>NC_092511.1:55300000-65300000 GCF_047511675.1 Marmota flaviventris
CTCCACCCCGCTCCTCCCTCTTCAATCCCCTTTCTCAACTCCTCTGATCTCTCTTTTATTTTTATGGGATTCTCCCCCTGACACACACACTTTTTTTTCTCTTTTTCGTTTATTCTTTTCCTTATTTTAATCTAGCTTGCACCTATGCAAGAAAACATTTGACCCTTGACTTTCTGGGTCTGGTTTATTTCACTTAGCGTGATAGTCTTGGATTCTATCCTTTTATCAGCAGATATTATAATTCATTATTCTTTATGGCTAAGTAGTACATCACTGTGTATATATACCACATTTTCTTTATCCATTCATCTGTTGATGGACACTTAGTCTGGTTCCATAGCTTGGCTATTATGAATTGTGCTGCTATCAACATTGATATGGCTGCATACCTATAGTATGCTGATTTTAGATTTTTTGGATATATACCAAAGAGTGGGACAGCCAGATCATTTGGTGGTTCCATTTCTAGTTTTTCTTTTTCTTTTTTAATTTTTATTGTTGGTTGTTCAAAACATTACATAGTTCTTGATATATCGTATTTCACACTTTGATTCAAGTGGGTTATGTACTCCTATTTTTACCCCGTATACAGATTGCAGATTCACATCAGTTACACATCCATTGATTTACATATTGCCATACTAGTGTCTGTTGTATTCTGCTGCCTTTCCTATCCTCTACTATCCCCCCTCCCCTCCCCTCCCCTCCCCTCTTCTCTCTCTACCCCCTCTACTGTCATTCATTTCTCCCCTTGTATTATTATTTCTAGTTTTTCAAGGAATCTTCATACTGCTTTCTAGAGTGATTGTACTAATTTGCAGTCCCACCAACAATGTATGAGTGTACCTTTTCACCCACATTTCACCAACACTTATTATTATTTGTACACTTGATAATTTTCACTCTTTCTGGATTGAAGTGATATCTTAGTATAGTTTTGATTTGTATTTTCCTGATTGCCAGGGATATTGAATATCTTTTTAGAAATGTCTTCTTAGTACTTTTGCCCATTTATTAATTATGTAATGTTTTGGGGTATTTTTTAAAATTATATATTCTAGATATTGTGAGAAGCAGATGTCAAAGATCTCTCATTCTATAGGTCCTATCTTCATGCTCTTAATTTTTTCCTTTGCTGTGCAGAAGTTTAACCTAGATTTTAAACTCTGATTAACTAGCCAACTTGATATGATAACCATTTCTTACCAGAGTGAATACAAATTTGGAACACAATTTTTTACTTGGAAGAATCCCCATAAGTGGAACCAAACCATGACCCAGACACTTAGCAATTGTCAACTTTGTTCACATTTTAGAGATAATATTTCTGAATTTTGATCCAGAGCTTACTTACCATGTGACTTTGTTTAGTTGAAAATAATATGATTTTGAGAAAAATAATAAAAAATTATATCTCACAATTGTAAATATCTTTTTCTTCTTTAGTACCAGTTTCTGTCATGCCACTGAAAGGAAGAATAATCATCTAATATTGTATGTTATAAAATCTTACAAAGGTATACTGTTATAACAAACACATTTTGAAAACAGGGTAATCCTATTTGGTCTAGATCTGTTCCTTTTAATGTAGCCATTAGCCACATGTTATTGAGCATATGTGGCTATTTCAAATTGAGATGTGTTGTACACGTGAATTTCTAAGACATGCTATAAATGAAAGAATGTTATGTATACTATTAGTTATTATTTTTAAATTATGTGCTGAAAAATGATATTTTAGATACACTGGGTCTAATAAAATGTTTTATTAAAATTTTTTGCATTGTTTCTTTTTACTTTTTGGATGTGGCTACTAGGAAATTCAAATTTCTCTATATGGCTTCTGTATTTCCAGTGGGGAAAATTTATAAAGCCAAGCTCAAAGAAAGTTGATATACACTTGTAGAAAATGTACTTTTATCACATACCTCTGCTGACAGTAATCCACTGACATCATATCCCTAAAGATGATAAGGAACATTGGAGGAAAAGAATCCCCAGTAACTCAGTATCTGCCTTTTAAACATCAGGAAAAAAATGAGGTGGGTCTCATAACCAAAGGTCTAATCATCTACTCCGCTTCTTTTTAAGTTTTGAGATAGTTCCACAAAGTAAATAAATAATCCCTCTCCAACCCCATAATACTCAGCCATCCAATGAATGAACATGGCCTGAAAAGTACCGGTTGACCTTGCAAAAATAATTACCAGAGACTACTGTGCAAAGAGTTGAATTAGCTGAGAATTTACACCATGCAGTACCACAGGATCTCTTTTATCTCAACAAGGATTGAAGGACCAGCCACAAGGAGGCAGGACGAATACCCATGGAGCATTGCGGAGGCACACCATTGTTAAGGCTGCCTGCAAGAGAACATCTTTCTTAATATGCACACCCCCAACCAGGAAGCCAAGAGTGAGGCTGTGGACCCCATGCATTACGTGCTCCAGTTCAGGTCTAAACTACTCTCTGCACACATATTCTTGAGCAGAACATCATGAGACATCAGTTGTCTCTTCAGTGAGATTGTCATTAATTCATGAGTAATTTGGCATTGTTTTCTGAGTGATTTGTCCTCTCTGAAAATGAGCAGGCTTAGGCTTATGAAAATGGAAATTGATATACTTTCTATTCTTCTTGAGCTCATCTATTTCAGGTCTCCTTCTGGGGTATGCAGGAGGGTGCATGGTTTTCAAGTTGTGCAGATTTCTTTTAAAATAAATATCTGAGGGAGATTTGGAATGAGGATGCACTTCACTGACTGGTTGGCAAACCAGTTACCACATCCACTATGCCTCACCACACATCCAGCACCACCTCCCTCTCTGAACAGGGGGAGTCGAGCCCCTGCCTCCTTGGCTGGCCACTGGCAGCCTTATGAGACAGCAAGGTCGTGGTCATCTACCTTCCTCAACTGGGTCCACTCCATGGTAACATCTTGCTATTTTTAAGATTGATTATAAATTTTAAAATTGTTTCTAGTACACCTTATCCAGCAGCCATGACACAATTGGATGATAAATTATGATGATGATCATTCCAAGGTGAATTGCAGAGCTTTGGCCCAGTTTGGGGGAAATGTGATTAATACTGCTGCCAGTGCCTTCTGGTGAGCCAGTATCACAAACTAGCCATTTGATTTCATAATAAAGTGTCGTGATGATCAACAGAGCAACACTCTCCGTTTAGGTGCTGGATTAGAATCCAGACGAACCCACAGTGTGGTCTTTACACATCATCAGCTTCCACACAGGACATAAATTGCACTAATATAGTAATATACTGAAATCTCAGACCAACTGTTTGTCATCGGATTAGAATGTGATGACACAAAATAAAGATGTGAGAGAGAATCTGTGCTGAGGTCTAAATTCATATTGGAAGTCTGGAAAGAAAAGACTGTTTATAAAATTATAGCCCGGGAATTGCTGCCAAAGTCAGCCTTTGGTGCAGCTGTAAGTCGGATGGAATCCACCCGCTTGACATCAGACCCGCGCACTGGCATGCTGCCCCCCTGACGCTTCCCTAGGTGGAAACTACATGTCATACTACAAAGTAGGCACTGTCAAGACGCTGCTGTCATCCTGATTGGATCTCTGTGATGGGTGGCTCATTTGTCCTCCTCCACCCAGCAGAAAGAAGGCCACCAGAGCACTTGTGGTTTCAGCATTCATATTTATCATTCCCAGGTTTGAGTTCTGCCCAATTGATCAGACTTCATGAGTCCTGCCTGCAAGTACTTTCATCTCTGATAAGTGTTTGCTCTTTTTCTTTTCCCCCCGGTTTTCATTCATCTTCAATTCCCTTATTCTTCATCTTCTACTCCTAAGAAATGATGACTTCCTTGCTACAGATCCTTCTTCTATAGACAGTGTGCTGAATCATTTACAAAACCCAAGGATGCATTGTAGTTCTGCTATTGAGAAAAACTGGGTCCATATAGAGAGATATGGAATAAATGCTTATGCCGAAGGATTATTGGAACCAGGGAGAAAACAACGTTTGATATAATTGCCTATACATTTCAGAAGTTCCTAGAGGATTGCCTTAAAAGATTTTTTTTTTTTAAAAATTGTGTTATTTGGAATTATGGTCATATCCACAAAAATATTTCAGCAATGTATTGGTCAAAGAATACACATTTCAGGTATGCAAATGGTCTGTTAGGCAGCAAGATGGCGATAGTGATGGGTATAGGAATCACCAAAACTCGGGCTAGTTGTTTTAATATCTGTCATGCAAGTTGATCCTTATAAAAGCAGTGCTGGGTAGGAAGGAAGGTGAGATTTTGAGTTCAATTTTGTAAATAAAAAAATTGGTGTGTAGAGAGCAGAAGTGACTTGCCCAAAGTTACCTCCCAAGCCACAGAGCCTAAATCTATATCTTCTGATTATTTTCATTTTTTTCAGAATGTATTTGAGTGTATTTTTATTCTTACATCGATAAATACATCATTAAATACTATATTTTTAGACTTGCATGTCTTTTAAATAGTCTTTTCATATGTTACAAGCATTTTCTAAACCACTTTATTGAGGTATGATGAGCGTACCAAAAGCTGTGTATATTTAAAGCATAATTTTATGAGTTTAAAGATAAATTTATATACATGAAATCATAACCATAATCGATGCCATGTACATAACCATCCCCTGAAAAGTTTTGTCCTGCCTTCTTCTTTAAATATTATAATTATTACTATTTTTGTCATCAATGCAAGATATATTCTGTTAGCAAATTTTTAAGAATCCCATACAGTATTATTATGATAGGTACTGTGTTATACAGTTAATCTCTAGACCTTCTTCATTTTGCATACCTGAAATGTGTATTCTTTGACCAATACATTGCTGGGTTTTTTTTTCCCTTCCTCCAGCACCTAAAGTAAATACCATCTCTGCTTCAACAAGTCTGACAATTTTGGATTCCTTGTATAAATGAGATTGTATAGTATTTGTCCTTTTATGTCTGACTTATTCCATTTAGCTTAATGTACTCCAGGTTCATCATTTTGTTATAAATTGCAATATCTCCTTTCTTAAGGCTAAATAATATTCCATTATATGTATACAGCACATTTTATTTGTCCATTCACCTGCCGATGGACTTTTAGATTGTTTTCGTGTCTTGACTATTGTGAATAATGCTGAAATGAACCTGGTAATGTAGATATCTTTGCAAGATCCTGATATGAATTCTTTGGTATATACATTCAAAAGTGGGATTGTTAGATCATCTGCTAGCCCAATTTTAAATTTCTTTCTAGGAACTTCTGTACTATTTTCCATAATGGCCATACAATTGTACATTCCCACTCACAGCACACAAAAGTTCCCTTTGTTTCTCAAATCCTCACCAATACTTGTTATCTATTTGTCTTTATGAGAATAACCATCCTAACTGGCATAGGTGATACCTCCCTGTGGTTTTGATTGGTATTTTCTGATAATTAGTGATGTTGAGTACCTTTTTATTTCCCTGTTGGCCATTCCTATGTCTTCTGTGGAGAAATAAATATTCAGTTATTTTGTCCATTTTCAATTGGGTTATTATTACTATTTTTGGCCAGTGAGTTATTAGGATCCTTATATACTGTGGAGAGGAACCCATTGTGGGATCTGTGGCTTGTAAATATTTTCTCCCATTCTGTAGGTTGCATTTTCATCTTTCTGCTTCCCTTGCTTTCCAGACATGTTTCAGTTTCATGACTAATTTTGCTTTTGCTTTTGTTATCTGTGCTTTTGTTGTCATATCCGAGAAAGCATTGCCAAGGCCTATGTCAAGAAAATTTTTTTTCCTGTATCCTCTTGGCATTTTCTGGTTTTAGATATTATGTTTAAGTCTTTAATCCATCTTGAGTTGATATTTTGTATATGATGTGAGACAAGAGTCCAATTTCTTTCTTTCTTTCTTTTTTTTTTTCTTTTTTTTTTTTTTTTTTTTTTGCTTCTGAGTGTTATAGTTAAAGCTTTGTCCTGGGGTTTCATAAACTGACTTCCAGACCACTCGTGTATAATCGAATCAAGCCTTTATTGAAGCACACCAGTGACCGCTGACCAGAACATAAAGCTGTTCCCCTGATCAGCCCGGAACAATTGCAGGGCGCTCCTTATAAGCCTGAAAACCACAAAAGGAATGTTCAAGGGTCTAGCCAATGCAAGCAAGCCAGGTTACAGAAGTGGGAGAGTGCAGTCAAGCGGAGGGAAGCCTAACCAATCACAGTTAGTCCAATCACCCCAGTTACAGAAACAGAGCCCTGTTACCCTAGTTTCACAAGCAATGCCCCATTAGGTAGTTCTGTGTTCTTAAAAGTTTCTATAGCAAAAGGAAAAGAACATCTTGCCCCAGTTATGACCCTTCTCCTTAGCATAGTTATTTTATAGAATGGAGTCACAAAACAAAATGGAGTCACATTTGCTTTTACTATCACATGAGTATCCAATTTTTCTAACATTTATTGAAAAAGACTATCCTTTCTCGAGTGTATATTCTTGGTAGTCTTGTTGAAGATCAGTTGACTACATAAGCATGGGTTATTTCTGGCCCTTTCTGGCTCTTAATCAAAAATTCTACCCATAGACTAAAGGAAGGGTTTTGTGGAGAGTGTAAGGGAGGGAAAGGAGGAGTATGAAGGAATGAAACAGACTAAATTGGGCAGTGTGCATATGTGAATGTATCACGTTATTATATAAAACTATAATGCACCAATAAAAATAATTTTAAAAGTATACCTCAAAAAAATTAAAAACAGAATTTAGATGGTAAAATCTGGTTCTTGGTTAGATTCAAAGAAATCCATCAATTCAGTGCAGTGGATTAGAATCACCTGGTCTCAATGATGTTTTTAGAAGTCAGTGAATGTATCTTTTCCATATTATGTAAAGTCCTAAATGCTATAGTCAGCAAGCAGCTGATACTTATGAGTTGGCTCATTAATATTTATTGATAACCATTTCTTGAGCACCTGCTTTGTACCAGCCTCTCTCCTAGCTTATGAACTATTAATTAATATAGTGGGCTCTTTGCTGAAGCATCACTCCAGATCCTTTAAAATAAACTGATCATTCCAGCTGCTAAGAGATGACTGGAAGTAGATTATTCATTTTAGTAATTGATTCTTGGTGTTCAAGCTCTGTGGAAAGATAGACATGTTTTCCTTGGAAATTTCACCACCTATTCCAAGGGAAAGATATCAGGAAGGTCTTCTTCATGATAACTGTGTGGAAACCAAGTTGCAAAAACTAAGTCAGGAAAAGAGTCATGGCAGATGCTAAGGAGATATGATCAGATCACCAGGTTATAGTGCAAGTGTTTGGGGGTCAGGAGACATTTACTCTAATGGGTATGTAGGCCTGGGGCCTATTTGAAATTAAGAACAGCAGGAATTCTAAAAGAGGCAGCTGAGTCAACATCACAGCTACAGTAACCAGCCACAGTGGCCACTTTATAAGACTTTTTAGGCAAATGGCACTTACTAGTTTCAATGACACTGTGTTCAGCCCAGACTCTGAATTTTTAGATGTTTGTTTTGAAGGATGTTCTTTTAGATAGTAAGAATTCTGCATATAAATTATAAGAAAAATCACATGGTTATCTTCCCTTTTGTTTCATACCCTGGAATTTACTGTGAGCTGAAGACCTTCCTCAAAGTACTACTGTCCTTGTCTCCTGTTTCTTTTTCTCCAGCTTCAGATGTTCTTCAGCTGTCATAAGAACCCATGACTTGTGGATTTGGAAAATCCTAACTTGTTATTATATGACCTCTGTGTGCTTGTAACATGGGACTTTAGAGGATTTCCCTTTAAAAAAACACACCTGCTTCTCAATTCACATATTTGTCTACATTCTTTTCAGGAGTATTACTCAGAAATCTAAAGGGCTGCGGTTATGATCTGCCTCCCTTAAAGGCAGCAAGAATGGGATAATTTTTGCTTTTGATGCCCCATTAGATTATTTTACCAAAGTCTTTAGCTAATCTGATTACTGTTGAGATTCAAATGAAGTAATTCACAAGAAAATAATTGTATGTACTGTGTATATTATGGCACCCTGTGAAGTTGACCAGTAATCTATCTGCCTGCTTTAATTAGCATATAAATTTAACAACCCTTTCACCATGTTCAATATTATATCATGTCTTAACTACTCCAATTTTTGCATTTCCATTTTCAAGGATGTTTTCTTTGATCCTATATATATAAAATGGAAATGATAGAACCGAGGGGTACAGAAATAACTTGACAATTATTCTACAACCAATGACAAAGTTTCTCTCAACCAAGAAAATGTACTGAAAAGCTATTTTACCATATACACAAGAAAGAAGCTATAGGTGGAGGACACAAGAGAAAGCAGAGTTTCTCAAGCCAGGGAAATTTTGAAGGGGGAACAAAGCTGTCCCCCCAAACAAATAATTCTACCTCTGTGTTTGTTACAGGACAACAGCTGTATCTAGCTCTCCTGTAGTGTGCCACCCTTATCCATTATCCATTTCTATATAACTTTGAATTTCAACCTATTTATTTGCTCACACATCTGTGCTCCAGTAATTTGGGCAATGCTCAGCAGGGCAGTTCTTCTGTTGCATATGCTACCAGCTGGGATTAAAATGTGCAAGAAAGCTTCCATTTGGCTACATTGAGCTAACATCTGTAATGGGCTGGAAGATCCAAGAATGCTTCTCTCTCATGTCTGGCACCTCTCCTCATATAGCTAGCTTGGGCTTCCTCACAGTATGGTGGGATGCATTTTCACATGATGTTTAGGTTCTATAAGAGGTACAAACAGAAAGTATAAGTCTCTTAAGCCCCAGTCTTTAAAGTTACAGCACCTCTTCTGCCATAATGTATTGGTTAAAACTAACAACAGGCATCCACGGCATGGCACAGATTCATTGAGGTTAAAAATACACACACACACATACACACACACACACACACACACACACACTTGGGCTCCTCCATCAGAAGAGAAAAGGGATGAAAGGAATCCAGAGCCAGGTTTTGCAATCTACCACATCTACCCACCTAGTGTGTCATCATTCATCATGTCAACCTGAAGCACTAAAGTTTAACTCCTCTTTTTAATCTGCATCATTTTCTCTACCTTCCTGCATCTCTGAAACCTGAAATCCAAACAGTTTAATGATACCAAATGCTTCAAATTAGTGCCTGTCTTATTGTTCCTGGTAGTTGGGGAGGGGATCAATATTAATGAAGAGGGAAGCAGTAAACACTGTTAATAGGGATAAAGTCGGAGACATCCTGCTACTGCAGGGATGTGTTTCAGCATGTGGTGAGTTACATGGCACTGGGTCTGGAAGCCTGAGACTTTAAGGCACCCACAATAATAACTCCACCAAAGTTAGCACTAGGGGTAAATTTTAATAGATGATGTCTTACAAAAAGCTCTTTGCTTGAAATGCAGCCCAAAGACTAAATTAGAGTCAAAGCCCCAGTCAGTTAACTGTGCTATAACATGTGAAGAATTGATTTTCTTATTTTCAGCTGTCAGACCTGCTACAAAGAATGAGTTTTAATTCTGGGGATGTTATTAAACTCCTTGCTTAACTGGCAGAAAAATGGAACTGCTAGCTGGGTGACGGTGGAGCTGCTGTCAGATTGAATGACACCTGTCAGAGTATGATGAATGACCCTCTCTTCCCCACAATCCCCTGTTCTGTCACTCAGGTGAGGCCCATTAATCTTCATCCTGGGCCTGTCAGACTAGGCACCCATGACGACAAAATGTCTTGAAGCGTTTACCCCAAGATACACGGAACAATACGATCTTCTCATTGTCAGAGCCACATCGAATTAGCATAATTTATTATGACTTCCCTCCCCCTCATTCCCTACCTCTGTACCACCCCCCAAAAAAGCAAGTGGGGGCTAGATGGGATTAGACAGATGGAGTGTAGGACCAGACTGCCAACTATCAAGCCCCCTGCTGTGCCTGATGAGGGGGGGCAGCATCTCTACAAACCAATCAAAAAGCTGGCAGTTCAATTACAGAGTAATAAAGGGACATTCATCATTCAATTAGGCACCTGTCATGGTTTCACAAAAGGGAAAACTTCTAACCTGAGACTCCGGGGAGAAGATGCTACAACCAGGAGACAGGGAAATAAATGAAAAAAAGGGACAAAGTGAATTACTGACCAACCAGACAAAAGGATAGATGTTAAAAATAAGGAGAAAGTTCTCCCTAGGTAAAAATCAGAAAAGTTAGATGACCTTACCCAGATTAAAAGAGGCTAATATTAAAAGTAGCAATGGTGCCTTCCTTTGTGGTATATCTCATGATTAAATATTCCCTTTAGAAGCTACCCAGGAAACTGAATTTTGAAAGAGAAAAATCAGGAGAAATGAGTAATACTGTTACACAAAAGCATTGTTCCTTAAATGACTAAGACATAGGGCTAACAGGAGAAAACCTAAGTGGACATTCAACTTGGATGTGTCACTGTATTGAGGGCCTTGATCACAAATGGCATTTGGAAAATATGATGCCCTGCTAGTGGCTGAAAATAAGAGTTGACAAATTTGATTTCTTAGCAAGTATATGTGCTGGTGAGTGAAGCAAGAACAAGGTTTTCAATGAAAAAAAATCTTTTCTTTCTTTTTTTTTTTTTTGGATAAAAATATATTCTTTGAACTTAATGGCTGCTTTTTATTTTTATTCATGTTAAAGGTTCCAGGCAGGTCTTATACCATATAAGTAAATGAACCATAGAAAGTTAAAGCTAGAAGTAATGATCACAATGATCTTAGTCCCAGCCCTCTCAGATTTAGGGACCTGGGACTGTCCACCTCAAGGGTAGTTCTGAAAATTAGCCTGTAAGTTAGAGATTAGTTGCTAAAATTTCTCACTTCTGCTTTTGGTCTCACTCCACAGCCCAGCACTGCTTCTCATGTGCTTTGAATTTATTTTCCCAAAAACTTTCAAGAAAAATATATAGCAAATCTTTTTTATATTATAAAATGATTATAGCATACTATAGAAATTATCCCTGAAAGTATAGTCTAAAAAAGGGGATGTGTAACCCATGGGATTCTGCAATCTGTATACGGGGTAGAAATGGGAGTTTATAACCCACTTGAATCAAATGTATGAAATATGATATGTCAAGAGCTTTGTAATGTTTTGAACAACCAATAAAAAAAAATAAAAGAGTTCTTCTGAGAGCAAAAAAATAAATAAATTAATTAAATAAAATGATTATAAACAGAGCCAAGTAAAATCAGGCATTTCTACTTTGAATAAAAGTGTTCACATTATCACTTTTATAGAATTGATTGTTGACTCTGATACCATCTCTTGATAGATTATCAATAGGCAGGTTTGTATTACACATTTTTTTTGTAGTGACCCAATCTGTGGTTTTCAATATCTATCATGTGTCATCTTTCTAGGTAACTGGCTTTCAGATGCAGTTTTTAAAAGCCCTTAGATGATTACATCTTGACGCGTTTATTTGATTTAACGGAAGAGTTTCTTCTTTTTTCTTTCTTTATTTTTCCTCCTTCCTTCTTAAGTTCTTTTTTATTTTCATTATATTTTTAAAATATATTTTTAGTTGTAGATGGACCCAATACCTTTATTTTATTTATTTATTTTTATGTAGTACTGAGGGTCAAACCCAGTGCCTCACACATGTTAGGCAAACACTGTTCCACTGAGCTATCATCCCAGCCCTTCATTATCTTTTTTATTTAAATCAAAAACATTCAACACTTACTCTAGATAAATTTATACAACCAGGGTAAAATTAATTTTGTGAGCAGCTATTCAAGGAAATGTTTAAGAATTTATATAGAAAATGGAGATGCTCAACTCAGGCTTTTGTAAAAAAAAATACTGGACAATAAATGTTCTTCTGAGATTTTAATCTATATCATGCATTAAGTGGATAGATAGGTATATCCTATGTGTGTATGCATATGTATCCTATAATATATATTTACACACAAACACACACCTTACATCATATACTGTAAATATAGTCTTTTCAGTTTTGGTTTTAAAAACTTGTCTGCTGCTGCTGAAAAAAAAACAAAAGTTAGAGTTAACCTCATTTTGTTGTATACTAAGATATACTGGCAAGTCCTCTCAGATCTTTGTTCATAAGCCCTTAAATGTCATACTCTAGAATCGGTAAGGTGGGTCATTCCATCCAGAATGTATTTATTTCTTTAATAGGCTTCTAAAACATACTGTCAATTCCATTGGTGGGAGTAGAGCAGAGAGGAGAGAAAATGACTTTTCCTACCTCCCCTTCCTGTCTCTATCCTTCTGGTTAAAATCCTGCTGATGCATTTTTAAAACCAAGAGAGATTTCAACGTTTTTTCTGTTTTGCATTTTTCACTGGCAAACTAAAAATAAGACAAAAGCAGGAAGAGAAAAAAATCACCAAGGTCATAAGTATTTAAAACTTCGGAGATGAAGGAATATGCTCTTAAACCCAGAATTAAGACCATAACTATTGACAAAAATCTCAATTAATATCCATCATTGCTGGTAGCACAGAGATCTAGAAGAATTGAATCTGACAAATTTTTATACATAACCAAAATACACAAAATGTCTTACATTTCTTATATGAAAGTATGCCTATGTGTACAACAACAGCAGGACACCCTAAAGGACGGAAGGCCTATGTATCGGCACAAGCAAGCAGTGAGACCTCAGGTGCCATTGAATTTCTTTGGGTTTTAGTTTACTCATTTGTAAAATGAAAGCATTGAACTCAGTCATCTCAAGACCCTTTCTCTCTAAAATTTTCTGATTTTTCTCTTAAAGTTGTCTTTTCAGAGTGACTCACACTGCTTTGATAAAGAGGTCAGTGGTAATTGAAAGCCAGCCTCCAGTTATATCCCCCCAAAATATAAGAGGTTGTATCCTGTTGAATCACATGTGCTCAGTAGAAAATGCATATCATAGACATTGCAGATAATAAAGAAGGAAGCTATTGACCCTAAGCCTCTGAAGGCTTCCTGTTGCTCCCGTGAGAAAGGAAGAGTAGACACAGACCCCACTGCTTCTTCCTTCCTCCCCTCCTGTGACATATTTTGCTTCATCAATATCACATTTATATCTAATTCTCTGTTTCTCTGACTTTGGGGATACACACTATTGCTTTGCTTTAATGCTGAATCATAGTGTATTTTCTTGAAGACATTTCAACTCAACCCAATTCAAGCAGTATAACATTACGCCTTGCTCAACTAAAATTAGGAAAATAAGTACAACTGTGACCAAGTTTAGTCGTGTGCATGCAATAACAACTATTATCATTGCCACCTGGCCAAAAGTGATTGTAAAATATTGATGAGAAAGTATATTCTAATTTCATGGATATTAAGAGAAAAATTAATGTGCATTTAAGAATCCATGATATAGGATGAATGGATTAGTCTTCTCTTGGTCTACAACAACTTGTACCAGGGCTCCAAGCATCTCAAGCAAGCCACGGGCCCTGGAATAAGGAGAGCAATAGCTTATGCATACCTGTAACCTCACTCAGCATGACTCAGCATAAGAGCTACCCAGAAGGTCTACAGAGAGAACTTACAGACAATAGTCCTCTATAGGCAACTCCATAGAATTGTGACTGGTTATGGTTTCATAAATGAGAATCTGTGAAGCAAAAGTCTCTACTCACCGTTGACTTTGCAGTTTAAATTACCAAAGTTAAAGAATGATACCCATGTCTTTCTCATGACTTTCTATTTTCTTGGAGAATTAAGGTTCTTGCTCTCTTTGTCTAGCATTTGAATGGTCATAATAGGTTGGAAATATCACTAGGGGGTCAAATTTATAAATATTTCCTCACAACCTTCTCTACTTTTCCCCTCATCTTGTCATTTTGCCTTTCAAGTATTTCCACCTCTAGATCCATCAGCCAGTATGCCCAGGACAAACAAAATCCACTTCGGGTCCTTGCCGGTTTTTATCTTCACTGTCTATTTAAGGTCATGACCTTGGTCAGTGTCACAGCCCCTGGCACTTCCCTTTCTAAAGGTGGGAAACTGGTTTCTTTGATTTTTCTTGTTTACTTTGACTAAACTAAGCAATAAGGCTCAGCATAGGTCCAAAGCTTCCTCACTCTTAAGCTTGCAAGTCTTCCTTCTGAAAGTTTATTGAAATCCACGTCTAAATTGAATAAAACACATTTTTTTGTTCCTACAACTAAAATTGATTGTGGTATGTGGTATGCCTGATCTTAATTTATTTTTTAAAAATGTTAAGCATATGTAGAACTGCATACCACACAGACTCGAGTATTTCACATCAGACCCACAGATACATATTCACCTATGTGATCCAGATTGTAAATGCAACTTTCTATTTTGTTCGTTTCCTTTGAAACATGCAGGCAGCTTTCAGGCCTCCACTTCATCATTTTCTTGACTGTAGACAGACAGGACTGAATATTAGGCAGGACTGGATACTCATTCATTCATTTCCTCACTCATTTTGTGAATCTCTCTTATACCATACAAGATATTCTCTAAGAATTCAGAGTCTAATGGGAGAGATTCATACATAAATTGATAATTACAACATAGGTGGTAAGCACAATAGGCTCAGAGTCTTAAGGAAGCAAAGGTGTCCTAATTCTCTGACATTTTCACAAGTTAGTCTTTCCTTGCAGCAGACTTCCATTATCATGTTTGATATCCTGGTTGGGAGGGGTTGGGGATATAACTCAGGGGTAGAGTAGAGCCTTTGCCTTGCATGTGCAAGGACCCAGGTTCCCAGGTTCAATACCAAGTATATATAAAAAAAAAAAAAAACCTGATATCCTGGTTGGGCATTGAGAAGGCATGGTGTTTGAGCAGAAGAAAAGGGAACTAAAGAACAGAAGCCTTTGTTTACACTCCAGGTAAGGAAATGGAGGGTTAAAAAAGTAATCACACCAACGCAAAAAGAGGAGGAAGATAGCAAAGTATCAGGAATGCAGCTGGATGAATAATTGATGAGCTGGTGGCCTAACAGAGAGTCTCATTAATATGATCCTGCAGGTTCATTAAGTACTATTCCAGGCTTGTCTTGGAGGGGCCTCCTGAGTCTTGATTAGGGATTGTGTGGCTTTCGCTTCCACATCAGAACTTTGGGCTTTAGGTTCTGACAACCACTTCCTAAGCCCTTATGCTTTTACCCCAGCACCTTTTAGAAACTCTTCTCCATCCCCCTCTCACTAATCATGGGCCCCTAACCATGACAGTCAGTCCTAGTAAATAATATATCAAGATAAATGATAATTGTTCTGTTTTAAGTGTCTCCTAATGAGCATCATAAATTAAAAATTAATATTGCAAAGACTGTATGAATAGCATCAAATCCATAAACAAAGCAGCGGGTATCACGCTTGCAAATGAAAGCTAAACACCTCCCTTGTCCTCTTTTTCCATTCCCCACCTCTACCCACCCTCCCCACAACTCCTTCCCCACCTCTATCCTAATTCTACAGGCCTGAAATCCAGGAATTATATTGCACACAATACCAGGTTTTCCCCCACAGGTTATTACTGGCCTACTGCTTACTTACATGGTTTAGTGGGACTTGAAGATACACTCTAGAGATTTACTTCTTATTATTTCTTTTCCTTAGCAAAGCAAAGCTTTAGATGAGGGGAAAGGTAGAATTGAATTATGAAAAAAAAACTGAAGGTGAGGCAGATCAACTAGGTCAGGCCCCATGGAAAGGTCAACTATAGAGTCACTCTCGCTGGCATAAAACAAATTCTGTCCTTCCATCCTAGAGAATTGAACTCCAAACTGGGTTACAATGTGGAGACTATGTACAATAAGGTTAACATAGTCAGTAGAGTAAGATTATAGCTATTGTTTCATCTTCCTTTTTAGTGCTTTTCTGAATTTTCCAAATTTCTATAGTTACTATTATGACCTGAGTCATAGGAAACAGAAAGAAAATATCATTCAGAAGTAAAATGGTCACTTAGTCAGACACAAAATGTCCAGTCACAAGGGTTATAATGACCACTGTTTTGTAAGTCTTTTCATAAGGTGCCAGAAACTGCAAGGTGTTTATCATCTCTGTCCTTCTAAGCAGCACTGAAAGGCAGATAATATTCCTCCCTTCCAATTGCTCTCTAGAAGGAAAGGAGGTCTTAACCAGTGGGCTACAAGAATTCCAATTCCCTTTTTGGAGATGGGCACATAGATCACCTTGGCCAATGACATGACCTGTTCACCTGTGTAACCAGTGTCCTTTGTTGGAATTCAGAATGCACCCAGCAGACTGCTGGTTATGATTTGACTTCTCTGTTGGCTGCCAATGCTAGGGTACATACAGGTCATGCTCATATAAAGAATACAGAACATATGGCAGTTGTATTTCTCACTGTAAATAAACATGTTGGCTTTGTCCTATATAAAATAAATTTCCCAATAACTTGAGTTCTGTTGCTTTTGGACTAAGAGGATAAAGGATTTCTAAACCCTCGCTGATTGCTGAACTCTATATATCAAATCCATATGAGCTCCATGTCTCTCTGAATGTTCTCCCCCAGTGGATTCACTTGCTTTACTAATGCAAGGGCTCAACTGTTCTCCCAGCTTTATGTGGGGAAAAATATAAAAACAATTCACCTTTTTGGCAATGGAGCTGCATAACCAATTAAAAAAAAGTGGTTTTATTTCAGGCGGTTACCCAGATTTCTTTTACTAAACTTAGCCGAAATGCCACCCCTGTGCCTTTGCAGAATGTGCATAATATGCATTGGTGTTGGCATTGATGCCTCTGCAATTTCCTCACACAAACAGAGACACTATAGTCAAGAATACTATCACAGTAGAAAACTGGACTTGTCTCTCCCTGGGATGCCCTAAACCCAACAATGGCTAAGCTTCCCCAAACCAAAGTGCACATAAGAATACAGTGCTTAAGCTAATTAAATCCGCTGCAGAACCAGGAGAATTACAAGAACAGCAGTAACACATTTTTATTTTATAAAAATGCCCCCACTGAAACAACAGATCTGAATGCAAATGTAAAACTAAGCATTCGATAATGCTCACTTTCACATCTGTCAACATTTTAGAGAAACTTTAAGAGGAATACAAATACATTTGTGGTTCTAGAAATTTTTAGTTTATGCAAAGAACACATTTGAGGAGATTTTGTTTTCATAAGTTCCCAGGTATACAATAAAAAAACATTACAGAATCACAAACCTTTGAAGATGGAAGGAATCATGAAATTCATGCAGATCTACCCCCTCATTAGATTTCAGGAAATTTGAAGGTGAAAAAGAAATTAGGGTGGATTTCCTATTGGACCCTTAGCATTTGAATGGCTAATCAATCACTCAATATAAGATCAAGAGCTAAGCCAGACAAAACCCACTGGCCACCTGACCTATCTGTACTTTTTACAAGCAAAATTAAGTGGAAAATTAAAATATTTGCCCAAATTTCTTTGTTAAGCTTCTTTGAGCTTTGTTTAGTTTTATTTTTTTAAGAAACATGAGATACAGTAGAATAGACAGTGTAACATAACTTGTTTGTATTTAAATGTTAATAAAATCATATTTGATATGATTTGTTTCTTTATTATATCCTATGAGTATTATTTCATGAAACTTTTCATGCTTCAGTTATTTGTATACACAGTTATTTGTGTGTGTGTGTGTGTGTGTGTGTGTGTGTATATATATATATATATATATATGTATATACTGTGTATGATTGTTCATGAATAGTTTTGTAGCTTCAGGACCAAGCCAGAGGTCTGGAATTACCAGGAGCCGTACCCACCTGCTCCTGTGGCTTTGGGACTAAAGGAGCACCAAAAGAGCCCCAGTTTGGAGCTGTGACAGACAGCCATCCACTACAGCTGCAACTCTCCTTGGGAACACTGGTCTCAGGGAACAAAGTAACCCTTTGTGTGAAGAAGTTCTGAGTTTGGGTAGCCAGAGGGCATGTTCTTCTGGAGAAGCAGAGAATACTAGTTAAAAGTGCACCATTAAGCAAAGCACAGACAGTCCCTGCTTTGATTTCCTTATGCAAAATATTATAGAACTTAACTTATGAGTTATGGGGAAAAAATTGTAGGACATGACAAAATACCTGATACATAGCAAGTGCTCAATAAATATTTTTTATTATGGTATAACTGAATCCAGACCATGATTATGAGATCAAGGATGATGAAGTTTTAAATGATATATTGGTACAGACAGGTTCAGCTGTGATGTAAATTATGTAGAAAGACATTGAGGAGGTATCCACATGGAACTGAAAACTAGTGCTACTTTCATGGTTCATTCTGTTCACTTGACTCCACTAAATGACTTGGAAGAGTTAAAATAAGCCAACTGGTCATCCCTAGGTGGTTAGTAAATGTTGTATTTAATGGTAAAATGGGCAGCTGGGAGGGCATCATTTCTCAGCAGACATCTTCTTGCTGTAGATTTCCATTGTTTAAAATTGCAACACATTTTGAATCCCCAAATCTCTGGACATGTTGCCTCTGTCCTGCCATCCTGAGGTTTGTAAATGCCCTCCTCATTATCCTTATGAAGTACTGTCCCCCTCACCCTCAATCTGTGGTCTCTGCTCATCTTTAGGTGATCAAAGAGGGCTTCAGTTTACCCTGGAAAGCAGATTATTGCTGTTCTTTTATCTCAGAGAAGTGGAGACAGCAGCAGAAAGAGAAGCAGTCTGTCCAACGGACATGTAGTCTACAAAAGTGACATGGCCACTGGATTCTTGAATGTGATAAACAGGCAGAAGGTAATGTTACCCAAAGCCACCCCACCCAGCATGCAGATAAGGTTAATATTTTGCATGAGCTACTCAGGCAGTGAGCGCAAACAATTCTACCAGGTGCAGGCAATGCAGAATAGGTTGACAGATTGACACAGGGTATATTTTGGGAGGAAAATAAGACTAAAGAGTTAATTGAAGGATATCTGAAGAAAGCAAAAGAAATTACCCAACCTATCTGTAAACCATACACTGGAAATGAATGGGTTCTTTAGTGTTTGGGACATTTTAGTGTTATAAAAATGAAGACTATAGAGCTATTATATCAAGTAATTTATGGGATGAATATTGTAATTCATTGAATGTCACGACTTATCTTTTATTCATATAGTTACTATTCCATTACCAGAGAGGGAGGTTTGTCAAAGGTTAATTATTTTAAATTGCTCTGGCAAATTTATTTTGATTTGTACAATTTTTTTGAATAATCATAGGTCTATATATTCATACATCTTTATGAGGCTTCTTTTTAAAAAATAATATTCTCTGATGAGGCAGTTAAAGCTAGATAAATGTGTTAGTGATGCCTTTAAAATATATTCCTTTTAGCTCCGGATGTAGATCTACAAAGAATTATTATATGATGTTGTTATTGATCTTATGTGTCTATTTGAGAACTTTCTATTTTGGGGCAAAAAAAATTGCAGTAAAAAATAGTCAAGAAATTGAAATTTGAATTTCTCAAGGGGTTGGTCATGGCTCATCATTTCTTTCAGTTCTGGGTTACTATTTGGAAGCTCCCCTAAATGGCAGGTGGGTAAACTGTCAGCAACTGCTATCACCTGTGTCCCCACTGCTGATTCATGTGAGGCTGCTCCTTAGCCAGGGACACACCTCCTCAGGACATGAGAATGGATTCTTGTGAGAGAATAAATACTGGAAGACATGGCCAATCCCTTTATTGTTGGAAAAGTAATTTTGGATTATAAACAAACCTAAATTAGAGAGTAAGTTAAAACTGAAGAGAACTAGGAAGATGACAGTATATATAGTATCTATATAATGTAATATATAGATTATTGATCAACTCCCATCTCCTTTAAACTCTACAGCCTCTCCCATGAAGGCTTCCTGATTCACTGTGCTTGTCTCCTTTGTATTTATCAAATACTTACAAATCAAGTCTATATTTTATTACTATGGTCTTATTCTTATGTAGCTTCTTAATTATTCATAAGTCATTTGAGGGTTCAAGAGGGACATTGGGGAAAAACATTCAAGTTGGAGTCAGGAGACCCAGGCTCACACTTTAACTCTACAGTTCTGAATTAGTATGGGTTTGGATGTATTGTTCAATTTGTCTGAGAATCAGTTTCTTTTATGTCAAAAAGGAATAAGAAAAGCGACCTATGTGATTCATAAAGTTGGCAATATGTCACCCAATAATTGAACATTTCCCCTGGGTTTGTAAAATTCTTGCATGACTATTTTGTTTAATCCCATAGTCTACACAAGATGAACACTATTACCCATCTGTTTTTAATGAACATAGGTGTTAGATGAATTGTGTAGAAATGTTATTTTAACAACGTAAGTCATTATTATTTTCAGTATGTAGATTTTATATTATTAGTTTCATTTTAAAATCACTGAGACTAAAGGCCCTATCTTTTACTTCTTTTATTTTTTTTCTCATTCTCCTCTTATTCTTTCTCTCAGGTGGCTTATGAATAAAATTAGAACATAGATTTTTTTTTAGTATAGGTACAAAGTACTTTGAAAAATAATGTTTAGTAAACTTGTGTCTACATATTACTAAAGTATCAGAATGATTTTACTTGGTATCAGGAAAAAAATTAAAATCCACAGTTTTACCAAAGCTTCCACTTTTAACCAATTATACTGGTCTTATGCATAAGTAATAATGTTTCTGAAAAACAGAAATTCTGAAAGCATGGAAATAAAATGTATGTCTTCTCTGTAATATTGTTGCTAAAACAAAAGCCATAATACATGATTCTGGAAACAGAAATGGTGGTGTCAGGTACAGAGATTGTTAAGATATATCCTAGTTACTTACCCCACTAAAAGGAAAGATTCATTCTAAAAGGGTCCTTGTCTGTCTTGTTCATACTCAATGTTACAGGACCCCAGCATACAGTTGGTGCTTAATAAATATTAGCTAAGTATAATGTTATTCATTATATGAATCAGACCCTAAAAAGAGCTATGAAATTTCACAGTTAAAGAAGAACTTGGGGTCTTGCAATAGATTGAGAAGAGCAAACCAGTGTTGGATAGGAGACACAAAAAAGAAAATTAAGGAAATTTAATGTTATTCAAAAAGAGTAAACTAAAGGGACATTGCTAATGTTGTATAGCAGCATATATGATATTTATAGTGAAGCAGACAATGTTAACAGGAGAATGATTCCTGTGTCTGCTGTAAATAGAAGCAGGGAAATGTGTTCACCTTGCCATAAAGAGATGTGCATTAGCTAAAAGTAAATAAATAAAGATGTAAACACAACCATACATAAATCCTCATCAGGAAATAGGTAGGAAGTGAATAAGAAATTATAGAATGAGCTCTCAGTGTTTGAGTTTTTGCTCTTTAATATGTCAGGCCCAGACACTGTGTCTAAGTACTCGACTTACATTATCTCACTAAACAAATTCTCTGCAGTAGGTATTATTATGATGAGAAAATGGAAGCTAGGAGCAGTTAAATACTTGCCCAAAGGTACATGCTAGTGGTCAGCAGAGTTTGGAAATAGTGGTCCTTTCCGCCTTTTGGGTCATTTAAGATACTCATCACAGTCAGTGTCAACATGGACTAGCTCTATAGTTTTTCTTCTCCATATAACCTTCAGGATCCTACAACTGGTTTCTATTTTTGCGTAAGAGACTGAATGAGAGCAGGAGCTGATTGGCAGCTGTGATAATGCAAAATATTTACTAATAATACCTATAGTGTTATTTGTTTAAATATATGGTATTATGTATATACACACACACACACATATATATATATATATATATATATATTTGTATATATTTGCATGGGATATATATGTAGGTTTCATATATATATATAGTTATATAATGCAAGTACATGTATACATGTGTATATATAAATATATGTACATGTACATATTTGCAGAGGTTACATATATACACATGAGACCAGGGATATAACTCCTCAGTATATGTATATGCATACATATATGTATTTAGTATATATACGTATATGTATACATATATATGTAACCTCTGCAAATATTTCACTCTTATAAAATCATCTTTACTTATATTTCATGATAAAACTAGAGCCCCATTGTATAGAACTAGTGAATCTACAAACAGAGAGATTTCCTCTTCGAAACAGTAATGGCCTTAAACAAGATGGCAGGATGAAGGCAACCCCCTGCCTTGCAAGAATGGTCACAATTAAGCCCACCCTTTCTCAGTTTCACCAAACACTCTGAATGAAAACCGTTCTACATCCAGTGTGTTTTACCAGAGACGATCTGATTCCTGTGGCTTGGGTATTTCTATTTTTAATTCTCCTTAACAAAGACCTCTAAGTACAGAATCTTCCTTTAAGTCGTATAGAGTGCTATTCTGATCACCCCTTCATGTTTCTGAGCTGCTCTGGGATAATGTTGTGGGGGGAAGGCCCCCAGGGGAACAGCTGATTGGATTCTGGCAAGACAGACCAAACATCTGCTTCAAACAAAAGACATCTGCATATTTCACATTTATTTTTCATAATTTACAGAAGCAACCTGCCAAAATTCAGCAAGGGAGAATACGCTAGTACATAATTAGCTTAAAGTTTGCTTGCTTTAGAAGTATGAGCATGGAGCCCTGGAGTTCACCTGGGAGGACATCAAGGAAGGGTGGAACTGCAGTTTGATTTCTGTAAATTCTGTCTTAGACCTTATATTCCAGGGCAGAAGACCCAGACCTGCTGGGCATGAAAGAGAGAAGTAAAAACGCCAGAGGTGATACTAGGGGGTCCTTTTGTCCTCGTGTCAAATAAAAGGCTTCTATACCAAAGGGGTGGCCAAAGGTAATATCATTTATTAAATAAGATTTCATTAGGTAGAAAGATTTTGCTGCCACTTAGCACTGCAGTGCCTAGGTTAGATAATGATGCAATGCCACAGGGATTTTAATTAAAAATGCATCTACCTAGAGTACTGATGTCATGATGAGAAAGCATCTGTGGGATGTTCCATTATTTTTCAAAGCATTTGAAAGTCATTACTTACCCAAAATACTGCAAAATACACAGAGAGCAAAATAATGGATAATCTAATCAGTTGATCATTAATGATATACCCTGGTGGAAAAGATATAGCAAATTGTCCTCTCCTATTAACCACATCTTACCAGTTGAAATTCAAACCTTGAATGATCATTATTACATAAAATAACTAAAGCATGCTTAGTTGGACAACAAAAAGAGTTTTAAAGGAGGAGGGGGTTCTTTTTCTTTCCAGTAAAGAAATTTCAACCTTATGTCCAGTAGTTAAAAAAACTTGCTATTCGATCCTACAGTCTTTCTTAACTTCAGGGAGAAAATTTATTTATAAGTAAAGCAAATATCTGTAAAATATTAGGCATCGTTTTGAAGTGTTTGAGACATTAGGCCCCTGATATGGAAAAGGAGTGTTATTTTAATTTCGCTGACTGTGATCTCCAAGTCTTTGTCATTGCTTTATAAAAGTGGTTTGTGATTTAGTTGTAGGCACAACAGTAACCCTAAAAAGATCTCTTCAGTAATACCATGGCCATTCCAAAAGATTTAGCGTCTTCAGTCATGTGTACATTGTAGAAGAAACATGTACAATCTGGGCATTGTGAATAATTCCTTGGCGACTATTAGCTATTTCTAAGGGATGACTTGATTGTGGTCATTCTAAATGTGGCTCACTACATGTTTTTGGTATGTTTTAGGACTTTGCTTATAACATGTGCACGACAAATTGGTTTGAAACACGGAATCCAAATTCAAACAGTAGTTAATTTAAATACGATGACTTATAATTGTGCACTAATTCACTGTTTAAAAATTGCTAGTGATTCTAAAATATGTATGCTTTTTTTCTTCACTTCAAACATATTTTTAAAACCAATATATTGTATACATAAATCTTTCACATAATTATAAGTTCTCTTCTCTTCTGGTCGTAAGCTTTCGATAAAAGCACAGCTTGCTATTATGGGAAGATGCTGGACCTGAGAATCTTGGACATGGATTTGAATTACGGTTCAATCATCTGTAAGATGGGTTAATTTGTTCCACTTAAACTCTGGATTTCCATTTCTTCATCAGTCTCTTAGGAGTACTATCTTTGTTATGAGGGCTAAAGGAGGTCACTTGAGTTTATCAGGGTGCATGATTTGTACCTAAATTGGCATTCTGATTTGGCAAAGACTGTAACTTGCCCAAATTTGGGTGTCTTGTCCCTTAGGAGAAGTTGGTGTCAAACAAGAAGACCTAGAGTTCAAAACAAGCCCTCAAGTTGGTTGAAACATTTTTCATTCTATGACACCGTGTGGGAGATGTATGACAAAAAGTAAAAATGGAAACAGTTGTCCTCCTAAAATTTCTACAACATACAGGGGCACAATATGTGCCACCTGGAGATCTGTCTTCCTCACTTCCCGGTTGGTTCTTATAAGGAGATATCAGAAGTGGACACAATTCCTGGTAGATGCAGGAAATTCAGGAAAAAGTTGGTGACAGTCCCCCACAGAAGTAGTATTGGTAGGGTAGCTACCTTGCTCAAAGAAAGAGTGTTTCCCATAACATGCCCAGTAGGAAAAGTGATAACTAGCAGAAAGGCCCAGGAAACACCAACATGTACTGGATCATTCAATACTGCAACACTAACTATATGAGATTATTTAAAACAAGTTTAATTAAAATTAAAAATTCAGTTCCCCAGTCTCACTAACAGATCCATCGTTATCCACAGTTCTTTTGCACCACACTAGACTAGTGGATGTCTGGATGGTTCCAAAGCATATGTTTAAGGCACCCATAGTGATCTCTGAAGTACCAAAGACCAGGATAGTGCAGAAAGACAACATGTAAGGTACTAAAAGATCTGTTAGGGATAAGAGTTGGTCAAACAAGGGTTACTCTCGGGTTTTAGTCGAGTCGTTGCCCTGGCCTGAAACCGACGTGCGTTCCGCTTCGCGCGTTCTGCAGTCGGGTTTCGGCCTCGTTTCCGCCCCGCTGCGTGCCAGCAGTATGGCCCATAAGCAGATCTACTACTCAGGCAAGTACTTCGACGAGCACTATGAGTACCGGCATGTCATGTTACCCAGAGAACTTTCCAAACAAGTACCCAAAACTCATCTAATGTCTGAAGAGGAGTGGAGGAGACTTGGTGTCCAACAGAGGCTGGGTTCATTACATGATTCATGAGCCAGAACCCCATATTCTTCTCTTCAGACGACCTTTTCCAAAAGAGCAACAAAAATTAAGTCTATCTGGGATCATCAATTAAATTTTTCGCAAATTTAATGTATATGTGTATATAAGGTAGTATTCAGTGAATACTTGAAAAATGTACAAATCATTCATCCCTACCTGTGCATGAGCTGTATTCTTCACAGCAACAGAGCTCAGTTAAATGCAACTACAAGTAGCTTATTGTAAGGTGTTTAAGATAAAATTTCTTCTAGTCAGTTTTTCTCTTAATATAAGTGCCTGTTTGACATTACCTGTTACTTTTGTTAAATAAAGTTTGTATGTTGCATTTAAAAAAAAAAAAACAAGGGTTACTCTCTTTAACATGACCTCTTTTACCCAAGGTGAAACCCAGGAAATCTAGTATATATACCAAAACCACTGCAAACTGCTTCAACAAATAATATCCCCCTTCGGCTTAAGATCTCTGTCTGTGTTTATACTTCTAATATAGTTATCATCTGTTGCCAGAATGATCTTTCTACCACCCATATTGGATCATGAGCCCCTTCAAAACCAGTCAAAAACTCTTAATCATATAAAGAACATGGAACAAAGCCCTAACTCTCATTTCTTGTCAAATCAAGCACAGGCACTGGAAATTCATACCTGAGTATGAATCCCAGCTCCGGCATTTGCTGGCTGTGTGATCATACATGTTTGGTTTACCTCTCTGTGTCTTGAGTTCCTCATCTGTATGATTCCTTAAAGTTGTCATGAGATTGAATCAAGCTCTTAGTATGATACCTGGTTCATCATAAATACTAGAAAAGTGCTTATTGAATAAATATTGTATTCCTTAAGAATCTGATCCAAAATCACATAACAAGTTTATTTCAGTTATATCCCCTGCTCTCTCTATATTTTAACCACACATTATTCCCCCAACTTGACATAAATATCTTTTTTTCTTTATACACACACACACACACACAGAGAGACATATTAAAATCTATACATTGAAAATCTTTCACATTCCAAATGTACCTTTCTAGAAAATTTTTTTTCTAGATTAGTTTTACTTTAACATGTCCATAGTTTATGGTTTCCTTCAGCATTATATTTCATTTCATTCTGCCTTGCTCTTGAAAGCTTGGTCTTTACACACCTCCAGGAAATACTTATGCTTATGCATCTCAGAACATGCTTGTAACATGGGTGCTTGATCATTGCTACAAGAGAGGGAGGGCAAGCCTGCTTTTCAGATCAATTCTGTGAAATACCCATTTTGTCTCAATGTGGTATTTTAGAATTCACGCATAATGAGTGCTTCTCAATTTTTCTAAACACATAAAGGGCACAGTGTCCTTCAGATGAGGAACAGAAAATGTGTTAATCTCCTTTATATGTTCTGCTTCCTGCCAAACTCCAGGTTTCCCCGAATCTGGCCGCATGAAGGGACAGTCACATCCTTAGAAGACTGAATGCTGTTTTGCTGGTGCTAAATCCAAACTCAAGCCATTTATCTTCTTGACAATTTCTCATCCAAATTATTACTAAAGCACCCTCTGTGTGCATCACACTCTCCGCTGAGGAATAACCTGTTACGCCAGTGTCCTTTCTTGGGTTCCACTCTTGCTGGAAAGCAACAGGCTTGAGCTAATTCTGTCTTTGGCCAATATGGACCTGTTTTTCTGAAAAAATAAAATTGACTTTTTTAATTAGATAGAAATCATGGTACTGAATTGGAAAATGATGAAATGTTGGATCATGAACTCACATGTTCTAAGTTATCTCCCCAAATAATGACAATGAGCACACAATAGTATACTGATATTGTAGCAGAAAGGCTTATGACAGAACAAAGGATGAAGCAGAGAGTCACACAGAATGAGTGTGCTTGAACCTTCCTTCCATCAGACAATTCCTGCAAAGTGAGATGCATCTACATTTGTGTTATATAGCACCACCACCACCAACAGAGGAGATCTAAAATTTCACCCAAAGAAATTATTTTGAATAGAGAGGACATGGGTCTTATCTCCAACAACTTGTGAAGATCGCATATCCCTTCTCCCATAGAATGGAACAGCGAACATCTTAGAAAACATGTGCTCATGTGTTCAGAAATTTTGTTTATTAGGCCAGTTATGGCCACCAAGGCTTTTCCCACCATACTTTTTAGCCTCTCCATGCAAAAATGATTCATATCTAGAGTGGAGTTGGAGCACGTCCGAAATCCAACCTGGTTGAAGCATTATCTCTGAATAATTTTAAGACCATCTACTTTTTTATCTTTAAAAATCACAGGAATCATATAGTCTTTCTTATTTTTTTTCCCAAAGCACTGTGGTCAAATTTGTTCTCTCCCCAATAGTATCATACAACATGTGTTCATCTTGGCTAAGAGTATGGGAGTCTATGAAGGGAAATCTCTGCTCAGAACACCTCATTCTCCTTGCATTCCTAATAAGCAAAAAAGATCCCACTTCTTCTTAGCCTCTCAATTATCCTGGATGATTTTATTCATTATAAGAAATAAAATATAGCTTTAGAAGTGTTTAAAAGCCTAAAGAAAATAGCTACTAATAGTATCTTTTTATTGCCCACAATTCATCGCACCAAGAAAAGCAGTTATGCTTTTGGAGTTGTTTATTGCTCAGTCTTAAATTTTCTAATTGTTTTAGATTTTTCACTTATTTTAGACATTTTCACTTTGCCCCCTAGAGTAAATTAAGACGAAAGGTAAATTAAAAGAGAGGAATTCAGCATAAAGAGAATAAATAAACAAAACACAGATTGCAAAGTAGGAATGAAAACAAGTTCCCCAGACCAATCTGTTAAAGGAATGCTACAAATGTGAAGTGTTTACTATTTTAAAACATTAATCATGTACTCACCCTGTTTATTTAGGTATCAATGTTTTTCCTGTAATTCTGACTTGAAAATGTGTAAGCTGTTTAGAATTAGGACTCAAGCCAAAGCCAAATGATATTTTGATTATTTATATTGCCTAGCTTGTCTTGAAACTTCAGAGTTTCAGTCTTTTCATTTCAATTCACACCTTTTTAAAAGTCGTTATTGTTTTGTATAATGTGACATCTCAAATAACTTTTATTGCCACCCACTACCATATGCCCAAGTCACAGCTATTAAAGATAGGGAGCCTGAGTCCTCCATCAATGGGCTTATTCAGAAGACTGCCGCCATCTTGTTTTCACCTAAAACCCATGCACAGACTCCCAAACCCTGTATTTACAGTTCTAGCCTTGTCATCAAAGTTAGAAGTCCCAAAGAGCTGAAAATTACTCAAGTTCCTGATAGCATTTTCTTGGTATATATTATTTTAATAAATGTTTTTATAATTTGGATCTGCCAATAGAAAGACCACCAAAGCTACCATATACTCATCATGAACAGGAGCTTCTCATCTGATTTCGTAAAGCTATAACTCCTGTTAAGGAGAAATATATTGGTTCACCTGAAACTGACCAATACAATTATTATCCTCCCAGAATAATATTTGCCACTTTCTTTTTCTATGACTATGAGAGCAAAGTATCTATTGGGGGAAGAGGAAAAATAAGTTTCATAGTGTCTAACTTACATCCCATTAGAGTCATATAGAGGATCAGCATGGTCAGTGATTCTTGGGTGCTTCCAGTCCCTCTTTTGTGTCATTTACCACTCTTCATCCTTTCATGTAACTCTAACCTTGCCCTCTGGGTGACTAGAGCCCTTACCACCTACTCACCTCATAAGCATTTCTGACAAATGGCTTTTAGACACTCAATGTCCCAGTTGACTATGTCATCTCTATTGGGGTAATTAACAAAGAACTAACATTTAAATCAGAGCATTGGATCATATAAAGTGTCATTTTAAACATTTATGGTTGAAGAAGAGCATTGGACACAAAAAAGTTTTCCAGATTCTACCAAATTAACATCTATCGACCGAATGATGGTGTCCTGGGAGTTTCCTATGCATGTGTTCAACCAGAGATGTACACACATGCACATGTGTTGCATATATGCAGGCTCACAAGACACTTCAAATTGAAATATCAAGACATGTCAGCACAGGATTAACAAATATAAAAGGATCTTGAGAACTAACAAATATTTTATAAATATTTAGTGCTAATGTGTGCCCACTCACTCAACACAGACCTCCTTAAATAAACAATAAAGAATTATACAAATAACATGCACTGGCCCAGGAAAATCTCAAACAATTCAATTGCTTCCAGTATCACCTAAAGAACCAGCCTTTATCACAGTGTTGTTACCTATTGAAAGAAAGAACCACAGGCGTCCTGCTATGATCAGCGATCAGGAATAATGCCAACTCTCCTGTTTTACAAAGGATGTGATTTCAGGCAAACTTAAATATATTTACAAAAGCTGATTCTTGTTTTATTTTGTTTTTGTTTCACATTCATAGGCTATAGGAGTCTTGAATTGGTGATATTTTATATTACAAAGCTAAAACAATTCCTAGTAATTTTAGTACACAGTAATTCTTAGAGTATATGTGGTTCTTTTTTCCAACTTTTCTATTTTCCTGAAATTTCTTACCAGATAAAATTTAGTGCTGACATTGGTAGATGCACCTCACCTTGGCCTAGGAACTTTTATGATATTTTAAGAGACAACTATAGATTTGCCTGGGTGTATCTTAATGGGCTTATTACCCAAATGTGTTTAGACACATTCTAAAATTTCAGTGAATCTGTTACTTCCTAGGAGAATCAATACCTTTTAAAATTCAATTTGAAATTTTAGTCAAATCGCTTGCTTCCATTGCTAAAATTTTCACAAGTACTCTATTAGAGAATGTTGACAACCATGTTTTTCTGAGATGGTAAAGTCTCCAGCCTTAGATGTTGGTTGGCTTTACTGGATAGATGTTTCCCCTTTTGGAAGAACCATTATCACAACACTACTCAATATTCCTTCCTTTACAACTCAAACTTGCTTGTTTGTTGAGGTGCCAACATTCCACTGTGCTACTCTACTCCTTAGACACTCAAGAGTGCCGCCATGTTTATATCACATCTGCTCCCATGCTTTCACGGCCTTCCTCAGGCAATAGAACACCCACACTTCATATATCTCTCCAAATGAAAGGAAAATGCAGATTTAACCATTTGTCTCCTACACTGAGAAGGAGCATCCTTTTCCAACGAAGGCTGCTCATATGCTACCAGAGAAATTATTTATTATTTCTTGAGTTAAATCAGGCATTCACTCAAAAGCCAAACATTCTAAGTTAAATTTATCTATTAATAGCTGCTTTATTTGAGGTACCTGTTAATCGTGCTGAATTTTACTACCATATGTCTTCACTAAATTTTTATCTCCAAACATTAACAAACCTCTGAGGTTCCTTTTTTAAAAATTTTTACTTATTTATTTTGCCACTGTTACATTTTATTTAAAATAAATTGTGGGGCTGGGATAGTGGCTCGGTGGTAGAACGCTTGCTTAGCATGCAATGAGGCACTGGTTCAATCCTTAGCACCACATAAAAACAAAATAATGTGTCCACCTAAAGCTAAACGATACATAAGTTAATAAATATTTTAAAAAATAAAAACTAAAATAAATTGATATTTTAATTTTGCTTTTAAGTTTTATTATTATTGTACCAATTTATTTATGTGGGAGCATACTTTCTTTTAAAGAAATATGGGCTCAAAGAAATAAAAGGATTTCCAAGATCAGATAGACAATAACAGTGCAGAATAAGATAGCAAATGCAGGATTTCTGAGTCCTTGCTCAGCATTCGATTTTAGGATTAACAATTCAGGATGACACTTTCTGTGTTCCCAGCCCACTTTGTACCTCAACCATAGTTGTAGCAGCCATTCCTGCACTGGGCTAACCTGCAATGCCTCATGCAGCCATATGTCCTCTGACACTGATATTGTGACCCATGCTTCCACCTGCAATACGTGTAAGAACTTTCAATCTAAGAAGCTGGTAGATAAAGGCTCTCCCCTTTCTTTGGGACAATTCTGGAACATATCTGACAGGTCTTCAGAAAGTGCCAGTGGGATAGAGCTCAGTACGCACACCAGTAGCCGGCTCAATAATGCATCCTTGAATTATATTTATTGCTCTCCCAGCCTCAACTCTTGTTTTCTGGAACCACTTCCAAAAAAGTGTCTCAGAGGGAACCCAAGGTAAAATAAGCACATTCTAAAAGTAATAGAATCTATTAACTCGGGGAATGACTAGTTTTTATTTGAGAATATCCTTTAGCGGGCTCTTTGGTCTTTCAAAGACAACACTTGGGCCTAGTGTGAAAGGAAAGTATCAGTAAAGGCAAGTATCCAACAATTTTTAATCCAAAAATAATGTTTTGGATAGGCAGAGATGTTATTCTGATATTAACTAAATAAAATTATCTCCAAAGTTTAACAGTCTCTGAAATTATTTATTCTGTGGCCTGATTTTGGAAAGGAGATAAGTGTGTAGACAAGAAAAGAAAAAAAATTAGGGAAAGGAGACAATGGTATCAGCCCTGGGAACATAACAGGAGACATAGGTCTCAGGAAAGAGAGGACCACAGGGTGATAACTTGTGATGGAGTGTGGCCTGCGGACCTCATGCCAGAAGGGCTCTAGAGTCGTCTGGTATTTTGCTCCCAGGATCACCTCAAATCTTCAGCAAAGCTGTGAAACCATGGGAACTTCATGTGACTCTTGGTGAATAGAGAAAGAGGCTCTGTCTGTACTTGGAGAGGAGTGAGGGGTGGCAAGGCCACAGCACTACCAACATGCCACTTGGAAATCAGGTTTGGGGGCAATGGTGACCCAGGAAAAGAAGTGAAAGACAATGAGTGGGACCTCTACAGACCTCCTAAGGACCCATAAAATACTTTTAGTTGTTTTCTTTAAAGATATCAAATATATATATATAAAAGCAGGAAACTCAAGAATACTTGGTCATCATATATATATATATATATATATATATATGAAGTTAAAGAATGTTTGAACTTGTCATGTAAACTGCTAACCTCTGATTATTCATATTTTCCTTAAATATTTGCCAGATATTCATTATGTGTCAGGTACTATTCTAAGCATTGGGTGGAGGGGTTTGGGGTGAGGTAGTGAACAAAACAGGAAAAAAAATGCTTTTATTCTACCAGAAGAAAATAGAGAAAAAGTTCTAAATCTTATAGTCTGTTGAACAGAAAAGGGGGAAGGGGATAGTATTAGGAAACATGGCCACTATTTCTACCTTTCTTGAGTAAAAGCAACAAGTTTGGTAGGCTCGTATCTCGTTTTAATCAAACACTTAATGAAAACCAAATGTCATTTGATTTAATTACTGTGGGCAAGGTGCTGAGTCAGGCAACATGGTGGAGGAAAAAAAAATGAGTAAGAATTGTTTTGAAGGATCTTTCAGGCTAACAAAAATTCTTAAGTGGGTTATAGTCTAGCAGTCTTTCTCTATTGGGATGCCACAAGAGAATGAACTGTCTACAGCCCTGGGGTATTGATTTGAAGCCATGGTTTTACCTCTCTCCTATGCAACTAGGGTGTTATTAGTATGAACTAAACTTGGGACAATGACTCAAGTCATTTTGTTTTCTATGGCAGAGATGCTGAGAAAAGCAGAGAAGTATGAATGAAAAACAGATCCTAAACCTGTTTTGCTTTGTTTTATTTTTGGTGGTAGTTGTTTATTTTTGAAGACAGTCAAACCACCTGTATTGGTGGCTGTTGTTATGGGATATAAATATACTGAAAATCAGTAAGATAATTTGGCCTCTACGTTTGTTTGGTTTTGACTAAACATTTGCATTGAAAGAATTGTATGTATAATTGTCTCCTTAAAAGATACAACAGTCACCTCATTACTTTCCTTAGAGATCTACTTGAGGCTTAAATGAGACTGAAATTGTCTGGATACCACTAGAACATATACTTAGAAGCAGAAAGGTAAGCACATTCTATTCTCAAAAACAACATATTGATTTAGTTACTTCACATTGAGGCTTTGGCCACCTCACCAGGCTGAACATTTTTTTTATTGCCTACCACCAATAACTATACTTATGAAATATACATGAAAATGCTGACAATGTCTTACAGATTTGCCCTTTTGAATCATTTGTGATTTGCTCTGGACTGTTGTTCTGACCCTGCCCAGTATCCTAGGCTTTTTTTTTTTTTTTTTCATGATTTCTGACCTACCTCACCTTCCATCATTAACTGGAATAGATGTCATTCATTCAGAATTTTAGTATTCCCTAATACTAAAGCCACTCTTCATGCATTATTGCCAAAATCATCATGTGATAGTTCAATGGGCAATTTTATAATAAAAAGATCAAATTCATGTGGCCACATGATCATGAATCAATCTGATATGTGCTCATTGATATGAGTCAATGGGAAAGACAAAGTATCACTTCTGTCTTGTTCTATTAATTTAAACAATAATTGAGGCTCTAACTAGTATACAGAAAATAGAGGAAAACACTATGAAACAGCAATTAACCAAATCCATTTCTAAAGGAAAAAGAAAAAAATGACCGGTTACTCAAATTAAAAGTGGAGGAGAAGAGGTCTTACAGAATAAAAGGAAATTAAGAAAAATAATTCCCCAAAGTAATCATGGTGTAAGTGCCATAGAGTTCTGTTCTAAGTGGAACTTGTGGACACTGGAGTAGCCACAAAACTGTCCATCTAGGCACAGAATGGTTTCTTCCCCAGGAAATAGGTCAAATCTAGTTCTATTTAGAATTATGCTTCCTCTCCTGTCATGGTCTCTCTTAACTAAAACCCTTTCATTATATGATGACTTAATCTTGGTTACTAAAACAGCTTCTTGTGACTAATAAAGTAAGAATTGACAACAGCCTCTGTAGATGTTTAACTCTTGAAGAAAATGTAGAACTGGTCCAGGGTCCAGTAACAAGAGTTCCAAAGAAAACTTAAAAATGAGAATAATATTTTCAAAACTTGGCAACCAATTAGGGCTTTGGAGATTTTAACACACTACATTCACACCCACACCATAATTCAATCCAGCTCCCACATCCCAAAATCCATCATTGGGTTGTTATCTGAAACTAGACTTATCACTTAACCTCATGCCTGAAAGCCTACATAATAGAGATAAGTAATTAGTCCTTGAATCTTGCATAGCACCATCTTGTCTTACTGCATATGGATTTGATCATTCCCTACAAACCCAAGAAACTTGAAATACCAGTGGCATTTCTTACAAATTATACTCTGAACATGGCTGTATTCAGCCCACAATTTGTGCTAAGTTGTTTGAGACAGAAATATATCAGCAAAGACTCTAATGCATAGCTTAAAATGATTGATTCAAGACTAAATCAGCAACGCTAATTTCTTGCAATGCTAGTTACATATGGTTGCATTAATATTCCCTTTTCAGAAATCCAGCTGAGAATCATTATTTAATGAAAGGCTTACAAATTGCATCCTATTTAATGGCTTTCATTGCAGATTCTTTTGTAAAAATGCAGAAAACATGTAAGTGACCATGTAAATTCTATGGTGCATTTGCAATAAGCTGGAGAATTTTGTTTATATATACATGAAATATATATGTATATGGGCATATATATGCAATGCACATATAGGTATATATTACAGATAATATATATATATATATATATATATATATATAATTTCCACATAATATATTCCAAATATATATGATATAATATATATTTATTATACATACATGTGTTATATATAATATTATTAATATCTAGAGCTCATTCTAGTTGGTAATTTCTAAATTCACAAATTCAAGGAATACATTGTAAGAGATAGATTAGAATGGGAATTTTCATATCTAATCACCCTAGGTTAGAATACTGGCTACTCCATTAACTAACTCTGTATCCTTAACCCATTGTATTCCAATTTTACTAGTCTTTAGTTATTCATCTTTAAAATGAAAATAGTAATAATGTCTAATCCCCAGAATCTTGTTATAAAGATGAAAGAAAAAAATCAAGGAAAGTATTTAACATAGTACCTCACACAAAGCAAGTGCTTAACAAACATTAGTGCTTTTTTTGATGTAAAAATAACAAAAGGAAGAATCGTAGTTTGTTACAGAGTAAACCGCCATATTTATGAATCTTTTTAGTCACTGAAAAGTTGAACCTCTGAAGACAGAGAAGCCAAAGATCTGTGGGTAATCTGGAGACAGTTCATAAAGGAGAAATGTTGGCAAAAGCATTCATATTTAAGCAATAATATGTTGGAGTTTTTCTTTAAAGCCAAAAATAAGCTACTTTATTCAAAATTTTTTCTTATCATGATACATGATTCTTACTTGTATTATGTTGCTACTTTGTTAACTAGCCTTTGTTAACCAAATAGCAAGTTTTTCAAGTAGAAAATTGTGTTTTAATAACATTGTTTTTAAATTTCCTGCACTTCAGAGATTAACAGAAATAAAAAGTATTATTTAAAGCTTTATCCATCTGAGGCTATGAATTTGGCTTTTCTCTCATCAAAAACAAACACTATGAGTTTTATACAAGCAGAATCATGAACTTAAGTACTTGAGGCAAACATTTTCAAGTTAGCTACAGAATAGTTGAAAACCACAGTAATAAACCCTCTCTCTAGACAAGTTGTCAGGAGGGAAGGCCCTATATACTCAGTTAAGAAAGTCATCACCAATTTCCTGGTGTCCAAATGGAACCATTTAGCCAGAGAAATTCCATCAAGTAGAATCTTTATTAGTACAAAATTGTGACTATCTTAACACCTGGCCACTTCATTGATTATTTTTCATTCAATTAAAGCATTTTTTTCTTAAAGGGGGAGAGAGATTTTTTATTTCATTAATTAATTTTATTTTTCTTAAATATTCTTAATATACTCACTTTTAAAATAATTTCAGATCGATAACCATCACAGTTTTGTCTATTTTATAAAACACTTGCCCTTATGTTGTGAGTTGATGACAGATTTTCTTTCTTTAAAAGGGGAAAAAAAAAGGCTTACAGGATTCTTAATTAGCAGTAAGAAAGATGTCTCACAGAAACAACGTATGGTTTCTAACTCTCACTCAGTGGACATGAAATGAGCTACGTCCTTAGGAAACTTCAAGCAATTGAAAGAAGTCATGCTCTCTCCATTTAAATCTGCAAATCAGTGTCCATCTTTGCTGTCAGAATGGTGAAGAATATTCACATTTTCCCTGTGCTTTATCAATAGCTACCTCCATATTTCTAAACTATCTGTCACTATAGTGCCTAGGTAATTAGACAGAGGTGCTCAGGCACTGTATTATTTGAACATCATTGCCTTGGAGTATAGTCAGCCATAAAATTCGTCATTGTTTTGATGGACTTCTTACCACTTAAATAAGTAAAAGGAAAAATTACAATTTTCTCTAAATTTATTGTAGTTACTTTCACAAATAATGTTTGACCATAGTCATCATACTGAACATTGGCTATGTGTCAAATAATCCTTGGAGATAATTTTAGCTGAACTGATAGTCCTAGTTAATTTCCCAGAGACAATTCTGAGAATTCTTTTACTTTCTTTGAGTATTTTGTTTAACACTGGAAATCACTTGCAAGTACACTTATTTTATTTGTTCTTTTTTCATGGTTTATCTAAGATATATATCAAGAAAAAAAAAAGAATCATAAACCATTGATAGACTTGAGGTATTTACCTAGCCACTATATAAGGAGATGTGTATGAAAATTTGGGGATATCTAGGCCAGGGCAGAATTTGGAAATTAAGAATTTATGTCATCAAATGATTTTATAAATAGTTATATTGAACCATAGTCAAGCTCATACACTCACACATTGTCTATGACCACTTTCATCTTACAGACAAATAAGTAAAGATGACAGTGACCATAAGTGCAAAAAACAAAGTTGAAAAACTTTGCTAAATATTTACTAATTGACCCTTTAAGAAAAGGTATGCGGGTCCCTGATCTGGAGAAAACTTCATTGGCAATAGCTTAAGAAATTAAAAATAGAACAGTTTGCCTTAGCTAGCCTTCTTTTATCCAGGGATCCAGTATTTCCTGTCAACTGATGGTCATGATGACATCCATGGACACTGATAAGCCTTGAAGGACCTTCCAAATCAGCAAAGATTAAATATCACTCATGGTGTGTCTCTGTTGTCCAGATTCATATTCTTAAAACTAATTTTTTTCTTACACAAAAAAACGGAAACCTCTACGATATATGCCTTTTATGTGATCTTTCAGTCTCTAATTGTAGACCAAGGAGAACAAGCTAGCGACTGCATATACTCTCCTTACTGCTTCATGGCATCCCAGGCTCCTTTGCTCTGGCTCGCTTAGCTTTCTCCCCCATGCCATGTTAATATTTAGTTCCCTGTTACTCACTTGACAGTTTGCAATATTTTCACTATTAATAAGTTATAAATGATACATCTGTATACTGCATTTTTTTTTTTTTTTTACTAACCAGAATACTAATTGAACAGACCATTCTGTCCTTCCACTCTGCCTTATCACAGTTAAGTTAGTGTTAAGTGACAGACGCAGCTTTGGGAGTTGGCTAGTCCTGTGTTTCACTGTTGATCTTCCTATTAAACAATGGTGTGGCTCGCCTGCCAGGTAGGGGAAGGGTGACCACCGACAGAAAAGGCCCAGTGGCCCAGGGCGGGACAGAGCCTCCAATCACTCCTGCAAGGTAGGCGGGCCTGCGACCCACCAGCAGAAGAGGAGCAGTCGCCTGCTGAGAGGCTGAGCCGCCCCCTCCCCCTGCGCCGGCATAGTAGAGGGAACTGGGACCAAAGACAGAGCAGGCCCAGCGGCCTGCTGAGGGGCAGAGCCGCCCCCCACCCCCCTCGCCTGCCAGGTAGGGGAAGGGTGACCACCGACAGAAAAGGCCCAGTGGCCCAGGGCGGGACAGAGCTTCCAATCACTCCTGCAAGGTAGGCGGGCCTGCGACCCACCAGCAGAAGAGGAGCAGTCGCCTGCTGAGAGGCTGAGCCGCCCCCTCCCCCTGCGCCAGCATAGTAGAGGGAACTGGGACCAAAGACAGAGCAGGCCCAGCGGCCTGCTGAGGGGCAGAGCCGCCCCCCACCCCCCTCGCCTGCCAGGTAGGGGAAGGGTGACCACCGACAGAAAAGGCCCAGTGGCCCAGGGCGGGACAGAGCTTCCAATCACTCCTGCAAGGTAGGCGGGCCTGCAACCCACCGGCAGAAGAGGAGCAGTCGCCTGCTGAGAGGCTGAGCCGCCCCCTCCCCCTGCGCCGGCATAGTAGAGGGAACTGGGACCAAAGACAGAGCAGGCCCAGCGGCCTGCTGAGGGGCAGAGCCGCCCCCCACCCCCCTCGCCTGCCAGGTAGGGGAAGGGTGACCACCGACAGAAAAGGCCCAGTGGCCCAGGGCGGGACAGAGCTTCCAATCACTCCTGCAAGGTAGGCGGGCCTGCGACCCACTGGCAGAAGAGGAGCAGCCGCCTGCTGAGAGGCTGAGCCGCCCCCTCCCCCTGCGCCAGCATAGTAGAGGGAACTGGGACCGAACACAGAGCAGGCCCAGCGGCCTGCTGAGGGGCAGAGCCGCCCCCCACCCCCCTCGCCTGCCAGGTAGGGGAAGGGTGACCACCGACAGAAAAGGCCCAGTGGCCCGCGGCGGGACAGAGCTTCCAATCACTCCTGCAAGGTAGGCGGGCCTGCGACCCACTGGCAGAAGAGGAGCAGCCGCCTGCTGAGAGGCTGAGCCGCCCCCTCCCCCTGCGCCGGCATAGTAGAGGGAACTGGGACCAAAGACAGAGCAGGCCCAGCGGCCTGCTGAGGGGCAGAGCCGCCCCCCACCCCCCTCGCCTGCCAGGTAGGGGAAGGGTGACCACCGACAGAAAAGGCCCAGTGGCCCAGGGCGGGACAGAGCTTCCAATCACTCCTGCAAGGTAGGCGGGCCTGCGACCCACCGGCAGAAGAGGAGCAGCGGCCTGCTGGGAGGCAGAGCCGCCCCCTCCCCCCCGCGCCTGCAAGGTAGTCGGAACTGAGACCACCATCAGAACAGGTCAGACCTGCAACCGAGAGACAGAACAGGCCCAGTGGCCTGAGGAAGGGTAGAGCCGCCCCCCCCCCACGCCTGCAAAGTAGGCGGACCTGCGACCCACTGGCAGTACAGCCCCAGAGGCCTGCAGAGGGGCAGTGCCGCTGCCTGCGCCTGCAAAGTAGGCAGAACTGCGACCACCGACAGAACAAGCCTAGCGGCCCGCAGAGGGACAGAGCCGCCGCCCGCGCCTGCAAGGACGGCGGACCTGCTACCGACTGGCAGAGCAGGCCCAGCGGCCTGCCGGCGTGGTAGGCACATTGCCCCAATTGGCGGAGGGGCAGAGCCGCCGCCCGTGCCTGCGAGGGAGACTTTGCAACTATACAAGACCAATATAAATATATAGGGGGAAAATTCAATAGCACAACAGTTTCACCAAGAAGAAAGGAACGCGAACAGTATGAAGAGACAAGGAAAGAAAGGACCACAAGCATTGCAGGTCAACTCAACTTTAGAAGAGGTAATAGCTGCAGCTGATGGAATGTCAGATAAAGAATTCAGGATATACATGCTTCAGATGATCTGGAGTCTCAAGGAAGACATCAGACAGCAAAATCAGACAATGAAAGATCACTTCAACAATGAATTACATAAACAAATCCAAGAAGCAAAAGATCAACTATACAGGGAAATAGAGGTTATAAAAAACAAACAAACAGAAATCCTAGAAATGCAGGAAGCAATAAGCCAACTTAAAAACTCAATTGAGAATACTACCAGCAGAGTAGAACACTTAGAAGACAGAACATCAGACAATGAAGATAAAGTATATCAACTTGAAAAGAACATAGACAGCTCAGCAAGACTGTTAAGAAACCATGAGCAGAACATCCAAGAAATATGGGATAACATCAAGAGACCAAATTTAAGAGTCATTGGGATACAGGAAGGAACAGAGTTTCAAACCAAAGGAATGAGCAATCTATTCAATGAAATAATTCGAGAAAACTTCCCAGATTTGAAGAATGAGACAGAACCCCAAATCCTAGAAGCCTACAGGACGCCGAATGTGCAAAATCATAAGAGACCCACACCTAGACACATTATAATGAAGATGCCCAACATACAGAACAAGGAGAGAATTTTAAAAGCTACAAGAGAAAGGAAGCAGATCACATTTAGGGGTAAGCCAATCAGGATAACAGCTGATCTTTCAACACAGACTCTGAAAGCTAGAAGATCCTGGAATAACATATTTCAAACACTGAAAGAAAATGGGTTCCAACCAAGAATTGTGTTTCCAGCGAAATTAAGCTTCAGGATGGAAGATGAAATTAAAACCTTCCACGATAAACAAAAGTTAAAAGAATTTGCAGCTAGAAAACCATCTCTTCAAAACATCCTTGGCAAAACATTACAGGAAGAGGAAATGGAAAATAACAATGAAAACCAACAGTGGGAAGTAGGACACTAAAGGGGGGAAAATAATCAAAGTGGAAAACAAACCATGTTTAGTAACATAAATAAACAAATATGGCTGGAAGAACAACCCATATCTCAATAATAACCCTAAATGTTAATGGCTTAAACTCACCAATTAAGAGACACAGGCTAGTAGAATGGATCACAAAACAAGACCCAACAATATGCTGCCTACAGGAGACGCATTTGATAGGAAAAGACATACATAGGCTGAAGGTGAAAGGTTGGGAAAAATCATATCACTCATATGGACTTCGGAAACAAGCAGGAGTATCCATACTCATATCAAATAAAATAGATTTTAAGCCAAAGTTAATCAAAAGGGATAAAGAGGGACACTACATACTGCTCAAGGGAACCATACACCAACAAGACATAACAATCATAAATATATATGCCCCAAACAATGGTGCAGCTATGTTCATCAAACAAACTCTTCTCAAGTTCAAGAGTCTAATAGACCACCATACAATAATCATGGGAGACTTCAACACACCTCTCTCACCACTGGACAGATCTTCCAAACAAAAGTTGAATAAGGAAACTATAGAACTCAATAACACAATTAATAACCTAGATTTAATTGACATATATAGAATATACCACCCAACATCAAACAGTTACACTTTTTTCTCAGCAGCACATGGATCCTTCTCAAAAATAGATCATATATTATGTCACAGGGAAACTCTTAGACAATACAAAGGAGTAGAGATAATACCATGCATCCTATCTGATCATAATGGAATGGAACTGAAAATCAACGATAAAAGAAGGAAGGAAAAAGAATATATCACTTGGAGAATGAACAATAGGTTACTGAATGATCAATGGGTTATAGAAGACATCAAGGAGGAAATTAAAAAATTCTTAGAGATTAATGAAAACACAGACACAACATATCGGAATCTATGGGACACATTGAAAGCAGTTCTAAGAGGAAAATTCATTGCTTGGAGTTCATTCCTTAAAAAAAGAAAAAACCAACAAATAAATGATCTCATACTTCATCTCAAAATCCTAGAAAAAGAAGAGCAAAACAACAGCAAAAGAAGTAGAAGGCAAGAAATAATTAAAATCAGAGCTGAAATCAATGAAATCGAAACAAAAGAAACAATTGAAAAAATTGACAAAACTAAAAGTTGGTTCTTTGAAAAAATAAACAAAATCGACAGACCCTTAGCCATGCTAGCGAAGAGAAGAAGAGAGAGAACTCAAATCACTAACATACGGGATGAAAGAGGCAATATCACAACAGACACTTCAGAAATACATAAGATAATCAAAAATTATTTTGAATCCTTATACTCCAATAAATTAGAAGATAGTGAAGGCATCGATAAATTTCTTAAGTCATATGATCTGCCCAGATTGAGTCAGGAGGATATAGACAACCTAAACAGACCAATATCAATTGAGGAAATAGAAGAAACCATCAAAAGACTACCAACTAAGAAAAGCCCAGGACCGGATGGGTATACAGCAGAGTTTTACAAAACCTTTAAAGAGGAACTAATACCAATACTTTCCAAGCTACTTCGGGAAATAGAAAAAGAGGGAGAACTTCCAAATTCATTCTACGAGGCCAACATCACCCTGATACCTAAACCAGACAAAGACACTTCAAAGAAAGAAAACTACAGACCAATATCTCTAATGAACCTAGATGCAAAAATCCTCAATAAAATTCTGGCCACTCGGATACAAAGGCACATCAAAAAAATTGTGCACCATGATCAAGTAGGATTCATCCCTGGGATGCAAGGCTGGTTCAATATAAGGAAATCAATAAATGTTATTCACCACATCAATAGACTTAAAAATAAGAACCATATGATCATCTCGATAGATGCGGAAAAAGCATTCGACAAAGTACAGCATCCCTTTATGTTCAAAACTCTAGAAAAACTAGGGATAACAGGAACATACCTCAATATTGTAAAAGCAATCTATGCTAAGCCTCAGGCTAGCATCATTCTGAATGGAGAAAAATTGAAGGCATTCCCTCTAAAATCTGGAACAAGACAGGGATGCCCTCTCTCACCACTTCTGTTCAACATAGTTCTCGAAACACTGGCCAGAGCAATTAGACAGACGAAAGAAATTAAAGGCATCAAAATAGGAAAAGAAGAACTTAAATTATCACTATTTGTAGATGACATGATTCTATACCTAGCAGACCCAAAAGGCTCTACAAAGAAACTATTAGAGCTAATAAATGAATTCAGCAAAGTGGCAGGATATAAAATCAACACGCATAAATCAAAGGCATTCCTGTATATCAGCGACAAATCCTCTGAAATGGAAATGAGGACAACCACTCCATTCACAATATCTTCAAAAAAAATAAAATACTTGGGAATCAACCTAACAAAAGAGGTGAAAGACTTATACAATGAAAACTACAGAACCCTAAAGAGAGAAATAGAAGAAGATCTTAGAAGATGGAAAAATATACCCTGTTCATGGATAGGCAGAACTAACATCATCAAAATGGCGATATTACCAAAAGTTCTCTATAGGTTTAATGCAATGCCAATCAAAATCCCAACGGCATTTCTTGTAGAAATAGAGAAAGCAATCATGAAATTCATATGGAAAAATAAAAGACCCAGAATAGCAAAAACAATGCTAAGCAGGAAGTGTGAATCAGGCGGTATAGCGATACCAGACTTCAAACTATATTACAGAGCAATAGTAACAAAAACAGCATGGTACTGGTACCAAAACAGGCGGGTGGACCAATGGTACAGAATAGAGGACACAGAAACCAATCCACAAAACTACAACTATCTTATATTTGATAAAGGGTCTAAAAGCATGCAATGGAGGAAGGATAGCATCTTCAACAAATGGTGCTGGGAAAACTGGAAATCCATATGCAACAAAATGAAACTGAATCCCTTTCTCTCGCCATGCACAAAAGTTAATTCAAAATGGATCAAGGAGCTTGATATCAAATCAGAGACGCGCCGTCTGATAGAAGAGAAAGTTGGCTACGATCTACAATCGGTGGGGTCGGGCTCCAAATTCCTCAATAGGACACCCATAGCACAAAAGTTAATAACTAGAATCAACAAATGGGACTTACTCAAACTAAAAAGTTTTTTCTCAGCAAAAGATACAATAAGAGAGGTAAATAGAGAGCCTACATCCTGGGAACAAATCTTTACTCCTCACACCTCAGATAGAGCCCTAATATCCAGAGTATACAAAGAGCTCAAAAAATTAGACAATAAGAGAACAAACAACCCAATCAACAAATGGGCCAAGGACCTGAACAGACACTTCTCAGAGGAGGACATACAGTCAATCAACAAGTACATGAAAAAATGCTCACCATCTCTAGCAGTCAGAGAAATGCAAATCAAAACCACCCTAAGATACCATCTCACTCCAGTTAGATTGGCAGCCATTATGAAGTCAAACAACAACAAGTGCTGGCGAGGATGTGGGGAAAAGGGTACACTTGTACATTGCTGGTGGGACTGCAAATTGGTGCAGCCAATTTGGAAAGCAGTATGGAGATTTCTTGGAAAGCTGGGAATGGAGCCACCATTTGACCCAGCTATTCCCCTTCTCGGTCTATTCCCTAAAGACCTAAAAAGAGCATGCTACAGGGACACTGCTACATCGATGTTCATAGCAGCACAATTCACAATAGCTAGACTGTGGAACCAACCTAGATGCCCTTCAATGGATGAATGGATAAAAAAAATGTGGCATTTATACACAATGGAGTATTACTCTGCATTAAAAAATGACAAAATCATAGAATTTACAGGGAAATGGATGGCATTAGAGCAGATTATGCTAAGTGAAGCTAGCCAATCCCTAAAAAACAAATGTCTAATGTCTTCTTTGATATAAGGAGAGTAGCTAAGAACAGAGTAGGGTCGAAGAGCATGAGAAGATTAACATTAAACAGGGATGAGAGGTGGGAGGGAAAGGGAGAGAGAAGGGAAAATGCATGGAAATGGAAGGAGACCCTCAGAGGTATACAAAAGTACATACAAGAGGAAGTGAGGGGAAGGGGAAAAATAATACAAGGGGGACAAACGAATGTCAGTAAAGGGGGCAGAGAGAGAAGAGGGGAGGGGAGGGGAGGGGAGGGGAGGGGAGGGGGGATAGTAGAGGATAGGAAAGACAGCAGAATACAACAGACACTAGTATGGCAATATGTAAATCAATGGATGTGTAACTGACGTGATTCTGCAATCTGTATATGGGGTAAAAATGGGAGCTCATAACCCACTTGAATCAAATTGTGAAATATGATATATCAAGAACTATGTAATGTTTTGAACAGCCAACAATAAAAAATTATAAAAAAAAAAAAATAAATAAACTAAAGGTATTGTGTCCATCTACAAACTTTAAAAATTTAGAAATATGTATATAGTTATATGAAAATTAACAGAATAAATGTTCATAACTTGTAAAAAAAAAAAAAAACAATGGTGTGGCCACAAATTTCTTGAACTCGTCCTAGTGTTGATTTGCTCTGTTGCTAAATGAGAGGGACACAAGAATCTAAAAGGTACGTATAGGACCCTCTACAGTGCCTGACACTGAGTAGCTGGTAATAGTAGCAGAAAGTAGTGGTCATTTTAAATGTGTCCTTCAAGGCTTCTCAGTGTCCCTGGATGTCATCATGACCATCACTTGACAGGAAATACTGGATCCCTGGCTAAAAGAAGGCTAGCTAAGGCAAACTGTTCTATTTTTAATTTCTTAAGCTATTGCCAATGAAGTTTCCTCCAGATCAGGGACCTGCATACCTTTTCTTAAAGGGTCAATTAGTAAATATTTAGCAAAGTTTTCAACTTTATTTTTTGCACTTATGGTCACTATCATCATTATTTATTTGTCTATAAGATGAAAGTGGTCATAGACAATATGTGAGTGTATGAGCTTGACTATGGTTCAATAAAACTATTTATAAAATCATTTGATGACATGAATTCTTCATTTCCCAATCCTGCCCTGGCTTAGATATCCCCAAATTTTCATACACATCTCCTTATATGGTGGCTGTGTAAGTGCCAGAGAATTCCAAGCCCCAAACATAAGCCAGAGGTAGGATAGGAGCAACCCAGGAAATAACATTTATCCTATATTTAAGATGTCCTTTTAAAAGGCTAACTCTACCTTATCTGTGTCATAAATACTCCAGGGAAGGAACTAATCTCAATTCTCTACTTGCTACTATAAAGAACTAAGATGTTTGGAGCTTTGTTTTTTAAAGATAGTAAGATTCCTAAATAGTAAACACTGTGAACAGGATACATTCTAAATGCATACAAAAGAATATTTCAAGACATACACTCACCTTTTTCAATTCAGAAAATAATAAATTATGAAAATAAAGGAAATTGTTAACCCAACAAAGGCCAGATTTTAAGTGTCTCTCTTATGTGGAATTATTGTGTCTTGAGAGAGCCACCATGTCCATAATATCTGAATTTAATATGCCAGTTCTCTCTTTTTCTTGGTTCTTCTGTTTAAGGCAACATATTGAATCTCTTGGGAGAAACTCATCCTGAATCTGCTCAATTGAAAACATGAGGGTGCACATTCTGAGCTACATATGCTCAGCTCTGAGTTTCCAAGGAAACAAGAGATTGTTCATCTATCTGCAAAAATGAACTGACGAATCACTTTCAGCCTCTTACAAACCATGATTCTGAATCAAATTCCAGTGTGGAGTCTAAAAAATGTCAGAGTCTTGTCATTTCTGCCTAGCGAACCCCCAAAGCTGAGGAGGCTGGCAGTTGGACATGCATTAGTTATAGTTATGTACCTTTATTTTTTTACTTCTGCCTATTAGTAAAATGCTGTCGGTGAGAGCCAGCTCCACATAGCACTCATATAAGAATGGCCTGCAATCGTTACTCTCAGTAAAGACACACAGAACCACTTGGATTTGGAAAACCCCAGCCAAACCATATGGGAGGGAGTCCTGTGGTTCTTAGCTCTCAGTGTGGTTCTCAGTTCTTAGGGTCACATACTGAGCAAAGCAAAGAGCAATGGGACAATCTGCATTGTCCTAACCTTCATTAGCATTCAAACATTTCATTATCTATATCCAAACAATATGTCAAACACTTTAAATATGTGCAACAGAAATGAGGCATTCTTCAAATTCTTGAATGTGGGTGGGACTCCTTGACTGTTCTTTTACATTTACTAAACAAAGTCCTTTAGATGTGTTAGATCACTTAATAGTCATAACAAATATTTTAGGTAGACATGTTACTGGGTTCATTTTCTAATAATGGAGACACAGAGAAATGAAATAATGTCCCTAAAAGTTACATTGTCCATAAGTGACAAAACTGGTATTTAAAATGAGCTGTGTCACCCCAAACTCATAACCTTTGAACTTTATTGTATATTCTGTATAAGACTGGTTGTTATGTTTTCCTCTATGTTTCAAATGAGTGTGCCCACTCACTTGTTCATTCATTTATGTATTTAACAAATATGTATCAAGCACTTATTCTAGGCTCTGTGGATATAGTAGCAAACAAAACACGCAAAGTCTCTCTGGGTGCTTACATTTTGTAGAAGAATCAAAAAAGTAAACAAATACGTGCAATGTAGAGACTGTGTGTTCATTGACTTTATGCCACTGTGACCAAACTACCTGATAAGAGCAGGTTAGAGGAGGAAAAGTTTATTTTGGGCTCATGGTATCAGAGGTTCAATCCATGTTCACATCAGCTGACTCCTTTACTCTGGACCCATGGTAAGATAGAGCATCATGGCGGAAGGGTATGGTGGAGGATCTTTGCTCTGCTCGCAGCAGCCAGAAAGCAGAGTATTTGAGCACAAGGAGCCAGGGACAAAATATATAATACATAAGGCACATTCCCAGTGACCCGCTTCCTCCACCCATGCCCCACCTCCCTATTGTTATCACCCAATAAGCCCATTCAAATTATTAGTCCACCAAATGGGTTATATACTGATTAGGTTATGGTTCTCATAATCTAATAATCTCATCTCTTGCATTAACACAGGAGCTTTTGAGGGACACCTCATATCCAACCATAAAAGACTGTAATATAATGCCAACAGAATAAATCAATGCTTTAGTGTAAGAAGATTAAAAGATTTGAATAGACCCTTAAAGATATGATACAGGACAAGATAAAACAGAGGTAGGTAGAGACTGGATGATGCTGGACCCTAGAGATCTGAATTTCATTTGAAGTGATAGGTTATTAAAAAGTCTAACTATATTTGTGATAGAACTCTCTTGTTCCTATTGTAAAGAAACTGCATAGGTATGAAATCTACCCATGTATCAGAGATAGAAAAATTTCCTTAACTTCCAGCCTCAATTATGATTCTCTGGAATGACTTTAATTATATAAATGGAATGCAATTCAATGTTCTTAAAAGACTAAAATCCACTCTTTTATTATGTATTGGCTTTTTGATTTGTGGTTAAGGAGAATGTACAATGGAGTAAAAAAGCAGCCTAATATGTTGGTGTATAATTGCACAAAAAGTCAAGTATGGGGGGAAGAACCTATTGAACAGGCACCAGTCTAATTACCCATGAGTGACCAAGGAGGACACTTCAATCCTATCATCATTTGGACCTATCCCAAGGAACCGGAACCACCCCTCAAGAAAACACCTAGTTCACAGACTCAGTGAGGAAGTCTTCTACGTCCTTGTCTGGAACAGTACCTTGTTTAGCATTGGGTTTCCATAGAATTTGTGAAGAAAAGAAGGAAGGAAGGTGAGGGGGAGAAAGAGGGAGAATAAAAATAAGGAGGGAGAATAAAAATTGGGGGGGGAGGGAAAGAATAAAGGTAAGAAGGAAAAGATTCTCTGACATCTTTTCTTGGTTTTGTATCTCCTTGGCTGTACAGTTATGCTCAGTATTCCCCAGCCCATCATCCTGGGATTACACACACACACACACACACACACACACATCCAATAAGACACTTCAAAAAGATTAATATTTTCATTTCAACATTTCTGAAAGTATTTCAATGAAATTGCTTTCAAATGGTTTATTTTATATTAGATCATTGAGAGATAGATTAATGTCATAAACGGAGGTACTAGCAAGAGATATTTTTGTCTCTTGTGTGCACATACTGTATATTTCATATCCTCTGAAAACTTAAAGTCACTAATTTAAGTCAAATTAGGAAAAGGGCAGTATAATAATTGCTATATTACCAGCTCCTTCTTGATAACAAATGAAGCTTTTTTCCCCTTCACCAATATATAATAGTGTGCTTTTTCTTTGGCAAAGATATAATAGCACTGCTCTACACGAACAAAAATATTTTTACTGGCTATGTTATTACTGAGAAATGCATTGGGAAAATGTAAAAATATTTCACCTTTATGTTGGAGAAAATAAACACAGTGGATTAAATAAAATTTTCACAGCTCTTGACATGTGCCATATGTAATGTTTGGTAAACGTCAAAGAAGAGACTTCAGCTTCTCCTGAGAATCAGAGACTGGAACTGGAGGGGACTCTGGGTAGGGACTGGCCCACCAACTCACACTGCCACACCAGTTTGGGCAAAGGTGATATAAAGAAGTTGAAAGGCAATCTAAAGTTTACACCATTACTTGAAGAACCAGGACCAGATCCAGAAGTTCCAGAACCAGCCTGTGATGGTGCCATTACAGATTGCTGCCTCTGACACTTTGTTGCACACAATTGGGATTCAGGATTGGTGAGGAGTTGCTGGGAGGGCTCTGGAATCAGGCCTACTAGAATGCAAGTCTCAACCCGCCTGGACACAAACTACCTCTGTGAGCCTAGGCAGTGTATTTTAACCTATCTTAGCCTGAGATATTTTTTTTCCTATAAAAAGGAGCTTTAATAGTGCCAACCTCAAATATTAAATGATTAAATGAAGTAGTTATTTTTAAATACTGGCACATAGCAAGTACTAAGGAAATGTAATTTATTGTTGCTATTATTAGTAGTAACATTATTATTACTATTATGACTACTACTATTATTATTCAAGCAATCATGCAATGCATAAAACCCTTCATTTTGCTCATAATTCTCAAATACACTTGTTTGGTAAAATGAGAATTCTAAGTCCTCATATACAGAGATAAAACTCAGGTCAGAAATCTTCTAACTGTATGATTCTAATGAACTGAATATTAAGTATGTTTCTTGGAAATTTTGCAAATTCTAATAAACTTTAAATATATGTTACAATGGCAAAATACCATAGAGGGGGAGCAAGAAGTAACCCCTGTCATCAGAGACTGGGGAGTCTGGTGGGGGTGAAAGACATGAACATACATCTTATAAAAGACAGGACATAGTACATATATTGGTTACAAAGGGGGATGTGGGAACAGAGCATGAGGAAGGAATGCTTTCCCTTGAGGAAAGCAGGAGAGGCTGTAAGAAGGAGGCAATATTTGATCTGAGTCTTGAAAGGATGTGGAAATGATGTAGGCAAGACTCCAGCTGCAGGTCCTCTGTGTTTCAAGCAGCTCCAAGTTACATGTTCCAGGATGCCATAAAAACCTGTGTTCCTCAGAAAGAGAGGGGACTGCAAATGCTGAGGAGCACCATGTGACTTAGTCACAGTATGCCTGGGAGGTGGGAAGATCGGGGAGGTGAATTAAAGATGAGGCAGGAATCGTGGGTCTGGCCCAGGAGACTATCAACGTGAGATATGCCCACTCTAGAGCCAGACCACAAAAGGCCCAGCTCTGCCCAGCTCTGAGCCATACAGCACTGACAAATTATTTATCCTCTCTGTCCCTCAGTTTCTTCATTTGCACCACAGCAATAAAAATCGGGGCAGTAGTTGCAAGAACCAAATAAGTTGCTACTGGTAAAGCCCTTAGACCAGGGCTAGGATACAGAGTCCAGTCATTGCTAGCTATTGTCATCATACTTGACATCATCCTCATCAACCCTTAGGGGTATTTTGATACCATATTAATTAGCAAAGGAAGATCTACAAAAGAAGCAGTTATTTAAGGATGTGCCATGGCGATTATAAAAATTACTTGCCCTCAAATTACAAGGTAAAGTCTTTTTATGTACTTTAGTAATGTGATGTCAAAATGTATATGACTTTTAGTTATCACCAGAAACATGACAAATTTAGGTTACAGGGAAAAAAAAGACATCAATCTGTTTGGTACATTAAAGATCTATCTACTAAAGTCCAGTAAAAATTTTGTTGGCACTTTTTGTTTTGGTCTGTTTTTCAATTTCATGAAGAATAGATAAATGACTGCATTCTAGAGGTAAAAATACAATCATACTACACATTTATAAGGGCGTATATATTTTAAGTATTTTAACACACCTATTTTGAATTGTTTTCATTGAATTATTTAAATATCTTTACATGTAGGAAATTGGATCAATCTCATTCATTATTATCTGCCACATAATATCCCAAATTTGACTCTTCTTTACCTTACTTCGTTAATTATTCTATTCATGGATCTTTTGCTTATTTCCCATTTCTCACATTTATAAATGAGGATACAATGGATTGTCCTATATATGTTTTTGTACACATGTGCTTATATATTTCTGTGGGATAGGTACTTATAAAGAGAATTGTTGGTTAAATTGGTTAATTGTTGTCTTTGAGGCCGAAGATATTGCTCAATGGCAGAGGTCTTGCCTAGCATGTACCAGGTCCTGAGTTCAATTACCAGCCCTATGTAAAAGGAAAACACACACACACACACATACACACCCTTAAATTTTTATCAATTCTGCTAAGTTGATCTCTCAAAAAAAAAAAATAGAATCAATCTATAGAACTGTCAAAATTGTGAGAGTTCTTTAATAAATCAAAATGTAAAAGTAGTAATCAAGTTCAAATTCCAGACTATTGATATAATTGATGTATTACCCTATATCAATGGTTTTTAATCTTTTGTGTGTGTGTGTGGGGGGGGGGGTGCATCACACATTGTTTTGAGGGTCTAAGTAACAGATTCGTTTTCTTTAAAAAAATTTACAAAAACAAATATATGAAACTTTCACATTTCCATGGATGTTTCAGAGTCCCTAAATCTAGACTCTAGATGAAAACCTTCCTTCTGGAAAATTCAAAAGTGGTGCATCTGTGGACACGGAGTGAACCTTAACACCCAGCATTGCGTCTCTCTGTGTACCTTGCTGACAGCCCTTCTCATCCTCTAGCTTTTCAACCTGAAACAGGTGGCACGAGGCTGAAGAGAGCAATTGTCCCTTAATTGTCCACCATTTGGCAATGAAAAGTGTGCTTTCATGTACCAATGCTCCTCAGCTTATGACAGAGTCATAAAATGAAAATATTGTAAGCAAAAAAAAAAATGCATTTCATACACCTAACCTAGCAAATGCCCACTTAGCCACCACAGTACCCTGTAAAATGACAGTTGTTTCCCCTGTGATCACACAGTCAAGTGGCAGCTGCAGATTGCTGAAAGAGTACAGTGCCGAATACAGGCAGGCCAGGAAAAGATCAAACATGGAATGAGATGACCAGAGGCCTTCAATGTCAGAATAAGGAAGATAAATGTCGTTCATCCGACAGAGGGAAAACGTCTGAAAATCTTGATGATGTGCACAATAGAAACTTCTAGAATCCACAAGCAGAAACAAAGAGAGAGAGATAGAAGACATTTAGAGGATATGTCAGAAAAGTGGGTCAGGCAAAAGAAGGCCAGGGACTGGCAACTGGTGTCCGCTTGTAGGGAAAGAAATCCCCGTCAAATTTCTTTCCATGTTGTACTTTCCTCAGTCTTTTCTGTCAGGGACTATAAAATCCCTTCCTACCATCTTTGCAATCATCCTACAAGCTTCCTCAAGGACCTTGCTCTTTCCTTATCTCTCTTTGTCAAGGACTAACTTTGAATGTTTTGTTTTTCCTTTGGATGCAGTGTTGTTTTGATTATAAAAGTAATACGTACTCACAGGAAACTTTTAATGTGCTGATAATATTAAAAATGCAAAAGAAATACATATTCCCACCACCAAGATCAATTACATCTTTATTTTGAAATTTTCACTATGAAGAGAAGTTTTCTTTTTTTTTTCATTTTTAATGTATTTTTTCCTGAAATACCAGGACCAGGACTGTACCTTTTATGACATGCCCAAAGTGCTTAATATAGTCTTTACATCTGACAGAAGTTTAGTGTTGTTTTTTTTTTCATGAATAAAGAATGAGTGGAAAGTTACTGAGAATTTCATATGCCCCAACTTATCTTGAAAGCCTGGCAGTTCTACTTGAAATATTTTACTGTGAGTCACTGTGAGAAGACTGTACCTATCTGAAACACTTTCTCAGTTCTTCCTTAATGTCTAAATCATAGCAAACCCTGGTAAATAAATACATAGAAGTAGGCAAATGAGGATGTCCACACCCATTTTTTTATATACCTCACTCAAGCTGGTGTCCGAGTTCTTTACAGGACACCTGAGTATTGACAAACACACCCTCTTTGTGGACAGTTCTACATGCTCCGTTGAGTTTTACTCTTGATAGCTATATTAAAAAAAATCACTTGACTGGACAAGTCCACGGAAATGAGGAAGTTCAGTTATAGCTGTGAATTCATGGCACTAAACTCAAAATCTTGCCTCCTTTATTCTGGCTAACAATGCTGGAGGAATAAGTGTGAGTGTTGCAATCTTGGTCCCAAAATCAAGGTTACAAGTTTGGTTCTGCCCATACGTTTTAGTCACCCCATAAAATTGAGATGGATTTGGAAGCACATGCTATCAGAATTTGCCATCAGTGGACCTACCAAACATCAAATAAGCTTGTGATGACTCTCAAGAAGGCAGCTAATAAACAAGATAAAATCTCCCTTTTGTGAGCTTCAACAGGTAATATAGTTAAGACATGGAGTCACATATTAATAAAACAGTCATTTAGTTTATTACAATGGTATACCAGATCGTCTTAGCAAACATTAAATATGGCAAAGTCAATAAATTAAAGAAATTTTATTTAATCACTTTTATTTGCAATGTTTTAAAAAACTTTTGAATAGATAAAACTTAACATTTCTAATTCAAACTAAAAAGCTAATTATCAATGTGTTCCTAAATTTAATGAAATATGGTTTTATTATTATTTAGAGTCATATATATATATATATATATATATATATATATATATATATATATATATATTATAGAATATATTTAACTTTTAAAATAGATCTTGTCCCAGTAACTTAATCAGTTCAGGATGCTTTAACAGGATACCAAAGGCTGGGTGAATTAAACAACAGACCATTATTTCTCACAGTTCTGGAGAGGGAGAAGTCTAAGAGATCAAGAAGATATGGTGGGCCTGGGATTATGGCTCAGTGGTAGAGCACTTGCCTAGCACCTGAGAGGCCCTGGGTTTGATCCTCAGCACCACATAAAAATAAATAAACAAAATAAAGGTATTGTGTCCAACTACAACTAAAAAATAAATATTAAAAAAACATATGGGGTTTGGTGAGGGCCCACATTCTAATTCATGAACAGCTGCCTACCTGCTCTATGTTCATATGACACAAAGAGGTTGAGAGCTCTCTGGAGTCCCCTTCATTAAGACACTGATCCCATTCATGAGGGGTCCATTCTCTTGACTTGGTCATTACTGAATGCCTAACCTCTTAATGCTATCACTTTGGAGATAGAATTTCAACATTATAGATTTTGGAGGGACTCAAACATTCAATCAACTGCATCCAGTTAAGAGATTTTGTTGCTTTTGCATTTTGACTATATCCATCTCTGACATTTTTCTTGTACTTTTTCTTTTTTCTCTGACTTTCAATATCTTGAAGCTATAATGATTGATTCCCTATTTCTCCCTGTCAATCCTTTATAACATAACATTTTTTATATAATTGACTTTTTTTTTTTTTTTTTGGTGCTGGGAATCAAACCCAGAGCCTTGCACAGGCTTAGCAAGGGGTCTACTCCTGAGCCCTGAGTTATATCTAAGATCTCATTAACTGATTCTTAAGGCTAGTGAGTAATCTGACCAAAACTTCATTTCCTAACTGATTCTCCACGTTTTTCCAACACACAACGTGCTGCAGTCAAGGCCATAATTTTTCTCTTTCTCGTGTTTTAGTCCCTTTAGTACACAAGGAGCTTTCTCTTATCTAAACTTCCATTTCTCAGACTCACCCTTGAGCAGTTTGTTGATTTCTTTATTGGCTTTCATTTTTCTGCTGTTTGGCTTTGCTTTTTGCTTTTCCTTGAGATAATAGTTCACTATATGATTTACCATATAATTTACTATATAATTTACCCTTGAAAATGTGCAACCCCATGGTTTTCACTATGTTCATGAGGTTTGGCAGCCATCACCACTATCTAATTTCAGAACATTCTCATCATTCCAGAAAGAAACCCATACCTGGTCGCAGTCACTCTTTATTCCTCTGTCCTCCTAGCCCCTGAAAACCACTGATATACTTTCTGTCTTCAAACTTTGTTTTCAATATTGTTATGGGAACTATGTGAATTTTAGAATTAATTTCTTCAAAAAAGCTACCTGGAAATCTAAGGATCAATTGGGGGAGTACTGTGATCTTAGTATTAAGTCTTATAATCCAGGAGCCTGAATGTTTTCTCATTTATTTAGATCTCTTTAATTTCAACAATAGTCAATAGTATACAAGTCTAGCTGGGTTTTCTTTTTCTTTTTTTTTTTTAAACTCTATCACGGCTTTAGTTTTCAATCTGTAAGTCAAGTATAAATTTATTTATGTGGAGCCATTTCTTCTATCTTAAACTCAATGAGCAACTCTTAGTTTTTACAGTGAATTTTAAAGTACAGAATAAATGTAGTCCATCAAAATTAACTGCTTATTCTTAAAATATGTCACTGAAGCCAGGGGTAATGGTGTACACCTGTAATCATTGGGATGATTCCGGAGGCTGAGAAAAAAGGATTGCAAGTTCAAGGGCAGCCTCAGCAACTTAGTGAGAACCTGTCTCAAAATAAAAAATAAAAATGGGCTGAGGATGTTGCTCTGTAATAAAGTGCCCTTAGATTCAATACCCAGTATATATATAATTTATGTCATTGCGTATTCAGAACACCAAATGCTTTCCTACATCCATGTCTGTTCAGTATTCTTCCTACTTAAAATGATTGTCTCCTCAAGTCTGTAGAAACCTTAGGATTTTTAAATTCTTAGTTAACAGTTACCTTGTTCATGAAATAATCCCAACATTTCCTCTTCCTTCAAATATTTAATCCATTCCTCAAATAAAGCTAATTATATTCAATCTTTGATCATAATATACTGCCTACAATAGTTACTTGAGTGGGTATGTATTTCTAATCCCAGATTATAAGCAAACTCTAGGGTTTTTCCTAGTCACCTTTCTAGTCCTATATGTCTTACCCTATTACTTCCAAATTAAAATTGTTCAATCATTCCCATTATATAAATCTGAATAATGCAAAAAGGTGACCATTAAGATACTGAGTCATCATTTGGTTTAATAATCAATTAAGCATCTTAATTTACTCTTATGTTCTTTAAAGTCCCTGTCATGTTAATTATTCCCTTTCCTACACCCTGGTTACAAACTCTCAGAGTGTCATTCCAACCATTTCTGTATATGAGATTTTGTTTTATGGCACTACACAGTATTGAGGCACCTGTTTCTGAAATGACACAATGAGAAATGACTATTCCTTCCCCATTTCTTCAAGTTCTACTTTCTCAGATTGGAAATTTTTAAAAGGTTCAAATTAACATTCTCCTGTCTAATTAATTTGTTTCACCTGGCTTGAACTCCTTGGTATTGACCTATGATTTTTCCATAAAGCTTTAGGTACAAAGGTAATATTTTCAAGTCTGCCTTAATCATGACCATTTAATGCCAAACAGCAAATTGTTTTCTGTTTCAGACTCAAACTGTAAAGAGTCCTTAAAAAGTAAAGAGTCCTTCACTGCTTGCTTTCCATTTGGCAAAACAACACAAATGACCCTGCTAGTGTGTCAGCAGTGTGGTAGCATGCCTTGACAAGGTCTTCCCTGTTTCTTTGGAAAGAAGGATGAATATCAAGATTTCACTTTAATGTCAATTTTGATGTTGATATGAAAATTATTCTGAGATATGACATTTTATTACTCTATGATTTTAGAAGGGTTTTTTGGATTTTAAAAAAAATATTATTTTTAAATGGCACCAAATTCCCAAATGAAGGATAACAGATATTTTCACCAGTTCCCAGGATTCAGTGCTGAGCGTGACACATATGAACTATGATTCCAATAAGACTGATATTGGGAAGGATGTTTATGACAGACCCTAAACCAGTGACTGTGGCAGGTAAATGCTTTCTAAGGAACTCATCGAAGTTAAGTCCCTCAATGGTAGGGGCCACATCTGTGTCATTAGTTGTCCCTGCACTTAGTAGAGCTCCTGTTACTCTGCACCTCATGCATGCTGATTGAACTAGACCAAATCCCAATTTTTACTTTTACTACACTAACACATCCTGCAGGCCTCCTGAGTGAAATGCTCAATCCAAGTCATGGTGAGTAAATAAAACAGAAATGTCCCTGGTCACAAGAAAATTACAATGTAATGATACAGAAAAAAACAGCCCAAGAGGAACATTTCACACTACTAGAGAAATGTTGTTGTTTTCTTAACAACAATAGAAGTTTTTGAATGATTCTTTTGTACATTTTAGAGCACTGGTGTATACAGTTCTTTTTTTAACATTTCCAAGAAGCTATGAAGAAAGCCCAATATAACTGAGTTCCTGAAACATGTTAACTCCAGGGCAAGATTAAGACTTGCCTTTGCTTCTCCATCTACATCAGTTTCCTTTATTGACTGGTCCTTGGTTGGCTACTGCAAGTTCTGGTGATTTAAAACACACAAGGCATAGATTTTATCCACGTGATCAAAGACATTAAGATCTCATTGCCCTCTAATTTTATCTGCATTCAAGTTCAAATAATTATCCGTTGACTCATATATTTAGATCTCAAGGTGGGAAAAGATGGGAAAGATTACAAGAATGTTTTCAGACCATCTTCTAAATAGTGTACCTACTCTTTGCTCTGAAAATTGGCTTCACTATCCACTAAACTAAGTCACTTAAGATCTACTTACTAACACAAATTCATTCTAGACCATGAAATGGACATTAATTCTCAAAATAATATATGTGAACCCTAGATCTCAGTCAATAAATCATCAAACCTATTGCCTATACTTCTCCTTGCCTTCAAATTGCTATTTTTATATATTGGATAATTTTTGATGTGACTAACTTGACCTCACCACCACCACACACATTGACTCGAGGCTGTAGGACATTGCAAATGTTATAATGAATTCAGGAACCAGAGCACCTGGATTTAGATCTTGATGCCAGCAGTTACTAGTTATATAACTTGGCAAGTTTCTTTACCTCTCGGGACCTCAGTTTAAACACAGCTGCACAGCTGATACATGACAGAGGTGAGATTGGAAGGTAGGCCATAAAATAAGGATAACAATGATACTAACTTCTAGAGGTATGGTAAGTATCAAACAACTTCCTGTATCTCAAGCACTTAAAATAATGCCTGGCATACGAAAAACTCCTTCTATATTTTTATTGTCATTATTAGTACAATAATTATTAGTACAATTATTAGCACAATAGTGACAATAAAAAATCTAGAAAGGATTTGTGACAGAGTGCTTGTCAGCCACGTTTCATGACAACCTGATCAAAAATTTGAGATCAATCAGTAGCAAGTGCAGTCTCATGATCTGTGCCAAGAACCACAGATTTAAATTGCTGCTACAAAATAGAATCTTCATATTTTCATACAAGGATTGAAACTCTAATATGCAGCTTTTGCTGATAAATATAATCATTCAGAACATCTTTAATTTTCCATTTCCTCTTTAGGTTCAAACATACATAATACATATTATAAGATTTAATTCTAACTTTCTTAAAATGTATCAATAGAGAATACAATTGGACAAATATGTCCACAATCATCCTTCAAAAATTTTATTACATTACCTTTTTTCTCTTTCCTGGTAAAACCTCAGGTGGATATAGATTTTAGAAAATTGAATAGAGTCCATTTTTTACTAGTGGCTCTTATTTATTTCTGTTAGCTGAATTTATGCAGCTATTTTAATTGGAAAATGACATCTTTAAGTTTTCCACTTATGCTGTGTACTAGAAGCAGTGCTTTTCAGAGTTGTTTTCTATTTTAAAGGGTTTGGCTGAGTCACATATGAAGAGACCTAGATAATATCTGAGGCAATACAGACAATCTGCACCAGTGTGGCACTTGTTTTATAAGTAATTCTTCAATTACAGGATAATCTTTAATATTTTTGTGTTGACATGATTATTTTAAAGGAAACACAAAATAAATGTGGTTCTTTTTCTTTCCTCCTTTTATTCTTTTTAAAAATTTTTATTTTATTTGTTCTTCTTCTTCTTTTTTTTTTTTTTTGCAATGCTAGACAGCAAACCCAGTGTCTTGCACATATGAGGCAAGCACCTTGTCACTGAGTTATACTCCCAGCCCCAACACTTGATCCACTTATGAAAATTTTCACAGCAACCTTTTATAAATGCCCTGTAAATTTTTATATTTCTTGTAATAAAACACATGGTATACTTTTTTTTTTCTAGACGTGTTACTCAATCTGATCTCAGAAAGCTTCAGCATGACTTAATTTTTAAAGTCAAAGCTTATGGGAAATACCAGCAATTTCCAGTGACCTGATAATACCAAAAAAACAGCCTATAAATGCATGTCTTAGAGGTAAGTGGGTGCTAGTGTAGGCCCTTGTAAGTTAAAAGCAACATTTTATAATCTCGGCAAGATGTAATGGGTAGTCAAAGTAATGAAGCTAACCCAGGCGTAATGATTAATCTCTGTGTGAGTCATGACCCCGGCAGCTGCATTCTAAATGAACTGCAATCTATATAATGCATTCTCAGGAAGACCAGACAACAAGAAGTTGTATTAGTCCACAGTTCAGAGAGAAGACTGCAAGCAGCAGTACACTCAGCTCTGGCCTAAAAGAGCAAGAGGTCTAGGTTGAGCAAATTCATAAAATAACAGTGAGATATCATGGATATTTACTGGCTCCAATTTATCAAAACAGATTGTCACATTAACTATTACCTGATTCAACTAAATAGCCATGAACCAGGGTATTTTTGTTGTCTGAGCATGGTGGAGCTATTGCCAGGGCTGGTATGAGAACCTGGAGGTAAGGCCTTGGACAAAGCACCCCTCTGGAGGGAGCTGTTCATAAGAGTCTTCAGTCCCAGTGAGTACCAATGGCTCTGGTGTTAGAGGGTTCCTAGAGAGGTGTTCAAGGCCCCACTCTTTCAGAAGCCTCACCTCAAGCCCAGGAGGGTACAGCCATTTCCTCTTTTAGCCCCTCTGGGTATTAATGGCTCAAGTGAACAGAGTTTAGCCTTTTATTTCCCTTCCCGTGCCCACTCCTCAATATCTGCCCCAACCAAATCTAGTTTAGGAAAGAAAGTAAACAAGTACACATAGCTAGTCTAGCTGCTTGAATGGAACCCCACACGGCTGCTTTCCCCACACACTGAAAAGTCAAGAACCTTGTGGCTTCCTGCATGTTTTTCCTTAAAGATCCAGGAAAGAAGAATCAAGGGTGATTCTTCAGGGATCATAATCCTGAGCAAGGGCCCCTCCCCAAAATGTTAATCCATCCTCTCTACTGCTTACATGACAGTCTGAGGTCACTCCTAAAACAAGTCAGCTGCTCTTCAAGCTGATTGAGGTATGTGTCATCAGAGACTCCAGTTAAAAGCCCCAAGTACTTCTCACTCTGACCAGGGTGTCAGAGGTAAAAAGTCCATGAGGGTTTTATCTGCTGATCCAGCGCAGCCATGCCTCAGCCCACACGCCCTCCAGATGGCACGTTGTCTACGTTTCAGACACTCTTGGAAGATGTTAGCATCCTTATTGCAAAGATGACATACTTTCCTTGCAGCTCATTTTACTAAATTAAAAACATTAAACATAAGTGTCTCTTGAGGTGCTTTTTTCCCCTTCAAAAATTATTTTCTCTGAATTAAAATGTGTTTATATAATTTCAGATAAGAATTAAGCAATGCCTTCTTTTTTCACCTGCCAGCGGATGTCTGAGTGCACAGATAGGCTTTCTGAGAGCAGGGGGTCCCCAGGGTTGCTGGTGTAATTCTTTTTACTCTGGGGTACTCAAGCACAGAATTGCCTCCAATCAATTTGCTTTCACATTCTGGAATTAAACTCACTGTATATAAAAGTATAACAAGTATTTTCAATATAATTCTAAGTAGCAGTGATTTAAAGGGCTTTTTATTGTAATGAAAAAAAATTACAAGGCATAGTAAAAATTGTACAGCCTATTTGACTGAATCCAATCAAACACGTGTAAGATTCTCCATAACCTCAAAATGGGTAAAAATGACTTAAAAATTAAAAAGGACAATGGATAAGAGTCATTTTGATGTCTGATAGATGAAGCTATATACCTGAACAATATTTTGACCTCCCAGTTTCTAAAAATGTAGAATAAGTCATAATGTGCTCGAGAAGCCAGGGCATTTCAAACACGTAGCTAGAGATATAAAATATAGACATTGATATAACATAATCTTCTAAGTACACAGTTATCTTTTAAAGGTGAAGCCAAGACTTTAAATACAATATACCTCATTAGTTGTCAGGAGTAATGGTGACGTCTACTACTGCTGTTTGATTGAAGGCATTGGGCTGTTGACTTAGGCAACAACAGCCGTTGCTATTCCAAACACTGATGGTTAATATACATGCAACACACTTGAACCTGAACATAAGCAAGTATAACACAAATATTGTGCACATTGTGCCTTCCTCTTAGTAGACCTTCAATAAACATTTGTTGAATAAAAAATAAAAGAAGGAATAAGGAACTCATGGGCAATCTGGGTTTCCATACTATTTTAATTGAGTCTTTTTCAACTGTCTTTAAGAGAAATGAGTAAAGCAAATCAGAAAATTGTCAAGTCACAATCGGTGGCTTGATAGTTCTTGGATAGTCTTAGTCTTCACCAGACTAAAAAATGATCTCTTCTGACTTAATACTGAGACTTTGGTTCAAAGTCCTGCAAGTGTTTTGCAAAAGCAGAACCTCCCTTCCATCACCAAATGGCATGTTGTGGAATCTCAAAAGTGTTGACAGAAGCAATACTGGGTTTGTTATTTTATTCACCAAAGAGGTAAGAGAAATAGAGTTGCCAGAAAAAATACAGGAAGCCCAATTAAATCAAATTCCAGGTAAATGATGAAAAATATTTTAGTGTAAATATGTCTCAAATATTGTATGACATATACTAAAAATTATTCATAGTTTGTCTGAAACTGTAATCTACCTGGGCACCATGTAATTTTTATTTGCTAATTCTGGCAACCCTAGAAGGAAAGCAAATGTTCTGACTAGATACCAGATGTTTTTATACATGCAGACTCTGGTAAATGAGGGGAACTTTGGAGTAAGAAACAATGATACGATTATCTTGATGCATTATTCAGTGATGGCCAACTTTACAGAATTCACTAAAATAATATTTTCAAATAGGCTTAATCTTGCAGTCATGCTTCTAAAGACAATGAGAGTATTGCATGTAGGCAGAGAAAGATTATGAAAAATGAAGCAAGCAAAGAGGGAAAAAAATGCCAACAGGCAGAATAAACATTTTTGACATTAACATTCCCTTTTAAGAAGATATTGAATGTATATGTTTCTATAGACATATCCTCGGATAGATCAAAATAAAAATGACTTTTCAAAAGCCTTGAATTTTGATAAAATGTCAACTGTATTTTTAAACTGTGAATGAAATTTAGAGGTTATGAAAGATGGCAGATTGATTGATTGAATGAATATTAATATTTATTATGTAACAGTAAGAAGCTAGAGGCTATTTGAACATGCAGGCCCGTTCTCTGTGGCCTAAGGAGGAAATGCCCATCTTGAAGCTGTGGGTTACAAGGTCTTAAAAGAGCAGGGTGACATATGTTGCTGCCAAGCAGAGGGTTAGGATCTTTGTTCAAATGAGATCTGACAATATGCACAGGAATAGCTGGAAAATTCTTAAAACCCACAAAATTCATAATCTAAAAACTCACATTGGACCTCTTCTTCTTAATTTAAGGGCCCCCTTGATGTCCAACTATCAAGCAAAGCCCTGTCAGAAAAAGGTTTGAGTTTCCTGTGTTCAAAGTGCTAGGCTTGGCAGGGATGGTTATTGAGGCTTCCTGTAATGAGACTAAAACTCGTCTGGGGCTCAGAATATGGCCCTTCTTTTTTTTCCATTAAAGAGTCCAATTGTAAATGCGGCAGACTCCCACAGTCTTTCTGAAGGAGAATGGAGACTCTTAAGGGAAGGAAAGAAGACAGCAATAGTTATGGAACCACCATGAATCAGAACTCACTGTTAAGTATGTGTTATTCATTTTAGTTCTCAATAGTAACCTGGTATGACTGGCATATTTTCTCATTTTATCCATGACCGTCTGTTGTGCCTAAAAGAACTGAAATCATTACCCAAGAATACAGAATCCCAAATTGGTGAATTCAATCCTCTAATCCAGGCCTATCTGCATCACACTGCATTGTAAGACTTTTGAATCAAAAGCATCTCTTCCACCATTAGATAAAACACCAGAATTTTGAGCCAGTCAAAGCAAAGTCTTTATTCACAGAAAAGGCAAACAAAATAGTTGTATGTTTTATTTTCAATGACGTTTTCTTGGTGAATTTTGAAATGGTAATTCTAAGGCCAAAAAATAAACTAAAGTGATGCTTACTACCATGAAACTCTTTCAGGTGACTCTTGGTGTGCGACATTTTCCAAAATGAACTACAAAAAATACAAAACATGAAAGTACATTGCCCCGTTAAACACCAAAATTAGAAGCAGTAATCAGGAAAAAAATAATCTCTGTCAAATTGAACTTTAAGGATTAGAAGCCTCCGGAAAGTTAGAGCTGAATAAAACGAAATCATAAAATAGGAACTTTGGGTCATAACACAAAATAAACTTCCAATCAGATGGTCATAGGTTGTAAAAGCTTAACTTCTGCAATCATATCACCCAGATTAAAATCACAACCTCCCCTCTGACTAGCTTTGTGATCTTGGCAAACTACCTAGGTCCTCTGTGCCAGTCTCCTCCTCTATAAAATAAATAAAATAATAAAATCTACCTCAGAGGGTCACTGTAAAGATTAAATGTGGTACTCTATGTTACCTGCTAGGCATACAACCTGTCACAAAACAAGTAGTCAATAAATATCAGCTCTTATTTTTTTATCATCACTAACATGTTTTATCAAAAATGGATATGATGATTGGGGCTGGGATTGGGGCTCAGCGGTAGAGTGCTCGCCTAGCACGGGCAAGACCCGGGTTTGATCCTCAGCACCACATAAAAATAAAGGCATTGTGTTGTGTCCATCTACAAAAAAAGATTCTCTCTCTCTCTCTCTCTCTCTCTCTCTCTCTCTCTCTCTCTCTCTTTAAAAAAAATTGATATGATGTAAAATGAGGATTTTGCATTCATTTCTGCCTTTTTCAAAGTGAAGGTTCCTGGACACCCAAGACCCCAGATGTTTTTCTCTCAATCAATATTAAGAAGTTCCTGGCAATAGCTGCCTTTTAATTTTCCTAGACAGAAGCACAGAATTCAAAATCCCAAGCTGACCTCACCTACAGTGCTTTCTTGTATTAAGAGTCTGTCCAATTCTAAAGAAATGACCTGGCTTGCAGATAGAGGAATCAAGAAATCCTAAGACTCTTTGTCACCCCAAATCTCTGATAGCCACATGGTTAGGTGGAGACCACTCAAGGTTTATCAATGTTATTATGAAATGGAGTCTACAAGTATGATGTCTGGGTAAGTGTGTGTGTGTGTGTGTGTGTGTGTGTGTGTGTTTCAGGAAGCCGGATATTAAACTGCAGAGGTGGAAGAAACATTAAAAACACCTAAAACTGGGTGCTTAAACACCCAGTTGCAGTTGGATAAGTTGTGCTGTGGTCCTAAAGGGAAGGTGCTGATGTTACCTGGTGCAGCCCAGGACAGACCACCAACCCTCCCTCTATATGAAAAGCAAAACCTCTGGGTATCCCACCGAGGGAGCCACAGAACTAAGACCTAGCATGTTGCATTCTCTTCCTCCTACAGAAATTTACAGGCTGTTTTCCCACTCTTCCCCTGAGCTAGGATATTGAGGTTAAAATGTACCTACTGAGTAGGTAATGCATTTGGTATTAAGGATCCATCATACACGTACGTCTTCCGAGCATAATGGTTCCTTTGGAGCTATTATAGGTATGCTGTGAATAGATATTAGGAATAATACACAAAGAGTGGCTGAAGGAGATCCCGTATTAACTACTGTCAGACTTTTAACATTATTCAAAACTAGGCTTCTTTTTTTTTTAATTCCTGGGGTTTAATACCTCCATACTTTGTAAACTGAGCGCTTTTCAAAGAGAGCTCCAAATTCCTATGGAGCTGTCTTTAGGCGAGCTTTGATCTTTGCAGAGCACCTATCTTGTGTTTCTATAATTGCTCTGGTTTAACAAGGCTCCCTAGCACGTGAAGGGGGGAAATCCTTTTATTAAGGCTATAAACCTAACTGACCACAGTGATGGAATGTGCAGCTTAGAGGTAGATTTTAGCTCCCCAGGAAAGAAAAAAAATGGGGGAACTGGGGGGAGTCTTCATGCTCAAACTAAATGAAATATTTATTAAACATGTTTCTGGTGTCCCAGGTGGTAAGAGGCTGCCCTGTGGTCCGCTGAAAGGTTTGATCTTTGCTAAGTATTGTGAATGCTGATTTCAATAATGGGGTGAAAGCTGAGGAAGTTATGGCTGAAATTTTGGCTAAAGATGACAGCTCCAGGTTTGAAGTTACACAGAGCAGTCTGAAGGATTAAACCAACAAAGCCTGCTCCAAAGTATTGAGTTTCCAAAAATGCGATCTTCCTATCAGTGCTTCACACTCCTAGCGTGGGGAGGGGTCCTCATTTACTCTGACTTTGCCATATTAATCTTACTTTACAAATACATGTGGTGATTTATATCATGTTTAATTAACTGATTGAGGGCTCCGGTGGTAAAAAGAAAAAAAAAAATGGCATCGCATTAAGCTCTGTCCGTATGGCAAATTCGAATCACATCCTTAGCCTTGCAAGAACAAAATATCCCGAGAGTCACTGATGACAGGATGTAGGAATTGAAATCAAGTCCCTCCTGTTGTTTGAGAATCCAGGGAGGGTGCCTGCCATATGCCCGTCACTTCCAGGGGGGGTGGAAATGACAGGATAAAAGAAGGGAAGGCTCTAGTTCCTCCAATATGTTCAAATCTCAGATGAGAATGATCGTGTGGCAGTGCTGTACAGAGGCCAAGATTCACATGAAAGTGTGCCTCAAACTTTGCAGAGAGCTTAATGAGAGGGGGTTTTGTGGTGTTTTGATACTTGTTTTTTTGTTTTGTTTCCTGAAATGGTTGTACTCCGGGTTTTGAGAATAGACAGGTGAAAATGCTGTGGTTTTCAGATGAATACAAACAGGAAAAATAAAAAGAGGGAATTCTTAATAAAATATATGTGCACTGTGATGCCGTAGAATGCAAATTGGATTTGACTCCTGAAAACCACACATTGGGATACTGGTTTCAAAGTTAACATTTTTGGAAGTGAGAGTTGTCCAGTTTTTTGCCTCAGAAATCTGTAGTGATTATTTATGACACTAAAGAAAAAATGGAAATTGACTACTGATTTCTTTTCATAACTTTAAAATTGCATTTTAAATTATATTAGTAAAACAGCATAATAAAAGTTTCCAATAGAGTAAAAAAATCAATTACATTCTTTAATATGATGATTAGCATTTTGGTGCATGATCTTTTGGTGTTTAATCATTTGCATGTTTTAAAACCATAATCAAGCTATACCTTAATCTTGTCTGCTAACTGGTTTTTCCACTTAATATTTTATCACGTTTTCCATACTAGTATGTACCTCTAACTTGTACTGACTGCATAATTTTCATCAAATTTTTCTAACCAAGATTCCATTGTTGGAAAATTGAAATACTTTCCAATGTTTGCTATTACAAATAACATTACAAAACAATTATGTATATATAGTTTTTCCACATTTTGAATTATAGGAAAGATTCCCCATACCTATACATTTCTTTAAATAGCATATACACAAAGGAATTTTTCTTCCAGGGATAGTGGAAAGTAAAATATTCTGTGAAGGTCTCACTATATAGAGAAAACTTCGTTGAAATTAACACACAGTCCTAGAGTGACAACTTCCCTCCTGTAGCAATTATTGGCACCATAAGACAAGTATTTCATTTTCATTGTGTACTTATAAATGTTGTGCTCTTCTGTAAAATAAGCACATAATAACAATGAAATAAATCCAGAATTTTCCATTTTGTTTTACTCATCCCTTGTCATTTCAATCTAAAAAGAAAAAGTCTTTTCAAAAGTTCATAAATTTATAACAATTTCCTAGAGAGCATTACAAATAGACTATTAAGCCAGCACACAGTTCGTTTTTTTTTTTTTAATGACCATTATTTTAAAGTTACATCTGAAGCGTGGTCGTAATAATTAATAATTCTAGATGTTTTCATGGCATTCATTCAGAATTGATGAATTGAGTAAGTGAAGCAATATATCTTAACTCAGACCAGTTTGGATTTTGACAAAGAGTAAAACTTTTTCTACTGTGCTGTGTAGCTGCATGGGCAGCTTGTAAAAAGAATAATCACCTCCACTTTTGCAACCTCCTGAAATCATTCAAAATAGAGTCATTTAGAATTATTTCATTTAGGAGTAATAATTTCTCAAACACAGTCTGCTACAGTATATTTGGATCATTGGCTTCACTTCTCAAAGTTCTATATTTTCTTAATCCTTCTTTGTTTGCAAAAAAATATATAAAATTAAAATTCATTTCTGCAGCCTAGTTAATCAAGAAAGTATCTGATTTATTTAACGTGGTCTATGGTTTCATGAAACACCATTAAATTCAATTTGAGATGGTATTATAGTTCAAATGATATATTTTTCACAATTTTGGAGGCCAGAAGTACATTGCTCTAGACAGTTTGTTCTAGTCAATGTTATTATTGGTCTGAGGTAACATAACATCGTTTGTTTTCCAAATCTATTCTTTTCAATGAAGTCTATTTCTTCTGCAGAATTTAAAAACAAAAGATAAATATTCTCTATGAAGCACAGGAAGGAGAAGCAATTAATGTGAATTTGATAAAACATAATGTACTGAACTGACAGCAAAAAGACTAGGCTTATTTGATTGTTGACTAGTTTTGTCTTTAAATAATAGTCTTCTTTTGGCATTAAATGTATATTTGTTCACAATAAACATAATTTATGAATATTTTAGCACATGTGTACTCAGTGGGGTGGATTATCATACTGATATAAATGGAATTAATGAGCAGTCAACCTGCCACATGCCATGACATATGATAGGGCAGTCAGAGCACAGAAATAATTCTCGTGGTTCATAATAAAGCTTTCCTCTTACTTTAACTTCTTACACCTACTCACAGTCTTATTTCCCCTTTCTTTTGGAGTATGGTTCCTTTGCTCTAACACAGAATTCAGGTTTTACTCTGAGCATACTTTGCAACATTCAGAAAACTAATTTCTTGCCCTGTTTAAAGCCAAATAGACATATTTGGAGAAACTAACTCCGGTCAGCCAAATTTGGGGGAATAAGTCATAGATACACAAGCATTTTACATATTTCTATTAGAAAAAAAAAGATGATCCTCTCTTTTCTTCTTTTCATTCTGTGACAATAATGTGATTATGTCCAATTGATGCAGATCTTTACAAGAAACAAAAACCCTTTTTTAATGGCTCTACATTTTCAAACAGATCTGATGGGCATATTGCCTGGATGAAATTATTCAGAAAAAAAAAAAAAAAAACATCTTCTTAGCCAGTTATCTGCTCTCCTTGAACACAAAGCAACAATCTGTTAAGCGTGTCTAATAAGATTTTTTTTTTTTAAGGAATAAACCCAATGGTATAAAACTACCTCTTCAAGCAGTAGATGTGGGGGTAGACACGGGCATGCAAACTCTTCAACTTAACCATATGTAATTTGACGAAGAATTATTTTTGTGAAGAGGCAAACTGAAATTGAAGATTTGCCCTTTTTCTTTTATTATATTTACAGCTTGATGATGGCAAAAGTAGGAGAAAATACTAGCAGCATATGCACTGCATTGTCAGGATGATCTGGCAGGAGGAGAGCCTTGGCAAAGAAATTCTACCCTGACTTTTCACAAACACAGATGGCAGGGTTGCAGCCTTTATTCCTCTTATCTTTTATTTTCAAAGGGAATATTTGAAGCTTTTTTGCACCTCTACCCCTCAACTCTCACTATCACATTTGAAAACACTGTCTCTCTCCTCAAACCAAAACTCTGTCCTAGGAGGGCCAAGCCCCAGGATGCCACAGGGAAGGGGTAGAACAGGACACCATGTCTCTGGTCATCTGTTAGAGGGCAGCATTGCACTTTACAGGGCTGGGGCCAGATGATCTTCCCCAGAGTGGCTCCCCTGGGGAATCCGGCCCTTTCACCGGAGAAGTAAATGGGCACCACCTAGTGCTCTTTCGATGCAAAGGCTGTTAGTGCTGGTGTGGACATGAGTGGGTATGCCTGGGTGCCTGACCTTCACAAAGGAGAAATGAAAGGAGTTCGTTGGCTTTCACCCCTTTGCCTTCAAAAATGAAGAAAAAAAAAAAAAAAGCAAATGACAATTTTAACACAAATGAATTTGATGCTTCTAAATCAGGAATTTCCTTGGGTCTGTTTTTTTCCCCCTTGTTTTTAAAATACATATTTCTCTGTTCATGAGAGGTAACATCTTTACTTACCAAAATGCTAATTTCCTCCTCATCATTTTTTGCCTTTTTATTTCTTCTGTGGTTAACTTGCAGGAATTGCTACAGATTTTGATTTGGTCCATAGCAACAAAGAGGAGAGAGTGTCAGCCTACCCCTACCCCCCAAAATCTATTTTAACAAGGAGTCTCTCTGGAGTTCTCATAACACAACAAATAGCTTTTATGAAAAATGATATGTAGCACAAAATCTTTTGCAGTGCAATAAGATCAAGTTAACCACTCATGCCTCTAGGAAAAAACCTAGGAAGTTTTATCTGATTGGCAAAATGGACCCAGATATCAGTTTGAGGACTGAGTACACTTTGATGAAATTTCACAGCAATGAAGTCTGATTATCTGAATGATTGCTTAAGCCTTTTAAAACGTAACTCGAGGAAGAACTAGACATTTTTTGAAAACAAATGGTCACGTAGAGAATAGAAGAGCCATTTCATGCTGTTTACTTTTTTCTATAACATTTTGCTTAGAATTATTCTTACTAAGTACTGCTTTTAAAAAGTAATCATAATGACTTCTTTGTTGCTAAAAGTAGAACGTTTGGCAATAAAGTGGGAAATCATGATGTAGGGCAAGATGGAGGGCAGAAACGGGAAGAATGAGGAACCTGCTACACATAACCCGATTAACAAGGGCCTGCTACACATCCAGGAACTTTAACTGCTGGCTTTGAACTCATTAGGAATCTGCTTATCCATCATGCAGCACAACAGAATCCAGAGAGAAAACAGACTGTGAAGAAACAGATAAAAATGATTATAACTTATCTTAGTTAAGAGCTCAGTATCTGTCCTAAGCAACCTGGAAAAAATAAAATAAAGGAGGCAAAGCACAAGGTTCTGAACTTCTCTCGATTGCCTGCAGTAAAACTCTCCCATTAAAAGATGGCAATAATACTTAGATGTAGCACTTCTCAATTACATTATGAACTAAGTTAAAAATCTAAAGCACTTTTGTAATTTTAGCCATTTTATTGCAGTAACCTAGGATATTAAATAAGTGATTTATTTCGGCTAAATTTTAAAATTTATACCAAGAAGAAAAAAAAAACCACTTTCAGTGGGTTTCCTCTACAAGAAGCAAGGGGGGAAAATGCATAGTGAGGGCTGGGGGCTATAGCTCAGTGGCAGAGGGCTTGCCTACATGTGAGAGGCACTGGGTTTAATCCTTAGCACCACATTAAAAAAAAAAAAAGCAAAATAAGGACATTCTGTCCATCTACAAGTACAAAACAATTAAAAAGAAAAAGCATAGTGAACTGAATTGAACTCTGCAGTTTCACTAGTCCAAAATATACATACACCTATAGGTTCAAAATTAAATGGGAGATCCTGTCTTAACAGATTAAAGACACACATGAATTGATTAGCTGAAACCATAAAGTGGCTAAGCCTGTGTTTTTTCAAATGTATAACCACAGGATAATGGAAGGAGGTCGCTATCACCTTTTAAATGAAAGCAGTGTTATGTTGTGCATTCAAGTTGAATTTCCCAACTCTTCATATCACCGCCATCCTGGCCGGCCTGTTTAAAAACAAACAAACAAACAGCAACAACAACAAAAAACTTGCTTGCTTTTTCCTTCCCTCCCTGCCTTCCTCTCGCCCCTCCCCCCCCTCTCCCTCTGGCCTGCCTTTCTCTGAATGCTATAGTTCACAGTGAAACCCTCTGGTAATGACAGCCCTGAAGTGATAATGTACTTTCCTGCCTGCCTGTTAACAGTAGCACTTGATCCCGCCATGGGTGCCAGCTCAGTGGCAGAAGGATGCTTTCAAATTTTCTAGAGGTAAAAGGGACCAGTTCAATTTACTGCCTTGACAACCTCAGCAGTTTCACTAAGTTCTGGCACATACATGGATGTTTTATTAAAGAAGAAAAGGCGGAGGGGGAGAAGGAGGAAGAGGAAGAGGAAGGAAAGGAAGGAAGAAGGCAGGCAGGAATCAGTTTCTTCTGTCACTCAATACTGTGTCAGTGAGAATAAATGACACGATTTTTGTTTCTTCTCCCTGGGATTCACTAGAAATTTTTGCACGGTAAGTAAGGAGTTAAGGTGAGTAATATCAAATAAACTCATTGGACTTGGAAGAAAAGCCAAAGGTCCCTTCCTAGGGTAATGCAGGCTCTCTGTGGAGTAAGCAATGGGCACCATGTGATAGTACATTTATCCTCTCATTCCCCTTGGCTCACTTCTGACAGGAGAGGGCTCTGAGTGGCCTCTGTGTACCTAGTGGGACAGTATCTAAGACCTCAGTGGCCCAGCTTCTCAGCACACCAGAGTGTGCCACTGTCCTCGCCTCCCAATTTTAACAGACAGTGCATGGTTCTGCTGAAGTCACAAAACTGAAAGCAATCAATGGTCTACCCAAATACCTGCTTTTTAAAGAATAGGGTGAAAGTGATTTCTTGACTTGGAAGGCACTGTTACAGGTTAAATAAAATTGATTTTCCTTGCTTCAGAACTTAGGAGATTCATGGTGATCCTGGTGCGTCAGGCTTAGATGAATATATGACATGCAATCAGTTATTTCTATTTGTTTGAAGATGCCTTGTTGAGGTCAGTGTCAACTTTCTGTGTGGTTCTGTTAAGTTCAAGTCCACCCTTGGGAAAGGTAAGGCACAGTTTTGAGTGCCTGTTGTGTAGCAGGCACAGTTCCATGCTCTTTTCCACAAAACAGCACAAAGAGTTAGACATTTGAAGCCAAGTATGTCTGGCTACATAGCCCTGTTTCTTCACCACCCCAATGACCAAAACTCATAGAGAGAAATACATTTTGTAATAGAACCCAAGACACATATATGTTACTGACACCAAGTTTCATGGAGCCATATTTACCTCTATATGTGCAATTTACTCTGGCTTAACCTATTCTATTCTATTACAATTCAATTCTTGACAATTCTATTTGTAACCCCACTGAATTAGTCTTGTGGCCTATGATTGTAACATGACGCACAGTTTGATAAATACTGCACTACTATGAAACACAATTTTAAATTGTACTTAGTGGAACAAGAGCGTACTGGCAGACATTGCATAGAAAATTCCATCAATACAATGGAGAATTTTCATCTAAGAACTAAGAGTTATAATATTTAGTCCCCCAAATTGAATATAGGTTGTAATCATTGGTAGTATTCATTTGCTTCTCAAAGAGTCTGTTACTTAAAATAAAAACAATTAAAATTGAGATGGCAAGTTTTCTCTTTAGCAATAAAAGCCATAAGAAAGAATTACAATTATCATTGCTATTGTTAGCAATCATTGTTGAACTCACAACCTGCCAGCCACTGTTCTATGAGCTTTTAACTCTCACTCCTCACTTTATGAAGCAGGTAAATATTATTATTCCCACTTTACAGCCAGAATTCCTTCGTTTTCTTTATCACAAATTTTCCATTCTAAAATGTGATTGTATATCTTGGAAGGTGAATGATATTGTGACTATGATTCAAGAAATTTGCATTTCTATGGTTCATTTAAATGAAATATAAAAGCCTGTATCATCTGATTGGTTTGATGAATCTGACTGGCTTTTTAATAATAAATCATAGAATTTAAAATGACTTTTGTAGAAAAATTCCAGAGTATCCAACAATTAGTTGGCATGTCTTTGCCTTCAAATCAAAATCTGAAAATTAACATGGGTACAAAACTCTTAGATAAGAGTTATGGACGTTACTCAGATTTTACTAAGTATCCCAATAATGCTTTTAAAGTAACAAAAAAACAAAGTCTTGGATCATGCATTGCATTCAGTTGTCATTTCTTTTTAGCCTTCTTTATTCTAAAATAGTTCTTTAGAATAAAGGATTTATCAGATTGTTTTTAATATCAGTCTTTAGCATAACCTAATTTAGAGAATAAACATGATTCCAAAGACAATGGGTTTGTATGGATGGTTGTATGGGTGAGATTTGTCATGGTTTTGCACATTTCCTCTAGCAGGGATGATCAGTGTATGCTTTCTTTGTTCTCTTAGAAATCCTGACCCACAAGCTGGGTACAGTGGTGCACACCTGTAATCCTCCCAGTAACTTGGGAGACTGAGGCAGGAGGATCATAAATTCAAGGCCAGACTGGGTATCTTAGTAAGACCCTGTCTCAAAATTAAAAGTAAAAAGGGTGTAGCTCAGGGGTAAAGCACCTCTTGATTTGATTCCTGACCTGTACCACAGAATATGAAGGACAAACTGCAAAGCGAGTTGATCCATTCGTTTGTAATTAACGACTCATCTGTTGCTAATAAATATATAAGATTGTCCCAAAATACCTGAAACATTTCTAAGATTATTAAACAGAAAAAAATGAATACATTATTATATTTTATTGCAGAAAATAAAAAACCTTATTAAAACATTCATTTAAGTAACTGCATGCTTAGTTACAATTATTAGTACTTTAATGTAAATAATTAGAAGTATTTATAATTGGTTAAAGGTTCATTACTTCTGATCCAGTGTGCAGAAGTTGGTTTATGAGTATAAGAATAAAGGCAATCAGATCAATTTGCTTATCTTTTTATTAACATTTGAATTAACTTACTAAAAAAATTCACATTAAAAGTCTACTAAAGCCTGAGAAGCCCATTTTCTTTCACAAGGCACATTAATGGTTTTGATTTTTTAATCTCTCAGATTGCATCTATATAGCACCAGCAGATACTTTAACAAGGAATAAGTGCTTTCAAAAAGGCTTGGATGAGTATGCCTTACAAACACATCTCTTTTTCTGGAAGACCCAGTGACATATTTCCTGAATTTTTTTCAATGTTATTTATCACTTGAAAGACAAGCTACCTGCAAACATGATTCTTTGCTATCGCATTATAGCCAAGTTCATCATCAACCCTCTTTCCTCTCTCTAGTCTATGAGAAAGAGGAAAGAAATTAGGGCCTGGAAGAGAATATTCCCAAATGTCCAAGATAAGTCATTGTTATCTGTAGCTGAAGCTATAAAACATTTTATTTCATTCGAGAACAACTTTCTATACTGATCTTAAAAATAGGACAGTGCCCTTGAAGTACAACTGCTAACAGAAAATCCTTATCCCATGCTCAGTAGTGAGAACAGATTACAAACCTTCTCTCCACAACAGAGTTGCAGTTCAACAGCAGAGAGGCAATCATTTGTTCACTTGAGTTCAGCTCCAGATTATACTCAAATCTGATTGCAAAAGTCTATTCATATGGAAGAAGAGACAAAAGGCTAACAGCTCTCCGGGAAGAGTGTCAAAGGCTTGGGGTTTACAAGACATGAGAAGAATTTGCTCTTGAGAACTATAATGACTTAGGGATCTTTTGTAGGAAAAGTCCTTTGCTAGTATTAAAGGCAGGATTATTGGTGGAGAGTAGAGAAATTGAAATGGAGAGCTTCTTAAAGTGCCAATCCAGACGAAATATCCAGGGAGTCCTGAAGTGTGAATTCTAAGGAAGTAGGCAGTATTTGAGCAGAAAAGACAAACTCAAATTCACTATTTCAAGTGTTGAAGCTGGAAGTGGGACACAAAGTGATGGGATTGTCAATGCCTTTGGAGGGGAAGTAAGAGACGAATGACAGTGACTTGGGTCCCCAACTTTGGTGTAAAGTACAAACTCAAGAAAATCCCAATGAGGGAGAAATTTATCTCTATAGATTGTTATGGCTACTTCATTGCAAAGAACAGCAGTAATTAAAAACTTGATTAATGTTATTTTACATACTTTATCTAGCTTCAAAAAGTATTATCATATATCATAATTTTAGTAGGACTATTAACAAATAGTGTTATAATTACTAGACATTTTAAAAGTAATTCTTGAACTTGACTTCTCATACAATTCCATACTTCCAGATTTAGAGTATACAGAATGTGAAGTGCCAAGTACTGAATATTTGGATCCCCTAAATTCACACACTGAAATCCTAATCCCATTTATTGATTTTACTTTTTGTGCTTTAGGAGTCTTGTTGAAGAAGTTGATTCCTAAGCTAACATAATGAAGATTTGGGCCTATATTTTCTTCTAATAGGCACAGGATCTCTGGTCTATTGCGTAGGTCCTTGATCCACCTTCAGTTGAGTTTTGTGCAGGGTGAGAGATAGGGATTCAATTTAATTTTGCTACATATGGCTTTCCAGTTTTCCTAGCACCATTTATTAAAGAGGATATCTTTTCTTCAATGTGCATTTATGGCACTTTTGTCTAATATGAGATAACTGTATTTATGTGGGTTTGTCTCTCTGTCTTCTATTCTGTTCCAGTGGTCTCCATGTCTGTTTTGGTATCAACATAGTATTAGTATTAGGAAGTCTGGCTTTTGAGGGTAAAATTCTCATGAGTAATATGGATGCCCTTATAAGAAGACATACAACAGAATTTTCCCCCTTTTTTCTCATATGAGGATGCAAGTCAGATACTTAAAAATCAGGAAGAGGGGCCTTGCCAAGAGCCCAATCATTTTAGTAACTGATCTCAGATTTCTAACCTTTTGTACTGTAAGATATGTGTTTGTTGTTTAAGTTACCCAGACTATGTATTCATTCATTATACTGTGTATTCAGCCCAAACAGATGAAGACATTGAAATTATATTTTCAATGGGGAATGATATTGACCAAATTATGTTGCTACACTGTGTGCATGCACAAATATGTAACAAAAATTCCACTATTACGTATAATTATAAGGCACCAATAATGAAATAATGCTTCTATATGATATGAAGCCTGAAAAAAATAAAGTACATTTTCAATGCATAGAGGGAAAATTATTCTGCAATTGACTTGACAACATCTAGTGAAATAAAACCTGTGTTCCAACAAAAACTTGTATACCAATATTTGTAATAGCTTTATTCATGGTTGCCCAAACTGGAAACAACCAAAACATTCCTCCATTGAGGGAAGGATAGACTAACGGTGGATATCTATAAAATGGAATACTATTCAGGAATAAAAAGAAATGAATTATTAATACATAAAGCAACATGGGAGAATTTCACATGTATTATATGAAGTAAAAGAAGGTAGGTTCAAAAAGGCACACATTTATCGGTTTCATTTTGTAAAATGCAGAACTACAGTGATGAATATATTAAGAGTGTGGGGAGGGACCAACTACGAAGCAATAGCAGAAGGATATTTTGGGGTTGGAGAATGTGAGATGGGATGGGCTTCTTCTGTCTCTTGGTTAAGACGGTGATTACATGAGTAAAATTGTCAGAACTCACAGACCTGTAAAGTAAAAAGAGTGATTTTTGCTATATCTAACTTATTAAATAACTTAAGACAACTATTGAAAAAAAAATACTAAACTGCAATAGCATTGTGTTAGTCTCCTATGGCTACTACAACAAATCACCACAAATTCGATGGCTCAAAACAACATAAATTCTATTTCACTTAACATAATATTTTCAAAGATGCATCTGTAATTATAGCAATTGCAAATTCTTCATTCCTTTATGCTGACAAATAATGTTTCATGGTGTGGAATCTATCCATTCACTAGTGGATGGACCTTGGGTTGGAATGCAGCTGCTATGAACATCTGTGCACAAGTTTTTATCTACATGTAAGTTTTAATTTCTCTTGGTTATGTATCTAGAAATGGAATTGCTGGGTCACATAATAACAATATCTTTAAACTTTGAGGATCTGCCAAATAGTTTTACAAAGTGTCTTTACCTCTTTATATTTCCACTACCAGTGTATAAGCATTCTGATTTGTCCACATCATCACTAACACTTGCTATGTTTTGTCTTTTTTATTGAAGCCATTCTGGTGAGAATGGAATGGTATATAATTGTGGTTTTGATGTGCATCTCATTAATGGCTAATAATGTTGAAAAGTTCTTCAAATATTATTTACTGGCCATTTGTAATTTGCTCTGGAGAAATATTCATCCAGATCCTTTATCCATAATGTCATTGATCATTGTTGCACTTACTTAATAATTTTGAAATTCTTCCTTTTAGAAGTGCTCAATATGATGCTTTGCCCAATTAAAAGTTCTATTTGTCTTTTCAAGAAAGAAGAAAAACACAAATTAATTCTTTCAGAGTTCTAAAGGCCAGAAGTCCAAACTGAATCATAGAAAGCTAAAATCAAGATGTAGGCAAGGCCACACTCCTTCTGGAGGTTCTAGGAGAAAATCTGTTCCTTGCCTCTTTTGGTTTCTGGAATGGTTGGTGGTGGTCCTTGGCTTATGGCTGTACCCATAATCTCAGTCTCTGTGATTGTACTATGTGCAGTCTTCATTTGCCTCCTTCTTTAATGATACCTGTGATTGTATTTGGGTCCATCAAACAATCCAAAATAATCTCCTAATTTTAAGATCCTTAACATCTACATAATGTTTGCCATATAAATTAATATTTACGAATTTCAAGGAATATGATATGGTTATTTGGGAGAGTGGAGCCATCATGCAGCCTTTGATATAAGATATGAGGGGTTTACACAGGAAAGTTTTAATATACTAATAGTGTCCAGTGTCTAAGATGAATGGTAAAACCAGGTGTTCAGATTTTGAGTGGCAAAAAAAAAAAGAAAGAAATGAGAGCATTTCTGAATGAATGAGTAGTGTATAGTAGAAAAATATATGGTACATTTAGGGTATGATAAATAGACTCAATGCCTGAACTGTGAAATGTACTAGAACATGTTGTGCAGCAGACAGGTTATATCCAAATGATGAAGCATTTAAATCACCTTCTGATAACCTTGACATTGACTTGTAAGTCTTCTGGGGCTGGTAAACTTAATGAGAGAATAAGAATCAAACCAGTTATTTTATTAGTTGTTTAAATATAAACAAAGTATGGTAGTATTTACTGTATGTCAAGAATGGTTTATGCACTTTAAATACTTTAGATCTTTTTATCTAGAAACAACTCTAAGGAGTAGACACTAATATCATAACCATTGTACAAATGAGAAAACTGAGGCACAGGAAGGTCAAGTGGTCTTCCAAGGTCACATAGCTAGTCAGTCATAGTACCAGGATTTGAAGCTAGGAAGAGAGCCTCCAGGGTTTTTGTTTTAACTATTTGCTCTACTAATGGAGAACAGGGGTAAGAAAATGAAAAAAAGGAATGCAGGTGGACAAGAAAAATAATCAAATAAAGATAATGATGAATAGAAAGCTAGGAGCAATGTCCTGAATGTGACTGCATGACCAATATGATTCTGCAAACTGTACACTCAGAAAAATGAGAAATTATATCCCATCTGATTCAAATGTATGATATATCAAAGTCATTGTACTGTCATGTATAACTAATTAAAACAAATTTTAAAAAAATAAATAAAATCAACTGGAAAAAAATAGTGGAACAGAGATCAAGTTGCCAAAAGGAATCACAAATGCCCCCATGTGCTCCCACCCAATAGGACCTGCATGAGACACAGAGTAATTGCTGATGCCATCATTCAAAATAGGTTCACAGATGCCTCAGGTTCTTTCAGACGCCCATTCTTTGAGGCAAAATCTCAAGCTTTCAGATCATTCCACAGGCTGAAAGATAAATGTCAGGTCACGCTCTGGGCGAGCCCTGTCCTATTTTCTCCTCTAAATGCATCCACTTCACATAGACCCTATTACATTTCTGCATTAAGGTAATGAGATAAACATATTGTTTGAAATTTTCCACTGTTTTTTATGTCTAAGATTAGAATTGTGTCCCTTTTCCATAAAAGTGGGGAGTTTTCTTTTGTGCCATTTCAAATACACTGTTTTATATCACTGTAGTTTCAGAAGCTTATTTCTTATTATTTCAGAGTCCAAAAATCAGCTCAGTTGGGAAACAAGACATATGATCCTATATTCCTTCAACAGTGTAGACCTGCAGCATTAACAGGAACGTTCCCCAGGACACTGCATTTCCATTCCCACTGGCTGCTAATTACTAACTCACAGTGAAAGTGTCACACTGCTCTCCTTTCAGCACTCTGTTGGCCAATAGTCTCTGGCAATAATCTCTCAACACATAAGCACCGTTCCCTTTCATCACATTATTTAATCAATAAAGTAATGTCCTCGCACCGGCCAGGCGCAGAGCCGTCTTGTCACAAGTGCTAAATAAATGAAACAAACACCAGTCCTGCTTCTACAACCTCTCCATTAATAAACATGAATGGAGATGTCTTTAATACAAAATCCATTCTCTGGAACACTTAGAAATGCACACACGAGCACATCGGTGAGACTCAAGGAGGAGTCGTTCATATAATGGTGAGATTAGGCCAAGTCCCACTGGGTCAAGTCCCACCCACGAGTGGACGAGGTGACATGGCTTCCAGCTGTGACAGATGCCCTTCCTCACTCTCTCAGGCCTCCTCCTTCTTGAGAGGTGATGTTTCCTCATCCTCTCCCAGTCTATAGGAAGCAAGCACATCATAAAAGGTCCTCCTGCAGAGGGGAAGGAAGGGCTCTCTCTTGAGCTCAGCCCACAGAAGAATGATGGGTACCCCATTCCCCATCTCTCCTTGACAGGGGCCATGTGCTGTGGTGGTAATGGGCTTCCAGGTATAAATAACTAATAAATAACTAATAGCTCTTGGCTATTAGTTACTGGTTATAAAGCCAGAGAAGTAAAGTGTAAGTCTTATCCATATGCCCTTCTAAAATTCTAAAACCTGTGGCTGTTTGGGAAAAACGATAGTCCTCTTCATATCTTCATAATCTATAGATCATAGATGTGTGGTAGATGGTACGTGGATAAGTGACTTCTCCAGACAACACAGAGTCACCTTCTACAGAAGCTAGCATTTACCAAGAACATACCATAAGACAGGCACTCTGGCAGCAGGCAGCTTATTTCATCCTCTCATTTTACAGATAAAGAAACTAAGGCTTGGAAAGGATAAGTCGGTTCCCCAGAGTTCCAGATACAATATCTTCATTTCTCTCTTTCAAAATCTTTTCTTCCCAATCCAAGTCCTGGAAGTTTCAAGGTGTGTTTTCTGTATTGTCAGATTTAGTGAGGGGCTTTCTGGGTTGTTTCCTGGGGTGAATCAATTCTCATGACCAATGACATGAGAATTACTGTCAGTATTTGAAGTGGAAGCCAGAATCCCCAAATTCCCTGGCTTTCAAGAATCAGGAACCATGCTTTTCTAGTAAAATCATCCTGTAACTACTCCATTTTTTCCTATGAGAAATCTCATCCCTCCACTATACTTCCACAGGGGGGTTACTCTATACAATTCCTCCTGCTTGTAAAATTACCCTTCTTTCCATCCCATCTCCAGGGGAATCCTCCCTCCTTCCCACCTGGTCTCATGCATTGGAGCGCTTCTCTTCCTGTGTCACCCACAGCCCTGTTAAATAAGGGCTCTTGTGTAAAACTGGTTTTTGTGAAGTATTATAGAAGGAAATTAAATTATACCACAGAGAGGAAACAACTTTAAGTGGAGTATTTTACGGCATAAATATAAACTATTCCACTAAAGGGAACTTCTTACCAATACTTTCTCCTAAGGTCCTCCTTATCGACCAGGCTATATTGTACTAACAGTGGAATCTTTGGCTTCATCTCTCCTCTCCTCTAAACACTGCCCATACCAACAAGCCCCATACCAACTTCGTGAGCTGCCAATAGACAATTATCCAATTCTTGTTACTTGATGATGGCCAGCACTCGCCCCAATATCTAGATGAGTTTGGAGGCTTAGTCACTTTCCATAACCAAAGGACCTTAAAAAATATTTTTCCTTACAAAAGAAGATGTCCCTTTTTTTAAGGGCAGCCATTTAAAGGGTAGCCACAGCAGAGTGAATAATAACCACCACCCTGAAACCATGCTTTATTTAAGATGCCTGGAGGAAGTCAATAATCTTTTTCCTAAATAAGATATAAATGGCTCCCCTTAAGCTATTTGATAAGCTGGTGTCATTTCGGAAGAATATCACACTCTGAGTGTTGTTCAACAAATATTTGCTAAGTTAATTGGTAATTACAGTTGCTTCCCAAAGGAAAGGAGACAAAGGGTAGGTAAAGTAAAATTACTTTATTCTCACTTTAAGAGCAAAAACTTTAATATTGTCCTGAGTCTGTTTTAGCAGAAATTAGGCACTTGGTTTTCATTAGCAAAGGCATTCACAGATATTTCTCCTAATGAAAATCTAAAACCAGTCCTTTAAAATGGCTTAGTGATAGTGATGATTCTTCAGAGAGCTCACCAGTTTCACAGCCCTATGGGACGTGTTGATCATTCTTTTTATAGGTCAAGTGCAAGTGCGTTTATTAATGTATGCTCTGATCTAACCCACACTGCAGGATTAACTTCACAGTGCTTGATCAATGATACCAAAATTAATGGATTCATCAGTGCTGCCCATGGAGACACCCTCGTCATTTATATTGCATTTCTTCCAAGTTGTAATTGGGCATGTAATCTGTGCAGTCTCTAAGTGGACTCTTGAAAAGAAACCTACTTTTCAGAAGGAAATGTGGAAATTTTATTATCTCCAAGATTTCAATTCCTCAGGTACTCCTGTTCTGGTGCATCATTGCCGTAACATCTGGACAAGGATTATCTCCCATGCTAAATACCCTCTTTCTTTATAACTCATTCAAAGGTTATAGTCTGTATAATGTCCTTTTCTTTACCCATATCATTTCCATTACTACTACTTCATGGAAACAATACTCTCAAAAATCTTAACGATCTTCTAACCACCAGATTTAGTCACCTTTTATAGAATTAGTAGCATCAAACATTCCTAACCATGCACTCCCACCTGATACGTTTTCAGCAACTGGACTCTAAGACATTGTCTTTCCCAGATCTTGTCTTTCTGGTCAGAATTTATCAATCTTTCTGTTGGATCTTTTTCTACTGGTTTGGTAAATCTTCCTCTAAATTCTGTTCTCTCTTCTCGGCTCTTTCATTCAGGGCAATCTACTCACTTTGGTGGCTTCTACAGCCATGTTATGAACATAATTTCCATATGTAAGCTCCAATTTCATTACTCAAGAAGAAAGCACAGAAAGTATAAAATAAGGTAAGAATAAACCCCCAAATTCCATTAATAAAAGAAAATATAAAATAACTTAATTCTCCAGCTAAAGACTTTCTAAGAAAGTAAGAAACAAATTGGTTACAAATGCTAAAATTGAATGAGGAAAAATTTTTACCTTTTATAAACAGCAGATAAAATACAAATTAGGGCAAAAAGTATTCTGAAAAACAGAAGGTTATTATATATATCCAAATAATCAACAATTTACTAAGAAAATATAAAAATCACTAACATGTATATAACTAACAACATAGCCTCAAGTAATACTAAGCAAAAACTAATTGAAATGTAAAAATATATTCATAATGTCATAATCACAGTGACAGATTTTAAAATCTTTTTCTTAGTAATTGCATCCAGTAATTAAAGAATAAATACTTTTGCAGGCCCATGTAGAAGATTTGTAACAGTTAACCATACACTTAAAACACAAAGGAAATCTCAAAAATATCAATGAAATAATCTCTATCATTCAGATCACAATCTCTGAAAAAAATGCAATAAAAGCTAAAGAAAAAAAGATATATTTGGAAATAACAAAATATATGCCTAAATAGTTCAGAGATTCTAATTACAGAATTATTTCCAAATATTTGTAATTGAACAACAACAAAAAATCTACATGGCAAAACTTGCAATACAACTAAAGCAATACTTTGGAGAAAATTTATACTCTTAACAACATATACTTTGAAGAAGAAAAGTCAAATTCAATAATGCATCAATCAACTCAAGAAATAAGAGAACAAAGTACAAGAAATGAAGTAAAAATAAAAATAGAAAACTAATGAAATGTTGGACAACAAAACGAAGAAAATTAATAAAAATAAAAACTGTTTTGAAAACAAAAAGAAAATAGTAGACAAAACACTAAAATTATTTAAAAAAGAAAAATACAAATAAATAACTAGAGTATTAAAAATAGGAAAACAGGACATAGCTACAGAAACAATGAAGGTTTTTGTTTGTTTGTTTGTTTTAAATAGATACTATGGCAAAACTTATGCCATAAAGTTTGGAAACTGAGATGAAAGGGAGAATTTCTTAAAAATATAACTTGCCTGTGGGTCATGGAGGGGTGCATGCCTGTAATCCCAGAAACTTGGGAGGCTGAGGCAGAAGGATCACAAGTTCAAGGCCATCCTCAGCGATTAAGTGAGGCCCTAAGCAACTTAGTGAGAACTGACTCAAAATAAAAAAGGGCTGGAGATGTGGCTCAGTGGTAAAGTAACTCTGGGCTCAATCCTTAGTAGTATATATATATATATATATATATATATATATATATATTTTCTCTCTCTCTCTCTCTCTCTCTCTCACACACACACACACACACACACACACATATCGTATCTGCTCTATCCCAGTAAATAGCCTGAATAGATGTATAAATATCAGAGAATAGATTGTGAATTCCTAATTAGAATCTACATACTCATTTTTAACAAATTCATTTTCTTTTAAACCTTTTCATGCAGGGAAAACAATATCTAGAATCCTGTCCTGTTAGAACTGGATGAGTCTTAGAGAGTGGTTCATTCCTCTCCTGCAGATAAGGAAACTAAGGTTCAGGGATAGGAAAACAGCAACAGCCACTCGTGCCCATGGAGTTCTCAGTGTCAGTCAGGTGCCCTGCTAAACATTTTGAATGCAGATGAACAGCTGGCAAAAATTTTCTCCCTTTCTCTAGGTTGGCGCCTCCCTCTGTTGATTGTTCCCAAGCTGTGCCGGAGCTTTTTAGTTTGATGTAATTCTACCTGTCAATTTTTGCTTTTGTTCCCTGTGTTTTGGGGTCCTATCCAGAGAATCACTGCCTGTACCAATGTCTCAAAGTGCTTCCCCTTTATTTTCTTCTAGTAATGACAGTTTCAACTCTTACATCTGAACCTTTGATCCATTTAGAGTTATTTCTGCATTTATCGGTTCTCATAGTCTTTTGGTGGAGTCTCTGGGATTTTCTATGTATACAACAACATCATCTGTAGACAGGGATAATTTGACTGACTTCCTTCCTATTTTATTTCTGTCTCTTATCTTATTACTCTGTGTAAAATTTCTAGTACTATATTGAATAAGATCAGTGAGAATGGACACCCTGTCTTTTTCCTGATCTGAGTGGAAACTGTCACTTTTTCCCATTCAGTATTATGTCAGATATAGCTTTTATTATGTTGAGATAATATGGTAAGTACCTTCCCCAAGGTACTGATTGTCAGAACCATCAGTAACTTACTTATTAACGAAACCCTCTTCTCCACTCCAATCTTCTAACTCGCCTCCCTGTTTCTATCATGCTCAGTCCCTCTAACCTTGATTTTCAGGATAGGTACTACCCATATTCGCTTTCCCCATGGATTTTTGTTTTTAACCTTTCCTGTGCCATGTCCCTGCTTTCTCAGTTCTTGGTTCTCCTCTTATGGAGAAAAAAAATTGGGAAGAAATTATGTACTCAATATATTTAATTGTTCTAGAAAAAATTTTTAGTGAAAATTTTGCAATACAATCAAAGTTTCTGAGAACCAAATTTTTTTAAAAAGATTAAGACTAAAACATTTTGTAAACTTTTTCCTCTTTTTTTTTTTTCTATTTCATTAACTGGTGAACACACACACACACACACACACACATTCAATAATCCAAAGTTCTTCTCATTAAACCCTTGGCTCTCCAGAGAAGATTGTTTTATGGGATGTGAACTACTGACTCTCTCTGAGTCCCTTTACTATCCTTTATTAATGTCTGTCATTGACATGTGAAAACAAAAATGGATTTCATTTCTCATTGATAAAAAGTTCCAATGTTATACAGTCCCAGAGCAAGAAAACCAAAATGATCAGAGAAAGAAAATGCTGATTAGTATAGAAAAATCACCCATAGTAACTGTAGGAAGTTGTCAGAGCCATCAGTTGTCAATTCTATACCACATGCAAGTCTTACAAAGACTTCACAAAGTATGAAATACTAAAATGAAAATACATACTCTCACATAAGATAATCATGTTTTACATTATGGGCTGCAATTTTAATTAAAGCTGGCATATTTCTGCTGCTATGATTTAAAAGATTAACTAAGTTAGACAAGGTCTCAGATCTTTAACTGCACCAAACCTGTTTGTGAATTTTGGCACTCTGCATTTTAGGTGTGTTATGAAGATGACAATGTGCCAGTCATCCAAGCTGTCAAACGCCTGCTAAAAGCTGTTCAGAGCCAAACTCATTTGCACTCAGATGAATGAATACCTCCCAAGAAGCAATGTCTTAAATACCTACAGTTTCAGGTGCCACTCATGGTTAGTAAAACAAATTTTACAACAAGCCCAGGATTTTTTTTCTCCCAAAGTGCTGAAATAATTCCATAGAATAAACCAAGGCGAAAAATTATGGGAATAATCAGTACTGTAATTACAGTGCATCAAACATTCACAGAATAAAGCACTGGGTTTAGACATTTACCCAATTATATGGTTTAAGACATTCTTCTCAAACAACTTAATTAACATTATTTTGAAACTCAATATTAAAAACATGCCCTCCACTTGGCAGGAAAACATTTACACACTTCTAGTGAGAGTTTAAATTGATCAAATTCCTGGTAAATAGTTCAAGGACATGCATCAAAATGTTTTACTGTCTGTATTCTTTGATGTACTGATCCTAGAAGTAAGGCCCCCACAAGTGCAGAAAAGGGGTAACAGGGGTAAAATTTGAGTCTTATAAGCAGGAGGACTTTCATGTGCAAAGCACAAAATGATAAAAGTTGTAAAGGTCTTTCCAGAACCACCAGTATCAAAGGTTTCTGGCTCTCAGAGTTTCACTCTTCACAATTTGGACTTCTCCATCACACACAAAAATGAGTGGTCACTCAGGGATGACTGTCTGACCAGCTGGGGGCTTGAGAACATCTTTCTACCGGTAAGCATGCCAGAGATTGTCTCTTGTGCGCTAATCCTCATTAGGGTTAGTGAGCCTACTTATATTTTTTGTTATACTTTACTATATTTTTATAAGGGAACATCATATATGCTATGGTGGAATTTTGAAAATTGTGGGTCTGTGGTGGTCTTTAGGAACATGAAGAATCTAGACTAGTTTGATACGGCAACACACACACACACACACACACACACACACACACACTCACCAGAATAGATTATGAATAGAAAGTGAAGAATCTTACAGATAAAATTAACTAAAATAATCTCCATTTCTTAATACATCTGTCAGTACATGTTAAATTGTGCTGAGGGAGTAAACCAGAGAACATCAGCAGCTTGAAACAATACTTCATTGACATTCCTATACAAAATGTGGTTCTTAAAGCTTTTGAGTGGAAATAATGTATGATTGACCCATTTATAGTTTCCTGGCCTGGGAAAATCACCCAGTCCTTCGTCAACTCACCATTATATGTGTTCTAGGGAGGTTCCTTCTTCAAGGCCCAAATGTTTGCAAACAATTATATAAATGACTAGTTTTAGAATTAATTTTTGCTTTCAGAAAGTAGATAACAAAATAACCAATCAATTGTGATCTAACAAAGCTACATGTCCTGATGGTTGAAAGGGCCTCCAAAGAAGACATGGGAGACCAAGAGTGAATGTCGACTTAGGAAAAAGGAAACAGTTGGGCAAGGGGCAGTGCTCTTCCTAAAGGTGGACTATGGACCAGTGGTTCAGTTCATGGCACCTGGTAAATGGTTAACACCTGGACTGCAAGCCTCAAAAGAGGACACTTTTTCACAATCAGGTGAAAATGAACCGGGCATGAGCAGTTAGGGATTTAGTCCACCTTCACCACATCCTTCCTCTGATCATGGGTTGAGCTCATGGAAGGAAGAGGACATTTGGTAGACATTAGGTTTGATTTCAGTCTATTAGGAGTTGAAAACCAAGGACAGAACTTCTTTCCTCTGGGGCAGCCACTTTAGTCAGCAGAGTGGACAGTGTTGAGAAGGGCAGGGACAGAAGGACGGACAAATGGAACATGCAGAAGACAGGGAAAGAGAATGAGAAATAAGAGAGAAATAGAAAGGACAAGTGACTAGACAGGCTGGCATTCCATGTACAGCTAAGCTGTCTTGAAAGCACAGGTTTAGAGCATTTAGTGGGTCCCAAGGGCCCAAGTTGAGCCTCAGGACAAAGTGGGGTTACTAGTCTTACACAGGTGATCTCACAAACCTGAGGGAACAGGATATGCTGATCTCAACACAGACCTAGACTCCACAACTGATATGCATCCATGCAACCTTCAGGGACACTATAGGTCTACAGGGTAGAATTTTATGCTGCCTTAAATCCCTACTTCTTGATGGAAAAACACATTCACACTCATATTTTCTTATGACCCAAAGAAAGGCTTAGGCCCTACACACACTGCACAACAGGGCAAAGCAAACCCCTCAGCTCTATAACTGTACCCGATACTTCATTTTTGTTTGCCCCTTCATTCTAACTCAATTGTGTATATTTCTTTTCTGCAAAAAACCCTCTTCTACCATTTTCTTAAAAGCTTCATAGAAAAAGACAATGTGAAGAGAAAATTGGGCAAAAAGGATAAGCTAGTTTGAAAAAGAAAGGCAATTTCAAAGTTAAGGAATACGCCGTATGAAAGGGCAGAAATAAAACTTAAAAACAAAAATGTAACAAATGATGAATTCATCACAGGTACAGAAACTTCAAAGAAAAGAAAAGTATGATCTTTAATGAGGTTATAATTGAAAATTGATATCAAGAGCAAGTTTATTTCTCTTTCTTTTATTATCTATGAAAACTTAAGTACATTATTTTGTGAATGGTTCCTTTATTTGTCTTGTTTTTAGGAAATAGGATTTTTTGTTTTGTTTTGTTTTGTTTTTACTATGATTTCTTTTGAACAAAAAATCTCAATTGCATTAGCTGGTACAACTAGCTATTTCCCTCAGGACCTTGATTAAGGACAGCACTTCTGTAACTCCATGGCCCTCAGGGTCACAATCCTATAACCTAAATAAACACCCTTCCTTACCACTGCCACAAGAAACACTTACAGTTTCCTAGGAGGAAGAAAACAACTGGTGTTTTAGCTCTGATGACTGAGTTGATAGAAATTCTAGCCCAGCCCTCAATGGAGCCAAAATGGCAGAGCACAGGCAAGCCGCACTTTCAACCTTCCCTACAGCTCAGCATAGAAGCAGCTGGAGAACAACGACTCAGTGAGGTGCATGACTGAGGGAATTCACTGAAGTTCAATATTGATCTGTCAAGACTCAGAGACCAAGAAATTCTGGTCTTTGAAACAGAGGGTAAGAAAGAGGGCATTAGTGTCACATTTGTGGTGGCAACAGCAGTGTCAACGGGACACAGCAGAAGGGAGAGGTAACAAAAAGGGCAACAGAGAGAGATACAATGGACAAATTTGGCATGAAAACAGCTGTAGAACAGGAAGGCAGTCTGAACTGAGCTGATCTGGGAGTTGCACAGTGTGCAGGAGCTTAAGAAGTGCACATTTTGAACTGCCGCCTGCAACGCTACCGCCTGCAACGCTACCGCCACTGCTGCTGCCTCTGATTCCGCTGCTGCCAGCCTGAGGTCGCCTGGAGGTCTTCGTTCTGGGTGTTGCTACCACAGAAGACAGTGCTGCCCCAGATGCAACTGAAGCGACACTGTTGCATACCCCCAGAGATGGCCTGGTGGTGCTGCCTCCACAGCTGTAGTTGCCAACGCTGCTGCTGACCCACTGCCTCTTGCCAACAACCATTGCCACTACTGCTGCTACCACTGCCTAGAGGAGTGCTTTGGCTCCAGGTTTGGTTGCACCCCATTTTGGGACACCAGCCAGGGCTTAGGGCACCAGGTTCCAGCAGGTTTACCACCACAAGAGCCTCTGTCTGGGGATGCTAGATGGGATCTGCAGGTTCAGTGTGGGGGTACCTGTGGGTTTGGAGGAGCCTGGGATCTTCCTGCTGAGAGTGCTGGTGGCCCTTGTCCTGCTGCTAAGTCTTGTGGTTGCTCCTTTGCATGAATGTATCCCTGGTGGTCTCTCTGCAAATAGGAGCAGCATTGAGATCTTGGGACTGCAGTGTCACCAAGCCTGAGGTATCTGAAGCCCAGGTCAGTGGATAGAGATTGGGTTTTCAAGGGCTGATCGGGGTTTGGTGATCACAAGAGACATCAGAGACAGAGCTGAGAAATTGTTGAACACTGACAGAGACAGTTTGATTTTCCAGCAAGATTTATTTTATTTTATTTTATTTTATTTTTTGACTTGCTAGTATCTCTACCATAATCAGAACAAGATGTTTTTTTATGCATCAGTGCGTGAAGGACAATGATATATGAATGGTGTTTTGCATTTTTGTTGTATTCTTATGTCTTTAATTTTTTTCTCTTTGTTCATATTCTTCCTCTCTCTTGTCTATTTTCTTGGATTTTCTTTCTAACTTTTCTCCAACCAATAGCCAATCTCTGTTGGCTCCTTTTCCACTCTTCCTGTGAACTTTTACTTCTAGCTTCTCTCTTCCTCCCTCTCAAATATTGCATACTACACTGCCTTTGTTCTCTCATCCATCATTTGAAATTGTAAACCAACCATTTTAACAAATTTTCTGTTTGTACTATAGATAGTTATTGAACTCATCCTTTTGGTTTAATGTGAGAAAGCAGTAGACGCCTTAGTGGGAACTATTAGTTTAAGGCTATATATCAACACTAGGTGCTGTTGATATTGGTCTCACCATTAAAGGCAAAGCTCTGGAAACCTTCAGGGACACTATAGGTCTATAGGGTAAAATTTATGCTGCCTTAAATCCATACTTCTTGATGGGAAAACACACTCACAACTTGAAAAAACAAGGGAATAAAGCACCCCAACCAAACCAAGATGCTTCAACAACAGAAACCACTGTTAACACAGTAGAAGAAATATCCAAGAAGGAGTTCAGATTAAACTGATATGTGAAGTAAAGAATAGTATAAGGAGTAAAATCAAACAAAAAATACCGGAAGTGAAAGACTACTTCAAAAAAGAGTTAGAGATCATGGAAAAAAACAAAAACAAGCAAACAGAAATCCTCGAAATGAAGGAGTCAGTAAACTAAATTATAAATTCAATAGAAAGCATCACCAACAAACTAAATCACTTGGAAGACAGAACCTCAGACAATGAAGACAAAATATATAATCTTGAAAGTAGAGTTGCCCATGCAGAGAATATGGTAAAAAACCATGAACAGAACATCCAAGAATTATGGGATAACATGAAAAGACAAAATTTAAAAGTTATTGGAATAGAGGAAGGAGCAGAGATACAAACCAAAGGAATACACATTTTTTTCAATGATATAATAGCAGAAAATTTCCCAAACCTAAAGAGTGGAATGGAAAATCAAATACAAGAGGCTTACTGGACCCCAAATGTACAAAATTACAGCAGACCCACACCAAGACATATTATAATGAGAACGACTAACACATAGAATAAAGATAAAATCTTAAACGCTGTAAGAGAAAACAATCAAATTATGTACAGGGGAAACCAATTCAAATCTCAACTGATTTCTCAGTCCAGACCCTCAAAGCTAGAAGGTCCTGAATAATATATTCAAGCTCTGAAAGAAAATGAATGCCAACCAAGAATTTTATATCCACCAAAATTAAGTTTCAGATTTGAATATGAAATTAAAGCCTTCCATGATAAACAAAAATTAAAAGAATTCACAACTAGAAAGCCTACACTACAGAGCATTCTCAACCAAATATTCCATAAGAATGAAGTGAAAACCAGCAAAGGGAGGATCTATACTAAAGGGAAATTCAACCAAATGAGAAACTAAGACAAATCAAAAACTAGAAATAAATCAAAATGACAGGGAATACCAATCATATCTCAATATTAATCTTCAATGTTAATGGTCTAAACTCATCAATCAAAAGACATAGATTGGCAGATCGGATTAAAAAGTCAGGCTCAACAATATGCTGTCTTCAAGAGACTCACCTCATGGGCAAAGATATCCACAGGCTGAGGTGAAAGGATGGGAAAAAACTTATCACTCACATGGACTGCGTAAACAAGCAGGGGTTTCCATTCTCATCTCAGATAAAGTAGTCTTCAAACCATAGTTAATTAAAAGAGACGAAAAGGACATTTCATGCTTCTTAAGGGAAATATACATAAGCATGATATAACAATTATAAATATTTATGCCTCAAACAATGGAACATCTATGTACATCAAACAAACCTTTCTCAATTTCAAGAGTCAAATAGACCATAATACAATAATACTGGGTGACTTTAACATATCTCTCTCCCTACTGGACAGATCTTCCAAATAAAAACTAAATAAGGAAAATATAAAACTAAATAATGCAATCAATAATTTAGACTTAACAGACATATATAGAATATTTCATTCATCAATGATGGATATACTTTTTCTCAGCAGTACATGGCTCCATCTCTAAAACAGACCATATTTTATGCCACAAAGCAAGTCTTAGTAAATTAAAAAAAAAAAACAGAGATAATACCCAGTCTTCTGTCAGACCACAATGGAATAAAATTAGAAATCAATGATAAAATAAATGACAGAAGCTACAGTAACAAATGGAGACCAAACGATACACTATTGAATGATAAATGGATAGTAGAAGAAATCAAGGATGAAATAAAAAAATATTAGAGGTAAATGAGAACACTGATACAACATATCTAAATCTCTGGGACACTATGAAGTCTGTACTAAGAGGAAAGTTTATTGCATTGAGCTCACTCATTAAAAGAATAAAAAGTCAACAAATAAATGACCTAACACTACATGTCAAAGCCCTAGAAAAAGAACCAATCAATGCCAGAAGCAGTAGAAGACAGGATATGATTAAAATCAGATCTGAAATCAATGAAATTGAAACCAAATAAACAACTGGTTCTTTGAAAAAATAAATAAAATAGATAAACTCCTGACCATGCTAATGAAGAGAAATAGAGAGAAAACTCCTATGACTAAAATACAAGATGAAGAAGGGAAAATCACAAAAGATATGTCTGAAATACAGAAGATAATTTTGAAAATGTATATTCCAACAAAATATAAAATATTGAAGATATCGACAAATTTCTAGAGACATATGACCTACACAAACTGAATTAGGAGGTCATACATGATTGAAACAGATCAATTTCAAGTAATAAAATAGAAAATGCCATCAAAAGCCTACCAACCAAGAAAAGCCCAGGACCAGATGGATTCTCTCAGCCAAGTTCTACAAGACTTTCAAAGAAGAATTAACACTAATACTCCTCAAAGTATTCCATGAAATAGAAAAGGAAGGAACTCTTCCAAACTCATTCTATGATGCTAATATCACCCTCATACCAAAACCAGACAAAGACACATCAAGGAAAGAAAACTTCAGACCAATATCCCTGATGAACATAGATGCAAAAATGCTCAATAAAATTCTAGCAAATCGCATACAAAAACGTATTAAAAAGATAGTGCACCACGATCAAATGGGGTTCATCCCAGGGATGCAGGGTTGGTTCAACATATGGAAATCAATAAACATAACTAATCATATTAATAGACTTAAAAACAAGAAGTATATGATTATCTCAATAGATGCAGAAAAAGAATTTGATGAAATACAGCATATCTCATATTCATAGGGATAGTAGGAACATACCTCAACATTGTAAAAGCTATGTATGCTAAACCTGAGGCCAGAATCATTCTAAGTGGAGAAAAAATGAAAGCATTCCCTCTAAAAACTGGAACAAGACAAGATGTCCTCTCTCACCACTTCTATTCAACATCATCCTTGAAACTCTAGCCAGAGCAATTAGACAAAAGAAAGAAATTAAAGGGATATACATAGGTAAAGAAGAACTCAAACTATCACTATTTGCTGATGACATGATTCTATATTTAGAAAATACAAAAAATTCCACCAGAAAACTTCTAGAATTAATAAATGAATTCAGCAAAGTAGCAGGATATAAAATCAACACCCATGAATCAAAGGCATTCCTATATATCAGCAATGAATTCACTGAAAGAGAAATTGGGAAAACTACTCAATTCATAATAGCGTCAAAAAAATTAAAATACCTTGGACTCAACCTAATAAAAGAGGTAAAAGACCTCTACAATGAGAACTACAGAACACTAAAGAAAGAAACTGAAGAAAACCTCAGAAGATGAAAAGGTCTCCCATGCTCCTGGATAGGAAGAATTAATATTGTCAAAAAGGCCATACTACCAAAAGTGTTACACAGATTTAATGCAATTCCTATTAAAATTCCAATTCTTCATAGAAATAGAAAAAGCAATCATTAAGTTTATTTGGAAAAATAAGAGACCCAGAATAGCTAAAGCAATCCTTAGCAAGAAAAGTGAAGCAGGAAGCATCCCAATACCAGACCTTAAACAATGCTACAGAGGTAGAGTAACAAAAACAGCATGGTGCTGGCACCAAAATAGACTTGTAGACCAATGGTACAGAATAGAGGACTGAAGAGGATTGGGAAACGGAACAGACCCAGTGATTGCAAGTGGGGATGCATATGATTGCAAGTGGGAACTAAGCCTCAGAAGGCTGTAGTTGTGGAGAGTGGAGTGCATGAGACCTGCTGTGACACCCTCCCCCCAGAGCAGGTGGTTTCGCTGCTCTGTGAGTTCCTGGCCCTAGGGTTGTGTCAATTTAACCTGTCAAGTAAACTCCTGCCCATAGAATGTCTAGTTCAGAGCTTAGTATCAGCCACTGGAACTCTCCATTTAGAACTCTGAGTCAGCCCCACTGGGAGTACATCAATCCAATCTGTCTGGAGTAAATTGCAGTAGAAGGTACTTCCCATTCCATGCTAACTTGTACTGTTGGGCAGATAAGATGAGAATCATTTTAACCAGCTTTGGTCCCAGGTCACTCCAGTTGCCAGCCTGGTGAGCAACACCAAGAGAGAAAGGATGCTTGCATTAAAGAGTGTACAGCACAAGACACAAAAAGAAGTAAAGAGGTAGTGAAGGCAAAGTTAGTGAACATCTGCTCTTGTCTATAGTTTCCATCACCTCAATAGAGACAGATTTTCATATTTCATTAAGAATTTTTTTTTTAGATTTGCTGATTGGTACCCATATCACTTTCTGTCTTTGATTTCTCTCTTTCACTCTTTGAATACTGTAACTTTTCTTTTGCTTTCCTTTTCCCATTTTCTCGTCTCAAGATTAATTGTATTTTACAATATTTTTAAAATATTTGCTTTGTATAATTTATGACTATACCATTTCGATTAAAAAAAAGGGCAAATGACCCTTCCTAAGGTTCATAATTTACCAAAAACCCACTTCAAATATATTTTACCAGATTAAAAAATTAAAAATAATGAATTTAAAAAAAAATCAATAAATTCCAACAGAACAAAACAGAAAAGCACTGAATGAATTAAGAAAGACCACAAAGGTATGAATGAGAAATTCAATAGATAGAGAGATTGAAAAAAAATACCACAAATCTTGGAGGAAAAAAAGTTCAATAAACCAAACAAAATGCAGTAGAAAAACTAACCAATAGGCTGGTTCAAGCAAAAGAGAATTTCAGAACTTGAAAACGAGGTGGATTATCTAGAATATTCAGACAATAATAAAGAAAAAATAAAGAGACACTGAACATAATATCCAAGATCTCTGAGACAACTTTAGAAGACCTAACTTAAAAATCATAAATTCTGAGATGGAGAGAAGATGGCAGAGCTGATCTAGGCAGTGAAACTTCTCCACAGCCCAGAAATGAAGCAGGGAAAAAATAGCTGACCAGAGAGGTGACCAGAGTAAGCAATCTAAATATTGGACAGTTTGAGACTTGGAATTTGGTTACTGAGGCAGAAAATCATGCCCCTGAACCCTGACCATGGTGGGATTAGGGGAAAGAGAGAAAGAAGGAGAGGAAAAGTCCATTCAGCTTACTTCCTTAATAACAGTTGGAAAGAAAAGCAGACCAAATTAAAACAGGGCAGGAGCAGCAGAAACAGTGAAGGAGATCATACTATTTAACACAAATTCTGGGTTGAAAAGCTGTGCCAGGCAGGGTAACCATGTTGTTGAGTCTGTAGCTAACCAGCCTCACTAGAAGACATCAATCCAGCTTCTCCTCATCTACAAATAGTAACACATATAACCAGAGAAAGCCCCTGAAACACATTGTCTCAGTAATCTGTCAAGAAGGACCACGTAGAGAGTCTGCTGCTACCTAAAGGTTACTGACACCCCCTCCTCTTCACTGAGCCTGCATCCAAAGTCTCCACACTGGCAGACAACTGCCAACCACCTAGATAGCACTGATATGTAGAAATCCCAGCAAAGGGAACAAGTGCTAAGTCATTCACAGTCATGAGCTGAGCCTTAGTCATAAGAATGGTACTGTGGTGACATACATCAGCAGGGTAGAGGCTCCTAAGCCTGCATTCACAGCCCCTACTGTTGCAGACAACTAGAAGCTCTGTGTTGCTATGAAGAAGCCCCTGTGGAGTGGAGTGGGCACTCAGCATCCCACAGCAGGCAGCAACAGCCCTCAGCCATGCACCTTGCACTCCTACATTAAACAGAAATAGCCTGCAAACGCAACAGCCTCCAAGCAAGCAGAGTGCTGAGGGGATCTGAGGCAGGGTGCTGGGCTGACGAACAAGCAACAGCTGGTAAGAAAATTATTGCAACTATGGAAGTATCTCCTATGCCCAAACACCTCTAAAAGGGTCCACAGTTGTAAGTCCCACTTAACTCAATTGTCATGCAGATACATGGACCCCCAGAAGACACTCCTGAAGATAACCTAAGCAGTCCGCAGAAAACTTCATGCATACACAATGGCAGTACATCTCATAAAGGGGCTTATGGAAGAGCTTCTCAGAGACATCAGCTATCACTCCATGTGCCCAAAAGAAGCCCACCAACTTGCAACCTGTGCACTCCAGAGGGGAACAGCAGCCCCTCACTCCCCACAGACCACCCAGCACCACATCAAACAGATCACAATATCTCAGACCTGCCATGCCTTACACACTCTGAAATATTCATGAGGAACCCACATGAATTTGTTTGTGCTGGATACAAAGAGCTTCCCTTCAGGAGGGCACACGAGACTACACACCCTAACAAGGAGTAACTTGGAAGCTAAGCCACAGACAATTAGGGACCATCTGCTCTGATCCAACAAAAAGCTAGTAGGTACTTGGACACACCAAAGACTAGCAAGGGGCCTTCAAATTGGATCAGAAGAAAAATGGTGTGATGACTACCACCACAGCCAGAGAAACTTAAAGGTAAAACTGAGGAATGGTAAAGATAAAGAATGGTGGGAATTTTCTAAAAGTCCCAAATTCAGATGAAATCCAAATAAGAAGACTCACTAAAAAGTTTCTCCATCTCAGCATGGATTATCATAAATAGCTCTAACTAATGTCAATTTTGATCCTACAGATATTTTCATATTGAATCATTTGATGTTCCCTTATTATTTGATATTGAAGCTCTTGGGCCATTTGATTGTATTTTTCTAATGTTTCAAAGCATTAACTGGAATCAATCTTTCTCTCTCTCTTTTCTAGCTCGGGTTTGTGCTTGATAGTCTTAGCCTTCCTTTTCCCCCTTGCATTACATGCTTCTGCCTCAAATCCCCTCAGTAAGTTTTTTTCCTTTTACTACAAATATAGTTTGTATTAATTTTCTATCTTTTCTTTTTTCACTTTGCCCATTTTTCTCTTTTCCATTTTTCAATCCCTATATAGTGCAATAGTAATTTCACTATTTTAATAACTAAATTCTCAACTATTCAAGAACATTACCATATTTTTGCCTGAATTAGAGGAACTGTGGAGAATATTTCAATAAGTTTTATTCCTATGATAAAACATGAGCTTTGTTCTGAAGTGATTTTAATTAATAAGGTTTAGTAGCCTTCTCTCAAAGTGGGGCTGATACTGGGGAATAATAGAGGGTACACATTGACAGGGAATATCAAAACTTGGATATCCACCTGGCCTGAGGCACCAAAGAAGAAGAAGCTTACTAAATAGTCCCCTGAATAAAAATAAAAGAGATAATCATTCCAGAATATGGGTAGACCATAGGGAGAACAAAACTATGATGCTTGCTGGAAAATGGATGTTAATGGAGAATATCATGCTAAGTGAAATAAGCCAGATTCAGAAAGGCAAGGGTGAAATGTTTTCTGTCTTGTGTGGAAGCTAAAGCAAAATAAAAGAGGAAAAAGTGGGAGGACCTCATTAAAGGAGAAGGGAGATGAGAGAGCTATAGGAATGGGATTCAGGGGGAAGGAGGAAGGAAGAACTGTACAATAAAACTGACCAAATGATGCTATGTATGTGTGTGTATGTATGTATACACACATAGTGGTATATGAATATACCATAATGAATTCCACCTTTATGTATATCTATAAAACATCAATTAAAAAAAAAAACAAACAAAAAAATAGAAGGATGACCATGGAGTAGAGGAAGGGAAAAGGGGGAAATGAGGAGGGGAGGAAAAGAGGACGTACTAAGGACTGAAAGGAAGCAAACTATGTTCTACACATGTATGATTATGTCAAGATGAACCCCACTGGTGTGTGTAACCATATGCACCAATAAAAAACATTTTTAATACTCATAGGTTATAATAAATGAGTAGAGATAGAGGCTAATGAAATAAAAATATAATCAGTGAAATAATAGTGGAAATTTTCCCTAATTATTGGAATGGAATGGGTACTCAGATACTGGAGCCATTTAGAAACCCAAAAACACATGACCAGAAAAGAAACTCTCTACATCATATGCCAAAAATTCAGAATAAAGACAGAAAGAGAATTAAGAAATGCAAGAGAAAAAGGCTAAGTATTTATAAACCAAACCCATCAGAATAACATGAGAATTTTCAGAAACTCTAAAGGCCAGGAAGACACAGAATGATGTGTTTCAAGCACTGAGAGAAAATAATCATCAACCTAGATTGCTATATACAGCAAAATTAGCTTTTAGAAAGCAAGAAGAAATAAAAACTTTTCAATATAAACCAAAACTAAAGGAATTCATGGCCACTAAGCCAGCATTGCCAATGATACTTAAATGAATAATAAACAGAGAAGGGGAATGCAAGAGAAAGAATAAATCCCACAAGAAGAGTAGATATATAACTGAGAAATAGGAAAGACTCAAACATTAGAAATAGGATAAAATGGCAGGAAATAGTACATAACTTTAAATAAAAACTCTTACTCTAAATGGCCTTCATTCTCCAATTAAAAGACACAGAGTGGCAGATTATATTTAAAAGTGAGCTCAACTGTTGGTTGCCTGCAAGAAACACATCTCAAAGATATACACAGACTAAAACTAAAAGAATGAAAAATAATATTCCATGCAAATGGAATCTGAATACAAGCTGAAATAACTACATTTGTATCTGCTAAAGATTTAAAACCAAAATTAGAAGAGACAAAGAAAGTCACTACATATTGGTAAAGAGAACAATCCACCAACAAGATATAATGGTTGTAAATATATATGCACTGAACATGAGTTCATCCAAATTCATAGTTACTATGAAGGGACAGATAGGTCCCAATACACTAATAGTGGGAGGCTTCAATACCCCACACTCACAAACAGATAGGTCATCTAGACAAAAAACCAACAAAGAAATATCATAAATAAATTATAGTGTAAAGCAAATTGACTTAACAGGTATACATAGAATATCCCATTAAATAGGAGCAGAATATATATATTTTTTCCATCAGCTCATGGAACCTTCTTCAAAACAGACCATACCTTGAGCCACAGAAAAGTCTTAACAAATTATCAAAATAATTTCTTGACTCTTATCAGGTCACAATGGAATGAGACTAGAAATAAACACCATAAGAAACTACAAAAACCCACGGAGATTGAATGATTAGTATGTCATTGAAGAAATCGGGAGGCAGACCTGCGACCGACCGGCAGAACAGGCCCAGCGGCCCGCCAGCATGGTAGACACGTCACCCCAATTGGAGGAGGGGCAGAGCAGAGCCGCCGCCCGCCGCCCGGGCCTGCAAGGTAGGCAGACCTGCGACTGACTGGCAGAACAGGCCCAGCGGCCTGCCGGCGTCGTAGACACATCACCCCAATTGGAGGAATTCAGGATAAACATGCTTCAGATGATCTGGAGTCTCAAGGAAGACATCAGACAGCAAAATCAGACAATGAAAGATCACTTCGACAATGAATTACATAAACAAATCCAGGAAGCAAAAGATCAACTATACAGGGAAATAGAGGTTATAAAAAACAAACAGAAATCCTAGAAATGCAGGAAGCAATAAACCAACTTAAAAACTCAATTGAGAATACTACCAGCAGAGTAGAACACTTAGAAGATAGAACATCAGACAATGAAGACAAAGTATTTCAACTTGAAAAGAACGTAGAAAAGAACGTAGAAAGCTCAGCAAGACTGTTAAGACTGTTAAGAAACCATGAGCAGAACATCCAAGAAATATGGGGTAACATAAAGAGACCAAACTTAAGAGTCATTGGGATACAGGAAGGTATAGAGGTCCAAACCAAAGGAATGAGCATTCTATTCAATGAAATAATATGAGAAAACTTCCCAGACTTGAAGAATGAGACAGAATCCCAAATCCAAATCCAAGAAGCGTACTGGACGCCGAATGTGCAAAATCATAAGAGATCCACACCTAGACACATTATAATGAAGATGCCCAACATACAGAATAAGGAGAGAATTTTAAAAGCTACAAGAGAAAGGAAGCAGATTACATTTAGGGGTAAACCAATCAAGATAACAGCTAATCTTACAACACAGACACTGAAAGCTAGAAGATCCTGGAATAACATATTTCAAACACTGAAAGAAAATGGGTTCCAACCAAGAATTGTGTATCCAGTGAAATTAAGCTTCAGGATGGAAGATGAAATTAAAACCTTCCACGATAAACAACAGTTAAAAGAATTTGCAGCTAGAAAACCATCTCTTCAAAACATCCTCGGCAAAACATTACAGGAAGAGGAAATGCAAAATAACAATGAAAACCAACAGTGGGAGGTAGGACAGTAAAGGGGGGGGGGAAATAATCAAAGAGGAAAACAAACCATGTTTAGTAACACAAATAAACAAATATGGCTGGAAGAACAACCCATATCTCAATAATAACCCTAAATGTTAATGGCTTAAACTCACCAATTAAGAGACACAGGCTAGTAGAATGGATCACAAAACAAGACCCAACAATATGTTGCCTACAGGAGACGCATTTGATAGGAAAAGACATACATAGGCTGAAGATGAAAGGTTGGGAAAAATCATATCACTCATATGGACTTCGGAAACAAGCAGGAGTGTCCATACTCATATCAAATAAAATAGATTCCAAGCCAAAGTTAATCAAAAGGGATAAAGAGGGACACTACATACTGCTCAAGGGAACCATACACCAACAAGACAAAACAATCATAAATATATATGCCCCAAACAATGGTGCAGCTATGTTTATCAAACAAACTCTTCTCAAGTTCAAGAGTCTAATAGACCACATTACAATAATCATGGGAGACTTTAACACACCTCTCTCACCACTGGACAGATCTTCCAAACAAAAGTTGAATAAGGAAACTATAGAACTCAATAACACAATTAATAACCTAGACTTAATTGACATATATAGAATATACCACCCAACATCAAGCAGTTACACTTTTTTCTCAGCAGCACATGGATCCTTCTCAAAAATAGATCATATATTATGTCACAGGGAAACTCTTAGACAATATAAAGGAGTAGAGATAATACCATGCATCTTATCTGATCATAATGCAATGAAACTGAAAATCAACGATAAAAGAAGGAAGGCAAAATCATGCATCACTTGGAGAATGAACAATAGGTTACTGAATGATCAATGGGATATAGAAGACATCAAGGAGGAAATTAAAAAATTCTTAGAGATAAATGAAAACACAGACACAACATATCAGAATCTATGGGACACATTGAAAGCAGTTCTAAGAGGAAAATTCATTGCTTGGAGTTCATTCCTAAAAAAAGAAAAAACCAACAAATAAATGATCTCATACTTCATCTCAAAATCCTAGAAAAAGAAGAGCAAAACAACAGCAAAAGAAGTAGAAGGCAAGAAATAATTAAAATCAGAGCTGAAATTAATGAAATCGAAACAAAAGAAACAATTGAAAAAATTGACAAAACTAAAAGTTGGTTCTTTGAAAAAATAAATAAAATCGACAGACCCTTAGCCATGCTAACGAAGAGAAGAAGAGAGAGAACTCAAATTACTAGCATACGGGATGAAAAAGGCAATATCACAACAGACACTTCAGAAATACAGAAGATAATCAGAAATCATTTTGAATCCTTATACTCCAATAAAATAGAAGACAGTGAAGGCATCGATAAATTTCTTAAGTCATATGATCTGCCCAGATTGAGTCAGGAGGATATAGACAACCTAAACAGACCAATATCAATTGAGGAAATAGAAGAAACCATCAAAAGACTACCAACTAAGAAAAGCCCAGGATCGGATGGGTATACAGCAGAGTTTTACAAAACCTTTAAAGAGGAACTAATACCAATACTTTTCAAGCTATTCCAGGAAATAGAAAAAGAGGGAGAACTTCCAAATTCATTCTACGAGGCCAACATCACCCTGATTCCTAAACCAGACAAAGACACTTCAAAGAAAGAAAACTACAGACCAATATCTGTAATGAACCTAGATGCAAAAATCCTCAATAAAATTCTGGCGAATCGGATACAAAAACATATCAAAAAAATTGTGCACCATGATCAAGTAGGATTCATCCCTGGGATGCAAGGCTGGTTCAATATACGGAAATCAATAAATGTTATTCACCACATCAATAGACTTAAGAATAAGAACCATATGATCATCTCGATAGATGCAGAAAAAGCATTCAACAAAGTACAGCATCCCTTTATGTTCAAAACTCTAGAAAAACTAGGGATAACAGGAACATACCTCAATATTGTAAAAGCAATCTATGCTAAGCCTCAGGCTAGCATCATTCTGAACGGAGAAAAATTGAAGGCATTCCCTCTAAAATCTGGAACAAGACAGGGATGCCCTCTCTCACCACTTCTGTTCAACATATTTCTCGAAACACTGGCCAGAGCAATTAGACAGACGAAAAAAATTAAAGGCATAAAAATAGGAAAAGAAGAACTTAAATTATCACTATTTGCAGGTGACATGATTCTATACCTAGCAGACCCAAAAGGGTCTACAAAGAAACTATTAGAGCTAATAAATGAATTCAGCAAAGTGGCAGGATATAAAATCAACACGCATAAATCAAAGGCATTCCTGTATATCAGCGACAAATCCTCTGAAATGGAAATGAGGACAACCACTCCATTCACAATATCTTCAAAAAAAATAAAATACTTGGGAATCAACCTAACAAAAGAGGTGAAAGACTTATACAATGAAAACTACAGAACCCTAAAGAGAGAAATAGAAGATCTTAGAAGATGGAAAAATATACCCTGTTCATGGATAGGCAGAACTAACATCATCATAATGGCGATATTACCAAAAGTTCTCTATAGGATTAATGCAATGCCAATCAAAATCCCAACGGCATTTCTTGTAGAAATAGATAAAGCAATCATGAAATTCATATGGAAAAATAAAAGACCCAGAATAGCAAAAATAACTCTAAGCAGGAAGTGTGAATCAGGCAGTATAGCGATACCAGACTTCAAACTATACTACAGAGCAATAGTAACAAAAACAGCATGGTACTGGTACCAAAACAGGTGGGTGGACCAATGGTACAGAATAGAGGACACAGAAACCAATCCACAATATTACAACTATCTTATATTTGATAAAGGGGCTAAAAGCATGCAATGGAGGAAGGATAGCATCTTCAACAAATGGTGCTGGGAAAACTGGAAATCCATATGCAACAAAATGAAACTGAATCCCTTTCTCTCGCCATGCACAAAAGTTAACTCAAAATGGATCAAGGAGCTTGATGTCAAATCAGAGACATGGCGGCTGATAGAAGAAAAAGTTGGCTACGATCTACATACTGTGGGATCGGGCTCCAAATTCCTCAATAGGACACCCATAGCACAAGAGTTAATAACTAGAATCAACAAATGGGACTTACTCAAACTAAAAAGTTTTTTCTCAGCAAAAGAAACAATAAGAGAGGTAAATAGGGAGCCTACATCCTGGGAACAAATCTTTACTCCTCACACTTCAGATAGAGCCCGAATATCCAGAGTATACAAAGAACTCAAAAAATTAAACAATAAGAAAACAAATAACCCAATCAACAAATGGGCCAAGGACCTGAACAGACACCTCTCAGAGGAGGACATACAATCAATCAACGAGTACATGAAAAAATGCTCACCATCTCTAGCAGTCAGAGAAATGCAAATCAAAACCACCCTAAGATACCATGCCACTCCAGTAAGATTGGCAGCCATTATGAAGTCAAACAACAACAAGTGCTCGCGAGGATGTGGGGAAATGGGTACACTTGTACATTGCTGGTGGGACTGCAAATTGGTGCGGCCAATTTGGAAAGCAGTATGGAGATTTCTTGGAAAGCTGGGAATGGAACCACCATTTGACCCAGCTATTCCCCTTCTCGGTCTATTCCCTAAAGACCTAAAAAGAGCATGCTACAGGGACACTGCTACATCGATGTTCATAGCAGCACAATTCACAATAGCAAGACTGTGGAACCAACCTAGATGCCCTTCAATAGATGAATGGATAAAAAAAATGTGGCATTTATACACAATGGAGTATTACTCTGCATTAAAAAATGACAAAATCATAGAATTTTCAGGGAAATGGATGGCATTAGAGCAGATTATGCTAAGTGAAGCTATCCAATCCCTAAAAAACAAATACCAAATGTCTTCTTTGATATAAGGAGAGTAACCAAGAACAGAGTAGGGAGGAAGAGCATGAGAAGAAGATTAACATTAAACAGGGATGGGAGGTGGGAGGGAAAGGGAGAGAGAAGGGAAATTGCATGGAAATGGAAGGAGACCCTCAGGGTTATACAAAATTACATACAAGAGGAAGTGAGGGGAAAGGGAAAAAAACAAGGGGGAGAAATGAATTACAGTAGATGGGGTAGAGAGAAAAGAGGGGAGGTGAGGGGAGGGGAGGGGTGATAGTAGAGGATAGAAAAGGCAGCAGAATACAACAGACACTAGTATGGCAATATGTAAATCAGTGGATGTGTAACCGATGTGATTCTGCAATCTGTATATGGGGTAAAAATGGGAGTTCATAACCCACTTGAATCAAAATGTGAAATATGATATATCAAGAACTATGTAATGTTTTGAACAACCAACAATAAAAATTATAAAAAAAAATAAATAAAATAAAATATATCATAAAAAAAAGAAATTGGGAATAATTTTAAAAATTACTAGAATCAAATAAAAATATAAGAACAACATCAGCTTTGGGATTCAATGAAGGCAGTTCTGAGAGGAAACTTTATAGTTCTGAAGGCCTATATTAAAAAATTAGATCACAAATAAATAATCTAATGAGGCATCTCAGTGTCAAAAAAAAAAAAAACAGGAAGGGGCTGGGATTGTAGCTCTATGGTAGAGCACTTGCCTCACACGTGTGAGGCCCTGGGACCCTGGGTTCAATCCTCAACACCACATAAAAACAAACAAACAAACAAACAAACAAACAAACAAACAAAAACAAAGATTTTTTTTTTAAGAGGAAGAAAGCAAACTCCAATCTCAGAATAAGTAAAGAAATAATGATCAGAGCTTACATTAATGAAATAGAGAAGAAAAGAACAACACAAAGGATCAATGAAACAGTTGGTTCTTGAAAAGGTAAACAAGATTGATTAACCCTTAGCCAAGCCAATCAAAAAGAAAACAAAGAAGACCAACATTAATAAAATCAGAGATGAAAGAGGGAGATATTACAACAGATACCACTGAATTCCAAAGCATCATTAGGGACTATTTTGAAAACTTCTATTCTAATAAATTAGAAAATATGAAAGAAATGGATAAATTTATAGACACATACAATGTATCAAAATTAAGCCAAATGGATATTAAAAAAAATCTAAGCTACTCAACACCAAGCAATGAGATTGAAGCTGTACTAAAAAGTCTCCCAACAAAGAAATTACCAGGACTGGACAGTTTTACCAGGTCTTTAAAGAAAGACTAACTAACACTAATGCATCTCAAACTATTCCATGAAACAAAAAGTGAAGGAATCCTTCCAAACTCATTCTATGAAGCCAGTAGCCTGATGCCAAAACCAGATATAGACACAAACACACACACACACACACACACACACACACACACACACAAACACATTACAGACAAATATCCTTGGTGAACATACATACCTACATCCTCAATAAAATACTTCCAAACTAAGTTGGTACATTAAGAAAATTGTACACCATGATCAAGTTGGTTTCCTTCCAGCAATGCAATGATGGTTAAACATATGCTAATCAATAAATATATCACATGAATGCAATCAAGGATAAAACTCTGGTTCATCTCCATAGATGCAGAAAAAGCCTTTGACAAAATTCAATACTCTTTTATGATAAAAGCCCCGAAGAAACAAGGTGTGGAAGTACCTTACTTTGACATAATAAAGATTATATAAGAGAAATCCATGGGAACATCAAACTGGGGAAATGCATTTCTTTTAAAATCAGGAATGAGACAGGATGTCACTGTCACCACCTCTATTCAATATAGACTTTTTGTTTTAGCCAGAGCAAATAGGTCATAAAAAAATTAAAGGGATACAAATAGGAAAAAGAGAAGTCAAATTATCCCTATTTGCAGATGATATGACCCTAAACTTAGAAAAGCTTACAGTGTCCTTCAAAAGACTTCTACATCTAATAAACAAACTCAGCAGAATAGCAGATAACAAAATAAACACACAAAAATTAATAACTTTTCTACACATCAAAAAATAAAGTTTCATAAGTGTTTGGGGTTCCACTGAATTTTAAGTTGAAAGACTAGGTATATTCATAATAGCATAGGGAGAAATGAAGGTTTTCATCAAAGTCAGTAAGATATACAGATGGTCCCTTGACTTAAGATAATTCAACTTAAAGTTTCATGCAACTTGCTTTCAGTAGAAATTGCACTTGAATTTTAAATTTGATCTTTTCCCAAGCTTGAAATATGAGGTATCATACTCTTGCCACACAACCATGATGCTAAACAATAGATTCTCTACAGTGTAATGTGTTGCTAATCTATGGTGTTCTGGAAATTGGGTGTAATAAATGTTTCTTTGACCAATGGGGAAAAAAATAACTCACTGAGAAATTAGGAAGATAATTCTACTCATAGTAGCTTTGAAGAAAGAAAATGTCCATGAATAAACCTACCCAAGGGGGAAAAAAGATCTTTACAATAAAAATTATAGAACTTTCAAGAAAGAAATTGAAGAAGACACTAGAAAATGGAAAGACTTCCCATTTGCATGGGCCAGCATAATTAATATTGTTAAAATGGCCAAATTGCTGAAAGCAATCTACAGATCAATCAACACAATGAAATTCTTCATAAAACTAGAATAAACAACTATCCTAAAATTCATATGGAAACATAAAGAACCCTCAATAGACAAAACAATCTTGAGCAAAAAGAATAATGCTAGAGTCACCACAACACCCAATTTTTAAACCTACTACAGAGCCATAGTAACAAAATTCAGCATGTCACTGGCAAAAACAAAACAAAACAAGCAGACATGTAGACCAATGGAATGGAATAGAACAGAGAACAAGGACAAACCCATGCATCAACAGCATCTGATACTTGATAATGGAACCAAAATCATGTTAAAGAAAAGATAGCATCTTTAACAAATAGTCCTAGAAAACTGGTTATCCATATGTAGAAGATTTAAACTAGATCCCTATCTTACACTGCAAAAAAAATCAACTCAAAATGTATCAAAGACCTAAATGTAAGACCCAAAAATTTGAAACTGCTAGAAGAACACATGGGGAAAACATTTCAAAACATAGGCACAGGCAACAACTTCCTCCGGAAATAATAGCAATTGTTAACTAATGAAACTGTGTCAAACTGAAAAACTTTCTGCACAGCAAAGGAAAAAACAGTGAAGAGACAGATAACAAATAGAAGGACATCTTTGCAGCTATACTTCCAATATATATCTTCCAATATCCAGTATATACAAAGAACTCAACCCCCCCAGCCCCCCAAAACACCCAATCAATAAATAGACAAGTAAACTGAACAGACACTTATCAAAAGAAGTAAGAATGACCAATTAAATGAAAAATTTTACACGAAAAATATTCAACACGTTTAGCCATCAGGAAAATGCAAATCAAAACTACAACTGAAAAAGCTGCTATGACATTTTGCTTGAGTGGGCAGTTCATGAGATCACAGCAACACAAGCACATCATAATTTGTGGGAAGAAAACAGTTCTGTGAATGCTCAGAACCACACATCACAAATCTCTGAATCCCAAGGGTTTTCTCTATTTTTACCATACCAAAAATAGTAATATTAAAAACTGAGACAGATGTATTATTTCTGGGAGGTCTCAGAATAACTTTTGATCTGTTGTTTTATATCCACAAGGAGAAACAATGTGATACAACTTTTGTCAGAAATCAATAAAATTCATTTTTACATCATTTGAAGTAAAATAGGAAAAAGAGACAATAGTAACACAGTGATCCCTTTGAAAACAAATTAAATTATAGCCATAATAATAAATCATGATGATATCAGTTACCAATACACACTTTTTTTAAAATAAGGTGCTTAAAATAAATGTATAATTTCCTGACTCTGGTAATTATACTGAGGTTATCTAAGAATATGTCCTTTGTTTTTGGAAATACACAATGAAATATTTAGGAATATAGGGTCATTGTATTTGCAACTTCGTCTGAAATAATTCATGAGATATTATATATGTGTGTGTATGTATGCACACAAACACAATTTATGTATTTATACACACACATGTATATACATATATACATAGAAGTATAGGCAGGAAAAATGATAAGATAAATGTGGTAAAATATTAATAGGGAATCTGAATGATGACTACATGGGAATTCTTGGTACTATTTTCACTTTTCTGTACTTAAAAATTATTCCAAAGTAAAACATTAATGTATAATATAAAATTTCAAGAAAAAATTCTTAAGGCATAAAATAGCTTTTCTCAGTCAATAAAATGGGAGCTACAGAAATAGTTATTGAAGATGGTAGAACTCAGACAAGAGCATATAATGGAAGTGTGTTTGCAGGCAGTTAATGCCTAGTATTCTACACCTTACCCAAAACACATTTTTTTTTTCAGTTTAGAGAAAACTTCTTAGTAACTTTATGCTATGAAAGACAGTTTCAGTACATAAAATTACATACTTTGAGCTGTAGCCTACACCATCTGGTGGGCTAATTAATTAGAATTTATTAAAAAGGTAGTGCCAGGTTCGCATTAGTACCAGGACTCACATACAATTCTTATTAATGTATACAAGCAGAAGATTAATGGTAAACTAAATAATAGATATGTCATTGAAGACAAAGTTGTACTTAGTTGTTTTTATTTTATCATATGTAAGATGACCATAACAGTAATCATAATGATGTTTGATTTTTTTTATACATAGGCAGTCCTTGTTTTGAATGAAACACAGAACTATCAATATGACTGTATAAAGTGAAACTAGGCAAGTTAATAATCAATTTTACCTTATAATCAATAGAAAAAAACTTACAATTGTCCCACAACCCTCAAAAATTTTCTAAAAATGTTAAAAACTCTCTGTCAGTATAAAAAATAAAAATGAATAAAATAAAAACAGCAAAACATTTAGGACACTGTAATTTAAAACATTTAAAATTTTTTTAAATATTAGAAGGTTGGTGTTTTATTTTCTTTTTAATAATTTTTTTCTTGTCATATAACTTACAATAATGAGCAAGTATCTTTCCTCTCCTTTGGTAAATTGTTATATTCCTAACTTTAGGTCAGCATCCAACATGCTATCCTTTGCACTTTTCTACATCGTGAAACACTTCTGCATTTTTTATAATGTGACATTGTTTGTTGGTGTCACTTCCTCTGGATCATCTTCATCCTTTTCTCCCCAACCACTTTCTTCATTTATGTTATGAAGTCTATCTGAAAAAAAGCCCTCCTGTCTACAAACCTAGAGTCTCTCTCTTTTAAACCTAGAGCTTCTTGAAGTATGGTTAGTGCTAATATTCTCATGAACAGGTATTTCTTCTATAACTCAGTTTATATGTCACCTCCAGCATTATCAATTTTTTAAAATATATATATTTTTAGTTGTTGATGAACCTTTATTTATTTGCTTATTTATATGTAGTGCTGGGAATCGAACCCAGTGCCTCACATGTACGAGTCAAGGGATCTACTACTGAGTTACAACTCCAGCCCCTCTATTTTTAATTCTTAATTCTTTGCTGCACTTTCATCTTTGTAGGACAGTTATTTTCAATTTTCCACTTTTGCAAAATGTCATGTGGGTTTTTCACAAAGAGACAAGAAGGCAACACAACTGTACTCTTTCTATCTGTGCATAAACTGAATAACAGGTGCACAGTGAACAATTGCTGATGGCTTTGAAAGAAGTCACATGATTAGTCATTGCTTATGGCTTACATCTGTTACTCGTCAGTAGAGATTTGTGGATAAAAAGGTAGAAGTGAAGTTTGCACTTCATGTAGTTACTCAGTTAATATACTGTGGTTAACTGCAATTTGAACTAAGTTGTTGGTGAATCTGTACTATATAACTATAAATCATAGTAGCTAAAATTCAAATCTATCAGCAGCACAAAAAGAAGACTATGTGTTTTTGAAGGCAGAGTTGATAGGACTTTTTTTTAATGGAACGGAGGGTTTGAAAAAAAAAATGTTTCTCCTTCATTTCGTGGGTACAAATTTACTTAGTGATATTGATGGACTGGTACTGACTGCCCTTCTTTTTATGCTATTATTAGTATATTATAATTATATATAATAGTGGGTTCATTGTGACATATTCATATATCCACATGACATAATTTACTTCAATTAATTCCCTATATATTCATATATCCACATGACATAATTTACTTCAATTAATTCCCTAGTACTTCCTCTTTCCCTTTTCACCTCCCTCCCTCTCTTCCCCTTCCTCTGTTCTTCTTTTTATTTATTTAGATGTATTTTTTCATTGGTGCATTATGATTATACATAAAAGTTGGATTTATTGTGGTATATTCATACATGGTATATAGCATAGTCTGGTCAATTTTATTTCCCAGTTCTTCCCCTTCCCCACCCTTCCTCCCTCCCACTTGATCTTTTACTATTCCTCTACTGAACTCCCTTCTATTTTTATAAGATTTCCCCACCTTTTTAATTTCTTTCTCTCTAACCTCTGCATATGAGGGAAAACATTTGACTCCTGAATTTCTGAATCTGCCTTATTTCAATTAGCATGATATTCTCCACTTCTATCCATTTACCCATAAAGGAGACAATCTCATCCTTCTCATTCTGCTGAGTAGAACTCCGTTGTGTATATATACCACACTTTATTTGGTATATATTCATCTGTTGGTGTACCCTTAAGATGCTTCTATACCTTGTGAATTGTGAATTGTGCTGCTATAAATATTGTAATACACATATGGCTACAGTGTTCTGATTTCAATTGTTTTGTATAAATATTGAGAAGTGAAATAGCTGGGTCAAATGGTGTTTCCATTCCTAATCTTTTGGGGGAATCCCCATACTGGTTTCTACAGTTGGTCGTACTAATTTGTAGAAATGTATAAGTGTTCCTTTCTTGATTATTTCAGCTCTAACTAGGTGAGATGAAATCTTAGTGTAGTTGTGACTTGGATTTTCCTGATTGCTAATGACCAAGGTGGTGAAGTAGAGGAAGGCAGCACTTCCCAGTCACCCTGACCGCCTCCTCGATAGCAAGCTCAATGAGGGAAAGGACCATATCTACCTTTGTTCACCACTGTACTGTTGATGTTGCACTTTCCCAAATAGGATCTATTTAAGTTCCACAACAACCCCATGAAGCAAGCATCACTAATCAGGAATCTGATGCTGGGAGAAGTTAAGTAATTTAATCTTGTTTTGCACAACTCATGAGTGTTGGGACCAGGACTTTATTCTTATCTTCTAAACTCAAGTCCACTCTTCTTTCCCTTTCCCTCTCAGATCCGCCCTAATAGAAACAGAGCATAATTTATGAAGCCTTGTTTTGGAAACCATATTACCATTTTTTTAAGGAAAGCTATAGAATCTAAGTGAGAGCAAAGATAAAACAAACTTGGTGTGTTTGAGTCTCTTTCTATACAGATATCCTATAAGTTTCCATTTAAATTCTGATCTTAACCTTCATGACAAGAATTAAAAATATTAAAAAGGACTTCTTTATTATCATAGCAACACGAATAGCAGTGTCTAATTCACTTTCTCCAATCTTCTAATTCAAATACTTATTAGAATCCATAAAAATAACAAAAGCTGACATCTGTATTGATTGAAGGGAAAAGAATACATCCTAGACTTGAGGGGAACTTCTACTATCTCCATAAAACAATAAGGATGAATTAAGAAGAGCATTCCTGAATTGCTCATTCTAATGTGTGAACCAGGATCTAAGAACAAGTACCTTGAATGTAGAAAAGGCTTTGACTTACATCACTGACTACACCTGACTTGAAGGTGTCTGGGTGCATTTACCTGAAATCCACTTATCTTCTCCAAAGGAAATATCTTCTAATCCATTGACATCTTCCCTTTTCTTTACTACTTCTAAAGCTGTTTTTTTTTTTTTCCCCATTGGCATTCGAATACCATTCTTCTCAGAATGTAATAGTACCAGTAATCATAAGGACAGGCCAATTTCAGCCAGACTTGTTGATCCCAAATATAATGATGAAGGAGGCTATTGTCCTGGCTGTTTTAACATTAATCTGTCAGAATGTAAAAAACGCTGCTCTGTTACTAGACTATTATTATTTTAGCAAGGAAGTTGCTTAGCAAACGTAATTCAACTATCCCAATCATGGGACACTTTTATTTTCTACTTTTTCGCTTTGATATGAAAAGATTTTTTTACAAGTTTATATTTCTTTTAGAACTAACAATAATTTTTTAAGTGTTGAAACTAAGTCTCTCAGAATGTGTCAGTAGCCCGTAATAGCCTAAAGTATTCAATCAAATGTAGGTGTAGTATTGAACACCAAAAACCTGAGAGGACAAAAATTATTTGAGATTACTCCAAATAATCTGGAGCAGAGAACAAGACTACATATTATAACACAAATATCCCTTACCTTATAGACATCTTATAATAATCACAATTAAAACTTTATATGAAAAGAAACAAATTCATAATACCCGTGTGTGAAAACAAAAGGAAATACTTTTCACTGGTGGTGGGTGGAAAGATTTTCCCTATTTATGTCATCGGTCGGGATAAATTAAGAAATGCATTTCTGAATTGTTCAAACTCTGCTTTGGGAATCATAATCAAGAAGACTATCAAAAGCAGAGAGTTCATTTAAATTTTCCAATGGAAAAGAATGTACCATCAATATTATCTGATAAATGTATGTATTTTGTAAAATTAAATGAATGTGACTATTGTTGTTTTAAGAGAGAATTGGGAAGATTTGACATGCATACCATATAGGATATGAGTAAACTCTCAGACAATGAGCATATATTTTGCCAGAATGGTCTGGAAAAATTCTGTGATTGAACAAACATGTGATTCTATGTTTTATGCAGTTTTCTTGTGAATGTTGCCTAGCACCCACCTTACCCCTTGCCTAATGCCATATGCACTAACCCAGCCTACCCCAACCTCCCTCATCCTCAGATTGAACCTTCCTCAACCCCATGTCTTTTCATGGGAGTTGGGATACTGTGGTCTAGAATAAGGATGTCCATTTCAAAAATCACTTAGTAATTTACCTTAAAAACAGAAAAATGTTTCTTCGCTTATGAAATATTAAAAATGATCCTGCATTCAAAGAGCTTATGTCAGATGTATAGATAAAGATGGCAGATTGAATACAGGCCTGCAATGTTTGCTCCCTTTCACTCAAATGGCAAAAAAGGGGAATTTTTGCTTTTAAAGACATAAATCTCCAATTATGAAGAGAACAGGAGAGGATATAACTTCAGCAATATTTTGGAAAAGGAAAAGCAGATGGAACAGTGATAACTAATTCAGAGGACTAGGAAAAGGATGAATCCTAATCTGGTAAATGAGAAAGTCTAACTTTATTCCTAGAATCTCCCAAAGTCTCCAGAAATTGGGTGCTGACATGAGGGAAGTTGGTTAAGGGCAATTTAAGAAACAGAAGAGATCTTCTCCTTTAATCTGTGAAGCTGGGCAAATTTCTCCCCCATCATGGCAGAACATTGGGAGTTTATTCTCTGAAGATCTATCACAGTCTGATATTCTTAAATATAAGTGGACTACCAAGATTCCCAGACAGCTGAGGGAACCCTGCAACATGAATAATAGAGACCAAGAATAGAGAGGGGGAAAAGTACTTGGATAAGAAAACACATAGCAGGGAAAATAACTTAAAAATATGCAATAATGCTGGAGAAGCAAGAGGCAAGAGCAGGTAATAAGGCACTCTAAAAAGGAACATTGCAAGAACACAAAAAGGTCATGGAGTTGAAAACCTGAGGCATAAATGTATCTTCAAAGCTCAATAGATTTATTATTAAATAAAATTTAGGAAATGTTAAGGAAACCTTGCAGATAAAAAAAGAGGAGAAATGAAATAGAAATAGAAATAAGAAAGGAAAAACAAGAAAGCTTGTGTATTTGGTTTAAAGTTGTCCTTGTTTTCATTAATAAGAATATGACAATGTTTTTTAAGGTGTCAAATTATAATAAAACGCTTATAACAAAACTCTGCCCATTTTTTCCTACTCCCTGCTTAGTGATTTTAGAGGCAATCAATTTGATTCTAGAAGCTGTTTCTTTCAGATATTTCCCTAACTTTGTATGTTTAAATAATATGTATATTATATTATGTCTAGATGTCAATTTAGGGCATTATTTGACTATTTCCTATTAAGTAGTGGAGCATTATACTCCCTTATACTCCCATCACCTTTGGGTTTTCTTTTCCATGATGCAAATGCACCTGTATTTATTTTTCAGATTAAATCAATAGTCACTTTATGTCTATGTAAATATTACTTGCAGCTGCAACCATACTACGATTACATTTCATTTCTTATATTTTCACTGAGGTTGATTATTACCATGTTTTATTTAGGTTCAATTCATATACAATAATATGCATCCTTTGTAAGTGGACAATTCAGTGAATTTTTCTAAATTTATAAGACCATCACAATCTAGGTTTGGAACGTTTCCATCACCCCCTAAAGCTCTCATGTGCCTGTTCACAGTCCATCTGCACTTTGACTCCTAGTCCCAGGCAAACACTCATCAGTTTTCTGTCTCTGTAAATGTGCCTTTTCTGGAAACTTCTTATAAGCGCAATCATGCAAAATGTATACTTTTGTGTCTGGCTTATTTCACTAAGCATATTTTGAGATTCATTATGTCATAGTGTGTATCTGCAGTTTGTTCCTTTTTATTAATGAATAGTATTTTATTTTATAACTACACAACATTTTGTTAATCCATTCACCAGCTGATGGATATTTGGATTGTTTTCATCTTTTGCCAACTGCAAATATTGCTTCTGTGAACATACAGGTACGAGTGTCAATGTGGACTTGTGTTTTCATTTCCTTTAAATATCTAGATATATGTAGATATCTAGGCATGGATTTTCTGATATGTTTTTATAAGTTTATGTTTAACTTTTTAAGAAACTGCTAATCTGTTTTCTGAAGTAGCTGTCTCATTTTGCATTCACACATTGTATGAGACTTACAGTTACGCCATAATCTCTATCCGACACTTGATATTTTTAGTCTTTTTGTTTAGAGTCATCTGACATTTTGGTTGCAATAACAGAAGACCATAGTCTAAATTACAAACAATAGAAATTTATTTATTTTGTTCATAGTTTTAGAGGCTAGGAAGTTTAGGAACTTAGAGCCAGTATCTAGTGAGGGCCTTCTTGCTGCATCATAACAGGCAGAAGGGGAAGAGAACATGGGCAAGACAGAGAAAAAAATCAGGTCAAGAAATCCTGCACATACTTGATGAAAATATGGGCCCAACACTCCAACATATAAGCTCAGGAACTGACTTCCTTAACAAGACTATTAAATTGTAAGAAATAAAATCAAGAATCAATAAATGGGATGGCATCAAACTAAAAAGCTTCTTCACAAGCAAAGGAAACAATAAAAAAATATGAATAGAGCCATAATCCCATAGCTGGGGAGGCTGAGGCAGGAGGATCTTGAGTTCAAAGCCCGTCTTAGCAACCAGGAAGTGCTAAACAACTCAGTGGGACCCTGTCTTGAAATAAAATATAAAAAAAGGTCTTGGGATGTGGCTCAGTGGTACTGGCTCAATCCCCAGTACCCAAAAAAAAAGCAAAACAAAACAAAAAAGAAAGTGAAGAGAGAGCCTACAGAATGGGAGAAAATCTATGCCACCAGCACCTCAAATGAGCATTAATCTCCAGGATACAGAAAGAACTAAAAAAAAATTTAATACCCCAAAACAAACAAAAAAAAAAAAACATGAAAAAATGTTCAACATCTCTAGCATTTAGAGAAATGCAAATTAAAACTAAACTGAGATTTCATTTCACTCCAGTCAGAATGGCAATTACCAAGAATACAAGTAACAATAAATGTTGGTGAGAATGTAGGGGAGAGAGTACACTCATACATTGCTGATGAGATTGCAAATTGGTGCAACCACTCTGAAATCAGTGTGGAGATTACTCAGAAAACTTGGAATGGAACCACTATTTGACCCAGTTATCCAACTCCTGGGCATATACCCAAGGGACTTAAAATCAGCATACTGTAGTGGTGCAGCCACATCAATGTTTATAGCAGTGCAATTCACAGTAGCTAAGCTATGGAACCAATCTAAGTGCCCTTTAATAGATGAATGGTTTAAGAAAATGTTGTATATATATATACAATGTAATATTACTCAACCATAAAGAAGAATGAAATTATGGCCTTTGGTGGTAAATGGAAGGATCTGAAGACTATCATGCCAAGTGAAATAAGTCAATCCCAAAAAAACAAAACCTAAATGTTCTCTCTAATATACACATGCTAACACACAATGCAGGGGGTGGAGGTGGGGGAGGGTACAGAAGTTCATTGGATTAGACAAAGGGGAATCAAGGAAAGAAAGGGAGATGGGGAATAGGAAAGATAGTAGAATGAATCAGATATAACTTTCCTATGTCATCTATGAACACATGACTAGTGTAAATCCACATCATGTACAACTACAAGAATGGGAAGTTATATTCCATGTACATATAGTATGTTGAAATACACTCTACTGTCATGTATATATAAAGTGAACAAATATTTTTAAAAGAATTCAAGTAACAAAAAATGTTAGTGAGGATGTGGAGGAAAGGGTACAGTCATACATTGTTGGTGGGCCTGCAAATTGGTGCAACCATTCTGGAAAGCAGTATGGAGATTCCTCAGAAAACTAGGAATGCAACCACCATTTGAACCAGCTATCCCACCCCTCAATATATATCCAAAGGATTTAAAAACAAGATAATACAGTGATGCAGCCACATCAATGTTTATAAGCAGCTCAACTCATAATAGCTAAGCTACAGAGCAAACTTCGGTGCCCTTCAAATCATAGCATCATTTTAGTGGGTATACAGCAGTATCTCATCTTTTTTTAAAATTTGTTTTAATTAGTTACACATGAAAGTACAATGATCTTGACATATCATACATTTGGATCAGATGGGATATAATTTCTCATTTTTCTGAGTGTACAGTTTGCAGGATTACATTGGTCATGCAGTCACATATCTCATCTTAATTCACATTTCCCCAATGACTAATTATTTTGAAGTATCCTTTCAAGGACATCAGTGTTAGTATAATCTTTTCAATGAAATGGCTATACAAACTTGTTGCCCATTGTATTCATTTAGTATTCTTTTATTACTATCTTAAGAAATTACCACAAGTTTGGCTGCTTAAAAGAATACAAATTTATTACTTTACAGTTTTTGTAGGTCAAAAGACCAAGTAGGTCTAGTTGGGTCTCATGTAGGGTTCCATAATACCTAAATTAAGGAAATCAGTAGGACTGTGTTCATTTTCTGGAGGTTCTGAGAAAGGATCCTCTTTCGGGTTGTTTCAGGTTGATTCAGGTTGTTGACTGAACTCAGTTCCTTGTGCTCATAGGACTGAAGTCTCTGTTTCCTAGTTGGTTGTCACCCATAGAACATTCTATTCTCCTAAAGGCTACTTGAGTTCTTTCACTTGCTTTCTCTGTGCTTCCCCTACAACAACAGGAAGTTACGTCCCTCTCATACTTTAAATCTCTTTTCTAAATGAACACATGACCAGTGTAAAAAAATTAAAATGGTCTCTTAACATCTAGGTAGCTTATCTCTGTTCCTAGTGTGATTAGATTAGGGCCACCTGATAATCTAGAATAACATCCCTATTTTAACATCCACATCTTTAACTAGTAGAAATCCCTTATGGCATGTTGTATAACATATGCACAGATTAAGGCATGGATGTTGTGGGGAGGGTATTTTTTGCCTACAACAACCATCTTTAAATGGATTCTTTGCCTTCCTATTTAGATGGAGAAGTGCTTTATATATAATGGATGTAAGTGTTGGCAAGTTTATCGTAGGTTTGCAAACTTTTTCTGACAATGGAAAAATTGTAAATATTTTATGTTTTATGAGCCATATTGGATCTTTTCTGCATATTGTTTTTATTTTTAAACAACACTTTAGAATTATAAAAACCATTAGTTTATAAACCTTACCAACACAGGCACAAGCTAAATCTGGCCTGCTGTTCACAGCTTACTAACTCCTGAGATGTATGATTTACAAATACATCTTATCTAAGTTAATTTGCCTGTTTTTTGTTTGTTTGTTTGTTTTCTTTTGTTTTTTAATTTTCTTACTGGGCTCTCATAACCCTGCCTTCTAGTTCTTGGTGTTTTGGTATAATCCTTTCCTTTGAATGTACTGAAAATCACTTAACTCTAACCCAGGGAATGCAGCAGAGGTGGTTCTGGGTATGTGATTACATAAAAGTTAGGACCATTTTACAGTCTCTCTCTCTTTTTTTTCTATTAGACTCTCTCCCTTCCTTTCCTGGGTTTTAGGAAAGAAGCAAGATGCCACGAGTCCTACAATGATTAAGTACCAAATCTTGCCAGTGGAAAGGAACCTTTCCTAGTCTAGCCTCAGATGAGATTGCAACCATATTGACCTAATCAAGCTATGCCCCACTTCAGACTCACAGAAGTTACAATAAATAAGTATGTGTTGTTTTTGAGCCACTAATTTTCTGATGATTTTTTATATAGCTCAGAAAACGCAGAGAGCAATTTAAGTCTACCTTACTGCCTGTTTTTTCTCCCTGCAAGAATTCTTTAACCCAAGGTCACAAGGATTTTCTTTAGTGTTTTCTTCTAGATGTTTTATGGTTTTAGATATATCAGCCGTCTTGAGTTAATTTATATGTATGGTGTTAAATAATCATATAAGCTCATTTTTTTACAGATTGGTATGTAAATTATCTGGGAATCATTTGTTGAAAAGGTTTTCTCTTCCCACACTGAACTGTCCTGGTAACTTTGCTGAAAAATCAATTGACCATAAATTCAAAGACTTATTTCTGGTCTGTCAATTCTGTTTTATTGATCTATATATTTATCCACACTCAAATATTCTAGTCTATAGATTACTGTAGATTTAAAGTAAGTTTTTTTTTCTTTTCTTTTTTTTTAATTTTTATTGTTGGTTGTTCAAAACATTACATAGTTCTTGATATATCATATTTCACACTTTGATTCAAGTGGGTTAAAGTAAGTTTTATAATTGAGTATTCCAAATACTGGAAATTTGTTCTTATTTTTCAAAGTTGTACTGGCTTATCTAGGTTCTTTTTGTTTTCACATCATTTTAAAAGCAGATTTTAAAAAACAAAGCAATTTTAAAAAACAAACAAACAAAAAAAAAAAAACCTTAACCCACTGGGATTTTGATAGAAACTATATTGACTCTAGAGAACTGTTATCTAAACAATACTGGTCTTTCAATCTAAGCACATTCCTGTCTCTTCATTCGTCTTCATTTCTACCAGCAGTGTTTTGTACTTTTATGTAAGATTCGCATTTATTTTGTTACATTTATTCCTGATCATGTAGTTCTTATTGATGCTACAAGGAATGGAATTTCATCATTTGTTGTTAGAATATTAAATCATTTTGCTTACTTTTCTTGTATCCTCTGGCCTCCTTCTCTTCCCCTGGCCTCTTCTCTTTTTTCTTCCTCTTCCTCCCCACTCCCCTCTTCCCGCTTCTCTTCTTTTCCTTCTCCTTTTAAATATATATTTGACATGAAGGCTCACTGTGTTTGCCAGGCTGGTCTGAAACTCATGGGCTCAAGCACCCCCCTGCCTCAGCCTCTCAAGTGCTGGATCACAGGTTCACCCCACTGTGACCAGACACTGTGATTGTCTTGAACTTATTTGTTGATTCTAGCTTCTTGTTATTTATAGGTTCTTGATATTTTTCAAATATTTTCCGTGTTTCTTGTGTTGTCCATGTGAATTTTATTCTTTGCTTTATTAATAAGGTATACTTGTTTATTTTCATATGTTGTAACTACTTCATTTCATGAACAAACCCCAACTTGGTCATGGTGCATTCTTTACAGGTTGTTGGAGTCCATTTGCTAATATTTTTAGGACTTTGGTACCAATATTCACTGGGGATATTAATTTGTAACTTTCTTTTCTTGAGACGTCATTAGGAGACTTTGGTATCATAGCATGTGGAAGAACACCCACCCCCACCCAACACACTTGACTCCATTTTATGGCAGAATTTATGAAGAGTTGAAATTACTTCTTACTTAAATATTTCATAGAAGTCACTAGTGAAGATATGTAGGTCTGGGCTTTTTTGTACATGTGGATTTTTAATGACAAATTCAATTTCTTTAGGCCTTGGTCTATTCTGATTTTCTATTTCATTCTCAGTTTCAGCAGTCTGTGTCTTTCCTAGAAATTCTTTGCTTCTAAGTTTTAAAATATGTTGATATGAATTTTTAAATATTTCCTCAAAATTGTTTTAACTTTTGAGAGTGATAGCCCCTCTTTTATTCTCAACTTTTAAAATTTATTTTTTATCGTACTAATCCAGGGGTCAATGGCCAGAAATTGCATTCAAACATCTTGAGCCAGGGAGATTTACACCTGTTGATAGATCTGTCTGTGATATGGGTCACATTTAAATTTTAGGCACTTTGAATACTTAAATCTTCTTTCCCTGTCATGCTCTCGCAGGTCTTTTCTGTATATATGCATGGCTTCCCCCTTAGCTAGTGATGTGTAGACTTCATCTAGCTCTGCCAGAGCACTCTGATTTGGGGGATCTATTGGTTAAATTTCTGGTTAGTTCACAGTTCTGCCACTCACCTCGTCCAGTGTGACAACCTCAGTCTTGCATTGAGAGTTGTAGCTTTCATTATTCTTTCCCTATTAAGATTTCTGCTCTTACTAACAGTCCTGCTGGGTATGGTCTTCTTGCCCTCCACTCCAAGTTAAGTCAGTCCCTCTAGCAATAAAGCTGCTGGTTCTATGGCTAGTTCCCTATACTAAGAAGTAGACCAAGGAGGCAAAATTACTATGGCAACTACTAAAGGACGGATAGCCAAACAGGACAAAAATCCCTCTGCTTTTACATGAAATTCACTAAGTATTTTTAGTAATGCCTCTCAATTTGTTGTTTGCTTTTGTTTTATATCCAGAGCCTAAAATTTTGTTTTCCAAAATTTGTCAAGCTTCATACATATATTGGTAAGAAAGGACTTACCAGCTTCTTCACATTTCTATAATTGGAAATCCCTACTCGGGCCACGGGGCATGCTAGATACCTACGGGTTTCTATTTCTTTAGCTTTTACTTATATTTATTGCTAATATTTCATGTACTTGCCAATAGTCAGAATATTTCATCAAAAATAAATTTGCATTTGACAAAATACAGTACCCCTTCATGTTCAAAACACTAGAAAATCTAGGGATAACAGGAATATATCTAAACATCATAAAGACTATCTGTGCTAAGCCCCAGGCAAACATCATTCTAAATGGAGAAAAAGTGAAGGCATTCCCTCTAAAAACTAGAACAAGACAGGGATGCCCTCTTTCACCACTTCTATTAAACATAGTTTTTGAAACACCAGCCAGAGCAATTAGACAGATGAAAGAAATTAAAGGGATACACATAGGAAAAGAAGAACTCAAATGGGCACTATTTACTGATGAGATGATTCTATACCTTGAAGACCTTAAAAGTTCCACCAGAAAACTTCTAGAACTAGTAAATGAATTCAGCAAAGTAGCAGGATATAAAATCAACACCCATAAATCAAAGGCATTTCTGTACATCAGTGACAAATTCTCAGAAAGGGAAACGAGGAAAACTACCCCATTTTCAATAGCCTCAAAAAAAAATACTTGGGAATCAACTTAACAAAAGAGGTGAAAGATCTATATATTGAAAATTACAGAATGCTAAAGAGAGAAATCAAAGAAGACCTTAGAAGATGGAAAGATCTACCTTGCTCTTGGATAGGCAGAATTAAATTATCAAAATGACCATACTTTCAAAAGCATTATACAGATTTAATGCAATTCTGATCAAAATTCCAATAAATTTATTTCAATTTTTTTTGGAGTCTTCTTTCCTAAGAAATTTGATTCTTCATTTACCTATTGAAATTGCACCACTAATATCTCAGGCCATCATTTCCTAACTATCCTAGCAATCTTCTTTGTCTATCTCCTGATTTAGATTATGTATCTCCTGAATTTCAAGAGTTTTCTCTCTCTTTTGGTATATTTCCTTATTTTGGCTGGGCACATTTTTCTTTTTCATGTTTAAGATGGTGTTATTGCATATAGAACAGGTTATGGCATCGTTTCCATACCTGCTTTCTGTCACAATGCTTTGCTCTGTGCTTCTATCAGACTGTTGTTTTGTAAGTGGAAAATTTTTGCTTTGTTTTACTAAGTAGAAAACACAATTTGAGATAAATTGCCTAATTGCCAGGGAAAATGGAGTAAAAAGAGAGAAGAATGTGATCCAGAAAAACAGTCATCCTTTGCTAATGGTTTTAAAATTAGAGTGGCATTATTTTGAGTAGGACCAATTGCTGATTCTGGCCTCAAGCTGGTCTCAGGACCAAAAGCAGAGTAAGGAAACACATCACATTATCATTATAAAAACATAAGCATTTTAAGTTTTGATACAATGCCTACAACTGTCTATACTTACAAAACAGATCTTACCTGGAAAAGGGGAATTTATTGTGCAAAGGTGAAGACTAGAACTTTACCAACGTTGGATTATTTCTAACACACAAGCCTTATTGGGAAGCATTCTCCAATTTGCTTAAATCCAAACAAAATCCAAACAAAAGCAGATCCTCACAACTACAGGGATCATGGTAGAGCCAGGTGCTTTGAAATGATGAGACTGATTGTGTCTTGGTGAAGAGGAAAAGGTAAGTGAACTATTTTATCCACTCCAGAAATGTTGGCCTCCTAATGTTTTCAAGTAAGAAATGTATGAATTGACAACTATTCTCTTTATATTCGGAATGCAATTTGATCCTGACAGCTCCCTGTGCAGCCGTGCTCCTGGTTTTTATCCAGTATATTCACACTGACGACATCCAAGAAGAATTCCCACCTTTTGAAAATTCTAAAGGCTGCCAGGACATTTGAAATCGTAAGACGTTTATTTGCTAAAGAAAAGTTCAACTGAACAAACCACCGTGGTACCTAAGGTGCAGATGGAGTGCCTGCAATGATTAGCCACATGTTTATTTTTGCTTCGAGGGTGAGGATGGAAGCTGTACACGCAGTACTAAGGCTTGTTATGTTCTCCACTGGACCTCACCGACATCGAGGGCTGTCTGCTTCCTATATAAAAGACTGTCTTCCACAATGGAAGTCATTTTATCAAACTCAGATAAATTGGTTACCTTCACAAGAGTTTTGGGTCAAAAATTTAAGGCAGGCTATTAAGTTTGTAACTGCACCAAGAAAGTTCATTAGATTTCAGAAGTCATAAAATACTTTTTATGAGGCTAAGTAGATTTTTTCCCATAGTCAATTATAAAATGTTTGTTTATTTGCTTATGTTTTCACTTTTAGAACAAAGATCACTCTCAGAAATATTTATAAGGGAATTATTTTTTCTCTGGCTCACTTGGAAGATAAATGGGCCCATATAAATGAGATAAATCTTCCCCTTTAAGACAATAGTCAGTGTGTTGCTATAAATCTTAGCCAACCTGAAAAACAAATAGGGCCCACAACCCCCAAATATTTATAAAGTATTGCACCAAGAAACAAGAGGGACAATGAAGAGGTGAAGGCCCAACTGGTCTCCACGTTTAAGTTATGTTTACACTCTTATTCAGTGTTGTAATTATATCTACCTTTTTCTTATACTTTTTATTATTATAATTTTACATTTTAGTGGCCTTTTAAAAAAATAACTTTATGAAGATTTAGCTGATATATAAAAACTGCACATATTTAATGAGTTTGCATATGCACACACCTTTAAAATCACCATGATCAAAATCCATCATCAATGAAAGTTTGTGTCCTTTTGAAGTTTTTTTTAAATTTTGTTTTATTAAAGAACTAAAGTATTTACACACCCCACACAATGTAACAATGTTCTGCATTTATCTATATATTAACCTTTACCAGTGAGTTTTATACTTTCATATGCTTTCATGTATGAATACTTTTCAACATGAATAATTCCCTTTACTATTTCTTTTAAGACAGGTTTACTAGCAATGAAATTCAGCTTTTGTTTTTATGAGAAATCTTGATTCTGCCTTCATTTTTAAAGAATAGCTTTGCCAGGTATAGTATTCTTAGTAGTATTTTCTTTTAGTACTTTGCATATACAACCTCATTCTTTTCTAATCTTGAAAGGTTCTGATGAGAAACCTGTTAATAGTCCTTTGAAACACCCTTGTAGGTAATAAGTTGTTTTTCTCTTGTTGATTTCAAAATTATCTTTGACTTTAATGGAAATATTTTTTTATTTTTTATTTTTTTTTAATTTTTTATTGTTGGCTGTTCAAAACATTACATAGTTCTTGATATATCATATTTCACAATTTGATTCAAGTGGGTTATGAGCTCCCATTTTTACCCCATATACAGATTGCAGAATCACATCAGTTACACATCCATTGATTTACATATTGCCATACTAGTGTCTGTTGTATTCTGCTGTCTTTCCTATCCTCTACTATCCCCCCTCCCCTCCCCTCCCCTCCCCTCCCATCCCCTCTTCTCTCTCTGCCCCCTTTACTGACATTCGTTTGTCCCCCTTGTATTATTTTTCACCTTCCCCTCACTTCCTCTTGTATGTACTTTTGTATAACTCTGAGGGTCTCCTTCCATTTCCATGCATTTTCCCTTCTCTCTCCCTTTCCCTCCCACCTCCCATCCCTGTTTAATGTTAATCTTCTTCTCATGCTCTTCGACCCTACTCTGTTCTTAGTTACTCTCCTTATATCAAAGAAGACATTTGACATTTGTTTTTTAGGGATTGGCTAGCTTCACTTAGCATAATCTGCTCTAATGCCATCCATTTCCCTGTAAATTCTATGATTTTGTCATTTTTTAATGCAGAGTAATACTCCATTGTGTATAAATGCCACATTTTTTTTATCCATTCATCCATTGAAGGGCATCTAGGTTGGTTCCACAGTCTAGCTATTGTGAATTGTGCTGCTATGAACATCGATGTAGCAGTGTCCCTGTAGCATGCTCTTTTTAGGTCTTTAGGGAATAGACCGAGAAGGGGAATAGCTGGGTCAAATGGTGGCTCCATTCCCAGCTTTCCAAGAAATCTCCATACTGCTTTCCAAATTGGCTGCACCAATTTGCAGTCCCACCAGCAATGTACAAGTGTACCCTTTTCCCCACATCCTCGCCAGCACTTGTTGTTGTTTGACTTCATAATGGCTGCCAATCTAACTGGAGTGAGATGGTATCTTAGGGTGGTTTTGATTTGCATTTCTCTGACTGCTAGAGATGGTGAGCATTTTTTCATGTACTTGTTGATTGACTGTATGTCCTCCTCTGAGAAGTGTCTGTTCAGGTCCTTGGCCCATTTGTTGATTGGGTTGTTTGTTCTCTTATTGTCTAATTTTTTGAGCTCTTTGTATACTCTGGATATTCGGGCTCTATCTGAAGTGTGAGGAGTAAGATTTGTTCCCAGGATGTAGGCTCTCTATTTACCTCTCTTATTGTATCTTTTGCTGAGAAAAAACTTTTTAGTTTGAGTAAGTCCCATTTGTTGATTCTAGTTATTAACTTTTGTGCTATGGGTGTCCTATTGAGGAATTTGGAGCCCGACCCCACCGACTGTAGATCGTAGCCAACTTTTTCTTCTATCAGACGGCGCGTCTCTGATTTGATATCAAGCTCCTTGATCCATTTTGAATTAACTTTTGTGCATGGCGAGAGAAAGGGATTCAGTTTCATTTTGTTGCATATGGATTTCCAGTTTTCCCAGCACCATTTGTTGAAGATGCTATCCTTCCTCCATTGCATGCTTTTAGACCCTTTATCAAATATAAGATATTTGTAGTTTTGTGGATTGGTTTCTGTGTCCTCTATTCTGTACCATTGGTCCACCCGCCTGTTTTGGTACCAGTACCATGCTGTTTTTGTTACTATTGCTCTGTAATATAGTTTGAAGTCTGGTATCGCTATACCGCCTGATTCACACTTCCTGCTTAGCATTGTTTTTGCTATTCTGGGTCTTTTATTTTTCCATATGAATTTCATGATTGCTTTCTCTATTTCTACAAGAAATGCCGTTGGGATTTTGATTGGCATTGCATTAAACCTATAGAGAACTTTTGGTAATATCGCCATTTTGATGATGTTAGTTCTGCCTATCCATGGTCAGGGTAAATTTTTCCATCTTCTAAGATCTTCTTCTATTTCTCTCTTTAGGGTTCTGTAGTTTTCATTGTATAAGTCTTTCACCTCTTTTGTTAGGTTGATTCCCAAGTATTTTATTTTTTTTGAAGATATTGTGAATGGAGTGGTTGTCCTCATTTCCATTTCAGAGGATTTGTCGCTGATATACAGGAATGCCTTTGATTTATGCGTGTTGATTTTATATCCTGCCACTTTGCTGAATTCATTTATTAGCTCTAATAGTTTCTTTGTAGAGCCTTTTGGGTCTGCTAGGTATAGAATCATGTCATCTGCAAATAGTGATAATTTAAGTTCTTCTTTTCCTATTTTGATGCCTTTAATTTCTTTCGTCTGTCTAATTGCTCTGGCCAGTGTTTCGAGAACTATGTTGAACAGAAGTGGTGAGAGAGGGCATCCCTGTCTTGTTCCAGATTTTAGAGGGAATGCCTTCAATTTTTCTCCATTCAGAATGATGCTAGCCTGAGGCTTAGCATAGATTGCTTTTACAATATTGAGGTATGTTCCTGTTATCCCTAGTTTTCTAGAGTTTTGAACATAAAGGGATGCTGTACTTTGTCGAATGCTTTTTCCGCATCTATCGAGATGATCATATGGTTCTTATTTTTAAGTCTATTGATGTGGTGAATAACATTTATTGATTTCCTTATATTGAACCAGCCTTGCATCCCAGGGATGAATCCTACTTGATCATGGTGCACAATTTTTTTGATGTGCCTTTGTATCCGAGTGGCCAGAATTTTATTGAGGATTTTTGCATCTAGGTTCATTAGAGATATTGGTCTGTAGTTTTCTTTCTTTGAAGTGTCTTTGTCTGGTTTAGGTATCAGGGTGATGTTGGCCTCGTAGAATGAATTTGGAAGTTCTCCCTCTTTTTCTATTTCCCGAAGTAGCTTGAAAAGTATTGGTGTTAGTTCCTCTTTAAAGGTTTTGTAAAACTCTGCTGTATACCCATCCGATCCTGGGCTTTTCTTAGTTGGTAGTCTTTTGATGGTTTCTTCTATTTCCTCAATTGATATTGGTCTGTTTAGGTTGTCTATATCCTCCTGACTCAATCTGGGCAGATCATATGACTTAAGAAATTTATCTATGCCTTCACTATCTTCTAATTTATTGGAGTATAAGGATTCAAAATAATTTTTGATTATCTTCTGTATTTCTGAAGTGTCTGTTGTGATATTGCCTCTTTCATCCCGTATGTTAGTGATTTGAGTTCTCTCTCTTCTTCTCTTCGCTAGCATGGCTAAGGGTCTGTCGATTTTGTTTATTTTTTCAAAGAACCAACTTTTAGTTTTGTCAATTTTTTCAATTGTTTCTTTTGTTTCGATTTCATTGATTTCAGCTCTGATTTTAATTATTTCTTGCCTTCTACTTCTTTTGCTGTTGTTTTGCTCTTCTTTTTCTAGGATTTTGAGATGAAGTATGAGATCATTTATTTGTTGGTTTTTTCTTTTTCTAAGGAATGAACTCCAAGCAATGAATTTTCCTCTTAGAACTGCTTTCAATGTGTCCCATAGATTCCGATATGTTGTGTCTGTGTTTTCATTATTCTCTAAGAATTTTTTAATTTCCTCCTTGATGTCTTCTATAACCCATTGATCATTCAGTAACCTATTGTTCATTCTCCAAGTGATATATTCTTTTTCCTTCCTTCTTTTATCGTTGATTTTCAGTTCCATTCCATTATGATCAGATAGGATGCATGGTATTATCTCTACTCCTTTGTATTGTCTAAGAGTTTCCCTGTGACATAATATATGATCTATTTTTGAGAAGGATCCATGTGCTGCTGAGAAAAAGTTGTAACTGTTTGATGTTGGGTGGTATATTCTATATATGTCAATTAAGTCTAGGTTATTAATTGTGTTATTGAGTTCTATAGTTTCCTTATTCAACTTTTGTTTGGAAGATCTGTCCAGTGGTGAGAGAGGTGTGTTGAAGTCTCCCATGATTATTGTATGGTGGTCTATTAGACTCTTGAACTTGAGAAGAGTTTGTTTGATGAACATAGCTGCACCATTGTTTGGGGCATATATATTTATGATTGTTATGTCTTGTTGGTGTATGGTTCCCTTGAGCAGTATGTAGTGTCCCTCTTTATCCCTTTTGATTAACTTTGGCTTAAAATCTATTTTATTTGATATGAGTATGGATACTCCTGCTTGTTTCCGAAGTCCATATGAGTGATATGATTTTTCCCAACCTTTCACCTTCAGCCTATGTATGTCTTTTCCTATCAAATGCGTCTCCTGTAGGCAGCATATTGTTGGGTCTTGTTTTGTGATCCATTCTACTAGCCTGTGTCTCTTGATTGGTGAGTTTAAGCCATTAACATTTAGGGTTATTATTGAGATATGGGTTGTTCTTCCAGCCATATTTGTTTATTTATGTTACTAAACATGGTTTGTTTTCCACTTTGATTATTTTCCCCCCTTTAGTGTCCTACCTCCCACTGTTGGTTTTCATTGTTATTTTCCATTTCCTCTTCCTGTAATGTTTTGCCAAGGATGTTTTGAAGAGATGGTTTTCTAGCTGCAAATTCTTTTAACTTTTGTTTATCGTGGAAGGTTTTAATTTCATCTTCCATCCTGAAGCTTAATTTCGCTGGAAACACAATTCTTGGTTGGAACCCATTTTCTTTCAGTGTTTGAAATATGTTATTCCAGGATCTTCTAGCTTTCAGAGTCTGTGTTGAAAGATCAGCTGTTATCCTGATTGGCTTACCCCTAAATGTGATCTGCTTCCTTTCTCTTGTAGCTTTTAAAATTCTCTCCTTATTCTGTATGTTGGGCATCTTCATTATAATGTGTCTAGGTGTGGGTCTCTTATGATTTTGCACATTCGGCGTCCTGTAGGCTTCTAGGATTTGGGGTTCTGTCTCATTCTTCAAGTCTGGGAAGTTTTCTCGAATTATTTCATTGAATAGATTGCTCATTCCTTTGGTTTGAAACTCTGTTCCTTCCTGTATCCCAATGACTCTTAAATTTGGTCTCTTGATGTTATCCCATATTTCTTGGATGTTCTGCTCATGGTTTCTTAACAGTCTTGCTGAGCTGTCTATGTTCTTTTCAAGTTGAAATACTTTATCTTCATTGTCTGATGTTCTGTCTTCTAAGTGTTCTACTCTGCTGGTAGTATTCTCAATTGAGTTTTTAAGTTGGCTTATTGCTTCCTGCATTTCTAGGATTTCTGTTTGTTTGTTTTTTATAACCTCTATTTCCCTGTATAGTTGATCTTTTGCTTCTTGGATTTGTTTATGTAATTCATTGTTGAAGTGATCTTTCATTGTCTGATTTTGCTGTCTGATGTCTTCCTTGAGACTCCAGATCATCTGAAGCATGTATATCCTGAATTCTTTATCTGACATTCCATCAGCTGCAGCTATTACCTCTTCTAAAGTTGAGTTGACCTGCAATGCTTGTGGTCCTTTCTTTCCTTGTCTCTTCATACTGTTCGCGTTCCTTTCTTCTTGGTGAAACTGTTGTGCTATTGAATTTTCCCCCTATATATTTATATTGGTCTTGTATAGTTGCAAAGTCTCCCTCGCAGGCGCGGGCGGCGGCTCTGCCCCTCCGCCAATTGGGGCAATGTGCCTACCACGCCGGCAGGCCGCTGGGCCTGCTCTGCCAGTCGGTAGCAGGTCCGCCATCCTTGCAGGCGCGGGCGGCGGCTCTGTCCCTCTGCGGGCCGCTAGGCTTGTTCTGTCGGTGGTCGCAGTTCTGCCTACTTTGCAGGCGCAGGCAGCGGCACTGCCCCTCTGCAGGCCTCTGGGGCTGTACTGCCAGTGGGTCGCAGGTCCGCCTACTTTGCAGGCGTGGGGGGGGGCGGCTCTACCCTTCCTCAGGCCACTGGGCCTGTTCTGTCTCTCGGTTGCAGGTCTGACCTGTTCTGATGGTGGTCTCAGTTCCGACTACCTTGCAGGCGCGGGGGGGAGGGGGCGGCTCTGCCTCTCAGCAGGCTGCTGCTCCTCTTCTGCCGGTGGGTCGCAGGCCCGCCTACCTTGCAGGAGTGATTGGAAGCTCTGTCCCGCCGCGGGCCACTGGGCCTTTTCTGTCGGTGGTCACCCTTCCCCTACCTGGCAGGCGAGGGGGGTGGGGGGCGGCTCTGCCCCTCAGCAGGCCGCTGGGCCTGCTCTGTGTTTGGTCCCAGTTCCCTCTACTATGCCGGCGCAGGGGGAGGGGGCGGCTCAGCCTCTCAGCAGGCGGCTGCACCTCTTCTGCCGGTGGGTCGCAGGCCCGCCTACCTTGCAGGAGTGATTGGAAGCTCTGTCCCGCCGCGGGCCACTGGGCCTTTTCTGTCGGTGGTCACCCTTCCCCTACCTGGCAGGCGAGGGGGGTGGGGGGCGGCTCTGCCCCTCAGCAGGCCGCTGGGCCTGCTCTGTGTTTGGTCCCAGTTCCCTCTACTATGCTGGCGCAGCGGGAGGGGGCGGCTCAGCCTCTCAGCAGGCGGCTGCTCCTCTTCTGCCGGTGGGTCGCAGGCCCGCCTACCTTGCAGGAGTGATTGGAAGCTCTGTCCCGCCGCGGGCCACTGGGCCTTTTCTGTTGGTGGTATCTTTGACTTTTAACAGACTTAACAAAGTGTGCTCTTCTTTAGGATCATACTATTTGGGATCCTTTGAACTTCATGAAGCTTGAAATACATTTTCCATTCAAGATTGATAACTTTTCAACCACTACTTTTTTTTTTTTTTTTTTTTTTTAGAGAGAGAGAGAGAGAGAAAGAGAGAGAGAGAGAGAGAATTTTAATATTTATTTTTTAGTTATCGGTGGACACAACATCTTTGTTTGTATGTGGTGCTGAGGATCGAACCCGGGCTGCACGCATGCCAGGCGAGCGCGCTACCGCTTGAGCCACATCCCCAGCCCCTCAACCACTACTTTTTAAAATAAGATTTTTCTTCCTCCTCCCTTCCTCTTTCGTATAATGTGTATATTGGTTGGCTTGATGGATTCCCATAATTCCTTCAGTCTTTCTTCATCTTCATCTTGATATCTTTTTCAATGTTCTTATTTTGTGGGACTAAGTGTGTGGCTCATTGGTGGAAGGCATGCTTATCATGTAACATCTGGTTTGCACCAGGTATTTTTTAAATCCTAAGGATTTTGTTTGAAGAAGGATGAGGAGGAGGAGAAGGAGGAGGAGGATGAGAAAAAGGAGGAGGAGGAAGAGAAGGAGGAGGAAGAGGAGGAGGGTAGTAGTAGTAGTAGTATTTAACTATCTGTGTTCCTTTCAACTCACCAAGCTTCTTTAAAATTATTTTGAATTCTTTGTCAGGAAATTCACGGATCTCCATTTCTTTAGGTCAGTTATTGGAGATTTATTTTGCTTTTTTAACTGTGTCATGCTTTTCTGATTTTTTTTCAGGCTCCTGTGGCTTTATGTTGGCACATCTAAGAAACAGCTGTCTTTCCTTGTCTTTCATAGGCTGTCATTGATTGAGAAAGGCCTTCAACTATAAGTCTGGCTAAAAGTTCTAGACCTTTATTTCTAGCTTCCCTAGGTGCTCTTTCCCCCATACCCCAGGAACTGATAATCTTTCTTTTCCTCTGATGTCTAATTATGTTACTTTATTCAGAGCTCTGTTTAAAATAACAATCCCTCATGGAGTACACAAAAATCCCAGTAATTCTAGATACAAGCTTCATCTCTCCAGTTCTCCCAAAACAAAGGCCTCAATTCTCTGCCTTTCTTTCCTAAGGCACACAATGCCAAGCCAGTTGCAAGAAGGTACCCTACCTTCTGGCCAACTGAGGTGTCTAAACTGTGCCAGTCCTCTCAATTCTCTTTTGTGAGTAGAGACAAAGACTGGCTCTTGGGGAGAGCACTGAAAATGTAGGGCGTATGCTACAAGAACAGATTATGGGAGCTTGGACATTCATCCCACTCCCACAATCACCACAGGGAGGTGTCCAAACCTCTCTTGATGCTGAGCTGTGTTAGCTTGGGAGAGGACCTGATGTAGGTAAAGGAAAAGTGATGTTCTTTCTCATTTCAGCAAGGCTAATCTTGACCTTTGCTTTCCTGGGGTACTAAAACTTAACTGGATTCTGGAATTCTCAAAAAGTTATCATGTTTCTTATGGGATTGTTAAATAAGTCTTCTGTGGGGGAAGAAAAGATTGAACTTCCTCTTTGATGTACTCAAAGCCTTGTATAATTTCTTAAATCAACAAAATATGGAAAGAACACATACTAATTTAAGATACTGGGAGAGAAACAACTATAATTAGTATTTTAAGGAAAGCAGGAAGTAGAAAGTAATGATGGTTAGGTGTCTAATGCGGTGAAAATAGAAAGAGAAAACTGATAAAGCCATGTCTAGCTCTTTGCACATCCACCAGCATAACGTAACAGAACATTAGCCAGAGGGGAAAGTCACAAGAAGACCCTCCCCTTGGACTGGAGATATTCTTCTAACTTGTAGAAATATTGCTGGATGACACTGATTACAAATTGTAGCCCTGCTTCCTCCAGTTGATTAATATCCACCAAAGGTCTAGAATTTCTAGAATTTTCTTATTGAAATAAAGAGGTTTCTGGAATGGGCACTTACAAGACCAGATGGGGGCTGGCTATGTTTGCCTTGGTGATAACATTGTTGAGTGAGCTAGGCCATCACAGACAGGCTCCAGGGACAGGGCATAGGAGCTGGGAGACCTGGGTTCCCTATATAGTCTCTGGGCATGGGTGGGACTCTGGGTTTGGGTTCTTCTCTGCCACAGTAGGACTCCTCCATCTTGTTCATGACTGTTTCCCTGGGCAGAACCAGGGCCTGACAGAGAACAGATAAGAATATAAGAAGATAATGTGGCTATAATCCTTTACAAATCTAATAAAAAGAGACTGCCGCAAACATAAAGGTGATTTTCATGTGTGCATTCCATGTTCAATTCTATACTAATAAACTTGATGATCTCAATGACAAGGAAGAAATTAAAAATCTATAAACAAAATTTCAAGTTATCATAAAATAACTTTCCCCAAAAGACTACAAAATCAGATAATGGATACCTGGATTTATATTATGGGTATATTATTTCAATCTACTGAGAAGTCAATAATTCCCACACAATATAAACTATTCTACAACAGAACAAAAGATGAAAAGCTTCCTAGTGTACTAAATAAATTAAGAATTAGTCTAGGGAATAAAGGTCTTAGGATTTCCTGGATAGGTTACCTTAGATAACTTTTCCCAAAACCAGTTATGTACAAAGGGACATAAAGCAGAGACTTCATAAAATTGCCATTAAATTTAATAGGATAATATATATAAACCTCAGTTTATTACATTTCCAGGGACACATTGCACACTCAGCAAGATTTTTTGTTTGTTTTTAAGTTAGAATAACTCTGAAGTAAACCACATGTCAATTTAATTAGTGAAAAATGATGTAAAAATCTAAATCAAAATATGTAATCAAATTCAATCAAGTATAAGAGCATCAGGCATAAATACGATGATGATTTAGTATTAGGACATGTGCTGATATAATGAGTTCAGCTACATCAATACACCAAATAAGAAAAACACATCAAAGGTAAATATTTTATTCCTGATATCCTTTTATTAGTGAGAAAGTAAGTGAGACATCTCCTTAATATCATCACAGAAAAATCAGAGTTGGACAATAGGTAAAGCAGTAAAAACAGATTTTACTTAAGACTATTGTGATACTGTGAAAGAGACCTCAGTATTGAACAGGTATCAATTCCACAAATAACATGGGCAGACTGGAATTTATACACAGGGAGCAAAGTGTGGGGCAATCGACAGAAAATTTCCAAGAGGAAACATTAGTGATCAGGGGGAATTCTGGTTACACCAACAAAACAGGATTCCTGCTGAAGGCAGGCTGGGTTGATCTGGCATCCCCAGTGGAAAGAGGAAGAGGAACTCTATTAGATATTGAGGGTGATCAGATTTTGAGGATGGGGACTTCCGGTTAAACTGACTTACCAGGATTCTTCTAAAATTAGACAAGGTAAGGATACACCCTGAAATTTAAAAAAAAAAGAGAGAGAGACTTAGTTAAAAAAGACTTCACTGATTAATGAGTTTGGTCAAGGAGAGAATCTTCATCAAAATAAGAAGCCAATAACATCTTAATGATGAGACATTAGAAACCTTATCATCACAATCACAAAGAACACATGTCTGCCACATCCAGTTTTATTCAAGGTAGCCACTTACCTGTCTACAAAAAAAGCCCACATTTTCAAGTCACTGTTACAGGTAACATCCTCTATGTGACACAGTTCTTGCTAAAAACTGCAAGCAGACATTCCCAGGCAGGAGTTAAGGGAGGTAAATACTGGTGAAGCTTTCTCTCTCTCTCTCTCTCTCTCTCTCTCTCTCTCTCTCTCTCTCTCCCTCTCTCTCTCTCTCTCTCTCTCTCTCTCTCTCTCCCTCTCTCTCTCTCTCTCTCTCTTTCTCCCTTGAATGGAACTTGGAGCTCAGGAGCTATCATGAAACCAAGAGACCGAGAGGTCTAAGGATTATGGAGCAGAAGGGAGTCTAGGATCCTAAAGTATCACACAACCATAGTTCCAGGCCTGGGAAGTCTGCCTCTAGACCATCCCTCACTTATCCATTGATGTTTATCACCTCTATTTGTTTAAACCAGTAATTGTGCATGTAGCTCTAAGACTAATATCATCTGGGAACTTGTGAAAAGTCCAAATTCTTTGACCCCACCCTATACCTACTAATGAAAAGCTCTGAAGAGAGGCCCAGAACTTTGGGTTTTAATAAGCCTTCCAGGATATTATGATGCCTGGTTAAAAGTCAGAGAACTTCAAGTTTAAGCCACTGTTTTCCTCCCTATAACCACATGCAATTCTTACCAGAAAGTTTATCCTACTAATGAGCAAGCTAAAAATTTCAGGCTTTCAGGGGAAAAAAAAAATCAAGTCAGATATTCTTTTCATTCAGAAAATTCAACATGAGAGGGATTCAAGATTAAGTGTGTATGTGTATACACATACACACATATGTGTATAAAAGAAGGAAATTTTTGTCCTTGAGTCTATAGAAAGATCATATAAGCAAAAGAGGAAGGAAATAAGTCACAAATGAAAATATCAATACATTTAACTACCAAAAGTTTTTGATAAAAAATAAAGAATTAATAAAATACATTCAAATTTAAAATGCAAATGACTTATTTAATTTTTTTTAAATTACAAAAAGTATAACCACTGCATAAAAAAGAAAAAAAATTTATCAAAAAATGAAATGTTCATAACATAATTGATATCAAATAAAAGCAAGTCACATGTATTATGTAATACCACTCCTATATATGTATGTATGTATATATGTGAATCTAAATATACATATGAGCATATATGTATATGTATCATGCATACATATACATACCATATCCAAAAGTAAATATTCCAATACAAACAGTAGTTGTCTCTGAATTATGGTATTTTACAAAATTTTATTTTTCCTTAATTTTTGTGACTTCCAAATTTTCTACAGTTAATATGGATTACATTTGAAATCAGAAAATAATACACTAATATTAACTGTCATGTCTAAAGGAAAAAAAAACAAAGGAAACAAATCTCTATGGCTGTTTTCTATCCTGCCTTATTCTGTTCCTTTTCAAGTATGAACCTTCAGTGTAAGGAACTGTTCACTCTAATCTGTCTAATCTGACAGTTTTCACTTCTGTAGCTTTACTCCCTACTATTATGTCACCTGACTGGACCAACAGTACCACAAGAGCCAAGGCCAAGTCTAGAACATCCTAGCTTACACAGTGCCCTCAGGAGCAATTATGATATCAGACAGGACTAAATCCATAGGTTCTGGCAAACAGTGTGTTAGTGAATAAGTGGGTAGCAACCAGCTCCACCCCACCATGAAAAAAATATTTGGTGTGTGTGTGTATATATGTGTGTGTGTGTGTGTGTGTGTGTGTGTCTACACACATGTATAATGTGCATATATGTGTGCATTATTATTTATGTATTATTATTCTCATTTATAGCAAGAAAAATGAGACAGTACACATACATTTATTGTATAATTTTACTGATATAAAAGATGCTTAACACAATTTGAAATTAATAATAAAATATGCAGTAATCTTTCCTCTGAATTCTATCCAGCAAACTGAATCCCCCAGAATGCTTTGTTGATTTTTATTAAGATCTTCCATTCACAGCTAATCTATGGCTACAGCTGATGGCAAGGGTATACTCCTGATATGAATGTCAGTTGATACATTCCTTTATGTTAATGAAAAAGTGGACAAAAAAGACATATGAAGAAACGTAACATTTTATCAATGATTCAAGTGAATTCTCTGCTCCATTAGAGAATTATTTTTGAACACTGGAAGAATATTTCCTCATTCGTTGTGCTATTCACACTGTACTGATTACACTCAAGGGTACTTGTAAGTTTCGTAGGTACCTTCCCCACCATTTTCTACTCTCTAGACAAACAATAAACCAAGGCTTGCTTCATAGTATTCACCAGTTTCCAGAAGACGGTGGAATAGAGGAGGTTGCTTTCCTAATTGCTCCATAGTATAGTGTTCACCAATTTCCTTGCTGTGATTATTCCTAGTACAGCTGATTTTAAGCTACCAAGGTGACATCATCAAATGCAGAGCTGAGAAGAGAGGTGTAGTGATACACTGTAGGGTACTTCTCTCCTACAAACACAACAGACACAAATAAGCTTGAATGTATAAATAATAAAATGTATAAAATAATTAGAAAATGCTGAGTTTTAGCATTTATTAAATTTTTAAATATTATGTACTTAATTGAAGTTTACATAATTTTTAATAATGATCTTTAAAATACAAGTTCCATTGTGTTCCCCAGAAAACTGTATTTCAACATTATTCATGTATTCACAAAGAGAATTGTGGAATATAAGCACCAGTGAAAACTTAAACATCTGCTTGCTAGTGTATTTTTCCAAGATTGCCTAGCATGAGGGAAATATCCTTGATATTTGGGTAATTTTGCTGCACAAAGACAAACTTGCTCAAGCCCCTATCAGAGGCTTAGGCCAAGTTCTTCATAATTCACCTAAATATTTGAAAGACAATGAACATGAAGTGAGTCCATGGCAGGGCCTGCTGAATGATCATGGAAAATTAAGTTGGGCTTGTCTTCATACAATGGATGTTTAGAGCAAGAAGCCAAAAAGGCTCCACTCACCTTGACTGTGGTTGCACCACTGTTCTTATATATAAAACTAGATTCTGGTCAAGTGGAGACAATAGCTAAGAATATTATCTTTTACCGAGTACTTGTTGTGTGTCAGGCACCATGCTAAATGCTATACATACATCATCTCTTTAACCCTTAAAGCACCCCTGGGTTGTAATAAGGAACATTATTCTCATTTACAGCAAGAAAAATGAGAGGAAAATTTCCCAAGATAACAGAGATGGCAAGTGATGAACTAGGATTTGAACTGGCTATTTATCTCCAAGCTATATTACCTCCTTCACAAATCTGGAGGTTCAGTGCCTTCAAGAATTCATTAACTAAGAGGGAGAGGGTGGTTCATTCATTCTTCAACATTCCTCAATGACTCAGTTACCAAAGACCCACGGTATTCACTTCTTTTCCAACTGAAATTGTTGACAACATCCATTTTCACTATCACAAGTATCCTAGTTAATGTCCTAGTTAGAAGATCAGACCTGAGTATAAGCAGAAATTGAGGCAAGCTGTGTTTCTGTCCTGATTCTATGGGGGGAAAGATGGCAGCTGTACAAAACTAGCCTCTACTTTGCTTAACCGGTCACATCTCCAGGGGACCTATACACTTGTATACTTGTATAAAAGGGAAAACCTGGCACTCTGCACTTCAAACAACAATGACTGGAAGAACAGAGAAGACGCGAAAATGAGAAGAGTAGCAGGTAAAGAGGCATGCTGTTGGTACTTAGATGCCATGAAAAAAGGCTTAGAGAAGTAGTTCAACAGCAGAATAAATGTACCTCTGTTTTCTATGTGTTTCTTGCCAATGAGATGACAACTCACAGGCCCAGTTTTCCTCAACACTGTGCCCTAGATTATTAATATTAAACCCAAAACCAAAAGAGTCCTTTACATTCGTGTGAAATACATCAATCATTTTTTCCAATAATCTGAAAGACAGGAAAAATTCTATTGAAATGAAAATCTTCATATGCTGGAAAGTGAACTGAAATGAGTCATGTTAGTTTTCTAATACAGGTTTTTCAATTTAACTAACTTCTTTCCTATCTATAATGTTACATTCAAATTGCTCCAAAACGTTATTGAAACCTTTAATGTTTTAATTGCTGTGATTTCATTCTTAAACAATAAAATGCCATTTTCAGCTCCAGCCAGAATATTCTGTGTAAATAACCATTCACTGAAAGGACTATTTGCATCTAGGACATTTCAAGCATTCCTAAGCATGCATTTGGCTAGGCTAACCTAAATGCTATTAAGAGTTGTTAAAAATTTTAGGACTTTTTTATCACTGCAAAATAAAGAAAATTTGTAATAGTTTCAGGCATAGCTTAGGAGTGTTTTAAGTTAAAATTATGGTGACAGAATGAATGATCTGGATCCTGTTGTTTGAAGAAGAGTCAAGGGCAAGCTTTAAAATCAGGTCATCTTTCTGGTATTCGTAAAAGCAAAAACACATATATGATTCCATTATGGCCAGGGGAAAAGTTATTAACCCTGAATAAGATATTTTGGGGCTGCTCAGGATTTTTTTTCCTCGCAAGATTTCACTTAAAGCAGTAGAGGTAAATGTCTTTTCAAATTGCCTCTATGATACCCACAGCCATTATTCCTGGGTAGATATAGGCCAGATGGGGGTTGATATCTGAAATGATCAGTGGAGTTAGATTCAATTAGTGCTATTGCTAAGTGGTCCTTGCAGAAAGCACAGTGTTCAAAATTATGCCCTTCCCCAAAATTGGTAACCTGCTTCTGACCTCTTACTGACATTCAGAGACTCAGCTCCCAAGGGTGACTTAGTTAGAAAGGGTCCCTTTCTATGGTGAAGCTGCCTCACCAAGAAACCTCCTAATTTCTCTGCCCTACTAAATTGTCCCAGGCTTTCTTCTCCTTTAACATTTACAGTTGGGCTTCATTTTAAAAATATCACCTATAGCAGAGGACTCACGAGATCCAGGTCTGAGCTCAACCCCTGAATTGAGAGGCTTAATGTCAAAGAAACTGAAGTTATTTCAATGGGACACAGTATAATGAAAGTTAGTAGAACCAATGGTATGCTCTAACTGACTCATCGAAGTTTACTGTTAAACTTTCAGGGATTTGGGGGGCTGTTTGTTAAATATGACCATTAATAAAAAGTAAATTTTATCAACTTACATATTATAAACAAAAATAATAGAAAGGGCATCAGAAAGTTTTGAGGGAGTGGATAAGTTCATTATTTTAATTATGGTGAAGATTTCAGGGAACATATTGGATATTGTATAGTGATTGCTGAAAGCACTGCAGATCTTTTTTATTCCATTATGAAATTTTATGTAAGACTTCTTATATGTCCATTTTTAGTAATGAAACACTTGGATCTGTATTTTTTATTCTTTATGCCTAATACATAATATTTTGTGCATGTTTTTTATGGTTTTAAAAGCAATACATCTTCATTGTAGATAACTTGGGAGAAAAAAAAGTTTAAAATTGAGTATTGGTCAAAGGCCATAATCCAGAAATATAGTTAATATTTGAAATATTTCCTTTGAAATGAGGAAGTGCTCATGTGTATATGTATAGTATGTAAAGGATGCATAACTGCTTTTCTTCTATACCACATTACATTGTTTTACTTTGTTACACAAACTCTTATTTTTACATGAGTTGTTAATATAGTAAGAATGTGAACGTTACATTTTTTAAAGATGAGCCCATTTTCTCAGCACCTATAAAACATTTTTAAAATTTGTATTTGGCTTTTAGAAAGAAAATGGTTTCAGTCAGGGACTCTTAAGACATTAAAGGAGCATCCAAGGCAGCTGGAGAGTTTGTAAACTTTCATATTTCTGGACCCACACTAATTGTTATCCAGTAAATCTAGAGTGAGACCCCAAACAGTTTTCTAGCAAGTTTTCAATGACACTGATTCTGATGCTGCTAGTGTGGGAAAGTCCCATCTAGGGCTTCTGTTTACAAATTTAGGATTGGAACCTTGTTCTAATTGTAGTGTTGTTGTGTAGACTCCTTTGCCTTTAACTTAACCTGTAAGAATGCAGTTATTTTGTGATTTTTTTGTTTGGTTGGATTTAAAGTTAGATACATTCTACCATGATCAAAATTAAGATATGATAAACATTCTTCTGTAAAATCTTAATGAGGGATTTTATATCTCATAGTTTATCTCCCCATTAGGGAAGTATGATATAAAGAGCTTTTTAATGACGGGACAATCTGAGCTGGAAGGGGACTCTGTAGAAAGTGGTAGAAATTTGGAGTCTATTTGGCCAAGAATGGAAGCATGAACTGATTCATGACACTTTTATCTGACTTTGAAAACTCAGCTGATGACTAGAGAGTCACGGTGGGAACCTCTCCAATATAGCTGTGGTGTAGAAGCTGAGAAAACAAAGGTCATGACGATCTAAAGTTGGAGGCTGGCAAGGGAAGTGTGTCGTCCACAGCCCATTTGCGTCAGGGCAGTGCTGTAGGTTGTAGACAGGCCAAAGACAGTGCCTGAAAATAGCACGGGAGACACATGGTTTATTGGAGAAAGCTTATAGGAGATCAGTGACTGCTCCAAGAAGAGTTTAGTGGTGACAAGCTAACAGTGCCTCTCTCCCTCACAGTGCTTTGGCAAGTACTGCCTTCTCTCCCTCATGGTGTTTAGTCCAGTGGCTGCTGGCTGGACAAGTGGCATGTCCTTTCCACAATGCCCTCAGTTCTGTACTCTTTTACACTAGCAGAGAGTTTTCTCTGCTAGGCTACAGAAGCAGCGACATCATTAGCATTAGCTTGCTTAGTCTGCTTGCCTGACCAGCGTCTCAAGAAAGAAATAATCTGACGTACATGCAAGACAGCAGCTTTTAACAGATAACACTAACTTGCCCTAGTTCCCAGTGTGCATAAGGGAAAGCCAGTGACCTTCACGATAGTATGTATCTGCACCTTCTGGCCCAGATTTGCTTTCATTGTTCCCTTACTGTGGTTAGTTTTGGGGGAACAGAAAGGAAACATTTGGGGACATGGTGTTTTTCTGTCCCCCTTTGCTTTATGGATAATATAGGAAGTGTATTACAGTGAGTTCTGAGGTTGAGGAAATTGAGGAAACTGATAAAATAGAGGGTGAATAACATTCAGCCTCATATTTGTGTCACAGAAATTTCCTCATATTTTGGAGATTCTAAAATCAAAAACCTGGGAATGTCTCTATTTCAAAAACAGGAGAATGAACTATCCCCCCCAAAAAAATACAATTTTTATTTCATTAATTTTTATGTCTGTATAAAATAACTGAGCCAAAAAATGTAAATAGTGATTTCAGATAACAGGCAGTAACCACTATGATTTGACTCAGGCTCAAATAATTCACTAAAATATTTTAACTCTTGACTCCATCTTGGGATTCTTGTTACATTTTATTTTGAACTTCTCAAGATAATATTCTGTTAACTTATTTTAAAAAGCAACTCAAATCATTCATAACTGTGACTTCATAAAAGATGACAGCAATCATCATATCCATAAGGAATTTTGGCATTTTACTTGCAAGCAGCATTTAAAAATTAAGCATTTTGTAGCTGGCCATTTCTTTGTTCCCAATTCATGCCTCTAATGAGAATGAATAAACAATTAGAGAATAACCTTTCATTCTAATCCTGTTGGTTTTTGTTTGTTTGTTTTTCCTGTTTTGGTTTTGTATTTTGTGGTTGTTGTTGTTTGTTTTGTACATAAAGAATAAAGAACTACTGGTATTAGCTACCCCAAGAAAAGGAAGGTTGACTGCAAAAGTACACCTTGAAAGAAAAAAGAACTAGAATTTCAACAGAAGTTATCTGTGGGACATTGTAGCTAAATGGCTGTTTGGGTTTCAAGGAGTGCAGCATCAAAAGATATTCTAGTGGTCCTCAATCTGCATAATTCTTTCTGCACCACTCTTAGCAGGCTTCTCTATTATTTCTGCACCCCTTGGTTTTGCACACAACTCTCTAGCAAATTCTTAGTTTAAATTTCCAAGAGAAAATGATTATCTCAATATAACTTTTCATGATGGTCAGAGATGGACTGTGAACATAGAGATTACTTAAGTCAGGTGCTCACTCCTAGTCTGATCATTTTTACCTGATTGGAATCACCTGGCTGGACTCAGGCATCTGGGTAGCAGAGGCTCTTGATGAAGCAGTTAAGCATGGTAGGTGGTTTTAACCGCAATTGCTTACAGGACAGGACTGAGGAAAAATGAGCCTCACACTCACCTAGGTGCATTTAGGATTGAAACATATTAATAAGATTGAAAAAACAAAACCAACAAGCCAAACAAACAAAAACCCCACTTATTTTGTACCTTTGGACCTGAAATTCTGTATAAAATAATGTAAATATAATGACATAATTATGATCTTGCTTTTTTTCTTGAAACAGACTGAGTAGACCTATAAGAAGTATACTTGGTTGATCAAAAATTGTTTTATAAAGTTGATGTATCAAGTTATACTCTCACCAGCAGTATGTGATAATTTCCATTGTCTTACTTCCTTGATATCAATATTGTCTGATTTTTTTTTAATTTTAACCGTTCTATTATGGATTTCACCTGCATTTGGGAACCACCAAACCCAAACATGTCTCACTCTCAAGATAGCCCACATTCTCCCTTGAAAGTGTATTCCTCCTTTACCCATTTTCTTGATTAAAAATGGAGTTGAGCACCTTTCTACAAGTCTGTTGAATATTCAGGTTTTTTCTCTTGTGAAGAGCCTGCTCAAGTGTCGCCCCATATTTTTTATCCATTAGTTCTTTATATAGTTTATATATGGACCCTTAATTACATAACTTACAAATATCTTCTCCCAATCTGTGCCTTGTCTTTTGTTCTCTATAATGTCACCCTTCTCTGGAAAGAAGCTTTCAAGTTATCAATTTAAGGTAGTTGAATTTATAACTATTTTCTTTAGTGTTGTGATCTTTGTTCTATTTAAAATTCATTTACTGCCATGAAAACATTTATATCATCTTATAAAAATAACAAAATTATCTTTCACAATTAAATCTGTAGTCAATTTGCATGTCATTTAGGGATACGGTTTGAGGTTGGGGTCATTTTTTCCCCTTTTCCATGTCAATCTCAAATTAACCAAGTATTATTTATTTTTAAAAATACTTTTCTCATTATTCAGGAGGTTCATATTTGTCTTAAATCAAGCCTTCATTTATGTGGAAGTCTGTTTTGGGGTGATCTATTCTGTTTCACTTGTCCATCCTTTTACCATGTCTTAACTATCATAACTGCATATAAGTCTTGATACCTGGTATATATATCCAATTTCAGAATTCTTCAAGGGATTGAGTTTCTTGGATATTTTTGGTACTTTGCATTTTCATGTAAATTTTACAATAATCATCATATTGTGCGCACACACACACACACACACACACACACACGTATACACACACAACCCTACTGAGATTCTGAATGTATTCACCCTGAATCTATAGAACAATTTGGGAAGAACTTGAGTTATGATAGAAGAAATAATAAACAGGTAGAAAGGAGACATAAAAGGAGGACAAGAAAAATATATTAACTTGAAGTTCTGCATACTTTTCTAGACTTGTCACTTCCCAAGCCAATCACTCTTTCAGCCCTGTTACTCCCAAACCCCTTGGAAATCTGTAAGTCTACTTTGTTGCACCCAATAAATACATTAAACATAATATCTTGAAACCCTATAATTTAGGGAATTTCTAGCTCTAATTACTGACCAGATAATGAAGATCACATCAGCTTGAGGATCCCAAAACAGACCAGACCACCAGAAACCATTTTGAGATCACAGAACTGATATCATTCCTGGGTAGATTCCCATGCCAACCCATAGCCAAGTTTCCTTTAAAAGAAGAGCTGGGAACCCCCAAACCCAAACATGTCTCTCACTCTCAAGATAGTCCATATTCTCCCTTGAAAGTATATTCTTCCTTCACTCACAAAGATCTCTCTCTTCGGATTGCCCTCATTCTTCCTTGAATATGTATACACTTGCCTAAATAAACCTGGCTATGTGTCTATGCTTGACTAGCCTATGCTGAACTTCTTCTCTGTTACACATGCAGAGAATCCCACTGTCCTGAGTCAAGGTGCCCCTTCTCTGCAGGGACTTTTTGGACCCTTTTTTGGAGATGCTTCTTCTCTAGAACAATATTTTAACAATAGTTTTAGAACCCATATTACACCCTTGGTTTATTTAGATTTTCAATTTCTTTCAAAAACTTTTTGTAGTTCTTTCAATCTCTGGTTAAATTTATTCCTAGTGATTTGTTCTCATATGCTATTATAAACCACAATTCTTTAAAACTTCAGTTTTTGTCACTAATCTATCAAAGCATAATTGTTTAAATATTTATTTTTTGCACCCAGCAACTTGATTAAATTTTTAAGAACTGTTTCTTTCATTTTTCTTGATACATATCATCTAGGAAAAATTAGTTTTACTTATTTCTATTCCATACCTGGTTCCTCTTAGCAAATCCTAAAACTCATAATAATCTGAAGCTGTGCAATGTGTAGTTTTAGTTATAAATTCAATTTTTTAAAAAACTGCGAATGAATTCAATCTCCTTTCTACCTCATGGTTTACTCTCAGCTACTTGGGCTGGACCACCACCGCTACTGTTCCTTTCAGTGCGAAGTGTCTGAGGCTAGGACCCCCCACTCCCACCCCACCCCAGCAGGCTCAGGTCCCAGCTGCGAAAGCGCGCGCAACCGGAACCTCCAAGGTTCCGTCCCCTCACACGGACGCAGCCAATGAGTGGCAGCCTCTTGAGCGCGCCCGACCGGCCAAGATGGCGGCGGCCGTTGGCGTGGAGTCTGGTATATAGTGCTGTTGCTCGGTTCCTTCCGTTGCAAAATGTGAAAGAAACGTCTGGTGGAGTGGGGGGAGGACGTAGGAATGAGTCGGCGGAGGAAATATGGGGACAGCAGTGCCCCGAAGAACACGCCGCGTAGAACGGCGGCGACTGAGGACTGCAGCTCGGTGGTCGAGCCAGGCAGCAGGCTGCTGAAGTCGGCCCGCGGGTCGGTTCTCCGCGGGGCTTGGGAAGGCCCTTCCGGGCCGGTGTGGCAGCAAGAGCAGCGTCCAGCACCCGCTTCGTGCATTAACAGTAACCCCGAGGGTGAGACGTGGGCAGCGCTGCAGGCCCGCCTTCGGCCCTGCAGCTCCACGGCCCAGTCATTAATTAACCGGAAAATGGGGGGTGGGGGTGGGGGTGGATTCCGACAGCGTCTTTTCTTTCAGTGAGCCTCTCCCTAGGCTACTCCAAAAATGACCCTCCACCGCGCCCCCGAATGTTTGGACCCCGAGTGTGAGCTCGGCTCTGCCATTTGGGACCGCCCCCACCGCGGGAAGGGGTGCCGCGGTTTACCTGTTTGCAGGAGGACTGCTAGTTCCTAGGCTGCCCTCGGGTCAGCAGTGGCGGAGCTAGAATCAGTCGCCCGATCTATTGCCTGCAGCGTGTTCCCGGGAGAATTGTTCCCTTTAAACTTTTATTTTGACCCGACTTGCTTTAGAGAAGGGGTTGTCCCGCAACGTTTTGAAGAAACCGGAAGTTGCTTGCTGGAACATCCCTTAGAGAAGGAAAGGAAGGGCCCCTTCCATGCTGATCAGTTTTTGATGTACCATGTTGAAAGACCTATTCATAACTATATTAAGAGCAAAACTTACATAAAAGCCTTTTCCGAGAGCGTGTTCTTAAAATACGGCGTTGGCTACTTTACATGGGCTTTCATGAACTCCCAATAAAGCAACTAGAGAATCAAGCCCAGATTATATTAAGTGATTGTAGACAAAACTTCTCCCAAAAATGGATCACGATTTTTTTCTTCGGGTGTGTGTGTGTGGGGGGATAATTAATGGAAGTTTGATAAAATTGGTGAAAGGTGAAGTTTCTGTTGGGATACATTTTGGAAATGTATATATGAATTACAAGTGGTTCTCCAGAGTTCCAGGCCCAGTTTTGTAATGAATGGAGAAACTAGGTTATACACTATTTTACATTCACAGAGGTACCAAAATACCTAAAAATGTTTGCTATTCATAGTGTTAAGTTTATGAAGTCTTAATGTGGATTTTTATGCCAAACATTTCAATTTTGATTAAAGTAATATTGTGATGAGAAATTTTTATATTGAACTATAAAAAGTAAGCTGTTATTTGACTGTGATATTATGAAATAAAACAATGCTTTAACATGCAACAATTGTTATTTAACAATATTTTGTATAGAAAGGCATGAAACACCACAGAGAGTGCTGAAAATGGATTTGTTTTCATGTACCTTCAGTTCTCCAAATGATCCAGATGGACAGAATGATATCTTTTGGGATCAGAATTCTCCAATGACAAAACAGTTAGGTAATTTGTTATTAACATTTTTATGTGGATAAATATTTGATAAATGATTAAAATTTATAAAATTTCAGGTAGCATCAGGAACTTTTATACAGCAGATTTTTTTGAGACTTTATTTCATTTTTATATCTGATATTGTCAGTGCATATTCATCTAAGCCATACTAATTAAAATCATTTTTTAAAATTAAGTTTTTTGGTTTAAAATTTATAAAATGTTTTTGTTTCTTTAGGTAAAGGAAGAAAAAAAAAGATTTACACCACAGGTAGTGATGAGATATCAGACATTGTTAATCGTATTGCTCCTCAGGTAAATATCAATAGTTTTATAATTTATTTTAAAGTATTGGAAAATTTGTGCACCTAGGTCTTGTTCAGTTCATTTATATGAAAAATGTTTTGTCTTTTCCAAATACAGCAGCAAAGATAACTTCTATCTTTTCTATTTCTGAAAGACATGTTTTGAAAAAAAGAACATAGTATAAAATTGATAATGTAGACATCCCTTAGAATCCATGAGGTATTGGTTCTAGGATCCTCCCACAGATACCAAAATCTTTAGATAATAAAGTCCCTTATATAAAATGGTGTACTGTTAAAAATAACCTCTGTATATCCTCCCATTTACTTCCTTTTCCTTCTCTCTCCTTTCCTCCCCTTAGGTCTCATACCTGCTAGAAAAGTACGCTACAACTGAGTTGAAACCCTAGCCACTCCTGTATTCCTTAAATCATCTCTAGGTTACTTATACCTAATACCACAAATATAGTTGTTATACTGTATTGCTTAGGGAATGATGACAAGAAAAAAGTCTGTACTACTATTTTGTATAGATGCAGGTTTTTTCTCCAAACATTTTCAGTCTGCAGTTAGTCAAATCCCTGTTTGTAGAATCTGCAGATACAGAGGGCTAACTGTATATATTTTCCTAAAAATATATTTTATGTTTATTTTCTTAATTAATTTTTAAAATTTTAATTGGGTATATGTGACAGCAGAATGTGTTTTGATTCATTGTACAAAACTGCAGCACAACATTTCATTTCTCTGATTCTATTTCTGAAAGGCATGTTTTGAAAAAAAGAACACAATGTAGCATCACACCATATGTGCAGTCACACGTGTACCCAGGGTAATGATGTCCATCTCATTCTACCATGTTTTCTACCCTCATGCACCCTCCTGTTTATGACTAATAATTTTTGACCAGGGCTTGGTTTGTATTTTTTCTTTAATGTTTTGTTTAACAATATATGGCAACATTTTTCAAGGTACTAAAATGATAGAATAAGACTATGAATTTTAACTTTTGTGATATTTTTGTTTTTTGCATTTGTTTACAACCTACAGTAAAACTTTTCCCCACTGAAATTTTTCTTCTTAATACTCCCTGGCTTACAAGATCACTAAGAAATACTTTAAAGGTGGAAAGAGAACTGGATTTACATTTAGTCCTCATTCAGCCTCTGATATGCTGTGTGACCCTAAGCAAGTCATTTAAGCTCTCCAGTCTCATTTTGCCATAAACAGAATTATTGCTTGTCTTGCTCTCTTCATTGGATCATTATGAAAATTAGATAAAAATTATTTATAAATTAGGACACTATAAATGTAAGATGTTAATTGTGATCATTTAATTTTTAACTGTAAAAGAACCCTTCCAAGAGGCTTTTGTTGTTGTTGTTGTTATTTCAATTCTTACACTGCTTGAGTGAAATAGAAATATAAGTTTAAGTCATTTGACACAAATTTATCCAGCAACTAATATTCATCATATCAGTCCTATCACTATTATTAGGAAGCAAAGGCCCAAACCATTCTGAACTTTAACAATGTTTAAATCCAAAGATCATCTAGTTTTTGCTGTGTCTTCTCTGAAGTAATTGTATTTTTTTTCCTAACTTCTCCTTGAATAGTTACTGTATGTTAACCACAGACAATAGATGGCACTGGCCCAAATTGTGGTTATCAGGAATCACCATCATCTAGGTGGAGAAGACAGGAAATAAATTTTTTCTTAGCAGCTATAAAATATCCAAAATTATAGCTAGCACAGTCAAAACAACTTTGTTGCTACTAGCTCCACATTCCACATTTGACATGTCATAGAAATTCATTTTACATACAGTTCATTAAATAGCATTTGTGCCACAATACTACTTACTCTATAAGTTAACAATAGATCTTCACTAATTGTGAGTTTCACATGAAAGAAGCATAATAAAATGTGTTTGGGCTGGCCAGCCTAAATAGTTATAAAAAGATAGTTGAGTAAATTATTGAATCCTTTACCTAAATGGGCTGGAAATAATAGCTCACATAAAGAAATGGCAATAGTACACAAGTGGTAACTTGTATAAAAGAAAAACTACAGTGAAATTAGTTGCTTATAAATATTACCCTCTTCGACTGAGCACTTTAAAGTGTATAAATCTTTGATAACATCACGGTCTCTTAAAAAACTTGTCATGTTCTCAGAATGACACATCTTTATGTTGTTTATTTTTAGGTGAGTTATTCTCAAATCATTGTTTAATTTCCCACTAATGTTTTTAGAGATAGCTTTTTTTAAAATTTGCATTTCATTTTAATTAGTCATTTTGCTTCCTGCAGCATTAACTTTTTATACAGTGCTATTACTGAGTGGTGTATATCTTCTCTATCATTTATACAGCTTTACACAGTATATTCTTTAGGATGAACTGCAGTAATGTTTAGCTATCTTATTGGGCACCTAAATTGTAGTTGTTAATCAGTAAGTATATAATTATTAATGATAAATTTAAAAGGTAATACTTACAAATAGTATACAATCATAAAAAGGACTTCTGACACATACATAAGGTGGAGTGGCACATAAGCTTTTCATAACTTAATTTTTGAGAAGTAAATGAATTTAAAATTACTTGGAAAGTGAACAGAGTTCATAATTAAGTCATTAAGAATATTATTTCCTTAAATTCAAGATTGTGGAAACAAAATGGGAAATCTGAGTCCAGAAGTGACACTGATTTTCTTGAGTATTTTGCAAAGCTAAAGTCAGTTAGGTTCAACAATCTATTAAGAAAAATAGCTTATTGATTCATTGACTGTGTTGAAGTACCAAGTTATAGGGTTGCTTTCAATTTACTTATTAAAAAAATGGCATTTTCTTGTGTTTAGCACTATGCTGGATTGATACTAAGTTATCATAGGAAGACTCATTGTCTGTGAGTATCCTATAATCTAGCCATAGACTTTTATTTTTTTAACTTTGTGTGATGATTACTTGTGTTCATTCTAGTTACCCTAATAAATATAGTAAAACCTGATTTATGAATTTGATTTATTTAGTTTGCAATTAATACATAAAGCTCATTCTCTTTTTGTTTGATCAAGTGACTAAAAAATATAGCAAATTATACATACTTAATACGACTTTTTCCTAGCTTTTATCCTGGTTAAAGTTTTTTTAACTTTCTGTACCTATTAGGTTTGTTCTTATCCCTACCTCATTCTTAGCATTAGTTCTGACTCTGCTCTTATCTCTTAATTCTGACGTTAATTCTAAGTGTTCTCAATTTTGGTCAACAGAAATTTCCCAACTTTAGATAAAGTATAATGGGGATAAGGAGAATTTGGACGATCAGATACCATAGAAAGAAATCACCTATGTATCTCTTCATTTTTAATTATGATAACAGTACCACAGGTTGCTGCTTCCTAATAACAAAGACATTTTTTAAGAAGTATCTTATAATAGCGGAACTTTATGAGTTTTCTTTTGATAAAAATACGCTTTTACATTCATATATTAGATATAAATTTGAAAAATAATTTATTTCTTAAAAATAATTTTTAATTTATTATTTATTTATTTTTATTTATATATAACAGCGGAATGCATTACAATTCTTATTACGTATAGAGCTCAATTTTTCATATCTCTGGTTATATACATAGTATCCTCACACCAATTTGTGTCTTCATTCATGTACTTTGGATAATAATGATCATCACATTCAACCATCATTAATTACCCCGTGCCCCCTTCCTTCCCCTCTCACCCCTATGCCCTATCTAGAGTTCATCTATTCCTCCCATGCTCCCTCTCCCTATCCCACTATGAATCAGCTTCCTTATATCAAAGAAAACATTTGGCATTTGGTTTTTTGGGATTGGCTAACTTCACTTAGCATTATCTTCTGTAACTCCATCCATTTACCTGCAGATGCCATGATTTTATTCTCTTTTATTGCTGAGTAATATTCCATTGTGTATATATACCACATTTTTTAATCCAGTCATCTATTGAAAGGCATCTAGGTTGGTTCCACAATTTAGCTGTTGTGAATTGTGCTGCTATAAACATTGATGTGGCTGTGTTCCTATAGTATGCTGTTTTTAAGTCCTTTGGGTATAGACCGAGGAAAGGGATAGCTGGGTCAAATGGTGGTTCCATTCCCAATTTTCCAAGAAATCTCCATACTGCTTTTCATATTGGCTGCGCTAATTTGCAGTCCCACCAGCAGTGTATGAGTGTACCTTTTTCCCCCATATCTTCAACACTATTGTTGTTTGTATGCATAATGGCTGCCATTCTGATTGGAGTGAGATGAAATCTTAGATCTTAGAGTGGTTTTGATTTGCATTTCTCTAATTGCTAGTGATGATGAACATTTTTTAATATGTTTGTTGATTGATTGTACATCATCTTCTGAGAAGTGTCTCTTCAGGTCCTTGGCCCATTTATTGGTTGGGTTATTTGAATTCTTAATTGTGAAAATTTTTTACTCTCTAGAACATAAATGGATCACTTCTTGTAATTTGTTGTTGCCATTCTCCAACTTCTGATTGTGTTTGGGTTTGTTTATAACTCACTTCACCAGAATTTATTGCTTTAGGAAAGTAATTTAAAGTAGTTAGTTTTCATTTTTCTTTTCTTTTTCTCCCTCACTTTTGCACATGAACACTCTCTTCTTTTTCCTTGTGTGTGTATGTATGCTCAGTGTGTAAGTACACCTTCACACCTCTGTTTTCCTCCCTCTGTCAAAGGATGAGAAGAAGCCAACAACAAACTCCATGCTGGGTATGTGGATTGGTGCAGCTGCTATTCCTTGTACTCCCAGTGTAGCGCAAAAAAAATCAAGAATAAAAGTTAGCCGTACAAAGTGAGTTCATACTTTTCAGCTTTTCTAAGATTCACTGAAGAAATATTTTTAATAATGTTTTTGTGAACATATCAAAATAACAAAATTTCTTTAGTTTTGACATGTAAAATTTTGGAGTTAGAATAATTGTGTTAAATTTTGGCATTTTAACTAAACAATTATCTTAAATAACAATTGATTCTAATGACATAGAATATTGCTTAATTATAATTTTTTAATGTTTAATAGGTTAAAAACACAATATCGAGAAAAAGAACTTATGAAATTGGCTGAACAATTTGATAAAAATATGGAAGAGCTAGATGTGGCTCAAGAGCAAAACAAGAAGAATCATGATTTTATCCAGGAGATTTCAAAAGCAGAGACTTCACATAGTTGTAATGATTATGTACAGATGCATCCCTTACATGATGTAGTTCCAATTATAGATAATACCATAATAAAGAAGCCAATGAAAGGAAACACCAGAATATCTGTGGCAAATGATCAAAGCAGTAGTCAGAAGCCATTTGACCAAAATGCTGAAGCGGCCTTTAATGCCCTTTTTGATGATTCTACCCAGAAATGTAGTGGGCAGTTAAGCCAAGATCTGGCAGATGCTTTTTTGAACACTAGAAAAAATGCTTTGAAAGAGGAGAAAATCATTATTAATGGTACTCTGGTCACTGAAAAACTGCCAGGTAAAACCCAAGATTCACTTTATCCACAGGTAGATCCTTCCATAATGACAAAATCATGTATGACTCCCTATAGTAAAGAGCCAGAAGCTTCTAGTAAGCCCATTGGTACATTTACAACCAGTGATTTGGAGGATGATTGGGAAAAATTACTAAGTAATGAACCTTTTGTTATGCAAAATGTTGAAGCTGAACTTTTTCCTTCTAAAACTGCCCAGGTTACTGATCATAAGGGAATTTATACCTTTACTAGTGAATATGGTGGGAGTACATCAAGAACAAATAAAAGTCTAGATGCCAAGTTAGGAGATTCAGAAGTATTACAAGATTTACCTTCAAAAACACATAACAGAGAACTAATAGATGCTGGAAAATACATATTTTCATCAAATCCAAATGATAAATCAAGTAAATTATCATCCACTAGAAATAAAATGAAATCTTCAAGTAAAATTGTTAGTCAAGACAAAACTCAAGATTGTGCAGTTACATCTAATCTGACAAAAGTAAAAGAAGATATCTGTATCAATTTTACTTCTAATGTAAATACTTCTGAAAAGAAGTCTGCTTTGAACACAAAACATTCTAGTGAACAAAAAAATAAGCCCATTTTTGATCAGTCTTTCAAAGCACCTGTTAATATTGATCCCTTTGGCTCTTCAACTTTGGACTGTGAAACAGTTGTTAATAAACCAGATCAGACTAATGCATCAAAGTTAGGTTCTTTCTTTGATGATTGGAATGAACCATCACTTGCCAATGAAATTTTTGAAACATGTCATCGATTAGAGACTTCTTGGGAAACAGATAATGTAGATGATGATTTGTTGTATCAAGCATGTGATGATATTGAAAGACTAACTCAGCAACAGGACATTTTAAAGGACAATAAAACATCAGAAAGTATACTTGAGATCAATGATAGTTCCAAACATGGAGCGAAAAATATATCTACTACATCTAAACAAGGAAGTCAGTTGGCACAATCAAATCATTTGAATCTGGGCAGCATTACAGTGCAGACGTCTTCCTTGACAGTTGGCACACAAATAAATAAATCAGTGAAGATGGAGAAAAGGGAAATGAGTGGAAATTCTTCAGAATTTTGGGGTACTACAACAAACTTGACTATGTACTCTAAGAACTCAAAGTGTCAGAATAATAATCTGCATGTGTATAGGAATAACAGTGATGTTCTAATGCAAGTGCCCAGTTCTAAATCAGTTTTTGCAGGAAGTTCAAGTCTGAATGTGAATTCAAATTATGTGAGCCCAGTAATTGCTAGTAATAAGAAGAAACTGATTACCCAGCAACTTTCCCATAGGCCCCAAACAGATGAAGCACAAAGTGAGTTTAACAAAGCAGTTAGATTTTCAAAGTATACTTTTGCAAAGACAAAAAATCCTCAGATTCTTTGTCAGCTTAATCAAAATTGTATAGAAACAAGTATGTCTACTACCAAAATTACACAAGGTTTGGAGAAAAAGAAAACTGTGAATTCAATAACTGGGGAAGCTGATCAGCAGATGTCTTTAGTGAAAATTTCTGAATCTTTGAAACAATCTTCAAAAGGTATGTATGAAACAGTTTCCTTTTAAAAGTAGTAAAACTAGTTATTTGTTGTTTGACAGAGGTATATGAGGTAAAAATATGGTTTTTAACTAGAATTCTTAAAGTAATTCTTATAATTAATTATGCTAAGTATATGAAGTATAGGTGGTTTATTTTTCAGAAGATTGCATTGGGTTCTTTCCCATTACTTATAATGACCAACATATACCAGATACTCTGTTGAACAATTTATGAGTTATTTCTTAAAGTGTATATATTAAAATGTTAGGTTTAACATTGTATGTATTTAATAACCTATTTACTAAGTATTTCATTGTTTTAAAACTTAATCTTACTCCTACTTTTAGTAGAACAATGAACAATAGTTGGTTGGCATTTTGGAACTTTCTAATTAAACACCTTTACTAGTATAATATCTGATGTAAACCTCAGTGCTATTTGTAATGGTTAAAATGGTGATTTACTTATTTGATACTATCTGTCATTTTCAATTCTTCAGTTCCTCTTTTCCCTACCTCTTCCATCTGTCATTAAATTCCTTTGATCATTATTTAAAAATCGTATCTACAGATGACCCATCTTTCTCACTCTCTATCACTACCACTTTTATCCAAGAATACATTTCTTGATTAGATTACTGTAGTTATTTTTATGTTTTCCCCTTCAGTTTTAATCTCCAAATAGCAGAATAGTCTTTTTAAAACCAGATAGGCACACATGACATTTCTGTGTGTAAAACAATTGTCAATGGCTGCCCATCGTATTTCAAATAAAATCTAAACTTTACACTGAGATCTAAAAAGTCCTGAATTATGTCTCCTTAACCTGTCTATTTACTAAGGTTCAACTATACCAACTCTTCAATTTTTCAAACAGAATAGATTCTTTCCTAGATCAAGAAGTTAGATCATGCTATTCCTTTGACTATAACAATGCCTTTCCAAATTTGACCCCACCACCCCACCCTTTTATTGTTTCAACATATATGTTGCGGAGCACTTCCTTGAAGAGTCTATAAGTGGGTCTTTTCTTTGTTTTCTACCATTTCTTAATTCTTTCATTCTTTTTATCACCAGTTGTAATTAAATATTTAGTTTCTGTAATACTTAGGCCTGCCACACCATCTGTCACTTAGAAGATGCATGATCAATATCTGGATGAACATCATGCAATATAATGTAAAAAGCCTGTTATTCACTGATACTATTATATTTTCTATGAGGGAATATGTCCAGCATTAACTATTTGTGGTTCTTAATGCCAGTGCTCTTTCCTATCCTGATGTTTTTGTATAATGTTTTCTTCATCAAAACAGCATCCTCCATACATACATGAAATCTACCTGCCTTTATCCTTTAATATGCAATGTGTTTCTATCTACCCAGAATGATTTACTTTATCTGGGATGCTAACTATTTTTATAGCATTATTACGCTGACTTATAATTACAGATTTTCTTAATCACGCTTCCTCACTTGAAGCTAACTCATACTTTTATGTTGATTGGTGCTTATGAATGAGTTTTTGGTTTCTTTTAGATCATTTTTGTCATTTAGATTCTGAGTAATGCTTTTGTTGACATTACTGCTACAATATTTCTATTTAAGTCTTTTGTATTAGCTTATACCAATAATCTGCTAGTTGTTTAAAAAGGAAGAAAGAAAGAAGTATAAAATAACTCAAAATAACAAGTCTTTTCAATTTCTCATTTTCCAAATTATTTTATCACAGGAAACCACTGTTCATATATATTCAATATACATCATGAAGCATTTTCTGTGGATTTAAAGAAGGTGTTTGTGTACACACATGCATGCACATTTAAATAGATGGAATTATATGCCCACTATTTGGCAACTTGCTTTTGCCTTTATTTAACATATTATAGCCATCTTTTCCTGTTAGTACATAAAGATTTGCTTACATGAATACATGATATGTTTTATGGATATACCATAATAACTGTTTTTATATATGTAATTTAGGTTGGTTGTAGTTTATTGTAATTACAATACTATAGTGAATATTTTACTTAAATTTCTGGTTGCTTATTTGATTATATCTACTAATTTTTTTAAAACCTGATATAAGAGAATTTGAATTTTGATGGATGACCAAATTTTCCTCCAAAATAATTACCTCAACATTATTTATCAACACTGACAGTGAATATTTCTCCATATTATAGCCCAAAATACCAGTAGGTACAACCAATTTTCAGAAATGTAAATTTATTTACATATGGTTATAATTCTATAAATGAGTATTTGAATTTTTCAAAACACCTATCTACTGTCCTATACTATCCTATTTTTTTATGGATGGATAATCTGCCACTTACCTTACCAATTTTTCTTGTAAGTTTATCCATTGTCCTTAATCTCCTGATTAGTATTAACCTTGTCAATGTTTTCTGTTTCTACTTACTTGTACTTTGGTGTGTAGCAAGCTGCTCTCCTGGAAATTTCTTTGAAGCAAAATCCACTTAATTCATGGATTTGAGGCAAAGTTGATAACTGGCTCTGGGCTGTATTTGGACAAGCCATAGTTTTTTATATAGCAAGCACACTAAAAATGGTTTTTACCTTTTAAATGGTTGAAGGGGGAAAAAAAAATCAAAGGAAAACTAATATTTCATTATACTTGAAAATTGAATTCATATTTCTTTGGCCATAAACAAAGTTATTTGAACACAGCACATCATTTGTTTCCACACCATCCATGAGTATTTTCATGGTACAATGCAGGATTTTATGCAATTGTAATAGAGTGTATGCTTCTCAAAAATTAACATGTTTATTTCCTAACCCTATGGTGAAACAAAATTTGCTGACCCTTTATTTTAAAATCAAACTTAAAAGAGCCACTTTTGCTTAGTACTATACAATAGTGGGACTTTGCAAGTTGATTTTTATTATATGTTGAGTTAAAGGAACGGCTGATGGGAAAAATGAATGGCTCTCCCTAAATCAGATTTGCATGGTGTGACTTGATATCATTTGAAATTGTTTTCTGTAGTATCAGCCCAGTCATAAAATCAATTTCAGGAAGTTATATTCTTCTAGGCTGATGTGTATTATTGTTTTCTTTCTATCCTTATTCTCAATTGAATGTAAACTGTATATAAATTCTGAACTTTGGTTTCTTGGCTGTGAGACTAAATTATTAGCTAATTAGTCAAGCTAATCATAAAGTATTTTTTAGTATTTTTCTGGGAAAGAAAAAATAGCTTCAGTCCATTAGGTAGCTAGCTTGGGAAATATCTACTGTCCTATCTACATTGTTTTACGGATGGATAATCTGCCACTTACCTTACCAAAAAAGACATCAGAATCGTCTTGGGATATATATATTTCTTACCCTAAATATCCTCTTCTGCTTTTCATTATACCAGGAAAGGAAGGTATATTTTGTGAAATGCCTCCTTTAGTCAACATGAGAAATGTCTTATAATAGACATAAACATAGCTTATCTTATAATAAAATACATTGTTTGAGGTACCGATGTCTAATTTAATTCATTATGTTTTTACTACTTTTCTACTTAAGTTCATATAATGTTTTTAGAATCCCTGTTTAAGATCTATACGTTTTTAGGTTATATGAATTAGATTTCATTAATCCATAAGAATTATTTGTTGGTGATCAACAAAACAGTTTTCAATCAAATTGAATTTTGTCACACAGAAGAAAAATGCCTCAAATAGGGACAAAGTCATCAGTGCTTGATTTTCTTTTGACCTAGAACATTTGTATCTATATGTATATACTTGGAATTTTACATTTAGTAGTTTAGTATGATTTAATAGCTAACGCAGCATAGTAAATGATGATGATGACTTTGTAAGTTACAAAATTAATACATATTTTGTTTAATTTTTAGAGGAAGAAGAAAAAAATAGGAAATATTCCCCTGAAGAAATTCAGAGAAAAAGACAAGAAGCACTGGTTCGAAGAATGGCCAAAGCACAGGCATCATCTGTAAATTCAGCTCCCACTTAATTTCTTTAATGAAATACTGGTTGGAAGACTTATAGATTATTGATAACTATCTATGATAGGAAATATTTTTTCTTGATTTCTCTGTGAGAAATTCTTACTTATAAAGCATGGACTTCTACTTTATTATTTAATAAATCACTGTTTTTCAATGGTAAATTAATCCTTTCCTTGAGAATTTATATGAAAGTTTTGAAAAGTTAGCAATTATGTACTAAGATTATACAAAGGAAACTAGTTATATTTTTAAATATTATGATTTCAGAAGATCATCAAAAATATGTAATTATAAATATGTGTCTTCTAATACAAAGCTTCAAATTTTTTATGTTAAATAGTCTATTTTGGTAGTTTTCAGTAACTATTGCTTAAGGTTTTTGTACATTTCTAATTTTTAATTAATACTTCCATATTCCTAGGAATATGTTTGGTTTGGAAATAAAAAAACTTTGGTTTATTTGTAGAGAAATTATTATTTTCAATTCCTACTTAGAAGTAGACTTGAAGTGTAATATTTCAACAATGTGATATAATTTGAAAACTTTTTAACATTTTTAGGAAAAAAAAAAAGTCTAGCTTAGAAAAAGGGAAGGAATGGGTTAGCTATATAAGTAATATATTGTCATTAACATTTAGAACTGGCGGAACAGACGTTGCCCAATCCAGCTTTATTGTATTGATGAGAAAAATCAGTAGTTATTTTCAAAGTCATGGGCAAGTTAAAACTGTTCTTGTGTTAGAATGATTTCTTTGGACACCTAGACAGTTTTACCATTTGCTTCAAAGTATTAGTGCATAAAACAACTTGGGCGAGCAGTAATTATTTTATAATACAAGAAACATAATTAAAAGCACATTAAGGACTATTTAATACAATGCTCATTACTCTTTATTTTCAAGAATTACTCTTTCCAGGATATAAGAATGAGAGTCTTTCTCTTTTTGGTTTTCCTATAACTGCAATTTTCTCATCAATTAATTTTATTAATTTTGCTCCATGTTTCTGTCTTTCTTTTTTCTCTTCCTATCATGGCATGGTATTCGCCACTTCTGGTGTCTTAGGGCTATGATAATATGGTAGTTATTGGTCTTTGGGTATGTATCATTTTGTAAATGATATTTTTATGCATGAGAGTAACAGATTTTAAGTAATCTGTATTATTTGTCTAAGAATGTATACAAAATAGAACCTAAATTCTTTTAAGTTTTTATGTAAGAAAATGAAGGGAATCTTTTACTAAATTGGCTTCACTGTGATCTGACTATGCTTTGAATATCTCTATCTTTGCTTCAATTCTTCCTTCTTGCTGCTCATTTTCTTTAGAGTGCTTTTAGCCCATTCTGTCCATTAAGACTCAACTAATAAATCTGTTTCTTTTTTTTAATTATTTTTTTATTTATATATGATAGTGGAATATACTACAATTCTTATTATACATATAAAGCACAATTTTTCATATCTCTGGTTCTATACAAAGTATATTCACACCAATTAATGTCTTCATACATGTACTTTGGATAATAATGTCCATCACATTCCACTATCATTTCTAACCCCATGCCCTCTTCCTTCAAGAAACATTCAGCATTTGGCTTTTGGGGCATTGGCTAACTTCACTTAGCATTATCTTCTCTAACTCCATCCATTTACCTGCAAATGCCATGATTTTATTCTCTTTTTTTGCTGAGTAATATTCCATTGTGTTTATATGCCACATTTTTAAATCCATTCATCTATTGAAGGGCATCTAGATTAGTTCCATAGTTTAGCTGTTGTGAATTGTGCTGCTATAAACATTGATCTGTTTGAGACTCATACCTGACCAACTTCACTGGAATTGATTTCTGTGTGACTCCCTTTCTTTTTAAAAGGAAACTATTTGGCATTTCTAGATGGTGGGGGGGTGTATTGGCCCAGCACATATGAACCTGAGCATGATTGAGTTTCTAGGGTTACCCTTGCTGTTCATACCACTCTTCTTTCCTCTTGCTTTTCTTCTTTTAGCCATTGTTAGAAACACTAGGTGTTGAATAGGCCGAGAATGGGCATGCAGAGGAGTGCCTAGTTTGTCTGGTTTGGTTCTTTCTAGTCTCTAGGGAATGTATCTCCATAAGGTGAAGGAACATATGGTAGTCTGGTAGCTCTATTCTAGCTCAAACACTGTTGCTGTTCATGCAGCGCATAAAGACTGCTACCATTAATACCATTATTGCAGAGTGGAACCTCTCGTTACTCTTTTCCTATTCTAAACATAACTTTGATCCACAGAACACATGGGTTATTTAACTGCAGACACAGTCAGTGGTATATAGACATGAACCACAATGTGTATAACATTACCTTATATCAATATACACTACCCGATTATAACTAAATTTTAACAAGAACAGAGATACCTTACTCATCTCTAATTTCTTGATACTAATATTTGGAGATTACTCATTAAATTTTGAATGAATTTACATAGACTAAGGTTGTAAGAGATTCTTCCTTGTCCTACCTGCATCAGTTTGACTCATTCCCTGATCTTCAGGGTTGGAAAATGATTCTAGGAACAAATTAAATTTAGTTTAACACTGATTATTGGTGTAAATGATAATTTATGTAGAATCCAAACCATGGTTTCCATGTGTTGTATTCATAATCACTTGTGGAATTTAAAAACAAAACACCAAACTTATCTTTGTGTCTTTTCTTATAAATGGATACATATAGCAATTGATTTCAGGCATGTGTCTTTAAAGTTTATTGGCTAGTAAATCATAATTGCTAAATGTTTTATTTACCAGAAATGGTTTTAAGCACTTTAACTGTATTATTTCGCATCTCAGAAAAGTCATTTATAAAGTAACAATTTACTATTTTTAAAATAGGGAAAGTAAACAAAGTAAACAGATTAAATGACTTTCTCAAAATCACACAATTAGAAGTTAGAGCTGAACCCAAGTATTGTGATTTTTTGTTGTTGTTTTTTACAAGTGATTAGTGTTATAAGTCAGGAGTAGAAATGAGGCACAAATAGAAGCATGTGACACCCAAACACAACCAAATTTGCTATTTTTTGGAAAAAAAAAATGATGATTATATAATTAGCCACTTCCTCCCTCAGAAGCTTGTTAGAGGAGAGGAGGGAATGAGTCCTCTGGCAGAGCGAATAGGTGTTCCTGGGTTTTAGAATGATCTCTTGGGGCTCTTTCAAAGCCTGTGTAAAGGCTCACGCTGAGACTTCATAGTGAATACAGCCAGACCCAGCAGAATGCTGAAGCCCTGGGCACTGATTTTGGTGTGCATTATGGGCTGGGATTCTGGCTCTGGTCTAGGTGGGATCAGTAGAGGCCATGGGTGAGGGTGGCCTCCATGCACATACAGTCTGTTGATTCCACTGGGTTTTCATGGGTCTTAGAAAGGAACTTTTCCTTAAACTATAGTTTGCTGTGGACATTGAAGCAAAAGCCCTCAATGACTGGGGACTGCAGTGGTCCAAAGGGAGCTTCCAGAGTCACTGAGCCAAGAGCTGTTAAGTATGAGGGGGAAAAAAAATTGTGATCTTACCTATTGAATATACTGTCATCTGTGGAAACAATTCATAAGAACCAATGATTTATGGAAACTATTTGAACAAGAAAGAATTAAAGCATTTCAGGCATTTGTGCCAGAAATGAGTATTCTGTAGGTATTTTAATTTCTTAGCTCAGGAGAATTTCCAGTCCCAATTTGTGTTTCAGGTAACTGCTGAGCTTTATGTATTTGCATGGGTGAATGTTGATTGTATGAACGTACATTGAGGTTGCCTTTTTTTTTTTCCATTCAACTATTAAATAGAATAAGGAATTACATAAAATGTGAAGCTGTTTTTAAATGTCTTTATTTTATTTCATTATTTTAGTGTTACTTCTGGGTGTTCCAGTTTTAAATCAATTGAGGAAAACTTAAATTTCCTAAACTTAAGATATAGCATACCTCAAGTGGCTAGTGAAACTCCAATCCAGATAGTAAAATTAAGGTTTCTGATACTTGCATCAAAAAACTTTTGGCTTATGTGGGTTCTATGTGTTCATATTTACCACATTAGATATGATATTTATTGGTACATTTTTAAGATAGTTACATTGATGGACACTTTTATGAAACATTTTTTTCTACAAAAATAGCATTGTTTATATTTTTGGCAAATCTTTCATGTTTGACTTTACAGAAGATAGCTATAGATTCTCAAGTTTGTACATTTAATTCATTGTAATATGTTGTTACAATTGAAGTATCTGAAGAAAGGAAGAAGTGTAATAGTCTTTTCAGGTAATTTTGGATATTCTTTGAAAAGTATCTGTTTCTTTAATTAGTTCAAAATGGAATAACGGGAACTACATATACTCTTCTTGCTGAACCCACCAAATTAAAAAAAAAAAAAAAAAGGACTACATGAAAAAGTGGATTTCAGCACACTACATATCAAACAATTAGGAAAGTGGAAATATGGGTCTATATAAATGAATGATGAACACTGGAAATACAACACTTAAAAATTCCTGTTTATACAGTGTATTAGGATTCTCTAGAGGACTAAAACCAATGGAATGTACATATAATTATAAAAGGATTTTTATTAGATTGACTTATATGATTAGAGGCTGGATAGTCCCACAGTGGCTGTCTGCAAGCTAAAGAGCCAGAGAAACCAATAGTCCAAGAAGTAGTAAGCCTCACAAGAGGAAGTAAGGATGCAGCAGCAGTCCTAGACTGAAGGCCTAACAGCTCCCTAGAGGGTCACTGGTGTGAGTCCAAGTTCAAAAACTGAAGAAGCTGAAGTCTGGTATCAGCAGGTGATGGCAGCACCAAAAAATACTCCTGCTCAAAAAAAAACTGAGCTTGCACAGGGGGCCAGCTTTCTACTCCATCCAAGGGTGAATCTTCTTACCTAATTTAACCATAGGGCAATCATCTATGCAAATACCCTCATAGACACCCAAAAAGAAGTGTGCTTTACCAATTCTCTAGGCATCTATCTTGAAATTTACAACCAAGATTAACCACCACAAAAGCATTTTAACTGAATAATTACATAAAATATAACCTTTTCAGCTTGCTCAATCAACAGGTACAACACAATAAATAAATCAGGATGAGTGACCAATCATGTCACTTCTTTCAAAAATATGCCTGTGATTACCGCCTATGTATAATTCAGTTCAAACACTGAATGCAAAGTTTGTTGTATTATATTTTTTCCTGGTAAGACACTCAGTTTTTGACATGCTAGGAAAACAGATAATTGAAAAGCAGGAAGGATGAAAATGCAGCAAAAAGCATGTACTCACTTTGCAAGTGAAAACAAAGTCCATTATAAATGGAGTTATAGAAGGAATACCTTGCAGAGAATGTTAGTACCTTTGAAAGGACTAAGTAGAGGTTATGATAGAAAGAGGTTGTGATAAAAAGAATGAAGATGTCCCAAAGGAGGTGACACTGGCAAAAAGAACTTCACTTTGGAGAAAGTCTCCTCAATTTAATGACATTAAAAAGTACAATGTTTAAAATGCTGGAAGGTGATCCAAACTTTGAAAGAAATACAAGTCAATGTCATAGAGATGTTTATTTTAAGTTACAAGAGGAAGAAAGGTAAGTACTGTTTAAACTATGTTTTTAAAAAGATTCTCAAAATTTCTAATGTTTTATATATCAAATATTTTCCTGTTTTTTTTAATTATACACTTACCACTGACTGAGAGCTTTTAGTTTTTTGAAGACATTTTTAAAAGTCCCAGAACAACTTAATTTTCCTGTATATATTAAGTTTATTTTGTATAGTTTAAGCGTTCATGGTTATTTCTATGGTCCTTCATTCTCAGGCAAAGCATCAACTGCCTGTATGTGGTAAACATTTTATACTTTGCATGAAATAGTACAACATAAGTGTATGAAAATAGAATGCATAGACTGATAAATTGATGAATCATATGGTAAACCCTAAAGCAACTACTAAAATAACACAGTTATGTCTAGTAATCCAAGATGGGAAAACAGAAACTTCTAGAAGAGGAGCAAAAGGGGAGGGGGAAGAACAAAGGGAACAAGTAGAAAGTCTAACTCTGTAAGGGTAAAATCTATCATATTACATCAATAAATGTGTAAGATAAATAGTCTAAACATTTCAAATAAAATTCAGAAATAGATTTTTTTTAAAGACCAAGTTATAGTCACACACTGCTAATCAATGGGGATATATGTTCTGAATGCATAAGTGATAAAATAATTGTGTGAACACCATAGTGCACATGCACAGAATAAGATGGCTATGATGTCATTTGGTGATACGATCTTACGGGATAACCATCAAATCAATATGGGCAGTCCCTCATTGATTGTATATGTTGCATGACTGTATATGCTGCCTACAAATATACTTTAAATATAAACACAAAGTAGATTCAGCTAAAAAGATGGAAAAGATTTTGCTGACATTCGCCAAAAGAAATATTGACTGGCTTATTAATTTTATACAAACTAGATTTTATACAAAGATTTTTATTTGAGATGAAAGTCATGATGATGTAGTGAATCAAATTTTTATGCATCTTTTTTATGACAGCTTCAATAAACATGAAATAGACACTGGTAACTGAAAAGAGAAATTAACAAGTCCCTAAATATAATCTGAGAAATAGGTAGAAAATCAGCAAAGGTAAAATAGTACTATAGTACATGATATGATAGAACACTCCACACCCAACAATAGAAGAATGCACATACGCAGGCAACATTTGTCAAAATCGACCATATTTTGGACCATAAAATAAGTCTCATTTTGGAAATCTCAAGTCATTCGAAGTACATTTTCTGCTTTCAATGGAATTAAATTAGAAATCAATAACAAAAGGATTCCTAGAAAAATCCTCAAATATTTGGAAAGGACATCTCTAGACACTATGAAGAAAAAAAATTTAAGCAATTTTAAAATGAAAATGGAAACAACACTAGAATGAAGTGTGCTGCTAAACAAGTGCTTAGGGGAGTACACATTAAAAAAATAAGGCCTCCAGTTAATGATCTTAGCCCTAAGAAAGTAGAAAAAGTGAATTAAATCAAAGAAGGTAGAAGAAAGAAAATAAGGTCAAAGCTGATTTGATGAAACACTAAAAAGGTAGGGAGGCAGGAATCAATGATTTTCAAGTAAAAGTCATGAAAATCATTCAAAGTCAATAAAGAAACATTAAAAACCTACACATTACCAATAGACTGCAAAGAAAGGATGATATAAAATTATAAATGATATTCACCAACAAATTCCATAGTATAATGAAATGGAAAGTTTCTTCAAAGTCAAGTTACCACCATTCACTCAAGAAGAAAGTACACAGACAACCCAATATTGTTTAAATTGATGTCTTCAACATCCTCACATAAAGAAAAATTTAGGCTTTCCTAGTGTATTTTACCAAACATTTTGGGGAGAATGTTACCAATTCTACTTAATCTCATGAGAATTGAAGAGGATAGTGTTTCTCAAATCATTCTGAAGTGAGGCTTACATTGATATGCAAATCTAGAAATGGGGATGAAAACTTCAGACAATATTACTCATTAAATAAGTGCAAAACTTGCTAAATGAATTTTTAGCAAATCTAACATAAGAAGAAGAATGCATCATGACCAAAAAGGCAAAAGTTTATTAACCATAACAACAAAAGTACAACTGACAAATAGGGTTTATCACAATAATACAGGGTTTTAATTTGAAAATCAATGAATTTCAGTGTATTAAGAAAGAAGAAAAGTTTTTATGATTATCTAATACACTAGAAGGGAAGTCCCCCCTCCCTTTAATGATTTTTAATGTTCTTTATAATGTGTTAGGCCAATTACACATTTTTGCATTTCTGTCTGAGGAGTCTGGAAATAGTTGAAACAGTTCCTAAATATTGATGAATATCTGACAATGGAAAAGAATATTAGAACAAAAAAGTGAGGAAAAGATAGGAAATAAGCCATGGGAATATTACTCCAAATTTAAAAAAAAAAAAAAAACTGCACACTTTTCAATACTCTTGTTTTGATTGGTAATAGTAATGGAGTAGGATTGTTTTTGTTTGTTGTTACTGTCTTCAAATGTAAGAAACATTTATGCTTAGTTCAGTCTTTGTGAATAAAGCATCAGGGTCTATTGCTTTATAGAATTCACCCAAACTTCCCTTCTGAGGAGAGTTAAGTCTAGTTGAAGCTTATTCTGAACAGTTATTCTGTCACTTCATGGAATAAGTGAGTATTTTTGCTTACTTGATACCATAGTTCATATTTAGACTAAACACTTCTAATTGATGGTGTAAAACCATTTGTTCCTGCTAGTGAAGAGAAAGGGAGCCCTCAGAGATCCTGGGGATTTATACTAATATGTAAGCTAATATGAAGCTCCCAAAGAGTATGCCCTTTATAAATATCTCATCAGTGAACTAGCACTGGAATTAAGAATTTTCTTAGTCTTCTACTTGATTTTGCACTAAACCGATTGCCATGTAGGTAGGTCTGAAGTTCTCTTTAATGTAAATATTGCACATTTTTTTAAAAGCTTATAATCAAAAGGTTTTTGAATTTTCATCTACTTAATAGATATTTAGAAATATTTGGAAAATTCAATAAATAAAATTATTGCATCAATAATTTGGTTCTATTAAAATCTCAAAATATTTCTTCTGTTTTTTCAAAAACAATACGTAAACCAAAAGAGCATGGGAAAAAATGGCAGATCAGAGGAATCGAAAGTTTTGTAGCAGCTCCCCAAGACTGAATTAAAACAGCAGACTGAGGTAGGAAGACAGTAGAAAAACTCCATTAGGCAACTCAGTGAGCTAGCAACCAGATGACAACCAAAAATATTGATTTCTAGAATAGAAAAAAAATATAAAGACAACAGACAGTGACTGTGTTGGGTGAGCTATGGTTCAGTTAGTTAGGGGAAATTATCCTCTAATGAGCTGAAAGACATTCTCCCACTGAGTTTAAGAAAAATGGACTCTGATCACAAATTTACGAGCTGAGCAGAAATGAGCTCAGAAATGCTGAGCTGAGCCTACATAGGACAGAATCCTGCCTCTCTTTGTGGCAGAGAGACCCAGCACTCCCCAGCAGAAGTAGTTGGAGTGGGGAAGCAATAACAGTGTGGAGGGACTCTTTTTATTAAAGTTCCCAAGTAGCAGATTGGGAATCCCTTGGTTTTCTTTTGGGATTTTGGGTTGTTGGTTTTTTAATCTTTTTTCTGTTTATTTTTTCTCCCTGCTCTTGAGATGCTTGCTTTTTGAATATCCAAGACCAAATGGCCACGTGGTCTCTACTTCTCACTGGATCAGTGGGTGCCCATGCCATGAGTCAGTCTGGGCATAGGAATGAGCCTGCATCATGGACTGGGAAGAAATTCAGGGTGAGGTAGCAATCAATCTGCAGAGTAGAGAGGAAGAAAGGGTGTTTGGTTTAGTCAGCTTTTTTTTGCTGCTGTGACTAAAAGACCCAACCAGAAATCCAGAGAATAAAAAGTTTATTTGATGGCTCACTGTTTCAGAGGTCTCAGTCAATGGACAACTGGTTCTATTCCTTGGAGCTACAGCTGAGGCTGAATGTCATGGTGAAAGAGTGTGGTGGAGAAAAGCATGAAGATCAAGAAGCAGAGAGTGAGAGCCTCAACTGCCAGATACACAATATATCCTCCCAAAACCATGCCCCCAGTGCTCATCTCCTCCAGCCACACTCTACCCACCTTCACTTACCACTCAGTTAATCCCCATCAGGGGTTTAATTCACCGATTGAGTTAAGGCTATCATAACCTAATCATTTCTCCTCTTAACCTTCTTTCATTATCTCACACATGAGCTTTTAGGGGACATCTCACATCTAAACTATTAACAGTGCTTTTATTTGAAATTGGTGGCCTGATCTCTGGGAGAAGTAGCATGGCTAATGTGTTAGGGACAAATCAGGTCAGGCACAAAGTAGAGACCCTAGTGTACCATATCCTCCAGGTCCAGAAGGGATGAAGGATAGACTACATGTCACAAACCTCTCCCCAGCACACATACTGTGGTTCTTAAAACAAGGGATTAAATGCAACGTGGATGAGTCTATTAGAAAGCAGGTGATGGAGCTGGCCAGCAACCCTGCAAGACTTGCACTCACAACACAGGACACAATAACAAAGGCATTTTGAAGGGGACTTTGTCCACTGAAGCAGACAATATTCTCTGATCAAAGGTAGCCAGGCAAGGAAGGGACAGAGCTCAATAAGTTTGGCCATTTTGGATAAGAACTGAGAACAATATTCAGCCTCATATTTGTGTCACAGATTTTTCCTCATATTTGGTAGATTCTAAAATCAAAAACCTGGAAATGCCTCTATTTCAAAAACCTCAGTAAAAAGTAAATCGAATCTCATCATGAGAGCTATTACACTACCTGCTTGATGTTACAGGATTCCTATTGTCTCCATATTATTTGTGTTTTATCAGGGTTTTATCTAATTTTATATATTTTTGTCAATTAATTGGATCATCTCTTGATACTTGTTTTTTTCTACTTTATCTCCGTTCATATTCTCTCTCCTTCATCCACTTTATTCTCCCAATTTTGACTTCTGTCTTCTTCCCCAGTACCACCTTTATCTCTCTTTACTTCTTTTTCATTTTTATTTTTGTTTTCTTTATCCAATTTTCAATTCAATTTAGTATGCTATAATTAATGCTTAATATTTTCAACTTATTCAAAATTTCTTACATTTAAACTTGACTGATAGAATTGTTGAGATCATTTGTAATAATGTTTATACCATATGTTGATATATGATCTCTTAAATTCAACTGTTATTTGTGGTTTCAAAGAGGGACTGTGGTTAAAATTAATACTTTGTCCCACGCCTGCAAGGTGGGACCTGCGACCGACCAGCGGAGCAGGCCCAGCCGCCTGCCGGCGTGGTAGACACATCGCCCCAATTGGAGGAGGGGCGGAGCAGAGCCGCCTCCCACGCCTGCAAGATGGGCAGACCTGCGACCGACCGGCAGAGCAGGCCCAGTGGCCTGCCGGCATGGTAGACTCATCGCCCCAATTGGAGGAAGGTCCCAGCTACCACCCACAAGGTAGGCAGACCGCACGTCCCGGAGAAGGGGCCCGGCTGCATGCCGTCCTAGTTGAAAGATCACCCCAATTGGAGGAGGGGCACAGCCGCTGCCTGCGCCTGCAAGGTAGGCAGACCTGCAACCTGGAGAACAGGCCCAGCGGCCTGCCAGCATCATAGACAGATCATCCCTATTGGAGGAGGGGCCCAGCCGTTGACCGCAAGGTAGGCAGACCACGCGACCTGGAGAAGGGGCCCAGCAGCCCACCGGCGAGATAGACAGATCACCCCAATTGGAGGAGGAGCACAGCCGCCACCCGCCCCTGCAAGGGAGACTTTTAAACTATACAAGAGCAATATAAATATATAGGGGGAAAATTCAATAACACAACAGTTTCACCAAGCAGAAAGAAATGCGAGCAGTATGAAAAGACAAGGAAAGAAAGGACCACAAGCAATGCAGGTCAACTCAACTTTATAAGAGGTAATAGCTGCAGCAGATGGAATGTCAGATAAAGAATTCAGGATTTACATGCTTCAGATGATCTGGAGTCTCAAGTAAGATATTAGACAGCAAAATCAGACAATGAAAATCACTTCAAGAGTCACTTCACCCCAATTGGAGTAGGGGCAGAGCAGAGTGGCCGCCCACACCCGGAACAGGCCCAGCGACCCGCCGGCGTGGTAGTCACGTCACCCCAATTGGAGTAGGGGCAGAGCAGAGCTGCTGCCCGCTCCCGGGACACTTCGACAATGAGTTACATAAACAAATCCAAGAAGCAAAAGATCAACTATATAGGGAGATAGAGGTTATAAAAAACAAACAGAAATCCTAGAAATGCAGGAAGCAATAAACCAACTTAAAAACTCAAATGAGAATACTACCATCAGAGTAGAACACTTAGAAGATAGAACATCAGACAATGAAGACAAAGTATTTCAACTTGAAAAGAACATAGACAGCTCAGCGAGACTGTTAAGAAACCATGAGCAGAACATCCAAGAAATTTGGGATAACATAAAGAGACCAAAGTTAAGAGTCATTGGGATACAGGAAGGTATAGAGGTCCAAACCAAAGGAATGAGCAATCTGTTCAACAAAATAATATGAGAAAACTTCCCAGACTTGAAGAATGAGACAGAATCCCAAATCCTAGAAGCCTACAGGACGCCGAACGTGCAAAATCATAAGAGATCCACACCTAGACACATTATAATGAAGATGCCCAACATACAGAATAAGGAGAGAATTCTAAAAGCTTCAAGAGAAAGGAAGCAGATTACATTTAGGGGTAAACCAATCAGGTTAACAGCTGATCTTTCAACACAGACTCTGAAAGCTAGAATATCCTGGAACAACATATTTCAAACGCTGAAAGAAAATGGGTTCCAACCAAGAATTGTGTATCCAGCGAAATTAAGCTTCAGGATGGAAGATGAAATTAAAACCTTTCACGATAAACAAAAGTTAAAAGAATTTGCAGCTAGAAAACCATCTCTTCAAAACATCCTCGGCAAAACATTACAGGAAGAGGAAATGCAAAATAACAATGAAAACCAACAGTGGAAGGTAGTACAGTAAAGGGAAAAATAATCAAAGAGGAAAAACAAACCATGTTAAGTAACATAAATAAACAAATATGGCTGGAAGAACAATCCATATCTCCATAATAACCCTAAATGTTAATGGCTTAAACTCACAAGTTAAGAGACACAGGCTAGTAGAATGGATCAAAAAAAAAAAAAAAAAGATCTAACAATATGCTGCCTACTACAGGAGATGCATTTGATAGGAAAAGACATACATAGACTGAAGGTGAAAGGTTGGGAAAAATCATATCACTCATATGGACTTCGGAAACAAGCAGGAGTGTCCATACTCATATCAAATAAGATAGATTTCAAGCCAAAGTTAATCAAAAGGGATAAAGAGGGAAACTACATACTGCTCAAGGGAACCATACACCAACAAGACATAACAATCATAAATATATATGCTCCAAACAATGGTGCAGCTATGTTCATCAAACAAACACTTCTCAAGTTCCAGAATCTAATAGACCACCATACAATAATTATGGGAGACTTTAACACACCTCTCTCACCACTGGACAGATCTTCCAAACAAAAGTTGAATAAAGAAATTATAGAACTCAATAATACAATTAATAATCTAGACTTAATTGACATATATAGAATATACCACCCAACATCAAGCAGTTACACTTTTTTCTCAGCAGCACATGGATCCTTCTCAAAAATAGATCATATATTATGTCACAGGGCAACTCTTAGACATTATAAAGGAGTAGAGATAATACCATGCATCTTATCTGATCATAGTGGAATGAAACTGGAAATCAATGATAAAAGAAGGAAGGAAAAATCATGCATCACTTGGAGAATGAACAATAGGTTACTGAATGATCAATGGGTTATAGAAGACATCAAGGAGGAAATTAAAAAATTCTTAGAGATAAATGAAAACACAGACACAACATATCGGAATCTATGGGACACAGTGAAAGCAGTTCTAAGAGGAAAATTCATTGCCTGGAGTTCATTCCTTAAAAAAAGAAAAAAACAACAAATAAATGATCTCACACTTCATCTCAAAATCCTAGAAAAAGAAGAGCAAATCAACAGCAAAAGAAGTAGAAGGCAAGAAATAATTAAAATTAGAGTTGAAATTAATGAAACTTAAACAAAAGAAACAATTGAAAAAATTGACAAAACTAAAAGTTGGTTCTTTGAAAAAATAATAAGATCGACAGACCCTTAGCCATGCTAACGAAGAGAAGAAGAGAGAGAACTCTAATTACTAGCATACGGGATGAAAAAGGCAATATCACAACAGACACTTCAGAAATACAGAAGATAATTAGAAATTATTTTGAATCCTTATACTCCAATAAAATAGAAGATAGTGAAGGCATCGATAAATTTCTTAAGTCATATGATCTACCCAGATTGAGTCAGGAGGATATAGACAACCTAAACAGACCAATATCAATCGAGGAAGTAGAAGAAGCCATCAAAAGACTACCAACTAAGAAAAGCCCAGGACCGGATGGGTATACAGCAGAGTTTTACAAAACCTTTAAAGAAGAACTAATACCAATACTTTTCAAGCTATTCCAGGAAATAGAGAAAAAGGGAGAACTTCCAAATTCATTCTACGAGGCCAACATCACCCTGATTCCTAAACCAGACAAAGACACTTCAAAGAAAGAAAACTACAGACCAATATCTCTAATGAATCTAGATGCAAAAATCCTCAATAAAATTCTGGCGAATCGGATACAAAAACATATCAAAAAAATTGTGCACCATGATCAAGTAGGATTCATCCCTGGGATGCAAGGCTGGTTCAATATACGGAAATCAAATAAATATTATTCACCACATCAATAGACTTAAAGATAAGAACCATATGATCATCTCGATAGATGCAGAAAAAGCATTCGACAAAGTACAGCATCCCTTCATGTTCAAAACTCTAGAAAAACTAGAGATAACAGGAACATACGTCAATATTGTAAAAGCTATCTATGCTAAGCCTCAGGCTAGCATCATTCTGAACAGAGAAAAATTGAAGGCATTCCCTCTAAAATCTGGAACAAGACAGGGATGCCCTCTCTCACCACTTCTGTTCAACATAGTTCTCGAAACACTGGCCAGAGCAATTAGAGAGACGAAATAAATTAAAGTCATAAAAACAGGAAAAGAAGAAGTTAAATTATCACTATTTGCAGAAGACATGATTCTATACCTAGCAGACCCAAAAGGGTCTACAAAGAAACTATTAGAGCTAATAACTGAATTCAGCAAAGTGGCAGGATATAAAATCAACATACATAAATCAAAGGCATTCCTGTATATCAGCGACAAATCCTCTGAAATGGAAATGAGGACAACCACTCCATTCACAATATCCTCAAAAAAAATAAAATACTTGGGAATCAACCTAACAAAAGAGGTGAAAGACTTATACAATGAAAACTACAGAACCCTAAAGAGTGAAATAGAAGAAGATCTTAGAAGATGGAAAAATATACCCTGTTCATGGATAGGCAGAACCAACATCATCAAAATGGCGATATTACCAAAAGTTCTCTATAGGTTTAATGCAATGCCAATCAAAATCCCAAAGGCATTTCTTGTAGAAATAGAGAAAGCAATCATAAAATTCATATGGAAAAATAAAAGACCCAGAATAGCAAAAACAATGCTAAGCAGGAAGTGTGAATCAGGCGGTATAGCGATACCAGACTTCAAACTATACTACAGAGCAATAGTAACAAAAACAGCATGGTACTGGTACCAAAACAGGCAGGTGGACCAATGGTACAGAATAGAGGACACAGAAACCAATCCACAAAACTACAACTATCTTATATTTGATAAAGGGGCTAAAAGCATGCAATGGAGGAAGGATAGGATCTTCAACAAATGGTGCTGGGAAAACTGGAAATCCATATGCAACAAAATGAAACTGAATCCCTTTCTCTTGCCATGCACCAAAGTTAACTCAAAATGGATCAAGGAGCTTGATATCAAATCAGAGACATGGCGGCTGATAGAAGAAAAAGTTGGCTACGATCTACATACTGTGGGATCGGGCTCCAAATTCCTCAATAGGACACCCATAGCACAAGAGTTAATAACTAGAATCAACAAATTGGACTTACTCAAACTAAAAAGTTTTTTCTCAGCAAAAGAAACAATAAGAGAGGTAAATAGGGAGCCTACATCTGGGAACAAATCTTTACTCCTCGCACTTCCGATAGAGCCCTAATATCCAGAGTATACAAAGAACTCAAAAAATTAAACAATAAGATAACAAATAACACAATCAACAAATGGGCCAAGGACCTGAACAGACACTTCTCAGAGGAGGACCTAAAATCAATCAACAAGTACATGAAAAAATGCTCACCATCTCTAGCAGTCAGAGAAATGCAAATCAAAACCACCCTAAGATACCATCTCACTCCAGTAAGATTGGCAGCCATTATGAAGTCAAACAACAACAAGTGCTGGCGAGGATGTGGGGAAAAGGGTACACTTGCACATTGCTGGTGACTGCAAATTGGTGCGGCGAATTTGAAAGCAGTATGGAGATTTCTTGGAAAGCTGGGAATGAAACCACCATTTGACCCAGCTATTTCCCTTCTCAGTCTATTCCCTGAAGACCTAAAAAGAGCATACTACAGGGACACTGCTACATTGATGTTCATAGCAGCACAATTCACAATAGCAAGACTGTGGAACCAACCTAGATGTCTTTCAATAGACGAACAGATAAAAAAAAAATGTGGCATTTATACACAATGGAGTATTATTCTGCATTAAAAAATGACAAAATCATAGAATTTTCAGGGAAATGGATGGCATTAGAGCAGATTATGCTAAGTGAAGCTAGCCAATCCCTAAAAAACAAATGCCAAATGTCTTCTTTGATATAAGGAGAGTAACTAAGAACAGAGTAGGGAGGAAGAGCATGAGAAGAAGATTAACATTAAACAGGGATGAGAGGTGGGAGGGAAAGGGAGAGAGAAGGGAAATTTCATGGAAATGGAAGGAGACCCTCAGGGTTATACAAAATTACATACAAGAGGAAGTGAGGGGAAAGGGAAACAAAAAACAAGGGGGAGAAATGAATTACAGTAGATGGGGTAGAGAGAGAAGAGGGGAGGGGAGGGGAGGGAAGGGGGGAATAGTAGAGGATAGGAAAGGCATCAGAATACAACAGACACTAGTATGGCAATATGTAAATCAGTGGATGTGTAACCGATGTGATTCTGCAATCTGTATACAGTGTAAAAATGGGAGTTCATAACCCACTTGAATCAAAGTGTGAAATATGATATGTCAAGAACCATGTAATGTTTTGAACAACCAACAATAAAAATCTAAAAAATAAAATAAATAAATAAATAAAATAAAATTAATACTTTGATTCTGCTGATTAGATGTGTTGAAACTGAGATATTACTCCATACTAGCTCTTATAAACAGATAACTACTCACTAAAAAATCCCATATAAAAAGGAACAGGAAAAAGATGTGCAAAATAGGTCATCAGAAAATATGAAGAAACTAACCTACAAGATGCCTCCAAAAGTAATATAAAAAATTGATTGCTAAAGTAATTAATGAATTAAAGAAGCTTTAAGGAATACAAAAAGAGAATAAAATTAAAAATTCAGGTAAAAATCTCACTAATATATTAGACTACATAGAAGACAAGATTTCAGGTCTTATTGATAAGGCATATGAACTTGAACACTTGGCAGTAAAGGAGGGGAATATAAAAGAGAGACTGTGGTCAGAATATACAAAAACTCTGGGACAACATTATGAAGCCCAACTTAAAAATCATTGAAATCAAAGAGGAAACTGAGTTATAGGCTAATGACACTAAAAACATTCTCAGTGAAATAATAGCAGACAATATTCCAAATCTTAGGAATGAGATGGGCATCCACATACAGGGTGCATGTAGAACCCCAAGTAGACAAGATAAAAAGTAACTGCTGCATGGCCCAATTAAAATGCCTAACATACAAAAAAAAAAAGTACTGAATATTTAAAAACACAGAGGGAAGATGTCAGGTCACATTTACAGGCAAACCAATAAGAACAATTATTGATTTCTCCATGGAAACTCTAAAATCCAGGAGGACTTGTGCCATAAAGGAAATAACTGCCAACCAAGATTGCTATATCTAGTAATACTGAAGTAGAAATAAAAGCCTTCCAAGATAAGCATAAAGTAAGAGTTTATGATACTAAGCCAGCATTACAGAAAATACTTTCAGACATACTAAACAGAGAACGTTAAAAATAAATACCAGAGCTTCTAAAAAAACAAAACTCATTAGAAAGTTAGTTAAGGAAATGAGAATTAGAAGCAAATTAAATATTAGAAATAAAATGGGAGGGAATAATCAAAATCTTCCAATAATAACTTAGAATGTAAATGACCTCAACTCTCCAATTAAAAGACATAAACTGGCAGAGTGGATTAAAAACTAAGGCCCAAATACGTGTTTTTTCCAATAGACTCATCTCACAGGCAAAGACAGCCACAAGCTGAAAGTGAAAGGATGAAAAATGATATTCCATGCAAATGGAGACTGGAAGGAAGCAGGAGTAGCAACTCTCATTTTCAACAAAGCAAATTTTAAGCCAAATTAGAAGAGAAAAAGAAGGTCAGTTCATCTGGAAAAGGGAGAAAAACAACAAAAATATGGAATGAGAATAAATATTTATACCCCATATAGCAGTGCACCTAACTACATAAAACTAATGCTTCTCAAAGGACTTAGATCCCAATACAATAACAGTGATTTCCAGGTAACTCTATCATCAATAGATAGGTCATCCAAACATAAATTTAATAAAGAATATTCAGACGTAAAAAAATTATAAATCAAATGGACCTAATAGACATCTATAGAATATTTCATTTGACAATAGCAAAATTTGCTTTCTCCTCATCTACTCATGGAATCTTTTCCAAAATGGGTCATATTTTACATCATTAAACAAATCTTAGAAAACACAAAGAAAGCAATATGCTCCCTTGAATCATAATTTAATGAAATTAGAAATCAACAGCAAGAAAAACTATAAAAATATAAACACATGAAGATTGAACAATGCATTTTCAACTATTAATAGATCATGAAAGAATCATGGGAGAAATTTAAAATTCCTAGAATCAAATGATGACAGAGTTGTAATACTAAAATCTATAGAATATTATGAAGGTGGTTCTATGAGGTAAATTTATTGCACTGAATGCCTGCATTAAAAAACTTCAGCAAGGGCTGGGGATGTGGCTCAAGCAGTAGCTCGCTCGCCTGGCATGCGTGCGGCCCGGGTTCGATCCTCAGCACCACATACAAACAAAGATGTTGTGTCTGCCGAGAACTAAAAAATAAATATTAATAAATTCTCTCTCTCTCTCTCTAAAAAAAAAAAAAAAACTTCAGCAATATCCCAAATACACAACCTAATGATGATATCAAGGTCCTAGAAAAACAAGAACAAACCAATGAAATAATTAAGGTCAGAGCTGAAATTAATGAAAAAGAAATTAATAAAAGTACAAAGTATCTATGTAGTCAAGAGTTGATTCTGTGAAAAGATGTACGTGACTGGTAAAACTTTAGCTAAACTAATGAAAAAGGAGGGCGGGGAGTAAGAACCAAATTAATAAATTATACATGGAAAAGAAGATATTATCTCTGAAATCCAAAGGATCATTAGGAATGATTTTGAAACTTTATGTCCCCAAAAATTGGAAAAATAAAAATTGGACAAACTTCAAGATACAAACACTTACCAAAATTGAACCAAAGGAATATAGAAAACCAAAAGAATATAGAAGACCAATATCAAGCAATGAAATTGAGTCACTAACAAAAAGCCTTCCAACAAAGAAAACCCATGACCATTGAATTCTCAGATGAATTCTACCACACTCTCAAAAAATTAATGCCAATGCTCCTCAAATTATTCTTGGAAATAGAAACAAGAAGAGAGAAATACACCCAAATTTGTTCTATAAAAGCAGTAACATCCTGATATCAAAACCAGATAAGGAAAAGAAAACTACAGACCAATATCCCTGATGACTAAAGATGCAAAAACCCTTAATAAAATATTATAAATACATATTCAAAAACATTAAGATGATATGTCTTGATCAAGTTGCTCTCATTCCAACAATGCAAGAATTGTTCAACATATCTGAATCAATAAACATAATTCATCACATAAATAAAATATCAAATAATCACCTCAAATAGACATAGTAAAAGCTTTGGACAAAATTCAGCACTAATACATGTTAAAAACAAGAAACCAGGGATAGAGGAACCTTTCCACAAAATCATGAAGGCTATATCTGGAAAACCCAAAACAACATCATACTAAATTAGGAAAAGCTTAAAATGTTTCCTCTAAAATAAGAAATGAGAGAAGATGTTCTCTCTCACCATTCATATTCAATATAGTACTTGAAATTTTAACCAGAGTAATTAGGTGAGAAAAGGAAATAAATTATAAATTGGATATCCATTGGAAAGGAAGAAGTCAAATTTGTGCTATTAGCCAGTGCTATGGTCCTGTACTTAGATGATGGAAGGACTTCCCATCTTATTGGATAGCAGAATTATTATTACTAAAATGGACAAATTACAAAAAAATAAATTATGGATTCAATGTAGTCCCTGTCAAAATACTAATGACATTCTTCACAAAACTAGATAAAAGAGTCAAAATGTATACGGAAGAATAAAAAACCTAGAATGGCCAAAGCAATTTTGAACAATAAGAGCAATACTAGAGGCATTATACTTACTGATCTCAAATTATACTACAGCACTATAACAAAAACAGCATAGTATTGGCATAAAAACAGATGTAGATTAATTATTTGTGTGAGTTTGCTTCTGTGTCTTTTATTTTACTCCATTAATCTACATCTCAGATATGTTTTCCCTTGTTGTTTTCTCTAAGGGACTCAAAAAGTTTTGGAACAAGATTGCACTAACAAGACTTATTATTGAATTTGAATATTTCTCTAAAAATATTGTTCTGGATTTTAATTTTTATTCTAAGAAGGCATCCTGAATTTGGACATTGGGCAAATGAAATAATAAAAGCAGTATATAAAATGGAATATGAAGTATAAACAGAATGTTACATAAAACAGTATATAAGATGAAAAGTCTTTATGGGTTTTTTTATTCTAATAAGTTTCAGTAAATCATGTAATTTTGAGGAATACCACAACGAAAATTATTTTCCTCAGTTTTTACATACTATTCTATTTGTGCACTTTGTATAATAAAATATCCTATACATACCCAAAGCTGTGCATAAATATGTAATAAAAACTCAAGACCAAAATTTTTCACCTTAATTACATCTCATAATTATTTAATTTAAAATCAATAAACATTAACTTCATATGATAAAAATTGTCTAGATTCATTATTCAGCACAATGACTATAATATATTTAATCTGAGTTTTCTTCATAGACTATTTCAGATTCTCTGAACTGGTTAAATCTTATATCTTTCACCAAATTTTAGAATTTTTGAGTCATTATTTCTTCCTATAGGTTTTCTGTCCTGTTCTTTCTCTTTTCTTTCCAAAACTCCAATTTCTTTCTCCATTACTATGAGTATCTAACACTTTCATATTTTATATCTTTTCCCCTGTTATTTAGGTGGAACACCTTTTAGATATTCAACTTATCTTTAGCTTAACTTTTACCTTATCATAATCATGCAGCTATTTAACCCATTAATTTTAAAATTTCAAATGTTACATTTTTAATTCTAAAATTTTCACTTGAAACTTTGTCATAGTTTCTTGGCTACTTTCCAACATTTTTTGAAAAGCATATTTTCATATATGTCATCATAGTTTTAAAGCTGCTTTAAAGTCCTTGCCTCAGAAATAACCATCCTAGAGTTTGTTTCTATTATCTTTTCCCTGGAGAATAGTTTCTATTTCATGGCTATTTATATGTTAAATGATAAAGGATTGTATTCTAGATAGTGTGTTGGTTATATTGTAGGAATTTAGATTTGGTTATATTCCTCTGAAGAGTGTTGGTGTTTCTGTTGTAGTGGACATGTAACTTGGTTGGACTCAAACAGAGGATTCTATCTTGACTGTGGCAGGTAGAAGCTCAGATCTCAACTCATACTCCTTTCTTTCTTTTTTTCTGTTTTATGTTCTTTTTAGGTATATATAACAGTAGAGTGTATTTTGACATATTACACATACATTAAGTACAACTTATCCTAATCAGGATGCCATCCTTGTGGTGGTACATAATGTGGAGTTCATACTCCTTTCAGTCAGCCCAGTACACATATAGTTGAAGGATCAGCTAGAAATGTGTACAGTTCATAAACAGAATTCAAATTGTCTTCATCTAATTATTTCCATTCTGATATTTCCTCTCGGCCACCCACTATCCTAGTTCTTCTGAACAGAAAAAAATGGTAGACTTTCTCTTGATAATTTAGCCACTTTGGACTGTTCCTCAACTATTTGTGAATTGCAGGCAAAATCTTTTAAGTAGGGATAACTACTTTCTAAGGGTTGCTGCCTTCAAGTTTTTAGCATCCCTCCCAATTCAGCCTACTTTCTTTTACTCTCTGAAGCCCTCAAGTAATTTACCTTTTAATTTTGTCCAGAGTTTTTCTTTGTTATCTAATGGAGGCCCTGTCCAGCACCACTTTTACTTCACAAAAGACAAAAACCTGCCAGTTTTAAATAGAAACAAATAGTTTAGTGACTTCTTATGAGAAGTTCCCAATCTGGATGTAAACATGTTATTGCAAAGGCCCAAAATAACAATACATCCAGATAAATAAAAATGCTAATATCTCAACTAGCTAGGAAACTTCTGGCTTTGCCATTAGTTTCCTAAATACAGTTCTCTAATCATCTATTTACTCACTGTGTAATGAAAGGTTTAAATTATGTATCTAGAGTCTCCTCAAGTTCTGTGATTCTAAACAAAAATTCATTTGAATTACATAGATGTGTGTATTTACAAAAACATATTTTGTGTGTTTGTGCTACTATTGTTAATATATTTTGAAAATCATAATGCTTCAATTCTATACTAAATTTTAACTAGGAGGCTTTCATTATATAACTTGATATAATAGATGGCTCCTGGAAAGATTGCATGTAAATTTAGAATACATAATGTATAATTGGCATTTATAGGAATTCTATGGATTATTCATTTGTAAAAAAAATGTACTTTTTGTTGTAATAATCACTTCCTAATTTAGTTTTTGTATATATCTATATTCCCGGAAAATACTGATTATAGTATATATGTTTTATGTTAAAAATAGCAGAAATAGTATCATTTTTTGCCATGATTTGAGATAGCAATAACCTATAAGCTTTGTGGTAGAGGATTCCTTTTACAATTTTTTGAATAACTTTATTTATAACATTGCTGGATAATGTTCCTATGTCATTTTATTTAATACATACATTAACCTAAAATAAAAATTACTTAAAATATTCAAACTTTTACCTTTTCAATTTTTCAACCACCTAAAAAGAGTTATCTAAAGGTTAAAGTTACCTAAAATTAAAAAGAGGTTATACAAATATTACTATCATTTAAAATACATTCTGAATTAAATAATAATATATTGTTTCAGTATTACTTAATTTATTACTATTTGTTTAGGCTCTCTCATATTCAATTCTATGCTGATACTACAATCTTGGATATGAACAGAGTAGTCAATGTCATACTTCAGTGTAATCCAATTCCATTATTATACACATTCTATTTCAACATATTGATTTGGATTCATCTTGCGGTAGAGACTTTTGTTTTTATTCTTGTAACTCTCAATACTCTAAAATTTCATCAAATGTTTCTTCCTTTATAAAAGTGGATAAGCCAAAAATCTTTTAGATATAAACATAGTATATCAGGATATAGAAGCTGTTAAAAGTATGGGTTTCTTTTAAATGTCTGTTTTTGTAGTTGATTTGTTATATTTAGTCTTATTTGAGCTATATTTATTGTCTTAACACTACCTACAATTAATGTCTTTTTTTTCATAAAACACATAGGGAATATGTGTGAGGTTTGAAGAGTTATAAACTGACAGTAAACTTTAAAGAAGGTTTGTTTTTGAACTTTCTTTAAAGTTATCTAAACACATAAATATTAAGCATGTTTGTTACATTCTTTATTCAGTTTTCTAGCCAGCTAATTTTGTAAAATGTGGACAAGATATATTAAAATATTCAAACAATTGTACAAACATCACTGTACAAGGATAGTAATGCTGGAAACAGAACTTCAGACTTTCATGATGTGCATTCTTACAGTTCTAATGAGTATGACAAACAAAAAGAGGTATAAGGCTATTGATGTATGGTATTTATATTTTAAAATTTTCAGTTTTAAAGTGGTATACAGAAAATAGGTTTGCTCTCAAAATAGTGGGAAACTATTTAATGAAACAAACATTTTACTCTCTTATTTCAATTACTTTATTATACTCTGTGCTTTAGGTATATATAACTTGTTCCAATGCCCAAATGATGTACTGGGGTTTTCCATCTGTCTCTGTCTTTTTCTCACTTCTGTTTCTCTCTAGTAACTCCATCTCTAGCCAGGTTTCCTCTACATATCAATAAAAATGGATACTAGCATTCCTTATGCACATGGCTTTTAAGCTCAATCTCTCACAAAGAAACAAGGGAACCCCCTCCCTCTTTATTTTCCACCTCCCATCTCAATTACCAAACAAAATCTGATTTTCCTTGCTTTGCAATTTGGGTCAGGAAAGTAAACCCTTAATTGATAAGCCTACCAAAATCATCTGACATACAAGAGGGGTAGTTTCTCAAAGGAAGAAATACGAGACAGATAAAATTAACATTTTTTTAATCTTACATTGGTCGTTGATTTTTTTTAAAGTTCTTATCATTATTCTAGACTTATATCCTTTGTTTTCTGAGATAGAAAGAAATAACATAGTTCCTTTCAACACCAAGTGACTATATAATGTCACAAGCACATTTGCCTCTTTTTGAAATGTTGGACATGGTCTTTGTATTTGATAGAAGACAGAATACTGCTGATGAAAGGGATGGATTACCTTTGGAAAGTATTACTGAAATCTCACATAACTCTCACATTTTTTGGTTTCAAGTTGGATATATTCCACTTCAAAGAGAGCCAAATACTTTAAGCAGCTTATGGGATGAAACATAGGAACAGTTTTATGTGTCCTTAAAAAAAGATCTAAAATTTTGGAATTAAGCTTAAAATAACAACAAATAATCAATTCCAATGGCTCACAGAAAAATATTTAAATATGATCAAAACTTCCCAGTTTTCTCCTGTCATGTCAACCTTGGTGATTCATACATATACCATTTTCATTTCTCTGCTTCTGCACTGAAAATGCATAAATGCATGAGTTGAAATAATTTTTTGTGAATCAAGTTAAGAAAGTCAGTTTAGAAACCTAACTGCAAAAACCTTGGATTTGGAACACATATTTATCATTTTGTTAAAAGAGGACAAGTTAAATATCCTACTTTTCTTCTTAAGTATCCATTTTTAAGAGGGAACTTATGAGCATAAACCTCCAAAGACCTACAGATAAAATTGACCATGTACTGAAAATGTTTCTCCAAATTTAAACATTTTCTAGTGTAAACAATCTCATATGAGACTCGATGATTAAGACTTGCTGATTTAGAATAGAGACCTTGATTTGTTCTTGAGAGCAAAGCAGAACTGCCTAGGTAACTCATGTGATAATGAGAGAACAAATATTATTTGAAGTCCATAGTTTTAAGGTGTGGTATCTATAAACAATTAATGTTTTGTGCAATGGTACATGATGTAATCCCAGTGGCTTGGGAGGCTGGGGCAGGAGGATTCCAAGTTCAAAGCTGTGTCAGCAATTTAGCAAAGCCCTAAGTAACTTAGCAAGACCCTACCTCAAAATTTTAAAAATGGCTAGGATGTAGCTGGGTGGGTAAGCACCACTGGGCTCAATCTCAGTTACCAAAATTAAATAAGTAAAAAACAAATAAACAATTGATAAGTTCTTGTCCTCTTTTACAAATTTTATTACTCTTATGTGTATGTGTTTATTTTGTATTGATTAGTAATAATATTGTTGAATAATAATTGAGCAATCCTGTCTTATTAATGAAGTTAATGGAGATGTTTAAACTTCACTTCAAGCCTTTAGACTGAGGTATGAGTCCTGCTAATGATTTTTATTGTATTATTTATCTTGTTAATTTTTTTAAAAAAATTCAAGGATTGCTGTGGTGCTTTTCAAATGCCTTATTATCATCCTTGGTAGAAGTGACTGTGGTCGATACTATTTAATACTATCTAGTATCTATTCTCCTATCTTTATTTACTACTAGAATCCTCTAATTTTTAGGAGTCTAGGGAGTCAATGTGTCATTACTGAACTGTGTATGCTCAGTCTATTTCAGGAGAGAGAATAAATTTTTATTTTATTTAAGCCACTGTCATTTGGAGTCTTTCTCACAGCAGGTAAACTTGTTGCCTAACTTATATAATGACAATGTTAGGTTTTTATTCTTGTTTTTTGTTTTTAATTTTAGATTTATATTATTAGATTTCCTAATATTGAACCATCCTTTTAATACTAGAATAATCTAACCCTAATCAGTCATCTTATTGTATTATTCTTACAATATGCTGCTGGACTGTTGGTGAATATTTTACTTGGGAATTTTTTTTTTCAGTCAAATTGGTCACTGGTTTTCTTTCTTGTATGAAATTTATTTTATACTTTGGTATCAATGATATGGCTACTTTATAATTAAAGTATTTATAAGACTTCCTTTTTTTGAAATATACTTTGGAATAATTTAAATAGCATGAGATTATTCTTATAGAAATAATTTTTGAAGTTCTCATAGCCTGGTTCTTTTAAAGGGATAGTTATTTTATAATTTTTATTTCTCTGTGGTAATTGGTCTACTCAGATTTTCTTTTCTAAGGTTCTTTTAGGTAAGCAAATTCATGAAAAGATGATTGACCATCTTAAGCAAAATGCTGACCATGTATTATGCGATTATAAAATATGTAGAACTAAAATATACTACGAGAGTTGAAGTATTAAAGGAAAGAAATCAAAGTGTACTGCTCTAGGTTTCTTACATTATACATAAGAATTAGGTAAAATAGATGTTAAAGATATCTTTTTAAAAACCTAGAGGGAGCTAGGTGCACACTTGTAATCCCAGTGGCTAGGGAGGCCGAGGCAGGAGGATCTCAGGTTCCAAGCCAGCCTCAGCAATTTAGCAAGGCTCTGAGCAATTTAGAGAGGCCCTGTCTCAAAATTAAAGTTTTTTTTTTTTTTTTTTAAGTTTTTTTAAAGGGCTGAGGATGTGGCTCATTAATCATGTGTGCTATTGGGTTCAATTCCTGGAACCAAAAAAAAAAAAAAAAACTAGAGGGAAATATTTTAAAAAATTAAAAATGTAAAAGTAAGAAGCCAATAGTGGAAAAATAGCATCATTAAAATACTGTGTGCAGTTACTCCAAATGAAGACAGGTAAAAAGAAAAAACAAAGATGACAAAAATAGAGCATAATTAGCAGCTTTTACAGAGGCTGCTTCTTCCTTTTGTGCTCTGCCAAAATTGAAGCAGTTTGTGTTCCTTCTGTCCTTAGAGGAATTTGTCAAATTTAAAAATTCAGTTCTGTAGGTTACCTTGGAATTTGGCTCTGCTAGGTTCAAGAAACGGATTACTTATTTTTAAATTATCCCAGCTGTATCTCATTTTTAGGATGGGAGAAACTTATCATTTCTTATATCCTAAAGAGGGTTAGAATTTCCTTTTAATGGTTTCTGATTTTTTAATATTTTACTTTTGTTACTTGACATGAAGGTATTACATCTTAATTATTTTATTTTAATTTTGAATTTTATAAAGGAAACACCTTTTTTTTTTCAATCTAGTGATTTGGAGCCTAAATTCAATTCTGTGGATATTAAAATTATAAACTTTATTTGTATTTGCCTGGCAAACTTTTGCCCACCCTTCTATTTTCCCTCCAAACCACTTTACTTTAGGCATTTTTTTTTTTAAATACAAGATAGACTCCGGTTTCACTCTCTCTTAAAGGATGAGTTAACATATTTATATCTATTATTATTGTTAAGTTTATCCTAAAGCTGCCTCCCTACCATTTTAAGTTTGGTTCAAAGGTTTCTCCTACAAAGTGAACTGTAACCTGATTTGATATGTAAACAGACTCTTACCTACTCTTATAACAAGTAGCCCAGTCAAGGCCAACCACCATAGCCAACTGTTTAAGCCACTTTCAAATAGAGAAGATAAGAGTGAAACAATCAGCAGTTTCTTTACCTCACTTCTGTTTTCTGAAAGTCATTTCCTTTTCTCTAGCTATAAATATAACCTCCCTGCTCATGTGAAAAGGTGGAACATTCTGAACCATTTTTAATCCAGACTGCTGCCTCATTATGGAATCACAAATAAAATCAGTTAAGAGGTGCAAAACTAGATCTGTTGTAATTTTGCCTTTTAAGATTTTAAGTGTATTTAGTCTTAGTTGTCATGTTTTTTCATATTTTTATTTCTGTTAAAAATCTTTCATGTAGGCTTTGTCATGTTTATTTATTTCTTCTGATAACTAGGTATTTGTGTATTTTGTTCTAATGAGTATCTTTATACATATGTGTCTGTATGTGTATATATATATATATATATATGTGTGTGTGTGTGTGTGTGTGTGTGTGTGTGTGTGTGTTACATATATATATAAAATACTGATATATCTTTAGAACTAATATCATATAATTTCCTAATCTTCCACTTACCCATTTTTTAAATATACCTAAATTGTTATCATAAGCAATGATAAAATTACTGTATTTCCTTTTCCCTTGATTCCCTCTTCTCTATGATTTGATTTGGGTTGATTATATTATCTTTCATGTTATTAACTTCTCTGTGTGTAATTATATCTCCACTAATGATTTGTTAGCTTTTAGTAATGTGCTTTGATCTGCACCTATTAAAGATAATGAAATTGGAAAACTTACACTACTTCTCATCTTTTTCCCTCTATCCATTCCATTTTTGTCATATTATTTCCACAATGAAAGGGCATATGGAGTTTATACTCTTCTATACCTCTTATCCTACATCGTTTTTCACTGTTATTTTACAATGCTGTAATCAATCATTATAGTTTTTCTTACTTTAGTAGATTACTCAAGAAGGTTCTGTGGGAACATGGTTTTCTAAGGTATTATAGCAGTTGTAGCATATTGCATTATTTTTTGAAAGATAATTATAAAATTCTTAGACTCCTCCCAACCCACCAAGTCACTTTCTTTTCCCTTTACAATCTCCATTTCTGAATATTTCTATGGAAAACTCGGAGACTTAGTTTGACCACATCCACGAATTCCCATTCTTGATCCTTTTGCCTGGTTACCCAAATATTTGTTGTTGTTATTGAAATTCTATAAATTTGCTCTGTTTTATCTTGTTTATTATTTTAAATACATATTTCTTTGAAAAGGTTGCTCTTTCACTATCTGAAACTAAATCTTTTATTTCAATAAAATTTTTAAATTTTATTGTAACTTATTTGTTCTTTTTTTTTCTCTTGGGGTTCTATGTAAGTCTTGAGTAAATTTACATCTATTCAGTTTTACCTATTATTTCAATTTCATTTTCCTTTTTTCTATCTTATTTCTGCAATCATCTTTTCTCTATAGTGCTTCTATTTTCCCTTGACTTTTGTGATTTTTTTCTTATTTTTTCTTTCACTTTATAATTACAATTACATTTTGTATCTTCCTATTACCTAATGACTCATTCCCTGAGCAATCTTTGTTCTTTTTTATCCTCTTGCTTTATAGAGGGTAATTCTTTATTAAACTGCTGAAATTTCTAGTGAAAATTTTGATCACAAGTTTTCTGCTACAATAGAAATTTTTTCCTAATATTCTTGGTAGGATATTTTTGTGTGTGTGCTTCTTCTTTTCTTTATAGTATGTGACTCTGGTGATATTATTTTTTCATTACTTATTTTTACAGTGTATGAATTCCTCCAAGATCAGTAATTCAGGAGCTTTTTGAGTGGAGGAGTTCAGAACTATTTTCCATATTAGCTGGAGCCTTCCTGCAGATTCACAATTTTGGACCATGTATTAGTTTTGTCTGGTCTGTTATTTTCCCAAGTCAGTGAGGACAGGCAACATAGAATGTTCTCACAATGCCAAATCTCTGCTCTCACCCTCTATAAGAGAGATCTTTTTGTTGCAAATACAGAAATATGCATGATTCCTTATTTATAGTTCTTCTTTGAGTTCTCCAAAGTTAAAGAGGTCCAGAGGAGTTCCCGCCTCCAATACATGCAATCCTATTTCCATTGTTCTGAGTAAGGCATTTGGATTTGTATCTCAGAGAGCATCTCTTTCTTTCAAGAAGTGTGTTTGCTTAAAGTCACAATGTTCTTTTTCCCTTGTTCTTTTGCCATATATCTCAGCTTGATCTCCACTCTTATAGGAACTCTACATTTATGTTTTAGTTTGTGGTTTTAGTACTGTTTTTGCCAAAAAAAAAAAAAAAGTATCTCTTTTTCTCTGTTGGGTGATCTCCAGGAAGAAATAAGGAAATACTGACTGTACAACATCAAATTCACTTTTGAAGTCAAATCATTTGAGACATTATATTCAACATTGAGAAACTGCCTCCTTTCGCTTGTTCCAATTTACAGAGATTATTACATATTTTAGGAAACAGTTTTCAAACATGACTTCATTTCAGTTTGTTTGTTTGGTTTTTAATCTATTTAAGAAATTCAGTTATGTCTTTGACCTCTCTATTTAGGTTAGAATTATTTCTAGTTTTCTTCATCAGTGACACGTTTCAACCTAAAACATACAATAAATGAGTTTAGAAAATATGGTAGCTGCATTTAATTATAACAATTTTTTTTCAATTATTTGAGGAACATTTCTTTGAAAGGTAACAGACTACTTTTATGCACTATGTATGGGTATTATGTAAACCACTTGTTGCATTTTCTTCTATTTTATAAAATTCCAATGGGAAATAGAAGAGTGTGCTAAACCAGTGATTTTAAAGAAAGTACATGATATCATTTTTTAACTTAACACCAAAGTATCTGGCTAATAGAAGAGGAAATTGAGATACAGTGTTATGCTCAAATTCAGGACCCCCAAAAGACCACCAGAGACAAGATCGATGTAAGCAGCAAAGAGGTGTTTATTGCGAGCTAGCTCGGTCCTCTGCGCGCACACAGCAACTGGTGATGTTGAGAGACCCCGAGCCCAGGGTTTGCAGCAGTTTTATACACTCTTTGGGGAAGTTAGGGACTTCACATACATCATAGCATCTCTTAGCAAATCATCACACACCACAGGAAAATCATAAAACAACTCTAAAACATGATTAGCACATTCACTGGCGGGAACAAATTGGGTAGGGGTGATTGGTTAGTACAAGGGGGGGATTCTTTTGAACTGATTGGTTTAGGCCACGAGGGGAGTACGCGTGCTAAACTACATGGTTTCCCAACATGTTATCAACCACCATAAACTACTGGGAGGGTCATCTAGCATCCCAGGTATTTCCCTGTCTCATGCTGATTGGTGGCTGCTAGGGGGTTGCTATGATTCCCTACTTAGCCTGAGTCAGGGACACCTGGCACAGCAGATCTCTCCTGTAATTTGTAAATAAACAACTCAGCAGGGTGGGTATGGGCCTAGGAGTGCTCTTTGGGTCTTTCCAAGGACAAGGGTCACTCCCCCTTCCTTGGACAGGCTTTGCTCTGAGGTAGAGGCTGGCTTTTCAACAGGAAGTTTGACACGAAGGAAGGAGTAAGATTAGAATATAAGGTGTATGATGATGTCAGATCGTGTTCATTTTCATCCATGGGGGAAATTTTGTTTTTCAAGTTTTTAGCATGGGAAATCTTCTGGATTCCTTTTTTTATACAGAAGAAAATTTTCTGAGTGAGTTCTGTTTTAGTCTACTATTAAAAAGCCTCTCTAAGTCTGTGTTGTTTCATCTATTAATGAGAAACATCAAGAATAAAGAGAATTTCTATTTTGTCTTTGAGAGCTTTAATTTTACCTTTTGTCAGTTTCTATAGTCATGTACTTTTTATCTGTTAGTCCATTTATACTGAACATAGAAAAGGATTCCAGAAATACACTTGGATGCCAAGATGCTGAGAAAAGCTTAGTTTTATCTTTTTTTTTTTTTTTTTTTTTTTTTTAGTGATTAGTTCTGACTTACGTCCCAGAGAAGTACTTTTCAAAAAAAGTAAAGAATACACACCACATTTGAGAACCGCATCCTAAATCTTAGCCTTGGACTTGAGTTAACATTCCAAAAGAGCCTCTTCTACCCCAGAAATGTCTGAATAGGTAAGTAAGCTCGACTTATTTTTTCAAATTAGAAGATGGGAATTAGAGTGGTGAAAGAACTAAGACTAACATCATTAAATAAGCAATTGAAAACAGCTGATATTTCTAACCAGGCAGTAAAGAATCTCTTCTCCTTGTAAGGTCTCAAGCCACAGAAGCCATGCTTTTGAAACTTGTTTATATGAGAAGGGCCCTCATTTCTTTCTTTATTGGCTTGTGGACTATGGTTGGGGAGGATGGACCTTGAATTTTTGGAAGCCGAACTAGTGTGGAATTTAAAAACCTTGTGGACAACGTAAAAAGGAAGAGAGTTAGGAAATTCAAGTGAAATTAATACTTCTTCTGACAGATCCTAAATGGCTGAATTGAAAGAAATTTTTGAACTATCAATTTTAATTTAGTCCATTGGAAATAATTTTAGGGATCGCAGTTACAGCCATTTCAGTTGACTGCTACACCTCTTGGATAATTATTTATTAGTTATATAGAGGAGATTTAATTTTTCTATTAGATGACATGATGATTGCATGTTTTGGAAAGGTAATTATATATATTTCTGTTTTTGACAGAGTATAAGCAAAAAACTATATGTGAATCAAACTAGATTCTCTAATGGGCTTATGGATATTAATCTGTGCTCCAATTCTTTTAATTAAAAGAACTATATTTAAAAAAAACAGATGTTTTGTTTGAGATTTAAGGATAGTGGGGAAAAATCCCTCAAAATAGGTTCCTTTTAATGTTTTGATGGATGCCAGAAGTATTCTAAGCCATTAACTAACTGCCCTGTGGAAACACCCAGGAAACATTTAAATGAATACCAGTGTCCCTCTGGGCAATCTCACCTGGTTGTCAGTATTTTTTTAAAAAATTCCATGGGTAATTTAAATGAGAGTTCAGTGCTTGAAACCATAGAACAAGACTATCATCAAGTAGGTTCCTTTGAAAAACTTAGTATAGTAAGCCCTATATTGTTAAATATAAATGTGAATGAATGACTTTATTTCATAATTGAAGTGAATCTTAGTAACTGTGCTTAAGGAGCTTTCCTTGTACTGGGAAGGACCATTTACAGTGAAATAGAAAAAAGTTCAAAAAATGGCATCATTAAGAGCTAACGGTGGTAAAGATTTTGTTCTAAAGGTGTTCTGAAAAGAAGAAAACCATGGAGGCATAATGATTAAAGAAAGCCAGGAGCTGGGCCTCTACCTGGTCTTCTAGGTGTGTCAGCAATGGTTATCAGGCTCCAAAATGACTCTCAATAAACCACACTCCCTGGCATTCACATCTTTGGGGTTTTCATCTTGTCTTCTCCTTCTTTCCATCTTTCCCTCTCATTAATAACTCTGGAAGGAGTCAGTCATGAGGATACTTACAGAGCTTATAGAGAGGCCAGTGTAGTGATGATGGAGGCCTTGGCCAACAGCCAGTAGCTATGCAGTTGAACTTGCAAATGCATTAAGGGATTCTTTAACACCAGTCAGGCCTTGAGATATCTGCAGCATCAGCTGGCAGCTGGACTTCCACTTCATGAGAGACCTTGAGCGAAAAGAATTCAGGCCAGGAACATTGGAGGAAAAATAATAAATAAAAAAAGAAGTGGGGTTGAAATGCTATGTTGTGGTATTCTTGCTGGAAATACAGGTATATTGGCTAAGAAGTATGTGGGATGATGGAAGGGGCATAGATCATTGAGGATATTGAAAAATGTACTAAATAATGTGGACAGGATTAAGGAGCCATTGGGTATTTCTTTTATTTATCCTCTTAAACTTATTTTTTTTCAAATCATAATTACTCAATCACAGAAGTGGGAAATACTGTGAAAAATATTTAAGTGGGCTGACCGCCTTGGAGCAAAGGGTTTATTGGATGTAATTTATTAATCACTAGTGAACACTGAAACCAACAAATTTATAAACCGTAGACCAATAATAGCCCACTTTTCAAAACCACCTAAACTTGTATTACGAAGACAACAAAATTCTTTTCCTTACTAAGACTTGATTTCTAATACCAATTCATATTTATTGTAAACATTTTTACTAAAACTTATTGGATGTCTTATACATTTTCCACACAGCCACTTAGTTCAACAAATCATATATAAATACTAAATTGAAAGTTCAAGGGTTTAATACTGTTTTTAATTTTTTCACAATGTTGTAAGAGGTGCAGGAAAGAATTTTATGAATGAAAATTCACCTGGTTTAAGTACAAGCTCATAGCCTTCTTTAAGCTGTTGGAATGTTTTCCTAAGGAATTTTGCCTTAGGCAAGTCTCTGCTTTAAGAATAAATCAGATCAGGCTCAATTTTATCATTGTTTTGCTTTTGGCTTACTGTTTATTTTGCAAGTAAAACTCAAAATCAACAACTGGGTCTAGGGTGAACATTAAGGAAATTGTGTCCACACTGCAGAGTCTGAATGAACGGCCTTTAGGGAATCATTAATTTGCTATTTTTCCGTAGTTCTTCAGAAAAGGAGATAAAGAAAGATTTCTTCTTAATAATTATTTCCATTTTAAGACAACATACATTTATGATATAAGTTTCAGGAAATTAAAAATTATTCTCTTTAACTGTGTATTTAATACTATGAAGCAAAATGTACCACTATTGCATTTTTTTTCTTTCTGGCTTTTTTTTTTAATGTATATGTATTGGGGGGAGCCTGTATTATCTTGATTATTCAGTACCCACAATTTTGTATCTTAGTTTACTTCTACTTGGATTCATTAATTCAGTCATTCAACAAATATCATCGAACAATAAATACATGTTTTCCTTTTAATTGTATATACACAATTTTAATGACTGTAAAATCTTATACCATACAGTTACCTAGTTTATTTACTCAGTATTCTGTTGTTGAACATTTAGTTGCCTATCATGGTTTTTGATCTGTGAAGCTATTTTTTTCTCTTCTACTCCTTAGTTTCTTTTTGTTGTAAAAATAACATACACAAATTATAAATCCAAACAGTAGAGAGTTTATATGAAAAATTTCCTTCCTATCTCAGACATCCTGGTTCCTCATCTTCCTTCCCCTTATTATCTGTTTCACATCACCTCCTCCTTTAGGAACAGTCTGTATTTATACAAACTTCCTTCTTTTCCTATACAAATCCATGCATGCCACATACAATGTTTTCAATGTTCTATACTTAGCTTTTCACTTTTATTGTAACAATATGGAGATAGTCTGTTATCTGCAGATGCCTCTTAGTACTCCACTATATATGGTTTTTATCATTAATCAGTTCTCTATTGACACACACCCAAGTTACTTATGAACTTTTTTGCTATTTCTCTAGGCTATTATATTGGCTAGTGCACTGCTTCAATAATGTTAAATTGTTTTTCACTTTAATAGGGATATATCTAACTTTCCAGCATTAAGCAAAATCTTTGCTTTTGTCCTTAGATTAGAAATTTTTGTTAAGGAAGAATTCATCTGTCAATATGTTAATGAGTTTTAAAAATCAAGAATTGATTGTACTTTTTAATAGCTGCAGAAATACATGCATTTTTCCCTCTTTGATCTATTAATTGGTGTGAATATATTATAAATTTCATAGAATCGTATCATCTCTCTATTCTTGAGATGAATTTAGGTGATACAGAGTTCTGGTTTTACTATGTGTTCAATTGTATTACTTATTTTTAATCTTAAAAAAACCCAGAAAGTCTTTTACAATTTAATTTTAAATCCTTTGTAAATATTATGTTATTACTGCAAATTTTCCATCTAGCAGATGTATCAATTTTTTTCTTAATCATCATTCTGTTGTTCAATCTTGATCTTATTTCCATTTTAAGTTATTTTAGACAATGAGAAGTTGATTAAACAATTCTTAAATTTTTTTTCTTGCCTTCTCTCTAAAGGAATTTTTGACATAAGCAATATAACCCAGTTGTGAGCCCATTCTTCTTAAAGGTTTTGAACATTTAGTTCAAATAACCATCTCCATCTCAGTATGATGGAAAAATTCAGTGGCACCTGTGTTCTTTAAGGATCCCTTGGAATTTATTTCTTATTTGTACATCTAGTTTGAGATTTTGGTTTCTGCTGGATTTTGATCTCCTTTATTTCTAACCTTTGTGGCAGTTTTTTTTTCCTTTTGTTGATTGAACATAGATCAGAACCGACTTCAGAATTCTTTAGAACATAATCCTAACAAGGCATTTAGAAGATAGTTATGTGTAATTGACTTTTACTGTTGATTTGGTGAGTAGTTATACTGAATTGTTGCACGACAGGTAAGATTAGTATTAGACATTCCTATTTCCTGTCCCTTGTCATTTGTGCTGCTGGGAATCTCTCACTTTGTCAATTTTCCTTGAATGTAGTCTTCAATCTTCTCCTTTCATCCCTGAACTTCCTCAGCCCCTCTCTCATGCCTGTTCTTGGAAACTCAAAGTTCTTCCAAGTTTATTATGCAGGGAAATTCAATGCTTTATTTAACCTTCTTTCTTAAACAGGCCATATCATAAGGACCCTCTTTTTCCAGTTGAAATGACCCTTCAAAGGATGTTTGATATTTTTGGCTAATTGAAAGACAGCTCTCTCTTCAGAGGCATTGACCTGCTGGATTTTGATGGGTGCCAACTACTCGGAACCCACCTCTCTTCAGAACTGTTGATCAGTTTAGAACATAACTTTTTTTTTAAACAAGATGAGTCAGATATGTGGCACTAGGATGTGTGTGGCATGCCCTCTCACATTTTTCAAGCTTCTGATACTGTAGTAATCACCTGCCTTTTCTGTTGATAGAAGAATTAAATTGTTGGGATCCTAACATGATGTATCTGTCAGCAGCATTGATTCATCATCACTGAATGCCAAGCTTTTCTCTGATTTGAAAAACAGCCTCCTCTCCCTCCCCTGTTTTTAATTCCCTCTGTATTGTTGCCTTGTCTTCCTGTTAACTGCTTTATTCTGTAAGAGAGGCATCATGGTAGAAAGGGTGGACATAGTGTAAAAAAAGATTTATTGTTTCAGGCACTAATCTAGCCTCTATTTTATTTAGAGTTCTCCTTAACATCATATAATGGGTTAAGATCTCTTCCACCTTTATTTTGCAAACCTTCCCATCAGCATCCCTCTCAGGACAGTGCCTGGTTAGATTATGTTCTGTTCTATCTCTCCTTTTTTAAATAGATTTTTAAAAAATAAATGACAGTGGAATGTATTACAATTCTTATTACACATATACAATACAATTTTTCATATCTCTGGCTTTATATAAAGTATGTTCACACCAATTTGTGTCTTCATACATGTACTTTGGATAATGATGTCCATCACATTCCACCATCCTTGCTAAAACCCTTCCCACTGTCTTACCTCTCACCCCTCTGCTCTATCTAGAGTTCATCTATTCCTCCCATGCTCCCCATTACCTATCCTACTATGAATCAGCCTCCTTATATCAGAGAAAACATTTGGCATTTGTTTTTTTGGAATTGGCTAACTTCACTTAGCATTATCATCTCTAACGCCATCCATTTACCTGCAAATGCCATGATTTTATTCCCTTTTATTGCTAAGTAATATTCCATTGTGTATATATGCCACATTTTTTTTTATCCATTCATCTACTGAAGGGCATCTAGGTTGGTTCCACAGTTTAGCTATTGTGAATTGAGATGCTATAAACCTTGGTATGGCTGTGTCCCTGTATGCTGTTTTTAAGTCCTTTGAGTATAGACCGAGGAGAGGGATAGGTATGGGACTTATACTTGTTAACTGAAGGGATTCTGCTTCCTTTGTAACATGTGCTTGCTCTATTATAAATATTAAATCAAGCACAGAACAATGAATTCTCTATGAGCCCAAACAGCTGAATGTGATCTGTCCCACAGGGCCTGCACAAATAGAGCAGAAAATTTTTTCTTACATATGTTGAGTAGGACTTTGGACTTGGCTTTGCTCCCCTTATGGCTAATTAACATAATCATTGTCTTCATCAGCATCATCTTCTTTTACCATTTTGCTCTCCTCCTCCCTAGGTGCCTGCTTCCCATTTGCTCCTCCCACCTGGATCAAAGTACACAAGATATACAGTCAGAACTCTGTGAGAGGCCAGGGCAGAATGGATCCAGACTGGCCAGGTGGTGAGAACTGAAGTCACAGAAGTAGAGGACAGCAGGAGTGAATGTGGAGAAGGTAAAATCATAAGTTAAACAGAAGGTCTAGATATATCAGAAAAGGAACCATGTCAGAAGTAATATTGTGTAATTCAAGCTATCATTGTCCTCTCAACCCTAATTACTCATGGAGGGAAAACTACACCCAAAACATTCTTTCTGAAATCATTCATTTTGATATAGTAAATGTATTGATAATTAAATATCTAAATTATATTATTGTATTAAGAGACATATCCAAGCATGATCCTCAAACTTCATTTCCACTTATAATTCCAATCCATCTGCACTTTTATGTCTAACACAAATAGAAAAATAACTTGTCAGTCCATCTCCTGTGCTTCTATGTCTTGAGTGATGATACCAGTTATTAGAGTCTGTAAACAAGTCAAAATAACACCTGGCATTTAGTCAGGGGAATGTTAGAGTTCGTAAACAAGTCTGCTTGGTGCCTGGCAAAATGCCAGAGGGAGTGGTTTGAGAAGTAACAAAAGCGAGTCATTAAGTGTAGAGATTCCTGATTGGTTGACTGATGTATCTAGTTTATGCTAATTAGATAAGCTCTGTGGAATGTATAAATACTGCTCCTGTCCTGCAATAAACGGCTCCTACTCCTGCTGTATCAACGTACACAAGTTATTCGTCACCCCCTGGTTAGTTTGCCCAGCCAGCCGGGCTGCGGCAACCAGTGGCAGCAAAATGATCACCACCTGAGTCAACTTGAAGACAAACGAGAAGCCAGTAAAAAGGACCTTGGCAATTCAAATGCAGAATGATGCATTCCTGAAGGGTGATTACTCCTGGCCTCACCAAGTTGGCTCTGGGTTCTGAGTGGTTGCCTTTAAACTCTGACACCATCATTTGCATAAAAGTCCTTGAAACTTGGGGAATTCAACTTTACTGAGCCTTACTTTGCTCAGTGTGAGGCAGAGATAATTTTAGGATCTACCTCATATAGTGGTATTATGAAGAATAATGAGGTAATACATATAAAGCACATAGATAGCACACAGTAAGCTCTGGATAAATGTGACACAGGTGTTAAGTAAGGTCTAGTTATCATAATTTTCTCAGATACACTCAAGCAAAAGGCCTAGGAGGCATTCTTAACCCTATTCTTCCTCCCATCACTACCTCATATCTGTGACAAAGTTCTGCCTTTCATACTTTGAAAATAAGCCCTAAATCCACGCTCTACTCTTACCTCCACTGTGACCTCTGGTGGGTTAAGGTCACCACCCTGTCTCTCCAGGGAGACTGCATCAATCCCCTTGTGGGTCCCTGGCTTCCACTCCTGTTTCTCTTACTCCATTCTCCAAACTGTCACCAGAGCAAACTTATAAAACTATAAATTCTATCCAGTGATATTATTTCCCTTTGTTCTCAAAATAAATCCAAACTCAATTTCATGACCTATAGGGTCTGGCTGAATTTGACCCCTGTCTGCCTCTTAATTTCTTCTTTTTTTTAAATATTGACATGTATATTTACTATATATTATAAAATGTGTACACATATATATATACACACACACTCACACATGCACATATCTGTATGTGGGTATGTATATACATACATAAAATGATGACATATATTTCTGAGAAAGCAAAATATGATTACATAGCAATAGCTGTACACACAAAGAATTCACAACTCCCCAAAGAAAATTCCTCTATTCTCTTTGCTCACTGAAGTTCAGCTGCCTACACCAACCTTTTTTCCAGGTACTTGTTCTTCTCTCACTTGCTCTGCTCCTTCTCCCATTCTCCTAATGGCTCATTATTATCATCCAGGCCTCAAATCAAACAGTGCCCTCCAGAGGAACCTCTTTCTCTCCTATCCTGGGAGTCTCCTGGAATAACAAGTTATCTCATGACCTGGCTTCCGTCACCCTCGGCATTCATCACAACTTAGTATTATCATCTGTATTTTTTGGTCGTCTTATTGATTTTCTATTTCTTCTACTAAAATGTCAGCAACATAAGGGCAGAGGTGACTCCTATTTATTGCTGCATCTCTATAAGTTGGTATTTGGTAGATTATGGATTAAAATTTGTTACAATAATAAACTATCTATGCTTCTAGGAATGAAATGTGTATATAAAATATCACCCTTTGGGATGTGAGCCTATATATTAATGAGTGTGCGAAGATATGTGTGAGAATGTTACTACATGTGAATATGCATGAGTGCACATGTATGCGTGTGAGCAAGAGAAGCTTACAGCTGTGAATATGTGTGAACATATATCAATGTGAAGGTCTGAATATGTGTATGTTTGTGTCTTTGGAAAATATTAGAGAAATCTGATTTCTTTGATTAGGTTCAAATCAAATGCTGTAATTAAATATTTAATAATTCAAGTTAAATTTTTAAAAATCTAATTAAAATAATACTATAATCATAAATTATAGTACTATAGCAAAGGAATACTTTATAATTCTCTATTTTGAGAAATGAATCTCATAAAGCTAATCACTAAAATTGGATATGTACAGCAAGAACTCAAGAGTATTTTGTTAAATGCTATGGGAACTCAATCATTCTCTGTTCTTTCAAGTTCAAGGAGAAAACTCTGTGATCTGCAGGTATTTTCTGAATCACCGCAATGCCTTTCCTGCCTGAGACCCTCAGCATTTCTACTGCCTCCCAGGCTCTTGCTCTTCCTCTTTGCATGGCTGAGTTCAACTCATCTCTCATGTCTCAATTCAAATGTCAATTCTTCAGGAGTTCCCTTCCCAATTCACTTCCTTGACCCCACAGTAGGGATAGGTGTCCATTATTTGTTCCCAGAGGACCCTGTATTTCTCCTGGAAAGTACTCATAGAATTAATTTAAATTTAGGCATTCACTTTTTTATCCCCCAACCTCTAGGAGTGCAGAGACCTCCACTTTCTCATTCATTGCCACATATACCTCTCAGAAATGATGCAGGCTTTCTCTATCAGGCTCCTCACTTATTTTTTTTTTTTCTTTTAGCCCTCATTGGCAGTATCTTCAAGATCCATTTATCTGTTAGTAGTGGGTTGAAGGCAATGTAGGCTTTTTCTATCATATACCTCAAAACTCCCAGCCACACCCCGTTATACAACTGCAACCTCCACACGTTTATGTATTGATTATAGCAGCCTCCCATTTCCATGAGAATCTGTATCTGTTTCCTGTGCATGCTGTAACAAATTGCCAGAAACATGGTGGCTTAAAACAACAGAAATTTATTCTCTCTAGTTCTAAGATTCAGGAATCCAACAACAGTCTCATTGGGTGAAAAATCCATGTTTTTTGTAGTGTCTAGAGGAGAATTGATCTCTGGCCTCTTCCTATTTCTGGTAGCTGGTGTCATTCCTTTGTTTTGAGCAACTCACTCTGATCTCTGCCTCTGGTTATACTGCTTGTATTTCCTTTCTGAGACCATTATTGAGGCTATCACAAATATTTGTATGTATTCTTATATAATCTTTCACATTGTTAACGTAGCATATTTTGTCATTCAATTGCTAGTGTTAAGCCATTCTTACATTCAGGGAAAACAACAACATAATAATCACTTTATCCTTTTGAAGTCTTTACAATATTCCATTTTTAGCACTACTATGCTTTATTGAACCAAACTTCATTGATAAACATTATTTTTAATCATTCTATAGTAATTCATTATCATAAATTTATTAATATATACATATAATCTCAGTGTACTGTTATGCTCGAATTCGGGACCCCCAAAAGACCACCAGAGACCAAGATTGATGTAAGCAGCAAGAGGTGTTTACTGGGAGCTAGCTGGGTCCTCCGCGCGCACACAGCAACTGGTGACACCGAGAGGCCCCAAGCCCAGGGTTTGCAGCAGTTTTATACACTCTTTGGGGAAGGCAGGGACTTCACATACATCATAGCATCTCTTAGCAAATCATTACACACTGCGGGGAAAATCAAATAACAACTCTTAACATTGATTAGCACATTCAGTGGCAGGAACAAGTTGGGTAGGGGTGATTGGTTAGTACAAGAGGGGGATTCGTTTGAACTGATTGGTTTAAGCCATGAGGGGAGTAGTGCTGAACTACATGGTTTCCCAACATGTTATCAACCACCATAAACTACTGGGAGGATCATCTGGCATCCCAGGTATTTCCCTGTCTCATGCTGATTGGTGGTTGCTAGGGGGTTGCTATGGGTACCCACCTAGCCTGACTGAGTCAGGGACACCTGGCACAGCAGATCTCTCCTGTAATTTGTAGATAAACAACTCAGCAGGGTGGGTATATGCCTAGGAGTGCTCTGTGGGTCTTTCCAAGGACAAGAGTCACGCCCCCTTCCTTGGACAGGCTTTACTCTGAGGTAGAGGCTGGTTTTTCAGTACTTGTCCAATTATTTCTTGGTATAATCTTCAGAATGGAAGTACTGAGGAAAAATGTACGTATTTAAAAATATTCTGTTTGTCTTGCAAACTTGCATTCTAGAAATGTTGTTCCAATATTAGGTCTCATATCTCACCTATGTTCACCATCCCTCCCACATCCTACTCAGTTTAGAGAACTAACTATATTTATAAGAAGCAAAACTCAGCATTTAATTGTTTCATTTTGTATTGCATTGATTATAAGTTGAACAGCTATTTTTATCTTTATTCCTAGACCATTTGCTTCTGCAACTTTCAATTTTTTCTTTTTGATTTGCTAGAGCTTATATGTATATTAAAATAATGGTCTTTCATATTAAGATAGTAACCTTTCTGTGTAAGTTTGAACTGTATTTTAGCTTTTGGTTGTTTTGACCTCCTCTGAACTCTGTTAATATTACCTTTACTTATACAGAAGTTTAAAATTTTTTGGAAATAGGTTATGCATTCCTCCCACTATGGTTTCTGAGTATAAAATTATTTTAAGAAAAGTCTTTCTAATGCCAAGAATATTGGCCATTACTGTAAAATGTGACCTTACTTTCAATCAGAGAATGGTGAAGCTTAAGATCATTCAAACTTCATTAGCTATTTTCTAGGTAAATTCTGGGCTGCCTCAAGGATTTTTTTTTTTAATACCACACAAATCCATCTCTCAAATGCCACAGCTTATGCCAACTGTTTCAGGTGGTCAGCATAGAAACATCCTGAAGAATTCTACCAATCAACCTCCTACATCAAATGAGTGTTTAGTTATGTTCATGTTTATTCTGAGTTTATAGTTTATAAAGTTTGAGCATCCCCCCTGCCCTTTCTCCCACACTAAATCCAGTGGCAAATGACTTTGATGAGCATTATGATTTGGATGTGAGGTGTCCCCCCCAAAGCTTATGTGTGAGACCATGCAAGAAGGTTCAGAAAAGCAATGATTGGGTTGTAAGAATCTTAACCCAACCAGTGAATTAATCCCCTGACAGGGATTAACTGAGTGTGAAGTGGTAGGGTGTGGCTGGAGGAAGTGGGAATTGGGGACATGGCTTTGGGTATATGTTTTGTATCTGGAAAGTAGAATTTCTGTCTCTCTGCTTTCTGATCTCTTGTGAGCTGCTTCCCTGTCCTCATTCTTCCACCATGTTGTTCTGCCTTACCTGGAGATCTGAGGAATAAAGCTGGCTGTCAATTGACTGAGACCACTGAAACCGTGAGCCCTCAAATAAAATTTTCCTCCTCTACAGTTATTCTGGTCAGATCTTTTAGTCACATCAGCAAAGCAGCTGACTGAAACAATGAGTTAGGGAGCAAATAGACTCCTGGGGAACCTCAAACAGGTTTAATCTTAAAGGTTATTTTGGATCTGAACACCAATGACAATAAACTACTTATATTTTATCATTTTGCACATTATTTTAATCTCAAGAACTAACAAAGAAAAAACCCTGCCTGATGTTAAAACTTATTTGGAGATAAAGCCAACTAAGAGCCTGAATTCACACAACAGTTGCAGACAATATGGGGAGTATGTTTTATCACTCCTTAAGTATTCATTCAGGGCCAGCAGAAGTCCAGACAAAGTAAAATGTTAAGAGATATGCTTTCATAATCATTGATTTTTCTTTCTCTGAATTCTTCATCTTAACCATATTTGAACCATTGACATTCATCTCAATCACTTCTCAGAGCCATTTCTTTCCAATATTAACTAATATTTTGTTCATGCTTACCTCTCTTGGAGACTTATGCTTCCCCTCATATTTCTTTTTAAAAATTTTTTAAATTTACATATGACAGTGGAATGCATTACAATTCATACTACACATATAGAGCACAAATTTTTTATATCTCTGGTTGTATACAAAGTATATTCACACCAATACGTGTCTTCATCCATGTACTTTGGATAATGATGTCCATATCATTTCACCATCATTTCTAACCCCAAGCCCCCCCCTTCCCCTCCTACCCCTCTACCCTATCTAGAGTTCATCTATTCCTCCCATGCTCCCCCTCCCTACCCCACTATGAATCAGCCTCCTTGTATCAGAGAAAACATTCAGCATTTGTTTTTTGGGGGGATTGGCTAACTTCAATTAGCATTATCTTCTCTAACTCTATTCATTTATCTGCAAATGCCATGATTTTATTCTCTTTTATTGCTGAGTAATATTCCATTTTGTATATATGCCATATTTTTTTTGAGTCATCTACTTAAGGGCATGTAGGTTGGTTCCACAATTTAGCTATTGTGAATTGTGCTGCTATAAACATTGATGTGGCTGTGTCCCTGTAGTATGCTGTTTTTAAGTCCTTTGGGTATGAATGTAGTTCCCTTCAGTGTCTCCCACTCTAACAACTCTCATCCTTGCTTACCTCAATGAGGTGGTTGCAGACACACGGTTTTGAACTTTTCCTTAATAGTTAATTTTCTTGAGGTACTGAATAATTTTATCTACTTTCTGCCTTAAACTTCTCCTTTTCTCTAATATTCTCATTTGCAATAAATCAACCAGAATTGAGCACTACATGGTGTCTTCCCTTCGTGATACTGGCATGATTTCCTCTGACTCACATGATGGGGGCAGTTGGTGACTTGTCTGCTTGTTTAAGTACTTGGACATAAGATTATTTCACTGCTTGTTTAATTGCACCTCACAGAGAGTTCTGTAAGATGAGCATAAAGCAATAATGCTGCCTCAGATAGAAGAAGTAGACAGAGATAGGCAACACCTACGAAGTGTGGCTGGTTTACATTTCCCAAGGAAGTATTAGAAAGCAAACCACAGAATCTCTTTTCTTCCCATTCCCTGACTCACATATGTGGCTAGACTGTCTTCCCCTAAACTTTCCATTCTCCCATCAAGAGATAATCTGGAGCAGGCTTGACAATTGGTTTGTTTTGATGGAGTGCAGAAAATTGTATCCCAAAACACGGCACCTTAACATACTGAGTATTTTAAGCTGAAGAAAACTGAAAATTTCAGAAGCAGGAAGGTCTCTCTGACTCTCTCCTGCCCCCTCTCTCTTGAAGCAGAACATAGAAACTGAAATTGCCATCACTTTTTTTTCCCTGTGAAGCAGGCCAAAGAAACTAGAATCCCCCTTCCTCCTTCTCCCTTAAAGCAAACTAGAAAACCTATAGGAAGGTCACTCCCTGACACCCTCTCCTTCTTCTTCTTTTTTTTTTTTTAAAGAGAGTGAGAGACAGAGAGAGAGTGAGTGAGAGAGAATTTTTTAATATTTATTTTTTAGTTTTCAGCGGGCACAACATCTTTGTTTGTATGTGGTGCTGAGGATCGAACCCTGGTCGCACGCATGCCAGGCGAGCGCGCTACCACTTGAGCCACATCCCCAGCCCCGCTCTCCTTCTTTTCTACCCTGAAGATCCTCATGTGACAAGTATCCTGTTTTATACCAGAAGAGAGGGAATGTCACACGGAGAGGCCAAGAAGAATGGGAACCAATAGGTCTTGCAAAGACCACCCCCCAGCCCAGGGTTTATCACCATTATAAAACCCCGTTGTCTTCCTATCACTCTTGTGCATGACTGTCATAGAAATACAGGTTTTTCCCTGGGTCTCCATGTGTTTCTTTCTGAAGCTTCCAGTCATGTAAAATTTTTATTATGTAAGTGTGTATGCTTTTCTTTTGTTAATCTCCTTTTGGTTCTAGGGGTGTCATCCATGACCTTTCCAGTGGTTAAGAAAAGAATCATTCTCCCCTACTGTTAATAACCCATAGAATGTGTCAGAAGTGACACAGGATGCCTTCAGAGGCTAGGTAATAAATAGTGGCCTTGTCCAGGAGGACACTAGTCTTCAGAACCCTGAGCCACAACATAAGAAATCTGAATAGTCTGAGGCTATTGTGCTGTGAGGAGCCCAGCCCACCAGGAGAAGCCACATGCCAATGTGCCAGCCAACAGCCCCAGCCATATTCACAGGTGAAAGCCAAGGTCACTGTCAGTCCTAAGTCTCCAGTGCCTCCAGGTGATTCTGACCACTTGCCTTTGCATCTTCTCAGCTGGACATGGAGCACGGACAAGCTCCCTACAACCTTGTCTGAATTCCTGATCCAAAGAAATTGTAGGGGTAGTCAAACAGCTATTTCTTTTTCTTTGTGGTACTAGGGATCAAATACAGGGTCTTGTATGAGTGCTCTACCACTGAGCTACTACATCCCCAACCTTCAACTGGTTATTTTATGTCACTCTGTTTTGGGGTAGTAATTTCACAGTGACAGTACTGGAATACCTCCCTTTGAATCTCGGCTGGCCTCCTGGCTTGCTTTAGTCAATAAAATGAGAAGAAAGTAAAGAGTGCCAATTTTTGAACCTAAGGCCCTACAGGACCTTCTTGTTTATGTTTATGTGTTGTTCCCTGGCTGGAGGATGACAGCCATGTAGAACATGTCTCATCCCAGTCATTCTAGTTGAGACCAGCCTAGATAAACCAAGAACTAGCCCAAATCACCCACAGAACACAGCTACCTATGGCACCAACCACTCCAGACAGAAGAAATGGTGTTGGATGCCACTAAGACTTTGGGGATGTTTGGGTCAGGAGACAACCCAGTGAATTATTTTAAAAAAATAATAATAACACACTCTCTCTTGATTTCATAGTCCCTTTCAGCTACCATCTTTTATTTATGCTTTATAGCAAAACTTCTAAAGGTAGTTACCTTCTGTTCTCTCTTTGACTCCTATCCCACCACTACACTGTACCTGCTCTTTTCTAGGTGGGCATGACTCTCATGATGCCGGATCATTCCATACGTTCATGTTGGTTGATCATCTCATTGAACTCTGCAGTAGTATTCAGCACATTTGATTACTCTCCATTTCCAAACACTTTTTCTTTTAGTTTTTGAGATAGTTGCAGGTTTTTTCTCCCTCATTGGCTATTCCTTTTAAAATCTCTTTTGCTGATTCATTCCTTAATTTATTTATTGAAAGAAATTATCTGTTGAGAGCTTCCTATGTGTTAGGCATTTGGAGGGAGGTTCTTATAGTCAGAGCAGTGAAATTAAAAAAAAAAAAAAAAGGATTGCCTCCATGGGCCTTACTTATATTCTAGTGAGGAGAGATAGAAATCAGCAAATGCATATTGTGAGTATCCCCCAAAGGCCTAAGTGTTAAAGGCTTGGTTTTCAGCCTGTAGCACAATCGGGAGGTTGTAGAACCTTTAGGAAGTTGGGCCTATTGGAAGGAAGTTAGGGGTCATTGGGGACATGCTCCCAATGTTAGCACCCTGGCCCTTTCTCTATATAATAATAGGTGCTATATCACATTAGGACCAAAGCAACACGGTCAATTGACCCTGGCAGAAACTTCTGAAACCATGAGCTGAAATAAAGCTTTTTTTTCTTATACTTTGATTACCTCAGGTATTTTGTTACAGTGATGGAAAACTAACAATAGGCAAATGTGTCTCATACAGTGATATGTTAAATGGGGAAAAATAAAGCAGAGGAAGGGGAAACAGATAGTAAGAGGGTTACCATTTTAAAAAGGGTGGTGAGTGAAGTCCCCACTGAGTGAATGACATTTACAGAGACAGAGCCATAGGTCTTCTTAGAATGTAGCATCCCCGACAAAAAGAACAGAAACTACAAAGACCCTGAGATAGCAGTGTGACTAGCATAATCCTCTGCCTCTTTTTATTCTTTTATTATATTTATTTCCAAATCAATTGCTTTGCTATTTAAGCTGGAATTTTAATTTTTAAGAAAAAAGAACAATGAAGCCATTTATCACAAATACTTCAATTCAACGCAGTTTAGGATATGGGGGAAAGGAATGCCTTCCATAGCTCATCTTGGATATTTAGTCAAGGTTACTGCTTATTTTAAGGTTGACTGCTTATTTTTGATAATTTGCAGGGTGTAGTTCCAGTCCCTTTTCTCTCTCTACAGAACTCATGCCTTGAGGGAGCAATGCATCCATGTGGCTTTAAATGCCAACTATGGGCTGACAGTTTTTGAGTTGACTGTTTAGTTAAGACCTTTCTTTGGAGCTTCAGATTCAAGTATCCAACTGGATTCTTGAAATCTTCACTTACACTCAGATTTCAAATGTATATCCAAAGAGAAATACTTATTACACTAACATTCTCAAAACTTGGCCAAATTCCCCTAGTATTTTCCACCTTTGGAAATGGAAACCTACTCAACTGTACAAGCAAAAAATTCACTATCAGTCTTGACTCCTCATTCTCACCTACATCTCAAGATCAATGTAATAATCTTCTATAATTTATCCCCCAAACATCTCTCAAATTCTTACACTTCTTATCTCCACTTCTCCCATCCTGTGCCAAATCACCAGCGTTGAGTACCATATTCATATTTATGGCCAACATCAATTACACAGTGAAAGTCAGTAAAAGTGGACTAGACTGCATTATTACATAAACCTATTTAACTAAGTTCAGTTTACAATAAAGCAAATCTTTCAAAAGGCTGGATATACATATGTACATATAATAGCAAGTTTGACTTTTCAACCAGTAATTGGTTATTTAACTTACAGAATTATGTCTTATCTATGATATCGGATATGCATGTGTGGTGAGTTTCAGAAATTTTAATAAGCAAATTTTAGGTTGAAACAATATTCAGAAGAGTGGAAAATCTCAGCGCTTTATGCCAAAGTCAATTTCATTTCTATGATTTTATGATTTTTATGTGTTCTAAGATGAGGTTGACAACTCTGGACCATTCTTACTCTAGACTAGCTTATTAAATTATTAGATCCCTGGTTTTTTACAGTGTGAATAGTGACTTTTTATGTACATGAATAACTATTATTTTAATAATAACTCACTGTGCTAAGAATTGACATTTAAATTCATAAATAAGATCACAGCTGCTGACCTCTTTCATTGAAGAAAAGAACAAAAGGAGTTCGCAACTCGTTCTGAGAGTCCACCTAAATCAATTAGGATGTTAAATCCATGCATAAAATAATGTTTAATAAAAATGCTTTAAAGAGAAAATTGTCTCATTTTAAATTGAATGAATACAAAAGATGACACGACACGAGGAGGTTCCCGGATCGCTGCTATGAGGCTTGAAGACACCATATTCAGACATTGCTAATAGTTCAACAGTAATTGGAATATTAATAGGACATGTCATTCTGATTATATAGAATATGCATCAGAATATTTTACCTAACTCTTCTGGATTGATTGGAGAGTGGCAGAGAGTAATCTGATTGTCGCTTTTCTCAGTTCAGGAGCGCCATTTCAGTATGCTTACTCGCAGACTCTATTTGAAGACATATTCAAAATAAAATCAATGTATTTATAACCTAATTAGCTGGACTACATTGATTCATGTTCCAGATATTCAGTGTTCATAGCCTTATTGTTTTCACTAACCACCTGTAAATATATCCTGGGTGGCATGTTGGGTTAATGCCCTTGTCTTTCCCTCCCGGGGAAAACTGAACCAATAGCTGCTGTAAGTCATCACTAAAATCCTGTGTTTTCCAGTTTTCTCCTAGTCAATACATGCTAATAAGACTTCAAATTTATATGTCACTTAATCTCAACCGAGTCTTGGGCTCTGTACATAACATTAGATTACAAATGGATCTTGTTTAATGAATGAGTTTACTTTCTAAAAGTAAAGGGAAACTTGGCCTTTGAACTTTGGCTCTCTCTGACCCAGGATATAAAAGAAGGGTCAGGAGTTCAATGGAACAGCTTACATAGGAGAGTCAGCCATTCTGGGGTACAGACCGAGTCACCTGTTCTCATCAAGCCCTGCAGGAGAGAAGACAGGTGACCTTTCAACTTTGGCTGCCACAAATTTACCCACAAGCAGTCATATATAAAAAGAAAAAGGAAATCAGACCATATGTTATTTCAGCCTTCTCCTAACTTAAAAAAAAACACCAAATCACATCAAGTGAATTGGTAAAATTAGCTTTAAAAACATGCACTATTTCTTAAACTGGGGAGAAAAGGCAAGTCTCAATTCTTGGATACTAATGTAAATAGAAGCTTCAGAGATGTTAGTGGCTTTCAGACTTGAAGCTGTGGCTCTGAGCTTGCTTAGGATGTCATTGATTTACTCATTCCATAGAGGTGGGGAGAGAGGACCAGGGGAGAGAGGTTTAATTAATCTTAAATATCTGTGCAATTTAAGAATTGTAGGCCTGGAACAGTTCCTGTACTAACATGATTAGCAAATATTGACTTTTGAATACAATAATAATGTGTCATCCGAAACCCTTGATAAGTAACTTAAGTACTTCCTTAGCTTGCATCTTATTAAATTAGATGAGGTAGGGTTGAGGCACATTACACAAAGACACTGAAATGAAAAATCAGACCTAAGGATTTTAACATTGATTTTAAGAGAGGTAAAAGTCACAAAGAAAACTAGTATGCTTCAGTTCCATATCCTAGGCATATAAACTATCTATTTTCCCTAGGTAGATTTTTTTTTAAATGTGCAATAATTTTCACGGTGCAAGTGTAGTAAACATTCACAACTTGTGACTTTATGACAGCTGTAATCAATCATCAGATTATGCATGATGACCATATAATTTCAGTTTTATGGAAGGTTAACTTACACAGATTATGAGCTTTTGATGTTAAAATATGGAAGAAAGAACCATGTCACACTAGTGGACCTGTGACTACGGTAAGGATAATCTACCCAACTCCCTTCATAAGGTTTAACTTAAGAATGTGTACAACAAGTCTGCTACAAAAACAGTTAAAAGATGTGATGCTGGTCAGCTGTGCCCTGACAGGTCTGACTGTATTGATTAGTTTTCAAAGGCTCTACTTACAATAGACCTGGAATGAGGGTAAAAAAGCCCCCAAATGTCATCAAAGCAAATGGCCTGTGAATGTTGCTTCAGAGCTCGTCATTAGTTAGTTGCCAGGGTATTTGGCTGCCGAGCTCGTAAAGAGGTTTCTATGGAGGAGAAGGTACGACAAAATGCGATTCTTGGCAAGAAGACTTCTGCTCAAATAGCAGGACACATTAATTCTTGCTTGATACATAAAATTAATTAGAGGATTAACGTTCTTTATGAAAATTTTGCCCTCTTTTTATCCTTTTTTTTTTTCAAGCCAGGAATAGACCCCAGGCCTTTTTGATTCTCTAATGAAATTGCAAATTGACTTGTGTTCAAATGGTGCTTGAATAAAATGAACAATTAAAAATGTATTGCTAACAATGAGATGTATCAGCTGATCTCTTTAAGGATTAATTAGTTCCAGGAACAATCTTTCTCATACGACAAACCAAGGGGAATAGAGCCATTGTGGGTGGACAAGAAGTGTCAAAGAAGAGGTTTTTTTTAATGCACACGTGTGTGCATGTATTCATATACACACATGTAGTTCAAGAATACAGATCCACATAAAAGCATATTACAGGCTTACACCATCAAAATTGGCTGCAGCAACCTTGGAGATATTTATTCCCCCTCAGCTAGGATGATTTGACTGTGGCTGATTAGCGATCCATTAGTTAGCTTGAAGGCAGCCAACAGATTTTACTGATCGTAATTTATCATTAAAGCAGAGAAATGCTTTAGGTATTTAAATAATGTATGCAGATAAATTCACTCTTATTTTTTTAATTACCCACCTGTACCCACCTTGTCAGAATCTTTGCCCCCAATGAAAAGTTGTTCTCTGAGGAAATTTCCAAAGTTAGCAGCAACAACAAAGTCAAAAAGAAAAACTCCCCTTTATACTTATCAATTCTGTATTTCACTCCACTCCTCTTCAAAATATCCGATGTGTTTCAGGTTACATTTATGGTACTGAAAAAAGAAAACTGAAATTATTTCTACATTTGCCATTGCGGACTGAGGGCTTATCTTGCAAAATATGATCCCTCTGTCATTTCTTTAGCAAAGATTTCAGATACAGCAGGGGGAAATTAGCATCCCCTGAGCCTATGGCAACAGCTGGGGAAAATAGGATCCTCTTCTTCATCCCAGACCCACTTCAACAGATGATGTTCTAGAAAATGTCATTTTTTTTTCCTTAGGCTGCCCTAAAGTCAGATCTCCTCACTGCCAGCATTGTGCCAAGTCAGCCTAAAAGGGCATTTAGCATTGAGGCATTTGGTAAACACGGCTTTATTGTGCTTGGTCCTCCCTACAGGGCATTCTGAAGAGATGAATAATAAGTGTGAACAGGAAGAGCAAGTTTCCAGTTCTGTCAGATTAATTAGACTAACGTAGAGTGAAGTGAGGTTTGCCGTTAGGTAAGTTGAAGACATGTAAAGAAAACCATCTAAGCAATCTGGAAGGATTTTGAGAGCAAAAAGTCCCTGTGTATTTTTGAGTGTTTGTGTAAGATATGATATCTGTGGATAACTGTGCTGTATATGACGGTGTGTCATCTCTGAAATGGAGAATAATCTTTGGTTTTCTAAAACACGTGCAGAACACAATTAAAATAACACCCACTTAATTAAAAAAAAAAAAAAAGGAGGTATGACTTACCTGACCTGTTACTTATAGGAACAAACTGCAGGTCCACACTAAGAATTGTGTAGAATCACATAAGCTTATTAAGAGACCCATGAGAACAGAGGGAAGGATATGGTTTGGTAGGTGTCTCACCAGATTCCAACTGCGTGCTTTGAATCCAGACCGTTCCATGTGAAGCAAGGTGGCATACCCATGAGGAAACTGACTGTTGTACACAAATGCAGCACTTGGTGGGTCAAGGCTAATTTTAAGTGACCTTTTGAGATACATTACCATATATTTCACCCTATTCTGGAAAATTGATTTTGGTAATTGAAGTTATCAATTTGTATATCAATAAAGCACAGCTGGCTTCCTACCATCCCCACAAAGCAGCCTGGCCACATTTCCATGATGCAAATTGTTGTTTTCATATTGAATTCCAAAGTCGCTGGCAGCTGCCACCCTACTCCTCCTAGTCAAGATAGGTGGTTGTATACTCACAAGCATGGGATGGATGTCCCTTGGATTAGATTAGCTTTACCACACCAAAGTATTTCATGAATCACATTAAGGTTAGTAAGTGATTTTCTTTTTGCAAAGACCTTGAGATCCCAAAACGGTTTTCATGCCCCCAGCTTCCCGTCTCCTATGACTTTACCTTTCCGTGTACCTCAATCCACTGTTCCTTACCTTTATTTTATTAGTTCCCTTTCTCCTCTGCTTAACATACATCAACAATTATCGGCATCCTATGTCACTTCTGTGAGAAGACAATCTGTAATTGTCAATGACCTTCCTTCTGTGCTACTTCCCATCCTGAAGTATCATGTGTAGAAGTTCGAAGATAACTCCCTATAGAGAGCTCTCCCCTGTCATCAAGTTATTTTCCCAATGGATGCGCTCATTTCCAAAAGGTAGAAGGTACCTTTTGGGCATCAGACAATCTGTTTCAACCACCCACTTTTTCAGGGAGACTCACCTGTCCTTCAGCCCTAAATGCATGTCATCTCTCAAAGGAGAGAAATCCATGTCCATGATGAGTAACAGTCCAATTAAAATTCATCATGGGCGGCAGGCTTTCTATCTTCCGTGGACAATGTGAATCATTTTTGATGCTGGGAAAACGCACTTCATAAACCTCCATTGTGGTAGAATGTCTACTTCCAACAGAACTGGTTTTATATTCGTAAATAAAATATCATCTGACATTTTTGTCACTTCTTATGTCTGGGTTCTGACGGAAATAATGGGAATGCTCAGAGGTTATGGGACATTGTTTATCAAGGAATGTAGGGGACGCCACGTGGTATAAGTAACGCTTTGCAGCTGGATGATTGATCCCTGCTGCATATTTTAAAGCTCCTTTCATTGCTTATCGAAACCTTTTAGGTAATGCACTCCTCTCAGATATCATTTTATGTTTGAAAAGCTTTATAATTCATAATGAAAAGTTGCTTAGTTACCCCAAGTGAATCCATAGCTTCAATTATTCTCTTTGCAAATGGTTGGACTCCATTTTGACCAATGTTTATGGTGTTTGGCAATTTTTCAGTAGCTACTTTGCGCAGATATGATTAATTTCTTGCATAATACTCTACTTTGTATGTGTAGAGCTGAAATAATCTTAGTAGGCAGAAAGGAAACCAAAGACCTTGTGTATTTCAGTTTGGGAAACGTTGGAAACATAACATCATAATGTTAAGATGTGCCCAAAATAATACCAGTAGCCTTGATAAAGACAACCATAAGTGACATAGACGTGCTGATGAGACCCAGTCCTGGGACAGCCAGCACTTACCCTGCTCAGTGTTGTTTTCTCTGCCCTGAGAGATCCAGACAGGGTAGAGGAAGAAACCCCTAAATTTACCAAATCAAGATTCAATTCCTGGGAAAATGCTGGCATCTTCTTATGGACGCCTTTTCCTGAGGCTAATCCTGGGTCTCTTTCTTGAACAAAATTACACAAGAGACACACTCTTACTTATTAAGTAGCTACACATGAGGATACTGACTTTTGTACACCAATGGCATTCATATCTGTCAAATAAGTGAATTAATTCAAGTGAAGTGTATGTGTGGTGATTAACCTAACTGACCTGGGGGAAAATGCTTATCTTTCTGTGCTCTTAATGCCCCTACACTCTGGAACTCTTCTATTCTTTGATGTTTCTGAAAATGTCCTTTTCTTCAGCCACTTGCCTTTTCTCCTTTGCTCTATGGTGTATAATTGTGAAATGACTGCCTAAGATAGGAGGAAGCCTAAAGACGTGAAGAGCATGGGTTTTGAGATCACACTAACCTGGCTTAAAAAAAATCACAATTTGGAAAATCACTGGCCAACCTCCTTGGGAGAATGCTTTAACCTCACATGACCTCAGTTTCCCCATCTGAAAAAAATGAGACTAACTTATACACATGCACAAAACAAAAAGTTATTAGAATGAAATCAGAGTCTAGACATAGGGCATGTTCTAAGAAGACTCATTTGTTTTATTCAGCACTCCTGTAGCATTTCCTGAAGTACATGTCAGATAGTACTTCAGGCATCTGATAGACCAAGGAGATCATTGCTATTACTACAACCGTTTATGGAGGAAGCATCTAAAACAGCATTAAATAACTTTACTAGCGCCACATAGTTAGAAAGCGCCAGAATCAAGATCAAAACCTCATCAGGCTACCTATAGAATCTGCACAACCACAGCGTTCAAGGCTGCCTAACACACTGGTAACTGCCATAGTAATCATTCTGATTGTCCTCACCACTATTATTATTGCTACGGATACAACCAGAGGCACTTGGAAGACCTGGGAATCCGTGACAAGAATTAGACACAGAGCCTTGCAAAGGGAAGGTCAGCCATTTACTCTTACCTTAAAATCCATAGACAGATGTTGTTCCAGATGAGTAGCCTACAGCCATTGCCACAGAACAGAATCCTCCGTGCTGTTAAGTGTTAAATTTTCATGTAGGCCAGGGGCTCATGGCCATCAGAAGCCACTGAATTGTCTTTTCTTCATTTTGTGAAAGGTTAATAAAGTAGGTACTTGTCACTCTGTTTTTCTGTATGCTTAACAAAACACTGTTGAAATCCTGAGAACTGTTTGCTAATCTTGTTCCCAGAATGTGCCGTCCCCAACTGCCAAACTGTAGAATGCACTCCCTCACTTGGTTGCAGGCAAACCGCCCACTCGCCCTGACCCATCAATGAACTTCCCTCCCTGCCCTCTCCAAGAAAAGTATATAAGCTCTGCTTAAGCTGTTCTCAGGGCTCTTTGCTCTATCTCTCTTTGCTCTAGTGAGCTCTGAGCCCCAGCATGCTGGTCTCCAAATAAACCCTTTTTGCTGTTGCATGAGACAGTCTCTTGGTGGTCTCTTCCTCTGACGTTTCGCTGGTCCCTTACATTTGAACACACATGTGGTCTTAATAAAACGTTGAAAATGTCCCCTCTTGTTCAGATCTTCACTGTTCAATATGCTCATAGGACAGTTTTATGATAAAATTAATTTACAGAGGAAAAGTCTATTTTTATTAAAAGAGAGCTCTTTTAGTAGCTGTGCATTATGTAGATGGCAGGAAAAAAATTTTTTTTTCCTTTTTAACATGGAAATTTGCTGAACCTCTCTCAAAGAGGCAACATTTTCCTCTTTCAGAAAAAAATATAGGAAATGATCACCATGGAAAAAATAAAAGATCACCTGCTAAAGTCATTAGCTAACTTTATTTGAAAGAGATCCTAGCTTTGTTAATTTTACTGTCAACAGATATCCCTGAAGTCAGTGGGTATCAGGCATCTCAAGAAACATGGAAGCAATGGTAGCTAACTCAGCCAGTTGGACGAGACGGAAAAGAAAGCAGCAATCTCATATCAAAGTCTGTTGCCCAACCTAGAAAACAAAAATTCATAATTACAAGCATAGAAGATTATGACCCATATTCTCAACACAGCAAAATAAAAACCAAAATAAAACCATTTTCTAAAGACTGATCAGGAGGAACAAATCTCACCACAAGCTAGAAAAACTGGAAAATCAATTAAAAACAGTGAAATATTCCTGAAAGGCACATGGAGGTGTTTCTTCCTCTCCCCTCCTATTTATAGTATTATAAATGAACATGTCCACCATGTCTGTAACCCTCTGTGAATGGCTGGATGCTCACAACTTCCAAGCTGGAAATACATGACCATAAAGGCAAGATGTAAACTGGGCAGAGGAACACACCCCTTCATGCACTTACCTTCGAGACTACATAAAAAGTCCCAAATTTCATGAAATTCTTCAACTACACGACACGCTTACAAACTAGAATCATTATGAATTCCAGTGAAAGTAATAGGGTGTAGGTACATGATCAAAATGGTAATATCTAGTTCTAATCGAATTCTGTGAGTAACAGCATGTGAGAATCAAAAAGGAAGAAAAAAATAAAAGATAGGCCAAAAAATCCTGAGATTCTACCATACAGATAATGGTCGTCAGGCGAAGACGGTCCATGTCTGAAATGTCAGCCAGTTACAACAAAGAGTGTGTGTGTGTGGGGGGGGTGTCTTAATAATTCCATTCACCAGAATTTTTTTTATGATTCTTTTTCCTCTATTTCTGGAGTAAGGTGTTTTTAAAAGCTAAATATTGCCTCATGGGAAACGAAGAAGACACATGTATTGATAATCTGAGATTGATGATTTTTATTTATTTATTTATTTATTTTTTAGCAATTGTTATGTCAAAGGCATATGCTGTGCCTCATGGCCAATATGGAAATGTCAGGGGTTTAATTGGCAGCTGTGAGTAGCAGCACCTGCAAACAGCTCAGGGCTTGTTCCTGTGGTCTGGCAACATTCTTACTTTATGCTTTAAATAAAGGCTTACTCACTGGGATAGAAATAGCTGACAAAAGATGATTGATGATTGCCCATCAGGCCATGGCTGACATCTACTGTTCTGCAGGTCTGTTTACCAGCGCACACCCACATTTCATTAACAGGGGCATGACATCCTGGAGTGGGCCTGCTACAGATGGCAAGTCAGTCATCGAGTTCAGAACACCTAGAAGAGACCCAAGTGTTTGTTGACCTGGAAAAACAGCATTGGAGAATCAGCATGGCTTAGGCATATGATTTTTTAAAATTCTTTTATGTTTATTGTGGGGAGAGTTTGTTCAGTTTCATGTTCGATGATATCAGATCACTCTCACATTTATCTGACTTGTCATCCAAGTTGACTTTTCATTGGAAAGATGTGATATGAGGAAGAGGTATACTAAAAGGAGTTATATTCTTAATTGTTAATTCATAGCACTCTGATGTCCAGGAACCTAATAAAGCTTTGCATAAAGTTGGGTGTTTCAATTAGTGGGCAAAAAAAAATAAGTGCAAAGAAGGAAACCCGCAGTAAATGCAAATGGCTAACATGCATTTCCACACCTGGACATCCGTCAGCCCACAGTGGTCCTCCAGGTCTTCTGAACCAGCAAATATGGAAAGAGAACTGGAGTAGCAGTCTTCCAAATAAACACCATTAAATTCAAACAACTGTGCACTGGTCCTGAGTGTCTTCAGACTTAGTTGTTCTAGTATGAGACTAACACCTATCATTCCCCCACTTCCTCTCCTTAAGCTCCCTTTTACCCAGTTATTGGGTTTTGCAGGCAACGTTTCCCTCAATACTTTTTTTTTTCCGCTAATTAAGGTTTGACTTTCTCTGATACACTTTGAAAAATTTTCATGGCCAGTGATTGGCCCGTGGGTTTTGTTTGTCATTATGGTTATTTTCTTTGCAATCTTTTAGATACGATTAGTTCCTACATCCCATATGGAAAAGTGAAGAGCAGCTATGCTAAGTCATGGAGTTTTGCTCTAGAATTTTGCTCAAGGCTATAACTGCTTCTGCAACCACTTTTAAGTTGATTTCTATAAATGGTTGTGTTGTAAGCATGTCTTTAACCAAACTAGAATAGAACAGTCAAAGTGTAACCCTTTCTAAATCTCACCAATGCTCCTGAGGAAAAGAGGGCAGGCATCAGCATGGTCACCTCACAGCTAGAAAAACTGGACCAAGCCAAGTGACTGGTCTCACATCACAGGACTTTAGCACAGGAGCCTCTAAGTTTCCAGACTCACACCTGGCCCTCTGGGGATCTTTTTACTACAAGGCTTACAGATTGTATGGCCTAGATGACCTGCATACTGGGGTCCTCCATCCCTATGAAACCATAGCCAGAGAATGGCTGCCCTGTCAATGTCTAATTCAGTCCCAAACAATGTAGGAGCACCAGTGAACAAGGATGGCATCCCAAGCCTATGCCAAAGACTCTTCTCATTGCTGTTGAGAATGTTATTGCAAAACAAGGAAGATCTGCCCGGGCTCTGAAATTGCTGTCTTTGAATATGAATCCATCTAGTCAGCTTTCCAAGCACTTTTTTTTTTTTTTTTGCTATAAAATCTGCTGTCTCTCTTTTTGTTTAATTGCATTCAGTTTTACAATCTCTCCTAGGAAAATCTGCTAATTATAATATATTTCAGCATAGAGAGAGGCAGGTGTTAGCTAAGATATAAGAGGCCTGGTTTTAGCCTTGACAATTCATGCAGTTTAACTGAATTTCAGTGCAAAGTCACCAGACTGGGCAAGCTTGATCTCATCATTTAAAGCTTCCCTGGGTTTGCGCAGGATCACATAACAATAGATTTGAACTTTGAAGTTGTAAAAAGACAAAGTGTCTGCCAATAATGAGCATAATGTTTGAGTTGTGATCCTGTATACAAGAAAACTTGGATATCTGTAAACCCAAATGAATAAGTCAAAGATAGTTTGGGTAAACTGCCAGACTCGTTGGGGTTTATGTGGTCTGTGCATTAAGTAACTTTGTGACCTTAGGCAAATAATTTAACCTCTCTGAGCTTCTCCTTCTTTATTGGGAAATCGAGAGTAATTCCAGTGTATACGTGCAGATTGTTGTGAAAATTAAATGATGTAAGTTATGTGTGACATTACGATACCTGGGTCATAGCTAGGTATACATATTCTTATTTCCAGGGAATAATTGTATTTAAAAAGGAAAAAAAAATTTGGAGGAAAAGCAGTGGCAGAGAGGGCATAAAGGGTATAAATTAGAGAAAACCAGAGGCAAATTCTTCTCTAACACATATTGGCATTTCAGAACACATCTGAAACAAAAGCTTGCTTTTTTTTTTTTTTTGGTACTGGAGATTTTTGTATTTTATTTAGAGACAGGGTCTCACTGAGTTGCTTAGTGCCTTGCTTTTGCTGAGGCTGGCTTTGTACTCAAGGATCCTCCTGCCTCAGCCTCCTGAGCTGCTGGGATTACAGGTGTGCACCACTGCACCCAGCACAAAAGCTTGCTCTTGAGAGGAGTGGGTTTCCCAGTATTGGGATCACTCTAGTTTTCTTGGGCATGATATTTACAGTCAGAACATCCAATCCTAGCTGTAAAACTATTCTCAATCATGTCTCTCCCCACCCCCACCCCCACCCCCCACCTCTCTCTCTCTCTTTCTCTGACTTTCCTGTAACTTGGAGGGGCAGTACCATATAGAATAAGTACACAATGGCTCACTGAATTTCTCCACTTTCCCATAGGTTGTTCTGTCCAGGGCTAATGGTGGCCCAGCTCTGCTGCTTGTGACTTCTGATCTGGCCTCATGGGCTTCCAGTAGAGCTCCTGATGTTCTTCCTGGGAATCTGCCAAGTGCAGTGCTCATGAGGGCCCCTGCCACTTCCCGATCTCTGGAGTAAAGTAGGACACACAAGCAGAATCTGAGTATTAGCTGAAAGGGAAAAGTCATTTCTGGTGATGAGTAATTGATTTCTGGTGGTGAGTAATTATAAAGAACTTTCCCTGCGTGTGTATTCAATGCCCTTCCTCAAATTCGACATGCAGTGTCTCTGCTAAGCATCAGCCTCATCTATGCCTCAATCCTCTGACTCTCCACAATCAATCTTTTAAGTCTCCCCATGTCCACTGTACTATGCTATAGCCCTAGAGCTTTTTAAATTTTTTTGTTTTGACACTGAATCTTGCTAAGTTGCTGAGGACCTTACTCAATTGCTGAGGCTGGCCTCGAACTTGTGATCCTTTTATCTCAGCCTCCCAAGTTGCTGAGGTTATAGGCATTGCTCCTGGTTTACATCATCTTTTGTTTAGACAGTATAATGGGCTTCCCAAATACTCTCCCTGATCCCACTTTCTCATTTTTCAAATCCATAATCCACTTTCCAAAGGCCAGGGGAGTAATCTTTCTTGAAGACTAAACCTCTTTCATGATTTGCCATTACCCACAGAATAAAATTCAAGTTTTTTTGTATTGCATAAAGCCTTTTCATGATTTGGTCCCCACAGCATGGCCAACGTCAATTCCTTCCTCTTCCTGCCTGTGTTCTGGTGATACTGAACTGCTCAAAGTTTTCTCTCTTTCTCTCCCCTCTTCTGTCCTCCCTTTTTCTCATAGTCTGGTTTCATTCTTCCTCATTCTTCTAAATATTATTCTCTGAGTACAAACAATCTTCCCATATGACTCTAGATCCTACTTAGGTTTGTTTCTTCTTTGACTTCCCCAGAGGTGGGGAAAATTCCCTCCCTCCTCAGGGCTATCTTTGTACAGATACAAGCAAGATTTGTATATATGATACATGGTCTGGTATTTCTTTGTTTTAAATCTGTTTCCTTTACCAAATAGTAAGTCTTTGAAAGTGACACCATTTCATTCATGTTGGTATCTCCAGGCATCATCATGGCCTTTTGGTACTAGGTAGATAAGCTATTATGGGTCACGAACAAAGTTTCAGTTCATCTAAACAACTGCATGTGCTAAGCAAGATCCTATGGGAATGAAAAGTTCAAGCTTGAGCAGATGAAGAACTGAGAAACCTATCTGAGACTGAACATACTCTTCATTGGATGCCTCTGACAATGTGACCCAAGCCATAATCACTTCCCCTCCCATCCAACTTCTCGAAGTCACCCAACTCTAATTAAATAACTCAACTTTTGATTGTTTAATTAGTGTTTGCATTTGAAAAGTTGAAAAATAATGTCAACCATGACTAAGAATTTTAAGGTCTGAGCTTCTCAGTCTTAACTGGCTCAGTGTCTAATGTTGGCAGATTGCTATGGTCCCTAACGTTCTTGTGCAACATCTTCTGTTTTGCACAAAAGTTTATTTTTCTACTTATCTTGGGGACATTGATGACAATTTCTTTTTTTAAAAATTTTTATTTATTTTTATTGTTTAATTTTCAGCAGACACAACATCTTTGTGTGTATGTGGTGCTGAGGATCGAACCCGGGCCGCACGCATACCAGGCGAGCGCGCTACCGCTTGAGCCACATCCCCAGCCCCCTTGATGATGATGACAATTTCTAAGAAGCAAATATCTAAAATAATTAAGGGACAAACGTTGAGGACTGATGAACAAGTCCATATCAGCACCTCTCAAGACAGGGATATCTGGAGGGCCTGTGTTTTTCTCATTGCTGCTGTGGGGGGCCCATGTCCTCCACACCCATCCCCATGAGGCTTGTAGTGCAGAAAATTCCTCACAATTTTCATGAAGAACCATTATATCAAGGGGACCATCATTCAGCTATAACAGATTGCTTTGGATGTAATGCCTTCCATCTTGAGAGCAAATGTTTCTTCGATCATTTTTTTTTAAAGGGAGAAAGTAAGTAGTTATTTTGCATGCATGTAAAATGCAAATAGAATGACTATGGATGTTTGGGGAGCTCACACATACTAAGTCAAAAACAGCTTTGATTTAAAAATTGAAAATTGGCAAGTGATCAGTCAACACTGGCCTCTAATTGCTTTTAGTGTCTTGACAAAATAAAAATGCTATATTAATGGCAGAGACATTTCACTTTGAAAAGAGGCTATGGAGCATGCACAATAACTACAGGGATGTTTTCCTTGGAATACATAATCCACATGCTCAGCTTCGTACACATCTTCAGTCCTGCATGCCTGTGATTGACATAAGGCATTTTAATTTTAAAAATATTTTTTCAAAGTGCCTAAACATATGTTCATGCATTTAGCTGCTGCATGGTATTAGATGGAAAACACACAACCTTAAAAAGAAAAGTGACTCTGTGCATGGCTATACAATGGAGTATAATGGAAACCAGAAAGGAGAGGACTTGTGTCATTTCATAGGCAAAGCAAGAAAAAAAAAAACAACAACACAAACCTTTGACAACTCAGTCATGTTAAAATTAGGAGACAATACTGACATAAGAAAACACACTTGACAGTAAGGTAGCAAAGTCCTTCTGAGTCACAGCAGGTCTAGACAGCTCCCACAGCTGTGTCTGCTCTCTCGCAGAGGGACGCTTGGCCCCTCTTGGAGGGTGGTGTGAGCGCAGAAGAGAATGTCAGCACAGGGTCTTAATTAATTTCCTCCTGCCCTGGTGTCTGTGTCACAGTGGTTTTGAATGGGCTGGGAAGCAGCTTAGTGGCAAAAGCCACAGGTGCATGACACCTCACTCTCTAAATCCCAGGGCACAGGACTCACCCTAAGGAGAGCTCAGGTGGGCTCCCCCAGCAGAGCACCCAAGGCTGTGCCTTGCCTTTGAGCCAGTGTTCAGCCTATGGTCCACCCTTGCTGACTCAAAAAGGAGCTCCATCATCTCATTTGATGCTGGGCTTGATGGAGACTGCTTCTTGACTGGCCCTTGTGCCTGGATGTGACCCCTGAGGGTCTCTGAAGGCTGAAAGGTTGCAGACCAGGGTCTCTATGACTGGAGCTCTACATATTCTTCAGCTCTCCAAAGCAAATAAGGGATTGACCCTTTTTCCCAAATAAGGAATCCCAGCATCTTGTGGGCACGGCAGTGACAGAAGTCTAATGGTTCTAAAGACAGACATCAGAATGCCTAAAAAGAATATTGTCAGGAAAATGCACTGAGCATAAGCCAGCAAATTGAGTGCAGCTCTTTAACCATGAAACCTGTGCCCCAGTTATTTATGGTAAATAAGAAGCTATGGTAAATATCTGGTCTCTATTGTCCCAAAGGCAATAAAGTCTCTTTCTTATGAACTCCTGTGACATGGATGATCTGCCTAGATCAGTGCTTCACAATTCAACTGACAGGGGGATGGCAATGGGATGGTGACAGGGAGGATCCAGTGTTGCGATCCTGTTATTAGTGACGGGGGCTTCTTCTGCTGAAAGATGGAGTTCTAAATGGCAGGGGAAATCACCTTGGGGTTTGGGGAGAAATAAAGTTGAAAAATAACTTTGGACAGTAAACTTGTTTACGGCAGGAATACAATTTGCAGTCATCTCATCGAGGGCAGGGACATTGGTCAGAAATGTTTTGCTCTGTCTTTATTGTACATCCAAGGCAAATTGTGCTCTAATTAGTTGACAAAATGGAATTTGTCAAAATACAGCCTCTCCTTCTTTGCAATGCAATCTTTTGGCTTGAGTTTGGAAAGCTGGGCTCTCTTTCTAACTTTGAATGGCTAAAAATTGTTCAATCCTTGGTATTTCCTCCTGAGCTGCCGCAGTGCTGTCAGTAGTCAGTAAGCACTGTACTAAAGGAGTCACAGAGGCAAGGGTTTTGAAATCACTAAGGACAACTCTTTAGGCTTTAGTTTCTTGGTCAGCAAAATGGCATTGTCGCCAATATGACAAGATGATTTCTAAGCCTCCTTCAGTTCTGATGCACACCGCTCTATGATTCTGATTATCATTCTCTGCAAGTGCTTCCTCTTTATTTTTCCAGGATACTTGAAAGAACACATGTTGTACAGTTAGGAGCTGAGCATTTTAAACTTCTCTCTAGGCAAATGTTTCCTTCACGTGGAATACTGTTTGCACATGCAATTGGGGGCCACTTTTTTTTTGTTGGATCGGAGATGGATCAGTGGGGTTTGCCCCCAAGTTCCCATCACTCACACAAGCAAACCAGGGGCTGGGAGATTTATAGTTTCCTTAAATGCATCATTATATCATCATCATTGTTGTCATTGTCACAGTCACCATCATCATCCACATTTGGTTTCTTTTTCTTTTTTTTTTTTCTTCTTCTTCTTCTTCTTCCAGATTTAATCTTACAGGCTGCACTGACCTGGGTTAAGAATTTTTCAAATATAAATGGTCTAAATGTTACTTGGCAAAACAAAGACAGAGTAAGTGATTTTTCCAAATCTCTCTTCGGGCATGCCATATATGGAAGGTTTTCTTTCCAGGGGGATTTGGATTCTCATTAATCTATTTCTCCTTTCAACAATAAAATGAAAAATGGAATGAGATTATCAAAATGGATAGCCTGGTGTAGACCTGATAACATGCTTTTGAAAAGTGGTTTACATTTGACATCAGTTAAGCTCCTTGGGCCAAGGCGTCTCAGGTCTGCTCTGTGGGGCCTGGACTTCACTCCCAGCTTAGACACAAATATGCTTTATTGGTTTCAAACGCCTCTCAAGCCAGTTGGAAGGATGGATGGATTCCTTGTGCAGTAAGTATTAAGTCATCTGCAGAACTGTAAATATCCCCTTGCTGGATCTTACTGAACACTTACATTTTCGTGTGGTATGCTTTTTCCTTAACTTGATTTATATTTATTTTAAATATTAACTTGATATATATTTATTTTAAATATTTCTTCTTACTCATAGTTCAAAAGGTAGGTGGCATAAAGTGAGCAACTAAGATATTTTAAATTTGATGCCATCTTCCGTTAGGACACATCATTTATAAAGTCCAACTGCTTCTTACAGAAGGAGTCTTAAGTCTTAATGGAGTGGAAAGTCTTTTTTTTTTTTTTTGGTCACTACCAGGACAATGGCAGTCAAAACAGCTAATGTATAACTAAAAACATTATCCTCTCAGTGCAATTATTCAGAACAGATAGAATTGTGAGGATTGTGTTCCCAGTTCATAGTGAGACTAGCAGAGTGACGGGGTCTATGCTGTGGCAAATGCAGCTGAGATGCATTTCCCTGAAATTCCACTCAATTGATTAAAAATATCTTGATCACCCCCCAACACTCTTCATCCCACTCTCTCAAAATCAGATCTGTAGAGTAAACCTAAAATAAACCATCCTTTCCTAATGTCTTTGAATAGAGTGGAACCCAGTACTGCTCAATCCACAGGCCACTGGGCAGGGTCCACACTGAGTTAGGAATTAGCTCGTGTTAGATCTACCAGTTGGTCGTGAGGGGGCAATGATGCAATCAACAGTAATGTGCTAAGAGAAAAATTAGACAGGGTGGTGCCTCAAGGCTCTAGGCCCACAGTTGCTCTCAGAGAAGATGACATCAAAGGGTCTGTCCTACCCCACATCACTGAGCTTGAGTTCAATAGCTCCATTTCCCACATCTGCCACCATATCCCAAGACATGGGGGGATATCTGAATCCATTTTCATTGCTTCCCTGAAAGATTTCTGAAGTCTGGAGAGAAGTGACTTGCTAAATATCACAGGGAAGAAAGGGGCAGAGCCAAATGTGCATCCCACTTAGGCAGAAGGTCTTTGTACTAGAGTCTCCACATTCATTTAGCACGTGAGTGAGGTAATAAGTGTACAGTGTGGGTCAACTCCTCAGTCCTTCTTGTGGCCCTCTTTCCCCTGGGAGTCTGCTCACTGTTCTACGGTCCAGAGCCCATGAAGGAACTCAGCTCCTCAACTGACCACCTCCTTACCATATGGTGTCATTCGTGGGTGTCAACATATCCTCCGTATCTAGAGGGACCCTCACTGGCTCCTTGCTACAGTTTGGTAACTTCTGCCTTGCATGTTAGAGAAACGCAATCCAACTGGCTTTCCTACCTATGAGAAACCAGCCTCTACCTCAGAGCAAAGCCTGTCCAAGGAAGGGGGCGTGACCCTTGTCCTTGGAAAGACCCACAGAGCACTCCTAGGCACATACCCACCCTGCTGAGTTGTCTATCTACAAATACTAGGAGAGATCTGCTGTGCCAGGTGTCCCTGACTCAGTCAGGCTAGGTGAGCATAGCAACCCCCTAGCAACCACCAATCAGCATGAGACGGGGAAATACCTGGGATGCCAGATGACCCCCCAGTAGTTTATGGGGGTTGATAACATGTTAGGAAACCATGTAGTTCAGCACGTATTCCTCTCATGGCTTAAACCAATCAATACAAAGGAATCCCCTTCTTGTACTAACCAATCACCCTTACCCAACTTGTTCCCGCCAGCGAATGTGCTAATCAATGTTAAAAGTCCTTTGATTTTCCTGCGGTGTGTGATGATTTGCTAAGAGATGCTATGATGTATGTGAAGTCCCTGCCTTCCCCAAAGAATGTATAAAACTGCTGCAAACCCTGGGCTTGGGGCTCTCAGCATCACCAGTTGCTGTGTGCGCGCAGAGGACCAAGCTAGCTCGCAATAAACACCTCTTTGCTGCTTACATCGATCTTGGTCTCTGGTGGTCTTTTGGGGGTCCTGAATTCGAGCATAACACCTAGACCTAGCAGCTACCCGTAGCCTGACATCTGCAGAAGGTAGAAAATCAGAATCACTGACTAGGGGTATTTCTCTATCATCCATGTTCCTGTAAGTGGTAGATAGATGTCTTGCTTTATTTCTGCCCAAATCCTGTTTTGTCAACCAATAAAGTTAATAAAAGCAACTCAGAACTGAAGTGACTTGAGAACAAGCATGTCTCAATGGAGGCTAAAAAGCAACTTGGGTGCCTCCACTGCAGTAAGATGAAAAGATGTCCGTGATCTTTTCTACTCCCTGATCATTTCTTGGTCTAATTGTTTGTAGCTCTTTACAAATTCTCACAGTAAACTCAAGTGAGAAAGAAACTCTTCATTTCCCTTACCCTGGGCAGTGCTTATTAAGTAAGACTACATTGAAGACTCAGTAATTACTTGGTTAATTAGAAAATTTGGTGACAATTATTCATTCAATTTGATCAACATATTCATTATTCAGAATAACCAAGGGATTGCCAAATTTCCATTCTACTTCTTGCTTGACATAGCTTTGCAAAAGAATTTAAGGACTCAGGGTGTGTGGGAGTGTGTACAAGGCTGAACCACGGATGGGATTTGCCCAAGGTCACATAATGGTTCCTTGTCATTTCCTTTATTGTTTGCCCTCAAATCCTCTTTTTGTAGTAAGCAAAGGAAGGGAAATGACGCTGGCTTCCAAATTTCATTATAAAAGCTTCCATTTAAAACAAAACGTATTGCATATTATAATTGCAACCAGAGCCAGTGAGGGCAGTGGTTTTCAACCTTGTAAGAACTGTAGGACTGCTCTGAAATGCCGCTGACTTCAATGAACCCGTCATCCTCTAACCAGGCTGTGGATAATAGGGCATTTTCAAAAAATAGTTACACGGTGCAAAACACAAACACATTTCATGTCTATTTTTTTGGTTAACAAAATACACGTAATTTTCTTAACCAAAAAATTATGGTAATCATTCTATAACAGTAAAGTGTTCTGTTTTCCCCAAAGTCCAACTTTGAGTTTGTATATATAAAACCGTTTGGAAAAACAAAAACACAACTGCTAATTGAAACCTGTTTTCCCCCAAAACAACAAGCTGTTGAAGTCAACTGGTTTTTTGTTTGTTTGTTTTGTTTTATTTATTATTTTTTTTTAAATGTTGTTACTGCTGCTGTTGTTGTTTTAAAGCTGCTTGTGGATGTGAACACAGCTTCTGGACCTTTTTAATAGGTGTGAAGGAGTTCAATGAGTTTCCACTGTGACAATAATGACAACTGACATTTACTGAAAGTTTTCATGTGCCAAGACTGGTGCCAACCACTTACATCCATTGGTTTATGTAATCCTGCCCAGAGAGGCAGAAATGATTATCTCCTTTTTGCAAGGGAACTATTAATGTTAACAAGGTCAAGGACTAACCCCAAGTTCACCCTGGCTGGGATGTAAAGGAATCACTGAGTCCAGATTGTTCATGCAACACTGTGGCATGAACACACTTTCAAGCACTTTCCTCTGATTCATATTGAGGTCGTGAGCATCCTAATAGTCTTTCCCACCATTACCAGTAATTTAACAAAGGACATTTGGAAAATACAATTAAAAATATGGAATTCTCCATCAAATTAAATTTAAAAATCTAGTTTACCCATGGTCAGGAAACTTGTAGAAAGCACCCAGCTCCTGAGGAGTTATTATCCATCTCTTTGAACTTTAATTACTCCCAGGACTGTGATCTGCAGGGCAAAGCGAAAAAAGGGAACCGAGAGCAAAGTAGAAGTTGAGCAAAGAAAAGGAATATAGCCAGTTTTCTCCCTCACCAGCCAATCCTGCAATTTTCCTGTTCTGTAGCCCTTCCTTCAGCAAACAAAGGCAGGTTTCCCTTGCAAAGAGCAGAGAGCAGGGGAGTTGAAGCAGGCTTCTTTGTGAAAATGTTTCAGGACCTCAAGTTGAAACTTTTGACTCCAGATTGATACTTCTCTTAACACTGCCTAAGTGAAGACAATACCTAGCGCTGGGAGCCAGGTGGGGAGATGGTAATGGGGTAGCTCAGGGATACAGCACATGCTTATAAGAGGCCCTGGGTTCAATTCCAATCCAAGTAAGGAAAAAAAGTAAAGAAGAAGAGAGTCAAAGAAAGAAACAAGAAAAAGACTGAGTAAACTTAATCTGTCTTCTGGGTTCCCTTCTGTGGCGATGAGATGATGTTCTTGTTGGCATGGACCATTCAGCCTTAGCTTTTCTCTTAGTGCCCTTGGGAGCCAGGCTTTGGGCCTCTAGAAGGACCTACTTCTTCTCTATCAACAATATTCACCTGTCATGTACCAGAGGTCTTGGGGGAGACAGACAAATCCTGAGTCTCCTTCAGGAGCTATAAATAAGGGAGTTCTTCCTGTTAAACTCATTACATTTACAATAGCCCACTGGGGACACCAGTTGTTTTCCTAAAATAACTTCCTTTTATGTATGTGAAGTTGAAAACTTTTACTTGTTCCAAGACTTTTCACAGATTTCTCATACCTATAAGATTCTCCATGCAACTTCAAATGTGGGGCTAAATATATTGTCCCTGTTTAACAACCTTGCATTTTTACACAGGACTGAGATGGTATCTTTTCTCCCTGAATAAGATGAGGCGTACCGACTGGGATTCCTTGATCACTTTTACTTTTGGACCCAAGTGAAATGTGTCTATGAAAGATGTTTTTTGAAATGAGGAGTAATATTTGCACCAAGTAAGTGCAAGAATTTTCATTTGTAGTTGATATGTCTCTAATCATGAAAGACATCCCCCAAATTAAAAATTTCTTTTTAAGTTCTCTCTTTTAATATCAAACTATGCATATACCCCACAGGGGAAAAAATGATGGATTTACTTAATTTACTAAAAGTAAATGATACTTTTAGAGTATTTCCAATGTATCCATAGACTAACCAAACTACATACCATATATATATTTATAAAAATACTATGTTTATAAACATAACGTATATATGGATAGATGTATACATCTTCAGCTCAAGTAGCAACAGTGACCTCTAGTGTGTCTTTTTATTTTTCTCACTATACAACTTCAACTCATTGTTTCCTTAACCCCTAGGGCATTATTTAAGCAGAATTTTCCAGTTCTTATTTGGTCTAATTTCTGTATTGACTCTATATTCTGACAACTGATTCTTGAGAGGTCTTCTTTGATCCTGGTAATGTATGATAAAGTAATTGTGCCTTCATTAATGACTGTAATTATAGCACATAAAGCTGTCATTTCAATGAATAATCACACCCCCTCTCCCCACCAAAAAAAAGTCAGCCTGATTTGCAAGATGAATTTAACGTTGGCTGAATAACTCTGAGCTGTAAGCCACAAGCGTCCACAAGTAGCCATGCATTGTTTGCAAGAGCGCTCATTTCTCTTTGATGAGACCCCCTGGTTCTTTTTATTAAAATTAACTTAAGGGAAAAATCAAAGCATCTGTCTGATGGGGAAAGCATTGTTTTGGTTCTGGGGATTTTGCCCTCGATATGTGCTGATGTCAGGGCAGAGCCCACAAGAATGAAGTGGCAGAGCACTGGCAGACTATGTCAGCACTTCCATTCCAAGTTCCTCTTTTCAGGAGTTTATAACACTGCAATAAAATTTATTATGGGCTGGGACTTGGCATACAGGAGCCTGGGTGAACACTGTAAAGTAGTTTGGAGTTTTTTTTTCTTTCCAAGCAAGTGTTCCAATCTGTTGAGTCCCATCTCCCTTTAGAGGGAGTTCAAAATAAAAGTCTGCTCTCATCCGGTCAGATAGCCTTGGCTTCCCCTTGGTCTCTGCTGCCTGTGGTCTGTCTGTCAGAGGCAAATTGCAAAGGACTCTCAATTTGCCCGATGGTGAACTCTTTTAGAATGAGTTGGAAAGGGAGGAAAAAAGTAATAAAGGAGTAAATGTTTCCTGTAAATGAAAGAGGCCCTTGGAATTGTAATTGTTGGAAAAGATCCTCCAGGGTAGGAGAGGGAGACATGAAAAGGTATTCAAGATTGTTTTCTATAATTGGGTGATCTTCAGTGCCCCCCAACAGCTGGGTTTGTTGGCAAACAAGAAGCTGCATGTGGAAAACATGCTCCAATCTGTGTAAACGAAGCAGGGCATTAAAAATAAGCATCATCCCCAGGTTAAAAAAATAAACCAAAACATGCAGAACACAGAGCCCCAGAGAATCAGGCTCTAACTATGTGATTGTATGTGCGAGTAAATCTGTTTTATATATAAAATATATAATATAAGCTATTTCTTTATATTTAATAGAGACCTTACTGTGCTTGTCTCCCTTGCTATTGTCTTCTTGTTATTGCCCATGAAAGTGTGTGTCTCAAGGACAATTCTGAGATGACACCTATCCAGAGAAAGAACAAACAATTGAATCAAGAATTGATGAATCCTGTGGGAGGGAATTAATTAGGACTGTAAAGCACTAAATAAAGAATTTCAGAGTTGGAAGGAACAATAAAGCATTGCTTGACCAATCTCTCTCATTTGCAAGTGAATAAGGTCCAGAATGTTAACTTACCCATGGTGGAACCAATATTCAACTACACAAACAGTATATCCTTACAGCATCTATTCTGATTGGACAGTTTGTCGGGTGATCAGGATGGTCAATGGTTCTTGGCTGCTTTTGAATATCAGCCCTACCTGTGATCACATGATGAGTGTGTGGCAATCAGCTATGTCCTGAACTTCTTGGTCAGTTATCAGAGTGTTCAGACTCCAAAATTTACAACTTGACAGACCAGCCATAAACTTTCTTAACCTGCGCCCGCTTAACTGGTTTGCCAGATCAGAACCACCAGGTGAGCAACTGCCCTGTGTTCATAGCATAAATCCTAGGATGAACGCTTGTAGCTCTTCACCAAGTGATCTCGGTGCTCACTAAAGTCCAATGGCATAGGCAGACTGTTTCTGAACCTGCTTATGTCATTGTACTTTTTAACATAATTGTGTCTTTTAACAAACTATCACACAAAATATCAAAGCTTTTTCATGAATCTATGGAAAATGGAGCTAAGTACTTTGAAAAAATTTAAGGCAGGTGCATTTTTCGAAAAAGTGAACAGTTGAAATGGGTGGGTAAAACAACTGCAAAATATCAGAAAAAGCTGTCAAAAAATGGGGACAGTTTTTTTTTTTTTTTTTTTTTTTTTTTTTTTTTTTTTTTGTGCTGTAAAATTGCTTTGCAAGTATAATTAAATTTTCTCAGAGAAATTCCAAACAGGGAATTGTGGAACTACCTTATGGATGTGGTTTATCTGAGAGAGATGCTGTGGTACCAGAGGAGTTCAATAGATAAGAAATGCAAATGCATTACAATAAATGTTTAATAAAAGTATATATACAATAAAAGTATAACATCATTTTAAATCATTCACCACTTGAAGTAACTTTGGATGAACTGATGAGCAAGAGGTCTTATCACATGTGATAAGAGAGCTCTTCCACTGTGCTTAAATCTCTGTCGTCACAGAATCCTGGGGAGGACCATGTGAGTTTTCAGCCCTGTGTGTATTTGGGGGTTGGCTGGGATAGAAGAGAGAAGCACGAGAAGGTGGTGAAGATTTTGAAGAGGGAAAGAAAGGTAAATTTGAGTGGGTCCCTTACAAATGATGTATATTTAGAAGGCAACTAGCAAAGACTGGACAATGGACCATCGCACTGAATATCAGCAATTCATATATGAGTGATTATCAGGCATGTCATTCTGGTATCATGCTTTACAGTCACCAGTCCAGACACATGCATAGATTCCTTGCAGTCTGTTCCCCTCCTACCTCCTTCTACACTTTCAGGATATTGGTGGACAGGAAAATGCAGATATGTCTGAGCAGGTTAATTACAAGTTTTTTTTCTGTCTTCTTCTTATCTGCCTTTGCAGATGCTTGATCACTCTGTCAGATTTGCCAGGATCTTGTCCTCCCATTAAGCTCTTTTGGTGTTTTTGTAAGAATATTTTCAGTCCCTACAATGGAAGTACATTGCTGAATATGGTTTTAACTATCGTACTGAGTCACCACTCTATCTTTTAAAGACAATTTGATCAATTGGAACACAGTCCTTTTGTTAAAATCTTTTCGTTTTCTTTCTTAAATGCTTGCGTTGGGGATAGAGAGACAGTGTTCAGTTATAATCCTCTGGCTTCTGTCAATTTGTGTCAGACCTTAATGTTATCTTTCCTTTTCAATATAAATAACACAGTAGTTCTCCCTTTGAAAGCAACTACAGAAGTGAAGTTGTACTTTTAAATGCAGAAAATGGACATCAGAAGAGAAAGCATCTTTTCTTTAGAATTTCTCTTGAATTCACAATTTCAGCTCTTGCCTTTCTTTTTTTTGGGTGGGGGAGGGTGCCAGGGATTGAACTCAAAGATGTGACCACTGAGCCACATCTCCAGCCCTATTTTGTACTTTATTTAGAGACAGGGTCTCGCTGAGTTGCTTAGTGCCTCGCTTTTGCTGAGGCTGGCTTTGAACTTGTGATCCTCCTGTCTCAGCCTCCTGAGCCTCTGGTTGCCTTTCTTAAAGGAAATTCTTTTGAGATGTTTTTCTTTTCATGCTTTTTGTGGTTTGGAGAAAGCAAAGATACCCATGGGATGAAAACAAGAGAGACCTTGATTTTATTTATGATCACTTTAAGCACTTCTCATATCATTACTGGACTTTTTAAACTTTAATTAGCAATGTCACTGCATCCAACAGAGACACTATTGTGCTATAGTACCAAAAAGAGATGTTCACCACAGTATTGTTTAAAAGAGCAAAAAATTAGAAACAGCAGGAGTTTTGGTGAATAAAAACAGTGAAATAATAGTGAAGCAGTTAAAACAATAATGTTATACATACCCAGATTACAAAAAAAGAAACTGAGTGTGATCCCATTTATATATAGCTACATTTATACCTCTGCATCTGTACACACCTGTGTGTGTGTATATATATATATATATATATATATATATATATATGCACACTACACACATGAATTTGTACATGAGTGTATATATATATGAAAATAGGCTCTATTATATGTTTATGTAAATGTATGTGTGTATGTATATATATGCATATAGATATACATGTGTATGTATAGGTAGAAAGAGATGGAAATTTTGAAGGGTAGGCACCAAAATGATAACAGTCACCACTACCTTTGGGTGGTAGGATTTATTTATTGTTATTATTCTTATTTGTGTTTAGCTACAAAGGAAATGAAAGCTTCTTTAAAAAAAATTGCAAAGACTGCCCCTGCACAGCACACTGGGGTAGAGAGATAAGTGACATAATAACCCAGTGTATCTTACACTTTTCCAAATAATGTAGTTATATACGTATGAATGATTAGATTCTTATTCCCATATTCCTTCTCACACCCTCCCCCACTGTACAGGTTGGAAAGGAAACTACTTTCCCAGCTTTCCTTGGGACCAGTGGCCAGTTGACACAGTTCTGGTGGTGAAGCCAAGTGCAGATGCACTGAGTGCTGAGTGAAGAATCGACTGCGGGTAAGCAGAAAAGAAAGGGTGGTTAAAAGGTTATTGTGATGGTCCTCATGAGAAGATGGATTCAACTCTCAGAATTCAGAATTTAGGAAGAGTGCTGAAGAATATACGTTGGGATGATGCAAGGTAAACAGTGATATGTGTAATATAAAAAAGACACGTAAAATGCTATTGAAATTCAGAGGTGATGATTTTCAGCAATGACAATCAGGACTGGCTTTGCAATTAAGAATTGTAGATAAGCCTTGAACAATTGGTAGAAAAGGACTTTTGAAGTAAAGGGGCAGGGAGGGTTGGTGGATGGATGGTTTTTCCGAGAAAGTGAACTGATATTTTGAAGACCCCGGCTGTGTTCTACAAATGAGGCATTCTACTAAGTCAGTGTAGTGGCTGAACAAAGGCCTTCAGAGGTATATTTATTTCTCAATTCCCAGAACCTGTGAACAGTACCCTATATGGCAAAGGGTGGATATCATCCTATGTGTCAATAGATCTCAAAAGAAAGAGCTTGTCCTGGGTTATCTGGGTAGCCCCTAAATACAATCACACACATCCTTATAAAGGGTGACTTAGAGAGAGATTCAAAAAAGCCACAAAGAGACTCAGAAGAGAAAATTCAAGGCAAAGACAGAGGCAGAGAATGGGTCACAGCCCAGGACCTATTGCAGCCACCTGAAGCTGGAAGGAGCAGGGGACAAACTCTCCCCTACAGCCTCAGAAGGAACATGGCCCTGCTGACGACTTGATTTCAGTTTAATCATATGATTTCTGGCCTCCATAACTATGAGCCAAGAAGTTTATGTTGATTTCTTTAACCATCAGTTTGTGGTAATTTGCTACACCAGAATCTAATGCATTCATACGTATATAACTACATTATTTAGAAAAGTATAAGATACACTGGGCTATTATGTCACCTATCTCTAGGAAAATATTGGCATACTTTTCAAGGACCTTTTGGAAACTTGACACCCTATTTCCAATGTAAAACTTTAGTGGGAGGATTGCAGGACCGTGTCTGGTGAAGCAAAAGACACTTTCAGTTAGGAATAGGAGGCTAACCCGGTGCTGTGATCATCATAACCTTGAGATCACTGTGGTTCTCACGAATGCTTTTCCACCAGTAAGTTTAGGTGGCTGTGAGTCCTGTCCTCATCCTGTGACCTAGAGCAAGTCATTTGAGGGCTTTTCCATCTCACATATTCATCTCTGAAATGGAGAAACTATTTACTTCAAAAGTTGGGTTTGAATATTAAAGAGGATAATATATGTGAATGCATTATGTAAATTGTCACACGTTATGAATTCCGCAGCATTATTATTATTTTCTCTGCCTGAGACCTTAAACGTTTCAGGTTGAGGAGGCAAATGACATCCCAGGTGGAATGTCTGTTACCTCACAGAGTTTTTTGTGAAGATGAAACAAGGAGAGACCACTGCCATTTTCGAAGGCAGACCACGTGCCAATGTTGTGTGAGATAAATCACTTCTTCCTTTGTACAACTTTTAGGATGTAGGGATTAGAATCTCCATTTTCTGGGGAGTGATAATATATTGGAAGACCAACCACAGTCCTAGCACAGCACATAGTAGGTACTCAATAAATGGTAACTGATACTAAACTTGGTCCCCACTGGGCCTTGCAATTTTTTATTTCAGTTTTACCTTAAGCCTATTCTTTAGGCTTAAAGCAAATGAAAAAGGATGAAAATGCTTTCCTTCTGTTCTTTTTGGAAAAACTCATTCAAAACATGACCTGCTTTCACTAAAATGAATAACCAGCCCAAGCTTCCTCTATTGGCTGCCCAGTTCATGAGCTGAGAACGTGGACAGAGCCACGGGTCTCAGCCCTTGCAGTAGCTTGGTTTTCTACAACGTTCCAGGTGAGGAGAATTCTGCCTGTGCCAGCCTCCAGAAGCATTTCTCCAGCTTTGTGCAGGAGAGGAAGGGCCGCAGGCAGGTCTTCCCACCACCCGCACTTTGTAAGTTAATTATCATCTTAGGTACCTGGCAGTCCTCCGGCTTTTCCTGGGGCCTCTCTACGCAGTGCCACGGAGCTGCACCAATTATCTCAGTAATCCCTTTTATTAGTCACCTTCAAAATACCCACTTAGTGGAAGTGAAACTCCATCCTCACATCATATCAAATGACCTATGTACAGAAGAGGAGCTTGGGGTTTTTGGTTTGAGGGAAAGTACAGGGTGTAGTCTAGTGTGCAATGATTGAGAGGTGGTTGGGCAAGCAAAATTTGACACATGGGTCGTTTTTTGTTTTGTTCGTTTGTTTTATTTTACAGGAGGAAAGTTGAGGGGCCTCTAGTGAAATGCACCACTGATGTGTAAGGAAAAACACACCCTATTGAAGTCTTTCAAGAAACACACTGACAATGTTGTTTCTAACAATAATCCCAAGAAGTTTCCACTCTAACACTAGAGGTGCTGCCTGTTTATACAGGAGAAAAAGGAGAAAGTAAAGGAGAGGAAGAGAGAGCATGAAAGAGAACAAGGACAAATAAAATAAACAAGTAAAGGCACGTATTATGAGAGAAGCAGCAGCAACATCCAGTAACGGTGATATCTGAAGCATGAGGCATGAGCAGCCTGTAAGAGAAGCAATGCATTGGGAGAAGTTGGGGACAATCAGGTACATGCAGGAAGGTTTTGTGTCCAGGAATGACATTTAAGTCCTGCCTTTGGAAGCTGGGGAGGGTGTTTACAGCTGAAGTTAAGAGGGCACATATGGATTTTATATGTGAAAGTACACAAAGGAAAATACGAGGCCTCTCAAGGAGTTTTTCAGTCTTATGATTCAGGGATTAGTATCCAGATCATTATATATGGCTAATTATTAATTTAATTCAGGGCTCAGCAGGCAGACCAGAACTTGCCCATGGGAAAAGCTTTAAAAATTCCTATGCAGAGACAGATGTGCATTACAGATTCATTGAATAAAGAGGAAATTGTTTGAGAGATTAAACTCAAATGAAAGGTGGAGACACTTGGCATGGACCCCACATGGGTGTAGACAAAGTAAGTTATAACTCAGGCACCAACCCTGTCCACAGACCTCTGTTGCACGCAACCACAGGGCAGTAATAAAAACATAGACCCTAGAGTGCAGGGAAGCTCCAGGCTACTTGGCGAGCACATCCTTGTTTCAAAGAGACATTGGAGATTCATATAAATTCTGAGGCTCAGATAGTGACTTCCCCAAACACCACTTTGGCAGTCACCTCCTCCTGCCTGTACTGAGCAAAGATTTGAGCTCATCCCACTGTGTCTGAGACGAGATGCTCCTGGAAGGGAAGGATGCTTCATGGGCCCAACTCATCATCAGGTGGATGCTCCTCACCAGCAGGAAGTGAAGTTTTGACATTGTCTTAAAAATACTCCCCTACCCTTATATGAACCCATTATCCTAGTCTAGTGATTCTCAAAGTGATTCTTGAGGATCCTCAAGAAATGTTGGTGATTTAATGTAATATTTATATACCTCTGGAGAGATAATATATTAGGTAATTATTGGCAAACATATTAGGTAATAATAAAATGGCTGAGCCAATCATATTTTTTTGTAATGGTAGCTAGGTGAAATTTCATACATATAAAAAAATAAAGAAGTGGATTTTAAATATTATTTAATAGCAGAGCTTATTTTCAAAGATATATTGTGAAAACCTCATATGGTAACATTTATTTATTGATATAAAGTTTATCAATTAGGTCAATGAGCTTGCTTCAAAGCATTTTTAATTGGAGGTTGGAAAGAATGACTGTAGCCTCAAGAAAGCATGACATTTAATAGGTGTCTGTACCATCTCTGAAAGATCACCATATACCTAGTTCCAGAAAACTCACATCCCAAATCAAAGGCTTAACCATGTTCTCCAAACTGGCTGCTCACACCAAAGAATGTTCACATGATTATTCTTGGGGAGGGAGTAGATAATATAAAACTTCTACTATTTATTATTAATCTTGTCTTTTAACTGTCTATTTTGTGTATATTTTACATATGACATATATGTATATATAGAGAGAGAGAGAAAGAGAAGGAGAGAGATATGTATATATAGCGAGAGTGGGGGCACTCAAAAATTTGAAAGGGTATATTCAGCATGAATGGAGATAACTGGAGTCTCTATCCAAGTAAGGGAGAAACCTGAGTAAAGCCACAAAGAGACTGGAAGAAGCAAATCTGTGTTTCTTAGATCTGAAACTTATGCAATCTGGGGATCTCTCTTTAGGAAAAGTAACATGAAATTATGAGAGTAAAATTAGGTGTAGAATAGAATACATATTTAACCTGAGAAGAGTTTTTTTTTTCTTTTGAGAGTTCATAAACAGTTTACCAGAAATATAATATAGGAATGATTCCAAATTGCATCCTGATTTCTCTTCTCCCATAGAACACCTTATAACTTCCAGCAATTTCCAACACTCATAGGGGTCCAAATAGGTAGGGAATAGGAATAGAGAACAGGAGCAGCCAGATTGAAAAGGGTTTGGAGAGGAAGGGAGGAAGGATTTACAGACCCATCACATAAAAACTTTTCTAAAGGGGTGGATGCCCTTCTGGTCCTTCTTTTGTGTCAATCAAATGTTATCCATGACTTGGAGTTCAGAGAGAAATTTGGTAGACCAGTACCCATTAAAGGTTTGGAATAGATGTTGGGGTTAAGCAGAACCAGTTTCAAAACTAAGGTGACCAATGGTCCCAGTACACCAGGTCTGTCCCAATTCCAGCTATGAAAGCCCCATATTCCAGGACTCCTACATCTCACAGTTGGTCCCACATTCTCATTCTCATCTATCTCTAATACTTAGTAACTAGGACACCACAGGCAAAGTACCCACCTTGCTAAATCTAAGTTCCCAAAATTATGAAACGAGACTAATAGGAGTACCCATCTCTCCAATTTTTTGAAAAAGGAATGAGATAGTCCTCATTGAAGGATTCAGAGAAGTAGGGAGAGGTGGGGCTGGGTGGTCATAGAGAGGATTTTCTGTGTGGTCTCTCCCTGGGGAACGTTGCCAGCTTCTGCTCAACCCTTCTCTGGGTGTCAGACCTCAAACTTAGCCCTGGTTTTCAGGGTTTGTGGTTCAGTAGAGAGAAATGGCATGTATACCCCTAAATTTTTACATCAACTTTTGCTTATGAGTAGAGAGAACTTCTCCGAAGGGAGACTTGCTCACCGATGGCCCAGCGTGTCCTTGGGGAGAAGCTCAGAGGAGACCATGCTGACTCCTGCTGACCTTCTGACATCCCCCAACTCTGATGTCAAGTGCTTTTCTTGTTTGGAGGAGGACAAGAGAGCAGAGATTCTTGTTTTGTTTTTCAAAGAGAGAAAAACGGGGGAATATTCAATTCAGAGATGAAGATATAAGAATAAAAAAGCAAATTCTCCATCAGGAAGATTGCATGGTACAGATGAATGGGCATAGCTTTTTAAAGAAAGAAAATGTTTTTTAAAGAAAAAAAATTTTTTTAAATGTTTTATTTACTCATTTGCATATCAGAGCTGTAGGATTAAAATTCTGCTCTGTTCAGTGTGGGTTGAATGACCCTGAACAATCACTTAAACTTCCTTGAGTTTTTGTTTCTTCATTCACAATGTGGAAAAAAATAAAACACTATATCCATAAATTTATAGGAAGGGAAGGGTTAAGTAAAGTGCATGATATAAATAAAGCCCTTAGCATAGGAATTGTCTTTCCTTTTTTTTTTTTTGAAAAAAGTAAAATACAAACACAGAAAATCCTTGAACCTTCCCCAAAGAGAACTCAGTCAAAACACGAGTATCCAAACCTGTCTTTTTATGTAAATAAACTTATAATGAAGCGTACATACCACTTTCTAAAATGTGTATTAAAAACTGAACTGAGGAAGAAGGATGCATTCACGTACATTGAAGTTCACTTATTTAAAGGGATTCCTGGAAAGAAAACTGTAGAATATGGGTAGTAAACAGCCAGAATTCTCCCCTAAAGGGCAAGCCTGTGTCTGGAGGCTTGGGCAGGAGCTGAGGTCTCATAGATTGGAGACTCCAGGAGGAGCCCTCTGGAGACTCCCCCTGTGTGTGCTGTCTGCTGCTGTGTTAGAAGAAGTGACATGGGAATAGGCAGAGAGCTACATGTAGGAAGGTTTTCATGCTTCAAGACTCATCTACAGGTCACAGACCACCCTCATCAGCACTTTGAAATCTAGGTTTAAGACATTTAGGGCCACTGGGCTGAGGAGGAACAGAGCTGGTAGGGGTTTGGCAGGTAGCTACTGAATGCTTTCTCACCCTCCTTGAGTTTTGTGCCCATCTGGAAATCAGAGAATACTGAAATATGAATGCTGACCTGGAGCCTATAAAATCCATCTACCCAAAGATTGGCAGATGATGCAAATAGCCTGGAAATGGGGCTCAATGAAACCTGAGGACTTTATAGTCATGCTGACTGCATCCAAGTGTAACTTATGCATTTAGGGGCTAGGGATTTTATGGAAGATAATAAAGGTCTAAAACCCTTTCTTTGGGTCTGAGCAATATCTTGACTTATGCTTACCATGGATTTGGATAGAAGCAAAAGGCAAGGAAACATTAGGAAGTGACATTAGGAATGTGAAATTTTCCAGATTTGAGGATTTCCATAGGTAGAGGACAAATGGCACACTTCCCTTTCAGTGGCTCTAACCAGAAAGCTAATGGTTGACTTCAAAACTTGAAAGTTTGGACTCGTTTCCTCTTTTCTCAAGTGGATACACATTGGCTGGTTCTGGCTGCTATCTGTCTGGTTTGCACCCTAGAGCACTTACATCAAGTATTATCTATTTGCTGCCCTTTATCTGGGCAAGGATAAAAACTTCCCATTAATTTTAGGATGAAGTACTTTAAGCCCACCATCTGCTTTATAACAACCATGTCCCAATAATTTGACTTAATGTTGGGTGAGGTGGCACATGCCTGTAATTCCAGCAGCTTGGGTGGCTGAGGCAGGAGGATCACAATTTCAAAGCCAGCCTCAGCAATTTAGTGATACCCTAAGCAACTTAGAAAAACCCTGTCTTAAAATAAAAAGGGCTGGGGGCGTGGCTCAGTGATTAAGCCCTCCCTGGATTCAATAATCCCTGGTACAAAATTCTTCTTAGTAATAAGAAGAATTTGACTTAATTCAGATATTAAGAATAAAACAAAATATCTCTTTCCTTAAAGTCAGTATCTTAATGGGGATGACAAGATGAGGAGTTGGTTCATTGTATTTGAGTCTCACGCACAAAGGACACTGAACTTTGGGGTCCTTTCAGCTCTACCAGAACATAAACAGTGACTCTTCCATAGAGTAATTTATGATCAGAGGTTTTCTTTAAGTGAATCACTCATTAATAAATATTCAGTTACAATAAAAAATAAAATCAATAACATTCTATGTACTCATCTTGAGTCTTCTACTCAATTCTCCAAATACATTGACTTGCTATGAAATAATTCAGACACTTTTCCATCTTTGCCAACAGATTTGACTAGACAGTATACACAACACTATTTAATAGTCAACTATTAAATATCATGAACCACATTAAAATGCACTTTGTATAAATAGTGACAGAAAGCATCAAGATTCAAATGCTCCATTTGCCCTGTGGGAAAAAAATTTGAAATAGAAGCCAACATTTCAATTTTAATGCAAAAAAAAAAATTCAAAAACGACTAACCAGCGTAATCTTGAAATCCCCAGCAATAGATAAAGTGATGAACATTGGGTAGAATGCTAACTCAGTTCAAAGTAAAAGGTGAGCCTATGCCTCTGTCATAAATAATCCTACCAAATGTCCTTATCATCTTCAATAACCAGTCTAGTTTATGAATTATTTCCATTTCCCAGAGCCAATCTTGCACATTCCTCTGCTCATTCGCTCAGACTTATCTCCACTGAATTGGCCTTCATTTCCCTCTCTGCCATTGAAAACCAGCTCCTTCAGAACCACTGCTAATTTCACACCACCAATTCCTGAGTGACTGGACCTAAAGTTGGCTCTTCTCCCTTCTACACTAGTATAGTTCTTGCCAGAATAATTCATTTGGAAAAAGGAAATGAAGCATTCACCATCTTGCCCTATCTCTAAACATTGTTCCATGGAGAGTTACATGTTTTAAGTATTTCAGGGATGGAAATCATGTGTCTCACTGAATCCAGTTCCATTTACCAGCTGGATCTACACAAAGCAACAGAATAAATTCAAGATATGTTCATGTAGGACCTGGCTAATTATATCTTAGACTTGGACTTTACCTATAGAAATACTCACAATTCCTGTCTATATGACAGCCATTCACCAAGACAGCAAGCATGATCAATTAGATAAAATCATGAAGAAATAGACCCTGAAACTCTTCCTCTAACTAGACAAATGACTTTTAGAATTCTTTAACAGTTTTCTTTTTAGACTCAAAGAATCTTCCTAAGAGGATGTAAAAATTCCTAAATAGCTTATTATAAGCCTTCTGTTAGAACTAGACAGATAAATTTGCTGTCACATATTGAATGAAGCGTTTTAAGCCAAAGATATCACTACACTACTAGCTTGGGTTTGTAAAAGCAGAAAAGTAATACTAATAGGAGTTTTGCTATAGGGATTTCTTTGAAGGATCTAAGTCTTGCTTATCATTTGCAATTCTAACTAATATAAATTACTTTTGCCCAGTAAGCTTTTTGTTGCTTGATTGTGTTCTAAGTTCATGAGTTTATTGCAGTGGATTAACAAAACAGAAGATTTTAAAATAAGCCAGGACTGGACAGGACAGCAAGAAGCTTCAGGAACACACCCAGGTGCAAACCATAATTGTCTTAAAAGTCATCCTTTCAAAAGCAGCATTCCTGCCATTTCTCTGCCTGTGTGGATTTATCTTAGTTTCTTTACTCTGTGAGAACACTTGACACTTGTCACTTTTCAGGTAGGAGACATGGTCTCAGCCACAAGGTCCTAATGTTTCATTAGGTCTCTGTTCAGCACTGGTCGAAGCTTTTTTTTTTTTTTTTTAATGATGAACGTTACCCAGAAGATTTTTCATGCATTGCTTAACAGCACCTGCAGCACTTGGGTCCCCCTTTCTGATTTACATAGATTGTTTTTTCTCAATTTTTCATCACTGTAACCAAAAGACCCCACAAGAACAACTTAGAGGAGGAAAAGTTTACTTTGGCTCATGGCTTCAGAGGTTCAGACCATAGTCTGCTGACCCCATAGTTCTAAGTTGGAGATGAGGCATAACATCATGACAGAAGAACATGGAGGAGAAATGCAGCTCAGGGGCTGGGATTGTGGCTCAGCGGTAGAGCGCTCGCCTAGCATGCGCGAGACCCGGGTTGGATCCTCAGCACCACATAAAAATAAAAAGGCATTGTGTTCTGTCCATCTACAAAAAAAAAAAAAAAATCTCTCTCTCTTTAAAAAAAAAAAAAAAGCAGCTCAGGACAAGGCAACCAGAAAACAAAGATTAGGAGAGTTATAGAGATAGAGATAGAGATAAAGAACCCTTCTCACCAGGAACAGAATATAAAACCCAAAGATAATCCCCTAGTGACCTACGTCCTCCAACCACTCCCTACCTGCCTACATTTACCATCCAGTTAATCCATATCAGGGGATTAATTCATGGATTATATTACAGCTCTCATAATGTAGTCATTTCACCTCTGAAACATTCTCTCATTGTCTCATACATTAGCATTTGGGGACAACTCTTATCTATATCACAACAGTAATGAGTAAGATCACATGAAACACCACTCACATTCTTGGCCATTTGAGCATCATGATAGTCAGGAACAGTCAATGGTATTTCCAAATGAAGACTCCATCAAGCTCTTGACACTGAATCAAGTAAATATCATTGGTGTTTCAGAGAAGGTACAAAGTTCATGCCAAATAATAGATTCACCAACCAATCTGACTTTGGAGCCTCCTTTTCTCTCTCCCAGTGATTTCAGAGTCTAAATTATAAGAACTATATAAAAAGTCAATCATAAAGTGACTTCATTGTAAACCATAGATGGAGAAACATTTCATCCATCATTTACTGAGGACAGCATCCAAGAGAGAAGATAGGGGAGTAGCAAACCCATGGGCTCTGCCTTTAAGAAGTTTTAGAGCAACTGAGGAGAAAAGAAAAACATATGAGAAAGTACCAAATAGCACATACCTTCAGGCAGACATCTGTAGCTGTATCCTAGAGAAACCACTCTAGGTTATTACCTTTATCATAGTACTGACCAAGTTGAAAATATCAGGGAATATTGCTATCTTCCCCCATTAGATTGGAATTGGCTAGTGGACAGGAATTGCTTTATTCATTCTTGTGTGTGCCACAGTGGTATAGTGTTTGGAACATTTTAATACTGAAAAATAGATGTTGAAGTAACCCAGTTATAGGAGTAGGTGGGGTAAAATGGAGAAAAATTTGGTGGGTTTGATATAAGAAGACATGCGAAACACAAAGCTCCAACCCAAGAAATATTTGAGAATAAAATGAAACTGGTATTTTCAGTGTTTTTTTTTTCTCTATAAAATCCGTCACCTAATTGAAAGTAGAGTCCATTCTAAGATAACAAGCATCCTCTCTAGACAACTGTCATGCTATGCAGGTGGGGTTTTTGATGATCATCTGGTTGACCTGAACTCTCTGATCAAAAACTTTTTAGTGCTTTTGCATAAAAGCTTCCCTCTCTTGCCTCTCCTTCCAGCAGACTTCCGGAAACCTGGAAAGAGCTAGAATCTGCAGCCACATAGGAAATGGCAACTAAAGATATTTATCTTGATTACATATGAAAAACACAGTTTGGTCATAATTATTAAGAGAGAAGTTGTTGTTTGAAATATCCAGATAATAACTTCTACAGTTCATATTTCCTTCTATGCCTATTGGTTGGGCTGAAGTGAGAACTGAAGATGGAATGCTTGGAAACTTTGGATGATTTCAGGTGATCTGGGGGAAGGTAGACATTTCCAAAGGACCCGTGAATCTAGAAAATACACCATGAACAGCCCAGCAGCCTGGGTTGTGTGCCACAGGTAGATGCCTTTCAGGAATTTCCAGTAAAACTTCCTTAAAAGTACTCTGAATGTAAAAATTGTGGCCTACAGGTAAGCCAAATTTCTTTGAAGTGTCAGATTTTATTTTCTTCACATCATGTCCATGTGCATTCCAATATAAGTCCTCTGCCCGCCTCCTCTGATTAATGATCATGTGGAGATTAATGATACTTATTCTAGACCTACTTTGAGCAAACAGAAATCTAAAATATAAATTCTGAGGCTAGAAATGTCTCTTTCCCCATAGTGTTTAGCTGTCAAAGATGGATGGCCTTTTTTTCCCCTTGAGGCAGTAATGACTAACCATGTTGAACAACTGTGGACATTTTTAAACATCACATTTCTGCTTTCTCAATCAAATGGCTGTCACTTAGTTATTAATATGGCTAATATTTATTTAGAACCTATTGAGGTACTGAGCTAGGTAGGCCTTTGTTCAGAGAAGAAATAAAGCAAAGCATGGGAAAAAGACAGCATTGGATCATCTTTCTCAATCAGGTTCAGGACAGAACTTCCTCTGGTCTAATAATGAGCTCACCATCCAGCCCCTCCAAGGGGAACTTGGAAGCCACTTAGTTTTGGTGGTGGGACCTACTCCCTCCCACTCCAACTGCTCTCAAAAACATGTAGAACTAGAGACCTAATTTTCCAAGAATGGGGCAGAATTCATAGTTTTTCTTTTTTGACATGTGCTATCTTCATTCAAGAACAATTTTGTTAATTTTTCCAGGTGGAAAATTTTATTGATTTACCAGTTAGAGGTATATTTTCTCTCCTGACACTTCTGGGAATGTCTGAACTATATAGTCCTTTTACCACAGACTTATAACAGAAAGTTTGATTAACAGAAACTACTATACGGGAAGTATAACCAGCTGAATTTTATGAAGGAGAAGGAAGAAATTGTATCCATTATTTTTTCACTGTTTCTACCCTGGTGCCTCTGTGGCTCCATAAGTATGTATAGAGTATGGACAATTCCAGAAGATTCTTGGCTGACTTCAGTCTATATACTAACGCACTTCACATACTGGAAAAGCCTGGAGGTGTGCTGCTTCAGATTTTTATTCATGGTTGGCAGCTCTTGCAATGAGAAACCTGATTCTGGGAGCCTTTTGGGTCCTCACTATGATCAGCTACCTGGTCCTCACAAGCTAGTATCCACCTGTAACTTGCTGCATGAGACATCTTGTTATCATGGGGAAGGGAGCAAATCCTTCTCACACAGATAATACAGCCCATGATTCCTTTTCAAAGAACCATTTCCATGCTCATTATAAAGCTAGAGGGAAATGCAATTGATTTTTTTTTTCAAAACCTTGTGATTTAGGTTCCCTGCCCACCCCACCTCCCCCCCTCTTTTTTTTCTTTTGGGAAAGTCACTTGCTTTCAGTCTTCCCAGAGCCCTTGCTGTTTTTAATCTTGTCATTCTCCTTTTAACATATTTTTAAATTATGTTCTTCTAAGCAACTCTATGATCATTCACAGTATTCTCACATTCCATTGAATTTAACAAACATGCATGGAGTGTATGCAGTATGCAAGGTCTGTGTTAGGAAGAGTGGAAGACACAGGGATGAACAAGCCTGCTGTGCAAGCTGCTCTCAGGGAACCACGTGCTTCACGGGAAGAGGCGGCCATGCTCATCCCTACCTGCCAGCTAACACAAAGGTGGCATAAGGGCATGACAGGCTTGGTGACACCAATGCACAAGAGACTGCAGACTACTTCACAAGTCAAAGATGACATTTCCACTGAACAGTGGATCTGAATTTGACGACAAAATGGGTATATGTGTGATGGGGGGAATAGCACTCTCAGCACAAGAGTCGTGGTGGGCAGAGACATTGGAGCAAGAGAATCCAGGATATATTTTGGAAATGACAAGTCATCCTTTGTGAATTAAAAATACCTGGGAACTAAAAAAAAAATAAACCAATAGTGTACCTGCAAGTCCAAACAAGGGCATTAAGAATCAGAGCTCTGGTCTGGGGTCATGGCTCAGTGGTAGAGTGCTTGCCTAGCATGTGTGAGGCACTGGGTCCAATTTTCAGGACCACATATAAATAAGTAAATAAAATAAAGGTCCATCAACAACTAATAAAAATAAAATAAAATAAAAAGGAATCAGAGCTCTAAATAAGTCCTGAGCAGGACATCGGAGTTGTACAGGTAAACTACCATCAGTGTGTTGTGTAATCTAGAAGGAAACTTTACCTAATTAGTTTGCTACAGTATATCTAGCTGATTGGAAAAGACAGAAATTTCTCTTCTCCTCTTCATCATTTAACTTACAATGGTTTCCAACTTATGATGAAATTCTTCAAAACAGGAAGGATTTATTATAGCAGGAAGATTGGCCAGGAACTGTATAGGATTGCCACATCCGTACTAATCCATTTGGTTCCCCTCATGTACAAGAGCTGGAAAAAGTCAAGACTTCATTGTCTGCCTGGAAGGAGCCACTTTGAGATGCAGACATTTGGGGGTTCTCAGAGTAAACTTCCTTCACATCAAAAGATATTAACAATTATTTTTGAAACCCCATATTTTTGCCCAGATTCCAATCTCTTGGCCTTTTCCATTTCCTATCAAAAATAACCAATTAAACAAAACACAGCATAGCCATTCTAGAGCCTGCTGAGATTAGTGAAGAAGGAGAACCTGAAGACAGAAGAAGAAAGTGAAATGGATACTACATTCTCTCAGAATATGCAAATACTGGTAGACGGCAAAAGACCCCCTGTACCCAGAGGTATATTCTATTTACAAAAGAAAAAAAAATACCATTGAAGCAAGCCTTCTGGGCTTAGAACCAGATGTGATGCTTTTGAACCTCTGGACGTTCGAATTTCACTTGGCCTTGACAATCATAAGCTCTGGGCTGCCGCACATTTTGGTATCTTATTCCCCTGGTTGTCCTAGAAGCAGGAAAAGAATCACTTTCAAACAAGAATTTTTATTGTTTTCATCACATGAGCTTCCATCGGGCTATTAAAAAAGACTCTCTTTTATGAAATTTCTCTTTGAAAACCATGGATTATAAGATGAGAGGAAATGACCTCAGGCAAGGGAAAAAATGCTGGTAAAGTTGTAAGAAAACTTTCCAGAAGTTTCTCTGAATTTGTGTGTTCTGTCAAACTTTGACCATGTTTAGTCTTCCCCCTCTCTCTCTCTGTCTCTAGGGAGCAAAAAATGTGGGCTAGCTCATTTCTTACTTAACATTTATCACCCTCAATGAGGGTGGGTCTGTTCCTCCCTCACTTTGGTAACTGTCATATGAGGCATGATTTGACCTATTCTTCTGAAAGTAATTCCCTTTCCCCAGACAAAGAAGTCTAACCTTTGAGAAGAAACCCATATGTTGCTTTCTGCCATTTGGAGCAGATAAAACAGTGTAGCCACCCCAATGGCTCGTCAAACCATATGTAAATTTGCAATACTCTATGGGGGTGAGATCCTGAATTGTCCTCTGAACTTTGTCTTCTGTTCCTTTTTTTCTCTTTTTTCTCTGCAAAAGGAGCAAGCAGGTGGCATGTTATGTGCTGCTAACCAACAGCAGGCTGAAGGCAGCTGTGCATGTTTGGCAAAAAAAAAAAAAGTTTGATTTAGGAATTGGTCATGGGCCAAACTGATTGAGTGGGAATGAGGAGAAGAACTTGTGTTTGCACTGGGGAAACAGGAAGTGACCACAGATGTTAATAACCCAAATCACCCCCTATAGAAACAAATACAGAATCAGCTCCTGGGGTTCTCTCCATGACTCTCTACCCACCATCCCAGGTCCTGACAGAGGAAGAGGGCCCCCCAAAAGAGAAGCTTCCCCTCCATGAGAGGAAATAGCCAATGAAATAGGGAAGTGAGCAAGACTCAAAGTTCCCTGAGCTCTTTTCGTTTTCTACAAAGAATTGGAATTCCTCTGGCACTAGAAGGAATCACGGGACTTCAAGTTCTCTAGGAGTTCATATTCCTGGTGGAGCTCTGAGAAGGTCATCTGATCGCATATCTAACTTTTGTGTCAGGGGCTTCCTGACAGATTCATCACTTTGATTCGGGACATCCAAGGTATTGTTTTGGTTGCCTCTTTTATTGGAATTTTTGAGGGTGGGATGTAATGCTAGATATAAAAGTGATATAAAATAAAGCTTCCGCTGCTTTTTCCTGGAAGGACTCATAACTGAGATGGAGACTTTTGAGAAAGGTCCAAACAGCAATGGCATCCTTTAGAACCAGTACAAGTAACAATGGCAAATTCCAGAGAAGGATAACTAAAAGGTGGGGAATCCATGTATCTGAAACCCAAACAAGTAGAAAGCACAAATAATTGGATGGCACCGTGGGAATTTGCCTCTTTCCTCCATTCATCTACTATGAGACATATAGATATATAGTATGCTGTGAGGAACCATCAAAAGGCAACTTCCTACACATCTCAGGAGGAAAGAGGGAGGAGCTGCTTCAAAATTTACCCAATATTCTTTACCTCTTGCATCTGTTTTACAATCAATTGTCAATGGAGGCCCCAAATGAGGACAGATCAGCCCCAGAAATCTCAAATCATTTCTGTGCTTTCAGATTGCAAATTAGAAGTGACCAACATACCTAAACTAACTGGAACACACCTCAATTATTTTAGCGAGATAGAAGTTAATGTTTTAATTCCTACATATAAGAAAAAGTATATCACATTGCCCTCTTGGGATAGTTTTACATTTTACCATATATCTGGATGAGTATCGAAAAAGTTCATTCAATAGACAGTCCATGTTGGGATCTAAAAGATTCATTGATGAAAGGATTTTTGAAAGTGTCCAGATGTGCACAGATTTTTTTTTTTTAATTAAGATATCTAGCTCAATTTGTTGACTTGTGAATTTCTACTGGTCTCACTGTCAGTGTCTTCTTGAATTGTTATTTCAGCAATTTGTTCTCTCCTTGCCCTCCCAATTTTCTTAGAGGATTCCAATTTTCGTGGAGAACCCCAGTAGCAGAAAAGTCTAACCCTCCCTCTCCAATTGCTGAATGGATCAAATGAAATTATCAGAATAGTAAGAACAGGTGAGAAGTAGAAGTCAACCACACAGTCTCAGCCTCTAGGTAGAAAAAGCATGAAATATTGTTATTTGGGAGTGAATTTCTCAGGGCCTGTCTTATCTATAGCTTTTGTCATCCAATGGGACTTTAGCACGGTGGTTTCAAGCATCAGCTGGCAGTGGTGAACATGCATTTGAAACTTTTGGTTACCATTGTAATTTACAATGAAGAGTCATCAGGTTTATGAACTGTGCTTCAATCTACGTGTCTACACATGTGTTTTGTGGGACTATGTAGAGGGAGTTTAACTTGATGTGTAGCCAGATGAATATAAGAAGGTAATAATGCTTTCTTTCTTTTAAATTCTTACTTCCTTGGTGAGAATTCATGATCATCTTGTCTGTTAGCTAGCCCCTCCTTTATGTCAGTCAGGATCAGAAGCTCTTTATCTGAAACCATCTTGTTTGTTCTTTGCTTGTTTGCTTGCTCTCTCCTCTAGAAACGTAAATGCTCAGACAGGGTTTGGTTTTGTTCCCTATTTGTGTCTCCAGCACCTGAACTAAAGGGCTCCAGTAGAGAATCCTAGAGGAGAATGCGGCCGTCCTCACAAATAAGAGAAACAAATGGAGGCTTACACATATTTGCTTGAATTGCATAAAGTGTCTCCAGGACAATAGAGGTTGCTTTGGGTGCCAGGAAAGAGGGACACTTTTCACTATATATGTTTTTGTGCTTCTTGATTTTCAATTGCATTTTTACCTCTTGAATTTTTATTGTATTTTGAATATGTGATTCTATTAACTATTCATAACCAGAGGATTAAAGTTTTAAAAAATGGAGCACTCTTATTCTCGAGAACAGAGCTTAGATGCCTCTGAAGGGTGCAATTATTTTTCCATTATTATCCATCCTATGAGCCTTTGTGCTTCTTGTGTTGTCAAGGGGAGTCCAAATCATCCTACACTCTTACATATTTTGCCTCATCGTCTTCAAATATTAGTTAAATTTAACAACATTAAAAGACTCTGACCCCAAATTCAGATTACTCTATACCATGAGAGGAAAAAAAAAGAATAAGCCAATTACACAGAAAGGATGGAATTACATAATTAAGAACATTCATGATGGTTTTACTGAAGAGCATTAAAACAGTCCATTTTCCAATCATTCATTGCTTTTATTGGACACCATCCTGACTTAATAGAATGGTTCTTCTTAACACTGTTAATTTCTGGAAGGGTTCCAAGGCAAATGAAATCTTGTTACTCATGTTCTGGGAATACAAGTTGGGAAATAGTGGAGGTGGAGAGTGTGGGGGAGGTCTTGTGGAAGATCTGTTTTACTCTGAAATCCGACAGGACAGGTCATACCTCATCATGACCTCCCCAGTTGAACCTCAGTGCTTCCTGTCAGCCTCCAGAATCATCTTGGGTCATGCTGAACAAGATTCAGGCGGCCAACTTTAAGAGGATAAGGCAAGAAATGAAAACAATACTACAGATCAGCTGTTTTATGCTTTTTTTTTTTCTGTCTCCTTCCCCGACACAAGGGAGTATGCATGGGTGATGTTAGTTCATACAATTATCTCAAATAAATTATAATAACATTAAGAAAAAGAATGTTAACAACAAGAGCACCATTATTCTTATGGACCGATCCAACATCTTACCTCAAAAGAGGCCCAGAATTTTTCATGGCTATGATTGGGATCACCCTTGCCATGGACCACCACAGTAGGCCAAGTGCAGCTCCTAATGTCACTGCTTTGTAAGTGTCCAAACAGAAATCCAACTGTAACCTCAGATCCTTCATCTCCACATACTGCACAGTTTTCTGATCTTGGATACATCTTGGAGCACAGGTATAATCCCAGATAAAAGGAGATGGGGCAAAAATCAACAAGTTCATAAAACATTGCTGAGTTGTGAGTCAGGGAAACTTAGAACTGAAGAATCAGGCTTTTATCAAAACATATTCAATGAAACCACAATGTCTCTGGGTTTTAACTCTAAGCTACATGTATTCCAGACCTATCATAATATATACAAAAGCTTGCATTCAGACATTACTAAATCAGAAAGTGTGTACTTTTTAGGTCAGAAAGAAGTTTTTTTATATATATTTCATATGAAGAAAAAATATTCCTTTACAATTAGAAGAACAAGAATAATTCCAAAATCAATGTTTAGCATAAGTGAATAAACTTCTTTCAAGCACTTTCAAAGCACACATTTACTTATAAGCAATAAATACATTTGCTTAGAAGACATTCATGAATTAAAAAAAATCTCACTCATTTGAAAACAGCAGCATGGTATCAATTTAAGAATTCTACAAATAAAACGTTCCTAAATTGTTACAAATTAATGAGGTCTTATCAAGTCTTACATACATATTGTAAATGGAATGTGTACACATCTGTACAACTTTCAGCTGAGTCAATTATCCACCCACATCTCAAAATCCTCTTTTTATACCAACCACACTTAAATCCAAATAATAAAAGAACATTTCATGGTTTCTCTGGACATGTATCAAAAGATTAAAGTGGAAAACAACAACAACAACAGTTATTAGATGTTTGGTTTACTTAACCCAAACATCTGGTGCTCAAACATTCTCAAGTGTCTGCAGTGGTATCATTCTAGATACTCAGCAACTGAGAAAATCCAGGTAACAAACAGTAAGAACAGATACCAGGCAGCTTGTAGTTAGTATGTCTGTATCGGTGCCTCCTTGTGAAATATCAATTCTGTCTGAAAGCATGACCCTACAAATACAGCCTAGCTTCCTGTCCTTGGCAGGGGACCACTGCAGTGGCATAGCGGGACTCCCCAGAGGGCAATACATTCCATTGCTTCTCCTTATGTACCCATGGCTAACAAATTATAGACAGGAAAACTGACAAGACTGATGGGCATATAAATATTTGCTTATGAAAATGTGCACAATAGCCATTCCATTTAAGCATAAGCTTAATTAAATTGTAGATGCATGTTCCGAGAATAAGATTGATTTTCAGAGTGATCTGCAGCTGTATCCACACAATGAAACCAGTTTGAAAAACCATCAGTTTGACTTTAATCAGCAAATCAATTAGTGACCAGTTATTTTCAGATTTTCTTCTGAATTAATCTCCTAACTCTGGCTATAATTTTATAGCACTTGTAAATACAAAAAAAAAATATTCACCGTACAGTATTACCAAAAACCACTTTTAACTTGGTTAAATTCAGTTATGATAGAATACTAGGTTTGGAAGAAATCCTAGAATTATTGAGCAGGTTCTCCTTTCCTTTATAGAACTCCTCTCTCCCAGATTCTTGAGTTAGTCTGCTTGATAACTTCCAGCTGGGAGGAGCTCACTATCTCTCCTGGATACTTTTCTAATTAACAAATTATTTTATTCATTCCAGTTTGATATTGCTTTTCATTTGGGCAATTTAATTGGCTGATTTGGTTGACTATGTTGTTATATCTTGCCTAAATTATTTGTAACTTGTAAAATGATTCTCACTGGTAGAAAATTACACTAAGTAATGGTGACTTTCTATATCATGTTCCTAGTAGGCAGAGTAAGAATAAAGATTTCTTCCGAGTACATTTTCATTCTTCTCTGGGGAAGTCCAAGTGTGAAGTGCATGACAAAGTGGCGAAAAGAAGGAGAATATTAAAAGATGGACAAATCAATTATCAATGGTATTTATTAAACAATTATCAGTGATCTCAGAATATACCCATTACTCAGTACAGTTAGTGATGAACCTAGACTGGTTGAATAAGATTGTTTGGGTGCTTGGGCCTTCGATAGAAGTTTTAAAAGATAGCTGAAGTTGGAGGAGTTGTAAAGAGAGGAAAATAATTCCATCCTGGAGTCATGTGACTCAAGGGGCGTGAAAAAAATTGACTGTAAAACCTATGGAGGACAGAGAGCAATGCAACTTGTTTAGGGAGAAATGGGACAAGCTGTGCTGCCCAGATTATCTATCACAGCTTCAGCTCGGAAAGAGCTAGCCAAGGTCACTGAGTCCTCTTGGAGATGGAGGGAAAACTTGAGCCTTTAATGAGTAAGCATTCTGACATCACTTGTTTTAGAGATGGGATTAATAAATTAAGCATGACTCACTCTTCTTGATAAATTCACAAAATTAAACACAGACAAAAATTGTCGTTACGTGCCCATTCTATTCCTTATAAAGACAGAAAGCATGGTTTTGAAAATGGTCATAAGATAAATAAGACAGAGACTCTGGAGATTTATCTCATCCGGCATTTCTCTCAAAGGAACGAAGTAAATCTATTATACATATATTTGGGTTCCCAACCTAACATTTTTCAGGAGACGCTTCTAGTTCCAATTTTCATGAGAAAGAGAGTGCAGTTAGAGGATTCAGAGAATATAAATATCCATCCGTGGAAAAAGCACATTAATTAAAACACTGGGAAACTTGGTGGGCCGATGGACGTGTAACATGACTTGTTCATTAATCTCATAGCATGAACTAACATCTCATGGCTTTTTCCTATTACATGACAATTTCCAACCAAGTTCAGATAATCCACTTTTAGCATGTAGCCTGACCTGTTTGAATTGCATGTGCAACTGTGTTACCTGGGTTTTACAGTAGCTGGGACCATTTCGAGAGAAGAATGGAATGCCCAGACACATTTTTCAGATACGAAAACACTTCTATTGTTGTCACTCTTTGTCAAATGCCACAACCCACGGGCATTTAGCAAAACATAAAGATTTATCACCCAATTCCCCTATTAATGGTCACTTGGCTATTTTGATTTTCGGTCTGATGCCAAGATGTCTTCCTTCATTATGTACCATGGATGAGGCACTTGCGCTCTGCCTCCTACACATGAGTCTTTTCAGTCTTAAGTTTTCTCTCTGCCATAAAATATGAACTGTCATGGGCAGTGTTCGGTCTATTTATCTCTGAATTACTGCCCCTCGCATTAGAGTTCCCATCAGTTGAGTAGAGGGGGAGAGATGGCTGCCTGTTTGCCCCCAGGAAACAAATATCTGAAGTTCAAGTGCTCTTAACAGTAAGGGATGAAGCTGAGCAAGTAATGGTGACGGGTTGGTTAACTAAGCGAACTCAAGTGGGTGGGGAGCCACATGGCAGGTGACACGCTCAGGCGTCAACCCCGCTGCTTAGCAGTGCCCAGTGCCATGGACTCTTGTCTTCAACAGATACAGGATCCAGAGAAGATGAGAATGAGATCTGATTTACTGATTCCAACCAGCCCAAGGCCCATTTAGACAAAAATTGCCATTTTATAGCTTCATAATCTAAGGAAATATTTTTAACTCATAAAAATGGTGGGGTAAAATATAATCCAGGATGCAGGTAGGGACTCTGATGGTATTCTGCCCCCACTGGGAGTTTTCATCAATATGTCATGGCAGTCATTGTTTTCAAAGCTGAATTTTTAACGGTTCAACTAACTTCTCCAGGATTGTTTATGAACTGGCTAAGGGACTATTTTGTCTTTGGTGTTAATACCTCACCCAAAATTGAAGTAAAGCTAGCTATAGAGAGGGTGCAATTTATGTTGCCTGCCACATTCCCTGGTTGGGTAAGATTTTCAGTTAAAGTCATCCTCCCTCACTTCCGTTTTGCCCCAGGGAAGGGAGATACATACGCATTCAGCCCTGACAGGTAAGTGCTTGCCACTTATAAAATCCAATAAATAAATTCTAAATAAATATATCTGCAAATCGAAACCATTTTGAGCTACTTAACTGAGTGCAAATCTAGTCCTTTGTACACATATTTGTACAAAGTGTTGCCTGTAATTTTAAAGATGCTTGCCTCCGGGAGGTTTCGTTTTTCCATTGAAGTCCCCTTGATTTACTGTACGCAATATGTTACAGCTTCCTTATTTGCTCCTTTGGGACAGTTACTGACAGTAAATCTCTATTAAAATATTCTTCCATATGGTTGCATGAAAATTTTATTGCAGTGAGCCTGGGGCTGAAGGTCACAGCTGAGTAGCTGCAGTTAAGTATTGCAGTCTGTGGACTCGGAGGTACATCTGTTCTGGGAGCTGGAGTAAAATTAGAATTTTACTGTCAATAGCATTTCTCCAAAACTAGTTACATTTGTTTACTGTGGCTGGCTGGGCCTTTCCCTCCACAGTACCTGAAATGCATATGGCCAGGTTCTGCCCCTGTATCTTTTAGGTTGGAAGTTTTCATACAGAATTTGCTGAACCTGAAGGTCACCTGTGAAGTCCCTGATGGATATTTCATTTACGATACATGAAAATTTAATTTTATCTCTTCTAATTTGAATCTATTGCTCACTCACGTTGGTTTTAGCTATAACTCATTGTTTGTTATACTTGCTTCTTGCATAGCAGATCATGCAATAATGCTACCAAAGGATGATTTTTTAAAATCTTCCTCTCTATAACTAGGAGAGGCTACTCAGGCAACAAATTTTTGTTATTTGGTATTTCATTTCTCTGAAAGAGTGAAGTAGATGAAGGCCATCTGGCTGGAATTGGGATTCTATTAGGCTGGGATTGGGATTCTATTAGTTTGACTGTTGGAAATAATACTTATGCTTGAAAAGTGGGAAAAAACAAGGACTTTTGAAAACATAATTGTACTTCATAGATGTGGCTTATATAGGTAGTGTTTAATAGGCAAGAACACTACACTTAGCAGACATGAGCTGGAATCAGGTGCCAGTGTTCATCTAATATTGCTGAACAAAACAACAACAACAATAACAAAAGAGCAAAAATGTCCAACCATGTCACTAAGCCTACCTCTCCCAGGAGTGTGACATCTAGCCTAGATGGCCTGCATCTCCCCATGTCAGAGTGCTCTGAGCAAACTATAAGAAAAACCCAGCCCAAAAATCAGATTCAAGGGCAGCTTTGTCTCCATAGGGGTGATGGCCACCAGCATCCCACCCCAATCTTCATCCAAATGGTGATTTGATTTGGAGATTTTGAAATTTGAATATAGGTTTATTCTCTGGTACTGATTAATTTCCAACCATATTTCAGAGACTCCGTTTATTATATTCTATTATTTCTAGAAATATTCAAAACAAATAAAAAATTTTGACTTTTAAACATCAATCTCCATACTGAACTTTTAGAAGGCAGTAAAGGGGGATCCAAGGAAAAGACATAAGATAGGAAGGTGAAAGGCATAAGAGAATTGTGGTTGCATTCACTGAGTGCCAACTATGGACAAGCCCTGGTAATCTTAAAAGAATTAACTCTCATAACTTTTATAAGATTTCTACAATTTTATTATTCTCATCTTATAAATGGCAAAACTAAGGTATGAAGAAACAAAACAAAACCCTTATCTATCACACCACTTATAAGCAGGGCTGGATCCAAAACAATATGGCCCCAGAGCCTGTGTTATTAACAAATTCATTACACTGTCTTTTGTGTGAGTAGGGGTTGTGGGGGAAGGAATGGAGGGTTTCATGTGGTTCCTAATTAGGTTCAAGATGAATGCATGGACCAATGCTGTTTGTCCCCAGGAAGTCAACCAAGTTCATTCTATTCTCTCTGTTATTTATTTGGACAAGAATCATGCTTTTGACACTTGGCAGTGAGGACAAATATGAAACCAGTTAAAATTTGGGGACTGTAATAAAATCTTCAGGAAATAAATAGTGAGGTGAAGGAGTTCAATTCGATGGATATAATGAATTTGGTAGAGTCTTTCCACTGCAAAACCAAAATTGGCTCCTTCCAAAAACCAAATTATTTCAGAGATGCAGGTTACCATAACTAAATCTCAACCTTTTCCCCTAATGCTTTTCCTATGCACATCCCCCTTCACAACACACACACAGACACTCACACACAGAAACCAAGTGCTGAAAAGGCCGATGAGAAAGATATATGATGAAGAGGTAAATTCAGGAGGAAGTTCCGAATCAAAATTCCTCATGGTGCACGAAGGGCTAACCTTTTGGGAAGATCAAATATAAAGAGCACAATCAGAAAACCAGAGGTAGAATCAGAATCTGGGGCTGAGACAAGGGGCTGTAAATGGAAAAGAGATTAAATAAGAGCAAGAAAAAGGGTGCATGAGATCACCTGGAGCAACCCTAAGGCAACAGTGCCTCAAATGGACAGCACATTCATTAGGCTTAAAGGATTAGAGATTCATTGTCTTTACAACCAATATTTTTTTTAAAACTTCATTTTGGAATACTTTGAGACTCACTTGGAAATTGCAAAAGGATATTAGAGAATTTTCATGTATCTTGTTCTTACCTTCTCCCCAGTGATAACGTCTCACTTAAATACAATGATCAAAACCAGGAAATTGACATTAGCACAATAATTTTAAATATGCTACACAGCTTATTTGCATTTTACTAAAATAAATACTTGGGGGCAATCTTTTCATGCTTGACCAAATCTGTACTAGGGATCAGACTCAATTCCTGATCTTATACTGTTTGTAGTATATTGACAAAATCTTACAGGTCAGCCACATACTGCTTGAGTACATAATTTTGTAGCTGGTATTTGGAAATGCTGTTATCTCCTCAACTTGCCTTAACATAGGAAAAGCACTAATTGCATACCTTTTAAACTCTTCATTTCATTAAGCATGCAAAGACTGATTCTGTTCTTTGTGTCTTCAAATTATAGTTGATGTACAGTAGTGAAAGATTCTCAGGAAGGTATTTAGTGAAGGAGAGGTAAGAAAAGCCATGGGAATTAGGAAACTTTCCTTTCTGGCTTCAGAGAATGTAATCGAACACTGTGTTCTTTGGAGATGCTATAATATTGTTTCAGTCAGCCATTTTTTTTTTTTTTTTTTGATGCTGAGAAAACAATTAGAGGAGGACAGGTTCATTTGGGGGCTTACGGTTGTAGGGGTCTCAGCACATAGACAGCTGGCTTCATTCCTTGGGGCAAAAGGTGAGGCAGAACATCATGGAAGAAGAGTGTGACTGAGGAAAGCAGCCCTGGACATCACATCAGGAAGCAGAGAAAGACACTCCTCTAGCCAGATGTAAAGTATGTACCACAAAGTCACACCCCAATAACCAACCTCCTCCAGCCATACCCTACCTGCCTTCAGTTACCATTCAGTTAATCCCTATCAGGGATAACTCACTGATTTGGTTAAGGCTCTCATAACACCATCATTTTACCTTTTAAGCCTTTTTGCATTGTCTCACACATGAGTTTATTTTTGGGGGACACACCACATCCAAACCATAACAAGTATTTAGAGATCATCAGAGTGTTTTATGTGTTTGTGTATAGGTTTAAAACAAATGCAATCCCTCAAAAACTTGGAGGTTTTATCTATTCATTTATTTGTAATTACAAATAATTTTATTTTTGATAGTAAATAGAAATCACCCATTAAAACCAGAACTAGTTCATCTATTATTACTTTTTGCACCATTCTAAACAAACTAAAAAGAAAGTATATTATTATGTGCATAGAGTCAAGAGTTTAACATTAACATAATGTTAAACAGTAGAGAAAGCAATTCCTTGTTGTAGTGGTTGTTTTTTTTAGAATTGGTTTTACTGTGCCATTATATAATACTCATGGATTTTTTTTTTTGGCTTGGTTTTTTTTTTTTTTTGGATACTAGAAGTCATTTCAAATTATTTTATATAGAACATAAATGCTCTAGAAGAAATATGTAAGAATGATTATGGCTAGGTCCTGGAGAGTGCAAGTTAGTTTCTCTGTGTGTGTCCACTTTAAATCCTATTATTTAGAAGCAGATGCAGTAATACTAAGTAAATACATATTTACTAACCCTACGTGCCTCTACCCACACACGGGCACCTATTATAGAAATACGAAAGGAACAGCAGGCAGACTCCCTTTTCCCTCAGCTGGAGCTGCAGAGCTCCTGTGTTTGCTTATTTGAGAAGGGGGAAAAGATCATTTTAAAGTTAAATTGCCTAGTGAACCCATCTATCATTTGCAAAAACGTAATGAGCTGAAGCCAGAAGCCTAAGTTGCTGCTTTCTCCCCCTTTCTCATGGCCAAGATGTAAGACATAAAAAGCAATTTTTCTTGATGTGTGATCAAACGATGGATTAAGACTTGCTAGGAGTCGGTGATCAATTGTCTGATAATATGTGACAGATCTTGTCAGGTTGACGAAAATGTACCCCAACCCAAAGGGAGAGAAGGCTCTGAGCTGTGAAGGTGCTTTTTTTAAGCAATTGCCTGAGAAGGAGAGGCCCCTGTGATATCAATTATCTTCTGTATCAACACCAAGCAGGATTTCTGCTGTGGAAGCTGCCACCGTGGTTTGACGTGTGTAAGTTAATACTAATTAGATGCATTTCAGTAATCACTTAACTTTAATTGGTTTTGTATCTTATTTTTCAAAGGAGGATGGTATAGACTTGTCCTAATATTTTACCAAAATAATGTTCCACCAGACATGAAATGAATCCCCCACACACACTCCCCCACATTTTGACAGGCCAATAAAAATAGTATTAGGTGATTAAAGATTTTTTTTTTAAGGCAGACATAATGATAAACGGTAATGAAGCCAAACAGCTGGCGGGCTCCTTGGTGAATCAGCCACCTGATGGCTTGCACCAGGGTCCGGGAAGCCTCCAGCCTTAGTGTGGTTGGCAGGATTCACACTTAGCATGAGACCCTCTTTGGGGGAGGAGGAGAGAGAGGGAGACAACAATGCACACCTTTCACAGCAGTTTCAAGCTGGCACATTAACATCTGCTCACCTCCAACTGGCCCCAACTTAAGGACAGGAGGCAGAATGTATGTTTCCAAATCACCTGGACTTATTTTCGAAGACCAGGAAAGTGGAAGTCAAAGCTAGATTTTTTTTTTTTTAACTTCATCCTAAACTTGTGGAGAAAAAGCTTTATTTTTAATACAAGGCCCAAGAAAGAACAGAAGTAGGTTTTAAATTCCTTCCCAATGCAAACGGGGTGGACTCTGCCTACTAGTTTTGCTGTAAAGGAGGACAGTGAGCTGAAGCAATTATTCCTATACAAACAAGCTGTCGCCCCCATTTGAGTGACATTTGCGTGTGGTACTGTAAATGCATTCCTGGAAAGGTTAAGGCTGAGCTTTTTTACATGTGCAGAGAAAAGCTGGGGAAAGCCTAGGGGAGATGGATGGAACGGGAGGTTAATGGTTAAAATCCAACTCTGTTGGTCCACGGAGCTATCATCCTAAATAGACAGGAACATTTCACGATGTCTTAAAAAAACCTTTCATCCATTAAATATCTATACAAACATACATCTCAATATAAGCTATTTTTGTGTATAGGTTGGGGGGTACTGGGGACTGAACTCTGGGGCACTCAACCACTGAGCCACATCCCCAGCCCTATTTTGTATTTTATTTAGAGACAGGGTCTCCCTGAGTTGTTCAGTGCCACACCAAAGCTGAGGCTGGCTTGGAACTCATGATTCTCCTGCCTCAGCCTCCTGGGCTGCTGGGATTTTAGGCATGCACCACAGTACCCAGCAGCACTTTTAATTCTGTTTTTGTATTTATTATGTGCCGGAGGCATACATGCCCTGTGGATTCAGTGATGGCTAAGATGAAGTTCTTGACCTCATGGAGCTGGAAATAGATATACCTTAAAGATCATTTAGCCCACAGTTTTTATGTTTGTCAAACTGAATTCCTGGGAACTAATTGAAGGTCTTTGAGTAGAATAATGAAAGAAAGTCTGCTCTGCCCACGTCTATCACTTATCCTCAGCTTGGACCAAAGCCCTTCCACTTTGGTCCTTGCTATATATTAGTATTCTTTATAAAATTTGTGTAGAATTAAAAAAAGTGATAGTAAAAAGAAGAGAGAGAGAGAGAGAGAGAGAGAGAGAGAGAGAGAGAGATGAGAAGAGAGAGAGACAATGAGAACCAATCTCTTTATTTTATGTAAAGAAAATTACATTCTTGTGCCTCAGAAGCATCTGTGACATCTTTGGTGACAGTCAGGAAGGCCCAGTTAGTCTGCTGTCAGGTTGTCACAGCAGGTGACACAGAAGGTCAGCAGTGCCTCCCCTTTGCTATGTGCTGCCCAGAATGGCAGGAGCTTTTCCATCTGTGGAAAAACAAAGGCTTGTGGGCACGTGCTGTACAGCAAAAAATTCCTCCAGACAGAAGGAGAGCTGCACTCTTGCTGTGTTTGCTGGTTGGAGCTTTAAGGCCAGCTTGTCAATTGATTTCTCTTTCTCACCTGAGGTTTCCGATAGGCAGGAGGGCATCATTTCTGCTTCTGAAAAATGTTTGGGAGCTCTTTTGTAGACTCGGATAGCATTTGTTGGCATTAGGAAGAGAGTAAGCTCTTATTACAGAACCTATTCATTTTTCCCAGTTTATCCCATTTTTTTTTTAAAGCAGGATTTGAAACTCCTGCCATTCTGATGCTACTCAAAGCCAACGTGAGAATGGCCAGAATCACTGAAAGAGCTGATTCAGTAGACTGGGGATGATAGGGCAAGATTGAGGACAGGGTGTGTAAGAAATCAGAGTGTCATTTGATGATGTGCTGATACTCCAGGTCACAGAGCACCAAAGAGGATCAAGATGCAAGCAAAACAAAGTCCCCTCAGGGACACATAAGGGCACTTTCCTTCCGCTCTGCTGTAGACAGTGAACATGGAAGTTATTTGCAATTGGAGACTTCGGAGTCAGAATGGGAAGTCATGGTTTATCTGGTTTGAGAACAGAAATCACCGTGACCCATGGGCAGACTCCATAACCATGGGTGAGCTTCTTCATTAGCCAAGGAAACTGGGCCATTTCAATCCTGTCCATCCCCCACAGCAGTCTAGTGACCAGGTCCAGCTTCTCTTGACCATTCTCAGCATTAACTGTCTTTATCCTAACAAACTTGGAAATAAGATACCCCTTCTTGCATTTGCTTTAGAATCAACAGGAATAAATTTGAAGACGAAGCCCTCAGATTAAGGTATCACTTCAGTGGGATCCTGGGGAGGAAGAATAGACACTTCAGACACTGAAGTAAGTACAAGAGATTGAACAAAGGGGAAAATGTTATAGACAGTGCCTGGGATATTCTGATCATTCAATGGACATTTGTTGGACAGAAGCATGAATGAATGAGTGCTCGGCCTGAGGGGATAGTCCTTAAAGAACTGAGACTGGGGATAACTGATCTCTAATTTTGAATCTGAACGTTTCATATTTCCCTGATGAAGACAATGATTCCATCATGATGTCCCTTGGCAGAGGTCTGGGCAAGGAGGTGAGAAGTCTGAGATAGGTTGGAATTTATTATGTGTGGAAACCTCTTATCTTGCATCTGTTTGCCCTCCTTGGTGCATCAATTCCAGAGCACCAGACCTGGTGGAAAGGAACATACGAATGTATTTTTAAATAAGACACCAGAGAAAAGGATGAGCACCCAAGAAGCTGATCAAACTGAGAGAAATAAGTATTTGCCAGAATCTTAATGTCAGGGACTGTGGAAAAGAAGGAGAACTTGCTAGTGAGCATTTTCCATCTTCCCTAGAGAGGTCAAATAGATTTGATTTACACTTACTGAGCAGCCTAACTGAAACCTTGCAATGGGCAAGATCAAGTAAGAGTTTGAATTTCACAGAGAAGAAGACCTGATTTGTAATTCATTCACTCTCTTGAGAACTAGTATGGGAAATCACACAAGGTCAGAAGCAAACTCCTTCCCTGGCCTCAGGGAGGCTAGAGCTGAATGGAAAATAGAAGGAATAGGCAATTGTCTTTAATTTGGCAAAAGAGGCCAGTTTCAGTGTTTATAAGCAAACAGGGAGGAAGAATTGCCCTGTCCAGACACAATATTCCCTGCAAAGAAGAAAGAGTTAGAAGGTTCACAGATGTATTTCTTTGGAAATAGACTCTTTCCAATTTTGCAATAGGAAGTGGCCTAGTTGAATATTTCCAGAGAAAGCCGCTGCATTTCCTGTAACTTCAGCTTAAGACATATTCTAGGGAGCCTAGCCTATTGACCCAATCAATGTTGAAGAACCTGAGTGAAAATTAACACATTTAAAATTAGTGATACAACAGTGACAAGAACATATAACTCATGTTGACCTTCCTTGGGGGCCTTTCCCTTCATGGAATTGCCTCAGCTAAATTCAGGGAATATTTTACTAGCTTACATATACTAATCCTGATTTGGGCTCTGTGAAACATCAGGAGATGTATGATGTCATACCTGTTCTTGGGAAACTGTAAACCACATTGGGAAGAAAAGACACGTGATGCTGCTAGAATTTGACTGCCTTGCACTTCCTTCATGTGCTAAGATTAATATCAGCACTAATCCCAGAACAATATAGTAACTAATATTTGATCTTCCCAATAGTCACATCAGTCAAAGAGCTCTATTTAATTAAAACTGAAGTTTAGGTTAAATGATTTGTTCATGGTCAAATAACTAGCATGTTGCCAACATGGAAATCAAAATTGAGTTTCTGTTTTAGAACCAGGGTCCTTCCCATTATACCTGGTTATCTTTCAGTATTATAAAACTCTTTTTTAAAAAATTAAGAGGTAAAACAAGAAGTATAAAACCTAACCTCAAGGATTTGGCTACTGTCATATAATTGATCCCGTGAAATAATCATTTTTAAGCATTTGAATTCAGCAAAGTCACGTTTGTGGAGTAAAATAACACTTTGAAAAAAATTACTGGTTTCATTGACTTGTACATTCTTTGACAGGTGTCAAAATATTGTAGAGATGGAATCTCAGTCACTTTGCTGAATTCCCTGTGGAATCAGAATATTCCCAAGCTGGTTGCCACTCCATATTAAACCACACCATCAAAGCAGAATTCATGGAAAAGAAGTCATGAAAAGAGAATAACCATTAGCTAGATTTTTTTTAGAGTTTCTCAGATAGTTTTCTAAAACAGTGAAGGATCACATCAAAAAGGAAATAAAGTTCTATAAAAATGGGCATAACTCACAAACAAAACATTGAAAGTTTGTTTGAGCAAAGCACTATAATAATACTAGTAGTTGAAGTTTGGCCAACTCTTAATAAAGTTATTTTAATAACATTTTATGGAACTTAAAATAGTGACATTGAAAATTTTTGTATTAAGCACTTTTACCTTTCCTAAAAAAATAGTTTATTGTATCTGACTAGAAATGTATCCATTGTATCTTTGCTTCTTGTTATATTTGTTTTCTTTTGTGTCTTTCCATTCTCTGCCTTTAGCTTCCTTTGTCCAACTGCTTACTTAGCTCAAGTCATTGTTTACAAGAAGGCTGCACCACAATTCTGTACTTAAATATCAAAATTATTGGGTTTTACATAAGCATTTTGATAATTCTAATTTGGGTTAATAAAGATTTTAAATATTAAAAAAAGAACAATAAAGGAAATAGATAAAGTAAACCACCAGTTCTGCAATTTCAAAACAACCATATTAAAAGCCAGCCACGCACAATAATACCTTGGGCTAAAATCTAACCCTTTGTGTCTAAAAGTGCTATGCAGATAGAATTAAAAAGTTAGGACCAAATGTGTAAATATGCTGTAAATATCATGGTAGAAAGACTAGTTGCATACACAAATGCAGCCCTTGATCATTTAGAAATTCATTACTTTTTAATTTGTTTTCCAAAATTACCCAAGAGATTTTTCTCACTAAGAACAAAACGCATGGTTAAATCATCCACCAATTTATTATTGTTTTTGTTTGTGGATTGTTGGATTATTTTTTTGGCCACATGAAAAGCCAAAGCCAGTTGAACGAGCACTCCAAAACCACTACACTGGGGTCGGAAACCAAGCATGAAAAATGTTGGCATGTAGAATGTGATTATGCATCACTAAAAATGATACTGGAAACCCATATGAAATATTCACTCAAGAAACAAACAGGGGAAATGAAATGCATGAGCTGGAAATGCACAAGAGGGCCACCATTATTTGAGAGTCAGGTGACACCAGAGAGAAAAAGCAGCAAGGGGAGAAAGGGTACAGCTTCTGGCTTATGGCACAAAATGAAATGAAGTCCTCAAGGTCAGGGAATCCAAGAACTGTATTTATATGCTCTGGGATTTACCCACTGGAACACTTGAGCTATGCTGGATTTTTCCCTGAGACTAGATTCTAACTGCCAACTTGAATTTTTATAGAAATAATTGCCCAAACAGTATATCTTGACATAGCTTTTGTTGTTGTTGTTGTTTTCTGTTTCTGTTTTTTGAGACCGTCATATAGTTGCCAACATGTTAACATGGTTAAAATAGTTCTGTCCTCAATTGATATCCCTGACTATAATCTCATTCCTCAGTCCATCTCTCAGATTACTCTTCAGATTTTTAAAAATAATTTCTTGGTAAACATGTTTTCAAGGTGCCTGCTAAGAATTTGGTAGTCTCTAAACTATGAAGTTGAATGAGTTGGTTTTATAAGTATTGTCACAATATACTCAAATTAAAATGGTGGCATCAAATGTCTGGGTTACATAATAAATTTTTTGGGGGGGAGTGTAGAAGCCGAGTATCACCTAATAAAATATGTAAACCACCTACATGAGGAATATTACAAAACTCCAATAAAAGATAGCAAAAGAATTAGATACATGGGAAGATATTCATATTCCTGAATTGTCAATGGATCAATTCTTCTTAACTTTATTGATCAATTCAATCCAACCCTCATAAAAATGCTAGAAAATTATTGCAGTTGACTCTAAAGTTTATATATAGAGAGAAAAGACCCAGAACAACCAACACAATGTTAAAAAAAGAAGAACAAAGTTGGAGGACACCATCCAACTCCGAGACTTACTTAAGACGTAGTAAACAAGAAAGCGTGGTTTTGGTGGAGGCATAAACAAATAGAACAATGAAACAGAACGGAAAGCTTGGAAATGGACACACAGCCAGTTCATCTAAGACACAGGAGCAAAGACAAGGGCATGCAGCAGAGATAGTCCTCTCATCAAACGATGCTGGAACCACCGGACATTCACATGCAAACATAACAAAAACCCAACAAAACAAAACAATCAGAAAAAGATTGGACTCAGGCTTTATACCATTCTCAAAAAATAATTCAAAATGGATTACAGACCTGAATGTAGAGAAGGAAACCTATAAAACTTTCCAGAAGAGAACATAGAAGGAAACACAATTGACTTTTGGTGTGGCGGTGAGTTTTCAGATATAACACCAAGAGCAGGATCCATGAAAGAAATAATTGATAAGTGGGGCTTCACTAGAATTAAAAACCAATCTGTGAGAGACACTGCCAAGAAGATGAGAAGATATGCTACAGACTGGGAAAAAACATTTGCAAATGACACATTTGATAAAGAAGTATCATTCAAAATTACAAAGAACTCTTTAAATTCAGCAATTTAAAAAAATGAGCAACTCATTTAAAACCTGACAAAAGAACTGGACACACCACCAAGAAATATTATATACAGATGACAAGCATATAAAAAGATAGTCCACATTATATGTCATTAGATAAGTGCAAATTAAATCAAGGAGATATCACTCCACATCTATTAGGATTATCAAAATTCATATCACTAACAATACCACAAGCTGGAGAGGAAGTTGAGCAGCAAGAACTATCATCATTCACTGTTGGTGGGAATGCAAAATGGTACAGCCACTTTGGAAGACAGTATACGAAGTGAAATATATTCTTAACCATACAATCCAGCAATATCACTCCTTGATACCCAAATGAATTGAAAACTTACATTGACACAAAAATTGGCACACAGATGTTTACAGCCACTTTATTTATATTTTTCAAAACATGGAAGAAACCAAGATATCCTTCAGTAGGTGAATGCATAAACAAATTGTAGCATATGCAGACAATAGAACACTGTTCAGTACTAAAAAGAAAAGAGGTACTGAGTCATGAAAAGAAATGGGTTCATATTACTTGAATTATTACTAAGTTAAAGAAGCCAATCTTCAAAGGCTTCATTCATACAGTATTACTCAAACTGACATTCTGAAAAAGGCAAAACTATGGAGACAGTAAAAAGATCCATGATTGGCAGAGATTATGGGGGAGGGAGGAATAAACTGGTAGAGAATAGAGAATTTTTAGGTCAGTGAAACTCTTCTGTATGATACTACAATGATGAATATATGTCATTAAATATTTGTTCAAACAAGTAGAATGTGCAATACAAAGAGTGACCCCTGAAGTAAATTACAATTTGGGGTAATACAAATATGCCAATGTAGGTTTATCTGTTGTAACAAAGGGATCACTGGGGTACAGGATGCCCACCATGGAGGTACCTATGCATGTGTGAATACAGAATGTACGTAAGACCTCTCTGTACCATTTGCTCAATACTGCTATAAACCTAAGATTGCTTAGGTTCAAAAACAGTTTTGCTTTAAAGTTTATTATTTTTTTCTTAAGAATTCAAGTGCCTACCCAGACTTGGTGGCGCATGCCTATAATCCCAGCAGCTCCGGAGGCTGAGGCAGGAGTATGGCAAGTTCAAAGCCAGCCTCGGTAATTTAGTGAGGCACTAAGCAACTTAGTGAGACCGTGACTCTAAATAAAATATAAAAAGAGCTGGGGATGTGGCTCAGTGATTAAGCACACCTGGGTTCAATGTCTGGTACAAAAAAAAATGGAGTACTTGCATGGCTATGGAAGGGAAGTGAGAAATGGTGTGGTCAAAGGGGAGGAGGGAACCCCATTCAACAAGAAATTTTTCTCTCTCAAAGGGAGTGAAAGACTATGTAAAATGTCTATTTAGCAGCACAGGAACTTAATTTGTCTTTTTGATTATTGAGAAATATTTATTTAAAAGATGCAAGTCATGTATTCGAGTGTGGTCTATAGATCCCCGAGACCCTTTCTTTCAGAGGTTCTAAGAGGCAAAACTCTATTCATAACAACATCCCGTCACTGCATGCCTTTCCCTTGTGTTGACATTTGCACCGATGACGCAAAAATAATAGTGGGTGAAAATGCTGGAGCCTGAACCAAGACCCAGCACCAAGTTCTGTGGATAATCACTGTATTCCCCATCACTCTGCGCTTGCAGATGAAAGTGTGCTAGCCTCGCTGAAGAATGCTTTTGATGAAGCTGTAAAGAGTGTTCACTTCATTAAATCTTGACATAAGAACACAGCAAAATGGAAGTAGCCAGCAAGCACTCTGCACAGGGAGGTGTGATAGCCATTTCAAGGTGAAGCACTTGTGTGTGTGTGTGTGTGTGTGTGTGTGTGTGTGTGTGTTGTGAGTCCAACTGGCTGCTTTGTTCAGGGAGTATGATTTGTACTGGGAAACGTGAGTGACAGAAAACTAAGATTATTCAGACTTGGACATATGGAAAACTTTTCTCAAAAATGAATGAAGTGAACCTGTCATCAGCAGGAAAACCATTGACAGCATTGGTTGCTCGTAGTCAAATTTGTGCTTTCAAGCCAATAATTGGAATTTTGAACAAAATGTTTATTTACCACCATTAGCCTGAAAGTTCCTGATACTTAAAGACTTTTTTGATTGTATCAGTGGTGATATTGGTGATTTGAGTTTTTGGTGTTGTAGACTGAAATGTATCAACATTGTAAGGTATATAATAACTCAATGAACCATTGTTTTCCAATGTCGTAACATCACAAATGGGTAAAACACAGACATTCAAAGTACAACATCACTACTGGATTTTGATATAACAGAATTTTAAAAGCTCATTGCTAAGTCTTTTAGATGCCACATTCCAGAAAAACTTTGAGAAACTACCACTTGTCAAGTTTAATATAGTATCCAAGAAGATTCACATTAAGATTCTTTAAAGCTATGAAAATTCTCCATTTTTTAAATTTGTTCTAATTAGTTATACAGGACAGTAGAATGCATTCTGATACATCATACATAAATGGAGTATGACTTCTCATTCTTCTGGTTGTACATGATGCAGAGTTATACAGATTGTGTAGTCATATGCACCTAGGGTATTAATGTCCGATTCATTCTACTATCCTTCTTATACCCATATCCCCTTCCTTCCCTTCACTCCCCTCTGCCTGATCCAAAATAGACCTCTATTCAATTGCATAGTTGATTGTGGCTGAATTTTCTTCATATTCTTAAATCCAGAAGCACAATTCTATAGAATGAATGGGATGATAGACCAGATACAGGACTCTACTGTCTTCTACTAAGCCAGACATTGAAGAGATTTGAAGAAATGAAAACCAATTGCCACTCTTTTCATTCAACTTTGATTTGCTTTGTTTTGTTTTTATTTTGCAAAAAAAAAAAAATTCATATAAATGAATTATTCACATGACCAGGTAGTGAGTTTATTATTATAATTTTCAAATAAATACAAGTATTAAAAATTACTCAGGTTTAATTTTGAATACAGAAAGTACCATTTAGTATAACTTCTATACACAAAAGTCCTTTGATGTCTGAAATGATTTTGGGAACCATAAAGCAATCCTGAGACTAAAAAGGGGATAATTAATCATTTAAAGAGATAATAAAACTTATGGCCACATAGGAAACATAGTTTGAGGAATAAAACAAGACTTCCATCTTTGGAGCCACTGTGTATGTGTGTCCTTCCCAAAATCTAGTTTTCTCCATTCTCCCAGGAATGAGCACGTCATATTAATTTTACATTTAGTAGTCTCTTGATTTCCTTATTAGTGTTACCTTAGATGTATATCTATCTATGTATATTTAATCTTGTGTATTTTTGAACTGCATACAAATGGGACCATACTTGATGGCATGGTTTGGGTTTCCCCCAAAGTAGTAACTGAGAAAAGGATCTGGCTGTAGGTTGTGTGTTTTGGATGTGATCCCAGGGAGCAGAAACATGGTGGTGGGCTAGAGATTGAGGGAGGAAAAAGGTAAAGTGCCGCAGTCCGGCTGCAGCAAAATAACGGGGGGGGGGGGGGGGGGGGTTACGAAGAACTTGTGTAGATTGATACAGCAGGAGTAGGAGCCGTTTATTGTAGGACCGGAGGGGTATTTATACATTCCACACAGCTTATCTAATTAACATAAACTAGATACAGCAGTCAACCAATAAGGAATCTCCACACTTAATGGCTCGCTGGCGTTACTTCACAAACCACTCCCTCTGGCAAAATGCCAGGCGCCATCCTGACTTGTTTACAGACTCTAACAGTAAAGGAAGAACAGGGCTGTGATGGCTACCACTGTGGAAAACTGAGGCATAGTTCTACTGGGTGTGTCTGAAACACTGTGTAAAACATATTTCACAATTGGCCTGTCAGACCAAAGAAAAGGAGGCTGGGCCTTATTTGCTAACTTTAACTCCGCTTGGTTGAGAGTTGTTTTTAGGGAATAGCTCTCCTGCATGATCAGGCCATGTGGGTTCTTTTGGAAAGCAGATGCCCTTCATTGTGACCCTGAGGAGATGCCCTCTAGATTCATTCATTCATTCTAGCTGAACCTGTATCACCTCTAGATTCATTATCTTGTGTGTGGTTCTCTCTCTCTCTCTCTCTCTCTCTCTCTCTCTCTCTCTCTCTCTCTCTCTCTCTCTCTTATAACCAGATAGTCAAATATTCATCTTTGAAAATGTGATAAAAATACACACAAACTAACATCACCCCCACATGCTATCAAAAGAGAAGTGAAAAAAAAAAGTTATTCAACACAATTACACCAGACTCTATGTCAGCACATCTAAAAATGCCCTATCTTCATATCTGTAATCTATGTTTCAAGTGCCCTAGACAACACCAAACCAGGATCATTTCTGCCAGTATTGTCCATGCACTGTGTATTCAGAAGGAAAGCTAATCTGTGTGTTTAATTAATTTATAAATTATTAAATATTGATTTGATGTGGCTGGTGGATCACCCAGAAACATCTTGTGGTTTTATGATTCCTTTAACCAGCCACTTGCCCTCCTAAACCAGAAAGCTATATTTCATCTGCCACAAAAAGAACATTACATTTTGAATCAGAGTTAGAAAATTCCAGCTCAGTGCAGCTCAAGGTGGTATTTGGGTTTTAAAGTTCAGAGTTTCCTTACTTCTGCTGATAGAGAAGGGGAAGAGAAAAAAATCAGAGAGGGGGGTGGAAATCTCACTAGGAAAGGTCGACATGGCTTGTCCTAGGAGTCAGAAATAACGTGGTGTTCTTTGCCCCTGGATGTGAGGTTGTACTTGGCAGAGAGGGCGTAGCAGAAGCTACAGGAAGACAAAGAGACATCCAGTGAACAGATGCCTAGTTAGGATGCTGTTTGTGGACTCCCAATGGGTACTCTGGGCTTAGGTAAGCAGAAGAGGTGTCAGGTGGCAACCAAGTCAATATGTGCCTCCTGCATTGTCTAAGTGCCTGGGGCGGCTCAGGAAGCTGAGAAATGCTGCCAGAAATGGCACCTTTTTCCTTGTCAACACAATACAAAACACGAATGCAGCTGAGTAACTGGTTGCTAACGGGAGACCATGCTCTGCTGGAATCTACGAGATGTGGCACAAAACAACCCCCCACTCTGATGTTCCTCGCCACAGGAATTGCCTAACCGTCTGTCTGTTCAATGCCAGCTCACTAGCACCTCTCATGTCGAGCGAACTACAGTTACCTGTGCTTTGAAACACCAAAGAAAAACACTAAAGAAGACAGAAGGCAGAAGAGCCCTGGAATGCCCCCGGCTGCCTGTGATTGTCATTTTGAAGGACTGTTATTACTATATTCTGACACCAGTGGACATATTGAACTTCTTTCCTTAGTGCCACTGGATGTCAGCAGGATCAAAGGTGTGTGTGTGCATGCCTGTGAGTCTGCACAGACATGGCAGGAGGGAGATGGAAGGCATGGGAAGAGGGGAGGAAAAATGAGCAACGGAAGAAGGAATGAAAGATGAAGGTGGATGGGAGCCCTGATATGAGGTTATGTGGCTCATGGAAGATGAATCATTCTATAATATAGTTCAAAGAGGGGACCAACACACATAGCTCCTTCAGAGGCATTCTGCCTCTGGTGAGCCACATTCTCTGAGCTTATTGAAGGAACCAACAATCCTTCTTGCTGGCAAGACTGATTCCTGGTATGGAAAATGAGGGCATTGGGCGGAAGCAAGGCTACAACTTCAAGCTAGTTGTGAGAGTAGCAATTAGAGCATATGAATCTTTACCTACTTCCCTTACATCATTTGTCTGGTATCTGTTGTATGGCAGGCATAGTGTAAATGCCGGGGAGATAAAGATGAGTAAGAGGCCAGTCCAAGCTGGTGCAGAACTACCCCCAGGATACCCAGTGGGGTGCACATTACAAAAGGTGGAAGGACTCCTAGCTAAGGGTGAGCAGGATGGAGCATCATGCAACTTATCCTGCAGAAAAAAAGGCATGCTTCTGGGGAAAATAATACAAGTCTTTCCAGAAAAGACTTGAAAAGATAAGGCAGCAAAGTAACCAGGTTGACAAAGACAAGGGGGTTTTAAGAGGGAGTAATCCCAGCTAACACTTGCAGACAAGTCTCAGCACTTTAAATATTAATTCACTTAACAGCCATATAGAAGAAATGATATCATCCACACTCCTGTTTTATAGGTAAGGAAAATGAGGCAGGAAGAGAACAAATAACTTGATCAAGGACAAACTGCCATTAAAGTAGAGAAGGAGAACTAGAACCCGGGTAGACTGAAGTTGGTACCTGGGATTGAGCCACATCCTCAGTCATTATTATCAGGAGTAGTAATAGTAGTATGTTTAATTTTGAGATAGAGTCTTGCTAAGTTGCAGAGGCTGGCCTCGAACTTGCAATCCTTCTGACTCAGTGCTGAGATGCTGGGATTACAGGCCTGCGCCACTGTGCCCAGCTCTGTGATCTTCACTACTATCACGTGCTGCCTTTTGTGCTGCCTTTCTTTGGTTTAAAGATGTGGAGTTTTCAAATACCCCCAGTTCAGCTCAACCAGTGCATCTATTATGAAACAAGTGCTGTACCAAGAGCTGATGTTACATGATGAACAAGCTACAGGTCCTGCCCCCAAGGTACTGGAGGTGTAATAGGGAGAGAGACCCTTATTAAGCTAATTTCAATTTAATGTAGGATAATGTTTCAATATGTTAACTGATTACCTTTTTATTCTCTGTAATTCCCTTTTACTCCGTGACCCTTCTCTCATCCAAACTAGATATCAAGATTATCAAAGCAAAAAAAGCAGAAGGGAAATTTTTAGAAGCAAAATCCAGGCTCTACAGAACCCAGAGCATAAACTACACCATAAACAAGAGATTTAGAAGACTTCAGGAGGATTCCAGGTCTGGCTCAGTTTTCCTCTTTCTACCCATCCTTCTAGAAGAGGAGAAGGAAAATGAGAAGAGAAGCTAAATAGTTGGAGGCTGGCAAGAGTCTCTGAGATGAGTCCGTGAGAGGGATGCCTTGGAAAGATCCAGAAGAGATTATCCCTTGTTTTCTGGACAGTTGGTGTTTAAGAGTGAGTTCTGAGCAGGAGAAATGAATTTGCCTCATTAACATGTAGCTGGTATTTAAGCATGAGGCTGCATGAGATCACCAAGGGAAATGGTGGGCCTCTTACAACTCTCCACACTCAGGTAGGATGGACCCACAGAGACAGCAGCAAAAGGTACCTCTATACACGAGACGGCATGTTGTCACAAGTTTTTCTCCACCTGATGTGTTGTAGGAAGAAGCCAAATGTTTCTCAAATTTACGATTAAAATCTCCTCAAGGGCAAGGTTATTAACTGTTTGGTCACTGTTATAATCCCAATGCCTAGAATAGTTTCTGGGACCTAATGAGTTTCTTAATTTATTTAGTGGATAAATTAATATGCTTCTTTGAAATAGCCAGGGGAGGGGGGTTGCACTAAACTCATGCAACAAAGATTAGGGTGAATGACTATTGGCATTGCTCAAATGCTCAGAATAAATCCATGAACAAGAAAAAAAGGTGCCTGCCCCTTTGGAGTTTGTATTTTATTAGGGGAGATAAACAATAAACACTGAACCAGGTAATAAGTTGACTCTGTTTCCCTGCAGGATCAGGCTGTAGTCATCCTCCCTTAGACTTTCTCTGAAACTTGACCCTTGCTCGATAGCTTTCCCTTAGTCTCTCCAACTACCTTGTTTTTTTTTTTTTTTTTTTTTTTTTTTTTTTTTTTTTTTCTGAGAGCCCTTCCTTAATAAATTACTTGCATGCAAACCTTCATCTCAGGATCTTCTTTTGGGGGAACCTGACCTAAGAGAGGAGTTGTGTTAGAAATTAAGCTTAGTAACTGAAAACATTTTCAAATTTATACTTATTGCATTTCTGAGTTGAAACTTGAGCCTGGACCCTGATGAAAATATAATACAATAAATTCTACAATCACAATCTGCACAAAGAAATGGCACTGGTCCATAGTAGAGGAGCATAAAGGCCACCCTGGAGGATGATTTAGCTGGGTGAAGAGCGGTAGGATGTCATGCCAAGAAGGGACAGTAAGGGCACAAGTGCAGATACAAGCAAATGTCACAATGTGTGGGGCCTGCACCTGGCTCTGTAGGTCTGCTATAGAGAGTTGTGGCATATAGCTGCAGAAAGGCGTATTTGCAGGGTGCTTAGACCATAAAATGTTGGGGAGGAGAGAATGGTGGGCAGAGGGAGAGCAGCAGAGATGTTGCAAAGTGAGTATCCCCCAAAAGTTCATGTGTTGAAGGCTTGGTCCCCAGTGCAGCAATGTTCTGAGGTGGGGCATGGGAAAGTGATTGAAGTATGATGACTCTAACCTCATCATCTGTGGATGAATCCTTTGGTAGCTGAATGGACTACTGGGAGGTGGTAGAAATTATATGCAAGTGGGGCAAGTAGGTTGTAGGTCACTGTGCTTTTTGTGATTATATCGTGTATCTGTCCTCTTCCTTCCTCTCTCTCTCTACTTCCTGCTGCCATGAGCTAACAGTTTTCCCCCACCATGACCTTCTGCCATGATGTTCTACCCCTTAAGATGAGGTCCTAAGCAATGGAGTTGGCTAACCATAGAATGAAGCCTCTGAAATTGTGAGCCAAAATTACTCTTCTCTCCTTTAAGTTGTTTTTTTCAAGTATTTGTCAAAGTGATGAAAAGCTGACGAATACAGGGAGCAAAGGGCCCAATCAATGGATTCTTCCATGTTAGGAATTTGGAATATATATATTCATATATATATACACATACATAATAAATTCTACAATCACAATTTGCACAAAGAAATGGCACTGGTCATTTATATAATATGTTGTAGTTGAACACAAAAACCTTTATTTTACTTATTTATTTTTATGTGGTGCTGAGGATTGAATCTGACCTAAGAGAGGAGTTGTGCTAGAAATTCCCATGTGCTAGGCAAGCTCTCTACCACTGAGCCACAATCCCAGCCCCATGAATTTGATCTTATAGAAGTGGGGGGGGTCATAGAAGAGGTTTATGTTTTGCTTTGCTTTTTTTTTAATGAAGTTATATTGTCACATGGCATGAAATTCTAAAGTACTAAAGATTTATAACTTTAAAAGTTTCTCTTCCCTATTTTCCTTTAGCAATGGAAATTTCTGACGCAAGTTTCTTAAACATTTGTTAGGATATCTGCTTTACATCTATAAACAATATGCACATATAAGCCTGCTTTGTTCACCTGACACTGTAGTGCTCCTTCCACATAATGAAAGAGTTTTAAACAGAGAAGCAATATACTCAGATTCATAGTTTGTGGCTGCAGTATAAAGAAGAGGTGTGAAGGCAACAGGACAAGGTATGACCTGGATCTGACATGAGGTAGTAGTAATGGAATGGAAAGAAAATAAAGACCTAAAACTAGATATTTTAATCAAACAACAACCCTCCAATGTTTATTCAGTGCATCTCTTCTGAAGAATTTACAGCATCTTCATCCACAATCTCTATTCCAAAACTGTATTGTGACCAACTGAGGAAAAAATATTGGAGCTTACAGTTTGCAGATGGAAGAGATAAGGTACATAAACAAGTCATTTTAGGACACCTTGATTCAGAGTTTAATATTTTGTCCCCTGTATCCTAACTCTAGACCCTTGATGGTCCCAAGCCACCAGTACAGTCAATAGGTAACCTTTACTAGAAACTGTGAGAGCCAGTTACTATGCCAGCAAAGTAAATCCATGATCTAAGACCTCCTAGAAAATGAAGGAAGTTTTGTTGTTGCTGTTGTTCTAACGCTGATGATAGAACAGGGTAGCACAGACTATTACTAAGTTAAACACATATCAAGTGTTTTCTGAAGCAAAAAAGAAATTAGACACAAGACAGACTCTCCTACTGAAGATTCTTTTCACAATTACCTTGGTTATGCTTAACGTCATCCAGAACAGGTGATTAGGACACATGTAATAACTATGGTGGATTTCCTTTTCAGACATAGATAGGGAAGGCTTTAGACAGCAGACTTCCCAGATGGCACTCAATGGTTCACACCTCCTGGTATTCATGCTTTTGTGAAATTCCTTCCCCTAGAGGTAGGCTAGACCTAGTGACTTGCCTCTAATGAACAGATTGAGACAAAAGTGCCACTTCTGTGATTAGGCTACAAAACGATTGTATTTTTCATCTTTCTGGCAGATTTTCTTCATTTCCTTTGTATGAGTCCTTTCTGGTTGCTCTAAAAGAATACCATCAACTGGGTGGCTTATAGGAAACAGAAATTTATTTCTTATAGCTTTGGAAGCTGGAAGTCCAAGATCAAGTCCCTGGGTGCAGAGTCGGTGAGGGCTTGCTTCCCAGGTCAGACATCTGTCTTCTCACCGTGCCCTCACATGGGGAAAGAAGAGCCAGCTCTCAGGGGTTCTTTTCCTGAAAATTTTTTTTTTACTGATACATAATAATTATACAGAATAGTGGGTTTCACCCTTCTATTTTTATAAGGCCTCTTTTTAAACATTTTTTCTCTCTAGCTTCCATGTATGAAAGAAGACATATGACCCCTGACTTTCTTTGTCTGTTTGTTTTCACTTAACATGATGCTCTCTAGTTCTATCCATTTTCCTGTGAATTACATTATTTCGTTCCTCTCTATAGTTGGATAAAACTTTGTTTTATATATATATATAAATATATATATATATAAATATATATATTTATATATATATATATTTCACTTCTATCTTTATTTTTTAAAAGAAGGAATTAACATAATGGTCAACAAAAGAATTATGAGTTTTAATGCTGATCATATCAATATTACTAATTTTGGTCTTCCCATTAGTTTCTTATATAAAAATGAGTTTCTCAGTAGTATGTACAATGGCTTTTAAAGAGAATTTGGACAAAATAATTAAGATTGAAACTATAAATAACCAGAAGGTAAATGAAGGAAAATTGTGTAGTGTGAAGTTTGTCCTAACTTATATTAATATTCTATAAATTTTAATGGTTAAAGTAAAATTATCTTAATCTAATCATGTTATGAATCATCCTAAAAGATACTAATATTTAAAAATTATAAAAGACTTCAAGATCTCAAAATGAAGTTAATGTTGGCTAAATTATGCTACTAGTTAGTTTTGGTCTGTATTTTCTGGACCTCTTCAGGCCAAGTATAACAATCAGGTGAAATCTGGTCATAATCAGTACTATACATCTGAGAACAGACAAATGCTTCTTTGTTTTGTGGTTCAGGAAAAACTGTGGCTGTCTTTTCTTCATATGCATCATTCACAATCTTTACGGCAATTTTTAGTGAAACATCTCTGATGGTATTCAAAGGAGGATAAAGCCGACCCTCTTCCAAGTGTTTATCTGACACTTGCTGAGATATAACCTCAGCAGTAGTGAGAAATATCTTATCTGTGATGTGTCTCAGTCCACATGCCACAACCCCAAGAGCAACTCCAGGGAACACATAGGAATTGTTGCCTTGTCCAGGGTATAGGGTCTGTCCATTTGGAAGAGTGACTGGATCAAAAGGACTGCCACTGGCAAAAATTGCACGTCCCTTGGTTATTTTATAACACTGCTCTGCAGAACATTCTGCTTTGCTGGTTGGATTACTCAAAGCAAAAATAATAGGCCGTTCATTGAAGGCAGCCATATCCTTGAGAATTTGTTCTGAGAATGCACCACCAATTGCTGCAACTCCCATGAGGGCAGTTGGTTTTATTTTCTGAACAATGGCTTCCAGGTTCTTCATTTCTTTATATATATATATAACAAAGTATAAGAAAATGTGATATATATATATATATATATATCACATTTTCTTTATTCATTCATCTAGTCTAGTTCTATGAGTTGGTTATTATAAATCAATATAAAAAAATCAATATTGTTTATATACCCATGAAAGGGAAATCAGAAAAAAAATTCCATTCACACTTGCCTGAAAAAAATTACTTAGAAATAAATCTAACCAAAGAGGTAAACTACAGAACACTGAAATGTTACAGAATTACAGAACATTGAAAAAATAAATAGAAGATACTAGAAGATGAAAAGACCCCCTGCCCACATTCGTGGAATAATAGGCAGAATTCACATTGTTAAAATGACCATATTACAGAAAGTAATCTACAGAATCAATGGGGCCTCTTTTATATGGACTTTAATCCCATTCATGAAGGCATTGTCCTTATGATCTAATCACGTCCCCAAAATCTCATGTATTAATACCATCACACATCAAGATTGGGTTTCAACATATGAATTTTGGAGGGGACATAAACCTTCAGTGTATAGTGGCCTTCTAGGGTTGCATATTCTGATGAAGGAGGTTGCCATGTTGGAGAGACCGACATAGTGAGGAACTGAGTGGTGGCCTTCCACCAATGGTCAGTTAGGAACTGAAGCCTTCAGTCCAGTACCCTAAAAAAAAAAAAAAAAAAAAAAAAAAAAAAAAAAAAAACTGAGTCATACCTTCAGCCATTGAGTGGCTTTGTAAGCAGATCCTTCCTAAATCCAAGCTTCAGATAAGAATGTAGCCCCTCCACTCACGTTGATTTCAGCCTTATGAACAACTATGAAGCAGAAGACCCAGCTTAGCTGGGTCTGAACCATAGAAACTATGTGGTAATAAATGTGTGTCATTTTGAGCTACTAAATGGTTTTATAATTTGTTACATGGCAATAGACAAGTAATATAAAGGCAACGTCAGCTATACAAAAATCAAAGCCCCTTGATTTATGTGACAGATCAACACTGGGATGCCATCCCAAACATTACTCTGCTCATGACCTGAACAGTGTAACCCACCTCCCATGCTAACTGGATGGAGACTCAGGTAGTCACAGTCCTCCCTTTACCACCAATGAGCCTGTGAGGGTCTTATGCATGTTTCTCAGGGCTTTCCCCTTGACGTCAGATCCTTTGAGAAGGACCTTGATGAAAGTGGTACTACCCCTGTGACATAAATAGAAAGTAAAGACAGGAGGTTGAATATTGAAAGCTCATGACACAGAGGCAGCACTATCAGCAGCCCGAACATCACCGTATTTAGCAAGGAGTCTCACAAGAACCTGTCACAGCCCGACAAAAGCCCTAAATAGGAACAGAAATATTGACATTGGGGAATATGTACAGTCAGTCCTGACAGATCATGTCTTCAAGGGATCCTAATTTGGAAGGTGAGCTGAGATTTTCCCTTTGTTTTACTCCAGATGCTTTTTTTATCTTTTCTTCACTTGAACTTGTTAAGTCTATGTTTAATGAGCACTGAAGTAGGGTATTTGGGATGATGGTTAAAGAAGTAAGAAAGTTTCTGCTTTTAACAACATTCTATTTTTTTTTTTTTTTGAGAGAGAGAGAGAGAGAGAATTTTTTAATATTTATCTTTTAGTTTTTCGGTGGACACAACATCTTTATTTTATTTTTATGTGGTGCTGAGGATCGAACCCCGCGCATGCCAGGCAAGCACGCTACCGCTTGAGCCACATCCCCAGCCCAACAACATTTTATTAATGAGGATGAGATATGTATGAGAAAGACCTACAAAATGCTAAACACACAGTCCCAATTTCTCAGAAGGCAGTAAACACATAGTTCCCACTAATTATAGGTGACTAGTAAGACTCTCAGTTCAAAAATGCAGCTGTACATGAAATGCCCGTTTAAAACTTTTCCCTAATAAAACTAAATCCATCTGTGGCCTCTCTCTTGCCTGGCTAATGGAAAATTTGGTAATAGCCATTATTGAGGGCTTCTCTTTCAAGGATTGACAGAGAATCATACCTGAGAGGTGAGTATAATATAGCCATAGCTCATCCTCACTGCAGTGGCCCCTTGAGCTTGGATTGTGGGTTTGAGGTAGACGTAGGAATCTCTGGGCATCTCCACTGAGGAGCAGGAGACAGGCTTTGTCCATCACATGTAGATTCCTTAAAAAAAAAAAAAAACAACCCACCCTTTTAAAGTCTCTGTTTCTCCTTCTGCACACAGAGGGCAAATACATTTGTATTCCAGCTGCCTCATGCATAGTCAACTAGTTTTCTCTCACTTCCATTTTTCAAATTGAGAAAGTATGAAAAGTATACTTTCAAAACAAGTTCTCACATATTCCTCCTGGGAGGGAGGCGGGTCAGGAATTCTTGTCCTCATGTGAGAGATGAAGCAATTAGGACACTGCCTTACGAGACTCATCTGAGCTCATGCACAGGAAACCCACGGTCAAGCCAGGCTTAAAATGAAGAGTTCTGGATACTTAATACCATGTACTTCCTACCGCATGATGGCTCCCCTAATAGTAGTCACCAATTATTTCACCCCTAAATAGACATTTGGGTTACATTGTTATTTCCGGTGGGACCCGTTCCATTTGCAGGGGGACTCCATATTCCTAGGCAAGGAACTGGGACTCATGAGGCAGAGGTAGGCTTTTGTGTTTGGTTGATAATCGTTTCTACTATACCTCTGTTTTTAATATTGGATCTTTCTCTGCAAATGTATGGGTAGGGCTCAGAGACATCTATTACCTGTTTCCGAAACATCATCCAAAGCCCCATGGGCAGCAGAGTATAATGCAATGTGCCAACATGACAAGTGTGAAGTGTGTCAAGTCAGGGAACACCATAAATCCTCTATTCAATTCTCAAAGAATATGATGTGCGGATGTCCATTCATCTTGCTCTCTTGTGTTTCCACCATTTGCCAAAGAGGTGTCTGATAGGCTAGTGAGGGCTCCCTCTGTGCTGAGCTCCTGAGGGCAAGACTCATTAGCCATGTGGCCCGTCTCTGAAATCATTACATTCAAACACTCAGGGAAAATAGGAAGTTGAAGTAGCACACCATGCCTTGCTACTATCATTTGTCAAAAACTGGCACCAGTTAGAAATGACACAGGATAACAAGTCCAGAAGCATCTAGAACAAACAAGAATGATTCATCACTAAAGACAGGGTAAAAACATATCCCCATCCATCCTCATATCAATGATACTAGCCCTGAAAATCAGTACTGGCTCACATTCTGTAGACCTGAAAGAAAAAAAAATCAGGTTGGCCCTAAGGAAATTAGATTATTGTTAGAATAGAAACCAGATCTAAGAAAAAAAATTAAAAGTGTTATACTCTGCCTTTTATATGTTTGCTTATTATTAGGTTTAGTTTTTCAAGGATAAAATAAGTTTGTGAGGGGAAACTTGATATTGGACTATAGAAAAGTATATGCATTCCTCCCCTTGATTTCACCATGTTAGAAGAAATAAAGAGAGGTGGCAGAGATACTCACAAGAGCAAAAAGGGCTCCCCAGCAAGGGTTGGAATGATGACACACAGGAGGAGGCGTTCTAAGTCTATAGAATGGGCAGAATTTGAACAATAACAGCTGAAACTTATGAAGTGCTTATCGAATACAAGGTCTTGCTAAATTTGTCCCATGCATTACCTCAATTTAACCTCACCATAATTCTTACAGATGGTAATGTTATTATCCCATTTGTGGGCAAGAAAACTGAGGTACAGAAAGGTTAAGTGATTAGAAAGTTCAGTATTTGAATGCAGGCAGTCTGCCCCAGAGCCTGCAGTGTTAATAGCAAAGTAGTTCTCACACTTCCTCTTCCATCTGAATCTCTGGAGGGCTTGTTAAAACCCACATTCCTAGCCCAGCCTCAGAGTTCTTACTCAATAAATGGAAGAATTTGCCTTTCTAACAAGTTTTTCTAGGATGCAGATGCCGCTGGTCCTGGGACCATACTTTGAGAATTACCGCAGGAAGCTATAGTGCCCTTTTACTAGGTGATTTTTCTGGTTGCGGGGAATCACATCAGCAAATGCATAGATTAAAAAGAGATCGAGTCAGGTAAAAAGGAAAAAAAAACTCATCTAACTACATTTTTCATGTTTGTGATTTCATTTAAAAACAAAATAAAATCACAGCTGAGATTTGGAAATCCTGGAGTGAACGTTGCAGTGTAGAGATGCTAACCTTTTTAAACCCAAAGTATAAAACTTTGGGGACCTATAATAATATAAGAGCAAGCAAACTTTTACAGGTAAGACAAGGCAGAGTTTCCACCACTGAAAACAAATGGCATTCACTAGCCCTGAGCATGCTGGTCAGAAGGGAAAAAATGAAAAGAATCCTTTGGTGCATTTGTGACTATAAAAACTCCACACTGATACCTATTCCCAGAAGAGAAGAGAATTGGAAAGGACAGGAGAAAGGAAAAAGAAAAGGAAGGGAAGGGAAGAGAAAGGAAAGAAAAAAGCAAAACCCAAATCACTTAGCAATTAAGCATCACAGATAATGTCTTCCAACTCCATACCCAAATTTGAGAATTTCATTTGTTTAGAACAGTGTAGTGGAAACCATCATCTTTGGAATGTCTAACAAGAATCAACTGAGAGCCTGGCACAGTGGTGCAGGCCAGTAATACCAGCAACTCAGGAAGCTGAGGCAAGAGGATTACAAGTCTGAGGCCAGCTTTAGCAACCTATCTCAAAATAAAAAACAAAATGTTCTGGGGATGTGGCTTAGTGGATAAGTGCTCCTAGGTTTAATCGTTGATTAAATAAATAAATAAATATATATCACCTGAGGCCCTCAAAAAAACTTTTACTTTTAGAATATAAGAGGCACATTGAAAAAAGTGGCAACTTTAGCTTTCTTAGTTTAAGCCATCATGAATGTTCAGGGAATCCAGAGGATGGTGCAAAGAATTTACTTACCTTCCCAGCTGAACTTCCTATTTGTTCAGGTAGAAATCCTAGTGTGTGGTCTGTGTCTGTTAGATAATGGAAAGGAGATAAAAGATTTCAATAAGTGAAAAAGATGACATATAGGTACAAGGTCAAATACGGTATGTTGTACACAATAATAAGTACATATAAACTTAGAAGACAGAGGCATTGCTGGAGATGTTAGTCAACATTCTGAGAGACTATTGGATTTAAGATTTAAGGGAAGACTGGGAGATAACAAAGGGACAGGGGAGAATATTCCAGGCTGGAAGATACTTCTGAACAAAAACCCAACAGAGAGATTATCAAGTATATGTTATCATGAACAAGGTTGTGAGTACATTAATGTAGTGGAGACCATGAAGATCCAAGTAGAGCAAACACCTGGGACAAGTATAGAAAAGCATTCTTGAGCAGAGACGAGAGAGTCTGGGTTGTCACACCCATGAACAATGTCAGGGTTTAAACAGAAAAGATGGAAGCATTTCACATTATATGCCCCAGGGTAAAATGGAAACTGCAGCACCAACCGGATATGACATTATGACATCACAAAGAACCAAACAACTCAAGTTGGGCCAGTGGGAAAGTGAAGGAGGAGATGATTGTGAGCCTTGAAAACAAGGAGAAGTCTTTGTCTTGACTATGGCTGTCACTGAAGGAGAAGGAATGGTCAAGGCGTGGATGTCAAGCTTCTCAGTCTGTATCTGGTCAGAAATAGTAACCAAAGCTTGGGAAGGTTGATAACTTGACCAAGCTCATGTTTAGTTAATGACAAAGTTGCATTTAAATATTTGGAATCTCAGCTTAGCCTGTCTTCCAGCATATCATGCCACCTCATGCATATTTCATGCAAAGCTTTGAGTCTTGACATCATGCCACACCACAATAATTTTAAAACCATGTGGAACATCTTATAATACACACACTCACCCAATTTTTTTCTGTCTCCCAACTTTTTATTGAAATGCATGGCTTTATAACAAATATTTTATTTTGAAAATTCTAATATGATTATTTATTTCTAATGTTATAAGTATACATGCTTCCTAATGAGAAATTCTGTGGTGTTCTACTCCCTGGGTAAATAATCTCTCCCAAGTCCTCATTCTTCATAGTTTCAAAAGGGATCTTCAACCTTGACAGTAGTGACATTTTAGACTGGATAACTCTTCATTCTGGGGATTGTCCTGTGCATTATAGAATATTTAGCAGAATCCTCGGTCTCTACCTGCCGGATGCCAATGGTACTTAACACCCCTACCACCAGTTGTTACAATCAGTAATGTCTCCAAATATTGCAAATGTCCTTTGGGGGACAAAAATCACTCCTAGTTATGAATCCCTGTCTTGGGCTGGGGTTGTGGCTCAGCAGTAGAGGGTTCGCCTAGCATGTGTGAGTCCCTGGGTTCGATCCTCAGCACCACATAAAAAAATAAATAAATAAAATAAAGGTATTGTGTCCAACTATAACTAAAATTTTTTTTAAAAAATCACTGTCTTAGAGGTATTTTTAGAAGCATATAATAATGAAGATTTTGTTTCTATTCAATATTCTTTCTATGGGGAAAAGGAAATTCTGTATTGGGATGGGATTCTCTTGTAAGAGGGTTATCTGGGGGAGAGGTGGAAAGGTCATAGTCAATCACCAGTTACCAAGATTTACCCCCAAAGTTCCTTACAACATCTGGAGCCCAATGGAGGGGAATTTTATTAAATAGAGACCAAACATTTTCTGTGGTCTTTTAGACCTATGTGACAATGATGACTCTCTATGAACTCATTTTCCATTTAAAGTCAATCAAATTCTTGTTTGGCTGTTTAGAAGGGCCCTTGTATCTCAGAACAAACAAAATTACATTCCTCTTCTGCAAAGTTCAGTGTCTAAGTTATAAACCCTCCAGAGGAAGGGATCCAGAGGAGGACAGAGCTGAGCTCCCCATCACTAATGGCTCTGGTCTATTAGGCAAGACCAAAGAAATGGCCTTTTATCCCAGAAGGATGTACCTTTACTGTGCACTGATTATGTACCTCAAACAGGCCTGAGAGGGAGTCAATTCACTCACTAGACATAATGTACCATCAACATCGAATTCTATAACTTCATCTCTCAGATTCATCAGGAATTGAGTAAAGAAAAAGGGACCTGTTAGGTTTAATCCTAAACTGACAAGACATTTGTATTTATGTGGCAAGAATTTGCATCTGCCATCCAGGCTCCCGTCCTCCTTAAGTAAAAGCTTTGTGTCAGCTCTTACTTCTGTTTACTCAATCGTAGGCTGCTTTCTGGTCTCACTTGCTTTACTATATATTTATATTGAAAGAATACATTCTCAGCAGCTTTTAGGCCCTTAAATGCATTTCAAGAGGAGACCAAGTCCAATCACTGTTACTTAATTAACACAATTGTGAAGACTTCAATCTAGCTACACAATAGCTTTCCTGACCTTGCAAAAGGAGGCAGGACTTCATTATTGAGTATATTGTTTCCTATAAACATATAAAACCCCTACAATAACAATCCCATCAGCCGAAATGAAGTTATCTGAGAACAGAATTAAACTCTAAATGACCTTTTGCTCTACTCCATAGCCCCCTATTAATAATTTCTAATCTAATCAGTGTGGATAAATGCACTAAGGCTGGTCATGCCAGGCACAGGGCCAGCCCGGCCAATTGCCGTCCATCTGATTCATTCCAGTCCAGAGCCTGTCTGGAAAAGACGCATCCCTCGCTGAGAGGCCACTGCCTGATTTCCTCTTTTGTTATCTTTTAGCGGCAAAGTCATGTCCTTGTAACTGATAGACACGTTTCTTTGTAAATAACCCTGGAGTGACTGATAGAGCTTTTGCCAGACAAAAGCAGCAAGTCTCAAAGCATTACTCATGCCAAGCCAGAGAACACTGTGTCACAGCTGACAAATTTATGGGAGATATGAGCTCACCTCTTGCACAAATATATACTTTCCTGGCAAATCCATCACATGCTTTAATGGCCCCATACTGCATTTGTCAGCTGTCTGTCCCTGTGCCTTGTTGCCTTTGGTTTCCTGTCAAGGATTGTTTGCTGAAATCATCTTACAGCCCCATTCTTCAGCACTGAAATCCAAGAAAGATCAATGATGACACCTGTATTGATAATATTTTACATTCAACTATTTGGCTGATAAATCATTTTAACAATGCTGATATGTTTATTGAGTGTCTGCCGGCATCACAATTATATGGAAAGCGATGCCAACTTAAATCTTTGCTTCGTTGGTCTGGATTTTTCTTTCTTTCTTTTCATTTTCCCATAATTAAATGTGTCATGGTACAGATTTGACTTCCCCATCTCAACAGAGAACACGTGAAAAACGGCAGAAGAAGTGACCTTGTACTTCCATTCTTTGGTTTGTTTTTACAAAATAAAATTTTTTTTAAAAAAGCAGCATTATGGTTTTCTTTGGTCAAGAAGGTGGTCTTGGAAGGACAGTAGTTTTCGGGGTCCTGGATAATGCTCTGTCTGTTGAGGTGGAATTGGGTACAAAGATATGTTTGTGAAAATCCTTTTAGCTTTACTTTATAATATGTATACTTTGGGGTCAGGGTAGTGTATGGATTGAACCCAGGGACACTTAACCACCAAGCAACATTCCAGCCCTTTCTATGTTGTGTTTTGAGGCAGGGTCTTGCTAAGTTGCTTAGACTCTCACTAAATTACTGAGGCTGGCTTTGAACTTGTGATCCTTCTCCCTGGAATTACAGGTGTGCACCACTTCACCCAGTAATATGTGCACTTTTTTGCATGTACATTACACTACAATAAAAAACTGATCAAAGAACAAATAAATCACACACACACACACACACACCATAAATATATAGATTCTGAGTCAGCATTTATTTTTGTTTCGTTTTGTTTTTCCTTGAAACTCTATGTTGTCTATAATCCCTTAGGTTTCTCCCTAGAAACACCACACTTCCAATGTAGAATTATGTCCCCAAAACATTTAAGAAGTGATCATTTCACAATCATCCCCACAGGATTTCAAAGGAAACCTTAAAGTTCTCAAAGCTCTTTATCCTTTACTGCAGATTGAACTCAGGGGCTCTTAACCACTGAGCTAGCTCCCCAGCCCCTTATTTTTTTATTTTAAGACAAGGTTTCACCAAGTTGCTTAGAACCTCACTAAGTTGCTGAGGCTGGTGTTAAACTTGCAATACTTTTGCCTCCGCCTCCTGAGCCACATGTACTATCACCCCTGGCTCTCCATGGAATTCTCTTGACATGGACTTCAAAGTCTCTATGAGGAAACAGACACCGGACCACACATTGAAAAAGAAAGAATTTCCACTGGTTTCTCATTCAAATTGCCTTTGACTTAATCACATGCTCAGTCTATGTCTGTAGAAACATTCAGATAGATGTCAGCATGCAGATAAATGTCAACATTCAGATGAAAAGTAAAGAATTCAACCTCCTGAATTGACTAACACCTTCTTGGAAGAACCTGGTTGTATGAACTTTCTGGAAACCCTCAACAAATATTCACTTTCTTATTCCAGCCAGAACTGTATTATGTGTTACCTCCAGCTGCAAGGAATTCCAGAAGAAGGAATATTTATCTTTTTTAGTCTGTTTATTAAAGGCAGGTAATGAGGTATCATTTAGAAACGGGCATCGAATTGGCCAAATTTCAACTCTAGCTAGATGAGCTAAAGCCAGAGAGGGCAGTTAGAATGAATATATAGGAAGAATCTAGGCCAGCATTATTTAAAATCAGTGGTTTCAACCTTGGATGCTCATTGTAATTACCTGAGTACCATCCATAGTGCTTCTAATATAATTGATCTTAGGTATGGCCTGGCATTAAAATCTTTAAAAGTTCCTCTAAATGAGTCTAATGATCATTCAAGGTTGAGAGTTACTAGCTTAAGAAGGTATTATATTTATGGATTTAAAGTTAAAGATTAAACAAAGGCTTACAAAAGAGCTTATATCTGGAAAAAGGTTTAGAATCTAGAAAAAAAAATTTATTTTACAAATACTTGAGTGACAAATGAGCATTAGATAAAAATGTGAGCAAGCTTCTTTTCAAAAGTAGCATGTGCCTGGCACGTGCGAGGCACTGGGTTCAATCCTCAGTACCACATAAAAATAAGTAAATAAAAATAAAGGTATTGTGTCCCTCTACAAGTAAAAAAAAAATTAAAGTAGCATGTTGATGAATTAACACACACTCAACTCAATATTTGATCTATTGGCACAATGGGTAGGCAATCTTATCCCTAGAAATAACTGGAAAACTTTGGGACTTTTATACACATCCCAGCCCCACTCTTCAGCTGAAATCTAGTGTAAAGTACTAATCTCTCTTTAAAATATCAATTTTCATGTGGTACGCATACACAATGGACTATTACTCAGTCATAAAGAAGAATGAAATTATGGCATTTGCCTGTAAATGGATAGAACTAGAGACTATCATGCTAAGTAAACTAAGCCAATCCCCCAAAATCCAAAGGCTTAATGTTTTCTCTGATATGCGAATGCTAACATACAATAAGGGGGGTGGGATGGAAAATAGAAGTTTACTGGATTAAACAAAGGGGAATGAAGGGAAGGGAGGGGAGATGGGAATAGAAAAGACAAGAATGAATTGGCCATAACTTTTCTATGTTCATATATGAATACACAACCTTTGTAACTCACATTATGTACAACCATAAGATTGGGAAGTTATATTCCATGTATATATAATATGGCAAAATACATTGCACTTTCATGTATAACTAAAAAGAACAAATAATTTTTTTTGCAAATAAAACCCTCTATTTTCTCACAGAAAATTGGAGAAATGATTGAACCTAATTCCAGTGGTTTGTTGCACAGAGTGATTGAGATGACTACACAGGAAATTCAACATCTCCAGGTCAATATCATCAGTAACAGCTCCATATCATCATTTTTCTTGGTGTCCCATTCAACATGCTCATTTATAAGAATTCATGATACAAAGAAAGAATTAGCAAGAATGGATCTGAAAAACACTGTGATGATCATTTTATAACTGTTATCATGTGAGGCTTGTGATGAAATGCTATTCAACTATCCAGGAGCAAACTATTATAAAAGATATGTAAAATACTACTTGAGGGGCATAGATATGATAAAAGCAGTTAACTATAAAAGCAATAAAACATGATAAAATGGTGCTAGAAGTGGGAATAGCTCCTCCTTTTCAGAAGATCTGCTTTCATAGGAGATATTTTCACCTCTCTCCAATAGTGGAAGTCAGGAGGGAGGTGAGTAAATTAAATTTTGACATCCTTTGTAGCTTTATGGCTCAATAGATGCTACCCCAAAATAAAATCTCAGGGAGATGAAATTCAGATTTCAGTTGAGAAGCAAAGCTCTTATACTTCCACTGAGATAATTCACTTCTTTGTAAAATACTAGTTAAAAAAAAAAAAAAGCCGAATTTCCTTCAAACTATGAAAAAAGTCTTGGCCTGAGCAAGCCAAGGTAGAAAACTCATCCCATGAAAAGTATGGCCCTGGAAGTCTATGGAAAGAATGAATGTCACAGTGTCCAGGTTGTCCAGCCTGTCCCCAGGACAGGGGCAATTCCTTTTCATCAGGAAGCAGCCTAGAGTTATGTCTATATCATCCCAGGTGACTGGAGGTTTTGCTCCCTCACTTCAGGCGCTCTTTAAATAAGTGACCTTGTCCATGGCTCTTCCGACAGGCTGAGTGAGCACTCCATAAATATTTGGTGAATGAGCCTGATCATTCTGATGAAAAGAGACTCCTTTGTTCTTTTGGGCCATTGGGTTTACCATTTACTAAACAGCCTGTGGCTTCCTGGTCTGACAAATTTATAGCACCTGTTTATGTCTTTCTCACCCACAGGCTTCAATTGAATACCTGTGGCTCTACTTACAAAAAGTGGCCAGAAGGACCCATCCATTCTGGCAAGTACCTCTGGCCTGAAAGGTACAAATCAGAACTTTCACCACTTTCCATCTGGCACTCACTGGTGGCGCCAACACCTCAAAAGCTCTGCCGGGGCCATTTGTCACCATGTGGACACACACAGACCACGAAAGGAAGTAGAGCTTTTGAATCAGCTTGAATGACCTGCCTGTATGTGAAGACAACCATGGTCACTTTTTCTCCAGAGGATTTGATATGCCGTTTCCAATGTGGTTCATATTAGGCTATATTTCCCTTTCAAATTTCTTTTGGGAAAGCTGGAAATTTCTGAAATGGTTTCACATCCATTCATTCCCCTTTCCTTCCCAAACAGCTACTCAAAATCTGCACATTAGATAGCACATAGCAAAAGAAAAATCGGTATTATTATTGGTTTTTCTTATTATCCCAAGGAATTTTTGAGATAATTTAGAGTGAGCCATTAGAAGGAAATTATTATTATTATTTTATGTGATTTTCCTATGAAAGGATGGATTCAGAAAACCTATGCTGTCTTCCCTAGAAATGGATTCTGGGTTTTGAGAACAGTGAATTGTCCTCGAAATGCATGAAATGATCACTATAATGTAATTAGTAGTAGGAGTTGTCTTATATTCTTGTCACTTTTCTTTATGAGATTTCTAGATTCTCTTTGAAAAAGTTGGTATACATTTATCATTTTCAGCATTTTTTTGTCTTTTTAAAATATATTGGGGGAAAAAATTAAATTAAAAATTAAGGGGTTTGCTGGTAGTATTCCCAGGTGACAAATGCGTATCCACCTTACAGTATAGAAAGAAAGAACCAGAAAATAATCATTCCCTTATAATTCTTGCCTCAAAAACCTGTGCTACTTCCTGTGCAGTGTTGTGAATTATCTTTCTTAAATACAAATTTTATCCCCTCAGATAATAAGCTCCCTAGGAGAGAGGAGACCACCACTGACTGAGAACAAACTCCAGCCCATTACGTATTATATTTTTTGTGTCATCAACAGCCCTGTGAGCCTTTACAGATGAAGAACATGGGTGAGGTTTGAGTCATTCTTCCAAAAGGCACTGTGCATTTGCCCTGTCCTCAAACCGACTTGTCAGTGAAGGTCTGCTAAGCAAATAGGCCAGCCTCAATAATTGTGATCAAGAGACTCGTATGGTGAGGCTGGTATTAGCAGAATGTATATCTAGGGAGCATACTAAACAAGACAAAAATAACACTCTTTCCCATGGAGCTTATGTTTCAATGGAGAAGAATGTTCATTATCTATTGATGCTAACAAATGACCCCAAAAGTTAGTGACTTGAAACAAGAAATATTTATTATCTTGTAGTTTCTGTGGATCAGGAATCCAGACATATATTCTACCTTAGATTAGGTAGAGTCTGCAAAGTGTCAGATGGGGCTGTAGTCACCTGAAGGCCAAAGTGGGAGAGGATGTACTTCCAGACTCACTCTTGAGATCGTTGAAAAGACTCAGGTTCTCACTGACTGTTGGCCAGAGATGTCAGTGCTTTGCCATGTAGGCCTTCTCATAGGTGACACCCACCATGGTGGTTGCAGCTTCCAGAGAGACAGTGAGAGATGGCCAGAGAAGATAAGATGCCAGTCACAGTCTCTTTTTGTAATCCAGTGCCATCACTGTCATTGGATTGTATTCATTAGAGAGAAGTTACCAGGCTAAATCCACACTTAAGACGGTTGGGTTTGTGCTAGGGCATAAATACCAGAAGACAGAGACTACTGGGTGCTATTTTAGAAGCCATCAACCACCGAAAGACACTAAATAGATAAGTAAATAAAATTTTTAAAAGGCAATTATATTCTTGATGATTGCCATTCTGACAGGAGTGAGATGAAATCTTAGAGTAGTTTTGATTTGCATTTTTCTAATTTGCTAGAGATGTTCAACACTTTTTCATATATTTGTTGATCAATTGTATTTTTTCTTCTGTGAAGCATCTGTTCGGTTCCTTAGCCCATTTATTGATTGGGTTATTTGTGGTTTTTTTGGTGTTAAGTTTTTTGAGTTCTTTATATATCCTAGAAATTAATGCTTTATTGGATGTGCATGTGGTAAAGATTTTCTCCCAATCTGTAGGTTCTCTCCTCAGGTTATTAATTGTTTCTTTTGCTGAGAAGAAGCTTTTTAACTTGAATCCATCCCATAATAGCAATCATCAAGAAAACAGGCAACAATAAATGTTGGCAAGGATGTAGTGAAAAATGTACACTCATACATTGCTGGTGGGACTGCAAATTGGTGCAACCACTATGGAAAGCAGTATGGAGATTCCTCAGAAAATTGGGAATGAAACCACCATTTGACCCAGCTATCCCACCCCTTGGTTTATACACCAAAGACGTAAAATCAGCATACTATAGTGATGCAGCCACATCAATGCTTATAGCAGCTCAACTCACAATAACTAGACTATGGAACCAACCTAGGTGTTCCTCAATAGATGAATGGATAAAGAAAATGTGATATATAAACTCAATGGAATATTACTCAGCTTTAAAGAAGAGTGAAGTTATGCATTTGCCAGTAAATGGTCAGAGTTGGGGAATATCATGCTAAGTGAAATAAGCCAATCCTACAAAACCAAAGGCCAAATGTTTTCTCTTATATGCAAATGCTAATTCACAATAAGGCAGGGGGGTAGGGAGAGCATTAGGGAAGAATAGCATTACCTTAGATTAGGTAGGGGGAAGTGATGGGAGGGGAGGGGAAGGGATGTGGGAAAAGGAAAAATAGTAGACTGAAACAGACATTATTACTGTATGTGTGTGTGTGTGTGTGTGTGTGTGTGTATATATATATATATATATATATATATATATATATATATATATATATATATATTACTGTATGTACATGACCAATATGATTCTGCAACATGTACACTCAGAAAAATGAGAAATTGTATTCTATCTATGTATATCAAAGAGCATAAAAGCATTCTATTTTCATGTATAACTAAAACAAAAAAAAATTTAAAGGCAATTATAAATGTTATTGAAGAGAGTGAAACAGAAAGAAGAACAGAGAATCAGCTGAGGGTCAAGGGTTTTAAATGCAATGGTCAAGGAAGATGTCTTTGCAAAGATGATATATAAGTTAGGATATGAATAAAGTTTGGGAACCAGCTATGGCAGAACCTGGGCAAAGAGGATACCAACAGAGGGGACCCATAGTGCAAAACCCTAAGATGGGAAGGAGCTTGGTGTGTGGGATAAATGGCAAGGAGGCCAGTGTGGTCAAATCACTGGGAAGGAGTATGAAAGGGATGTGTTCAGAGGGGCAGCTACACGTCAGGCTGCACGTTGAACAAGGCGGAGAATGTGGATTTAAGCCTAAAAGGACTGGGAATCCATCACGATCAGATTTACCTTTTTAAAAGTTCATCTAGTTCCAGCTGCAGAATGATGGACCGTAGTGAGGAACGAGAGGGAACAGCAAGGTCAGAGGAGAGATCAACTCAGTGATGCCTATGAGATGTGATGGCAACTTGGACAAAGGGTCGAGGGGTCTCAGGTGCTTCTTGGTCTCTTAATGTCCTCCTGCTCTGATACTTTGCTCTGTCTGGATTCTGACTCTCTACCCAGTGTCTCATCTCCTGTGACAATCATCCTACTACGTGCTGACCCCGTATGTGGAATGCAGAGATCCTTGCAATTCCTTTGTCAGATCATCACCACCATAACAGACTCTAAGGTTTAAGGTACCCAGGGAGCTTATGTTCCAGCACAAAATATGCGGCAAACAATCTAAAATATAATATTTAACAGTGCTGTTATAAAAACTCTCTTGCCCATCTCCCACCATCCTTGATGTCCGTTATGTAGCTATGTCACCCTCTCTCTCTTGGTCTTCTTGTAGCTCCATGACTCCAATTCTCTGTGTCCCTCCTTCATTTTATCTCTCAGGTTGGTCATACAAAAAGTTTGTACATCTTTTCTTGTAAAAACAATGTGGTTTCGCATTAATTTTGACTTACCCTTCTGGGTCTTGACTTGGGGCTTAACTTTTCACATCTAAAACACCCCATCGAGATGCTTTGCCAAACATCATCAGTAGCAAATCTATTATCCTCAGCGTGGCACTGGGATGTTTTCACCACCCTCTGACACTTGGATGGAACATTAGAAGGCTGGAAAGTGCTCTAGAAGCAGATTCAGAACTGGTACCATTCTTTGGAGATGAAGAAGTTATTGAAGAAGTTGGCTAAAAAACTATTTTCAGCAACTATGGCTCTGTCAATATAGACTTTGAGTGCTTGACCCTTTTTATCACCCAGGGACTACAAATTGCCAAAAGGACACCAAAGTCACAATAATTCCATTTGTCCCATTACTCCTCATCCTTTGGCAACTCTATGTATTTTAGTCACCATAGACTCCATTCTCCAGAAAATTTCAAGAAAGTTAACTTACATCCCTCTTCAACTGTTTCTATTCATTTGGGCTTATTATGTTAAGTACCTCGGTGCTAGTACAGGGTTCAGACCCTGCAAATGACATTACACTCCAGGAGCACAGGAATAACTGGAGAAGGGATAATTTCTGATTCACATAGCAATAAATTGAGGTGTGTTGACTTGAGCATTGCTTTTGCCAAGAACTTTTGCTTCCAGATCTTATTTCCAGGATGTCATCATCTTCCAAAACATTATCGTTTCCTTTTTCAGATCATGTCTTCGAACCACAGCAGGTGATGTGAGGAGGATTTGCACATAATAATTGCCCAAATCCCTTCATTTATTAAAATGGCATAGTATTTGGCTCATTAATGACTGTTGAAAATGCTAGTCTACTAAACTCATAAGAAGAGCTTTCAGCTGGTAAATTTAATTGTTGAAGCCAAGTTGGACCCACTCCTAAACACTGTCTTGAGACAATCAATTCTGACCCTATATGTTCCTCAAACAAGATATGGGAAGGTACAGCTCTGGTGGGCTGACCAATATGGTGCTCTGGATTTACCATCTCAGGGCTCTACCTCACTCACTGGACTTGGTGCCATGACCAAACCTTTTACTCAATTCCGTTTGGACGATTGAGAAATTCCATTGAGGATATTGACAAGATTCCAAGAAGCAATAAAATATATATAATATAATTCTGGTTTAAAGGATTTAAGCATCTGTCAGTGCTCTGTTTAGGGCACTGGATTTTCATCATGAAGCACATAGTGAAGCTGTGAGCTGGAAGTAAAAGGCTGAAAAAAGTGTCAGGTAAGAGCTTCTTCAGAACCGCAGATGTTAATAGCCACCTATTTTGGTTTGTTCTTCTCCTCAGGCCTTTATTTGAGACCTGGTGGAAGAAGTGCTCTTAACTATATAAAAGAACATAGCAGTAAAACTGCCAATTTACCTGAGACTAATTTCTAAAGCTTGAGGAAGGACAGATTCAGGTTTCAGAGGATGAGGGTAGGATGCTGTGGCCTAGACTGGACTCGATTTCCTCTTCATAATTATGCATTTGTGTGTGTGTGTATGTGTGTGCATGCACGTGTGCATACATGTATGTAAAGACTCCACAAGTTGTTCTCAGAAACTCTGTAGTTGTTAAACTAGATTGATCATCATAACCATTTGAGGAGGTCTTAAAAACAGAGATGCCTAGACTATCCCAGCCCTGGGCCCAGGAATCATTCTACATGTGAAGCAGATACCAAGCCAAGGTAATTGGTTATTGGCTGAAAGTACAATTACTGACATAAATTCCATTCCTCACCTAACCCTTACCATTTCTTTGCTAGTTTTCTTCTAGTGATTTAGTTTCCCAAATTTCTAATCTCCCTTTCATTTTTTTTTCCCTTTGTATTTTGATGTGCATTTGGTCTACACAAACTATTTCTTTCTTGGATTTACAAAGCTGCTTATTTTTCCACATGGAACTATCAACTATCATTCATTCAATTTCTGAAAGTTTTCAGTAAGGGAGAACTCGACCCTATATTAAGTTGTATCCCTGAATCTCTTAAAGTCCTAGTATGGCCTCACCAAAGAAGGGACCCATCAACTCATACATAGCCAAGTAAATGGATGTTCTTTAGCTCATAAAGAAACCTCAACTATAAACAGGATAGCCTCATGATCCAATGACATGCTCACAACCCTTATCCATACAGATTCTGAGGCAAACCTGGAGGGTCAGAGAGTTTGGTACATGACACCGACTTACATCTAGTACTGTCTATGGCTTCATCACCTTAAAACAAACCAATGTTTAATTTTTCAGGTAAAGTTTGGCAAAATTTTCCCCTGTTTAAGGAAGAGAAAGCATTTAAAATGGCTTACATGCCACTTTAAAGTAGATGTTCTTACAAAACAATAGCTTCCTGAGCTAAGTCTAAATAAGTTAATTATAAATGAATCAGAAACATATGGCTGTAACTTTTCTCTAAATACAAAAGAGGCTAAAAATCCAGGGAAAAGAGTTAGAAACAAACATGAAGCCGATTTTCCAAAGACCTAGACAATAGTTTAAAACATTTTCAAAAAACTCAAAGCTGTCAGTTTTAATCAGCTCTATTTTTTAGCTTAGTTATCTGAATCTATAGATATCTAAGAAAAAGCAGTGTTAAATGAAAATGTCTAACAAATTCCAACTAGAAGTAGTTTACAAACTTATAATCTAATTATAGAAAATTCACTAAAGACAAGATGTAAAATAGATGGAGACTCACAAAAAAAAAAAAAAAAAAAAAAGCCCAAAGCTGGTCATCCAACAATTTGCAAGTAATTTTTTTTTAAAAAAGAGTACTTGAAATTGAATGATATTTCAACAAATCAATTGTTACTGAGGAATTTTTCCCTAATTAATTCCTGATGGCTTTACAATTCAGAAAAGAATGTACTGGGCGTTTGACAACTTCTTCCATTCCCAGTGAAAAAAGGAAGCCAGACCAGAAAATCATTTAGGAAGATCCAGACAACAGATGGTACACCAAAACTGAACAATGATCTCAGTGAGGCCTAGAGACACAAGGATACATTCTGCAGCTGGATATTGTAAAACTCTGGGTAGCAGTGGTACACTGTTCTGACCATTAAAACCGTGGTCTTCCTCACCCACAGACCAGTGTATATGACTAGACAAAGCTTAACTACAACTGGACAAGGTTATGGAAATCATCTGGGGTCTGAAAGGAAACAAACTTCCTTGACTTTGCAGTGTTCTTTATGTACCTCAAATAACCCTAAATCCCCTGTGAAATGAGGACACAGGGAATTGAGACATCTATCTCATATAGAGATCCAAAAGGGGAGGAGATGCTTTTAAAACATAAATATGCTGTAGTCATAGAAGCTGATATTTTATAACAAGAAATGGATGCATGTTACACCTTGTATTTTTAACACCTTGCTCCAGATTAAAGATGACTACAAATTCTTTGACCCTCTTTCCCATTGAGAGGGTCTATGCCTCTTCCCTTGACAATAGGCAAACACTCTAACTCCTTGACCAATAGAATATGGTAGAAGTGATGCTTCTAGTTTCTAGTTTCAGGATGGATTCTACTTTCTGTCACTTGAAATACTCATGGAACCTAGCTTCCATTTATTGAGGAAGCTCAAGTAGCACCATTGCAAAACCTATGGGGAGAGAAACTAAGTCATCTAGCCAGAAACCTTGGTTGAATACCCAGTTAATTGTGAGCACCAACTTACCAATCATGTGAGTGTACATCTTAGAAGAGGATTGTCCAGCCTCCAATTAAGGTGCCCCAGCCTAAGCCATTGAACCCTGCTCAAATTGCAGATTCGTGAGTGAAAAAAATGATTGTTGTTAGTTTAAGCCCCTAAATTCGGGGATGATTGGTTATGCAACAATAGATAACCAGAACACCCACTATATCTTGTATAATAATTATAATAATAATAACTATAATAATTATGTTATGCAACATTTTTATATCATATGTAATAATATTATGTAATTTTATGATATAATTATTAAGAATACTAATACTAATACTAATAATTATTAAGAATACTAATTTGCATTTATTAAGAATTGTTCTGGGCATTACGTTATGTGTTTCACTTGTATACTTTAATTAATGTCCTATTTACGTGTTTATCCTTTTATTGTCTGTCTCACCCAGTAGACCGTAAGCACCAGGAAGGAAGGTGCTGTTTTATTCACTACAGTATATCAGTGCCTGGCACAATATCTGACACATGTAAGATAAATTATTCCACTGGACCATTTTTCTTTACTAAAACTTCATTAGATTACCTTTTCTTTGCAAAGGAATTAACAGAAATCCTGAAAAGTTTGGGATTATAAAAAGGACCTAGAGATTGAGAGAAAGCGGAAGGACTCAACCCCAAAACAACTCAGTAGAAACATACTGGCATTTACCAATGGAAAAGTAGAAAGCAGGTATTAAGGCTGTACCTAAACCAATGGATAGAGTTTGCCTTAATCCTTTACTACCTGGATTTTGATGACTGATGAAAATAGTCTAAGCATTTATGTGCATAGACATAATCAAAAGAGAGGGGAAAACAACAGGAAAAGTTGGTTGGCTTTCCCCAGAAGAAATAAAGAAACACTGCGGTGGTATTTTGGGGAACTTAATCTTCTGGTTACCAAATCCCACTGCACTTGCAATTGAATGCAAGAGTCACCTAATACTGCATGGCCCTTCACCCTCATCCAAGTCCTGAAATGGCAGCCAAGGGAAAGGAATGGTCTATAGTAGACTTGTGGGTTGGGTGGGATTTGTCAAGTAAGACTTGACTTTCATGACCACGGCCATTGGAAAATTGATTAGAATGACCAGAGGCAACAGAGTCTTCTCAGAGATGTTGTCACCAACTTGTCCAATGTAAATATACTGGAAGGAACCATAGCTTTTGTGATATTAAGGAGAACACAGTCAGAATGACAGGCAGCTGGGTAGTGTGAGAAGGATGGAATGACAGCCAATGCTGTCCAAGGGACCTGAAGTCATTGATGTTGGAGTTACCATAGTCACTAATGGTGAAGCTGATGGGAAAGTCAATATTTTAAACCTTGCAAGAGTAATAATAAATGGAGATTAACAAAAGAACATATAGAACTACTTTAAAGGGTGAATGGGCAGGCTGTACTGGTACTGGTCATATTGCATGGACCCTCTGTGTCCTTCAGTTTTGGAAGGTCAGAGGCTGAGGGGGAGAAAGGAAGAAGAGCACAGAGGCTGCTTTAAAGAAGAAGAGCATATTATATCTTGAGGTTCTGCTCTGCTCTAGCTCAATTCACCCACTGACATGGTCAAGAATCTCATGGCTGCAAGTCCATCCCGCAGATGCAATGTGCCAATCGTGGGCAGGGCCAGTGACATGCAGGGACCACATCCAATCTACACCCTTCCAAAGGGCCCTGAGGGCAACACTTGGATCCCTGCTGCTCTGAATGTTTTGCCAAAAGAAACAATCAGATTCCAACACTGATGGGGAACATGAATGAGCAAAGCAAAACAAGCAAGGGCAGCCTGCAGGAAGACAAAAGAAAAACCACCATTTTGTCCATCAGGCAGGACAGGACCAGAAACGCTGCTCCAGCAGGGACTGGGTTACATCAGAAAGAATATAGAGACAATTAAGGTCAGAGACATATTTTCCTAGGTGACCTCTAGATAAATGTTCAAAGAGGCAGCTAAAGAGAGGCTGTATGTGCAATATACGTCAATTTCCATTATTTTGATAAACCCACATTGTGCAGCTGGTGGATCATAAATCCTTGGTTTACATTGGGCTATTGTTTAATTAGGCCAGGCCTTTGTGACTGGTGGTATTTTGTCATTTTAACGATTCTTTATTTTTCTCGCATCTAATTGGTAAATCCCTGCTTATCGCAGTGATAGCCTCTATTTTATTATCTTCTAGCTGCTGTCCAAGGTGATGTGAACTTCAGGTTATTGACTTTCCTCCGTCTTCAATGGAAGTTGTCATTAAGAATTAAGTTTTTGACAAAACAACAGCCTGTGTGCTGTGTTTCTTCCCGGGTGTAACGTCAAAGAATTTGGGAACTGTCTCTAGTTTTGGCCTGGAGACACACGCATCTCGAGACCCTGTCATTTACATCAAGCTTGGGAATATACATCTTAATAAAGTGCAGTATTTCTTTGACTTTGATGGTATCTGTGAGCATGATGAAAAGTGTTTTCATTACTAGATTTTGAGACGTTTGGCTTTTTGTTTTTTAAATCATAGACTTCTTTTGTCTGAAACAAGTTCAGGCAATAGGAAGGAGTGAGGAGATTTCAGATTTATTCATACTGTACTTTCTCAGAAAAGTCTCTTTTTAAAGAAGCTTCTGCAAATGAAAAGATCAGAGTTAATTAATCTTACCCTGAGTAAGAGAAGTGACAAAGAGCTATTAAATAGTTGGTGTTCCTTCAGGAATTTGCCTGCTTACTTACTCTTTATTACTCAAGGGAGGGAGTCACTCTCATTATATGGAAAATGCTTGATGGAGAGGGCTAGAGGGAGTGACTTATACCTGATTATCTTTCTTGAGCAGTGATAGGAGAAATAATGGGTTTTTTTCGGAGTCTCCTAGACCTAGTTCCTGTCATTGGCTATCTCCAAGACATTGGCTAATGTATGTAAACTACTCGTCTGTAAAGCAGAGCTATTAGGGCCAAACTTTCTCAAAGTGTAGGCAAGTATGCCGCCTTTTCCTCTATGGATTACAGCTGGGATGGAAAAAAGGTCCCTAAAAAAAGGGTTCACTAAAAAAGTACAACCTGATCCAAAGAGCTTTATCAAGAACAACTGAAACCAGAAATGACATCTCTAATATCACATTGCCTTGCACTTTATTCTATAGAGTACTTTAAGGCTATGTCTATACCCCAGAATGTTGGATTTCATCCAGATAAACAAAGCTAGATTGAACGATAACACACACAAAAATAATGATAATAACAATAATTGCTGCTACTCTGATGGAGGAGAGTAGGAAGAAATTGCTTTTTTAGATTAAATGACTTCAAGTCCTTGGCCGGTTGCCTTTTTCACTGTTCAGTTGATCTTTGAGGCACCATTAGACTTAACAGTCAATGTCTTTATCAAGGAAAATAATCAGCAAGTTTATTAATTAGTGCATTGCTTACACTTTTACTGCAAATCTAATGATTTGTTGATTTTAAGTTAGATGCCTGTCTTCATTAAAGTCATTAATACTCTAAGTGAATTCGTGTTTGAAATTCCATATGTATTTAGGAATTATGCACATTTTGCTTTTTTACTGTGGGACCCTTAGGCTAAGAGCGTTTCCTTATAGCAGACATCTAAAATTACAAACGGAGCTCTTTAGGTATATTAACAAATGCCTCTCCTTCACAAATGAAAATGGAAATGAAACACAGAAGTGTATAAGGGACAGAATCATCATCAAAACTGTATGCATATTGACTTTGTTTTGCTGTTGGTACATGTAAATGTCTTCTGCAGCTGGCCTCAAAAAATTAGCACAGCTGGTATCTAAGATGCGGTTGACATTGACATTCACTGTTTAGTCTTCCCCAGAACATGTCGGCCTCAGTGTCTAGGGAGTACATTATATCACCTTTATAACAGCAGCACACAGTTTTGAGTCTCTGAGCCCCAGGTAGGGTCTCCAGGTTCTTCTCTTTAATGATTTATTTTATGGGCCCTAAATATGGTATAGTGGCAATGAAAGAAGCTGCTCTAAAGTCCACTGTTCTTGTGATCTTTGGTTCTGAGACCCACTGATGGACTCGGGGCTACTATCTTTAAGTCGCTGACCTTCCCCTGGACCTCTAACCTGTAGGGAGCTTCTTGCACTACACTAAACAGCAAAGCTCCTAGCAGAATGTCCTGGAAATTTCTCCTAGCAGAATTGTCCAGATGCACTGGGGACAAGAGAGTGGGTGACAGGGGTTGGGTCGGCACAGCTTTACCCTTTGCTTAAGACCAGCTCCTTCTTTCTCCCACTTTATGCTTATCCCCTGGCCCATCTTGCACCTGGTACTCTCCTTTGGCAGAGAGAATTCTCCATTGTTTTACCTCCTAGCCAGATCCCTTCGGCAACTTCTAGAACACTGAACAAGTCTGTGGACCCAGTTCATGTTCTTGCTAAAAGATACTGTTGGCCCTACACAAGTCAAGGGCTTAGCAATTACATTATGTTACGTACCTTTCAAGGCCTGCATCTTATTCAGTTCAGGCCTCTACAAAAAATCAAAATAAAAAAATAAAAGTGCTGTAGACTTGGTGGTTTATCAACAATAGAAATTTGTTTTTCCCAGTTTTGGAGGCTAGAAATCCAAGATCAAGGGCCCTCCTGGTCAGGTTCTGGTGAGAGCTCCCTTCTGGGTTGTAGGTTGCTGATTTCTCATTGTACCCCCATGTGGTAGAGAGAGGGTAAGGGGAGTTTGAGGGGTCTTTTTTTTTTTAATTAGGCCCCAATCACATTCATGAGGGTTCCTTCTTTATGATCTAATCACCTCCAAAGGCCCCATCTTCTACTACCACCACCTCAGAGAGGGATGAGAACTTGAATCTCCAACTCCTTAGCATTTCACCATCCAGTATTCCTATGGTGCAACTGAGGATGTTCTTCCTGCCAAGATCTTTTACTTCTGCATAACTTTTGTGTAATTCCCTTCCTCATTTCAAGAATGATTTAATTTCCACCTCCTCCATGGAACAGCCTCCAATTTCTGTGACCCATACTGACCTCTTCATTTACTCTCTATGTTGTTAATACCAAAATCACAACAGCTCATTGTTGTCTAACTTCACATACGTTCGTGTTAGCACACAGGCTCTGCATTCTCCAGGCATCTTGTACCTATATAGTATTTAGCATGATATACTCTGTTGGCCACAGAAGCATAGCATAAATCAGATTCTCAATTTTAAAACTGGTCATTAAGTTGGTGCATTAGCTGCCATATCTAAAGCTATAGTAGGCACTGTAGACTGAACAAAAATGAGACATGGGAAAGTCCCTGTCCCCAAACAGCTCCCAATTGCATTGAGAAAGCAAGAGATACAACAAGAGATAATTTCACTAAAGGCAAATGTTAAAATGCTTGGAGTACCTAGGTGTTTCTTTGGCGTACTGGAAGGGGACAATATAAGGATAACTGAAATTAACTAGAATGATTTTATGGCAATGATAAAGCTTGTGACTGGGTTCAAAAGTTATAAAATTTGGGCAGACTGATTAAAAAAAAAAGCTGGGCAGTTTATTTTAAAAAATAATTATATGAATTGTTATAGAAACTTTATTCATACCAGTCCAAAATTAAAAATAGGCTAGAGGTTTTTCAGTGAGTGAATGGTTAATCAAGCCATGGTATATATACACCATGGAATATTACACAGCAATGTCATGAAGTAACTATTAATGTAAGCAGCACCTTGAATGTGTCTCTGGGGAATTAGGGTCAGTGAAGAAAAGTCAATCCAAACAATATTGTCCTGAATGATTCCATTTATATAATATTTTTGAAATGACAAAAATTTAGAAATTGAGACCAGATTTGTGGTTGCCCAGAGTTTGGAGAGGGGACAGGAAAGCTATGGGTATAGTTATTAAATGGTAACCCAAGAATCCTTGTGGTAATGGAACTGTATCCTTTTAGAATCTTGATTGTGACAGTAGATACACAAACTTACACGTCATTAAATTATGTAGAACTAAATATGAGAACACACATAACCACAAACACACACACACGAATTTCACAATATTGTTTCAGAGGATAGGACACAGCAATAGCCAAGCAATGAGACTTAGATCTGGTCCAAGGTTATGCTTCAAAAGTTCTGGTTCTATAAATATTTTTTAACCTAGTCAGCTACTTTATCTCAATTTATAAGTCAAAAAGTTTATAAATAGAAAGTAGTAAAATGTGGTCCAAAGAAATTAAGTAAGACATTCAAATATGCAAAGAAGATGACTTCATCTCATCAACTTACCCCAATTCAGACTTGGGGACACCAAGTGACACTGTCACTTCATTGAAAGGGTCAGAGGATGCAAAAGATGGACTAGTGTCTTTTGATGGACCACATGCCCTAGCCCTCAAATTAAAAGCCCATCTCCCCAGGACCCAAAGAGCCCAGTGTTGTTAAATAAGAATATGCCTAAGATGTATCTCAAGTTGTGAAAAATACAGCTTCATAAGCTCAAACCTAGAGATTCACATTCAGTGGGCTTGAACTGGATTCTGGAAATTTTCATGTCTAATAAGCAATCCAGCTGATTCAAATCTATCTGGAGTTAGAAATCAGAGTCAAAGCCAACGTCATTAAAAATGCAAATTCTTTGGAGACTCCCTGCTTTTTTCACACCACAGTCTGTTTTAACTTTATTCTGATGACTCAATGGAATTTAGAGGAAGAAATTTCAGTACTTAAAGGTCTGGGTCATGTTCCTATATGGTTGAGGCTAGAGAGAGAGAGAAGAGGGAGTTGTCAAAGTATAAAACCTTCCCAGCCCTCCTCTTCCAATCACAACTCATCAGAGAACATTCTGCACAGCGAGATCAAAGCCCCTTGCCGAGGAGAAGTTGAAAGACTTCGCCGTTGTAATTCTGGGGCAGAGGTGCTTGGATATAAATGAGTCCTAACTGTGGGTTTGGGGGGACCTTTCGACGTAGAAATGTAAACACAGATGTCAGGCCTTTCATCCCCACTGTGTAAACATAGCAGCTGCCAGGGGAAGAAGGAAAAACCCTTTGGAATTAGCTGCATTTTTTTGCCATCTAGAGCATAAAAATTGGCTTCACGCTTGAATTTCCACCAGCAACTCAAAGCACTGTTGACCAGAGTGGGCTGAACAATGGAACAAGACATCCACTAAGTGGCTCTTCTCTGCAGCAGAGGTCCAATTCTTCCATTCTCTACCAGGCCTGGCTGTCCCGGAAGAAGAGAATGAGGAGGTAGCAGCCCCCTTTCACAAGATCACTGGACCCACAGAGGCTGTTCAAAAACATGGGGTCATTTTGTTTCCAGGGTTGTACAAAACTGAGAATTTGACTGGAATCTAGACTCCTGATTGACTCAGATTTAGGAGAAATGGAAGATGCAAGCTCTCGTGAGTTTTCAAGAGAAAAGCCAAATGGTTTCCAGTACAAGAGGATGTGATTATTCCAGTACATGAATATTTGAAAGGCCAAGACTGGTTTAGCCACACCCAAACCACATCAGACCTTCCCTCACACTATTAAATCAGTTTTTTTTTTTTTTCAGAAAAGGAAACCATGAAAGGAACCATTTCTGAAAAGTAAATTAAATGTGCAAAAAAAAAATATAATGGGAAATGCATTTCTAAACAAAACACTTCAATCCATGGAGAAATATGTCTTCAATTACATCTCGAGCTAGCGTGCCGACTTGCATATGCGTGTAAGTCTCGCGTTTTCTACACAGTCTCCATTCTGAAAGACCTGAAGATTTGTGGTAGAAGAGTATGAAGAGTGCCTCTTCATTGGAATAAGGATTTGTTTTTCCGGAATACTATGACAGTCAAATATCTTCTGGTAATGGATATGTTAGTTATTCCTTTATTAACAGGATGCATTAGCAAGATGATAAAAACTAATCTGAAATTGCCAAGTAGCCCGTTAAGTGTGAACTTACTGGGCAGAGGCCGTTGTGGTTTAGGACACATTAGTTCTAATGAAATTTATTCCTTTTCAAGTGGTCCAGCAGAGCATTATCACAGTGGCCTTTTCAAATGGTCCTCATGTTAAGAATGGGTCCGCCTAGCAGCTGTATGTGATAGAAGAAACAATCAATTCAGGATAGACAGTCATAGAAATTTTGTCCCACTGATGCTTAGCTTATAAATACTATTTTCCTTAGTTGATGAACTACAACCGAACTGAAATCTATGTAGACAAAACCTCCTGCTTACAAGTAAGTTAGTTCAGAAAGGCTGCTCATGAATCCATGTTATTTTTAGCTCAAAAGATCACAGACAACCAATCCATTTGTACACGTTTGCTTTTACAAGGAAGTTCAAGATGTTAATGTATTGTTTCTATCTCTTCCTGCTTATTTTTGAAACTCATGTGTGTATGTACGTGTGTGTGATATGCATTGATATGTACGTGCTTATGCATCGGAGATAGTACTTCAAACATAGCGTGCACACCAGGACATCTTGAGATTTCAGACTTTAAATGGCTATGGGCACAGGTAGAGTTGCCTTTATTAGTAGCATGGAAGTTTGCTAGGTTGAGCAAGTCCTGTAGCTTATGTAGTTATTAATTTACACTAACATAGCAGAAGTATACATAATGATTTGGTCCCAGGATTAAGTCTCCAGACTGGTTTCTTACCCATTCTTTGCTGCATCCAAAGTAGTTTGGCTTGTTTCTTTTAGCTTCCTCAAAGCATTATTTCCCTTCAATCAATATATTTTTATTGATCATCTACTATGTGCTAAGCATGGTTTTAAGAATCAGAGTAGCAGCAGTGAATCAGACAAAATTCCCTGCTTTTTTTAGCACTTATGTTCTAATTGGGGGAAGACATAAAATAAATTAAATTTGTAAACTATATGGTACGTCAAACAGTGGTACCTATTGTGCAACACAAGCAAGGAAGATGGAGGGGAGGGATTACAACTTAAACTGTGGTAGATAGGAAAGGCCAAACTTGGGACATTTGAAAAGGAGTTGAGGAAGTCGTGGAAAGCTCTGTAGGGAAACTGGGCTTTTATTTTAATTATGGAAAGCCACATAAGGGGGAAGTAGGCAAAGGAAGGGGTAGGAACAGTGGTCACGAGAAGGGGCAGGACGATTTTGAGAGCAACTAGAAGTCACGGGCAGTGGTCAGATTCTGCACATGGGTCATTGCAAGTAGAGGCAAAAAGGATTTGCTTTTAGGTTGGATGTGGGGAGCTAGGAGAGAAAGTTAAGAGAGAATCCAAGGTGAGTGCTTGCTTTTGCCTGAGCAGCAGTAAGGTCAAATTATCATGCAAAGAGAAGGAGAAGGCTGAAGTAGCTGCTGGATTTCAGGTGGATGGAGGCTGGTGGGTGGCAGGGATTTGGACAGGCTACAGGGAGATGTCTGTTACACATCCACATGGAGATGGCCAAAGGCAGCCAGCTGCCTGCAGGAACAGACCCTCAACAGAGGGGTACAACTTGGAGACATAGAATGTGAGAGTCAGCAAATAGAGGAGGCTTAGAAGTATGGAAGGGAAACAGAAAGAGAAGGAGTGTTGGTAGAAAAAAGAAAAGAGGTTTGAAGGATGAAGCTTGGTTCATGGGGCTGATGACACTGGACCTCAGCACAAGTTGCTTACTGGGCTTGGGATGCTCTTATCCATATCTGCACCTTTGGACAAAACTGCTGTCTATGTTTCTCTTATCTTTCTGGATTTTAAAAATTTCGTTTAATTTCATAATGATTTTATGTTAAAATTTTTTTTTTTTCATCAAGGATGGTGGCACATGCCTGTAATTTTAGAGACTCAGGAGGCTCAGGCTGGAAGATCAAGTTCAAGGCCAGTCAAGGAAATTCAGCAAGACAGTCTCAAAATAAAAAATTAAAAAATGTGTGGGATGAAGCTCAGTGATAGAGCACCTCTGGGTACTCAAACCAGAATACCAAAAAAATTTATGTTTTTTTCTCTTTCTCTGTATATATGTGAATATAAAATATAAGCATAGCTAATGCAATAACAACATAGATTTCTGTGTATTTATCATCCAGTTTAAAAAATACAACATTGCTAACACATCAGAATTCTGCCTATACATTTTTCCATGTTTGAGGGTTTCTTCCCCACCCTCAGAGGTACTTCTGTCCAAATTTTATGTTAATGATTTCTTCATTTTTGGATAGGGTTTTATTATAAAGTTTTTTTTTCTAAGCCATTCATTGTTTGTTTTACTCTTCTTAAAGTTTATAAAGAAAATCATACTTCAAGTCCTCTTTGAGGTTTTTATCTTCATTCTATGTTGTGTTTCTTAGACCCATTCACATCACTGTATGTAACTAATGTTCATCTATTTTTATAGTTGTATAGTATTTCATTGTGCGAATATACTGTAATTTATTCACATTTTTCCCAGGTTCTGGGTGAAGCATTTCTGTTATGAACATGTTTGTGTGTGTCTCCTGGTATACATATGAAAGATTTTTCCTGAAATATAATTAGGAGTAAATGTGTTGAGTAATAGAATAAACATGCATTCCCCTTTATAGCCACTGTTTGAACAGTTTTTTCCATGGAATCTAATAATGAATCTAGGTTTCATTGCTTCATGTACTTGATAGCATTTGATATTGCCAAATGTTTTTTTTTAATTTTTGCATTTCCAGTATATGAGATATAATATTTTTATGATTATATTTTACACTCATGTAGTAATTAGTGATTATAAACATAGTTTCATGTCTATAGGCCATTCACACTTTCTGTGAAGTGCCTTTTTGCCTATTCTCATAAGATTATCTTTTTATAGAGATTTTTTTAGAAATTCTTCATTATCTCAATACTAATTTTTTTTTTCTTACAGTTATAAGCCTCGCAAGTATTTTCTGTGAGATTGGACCTTGTCTTCCAATTAGTCTTTTTATGAGATCTTTAGATAATAATGCTTCATTTTAATGCAATTGAATTTATCTTCAAGCTTTATTTTATAGTTACATTTTTATTTTTTTGCTTTTACTTAAGAAAAGAAGAAACCTACCCACAAATCAAAATAACATTTTCCTGAATTGCTGATCTTTGTCATTCTTATTTTAGCCCTAACTGGAATTGATTTCTGTATATGATCGTAGGTAGGCATCTATTTCATTTTTCAATATGGAAAATAAATATCCAGCACTGCTTATTAGATAATCTATAAAGACTGCATTTATTTGCAGTGCCACCCGGTTCCCACATAATGGGTCTGTTTTTGCACTCCCTTCTCTTCCACCGGCCTGTCTCTTCTTAGATAAATTGTGTTGGGGACTGGTGGGCGGGGGGGGGGGGGGGGGTTAGGATATGTCCCTTCCTACCTCACATCCTGTTCTTTAAGTGTCTTGGCTAGGCTTGAGCTTTTGCTTTTCCACATAACATTCAGAATCAGTTACTACTTTTTACCAAGCACAAAAAGCTTCTCAAATTTTGATTATAACTACACTGAACCCGTAGCTTTATTTGGGGACAACTGACAGCTTTATGATCCCTGTACTTTCTGTACAAACACAAGATGTAACTCTCTTAGTTAGTCATTCTTGAACAATTTTTAAAACTTTTACTTTTTTTTTCTTAAAAAAAAACAAAAAAGAACTCACATGGCTTTTGTAGGACTTATTCCTACATAGTAGGAATATTTATCTATTATAAATGTTGTGTTTTATAAAATTAAATATTTGCTGTTATTTCTGTATAGAAATTCTTGATGTTTCAATTTTGATTTTGCCTTCATCAAATTGGCTAAATTCTCATATTAAGTTTAATGACGTATCTGTAGAATCCTTTCTATTTTTCTATATGGACAATTATACCATTTGCTCAAGTCACTCCCATTTCTTACTTCGCATTCCTTAATGCTTTTTAAAAATGCACCTTATGTTTTAAAGTAGTTTTAAGTTCACAGGAAAATTGAATGGAAGATACTGAAATTTCCCATACACTTCCTGTCCCTATGAATGCATAGCCTCCTCCACATCAATATCTCTACTTAGAGAGGCACATTTTTTATAAGCGATGAACCCATCATTAGCACCCAAAGTTCATAGTTCAGTCTTCACTCTTGATGTACATTCTATGGGTTTGGACAAGAGTATAATGACACGTGTCTGCCATTGTACTATTAAGAGAATAACTTCACTCTCCTAAAGATCCTCTATATTTTACTTATTCCTTGGTTCTTCTTTGCCTAACCCTTGGCAATAACTGATCATCCTATTGTATCCATAGTTTGGTCTTTTCCATGTCGTATATTTGGTATCACACACTATATCGGCTTTCCAGATTGACTTCTTTTGCTCAGTAGTACGCACTTGGCTTTTCTCCGCATGATTTCATGATTTGAGAACTCATTTCTTTTCAGCACTGAGCAAAATTCCATCACCTAGATGTACCATGGTTTATTTATCTATTTACCTACTGAGGGACAAACTGATTGCTTTCAAGATTTGACCATTGAGGAAAAAAAAAAAGAACACAAGTGTTCAACTCCTTTGGGTAAATATCGAGGAGGATTGTTGCTGGATTGTATAATAAGAGTATTTTGAGCTTTGTAAGAAGCTGCCAACAGTTCTCCTAGGTAGCAATACCATTTTGTATTTCTACCAGCAAAGAATCCGAGTTCCTATTGCTAGGATTTGTTTCGTATTGGTCTTGGCAACATATTCAGTGTTCTGAATTTTGGCTTTTTCATAATTTTGTAGTGGTATCTCATTATTGATTTTATCTGCAATTCCCTGATGATCTGTGATGTGGAGCATGTTTTCATATGATTACTTGACCTCTCCATATTTTCTTCTGTGAAGTCTATGTTGGGGTCTTTGGCTCATTTTTTTAATCAGGCTGTTTTCTAATTGTTGAGTTTGAAGAGTCCTAAGTTTATTTTGGATAATTATTCTTTGTCTGCTATATCATTTGCAAATATATGTCCCCAGTTTGTGACATATCTTTTCATTTGCTGATAATATCTTTCAAAAAGCAGAATTTGTTAAAAAAAATTTGATGAATTCCAGCTTACCAATTCTTTCATTCGTGGCACATGCCTTTTTGTTGTATCTTATAAGTCATTGCCAAAAAGTTCTTCTAGATTTTCTCCTGTTTTCTTATGGTAGTTTTATAGTTTTGCATTTTACATTTAGGTCTATGATCCATTTTGAATTAGTTTTTGTGAATTGTGTAGAGTAGATGGCTAGATTCTTTTTTTTTTTTTTTAACATGTGAATATCTAGTTGTTCCAGCACCATTCTTTTAAAAAAAGACTAGTTGCTCCATTGAATTTCTTTGCACCTACATCAAAAATCAGTTGATTCAATTTACAGGTGTCTCTTTCCACACTCTCTGTTCCATTCCATTGACGTATTTGTCTGCTCTTCCACCAGTACCACATGGTCTTGATTAATGTAGCTTTAAAGTCTTGAAGTAAGATAGTATAGTTCTCCAATTTTGTTCTTCTCCTTCAACATCGTGTTGACTCTTGTGAATCTCTTGCTTCTCCATATACACTTAGAGTCAGTTTGTTGATCCATAAAATAACTTGAATGGAAATTTCAGTAAATGTGTAGATAAAGTTGGGAGAACTGACATCCCTGTGCCACTAAGATTACCAGCATGCACTACTTTGTCCAGCTACATTGTCAATACATTTTAAGTTCACCGATTATATTTTTAATCACTTATTCTCAGACCTTCCATCTGGAATCACTTTCCCTTGCTTTAATTAGAGTTGTTGGTATTTTCTTAGTGAGGTTCCTTTGGTGATAAATGTATAGTATTCATCTAAAATGTTTTTATATTGCCTTTATTCTTTTTTTGTGAGGGGCTACCAGGGATTGAACTCAGGGGCACTTGGCCACTGAGCCACATCCCCATCCCTATTTTGTATTTTATATAGAGACAGAGTCTCACTGAGTTGCTCAGCACCTCACTTTTGCTGAGGCTGGCTTTGAACTTGTGATCCTCCTGCCTCAGCCTCCCAAGCTGCTGGGATTACAGGCATGCCCCACTGTGCCTGGCAATTGTCTTTATTCTTAAAGATAATTTTATAGGCTATTCACTTGCAAGATGATATTGTCTCTCTATCACTTCAAGATACTAATTCACTATCTTGGGATTTTAGTTATTACTGCTGAGAAGTCAGCTTTCAGTTAAAATCTTACCTTTTTGAAGGTAAACTGACATTTTTATGCAGTTACTTTTAAGGTCACTTTCTTATCTTTACTGTCCGCAACTTGTCTTTCATTCCTCTTAGTATGGGTGTTTTACCCCATTTGCTTGGAATTTGAAATAGAATTGGATCTCTTATCTATTCTAGAAAAATCCCTGTCATTATTTTTAAAATATTGCCTCTAGTACATGTTTAGATTTTAAAATGTATCCAAACATGTAATGGTTCAACACAATAGTAATTTATGATTTCCTCTTGTAATAGTCATGAATAGGTGCATAATTAGGCAAAGCTAATCTCATCCATGTGAACACTCAGGAAACCAGCTGATGGAACTTGGCCTTTTGAGTGTACGGATTTCCAAAGTTATTTCCATCCAAGTCAGTCATAATGAGCAGGGTGGAGGAACACGGGACAGGTGCTTATGAACTGAGCCTGAGGAGCATACACCACTTTTGTGTTCCTTGGCCCCAGTCACATGGTCACCCTTATAGTGAGTAGGACTGGGATATACAGTCTATGTACTTGGAAAGAGAGAATGTGAATTTTCTTTAAGTGTCTAGCAGTTTCTGACCCACAATCTTTCTTTTCTTTTAGAGATATGCAATATCATTTCACTCTATCCACTTCTTTTATTCTCTCATATTTTCCATGACTTTTTATTTTGCTAATGCATTTTGATGATATATCTTCTTTTTCACTAATTCTGTCTTTAGCTAAAATCTATTCTGAAGTTAAACCCAACCATTGAGATGGTAATTTCAGTTGTCCTATCATTAATTGCTAGAAATGTTTATAACATTCCACATTTATCAAGTCACTTTAAACTTTCTGCACACAAATCATGTTTTTAGCTTTGTTATATTTACTTAAACCTGAAAATAATAGTTCTTTTAAATAATGTTAACCTGCAGAGCTTTGCAAAATCTCTAAGCTGTATTTTGTTTCTTTTGGCTCTCACTCATGGTACCCTCTTTCTCTGTGCATAGTATATTGTGGATGAAAGGTGCTCCCCCAGGGGGAATACCTGCTAGAAGTCTGAGAGCACTATCAACCTGAATGTTGGGAAGTGGATATTTGAGCTAACATCTTCTCTTTAAAATATTTTGTTCTTATTTTTGCTTTTGATAACCTAAAATATAGGAATTCAGGATCCTTAGTTTGGAAGCTGTCTTGACATTGTTATTTATCAGGGAATTCTTTGTCCTCTTCCACTTAGTGCTAAGATTCTTTATTTGCAATTTCTTAGAGGAAAGACACTCAAGTGAAGCATACTGGTTTTTAGTAGATCTGTGCATTGTGAGAGGTACTTTGAGAGCTCAGCTTAATCCTCGTGATTGACATACTGGATTCTCCAAATTTCAAGAACCTACACTGGGATATGTTCTGTTCCCTGTACACTGTGTGAGTCATTTGAGATGGAAGCTCAAGTTCAACCTGTTTGGCAAATGTATGTAGGGCAAAAGCTAGCTTCAGTGCTCTGCTGATCTTGCTAAATTCCTACTTTCACCTAGTTTTAGGAATTACGTCTAATCTATTGACTGACATATATAAAAAAATACAAAAAAATGTAAATTGCCTATCTAATGTTTGTGGTTATTTTCACTGAGTGGGTCAGTTGGCTATTTTGTCCGACTTTCTGCTGGAAAAGATGGTTCCCTTTGATTCGTCCTATTGGTGTCAATTGATATATACTTTTTTCTCAGAAGCGTCCTTCTTTCCTATGTGTTCCCATAACTCTCAGGACATACCTTTATCTCAGTACTTGCCACACAGCATTGCAGTCTCTGGTTTCTCCATATTCCTGGTATACTCTAAGTTTTGAGAGAGCAAGATTCATGGATGGCCTTAGGATAATAATAATAAAATCTCTAGTAATAGAGTGGTTTCCAAAAATTAGGAATTCTTGAATGAATAAATATACATTGAATGAATTAATATACATGCAAATTAACTTCTTTCTTCCACTTTCTGTATCTTTCATCAAGTGGTTCTTATATATTTTATGGTCTTCATTTTTAAGATTGACTCAGCTTTAGTCTGGTTAGGCCTTTATGATGGTTTGGCCTTTAGGGTGGTTTGGCCTTATGATAGTAATAGCATTAAATACAGTGAACTTGTTAAATATTTAAAAAGTAAGTACATGGCTAATATTCCTTCCTTCCTTCCCTCCCTCCCTCCCTCCTTCCTTCCTTCCTTCCTTCCTTCCTTCCTTCCATATTGGATCCCCAGTACCAAAAGAAAGAAAGAAAAAAGAAAAGAACATATGGGTACTTAACCATTCAGCCACATACCAAGCCCCTTTTTTATTAATATATTTTATTAGAGACAGGGTCTCACTGAATTGCTTAGTGCCTCGCTAATTTGCTGAGGCTGGCTTTGAATTCACCATCCTCCTGCCTCAGCCTTCTGAGGCACTGGGATTACAGGCAAGTGCCACTGTGCCCAGCTAATATGAAATTTTAAAGGCCACAGTTTGCCCAGAAATGTCATACTATTATTGGTAAATAATTTTCAGATAGTCTTTGAAATATTCTATAAATATTGAAGTAATTGCTTAAATAAAGCTTTAATGATAAAGTCAAGTACTTGAGCAAAATCTAGAGAAAAATCAAGGCATGCTTTATCTACTAAGTCTCAATTTTATTGTGTTATGTAGATTCCAGGAATCAGATCCCCAGGTTGGGATGGTGGTTACCCTTCCTCATGTCCCACAGTCTATTTAGAAACAGACAGTCATCATCTCCTCCTGCAGCTGGTCAGGCTTGCCATTTTCCGTCTCCTCTCTGACTTGTTCCTGCTCACCTTCCCCTTTAGGGCTCCAGCTTCTGCCCCAGTCTCTCCCCTCAGTACAAGAGCTTGTCAGTAAAGTTCCAACCAGCCATTTCATTCATCCTCTGGTGAATGCTGTTTTCAAAGGATTAAAGACCAGAATGTTCTGATTAAACACTTAATTAGCCATAATAAAAAATATTGCCAGTTTTAAATAATTGATTCACTCATTAGTTTAATATGCTAATGACAGAGCCCTGAGAAAAGGAAATGGAATAAAATTTACCCTCTGAGAAAATGGGTTGAAATTAGATTTTTACACTAAGATTTCTCAGAGTAATTACTAGCTCCCAATAGATGGGAGTTATCTAACTAGTGCTTCATTCACTGCTTGGACTTCAACTGGCTAAACTTTCTGCAAATGAGAGTGCTCAAACTTGAGCTTTTTGGTTATTTACTGCGAAAAATGGCCAGACTGTAGCCTGTTACTCGAATATTCTTCCTCCAGATACCACATAGCTCTCTTTCACAACTTTCAGATTTCTGTTCAAATGTCATCTTTGACACCATCATATATTATATTTTTCCTTCGTGGTACACATTAACCTTTCATTTTCATTTTCTCCAAAGCACTTACTGCAACTGGAGGGATTATAGTTTACTTTTCTGATCTCCTTACACTAGAATTTTTCTCAGTACCTAGATTGGTGCCTAGCAGACAGACAGCACTCAATCAGCATAATTAATTAATACAAAGGAAAATAAAGCAAAATTTGACCCATCCTGATAGAGCAATCTAGTGCTATGTGGGAAATACATTCTGATCATACAGCAGCTGGGAGTTTTTCCAAGGAAGAAACAGAAATGAATAATGCCAAACCCAGCTTTCTTTCTGTTCATAGCCCCAACCTCTAGTGACATCATGTGGATTACTCTATAGACTTGAAGTCTACCTTCAAGTCACACCTCTACACTTTCACTATGTTAAGAATTTTCTGAGCCCACCAGACAGAATCTGACTCAACCAAACCATGCACATGCCATTAGGTCTGTCTAATCACATAACATGCGTATCATTTCCATCTTTCCATGCATCAATCTTAAATATGAGCTTTATCTTAATAGTAACTTTCTTTGTGCTAGTAGAATAAAAAAAGTTCTTATGGTTTGGATATGAGGTGTCCCCCAAAAGTTCCTGTATAAATAAAGGAATATTTAGAATCCAATATTTATAATATTAGATTACGAGAGCTGTAATCTAATAAGTCCATTCTAGTTTGAATGGAATTACTGGGTGATAACTATAGGCAGGTGAGGTGTGGCTGGAGGAGGTGAATCACTGGGAGTATACCCCGGAAGGGTTCCTGTTCTGTAGTTATTCTCCCCACCCCCACTTCCTGGCTGCCATGACCTGAACAGCTTCCCTCTGCCACACCCTTCTGCCATGGTGCACTTTCTCACCTTGGGGCCAGAGTAATGGAGTCAGCTGATCCTGGACTAAAACTCTGAGATGATGAGCCAAAATAAACTTTCCTTCCTCTAAGTTATCCTTGTCAAGTATTTGGTCATAGTGACAAAAAGTGGACTAATTAGAAGGTACTGAGAAGTGGGGTAGTTGCTGTAACTAACCTGATCCTGTGATTTAGAAGCCTTTAGAAATGGTTTGTGGGAAGTATTTGGAAAAATTTGGAGATCTGGACTGGATAGGACTTAGAGTTTCATACATAGAACTTAATGGGTGGTTCTGGTAGGAGATTGGAAGAATTGAATACAGCTAGTAAAGACTATGCTCAAGAGGTTTCAGAGGGAAATGAGGATTCTACTGGGAACTGGTCTGAAGGCTATTTATGTTGTATTCTGGCAAAGAACTTATCTACATTTTGCCCATGTGCTGAGATTTTGTATGAGGCTAAATTTAAAAGTGATGGACTAATTAATCTGGAGGAGGAAATTTCAAGACAACACAGCATTCAGGAAGTAGCATGGATTTTGCTGGCAGCTTTTAGCCAGGCTTACTTTGAGAATTAGAAGCAGAAAGCAGAGGAGGAGAATTTTACAAAATTGCAATTTAGCCAGAAAAGGGCATGTAAACTGGGGCCAAGAAGAGATTTGGGCTGTTAGAGAGATACTAAGGACTTTGCACAGAAACCGTGGGAAAGAGGTTTTAAGGACATCTTAGGAATTCTGTAGACCATAACCACTGTAGGCTCAAAGTAGAGAAGGAAAAATTGCTTTGAACATAGATCCTGGGGGTGGGGTGTGTCACCCTGGATGCACCAGGGGACCTAGAAAGTTGTTTCACCATGCTCCAGCCCCCAGGCACTCAGAGGCCACTATAGCCATGATTAAAAAGAATCAAATAACTCTGCCAGTTGGCAACAAATCTTGGTATCATCCTCATGGTGCTGGTTCTGTAAGAATGCAGGATGCTGAAGTTAGGGGTCATGGAGACTTCTATCAAGATTTCAAAAGAAGGCCTGGGAGGCCAAGAAAAGTGTAACAGGGTCAGAATCCCTGTAGGCTGCCCTTAGAGGGTCATGCATGAAGTTGTGAAGGTAAAACTGAAGCTGGAATGGAGACCCCAGGAATTAAGAAATACCATTAATGTGGACTATCTACCAAAACAACAACAACAACAAAAACAAACAAACAAAAAACTGCTGGCTAAGGAAAGAGCCAGGCCAACAAAGAGCCCATGAGCACTGTAATCTGCAAGACTGAAGAGATGGGATTGTCCAAGCCCATCAGAGCGCACATCTCACCACCGTGTCTCAGGTGCTATATGTGGAGTTATGGACATGTTTGCCTGGCTGGATTTTGGTCTTGTTTAGCTTCATCTCTTCTTTCTATGCCCCTTTATTCTGCTTTTGGAATGGGAATATTTACTTGGTTCCATTGTATATTGGATATACATAACTTGCTTTTGACTTTTACAGGGGCTCACAGCTAAGAGTTTGCCTCGAGTCTCAGATGAGACTTTGCACTTGGACTTTTTGGCAACATGGCAACTGTAAGATTATGGGTACTCTTAGAAATTGACTAGATGTGAAGAATGTGGCTGTCAAGGGAGTGAGATGCACCTTTTGGGAACTCAGGCTCTTGGGAAAAAAAGCTGGCTTGGGAAGTGACAGCCCTTGGAGAAAAACTGACCAGAGAGTGAAGACATTTGTGATGCTCTGCTGGCCTCTACCTTGTCCCAGGTGTCCTTCAGCATCTCCTCAGAGCTAGCCAGTAGCCATGGCCCTGGCTTTACAAGTCCCGATCAGAGAGATGAATTAATTTGGAGAGCAGAGCCGCCGCCCGCACCGGCAAGGTAGGCAGACCTGGGACCGACCGACAGAACAGGCCCAGTGGCCCGCTGGCCTGGTAGACACATCACCCCAATTGGAGGAGGGGCAGAGCTGCCGCCTGCACCTGCAAGGTCCGCAGACCTGCAACCTGGAGAACAGGCCAAGCGGCCCGCCAGCATGGTAAACAGATCACCCCTATTGGAGGAGGGGCTCAGCCATTGCCCGCAAGGTAGGCAGACCACGCGACCTGGAGAAGAGGCCCAGTGGCCCGCCGACATGATAGACAGATCACCCCAATTGGAGGAGGAGCACAGCCGCCGCCCACCCCTGCAAGGGAGACTTTGCAACTATACAAGAGCAATATAAATATATAGGGAGAAAATTCAAGAACACAACAGTTTAACCAAGCAGAAAGAAACGCGAGCAGTATGAAAAGACAAGGAAAGAAAGGACCACAAGAAATGCAGGTCAACTCAACCTTAGAAGAGGTAATAGCTGCAGCAGATGGAATGTCAGATAAAGATTTCAGGATTTACATGCTTCAGATGATCTGGAGTATCAAGGAAGACATTAGACAGCAAAATCAGACAATGAAAGATCACTTCAACAATGAATTACATAAACAAATCCAAGAAGGAAAAGATCAACGATACAGGGAGATAGAGGTTATAAAAAACAAACAAACAGAAATCCTAGAAATGCAGGAAGCAATAAACCAACTTAAAAACTCAAATGAGAATACTACCAGCAGAGTAGAACACTTAGAAGATAGAACATCAGACAATGAAGACAAAGTATTTCAACTTGAAAAGAACATAGATAGCTCAGCGAGACTCTTAAGAAACCATGAGCAGAACATCCAAGAAATATGGGACAACATAAAGAGACCAAACTTAAGAGGCATTGGGATACAGGAAGGTATAGAGGTCCATACCAAAGGAATGAGCAACCTGTTCAATGAAATAATAGGAGAAAACTTCCCAGACTTGAAGAATGAGACAGAATCCCAAATCCTAGAAGCCTACAGGACGCCGAACGTGCAAAATCATAAGAGATCCACACCTAGACACATTATAATGAAGATGCCCAACATACAGAATAAGGAGAGAATTTTAAAAGCTACAAGAGAAAGGAAGCAGATTACATTTAGGGGTAAACCAATCAGGATAACAGCTGATCTTTCAACACAGACTCTGAAAGCTAGAAGATCCTGGAACAACATATTTCAAACACTGAAAGAAAATGGGTTCCAACCAAGAATTGTGTATCCAGCAAAATTAAGCTTCAGGATGGAAGATGAAATTAAAACCTTCCACGATAAACAAAAGCTAAAAGAATTTGCAGCTAGAAAACCATCTCTTCAAAACATCCTCGGCAAAACATTACAGGAAGAGGAAATGGAAAATAACAATGAAAACCAACAGTGGGAGGCAGTACAGTAAAGGGAAAAAATAATCAAAGAGGAAAAACAAACCATGTTAAGTAACATAAATAAACAAATATGGCTGGAAGAACAATCTCAATAATAACCCTAAATGTTGATGGCTTAAACTCACCAATTAAGAGACACAGGCTAGTAGAGTGGATCAAAAAAAAAAAAAAAAGATCCAACAATATTCTGCCTACAGGAGACGCATTTGATAGGAAAAGACATACATAGACTGAAGGTGAAAGGTTGGGAAAAATCATATCACTCATATGGACTTCGGAAACAAGCAGGAGTGTCCATACTCATATCAAATAAAATAGATTTCAAGCCAAAGTTAATCAAAAGGGATAAAGAGGAACACTACATACTGCTCAAGGGAACCATACACCAACAAGACATAACAATCATAAATATATATGCCCCAAACAATGGTGCAGCTATGTTCATCAAACAAACTCTTCTCAAGTTCAAGAGTCTAATAGACCACCATACAATAATTATGGGAGACTTCAACACACCTCTCTCACCAATGGACAGATCTTCCAAACAAAAGTTGAATAAAGAAACTGTAGAACTCAATAACACAATTAATAATCTAGACTTAATTGACATATATAGAATATACCACCCAACATCAAGCAGTTACACTTTTTTCTCAGCAGCACATGGATCCTTCTCAAAAATAGATCATATATTATGTCACAGGGCAACTCTTAGACATTATAAAGGAGTAGAGATAATACCATGCATCTTATCTGATCATAATGGAATGAAACTGGAAATAAATGATAAAAGAAGGAAGGAAAAATCATGCATCACTTGGAGAATGAACAATAGGTTACTGAATGATCAATGGGTTATAGAAGACATCAAGAAGGAAATTAAAAAATTCTTAGAGATAAATGAAAACACAGACACAACATATCGGAATCTATGGGACACAATGAAAGCAGTTCTAAGAGGAAAATTCATTGCCTGGAGTTCATTTCTTAAAAAAAGGAAAAACCAACAAATAAATGATCTCACACTTCATCTCAAAATCCTAGAAAAAGAAGAGCAAAACAACAGCAAAAGAAGTAGAAGGCAAGAAATAATTAAAATCAGAGCTGAAATTAATGAAATCGAAACAAAAGAAACAATTGAAAAAATTGACAAAAGTTGGTTCTTTGAAAAAATAAATAAGATCGACAGACCCTTAGCCATGCTAACGAAGAGATGAAGAGAGAGAACTCAAATTACTAGCATACGGGATGAAAAAGGCAATATCACAACAGACACTTCAGAAATACAGAAGATAATTAGATATTATTTTGAATCCTTATACTCCAATAAAATAGAAGATAGTGAAGGCATCGATAAATTTCTTAAGTCATATGATCTTCCCAGATTGAGTCAGGAGGATATAGACAACCTAAACAGACCAATATCAATTGAGGAAATAGAAGAAGCCATCAAAAGACTACCAACTAAGAAAAGCCCAGGACCGGATGGGTATACAGCAGAGTTTTACAAAACCTTTAAAGCAGAACTAATACCAATACTTTTCAAGCTATTCCAGGAAATAGAAAAAGAGGGAGAACTTCCAAATTCATTCTACGAGGCCAACATCACCCTGATTCCTAAACCAGACAATGATACTTCAAAGAAAGAAAACTACAGAACAATATCTCTAATGAATCTAGATGCAAAAATCCTCAATAAAATTCTGGCGAATCGGATACAAAAACATATCAAAAAAATTGTGCACCATGATCAAGTAGGATTCATCCCTGAGATGCAAGGCTGGTTCAATATACGGAAATCAATAAATGTTATTCATCACATCAATAGACTTAAAGACAAGAACCATATGATCATCTGGATAGATGCAGAAAAAGCATTCGACAAAATACAGCATCCCTTTATGTTCAAAACTCTAGAAAAACTAGGGCTAACAGGAACATACCTCAATATTGTAAAAGCTATCTATGCTAAGCCTCAGGCAAGCATCATTCTGAACGGAGAAAAATTGAAGGCATTCCCTCTAAAATCTGGAACAAGACAGGGATGCCCTCTCTCACCACTTCTGTTCAACATAGTTCTTGAAACACTGGCCAGAGCAATTAGACAGACGAAAGAAATTAAAGGCATAAAAATAGGAAAAGAAGAACTTAAATTATCACTATTTGCAGAAGACATGATTCTATACCTAGCAGACCCAAAAGGGTCTACAAAGAAACTATTAGAGCTAATAAATGAATTCACAAAAGTGGCAGGATATAAAATCAACACGCATAAATCAAAGGGATTCCTGTATATCAGCGACAAATCCTCTGAAATGGAAATGAGGACAACCACACCATTCACAATATCCTCAAAAAAATAAAATAATATACTTGGGAATCAACCTAACAAAAGAGGTGAAAGACTTATACAATGAAAACTACAGAACCCTAAAGAGAGAAATAGAAGAAGATCTTAGAAGATGGAAAAATATACCCTGTTCATGGATAGGCAGAACTAACATCATCAAAATGGCGATATTACCAAAAGTTCTCAATAGGTTTAATGCAATGCTAATCAAAATCCCAACGGCATTTCTTGTAGCAATAGAGAAAGCAATCATGAAATTCATATGGAAAAATAAAAGACCCAGAATAGCAAAAACAACTCTAAGCAGGAAGTATGAATCAGGCGGTATAGCGATACCAGACTTCAAACTATACTACAATGGTACAGAATAGAGGATACAGAAACCAATCCACAAAACTACAACTATCTTATATTTGATAAAGGGGCTAAAAGCATGCAATGGAGGAAGGATAGCATCTTCAACAAATGGTGCTGGGAAAACTGGAAATCCATATGCAACAAAATGAAACTGAATCCCTTTCTCTCGCCATGCACAAAAGTTAACTCAAAATGGATCAAGGAGCTTGATATCAAATCAGAGACATGGCGGCTGATAGAAGAAAAAGTTGGCTACGATCTACATACTGTGGGATCGGGCTCCAAATTCCTCAATAGGACACCCATAGCACAAGAGTTAATAACTAGAATCAACAAATGGGACTTACTCAAACTAAAAAGTTTTTTCTCAGCAAAAGAAACAATAAGAGAGGTAAATAGGGAGCCTACATCCTGAGAACAAATCTTTACTCCTCACACTTCCGATAGAGCCCTAATATCCAGAGTATACAAAGAACTCAAAAAATTAAACAATAAGAAAACAAATAACCCAATCAACAAATGGGCCAAGGACCTGAACAGACACCTCTCAGAGGAGGACATACAATCAATCAACGAGTACATGAAAAAATGCTCACCATCTCTAGCAGTCACAGAAATGCAAATCAAAACCACCCTAAGATACCATCTCACTCCAGTAAGATTGGCAGCCATTAGGAAGTCAAACAACAACAAGTGCTGGCGAGGATGTGGGGAAATGGGTACATTTGTACATTGCTGGTGGGACTGCAAATTGGTGCGGCCAATTTGGAAAGCAGTATGGAGATTTCTTGGAAAGCTGGGAATGGAACCACCATTTGACCCAGCTATTCCCCTTCTCGGTCTATTCCCTAAAGACCTAAAAAGAGCATACTATAGGGACACTGCTACATCGATGTTCACAGCAGCACAATTCACAATAGCAAGACTGTGGAACCAACCTAGATGCCCTTCAATAGATGAATGGATAAAAAAAAATGTGGCATTTATACACAATGGAGTATTACTCTTCATTAAAAAATGACAAAATCATAGAATTTGCAGGGAAATGGATGGCATTAGAGCAGATTATGCTAAGTGAAGCTATCCAATCCCTAAAAAACAAATACCAAATGTCTTCTTTGATATAAGGAGAGTAACCAAGAACAGAGTAGGGAGGAAGAGCATGAGAAGAAGATTAACATTAAACAGGGATGGGAGGTGGGAGGGAAAGGGAGAGAGAAGGGAAATTGCATGGAAATGGAAGGAGACCCTCAGGGTTATACAAAATTACATACAAGAGGAAGTGAGGGGAAAGGGAAAAAAAACAAGTGGGAGAAATGAATTACAGTAGATGGGGTAGAGAGAGAAGAGGGGAGGGGAGGGGAGGGGAGGGGGGATAGTAGAGGATAGGAAAGGCAGCAGAATACAACAGACACTAGTATGGCAATATGTAAATCAGTGGATGTGTAACTGATGTGATTCTGCAATCTGTATACCGGGTAAAAATGGGAGTTCATAACCCACTTGAATCAAAATGTGAAATATGATATATCAAGAACTATGTAATGTTTTGAACAACCAACAATAAAAATTTAAAAAAAAAGAAATTGACTAGATGTATTTTTTCATTGTGAGGTGGGCATGAGGTTTTCAGGGTCATGGGTGGAATGTTATGGTTTGGATGTAAGGTGTCCTCTAAAGCTACTGTGTTACTTCAGGAATATTCAGAGGCAAAATAATTACATTATGAAAGCTTTCACTTAATCAGTCCGTACTAGTTTACATGGACTAACTGGGTGGTAACCATAGGCAGGTAAGGCATGATTAGAGGAGGTGGTCACTGGGGATGTGTCCCCTGTAGCACCTTCTTCTTGCTCTCTCTGCTTCCTGGCCACCATGAGCTGAGTAGATTTCCTCCACTGTGCCCTTCTACCATAATGTTCTGTCTCACCTGGGGCCCAGAGCAATGGGGTTTTCCCACCATGGACTAGATCTAGAGCCAAAAATAAACATTCCATCCTCTAAGTTGTTCTTGTATGGTGTGTTAGTCATAGCAATGAAGAGCTGGATAACACAAAAATCAAGGATACATCTGTTCTAGGATCTCTGTTCAAGTCCTATAGGAGAGACTTATTTTGTTTCAGTGTTGCAATAACAATTTGATACATATTGAATAGCTTGGCATGGGACATTTTTTTCTACCTAGAACTAATGGTCATAACCAATGTGTGGTCAACTTACTGTAAAGCACATTGGTAGAATGTAGAAAAGAAGAGACTTCACCAGTGAAAGGATATATTTAGGACAAAAAATGTCCACTACATATGCAGTATTAAGAAGGTGGGATGTAATAGCTGAAGAGAATGTCTCACCCCCCAAATTTCTATCGTCTCAGAAAGTGAAGGGTAGAGAAGCCAATACCTACAATTGTTTGATTTGGATTTCTCACATCCTAAGTCTCTAGCATCTTTGTTGCTTGTAAATGAATCCTGAGTCCTGAAGAATTCAGTCTGACTCTAAATGCTATGACCTGTCAGAGAGCACAGGGATACTATCAGACAGTGCCTTTACAAAAAGGCCAAGAGGATTTCCTGATAGAAACAGCAATGTCAGAAAATTCAAAGTTGGTTTTTCTTCCTAATTCTTTTGGAAAGCTAGTCAGGAGATGAGTGGGAACCCATTAATATAATCAAAATTATATTTCCTTTCCATTAGTAATGATTTCTCCACTTCAGCTTTAGTGCCCTTGTACCCAAAAGGACAGTAATGTCTATATCCCATTCTTCTATTGATCACTATCCTGTCACTGAAGAAATAACTCATAAAGCTCCAAAAGCAATGAAAATTCTCAATCTAAACATGTGACACTTAATTTTTATTTTAGAAAATTTTAAATGTAGACTAGTGTAATGAATTTCCACGTACACATTACCCAGCTTCAGCAATAATCAACTCATGGCCAGTTTTAGGTTTATCCATGCCTCCCTCCCACATTATTTTGAAGCAAATTATACATTATTTAATTTTATATGCATTTCAGCATGTATCTCATGTGTCTCTAAAAGATAATAAATCTTAAAGTAAAAATACATTATCACAGCTTAAAATTAATAATGACTCATTGATCATCTTCAAATTTCTAGTCAGGGTTCATATTTAACATTTGTCTCACAAATCTCATGATTTTTAAAATTTTTTAATTTGTTCGTTGAATTAGAATGCAAATGACATCCGCATATTGCATTTCACTTATAAGCATTTGAAGTCTTATTTAACCTATGTTTCCATCTCATCTTTCCTTTCATATGGATTTTGTTGGAGAACCCAGGTAAAACACCCCATAATTTTTTCTGCAGTCTAGATATTGCTGATTATACCCTATGGATATTGAATCAAGAAGCTTCATCAGATTCAATTGTGGATGTCATTTTGAAACATCAGCAAAGAAAATGGATTTGTATGACTTCCCATGTCTTACATACATATATTCAAAAGTTTCTTAAAAATCCCATGTTGTAGCAAGGTGCTATTTCATTTACAACAAATAACCCAAATGAAGCCATTTCACAGGGCAATGTGTTATTTTGAAACTCACACAAGCTAACAATTCCAATTCAAATAAAATAAACTGCTGTGTGGATCTTGAAGAACAAACACCCTGTGTTCTTACTGGTAAGGAATGCAGACACATTTCTGGATTCTTCAGTGCTCAACATAACTCATCCCACACCCATGAACGTCTCATGAACAAAGCAGGTTCAAAACGTGGATTCTCCTTCTAAGTTCTCTCTTTTATTCATTCTCTGCCTTGTAGAATCCTCATGTTTCTCATGGTTGTCATAGCTGACATAGTTTCATTGTAGCAAAGTCGACTACAAAAAAATCTTGAAAGTCCTCTTGAATAAAATCTGATGCAAACTCATATATAAGCACAAAATATAGACATTGGCAAAGATGATCTTTGATCATAGGAGTTTTGTAATGTGATCTGGTCTGAATCCAAAGAAGTTATACTAATACCATGATGTGAAATCTTAAGCAATGATTCAAAAAAAAAAATCTTTTGAGAACACTTATAATGGTATGCCAAAGTCAGAATACAATCACAAAATAAAAAGACTTGCTTAGAAATTACCTTATAAATTATCTCTTTCCCCTTGTTTATCCAAAGCTCAGAGAAGTTAGTAACTTCCAATTTAAAGACACAGCTAGGTCTAAAACCTAGTACTCCTGACTTCCAATAAGTGGTTTCCTACACCATCTCCCTACTAGAAGGTTAAAGAGCTCAACTTACCAGCCCAAAGCCCATCTAAACTTAATCCTTACCTTCATCATTCTCATCCATTGGCTGGAGACTAACAAGACATCTCTGGAATTAGGCAGGGGATGGTCTTCCCCACTCCTACCATCAATGCTAACTGGGGTCCCTGCTCAATCTTCCTATCTAGGGATGGGGCCAAGGCAATCTCTTCTCTTTCCCTGAAGCTCCAGGGTTAACAGACAATGTCAGCCTCTCACTATTCTGCCTCTTATATAGTTGGAGGTCTAAGCAATTTCTTCTGTTCATCATTCATTTCTCCCCTGCTCACTACAGCCCCTGCCCATATCTAGATTATTCTATGTGTTAGGTATTGTAACCTCTTGTTCTTGCTCACATCTTATTGCTACTAAAGCAGTCCATGCATGTGTTTGTGTGGATAATATATTATTCAAAATCTTTTGAGAACACTTATAATCTGTTTAGTACAACTGCAAACTCATCCCTGGCTTCCAAAGCTGTTCATCAGTCCAGTGAACTCTTCTGTACTAGTCACCCTTGTATTACTGGTTTACAGAGTAATAAACTTCTGATTCTGACTCACCTTACATCCTTCTCAAAGTATATTTCTCCAACTCCAATAGACTGCTATTTTACAAACTAAACCACATCCTCTTTTTTTCTGAGAAATATTTTCCTTTTAATACAAGTTCTAACTGACTTGACTGTTTATTCTGTATGCATCCACACCTGTCAGGCATTCATGATAGTCCCTAACTCAAGTTAATATGGTGTAGTCTCCTCATACAAGCTTACCTAGCTAAATTAGCATCACCAATAGGATTTTTTTACTATAAATAGATACTCCAACTTTACTATAAAATTTCAATCTATTGATAAATATTTTAAAATATCATATACTGATATATATATACGGTACTTACACCAATATTAAAAAAACACGATCTTTGTCTTTAAAACCATTATATTGTAGATTAAACAACGAAGTATGCACATTCAAAAAGATGGCTAATAAAAAGTAATAATTTAAAATGAAATATTAATAACCAGTCAGTGGATACTATAGAGAATTCAGAAGAAGGGAGGTTATGGATACAGAAAGAGAACTAGACCTTGGTCTTAGAGTTCTAGGCAGAACTTATAATGTGTAAAGAAGGAATCAGAATCAACTAAGGCATGAACAGACAGTACAAGTTATTGGCAGATATGGACCACTTCTAATCTTTGTCTTTGTCTGTTCAGTCTGTTGTTAAAGAAAACCTTAAACAACAGAAATTTATTTTTCACAGTTCCAGAGACCAGGAAGTCCAAGATCAAGGCAACAACAGATTTAGTATTGGGAAGGGCCCACTTCCTGGATCATGTTTCCTTCTTGCTATGTCCTCCCATACATAGCAGAAGTGGCAAACCAGCTCTCTGGGATCTTTTATAGTCTTTTATAAAGACATAAGGGCTCTACACTCATTACCTCATCACCTCCCAGAAGTTCCACCTCCTCGTACTATCACCTTGGGGGTTAGAATTTCAACATAAGAATTTTGGTCAGACATAAATATTCATTAAACTGAAATATACTTCCAAGAGAAAACCACAACCCCTGACTGTAAACATGATGAAGATGGTGTTAATGGTGGTGCTAATGATGGCAATGTGAGGGAGGTGAGGATATTGGTAATGCTGACAAATGATTCTAGCAAAAATGAAATTTGCATTACAAAACAAACTTTCTTTTTCTTAACCATCAGCCAGCCCAGGATTTGTATCAGTTGATGTGAAATATTCCCTCTTTTCAATCCACCATCCTGGTGCTAATTCTGGTAACAATATTGTATGGTCCACTTTTTTTTTTTCTTGCTTTATATCAATGGCTTAATGAATTGATTTTTCATTGGCATAGCAGCAAAGCGTGTGGGCTGATGCTAATTTGATCTAAGCAGAGTCTCATTAACATACTTTGGTTTGGTGAAGGATATCGTCCATGGAGTGTGGAGGCTAAGCATATATAATTGAGGGCTTTCTCCAAAGTTTGTTTTCCTCTCATTACCCAAATTTCATTTCCATAAGCTTGGCTTCCAGACAGTTCAGAGTACAAATCTCACCTTACCTCCAATTGAAAAAGCAGCATTCATACACATAATCAACATTAAGATTATATTGGCAAATGCACTTATATATCTAGACTCATAAGAGCATGCATGCATGTGCATACACACACATGCATGTACACACTCACACACACACACCCCACTTTATGGTGTACCCCTGCCATTTTACTTTGAAGTTCAGGAAAACTGAAGGCACAAAGGCAAGCATGTTCTCAGTTCCACTCTGTAGAGGCTTCAGCTAACCCGACGCTTGGAAAGCAAATGCGGTGACCTTTAAAAGAATCAAGAAGAAGCTATTTCCAGCACATTACTAAATGCTATATTTTAAAGGTTCTAACCTTATTTGCTACAAGTGTATAATATCAGGAAACCCTTGTGAGGGAAGGGTCTGCATTCATCACATGGCACAAGTCACTTACAGAAAAGATGGGGAAAGTTATTACTTTCCAACTTGCAGACACCAAAGTTCAACCCAGCTCCTTTTGTGGTTTGCAGCATTAAATAAGGTTCAGGGATCACTTGAAGAATTATGGGCTTCTTGACCTAACAAAAATATAAAGTTTTCTGCAAATAACAATGGCTATCTCATCATGCAGAGCAATTTATTACACCAGCACACACACACTCCACCTTCTGCAGTTCATGTCAGCTGGCCCAACTGACCCTTCATGGGTCTATGACATTGGCTTTATTTGCTCTTCTAGTTGATTAATAGTAATAATTGATCTATAAGACCCAGAATTAAAATAAGGAATGCGTTACAGAAATAAAATTACTCATTGGAGGAAAAAAAAACTAAAATAAAGTCTTTGCAGCTGGGGCAGAACTCCACTATGAATGCCTACAAGACTAATTTCTTAGAAAAAGAAGAAGAAGGAAAAAGAAATGAAAATAAATAAAAAGGAGACCATAAACAGATTATTTCAACGTTTACTAGAATCTCGGGGTTTAGAATATCAGAGAGGCTGTGGGAGGGTGAACTTGATAATACTGATCATATTGCTTTTTATTTGTATACTGCTTTACAAAACATCGACATTTTGCCACATGTTTGTATTCTCAACCATATTAGATTTTATAGATTGAAAGTGAAGATATCTAGTAGGTCAGCTTCTGTGAATCCTTTTCCCACCCCAATTGCATAACCTACATCTATGAAAGAATGAGTTGCCAATTATCTCATGGATATAGGATTTATAAATCAGCCAAGCCAATAAAACATCATGTGGGGCCTATGTGGCCAGAATTATCTCCAGTTCACTTTAAGTGGAGTAGTCAAAACAATAGTAAATTACCCTGGTTATCTAAGAACTTGCTGGCTTCTGTGATGGTCTGAGTAATTTTTTATTTTTAATGGTGGACTGGAAAATCCATTTCAACCTAGTTAGCATAAAATTGAGTTTGGGTATTTATTGGTTTTCCATACTTAGAGTTGAAAGACGGAGCCCACAAGCAGAAAACAACTGTGTGGTGACCGTGATGTCATGGGTTTTCAGGCTTGGGGAAAGCTTTCTTAGTCAGGATTCCACCCAGGTCAGAAAACAATTGTTGCGAGGGTTTTGAAATCTCTTATAAACCAAAGCCCCAGGCAAAGAAAGAAATAAGTGCATTGAGCAACAGGCAAAGTCGGAAAAGGAAAGAAAATCAAATAGTTAAGGTAGCATGCAAACTGCACTGAGAAATGAGTTCAGGTTCCCAAATAAGGACAGGAAAAAGCCAGGAAACTCTGGCTATGAAATGTTAAATGAAGAAGTCACTTAAACCTAAAGATCTTACCAATGGTTCCCTTGTGGCTTAGGCCACCACACTTCCAAAAGGTCCTTGACTGAGTTATAGGATATCTAAGGTGTTTTGACAGACCCTGACTTTTAACTGCGTAATGAGCATACTAAGGAGCGTTTTAGGTTACTATTGTTGAGATTCTCTAGAATGAAACAAAATACACATTGATTCTCAGGATGGAGATCCCAGTATTACAGTAAGCTAAAAAGTGCTTTTGCAATATATTTCCTGAAGACTGAGACATGATAAAATGAATCTGAGGAAGCCTGCACAGTCCCTCACACAGACCCACCCTAAATTATCTTAGATTGCTCAGCCCAGGCATTTTTTATGCTGCCCTACTCTTTGTTATAATGTTATCACAATTGGAAACTTCATGCATAAAATGGTTTTATTTAATAAAAAATAAAGATAATCGAATGCAATGGTATTAAGGAAGACACATGATAAGAGGCAGGCTACTTTTTACATTCTTCCTTGGCAAATTTGGTCATTGGTTTTGCCAAGGAAGACTGAAATGCGATATTTTCAGTCCAAATTTGGGTTCCTAAAATTTCAGTAGAAGGACTTATTTGTTTATCTACTATGAATATGCTGAATATTAACATGCAGGATGCCTAGGAAATATACCATATCTAGGTTTCAGCTAGTTCTCATGTTTACACACCCACCATCTTGGCCCACCAACTCTGTTTTATTATCTCCTATAATAGTAATAGCTATCTCCCAGCAGAAGAGCTGGGATTTGAACCCAGTTTCTTGATTCCAGGTTATTGGCTACCTCACAGAGTTTTGTGAGAACACAAACATTCCTGACACAGAATACTACATAAATGTTAGCTATATTTTTTATTAGTTAGACTTTTATCTTATATTATTCTCTTTAAAATTAATGTTTTTATACTATCTTAAGATTCTGACCTAGATTTATTCATGTATTCCTTCCTTGATCTATTTTTTGAAAATACTCTGGAGTTTGACATGATGCATTTGTATATTATTTAATCTAACTGGTAAGTAACCCACTGTGATGGTTAATTTTATACCTCAAGTTGGTTGGGTAGAGGTGCCCAGATATTGGGTCAAACATTTTTCTGGATATTTCCATGAAGGTCTTTTGCAGATAAAATCAATATTTAAACCCCTGTACTTTGAGGAAAGCAGATTGCCCTCTCTAATGTGGATGGGCCTCATTTAAAGCCTTAATAAAACAAAAACTGACCTCCCGCAAGGAAAAAGAAGACTTTTTGGTCTTGAACTGCAACATCATTTTCTTCCTGGTCTCCAGTTTGCCAACCCATCCTAAAGATTTTGGTCTCCAGCTTCATAATCGCGTGAACCAATTCCTTAAAATCTCTCTCTCTCTCTCTCTCTCTCTCTCTCTCTCTCTCTCTCTCTCTCTCTCTCTTCACTCTTTTCTCTTTCCCCTCCCCCCCCACACACACACAGAAAGAGGGAGAGAGAGAGAGAGAGAGGGAGGGAGGGAGGTACACACACCACACATACTCCACATTGGTTCTAATACATCAGCTAACTGAAATGTCAAAAACTGTTCTGGCCCACAGGCAATTTCACCAGCCTACACCAATTTCATCATTCTTCCCTGTTCTTCCTGTAACTGAGAATTACACAATCCCCACATTTCTCCCAAAGGGTGGACTTCTGAAGTCTCATTTGTTTTCTCTAACTGCTTTAAGGGTCCAGTTTGCCTGTAAAGAACTTTAGGCTGCACTAGTAACTAACATAGAAAAAGGCCAGTAGTGTGACCAGATTGCTCATGGATATATCTTGTTGCAGGACCCTCGGGTCATTCTCAGAACAAGCCCATAACAGGTGAGAGGGCGGTTCAGCCCCATATGCCTTCCCAACAGCTGAATGCAGCCCTCCCATCCATCCATGGCCAAGATGTGATTGATTAAATATGCCAGAGATTTTATGCCTAATTATTTAAATTCCCTAAGGCTAATCTTTAAGAAAATAATAATAATAATAATAATAATAATAATAATAATAATATGAACAGGTTACAAAAGATAACTCTTACAACATCAAAAGCCAGTGTAGCATTTCACCCAGTTCTGCCTATTGATCTCCCAGGGTGCCACTTCCTTTTCATATGTTAAAGACTTCCCAAGGAGGACAGAATGATGTGTTATGTTATAAACAGCTGGTGGGTGGCTTAATAAAGTCACAGGTGAATTCATTTTACCCCTTACATTTTCTCATTATTGTCACTTTAAAACAACAACACAAGCAAACACACACACACCACACACACACCCCCAAAACCAAAATAAAACAAAAACTATACCTTCTACAAAGCGCAAGGTATAAAACCAATGTTTGCCTTTCAATTAAAGACCTCAGGCTCTCAGCTTGAGTGCAACACCCCAACATCAATGAGAAGATTTTTCTAAGAACTGTGAAATGTGAGACTGTGGCTGAGAGGCTCACATGACTGAGTAATGATCCTCAAGTGTTCAGTAGAGGAATTTGCTTAATGAGCTTTAATGTCCCTGACAGCTCAGATGGCTTGGGGCTGAAAAAAAAACTTTAGTCTACAAGTTGTCACCTTGGGCATATCTTTTTTCCTGAAATCTTAATCCACCAAGACATATTTGAGGTTTAACACTCAAAATGTTCACATGAATTCAAATGTTCCTTTTTTTTTTTTTTTTTTTTTAAATTCCTGGTCAATGAAGCCATGAAAAATGGCGCCACAGGTATTATTCAAACTTCTCTTTTGAAATAAGTCTGATCAATAGATTAGTAGTTTATTAGGGGGGGGAAGCAAAATGCCCACTGTTTATGAATGAATATATATATATATATATATATATATATATTTAAAGGAAATGCTACAAATTTATTGGTTGTGGTAGGCAGATTGAGCCTTGGGTGAGGAATACCAAGGACTTATAAAATTATCACCATCTTTGATCTGCATCTGACTCATTCACTCAATATAAAGACTGACATAAAGTTTAGGATTTTGAGCATATTCACAGACAGCTGCTGAAACTGATGGCATCTTTTGGAAATTTCAAATTTTCCATAACAACTTTCTGCAATTGCGACCTCAAATAATTCTGTTGACTGCCTCATCATATTAAGACAGAATAATATTTACCCTCATCCTCAGAGAAAAATGAAGACAAGTAGCAAATAAAAAAAAAAAATGGGTCCTGGCATGATAAAAGTGTCTTCCCCCATGACACACAAAGGCATTGTTCAGAAAATTAACTGACTGCATCACCTAATTCAAATTAATTATTTTTATGGAAGTAACCCATTGTTTCTGAACTGTTCATCCATCTCCATGATAATGTAAACTTCATGAGACCACCCATGGTTTCCTGGGTTGGCTTCTGAATCATGGTCTAGTAAATGTTTGCTTAATAAAAGCTTATTTGTGTTTATTTTATTTTACTATTTTATTTTTTAAAGAATAAGAACTATATCTAAATCACAGGGTGGCTACATCTGCTGCCATATTATAACTAATACAAAAGATCTAAGAGTGGTTCATTACCAACAATTTCTAACTCTTCTCATCTATGATGAATGACCACATTTCATTGGCTAATTTTTCAGAGCCAGACAATGATATACATGGCACAACCATTCTTACAGACCATGATGATGGGAATTGTGACCCCTGGGAATGGGAAGTGTGGCCACATTGATTGGTTTCTGTTACCATCAACATTTCCTGAGAAATGCTGGGTGACCAGCGTTTACTTCTGAGCTAAGGAGAATTGGGAGGAATTAATTGCTCTTTGAATGTGTTTTGAGAATTTATTTTACAAGTCATCCAATTAACTAATTGGAGGTGCCTTGGGGTATTACAAGTCTGGATCCCAGTTATTACTTTCTCTCAGTTAGGGATAAAGATTCTGTCTGAGCTGCCTCACTTGGGGTTGTGAATATCTAGCCTCTGCTCATTCATGGGTATCCTACCAAGACTAATCCTAGAGACCTCTTTTGCTCTCATGAAGTTCTGACATCCTATAAGTTTGTAATAGGAAGGATCCTCAGCCCTCAGACCCATGCTGTGATGGTCACCTTTGGTATCAAATCCCCAAATCATATCATAAACACAATCTTTATGTTTTTTTATTCAACAAATATGTAGGGTTCATCCTGTGTGTTCTCTCCCTGTCACATGCTCTGAATAGGGTTGTGGGGCCAGACATTTTTTTTTTAATTAGAGAACATCTACTATGCTAATAGTCACTGGGAAAAAATACATATGCCCATTAATCTCCACCAATGAAAATGTCTACTACTATTGAACAATAGTGTCAGCACACATGTACTAAAACTTTGTATGTCATTTCAATCATCATAACAATCCATTGAGGTAGGAACATCTAGGGAAACTGAGGCACAAGGAAGGTACACTCACCACAATAAGTGGAGGAGCCAGGATATTCAAATATAGACAACACCATTTCTAATGTCCTTACTTACAACCACTATACTGTAATAAAGAATTGCAAAGAATGTGAAGAGTGACTTATATACTCTGCATGTCCTAGGTGGAATTAACTTGTAAACTGAAGCAAGGTAATTATCCATATTATCTAAAGTACATTTGGTGGCAAGAATCAGGGATAAAAACCACTCGAATGACAAAAACCAAAGGCTTTATGTCTTTATAGATGCATTTGTGGTCATATTATGATGCTGGCTTAGAGGGAACAGATTGAGGAATTTAACCCTGAGCCAATATGGAGCGGCTCCAGGTAACCCAAATAAAGACCCAAGTCCCACTTCCAGATCATAAGCAGGAGAAGTCGCTGATGACTCCAACTCTCACAGGCCTTTTCTTCTTTGATCCAACAGTATTGGTTTTGTGTCCCAGACGGTGCTGTGTCACTGTGCGAAAGACACTGTACTCTGAAGGCTCATCCAGCTATAAATTTAGGGATAATCAGGTGTGAATCCTGGTTTTCCTGAAAGAGCAAAAAATACATACGCCCATTAATCTTCACCAATGAAAATGTCTACTACTACTGAACAATAGTGTCAGCACACATTTAGCACACATGTACTAAGACTTTTTATGTCATTTCAATCATCATAACAATCCATTGAGGTAGAGACAGGTAGGGAAACTGACCTCTGCCGCAGTCTGGCTGGGCACAAATCACGAGCCACTCAAGCAGGAACAAACTTTATTTCTGAACTCCACCAGCACACTCTACACACGCTCCCCAGGAACTCTCCGGAATGCCACGCAGCTCCTCCAGGAACCACCAACCGGAAATCCCTCCTCCGGCATTTCCCCAACCAATGAGAACTCTTCAGGAATCCCCGCGAGAGCTCAACTGGAACTCAACGGGAACTCCGCAAGAACTCAAAAGTCATCATCTTAATGGCTTGCTGGCGTCACCTCTCAACCACTACTTCTGGCAAAAATGCCATGCGTTGTCCTGACTCAGCTGTGGCCCTCAACAGACCTCTTACCAAGGTCTTCAGTCAATCAAATTTCAGGTTCCTTATCTGAGTAATCGGGAGAATAGAAGCACTTACCTAGTAGGTTTATTATAGTAAGTTTTTAAATGAGATGACACATTTTAAAAATGACACTGAGCTTTGGCATAGAGTGAGTTATCAAACTATTTGCTATTTATATTATATAATGCCACTCTATATAGTGTCTCCCAAGTAGACTGTACACTTAAAGGGAGGTTTTCTAAAGTTCTTACTTTTATGTATTTACCTTTGTGACTAGTATATACCATACTGGATAAACACACATCAACAGATTGATTGGCAAATAGGGCAAAAGTTGAGGAGGAAGTTCTCTACATACTAAACCACAAAACAGAAAGAGTACAAATGAATGGATTACTATTTGGTCTTTTGATCATTCTATTGAGATAGGCAAGATCAGATTTCTTCTCTTTTATAAATCACAGGAATAATTTCAGGAAGCCCCAGACATCCTCGTATAAGGTTAAGTATTTCAAACAGAGCTGCGCATAAGTGCTGAAAATATCCAGATGAACATATGTTGAAAACCTTTTGCACAACTCCACTGCAGTATGAGGAGCAAGGGATGGCTGGAGCAACCCCAGGCTCTGCACTTTGGGCACATGCACTCATTTGTTAGGAGCTGTCCATCTTGAGCACAGCTTGCAGGCCTTGTCTCAAGAATGAGGTCACCACAGAGCCCACATGGGCAGACAGGCTGCAAAATAAGATATGTCTGGGTGCAGATGTGGGAGGAATTGGGACTAATAACCATAATGGAAACAGGAAATGAGAGTTAGGTCAGCCCAACTGCACAGTTGTTGAAAAAGCAATACTTGGCCATGTGTTATAACTTTCATGCTCCATGATGTTTACCACCTATCAGCCAACTTTACCAACAGGTTAGACCATCTAGACTATTGCTGTGAGAAAAAAAAGAAGAAGAACTTAAGGGTCCATCAGACCCTTTCACTACAGACCGTCTTCCTAAGTGCCTTCCCGTGTTTTGAATCAATATATCACTAGATCTAAAGGATCATCTCATTCAAACACTTCAATTGCAAAATCTTATTTCTTTTTGTCCTTTTCTGTTTAGAGCTATTATAATGAAATTTACAAGGCCTTTGCAGACCAGAGGGGCTTCTCTGATAAATAACACCATGAAGAAAAAATGATTTCAGTGATAAACAAAGGGCAAGCCCCTTGCCTCACAGTACAGACATGCACGCTCAGAGCATGCAAGCATTCACAAGCTCACACACACATGCCTGAGCATACACTTAATATTTCTGCCAGTTTAAGTGTGAAGATATTTTGAAATAATCATTGCTAAGTCCTTGAGCTAGAAGAGCAGTACATCATGACCTCAAGATGGTCAGCTTGCCACTGCAATGGTATTGAACTTACCCCCTAAGAGCACATGCAAGGCTGTCTGCTGACCATAAAATGTTGGACACTTTGCCACTCTGCTCTTGACCTCACGTGGACTTTGACGTCTTTTTGGCTGATGATAAAACTCATGCAACAGTTAAGATATGCAAGTTGATGAAATTACCAGCACCCAGTCCTGCTAAATTTTTAAAAACTATATAGAACATTACACACTTCCTAAAAATCCATTATTTTATTCTTTGACATATATCAGCATGTTTAAAGCTTGGGAAGCAACCTATACAAAATGTTTTCTAAATCTGCACATTCTCTGTGGTCATTCCATTTTCTGAAAGCTTTAGAGTCTGTGTGTCTCTCAGCTAATTATAACACAACTTTCTCTCTTATTGTATCATATCTCTTATTGAAGCATGTTTTCTCAAATGGAGTGGACCCAGGAAGAGGAAGAACTTAAGGGAAATGCTTGGGAAAGTTCTCTATTTCTTAGTTTGTTATTTTAAAAAACAAGAGTGGAAAAGAAGATAGGACTCGAGGAGGTGATCATTAAGGTAATCCATTAAGGTGTGTCAGAATGTGGTAGAATATCCCAAAGTTCATCTTATCTGTCAAAGAGACTAGAAAGAAGAGTATGGACGAGCTTAGGTAAGACAAGGAGAGCCTACATCAAGGGAGAAAAATAAGCCTATCAAGCAAGATGGAAGGAATATATCCTGCAGTTTAGAAGAAACCGTGCAATCAAGATGAAATTACTGAACTCTTATAAAAACTCAAAGGCAAAGAGGACACTTAGAAATAAAGAAGATTATAGAGTTTATATGACTTCAAACTTCATAGAGTCCATCATTCAATATTTCATTCATTAAAAAATGGTTGTGTCAAAAACTTACTGGTATCAGGAAGTACCTAGTTTACGTCTGGAATTGTTATAGGAATCATTATGCAGAAAAGAAGACATATGAATTTCCCACTCTGATGGAGCTGAAATTTCTAGACAGAAATTAAACATATGAACAAATAAACATATAGTGGCAACTGGTGATATGTACCAGGAAAAAAAGAAAAAGGCAGAATAAAGAAATAAAAAGTGACCCTGGGAAGGCCAAGGGGTTATATTTCAGATACAGTAACCAACTATGGGCTTTCTGACTAGGTAACATTTGAACATAAATGAATTGAGGGAACAGCCAAGCGAGAATAGAAAGAAAAATATACACAGCCGTGGAACATTCCATAAGCATAGGAACTGGCATGTACAAGAGCCTAAGGTAAAGATGGGGGTTGGCGTGTTCAAGAAACAGAAAGAAAGATGTTGGATTTCCTTCCTTAGCAATCTTCTTACTATCCATGTATTCCATAACATCATGTTCTATATTATAAATATATTCAATAAAAATTTATTTCTCTAAAAAAGAAAGAAAGAGAAATGACAGTTGAAACAGAGGGAAAAAGTGAAGAGAAAGTGAGATAGGTAGGAAGGGGCCAAATCATGGAGGGCCTTGTGGGCCACAGGAATGAAGAGTGGATTTTGTCTTAGTGAGAATTGGAGGGTCCTGAAGAGTTTTGAGTAGGGAAGTGTCATAGTCTGATTTACAGTTTGAGAAGATTGCTCTGTCTGCTATATGGAGAATATATTAGTAGGGTCCCAGAGATGAAGTTCTGAGACAAGTTCAGAGGCTATTCCATCATCCTAGGAGAGAGATAAAGTAGCTTGGACTAGGGAGGTAGTGGTAGAGGTGATGATATCATTCGAAGGAAGAACAGATGGGACATGACATGAATTGCTTAAGGGCAAGGAGTCAAGAACTATACACAAGTGTAGGCTGGAGCAATTATTTTAATCTTGAGACTGTTTACTAAAATAGAAAAGATTGGTAGAACAGCTAAATTGAGATCAGGATAAAGAATAGGAATTGAGACCATTAACTGTACAGTGCAATTGCTGAACAAAAGGTAACCAAATCTTTGACTATATTGAAAGTGTGATACAATAAACCCTCTCATGCACTGTTGGTGCCATCTCCTAACCACTTTGTACAGTACTATGCTTCAAGGGGGTTATTGATAAAGAAAACCACCTTTAGAGGATGAGGTTCACTTAGGAGAATGGGATCATATAACAAATGTTTGAGGAAACTGGCGGGAGTGGGGGAGGCCAGAAAATAGATTTTACAGAAAAAAATGAGTGTGTTTTATGGTAGTTGTTTTTATATATTTAAAGAAATTTCACTTATCCTGTGTGACTACAAAAGGCTCTTGGGTAACGGTGGATGTACACCAGGAGACAGGCTTCAGAAAGGAGGTGCTTTTATCAGTGAGAAAGCTGGTCCAGAAAGCTGGCCATTCACTGTTGCTTCAACTAGTAGGTTGGACTAGATGATATCAAAGAGCTATCCATCACAAGTTTCTATGACTTGGGATGCAAGCTCCTTCTAGATAGAAATCATCTTGATCTTTTTAAAAAGTCTTTTCATGGGGCAGATAGTTGAGGCTCAAGATAGTCTTAGCAATTCCATCTTTTCTTTTTTTTTTTTTTTTTGGACAGGTATTTAACTTAACTAACGAAACTTTTAAATTATCATTATATGTTTGCATTATTTTGTGTAGAAAGGGTGATAAAAAATCTGTTCTCTGCAATAAAAGCCTGGATCAACTCTTTCAGTCATTAATAATATACCAAGAATCATGGTAATCAAGGAAAATGTTTGCGGAAACTGGGGCCAAAGAAGAGATTTTGCAGAGAAAGATGGATGCAGAACTCAAGTCCTTTAGTAAAGGCCAACAGAGAGACCTCCAGACAGACATTTCAGTCAGACAAACTTGCCAGTGAGGTCCAACTACTATATTTCAAATGATTAGTAAAAGAGTAAAATGAGATAGTCCTTGTAAAGTACCTTGCTGAGGGCCAGAACCTGGTTAAATCGTTGCTGTTATTTTGTCACTACCATTGCTCACAAATGTTAAGTCATATGTGTCTAAGATTTGGTGTAAGATTCTCCAAGAAAATGGGGTGGGGCCTTTTCAGGGCTTTCCATTCACAATGTTTAGGGCACGGTCTCAGGCTCCCTCCCTGTTGGAAAATCTATAAAATGAGAAGGTAGGATGACCTTTAGATTCTTCCAGTTCTCAGAGCCAAAATTTCTGTGAGATTATCCCATGGAGGACATTCCAAAATAATGTGCCAAGTCTCCAAGGTTGAAATTACTAATTTTAGTAAAAGTGGTTGATTGATGATATAAATATATGGAAATAAATACCTTTCCTTTATGCAAGCTACAAAAGATCATTGAAAATTGGAAATGTAGGGGCTGGGGTTGTGGCTCAGTGGTAGAGCGCTTGCCTAGCACATGCGAGGCCCTGGGTTCGATCTTCAGCACCACATAAAAATAAATAGAATAAAGGTATTGTGTTCAACTACAACTAAAAAATTAATACCAAAATTTTTTCTTTTAAATCGACATATACACAATCAAAATCCATGAAATACTTAAAAGTAGTAATTCTAGGAAGATATGGAAAAGATCTATTTAGAGAAAACTTCAAATAGTTCCTAGTTATTGAATAGTTAGAGACATAGTGTTCTCAAATGGCAAGACTAAAGGTTGTGATCATATTAATTTTGGGCAAAATGACTTACCTTAAAGCATATCCAATAAATCCCCCAAAGCATTTTTCCCTCTTATTTTGCATGCTTGCAATACATGTTTCAATAGTTCATTTGGAAGAATACATATGAAAAATAGATTTTGAAGTAGATTTTGAAAGAGAATAGAAATGAGAAAAGACTAGATAGATCACAAGAGACTGTATATTTCACTATAAGCTCAAACTAAGTTCTCAATCTAAGATCTAAACGTAAAGTCAAAATCTGAAAAACTAGGAGAAAAATAGAGGAGGAAATGAAAGTATATCTTCTCTCTAAAACTGATGATTTCATGGCAACTTATTATCTCACAGATCTGGGGCTAGAAGTCAGAAATCAAGGTGTTAGCTGAGCTGGTTCCTCCCAAGGGCTGTCAAGGCGAATCTGCCCCATGCCTTTCCTGCAGTTCCTGGTGGCCTCGGCTATACCTTGGTTTATGGAGGGTATTTTCCCTGTATTTTCTTCATTTTTTTTTATTCCCTCTGTATGAATTTATCTCTTCATGTGGTACTCTTTAAGGACACCTGTCATTTCAAAATGGGATACACTGTACCCCAGTATAACCTCATTTTATCTAATTACATCTGCAACAACGCTTTTCCCAAATTAGACCACATTCTGGGGTACTGGAAGTAGGTCTTCAAAACCTGAGTTTTGAATTCAACTCATAACATTGAGAAATGTCCATGTGAAAGGAAATTAGGAGAGATCCAAGCGGACTGGGAAAGCCATCAGAGAGAGCACGCATGCCTCATGGTCTAAGGAAGCGTCGAAATGTCACAGGAGTCCTAAGAGGCAGAGTCAGCTGCAAAATTCTTGTCTGTCTCCGTTAGGACTCCCAACACACTCAGTCTTTGAGAAGCGGGGCTTCCTCAGGGTGACTTTGGCATAAACCAATCAAGGGATTTCAAAGTGCTACAATTGGAACCCTCAGTCAATGACATTTCTATAGTAGGCAATCCATGAATTGCCTTCTCATGACCTCCTTGATGCCCTAAGGATAATTGGATAGAGGGTGATTTATAACTAAGTAAATATAAAAAAAACTTGGTTTCATTGGCAATCACAAAATTGCCACGTAAGACAACATAGCATTTTTTGGTTCATAAAATTATTGAAGTAAGAAATTTTCTTTATAATAGGGATATTCAGGTCTGATAAGGATAAAGTTGATAAACTAAGATTAATGCAAATTGGTAAGTCATTCTGGAGTGCAACTTGCAAAAATGTGTCATAAAGTAGCCATATATTTTTGATCTAGTAAATCACTTTTAGGAATCTTTTCTACAAAATAGTCAGCCATGTATATATGCAAAAATAGCATCATTATAGTAATTACAGTCATCAGATACATATAACCAAAAGTAAAGGTTTAGTCAAGAGGGAATGTAAAGGAAATATTGATACGTTTATTTAACAGAATAACATAACATTATCGAAAATTGCATTTTTGAAAAAGACTATAATGTTACAGGAAAACATGATCAGGTGTTCAGTTAATATAGATAATTGGCTTTGCTGTATGTAACTCAAACTCAACTATGTAAAAAATATATGAGCATGTTCAAAATCTCCCATACAGGGTTGAGGATAGACCTCAGTGGTAGGAACACTTGCCTAGCACATACAAGACCCTGGGTTCAGTTCCCAGCACCATCCATACAAACACACAGAAAATTCTTCCACACTAGCTATTTTGAAACATACAATTAATTGTTGTCAACCAGAGTTACCCTTCTGTGTTATAGAGCAGTAGAAATTATTCTGTCTTCAACTGGACCTTGTGCCCACTAACCATCCTCTCTCCCTCCACCCCTACCTGTTATCTCTTTCAGCCTCTAACAACCACTATTCACAATCCAAAGAAATGATAAATGTTTGAAGTGGAGGAATATATCAATTACCCCCATCTGATCATTACATATTGTATACATGTATTGAAGTATCACACTATACCCCGTAAATACATATAAGTATTGTGTCTATTAAAAATAAAAATTTTAAGAAAAAAATACAATAATAACAATAATAATACATATGGGCATGGGAAAAAAATACTATGGAAGGAAGCATTTGACATTTTACCAGTGAGGATTATTGGAGAATGGTAAACTTTTGCACAATTGCTCTTTTCTTTTTTTTTATTCTCTGTATTTTCCAAGTAAATAATAAAATCAGCTATTGATGTTTAAATGGTAGGTTTTCCACAGGCAGGAAAGAGGTTAAAATGCACCAGAGGCAGGAGGTGTATGTGACAATGACAGAACTGAGGAAATCAGAGCCTCCTATTTTCTCAGTGATGTAGGAGTCCAAGTGAAAGGGGGAAATAAAACAGACAATTAAATGTGCCTTCGAGATTTCCTACTATCCATGCAATTCTTATTCACCATGAGCAAAGATAACCATGAGTGAGCTAAAGCAATTGGCTCAGCTCTATTGTCTGCAACTACCTCTCGCTCTTTTCATCTAAGCCTCAAGAAAGTAACAATTCACTTTCAATAAATCCTTCTGCGCACTAGAAAGCCAGAGTCCTCTCACTAGAGAAAAATGCCAAATGCAGAATGGTGGACCCCACGATGTGGTTCCCTTTTTAGTCTCCTGGGGCTCAGGTGCTTATGTGACCCCTACCAACACTCCCACTTCACTTCTGCTCAGGAAGAGATGAGAACCTTGGAGAATGAGCTATTGCTTAATGATCTCCTCCTTCCCCTCCCCTTCACTCCTTGTCTCACCATGAAAAACAAAGCTCCATTTCTCCTCCTTCTGAGGAAATTCACAACACCAGCGCCATATCCACAGTGGAGAAACAGCATGTCTACTTGGCTTAGTGACTTTCTTTTTAGTGTCTGGGTAGCTATTGCCACAATTTTAATACCCTCGCTTGTCAAAGCCCACAGTTCAAAGAAGATGCTGTTTTGCAAATTGACCAAATGGACAGTGAAACTTTTTTCCACTTTCTTTTCTTAACCAAGAAGATCATTAGAAACATTCTTGCAAAATGTCCAGTCTAATTTTCACCGCAAATCCTTCAGAGGACTTTCATACATCTGACATAGAAGAACCTCATTTAAATTCAGTTTTGGAGAAGAGGGAGTGGAGTGGAAAGAAAAGAGGAAATTCACCATTGCATGAACGATAGCCTGTGAACAAGCTTGAAAACTCATGCCCTGTTATGGTGACTTGCCTCTGAAACTCCACTTCCAAAAGATTCCTGACCACACTACTCAGTACAATTTCCCACTACATCCCTCCAACTCATTCTAGTTTTGTCAAGACGTCTCTGCTTTTAAGTACTCCCCATCTCCCTGGAATGTTATACTGTTGCTTTTTGGATTTGACAATAATACCTTCTTCTGTTCCATCACCCTTTTTCCTGGGAGGCAGTCAGTACATTTTGGTGGACTTTACAGCATTACAGGGAGAGGAGGAGCTGAAGGCCCTTCCTGACGTCTGTTCTGAATTTGTTTGTGTTCTCTTCTGTGTATATCCCTCCTTTGTTCTGTCCTCTGCCTCCGATGGAAAGCAATCATCCTGCCTGAAATGTATCTATAGCCAAGGCTCCATGTAAATTACAGAAAGAGATGACAAATTTCATGGCCCGGTTATGGTAAAAATGGCAAATTTCACAGTTTGTCATGGATTAATAGAAAGGGAAAACAAACACAAATGAAGTCATCCCAATTGTTAGAAATAATGCCAGAGTGACTATTTGATGAATTTAAACAATGGGATGGAATGCAGGCCGTTCTACACGCAAGCCGAGATTTTTTAAAATTAAATAAAGGACCTTGCTGTAGTTCTATACTTCAACATCCTCAGAAAGTAAAGTTTGAATCTTGACACACTTTACTTGCACTTTTGCCTGAGCCCATCATGAGAGAGCCCCAAATTCCTAAACCCCGAGTTTACCTTCCTTCAAAGAAAATAATAAAGCATCCGTGAAATGTTTTCATGATGAACATGGACTGCAGGTTTTTAGGGTCATTGGTGACATCATGATAGATGAGGAGATTTATCTGCATGTTTGGAAATGTTACACAGCTCAGTCGATCCACCTGGAAAATATCTTTAAAAGATTAAGGAACTGAGCCCATCTTCGGGAGTTCGTTCTCTTTAGTTCTAGTTTCAACTTTACTCCCTTTCTTTGTTCATTCTCAGTTACGGCAACCTTGTGAAAAAACGTGTGGACCTGGGCTTCATTCACCATGGGATTCTGAGTAGGGTCTTAAGAAAGAATTGAGTAATCCATCATCATCTCTTTAAAACTCAGATTCTGTAGCCCCGGGTTTAGGCCCAGCATTCCTGTGGCTTTGGTAACTGTTTCTCCACATTGTCTAAAATCCTTCAAAAGAATTCCTCATTGTTACAGAGCCTGAACAGTGTTTTGCGCTGTACCTCATTTCTTTGTCTGTATTTGCTTATGATCCATGTTTTCCTTGTGTCTTTCTCCAGCATTCATGCTTGAGGTCTAAATGAAACAATTTCTGAGATTGTAGCAGAATTAGACAGAGCCTGATAATTCATTAGAGCGGATATTTTCAGGTTGTCTGATACCTGTCAATCCTATCAAGTTGATGATGAAAATTTAGTCTGAATAATTATATTAATCACTTTGGAATCTTCAACAAAAATGAAGACTCCTAGTGAGAAATGTAGAAATGAATACAATACTTGGAGGGAACCAGGGGTTGGAAGACAAAATAAATTTGGTGACATGAAAGGCCTTCAATCACCAAAGATTTAGGGACTGCACAAAACAGTGAGATGGGAGTGGCACAGAGCATTCTGAGGGGTTTATACAGAGAAGCACCATTATAATTCCCTAACCAAGAAGGCCTCTTTGTCTCTTAATAGACCACCATATTAGAAGCAATCACACTTGGTTTATTATTAGCTCTAAATGTCATGACTTACTCATTTGGAAATAGAAATAAATAGCAAAGAGTAGTCCATTTTTTTAACTCCATTGGGAGATTTTCAAATAAATGGAAAGGAGGACATCAAAATGACAAGTGCTTCACTTGCACTTCTCTCTCATGCTCTCACCTTGCTTATATGTCACCTTGTAATGCTACATGCATGTCTCAAACAACTCGATTGTAAGTTCCCTTAGGGTAGAATCTTTATCCTCTTTTTATCTATCCCCAGAGCACTGAGAACAATTCAGGGCCATACGTTCTAGTAGACTTAGAAGACACCCTTCAAGCCCACATCGAAGCCATCACTGCACAGCTTGCTAATTTAACTGTTGTTATTTGCAACAGGTCTTTCTAAATCATTGCTAAGGACTCAAGTATTCAGAGCTCCACAGAACATTCCCACTTAATATTCCCAGCACTGCTAGGGAAAACAGTTTCATATGCAAATACATCCACTCAGCTTTCTGATCAGAGAAGTTCTGCATTAAGGAGAGGCTGCTGGAACATCTGGTGTCCCATCAAGTTCCAAATATCACCATCAATAAAGAGGCAGCTCAACTTGGAGGGTGAGGGAAAAAGCCACTAGCTGCTGGCTGAGCCCCTGTGCCATGTTGCTGATAGAATCTGAAGAGCACAGTCATTTGCTCTAAGTCTGTGACAAATGATCCAGGTTTTGGCAGATGAGACAGAACTTAACCTGTTGTAAGACTACAGATTTATGTAAGGTTAGTGGTGCTTGGGAAAGGAATGGAGCATGGATTCCAATTCTTTATTCCACCTTACATTTTGGAGAAAAATGGGGGTTTGGTACCAGGGGACAGAATGCAATGGCATGGAGCCAGTCTAGAGCAAAGAATTTTTTTCCCCCCTGAGAAAAGCTGAAAGTTTGATTAAAGGCTGAAACAAAAAGAATCCAAACAAGTCCTTGAAGCAGTGGCTAAAGCCAAGGGAACTTGATCAAGAATGGACAACAGAATTTTAGAATTAGAAAGTGAAACCTGAATGGATCTAAAGTAACAAATCTAATACCAATGGCCTATAGTCTAAACATTGGCCCTTTTTGTTTCTTTGTTCTAATATCCAGTTTAAATCAGATGCTTAGGTAAAGTCATGATGTTTAAAGAACAAAGGAAAAAATGTGCATTGCCTCTTCTTTATACTTACTTCATCTCATAGAAAAATGACAGTGCTTCCTTAACTTACCCAGTGGAAAATTCATATTAAATTTGAGTATTCTTGACATAGGACACTGGTCTCCATTCTTGAACCCATCCAATGCACCAACTTCAGGAACTAGAAATAGGATTTTCTCAACTACATCCTTGGGATTCCCATTTGGGGTTTCATAGGTGCATGGAAGATGGGGCTTGATCGTATTAGGCTGGGTATCAGTGGGGTAAAGATATAGTTGATGGTCTCAAATGGAGGTTATTAAAGTGGAAAGATTCAATATAGATTGGGAACATAGCCGGAGGACTCACAGAGTTTCCTCCTGCTCTGCCTGATAATTGTCATGTATACCGGACATTAATTTGCTTTTCAGTTAGTTGACCTTCCTAACTAATCTCAAATATCTCCAGGCATCCTGCTTCCAGAGCCATAGTGGCAGTGAGAATATAAGTTGTTAGTGGTATCTAGCATAAGCTGTGAGGTTGATTTTAAGTCCGGTAAAGCAAATTTGGGTTTGACACTTGCTACCTATGGAGCTTTGAGCAAACTACTTAATCTCTTTAAGGGTAAAGTTCCGAATTTGCAAATGGATAGCTTTCCAGAAATATGTACTAGTCAGATAGTTAAGGTTAGCTGTGATGAACAAGGGGAAAAAGGAAGAGGAGGAGAATGAGGTGGCGGAGGAAGAGTAGAAGGAGCACCCAACCTCCTATCTTCTTCATCCAACAGTTAATTTGCTACTGATGTAGCTTAGCTATCTGTGCTCCAGGTAAGACACACAGAATCAGGCTGGACCTAGGTCATGTTTCTGATTTGCAGCCCTTCATCAAATCCTCTGCATATACTCGGGGAAAGAGGAAAGCAAGAGGGCAGAGAATCTTGTGAGAGATTTTAAAGGCCAAGAATTTGTTTACATTTCATTGACCAGTCCCATGACTCCACCCTAGGTTGGCCAGGCAGGGAAATGTGCCCAGGAAGAGATGGGGAAACACAGATTAGTGAGCACAGTTATGATTTTTCCCTAGATACTGCAAGGAATTTCAATTGGCTATTGCCCAGGATTTGTTGAATTGGTCTGAAATCCCTTGAATATTCAAAACTAGGATATGAACCAATGGACCTAGGGCTCTAGTGGAGATTAGGAGAAAGCTTCTTTGTAGATAGGTGGCTATCAAAGGATAAAGAAGGATATTTTAGTGATCATGCTCACCACCACCCCTCGTTTCCTGGATAAAAGAGGGCAAGAAAAACTCCTCAGTTCAATCCCAACTAATATGATATATATTATCATATATCTTTGTAAAGACACTTTTTCAAATACTGCTGAGATCACTGTAAGTCAAGAGAATGAGGAAAGGCTCCAAAGAACATATAAGAGGTTGTGAGGGGAAAGGGGCCTGGAAAAAAAAAAAAAAAAAAACAAGGGAGAGAATTGAACAACAGCAGATGAGGTAGAGAGGGAAGATGGGAGGGGAGGGGAGGGGGGATACTAGGGGATAGGAAAGGCAGCAGAATACAACAGTCACTAATATGGCATTATGTAAAAATGTGAGTGTGTAACCAATGTGATTCTGCAATTTGTATGTGGGGTAAAAATGGGAGTTCATAACCCACTTGAATCAAATGTATGAAAGATGATATGTCATGAGCTTTGTAATGTTTTGAACAACCAATAAAAAAAAAAAGAAAGGCTCCAAAGAGAGTAAAGAACTTGACCTAAATTCTCAAAAGACAAAGAACTAGACAACTGATGAAAGGATAAAAAGTCCATATGCTATCAGCCATATTGTCCCAAAATTATCAAGGAAGACCACAAAAATCAAAGAAGGGAAGGTCCATAAAAATATCAGTCATAGGGGAAATGGTATTGATGAAGACAGAAAAGACTACCTAATTCTATTCAAAACAATTTAAAAATTTATAGGCAAGTGAGCCTTAACTAAAATAATAATGATTACTACTACTACTACTACCACTAGTAATAATAATAATAATAATAATAATAGAAGGGACATTAATAGAGTAGAGCAAGTGGATCAGGAGGAGGGGAGGAAAAGGGAAGAATCTGCAAATGAGATTGATCAAATTATATCTATGTACAAATAAGACATAATGAATCTCACTGTCATATATAATTATAATGTACCAATAAAATTAAAAATAAATTCTAGTAAAAATAGAAAACAAATAAATAAAAATAAAATAAAATTGAGTCCTTTCATAGGTTCTGAACTTTATTATGTTTTCAGGTAACTGAGAAATGGAAAATTGCTAAAGAGGACCCCTGGTCTGCTTACAAAACTAAGAATCTCATGCTACAGGTGCTTTCAATTTCAACTGAATAAATGAAAGAAAGTTAGGAAGAGCAAGCAGTGTGAGAAGAATTAGACATAAAGGAAGAGAAATACACAAATCAAGAGTTTTTCCACATTTTCTTTAGGATATGAAACAGAAAAAATGTCAAGGGCTCATACTGTGTTTGAACATGGTAACTTGAGAACTTTTCATGTCAAAGTAGCAGTATTCCATTTCCTAAGTAGACTATATGTATTTGTAAAAAGAAAATTGAACAGAATTAGAGTTCATGCACCTACATATCTTCATCATTCAAGTGACTCCTTCTTAATTATCAGACGTTCTGTAGATGAATGAAAACGTAATTCTATTAAGTAGCACCTGATAACAGAAGAAGTATGTAACAGTTGATATGTACATATTACTCAGTTGTTGTGTTTATTTATATTTTACTTCAATTAGCTTTTCCTTTATGTTAAAACATGATCATAGGTAATGAAATGTAATTAACTTTTATAGGTCTATTTCAACAAATAATGTGTCCTATTTTAATGCATTTCTGAGAACAGAAGCATTTACCCTTCTCTGTGATATGTTATTCATTATTAAAACAACTATTTTTTTCTAAAACCATTTCTTCCTCCTGAAAGTTCTGGTTCATATAATGTTTTGCCTGTTCTGGCTGCTTATCTCTTATTTCTCACAACCTGACTCTGTAGTGCTGGGGTTTGAAGCCTGCAAACTACATTTCCCTGACACTCCCTGCCACATAAGTTCTTGTTGTGTTCTACCAGTTGGGGAAACCATTGGAGGTTGGAGAATAGGAAGAAAGACAGAAGAGTGTTGTTTCTTTGTGCTTCTTATGTCAATGTAGCAGTTGCTACATTTCTTCTGGTGATCTGCTGGCACCCAGGGCAGAACTTCAGCCTCTGGAATGAGCAGCTTCTTATCCACGGTCCAGTTACAGCTGAGGCAGCTTCTTGTTGACACTTTTGGCAGCAGCAGGTTTAGTTTCCTGGGCTCTATTTCTAGAGCATCAGAAGATTCCTTTTCCACTATTTCAGGTTCAAAATCTTGAGGTCACACATGTCCTTTCTCCCTCTTCATTACAGTTTGTCACTGATCTTTTTCTTCATAATTGTCTCATACACACATATTTTTTCTTTTCCATTTTAATTTACCTCACCCTGGTTCATTCCTCACTAGTCTTATGGGCCCCTGAAATATTTTCTCAGACAATGAAACTTGAAGGGACATGGGTTTAAATTTGAGTTGTTCTATTTATGTTGTGTGGCCTTACGCAAATTATTTAACCTCTGCAAGATTCAGTTTCCTCATCCATACATAAAGGAAACTTGCTAACAGCTATTGAGCATTTAAAACATCTTCATTTTGACTAAACACTCTTGCATGCATTCTCCATCTTAATACTTACAACAATCCCATGTGATTAAACATGTTACTATTGTTCTCATTATTTTTAAAGATGAGAAAACTAAAATTTAGAAGAGCTAAGTAATTTATTTAAGGACTCGTTGTTAGCAAGAGGAGGGATGGGAGTTGAACACAAGTATCTCTGAGTTCAAAGACCACTCTCTAAAGTTCATTTAAGTGAGGATAATAATATAGATATTTTAAGGTTAATTCAATGATTAGATGAGATTCATAAAGCACTTATCATAAGTCCACCATATCATAAGTATTCAATGAATGCTATATTATATTCCAAAACTGCCCTAATATTCTTTATATCTTATATAATATTACAGATGTTAATCAATGGCCCAATATATTTTTCTTTGGTCATCATAACCCAAGTGATTGCATTCTTATCCCCACAAAAACATATTATAATATTAATGGGGAAATAGGATTTGCCTTTTGGTCATTTTTTTGCTGAAATGTGTAATTTCTGCAGACTCACTCTGGCATTAGGTACACCCTTATATTTCCTTACGTATTAATTTTTTCTGGCTTATCTATATCCATTTTCCTTTGACATTAAGAGAACACTTGAAACAAGTGGAAATGCCAAGTGCAGAGAGGTCAGGGAGCAGTCTAATTGAAGAGAAAAGGGAGAAAGTCCTAAAGGCTGATTTCACCCAAGTTTATGGTTAAAACACATATCTAACTAATTCTGTTTCTAAATAGAGTCAGTATATCTTTTCAGGTAGTTTAACTTTGTTCTCTGCTGGAATGCTGGAGTCTATTACTTTAAGAAGAACATTTTATACCCAAAGTTCTTAAAATTAATAAGTAGAAACACCAATAAAGCTTCTTGGTATCTTCCACCATAAATTATTAAAGCTCTGGAACTTCACTTTTTTCTGAAGGAATTCTGTTTCTTTTTAGAGGAATTCTGTTTATTTTTAAATAAAAAATATTTCTTTTTTTTAAAGAGAGAGTGAGAGAGAGAGGGAGAGAATTTTAATATTTATTTTTTAGTATTTGGTGGACACAACATCTTTGTTTGTACGTGGTGCTGAGGATTGAACCTGGGCCGCACGCATGCCAGGCGAGCGCGCTACCGCTTGAGCCACATCCCCAGCCCAATAAAAAAATATTTCATGGGCCCATAAGACTATTATTATCCCCTTCCATCAATGGATAATAAGAATTAGTTCCTCAGCCATCACCATGATGGAGCAAGAAGAGTGGACAAGTGTCAAGGGGTTCTGCTAATAACTCCAGTGCTAAATACTTCTAAGAATTTTCTAGGCCCTCATTTCCCCATGTGTTTCATGAGACCCAAGTTCCATTCTGTAAAGAAATTCTATGATTCTAATTAAGAATTATTTTTCCTTCTGGTTAACGGAAGGAAATTAAATCCCACCCCAATTTAAATATGGCTACATTCCAAAATACTGCCTCTGAAAACTCTTTTAAACAAATTTGCAGAAGATTCAGTTGACCCAACACTCTCAAAATAAATATGATCTGAAAGGTAATTAAATGTTCTAGAGGATATATGACCAAATACCAATCCTCAAGGATCTTATAGTTTTAGTTGAGGAGATAAGACACAGACACTAAAGAGAAGATGGAACTACAAGAGGGAATAGGATAGGAATCAACGCCAAAAGTGCCAAGCAGATAATACAGGGGAGAACATCAATGACAAATAAAAGAGCATGGATCATTTGAAACAGAGTTCAAATTCAAGTTTGACCAACATGGAGTTGCATGATAGAACAGCAAGCAGATGAGCCAGAAAATAGTTTGGCCAGATAGTGGCCAAAGTCCCTTCGATGCTATTATCAGGAAACTTAATTCCATTCACTATGCAATGGGGAACCATTGTTAGATTTTGAACAAGAAAATGATAATTTCTAAAGAATCACACAGGATTTCAAAGTTTTGTTATTTGGCCCAACACAGTTGTTTTGTACATCTGAATTCACTGCCAAGCCTTCAGGATTTAGTCTTCACCTCATTTAAATAGGATGGGTTAGATAGGTTCTTCCAATCCATAAGAGCTTTGTTTTAAATCACACAGATAGTCCTTTAAGTGACTTTCTGTAATTAAGATGCTCTCAACTTAGTATGAATAAAGATCAGTACTAGCAGCTAATGTCAAACTAAAAGCATCAAAGAACTCCAATTCTAGAGCTTAATCTTTTTGTGTATTTTTTTTAAGTAGGTATCATTTCATAAGGGGGGACTGAGAAGCTACACACCTCTATACATGTGTTACTTATTCATCTCTGTAATATTACAATAAGCTGATATTCTCTCTTCAACCCAAGTACACATACATTTTAGGGGACAACCATTCCACCCACTTGGGTGGCTGATGAGCGTTTTCTTGTTTTCTAGTATTTAAAAGAACAAAACAAAAAGCTTCCAGTATTTGCCTCCAACAAGGGTTGGAAAGAGAAGAATCTCTATTAGCATGAAACTTTGCTGTTTTCTCTACTGAATTAGCTCCAATCATTTTCAAGAAAGAACATTTCAATACATTTTTCTGACAGGTAGGAAATTAACTACATACCAGAAGCTATTGAATTCAACTTTAACAGTATCAATAAACATTTCTGATTAAATTATGAAATTGATTTTATAATTTTGACCATTATGTTTTTACATCAATATCATCATATGACAGTAAATGTAGTTACTGCTTCCTTATTGATCTCAGACATGGCACTCTAAAGTACTCATTTGACTATATTACAAAATCAAACTGGATTTCCTGTAGTACTGCAGTAACTTCAGGTCATAATCTAGTCTGAAGAATCAAAATAGATGAATTATTCAGTTATTAAAAGATATATTTTTCCTTGGAGGAAAAGGAACACTTTGGTCAAGTCATCCTTAATGGCTGTGTTATAGGATATTTCTCCATGTGGGATTACTTTGTGTGGGTCTCACATAAACATCCCATCATCTCCCAGCTGATGTGTTATCAATCACATTTCTGGTGAATAACACAAACACCACTTGACAAGAAAGAAATGTTTATCCTTCCTGAATAGGCATTCAACAAAAATGCAATGTTTCCAGAACTTAAAATCTATGTCTTGGTCTCACCTGTCCAACCTACCAAATAATACTAATATATTGAGCCATTTCATTTCCCAGAAGAGCAACACATCTTCTGTGGCTATAACTAGATAAATTCTAAAAGCAACCCAAAAGATGATGCAATGAGCTGATACAAAACTGTGAATTCTCATCCCAGAGGTCCAGCATTGCTGGGCAACCCAAGTAAAGACATTCAATATTCAATGCCTGTCAAACTTTTCCACAAAAAAATTGCTTTGCAAGTCATAGACTGTAGGGACCTAGAGGTATCTCCCAAATTGTCTGGTCTAGTACCCAGTTAGGGAGATGAAGAGAGAAAGGCCTAGACCATCAAGGTATCAATTGAAGGAGACACAACTGCTCCTAATAGTTCTAAGACCAGGTCCCAAGTTCTTATTTTCTTGCTGATATTTTTACATTTCAGTTCCACCTTGATTATAATGTTTGAAATAGCTGATGAGGTGAGAGTTAAAATATCCACCTATCCCAAAAGCAAATATATCAGTTCATACCAGAGGCATTCTAAAACTGGACTTAATGAGATTCATTTGTTGGGTTATCATTACTTCCATAAAAATGAAAATCCTATGTAAGAAAACAATTTTTTTAAAGAACTCTTTTATCCCTTCTCAAAGGATAAAGGTAAATGTATTCACAGTGACTCAAGGTACCCTCAAAATGTATATATGCCTTTTCTATGAGACTCTATAGTATCTGCCCTAGATCTGAGTTTGGGAAGATCAGATAACACTATCCTCTTTGCTTCTCTTCATCCTTAAATTATCACTTGCTAAATATATTTTCTTGAAAAAGATTCTGCATATGGTCAATGTGTAAAACCAATGGGAGTAAAAATGTCAAAGAGTTGACTCTTTGTAAATGAATCCCCAGAATCTTTGAGTAGGAAGCAACCATAAAATTGACCTCATTCAGCCATTCCCAAAGCAGGACTGTCCTGAGCTCTATCCAGAAGACACTCCCTGCAACTATCTGGGGAAGAGATCTTTCCTTTTTCAGATAGTGCATTTCATTTATGAATAAGAGTGATCATTGGAAGTTTTCACTCATATGAAACACCAAAATTTATTTACTGGTTGATTGGATACCTCCAGAAAAAAATTAGTTTATTAAAATGATCACTTTAATAAAAATGAGTCTAGCCTACATATTAGTTTCCTCTTTTCTTATAAGAATACTTTCCTAATTTAGTTTATGCAAATGTTTTAGTCAGCTATTTCACTGCTGTGACTAAAGGACCCAACCGAAACAATTGTACAGGAGGAAAAGTTTATTTGAGGGCTCACAGTTTCAGAGGTCTTAGTCCATAGAAGGCCAGCTCCATTCCTGTACATGAGGTGAGACAGAACATCACAGTAGAAGAGTGTGGCAGAGGAAAGCAGCTCACATGATGATCAGAAAGTAGAGAGAGAGGTCTCCACTTGACAGATACAAATATATATCCCAAGGCCATGCCCCCAATTAACCACCTCCTCCAACCACATCTCACCTGCCTCCAATTACCACTCAGTTAATCCCAACAGAGATCAATTCTGATTAGATTAAGGCTATAGCCCAATCATTTCTCCTCTGAACCTTCTTGCATTGTCTCACATGTGAGCTTTTGGGAGGACAGCTCGTATCCAAACCATAGCAGCAAGATAAGCAGATCTCCAAAAGGACAGATATTTCCAGAAAGCTTGAAGAGACAAGCAAATCCTGTAAATCTGCTATTTTTATTTTATGAGCATAGTTGATGGATTTTTTTTTTTTTTTTTGGTACTATGGATTGAACCCAGGGGTGCTTAACTACTGAGCCACATCCCAAGCCCATTTTATGTTTTATTTAGAGACAGGGTCTCACTGATTCGCTTAGGGGCTCACTAAATTGCTGAAGCTGGCTTTGAACTCTTGATCCTCCTACCTCAGCCTCCTGAGCCACTGGGATTACAGGAGTGCACCATCACACCTGGCTGGTTGATGAATTTCTAAGAGCAAGAGTCTTGGAAAGGGAATAGTGGTGGCAGAGCATGGTAATAACTGTTTCCCCCAAGATAATTAGAGGTACTACTCAAACTAGGATGATGCCTATTCAATGATTTACCACTTATTGAATTGATATGCTTTTGAGACAGAAAAAAAATATTTTAATAATTTCCCTTTGGGGCTCAAGAGTATCATGTGCATAACTTGATTGTGGGTTATAAGTTGTTGAAACCTTACACTCTATAATATTTAGGTAGCCAGTTTGATGACTACCATATGTAAAAAGAGAGAAAGGAGAAAGAGAAGCATAAATAAGAGGGGGAAGGAAAGGAGGATCATGATAATTTCATAGGTTATTATAAAGGAATCAATAAAATTCTTGTGCAGATAAATTTTATTGATTTAATATTATATATTCCATGGATGTGGATGTATCTTGAATGTTCATAATTATTTTAATGCCAGATATCTAATAGGTAAATGAATGAGTGGGATGCTGTTAGCGACTTTGGGTGGCCCAAAGGATGCATTACAATGTCTACAGATTATATTCCAAGCCCTGCCTGCTCAGGCTTTCTTTCAATGACAAAGTGCTATGCAAAACATCAGTTCAGCTACAGGTGAAGGACATTCAGCATAGGATTCTTTGAAACTAATGTAGTTTTAGTGCTGACAGGAAAGGTTTGACCTCTCGGATATCATGGGTAGCACAATCTCATTCTTTAGTTGCCACTGCATTGAACTTCATCCAACAATAGGGAAAGGTGGATAGATTTTTATGGAGCCAGGTTTTATACCAGCATCATCCCCAGGCAGCCTGAAGATGTTTTTCCTTAACTCTGATCATAAAAAGAAGTCTCATTCTTATCAAAATAACCATTTGTATTATCCTGAGCCCTCGGAATTCAACTGAAAAATCAACAGGGCTTTTAGTTTCCTTCCTCAACTAGTTGTTAAACTTTTATTGTTTTAAAAGTTTTAAATAAATTTCTTATTTAAATTTCACAACAATTTTTTTTTTTCGCCAGTGGTGAAAATTTGGGTCCAGGTTTGCAGAGTAAAATGACATAATGGGTGAAAAAAAAACCAAAACAACTTTTTACTTGTGACTGTGATGCTCTAGTGTGAGGAAGAACGGGAGTGTGGGGCTTTGGAAGCTCCTCCTGAAAGACAAGCAGCATCTCTCAGCCCAACATTCCCCGTGCAAACCTACAGGACCTAAAATGGAATTGTGAAACATTTCCTATTATTATTTAGTGTATACAGAGTTCATACAGTATAAATTCATAATAACTCTTGGAAAAGAAATCAGGAAGGGAATGATCAGAGTAAGATTTGGCACACATCTCGGCAAAGGGTCAGATAGTCAATATTTTAGGCTCTGCGGGCCATATCATCTTCATTGCAACTACTCAACTTTGACATTATAGCAGGAAAGCAGCTACAGACAATACATAAACAAATACATGACTGTGTTTCGATAAAACTTTATTTATAGGCACTGGCATTTAGATTTCATGTCATTTTGTCATGTCATAACATATTATTCTTCTTTTAATTTTTTCTCAATTGTGGAAAACCACTGAGGAATGGATTTTCTGTTGAATTTGAATGTTGGGATATTCATTTACTTATCCTTTTTCTCGTGTATACAATCATATACCTCTGGGCTCATAGGTGGAAGCCAAGCTCTGCTGCAGGGAAGATAAAGGACAAGAATCTGATTGCTTCTTCCCAGGATGACATGGGACCTATGAGGATGCCGAGAGGACTCTCTGAGTAATACTCTGCCAATTCCTAGAGAATTCAAACATATTTTCCTGCCTGTTGATCTTGCACTTTGTGTAAGTCACCTCACTTAATCATCACAATAGCCATGTGAGGGCAAGTTTTATGTTTTCCCATTTTACAGATGCTGCCTTTCAAAGCCTCTGTGGCATCCATTCAATCTTCTGTTCAACCTGCTTTCCCACCATTTCCTATGTGAACTCTTAGAATCCTCTGGGTTTTTGTCTAGACCACTTCCTCAGCCTCAGGAACTGGCTTTCTAGGCCCAGTTCAAATGCCATCAGTGCCATGGGCTTTGTCTTGATTTCCCCTTCATCAAAACTGAAAGTGATCCTGTTATTCCATGACTGCCCCAGATACCTTGTGCTTCACCTTGCCTTCAAGGTTATAATCATTGATGTTTAGTTAGTTTGGGCTTTTGTTTTGTTTTTGGTATTCAGAACTGAACCCAGGGGCACTCCACCACTGAGCCACATCCCCAACCCTTTTATTTATATTTTTATGTTTTTTAGTTGTAAGTGGGTCTTTTATTTTATCTAGTTATTTACATGCGGCACTGAGGATCGAACTCAGGGCCTCACGCATGCCAGTCAAGCACTCTACTACTAAGCCATAACTCCAGCCCTTTTTATTTTTTGAGACAGGGTCTCCTAAGTTGCTGAGGCTGGCTTTGAACTTGCAATCCTCTTGTCTCAGCCTCCTGAGTCAGTAGGATTGTAGGCATGCTCCAACATGCCCAGCTTGATCTTTAGTCCTTATGCAACTATTATTAGTTTCTTGAAGACAGAAAGGGTTCCACGAGTTTCTGAATTTTCATAAATACTGATTGCCTAGGTTGAACCCTCCGCTAAATGAGTTAATAACAAATTTTTTCTTAGGGAAATGCACACAAAAAATTATCAACTTCAGTAAATTAAATGTAGGTCCTTTAAGATGGACAATGGAAGGATGTTCTTTAACATGGGGGTAAATTAAAAATGTGTTTCCCAAAGCTGAGACTCAACTCTCCCTTGATGATGTGACTCAGGTGCATTAACCCTCCAAGAGGAGGATTGTCTCTCTCCTTAACACAGTCCCAAGCATGGGCACATATCCTTTTCCTAATTGCGCTGTTGCGCAGCTAAAATGAGGCAGAAGCATATAGATAAGGGTTTATTAGTGGACAGAGAATAACAAAAGGGAATGAAACTTAAAAGGGGACCAGAAAATGTGATGGCTTGAGTAGTACACTTGGGTTTGCACTCATCCTTAGTTTACCACAAGGAAGCCTGCGTGTGGCTGAGATCATTTTACATCCTTATGTGGGCAGTGCCTCTGAATTCTGTGAAATGAAGACTCCAGGAACATGGTGCCCAAGACTAGTTTTACTCTGTAAAAGATCAGCCACCAAGACTTTCAGATCTTTTGTTATAGAATCTTTACCAGAAGAATAAGATCCAGGGGTACACATTTCTCAGATCATAAATTATCCTGGTTCAATGCTAAAAAGCTCAAATGCACCTGGTGACATTAAGATTTCTTTCCAGTTTTGAGACTCTTTAAACTACAGATTATAGAAGATGGCAATTGAAATGATTACTCAACTTCTAATAAAACTGTGGGCAACATGTTAATATGCTTATATTTCCTTTTTAACTAGAAGAAAATTCATTGAATCCTGTGAAGTAGAAGCACTAATAATTTGCTTAAACTTTAGTGAGTTATTTAGAATAGTCAAGAGGAAGAAATAGGGAGAGACACAATTTCTTCTGGGTTTTTCATCTAGAAAATGGAAAATGAAATATTTCCCAGAGCTAAATAAAGATCAAATGAAACAACATTTGATCCTTGGAAAGTAGAAGACACTCCTCCAAATGGAAGGAATTATTATCAGCCAAATAAATTACAGACCCAGCAGCAGAAGGCAGGCTCAACCTCTTGGGCAAACAGCAGTCAAACAGGTGTCTTGAGTGAACGTTGATGCTGCATTTTGATTAACCCATGTGAAGCCCTTACATCATCTAACACAACATGATACACCCAAACACAGCCCCTTGGAGCCAGATTGGGCCTCTGGTTTTATGTTGTTATGATTGTGCTTTTCATTAATTTCAGTGACCTTTGCAGATCCCCATCTAAGGAATAAGGGGAGCGGAGTCCAGAAGGAAGAAGAGAGGAGATATTCAGATGCTAATGCAAAAGTCATTAACTTTTGCAAAGGGGTAAATTAAAAAGCAAAACCAAAACCTTAAGCTCAGTTAAATAATCAGGTCACTGAGATGTGCCAAAGCACATAAAGAAAGAGAGAAAAACAAGTTAGAGGGAGTGTTTTTCTTGTTTGGTTTGTCCCCCGAAGGAAATATCTGGCCAGGCTTTATGCCTTGTTATTAATTTATCCTGTGGTTGATATCTTTGCTTGGGTTTTATTATATAAATAAAACAAGGAGCCAAATCTAATTTACTCTACAATATGTAATACAACTCCTATTAGAAAAGACAGGAGTGGTGGAAAAATATTCTTTGAAGGCCATTATTACAGATTTTAAAAAAGAGATAGACTATTTGCAGAGAAAACACTAACCCAAGACACAAGGAAGAAAAGAGCCCTGGTTTGGACCTGTTTAGTTTGAAAAGTGGCATTCAGTTCAGCATGACTAGCAAGATAACCAGGCAAATGATTCACAGGCTCGTAACTCAGCAGGTGTATTGCTGTGCGCCTCGCCAAAGAACCATTCACGACTCATTTCAAGCTGTGACTTTCTCTATGTGGCGAGAAGGAGAGAGGAAGATCATGCACTCACATTCCGTCCTATGGGTGCGTCTCACATCATCCTATTCAATTCTACTCAGAACACATTCATCAAACACATATCCTGGGCTACTAAACCACACTGGTTGCTGGTGGAATTGAGAATGCAGGTGAGAAAAGAAATGTTTTGAGCAACTAATAAAAAAAATTTAAAAAAAAAAGAGAGAGAGAAACTATTCCTGCACACAAGGAATTGATCTGCTTAGAAAAATCTGGATTCCCCTTGATAAAATAATAATAATAATAATAATAATAATAATAATAATAATAATAATAATAATAAAAAATCAATTGCAAGGTAGTATCCAGCAGTACAAATCTAAAAGCAAGGACAGAGGGCTGGGGATGTAGCTTTGTGGGAGAGCACTCCTCTAGAACATGCAAGGCCTTGAGTTTGACCCCTAGTAATAGGAAAAAAAAAAAAGGCAAGAATTAAAAGAGATACAAAACCAAATAACTAAATATACACTTTGAACCAAAATTTGATTTAATAATATGTGTGTTTGTGCACTAAAAATTACATGCATAATCAGAGAAGAATGATCATTAAATTATACAACCAAATGGGAATAGAAGTTATCTCTGCATATGAGATTATAGGTCTTTTTTTCTCATTGATAAACTTTTGTGTTTTAACTCTTGCAATGAACAAAATTCGCTTTTGAAAATAGGAAAAGAAATTATCAAAAAACTGTGTGTGTATCTGAGAATATATACTTGTATTCGGAGAGAGAGAGAGAGAAGGAAAGAGAAATAGAACACAGTGAATGTGTGTGCGCACTCTCATGAGCCAAATGCATGGTGAAGGCAAAAGCCAAGGGAGGAATGAGGAAATGCCCTAAAGGGATTAGGACTGGGAGGAGCAGATGCCCTGGTTGATGAGTGTCCCCTCCTGGGAAGTCTGAGAGGGGAAACTTCCCACTGAGAACTGTGGGAAGGGAGTGGGTCCTCATGACTATAAGGTTACAGGCAGGACAAGAGGACACTAGGGAGGGCTCTGGATTCAGAAGAAAGAGTGAGGATTGCCGAAAGGTGAACAGTTGGTGAGCCTCAACTCAGGGCTATAATACCGTCAAAATGATTCATGCAACAGGAACAAGTTACACGACAACATTGACTGCTCAGACTTCTCTCTGTTTACCCTTCTAAGGAAGGCTCCTTGTCTGTGGGCCTGAATCCTGGACCCGCCCTCCCTTGGGTTGTTTATAATAAACAGTAAAAAGAGCTGAAAATTGGGATGAGCAAGGCCAGAGTAGAATTTGCAGCATTAAGGGAGAGAATTAATAGCTGGAGATTGAAAAGAGGGAGTTAGGAGTTACCTAAGCAGGATTTAGGGAAGGAATTTTTGCTAGGAAGTCGACAGAACAAGCCAAGTTTTCTTTGAGGAGAAAGCAGCTAAAGTCCCTGAGGAGGTCTCTGAGTAGGGAAAATGCTGGGGGGTGGGGTGTATTCTTGCATATGGAGAATGTTCTCCCCCAGGACATCTTCTACAATAATAGTCAAAAAAAAAAAATTTCCTGTAAAGGATCAGATAGTAAATATTTTCTGTTTTAAAGGCCACACATTATATGTCACAACTACTCAGCTCTGCCATTGTCTCCTGAAGGCAGTCATAGACACATACATAACAAGCATGGCTGTGTTTCAATAAAACTTTATTCATAACACAAATTTTTTTATTAAAAAAAATCCCCACAGATGGGCCAAAGTCCTTAGTTTGCCAATCTCTGTTCTATAAGATCAGACCCTTTCATATGTCTTTCTATTATTCTTCCCCTGAAGGACTGCTCTTTCTTTGAATCCATATTATGCAGACAGGACCACATGGGACACCAGCTATATCTGGGTTGCAACAATCAGCTCAGAAGATCCTTTCACTGGCCACTTCAAAGGAGACAGAGCAGAACAGGACCCTGACTATCAGAACATGGTCAGACATCATGGTGAGTTTTATGTGATGTCCTGGAGGGATCAGAAGGGAAAACTTTATCATGAGAGAGAACTTACTTTCAGGAGCAAGACGAGAGGAACAGCTTCTCCATCTGGGTTACATGAAGAAGAACCTCAAAGAGCTGAAAGGAATGGTGACAGATGGCAAAAGAAAACTATATGACCTAAAGAAGAGGAGCATTAGACTGGAGCAGGCCAATCTTGCTTAGCCTAGAACAGTTGTATGGTTTCCTTAGAGGTCATCATTCACTCCATTGTTTCTCTAAAACACCTCCTCCGCGTCCAAAAGTAAGACAGTCATGGGAGAACAGCCAATGGGACATGATTCTGTCCTTGGGGACTAGAGTCTCACAGGGAGACAGCAGAGATCTCCATGGGAGAAACAGCAAAATTATTCACAGCTGCTGAGGGCTTAGGCCCCACAGACAGGAAAGGCCACATTGTGCTGCTCCTCGATCAGCAAAGGTGCCCCGCACTGTCCGTTTGTGCATCATCATATTTCTTGACTCATTAAGCACAAAAGAGGCAGGAAGGAAAAGCTGAGCTTTGCCCAAGGATAGATTTGCAATTTCAGGGCAAGACAGGATTGACCTTCCAGCCAGATCATAGAAGATGGGTTTGGACACATTGTTCTCACCCATATTTATTCACAGGAATTTGAACATGGATGGTGGCAAGAAACCATAATTTCCAGCAAGACTGAAGTGCCAATCAGCTGAGCAGATGTTTTCTGGGCACTCTGCTAAGCATCCGGATATTAAGAAATGTCTTATTGGGTAGATGACTTCTTCATTTTTCAGCTTAATATCAACATTTCTAAGAAACAATTTAAGATGGCCAAATTAAGTATACTATTTGCCAAGGGACTTTCTAAGAAAATGCTGTTTGATATTTAAACAAAGGTGCAATCCTTGTAAAAACTTCAAAGGTAACAAAGCCAACTCTGTGCCATTTTTTTTTCATTATGGTCCAGCCTGATGCCAGTCTTCTGCAATGAGTAATCATAGCAGAGTACACATAGGCTTTTTCTTGCTTTGTGTCCCCAAAAGGACACTTTTCCTAAACAATGTGGTAATGTTTGGGCTTCCTAATATATAGTCTGCTGCTACAGAACATTCTCAAGCAGCAGTCTTGGTGATGAATTCTAGAGCTTCTAAAAGCAAGGAATGAGGGGCAAGGAGCCTTCTAACATCTATCAATCTGTACATTTCATGTAGATGTTGCCATATTTCATGAGATTAGAAAAGAACAAAACAGAGGCTGGAGTTGTAGCTCAGGGGTAGAGTGCTTGCCTAGCATGTTGTTAGGCACTGTTTGATCCTCAGCACCACATCAAAATAAATAAAGTAAAGGTATTGTGTACATCTACAACTAAAAAAGTATATTTTTTAAAAAGGAGAAGAAATAAAAGAGAAAAAAAAAAGAAAACTCTGAATTGAACTAATCTGTTGGGTGATAGCTGAGGTCCCCGTTCCCAACTACATAGGCAAAGTCTACTTGCCATAAAATTGGTACCTCATTGCTTTCTTTTCCTATATACAGTCACCACAAACACTTATGAATATGGTACCCTTATCTTATCATAAGGGGATGGTGGCAGCTAGTTGCAATTTCCAGGAGGCTCAGCTCTTCAGATTTTAAGGTATGTGAGTTGTGACTTTTTCCTTCCAAGAGCATGGAAATTCATGTCCAATTTTTTTTTAAACATTCTTCTGCTCCCCAGTCCCCAGTGGCCACAAATCTCTCTGGAAGGTAAAATGACTTCCAGATCACACTGGGAGCTGTTGATTGATAGAAGTCAATTGTGCATCCACTGTCATACTCCCAACCTGGAGGGCCATTGGACCAGAATCACTTTTATGCTCAGACCAGAACTAGTTATTATTCTCATGTATGTCAAGCTATGGAGAGCATCTCTTTGTGGTAAAGAAGCAGTATGGAATACAGTTTTTATACCTTCTTCACTAAAGGACATCTTATCAGCCTCCTACTTTTGTCTTGGTGTCAAGATCTATTTAGAGGAAGCCACATTCATTCAGGCATTTTTATGGGTCTCCCATCCTCTGGGTTCTCTTCCCCATTTCTAAGAGTCCCTTACACACTTGGTTCAAATATTGCTCTTGATTTCCTTGATTCTTCCACAAATTCCTGATGCTGAGCCCCCTCTTCTTTAATGGTATTAACTGCTTTCTCAGCAGTTTCACTGGTTAATCATCTCCATTCCTCCTTAGGCTTGGCCTTTGGGGCCAAAGCCTACTATCTTGCTGGTAAGGTAGTTTCTGGTTTCCCTTATAGGTCAGTGCTGTCTCTTGTGACAATTCTCTGCTTGCATCTTGGGATCCTGGAGCCAGTCAGCTTTCAGCTATGATGCCAGATATAACATGGCAACTCCTTCTCACACTGATGTCCATAAGGCAAATTGCTCCTGATTCTCCTGGGCTTCCCCCTTTTCCTTTGGCAGTGCTTAGCCAGCATCTCAGCATGTCACCAGAAATCTCTGTAACTTTGGTTTATAGAAGCATTCATTTTTGGTCTATAAGGAAATATTTAGTTCATTTTGCCTATTATATACTTAAGGGAACCAAAGTCCAGATGATCTAGTGACTCGACCAAGGTCACACAGCCAAGACTAATTAGATCATATCCCTCACTCCCTTCCTGTGTATTCTTCTCAGGCTGCCATCACCTCCCTCAGTCTTGCCAGGTTCTCTTCCAATTACCTTGCATCTGGAGTACTGAAATCTCCATTTTATCTTCTAATAGGACTTAGCATAAAGCCTTCTAAACTGGATGATTGAATTCTCTGATTCAGAGATTAACAGAATAAATGCTTCTGGATCTCTCCCTGACATCTCAGCACTTCTCAGCTGTCCTCTCTGTGACCTATCTGCCTACTCTCTCACACAGTAAATGATGGTGCTGGTCCCCAGACTATGTCCTCATGAGATGCTTCAGTCAAGAATGGCTGTGTGTCAAATATGTTTGCAAAATGCTCATAGCCCATCTGATTCCTGCCTTGGGAACTGATTATGTATGTCCAGGGCTCTGAGGAGACTGTAATCAAGAAATTTTAATGACTTTGTTTAATTTAATATTTATCAAGTCTATTTGGCTATGGAACACTTTTCCTAACAATATACCTACTGAAGTTTTGCAGAACACATTTTAGGGTAAAGCAGCTCCAAATTCCATTTCTCTATTTCTGCCTAGATCTCCCAACCTTGGCATATCTCCTCTTGCTTAGCTTTCTCCGATTCTTAGCATACCTACACTACCCTACAAGAAAATTTCCATTCGATGAATTATCTTTTTAAGTTCCAACAGCATTAAAGTATGGCAAGAGTTTTCTGGGCCCAAGAAAAGCACTGAACATGGATTCTAAAGTGAATCAAATCCCATTTTCACTGGCTACATGGCCTTGAAGAAATAGCTCTACTTCCTATGAGCATCCGTTTTTTCACCAACAACCTCAACATCCTAATTTCTGTCCTGTTTATAACAGTATTGCCGTGAGGACCAGCAGAAATAATAAATGGGAAGCCACATTGCTTCACTCGAAAGGGTGACATAAATATTAAAAATGATGATGCTGATGTTGGCCATGGGGCTAACTCTCTTTCCTTATCAACTAACACTTTATATTAGTGTCAAAGTTCCCAAAAGGGCATAAAAACTGCTCATACAGGGTTTAATCTGCAATGAAGCATTGAGAAATACGGCTGAAAAGTCAAAAACAGAAATTACTGATATGATTCTGCAATCTGTATACGGGGTAAAAATGGGAGTTCATAACTCACTTGAATCAAAGTGTGAAATATGATATATCAAGAACTATGTAATGTTTTGAACAACCAACAATAAAAAATTTTAAAAAATAAAATAAAAAAAATAAAGACATATACAAAAATAAAAAATAAAAAATAAATTAGCCAGTTGCAAAAGAAAAAGAGAAAGGGCAGGAAGAAGCCTAAAGGACATCCAAACTCACTCCCTGAAGAGGCAGAACCCTGTTATAATTTCAGTGAATTCTCCCAGGTCCCAGGTTCAAGGGTAAATAGCTCATGCAGGACCTAGGTGCCTAGTGGCACCATATACAGATGTGTGGTTAAAATGGAAGACTTGGGCGGCCAGCAGCAAAGACCCCCCTCCCCAGTGACCTACAGCCAAGAGCCCTGGCAAGAAACATTCTTTTGTGAGACAAGGCAGAGGTTTTTTCTTTTGTTCCAGAAGTAAGAAGACAGATAGGACTGGGTGGAAGCAGTTGGAGATTAAATGAACCAGAGAAATGCTAGCTTTTCACCTATGGGTTTATGCCAGTGTGTGTCCTCCTTGTCTGACAAGCGGTGGCCAGAAAAATACCCACTACGCATTTTAAGAGGGCCCTTCTGAACATAATGCTGAAACCCAAAGCAGTGAGGTAAATGATGGGGAGATTTAAGAAATCACAGCCAGCCAGAAACTAAAATGTGACAGTGGCCCTTTAAGGCTTTGTCCTTCTGACCATCACAGTTTCCCGATCTTCCTGCCAAATGGGCTGGCAGCCAAAATATTTCTTAACTTTGCATTTATTTCGGGGTGTTAATCTCAGAGGCAACCAACCCCTATTTGATTCATTCTAATTGACTCCCACTCTGCACCACCCCTTGGGCTGCCCATGCAAGTTCTCATGAAAGCTCAGTACACGTGTACCTGCCCATCATTTCCTGCTTAGGAGGGGTGTTGACCAGGACAGCCAGGGCATCATGCAGCTGGCATCAACCCTGTTCTATACATGGTACCTCAACTGTGCACCCTCTTCCCAAGGCACTTGCCTCAGCCATGAGCAACCCACCTGCCTCTGGGTCTCCTTTGGGGCCTCTGAGGCCAGGAAGAGAGTCAGGGTAGCCTGTTCAAGAGCAATTCAAGGCCTTTAGCTCTACTGCCAAGCACAGGAGTAGGCTTCCCTCGCCCCTTCTTGAGCCCCATTTTTTAATCACTAACCACAGAAGGTAATGAGAAAGTGCTTGAATTACAAAGATTCCCATTTATTACTCTGGCTGCCCCTCCACAAAGCGTCTCTTTTCCCCTTTGGCAAGAACAGATCACTATTGACACTTTTAGAAGGCCCTGGGCCCCTCTCAATTATTGGCCTAATCTCTGCCTGCTCTGAAAGCAGAATTCTTTTCTAACTAGATTTTTTAGAAAGTTAAGAGGCTACCCTTTGCTTTATTCATTGGAATGACTTCACGGGCTAATGTATTCTCCTGTCAGTATATTTCATAGGTTCAGCAACATCTGCAGGATGTGGAAAGAACAGAAACAAACCAGATGTTTCCAAAAGGTAGCTCCACTAAGCCTCCTTAACATAATTATTGCAATATCGCATCCGCATTTTATCGTACCACTTCTATATTTATATGCTGCTAACTTTTCCTGTAGAAATCCAAACCAGTGGATCCGAGTTCCTTCTATAAACAGATTTGCAATCTTTAAAAAAAAAAAAATGACATATATCCTCCATTAAATCCAAATTTCCTTTATCAAATTTTAGAGGGGGAAAATAGATTAAGGAAATGTAGATATTTATCTCAGCCTTCAACATTTACACTCATTTAGTTAATTAGCACTTAATTACACTGTCAAAGGGGAAAATTTTACCACGGACAAAGCGGTCCCCACCCCTCAGGCCCAGGCTTCTTTAGAGAGGCAGACCTTTACTCAGAGCCAGCTCCTTCCTGCACGAAACATTTGTAATGATTACTTGACAATAAGTGCAGATATAAAATTGCGCAACAGAGAGCCATCATTCACTGGAGCCCCGCCGGAGCTCCCAAGCTGGAGCAACAGTGCCCCCCAAAGCACGAGGCCAGAAGCACCCTCTATGCAAACCCTGGGCTGCCCAAACTTCTATTTTTTGCTTTATAAGCCGAGGAGCTATTTTAAGAGCTGCTGGCCGAAAAGCAAGCTCTATTACAACCAGACGAGCATTCCAACCAAGCTGGGGAGCCTCCGCTGGAACAGAGAATGTTTCCACCTATTTTAGCTCAGACGCCAGAAATTCTCCAAGGAGGAGATGGGGGTGGGGGAGCAGGAGAGACATGGTAGAAAATTGGAAAACTTTAGAAGTTTGCCAAACTCCAGGGAACAAAGTATAAGTAGATTAATGCATAAATCTTATTAACCAAAATGCAACTGAATAGAGTCGTTTGTCATCAGAGTTTCTCCATCTTTTAACAAATGGCAATATGTTTTGGTCTCACCGGTTCTCTGCCAAGTAGAAGACCTCATTAAAGCTGTTGGAAAATAATAGTATTCTAATTAGTTTAATTATGATATGATGAATTATCAACCCAATTTTACAAACAATATGCAATTAGCCCCCCTCACTTTTTTTTTTTAAATCAAAGACTGTTTTCCAAAACAGGAAATGAAGCATAACACCCTTAATTTCATCATTAGGGCAAAATCCTAGACACCCCAATGCAGTGGTATAATGAGCATGTAATGAAACCAACAGTCCCTACTCCTCCAGGGACTCCCTTTGTGTATTGACTAGACTGGCCTTTTGGCTCCAAGAATGGAAACTACATTAAGCTGGAGGCTGACCCAAATTTTCTCTTTCAAGTTCTAAGTTCTGTTTTCTATTTTCCCTTCTATCCTGGAGTAAGATCACTCTATAAAAGATGAAATATTGCATTCTTAAAAGACAATGAACTGATAATATCATATCAATATGCTTGGATTTTATATTGCTCTTGGGGGTATTGAAAAGTCATGTGGTATTGGAAATAAAGAATGCAAGCCAGGGAGCCTGAAATTCAAACTTTTGAAATCCAATCATGGAATTAACTGCATAACCATAAGCATCTATGAGAAGGTAATGTAACTGAGAGGTAGGAATATTATACAAGTAACATAAAAACAATCAACCCCTTTCCAACCTTCTCCCCTTAAAACAAACACACAAACAAAAAACCAGAATGAGAACCCTATCCATTACACACCTACCAGAATGCAAAATGGCTAAAATTAAAAGAACTGAGAATAACAGGTGTTTGTAAGAAGGGAAAGGAATCAGAATTTTCTTGAATTTTTAGGCAGAGTGTACATTGCTACAACCACTTGGGAAAACTGTTTCATGGTGCCTATTAAATATATAAATTTCAAGACTCAGCAATTCTACTCCTGGTTATATATCCAAACTAAACTAGCACATACATTCATCAAAAGGCATGCATAAGGATGTTTATAGCAGCTTTATTCATAATAGTCCAAACCTGGAAAAAATCCAAAGGCCCATCAATGGTAGGATGAATTATTGTCAAACACTTCTACAATGGAATACCACATAGCAACACTGCCCAAACACAAAAGAGTACATAGATTATAATTTCACTTAAACATTGTGCAAAAGAAGGCAAAACTAATCTGTGGTGATAGAAGGCATCATGATATTGGTGGAGGTAATGACTGGGCAGGGCATGAGAGCCTTCATGGGGGTGCTGGGACATCCTGTATCTTCATCCAGGTGGTGGTTTCATGGATATCTGCATAGGTAAAAATTCATGCAACTGGACAGTTATGATGTGTGCATTTTATGTATAGTATACCCCAATTAGAAAACAAAAAAAAAGTAAAATCAAAAGCAAAGAAAACAAATGTCTCCCTGCAAGTAAGAGTCATCTGCTTCAAATGTGTATTACTCAATGTCCCTACCCTGAGTGATGCTCTCTAGGACTTCCTCTTCCTCTGAGAATAATCTGCAAGCCCTTCACATGGCCTACAAAGTCCATGCATATTCTGGGCCCTGCCCACCTCTACAAACTCATCTCTCACTACTTCGGCTCCACTCCTGTGGATTCCCCTCCAACAACATTTTCCTTCTCTAATACATCCAACTCATACTGATAGGTCCTAGGCACTTGCTTTTCAACCTGCATATGACAATCTTCTCCCATAACTGCCCTGACTCATCAGACCTGAGCTCAAATGGCATCTCCTCAAAGAGATGTTGCTGAGCACCCTGGCTAAAATAGCATCCTCTTCTTACCACCATTTTTCTTTAATCCACCACCCCACTCATCTTCTTTGACTCTAGACCTACCACGTTTCATTCTCTTTTATCTTGTTTACCTCCTGTTTACTTTCGGTGTCCTCCAATGAAATGCATACTCCTTGAGAGCAGGCAACGACCGTCTTACTTACTAATGGATCTCCACTGCCTAGGACGGAGTCTGGCATCTAGCAGACACTCAGTAAATATTTTCTTAATGATAAATAAATAATGACTGGATACATGAATAAATTACTGTCCTCAAAAGTCAGTGAGTTGAGCCTGGCATGGTGGCACATACCTGTAATCCCAGCAGCTCCGGGAGGCTGAGGCAGGAGGACGGCAAGTTCAAAGTCAGCCTCAGCAAAAGCAAGGCACTAAGAAACTTAGTGAGACCCTGTCTCTAAAAAAAATATGAAATAGGGCTGGGGATGTGGCTCAGTAGTCAAGTGCTCCTCAGTTCAATCTCTGGTTATCCACACTCCCAAAAAATGTTAGTGGGCTGGGAAAATTAATACAGGTATCATAGCATGAAACAATCCAAAGAACACCAGGTTAGGAGCCAGAGGACTGATAATTTTGAAGCAGATGGCTATGTACTTCAAAATATTTTATAGTAATCCATCTACATTTAGTTAGGAAATTGGGTAGCTGGACATGAAAATATAGTAACAATCTAAAGCAGCAAAGGACCAAAGGAGAGACCTCAAAAAAGGAAGCCATCAGGTCAGCTTGGTTCCATCATGGACCCTTACAGAAGAGGTGAGGTTTTCACTGGGCCTGGAAGACTGGGTGGAAGGAATAGAAACAGAATAGAAGAAGAGATCCTAAATAGTGGAGTTGAGAAAACTGAAGACATAATCAAGGCTTAGGAACAGATGCTCATCACTCAGGGTATTTTAGTCTTTAATTTAGGAGATTGGATCTCCACCATGCCCAAACAGTGGCTTCATTCTCAGTTTTTAAACACACTCAGATTTTAGAAAGAGGCTCAGCAATTCCCAGAAAAACAAACCTTCCAAAGTGCAGTGCTTTGTATTGTATAATGGTTTAGATGTATATTGGCCTCTCCTGAAACCAAGGCCTGAAAGGTAATCTGAATCGAAGTCCAAAATTTGCATTATTGTCTCTCTGGCAAAGTAGAAATTTAAAGAAGGCAGCCCTCATGGAAAAGTGAGAGGCTTGTACACAGAATAGACAAAAACCTGTGGAAAAACCTTTTTTTTTTTAAAGTCGTTTGGTCTAATATGTTTAGTTATACACAACTAAATAACATGTTCCATCTGCTGTCATCAAGCCAGTCATAAAATTAAAGAAAAAAAAACTCTCACAGAATTAATTTTCAAACTATGAATGCTTCCAAATAAATAATTTACCTTTTTCTTAGGGTAGTAATCATTTGATTGGGCTGAGCATGTGAGTGTTTGTGTGTGTGTGTATGTGTGTGCACGTGCATGAACCCCAGTGTGATGAATAGCATACTGCCACAAAGATCCATAGGTAAGAAAAGGACTTAGAATCCAGACAAGCTCCAACGACTACAGGGGGTGCAATCAGAAGTACCCTGAAGAATAAAGAGGAAGTTCACTGACTCCAACTGTCCCTCATTTGAATGCACCTTGGAGTTTGATCTGGAAAAAAGAGAGACACAGGATTTGATTCAGTTTTGTTTTTTTTTTTTCCCAGAAATGATTCATTTCTTCTTGGTGCACAGCTGGAAACACATGGAAAGAGGTGAGTGGGTTGCTGCAGAAGGCTCAGTTGGAAGTCATTTGCTATTGAGCTCTTAAACTGTGGATTTCAGACCTCCAGGCCTGAGGTGGGGACCTAAGATAGGCAAAGCCCAACTTTAGGGTATGGAACCAACCAGTGGGATTCCAGTGAAGCTTTTCCTGGTGGATTCTCTCCATAAATCTATTAGCCTGGCAAAGTGGAGGCTGCCTTCAGGGGAGACTGACTTGATGAGTCACCCAAGTTGGTTGGCCTTTGGTACCTGAAGTCCTCTATCTATTTCAGAAAAAAAATCTCAGGGCTCTTGCTGTTCATAACGTCTATGTATTTTCACAGGCTCAAGTAAGTTCCAGATGATCATAGATGATCCCCACAGTCAGAAGAACCCATAGTACATTCTTACTTAAAGAAGAAGATGAAGGAAGATAAGTAGAAAGGAAAGCAAAAGATGGGGAGAGGGGAGAAGATAGTTTTCATTTACATGAAGTGGTAGGGAACACTTTAAACAACCAAAACAAATTCAAAATGTGCTTTCACGGTTTGTGTCGGGTTGCATGTACTTGGCAATGAAACCCTGCTATCTCTAACTTTTACTTAAAATGATGGCTGTGGTGCATGTAATATATGACATCAATTCCCCAATCTTAATCAATAGCTCCACAATGATGACAAATTGGTCTATCTGAAGGTTGCCATTTAAAGGTTCTGCACTACTATTCGATCAATCCAACTGCCCGACTCCACCCACAGCTACCTTTTCAAACACAGTCTTGATAGGGCTTATTTACTAATAAATTGCCCTGATATTATTCCCTGAAAACTCTAGTGAGCCCCACCTCCAGACCTGTGTTCCCTGAACTTCCCCTTCACACAATGCTCTCTCTCCTCCCCTGCACACTCTTCTGCACCCATTTCCCACTCTCTTCCCACTCCTCTACACTGCTATAGCACTTGTTGGTATGAGTTCCTAGCGTATGTCTCTTTTATGGTCACCTATCATTGCCCTCGATGGCAGAGATTACAGCTTTATGCTTCTTCTTTTTTTTTTTTTGTTCTTTTTGATACCATGGATTGAACCCAGGGTAGGGCTTCACCACTGAGCCACATAACCAGCCCTTTTTAAAAAAATATTTTATTTAGAGATAGGGTCTCACTGAGTTGCTTAGGGCCTCACTGAATTGTTGAGGCTGGCATTGAACTTGCAATCCTCCTGCCTCAGCATCCTGAGCCACTGGGATTACAGGCACTTGCCACTGTGCCCCGAAGCTTTATGCTTCTTGATATTCTTATCATTGATGAGACATGCCATTCATAATGGGTGCTCAACCCATTAATGGGAGCACTGAATACAATGAAAATTTTGGACTTGGTACTGGGACAAATTTCATCTCCTCTAATCCCTCCTGTTCCTGGCTCTCACTTCCAAACTGCCACCAGGCGCTATCAGTTCTGCTTCCAAATTACAAATTTAATCCACTTACTTTTCTTCCTCTTGTGCCATTGTGTTAGTTGATACCGCCATTGCCCGCTCCCCACCTCAACAACTGAGAAGTCTTCTTGTTTCTCTCCTTACCTTCCATCCCCCACACTACAACAAAATTATTTTTGGTTTAAAGTAAACCAGATCATGCAACTCCATTGCTGAAAACTTTTCTGTTTTCCCACTGTGCTTAGAATGAACTGCAAACCCCTGACATGGCTTGTACACCCGGAGCGATGTGACACAGGCCCTTTCTGCAGCTTCCTCTACCCTTTTGCACTGTATTCCTGCCACACTGGCCCTCAGACAGTTTCTAGAAACGGCCAAGTGTTTGCCCACCTTCAGGGCCTTTGCCTGGACAGTTATTCAAGCAGGAATCCTATTCTGGAGGATTCTCAAGTGGGCTGGCTTCTTTTCATTTCTCATGTTTGAATCCCTTTTTAAAAAAAAAAAAAAAAAAACATTTACTTATTTTAATTAGGTATATATCACAGAATGCATTTTGGTTCATTGCACACAAATGCAGCACAACTTTTCATTTCTCTGGTTGTACACGATATAGTGTCACACCATATGGGCAGTCATACATGTACCTAGGGTAATGATGTCCATCTTGTTCTACCATCTTTCCTGCCCCCACGCTCCCTTTCCTTCCTCCCCTTTGCTAAATCAAAGTTCCTCCATTTTTCCCATGCACCCCCCCCCATTATGGATCAGCCTCCATTTATCAGAGAGAACATTCAGCCTTTGGTTTGGGGAGATTGGCTTACTTCCCTTGGCATGATATTCTTTAACTCCATCCATTTACCTGCAAATGCCATAATTTTACTCTCTCTTAATGATGAGTAATGTTCCATTGTGTATATATACCACAGTTTCTTTATCCATTCATCTATTGAAGGGCATATAGGTTGGTTCCAACGCTATTGTGAATTGTGCTGCTATAAACATTGATGTGGTTGCATTACTATAGTCTGCTGATTTTAAGTCCTCTAGGTATAGACTGAGGAGTGGGGTAGCTGGGTCAAATGGTGGTTCTGTTCCAAGCTTTCTAAGGAATCTCCATACTGCTTTCCAGAGTGGTTGCACCAATTGCAGTCTCACCAGCAATGTATGAGTGTGCCTTTTCCCCACATAATTGCCAACACTTATTGTTGCTTGTATTTTTGATAAAAATTGCCATTCTGACTGGCATGAGATGAAATCTTAGAATAGTTTTGATTTGCATTTCTCTAATTACTAGAGATGTTGAGCATTTTTTATATTTTTGTTGATCGAATATATAAATTCTATGAGAAGTGTCTGTTCAGCTCCTTCGCCCATTTATTGATTGGGCTGTTTATTTTTTTGGTGTTAAGTGTTGGGAGTTCTTTACATGTCCTGGAGATTAGTGCTCCATCTGATGTGCGTGTGGCAAAAATTTGCTCCCAAAATGTAGGCTCTCTCTTCACCTCATTGATTCTTTCTTTTGCTGAGAAGAAGCTTTTTAGTTTGAGTCCATCCCATTTATTAATTCTTGATTTATTTCTTGTGCTTTAGGAGTCTTGTTAAGGAAGTCGGGGCCTAATCCAACATGATGAAGATTTGGGTCATATTTGAACTCTCATGTCCTCTTGTCATAAAGAAATTTCTTATCACCTTATTTAAGGTTTTCCTATTTACCTTATTATTATCTATTGCAGCATCCTGTTCATTTCCTTTGTGGCAATTACAGAATTCCTAATTATCTTGTCTATTATCTGTCAACTTTATGAAAGAGTATAGTTGATGAACTCACCCATCTTTTTGTTCCTTATTCTATTACCTCTGTAACCACTAAAACACAGCATCTAATGCACAGTAGATGTTCACTAAACAGCATTGGTAACCTTTACTAAATAGTGAAGGTCAGTTGGTGAATGGAATCACAATGAGTATACTTCCATTTCTTCCCCCCATATTATATGCTATTGTTGTCATACAGTTTACTATTCCATGTTATAGACACCTTATTACATTATTATTATTACTTTTAAGAATCCATTGATATTTTAAAGAGATTCAGTTAATAAGGAAAAAACTATATATATTCACCTATGTAGTTAATGTTTCCAGTGTTCTTTGTTATGTTGTGTAGGCCTCTATTTGGTATTGGATTCTTTCTGTCTAAAGGATTTTCTTCAACATTGTTGTGTAGTAAAGGTCTTCTAATTATAAATTCAATTTTTGGATGTCTGGAAAAATTCTTCATTTTGAAAGCGATTTTCACTGGATATAGAAGATTAGGCTTTGTTATTTTAGAATTTTAATGATGTTGGTCATAGTCTTCTTGTTTGCATAATTTTTATGAGAAAATTGCCATTATCTTTGTTCATTTTTTTCTGTGGCTGCTTATAAGAGTTCTCTCTATCAATGATTTTGAGCAATTTAATTGTGATGTTTTGGCAATTTTATTATGTTTCTTAAGTTTTCTTTATGTTTCTTGGTATTGGAGTTCATTGAGCTTTTTGGGTATGGGAGTTTATAGTTTTTATAAAATTAGGATTTAAGTCATTATTTATTTCTTCAAACGTTCTTATAGTCCATCCCACTCCCTTTCTGAGAACCCCAATAACATATTAACAAGGCTACTGTAAATTATTCTATAGTTCACATAATCTCATCACTTTGAGTCTTTTCCCTCTATTTCCTTTACAATAGCTTCTATTGTTATGTCTTCATGTTCAACAAACTACTTCTACATTGTCTAATATCCTGTTAATACCATCAAGTATGCTTTTGTTTTCAGGCATTGTAGTTTTCACTTTTAAAAGTTTGATCTAGTCCTTTTTGCATCTTCTGTGATTCTATTACTATGCCAATCTTTCCTCTAGCTTCTTGATCATATGGAATAGTTATAATAACTATTTTCAGTGCCTTCGTTTTCTATTTCTAACATCATTGCTAGTTTGGGGTTGATTTTGATTAACGACTTTATCCTCATGTATGTCATATATTCTACCTTTTTTTTGCATGCTTTTTTTATTGGCTATCAGGCATTGTGAATTTTGCCTGGTTGGATGCTGGCTATTGTTTAATTTCTAAATATATTCTTGAACTTTGTCCGGAGATACAGTCAAGCTATTTGGAAAGTTTCCTTTATTGCTGGATAGTATTTAAACTTTGCTAGGTCGCCTTAAGCCTGGGGCTATTCATTCCCTGCAACTGAATCAAGACTCTTCTTAAAGACTCCATCTAATGCCCAATGCATGAGAGGTTTTCCCATCTGGCTAGTGAATATGAGCACTAACCCTTGCTTTGAGTGAATGCCAGGTACTGTTTCCCTCTAGTTCTTTCCTCTTCCTGGGGAAAGGGGGGTTCACACATATGGGATAATCAGCATTCAGCTGAATACTCAAAGAGACCCTTCTAGATCTCTACAGTTCTCTGTGCAGCATTTTCTTCTCTGGCCGTCTGTTCTGTGATATCTAGCTGCTCCTCAGACTCTCAGCTTCATTCTCTCATTTCAGGAGTCTGCTTTCCTTGTATCACAGCCTAGAAGTTTTCTTGAGCTTGTGATCTGTGGCATCTTAAGATTCAACTCATTTGTACTCATCTCTCAGGGATCACTGGCCTTTAGTGTCTTGAACACTGGTTTGTTTTTTTGATTTCTTAGATTTTTGTTTGTTTGTTTTTGAAGGGACAATATTTCTGATCCATTTTGCTCCATCTTGATTGGGAGTAGAAGTCCCATGGAGCATATGAACACCACTTGATTCACTTCCTCATCAAGCTACCTGGAGAGCAGTTCTAATGGATAATAAAATGGTAACCAGGCAGAAAACAGGGGAAATTTAGAGCAGGAAGAATATCTGATGAAGTCTCACACTCTAGTTATGCTAGAGTTGGTTATTAGGGAAAGACATTGGAAATCATCTCTACTAATTACCGTCTTACTTGGAGTACATGGAATCGGCCATGCTAAATGAAATTCTTTTCGATGTTAGTGAGAACGAAGGTAGAGTTGAGCAAGGTGAAGACAAAACTAACCTCCCCCCTGAGCCTCTTATCTCATTAAGTGATGTGACCCTCTCCACAAAGGAGGGTCATCAGCAAACACAACGGTTTGTGAGCACATCACAGGATGTGCTCATTATACCACAAAGATAGAGTAGGGACCAAGCAATCACAGGGCAACACAGAAAATTGTTTTATAAGCCGACTTTTACAAATTGATTTCAAAACTGGGGAGCAATTACCATTAAGCAAAATAATTTGCTGGCCCGAAGAGGGTAGGGCAAGGCAGTAGGTCCAAAGATAACCTAAGCCATCATTAGAGAAATCCAGTTATTTAGTCAATTTTACTTATTTACAGGACTAAAGATTAATGAGTTCAGATACTCACTCAGACAGTAATTAGGTTTCAAAAACATACTATAACACAATCAATCATGGCTCTTGAACATAATGGCATTAGGGCAGAGCCCTCTTTCAGCTCCAGTTATTAGCAAGTGATTGGTGAACACTAGGCTTAAGCTGAGAGCCTACCCCAGGGCCCTGCAATAAAATGAAAGAAAACCCTTGATAAAGGAGAAGGTATATGGTTTATCCTTTGTCCTTTGCCTAGAGGCTCTGAGACATTATGCACAAGGTATAGGACTCTGAAACAGAACTTCAAGATTGGTGGCTTTTCAGAGTACAATTAGTGTTTCACTTTCAATATATCTTTACTCAAAAATCCAATTATTTGTATTCCTTTGAATCTAGTCTTTATGAACAATTATCATTTTTGTTTAATTAAAAAAATTATTTTCTTATAACTTCATAAACAAAGAGAACCCAGAGGTTTTGTTTGTTTGTTTTAATGAATACACTGCGACCTCTTGGCAACAAGGCAAAAACCAGGAAAGTAAAAAGCAAAAGAGCTTTTAAAACAAGGAAGGAGTTTCTATTGTCTGCTTTTCCTCAGCAAAGAACCATTTCTCTTGTCACTAAACAAGGAGGTTAGGGAAAGGCTCCAGTCCTAGGCTCATGGATTGTAAGGTGGAAAGAAGATAGGAGACGTGGAAAAGCAGTCACCACTTGGAACAACTTTAGATTGAAAGAAAAGCTGCAGAGACAATAGAGTTGCCATTGGACCCCTTTGCTCCGTTTCCCCCAATGTTAACACCTCACTGTACCCTGATGCGTTTACCATATCTGAGAAACCAACGTTGGCGGTGTCTGCCATGTTCCTCCACTATTGCAGCATTCTTTGTCCTTCCCATAATCTAGTCTTTGAAAGCAAATCACTATGCCCAATTCCCACCCCAGAAGGAGGGAGCAAATTAAATCGGAGAGGCCATATCTACCTATACTATTTGGATTTCTTCCATGAGGAAGATTTGCCCCATCTCCCCCATTTTTAAAAATTTATTTAATAGCTAAATCTCTTCCTCTATTGTTAACAAATATTCTGTTCTAGCTGTTTTCACTATATATTAGAGTCTACATCAAAGTACACAGCATGCACCACAGCCCCTGGCATATTACAGGAACACTCGAGACCTCCTTGGAAGACACACATGCTTGCCCTTCGTGAAGCCACTGTGCAGAGTGTTGAATTTGTACTTTCATCCATCACATATTTTCCTTGATATTTTAATGGAAAGCTTGTTTCTCTGTAATCAGAGAACTGCTCCTGACTATTTCCAGGCACTTCTTTTTAAAGTGTTACAGCGTTCTCTGAAGCAGTTTGTGTTTTTCCTACCAATGATGTAGGCTATGGAATTCATCTAAGATTGTATAAGCTTAGGCTCTGTATCCACCAAGTTCTAAGAACTGTTTGAAAAATAAAAATATAATATTAGTATCACTCAACTCAGCCATTGTTTGGTTTCCATAACAGCAAAACAAAGGGTTTGATTGACTTTCTTTAAACTGATCCTGTTTCTGTTTCTATTGGACCCAAAATCACGTGAAAGTCCTTGGGAAAAATGAAGATTTGACAACATTTCTCCTACCTGACTTCCTAAGCCTTCCTTAAGGGGGAAAAAAATCTCCCTTAAACTTTTAAATTCAGTCCTAATATAGGCAACCTCAGTAGAGCATCGGGACTGGCCTTTGATATTCAGTTTATCGTAAGCCCAATCAATTGGCTTCCTGAATGAGCAGGACCAAATTTCTTGTGCCCCATCCCAGACTTCCTCTGAGTCATTAGTCCTGCACTGGTTTCTCACCAACTTTTCCAGGGCAGAGCAACATGAGACTCATGGGACCTCCTGCATTCCAGCTCCAAGAAAGAGTTCTGTCAACAGGCATTCATTTCAAGTACGGGTAAAGGCATCCCCTTGGTGTGTTACTCTGCATGAATATTGCCAATGCTAACATGTGCTGTGAGCCAGGCTTTCCCTGTACTGCCAACACAAAGAAGAATGTAGGAGCTCAGGGAGCAAGGTAGGGGACTTCCCTGTAGGATGCCCCTTGAGCCCTTGGTGCTGAGCCAGAGTTGCTCAGTATAAAGAGGATGCAAACCTTTTTGTTCTTATCCCTGCCCTTTGTTATTTTTTTCTGGTCAAGAACTCCTTGCTTCTTTCCTTCCCAATCTCATCCATCTTCCAAGGCCAAAAGCATTCTATGTCCTTTCGAAATGTTCCATATTTTATGGATTTCCATCCTTTAGAAGTTTTGAGCATTCAAAACATATATACATTTACTACATACTTTCTTGTATTTGCTGTTTCAAATGTGTTTCAATCCAGCTTGTAAGAAGTGTGGGGTTTAAAAAAAATCATCCTTATTTTATCAGAACTTGCTGCTAAGATGTAAACACCATGAAGATAATTAAGATGTGTTTACTTATGGGTTGTGCTTAACAGACCAGAAGGATACTATGAACTTAAAAGATATTTATTTTACAGGAAGGAAAACAAAAGTCTCTTCACAGTGCCTGTACATTGCCTGAATTCAATTGTAATACCAACCTTCTGGTTCATTCCTGTTCTCAAAGGGCCTGAGAGTTACGTTAGCTGTAAAGTAACCATGTTGTTATAGCTTATATACAAGGTGTTCCCCCAAAGCTTATGTGTGAGACGATGCAAGAATTTTCAGAGGTGAAATCATTAGATTATGAGAAGTGTGACCTAATGAGCAGATTAATCCACTGGTGGATTAACTATCTGGTAACTATAGGCCAGACAATCAAAATGAACCTAAGTAAGACTTTTGATTTTTGTTGTTGTTGTTGTTGTTGTTATGATTTCACACTTGTAGAATGCATACAAAAGGGTAGAGAAATTAACTGTCTTTATTCTGGGTATGTCTGAAGGAAGTAGGTCACTGGGGTATAACTTTGGGGTTTGTATTTTGTCCTTTCTGCTCTTTCTCTATGTCCTGGTTGCTGTGTCCTGAGCTGTTTTCCTCCACCACATTCCTTCCGCCATGTTTTCAACCTCGTCTGGGACCTGGAGCTATGGAGTCAGCCAATCGTGGACTGAATCTCTGAAACAACCAAAACAACTTTTCCTCCTCTGTGTGTTTTTTGTCAGGTCTTTGGGTTACACTGACAAAAAAGTTAACATGTGAAGCATACTTTTAATAACAGGCAATTTTAAATGTCATTTTTTTTATATTTATAAAGCCATGTAGATAAACCCCCATCCTTTCTTATCTCATTGTCTAAGAGTAATTCTATGACATATGATATATGCCTAGTAACTGATTTCTTAACATTCTACTCTGGGAGAAAATAATGGAACTAACCCTCAATAGTTTTGATTCATTGGCACTAATACTGTCAAGCCTTAGTCATGAAAGAGCTTGCTGAATAAAGAAAGTTAATTTCTGTACCCTTTCGTATTCATTCTAAAAGAGTGAAATCATTACCAAAAAGAATATATCCTACATACATTTTTGGATTTCTAAAATTAAAACACAAGTACTTTCTTTATAAACATTCTGTGTTTCCTGCTCCAAACCTTGACGTTTTTCCTGGTCATAAGCAACTTCAGGTTAAGCCTGCTCTATTTCAGGCACACTCATTTTTTGTTGTTATTGGAGCTGTGTTCAGGTCTTCATCTCTGTCGATGAACCTGGGGAAATGAGAGCCATGGTACCAACAACCCAGTGGATAACAGTAGTCATGTCACTGGGATGAGCATCCTTCAAGACCATAGTCAAGAGGACCAGTCGACATGCACAGCAGGTCCACAGGTACAGGTCTCCAACAAGGAGACAGAGCCCTAATGGGCTTCCATATGTCTCCGTTGTGCCTGGATATCCCCCCATTCAAAATTCCTCTCTACTCTCATATCCAAGGAAAATAAACTCAATTCCAAGGTCAGATATATTTCTCTTTCTCGAAAAAAAAAATTAAACCCCGCTCTTACCTCAGTGGACACAATATATCTGTTCACAATGGCCAATCATTTGGGTGAGTCTTAATTGTTTAAATTCTCTGCTGAGACCAGAAAGTCTCCTCATACACAGCACTGGCCACAGGGTTGAAGACTGAGGTCAGTTCAGAGTTTCTCACATGCTGTCCCCTGCCTTCTGCCAGCCTGATGGGGAACAGGTATCCAGGGGGAAAGGAGGAGGAGGGGGAGTAAAAAAATGGGAGGGGTCAAGGCAGATCATTCCTTTTTAGGTGTAGAAGGCAAACTTCAGGCCACTAAATCCAAATCCACAACCAGATTGAGCCTCTGTACTGATTTGAGCTATTGCTCAACATTCTAGGCTTTAATATTTTAAGAAAAGTTTATTATGACAAGTCAATGACAGCACTTTTAGTAGGTCAATAAATCATGGACGTATCATATCACAGAGATGACAGCTATGTAAAGCATCACAGGAAACTTGATATTATTTCAACAAAATAGCAACTAGAGCCTTTTGGCACTTACTGCAATTTTAAGTCAAGGTTTAAAAATATGTTATTATTAATATTAGTGAATGGGAAATTTTCTTGGATAGAATACTGAGAAATGAAACAATTCATTTGTTTAGTTCAAAGTTTAGTCTGAGCTGGAATAAAGCATTATGTGGCGAAGGGCTTGCAAATGTGGCTTCTTATATTGATGTTCTGGTTATGTTTTATAATTTGCTAATATCAGGGTAGGGGAGGGAATGAAACCCAAACCAGATGAAAAATAGGATAAAAAGATTGTCAAGAGCTTTTCTTTCGTGGCCTCTTTCCAAGCATATGGAGAGAGAGGAGATGTTAATTTTTTAATAAGGTTTGAGGGTATGGTAGAGTAAGAATTGGAGGCTGACCCAACCTTGTTTTGTTACTTCCATAGTGGAAACTTCAAAGCAGCTGTCAGAGCTGGGGTGACAGATGTTAGCAGTGAAGGGTGTAAAGGCAACAACTTATTCCTCCTTCCAAACTGTGAAAATTGTCCCAGGCCAACATTTTCCTATTCTGTTAGTGAGGAAGGCAGGGGAACGGCAGGATTAAGCAAGAATAATAAACCCTGATATTTGGATAGTACTTTCCAGCTTACAAAATGCTTTCACATATTTTATCTCACATGATCTTCAAATCAACTTTTTACAATAAGCAGCCTCAGCAGTGAACGTAGTTCTGTTCACATGAGAAGGTGAGGGTGCAGGGAGACTGAATGGCTTGCTTCCCAACCTACATCACCGCCTGGGGTGAAACAGGACAATAACCCAGTCTCCCCATGATTGGTTCAGAGCTTCACACATTCAGAGCTTCACCCAGTTTTCATCTGGCTTGCATTTCTTCCCACCAACATACCGATATTAGCAAATTATAAAACATTACCAGGACAGCAATAGAAGAATAAAAGAAGCAATAGAAGAAGCTGCAACTCATTCCCCACTTAATTCTTTTCTCCCTCTCATGCTTGATTTTTTCAGTACTCCACTAAATACTATGTTCATCTCATGTCTCTGTATCTTTCAACCTCTTAACACTAGAATCCAACAGTTTGGTGGCCATGGTGCCTTGGTGCCATAGTCCTTCCAGGGAGAGGTGGCCCCTGATTTCTTTCTTCCTCATCCTGGCTCCTTTTCTTTGGTTTTGGAGGATGGCGGAGGGTTCTTCAACTTAGAGAGGGTTTGGTGTTCAGAATAACCCTTGGCGAGGGCAAAGGAGCTATTATAGCCTGCCCCTCAGCTCCTAGGAGATATTAATACAGTATTCAGCAGGAGCCTTATCATTCAAGGATGCTCTAATACTTATCAAGTTAAGGTGGCCCTTGGATTCCATGGCTTTTGAACAGAGAAAAAGAAGGAACTATAACTGAAATATGCTTAGTATGTCAATACACAGCTGGACAGAAACTCTAAGAGTCCAAGTAAAGTAAGATGACTTATTATTCCTCCCAATTTCTTCACTCTTCCAGTCTGTTTTGTGTGACACTCTACCCTCCAAAACTGCTCTGAAAAAAATCATTTCATATAAGAATCTAAATCTGTGTAAACACACATCAGCCCTGTGCCACCGTCCCACCCTCATCCCCAGCCCTGGAGGTCTTGGCTTTCGGAATTCTTGGGCTCTGTAGTCTCTTCCTGCTAAACACAGCAAGAGTATCCTTTACTTTGACTTCCTTTTGTGGGCCCAGCTTGGGGAACAACCTGAAAAGGTTTCAGCATGTAACTGTCAACAAGGGAGCCTGCCAAATCTGAGTCTGAACAGAAATAAACCCAAATTGGCAGAGAGGTGGGGAGCGCAGCCATGCAATTTTATCACAGCCTGATCCTCCCCAGGGATCTATAAAACAGCTAACTCTCGGTGAGGACTGAAAAGCTCAGAGAGAAAGAGGCAGCACAAGAAGGGACTGGATACCAACAAGATACCTGTGGTTTAAAAATAAATGAACCCAGGCATCCCACCAGAAGCCCACACCGAATTGACTATGGGGCCCGGTGCGAGACACCCAGGCTCTGATGCTAGCTCCACCTCCTGTGCACAGGAGGTTCATTTTACTGTGTTTCTCTTAATACAGATCTGTGAAATGGAAATGGAAATATTCATTGTATAGGGCTGTTGCTGATTTCCTAAAACTGGAAGCACTACATAGTGCTGTAGGTAAGAAAGAAATTTTTGAAGCCTCTAGAAAAGGGTTTACCTCTTCCTCTTCCTACTTATGTGACTTTGGCTGTGTTATATAAGGTCTCTCTGTTCAGCCTTCTCAAAAGGGGATAATAATACCATCTTCATGGGAATAGGTGTATTGATTAAACAAGTTTTATACATAAAAATACTTTGTATATGCCTAGTCTAAAATAATTGCTCAAAAATGGGTTAGAAGAAGACACAAAAGGAAATTCAAATAAGATTAAGTATGAAAGAGCTTGGAATAATATCACATATCTTGCTGTCTTATAGTTGATTATAAAATAAGTGCTATACTTATTAATAGTTACATTTATGTATGCCCAATCACCTGTTTGATATGTATTACTTGATAAGGTCTGATAGTGTTGGTGTCATGTGATCTGAGCCTTTGCAATATATATACTGTTGGTACTACCTTTCCAATCCCCTGCAATAGTCTTAAACATTCCACACTTTTGCCATGGATGCCTGGAGGTAAACTTTACCTACCCATGTCTTGACTTCGAATTTGGTCAGGTTACTTGCTTTGGCCTATTGGAGTTAGAAAGACAGCTGGAAATGTGTTTGTACAGGGGACTTGCCCTTATGTTTCTGCCATGACCATAGGAATAGTTCCCAGGAGCCGCAGTTTTCAAAATGACAAGAGGTATATGAAGCAGACCTGAAACCAACCACAGATTAAGCCAAGTCCAGCCAAACCAAAACCAACCAATGAATATTTGAGCAAGATACAACTGCTTATTTTTGTATGTGACTGGATTTTTTGATTTTTTTTTCTTTTAGGGACCATTGCAGTGTCAATAACTGAATGATTGAAGAAAAAACAAACACTAGTCTTTAGAGGTAAGAAGGGAAATTCCTGGTTTCTCCAAATATCAACCTTCCCTGAAACTTCAGTTTTGAGTGGCAGGAATAGAAACCTCTGGAGGGACAAGGTTCTATGATACTCTCTCTGCTCAAGTGGGTAAAAAAACATAGATTATTTTCTGATGATTCTCCCATAATATTGGGCCAATTTCTGAATAGTCTTCTTGTGGATTGTTTCTCATTTAGTCTGTCAGGTCAACAGATAACACCATGAAATCTGCAGAATGAAGGGCCCTGAAAAGTAGCTTTTGAAAGTAGTTGAGATCCAGAGATGAAAGGGCTCAAGGAAATTCAAAGACAAAACTGCATGATGGAATCTGTTTTTGGTCTCCCATCTACCAAAACTCTCCTTTCTGTGTTTATCTCTCCCACCTCCCAGGAAACCAAGGTGTCTCTCCACTAAGCAGGCACATGCAAAATCTGCCCAGGCAAGAATCCAGTATCAGTCAATTAATCCTGGTTACATTTAAATCTATATTACTTCTCCTAAGAATACTCTTATACCAGGCCTATATCTGGAATTGTGAAATATGATGTAATTTCTGCAATAACAATAATAATAACCACAAACTACAATAAGCATGGGAAGTTGCTGAGTGATTTTCTTGGGGGAAGGAGGGAGGAAAGGGAAAGTGTCCCCAAATTCCTGAAAATGTGGCACATATAGGCACCTTTTACTAGATGATTCAAGTATTTAAAGTATATTCTACATATTCAGGGTGTCCTTTAAATTAACATTAATTTAAAGGATAATCTTTAATTTAGCATCTTGTTATAATAGTAATCATTTTGAATGTGTGTAACTGACATATAGAACAAAATGGAAGGAATGGTTGTTAAAAAAAAGGGGGGGGGTGGTCCTACCTTCAAGAACACTCTGTAAAACATTAGGACAGATAAGAGTTACGATCTTAGGGAGCCTATACTGCAAATGCATGCAAAGTTCAGAGAGTGGAGCTTTCAAAAGACCGGTGGTTGGAATTCTACCAGGCAAAGTTTTAAAATCTTCAGCATAAATGTAAATCTACTTAAACTAATAGTATTGACTAATTCTCTGCTCTGTCTTATTCGTTTCTAAGGCCATGTTGGCTCATTTTCACAGTATCGCTGAAACAGGCACCAAACATTAGGCCATTTACGCTGGGATGACTGAAGAGTGGAACTATAGAAGAACCCACACCTGCTGACTCCTTTCCAAGAAATCACAATTCAAGAAATATATTTAAAATGCAATGGTGATAAAGTCAAGATTCAATAAATGGGCGTGAACGTGTCATTGAAAAAAATTATTTCTACTAAACTGTGGGAACATGAACTTGGTCAACATGATCATGTAGACACCCACGTCCCTATAGTCAGAAGAGCTTTGGAATGATGAATGAATGAATGAATGAATGAATGAATGAATTATAGAGTTTGGCTGGGTAATCCATATTCCACTAACATGTATTTAGTTATTTCTTTTTCCATAGTAATTCTGTGATATCGCTGAGAGAAAATGAGGTCATCCACATAACCTCAGATGGCCCATGAGAGGCTTTGTTCACGATAACACCAAGCACTGCCTTTGCAAACAGTGTTGAAAGTCACCTTCACATACTCAACAAGACCCCAGCAAGAGAATCAACCAAATCAAATGGAATTTTTAAAAAATTTTAATATGAGTTTCTATTCATAAATTAGAGCAAGAACAAAGTTAGAGTCAGTGTTTATTTAGGAAAAGTCCTCTCTCCCATAAATTGAGGGGAACACATTCAGCTGACAACTCAAAATTACCTTTTTTAACAAAGAAGGACAAGGCAGGAGTAGGAGTAGGGGTGAAGGAGAAAATTTAGAAAGCACTCTGTAATGTTACGGGAAAGCTAAGTATCTAAAGAAACATTCTAAAGCAGAGAGAGGATTTTCATGAAAATAAGCACTCCCTAGAGTTTTTAACATCCTGGGCTCACCCGAGCTGTGCTGGGAAGTGAAAACTTGCGAGGAGCAAAACATTGGGAGAGTTTTATTTGCAGCCATAAGTTATCCCATATGGTTGGGGAGTGATTTCTTACACGAGGGATAGGAAGTTGAATTAACTTGGCTGTTTTCTACAAGGAGAAAGAAAGACGAGGAGGGTGGGCCTGATCTCCGTGTCATAACTGAGTCCAAGGGTAGAGGCAATAGCAAATCATCTCAAGTCAGTATCGTCTTAAGCGGCTGAAAAAAATTATGGCAAGAGTGATAGTGGAATAAAGCAATGGAATGGAAGGCAGAAGCAGAAATAGGAAAGACAGACCCGTGATTACCAGCCAATGAGAAAGGCATGGCAATAAATACCAAAGGTGCAGAAGAGGAGGAGAGGAGGGGAGAGGAAGTCAGTGGCAGGAAGATCAGTCTGCAGCGAGGATCTAGGATGTAGACAAGGTATAAAATTACCAGGTAGCAGAGGGCCTGGACTGTGACAGATAAAAATCAAGATAATACAAGGCAATGATCAGACAAGCCAAGGTAGAGAATGAACACAAGGTAAGTTACATGAAATATTGAAATAAATAAGACTTCTTAAGTACATAAAGAACAAGAGGTCAGAAATGGCAATGGGAATTTATTGCCAGAAGAAGTAAAAAAAAAAAAAATTAAGGGAATTTTCCACCTGAGTGTTCACAGAGGACAGGGGTGGGGAAGGGGAGATATATGCCAGGAACAGGCATAAATTTTCAGAAGGAGGAAGGAGAAAGGTGTAAGGAAATCAAGCTCAACAGTAGAATCAGCCATCAAGAAACTGCAGAATTCCCAAGTCTCAGAAAAGTCCAGGGGCAGAAAGGCCCTCCAGCCCAGAGCCTGATGGGTTAGGGCAGAAGGTATCTTAGGAACCTTCTCACAGGGATTTTGCAAAACTAAAAGGGAGAGGCAGGCACAGTCCTGGGGAGGTAACATGATATCAATTGGGGATGATGCATGATCCACCCTCCGGTTACCATGTGATGAGACCTAAATCCAGTGGGGAGGTGACACCCAGCTCGTTCCTCATGACTGGCATTTCCCCCCTGACAAGCAGTTGTCGGTAAGAGTGTGTGTATCGGTAATAAAATGCCTGGTATTTGTACACTCGCAAAGGCCAGTTGTTCTCATCCCAGCCTTTAGCTATGGCTCCAACATGACTAAGTGATCACGGTCTCTTTTGACCCTCGAGGCCTTCTCTGACCTCTTCCAGGGAAGAAAAATCACCCAGTCAAGCAGGGAATCGGGGGAGGAGGAAAAAAGTCTCTGGGAAGCCAAGCTCTGTGGCTTGGGTTTTCGTACTGACCTCACTCTTCATTCATATCATATTTTCTATGCTGGAGTTTTCTTGTGTCACACTTTTTTATTTCTTTGATTTTACTATATTGTAAACATCTTTGCAAGCTGCATTTTGGAAATGGCTGAGAAAGGCAGAAAGGTGGAAGAAACGAGAAAAAAAAGGGGGGAGAGGGGGTAAAGAGGAGGGAAGAAGGGATGAGGGAGACACTATTAGTTAATTTCTCAGGGGTGACTACAGGGTCAAGAAAAGAGCAACTACACCGGTCTGAGCAAGAGAGAAAATTGAGTTAGAAACAAGTAAGAAAAATCCAAAAAGGGAAAGAATATCTAATAAGGTGGGGTTAAAAGAGGAAAGAGTAAACATAATTGTAAGAAATGAAGGATGGGTTTGGAGGACAGACTTAAGCAGGGGGTGGAGATGTGGTGGAAATACCTATGATGGTTCAAGTTAGAAGACTGAATGAATGTATAAATCTAGAAAAGAAGAAGCAAATCATTCCTACATCGATACTTGGTTTTGAAGAGGGTCCAAGGAGACAAGAAACGAAGATGGTGAGAGAGTGGAAGATGCATTAAACCAAAACAGCAAACAAAGAGGAAGACAGAAATTTAGGGATAATCTTTAAAAAAATGTCACATCCCTGAAGGTGTCTTTGGATGAACTTTCACTATAACATTGAACCTGTAGACATCAATAGCTGATTTGTGGGACAGAACACACACTTTCACATATACACCACACCCCACATCACATACATTGACACACATTTCAATCAAAATGAACCAATGTAGACTCCCTTGGAGGGAATAAAGAAGGAGAGATGATATAGTTCGATTCCGGAATGTTCCCCATAGGCTCATGTGTTAAAGGCTTAGTCTCCAGTTTGGCGGAATCTTTAAGAGATGAGATCTAGTGAGCATTCTTCTAGTTGTTGGGGGCTAGGCTATCCTCAAGGAGGATAGTCTGACCCAGTCTCTTCTTCTCCTTTTGCACCTAGCCATGAGATAAATGGGCTTTTTCTATCACACAATCCTGCTACAATTAATTCCCTCACCAAAGGCCCCAAAGCAACAAGGCAAAGTAGTCATGCACCAAAACCTCTAAAACTGTGAGCCATAAAAATCTTTTCTCTCCATAAGTTGATTACTTCAGGTATTTGTTAACAGAAACAGAAAACTGACTAATACAATGATTAACCTATGAAATTTACTAGTGGCAAATACAAGTTACCCTAATATTCTAGTTAATTGATACCATAAATTTTAATGCTAAAACCATACATTGTAAACAGGAATGATTGTGTATCTATACACATAAATAAAAATGGCTTTAAAAAATATTTATTTTACTAATGTCGAAAAATCTTACCTTAGTCTGACCAGCTCACCAACAGGAAAATAGTCCATAATTCTTTCAAAAAGTCAATCATTTGACTTTACAAAATTTCAAGCTTCAAAGTAAGAGAATGTCACTTAGGTAATTTTCCCATGGGGCAATGCCTTTTGCAAGAAATCAGTGTATCTATAATATCAATTAGTAGCTAAAATGTTATGCCTGTCCCTCTTCTCCAGGTGGCCTGATTCATTGCACATTTCTCAGCCAGAATGTCTGTACCTACTACATTATTTTTTAATATTCAATGTGAAGCAAAGACAAGGAAGTGTTCACTTCTATTTTGTTGTCAGGAAAATGGAGTCCATGAAGAAGAAACTGTGTGTGAACAGTGTCAACTAAATTAGAACAAGAAAAGGTGTCATCCTGTAATCTAGGGTAAAAAGAATTGGTTTACTCTAGTTTATGAAAATAACTCCAGTATCATGCCTGAAATGTCTCCTCTGTACCCTAATCCCTGCCCCTGTCCACATAAGTGTGCTTATACAGGAAGTGAGCCGTTCACAGTGACTTTAACCCACAGATATGTGTTTGCATTTTCGACAGCTAAATGTTTAACATTTTGATTGACTAAAAACAACTTAAATCTACCACTGAAGGTGACCTACTCCTCTTAAAAAATCAGAGCTTCAAATAGCATTCCCTCCAGTCAACTACTGTCAGTTGCTGAGTAGGCTGTCTCTTTAGGACTGGACATGGCTGGCTCTCCAGTTCAACCCAGTCTCCCCTCAGGGTACATCACCCCTTGTGGTTGCTGCTTGGACCCTGTAGATAACTGAATTTCCAATGTTTGTACTGAAGAAAACTTAGGACTCCTGAATACATTGCAGAGGTTCATAAAATGAGGGTCACCATTCTGCTCTTCTCTAAGAAGGCCAAAAAGAGCAGGTGACTGGTCAAAATGACCTCACTGTGCACCGTGTTCAGGGCCTAACCGGCCCCTGCCTCTCTTTGAATAACAGAATGAAGTGAACTTCTGGATTTTGACATTACTTAACAAATCAGATTAGGAATTTCATCATTTTTTTAAATGTAGCTACCTATTTTTTCTTTTATTGCTATTTTTCTTCATTATTCTATCTTAAACCTGATGTTGATAATCTTGCTAATAATTATAATTATATTATGGAATATTTACTTTCCAATGTCCTCTTTCAAAAACTCAATATGTATTTTATTATGACTTTAATAGAGATTATATGAATAAACTAATTTGTTATGATGCTGGCATTTTTCAACATTTACCTTGAAAAATAACACTGGGTCTTTTGAACATAATGACCTGAAGTTTCTTGGAATAATTTGATAATTTAGTTTAAGTATTATCAACTAGAAGGATGATAAACTATACTGAAACTTCCATTTCACTTCATTATAAAGTCTCATTCTGTATGCAGGCGGAAAACAACAGATGAAGCAGCTAGGCCCTGACCCGTGGTAACCTTATTGCCAGCAAGGCACACTCTGGTTAGAAAAGGACACACGCTGCAGTCTTAGGATCTATAAGCCAAAAATAGCACAAGGCACTAATAAATAATCATTCTGTTAACTCATAAAGGTGAATGCCAAGTTTAGTGTAACCACATGCTACCCAGGTAGTATAGATTTTTTTCTACACTGCTTTAAATATATATATTTTATATGTCTTTTAGGTTTTTATAACAAGCTTGGGAACCAGAGTGGACTATAACTCCCTTACAAACATAGCTTTTCCAATCCACTTTCACCACAAATACACATATCCCAAACTGGGTTGCAGGCTAGATTGGCTACATAATTTGCAGGGCCCAGTGCCAAATGAAAATGTGGGGCCCCATGTTAAAAAATATATATCATTAAGCATTTCAAGATGGCGAGAGCTGAACATTATACCAAGTGTGAAGGCTTTCAGGGCATGGTGCTCTGTACCACTCACTCCACAGGTTGCCCACATCTGAAGCCACTGCAAGAACATTTGAAAGTTCTTAAACCTTAGTTCTTCCTTTCAGAAATAAGAAGCCACTTAGCCTTTATTCAGATTGTAAGATCTGGCTTTAGGCAAGAAGGAACTTAGAAATACAGAAGAAGATCAACTTTTCCCAAGCATCTTGGCAGGTCTTGCCTCCACCTGCCTTATTCTGATAAGCCCAAGCCTCCTGTCTACTTTTGGTGTCCACAGTGGGCAATTGATTGAGTAAATACCTTTTTTTAACTTCAAAAAAGATTGTCTAAATAAAAAACAAAAATCAAGTCTTTTTCTTTGAAAAGGAGAAAGCTGAATAAAAGGAGCAGGAAATAGTGAATTTTCTATTAGGTCTCTAAAGAGTCAGCAGGGCAAGGAGAACACATTAGGTTAAGACACAGCCCTAATAAAGACCAGGAGTGTTCAAGAGGTCCTAAGAATAGCACTTCAAGCATTTAGTGGGCATCTTTTGGGGACATGCAGGCATAAACCCTTGCTGCAATGGCTACTGGCTTAGTACTGGGAAGGGTTGGTATCATTTCCTAGTTCTACCATAATTTTCTGTTTCTATAAAACATTTCAGCTGTTCTTTGGGCTTGGAACTCAAACACTTTTTGGCTCTGAGAAATGGGTGCAATAGGATTTCAGGTGCACTCAGGTTAGCTGGTGTTATTGTTTGGGGGTTGGTTCATTAAGAATCCAAATGACCAGGCTCTGCAACTTAAAAGCTTTCAGTTTCTTAGCCTCATCAATCAAGAATATAAGGAATGTGGCTATTGAAAGTCAACTGACTCCCTCAATAAGGCTCTGGGATGAGAATAAAGAGGTGATTGGATTAGGTCTGGGCCACATCCCACCCCATCTTCAGCAAGAGCACATCTGTGATTGCCTGTTCATTTGTTGATCCCTGCCAGTGGAGCACAGAGGTAAAGACAATGTCTCTGAGGACATTCCCATCACATCATATTCCAATAGCACCAGCTTTGACACCAGCTGCCCAGGCTTCAATCACTAGTTCCCGGGATTCAATCCCAGTTCTTCTTCTTCTTACCCGTGGGACCTCAAGCAAGTTATTTAACCTCTGTGCCTTGATTTGCTGGTCTGGAAAATGAAGATAATAGCTTTATCAGCCTCCTAGTACTTTATAAAGATTCACCATGTGCCTCACTCAAACCTCCAGGCCACGGCTTTGCATTCTAGGTTTCAGTTATCTGTGGTCATCTGTGATACAAAAATATTAAATGGAAAATTCCAGAAATAAATTATTTATAATCTTTAAATTTATTGTCATTCTGAACAGTATGATAACATCTTATGCCAAGGACATGAAGCGTCCCATTATCCAACGTATCCACATTGTATATGCTACCTGTCTTTTAAGTCACTTAGTAGCTGTCTCAATTTTCAGATTGACTATCACAGTATATCAGTGCTTATATTCAAATAACCTTTGTTTCAATTAATATTTTTACCAAGTGATAAGAGGAAAGATGCTGATGATTTGGATATGTCAAAGAGGAGCCAAAAAAGTATTTCCATTGAGTGAAAAGGTAAAAGTCCTCAATAAAGAAAAAAAATGTATGCTAAGGTTATTGAGATCTGCAGTAAGAAAAAAATCTACCTGTAAAGTTATGAAAGAGGAAGAAAAATTCATGCTAGTTTCTCTATTGCACCTCCAACAGCAAACATTACAGCCGCAGTAAGTGATGAGTGCCTAATTAAGATGGAAAAGGTACTAAACTTGTGGGTAGAAGAAATAAAGAGTAAATGTGTTCCAACTGAGGGCCTTGTGTGGCACCAGAAAGCATTGAGCCTAACAAAGGACTACATCATGGCATAATTTTCATTTCAGTACATTTTTCATTGTTCTATTTTATCATTAGTTATTATTGTAATATCTCACTGTCCCTAAGTCATAAATTAAACCCCACCATAGCATGTATTTATAGGAAAAAACATGTTGCATATAGAGTTCAATGCTAGCTGAGGTTTCATGCAACCACAGGGGGTCCTGGAACATAACCCCCCCCAGAATAAAGGGGACTACTATATATGTAAAACATTGAGCCCAGTTCCTAGTTTATGGGATGAGCTAAATAAATGTTAATGAGAGCGATTCTTTTGAACAAAGGAATTTCCATGGCAAATGAAAGATTGGAGCATTGGGCTCAAATGAAATTATATGATATTTCCCCACATTTCTGTCCTTCCTTCCTTCCTATATCCCTTCATTCTCTCCCCCACTCAACTTCTGCCCCTAGGGTTGAATAGAGTTCAACTGGAATCTTCCCTGGGCCAGGTATGTTGATGGTGGTGTCTACCAATTTAGACGCTCCGGGAAATGCTGTCTGGAAGCTTAGTATCATGGGATATTTTTCTAGCCTTGAGCCCTCCCTTCTCACCACCCCATTTGTGAATCCTGATAGCCTATGCATGCCATATGGGCAAGGCCTCAATCTCTAGTTACCTCTGTCCACAATAAAGCTAATGCCAACAGCAAATACTGTCCCAGAGAGAAAAATGTAGGGCAAGGCAGAAGCAATGGCTAACTCAGTTCTTGCAGAATACATTTAATTTATGTCCACTTCATGGTGCTGATACATGAACAACCTCTCAGTTGGCAGTTACCTTCCTTAGCTTTTCCCCTCCACCTGCTTAGTGAGAAAACAGCCATCGATGACAAGAGCTCAGGATAAATCTGTCAGCAAGACTTACGGGACAAAATCTCCTGAGAAAGGCTTGAGGAATCCAATAAATAAAATCTCTATGTCCCAATCAGTAGCAAGGTTACTCAAGTTTATAATGTCTTCTTTTAACCCCTCTGGTATGGGCCTTATGACTATAATTATCACCAACCTCAGATGACACCCTGAAGTGACATATCTTTTGCTATGGTGAGGACTGCTTCCCAGATACAGCCCTGAGAGCAGCTGCTTTTGGACAACGGGTCATGGTTATCTTTTATTTGACAGGTAAGTTGAATGTTTTGAAGCTTCCAGGAAGAGGCTGGGCTTTGAAAACAGAATTAAGGCATTTAACAGAAGTTGGAAGGGGATTTCAAGATACTTAGAGACTTGGAGGTCAAGAAGACAGCAGGGTTTCTGGCTACAAGATAACAACAGCTCTATAGCTGTCACCCAAGTGTGCAAGAGGCCCTCAATTGGCAGCCTTGACTATATACTAGACAGTGATTCTAAAACAGGTTTGAGGACACCCAGAAAGGTCTGACCCTGTCTCTTAGAGTTCCACTCAATTTCCTCCTCTGAGGTCAAGGGCACCTACAGCAATAACCAAGCTGTGGGAAGAGTGAAAATCAACCCCTACACAAGCAAAACCACCTCAGAAAACTACACTAGGTATACAACCAAAGAAAAGTGTGGAAGAATCTGGGATACTTAGGATTTTTCACTACCTATGAAATGAGCTTCTAATTCTTATGCTTGATAGTCAATGATCTACCCACTATTTCGTTTTCTGATTGCCTCCACCATTCCCAGCTCTGGCTCCACAGTCATAGGTGCAGACCCCAAGAGGACCTCAGAGTTAGTGGAAGGGTTGACAGGTTCCCATACACTGAGGTTGTCTTACTCATACCTGTCTTGTTTTTCATATATATATGAAATTGGTAGAGGGTTAATATAGTGCATGTTCATTTAGAAACACTACTGATTTTTTGGGTTGCTTTGGTATGAAATGATTACTTCCTAGTAGACGTTTTAAATGTTTTGTTTTGTTTTGTTTCACAAAAAAAAGGGTTGTTCCTGAGAACAAGAAGCAGGGACCTACTGGGTGACTCAGACCTATTTCTTTAGTTAAGCAATCACTTCCCTAAAGCCTTTTTCTGTCAGTGCTGTCTAACAGAAATCTAATGGAAGGCCACAAATGTGATTTTAAATTTTCTAGTAGCCACATTTAAAAATAAAATAAAAGGAAGTGGAAAGTTTTTATCAATAATTGCAGTTTAATCTAATATATCCAAAAATTATTGTTTCAACATATTGCCAATATTTAAAAATAATTGAGGTAGTTCACATTCCTTTTTCATATCAAAACTTCAACATGTGTTATATAATTTACACTTAATGTTCATCTCAATTTTTGTATTACCTTATTGTAAGTGTTCAGTAACCATGACTGGCCAGTGGCTACCATATTGGACAATGCAGTTATATTCAGTCATGCTTCAAAATCTTGGTTCTTACTGCTCCCTCTACATTTCCCACCTTCCACCACTGATCTACCTCAATGGAACATGGCCACCTTCAATATCTTGTGTATGAACCGTAATTCCTAGGGATCTCCAAGCTCAGAGTGACTTCCCACTCATCATGTCTTCTAGTACTCACTGTCTATGCCATGCCACTTGCCCCAGTAACCCTACCTCACCTGGGTTCATTTAATCAACTGCTTCATAAGCATGTGTCATCTCTAACAAAAAATACCGTAGCCTACTATTGGACAGCTAATGTGCCTTTTATCTTTTTTCACCCCCATAGCACTAAGGAAAATGATGAGCACACAGTAGTCTCCCTAAGTACTTGCTCAATTAAATCAATTTTATTTTTTTTAGAAATTCTGCCCCATGGGTCTGGGGTTGCAGTTCACTGGTAGAGCACTTGCCTAGCATGTGTGAGGCCCTGGGTTTGAACCTCAGCACCACATATGAATAAACAAAGTAAAAACTCCATTGGCAGCTAAAAAATATGAAAAAGACAAAGAAATTCTGCCCCATGATGCTAGTCTTTAATTTTCTAATAAAGATGTAATCAGGTCACAAAAGAAAGAAGAGATGTGATATTCTTCTCCAGAGGCTAATTTTATTACTTCTGGATAGATTTATTTTATCCTCAAGAATATCTCAAGACTTTCCATGATCCGACTTTATACCACCTGAGGCCTTGAAATGCTTTTAAATGTAGGTTTCCTTATATCTCATATCTTCTCACACTTCAGCTTCGTTGAAATGTAGAAGACTGAGCCACTGTGAGAAAAAGAAGTTGGCAAAGAAAAACTTTCCTTCCTTTTGGAGGTCTAGAGAAGAAAGGGCAAAGAGACAGAAAGATCACCAATCCTATTTGTGCTCAGTATGTGTCCCCAACCCAGAGTAGTAAAGTAGGTCTGGGAGAGGGAATGACCAGCAGAGCTAAGAGGACTGGTTCTCATGGTCAAGTGAACAGAAAGAGTTCTAAGTAGCCCTTCAGTTTCCATGTGGCATAGGTTCTATAGAGATTGGTAAGACCTTATAGAAGCCAAGATGACCCCACGGGCTGTGCAATAGGTGGCCTTGTCCAGGGACTCTTTGGAGGCCTTGACAGAGCTTAGAGAGATCTGTAGAGGCAGCAAGAATCAATAAGAGGCCAGTCAACAGAGAGAGGCCTCTGGGCCATGATCAAACTATGGAGCACTACAAATCCAGCAGAGGCAAAATATCCAAAGAAATCATCCTGCTAAACCAGATCTCAGTGGACACCAGCCAGCATTCACTCAAGGAAAATCATAGGGACACCCCTTCTTCCCAAAGCTGTAAAAAACTTTTGCTTTATGTAGACATCTTGCACAAGGACAGCGATGTGGGGAGGAACTATACCAAAAACTCAAGAGACAAGTTGCTCAACTAGACTAACTTTTGAACCAAAATGAATTAAAGTTAGTGTGGTGACAATGGTTGTTTTCATTCCCCCAGTCAGGCAGAACTCATATCAGAACACATTTATTAAATACGGAAACTATACTTTTTCTGTACATATCAATAGAATGTGAGTAATTCTGTGTCTCTATTGTATAGGAAATCACAGAATCAATAATGCTAAGAGAATAATAAAGTATGGTATGTGTACAATATGGCTATGAGGAGGTGAATGTCTTTCAAACAATGTTCAAATCCTCTCAAGAATTTGTAGTTGCAAAGTTTACTTTAATGGAATAGTATTTGCCTTGGGCAAAATTTATCTTGGACATCTAGTCTGAAATAACATTCACGGAGCATTCAGGCTAGCCACTACACATATTCTATTAAATAAAACATGGTTGCCGGCATTTCTATCTTGGTGCCATCTTCTCTTCCAATGCCAGCAATTTGCCTACCAAAATTTGCTCTCAAGAAGACATGGTATGTGTCATGCGTAGCTTAGTGTAAATTAATTTAAAGTGAACTCTCCATAATTAGTGGTTGGTTTGGTGTGGTGGTTGTCATTTAAATTTTTATGTCATTCCCAACTATACAAAGAAAACCTTTGATTTCTGTTACAGAAACATCTGGGCAATAGGAAACCCCTAGGGAGCTATATCTCTTTTCCTATAGAAGGTCTTCTTTCCTGAAATTCATTCAAGAAATACTAAATTCAGAATCAATTTCATATCCAGAATGAAATCCTGAAAAGATATGGATACCTCTCTGACATCTCCAGGTGTAAGATCCATAAACATCTTGAATTGGCATGCTAAGAGGAATATAGGACCCCTACCTATCCCAGCCTGCCCACCCCCAGCTTCTCCTATCCCCCAGCAGAGAGCAGCACCCTGAACTCACTGTGCTCAAGTCAGAAACCCTCAAGTCACAATCCAGCTCCTCCCTTTGGGTGACACAGTTCCCCAGAAACACATTTTGACACACATATCCACATGTGCAAGGACCCATTTCTGTTGGCCCCACCTCCAATCAGATCTTGTGTCTGGACTCCTTCTCCATCCCCACTGCCACTGCTCTGATGAAAGCCACGCCATCTTGCAACTGGATGGCTCAAATACTCTCTTGTTTGTTGCTGCTTCCAGTCTCAGCAGGTAGATTTCCCCACTCCTCTGCAAAGACCATTCCTGAATTCCCCAGAATTCTTGGAATAAAATGCAAACTCCTTCTGTATCCTCCAAAGCTCTGCATCAATTATGCCGCTTACCTCCCCAGGTGATCGCCCCCTCCAAACTCCCCAGCCTCGCCTCCAATCTCATTCCCCAGCACCTACAAGCTCCTACCATGCTGCACTTTGGTTCTCAGAAGAGACCATATTGTTGCAACTTCAAATACTTTGTACTTATTCTTCCTTCTGCTTAGAATTTGTTTGCATGTCTCTTCACATGATGGTCCCTCCTTTCCTTCAGGTTTCAGTTTCAATGTCATCTCTCAAATATTGCCCCCTTCTGGTTTAACTAAGGACACACTTCATTCTCATTTTTTCTTTTTCTATCACAGCATTCTATTTATTTCCTTCAAAGAAAATAAAAGGCTATAAATAGCTGACTGACTGATAGCATAACATAATGATTAAGAGCCTGGACTCTGATATCAGACTCTCTGGACTCGAATCCTGGTTCTGCCACTTGCAAGCTGTGTGGCCTTGAAAAGATTACTTAAGCTTTCTGTGCCTCCCTTTCCTTATCTCTAAAACATGACAAAATAATAGTACCTGCCTCACACAGTTGTTAGAGGATAAAATGAGTCCACATAAGTGAGGTGATTTAAGTAGTCATGGTTTGCTAAGCAAATATAAAAATAAATGTAATGATCTCAGAAATCTTGTCTGTCTTATCAGCACTTTCTCCCCAGGGTTTATATGGCACAAAGTCGACACTCAATAAATTCTTGTTAAATACATAGGTGAGTGCTGAGAGCCATAGCCCAGTCGGAATGACACATAGCATTTTTGCCAGAAGGGAGTGGTTGAAAGGTGACACCAGCAAGCCATTGAGATGATGATGGTTATGTTAAGCTGTGTATCCAATTGTATATTAGACCCCTGCTGTCGCCTCTGCCTGCTACTTTGGAGTCCTCGAGGGGATTCCTGGAGAGTTCCCATTGGTTGGGGAAGTGCGGGAGGAGGAATTTCCGGAGGAGGGATTTCCGGTTGGGGGTTCCTGGAGGAGCCGTGTGGCATTCGGGAGAGTTCCCGGGGAGCGTGTGTGGAGTGTGCTGGTAGAGTTCAGAAATAAAGTTTGTTCCTGCTTCAGTGGCTCGTGATTTGTGCCCAGCCAGACTTCGGCAGGTGAGTTAAAGAATGACTGGATAATATGAATTCTGTCCTTACAGTTTTTGTGGCAGAGTCCAACAAGTTATAAACCCCAATGTGGGAGTGAATCACCCTGGGATCCTGTTAAGATGTGGACTCTGATTCTTGCAGGTCTGGGGTGAAGACTGTGTTTCTGCATTTCCAAGAAGCCCCGGGTGCTGCTGCTATTGTGGTCTGCAGTCTGCACTCTGAACACCCAGTTCCCGCTGATTGCTGGCAGAACTAGATCAAGAAATCACATGGCTGGAGTTGTGGCTCAGTGGTAGAGCTCTTGCTTAGCATGTGTGAGGCACTGGGTTCAATTCCCAGCACCACATAAAGAATAAATAAATAAAGATATTATGTCCATCTACAACTAAAAGTATTTTTAAAAGGAAAAGAAAGAAATCAGTTCCTCAAGCCAGTCTGTCTGCTCTTCCTATTGTAATACATTAAATAGTCACTTTCCAATAAGGCCATCTCAGATTTGGAATCTTCTGGAAGTCTTGATGAGGTCTCCATGGACCCTGTTCATGATTTTACTCAGGTGTGGCTTCTTGTCACATGAGCCAGTAATCACCCTACCTTTGCTCTTGACCACCTGGGAAGATGTGGAAATGGTCTCCTTATGTATTTCCTTATATCATCACCAGACCATCTATATATTCCATCTGAAAAGAATCTTTTCTCTTTAGGGCTCACTTTGAGGCCTTAAAAGGTGTACTAAATGTGTTCCCTTTACACCAGCATTTTCAGTAATTTATTCCAGATACTGGATCTTGTATTATTTAACTCTTCAATGTTTTCAGAATTCAAATATGCTTTGTATCAGCACATGCAAACTAAGCGTGTTGGCCCTGACACTTTAAGAACAAGAAGTAAAACTTTTCAAAAGCAACATCCTGGTTTTGTGGACATCACTTAGGTGTGATTATTTTTTCCGGCACAAGTTGTGTGTGTGGCTGGAATTACTCAGAACTGCCAACCAGTTGCCTCTAAAGAATGTTTGTGTTTAAAACACTGCCATTACCTCTACTACAGTGTGTTTTCCAGAAAGAAGCTATACCCCTTTCCCAATTCCCAGCCAAAATAACCCCAGGGCACTCCTGAAAGTAAGCATGGTCTTCCTATAAGACATTTCACACACCATGTCTGAAACCTGAATGTATATCTTCTTTAAACAATCATAGCCTGCAATGCCTAATTATCTGCTTCCAAAAGCATTTGGTTAGGCACACAACACATCTCGGTAATGGAAATGGACTCTGGCCTCCTAGAGCCAGTTCATAAAAGCAATGGAGTCGTTTTAATATTGTCGATTCTCTCTCGGCAGTACAGTCGAGTAATGTAGCAGAACTGTCTGATGGCCAAGGTAATGATCAGAAGGGATATAACAGAGACAGACATCTACAGGCTGATATTGTGGAATTAGCTCATTTATTCAGTTGGAAGAGTTTGGCTTGGGGGCCTCATGGTGCTTGTTCACATTCCAGTGTTCCCTACACAGCTGCTTTTCGGTCATGGCTACGTAGGATCTTGGGGTAAAAGTTCCATCCTCCTTACCTGCTCCTTCCCAGAACCAGGTCTCCATTTATCATTTTACTGAAATCTCTCATTCTCTCTCCCAAATGCACATGCAGCCTTCATTACCGGTTACAAATTATTTTAGTATTTGAGAATGCTAATTGCAGCAAGAAAAAAAAAAGAAGTTAGAATTTCCAACTTCAAAGATTCTTCAGAATTGACAACCAAGTGTCCAGCTCAGCTCAGCAAGATGAATTCTCACTGTCAGATTCTACAATGACACTGAGCACTTCTTAAAGTGCTATAGCAGTGACCCAGGACTGATGTTTCCTGGTCCTTGTTTAATCTCAACCTGATTCATTATTTCTCTCTCTTCATATCTCTCTCTCTCTTTCATTATTTCTCTCTCTTAATATTCTCTCTCTCTCTCTCACACATATTTTTAGTTGTAGATGGACACAATACCTTTATTTTATGTTTTTATGTGGTGCTGAGGATAGAACCCAGTGCTCTACCACTGAGCTACAACCCCAGCCTTCCTGTTCTTATTTTTATTGGTTAATGTTCATATTAATTATTCAAAATTCCCTATCAATAAGAATGCCTCACAGAGGACTTGCTTATCCTTGTGTCTGTTCTTTCACCGTGACCTGGAATTGAGGAGACCAGCAAGGGAAAGAGTGAATGGAAGGAAGCTTGGTGTTCATCCTGCAGCATGCTGTTAGTTGTACAGGCATGGACAGTAGTGTCCATCCCTCTGCTCCCAAGCCCGTGGAAGGCTTTCACAGTGCTACCTGGGCAGTCTTGACTTCCATGCTCTACAGCGAGCAATCAGACAGCACTCCAAGAAGGAAGAGAGGTTAATATTTTACTCAAGAGACAGCTTTTACAATGGAAGTCACTCTTATCATAGAAAGAACAGGGCATCAACATAATGAGAGGGCTCCTGGCACAGTACCTACAGAGCATACTAGTTATTGGTGGATAGATTCCAGACTAACGATCACTTAGTGGAAGGGAATAATCAAAGAGTAAGACATTATATTTAATAGCAATATTGCTGGAAACAAGTAGTAGACATCTTTGCCTAGAAGATGCAGGATACAAAGAAGATTCTGGAAAGTGAAATACTCCATGAACAAACATGGCGGGTTTCCTGCCTTTCTGTATAAAAGTGAGTCAAAACTATTTTAACATTCTGATTACAAGATGTGCATTCAATCATCATCAATCAATCCTTCCCTGCCTTCATGAAAGGTGACTCAAGATCCACCCAGTATTGTGAGACATGGTGTCACTGGTGGGGGACCAGCCAGACCATTAGACAATGGGAAGGAGTTTCACTGGCAACCATCTCTACCATACTCCCCAATCCCGGCAGTGCTGCCGAGCACACCTGGGGTGTGTGGCACGTGCCTAAAGGCCTTTTCCCCAAGGCTTACCCAAGTAGCTTTGGCCTAAAGCACAGAAACTTCTTGGTAAATAAGAAGGCTTTAAAAATATCAGTGTTAATGGTTGTCGTTGTTAAGACTGTGCAATTGAAGACCTCCCAGCAACAGTTGAATTATGACCTTTATGAAGTGAACAAAATAAAACTTTTGTTCTGGAAATCTTGAATCCTTTCTCCAAGAGTAATAATTCTAAACTAAAGGTGATTCTTCCACCAGGGACATTCAGTGATTTTGGAGGTATTTTGGATTGTCGTAACGAAGGGTGGGGAGATGTTATTGGTATATACTGGGCATATACTGGGTAAAGGATGCTACTAACCATCCTAAAGTGCACAGGACAGCTTCTCACTAAAGAATTTACCCTACCCAGAATGCCAATAGTGCTGAGGTTGAGAAACCCTATCTTATGGGGTTATTGGAAGGACAGAAAAGGACTTTGGCTTTATTCTACATTACAAACTCACTATCAGCTTTCAGTGTTGCAGTAGGAAGGGATATAGCAAGAGAGTATTGGCTTGGGATGGGAAAATTTGGTATTCTTTCGGGCACATTGTTTCACTTGGCAATTGTGTAACCTCTGAATGACTGCATCCTAAATCCAAATATTCCATTTCTTTATCAAATATATCCAAGGCTGGTATTCACAAACACATTGACTGTAACTCAGTGACATTATAGTGCATTTTTCATGTTTAAGAATGAAAGTCAGTTTTGCATCACTGTTACCAAAATACCTGATGTGAATAACTTTAAAGAGGAAAAATCTACTTGGGGCTCATAGTTGCAGAGGTTCAGTTCATGGTTGGCTGACTCCATTGCTCTGGGCCCAACATGATACAGAACATCATGGCAGAAGGGCATGGCAAGGAAAGCTGCTCAGCTGAGGGCAACCAGGAAGAAGAGGGAGCTCTCTGTATATCTCTCTCTCTCTCTCTCTCTCTCTCTCTCTCTCTCTCTCTCTCCATATATATGTAAATAGAGAGAGGGGTGGAGGAGACACAGAAAGACCAGAGGCACAATATAAACCCTAAAGGCAAGTCCCCAGTGACCTCCATCCTCCATCCACATCCTACCTGCGGACAGTTCCCATTTAGTACAGTGGTAGTCCTATCAAATTATCACTCTATCAAATGGATCAATCCACTGATTAGGTTATGGCTCTCATAATCTAATCATTTCACCTCCAAACATTTCTGCATTGTCTCACACAGGCTTTTAGGAGACATCTAATATTGGACACATAACAGTAAATATGGACTATCCTAGGAAAACGGGGACATGTGGAAGAAGATAGTGGAGACAGCAAAAGAAGACAGCTTCCTCTGGTGTTCATCTGGTATTCTGTTCATTCCAGGAACTGGCACTTTCATTGATCTGATCCTAACATCTACCCCCTTTTTATAGGAAGAGGATTATTATCTTTAATTGGAGGAGGGCAAGAAAACTGAGAGATGGAATGAGAAGCCAAGTTTCATGCGCCCCTGGTCTCCTGATTTCTATCCCAGTGTCTCCCCATCTGCAGTGTAGTTCATCCTTTCCTGACCATAGCAGAATGGAGACATAAAGCAAGAAGCCAGGACCTGGCGATGCCAGATTTGTGGGTTTATGCTTATTTTCTTAACGAGTTTAAAAGGCCTGTTATGTGCATTAAGCACCAGCTGCATAAGAGAATCTATGACACTGCCTTAATACTAACCAGGAGAGAAGCTGGTTAGCATTAAGTGCCCAGAGGGTCATGAGCCAGGACAGATGGCCATCTTTTCTTCATTAATGTTCAACTTCCTATAGCATCGTTAGATAGCAAACCACATCCATCTTTATGGGCAGTTTAGAGAGAAAAAAGGAAGAAAGACACTTGTGGGTAATAGAGAACATCCTCACTCAGAAAACTGTCAAGCTTGGTCATCTGATTTAGATCTGTTTTTCTAACCTCGCTTTCTCTGTGTTGCCAAGCCTAATCTCTTAGATCCCAATATGGTGCAATGGATTAGATTTTTTTCTCTGTAGTTCTTGATCACCATAAGTTTGACTAGCCTGATTCTTCCCTTGACATGACCTCCTGGCACGGGGTTTTAGTTATGGATCATACTTTGATTCCTATGACCACATAAAATGACCCCACTCCTTTATCCTAATAGAGAATTGTCAGAGAAGTACAGGATATCAGTTATATCTGAATTTCAGGTATGCAATAAATAATAAGTTGGAATAAGTATGTCCCCAATATTCCATGGCTATATTTATTAAAGAGTTGTTTATTTTAAATTTAGATTTAATTGAATCTCCTGAATTTTATTTGCTAAACTTGGCCATCCAGCCCTAAAGTAAGATTCCAGAACTTCCTTCAGATAGCGAGTGTCCTCTGGTCTGAAGTCATTTGAAACACTGTAGTTCAGATGACCACAAACCTCTTCAAAATTCAAGACCATCGTTAAAAAGAGGTTGTTCAACAAATATGTAGGTTTTTAGGAACAAGACTAGTGGTTATTGATGTGAAATGGGGAACTGCTAATTTCTACCTGAAGAGTTTAACAATTTACTGTTTGGCTCGCCTGAGCCTCAGCATTTCACTTAAGAGGAAAAAACCCCCAAACGATCTCTACAATGAGGCACAGTTGAGACCGTTTGCTGACTTTCCTGTGCCCAATGACCAGTGGCATCTTCCAGGGATGGCCCAAAGAGGTTGGAGGAATAAATCATCTAGAAATAAAATTTTCTAGATGTTTTGACTCTTGCTTGGGTTAAAAAAAAATTATATAAGCAAAATAAACCATTTGGGTGGGACAGTTGATATTGAGTGTGGCAAATGGCAAGTGCCAAGAAGAGCCATGTGTTCACTTTTACTGAAGGAGCTGGTGACATTAGAGTGAGGGGACAGCTTAGTCAGATGCTTTTAAAATTCTGGGTTATAGTCTCAAGGCAAAGCAAAGTCTTTTGAAGTTTCTTTTCTTAGCAAATAACTATTTCTCATTTCTAGAAAAAAATATATTTGTGAAGGTCTATAAATTATTCATTCATATCTTCATATTTTAAAAAACACAAACTGCATTTCAAATGTTTCATATAATTGAATAAGAATCATATGAGGGGGCATTAAAAAAAAAGTGAACTTAAAAATCTGGACCCCCTGGGGTAGCCACAAGGCCTTGGGGGTAGAAAGTAGCCTAGAATCCAGAAAGGGAGAGGGGATGACTTATCAATCATAAATGAGACTAAATCCCATCCTGCTCATAATTAAGTTATCTACAATTAAATTTAACCCAGGATTCTTGAGCCAGTTCTCTTGTAGAACAAATGTGGGATGTGAGGCTTATTTATTTTCAAGGAAATGATTTGAGGAGTGTTCAGTGTCTTCCCTGAACACCCAGCTCCTTCTCTGACAGTGCTGGCCTCCTCCAGCACAGGAGCGCAGCTGCCGATGCCAAGCCCGGGTCCCTCAGGGCTTTGGCATTCCCAGAGGCCTTCTCTTCTGTCACTGCCAGCTGCAGCAACAGACATGAAATGTTCAGGTCCATAGAAGTTCCTCTTGCTCAACTGGGTAAACCAGAAACCCATCAGGGCCCTCAGCCTACTGCAATCTAGAATTCTGAACTTGGAACCTGATGAGCCATTTATTTACTTGGTCACATTTGAAATCAAAACATCCCCCCCTTTTTTTTTTCAAATATGACCCAAATCAAAATCATTTCGAAAACATGAAACACATCATTCAAATCTAAACCAAGCCAAACTACCTCTCTCCATCTCCCCTTTAAATTCAGTTTCTCCAGCAATGCTGAACAGCTGTCTTGAAGCAGCAGTTAACTATCACTACATTATGATTCGGCCCCTTCCATCATTTTGCACAAAGGTTTTTAAGTCTGTATGCATGAGAGGTACTCACAACGTGGCAAGGCCCTCATAATCACCTGTGATTCATGCTAAGAACCCCCAACGGTACGGCCTTTAATGATGCTCAGAATCGTGATGTCTGATCTTGGCTCTATTACTGTCAAAAGCGCTTTTATCTGCCCTGGGTTAAGGGCTCATACGCTCATGCTGGTGCCTATCAACGGAAACGATTGGTGATTTTTTTTTCTCACTCTCTGCCCCAAATATTCATTCTTTTTTCTATTTGCCTCATAACGTAGAAATGAAAGAAGCAAAGAGTGTGTGTCCTCTGGAATCAATTGTAACTACTGCTATTACACAGGTCATTTGGCCCAAATTGAGGCATCCTGCCCAGTTTTTCTATGCCTTGACTTCAAGGCAACAGAAAAAAGGAAAGAGTAGCTCACAAGAAATAAAAGTGCTATAGAGACATTTCCTGGGAGAGGTCACCAATACATCCTGGGATATTTCAGGGCCAATTTCAACTGAATGTTAACACTACTGGGCACAGAATCCTCCAATACTGTATGCTTATTTTAAAATGCCTTCGTGTTTAGTGTGTTGGAAGATTGCCACAGCAGGAGTTAACAACTGGCAGGTTAAGTAGAAGGCCCTTGCTGCATACTTGCTTATATTTTTAAATAAAGTGCATCCTGTTCCAGGGCTGGCAGTCAGCACACCTCCCTGTGGTTTCCTTTTAATATCATTAGAAGGTATGACTGAATTTTCCTCTCAGCCTGACACCAACGAGTCATGTGGACTTCAGTGGATCAATTAAATTTTCTAACCTTCAATTTTCCCATTTGTCAACTACTGTTGTTGTTGTTGTTATTATATTAGTATTTTGGGTACTGGGAATTGAACTAAGGGGCACTCAACCACAGAGCCACATCCCCAGCCCTACTTTGTATTTTATTTAGACAGGGTCACTCTGAGTTGTTTAGCACCACACTTTTGCTGAGGCTGGCTTTGAACTCACCATCCTCCTGCCTCAGCCTCCCAAGCCACTGGGATTACAGGCGTGTGCCACCTCCCCAGGCTAACTACTGTAATTATTACATCTCATATTCTGATGTGTTTGGGTTTCTTATTCTCAGAAAAATACATAAAGAACAAAAATATGTATTAAAATGGATTTCTTGAAAACAAAAGCAGCCATGCATATTTTCATAGGGCAAGTGGCCTGATCTGAAATATTTCTTAAACTATTAACCCCTAGGTATTTATATCTCAGTTAGATCTTATGAACACTGTATCATAGAGAAATTACTCCAACGATAAAGAATGAAATCACCAAGCTAAAGATAGTTGTTCAACGGATTAGATTTGGCTTCTGAGCTCCTCAGAATTTTTTTGTTGATGTGCGTGAGTGTGTATGTATGTGAGTGTATGTGTCCCTTAAGCTTCTGATACAGATAGGAGAATGAAAACAATCTGACACAAATATCGCTAAGAGACAGCTGAACTCCAAATTGGACACTAAATATGTAAGAATTAGAGCAGCGGTAATAGTAATGGAGGTAACACAAGTGAGAGAATGCGGAGATAAGTTCTGTTGGAATTTAGATTGGAGGAAAAGGGCACAAACGTGTTGGATCACTTTAATCTACGTAAAGCTCTTTCCTTTCTTTAGGTTGACAGTGCCCAACAGGGACTTCAGTGTTCTGAGAAAAAAAAGAACAAGGATACTTAAAATCCAAAGCACTATTTTGGCTTTTGCTCTACTTTAAGCTCTTCTTTTCTGAAATTTACTGCCACATCTTAAGTTGCATAGACTAAGAGTTCTAATATCATGCTTTCAAAAGGTTGCTTCCAAAGGCTTTCCAGATTAACAGATCTTTTCCACTAAACTGACTTTTCTGAGACAATGTAAAATAACTATTATGGTCCTATTTAAATATTAAGGTTCAGAAATTACTTTTATGGAATAAAATAAATGTTTAGTCTTCTGAATTGCAATAGGGATAAATTTGTGCCTGAAAGTTGGGGAAGAATGTTGGGGCTTGAGATTCTGCATCCTTAGGACTCTTCTAGATATATGGTTGCTTCTACCCAGACCAGAAAAGTTGATTTATGTACATTTAACCACAATTTTTAAAAAATGCTATGGAGAAAAGTAGAGATGTTAGTTAGATAATTGATTAGAAATGAATTAGTGTGAGAAATGTGACAATATTAAACAGAGTGGTTAATAAAGATTTCATTGACAAGGTGACTTTGGTGCAATGACCTGAAGGAGGGAAGAGATTGGGCCACCTGGGGAACAATCTTCTGGCAATGAGACAGAGTGTAGATGGACTCAGAAGCTGCAGGATGCCAAGCAGTCCCCAGCACTCACCTCTTTGTCTGATCCCCTTCGCCTAATAGACTGCGAGAAATGACCACTCCCTATTCACATCAACATTGCAAGACCAACTGATTGAGCACACATTTCAGTCTGTTGGGAGGATTGCCAGAAAAGGCCTAACACAAGCAAGCAAGGACTAATTTGGGGACAGCAAAGCTTCTGTGTTGCTCTGGCAGTTCTTCACTTCTCTGTAAGTTTTTAAATATTTAAGAGCTGCCGCAAAAAGGCAAGCAGAGTGATGTGTTCTCCTGAGCCTGATCAGACTGCCATTAACCGTCTGATTAGGAAATCGACCTTTGAAGATGGACCAGGGACCAGGAGAGAACTATAAGAGAGAAAGAGTATGGGCTCTGTTTCCAACCCAGATCCTGGACAGAGAGAAGATTTTAGTGGAAAGGTAGAAGGTTGTTAGCACAAGGGACTTTGGAGGTACTTGGAAGATTCAAGGGCTGTTGGGGAGAAGGGCTCTTCCATTATGCATGGCTCCTGCACTCTGTGTGTGGTCTCAAGGGTACAGAGTAACTGGGGCCTCAGAGTGGATCATCTAGAAGATTCTAAAGGAAAAGTGTTCATATAAAAACCCCAGATGTGTGGCAGGAGTAAGGTATTTCATACATCTAAAGAGATCAGAGAATTAAAAAAAAAAAAAAAAAAAACACTGGAGATATAATATATCAATGGCCCTTTCCATTGGTAACAGCCATCATGTAAACCAAATGGGTGCATTCAAGGCACCCAGCCACTATGGAAGAAGCAGCAATCAGATGTAATGGCTTTCCTCTGATGGCCAACTGCTGACTGTATAGCCAACGCTTTGCTCCATGGGGCTTCCCACCCACACACCTGGCCCAGCAAAGCACCAATACTGGGATGTAAGATCAAGCAAGCCTATGTAATATACAGGATTTGTGTGTGCCTTAGTGACTACCAATAACCAGTTCCTAAAGGCACAACTTATGGCAAACCTATCTATGCTGGTGCTAACCAGCTAGAATTTGCTCAAAGCTTTCAGTCTGTTGCTGAAAATTGAAGGGTGGAGGTGGGGGCCTCTGAGGATCCTGAATTCTTGCTGGATTGGTAAAGATTCCACCTGAGTGTTCTTTGAGGTTTTCCTCATTTTTCCGTTCCATAAAGCTATCAGGAGAAATCCTGAGACCCAGGAGATCACCACACCAGTTGATAAGCACAGAGAGAGGTGTGGTCTGACATCTGTAGGCTATAAGACTCACGGCCTTGGAAGAGTCTATCAGTTCCACCACACTATTGATGATTTACGCTGTGCAGATTGGAGAAGGCCCAATGCTCTCCAGCTCTCTCATTACCACTAATATAAGTAATGTTTGTAAAATTTGGGACTAATAAACAATGTAAGACAATCAAGGAAGGAAGGAAGGCAGGAATCATTGGTGAATACTTCTGAGATACCCCTGGAAACTCATAGAAATAATGGAAGGAAATTTAAAGCCCATAAAATGTGAATGCTACTTATACAGGGACTTCTTTTGTTCATAAAGCCTAGGAAATTTGGGTTATTGAAGGAATTCCTTTCAAGTTTGTGTGTGGTGGTGGAGGTAGGGTGTTCAAAGACTATAGAAGGCCATGATCCAATTAAGAGCTTATCTTCAGATGTGGATCAGCTTTATTTTGAGCCATTTTCTCTACTCTGTTTGTGCTCCAATTTCTCCATAAGTTAAATGGAGGCAATAGTACCTGCCCCCCTTGGGGTACCTGTGAGTGTCGGATAAACCAACAGATGGGAAAGTACTTAGAGAAGCTGAAAGTCCTAGTTAGCTCAGTCAATGAATAATCAAGATTATTATTATATTCTTTTCATTGTCATTTTATTACGAATTCTTCGTCTCCCTCTCCACTCTGGGGGGAAAAAGAGTCTGCCAAGAGTCTGAGCAAAGGAAGGCCCTAAAGTTAGGTGTGCGATTTATTTGTCTTGGTCTCTAATGAGAAATTGAGTTCTAAACCCTTTTGAAACATCTGTTGCATTTTTAACTCAGTAAGTGCAAATAACAGAAAAATAGTAGCATCTGGGCTAGAAACGAGAAGTAGCTGCTCTTATTTTTAAAAAGAGAGAAAAAGAGCTAGATAAAGCAAGGGGAGAAGGAGAAAGAGAGAGAGAGAGAGAGAGAGAGAGAGAGAGAGAGAGACATTTTTTACACAGAGCCCTTGATCACTAAATGTCCTGCTCTACCTGATGCTCAGAAGCTGCGTGATTGATGGGCATGCGCAGCTGTGCCTCTGCCTGGAGTGTGGCTCAGAATCCCAGTGCCCCTCCGCTGGGTCAGCACTTTCCTCTGCGCGGGTGCTGAGAAGCCACTTTCTGCGCACGTTTCCCACTCCCTCCCTTTTGCCGGCCCTCGCTTCTAGGAAAGTAGGAGCAAATGGTCCATGAAGTTTCATTTGCCTTGAAAAAAAACCAGAACCATCTTCAGAGAAATGACAAGTAGTGCACTGGCAAAGGGCCCCAGAGAAGGGGCCTGTGGCCCGTCCAGCCTGCTGCCAGCCGGAAGCAGAGGAAGCCTGTGGGCGCTGGAGACGGAGGCCTCAGAGGGACACCAAGAATAATGTGGCCATTGGCAAAGAAGGAAAGCCTTCATGGAAAGAAAAGATCTCACAGAGTTTATAGATCCCTCACTCTTTGGAGTTGCTTCTGGGAATCTGGCCTGAAGGAAGTCGCTAGCAAGCAGAAAAGAAAAGTCAGCAGACTGGTCACCTTCCCTAGGCAGGTGACAGCATCATGACCTGTGTATTAGGGTAGGCAGCCATTGTTGCAGAGAGAACAGAATCACTACAGTGACCAGAGACAGATACAGGGGAGGCCTGAGAGGCCAAGGATCATAATCCACTCTGGGGCAGTGAGCTTTCCCCACCAGCAGCCAGCTGCCCACTGTGAGTCTGTATTCTTCTGTGCTGCATTAGAAACCTAATCATTCCTCCTCAAGAGACATAGGGACGTTTACAACTGTACTTTTCGGGGCCCTTCCAGTCTCATGAGAACACTTCTGGGCCCCCAATTTTTCCTGGACTTCCATAGGCAAATAGAAGAATTTTCTTATTTATAGGGACTCAATTTTCTGGCCAGAATTTGTCATAAGAAACATTCCCTTTTTTGAGAATGTTTGATTAAATGAGGTTTAAGGACCTTCAACCTTATTTGGTCTGTCCCCTTTACTTGTATATGGTTACCCTAAGGCCACAGAGGCTGTGACAGGCCTGCCACAAAAAATTCACAAGCCAACCTTTGACTCTTTCCATTCCAATTGGACACATCTAACTTGTCCCTGGGATGCTCACAGAGCAATCAGAGGCTTCATGGACACAAACTGGTCTATACACTTAGAGTAAATTCTGCCTCCTAGTCCCCCAGGACAGAATCTGAAGGATACAGGAAACAAGAATCTGTGATCATCTCCAACTACTAACACTTGGCTCATGGACACCTGGGAATGGAGGAGAATGCCCAGAAGAAGAGGAAAGAGCTATGGGTGTGATAAAGAGAACAAGGGACAAAGTGAGAAGAATATGGAAAATAAGGAAAGGGAGACGGGAAGAGAAAGAGAGATGAGGAAAAGCAACCAGAGCCCAGAAAGTTTGTTCTAGAGTAGGAAGTCAGAAGATTTCAGGGTGAAGGCCTGGAGTAAGAGCTAATGAGAAAAGAGTAAGTCAAGGAGGGACTTAACTGAATTTCAATTTTCAAGAAGGATCAGTTTGAAACATCACAGAAGTCAAACCAAAATCCTTCAGCCGAAAAGCCCAGCAAGGTATATGTTGATTGTGTCTGCATGTGTGTGTGTTAGAAAATGCATCATCTTGGTTTTCAACACCCAGCTTTTTATCACAAGGGATACAGAGTCCCTGACTCACAAAACCAACTTCCCTCTGACCTGGAGGTGAAAACTCCTCCACGGTGGGGCATTGCCACCTTGCAGAGTCTCCCTGCAGCACAGCACAGGGAGGCCAGGGACTTAAGTTACACACCAGGGGCCAGTGGGGCTGCACAAAGCTCATATTATTCTTAACTTTAATCAGGATTTTTGCTTCTCAAATCCTTCTCTGAAACTATCTCCTGTGCTGAAGTTTTATAATGATGCTTGAGGTGGTTTACGGATTTGTCAGGAATCTTTTTTTAATTTTTTTTTCCTAAAGATATCACTGAATTTCTTATTTCTCTTCTTCAAAAATCATTATTGACAAATATGTGCGGTGATAGTACACCCCCTGAGTTTTCTTCCACAATAAATTAAATCAAACCCTCTGCTTTCCTGTTTATTTATTACTTTATGGGGAAAAAAAAAACAGGGAGGATGGGGGAGGAAAGAAGGAGAAAGAGAAAAGGAAGGAAAGAGAAGACAAAAGAATATTCTTTTAAAAAGTCATAAAACCCAGTTCTTCAAATATTTAATGAAACTTTTCCCTCTGTGTAAGGATTGAAGACTGAATTTATGCCAACGTGAGACAATTAGAAAAAAATCTGAGTCAGGGGAAAATTTCCTGAACCTGATTTTATGCCTTCATTACATGCTTATATTTTAAGACCTGCAGTTAGAATGGGGCTTTGTGATATTGGAAAATAAGAAGGAAGCCTAAAAGACTTTTGTTTTTTTTCTAAATCACATAAACAGCATTCTTCTCTTTGATTCACAAAGGTGTATGTGCTAGATCCAAGAAGGCTTCCTAAGAGGTTCATGTAGCTGTCACTGAGGTAAGTTTCATGAACTTTAAGACAGAAGAGTCCCCCTGAAAGTCTTTGCACATCCTGACCATCTCCACCATCCTCTACAGCACCCTCACTCTCACCAGGACCAAGGCCAAGTCTCCCCCAATTGGTTTCCATGTTTTCTTTCTCTCTTCCCTAGAGTCCATTCCTATACAAAAGTCAGAGTGATCTTTTAAATTACGCATCACATCATGCTACTCTCTTGCTCAAAACCCTCCAATGGTGCTGTTCACGCTGGACACAAAACCCATGCTGCTGGCCCATGACCCACCAAGCCAGCCTCCACCTGTGTTTCCACCTATTTTCTCCAACATTCTCTTCCCTTTTCCCACTAAGAAAGTTCACAGTGGCTTTTGTTTGTCTGTTTTAATTTCTGTTCCTTCAACAAATCTACTTTATTCTCACCTTAGAGCAGGGTCCTTTCAGTATTTTGGACACTCTTCTTGTTACTAAATTGACTGAACAAACTATGAACCAACCCAAGTTTTCATCCGTGGGGCAAGGATGAAATTGTCCAAGAAAAAGACACAAAGTAGAAGGAAAAACTATAAAGTCATTTTGTGTTTGTTGCCTTTCAAGTTCAGCTCACTTAAAGGACTAATAATTACATTTGCTCATTGCATATCCCCTTTCCTAGAATGGAGCCCCAGGAGAGCAGCAACCTCATCTGTCTAAGATTTTCCATCACCTTGAAATGTGCCAAGGACTTTGTAGACCTTCCATAAAGAGCCGTGTAAAGAGAATAAATAAAAGAAAAATAGTACACATCCATTATCATTTTAAATGCCAATATAATGCAATTTAATGATTAGGTACAATTGTGAGAGGTTCAAATTCTAAGCTGGAAGCAAGTTCCCTCTTGGATAAAAGATGCAGTATCAAAAATGGTGGCATCATCGAAATATCATGAATTCCCCAATAAAAGCCCTGCTTTCTGTAAATCTTCTAGCTATGCCTTCTGCATAGTTTAACTCACCACTGGAGGAATGCATTTCTTGAAAACTAAACATTTGACAAATGGTCTTGTTTTCATTTGATGATTTTGCTTTCTGAGAAACCTCTATTCACAGCAAAGCAATTTGGCCAGGTGGAGAGTTTTGTAGCAACATTTGCAGGGGTCACAATTGCTGTGTGACTCAGGACAGAACACTTGAGTCCCAGGATTTATATCAAAATAGAATGATAAGATCTGCTGCCAAATTCCCTGTCTAGCTTTTCTGGGAATAGGCTAGAGGTAGATCAAATCCTGTGAACTTTTCTGGGAGAAAAAGAAGATGTGTTATAGATACAAAATACATCTAAGTGACCCATCTTGTTTTCAAGTTCTGATCTATTTCATTAAAACTAAAAGGCAATATACTCTTATTTCAACCATCCATGGAAACCAAAGCTCCAAAAAAGCCAACACAACTAGAGAAAGAGAGAGAGAAGAAATTCAGCTCAGACTATGGCCTTACAGAAATCTAGAGAGTAATTCCCTGCCAGGAGCCAGGTTGAAAATATTGATACAGTTTCCTGTTCCTACTGAATCATCTATCCAGGGTATATTATGGTTTTGTTTGATTTGATACAATTTTCAAAAATATTTCATCCATTTATATTTAAACAGAGCATGGAAAGACAGATTACAGTGTCCAGGTAACCACCATCTTTGACATTACTTGGACCACCCCTTTCTCATGAAAATAGCATAGCTGCCTAACACTTGGGATCCTTCCACTATGAGTCTCATGATGATTGTGGCATTTCCTGTTCATTGCTGTTTTAGTCAGCTTTTTTGTCATTGTCACTAAAAGACTTGACAAGAACAATGTAGAAGAAGAAAAATTTTGGCTCATGATTTCAGAGGTCTTAGTCCATAGATGGCTGACTCCATAGCTCTGGGCCCAAAGTGAGGCAAAACATCATGGTGGAAGAGTATGGCAGAGGGAAGAAGCTCAGGATATGGCAACAATGAAGCAGAGTGCACTTGCTCATCAGAAGCAAAAGGTAGTCCCCAAAGTCACACCCCCAGCCACATCCTACCTGCAGACCATCTCTTTAATCCATTAGTGGATTAATCCACTGATTAGGTCACACCCGTTATAATCTCATCATCTCACCTCTTAAAATTCTTGCATTGTCTCACGCATGAACTTCTGGGGGACACCTCATACCTAAACCATAACAATTGCCTAGTTGATGTACATCATTCTCTCCTTCCTTATTCACAAGTTGTGTTCAGGCAGCAGTATGCCAGCCCCCAGTAAGACACTCACTTGTCATCTTCCTTAGAAGTTCAACATGTAGATGTGATGCAGTTTCTGCTCAGGTGATCAAAGTAAACATTCATCAGGAACCTCTGGGGCAGATTTGCTTCTTGGGATGTGAAAGGGCAGGTGCTGATGGCACCTGTCTTATGAAGGAGGAGATGGTCTACAGATGCAGTGGCCATCTGGGAAACTCCAGCAAACAGCCTGAGGACAAGAGCCATGGTACAGAGGACCTAGCAGAAAGACGGAAAGAGTTCGAGTCTCTGATGACATCATTGAGCTGCCAGATCCACACCAGAAACTGCCTACATCTGGTCTTCTTGATATCTGAGAACAGGAAGCACCTATTTGTTTAAATCACTGAAATTAAGTCATCCAATCCTTGTAGCCAAAATTATTACTAGCTGATACAATGATCATATTAGGTGAGACTAGAGAAATGGTTCTATAAGCAGAAATGACATTGGAACAACAGGAGTGAAGGGCCCTTGAGAGATACCCTGTTTGCAGAAAGAGGTTTCCCTAAATAATCTCTACCATTTAGTCCCTGTCCCTCGTGGTTCATATGTACAGACACAGAATTGTTCTTTTGCTCCTAAATGCTTGGCCTCTGCAGCCTCACTGTTTCCTACCCCCCAATCCTTCCAGCTGTTCCACATCTACCCTTTATTATTTTCCATCCATTAATCACTTGTATTGTCCAGGTTTGCAATTTTCCAAACTCTGCCCATTTCAATTAGATGCCAGGGTCACAGACATAACCCGGCAGACACAACCTGTGTGGGTCTGACATAGGAAGGCGGCTGGATTCCTGCAGGCCCTATTTCCATGTGTGCCGTCTTTGAGTCCAGAACTAGATAATTTCACTCATCTAGAAAATTAAGGTGAATAAGAGAATAGAAAACTGGAATGGCATATGGTCTAGCTTCCTGAATTTGTGTGATTATCCATTATCAAATCACAGGCCCTGAGTTATTAAGTCTATTGACAGATGCAATGTAATTTTCTTCAAACAGATAACTGATCCGGGAGCTGATAAGGTCTGAATGTGCTGTGCACACGCCCTCATATTTTGATCATTCTTCACTTTCTTCATTCCATGCTCTGTTATCAAATTACGGATACAAATATATACCCAGAAATAAAGCTATTCATATGCCTTAAATTTATACTCATGGCTCACATTTAGGTACTTAATATTTTCTGACTCCGAGCAGCATTGCTCTATAATCTTGGGACCAAAGAAATGAAAAAATAAAGAAATTAAAATATAAAATGTTTAAAAACCTGAGTCTGTGAAAGGTTTGAAATAAATTGTACAGAAATAGGTGAGCTCAGGTTGTAAGCTATGACAGCTTTCAGGATTTCAAAGTTAAGAGACAACACTGTTCTGGTATTGCTAAAGTGTGAAGGGCTTGTGTTTTCCTTTTATAACTCCTGGAAGGATATTCTCATGCAGGTGATAAATCAGCCCTGAAATTCAGCTCAAGTTACAGAAGCAGGAACAATACCTGATACAAAGACACTGTGCAAACATTTTAAAAATCACCCTTCTGAGTGTGTACATTTGGCACTAAAAGCATGATGAAAGCTTTATGGCTGTTTCACAGAATTGGGGAATAATCTTTCAAATTTATGAAACAAACAAACAAAAATCTTACTTGTCCCACAATTTAGCCTAAGTCCCTCATTCAAAACTATTCTGTTTTCTTTGATTTTCCTCCACTGAGATAGATTTAGGGAATCAGATGACTGTCAATGCTCTGAGTTCCAAAGAACATGTTTTCTTTTAGGTAGGTAGATAAAATATATAAGTTCTAAGTTTAAATACGCATACCAAGCAGGAAATGATTAAACAATATCTTCCAGTTATATTGTTAGATGTGTAGCAATAGCACCTATCTATATTCTAAGCCAATGTAAGGTACGTTTTTCCACCGGGGTTTTATAAAACATCCCCCATATAGAGAGAACAAAACACAACACTTTTAGATATCAAACGGATGATCAACACACATATTGGATTCATCCAGAATTAGAGCCATAAGACATCACCTCTAAGCTGCTTAGGGCTTGGTCTGCTTCTGACATTGAGGGGAAGGATCTTAGGAAACATTTTTTCCTATCCAGTATGAGAATAGTATATAGGGAAAGACACCATCGGAGAACTCTTTTGACTTAAGCAACACATGCTTTTCCCTCTTCACATTAAAATAGTCTTGGGAAACAGCCACATTAATCCCAGATTCCAAAAAGGGGAAAATGTTGGAAGACAGAGTTTGTTAAAGACTGCATAGTTGGTCAGAGAAATGCAAATCAAAACCACCCTAAGATACCATCTCACTCCAGTAAGATTGGCAGCCATTATGAAGTCAAACAACCACAAGTGCTGGCGAGGATGTGGGGAAAAGGGTACACTTGTACATTGCTGGTGGGACTGCAAATTGGTGCAGCCAATTTGGAAAGCAGTATGGAGATTTCTTGGAAAGCTGGGAATGGAGCCACCATTTGACCCAGCTATTCCCCTTCTCGGTCTATTCCCTAAAGACCTAAAAAGAGCATGCTACAGGGACACTGCTACATCGATGTTCATAGCAGCACAATTCACAATAGCAAGACTGTGGAACCAACCTAGATGCCCTTCGATAGACGAATGGATAAAAAAATGTGGCATTTATACACAATGGAGTATTACTCTGCATTAAAAAATGACAAAATCATAGAATTTACAGGGAAATGGATGGCATTAGAGCAGATTATGCTAAGTGAAGCTAGCCAATCCCTAAAAAACAAATGCCAAATGTCTTCTTTGATATAAGGAGAGTAACTAAGAACAGAGTAGGGACGAAGAGCACAAGAAGAAGATTAACATTAAACAGGGATGAGAGGTGGGAGGGAAAGGGAGAGAGAAGGGAAATTGCATGGAAATGGAAGGAGACCCTCAGGGTTATACAAAAGTACATACAAGAGGAAGTGAGGGGAAAGGGAAAAATAATACAAGGGGGAGAAATGAATGACAGTAGAGGGGGTAGAGAGAGAAGAGGGGAGGGGAGGGGAGGGGGGATAGTAGAAGATAGGAAAGGCAGCAGAACACAACAGACACTAGTATGGCAATATGTAAATCAATGGATGTGTAACTGATGTGATTCTGCAATCTGTATATGGGGTAAAAATGGGAGTTCATAACCCACTTGAATCAAAGTGTGAAATATGATATATCAAGAACTATGTAATGTTTTGAACAACCAACAATAAAAGATTAAAAAAAAATGCCCAAGGTTTTCTTTGATATAAGGATGATGATTCATAATGGGGATGCGGGGACAGCATGGGAAGAATACACGAACTGTAGATAAGGCAAAGGGGAGGGAAGGGAAGGGAAGGGTCTTGTGGGTAGGAAAGACAGTGGAATGAGACAGACATATTACCCTAAGTACATGTATGAAGACACTAATGTTGTGACAATACTTTGTATACAACCAGAGACACGAAAAATTGTGCTCTATTTGTGTATTATGAATTGAAATGTGTTCTGCTGTCAAGTATAACAAATTAGAATAAATAAAATTTTAAAAATTAAAAAAAAAAGACTGCATAGTTGCAAGAATATGAGCAGATGAATTAGGGCAGAGATAATCCCAATGGGTGATAAACAACTAAAAGGTGACTTTAATTTAGAAAAAAAATGGCAAAAACAATAAAACAATGTTAAAATCCAGGGGAAGATAGATTTAGGGAATCAGGTATTTTGGAGATTTCTGGTGACAATTTAACTGCCATATCCCTCAATGACAAGTAACTAAATAACTGACTATAGTGACACACACCATCTCTCTTTCTCACTCTCTCTCTCTCTCTCTCTCTCTCTCTCTCTCTCTTACACACACACACACACACACACACACACACACACACACTTACCCTTTCAGCTATTTACCCATTCATTTCTGGGTGTCTATCTTCAGAAGACTGGTTTGTGTTATGAGGTGAATTATGTCCCTTACTTTAAATTCATGTTGATGTTCTAACACTCGGTCCCTTAGACTCCTTATAAGAAGAGAGAATGATGTAAAGAAGCCCCTGGGAGTTAGACCACAGATCTTGAAAATGGCAATCTATAAGCCCATGTGAGAATCCTCAGAAGAAACCCTTTCAGTCAACATCTTCACATCAAGCCTCCATAACTGATAAAATAAAGACCTGTTGTTAAGCCAACTGTCTGTGGAACTGTGGTTCCATAGGCCCTAGGAAATGGAAGCAGTGACACACACAGAATATTCCACAGAGCGCAGCTGAATTAAAATAAAATTGAATCCCTACAAATTCCACCAGCACTGAGAGACTGAACTTCATGTGGTGAGAAATGACCTCTTTATAGAAATATTAGGAATATACGTGAAAGCACAGCCTCTTATTGGTTGGTGTTACACATACGTGTTCTGTGAAATGACAAATCGACAGAAAATGTGTATAATGGTTTATCACATTTTTAATAACCTGACTCCTCTTTGTGTAAAAATCTTCCTAATGTTAGTAGTGTTTTGTTGTCGTTGTTGTTTGTTGTTATTTTTGGATATACTTGTGGAGTGTATTTTGACATATTATACATACATGGAATATAACTTACTTTAAATGGGATCTTTAATGATGGTGGTTTTTAAATCTTGCTGACCAGTGGCTCTAACTGATACAAATAACCCATTAACAGGAAAGTAAGATAATAAAAAATGACTAAAATATGCAAAGGTACTCATGGCCTAATAAAAAATTCAAAATAATTCAGACAAAATAATACACATGCCAGATTACATGACCTCTTTAAGAGGAAGACCATAAATTGTCAAACTAGTCACTTTTTTATGTGAAGATGTAAGGGAGGCCCTGTACCTTCATATACGCCAAAAAAAAAAAAAAAAATGACTAAGATTGAGCTCTTACTAGAACCAAAACATTTTAGAAATTCGGACGTGTTACCGTTGCCCAACAGTAAGTCACCATGTACTGAATGTTAAGGAATATCATTGATTATATTGGACTGGAAGAATATAGCCACTTATAAGTTTGTATAAGAATCTTATTTAATAAATATGTGATCCTTGGGACATGAGATATTCAATTTTTATTGGGCCTTCAAGAGACACTCTAAAGTATCCTCATTTTCTTTTCTAAAGCCTTTGGTATTTCTTACAGGATTTAGTCAAGTTTAGAATTTCCATTTTGTAAAGCTACTAGGAAAATCTTCTACTTCTTCTGGGGTGGTCATTTTCAAACACTAAAGACAGACTATTGATTTTCTTTTATGAACTAGTTTTTCTGTATATATGGAATTTCACAACAAATTTTAGATCTCAAACTTCTTTGCGAATTGTGTCTAGTGTAATAAATTTCTGGAGAATTTCGTTTGCTTCAGAATTTCCCTTCCCTTTTGGAAGGGCTACGTGCAGATGGGAGTGACAGAGTTCAATGTAAGGATTAAATAAAATTATTAATTACCCAAAGCTTTCTGAACCATAAGAACCGTGCTGAATGTACAGGACACTGGTGTAGGCATCGAAGAGCATCAATATTTATTATGAAGATGTGTGTATTGATTGAGCTGTAAAATGATTCAAACTAATATATGCCATCCCAATAATTGAACTCCACTCAAAAGAACACCCATGTAGCCACAATGAAAATTGAAAACGATGATTCTGATTTATTAAATTACCCTATGCAGCCACAAGATATTGAACAAAGAAAGAAAATGCTAACATAAGTCTATGGTAGTGGTGTCTTGCTGTTAGAAAGAACCAGAGCATACATTCCACTATGACAAAGAGGTGCAGTTGCTCTTTTGAAGTGAGTAGTCGGTGATCCTGAGGCAGAACTGTTCGGCACACCATCCCTTGAATGGTTTGTTCCCTCTCCCCATCACTTTTCCCTCCCTTAGGAACTTCCCTGGTCACCCAGACATTATCTCTGTGAAGTTCTATGTCTGCAGGTAGCTATGGGCATGAAGGAGGGATAACATGGATAAAAGGAAACTTGATGGGATTTAACTAATGAAACTACCCAGAATGTCACCCAACATTCTTCTGCAATGAAAGACAACATCTACCTTGCAGCACATTTAGGAAGGATATGAGTGAGTTTGGTTGTTTTTAAAGGACTTTTGGACACTATCTACTCCCCTCAACTTCTCAATTCTATGTATCTGTAGAGTACAAAATCATATTCTGGCTGGGACTCCTGTGATATTATAAAGATACCTATGATTAAAGAAACACATAATTATCTTCATAATACCATAATTGCTAAGACATGAAAGTAAACAGAAAAGATTTTAAGCATAGATCAAAGCAAAAAGATTTTATGCAACCCTATACCAAAAATGTTAATTCCTTAGCATACCCCTCATCTCCTTATTATTTTAGTTTGTTGGGGTATGTTGGGGGTCCTTAAAAGATATGTCCATTAGGAACTGTGAATGTGACCATATTTGGAAAAAAATGGGGTCTTGGTAAATGGAATTAACTTAAGGATCTTGAAAGGAGATCATCTTGGATTATCCAGGTGGGTTCTACAGTTAAAACAAGTGTCCTTTTAAGAAAAGGAAAAGATACAGAGGCAGAGGGAAAAGCCAAGTACAGCTGAAAGCAAGGAGTAGAGGTATAGACCCGAAATCTAAGGAATGCCTGAGCCGCCAGAATCAGGAAGAGGTGAGGAAGGATGCTTCCGTGAAGGCTACACCTTGAACTTGGACCTTGGACCTCCAGAACTATAAATGAACACATTTCTATTAGTTTAAGTCTCCATATTTGTGGTCATTTGCTGCTGTAGGCCTATGAAACTAATACACGGAGCTTTTATATTCTTTATTAAATGCTACTTAATACATACAAATGAAAGTATAAAGATTCTTTAGTAATGCATTCAACCAACACTCTTGAAGTGCTTCTATGTGCCAGGAACTGTGTAAGTTTCTAGACAAGTGGCAAAATTTAAAAAGAGATTACATTTTAAGATCCTCATTTTCTTACAAATGAAGTGTGGAAAGTGTTTTTTCATTGATCTTTGCAGAGTGAGAAAAAAATAGATCAAGACTTTTAAAGAGGAGACTATGAGCTGGGGTGGGAAAATGGGATTCTTTTGATATAAAAGTCATGAAAATAATTTTAACATGTGGAAAGATACTGTTACTCAAAATAGAATAAAAAGGGTTTTGAAATATTCAATTCAGAGTCTATCCATCCCTAAAGAACACAGATGCTTTCCACATAACCTGTTAATTACAAATGAAAAGGGCAGCAGGTGGAAACCCAGCAAGACCTGCACCCTTTCCCAGGTAACCATCCTGATCAAGGAGACCTGTTTCTCCATGCTATTCAAAAAAAAATTAGAAAGTGCAAGAGGCTTTGAGTCCTCTGTTGTTTTTCTATTTTCCAGATGATATTTCGCATTATGATGTGTCATCCCATGTTGTATCAATCACATTACAATATGTCACTTAATGTAACATAAAGCAATATGATTGACACAATCTACCAGGGCTTGTCACAACACTGCATGTCAACTAGGACACTTTTATGGGTTTTGTAAAGAAAAAAAAAAGTCAACATATTTCACAGAACATCACATCCAAGGTGCGGGGGGCGGGGGAGGGGGAGAGAGAGAGAAAGGCTTCTTTGAAGATTTTTGCAATATTCCTGTTGAACGAACTGATAAAACATCAGCTAAGTAAATGGAGTCCAATGTCTTCCCTGTACCCATATCAAATGCACCTGGTAAACTGTTACCAGCCTGTCTCATGTTCATGGTCAACACCCATTGTCCCCTGTTCCTCTTTGCCATGTTAATCCAAGACACCTTACGAAACCACCTCTAAAAGAGGAAATAGAATTATCAAATGGAAGATCTGTAACTGAGACAAAAGAGGCAATAAAAATAGGTGGCCTGGGAGGTGGGTTGAGAATGATTCTAGAAGCCATCATGGGTATAAATCTGGTTACAAGTAGCAACTCAAAATGACTTAAAAAAAAACAGACAGAGAGAGAATTTATTATATATGCATGGGGATTTTTCAGGGAACTGAAGGAAAAGAAGTAAACCTTAGGAAAGAACCAGAAGCAGTCATCAGAAATTCACCATCATTCTTTCCTTGTCTCTGTCTCTGTTTCTGTCTCACCTGCATTCTCCTTCCTTCTGCACTCCTGCTCCATCCATTGGGTAGTATTCTTCCCCACAGCAACCAACAAGAATCCCAAATGATGTGGAGATGTTAGTGGAGATTTGATGATGCATCTCCCATTCCTAACAGTGTTCAATTTCTAAGCTTCACAGTGTGGGAGTCAAGGACCTCACCCCTGGTTCCAGAGAAAAATTTAACTTCAGCCCACTAAGGAATTCCATTACCCTGATCTGTAACTAAATGTTCTGGGAAGGGCATTTAAGCAGTGAAAGTGAATCCAGGGGAGATGTGTCTAGAACATTGGGAGGCCAACTCTTGGCTCCATACTGGGCCTATCTCAGCAAACAAGTAAGTCTGGGATTGCTTTAGCCATTGTTACAACATGAGGGGAGTCTGCTTCAAGGTCAGGTAAACTCAGAGGAAGGGGAGCTAAGACTTGAATCCTGGTGACTTCCTTGGAGTTCTTAGTCAAATCACACCTGTATCCCACATCTCTCCTAAAACAATTCAAGTACATGAGTGAACAAAACTTCTGTGTTACTTAAATTAGTGTGAGTCAAGTTTTCTATCTGCAACCAGAGGAATATCAACTTATATAAGAGACCAACTTTAAATTTTACAGTTTTTAGGAAAATCTCTAGCCAACCTAGTTTGAGCCAGCCAATCAAATAAGTCATGACAAGGGTACAAATATAGCTGCTAGGTGCCAAATCCCATAGACTGTGGGAGAGTTGATCTGGGGCAGGGGAATGAAATTTTGAATTAAATCTATTATTAGCGAAGATACCCATTTGCTGGATGTATCTGAATAAAGAGCCCTCTGTGCTTTGATTCTTTTCATTTTTTTTTAAGATGGTTGGTTGACATTTCTGCACCTAAATCCCTGAGATTGGTTAGGTACTCACTCTAACTATGGTTTCATATCTCACAGATAGGTTCCAATAAGAACAATCCTTTACATTCAGATAGTTTTCTACAGCTTTCACATTTTTTTTTAAATCTTTCCATCTGCTGTTACTGTTTGTGCAGATAGAAAACAAAGATTTCAGATTTTTGATATTTGTATAGAAGTCCCTCCCTCTGAGTTTCTATGGGAATAATGCCCTTACAAACATCCTATTTCAAGGACAGGGTTGGACCCCATCTATTGCTGTTGAGGTTAAACCTGGCTTAGCTTCTCTGGCCTTTCTGAGTGAACCTTGGGTGTGACGTAACAGGAGCTATAACAAAAGGCTCATATCCTATATTACAGGAACTCCTATTGAAGTCAAACACAAGGAAAAATCAGGGATATACATAATTAATGCCCAGTAATTGTTCAGCCAGGTATTTTGCTTTTTAGAATAATAATTTAAAATTGGAAACAATTGAATGTTGAAAATATTGCTTTTTAAATAAAGTATTATTTATTCATGTGACAGGATTCTATTAGGCAATTACAAATTGATTTTGCAGAATATTTTAGGAAATAAAAATGCATCCGAAATAGAGGGAAGCTAAGGAAGCAATTGGCATATGAATTATGAACACTGAAAACTGGAAAGAAACAAGCATTAACTTTGGTTACCTCAAGATTCGTAAAGTAGTAGGATTATGAATGGACTTTTTATTTCCCTTTTTTATACACTGTTTTTTTGCATTTTCCAAATGTATCCACAGTAAATAAATATCACTTTCATAACTAGAAGGGGAAAATGTTATGAGCACTTCCTTCTATTTTTGTAGACATGGAATGTATTTCAGTTTCTGGGTTTTGGTTTCAGCGACAGTGAAAGCATATTGACAAGAAATAGTTTAGAGATGATATAAATATGCCACATCTAAATCATTTCGAAGAAAATGCAAATAATTCTAAAACATAAAAAAGGAGGCATTACTTATGCAAAGAAGGGGAATTTTTGTCCATCATATTTCCTAATAGAAGAATGTTGCTTCTACAAAAGAATAAACCTTTTGCTTTCATCTCCACCTTTGAAGTTTCTCCAAATTAAAGGTCGAAATGACTTCCTGCATCATCGTGCTGTGGCAGTTGTATGATTTATAACTCCGATTACACTTTGTCTTTTACACTGTGCTGAAGTGAGTGAGGTCAGAGTCTCTGCTTTCACTCAGTTTCCTTGTTTTCATGGCTTGAAGTCCAATTATTCATGTTTTCTTAATGCAGTTTTGTTTAGCTTAATTGTACAGTGAAAGTCTGGCACACATAATTAATCAATCTATTGCAAGTGACGGTTGAACAACCCGTATCTGTTGAAAATTTTATTGTAAAATACCAGATGCAAGGACTTAGATGATAGGAACAGATGAGAGAGACACACCAAGCCATCTTTTCCTCAAACCAGTGTTATCAAGTGATCATGCCTGTTGAGAGAAATCAATTTACTTTTACAGGTTTGTCCTCTCTTCTGGAAAATCCAAGATATACCTTCTATTGTTCTCTTGGCTGCCGGGCTGACACACCAAGTTCCACCTCCTATATTCTTGACTTCACTGGATACAGACAGAAAGATGCATTGTTTGGCATATCACAAAGGGGTACTGGGCGTTGATGGTGTGATTATATAATCCGGCGCTTTAGCAAAGCCTTCCCCTTCATCCAGCACCCAGTATTACTCTTCATTCTCTCTTTAATTTTATATGAGAAATTTGAGCTGGACAATGAAAGTCCCTTATTTTTGTAGTTTCCTTAGACTTCATACATTTTTAAGGAACTTTGTTCTAAGAATGTTGTGAGAATCAATTTTTTAAAAAATTATTTCAATGTCCCTTGCCAAGAGGAGTTAATATACACACATTAGCAAATCTAGCATCCTTCAGAGCACCTTGTTAATGATAGTTTAATGTGGCCCACATTTGACCCTCTTGATCAAGTGGCTAGTGTGAGCCAGCTAGTGGGCTCGGGTGGACGTTTCACTGATACAAGGCAAGAACCTTCAAGGAATTTCTAGGCAAGGGGTAAAATTGCCAGATGAATCCAGGGCTACATGTATGGTTGTAAGTGTTCTCACTGAGGTGGGGAGGGGCCACCCAACATCTAAGTAGTCCCCAAAGCCTTTCTGGATATGTAGTTGCATTTCAAAGAATGGATTCAGGAAGGCTGGTGAGGAAAATGGAGACTTTTCATCTCCTGGGTCCTCACTGATCTTTCCAGCAACTTTTCAAAAGTGCTAGAGACGGCATTATGAACTCCACTTAGCAAATATGGATATTGAGAACACAGAGGTTAGATCATTTGAATAGTGTCACATACGGAAAGAGTAAGATGTTCAGATTCATACCTGCTCCCACCAAAGCAAAAACAAAGGCCCTATCCTTTTGCTATGGTGTGCAGCGCCCACACAAAGACACTTCACAGAAAGTACATTATTTGTAAATAAAGATCTTTACTACCTCCCAGAGATAGCAAGTAAACTTTAAAAACTGCTTCCTCTAAGCACTTTCCTCAGCCAAAACCAATGTCACTTACGTTAAGTACCTAGCCCAAGATGATGGCAAAGAGAAGCCCGGGATTCTAACACATTCTCTTTTCATTCCTCTGAAGCTCTGGTTGTTATATGATGGGCTCCTGGGCACTGACCTGGTTATTTCTCTACTTGCATAACCCCAATATTGCAGCTATAACAAAGTTCCTTTTTTTTCCTTCTACTTAATTGTTGCAGTCATTGCCACTGTTGAGTGAAAAGTAAAGCATCTCTGTGCTGGCATGTTGCTTTATTTTGTTCTGCTTTATTTAAAGAAAGAGACTAGTAGAACTGAAACCAGGAGAAAATGATCCTGTTTGATGAAAGGCAACAAAATTATAAATGTGGTCAGACTTCCCAGAATTCAACCACATATGTAGAAACTAGAATCAGAATGTGCTTCTAATAGAACTATTGGCTTCAAGAAGTGACCATGGCCAGTCTGAGTTACTGCTCCATGTTCCAGACACATTTCAGCAACTTCGAGAAGTAAGAACACAAGCATAAAGTTGGGTGCCTGGCTTTGGCTTCCATAGTGGGAGTGATACCTTGTCATTATTGAACTGGTTTTAAAAGGAGAAGAACCCCCCACCCCTCAAAAAAAAAAAAAATAGACAATGCACAGCAGAGTGGGTGGTGGCTATTTCCTTAGCAGCAAATAGTGGATATCAAAAGTTTATTCTTAGGCTTTCCATGGGCCAGAAATAATCCAATCTTGACTTACCTCACCTTTCAGGAGTTTCTGGAGATCCAGACTAACAGCTATGTTGAAGCAGTTGGCTTCCATTTGCTTCCCAGTACAAATTTTGTAATAAACTGCTTCTGTTGTTGCTGTTTATAGTACCAACTGCTATAGTCCCAGCAACTCAGGAGGCTGAGGCAGGAGGATTGAAAGTTTAAGGCCAGCCTCAGCAACTTAGCAAGATCCTGTCTCAAAATAAAAAATAAAATAGGCTGAAGATGTAGCTCAGTAAAGCATCCTAGGTTCAATCCCCAGTACCAAAACAAACAAAAAATCTTAAGCGTATATCTAATTGAGTCACACTGCATTTTGAACATAACCAGTTAGAAATAAACAAGAATAAAGCATCTCGTTTGTCTTATTGACAGTCTTGGGGGGAAAAAAAGTCACAAAAGTGATCTATGTACTGGCACAGCCCTCCCTATATCTTGTAAAACCATGACCCTTATATCTGACAGTATTAAATCTTATATCTGTTGCTACCTAAACCCAAGAAAAGGCACTTTCCCCTTCTATAAATATGATATCTTTTGTGGCTCTTTTTCTGCATCAGGAAATCTCTTTTTACCGAGTACAAAAATTCCACTGGAAAACCATGATTTGACTTTAGCCAGAGACAAGTTTTCATCTTTAGACATATCAAGAGTCCTTTCTAAGGATTCTCTAAGACTTGAAATGGAATTGAAGAATGGAAAAAGAAATGGAATATCCTTCTTTACCTCTATCCATTCCAGAATAGAACTACACATAGATAAAGAAGATTAGGAGCTGAACTGGAGATATATTGGGTAATGGTGGGGGTGGTGTGTGTATTTTTGCACATGCATGCACACGGGTGCACACGCCCTCTGCCTTATGCAAGTGTTAACCACTACCCCCTATCCCAGGGAATGATAAAACACGATCCTCACTCATTTACAGTTAATCTCAAAGGTTAATTTTGTTGCTCATACTCTATAAACAAAGAAGATATTTCTTTCCCGGGACAGGGCCTTTTGCCATAAATGAAACAGAGAAGAAAGTCAGCGCGTCCTGGGGATTAAGGAGAGGTTGGAAGATCCGAAGAACCTGGTGCTGACAGACTTGCTTATTAAAAAGTGCCCTTGGTGGACGGGCTGCTGCTGATGGCCTGACATGGCTGGACTTCAGAAGGCCAGCACACAATCAGTGGACTGTGCTATTCTGGGGACAGCGGGGCACCAGGGAGCCTATTCTAATTTGTCAAAGTTGTATCTAATTCCATAGAACAAAGTTCGCAAAGAGAGATGAGCAGAATCCACAAATTATTGCTCATTCACCAAGCCCTTGATGGAGTGATAGAAACAGCACACAGCTAGGGTTTTGTAAAGTAACTCGACCCCTGCCAGTCAGCTTTGGGTAATTCCGCCTTGTGGCCATAACAGTTTCCCTTGTTTTTTGTTTAATAGGATTATTCCTCAGAATATTAAAAAGATAGCATCAACATCTTTCAGTGGCCCCAGAAACTATTTCTGGAAATAGAAAAAGAATGGTTCAGGTGTTTTGGGGACTCCTGGTAGGACTTTTGATCTCTTCCTAAGTTAAAAAAGAAAGAATGTGGTTGTGCAAGGGGTGTACCCAGAGCAAACCAAACACCACGCTGAGTGTTCTAGAAAAGCAACCTCGTTCAAACTCACATTGCCCATTGAAACTTCAGCTTACTTAATTGGAAATTGAGACTGAGATTCAAACAAGAGCTTAGAAGTGTTCCACTTTTGAAATTTTGGAGTTGTGAAGGGGGAGAAGCCCTTCACAAGTCAGGAGAGGCTGAAAGGAAATTCAAGCCCTACAAGGAAATGTGTTGAATAATCTTCAAGTAAGGACTCCTGGAAAATACTGCCTTTTGGTTGGTGAAAGTGGCACATTCAAGGAGAAAGCAGGCACAGACCTGGCAGTACTGTTGGTCTGTGTTCCCAGTCTGGTGAAAGTAAATGGTGGTGGAGGTCCACCCAAGTGAGTGGCTTTTCCATAGCACTCCCTGGGGGCCTCTTATAACTCTGTGTTTATCATGAACACAACAAGAAGAGGTGGGATGAAACACAGAGCTCAACAATTCCTTTACACACAAAATTCAATTCACATACAGGCAGGAATGGTCTCTGTCAAGGGCTAACCAACCATCCCACCTCATCAGGTGTTCAATGAAACACTTTGCCTAGTGGTTGTCCTCAGTCCCCATGAAGCCACATTTTCTCCTGTTGGGTGGTTCTCCATCCCATACCACTCTAATTCAGACTGGTTACTTTTCTTTCTAACTAATAGCAAAGATTCTCATTTCAGACATTTAAAATTCATCAAAATTTACTATTTGTCTGATACTGAATTCACCAATCGTGGCTCAATGGATACGGATTACCTCACCACGTAGGTCTGTGCAGTCACAGCAATTTCAGTAGCTATGGCTCTCTTCCAGCCTGAGTAGGCTCTCCCAACTACTTTTGCAAGAATTTCTTCTGCCCAACACCTTCCCTGACTCTAAGGATATTGATTTTAAAGACCGCTCTGGTTTTAGGAAGAGAAAGGAAAAATTCCAGGTAGGATATTACCTAAAAGATAATTCTTATTTAGAGGCCCTTAGCTCTTGCCGGTTTTCCTCTGTTGAGCAAACTTTTGGATGAAAGGTTAAAGAAGAGTCTTGTTTGTTGCACTCCTGAGCTTGGACTTGGGAGAAGCAGCCTAGGATAGTGAAAAACCTGGGCTTTTACAGTAAGATTTGACTTTAAATCCTAGCCAGGGCAGTTATTTCCTGTGAGGCCTGGGTGGTGGCTTCTACCATTTCTGAGCCTCTGTTTTCTCAGGTAAAATGAAATTGAAAAGATTGCTTCCTACTCTGCATGGCTGATGGGAGAAGTAAACAAACCAGTTGCAAACCGCCTTTTTTTAAATTGAGACTTATTTTGGTAAAGGGATTAATGATACAAACGCTGGGCACCACCCACTTAAAAACTATGTGTCCTGAGCAAGTTATTTAAGCTCAATACCTCAGTTTAGTCATCTCCAAAACAAAAATAATAATAATAGAACCTATTTCATAAGACTGTTATAAACTTCAAGTGAATTTGTAGCTGTAAAGTGCTTAAAGTCATGCTGCCGACCTAGTAAGTGCTCAGTAACTGACAGATCTTAGCCTTCTCTCTCTAACTTTTCTTACTTTTCATCTATGAAATGAGAAATGTACAGGTAAAGTATTCTGTACAAGTTAGCTGCTAGTTTTGTCTGGTTGGTTTGGTTTGGTTTTACGATTATTGACTGCATGGACTAATTCCAAGAGATGTTCCTCCCAGGCAGCACACACAACAGCCCCAGACAATAGCCCCTGCAACCTCTCTTTCTTAGTGCAATGAAATGTCCTGTAAGGGTAACACTTTCCTATTTCATTCTTTGAAAACATAAAAGATGTGTTTATATAAATTAACTTTGCCATTTTTATTGGATTTTTGGTAAAATAAAAGAAATTTCAAGTCAGGCATATAGAACTGGGCATAAGGTGTATTTGTTAAGAAAAATCATGGACACAACATTATTTTAGGGTATTTACTTATATTTCTCTGATGTACAAAAAGATTTTGAGAAACTTAAAATATAAGGTGTAAATATGATAAAACCGAAAAATCATTACAATGAATAAAAAGGCAAAAGAACAGAAGATCTATGCTAATGCAGTTTTCTGTAGTGTAAAACTTAGCACCAAATTTATTGACAGAAAGCAAAAGAGAAGGGTCGTAAGTTTAAGTTCCTTTCCTTTTCTAGTGTAACAAAACCTCAGAAAAGAAAGAAAAGTTATTTTCGAATCCTAAATTCTGCAAGGAATTTTTCACAGGAGTCTTAATGTGACTAATTTTGAATCACATATTAGTCTCCACAAAAAAGTGTTTTAAATATACTACTTATTGTTTATCTACCCATTTCATTTTACCTCTACTGAGAGGGTCTCTGAGTTTAGACAATGAATTTGGAAAAAGAGGTTTACTATTTGCAATAAAATCTTGGTAACTCTTGAATCACTCTATCTTACTGTGATTTATATTTTCAATAATAATAAGCTTACACAATGCAAGTTGCATAATGAATTTATTTTATTTATTATGATTAGCAACGATGTATTGAGTTCTCTTTATGAGCTCAGAAAGTGCTAAGCCCTTTATCTGCAGTGGCTCATTTAATCCTCCCAAAAAATCCTACCATACAAGGATTATTATTCCACTCATTTTACACATGAGAGAACCAAGACTTATGGAGCTAAAGAATCTTGCCCACGGTTAGATCATTTGCAAGTCATTGTGGAATTTGAACTTGAAGCCAGCTCAAGATAATCTGCCTGAGTCTTCAATACTCTTTAAACCTGTTGAGCACACTTTCAGGAAGACCATATGAGGACATCAACTAACCATCAAGTGAACACAAAATTGTCCTGGAATTGATGAGAAAAGCAAATTGACACAGATTCTATATGGTACAAGCAAAATTTATTAGAAGTAAATTTATGGAGACAGAAAGGAATTTTCTTCCCTGGTTTACTGGAAGCTGAGACTGAACAGCCAGTCAGGACACCTAGGGGAAGCTTTCAAACTTCATTTGAAACTTTTAAACTTCAAATTTCAAACTTAATTTGAAAGCTGGGTCAGAAGTGCACTTAAACCTCCACTTCCCCCCCCATGAAAAGTCAAGTCTTGTGCTGCAGGATTCCTAACAGAGCCCCGTGTGTGTGATCTCTGAGTTGTGATTATTCCCTATGATGTAGTTATGCCAACAACACAATTGAGCAAATGCTTTCGCCTGTCCAGGCCGTCTATGGACTGAGATGTCTGAAACCGTGAGCCCTCAAATAAACTTTCCCCTCTCTGCAATTGTTCTGGTTAGGTCTTTTAGTTATAGCTGTGAAAACTGACTAAAACATGTTCCTTTTGCCCCCAATGCCCTCCCCTCCTACCTTCTCTACCTCATTAAATCTTTTCTGTCTTTCAAAGGCCAGCTTCTATTCCCCACTCATATCCATGCTTCTCCTGCAGACTTCCATTGTATGACAGATCAGTGAGTGTCTCATGGTATCCATGCCATACCCTTCTGACTTCTTTGCCCAGTTGTGAAGTCCTTGAAGGACAGGACCATATCTCCACCCTTCTATCCCCTACAGTACCTATCACTGAGCCCAACACACAGCAGGCACTCAAACTATTTGCAAAATGGAATTATCCTCAGAACCAACCTCAGGAACAATCCCCACTCCCTTGAAACAGCTGCCCTGATTTTTCTCAGATAACCTGCCAGAGGAATTCTAAGGACAGTTTGCCTATTCCTATATGTCATCCTATAGTTTCTTCACATGAACACTGAGTTGGGGACAGAAGCTGGAGCAGGAAACCCATTCCCAGAAAACTCCACTGTGGGCTGCATAGCCCAGAGTCAGAGTGACAGGAGAAGGGAAAAGATCCAGTCTAAAGCACATTTCAATTCAAAAGCATCAGCTGAAGAAATGCCACAAAATGAACTACATGTTGGTTTCCAGTAAATAATTGGTGAGCCTTCTGGGAGGAGCCCGAGGTTTTGCTCCAGGGGCTGGCATTAAAGGAGGGATGATTTTATAATTCTTTTATTCATTGAAAAGAAAAGAATGTGTGAAGATTGGGGGTGTCATTTCCACCCCATCCCTTTTATTTTATCAGCTAAAAAGGGTTTAAATATTTTTAGAAAAGGTTCCTCTTAAGAAGATGCAAATTTATACCATCTTTCTGCATTCTTAGGATCACGTGCTCTGCTCAAAATCCACACTGCACTTCAGTTACACACACGTAATTCTTCCTGACCTAGATGGAGCAGAATTCTCATAGCAAATTGAGAATGTACGGATCAGGCCCCAAAGCCAAGGGAAGAACTCTAATGGTCTGCACATCATCCCCATGCATCGGATTTTTACCGACTTTTTTTTTTTAATTGTGCCTCCTTTCAAAAAGGAAACTGTTCTTTCATTTCCTATTATAGTCTAGGAAAGACCAGCACCTAAAGGGGTAGATTGTAATATTGAGAGACACATGTGGAAATAGCTTTCATGATGCCAATTTCCTGAACTGCTTTCAAAAGCTCTTTTTTGGCTTAAAGAGTCCGGGGAGCCCTTTTAAGATTTTATACAAAGAAACTGATCAGTGTCATAATGTTCTGATGAAATTAGAGCCCATATTGCTTGGCTGCAATGACTTTAAAAACAGTAGCTTGCTGTGACTGACTGGGGGCATCACCTCTCCAGAGGACAGAAGGAAGACAAGGCACAAAGTTCATCTAGGAAGGATAGGTGTTTGACTCTTGTCGTAATTCAAAGGTTTTGAAGGGAATATTCGAACTCCATGATGAGGAGCCCTATTTTGATCTCAATATTTAGGAAGAGTTTTGTTGAGGGAATGTCTGTTTTTCTATCTTCCTACTTAATGGGGACTAAATACATTTGCATTTCTTGGATCCAGGAATCTTTACAGCTGAGGAGTTGATGTATAATGAGTCCTGGAATACCAGTGTAACTTATTTACCTTTAACAAAGCCCTAGTACTTTACCCAATCCCATAATTTTCTCCACCTCATGGAAAATAAAACCCATGTAAGTCCTTTGGTCATGGAAATAAGTGTAAATGGAAGTATCTCAGAAAGTTTCCTCCACTTTGAGGCTGGGTCTCCTTACCCACAATTGCCTCCCTGCAATGAAGAAGAAATAGTGTCACAGATTGGATATGAGGTGTTCCCCCCAAAGCTCCTGTATTAATGCAGGAATATTCAAAGTCAAAATGATTAGATTATTAAAGCTTTGATTTACTCGGTCCATTCTAGTTTGCATGGATTAACTGGGTGGTAACCATAGGCAGGTAGGGCATGATTGGACGAGGTGGGTTACTGAGGGCATGTTCTAGAAGGGTGCATCTTCCCTGCAGCCCCTTCCTCTTGCTCCCTCTGCTCTCCAGCCTCCGTGAACTGACTGGTTTTCCTCTGCTATGCCTTTAACCATGATGTTCTGTCTCATTTGGGGCCCAGAGCTATGGAGTCAGCCAACCATGAACTAGACCTTTGCAATTGTGAGTCAAAATTATGTTTCCTCTCTAAGTTGTTCTTGTCTAGCATTTTGGTCACAATGATGAAAAGCTGACTATCATATGCACATTGTAATTTTGGTGACTATAACCAGTTTCCCTTGCTTAGAAGTTAGCAGGATGAAATGATTCTGCTCACCTATCATGAACTTCCTCCTTAGATAATGCAAGAGAGGAACTTTTCTTAGAATAATGATATGCCCTTTAGCAGTTAGGACTTTCAAGGCAGTGGCCATGAAATCATGGATTACATGTGACTTTCATGGACCACCGGGCACTTTGGCTTTTATGGTCCTACATACACACACACACACACACACACACACACACAGAGAGAGACAAACACACAGACACACACACACAGAGTTATATATTATAACTGAATTTGTATAAATATGAAGATATTAATATTAAATTAAAATATTTTCTTTAACATAAAGTTCACTTTTTTCACATGATTTTAAAAGAAATAGAGATATTTTCAAGGAACTTTAAAAGTATCATAAATTGTAGGCATTATGTCTCCTGGGGTGAGTTGGCACTGATACAAATGCTTTTCCCTATTTAAATGTGCTGATTCTTACATCTCACCTCTGGCATTCCCTGAGTGGAGCCTTGGTTTCTTTTGGTGTGAGATGACAAGACTTAGACTCTCTCATCTATATCATCTCACGGGCCCTCCCATTAACCCAGTGGAATAAGTGTCGTTTTTCCAATTTTCTACAGGCTCATAAATCTTAAGAGATCCTCCCAAATTGTCTCAGCTGGTAATTGACAACGTTTCCTGGGAAAAGTGTAAGGAATGAGAACCAATCTTTCCTTATTTTAGGCATTCCACATAAAATCCATTATTTGATTCCCAACAAACCTATGGATAAGGTCTGAATTCCTCATCCAAGCTGACTGGTTAATGGAGAACATGGCCAGGAGTGGGGCATAGACATAACAAGAAAGGTTGGGAAAATCTCATGATAACACAAAGTCCAAAAGGCAGGAATAAGTCTTTAAAAAAGAGACCAAGTCCAGAGCCTCAAGCCAGAGAGAAAACTAAGTGAAATAGGAGCTGGGAGGAAAGGAGAAAGAAGACTACTTTGAGCTGCAAACAGGCCAGTATGCCCAAGGTCACTTTCTTGATGTCAATAAGTTGCCAAGGGGAAAATCAGAATGGATAGCTAGCTGGTATCATCCCCATTTTACAATTAAAGAAACTGAGGCATAAAGTGTTTAGGTATTCTTAGTTCACACAGCTAAGAAGCTAATAAGTTGTAAAACTGCATTTGAATCCTAATGCTGTGTTCACCTACAGAACAGCCACCTGCACAGAAGCCAAGCCTCCATTCTGAGCTCTCTCAGCCACCTCCTAAGAAGACATCCAATTCTTGGGTGTGACCAAGGGGAGCAAGGCAATGCCTGAGAACTTGGAGATGGGTCTTCAATAACATGAACTACTATGTGTGTCCCCAGCATAATATTTGCAGATCAAACTCACAAAGAAAACATGAAATACATCAATATGCCAGCGTTCTGTGCCAAATGAATATGCAGAAGAATACGGAGAAATGTATGTTTTCCTCTTGACATCTTTTCAAAGAAAAACTTGTAAAAAAAAAAAAAAGGAGTCCTAAAGAGATGGAAACCTGACCATTCAGTCTGCAAAGAGAAAAAGAGGGGCCTACAGGCTTTTAAGTCATCTATGTACTATTATGTGTTTGACATTTCCCAATCAATGGAAGCCCTCAGGATCCCCATTTCTGTTGAAGGGACTAGCTGTAATTCTGGCTGGAGGGGAAATGTCTGAATGAGAGCCCATTTCCGCTGCCCCCCTCCAGCCAGCCCAGAGCCCGAGTGGCCTGCCACCTGCTCGAAGCACAGAAGGCAGAGCACTGCAGGGGTGGTACAACCTGGGCTGGCCCAGAGATGATGTTCATGCAAAGTCACAGCACAAAAATTAACCCTGTACAGTCTCTTTGGTTCCCACTGACAACTGACTTTAGAAATTAAATCCAGTTTTCTCGGTTTCTTAAAAGTCTGAATTTAAAAAATGTATTTCACCATAAAATGCATCCAGTCTATATTTTTCCCTTTTGCACGGTCTTCCTAAGGGTAACTCACAGACCTAGGGCAACTTTCATTATAGCTTCATAACTATCAGGGCATGCGTTGCCTGATTAATTCTGTCATTTAATTACAAACAGGCAGAGAGAGGGCTTTTATCAGATGTCTATACACTCTAATTCAGCTAAGATGCTAAGTAATCTGGTTTAATCACTGGAGAGATACATCACATCTGTAAATGCACACATATATTTTTCACAAGTCCATGGAGCCTGATAAAAACTTTGTTAAGAGCCAAAAGAAGACCTATATAGTTGTGTTCTTAACTGTTTTCAGGAGAGGCGGGCTGTAGCCTGTGTTTAGGGCTCCTTTTCTTGCCATGTTGCTTGCTGAATACATTCTCTGCAGAAAGTCAGGAGGAGAACACTATCCTGCTATTGCAATGCTTATGATGAGGATCTGAGAGCACCCAAACATAAGACCCCAGCAAGATTTCAAAAAACCAGCAGTAGCCCAATCCCCTGTCTCTGTGCAGGACAGAACCTAAGTGGTCCTACAAACCAGACTTCACAGCTCCCCTGACATCTGACACTCATTTACTTAAGTATTTATTCTACATTTGCTAGCATATGTATGTCTCAGCTTTGGCATTTGATCATGAATTCATGCTGGGAACACTTAACCGCACTAACATCTACATAAAATAGTGAGGAGTCCATCACCAAGATTTACATAGAGTCTTCCCAACGCAGTTGGCCCACATCTGCTCACCACGCTGGATGCTGTGTTCACTTGATGTTCAAGTTGGGATCCACATTCAAACAGGCCATTCAGGGCCACATTAACTTTTCATAAGAAAAGCTTTGTGTGTGTGTGTGTGTGTGTGTGTGTGTGTGTGTGTGCGCGCGCGCGCGCGCACTCACGGATTTTAGAGGAAGGGGGAGGAATTGAAGTCATAGTTGACAACATACGAAGCCTTTAGATGTGTCACAGCTGCTGCAACTGGCATTCATCCCCTGACCAAGGAATTCTGGGACAACATATTTTTAAAAGAAGTCCGTTTTTACAGAGCACTTCAGAGTCTCTGAATGCTCTCTTGGAGAGCAAAGTCAATCCTAGGTCACTATTTCAATGTAGTTTCCTTTATACTAAATCCTACTTTCAAGAAAATTCCTGCTATGGTTCACTGGTGTTTAACCTATCATATAATATCCAGGTTTACTGTGTTAGAAGAAGCAGAACAGTATTAAGCTTTTCCCACAAGCTTGTGATTGCATTTGACCTAGTAACCTGTATTAGATTAACATTTATTCTACAACTGCACAGCAAGCCTTGCACCTTGGTGAGCTGCAGTTTATAGAGGACACTAACCATTTTTACAAGTGGAACAGGAAAAGGGAATTGAATCTGAGGGAGTAATTCCAAGCAAGTATGTTGCTGCAGCAGTTAAATTGTTTATACGAGGAGTCGGGGAATTACTTCTGACTGACCTCTCTTTTTATCTGCTTAAAAGACAAAGTGCAGGTCTCCATAGCTGGGGCAAACTCTGGGGAATGCAGCTTGAAAATGTATAGGAACCATAGGGCCCTGCCATCCACCAATAAGGAGCAGCTTCAAAGGCAAGGCAGTGCAGGAATGTAAACAAAGTAAGGGCACTGGATTTAGGATGTTTTAACAGTAGCCAGAGTTCAATGTTTTCCCATCACTCCATGCAGACCCTCCAGGTCAGGTGGGACAGAAGTGAAACATAAGTTCAAAATGAGAACAGGCTTTTCTATCATGGATATTTTGATGGAATGGCCTCTTGATTTTCCTTGGCCACCACTCAGACTATGGTGGATTCATTAAGGAACATTTCAGGCTTTAAGGGAGACAGAAAAATGTCAATTAGGAATCAGATGAGGCATGTGTTTGGGACTCCCTTCCTCCCATAAAAAAAGGTTGAATCCACGAGGAAGCAATTACCAGGAAATAAAAATAATAACTGTCTAAGCATCCACTCAACATAACAATAGAAGGAGGTCACCCTACATTATACAGAATCATGCCATAAAATCCAATTTATTCTTTTGGTGAAGATTGTATTCACCAATATATCCACCGTGATGGCTGGGGAGTGTCCTCCCAATGGAGTCTAAGAGAAGCTGTATCTAAATTATTGAGCCATTCAAGAAAGTCCCAATGTTCCTTGAAATGAGAAAGCAACCAAGAAATGTAAGAGAAAGAGAATGTCCTTACACTTGAAAATTACAGAGAGGACTAATATATTCATCTTCACAGCCATGCAACAATGGAAAACAAGATGTGATCATTTTACAATCCCGTTTTTTTTTTCTTTCTTTTTCTTTTTTTTTTTATGCTGAACATGGTAACTTGGTCACTATGTTGTCAGTGGTATCCTCCAAAAGTTTCTAAGCTTTGAGCACCGAGCTCAGGCATGGTGGCACATACCCGTAATCCTTGGGAGACTGAAGCAAGAGGATCTCCGGTTCAAAGCCAGCCTCAGCAACTTAGTGAGGCCCTAAGCAACTATGTGACTCTCTAAAAATAAAAAAAATAAAAAGGTGTATGGATGTGGCTCAGGGATTAAGTGCGTTCCTGGGTTCCATCCCAGGAATGCACTTTAAAAAAAAAAAAAGCTTATTAGAAACACAATTACCCAGCACCTCTCAGGCAAGCTGCGTCAGAGCTGGCTGGAACTAGGCGCTGACTTCCATTAACAGTACATTCTCCCAGGTGATGGTGATAAACAAGCTCAGCTGAGGACCAATCTTCTAGAACCCATGCAACACAGAACAGCTTTTGATTGAGAGTCCATAAAAAGGGTGTCAACAAGAGCTCAAGCATAGCTTTTTAGACCCAGAAGCATAGCAAAAGCTGACCCTAATCTATTTAGGAATTAGCTCAATTAGAGATTGATGAAACATTCGCTCCTACATACAATCAATAGGTACAATTCTACAGCTGTCAATGTCTGGTAGTCACTTGGTTCCTGCCCTCCAACATTTCCTGCCCATTGTCTGTGGACAGAGGTGGGACCTGGAGATTAAGCTTGTAAAGCTGTCACTTGTTGGGCCCCATCCACTCCAAGACAGTCCTTTTAAAGCCACTCCACCCAGAACAATAAGATATTTTTCACATTCTCCATAGAAAGCATGAATAAATTCTACAGCCAGACATCCAGAAGGGGTTGGGGTGTTTTGTTATTGTTGTTGTTGTTGTTGTTTTCTCTGTTTTGAGGGACAAAGAAAGAGGAAGGACAAGCAGGAAGAGTTCAAGGAAGAGAAAAAGAGAGAAGTAAACAACATGCACCTGAGAATTTTTAAAAAGCAGCAACAACTGAGTTCTGAGACTGGGATAAGAATGGAATCTGCCGTGGGGATGCCACCTTCAAACAGGCCCCATCACAGAGAGAAACCCGTTCAACTGAAGCAATGCCTGTCAATACGATGTTCACTGGGATGAAAAAAAACAGTGAGTTCAAATGCCCTACTTTTAAGCCCCTCAACTCAAATAGAAGAACAAGGGAAATTCCAGACAGCCAAAGGAGACAACTAAATGCACAGGATGTAATGCGATCCCCATTCATTCCCTCACCTGCCACGGAAGTTTTTGAGCCTCAAGCTTATTCTCTTGCCTGAGGTGTTCAGAGCAACAAAATGAGACAAAAGAGGGCACTACATAGGGACAGATAATTCTGCAGCCAACAAGCTAAAGGATGTCTTTCACCCAAGTTCACCTTAATCCAAGGCATTTTAATTCTATAGGTAACATCACTTTAGGGGGGAAAAATGGGAGAAGACTGAAAACATGAACACTGATGGTAAAATAGAGAGATCGAAACCTTTTTAGCATAAATCTCTAAGGTCATATCATTTGAAAAAAGAAAACAACAACAACAATATAGATTGGCTCCTAAAAACACTCAAGTGTCACAAACAGGCGAGCGTAGGTAAATGTCCATCCATGTCTGTATGTATAGATGGTGATCTCTGACCCAGATGTGCTCAGGTTTACACAGTTGTGCAAGTGGTACTGGTGGTGTGGTAATGTAGTGCAGAGTCTCAGAATTTAAACTAGGAGAGACTTCATAGATTATGAAGAACCGGAGCCTAAGAGAAATAGGAAGTAACCTGCCCAAGGTCGAACACCACCTCCTATGACTCAGTCTGGGCCGGAAACCCCCTCCTCGCTCCCTGCCTGGCATTCCTCTAACAGTGCCACAGAGACTACATGATGAAGAGGGATGGAACACATGGCCTCTAATGTCACCCTGTCAGTATTGGGTGAGTCATAAAGCAACCAGAGGCGCCTCTCTATACGGTGTGCAGAATTTCAAGTTGTCTGCCATGTATAATGTGTCCATTTAGCCAGAGTCTCCAGTATTAATTACCTTTGTGAGATACAATATGGCATCATGCAGCTTTGGAATCTGTACCCTTCATTAACTGTTTCCCCATTAACCTTGACGGGAATCACATTCCCACTCTAACCGGTAAGATGTGTTCTATTTGTAAGCACTCCCATTTTCTCTTTGAAACGATTCTCATATTCTTATTTCATTGTAAATGGTCCTACTTGCAATAAAGTGCCATTGAACGTATTTACTATTTGCTGCTTAATTTTGTCCTCTTGGAAGGAGACCGATGTCAGCTCCAACAGTAGTTAATATACCTTTGAGCACACACTGTGACCTTTCTCCGGCTCATGCCTCACTTCACTCTCAGATCTCATTAAACAGCAGAAATTATCTTCGGAAAGAGCAAAAATCAGAAATGTGCAGGTTTTGCGCTCAGCTATAGAGAAGAATTTGATTTAAATGGCCCTACAATGGCAAGCATGTAGAAAATAAAAGAGAGGATCAAAGTTTGAGCTAAATTGGCCTGTTCTTTCTACAAACTGGGCACCGTTACATGCACTGTCCTGGATGCAGAGAGGATTTGAATAATTTTGTGTGCCTTCCTGTCCTACCTGGTGTGTTAAAATATGGAAAGCCCTTTGTCAATACTAGCAGGCGTGATCTATGAACAAGCCTTTGGAATTTATCAACCCCTAAGAGCCCTGGGGGAGAGGGCTGAAGGAAAGGGTTTTTTTGTTTTGTTTTGTTTTGGTTTGGTTTTTTTTTGGTTTTTTGTTTTTTTGATCAGTGAAGAAGGAAAGTTGAAGGTTGGAAAAGTCAAGGAACCAACAGAATCAGGTCTGGGAAAGACAGTACAAAGACTTTGATTCAAATGCAGTTCCCCAAACACCAGAGGTGAGAAAAGGTAATCCCAGGAGCCAATCCTGAACACCAAAGATGGAGACAAGTTTGGGCAGGGGAGGGACAAAGACAACCTCACTCCTGGACATGGATCTTGTGTTAACGGGAGAGATTAGCCCACAGAAACTAAAATGCCCATGCTTTCCCAACTACCATCAACCTCCTAGTTTGACCTTCTGATGCACTGAATTCTTCCCACTGCAAACCCTGCCATCCTTCTTGGGGACCTTGACACAGGAGATTCTTCCAGCTCCCTGGCTTTTTAGCTCCTTCTCCTTAGGTGGCTGAGGACCATTGTCCTCTATCCACCTCAGTCAGCTGCTCCTTCCCCAGACCCCCTATATCCATCCTTAACTCTGGTCACACATCTGAACAATTTGAGACAGTTTTTTTTTTTTTTTTTAAAGATGATAATGTCCAGAGCCCTTAATGGATCCCTTGTAATCAGAATCTCTGAAGGTGAAGACAATTGTCTGTATTTTTTTACTAGTTCCCCTGGTCATTTTAATAGATAGGCCAGGATTGAGATATTGCTGTTATCCATAATGGCATCCACCAAACTTTTCTATTTTAAGCTCTCTACTCTCTGAGAATGGTCTACCTACATTTTCAGCTTACTCGTGATAACACCTCAAACCCTAAAAAACCTCTGCCACTTGTTCCATCTGCCCGCTGAAGGGGCAGCTCTCATTTTCCTCTTTACCGAGCTTAGAGTCCTTTCTTCCATCTTCATCCCTCCCTCGTATACTGAATGCCATGGAAAGCTTTCTCCCTTGGTCGGGCTTCCCTGACCACACTCCAAACCAGACTTGCACGGCTCAGGGACTTCCCACGAAACAAAGATAATGAGATGTTAGTAAAGGGACTGTTTCTAAAACCATATACAGGTAAAGAGAAAACAAAACAGGAAGACCCCAAGGCTAACAGCAGGAGAAACCTGAAGGAATAAGAAGAGGGAGTGGCTTCTGGGAACTAATAAGAGGCATAGTGACTGGAGGAAGAAGCCCAAAGGGAGCTGGAGCCTTCACAAAGGGCTGCAGCCACTGCCAACCATGGACCCCTAGGGAGAGAATGGCAAAGTGAATTCAATGCAAGCACCTCACTCACCAACTCCTACCCTTCGTTCTCTTCCTTGTGCCCAACATTGGCCAAGGAATCCATTGAGTCATTTCATAAATGTCAGCAAGGTGAAGGATGGACAACGGGTCCGGATGGGCTGGAGAAAAGCTTTCTCATGATTAAATTCACCTTTCTGCTTACACGTCCCTGATATCCAAGTGCAGCTGGGAAAACTGCACAGAAAGCAGAACTATCTCACCCAAGTCTAATGCTGCAAACTTCACGGAGCCCACAGCACTATCCAGCAGCCCTCCTATGATGGCAAATTTGCTTTCTCACCACCTTCAAAGACTGCCAGGCCCTTCTTCGCCTCATCCTGCTTCACTGACTTTGCCTGAAATTTTACTAACAAAATAGAACCAACCAGAAAAGAACTGACTCATTTTCTCACCAAGTCTACCAATCCTCCCACCTTCTTTACCTTCCCTCCTGACTCAGAGATGACCTGTGCCTCCTTCTATCCAAAGCCAGTCCCTCCACAAAATTCTGTGTAAACACAGAATTTCATCCACTCAACTGTTTGAAAACTCTGCCTCTGAGATTAGCTAACTTCTCTCTCTCCTGCAATCATAAACAAAACCAAACGAGTTTTGAAAGACTTGCTTCTACTCCCAGTCCCACTGATCCTGCAGATCCATGACCAAGCTGAGCATATTATATATTTGGTCTTCCATCATCACCTTGGAGGGCTCTTCCGCAATAGATTTGCATGGCTCACACCTTCCCTGCTTTCCAGTCTCTGTTTATATATCATTTATCTTCCCCTGAGCATCCAACTAAAATAGACTGTGCTCCTGTCTGCCATTCTCCATTCCATGGCTCTGATTAAATCTTCTTCTTAGCAGCCGTCACTTTGAAAATGTTGCATACATTTAGTGATGATTTCATATTTTTTATGGTTCCAACTAGAATCTGCTAATAAGTTCCATGAAGGTTCTGCAGGTTTTCTTTACTAAAGTATCTTCAGTGCTTAGGAAACGATCTGATTTCTGATAGGCTTTCCATAGAAGATGGAAGGGACAAAGAGAAGGTCAAGCCCAGAGGCCCTGATGATATGGCTATTTGCTTGCCATCCCAGCAGAAATCAGGCTCACGGGATAAAATGGCTCGGGGGGCAGGGGCTCAGTTCCCTCGGGAAGGGCTTTCTCAGCAGCTAGATGGTAAACAAATAAAGGGAAACTGTATACAGTGAAGATTCCAAAGTTCTGACTTTGATTCTGTTTCTAGTGCTTCTTGAATGTGCAGCTTTGGGGAAGTTACTTTACCTCTCTGTGCTTCTATTTCTTTATTCGTAAGTGAAAATGGATCAAGGAGGAAATAGATGCAGAAATGTTGAGTGGATTTTAAAGCACCCAGGAATTACTTCTTCAGAGTTACTGGAACCCATTGCAGTTGTTTTTGTTTTTGTTTTATTTTGTTTGTTTTTCAACACTGGCATTTGCTTCTTATTTTTAACTTAAATTGTTTCCTGGCAAAAGTAAGGTCAAGACCATTTCCCAAAATGAGGGCAAGTGACTCATCATGGCATTACTAGTATTTAAATATGTCACTTAAGCCATCAAAATGTTCACAGTTTAGAAAACTCTCACTCAAAGAGATTAAGTGTAAAAACTGTATTTTTAGCCCAGAGACTTACTTAGATAAACAAGAAATAAAAATGCAGGTTCTCTGGCTGGACTACCAAGTAGGGAAAGGAGTTTACATTAAAAGCCCTTGTTTTTCATTTCTTCTCCTATCCCCAGAACACTAGAGAACTCAGGAGCACTGAATATATGGCTTGAAATCCTTGGGTCTATACGTCACCTTTTGGAGTGCTTTGAGCATGTGGACCAGCCCTTCTCAACTTGATATTTACTCTCAAGGAGTTGCAATAGTCAGTGGAAATTGGAATTGCCCATCCCTGAAAAAATAAATACTGATGAGGGTGCATTAACGTGCCAGCCATTAGACAAAGAGCAGCTGTCATGCCTCCCCCTGGACTCCCTGCCCATCATCAGCCTTGGCCACCCACCTCTGTGGTGGAGCCCAGGTTTTCAGAGCTCCACAACCACATAGTGATGCTTACTTCATTAAACACCCCCCCGCAGAGTCAGCTATTTATTCCTCAATTCCTAGTGTCCTGTTATTTGTCAAAAAATAGAACTCATTATTTTTTATCTGGGCACAGGGCACAGAGTAAGAACTGTATTCCCAGTCTCCCTTGCAGTGTGCACAGCCATATAACCAAGTTGTGGACAAGAGAATGTGAGCATAAGTGAAGCCTTCCCCTTGCAAGCTGTCTTCTTCAACAGCAAAGGCCCCCTTCTTCTTTCCTCCATCCTCCCCCCCAGATCACAAATGTAGAGTAACCACTTTGAATCATTCATGTAAGAGAAATACCCTGAAGATGGAGGGGAAAAAAAACAAACAGGAAATATTACCTCCAAGTCAAGTGCTACTCCAATGTCAAGTACCACCTCCAAGTGAGAGGCATCAGACAACTTTGTGGAAAAGCGTCCCATGCCAGTCCTGCACCTCCTGCTTCCTGGCTATTATTGGAAAAACAAACACAGTTTGTCCTCCTAAAGCTACTTTTGTTTTAGGACTCTATTATATTAAGTGGACTTCTATCCTCACTAATAATCAATGTTGGAATCAGGAGAATGTACTTCAATCTCACTAGTCCACCCACAAAAATTAGTCCTGAAATCATTCATTCCAGGGGATGGATCTAGCCCAGGGCAAACTCTGGGCACTGCCACTCACCAGCATTCTACATCCAACCCTTGTCTTCTTAAGGGAAGGAGCCATTGAAATAGGGTCCTGAAGACAGTTGCGCAGCCGGACTCCTCTCCGTTCTCTCTCTGCATGCTCCACAAGGCCTATTGGAGCTATTCACCCCCGGAGCCAGTTGTCATGGTCAGCTGACAGTGCTTTACACCCAGGGAATGTGCTAAGCTCTGATGAGGGTGACTTCTAATTGTGGCAGCGTTAGAAGGGCTCTGTCTTCACACAGCTCCCACACTGGCTACAGGAGGGCATACCCACATCCACACCCCAATTTCCGACCCCATCCTTCTACACATTATGTCAAATACTACCTCCAAGTGAGATTAATTTCAGGGAGGAGTTGCCCAGAAAAATGCAGTACATTATAGTAGAATTTTAGCATGTTTCAAAATAATTATATTATACCTTATAAAAATAGTATTCTAAAAAACACTTTGAAGTACTTTTTGATAATCACATGATTTCCCCAAGATCAATCATTGGTGTAGTTAAAATATTGATCAGTTATGACATCCCAGAAGGGGTATGTATATGTACTTAGATATTCTGACTTCTCTCTTAAAAATATGAAGTTCCTGAGCAGACTGGACACTGACAAGCAGTTGCCTTCACTTTCCAACTCACTCCTCCTTCCACCTCTCTCATATCCAGCTTGGAAGATTCCAGGGTGTTCCATCTGCAAGGAATCTTGATATTCATTCGATTTGGTGGTTTTTCTTGCTTTTTTTGAACAAAAATCATCCTCTGTGAAAATGAAATGTCAAGTGGAATTCCAATATTTAAGCAAATAAAATCAGGACTTGACTAGTAACTATTACATGAGTTCAATTATATCACAAATATTATAAAGTATATCACTAACAAGTCTGAGACAGATTTGATGAACATAACTTTTTTGGGGGGGGAGTACTTTTTGAAGTGATCACAATCATACAATCATATAACCCTCAGGGTCTGGTTTGCTCTTTTATTTTGGTTTAGAAAATATTTGTTTTTCTGGCTATATGGTTGCAAATGGTAGCAGTTTTTGTTTTGTTTTAAAACAATTTGCCTTACAATTTAGGTTTCTGCTCAACTCAATTTATCCAGAAACTTTCAAGAAAAGTAATAGAAAATATCTGCTTCAAAGTTGAATTGTTAGCAACACCTAATAAATTTTTGCACTCCTCATCATAAAGTCAGAATGGAAGCATCCATTTTAGTGCTAAAGTGATGACTTCAAGATGTGAGATTTAGTTATGGGTGTACAAACAAAATCTTATGAAATGAGGAGAATAAATGCAAAGAAGCATGATCTGGCACATAAGTGATCAGGTGTGAATGAACTATGGTCACAAATTCACTGTGCAGTTTTACATCAGATGAGACATGGAGTGGTCATGTCAGAATTTAAGAGATGGACAAACCAGTGCAAAAGAGCAATAGTCTTCCTCAAACATATACACCCCAGTGACAAGACTTTATTCTGATGCTCATTCCAAATGAACCAAACAGCATGTTTTAACATATTGATGTTCATAGATATATTAAAATGTGAAGTAAAATAACTCTGAATATATGTTATTTTTATTGCTGTGTTTTAAAATTGTTAAAACAATGTATTTTCTGATATATATTCAAGTGAAAGGTTTACAGAACTTCTGAAATTCTTCTATGGAGCCCCTTAAGATTCCATGAAAGTGAGTCTGAAAACTGCCCATAAGATCCATGTAAGGATCTTAAGTTCGTACAGGTAAATTGAGTTGCCCAAGACCACTCAGGAAGCTTGTGAAAGAATCAAGACCGTTGAAGGTCTGCATCTTCTCACTCCCATTCTAGTACTCTTTCCCACCAGCCTGACATGGTTGTGATGGAAAGACATGCTCCTCACATCTCTCATTTAATGGCAGGTTCCAGACATCAGACCTAACCCTGAAGGAGGGAACCCACTTAGGTAGGAATGCCTGATATGACCATGAAATGCCAAGGGTTTCACAATTCCTAAAATTAGGAAAGTATAAATTCTAATTTATGCCTTGGAATAAATCATTCTCTTCATTTACACTCCATTTATAAATTGCCAGTGATGAGTTGGGTGTGGCCTGCTTGTAGATTAAGGCACATATTGTTTTAATCCATGATTTCCTACATTAGAACCGGCTTAGAGAAGCCAGTTGGTGAAGGTTGCAGTACTTTCTGTAGGGCACTGTGTTCGTTGGCTAGGAATGTCATAATAAAATACCACAAATTAGATGGCTTAAACAATAGCGATTTATTTTATCACAGTTCTAGAGGCTGTAAATCCAAGATTAAGGAAAGCCAGTAGGGTTGGTTTCATTCCAAGACCCGTCTCCTGGGGTAGCCATTTTTTTCCTGTGTATTCATACCAGCTTTCTTCCTTGTGTGTCTTTGTCCTGACTTTCTCTCTTAAAAGAATACCAGCCATGAGATCTGCTATGGTTAAGGCCTTGGAAGTCCCCTAAGGGCCCATATGTTGAAAGCTTATTCCCCAGGGTGGCACCATTGGGAGGTAGTGGGGAGCCTTTAGGTGGCAGAACTTAGCGGGAAGTCACTAGTCATTGAGGCCATGACCCTTGAAGGGAACTGTGGGTCCCTGGCCCCCTCCTTGTTCTCTTTTCCACTTCCTGGTCATGAGGTGAGTGTTTTTTGCTCCACCAAGTGTTCCTGCCATGATGTTCTCAGTCATCCCAGGCCCAAAGCAATGGAGCTATCAGTCAGATTGGAGTCTCCAAAACTGAGCCAAAATAACCATTTTCTCTTTATAAGTCAATTACTCAGACTAAACCAAAATCCTACCCTAATGGCCTTATTTTACCTTACTACCTTTATAAATTCTATCTCCAAACCCATCACTTTCTGAGTTATAGGAGGTTAGAATTTTAACATGAATCTAAGAGAGACACAATTCAGCTGATAAAAAGTATAATGGTCACTAGGGGTTGCCAAGTTCCCTAAAGTCCATGAGGTTTGAGGACCAAGATGGTAGCGCCTGTCATGGTTTCATCTCTCCACACTCCTCTGTCCCTCTCTGGGCATGAATGAAAGACTTCAAGGGGAAGGCTGAAACTGTTCAAACACCTGTTTATTTCATATTTTTTGTGCAAATGTGAAATCAGCAGAAAGGCACAGATTTGAAATAATAACATATATTTTTGGTACTTTTACTTTTCCTAACTTTACATCCTAGACTTGACTAATTAAAAAAAAAACACTTGTTTAAGAAGGGTGAATTTTAACAGTTTTAAAACACATTGGAATAGAATTGACAATATGATTGATGTATGTACATTCCATGTATGTATTATATGTCAAAATTCATTCTGCTGTCATGTATGACTAAATAAAGAAAGAATTTAAAAAAAAATACATTGGAGAGTTAATTTTTTGTTTTGTTTTGTTTTGTTTAAATCTGTACTGGGGATTAAACCCAGGGGTGTTCTACCACAGAGCTACATCCCCAGCCCTATTTTGAAACAGTCTCAGTTGCAGAGGCTGGCCTCACTTGTGATCCTTCTACCTGAGCCCCCTGGATCACAGATATGCACTACCATGCCCAGCTGGATAGCTTGATAATCAATATAAATTTTAGAATCTATGAAAATTCAGGCTTCTTAAAATCAGGTTGGATAAATAAGTTTATTCCTATAATTTTATAAATGAACAGCTTATATAAGTAAACAAAAAAAGACAAATAATCCTATTATTAAATAGACACAGAGAAACAGGATAGATAAACTGATGAATGGATGGATGGAAAGAAAGAAAGAAAAAGAAAGAAAGAAAGAAAGAAAGAAAGAAAGAAAATACAAAGAAAGAATAGTTCCAATATAGGCTTATGCAGGAAATAATGACTGATGCAGATTCAGGACAAAGTGGGTCAGAAGGGGGATGACATCTTCACACAGAGTCAATATGTGATCCTCCATATGCTTTAACAGGCATTATCATATGTCATTAAAGGGAAATATGTCCCAATAGAATGTGAACTCCCACAATTAAGCTTTCAAAGATTTATTTCTGAGCCATCTTGCTCTGATTTCATTTGGGTAAGATACTCAGATTTCCTTCAGTGATCAATAGGGTTCTAAATTTTATTAATCAGAAAGATCTAGGAGCTATTCATGTGAGGTAGAGAGCTCAGACCAAGCAGAACCAATTATGGCCTGGAACTGAGGGTAGGAAGGGCAGGTGAGGAAGGCTGGCAGAGTCTGTAGTGACCAGTGGTCCGGTAAGCTGGGAAACAGGGCAGTCAAATGTGCCCATACACTGCCACGGTGCCTTCTTCCAGATCACAAAGCTTTGCGTAGGCACTGTTGATTCTGTGACTTGCCAATTTCTGTCCCAGTCTTGAATCAGGGCCTTAAAAGGGCTGACCCAAAACCCTGGGCTCTTGTCCAGAACTTACATGATAGAGTGAGGGACAGATCAACCAATGTCACAGGGCCCTATCTGCTCTAGTCATCTGGGTGACTGGGCTTGATCTATATGTCTAATACATGTGTTTCCTCAATTGCCAAAACTCGGAAAATTCCAGCCCTGTTTTCCCAAGATCCAGGCCCTTATCACCCCAAGTAGGACTGTTTATAAAGCAATCACCGTGCCCTTTTTATTCCCCACCCCCATTCTATCTACTCGCCTTAAATTTAGATTGTGACTTAATATTTATTTTTATCAATTCTATCTTCTTACTAGTCCCAATACTTTTTTTTCTTGCCTTAAGTGTTGTAAATCACATTTCCAGGGTCACCGGGAAGGCCCAGTGATAGGCTTCAACCACATAATTCACAGAAATGTCTGCCAAGCAGTTTAACTTTTCAACAACCCAAACAAAGCCAAATTTACAACGCAGGGGAGCATAAACTACTAAAGAAAATGCTCCCTGCCCACTGAGGTTTTTGGTTGTTATCTAAGGCCTGTGCATTCTGAGATGTGTGGATCTAGAATGTTACCACGCCTTTGGTTGAAGATCTCCTTCTAAGTAGCACATACCATTACAACACCTTTTCAGTGGGCTCAGTAAAAGTTTCTTTTCCACTATGACACACAATATCTGACACCAATACTGGAAATATTCGAACCTCAGCAACAACAAAAGTTTCCCCAATTCCATATTTTTCTTTTCCCATTCCTGTTCCTGGTAGTTATAAAATCAATGGAGTGTCAGACTACATTTGTTTTCTTCCTGAAAGCATTGCTCCCCAGAGACTTGTGTCTCACCATGTCACTGTCCTCTCTCCTGACTGCAGCCTGGCTTTGGGAAGTCCATAGTCTCTGGATTATTGATGACGAGGAAGGAGCAGGGAAATTTCAAACTATCTTCTCAATCTGTTCTGAATCCTCAGCAGCTATGGTTTGATTGGTCTTGGATGGAGTGAAGGATGTGGACTCAATCAATTCCTACCCCATTTCCAAATTCAGTGGAACTCTTTGGGTAATAACAGACCTCCCAAAGAACCAAGTTAAACAGCAGGTTGGAGACAGGCTGGAGCAGAATGGAGCACTGCCATATTACAGAGCATATTTATGCCCCAGGGAAGAAAGGGGGCTGAGAGAACATAAATTCAGAAAGTCTATGATCCCTGCAAATAAATCTCACAGCCATCTCCCCCCTTCGCTTCCTTGGAATCAGTAGTAGCAGCAACCCGCATGACTTATTTAAAAGCTACACCTAAACCAGCACTCCTGAGATTTGGAAATTGTAGTTTACTCTTGGAGGAATCAAAGATCTTTAGAAGGCTGAGGTAAAACAGATGATCACTTCCGTATGGCTCTGTGGGGTGCTGAGCACCCTGCTTTGAACTTTATTAGAGCATTCATCACACCATCTTAATTAATGTTCCTCTCTCTCTCTCTCTCTCTCTCTCTCTCTCTCTCTCTCTCTCTCTCTCTCCCCCCCACTGGACTGTTAGGTCCTCAAGGGCAGGAATCATTTCTCTACTCACAGTGCCTAGTTCGTTCCTGGCACAAAGAAGGATCTCTACAAATATTTGCAGGAAGGAAGGAAGGAAGAAAGGTGGTTAAAGGAAGAGGTCCTGGAGTGACAAAAATAAACAACAAGACTAAAAAATAAATAAAACCTATCTACAAATCTTTGCTTATAATGGGAAATCCTGCACAATATAAAAACGAAAATCTGTGTCAAAAGCTTTTGGGGGGGGGAGGTAAAATTTTATTTATTTACTCATTTATTTACAAAGCTCTGTAAATAATCTCACTCCAGATCTTTCTGGTTTCTCAGTAAAGGAAATTTACTTTGATAAATTTGTCCAAAAAGACTTGAATATTCCCAAAGATTTGGAGTGGTTGATTGTTGATGAACAGACAGAAACCATGCCCCACCCCCAATGTTAGGATGGCTAGTAGCATCCAGAAAATGTGATCTTGTAATAGGAGGCTGGAGTAGCAAAGAGACCAAGACAGGGAAGGAACCATCTTGGACATTTAATGATTGACTTCTGGTGTCAATTACCATTGTACCACTCATGGCCCTATGACTCAAGGGAGGTTGCACTTGAAAGGAGAGCTCCGCAGACTCTATCCATTCTGGTGCCCCAGTAACTTATATTAATCACATTTTATTCCATAAGAAAAAAACTGCTTAAAAATCCAGACACCTTTTAAAATCCCAAGCACCTTTCATATGGAAAATTATGGGAACCCTGCTTTAAAACAAGGATAACAATTTAACCAAAAATAGAACAAAAGTCTTGTTACAACTACTAATTTAATTCCTCATACACACTTCTTTTTCCTCTCTCTCTCTCTCTCTCTCTCTCTCTCTCTCTCTCTCTCTCTCTCTCTCTCGGCCCACCTACTTCATTCTTTCCCCCATGACCTTCAGTTCCACCACAGGAACCTCTAGTCCCCATAGACCTTATTTAACCCACTAATGGCTCTTAGAACTAAAAAGCATTCTGACCTCTGGTCTAAACACAGAAACATTCATTGCTATTTATGTCCACAGTTACTTTTCTAAAGGGTTTCTCAGATTTCACAGTGACCCAAATATGTTCCATGAATCTCAAGAAACCCAAGAGACAAGAGCCCAGATGGGCCAAAATATCAACCACAGTTCCTCAAACTCTTCCAAAGCCTTCCTTCATCACCTCCCAACCTGTGCACGGGGACCCGCAGGTACCATAATTTAGAAGGAAAATGTGGTTTCTATTAAGAAGAACTATTGTCTCATGTTTTGAGAAGTTGTTTTTCCTCCCTCTTTTCCCCAACTTCAAATTAAATCTGCACTTTTGTGAAGGAAACAAAACGAAGGCCCTTTCCATTGTGAAGAGAGAAGAAGCAAATGATGGCTTTATTACCCTGCGTGTGAGCTCACACTTCATCCGCACTGCCTCCTGGCTAATGGAAAGAGACCAATGGAGACGTGGGGTTTAATTGTGCTTTATTGGAAACACATCTGTGCAAATTCCAAGCTGGGAACATGTCTCCCATATCCTCCACCAAGAAAAATGGAAAAGGAACTCCCAGAGGCCCCTTTTAAACTCACATACATCTTAGAATGTTGTGGATCTTTTGGTAAAGTATAGGAAATGGAATCTGGAGAAATAATAGCCAGGACTAACAGGAAACTATTATTATAATGATTTCTAAGGGGTATCTATCAAAATTTCAAATTCATTAGGTTTCCACCACAGCACCAAAGGTGACAGCCTCTACCACCAGCTCCTGCCTTGGGCCATTTGGTGTGCCTAAGAGTCTGCTTTGTAGTCAAACAACCCATAATCCTGGCAGGTAGGAGGGAAATTTGGGAACTAGGGGGATATGTTGACCCTTTCCACAACAAACTGAAGTTTCATGTTATCATGGAAATCTTTCCTAACAACTCCATGAAATCAGACTCTGACTGCATCAAAGCCAGTTCAACATCATTTAGCATTTAATTGTTCTCTAAGTGCTTGGCATCTGGCTGCCTTATCTCCTTAACTACTTTAGAAGGCTTTCTCAGGACAGAGACCATGTTTATACTTTCAGCATAGAGCTTGAGAGACCAGCACAAGGTCAAGGCTCGTTTGATGATTGATGGCAGAGTGTGCCTCATTTAATAAAGCAAGGTTGGCCAGAAATGATCAAAGTAATATATTTTATACTCGTGATAAAATTCCAGTGCCATATTAAATAAGAAGTTTAATGAGAAAATGTATATAGTAATACCACAAGGGAATTTGACCATAAGAAACTAACTATCTGAATAGATCATATAGTCCCTCTGGGCTTTTATAGTTTTGTGTGTACTTTGTACATTTGAAAATTTAATATTGTTCAAAGTTGTCACATTATTTTAATTATATTTCCTCTGATTACAATTCCACCTCCAACTTTAGGACCATACTTGGAGTAAATGCATTTGGAACAGGACCAAGAGTGATAATATTATATGTCCAAAAAACCTGAAAAATAACCAAAGGAGTTGCAAGTCACTATACTAGTTCAGCTTCAAATACTAGTTAGAAGTTAAAAACACGGTGAGGTATTTAGACTTCAAGAAACCACAGGTGGCAGCATAGAGTGAGTCCCAAACCACAGAGTTCAGTCAAACTGCCCCACTTTCTTTTCCTAGTAACATGTGGAGAGCTACATACACAATGTAGGCATAGACCCCCCAAAAGAGACAAGAGACAGGAAAGGCCTAAGAAAAAGTCAAGAAAGGAAACTGAGTCTAAGCTTTACAATATAAGAACTAAGCCCCTTTAGCAATATTGAAAATAAATCAAGTTGGGATGAGAAAATAAATGGTTGCTGTAGTCAAAGTAAGCCAAAAGTCAGAAACAAGAATAGTAGAAACATACTGTATTGGTTTGCTAGAGATGCTATAACAAAACCCCTCAAACTGCATAGCTTAAATCAAAGAAATGTATTATCTCACAAATCAATGTGACAGTGAGTTGATTCCTTCTGTCACAGAAGGCTGAAGGGACTCTTACCATGCCTCCCTCCTAGCGTCTAGGGTTTTGCTGGTAATCTTTAGCTTTTATTGGCATCATCATGATCTCTGCCTTCATCTTCACATAGCATTCTTCCTATGTGCATGTCTGTTTTATGTGTCCAGATTTCCCCTTTTATAAAGATTCCAGTAATATTAGACTAAGGCCCACCAAATGACCTTATCTTAATTTGATTATCTCTTGAAGACCCTATCTCCCAAAAAATGTCACCTTCTAAGATACTGTACATTAGGATTCCAACATATCTTTTGAAAAGAGGAACATGATTCAATCTGTGTATGACAGGAAGTTAAGAGCAAGGATCAGTAGTCAGGAAGATATTAGTTCAGAGCCCAGGAACTCTGGTAGAAAAAAATTAGAATCAATAGTCCAAGAAACCATGGTGTGGAACCCTGCCAAATTTCCTTAACTACTCTTCCTGTCCTCAGTCTCTCCCTCTTTCCATCTACCTTCAAGATGCAGCCAGGTTTTACTGCATATAGAGGTAATTGTGGCCACTCCTATACTCAGAACCACCCATGGCTACCTGCTGTCACTGTTGAAGTACAGCACATAAGGCTATTCAGTGGGCCAGATGTCCACATTTTCCACAAGGAAGCTCAAGCCCAATAAGAACAAAAGACAGCCAAGTTCTCATTTGTCAAAGGTAAAATGGGCCTCTCACTCATATTTCAGCCCCTTCCCTTTTAGCCTTCCCTGTTCCTTGAGTCTTATAAAATAATAACTCTAACTCATATTGGATAGACTCATTCAGCAAATTTTAGTAATCCAAGGGCAGATTAAGTTCCCCCCTTTAGCCCTAAAGTGTTCTCTAGGATGGGCCTAGACTAGGCTGCAATAGCCATGAACTCTCTTCCTGGCCCCAGGAAGAACCAGGCTATAGTACTTAAATCTTCCTCTGGGTCCAGTGTCCCCATGCGGGGGTTCCCCAAGCTGGACATGAATGGATGGTGCAAGGGTGGGCAGGTGATTAGGAGGGAGAAATGATGCTGATGGAATCAGCCATGGTACCAAAACCAACACACCCCATCAATAGCATGTCTCCATTGAGCCCTGAGTATAAATTCTCACCCGTAGAATCATGCCCTTGTGATAGGTACTAACAACACTATCTGCACCAAACACCAAGCCAGGGCTGACCCAGTACGCTTTCCAGCCACAGACTCATTTCAATGCCATGCATACAGAAGCGGGGGGCCGGGGTGTTTTTAATATAATTTCTTATATCTTGTCTTTCTTTCCTGGCACCCCTCACTCCTCTATCACTTTATTCCTCTGCCTTTGCTTCAGGCCTGCCATTTTTCTAGAAACAAAACTCAGGACACATGATGGGGCAAGCATCGTTTCTGATCAGTGAATTTGTTCCCACCAAAACTCTCACTTGGACAGAGATTTTAATCACACTTACAAAAACAATTAATGGCTTGACCTCACAGAACAGAGGACAGAAAAGCAATCAGAACCTGAGAAGAAAGAAAGCAAGCCACATTTTGAGGATGGATGCCATTTGCTTGCATGTAAAAAGAGGTCTCTGAACCTAGAAAATAGGCTTAAGAGGTAGACAACACACCTGTAATGTAAGCTCAGAGTAAAATCTAGGGCGGTTGCCAGGACCTGGACTATTTCAGGGTCAAATCAAGCCAGAGGTCAATGAATGTATTTGTCTTCATTTCACCTGCTCCATGAAGGTGCAGCCATCAGGGGAGACAGAGATGGCTCTGTTCTGCTGACTGAGCTCCGCCAGAGTCCCCATTCAGAGGCTGATAATTAGGCCAGCTAAATCTTTTAATCTCAAAATTGGAAAACATGACTTCACGTGGATCTGTAAATGTTAATGACCAATAAAACCAGCTGTAGCACCACATTTGGTTCAGTTTATTGATATGCTATTTTAGACGAGCCGAAGTAAGAAGAGATTCCATTATCCAACGTGAGAGGCCCTTTCCCGTGTGCACCCATTTAAGCACAATATTTTTATGCAACTAGGAACACGGATTCTCCATTTGTCCTGTCCTTTTAGAGCTCAGAGCTGTAATCGTTACTGTTTGATTTTTTTGTGTGTGGTTTATATGGTTGGTTGGTTGATTTGGTGGGGGGAGTATATCTGGCATCATTTCGCAAAGAAGCAATTAAGTAGATTTGAGTGGTCCCCAGTGGCCAAAGTCTATCCATCCCATCTCACCTCCCACCATTGCCTCATAGAGATCAGATATTTGTCTCTACTTCCTGCTCAAATATCTACATTTTTCTGTCAACACATCTTAGTTTACTTGATCCACAGCAAAACCAATGACTCACCCACTACCAGACACGGTGGAGATTACATATATAAAAATCCAAACTGTGGTTGCCTCAGAAAATGCTTATAAAGTTATTTACTCTGTCACATGCAGGGTGACAATTTAATTAAGGAAGAATGCTCCATTCATTTTTTAATTCAGCAAATATCTAAAGACCTACAATGTGCTAAGCAACCACTCCAAATGCTGGAAGTAAGAAGCAGAATCAGACAGGCAACTCACTGCCCCATCGAGCTTATTTAAAATCAATGAGACTGACCATAGACAAACACAGGAATTTAGGAGAATGTTAGGTACCAATAGGTTCCACACACACCAAAAAAATTAGCATAATACATTCGGGTAAGAAGTTAGAGAGTGATGAGGTTCATACTTAAGACAGAGAAGTTGAGAAGTGAGCTGGAAAATCCTATAGAGTCAACTATGCTCTTGAAGAGGTTAAAGGTGTCAGTGTCAAGGAAGGGAGCAGAGGGTTGTTATCAAATGATGGTAGGGGCCATACTGGTTAAGATATTTGTTATGGTTTGGATATGAGGTGTCCCCTAACAGTCATCTGTGATACAATGCAAGATCATTCAGAGATGAAATGATTGGGTTACAAAAGCCTTAACCCAATCAATGTATTATCCCCTGATAGGATTAACTGGGTGGTGACTGAAGGTTGGTAGGATGATCAGAAGAGGTAGGACATTGGGTGAATGGCTTTGAGGTATATATTTGTATCTGGCAAGGCAAGTCTCTCTCTCTCTGCTTCTGGATCATCATGTGAGTTGCTTCCCTCCACCACCCTCTTCCACCATGATGTTCTGCCTCACTTCAGGCCCCGAGTAATGAAGTCTGTTGTCTCTGAAGTGGAAACTCTGCAATCATGAGTCCCCAAATAAACTTTTTCTCCTCTAAAATTTTTCTGGTCCGGTCTTTCAGTCACAACAGAGAAAAAAATGACTAAAACAGATTGTGAAAACGCTAATCGGTCCATCCTAGTTTGAATGGACTGACTGGGTAGTAACTGTAGGCAGGTGGGATGTGGCTGGAAGAGGTGGGTCCCTGGGGCAGGCCCTGGGAGAGTGTATCTTTCCTGAAGCCCCTTCCTCACCTCTCTCTGCTTCCTTGCTGCCATGAGAGGACTACCTTTCCTCCACTGGGCCCTTCTCCAAATGTGCTGTGCTGCCTTGGGGCCGGAGCAATGGAGTCAGCCAACTATGGACCTTTGAAACCATGAGCCCCAAATAAACTTTTCCTCCTCTAAATTGTTCTCATCCAGGGTTTTGATCTCAATGATGAAAAAGCTGACTAAAACACCATTGTATGCCACAGAAAATTTTAAGAGAGGAGAATTTTACAAAATATAAAAAGGGTAGAGGGGACAAAATTTCAAAAAGAAAGACCAATTAATAGACTACTACAATAATTTCTAGGCAATTGATGGGATGGTAGTGGCTACTGTTTAAATATGTCTGTCATCCCAAAACTCATATGCTGGAATCCTAACCCCTAAAGTGATGGTATTAAGAGATGAGGACTTTGAGAGGTGACTATGTCATTAGGGTACAGTCATCATTAATGGGATTAGTACCCTTATAAAAGAGGCCTTAAGGAGCTTAGTCATCCCTTCTATTATATGAAGTTATAGCAAAATATCAGCCATCTAGGAAGTGGACCTTCACCAGACACTGAATCTGTTGGCACCTTGAACTTGGACTTCTCAGCATCTGGAACCATGAAAAATAAGTGTTCTCTATAAGTCACACAGTCTATGCTATTTTGTTATAGCAGCCTGAGCAGACTGCAGGTGGCTTAGTCTTTGGTGGAGAATGGTAAAAGGGATCATAAATGGCTGACTTAACTCTATCTTCCTTTGGTGGTACTGATAGAATTCACTGATGATTTTAAAATGGGTATGAAGATCAGAGAAGAAACAAGGAGTATAAAAGATTTAATGACAATATAAGATTTTTTTTTTAGTTTACAAGACACTTTCCTATAAATTACTTCATTCAAGATGCAGAAGGACCTTGCTTCTCAAAATGTGACAAGAAGACAAGCATTATCAACATTATTTGGGGCCCTAGAAATACAGACTCTCAGGCCCACTTCATAGACATGTCCAAGTTTGAGAAGCACTGGTCCAAGTGGCAGAAATGCTAATGATATGTGTTGAAGATAAAGATGATAAAACCGTCTCCTAGAGGTCAAATAAGTTGTTTAAAGCTGCATGGCCAGTATCCAAGGACTCCGTATCCAGTGCTTCTTCCAACCCTCCATGCTTTTTAGAAATAATACTTCAGAGGGCTTATAGCCTTTCAGGGAAGCAGACTCCACAGCATGGAACAATTATCTTCTGAAACATCATAGTTTCATTGGAGGTCACAGTTTAAGAATTACAGGATAGGCTTCAGAGAGGAGACCAAATTCATCTTGGTTGTGCAAGTGAGTAGAATACAGATAAGAATAAGAACAGAGAGAGGACTGTAGAGCAGGGAGAGGTGTGTGTGTGTGTGTGTGTGTGTTGTGGCAAGGAGGGGGAGAGTCACCGAGGAGAGGAGAACCACATGAACAAAGCCCAGAGCTACCCCTGACACTGATAAATCACTCTCCCCATCACATTCCGCCTACCAGACATATTGATCCTGAACTAATCAAGTAGAAAGAGTCATTGGGGAAAGAATAACGGGTTTAAAAAAAATAAATCCCCCTCACTTGAGCACTGCTCCAGGAAGACTGAGCCGGACCCAGCCGATGGTGAACTTGTCACAGGCCAAGGTGGACATGCAGGACAGGAAAGGTAGGCTGAGGCTGTGGGAGGACAGGGCCCCCGCTGGAGCAGACTGGAGATCACTCCTGTTTGTTTTTTAGCCTGGATTCGCTGCGCTTGGCTCCAGTGTAACATCTGGGCCTGGTGCAGGCCTGATTTAATAATGTGCTGGGAGCTGGCATTTGCTGCAATCCCGCAGCAGCAGTAAATAGTGGCAAGGAAGATGTGTACCAGACCTAATTTGCCCCCTTTTTCTACTTAGAAAGGCACATTAATATTTAATACAAGAAAAATAATTCATGCAGATTTGAAAGCAAAATCCATGAAAAGGCACATTAAAAAAAGCTGGGGGGAAATGGGTCTGTTTCAGGAAGGCTCAATTTCCCCCCTAAATGAACTGAAGCTCTTGATTTATTCGCAGGGAGGCCACCTAGGCAAATCTCACCCACCTGCCTCCTCCTGTATTTGGGTTCCCTGGCTATAAACATCCCCTAACTTTCCACCCAGGCCTGGGTTTATGCCTCCTCAGTCTGTTGCTAGAAGCACAGCAGCAAAGCAGAGGCGGAGGCGGGCGCTTCGCATGTTAGGCTGGGAGTCGAAGGAGCTGAGTCTTCCTGTGCAATAAACATTTCTTAGGACGACTTTGGAGCCTGGGTTTGAGGCCCCCATTTCTGTTAACTGCAGAAGAGGTGTGAGAAAGCTAGGTGCGGGAACCCTTTAGAAAGGACTGCATGTGGTCCTAGTCTAGGTAGAAAACAACATACCCCATCCAGGGTAGACCCTGAGAAGGAAGGCACATGGTGTCTCCATCCATTCTCCTCCTGACAGCTTTCTTTCATGATTCCAGATAACTAGTACCCTCAACCTGGCTTTGACTCTGTGACACCCCATAGAAAGAACACCTATGCCTAGACCTTGCCTGTCCTCCCTACACCAGCTAAAACTTACAAATTATATGTCCCCTTACTACAGAAGCTTGCTCTTAGCTTCTTAAGTAAATACCTGTGTGTACATCAGCTCCTGTGTGTGACATCCAAGGCAGCACATGTGCATTTGAATAAGCCTCCTTCAGAGGTCTTGCCGACCTTCAGAGACCAGGTACAACTTTCAGGCCCAGGCTAGGGCCTCAGTGTCCCTTAAGTTACACCAAGTCAAGGTCAAGGGGCTGGACCCTGCTTCCATGAAGCACATCCTATAATATGTTTCGGTGAGACTCAATCAAAGACATCCACACCATCTCCCTTCACCACACACTGTCTGCCATTCTGTTTCCTAAAAGGTACTTTTGAAGGGTGCCTTGCACTTCCACAGCTTGGGTGGGACTTGGCTCCCCTGACCCCAAGACATGTGTCAACTTGCTTCCATAAAGAGAGGAAAAGGGGGTTTTGGAATTGGACTGGTGGGCCCTGCTTGCCCAGGGCCCAGGGCAACAACTCAGTCCTGTGAGCACCAATAGAGGAGTGCTCAGACCTTTCCCCAGCGGGCAGGAGCAATTCCCAGGCCACGCCAGCAGGTTTTCATTTGGCCCAATTTTGCCTCATTTCCTCTAAAATCATTACTGCAATGATTTAACATTCAGGGCTGGGAACAACACATCTTCTCCTTTCTCCCTCTCTTTCCACGAGCCGCCCTCCCTTGAGAGTGTAACTGAGACCTCAGCATGGTGGCCAGCACCATTTAATAAATGTAAAATGACACAGTCGTAGAGGGCAAATGTGTGACTACATTTTTTCCACGTAAATAATGTAATTTTTGTGAGCAAGGAAACTTGGACATTTTTTTTCCCTATGAATAGGCCCATTATAAACTGCACCTGACCAAGAATCATTTTAGAATTGTTCTTTCCTGAGCGTTCTACTTAGTAAATATTTCCTGATACTAAATCACCATAAGCCACATTTTATGTCACTGTGAATTTGCTCAAAATAAGTTCTATATACTTCCTTGTATTCTACTTGGAAAGGTTCCTCAATTAAGATTTGGCCGTTGAAGAACTTTAAAAAAAAAATTTTTTTTTTCATCTATGGGGACATACATAGAGGAAAGTGACATAGGAAGTAGGGTAGGATTTAGAAAGAAAGATAAAAATCAGAATCCCTAAGAGTTTTCACTATTAAAGCAAAGCTTATTTAGAATTTGCTTATTTTCTTAAAACCAACAGGAAGAAAAGAATTGTGCTTACAGAGTGGGCTGTTGTCCAGTTAGAAACCCAGGGAATAATTTGCAGGGAGACTAGATCAGCTCAGCCTATCTTTGCCTCTAGAAAGAAAAAAAAAAAAATACACAAGAGAGCACTATAGCTTCTCTAGGGGCCAATATCCGCAGGTAACCGCGGATGGAAACCAAGTATTAATTATCCCTTCCTGTGTTTTATATTTTCAGATTTAACAGACATTGGAAATCCAGACATTGATAAAAATGACAGGAAATATTCTTAGTCAATTAAACCACCACAATGTCAGACCTAACATCTGTTCTATGAACCCTGAAGAAATGTGTGGCATTAATATTTAATAAAAAATAGCCCTGGTTTGGACTCAACAGCCATTTCACACTGTTCTCACAGGACATTCACTTCAGATCTTATAACCTTACAAAATTTAAATACATCTGTGTCTCCCCCAAGCCACACTCGTCAGTATTCCGAGGTGTGCTCAGAGGAAGCGTGGCTTTTACCCTTGCTGGACCACATGCCTTCTCGTCACACTGTGTTTCCCACTGGTTTCTGCTCAATGAAGGCAGCTGTCACAGATGGACTGTGGATCACAGGAACCTAAATGGAGACGCAGCATGAGAGGACAGTGAGCTGCGTATCCCAGGGCTCTGTTCCACCAGCTGCTCCTTGCTCTTGTGGCTCTGAGCGCTCAGTTGGGAAAGGCTGGGTTCACCAGGTTGTCTCTCCAGTCACTAGTTTCTTCTATATCCACGCCAGTGAGGCAGTCCCAAATGGTCCCAATGGGCACCTGTCATCGATGTGCCTCTGCTCCTGCTGGGATTAGACTTTGCTATTTCCCCTCAATACCTATGGTGCCTCAATTGAAAGCCCTAAGAAAAATCCACTGGGGGAAAAAAATAAATGAAAGAAACAAGAAATTTGTAAAATAAGAAAAAAGAAAAGGAAAAAAAATCATTCCATTCTGAAGATTTATAACCCTCTCCTTTTACAGTACCGTCACCATTCCCCTTTCTTCTGTCTTATCAGGAATTTACATTGCTGGAAAACTTTAGGGCTCCTCTACTGCTCATGGCAACTCCAGAATTCTCTAATAAAATACCCCACACTCCCCAGAGCGAGTGCAAATATCTTTCTTCTCCCAACTGACCTCTGGGAAAGTCAGTTCTCCAGAAATTAATTTTTATCCCTCCATTTCCAGTCAACTGTATTACCTAGAATCTAAGCCAAAGACTCAACTCAGGTTTAGAAGGGTAGGGTAGATACTGTGAAGGCCATCCATTCTCTCGGGACAATAGCAAAGCTAATTTTATACAAAGTCTGCCTGGGCTAAAAGAAGGAGGAGCATGTTCTATATTTGGTTGGAGGCTGGTGCAGTCAAAGAGATACAAATGACAGAACTTTAGGTTCAGATTTTGTTGAGAGAAGGGGTGGCTTAAGTCTCAGCACTTTCCTTTCATTCTTGTTCTGACCCATCAATCCAATTTACCCAAGGATCATGAGTGCACAGTGTAATATGATATCAGTTTTATTAACATCTAAATAAATGTTCAACAACCCCCAAAGACCAGATTTTCTTTTTTTTTAATTAGTTGTTCAAAACATTACAAAACTCTTGACATATCATATTTCATACATTTGATTCAAGTTGGTTATGAACTCCCATTTTTACCCCGTATACAGATTGCAGAATCACATTGGTTACACATCCACGTTTTTACATACTGCCATACTAGTGTATGTTGTATTCTGCTGCCCTTCCTATCCTCTACTATCCGCCCTCCCCTCCCCTCCCCTCCCATCTTCTCTCTCTACCCCATCTACTGTAATTCATTTCTCTCTCTTGTTTTTTTTCCCTTTCCCCAAAGACCAGATTTTCTGTAAAGCTGGATAAGAAAGCACAGCTTAGACTTAAGAACAAAATGGCAGCTTCCTTCTTCATCCACCTATCTGTAAGGAGAACCTAATCTAGAGAAGCCATCATAGCATATAGGTCAAATGGTGGCAGAAATTCCTACCTGACTCAAAAATGGGAAATATCTAAATTTAATAAGATTTTTTTTTGAGGGGGATATTGTTTTTTGACACCAGGTCTTTATATGTGGCCTCAAATTCCTAAGTTCAAGCTATCCTCCCTCCTTAACCTCCTGAGTAGCTGGGGCTACAGGATCACACTACCGGATCTGGCTTTTAATAAGATTTTGATCTCTCACTTCAACAAAAAAACAGAAAATCCATCCCAAATTCTCCTATAAAGTCAAGCGATGGAGTGAAGGGTTTATTTAGTCTGATGACCACAAGGATACAGGGAACACATGTACCCACCTGTTCTGGACACAGACTGAGGCACCGTATCACAGCGAGCAGTGACCTATGGCCTATGGATGTCAGCCACCACACCCCAATTAACTTCTTAACCCTTGGAAAAAATCAGTGTTCACTTCCATATTTTACTTCTAAGGGATAGAGAAGTCTCTGGCTAGGGGTGAGGTGAAGAGGGAGATAAGAGCTGCATTGTGACATGACTAAGTAAAGCCACGCCTCAGAATTTCTGGAGCTGTAAAGGACCTTAATTAGAAAGGGAAGTCCTATCCAACATGGGTGCCATTAGGCTGGGCACAATCTCAGGAGAGAAGAAACCAATCTCTTTACAGTCTAAAAATGTTCTAGAGCCATAAGCCACCTTACCCAGGAGAGAAGAGGACAGGGACCCCTAGAGAAGCCACATCCCGGAATGGACCTCCAAGCTTCCTCCTTAGAGCTTACCACTAGTGAAGAAGCATCTGGCCAAGGAGAGGATCGTTGCAGTCTTTTCTCTTCATTAACAGAGTGGTGATCAGGCAGTGAGCACATAAATCCACCCATGTTTAAGGTGATACAAACAGAATCATTAGACACCTTCCTTTTATACTAAACTCACATAATGGACTCTAAGGTGGGCACAGCAGGTGCATTTGCAATTGTGCCATAGGTGAGATGGCAATCATCTTGATCATGCTGCACAGATACATGAAAATCGGTCAAACTGATGTCAAGTACACAGGATGGTTGCTTTAGAGACTTGAGTATTTACAAATAAGTTTTCAGAGTCACCACAGCTTCTTTCTGCAGAGATGGCACAGAAGAGTGTTAAAAACATCTCAAGTATCACTGGACATAAAGGCCTTTTGAAAGCCCTAAATCCTTTATAGTCTTAGCTTACTCTCTTGGGATATTCTCATGTTGACATTCCATCTACTCTCTTGTCTTAACCCATAAAATGGCAAGTGCCTGCATTTAATAGGATTTTGCCAACATGCGCATGTGCTCGCGCTCGCGCTCTCTCTCTCTCTCTCTCTCTCTCTCTCTCTCTCTCTCTCTCGTGCTTTGTCTCTCTTTCTCTCTCTTACACTTCAATATAGAAGAAAATCCATCCCAGATTCTCCTAGAATGAAGGTTGGTCACCATTTGTGCAGTAGATCAGTCTCTGAAAAGTTAGTGTCAAAATGAGATTTCTTTTTGGTCACGTCCTGTTTTCCTATTGTCTTAAAATATTTAATATCATAGTGCTTTGTCTTAGCTTCAGGTTGATTTTTACTTTGCCTAAGTTCCTAAATCTTTAGACTCAAGTCCCTCTACCACAGCTCCTCCCAAGAAATTAAAGGTTCTTAGACACTGATAATAACTAGCATTGAGAACTGTGCTCACTGCACACACAGGCACTTGATTGTGTTCTCCCATCATTCATTTCATTTAATCCCTGCACTGTCTGATGAAGGTATGAGTATTATTCCCAACCTCCAGATGAAGAAACTGAGGCAATCAGAGGATAAGACCCCTGCCGGAGATCACACTGCAAGCACTACAAGAGGCAGAAATAGAATGCAGCACTCCCTGGCAACCTACACTCAACCTAAAACTGCGGGTGATCCTGTCTCCATAAACACCTGCAGGTGAGGCCGGCTGCTATGCCCGGGGTAATCCTCAGCTCAGCTAAGGGAGGCTTCCAAGTCTCAACACATCAGGCTTGATTTGCTCAAGAGCTACACCCAGGTGCTCAACAGGAGCTAGGAGAAACTTGCAAGGCACTTGGAATTGACCATTTTTCCAAAGAAGGAAAAGCTAAGAAAGAAAAAAAAAATGTTAGCCATGGACTCTGCTCTGTTTCTTCATTCCTTGGAATGAAACCTAAAAATGTTATCCATAAAATGTTTCAGCTCACGGGTGAGGACTGGATTGTAGGAAGGAAGCAGGTTTTTCCTTCAGTCATGCCAATTAAATGTACTTTTCCCAGCATCCCTTGCTAGTAACAAGAGAGAAAAGACTAATTTCCTGTGTGGCACAGTGTCTGCCACCAGAGTCAGTGGTGATGACATCTTGCATTTGTATAATGTTGATGACATCTTGCATTTGTATAATGGTCTGTCTTTTCAAAGCAGTGTCACATTTCATCTTTACAGCCTTCCTGTTTAGATGTGCAGCAGGAACTTCCAACCCATTTTACAGATGAGTGAATATAAAGTCAAAATATTGATTAGCTGAAGGTTACCTCTCGGAGAGAATTATGGAAGGGCACAAAAGTCCCAGAGGAAGAAGAGCTAAAGTGTTTTCTCTTTCCTAGCTTTTTTCACCCTCCCTTTCTTGGTCTCTGGGATAACTTTAGGTAAATGATAAAAGAGAATTTATTGTTGATAAAAAGTTTGTGGCATTTTCCACCCTCTTTCCCTTTGTATCCTTTCTGGTGTACCTTTCTTCTGGGGTCTCTGCCTGTCACAGAGCAAACTACATGCAAGAATCTACCCAGTCGGTTCAATTCTAATAGTGCATCATGACCCCCTGGTCCTCTGGCTCCCTTCTCACTGATAATAATGAGATCTCAGAGACAAGGAAGCCTAGGCAGGGGCCAGAGAAAGTAATATAAAAGAATTCATTCACAGTGCAGTGTGGATGCCCTATTAGTCTCCAACATTCTCAAAATGAAATGAATGAAGAAATTCAAATAATAAGCTGATATGATTTCTTCTTTCTTTTTTTTGGGGGGGGTGGGGGTTGGGGGGTACTATGAATTGAACCCAGGGGCACTTGACCACTGAGCTCATTCCCAGTCTTTTTTATTTTTTATTTTGAGACAGGGTCCCACCAAATTGCCCGGTTCAGCTGGAACTTGTAATCCTCCTGCCTCAGCCTTCAGAGTAGCTGTGACTACAAGCATTTGCCACTGCATTAGGCTAATAAGATGATACCTGAAGTAGAGTAGCTTTCTCGATGCAGGGTAAAATTTCTGAGAATTTAATCTATGAAATGATCATAGGATACATTGAGCTTCTCATGATTTCTGCCCTTTTTCTCCCCACTTCTGGATTTAGATGTGTTTTTTAAAAAAAGACTAACTTACAACTTGCAGGATGGTAACATCAGAGCATTGATGGAAGGAAGGACCCACAAAGCCTCTCTCTTCCTACTGACTCCAATATTAGAGTTTATAAATCAAAGACTGCTTTCTAGAACTCCATAGGATAAAATATGCTAACAACAAAACAGAAAAAATATCAAATGTCGATGGCCACGGTGCTAGCTAAATGTCCCCCATAATGTGAAGAGGAAAAATATGGTATATACATTTTTGTACTTCAGTTAGAAAAAAATAAACTCCAAATACATATTCTAACCAATATTATAAGGTTATTTGAAGGTTTAAAGGCTTTTTAACCTTCAAATGTTAAATAATTCATTTTTCTAAACAGATTATATTTTTCAGTCTTATACGTCCATGCAATTTCCAGCTCACCCAGTCCATCAAAAACTAAAGCATCTGACCAGGAGATTATTACTCCAAAATGTAAGCACAATCTTTTCTAAGGTTAATACTTTGAAGATAGGATCTTTTATTCTCTGAGCTTCAGGATCCACCTCAAGATGTTAGAGGGTAAAAGCAAAGTGGGAAAGAGCAGACCGACCCACCCAAATATAGTCAGGAGAATATTAACTGAACTAATTGGTGGCATAGTAATTATAGATTCCATTTATTAAATGACTCTACGTGCCATGGGCTTAAGTATATATGGAAATGTAAATATTACCTATAAAATAAATATATGTATCCCATTAATCAATACAATGTTGCAAAGAAGGTATTGGTATGTCCACATTACAGCAAACAGGATATCAGGTAAGATAAGCAATTTGCCCAAGATTATATGGCTAACTCAAGTTTTGAATTCCAGATGGGTGCAGTGGTATACACCTGTAATCCCAACAATTTGCAAGGCTATTATACTCTTTTTCAGACATATTCATGAGAAGAAACCAACCAAAGGAAGTATTTATTAGTCAGGATAGGATAGGCTCTGCTGTAATGACAGATAAATCCTGAAATTGCCACAGTTTAACATGAATGTTTCCCACTCACATCCCTATGGAGGCAGATGAGGCAGTTCTCATCATTACTTCTCCTCCAATAGAGTCTCAAGAAACCAAGCTGATTCCATGATATAACTACCATCTTGGGGGTTCTCTGCTTCCAGTCCTTCTCCCTGCAACTCCAACCAAGATAGGGAGAGAACATGGGGAATTAACACCAGCTCACAATTGTCTCAGACAAGAAGTGGTACCTACCACTTCTGCTCATAGGCCCCTGGCTAGAACTATCTATATGGTCTCATGGTGAAGCAAGAGAAGCTGAGAAGTATAAGGGAGAACAAGCAATATTTGGGAGGAACTAACTATCTGTCACAAATACACAATCAGAAATGAAGAGAAACTCAACTGAAGTTGTAATAAGAATTTCTTATTAAATAGTATTCCATGTTTAAACTGGTTTATTCATCTTTCTGAACATATTCAATGTGCAAAAAGTAAACATTATAATTCACTAACATTGAGAGTCTATTATGCCCCAGGAACTAAAGATATAGAGATTAACCAAACAGAAGTAAGTGGAAAAAACATCCGTATTATATAATAACTGAGATGTAAGGATTTGTGAAGACAAAATGGTGTGGTTAGTCTCCAAAGGTATTGCTTGCCTGCTTTACCTTTTCCTTTCCAAGGAATTCTCTGAGGAAAAAAAAAAAGAAAAAAGAAAAGAACTAAGATAAAGATAAGTTTTACATATAGTAAAAACATTACTCTGATCAAAGTCTATCCCTATGGCTGATTGATTAAAAGCTTATATAAAATGTCCTATGTAAACAGTTTTCCATGGAAATGCAAAAGGAAGAAGTTCTTAATAAAGGTCTGCTCAGACACGAAGCAGCCTTGGGGCCCACTCCCCTTCAGCCACCATCACACCACACCGACTGTGCAATCTCAATCCCACTGGGCGTCAGCAATGAGACCATGGTGGCTTGCCTTCCCTGCCTTAAAGCAGACAGTGGATAATAGTATTGCAGGAGAAGTCACCAGGAAGTAACCCATATGTTACAGAGAGATGACAGTACACTTTGAGCTGAGATTAATTATGCTTTAGGGGGCTGCTAGATGCTTCTTTGCCTCCTCGGAGTAAGACAACCTGACTCTCTTATGTGGTCCAAATGGAGGAAAAATTATAAAGTAGACAGGGTTACTCAGGCTCTCCAGCACCCCTTTTCTGTGTCGCTTTCTAGCAGACTCTTCTTCCTCCCTCCTCAAGTTACACAAATTGCTATTTATTCTCCAAGTTTCCTTCTAGCAAATTCTACCTTTAGGAATGAGTTCTTACTAAGCAGTGAATGCATAAATATACACTAAGCATCTATTGACTTATGGTGAAGATGCAGTTGCCATACTTAAAATTTTCAGAGTTCTGAGAAAGTAAAAAAGTGAAAATGCTCCCTTTTCAAGAGAAAAACATAGGTAGAACCACATAGGAGCTACACAGCCCAACTGCAGATCAAAGTCTCCTTTAGATTTCATAGATGAGTATACTTAGAGTAAGAATTTTCTCTTGGAAAAATTATACTCTGACAGAGCAAATGTTTTGAAAATATTTCTAATTTGTAATTTCAGGAATCTGAAAATCAAAATAAAGAGGTATCTGAAGATACAGAAATCATCTTCCTTCAAAACCCTAAATCAGTGTTTTTGATTGAAAGAAGGATCTTTGAACCATCTTCCTCAGAATCACCCAGAAGCCCTGTAACAGTGCAGGACCCAGCCCCACAGTTAAGTCAGTGGAGTAGAATGCTTTAGACAATACCTGCATCAACAAAAATTTGAGAACTAATGCCTAAAACCACACCTTGAGGGCCACAATTGACTCTTCAGATAGACAGATGAGTGATAAACAAACCTTCCCATTCTTTGGGGTAACTTGGTGAGTTTCCTTTTTAAAATACTGACTCCAGGATTCCACCTTTGTAGATGTTGATTTTACTCATCTAGTAATGGGTGCTTACATTTTTCAAAAGCTTCCCCCTGCCCCAGTACAGGAGATGGAACTCAGAGATGTTCTACCACGGAGCCACATCCCTAGCTTTATAATTTTTTTAATTTTAAGACATAGTTTCACTAATTTGCCCAGGCTGACCTCAAACTCCCAATCCTCCTTCCTCTGACTCCTGAGTTGCTGGGATTACAGGCATGCACCACCACACCCAGTGCCCACGTACTTCTAATGTGCCCATAATCCCAGTGACTCAGGAGGCAGAGGCAGGAGGATTGGAAGTTTGAGTCAGCTTCAATCCACTAAAAAAGAGCTCTAAGAATAAATGTTCATCTCTGGACTAATTTCATTACTTCCATGAACCAATTAATTTGTTATCGTAGCCATCTCCCACATATAACTGTGAGAATCCAACTCTAAGACAGTAAAATCAGCTAAAATTCATTTGAAGAAAAAAATATGTGGTAAAATCGTTGGTTATGTTTTTGTTCAGCTTTATCTTTTCAAGTTTATTCATTTCAATAAAGACTATAGCTGAATTTAGTTTTTATGCAAAATGTAGATTATCTACCAAACCATAGCCAATGAGCATATGCATTTATTTCTCTACCCTCTCTAAATCAAGCTAAAAATATAGTATATGAATATATTTAAGTGAAAAAAAAATGAAATGGAAAAGACAACAGGGAGTAAGAGATTTCAACAAAATTTTGGAAAATGTTAAAAGAATGGAGGAACTGACTGAGAAATAAGAGTACCACATGCCCATGGAGAAGGATGTAAAACAAGTGTCCTATAATAACTCAGGGACATTTAGTCATGTGGTACACTTCACTTGCAAGAGAAACGACCAAAGAACAAGGGCAAAACCAGAATTTATATCAGAGAGAAAGAGAAAGGGGAAAAAAATACTAGAGAGTCTAGGAATGATGAATCTTATTTGCTATCAGGTAAACTGATAGCTGGCAGCTAGGGAAGAGTAAACTGGAACAGCCCTACTAAATTACTAAGTTGAGTAACTTGGTAACTTTGATTTTATGTTCTTAGGTGGTTCATGTATCAAATTAAGCTAGAATTGGTTACAGACTCTTCCCAAAATCTTGAGTTCAGCCATGGAGTATGCCTTGCAGGTTCTGGTGGATGACCAGTGTGGCTCTACCGTCACAACCAGCCAGATCTGCACCATTGTCCTTATTAGAATGTTTCAGTCCATTTCCACTTCAGAGCTGAGAAAGAAACAGAAGATTCATGGCACTGAAGAAAAAAATAAACAACTTTTTTTTTAATAGCAGAAGTTAAACTCCAAGATTTTCCCCATAATTCTCTACATTCAGGCAACTATCCCTCCCCATCCTCTGAAGAAATTTTCCCAGAGAGAATCTAGACTCAGAGACATAAGAGTAGATGAAAGTCCCTTCTACCATTCTTCTCTCAGGATGCTGCCATCCGTCCCACACCACCACCACCTCTGGCAGAAGACTGATGTGCTCTTTTCTAGAGATACTTACATATAAGACCAATAGGTACAGGCAATTGGCATTCCCCCAACAAAATGGCAGGTCCATCTGGTCATCCTACAGTAAAATCCATTGGTTGGCCAAAAAAAAGAAAAACAAGAAGTAAACACATCAAGCATCCAATCACCTTGGTATTGGCTCGTCCCTAAATAGGATAACACCAAAAGCACCAGAAGAGTCACTGGGGATATAGGTCAGTGGTAATGCTTACCTGGCACATGCAAAGCCCTGGGTTCAATCCCCACAGCTTAAAAAAACAAAAAACAAAAAAACAATGTCTATTTCAAAAGCAGCAGAAGATTAAGGAAAGCCTCCAAAATGGAAAACACAATCAATAAAAATGAAAAGAATAATAGGAACTCAAAGGAACAGAAAATATGAGGAACAAAAGAAATCTGAAAACAAAACTCTAGTTGATATCCTCAGAGCAATAAGATACATTGCCTTCTACATATAAAATAGAAAGTGATAAAAAGAGCCATCAGAGAATATCTCTGTATATATGTATATGAATGTATATATACATAATTATATGTGTGCATATATATAGCCATGACACCTCATAATGACATTTGGGTTAACAATGAACAGCAAAACTGAAGTTAAAGTCATAGTTATATTGAAGCCATGCAATGTTGGTATGATTCCTTAACTTACTTTTCCTCCTTTAAACAACTCAGCCTTCAAATGTCAGAGATGACAAAAAAAGATATATCAAGCCCAGGCAGCTATTGCACCCTTTAACAGGCAGCAGAGTGGAAATTGTGAACGAGTAATCAACTAGGATCAATGGTTGCTTCTGGTGTGTACTGTGGATCTGTGGATTGTAAGTGCAGAAAGCCAAGACCCCAAAAGCAAGATGTCATCTATTCCTAAAGCTGAAGAGTTTTCCCATTCAATATCAGAGAATCTGAAAAGGAATTATGAATCAATCTAATCCTCTCCTTTTACAGATCAGAGAACTGGGACAATGAGAATTTCAATGCCTCACCCAAGATGACAGACAGCTAATTAACAACAGAGATGCAACTTGAACCCAGGGCTCCAGGCTCCTCATCCTCCTTCCTTCCACTGTGATGTGCTTTATCCTCCAGGTTTAGCAAATCTGCATCAATAGTTCAGATGCCTCCCTGCCAGGAGACAAGCCGTACAGGGATCAAAGCACATCTGTGAAGCTAATGACAGTCTAATTCACTATTGGCAGAAACGTGGGAGATTTGGGGAGAAAATTGCAACAGACTGTTACAGACCATTCTGCAACACATTGTTGAAAACGGAAAACACCTCTTAGATCACAAAGCATCATTGAGAGAGGGAGCCAGCGTTCCCTGCTCATTTCACATTCAGTTCCTTCGGATGCTTGGTGGGGTCCCCCAAACCATCATGCTCCAAATGCACATCTGCTCCCATGCTGGAGAAATGAGCACCAGGGCTCTACTGAACTCATAATAAATTTATTTTTTCAAAAGCAGAGCTTAACTGGATAAACTACAAAATCAAGTGAGCATGATGCAATCAGTTCCTTAGTGTTCCAAAAAAACAACGACAGTCCCTGACATGTAAATAGCTATCTTTCCAGCCTTTTCCCAGCCTTGCCAGCTGTCATCTGAGTTTAAACTCACTTTCTGCAAAAGAAGAATGCAGCACTATTACTCTTTTTTCTTTACTGAATACTTTCTACATGTCAGAGACTGGGCTAAATAATTTCAGAGGACTGGGGAGGTAGCTCAGCTCAAGAGCACTTGTCTAGCATGCCCAAAGCCCCAGGGCCAATCCCCAGTACAGTTCTTCCTCTCTGCTCCTTCAGCAATCCAATATCTCTACCATTGTATTCATCACAGCATATTTATGTTCTTAAATGTAGGTTTAAATATACTTACAAATGAATGCTTTAAATATGTATGCTTTCCTTGGGTGTAAAAATCTTGTTCTCCATCCCCAGTGCCTAACAGAGTTTGGCACATAATACACTTTCACAAAATATTTATTAAACAAAAAAGTGAACGAGCAGTTCCTCACCAACTTTGGTAACTTTTAAAGAAGTCTGTCTGTATGTTGAGGGGATACGGTTGCCTCACCATTGAACTCCATATCCAAGTCTTCTAGACTCTCACAGCCCATATGCCTATTTAAATTTAGATCTTAATTAATTAGCTAAAATTAAATAAAATTTAAAATTCAGTTTCTCAAATCAGTGGACTACATTTTCAAGGGCTCAATTGCCACAAATGGCTAATGGCTACCAAATCAGACTGCACAGACAGAGGACTTGTCTGTCACTGCAGAAGATTCTACTAGACAGCATTGGACTCTAGAACCATGGAAGGGAAGAAACATTTCAGAGGCAAAGCTAGTAAAAAGTCTGCTCATCTGGATACATAAGGAGAAAACACATTTTCACAAGCTGACTCAGAGACAAAATTACCAGCCAGAATGCTCAGAGACAAACTAAGGGAGCAAGAGGATGAATCTCTATGCTAGATAACATTGATTGGGCAGTTAGTATGTAGAAGCCTCTGAAGTAGGTATTTCACACATACTTTCTTCAAAAGTAACAACTTAGTGAACCATTTTCCCTCATCTACAATTCCCAAACCCACAAAGTCCTGAAAGCCACCTAGTTTTTTCAGATTTGCCACAAAATCACGTGGCAATAAAATCTGCCTAAATTTGAATAGTTATGGGCCCATTCCTAATCTTCATTTAGTAGGAATATTTATCTATTTTGCTGAAGAAATATTAATGGGTCACAGGATACCACCCACACTTTGCCCTTGCTGACGGTTTATTGTAAACTAGGGCAGATGTACCATTTTACTTTTTTAAGATCTGAAAGAATCTGAATTCTAAACTGCTTTCAGCCCCCAACTATTTTAGATAAGCAGTTGAATGTTGTCTTTTTATATTCTCCTATTTTACAAATGAGAAAATAAAACTTGAAGAGGTCAAGGTACTCGCCCCCAAATCATGAAGACAGCAAATAAGAAGCAGGGATTTTTAACCCATAGAATCTATACCCAAAGCCCAACTGTTAACCACCAGTTAATACTTCCTACCTCAACTGTGGTTTAAAATACACATCAAACTTATAGTCAGCCTCTGCTATGACTGTGTAACAGAGGCCAAGCCACAAAAACTGCAATTAAAGTAAAAACTATATATTTCAAAGGCCCTTAGGACACACACCAGTCCTCACAGCCACTCTCAGAACTGACCGTGTTAGAATAACCATCGGGATGAATACATGTGGAGGCAATGTGTATCTGGTATTTGCCATATTTCAAAGGAAATAATCCTCATATCAAGTTCTCCAGTAAATTATAGCAATTAGCACTTTCAGGACCTCACTATTTAATTCAAAATATCTCAGGGCAGGGGGTCCTCAACAAGAGAGAAACAATGGAAATTTCACCATCTCAAGGAGCACAGCTTCCTTAATCACAGCTGAGAGCAAAGGCTCCCTTGAGCTAAAAGAGGCCAACACAGTTTCCTTCTTCATGACCCTGCTGAGAAAGAGAATGTTAGGGAAACCCTAGGGAGGCCCCTGGAAGCCCAGCTGCCTGCTTCTGGAGGGCAGCCTCTGGGGGCACATCCAACTACTACACAGCCACGCCAGTGAGAGGGCTCACAGGCAGATCGACAGAGCAGCATCCAGGCACCCTCTGTTTTGTTAAGAAATCACTACAGAGCTTGGGAGGAACACCAGTTACTTTTGCACTATTTTGCAGCATGGATAACTATCTGGAATTGTTTAATTAGTTAATGAGGTTGGGGAGCAGTTCTTCTTAGGGATCATTAGTTAAGTTTCAACACATGAGATTGCAGTAAATTCTCATTTGTAAGAATCAGCAGATTGCCCTGCTCTTTAATGACCAATCCGAAGCCCTTATGGTGTATGGGTGAAGTGCTGTCTGCAATGCTCACTTCAGCAAAATTCCTTTCCAGATTCTCAGCCAGATAGACTCTGAAGGCATCATGGGGTTGTTTAATGTATGGAAGTGGGGAGGGGCTGATCCAGTCCTGAACTGGGACTTGAACTTCTTTTTTACCATTACTTACATCTGGAACTTCCAGTGAAGAGTATATAGCAACCTGATACTCCCTGACACACAAAGCTTGTGATAGTATTAAAGAAGATTGTTAATTCACGCTTACTTTAGCATAAAGAAAATATGTTCTTGTGGCCCAGACAATGAGAAAGGATACCTGATTTCCATAAATCCAGATAAAATTCAAAAGCAATGTTGCTGCTTCACTCCATCTGGAATGTTCTTTAACCCTAAAACGTACACTGAAAACTCAAATCACTCATATACATGTCCTTGATTCCTCTGTGGATGGAAATGACTTCAAAATATTAAATCAGTTGATGCCACAGGAAGCTATTTGTTCAAGACAAATGAAAACTCTCTACCTAACACAGAAAGTTCAGCCAGGAACATGAAGATATAACTCCAGGGAAAATAAGCTATATCCCTTACCTGCCAGGATTATCCTCTTCTGGTCAACAGAACTCACTTCTGCATACTTCTAAAGCGAGGGAGGGGTGTCTATCTCAGGAAGCCACCATTATTGGCTATTCTGCCTGGGATCAACAAAGTGAGAGCTCCATCCAGCACAGAAACCCAAAGTCACTGTCATGAAGACATGCCTGTCTGGGGATATTGTGTCTCAAGCAAGGCAAAAGTAACAAAAACACAAAATTAAAGGACATATAATTCAAGCCTATAAATAGCCTCTCTTTTGTGTACAGTTTTCTAGTTTCCTGCTCCACACTGCCTAAAATTGAAAAGAGGACTTTGGAAGATGCTGGGTCTCTGAAGTCCAAGTCATATGGTCTAAAGAACGTGGATGCCCCCTTTCCTATCCACCACCTGTCCCAGTCAGTCACTCCATAAGCTCAATCTCATCCGATTTTCTGAAGCCCAAATCAAAGTTTTAGAAACATAAAGCCCCATGCTGCTAGCTATTGTGGTTTTCAAATGCTGAGATGCAGAAAGGGCTGGGGTAGGAGTCAGAATCCACTGAGGGTTCATAACAAGTCTTCACCCTCTCTAGGTCTCGGGCCTTATCCCATGCAGACTATGCATTACTAACATAAACTTTGGAGCCAAGTTTCTTGGGCTCAAATTTTGACTTTCTCATTTATTCTGTGACCTTGTGTTTAGAACCGTGCCTGGCTCAGTTACTGCTATCTACAGATGCTGGTATTGTTATGGGTAAAGTGAAAATTAAAATACAGGTCCTTTCTATGCCATAGAGAATGAATAGGGGCTAAACATAATGAGACTTTTGAAAAGAATATTTTAAAAGAGTAAAAAAAAATTACAAGGAAATTTCCTACTGTAGTTTTTTTGTTTTGTTTTGTTTTGTTTGTTTTTAATAACACATTTACCAATATGGCACATTACTGACTCCAAGGCAGATATTTTTCACATTTTAACATCTCTGAAGTTGAAGGCATCTTACATTTGATAGGGTGACATAATTAATTGGCATTTTAAAAAAACATCTAGTGATACATAAAATATTGAAGAATTGTATCTTAAACTTCAGAAAATATGTTTTCAATAAATGTGAATTCATTAATTTCTATGCTCAGACATGCAATCCCATGCATGATAATGTTTGTAGTCTTCTTTTTTTAAAATATTTAATTTGGTGGAGAAGTACTAGGCTGTAAGGCAGAAGGACTGGGATCAAATGCCAATCAAAACAACCACTGGGATAGGAGAGGTGGGTAGACCTGATAAAATGACCAAAACAAACAAACAAACAAAATCTTTTCTAGAAACATACACACACACACACACACACACACACAAGAAAGCAGGATATTTATGAAAAAGAATAATCCCAAATTGAATTGAGGTAGACAGACCATAAGGAAAAACACCAATACTTTAACTACATATACATTTTTAAGTTTCTGAAAGGGGAAAAAAGTCAACAGATGAATGACAAAGGAAGGAATGGCCAAACTGTTGACAAAGGCTAGTTTCCTCACAAACACAGATTTAGTTTTACAATTTAGTTTTACAATAGACTTTTAAAAAGAAGATTCCAACTTTGCCACCAACTAGTTCTGTGATCTTGGGTGAATCACGGCCTCTGTGAGTTCAGCTTCTGTTAAGTGAGCTGGATTATATGGGTCTTTCTTTATCCCCAACACTGTGTGTGAGCACCTGCAAATTGCCAGGTTTGGGGGTAAAGAAAAGGAAAATTGTTCGTGTAAATGAGATGGAGTTTCATAGAGGATTCAACCTCAACAGACTAACAGACCGATTGTTTTGCTTGAATTCCTAAACAATTACACTGCGAAGTACAAAATGAGACTTCTTATTTGTAACTCAAAATTTTTTTTTAAAAACTATACCAGCAAAAAAATAACATAAAACCACATGATTAGCCTGGTCACAAGTGAACAAATTATACAGCGGAGCCTGCCTTTTAAGAAGTGAACTAAATGGTCATTCAATGGCTACCTTCCCTAGAGTAAAAATTAAATTCCAATAAATCTGGAAGGAGGGCCGTGCCATGGCCACTGAGTGAACTCAACACCTATAAAAACCACAGAGGAAGTGAGAGAGGAGGGGAGTGGAGGAATGAGGTCCTGGGAGGTTTGCTGTTCATGGGGCTCCCCACTGTCTTCCCAGATTCTGAGTGACTCTGGAGGCCTGAGCAAGGAATTGGAATGTCCCCAGCTGGCTCGTAATAGTTCCCTAATAATTATCTTCTGCTTATCTCAGAATACGAATAGATAGGTAGACAGACAGACAGATTCTCTGCAGACCCAGGACTCCAGATTGCAGAAGAATCCCTTTCTTCCAACTGCTCCGCAGCCTCTAACCCATGACGTCATCCCCATAACCCTCCATGGCTCCCTAAAGCTGCCCCTCCCAAGTCTAGCAGTCCCACAGTTCCAGAACAGTGGTACATCAATAAAACACAGCAGTTGTGTTATTCAGGTTACATTAAGTTTTTGAGGAAATCTTTTGCTGTGGACAGTTAGTAAAGGAAACAGAGCAAAGAAATAAAACACCAGTTCATTAGACCTGAAGCAGAGCATAGAACCAAACTCTGTTCACTGGGAAAGGGTTGGAGCCGGGTCTTGGGAAGTCTGCAGGCTCTGAAAAGCAGTGTTTTTCTTTAGACATTGAGCAGAAAAAATTGTCAGTGGCATTTGGGTGAAGGGCAAATGGTCTAACCCTAACCTTCACATATGGAATTTAAGACAGAACAGCATTGTTCCAGGGCGCCAGCCCCTTACCTGGGAACAGGTGAAACTCCAGGGACTACCTTGCCCACCTGAGGCTGGTCTACCCCGGGTCTCTTATTCTGTCTGCCTTCCCCTTTCTCTAAGAAATTCTTCCTTGAAAAAAGATACACTTTGGAGGAATAGCTTTTTAAACAGATAGTTATTAAGAGTCAGTTGTTCACTAAGTGTCATGTGCTCTGGTGTACATCCCTCTATTCCACAGGGATCTAGATAGGAGCAGAGCCTAGGATTTGCTGTGGGCTTAAAAGAGCCTCAGAGAAGCCTCTGAGATGAGTTCTGAGTTTTGCAAGCTGGGGCTTGGAGCAAGAGGAGTCACCCTTCCCAGAACTTCTTTCACAAGGGATCTTGTTAAAGTGCAGATTGACTCTCTGGCATAGGACATGAAATTCTGCGTTGCTAACAAGGTCCTGGACCGCTCTCTGAGCTGTGATGTCCAGCTCCTGGCAGAAGAAATGCCATCTCCAATGGGTCACCCCCACCTTGGCTCTGGTAGGAGGGACAGAGCATAGGGGTGCAGGGCTGTGTAGATGGCCAGTACTGTCAGAAGACTCTCCAGTGAAAACATCCAGCCCCCTACTTTTCCCAATTCAATCCCCTAAGGAGATTTTCCTTTTTTTAAATAAACCCAGCGGTTAACAACTAGCTTGTTAGTTAAAGGCCTGAGGGACACAGAGGGAGGCTCATGCTCTGCGATTCAGTTCATTAACTGAAGTAACAACCAATTTCAAGGTGATTATTGCTATTATAAGCACTGATCAATTTTTTAAACATGTTTCCAGGTTTTGAACCTAAAGCAGGAATATTAGAGCTCAGAGAGCAGCTGTATTGAGAATTAGTCATATCCCCAGATTAATATCTGATCTCTCCATCAAAGGGATTGCAGGACACATTTAGTTAGGGTTCTAATTGTACCTCCAATAAACCTCTACCACAGTGAAATATGAGTGCCCATAATTTTTAGTTTCAACTTCCTATACATAATCCATCTGACTGGATGGTCTCAAGCAGAGGCAGTTAAAGCAATTTGTTTCACTTATATAAAGGAATAAATCAGTGCTTAATTATGTGAGGTTTATTATTAACGTGCTGGCAATCTGACCATATGCCATGACTTCATCTTTTTACATCAAGAAAAAAATATGAGAATATACTGATTGCTTTTATGATGCCTTTCCCCATTCCAGGGCGGTGCCTGGGGAAGAAAGTGGCTTGCAATGTGACCCAATGAGGAGAAGAAGGGGCGGAGCATTTGCTGCTCTGAGCACCTAGTCATGGGCTTAGGATGCATGCAGAACAGCCAGTGAATGGTGATCATTAAGCAGGGCCAGGGAAACATTTCACTATCATAAGTACCTCTTCTTTTCCTGAGAATAAGCCATTAAATCTTTTCCAATAGAATCTCAACATCCTAAACCAGCATTAAAATCACCAGCAAGCAACTGTGTCTACAGATCTGGTGTCACAAATGAGTCCAAATCCCTTCTCTCTTATTAGCTGTGTGACTTGGATTAGTGGTCTAACACCTCTGACTTCCTGTTTCCCTGGCTGAAAGATTGTCTATCCATCCTTCCATGCAAGAGTATAAGATGATTAGACAAAATGTATAGACAACACCTGACCTCTATATCAAGTGCACCATAAAAGGTGGCTATTACAATGGAAATTCCTATGCTGGAGATAAATTGGAGAAATAAGACCTAAGCATGCCCACCTCCTATCATCCTTGGTAAAATGATAATGCCAGGGATAACATTTCACATTGTTCTTTTACTTAGTTCTCTTTGATATCTATTTCTAGCATCCAAGGCCAGTTTCCAGTTCCTCTTTATTCATTTACTTATGGATTGATGATTGATTGATTGATGTGTATCCCATAGCAAATTAGAGAACGTCTCTGAGGTCCATCTGTCGTATATAGGTGAATGAATCCTTTATTTTGCCTGGATCATGAAGAGTGCTAGGAGGCTCTGAATTCATGGAGGAAGCTTCTAGAATGGAAATAGTGATTAGGCAGACTTACACTCAGGAAATACTCCACACAGGCCCATGGAACTCCTGCTGTGACATATAGCTGATGGCCCAGTGTACTTTCGCCTGTCTTCCTTGGTAAAAGAATCCAATTGCAGATATCCAGCTACAATATTTTCCTTGCAGCTGGGGTGGTCAAGGACATGCAAATGGGATTGTTGAAGGGGATTTCCAGGAAAGTTCCTGAGGGAGTGCAGACAGCTGGCAACTCCTCCTCTGGGCCTTTCTTTGTCCCCTCCTTCCTGGGTATGGAAGTGATGATGACTAGGACTCCATCAGTAAAAAAGATCCAAAAGCAGCCCTGGGGATGGAAGCCATGTGCTAAGGTTTGAGGAACAGGAAGATGGAAAAAATCTGGGACCCTGATGACACCATGGAATCTCCCTATTCGCCTAGATTGCTTTGTCTCTGCACTTGTATTGCAAGGGAAAGAAAAACTTAATCACTGATATAAACCACTATTATTACTGATGTATGTTACTGGTAGATAAATGCAAATCTTTTTGCATTTTTCTTTTGGAGGAAAGGATCTTGGGGATTGAACCTAGGAGTACTTTACCACTGAGCTACATCCCCAGACTTTCAATTTTTTAAATTTTGAGACAGGGTCTTGCTAAATTGCTGAGGGTCTTGCTAAACTGCTGAGATTGGCCTTGAACTTGTGATCCTCCTGTCTCAGCCATTCAAGTCTCTGGGATAACAGGTGTGCACCACTGCTCCCAGCTCTCTTTTGCATTTTCATACAGATCTCAAACAATCTTGCCCTATCCACAAAGGACCCTGGAAGAACAGTGTTCCAAATTTGGACTAAAAATGCAAAGAACTGAGCTTTCTCCATCACAAAGTTATTAATAAACTAGCATGTTTCTCCTACATAGTTGAATGTGGTTGTTCCTTGCAAAAAAGAAGGATTTATTTAATTTCATGATTCTTTGGACTTGTAATAAATACCCCAAAGGCACACCTTCCTTCAAGGTCTCTACTTAATTGGGTCCATGTTCTGAAGTTTATGAAGTCATCAGTCCTAAAATAACTCCCCTTTTCATCCCTCACCAAGGCAGACTTCAACTCTTTACTAGACACTGTAAAGAAAATAAAATGTTCTTGAAAACATTAAGGGCTGATGAACTGGTTTGGATTTTCTCCAATTCTCTAGACTTTCTCTTTTCCCCATTGATCTAAAATGAGGTCCAGCCACTTTGAAATGAAGGCATTTGATTTGAAGCCACCCCACACTAATTTATCTAGCAGAAGATACTTGTATTTTCAAGCACAGAGCTTCCATGCTACTCTACCACCCCTGTTGGTGTGGCTCCCTAGGACTTGAGTGCAAATTGGGTAGACTGTCCCCTTTCTGGCTCCCATGTAGAAGCAATGGAGATGGGCTGGACTGGAGCAAATAACCATCTACCACTAGAGAAATAAACCAATTGAGAGAACTCTAAATCCTAGTTAGTTTCCTCTCTAAGTTATATTTTATGTATTTAGAGTGGGTGGCAGACAGAATCCATTCAATTTTTTGGGGGGGGAGGTGAGAACTAGGGGTTAAACCTAGGACTGCTCTACCACTAAGCTACATCCCCAGTCCTTTTAATTTAATTTAATTTAATTTTTTTAGTTTGATACAAAGTCTTACTAAGTTGCTGAGGCCGGCCTTGAATCTGAGATCCTCCTGTCTTCGCCTCCCAAGTCACTGGGATTATAGCCATGTACCTCCATGCCTGGCTAAATCCATCTGAACATTAATAAGGCATTCCATTTGATGTTATATTCACATGACATGTTCATGTTGTCTGAACTTTATTTATTGTATGTTGTTGATGTAATATGGATTGACACTTAATCAGTGGAAATTAACCTCAAGAGGGTAAAGAGCCTGGTCTCTTGAGTCTGTTCTGCTTTTTTTATTTTTTGAAAAAATACTTTATAAAGTGATAAAAAGAATAACTTATTTTCTCATGTGCAATTGCAAGAGCCGGATGGAATTATTCATATCAAGTAAAGTAGAGATAAGATTTAAGATGCCTTCATTCATTTAGAGAAAACAGTTCATTTGAACACAGACTGACATTTAATAGAGAAAGCACAAAAGAATACAAACACAAAATAAAGGCACTTTCAGAAAAATATATGGTTGAAGGGAGAGACCATGAGGACCTTTAGCTTCTCTGGGTTCTTCAAGGATAATACAAGATAATGTTAAGTGAACTCCATCAGCTAGCCAGTAATCCTTCCCCAGCAAAGGTAACATGCTGTTTGGTTATCTAGAGCACACTGTGAATGCTCAAGATTCTCACTCTGGGGCTCCACAATTAATCCAGAATTTTACTTCTTAACTCTAGAACAGTAAGCAGCAATTAGTGGGATTAAGTAGATCACTAGTAAAGAACTCCAGTCCTTCCTTCAACAGAACTCAAGAGGGATTGATTAATGGATTTTACGTACTGAGGACTGAACCCAGGGACACTTTACCAATGAATTGCATCCCCTGTACTTCTCATTTTTTATTTTGAAACAGGGTCTCTCTAAGTTGCTGAGGCTGGCCTCAAACTCACGATCCTCCTGCCTCAGCCTCCTGGGTCACATGTGTATAGCAAAGATGATTCCTTCATTAAATAACTAATCAAAATCTTTTGAAAAAGTGATCATGAACAGAACTAATAAAATCAACCCAAGTGTATTAGTCAAGAGTTCCCTAGAGGAACAGAACCAATAGGAAGTGTGATTGTAACAAGTGGATTTATTAGATTGGCTTATACAACCAGAAGCTGGATAGTCCACAGTGGCTGTTTGCAGGCTAGAGAGCTAGAGGAACCAGTAGCTGCACAGTCCAAGAGGCTGAGGCCTGAGAACAATACGGATCACCAATGCTAACCCCATCCAAGACTGAAGGCTTCTGGAAACTCCCTGGAGAATCACTGGCAGAGTCCACTTTGGAAGAGTGAAAGAGCAAGAGACTGATGTCCTCAGGCAATTGTAGCAGCAATCAGGAACCTGTTCAAGAAGAATGGAGCTTGCATCTGCTGCTGCTTCCTTGTTCTTCCAACTTTTATTCTATCTACGCCTCCAACCCTATTGGACAGTGCTGCCCATGCTAAGGGAGTGTCTCCACTTCAGTTGGATATTCTACATGCCAATCATTCCTAGACACACCCTCACTAACACACCCAGAAGCCTCTTAATCTTCAGCATCTCTTCATCCAATCAAGTTCACAATTCAAATTAGCCATTACACCAAGCAAGAGGCTTCTGCTCAAAAGTACAAAAGGTTTACTGCCTACCTCCTCACATACATTCTTCCTCTTTCTCTCTCCCTCCCTCTCCATCTTCCTCTCTCACACATTATCTGCCTCTCAGTTAATTGCCTAACTCTAGGTCCTAAATTTCTAAGCCAGTTCAAGAGGGACTTGAAATCTGAACTGGTGAATGGAAGAGAAACCAAATCTCAGTCTACTTCACAGTTGGAGAGTGTGGAGAAATCCCAGCTGACCTGTGCTTCCAGGGCTGAATCTATTTCCAGGTCAGGTTAGAACTTTTTTGTCTACTTCTTGATATTCACGTGTTCAGTAAGTTTATAGCTCCTTGCCTTTACTTGAAAATCTCTTAAGTAGTATTTCCTCTATATGCATCTTTGTGTTCTTTAGCACACACTAGATTTCCCAGAGCTGCAATAAGGTACTCAGTAATATGCTCACACATGACAGTAATTATTTCAGATGGATATATTGTCTAGCACTTGATCCTTAGCCCTCCGCATACATATACTAACCAAGTCCTAGTAAAGTATATTTAAAAATGCAGTCCACTTTTTAATACCATTTGTTCTGGAATATGAATGTTTATAGACATATACGTCTAATTTTTGTGTGTGTGTGAGGCTGGGGATTGAACCCAGGGCCTCACAGATGATGGGCACATGCTCTAGCACTGAGCCACATCCCTAGCCCCTAAATATTAATATTCTTAAACTACAAGGAAACACATACCAAAAAGAAAAAAAAATCACCCCCTTTGATTAGAGAACTAGACCCTAGATGCTATTAACATTTTGATCATTTTTTCCCTAGTCATTTTAGAATGGTGTAAATATATATAATTTTTAGGAGAAAATGAATACTATTTTTAGCCCTCTTTATTAGTAAAGATTATATACTGAACATTTTTTCATGGTGTTAAATATTCTTCTACAAACTTATTTTGAGCCAAGAGCAGTGGCACACACCTGTAATCCCAGCAACTCATAAGGTTGAGGCAGGAGGATAACAAGTTCAAGTCCAGCCTCAGCAACTTAGTGAGACCCTGTCTCAAAATGAAAAAATAAAATAAAAAGATCTGTGGATATAGCTCAGTGGCAAAGCACCCTGGGGTTAATCACCCATCCTCCCAAAAAAGGAAAGGTATTTTGAGTGGATAACATTCAAAAAAATATGTATACCTTTGGTCAGTCTTCTATTTGTGAGAATTCAGTTTGTCTCTTTTTTTTTCTTTCTTTCTTTTTTTTTTTTTTGCCATTATAAACTTTGCTTCAGTGTCTGTCCTCAAATATAAAGCATTGCTCACATTCATATTTTCTTGGACAAATTACTAGACATAGAATTGTTAGGACGAAGGGTAATGAAAAAATTTTAAATGTTTATACGTGTTGGCAAATTTCCCTACGAATAAGTCATGCCAGTCTTACTCTACCAGTAATAGAAGAAAATGGCCCCATGTATGATCAGCTTCTCTATGTCCTTACCAACTTATGTATTATTTTTTCTTTCTGTCAATTTATAAGACAAAAAAAGACATATTGATTAAAATTTAATTTCTTTTATTACTACTGAAGTTGAACCTATCTCCATTTGTTTATCTGTCCATTTATATGTCTTCTTTGTGAATTATTTATTCATGGCCTTTATCCATTTTTCTATTAGAGTATTTGCCTCTTTATTTGATTAGTAAGAATGTTGTATGCATTAGGGATATGCACCTTTTAGCAGACATAAAGTTTATGCGTATGTTTTTCCCAGTTGTTTGTCTTTTAACTTCCCTCATAGTTTTGACATAAAGAAATTTTAGAGGGTTTTTGTAGACAAATCTATCTTTCTTCCCTCATATACTTTATTCTTTTTTATAAAGGCCTTCTCTGCCTCAAGTTATCATTTATTATATTCACCAACATTTTCTCCCATTACATTTGTTGGTTGATACTTTGTTTTGTTATTAACCTATACATTTAATCCATATAAAATTTATTTTGATATGATGAGAGGGAAGGACACTCTGACCCTTTCTAAATGGTTAACCACAAGCCCCAGCTTTTGCCATGGATATGCTGTATACTCATGACTTTCTTATTTATACAGCACCATATGAGGATTATAATTTTAATAGGAGGCTTAAAAGCTTGGATTTTGAAGTCAGACAGACCTGATTCAATCTCACCTCTACCACCTCCATGACCTTGGACCAGTTACTCAACCTAAGTTTCAATTTTCTCACTCACAAAGCATTTAACATAGGCTTTTGCACATAGTAAGTGCTCAAATAAATATTAGACAGCAGCAACCTTTTCAATTAGATCTCAGAATGACCGGCCAAATGCTATATCTGCATCTCATTTATTGTCACTGCAACATTAAATGTTAGTTTAGATGATTTTCCCAATAGCTTGAACCAAGTAAGACAACCTTCCTCACTTCAACCAGACCACAGAGAGCCCAGAGATAACTCAAGAGAGGACACAGTCATTGCATTTTACCACAAAGCTCCCAGCCTTGTGACTATCAATATAAGCTACCACAGGCCAGCATCAGAGAGAGAAGAACACATGACCACAGGTAGACTCCATTGCTCTCCCAGCCTGCAAAATACAGTCTCTGCTCTAGTTTCCTCCCTAACTCAAAGAAAACTACTTCCTTACTCCAAAGCTTAAAGTACTTATTTTTCCTTAAGAAAGAATTAGTGGTGATACACTTGGAGGAGGTAGAGGTGTCTCCCAAATTCGTGTATTGGAAGCTTGATCCTTGATGTAACAACACTGGATGGTGGGGCTGAATGAGAGGTGACTGATCCATGAAGGCAGAGCCCTTGCAAATGGATTAATTCATCATCAAGGGAGTAATTTGTTGTAGAAGCAAGTCTGCCCCTTATACTTTCACTTTTGCATATACGTATTTGCGCTTTCACCTTCAGCCATGTTATGATGCAGCATCAAGGCACTTACCAGATGCCACTGCTATGCCCTTCAACTTCTAGCCTCCAGAACCATGAGCTAAATTATATATTTTTTTTCATGGCCTTTATCCATTTATATATATAATATATTCATTTCAGTCCATGGTATTCTGTAATAGCAACAGAAAATAAATGAAGACAAAGTTCCTGATAGCTTTGGATTCCAGAGAAAAAGGAAATATCGGGGAAAACTCAGGGGTAAGATATGCGGAGTTTTCAATGGTTGTGCAATTAATTAAGCAAACTTTCCAAGCCTGTGATGATTTTGAAAGAATGAAAAAGCACCCCTTGGCTGAAATGCCAAGTTGTTGGGTCTCTGTTATGACATTCTCTATCTCTCTCTTAAAACATTACATTCACTTGTTAGCACAGAAGTAGGAGGCAGCTTGATATATAATGGAGAAAACTCAGTACTTGGACTTAGACATAATTTCTAAGCCAGTCAGATACCTGTAAAACCTTATCACCCATGTTCTAGTCTGGTTCGATTCAGCATTTATTTTGGCATCTACTATGTGCCATATGATTGGGGATGAAATGAAATCTCTCTCCCCTTGGAGAGCTCAAATTCTAGTTTTTCTCTGGTTATATACCTTCCTCCATTAGATCATAAACTCCCCAATTGGGAAGTCTGTATGTGCTACCACTTTTTAGAATCCCACAGGAACCAAAGTCTTATGATGCACACAATAGTTACCCCCAATACATTATGAAAAGAAAAACTGAGGCCCACCATTATTGTTTTATGTTAAATCTGATCCAGATGGAGAAAATCATTTTCCCAACAACCCAGGACCCTCACTACAACTTGTCTGTCCTCCAGGGCACCATTCTCTCCTTGGCCTCAATCCAGCCCCACAAGAGTAACAGGAAAAGAGTCAGACTCTGGGGCTTTCAGCCATCTCGTCACACCATCTCCTTTGCCTCTCTCCACTCATCTAGAAGAAGACAGCAGATACCATAGGGCAGCCCTCTCTTTGAGTAACAAGTGAGGGCCATACGAATGAATGCATGCCTCCCCCTGGGTACCAGTAGCATGAGGCATTGGAACTAAATGTTTTGACTTCATTAATTCTTTTTTCTCTGGCTTTCAATGCTCTAGTTTCATCCATCAGTCCTTAGATTTCATATCTAGACCTTTGTTTCCAGTGTCTCCATGTCTGTTGCACTATCAATTAATGGTTACAAAGACTTCTCTAGAAGCCAAGTCTTCCTGGCCAAGTACCATGGGGTACAAGTGGCTCCTTCATTTTGGCAGATGGTGCCCATGACTTTCTGGATCTGCTAGTCAGCATCAAGGAGATTGCAAGCCACTTCCAAATGGCTTATTCCCAGTGTGCATATTCCAGTCTTCTTCCTCTGGCTAGAGTTGAGAGAGCCAGGGAGTGAGATCTCACTGCCTCTGAAGAGGATCTATCTCTGCACATAGCCATAATTTGATGCCCCTCTCAGGGATACAATATAGGGAGTTATTGAGCCAAGAGTTTATTATGGAGCTTAGCATGAATGTACAGTCAGGAAAGCTGAGTGCAAAACCAAATGTTCCAAGTGTTCCTAATTCCATGTGTTTTGAAGTGCCTGAAGCAGGAATTTTATGGAAGAGGGAGAAAGACTCTTCCCTGGTGGTAAATTAAGGATACATCTCTTTAGCTTTGGATCACAATCAGGCCTCTAGCAGTCAACTAATCCCATTCTCTCTTTATTTTCTAATTGTACTCTCACCGACAAGGCTGAGCCTTTTTTCACAGTATCGTAATCCTTGCTGAAAAAGCTTCTCTGTTCCGAGGCTCCCTCTAAACCATGTCTTCACTTCCAAGGGTAATGAACTCTTTTATAATAAACGCCTTGCTTTAATGCACGCTGTCTTTGGTTTCCAGGAACTGCTTTATAATTACATCGCTCAGTATTGCATGTCAGAGGTTTGCTTCGCCTTTAATATTTTATGAAGAAATTCAGATTTTGACAGTAAAAATATTTAACCCAGAGGACCCGAAGCCCAGACTATTATTTTGTAAAGTAGCCATCTAGCTGCACACTTGTACACCGCTGGTGTCCCCAGTGCCTACTCACACTCTTTGATACTCTCTGAGCAGACCCAACCACATGCTGTCCAGATGGAAACCTGGCTGTATCATTACATTATATTGAAATAACCCAATACCACCTGTTTCTGTTGGGGTTCCTGCCAACATTTTCCCATAAAACATTTATTTTGCTAATATTTTAGTTGGTCACCACAGAAGGACACTTGAAGTTAAAGATTTACCATGTGTTGCAGCCACTCAGAGCCAAGAGAGGCAAAAAAAAAAAAAAAAAAAAAAAAGCTCTTTGAAATCACACAGCAGAGTTCGAGAAAAGCAAATGTCTATCTATTGTTTCTGAAGGTGGATGCCTCACCGGGCATGATGTAATCATGGGCACGGGGATTTCAAAAAAAGGTTTTCTTGGCAATCTTCACAGAATGAATTATCCTAGTGTCTCTAGTGCTCATCTTTGGATCATAAAATGCTTTTCAGCTTTGCGAGGAGATTTTCCTGCTCCTTGACAAATTTTCTTTCTCCAAAAATGTTGCATTTGTAAATAAACACATGGGGATATGAAATTAATTAGATGAATCTGATGTATAGAATGCATGCATATATTGGTTTCATCCTATCAAGAACAGAATGGGGGGGTCAGATTCACATATTAGGAAGTGACCTAGAACATAATTCCAAAGTCATTAGATGACCTTGGAAGCAGAAGCAAAGCACATTAGCGTCAGGATTGAGCATTCAACAGGATCCCCTTGGTCTGGAGATATAATATAACCTTTATAACATTGCCCAGTTTTACAACATTGTCTTTTTCAGTCCTCTCCAGTTACCTCTCACAATGTTTTGCTATGAAAAATAGACTTAAAGCTACACTAGCCTCCAAATGGGAAGGTCACTGGAATACTTTGCCAAAGGTATCATTTGGAAGTGGATCGGGGAAAACTATCTGCGGCTAGTTGTACTTTTACTAGATACCTTGTGTGCTGCCGCTGCAGCTACTGAACCCCACTTCCCAGCTATTTCTTACAGCAGCAGTTAAGTTTGTATTGTCTCCTTCACACTGAACCCCTTCTCAACAATGAACCCCAGAGAACATAAGAAAACACAAACAGATAATGGAGTGTGGCTGCATGGGTTTAACTTCTCCAGCCTGTTGGCTCTCAGCGCACCTGGAATCTCCAAGAGATTTTCCTAGAATTCTGATTCACTGCAAAGCCATCTTCCTGTCTAACATCATCCTTGATGATTTTCTTACAAGGGTTAATCTCGTGTCCTCTCTCCCCACCCCGGTTAACTAGGAGACTGGGATTTTCCTTCCCCATCCCCCAGACTGGCTGAGCACTAAAAATCAGAGAAAGGGGAAGGGAAGGATGCTAGCCCGGAGCCCCACTCAAATAATGTATCCATCTTTCAGCTCAAGGAGCTCTTTAACACCAAAGCGCCCACTTTGCATTGTAAAAGTAATTTATATTTTAGATATTTGTTTTAAAAGTCAACTTGTAACCTGTAATGACTGTAGATATAGATTAAGGATCACAAGTAAAGCAATGTACCTCTCCTGGCGGCCTCTGTTCATGTTCGCCTATCCTCCCTAAAGACAGATAATCATATAATTAAGCAATCCATTGCTCAGCATATATCTGCTGCACAAAAGACAGTGACACAGTGAATCCTGGTGTGTGCTGAGGTTCAAAGTATGAAATACTGAATAATCACTTTTTTATGAAAGCTCTTGACCTTTAAATTGATATTTCCCCCAACAGATTATAATTATTGTTCAAAGAGGTGCTGAAAGTGGCACAGCTAATCCAAAGGTGGCCTGTCTGCTACTCAGCTGTTGCAGCTTGTGCCCAACTGACGGTATCAACCGATTGCCATAATAGAGGCAAAAGGGATCTACTTTGGCTTTCTCTCAATACCAATTTTGATTCTTTTTCCACTTTTCTAAAATGATAAATCTAAATTCTTAAGGTCAACCAATATCCATAAATGTCACTTACGAATTTACATCTTTCTTCTTTAAAGAATCTCAACATAGATGAGAGGAGCAAGATTCAAACTTGAATGTGGGGAATATTCCCTAAAAAATAAAATTAAAAGACAAAAGGAAAAAAAAAAACAGTTTTTCTTAAGTCAAATTGCCAGGTTTAGCAAATAAAAAAAAAAAAAAAAAAACAGGCTGCTAAATTTGAATTTCAGAACTATGAATCTGTCCCATTCAGTAAATTATTCGTTGCCCTCTGAAATTCAAATTTAACCAGGCATCCTATATGTTATCTGGCATTTCTACCCTGAACACTCAGTCTTCAATTCTGATTTGCTCTAATTATCTTTTTCTTTTTTCTTCAGAGGAAACATCAAATGTGATCACTAATGGCCAATGCATACACAGGTTGCCGAAGGCTGAAAACAAGGAGTGCTAAGAGGTCAATATCCATCATTCTTTCTGTTGTTTATTTTTATTAGTTACTGACTGGAATGTTTCCCTTTCCATGATTAAACAATTCTCTTAATCATTGCCTCAATTCCCAGAACCCTTTATCAAGTACAAGGACAACTCTTTCCAGTCTGAACAAGAAAAAATGTGAAACTTATGCTAATATTTAAAAGCTTCTTATTTACTCTGCCAGCATCTATCAGGGTATGCACACGGTCTGGATTTATCATGAGAGATGCTCAAGGTGATTCAGTGGTTTTTGATACATTCAACTCTGGGTTTTCATGGCTTTATTTATTTATTTTTTCTTACTCTGGAAATGGGCCTTATCCTTTCTCCAAGTGTCTTCCCGGTGCTCCAAGATCAGGTGTAGGACCAGAGGAGAGGCTGCAGCCCCCACAGTGGGCAAGGGCAGAGGGAAGAACGTTTCCATAAACAATCCACGGTATGGCTGCCAGGCCAGAAGAGCATATTGGCCCAGAATCAGCAGACTCTCTCCTTCCCCACTGGCTGTCCTGCCTGTTGTAGGGGATAGACAAGACAAGACACCAAACAGGAACAGGAAGCAGGTTTATTTAGCTATAGCCAGGTCCAGAGGGTAAAGCTTTCACTGTAATCAATCAGTCCCCCTGAACCCCAAGTTCAGGTAGTTTCAGAACTTTATACCTAGTGTGTAAGGGGAGGGGCTCAGAAGTTCACAGTCTGCAGAAGTTCACATAAAAGCAGCTTTTTCTTTCACTGTTCTGGGCAATTTAACCCTTTAAGGACAACACCTGAGAAGGGGAGAGCTTCTTCTCCCCTTTCTTTCCTCCCCTGCCAGCTGTTACCACTGAGCCCAATTGGTAACTTCTCTTAGAAATGTAGACATCTCTGTGAAGCCCAGCTCAAGGCCAGAGGCCTTGTTAAAGAATCTGTCTTTTTTTTTAACATTTTGCATTTGCAAACACACTTCTACAAACTAATATACTGGATAAATGTTTGTTAGAAACTAGTAAAGAGGTGTTCAGCACCTAGAGTGCTGATCTCTTCCAGGCCAGTGGCCAAGTAAAATAGAGCAACAGGGAAATAGGAAGTTTAACTACATTGAACTCTTTTGTAGAGACTCTTTTGCTGATAGCCCTAAAATCAATTATGGTGAAGATTTCTGGAGAGGCTTAGTCAAGATTTTCTGTGGAGAAAGGGGTGCCATTACATGCCCAGGGTTGCTTAGAAAGGAGGGTCAGGGTCATAGGTACTGCATCCTTCTAAAACTGTACTGGATTCAAGGCTAGGAGAGACAATCTCCCTTTCACTCTGTTTGTCCTTATGTCATAAAGGGGCCACCACAGACCCAATCTGAAATGATAGTGTCTCCTAAGAAATCAAAACCAAGAATCCATATTAAAGCAGAAAACCAAGAAGGGAGACCGAAATCATGATTCTTTATCAAACTACTGCACTGATGAGAATCAATAGCAATTTTAAATGTTTTCATTTCCCATTTAAAATGCTTTATATTAGTCTATAAGTTTAGAGTTGAAAGAGCATGTTCACTTACCTCATTTTTGAATTGCAGTGATTTATTGTTCAAAAAGAACTTAAGAGCACTTTGATCAATCACCAAAAAGCGTGCACTAGTTTGCCTTGCCAAGTGGTTCTCAAAGTGTAGTTCCCAATCAGCAGCCTCTGTACCACCAGGGACCTGTAAGAAATGCAAGTACTCAGGCCAGTCCCCAGACCCGCTGATTCAGAAGCTCTGGGAAAAGGGCCCAACAATTATTACAAGTCCTCCTGGGAACTTCGATGTGCCCGCTCATTTGAGAACCAAGAGACTGTCAGGGTATCTGAGTTCCTCTTTGTCATCTGAACCAAACAGTGGTGTTTTCAAGTACTGTTTGTTGATGTCTATATCTGCCAAGGGTTTGGCTGATTCTTCAGATTTCTGTGAACAGACAGAAAAGCTGGAGCTATCCACAATAATAGAATGGTCCCCATTTATTACTCTTCATACTCCTTTCCCATGAGACACACACACACACACACACACACACACACACACACACACACACAGGTGCTATCCCTGGCCATTTACAGATGTCTCTCCCAGCCTCCCAAGCCCTGGTTCTAGGACATCTTGAAGTCCCTCTCCACACCCTGTTCCAAAAAAATGCAACCTATACAAAAAAATCAACTTCCACATTTACCATAATCTCTTAAACCTCTCTTTTTTCCAACTTCCAAAGCTCCTTCCTGATTTTCAACCTCACCCTATGCACCATCCTCTACCCAACACCTCTGTTAGTGTCTGAAACCCTGTCTCCCCTTCTTTTCCACCCCTACTCTGTGCCCATTTGCTCTCTCACATGAGTGTTTTCTCCTGCTCCACAGGTCAGTCAGACTCTCCATGTCTATCTCTACCACTTTCCTGATGGCTCTTGTTATCAGGTCCCCAAAACAAGATTACAGCCCCAGCCTCAGTCCCTTCCTTTGATGTTATCAGTCTCTGGACATATTCTTTCTCTGAGGCCACAGTCTTTTTTCTTTTATTACCTGTCACTAGTTTTCTTTTAAAATATATTTAGGTGAAGAAAATCGTTGGTCTGAAAGAAAAATTATTGTTCAGATATTTTGCGGAAAAGTCAAAATTTGTGGAGGTGGTTTTAGAACAATGATGGTATAAAACACTGATGCAGCCAAATTGGGGGGCCAGGGGAGGGGTAGGTTTCAGGAAGCAGGAAATATTAAATATTGTGAGAAAAGATCTTGTAGCGAGATGAGTGTGTTGAACCTAACGACACCCAACAAGACTTCCCTAAAAAATGCCCAAACAAGCAAAAGTTTACATTTAATTCCAGGCACTTGGAAGCACCCAAAGAGGAAAGAAGTCTAGAGACTCCAGATAAAGGAGATTACAGGTTTGGAAAGTCAAATTAGTGTGCCAGGCCAAGTGTGTAGTGGTATAATCCCAGCTACTCAGGAGGCTCAGGGAGGAGAATCACAAATTCAAGGTCAATCTCCGTAATTTAGTGAGGCCCAAAGCAACTTAACTAGACTTTGTCTTAAAATAAAATATAAAAAGAGATGGAGGGGTATTTCAGTGGTAGAGGATCTGTAGGTTCAATCCCCAGTACCAAAAACAATTTTTTTTTTGGGGGGGGGGTTCCAGGACAGTGACTTAACCACCTTTGGTTAAGCTCTCCGGGCCCCGTCTAAAAGACTTCAATGTCAGAAAATACAAGAGAACTTAGATTTGATCCAAGTGGTGAGTGGTTTGTGCGTTGGGATGCCCAGCTTGATATAATTTAGTTAACACATCTTGTACCTAACTTTCAGTATGATTTTGTGAAATCTGTGTTTTGATTTCAAAATCTCTAGGCCAGTCACATCGGCTTGATGCCAGAAAGACCAAGTACTAACATATTTTGAATATGATGTCATAGATAGAGTACAGGAAATGATTATCACTGGGCAGATAAAAGGAAAACATCTTAAAAGAGAACATAAACTTTTTAACCTAACATGGTGAAAATGTCTGTGCACCAGAGGAAGAAAACGCAGTAATGTGTGTGAGAAGCACTTCACATGTGCATGGGGTTAGAGAAAAAGCCACACATGGAGTGCAAATGTATTGGTTCCATCTATTGGGTGCTATTCTTCCAACTCTGAACTAAGAAGACTTATCAGTTTTATGTTTGCAGGGCCATAGTATCAGTTAATGATTATCATTCAGTTGCTTTGTTCCAGCATTTCATATGTATTTTCTCATTCAGTCCCTTCTATTATCCTATGAGGGGGATGTTTATACAAATGAGAAGCTGGGACCCCCACCAAGAGAGAGCTTAACCAAAGGTGGTTAAGTCTCTGTCCTGGAACCCAAAGCTAGTATGGCCTCAATCAAGTTTAAATAGGACAGCCTGACACCAGAGGTCCACTTCTGAATGCCATTTGGGATCCAGTAATTTTCTTTCTCCCAAAGATGGACATGGTTCAAAATCTGAATTCCCCTGTCATCCTGCTGTTTTCCAACCAGATGCACAAACTGGAATTGGATTATGCAGTTGGAATCTGAGAAACAGGAAGGTGCAAACCTTCAAAATAAAGAGCATTCATTAAACTCCTTAGAAAAAACAACATAGTCCTTAGAGGCAGCTCCTACGAACAAGTTTTATTTGAAGAAAAGAACTAGAACATAATCATTACTTTTTGAGATCTGGGTTGATTTCCCCCAGTACCCACTTCTCTGCTTGTTTTCCCAGAGAAAATATGGAGGTGCTCTCTTAATAAAAATAAACTCGCACCCCCGTCCACCCGAGAGTGAGATCAAATGGCCACCACAGGGAGTGATATGAAAATGGAGTCATTTCTCTGAAATTCCTAAGAGTGCTGTTTTGCTTTTAAGAGCAATGAAATCACTTTCGGCTGGTAATTTATTATTTCCACCAGTTACTCCAATATTTGTCTACATGTTGAAAAATTAGTCTTTATTCAAACAAAAATCCACTTTTAGGGCAAAAGCCTTCTGAGTTGTCAGTAAAACTGTGATTGTGGCAAAAGAATACACAGAAAGATAAAATCATTAAAGCAATGCTTGCTTTCCCTTTAGATAAGCAAATCAAGTGTGTATATATATATATATATATATATATATATATATATATATGACAAAAATAAAATCCTGCACCTCTCTGCCACAAATATTGGATTTTACAGACTGGTCTGGATGCTTATGCTCAAGGAACAAGGTTGTTTTGCCCAAACATCACTTGATTAGCCTTTGTGCTGAGATGGCATGCTAACGAGGTCTAATCACTTCTAAAAACTGTGGTTCAACTTTTTTTGCTTTTTTGCTTTTTTTCTTTTTCTATTTTTGTCCATGGTATTTTTAGCCTCAGACATTAAGAGTAAGAAGACATAAAACCTTGCCAAACATAGATTGTGCCTGGCATTTTTGAAAAGAAGTTCAGTTGGTTGTTCAACAGTTATCACATTGTAGATGATTTTTATCACTAGTTAGTAGTGGTCATGTTTATGTGCATAATTACTCCCTTTCCATCCAAGTCATAGATGTAGCATTAGACAGGAAGAGAAAGGAAATGGGGGGAGGCCAGGGTGCATGAAAGAAGGAAAAAATTATTTATGAGATGCTTCCTGACTTAACTGTAGGGAACAAAGTGAATGCAGGAGACCCAATTATTACACCCAGGAGTGTAACATTCTCCCTGGTGGCACCTAAGTGCCTTCATATACACAGAGGCATGAGAGAGGTTAAGTGGCTTATTTTTCTGGGAAACAAGGCCAACTGCACTCTTCTTTTTTTTTCAAACATCTTACTAAATATTTCCATACTGTTTCCAGCAAGCAGATCTTTGGAAGGGACAATTATATGAAAAAGGGAAAGAGAGATCAGATATAACTTCTTCAAAATTGAGGGAAGCTCAGAGAAGATGGGAAAAGTCTCAAGGAAATAAACTGTTGTAAATATGTGTAGTAATTCATCCTAACAGCCTCTGAAGCCTCACTCGAGGCAGAGCCAATGCCTGGGAGCCAATTTCTACTAGGTCCCTATTAACATTCAAGTACATCATCGCCACCTCTGCCATCGTCTGCTTCTCCCTGCTATCCTCCATAACAAGCACACAGCACATGCCTAATAATTACATTCCTGAATGAATAAGAAAACACCTCATCAAGCAGCTACCATCAGCACAGGATCCTTTTTAGTAATGATTAAGTTTCTGACATGTTAAGGTTATAAAAAATCTAGTTTGGGTCAGCAAGTTCACCAGCTCAGTTTCATAAAAGAAGTTGAAGGAGAGCCTTTTTCCATTGACCTTTTCTGCACATTTAAAATGTCTCTGAATTTGACAGTAGATATCAAGAGATTTGGAAAAGGTCAACCCTTTTGCCCGAGTAGCTCAGCTTCCAGTTATGTACCCCAAGGAAGTAATAAGAAGTGTGAACAAAGATTTATGGGTGGAGATGTTCATCACAGCACTGTTTAGAATATCCACGGATATACATGTCCAGCCACAGGGTCAAGTTTAAATTAAGCTGGTGTCAAGGTACAGGAATGCAATGACATCTCAGTGACCATTAGATGAGATGTTTTTTTAAAGTATGTTTAATCGCATGGAAGACATTTCATGGTATGATGGTAAATTTTAAAAAAGCAGGATACAACTTCTATTGGGAAAATTATGATCCATACTTACAGGAGAGACAGAGAAAAAACAAACACTATAGGAGGAGAAAGATATATACATAAAGAGAAAAATCAGAAGTTAATATTCCATGCTATGAATACAAGTTACCCCTTAATTGTGAAGTTATGGGTGCTTATTGTTTTTTTTTCATCTTTTTTTAAAACTTTCCACTTACTATATATTCCCATTTTTTATAATTAGGAATAAATGAGTCTTTTGAATAGCCCAGAGGATTTTAAAACATTTTTTGCACATATTATGCCATGAATTCATAGGGGTGGGCTCCAGTACTTAGCTCTTCCCACTGATTTCCACAGTAGGCTTCTCTGGGGGGAGCAGACTGGTTCTTCAGTTAAACACAGACAGGTACCTTTTTTCTTTGGCTTCTGTATTGATCAACTTTTCCTCACGGTGACCAAAATACCTGACAAGAACTACTTAGAGGAAGAAGATTTTATTTTAGCTCACTATTTAAGAAAACCCTAACCCTTGGTTGGCCAGCCTCATTGCTCTAGACTCAAGGCAAATCAGAACATCATGGTGGAAGGGTGTGGTAGAAGAAAACTGTTCAGCTCATGGCAGCCAGCAAGAAGAGAGAGGAGGGAAGGGACCAAGGACAAAATATAGTCCCCAAAGATTTGCCCCAGAGACCTATTTCCTCCAGCCATGTCCCATCTGCCTACAGTTTCCATCCAGTCGTCCATTCAAAAAAAAAAAAAAAGTATTTTTGCAGGGAGGTTTAAACTGCATTTTATTGATTACTATAACATTCTATTTCTTTTTAACTAATCAACAATGAAAATGCAAAACATTTTCCTGTGAATGGAACTGTTTCCACAACCCCTTGTATATAGATAGGTAAATTACAAATTTCATTCTATTTGGAGTTTTCTCCTAAGAGGATCTTGCTCTTAACCTGTTTTTTTTAGCACTTTTATTTTTTTATTGATTTTTTAAAAATGACAGCAGAATACATTACAATTCTTATTACACATAATTACCACAATTTTTTATATCTCTGTTTTTATATAAAGTATGTTGACACCCAATTCGTGTCTTCATACATGTACTTTGGATAATGTGTGATACATCCCACGGAGGTAGGAAAGATCATACTTAAAACATTATCATCTTAATTGTAGAAAATTTCCAAAAATTAAAACTAACAAAATGCCAAATCATGCCTTTGATGAGTCCCAAAGGACCACAGACCCATTCACTCCTATTTGAAGCATTAATTCCTTGGAGTGTTCTAGCCATTTCTGGGCCCCTGATAGCAAGATCCACCAGGGTTATGAACAACTACAGTAAGAAAACCTTCTACCACTTCCATTTACCCAGTCCTTGGACCACTGCATCCTGCTGGCAGAGAGGGCAATGATTGTTCTGTTTCACCCACAGGGACACCCAGCAATTGTGGAAAGAAAGATTACAGACCACAACTCAATCCTTTGTTTATCTCCAGCTTGAAATCTAAGACAGGCCTCTATCATCTAGACCCTACAGATGGCACACATACACACTCCACATCCCAGCTCCACATAGGCACTACATTCCACTTTTGGAGTGAGAACATTTTGTCACCCTATCACCACTTGAAGCCTGCATTCCCAGAGTGGGAGGTCAAGGTACAAGGCTCTGTGCCACCTTCCATCAGCCATGTCAGTGGCCTCAAATTATTACTCCATCCAATGGACTGATCCAATCTATTCACCTCTGAATATTGCTACATTACTTAACACATGAGCTGCTTGGGGGATATTTTATATCCAGACCATAACAGTTTCCTTATTTTTCTGACCATTTTTCTTCATGCATTTCAGAAAACTACCAGGACTCCTAGAGTACTTAAGATATTTAATATGCACATTAAATCTCTTGAGGAGAATCTTGCTCTTAACCTGTTTGTTGGCAACGGTGCCAACAGCATTCTGGCTGGCACTGTGAAGTCTTCCAGTTTTGCTGTGGTAGCATTTGCAGGGCACTCCTTTCTGAACAGTACCCATTGTGTTCATGTCTACAATCTCACCCTTCTGGTCGATCCACATATGTGGTCAAAGGAACAGTGGCAGCCTTCCTAAAAGACCTTGGGAGGGTGCCTCTCCTCCTTCCCTTTGTGTTCACCATTTTGGCAAATTACTGGAAGATGACACATGAGAAAAAATCAAACTTTGTAAAATCTTAGACTTGTTAACTATTTAAACCAGGTTAGGAATTCTAATCATGGGTTAAATAAGATATAGTCTAAATTCCAGCAGTTTCAATCGTATTGATTAAAAACAAACACCAGAGAAATTCCATAGTTTCCTATATTTATTTCCACACTTCTGGGCACTTTTCTAAATAATCAACTAGTTATGCTCTGGGGGATAACAGAAGCTAATAATTACTAGGGTTTTCTGAAGAAAGGGAGGTGTGGAAGAGGAGGATGTCAGTAGCCATACTCCAGCCATGGATGGCCACTGGCTTGTTGAGCAAGTCACTTAAGCCCTTGAGACCTTTTTTGGGTCATTTGAGAGAATTAGGCCAGATGATTTTCAAGTTTCCTTGTAGTTCTAAAATCCACAAAATAATTACTCTCTTCTTTGCTTGTCCACACTGTCCTAGGAGGTCACCACTGAATACTTTGCAATTGAAACATGGTAGACCTCAATTGTTCCTGAGTGAAAAAAAAAAAAGACTGTCCATTACTCTCAGGACAAGAAAGAACAGCCACAAACATTTTGGACATTGAATGCTCTTCCTCCAACATCATTTCCTCATTTCTGGGCCTCTCACCAACATGATCTGCTTAGAGTTCTTCTTTCCCCACAAGGCATGGTTTTTAATGTACAGAATTCACCTTGAACATAAAGGAAGCTTAATATATCCTCAGGAACAGAGGACATCCCCATGCACATACCTTTTCTGGGATACAGATGTCTTTGAGAACCTATAGAAAACCTTGACCTCTTCTTACAAAAAAAATGCTCTTTCATGTCAAATATTAGCTGCCAACCACTTGATAGAATCATAGACAGCCTGACACTACTGGATGCTAGGTTAAAAACCCTTCATCAGAGCCTAGACAATTTTACCTGTGCTTCTTTTTTTAAAAGCAGGATAATCTTGAGGACTAGAAATCATCTATTTAACTGAAAGTCCTTCCCAGGCCTCCTGACTTGGAAGGAAGGGAAAATAGAGGTATATTCTAGTAGCACAGTTTAGGAGAAAGAAGCCCAACTACATCCACCACCATGGCAACCTCATCCTTATTGGGAAACATAACCCCAAGGCTTGGTTGTTTATCCTGTGTCACACACTATTTCATCTGACCCTTGTCCCAGCTCTCTGTGGTACTGTTGTACTTGATTGTACACAGTACTCAATATCTCCATTTTACAAAAGAAGAGACTGAGTACTGAAGAGGTTAAGAAATTTTCCCAAGATCACAAGAAACAACAATATCCAAAGCAAGTGTCGTGTAAGCTCTGCCTCACTCTATTCCACCCACCTAAGGCTAACCATTTCCATGCCAGCCCTTGTGCTCTGTTTAGTCACTGGGTTGAGTTTCTTAGGAAACATTGACAAAAGTTGAAAGCAAGTGGCACAGAGTAGACTTGTGGAAAGTTAGTTATAAGTGATACTGAATGGTAATGAAGTGTTTATGTCCAGTGTCTTCTGAGGCTTTGTTTGTGGGAGACACTGAAAGGGGAAATTTGGATAGGGGCTTCGAAAATTAAAATCTTTATATTTTCCATTAGCAGTGTCATCATTTCTCCTACTGCTTAAAACTGAGCTAACAGCTCTCGTCAGGAGAACTCTGTTGCTCTTGAACATCACCAAGGCCTTTATGGAATCCTCAGAGTCAAGAACAAAGTACAGTGCATAGCAAGTTTGCTCTGTGTGCTAGAGGACTGGCTAATCCCTTAAAACAGATTCCTTTTGTCTCCAAGTGACCACAATCAGAATCATAGAACTTTAGAAAGGCAAAGAATCCTAAATGTTACTTAGCTTTACACTTTTCTCTTTTGCATCACTCTCCTTCTCACACTTATCTTAGACTTTACTTTGTCAAGGAAGAAATTCACTATTAAAGAGAAAAAATGATTTTCTCAAGATTACGCCTATAATTGTCACAGAGTCTAAGTTGAACTCAAATGTACAATGAGTCAAGGAAGTGTAGAAAGCAGTTAGAAATAGCATCCCATTTAAACCCATAATCATCCACTGAAGTGGGTATTATTAGGCCCATTTTATAGATGGACAAAGTCATCTTCAGGGAGACAACTCACCAAGTTCAAACAAAAAGTTATTTGAACGCAGAGAAGCCTACACCATAAAGCCAATGCCTGTGGAAAACAAAGTTCTAGTAGTCATTAGAATTGAGCAAGAAGTAATCCTGGTGTAGTACTGTGAGGTGCTGGACACAGAAGTGTTCCCCTGCACCCTCTTTACCTATTGTGCTTGCCTCTCTCTCTCCCTCTCAGTCTGAAAAAATGCACAACAGACATGATGATGGAAACCAAAGTGAGACCCCTTTCGTGGGTGCACTGGGGACACAGAGCAAAGATCAGAATCCAAGGAGGGAACATTTTAGATGTAATACATGCCAGGGTGGATGGAAGACCTAACCGTGGATCAGAAGAGATACATGACAGCTCAGAGATGTCAGAACAATAAAAAGGCAGATGATTTAGAAACCAAACATACTTTTTCTACCAACATCAGCGCATCAGTAGTCCCATTCCAACTTAACATCAATGTTGAGGAAAAGAGGGAGATAAAGGAGAGGCCATCCTGAATTTGACAATGAAGGAAAGGAATCTACACAAAGTGACAGATTTTCGGCATTAGGCATAATAGAAATTCAAAGTCAGGGTAAACTGAGTTACAGAAAAATTAAGATTTTTTTCCACGACTAGGTAACTTTGAACATTTTACCTGCTACTTCTCAGAATGTTATTGTGACTGTAACACAACGCAAACATATAGTATAATTATCACATTGTGTTAAACTGGTTATCCAATCATACTACCAATTTGGAAAGGCTCTATGGAAATCCTCAAACTCAGTCCATGTGAAATAGTCTTTAAGTAGATTTTAGGAACCACCCAAGATCATATGCCCCCTTCTCTTTAGAAACTCTCTGCCACCTTCCTGCCATTGCTCATTATCACATATTTGAGAAAAATGGAAAGAGAAGAGAAAAAAAAAAGAGGAATTCCAGTCATTTGTTTCCATTTAAATGGGGTGGGGATTGGAGGCAGTGAGAATGAATCTATCAAAAGACAGATTACACCTCCAGGTCCCTCAAGAACTGATTCATTCCAGAAATGAAGACTCACAAAATCCTTCCTTGACCAGGAAGTGATCCAACTTTTCTGTCATCTTCAGGAAGTGCAATGGCTGTAGAGATGTGAGTCCAGTGAAATAAGAAGCTTCCCAGAATAAGTGATTCTAAAGCCACCCTCACACCTCAGAACCTCAGACCCTTGCATTAGGAGTTCAGAACGCTGATCAGCATTTGGGAAGCTGTATTGGTGTGACCCTTTCCTTCATGTCAATCTCCCTATGGAAGAACAAGTCCCACAAGGGCAGATTGTGACAAGGTTACTCATTACGGTACCCTCAGAAACTTGCATGGCATCTGATTCATAGAATATGTCCTACATTTATTTGTTGAATGAATTAATGAAGTCTACATCCTGGGAATTAAAAACACTATGTTGTGAAAAATCTGAGTACACATGAGGCTCTTTAAAGAGCATTTATATTGGTAAAAAGTATATATTGCAAACTCTAAGACAGTCATGCAAATGTTTTTAAAAATAAGTATTCTTGATATGCAAAAAGATAATACAGGAAATCATAAAAGAGTCACTTAAAAATAAGGAAAATAATGAGGAAAAATGTAATGAATAGAAAAGAGTTATAAATATGGTAAATAATACTCCTACCATGTCGAGTATCACTTTAAATATGAATGATATAAATATACCAATTAAAAGACAGAGATTGTCAGAGAAGATACAAAACAAGATACAATTATCTATATCCCAGTCTTCTTCCTCTCCTGTCTCCACTTTTCTGCATTCTCTCCCCATCCCTACCTCTTTCTCTTTTTCTCCTCTCTCTTCTGGAAAAAATATTTATAGTACTAATACTGAGTTACTTTCTCAGTATTCTAGATCCTATGCAATTATCAACCAAGAATTTACACAAAGGGATTGATACCTCTCCTGGTCTTATAACTTCTGTTAAATAGTACTCCAATTCTGAAGCAAAAATAGAAGCAATTAACAAACTTGTTGAAGTCTTTCTATAATATGTATATTACATGTTCAATATATAGTTGAATATTAGTTATAGTTTCAAAAGACAATGTTGAAAGAAAACATGCAAATGTAACCCATATGTCAGCTTTGAAACTGGCCCCTGAGGTCTTGTTAGGTTACCATTTCACATTTAGAAAATGACAGACAACCTTCCTTGCTGTGCTGTTTAAAGAATACAGTAATCTTGCTTGTCTGATTGAACAAAAGTTTGTTCCTACTTCATGAGGCCCAATGGGGCATTTTCTCTCCCCTAAACCTATTACTTTTAATAATTTGCACATTTTTTTCTGAAAAAGAAGTTTGCTCAACTTGCTGAATCAAATCATCCACTAGTTGAAATAAATGTAAATACTACATCTAACAAATGCCTGATTGGGAGTGAGGGAGGACATACAAGCATTTTTAACCCAAACAACAAATACCATATGATTAATAACATGTCATTCAATATCCTCCTAAACTATCTAAGCCTTGGTTGCATTATGTTGTGATTATATGAAGTAATTTTCTGCATACAGCAAAACTAGCAAACAGTTTTCATGAATTAGCTGCTAACATGTTCAAAATGGAAGATCTCACATGTGTACTGTGGTTCCAGACTTCTCTTGAAAGACACAGATGTATTAAACCGAGGCTATGTATAATCACATGGTGACAGTTGGCTGGGTTAAGCTTTCCAGTCTGCCAGTCACCACCATTCCATATTGCTTCCCTGGCACTGAGACCCAGTGCCAATGGCCATTCATCATCATGCTTCTGCTGTCGTTTTTCCTGTAGCAGAGAACTATTTCTCTGTATTTATGTCTCTATCAAAAGAAGCAAGATGTACCAAGAGGATATCAAGAACCAGCTTCAATCATGCACACCTACTGACCACTCTTTCAGCATTTGAGTTTGCCATGTATGTCCTATACAATGATAATAGGACAGTCCTTACCCCTGAAAGTCAAGAGGTGCCAGCTAGCTATAAAATGGGGTTTGTAAGAGCCTCATTCATGTGACCAGGGTAATCAAGAAAATGGTGCTCCACATAGAGAGTGAAAAGTGAGTCAAAGTCAATAAAAATTTTCCATTAAAAATTAAGACCCTCTGGAATATTCCCTGTATTAGTTTGTGGAGTCTGACTTAACAAAACATCACAGATTATCAAGTAGCTAAAACAACAGAAATTTGTTTTTTCACACTTCTAGAAGCTGAAAGTCAAAGATTGAAGTGCTCTCAGGACTTGTTTCTCCTGAGGGCTCTCTCCTTGTCCTGCGACAGACGGTGGCTTTCTTGTGGCCTCTTTACATAGTCTTCCTTCTGTCCACCCCTGTATGTCCTATCTGTTCTTCTGATAAGAACCCCAATCAGTTTGGATTAGGGCCACACTAACAGCCTCATTTCAGCTTAGTTCTTTCTTTAAATACCTAATTTCCAAAGTAAGTCATGAGCTAATGTACTAAGTGTTAGGGCTTCAACACTTGAATTTGGGCGAGACATAATTTAGTCCATAGTGCTTCCTAACTCACTTCCTTATGCCTCATCACCCCTTACTGGTCTCTCACTCTCCCTCTCTCTCTCTCCCCCTCCCTCCCTCCCTCCCTCTGCCCCTCTCTCCCTCCCTCCCTCTCTTCTCTTTCCTTCTCTTCTCTTCACTCTCTTCTCTCTCTCTCTCCCCACACTCCCTGATTCCAGGATCTTAAACACCCATGTTAGAATGCTTAATGTTGTCCCAGAACAGTCTGTCCTGTGTTTTGTGCTGTTTTGTTTTCACTGTGTTTTTCTCTTTGTATTTTGATTTGGGTTATTTCTACAAATCTAGTTTTAAATTCACTGACTCTTTGTTTAGCTGCAAATTCATTACTTTCTTTTCTCAGCTGTGTCAAATCTATTAATGACTCTTTTAAAAAAAAAAAAAAACACTTTTTTATCTCAGTTACTATGTTTTTCACATCTAGTATTCCCATCTGATTCTTTGCAGTTTCCATATCACCTCTGCAATTGCTGATTTGATCTGGCACATTGTCTGTCTGTTCTGTTTGATAATTCAAAATATTTGTTTATGCTCTTTAAAAATCCCTATCAGGTGATTCTAACATTTGAATCCTATTTGATTCTGAATCTAGTGATTGCTTTGTCTTTAAAAATGTCTTACTTGTCTTGCCTTTTCATATGGTTCATAACTTTTTCAGCATTCTGGGTAGGAACAGAATCTAACATAGCTTTGATATTAAAATGACTATTCAAGAAATCACTAAACAAAATATGGAAAACAAAGCAGTATATTAAAAGGATAATGTATCATGGCTAAGTTGGGATTAATCCCAAAATACAAACTTTGTTCAACATTAGAAAAATTTTCTAACATAACTTACAATATTGAGACTAATGGAGGAAAATCATCATATTATAACAATAGCTGCATGAAAAACATTTGATTGAGACCCCTTAACAATTTAACATAAAACTATCAGTAAAATAAGAGAGGGATTTTTTTTTACTAATTTTTAAAAATGATAATTTCAGAAATACATTAACATATATACACACACATAAAACACTACACTTAAGAATAGAGTGTTGAAAGTATTTCCTTTGAAATTATAAATAAGACAAAAATAGCCACCGTCACCAATTTTATTTTTCATGTACTGGTATTTCTAGATAGTTCAGTAAAAAAAGAAAAAGAAAAAGTAGGGGAAGAAAAAAAGCAAGCTGTTGTGCATAATTTGAGGAGTTTATCAAGAATGTTTGATACAAGATTAAGATATAAAACTATTGCATTTTATGTAATAGCGATAATTACTAAGAAAATGAACTTTTTAAAAATAACACAAACTATATGGATTATCTAGGAATAATTTTAACAAAAGAATAGAAGATTTATATGGAGAAAATAATAAAATTTCTTTCAAAGATTTTTTAAAGTAGAGAAACTTTTTAAGGATCAGAAGCCTCAATATAATAAAAATATCTATTTTATTAAATTGATCTATAGATTTCATAGAACATGAAAAATCTCAACAGTTTGTATATGTGTGTGGGGGTGAGAGAGAGAGAGAGAGAGACAGAAAGAAGGAGGGAAAAGGGAGAAAGAGTGTGTGATGGGGGGAAGCATGTATGTGTTTTGGAACTTGAAAGCTGACTATAGAATTCATGAAGAAGTATTAGGTGTTGGTAGTTCTTGACCAAGGCAAACATCAGGAAAAAGAAAAGTGAGGGGACCTTATCCTATAATTATTTAAACATATTATAAGTCTGCAATGATTAAAATAGCTTAGTATAAGCTCAGAAAACAGAAAATTAAACATAATTAAATTTAAAAAGAATATTAAACAGAATAATTGCAGCACAACTTTTCATTTCTCTGGTTGTACAGAGCTAATAAATTAAGTAGTTCACATCTGAACAACTGGGGTATAACTAGATTGGCAATGCAGGATAAATTTTTTTAAGTGCTGGGACAATTGAGTCTCCATTTAGAAAAAAATTATTCTTTACTTATATTTACATAAAATCAATTCCAGTTATTTAGTCCAAAACACCTATAGTGAAAGACAAAGAAATAAGATTTTAAGTAAAATTTTCTTGATATGTAAGAGATTTTACATAAGACACAAGAGACAAAACACATAATAAGAAAGATAGATACTATTGATCACATTAAAATTGAGAACTTTTGTAAATCAAAAGACACATAAATATAGTAGGAAGATAAGTCCCAACTGGTAGAAAAAAAGGAAAAAATGGCAAAAGATTTGAACTTCAAAAGAAGCAATTTGAATAATCAATAATTATGAAAAGATACTCCACATGACTGTCAAAGAAATGCAGATTCAAGGTACAATGAATTATCATTATACTTGTGCCAGATTCAAAAAATATGAAGCATTGGTGAGGATATGGATATAATATCAAAATTCATACACTGCTGGTGAAAGTGTGTATTTGTATAGTTATTTTGGAAAACCATCTAGCAGTACCTAGAAAATATCAACAAATGCATTAGTTATGATCAAGTAATTCTAGATATACACACCAGAGAAACTCTTGTCAGGGAGATTACCAGTTATTCATAGTAGCATTGACTAAAACTGGACACAAACCAAATGCACATCCACAGTAGAATGGAAAATATAAACTGTGTATATTCATGGAGTGCAATAATACACCACAATAAAACAGAGAATGCATCAATAACATGTGCCAATAAATTTTACAAACATAACTGAGGGAAAGAAACAAGTCACAAAAGAGTATTTGCAGTATGATTCCATTTTTATTAAGCTCAAACAGAAGAGGAAATGCAATGCAGTTTAATGATTCATACATTAGTGGTAGCAGTATAAAGTAAACAAAGAATTGATTATCACAATAGTAGTTATGTTTGAGAGCAGAGAGGGTGTTTATGACAGAAAGGAGCACAAAGGAAATTTATAGGAAACTAGCACTGTTTCATCTCAAAACCTATGTGGAGGGCTCAAGAGTGTTTGCTGTAAATTATTACTATTATTTGAATTAACTTATTAATCACCATTAAATCATAATACTGGTCACATTTTTTAAATCAAAGTTCTCAGTAATTCATAACTACCTATTGGTTGGAAAGTTTAAAGTCTAAAGGGAGGAAACTGTTAAAGAAATTATTATATATCCACATGAATATACTATACAGCAGTTTAAAATATTATGTATATTTTAAGCTCATATAGCAATATATATATATGAAATAAACTAAGAAAAAATAACAAGTGATACAAAAATCATTTGTACAAAAATGTCTGAATTCAAAGAAAACATCGATAATTTTATATATGTTAATTTATAAATTTGTGGAATGAGTTCAGAAAAAAAATAATAAGCACCAACTGTTTACAGAGAACTGATAGAGGGTAGAGATGATGTGGAATGAGGGAAAAATGGAGAAATCTAGAAGAAACTGTACTTAATCCAGTTTTACTTACTTTTATTTTGTATAAACAATGTATTCATGTATCAGTTGTTTTCTTTGGTAAAAATATAGTGCTTCCACTTCTACTGATGAAGGATTAACTGCTATGGGAAATGTCATAATTTGTCAACAACTTCAAATCACACAAAACATACAAAGTAATGGTATTCAGATATTGTACAACAGATAGGATAGGATATGATCCATGAGAAAAAGGAAAAACAAGGAGTTGGCCCTAAAATTCCTCCAGATTACTGCCTGGAGAGTTTCCAGACTGCAGGACCAGGAGGGAGAACTCAAACAGGAAAGGTACCCAGTTATCTTTTTCTGAGTTGGAGACAAAGATGGGAAAAACAATATGACTAGAATTTGCAGAAAAAGAATATCTTCCCTGAGATCTCCAGAAAATTGCAGAGGGATGCTCTCAAATCTTTGAGTGAGAACTACCTGTACATATGTAAGGTCAATTTTTTTAATGCAATAAGTTAAATAATTCCCAAAGCTCACACAGGGGTAGGAAGAGTTTATCTTCAAACTCCAAATCTCTACAGTGACCAGATCTCATAATACACAAAGATAGAATCCTCAAAAGAGTGATGGTTTAATTGTGAGGTTAAATGAGCAAGATAGTGAAGGATTCACTGGACCTGCACTATGCAACACTTACAAATGGCCTGGAAATGACAAAATTGATGTACAAATAGCTTAACATGTTGAACATATCTGACATGCTTTAAAGATACACACACAAAAAAAATCCATCACTAATACACATGAAATTCACAATGACCAGAATCCAATAAAAATTATAAGCATGCCAAATAAAGGCAGAAAAAGATAACCCCATAACCCAGAGGAAATTCAACCACTAGAAAGTGACCCAAAAATAATATAAATAATGGAATTATTAGAGGGGACTTAAATACACTATTAAAAACAAACTCCATACATTCCAGATGCAAAGGAAATCTAAATACATAAAAAAAGAAAAAAAATGAACTCCTTGCAATACATATTGAAAAACATACTGAATGGGATTAAGCAATTAATGAACTTGATGAATCAGTAATAAAAACTATCCTAAATAAATAAAATTATCCTAAAAACAATGAGCATAGAAAAATATTGTTAGTGAGTTTTGGAAATGTGTCAACCAATTTAACATATATTTAACTGGAATCCCAGAAGGAGGAAAACTAAGGAGGCAGGGATTGAAACAGAAAAAAAAAACATATTTGAAGGAACATTGGTCCAAAGAATACAAATTTAGTGAAAATTATAAATCCACAAATTTAAGAAAATGAACAAATTCCAAGAATGGCAGACACAGAAAATCACACTACAGCAAATTATTATGAAAATGACAGAATTCTGAGGATGTGGGGAAAAAGGTACACTCATACATTGCTGGTGGGACTGCAAATTTGTGCAGCCAATATGGAGAACAATATGGAGATTCCTTGGAAATCTGGGAATGGAACCACCATTTGACCCAGATATTTCTCTTCTGGGTCTATACACAAGAGACTTAAAAACAGCATACTATAGGGACACAGCCATATTAATGTTTATAGCAGCAAAATCCACAATAGCTAAACTGTGGAACCAACCCAGATGTCCTTCGGTGGAAGAAAGGATTAAAAAAATGTGGCATATATACTCAATGGAATTTTATTCAGCAATAAAAGAGAATAAAATCATGGCATTTACAGGTAAATGGATGACGTTGGAGAAGATAATGCTAAGTGAAGTTAGCCAGTCCCCCAAAACCAAATACTGAATGTTTCTCTGATATAAGGAGGCTGATTCATAGTGGGTAGGGAGGGGGAGCATGGGAGGAATAGAGGAATTCTAGATAGGCAGAGGAATGGGAGGGGAAAGGAGGGGTTAGCAAGGATGGTGGAATGTGATGGACATCATTATCCAAAGTACATGTATGAAGACACGAATTGGTGTCAACATACTTTATATACAAACAGAGATATGAAAGATTGTACTGTATATGTGTAATGAGAATTGTCATGCATTCTGCTGTCATTTATTTTTTTAAAATCAATTAAAATTTTAAAAAAAGAAAATGCCAAAATTCAGTAATAAAAGAAAATCATAAATTTAGCCAACAAAGACATGGGAACACATATAGGAATGTCAACAGACTTCCCAGATAATATGCATGGCAGAAGACAATGGAGTGACAGCTTTAAAGAACTACCAGGGAAAAACTGTCGACTGAAGAGTTTTGTACCCAGCATAATTGTCTTTCAAAACTAAAGACAAAGATGTTTTGGAGAAAACAAAAGCTTCAATAATTCTTTGTCAGCAGACATGTATTAAAAGATATGTTAAAGAAGTTTTGTTTTGTTCTGCTTTTTATTAGAGCTCTATAGTTATACACAGTAGTTGGATTCATCCTGACAAACTCATTTATGCATAGAAATCAATTCCAGTTCAAGATTCCCGCCTTTGCCTTCTACATTTTCCTTCCTGTACTCCTTCCCCTCCCCTGCTCTCCTTCCTTTACTCTGTTAGACTTCCTTTTGCTAACCTATTTATTTATATTTGCTGATTCTTTTTACTTATACATAAAGGTGGAAATCCCTGTTGTGTATTTATATATGCACATAACATGATTTTTTAAGAAGTCGTTCTGCATTGCCTCCCTTTTCCCATCCCTCCAGCTCTGCCTCTCAGTCTCCTTCTTCTAACACTACTGATCATCCCTGTGGGGGCCTAATCCAACGTGATGAAAATTTGGGCCTACTTTTTCCTCTATTAGGTGCAGGGCCTCTGGACTAATTCCTAAGTCCTTGATCCACTTTGAGTTTTGTGCATGGTGAGAGATAGGGGTTTATTTTCATTTTGCTGCATATGCATTTCCAGTTCTCCCAGCACCATTTATTGAAGAGGCTATCTTTTCTCCAATGTATGTTTGTGATGCCTTTGTCTAGTATAAAATAACTATATTTATGTGGGTTTGTCTCTGTGCCTTCTATTCTGTACCATTGGTCTATATGTCTATTTTGGTGCCAATGCAATGCCGTTTTTGTTACTATAGCTCTGTAGTAGAGTTTAATGTCTGGTATTGTGATGCCTCCTGCTTCACTCTTCTTGTTAAGGATTGTTTTGTCTATTCTGGGTCTTTTATTTATCCAAATGAATTTCATGATTGCTTTTTCTATTTCTTTAAGGAATGACATTGGGATTTTAATTGGAATCACATTGAGTCTGTATATCGCTTTTGGTAGTATGGCCATTTTGACAATATTAATTTTACCTATCCAACAGCATGGGAGGTCTTTCTATCTTCTAAGGTCTTCTTCAATTTATTTCTTTAGTGTTCTGTAGTTTTCATTGTAAAGGTCTTTCACCTCTTTTGTTGATTCCCAAGTATCTTATTTTTTTTTTTTTTTAGGATATTGTGAATGGGGTAGTAATTTTGGTATTGGTTTGTTCCTCTTTTTCTAGGGCATTGAGCTGTAATGTCAGGTCATTTATTTGTCGACTTTTTCTTGTTTTAATGAATAAACTCCATGCAATGAACTTTCCTCTTAGCACTGCCTCCATAGTGTCTCAGAGATTTTTGTTGTATTGGAGTTCTCATTTACCTCTAAGAATTTTTTTTTTATCTCCTCCTTGATGTCTTCTGTTATCCATGCATCATTTGATAGCATATTGTTTAGTCTCCAGGTGTTGTGGCAGCTCCTATTTTTCATTAATTTTTAATTTCATTCCATTATGGTCAAATAGAATGCAGGGTAGTATCTCTGTTTTTTATTTGTTTGTTTGTTTTGTTTTGTTTTTGTTTGTATTTGCTAAGACTTGCTTTGTGGCATAACATATGTTCTATTTTGGAGAAGTATCCATGTGTTGCTGAGAAGAAAGTGTATTCTCCCATTGATAGGTGGAGTATTCTATATACGTCTGTTAAGTCTAAATTATGGATTTTGTTATTGAGTTCTATAGTTTCTTTGTTTAGTTTATGTTTGGAAGATCTATCCAGTGATGAGAGAGGTATATTAAAGTCATTCAGTATTATTGTGTTGTGGTCTTTTGGTCCTTGTATTTGAGAAGGGTTTGTTTGACATACATAGATGCCCCATTGTTTGGAGCATAGATATTTATAATATATCTTGGTGATGTATGAATCCCTTAAGTAGTATGAAATGTCCTTCTTTATCCCTTTTCACTACCTTTGGTTTGAAGTCCACTTTATCTGATATGAGAATGGAAACCTCTGCTTTTTTACATGGTTTCAGGTGAGTGGTACATTTTTTTTTCCACCCTTTCACCTTCAGTCTGTGGATGTCTTTTCCTGTGTGATGAGTCTCTTGAAGGCAACATATTGTTGGGTCTTTTTAATCCAATCTGTCAGTCTGTGTCTTTTAATTGATGAATTTAGGTCATTCATATTCAGGGTTATTATTTAAATATGATTTTTATTCCCAGACATTTTGGTTTATTTTTGGTTTTTAACTTGAATTGGTTTCTCCTTTGATTGGCCTTTCCTTTAGTGTAGTCCCTCCCTTTGCTGATTTTCACTGTTGTTTTTCCATTTCCTCCTCCTGGAATATTTTGCTGAGGGTGCTCTGTAGTGCAGGCTTTCTCACTCTAATTTCTTTTAACTTTTACTTATCATGAAATGTTTTTATTTCATCAGAAAGTCTGGAACTTAATTTTGCTGGATATAAGATTCTTGGTTGGCATCCATTTTCTTTCAGAGCTTGGTATATGTTGTTCCAGGATCTCCTGGCTTTGAGGGTCTGCTGAGATATGAATTGGTCTCCCCCTATATGTGATCTGATTCCTCTCTCTCTTGCAGCTTTTAAAAGTATATCCTTATTCTGTATGCTAGGCATTTTCATTATAATGTGCTTTGGTGTAGATCTGTTGTAATTTTGTACATTTGGTGTCCTGTAAGCCTCTATTTGATTTTCCAATTAATTCTTTATGTTTGGGAAATTTTGTGATATTATCTCACTGAAGAGGTTGTGTATTTCTTTGGTTTGAATCTCTGTGCCTTCCTCTATCCCAATAACTCTTAGATTTGGTCTTTTGATGATCTTCCATAATTCTTGGATGTTCATGGTTTCTTACCATCTTCACTGTGTGGTCAACTTTATTTTCCAGATTGTATACTTTGTCTTCATTATCTGATGTTCTGTCTTTCAAGTAATCTAGTCTGTTGGTGATGCTTTCTATTGAGTTTTTTATTTGGTTTATTGTTTTCTTTATTTCAAGGATTTCTGATTTTTTTTTTCAGAAACTCTATCTCTTTCTTGAAGTAACCTTTTGCAACCTATATTTGCTCCCTTATCTCTTTGTTGGTGTGATCAGTGGATGCCTGTATTTGTTCCCTTATCTCTTTGTTGGAGTGATCAATTTTTGCTACCATTTGCTCATTTAGGTCATTATTTAATTCACCAATCATTTTAATTATGTATATTCTGAACTCTTTCTCTGACATTTCATCAACTTCACTGTCCATGGATTCTGTTATTGTACTATCTTAGTTTGTTTGGGGAACTTTCTTCCCTTGTTTTTTCATATTATCTATATGTCTTTCTTGCTTGCTTTGTGGATCTGAGATATTATAGTTTCTACCCTATAATATTGTAGTATCCATGCAGATTATCTGTACCTCACCTTGGTGTTGGGCTTCCAGACCCTGCCAGTATCCCCAGGTGGATGCTACTGCAACTAAAGGTGGTGGCAGCAATAGTGGAGATAGCAGTGAGGGTGTCCCAAGATGGATGCAACGTCTTTCAGAGATGGGGCTGAAAGGGTGGGTCTTCCACTGACTTTGGGATGCCTGTTCCAAGATGCAGCTTCTTCTATGCCCTGTCTGTTGTTGCAAGGTGGAGGCTACTGCAGGAGGATGGCTATGGAGTGTCCCAAGATGGAGGTGGGTTAGGCCTGGGCTCCCAAGTGGGGAGGGGGGATCTTGACCTAACCTGAACCCGGGCTCCTGCCCTGGTGGCAGGGGCAGTCCTGGGCCTGGGCCTGGGCCTGGGCCTGGGCCTGGATCTGGTGTAGGTCAGCAGCTCATTGGGCCAGGATCTGGGCCAATGGGTCTGCAGGTTGGCAGGGCAGTCCTGGGCCCAACCATTAGTTGTATTCTTGATCATTGCCATTCTGTCTGAAGTAAGATGAAATTTTAGTGTAGTTTTGGTTTGCATTTTCCTGATTGCTAGAGATATTAAATTTATTTTCATATACTTTTTGGCCATTTGTGTTTCTTCTTTGGAGAAGTTTATGTTTGCTTCTTTCCCCTTTTACTGATTGGGTTTTCTTTTTAAGGTTTTTGAGTTCTTTATATATTCTAGATAGTAATCCCCTGTTGAAGGAGTAGCTGGTCAAGATTCTTTCCTATTCTTTAGGCTCTCTTCACACTCTTAATAGTTTCCTTTGCTATACAGAAGCTTTTTCACTTAATGGCATTCTACTCGTTGATTCTTAGTTTTATATCTTGCACTTTGGCATCTTATTAAGGAAGTCAGTGCCAGCACCTGTATGATATACACTGCTGGTCCTATGTTTTCTTCAAGCAATTGCAAGATTTCTGGTCTAATTTATAAGTTTTTTATCCATTTTGCCTTGAGTTTTATGCAGGGTGAAAAATAGGGATTAATGTTCATTTTTTACATATATCTATCCAATTTTCCCAGTACCTTTTGTTAAAAAGGCTGTCTTTTCTCCAAAATATATTTTTGGCACTTCTGTCAAGTATCAGATGGCTATATGTGTGTGAATTTGTCTCTGCATCTTCTATTCTGTTCCACTAGTCTTTATATCTACTTTGATGCCAATATGATGCTGTTTTTGTACTAAAGCACTGTAGTATAAAAACAGGGAATTGTGATGCCTCCTGCTTCAGTTTTCTTGCTCAGTATTGCTTTAGCTCTTCTGGATCTCTTATTCTTCCAAATGAATTTAAGAATTTATTTTTCTAATTCTATGAAGAATATCATTGGTATTTTGATGAGCATTGCATTGAATCAGTATATTGCTTTTGGTAGTATGACCATTTTGACAATATTAATTCTTCTTAACCTGCTACTTTGTTGACCTCATTTGTAAGCTCTAGAAGTCTTCTGATGGATTTTTTTTTGAGGGGGACTCTTCTAGATATAAGATCATGTCATTGGCAAACAGAGATAGTTTGACTTCTTAAAGAAAATTTTTTAGGAACTTATATTAGATGGAAATCTAGATCTATACAAAGGAATGGAAAACAATGAAAATGGTAAATATTAAAGGCTTTTATCTGGTCTTTAATTTCTGCAAAAGATAGTTAAAAATAAGAAAATAGTATTATGGGGTTTTAAAATATGCAAAAGGCTAAATGATGTCCCTTACAATAAGGAGCAAGGTAATAATCTCTGCTCTTATCTCTTCTGTTTTGGATTGGACCTGGAACATCTCCCTAAAAGCTCATGTATCAAAAGCATGGTCTCTAATGCAACAAGGTTCAGAGTTGGGGCTTTTACGCAATGGTTGGCCAAGAGGGCTCTGACCTCAGTGGACTAATCCACCGATAGCTAAAGGGACTACTGAGAGGTGAGACCTGATTGGAGGAAGCAGGCCACTGCAGGCTTGCCCTGGAGTTGACTAAAGGCCATTCATATTATATTCTGGCAAAGAACTTTTCCACATGTTGTCCATGTCTTGGTACTTTCTGTGAGACTGAATTAAAAGGAGACAGACTAATTAATCTGGCAAAGGAAATTTCAAGGCAGCCCAGCGTTTAGACAGTGATATGGGTATTGCTGGATGCTTTTAGTTGGGTTTACTGTGATAACTGGGAGATAAAAGCATAGGAAAAAGATTTAGAAAGCTTGCTCTTTGGCTGGAAAAGAGCATGTAAAGTTGGGACCAAGGAAGTTGTGATTGAGTTTCTGAGATTAGTGCCATTAAAGGGAAATAAAGTACTTTGCACAGAGACTATAGTAGTGATTCCTTGAGGACATCTCAGGAATCAGTGAGACCCCACCCATAGTGGACTCAAAGGTGTAAGCATTAAAACTGATTTCAAAGACGTTACTTTGAGAAGAGAGGACCTGTGGCTGTCTAGTAAGTTGTTTCCAGGTTCATTTCACCATGTTCAGCCAGGCACTCAGGCTACTGCAGGCATGGTCAAGGAGGCCCTGCTAGTGGCTCAAGCTGGTAGCAGATCTTGGCATCCACATAGTGCTGGTTCTACAGAAATTCATGGTGCTGGATTTAAAATATTGTGAAGGTTTCCACTGAGATTTTAAAGTAAGTCTTGGGGTCAAGTAATGTGTAGCAAGGTCAGAATTCCTGAAGGCAGCCCCCTAAGAGGGTGAAGAAGGCATCTGTGAGAGTGAAGCTGAAGCTCAGTGGAGACCCTGGGAATTAAGTGACACCAGAAATTTGGAATGTTTTCCAGCAAAAGCAGCAAGCAGCAGCCAGCCAGCCTAAAAGAGAGGCCATGTGGGCTGCAACCAGCAAGGCCATAGAGGTGGGCTTTCCCAAGCCCTTTTGGGCCCACATCTCACCACCGCATGCTCCAAATGCCAGATATGAGACTCTAGGACTTAATTTCTGCCTGTTTGGATTTCAACTTTGTTTTGGTTCCATCCTTTCCTTCTATGCCCCATTCCTTCCTTTTGGAATGGCAATGTTCACACTGTGCCATTGAATATTGGAAGAATGTAACTTGCTTTTGAATTTTTACAGGGGATCACAACTAAGAGTTTTCCTGGGGTCTCAGAGGAGACTTTCAGCTTGGACTTCGAGCAATGCTGGGATTGTCAGGACTATGGGAATGCTTGGAGATGGAGTGAATGTATTTTGTGAGATGGGCATGAGTTTGAGGGGCAAAAGGTGTAATGTTATGGTTTGGATTTGAAGTGTTCCCCAAAAAGCTCATGTGTTAAAAGAATGGTCCCCAATACAGCAAGGCTCAGAAGTGTGGCTATTCAGTGATGATTGGATCATGAAGCAGTGATTGGATTGTTTTTTCCAATTGATAGACGAATCCATTGATAATTAAATGTACTGCTGGGAGGTGGGATCCAGTTGGAGGAAGAAGGCCACTGAGGGTATGCCCTGGAAGGGTTTAGCTTCTCCTCCCAACTCCTCTCTTCCCTTCCTTCTCCTCCCCTTCCCTTCTCTCTTTCCATATATACATGCATAGATAGATTAGAGAGAGAGAGAATCTCCTTCCTGGCTTCCAAGAGTGGAGCAGTTTTCCTCCACCATGCTTTTCCACCATGACGTTCTGCCTCACTGCAGGCGCAGAGCAACAGAGCCAGTTGTTCATGGACCGAGACCTCTAAAACTGAGCCAAAATGATTCTTTCCTCCTCTAAGTTGTTTTTGTCAGGTATTTGGGTCACGATGGCTAAAAGTGACTAGCACAACTTTTATTCAACGTCACACTGGATGTTTTACAAAAACAATGAGGGAAGAAAAAGAAATTAAAGGCTTCTAGAATGAAAATGAAAAGTATCTTTGTTTACAGATGATCTGATTGCCCATGCAGAAAAACTTAAGGAATATATAAACAGTTACCAGAATTAGAAAGTCAATGTAGCAAGATCACAGGATACAGATCAATAGGTAAAACTTGATTGCATTTATATATACTAACAACAAACAATTGGAAATTTATTTTAAATATATACATATATTATTCATAATTTGTATCAAAAACTGAAGATTTGTTGAAAAATATGAAATCCCCATGTGCTGAAAACTAAAAAGTATGGCTGAAAGAAAGTAAAGATCTAATAAAACAGACATTTCATGCTCATAATTGAAAAACTTAAAATTGTTAATATAACATTTTCCCCATATTGTTCCAGTCATGTAATGAAATATCAATCAAAATCACCCCAATCTGTTTGTAGTAACTGATAAGCTGATTCCAAAATTTATAAGTGCAAATGACCTGGAATGTCTAAAATAAATTTGAAAAAGAACAAAGCATTTTGTACCTAATTCAAGATTTACTGTAGAACTATAATAATTAAGTCAGTATGGTATTTATAGAAGGATAAACATACAGATCAAGGGAACAAAGCATCCAGAAATAGGCCTACTTTAAGCTGTCAAGGTTATACAATGATGATAGTTTTTTCAACAAATGTTGCTGAAACAATTGTGTATCCATTTAGAAAAATAACAAACCTAGGCACTCACCTTCACAATACACAAAACCTAACTCAAAACACATCACAGTTCTAAACCTAGGAGCTAAAACAATGCAAGTTCCCCAAAACAAATATATTTTTGAAATAATATTTTTGACCTTGAGTTAGGCAAGGACTTTTAAAATAGGACAGAGAAAATGCAAAACATAAAAAGAAAAACATGATAAATTGGACTTCATCAAATTACAAACTTTTGACCTTTAAAAATAGACTATTTAGAAAATGAAAAAACAAGCCACAAATGGAGAAAATATGTATCTAATGAAGGATTTGTCTCTAGACCATATTTGAAAACATAATTCAATAAGAAGACAACTTGATTCTCTAAATGAGTAAAAGATTTGAACAAAGAAAATATGAGTGACAAATAAGCACATAAAAAGATGCACAATGTCATCAGTCATTAGAGAAATGCAAATTAAAACCGTCACTAAATACCACTATACTTTAACTAGAATAGCCAGAATTAAAAACATTAACAGTATCTAGGATTTGTAAGAATGAAGCAACTGGAACTCTCACACATTGCTGGTAGAAATGAAAAATGATTTTTAAAAAATGTTTATAAAACATTCTGGTACATATTTGCCATACCATAGATAAATTCTGCTCCTACAGGTATTTGTCCAAGAGAAATGAAAACATTTCTATACAACATTTTACGTGCAAGCATTCCTAGCCATTTTATTTATAATAGTCAATGACTGGAAATCCAAAAAGAAAAAAAATCAATAATATGGATGAATCTTAAAAGCAGTCTGCTAAGAGAAAGATGTCATAAACAAACAAGTCTACAACTGCATCATTCCATTTGTATGAAATGCAGGAAAAGGCAAAGGTAACGTGACAGAGAGCATGTCAGTGATTGATTGAGACTAGACGCAAAAGATGATTAAAGGTGAAATGCTGTAGGATCGCTTTGGGGGAGATTCAAATATCCTGTATCTTGAGTATAATGGTGGAATGATATAATGACTTTACATAGTTGTCAAAAGTAACTGTACACCTAAAAGGATGGGTGTGACTGTAAGCAAATCAGACTGGAAGGAGCTGATTTTTACCAAGTTTAAGAGGATATTTAGGAAAGTCAGACCAAAAGCCATGATGGAAATGCCCAATACGGCAGGAGAAGGCTGCCTCTAGGCTCTTACAACCTTTGTCTTGTTACATCTGCTGCAGCAGTAAGAACCTGCCATTGGATCTGTTACCAATTAAAGAAACTTAAAAATGCCAATCGGACACTGTGTCTTAAAGTTACACCTCTTTCTATGTAAGCCTACTGTGAAACTTTTTGGAATTTTCAATGTGTGTGTGTGTGTGTGTGTGTGTGTGTGTGCATGTGTGACTATGGATTGGATCCAGGCCCTTACACGTTCGTTAGGCAAGTGCTCCACCACTGAGCCACATCCTCAGTCCTAAGAATCCTCTACTCTTGACACTTGGCAAATATGTGTTTTCTGAAGCAGTGGGGAAAAGCCTTTAGGTGATCCTGTGCTTTGATGCCTTTTATTGTATTAAATTCTCCCAACAATGTGAAGGTAAAAGCACTCATTCCCACTTTACAGGTAGAAGTTCAAAGAGGCCTAGACAGAAGAATTTGGCTTTTTATCTTCAAAGGGACCACATACAGACCCATTCTTGTGAATTTCTGGTATGGCAAGTTACAAAGAAAATCCCAAAAACCCTCTAGAGGAAGGAAACATCAGTGGGCTCTCTCTTTGAGTTCCTCCTTCTCCAAGTGCTTCCACCCTCTGGCAGATATACCAGTGGAAAGTTCTGTGGTTCTAGTTCCTTCACGCCCTGCAGTGAATACCTCGAAGCCTTCTTGTACACCATGTGAATTAAAAGCATATCAGTGAGAAAATTAACTGGAAGGAATAAAATCTGATGGCCATTTGGCAGCCTCGTTGTTCAGTCCCTCGCTCACCTTTGGGTACAGACATCAGGCCCAGCCAGGCTGCCTTGAACACCGGCCATCACCCATGGTGCCCTTCACAGCCCTAGCTTTGATGAAATGACCAGACCACAGCACTGAAAGGAGGAAACCCCGCGCTACCAGGACACCTGCGCTTTCCTCTCGGCTCTCCCAGCCTGCTTCCTTCTCATCAAAATCTCTGTCATCCTGCAGATCTTCTCTCAGGGAAGATGAGGGGAGGGCACCCCCACCACCACCATCTCTGTTTTTGAAATGACTCCAGGAGTGCCAGATGCAGACTCTTCCAGAAGGGTGTCAGAGGAGAGTGCAGCGCAATTGAGAGCACAAGGCTCCCTGATTATGCAAGGAATACGAGAGCCCCTTCATTCATCACCTCGAGGTAGACTATTAAATCTCTGGAAGCCTTCCACGCAGTTCAGTAACGGAGATCCATTACACCCTCCCTCAGGTTCCACTGAACTCCAGCAAGCAAACATATGGTAAGTAGTTCTAATGGAATTCCACACCACGTGCAGGCCCCCACACAGCGCTAGGTGCTGGAGGGAAGCTGCCCTCGAGCAGCCTTTGATGGCAGCTTCTCTGAGTGGTTTCTGCAACAGGATTTTCCTGCTTTCACTAGGCAGGGATGTGAGGCAGGGGGAATTTTGTTGTATTTTCTAGTGAAGTATTTGGCAAGAATATAGAACCCATCCTGTGTTCCCAGGTCTTGGAGGAAGGACTTGGTAAGTCTGACTTTGCGCACGTTGTTCCTAGACACACACTCCCAATCTCCCTCAGTGTAAAACAACCACGAGCCACACCAGTTGTCTGTTACAGGTATTGAGATAACAAAACAGCTCAATGGACAGTGTTTGGGAAAGCATTTTAGCTTTATGTAATTATCACAGTCTTGGATTTTTTGTTTCTGGTCATCTCTATGTTCATTTTATACAGGATTCAGCCACATTTTTCTAAGGAAGGTTAAAAAATGAAAGAACGAATGTACAGTATTGAAGATATTGAGGTCAAGAAAATGTATTCTCTGCAAGTGCTCACAGATGAGCTTAGGGTTACTTCCATTTCAAAAGGCATACCTTTAGGAATAATAATAATAATAATAAAAACTTTTCTCTCTTTGTCCTTCCCCTCCCCCACTCCAAAAAAGAAAAAGTGATTACAGAGTGAAAGCCATGCTGATGATTTTGACTGATCAACTGGAGAAATTTAGATAAATTTGGCTTTTCATTAACTGCAGCTGTTATTTCTTTCAGTGCTTTAATGCAATTTATCATTCGAACGTGCTGGCTCAGGAGCAGTGCCTGAGTTTTCATTTGCCTTCAATCGTTAATCCTAACAGTATGAATCCAATTTCTATAGTTAGCCTTTAAAAAGTGTGTCCCTTGCCTCTCCTTTGGGTTGTTCTTACTGAAAAGTTGTGCTTTCAGATCAATTCCTTCCCTCTCTCTCTCTCGCTCTCGCTCTCGCTCTCTACTTTCTCTGTCACACACACAGCACTATCAACGGACTATCATTCAAACCCCAGTCCAGCTCTTGTGTACTGAAGTTACAAGTGCAAAAAAAAAAAATCCAAAATCTCTTCAGACAGCTCTTAGGTTCCCCACTTCACTCCAACCCATCACCATCTGCAAAATAATATTGAACTTGGTCACCAAATTTAAAGGTGCAGAAGAGGGAGCTTCTGGATTCAGTGAGATTTCCAGCACCAGTACACAAAAAGAAAGTCATGTAGTTCCACATGACTTGTCTGTGAATGAGAGCCATGAAGTGATAAATGACCTCCAACACTATAGGCTTATTTAAATTAAACTATTATTCATTTATACAGGACAATGACTCATGACTATCTGAACAGGATTTTTAAAAATGAATTAGGAGGAGATAGCCTCAGAACTTGCTTCCTGGTAATGTTCTGAGAGTAATACGATGCTAGTCTTTATGTGGTTTCTCATTATTCTTAGAACTTTAGTTACCATCTTAATTATTATATTGTTTCTTTCGGAAGAGGAGGAGGAGTAGACCGAGAGGCATTTTCTTTTTTTAAATCGTGATGGATTAAGTGTCAGGAATAATTAAATGCCATGGGGTGGTAGCCAACAATTGAGTGCTGACATCTTTTAAGAGAACTCGCCCAGGAAAGAAGAAAATAGAAACATCTTAGCATCTCTTGTGTCTTTCCTGACTTCATTTATGTAGGCGGGGAGCCTGGCAGCTTAAACTAAAATGAGAGAAAGAGGAGAGCCTCCACAAGCTAATAATTATTCTGTGCTTGGAATGAGAGTGTTCTGAGGAAGCAGACATTTAGGTCGTAACATTTTCCGAAGACAGAGGAGCAGGGGTTTGCTCCTGTGCAGTCTGTCAAATGGAAAAAAACAAGTGGATCCTTCCAGAGACTTTAGAAACAAGATGAAGCCATTTTCATCTTATGTTCCTCAAGTTCTGAGGGAGTAAAGGAAGGCAGAGAAGAAATACATTGGCTAATATGTGGATAACTGATGGACTAGGTTCTACTTCCAGTTCTATTTAAGAATCAGCTGCAAAGGAAATTGCTAGTGGGTGGCTGAGCAAGAACTCTTATGAGGTAAATGAGGCTAAGAAATGCTCTCAGCAACCTTGAAATCGTTTATGAGAACCGGAAGGTCAAGGCTGGCAATGTGGAGAAAGACCTTGAGGTTCAAGGTTCAATATCACTTTGAAAGGCTGAGGCTAGTCCCATTCAGGATGTTCTATTCATTCTGATAAGTCAAGACATCTCTGTGACACACATCAGGGATTTTACTCAAGCACCAAAATCTGAGACAAATGATACCTAGAAAATGAGTTATCCTCTGCCAGCACCCAACTTTCTGTGAAGAGCAGGTTATAAATTCTTATGTGTTTGCCACAGGAAGAGTCTCAATTCTCCACAGTGTGAGTGATAAACTAATATCTCCACAGCATGGAAGCCACATGTGTCCCATTTCGTTTGTCTGGTTTTTTTGTTTTGTTTTGTTTTGTTTTTGTATTTCCTCTTTCCCCCACAATCCTATCTTCCTTGATAATAAGGGAACTAGTTTCTTGAGTCTTCATTTCCAGATTCATATCCCTTTGATATCACGTGTTTTGGTGGTTACTCACCCACAGGTCATGGAGGAAGTAACAGAAACTCTGACAACCAAACCAACAAGGGCCCAGCCACATGCTCTTCTTCCTAAGGAAGCCAAGTAACACTGCCCTGAGCTATAAGGGAGCTTTCCAGGAGTAGAGGGTGCAGTCGAGTCATCCCAACTGCAAAGTAAATGCCAAACCCTTAAACATCAACACCAAAGCTTCCTTTATTTTTCCTCAGATGAGCCACCAGTTAAACACTTGACCATAAGATGTACCCCAGCCGCCTGGAGCTCCACAGCATCCTTAAAATATAACATTTCAGGATTCAGAGGAGACAACAGGGAAGCTACAATGTGGGCCTTGGTGAAGACTTTAAGACTATTCTGGGTGGCTTAGTGGAGGGCCAGCCCTGCTGCTCCTGTTGAGGTGTTAAGAGTTTTTTTCTCCTCACTTCCTAGTGAGGATGTGTCACCCTATAGACTCCAACCCACAAAACCAATCATGGCAGCACAGCAGCTGAGTTCCAAGAGAGGTTTATTCCAGATCCTTCCATCTCAATCACCTGCTTTCCACCCTTTCTCAGTGCCCTCCCCTTCCCTGAGAGAGGATGAAGAGATGGGAAAGAGTCAACAGGACCTGACAATCACTATTTTACAAACACCTATTGGCTGAGCACTGCTGTTATTCCACACCTGGATAAAAATAAAACAAATGTCAACCATGCTTACCTCTTACCACCAAGGCCAGACTTTCATCAGCCCAGCTATCAGCCCAGTCTCTTGTAGTAAACATCTATTCAACCTTACTTTCGATGAATCTATAGGGTATCAATCAGAAATTGTTTGAATTTCTGTTACCACATATAATAAAGTGCTTTGAAGTTCAAGTTCAAGTTCAGCGCCAGAAGTTCAAATTTCTGACCTCCAAACAACATTTGCAAAAGAGCCACTCCTTCATGCCATTTCCATGGATATTCCAGCCCCTTGGAGATACAGGCCTCCACCCACAGAACTAAGTTATTAGAGAGTGATCAAAAATTATCCACACTACCATCTACCTTCTCCATGAGAATTACAGCTCTAAGAACTAAGGTGGGGATGGGGAGATCATGTACTCAGTAAATACCTATTGAGCCCTTTCTGCCAGTACTAAAAATATCACAGTAAACAAGAAGACAAGGTGGCTTACTCTGAAATCATGAGGTCTGCAGGAACACTAATCAATGAAGAAAGGTAAAGAGTTTCCCAGACAGAAGGAGGATTGGAATCCAGGTTTGCTGTCTCCAAAATACTACTCTCCCCAGGAGATCACACTGCTTCCAGAGTTAATGTGGGGAGAACAGGGAAATAATGGTTACCCATTTGCTATTCTTGCCCCATCATTAGAAAGAAGACAGGAGACAAATTGGGGGTCAATTAGGTCCACTCCCTGACCCATTCAGGGCTAGGGCATGGTTAGTGGAAAAGGAGACCTCCTGTTAGTCTCACGGACAGTACATAGCCTCGTGCTGATACTGATTAGCCCATGGGCTCAACTGGCTTTTGGGCATGTGTGATGTGAAGGACTCCAGGGAAAATGTGAAAAAAAAATGGAGAAAGATTAATTCTTTCAAAAATGGAAAAACACCAAAGTAGTCAAATAAGAATATTATTAATTTCCTTTGCATTGTTTGGCATTATTTTTGTTCTGAATTACCTATGGGAAGGGGGATACTAAAATCTCTCATTGTTTGAGGCGTCAAAACATCTTACTCTGACTTGAGACTCTCAAGAAAATTCTTTTTCTTATATCCAAAAGAAAAGCCACAACACATGGCCTTCCTTCCAAGGTCATATAGAAGGGGCCCTAGTAGACTAGAAGCTGGGATTTTCTATCCTGTCTTACACTGTTCTCTGCTTCACTCCCCAAGGGTTGTGAACATCAAATGCCATCAAGGATATAAAAAACTGGCAAGAGACTGACAAAGACCAACATTTGTGAATCACTTTCTCTCTGTAAACCTGAAAATGTCACATATCCTTTTTTTATTTATCATGGAATTCCTCAATTGGAGAATCAGGTACAGTTACTTGTACAACCCCTGGTCCAAAAATTACTACAGGAGACAGGCCTGAAGGGGTATCTTCCTGCACAGCCCAGGGGCATTCCTCCTCCCAGGATTCAGCACTTGGAATCCTAAGGCTGCTCAGGATTGGCTCCTATTTATAGCCTCATCAGCCTTACTGACGGACATCATTACCTTAGGTACATGCAGGATTGAACAAATGGCGTGACTCTATTTCACGTGCAACCAGAAATGCAAAAAACTGTGCTCCATTTGTGTACTATGATTCGGAAGTGCATTCGACTGCCATGTATAACTAATTAGAACAAATAAATTAATTCATTTTTAAAAAAACCAACACACAGGAGCTGGGGCTGGGGCTCAGCGGTAGCACCCTTGCCTGGCATGTGTGAGATACTGGGTTCCATTCTCAGCACCGCATATAAATAAATAAAATAAAGGTCCATCATCAACAACAAAAAAAAAACTACACAAGTTTTTCCCTTTTATTCTTTCAAAGGCTTGAATGTTTACATTTCATGATAACTCTCTGGATCTCAGAGGTAAGAGAAGTTCTGAAATCTGTTTGTGATGTGGACATCTCAGGATTCTGAGATCACTTATAGCCAGCAACACAAGGCCAATTCAGTCTGACTCTCTTCCTTTACTTTGTTCCTAGTCTTGCAAGGATACCTCAGAAGGTTTGTTTCTGAGAGAGGCTCTAGCTTAGGGACAAGGTTGAAATTCAGAGACAAAAATTTCTCTTCTTGGGTGTTTTTATTAGAAAGGAATTGGAAGTGAGTGATTCTGGGAACTCCAGGATATTTGGAAAGGACCTACAGTCCTCGCAGTCAGGATGACTGAAAACCACGCTGATGTGTATCATCCTCTCAACCATCACCTAACCCTTCAAATTCAAAGAAGAGAAAATAAAGAGATGTGGCACAAAGAGGTGATGGATCACAAACATGACACCAGAAATGGATGGCAACAGTTTTGTCCGGATAGAGACTCTGAGCCACCCATCTCTATTTCAAATAAAAACCTCTAAATTGAGCACATGGGATATTGGATGAAAGATATTTCCCAAGAAGGAGCTATAAATACCATTGACACATTTCCCGTTTGTACAAAACAGAAAGAAATATAAGAGGGAGGGGGATAAACTATGAATAAGCCTTTTCCAGGTTATACTAGTTTAGGATTTAGTATAGTCTCATATGCTAAATATGGAGACACCAATATGAGTAACCAAAGGTCAAAGAGAAACCACTAGCATAGAGTCCAGCCCCATGGAGGGGCTCAGAAAATTTTTGTTAGATGGATGCGAGATTATAGAAGAACAGATGAATGGATGGATGGATGGATGGATGGATGGTGACCTTGAAACCAGTAGTCAGTCACAAGACTTGGTAAATAAGAAAGAATCAGTCTCTCCATAGTACCTTGTTGATCTGGGTCCACTACCCAACTCTCCTTCTCATCTCTGCATTTGAACTAGGAGGATCTGCCTCAGTTCCAAGAGATCTTCTCTAGAAGAGTGTTTTAATTAAGACTTCCTGAGATGCAAGAGCCAAATCCTCATTTGCAATGGCTTAAACCACAAATAGCAATTTATTGAAAGGAGATTGTACTACCTCAAGGACTTCAAGGATGGGTACAGTTTAGTCTCGGAAACCATTTAGAACAAGAAATAGAATAATGCAGGGAGGGCTGGGGATGTGGCTTAAGTGGTAGTGCGCTCGCCTGGCATGCGTGCGGCCCGGGTTCGATCCTCAGCACCACATACAAAACAAAGATGTTGTATCCGCCGATAACTAAAAAATAAATATTAAAATTCTCTCACTCTCTCTTTAAAAAAAAAAAGAATAATGCAGGGAACCTCTTTGTTTTCTTCCTATGCCTCTGTTTCATTGTCTTCAGTGAATCGGCTTCATTTTCCTCTGTCATGTTGCAGAGCCATTCTTCCTATTTGTCAAAGCATGTAGCATAAAACCTTCTCTACTGAGTTTTACATAATACAGATCCTGGTACCAAGAAAGATTTTGAGTTGGCTCTTGGCCCCATTCCAACTCCAGATTGCTGGGAAAGGAGCACATTGGCCCAATTTGGGTCAGCTATCCACTGCTGGGTCATTCAACTATGGCAAGGGACTAAAGTTGTGTTGTGAGAATATAACTGCTTTCTCAGCAACCACGAGGATAGCAGGGAAGAAAAACATTCTAGAAGATGATACGTAAGCAGAAAATCCAAATCCCTACAAATAAATTGGCAAATACTGACAAAATGTTGTTTTTTTACTTGTTTTATTTATTTATTTATTTTGGGGGGGGGTTACTAGAGATTGAACCCAGGGACATGCTTACCCACTGAGCCACATCCCTGGCCCTTTTTTATATTTTATTTTGAGAGAGTATCTCACTAAATTACTCAGAGACTCACAAAATTGTTGAGGCTGTCTTTGAACTTCCAATCATCCTGCCTCAGCCTCCTGAAATGCTGGGATTATAGGCATGCACCACTGTGCCTGGCAATACTGACAGAATTCTTGAGAAGCCCTGGATAAATTGTGACATCTGACTCTTCTTTAGCTTTCATTATATTTGCACCCCCTCTCACCCCACATATAAACTTTTATCTTCAAGTGTCCAAGGCTTTCAAGCAATTCAAGCAGCAATCCAAAGCCCCTCACACTATAAGACCCTACCCAGGTGTACATCCCACCTAGATTTCTCTTTTCAACCTGTGCAGAACTTACTGAATCAAAGTCTATGTCTTACAAGATCATTAACAGTCTCATTGAAGTTTGAAAAGAGCTGGTTTAGAAATGCCCCTTTAAGTTTTGTAAATTCCCTGAGCAGTTTTACAAGCATGCAGCTATAGAGAGCACTGATAACTCAGTCTCTTGTCAGGTCCCCTAACCCCATTGATAATAGAGTTATCTATTCCACCTCTTGGACACATTCATGTCTTTTTTATAATGGGCTCACAAAATTTGCATAAAGAAAATGAAGGACCAATGATGAAAAAAAATAACTGTTTATTATGAGAAAGTTTTTTTGGGGGGAATAAAAGTGTTATTTATTTATTCATTCATTCATTCACTTATTTGCTTTGTTTTAAAATTGGAGTTTGTTTTTTTTAATCACCCATGAACGCTTCCTTCAAAAGAGACTACTTATTCTGCCTACTATTCTGCCTCAACGTAAAAACAGACTTCCAAAGCAAGTGTCCCTACCTTTGCTATTACCAGGTCCTTACCTTGAAATATCATTGTCAACCCATTATATAAAGGGTCTCCTAAAGTCTTTTGTCCGACCTTATTTACAGATGTGGAAACCGAGGCCAGAAGAGAAAAGATGCTGAGACTACCTCACTCAGCTGATTAAAGTTTCAGTCGATGGCAGAACCCAGGAGTCCTGACATTGAGGGCTCCCTTCACTAGCAGAGCTGCCACAGGGCAAGTGCATGGTGCCTGCTGTGGTGGAGGGTCAGAGGGCACAGAGGGGGTACTTCTGAAAGTACACGTTGAGCCCCAGAGACAAATATTTGTCAAATTTTGGATGAGGGCCCAGAATCCAAGGGTCTGACTCAGACACAGTCTCTCTGATAATGTGGATGCCACAAGACCTTCTAGAACTTTCTAAAAGGTTCACTTTTAAGGAAACAGCCAAGTACAAAAACATTGAAAACAACTGCCCCCCAGCTGCTCCTGGGGTCGCCGTATTCTGACTGCAGCTGTGGAGAATTGTTGTTGAATTCCATTCTCCATGTTGCTTTAAAAGCATTTCAAAGAGGTTCAGAGAGAGGCGGGTGCACTTTGGTAAATTGAAAACTATTTGTGACTAACCATCCATCACCATCTCTCAACATTCACCATCAGAAAGAGGTAGGGGCCAAAGGGGCAGAAGGCCAGACCCAAACCAGGGTGGGGGGATGCTCATATTCCCAGATGCCCCTGTCTTTCTGGGCAACCCTAGAATAATATATGTCCCTTTGTGTTCTTAACAAGGAGGTTTTAGAAGAGGAAAAGAAAAATGAAGAAGCTGCAGACACTTCTGTTTGCCATATACCTGCTTGTCAGGAATCATAAGCATCTGCAAAGTTAAAATAGGAAGGTCCTCCTATGGACATTCTTCCATAAATACTATTTCTGGCCACACAACTTTACTTTATACCCACCCATTGGTGCAATTGTCTCCAAATTGGAGACAGTTAAGAATCATTGCTATTCTCTATCTAAGGTTTATGCTCTGTATGTTATATACTATGCCTATATATGTTTTATGCTCTATAAGTTACATGCTATTCTCATATGCTATATGTTTTCTCTTTTTTTCTGTTTTATAATGTAAAAATGTTACCACATCCTTTCTGAGATTTGCAAAATGTATTTCTTGGGAAATGGGGGTCCTGAAAGTGAGCCAGATTTTTATAACTCCTTTAATATAAAGTTCAAAAACAAGCAAGAGTAAACAATAAAGCTCAGAGATGACCACTAAGATTAAGAGCCAGCAGGTGATTTCCATAAAGCCTAGAATAGTGGTCAACTGTGGGATCCAGGGGATGCTGAAGAGGACAGTGATAGGAGAATCACCGCAGGGCAGGTGGTGGGGGAGCTTAGAGGAGCTAGTGATGTCCTACGTCTTGACCTGGGTGGTGGGTACTTCTGTACTTCATTACAGGAGTGTTCATTTTTTTTTCAAGCTTTGAACAATGCGATTTTGTTCTGCACACCTTTTCATTTGTGGGGTTATTTCACAGTAATTTTTTTAAAGGTCATGATGAAGGGATGTGTCTCCGCCACAAGGCCTTTATTTGTATGAAACCCTGTTCGATTGTTTTCTCGCTCAAGGAGTGGAGAACTCAAGGAAGGGCATGCTGGAGACAGAATTAAGGAGGATGTGGAGTATAGCCCTGACTCTTTCCTGTCCTGTAGGTTATTAGAGGGAAACTGATGGGACTTATTCTGCCACTCATTTACACAAGTTAATTTAATCACATGAAGTGTTTTTAAATACTTTTTTAAAGCAAGGAGAGCCTTCAATGGGACACTTATAGAAGGTAGCGCTATATAAAACACACAAGTGGTGCTATGCAGGTATAATAAGATTGCAGGCTAGGGCCCACCCTTCCTGGCTCTTCTTTGGGCTCCATAGTGGCCCCAAAGACATTTTAGGCTCTTTGGAACACAGTTTAAAATCCAAGATCTAATTAATAACCATATGTTACTACTAAGAACCAAGAGGCCAGAAACATAGTCAGGAAACTGAGACATGGGACAGAAAAGTTGTCTTAATGTGAGAATTCAGATGGGGAGTGCTTATGCATCAGGTGATGAGGGGCTTGGTGTGAGTCAGGGGGCAGCTGGAGTGCACTGGGTGCCACCTTGGGTGATGGGCAGCATGCTGAGTGGGACCAAGTCTTGAGCCTAAGTTGTGCAAATGAGCGTAAGAATGTGTCCAGTCAGTTGAAGTAAACACAGCTCCCTAAGGTCCCTGGGGAGTCCTGCTAATGGGGGGAGTGGCGGACACCAGAGAAGGCCTGTAGAGAAAACTTTGGGTCACGCAGACCTTTTTGTACCTTTCAAATAACAAGCAAACAACACCTGCCCCATGTCCCAGGAAAACTGAGAAAACAGAATAGCTTTGATTTTTCAGTAGGGCATGTCACACAGAAGATGATCTGCCATTACAGGACAGGTCTCTCCTTCCCTCCACATTAATGAAATGAAACAGATTGGAAGGATGCAGCAGATTTGGTATCTGATGAGGACTTATTTCCTCTTCTCTCATGTGGCAGAAGGGACAAGCTAGCTCTTTGGGGTCTCTTGTAAGGATACTAAGTCCATTTATGAGGGCTCCAGGCTCATGACTTTATCACCTCCAGAAGGCCCAATTCCTAATCCCGCCATTTCAGGGGTTAGAATTTCAACATATGAATTGGAGTAGGAGGTCCCCAGGAAACACAGTATTTTGATAGTAGAAAATTTACTAAATCTTGATCACTTGATATTTGAAGATATGTAAAATGCTACATCTAATAAGTAGTGTGCTGATCTGTGTTTGCTGAGAAGCCAGTTAAGAGCTTCCCTACTAGTAACCCCCAGAATCAGCCTCAGCACCACCATGGGAAGCCACCTGCCCAGCATCTGACTCTGCTTTGCATCCTATGGGCATCTGGAGAGAAGAGACCCAGCAAAACAAGTGCTGAATCTGGAGGTTCCTAAGTTGCCCCCTAGTAGAGGAGATGAGTGCTGGGTACCTCTGGAAAAATCCTTTAAACCCCTCCAACCCAATTTCTCATTCCTGACAAATTAGTTGAGATTCATGTTGAGAGCACTTTCACCCCTTAACTGCAAAATTCACTTTCCCTCCTCCCAGGAGTACAGGGAAGCTGTGTCCCCCGCCACCAAAACCAATGGCTCTTGTGCAGACAGTGGTGCTGGGGTAACCCAGCAGTTCTCCATTCTTTTTACACTCTTAAAAATGAGGTCTCCAAGGGTTGGGGTTGTGGCTCAGCAGTAGAGCGCTCACCTAGCTTGTGTGAGACCCTGGGTTCGATCCTCAACACCACATAAAAATCAATCAATAAAATAAAGGTATAAAAAATTATCAAAAAAAAATGAGGCCTCCAAGTAACTTTTACTTATGGATTTTTATCTACCTACCATCACTACCATATTAAAAATAAAGAATAAGAAATGCTTTAAATGATATTCATTAATTAGTTTGAAAATAACAATAATAAATCCATTACATATTAATGTAAATTTTATTTTCATAAAGATAACTTTATTTACCAAAACAAATAGGTGAAAAGAGTGATGTTGCTTTAAATTTCATTTAAATATCTTTTTCTAGCTTACTAGAAAATAAGCGGGTTCCCACATCTGCTTCTGCACTATCTGTTATGATCTGTTATTTTGACCATAAAATAAATGAAGAGATTTAAAATATATGAAGAGATTCTGGCCACACGGAGAAAAATGTGAGGAGATGAAGAAGGAATATCCATTTTAAGTCATTTCAAATTATTATGGATACTGTTCTCTGACATTCCACCAAAACTCAACAATGCTGGTTTAATATTACACCAGAGCTTCTTCACCAACACTAATGAAGAATCTGAAACTGTATTAATAAACTTTTCAGATTCTGTTACATTGAAGTCCATTAGTCTACCTGGTGCTTTGAATGGAACTTTCATCCACATATAATCTTATAACATCATGCCTTGTTTGTTTGGAAAATATGGGTTTATTGAGTTATGAGATCTTAACAAAATTATAATTTAAAATTTAACAAGACATCACTAATCCAGTTGCTGGGACCAGATATGCATAGTTGGTTCTCACAAGCTGGTGGAAGCCAGCTTCAGCACACCACTGAGAACAAGATATAGACCCACCTGGTGGGAACAGTGTCAAAGAATGCGCGGCCATTTTGTTTTAGTTTCCATGGTCTGCTCTCAAGCAATATATCATTTACATTCCAGAAAAATGCAAAATACATACACCCTTTCCCAACCACCAGGCTTATCTCATTACAGTATTGGACTTAAAAGGTCAAGGCCTACAGTCCAATCATCTGGATCAGATAAAGGTATGAATAAGGCTCCTCCTGTGGTTGTCAGGTGCAGTTCCAAGGAGCACAGTGTCTACTGACTTTGAAGACCTATGAACTACAGAGACAAATGACCTGGTCCTAACATTCCCAATATACTACAGGCCCAACCTACGGTGGTGGAATCTAGCTGGGGCAGCCACATAGACATCTGCTCGGAAAGTGGGAAAGCAAGGCACATAGCAACCCCTGGTCCACTGCACTTCTGAAATCCAGCCTAGCACAAATCACCAGTTCTGTGATTAGAGCCCAGGACTACTTCTGGGAAATGATTCTTCCTGGACCCCACTTACTGGGCTCTTGATCTGTCTCTGAGTCATCATTTTTCCACAAGAAATGAGCTGTTCCTCTGAAAACCCCAATGAAGGCAATAATATTACCAATTTCTTAGTAAATCCTGCCTAAAATAATGTATTAGTAGGTAGGTAGATAGATACATGCATACATACATATGTAAGTAACATATATACAGATAGATATATTTAATTTTTTTACCAAAATGAGGCCTGTTGTATATATTAGTCTACCCCATTTCTCTGTATCCTTAATCATATACCTTGAAGATTTATTTTCCAAGAACATGTGTAAATCTAGTCCTCCTCCAACCCAGCTTATTTTGTGACTTGTCTCCACTTTAGTGGAACTTCACTGAGATGCACTTCACGTCCATCTCTCTGTTATACACATCCACACTCCTGGTCATCTGTCTTTCAAAGCTCATCAAACTCAGTGAAGAACTGTTGTCTAATGTCAGGCTTCATTTTGAGATTTTGTGTTAGTTCATTTAACTCACCCTAGAAGGCAGGTGCCACTAGGGTGTGTGACTTTCCAAAGGCCACAGAGCTAGAAGTAACAGGGCTGGATTTAAATGTAGGCCCTCTGCTCCCCACCACTTTACTATGCTTCCCTCACCTACCACCTCCACCTAGCAAGTGCTCAATGTCTGTCTTTCTCACTAGAGTGTAGGGACCATGTTGACAGTCTCCACTGCCAAGTCACCTAGAAGGTGTTCAATAAATATTTGTGAATTAAATGCCAGTAATGATACCATGTTCTGATACTCCCTACTACAGGTCATTGTGCTAAGTATTTCACTCATATTATCTCTCTTAATCCAGTAACTGTAGGATGATTATCACGGCTTTACATAAGAGAACGGGGGTGGTTGCTAGTGAACTGGACAGCCATGTTTGAACTCAGGTCTGACTCCAATGCATGCACTTGACTTTTGTACCAGACTCACCACCCTCTCTGAGACCATTAACCTCCTCCCCTTCCCCAAGCCCTGAGCACTCTAAACAAGTTTTTGCTCCTTGCACCAAACTCGCTACACTTCCCACCATTCAAAAAGGAGATTTAGAAGGTGACTGGCTTATTGTTATTACTATTATCAGCAAAGAAGTGTCTGTCCACAGCCAGGGGTACATTAGCACTCAGTGAAGTTAAACTTCAATACATCAGAAAGCACTAAATACCATTTCAGTTGTCATTGTGGGGAATTACACGAGACAGCCACATCCTTGAAAAGCAAAAAGGGTACAAGCTGGCCACTCAGTCTTAACACTTTTGATGTCATGAAATTGAGGAAGAGGAAGAAATCCTAGAAAGATATTCTTTGGGGTAAAGCTAACTAACATACATTTACTGCAAATCCAATAGACTAGTTTTCCCATCTAGCATAATTGATCTTGAAACATCACAGGTGGCCTATATTAAGCACAGCACTGGTCCTTGCCATCCATCTCACAGAGCCATGGTCTCACACTGCCCTCTGCAGCTTGACTACAGTCTTCACAATGCTCCCCCAGCCTGTCCCAAGCGTCAGATCGTGGGACTTTCCACACATCACTGCAGTTCTTTAGGTCAAATCACTACCCACCTTTGCTCTGGAGATAAAAAAATAAAATGTCTTTAACTTGCTGCCTGTAGAGGGTGCATTCACAGTCATGATTTGTCCCTCCAGAGCTGATGCATTTGGAAAGGATACCTTTGGGGACCCATTCAGAACATTCTTTTCCAATAAGAGGACTATATTAGGAAGAAAACCACATTTTCCTCAGAATGGTCTGACTTGGTCACCCCAGCCTCCCCCAAGCCCATCTGCATTCCACAGTACAAAATGAAACCCCTGAAGAGGAGAAGATAGGTACTGGCTGGGTCAAAAATACATAGAATAAAGAGAGATAATCTGAAGGAAGGCAAGACAGAGCTCTACAGGCTCAACTTATTATCTAAGAAGAAAAATTTTTAATGTCTGTGTATGCTGAAAGAAGACCAAATACCTGTCTTAAAACCCCAAATAAATATCTTCATGAAGATTAGGGAAAATATATTTGTTTTTCTGTATCTTTTTTTCTAGAATTTATGTATGTGTAAACAAATGCATACATACATATATGTATGTGTTATGTTGTGTATGTATAGTACATATGTGTTATATGTGTCTAGAAAATTTCCAAAGTTGTTTGGAAAAGAGCTGTGTTTTGACATCCTCGGCTCCAAGACAGATACATCAATCCCCTTGACAAACTTTCCACCATCTTGCTAGATATTCTTAGAAATCTGCCTCCCTCCCTATACCCCACCGCCCACTGCTGACACACGCATACACACACACTCACACATGCACACACAAACACCTTGCACATGGGTGAGTTAAAACAGGCCCTCCCCATGAGAGCACTTTCCTAGGAAAAGAGCTTGAGACTGATTCCACACCCTCTATGTCAAATTCTTGGGTTATTTCGTAACTTGAGTATTTAATCCAAAATTCAAGTCAGTATTGTTGGACTACAAAGCTGGAAGAGAAATAGATGAGAGTCTGATGGGGGTTGGGAAGATCAGTATCAGAAGAAAGAGAAAAATTAACACTCAGGTTTGGAACTTTAAGGGAGGGAGGTCAAGAGGGCCAGCAGGTCAAAGAGGAACAGGGAAAAATATTTAAAAGCTGGCACCCTGCTGCCTTCGGTTCAAGTCCAGGCTCCTTAAGGTACTCAAGGTCCTTAGTTCTATCTAAAACCAACCTCCCATTATCTTCAATCTCTCACTGCTGCAGGCCAGGGCTCCCCAGCTGGGTTACCCCACTCTACTTCTCTCCCCTTTCCTGCATCCACTTGCCCATTCCTGCAGTCCAGCCTGTCCTGCAAGTCAAAATCCTTTTTAGTGATGGTTTAGGTGACCAGATGTGCTCTTCCTAGGGACAGTACTCTTTCATCTTTTGCCACATCCATAGATAGAGGCCACACTTCTTAGGAGCTCCTCATAGGCACTTCCCTAGGCTCATTAAGGAGATGGCTGCATGTGGCTTGAGCCTGGGCATTGAGTACTTGGCTAGCTGGCTGCTTGGTTCCTAGGCTTACACTGCTGGGCGAGCTGCCTTATGACCACATCAGATCAGGAGGTCTGTGGAGGAGCAGCAGATCTGCTCTAAGTAGCGATCATCATGTCCAGCACGGTTCCAGGCATTTTCTGGGCACTCGATACGCTTTAATTAAATGAATGAACAAAACACTGGCAGGAAAAAAAATGGAGAGTGACTGCCTGAGGTCACATATGCTAGGAAATATGTCAATCCACTGATAAACTCCAGCTCGTCAGCAAACAGGAAAAGATACTGAGAGACCCATTTAAAATGATTTGATAGCTTTGCCCATTGCTCCTTATTGTACAATCCCAGTCATAAAAGGCTAGTCCAATTGTGTATAATTTAAACACGCACACAATCACTCCACAAGCGGGGACAGATCTGTCTGGGATTTCTGAAACATCAGCACCTTGCCATGTTACCAGCATCTCCAAAGCCCTGAAAGGGGAGGCTTTTGGGATGAGGAGAAAGAATGTTTTCTCAGGGTCAGTTAGCTCTTTTAGTATGACACCACCACCCCGCAGGGCAAGAGAGGACGGGATTTACAATTTATCCCAATTAGTGAAGCTCGTGTTCTTCTTTTACCATAATGAAAGGCGTTCTCTGATTTTAAGGGGGATACTTCACTCTTGCCTTCTGATGATTTCCTTTTCACTCCCTGATTTAAAAATAAATAACTAGAAGTAAGAAAGGGAAATATAAGGTCAGACCCTGGTGCCTTTGGAGAGTGTGGGTTTTAGATATAAGAATCTAATTGACATCAGCTCTTCAGTGTTCACTCTCCATCGTTGAAGGGAAAACAATCTCTAAAACAACTGGTGAGAAGGGGTGAGGCCCTTGAAGGTTTTCATGGGTTTCTTTCTATTTTAATTTTGTCAGAGAACACCAAAGAGCTTTTTGTGCTCCTGAAAATTTTACTCTCTGCCTCCAGAGGTAACTATATTTCTTTAGGCACAGTTGCAAGGGGACCGGTTCTGTCCAATTTGCCCTTTGGGTCAATCGATGTATATAGTCACTCAAGGCCTTGAATTAAAGTCACTGTGTAGGATCACTCAAACCACCTAGCACTTTGAACAGCTGTGATAAGCTACTTTTTATGGTGTCAATAATTTAAAAGGGAAAAAAAAATATTTTTCTCAAAGATTCCATTGCTTCAGAATCATAAATGGAATTATACCATGTTTCAATCTGACAGCCCCACATGCTAGCAGAAGAGAACAGCAAAAACTTTTGCCGACATCCAGATTCATCATTTTATTATTAAGCTACATGGATTTGCACATCACCAAGGGGTTTCCATTCCCAGTTCCATTTGCTGTGGTCTGTATTAGTTAGCATATACCAAAAAGGGGGGTGGGGACCGGTAGAGAGAGGAGGAAGGAGACAGACACAGGAAGGGAGGGAGAATTCTGAGAAGGAAATAGTAAAGAATATGTAGCTAGATTTGGGAATGTCTGCGTTACTGAAATAAGGACTAGAAAATCATTAGGAATTCAGGCAACAAATCTGCCCCCCCCTCCATTTTCCTCTGTGGATCTGCTGCATTTTCTCTCCCTTCCTCCTCCTCCATCTCCTCATTAACCCCCTCTCTCCCTTTCTCTCCCTCCCATTAACAACACCAGGCTCAGTCTGTTTCAGGTATCCATAGTGGGTCCTAGTCCCATCAGACATGGCTAGATGGACATCATGTGATTAAGCATAGTGTTAACTTCCAGGTTAAGGCTGATGGACAAGGCCAACTTCTCACAAAATGTCTGCCTTTGGAGAGTGAGTAAATGGTATGGAAATTATATATGTCTAAAACTATATTTTACTGATGTCTAGGCCATAGCAAGAATTTATGTATTATATATTGAAACATCCTACTCCACAATGGTGAAAATAAGATGCATTTGACATACTCATCTAAGATCTCTCACAGGCACCATCCCAGAATCAGCCTCATAAGGAGATAAAATGTGTAAGTGGGGGTATCTGAGGGAACCTGTACAGGTGGAGGGATTGGGATAGTCAAGTAAGAAAGGCAAAAGGAATGTCAAAGTCAAGAGGAAAGAAAGCACCGTAACCAGGATGTAGCACAGTTACAGTCTGAAAAATACCTGACCTTAAAATCCTTCTGGAGGGTTGGGGTTGTGGCTCAGTGGTAAAGTGCTTGCCTCACATGTATGAGTCACCAAGTTCGATTATCAGCAGCACATATTATAAAAATAAATAAATAAAGGTCCATCAATAACTAATAAAAGTATTTTTTCAAAAAATTCTTCTGGAAAAATATTTGATATTATGTGTCAAAAAGCCATAAGTACTTGGGCTGGGGATGTGGCTCAAGCCGTATTACGATCGCCTGGCATGCGCGGGGCTCTGAATTCGATCTTCAGCACCACATAAAAATAAAATAAAGATGTTGTATCCACTGACAACTAAAAAATAAATATTAAAAAATTCTCTCTCTCTCTCTCTCTCTCTCTCTCTCTCTCTCTCTCTCTCTCAAAAAAAAAAAAAAAAAAAAAGCCATAAGTACTCATAGCTAGGGGATTTGTCCCAGTTGATATTTCCCTAAGAAAGAAAGAATTGTGATATTAAGATACACATTGTAATGTTATGATAGTGAGAAATAACATCTAAGTTCTCAAGAATAAGAAGGCTGATATGCAAATCATGGTATATCCACTTGGAAGATTGTACATCCACTGAAATGATAATTATAAAAATTAGGTGGCAATTTAGAGAAAATACACATGAAAAATGCTGTGTCAAAAAAAAAAAAAACTGTTAAGGGGCTGGGGTTGTAGCTCAGTGGTAGAGCACTTGCCTAGCATGTGTGAGGCTGGGGTTTGATTCTCAGCAATAAATAAAATAAAATAAAGGTCCATCAACAACTAAAAAAAAATTTTTTTTAACTGTTAAAAATTATATGAAGGCTGGGGTTGTGGCTCAGCAGTAGAGCACTCCTCTAGCACGTGTGAGGCCCCGGGTTTGATCCTCAGCACCACATAAAAATAAATAAATAAATAAATGTATTGTGTCCAACTTCACCTAAAAAACAAATATTTTTTAAAAATTATATGACTATTATAATTAAGCCCATATTAAAATAAGTTCATGGAATAAAACAAATTAAGGAATCCTTATCACTGAAAATATACTTGTATGATGGAGTCTATTTCAAAGCCTTTGTATGATGCTACTATAGTATTTATAATTTTTTTTTTTTTATTTGCAAGCAGCAAGTTCGACTCATTTCTCATCGTCAGTGTTCACCCTTCACCTAGAATGTGTCTTTGGCTCAGAAATGTAATTTCCAGTAACAGGCCAAAAATCCTGCTTCCCAGGAAAACCCACTGAAACCCAAACTTCTGGGTCAGCACGTTCCTCTCTGCTCCTGGGGGTTCATTGTGTCTGAAAACAACTTGGGCCCTTCAGAAACCAAGATGGATTCCTGGAAGCTCCAAACCAACTCAAAAGGAAAAAAAAAAAAAAAAGCCAGACACCCCCATCGGCAGATGGTTTAGTCTTATAGTTTTTATTTATTTTCTCTACCCACCAGGAGAGGTCAGCTGACCAACGAGGAGGGCTGACCAATCCTTCTCTGCTTTAGAAAACCGCATGTGTGGCTGTGGGGTGGTGTGGCATTCGCACAGGCTAAATGTCACATCTTTTGTCCCAACCTTCCAGGGGAAGCTCTACCAGGGGAGTTTTTATCAGTGTAATTAACACAAAGGCCCCCTTCTGTCTTAAAAAACACAGGATCCATGGTAAGATGAACTAGACATTGTTCCTGCACAGCACAGAAACGCCTTCCCTCCTCCCCACCCCCAACCCATTTATGGGTTTCATTAAGGCCCACGGGTGCCTCTAACTTATTTATTTAGGAAACACTGTTATTGTCTTAATATAAACAGAACTCAAGATCAGTTGACAGTTGGAATGGTCCGGCAGAAAGGTTTTCAAAGGAGCCTCCTTGGAAAGGGGTCTCTCCATTCAGCCCCCGGTTCCTGTATCAGACTGCCAGCACTGTTCACAAAATAAACAAATGTTTGTTTTACAACATGGCAAAGGGGGCTCCCATTCAACGCTGGCCAGATATGAAAACAAACTTTCACATATAAGGGCTTTTGATACACATGACTTACTTGGATGACAAGGGGCTCGCTGGGGAGTGCTTAAAGCTTATTAATATTGCACAAAAGACTTTTGTTTATCATTTCGCTGGACTGCCTGGGAATCACAAGACTCAAGCCGCCACCCGGTTGGTGTCCTAGCATTTCAGCAGCGGTAACGTGTGGAGATTGCGAAAGCGCTTGCTGGTTTGGAGCCAAAAAACAAACTCTCTGCAGACCCAGGTGAAAGAACTCCCAAATGCAGGCCTCTGAGAATCGGGCTAGGAAAGTATGAGCGAAGGGACAAGAGCTCCCCCTACAGGTCCACTAAATAGATGCCTTGACCCTTTCTGTTGAACTTGAGAAAACGTGGAACCCTTGGCCCGCCAAACCCCGGGACCTCCCTTTTTCTGTTCAGAAAGTCAGGGTCTCCAGCAACACTGGGGTATTTCCTCTTTTCAGCTGAGGAGCTCTGTTCCCAGGATGTCTTACAAAACATTAGCACTCTTAAATACTCACAATCAAAAATCAGCTCTTCATTCACTAGTTGGTTAAGCAAGGAAGGAAAGTGAGAAAATGAGATACAATCTGTGCCCTCTAGACTTGCCCTGTCCAATACAGTCACCATCAGCCACTGGTGGCTTCAGCCCCTTTAAAACAGCTAGCCCAAATGGATATGTGCCATAAAATAATATTAAACACCTTGCTGATTTGTCATATTGCTCATGTGCTCAAATGATAATATGTAATATTGGGATATATATATATATATGTGTGTATGTTTGTGTGTGTGTGTGTATATATATATACACACACACACAAACATACACACATATATATATATAGTAGTCATATCAACATCCATATATATATTTATATACATAAAATATACTGAAATCAAATTCACCTATTTATTTTTTTAATGTAGTTACTAGATACTAGAAATACAAAATGATATACACCACATACCCATATCATGTTTCTATTAGATAGGGCTGCTCTACACAGTTTGTATCTTATATAATAACAACTTGGAACCAAATAATTCCAAATAATAAATTTGGAACCTATAGTATCACTGATTTATGCCAGGTGTGTTGACTTTTTTCCTTAAATACATTTATTCCATTCATGTACCTGAATCTCTTGAAAAAGACGGGGAATTTTCAAAAATACTATTGCAGGCTTCCCTGACATTTTCTGTTTGTTTTATATATAGTCTGAGCAAAATGAAAGGAAAGTCTTCAGTTTAACTTCAGCTCATATATATCAAGAAAAATTTCAAAATAAGGACATATTTTTCTCCTCACAAACGCTTCTTTCCTTGCCATATCCTTTGTGTATTTAACTACAAGTTATTATAATAGAAAGAAATTCCTTCTCCCAGAGCAGCCTTGTAAAATTGTTTTCAGGTCACTAGGCAGCAGATATTTGCTTATTCCCTGCCATGACTAGCAACCTCACCCACCTAACCAGTAAGCAATCCTTAAGATATGTGAGATAAATAGGATTATGTGAGAAATATGTGGCCCTAAATGTGGTTAGCCCACCAAACTCTCCATAATATTAGCAAATGACTGAAAACTTACTTAACAGAGGGCAATATTGCCACCATTGGCATTTCTTCTTTCATTCTCCCTCCTCCCTTGCATTAGGCAGCATATACTTTTTGTTGATTAAATAAGAAAATATACTAACATTCATTGAACACCTTCTGTATGCTCATATTTTATTCATTCATTTATTTGTTTGTTTTGTACTAAGGATTGAACTCAGAAGTACTTTACCACTGAGCCACATCCCCAGTCCTTTTTATTTTTTATTTTAAGGCAGGGTCTCACTAAGTTGATGAGGGCCTTGCTAAATTGCTGAAGCTGGCCTTGAACTTGCAAACCTCCTGCCTCAACCTTCCTAGCTGCCACTCCTGATTTGGATTCTTAGAGGTTATCTCATCTATTCTTCACAACACCCCATAATTTTATAGATGAAGAAACTGTGATTCAGAATGTTACTTTTCCAAAAGACTTAAAACTTTCGTTGTTCCAACTTAAGTGTCCATGTGATCTGCCTTTATTTCTGTGATTAGTTGGGAAATTAGTTAAACAAAAACAAACTCGATCAGAGATAACACTATATAAGCAATTGATTTGGATTGAAAAGAAAAATCTGTCCTGTGCTTCTAGGTTCTTATAACTTTACCCTTTCCTTCCTGCAACTTTTCAATGATTTTAAAAGTCAGGCAATGTTGGTTGTTGGCAAAAGATAGACAGTAATGTGATCAGGGTTCAAAACTGCCATTCTAATTTTTAAATTAGATTTAACTGGTACCAACAGCTGCCTTAGATAAAAACACGTGAAGATTTGGCCCAAGAGGAAGACCAGCAGAGGAAGACCAGCTTCTCCAGGTATCCTGCCTCAGATATGTCCTGTTAATTTGGGTCCCCAAAATGTGCCAAGTTATTATTACTGAAATATTAATTACTTCTGTGAAGAGACTTCAGGTTAGAGATTATGAGAATCTTTCTGAAATTTTCCCCTAGAATTTAGCCTTAATATATTGTCATAAGTGGCTGCAGCACTACAAATCCATGGAAGAATGGTCAAGAGGACACTTCTATAATTCAGAGACAGGAAGCCAAGGAAATGCCCCATGTCCTCTGAGCCTCCTCCAGCACTGGGTATCAGCCAAATGTAGAAATGTAGATGAGATTAGCCAAGCCAACTGCAGCTACCATCTTTAGTATCACAGATGAAACTGCTAATATAAAGAAACTCAAACAACAAGGGTTTCAGTTACCAGTTGGAACAAATATGGCTCCTGCTAAATAGTTATATAGAGAAAAATTTGGAGCGGTACCCAAGACCCTCATCATTCTCCCTACAGACAGAAATGATGACTCTGGGAAAGAGAGGCTGCAATCCTACCACATGAACTGGAGACCTGGGCTCCAGTATCTGGAGGGCCCTGGAGTGGGACGGGATATTCACTGAAGATATTTACTGGTCTGGTTTTCCATCTGACCTTATTATTCTGGCATGGCTGCCAGTACCTTATAATCCCAGCATTGTATTCACAAGCAATTCCTCTGCTCATTAGTAGAAGCTGAATCCAACTTTGCTCTTGTAGGGGCTTGTGAATCAGCACGGACCAACAGACGGTGTTTCCAGGAGCTAGCTACAAAGAAACAAGGAAGCTACTCACTGGAGGGAAGGCATCTGTATCAGTTAGAAATGGCATTTGATGGCTAGTAGCAGGGTCTGGAAATAAAATAGTGATTAAATACATTTGCTTCCTCCTTGTATGAAAGATGTCTATCCAAAGGTGTCCAGAATTATATGGCAGGGTCTCAGTATCAGGCTCCTTCTATCTTGATGCTTCATCATCTTTAGCACATGGTTTCCATTTTCAGCATGGTTTCAGAAGGCTGGTGGCAGGGGCTCTATAAGTCACATCCACAATCCAGGCATGCAGCAGAAAAAAATGGGAAGAACAAAAGAGAGTGCATGTCAGCGATTGCTCCCTTCTCAAGGAGCTTTGCTGGAAATCTCACCAAACTCTTAATGTAATTTGCTAATTATTCTTCTAGCTACAAGAGACATTGAGCACATTGTCATTCAAATAAAATCCCATTTCCAATACAAAAGAACAAGGGGAGAATAAAATGAATATCATGTTAGTAACCACCTGATTCTTCAGAGGTACGCAAAGACATCTCCAAAGGAGAGCTACTATGAGGCTTGGAATGTTTATTTCAGTCTTTATAACCTAAGTCACCATAAGCATTGGAACCACTGGGCCACAGTATAAGCTCACCACTTTTGCCTTCTGTTGGGTGCAGGGAGTCTTTGTTTCTTAAGATTGCTTGCAACTTGTGCTAGCTCTCCATAAAATTCCTCCATGTGAATGACGTTCCTGGGTCACGTCACAATCAAGGTCTACAGCAGTCCATATTCCATCTGTGAACTTAATAGAAAAATGAAGTCCCATCATTAAGATTCAACTATCTCACACGTAATGTGGCTAAGGGGGGAAAACAACTGCTAAGCAACTTCTCATGTGCAAAACAAATGTGATGTGGGCAACAGCAATATCTAACTAAATAAAGTAAACCCAAATTTTCACAATTACCTGGATATATGAAATGAAAGTGACATTTGGTTTCAGGGTGCTGGAGTCTAGGAAAATGCCGCATATAATCATCACTGATAACCATAGGATGATATGTGTGGCAACAAAACTCCTGGATGATAATAACTAAGATAGTAATTATGATGATGATGATGATGATGATGATGATGATAAGTGGAATGACAAACTACCTCTCCACTCTGTGGGTACAGAATGGGGTCCCTTTGATTTCTACTTCTCTTCACAGTTTATAGGCAAACTGATTATCTCAATTATATCCTAAAACTCAGAAGGAGGGACAGGTATCAATATCAGCATTTCAAAAGCAAGGAAATGGAAGCTTAGAAACACCCAGTGGCCCTTTTAAGTTGTCCCAGTTGATAAAGAGGCAGAAAGTTGCACTCGAATCCCACCATGACTGAGACAGGACATTCCTTTATACTTCTCTAGCAGAACCTTTGTGAGCTTGAGATTATTTGGCCTCATTAAGCCCAGAAGTGATTTCTTGACTGTTTTAAGGCCTTTTGATGGAAGGGTTGTTTTATATATTGCTAAATTCACCTGTGTCTAGAACAGAACTTTGTCACACATAGTAGGCCAGCCAGTGCCAAAGTACAGCGATGTCTAGTTTTAGTATAAGAGAGGGCTAGGAAAGAGTGAGGGTGAATCCTGATCTTTCTACCAACACAAGGACACTGAACTTGAGTGGAAGGGAGTGATCGACATTTTATCTCGTTATTTTGGAGTTGCCTTGTAACACAAGGAGATGATACAGAAAACCTGTGTGACACTTGCTATGACTGGAATGCTAATTCCAACTGCCCCTTGAAAGTTTCTTAGGTAGATGTAGAGATGGAAGCTTCTTTGGAACAACTAAGCCTCAGAACAACTGCTCTTCCTTCTCTCCATAAATTGCACACCAGCACCCACCCGGTTCTCTCACTGTAAGTGCAATTACATTGCAGGCAGAATCCCTACAAAGACACACTCCTCTGTGGCCTCTACTTCCACCTCAGCCCATTGTCCCAGTCTCTGCCATCACTTGACACTGAAACGAAACTTTCAAAAGGCAGAGTCTTCGAAATCCAGCTCTCTATAAATCCTTGCCCCAGATCGGAGCAAATTTACTACTTCAAGTTAAACCCGATCTCTGTATTTCTCCACAAACAGGGGATAAGCAAAACTCAAGAATTCCCACAGCCTCAGGGTTAAAAATAGAGTCGTATCTTTGAAAGATTCTGACCTCAGATTCCTAATTCCAGTTCTCAAATCCATCCCATTGAATCACCCATCATTTAAAATGTGAGAAAATCTTGACATAAATCTTCCATGCCTCAATCAGCAAGCCAACCCAGCGAAAGTCCCCACAGCATTCCATCCTCACAGTCATGTTTTGGCTGGTGGCCCGTGGGAATCCCCTTTTGAGGGGGGGGGGGGGGAGAAAAACTGTGGGAGCAGTCAACCTGATGAAATTGGACCACACTTCACACCACCCCTGGAGTAAGTCCCAGGTCCCCAGCATTCCCTCTTATTCTCTAGTCTTAGATAGCTGTACATTGTAGCTGGAGATGATGATGATGATGATGATGATGATAATGATGACGATGATGACAATGATGGCCACATTTCTGACCATGACGATGACCTGAGTGATAACAATGAGCATTTTTTTGAACAGCATTATTTTGAGTATTATGAGTGCATTTTCTCATTTAATCTTTTTTTCTTTTTTCTTTCTTTTTTTTTTTTTCCTTTTTGGTACCAGAAATGGTTAACTACTGAGCCACATCCCCAAGCCTTTCAATTTTATTTTATTTATTTTGAGATAGGGTCTCACTAAGTTGCCGAGGCTGGCCTCAAACTTGCAATCCTCCTGCCTCAGCCTCCCGAGTCACTGTGATTACAGGTGTGTGCCATCATACCCAGCTTTCTCATATAATCCTAAGGACCTTCTCCAGTAATATCCATCAGTCTCCTTATTTCACTGATGAGGGAACTAAGGTTTAGAGAAGTTGTCTAACTTTATCCATTGCTCTAGAGCCAAAACACAGGGTTCAAACCCAGATATGTATGATTCTAGATCCTTCTACACATTAGATTGTCATGCTTCTTAGAGACAGAAGCAACAGCAATACTGAGATACTGAGAGGAAAGAGTGTGCAAGATTCTCAGCCATGAAAGCTACAGAAAGAGAATTACATCCGAAGCTATCCCCAAAAGGAGAAAATAAACAAGGGGGTGACATTTAGGCAGTTTTAAAATTTTATTTATTTATTTATTTGTTTGTTTGTTTGTTTTGAGATGAAGTTTTACCAAGTTATCTAGGCTGGTATCAAACTCCTGGCTCAAGTGATCCTCCTGCCTCAGCCTTCCAAGTGTTTGCAACTACAGGCACATGCCACCAAACCTAGCTTAGACAATTATTATTAAACCAAATTGAACCCCAAAATGTCTGCTATCTTGGACACATCACTCTCTAGCTTTTTATAACCAAATTAAAGAATGCCATCATTTGGGGAATTTTCATAATTTGAGAATACTGAAATAGCAACAATAACAACTAAAAAAGTACAGGTTTCTTCTCATTCTTTTACCACCTGTGGACCTCATGGGGTAAGGGGCAGATGGCAAATTTGGGGGAAAGCTAGTCTATTTTGAATGCTTATTTACAGGGCTACGTTCATGCCATCCACCAAACACCATCTGCTGGGCTATTTCTTCCATGAAACCAGAGTATTTTGTTCCATAGCAAATAAAAGTGCGACCAGAATTCTATCAGCATGCTGTGTTTGGGAGAGCACCAACACTTTTCAAAACCAGCTTTAATCCTTCTCCAAGTCCAATGCAAAGAAGGCTCCCCTAAGAACAGTAACCCAGTCAGCACATTCATTCATTCATTCGCAAACTCACTTTGAAAGAAAGCTGGCCCGCGTGGGCCAGCCAAATGTGGAAAGTTAATTTTACAACGTGAACTGTTTTCACCCTGGGCCAAGAGACAAGTATAGGCACCATATGACCTGGGTCTGATTTAGTAGTATCTTGGGACTCAGAAACATGAGGGTATTTCAGCAAGGCGCCCCCCCCCTCCTCTGCCTCCTCCTCCCCGTCCACTAAAGCTTCCAAAGAATGTCTTTCATGTTCGAAGCCTTCACTTCACAACATGCTCCTGTGCCTGTCCTTGAATTCCCGGCTCATTGCCCCTGAATCAAGGGAAGTCAAGTTGAATCTTTCAAAATGGGAGCCAGCAGTGAGTAAAAAACATCAGCATCAAGACAGGAAAATCTACCCCCAACTACTTTTTTGGAGAACTCCGAGACCTGTTTATTATTCTTAAGAGAGGGGAGGCATTGTCGTTGAGAGGGAAGAGCCTTGGATATGAAATCAGGAGACCTCGATTTTATTTCCAGCTCTGCTGCTGACAAGTTTGTGTGGATTTGGATAAATTGTTTAATCTCTCTGGCCCCCAGGTTGCTCATCTATAAAATGAGGAGGTGGCACTATAATAAATGCCTCGCAATCCGATTGGGCCCCACAGTCATAAGGCTGCAAATTAAGAAACAAAACCTCCAGGGAGTGAGTGTGGTGGCTGGAGGGTGAATGATAAGAGGGTAGCCCTGAAACTAGATCACCTCCGAAAAGGTTCTGCTTCTTTGTCAATAGCATATGGACAATCAGAGTGAGCTTTATACAAGCACAGGGCCATGTTGCCTAGTTCCTAGTGGTGTGGCTACTTCAGTCAGGTGGGAGATTGGCTTAGGAAAGCAGTACCACAGTGGTTAAAAACCTAGTCTTTGGAGTCATCCTGAACCTGTCATTCTTTAATTCCTCTATGACCTTGGTCTGTTATTTACTTCATTAAGCCTCTTCTTCTGCATCTGCAAAATGGGACAATGATTGCTATCTATGGTGTTACACTCACAGAGGAAAGACACAATTGCTAAAATTTTCTAGAATTTGGCAAGGTAGTGTAAAATGGGCTGTGTGATGGATGATGGGAGTATTAACTATAGAAATCGACAAATGCTACAAATCCAGACATCTCCCTCACTGCAGAGCTGGTTGTTAAACATTACCAGCACACCACTGCCTACCTCTCAGGTTTGTGGTAAGGATTAAGTGAGGTGATGCGTGCAAAGTGTTTAACACAAAGTTATGCATGACGAGAAACAGGAGTTGTTGGTGATGTGGGACACCTTCTCGCTCTCTCTCTCTCTCTCTCTTCCTCATTTCTCACTATTTTCATCATTCCTATCTCACCCTAGATCTTATGCCTTTTGCAGGAGACCCAGAGAACAAATCCCTTCTGTAAAAATCTCTGCCCCCCCCCCAACTTCTCCTATTTGCTTGTGCCTCCTCATCCAGCAGACATGAATTGAATATTACTGTGGGCACCATCTGGCACCGGAACTGAGAATACGAACATGACCAAATCACACCTGGCTGTGGGTTTGAGATGCTCACAGACTCCTTGGTGGACAAGACAAAACTGAATCTGTGAAGGGCTTTTACCAGCAATGTGGAAATTGAAGGAGGACAAAATTGTTCCCAACGTCACAAACCCTCCTGTCACCAGAGATCCCAAAGCCTTTGAAGCAGGAAAACTTCACGGTAACTTTGGTGGCAAAGCTCCATCACCTTCTCTATGATGACATGATTATTAGGACTGGAGGGCCCTCGGTTCACTTTCTTGCTCTCCCTGCCCTGATGGCATTACCCCACAACTGGCAACATACTTCCCCACTGGCTACGATGGTTGCATGTATGCCGCCTGGAAACCAGAAATGTGTAACATCAAGTCTGGCCCCTCGCCAAATTTCTACAGGGCATTAGTAACAAACTGGTGAAGCTCATTAAAAAAAGAGAGAGAAACCTATAACCATTAAAAGTCCATTAAGCAGCCTGTCATTTTGTAGAGCTAAATAGCCCACAGTAATCAAAAGCATATGAACCCCAGCTGGGATACCCAGTGAATTGTTTCGATTTAGGGGAGAATTCATCAAGAAAGATTGTTCTTGGGATTGGGTTGATTTTTCTCCTTCAGTTCCTGGCCCCATGTTCCATTATAATTAAAGTGATTGATGCACCTCCCAGACGGAGGTGAGCAGTGACCACCAGAGCCAAAACATCTGCTCCTTCCAAGCAAACAGCTAATACAGAACTTGAGTCAGAAGGCACGTAACTTGAGGTTACCCCTCCACTGTCAATTAGATATGGCACAGTCAACTCTTTGCTGTCCGGCTGGATTACATCTGGGTTATCTGTGAAATTTCTCTTTCTGACCATAGAAGGACTTTTACTCCTATGCAGGTTATGCTTAAGAAACAAAAAAATTAAGTTTGAGGCCAAGAAAGGATGATTCCTGTAACAAGAGGTAGAAGATCCATTTATCAAGGAATGAAATGTCTTCTCTGTGGATAGACACTTGTTAATTCCAGAACAGATTCGATCATTCCAACTTGCCACAATCCCTCCACCTCCCTCTGTCATTTCTTCCCTGCTCCGTGTGGCCCTGCCATTCCCTGGCTCGTTAGCACCTCCATGGGTGGATGACCACACACTGGGGACAGAGGTGAAGCTCAAATGGGCACTTTAGGGGTGGCACATTAGCAGTTCTGGCTCAGTCACTAAAACAGTGGAGAAAGTTAATGATTCAACACAGGTTTAGAAGATACCTGTAGGAACTCTTTCTCCATGTTTATCTACTCCACCATGACACTAGATAAAAGCAAAACATTGATACAAAATGAAAGATCTTCCATGTTTTGTTAGGTGCAATGTAAAGTCTCCTGAGAGCAAACACATGCTCCCTTCAGTTTTATCATTATTTATTTTAAATTCCCCCCCCCAAAAAAAAAACCCAAGAGTTTTATTTTTACACAAGCAAAAACAAGTCAGCCTAATCAATACTCCCTCATCCAAATCTCCAAATTCCTCTAGTGATTCTGATCTAACTTCTTTCCATTGATTCTTTAAAAGCCTTGCACTGTTAAATTCCTGCTTGTGCTCACCTCCCATCACTGACTATTTCTCGAAGGCAGGGATATCTTTCTCCCTGTTCCTCCCCATAGCATCTCCTTAGAATCCTTGCAACTGAGAGTCTCTCGCTAATATTGATGGAGTGATCTCTCAGTGTTGCCAGGCTCAGCACTCCAATCTCTCAGAAACTGCCTGGACTAAATTCACCATGCAGTTAATGAGCTCCCGTGCTGTCCACACAAACTAATTTGCCTTGGGAATGAAAACAAATCGATGCCCCTTTATGCACTGAATTTGCTTAAGCATACAATGCAGATGATACATATGTAAGGCTCCTGCACCTGGCAGAAGCCCTCTGGCCTCTTCTCAGCTTCCTGCCCACCCTACCAGGCCTGCCTGTCCCTCAAAGAAGCCTTCATCGAACACCCAATCCAGCCCAGGGATCATTCATTTTCTCTCTCTTGCTCTGTCTCTCCTTAAACTTTTTGTAAATTTTACTTGAAGCTTTATTTTTGCTAAGTTAAAGCTATTCTTTAACTCCTTAGGTACATGGAAGGTCTCCCCACCTGCCAGGTAAATTCTTGGAAGGTGCTATTGTCAACAAGCACACAATGAACGCAGTGAAAAATCTGAGCAGGAAAGTCAGTGGGTGACCTCAGGCATGAGTGGGCAGGGTGGGGCCCTGTGAGATTGACACCTGGAGGAGGAGTGAGACAATCCCTCAACCCAGGTCAGTGGAAGACTCTCCTCCCCCATCACTGCCTCTCAGGGAACACCCTCAGCTCGGGAACCTGGGGAGCTGAGGCCTATCGCTGGACAAGGGGAGTCTCTGACCCTTAGGTTCTTTCTTCCTTGGATGTCCAATAGTGAAGGAAAAATAAACAATAAAAGGCCATAAATCCTCTTGCAAAAATAAAGAGCCCCCTTTTAATGTCCAATAGCTAATGGCTTAAGTTGAATTCCAGACCCTTACAAAAAATTTGCAAGACCCCTTCCACTCCTTTGCAGCCTTGGACCCTCTCCCCTTCCAGCGTCAGGAGAGTTGCTGTTTTTTGTTGTTGTTGTTGATGATGATGAACTTCTGTAAGGGATGCTTATGCTAGTAGTAATGGCAGGAAAGCAAACACACACCTTCAAATTATTTTTGGAAACTGTCCTGGGACTCAGGACCCAGTTCTTCCTCCCCAAAGCATTTTCTCCCAGTGTCTTCCAATATCTCTGCAGAAAGATGTTTTCTCACATGACTCCTTTGTTGTGCCTGCCTCACTCATGTGCCTTGTGGCTCTCAGAAGACCTGTCCTAAGGGAGACAAGACTCTTCACTGTCTGTGACTGGCACCAAGGTTCCTCAGCATCCCCCTTTGTCCATGGTCCTCACTCTCATGTGATTTTCTCTCTGCAAGAGACCTTGCTGCTTGGGACAGTAAGGAAAGTACTATAACAGAGTCACCAAACGCTCTGCTCCTGGTTTCAGCTCTGTTCCTTGATGGCTGGGTGATTCCACCTTTCTGGACCTTTGGGGGACCCGTAAAATGAAGGAATTGCACTACATCTTCTAAATCCTTCCCAGCCCTGGCTTTACCACCTTGCTACTCATTTTGTTATTCTCCACTTTTAATTTTCTTGATTTGCTCCCATCTCTATGGCAAAGCACATACCATGTCTCATCCCCTGTCACCCTCATCTCCTACCAACACCTTGGGGTTACCCTTACCCCATCTTCAGTCTCTCCCTCTCATTGACTCCATCCCCTCCGACTCTCCGCTTGCTCGAGTTTCTTCTAGCCTTAAAATCAAATAAACAGTTTTATCTGATTATATTATTTAGCCGGTCTCTTGAATTTCTCACCATCAAACTTGTCCACTGAATATTCTCAGTGTCTCTAGTCCATTTCCTACTGTCCACTCACTCTTCAACCCTTTGCAGCCTGATATCTACTTCCCCTACTAGAATCTCTCAAGATTGACCAGTGGGTCCTTCATCCTCAAGATGGTTTTTGCAAGATCACACTATCATCGATCCAATTCCCCAGAACTCAACTTCATGATAAAGATATACAAGCAAGTGATCCACTAAGGCAGTCCCCCACAGAGTTGGGAAGCAGAACAGTGCAGGGGGAGACACCCAGCAAGGTCCCATCAGGGAGCTCTAGAGTATATATTGCACCTTGGTGATGTTCTGACCTGAGGCAAGGAAGCTGGGCTCTCATGATAACTGACTGGCAGTCACAGGCCAAGGGCGCAGATAGGGGGTAGGGAAGGTAAAGTCTCTCCAGTATCCTGCACGCAGTGTTTATGAGAAGAGGCACAAGTATAGAAGTTGGAGCCAAAAGCACAAATAGAGGCTAGGCAAGGGACACCCAGAAATACTCAAGGAGGTCCAAGAGAACCAAGTGTTTATAACAACACGTGTCCATCTTCCTGCAAGATTTGGACAGTGTGGAACATGCGCCCATTTGAAAACTTCTCACCTGGTTTTGAGAAAGGGGGACGTCCTTGTTTGCTCTTCTTCTGTTAACTCTTTTACTAGTCCTCTGGCCCCTCACAGCTGCTCCATACATCTTCTTTTTTATTCCCCTCCAGTACTAGGGATTGAGCTTCTTGGTGCTCTATCACTGAGCTACATTCCTCAGCCCTTTTTATTTTTTTTTTTCATGAGACAGCATCTCATTGTTTCCCAGGCTGGCCTCCTACTCATGATCCTCCTGCCTCAGCCTCCCAAGTAGCTGGGATTACAAGGGTGCCCCCCAAAGCCAGGCTTATCTCTTCTTTATTTCTGTCATCCACCTTTGCAACTCCAAGGATCACATCTAAAATCACTCAACTATTATTTGCAATTCTGGCAGAAGTTTCTGCATGGATGTTCACACAATGCTCCAAAACCAACATATGCCCCCAAATTGAGTTATGTTTCTGTTCTTTGACTTCTCCTTTCTTTATGACTTCCCAGAACACATTTTCCTGAGCTATAATCCAAGGAATAACTTTCACTCCAGTCTTTTCTTTGTCATCACGCCCAACTTGACCTGAATCCCTTCTCATCTTTCATTTCCTCTCTACTTCCTTCACCACCACCTTGTTCAGGCCTTTATTGATTCCTGAGTAAATTTTCACAGCAACTTCTGAATTGGTCTCCCTGTCTCCCCCTGCTTCAGGTCATCCTTAAAAATCTTCCAAAAGCAATGTTCTGACCATGTTGCTTCTCTGCCACCCCCTCCTCAACCTTCACTGGCTCCATTCTACCTACAGACAACATGGCAAAGACTTCTAGCTCTCACCTATTCTGATTTTCTTCTCCAGCCCCCCTGCCGTTGCGTAAGAACCACTGAAATGAGCTCTGGCCGTCAGGCTGTGAATGAAAGAGAGGGGGCATCATCACTTCTGCACCAAGGCACCTGGAACCAAGCGTGATTTAGCAAGACTGCGTTCTCTGCACTCTCTTTTCCCTGCCACAGTGCCCCTGAAAGCCAAGTGTGGAGATGGCAGGGTCACAAGAAGAAGCCCCTGAATCACTGAGTCACCATGTCCTGCTGTCATCCTGGAGAACAGCCTCACCCACATCAAACGTCTTATGTTTTAGAAATAAGTCATGATTCTGAAAAGAATGGGAATAGAGTTTGTTGTTGTTGTTGTGATATTTGTTTTTGCTGCCATATAGCTAGGTCTTTCCTGAGCAAAACAGTACTTTCTCCTCCCAGTAGCCTCAGGATAAAGTACAGATGACTCAGTTTAGCATCCAAGTTTCTTTAAAACTCACCCACAATTTTCTATGTTCTTCTCTCCTTAATTTTCCTAGAGATGCCTCCTACTTCACCCTTACTTAGTCATTGGTCGTTCATGATTGCTCTTAACACTTCTTTGCCTCCGCCCCCCACATGCCTTCATACACACACACACACACACACACACACACACACACACACAGATACGCTCCCACATTGAACATCTTTCCTTCTTGCAAGGTCTATAACAGAGGTTGACAAGCTATGGCCCATAGGCAAAATCTGGCCCAGCACCTGTTTTTGTAAATAAAAATTTTATTGGAACACAGCCACACTACAATCACAGAGTTGAGTAGCTGCAATTGAGACCATCTGGTCCACAAAGTCTAAAATCTTTTGTATATGGCCCTTTATAGAAAAAAATTTTCCAACCTCTGTCTAGAAATCATTTCTCCTCCCCAGCCCTGCACCTTTCCTGCAGGCCACTGCTCAGAAGTGATTCTGTCTTCATCTGCATTCCCCTGGTGTCTATCTGTGCCTCTCTGGAATGTCAGGCAGTCTGTGTCCCCATCTCATCTTTCCCTACTTCATTGCAAACACCAGAAATAGCAGGGAACATTTCTGATTTCTTCTTAGATTCTCAGTGTCTAGCACCTCGTCTCACAATAATAACTGTTTCATGGATGTTAGTTGAAATGACAGACTGAACTCTCAAGACCTTCAATAAATTAATGAGAAGAGAATGGGCAAGAAAAACTCTATTACAGTGCTACAGTTAAAACACAGGGACTTCTTAGTTCAAATTCAACGAAGTCTCTTATATAAGTTAAAGTTGATATTTACATGATTACTGCTGGCCACTAAGTTGTCACAAAAATACATGTTCACCTTTAACTTGTATAGTTTGGTATTTCAATGTGATTTGAAAAATATGTAAATGACCTCTTAAAGAACGGTACTAAAGTGCCAGAATCCACTCACAATTTTAAATAGTTTCTTTTAATTTCAGATCCTGGGTCAAACTAAAAATAGCCATCAGCTAGGAGGTGAATGGTACCTGATAGCTTACTAGTATAATTAAGCCTCATAGTATCTAAGAAAAGAAACTTCAATGTGATTTTGAATGCCATTTTACAGATTGTTCCCATCATCCCTACAAGCTACATTATTAAGTTTTAAAATTATAACGTTTATAAAGTACACAGAGCCTTATAAATGTTCCATTTTATGAATCACTTCCATATGTAAGAGGACCCAGCTCACTTTTACCTTTTTTTTCCCCCAAAAGCAATGCCCTTGCCAGGCAAGGTGACTTCATCTCTGTGCCCTGGCTTTGATTAATCAAGACAAGGGCTCTGGCCACCCTGGGAATGACACCCAGGAGGGAAGATTGTTTTGATAACTAAGCTACTTCCTTCATGTGAGTTAAACATGTAGAAGCTTGGGCTAAAAATATTGGACCTTCAGGCAAATGTCCCTTGTCCAAAAACCCATCTAGAGATTGCCTACCACTTACCTATTAGAGAGATCACCAGGAAACGTGCATTGTAAGGAACAGCCTAGCCACAGCTTCCTCCCATAAACCCTCTCAGCTGTAAAAAGGTAAGACCCAAGTTCATGGGAGCCCATCAGTCCCAAAGTGTGGACTGATAACTTTTGCACACACTATTAGATACTAGGAGAAGATAAGTGAAGAAAATGAGATGGTGCATTTAGAAACCTGAATAGCATTTTGACATTACCAGAACATCCAAGAATATAATTTTTAATTTTATGAATTATCAATCTGCAGTGGGTTGGAATATTTTTTCCACACTCCTTTACCACAAATAGCTGGGGAAGCACTATACTGGAAGGAAGAGTATATAATTTATTACACCCTCCATACACACAAGATAGTAAAGACGGTTCCCACTGGGTCAAGTTAGGACTTCTTATTTTCTGACCTTCCTTCTGTCTACAGAAAGATCATACAGTGAAACAGGGTATGAACAGGACTAAAGACTCAAACCCACTCCCCAACCCATCATCCAATTTCATTGCCCCAAGGGTAAGTTAAGAGAAGAAAGTATGACCTTTCTACTGGCTTTTGCAAATGCAAGGTTGGGGGAAAAAAAGGGAAACTATGATAGATTTCCCAGGAAGACCCCATCCATGACATGTGAACTACAGACACATATTGGATGTAGGGTAGGCCCATCACGTGCTCTTCAAATAGAAATGTCTGATCCTTTCTAGCACATGTCATGTCCCCTCAGTGGACATAAATGCTGCCTCAAACCTATGATAATTTCAACCTATTTAGCAGAGTAAAGGCTTTCATGACTCAAAGAGGATTTTTCTCCAGGACTTTTTTCACCTAATTCATTGCAAGACCAAACTATTCCAGAATACCTTCATCTTTTAGAGTGAAAACAAAAAATGGTCTTAAAAAAATGTATTCATCCACAGACTACATAAAAAATAATCCTGGGAAAGAGGAGCCATTAGCGAAGAGATATCTAACTGATTAATAAGACTTTCCTATCATGAGAAAAATGAAAAAAAAAAAACAGGCATGAATTTTCATAAGCCCTCATCCCAAAGATAGAATAGATTGTTTAAACCAGAAAGTAGAAGTTAGCACCTGTTAATGACTCATTTGTTGGCTCACAAGCTGTTAACACTCAAACAAACTGGTCGTTAAATGTGGTCATTACTTATTTCAATGCAAAATTTATTAGAGCCCCCATTTGAAGATTTAATGGAAGGGCAACCCTTGCCCTGCACACCTGGTATACCCCAAGGAGACTGGGGGGCAGGCTTCAAGCTGCCGGGTCTGGATTTTTTTTAAGTAATAATAATAATAATGGCCATTCTGTTGCATCAATTACCTATTTCCTTCAGCAATCAGAATGTTAGATGAGTTCTGATTCACAGCTTGATACCTAATAAGGACCACTTGAGTCTTCATTACTTTGTAGGACCATTATGGTTAAGTGGGTCTGATCTGCCTTCTTTACAAGCCTGCTGCAGACTCATTATTATTAGATAGACTTTCGATTAGGCTCAGAACATTTTTTCATCTTTTCAGCCTTTTGCAGATCATAAAAATAAGAGGAGAGAAAGCTGAGGATTCACAGTGACACCAACTTAGGGAAACTGGAGTTGGTGAGCAGTGAAGAGGAGATGTGGGTGGCTTTATTTGTTTCGGGTTATCCCTGCCCAGTATGATAGGGGAAAAGGTAGCCACCTAGAACCTGAAAAGCCAGAAATTCCCAAAGAATCTTTTTCATTGCACCTACATCTACTTTCATTGGTGAATTATGCACAAATAATGTCAGTGGTGGGAAAAATTAAATCTCAGGAGAATTAGCTAACGCATTAGTAATTTATGTTTTATATTGAGGGAAAAGTTGGACAGAAGAATACTATGAACATCTCAGGGTGAGAGAAACCAGGTGCTTGAAGGTGTTTGCCTCTTTACCTCACATGCCTAAATCATTATGGAACTGGGGTTGCCAGATCCAGCAAATCAAAATACAGAACATCCAATTAAATTTCAGATAAATGATGAAAATATTTTAGCATAAGTATATCTCAAATATCACACAGAATATAATTAAGCTAAAGAGGTATTCATCAGTCAACTGAAATTCAAATATAACTGGACATCCAGTATTTTATCAAGCAACCCCAATGTGGGACACATGGCTATTGGAGAAAAGGAAATACTCTGGGGTCTATAGCTCCCCAAACTGGTGAATCACATAAATCACTCACAGAGAGTAAAGATGACCAAATTTCCCTGAAAATTGCGACTATGGAATTTGTTAAAGGTGGAAGTCTGAAGGCTTTGAAGATGATCACAAAGATGATGCTAACAATGAATGTTTGTGACTCCTAAAATTAAAGAGAAAATGGGAAGTAAATTGGTAGACTAAGAGCTGACAAAAGTTGGCCTCACCAGTCTCAACAATCTTTAATTTGAAATAGATCCCAATCTCCCACCATGAGCAGGAATGTGCTGGACCCCTGCCCTTGAGAAGTCAAAATCCAGTAGAGGGATAAAAACAGAGTTTAGAGGAGGACAGACATTATAGGGTGTTTTCTATGTGCCTGGCACCTCACCAAAATTCCCCATCCACTCTCTCATTTAGTCCTTGCTACAGTCTGTCTATGTAGGTGCTACCATCTCACTTCTTCTGATGGGGACACTGAGGTTACAGAAGCTCAATGTGACCAAGATGGCAGCGTTGGCCAGTGCCAGAGAACACATTCACACCCAGGTTGGTCTGGCTCCAAACACTTGTTACTTGTACTAAAAGCCCATTTCCAAAACTCACCATGTAAGTGGAACAAATTAAGTGTGGGAGACTTGTAATTGGGTTCAAGTGTCACTCTGGCACTTCCTAGCTCTGGAACCTTAAGGAAATTACTTACCTCTGTGTTTCCAAAGTTGCTGCTGCTTTACAACTACTGTAATTGCCACTTACAGATAATCAAGAAAAATATACATGTTAGGATAAAAAAGAAGAAAGGAGGAGAAGGAGAAGGAGTTCACATAATTAAAATATCACAGAGGTCAAAATAAAAGGCAGTCAACAGAGGAAACCTTTCCTCCCAAACCTAAATCAAGGATCCAGTTCCATTTTATTCTTGAACTCCTCTCCTATGTGAGAATGAATAGCAGAGTCTCCAATTACTCCTCCCCTCCTGAAGGTATCTCCTCAGGGACAGCTATGTGTGGACATTCAGGGATGGTCCCAAAGGCTCTCCTATAATTTAGGGGAGGAAGAGTGAAAGTTTCTAGGAATTATACCCATAGGCACATAGTGTTTTATGAGGCAAAGCACATCTGATTTAAGGTTTATGGACACCAGATAAGCACTTTCTAAAGTTAAACTAGCCCTCCTGTCCAATATTTGTAGGCTAGCAATCATTTTCCACATCTGTAAAATCCTCAAGAGTTTCTCAGAATTAAATGAGATAATGTATTTAAAAAATGCATTTGGCAATGTCTGGCTTAGAGTTAGAGCTCAATAAATGTTATCTATTACTATTATTATTATAAGTTCTCTCCTACCAGTTGTGAGCCCCTTTAGAGTGGGAACGATATTGCTCTCTGTAGGACCAATATTTGCATAGCGCCTTGCTAAGAATGAGCATCATGTGGGTGTGTATGTAGATGGATGCATGGAGGGAGGAAAGGAAGTAGGGAGAAGTGGTTGGCTGGATACATGGGTAGATGAATAGATAAAGGGATAGGTGAATTCAGGGATGAATCTTCTAGCAATGAGGACTGAACGAATCTTCGGAAATAAAAGAAGAATTAAGCTAAAAGGTTAAGGAAGAAACCATGTGACAACTTCCTGGCTTCCTACTTGCATAACAGTTTCATTCTTCTTTTCCTTATTTCTATAGATGACTTATAGGACACCAGCCTTTTTGGAAACTACACCATTCGCAAGGTATAACTGATCAGTACAATGCAAGGTATACAGTAGATGCCTAATACTAATTCATTCAAAAATATTCATAATGAATTTTTCTCATTGAAAAAAATTTTGATGTGATGTAAACCACATTTAAACCCATAATATCCATTGAGATAAAAATCATTTTAAAGCAAGTGGCAAGAAGGCAACAGGAAAGCTGAGAGTTTTTAATGTGTCTTTGGATTGCCTGGATTTTAGAGATTATTTTGATTTTTAGTGTGGCATCATTTAAAATAGAATAGTCAGGCTGGTAAAATTTGAAAAGTCTATTTTCATTTTCCCAGGTCTGTGCAAGCTCAAAGAAGAGAGATAGAAAGAGCACGTGATAGGAAGAGAAACGAAGAACCTGAGTGAGAGAAAGACCAACAGACAGACAATATGAAAAAGAGCCTGGCAGAATTAAAATGATCAGGGACTAAGAGGAAAAACTAAGGAGTTCAGGAAAGTAAAGAGGATTTCAATAATAATCATTTCCGAAGGCAGTAGATGGTGGACAACCTTCCAAGGGAAGGAACACGGGGGATTAAAAATAAAGTGAACAGCTGCACATTCCTCTCTCAAACCCCAACAGTGACAACCTGCCAGCTCTTGACCTTGCCCATGGAAAGGGCTACCAAAGGCACAAGCAGAGGGCTGGCTAGCCCTCAGAGGAGGGAGCTGGGCCCAGGGAACTTGAAAGATGAGCTAGCTCACTTGGGTCAGGGGGATCACCAACATTCTGGGGCCACCTTATAACCTATATTCAGTGGTTTTGAAGATCAAAAACTGCACTCTGAAGAAAGGAGTTCCTAACCTGTTGCCTGATGCCTGCAATTCAGCAAATACAGATGTACTTATTTCATTCAGTTCCTGATTCTCCGTTAAAATGAAGATCCCCTTGGCAAATAAACCTGAAATATTACCAGTTATCCATTGGCATTGTGAATAAGTATTGCAAAACATTTTCCAAAGATACTTTGATAATAAGACAAGTTAAGAGATTTTTGAGTTCAGGAGGCTTAAAGAAGGGTCCAGGCTGGCATGGTGGCATATATCTGTAATGGCTTAGAAGACTGAGGCAGGAGGATCAGTGAGTTCAAAACCAGTCTCAGCAAAAGCAAGGCACTAAGCAACTCAGTGAGACCCTGTCTCCCAATAAAATACAAAATAGATCTGGGATATGCCGCAGTGGTAGAGTGCCCTTGAGTTCAATCTGCACCCCACCCCACCCCCCAAAAAAAAGTCCAACAGGTCAAGAAAAGGATTTATGGCACCAAAACCTGCCAGGATCTTTTTGCCATTCTGCCTGGTCTCCATCTGATGCTGAGCTCTCACCTATAACAGGTTGACAAAGGCCAACCCCAAGGTTTTGTTGATTGTTCCCATGATTGTGCCAAATTCTCATTACTGAAAAAGGAAAACATACTCATAATATCTTTACTGTGTATATCTGGTGGCTAAAATTCCCCTGAGCTCATCTTCCAAAAATAATTATGTATCAAGAATGACAAACGAGTGATAATTATTAGAACTTGGTAATGAATAATTAGTACCTTGAGGATCATAATATTCTCTCCATTTTTGTATATGCTTTTAAATCTCCCAATAGAGAGTGAAATAAGAGTCGTTTATAACACACAGTATATTTCCACTGAATTAATTCCACTGTTAAAATGAATGATTAAAGAATAAACAATAATCCAATCCCGTAGATGCTTTACCCATACCTACCCCAGCACAGAATGCATGGCTGCTTGGAAAGATTGAGTTACTTCTACTTGGGGGGCAAGTTAGCCTTCTGCCATTAGACTCAACTTTAATTTCCACTTCCAAGTGTTGGCAGCAGGTGGACACTGCATAAATTTCCACCCCTCCTCAACTGGGGCTCTCTTCTTCCCTGCAAACCTTTCACGGACTGCCATTCCCATCACTTAGATCTTCTCTTTTAGCCTGGTTCTTTATGGTTCCTCCACTGTCTGTATAGCTTTTGCCATTAGCTACTCTCCTAATCTTTCTTTTGCCTCACAGATTCCCTAATTCTGAGAAAATAAGGATGCTTCTTTTTTCTCCCTCCTCACCAGTCAATGTGTTCATCCTGTGTAATTAATTAATACACTCCGCTGCTGTATCTTTGTCACATGATAGCTGGCAATAGTTAACCCTGTGCTGTCTTTGCCTTGTTAGAAGCAAAAGAAAAAAAGACAGCAATCCTGATGCTTCCTGTTAGGAGAGAGAGGGAGAACTTCCAAGACATGATATATAATCAAACAGGATTCCTAAATTGGCACTCATTACTCTCTGGAGCATATAAGGTAATATAAACATATAAGGGCATATAAACATATTTATGAAACAACTCAGAGACAATTAAAAAAAACCCTTTTATTGGGAAATCTTTATTTCTGTATTTCACTTGGAAACTTGTAGAAATAATGACTGATTTGGATTAAATATGAAATTAAAAAAAATAGTAAAGACCAACAAATCTCAGTGTGTGATCAGGCAGGAAGACTGGCTAGCCTTTAATAAGCAGGTGCTGGTCATAAAGGCCTGACCCAAAGAGCCAGGGTCAAGTCTGACCCATCTTAAATTTCTGCAGTATCAACACTTGGGTTCACTCAGTGGGTCACAGAGCAAGAGAAACTACAAACCAAATGAAAGAAACCAATTCAATACTCTATTATCAGTGCTCAAAAACAAACAAACAAATAAACAAAAACCACTTTGAAAGCAGCTAGCAGGTTTGCTAGACATGCTCTATAAGGGAAGATCAAAATCCCAAATGTCTCTTAAATGCAGGAAATAAAATCAATCCTCTCTAATTTTACTATCTCTATGAATTCTTTTTTCAAATCTTCCACTCATCATTATGTCTATGAGATTAATCCACATTGTTTCATGCCTATTATTTCACTTTTAATTGCTATGTCCTATTATAATTGTATGAATAACACTACAGTGTACCATCTATTCTATTGCTGATGTACCTTTGGTTATTATGACAAAAGCTACCACGAATATTCTTGTGTCTGTGGACCACATGCTAAGGAGGGGACCCTGTCACCTGCAGTAGATAGACACTGCTTTGAACAATCTAACAATTTAGTAGACCCTTTGATTTACTATCTTGCATAATTCCTCCTCTCCTGGCTTGGACCACCTTTACTGTCCTATGGATTCCTCTTCCTCCTTACCTTGATTTCTTCCTTTCATCCCCTTCCTGTGCCTTTCAGTGACCTCACACATTCTTGCATATTTAACTCTCTTTGTATTTGTTTAGCCACATCCTGACTTTATCAGAAAGCATCAGTTACATTCACATCTGGATGTTCTGTAAGTGGTGGAAACATGCTGAACCAAACCCATCTTCCTCTCCTCTCATCCTCCTCATTTCTCCCTCAGGTCCTCCTGGTCATTCAGGTAACTCGGCCATGCAGGTAACCTTGGAAGCCCAACCCCTAAAGAAGAGTGAAATCCTACCAATGGCATTGTCACAGCAGACCCCAAAGGGGGCTGTAGTTCTCCTACAAAACAGTCCCAGCTGTTAGTTTTTGTATCTTCAATATTTGAAATGGCTACCAACTGAGAAATAGCAGAAAATGATTTTTATGTTTCCCATCTCTCAAATCAAAACACTCTACTACATGGCCCAGTACCTAACCACTGTCTTCAAATTCCATTTCTAAAAGGAGCATTTTTTTTTCTTTTAAGAAGGGGTGTTTGAAAAGGGAAAGGACAATTTATACAGCATTTAAGAGCGCAGCCTTGATCAAATAGATCTAAGGTTCAAGTCCTTCTTCTGCCATCTCGTAACTGTGTGACTTCAGGTAACTTGCTTTCCCCACTAAGCCTTGGTTTCTCCATCTATAACATAAGGATAACCACTACCACCTTGCCAGTGTGTTGTGAAAATTAAATGAGCTCAAGAGAGTTCGTACAGCACCCGGCACGTCTACACTCATTAACGTGGTTGGTGTGGCTGTTGTTGCCAATTCTCTAAGTGGAAAAACTAGATAAATTGCAACTCTTCATTGTCCCAGAGAGGTTGCCACTGGACAAACAGCAATTTCAAAGTTCTAATTTCTTTTACTTTGCTCTCTGAATAGCTCAAAAGGGATGGCTAAGCTGTGAAAAATGTTCTCGGCCTGGTCAATTTGAGGTATTTCATTTCACGAATCTGTCTGGAAACTGCCAGCTCATTTCATTGATCAATGGCCATCCCAGTGTTGGACTTTAAGTTATTACCATCCTAAACTAAAGCTGAATGAGATCCTTAGGAACAAGAAGCTCCAAAAGGCACTCTGACTCCTTCAGAGATACTGCTGCTCTAGAATCATGTTTCCATTCATCATATGTGCAATTTGCATTTGTAGACAGACTTCTTTCTCTCACTAGAATTTTCTCCACCAGCTCCCAGATAGGTTTTTGCAGCAGCCTCAAATGATACTGTCTGTGCATGCATTTGCATCTATTCAGTCTCACCTTCAAAGCACCCTGGTTTTTAAACCATAAGCTGGCCTAAGCAGGAACTGTGTCAATCAATTGATCAACAAAACATACATCAAATCCCTGCTTGATGTACAGTGCCAGGAATTTTAACACAGGAAAATATAAAAAAGAAAACACATTCTGTAGTCTCAAAGATTTTAAGTAACAAAACAAATTAGTGGGTGCTAATGAGGTGGCTCAAATGGTTATCAAGAAATAAATAATAAAAAGGAGAACTCCCTTTTAGTTTCATGATCCCAAAAACAATGTTCACCAATTTCCTCCCTTCCCTCATCCCTTTGACAGACTTGAGGGCAGAACTGCACAAGGTGGGTGTCTCATAAATGCTGATAGATAAATGCTAAGACATGTATTATTAACATTTGTGAGTTGCCATTATTTCTTTCAAAAAATTTCATTGCAAGCAGAAGTTTAGATGCTGATTCTTCACAAACAAGTGTGATTTAGCATCAAACACAGTGGAAAGGTTATAGGTTTGGAGGGGGTGGGGTTACTCAGATGGGGGTCAGACTCCCAGCTCAACCACCTATAGGTCATAAATCCTGAGTAACGTAGTTTACCTCTCTGAGTCTTGATGACCTCGGCTGAAAAACTCAAGTAAGTCCATCTCTTTTACAAGATTATTGTCAGGGTTAGACATAGTGTAAATAAAATATACAGTGGTACATAAGAGAGCTAAATAAATTACATAGATTACCATGTCTCTTTTGAACAAATAAGGACTACTCACCCTCCTCCTCTGTTCCCTCCCATGGTGGATGGAGTTAGGATGCTGAGCTCAGAAGACATCCCCAGTTGTAAATAAAGCTCCAAATTCTCCTTTCCTCTATCTCATCTTGCCTTAACAGTAAAAAAGATAAAACACAGTAATAGGAATTAAGAAACTATGGGAGGGCTAGGATTGTGGCTCAGCAGTAGAGCACTCGCTTAGCATGGGCGGGACCCAGGTTCGATTCTCAGCACCACATAAAAATAAAGGCATTGTGTTGTGTCCATCTACAAAAAAGATTCATTCTCTCTCTCCTCTCTCTCTCTCTCTCTCTCTCTCTCTCTCTCTCTCTCTCTCTCTCTCTCTCTCCCTCCCTCCCTCCCTTTAAAAAAGAAAAGAAACTATGGGAAACTACCCAACTTCAACCTAGGACTATACATACGACCTTTCTGAAAATGATTCTAAATAGAACATAAATTAATATTGAGGAATTCTATTGTTCCCACTGATAATTGTTCACCAAGACCAATTACACCAGGAATCAGTGAAATCCATAGATTCTATCAGGAGGAAACCACATCTCTTCCATTCATTTGTTCATTCATTCACATCACTCATACCAAGATGGTACATCTCCATGTTTTTTTCAGTTCCAACAAATGTTGTGCAGATTAAAGCAAAGCAACAGGAAATGTATATCCCACCAAGAAGTCACACTGTTGCTATGGGTAGGGATAAGCATGAGGACACACACAGAAATAAGCATTTTCTTCTCATCTGTGCATTGAACCGGCTCTCTGGGTGGCTGTTTAAGGACTGGGCAAACACCAGGTTCAATGAGAGACAGAGCCTCCCTTTCTGGAAATGGAACTTGGACAAAGTTTTGGGAATCTGGGAGGCCCAGGGAAAGCAAGGCTTATCGGCACAGCGAGACCAAGGTTCTGATGAACCATAAAGGAGAGGAAACAGCACGTTCCTCTGATTCATGCAAAAACCATTTACTCTCGGTCCTTCTAACCATTAACAGTCTAAAAACCTGGCGCAACTGGTCTCCAGAGCCACCCTGCTCCCGTACCACATCCAGCGGTCCCGTGCCCAGCTGACGTGGAAACCAGATCAAAAGAGAACCCGAGGTAGCGGCACTCTCCCCTAACTGTTGACAGATGGAAAAGGGAAGCCACATAAATGCTCTCTCTTGTGTCAGCACTATAAAAATGTCGGGCTGACCCATGAAAGATGGAGATGGAAGCCCAGGCAGCCATTAGGAGCCAGGCCTCACTCGGAGCCATAACTCACTCCTGTGGTATTATGAAAATGGTTTTATTGCAGTGGATTACTTATTCCCCCCCCTGCAAAAATTACTGCTTATCAGCGTCACAGAAATCAAGCTAAAAAACTCCCCACCTCTTCTCTCTTCTAATACAATCCCTCCCTCTGGCCAGAAACTTAATAAAATGGAACATTTCATTATTCCGGTTTGCATACCTCTTTTGAAGCTGAAACTGTCATCTCCAGTGAGCCCTCTAAAAAAGGCCAGTGTTAAGGTAATTTGATTGCCTCTAGTGTTTGCTCAGACACATCTGAATGCTTGAGGACCACTCAACATCCAGGTCTCTTGCTGGACCAGATTTGGGAGTTGCAAAGGGGAAGGAAATCATTCAAAAACAGCATTTTCCAATTCCTTCAAAGTACAGTTTGGATACGGCTTTTTCATGAGCTATTAACTGCCTTTCAGATTCCTTAAGAGGGGAAAACAAAACCAGGTGTATTCAGAATTCATATATTCTACAAATAGCCCGGCCTGTAAGACCTCTTTGTTTCCTAAGGCCCACGGGTGATTCTCTTCGGTAGGTCTGGGCAATAAGAACCCCAGATAGAGATTGTTGTCTCCTACAATGGAGGTTTTCAAAACCTTCCATCACATTCACACTGAGCCTGTTGTAGATTAACACATACGGTTATACTTCACAGTGTCCCCACCCTCATGTGGAGTATAAAATTTTCACAGGTATCTAGAATCTCAGACCCCCAGCTTACTGAATCCAAACCTGCATTTCTACCAGGTCTCCAGATACCTGTAAAAGTAACAAAGTTTGAGAAGCAGTGCTTATATCACAGCAGCAATATTTTTGACTCACCTGACTGCCCAGATTATCCAGCTAGTCACCAGTTAGCATGCACTAGGTAAGTCTTCACATTACACACAGCCACAGGCATGACTGCCAGTAAGATATGATCCCTACCTTCTGAGAGTTTAGCATCTGGAAGTACTATAATAAGAATGTTTAGTGTCTACAAAGAATTGAGCAACCTGAGAAAGGGCCCTCACACAAACCTAAAGCTTTCAAGTAGCAAGCATCAGATGTCTTGGACCCTCTATTTGCACTGTATGTCATTGTCCCGTATTAGGACAAGCGGGCCTTCTGCCTGAGACCTCTTTGAAGAGTACCCACAATTTTGTCTGCTTTAATGCAGCAGTCGGAGCACATCTAGTTCTAAACTCCAACTCTTCCAAATTTGTGAAGGCCTGGCCCACTACCCTTTCAAGCAGTCCAGCCCTCTGCAAGTTTCTCCAGAACATCTGTACCACACAAATAATGGTAGTTAACAAAATAAAATTTTAAAAATATCATTTATCCCATTCATGTGGTGGCAGAGACATTTACCACTATTGCCTCTATGTTCTCTGCATTTCTCAACTCAGTTGCAGTTGAGGAGGGCACGGTGACTAGTTTGGGCCAATAAATTGTAAATTGCCCCTTCTGGATTGAAGTATTTAAGAGCCAGGATGCAATGTTCTTCCCATGGTTCAGTGAACAAAGGGGAAGATCTGTGTTCCGGTGGTACATACCTATAATCACAGCTACTCAGAAGCTGAGGCAGGGGGATCACAAGTTTAAGCCATGCTCAGCAACTTTATGAGACTCTAAGCAACTTAGCAAGAATCTGCCTCAAAATTAAAAAAAAAAAAAAAGAGTTGGGGATATAGCTCAATGGTAAAGAGCCCCTGGGTTCAATCCCCAGTGCAAAAAAAAAAAAGAATCCGCAAAGGAAAAGAAGAAGAGGAAGAAATGTGGTAAATGTGATCCTGATGGCATAGCAACAAGACCCAAGCAATCTAAATCTTTTGGAAAGGAGCTTCCTGGAGAACTAAAAGCAACAGTAGGAGAATTTGTATAAGGAACAAATAAACCTTTATATGTTTAACCACTGAGAGTTTGGGATTCTTTAACAGAGCATAATCCAGCCTATCCTGACTTGTACACCTTCAAACCTCTTCAATTTATTTTATTTTGTTGCATTAAGTTTTATATTAGTCATCCAAATTTATTGTTGGATAAACTGTGGAGAAATGATTCAACATAGCAATGATTTTCCCTCAGGCTTTCTCAGGTAAAATGCACTCATTTCATTTTTCTTAAAATAATGGTTAAAAAGCAGAATGAGACTTGCCCTTATTATGTGGTGTTTTGTGTTATTGTTGATTTCCATTTAATTACCTCCTTGTCCTAGCCTTAAAGTTGGTAAAATTATTGTCTATTGGAAATGTTAAACAAAGTTAGTTCCCAAGGTAGGCAGTGATTATCTGAAGTAGCGGATGAAAGCAATGATCTGAGCAGGTCAGTCACCACATGTTAGGAGACAACAGCTTTGGACCCCAGGTTTCCTCTTCAGGCTGCCTGAGCTGGGGAAGAAAATGCCCTGGTTGGTTAATCCTCCTCTCATCAAATGCATAGGTCCTGTGCCTAATAGTAGGCTTCTCTCTTCTTGGCAATAACAATTCACCCAAAGTTTTCTTTCTTCTGATTAAATTTACCTAATCTCGACAAGAATAGCAAATCAAAGAGCTGTTTAATGTTTCATCAATATGCACAAGCCCAGCTTCTGCCTTTAAATAACATGTAAATAATAGTTAAATTGACTATTCCAGAATCATCTGCCTACCTGCCAAAATGCTCTTTTGAAGGAATGAGTTTTTCATTTCTCCCTTTTCAATAGCCTTTAAAATGAAGGAAAAAAAATGGTTCATGCCTACAAAAAATACTCTAATAAAATAACTGGGTATTAGCCATCTGGTTTAAAATGCTAAGAACTCAGGGTAATTCTGATTTAGGGTTGAAATTCTGCTCTGCACTGAGCCTATTGGGTATGGTTATGGGAAAAGCCCATATTGCCTGGCAGGTCAGAATGCCCCCTGTTATGAAGACCCCTCAGATAATGGACCATTAGACCTCTACTACCTGGGCCAGGTTGTGCAGAATGAGGGCGGGGAAGTCCTGCTTAACCCACTGGTGACTGTGCAGGAGTGAGGCTTTGGTGAGAAACCTTTGTTATTGTCTCTCTTTGAAATACATAATCAGATGATTTTGAACAAATGATAAGGCTATCAAAGTAGAAGATAAAAGGCAGCCATACCTAGTTCTAGAAAGTACGAGTGAAGACAAATATTATGATATAGAAATACAAGGCAAACAGAAGAAACAGAAAGAGAGGAAAAAATGGGAAAAAAGGGAAAAGACCGAGGAAAGAAAAAGTCAGAGAGATATTAAAGTGTTAGGGTCTGTAAACAAGTCAAGATGGCACCTGGTATTTTGCCAGTGGGAATGGTTTGTGAAGTAACGCCAGCGAGCCATTAAGTGTGGAGATTCCTTATTGGTTGACTGCTGTATCTAGTTTATGTTAATTAAGATAAGCTGTGTGTAATGTATATATACCCCTCCTGTCCTACAATAAACGGCTCCCACTCCTGCTGTATCAATCTACACAAGTTGCTCGTCACCCGCCGGTTATTTTGCTGCAGCCGGACTGCGGCATTGAAGGATGACAGCTTAGATGGACCCCAAAACTATGCTGCCATGTGATCAGGGACTGCGGCTTCTGCTTTGTGCCTTCTCCACAAAGAGAAGTTACAGAAGGTGCAGCTGGCCCGTGACTGACAGACAACATAAATTAATGACACCATAAACCAGTCTAGTTGGGGCTAGGAAATTTGGGATTGAATCTCGAGTTTCACAGCCGATGCTGAACAAAGATTCCCAGAGAATCATGGTGACAAAAGAAACCTCCCAGCCAGTTACACAGAGCAAAGCATTTCCCCGGAGTCCTTGGCAGCTATAAAGACCTGTTTGATGCAAAGGGAGAAGGAAAAGAAGAGAGAACTCCTTCTATGGTCTTCCTGACAGCTGGCTCTGAGACTCCCAATGCAAACAGACCAAACTGAACATCAGTGGGAGGAAAGGCATGGCTCAGTTCTAACCAGGGATGACAGGAGTCGCGACTTGCCTTCTCGGCTGGTAGTTCATTGCGACTTAAAAAGATGACGGTGTCATGCTGCCTTATAAAATCTGGTTTAAATGCCTTAGACCAGCATTACGTGTCCTGTTAAAGTCCATTTGGATGCCCCGAGGCTAACCAGCTTATGGGCACCTCTGCTCAAGTGCTCCTGTTCAGACTACAGCCTTTCAGACGTGGGACTCAGCTCCTTTCCCTGGACATGCGTACATATGTACACAGCACAGACTCCCGCTCACTGGTGAAGTCCCTGAGAGCCACTTTTTACTGATGATCCCATGAAGACAGGTAGTGTTAAACAAGTAAGCACAGATAAATTTGTCATCAATACAATCTACGTGATGGATCCTATTTTAAGAATTCTGCCAGGCTCTTTCTAATTCTTTTCTTTTCCTCCTTCCCTATCCTCTTATACCCAAAACAGCAAAAAATAACACATTTTCCTCTTTCCTTAAAATCCCTCCTTTTTTTTTTCTTCCCTCGCCTTCCAGAAACTTTCCTGAGATCTAATTTTTACTCTCAATGACCTACCGCATTACTTCACAAAACAAAGTCAGTCCTTTCCTAAAGAGATAAATTTCGGTACCAATTGTTAATACGTTCTCTTGTTCTAACCTATATTATATAAAGAACATTGGACAGAACTCCTTGAACAAAATTATCTCCCTTATTCAAGGCCTTCGCTTCATTAGCATTGTCCTTTCTAACAAGACATCTTTAGGAGTCAAATGCTTATGAAGTCCCCTGTATGTCGGCTGCTTATATCTCTGACCATGTCTATCTCTATAACTGCATCTGTATCTAAATCTATAATTATATCTATGTCCTTAGCTTGCCTACCAGCAAAGCCCAAGCTATAGGAAAAACACTATGTCCTTAAAGGTTCAGGAAAAGCAGAAGGGGTGAGGCGGAAGGGGAGAAGGAATCACTACCATCAAAAAAGAAAGAAAAGGACACAAAAAATCAATTTGCCAGTCCTGCAATCTGGCGAAAGCCAGCCCTGAGTATTCCCTACTGAATCCATCCGGAAGTCCCTTTGCCTGATCCTCAGCAACACTCCCTGTCACCTCCTTCCCTGCAAACCAGGTGAATCAGGCCCTGCGTAGGCCTCCTCTAAGCCCAGCCTGCCCCACAATCTTCTCCCTACTTGTCTGGAGACTCAGGCAGAGGACCAACTGCTGGAGGAGAGGGAAACAATTAGGCAGAGGATGCCCCTCCTTCTTGGCCTGCGGCTGCCCAGCCAACATAATTAGCATAATTACAATATGTTCATCCAGCACCAGGATGAAAACTTGGGCAAGGGGGGAGTGTTAACACACACAAGCCAGCCACACAACAGTCGGGCTTTGTAATTAGCTGAACAGTTCCTCTTTTAGAGCTTTCCTGGGATACTCCCAGGAAGCCACAGGCTCCAGACAGAACCTCGGGGACCAAAGGCAGCAGCAACTCTGTAAGCAGGAATGCAGAATTCCTGCCTAAAAGCAGGGAGCTGAGTGTCCCCAGTCTTGGAGGTAGCATTTGCCATCATGAAGTGGAAAATGACATCTCTAGACCTTTCCCAATGGACATAAAGGAAGCACCTCTTCACGCTTGACTATCCCTTCTTAACTAGCCTGAAGTAAGTCCTGACGTTTCTGGGCCCCAATTTCTTTATAGCCAAAAAAAGAAAAAATAACCCATGCCTAATAGATTATACAAGGTTATTGAAAGAAAGATTCAGATAACAACTAGCAAACCTTTAAATAGCAAGAATGCCAGTAAATACCAAGTAGCAATGATGATCTAGAAAGCACACTGTGCGGATTTGACTATCAAAGTCATTCCAGGTCTAAAGGCCTGTTCCTGCCCTCTCAGCCCCAGAGGAGGGATTTTTAGCAGATTCATCCTGGCAACTCCCTTCCACATCCCATCACCACTGTACAGTAAAAAACGGATTCGGCTTGTTTTGCAGCCTTTCTCCTATCACAACAAACACAGAAAATTATATTTGTTATAAGTCCCAGGGTAAATGGTTGTTGATGACAACCCAAGCCCCACCCTGCCACCTGCAAATGCTGATGGGATTAATAACTCCACATCTACCTACACTCTCCTGAGGCAACACGGACTTAGACTCTTCCCTTGGGCCTGTACATGTCCAATGGGTAACTAAAAGCAGGATTAAAAAACTTGGCATCTCTGCCTCCATTTTATATCTGCTCCTTTGGTGACACCTTAGATTTCAGGAACAATAATTCTGATCAATAAACATCTTATGATGAGTTGAAACTTCCCTTGCTGGGAACAGCAACTTTCCCATAGTGGTCAAAGCCCTGCCTGACCAATCCTGAGATGATCAACCAGACTACAGTCTGTCCAAGACTGCTTGACTATACATGTTTCTGGTCCCCCTTTTCTATAGAATATGGAAACTCACGTCTGTACTCCCCAAATAGGGCTTAATTTCACTTTTTTTTCCAATGTCGTGTATTGATTAAAGTTCCTTTCCTGTTTTCACTATCACTTTTTCTGCTTGATATTGGGGGCAAGTGGCTGGACCAGATTGGTTGGGATTCCCCAGAGTCTGGTCTGTAGCCTAGAACTCTGATGATACTACTAAGTCCCTCCATATTGTTGGGGGGCTCTGCTCTATATCAACACTTTGTTCTAACGGTTGTGTGGTTGGCTGGTTTTTTTTCATTATGTTTTTTAACAGGCATAGCTCCCTGTGGTTCTGGAACATACGGTTTTTCAAAGCAATTGTTCTCAACCTTGGCCATATATTAGAATCACTGGAAAACTTAATAAACCTAATGCCTGGGCAACACCCCAAGAAATTCTAATTTAACAGGTCTGGGGTGGGGCCAGGGCATTAGGTGAGTTTGACATGCAGTCACAGTTGAGAAGCTTTGCTCTAAAGAAGCACTTCTCATGCCTTAAAGTACAATCAAATCACCTGGGATCTTGTTAAAATGCAGATTCTGATTAGTAGATTTGAGAGCTGGGCCTGAGTTCCTTTATCTCTAGTATCTCCCTGGAGATACTCACAGAGAACACTTTGAGTAGCACAGGTCTTAAGAAGTATTGGACTCATATTTGAGCATGCCTCCTAATCTCAGGGAAGACCTTTCTATAACAGAATGCCAGGCTCTGCTCCAGTTTCGGATGCTGCAGGTCTATTGAGGGGTCAGATAAGTTGCATTTTCCACCTGCTTCTAAGTAATACTCATGCTGCTGGTCCAGGAACCACATTTTTGCACACTACTGGTATAAAACATGAGTATGGAAAATCCTAGTCTTCAAGAATAAATGGGTGATATTTTGCAAACTAGAGAAATTCTCATGGTGCAAACATTGAAACTGCCCCCCACAAAAGAAAGCCCAGAATAAAGCTGACTCCAAATGGAGAGGAATGCAAATTACCTTTTGAGGTGTTCCAACCTGAAAGCTTCTGGAAAGAATGGTATGGACCCCTCCTTTAGAAGAGGAGGCTTCTTATCTCCCTGTGTTAAATATTCAAGGAAAGGAAAGGAGGTTCTCCAAGGATGGGCCCAGAGGTACTCTACAGACACTAGGTTTCCCGTCATACTCTGGCCTCTTACATGATTCCATTCACTGGCTCTCAACCAAATCAAGCATCCTATTTCTGAAAGGTTAAGAGGCTCACCCTACCTTTCCTTCTGAGCATAGCACATCCCCATACCATACCAGCACCCGTGAATCACTACTCTGTCCACCTGAAGCCCATGGGTTCCACATCCTTTCAGATTCTCATGAGTTTCAACAGGAAAGAAAAGAATGAAGCTAGCACAAGTTGAGAGAAGAGAGGCTTTGAAACAATGAACCTAAAGTGCCTTGGAAATGGCGCTCAGCAGCTCCTGGGTTTGCCAACCTTCATTTGCAGGGCTGCTGGTAATTGAGCATAACGACTACACCCTAGCCAGTTTTCATCATTTGATCTGGACAGCTCCCAGGTAACAAGCTCCAACTGGGAGGGCTTGATCGTTATCAAGCCAGAGCGAAGGAGGCCTTCAGCAAGGCTGGCAGCAGCAGCGCGCGTGTGATGCACGTAGAGAGATTTCCAGCTCCAGGATGTCCCAGAGGAAAAACCTGTTAACTCTGCAGCCAGAAAGCCAGGATGGGCCAGGAAGCTCCGGAGCCTCATCACATGATAATCATTTGATAGGATGTCCTGCCCAGCCCCAGGGCAAGCTCACCAGGATTAGCACTGCTGTGTGTTCATGGGCAGCCTTGACATGCATCATGGCACCCCTGAGAGCAGGAATTTGGTTGTGTGAATAGCTACAGAGCAATTAACCAGGGTCAAGCCAGGGTCTGGTTTCAGAGAAGCCTGCCAAGGGACCCATATCACATTCCAGACCCCCAGGAGCTGGGTACAGTTACCTTATTCCTCTTGGTCATGGCAGTCAGATGATCTGTTGAATAGTGTACCATTTGGCTGTGGATACCAGGCTACCATTTGGCCTTCACATTTCCCTTCAATCAGACCATTGAATCTATAATCACAAAGAAAAAGATCCCCAATAGTGAACAAGAAGGATGAAGCCTGACATGTTGGGTAAACCTAGGACCTCAGCCAGGAGATCTGTATTCAGATATTAGCTCCAGTACTTAACTAGTTTCTAATACACATGAAAAACACTTAATCTTTATGGATCTCAGTTTTGTTATCTGTGAAATGGTAATAAAAACACCTACTGATGGTGTATGAATTAAAGAAAAATTTCTTTAAATTGCCTGAAACACATTAGATACCTTACATTACTGTTGTTATTACTGTAATTTTTAACTTTCAGCTAATTTTATAAATAGTGTTACTATTCCTGGTTCCAACCTCTCTTAATTCTGCCAGGGTTCTATAATGCTCTCCAATACAGCAGCCAAAGGAGATTATTCTGTTGAATAAGACCGATAGATACAAATGGTTAAGTTCCAAAGAGAAATGACACTAGATTTCAACTAAGAAATCTAGAATTTAGTGACTAAAGCAGTAAAGTTTGGTTCTTTCACCAGCATTTATAGGGTCCCTCCGTTCTTAAATGTCTATAGGAGCTTCAATAAGCATCTACCAACCAAACTTCTTCACCTGGAGTTCAAAATCAAAGACCTCTGCTTTCTGCCCCCGCAACTACAGTAACAGAAGATACACAACCATAAGACAGAGCAGGACTCATTCTAGTCTCTCTGAACCCTCCAACAGAAGAACCTTAGGCTTAAAATAGTTTTCCCTCTTCACAAATTAGGCCAATTCTGATAGGACTCACTGCAACTAATCGAGCAGCAAGAGGTTCTTGTGTGAGGAGCTGTGAAAGGAAATGAAAGGCTGGCTCTCAGGAGTTCAAGGAGCAAGACTCACAGATGTGGCTGAGCCAGGGAAAATTACACAGCAGAAAGCTCAGGCCATGTGTGAATGTGGTTGAAGTTCTACCGGTGGGCAGGCGTGATTGGCAGCACATGGCCACAGGACATGATGAAATAGGGTTTGGGGAGCATTTTTCAGATGATTGAATTCAAGTTGGATTAGGTGGTGTGACTCTAGGAGAGTGTTGAAAGGGAAAACCAAGCAGGGATACCAGTAGAGGGGCCCTGCAAGGAGAAAATACCCCCTAAGCTATGGCACTAAGCACACAAACATTTCAAATTAATGCTATTAACAATCGAAACTCCCTCTTCCAGCAGTGGAATGGAGAGGGCAGATGGATCTGAAAAGCACAATACCGAAGAGTGGAGAGGAATAGAAATCCGGTGCCTGTCTAGGAGATGTAGTGCAGATCCCTAAGAAGAATAATTTCCAAAAGCTCTTTACTCCACAGGATTAGTCTAAGATGCTGGGCATTGCCCGTGTGTTTGCCACATTATAGGGACATCTCTATCCTAGAAAGACCAGATAGCCAGGTGCTGAGGCACACTCCTGTAATCCCAGCAGCTGGGGAGGCTGACACTGGAAGATTGCAAGTTCAAAGCCAGCCTCAGCAATTTAGTGAGCCCTAAACAACTCAGCGAGACCCTGTCTCAAAATAAAATATTTAAAAAATGGCTGAGGATGTGGCTCAGTGGGGAAGCACCCCTGGGTTCAATCCCTGGTACTAAAAAAAGAAAAAAGAAAGACTAAATTAGTGAATCTGGGCATTGTGGTACACACCTGTAATCCCAGCAATTTCGGAGGCTAAGGCCGGAGGATCACATACATTTTCGAAGCCACCCTAGGAAACTTAGTAAGACCCTGTCCCAAAATAAAAAAATAAAAAGGGTTTAGGATATAGCTCAATGGTGAAGCTCCCCAGCTTCAATTCCCAGCAATTGAAAAAAAGACTAGTGTTGCCAGAATTAGAAAATAAAGATATGAATGATGCTTACTCACTGATTATCTGAAATCCAAATTTGACTCAAGTGTCCTTCTTTTAACTGGCAACCTGAGAAATGCCCCTCTAGAATTTGAGAGCCAAAGTCATTGTTTCAAAAAGCCTTTCCACCAAACATAGATTGATCCTATCCTTATTTTCCAGTCTAAAATCACTATGGATGGACCATCAGCCTCCATATCAAAGTTCCTTATTGAAAGTGAAACAATTCAGGACCCATAGCTGGAGAAGTCAGATTTCTTGGCAATTCACTGTCTTGCCCTCAGGGTCTAGTTACTGGGAAAGATATTTTTAAAAATGAAATGATATTTATAAATCTTTATCCTAGTCACGGCAAACAAGAGTACCCATGTTGCTCAAGCAAGAGGCTAGACTAGCAGAAAGGAACAGGGAGAAGGCTACGCCATGGGCCACTCCTGCAGCTCTTCTTCCTGCTCTCTGCCGTTGCCAAAAAGAACCCTCATGGCTGGCAGCAAGGCTGCTAAGCCTGGGCAGGAAAAGGAAGGCTAGACTTCAGCCAAGTCAGGGATTTATGGCCATTTGGGGAACTCTGGTGCCATTTGAGCAAATTTTCACTTGAAACAAGTTTTGGGGGAAAAAAAAATGTCTTGCTATTTATTCCTTAGCTGATCTCACTTCCCAGGAAAAGTAAATCTATGTCCTTGTTTCCCTCACTCCATAGCATCAGAAAGCTAACTTCTCATTTGCCTCACATGCCAACTTAGGGTTCAAAGCACATTCAGTGTAAATGAAACCATCAATTATGAGCTCCCAATGAGCTTTACAAATTCTGAAATGGGGATCTGTGCTCCTTATCTAACTACACACACACACATTTGCACGTGTGTGTGCACACACACACACACAAATGAATCCAGGCTTCTGGATTTCTCTGTTTCATGCGAAGTCTCCTCTGACTACAGCAGCAATAAATAGTGCACAAAAAGCAAGGAGGAATTGCAAGACCTTCTTTCCTTCATGACCCCTAACCACTCACATCTTTACTGCATCACTCTCTCAATCAGCTTCTAATACAGGCTCTATGCCCTTCCACTTGACCTTGACTTCCTTTGACAGTGTCAACATCCTCCTCCATGAAACAAATCCTCCCTGGCTTTCATGGCACTCAAATTCTTTTCCTCATGTCTTTCCACCTTTTCTGCATGCCCCATATCATAGTTCTTCCAGAATATACAGAAATCAATAGTTTCCCTTTAGGCAAACCAGATGTAAAACAGGATGGAAAAAAATTTCCCTTTTCAATAGCAAAAAGAAATGCAAAATATCTAACAATGAACTTAAATAAATGTGCAAAGCCAATGTAAAGGAAACTTGAAGACTTTACTGAAAACCCAAAAAATTGAATAAAATTTAAGAAAGCTTATTTTTAAACAAGAAGATTAATTTTTATTAGTATGTTATAAGTTCTTATTTATCTAATAATTCAACTCTAACTAAAAAAGTCTAGCAAGATATTTTGACTTGATAAATTAATAATAGTCAATCTGAAAAAAATGAGAGAAAATTCTAAACCCAAAGAGTAATTGAGGATGACTTAGTCTTACCAGATATTTAAATATATTACAAAACTATTTATTAAAACTATATAATATTTGAATAGGCAAGCAAATGAACAGAATAGAGTCTAGAAGCAAACCTAAATATGTGAAAATTTAGAATATGATAAAGAGGACATTCCAAATTACAAAAAAAAAAAAAAAACAATAGAAACAAAATTCATGAATAGGCAGTTTGAACAAAAAGGCCACAAATAAATACATGAAAAGTGGTCATCTTCTCTCATATTAAATAAACACAGATTAAAACAGAGATATATCATTTTCATCTTCAAAAATAGAATTTAAAACTTTGAAAATACACAGCTTTCATAAGGCAATAAGAAAAAAAGCATACTCATGGTTTTTGGAGCTGGGCATATAATTAACACAATTTTGGAGAATAATTTAGTAACATCTATCAAAATTTCCTATGCATTTAATCTTAGCTGTATCAATTCTATGATATTAAAATATATTACAAAACTATTTATTAAAACTATATAATATTTGAATAGGCAAGCAAATGACAGGATTGGAGCCATCAATAAACAATACTTGCAACCCTTGCACAGAAAATTCATTGGAATGTATTACAACATAGCAAACTTCTGATACAAGCCTGAACATCTGTCATAGGTGAGTGAAATTATAGTGTTATGCCATGGAACACCCACTATACAACTGACAATAAAAACAAGATAGTTCTAAATATACAGACATTAAAAGATGTCAATATATATATACTGTAATGTAAAAAACCCAAATCACACAACAATTTGTATTATATCATCCCATTTATGTGTGCCATTACATGTGCATAAGTAATACATATGCATATGTGCTTATATATGTGCAGAAAAGACACTACCCCTCTGGGAAATGGAACACAGGATATTAGAAAAGACAACTCTTGCTTTATTCTCTCCTATATAGCTTTAATTTTTGCTTTTTTACCATAAATTTGTAGTAATTTTTTGATTAAAAGGAAAAACAACATCATTCTGATTTAAAAAGATATGCCCTAAGGTTCTGACCATGGATATTCCAAGTACAACTCAACTCAGTAATATCAAATTAATGAGATGAATGTAGATTTTTGCAATTCTTGAACTAAAAGGATCTTAGATACTATCTTAGTTCATTGGGTTTGTAGTACCAAAATACTTGAGACCGTAAAATTTATGAACAGTAGAAAGTGATTGATAATGGTTCTGGGGGCTGAGAAGTCCAACATCAAAGCACCGGCAGATTTGGTGTCTAGTACAAGTCTGTTCTTCACGGACAGCACCTGCTATGTATCTTCACATGCAAGAGGGCAGACAAACTTCCTTGGCCTTGGGCCTCTTTTCTAATATAGATGGTCCCCAACTTACAATGCTTCAACTTAATTTTTTTTTTTTTTACTTTATGACAGTGTGAAAGCAATGGGCACTCACTAGGAACCATACTTTGAGTTTGGATCATTTATCAGGCTACCAATATGTGGTATGATATTCTCATGATGCTGAACATCTGCAGTGAGCCACAGGTGCCCGTGGGTCACAAAATCATGAGGGTAAACAATGAATATTTTATAGTACATTGTGTTACTAAGCTATGATGTTCAGTATGTTAGGTGTATTGAATAAATTTTTGTCTTGTAAAATTTTCAACTTACACTGGATTTATCTGGATATAACCCACTTGTATATCAGGGAGCGTGTTTAATCCCATCCACCTCCCAAAGCCTCTACTAGATTATTTTGCACTGGGAATTAGGTTTCAACACATGAATTTGGGGGCACATAAACATTCAGACCATAACAAATGCCATCTAGTTCAATGTTTCACTTTACATATAAGGAAACTGAGGTCACATGGCAAATTCAAGGCATAACTGGGACTAGAATATTCACTCAAATTCTCTGTCCTTAATTGGTATCCATAATGGTACCCACTTCCCAAATTGCTCCATGTAGAAAAAAAAGAGTATGATCAGAACTTCTAAGACATGATTCTTCATGGTGGCCAGCAGCTCCAGCCAACCAGCTTCCCTTCCCAACTTCCTCCATATCACAGCTATAGTTTTCAAGTACTACATTTCTTTACCTGAGAATTTTCCTGGCCACCTAACACCTCCTTTCCCGGACTCCTATCATTTGTCCTACCTCAGACAGTCTATTTTCACTTCAGAATCAGCTGGGGAGAGTTAAAATTTCCCTGGGACCCAGATCACACACAGAGACATGCTAAATCAGAAACTCTGGGTGGAGAAGGCAAGCTCCCAAGCTTTTAAGGTTACCCAGGTGATTCCATTGTGCATCCAATATTAGAACACCTTCCTCCAACCTTTTTCCTGGCCTCCTAATGTCTATTGGTTCTTGAAGACCTCTCTGGAAATCCTTCCCTGAACTGATTTTGACTCTATCCACCTCATGCCTATCTCTATCCTTGACCTTCCCTATGATTGAGAATAATTTGTATGTGTCTGTATCCTCCAGAGGGACAATAGTAATATCAGACTCTTCTTTGAACTGCTGGTGTTCATCACAGGATGTGACTCACAGTTGATATTCAATACATACTTGTGGCGCTCTCCTTCTCAGCCTGCATGAAATCAATTCATCTTCATGCAGTCTCTCAGATTGGCCTCCTCCTTAAATCCACTGCCCCTATAAAGTTGAAGTCTTCGTCATCTGCACCTGAACTATGACCATAACCTTCCAATAAGGCTTTCTCCCTCTATTCTCTCTCCTCCTCATCTATCCCACCACCTTCCCAAATCCTGTGACAGATCATAGCACATCAGCTAAAGCTTATACAGAATCAAGTCCAGCTCCATTATGAGGTCCTCCAAATCCAACTGGAATATTTTTCTCTCAACCAAATCATCCAAACCATAGTAATTAGGAAAAAGATTACTGCATGGCTTTTCAAAGTCATCCTAGAGCATTGATATAAAATCCTACTATGGGATTACCTCATTCTTCAGAGAATTGTAACTTGTGTGACTTACTAGTTACCGCTGGTTCAGGCCCAGAATCCATAAAATCGAATGTTAACTTATATAAAATTGGCAAGCGACAAATGATTTTTCTGTCCACTAGAATTGCAAATGAATTTGGCCTGATAGGAAAGAGCTCCACAGATTATGGCTTTATTGCTCTAGAACATCCACCAGATTCGTATCTAACTATGTAGTGTTCTTTCACAATCCCCCCCTTTTTTTTTTTTTTGGTGATGTATGCTTTGGCCCCTCAAATTCTTTTTTTGAACCAGTTTACTACTCTGCTATTTGCTTAATTAATGAGTTTTTTTTCAAATAATCTCTGACATGGGTTCAGTATATATTAGTATGAGAATTTACTCTTAAACTTTTTTAAAAAGAAAATTTTGATGAGCCCGTGGCATAGCTTAGTGGTAGAGTGTCTGCTTAGAGATTCAGGGTTTGACCCCCAGTACCACACACACACCAAAAAAAAGAAAAGAAAAGAAAAAGAAAGAAAGAAATATAGAAAGAGAGGGAGGGAGGGAGGAAAAGGAAAAGAATAAAGAAAAAATGACATTTTTACATTTAATGCTTTTACATTTCAGCCACATGGTATATTTGCCAATATAACTTCTTTAATTGAAGTCTGCTCATATCATTCACTACAGCCAGCTAAAACTTCCATCTTGACCCAATATCCTTCCAAATCTTACTCCAAGACTCCTCTCTGTGGAGGCTCTCCTACCTTCTCGTCTAACATATTTTATTCTTCTGTGTTCTCACTGCAGTTGGCTTGTCTGTATTCCCACTGTGGCAGCTCCTGCTCTGCATTCTACCAACTCAATTACATGTCTTTCTCCTACCACAGCATTCAGCTCAATGCCTGACCAATAAATGTCCACTGACTATTTGTTTAATTAGGAATAATCAGTCTTAAGCAACCCACTATTTCAACACTTGGCCTCAGCCAAACTCTAAGCAATCTAATAGATGATGGCTGGGGTGTTTCCAATTTTAAAAAAAAAAAAAACCACAAAAGATGATTGAAATTGAACAGGCATTTATTGAGCACCTTCTAGGTGCCAAAAGCCAGAATGAATAAGGCATGGAATGAGGGTATCCTCTCAGGAGTAACTAAACTTGCTTTCCAAGCCTTCTGTGCTCCATTTAAAAAGAAACATTAAATCCTAAATGAGTTACTCAGAACTGTACAAGCTAAGTTTACCAAGTGTTTTCCTTGGCCTGCAGTGTCTTCCTGAGGTGGAGACACTGGTGGCCACAGGGTTCTCAGCCAGCTGTGGCCCCCAGCCTCCCTGGGGTGGTTTGGCTCACAGTTTGGAAGGTAGCAGCAGCCCAGCGGGGGGCCCCATCAGGACCCTGGGGACAGGATATGGGCTAAGCCCAGTCTCAGCCTGGGGGATCCTTCTGTGGGATTCTTTAGTAGCCATGTTTTCCCAGTGCTCTCTTTACACCACAATCCCACAAGCCCAACTCCAAGTTTGCCTCAACTGTGCCGAAAGGTACAACTCTAGAGTAGACGCATCATCCAAATACATCAAAGGGATGAGTTGGAGACCACCCAATGTCCCACCAACATTGCAAAACAGCTCTCCACTTGCTGCTTTGGGCTTCAAAGGGATATTATGTTTTAATGAGCTGCTGTATAATTAATCAGCCTTTGCCCCTCCCAGCTGAAATTACTGACGGAAATAAGCAAACACCCAAAATTTGCTATTTCCCTTTCCAAATGCCAACAGTGAGGAAATGTTCCCATGTAAATCAAGACTGGGTGTGGATGGGTTCTGGGCTCCAACAAGTCTGCTCTCTAAACTCATAACTCAGACTCACTGCAGAGATCTTGGCTTCTCCAGGGCATGTCAGAGGTCATGAACTTTGCCCTCCCCCAAGCACATCTACCACACAGAGGGCATGGCTCTCGATGCAATCAGCCTAGACAGGCTGAGGCCATTTGGTCCATCAGAAGACCCAGCCACACTACCAACGGGGACTATGGAAAGTGTGGCTTTCACACTCAGCTCTGTCTATGGTTGTGTTGTCTTGGGCAAGTTGTTCACCCATCTGGAACTCATTTTCTTTATCTATGATAATAATAACAACCACAATAAATTCATAATTGAGTGGCAGATTTAGTGTCATAATTAAGAGTGAGTTCTCTGGAGTTAAGCAGCCTCAGTAGTAGCTTGGTTCCATCATTTTCTGGCCTGGTGACATGATCAAATGCCTTGACACCTGTAAGCCTCAGGTACCTTTTCTGTGAAATGGGGATGATAATAATAGCACCTAAATTACAGTGTTACTGTGAGCATTAAATGAAATAATACAAGTAAAGCAACTTCATTGTTTGACATGTTTGCCAAGCCTTCTCAATGTTAGGTGTTGTTCATATTATCATTACTCTTATTATTTTTTTTACTATGAATCAGACAGTGTGCCTTAAGGATGTTATCTTTTTGATTCTTATAATAATATTGTGAGGAAGTGTCGATTTTTATCTCTTTATTTTATAGATGAGGAGACAGGGACTCAGGTGATGCAGCTCAGTCAACTTAATAATAACTGGTAATGGTAGGTCTAGGATATTAACACTCCACCCATGTGCAGAACTTCCATAAGGATTTGAGAAGGCTTATGTAAAGTGCTGAGTCCAGCACAACAAATTCTCAATAAATGTAATTATAATTATTAGAAATGTAAAGCAGACACTAAGAAATCGGGCAAAATACATCTCTCAGTCCTAATTCCAATTTATCTGTACAGCTCGGACCCAGCAAAAGGAAGGACATTCTCCCTCCATAAGGAGGAAGGGCCCCACATTTAATGAGCAGAAGATGCTGGTAGCAGAATGTGGACAGAAGACTTCTCCTTTTGAGATTGTGGAGGAATCCGAGCGTCTCTTATCCTTCAAACTTCTGGGGTCACCTTTCCTCTTAATACCAAAAAAGTGAAAATACTTCCACCCCCACTCATCTCATATCCATAGACACACTTTGGGATAAGGCCCATGTCATCCTGTCCAACTCTGGCTCTAGATTCCTCTGCTGGGCTAGACTCTGAGCCCTACTCACCACCAAGATGCCCATGGCTGCAACCCTTCTCTTGGCTCTTCCCCAAAGAGTGGACATAGACCTTCTTTCTGTCCCTAAATACCACTAACATTCAGATACCATGTGTGAGACTTTAAAGATTCAAGAATTACTACCCCACTAAGGAAACAGGTTGGAATTACCCATGATTGTCCCCAGTGCACAGAAGTTCTTACAACTGCTCCTCTCATTACACTTTGGCCACCTGTCATTTTTCCTGGGCCCTTCCTCTCTCTTTGTATCAAAACAGGCCACTGGTCCTCTGTCCTTCTTCTCTGAGTTTTGCATCCGTTTGCCATTCCATGTGTCAAAAACTCAGACGAGCCAGAATAGCTGTCATCGTATTATGGAAATCAGGTTAACTCTCTTTTTGTTTGAAATTTTTCCCGCTACAACCATGTTTCTTAAGTGGGGTCCTCAGAGCGGTGCCAGTCCATAAACTTCAGTTCCCAGCGCACAAAGAGATAAATATAGATGTTAAGGTTTTACAGCAACTTGACAGTAATTTTATGTCTGCTGAATCTAATAATAAAATAAAAATGGGACTTGTGCTTTGTATGTCTTTTTTATTTCATGTTTTTCATAATATATTTTATTGTATTTTACAAAAGTACCAGTCTAGGAAGGATTGGAATTTTAAAGCTGAGTCTTCACCATGAATCCTTTGAAAGACTGATGGAGACTGGCCCAGGAGATCTGGCTTACAGAATACAAATATCCCTTTACTGTATATTCCCAAAGAAAAGAGAAGTTTTTTCTACCCTGAGGAATTCTGCTACTCTCCTAAGTCAACTGGTTTGACTCAGAAAAAAAAATTTTTTTCCTCCCCATCAGCCACAAAAAAATCAACACTTGATTTGTCAGTCACTGCAGCTTATGGGGCAGGAAAAGGCTGTAATGATAAAAAAAAAAAAAGTTTATTTATCCCATCCTTCTGCATTTATAAATCACATTCATATGCACCATTTCATTCAATTTCCATGACATTTCAATCAAGCAACATCAGTGTGTGCCTTACTTTATGGTTGAGAATACCAAGGCTTAATGAAAATGTCTGGCCCAAGATGACCCACTTATAATGTTAGAGCACCACTCACATCCAGTACTTTGGTTCCAGACCCCATGCCCTATCCCATGTCACAATGTGATAAAACCACCAGAATTTCAATGACAGTCCAAGGGGTTTGAATGGATAGATACCCAATTGCATCTTATCTTTATCTGGAACTGAAATCAGCCTCTGGGTCTCTACCTAGTTAATAAAAGTAGCTGGGTGTTATTCTCTTTGTGTGTTTTGACAACTACAGATAGGTACACGCACACACCCTCACCTTTGCTCCACACCAGGTCTGCTTTACAGTATTACCTACCTACTACCTTCTTGACTCAGAAGAAAATAGGTCAGGAGCTGCCAGGGATCAATTTTAAGAACAAAAAGCAAATCTCAGAAGGGAGTCTTAAGCTTTCCCAATGGTGTCCCTGCCCTGAACTCAACCATCTAATATGTGCTGTTTTCTAATAAGGCAAACACTCTGGATTGACATTAAATGCCTTCATGGGGCACAGCCACATACTGACAAAAGAGATGACCCAAACAAGTGTGAGGCAAGAGTTGAAAAACAATTATGGTTTTAATCTGATTAAACGGTTGCCCAAAAGAAAACCAGAGGGGGGTTTTTTAGAACCCTGTTTCTGTAATTCTAATTTCTTCCATTTTTATAGCATATAAATAATTAAAATTATGCCCACAATACATTTGGCTTCAGTCGACAGGCATATTGAAGAATATTACATTTAGTAATTTACATACACCGGAAACATAATACATTAGATTATCCAGAAAGCCGAGAGCAGCGAGCAGCATGGACAGATCTCTTATGTAATGTCTGCAAGAGCCGATTGCAGGCACATAAAGAGAGCTTGGATTTTCTTAGGAACCATTTTCTTGCAAATGAAACATTTAATTATGGAGCAGAGTCCATAAATAGACCCCTAACACTGGGAGGGGGGATGGATGCAGCTCTATTGCTGGATTCGCAGGGGAATATCGTACAAGAAATTCATCAATGCCATAGATAATTAATTACAGCTCACCTTCTCCCCACATAGCCATGCCTTTATCAGCCGGTGTTGGGATGCAGCAGATGGCCGACCAAATACAGAATGCAATTTTCTGTCAACTCATTACTTACAGAATCACAGATTAGGTACAAGACCCCTGGAAGGTCGCTTAGGCCATTCCCCTGTGTCCAGAACAGTCTGCACCAGAACCGTCCCAGTCACAGGAGTATCTATCTTGTCCTTATTCAGAAAACGTCCCCAGAAAAAGTTATTTCACTCTCTATAGAAGCTGGGGACTCCAGGGACTTTAAATACTTCCACTGGGAAATGGTCCCTGAAGACTAAATTCTTTAGGACATTTTCCTTATCAGCTTTTGAACCTGTGTCTTCAGAGGATGCTGAAACTCCTAAATCTGCATGAGGATGCTTGGGCTGTGGACATTCTCAGGGTCCTCTATCCTCCTCTTGCTCGAGACTAGCTAGACAGCACAAGTCTTCTTTTTCCCAGGGTATTTAAAAAGATTTAAAAGACCCCTGAAATGTTTCAGAAGCATTCATGACTATTTTAAGGTTGTTTATTTAAGATGAAAGCATTTCCTGGCTTCATTTTTACCCATACATATCGGGGTTGCCCTGCTGCTCAAACCACAGTTGGTTATGTAGGGAAAAAAGAAATTTCTTTAACCCCAACTCCCCCAAAGGCTCTGCTCTCCCCTGCCTGGCTGGGTAGCTGGGAAAACTTAGACTTGTGAAATAATAGTGTTTTAGTCCTGTCTCATAGAAAATATCCCTTCAGCAATTCAGTCTTTTCAAAATTGAATTTCCTATCAAATGTTCTTTTTCAAATGAGTTCATGCATTTGGAAGAATTTTGGTTTCTTGAATTTCACCTCCCTTCCCTTCTCTAAAATGCCATTTTGATATATTAAAGGGATTGTTTTATCCTCTTGCCATCAGGAGAGATGGTTGACTGGATACTCCCTGGTCCCAATGGTGTATTGCCTAGAATAGATTTGCTTTTTAGAGTATTGATGGTGGAGGTGATAATGACTGCTATGGTGTGGATAAATACCCAAAGATCCCTAGGGGCACTTATGTATAAGGCTTGGTCCCTAGCCCATGGTACTAAAGGAAGGACGAGGAACCTTTAAGAGATGGGGCCTTATGGAAGAAAGTTATGCCACTGAGGGCATGCTTGTGAGGATGTTATTGGGACATTGGTCTCTTCTTTCTCTTTATTTCTTGGCCACTGAGAGGTAAATAGGCCTCTTCTGCCATGTGCTCCTACTATGATATACTTGGCTGTCTGGTGGATGGACCCTGGTTTGTAGTGTTTGTTTCCAGAGAGGAAGAGTTATTTCCTCCTTTACTCTAGCATATATTTCTCCTAGCCTAAGTTTGCAACCTCATGGCTTAACCATAATGCACAAGGGGCATTCTCTTTACATTTGGAGTTACCTCAATCACATTAATTCTCCAAATGCTGTGGCCCTCCAACTGTAAGTTCACTTGTAACCAGGGACAATTAAGTACAAAACCAGTTGATCTGTTATCTCACAATTCTTATTACACTTAGTTTTCCCCTGCAGTCCTTATACCTCCTAGCCATCTACCCATATAGTCAAACCCAGTCATACACACATGACACATGCCTACTATCCTTGTCACTTCAGACAAGAGAAAATGGCAGTACCAAGATTCAGACTGACAGATTGTCCTGCTTCACTAATAGACAAGGAGCAGGCACGAATCCTTAAATCCTTTCCCAGCAAATCTATCATCATGATAACATCATAAAAAAGTATGGAGATGGTTAAGTCATTCCATTATCGTTTATGTTGAATCTTGAGGACTATAATATTCCATAATATATCAAAGAGTTTATCCAACACCTTTACAAAATGGTACCATTAAGCTCCAAAATACAAGAATACATACATGTGTAAACAAGATCTCAAATGAATGTCTTCAAATTCCAATACCTTGTCAATTATATGTATGAACTTCCAGTTAAACCTATGCAGAGTCTTGGTTGTGCCCCAGTTATACTCCGCAGATTGAGATGCACATAGCAGGCTCTTAAAACATGTGTGATGAATGAAATTGAACCCCCAAATCAATGCCATGGGTGGCACCAACACCAGTGATCCATGTAACCCCTTCCTGTAGTTTCTAGCAATATGAGAACAAACCTCTTAATCATCAGGTATTTTGTGAGGATTTTTTTTCCTTAGCCATTTATTTGCCAGCTCGTTCATCATCATTACGTGTGGAATATACAGCATTGTGGAAAGATTTATGTGACAGATTTTAATCTCAGCTTCAGGGCATGCATCAATGCTTATCTCTAAATGGAGGTGTGTTTTCTGTGGTCATTGTTTCATGTGATCACAGGACTGAGCCAGCCAAGTGACCACATACCTGAAACCCAGGAGAGAGAGCAATCTCAGAGGAAGAAGAGGAAGAGGAAGGGTTGCAACAGAGGGGAAAGAACCTGCCAGAAAGAGCTTCATTATGGATGCTTAAACCGTGGCCCATAACCCCAAATAATCTCAGACACAATTGGTGGAAAGGAGGAATTTGGGCCTGAGACATGAAAATCTCATTGGTGTAGTGGAGCCCCCAAATCATCTTGCTTCCTTTCCTAAGTAATTATGAGCTCATCTAAATCACGTGCGTGCAGAAGCCAGATTCTTTCCAGGAAACTTGACCCTCCAACCCCCTTCCTCTACATTCCAAGTTAAGAGAAGAGTTTCAGGCACAGAACTGAAGGGATCCACAAGATGTGGTTTAAAGTTGCCACCGGTATCTCCATGACCTCTCCCTGCCCTCTGAGGCCCAGCAAGCTGGCTTTCTCATCAGGGCCTGGGGAGGAGCTGCATAAGCTTCCACTAGCAGCAGCTCCTATTACAGGGCCAAGGAAGGTCTCACTTAATGTCCCCTTGGGGACTTTGACACTTGATCCTCCGTCACTGTCTTCCACTGACCTAATGGGCCAGAACATGTCTTTCAGACTGGAAAAATATTTTTGAACTTGAGAGTTCGTGCGTTTTCTTCCAGAGAAGGCCCGTTCCAATCTACCAAAGTAGCTCTTGACTACGTTCATTCCTTCATTCATTCGCTATTTACTAAGAGCCTGGTGTACTGGGTAAGGTGTATGAAACTAATTAAAGATCAGAACTCTCTAAGGGTTTGTGTCTATTTTTTTACCCAAGCTATCTTCAAAGGGTTAGAAAATGATATAAAGGAGACAACTGCCCAAACACAGCTTTCAAAGAAAACTAGGCCAGGGTCACTCCACTCCTCACCCACCTAGGTTTGGGGATGAAGAGCATGACTAAGTGGAAAAGCAACACAGCCATCACAGACCACTGCCCCCAAGGACCTGAGACCATAAATCCAGAAACAGGTCACAGTCTGAGGATGTTCAAGGAAGTCATGAGGGAGGTGTTAGAACCAGGTGGCCAGCTCTTGTCCGGCTCACCTCTCCTCCTAATCCTGTTCCGGGTGTATACACATGTAATGAGTTAAATAGTGAAGAATGACCTCAAATGCAAATCCACCCAGAACCTCAGAAGATGAACTTATTTGGAAATAAGGATCTTTGCAGATATAACTCAGGATCTCAAGATGAAATCATCCCAAACTCTGAATCCAAAGACTAGCATCCTTAGAAGAAGAGAGAAAAGGTGATGTGAAGGTGAAGAGAGTTTGGATTGATTTGTTTTCAAGCAAAGGAATGCCAGGGATTTCCAGCAATTAGTAGAAGTTCAGAGAAAAGCACAGGATGGTTTCTCCCTTAGAGATTCCGGAAGAAATCAAACATGCTAAGACCTTGAATTCATTTTTCTGGACTACAGAACTGTGAGAAAATAAATTTCTGTTGTTCTAAGCCATCCTTTTTGTGATAAGTTGTTTCCATGACCCTAGGAAATTAATACAATACATAAATAATCAATATTCCTACTAGGTCTGTTTCCCTCCTACCGTTGCCTTCCTCTGAACTGTTCCTGCCATCTAAACTCCAAACAGGCAGATAGGGGACAGCATCCTAAATTTCCTACTCAGTGATGTGGAGAAGCCAGGTATGATTGGCTTGCAGGAACAAATCATGCACATCTCCTCCCAAGTCCATGTTCAGGGGCCTCATGTTGGTACTTTGGGATCAGTATTTACACCAGTTATTAAACACTTAGCACTATACTACTGTTCTTTATGTTCAGCTACCTTCCCAACTCTCTTCATAGCTTCTACCAGTGGCTCAAGGGGTCAGAAAAGTGACACTTAGGTTGCCACAAGCAAATCCCCCACTTTCTCCTTCCTACGAAGGCAGCTCCATCATTGCGGTGTATTCTTGTATATGAAGTCAGCCCCCCGTGGGTATTTGATTATTTATAACTTCAGAAAATTTCTTTTGCACAGCTATTTGCCAGTCTTTCATCTACAAGAGGCAGCATTTGATAGAAATATGGAAAATGGCCTGAACCTTAAATGACAAACAGATGAGGAGGTCCGATGAAAATCACACATTTGAAGACCATGTGTTTTCACATGAAATATATGTATGGGATTTTTAATTGATGTTGACTTCGGCTCATGGTAACATTTTTAGCTATCTTAATTAGTGGGTTACAAGAAACAGTAAAGAAAGGAATGTGGTCAAGGTGAACCCTAGAGAAAATCTGGCTGTAAATGGTGTTCCCTTACCCCCATGCCCTCCCCTCAACCTGGTCTCCATTATCTTGTTGGAAAGGAAGCATTCTCTTCTCTCTACACTGTCCACAGTACAGTGCAAACAGTCCTGCTTTATGTAAGATCCAGCAGTGTAGGACCCTAAAGAGACACTGTAGCATTCATGTTTTAGGTGGTCGTTAATGTTGTTCTCCAAAAATTTCCAGGTTTTTTGTCATTGGAGTACATGGTAGTAATGGCCCTGGGACTAGTTCTGGATGATGAGTTAGGAGAGACTATAATACTTAGGCATTTTATAAGTCAAAGCATTTCATTTCTAGTTTAGTACCTTTCAGAACTTTACTTTCTAAGACATTAGAGATGGTAGCTACCCCATCAGCCTGGGCTCTGGAGGACAACTAAGTATCCCCTTCCAAAAAAAAAAAGTCCTGAATGGTCATGTAAGCAGAAGTGTAACCTGTGTTGTTGAAGGCACTGAGATGGGAAGCTCGTTTGCCACCACAGGGAGAGCAGACTATTATAAGTTCATCCCTCCTGTAAGAAATCAGGCTACAAAGAGCTCAGGAAATGAGTCCTGGATCGCAGGCCCAGCCCACTTGAAAAATCACAGTGAGACCTGAAATGGATGTTGCAAATTATCCAGGCCAATTCCTTTATTAAGCCTTGAGGAATCTAAGGGCCTAGAGGAGGGACTTCTTTTTTTTTTATTTTTTTTTTCCTTAATTCATCCAACTAGGTAATGGTGCTTTTCATTATCCCACCTCTTCCATTAAAGAAACTGATCTGCCTACAATTTCTCTGGGTTGTTTAGGACCCTCTGAATATAATCTCACCTAAAAGGTTTTATTTTGAGAGGATAGGATCTGGAGTCAGACCCAATGGGCTTGACTTGGAATTGCCAGTTGTGGGCCCAGCCCAAGTTCTTTAAAGATCTATCTGTGGTCCTCAAGTCCAACATCTGCCAAGTGGGGATGGTTAACAGGGTTCTTATGAAGACATCTGAATGAGACCTTTTCAAAACACTTAGTGTGGTACTCAGAACATGCAATAGCCAAATGAACAGTTGCTGTTTTTACATTGTTGGGGTTCCTTCTGAGTGCCGCTCCCAAAGAAAAAACTGTGACAGTAATGAAAGCTGATTTAGTCTGTTCAAAAGACAGGTGTTCCTCTACTTGCAATGAGGTCATGCCCCAATAACCCTGAAAAACTAAGTTGAAAATACCAGAAGTTGAAAATGAGCTTAATATAACCAACCTGCAGAACATCTTGGCTTAGCCACACAGGACACTGTAGAAGATGGTTTGCTTGTCCCCTGTGATCTCACAGTTGACTGAGGGCTGACGGGTATTGCAATAAAGGAAAACATCAAAGTTCAAAATTCCAAGTACATATATGTATAATATGTCAAAATACATTCTACTTCATGCATAATTAATAAAAACAAAAAAATTAAAAATCTTTTTTTTAACTTAAAAAAATTCCAAGTACAGCTTCTCCTCAATGTGTATCATAAGTCAATCATAAATAGGGGACTGTACATAGCCTCAAAAGAAAGGGAGCTTACCTGTCCTGGAAACTAAAAAGGGCTAAGCAGAGTCTACCTACCATTCTATATTTAGACAACTCCAAACATTTCAACTGATGAAGATAATTGCTTATTTTGCTCAAATTATTCAATTACCTTGGCTCTTTTTTGCTTTAGGCATAAAGCCCAGGGCAATAACAACTGGTTTCTTAGACTTTGTCATCTACAGAGACCAAAAGTTCTATTTCAGCATCAAAAAAGAAGACATCCCTCAGTAAGATTCCACAGGCCTAGGAAAGAAAGAAATTCTTTCTCTGAATGCTGTTTGATTCTGAAATGTCAATTCAAGGATTGTTAGATAACTACAAGGTTGTGTGTGCTACCTGACTATCGGCAGAGGGAGTCCAAATTACAAGATACACTATACATTTGTAACACAATTTTATTTTATTTTATTTATCTCCTGAGACAGGGTCCTGCTAAGTAATGAAGGCAGGACTTGAATTTGTCATCCTCCTGACTCAGCCTCCCATGTAGTTGGGATTACACCGCCACCTAAAAGGTTTTATTTTGAGAGGATAGGATCTGGAGTCAGACCCACTGGGTTTGACTTGGAATTGCCAGTTGTGGGCCCCGCCCAAGTTCTTTAAAGATCTATCTGTGGTCCTTGCATCCAACATCTGCCAAATAGGGATGGTAACAAGGTTCTTATGAAGACATCTGAATGAGACCTTTTCAAAACACTTAATGTGGTATTCAGAACATGCAACAGCCAAATGAACAGTTACTGGGGCACAAAACAATTTTCTTATTAACTTTCTTTCCAAGTCCCCAGTGAGCTAAAAAACCATCTCTAGAAAGTTTTTAGCAAATGAAAGGTGCTAGCCCTGGGCTCTAACCATGGGACTTCCCCCACAGGGTACCACTTCAAGATTACTGAAAAACACATACCAACCCCTCTTGAAGGGAGTTTGCCCTTGTAGAGAAAATTCTTTTCAAATGAGGAAGAGATTTCTTTTCCTAATTGGAAATAAGATTTGAGTGTAAGAAACACTGAAAGAGGTGAATCTAATTGTTCCAGGAATGTAAGCAAATTCTTTCCTGAAATGAGACTGATAGAGCTATATGTACCCTGGGCATAAAGAGGGATAGCCTGGGTGTGGAATGGTAGGTGATTTTTACCCATTTCCTAATTTCCCTTGTCTCCAGCTTTATTGACTCGCTCAAAGGATTCCCTTTGGTAGAGACTTCAGGATGTAGTTATCTACTTCAGCTACCTGGCATTCTGGGACTTTTCACTAACCCAAGGGTGAAAGTAACCCGTAACCCCTGGGCAAGATGGTCAGTCATAAAGCAGGTCCAAGGACCAGAGGGAATAGCCGGTTCCTAGCAAGGGCTGCCTGGCATTCTGTTTTCCCTGCTTCTACCTGACTGCTACCCATGGCTTCCTGCTTTCCTGATTCCAGGTCATTTTTCCAGACAACTGGATTTCAAGACCAAGCAAGTATTCTTAGACCTCAAGCAGTAGAGAGAGAGAACTGGGTGGCACACAAGAAAGCAGGGGGTGTAATCCTCCACACTGATGTGTCCAGATTGGATGCCATCGCAGTTTGCTTTCCTCGGGGGCAGTGTGTAATGATAAGTCCGCTGGGTCAGGCTTCACTGATCTTGGATGGACTCAACTGGTAAGACTGCTGGGGTCTGGCTGGTCAGAAACAGCCTCAGCTGGGAAAAGATGGCTCTTCCCCTCTCTCATGTGTCCAGAAAGTGAGCTCAGGGATGCCCTCCTGTGAGCGGCAGGGGTCCAAGAGAAAAAGAGGAAATACGCAAACATTTTCTTCTTTGAGTCTGCATGTGGAGTTGATGACTGTCCCATTAGCCAAATACAAGCCTCATGGGCAAACCCAGAAGCAAAGCGAGAGGAGTCTGCAGAGTTACAGAGCAAAAGTCACAGAGGTAGGGAAGACATTAAATCACACCATTAGTGGAATCCATCTACTGCAGCACCCACCTTCCATGCTGGAGGACCCTCTCAAAGTCTCTGGATCCTTGCTATTATTCCTCTTCAAGAGTGACGCAGTGAAATGCTGATTAGAAGCTCTGTGAGGGAAGACAGAGATTGTGGACAACTGGAGGTCACTGTAGGAGAGTCAGAAGGGATCTGACCTTTTCTTTAGAGGCCTCCAGTTGTTAGCATATGGGTCTTTTCTTGAGACTTCTTAGTTAAAAAAAAAAAAAAGAAAGAAAGAAAGAAAGAAAAGAAACACTCTGCCTTTCCTCCTAGGGTAGGATACTGCTTCTGGTAATTCTGAGCACAAGTCACAGAGAGGGGCTGGTGGGACAGAGCTCAGTAAACAGATACTCTCAGAAAAATCTAGTTTTCAGCTCTAAGCCTCACTTTTGCCCTCTGCTATGTCCAATGTCCCAGAGTCCAGGGGCCTCAGGAATTTTTTTCTCAGAAATTATTCCTCTGGACTTCTCTGTAGGCCAACTAAAGGACAGGGTAGTGTGAGAATGAGGGAAAAGAGGTACAGGGGTTGGGGGATCTGCCTGACCATGCTGGATTGGTGGTGGGGCCTTGGTCCGTGGTTCAACTGCTTCATGCTCAGACTTTCACCTCACCTCTCCATGGTACCCAATGGGGTCTGGTGCCTCCAGCAAGGGACCTCCTGGGCTTATGTCTATAGTCCCCTTTCTTTACAAGCACTTGTGTCCCAACTGGAATGTGACTACTTCTGGGGAACCTGGATGGGCCTTGGGAGGGAAGATGCACATGACTCATATTTTCAATGCAACCTTATTTTAAAGGACATAATGTATTTCTATGCTACATATATATTTAATCTTAAAAGCAGACACGAAGGGAAAAATAACTTTTAGCATTATTATTTTATTTTCACATACAAAAATATAAAGCTTGAAATAGTTCTAGATTTGGAGGAAGAAGAATTTTGACAATCCTGCTTGGGGTCAGAATGCCAGTCTCTACCACCAGGTTAGGCCAATTCATTTGTAAGCTACATCCTGAGCCACAATCAGCCTCGTCCTCTTTCTGTGTCTATTTACTACTTTGAAGGGAAAAATATGTGGCATTTTCCAACCTATTCACATCACAGCTCACATAGAAAATGATATTTGCATAGCATACTGGCTAGTCACGGCAGAAGTAAGGAGGTCTCACAGGTGTGGCTCAAACTGCCTGAGGCCCCTCCCTATACCACAAGGGCACAAGGGCCAAGGGGCACAATGGCTAAGCATACCTGGAATTCACACATGGCAGGCCAGTCAGGAAGCTCTGCCTCATTACCTATCTGTGGTAATGAACCTAGGTTTTTTGTTTTCCTTTATTTCTAATCCACTGCAAATTAAGACATGGTCCTGCTGTGAGTGACTCATGCACAGCGCATATCGCATGCAACTTTCTTCCCATAAGTTCAACAGTACCCAGACTGGTCTACACCCTATTCAATGAGACAACCCACTAATCATACACTTGAATGTCACAGTGGTGCCAACTATTTTCAAATGCTTCTAAACACTTCTAAGTTTCTATATTTACCTTCTCATGGGCCAGTAATAAAAGTTCATCGTCAGGCACCAATGACTAGCCCCACACTTCATCTTCTAATACTGCTTTCTGCCCAAGGAAAGTTGAGGACCTAAAAGTCACTTTAAATCTAGGACAGCGACAGTCTTTCTTTGGTGGTTGGGGCAGGGTGGTGGTTTTTAAAATCTGGTTTTATTCCACTCCACTTCATGGGTAAATAGCCACACCTACATGACTTTTTAGAGACAATTTTCTGCATTGAGAATTAATTCAGATTCTTCATTTTGCAGGTAAAGATACTGATAGCCAAAAAGGTGAAGTGACTTTCTGAAAGTCCCATGGTTTGGTTTATAGCAGATCTGTGAATCCAGCTTGATGTCTTTGTCTATGACTCCCATGTGACCTGAGACAGAAATATGTATTCCTGTTATGAAGTCAATGTCATAAATATCTAACATGATTTCTGGTAAAGCTAACTGTCCTAACTTTCAACTATTACCCAAAATTAGAAAGGAGCTACCAAACATCCTTTGGCCTGTTCAGGAGTGTGAACTTCTTCAAGGGGCCCAAGTTCCTGACTGACAGGTAGAAGTACTTCTTCAGGAAAGGGCTGTACCAAAGCCAAATTCATAAGACCAGAACTCCACTAGCACAGTAGATATGGACTCTCAATAGCAAAGAGAGAACCACCACCATCTATCAGAGCCACTATTCTGGCCACTAAATCCTGCTAAGGCGATGGTTCTTACAAGAGAGAACACATTTGTAGGGGGTCTGCCATTCTGAAACCACATCCCTTGAAAAATAGAGTAAGGGATTTTTATGGTTCAGATGTAAAGCTCACATGTGAGACCATGCAAGAAGGTTCAGAGGAGAAGATTGGGTTGTGAGAGTCTTAACCCAATCAGTGAATTAATCCCCTGATAGGGATTAACTGAGTGGTAACTGGAGTGGTACGGTGTGGCTGGAGGAGGTGGGCATTGGGGGTATGTATTGGTATCTCGAAAGCAGAGACCTCTCTCTCAGCTTCCTGATTGACATGTGAGCTTCTTCCCCCGGCCATATTCTTCGGCCGTGAGCCCCAAGGACTAGACTCTGCTGTCTATGGATTGAAACCATGAGCCCCCAAATAAACTTTTCCTCCCCTATAGTTGTTCTGGTTGGGTCCTTTAGTCAGAGCAGAAAAAAAAAACTGACTAAATCAGGGATACTAAGGCTGAAGAAGAGAAAATTCAAGCACAGAGTTGTTAACAAACACTTGAAAAGTCATCATATGACCAATCGACTAGACATATTACAAGGGGTCCCAGGAATTTGCACTAGGGAATGTCATTTTGACATGTAGATGAGTTTTCTTAGTAATTAAAGGTGTCTAATGATGGAATGATGATTGTTTCAAAAGGTAGTGAGTTTCCTGTCACCAAAAGGATACAAACAGTGATGTTTGGAAAGGTATCAAGCTTTTCCAAACAAAATACAGGCTGCCTAGTTAAATTTGAACTTCAAATAAACCACAAATGCTTTTTTAGAATAAGTATGTCCCAAATACTACATAATCCATACTAAATACTTGGAAAGTATTTACTATTTATCTGAAATTTAAACTAAACTGGGTACATTCTACTTTTATTTGCTAACTCTAGCCACCTTGATCTTGGAAGAACTGCCTGGGCTATGATTTTTCCCACTCTTTTTAAGATTATAGGAAGGTATGCTGAGACAGCTAAGCTGTTGTTGGTCTAAATGAAAAACATAATTTTTCTAAAGAAAAACTGCCCCCTCGAGTCTCTTAGAGCTAATACAAACTACCCAGCTGTTCGAGCCTGGGCTGTCATTACCAAGCTCAATAAAATGGATCCTCTTCAGCTCTGGGGGATTGAGAGCTGCAGGGCTTCCTCACGCAACAATGAGAACTTGTCGGTTTTGTTTAGTAAACATAATGTCTGACACCAGGCGCTCCCCTCATTTGTTCATATTTGGCTACTCTGTCGGTCAGGGGCAAGGCCCGTGGCTCCGTGGTCAGGGATCTTGTTAGAAAGTAAGCAAAGACCATAGGTGTCCCCTGGAGAAAGGACGGGTGATCCAATCAGCAAAGAACTCAAGCCAAACATCCCCACTTCTACCTAAAACCCAAACCCTGCCTGTGCCACCTCGTTGGGGGAAAAAGGCCCCCATCCACTGTGGGGTCTCTCCCCACATCCCCAATCCTGAGCACTTTGCCCTTAACTCAAAACTCAAGTCTGCTTCTTGGCCTGGCAGGTCCTCTGTCAGCTGGTCTGCCACATTACCAGGTTCAAGAATCCTAAACTGAAGCAGAAATTGTTGGAAGGTAATTCTGAACTTCCTGCCTTTCATCGGTTTCGGCCAGATGCTCGCCTCTCACCAGCTCAGCCCACTGAGGGAGGCAGACCGTCCACCCTCGGCCAAATCATTACTGTTGTAAAAGCTTCCAAGGGATCATGGTCTTAAAAGGGGAAATAGAAAGTGAAGCAAGCCTGGAAATGCCTAGCCTGTTTCCCTTGGCTCTGCCCACCCCTAGAGTCCCTGTTTACAGCTGGCCTGCTGCACCTGAGTGTCATTCTTCAAAGGACTGATGATAGAAGCTGGGCATCACATCTGGTGCCAGGGTAAACTGACACCAGCCAGCTGCTTGGCCTGCTGACTGGGTGGGCATTCCAGCTCTGACCCTGTCCACAACATCCCAAAGAACAAAGAGGATGGCAGAAGAGGAAGCGCCCAGCTTTGGCAGAGGAGAGGGAGGGTGTCAGTCCAACCTGCAAATAGCCAAATCCACTCTTTAAACAGACAGAATGGGACACAGAGGAGGCTGGCTTCTAAGGGACATGTGATCCAGAATCCACAGTTGCCTGCTCCAAAGCAAATGGATGCCAAGCAACCAGAGTTTAAACCCATTGACCTCGTGGTGCAGACCAAGTTGAAGAGCAGAGGGAGCAGGATGTGCTTGCAAATTAGCAGAGCTAAAAATAGACTGGATTCATCTTCTACCTATTCAAGCAGCTAGCTCTTGGTTCAGCTATGACAGGATGGCTCTGGGTAGCCATCCCACAGAAAATAGCTATTTATCAGCGGCTCCACAGAGGCCAGGGAGCCAGAATCCAACTTTGTTCCATTAACCACCTGGAAACAGAAAATCAATCAGATATAAGTTTGAAGTGTGTATGTTTCTGGGCATTGGAAGTAACTGCCCTGAACAGATGACCTGCAATCTCAATAGCAAGCCATTTGGGCTGGATTTCCCAGAGGATAAATCAAAGAAGCATGTCTTTAAAAGCCTTAAAGGCTCTGACAGTTCCCATGGGCTTTATTCAGCCAAAGCCTTCCAGGTGACACATGAGAAAATTCTAGCTTCTGATGGAGAGATCCAGGAAGCCAGGGCTTCTATACCCTGTCTGCTTCTCCAGCGATGCTCCAGCTTCCCAGGAAGTTCTTCATCCTTAGGCATCCTGATCCTATAACCCCTTCTCCTCCCAGCTAATTCACCTCTCCCTCAAAGTAGCTCCCAAGGCCCCTACTATCCACTTTTCTCCTCCAGGGTCATCTTAGTCATGATTCTGTCATTCCAAAATGGGAAATGGTGTCCCTCTGCCTCACTTACCACCATTCATGTCAAAATTAAAATACTTGATCCTTAAAACAGAATCAAGAAAGAAGAAGAGATGAGAGGGGATTAATGGTAGAAAAAAACAGGTATGTTTCATTCTTACCATATTCTTCCCAAACAGCATATTAATGGATTGCTTATGTATGCTATATACTCTTGTAAACATTTTCGGACACTTATGGTGTCAAATGTTCACAAAATACTCATGTACAAAGGAAAAGGGTTAATGCCATTTGTTTATTTTGTATAAGAAAATACATATTGCAAAAAGGTGGAGTCCAGGATTTCTGCATCATGGATCATATACATTTCCCCAAGACCTTACAATTGATATGACATGACTGTCTTTGGATGGCCCATTTTTAACTTTTTTTTTTCTTCCTTTAGTACTAGGCATTGAACCAGGGGCACTTAACAACTGAATCACATCCCCAGGCCTTTTTATTTTTTTATTTGGAGACAAGCTCTCACTAAATTGTTTAGGGTCTCACAAAATTGCTGAAGATGGCCTCCAACTTGCAATCTTCCTGCCTTGGCCTCCTGAATCACTGGGATTACGGGCATGTGCCACTAGGCTCTGCCTATTTTTACCTATTTATATCCACAGTAAGGTCAGCAGCAGTTGAGGGATCTGATCTGTAGGAATTAGACATAGTTATCTGTAGACTTTTAAACCCTGACTTGAACATCTGCCCTGCCTTTTCAAATGCTACTCCTTGTAATTTGAAAGGAATAACTGTACCCTCAAACCTGGTCACCTTTGTGGTCATTCATTCTTCATTATCTATTTCTTCAGGGTCACCCCCAAAAGGCAGTTTTTTTTTCCTGACTCCCCTAGAGTTTGTCTGAGCCTGCTGTGGACTTTCATAGTTCTCAGCTGTTATTTTGCATCATTCCTAGAACATTCTGTCACAATCTATATTTATACCATTTCCCTTCCACTGCAACTATGAACTCCTTAATTTCAGGGATTTTTCTCTCAGTATCTCTAATGCCCCAAATACTGGAAAATAAAAAACAAACAAAAAAAGTGAACAGATTGGTGGTTCCTCAAAAAGTTAAACATAGAATTACCACATATTCCAACAATGCCACTCCTAAATATATACCAAAATAATTGCAAGCAGGGTCTTAAACAGAACTTTGTTCTTGTACAACAAGGGTTTTGGCAGCATTATTTTTAATAGCCAAAAGGTGGAAACAACCCAAGTATCCGTGGACAGATGAGTGGATGAACCAAATGTAGTATAGACATACAATGAAATATTATTCAGCATATAAAGGCAGGAAATCCTATATGTACTATAATAAGACGAGTTTTGAAGACATTGTCCTATGAAATAAGTCAGACATTAAAGAACAAACACTGCATGATTCCTCTGATATGAGTCACCTAGAGTAAGTAAATCCATAGAGAGCAGGGAGAATGTGATTACCAGGGGCTAGAAGGAAGGAGAATGTGGGGTTGCTATTTCCTGAGTGCAGAGTCTCTGTTGAGGGAGACGAACACTCCTGGAGATGGGGAGTGCAGGTCATGGTTGGAGAATATTATGGGTGTACTTTATGCCTCTGAATTGAACACCTTAAATTGGTTAAAATAAGATAAACTTTAAGTCGCATATATTTTACCACACCAAAAAAAGACAGTGTTATGTATTCAATGATTCAACTCAAGCAATGTGGTATAATAGAAAAATGCCCCCTGGACCATGATGTGGGTTGCTTGAACCAGCTGCAATTTGCCAAGGTATATTAAACAAGTGACTTCATTCCTCTGGATTTCAGTTTCCTTATCTACAAAGTGAAGCTACTGGACCAGCAAAGTCCACAATGCAGGGCTGCTCCCACCGCAGAACCAACCCTCCAAAATGCTCTGAATAAGACAGCCACTGGGAGGGAGGGGTGGGCTGCTCATGGCCCTTGCCAGGCAGAGGCCAAGAGATGCCCCCTGAGGCCTGGCTTTGTACAGGCTTTACCCATCTGGAAACCCAGCGGCATGTGGGAGGTTTGCTGGGCCAACTCTTCCCCACACCTCTTTAAACCTCTTTTCAACTTGAGAGTATATTTATATTAGCTTTTATTTAATGCTTAATGTTGTGCTTTATGTTACCTATAGCATCACCTTCTGACCATGCCGTGGTCCCAGTTCTTTGTTATTCAAAGCACTAATGATCCACTTATTGTGAAATACAGTGTTAATTTTGCAGAAATTTTCTTAAGTTAACTTCCTTGTGGTCTTTGATGTTGCTGGCTGTTTTCTCCTTCAAACTCCACTCCCATACATACCTCCCCAACCCTGCCACCAGCTATTTTGTCTGCTACCATTGCTGGCTCTCCCTCTCTACCTCTCTGGCTGCTTCTACCTTCCTCTTACCTGTTGCTATGTCCTGGGCTCACATGCCTGAGCTCTTCCCTCCTTGGTTTCTATATCCTCACTGTCAAGAGCCTCAACTATACTAGATGAATGATGATTCCCAAATCTGTATTTCTCCTTTATTCCTCTCCTCTGGATTCTGGATCTGATCACCCAGCTAACTTCCTGTTAAATAAATCTACCTGAATGGGTAACAAACAACACCCAGGTAAGGCAAGCTTGTATTTCCGACACTGAACTCATTGTCTCTTCCAGCAGAAAGTGGCTCTTCCAAGTTACAGAATCAGTTTGTTCCACTGTTTTAGTCAGCTTTTTTGCTACTGTGACAAAAAAGACTGGAGAAGAACAATTTTGGAGAGGGCAAAGTTTATTTGGGGGCTTGTAGTTTCAGAGGTCTCAGTTCATAGACAGCTGATGCCACTCATCAGAGCTTGAGTTAAAGCTGAACATCATCTTGGAAGAGTGTGGTAGAGGGAGACTGCTCAAGACATACACCAGGAAGCAGAGAGACAGAGACACTCCACTTGCCAGATACAAAACATACCCCAAAGGCACACTCCCCCATAACCCTTCCTCCTCCAGCCACACCCTACCTGCCTTCAGTGACCATCCAGTTAATCCCATCAGGAGATTAATTCACTGTTTGGGTTAAGGCTTTCGTCACCCAATAATTTCTCCTCTAAATCTGCTTGCGTTATCTCATATATGAGCTTGTAGGGGACACCTCACATCTAAACCATAACATTCCACCCTCTCTGGAAGGTATGCAAAAACTTATTTTCACCCCAAAGTGTTTTCCCAAGTATTTCATGTGGTTTGTTCATTACTTATGTTTGTATGATACAGAAAAAAAATATGTGTGTGTGTGTGTGTGTGTGTATCAGTTAAGTATGTGATCATATTGCAAAGTATTGGGGAAGGTTTTGTTAGGACAGAATTATTTACATAATTCTGAATGCCTAAGGACATGCCATTGGAAACCTGATGAGGTAGGGAAACATCACCAGGGAGAGCTGGGCTCAGAGAGGCCTTGTGAGAAGATACGCAATTAGATAAGGGTGAGAGAAAAGAGAATAATTATCAAAACCCCTCTATACCTTGAGACTCCACTTACATTAGGAAACAGATTCTTACAACCAACCGTCCATGGAAAATAACATCCCATTCCCAACACTGCACATCTTTCGGGAACAGTCACCCTGCCATGAACACTACTGATAGTTCCCTTCTTGCAGGCAGTATCTGACTCTAGTCACCCAACCATGGAACTCTGGTCTGGACACACAGGCCATCCACCAGGGATATGTAAACCATTCTCAGCTTGGGTGTTGTACAAAAACAGGCTAAGAATGTTTTTCACATTTCAAATGGTTGAAAAAAGAAATCAAAACAGGAGTAACATTTCATGGCACATGGAAATTATATGAACTTCAAATTTCAGTGTCCGTAAATAATGCTTTGTTGAAACACAGCCATTATAATTCATTTACCTATTGTCTGTGGCTGCTTTCACGCTCCCAGGGCACAATTGAGCAGTTGCAACAGAGACCATATGGCCCACAAATCCTAAAATATTTACTATGCTGTCCTTTACTGAAAAAGTTTGCTGACCCCTGCCTTAAATCTACTCCTGTCCTTCAACTTCCTTGGAAGAAACCATATGTGCCACTACACCATTCATTAGACTCTCTTCCTAGCCAGTGCTTAGTTGAATTAAATGGGTTATGTTCAGCCCAATTTAAATTTATAGGCTCCCTCCCCGTCCCTTGCCCACCAAGCCCTCTTCAATTGTTCCTGTCTCAACTGAACTTTTCCTTTCTCTGAAATCCACCCATATGACTAATCCCATGGTACCATTGGTAGTGTGACAGTTTACTGTATTGTGGTCTTTATTTTGTCATGTTGGTTCAATAAATTTCTTGATACAGTTTCCACGTATCAGTCAACTTAATAAACATGGTTTGAACTCTCAGTACATTTGAAGTGCTGTCCAGATTTAAAGATGCTTATGACACAATCTCTGCTTCCACAAATGTACAATGTAATGAAAGTGAAAAAAAATAAATTAATTTTTACGATGTACCCCCCCCACACACACACATACATACACACACACACACACCAAGAAGATATGGGAGCTCAAAAGACAAAGTCTTATGCAGTTGGGGCAGACAGAGCGGGAGCCAAACTGAGAACCAAGGTGTCTTGGGATCAGCAAAGTATGATGAGCTTAACAAGAATGTTGAACCCCAAAGAGATAAAAGTGATCCCTGGATCAGCTATGCTTTCCTTCCTGGAAAGTTGTCCTCAGGTTAGGTGGGGGAATGAGGGGTTCCAAGCTTTCTTTCTACAGGAGAGATGTTTTCTTATCCTGCCAAATGTATTATATAGGACCAAGGGCTCAAGCTGGGCCAGAAATTAACAAGTCCAGAAAGTGGGATTCGAATTCAGAATGGTTCAAATTTGAAACAGATCACCTTAACAGAATCGGAGATGCTTCCTACCACAAGAGGTTTAAACATCCCAGAAGCTCATCTAATGGCAAAACAGGCAATGATTGGTCCCACTGATACACAGCCCAGCAGCATCTGTGTCACCTGGGGGTTGGATGCTGTGCAGATTCTCAATCCTCCCACCAGAATTGCTGGATTGTAATCTCCCAGATGATAGTTACCAGAATTAACTAGTACTTCAAGTGATCCACAGACACATTATAATTTGAAAACCAAGAACCAGACAATCCTCAAATTTCCTTCCAACTCTAAGAATTTCACCTTTGAAACTGGGAGCTTGAACCCCTTGAGAGGTTATTCATTAGTAATAATAGAGGGCTTCTTTGCTACTTCTTCAAAAGAGATTTCCAAAAACTATGCATGATCTTTCAGAAACTCAGATATACTTAAGTCTATGCTTTAGTAGGGGGCATCAAATTTGAGGTTCAAGGAGATTCAAGAAATGTCACAAACAAGAACTTCTAAAAGGAAGCCATTACAGAAAATCCAAATGCACTCAATTCCAATGTGCCAACATGCCGAGGCCATCAAACAATGCTTTCTCAGCTCATATCGCACCACTCCCCCATATTCAGTCACAACTAAGAGGGGTCCCCTGACCTATTTGCACCAACTTCTGGAGAAAGCTCAGTTCCTGAGATCCTGTAATCCTATGAACCAACATCTTGGAGCCTAGTGCATATAAAATACTATCCAAGTTCAGTTTCCCCATTCTCAATACCAAAAGATAAAAGAGGAAGGCGGAGGACTTGTACAATCCCTTCCTAGTCTCCCAACCCCCCGCCCAAATTGTATTCCGCACACACGCTGAAGCATTAGCATCGGCTGATTTGGAAGGAATATTGGAAATGAAGTGATAGCAGAGTAAATGTCAATGCATTCAGTGTGACACCGTGAGCACCAGATCTTAAACAGCTTCATCATTGTGGCATTTACTGTATCCTGAAATAATATTAATCCCACTGTTGTCCTTCTTGATGGAATCATCCATGAATATGGTTTATGGGCCTGGCCAAAGTGATAATAGGTTAAAAGAACAGCCTATCCAGTGTTCCACTAAATTAAGGTCGCTTCATGGAATTTAATGAAACAAGTACTGTACGGGGTTTTCAAAGGACGTTCTTGTAATTCATGTCTATTTAGGGCTCCTGATAACCAGAAACCTAATTTCTTAGAGTAAAATAGCTTTTTGTAAAGCCTGGTCATATAGAAGAATGAAAAAGAAAAAACTTCAAAGGGCAATAATCAGACCTCAACTGTAATATTTTGTTATTTCAAATCCAAAGTTTAAGCAAAAAGAAAAAGAAAAGTTAGGAGGGAGCAGTGAGACATTTTGAATGAAACCAAATATGAAAATTAATCAGATCCATATGTCATTCTGCAGCTGAGTGCTGAAATAAGAATCGTGTCCTACCCACTCCCTTTAGCCACATACCTAGGGAAATAAAAAGGTCTTGGGATAGAGAAGACCACAGAGTGCTAGAAAGTATGGGAATTGAAAGCACTGCTTGGAGCCTGAGAACGGCAGGCAGAAGCAAGACAATGCAAATGTTACTGCGCACCTATTTCCATCCATCCCTCTTGCCAAGATTAAACAAACAGGAATTAAGGGTTTAAACCTTCACTAAGAGACCCATAATCCCAGATTCATGGCCCTGGAAGTACAGGAGCATTCCATTGCCCCTCCAAAGACTGAGCCAAAGTACCAAACAACCACAGATATTTATTTTGTATCCAATGTAAGACATTCCATCTATATTTCCGGGTAGAATCAAGTCCCCCAAAGGGATTTACAGAGTTCTTTCTGGACCACGTCTTTCTATTGTTCCTAGTACCAATGACTTCATTTGTTGTTATTATTGGGTTATTTTTTATTGTTTGTTTGTTTTGTTTTGTTCTTGTTGTCGTTCAGGTGAGAGGTCATAAATTCGAATACCAGATGGGAGGATATAAAGGATGAAGAGGGATGGGTGAAATGGGCCGGAGTCAAGTTGGGAATGCTTGTCCCATTGATGAGGAAAAAAAACAGTGAGCTTGGGTTCCTTGTTTCTGTGCAGGAACGCCGACTTTGTGTTGCTGTGTTTTCTGATTTTTCAAGAGGTTCCAGAAACTTCGTAATTTTTATATGAAATAATCTAGCTCTTAAGTGGCATGATTTTACATTTAAAAAAAAATTACAAGACATCTTGACTATGGGCTGTGGCCCTAAATCAGCTTACAAATGGAAGTTTGCCAATCTTGTGAGAGCAACAGCCGGCAATGTCATTTGGGCTTTGAGGCACTGGGATGGAAAAAGAAAAAGCGGTATTGCATATAAACCCAAAAAGTATAACAATCTATAAATCACTTTAAATAAAGAGAAGTCACTTGAACTTGTTTTCTCTCTGCATTGGTTCTATTCATAGTCAATTTGCAGTTAATTTAGCTTTTTAGACAAATCTTTTGTGAAGAGCCTGAAGTCAGAGTTATTTTCTCTGACTTAGGGAAGGTGGGAGAGTCTGTAGCCACCTACCACCTTCTGGGTGACTTCACTGTGGATCTCCATGAAGTGCTCTTTCCATCCCCTGAACAGCCAAAGACTATTGTGGGCTGCTCCTTTGCACAGAAAGTTTGTAAGGATCTCTCTCACTTAGTTTCAGTTATGTCTCTCAAGACAAAACTGGGCTAATTACCAAAAAGTTAGCTATCTTTTAAGGGCCCAATTTACTTGGATCCACAAACCACACATATAATACATTCAGCACAATTTCCCAGGGAAGCCTCTGGGAACCCCAGCCCCAGCCTGACCCAGTTTTTCTGCTTCTAAAAATGCAAAACATGTAGTCCACAGATAAGTGCCCAGGTGCCTGCTGGGCAGGTGTCCCCTGGCTGTTAGCCAAGGGGAAGGCTGTACCAAGGCAAGCAATACCTCCCCACGGTGGGTGAGGAAGGAGAAAATGGCAGAAATGGTGGCCGCATGGGTGGGACAGAACAAGATCTCCAGCTACCTGGATTTTCCAGGAGAAAGCACAGTGTACAAGTGCAAACCCTTCACCACCCCATGGCCAAGCTCAAGTGTGTCTTCTCCCTGATGCAGAGTCTCTACCAGCTCCCTCCCTCCATCCCCTTCACCCATGAGTGCATAACAAATACATTCTTTACTGAGTGACACCTTGTCTTGCTGTTTTATTTAACTCGTTTTGTGTCTGGACCTGGGTTTAATTACAAGATTTTTAAAAGTGTGATATGTTGGTGATGTCTCTAAGTATTTTATGGGGAGATAACATGGAACTCTGAGTGTACGTGGGGCTAAATAACATTTATAGAGGAAAAGGAGAAAAGAATTATTCACCAACATATCAAAGTCAAATTCAGGTTCTTTTTCACTGCTCCTGGTCAAAGTACCCACCTCTCAACATCTCCTGGTTCTCTGCTTTCTGAGTGTTGCTCCAACCAAGCTGGACTATTCACAGTTCTTTAGATAGGCGCTGACTCTCTCTGGACCCGTGACTGTGCTCAATATGTCCTATTTTCTTACAATGCGCTCCACTCTCCTTTCCTGACAACATTCCACTCCAGTCCATATTGCCATCCCATCAACATAGAAGTTATTTCCTCTGGAAAGTCATTCTTGATCATTGCAAAATTTTTTCCAAGAGTATCTCTCACTCCAGCCACCATTACTTCTTTACTTACGCTACTTGTCCCATTAGATTTGAGTGAGACAGTCTCAGAGTCATATCCATATATCTTTGTGACCCCTAGCACCTAACCCTGTAGATTCTAGAAAGCTGATCAATAAATATTTATGGATCTACACTGAACTTTATTATTGTATCCTTAATGTTAGGTATGAACAGGTTGAGAGGTCTTGGAAATAGAATAAACAAAAGTGGGAGTCCATCTCTAGATTTGAATTCTTCTGCCCAAGGAAGAAACACCAGAATGGATCTGATAAAGCCATGGACTCATTTCATCCCTTACTGATAGTGGAAGCCGGAGTGACTGTGCCCAAGAGAGGGCCACAAACACCCTAAAGAGGGCAAGGGACTTACCTTCATATGTAGCAACAGAGACCTTACCTTCGGGCACCAGAACAATGTCCATAGGATCATCATGTGGCATAGGCTTCATACCCACCTTCTCCCTCTTTCCCCCCTTCACATGATTCAGGTGCAACCATTGTTCCTCACCTCATTGAAGGAAACAATTATCTGGGCTGGGGTTGTGGCTCAGCTGTAGAATGCTTGCCTAACATGTGTGAGGCACTGGGTCCGATTCTCAGTACCACATATAAACAAACAAATAAATAAATAAAGGTCCATCAATAACTAATAAAAATTTTAAGAAAAGAAAATAATTATCCATACACTTGTTAAAGTTGGATATTGTCAGAATATCCTTTCTTAATATTTTTATTTTTTATTTTTACTTATACATGACAGTAGAATGTATGTTAGCAGAATATACATATATAAAGTATAACTTATTCTAATCAGGTTCTCACTCTTGTGGTCGAACATGATGTAGCGTTACCCTGGTCATGTATACAAATACAAGGCTAGGAAAGTTATGTCTGATTACTTCTACTGTCTTTCCTATTCCCCTCTTCCCTCCCTTCCCTTCATTTCCCTTTGTCTAGTCCAATAGACTTCTATTATTCCCCTCCTGGACATCCTTTGTTTTGGATTAGCATTCACAAATCAGAGAGAACATTCAGCTTTTGTTTTGGGGGGACTGGCTTATTTCACTTAGCATGATATTTTCCAGTTCCGTCCTTTTACTGGCACGTGCCATAATTTCATTCTTCTTTATGGCTGAGTAATAGTCCATACTGTATATATACCACATTTTCTTTATCCATGTATCCGTTGAAGGACACCTACATTGTTTCCATAGATTGACTATTATGAGTTGAGCTGCTATAAACATGGATGTGGCTACATCACTGTAGTATGCTGTTTTTAAATCCTCCCAATAGCATTCTTGCTGAAGAAGACATCACCTGGGAGAAGGTGGAAGATGAGGAATTTGATCAAATGCTGAAGATGATTCAAAAGTAAGGGTGGGGATTCTGGCTACACGAACTTAGAGGATTAATGCTGAAATTGGGTGATACAAAGATAGTGACAGAGGTCTTAAAGCCAAGAAAATTAAGATGAACCTGATCAAACTTGATCATGAAGAAAATCTTTGTCAGCTCCAGGAATCCAGAAGGGATCAGTGGGCCTGAAGTCAGAGCTGGTCAAAAAGAATCATTCAAATCTAGGCCATGCAAGAATCAGAAAGGAAGAACCACTCTTCTTCTGCTGGGGTTGCAAGATGGTAGGATATAAACCTGCAGCTCCTGGTAGTCATTTTTATATCATGAAGAGAAATCCTACCTAAAAATAAAGGCAATGCAGAGGATAGTACAGATGGTAGGTAGAGAAAGAACGACAAGTCCTTAGACTCTGAAGTCAAAGCAACCTCAGTGCCAAAAGTCAGTGCACTCTCGAGGTTCCCAATCACGTGAGCTTATTCGTTCTTCTTTGTGTCTCATCTATTAGGTTTCTAACACTACAATCCAAAGGGTCTGGTGGAAACTATACGAAGCTGTCTACACCAAGAGGCAGATGCCTGGCTCTGGTCTCCTGTTGACTGAGTGACCCTGAGTAAATTCCCGAGTGTTCTTTATCTGGCTACATGAAGCCATTGAACCTGGTGGATTCCTGTTTCTAGCAGCCCTGACATTGGCTAAGTCCTTCTCTGCACTTGACATTCTAGAGTGGCGTTCTGTTCTAAGAAAAAAAAAAAAAAAAAAAAGCATTGTTCTACCACCATTTTCCATGTTGTGATAACAACCAATGCTTCTATGCCATTTTCTTTGTCTTTGGTAATAGTTTCCCTGTTGATGACATCCAAACAGTATGAAGCTTTTATTCCCTGAATCACTGAAGGACTTTGGAATCCCAGCGCTGGGTAGGAAGAAAGTAATTTTTAACGAACTTGGTTCTAGGCAACTGACTAGCACCGGCCCTAGTGGCTTGTCCTATTGGTCTAGAAGTTAATGGTCAGACACCTGATTGTGCTGCCCTGGAAAACTTGATGGTCAACAGAAAAACCAGTCACTTAGTGTTTAGTCTAGATTGGACATGTTATTCGCTTCTTGGAGAGAGAACAAAGGAAAAGAGTTTTTGCCCTTCAATCAGAGTTAACTGGGATTACAAGACACAGATGCCTACAGCAGAATCCAGGGGCAGCTGCAATCAGCAGCCTACCACCCCACGGAGGTACCCTCTGTCCTTTCTCTGAATTTGGGAGCAAGGTGGAAAGTGATCACCTCCAGAGCTGAGGCTCAGATGGGTAGGACCTGCCATCTGTAGTAATCCATTCTGCTCTGTCTCATGTGACCATTATGCTTGCCTTTAAGCCATAAACCCTCTCCAGGTGCCATTTACTCTGCACACACACACACACACACACACACACACACACACATTTTTATCTGCCTCCCTCTAGTTCTTTCCTCTTGTCTTCTCATTTCTTCTCTTTTCTGAGCCCCTCTCCACCCTTTTCCTTTCCACTGTGCTTTTCTATAGAAACAGGCTTCTAATGTGACACCCTAGGGTCCCACAGAACGTGTGTATTGAGGGAGTGGGCAGGGGGTTGGAGGCATAAGGACTGAGTTCTTTAAATAACACTTAATGAACAATAAACACAATCCAGCCCAGCCAAACTGGTACTTAGCTACTAAGAACCCTGTCAATGGCCCATCTGTCATATTGTTAAGACCTTTAGAAGTTGTTTAACAAAATGTTAAATGAGATGACATTCAGCAGACAGCAAAATGCTTGACTGCCTAATGCAGCCCCAAAGAGCCGGCCTGGTGGCAGCGTGTGATATAAAGCCTTGTATTCCCCTCCCAAGAACCCGAGAGCAGGAGGTCTCCCTGCCTGTCACTTCCTATCTTGGTAAAGTGAGCCTGGGGTGGGAAGGACACAATCACCATTGGCAAAGAGGCCCCAGCCGGCTGATGAGGTGCTTTTCTGAGGAAGCATGACTGAGCAGGGGCACCTGCAAGTAAAGCCAATAAGGAGGAAAAAAATAATAATTCATCTGGAGTTTCATTCTCTCCCTTCCTTGTCTCCAAGGGACCCTTACCTCTTTCTACCTTTCTCTCTTTCTCTTTCTCTCTCTCTCTCTCTCTCTCTCTCTCTCTCTCTCTCTCTCTCTCTCTCTCTCTCTCTCTGTTGGCCTTGGGGGGAAAAGGCAAAGGTGGTAATGAGAGTCGACTTTTTCTAAGAGCTGAAATATGAAGCCAATTACTAAGGGGAAGATTTTCAGCAAATTGGCTCCTGATAGCTTCCATTTATCTGCTGTGGATTTGCATAGTCTGGGAAGAGAGAGGCTCGTTGCTTTGGTCCAGGTAACAAAGGCAGAATCCTTCAGCCAGAGGTGAACAACTTATTCAACTTACCTTCCACCCTATGTCCACAGTTCAGCAATTCAAGGTTACAAGGAACACATCCCACAATGAAGTGATTGAAAGGAAGGAGAGAAGGCAAAAAAAAAAAAAAAAAAGACATTCTTCCCCTTTGGCTGATGGTGGGATGCCAAGATGGGTGCCAAGATGACAGGTGTGTGCCACCACACCCATCATGTTTTTGAAAGAGGCTCCTGGATGGGGTTACACAAAGAGAGACGCCCTCAAAACTTTTGTAATGACAAAATTCTTCCCCTAAAATTCTCCTAGTAAGCATGTAGTAGCCCTGAATAGTTCTTGATTGGGACTGACTCCCGTAACAAAAGACAGACACACAAGAGAAAAACAAACAAGTTTAATAGCATCTATTGCAATCATAGAAGAGATACCCAGGGGATAATGAGTCCATTTTAAACGGATGTCTTTGAGTTCTGGCTTAAATACATTCATGTCCATTTTAGGGTGGCACCTTCTCATTTACTACACAGCCTTCCAAATGCTTTTCATTTTCCTCCTCCTCCTCAGCTCAAAATTCTCTACCCTTAATCCTAGGCTCAAATACTTACTTCAAGGAAGACCCTAAATATCCAGAAAAATATAACTAGTCCTAGAAATTCACACATTGCTGGTGCAGAACCATGAAATCAAGTCCTCACTGAAATGAATTCTGACCTATGAAGTCATCTCACACAATTCTATATAAAAAGACAACCAAATAACCTAATTGAAAATGGGCAAAGGACTTGAGCAGACTGTTCTTCAAAGAAAAGACACAAATGGGCAATAAGTACATGAAATGATGAAATAATGTCTAACATCATTAGCCTTTAAAGAAATGCAAATCAAAGCCACGGTGGATGATCATTTCACATGCACTAGGATGGCTGTAATAAAAAAGACAGATAATAGCAAGTGATGGTGAGGATGTGGATAAATTAGAGCCCCCATGCATTGCTGATGGGAATCTAAAAGGATATAACCACTTGGGGAAATATTTCCTCAAAATATTAAAACTAAAGTTACCATGTGACCCACTCCTAGGTTTATTTGCCAAAGGAAATGAAAACATATCTACAAAGGAAAACTTATACACAAATGTCCATAGGAGCTTGATTTGTAGTAGCCCCAAAGTAGAAATAGCCCAAATACCCATGAACTGATGAAACAGGCAAAATGTGGCATAGCCTCGCCATGGTATATTACTGAGCTATACAAAGGAGTGACGTAATGCCACAGGCTGAATATCACCTAGATGCACCTTGACAACAAAATGCTAAGATAAACAAGACAGTCACAAAAGACCATGTGCTGAATTGGTTCTATTTATATGAAGGGTCCAGAATAGGCTAATGTAAAGGAAGAGAAAGTAGATTCATGGTTGCTCAGGGATGAGGGGAGGGGGATTATGGGTAGGTACTGAAAGTGGGTACAGGGCTTCTTTTGGGAGGGCATCCTAATTATTCTAAAAGTGACCACAGTGCTAATTGTGCAGCTCTGTGAATGTATTCAAGACCCCTGAGTTGTACAGCTAAAGTGAGTGAGTTATACACTCTGTGAATTATATCACCATAAAGCTGTTAAAAAAGAAAATAACAATTTAATTTTGTTTTAAATCATCCCTGTTTGTTTGCTAGGGCTGCTATAACAAAGTACCACAAATTGGGTTGCTTAATCAACAGAAATTTATGGTCTTAACAGTTCCAGAGGCTACAAGCCAGGGATCAAAGCATTGGCAGGGCTGACTTCTTTCAAGAACTGTGAGGAAGGATCTGTTCCATGCCTCATCCCTAACTTCCAGTGGTTTGCTGGCAGTCTTTGACATTCCTTGGTTTGTAGAAACATCACCCAACCTCTGCCTTCATCTTCATATATCATTCTCCCTGTGTGTCCATTTCGAATTTCCCTTTTTTATAAGGACACTCGTCCTATTGCATTGGGACCCACTCTTAATTAACTAGCTTTCATTTGATAACCTGTGTAAAGACCCTATTCCAAATAATCAGAGGTACTGTGGGTTAAGAATCCAACATATGAATTTGAGGGGAATAGAATACCACCTGAAAGAATCCAATTCCAAAGAATTTAAAGTTGACCAAGATGTGGTCCCTAGGAGTTCACGATTCACTGCAAGAATTTGAAGTTTATCACTAGACCATAGGACTTCTTTCTCCCATATGTCTTTCATCCTCTAGGCCATTTCACCCAATCCCAGAACATGTATCATGATTGCTAAGCAAAGCTGGAAAAAGCATTGAGAATTACAGAACATCTTAAATGCTTTGATGTGTCACTTCTACTCAATGGCCAAGGTAAGTGACATGGCTTTGCCTAACCTCTGTCTGGAGAGGCACCATCCTCAGTGAGCCTGGAGAGAATGAATCTGCAGTACTGAGGAAAAACCCCAATGTCTACCACAGATAGGACCTGAGGGCTCAGGATGGCTCTTTCTGTCCGAAAGTGGCTTCTCTCCTCAAGAGTACAAATTCCAGCTCCGTATATATATGTATATATATATATATATATATATATATATATATATATATATATATACTTTTTAATAACTTTATTTAATTTATTTATTTATGTGGTACTGAGGATCAAACCCAGGGCCTTACAGGTGCAAGGCGAGCGCTCTACCACTGAGCCATAACCCCAGCCCCACCCACTTATATTTTTATTCATGATTTCTGATTTTATTTAGAGGAAAAAGCATTAGAACAGTAATCAACTTATCTCCAAACTCTGCGAGTTATCAGCAAATCACTCCTCATGTATCCACACAAAAAACATTTATGAAGGATCTTCAAAGGGCTGGCATTATAATGTACCATGGAATAGATGGGGAACAATCTCAGTTTCTTCATCAGCAACATGGAGGGAGGAATAGATCAGAGCCTCCCAGCCCCCAGCCTTGAGCCATGAAAGGGTTACAAGTTTGCTAGTTCTTCTCAGTTCTTAGTACAGCCAGAGGCCCTTACCTGTTCACAACCCATCAACTCTAACCACAGGAAGCCTCGTCATCTGTTCCAGTGTCAGTCCACCAATGTCATTTTTCCATGTGTTCCATAAAGTGAAAAATGCTAGGAAATAAATAGTGGACCAGGCCAGAGATCAGGAAACTATAGTGCATAAACCAAATCTAGTTTGCAAGTTAAGGATGGTAGGAGAAAAATAATTAATGAGTGAAAAAAAAACTTTTTTTAACTGGTTAATATTTTTTAAATAGTTAAAAACAAACAATTCATAAAGTTTTAAAAGTTTGTAAAATGCAAATTTCATTGTCCATAAATAAAATTTATTGAAAAGCAGCCACACTTATTCATACCTGACATCTATGGCTGCGTTTGTACTATAGTAGAACATTTGAAATGTTGCCACAGAGAGCACATGACCCACAAAGCCTAAAAGTTTTATGATCTGTTCCCTCACAAAGAAAATTAACCAACCCATTTTGCTTCTCCAACTATAATATATATACAATTCACCAGAGGACCTTGTTTAAGTGCTGATTCTTATTATACAGCTATGAGGTGGAGTTTAAGATTCTAAGTTCACTGTTGGAAGGATAAAACTATCCTCTTATCAACTTCAAGTAGAATAGTGAGAGGGGGCTGTAAATTATCTGAAAATAGATTAACGGGAGAAAAGACAGTTTATCCACATTTGCTTAGGAGTTACTCACTGACTACACAAAGGTAAAAGTTTATATATCAACATATCAGAAATAAAAGAGGGTAGTTGGGGCATCAGTACAGAAGGTTTTATTAGGGTTTTTGTGCAAGTGTGTTACGGTTTGGATGGGAGGTGTTCCCCCAAAAGCTCATGTGTGAGACAATGCAAGAAGATTCAAAAAAGAAATATTGGATTAAGAGAGCCTTAACCCCATCGGTGAGTTAATCCCCTGACGGGATTAACTGATTGGTAATTGAAGGCAGGTAGGATGTGGCTGAAGAAGGAGAGCATTGAGCTGCTTCCCTGTGCCACACTCTTCTGCCATGATGTTCAGCCTCACCTCAAACCCACAGGAATGGAGCTGGCTGTCTATGGATGGAGACCACTGAAACTGTGAGCCCCTAAATAAATTGTTTCTCCTTTACATTTATTCTCAAAGTGAAATTGTTGATCTGGTTTTTTGTTTTTGTTTTTGTTTTTTTTCTGGAGTTTGTAGGGAATGCCCTTGGAGGGGAGTAAAAGTCAGCTGTATTTTGGGAAGTTCTGCTTTAGTTAGATAAAGAAAGTTCAGGAAAGATCTCAAATGTTTGCTTTATTTTTTTTCCCTTTGGTACTAGGGATTGAACCCAAGGGCACTTAACCATTGAGCCACATCCCTGTCCTCTTATTTTTTTACTTTATATTTTGAGTTGGATCTCCCTCGATTGCTTAAGGCCTGACTAAATTGCTGAGGCTGGCTTTGAATTTGCGATCCTCCTGCCTCAGCCTCCCGAGTGCCAAGATGACAGGTGTGTGCCACCGCACCCATCATGTTTTCACTTTAAAATTATCTTTATGCTTGAGCTGTGGTCCCTTCACCTCCAAGCTCCCACATGATGCTGATGCTGATGGGTACATGGAGCACAGTTTGAGTTGCTCAATGTCACCTCCTCTAGGGGGGAAAAATAAAGGATACTATCAAATGTCCCTATATATCATTCTCTAAAGGATGACAGACCAGAATAAAGGCAGTTTTGGAGAATCTGGTTCTAAAATCCCAGTTACTTGCAAAACAGTCATTTCTCCTACTGCTATCAGCAAACACCCAAAGACTCAGCCCACACCCAGCAAGCTGTAGCAACACCCCAGCTGCCATAACACAGAACACAGTTCCCCTGACTCAGCCACATCCTGCTGGGAGTCAGAACTCCCTCCACCTATGATGCCCACCAAAGCCCACCCCACCCCATCTCTGGCCCATGCTGAACTGAGTTCTGCTGTCTAAACTAGTCCTGTCCCATTTCTCCAAAAGCAGGATATCCTGTGGTTGATCTCAATAAGAAAAATCTATGTAAAATGGGATCCTGAGCGTAGATACCAAACTGACTCTTTATTAAATACTTTCTGATACCTGAACCTCTGTTCTTGTACCTGCCACTCCTCATGACAGTCAGGCAGCTTCCAGAAACACAGCCAGATGGGAGGCATTCAATAAAGTCGCTAGCTCTTCCCCCATAATCCTGAGATTTACAGCATTAATTTAAAGCCCTGAGACATCTGTGACACCACACCACCTTGGCCAATTTTTCCTCAAGGAGCCGTATGGGTTTTGTAAAGAATTCACTGTTCGATCAATATTAACTGTAAAGAAAAAGTTGCACCCTGAAGTCAAGGCAACCACAGTGCCAAACCATGCTCCAGTAATTCCGCATGAAGGCAGAAATGATTACAGCTAAGGACCAGTACTAGAAAGGCTAGCAAGCGTACTCAAGTTCCTCCTACTGTCTCAGGATGGCAGGATATAGGAGAACTTCGGTTTCTTTTCTAAATTAATGTCAAAAGGTGCCTTTTCCACTGTGTACGACAATCACAGGTACAGAATGTGCATGTGAGAGGGAAGGAATCTTTCTTACAGTAATGAATAAAATGCTGGATCATGAGTCTCTAGAGCAGAGCTGTCAAATAGGACTTACTTTGTCAATAAAAATGTTCTATATCTGTGCTGTCCAGTATGGTGACCACTATGGCTACATGGGGCCATTGAGCACTTAAAATGTGGCCAGTGAGACTGAGGAATGGACGTTTTGATTTTCATTAATTTTAATTTAAATGATCATAGGATCATATTGAGCCAAGGAGCTCTGAACCCTGTTCCAAGGATGAGTTCCTGGACAAGTTATAAACCTCTCTGAATTTGTATTTCCACTCCAGAGAATCTGGTTGTTTGTGCTATGGTTTGGATATGGTTTGAGTGTGTCCCCCAAGGTTTCTGTGCGGAAACGTTGGTCCCCAATGTGGTGATGTTAAGAAATGCTGGAATTTTATGAGGTGGGGCCTAGTGGAAGATAATTAGGTCTTGGGGGCTCACGGAGTAAAATAGTTCCCATCAGAACAACTTGCTATAAAGGAGCCGGGATCTCCCCAGAATCCCTCTTCCACACATGCTGCTCAGCACTCAGACAGGCTGCCACCATTGTGATGCCATCTGCCATGAGGCCCACACCAGAGCTGAGCAGACGCTTGGCAACATGACCTTCCCCCTCCAAAACTGTGAACTAACAATAAATCTTTCCTTTATAAGTTACCAGCCTCCAATATTTTGTTATAGCAACAGAAAATAGACCTAGTCGGTGAGAATAAGAAATGTCTACAGTTGTAGACATTTAAGTTGTTTCACTCTATAATCCAAAAATAAATATAGCGATCACCCTCCAGTCAGGCTTCAGTATCCAATATCCAGATCTTTGACCAAACTTAAGAAAAATTTCCCTGTTTCTTTCTCCCAATCTTTCTTTCACATCATATGTTAGGGACCCACTGTGGAAGGAACACTCTTCTGGCACATAATGGAAGTACATAACCTAGCATCAGTTACCTTGGCCACTTAGCACCACTACTACTTTGCTACTTACACAAGGGGAAAAAATAATTAAACTTCTCTTATTCCATTTTGGCAATAATAAACTCTTGCTGACCTGAACCATGAGCTTTTTATGTTACAATAAAGGCTCTTTTGCCTGCACACTGACCAGAATTGTCCAATGTGGGGTCACAGGGCAGAGAAGGGTGGAGGGACTGATGGCACCACATGCCCATGTGACCCAGCTCCCCACCAGCAAGGCCCCACTCTGCAATTCTTAGTTAATTTTAGAGCAGCAGGCCATTGCCTCCTACAAGGTTTGAAGAGACCTGGGAAGATCAATTACAGAAATGATTAGCATGCAAATGGCACTAGCAGGCTGGGGGCAAGAACTCTCTGGGTAGGAACTGCAGAGGCCAACCCAGTTAGGAGCAAATCGCTGGGCTATAAACAGAAGAAAAGTCATGATCCTTTTCATCAATGGAAAACACATTTCCTCCACCATTTCAAGTATGTTATTCTGAAATGCTTTAATCAAGTGTGAGGACTAGAGACTCAAAAATGTAACAATCAAGACGAAGAAGAGGATATCATTTTGTCCAAAAGACAGCGGATCCCCTACATTTTTGTAAATTTATTCATTTCATCTCACTCATATTTTTTTTTCTTTTTATACCTTTTCAGACTCAAAGTCATGATTCTCAAGTATCAGGCTATAGACAGGTGCTACCTTATATTAATATTCTACCAGTTCTGGGTATATTCTTAAAAAAATAGGGACACGAATCAATTCTTTATAAGGCTGCTTATGCACATTAAAGAAAATTCCTACCATATTAGTCTGTCTCTTTTTGGTGTTAAAAGAGTTCTTTCTTTTATGAAATAATTGTGATCCTAAATGGGAATTTGTTTCTGCTTTTTGTTAATATCCTTACTGACAAAAAATAAATAAATGTTAACAACTTCCAGCTTTGTGTTGTGGGAAACCAGAATATGTCTCTCCAAAAGATGAAGGATTATTGAGCTGAAGGCAATTAAAAAGCAGATACAGGAAAGCTCTCTTGCCTCCCTGCATTTGCCTCAAAGCAGGACGTGGGTTTACAAAGACAAAAATATTCTACCCACCTCCTCCTCTGAGAAAGCTTGATACCCTCATGGGCCTGGAAATGGTCCCAGAGGAACTGACAGTATTAAGCTTTGCTAATTGTCCTCTATCTGCCATTTCCTTGCCTTTTCCCAACTTGTCACCCATAGAGGACTCAAGACCTTTTCCTTTATCTTGTCATTTCCCTAAAATTTTACTATGTTTGTTGAAGATACTATGTAAGCTGGCATTCAAAGCTACTTCATGGGAGCTAGTCATTCCCTGGGTATTTCCCAAGCATATATTTAATATACATACTAATAAACTCCTGTTTCCTCTTCTTATGTTAATCTTTTTTTGTAACCAGGGTCCATTCTAACTAAGAAACATTTGGAGGTTTTTTGTTTTTTTTTTTTTTTCTCTTATAGTGTTTTGCCTATTCAGCTGAGAAATAAAATCCCAATGTCTGGGATCCCCTGGCTTAGATTTTAGCAGAGGTACTTCAGCTCTCACCGTGGTGAAGAGCTCATAAGAATATTTTGGGGGAGGACATGATCAGCATAATAGGACCAAGCATGGAGGTCCTAAGAAGCTCGCCTGTGTTTTTCCTTTGGTAGAACAAACGGTTCAACTGGTTCATAACCCCAGTTACAGAAGAAAGAAAATGTCTGATTTCCAGAATCACCACACAGAAGAGCTCTACTTGGCACAACCAGTTTGGGGAAGAGAAAAAAGGAAAGAAGGAAAGAAGGAAGGAAGGAAGGAAGGGAGGAAGGGAGGAAAGGAGGGAGGGAGGGAGGTGAAGCTACACCTTGCAGCACCTGTCATAAGCTTTCAATCCACCTATTCATTCTTTTTTAAAAAAGGATGTTTATTTATTTATTTTTTTAGTTGTAGGTGCACACAATAACTTTATTTATATGTGGTGCTGAGGATCCAACCCAGGGCCACGCACATGCTAGGTGAGCGCTCTTCAGCCACAGCCACAGCCCCCTATTCCTTCTTGACACAGATGATTGTCCCCTCTGGTTAAATGTCCTCCAGTGAGAGTGGCCCTCATATCACCTTCTGCTTTCTAAAAGGAATAAGGCTGATCCTAGTTGTACAAACTTGAAGCATTGGGAGCACCACAGTACCACCTGGGAGAGGGACTGGTGGTCAGCACTTGCAAGAACAAAGCCATCAGGATAATTTTTGTACCTTCAAGGTGCACTATAAGGGTTTGGTGTGTAGCAAGGAAAGGTGTGAGCATGTGTGTAAGAGAGAGAGAGAGAGAGAGAGAGAGAGAGAGAGAGAGAGAGAGAGCGCAGAGATACTCAGGAAACTATAGCAAAGTAGCTGAGTCCACGAGGACTCTGAATGACTACCAACATGGGAGATAAAGGCACCCAGATAGGAGCAAATCCAGGACCAATTCCCTAAGCCAGACCCACATCAAGTGTACTGAAAGCTCACTTTGCACCAAACACTCTGCTGAGCTCTTCTCATAGATTAACTCAATAAATCGACACAACAAGCCTGTTTGGAAAGTGCTGGGTACTATCCACTTTCTACAAATGAGGAAACTGGGGCTGAGATAGATTTGTGACCTACCCCTAAGTCATGAAGCCAGTAAATTGGAATATGAACTCAAGCACAGCATGATATCCGGGTCCTTAATAACAGAGACATCTTGGCAGCTGGGAACAGTGGCACACACCTGTAATCCCAGCAACTTGGGAGGCTGAGGCAGGAGAATGGCAAGTTCAAAGCCAGCCTCAGCAAAAGCAAGGCACTAGACAATTCACTGAGACCCTGTCTCTAAATAAAATACAAAATGGGGCTAGGAATATGGCTCAGTGGTCAAGTGCCCCTGAGTTCCTGAGTTAAATGCCTGGTACCAAACCAAAAAAAAAAAAAAAAAAAAAAAAACTTTGCTACAAGAAATACAAGAGTAAGACCATTTCCAATGGATGCTTTGGATGGAGAAATTAGATAAGAATGCCTTGAAAAAGCTATTTTTCAAGAACATCTTAATCATTTATTTTACCATATTAAGGTCAATTTTCTATCGGCTCTGGGAGATAAAATCAATATGTTGTATTTCCTCTTCTGAGTCACAGAATGTTAGAACTGCAAGGAACCTCAGAGACATCTGGCCCAACTCCTTTATTTGACACCATGATATAGTCTCATGAAGGTGAAACGACTCCACATGAATTCATTCTACAGAGTTCAAGTTGACAGTTTAGGAGGAGTGAGCTAATGTATTATTTGGCATCTAACAGGGTCCAACAATGCTAAAAAGTATTGTCACTGTATCATTTCAGTGCCTAAATTAAAATGGGCCTCAGAAGTGTATGCTCAGGCAATGGACTCAAAGAATTCTGTTGACACAGGAAGGGAAAAAACAAAAATATCTCTAATCAACATAAGAGATGTGAATATCAAGGTATGGGGTTTGTGATTAATAGATGATCTCATTACATCATGGCCACCCACTGTACTTCTCAATATATGTAAAACTAAGTCAATAGTAAACTTAGCTTAGGAATCTGAACTGATGGTACATGCTTAGGTAAATTTTATGCCTATAATCAAACACTTTTGTTTGTCAAAAAGAAATGAGAAATACAGCTCCATCTATTTTATCAGGATTAAACTGATTTGACTTAGAATTGTCTTGAATCAAAATTAATAATCAAATGCTACCATTGGTCGGATGATATTTTATTCTTTTTCTCCTCCTTGGGAATTCTGGTCCTAAAATTTATCATGATAGGTGGCAGGATGATGAGCTATGGGATAGTTTTGCAAACCCAGATGACACATGGGTCTCCACAGCTTTAGCTAATTTCTCACAAGATCAATGGTCTTTAACATAACTAAGAGAACCTGTTATACAAAGAGACTGTCTCATTCTCGTAATTTACATTCAGTCTTCAAAAAGGAATATTCCAACTGCAAAACAGTATTGCTTTGGATCGGAGCTATAAATTCTAAGATGATAAGCAGTAGGAAAAATAAATGAATAAGATACTTTAAAGTCTAATATGATTATTTAAACTTCCCCAAATGTATGGATTTTTCTCCATGGATTTAAGGAAGTAAGAGTGCTAGAGGTATCTTAAATTAAACAACGAATTCCTAAGATAACATAGTCATTTAAAGATAAGGATTATTGATTAGATTTGTGATTATTTATATGCAGAGAAATTCCTCTTTTAAAATAAAATACATATCAAGGCTTCTTCCACAAAAGTACATAAATAAAGATCAGGATTAAGCCAGAGATGGTGACACACACCTGTCATTCCAGTGACTCTGCAGGCTGAGGCCAAAGGATGACAAGTTCAAGGCCAGCCTCAACAACTTCGCAAGACTTTGTCTCAAAAAAAAAAAAAAATATATATATATATATATATATATATATATGGCTGGAGACATGGCTAGGTGGTAGAGATCCCAGGTTCAATCCCTGGTACCACCAAAATAAGTGAGTCAATAAGTAAATAAATAAATAAATGTTAACATTAAAAATTAGTATCAGATTTTCAAAAGTCATATAATTTGCTTTCCAAATATCTTTGTATCCAAAATCAGCAAATTGCAAATGCTCACTTTTTGGACAGTGAACAGTCACACTGGCCAACATGGTATTTCACACAAAGATGTGGACTACAGGGTGAGAACTGAACATACTTGATAGATGCAACCCAGAACCTTCTGCCACAGTGTTGGTAGCCAGGCCAGGAAGAGGCTTGCACAACCAGGCATGAGTCTTGGTTTATAATCCAGGAAGCTACATTGCAGACTAGAGGCAAGTGGGTTGGCTATGAAGTTTACCAAGAGCCCATAAGAACAATTCTTTTTTTTAATATTTATTTTTTATTTTAGGTGGACGCAATATCTTCATTTTATTTTTATGTGGTGCCGAGAATCGAACCCAGTGCCTCATGTATGCTAGGCAAGCGAGCTACCACTTGAGCCACATCCCCAGGCCTCCCATAAGAACACTTCTGAGGAGAAAAATCTAAGATCAGTCATGAAGCTGAATCAGAAACCAAAAGTCCAGACAGATGTCGGAATCAAGAACACATTCTTGTAGTTTCCTCACACATCTAATGAACAAAGGGTACCATGATGGTTAAGTGTTTTGTTAAGCAGATTTTATGTCTTATCACTTAACCAAACATTTTTCCCTCTTTATCCATTGATGTCCATCATGATCTCCAAGAGGCATAGATAGTAAATTTCCAAATTTATTAGACCTGGGATCCTTTGTTCATTAAAGCATCCATGGGGCCCTGTGGACTAAGGAACAATTTTAGGGAATTTGAAACCTAGCCAAAATATCTGCTTTTCAAGATAAAAGCACCAAATTCTAAGAAGTTAACAGATTTAGCCAGTCCAACAGATAGGCAGAATTGGACCTAGAACCCCAATATCGTGGCATGCCAAGTCTGGCTCATCACAGCACACCATGTTCCAACATTTTGCCCCTCTCCTTACCAAAGCCAGCATTCTTCCAATGCTGACAAACTCAGAAAAATAACAGGTGCACTTTTTTTTAACAGTGACCAAATAAATCCCTAAGCACCTCTGACAAACCTTCCCAATGGGAGACCCCCCCAACTGCCCCTGGCCTTTTCCTCTACCTAAGTTCAGTAATCAACTATGATTTCAATTATAGCAGAGACATTCTCTCAACTCCAGAAAAGCTGTAGAGACACTCTTTGGTGATTAATAGCTGATTAACTTCTCATGCCAAACATCTGTGGGCTCCATTAATTAGACTCACTGCTAAGCAGTGATCAGATAAGTCCTGAAAATACCATGCCTGAGATAATTTTTCCCTTGTGGGGTCTTCTGCCCGTTAGACAGGACCCCAAGCTCTTACTGGGCTCAGAACTAGTCTTCATGGAAGAAGAAACAGAAGGGTGCAGGAGGAACACCAGATTCTGCATCCAGCATTCTAGATCATTCTCTTCCTGGGCCCCCTGAGAGTTACAAGGAATGGCTGTTTAACTGTTTCAAAATCTATTTTTTAAAAAGGGGGAGTGGGGGAGAATTGGTCCACTATAATCTACACTCACACACCCCTGTTCCAGTGCCATTAACAGCTTCCTATTGCTCCCTGAACTTGGTTCAGTCTCCCTGGACTGTTATTCAGGATCTCTTACAATTGTGTCTGTCTTTCTCTTTAGTGTCATTCTCCCACACAAACCCTTTTTTTCTTAACCCATTCTGAATATTGTCCTGTCATCTCTGTTCCTTTCCTGCTTCCTTATAGAACAACTCTCCCCACCCCATGTCTCCCCGTCTCTAACAAGCATACCTTAAGAGTCACATTCTCCCTCCTCCGTGGAACCTCACTGACCGCACCTTCAGAAGTTGGCTTCCCCTTCAGAAAATTCCTATGCTTCTTCTAGTCTATCCTCTTCACCAGGTATCTATCAGGAATCACCGTGAAATGCAATTTAATTGTGCACATGTCTTATCTTCCAGACCAAATTGTAAACTTCCAGAGACCATGGTCATTGTCATCGACAATTTGTATTTGACCCAATGGGAAGCACTAGATAAACATTCAAAATGCTCCATCCGCTCTGCTCCCCGTCGATATCCTTCAGGGTAAGCTTTCGGCATCTGAACTTGGCAGACAAGCTACTTGATAACCTGGCCTCTTCCTACTTCTCCCATCTCAATGTTCCACACTCTTGCTACATGCCCTGTCTCCCTCCAGCCATACCAAGTGATCTAAATTGCCTCAAAAGGAAGTGTTTCTCTCCCCTGTAGATGTTTTCCCCTCTTCCTGGAATGAATTTCACTTATGTATCTGCCTGGCAAGCTCAAGACTTAGCATCCCATGAAAAAGAATCTTTGTTCCTGGTCTAAGTTACGTCCAACCACGCCATCACCCATATATATATATATATATCTCCTTGTGTCATCACTTCATCATGATATTTATGAAACCTCTAGTCTACCTCTTATATCCCCAGGATCTGGACTTTCTTAATTGTTCCTTGAAGACAGGGATTCCACCTCATTGTTTGTGGTATCCCTACAAGAAACCAGTGTCTATGTGCAGACCTGATGTCCAGCCTCCACAGTGGTCCTGCAGATGGTGGCCTCCTGGTGCCCATGCCCTGGTGTGATCTCTCAAATGGAGTGTGGACTGGTCTTTGTGACTTTAATAAGACACAAATGATGTTGTATGACTCTGAGACTCTGAGACCAGGTCAAGTGCTCTTGGGTCACTTGCTCTGAGGAAAGCCAATGCCCTGCCATGAGCAGCCCAACAGAGAGGCCCACAGAGTGAGGAACTGAAGCTTCCAGCCGGAAGCCACAAGCATGATCTTGTAAGAGGGTGCTCCAGCTTCAGTCAAGCCTCAAGGGGATTGGCACCTCTACTGACCCCTTGACTGCATCCTCATGACACCCTGAGCCAGAACCATCCAGCTAAACTGCTCCTGGATTCCTAACCCCCAGGAACTGAGAGAATCATTGTTTGTTGCTTTTAGTTGCTAAGTTTGGGGGGCTTATATTCAGTATTAGATAACTGATGCATATGCAGCTGTAAGATGAGGAATAAACAAAGCTCAAAGTTCCTCGAACAGTCCGAAGAATTTTGGACTCTGAGGGTGTTACTGTGGAGGAAAGTGAAGGAATTCTTTTCGAGAAGTGGAAGAAAACGAATCCTTATTATTTAGCAACACTGTCCCCTGCAGTGATGTGGAAAGTGGAAGACACAACTAAAGAAGTAAGTGATCCAGCTAAGAAGATTTTCAGTCCCAATACTGGAGGTGCCAAGTGGTTTCATTTGACTGCTTATAGTAAAGAGAGAATAATATTTTAGAACAATTAAAACAAAAAAGTAGCAAGATCTATTGCTGTTGAAAATTCCCAGCCTCTCCAGATGGCAAACAATTCTAAATTTAAGAAAGAGTTTCTGAGAGAAGTTCAAATCAGTGTATCCAGAAAGCATGATCTAAAGATGAGTGGTGGCACACACCTGTAATCCCAGTGGCTCTGGAGGCTGAGGCAGGAGGATCTTGAGTTCAAAGCCAGCCTCAGCAAAAGCAAGGCACTAGGCAACTCAGTGAGACCTTGTCTCTAAATAAAATACAAAATAGGGCTGTGGATGTGGCTCAGTGGTTGAGTGCCCCTGGGTTCAATCCCTGGTACCCATCCCCCCAAAAAAAAGATGAAGCCAAGGGTGTTGCTAACAAGTTCTTTCATTAAGACCTTAGATTCTAAAGAATGAATGCTTTGTTAGGAAGTGAGAACCTAATTGTCATGAGTGACCTTTGGCATTATCATATAATAGAAGCATTGGTTTATTTCTACAATGTCAGAATTTTTTGGATAACAATAAGTTCATAAGCTACATCACTTTCATGTGTTGTAATTCATCAAGTATTCGTGGGTCACTTGGTAGCCAGGGCAACCACAAGTTCTTTTATTCCAATCTTAATTACTAACATCTATAATAATCAAATCATTTATCGTGTGTGTGTGTGTGTGTGTGTGTGTGTGTGTGTGTGAGTGACAGTGATATATATTATTTACAGAAAGGTAAGAAAGAGTTAACACAGCCACAGGGTTTTAGGAAGCTGCACTAAAAGCAGAGGCACAGAGCACCTACAAATGCAAAAGAGTCACTGTAGGTGGTCAGATAAGATGATGAACCAGCCAAGAAATTTTTCAGGTAGCAGAGTTTTCAGAGCATAGAACTTATTCTAGGCCAGGGTCCTAACAGCTAGAAGTTCTGAATTGGGCCATGTCAAGCTGAGAGACTGAACTGAGCATGTTCTTGATTGCCCAGGGATCAATGTTTGTCACCTGTGGACCTCGTGATGTGTTCACCAGATGGTCTAGTGATGGGTTGATGAGTGCCATCACAACCAGTCTTGGAGTGCTTCAACTTTTATTGGTTTTTAAGTGAGGGAGTTACATCTGGTGATACTGATAAGCTTGTGGGCCTGGTTTTTCTGATATGGGTTTGAAGTACCCATACATCCATGTGCTTCTGATTCATTCCAATAAGTTCACAGGTGGTCATTTTTATTGGCACAATTAATTTATTTATTATTTTGTGTCTTACATCTGTGCAGATGGTAATTACTTACTTGTACAAATAAGGTGCAGAGTCATTCTACCTTGGAACTTGTACTCAACATGAAGTAACTCATAGCAAACTGGTCCTTTACCAAATGGAGTAACTCGGAGCTAGGCACAGCCTATAAACTTCTGTTCCATTCATCATGGAGCAACTCAGAGCAGGGCAGGCACAGCCTGCTCTCCACACTAAAAAAATGAAGTCCATTAGGCCCAGAGTATACATGGGGAGAATCTTGTCTCGCCCTTTTTCAAAAGCATTGACACTGTGGCTCACATTTACAAAGCACCATATTTTGAAAACATTTTTATCTGCATTTCACAAATCTGATTATCCCAACACCTAGAATTAGACACAAGGTACAAATCAAACAATCAACCAAGAAAGATGGAGGATTTTTCCCTTTAGCTCACAATTGAAACAAGAAAGACTTGGACTCCCAGATAACTGTTCTTTCCTCCTCATTAAGCCACTGCATGTAATAAATTGAAAGTAAGTATAAAATTATGAATAGCAGAAAAATTCCAAAGGTGTTGGCATGGAGGTATTTTAACATTTTAAATCATATCTTCCTTCTTCACTGAAATATTTATGTAATTTAGACCTGTCCGCTGACCCCTGTGGACCTTGGAATGTGTTCACCAGGTCCTGTGTTGATGTGTGTTATGACTGAAGCCTGTTCTTGATTGCCTCAAAGACCAAGCTAGAGACCAAGGCACACTTGGTAGAAAGACTGTACAAGATTCAGAACAGATCTCAACAAGCAAAATGTCCCAGGGAAGGCCAGATGCCGTGGTGCACACCTGTAATCCCAGAGGATAGGGAGGACAGAGAGTTCAACACCAGCATCAGCAAAAGTGAGGCGCTAAGCAACTCAGTTGTGGCTCAGAGGCTGAGTGCCCCTGAGTTCAGATCCCAGTTATCCAAAAAAAAAAAGTCCCAGGTAAGATTACTTCCTCCCAAGTTCCCCTTGCATTTCCTTCAAAATAAAAAAGAGGGAGAAAAGGCACACTGAAGTTATCAACGTGATGAGAAATTAGCCAGCAGTGGGATTGGGACAAGGGGGCGGGCGTCATTATAATGTGTTATTTTGAATCTTCATGATAAAAAAATTAAACATTATTCCCAAACACACGGCTAACTATGAAGGCGTGGGGGTTTCTCTTTGACTTTTCCTTTCTCCTTTGTCGGACTCTCTCCCCTCATTGTCCCCCAAAGAATTTAAACTTCTTCCTCCCTGAGGCATCCACTTCTTTCCTCCTCCTCCTCCTCCTGCATCTTCCCCCTCCTCCAGACCAGCTTATCCAATCAATGAATTCAGCAAAACAAAGGACTGCCCCAGTAACAGGACCCACTCTCCTTCAAAGGCAGTTTAGCAACCATCTTTTGTTACTTGAGCATACTTCGGGGGCTTAATCGCCAGCCAAAGTGGTTTATCAAAGTAATTCTGCGAAAGGCATACAGTGCTTTCCTCAAGAAGAATCCTGGTGAATAAAATTTTCTCCATCTTGTTACATTTATTATTCTGAATTCCTTTGCACTTTGTTCCTAAAGAAACCAGTCATTGAAACTTGATTTTGAGAAGGAAAGCTGGTATTCAACAACTTCTGAAAAGAGTGGTTAATTCTATTTGAGTTTCTCTCCACAGCCCCATTCAAAACAGGTTGTGTGTATCTAAGAATAAATGGAGTCACCACACAAGAGGTTTATTATCAGAGCTAAGCTTTGGGAAGCAACTCCCACTACTTAATGCTGAAAGGAAGGGAGAAAAAGAAGAAGGGATACAGGCTGTGATGAATGGAAGGAGGAGGTTAAAGAGGAAGGAGGGAATGGATTAAAAGAAGGAGAAGGAGAGTGAGAGACATCTGAAAAGACCCTGTTACGGTTCACTTCTTGCAACTCTCCTTGCCATACCTGTTCAAAAGAAGAAAAAAATCAGTCAGTTTGACTTCACAAAGCCTTTGCCTTCTCTCAGCATCTTCATTTAGCCTGAGTTTTGGTTTCTGCTAGGTTTTGTGGGGAATTGTAATATTTTCACTGATACTTTTGGCTAAAAAAAGACAGAGGTAGTTCCAAGGAATCTGAAGACCTGTGCAGTGACATCTGCCCCCTCTTTTCCTGCACAGGGTGATCATTTCATGTTTAAGTCAGACTTAGTCTTTTTGTTGTTGCTTTTTTCGTGTCAAGTTTTGTGAAAATCCTTTGTATTTTATTTATTTATTTATTTATTTATTTATTTATTACGACTGAACCTGTTGAGCAAAAAAAGCCAAAAGCAAGAGAGACTGGTCCCCTTCCAGGGGACCCAGGGCCAGATTATGTCAACAATTCCCTTGCCCTGAAAGAAGCTGGCCTGATGGGTCCTGTTGTCAAATGGCAATTGTGACTCCTTGCATTTCCAAAGTCACGCACAAATGGTTCCATCTGAAGCCCTCTGGGTAATAGTAGCCTTTTGAGGTTATGATATCTCTGGATGGAATTCAATAAGAGAAATTCACTTTCAATTGAGCTCTTGGAACAGAGCCAGGAGAGCCTAACAATACAATATGCTTCCAAAGAAAATTGGACTTAAACTTTTTTTTTTCTCTCTCCTTCCTTTTTTCTTTCTGTTCTAACCCTGTTCACACGTCACCTCTTCCCACTTCAACTCCCTCCTTCTATCAGGGGACAGCAGGGCTTTTAAAAATAAAACCCAGCGCTGAAATAGGATCGGTTTGTGCAGATGGACGTGAGCTCCCACGTGAAGCCTGGAGAATCCGCCCTCTCCTCCGCTGACCCCTGTTACTTCTACCAGGAAGATGGTGCCGGAGCTCTGGGAGGGGGCGCCAGGGATCTCACTAACGCCACTTCTCATCACTCGTTCAAATACAGACTTTAGCTTCATTCTTTCAATTTTCTTTTTCTTTTAACGTGGAAAGAAGCAAAGCGTACCAAGACTGCCCCTCCACCGGGCCTTGCCCGGCACTTTTCCCTGGCTCTTGCTCTCACTCTATTTGCTCCGTTTATTCCTCATTTTGCCAAGATTTTCCTCGGAATAATTACTATTTCTTGGCCTGGAAAAGGTTGTAATTCTCTTTGTCTTTTGCATTTGATCATCCGAGTGGATTAATATGGGTGTTAAATGGGTGGAAGAAGTCGTTTTCTTTGTCAGATTCTCTTAATCATCCTTTTGATTTCACTCTCTTGTTCTCCCCACCCACACTTATCCCTCCCGTCCCTACAGAAATTGTGTGTGTGTGTGTTTATTCTCACACATTATCTCCTTTTTGGAGAACACTCCTTTTGAGAGCCTGGAGTAAGTGTAAGTGTCAAAGAGAAAAAAAATATACAGTTTCGTATCCACCAGCCCTGAGCTGGGGGTGGGACAGGGGTGGAGGGACAGGAAAAGGCATCAGTGCGTGCTTTCCTTTGAGTCTCTCCAGAACTGCAGCTTAAAATCTGTTTCTCTAAAAAAAAACAAATCTCTTTGGTTCTAATGTCACCAGCTCAAGGGGCTGGTGTTGATTTTATTTTTTTTTTCTGTTTTTCCTCTCTGATAAAGCATAAAGGAAACAGCACCTAATAATACTATTTAAACCAAATACCAGTGAAGATTATCCACCTCAAGCCCCCAGCTTGCAGTCTCTTGGTGGAGAAGAAGCCAAAACTTCTAAAGGCAAGCACAACACCTTGTCTTACTCCCCTATCCACAATACAGGGACCCTCCCCTCTCCCACCCAAGTCCACTGTGTGGATTCTTACAGAATCCTAGCCCGGTTGAATCAACATGAAAATTTAGAGACTTAGAAGTGATTATTGGGGGTAAGAAGAGAAGTGTTCTACAGATTTAAGGCACATTTCAAGACCCACCCTTTCAATAGGAAGTATTCAGGGAAGTATTCTGGAGAGTAGAAGCCCAGCAAACAAACTCAATACTAGTTGGTCGGTGTTTTTAAGATGGATAACAGAACTAAGGATGTGGTCGGTGTCTGGAAATTGAAGTCCCTGAAATCAGTGTATTGGAGGCCCTATCTGCCATTTATCTCCATGTTGCTCAAATAATTCCTCAATGTTCCAAAAATCCTTACGTCTTTATCCTCAATTCCCCAAAGGTTCCTAACATACTAATGGTGATAAACTCCTAGGGAGATAAATTACCTAGCATCAAATCAGTAAAAGTCCTCTTATACTAATCCAGTTTATGAAACACCAAGAACTACCTTCCCAGAACCATTGGGGGAGTCACTGTATACCAACATAAAAAGCTGATGAACATTGTTACCCACATGTGACTGTACAATCACCCAGATACTAAGATAAGAACATCATTATCATGATCAGTTATCTGTCCAAAGATTAAAAAAAATAGATTTTTTCCTTAAATACTCATTCTGATTGACTGGTAATGACTATCTCAAAAGGATTGGCTTCAGGACTAAAAACAATCCTGAAGCCATATTCAAACCCAGCAGAAAAAAAAAAAAAAAAGATAATGCTGAGATCAAATAGTTACATTTGCCATGAGTGAGAGTGGTTACAGAGACGCTGCCTATTAGTTATTTTAGCAAGGTGATTGTAAGAACTAAGACAGCAGACTTAATGTCAGCTTTTTCAATTCTGTCAAGTAGAAAAACCCTGCACATCTTTAGGACAAGTGTTTCCACCACTTACAATGCTGTTTCTCTCCATTAGTTACCATTTAGTGAGACTACAGTGAGCCAGGCACTATACTGTGATCAGTACTTACATTGTTTCATTCAGTCTTTATAGTCACACTGCTGAGTAGGTATTGTCCCCACTTTGCAGCAGACAAAATATAGGTTCAGAAAGGTTAAATAACTTGTCCAAGGTCTCACAGGCAATAAGTGGTGGCGCCAGGACTTGAATAGATGTCTGTGGTACAGTCCAAAGCCAAGGATCCTGCCATAAATCCTGCTGCCTCCTTTAGATTAGAAGACATGAAGGAGGAGCCAGAGAGCGGGAATCTTTGCCAGTTTGCTGCCAAGCCTTATATAGCTAAGTCTTCAAAATGCCCATCATTCTTTTTGGCTCCTGACAGTTCCAACTAATTGTCTGCTATTAGGCAGTTGAGATTTTTAATTACAGTTCTATTCAGCTGAGCTGAAATTTCAGCTAATTATAATTGAAATTGAAGACTAAAAGCAAGTTTCAAAGGTCATCCAATAGTTTTCTGGGTTTTTTTTTTTTAAGTATTATATAAGAATACATATACATAGGTGAGAAATCAAGTCCTATAAAAGACTTAAAATGAAAATGTACACCCCCCCTGCCCCACCCATTCCTGCTTCCTAGAAGCAAGCACTTTTAATTATGGCTATTCTTATTTCTCCTGATAGCTAGTTTCAATATCTATCTCATAGATATATAGCTCTATTCCCTGATTTATTGTCTTTTGTTATTATCTACTGACTTAGATCATGATGAATGCAAATTCAGCTCACCAACACCACATTTACCCTCCTTTCCTTTCCTCTCCTCATCACAATTTAGCTACATGCCCACTTTCAATTCTTCCTCTTTCTTAATTCAGTGCCTGCAATTAAAGATTCATTTCTAGTCCCATCAGCCATTCATATTTACTTCCTTTTTCCTCACTTCTACTCCCCAATCTCTGTCAGCCAAATCTGTAATATTTATATTATTGAGATAAGTAATAATTATATTCTGTTTATCACCATAGGTAAGTCCTCCATGGTATATACATATGAATTCTAAAAGCTGAAAACCAGATCATCACTTGAATGTCTAAATAAAATGGATTCTCCTGCTTCGCCTTCATCATCAATTGATCAAAATCATGCTGCAGGTGATTTTGCTTTGCATTTAAACCATGCCTTTCTTGTACAGTTTGGTTGTGGTTTTCCTGAAGTTTCTAATTCATTTTTTCTTTTTTTTTATTGTCCATAACATGAAAATAGTCTCACAGGTCTCAAAGTCTATAAATTTAATCTACAAAACTGCCTGACCCCACACTGCCAAGATCTCTTTCACAGCACCCCCTATCTTTCCTCTGTAACATGGGCTAATGTTTTTCCTACACCAGAGATCAAGTGGCCATTCTGGAACTCTCTTCAGGTGCTCTTCTCATTTGGAGGTTTTTGTCTCTCATTTTCCTCCTTCTTAGTTCACTCTCTTATTATTTTCTTTTCTCAAATACGTTTTCTAATAGCTTCCCAAAACAGGGTGCAGGATCATAAACTTTTTGAGTCCTTAAAACAAAACAAAATTTTAGTCTGACCTCAAACTTGATTGATAGCTTGGCTGGGTATAGAATTTTAAGACAAATATCCTATTCAGTCAGAACTTTGTACGCAGTGTTCCATGTCTTCTTGCATCCAGTGCTTCTGTTAGGAAGTTCAATGTCAGACTGATTCTTGTTCCTTGGTAAATAGCCTGCTTTTTCTCTCATGAAAATTTTAAGATCTCCTTATCTCCAGTGGATCAAAATTTTACGACTGTTTATTTGGGGGTAGATCTTTGTTCACTCACCGTATCCAATATTCAGTAAGCCTTTTCAATCTGAAACTTATATCTTCCTCTAATTTAGAAGAAAATATTTTTTTTAATTATATACCTAATTAACTTCCTATCCTCTGGTATCCTCTGTCAATTCAGGAATTCCTATTAAAGCTGACCTATTATTCTGGGAATGCATTGCTGAATTGAAACTTTTATCTCTTCTTTCTTTCAACTTTTTTCCTTTTTTTTTATTCTAAGTTCTCAAAGATTGCTTCACATTGTCTCCCAATCCTTACAACGATCTATTTTGTTAGCAATCATCTTATACATTTTCCCCAAATTGCTCTCATTTTATCCCTTTTTTACAGCATTCTATCTTGTATTGTGGATACAATATTTCTCAATCCCTCTGAGCAAATTAGGATTTTTTTTAATGTTTCTCCAACCCTTTAATTACTTTCATTTTCACAGGGTTCATTTTTGTTTGATTATCTCTGCCATTATCTTTTATGTTACAGGTTTTTCTCAAATATTCTAATAATCCTCAGATGTCTTGTTATATTAAAGAAGGAAGCAAAAGAACAACTAGCCAGATGCTCTGAATGAAGGTTAGCCTTATCAACTGGCAGATTTTGCTTCAGATGAACAGGTGGGATACCAGACATTTGGATCCCTCAATTCCAGAATAAGGAGAACTTAATCCTGGGTGGAAACGTTCACACCAGTTTTCTAATGCAGTATTTCAAAATTCTTCAGAGAAGAATCAGCTTAAGAACATGGGCTATTCTTAGATACACAGGAAATACAGAAGAAATATAGCCAACAGTTCCAAGGATCTTCAATTAGTTCTGTTTTCAGCCCCAATTCCCACTCCCATTTTCTGACACACCTGCTGTCTCCAAGGGCGGAGCCTCCTTATCCTTTTGTTGGGCAATGAGTATTCTTTTGCTAGAGTTCAAGGTCACATTCTTACCCTGAAGCTTTCTTCATTCTCTTTATTAGCTAATTATTTCTTCATATGTTTTCTGCCTTCCAGAGAGTTTTGAAAGATGTCAACCTTGGAGCATTGCTACCCCAATCATACACTTTTAAAAACTGTTTTAAGATTCTTTTATTGATTACTATAATTTTAATACTGTCAGAGAGAGAGAGAGAGAGAAAGAACACTTCTGCCATCTGATGAGCAGGTGAAACATTCCTACCTTGACCTGACGGTGTTCTCTGCTTTTTTTTTTTTTTTTTTCTTCTACAAATTTTACTGTTAGACCTACCTACAGGAAACAAAGAATAGTTTGAGGAAAAAAAATAAAATCAAGTGCTAAACTAAGTGATCCAGAAAATGAGCTAAAAGAGTTAGCCATCAGTACTTGGGCGAGGTAAGACTTGTAGTGAGCTCTGAGGCTGGGAAGGTATGTTGGAGGCAGGTCCTACAGAGATTTTTAAGCTGTGTGATTAAGTCCAGGCTTTCGTCTCAACATGAAAGAGCAATTAGATGGTTTAAAAAAGGAAATGAAAAGATCTGATGCATGTTCTCCAAAGGTCACCCTGACTCAGATGCATATAGGTCTCATCAGCAAGCAGGTGAGGATCTCTCACATTTTCCTCTCACTTGCTCCTCACCACCGCCCTGAGGAGGTAGCACAGCCAGGCATTATTGCTATTCCTAATTCAGGGGTAAGGAAACTGAGGGTTAGAAATACAATGTGACTTGCTTGAAGTTACATTAGTAGTGGGAATGTTAGAACAAGATCAGGCCGGAAACCCACTTTTTTTTTTTTTTAATTCTTTTTGGACAAGTGCAAAGGAATGAGAGCAAACCAGAGATGTTTGGTCAAAACTGACCAGTCAGTGTCATAGACCAACATGAAGGACCATGCCACTCCTGGCTCCATTCCCCACACTCCTAGGGGCTTCTACTGACAACTCCTCAACTATTTAGAGCCCTGCATCCAAGTTACTCCAGTTAATATGGAGTTTGGAGGAGTAGACACAGAAGGAAGACAATGATGTTTATTCATCATCTATTATATACCCTTCCTTCTCCTCCAAATTCCCTTATACTCCACTAGGTTAAACAGTGTCCCAAAAAAACTTATATGCACTGAAACCTCAGAATGGGGTTCTATTTGAAAAAAAAAAATGTTTTTGCAGATATGATGAGGTTAGGTGGGGGTCATACTGGACTAAGGACGGTCCTAAATCCTAACTGGCATTTTTAAAAGAAGACCATGAAGCACACAGAAAAGGAGGCCATTCGATGATAAAGGTAGAGATAGAGTGATGTGCTACCAACCAAAGGAAATCAAAGATGGCTAGAAGCCAAAAGCAGCCAAAAAGAGGCAAAAGGGATTAGTCCCCTTGCAAGTTTCAGGAAGAACATGGTTCTACTGACACCTTGAATTCAACCTTCAAGCCTCCATAACTTTCAGAAAATAAATTTCTGTTTCTTTAGGCCACCCAGTTTGTTGAATTATGTTACACCTCTCCTAGGAAACTACCACAATATTACGTTCAGAGCAAGGCAAAAACAAAAAGGGGAGAAAAAAGTATTTTTTAAAAATGAGCTCCCCTGAAATTATCAGGAAAGATTTCATAGAAAAGAGTAAAAACTGACCCCTGGTTTTGGTGAAATTCCAGGAGTGTTCCTGGGTGCTAACTTTGTAAAATATAGATCATGTCATCTGAAAATATTAGCTTTGAGAGAGAGAAGGCACTCTGCAGAACTGTAGTCCAGAAAACTGACCTTCCCCTAGCCAGTGCATATTTGTACATGGGGTTCCTAGGCCCCTAGAACATTGCTCCACATTGGAAAAGCTGCCATTTCTTTTTTTCCCCATATTTTTTATTGGTGCATTATAACTATACATAATGGTGGGGTTTGTTGTTACATATTCATATATGCACACAGTATAACAATTTGGCCAATATCAATTCCCAGTATTTCCCCCTTTCCCTCCTCTCCAGCATCCCCTTCCTCTATTCTGCTGATCTTCCTTCAATCTTCATGAGACACCTTTATTTTCCTTTTTCCTCTCTATCTTTCCTCTCTATACATGAGAGAAAACATGCAACACTTGATGTCCAGAGTTTGGCTTATTTCATTTAACATAATGCTCTCAAGTTTCATCCACTTTCCTGCAAATGGTATACTTTCATTCTTTTTTATGAAGCCACCATTTCTTTTTTTATACCTTTATATTTATTTACTCATTTATTTATTATTTTTATGTGGTGCTGAGGATCAAACCCAGGGCCTCACTTGTGCTAGGCAAGTGCTCTATCACTGAGCCATAACCCCAGCCCCCTAAAGCAACCATTTCTTAATGTTGTGGTGTACCCCACTATTCTAGGCATCTGACTAGCATTGCCTCACCTTATTCTCACAAGATTCCTGACTGACAGATACTAAACTCTGAATCACTGTTTATTGACCAAAAGACTAACCCTGAGAGGTGGGTATTAGCCTGCGTCAGAAAGCCACATGCTATCAAGGAAAGGTTTTTGGCAGAGGTTCTGTACAGTTCCTTCCAATGTTTGAGTGCTACACCTTCTTTCTTTGCATCTTTCTCAGCAAACCAGAACATACCCAACTTCAAGGAAATGCTTTCCTAGTCAATGAAATACTCTCAGTTTCCTGACTTTGGCTAAACCCAGAACTAAACACTTTGGGCAACACAGAATTCTTTGTGCTGTTTTTTTACCCACATGAATCCAAGAAAACAAAAGTCAAAAGGTGATTTATATTTGGCCTTGGTACAGAGATGTCAAGCATATACACACGTTCACACCACACACCCTTCTCTCACACATGCATGCCCCCAGCCATGTGCCTGTCACCAAGATCTTACTGGCTCATACCTGTATCATAATGGGTGAGAGGAGGGTGAAAGAAAAGACAGAGTAAACATATTCAAAGTCAACCACAAAGCTGAGAGGTTTTCCAGGGTAAACCCTCTATGTTCCCTTTAACCTCCCAAATTGGGCTCTTCAAGGTATGGGTCATAGATGATCAAAAGTAAGCAAAATTAGAAACCCCTTATAATCTCAAGTGAAAAAGAGAAGCAGAAAACTCCCTGGGCTTAGAACCAGAGAAACTGAGGCTATAATCACGGCATTCTGCCAACTGCTGGCCATGTGGCCTAGTATAAGTCACAGTCTCATTTGATAAAAGGTAAGTCACCCACAAAGCTCCTCACAATTCCTTGTCCAATGGGCAAGTTCCCCTACTACCACCCCCCAGGTCCCCTGGTCTCCTCACTGTGTCTGTATTCCCCACAATGCTACCTACTCACCTGCTAGTCCCTCTTTCTAGAATGGACTTCCCATCATAAACCGCTAAGTGCTTAAGTCCGACCCTCTTTTTCAAGACTAAATCCATAGGATTCTACAAAGCCTTTTCTAATTCATTTCAGCTTAGAATAATCTTATTTTAGAACTACAATAGCCCTCTACCAATAGTGAAATTTGCCTATCTCATGTTTCACCTTGTCAAGTATATTTGTTAACACCCCTTCCATTAGTATATAAGTTTCTATAGGGCATATTTTGTATCTGGTTCATCTTTGAATCCCTCCTCACCTTTAGCACATGTTCAGAAAGCTAAGTTGCCCAAGGACTTACTAGTTATCCTTCCTGTCACTGTGGTTCTCATTTCATTTCCATTTGGGGCCAGAGTCCCAGGAAACTAATAAAATCAGTTCATGTGAGTAACTCCATGTCATGTGACAAATAAAATGTACACATTAATTTTAAACGTTGAGATGTATTGATTTTGAAAAAAAAAAGACAATTAAAAAGAAATTGCACCCTTCTCTTGTTTGGTTGGGCCTCATTCTTGGGAGCATATCTGCCCTGGATGATGGCCACCGTCAAAGGGCCCTAAAGTATTTCAGCTCAAGCAGGTGTACCAGGGCTGGGGCTGGAATCTGGGTTCTGTGTATATTCTTCAGAAAAAAAATATTTGTGGGTTGCTTTGGAAGCTAATGGTGGTGGAGAGAAGGAAATATTTGCTCAGCAGCAGTTTAATGCAAAAAAAAAAAAAAATGTTCCCCCTCCCAAGGTACCTCTTATCCTCACAGCCTGACCTCGGGCTGGAAGATTAGGATATTTCTTGAAGAATAATGGGTCTGTTTACCTTTGGAGTCATGACCTGTTTCTTCTAATTAAAACAAACATTATACTTCAGTATAACATGAAAAAGTGAGGAAAGTGAGAAGGTTTTGAAAAATGAAGCACTTTTGTAAATTACCTAATCCTATTTGTTTTGTTTCCCAGGTATTACCAGCCACTCCTACTAGCGGCTTGACATGGCAAACACCATCTATTTGCCCTCCAGTGACAGACCAAAATTATTTTTAAGGCCATCTCTGTGATTAAAAGCCCGGGAAACCACCATAAATTACCAGGTAGAGCCATCTATTTGCAAATATCATAAATAATCATAAATATTACATATAACCATAAATAAATATCACAGTGTTCTCCATTTCCAGCCATCAGACAGAGCCAGATAGGAGCTGACCCTTACCTCTTTGGTGAATGAGACCTTCCATTCTTGCTGGAGGGGCCTGCTACTCTCCATGGGCTTCCCAAGAAAAACTGACTGTGCAAGCCTCTCCCTAATGCTTGCACATTAAATGCCAGTCATCAAACATCATTAATCACCCTCCAGAACCTAATATTGATTTGCACCTTGGGACTTCCAATGTTCAAGAACTCTGCTTTTGACACTGGACAGTGGAATTCAGGTGGTCTCCTGGATTTAGTGTTCACCAGCTAGACCACATAAAGAAAGCCAATAAAATTCTCTCAGCCTCATTTTCCTTATGTGTAAATAGGAACAGTAATAGTGCCTCCCCTAAAAAATTAAGGTAAGAAGTCAATTAGACAATGTATATTAATCAACACAGCGCTTGGCATAAAAAGACTCATTAAAATGCTTTCACTGCTATTATTCCTCAATGTATTTCTTACTAGAAATGGAACTTGACCTGCTTTGTCATCTTTTTATGTAGTAGATAAAATAAGTGAGAGTAGAAAAGGATGCACGCACAACCATGTAGTTCTCGGTAGCATCTAACTGGGGTGCCTATGGAGACCATCATGTTAGAGACCACAGCCTGCAATCTCTCATGTTAGTCAGCTTTCCATTATCATGAAAAATACCGATATAATCAACTTCTAAAGAGAAAATATTTATTTTAATTCATAGTTCTGGAGGTTTCATTTCATGGTTAGTTGGCCCTGTTGCTTTGAGGTCTATGGTGAAGCAGCACATCATGGTGGAAGCCCATATGGAGAAAAAACCTTCAACTGTGGCCAGAATGTGAAATAGCCAATGAGGAACCAGCTGGGTTCCTCTATTGCCTCTAATGACCAGAAAGATTTCCCACATGGCTATTCTCTCAGGACAGAAAAGAATGTAATTTCCAGTTGAATCACTGCATAGTATGTACCCAATATTGTGTTACTCTGCTCCAGCAAAACTACCATAACAACTAAGATTGCTACTTTTGAATTTGTAGCAATTCACTATTATTATCCAGGATTTTTCTGTTGTTTTTTTTTTTTTTAATTGGAGATAGTCTAGTAAATGAAAGTAGAAAATGACAAGAATCACCCTGCATCTTTAGTTCTTGAAAGGTGGCACCAATTTCTGCCATTACTTCTCCACCTCACCCAAGATGCATGTATTTCCTATCTTTGCCAGGGATGAGGGCGATTTCAGTAGCTTCAATCCAGTCTTCCCTGTTGTGAATTAGGTTTGGTGTGCACTGGTTAGTACTTTAGCCCGTTGCATCTTGGACTGCACTTTCATTACTTGCTTGAATCCAGAGCAACAGAACAGCCACACATACAAGATACCTGAAATGGCTTATTCTTACAGATATGCAGCAAGGGACAGCAGAAGCCTAGGATTGATTGTGAGCAGGACCCCTACAGTTCATCCCAGAGATGATGGGGTCTCATCTGTATTACCCCACTTGTACCACAGCTAAGGGACCCTAGAAAGCGTTCTACCTTAGATTTTATACACTAGGGATAATCCATAACTGGGCTAACATATTAAAGGGCATCCTGTGACTAGGAAAGATTGGAACAGAGCCCAGACTATTGGGACCAGTTCTCCTTATCTCAGCATGTTGCATTCCCACTACATTGTAGTTACTCTTGAGATCTAAAAGCTAAAAAGGGAAAATAAATAGATTGGCCCAAGGCCACCCAGAAAACTGTACAACACCATTATGATAGTTCTCAACCCAGAGATCAAGGATCCATGTATTTGGAGGTAGTGACAACCACCAAATAATCATGTATTTTTCCAAATACACAATCAGGGAGTAGGGAAGTGACATCATTCAGATCTCAATGCACCCACTCTGAGTTGGATTTTGGACAGAACTATATTAATTTCTCAGCCTTCATGTACTTTCACAGTGGAGTAGGGGTGGAGATATTGACATTTAAGAGTCCCTAGATATTAATACAATTTGAAACAAATATCCAAAAAGCCCTGGAAATTTTCAGGCATCCCCTAAGTCAATCTTTACTTGAGTAAATGGATATAGGTAACGATGGAGAAGGACTGGAGGGAGTAATCACTGTGTACTTGCAATGGGTGGCTGTCTCTCCTCCTGCAGGCATGATCTCTCATTCAGGCAATGGATCTGGGTCAGAAAACTTTCTCAGGTTAGACAACTGGGCAAAACATGTGATTTCTAACAGGTAATTGAGCTCAGCCTCCTAATCATCAAATCTAGATCTCTTTTATTTTTTACAATTTGCATAGTGCTTATGTTAGCTTTCTGTTACATAACAAATACCTGAAATAAATCAACTTATACAGAGAAAAGGTTTATTTCTGCTCACAGTTTTGGAGTTTCAATCCAAATGGTTAGTTGGCTCCATTGTCTTTGAGCTTTTAGCAAAGCAGCACATCAAGGAAGGGAGCACATGGTAGACCAAAACTATTCACTTCATGGTGAGGAAGTGAAAGAGAAAGAAAAAGGGGTGGGGCCCCACTATCCCTTCAAGGGCATATCTCCAATGACCCCACCTCCTAAAGTCTTCACCACTTCTCATAGAATCCCTTAAAACACCGGCATTTGAGGGATATTTTGGATCTAAACTATAGCAGTATCCTTGTTGGCTACTATTTTTTCCTGAGGGATGCTCTGTTCTATTCAACATTTCCATCACTTCATCACGTCATTACAATAATTGTGTCTACTTGTCTCTGAAAATGAAACCTGGCCAACTGGCCTCTATGGTTTCAGAGTCCTACCATTCCTATGGCTACCAGTAAATTCGGTTGTGTAGCATCATTTCCTACCTTCATCCCTGGTCTACTATTGCATTAGGCAATAGCAAGAGTATCTGATAATGTCATTTGTGGTGAGTGCTTTGGATCAAATCAAAGGCATCAGCTCAGCCCACTTTAGTGGGTTGGAGATTGAGATTAGCCAGGTAGATGGTCAATTGGTGTGGACACCAATGCTCAGATGAGCTTAACCATGAGTGTTTTATCACACATTATTACTGGGAAAACTAGAGCTATCCGTGATTCCACCGGAAGAGGACAACTGGGAGCTTTGTACATGGAACTTTCCTCAGTCCCATGGGACTCTGTTCTTGGATTATTTTAATCTGTATCCTTTCACTGTATTACACAGAAACCATGAGCATAACAGCTTTTGGTGGATTTTGCAAGCCCTTCCAATGAATTACTGAATCTAAGGGTGATCCTGGGGACCCCTGAACTCCACAATTGGTATCCAAAGAAAGGGCATTCATGTGGAATTTTGCATACTTTATGATCACTCATTGAATGTGATCCATGTCACCCTGGAAGGATGAGGACTTTGGATGACGTTTTCTTCTGACAAGCAGACTCAGGCAGGGGCTGGAAGCTAGAGGTTTTCTATCCATGACACTCTCACAAACTGACGGATGGATTCGTTCATTCCTGAAGAAGGCGATGGGAAGTACATCCCAGAACCTATCACAATGAGACGGGCTTTAATCATCAGATTAAAATCCCTATTTTTAAAAGGAAGAAAACTCATATGTCTACTAAAGGGGGGAGGTGCCTCCTGGAATGGAGAAAGTTGTGATATTTTTTTCATTTTTGGAAGAATTAAAAACTGGGAGCTGGATTTGTAGACAGAATCTCTGTCATTGTGTGTCCACGTGATTTTCTATGACTATTCCCAGCGGGTCATCTAATGGAGTTAGTCCTTCAATGCTGATTTCTAATATTAATGGCCAAAAGCAATATTATAATCAGTATCTATGACCCCCTGGCTAGAACTCTTCTCAGCAGGTGTCAACTTTAGCAATTTTCCTAAAATTTGAAACCTATACGTCAAAGTCATGACCGAAAACCGCAGCACTACTATGTATCATTTTGTCTGTGAGGTGAACAGTTCCCTTTGCAATCTACTGAACAGGGCCAAAAGAATCATCTGAAACCACAGACGGGTATCAAGATTGCCTTAACTTCACAAGAGAACAATTCTACAATAAATGTCACTCAGCTGTAATACCTAATGACCACCCAAATCACACCTCATTCCATGCTAATTTCATTAAGGCTTTATGCTATGGAGCTGTGGTCGCTGGTAAAACTGTACAGCTGCCATAAAAGCTCTAGAGGTAATTTCAAAAGGTCATCAAAATTTCACTGGCCTTCCATACTTCTTACCTCTGCCTCAGTCCAAAGTTGACTTTCTCCTATCTAGAAAGTTCTGGTTTTTATTAAACATCTCTGGAGGAAGAGATTCCACAACTTCCCTTCCCACTTTCCATTCTTTACCCCTGATATTTAAGTGGAAAAAAAAATGTTTTAAGACATTCTCTTCTGCTACACTGCCAATGAAAATATAAATGGGCTATCCGGCTCTGGTCTGAATTTGAAGTATCCAGTAAATATAAAATTTCTTCTTCTCTTCCTCTTACTCTTTTGGATACTTGGCAAGCAGTTACATTAATATTCTACTAACCCCAATAAAGTCAATAGCAGCTCTCACTGATAGCTCTCCTAAATCAAATGATATATCATAGCTGCACCAAAAAAACTGGGTTTCCACTCAGGAACCACAAAGGCATGGACCCCAACCAAAATTCAAATCCTTTCCAGAAGGACTCTGGTAAGGAAGGATCTTCTCCCAGAACAAACCCATTCATAAGTCCTGAATATAAGTCCATAGCTGAAGTACAGGTTCTTTTTTAAAAAATCAGAGTGCAAGACAGAGCTATTTTTATTTCCTAATTAAATAGTTAACTTCTTTTCCATCTTTATCATGATGGATGAATGTTTAAATCTATGATGTGGGACTTTTTGCTCATCTTAAGCTGTACTATTTTATAGTATTCAAACATATTACAGTTATCACTATAATTACTGTAAATGCAAAATAAGTTATAATAGTACAATCTGAACTTGAATTCTGGAAGATAAAAGCAGAAGAAATAAGAATTCTTGAACACCTTTCAATACTCAGAAATAGGCTTTAGGATCACCTACCTCTCAAACACAAATACCTATAGTAAAGGTCAGGGCGGGGGGTAGGGGAAGCCTTGGGTTGTAGCTCAGGGGCAGAGTGACCCTGGGTTTAATTCCCAGTGCCACCAAAAAAAAATCATATAGTATTACTTCTATTTTATCTATTAGTTGAAGCAGCCATGAGCCTTCCCAGTGCCACCAAGAAAAAAAAATCATATAGTATTACTTCTATTTTATCTATTAGTTGAAGCAGCCATGAGCCTACCCAGATTTAAAGGGCAAGACGTGAAAATAAAACAAAGAATTTTGGACTGTTTCTTTTTTCAAAAACCACAGATGGAAAAAATTCATGTTTGAGTACCAGAAAGATCTGAGCTCAGTCCTGACTCTTCTTTTCACAAGGCAGCATTGAGCAAATTATTTAACCTCATTGATCCCTAATTTTTTATCAGGTCAGAAACAATGTGTATGAAGTCCACCATGCATAGTAAATGCTCAGCCAATAGCAATGATTATTTCCTTCCCATTGCATTGTGGAGAGAGATGATAAGGAGTCTCTTAACTGGAGTCTTCTTGTAGCTTTATAGTATGTATGACAGGGTCCTTGCTGGATCTGACAGGCATTTTGCTTCCTGACAACACATCCTGAGTGCCTAAGATTATTCAAGGATGTAACCTGCAAACAAATCATGGCCCACCCAGAGTGGAACAAGCAATTCTCATATTCATCTCATGATGGTGCCAGCTTTGACTTTCACCTTTTGAAAATGGCTGCCTGTCCTGAAGTCTCCAAAAAGAAAGGGCAAAAAAAAAAAAAAAAAAAAAGTAGGTTTCTCTCTTAGGAGAGGAGGAGAGAAAGCAAGAAATAATGGGTGAGGAGTAAGGAGAGAAAATCCTACAGTACCTATCTTCCTGAGCTTGAAGGAGCCTCTCAGTATCTGCACGTGTTATAAATAATATAATCACCTCCGTGCAATCGGACAGTGCTAATGGAGACAGTGAAGCCTGCAGTATATAATATTTATTTGAAAGAGAAAATGATTTCATTTTCATTTTATTTCTGGTACAGCAAAGCATTCAAGTAGCACACGATGAGCCTTTCAATTACATGTTTAATTCATTCAGATGATTTGTGCACAGCAAGGAGATTTTAATCCTGGGGATGCTTAGTAAGAGTGCTGTTAGGTTAATACAGTTCTCAAAGGCTTCTTGGATTGGATTCTACTTAACACTTTTTCAAAGACTGAGCCAGAGAGGTGTACGGCCCACCAAAGGTCTAGCTGGCAACACTAAAACTTTCCTCTGCTGTGTCAGTTCTTCAGAGAGGCTTCATGCTCTCCCCAGGCAAGACAAGCACTCATGCTAAATGTACTCAGGGCCCTGTATCTCTCATGTTTATAATTCGTCACCTATATAATTGTTTTTAATTGTCTCACATTACTGAAGCCAAGCTTATCTCAGAGTGGTAGACAGGGTGGGCTGGAGCACAGGCAGTGAGCTCTGGTTGTGGTATATAGAGCTGCCCTGCCAGTGGGGAGCCTGAGACATGGTGAGTCAGGGCCCAAAGGAGCCAGAGCACACTGACCTGTTGTACAAGGCTGCCAGGACCACCCAGCCCTTACCAAGTGCAGACACTGGCTCCACAGAGTCACAGACCCTAACCTGAGTATCCAATATCCACTAACCTCAACCTCTCCACTTCCCAACCATCTGAGGAAAAACAGAAATGGGGCAGACTCAAATTGAGATCACAGGAAAGTTACTCAGAGGCTAACCAATAGCTTGTACTTTTCCAAAATCTGATTAGCTTAAGTTTGGACTGATGGTGTTGACCCAGATGCTATATAAACCCCTCGATTGGTGCATTCAATGGGCAACCTGATATTGAGTCCCCTCTTACTCCCCTCTTGCCCTGCAAGAGCTCTGTCTCTTTTCTTCCTACTTGAATGAATTCTTCTCTTTCACACTCTCTCTTCCTTTTCTGTGGATCTCATTCTTCGAATTCCTGAGACAAGAATCCAGGAAGAAGAAGAAATTGGCAGTGAGCTTCTGAGGTCAGCTGCAACACTGGAGGGCCCCGCCTGCCATTAAGAACTGCAACATGCCACTCAATGGTAATGGAGAAGAATCAAACTTTTCAGACTGCAAGCCTCAGGGCTGACCCTCAAAGCTGGCTCTGGCAGGCATCTCCTGCTTTGATTAGATGCTAAAACTCAACAGGCTTTCGCAGCTTTCACCCACCATCACAAGTGGAGAACTGAATTTCCTCTCAAACCCTGGTTTCACTACTACATTTTCTAGAATATAAAATCCACTTGTTCAGAGTCCATATCTTATTTACCTACAGTGCCCAAAATAGTGCCTGCCTAACTTACAGTAAGTATTTGATACAATTTGGTGACTTGTCTTCAATATATTATTGTTTATTCTGACAAAATTAAGTGTGATTTATATATATGTGTGTGTATACACACACACACAAACACACACACAATATATATGTACAGTATGCATATGATGGAGCAATGACCACTTATGATACATGCAGAGTTATTGACAGAAAAAGGAATCCATAGATTTGTCTTGCAAGTCAGGTTATAAAAAGTATGCATAGTAAAATAGTAGAGTGTGATGATTAAGTGTCAAATGAATGTAAACAAGTTGCTTAACCTGAGCAAGCATCATTCCTCACCTGTAAAAGAGAGACTAATAACAATCTCAAATATTAAGGGGTATTAGAAGAATTGAGTGAGAAATGCAAATAAATAAAATAATTGGTTAAAAAAAATCTCAACAAAATGCCTAAGGTATACTACATGCTTGATAAATATTAGCTATTTTGAAGATCATAATCTCATTTTACAGGAAAAAGAACTTTCCATGTTTTAATAAAAAGGTCTTAAACTAGTTATTAACATAAATATGATGGTCAAAGTAAGATTTTAGACTTTTTAAATATTTATTTTATCTGTTTCTGTATTTTCTGGACAATAAGGTTATTTTAATTTGGGGGTGGGATGATAACTTGGTTTTTTTCAGCAGCTCTAGTTGACCATCCCTTCTAAGCAGAATGTTTTGAAGATGGCTTCTCCAGAAAATGCTCTTGGATTTATCAGAAGTGGGAAGATTAAATGAAGGTTTAAGATGGCCAGCTGCAGAAATATGTTTATCTAAATTCCACTGAAATAACAGAAGAATTGCAATCAAAAAGAAATTTCACATGAGCCAAGAAACTCAGAGTTGCCACTAGGATATCAGAACTTTGAGAATTTTCTAGAAAAAGTTGTTGGAACCTGATCTAAAGAATTCACATGGAAATGAAGGCAAATGAGAAACCTCCCAATACAGAACTGTAAAAAAGCCCCATGATCAGAGAATCAAAGAGGGGAAAAGATGGTAGACCTGGTCACTGATTCTAAGAGTGGAAGAATTATGTCCCTGTTCTCAGAGTGCCCAGTGCTGGGATTTGACCTCAGCTACAGCTCTGCAATATGGGGATTTTGACACAGAACACTGAAGGTAGATAATGGAGTTTGAAAAAGAAAATTTCCAAATCTTTAGGTTACCTCAAGGGAAGAAACAAAACTCCTCTTGACGATAAAATCCTGAAGGAAAGGCCTACTTTATCAGCGCCCACTCTCTACTCTCCAGAAAAAAACCCAGCCCTCTAATCTGAATTGTACCCATTGCCAAGGGAAAGCAATGCTCACATACCCTAGGAAAGCACATCTGAGCTCTCTGTTGTGTTCATTTACACACTCACTTATTTTAAAATATGAACTGTCATAAAGCATTGCCAAACATTCAATAGAAATCCATAGGTAACAGAAGAAAGGAAGGAGGGAAGGAAGGAAGACAGTGAGCGAGAGAGAAAGGGAGAGAGTGATAGAAAAGAAAAAACACCCAACTTTTCTAAACAGAAAAGTAGCCAATTAACAGAAGAAACACAAATGGAAAATTAACCTGAGAAAGGATATGCAACCTCACTAGGAATCAGGGCAATGAATTTTAAAGCACTAGAATGACACCCTTATGTTTCTCTCTCAGATTCACAAAATTTTTTAAAGATTGATTAGAGTTATATACGGAAAGAATGTGGTTAAATGAATAAGCATACATGCTGGTGGAAAGAGAACTCACAATCAGCTTTTGGGTGGCACCTTGACACTGTCTTTTCAAATGTAGGCACATGAGGCTATTTCATTTCTGAGAATAGATCCTATGAAATTCTCATACACCTGGACCAGCCGAGCCACACGCACTGAATATTCACCAGTCCTTGTTCATTAGATGCAGTCTAGTCTATCACTGAGAGAATGCAATGCAGTCTCTAAGACAATTGAGACAGAGCCATATGTACCCAGACAGAATGATTTCTAAGATACATTATTAAGAGGGAAAAAAAAAAAAACCACAGAAAAATAAATATCAAGATCCTAATTATCTTTTTAAAACTACACATATGTATGATTTATATCTATGTGTAAATGCCCAGAAAAAGGTCTGAAAGGTACAAATCAAATGATTTTGTTATTTTTGTGTCATTTCGACTTCATTCTACATGCATGCATGTGTGCACACATGCACACACACACACACATACACACAAAAACACACACTTATCTATACTGCTTAAATTTTTACAGGAAGTGTTCACATATTACTTCTGTAGTTAAGTACAAATATCTCTAAACTTCCCTGTCGCATTACCAGCTTTGAGAAGAGGACTGTAATGGGTCTTCTTCCTTAGAGTTCACCATCATTCAGGTAAGACAGCTAAAGACACAGGGAATTGTGAAACAAGCTTAAAATATAATCTGTGGACAAAAATCTTACTCCAAATTTTATCTTGTTTTCCTTGTTATAAGGGTTTGCAAACGATCTTCAGTGTTCTGCAAAGGCCCACAGACTAAAAGCCTGGTCCCCAGCCTGAGGCACAATTGGGAGGTAGTCACATCTTTAGGAGGTGGAGCCTCATGGGAGGGAGCTAGCTCACTGGGGAATGGACATTCCTTTGAAAGAGATCTTGGGAACTCTGCCTCTTCCTCTCTCATTTTGCTTTCCAGCCACCCTGAGGTGAGCAGATCTTCTCCACCATGCTCTCCTGCCAGGGTGTACTGTGCTGCCACAGACCCAAAGCAATGTAGCCTGGCGACCACGGACCAAAACCTCTGAAAACATGAGCCCAAACAGACTTTCCCTTCTTTTGGTTATCTGGGGTGTTTTGTCACAATAGAAAGCTGACTAATGCTAACACACCGGCTTATTTTTCATTGCCCCATATGCTTGTTTGTGTCTGCCCACCTTGTGCATAGCTCTGCAAGGACCCATAAGCCCTGGTGGAGAATCTCAGTAAATAACATCACAGTGAAGGATCCCAGTCTGGAGCCCTGGGATCCAGTCCACCCAGGATCTCTCAGGAGCTGTGAAATCTGGAACAAGTCCTAGCTTATGCATGTGCTCTCAAAGTCCTTTCCTGTTCTTGACCTTTAGATTTGACATGCCCCCCGTGGGCCCCTTCTTATCTCCTCAAGAGCTGCAACAGGAATGTGAGAGCGCTCAGCCTCCATCTGCCTATCCCTCCATGAGGGCCAGGAGCTGATGAGAACGGACGGACCACCTGTCATTTCCCCACAGCACTATTCTTTGGTAGACACATCTCTGATGGTTTATGCCAGGAGCCTCTTAGTGAGAATCTGGAGTGGCTCTGACGTCAGAGGTCACTATAACCCACAAAGATGAACAAGGTGTCCCCTCCTGAGACCAAACTGTTCATGTTTGCACTGCCCTTATCAATAATACAACTCCTGTCACACCATATTTACCCTCGGTTCTGTTTTGTTTTCATGTTTATATCTCCCCCGCAATTTACCATATATAATGATCGCCCACATAAAGAATATAAACACATACACACACACACACACACACACACACAATACGTGCAACTTAAAAACTAATGATATGCCCCACATAGTGGTGCACACCTGTAGTCCCAGTAGCTCCGGAGGTTGAGGCAGGAGAATTATGAGTTCAAAGTCTGCCTCAACAACTTAGCAAGGCCCTAAGCAATTCAGTGAGACCCTGTCTCTAAATAAAATACAAAAAAAGGGCTGGAGATGTGACTCAGTGATTAAGTGCCCCTGAGTTCACTCCCCAGTTCCAAAAAAATAATAATAACCATATACATATATACCCACTCTTGCCCTTCACACCAATCCTTGACATCATTGCTCCACGAGGAGTGTTAACTAGCCCCAGTGTTAACTGCTATTTGGATTTTTTTTTTTTTTGGCCATTAGTAATTCCCTTTTGTTCTTTACACTTTTACCAAATATACAAAATTAACTCTATTTTAAAGGAATGAGCTTTTTTTAAAAAAAAAAAAAGCTCATTTTCTGATTTCTTATAAGGAATAGTTATTGCACAGCACAATGCCTGGTCTACTAAGTATTCAAAAACCTCATCTTCTGTTATCATTTTTTAAAACATCTACTAATATAATGCAAAAGAGCTTTGTTCATTCAATAATCAATCTCCTCTATTCCCTAATCACCTACTATGGTCACCTCTGCCACGCCAGATCTCTAAAGCCATATGATTTGGGGTTTGTTTCTTCTTAGATCTTCTTTTTAACTTTTTATTTTGAAATATTTATAGACTCAGAAGACATTGTAAAAATGGTACAGAAGTTTCTTTGTACCCATCACCCAGCTTCTCCCAGCGGTGACATTTTATGTATCTATAGTGCATTTCAAGGCTGGGGATGGAGCTCAGGGGTAGAACACTTGTCTAGCATGCCTGAGACCCTGGGTTTAAGCCCCAGCACTGAAAAATGAAAACAAAAAAATTACTTGATGAGTGGGGAGTTATGTCCTACTCCTTAAGGAAGGAGCACAGTACACAGTACATTATCAAAATAATGAAATCTGCTCTGACACCATACAATTAACTACACTATAGACCTTTCTATTAACCTGTTTTTTGCATGGATTTTTTTTTTTTTGGGGGGGGGCATGCAAGAAATCCTGTGACATTTTATCCAAGGGTAGACTTGTGTAACCATCATGCACTCAAGATATAGAACTGCTTTGTCATCACAAAGAAATTCCCTCATGCTATCCCTTTCCTGGTCTCATCCCAACTCCCTTACCCAATCCCTGACAACCACTAGCCAGGCCTCCATTTCATCATTTGGGGAGTTTTATGTAAGTGGAATCATAAAATACATGACCTTTTGAGATAAGATATGCAGTCTTACACTCATGAGAAACTGGCTTTACATCCTGACGCTGAATTTCTTGACTAGAAAGAACTGAATTCTTGACCAGGTTTTTACTGAGGAGAATTAATTCCATCTTTAGGTCATGGAAAGTGTCTCATCTTAATGAAATCTGAGAATCGAATGAAACTCCAGAGATAAAGGATGTAAACATTGGAATTTACTAAGGTATTGAAAAGTATCCATGAGGTATCAGAATGGAGGAGGAAGAGCAGGTGATAATCCTCACCCCCACAATAGGGGCGGGACCCACCTGGAGATCCAAGGGTGAACTCTAATTAATGGCAAAAACATGCACTTGCTACCTACACCAGAAGTTAATGAATTTGGAAGAAGTTTGTCTATAAATTTCAGAAATGAGTTTCGAGTACATTTATCAATCCCTCCTACCCACAAAGTGACTAGAAAAAAAAAGAGATTGTTTGCAAATTGCACAGCAGGCCAGGAAAACAGTCTGAAAACCTTTTCAATCAGATATTTTGGAAGGAACATGTCTAAAAACCACTCTTGCCAAGTTTTCAGGCTGCTCCTTTGTAAGCTCATTTTTGAAGATTTGTCACAAAGCAGGAACTGGAAGGAGAAACATGTTTTATTTTGTTATACAATGAAGTTCTTTGTCCAACAAATAGATGTGATAATATCACTGTGTTGGATATACTCTGCCATTCTCCAAAGTGGTTGTGGCTGCTTTTTACATTTTTGCACCTTCAGTCTGGTTGAGAGCACCCAAAGAATGGTGCTAAAAGCCTCTTTTCAGACACTTCAGGGGCATTCTTTTGTTCAAATTTACTTCCCCTTTCCCACCCGGTCCCTGGCACCAAACACAGGCCTACAAATCAGTTCCAACTGACAGGAGGAATGAAGTCAGCAGGAGCTGGTGCCAAGCTCCTCTCGGGCTCTGCTCACCCAGGCCTTGCTGACCTTCCCCCTGCACCGGGAGGTGCAGCTCAACTGCTCTCAGAATCAGAACTTTGTATACATGCCAAGTGGCTCCGGGGACAGTTACAGCAGAAACTCTGCCACTTTCATTTTACCTGGACTGTCAGAACCAAACACTTTGCAATTGACCACTTTCCACCTTTATTTAACATTAGAAGTTCTAGCTGATTCTGAGACGGTTTTCTGGGAAGGGATCCCAAATGAAGAACCATCTCTGTAAATCAATGACGACAAAAACGACTTCATAGGGTGAACCGTCTCCCACTGGGTTACAGAACTCACTCACGTGAGCTGCAGTTTTCTAGAATACTCAAAAAAGTAGATGAAAATGGAAAAAGACATTTCCAGTGGCCTTTCTCAGCTGCAAATGTCTGAATCTTTAGATATCACAACTCAGCTACATGGTTTTGAGCACTGGTTCTCTACTGAGAAAACTGGATCCCTTCTCCCTGCCGTTTTTGTTTGTCTGAACTGGTAGCATCTGCTACTGGAGTCCAGTGGGTAGAGGCCAGGAATGCTGCTAAACATCCTGCAATACACAGGCCATCCCCACTAAATATAAATAAATAAATAAATTTCCTGATCCTAAATGCACATAGTGCTGAGGCTGAGAAACCCTACTTAAAGGAAAGCACAGGGCTTTTGCCATCAGATATCCTGAATTTGAATTTGGCCTTCATCCTCAACCTTACTTAACCCCCTCCAGACCTCTTCCCTACATTATTACCATCCCCATGATGCTCAGTGTTTCCTTACCACAAACCCAAACCCCCTTCCCCTGTGCCCTCTGGAGCTCTTGTGCCAGGATCCACAAAGACCTGCATCTCCCTTTCTCTAGAAAGTTCTTATACGTTTTTGTATTGAGAGTCAGCTGTCCACTGAACACAATAGTTCTTCTGAAACGCCTTTTCAGGTAGTAAAATTCTTATCATCTCCTGTGCTGGAATCTCAGTTAGAGGACAATGTTATCCCCAATGCCACTTCCAGAGAGTTACTGCTCTACCCATAGAACAAGATCTCTGCTCACCGGAGATAGTGCCTTCTGACCCTGACAACTCTTTCCAATATTATTCATTGCTCTAATCTCATGATATCCCAGCTTGCAATATTCTTCTTAACCCAGTTCTGGCTGTGTGTTGGTGACTTCAAAACCTAGGTGAAATTTCCATCCAACATCCTGGCACAGCCACCACATTGCCCAACTCCAGGAGCTAAATAAGCGCTGTCGCCTATGTCAATGGCGCCCCCTGGATTTTGCATTGCATACCCTGCAGAGCAATATGCGATAGAGGGTCTTGATATCATCTCCAGTCACTTTCCTTCCCCTCGCTGAGCCATCACCTCCTTCCAACTCTGCATCACTCCAACATTAATTCCAACATCCCAAACCGTTTGAGTCAATGGCTCAAGTATCTCCATAATAACAATCCTTCCCAGGGAGGATAAAGAAATCCTTTTCACTTTCTGTTGGTTCCCTCTGTTTCTTTCTTAACTGGAGTTCATGGTCTGTCGTTATATAGATACCCATAGTCTCTCTTGTGCTCTTCATTCCATTCCATCTGGTTGGCACAGCCCCAGCTGGGGAGGAACCCAATCACCTGCCATCCTAAGTCATCTGCATCCTGGAAACAGTATTTCCAGAGAAAAAAATCACAAAACAGGGAAGATGTGACTTTTGTCACTTTCCTCTCCCTTGTCACCCATCTCCCTTATATCTTCTTGTCCTGTGAGTCTTGGAGGCTTCATTCCTGGTGCCTCTTGAGTCATGTTGTTCTCTCTAACTCAAGGCCCCCATTGAGGGATCAACCCTGAAATAACACAGGATCAGTTTTGAAATATGAATATCGTGTCATTTCGTTGTCACTGCCTAAACCTCTTCAGTTGCGTACACTCATTTTAGAATAAAATTGGAAATTCTCATCACAGCCACAGTATTGCATGGCCAAGATGGCTCTGCTTGCATGTCTACACAGCCCTTGCACTTATTTCTCCCTGTGCAGACCTGTACACTGGCCACTTTGGCTTCCTTTCTGGTCCTCAAAGTTGTTATGCCCTTCTCACCCCACATCCTCCTCATAAGCTACTTCTTCTGTCTTTAGTGTGCCTCCCTGGTCCTGGCTTATTCTTCCCTCTCAGCATCATCTTGTCCTTAGAGATGTTTTCCCTAACCTTCCTCTCCCCTCTAACCATATACAAGGTCAATTTCCATTGATCTGTGATCTCTTGATATACCTTGCTTATCCTGTAAAAATATTTATCACAAATCTAATTAATTGTGTTATCAATTTGTTTAAAGTCTGTTTGCCCAGCCAGAAAGTAAACTCTGTGAAGGGCAGCAACTGTGTGTTTTGTGCACTCTGGTATCCCCAATGCTTTGTATAGAGTAGGTGCTCCATAAATACTTGATGAGATGAATAAATCTCTGAATGAATTAGAACCTAAGTTTGGCCTCAAAAGATAAGCAGGAGTCAGATAAGCAAAAAAGATGAAATTTTCTCTAGCCATGAGTACTGTATAAAAAGTAGATTGTACAAGCTTTTGCTGTTGATTAGGAATTTCTATGTGTGTATAACAGACAATAATGAACTTGAAAGATGTATGCTTCAGAGACATCCAGGTCCTATGTGTAGACAGACCTACCATTTTTTTTCTTTCTTTTTCTTTTTCTTTTTTTTTTTTTTTTTTTTTTTACCAGAACAGGTCAAAGACTTAGAACTGAAGGGGTAGGGGGTTCACGATGGAGACAATGGGAGAGTAGCTTTCAGTATAGGGGACTTTTCAGAGAGGAATATCTGCCACATCTCTGCTCAATTCCACAGCCAAGTAATCATAAGCCAAGGGATGCTGTAAACCACCCTCTTCAGAGGAGAAATACATAGCCTCTTAGCTGCCCATACATAAGCCCCTAAAACATTCCACTGGAAATAATACTCATCTTCCACTGAAAGTGATGCTAAAGACTTTAAAAAAAGTGTATAGCAAAGCATAGAAAACAGTGGGCATTAAAAATAAAAACATAAAGTAGAACGACTGCTCTAGATTCAAAAATCTGTTACAGCAGTCAAATAGTTCTACAAGGTTTGCTTGAACAGCACTCTCCTCCCATCCCCCACATCCCAGAAGCAAACACTTGTAATCTTTTGCTGGATTTTTTTTTTTTTTTTGCGACTTGTCTCCACATCTCTAAGCAGCAAGCTTATACTATGCCTCTACGTCTTGAATTTACTCATTCTCTCTCACTCTGGCAGTGTCATTGTTGAAGCATTTTTGTATGTGTATGTTTCCAATGCCAAGCACAGTTCCTGGCTAGTGTTATTTAAGTTGTTGAATATCTTAAGTATAAATGAATAGAAAGAACAAAGGAACATTCTGGGTTGAAGATCAGGTTTATCTATTTATTAGTTTTAAAGATCTTAAGCAAGTCATTGTTTTCTCTTCAACCCCAGTTTCTTCACTAATGAAATGGAAATATGATATGATATGATATGCCAGGCTATGTCCTGTAACTACTGTAAAACATCAAGTGAGGTTCTGAGATCAATATATAAGGCAAGAAACTAAGGCAGAAGTTAACCTCAGGGAAATTCTTAAAACACATGCTAAGTGCATCACACGTGGTTTCATGTACATAGCTTTACACAGGTGTACCTTGCACACTAAAACTGTAAAACCACTAAGTCACACCTACAGAAATAAAACCAGAGTCTACATGCAAATGTAAGAATCTTCATGAGTACTTTCAGTGTTCTGCTTTTCAGATACTTTTAAATCCCTAGGACAGGCTTTCTCATTTCTATTGGCATTTGGGACCATATAATTTTTCATTATGGCAGAGTTGCTCTGGGCGTTGTAGAATGTGCTCTGGGTGTTGTAGAACGTTTAGCTGCAGCATCACCCTTCTTTTCTCCCCACCCTCCCACCTGTGACAACCAAAATTGTCTTTAGACATTGTCAAATGTCCACTCTACATAGAGCCATAACATGGAGAAGCCACATAGAAATAGGAAAATGCCCCACAGTACAGGAAACCAGAAATAAATCCATGTCATTAGGGCAGTGACTTTCAACAAAGGTGGCAAGAATACAAATGGGGAAAAGACACTCTCTTCAATAAATGGTTTTGGGGACAACTGTATATCCATGTGCAGAAAGAGTGAAATTAGACCCTGCTCTCACACCACTAAAAATCAACTCAAATGATTAGATTTGAACATAAAATATGAAAATAGAAGAAAACACAGAAGGAAAGTTCCTTGACATTAACCTAGGCAATAATCATTTGAATGTGACTCAAAATCACAGGCAACAAAAACAAACTGGATTACATCAAAATAAAATGATTCACAGCAAAGGAGTAATCGAAGAAGTGAAAAAATAACCTTCAGAATGGGAGAACATATTTGCAAACTATTCATCTAATAGGGATGAATTTCAAAACTATCTGAGGAACACAAACACTCAATAGTAGGAAAATAAATAACCCAATTTTAAAATGGGCAGGAACCTGAATAGACATTTCTCAAAAGGGAATACACAAATATCCAACAGGTATATGAAAAATGCCCAGTTCCACTATTCATCAGGGAAATGTCAATTAAAACCACAGTGAGGCATCACCTCACACCTGTTAAAATGACTGTTCTCAAAAATCAGAAGATAGATAAGTGTTGGTGAGAATGTGGAGAAAAGGGAATCCTTGTACTTTATTGATGGGAATGTAAATTAGTACAGCCATTGTGGGAAACAGTAGGGAGCTTTCTTAAAAATCTAAAAAGAGAACTACCATATGATCAACTCCAGTACTAGGCATATATCCAAAGGAAATAAAATCACTATGTCAATGAGATATGTGCACTCACATGTTCATTACAACATCATTCACAATAGCCAAGGCACGGAGTCAACCTAAGTGTCCAACAGATGAGTAGATAACGAAAATCTGGTATATATACACAATGGAATACTATTCAGTCTTTTTTTAAAAGGGATATCTTGTCATTTGCAATGACATGGATGAACTTGAGGGATGTTATGTTAAATGAAATAAGTCAGACATGGAAGGACAAATAATGATGATCTCACTTAAATGTGGAACCTTAAGAAGTTGAATTCAGGGAAGCAGAGAGTAAGTAGAATGACAGTTACTAGGGGTGGGGATTGGAGAGACCTTAGTTCAAGGACACATTTCAGTTAGATGGAAGGAAGAAGTTCAAGAGCTTTATTGGATAGCACAGTGACTATATTTTAAAATTATGTGTTGCATTCTTGAAAATTGCTGAGAGTTAATTTTAGTGTTCTTACCACAAACAATGGGAAGTATGTGAGGTAAGGAATGTGTTTAATGGCTCAATTCAGAGGTTCCACAATGTATACATATTTTAAAACAATACAACTGTATGTACAATTTTTATTTGTATACAATAAATATATATAATTTTTATTTGTAAATTAGAACATAGAAAGAAAGAGAGAGAGAAACCCAAGAAATCCCACTTGTGCTAGCCCCCACTGTTTTAGTCATCCAGCATTAATCCCAAGACATGTGAGCAAAGGAATCTTCGGATGAGTCTCACCCCACCCTTCAAGCTGTCCTAACGGACGTCCCAACGGTCCCCACTAAGCCCTGCCCAAATTGTACATTCATGAGTAAAATTAATGTTGTTATTTTAAGCCACTAGGATTTGGGTGGTTTGTTATGTAGCATTAGATAATGAGAAGAGATCGGGTCTGGTCGCAGGAAGCTGTAAAATACCTGACCAAAAAATTACCCATTTCAAATACATTGCAGAAGCTGAAAGGTGACTGGTTAAGGTCACTCTAATTGCACCATTTTACTTTGCTGGTTTCCTACCTGAGCTTTAGCAAGATGTAGTGTTACCTTGACGACAAAAACCATCCAGAAAATCTCTGGGTTGACATAATATTAACCCCCACACTCCAGCTTCCTGGGGATTTATATTTTTACTTTTCCCTCTAACAGTTTGGTGTGTGTGTGCTTAATTTTTTTCAACCAACACTTTCAAAGCACTAATGATGAAATGTGGCTTTTTGCTAGACAGAAATGTAATACTTGTCCTTTTCTCTTTCCCAGTTGAACTGCAGAGGTGATCTCATTAAGGTCTTCTAAGAAATTCAGCACAACAAGATTCACTTCTGCTCAAAATTATAGGTGCCCAAATGCAGAGACCATGACCAGCTTTGTGTCCCTCTAGGATGGAAATAGTATTGTATACTGGGGACCAAGCTCTCCCATCCACACTCAAGGAAGAGTTCTCTCAGTGGGTCCCATAGCCCTCTTCAGACTGCATTTTTTTTTTCTTGTTTCTTGTTTAAAATTAAAACTTATTTGGCTTTTACAAGCAATTTGCTATCTACTGAACAAAGACAAAAATGTAAACTGATATGAGGTATTAGATTCATTTTTTTAAACCCAGGAAAATCAGAACATTGCATTTTAATCAGTTGGCAGGTAGTCCATGATCATGATGAATTTCTTATTCTGGTTGACACATTTTCAAATGTTAATGTCCACTGGTAGAATAAACTGTGTTCTAATGATTGAAATAATGGCTTCAAAGGTGAGCATCAGCTTATCGTGGTTTCAAATCTTGGCACTATATGTGGAGAGGTGTTAGGTTATGCACTTGACAGAGAAATAATTGCAGCCACATAATGAAAAGAAAGCAGCTTTCTGCAAGGGATTATGAAGAGGGCCTAAGTCATGAAGAAAAGAGGCTCCTTTTCCGGATGGAACAATCCTTAATCAAGCACTGCACAATGCAGTAGACACTAGATCAAGTTTCATCAAAGTTGCATAGTTTACATCCCTGGGGGCCCCAGTGGAGTATACATTTTCTTTTTCTAACGCAAAAGGAGAGAGAATCAGAGACCTTTTTCTTTTCTATCAAATCTCAGCACTCTTCCAACCTAATACTGAGTCCAGAAAGAACTGAAACTTGGAAGCGACAGGGTGAGTTCCCAGATTTTTCAACTCCCCAGGAGAGAAGTCCAGATAACCTCCTGGTGACCGAATATACTTCCATATGTAGGCCACTGGTGGAGTTTATTTGAAAGTTTATAAAGAGCAACCATCAACAACAGGAAAAAGGAATTGGAAATATTATCCAGAAAGGAATTACTGGTCTTCTATAGCATCATTTCTTTATATTAAACCATGAAATTGATAAAAGTTTCTTACTCCCTTTGACCTTGCAATTCCTAGTTAAACTCATCTTGAGCTATCTTATTAGGAAAATATGTATCAGTGTACCCAGTCTGCTTATAAACAACAGAAATTTATTTCTCACTGTTCTGGAGGCTAAGATCAAGATTAAGGCTCTGGGAGATTCCATGTCAGGTGAGGGTTCACTCATTTTCTGGTTCATAGACAACGTCTTCTCCTTGTGTCATCACATGGTGGAAGGGGAAGGGTTCCCTCCTGGATCCCTTTTGCAAGGAAACTAATCCCATTCCTGAGGGCTCTGCTGCCATGACCCAATCACCTCCTAACACCATCAGCTTGGAGGTTAGAATTTCCACCTATGAATTTCAGAGAACCTAAGCACTCAATCCATAGTAACATATAAAGTGCTTCACTATAGAAATGCCTTCCATATACTGTCAGTCAGATGTCTAATGATGCAGCCACTCAAATTCTCCTTGCTTTTCCCAAGATTAATTAATGTGAATCATACAGATGCAAAATTTCAGTTAAGTAGTACTAAGAAGAAAAGTAAGGGGAGGCTGGCTACCCAACTCCAAATCTTATATGCCTAAGTGAAAGCAGATCTCCAACACGCCCTATGTGTCAGTAGTCTATGCTATATAACCAATAATCACAAAATTAATGGCTTAAAACAACACCCATCTTTTTTAATCTCACAATTTCCATAGATCAAAAGTCCAAGCATCACTAGCTGAGGTCTCTGCCCAGGGTCTCACCAGGCTACATTTGCATTTGCTGAGGATCTTCTCCAAGCTCACTGGTCCTTAGTAGAATTCAGAGCCTCAGAGCTGCAGAACAAAAACCCCAGCTCCTGAGGGCCACTTGCTATTCCTGCCATCTGGTCCTCTGACAACATGGCAGTTTGCTTTTTTTAAGCCTGTGTCTGACAGCTCAGACTGCCACAGTGATATACTGTATAGTCTGTGGTTTAAACAACAGGTATTTTTCCTTGTTGTTCTGGAAGCTGGAGGTCCAAGATGAGGATGATAGTTTGGTTGGTTTCTGATGAGGTCTCCTTTTGGGCTATAGGTGGCCTCTATCTTGTGTGCTCACATGACCTCTTTCTTGTACAAAAATGGGGAGAGGGAGAGGGATGGGAATGGGGAAGGAGAGGGTCAGGAATAGGGAAATATCTGTTCCTATAAGGCCACTAATTTCATCATTAAGAAAAGGCCCCAAATCCTGACCTCATCTGACCCTAATGACCTCTAAATATCATCACATAGAGGGTAGGACCACAGTGCAATTATGAGAAAGAACATGTTCTCTTCTCAAACCATAGAGTCACAGAGTTTGAGCAGTCAAGAGTACCATCACCTGACATGCAGATAAAACACAAGGAGCAATTCTTTTTTTTTTTTTTTTCAAGAATATAAGCAACAATAAATATTGGCGAGGATGTGGGGGAAAAGGCACACTCATACATTACTGGTGAAACTGCAAATTGGTGCTACCAATCTGGAAAGCAGTAAAAACCATTTCATTCCTTAGAAAACTTGGAATGAAACCATCATTTGACACAGCTATCCCACTCCCCCTAAAGACTTAAAAACAGCATACTACAGGGACACAGCCACATCAATGGTTATAGCAGCACAATTCACAATTTCCAAACTGTGAAAGCAACATAGATGCCCTTCAATAGATGGATAAAGAAACTGTGGCGTATATACACAATAAAATATTACTCAGCATTAAAAGAGAATAAAATTATTGCATTTGCAGGTAAATAGATGGAGTTGGAGAATATCATGCTAAGCGAAATAAGCCAATCTCAAAAAGGGGAGGGGGGATAGTAGAGGATAGGAAAGGTAGCAGAATACAACAGTTACTAATAGGGCATTATGTAAAAATGTGGATGTGTAACCGATGTGATTCTGCAATCTGTATTTGGGGTAAAATTGGGAGTTCATAACCAACTTGAATCTAATGTATGAAATATGATATGTCAAGAGCTTTGTAATGTTTTGAACAACCAATTAAAAAAAAAAAAACAGGAGCCGAATATTTTCTCTGATAAGTGCATGCTAATCCATAAGAGGGGTGGTTAGGATGAGTGGAGGAACGTTGGATAGGGCAAAGGGCAGGGGGGTGGAGCAAAGGGGTAGGAAAGACAGTAGAATGAGATGGATATCATTACCCTAGGTACATGTATGATTGCATGAATGGTGTGACTCTACTTCATGCACAACCCGAGAAGTGAAATACTCTGCTCCATTTGTGTGCAAATGGAGCTTTCTCCTGCCATGTATAATTGACTAAAACTAATAAATAAATTTAAAAAAAAAACATGAGAAGTGCAGGAACACACTAGCCAGGGAGTTAGCAGTAGAGACAGGAATCAGGACAGAGAGGGCCCCCACCCAGAATTCTCTCCTATACAGTGCATTTTCTCTTCCTCTCTTAATAACAGACTCTGTTCTTTCAGCTCAGCCTCTCAATCCCTCAGCCTGGAACTGGCTGCGTGACTTTCAGTTTTAATTCCTATCTTCAGAAACTTCCCTTGGAACTCTAATAATAAACAGTATGCGGAAATCTATCATCTTGGTGATACACTCACAGAGGTCACCTAATCCATCTTCTCCTCCAGGCTGGATATCCCTTCAACCATATGACTTGCATGTGGTCAAGTGGCCTCTACTTTATTACCTCCAATAACAAGGGCCTCACCACCAGAGAGGCATGGGCAACTCCAATCTGAGCAGCTTTAACAGCTGAGAGGCTCTGCCTCCCTCTAATCTCACACCTGGTTTAGGGGAGTTATGTGGCCTAAGTGTAAGTCCTTTCAGAGCCCATTCTGTCTCACATGTAAAGATAATTATCTTTATGAAATCACTTTCCCTTCTGGGGTTTCTCAATATCAGTGCCATTGGCACATAAGGTGATACTTCCTTTGGAACAGGACTGTCCTGTACGCTGTAGGATATTTAGCAGCACTGGCCCTCTGAAAACCAAACACTAGTAGCCCACACACACCCTCACCTCAAGGTAATCGAGTCATGATTACAAAAAAAGATTCTCCCCACATTTCCCAAAACTTTGGAATGAGGAAGGACACTGTCCTTGACTGAGAACCACTGAGTCTAGGCCAAGACCTCCTCCCCCAGGGCCCTCACTTACTGTGTTGAATACAGTGTGATTGTGGAATGCTCCTCCAGGCCTTGGAATTCTCAAAGCAGCCCGTGATGGGAGCTCTGTGCCACTAAGTGACAAGAATTTTAAACTGAACAAAAGAAAATCTTTCACCATATTTAGGAATCTGCCATCTTGTGCCACTCCCGTATGTTCCCCATTTGAAAGTCACCCTCCTGCTCTCCTGCTGCACTCAAGAAGCATGTGTTGCCAATTAAGTAATTTTGCTGAATTAGAATCCAAATTACATTGTTTCCCATCCAAATAGCCATCTCTCAATTATGCTGCCAACCAGAGTGCCTTGTAGTTCCTTAAAAATCTTTCACCTTTGGCCATTGTTTTCTTAGCTATTAACAAACTATGTTGGGATCTTTTGATTTTGATTAAAATTGCCTAAGTCAGGATGATTGTAAAGACAGAAAAAAAAAATCAAAACCCAAATTGCCCTTGAAATTGCTTTGAAATCAGAGCACAAAACTGGCAAGCGATTAAAATTTCATTGAATGCTAGACCACCACACAGGACCTCCAGGCTTGCCAACTTCTTCCCAGAATTTTCTTGATGACACACACAATTCCTGTTGCATTTTGAGAAGCAGGGAGCACTAGGCAAAGTTGAGCTTCTTGCTTTGACTCCTGGGTCTGCCCCTTACCAGCTGTGTGGCAAGTTTGCTAAACTCCCTGTTCTTCCATGTTCTCTCCTGCAAAATGAAGAGGAATCAGTCTTATGTCAGGTTGTTGCAGGTACTATCAGCATGCCACCAGACCTCCTTGAAGTGTTGTCATAGTTCCTAAGCCTCCATCCCCTGGCTATTATATATGGAGTGGGGTGTTCGGTATTTTGGGGAGGGGGTGGGGTGATATTATTGTTTTCATCATCTAACAGTCTGTAGCTCTTGTCATGGAATGATCTGAAGGCCACTGAAGCTACTTTGTGTCAAGGCACACACACACACAAAAATTACCTGGAGGTTTATGTGCTCCAATATTACATCACCCAAATGGGGGGATCCTTAGCTGGTGACTGACATGGGCAGGAATGTGAAACCCAGTTTCTTAAAAACACTCCACCCTCCAGAGCACCCCATGCACTCAGTCTGAGACTGAGGCTGAGATTCACCTCAAATTACACCCTCGCTAGGTTTCTTCTTTCCCCCATTCCTGCTTCTCCCAGCTCCCTGGTGAAATCCAGCATAAACCCTCTACATACAAATTCTCTTCTCAGGGTCAGGGAGTTCAACCTGAGCCAGGATCTCACTATAATTCACACCTTGAGAGCATTTAATAAATGTTAGTCTTCATTATGCTTGTCATTAGTAACCTCTATGAATTCAATAACACTTTATAATGAACCTGCATTTTATAATTCACAGCCAATTCTAAATACATATGAAAAATAATTATACATGTGCAAGACACTATGTATTCAGCCCATGGCCTGCTGGACAGTCTAGACATAACTACAATACTCCTAGTGTTCTGCGTGACCTACATTTGGGAAACACAGCTTTAAAACAAGTTCTTCATTTCACTGAAAATAAAAACAAGGACAAGAGAGACTATGTGCACAGTTTCAGGTCCAGGGCTAGTGAGTTGTGAGCAGAACCCAGAACCCGATCTCCTGTCCAGTTCAGGGTCATGTTCATTGCCTGCTTTATGCACTCACAGGCCAGTTCTCAGAGATAAGTAAACTACAGGCCTCAGAAGCCCCTCTCTGAGTGCTCCCGGCCATACTCTGTCAAGGGTCATTGAAGGCCAGTGTGACAGCACTTCTGCTGGACATTGTGATGAAAACTGAAGTATATAGAAGTTCCCTGCCTTCTACACGTGTGTCACCAAGTATGGTCAAAGGGCCCAATGCAGGGAAACTACGAAACTACTGGGAAATTATCAGGAAGTTGAGACTACTAGGAGCATGGAATAAATTTATGGATTGAAGGAACCTTAGAATCGTCTGCTGGAGATTTCCAGTGTATTTTTGAAGTAGTGGAGTCTTTGTTTTAAATGAAGTCTTATGCCAAAATTCCAATTACACAACAGGAAAAACAAGAGTGCTCAAATTAAAGAAGGAAGAAGGCTGGAACCCGGGGCTCCACTGCCCTCCCCTCCTCTATCCTAATTACCCAGGCTAACACCCCACTCAAGCAAGACAAAGAATTTGCAATCCCGTGGCCAATGTACCAACTCCCTCTCTGAGGCCCTCTTACCTAGTCTTCGATAACAGCCCGGCTCTATTCCTGCCTCTTGTGCCTTCGGAAGATTCCTCCTCGAATCCAGAGTATAGGAGATGGGAGGCATTTTTCAGGATGGAAGTGAAGTGATACTAATGATCAAGCTTCAGAAATTCCATTTTACTGATGGCAAAACCATCCTGCTCAGTATTTTTCTTCCAGAGGGGAGTTTTTTAATCCAAGGGTAGGCAGTATGGAGTCAATCCTATGAAGAATGATCCCCAGAAGGGCCTGCCCCAGCTCAGAGGGGTGCAGATGAGAGTGCTGTGGTTCCCAGTGCCAGAATGTAAAAGAGGGGTGCGCTCAATTGTACCAAGTACCCTAGGGCTAGGGCCAGGAAGGTTGCAGACCAACAAATAAATACCGCCTGGAAGAGAAACCTCTTGCTGCTCAGCACCAATGAGAGTACACCCTCTCAGGGTATGCTCTTCCTCGGGGAAGACTTCACTGCTCTTGCTGCCCAGTTCTGTTCTTCAAACTCTCTCAGCCATGTGAAAAACACAGTCCTGCAGATCCGCTGGCATTCTCTACAAGGAGTTGGCAAGAGGGCCCTGAGCGAGGCAGGACCTAGTTGTCAGCCTTCTCTCCAGCGGGCTTGGTCACTGGCTTTGTTTTCAGGAAGACAGCTCAAAAACGAGTGAGAAGACAACCCAGGAGTGGCCTGTGAGGGCCCAGGTACCCTTCCTTTCCAGTCCCCTTTGACACTCCACTCCCAGCTCATGAAAGCCTGCTTTTCAGAGAAATCCCAGGAGGCATGTTTACACCCTATAGGGCCACGGTTAGAGTATTCATGCATATTTTGCTCAAAAGCATTTAGGAGAAGCAAAGTTTAAAAAGTCTATTTTCTAGAGGACTTCTCACAACCTTTAACTCCAATGAGTGCCAGAAAGTTCCCACTAGGTATCACACCCCACTGTATTCCCCAATAAGACTTCATCATGGAACCCTTTACCCCAGCAGCAGCTACTTCTAGGACCAGTGGGATTTGATTTTGTTTGCTCCCCTCCTTTTCTCTACCTCAACAGTTCTCAAAATGTGGTCCACAGATCCACTTTCAAGATCCACAATATCAACCTATTTTCCTAATAATAGGGAGACATTACTTCTTTACTGTGTTGACATTCACACAGGTGGTATAAAAGCCATGGGAAGTAACACTGCTGGGACCCCAGCATGTATCAAGGCAGGGGAACCAAAATGTTTGAGTGGTCACTGGGTTCTTCACATGGACAAGTGGGGGAAAGCCAGTTTTATGTAAAAATGACTTTGATGAGGGTTGGGGGATGTAAGGCAGTGATATAGCACTTGCCCAATGACTTCAATTCCCAGCGCTATCAAAATATAAATAAAAGAATGACCATGCTGAAAATGTAAAATATATATATATATATATATATATATATATATATATATATGGAAGTGTCAATATTTATATATATATTAATTTCATTAATGTGTAACCTTGAGCATATGTATTTTTAATATGCTATGTCACCAAATGGGAAGCACACACATAAAAAAAAATTTCTGCTGCCTACTGAAGTCTATTTGTCTCTGGTGCAGTGGTTTTGAGCTGCAAGCTGAACTATCCTCTTTTTTAATGGGACATTATTTTACATGGCTGGGTATTTGTTAGAAATGTTTTTAAAAATGAATGAAATTAGCCCATTTCTACAGGGAAAACAACCGATACTAATTGATGCCAGTTATATAAGGCTCACTATTAAGCAAAAAATTTGAATTTTGGAAAATTTATGCACTACCATGAGTTAAACAGCTTAAAGATTTTTAATGAGCTTGGTAGTGATGTTAACACCTGTGAGATTCTGATATGGTACAAAATTAAACATGTCAACATGTTGGAAGATCTGCATAACTCAGTGAACTAATATCTTCAAAATAATTAATGCATGGTGTTACTGAATGTAACATAGGTATAAGAGCATTCAAACTGCAAATTAGACCAATGGATTTTAAAATTATAGGGTATAAAATTTTCATTGGTGGGATTTCAGATTTTACATGCAACCTCCTAGAAATTACCACTTGTCAAAATTTATTGTAGTGTCAAAGAAGAATATCTATAAATACCTGAAAAGATTGTTGAACTACTCCTCCCTTGTCTAACTACACACAGGTTTGAGTCTGCATTTTCTTTGCTGACTTCAATCAAAGCCTCACACAGCTACGGATCACATGAAGGAGTAAATATGAGGATACAGTTGCTTCTATCAAGTCAGACATCAAAGCATTTTCAAAAGTATAGAACAACTTGGGGAAAGTATAGATGTTTATTTTTTCAATTTAAAAGAAAAGGACGGGTTATTTTGATATCATTTTATAATTGACATTTTAATGGATTAATAAATATTTTTTAAATACTTTGTTCATTTTAATTTTTATCAAGTATTATCCAATTTTTCTGCAAAGGACAGATAATAAATTAGGCTTCACAGATCATGGGACTCTATTACAACAAATCAACATTGCCATTGTATCATGAAAGCAGCCATAGGTAATATGTAAATGAATGAATGGGTTTTTTTAAAATTTATATACAAAAAAAAAAGTGGTGGGCCAGAGTTTCCTAATTCCTATCCTACATGATGATTATCAATAGAAACAGCCACCTTAAATAAATCTCTTTGGAGTCCTCAATAATTTGCAAGTGTAAAAGTTTCCTATGACTAAAAAGGATGGAAACAGTGTTCTATCAGAATTGTGAGTACTTTGGTAGAAGTCCTTTATCCTGGGGACACCAGCTGGTTCTGACTCCCTGTGGGGCAGATCCCATGGGAACTGATGGTCTTCTGGACAGTCACCCTTGAAATCCACTTCATGCAGAAAAAAAGCTCAGGCTTTTGCCACTGTGGTTGCCACAACTGCCTTGAGCCCATCCAAATGAATGAATAAGAGAAATTAACAAATTTCCTCTTTTCTAAGACAGAAGTCAGGAAGTGCCAAAGAATATCTGTGGGGTAAACTCCAACAAGCACCAGGAAAACATCAGGGGCTTCTCCTGTGCATTGCCCAGTGACCACAGCAACCTACGTGGAGGTGAGAACAACAGGATAGAGCTCACACAAACAGAACATTTCAAACCTAGATAGCACACAAATTACACACTGCTCAGAGCACACCAGTTACAGAAGACTCATTAAGCTTTGGCAAAGGGTGGTTCATCTGTCCTGGGCTTTTATTGTATATTTTAATTCCGGAACTGAGTCACACCTGCAAATCCTATGACAAATGATGTTTTATTAACTTTGGAGAGTGCCAGTTTATTTCCTGGGTTCCAAGCCAGACTGGCATAATAGAGTCCTTTCAACAGCCCACTAGAAAAAGTTGGTATACTGTCCAAAATATTTCAAGGAATGAGCACTTCTTAATTTGTGAATAAGTTCTGTGTCAATCAACTATAATAGGCTAAAAGCCTATCATTAGAAACCTATGGCAAACTCAGAATGGCAGCCATCATCCTGTTGCATACTGAACTTTATTCTTGCCTGATTTTTTTTTCTTCTTCTTCTTCTTTTTTTTCCTTTTAGCAATGCTTTGTGTGACAACACAGTTGGCTCTCCTATTCGCCAATCTTCTGGGTATTTTTATTTCACTCCCTTGATGATGTTATTGGATCAACACATCAAGCTGTGAGGTTTTGCAAACATGAAATGTCAGTGCAAACACAGAAATATCCAGAAGAGCAGCACTGCCTCTCTGCCAATAGCAAGTGTCTACACACACACACACACACACACACACACACACACACATCCTTTCCTCAGATACAAAAGATATCTAATTGGGCTTCTGTCTCAGATGCCTGCTTTAACCTCACTGAGGGCACTACACAGGAGTTCTGGTGTCATTTTGATCATACAGGGGAGGAGCCCCTCATCGAGGGACAGAAAAGTACATACGTGCAAGTCCAGCATTTAAGAGACAGACCAGCATGCTTAGAATGAATAAAGGCATCATCAAAATGAGAGAGAATGGGCTAGAGATATAGCTCAGTTGGTAGATTGCTTTGCCTCACATGCACAAAGCCCTGGGTTCAATCCCCAGCACCACCAAAACAAATTAGAGAAAAAGTAATTATGGAAGGTGAGGGAGAACTGCTTACAGGGCAGAGCATCCACCATGTGGTACCTCAGAAAGTCCTGAGAGAGAGTGAGTTCCACTAGGCTAAAAGGGAAAGGAGAGGATTGAGCCCCATGCAAGTGCCTTGGAGCACCTCCAAACTGAGCAGGATGGTACAGCTTCTCGCAAACTGGACTGGAGGTGGCATCCAGAAAACTTCAGCCCTGAGCAATTGAGAAAGACTCAAAGAACAAGTTACTAAGAGGACCACATCACTAGGTTCCAGTCAAAAGAAGTGTTTAAACCCTTCATCAACCAGGAAATCCAAGACCTTCAAGCTGAAAAGGAGCAGAATCACTCAGGCCACACTCAAATTTACTCTGATGCTCACTAGTATGGTAAACCAGATTATTAGTGTTTTGTAAATCTGTTTTCTCCTTTCTAAATGAGATAATAATAGTACTATATTGATCTGTTCAGGCTGCTATAACAAAAATACCACTGACCAGGTGGCTCAAATGACAGAAAGTTATTTCTCACAGTTCTAGAGGCTGGAAGTCTGAGATAAGGGTGTCAGCACAGTCAGGTTCTGGGGAGAGCTCTCTTCCTGACTTTCAGATGATTGTCGTTTCACGAGTCCTCCCATGGTGGGGGGTGGGGGGTGCACTGGTCTCTGCCTCTCTTTTTAAGGCACTAATCCTATCATGGGGGTACCATCCTTGAGACTTCATCTAAATCTGATTACTCTCAGAAGCTCCACTTGCAAATACCAGCCCACTGGCAATAAGAGCTTCAACATATAAATTGTGGGGGGTACATGCAGTCCATAACGAGTACCTATCAAAGAGTTGTGATGATTGGATCATGAAATTTGTTAATAAAGGGCATACTGTTGGGACTCATTGAAGATAGCCATTTTTCTTTTCTTTTTTTTTTCTTCTTTGGCAATGCTGGGGATTGAACCCAGGGCCTTGTGCATATGAGGCAAGCACTCTACCACTGAGCTATATATGTCCTCAGCCCAGCCATTTTTCTTATTCTCACTTGTTTCAGGGTGGGCAGAAGAAGCATTCTCCATGCTGGCACCACTGTCCGCCCATCAGAACCGTGCCTGGGCAGGCAGTGTGATGACAATTTCAAGGAGGCATTTGTTAGCTTTTACATAGAGGTAGCTACCCCAGGGGCCTCACTCACACGGCCTATGTCCAGGTGCTACACAGGGGACTGAGTTCTAGTCTTCCTTTAGAGCCTAGTGTCAGAGTCTCCTTAGCAACCAGGGAAAGAAAGGCCCCTCCCCATGTGCAAGAACACAGGTAGGAGTCAGAGACTAGAGGCTGAAGCATTCTTAGTTTATCTCTTCCTCCATGACATGCCCCAGTGGTTCTTACAGTTAAATGTAAGCCAGAATCACCTGGAGGGCTAGTTAAATCACAGATTAGTGACTAGTTAACTAGTTTCAGATTCCATAGCTTTGAGCTGGTGTATGATAATCTGCATGTTTAGCATAAGTTTCCAGGTGATGGTGATCTATGGTTTGGAAGCCTTGCTTTGAGTACCAGTGAGGCAGCCGGTGAAACCAAGGATGCTGTAGTTTATTTCCTGTGACAGTCCAATCATTCCAAACAAGACTGAAGTTCCAGGTAACACCTGTGCCTTTCCAGGTTTCCAAACTGAGGATAAAATCAGCCTCTGCAGTTTTCCAACGCAGCAAAAGGTGAGGAGGTGAATTAGAAAAGTGGAAATGACATCCCCTTTCTGTTACAGGAGTAAAAGTACAGCTCGGATAAGTTCAGAAGTCTGGTCTCAGGGCATGTGAAAAGGGATTGCCAAGCCTTTATGAACTAGAACTGAGGGAGGGGCAGGAGTGATCATCAACTAGGTGATAATCAATTCCTTCCCCCCCAACATTTTCCGAGGCATGGGACAATCTTATCTCTGACACCTGGTGTGAAAACAAAGTTTGTTAAACACTTGTCCAATTCCCACCTTCTGTTGCCCTAGGAAATAATTTGATGCTTGTTTGTGCAAAGAATTCTTATCTTTCTGTTTGCTCCTAGGATTGTTTCTCACTGTGCTGAACTCCCAGAAGCAAGGCAGGTGAAAACCCAAGCACCTGCACCCTGCAGGTGACCCCCGGGGAATTCCTACTCCTATTGTACTCCCAGATCTTTGTCCTCCTCGCTCAGGTCTGCCCTGGGATGCAGGGGTTTGGGGCCCCTCCAGGTTAACACCATCTCCATGAAGGACATCAGGCCATGCCCAGCTGTATCCTTCACATTTTCCAAGCATTTGCTTTTTTTGTCTTTAGAGGAGAGTTGGCTGCTGTGTCCAGGCTGCCTGACAATGATTTGTTTCCTTCCTTTCCAGGGAGGTCTGAACCCATGACCTTAAGGACAAAGGTATGAATATGGCAGAGGGCTCTCTGTTCATTCCACAGCTTGGATTATTCCATACAGGACCCAGGTCTTCATGAAATTGCTTGTCCATTCTACACTCTAAGAAATTCAGTGGTAACTTGCCAAGTTACTTCAGGACACCAGCCTGCTGCCACCTTCTCTAAGGAGTCTCTCAAACTATCGCCAACAGTGAATCCTCATTGCCATATAAGAAATTTCCTAACATATGCCTTTTAATCTTATTTTTTGGGGTGAGATGGTAGTGTCAAGGGGATAGCTCCAAAGTTGTTGTTGTTGTTGTTGTTATTGTTTCAGGTCATCTTCAATCTGCTTATTTCTTTTTGCTAGATAATCAGAAAGCCATTTAGTACCCTAACCAAACTTACCACATTAGACCTACACTCAGTAGATCTAACTCAGTGGTTTTACAACCAGGGGAAAATTTGACCCTCAGGTGCATTTTGCAATGTCTGGAGATATTGTTGGTTATCACAAATAGGGTAGGGAATGTTCTGGGCATCTAGTGGGTAGAAACCTGTGATGCTGATAACTACTATATAATGCACAAGACAGCCCCCAATAGATAATTTAACAGGTCCATATGTTGCAAGAGCTAAGCTGAAGGAACCTGGATAAATGATTGCCCGGAGGAAATGAGCAACTCTACTCCTAAGAATCAGTTTCTAAATACTGGACAGGATCTGAGGTTACATGTTTATCCTAAGAGCACCCTAGAACTATGTATAGATCCACGTGAAAAGAATGGAAATTTAAATCCATGGTATCATCTTTGGATGTTGAGCATCTAAGGTGAAGTCTCCCCCCAGAGAATCCCCTGAGACAAGGAATGAGTATGAGTAGTTCATATGGAAGTTGATCTCTGGAAACCCCAGATAAGGAGTGGCAAATGAGAAGGGTGTCTCATCAAGCATGCTATCACTGAGGGCAACTGGAGCTTAATCCCAACCAGGGAAGCCAAGAGATAATACAGAACTGTATCTTCAGTTATCCCAGCAAGAGGCAAAGAAGCCGAGTGTCATTGGTCAATGGCTAATCCAAGGGATACTAATTCCCTAGCATTTCCAGCTGGCCCAGCACAGGTAGGGTGTTCCCTCAAGCAAAACCCTCAGGCAAAGAGTCTCAGGTGCTGCTGGGTCAATGACAGGCTGGTGTGCATGGAGCTGATTAGTGGCTATGGGTCAGGGACCTCACCATCTGCTACAATGGGATTTTTGTGTGTTTTCATTCTCTCAGTTGTGTTTCCCATATTTAAATATTTACAATGGCCAGTTATTACACTAGTAGCAATAATAAAATATTTTCATACTAGAAAGACCAAAAGGAACCACAAAAATCAAAATTTTAAAAGATGAGATTAAATGTTGCTACTGATAATAGTTAAACTATCCACTTCAAAATCAAGAACTAAGCAGTTCAGAATCATATTATATCCAACAAGAGATAGAAGTTACCCACGGCATGGTAGAGCAGCATGGTCACTATAGACCTGTTATCTCATTTGCCACAAAGCTCTGAGCTGAAGGGTGTTCTCAGCCACATTCCCAGTGACTACATGCACAGTTCCCAGATGCAATATGATGAAGAAGTTGACAGAGATCCCTCCAGCCTGCCTTTGGATCACCCATCTATAAATTTGAAAAATTGAAGACTTATAAAAAGTATTACCTAAGTTACACTTTAAGAAAAAAAAGTTTATCAGCAAAGTAACTCAAGCCAAGATAAGAATGATGCTTCAGGGAAATTAAGTGGTTTCAGTGATTGTTAGAGCATCAGAGCTCTCAGTCCATTTAGTGAGACCTCATTCTCCAAAGCCTGGTGTTTGTGGATGCATACACAATATTGCCAGGAAGTGTAGGCATATCAGCCATCAGATACTTCACTTTCTACCTCCTTTTATCACCTATGTTATGGTTTAGATGTGTCTCCTCATGTGGGAGGCAATGGAAGAAAGTTCAGAGGTGAAGTGATCAGATTGTGTGGGAGCCTAAACCTAATCAGCTAATTAGACCACTTGCATGAATTAATGGGGTGGTAACCGACAGGTAGGGTGTGGCTAAAGGAGGTGGGTCACTGGAGGTGTGCCTTTGAGGCATATCTTTTGTCCCTGGTCCTTAGTGAGCAGAGCTCTCTCAGGAGCACTCCTTCTCTCTCTCTCTCTCTCTCTCTCTCTCTCTCTCTCTCTCTCTCTCTCTCTCTCTCCTTCCTGACTACCAGGACCTGAGCAATTTTTTTCCTCCACCACACTCTTCCACCCTGCTGTTCTATCTCACCTGGGTCCCAGAGGTATGGAGTTAGCAATCTATGGACTGAGACCTTTGAAACTGTAAAGCCAAATAAACTTTTCCTCCTCTAACTGTTCTTGTCAGGTCTTGTGGTCAGAGCAACACAAAGATGACTAAAACACCTTACTTTTTAATGCTCTATTCATATAAAATGAACTTCTCAGGACAGATATACACACACACACACAATTACGTTCTTCTTCTTCTCTGAATATATGTAATAAATTCCCACTTGTTAATGTGACATTATTGAGATCATTTAATTTACTTAGTTTCTGTTATCTACGATCAAAATATCTCGAAGACAGTGCTGCCCCAGTGTTGTTACCCCAACCACAAGAGGTCAGAGCAGCAGTTGTTACTACCTGAAGGAGTCGTTCAACACCAATCCTACCTAGAGGTGAGTTAGAGTAGGCTGTCATAAAATAGTCCACTTGGCAGACCAACATTATTTGGTTATTTGGAACCAACTTATTAAGATAGAGTTCTTGAGAATATTTGTTCCACAGGGATTACTCTTAAAGTCATTCCTAAAAAATGTTTTGGTTTTCATAGAGTATTTGGCCTATGCCCTAAAGGTTTTGGTAAAAAAATAAAAATGTCTTCTTTACGCAAAGCTTGGTTCCAAAGAAGGACTTGTACAAGATTCTAAACTCTTCACAAACCTAAGGGTTACTTTTACAGCATCCACATCTAAGCTCCAGGCTTCCCAGGCTTGTACTCTGGGCTTTGGTTCTTCGTCCAGATGAGACTTTTTCACAATCCAGTGATGACTCTGCCCCGATACATCTGATTATAGAGCATATGGTTGCCACTTTTACCAAAAACAAATTACTAGGGAATTTAGTAAAGAGTTAACCGTGCTTTAATTCTGCCAAATGCTCCCTCTATATATCTGACTAATAGTCTAAAATAATGTAAAGAACATGCCAACTATCTCTTCTCCCAAGTGTCCAAGTTCCATCCCTTCGCTGGTGAGATTGCAATAGAGTAAATTAACAGGAAGTGGTGTTATCTTCACTGCTACAGAAATGCCTTCCCTGATTTAAAGCTTAACATATACTCTCAGCCTTTCTAGGTGGACAATGGATAGTGCAGTTAAAGGATTGTAATGTAACTCTCACAAAATCACGGTGTAGGAAATTGACCACAATTTCTTCCCGGGTTTCCTATACAAAGACCAGGGTATAATTCCTTAAAACATGAACTCTGCTGATGAACTTGTAGAGTCCTGGGCACAGAAGATTAAAACCACTTAAGACAAGTGACTTCTTATTAACTTTTTTTTGGGGGGGTGGGGGAGGGGGCAGAAAATTTTTCCCTTTAATTTCCAGGAAATGTCAGCCCAAACCCATGGTCATACTATCTGGATCAGGTTATTTATCTCTGGTTCCTGATGACATCAACTTTCCCTCCTCCATTTTGATCAATGATCCTCAGACTTTTTTGTGTACAAGAATTCCCTGAAAAGTGTGATTTAAAAACAGGTTCTTGGACCCCAGATTCTGGTTCTGTGAATCTAGGATGACATCCAATCCCTTTTGACAAGTTGCCAAAGTACCCAAATTGCATTTTGAGGGATGCAGATTTAGCTGGTCTGTGTTTCGTTTTGTTCCTATTTTTTGGCTTATTTTTAATAAAGCAAGATATGTTCAGTCTTTTTAGAAATGGAAAGAGAGGTATGAATTCTAAATTAATGTGATATTCTCAAAAGTTGAACTAGTTTCAATTCCAACAACTACCATAAGGTGAATTGACTTAAATTATAAACCTAGTCATAAAAATTCAGTTTTGATCTAGGATCAATTTTAGCATCTTTCCTACCAAAAGAAAGTTCTGTGCTATCCTCGATTTAATAAAGGGAGTTTAGCCGAGTGAAATACAGGTTGCATTCCTAAGTAAATTTAAAGAAAACATTCAGATTTCAAAAGTACCTTAGATAAGCATAATTATTACCCTATATATAGGTATGATTACACTACTGGAGTGACTCTGAACCATGTACAGCCAGAGGAATGAGAAGTTGTGCTCCATTTGCGTACTATATGTCAAAATGCATTCTACCATAAAATTAATTATTTAATTAAAAATAATAATAATAAATAAAGGTATAATTATGCATTGGTATGTATATTTGTTTACTTTTTACCTAGTTCCAATTTAAAAGCTTAATCATGAACACTTGGAGAGGAGAAAGGGTGGAGATTTTTGTAATGCCAGTTAAGGATGATAATAACCAAAATCCAAAACAATGCCTAAAACACATATCTGTCCTTTTAGATAATTTCATTCAGGATAAGATATGTGCCTTTTTAACTAGAAACCTACATCCGTTTGAGATCTTAACAATTTAATAATTAATATGAACCAAGTAAAGGGATTCTTCAGAAGCAAAAAGGCAAACAGCTATTTCTGCAATATGAGAACTTAAAACATTGAGTATGTTATTATCACATAAAGTACACACCTCACAAGACAGAGCTCAGGGCAGAGAGTAGAGCTCTTTGTCTACTTAGGATTATTCCCATCACCAGATATATATAGGCCACCTCATCCAAGAATTCATACATAACGTTTTCTGGAAGAGTCCACTAAGTCAAAACTTATGAAAGGCAAAATAACTTATTGAGCGTGGCCAACTCACCTTCTACATGAGAACACAGACATTTTCTATGGCTGACCTGGGGCAAAGGGTACAGAGCAAAACATGGAATTTTGGGGCCCAGGTGCTCCTCCTGAGATCCTGACAGACAAACCTTCAGCCTGATCCTGTGTGGACCTTTTGTCTCCTTCCTTGTGTCTCATGATCATGAAACCTTTATCCAGTGCCAACATGCACTGAAATTTCAGTTCATTTGTTGAAGGTATCGCCTATGTAGGTGATCATGTCAATATTTCTTAGAGACTTTTCCATCAAGATGGTGAAGTGAGTTGATGCTCCATAAAGAAAGCAATCTTAAGTTTATAAAACCAGAAAAACAAACATATAAAATTGGGCTGAAAAGCAAAATAACTATCTTTGGAACAGAAAAGAACATAATGCAAATCATTGTGATGGACAGAAGCTACAGACCCACCAAGGTTTTCTCAAAAGTTTATGGCAACTTAAAAAGGCTCCCACTATTCAAAGATGGAATAACTGAGACCTCATAAAGAAGAGTATCTACAAAAATTGTTTCACAGTAAAAGTGAAAAATCTAGAGCTGATAATGATATTTAAAAAAAAAATTGATTCCCTTTGGGGATTATTAGAGAATAAGCATGCTATTCTGAAGTCTGGCAAACAATGGAGGAGTCAGAATTTTATCTTTTTTTCTCTGTATGAACTACATCAAGAGTAAGGGACATGTCTTCTTTAAGCAAAGAATTCCACACAATAAATAAATAAGAATCAGATAATTGAAATATCACCATTTTGCAACCCATAAGCAAAAAATGAATTGGGGCAGTTACCACCAATGGCTGCAAAAACTAGTACATGAACAGCTGATGGGAAAATGACTGGCAAATCACGTTACAAAAGAATAGAAAAGGATGTTATGTACCTTTTTCTTGGATGCCACAGAAAGAATGCACCACCACCTATAAAGAAAAAAGTCTAGACCATACCTCAAACATGCTGTTACTATTTTACAAGTAATGGAGAGATGGAATAACATGTTAAACCACATCATGGAGGAAAACAGGAACTGTATATCAGTTTTCTTAATAAGAACAAGAGGGAAGATTCGAAAATATGTATTTGATGATTCTGCGAAGTGATGTCAGTTTCTTTATGTTGCTCACTATATTATGTTATGCCTAAGAAAATATTCCTACTGAAGTATTTGCAGATGAAATGACACCGTGTCTCACTTTACTTCAAAATAATTTATTGTGGGAGGGATGGGGAGGTAATAGAGGAATTAAACTGGCCAAATGCTGAGAATTCCAGAAATCAGGTGGTAGTTGATAGACAACTAAATATATGTAAATGTATTATATATAAAAATATATTTTATATGTATAATATATAGTTTTAAATTTTTATATGGTTGATAATTTTAGTTCATTTGTAATTGATATGACTGGTTCTTTTAGATGAAATCTATATCTTAGTGCTTTTCACTTCACCTGTCTATACCAAGGTTTGGTTTTTGCTTCTTTCCTTCCTTTCAGATTTGATTGGAGGGGGTGGGGAAGCATTTTCATCATTATTCCATACTGGTTAAGTTAGGTACCTTGTGAGTGGTGACTTTAGATAGCAGCATACATCCTTTAACTTATCAAAATCAGACCAATAGCTGCTTTTACCCTCTGATAAACAAAGGACCTTAAAAAACCTTTTCCAAGTAATCTTTGATCAAAATAAAGGCCTCAAACATTCAATTCCTTAAAAAAAATATTCATCTCTCTATCCTCAACTTATATGCATTTATCTATTTTTTATACTTTATTTGTTTAAAACCCCATCAAGGATGGGCATGATGGTGCATGCCTGTAGACCCAGTTACTCAGGAGGTTGAAGTGGGAGGATTACCATTACCAGGAATTTGTGAGCAGCCTGGGCAATATAGGGAGACCCTGTCTCAAAGCACATACACACACACACGTACACACACACACATACACATACATACACACACACACAGCAAAATCCAACAGAATTTGTAAGATATTATTCCCACTTTATTCAGTTAATATTCAGTTAAATTTACCATTTTTTCCCTTTTGTCTTCATTCTTCTCTTTAACTCCAAACTTCCATCTGAGTATTCTTTAAACAGAAGGAAATCTTCCATCTGGAATAATTTTCCTTCTATTTAAAGAGTACCTTAGGATTTCCATTTGTGTGCAGCTGCTAATGGCAAATCCCCTAAAATAAGTGCCTGCCTGAAAAGTCTTCTCCTTCATTCTTGAAGCATATCTTCACTGAGCTTGGAATTTAGGATTGGCCATTCCCTTTTGTCAGCACTTTAAAATCTGATTCCATTATTTTGTAGTTTCCATCATTTCTGTCAATTGTCAGTTAAACCGTTGCTCCTTTAAAGGCAATCTTTTTTTTTTTTTAAGTGGTTTTGTTTTTAAACTTTGGTTTCTACTAATACTATCATGATGCGCCTAAACATGATTTTTATTTATCTTGCTTTCTATTTATCTTGCTTTGGATCTGTAGGCATCCTTTGTGCCTTGCTGAATTTCAATTTTGAAAAATTCCTATCTACAGTGTATTCAAATTTTGTTCCCACTCCATTCTTTCTCCTGATCTTATGGAACGGCAGTTGCCCATAAGGTAGAATTTTTACTTGATCCTCATGTCTTTTACCCCTATTCTGATTTTCCATCCTTTTGTTTGCATATTTCACTTTGGATATTTCCTTTCTCCCATCAGGCTGTTCACCAATTCTCTCACCAACTGCGTCAATCTGCTGTTAAACCCAACTACTAGTTTTCTATCTCAGCCACTAAATTTTCTGCTGAATATTTCCTGTTGGGTATTTTTTTGTTTGTTTCCCCATCTGCAGCATTCTCAACCCTGTCCTCTACCACATCTTTACCACAGTATATTTATTTTATATTCTGTATTTGATGACGCCAATATCCGGAGCCCTTGCAGGTCCATTTCAATTGTGTTGTTCCTGTTGACTTTCATTCTTACCTGGATTTTTATTGTTGTTGTTGTTGCTGTTACTATCATTTTCTCAGTACTGTATTTTCATAATTCTTTATTTTTAAAATTTTCTTCTAATTAGTTATACGTGATAGTAGAATGCATTTTGACTTATTGTACACAAAGGGAGCACAACATCTCATTCCTCTGGCTGTACATGGTGCAGAGTCACATTGATAGTATAATCATACATGTATGTAGAGTGATAATGTCCATCTCATTCCACCATCCTTCCCATCCCCACACCCTCTCCCCTCCCCTCACTCCCCTCTGCACAATCCAAAGTTTCTTTATTCTCTCCCCCCACCCACCCCATTATGGATTAGCATATGCTTATCAAAGAAAACATTTGGCCTTTGGTTCTTTGGGAACACCTTTCTGAGCCTTGCTCCATCTCTAGATCCTGGCTTTAGGATTCTCTTATATCTTGTTAGCTTTGTTGGATCTTCAACAAATGATATTCTTCAGCTCCATCTATTGACCTGCAAATGCCATAATTTCATTCTTCCTTAATGCTGAGTAATATTCCATTGTGTATATGTACCACATTTTCTTTTATCCATTCATCTGTTGAAGGGCATCTAAGTTGGTTCATAGTTTAGCTATTGTGAGTTGAGCTGCTATAAACATTGATGTGGCTGCATCACTGTAGTATGCTGATTTTAACTCCTTCGGATATAAACCGAGGAGTGAGAAAGCTGGGTCAAATGATGGTTCCATTCCAAGTTTTCTGAGGTATCTCCGTACTGCTTTCCAGAATAGTTGTGCCCATTTGCAGTCCCACCAGCAACGTATGAATGTGCCTTTTCCCCCACATCTTCGCCAACAATTATTATTGCTTGTATTCTTGGGTTGTTGTTGTTGTTGTTGCTATTATTTCCTCACTACTATATTTGCATAATTCTTTGTATAAGAGATTTGCAGCCTTGGTAATATTATTTATCCAGGGAGGATTAGAATTTGCTTCACCTGGTACCTGGCAATATTAACATTCTAGATCACCAGCAAGTATCAACTTCTCATTAACTTTCTGTGCTCTTTGTGGACCTAACTCGAAGTGGAGAAAGAGGTACCAGAACTCTTTCCTAACCACAGTAAACCCTGGACACCTATCCCTGTTGCCCTGATTTCATGGGCATTGAAACCATTACATGACCACTTGACATTTAAGATTCTATCTCCAGGAAAATGAGTAAAACCAGCCCCACAACCTGGAACACCTTTCTGAGACTTGCTCCATCTCTAGATCCTGGCTTTAGGATGCTCTTATATCTTGTTAGCTTTCTTGGATCTTCAAGCAAATTCTGTTGGTTTATTGGTTTGTTTTGGTCCAGTGGTGGGGTTTTTTTTTTTGTTATTGTTTGTTTGTTTGTTTTGCTTTGTTTTCTTTTGTACTAGAGATTGAATCCAGGGACACTTTACCACTGAGCTACATCCCCAGCCTCTTTTTTTATTGTATTTTTGAGACAGAGTCTTGCTAAGTTGCTTAGACAGGCTTCGAACTTGTGACCCTCCTGCCTTAACCTCCCAGTCACTGGGATTACAGGTACTGTGCTGACTATTGCCCCAGCATTTCAAGTTGTTATCAACACAGTTACTTAGTCTACTCTTATTAAGGGCAGAAGGCATTTTTTGTTGTTGTTGTTTGTTTATTTGTGATACTGAGAATTGAACCCATTGCCTCCTACATGCTAGGCAAGCACTCTACCACAGAACCACATCTCCAGCCCTTTTTTAAATTTTTATTTTGAGACAGGATCTCCCTTAATTGCCAAGTTTGGCCTCAAACTTGCAATCCTCCTGTTCCAGCCTCCCAAGTAGATGGGATTACAGGTATGCACCACCACATCAGCTACAGAAGACATTTAAATATAATCGCTTTTCTTTTTTTTCGGGGGGTGGGGGGTGGGTTACAGGGATTGAACTCAGGGCACTAGACCACTGAACCACATCCCCAGCCCTATTTTATATTTAATTATTTAGAGACAGGGTCCCACTGAGTAGCTTAGCACCTCGCTTTTGCTGAGGCTGGCTTTGAACTTGCTATCCTCCTGTCTCAGCCTCCAGAGCAACTGGGATTACAGGTATGCCCCCACTGCACCTGGTTCTTCCTTTCTTTTTAGCCTTAAAAAAGGGGAGTTAGACAACAGGATATTTTCTAATTCTTCCTATTCCCAAATGGTTCCTCAGTTACTCAATTTATAGGAATCAAATACTCACTTGACCAAATTAATCTCTTTTAGAAAGTAGTAATTTAAATAAGAGGCTATATTGGAATATTAATGTGACTTTGTCTTCAAAATCTTTTTAAAATTGTGCATAATTGTCACAAACTTTGTCATAACTGATGATATAATCATGCATACCGATGTACACTCCATGGGAAAATTTTACCTTGGAGTTACTCACTGAGCTTGCGGTTTTAGTAAAACTGGGATATTTTAAAGCTTGGTACAAATGTTTAAAATTTTTCAAAATCATTACCCAAGATATTAGGCCAAGTACTATCTAGTTAAAATTTTCCATTCCTGTCCAATAATGAGTTTTCCCAATTTTACTGTATCCAAATTTTAATCATTTAAAGAAATCCAATTTAAATCAAAAATGTATTTTATGAACAAATCTTTGATCTTTAGCACCTCTCCAAATTAGTGTTAGAGAATGAAAAGCTCCTGTTCATTGTTTCACATTCATTCACCATCTAGCAAACAGTTGTTAAGCACCCAGTATACGTCAAACATTTACGTATAAGGCTAGTTTCCTTCTTAAAATATACCCAACTCTTGCCCATTTATTTTGCTGATTTATGTTCCGTGTTAAACATTACTGTCTGTAACATAATCAGTGAAAAGAATATTTCCCAGTTCTCGGTGTAATGTGTCTTTCCAGGACAGCCTTGAAATTTAATCCAATGTCTGCGTTATCGTCCTCATAAAAGGGGACAAACGCAATTGCTACTAAATGACATCAACATTCTTTTCTACTCATTCAGCAAAAATTATGACCTGTAGTTGGAATATTTCTAAAGCAGGTCTATGGCTACTTGGAATTTCTCATCTCCACAGCAGGGTTGATTTGATAAGTGGATTAGGATCTTAGAAGTAGCAGATAGGGTGTCTGGCTCGCCAGGGTCATCATGTTTTTATAAGTGAGGAAACTTAAGTTAAATGAAAGTAAAAAAAGAGATTTTTTTTTTTTTTTTGTATGTGTACTTTTTAGTAGTAAGATTTTTAACAACCCAGAGAGCTGAGGTCAACTCAAGTCCAGAATCATGGCTACTACCTCGTAAGTCCATGTTTTTGGCATCACAGAACAAAACTGAGAGTTGTGATTCTACAACTGCTATCTCTGGAATGTGTTTTTGCTTTTATTTATACACAAATGATTTTGCATAATTATTTGAATATTTTGAGATATGAAGTTTTTTCTTTTTTTATAGTTACAGAAATAATAGGGAATCCACTAACTTCTTAAGACCTATAATTATCAAGTGGGCTCATATTCAAGTTGGGAAAACTATTTTTATCATTTTGTGTCTGCATCTGAGAATTTCAACAACATCTAAAATGGTTCAGATGAACCTTACATTCTTTCCTTTTTTTTTTTTAGTACTGGGAATTGAACCCAGGGGCGCTTAACCACTGAGTCACATCCCCAGCCCTTATATTTTATTTAGATACAGGGTCTCTCTGAGTTGCTTATGGCCTCATTAAGTTGTGAGGCTGGCTCTGAACCTGTGATCCTCCTGCCTCAGCCTCCCAAACTGCCGGGATTACAGGCATGCGCCACCGCACCCAGGCCTTACATTCATTTTTATGTTTCTTATAATGGCATAGTGAATAGGCTAGGAGGAAGGAATTACCATTCCCTCTCAGTACTGCAGCTAAGGGAGGTCCCATGGTCCCAGAGAGGGTCATGGTTAGCTGTCAAGATTAGCTATACAATTTTTAGCACATCTTTGTTAGTGTGGTTTTTGTTTGTCTTCAAATTACAGTCCCCTTTTAGAAAAGTAAGATAATACAAGCAAGAACAAAGTAATGGATGTTGAGGGCTATTTCATGGCTTAAGCCTTTGCCAACTTGCAAATCTCTACTGCAATCTCTAGTTCTGTGATTCTCCACCCTGGATCCACAATGATACACTCTGGGGAGCTTCCAACAACAAGGCTACTTGGCTTCCATCCCCAGAAGGCCTGATTTGTTGGTGTGGGGTGGGGCCTGGACATGAAGATGTTTTTTTCTGAGCTCCTGGAGTGATGCTCGCTGGGAAGCAGAGCTGAATCACTGCTCCATCTAGATAGTGCCCTGGGGTCAACAGGAACGTTTTCTTTAGTAACAAAAGCAGGGGAATCTATTCCTTATACTGTGAACTTCTTTCCAAAAGAATCAGAGAAAGATTGCCACTTCCACATAAAATAAATTCCTTTGCTTTTTGGTAGAAATATTTTACTGCCTGACCCTTCTGAATACTGGCCATAGTCTCAAACAAACTAGCAAAATGTTAACTGTCCCAAAGGGAACAGATAAGACTCTAGGACGAGATTTCACCCAGAGAAATTTCCAAAGGCAAGGTCTGAAAACTCTTAACTTCCTGAAATGTCCTCTTCAACTGTTAACTCAGAACTCTTACTTGGGACCAGAAAAAATAGAGAATAAACAGGAAAAAAAAAAAAACTTTTCCATCCAGGTTTTGATGTAAAATGTCATCTAAATTTTAGTGCTGCCAACAAAATATTTTAAATGGCATTTTCTTCTAAAAACCTGATTCCTGATTCCTTTTCATTGAAATTTGTTCAGTCAATGGAGAAAAAAGGGCATAGTTATGTCCACTATAGATGAAGAAGTAGGTGCAGAAGTTCAGGGATTTATCCAAAGTCAACAGTCACTGACAGAATCTAAAAGTCAAATCTGTGTTATATTTTTCCAATATTCTACGATTCACTCTAGAAATTATTCTATTGCAATATTTACCTAAAGATGTATTCTGGAATCAATGACTTAACATTAGATATTCAGTTTGATGAAATTTAAAATGCCCCTAAAAATAATAAATCTGGAGCAAAATAAATACTCCAACTTGACAGATAGCTCTCTATCTGTAGGTCTAGAAATGCAGGTACAAATTATATTTGGTTATTATTTCACATTCATTCACCATCTAGAAAACATTTGTTGAGCACTCACTATCTGTCAAACATTTAAGGACAAGTCTAGTTTCTTTCTTAAAATACATCTAGTTATTATAGTTATCAGTGTTCAGTGTTATCACCACTGACTTTCAAAATGAACTTTGTCTCATTCTACTTATACTTTCCTTTAGCAGGAAGTCAATACAAATAAATAAAAAAGCATGTGACACACTGATAGACATAGGGGGAGAATTTTAAGTGGTTATTATTGAAGAATGGTACAGAAATTTCTTTCCTAGAAATTTTCTGAGAGAATTTACAGCCCTCTGCTCCCAAATACTCTGGACAATTAAAATTACCAAATTAGACTCTCAGCATAGTGCCTTTCCACAGTTTCTAAAGAAGAAACTAAATATATTTCATGCAAATCTAGCTTCTATCTTACATTGGGACAGTAAAAATGTCCCTCCTCCCTTTACTCCTCCTCACTCAAAAAAAAAAAAATGCTGCAAGAAGAAGGAATGATGAAAATAAGAACCTCACTCTCCTTGTTCTGGTTTGTAGATATTGGTGGTCAGAGTCCAAGCCCGGGAAGGTTAGCAGCTATACTTTTATATTGTTAAAGGAGAGCGAATGTTGAGGCTCCTGAAGCCATATACCTCATTAGGGAAGAAAGACCTACCAATTTTCCAAACTTCAGCTCTCTCTCAGTACTGGAAATTGAACCCAGGACACCCCATGTTTATTAGGAAAGAGCTCTACCACTGAGCTATATCCTGGCCCTAAACTGCAGTTCTCTTAAGTCCAGATACGTAAGTTCACTGATCATACATACATCAACAAGAAATGATAATAATGCCAACAAGAAATAAAATCAAGAAGGGGTCAGGCTCCCAGGAAACTGAAAGGCCTGAAGCTAAACAAGGAAACAAACTCACTGTTCCTTCACAACTTTCAAGAATAAGCCCCAGAATACCTGGGCTTCATTCAGGTCTCAGCTGAGTGGACAAAAGCAACCTTTCTATTCTGCAGTTATATATATATATATATATATATATATATATATATATATTTAGAATAGGTTTTATTTTTTTTAATTTACTCATTTTTTTATTGGGACATTAGAGTTGTACAAATTGGTGGGTTCTGTTGTTACATATTCGTAAATGCACACAATATAACAATATAATTTGGCCAATTTTTTTTTATAACTGATTTAGAATTTGTCAGGTAGGTAAACACAAAGCAAAAGATAAGATTATTTTAAAATAAAATAATAAGGTTGGAAAACATTCAGGAGAAATAAGAAGCTTTATTTGCACCTAAGCAAATTTCAGATGTGCAAAAATAAATGATTTTTTAAAATCTTGGTGCTGCCTCTAGATTATTAAACATTAGATTAGAACAAAGCTTAGAACTGTTAAGTATATAGGAATGGTATGAAATTTGCCAAGAATCTCATATTACTTAAAATCTGCTTGCTAAGCAAATTTTGAAAGAAAAAGGAGAACAAACACTTGTCTATGAACAAGATCTCTAAACTCAATTTTTCTCTAAGAATGCACTTTAAAATAGGTTATCAAGAAAAGTGACTTTGTTCCTTTGTTCCTGGACATTGAGAATCTGTTCACAAGTTCTTACTGAACAAGTTTTTCTAGTGTCTGGCTTGGGTTTTTTCTTCACCATTATTAGAAAAAATAATTGCTTAGAAATCTTGAAAGGTATTTCTGTGACTAAAAGAAATTGAAAAGGAAAACTTTACGACATTGCTTTGGTAATAATAAAGCACAAATTTAATATATACACTTAGGGTAACATATATTTAAACAAAAGAGGTATTTGGGTCTCGTCCGCTGTAGTTACTTGTCAAGTTTTAATCACTGTGTTTTTTTTTTTTTTCCTCTCCATTACCCATGAAATCCAAAGAATAGCTTTCACTTCATTTTTTGTTCACAAACGCAGAACAGAAAAGCTTCTATGTTCTGTTGCTGCCACCCAGTGGTTCTTACTAGTAAGTGCAATGATGACAAACCCAAAATGGGGCAGAAGAGCATAGAGAGTAGAGTGTATGGGCATGAAAAAGACAAATGTGTATCTTTAAGAAACCCCAAAGTATAAAAATAAAATTGTTTAAAGTAATAAATTTTGAAGGGGTAATACACTATAAAATGTTCCTTCATGATACATCTAAACAGGGGGAAAATCTCCCCTGGATTTTAAGTTCAAAGGAGAGTGGGAACTCTTAAACTTTTCTTTTCCTCTTTTCCCCAGGAAAGTAGAAAGTAGGAACTCAATAAGCATTTGTTTACTACAACTTCCTTCTTATCAACTGTTCCATCAAAACACTAAGATCATCAAGAGGAGGAGAGGATGATGAAAGTCTATTTGTAGTTGGGTATAAATGGAAAACAGGCAGAAAGAAACAGTTTAAATGTTAGTCAATTCTCTCCTGATGGGGAGACTTCCTTACTATTTCCTATAAACAGCCTGTTTTACAGCCAGAGGGAGTGAGAGTAAGTTTAAGGAAAGAATGACTTTTGAGAAATATAACCAGGTGTGTCAATACTATGCTTCTTGAATAGTTTTAAGATGGTCTGAGCTGCAGGACCAACTGTCAAACATGATCAAAAATGGCTTTCCAGATAGATGATTTTGTCCTTGCTGATACTAGCAAGAGAACAAACCCACTGACAGAAATGTGATACAGCTCCAACCAAGTATGCTTAAATGTTTGTGTGAAAATTTATCACTGATACCACATAAACCCAAACTGAAACCAGCTAGTGTTTGAAAATTCTGAGCAATTTTGCCCAATCAGCAAATAGCATCCATGACTGACAGGTCCTGTCCTTTAGAGCGTGCTCCACGTGTAGCTCCATTGGTCGGCAGTAAAGCTGAGGGCAAGGACACAGTGCTTAAAGCACTGTCTCTAGAGTGGACTCCCATCCTGGCCTCTGCTCGAGTAACTTGGACAAAATCTCTCTGCATCTCAGTAACTTCACTGGTAAGCCAAAAAATAATGAACACCCATCTCAGTTTGCTTGTTGTTAAGATCACAAATGAGGTAACAATGCCTGGGTAAGGGCAAAGGCTTGACATCAGCCCCAGATGCACACACCCTCCCATGTGGACACACAAAGCACATTAATATACACACTATTACTATACAGAGGAAGGGATGGCTGGAGAATCCTTTTACTTAGTTGCAAATCATTTCTTAAATATAATAGCCTACACTTCAATTCCAGACAGGAACACAAGGAAAGTAGACACCGCGTCTGGGTCCAAGCTGTGAAAATGACAATCCAGGAGGAATTTTAAGATAATGCTTACCCCCACTTAATTCACTTTCTCATAATAAAAGGCAAAAATATTCAAAACAATTGGTAAAGATATTACTAAAAAGAAAGCCCCAATAATTTCAATTATGATTTACAACTATGTTAATAGCCGTTTTCTTACTTCTCTCTGACAAAAAAAATAAATATATATATATATATATATATATATATTTGTGGAAGAGGATTCTAATACTGTGCCTTGTGGAAAGTCAGTTGAAAATATCTTCCAATGAGTAAGGAAATTAAGAAATTTTAAGACAGATTATATTGCTGCCCAAGTCTTATTCTGAATAAAATGTTCCCGGTCCCAGGATCTCAGGATATACACTAACTCCATTCCAATTTTAACATAAGAAGTTTAAGGATTTTTACATCTCATTGGATCCCTTAAATCTGTTTTCATTGAAATGCTACAAAAATGAAGGGCAGTTGTTGCGCCACCACCAAATGCTGAAGAGGACATGGAGCAACAGAAACTCACCCATTGCTCACAGGAATGTAAAATGGGACAGACTCTTTGGAAAAGAGTTTGGCAGGTTCTTAGGAAACTAAACATATTCTTATCATATGATCCAGCAATTGTGCTCCTTGGTATATTTACCCAAGTGAATGGAAAACTAATGTCCACACAAAAAACCTACACACAGATATTTATAGCAGCTTTATTCATAATTGCCAACACTTGGAAGCAAACAAAATGTCCTTGAGAAGGCGAAAGATAAATAAACTGTGATGCATCCCGACAATGGAGTATTATTCAATGTTAAAAAGAAATGAGATACCAAGCCATGAAAAGACATGGGGAAAATCAAATGCATATTACTTAGTGAAAGTCAGTCTGAAAAGGCTACCTATGGTAGCATCCCAACGACGTGATCTTCTGGAAAAGGCAAAACCATAGAGGCAGTAAAAAGTTAGTAGTTGCCAGTAGAAAGGGAGGGGAGAGGGATGAACAGGCAGAGCACAGAATTTTTAGGGCATGAAACTATTTGGTTTTATAACTGCAACGGGGGCTGAATGTCCTTATATGTATATCCAAACTCATAGAATGGAACACCACCAAGAGAGACCCCCCTAATGTCAACTACAGACTTTGTAGGTTCATTAGCTGTAAGAAATGTACCTCTGGAGTGCAAGATGGGGAAATCTGTACCTGTGTAAGGAGAGAAGTACGTGGGAACTTCCTATACCAGCCTTTATGAAACTAAAACTGTTCTTAAAAAACTAAGGTTACTAATTCATTTTTAATTACATAAGATGGGGAAGGGAAATACAAGATGAAATATTTTCACACAATTATAGCTTACAATGATTATTCCAAATGTTTCTGTAAATTTCAAAGCAGTGATACAAGAATTAAGCTTAATACATCAAAATTTAAGACACGTATTGAGCTGTCTAAATAGTATCTCCTGAAAAAGGATCAAAACATACATTAACACTAGTTCCAAAATCTGCTTTTGAAAATCTCTTTTCAATGTTGGTTAAATTATTTTAAATTACTTTAAAGGCCTAGCTTAAAGAACAAAATTTAATTTACACTGTTACATATGCAGGCAACACGATGAACCTGGGAAACTTCAAATAACAAGTCGTGCTAAAATAAAATTTTAAGCAGTGTCAATAATTAAGAAAATGCTATTAGGTTTGTATTTATTAGTGTTTCGACAAATTTTAAAAAGTGATAAAAATCTAGCAATTCAAATTTCTTAAGCCCTAATTTTGTTTTGTTCTTAGAATTCTAAAAAAGTTTTATATTTCACTACCTCTCAGCCAAGTGTAACTTCTGATGCCAAGTGAGATAATAGATTGTAAACAGTTGACATTTATAAACCAATTGGGTTGCAGTGGGACAACACTTGATAAGCACTCATCCCAGAAACTAGCCTCCCCCTGTGAAAATTAGGTCCAATAAAAAACCCAGTTCCAAGTTAGTATTAAGACACTCAGGCAAAGATTGCACTGTCACTTACATATGATAACCCCACCACTGGTGTGTCTAAACTTAAATATCTGGAATTTTCAAAATAGAGAGGAAAGCAGAATAAAAGAGATACACTTTCAAATAAGATGTGTTTTCTGGTTTTATCTGGAATGCAACTTACCTAAAACTAAAAGTAAACAGGACCCAGGTCTAGGAAATTATTCAATGTCTAGATACTGTGCTTCATGTACCGCAGCTCTATGTGTGTGCACAGATACAACAGTGAAATATTTGCTACCACTCTTAAACCATGTCCCATCATCCTATAGATAGGACACCTATAAAAACCTGCACATATGAAAATCCTCAATTTAAGTTTATATAGGTGTCCTATTTATAGAACAATAGGACATAAGTGTTCTTATATTATTTCCCCATCACTGAATAGTTCTGTGCCTAAAACTTCAAAAACTAATTTGTATTCTCTGAGAATCTAATGGTCATGCTGCTTCTTTGAACGAATTTTGTAACTGATCAGTACACCTTTTTCCTCATTTCTTTTCACCAAAGATATTTTATATATTATATTTTATATATATATGACAAAAAAATATATATATTTTATATATATGACAAAAAGGCAAAAACCAAGAATAAAACAAAACCCTGTGTTCCTACTTCCCTTCTGCTCATGCTAGGGATTGCCATTTTTAAACCATTTCTGCATTTAATTCTGGTCATCACTTTCTTAACACTTACCTACATTGTTATATTACTAGGCAGCATTTACAGTCCCCCCCCCCCTGAAAAATTAGGATTTAACTTATACTACTTTCTTCCAACTCCTTTTTTTGCTTATAGATCTTTTTTTAACTGATTCTTCTTGGTTATACATGACAGTAGAATCCATCTTGATAAAATTATACAAGCATGGGATATCTTATTCTAATTAGGACCCCATTCTTGTGGGTGGGCACATGGTGGGATTCACTTAAGTATTTTCATAAATATACATAGAAAAATTCCTTCTAATTTTTGGTAGAACTAAAAAGAATAATATTGCTTTGTTGTTGTACTAGGGATTGAACCCAGAGCTCTATCTCTAAGATATGCATCCCCAGTCCTCTTTATTTTAATTTTGAGGCAGGGTCTCACTAAGTCACTTAGGATGTCACTAAGTTGCTGAGGCTGGCCTCAAATCTGGCAATCCTCCTGCCTCAGCCTCCTGAGTCGCTGGGATTACAGGTGTGTGCAACCGCACCTAGCTACCTTTGCAATTTAAAACCTCCTTAAAGCCTTATTTGTTCATCAGTTTTGTCTGGCAACTGAATTTCGCCCCATGTAAGAATGCCCTCTTCTCTCTCCACCGTCTCAAATTTACTTCTATTATACCTTTATTTTTACATTCTCAAGGTCCATTTCACTTAAAACATTCTTAATTATCATGTTTTATCTACCAACTGATTCTAAAAGCTGAAAACCAAAACACAGTGTATATAATACTAAAAAGTAAATGGGGCCCAAATCATTAAAGAGTTAAAACCCACTTCTGAATGTTCTAACTTTAAAGAAAGAAAATTTAATAGTGCACTATAAAAATTGTGAGGGGGAGAAAAGACATTTTAAAAACACATCTCTATCCAGATGAGTTCCATGTGAAATTTTTTAAGTGGTATGTACTCATCTGAGAGTACAAATGACACACAACTTGTGTAAGATATTTTATATATTTATATTCATTATTTGAATCTGGCTGCTGCATTGCATTAGGACAAGGACCATGTGGCCCGTGATAATAACAGGCTGGTGAAAATCTCCTCTCCATGGAATCCTGACAGGGTTTTCCTTCCTTCAGGGAAATGAGTTTCTTCAAACAAGATAACAAAGTTTAAAAGATGGCACTCAATCACACCTGACAGTATGTTAGAAAATTCTGTACATTTGGCTTCAGAAAGAGTGTAACAGACCCTTGACATATCCAGGCAGAAGTCCTGAGATCTTTGCCAAATTCAAAAATACTCCCCTTAAGTTTATATAGGTTCCAGGTTCCAACCCCCACCCAGCCACTCCCAAAAAATGATATTTTCACCTTGTGTCAAAGTATCTTATCCATACTCTCACACCCAGGTTATTCATGTTTTTCGTAGCTTCGTCTAATGGGCTTTGTGTTTGTTTGCTAGAGCATCCAATAGGTGCTGCACACGGTAGCTCCAACATCAGAAATGCACTGTCTCACAGTTGAGGAGGCTGGAGGTCTAGGATGTCAGCGTGGTTCGTTCTTTCTGAGGACTGAGAACCTGTTCCAAGCCTCTCAACTGGCTTCTGGTACTTTGCTGGCTGCATCTTTGGTGTTCCTTAACCTAGAAAAACATTACCCCAATCTCTGGCTTCATTTCACACGGTATTCTCCTTGTGTGTGGTCTGCCTGTGTCCAATTTCCCCTTTTTATAAGGACACTTGTATCAAATTAGGACACATCCTAATGACCTTATCTTCATTAATGATATCTGTAATGACCCCATTTATAAATAACATGAGGTACTGAGGCTCAGGACTTCGATATATGAATTTTGGGGAAACACAATTCAACCCATAGCAACCATTTTTCACATGATAAAAAATTTGGAACAAGGGGTGTAGCTCAATGGTCAAGCATTTCTAAGCATTCAGCAAGTCCCTTCGTTCATCTTCAGGACCACAAAAAGAAAAAAGAAATTGTGATGGCTCCCAAGCACTACAACCATGTTTACATAACTTCTAAATTTTCTGTGCCTAAAAGAGAAGCTGGCGCACAGGTGTTCAATAAGTATTTACTGAATGAGTGATTGAGTGAATGAGGCCGCAAGGAAGGGAAAAAACTGCATGTTGAGAGGCTGGCTAGACTCATTAGCAGAGTCTTACCTCCCTGCATGAAATTGAGCAGGAATTAAGACTATTCCCCAGCAAAATTACTTAATATTATATACTTCCCAGGCCTCCAAAAGTCACTCACAAGTAGTAAAAAAATCACAAATATTAAAAGCCATAAATGTCAAAATCCACAAAAACTTGTAGCTACCATACATACATTTAAATAATGATTCCTTTCTTAAGAGAAAAATTAGAGCATCAGAACTACAATAGCAAATGATTTCAACTTAAACAAGTCAAGGAATAAGTAGATCAAAGGTCACCAAATGAAACATTAGCCATGTACATTATAATATGGCCTATCAGTAATCCATTGCTATAGCACTAAATTGGGGGTGATTCCTGTTCTAATTTTTTTTTTATTTTAATAAACAAACCTTTTTGAATAAGGAGAACCAAGATGAATTGTCCTCTATAGCAAATTGTATATAACAAGCTATTAGCAATAAAATTTTTCAACATGGCACCTCAATAGATAATACCTACATAACAAGGAACTGAAGGTATTCTTCCCTATTTCTCCTAATCATCTCATTCAAATCTTATCACCATGAATTTCCTGGGTACTTGGCTTTAAAATATCATGACTATAAACTTTAAATCCAAGCCGTGGGTAGGTCTATATTCATTTCAGCAGCAGCATCTTGAAATGTTGAATTATCATCTTCAATTTCCTCCAGTCATTTATTGTAGCTGCCAAACTGAAATGGTGTACCTTAAAGGCAACACTAAACTGAAAAGCAAATAATAAGAGTCTTTTAAATGTTTCATTTATAAAAGCTTATTTTTCTACCATCAAATTTGGTATACTGTCTGAAATAAATCACTGTGAAACTGACATCTTGCATGTAGCTATTCTGCCATGATACATTTGCTAAACGTCTAGGTTTATTGGAAGAAGGGGGAGTAAAATCCAGCATCTTCTTTCTACTTTTTAAGACCAGAGCAGGTTAGTTTTTAATCTTGATGGGAGGAGGGTGGAAGTAAAAATTGAAGTTTCAATTGCCAATAGCTACCACTATAGCTTTCCCTTTTCTGGATAGTTTTATACAAAAATAAGCACTTTAAAAAAGCACATCAAGTCAGAGGATGCTGTGTTGTTAGCTCCCTTTGATAGGAAAACAAACCTGCAAACAAAAAATGTTCAAAGCATTTTCTTAAAACCCTGTTATTAAGTGATATAATAGCAAATTAATCAAAAAGAACAAATTCATATAATGGACTATATTATAGTCCACTATACTTTTCCCTTAACATGATTGCTAATGACAGTTATAAAATGTTAACATATAAATAAAATAGTGTTAATATTTCCAAACTGAAGAATTTTATATTAGAATACAAGAGAAATGTTTACATTAGTAAAATATATTTACATCACATTCATAAAATAGGTTGCTTCCAAGAGCATTCAGTAAAAGAGCCACTGAATTTACCCAAACAAGTTTACTAACTATGCTATAAAAGAAAAAAATGAGACATCTGTGTTTTTTCTTCTTCCCTTTATATACCAAACTTATTCATGAGTCTCAAATTTGAATTTTCTCAGTTCATGTCACTTTGTATAAATTATCAGAAATAAATTTATCAGAATTTTTGATTACATAAAATTATGATTTAACTGTATCATTAACTGAGTCCTCAAGTACCTTTTTTTCCAATGACTCACTTAAGAAAAAGGTATCTACACTCAATATATTGTCCATTTTTAAGCATTTCCTACATTCAAGTCGATTTTAAAAGTCTTATTTAGAAATAATACCCATCCAGATTTAAAAGCTAAGTAGAAAAATTTTTTAATCTGCAGTTTCTTAAAAACCCATCAATTTGACATAACCTCCTAATTCCTGGAATGTAAACCATAATTCAAGCTTCAATTTTTCTCTTAGCATATTCTACTTTGCTGAAATGAATTCCCATCCTGCAACTATGAACAAGAAACTTTTACTTAGAATAATATTAAGAGACAAGATCTCATTGTTCAGGATGAGATTAATAGTCTATAATTCTAAACTTTAAAATATCGATAGTTGTGACCTCTCCAACTTCTCAATTCCCAAAGAGATTAATAAAAGATGTAATTAACATCTAAACTTAAAGTGGATTGTCATTTGGAAGAAACTGTGCTAACAATAACTGCATCATAGTTGAATAGATCAACCCATCACCCTTTATGGTTCTGACTAAGGCTAATGAGCACAATTTGTCATAAATTTTCCAGTAATTCTGAAACACTGAAATAAAAGACTAATTTTCTTATAATACTTTATAAAAATGGGATAAAGGCTGGAGTTGTCTTCTTTGGAACCTAGCTCCTAGCACAGATTCCGGCAATACAAATGTCATTAAGTATGTTTGTGGAAGGAATAAACAAACAACGAGTGATTACATAACCAACGCACTACCATCAATTAGTCCCTTGTTATAAATAAATTTAAATTTAAATTACATTTAATAAAATGGAATATGCTCAAGCTATTTTTATTCCTATTAATAAGCACTAAAATAATTATTTACTTAAGAATCTCCAACCTAACAAAATGTAGAGTTGGACTTTCACAAACCAATAATTTGGCTAATGATTTTCTACCATTTTATGACATTTTCCACTTAAAACATTTTCTAAGAAAGTTTAAATTACACAGAAAATTACACAGAAAGTTTCTTTGCAATAAACCATATACATACTACATTTGATCTTAACACCTGTTTTTCTCATGAAGTTACTTATAAAAGCAGCTAGAAATTTGAGAGTGAAGGTGGCAAGAGTGAAATAACTAAAAATGTTCAAAAATGTTCTTACACTTCAAAAAGTGTCTGCCATCAGAGCCACAAGACTTTCTGCATCCATCAGTGACTTCTTTGTGGATCACAGAAAGAGTTCAACATTCTTCACAAAATCCATTATATTTTAAGACCATTTCCAATATCTGCTACCATAAATCAAGAAATCCATTTATTCAAGATTACTTATAGAGAATTAATCACACAGAAAATTTTAACAACTCCTTTTTTTCAAAAATTAAAGTACTTTACTAGACTTGGCAATCCTGCACATAATGATGTGGACTCAAAGAATGAAAGCATTAAGGGCATATAATTAAAATTCATGGGCGTAGACATTCAAAAGAGGTTTAGTATGTAGAATTCTCTGTAACAAATATATCAGAAAAATAAATCAGAACATGAACATAGTGTAATCTCCTTTGGATTTCTCCTCTGCTTAAGTGCCATTATGTAACAAAGAAAGTTGTTCCAAAACACTTGTATATACTTAATGCTGCCTTAGCCACATGTAATCAAATAATCTGAAATAATTAGATCAGGAGAACCGAAGAATGAATTCTAAAACCTATCTTCCTAATTTGGAGGGCATATTTACTCAAATGAGAAAAATAACCAGGTCGACTACACACCATTGACAACCTTTATTATACAACCATCAGGCCAAAATTCAGCCATCAACATACAACCTTATTTTCCACCTAGAGTTAATTAGAATGTATTTTATTTTAAATGGGACATAGAGGCAACAAGCCAAGAATTAAAGTACGACCTTAGTTTAATTTCACTCTTTGAATATCAAAAAAGCAATAATTCCTAAAATCATGAAAACATGATGAATTAAGAACACACACACACAAAAGTATACCTTTAAGACATTTCATTCTTAATATCATATAATGAAAACAGATGGACTTATAACTTCAGCCTACAGATACATACTTCATAGGTCATTATTCATTTAAAATAGTACAAATGTTTACAAAGAACATTTAACTTAAATTTCACAGTTGCTTATAAAGGGATATTTTCAAGATTGAGCAACATAAAGAAATAAGTATCTCATCAAAAGAGATGGTAAACTTTAAATATAAAATATATATAACAATGTTAAAAACTTCATGGTGCTCTACAGGAAAATCAATAAAGACAACTTAATCTTTTGGGGGATAAATGTATTTAGCATTACAAATTTAAAGTTTAAATTTATATGTGAATTTAAAAAGGAATACATTTAAATCTTACATTGCCACATAATCATGTATTTTGTGAAACAATAAAAATGATGTACTTTTTGTATATGTGTACATCAAAATTAAAAATTTAATTTTTATTTTTTCCTTTATTGGCAACTTTTGATGCATTTTTAGGTTTTGGTTCCCAGAGGGCATTTTTTACAAATCTTGAAGCTGCACCTCTGTCCAGCTTCCCGGCCTTTTTCTTGTCTGTTATTTCCTTGACTCTGTTCATGTATACTCTGATTCTTTCCTTAGAAACAAAAAGAAAAAAAGGCAATGGATTTACTGAGCTGTTCACCACCACCAAGTTTTATCATGCTATACCCTCAGTTAAATTCAACAGATAGGTATTTATTGCCTATTAATGCATGGTGCTAGCAAATGCAAGTGAACAGGATAAACATGCTCCATGCTTTCTGGAGTTCACAGTCTATGAAAAAGACAGACATTAAAAAGTCATATGGGGTAAAAATGGGAACTCATAACCCACTTGAATCAAAGTGTGAAATATGATATATCAAGAACTATGTAATGTTTTGAACAGCCAACAATAAAAAAAATAAATAAAATAAAAAAATTAAAAAAAAAAAAAAAAGTCATTTCAGAAGTGTTCTGAGTGTTTTCAAAGAGAAAGAACCATACACACCACTACTAACACACTGAATTGTTCATATGTAGTTATAAATTTTTCAAATTAGTATTAAATTAAACGTACATAGTAACTGTTTTGTATCTAAAGTCTAAAATCTAAAATCTGAGTTCCCATATATTTGTAACATACAAACGAAATTCTCCTTTGGTTTTTCTAAACAGAAAATAGATGAGGCAGTATTTAGCCATTTATTTTTTATTACTGTCCAGTGTCAATTAAAATAGGAAGAAAGAAAATACGAGCTCTTTTATTCAATTTCATGATTTTGATTGATAAGTGCATGAAATTTTCTAATAAAATATACGGTTCTAATCAGACTTTACAAGGTGAGAAACATAATACGTTACTGGGCCACTTTGAATCTTCTGAGACCATTAATCAGCATAAATGGCTATCCTATACTTCAAATGGAGAAATAAAGTTGATGACAGTCATAAAATAGCATATTAAATGATTGATCACTGCTTCACTAAAATAATCAAAACAGTTACATAAACATACAAAGAAAAATGTAGAACCTTACATTTTTTCGCTGTAAAAGGCTAGAAACTCAGCTCAGAATCCTCTACTAGCTCCCTATTTCTCTGATAAAAGTCACAGTCTTACAATAGTAGACACCAAGGGCAGCATACCCACAACCCAGCCCTGCCTTGGGGCCTTCACCCTGTTTATTCCACCGCCTAAAATGATCTTTCTCAAATATCCACACAGCCACTTCCTCTCTTCTTCTCTGCTCAACTGTTAACCTTGGCAATGAGGCCCTGACTTCTCCATTTAAAACTGTAATCCTACCCAAGAACTCTAAGCCTCCTTTCCCTGCTCATATTTTCCTTTTTTTCCCATAACACATAAAACTTCTTAAGATACTACAGTCATATACATTTATTATTTATTTTATTGTGTTTATTGTTTGTCCCCCTCCATCTCATACAGTATGGTGTCTGCCACACTTCTCAGTTTAGTTCAATGAGGAATCATCTCACTTGGAAATAATGCCTGGCTCCCAGCAGGATTCAAATATGTGTTGAATGAATAAAGTGATTAATTTTCAAACCCTTTCCCCATTTATGATATATACAGCAAAACACTAACTCTGTGATCAGTTAGTAATGTCTGTAACAAGGTCAGAAAAGAGGAATTGGTTTTTGTATGCTTTTTATTTGCCAACTCTGTTCAGAATATTAATGTACTCTCTACACAGTGGTTTCTGAGGCAGAAGACAAATGATCCCATCCTTTTACAAAGAGTACTCTAAATAATTTTGCATTAAAAGGAAAAAAAGATATTTTATAAATGTAAAGTCTGTATTAGAAAGTGGAAAACAGATGATACAACCTATGTTTCTTAAGGTTTAAAACCAGTATCATTGGTCAAACCAAAATCTGCATATTATATTGCTTCTGCTTTAAATATTTTTCACGATTGCTGAATTTTAAGATAAATTTATTTTTACTTCAAGGAATTTAAAAGAAGAAAATGCCTTAGTCCACACATTAAAAAAATGAAGACAAGTCTGGTATACACTTTAAAAAAATAAATAAATAAATGACCAAGTGCTTCACTAAGTTGTAAATAACATACATATCAATTACCATAAGACTTAAGAACAAGAATATAAAGTCAAGTATATTTCATATATATAAATATATATATATATCTACTTTATGTTTTACAAACACAAAAAATAAATTTATTAATATTCTTATTCATAAAGCCAAGTCAAGGAAACCATAAGTCTGATTTCTAATTTTTCCCTTCAAATTGAATGATTTGATTTAATATTTGAAGTCAGCAAAAACTCCAAGATATCAGACCTTATATACTATACTTATACATCTAAATGGAATACAAAGACAAACCTAGAAGATTTATTACAGGTTGTAAATATGTCACTAATGCAGAATTACTGGACAGTACACATACAGCTGGTGCCAAAAAAGCTTTTAGCTTTGTTGCTGAACTGGATTCTTTACTGCTGAGAAAATGAATTAATGGAGGAATTGAAAAGGTGGGGGAGAAACTTTCCCGTCTTTGCTAGTAAATCAACTAGAATATACTTTTAAGAATTGTGTAAGAGTTAAAAAAAAAAAAAAAAGTAGCCCTAGAGATGAACAGGATTTTAAGAATTTATAGGAAAAATAATATGAAAGTTATAAATAATTACTAGAACCCTAACATTTTCCCATCCAGAGATTTATATAATATATGGAACACCAATTCTCTGACAAAGGTAAGAGAAAGAAAAAATAAAGACGTGTAAGATCTGACTCACTATGATAATTTTGACTCTAATTTTGTTCTCCATGATTAGTATGATAAAGATAGTATAACTGAAACTTCAGAAACACAACAATACATATATAAAATGAAAATAAATTAACTGAAAACTTACCAGTTCCTGCTTTACTGGATGTTCCTTAGGATTCACTCCTTGAGTTGCCAAATAAACTATAAGAGAAAGATTTCATGGAATAAATTGGTGTTATGCATTAATAAGAGCACCCCAACTAAAGAAATCCCAATTATTCACAAAAAAAGGACAGCAACTTGGATGGTTGATTAAATTTTAAATTATTCATCCTCTATGTAGTATTAAATTTATGTGTGGCTCATAGAAACCCAGTATTCTGATTTTTAAAAATTAAATCTGACTATTAAAATCACTATACAGTATAAACATATATTTTGCTATCATTTAAAAAATAAATCATCTTTAACACAATATATATTTGCTTTCTAATTAACTCCAATGTAGTATACATACCCCAAAACATTGAATTTAATGTGTACGCAGAAACTAAATCCACTTTCGCTTGTTCAAGCGGGTCCAACTAATAAAAAAGAGAGCAAAAAAAAGAAAGAATAAATACACAAACTTTGAATACCATCAGATAACATTTCAAACTTTCACCAAGCACAATATATCAAAGAAATATGCTTTTTTTTTTTTTTTACTTCCTATAATGCAATAACCATATGATCTGGACATAATTTACAAAAAGAAATTTTCTTAACCAGTGATTTTTGCCCACAAATTTTCACTTCAGAGTATCATCTTTAGTTAAACAAGGAATGAATATAATCCAAGAAAAATTCTTCTGAATTATTTTAATTTCAGAAGTTATCATCTGGACTTGTATGTCAAAAGCAATTTTTCAATATAAACACTGTACATGGTGCATCTATGTATAAGAAGCAGGCTAACATGCTTAAGCAATACCAAAGAGAAGAAACATAATGAGATTTGTTTTAGACTGTCAAAGTCAATTTACTCTTTTTGTCCTACAGAGTTTCCAGAAACCCTGATAACATCATTGTAATACTTAAAAGGTCAAAAATAGAGTCTGTCAAAAAGGATGCTGTAAGTGCTCCTTGTTTTTGAAAACCAAATCAACATGAAAATATAGTTAGGAAGTATTTCCTAAGGCTGGAGTTTTATTGTTCTCCCCCCCCCCCCCCAAAATACCAAACACTTAAAAAATTGAAATCAAAGGAAAAAGAAGCAAAACTCACTAATCTGTTTGTTGTTTCTTACATATGTTTCATAAGACAAAGTTCTGTCTTATGAAACTCACTTTTAGGAATTACATTCTTAAAATACCTTCTGCAACAACTCATTTCTAGAAACAGACATCATGGTCTTCAGCATCTCATCCACAGCACCAATGGAATTCTCAAACGCTGACAAATACTCATGAATTTCTACCGGATAGTCTTCATTAATTTCTTCATCTGCCATTATGACCAACTGGAAAAAAATTAGTTCTGAGAGTTCATAATGGAAACAGAGCTTGTTCTTTAGTTTGCCAAAAAATAAAAATTTCATTTATTTCAAAAGCACTAAAAGATTAAAAAAAGCAGTTAATTAAACAAATATTCTCAGAATGCAATTCTAGAGCAACTTTATTCCAGCTTCCCTTCTTAAACTGCTTGGGAGGACAAAAAGAAAATAACCCACTTTTGTCCACTAATGCTACACATATCAAATGTTCAATACTTTTAAAAAATTGATTACAGGGGCTGGGGATATGGCTAAAGCGGTAGCGCGCTCGCCTGGCATGCGCGTAGCGCTGGGTTCGATCCTCAGCACCACATAAAATAAAATAAAGATGTTGTGTCTGCCGAAAACTAAAGAAAAATAAATATTAAAAAATTTTCTCTCTCTTTAAAAAAAACTTGATTACAAATATGAGATATCAATAATCAAAATTCTACATTTTAAAAATTTTCTGTTGAAGTTTAGTAAAGACCAAGAAAAGCAATGAAATTTACAAAATACATCTCCTAATGCCTGCTGAAAAAATAAGCAAAGTACTTTTCTTTGAAAAGCTTACATATCTTAGCCTTTCTAAATTTAAGTGGTGATCTAGCAGGATGTTATATTAAACTAAAAAATTAGACATTTTAGGTCTGAAAAACACTGATCATTTATCACCAAAATTATTTCTCAAGCCTATATTTATATTCCTTGAGCTTCTTTAAAATATTAATAAGAAATTCACAAAGTCCATAAATCTCATAAAGTCTATAAGCAGATAATAAACTTGAAGAAAAAATAAACTATATGGTTTTCACTTAGAGTAGAGCATACCCTAACAGTCCATTCTTTGAAAATTCATACTTAAATCACAATAATTAATATTTATGTGAGAAAAAGTGAAATCCACACAATGTATTAAATGAAGTACCTAAGACCAAATTCCAGAAGCAACTCCAAGTCATGTGTAACATCTTTAGGTTACAAAAATTCTTATTACATGGCTAAAGAGAACAGCAATAAAGTGAATAGTAGCAAAGAGCCCAGCAGAATGGAAGTAATGAGACTGGGTTTTCCACCTTGCTTGATCACTGACTTTGTCACCTTAGATAAATCGCTGACTCTCTCTGGGCCTCAAATTCCTCATCCATAAAACAAGGCAGTTGGTCTAATGACCTTTATAAGGCACCTTATAGTTCTAAATGTTATGCTATGTCTTTTAGGTTTCAAAAGTACTACTTGAATATTTAGTCATAATAAATTAACATTTCTTCTCAATGAATATATTCCACCAAGACTTCTGGTTTCATTAAAAAAAAAAAAAAAAAATGAAATCACCTGTCACTACTTGAGCTGTGAAGTTACTATCCAACTACTGTTCAACCAGCAACTAAACAAATGACTACAATAAAAATAAAACCATACAGCAAAGAACTGTGACTTCTTATCCCAAAAGGTTAAATGAAAATATGCACTGACCTTTCATCCCTCATGAAATCCCTCCAAAATGACAGAAAAAAATTAAAATATATAAAAATTAAAATATATAAAAATAAAAACATTGGAAACTAAGAAGGTCACATACACATCAACAGACCTCAACAGCAGAAATTCTGTAAGCAGAGCAGGTAAGATCAAACTGATAGGAAACAGAGCCAAGGAACTTCTCAAAAAAAATCAGAATGAGAATCTAGGAATAACCCCTAAGGACCATAAGGGCTGAAAACAGCTAAACCAAAGGGTAGCTCCAGCACTCCTCACCTGCATGAAAGTGAAAGTACAGGGATCTACTGCACATGCAGAGAAGACTCATTAGCTACCTTTCCTATCCTCTACTATAACAATGAGGGTCTCCCTCCATTTCCATGCAATTTCCCTTTCTCTCCCTTTCCCTCCCACCTCATGTCTCTGTTTAACGTTAATCTTTTCTTCCTGCTCTTCCTCCCTGCTCTGTTCTTAGTTGCTCTCACTATATCAAAGAAGACATTTGGTATTTGTTTTTTAGGGATTGGCTAGCTTCACTAAGCATAATCTGCTCTAGTGCCATCCATTTCCCTGCAAATTCCATGATTTTGTCATTTTTTAGTGCTGCGTAATACTCCATGGTGTATAAATGCCACATTTTTTTTATCCATTCATCTACTGAAGGGCATCTGGGTTGGTTCCACAGTCTAGCTATTGTGAATTGTGCTGCTATGAACATCGATGTGGCAGTATCCCTGTAGTACGCTCTTTTAAGGTCTTCAGGGAATAGTCCGAGAAGGGCAATAGCTGGGTCAAATGGTGGTTCCATTCCCAGCTTTCCCAGGAACAGTTACTAATAGGGCATTATGTAAAAATGTGGATGTGTAACCGATGTGATTCTGCAATCTGTATTTGGGTTAAAAATGGGAGTTCATAACCCACTTGAATCTAATGTATGAAATATGATATGTCAAGAGCTTTTTTGTAATGTTTTAAACAACCAATAAAAAAATAAAATTAAATTAAAATAAAGACTCATTAGCATTTCCTCTACAATTTGAAACCAATAAATTTGAAAATATAAATAAAAAGAATGATGTTCTGGAGGGAAAAAAATCAATTACCAAAACCAGAAGAAAGTATTTAGACCATTAACTATAGGGAAAAAAGTACAAAGTAGTGAAAGACCTACTCTCTGGAAAGGCTCCAGACCTAGAGGACCTTTAGGAAGCAATTATTCTTATGGAATTTAACTGTTTAAGAATATAGAAAAGAAATGGAAAATTTAAATGCCTATTTCATAATATCCAAAAAAGAAACTCAAGATGAATTAAAAATGTAAATGTATAACCATATTAGAAGATTATACAAAATATCATATTTGGGAGGCTGAGGCAGGAGAATCACAAATTTTAGGCCAGCCTAGACAACTTAGTAAGACTGTGGCTCAAAATTTTTAAAAAGAAGGAAAATTATTTATATCATCCAAATGAAACTCAAATATTTTAAAAGGAAATGGCTGACAGCCTTAAATACATAAAAACTGAAAGAAAAATAGTCTACATGGTAAAAAGAATACTATAAGCAAAATTAAAAGGCCAAAGACAGCCAGGAGAAAATACTTGCCAAAATATAAAAAAGGATTAGACAGATTATCATCACTTACTAGGTTGGCAATAACTTTAAAAATAAGGAATGTTCAATGCTAGGCAGAATGTAAATTAGTAGAGCATTTTTAGTACACTTGCCCTTTGACTCAGGAAATCCTTTTAAGCATCTCGCCTACAGAAATCCTTATAAATATGTACGTGAATGTATTAAAATCGGCTTCAAACTCTTCTCTGAATTTTTCCCACTCTCTTGCATCAGTTTTTCCCTTTGCTAGATCATTACCCATAAGCTGAAAATATTTTATTTTTCCATCAAAGACAAGAAACACCTTGACTTATGTCTTTCTCTGTCATGGCTTCAATCTTAAATGTCCCCCAAAGGCCTATAGGCTAGAAGGCTTGGACCCGAGCCTATGGCACTTCTGTGAGGTGGTGAAACCTTTAGGAGATAAGGCCTAGTCAGGTCATGAGCATGGCATGCCCTTAAGAGGAGTATTGGGACACCAGCCCCTCCTTCCCTCTCTTCTTGGCCACCATGAAGTGACAACTTTGCTCTGTTACTTCCCACTATAATATTCAGACTCATCACAGGCCCAAAAGCTTTAGAGCAAAGTAACCATGAGCTGAAACTTCTGAAACTGTGAGCCAAAATAAAGGTCTCCTCCTTACAAGTTGATCATCTTCGGTATTTTGTCACAGCTGACTAACACACCCTCTAGCTACAGCCCCATTTCCTTTCTCCCTTTTAGAAAACACTCCTCAAATGGGTTGCTTATGTTAACAGTCTCTTATTTTCTCCTTTCTTTCTCTCATCCCCTCCAAATAGACTCCCTACTTTTTTCCTAGCAATTGCTCTTCAAGGTCACTCGTACTGCCACACTGTTAAACTCAACATCCAACTCTCAGTTCTCATCATTTGACATCATCTCCCTCCACCTGGTTTCTAGAACATCACATTTTCTTGGTTGCTCCTCCACTTCGCTGGCTGGTTATTTGGTCTCTCTAATGCATTCTTCTCTTGCCCTCAGCCTCTTAACCTTGAAGTGCCCAAAGACTGTCCTTGCCTCTTTTCTTCTCTATCAAACTTATTCCTAGGTGAGCTAAGAGATTTAAATTGCATCAATTAACTGAGAACTCCCAGGTTTGTCTCCAGCCCTGATCTTTCCTCAGAACTCTAAATTTACATTTCCAACTGCTTACTTCATTTCTGATTGGATAGCTAATAAATTCTCAATTTTAACAGGCTCAATACCAAATTCATAATCTTGTCTATGACAGTCTTCCCCATCTCATTTCAAGACAATTTTTTCAATTGTTGAGGCCCAACTTTCTAACAGTTTAGACCCAAAATTTCAGAGATCCCTGCTTGTTTATTCTCACCTCATCTTTAACACATATCAAGTCAGAATCAAATCCCTTCCTACCACTGCACTGCTACCACCCTGGTGCAAACCACCCTCATGTCTTACCTGGACTGTTGCAAAAGCCACCTGAATGGCCTCTTTGCAGCTAGGAAAAACAGTCTCTTATCAAGAAAGGAGAGTGACCATTCAAAAGCAGAAAAAGCCACGTCTCTACTCAGAAATTTCCAAAGGCTTGCCACCTCATTCAGAATAAAAGACAAAATACTTATAGTGTAAAAAGAGGTCCAAACACAATGCTCATCTTCTGTGACTTCATCCCCTCCCATTCTCCCCTTGCTCATTTCATTCCAGCCACAACAGCCCCACTGCTCTTCCTCACTTGGCATCAGGAAATGTGTCTACCTCAAGACCTTTGTACTTCTCCCTTTCCTAGAATGCTGCCTTCCTCTCCTCCTCCCTGACCAACAGCTCCAGAGCTCATTACACCACCTTCACCAGACCTCTGCTCAAATGTCACCTAGTGGTGAATCTTTCCTGTCCACCCCATTTAAAAATGCACTCCCCTCACCTCACTCCCCAACTCCTTCCACCCCTTATGTTACTTAACAGCATCTGACATCCATCAAATTTTTATTAATTTATTATCTGTCTACCACCAAAAGAAGGAATTAATAATGAGAGCAGGAATTTGCATTTTATTCACAAGCACTGCCTGGTAGTCAATAAACAATAAAATTTGTTGAATGCAAATAAACTACAACAAAAACACTAGAAACAACCTAAATTTTTATTGATAAGGAAATGGTTAAACGAATTACAGTAACATCCATCGGTCCATGGGAATACTATATGACCATTAAAATTAAAGAAGTCTATGTGCAATGACACCCAATGAGAAGTGAAAAAAGTCATGGAACATTATAAATAACCAAAAATGTGCCTAAAATATGTCTTCAGGGTTTTTTTTAAATCTGTACTTGCATATACATAAAAAAGGGTTTGGAAGGAGATCTATAAAGGAAATAGATACTTAACCCTTTGAGAAGGGGCAGGGATTAGGAAATAGGATCAAAGCGGACTCATTTAATTCTTGCTTAATTTTTTTTCAAAAAATTTTTAATTTGTAACATAAAATAAACAACCACCAAATTTAAATAAAGGTATATTTTATAAAATATCTGATTTTTAATAAATACAAGTATTTTTTTTAAATCACAAAAGATCTTTATTTAAATGTGACTTTTTTCATCCAATTTTCCTATTAGAAAATAGTTTGCCCCTCCAGAACATTGTGGGGATATTTTCTGCTATTATTCCCCATCCCTAAGCACCAATAAGCAGCTTTTTATTGTTAAAATGGGTTAGGGTGAACACTGAGAGCAAGGCAATAAGAATAACTGCCCTCATTACACTAAACCACTTGCTTTGTTCCTAACTAAAGGCAAGGCAGGCTTAAAATAAAGCCTCTTCTATATCAGAAATTCTTCCCAGTTCTACTGATTTATCTATTACTTCTGCAGGGAAAGTGCAGGAACACCTCACTGTGCAACTCTGACCCTAGGATCAAGCAATGACCTTAGGATCCAGCAATAGCTTGAAAAGCACCACTTGCCAGGCCCTATTCTCAGCACTCCATACACCTTAACTTAGTTACTCCTCACAGAAGGGCCTAAGGCTGTGCACAGGAAAACTTCCAAAAAGGAGGAAGAACTCATCTGCCTTTGTCCTCCTCGCCCTTCTACCTATTCTTCCTGCAAGGACAGACAGAGATGGAGAGAACATGAGAAAATGTGCTCAGTAAGATCTGGCTGAGAATAAGGAGAAGAGGGTGTGGGGGGACACAGTGCCCAGCAGCTGGTATCCCTACAGGACATACTGTCACTCTTCTGCCCCTCCTCTCACTGATTAGAGAAACCAAGTACCCACAGGAGAAAAATAAGGGGGCATAGCACCACATCTGAAACTGACATCATCAGCTACCTCCTCCCCTCTATTCTGAGTGTCAGCCCAGGCAAAAACCCCCAAGTCACTCCTGACTCTCAGGCCCCAAATTCAACCATTTCTGTCATTATGGCTTTCTTAATGTCCCTACACCATAGACTTTCCTACATTCTCACTGACTAGCTTTTCAATAGCCTTTGAGTAGTCTCCCTACTGCCAATTTTTCCCCACTCTCAATTTCAGAATATTACAAAACATGATTTTTCTGCAAAAATAGTCCTATCATGGTACTCCCCTGCCTAAAATTCTGCAATAGTTCCCCACGATCTAGAAGATAATTCCAAATCCCTAAGCATGGATACTAGGTCATTATAAAGTGGCCCTTGCATGTCTAACCTCATTTTTGTCCTCCTCCAATCCTCTAACTGAAGACTTGATGGCAGCTTTCCAAATGCACCATATTCTCTCTCTAAACTTTCACCAGGTGGTTCTCTGTACTGAAATGCCCTTGCAATTCCACTTTGTTCAAATCCTGCTTCTCTTTGAAGATACGGTTTCACTTTAGCCAATGAAGATTCCTGAGTGCCCTCTTTCCATTCTCTCTATATGGATAAACACACCTACAAGCTGTCATGTCAATTAAAACGCTATCTTATAATGTCTGTTTATTTATTTACTTGACTTTCCGTTTGACTACAAGCTCCTTGAGTAGGCTGTGTCATAGTGATGTACTCCCCAGGGCCTCTCACACACACAGGATGACTGTATGTATGAGCACAAGAGCATATTATATTACATTCTCTGAACTGATTTTTAAATGAATTGAGTAACATAATTACATGTTTACAAATGAAAACTTCAATTATCTTAAATTTTGAAATTTACCTTATTCCCCAATAGGCCAGATAAAGTGTCATTTCCCACTACTTAGCAGCTAAATGAAACCCATACACTTCAGTTCTATTATATTCAAAGAACCATATGAATGTATTCACTTCCTTACATCTAAATTTTCTAGCCACCAAAAGGCCATATTCTCTCTATTCCCAGGGTACAAAAGCCTCTTCTGGCTCCCTTCCTCCCAGTCAGCTATTTCCAAGTTACTTCTGGAAGTCTTTAACATTTCTCTGGCCTTGTTAGCTACTTCTTAGTCCTGGTAACCATTTTAGCTCTGGGCCTACTGAACATCCCTAAAGAAACTCACAAAAGAACACAAATTAATGCTACCCAACCACCACTGGTTTCACCTCTCAGTTACCCGGCAATTCTTTTATTGATCCTTGACTCCTTCATCTGCACACAATGCACAATGCCTTGTAAATGAATAACATCCACTGAGCATTTACCACCTGCCAGACATTAAGGACTTACTTATTCAATAGATATTTATTTAGTATTGATGACATATTGTCCTGAAACTTGGAATATGTTTTAGTCAGTTTTTTCATTGCTGTAACAAGAACAATTTTAGAGGAAGAAAAGTTTATTTTGCGCTCACAATTTCAGAGTTCTCAGTCCACAGATGGCCTACTCCATTGTTTTGTGCCGAGTTGAGACAGAACATCAGGGCAGAAAAGCAGCCCAGGACAAAGCAATCAGAAAACAGACTGTTCTACTCACCAGGAACAAAACATGTACCCCAAAGGCATGCCCCAAATTACCCACCTTCTTAAGTCACACCTTGCCTGCCTACAGTTACCACCCAGTTAATTCATTCAAGTGGATTAGTGCACTGATTAAGCTTTCATAACCCAATCATTTCACCTCTAAACTTCCTTGCACTGTCTCACACATGAGCTTTTGGGGAAAATCTCATATCTAAACCATAACAGAACAAAAACTTGCCTGCACTAGGCTTACATTTAGTACAGATGATAAACATTAATCAAATAATCACAGAAATATAAAATTACAACAATGACATGAAATGAATGGTGCCTTGAGGCTATAAACTAATGCATGGGACCTAATCTGAGGGTAGACTGAGTACTTCTTTTAAGAAAGTACTCTTAAAAATGAAGAAGAAAAAAAGTATTCTGAATGACAGTGAAGTGGACAAAAACAGTAGAGGGGGGAGTCTTCATGACAACTCTATAAATGGGAACAGATAATAGCCGCACTTTATTGACAACACCACAGGGACTTAGGTCACAGGACTAATAAGTGGTAAAGTTCAGTGGAATGGAATCGAAATCCAATGGACAAGCATCCCTCACAAATCACTACAATGATTCCTTATTCTTTTAGGGGGAAAAAAATCTTATTTTACACAACACAGAAGGTCCTTCAAAGTCTATCCCTCTCACACTTCCAGCCTGGATTCCCATCTTTCCCGCACCCCCTAATATCACACTCAACTTCTTTCCTGTCATTAACTACATAACTAAAATCCCCACAAGTTACCTAGTAGGCCTGGAGCTACAAGGTTACCCAAAACCGGGAATTGGCTAGTAGATATAAAGAAGACTTGCCAAAGCATAAAATAGCTGACGGGTAGGTGTGGCTGTGAAGAAAGAGAAAGAAGGGAAGTCGTTTCACAGTCCTTTCCCTCTACTTGGAAAAGTCCTCCCCATACCTCTACTCATTTGGGGGGGGGGGGGGAGGCCCTAAACAAACTTATTATCCACATCAAATGCCCCTTCCTCTGTAAGAAGACTTCCATATCTCCCAAATAAAAGTAATCTGTTCCTCAGCTTCACTCTCAAGGTTCTCTGAATACACCCATAATATAGTTATATGCTGGTGTGTGACTGCTTCTCCAGACTTAAGAGTTATCACATATCACATACCCATCAGTAATATTCCACATGTATCTCGATAAATCCAAAGGTGTCAATCCTCATTTTACCTGATCCATCAGATGCATCTGACAAAATTGAACACATTATTCCACCCTGAATTCCACGATACCTGACTCAAAATTGTCCTTTTCCCTTGCTGGCTGTCCAGTCTGCCTCCTGCTGGTTCTTCCTCACCTTCCTAATAGGAAAATTCTAAACACCTGAGGGCTCAGCTGCTGCTTCTCTTTTCTATCTACATTCACTGCTTTAATGACTAGTGCCAAAGTCACAACTTTAAATACCATCTGTTCAATGACAACTCCCAAATGTTTGTTTGGAGCAACGACCACTCCCCCTGAACTCCAGACTCCATATATCCAACTGCCTACTCAACATCTCCACTTGGATGACTAACATATCTCAAACTGAACATGTCATAACTGAACTCCTAATCTTCTCCCACAAGCCTGCCCTTCCCACAGTTTTCCACATCTCAGTAAAAGGCAATTCCACTCTTCTAGTGGCTCAGGCTCAAAACTGACAATTATGTTGTTCTCACAAACCACATTCAATATGTAAGCAAATTCTGTTGGCTTCATATACAAAATGCATCCAAAATTGTACTGCTATTTACCCCTTAACTTCTTTCCATCTAGTTAAGATGCTATCATCTCATCTGAATTATTACAACATCTCCCTAATTAGTCTCCTGGTTTTCATCTACCCCATCATCCAATAAGCTATTCTTAGCACAGCAATCAGTGTGATCCTATTAAAACTTAAGTCAGGATCACATTGTTCCTTTGCTCAGAACTTCTCATTTGTTGTTTACTTGCTAGGCTCTTTCTTCAAGGCAGGATTTTGAATCAAATTTGTTACCTCCATATCACTAATCTTGTCACATATAGACATTTACCAACTACAGATACTAGGTACTTAATAACTACAGATACTCCTCAGCTAACAATGGGGTTATATACCAATAAACCCATTTTAAGTTAAAAATAACAAGTTGAAAATGTATTTAATATATCTAACCTACCAAACATAGCTTAGCCTTGCCTACCTTAAAATACTCAGAACACTTACCTAGCTTTCAATTGGGCAAAATCTTCTAACACTATGCCTCTGTTATAATAAAATGCTGCATATCTTACATAATTCATTGAATACAGTTCACTGTGGAGTATCAGTTGTTTACCCTCATGATCATGTGGCTGACTGGGAACTATCTTACTGCTACCCAGCATCATAGATCACTAACTCAGAAAGAGGTTAAAATTCAAACTCCAAAGCAGTTTCTATGGATTAAAACCAATCAAAGTAAACTGGAACCAACTTTTAGAGAATCTTATCAGATTGTAGTTTGGACCTACAGCTATTAGGAAGTTACTACATGAACCCAAAAGAAAAAATGTCATACTGTACATTTGGGGACTGTTTCCATCTCTATACCAAGTAGAGTTATACACAGTTATGAACTAAGAGAAAAAAATTCAACATACATATCATTGTTTTTTAGAACTAGAGAAACATTTTCAGATGTTCTTTTAAATACTATATTATCTTAGAAAATAATAGTGAAATGTACATACAAGTTCTCAATAAATATTGCTGTCTTGGACAAACTGAGTCTATGTTAGTGTCATCTGTAATTCTCCTTCATGAATACAATACAATCCATGAGAAAATAAAAGATTCTTCCTTTTCTAATAAATAAATTCTAAAAACAAATATGTCCCAAAGTTTTATAATAAAAAATATATAAGTTACAAGGAGGTTGCTCAAAATAGAGATAAGTAATTACATCAGATTGGAAGCAATTTACTTCTTTTCAATGTAATTTAAAGAGTTTTCAAAATTATAAACACAAAGCAACAAAATTACCTTTGAAAATACATGAAACTTGTTTATTACAATCATCTCTTCTCTAAATTAACAATAATACTATACAGGGTTCTTGTGCAAATTGAATGAATAATATAGGTATGCTATTAAAACAGTACTTGGTTCAGTTAACACTCAAAACATTTGCTAGTAATAGTTGGTATTATTTTATTAAACTGAAAATGATCAAAAACCCTAATCCAATGTGGACTATTTAGAGTCATATTTAAAGAATCAAATGTTTGGAAATAGATGAGATAATATACATGAAGAGCCATATGAAAAGTTAAAAGCTGTTAATAAAAAAAAGTATATGCCTCTGATTTGTGAGGCAATTTGAAAGCAGCTATTCAGATTATTTTGATAATCCATGATTCACACTTTGTCATTTTATATTCCAACAAAAAAATGAATTCTATCATTTCCACAAGCCACAAACTATTCGCTGAACTTCAATGGATAAAACCTATTATTTCTGAATCAAAAACATGGTTTAAGTCTTGGTTCAGTCTACTATTAAAAAGTCCAAATAGGTGAATAAACGAACCAAAATCATCTTATTCGGATAGAAACATCTTTATCAAGCCAAAATTTAATTGCAGTCAACAAACATAAAGACACGTAAGTTATTTGCTAACAGAAGTTTGACTCACACTGAAAAAGAAAACTGCTTTGTAATTATTCACTACGGATTTCAGCTGAAAAGTGAAATTAGCCCATTATTCAGATGGGCTGATCTAACAGCGGCAGGCAATCTGCAATCATGAATGCGATTGATAAACGAAGGTAATATAGGAAAGTTACTCCCCTACACTTTCCACTTTGGCCCTTCTCGCTGAAAATTCACTTGGAAGCCATATATTTTTATTTCTTGCCTTCCGATATTTGAAAGGCAGAGTTAACGAGCGAAGGGGGAAAAGAAAACGGAACCAGAGAGGAAAGTGAGGGGCTACGATAAGCAAAAGTCGGCAAGGAATCCCAGGACAAGCGGAAGTGGGGGTCCTGCGAATGCCACCCGCAAAGCTCGGCCGTGACAGATCGCATTCCCGGAAGGCGAGGCAGCCCCGACCCGAATCCTCCCGGTCTGGCCAGAAAACGATAGGGTAATCCAGGACAGAGAAGCAGACATTCGCAGGCGTACCTAAAAGACTCAACCCCAACTTTGAATAATACCTCTGAGCCGTGCACTCCAGACTCTCTGAACGCTGTCGGGCGATGATGACATCAGTAACGCGCCGGCTCTGCCTGCAGGGCGATCGTCGTTCTCCGATGACCTCACGCTACACGCCCCGCCCCTCTACTCAGTTCCGGAAGACAGGGCTCTCGAGTGTCTCCGCCCAGCTACGTGAAATTCCTTTGAGGAGGGACTCCGGGCACTTTTATCTAGACTTGTATTTGTCTAAATACAAATTGAGGATAGAAATGTTAGTTACTAAAAATTTTGCTTTGGCCGAAGTGTTCCGGGGCCTGGTTCTTCACGGCACTCTGTCTCAAAATTAGCCTCAGAGCCACTTATGTGGTGACGGATGAGTTCTTTATTTTTCCAGTACATCGGTAAGAGATACTTTCGTAAATACGGGAAAAATGAGTTACCAGAATAATGAAAAAAAAAAAAAAAAAGATGTGCAAAATACAATCTCAGGTTTTTAATTATTCGTTTCAGTACATGTAAAGTTGCATTTCAAAGAAAAAAAATAATTCCCCAAATTACATATTGTTCGAACTTAACTATTTGACATCCGTAACTTTTTATTGTTCCACATTCATAATTCAACAAAAAGTTTCTCATGAAATTGCAATTCCATGTATGAAATGCCTAGTGCTTTACACAATCATGGAGTGTCAATAATTAAAGTGCCAAGTTCTTAAAGTGCCAAATGAACTTGTTTCTGGTTTGTTTTCTATACTTGGATTAAAGACAGCTTCTTGAAGAGTTTGCAGGGGATACCATGTATTTTTAAATTTTCTATTTTCACATTAACAATAGAAAAAAATCTCTCACATAGGTACATTGATAGAAATAAGAGATTTTAAAGCTGTTTCAAGGCACTAAGAATATCAATTCTTAACTTTTTTCTAAAATGAAACAAATTATGCCATATTTTCAAAATTCATCATCAATTATCCATTAGTTGCCAGTTTCAACAATTTTTATTTAAAGTTATTAATTTTAAATTATGTGTTGGTGAAAGAAGTCAACTCCAGATTATACATTGTTGGTTCACTATTACCAAACTAAGCTTAAAATATTAACATAGACGGGCTGGGGTTGTGGCTCAGTGGTAGAGCACTCACCTAGCCTGCATGAGGCACTGGGTTCAATCCTCAGCACCACATAAAAAAAAAAATGTAAAATAAAGATACTGTGTCCACCTAAAACAAAAAAATAAATATTTAAAAAATATTAACACAGTCTGGAATTTGGCCCTGCTGCACATGACTAATACACAGTTCATACAACAGGGATAACCATATGAATTCAACAACATCCAAACTAATCTATATACTGTTCAAGAAAACCAGTTCACTGGTCACAAATGTCATACCAAATGGGAAATTGTTATGAAAGCTTCTAAATGATTATTTTCAGTTTCTGCACCCATCTTCTTTTATAGGTGAAATAACAGTTCATGTTCTAACACTAATCTGTAATCACACTTGGATGCGAAACCTCCACCACAAAGACTGTTGAGACCAGGGAAGACTGAACCCAGAATAACTAAAAATCTGACTATTTGTCCTGTATTAAAGGAATGATGAGACTTCAAGGCACAATGTCACCCCTTGTGTCATTTTGATCCTTCAGCAAGAATACATTAAAACAGAATTAAAAGTATAAGAAATTGCAAGGGGAGGGTATCTCTGAAAGAGGAAGCAGGATTGGGCAAAAAGAGCCTAAGATCATAATGCAGATCTGGCAGACAGATCGACCAACCTAAAAATGAACTTCAGAGCAAAATGACTCTTAGAGAAGATCACACTGGGCAGAAATGGCTTCTTCCCTGTGTTCAGACCCCAGTATGCCCCACTGTATGTTCGTCATTGGTAGAGAATGCCTGGCAAGAATGTACCTTCCATGTAAAAGCTGAAGCAGATCCTACAGATGCTGCTCACTAGGGGCTTTCAGCTCCTGCACCTGAATTGGAATGGATGTGACTCTTCAGCTGCCCCCCTTGTAATATACATCCATTCATCAGTTGCCCATAATTCCATGACCTGTTCAATAATTTCACTCAGTCCCCCTTATGTGTTAGATTCTGCTCCACATGTAATAGATATGGGGGGGGTTCTTCCTCTTATGAAGTTCACATTCAAATTTCTCACTTTTCTCAAATGTCTTCCTCTTTCCCCACCACTGTATCCCACTTACTTTCCCATTCTTTTCCTTCATAGCTTATTCTCCTTAAATCCATGTGCATTTAAACATTTGACTTTCCTGGTGCATGTTTAAGTATTGCTTAGCTCCCTTAGGAGCACTGGAAAGTGAGGAAAAAGTTATCCCAAACCACACATTACAGGGGGAAAAAAGATGCCTTCTACTAATACTGATAGCATTTCAAAAACCACAGCATCATGCTACATCAGTTTCTGTAACAGTCATTTCCCTTTATCTCAGGCTACTTTCTAAGATTCCCAGTAGAGACCTGAAACCTTGGATAGTACTAAACTCAATACAGATGTTCCTTCATTTATGTTGTGATTACTCCTTAAAAACAAATTGGAAAGTCAAAAAATCATAAGTTAAACTACCATAAGTCAGGTACCATCTGTATGTATTATATTGTGTTGTTTGTTTTTTTTAATATGCTCTGCAGCATTGTGACTTACTACCAAAGTTAATCTGTCCTTCCATGCTTTATCCCCTTGGTGCCTCTTTTGCTCAATACTGTTGCTTTCTGGGTTAATTGAACACAAGCACTGTGATACCTATGACATTAGATCTGATAACAAAGATAACTGTTAAATGACTTGTGTAGATATATCAACATGGATATGCTGATCAAAGTGGTGATTCATATCCCAGGTGGGATGGCATGAGATTTCATCATGCTTCTCAGAAAGACTCATAATTTAGAATTTATAAGGGTTTTTTTCCTGGAAATTATCACTTAATGTTTTTGGACTATAGTTGAGTGTGTGCAACTCTAAAACCAAAGAAAATGAAACTGTGGATAATCAGAGACTACTGTATTCCATTTCACAACATCAGGAGGCTGGACTTACCTCTAAGTGCTAGTCAATACTCCAGCCCTTATCCACAGTGAGATTGATATGTAACAATATAGCTGACTTTGGAAATGGAAAATAAAGACATTAGTCACAATCTCAGAGCAGATCAGCCTGTCTTGACCTATTTTGTATTGCTATAACAATATACCATAGACTGAATAATCTATAAAGAATAGAAATTTATTTGCACAGTTCTGGATGAGGACCTTCTTGATGGTCCTCATCATGGCAAATGACAGAGAGTAAGAGAGAATGGAGTGAACAAGGGTGTTGAACTCATTTTTATAAAAGATCCATTTTCGTGATAATGAGCCTACTTCCCTGGAAAGAACATTAGTCCACACATGACGTCAGAGCTCTTATGGCCTAACCACCCCTCAAGGGTCCCTTCTCTCAAAACTGCTGCATTGGTAATTAAGTTTCTAACACCTGAACTTCAGGGAACACATTTGAACCATAACAAGTTCCTTCCCATTTTATTACTTTGTAGTACAAATGATGGATTGTGCTGCAAAATCACCTTTCAAGATCAAACTATGATCCTCAGTTTCCTCTTCTGGAAATTAGAAAAAAATAATGGTACCTATTTCTTTGGTACTATGAGGGCCAAAGGAGACAATATATCTAAATGCTTCATATTGTGGATGACACAAAAATAATCATTTAATAAACAGTAGTTATTAGTAACAGTAGCAGAGATACAGTATTATCAATATTACCACTGTAAAGGATGAAGTTTGAAAATTCTGACTTTGCATTTAAGAAGTTACTTAAATCTTAGTGCTCCAGTTATGAATAACAAAATCAACTCCCAATTGATATGAATAAAATATCAAATTTTCTTATCTTCTGGCCCAGTGTGGTGGCACACACCTGTAATCCCAACAACCCATCACAAGTTCAAGGCTAGTCTCAGCAATTTAGTGAGGCCCTAAGCAACTGAATGAGACCCTGTCTCATAATAAAAAGTTTTTTAAGGGTTGGGGATGTAACTCAGTGGTAAAGCTCTCCTGGTTCAAGCCTCAGTACAAAAAAAAAGTTTCCTATCTTTTGAGTGATAACATTTTTAAAATCACCATTTACAGACATCGTCATAATAATAATTGATACAAATGAGTCTAGTCAATAGATGCTAAAATTATTGGGAGAAAGTTTGATGGGGAAGAGGATATTTACACCACCTCAAAGCATTTTATCCCAGATTATTTTTTAATTACATGGGTAAAATATGATAACATTTTAGTGGAAAAAGACAGTAGACATAGAACCAAATATTCTATGTTACCATCTGGGACAAATTGGTATCATGTACCTCCCTTTGTAATGCATTAAGAAAAACTGCATCATTTATATATTATTCTTGTTAAAAATGTTTTACCTGAATCTTATGCTCATATAAGACATAGCCATGTTAAGTATATACTTTAAAAAAAATGACCTGTGCTTCAAAAATGTTAACATTATGGGGAAGAAAAGCTAAAGAACTATTTTAAATTAAACAGTTAAAGAGCTATGACAGCTAAAGGCAGTGTATGTCCAGACTGAATTGAAAACAAAACTCTATTGCCAGTAAATGGTTGAAGTTGGAGAATATCATGTTAAGTGAAATAAGCCAATCCCACAAAACCAAAGACCAAATGTTTTCTCTAATATACGGATGCTAATTCACAATAAGGCGGCAGGGCACTAGGGAAGAATAGAGTTACCTTAGATTAGTTAGAGGGAAGTGATGGGAGGGTAGGGTAAGGGATGTAGGGATAGGCAAGATAGTAAAATGAAACAGACATTATTACTGTACGTATATATGTGACTGCATGACCAATATGATTCTGCAACATGTACGCTCAGAAAAATGAGAAATTATATCTCATCTATGTATGATATAACAAAGTGCATAAATGCATCCTACTGTCATGTATAACTAATTTTAAAAAAATAAAAAATATTATTGGGGCTCGTTGTGAAAACTGAATACAGATCATATATTGAATAATAGTATTACATCAGTCTCTTCTGATTCGATCGTTGTGTTGTTGAATGTGTTAGAGAATATTTTTGCTCTTAGGAGATGCAGCTGAAGCATTTAGATTAGGGCTAGAGGGCCACACTGTCTGTAATTATGCAAAAATAGTTCTTGAAAAATATTGATTATAATAATATGTGGAGAGAGATATTAAATGAATCAAAGTGTTTGGTTCATCATTAGTGAATCTGAGTGAAATATATGAGAGTTCATTGTATTATTCTTTCAGCTTGTCTATAAATTTGAAATTTTAAAAAAGCATGAGCAATAGGGAGGTGGGAGAAACAGAGCCTTTGATGACATGACCTTGTCTAGTTTTATTGGTTGTTTGCATACCAAGCATTTTCTGATCTCATTTGTAGTCCTGAGGACCTGGAATGGAAATTTAGCCAGAGATTATAGCCTATGAATTCAAAATATTACTTTGAAAAATGTTTTCCATGCCATCCTCTCCCAATTTTGAAAAGATATTAGCACAGTTCATACTGATATCAAGAATTCTAATACCAGCTTTGTTTCTAAATACAACATAAATTCAAAGATAACTCTAAACTGGTCAACATGACCCAGTTGAAAGCTTTACCCATCAATCGTTGCTCCCAAAGCATCTGAATCGCTCTCCCAGCCCAACTTCTCTGGCTGGGTATTAAGTGCAAAAAAGCAAGAAATTTACGCATCACTCATTCCACCCTATTTTCCAGCTTTGCAGGAGATGGGGAGGAGGGCAAGCTTCTCTGAGACAGGCAGAAGCTGAGGGACAGAAACCCTGCATGATAATCATGACTTGCTGGTTCAGAAGACAATCTGAAATATGCCCCATCTGATTTGGCTTTTCCTATAAGAATCAGCAAAGTTCCAGAGAATGACAATTTATCAGCAAATACATGAGAATTGTCTATCTTAAAACCAAGGGCAGGAGAAACAAATGATGCCATCACCATCTCTGCTGTTGTCTCCATAGCCCCATAAATAAACCTCTTTCTTTTCCCCTTTTTTCCCCCTTTTAATTATGGTTGTCATTGTTTTTTGTTTTGTTTTGGTAGAATAGGAGTTTCAGTTCAAAAATCATTCTAAAAACTCTGCAGAATTACATTTGTTTCCTCATATTCTGTGCTCTGTTGCTCCGAATATATTGTTTACATTTAAAAATTTCATAAAGACAGGATTTGAAAAGCTTCCCAAAATTAGCTCTTTCAAGAAATAATTGTTTAAGGCAATGCTTATTTAAGAAATTTTATTTAAGAAATTGATTCCTGTCATACTTTCTTTAAAAATTCACTTGAAAACATATGACCATCAAGAAAAAAAAATCAATGTTTACAGGCATAATGAAAATAAATATATTTATTTATTACTCACAATGAACCCTTTCTATGATTTGCATGTTGCTCTGTGCTCTGATTTCAAATTTGCCACTCCCACCTGAAGAATAAAATTAGTCTTCTGCACTAGTGCTCAAGGGAACAAGGAGAAAGCCTCCTTCCAGGAGTCGGAGATTACATCTCAGCCACAGGGTGGGCAGTGTGATTCTGTTAAGTACAATGAAACTAAATCTGTAAAATCGGGATTCCTGACCTACTAATTAAGAGGAAAACTAGGAAACTTGTGTTTCTTTTTAGGGGAATTGTTTTAAAGAAAAATGAGAAAAGAAATGTGGGAGTATACTGAAAATCATAAGTACAATAAAAATGTCAAGTGTTTCGACACGCTCAGTTGATCCTTAGCTACTAAATGTTGCTAAGGAGGGTATAGACCAGGTCTTGCTGCCGAACTATTCAAGTGAAATGTTCAGGAAGTCATTCAAGTTTCCTGAACTAGAGCAATATATAATAATTCTAAGACATGGATGGTAAACTATTTTGCAAAACCACTTAGGTATTTAGTATGCCTAGCTGACTGATTAACATTCCTTCATATCAGATGTCTGGTTCTTCTCTATGCATATAAATTTTGTGGTTTGTGGGTGAACAGTAACTCTATAAAGAAATCAATTGGATGATGCTGAAGATGAAGGTGAAGAGATCAAATAGAAAATTTGCCTAAATGATAAATCTTAACATAAAAACAGAATTTGTAAGTGAATCTGAAAGTGTAGAATTTCATGTTGACTTAGATCTAAGATATAAATGAGATCACATATACAAAAAAATTATCCTCTGATAATTCTTATGCAAAAAATTTCTATCAAGTGAATGAAAATTTCACAATAAAATGTTTGTAAAAATTCTGGGTTATTTTTGTATTCTTTCTAGAAAATTTTGTTTCCTATACAAATTTTTACACCACAGATTAACCTTTATTCCACTCCCCACTGGTGTGAATTTAGAACTGTATAAGTTTGTGAGAGTATTAAAAGGATAAAGATGGGGTGGAAGGACTACATTTCTCAGTAATATTTTTCCTAAATTTTTTGTCATAACTTAGGTACTGTATTTTATAAATTTCAGTGTTAGAAAATCTTTCCATATGTAGTCCTTCTAAGGCCAGGTCCATCTAAATTTTCAGCAATGATGGCAAGATGGTCTTCTGCTAAAGAGTTTAAGCAAACAGGTCAGTTGATTCATAAGTTTCCAGCCCTCTCTATGACTGTGCCTTTTACCATTGACTTTGCTCTTCCTCCCATTTTCTCACCCTTCAATTCCCAATTTGGCTATTTGAATTGTTTGGCCAACAGGTGTTGCAAAAAGAGACTTTAAAAATCTGATCCTGAAAAAAAAAAAAATTTGGATGTGTATGTTGTACTCTTGCCAACAAGTGAGAAGGATAGACCCTAACTAGCCCACTGTCCCAGGCTGAAGATGAAAGGCACATGGAAAACTGTTAAGTTGCTTCAAAAAGCACAGCCCAGACTCAGAGCTGACTCCTAGTCCATTCCCTAGGTACATAAGTGGGCCGGGTCAAATCAGCGGGCTGGCCAAATTAGCTGGGCCCTGCAGGCTCTTGAGAAGTAAATACATAGATGCTGTCTGACTTTCAATGGCATTACACCCCAATAGAAATATCATGAAGTCAAAACATTTTAAGTCAAAGCCCTATATAATGTGGTAGCCTGCTCGGGCTGCCATAACAGAACACCGGATTCTGAGTAATTGAAAAACAAAAATTTATTTTCTCCTAGTTCTGAAGACTAGAATTCCAATTTTTTTTTCTTTAGAAGGTTAAAAAAACTGCTGAAAACACTACTTGGTTGTTCTCCATGTAATCAGCCACCCACTTCTATCTCTACACTATTCCTTAATTCCATGGGGAAGCTATGCTTCATACAGACAAAAGCACCAATTCATTTCTCATTTGGCTCAATCATAATTATATTGTTAACTTTACAAGATGTTAATTAAAGAATAAGAGACAATTGGGTGTGTTTATGAGGCCGTTATGACATGCCTCGCCTGCCCAGTGAGCTGCAAGTGCTTCCAGCAGCTCCTGCCTAGGTGTTAATGGCTCAATTAAACAGGCCTCAAAAGGCGAGTCTCTTCTGGTTCAAGTAGTGGGTGTTTCATAATTTGTTTTGTTTGGAGATTTTTGTTCCATAGCAGATGCTGTGGAGCTGAAGGAATTCTAAAGCTCTATGTCCAAACACATTCCATGGTTCCTCTTCATGATGCTCGCAGGCTAAAGAGTAAAGCATCTGGAAAAACTTTGCCTGAAGTTTGTGCCCTTGATACGCAGGACCTCTGAGCAACAGGGGCATTTTTAAAGATGCCAACAACTGTCATCTGAAGGCTTCATGGAAGTGCTTTCCAAATTCCTCTCTCCTTTTCTGAGTTTCTAAAATAAGTTGATGCAACCATTTTGTATCACTCTTTGTACCTACACAGCTGACTAGAACAGGACAGACACACTTCAAGAAATGTCAACATGCCTTGTTTCCTCACAAAAGGGATCTCATCTTACTATCAAGTGAACATTTTTCCACTTGTCGTTGCCTTCTAGACCAATTTTGGCTAAAGTTCATACAACTATGTGGTGGGTACATACCAATTTTTAATTATCATTATTAACATAAAGCAACAGAAAAAAATATAGTCTCAGAGCCTCCAATATCACCTCCTTTCTAAATTAATAGTTACATAATCAAATTGGAATGCCACTTTTGAGGAAGAAAATGAGAAGGACTTGGTATAAGCTCCTTGTGGCTTTATATAATTGTGTTCATAATTTATTAAATATCTGGATTTAAACCTTTTTTTTCTCTTATGTTCAATACTTGCCTTGTCTTGATCCCAACATCACATTCTCTATTAAGGATTCCTCTCCATTCTTCATGGGGCAGTGCAGGGGGTTGGGGGTGACAGAAAAGACTGTTTTACTTTGTCTTATGTCCTCCACCCCTCAAGACTGGGGCCATGTTGGAAGCAATAGTATGTAAAGCACCAATTTGAAACAGAAAATATAGAGATGCTTCCAAAGCATGTATTAGAAGCCACAATTATTTAAACTACTTCCAGCTCCCTGTATCCAAGTCTTCAATTCACACAAAGAAAAAAGCTATTTGCTATTGCAAAAACAAAACAAAAAAAAATCTAATCCTGGCTCTACTACTAATGCATGGACTCACATCAAGCTTTCATATAATTTTTCAGGGTCTCATTCATAGCATCTCATTTACTCAGTATCTATTGTATACAAAGCATTTGGTTATAAGACTCTGTGAGAAAGACATGGAAGTGCTTTCCAAATTCCTCTCTCTTTTTCTGAGTTTCTAAAATAAGTTGATGCAACCACTTTCATATCACTCTTGTATCTTGTATTCATTGAACCTTCTGCACCACTGTTTTTTTCCAATGGTTCTGCAGATTTCTTGTCTTAGACCTTCAATATTCAGAGTCCCTAAAAATCCCTGCAACCTGATATTACTAGAAAAGTCATGAAAAGGTTGCTTAAAATACCTGATAATTTCATCTCCACTTAAACTAAAAATAACTTTGCTGGTTATAAACTCAAACCTGTTGCAACAGTGGCTTGATTAAATAACCCCATTAAGGGAACATCATATTACATTTCAATCTTCTAAAAAAGAAAAATAATAATTTGGTCTTGGAAGTCTATTATAAAACACTAACCTTGAGAATAAAATTAATTGGACAATTGACAGAGTATGTGTTCATATGTTCTTATGTAAATATAAGAAATTTTTCTACTTTTGTTTTTAAAAAGTAGAAGAAAATTCCTTGGTGCGATGCAATTCTAATACTAACCACCCAGAGTTAGGTCAAATTTCTCAGACTAAAAGCACAGTCCTCCAGCAGGCTCCCCTCGCTTCAGACACCAGCCCAATTCTGGGGTTCCTGTACAGCAGCACTTCTTACCAATTGTCTACAAATGTAGAGGTTTCCACTACTGCCTCAGGCTCAGTAATTCACTAGAATGAATCACAGGACTCAGGAAAGTGCTATACTTATAATTACAGCTTTATTATAGAAGGCACAAATCAGACAAATGAACAGACTCATCAGAGGAGATCTGAAATTTTCAATGTCCTCGGAATGTATACCCAGCACATCAGTGTGTCTCACCAGCCAGAAAGCACACCCAAGCTCTAGCAGTCCAGAGTTTATACTGGGGTTTCATTATGTGGAGATGATTGAATCATTGGCTGCATGATTTGAACTTAATCCCCAGTACCATTTCAATTCCAAAGGTCAAACTGATAAGGCATGGCTCTAAATCCCAACCTTCCAATCACAGGGTTGATCAGCATGGCCAGTCCATTCTGAAAATATCCAGGGCCCCACCCTGAGTCACCTCATCAGCATTAATTCAGTAGTGGTCTAAGAAGACCAAGAAAAATTACAGAAACACTCCTATCAATCCTGCAACTCCAAGATTTAAGTCTCCTTGTACCAGGAACAAGGATAAGCCAAATACTCTGTTTTCAATAGTAATAATGTGCTGGCTTTCCATCACTGTGACAAACAACCTGTGAAAGACAATTTATGCCAAGTGTGGTGGTGCACAGATGTAATACTGTAAGGGTCCGGCGAACGTCGGAGGAAGAGACCACCAAGAGACCGGCTCATGCAACAGCAAAAGGGGGTTTATTGTTGAGGATCCAGCGCGCTGGGGCTCCGTGCTCACTCAAGAAGGGAGAGCAGCCCAGAGCCCCGAGCAGGGGTTGAGCAGTGCTTAAGTACACTTTTTGGGGAGGGCGGGGGCTTTGCATACATCAGAGCAAATCATCATGAGGTGCAGGAAAATCAAACAACAATTCTTAAACATGATTAATACATTCATTGGCGGGAACAGGTCGGGCGGGAGTGATAGGTCAATCCTAAGAAGGGGGGTACATTCAAACTGATTGGTTTGGGCCCTGAGATGCCTACTGCCAAGCTGCACTCTTTCAATACCAGCAACTTGGGAGGCTGAGGCAAAAGATCTCAAGGTCAAGGTCAACTTGGGCAATGTGGTGAGACCCTGACTCAAAATAAAAAATAAAAAGGGAAGCCTGGGGGTGGCCTAGGGGTAGAGCACTGGGTTTGATCCTCAGCACCACATAAAAATAAATAAATAAAGGTATTGTGTCCATCTACAACTATAAATAAATAAGGGTTGGGGATGTAGCTCAGTGGTAAAGCAGCCCTGGGTTCAATCCCCAGTATTACAAAAATAAATAAAACAACTCATAAGGAAGAAAAGTATATTTTGTCTCCTGGTTTCAGAAGTTTTAGTCCACAGTTAGCTGGCCTGATTGTTTTGAGCCTGTGGCAAGACAATAGGACGTGGCAGAGAGTAAGTAGTGGAAGAAGCCACTAGCCACATGGCAGCCAAGAAGGGACAGCGGTCCCAGCACCCTCCTTCCAGGGGCAGGGAGCCAAAGACCACCTTCCTTCCAGGTAGCCCCACCTCTAAAGCTTCTACCACCTCCCCAAAATGCCAGCGGCTAATGACCAAGTCTTTAACATAAGAGCCTTTGGGGGACATTTAAAATCCAAACCATAGCAAATAACAATTAAAAAAACTTTTCAACAGCCCACTCCAAAAAGCCATCTTGGCATGGTTCCCAGGTTCAGCTCCCCGCTCGCCACAACCACCTCCGCCACCGCAGACTCAGCAGGCTTGATCACCAGAATCCCCGCACCCTGGTTCTCCTCTAAACCTGCTGCATGGCTGGGCTCACGCGCATGCCTACTCCCCGTCACCAGCTCCCGGTCACCCCCAAGGACTTCTGGAGAAGGAAGTCTGCAGGAGGCAGAGAATGGAAAGAGACGCCATGGTAAAGAGAATGCTACTGAGGAAATTGAGGAGCAGGAGCCCAGCAAAGAGGAAGATGCAGAAGCAGAAGAGAAAGAGGATTGAAGTGAAGATACTGAGCTGGGGCAGCTACAGGCAAAGCGGCAGCTGAAGATGACAAGCGTGACAGTATTGATACCAAGAAGCAGAAGACCATGAGGATGACTAGACAGCAAAACAGAAAAAAGTAAAACTTAAAAAAAAAAAAGCCGCTGAGACCTATTCATCTATTCATCCTCCACTTCTAGTCTCAGAATCTCAGTATCTAAACCCGGTCACCCTGAAGCCGCAGATGGCACCCCACCCCCTACCCCTGCCCCAAACCACAGCGTGAATTTGCAACAGCAAAGCAAAAAAGAAACAAAACTTCCAAAGCCCTGCTTTTTTTTTTTTTTCTTTAAAGTACTTTTAAAAAGGAAACTTTGTAATTTTTATTTACATTTTATATTTTTGTACATATTGTTAGGGATCAACAATTTTATTAATCTCAGATAACCTGCCTTTGGAGTGTTCTCTGTCCTACTTTTGATTTGATTTGTGATGTGACCATGTTCCTTACAATCTCAAAGGGGCTGCAGGCGGGGGGAGGGGGACACTTATGTTTAAAAAAAAAAAAAAAAAAGCACAAACAACAACAAAAAACTTATTCTGAGCATTCCAGTAACATTTTGTGTATGTACTTTTGCTGTGCTGTAAGTAGTTGGTTTGTATGAGATGGTTAAAAAGGCCAAAGATGAAAGTTTTCTTTTTTACTTCTTTTTTGTTGTTGTTTTTTGTTTTGTTTTGGCCTGTTTGATGTATGTTTGAAACAATGTTGTCCAACAATAAATCGGAATTTTATTTTGCTGGGTTGTTCAAAAAAAAAAAAAGTTCAACAATGGACTACACAGTAGTCTTAGCTATTGGGAAGGCTGAGGCAGGAGGGTTGCTTGGGGGCAGAAGTTCAAGGCCAGGCTGAGCAACATAGCAAGACTCCCATCAAAAGGAAGGAAGGAAGGGAGGGAGGAAGGGAGGGAGAGAGGGAAGGAAGGAAGGAAAGAGTGAGTTCAAATACCATTCTAATCCAAATTTTTAGTGAGGTTGGAATTCTGAAGCTGGACCTCACCTCAGCTGAGTTGATGTTGCTGCTATTAGAGGGGATAACATCTGGCCCTTGCCTAGTGGAGTAATACAAGCTTAGAAAGTACTGTTGGCACTTAAAGCAAGTGGAGAAATGGATATGCTGCTGATTACAACTGTAGTTCAATAACCAAACTGACTCAGAAGGGAGGGTTGAGTTATCCAACAGTTTCCACAAAAAGAATGAGTTCACAAGAAAGCCTGAAAACACACACACACACACACACACCTTGGACTTGGGGGATAATCAGCACAAAGCCCCAAAATGCCCTACCAAGCAGATTCATTTATGGGGTGATAAGCAACATGAATATGTGAAGAGTCGCTGGAGTCTTGTCCTTTCTTCAAAGAAAGATTGGGACTATATAGGCCAAACAAACTTTGAAGCTGAAAAAATTACCCAGAAAAACTCAAAAACTTTTTTATGCCCCCCAAAAGGAAGTAAAGTGTGGAAATTATTATCCTGATAACAAACAAGACTGAAAACTTGAGTAGAGACGTTTGTAGTAATTTGTACCATGTTGGACTTATTTTATGCTATAACTTTTGCTAATGGGAAAACAAATAGCTATTCATGAAGAGGGCCCACTTTTTGCTGAATCTTTTATAAAGCCCCTCTCCCTAGAGTAAAATAATTGCATCTGGACACCAAAGATAATGGAATTGAGAATCTACATTGCCAAAATTGGCTTCATCTCATCAATAACATAATCGATTCTCCACATTCAAAAATTATTTAATATGAAAGAAGGGTAGGGTATTGTGTGACATTGTCTGCTTGTTTTGCTTTTTTTATAGGGATGAAAATTTCATTAGCAACAATCACTGATGTCTATTTCTTGAATTCCAGTGAGGGAGAAACCTCTATAACATTTTATGTCATCAGCATATACTGGTCCCTTCATAATAGGTAATGAGTGAGCCAGGCACAGTTGTCCACACCTGTGATCCCAGCAGTTCAGTTAAGGCAGGAAGATCACAAGTTCAAAGCCAGCCTCAGCAACTTAGCAAGGCCCTAAGCAACTCAGTAAGACCCTTTCTCTAAATAAAGTATAAAAGAAGGTCTAGATATGTTGCTCAGTGGTTAATCGTTCCTGGTTCAATCCTCAGTACAAAAAAAAAAAAAAGGTAATAAATGTTATCTCCCTACCTTATTAGGGTTATTTCACTACATTCCCAAGTACCTATTAGTCTTGAAAGAATCAACTCACATTGAATCTCTCCTGTTGTAGCTGTAAAGCTCTGAAAATGGGACTTTAGCATGCTGAACGTTTGAACTAAAGGAGATTAGAAGATGTCAGAGAAGCCTAGTCTCTCTGACCTTCTCCTGCCCTTGTGTCTCTTGCTCCCTGTGCTCCCACAAAGTGAGTCACAGAAACTGGAAGGCTTCTTCCATAAGGTGGGCCATAGAAACTAGAAGTCTTCTTCCCCAAAGTCAGCCATAAAACCCAGAAGAACTACTCTCTCCTACTCCTACTATTCTGTGTAGAAGCTGGCCAGAAGGAAACTCTCTGACCTATCCTATAATGGTAGGTCTTAAGACCCTCATTCCAGAGGGGTCCAGCACTTGAAAGGAAGAAATGCTGAACAGAGAGGTCAAGAAGAATATGAACAGGTAGGACTGGCTGGGCCTCCACCCTCACCCCACCTTAGTCTATGACCATTAGATCATGCCCTCTTGTCCAGTCACATTCCCACATAGCTCTCAATGGGCAGAATGATTCATTGAACCCAAGCATAAAAACAGGTGATTCTCCTTATGCCTTTTGGTCTTCACTTCTGAAGCCTTCTGTGTCATATTAACTTTGGTTAAATAAATCTGTTGTGCGTTTCTCTTATTAACTGTCTTTTATTATAGGAGTTTCTGCATTGACCCTCTAAAGAGTGAGGAAAGGTAACAACCTTTCTATCCCCAATTAATAATTTATATCTCTTATACTGTAGGGCATGACTTGCTGCCCGCTTCCCAGTCCTGGGGCCACACATGTGGCTGGGATGGCTCCTGGCGATCAGCCAAGAGGCGGTGCTGTGGGTGGTGACAGAAAAGGCGGACCACCTCCAGGATAGGTCCAGGAGGCTTCTGCCCTTGTGGACAGCTCGAGCCTTCCCTCGGGTCTATGGGATGGGTGTATACCTGAAATTGCTCCACCCCTCTAACCTTTATCCTGATTGGCTCCTATGCAGTATATAAGCTGTGTGTACTCCCTCAATAAACGGGCTGCCAGTCTACCTTTCTTGGCTGGTCCTGGTCTGGGCATGCTTTCCCCCGCTTCAGGAACACTATACTTTTATAAGGATAAATATTTTATTTTGTTGATAAATTGTTGTTGAGATTTTTGAGATGTAGCGAACACATAATTAGCCCTGGGGACCTTCTCAGGTGGGCTCCTCGGTAGCTCTTTTTTCACTCCACTCTCATCAATGTCTTTAGCTACAGCTGGAGTCATCTAATAGCAATTCAGAGGTGATGGCATAAAAATACAATGTACAGATAAATACAGAGAGGGATCTCATCTGATTTCAGACCTGGATCTTCTTCTGTAAATGCAACTAAATTTCAGGGTTCTTAAGGACAGTGACCCCCTTTCCACCCCACTAATGTCTTTTTTTCAATGCCTGGCACATGACTGTAATCCCATCCAGTTGTTGACGTGTGAGTTAGTGTGTCAGATCCAACACTTTTGCTACCATACAATTTTTAAAAAATGCTAAGAAATGAATAAAGTGGTTAGTAAAAAGAAATCTGACCTCATTTTCCTCACCATCACAAAAACATAGTGGAAATGTTATAACAACAAAACTATTAGCAGAAAAAAGTACATATGTATTAAGAAGGAAAAAAATATGTTCTATTTCATCTGTACATCTAAATGTATAGATTTAGAAAAAAATATGTTCTATTTCATCTATACATCTAAATGTGATATGTATAGAAATTCAGAAGAAGATATGTGGTTAAAATACATATAATGGTTTATATTATGCTATTATTATATAGTTACAGTTATATACATGAATTATATCATTATCTAAGGTGATCTCACATGTATTGTTTTTATTCTTTTTTCCAAATATTCTGGAAAAATGTTAAAATTAAGAAACCCATAGCTCAGCACAGTGGTGCACACCTGTGATCCCAGCAGCTCGGGAGACTGAGATAGGAGGATGGCGAGTTGAAAGCCAGTCTCAACAACAGTAAGGCGCTAAGCAACTCAGTGAGACCCTGTCTCTAAATAAAATACAAATTAGGGCTGGGGATGTGGCTCAGTGATTGAATGCCCCTGAGTTCAATCCCAGTTACCCTCACTAAATAAAGGAAAAATTAAGCAGATACAATTTTGTCCATTCTAATTATGCTCCTTCATTCCATATATATGACTCCTATAAAAACTTCAATCAAGCAACAAAACTATCACAGTGATATATATGTTGCTTATTTTAAATTTTCATGAGTGTCATATATATGAAATGACAGAACATAATGGGTTAAAATGTTTTTGCTCTTTCACTAGAAAATATTGGAACAAATAAAATATTTCAGTTAAAGATACATAGACAAAAAAGGCCCTCCTGCAGAAACCTTCCACTCTGAAAAGGGAAGTAAAGTTATCTGGATTAAAAATTATTTTGCCATCAGTTTATTGGTTGAGCTTATGGCCATTCAGCTTCAGAGATGTTAAAAATAGACGTTGTAAAGGGACTATCGCAATGGCATAATTATTTGAGAAAAAAACAAACCTTCTAAATAGGTGGTATTTACTTTGAGCCCTTGATGTAAATTAAGCAATAAATGAACATTATAGCTGAACATTGAGTTTATATGTTTGTCTTTGTCTAAATGTTTGCTTTAAATCTTAATTGATTCACTAATTTTGTTTACTTTGTGGAACTTGGGCTAGATCAAGATAATGTAATAGACAGGAAAGATAAGGATTCCAAAGACCAGTAGCTTGAAGTGGAACTCTTTGAGATGATCCTCCTTCTAAGTCCAAATCTCGACATTAATTTGTACACAATTGTTATAATTAGAATTTTGTCTCCCTAAAAGATACTGAAGTCCTAACCTGCAGTGTTTGTCAATCTGACCTTATTTGATACCAGGAACTTTGCAGATGATGAAGTTCAGTGAATTAGGGTCTGACCTAATCTGGTCTGACTCTCATAAAAAGGGAGAAATTGAACACAAAACACACACACACACACACACACACAACGAGTGCCATGTGAACATGAAGACAGAGATTGGAGTGATGCATCTAAAGCCCAGGAACATCAAAGATGGCCAGCAAACCACCGGAAGCTGATTGAGAAGCTTACAACAGATCCTCCCTCTCAGCCCTCAGAAGGAGCCAACCCTGTGGACATTTTGATATTGGACTTCTGGCCTCCAGAACTGTGAGACAATAAATTTCTGTTGTTTAAGCCACCTAGTATGTGGTGCTTTGTTATGACAGCCCTGGGAACGCAACATAGCAATTGTCATGTTGTAGCGACATAGGTAGACTAAATAGGAAGTGTAGGGTGAAAGCCAGAACATACGCAAAATGTACACACTGTGAGGAACCAAAGAAGGAGGATACCATAGGTTAGTCACAGTTTTTAAAAACTCAGTTTTACTGAGGTTAACCTTAATAAGTTGACATACGTATAATATAATGCATGTATTTTACCTACAACTGCAATTTTGATAAATGGGTAGGCCATCACAATCAGTCTATAAAACACTCCCCAGAAAGCTCACTGCTTCCCCTGTCAAGCCAGTGCCCCCTGCCGCCATGCTAGTAGTGGCAACCACTACTTCTCTATCACTGTAGACTGATGCTGCCGATTCTAGAACATCATCTAAATGCATCCACACAATATGCTCTCTTTCTTCTCTGCCTTCTTTCATGAAGGGTAACAGTTTTTTTGAGTGAATAAATGAATCAAAAACTATGAAAATTCAGGTATAATTGTTTGTGTGAGCATATATTTTCATATATATTTGATAAATATCTAAGAGGAGGATTGCTGGTCATGCAGTGAATGTGCATCTATGTTTAAAAGAAACTGCCAAACTCTTCTCTAAAGTTTCCATACTATTTTATGCTCCTACTCTTCCTCCATGAAGGGTCATCAAAGGGGCAAATAATAAACATTCTAGGTTTCGTAGGCCACATATGGTCTCTGCCACATATTCTTCTTTATTTATTCTTGCAGTCCTCTAAAGATGTAAAATTATTCTTAGCTCAAAGGCCATAAAAAAGAAGGCCATGGGTCACATTTGGCCCCAATCTGAATTTATATTAGTAAGTGTTCGACTGTTGTGGGGCAGGTCGCTCAGAAAATACATCAAGCCCCAAGTTTTGTCCAAGTTGAAGAGTCTTTATTTAACCGGCCAGCCGGTAACTGTCCCCCACAGGACCCATAACTGTCTTTGCGAGGAACAGCTCCAAGCCCAAGCATTTTAGGATATTTAAAGGCAAAACCTGCAAAAACCACATCCAGGTTGACGTAGCTGCAAGGTACAGAAGCTGAATTGGGCAGTTAGCAAGACAATGCAATGGGTACATTGGTATTTCCCACAGGACTTTCCAGGTTGGCATAGCAGCAATCAAGCAGAAAGGAAGTGGGTCAAAATGACCCTAGTTCAGTACAAGTTAGAGAATGGTTACTAACATCTAAACAATCAATCTCTGACAAGGTACATTGCCCCCCAAAAATGGAAACCTAAGAGAACAATTTTACATTGTATAAGAACTGCTATTTTTTGTTGCCAAGTATGCTATGCTAGGTAACTATTAATGGGTACAGAGGTGGGGCTTTCCCATGGGAGAAGCATTTCTTACATGATACGGAGTCTCAGGGTAAAATGGAGTCTGTTTGGTCATTGCCCATATAGCTTGCCCATAACACAATCAGAAAAGCAGAACCACCAGGATACACATACAGAATTTAGAATTTGTTACAGGATTTGGCCTTATAGAGCTGTTGGAAGCCAGTTAAACTTTTTGCTGTTTTTCCAATAACCCAATCAATAGATGGGTCAAGGAACTGAACAGACACTTCTCAGAAGAAGATATACAATCAATCAACAAATATATGAAAAAAATGTTCAACATCTCTAGCAATTAGAGAAATGCAAATCAAAACTATTGTAAGATTTCATTTCACTTCCATCAGAATGGCAATTATCAAGAATATAAATAATAATAAGTGTTGGCGAGGATATGGGGGAAAAGGTACACTCATACATTGCTGGTAACACTGCAAATTGGTGCAACCACTCTAGAAAGCAGTATGGAGATTCCTTAGAAAACTTGGAATGGAATCACCATTCCACCCAGCTATCCCACTCCTCAGGCTAAACTCAAAGGACTTAAAAACAGCCTACTATAGTGATGCAGCCACATCAATGTTTATAGCAGCTCAATTCACAATAGCTAAACTGTGGAGACAAACTAGATGTTCTTCAATAGATGAATGGATGAAGAAACTGTGTACATATATATACAATGGAATATTACTCAGCATTAAAAGAGAACAAAATTATGACATTTTCAAGTACATGGATGGAGTTGGAGAATATCATGCTAAGTGAAGTAAGTCAATCCCCAAAATCCCAAGACTGAATGTTCTCTCTGATAAGTGGATGCTGATCCATATTAGGGGGAGGGGGCATGGGAAGAATGGAGGAACTTTGGATCGGGCAAAGGGGAGGAGGAGGGGAGAGGGCATGGGGTAGGTAATATGTTGGAATGAGACAAACATCATTACCCTATGTATGACTGCACGTGTGGTGCGACTCTGCATCGTGTACAACCAGAGAAATGAAAGTTGTGCTCCATTTGTGTACAATGAAATGAAATGAATTCTGCTGTCGTGTATAACTAATTAGAAAAAAAAAGATTATCTATAGATTTTTCCTAATTTTAATTAAACAATTGAGTTAAAAAATAAAATAATTTCCTATCTTGGACTCCCTTAAAAAAAAGAAAGAAAAAGAAAAACTTTTTGCTGTCTTTAAGGGTGCTAAAGCTCAAGGTCCATAGGGCAGGATATCAGAAGGCAAGATGCATGGAAGTGAGGAATGTTAAGAGCAGACTGGACCCAACTCACATCAACTGGAGACCACAAGGATGACCTGAAATGCATGTCAGCTCTTGTTGCCTCTGATGCCGGCAGCACAGGGATCCAACAGAAGTCATGGCCTTTGTCCACAAACTTGTCCACACTTGGTACAATCAATTTTTAGGTGTTGGCCATTGTGAATGTAACATAATATGCCATTGTGGCTTTAATTTGCTATTCATATGCTACTGGCCATTTGTAAGTGATCAGATTAAGTGTTCTTTTTTAAAAAATTGTTTTAAATAAACTGATATGAGGTCAAAAATAGTTCTATTTACTTCAAAAAACTACCCAGCACTTGGAGCTTTGGTTATTTGTTTCTAAAATGGGTTTGATAGTATAAACTGTTTGAGACCCTTTAAAATGATAACATTTTAGAAATGCCTTATAAATTCTAAAGGAAAATGCAACCTTAGGCACTACCATGAGGTTGCTAGACTAGGGCTTAAGCAGCGGAACAATGCTATCAGGTAGGCCTGGGTAGGATGCCTCCTGATCCTGCTGCCTGCCAGCTGTGTGATCTTGGGCCAGATCCTTAACTATCTCAGCTTCAGCTTCCAAATATATAATATCTACCCCATAGTTGTGTTATGAAGTATAAGTAAGATATATATCACACCCCTTTGCAGATTGACACAGAGTAGATATACAGTCAATGGGGGCTCACTTTTTTTAATATATATATATTTTTAGTTGTAGGTGAACACAATCCCTTTATTTTAGTTTTATGTGGTGCTGAGGATCAAACCCAGTGCCTCACGTGTGCTAGGCGAGCCCTCTACCACTGAGCCACAACCCCAGCCACTGGGGGGTCAATTTTATGGGTATAAAAGTTAGACTTCCTCCACTGATATTGTAGAGAGAAATTTGAGAAGGGAAACAACGTCTCCCCAAACATGCTGTAGTCATGGTGTACACGTTTGCTGCTGTTGTTCTTATGTTTTGGGTTTTTTTAATTCCATTTCTTCCTTCTGGGTTCAGTTTCCTTCTTCCTGGAGTACATCCTTTAGAAGCTCTTTCAGTTCAGATTTATAAATGATACATTCTGAAAGCCTATTAATATCTGTATTATAATGTCATTCAAGAATGAGTTCATAATACAGAGCTTTTTACATTTTTATTCTATGCTACAGGGTAATTCCAAGAAGAATTACATATGAATGATTCAGTTTTGGGAAATCATATGGGTTTTAGTTGAAAAAAAATCCTTAGTAAATAAAGATTCAATAGTGATTTAAAATATGACCTGTGTTTTAGAACATTCTGCAGCTTCAGGGGTTCAATACCCATCAGAGTCAGCAATGGGCAAGGTGTTTTCAGTCTTTGCAGAATAGGTGAATGTCTTAGGACACAGCTGGCCAGATTGGAAAAGCTTATCCATGCAATAAAACAAACGGTTAGGAAATAAAACCACCACTGTGGATACACAAATGCAGTGGTTCTCCATCTTGAGCGTGCACCAGAATACCTGGAAGTCTTGCTACAATGCAGATTGCTGCCCTTATTTTCTCCCAGACTTTCTGGTTCAGCACATGGGCGGGGGGCGGGGGGTGTCCAAAGCTTTCATTCATTCCTCAATGCTTCAGGATCACAGAACTGATAGTACTCAAGTGGACTGTGGCATCTATAAGGATCACAGTTTAATAGATGTAAGTTCTTTTTAGTTTCACAAGAATTCTCTCCCTGATGTTGATTACTGTTAAAACATAGTGGAGGAAATGTTGTCTATAGGAAAAGCATTCTTGCCTATCTGGAAAATTATTTGAAGCCAAATGTAAGGCCCGAAGATCAATTTACAATTTGGAGATTCAAAGAGGGTAATGTAAACCATGATGTGGTGAAGACGACACAGAAAAATAATGTTGAGTAAGTTACTAGTAAAGTAAGTCTGTCTTTCGCACTAAGCCTTGTCTGGGCTAAATATTCCTGGATGACAGCAGAACCTCAGTCCTGAAAAGATTAAAAATACTAATTAAGAACTCTAAATAGAAATTTTCTTACTTTCCCATAGTTTCTGTCCCTGTGTTGACCATTCTTGCCTTGATGTAGCTCTCTTTTTTTCTACCCGTTCTTTTGTCTCTTTATTTAATGACTCCATTTTACTAAATATTTCCATTTTTTTTTCTCTTTCTGTAGGGGTACAAAGTACTACATATCAGGTATAGCAAATAAAATAAACTGCTTAATGCAAACCCAACTGCACTTACTGGGTTTCAATTAAGCTCGTGTGTCCTGTGCTGGCCGTGGGCAATTATTTTTCCCAAGCTAAATTTGTTATGATATCAAGTGGAAATGGCTGCCCCACCACAGCTCTTCTTAACAAAATCTCTACCTTCTGCATTCATCCAATAGCACATACAACACAATGTGATGTTTTATGTGTGTAGCCCACCCATTCACTTAAATGGAATAGTGAAATCATCAGAGCAGGGCTGGGTTATGGAAAGGAATATCAATTCCATGTGTTTAAAATAGCCAGAAATTACATTGATTTACCACCACGAGCCCTGGCAATTGCATTTTACCACTGTTGAAGAAAGTCTATGGAAGCTAGGTCTATGCTGCAGGAGAAGAATCATTGTAAATACAGCACTTCCTCTACATAGTTGATATCTATACATTGGTTTGATGTATTCTATCAGTGTGAGGTGTCAGAATCCACATAATGAATATTCACAGAGCCATATGTGATACCAACCACTTCAGTTTACTGAGGACTGCAAAGGTTCATGGGATTCATTTTTAGAAGTGATTTCCTAATAACTCTAGCACATTATTTCAGGTGCTAAAAATCTTTCACACCAGGGCTCTTAGCCCCCACAAAGCAGATACCATTTATGTGAAATTCAGAGCACTTGAATGTTGAAGGTAACTTCTATCCCCAGGAGGACCAACCTGAGGACTCCAGCATCACAAGTGCCCTCTCAGAGAAGGTGACTCTTATTATCTTGTTACCTGCCATGGGGGACAATGGTCTATTTCCTCATAAAGCTGAATCATATTTGAGTCTCTCAGTAGTGCTCTTCACCAGAATGGATAGGCTCAGAACTTCAGCTGCCTGATTCTTCTCATGTAGGGTGGGAATAAGGCCAACCCCCTCCCCAGACTGCTGTGCAGAGTCAGCACCAACTCCCAGTCCAGTGCGGAGAGGCTCTTCAAATATGAGGTTCACTCTCCTTGGAGTTTCTACTGATCCTTGTAGAGAGAAGACAATGAATTTATTGTAACAAGTCACCTCTAAATCATCAATCTCTTAAAGCCTAATATTTATTTTTGTGAGACACTTTAAATGACTAACAACAACAACAAAAAAGCTTCCCACAGAAAGTTCCCATGAGAACTCTGCAACTGAAGGTGTTTGTTCAGAAGGTGTTGGTCTGCTCTGTACGTTCATGGATTGTTCTTCATCCCACAGACATAATCTGAATGGGAGACCTGAACAGAAGTTGTGACTTCAGGCACAGAGTCCCTGGGAGCACTGAGATGCTCCAAATTGAGAAGGACCAAATTCTGTTCAGAGGCAAATTCTCTATCACAAAGAGTCAGATGTAAAGAATAGAGCCTCCTTGACCTGTTTACATGAACAAAAAAAATTGAAGTAATGGGGTGGAAAATCTTTAAAACATTTTTATTGTGAAAAATTTCAAATATATACAAGAAAAAAACAGAATTTTACAATAGAGAATATTGTTTTTAAATAGTTTATGTTATATTGCAATACAGGAAAAGAAAAATACATGGATGACTAAGTTTGTGCCTTCTGTGATGAAATAATGCTTTTTAAAGTAGTTATATGAGTCCATTCAAGTGCAGAATGATAATTTTGGGGGTGGAGGGAAAGCACGTTTACTAGGGATGGAACTCAGACAGCTGAGCTACACACCTAACCCTTTTTGTTTTTTATTCCGAGACAGGGTCTCCCTAAGTTACTGAGGCTGGCCTTGAACTTGCACACCACACCCTGCACAATGTTTCTTACTGTGGTTCATTCTCATCATTACCAATAAGAAAACATCATACAGATGGGGCATGGTGGCACATACCTACATTCCCAGCAACTCAGGGAACTGAGGTAGAAGAGTTCCAAGTCCAAAGTCAACCTCCATAACTTAGCAAAACCTTGTCTCAAAATTAAAAAGTGTGAAGCTGGGGTCATGGCTCAGTGGTAGAGTACTCACCTAGCGTGTGTGAGTCACTGGGTTTGATTCTCAGCACCACATATAAATAAATTAATTAAATAAAGGTCCATTGACAACTAAAAAAAAAAATTTTTTTAATTAAAAAGTGCTGGGAATGCAGATTCCCATACCGGGTTCAATTCCCAGTACCCTACCCACCAAAAAAGGAAGGAAGAAAGAAATACATTGTGAACTATGCTTTATTATGAAAGCATACAAAGTTTTATGAAAGTCTTTAGCATTTGCAATGAACCCTAGATCTATTCACTGACTCCTTAATTTGTTCAGTATATATTCATAAGATAAAATCGGTGGTGTAGCATTTGTTTAGAGGACAGAAATACAGAAAAAAAAAAAGAACAAACACCACATTTATTTCGAATCCTCCATTCCTTCTTTTTCAAGAGCCAACTAAAATTCTCCAGGGGACATAGTTTTTCTGCCACAGGACAAAAGGTAGCCCACAAGTCTAATATACATATAGATAGTGTACAACAAAGAAAATTTTAAGCATTTTAATCACCGTTTTGTGAAAAAGGAAAACGTAGGCACGTATAACTTAGATTCGCAGCCCCTGACTCCACCCCAGGGCAACGCCCCCTTTTCTCGGTGCTGCACACTGCCCTCTCCTGGCAGACTTGTATTTTCTGCTGCAAGGTAATTTTTTTTTTTTTCCCCCAACTCTTGACCTTAAATCTTTATGAATTGGCAGACCTGTTATCAATAAGTGGCAAAGAACATTTACATATGGGATTCATCTCACTTTTTAAATTTCCATGGAAAGCAAACATATTAATGACAAACCTAAATAAATTCTGAACCACTGAAGTTACCATTCCATTTAAAACATTCCCAAAGGTGTATGTAGCAAAGTCCTGAAGCAGATATGAAGTTAATTTCAATCATAGAACATGAAACCTGGAAGAACCTTGTAAAAATTATGTAGTCTTATCCTGAATTCTCTATTTAGGCTTCTTTCAGACATCATGAATTCCATTTGTACGTTATTTCTTGTAATTGCTTGTGTCACTGGATTTCTTTTTCTTTTGTAACCCAGGGCCTTTTGCATGTTAGGCAAGCACGCCACCACTGTGCTGCACCCCCAGTCCTTATGCTACCACAATAAGCTGATGTTTTTCATGAAATAAATGGCAAGGTTATTCTTATTTTTTAAAGAAAACTTTTCACTTGTTTACCTGGGATCAAAAACTCTAGGGAAGAAATTGCATTCTGACCAAATCATCAGGCATAAAACTCTGGTTATTTAAAAAAATAGTTTTGAATATAATAAAGTAACAAGAAAGAAACCACATATATATCAGTAATTTCATAACTTTATAAATGGAAGTCTCCTTGCAGGACCCTTTATAGCTGATCAGTATCAGTATCATCCAGAACGGTTGTCTAAAACACCTGAAACATGTGTATATTACTTTTTGTGATAGGATTTCACTATGCTGTCCAGGCCTTGTGCACGCCACTCAGAGAGTCCTAAATCCTAGATCATTAAATATGTCCTTTGTTTAAGCAGTGGATACATCATGAACTTCCATTCACCTTTGTACCAAAAAAAGAAAAAGAGAGAATGGGAACATTTGGATACATCTAGCTTTGATAATTTAAAATAAATTAGAATTATGCTTCATCAACCCATCTACCACTTAGTTCCTTTTTCTTTCTTTTCTGTTTAAGAAACAAACACAAAATATCTCATTGAAATATCAACGAGCAAGTGGTTTGGAAAATGATGCCCAAGTTTGATGTTGTTTTGTTTCTAATAGAGTAGAGGGGAAATGCTAAAGCCAAACCCTATAATTCAGCCCAACTTGTTGCTCCTCTCTGATTAAAGCATTTTTTAAAAATAACAGATAGAAGCTGAGATTTTCATTGAGATAAAGATGGTTAGCACAGATCAAAAGAAATTGTACATATGTCAGTTAGATTAAGTGACAGGATGTGGGATGTGGTGTGCCCCTTATCCAGTTACTTTATGCACAAGCACATTTGCTGAATGCAGGTACTCCAATAGGCTGGCCACTCACAAACAGAAACCATGGAAATTAATGGAAGGTGGTTAGAGTGTTTATTCTGATATGGATCCAAGACCACATTTCTCCTAATTAGTAATGTTACTGTAATTTTTTTTAACTGTCTGTCTTGCCCTGCCCAGAAGAGACAGTTATCTTTCAAACTTTCATCTGGCGTTTCTGAGAGGGTAAGCATGATATTGCAAATATACCAATTCCCATATAAATAAACTTAGTAATTACATATAGACAGATGATTTTCCCAAGTGCATTTGAAGGAGAAATATTTAAATCCTTCCCCTACAAAAATCTATCTAAAGTATTTTAGGGAATAAAAGGAACAAATAATGCAAAATAATGTCAGTATCAATGGAGTCCAGAAAAGAACATTCAGCTGGCTTTGATGTGACTTGAGGTCAGGGAGAAGAGAGAATGGGAAGGAATGGTCATTTACTTGCTAAGTAAAATGAAAAGGTCCTACAATGGTTATTTTTCTGGAAGGGTGAGTTGCAGTGGACAGTTCTGCGAAAGACCACAGTCAATGCCTCATGTCACTTGGGAATACCATCACACAATAACTTTCAGGATGAACATGATTTTGAATAATGAAGGACCCGCTACAAGTTATAACACATGAAAGTCCCTGGCAGACCACCTCTCTGCAGCTTACCAAATGGGTTGCTGCCTTATTTAATTTAGTCCCTAAAAATCTAAAGTTCTAGAGCTGGCCCTTCTTATTTACCTTCGTGGGCTTGAATGCTCACTGTTTTCATAATAATCAAGCCAAATCACCTTTTTAGCTAAAATGGTCTGATCATCCATTGGGTTGGAACTAGAATGAGATGGCTAAAATACTTGTCTTGGCCGCAAAATTTGAGTGTGGCGCTCAAAACTTCAGTAATCAAAATTAGTGAAATTTTAATTTCCCTTATTCTAATCTTATCTATGTTGAATTCTATTTTTATTGAAATTCTTGATATATTGTCCATCATGGGCATTTTTGCAGTGACTTTGAGTTTTTAAACTTATTTATCTTGATCTCTGAGGTTTTAAGCACTCTCACATTTTACACCCTGAAGCGGCTTATAAACCCATTCCAATTTATATATCTTCAGATCCAGAAATTTCTTTTTTGCATGTAAAACAAAGTTTCTCAGTCAGAGCACTGTTGATTTGCGGCACCAGATAATTCTTCTTGGTGGTCGTGGGGGGCTGCCCTGTGCATTAGGGGATGTTTGTCAGCATCTTGGCCTCTACCCACTAGAGGCCAGGAGCAATGGCAGATTCTCTCCCATTGCCCAGAAGTTGTGACAACCAGAGGCGCCTCCAGACATGGCGAAATCATTCCAGATTGAGAGCCACTGACCTAACCAACACCCCACATGCTGCAAACTACCCCACATCCTCCCATTGTGTCCTGAAGAGAGATGGAAGGCAGCTTTTCATCATCTTCTAAATAACAACTCCATGAGAGCTTGGCTTTGTAGAGACTGTGTTTACTTTATAATCTGATTAGAGTGATGGTAATCATGTTAGTGTGTCTAGACTTACTAAGGTCAAAGCCCTGGCTTCTGCAAGGGTTATTCCTGTTGCATATCCAACGTCTCTGGACTACTTGGCCATCTGAAGCAATAGCCTCTCCCCCAACTCATAGATGCCTGAAATTGCAACTCCCGTCTCAAATTGTAAATGCAGCTCCCTCATTGCATTAGGCCACAGGGATTAGTTAACCCTGTAACCACATATTATCTTCAAAGTGAATTTCATCTTGAAATTTATCCATAACCTTTATGTAAGCTACCATATTCTCTTCCATCTCCAAAGCTAAGGCTTTAATGAGTTATATTAAATAATTCAGCATTTCAACTTTCTCTGTGATCTTAGCTTTTTTAAATATTGCAAGTTCAGAAAGCTGTTTGCCTTTATGAACAAGAAAGATATTTGCTTTTATCCTTCTTATTATTCAGAGTCCAAATTCATTACAAAATTGCTAAAGCCCAGAGTTTGACTTGGTAATCAATTTATACTTGAAAGAGCAAGTCCATTTCTGGACATAGGTTTTTAATAACATACTGAAACGTTCCATGATCATCCACAGTCATATCAGTCATAAATAGATAGTTAGATGGATGAGCTAGAAATTGTTCCCAGTGATACTTGGTCTGCCACCTTCTCCCTCTGCTCTGTCCAATATTCATAAAATTTTGGGTACTTATGTGTTTTTTTTTCTGGATAAGAATCACACAGGTTGGAGTCATCTTATATTCAAGAAAATGAGTTTGGACATTATACCAGTTAGGGCTGCTGAAGTCAATTATCACTGATATAAGGAGAGAGAATCATTTTATGCTGAATCGTTGAATAGCTCATGAAGTTTCCAACATTATTAGAACCAGGCTTGGAGAAGGTGGCCAGACAAGGGAAGCTAGGCAGGAGATGGATCACAGCCAAAACAATACACCTAGTCATCCAGTGAGGAAACCGTCCCCACTGTCCAACAGATGTCACAGTTTGCCTGGCAGTCACAGACACAAGACTTTGGATGGCACTGCTCCTGCCACCAGTGCCTCTGAATTTAACCACTGTCTCAGCTTCTTTATGTCACTAGTTTACAGTTCAAAGTCTCCAGCAGGTACATCTGTTTAGTCAAGCTTGGGTCACACCCTTGCATCTTAGCTGCAAGGGGAGTTGGGAAAATGTGGAGGCTTCTAAAGTGAGAGGCAGGAAGCTAAAAAAAAGTGAGAGCTTCCATGACGGGTTTTGCTAAAGGGAGGTAATTAGTAATAGCAAATGAATCTTGGACTCCCAATCAGACTATTTGAATTGCAATCCTTGTTCTATTACTCACTTTGTGATCTTGGGCAAATCAGTTAAAACCTTAATCATTTCTATTTTCTCACTTCTAAAATACAGATATCATTACCTGCCTTAAGGCCCTTGTGAGACTTAAATAAAAACGTCCACACAAAATTGCTTAGCACAGTACAAGACACAAATTTACTTGTGATTGCTTTTAAATGAGCCTAAGTTTACACCAATATGCAACACTGATCTCAGACACAGGGGCTTCTTTGTGTCTATTCTCTTCCCTCTTTATAAATGCCTACCAAAAACTGAAAGAATAATTGTATATCTCAGACTTCATATAGTATAATGTAAGAGTAGGCACCTCAATTTAACTTTGGCCTCTCCCTTAATTCACACATGATCTAGCAGAGGGACACAGATGAAGAAATAATTATAATTCTGAATATGCTCTAGTAGCATAAAAATGGAAGTCCAGAGAGGCTAAGGTTAATTTTGTCTGGAGAGCTAGAAAAATCATTTTGAAAGAACTTGACAGAGAATATGAAGAATGAATAATAAGAATTTTCCTGATAATAGGAAGAGAAAGACTTATAGCCCACAGTAAGAATACTGTCTGCAGAATGGCATGGATGCAGGTGTCTAGGAAGAGTTTGGATGGACAAGTGCAGGAATTAATGGGAAAATTGAAAAAGATGACCTGAAGAAGACAGACAAGGGCCAGAGTGTCAAAACCCCCTGAGGTCACACCAGAATGGGCATCTTTGCACCTGGTAACATGCATTTGGGCAAACTTGCTGGCAATCAGCCTAAGGCCCTAGCAGTATCATGTCACTGACATCAATGTCTTAGGTCATTGTTTGTTCCTGGCCATATTTTGAATTCATTGTTCAGAAGTTAAATCCCAGGGATTAAGCATGGTTTACACGAAACAGAGGGACAGGCAAAGTCGGCCTAGTCTCTCCTTTTGCTGACTATCCCTCAAGCTCTGTCTCCAAGACAAAGCCTCCAGCTATAGTCACCAATGCAAAGTCATCAGAGACTTCCAGCCCTGTTTATGCTCCCAACTGCAGGCCCTGCCATTCTTCTTCCTCCTCCAACTCAGCAGCACCCCAATTTCTGTTTAACTGACAGAAGAATGGGCTAAAAGGATAAACCAGTCTTGACTGTGGGTCCATCAGCAGCCCAGGTCTTCTGTTGTTGTTGTTGTTGTTGATGGTGTTTTTGCAGTCCTGGGGACTGAACCCAGGGCACTCTACCACTGAGATACACCCCTAGCCCTTTTTATTTTTTTATTTTGAAACAGGATCTCGCTAAGTTGCTGGGGCTAGCCTCAAATTGGCAATTCTCCTGCCTCAGCTTCAGGAGTAGCTGGGATTACAGGCATTCTTATCAACACCTTCCACAACAGTCACTGTGGACCCCCACAAACAGCAGGAACAGTTTTCTGACCTCATTTTCTGTTAGATCTGAAACCTACATTTTTTTTCCAACTTCTCCCCTTTCCCCTCCCACTCCTGCCACCCCTGAAATTCAGGCTTGAATCCTGACAAAAAATGTTTATAGGCCACGAAAGAATGGCAGGATTGTTCCAGAAAGAATGAGTTAGCAGTTGCGTTCTCATTTATTCTTAGGAAGTACTAATAACTTTGAGATGGGGACTGAATCTGCTTTTCCTCCAATCCTCATTTTCTAAGACCTTTAACCCAGAGGTAGGAACCCTGAAACTCTAGCCTTCCTGCCCCCAGAAAAGTGATGATTCGATTTTTGTTGTGGAGGTATCTCAGCACTTGCTTACAGAGCTGAGTGGATTTCTTTCAGATTTTGTTTCAGTTGCCAAGAGCCTAGGGGCTCAAGCCTTGTGAGCAACTCCTGGAATCTTGGGGAACTGAGAAGAGACCCAGGAAGTTGTCATTAGCAGAGCAGTTGCTGGAGTGAACCACAGGGAGGCCTAGAGGCCTGGAGACATGGCCCCTTCCAAAGAGCTGTAGTCAAGAGGGCTTCGCACAGCGGAGCCAGCTTCTTCAGTGATCTACTCTGGTAAGGCACAAAGGACAGATACAAATGAGCTATTATATTTGAGACAGGCCTGTTCTTTCAGCATTAATACATTTCCTTCACATGCTTTTCTCTTTCCAGGAAAGTGATGTTTGTGAAGCCAGCAATGATGACATCAGTCATATTGAATTTACTCCATTTTTCTCAGGTCTTCAAGCATGAAGCATTGCAAACCTTCATATATGCTCTGGGGGAAAAAAGGAAGGGGGAAAAAAATAGAACCACACAAGCCCATGGAAAGAGATGGGTGAGATAAAGCAAGACGATTTCCAGCCATGCGCTCCTTAAATGCTGTCTCTAAAGCCCACACTTGCCACATTTCTGAGCAAAATCCTTCAAAACCAAGCCGAATGATGTTAAAACCTTGTCTCTTATCTGCTCCTGATAGTTTCCAAAGGCCAGTAATTCCCCACATGTGGCAGGAAAGTTCATAGTAGAGATCTACACACTGGACTAAGCTCCTGTGTTGTTTTTTTGTGGAGCGCTGGTGAAGGGGAGAGATGTGTTTTTCTTTTCACAACTTAATTATGCAAAGCCAGGGACACAGTCTGGAAGCAAGCCGGAATCACTCACTCGGTCAGATAATCTACCAACCAAGCTTACATTAGACTCTCCATGGTGGCACATGCCTGTAATCCCAGCAGCTTTGGAGGCTGAGGCAGGAGGATCATGAGTTCAGGGTCAGCTTTAGCGAGGCCCTCAGTAACTCAGTGAGGGCTGGGGATTTGGCTCAGAGGTTAAACGCTCCTGGGTTCAATCCCTTGTACCAAAAAATAAAATAAAGATATTTTATCTGTTTCCTTTTGAGTTTTCTGACATGATTATTTTCCTTTCCTTCCCTTTCATTGGGCATGCACACATGTGAACACACACAGGTGCTCGCACACAAACACATGCATATGTTGGTACTTGTAAAGATGTGGGGGCTGGGGATGTGGCTCAAGAGGTAGCATGCTCGCCTGGCATGCACCCGGCTCTGGGTTCAATCCTCAGCACCACATACAAATAAAGATGTTGTGTCCGCCAAAAACTAAAAAAATAAATAAATATTAAATTCTCCTCTCTCTCTAAAAAAAAAAAAAGTGGCATAGATAACATAATACTAGTTAAATATTCCAGAGTTCTTAATTCTAAGTATTAATATGTGCCAAGTCCCTGTTTTTGGTTTTCTTTTTGTATTTACTGTTTTGTGTATATAAAACTCTGTCCTAAATGTCAAACTCAGTAAAAGGAACCATTAGATTAATTTTATGTCTGGCTCTTCCAATGAAGTCACCTATTAAAAAACATTTTGCTATCCTCATTTTAAGAACTTAAAGTATTTCCCTTTGGAAGCTTTTGCTTTTATGTCTGTTTTTTTTTTCTGTGTGTGTGTGTGTGTGTGTGTGTGTGCTGTTGGTGGTTGTTTTGGTTGGTTGGTTGGTTGGTTGGTTAGTTGGTTTTCTTTACTCACTACTTAGTCTGCAAGCCTAGATTATAAATAGAGATGATATACTTTAGGAAAGGGCAATAGATTCAAAATTAAACTCTAGCAAAGTTAATTCCTGAATTGACTTTGGAAGAGATTAAGCGAATGTGTTTTTCAAGGCTATAAATCAAATATAATAGCTGTATAATGAATAAATAAATATAATAAATACATAATATAAATAATAAATAAAGCAAGAACTTGGGTTTCCGTATTTATAGCTTCAAACCTCTGACTGCTTCAGCATAAAAGGAACAGGGCTGTTTTGTTTAAATGAAGCTGTGGGACTAGCTGCCTTCAAGTTTCTAGTAGGTATTGTAGAATCAAACACATTTATTCTCCATACCTGAAAATGCTATATCATAAACCCACAGAAAAATTCCCTCTGCATGCTTAGGGAAAGCAGCACAACCCTCCTCCTCTTAGCGGGACCAGCAAACCAGTAGAAAAATTGCCAATGAAGATTTGAGAATGGGGTGGGCGAGGATCTAACAGCTCTAGGGATCAGGAATGTGTAGCCAGGTGTTGGCATCATGTTATTCTGTGACTATCATTAGTTCTCAGAGCCTCTGTGAGGTGTGATTAAAAGATGTCAGGATGACCCAATGGGTGAACCTGTAGGTGGGATTTGTAGTGCACCTATTCTCACCCCATCTGGGAAATTATATACCCCATGCACTAGCTGCCACCAAGGCCAGGGGACCCCACAGCCTGTAAGAATACAAGAGCCAGGTGTGGTGGCGCCTGTAATCCCAGCAGCTGGAGAGGCAGAGGCAGGAGGATCACAAATTCTAGGCCAGCCTCAGCTACTTAGCGAGTTCCTAAACAACTTAATGAGACCCTCTCTCAAAAAATGAAAAGGCTGGGGATGTGACTCAATGATAAGGCACCCCTGGGCTCAACCCCCAGTACTGATAGATAGATAGATAGATAGATAGATAGATAGATAGATAGATAGATAAAACAGAGTCAATCCCCTTTGCCTCAATTTGATCTTGAGGATCATAATCCAGAATTACATTGTCCAATTTAATAGTCATTAGTCGCAAGTAGACATTTAAATTTAAATTTAATTAAATTAAAAATTTAGTCCCTTAGCCAGGTGCAATGACACATGTCTATAGTCCCAGTTACTTAGGACGCTAAAGCAGGATGATGCACATAGAAGTCTAAGACCAGCCCGAGCAACTGAGGAAAGCCTTGTCTTAAAAGAAAAAAATCAGTCCCTGAATTACATGAGTCATATTTCAAGTGTTCGATGGCTGTAGGTAGCTGGGGCAACTCTACTAGACAAGAAAGACTCTATAGAACATTTCTACCTTCGTAGGAAGTTCCACTGGACAAAACTGCTGCAGGGTAGAGCCTCTAGGGACAGGCCAACGGAGCTTCCCCCAAGGCAATGTCCTTGCTGAGCTCTTCCCTAACCTGCATCCTGGCCTCCCTTTGAAGTTTTTTCTTTTCTTTTCTGAAGAACACTCCCTGAATAAATCATGTGCACCCCAATCCCTCTAGGATTGCTTCTAGGGAATTCAGTCTTCCACTTTAGATTTAGACTTGACCAAGACACCATCTGCATCGCTTTTGGCTTGCTGTAAACCAAGAACTGAGCATTTATATACAGAAGCCTTGAATTTTAATATATAATATAGAGAGAATGTATATAACTCATATTTATCCTATTGGTTCCGTCTCTATAGAGAACCCAGAACTAATACAGGTTAAGTCATGCCAAAGCCCTTAGCACAGTCATATTTGCAAGTTCTCCATACATGTTATGTGGTTGTATCATCATTATCACCGTCATTGTCATTACTGAGTTACCATTGCTGAGTTATGACCTTGCCTTGCTGTGGTCTGTAGCATGGCAGAGGAATGCAGAGGGTCAAAACATCAGCAAACAGGAGTCTCTAAGGGTTTCTTAGGGCTGCCATTACAAAGTACCACAATGGTATGGCTTTGAACCACAGATACTTATTGTCTCACGGTGCTGGAAGCCAGAAATCCAAATCCACATGTTGGGTAAGGCTGAGCTTCCTCTGAAGATCCTAGAGAAGGGACTGCGCCAGGCCTCTCTCCCAGGAGGCTCCACTCCCATCCTCCAAGTTCACTTGGCCTTTTCTCCCTGGATTAATGTCAGCTTTGCCCTCTGCATGTCTGTCTCTATGTCCACATTTCTCCTTTGCATAGGACACCTGTCATGTTGGGTCAGGATCCATTCTTATGACTTTATTTTAACATTATTATCTATGTAATGACCCCATTTCCAGATAATCACATCCTGAGGTGCTAAGGGCCAGGACTTCAACATATCTTTTTAGGGGGACACAAATAGTTCATTAATGTGATCCAACAACAGCAGCCAGGGAAGACAAGCCTGAGAAAAAAATAAGCAACCATAGGCCAAAGAACTGTTAGGCATCAGACTGTGGCTTATGTTTACTGGGAGTCCAAGAGACTCTGGGGGAGACTGGAGGTGGCCCCGTTTCCAGTCAAGGAAACCAATACATATCCACAACCCATTCAGACCTCATCGGCATCCAAATCTTCCTAGAGGGAAGTCTCTTGATTTTATTTCATCCAAGTTGAATGTTGTGGGTGAAACCTAAGGATGCTGCTCTTAGATGTTAGCACTTGGAGTTTCATGGAGGACCAGAGAGAAGCATCCAAACACATTCTAAAGCAAAAGCCACCCCTAATAGACCCTAAAGCAAGAAAGATTCTGGCCCTTTGTGCCTCAGATGTGTACAAATATGTGCTTTTAAGTACTCTGTCAGACTGGGTACTGGTCGTGAGGCTATTTGTGAGGAGAGAGTGGAGGGGAGAAGGATAGGATGGAGGCAGAATGATGAACTGCACCAGGGAGGTAGAGGTGAGGTGACCTTGGGAGATGCCAATGACCTTGAGTGTGTACACATCTGAGGGTAGATCCAGAAGTAAATGTAATTAGAATAAGAATTGCTCTACTGAGTACTTCCAAACTGCTCTGAATATTAGCTTACATAAGCCACACAACAACTGTAGGAAATGGGAACTCTTATTGCTTTATTTTCAGGATGAGAAGATTACTGCGGAACAGGTTAAGTGATGTACCCAAACTCTCACAACCAGTTAAGCAGTAGTGCCAGGCAACCTGACTAGGAAGCCAGCCTCTCAATCCCTGCTATTTTTAATTTTATCATGTAATACTTGATATGTAAAATGTATATGCAAGACCTATATGTTATAAAGCAAGAGAATAATAACATGAACACCCATGAACCCACCATGCAGCTGAAAAGCTGTCACTACCAGTATCTTTGAAGCAACCTATATACCTCTGTTCACCAGCACCCAGCTGTCCCCAGTGGGAACCACCATTCTGAATTTTGTTTATCATCACTTTGGTTTTATAAAATAGAGTTTACCACGTCAGTATCTATCTTTAAAATTATGGTCTTAGTTCAATTTTGAGCTTTAAAAAAATAGGGCCAATCTTCTATATGAAATCTTTGGACTTTTTTTAACTCAATATTTTATTTCTGTTGAGAGCCACAGCCGAGTCGGAATGGCCCCTGGCATTTTGCCAGAAGTAATAGTTGAGAGGCGAGCTGTTAAGATGATGCTGGATTGATTCAATTGTATATAGACTCCTGCTGTCCGCCTTGGGCGCCCGCTACTTTGGAGTTCTCCCGGGGATTTCCTGGGGAGTTCGAGTTGGTTGGGGGAGTTCTGGTGGAGGGAGTTCCGGTTGGTGTGGTGTGCCGGAGAGGGGCCACTTGGGTGGTGTTCGGGAGAGTTCCCAGGGAGTGTGCGTGGAGTGCTGTTGGAGTTCAGGCAATAAAGTTTCCTGTTTGAACATACAAGTGCTTTGTGGTGGCTCGGTGATTTGTGCCCAGCCAGACTGCGGCATATTTCTAAAATTCAACCATATTGTATAAGTTTGCTTACTTCTTCCTAGAGGGAAATCTCTTGATTTTATTTCATCCAAGTTGAATTTTGTGGGTGAAACCTAAGGATGCTGCTCTTAGACGTTAGCACTTAGAGTTTCATGGAGGACCAGAGAGAAGCATCTAAACACATTCTGAAGCAAAAGCCACCACCTCTAATGGACCCTAAAGCAAGGAAGATTCTGGCCCTTTGTTCCTCAGATCTCCTTCCTTATGTACACATATGTGGGGCTCCATTTGTATACAAAGACCACAATTTATATTTTTTCTTATTGAAGAGCATTTTATTTCCAGTTTCTGCTATTACAAACAATGCTGCTATCTAGGTCCTTGAATTTGTAATTGGATGCATATATGAAAGAATCACCCTAGAGTATGGGGGTGGAGGGAATAGAGCATGCTCAGTTCTATTAGATAATATCAAATTACTTTTAGAAGCATTTATAACAATTTACACTCTTCAGCCATGAGTAGGAGTGCTTCTTGTTCCACATCCTCACCAGCAACAGTTATTGTCAGTCTTCTTCCAAATTATTATTATTATTGGGTATAAAACATTATCTTATTTGGTTTCCATTCATTATTATACATAGTTATCATTGTGTACTGGGAATTGAATCCAAGGATGCTTCTACCACTGAGATACATTCCCAGCCCTTTCTTATTTTGAGACAGGGTCTCACTAAGTAGCTGAGGCTACCCTTGAACTTGTGACCCTCCTGCCTCAGACTCTGGAGTCACTGGGATTACAAGCGTACACCACTGAGCCTAGGCCTGCTTATATTTCTGACCTTCCTACTGGTATCATTTTTCTTCTTTCTAAATTTTATCCTTTAGAAGTTCATTTAGTTCAAAACCATTGGTTGTCAATTCTCTCATGTTCTGCTACTCTAAAGATGCATTTATTTAGCTCAAATTCTTGAAAAAACAAACACACAACAACAAAACTGTCCTGGAACACAATTCTATTTGGCCAGTGTGTCAATCAGTCTTAAATTTTATTATTCTTTCAGGTCTGGGGTTGTGGCTTAGTGGCAGAGTGCTTGCCTTGCATGTGTGAGGTGCTGGGTTTCAATCTCAGCACTGTATATTGTAAGGGTCCGGCGAACGTCGGAGGAAGAGACCACCAAGAGACCGCGGCTCATGCAACAGCAAAAGGGGTTTATTGAGGATCCAATCCAGCGCGCTGGGGCTCCGTGCTCACTCAAGAAGGGAGAGCAGCCCACAGCCCCGAGCAGGAGTTGAGCAGCGCTTAAGTACACTTTTTGGGGAGGGCGGGGACTTTACATACATCACAGTCTCCTTTAACAAATCATCATACACCGCGGGAAAATAAAACAACAATTCTTAAACAGGATTAGTACATTCATTGGCGGGAACAGGTTGGGCGGGGGTGATAGGTCAGTTCTAAAGCGGGGTACACATTCAAACTGATTGGTTTAGGTCCTGCGATGCCTACATGCCAGGCCGCACAGGGTCCTAGGTTATTAAACAACCAGATGGTCAGGGGGAATATTTACTGGGCAGTTCCGAGTATTGTCCTAACAGCTACAGGAATTTCAGGTTTTGCGTGTAGCATAGGAACTTAACAATACCTGGTCCTTTACTTTTTAACTCAGGCCTTGCAGCTTAGAAACTTTACAATGCCCGGTCTTTTACACTTTAACTTCAATTTCTTTTACCCTTACAATATAAATAAAATTAAAAAAAAAAAAAATAAGGGTCCATTGACAACTAAAAAAATTTTTTTTAAAAAAAAGACATCTTTCATTGTCTAGTTTCCCTTGTTGAGAAGTTTACTTCTAGTCAACTTTTTTTTTTTTTTTTTAGATGATCCCCATTATGTGGCTAGGTTTAAGACCTTCTCGTGTTCTTGGTAGTTTGTTGTGTCATACAAAGACGCATCTGGATGTGCAATGTTTGATATGAGTTGGTCTTCCTATAGCTGTGGATTCCTAAAGTTCATCATATTTGGAAAATTAGAACCCATAGTTACTTCAAATACTGTCTCCTCTATTTGTTCCATTTTCCATATTGCTTAACTTCTCTTTTATATTTTTATCTGTCTACTTAGCACTATGAATAATTCCTCCAACTTTTATCTGTAGTTCACTGATTCTTTTTTCAGTTATTCTTAACTTGCTGTTTAACCCATCTTCTGCATTAATTATGGATCATAATTTTTCATTTCTTCATCTCATTTCAAATCAGAAAAATGGGCTCAATTTCTGACTCTTCAGGTCTTTTTTTTTTTTTTTTTTTTTTGGTATCAGGGATTGAACTCAGGGACATGTGATCACAGAGCCACATCTCCAGCCCTATTTTGTATTTTATTTAGAGACAGGGTCTCACTGAGTTGTTTAGCACCTTGCTTTTTGCTGAGGCTGGCTTTGAACTCGTGATCCTCCTACCATAGCCTCCTCAGCCACTGGGATTATAGGTGTGCACCACCACACCTGGTCATTTTTATAATCTCTTCCATGAACATATTTTGAAGTGCACATATTTTAACTCTAAATTTTTTAAAAGTGTTCAGCATCTGATTATTACAATATCTGAAGTCTTTTGGGGCACCTGTAATGTTTGCTGACTCTTAGTATGTATGAGTTTCCTATGACTGCTATAACAAATCACCACAAAGTCAGCAATTTTAGACCACACAAGTGTATTCTCATACAATTCTAGAAGCAAAGTTCAAAATCACAGAGCTAAGTGGAGGTGTTGGAAGGGCTGGTCCTTCTGGAGGCTGGAGGGACACTCTGCTTTTTGCCTTTCCTGGCTTCCTGTGGCTGCCCTCCTTCCTCTGCTCCTGACCCCTTTCTCTGATCACTACACAACAGCCTTTTGCCTCCACTATCACATCTCCTGCTCCTATCATCACATATTTTTCTCCCTCCCTCTTGTACAGACACTTGTGGTCACTCTGAGGGCCCATCAGGATAATCTAAGGTAATCTCCTTCCTTTAAGATCCTTAACATAATCACATCTGCAAAGTCCATTTCATTTCACCAGACAAGGTGACATTCCCAGGAGCCAGGGATAAGGACCTGGACATTTGAGGGGAGGGCTTTATTTAGACCACCACGTCCTCATTGTGTGGGGGACTGCTTGTTGCTATCAAGTATTCTTTGCCCCCTCCCTTCCTAGGAAGGAAAATACTAGTTTTTAGTAAGTCTTACTGCTGGGCAGTTAGATCTGTCTAGTTTTTTTGGTGGTGGTAGTGCTTACACCTAGTGTGCAACTCCCAAGGCTTTGTTGTTGCTGTTGTTGGTTGTTGTGTTGCATTGTGTTGTTTGATGCTGGGAATACAGGGCCTCACACATGCTAGGCAAATGCTCTACCTCTGAGCTACACGCCCAGCCCAGAATATTTTTAAAGAAAATAGGCATGGTCCCCAGTCCCCTTCCTTCCAGATGGCTTGGAAAATAGGTCTCTAGAGCTTTGACAATCCCAGTGGGCCACAAGAGGAAGGGTCATAACCTAGAATGGAGAGTTCATGACCTGGAAAGACACAGGTCTCTGATGAATTTGTGATAAACCTATTCTAGATTCTACTTCCTGACTTCTTTTATATGAAAACAAATAAAACTGTATCTGGCCAAGCCACCATTATTTGTTTTTCCTGACATGTGAGGCTAAACTCCATCCTGACTGGTATGATCTTTGTGTCCTGTTTCCTTGTCTATTTGGTCATTTTTTTTCTTATGATCTTTCATTTGGTTTTACATATTCTTGGAAATCCAGAAAACCTGAATCAGTGACAACTTCCTCCAAAAAAGAATCAGCATTTACTCACTCCCAGAGTCACAAGTGCTACCAACAAGGGACAGCTTCACTCTCCTTAATGAGGACATGGGTCCTGGAAGCAGGCTCAGAGCCCAGCTTCCAATCTCTGCATTTGTGGCTGACCTTGGCCTTTATCCTCCAAGCTTGGTGTCTGCTTGCCTCTCTGCATTCTAGCTTTAGCTCCTTGTGCATGTTTGCATGTTGCTGTTTTATTTTGTCTTGCTCTCATTCAAAAGTTCCCTTGAGGGGCCGGGGTTGTGGCTCAGTGGTAGCGTGCTTGCCTAGCATGCGTGATGCACTGGGTTCGATTCTCAGCACCACATACAAATAAATAAAATAAAGGTCCATCAACAACTAAAAAACATTTTTTAAAAAAAGTTCCCTTGACTTATTTTGTTTTGTTTTGTTTATTTGATTGGTACTCAATGGCACTTAACCACTGAGCCACATCGCCAGCCCTACTGGTATTTTATTTAGAGACAGAGTCTCACTAAGTTGTTTAGGGCCTTGCTAAGTTGTTAAGACTGGTCTTGAACTTGCAGTCCTCCTGCCTCAGCCTCCTGAGTCTCTGGGATTACAGATGTCCATCACCATGCCAGGTTCCCTTTGTTTCTTGTCACAGTTCAATGTCTTAAATCGTGTCACCATCCAGATTTCACACCATTGTGATGAACTTCTTATTTTCCATTTGACCAGAAAAAGAATTGACCCCTTCATGTTTCAGTTTCACCATTACATGTGCTACAGAGTTTTATATCTAATTGGCCCTTGCAATATTTTGGCACAACCTTGGTAAAAGCAAAACTCTTCTGAAAATCAGAATGGCACTCCAGTCTCTGACCATAGACGCCATTCATTCAGTTTTTGTTGTTGTTGTTTGTTGGTTGGTCAGTACCAGGGATTGAACCCAGCGGCACTCACCCACTAAATCACATCCCCAGCCCTTTTATTGTACCTTAGGTATGTGTGTGGAGATTGATTTACTCAATGATTTACTGGGACTTTTTCTTTTTAGAGTTTCTGGGAGGTCTTTCAAATTTTACAGCATCTTTCCTCAGTCCCCCCCAAATTCTGATACTTCCCCTGGAATGTGTCTAATCAAAATCTATTAATGGGATCCTATTATAATTCTGTAAGTTGTTTTCTTATGTAACAATGTGTCATCCTGCATCTCAACACTTAGAGTCATCTCATTCTTTCCTGGTTCAATAGTATTCTACGGTATATATCAGTTTATTGAACAATATGGTTATTGATAGATATGTTGTTTCTAGTTTTTTTAATCATAAACAATGATGTGCTATAATTGCACATGTGTTTGTATGTACCTATACGTGAGTAATTCTATAGAAAGGAGTTTTTAAATCAACTCATTGTTCATAGGTTAACAACATTTAACATTGTGGCAGAAGTTGCCAATTTGTTTTTCCCCAAAGCCAATGCCGGTGTAGTATGTTTATGACAGAGATTACTAATGCCAACTTAATATTCTTTCCCCCAAGTTACTTAGTGAGAGAATCCCTGCTTTGTTTCCGAGGGGTGGTGTGCCTAGCCAATGACATTTAATAGGCTTTCCTGAGCTACGTGTGGACACAGAGCTACCTTCTGGCCTCTGAACCGCAGTGGCTGTGTTGAGTGGGATATGCTGGAATATTGCTGGCTGGAAGATAAGCCACTTTCTACCGTTCAGCCTTTATTCCTTCTTCAAATATGCATAGTGGTTTAATGACTAATGTTCCAGAAGCCATGTTGGGCCATGAGGGGATTTTTTTTTTTTTTTTTTTGCAGAGGGGGGAGTACAGGGGATGGACTCAGGGTCACTCAACCACTGAGTCACATCCTCAACACTACTTTATATTTTATTTAGAGACAGGGTCTCACTGAGTTTATTAGCATCTCTCTTTTGCTGAGGCTGGCTTTGAACTCCCAATCCTCCTACCTCAGCCTCCCAAGCCGCTGAGATTACAGGATGTGCCACTGAGCCCATGAAGGGATCTCGAGGATGGAACAGGGTAATCATTCACTAGCAACCAGAGGAGAAAGACTACAGGGGGTTGAATTATGGAGAGCCACTCTGTGACTTAGGCAGTCTGTGTCTCGCATTCTGTTAGATGAGAGAAGAAGCCTATTGTTTCTGGATCTTGATTGCATGCAGCTGAATGCAATTCCTAAAGGACAGAGTGCCCCTCTCAACCGTTAACCCAGTGAACAAGCCTTGCCCAAGGCTTGCTGTGAGCCCAGCGATGTGCTATGGACTCTTGCCACAGTGCCTTTTGCCTGTTCCCAAAGCAGACTGTCCTTAGTGCAACCAGGCAAACCACCTTGTATATTAAATCTCATCCCTTCTTTTCCCTCATTCTCTTCATCCACTAATAGAGAAAAATTTAAATTTCCATCATGGATTCAGATCACCTAAAGAAATCAATCTCCACACGCATACCTAACCACATGCACATGTGCATGCACACACACACTCCAGTGCATGCTGAAAACCAAATGGCTTCTCTTAGCATTTCCAACCCTGAGAATGAAGAAGTCCTTACTTCACTCTCAGGAATGTTCCAGAATAACCCTTTAGCGCTCTTTAAGACAAGACCTGAAAAAAAAATGTCTAATAGTTCCATGGAATTAAAAAAATAGGAGATTTAGCTAGGCTTAGTGGCGCACACCTGTAATCCCAGCAGCTCAGGGGGCTGAGGCAGGAGGATCACGAGTTCAAAGCCAGCCTCAGCAACAGTGAGTTTCTAAACAACTCAGTGAGACCCTGTCTCTAAATAAAATACAAAATAGGGCTGGGGAAGTGGCTCGGTGTGTGAGTGCCCCTGAGTTCAATGTCTGGTACCCACCCTCTCCACTAAAAAAAGCAGACTTAATAATTTGAAACTACTATAAATCAATGTTCTTCCTGTTGGTTTGTCAATATGGACTTTTTCAATTAGACAATTTTATTACAATGATGAATACCAACAGCATAACAGAGAGACTACTGTTCTAAGTTATGGTCTATTTAGCCGAAAAATCCATACTTATTATTGAATAAATGCAATGCCTGTAACCTTCAAAAGATGAATGGCCCCCTACTGGCAATTGCTCCTGTTCCTGTCCCTGGTGAGGACTGGGCAGAAGTGACTCTCTTCACGTTCCTCCACAGGATCCTTCCAGCTGACCATTATAATGGTCCATCATCTCCTTCCCCAGACCTTCTCCTGTTTGAAATAAGGACTACCCATCCTGCAGGTGACAAGAATTGCAGACAGTGCCTGAAAAGTAAGTCCTGAGGCCCCTACCCATGTCACTTTGCTTGGTAAATTAAGACAGCACATAAAATTCCTTTGTCATCTACCCCAGGTCCTGTAGAACTTGTCAAAGATAATTTGGGTGTGGTAGAAGTTCACAGGTCAGTCAACCCCAGGGGATTTCCATTATAAATAACACACCATGGATACCTGAGTTATTTAGCCTGCTGCAGAGGATATGGAGTCAGAACTGGAGAAAATTCCTGAGTCTTCTATATTGCTAGCACCAATTCACTTAACAGCTCTGAGCCTCAGTTTCCTCATCAGAATGGAGAGGACAAACTCTACTTTCTAGAGTTATAGTCATGACATAAGGGAGGTGTATGTTAATTCTTCTCGCACATAGCAGATACTCAGAAAAGGTCGGGTTGACCGAAAATCTTTTGAGTACATTGACATGACAAGCCTTGGGCCTTGGGAAAGGGGCAGGAGCTTCCACTTCTCCCTCCATGAAAGCATGTTAGGATTGCCTTATGTACGTCTATAATCCCAGTGACTTAGGAGGCTGAGGCAGGAGGATTAAAAGTGGGAGGCCAGCCTCAGCCATTTGGCCACGCCCTAGGCAACTTAGCAAGAGCCTGTCTCAAAAAATAAAAGGGCTGCAGGTACAGCTCAGTGGCAAAGCACCCCTGGGTTCAATCCCTTCTTAAAAAATAGTATTGCAAAGATTTGTGCCACCTGCATTGAAGTGTAGGACAAGCCACCAGAGGGCAGACAACTTGCTTTTCTTCTTGTTTTAATGTGCTCAAAACATTTGCCCTACCTATCTACCCCTCATCCCCAACCCATACCTTTGTGAACCTCACCTGGTCCAGAAGTCAGAGGGCATCTCATTCCATAGGGCAACCAATGAATGCATTCCTATTTCCCAGAGATTTTCTGTTTTGTTTTTTTTTTTGTTGTTGTTGTTGTTTGTTTGTTTGTTTTTTTGTTTTTTTAAGAGAGAGAGAGAATTTTTTAAATATTTATTTTTTAGTTTTCGGTGGACACAACATCTTTGTTTGTATGTGGTGCTGAGGATCGAACCCGGGCAGCATGCATGCCAGGCGAGTGTGCTACCACTTGATCCACATCCCCAGCTCGATTTTCTGGTTTTCAAAAAAGTCCAGCTGCATCCCAAGACAGAGGGGCACCACCAGATGTATCGAGTGGCTTCTCCTGGAGTGTTTTGCCTCTGAATGCTGTGCAGCTGGGGTCTGGCTACCTCTGGCCACCTGACTCCCTGGCTTCTCCTGCCTTCCATACTGATTTCAGAGATCTCCCCTCCCTGTGGACCAGCACCGGGGGCACTTGCCTCCAGCCTCACCAGGCCTTGTAAATAACAGCCCAGCCCAAGGGACCTGCCCTTTCCCCATGTGGGCAGGCAGTTAGGCCCAAGCAGCACTAATTAGCACAGTCGGTTTCTCTCCTTGCTTTCCCAAGTTGCTCATAACAGAACTGGAGGAGGGGGTGACCTGGGGGCCCAGAACTGAAAGCTGGTCTCCCCTGCTGGTTACTAATGAGAGTCTCTGGGGGTTGAGACTGGCAGTTGTTGCTGCCTTCACTCTTTTGCAAGTTATTTGTCCTTTGGTAATGAACATCAAGTAATTACTCAGCACCTGGCCTACAAGCCAGGCATCACACCCAGGGAACATTCCTCCGAGCCCTTAAGGAGTCTGCAGTCTTGGTTTCCACAGCCTCTTCATGGTTCTCCCACGCCCGTTCTGGAGACTGTCCTTCCCATACACTGGCTCTGAATGTTGTCTACAGGCCAGTCCTCTCCTCACAATGGCCCTGTGGATTTGAGGAAAGCTCTGTCTCCAGGGAACTTGTTATTTGTACCTTGTTCCATTTGTTTGTCCATTTGACAGGTTGCAGGTATGGGCCTAGAGAGGTTGAACAACTCTTCCAAGGGCCCACAGCTCATGAAGAGTAGGCCTGAATTTGTGTTGAGCACCAGTACTGTGTGCCGGAGACGGTTCCCTCGCCATTACCTGTACTATCTCACTAAATCCTTACAACAAACCTGTGAGGTAATTATTATTGTCCATATTATACAGAATTGGCTAGGAAGGGGTGGAATTAGGATTTGAATTCAGGCCTCATCACTCTACCACACACTTTCCTGGTGAACCCTTCCTAAACACCAACTAACTAAACACGTGGAATCGGGGTGGTTATACAAAACCTAGAGCGGTTGTTGGGAACTTCTGGGTAATCTGGCAGCTTCTGGGACCATTCTAGAAAACACACACCTCTGACTGTCAGGGTGGTGAGCATGAGCTGATTGTGGGCTTCCTTGACGTCTCCAATTTAGGATTAGGTATTGGAAAGCGCTGACAACACAGACTGTGAGAAAGATGTTGTCTACTCCAAGACCTTGACCTAGGAGTGTGGCTGCAGGTTTCCCTGAGCAGGCGAGAGACTTGTTTTCATACCTCCTGCCTTCACAGGAGCAGCAGGCAGCCCTTTCTGCCCACCCAGGCATGGCTTCCCTCAGGCTCTCCATGCCCTTTGACTTGGGAAGCAGACTCTTCCTTACTAAGTGCAATGTTATTGGGACAGTCAACTCTTCTAGCCAAGAGGTACACACATGACCCACACCACAGTGGACTCCGCAAAGTGAAGCTGTGTGGGAGAGAAGTTACCACAGGCTCTTCAGACTTCAATAGAGTAAGGGAGATGAGCGCCCATCAGTGACCTAGACCCCAGAGCTGACTTGCTCTCTTTCCAGTCCAAAGCTTGACCCTGAGCTTTGTCCTCATTGAATGAGTTACCCCAGGAGGCTTTCCTCCACCCACCAGGGTCTCACACATGCTAGCTCTGTGGTGAAGGAGCCTGACTTTTGTGGGAGAGCAAGCCCCCAAGGTCAGAGACCTTGTTTCTGCCCTTCCTCCAGGTCTCCAGCTGGTGGGGCCCTTGCTTATTCTTGCCCCCCTCCATTTGACATCCATCTCCGCTTTCCAATTCTCTGCCCTGCAGTCTGCAAGCTCCAGCCTCAACCCCAGGACAAAAGGTTTGAAGAGACTCCTCCACCTCCTCTCACAATTGCGTAAGATCAAATCCCCATAATAAATCCCTAGTGGGTTGCCCTTCTGGTGGGTTCCACATCTCTGATTTAATGTCAAATCCTTCAAATAGATTCCTCTTTCATATAAGTTATCCCGAGTCTATTTCTGTTGCTTGTAGCCCAAAAAAATCCCAAACCGTACACATTGTATAATGTATATGAAAATATTTCTAAATTATAAAGCGCTAAAGAGATGCATGTTCCCATTCCTTTTGCCAACTGTGGTCTGTGCTGGAAAGACAAAGAAGTCTGGGGCCAGACAGATTCAAATCTGAATTCTTGCAAGTCATACAGTCAGCCCTCCATATCCATGAGTTCTGCATCTGCAGATTCCAACAACAACGGACAGAAAACACTTGGGGAAAAATCTGCATCTGTACTGAGTATGCATGGACTTTTCTTCCTGTCGTTATTCCCTAAACAACACAGCATAAGGACAGTTCAGATAGCATTTATGTTGTATTAGGTATTATAAGTCATCTAGAAATGATTTAAAGTTCAGGGAGGATGTGCAAAGGTTATGTGCAATTACAAGGCCATTTTATATCAGGGACTCAAATATCTGTGGATTATGGTCTCTGCTGGGGGTCCTGGAACCAAATCCCAATAAATACTAATATGTCTTTGGACAAAGTTGTTGACTCTTTCTGAATCTGTTTACCCCTCCATAAATTGAAAATGAAAAACAAATAAAGGCCAGTAGTTAGGACTAGGTATCTGTGCACACACACAAGGGAAAAACCACCCAGCCGTCAGGGGCTTAGATGTGAACCAAATTGACTTATGCCTCACGTAGAAGCAGTCATGGTGAGCCACTGGGGGCAGAAAGGGTGGCGCTCTCCAGATCAACGTCTCCAGATCAACGTCGGGCTCTCTTCCTGGATCTGCCCTCCCTGGAGGGGAGATGGACCTCATGATCCATGGTGGCCACACCTGGCTGAAAGAGAGGCTGGCGAGTGTAGGGTTCATTATGTGTTCCTGTTATTGAAGGAGGAAGGCATGGACATGGGGATGCCTCTGCCAGAGCCAGCCAGAAGCTAGGGCTGAGGTGAGGGCCTGTGGAAACCAGCACCCAGCACGGCTCCTTCCTCTCCCTGCTCTCACCAGGATCCTCCCTGACATCAACATCCACAGTGATACCAGTTGTGAAGTCTTACATCCTTCAGTAAAATGGGTAACACTGATGGGAAACAATGCACCCACCAGCCTCCACTTATATGTGACAATGATGAAGTCAGGCGTTTGGATTCCAGAGTTGGACAACCCATATTTTCACTCTGGAGCTCTGACTTACCAGTGGTGAGACTTTGGGCGAATTTCTTAATCTCTTGATGTCTGTTTGCTTGCTTGGAAAAGCCATCAACCATTGTATTTTCTTCAAAGTTTTGTGATGAGGATTCAAGAATGTAATGCATGAGAAGCAGCAAATAGGCCTGGAACAAAGCATGTGTTCAATAAATGTTGACAGCTATTAATATCATTGTTGTCGATATTATTATCTGCATTAGCTTTTCATCACTACAAAGAAATACCTGTCACAAGCTACTTATGAAGGAGAGAGAAGTTTATTTTAGCTCACCATTCTAGCGAGTTGGGTAGACACATTGGTTTGGGCCTCTGGTCACGGCAGCTTATGATGGCGAAGATACTTGATGGAACAAACCACTTGTATTTTGAGCCAGGAAGCAAAGGGTAAGAGAAGGGACTGGAGCTCCACAATCTCTTTTGAGGGTATTTCCCCAATGACCTAAGGACCTCCCACTAGGCCCCACCTCTTAAAGGTACACAGCATCTCTCAATCCTGCCACCCCGTGTAGTGTATCAAGCCGGGAACTCATGCACCTTTGTAAGATGCTGATTCAAACCATAGCATTACCTTTCTGAAAGTGATCCTGATCAGGACTGTCTAGAGGTATGCTAATGCTTTTCCCTCTGAGTTACTCTTCTATAGTATCCCGAGTGTAAACAGCAGTGATAAAGACAATGAGGCGTCTGTCATTTCTCCTAAGAAGTTCCATTTAGCCAGGCATGGTGGTACACACCTGTAATCCCAGCAGTTTGGGAGGCTGAGGCAGGAGGATCCAGAGTTCAAAGCCAGCCTCAGCAAGAGCAAGGCGCTAAGCAACTCAGTGAGACCCTGTCTCTAAATAAAATACAAATTAGAGCTGGGGGTGTAGCCCAATAGTCAAGTGCCCCTGAGTTCAATCCCCAGTATGCCCCCCACCAAAAAAGAAGTTCCATCTGGCAGATTTGGAAAATCCATAGCATTTGCCTTAAGTGTCACTTAGTGGATTGGTAGAGACTGTGGCCACCAGTGTTGCCCTGCAGAGACTTCTGTGACTGTCTTTTAGCCTGTAATCTGTAGGAGTTCAGAACCTCCTCCGCAAACTGGCAGAATTTCTCCTAGTCCATTGTTCCTGAACTCTGGTTTAGGCAGGTGTGTGGACCAGGCCAGTGCTCAATAGGGTCCCAAACCTGTTTACTGCAACCACATTCTCCCTCTGAGTGTGAATGCTATCTCTCACCAGATAAGGAATGTGCTCAGCCCAAATCAAACACTTGTTTATCTACTGGGGCGTGAGAGCCAAAGCTCTGCTTCTGTTCCTCCCTGGTGGTTTATTTGCTTACCCTTATCACCTCTGAATGGTGGTATTGTTTGCACACCTGTTCTCAGTTTCCAGCTGGTTAAAATGAGAGGTGCCCTGGCTTCTTGGGGGGGAATGGAGGATTGAGCAGACTCCTCAGGGAGGCTCAGGGGAAGAGCTCTGGACTATAGGGTCAGGACATCGAGGGTACAAATGAAGAGAGAGGGTACAGCAGTCCCAAAGTCTTCCTCCAGCACTGACACTTGATTGGCTATGAAAGACTTAGGTGTGATAAAGAAGAAAAGGCAAAGACAACTCAGAATGAGGAATAGGACATGTGAGGGTCCTCAGCCTCCTGTATGAGGGAGAACTATGAATCTCTTTTGACCACACCATTTATTCTATGTTACTCCTTCATGCTATTGGGGGTGGCAGGTGAAGCCAGACTTAAAGTTAGGTAGTCAGTGTAGTTAGGTAAATCGAGTCTAATATCATATCGAGTGAATCTAAAATGGAGGCCATGCTGAGAATGAATCTGGGAACACAGGACAACTCATGGAATGTTAATGAAGTCCCGGAAAGGCCTTAGGCCTAAGTCCACCCCAAAGAAATGTTAATGGAACCCAGGGAACAGCCCCAGAAGATTTGAAGATAGCCCATCGCAAAGAAGTGTTAATGAAGTCCTTCCTGTCCAGATTACCTGTGTCCCAACCCTTCCAACCTACATTCTGTCCCCAAAACTATAAAAAGGGGAGACAACCGCACTTCCACGGATTCCACTTCTTGGGTCCCCTTCTTCCTCCGGGAGAAGTCTTTTCTGCTGTCCTTTAATAAATTTCTAATTTCTACTCTGACCTTGCCTTGGCGTGCTTCTTTGGTGTTATTCTTCAACATTGGGGAAGCAAGGACTTGTCACCGGTCAACAGCAGTAACACAGGGGGGAACAGGTCGAAGGCTCCTACTCACTAACTTGCTAGTGCAGGAATGGCTTTTAAAATATCACACACAAATCTGGAGCAAGGAATGTGGGGAGAAATCCTAAAATTCTTGCAGAAAGATAAGTGATGGTGTAAAGGAGTCCTTGCTTTGAGACTACCTCATTAAAATCAGAACTTCAGAATAAATTGGTGGTGGGAGGGTGAAAAAATATATATATACACACACACATACAAACATACATACATATATATACTATTTACTTTATAAAATAATTCCTTGCTTTTTAAAAAGCCAAATCTTTTCTCTTGGAGGAAAACTTTCATGATGCTAGAAATAGATTGTATCTATAATAAAACAATAATAAATGTTGTCTGATATACCCATTGTGTAAAATCAAATAGCATCCTATGTTATCATATATGAAGTGATTTTTTAGGTGTACATTTTGGGGGGAAATTTCTATAAAACAATGTATTCCTCAAGGTCCAATTTGACATATGTGCCTCCTGTGAATTAGTGCAGATTTTTGCAAAATCCATTTTGTGGTGAAATGCATGCAATGCCCACATTTCCCACACGGGGGCAGTGCGCCCTAGGGTCTTGGGTTACAACAAAGGCCTGGGACTGGGAAGGCGCCTTTCTGGGAGACAGCACCACCCTCCCAGAGGGAAGGACAAGTCACTAAATCTTGAGAGGCAGATCTGACAGCGCCTCTGCAAAATTGAATTTCATGTCTCCTGAACTCTCAGTATATGCCAGAAAATTTTGCCTTCCCAGTAGAAAAAGGATAAAATCACTTTTAGTGTTGGATAGTCCTTTGGAGTTCAGAAAAAAAAACATTATTTTCCTGTATAAATGCGAAATGTACCCCTTGAAATCACCTTCAAAATGATTTAAGGCGGGTGCAAATATACACTGGATCATAAATATAATGTTATCCCTTCAAGTTTAGAAGATCAATTCCAGTTTGGGGCAGTGGGGGGGCGGTTCCTTTCATATTTTTGTACTGGGCTGGGCTTCTACTGCATGTGAATAAAGGATAATAAACCATAAACTGGACTTGGTGGTGCATACCTGTAATCCCAGCCACTCTATTCAGGAGGCTGAATAGAGGCCAGCCTGTTCAAGGTCAGCCTGAGCAACTTAAAATTAAAATTACAGTGGGTTGGGAATGTAGTTCAGTGGTAGAGTTCTTGCCTAGCCTGCTAGAGGCTCTGAGTTCCATCTCCAGCAAAACATACACACACACACACACACACACACACACACACACACAGAGAGAGAGAGAGAGAAAGTTAAATAATGATAATAAAAGTGATTCAAAGGAGAATGAGGAGTGGATCCTCTCTGTCTTATTTATACCATCTTTTAGAGAAGATTCAAAAGGGAGTATTTAATGCCAAGAACCAAATATGGCCTTAGAGAAGCATGAATAATTCACACCCTAATTTTTACCTCATGGGAGAACTTAGCTGGAGAGATAGTATGCTGGACTGACTGGCATATTGTGGCAGAATCCACGTATGCCTACTTACATCTACTTCCCTGTTTTCCTCAGGACTGGAACTCCTGAATGTCTGTTGATTATATTTCTTAATCTATGGTAGGTGCTACTACATGACTATCATTACCAATATGAAGAAGTGATATTCTTTAAAGTAACAAAGTGTCCTTTCTCTTGCATATTCCTATTTTCTTGCTGATGTGGATGTGATGTTTAGAGCTGGAGCAGCCAATTAGATTGTGAGTTGTAAGATACATAATTAAAATGGTGGAGAAACAAGATAGAGGAGCTAAGGGCCTGGTCATTGTGGAGCCACTGTAGTAGAACAGACTACCTACTCAATTTTGACGAGAGAAAAGTAAAAATCTATGTTTTTAATAACTTACCATTAAAACTAATCCTACTCAATAGTGATGAGTATAAGAAAACAGCCAGAGGTAAGACTGGCCTTTTTTCCACTAATTACTTATTTTGTCATTATGTCAATTTTTATTACCCATCACTGAGTGATATAGATTGATTTTTGTTGTTGTTTTGTTTTTTACAATGCTAGGGATTGAACCCAGGGGTGCTCTACCACTGAGCTACATCCCCAGCATATTTTTATTTTATTTTTTAAATTTTGGAACAGGGTCTCACTAAGTTGCTGAGGCTGGCCTCAAACTTGGGATCCTCCTACCTCAACCTCTCAAGTGGCTGGGATTATGGGTGTGTGCCATGGGGTCCCCCACTGTAACATGATTTTAAATTGGCTGAAGGATGGGGTTGGATCATCAGGACACCATAAGCAAAGTTCAGTTGTTAGAGAATTCTTGTAAAAATTGCCCCAGCATTCCTGCATAACTGCAGCCATATTTGGTCATAACCATGGCTGTAGTTGTTTCTTGTTTTTCCATAGCAGAAGAACTTGTATTTATCCTGAATCTCTCTTTATCATTTGAGAACACAAAATCAAAATCCTCTTTCTTCATTTGAGCTAGATGTTTGATGCAAAATATATAAAACCTGTGGACAGCTGCATTCATGGCTGTGGTGTGGTGAGGACAGCCTGCATCTACCCTCTGGACTGTTCTGATTGATCACTGCTGATGGAGGATGTTGTGGAGTTGAGAATGGAGTGGAGTTTTCCCCCCTCTCGACCCTTACTCAGTGGCACAGATTCACGGGGTCTAAACAAATCATTTTCAGGCTACCACTTGTTCCCCCTACACCCTTAGGGAAGATAGAGGGGTGCTTTCGGGACAAAGACTTTCCCACCACTCCAGCAGTATTCAGGGAATAGAGGCCATCATCCTAGCAGCACGAGTCCTCAGCTGGCTAGACAAGGGATGGAATTTCTGTTAACAGGTTCCAATAGTCAGAGCAGCACAGACCAGTGTCTCCAGGCTGTCTCAGGAGAACAGCATCAGTTCTCCTGTTTTCTTGGGACTACTGGTTATGGCCCATCTCACAAGGAAAGTTATGTGCAAATAGGAACCTGGTAACTTAATCCCATCAAGAGTAGTGAGGTGGGGCTACACATTCAATGAGAGTGGCTAGACATATAGGGATGGAGTTGGTAAAAATAACCAGTGTCTTTAAAAACAAAAGTAGGTGGGTCGGTGGTGCATGCCTGTAATCCCAGCAGCTCAGGAGGCTGAGGCAGGAGGATTGCAAGTTCAAAGCCAGCCTTAACAACTTAGTGAGGCCCTAAGCAACTTAGTGAGATCCTTGTCTCTAAATAAAAAGGGCTGGGGATGTGGCTCAGTGATTAAGTGCCCCTGGGTTCAATCCTCAGTACCAAAAATTAATAATAATAAGTAAAAGCCAACTGCCCATTTATTTTTCAAACTAACCATAGCTCCTGATTGCAGATTATTGTATTATAAAAAGGTTGCACAGCCAGCTTTACATCCAAAGCCTACATACTTCACTCACTTTAGGGCACAATCTGGTAACCTAACGGAGAAAATTCTTACCTGGAAGGTCGTAAGCTCCACAATATAATTCCCCACCACAACTAGAGAAGTGCTATATGTGGATGCTGAAAAAACAGTGCAGACAGACTTGCACTAAAAATGTGCACAAAACCCTAGAGCTTCATTGTTCAAATATATGTCTTTAGGTTTCACTGAAGCGTGGATGAGTTATTTGAGACTGTCAAAAATCTATGTCTAATTCTACACTTACAGGAAGCCTTCAGAACCATTATATAGCATCTGAGACAAACTGATATGAACAAGAGGGTGCACGAGTTGGCAAACTTGGCATTGTGGTACCTGAAGGGCTCACCCCTTATTACTTACGAATGAAGTGCCTTAGAGTTGGCATCTGTTTGTTTTACATGGCACAGTGTTGGAAAGTCTTTTCATCTCTTGGCTTACTCAAATACAAAGTCAAGGATGGGAGAGGGATTCCAATGACGACTGGTCTAGAGGATGGCTGGCCTCTTTAGGCATCATTCACTAGACTTAGGATAGTAAATAAGTTTGAGCTCACCTGTCAACAGTTGGTAGTGTCTCCTAGAAGTGTGATAAGGCTTCAGAGACTCAGTGATTAAGTGCCCCTTAATCAGGCTCAGGAAAAGGGAGCACCATGATTAGTCATGTCTGACAGGTAAGGGTCAGGGAAGGGTACAGAGAGGTGGGTGGGATGCATTCTAAGTAACGTATTTCAACAAGCACATCCCCTCACATGTATGTGTCCATGAAATTGGATGTATCATATAATCACTGCCAGATTGTATTTTCCAAAAATAGCCACACTATTTCAAGTCTTACATGTTCTTCCAGAACCTAGCCAAGCCTCCATCAAGGAGTGAAATTTATGTCTCCTCACCTTGAACTCTGGGAAGGGGGTTGTGATGGCCTCAACTAATGGAGTGTTGTGAAAGTGATGCTAAGTGAATTATGAAGCCAGGCCATGAAAACACAATGTGGCTTCTGACTATTCTCTTGGAATGCTCACTCACATTTGGAATCTGGGCACCATGCTCTAAGGAAGTCCTTGTCACATGGTGAGTCACCAGAATCTCAGGTCTGGCTGAGGTACCAGCTATCACCTAGTACCTGTACCTGCATCATGGAAGTGACAGCTTGAAAGCAGATCCACCAGTACTAGGTCAAACTGCCTGCCTGATACTGCATGGAGCACAGATGAGCCTCCCCTACCAGGCCTAAATCACAGACACCTTAGCAAAATAAATGATTGTTACTGTTAAAAGATAAAATATTTTTCACTGGTTTGCTAGGCAGCAATAGACAACTAAAGTTAATAAGGTCAGCCAGGCAGAAGCCATGACAAGTGAAATTGCTTGCATCCATACAACAAACCTGGTAGAATATCAATTAATTGAAAGAAGACCCTGAAGACAATAGTGTATCAATAGAAATGGTACATTACCAACACTTAATGTACAGAGGACAATATTATAAGGAAAAACACGATTATTAATGACTCTGAATTCAAAGTGATTTAGAAGAAGAAAAGAACCAAGATCAAAAAAAATTTGAGTGATAAAGAAGGATGAGACTCTGAATTTGGAAAAATGTGAGGAATGCCCTACCAAATTAATTTTGCATATATTTTTTTTCTTGCAAGGATGTGCAACAGTGATATAATAATGAAAAATTACAATAAAAAATTCTATTTAAAAGAATATTCAGAAGCTGGACAGCGTAGCTCAGTGGAACAGCATGCACTTAGCATGTGTGAGGCTGTGGATTTGATCCCAGCCCTCCACACCCCTCAAAAAATTCAATTAATATAAGATAATCACTAATAAGAAAAGCACTGTTATCATAGTTTCATTGGCAACACTGTTTTGCTCAGTGGTATAGGACAGTTCTATTGGGAGGGCAAAAAAAACATGGCAGAAAATGACTTTTTTTAAGTTCAATTGATTTTTACTTTTATAATTATGCCCACAAAGCTGTCCTATAAAACATTTTGGGAACTAAAAGTTAGTTTTCTGAACTTAAGAGTCCAAACAAGCAACTTAATCCTTAAGCCCTGAAATCACATGAATTTTTACATACTGTACATGTTCAGTGGCTCTGTTCTCTTGAAGGGGTCGAGGAGAGGAGGATTAATGAGTGTGTCATCTATCAGTACCTCCCCAGGCTTAGCTAAGGATGTAGAAACAGAAAAGAAACAAGGTGAACCAAGAGGTACTTGTTAAGCACTTATAAAGCACAAATAAGTGATGGTGTTGGCTTTATTACCACTGCTAACAGAATCAAAGCTTCCATAGGCTTCAAAAAAAAGTTTATTTATGAAATATATTTAAAACCTTTAACAAAAAATAAAGCTATAAAATCCCCGGTCTTCTAGATCTCATCATCACTTACCACAGTAAATGACCAAATCTCACTAACTCAACTCCCATATTTTAAGTAAAAAGAGGTCTTTGTAAATCACAGTATTTTCATCTTATGAGTTATACTACTGAAAGCAGTGACATAAATCCAGTTTGACAGTGCCATTTTTGATACATAAAATAATATTCTGTACAGAAACAGACACTAAAATCTCTCAAAATGTATCTACAAAGGTTAATTCAGAGTAGTTTTTCTAAGGCAAGCTGTTTTAAACCAGGTGAAATGATTCCTACAACATAAAACACCAAAATGCAACACAAGTCTAAAGATAAAATATGGAACTTAGGGGATACAGAACAAATTTAAAACATATTTAAGTATAAAGAACTATGAATTTTTATCTTTTAAAATATATTTTATGTTATTTATTTAGAGTGTGTGTGTAGGGGGGTCTCACTATGTAGTCCAGGCCGGTCTTAAGCCTGAGGGCTCAAGTGATTCTCCTGCCTCCACCTCCTGAGTAGCTGGGACCACAATTGGGTGCCAGAGTGCTGGGCTCTTGACTTTGATGGCAAAATAGAGGGGAGAAGAAAAGAGCTAGTCCTGGAGATGTGGTGCCCCCAGATGCAGCAGCAAGCCAGTGTCCTGTCAGGCCACCAAACATGCCCACAGAGAGGCCAGAAACTGGCTGGAGGTTTATGTCTGGGGCCTTTACTCGTTAGCCAAATCCAGCATTGTTCAATGAGGGTCAGAAGATCTCAGAACATATCCTGAATTCTCTTGAGGCCTCTGGAAATTTTCAAGTCCCAAGTCTTCACATCAAATTGTCTGGAGTTTTGTAACGATCAGGACTCTCACCGTCTGGTCAAATGAACTACAGATGCACAACCCTCTTTTGTCTGGACTCCAGTCCAGACTTGAAATGGGCTGAGTAGACAAGGTGACGTTCTGCAGAAGGCTGACAGAACCTGCGACTCCCATCTCTACTCCCTCGGAATCTTTCTTTGACCGCTGAACGGGGTATTCACTGAAAACAAGATCCAAGAGGGAAGAAAAGACAAATTTCCGCATTCACCATTTTAGTTTTTTACATCAACTCCAATGACTCTACTTTATTTCTTAGTTACTTACTAACACTTCAAGAATCTTTCCAATATTGAGTTGTGAGCAAATAAAGAGAAGTTACTTCAACCTCAACCCTGTTCACAAAAGGTTTCACAAAAAGGGTTATTTCAATTAAAAACTTTTAAATGTCATCTCTGTTCTTCATTTGCTATATTTCTTTTAATATGAAAGTTGTAGGTTATCTAGCATCTTCAGTAAACTGTCTTGGTATATAATCTTTCATTGTAACTGGAATTATCTCTAAATGTGAACTACACATATGGGCAAGCAGCACATGGAAAGGCAAGAGCTGTAAGAACATTTGCAGAACTCCATCTAAACACCTCCAGAATGGAGAACTGACCCCACTTTCTGAGCTCCATCATACAGATCCAAGCCTAAGGATCTTTTGTGTACCATTTCCATGGGAAGGAACTACTGGGGAGAGATTTTAAACCTAAACATCATTGCTTCAAAAAAAAAGAAAAAAGAACAATTCCATAAATATACTTCTTGATCTAGATTTGGGAGTGGTGGGGGAGAAATCCCTTCCACTAAAAAGATGTGTTCTATTGAATACAGGGGGACTCCTCCTCAGAAGGCTTTTTAAAGCCTTTTTGGTACAACGGGACTTTTTATTTGATAAATGCTCAAAAAAAAGGGCCCAGAGCTTAAGAGCACAAAGCACATCAGAAGCAGAGCAGAAATCAAGGAAGAGGCTACAGGTAAAAAAACCTACTATTTTTTTTCTCTCAAACTTTACATGTTATTTTAACTAGAAGATATGACTAAGCAGTTTAAATATAGACTTTTTTCATATGTCTCTTGGCAAAGGCTGTAGTTATTTACTTGGAAAAAGGTATACAACCACCGCACCCTGCTTGACTCCCAGCAGTTTTTATCAGATCTTTTAAAGATTTGTTCTAACGTGTCCATATTATCTATTAAAATTTTAAACATATATGTGCATATGTGTTTCAAATACTCAAAAAATCAGTATGTTGATGACTATTCATTTAAGAAATAAATTTCAAATAACTAGATGAGTTTCTCTAGGAAACCTTGGTTAAGTGCTCAATAAATATTTACAATTTAATTGCACTGCTATCAAGGCAGATTGGCAAATGGAAATCAAGATAAACATTTTACTTAGGCCAATTTTCTTTGCTGGTACAATACTTGATAGCAAAGCTCCAAACCACTTGAAAATTAGACTAGACACTTGATATGGTAAGAATTAAAGTTCATATTAAGATGAATTTGAAATTCTAACTCCATACAGACCCAACTTTACTGATATAATTAAATCCTTTATAGTAAAAAATTCTAGTTGCAAACATGTCCATGTGTGGATACAAAGAAAACTGGTACTTACTTATTCTTCAGGCGAGCAGCCCAAAGAGTTTGGTCTTCATGGCGCTACTGTATAGCTTAACTAAGTGCCTGGCAAAGCCTAATATGGGGTAGCCTGCTTTGGAAGAATCTAGGAAGAACAGTGGGCCAAGGTCCTGGGCAAATTACCAAATGATCTGTCCATCTGACATTCCCCAGAACGCCTAAAACTTTTCTTCTGTCTTTTGCCCACAGAAATCTATTGTTTTAGTCAAAAGCATTGCTCTGGGATTTTTTTTTTTTTTTTTTTTTTTTTTTTTTTGCCAGTTATATCCCTTAAATACTTTAACAAGCACTTTCCAATTGGAGCCCTGTTCTTCCTTCCAGTTTCTAGAAGGAGCTAATATATATAAAAGGATTTTGTGTGTGAAAGTCTCAGACATTGAAGATGGTGATTTTCTTCTTACATTATTAATCAAACTTCACTTATGGGCTTCTGTTTTTGTTGTTGTTTTTGCTTTTTACTTATTTATTTTTAGAAATGGAGGTCTTGCTGTATAGCCTGGGCTGGTCTTTAACTCCTTGGCTCAAGTGATCCTCCTGCCTTTGCTTCATGAGTAGCTGAGACTACAGGTGCAGGCCACTATATCCCACTTGACTCCTAATTTTTATCAGATCTTTAAATAAGTATCTAATATGGTATCTACTACCTTATGACCCTTGGGATTCTCAAGGGACAGTTCATGGTCACAGCTCTAACTGTAACTCTGCATTTGTCTATGTATGCAGAAAGCAAATTTAGTGACAAAGTTTCTCCTGGAAACTAACCAGGAGCTCTAGGCTCCTGTTTTGGTTTCATCTCAATGATGTCATATGAATTTAGGCAAATGAATTATCAGGATCTAAAAACTACAAAATTTAATTCTATTCCTACCTTATAGAGGTAGTGTTGTATTTGACAAATTCTTGAGTCAGATTTATATATATACATATATAAATACTGTTCCTAATCTGTTTCGTGTATAGAAGGCATAATATGTCAAAAGAAGGCTAACAATTATTAAATGTAAAATAAATACATCATTTAAAAATACTTAGAAAACAACAGTTATGTAACACCTTGAATGTTTAAATCATATCAAAATGAAGTCAAAGGAGGAAAAAAACAAAAAAGTTCAATCTAATCCTACTTTACACCCACAAGTAACTTAAAAAGGAGCAGTGTGCACTGGTAGAGACTTACTACTTCCAGAGGTGAAGGCTGCCGGCGCCTCCAGCTGTCAGAAAGAGCTCTCTGTTCTGCGGCAGGTGTCGGACCTGCCATACGGTCGATTTATGGGCCTAGACAGGATGAGAGGCACACAACTGGTTTATACACTGCATGGCATCCTAGATGAGAACCTTGTAAACAAAGAATTTTTACGACCATAACTTCAGCTGTTAGAACAGGAACTAAGGTTATTTTCTGGCACATCTCTTTATAAATGGCTATAGAACTTTATAGGAGTCCATCAGAAATTAGGAAAAGCATCAGTTTTCTTTATTGCTCTATGGAAAAAAGTTCTAGTGGATTAAAAAATATATTAAATCAAAAGTTCATTTAGTTTATAGTAACATGCATTATCAGGATAAATTTTATATATCTAAAAATCTCTTGTTACATTATTAATCTTCTTACATTATTAATCAAACTTCATTTATGGGCTACTGTTGTTGTTGTTGTTTCCTAGGGGAAAAAAGTAGCAACTGATTTTTTAAATAGACTTTCATTTTTGAGAGCAGTTTTAGGTTCCCAGCAAGACTGAGCAGAAAGAGTAGAGTTCCCATTTATAGACTAAATTTTAATTCATAGTTCCAAGAGCCATATCTTCAATTTACTCCCATTTGACTTGTCCAGTCTTCAAAATGAGGACCATGAGGATTTAGACAGTGTTTACTGTCTTAAGAAGCCAAGGCCTTTATCAGTCTCATTAAACAAAAAGAAACATGACAACCCAAAGGTTAAGGGTTTGTTGGCACTTCAACAGCAGCCAGTAAATCAGTCCTGGCAATGCTATCTATGTTCCCTGCAGGGGAGCTTGAGCACAGCAAGAAGGGAGGAGGGAAAGAGCAAGGGATGAAAGAATGACTTCAGCTTTACAAGCAGTGGGACTGGCGGGCCCCATCTAAGCTAAACTCATACACCTCACATTGGTGAGGGATCGGACTTGACATTTGTATTTTAGTAGTCTGTGGAGGGCATTACCATTAGCAGATAAAAACACATATCTCAAAATATACACTTTAAGTATATGAAAGTCCCCAAGTGATTAGGTTCAAGCTGTCAAAACTTAATAAAATTTTACTTTATAGCTTAAAGTTCTCTTTTTTCTTTTAGAAGTTGAGGAAAAATACAAAAGAGGGGAAATGCCCTCTTAAAATACACCAGAGTCATTTATTTGACAGATTTAGCAACTATTAGATTAAATAAACATAACAAAAAATTTTTGGAGAGGACACTACTATTTGTAGATAAGGAGAAATGGGTTGCCAGCTGTATATGGACAATTTAGTGAAATGCTGTATGTTGTGGATAGACACTTAGTATGTTCTGAAATGACAAAGGAAAAGCAATATTACAATTTATGGCTCCCTTGTTAAGAACTTAGCTCATTAAGCAGTTACAGTAGTTTATACACAATAATAACTGTAATCACAGATAGACAAAATAGAAACGTTTGAGAAATCCTACAGAATCCACAGTGAAGGAAGAGGAAGCAAGGAGGTGAACTGCTCAGCAACTTGTACATTTTAATCTTATGGAAACCACCAGTCTGTTGATCTCCCTTTCTTTTTATATCAAGGAAACTCAGAGTCATATTTTCAACCCATCTCCTGCAAGTAACAGGACATTTCAGCATGAATTTTATGTATTTTCTTTACTTCAGAGGTTATCTTCTTCTTTTTATCAGTATTTTCTATTTATCTTGCTTTCCTCTTCTATTTTTCCAATGCTATAATACCATGTTTCCCTTTAAGCTACCCCAAATATATGGCAAAGTAAAAAATCAATAAATTAAATAATTTTGAATATTTGCTGTGGTCTAATGACAATCATTGGTGCTTTAAATAATTTCATTTAATATAGTAAACTAGAATATAAAATAAAATGTGATAAAATGACATAATAGATATATACTGATATATTTTGAAAGGCAAGCCATTAGGTATTCATGCAAATATATTTATTAGAAAACACAAGGTTGGGTTTTGTTGATCACATTCCTAGGTTTTTTGTGATTGTTCCTAAACTACAAAAGTATATTCCTATCTGAAGACTTTATTATAATCTAGAAATCTAAAGTTGAGACACTCTAGGAAAGTACTCTTCACATAAAAAAATTTGTCAAGATCCCACAAGAATATAACAAAAATAGCTCTCCCTTCACATAAATACCTGGAGGAACCTTGGTGACTAATTGTATTTATTCGCCTAAAACAAGTTATTATTCCACTTCAGAGAAAGACATTTCCCCCATATTTACCTTTTCTGAGACAGAGGCAAAACCCTTCGTTGGATGCTGTGTTCTCATGTCAAAAACGTGGAACTTTCCTTCTAAAGATGTAGCTACTAATTTATTCATACTTATGTCTTTTCTGTCAAACTCCAAGCTGCATACCTGAAAACAGAGAATACTTTATTGGTAGGTTTGCTATTATTCAAGAGGCTCTTTTAAACTAGGTTAAACAGCTTTACTAATATAACATGATCAAGTAAAAGCATTTAATCATTTCATCTACTGCATGAATACATGAAGTATTTCTATTATTTAAAAAAAATGCTTCTCTGTTAACACAATCAACAAAACCATCTTGGGTTCCCATGATCAGTGACTGCATTTAGAAAATCAAAATGTAACTTTTTACATTATTTAACACAGGTCAGCCCGAGTTACCTTTAGAAAACAGGAAGGAACAATGTTTTCCAGTCAAAGTGCACAACTCAGGAACCAAAATTCCAAGGTAGTTGGGGATGCTGTTATTATTTCAGAATTTCTGATATTAGCAGACAACAGGGCTCTTACTTGCTTATTATAATGTCATACTACATGGCCTACAGATGGGCCCTCTGGGGCTGGTGGACTCCCTGGCATTGTGCATACCATATTTGAGTATGCATGCATTTTCTGAAGAAAGGATACATGATTGGCATTAGATTCTCAAAGGAGTTTGGCCCCAAAAGGTTAAAAATCATTGGCAGAAGAGTTGACTGAGATAGGTTAAGAGAGGTGTTTTCAGAACTTCGCAGTAATTCAAGGTGGACAAAAACATGCAGAGAAACTAAATAGCATCAGAATGTACATTACCCCATTTTTTATGTTTGTCTCCCACCGCAGTGACATATTTCTGAGATCAAACAATTTGATATCCCCATTGTCATAGCCAGCACAAACAACACGTTCCTCTTGATTATAAGCATTACCTAGAAACCAAGATACAACATTTCAGAGAGTCTGGCATGATGGTAGATGTCTGTAATCCCAGCTACTTGGGAGACTGAGGCAGAAGGATCATAAGTTCAAGACCAGCCTAGGCAACTTAGTGAGGCCCTGTCTCAAAATAAAAAAGTAAAAAGGACTAGGCACATTGCTCAGTGTTAAAATGCCCCTGGGTTAAATCCCTAGTACAATGGGGGAAAAAAATATGTGTGTGTGTGCGCGTTTGTGTATATATACGTGTGTGTGTATATATACGTGTGTGTGTGTGTATATATATATATATATATATATACACACACACATTTATATATATGTATATATATACATTTATATATGTATATATACATTTATATATATGTATATATACAATTATATATATTTATATATATGTATATATACATTTATAAAGAAAGAACTAAATATATATATGTATATATATTTAGTTCTTTATTTATAAATGCTAATTTAGAGGCTGCTAAAAAATATTAAGAAACTACACAAATAACTTATACCAAATCTAATTTTAAAAAATCACACTGGGTGGAATCCCAGTTTATCAATCCTGACAGGCTATCAAGATTATTTATTTGGTATTTAATATTTTTAAAAAGTTGACTCATTGAAATTCTATACTTCAGGGGTACATGAAAGGGTTTATGAAATTCTAAGTTGAAAAAAAATACCCTATACTATATCTGCAAAGTCTAGTAGACCAACTACAGTTCAAACATAGTAGAGTCTGGGAAGACAAATGCAGCTATGCTTCTAATGCTTTCTTCAGCAGTAACTATATGTGAGTGTAAAGAGAAACTATTTGAAACTTATATGTTTTGCAAAATGTTGTTCTTGTGTTATTCTGTCTTTGCAAGGAATAAAGCCAAGTAGGCTGTAACATATGTTTAATATTATGGATGATCACACCTGAAATAAGTTCATAATCTAGTTAAATTCACTATGCAAAGATCCAGTTTTATTTTGTTTTCTTCTTTTGGTACCTCTTGGTATGAAAAGAATGACAAGGGAGAGGTAGGCTATCTGGACATTTTATCCCAATGCCTTCATTCTGTACTGCCTCCAACTTCCTCCTCAAGAATTGCAGCCCTGCATTTCCCTCTAGATGATACACCAGCATCTTAACTCATAATGTCCCAACCAGACCTCACCATTTCCCTTATAAACCATGCCACCCCTTCTGGAACTTTCCATAATCAGTCTCAAAATTTAGTCATTTTGGACATAATTCCTTTTCTTGTTGCTCTTATCCAAAAGATTGTCAGATTCTATTTGTTCTACCACAATATTATCTTCTGAATCATTCCCTCTGCTCCATTCTCACTGCTCCTAACCTCTCTTTCCTGGAATACTGCACTCATAGCCCCAGCACCACTCGTCTCTACCATCAGACATCACCAGTTAATATTTTTAAAGCTCAGACCACATCTCATCCATGTAAAAACCTTCAAATGCCTACCTCCAGACTATCAAACGCCTCTGGCCACAATCAGAGACACCTGGAAAGCTACGACCACCACTGTTCCCTCAAGGTACTTTCTTGGGCACTATCCAGTTATTCCCCATGCTTGAAATTTCCTCCCAATTTCAGTGGTTAAATCCTGTAAATCTTTAGTCTGAGCTCAAAATGCTCTTCCTCCCCAAGAGTCTCTCCCTCTGGATTCCTTCGACATTTACCTATCCCTCTCGGGATCTTTTATTACTGCTCTCTTGTACTGCATTTAGTGAGGATGTCATGTCCTCTTCACTGAACTGTAAGCTTTTTATTTTTTTTCTTCCTGGTACTAGGAATTAATCTAGGGATGCTCTAATTCTGAGCTCTTCCTCCAGCCCCCTTTTACCAAAAAAATTATTTTGAGACATGGTCTCACCAAGTTGCAAGGCTGCCCTCAAACTTGGGTTCCTACTGCCTCAGTCTCTTCAGTTTCTTGAAGCTAAAATATGTGCCTGTTCCACCCCTGCATGCCCCCAGTGCTTTGCACATACTTGTCATTCACACACACAAAAAAATTCTCAAGGCAGGCATGATGCTATACGCCTGTGGTCCTAGTTACTGGGGAGGCTGAGGCAGGTTAAAATCTAATGTCCTTTTATGTCCACGTTGTACTTATGTCACTGAGATCAACAATGAAAAGGCTTTCATGGATCCAAAGACAATAACATACCAATTCAAAAATAATCATTCTAAATGCTGATCCTGAAATTTCCCTAAGTATAAATATCTTAAGTTTCTATTATTCTCACACTTATTCTCATACAAGAATCTTTTAGAAGTTGGAAATCTAAAATTTTTCTAACTAAATAAGTCTAATTAAAAAAATTAAAAATTGAAGTGTTCATATATACTGTCAAATCCTATTTTTTATCCCTGTTATCTCTATAGGATTAAACTAAGTAAAAGCAGGAATAAAATAGAGGATCAAAACAAAAATTGTCACATGTCCTTTTCGGTGTTCAGTAAGAAATCAAAAACCAAGCCTCAATTCATCCTACAAAGCCAATATTACTATATCAATAATAAATAAATGAACAGTTATTGAATTTTAAGAAATAATTTTGTAATGGCACGTATTTTCTAGAAAATAAATACTCCGCATAAGATGTAAGATTTGTTAGGTTATCATTTGCATTTGAGTTTCCGCTTAGGCCCATTAATGGTAGTGGTTTTTAAATTAGGTTAATATCATCTAACTACAGAAGCACATAATAATAATGGAAAATTCTTTGAACATTTAATAATCTGAACACAATTCTAAGCACTTTACATGTATTAACTCACTGAACTCCAATCTTACTAATTTGTATAAATTAGTAGCTTTTCCTATTAGTTTCACTTTGTAAAGGAAACAACCATGGAACAGAGTAATTTGGTAGCTTGCCCCCAAGCCACACAATAAGTAGCAGAATGAAGATTCAAATCCTGGCCCTGGAGTCTGACATTAATCACTATATTTTCCTCAATAAACCATCAGAATAACCCACAAAACAGACTACTAAGGGGCTACTGGGAATTTTCTGAAGCACTGGGCTTTTTTCCTTCTGGACTTCAAATGTGAGAGTTCTTCAACGATTTACCAAACGCCACAGTCCAACAGTCTCTCTTGTTTTCTCCCTGCACAGGCTCCATATTTGCAACAGGATCATCTTTCTGCCTTGGGTCCCATACCTTCACAGTTCCTGTCATGAATGAAAATCAGTTGGCAACATTAAATAGTGAACGATCACATTTTCTTTCTGTATTCTCTTGTAATGGCTTCCTGGGTACATGGCAATATTATAGTTATTAAGATATCTGAAAAATATTCACTTTTAAAAAATTCTAATTGGTTAAGTTCTATTTGATGAGAAAAAATAACACATGTTACCGTCTGACATGATTTCCAAATTAATGAATACACAGAAAACCCAACAACTGTTCCTAAGTGATCTACAAGTTATGACTGATAACACAAACACAAATGTTATGTAATTCAAACCAAGCCTTATTTTGTTTGGGCTTAAAACTGATGTATTATTTATTCAGAATAATACCAGTGTGGTTTTCATTTTTATTTTCCCTTACTATCCTTTGACATTTTTTTATACAGAAGAATAAGCGCTAATTTTTTACATCCAAGGTTTTTTATATGTGTTTAGGCTACTATTTCATATACAATTAAGTTTAATTTCCCTGGAGCAATAGTGAAGAGGGAACTATAAAGTAAAATTAACAAATATTTCTTCTCAATTTAATTTCAACTTCCTCCTGTTAATTCATATTAGAGGAAGTACTAACCAATGTCACTGCTTATAAGAAATGCAAATGCATGAAATAAAATGCCCCCAAAGGCAAGTATTGGGGGAGAAGAAGAAAAGGGCAAAAAATCCTTCAAAGGAATAATAAACTCAGAAAGGGGGAAGATAGCCTACTGGATTTATCTTCAGGGATAAAATTGGTCATTAAAAGCCTCCTATAAGGAGGAAAAAAATTCCCATAAATATCACAAGAGATTATCATCTTACTACTCTACAGGGTTTATACAAATTAGTAAGATTTATAGTAAATTTGCAATAGTTAAATTAGCAAAGAACATAACAAAAATTCTTAAACTAGTAAATAAATGTAGAAAAGCACTTATACAAGTTGGAATGAAGTGCCATTTTCATCTATAAAGTGAGGGGGAAAACAAAAGAAAATCAATGCCTGTAGGATAAAATAAAAATCTACCTTACTCACTATAGCTGACAATGTAAACAGGTATTTTGGTAAGTTTGACATCAAATTTTAAGAATCATAAAATATGTTTAATCCAAAAGAGTCACATACATACCAATAAGCATTTCTTATTATTTTTATGTCACTCTCTTAAAACAATAAACAAAACACTTAAAGCACACTGAATGCTTTTTAACAGCAGCATGGTTAAGTACACTATGGTAAATCCAAACAGAGGAATATTACATAGTCATTAAAATAATAATATGGAAAGAGCAACATTTGCATATGACAAACATTAAATGAACAAAGTAAGACACATAATAGCATTCATGCTTATAACTATGCAAATTATATATTGTGGGAGACCAACCTTGCATGTGACTGGGTCACACTCCCTGGCTGGGTGCTGAGGTGCTCAGTCACAGAAATGTGGCAGAGCTTTCCCCACCCTTCTTGGGTTCAAGGGTTGGTGTCCCGTCCATGGGTGTTTATTGCTACAGCCCCATGGGTGGAGCTAGGCTCACCTGTTCCTTTGTAATATAACCTCTTGCCCTGTTTAGGATAGAATTTTCCATGGAAGTGCCTTGTGTGTGTCCCCTTCTCTTACTGTGCCCTTGGGTGTATCCTACCCAGGTGTCAGTCAACCTGCTGACAGTGGACATCATGAAGATAGACTCAGCCCCCTGAAACCTGACCCCTTGCCTCATTTGAATAGCTTCTCCTCAATAAAAGGGGTCAGCGCGTGCTCTTGCTCTCTCTCTTCCTGCGGACCCTTAAGGTCAGAGAAGCCGTCACAGCGACCCCAAAGAAAAAGGTATTTGTGTCTCTTGTGTGGTTATTTCGTGCAGCCCAGTCAGCCCAGTTCAACTGGAGTGACCCCTGAGCCTTTTAGTCGCAAGAACTGAAACCTGGCAATATATAAAACTGGAAAGGAAAAGAAAAATCTAATAGTGGTAGTAATGTGATAGACTGTTATTTTTCCTTCTGTTCCATGTTGCTTTTATGATTAGAAAAAAAAATTGGTTTCTAATACACAGCTGCCCTCACATAACTAACAGAAAAATCACATTTTACTTTTCTTTTAAAACAATTTCGTCAGTTTTGAGCAGCCATTTAAAAACTTGCCAAACCAACTAGGCTACCAATCTCTCCTGGAGCCCTTGTGAAAGCAACAAAAACTGCAGATTCCATGAGACTGGTTCAGGACAAGTTTGAACACCAAGAGATCTGTCCCCTGTCAGCATTGTAGGATTCACAAGCTGCACAGGTGCCCTTGAAGCTCTCCCCAGTGATCAGTGGATGGACTGCAGAACTTCAGTTTTCCAGCAGCCGTCAATATGACAATTTTCACAAGTACTGATTCTGCTTTTTAAAAAAAGAAAATGAAAAGCTGCCACCCACATTATATCGTCAGCTGCCTCAAAAACCTGTAAAGACATTTTAAATCCTTCAAGGTTCAGAGGAAACTATCATTGTTAGTAGTTGAATTATTCAACACTAAAATAGTAAGTGCTATGCCTCTATCTTAAAATACCAGAAGTCTGAAACAACTAGGGATATGCAGTCAAACTTGCTTATTAAAAATGTGGAAGCAAAACTGTTAGATTTAGAGGATCAAGGTGACCAAAGGGGATTTCTAGGTAGAGATAATATACTATTGAACAGAGATCTCCATTTAAAAAATTTTTTTAAATTCATAGAATACATTGACTCACCATCTCGGCTTCCGGTCACAATTTCGGGTGCTCCTTCCCCAATTCCTAGACCACCTATACCGTCTATAGTATTTATAATTTCCTTATGACCTTTTACAGAATACACTGGTATCTCTGGAGCTTCCAAATTCCTAAACAGAAAACATAGCTTTTTACTTAGATCACATGTCCCAAACATTAAGTCCTCTACTAAATTATAAAATGAACACCATACTTAAATTTTTGTTTTAAAAACAAGGATTTTGCAGTATATTCAAATTCTAAATTTTCTCTCCACTTCAGGTTCTTTCAAGCCCCCAATGAGAAATGTCATTGTTCAACCTGGAATTTGAATTCTTGAATCTTCTCTACTTAGTGTTCTTCAAAGATGACCTATTTAGGTCTTCTACAAATGAATTATCAAGTGTGCTTGTTAATAAATGCAGATTCATGGGCTCATCCCTAATTATCATTAATCAGGATCTCTGGGACTGGATCCCAATCTTCTAGTTGGTATACTGCAGTCTGATAACCACTGCTTTAAATCTAGAGTAAATTCAAAGTGATTTAAATGCTTCCAAAATAAGTCTTGGCAGTTTGATCTTGAGACCCTTTCAAAGGATAAATTAAGAGTAGTGTTCACTTTGTGTATGTTCCTCACTTTATAATGTATTCTCACTGAATGCCATACTTATTTTCATCCAGTGACATAGTGTTTAATGGTTCCTTATGCCTGTCACAATAAATATATCCCGCCTGGCTGCAGTTCATCTATTCATGGTTAGTGCATAAAAAGGCATCCAGATACCACCTACCACGTGTGCTTATATCTATACTAGCTGGCTGGGCCATGATTGGCTGGCCAAGATTATGCTCACACAGACCTTTATTGCCTCCCTCCATTTCCCTCTTTGTTTTGCTTTTCTGTGGTAGCTTCTTTCCACAATTTTCTTAGTAAGTCGTTTTTCAAAAACTTATATTTTTTAAAAAAGGTAAGTGACTATTTATGAAAAGTAATTTCAATTTATTATTAGATTAAGACAAGTAAAATCTCACTAAAAAATTTTGAGCTAGTTAGATGTTGTTTAACTTTTATACCATCATTATGAAAAAATCAAGAAACTAAACAGGATTGTACTTCCACTTAAAAGAACAGTTTTACAATCTTTACAGACTTTAAAATGTGACTTGTTTTAAACATGAAATTAAAAGACATCAATGAAAATAAGTTGGTAATATTTGTACTCTGTTAGGGAGATATTTAACCATTATGTTACATATTCTTGTATAGAAATATATTTATTTAAAAAACCAGTCTTCTTTTCCAATTTCTTTGAAAGTACATGATACAGTATGTAAAAAATGAAAAATAAATACTAATTACTAAGCAGTTAAAGCAAGGAGAAATTAGTTTCATTCTGTTTTATGTTATGATTTTAAGATAAAGTAGCACATTCTAAGTGAGAATAAACAAAGGACATATTAGAAAACAGAATGAAGGGCTGGGCACAGAAACACATGCCTGTAATCCCAGCCACTCAGAACGTAGAGGCAGGAGGATTGCAAGTTCCAGGCCAGCCTGTGCAACTTGGTAAGACCATGTCTCAAAAAATTAAAAGGGCTAGGGGTATACGTCAGTGGTACAGCGTCCCTGGGTTTAATCCCCAGTACCACAAAAAAGAAAAACAAACATGATGTGAGAAATATAGATTTTCCTAGAGCATTATTTTACAGTTTAAATAATCAAAATAACAGATTTTCCTGAAAAGTAATTAAAGAGGAATTTCAATTCATTTAACTATAAATATGAAAAAATAGCTCTAGGGAAGACATGAAAATTAAAGGCATTTGACAACAATTGTGATTATGCTTGTTCAAAACAGATTTATCTTGAGTTGTTCAACAGATGTGTTCCTAAAAAGTTGTGCTTAGGTGTTAAAGCATTAAAAAAAAAAAAAAAAAAAGCAAACTTTATGCCTAGCATGTATGAGACCCAGGGTTCAATATCCAGCACCACACACACACACACACAAAGCAAACTTTAAATGATTAAAAATTAAACAAAAACTCAGGGCATCATTCTGCAATGCCAAATCTTTTGCTGAAATATAAACAAGATCTAGTTTTTCAATGTTATATATGTGTAATTCTTGTTTACTGTATCCTAAGCAGGAATAGAGCATAAAATGCTAGCAACAAGCAGCATATGAAAAAATAAATATTGAAAATATTATTTAGAATATCTAAATGAAAATAGGTTAGAATTTTAAGTGGATTTTCCATGTGAAGCTTAGAAATATATATAAAATAGAATTTCCATACTTTTATAATTAAAATTGAACAAGGAAAGGGACATTTTACAATTAAAATTCTTTCTGAGAAAGAGTAGTAAGACAATCAAGAAAGTGCTTATCTGTCTGAATACTGATTAAATAATCTTACCATATATGAAGGTTTCCATCAAAATCTCCAGTAGCTAAATATCTCTGCTGTAAAGATGTTGCACCAAATGTTCCACATTTAATGGGTTTGGCCTTTTCAATCTTGATAGCAGCAGGGAAGAGAGGAAACATTATTTATGTAAGCAGTTATTTATAATCCACAACATTACAGCTCTATTATGGGGTTTAAATAAGACACATAATATAAAGGCAATTAAAACATTTTCTGATTAAAAATTATCATGTTCTTTCTTTAGTCATTTTCTCTAATTTAAAAGTATATAACTGTCAAAGAGTTTTAATTTGCTTTTCTTATCTCTCTAATGAGACATTCAAATGCTGACAACTCTGCCATCTCCACTGGTTTGCAAATATGAGTGTCAGCATTTAATGTGATAGAGCTTCAGTAGAAATGAGACCATAATGGAGATACTATTCTTTCCAGATGGCTGCAGGAACAAAGATATCTTATAGTTTTCTTATAAACTGAAGATGCTTTGTCCCATTTGCTCTGGGAACTTTTTTGGGGGGTGGGCAGGTACAAAGGATTGAACTCATAGGCACTCGGCCACTAAGCCATATTTCCAGCCCTATTTTGTACTTTATTTAAAGACAGTCTCACTGAGTGGCTTAGCACCTCGCTTTTGCTGAGGCTGCCTTTGAACTTGTGATCTTCCTGCCTCAGCCTCCCAAGCTGCTGGGATTACAGGTATGAGCCACCAAGCCTGGTTTGGAAACGGTTTAATGCAAAGAAATTTGTACACCTGTGTGTACCAAGACACTACTGTGAGTATGGATTAGTTAATCTTTTGAGAGTTCTTTCAGTTAAAAGGCTACTGTGTTGCATATAATCACATTAGTAAAACTGCTTTTCCTGCTGCTTTGGCCCCTAGAAACTCTGGAATCTGGAATTCGATGAGGCTACTACTGATGCCTGCTCCACACCACACTCTTGTCCTATAATAACAACTCCTATTTATTGACAGCCTCAACAAGACACAACTATTCACTTATTCAGTCTCTTGTAATCTTTCCAATTGAAAATTCTTAAGGTTTACAAAGACAACACATTCTCTACAGAATTTAAACAAAATAAAAATGGAGGAGAAAGATGAGTCCTTTTCACATTTTTCAAAAATAATCCTCTTCATTAGAGACCATTTTCTGCATATTTAGGTTTATTTCCTATGCTGAGACAGAACAGACTACTCAGATATTTCACGATGTCCCCAAGAGTGCCACAAAGTGCAGATTCTACCAGTTAGGCACACATCTGACAATTGATACCTTCCAAAGAAAAAACTGAGGACCAGTCTATTACATAACAGGCATTATGTAGACTAGATATTTTCACCTTTGTCACTGAACAGATTCTAAAAGTAAGAAAAGAAGTAAAATGTGTCCAAGTTTAAGAGGCACAGGCTGACGGAGTGGCTTCCAAGTCCTAGGAGATACCTAATATACAAAGTGCTTTGAAATCTGCCCTCACCTGTCTGTGACTGTGTCCTGCTTCTCCCTTTCTCTCTACTACATTCCAGCCACACCAGTCAGTCTTCTCTTTGTTCTTCAGACACATCAAAGTTATTTCCATGGAAGGTCGTCTGCATTTACTGTTTCCACTGTTTGTGCTGCTCTGTTCCCAGATCATCATGCTTCCCTCCTTGTTCTATTCAGATTTCAGTTCAAATGCAACATCCTCAAAGAGACCTTCCCTGCCCCTCCAATCTTAAGTGGAAACCTCAGATCACCATCTCTCTCTCTACTTAGTCTTTTTTAATATATACCTTTATTTTATTTATTTTTATGTGGTGCTGAGGAACGAACCCAGGGCCTTGCGCGTGCTACATGAGTGCTCTACCGCTGAGCCACAACCCCAGCCCTCTACTTAATCTTTATTGTACTTATTCACCGAATTATCTATATCCTTCCTTTCTAGAATGGGAGTCCCATGAGAACAGGACCTTCTCTCATGTGTTGAACACCTAGTGGGTGCTAACCCTTGTTGAATGAAGGTATACATGAACATCTACAAGTCCCTCAGCTCTAGTGCTGGGGAGTGAGAAACCAGTGATGGAACCTTTTTCCTTCTCTTTTGTCCCAGCAGGTTTTCATGTGCCACAGCTCTGAAGCTGTTTCTGGTAATCATTTATGTGCAATCATGAAAATAGCATGCATATATTGAACACCTATATATAAGGTACTGTTCTAAATGTTCTTCCAAAAGAGACCACCCTTTGTCTTAGTAACACCTACAACACTGCAAACTAAGTATTGGGAACACCACTTTCAAGAAAAGGAAACAGCTTCAGCAAACTGAGTGACTCGCTTTAAGTCCCAATAGCCAGGTAGTCTCCAAGTTCTTTATATTAAAGGAGGCTGCTTATGACAGGTCTATATGTGAGGTCATTAAATGACAATTTTATTATTATATAATCCCCATTCTGTAAACAAGAGTCATATCCCAAGTACCAAATAAATGAGCCAGTCCTAAAATGAATTAGTGAGCTAAATGGCACAGGTATGAATTAAACCTACATTCATATTTCTCTGTATTTTATCCTTATTTGTGTCTTTGGGGGGGTGGGGTGGGGAGGGAATGAGATTTAATCCATCTGTGCTTTACCACTGAGCCATATCCCCAGTCCTTTTTATATATTTTAAAAAATTTGAGACAGGGTCTTACTAAGTTTCTAAGGCTGGCTTTGAACTTGTGATCCTCCTGCCTCAGCCTTCTGAGTCACTGAGGTATATACCACCATACCTTGCTCTCATTCATACCTTTACAGGATCAATATATGGTATTATGCTCCCATGTGTTCTTTTCTGTCTTTTTGTATCAAAGAAGCACAGTTGTATAGGTACTAATGATCTGTTGGGCAAGAATCAAATTAAACTCAAAATATATTAAAAGCAAATAAAAATATATTAACACCTTGTCATCTGCATGCAGTGAGGTCTGCATTTTGCACAGAAGGGCTGAGCTTGTGAGAAAACAGACTCCTAAAAACAGGCACCTGTTTCTCTTTCCTCAAATATTCATGGAGATCATAATAGCAACTAAACTGAGATGACACTATGGAAACTTATTTTTTATATTTCACAAAAGGTCTCCCTCTCTAATTGTCAAGTATTTTACTTATGAAAAAGAAAATATGCACAGAATTTGTTAATGACTTAAAATTTTTTCTTTCCAGAAAACTGACTAGTTAAAATTAAATGGAGATCTATTTGGCTGAAGATTCTTTCACACACACACACACACACACACACACAGTAATATAAATGATTTTTGCTATTTGATACTGAAAAGACAATCAGTGATGGTTTACCTGACTTACCTTTTGGTATTCTTTGCTACAATGATATGTTAACATGATTACAGAAGCCCATGATCGATAATTCCCATGCAAGCTATTTTTGTTCTGTCTGTGGGTGGGTCTAGTACAGCTTGTCAGTATTTCCTCCTCCACATCCTGGCACTACTTAATTAACATTAAAAGGTTAGTCAACCAAATGCTAACAAGCAATGAATTCAGTTGCATGGGGGCTAAAAAAGCAGAACTTTATTAGGTTACTACTAATTTTTATAGTATAAACATCCACAAGCATGATTCCATTTTTCGGGGCCATCCCTGTCCTTATGGTACTTCTGTGCCAATTAGAAAAAAAGTGGCACTTTATAAACTGATGAAGTCTCACACAGGGAAGACTTGCTGAAGGGAAAAGAGATGAAAACACCGGCTACTCATACTTGATGTTGTACAATAAACTTTTCAACTGTACTTGGAGGTCCTGTACTCTGTTCCCTACCAGTCCTTTGAGTAATGAGACAAGGGTGACATCAACAAATACTGACTTGCTTCCTTTGCATCTTATCTTAGGTGCATAGACTTTGGAGCATGTCTTCAAAAGCTCCAACATGATAAATAAAGTATGTTTCCTAATATTTTAATAAATTATCCATCTGACCCAATGTTTCTCAACTCCAGTAATCATTAGAATCACCTGGCACAAAAAAAAAAAAAAAAAAAAACCAACGTTGAGACTTTAGTTTAGACTAGATGCAACAAACTACCACTGCATCAAGAATTTTTATGGGTGGGACCAAGACATCAACATTTTAAAACATCATAAACAATAACAGCAACAAAACAAACTCAGATGATTCTGATGCACAGTAAGAGGTGTGAATCAAAGAAGCTGTTCTCTTTTCACTATAGCTAAATATAACTGAAGTTCTTAAATGCATTTTTTTATTTTTTGCTTTATCCTCTTTTTAGGCAGTAGGCTTTTTATGAGAAGAGACTCATCTCCCAAGTACCTTTGGCCCTTTTTTAGCACAGAATCTTGAAACAGAAAGTTCTCAGTAATTGATAGTAGAAAAAAAGAAGATCTAAGGATTAAGTTGAAAATTTTAAAAGTGGTTATACCCAACATTGAGATTATGGGTGATACTTTCTTCTTTTTCCTATCTGTATTTTCTAAGTGTTCTATTATGAACAGATACTACTTTAGTTAAAAAAATGTGATTTGCTAGAATTATCTAGAAACTTTAAGAGATAAAGAATGCTATTTCACTTGCTGAAATAATTGTATAACTGAAATATGTACAAATCATAATTCTTATTAATAAAAAGGTCACAAGTCTACAGATGCTTTCTGGTTGAACTCCAATTAGCACTTGTTCCTAATACTTCATTTTTAGGTTTCTGGTATTTCAATGTTTCCCATTTGTTCAAGTCCCTGACCCCAACTTGACTAATAAACACTAAATCAATACTGAAAATTCCCAACTTATATCCTATTTATAGACATACATTCACTCATCCTTTTAATAAATTGTTTATAGAGCAGCTGCTTCTTACAAACCATACTAAAACACACACACACACACACACACACACACACACACACACTGTCTACTTTCCAGGAGCTTACAATCTAGTTAGACAGAAATGGCTCAGAACATATATTTCTGCACAGATGATAAGTACTATAGGAATGCAATGTAAAGAAAAGTTACTTTGGGTGCAGATCAGGAAGGTTTTCACACATCAGATCATCTAAAGTGGGCACTGGAACAGCAACAGGTGGCCAGGCATGGTGGTACACTAATACAGCAACTCAGGAGGCTGAGACAGGAGGATCACAAGTTCAAGGTCAGCCTCAGCAACTTAGGCAGACCCAGCAACTTAATGAGACCCTGTCTCAAAACAAAAATGTAAAAAGGACCAGGGATGTGACTCAGTGGTAAAGTGTCCCTGGGTTCAATCTCCAGTACAACAAACAAACAAACAAACAAACAAAAACAAAACTGGAAGCTAAGTGATGAAGAACATAAGGAAAGGTGGAAAAAAACAAGCCATGTTTGGAATCTCTGAGTAGAATTCCTGGCTAGAGAACAAACTAAACAAGAAAACAGGCACTCGGGAAAGTTTAGAGTAGGTAGCACCTCAAATACCTTCTTATCTAAGTTAGTCTATCCAAATGGTATTCATCTGTCTCCTTCAAGTTGGTTCTCTCCCTAGCTTTTGATTCCTAGAGTTTCTCAACTTTCCCTGCCCTGGAAGTCTATTAAAACTCTATGCATGCACCTGGTTAAGGCTGATAATTTTTTGTCAGGGAACCAAATCGAGACATTTTAAAAATTGTAAACAGCTATAAGATACTAATTATTAGTCTGGCATGGTATTGTGTGTTTGTAGTTAAAGCTACCCAAGATGTGGAAAGGATCCCAAATTCAAAACCAGTCTGGGCAATATAGCAAGACCCTGTTTCCAAAAAAATTTTTTTCAAATGCTAGTGTCATAATTCTCTAATTCTTTCATTATTAATCTTTACAAAACTTGTAACCCTGCAATAATGTCCTATTTTTCTTTCTTTAAAAAGAGATACATTTTTAAATGTTCTACAGATCTTTCAACTGGTTGCTACTTACTGTTCTTATTTCTTAAGGATATAAACCATCTTCCATCACTGAGCTTCCACACATGCTGTTTCCTCTGGAAACGTCATTCTCTACTCTAGTTAGCATCTATTCAGTCCAAATCTGTTTTTATTCTCACAGAACCGTGTTTGTTTGCGTTAGAGAACTCGGTTTGATTTATGCATTTTGGTTCGCTTTAAACTGATTATCCCTCCCCCCTAGAAAATAAACACCCTGGGAGAGGCAACATTGCCATTCACATGCCTGGGCATACCAGGCACTCGGTTGACACTAGTTGAAAGAATAAGTGTTAGGTTTCTCTTTCAACTACACTGCAGGTATGCTGGTGCCTGCTTTGGCTCTTCTTGCATGAACAGTCATTTCTTACATGTGCTTACTAAATACTCTTCTACAAACAATTGCAAAATGCCTAAAAAGTCCTGAATTACTTGCGAAATCTTAACGTCACTTGGGTTGGCGGGAAGGGGTTGGCAGGGCACGTAGGTAATAGCCCGCGGATGAGAATTCAGGACTTGAAAGACATGCTTTAAATCCGAAGCATTTCTCAATCTGCAATCAGCTTCTTTCGTCCCGCGCAACTCAAGATATGCTTTTGGGGGACGCTGGACGAAGACTGTGACAAAGAGGAATGTATTCGCCAGGAATGACCCCAGGAGATGCACTCGCCCTCAAAGGCAGTCCGTAGCCTGGAATTAGGTCATCTCGACCGGCACCCACCTCCCGAAGCAGCTTCAAGTCGCCGTGTTGGATCTCGTACAGCTGAATGACGCCAGTGCCCCGAGCGAAATTGCCCATAGTCACAAATTTGGCGCTACAAGGCACCCACTTACAGTCAAACACCGTGTAGTTGAGGCCTTTCTGGATGTGGGCAATGATCTGAGGCTTCTCGAAAGCCGACATGGTTTAGCTGATTTCACTTCTAACAACAGCCACACCCAGACAGACAAAAAACTAACCTGGAAACCAGGCTCCAAACATTAAAGACAGTTTGTCCTTCCCGCTAGCCGTACTTGGTCTCCAGAAGCCCTAACAAGTTGGACATAGTTATCTCCAAAAAGGACAGATGTTTTACTGAGATCGCACGAGACGTTTCTGCACAAACACAACAAATGATTTATCGCTTTTACCAACCATCCTCACACATACACACGTTAGAGATTATTAAGTGGCTTGGCTGTGAGTTGAACGGCTAAAAGGCAACCCTAAGAATCAGGCATATTTTAGGACAGCTCAGGCATACGCTCTCACAAAGTCTGCTTCAGGACCCCGGCGTGGGACCTCTTAGAAAGGGGGCGGAGCACCGGTGTTGATTGGCGAAGGCTGGCTCCTGTGCGGCGCGCCTGCGTAGTGCAGCAGCGCACGTGTTGGAGTTGGAACTTCTGGTCGGCAGTCGAGATGGCCGAGATGGAGACACTGAGCGCTGGGGCTGAGGACGGCTTCACCCAGGTCACCCGCAAGGGAGGCCGGCGGGCTAAGAAACGACAGGCAGCGCAACTGTCCGCAGCAGGGGAGAGCGGGGACGAGGGCTGCATGGACACCGAGGAGGCCCGGCCGGCGAAGAGGCCCGTCTTCCCGCCCCTCTCTGGGGACGGACTTGTGGTACTTGTTGGGGGACCAGAGGCTGATCAGGCTGGTAGTCTTTGCATGATATTGAATGTGGGGGCTCTGTTGCCGTGAAGTGACTCTTCTGAAGTTTAACTTGGTTAAAGAGCAGCGTTTTGTAAGTCTGCTGTCGTTTTGTAAGTCTGCTGTCATTTTACAACCCCGCCCTCCACCCTCATTCCTTCTCGCGTGTCCTGAGTTTTTTTTTTTTTTTTCCCTTTAATTGCAGGGTGGAAAAGAAGAAACGCGGAAAATTCCAGTCCCAGCGAACAGATACACACCATTAAAAGAAAACTGGATGAAGATATTTACTCCTATTGTAGAACATTTGGGACTTCAGATACGCTTTAATTTGAAATCAAGAAATGTAGAAATCAGGGTAAGGAGAATGTCAACTATTTCCATATACACCAAGTTTTTCTCTACTCCAGGGATGAAAAAGTACAAGCAGATTTTCCTTCAAGGGACCTGTTTCATTAAATGGTTTTCTTCAGTTTTTAAATATATCATAATGAGTTTGAACTTACCAAGTGTATTCAGAATCTGCATTTAATACAAATTCAAATTGCATTCCAGAACTGATTCTGAGATCATATTAAAATACTGGCTACCTCTGTGTATTTTCTATAATGTTTTGTGTTGATGAAAAGCAAAATAAAGAGATTGCCATACACCCAAGTGTATAAGTAATAAATTTAAGTCCTTGCTGTAGTACAAAACACTTTATTCATTTGCCTTTTTATTTATTTTTGGTACTGTGGATTGAACCCAGGAGTGCTTTACCACTGAGCCACATCCCCAGCTCTTTTTCATTTTTAAAATTTTGAGATAGGCTGTCACTAAGTTGCTTGGGCCTCCCTAAATTGCTGAGGCTAGCCTAGGACTTGAAATCCTCCTGCCTTAGCTCCCTGCGTCACTGGAATTACAGGCATGAACCTCTGTGCCTGGCTCAAAATACTATATGTTTTAAAGGTACCCTTTTGATCTGTGTTACTTTGAGAACGAATGTTGCACACATATGTGTACATGTTGTCATTCCAGGGTGTCACTCTAGGAGTTAGACATTAAAATTTTATTTTGGACTTTTTTTTCTGGATTCCAATTTTGTATGAGAATCAGTAACCAACATTAATGTATTTTCCTTTCTGAGGATTCTTATATTGGCATTAGGACAAAGAGGCACAACTGTAAATAACTGGTATGTTTTAAAATATCTTAGGTTGTGATGGTAGAACCCCTCTTTGTTCCCATCATCACTTGCATTCAGGTGTTTATGATTTCATGTGAAGACTTCTTGTTTCCTTGTAATTCCCCCACATCATTGTCTTAAGTCTTTCTCTATGTCATTTGTGCCAGATTTTCTTAGACCACAGTACTTATATTTTGATGTCCTGGCTTCCTAAGCATTTCTAAAGAATAAAAGTTAAGTTTTTCACCGCCTTTCATGTAGGAGACCCTATCATAAGTTCATCTCTCACCATTTCTTTATGTCCATACTTTTTGGTTGCTTTGTTTTCTGAAAAAGGTCTTCACTTCCCTGCTCATTTTCTCTTCCTCCTTCAGTTCCAGTCATCTTTCAAGATCTAGCTCAAGTTTTTTCTCCCTTATAAGTCCATTTTCAGTCTTTTCTTCAGTGCCTAAGCTTCTATTGTATTTTGCTCTTGTTTATTATAGGGTCATCACTTTGGTGATCTTCAATGATGCTGCCATATAGCAGGCACATAGTGGTACTTTAACATGCACTACATTATTTGGTCTTTAGGGCAGCAGCTCTATGATTATATTCCACTGTTATAGATATGAGGACACAGCATTAAAGAAATGAATTATCTTGGCCAAAGTAATCAGGCTAGTGTGACTATTGATGCTAGTAGGAACCACTTAGGACCTTCCTTTCTGACTTTATTTTATAAACTTCAGTCCTGGAGTACCTGCGAGACTTGCCCAGAGTCATGTATAGGAATCATATCTGTAGTCTAGTTTTAAATGTGAAAATGCAGGATACTTTCCATTATATAGTCCTATATGGTTTTAAATTTGTCAAATATGTGATCTCTTCATACAGATTGTGAATCTGGGTGGGAAAGTAGAAATAATAGTTTTGGAGTCAGTGTTTGAATCTTATTTTTACTTTTTAGTATTTTAGTTTTCTAATATATAAAAGTATTTATAATTAGCTAGGCACAGTGGTGTGTATCTATAATCCCAACTACTCAGGAATCTAAGGCGGGAGGATTGCAAGTTCAAAGCCAACCCGAGCAACTTGGCAAGATCCTGTCTCAAATTTGAAGTATTAAGGTCTGAGAATATAGCTCAGTGGCAGAGCACTTGTCTAGCATTACAAGGCTATGAGTTCAATCCCCATTAATACAAAAAAAATTTTTTTAATTTATATCACTTAACATTCAAGGTTGCAAGATTGTTACATAGATCAGAGGTATAGTGTCAAGTATGCTATTTACAGTGGTAGGCCTTTTATCAATAGTGGCTGTTTTTGCTATTATTAAGTAAATAATTTGACGTCAAAATCCCTGCTTAAAACTTTCTTGGTTTCCCCTTCAGTTCCAGGCATGTATGTAGTTAGGACCAGAGTTATTGATTGGAAGACATCAGCATTTAGATAATTGAATAAAGAAGATTAGGTCAGGATTCTTAGGGAAGACGAAGGAGAAGAGAAGATGATGAGCTAGCACATTGAAAGGGTGGAAAAGATGGAGGGCTTTCAGAGTGTGATCCTTTGGGCTGAGCCACAGGAATGTTGTGGTAACCTCAGAAGCCTGATCAGTAATAGAATGCATCCAGTCATTTGACAGTCTTTGGGTGGAACTGCCCTGCTAAGGAGCCAGGAAAGTTTTGTTTTGCAAACTAAAGACAGTGTTCCCAAAACTAGGTTGTAGACTGTGCTGGAGAAGGGTGATGGTGAATGGAGTTATAATAATGGGAAAAATTATTTCTAGTATTTTGTTAAAACTATTTTGTTTTTCATTGCTCTCTGTAAATCTGTATTCGTTTCCCCCACCCAGACTTGTAAAGAAACCAAGGATGTTAGCGCTCTGACAAAAGCAGCTGATTTTGTGAAAGCCTTTATTCTTGGGTTTCAGGTGGAGGTGAGTGATTTCGTGACATTTAAATGGGAACCTGAAAAATATCCAATGTGGACATTTCATTGGATTAATCAATTTTTAAAAATTTGTCTTCTAACTCTAGAGTCTGAATTTTAGTTCCTGTCACTCATTCTTGGTGTCTAAATGGGATTGCCCTCACAGTGTTTATTTTTATATTCTAGGATGCTCTTGCCCTCATCAGATTGGATGACCTCTTCTTAGAGTCTTTTGAAATTACAGATGGTAAGCATGTCATGGTCTTCTTATGAAGAAGTAACACACTTTAAATTTTCTAATAGCATCAATAGAACTGTGTTATTAGCACTTTTTAAAAAAATGTAAGTTTATATCATTTAATAGGGAAATTTGGTTAATGATTAAACTTTATGTGGAATGGGATGATGCCCTGGAGTAGGTTACCACCTGAGGTCTTGCTTTTCTTCTCTAGTTAAGCCCCTAAAGGGAGACCACCTGTCAAGGGCAATAGGAAGAATTGCTGGCAAAGGAGGAAAAACCAAATTCACCATAGAGAATGTGACGCGGACTCGGATAGTTTTGGCTGATGTGTAAGTTTCTGATCATGAGAAAATTATTTTGTCATAATTTATATTTGATCTTTTGTTAGTTTCAAAAAAGTCATGTTATATTTTATGTTTAATGTTGCCACTAAATATTTGTCAATATATGGTTCTGAATGAGTAATCATCTGTTTTGAGATTAAAGTTGTTGAAAAAAATTTTAGTAATTTTAACTTTTTTCTCATTTAGCAATAATAGAAATATTTAGAATCACTATTGAAAGAAACTGTATTGCAGATAAATTAATCAGGGAATCAATTGATTCCTTAGGAGAGAGTATGCAGTAGGTATTTCAAATACCATTGTGAGGTTTTCCTTTAAAATCCATAGCTTGTATTTTTTGTAGATTTATATCTGTGTGTGTATGTGTGTGTGTGTGTGTTTATATTTCAAAGCCTTTCATAAAAGGAAGATGTGTATTGTGCTTTGGGTAAAAATAGCTGTCAAGTAGTTACATGTGAACATAAATAAGATGATATGGGCTTAATGAGGATAAGGGTGCTGAAAGCAAAGCTGGGATTACCCCTCTCTAAGGTTGAATCTTCTCTGCTGCCAGGTTGTGGATTGTACTGGTATATGACTTGAAGCTTATATAATGCTATGAAGTTGAGAAATGAAGCAGTTGATTAAAGGGAGGAGGGACCTGCTTGCAATTAAATCCAGAAAAAATTTCATTTAAGATCATCTCACTTTTGCTCTAAACTCAGGGAGTCATCATTATTTAGGTTCTAAATTTTAGACGTCCATTGCACTTTACAGATAACTACAATACTGTGTTGGTGGCCCTCTACCTGACGCCAGGTGTATTCTGTTTTTGATCTTTTATGGATTGAGCCTAGAGTTGTTAATTTAGAACTCCAAAGATAAAAATTATTTGCTTGTGAAGTTATGGCTTAAATTTAATTATTGTTAAATTGCTAATTTGTACATTTAGTAGTGTTAACTTAAAACTTAAACCATTCTTTAATAGTTTACTATGGCATAACTTACATACGATAAAATTCACCTATTTAAGTGTCTGGTTCAGTGAGTTGGGAAATGTAGTGTAATCCTGTTGCCCCATCACAACCTCATAGTTCATCATACTGAAAGTTCCTTTGTGCATCTTTTCAATGTTCCTTCACTCACTGTGTTCTCAGGGAAGCACTGCTTTACTTCCTATCACTGAGTTTTGCCTTTCTAGAAATTCATGTAAGTAGAAATATACAGACAAAGGCTTTGGTGTTTGACTTCTTTTAATTAGCATGTTGTTTTGAGTTTCTCCATTTTGTTAGTAGTAGTTCCTTTTTGTTGCCAACTGTTATCATCGCATAGACATTGCATTTTGTATATCCATTCACAGTTGATATTTGGGTTATTTCATTTGGGGGATATTATGAATAATGTTGCAATAGAATTACTTTTTATATCTTTTCTATTTTTGTTAAACTTATTTACAAACTACTTGAAATTTAAGAAATGTGCTTGTTTTTATAAGCTTTTGCTATAAATAGACTAATTGGAAACCCAATGTGTAACAATTTATATTGTGAAATAATCATAAAGTAGACTATTATGCAGCAGTAAGTGGTTGTTTTTAGTTTAATGAATTGCTAATAACCTGGCAAAGTGCAGTATAATGTGAGCAATATATAAAAATAAAAACAATTTGTTTCAGATATATTCAGAATACCAGATCGGATGCCTATGTGCCCTGAGACATTTATTCCTTTACAACTATTACCCCCACCCCAGGTTACTTTGGTTATTTTAGTAGCAAAAGTAGTCCTACTTCATCTGTTCTTGTTTTCTGTATTTCTTCGTCTTTCATGCTGCATTTTATCAAAGTGTGATATACATGTAATTTGAAAAACCAAAAATGTCTGCCATATACCTCCATTTCACCCTCTTCAGAGGAAACAAGTTTCATTTCTCTTAGCTAATTTTAAAATGTATTTTTCTTGAGCCAGGTGCAGTGGCAGGTGCCTGTTATCCTAGTTACTTAGGAGGTTGAGGCAGGCAATGGTGAGTGTGAGGCCAGCCTGGATAATGTGAGACTCTGTCTCAAAAATAATAATAATAGGGCTGGGGATATAGCTCAGTTGGTAGAGTGCTTGCCTCGCATGCATAAGGCCCTGGGTTCAATCAGCAGCATAATAATAATAATAATAGTTGCTGTTGTTATTATTATTATTAATATCTATATTCCCATATGTCTTCCTGACATACAGCTTCTCAATTTATTTTTCAGCCATGAAAGATGATATAGCTTTCTTTCACACCCTCTTCTGTCTGCAGTGCATACACTCAGCTTCACTAGCACTTCCAACTTATTCTTCACCATACAGCCACTTTGTTTTTTCATTAGTCCAGGGTCAGTGTCATATGAACACAGAAATCAGTGCTCAGTATATTCTATAACTGAACCAGGTGGTCTCTCTCCTTTGCAACTTTGACTTCACTTGAGGAGGTGTGTCAGTGTGTTTTCTTAATTTTCAGTGTACTGATTCAGCAAAGAGCTACTCATCATTTATCTCTCCTCTTGGTCTATTTGGATGCATCAGACATTTTAGAAATCTCTCCTGGAGCCTTCTGTTCCCTAAGCACCCACCCACCCTCTCTCTATCTCATACTGACTTCTCCTTTCACTTTTGCCCTTTTTGCTATTAGAATCCTTGGTTCCCAGTGTCTCTTTCCTTGAGTTTTGCTTCAGGATGTTCCCACTCCCGAGTTAGGTGTCAGGTCACTTGGGTCTACAAAGTTAATTCCCACACATCTGTCTGCTTTCCACCTCCCAGAATGTATTACCTTCATCATCCTCTTCCTTTGGGTTTAGGTCTGAACTGTCATTTTAGTGGCATTTGGTGAAGGAGCATACTTATGTGTTGAGTCTGTCTGCTGGTATTTGGAAGAGGAGCATTTTAGAGAGAAGGAAAAACATGAAGGTCCTAAGTTGAGGGCATGTCTGGCAGCATAAGGAGGCCTTATGGGCCTGGTAAAGTACACCACAGGGGAATTAGGGATGTGAACAGAAATCACCGCACCATGGGGTCACTGTAAGGACTTTGGCTGTTACTGTGTCAGTGGGGAGCCATTGGATGAGTGTGTTCAGCTGAGGGAAAGCAGGGTGTATGTGTTGGGGAGTTAGGGATGGGGAGGGAGGTGTAAAGATTGGTAAGATCAAAAGATCAGAGGTGGGGCTGGGGATGTGGCTCAAGCGGTAGCGTGCTCGCCTGGCATGCATGCGGCTCGGGTTCGATCCCCAGCACCACATACAAACAAAGATGTTGTGTCCACCGAAAACTAAAAAAGATAAATAAATGTTAAAATGTTAAAATTCTCTCTCTCTCTCTCTCTCTCTCTCTCTGTCTCTCTCACTCACTCTCTCACTCTCTCTTTAAAAAAAAAAAAAAAAAGATCAGAGGTCCTGGCGGGGCTCTGGACTAATGATGTGAGTGCATTAAGTGGTATGAAATGAAATGACAGAAGGTGATGGAGACTGAATGTTTGAAATTGAAAGTGTGGAGGGGTTGTAGATTTTAGTAATGACAAATCCAGACTGTGACCACAGAAGTGAAAGTTTGTGGAGTAGCTTGGAAAACAATATCCAATATTGGTATAAAATATGTCAGGGACCCAGTAGGCTAGGCTAGGGTGTTGGAGTTAGTTATCTTCATAGATATTGAAATGATCAGAAATTGTGATGACAGTAGTCAAAGACAGTGAGCCAGGAGTGAGCTAATGTTTTTGAGGATGATCTGTGGGGACAGCTGAGGACCACAGCAAAGCAGGTTACTAGGTGTGAAGAGAGTAGATTCAAAGCTAAAGGTTTTTAAGAGAAGTCAAGTAGGCCCTGCCCCCTTCAGCCTCAGTGGTACATGATTCATAGAGAAAAAACTGGCTGCATTTGAGAGGTACGTTTTTGTTAAGAAATGATGTGAAGGGGATGTTAACAGAAGTTGAAGATATGGCAGATTTAGCTCATGACTATTGTAGAGGACACAGTGAAAATGGACTCAAAAACCAAAATTATTACCAATTATTTGAGTCATTTCATGATGAATAACTATTAAAAACAGTCCCGTGATCCTCACCAAAAAAAAATTTTAGATAATCTTTAGAAAGCTTTGCAGTTGAAACTGAGGTATGATATTATTTAAGTACACTTTTACTTGCATTTTTGAGTGTTCATTCACCAATTTTGCCAGTGTATAGTCTTGGACAGGCTTCTTGATTTCTCCCCAGTCTGGGTACTGATGATTGAACCCCAGGGCCTTGTGCATGTGCTAGGCAAGTGCTGTAATACTAAGCTGCATCTCCAGCCCTAGGTTTCTTGATTTCTTATAACCTTCTTTTCTTATGTGTGCAATGGGAATAACTTCTACCTAGTAAAGTTTATGTGATGATTATGTGAACATATATATAAAGCCCTAGCACATGAAAGCACTTGATAGTAGCCCTAGTAAGAAAGAATCTTAAAAGAAATCTTAGTTTGTTTTTAATTTTTGTCTTTTCTGATAATTTTTTATTGGGATACAATTCATATATCATAAAACTCACTCTTTAAAAATTTACTCTTTAGGATGTTTACAGAGTTGCATGGCCATTACCCTTGCCTTCATGTAGAAATGGGAATCTTATCATGATTCTCCAGAATCTTTGGATTGTAGGATTTAGGTAAGGGAATGCTGTTTGTGGCTAACTGGTCTCACTTTATCTCTTTCAGGAAAGTTCACATCCTTGGCTCTTTCCAAAACATCAAGATGGCAAGAACTGCCATTTGCAACCTCATCCTGGGTAATTGCAGTGTACTTTTTTTTTGTGTGTGTGTGTGTGTGTGTGTATTTTCTCTTGAAATAATAGGGAATTTAGGAATTCAAACCCCATTCGCAAAGCAGTTTAGGTACTGTGGAGAAGCTCTTCTAAGATAGCAAATATGGACCTAGCAAAAAATGTTGAAGTATTTGCTTAGATTCATTTGTCTTCTAGAGAAGATAAAAGTTTTATTGGGTAATATTACTTAAATCTCTGGTGCTGTTCCCTGAGTAAGTACATAAAAAAGCATTCCAGAAGAGAGAACACCAGGGGAACTGCTGAAAAGCTTTAGTCGGTTTGTTTCCTTTAGTCCAAGTTGCTCAGAAAACCTGGGGATTCTCCTATTGCTGACAGGCTCCTTTTTGAATTATCTTGATATTCAGTGCCTTTAATTGAGAATATTTGGGTATATTTTTCTGTAGGTTCTTTTCATGATATAAAGTAGATCCAATTTTAAAAATGTCCTTAATCTTATTAGGGTTGTAGACTTTTTTCCATAGAGTCTATGTGAGTATATCAGTGTATGTAAACTACTTATTTTTTCCTTTACAGGAAATCCTCCATCAAAGGTTTATGGCAATATTCGAGCTGTGGCTAGCCGAGCAGCAGATCGGTTCTGATTTCAAATCAGAGACTTTTTATCTCATCTTTGGACTCTTAAAGAAAAAGACCTTGTACCCTGAAGGTGATCACATGAAACCATGTGAATTATTTTTTAGTCACTTTGAGACTGGATCCTTTCTTCTGTTCTCAGCAAGAAGTATAAACAGGAAAGATTTAATAGTATTCACACTGAATAGCTTTTTGGATAATTTAAATGACAGAATCTAATATTATTATTATACCTACACGTTAAGCTTTATTTTTTTGTTTTTTGGTTTTTCTTTTTAATGTTGGGAATTGAACCAAGAGACTCCTCATGCATAGTAGACAAACATTCTTCCACTAAGCTACAGCCCAACCCTTCTTTACTCTTTTTTTTTTTTGAGATAGGGTCTACTTAAGTTGTCCAGGCTGCCTCAAACTTGCAATTCTCCTGCCTCAGATTCTCAAGTAGCTGGGATTACAGACTTGTGACACCACAACCAGCAATTTTCTCGTGTTTTTTATTTTAAATCACAGAAAACAGATTTGCAATTTGGAATTCTCTCATGTAGAGGAAATTTCTTGCTTAAACAACTTCTGTATGAATTTTTAAGTTTTTATTTATAAATTTATAAACATTTCTGTAAATTGTAATTAAAAGAATTATCTCAAATAACCTATGAATCATGACTTTTCCTTAATACTGGTATTATGGAAACACTTTAGAATCAGGTCATGAGCAGCAGTTTGACTCTACTGTATGAACCAATAACTGATAATCTTTTATACCAGTTATGAAGTTTCTAAAATTAAAGACCTGCATCACAAGGTTGCTGTGAAAGTTTTTCAAATATTTAACAAAGTAGTCAGACAAAAGATGTTGGATATATTTCTCCTAATCAGCGAAGTAGTAAAAAAAAAAAATCCCCTCCCCAAAAAAACTGTTCTGCAAATGCAGTGATAAACTAGTGTCTGATAAGCTATGATCTGATTATTTTATTCATTTTTAAAAGGGAAGGAACCTACCCCATAACTCATTTGATGTTGATAACTATTCTCTGGTACAAATGAATAACACTTGACCAAAACTTTTAATGATGGGAGTAACAGAAAGTTCACTCAAGAATTAAACATATTCTTATTAAACTTTGTTTGTACTCTATCAGTTACATGTGTCCCAAACTAAACTACTTTTTACATTGCATTGGTTGGAATATTCTTAACCAACCAAGAATCCAGCTGGAAATTGCGGAGTGAGTCCCACCCATTGGCATGGGGAATGTGTAAGTGTAGGTATTACAATCCTTTATTTGCCTTGTTGAAGTGTATCTTGGGACTTTGTTATTACTGCAGCCTGTACAGTCTTTTTTTTTTTTTTTTTTAAGTGCTCTACCGCTGAGCCACAACCCCAGCCCAACAGCCTGTACAGTCTTTAGGCATTATTGCCCTTCCACCCCACTCTTTGCCCAGGACGGTACTTTCAAAACTGACTACTCCTTAGTATATATATTTTTTGGGAAACAAAGTTGACAGCTTTAATCCAGTTCCCAAGCAGTTAGACTTAAGTGAACCATTACAAGGCAACTATAAATGTTTTGTGTTTGTTTTTAAGGAACTGAGGCAGGAAGTAAAGGGCATAATTTTGATTAGAAAACTTTGAGTTCTCTGTTAAAGTGAAATAATGTTTTGGTTTTGTTAGAATATACTTCCTTTTAAGGATTTATTATGTAGTTGCAACTATCAGTAATATAATAGAGCAAACATGTTTCCTTGGTATCTAAAAATTTGGGATGCTGAACTTGAAAGACTTGTTTTGAGCCCCTCTTTAGTCAACAATTTATATTACACCCCTTCTGGGGGGTGGGGCGTAGTAGCACTTTGGGTTTTAAAGGGAGATAGCATGTTAGAGGGTAGCTGATTGTTGGAATAGAAAAGGATGAAGAATGAATGAAGATAATAAATTTGACTACATCACACTGGTAGTTGATCTCAACAGCCTGGATCAAATCATTTTAAACCGTTCTCTTTAAGGCAGCGCACTAAGTCTAATCTCAAAACCTATCCAGGCTTATCCACATTTCTTATCCGCATTTGTTGTGTTTATTAAAATTATCATGAATGCCTATTATGATTGTCAGATATCAGCATCACAATTCCTATTCTGATTTATTAGTTTACTGATGTAATTAATACATGCCTGGGTGATGGGCCCAGGAGTATTTTCTTAGGTATTCTGTGGCTAAGGGAGGAGGCTGAGGGTTTTCTCATCATTTCAGAAGACTTGGGCTCCAACTCTTAGGCTGCCTGGAACTATGATGGTAGGTAAGAAACCTAATGTTTGTTGATCATGTGAGAAATAGCCCTAGTTTTCTTGATCCTAGAGCCATATTAACCATGTTAAGACGGGAAGCATGTTTAATGTTAGATTCCTGAAAGTATACAGTGACAACACACATAACCATTCTATAACTTATAAAATACTTGTGCGAAAAATCAATTATTTCTTTGGTCAAAGAAACCAATGAATTCTACAGAAGGCTTGAGAGATCAAGGACTCACCCGTTTGATTTGGTTAGCCAATAGATTTTAATGCCCAATGGAAGTGAAAGATTGAAATAGCAGTGGACTTAAATGTTTAGCTAATGCAAGGGGAAATTTTTTAGTGTAGGGAATCTTTGAAGACTAAGAATATTTCAGGACCTCAGCTTGAACACCATTTTCTTAGTAAGTTCTGAAAATTACGAAAGATAGAAATTCTCTTACCATCTATTAAAAAAAAAAAAAAGTTCTAAAATAGCTTACCACTTTAAACCATTTTTGATTGTACATACAATTGGGTGACAAAGTTCATTGACGCTGTTGTGCAGCCATCACTACTGTCAATCTCCAAAACTGTTATCTTCTGCAACTGAAACTGTACCCATCGTTTTAACATTCTTAATTCTCTCCCCCCAGCCTTTGGCAGCCACCATTCTTTCTTTTTTATTTACTTTTTGTCCAGAATCTCACATTTCATTTAACATCTTTGAGGTTCACCCATGTTATATAACGTGTCAAGTTTTCCTTCTTGTTATGGCAAAAATCCCATTGTATACCACCTTTTCTCTATCTGCAGAACACTTGGGCTGCTTTCACCTTTTGGTGGAATATTATGAATGCTGCTGCCCAGAACACAGGTATACAAATATATATTTGAGTCCCTGCTTTTATTTCTTTGGGGTATATGTACACAGAAGTGGAATTACTGGATCACATAGTAAATTGTTTAATATTTTGAGTTTATGCCATATTCCTTCCCACAGTGGTTGTACCATTTGACATTCTTACCAGCAGTACTGTCGTCTTTCAATTTTTATACATCCTCCCAACTCATTCCCTTTTTGTAATATTCCATCTGTTTTTGTTGATGGACATCGATTTATTTTATGGTGCTGAGAATCGAACCCAGTGCTTCACACATGCTAGGCAAGCACTCTACCACTGAGCCACAACCCTAGCCCTGTGATATTCCATCTATTACAATTAGTAAATGGTATCTCATTGTGACTAATTTGCATTTCCTTCACAACTAGTGCTGGTGAGCAACATTTTGTGTTTAGTGGTCATTTCTATATCTTTGCAGAAATGTGTATTCAAGACCTTTGACCATTATTTTAATTAGGTTTTTAGTAGTTTTTCAATACCTCCAATACATGGTTAGCAAGTATTTTCTCCTACCCATGTGTGTTGCCATTTTACTTAATGGAGAGAGATCCTGTCTACACTTAAAAGACAGTTACAATCAGATAAAGGAGATGGAGAGCTTAAATGCATACGTTCGCTTAGGCTGAACTATTCTATACACCTCAGATATGGAGGAGCCACATAGAACTCAATGTATAAATCTCTCATAACCAGTGAGTACCTGACAATATGGATGTTTCAGGTGTAAAACATACCCAATGTTCCATAACTTAGCTAGGCCAGGGATAACATTTACCTGTCAAGAGTATCTGAAGTACCTAATACAGTGAAGTATATTCAGGGACTCTATAGTTGTTGAATTAAAGTCTTAAAAATACTAATTTTCACATTTATGCAGGGTGATAAAGTACTATAAATCACATAAGATCACAAACCATTTAATCCCATTTAATAAATGGGATCACATTTATTAAATAAATATCCAGCCAACACTACAAAACTAGGTAATAAGAACCACTGGAGCTCTCGGCAGAAAAAAGAGACAAATCACCAATCTGGTGGAATTTTCATGCAATTTATTCTAGAGCCAAGGAAGATAAAATACATAACCATGTCAGAAATAGGGCGAGGAGGATGAGTAAAAGAGACTCAGGGGTATGTGTATTTTTAAATTGGTGACCAAAAGATGAGAGTAAACTGAAAGCCCCAGGTACTACAACGAGGCTAAAATGCCTGGAGAAAGGGTAAATATTGACAGATTAGGTAAGTAATGATGGGGGAGTACTATAGGGCTTTGTAATGACCTGCTGTTTTACCCAGCAATAAAGCAGATAAATTTTACCTATGAGTTAAAGTGAAAAATCAAACCTCATTTTATGAGAGCTTTTAAGAAATATAAAAGAAGGAAGAAAAACTGAGAGCTGTGTAAGTCTATCAAACACCACTGAAAACATTCAAGCAAGTTTCAAATATTTTATTTTCTTATTCATACAGTATGAAGTTTTCTAAAGATCCCACAACATGACGTATCATGCAGAAGAAAAACTAAACATTCAACATAAACCACCCCCTCCCTTGCCCACCCTTCACACAAACTAAAAAAGAGGAAGGAAAAAAAAAAAAAAGGGAAAGAAAACCCCTCATTCCCGAGTAAGGAAATAATGTTTGCACTATTTTTCTATAACGCCAGCCAAGATATGCACAAGCAAGAGAAATAGAAAGCATTTGCTAAAATATCGGTAACAAATAATTATGTACAAAAAATTCACAAAAGACTAGTTCCCCCTTGAAGCAGAGCACATGGCAGTTGACACTGGAACAGATCAAACCACTGGCTGGGATTGTAAGCCACGTACTGATCCAGAGGAAGAAAGTTACATGTAGTGGAGATTTTCAGTTTGAACATTAACATTTCCAAAGTTTGGCAACATTATCTTTTAAAATTATGCAAATTATGTAAACAAGAGGTACATTTTAAATCGATCTACATGCAAAACTCCATGTCATGCAAGGACACCAAGCACCGGGATTTTTCTCTCACAGACAGAGCCCATGATGTGCAGCACTCAGTTGAAGGAACAGCGATGGCAGGCAGGTGTATTCAATTTAAGATTCATCCACCTTGATTTGACCTGCCCTTTACCACTCATGATTACAAAACCAGTTTTTATAGAAAAACTATATAGGGAAAGACTATTGTCATATAAAGCTACCCAAAATGTTTTTCTTCCAGCCAATAGTACCTTTGCAGAAAAGGGAAGGGATAACATCAAGTGGTGGAACATGATACACTACTTTTATATCACACAAATTTATTAAGTTACCATCCATTACCAATTGTATGGGCAAACAAAAAAATAATCATGTGCTTCCTATGCCTTATAAAAAAGTTTATGCAGTATCAATTTAGATAAAATTTTGCTCTTCTGTGGCATATAGATTAGCAAGATTTCTCCCATTTAAATCACAAATGTGTGGGTGTTTAGATACATACATGCACATTAATGTCACCAGTTTCTTAGATTAGCTGCAAGTCTTTTGAAACACAGAAGGGAAACTCATGATTCAAACAGGACTTTATAAACAAATTATTCATCCATATATAATGAAACAAACAGATACCGTAAGCAGTTACGTGATTACTTCAGGTTTTCATTAAGTAATGCTAAAGAGAAATCATGAATGCCTCAGATAGCTTCTGGTCTTTATAAAACCACAACTGAAAAATTATGTTTACTCAGGGACATTTAATAAATGTAATGGTTCCTACTCACAAAGTAACAGAAGGAAGCAGCCATAGCGATGTGTAGTCACTATATGAACACAAGAACTAGCTCTTGGCAGCAGCACTGAACTATACTTTCTCCTCAGCCAGAGATGGATTAAACTGCTCAACAATGAGACTTAGTCCCCGGAAATATATTCATAGGTATAAATAAAGTTATAGACTCCTTTGTTACAAAACTGTAATTAAGGTAAATAATAGGACATTAACAAATGCTTTGTCAATCTCTCAAAGGAGAAAGCACAGGAAAAGAAAAATAGCTGGCCTAACACCCGGCTCAAATTGTACAATCTTCTATCTACATATAAAACTGTGTGAAATAAAAGTAAGGATGTTTTATGTTCTGCTTGGCACTTTTGTACTCTATCGTTTTGTTTCTGAATCAAGTATATTAAATTAAAGCCAACCTACTACATATATAGAAAGCTACATATATCTATATATAAATATTTACATATGTATATATAGATACTTTCTTGTTATAAAAGATGAAGAAAAATAAATTAAAAAGCCAACCCCTTCCCTTTCTCCACCACATGGATATGCTCTTTTCATGTTGCTGTCCTTCAGACTTTAAAGTGCTACACTGAGTTATTGAGAGAGGAGAGTTCAATAACACTTAGTTGGCTTCATGAGGCTCATGTTGGAAATGTGGCTTCACAGAGAAAAATACTTCCATTTAAATACACAGAGAGCATTGCTGGACGTCTTGAGCAGATCTTCAGAGATGGAGAAGAAAGCAAAAGTGTTGGATGGTACTCTTCAGAGAGTCACACATCTACCACCATCTTTTTGTGGATATCTAGGCCACCTACCACCTGCAATAGCCAGGAATAAATCAAGGTAAGCAACATTTGAGAAATGCCTTTAATAGTCTAGCCATCTTATCAAAATAAAAATCTTTTAAGTTTGAATTTAAAAATATATTACTATAGACATTTTTGGAGGCTGTATTTTTTACAAAAATACTTGAGTGCCTCCAGTTGGAATTTCATGGTTTCTTCCTTCTACAGTAATAAGCATTTTTGTGTTCTAATACAAGGGTCATTAAACTTGTTCTATGAAAGGCCAGTATGTAGTTCCTTTTGCACTTTCTTCTGAAAACAAAACAAAAAAACTAAAAATTATAAAAAGTATTCATTAGTTTAAAAACAGGCCAGAAACAGAATTTGTCCTGCTCTCTAGTTTACTGACTCCTACTCTAGTAATTTAATATTACATGACAACCAGATGTTACCATAAAAAATTGTCCTCAAAACTTAATGCAGTCTTTACTGTCACTTTACTTCTAGAAGGTATTAAAAAATTCCAGGGGCTGGGGTTGTGGCTCAGTGGTAGAGTGCTTGCCTAGCATATGAGGCACTAGGTTCAATTCTCAGCACCACATATAAGAAAATAAAGGTCCATTTACAATTAAAAAAAAAAAATTTAATTCCAAACAAGTTAAACTTTCTAACCCATTATTTTTCCCTGGAGTAATACACTTGTTAGTGATTACCGACATAGTAATCTAAAAGTGTAATCACCTGTACAATTCTGAGGGGATGTTTTATCATCAGATATAATCTACATAAAGAGAATACATAAATCCTAAATATCCTCAGCCTGTTGAGTTTCACAAAGTGAACACCCAAGTAACCTACATACGTGCCATTACCAGAATTCCTCTCTGGCCCTCTTCCAGGTAACAATCCCTCCTACCCCCAGAGCCAAGCTACTATCTTGAATTTTAAACACCAGGAATTACTTTTGTCTGTTTCATAAATGGAATCTCTTTCATATCTGGCTTCTTTCACCCAACATTATGTTTGTGAGATTAATCCATGTTGTTTTATATAGTAGCACTTGTATTATTTTTATACTTAAACACGTTTTGTTGTGTTATTTTTCTTCAATACTGAGGATGGAACCCAGAACCTCACACATGCTAGGCAAGCACTCTACCACTGAACTACATCCCCAGCCTTTTTAAAAATTTCATTTTGAGTCAGGGTTGCCCAGGCTAGCCTGGAACTTTTGATCCTCCTGCCTTAGTCTCCCAATAGCTGGGTTACAAGCATACACCATCACACCTAAGGTTTTTTTGGTTTTTTTTTGGAAGTGGGGGTACCAAGGATTGAACTCAGGAGCATTCGACCACTGAACCATATCCTCAGCCCTATTTTGTATTTTATTTAGAAACAGGGTCTGAGTTGCTTAGCACCTCACTTTTGCTGAGGCTGGCTTTGAACTCACAATCCTCCTGTCTCAGCCTCCCGAGCCGCTGGGATTACTACAGGCATGCACCACCATGCCAGCTCTGACCTAAGCTTTTTAAAAATATTTTTTTATTTGAAAAATACAATATAAAGAGGAATTCTGTCGATAAGCCCTACTAAGAAATGAGCAGTTTTTCTATCCTGCTCTCATTCACTATTTCTTTTTATGAAAAATCACTTAAAAAAATTCAGCTGACTTTCAGTATTTACCATTAAAGGTCAGAAAATAGCATTCCTACATTGTTTTTTCTTAATTCTAAAGCTCTGGCCATTTTTCATGAACTTCCCACCACAAAAGATAAAGATTTAGCTTTCACATACACATACACATTTCCTCCCTTATGTATTTTCCATCCTCCACATCCTTCCTAAGTTTATCTCTATTTTAATTGGCAGATATTAGGCATTTCACATTATTATGAAAATATGTTTTACATCACTATGAAAATATGTTTTATGTTCTGCTTGGCACTTTTGTACTCTTATTGTTTTGTTTCTGCATCAAGTATACTAAATTAAAGCCAACCTACTACATGTATAGAAAGCTACATATATCTCTATATTTACATATAAATGAAATATTACTAGCAGCTGAACAAAATTGCATACTATTACTTTCTTTTCCCTACACATTTGTTTTAGTACACTACAGATCATTTCCTCTGCTGAGTGTTCTATCGTTCGACCCCCAAATTTTGTTCTAGAAACATTCGAGTACATATAGTATGTCATTTTATTGATTTTATTGTCCTGAAGGCACTCCCAGAGCCTCTCATCTCTGCCCCTCTCCTTCACCATCATCCTGGAGGTCTCCTCCTCCTCTCTCATGATGAATTCTCTGCTTTTGAGATCCCACAGTAAACTCTTTTTACAGTATGACATTACAGAATGAGTAAATCTTCTGATAGTTTCCAAAACAGGTAAGCTTTACTTGAAAATGTTTTCATTCTACCATCTAATTTGAATTTATAGAGAATTCTAGATTGAAAATAACTAGGTCCCTCAGAATTGCAAAAGCAATACTCCAATTTCTTTTGGTTTCCAACTCTGTTTCTGAGAAACTCAGTGCCATTATGATTCTTGACTCTGTAAGAAGTCCCTCTCCAACTCTTCCACCTTACTATATCCCCAGCTCTGTAAATTTGCAGGTTCATCTCTTTGTTCCAATTGTTTTGAAATTTCATGACAATGTGCCTATGTCCAGATGAGTTTTCTATTACCATACTGGGTACTCAGTAAATCCTTTCAGTCCAGAAATACATTGCTTTTGGTTCTGAGATATTTTCTCAACTCCCTCCCAAGTAGCTGGGATCACAAGTGTGTGTCACCACACCTATAAATAATGTTACATTTAATATTTACTAAATAAATGCAAGCAGTCTTCACTCCCCCCACCCCCAGCCACCCACCTTGTTGCTCATTTTAGCCAGACCCTGTGCTGGGGAAGAGAAGGTAGTGGCACTCAGACCTTCCAATATACTCCCAGGCACTGTCACAGCAGTCTTCATTCATATGCATCTCTACCACTCCAGTCATGAGGTTTTTTTACTTATTTTATTCTTCCAAGAATTGAGATTTCTTCTTTTCTTTCTTTAAAACACTGTTGTCTACAATGCCACTACCAGCCTGGTCTCACGTCACACTCAACCATTTGCCAGTCCATGAGAGTCATTCAGAGATCTCTGGCAATGGTGAAAGAGGACAAACAGAAGGGAGACCAACACTTGTACCAGTACCAACTGGAAACAGTGCAGTCTTAAACCCATCTAACTCTTCCAAAAAGACATAACCAATTCTTTATGGTAGTGTACCACACTATCTTGTGAAACAAAATATAAAGATAAGTATTCTCTTGCAAGGAAGGAAGGAAGATGTTCTCAGAATATCATGAACTTCTACTGAAATGCCAAAGTAGAAGTCCTTGCACAACACACAGTTAACAAAGTGACCTGCTTTTCCTTGTGTGATTTAAACTGAAAGAAAGAAAGAGAGGGAGGGAAGGGAAAACTTCCTATAGAAGCATCCGAACATGACTGAAAATTTGTTACCTTTGTCTCTACTATGGATGCTTCTGTATTCTCTTCTATCTGCAGTTTGCAATTATGATTCCTTACGATACATCAAAAGCTAGTATCCTTGCTTTAAGTGTAGAAGTAGAAAAATAAATCTGAGTGGTTATATTTCTGTTTGGAAGCAATGAGTGGTGCCAATTCCATAGATCCACTGATGAAAATCACCAAATGAATATCTAAGCTATTACCCCATTTTCATGTAGATTTGAATTCCTAAGTCTCCCACAACTATAGTCCCCTCTCTACACAGAGCCCTTACCCTAGAACAACTATCCACCAGAAGCTTGGAAAAGGAGGGTGTAAATCACCATATATGGCAGATAAGTTTGGGATGGTCAGGGACTCCCCATTTCTGTTGTCCTTATGAAGCAGTTTCAGTATTCCTAGCTGAAATTCATGAACATATATTTCCCACAGAAGCATTTTTCAAATGTGCCTACTTAAAAAATAAACCTTAAGAATAACAACCTAGTTGTAATTTGGAAGCTACTAATAATAAGCAGAAGTTACTAGTGGCATTTTGTCACAAAAAGACTAAGAACATTAATTCCTGAGAAGAATAATTATGTTAATTATTAATAATTCAAACAAAGAACACATTTCAAAACTCTGAATATGGGGCTATCAGGCCAAACTGAACATATATATTTTAGGGCAAAATATCTATAAGAAATTATCTATTAAATGATCTTTAGATTGTTTTTAATATGAATAATAAGTAAAACAGTTCTTTCATACTTACAGCACAGAATTCTTCAAAGGATATTCTCCCATCTCCATCCTTATCTGCGTTTATTATGGTTTTGTCTACAATTTGCTGTAACTGTGTGTCTTTCAGATTGTTCCCAACCATCATTTTCAACACCTGGAAGAGTTCCCCATTGGAAATATAGCCATCTTTATCCATGTCATAGATACGGAAAGCAACTAAAAAAGAGAGGAAGAAAAATCCATGGCAGTTGTAAGCAATCACATGAGTACTTTAAGTGAAAAACAAAAACAAAAACAAAACAGTAAATTACCAAACATCTGGAATTATGACTCTGAGGATGATGCCTTCCCTAAATATAGATGTTGCCTTTGGTGGGATTAACATAGTTGTTAAGATGGGCTTACAGAGTCAAGATTGACTGGGCGAAACAGTGTATGTAGCCTAGGTTGTTTAACCATATTTAGAACTAGGGATAACAACAGGTCCAGTTTCTTAGGTTCTTCAGAACATTTCTTGCTACTTTCATTAGAAACAAACAAACAACAACAAAAACAACGCATCTTTATCCATACCATATATGTAATTTATATTACTGTTTTCAGTAGAAGGAAATTCTATTTTTCTTCTATACAATATAACCATACATAACCATACAGTATTCAAACATACTAGTTGAAAATGTGCAAATGTAAAATTTGTGTTATGTCTAAACATCCAGAATAAAAGAAATTGTTTAGAATATTTTAAAAGAAGTCTGTAATGTAGTATAGGATAGTAGCAGTTTAAGAGGGATAATGAAGTCAGTAAAGTAAAATACTTACACCGCAATTTCTGCTCCTTATCTCCTTTGACACTGAACTGAGAGACTCCCTCAATGAATTCTGAATAAAAAGAGTTAAAATGTTTAAAAATCTGAACTTTAATGTTTTACATAGAAAACCAGTATTTACCTTACATACCCACAAAAGGACATTTCCCTGTATAAGACAATTCTATACTAGCATGTTGAAAGTTGAAAGCGCTGAATTTAAACATTCACAATCAAGGCTCTACATTTCTCCCCTCCTTATTTGGAGTCTTCTAAGATTAATCAATTTGAATAAATATTTTAAGTATTATAAACCACACTCAAAAACATATTATTGAAGCTATTTACCTCTTTCCTCTTAGGATATAATTTAAAAGGGACTAAAAAAATAAAAAGACTATAAACTGTTTTGCCAGAACAAAAATAATTTTGAATTACTGTCCTAAAATTCAGTGTATTTATACACTGTAGGGATTTGCATACAAATTATTATTTTTCATCATTACCTGATAAACACTAAATCATAATTGATTTTAGATCCCTTCACTTATCATTCAGTTTCTCAAATTAAATTGACAAAGCCTGCTGGAAACTAACTAGCGAAATGAGGTATTTATTTACTTATTTAGTAAAGAATTAAAGTAAAATGATGTATCATGTTAGTATTAGCAAAAGCACAATGTCTTTGTAAAATCTAGATTAATTAAAACTATGATATAACATATCCTTATCACTATAATTTAATTGCTTAGTATGTAGGTCTCACTCTTAAAAAAGAAAAAGGTTTTAAAAAACTGCAACTTCTGGGGCTGGGGATATAGCTCAGTGGGTAGAGTGCTTGCCTTGTATGCACAAGGCACTGGGTTCAATCCCCAGCACAAAAAAAACAAACAAACAAAAAAAAAACAACCTTGTAACTTCTAATATTATAAATTAGCCTAGAGTGAAAATCATCTTCTAAAAACAAAGGAAAAAAAACGAATCTCCCTTTTTGGGGTCAGAATGCCCTAAAGGTACCTTGATCACTTATGAATCAAGAAGTAAAATAGTTCACTAAAGTGTATATACTACAGATTTTAAGGTTTTAAGATGTTTTACTATAACATCACCAAAATAAAAATTTAAGAAAAAGTAAAAGTTCCAGATGTTTATGTATATATAGCTATAAGGCTACTCACAACTAGTGATTTAAAAAACAAAACAAAAAACCCCAATCTATTTTCTTACCTTTAAAGTCTACTTCTCCATTCCCATCTGTGTCAAATATATCTATTACTCGTTGTACTAAAGGATTCTGTTGTAACTCAGGCAGAGACATGAACTCTTCCACACTCAAAGAACCAGAATTGTCCAAATCCAGCTTCTTAAATCTTTTTCCTAGCCTTTTAATTTCATCAGCATCAACTAAATGCAAACACAAAAAAAGTAGCAAGATTTTTTAGAAATGATTTTATAATGGTTATGGAAAAAAATTCAGCAGTTATCCAATCCTTTAAGTTCCGATTTCATTAAAAGAGTTACATACACTGTTAAATAATTTCTCCTAATAGAGTACAACATAAATATTTTCATTTGGTTACCTTTCTGTTTGTTTGTCCCTGCCATAACATACAACAAACTATACACAAAGTACCCAGATATCTCAGGACTGACAACACTAAGCTGATCATGGAGGTCACACAAGATATCCCAGGACTAATATCACTAAGCTGATCACAGAGGTCCTACTAGACAAGCTAAATCAATCTCTGCTCTGTACTAAAGCACCTTTATTTTCACTTTCTTAATTTTTAATTTACTTTACTTTTAACAGTTTGATGCAAACTTCAAAGGCTATTCAAAATTCAAAAATTCTAACATTCCCCTTCCATCTCACCCCTTGAGATCTATTTCCTTTCTTGGAGGCAATATGACCAGCTTCTTGAATATTCTTACATTTTAGATCAGTTCTTGAAACTCTTTCAAGTATGAGTAACTAAAAGACAGCTTCTTTTACTTCTCTGACCAAAACCAAACCAAAAAAAAAAAAAAAAAAAGCTAACAAAATTCACTCGTCAACACCTTAAGAGAAAAAAATAACTATAATTTTTTAAGAAATGCTTGTATTACTTTGTAAGTACTCTATAAAAATTCAGGCAGTTTGTTCTGTTTTGGTACTAGGGATTGAACCACAAGCCCAGCATCCCCCCCCCCCTTTTTTTAAGTTTCTTATTTTGAGACAGGGTTTTGCTAAGTTGCTGAGGCTGTCTTTGAATTTGGGATCCTTCTGCCTCAGCCTCCCAGCTGATGGATTACAGGCATGTACCGCCCACTCAACGTTCTTCAAAAAGGTTTACGTCATTTTCTTTCAAAAAATAATACAAATATATACCAAAAAATTAAACAAAACCACCAGTTTTTTTTAAAAGAAAATTAACAAGGCAAATGTCACTTTGCCCATGAATATATATGTATCACAGTTATATTAGAGAAGAGACCACAAACTGGTTTTCAGTTTAGTTTAGTTTTATTATAAACTGGGTGTTGAACCCGGGGCACTCTACCACTGAGCTATATCCCTAGCCACTGTTATTTTATTATTTTGAGACAGGGTCTTGCTAAATTGCCCAGGCTGACCTTGAACCTGGCAATCCTCTTGCCTAGGGCCTCCTCAGTTACTGGAATTACACTGTGCCCAAATGTTGTTTTGATCCTCACTTTAGGAACTTAAACATTAAAGTGCATATTTAAAATATAAAGGTACTATATTAAAATGCTACATAACTATATGTAATTTTCTGCACTACTAAAGTACAGACTGAAAATGCTACACATAGTGCTCTAGTATTTTCCATGAAAGGTTTTAATCCCTTAATCCTAAGGAGTTCTGTTTTTCATGGTGGGGGGCACCTATTTCAGTTCGCTGAATTGAATGGTTTGATGTCTGGTTAGATAGAGTTTTACTTTAAATAAGATAATGCTCTAATATGAATATAGCTATAAGATAATACTCTAATATGAATAATTCCAGTATAATTGACAGAGGGAAATAATGTCAGTACAACATATAAACTTCATGAATCTGTCTGATGCTCTTAGGTTTATGATGGGGTTCTATACCAAAAAACTCATGATAATGCAAAACATCATAAATGGAAAATGCATACAATAAACCTAAACAGCAAACATAATAATTTAGCCTTGCCTACCTCAAATATACTAAGAACACTCTAACCTACAGTTGGGCAAAATCATTTAATACAAAGCCTATTTTATACTAAAATATTGAACACCTCATAATTTTTTGAATATATGTATTGGGAACAGTACACTGTATAACATCAGCTGTTCATCTTCATGATCAGGTGGCTAATTGTGAGCTATAGCTTGTTGTGCTACCCAGCATCTTGAGATTATTATACTGCATATCAATTAGACCAGGAAAATATCAAAATTCAAAGTACATTCTCTATTAAATATGTGTATATTGCTTTCGAGCCATCGTAACTCAAGGGGCAGGTTTTCTCAAAAAGGAAGTCTTAGTATATAAAAACCTTAAGGTAAAACGGTAAACAAGGAGTGCCTTCCTGCTGGGCTTGGTGGCACAGGAACTCAGGAGGCTAAGGGAGGAGGATCACAAGTTCAAAGCCAGCCTCAGCAACTTAGCCAGATCCTGTCTCAAAATAAAGAGGGCTGAGGATGTAGCTCAGTGGTAAAGTGCCCCTGGATTCAATCTACCAAGAGGGGAAAGGGGCAAGTATCTTCTTTTAGAGAAATTAACAGCAAATTTAATAGTTTCAAGAACCTCAAGGCTTCTGTTGAAAACTAAAGGTGCAGATGAAGACACAAATATAATTTCTCTGTTTTTTTTTTGTTTTGTTTTTAACTACCTGCCCTCAAAATACTATTTTAAAAGGTGGCTATTCATTGGCTCGCCATTAATGTTAAAATTAGTTTCTACTGAAATAAATGACTTCAAGAACCTGTATCTCAAAATAAATGTTTAAGGCGCATGTGACTAACTATGTCATTTAATACAAATGCCAGAATTTGTACTTATATTTTTAAAGATCATTACTATTTATAATAGCGCTTTGTGAGTTGCATCAGTGTCCAGCCAACCAATATTTTTCCCACATGTGATTTTGCACCATGTGTGGCTTATTGGAAACACATATATTGTATTTTTAAAGAAAACTTTACATTGATTTAATGAAAATATTCATCCACTTCTAACAGTAAGATAACACACATGTTCAAAATAACCTGATAAAAATTCAAATATACACTTAATGATCACATCAACTATATAAAACATTTGATTGCTCTACTAAAGAGTAGTTGTTCAGTAGAACAGATGACAAAAGCAAAGTATTTTCCCTTTATCCATTAGAAAATCAGATACCCTTACTCTTGGGGAAGGAGTGTGACAATGTCTTACAAATGCTTTCCCCTATTTATTTACACAGCTCTTCTACCTCAAGAGTCAGCCCACAGTTTTTTCACTGGTTTTCTGTACAATGCATATAATAGATGCTCATAAATGTTTTAAGCACTAATAAATGTTTCACACTTAAAACATATTGATCAAAATGCCATCAATATTTATAGTTATACATAGTAGCTGGTTTCATCCTAATGAAATCATACATGCATGGAATCGGATCCACTCAATTTCAGTCCCTGCTCCCTCCTCCCTGTCCCCTTCCCTTCACTGATCTTCCCCTTCCTCATCATTTATCCATCCTTGATTGGTACCTTCTACACACACACATGAAGGTAAGGTTTCCTGTAGTATATTTATATACGTACATAAGGTGATTTTGTTAAATTGATTCCACATTTCCTCACCTTTCCTGTCCCTCCTCCCTCCCTCTTAATCTCCGACACTCACTGATCTTCCCCATACCTTATGATATCCAATCCCTACCCCCGCACTTTTTGTTCTAGCATCCACATATAAAAGAACACATTCAACCCTTGATTTTCTGAGTCTGATTTATTTCATAGTATAATGTTCTCCATTTCTATCCATTTGCTGGCAAATGGCTTAATTTCATTCTTCTTAATGGCTGAGTAAAACTCTATTGTATGTATATTACCATATTTTCTTAATTCATTCATCTACTGACAGGCATCTGGGCTGATTCCTTAATTTGGTTATTGTGAATTGTTCAGGTGAGCTTTTGAGATTATGTGGTCAGTAGAAATACCAAGAAATGGAGCCAGGCAAAGTAAAATCACCAAGACAAGGCCAACGAGATAGGACAACAGTCTGCCCCATTCTGAAAATAATATCAGAGACTTCCTCAGAGGATAAGGGACAAATTCCTGATGGTAAGGGAAAGACACATGCAAAGAATCATCACTGAAATAACTCAGTTACCTTTACCTTATCACAGTATGGTAAAACATTCCCCAAGATGGAAACACATGGTAATAAGAAACAATGCATGAAGAAGAATGATGGAAGTGTAGGCACAACTAGGATCCCACCTCTGTAAGTGAAGACATCAAGATACAGAGTTCCTGCCTACCTAGCAGACACCATAAAAGTTGTAAACTTTTGTCCTTTGACATTCTTGGTTGATGCCTAATAAAATTCTTGTCTGTGCTTAAATTCTTTTCAGGTCCAGTTTTTGTTTCTACCAACTCTGGACCCAAGGACTCAGTTTGGTAACAAAATCATTCAGACCAGTTTCTCAAAATTCATAGATTTTGCTAAAAAGCTACCTGTCCATACTTGCCTTGGTTTTACATGTGTACCACAGACTAGTTAACAGCTTTCTTCTCAAAATCTAGCTTTGCTTACTTTACAACCACAGACCAGAAAAGGTAATGATTGGGAAAACAGATCACTGGGAATATTAGAAGTGGAAAAGGAAAAATGACATTTCCACAAAAGTAGATGAATCACTTCCTCTAGAGGGTATCATTAATGGAAAAAGAAAAAGGAGAAATGTAGCACTATAATATTTGTGGAAACTATTATATTCTGTATGTTGAAGCATGGAGATACATAACTGTATAGAAAGTTGTCTACAGTGAAACTGAAACTGAGGCATTGAAAGGATTGTCAACTAGAAAAAAACCCTACTAATCAGGAAGACAGTATTTCATAGTCTTGAATAATACTAAGAATTCTGGAGGTGTGGTTCAGGGGTATAGCTGATTCTATGCACATATACAAGGTACTGGATCCAACCTCTGATACAAAAAAATTTTAATAATAATTTTTCTTTTTGGAAAAGAATATAGAAGAAGATCATCAAATAAATATATTTGGCCCAACGCATCCTTCTTTACATTGCAAACATTAATCCTTTTGTTTGTGTTTGTGCACAAATGTGTGCATGTTGCTAGGGATAGAACCCAAGGACTGGTGGCGTGCTAGCCAAGTGCTCTACCAATGAGCTATATCCCCAACCCTTTTTACTTTGAGTCTTGCTAACTTGCCCAGGTTGACTTAGAACGTCCAATCCTGCTTCAATCTGCTGAGTAGCTGGGACTACAAGTATGTATCACCATGCCCAGCTAAAATTAATCTTTTTAAAAGGCAAATTTAGTGAAACTGCTGGCTCTTGTGCTTAAAATTTTCTTGTGGTGCTGGGGTTGTGGCTCAGTCGTAGAATGCTTGCCTAGCATGTGTGAGGCGCTGGGTTTGATTCTCAATACCACATAAAAATAAATAAATAATAAAAAAATAAAGATATCATATCCATCTGCAACCAAAACTATTTTTGAGAGAGAGAGAGAATTTTTTAATATTTATTTTTTAGTTATCGGCGGATACAACATCTTTGTTGGTATGTGGTGCTAAGGATCGAACCCGGGCCGCGCATGCCTGACGAGCGCGCTACCGCTTGAGCCACATCCCCAGCCCCCAACCAAAACTATTTTTAAAAATTTTTCTTGTGGCAATAACAAGAAACAAGACAAAAAGCCTAAAGCTCTTGATAATATTTAGCTTCACTTTAAGTTTCCATCCTCTTTCCCCATTTCCTTTTCTTTAGCTACACTGCTCTTGGTACAATTCTGCTAAGGTATATATTTTACACCTCCATTTCTTTATAAGCTCTCTCCTGGAAGGTCCTTGCCTGAATGTCCTTTTATGAGAATACCATCAGTTTTTCTCTAATTAAAGAAAGGAGGATGTTATTAACTACATAATCTCATAGTTGTATGATTCAATTAACTCACTTACAAAAGACCTTAAAGTAACACTTAAAATCTATTTACTTCTTTTTAAGTATCTTGTGAAATATTACATGTAGTTGACAGTTTTTCTGCATGAGTAAACAAAACTTTCCTCAGTGATCATACTTTACCTGCACAACAAATGGCTACTTAAACAGCCCCTAAGTATAACTTAAATGGAACTAGCTCTATATAATCTTCCACTGATCAACTTTCTCCTACACCCCTTGCCCTTGAAACTCACCTTGAATTTTAAGAAGCCAGTAAAATGTGTAAGAAGGCAGTTATCGCTTTTCTAACCACCCATTTATTTCCTCCTCCCTTCCCTCCCTTCCAGCTAAGAGTTACAAAGATGAGTAAGATGCAGACTAAATACTTCACACTTACTATCTAGTTGAGTCTAGATTGGAAAATAAAGCCATGAATGTCTTTTAAAGCCAAGATCTAAGAATACTACTTTAAAAAACAAGTGGTAAAATGTTCTGTTAGATAATGAACAAAGTAACTTATTTGGCCACTGCTGTAACCAGAGAAGCAGTTATTCAAGTACTTTCACTTGACAGCAATGGTCTACCTGAGTGGCAGAATATTAAAGTATGAAGCAAGATTTCAATTTTTGAAATACCAGCACTTACTAATCTACTATAAATTAGGCAGATATCTCTAAAATAGATCAATCCCATCTTGTTAGCACTTAAATAATTTCAGTGTATTTACAAACCTGCACTCAGCATCAGGTTAGAAATAAAGAACAAATTCCAACTTCTGGCAACATGTTTCAACACTTCTTCTTCTTCTTTTTTTTTTTTTTAAGCCTACTGCTTAGGATCCTGCTCCCTTAAAAAGAGATGAACAAGGAAAAACAAACAAACCTCACCCTCCTGACTCATCCTGTGACTCAGAGATACTCTTTTTCACAGGTTATTTTCCACTTTTTAGAAAGATACCTTTAGGAGGGCTACTTACTTTGATAGCTAAAAATACTTATATATTCAATTGAAATTATATTAGAAAAAGCACTAAATAGCCTTAGAAAGTCATATATACTATTATCTAAAATTTAAGCAAGATACTATAAACTTAAGATATTTTAGTCTGAATTTATAACATATAAAAAAGTTTTTAATAAGAAATTGCTGAAGAGCTTACAGAGAACACTAAATTAAATTGTTGAGCTCTTACCTGGATCGGTACACTCTGATATTCTCAGGGATAAATGTAAATTAGACGGCAACTTCTTTTAACAAGTGATTTCAGAATCTTGTTAATGTTATCACACAAAATGTTTAAGAATTTTCTTTTAGAGAGCTTACATTGCTATAGTAAATTTTAATATTTTCAACTGTACGTATATTAGAGCACCATAATATAGAAGGTTGCATATTTATTCATCCGTCTTTCAGTTGGAGAAGCATGAATGAATTCCTTTTAATATATTTCTATATTTCTCTCATTCTGGGGGTGGGGGTGGTTTAAGAGTTTCCAAAATTATAAAAAGACTTAAGTCTTTCACTTTAAAAGTACTGCTATTGATACATATATACTAAGCTGCTGCTCAACTATTAAAAGTAAAAACAACCTGAGGAAGTCTAAACTTTTAGTTCAATTTTAAGGTTTCTTAGAATAAAAGATAAATAGAATAGAATAAAAATCAACTTTCCTCAAATTTTAGTTGGTTCTCAATAATGGTAAAGTAGAAAAATAGCAATAGGGTTATTAAACCTTTAGGAAAATTATTAATATCCACTTTATACCTATCTATTAGTAGATCAAGTAATGATTTAACAACAAAAACAAAATAAAATATATAAAACTTTTAAATTTCTCCTAGAAATAGTATTTTTGAAAGAAACTAAATGCAGTGTGGGACCCTGGACAGGGTGGGAGAGCTCTTCAAATTTCACCATTTTTCACTAAAATATGTGGTTTAGTATTATTTTACCAATGTTATTTTCTTGATTTTGATGATTAACTTCAGTTCTGTAAATGTTAACCTTAGGAGAATCTGTCTGAGGAGCATTTGAAAACATTACTTTTATAAATTTTTTTTGCAATTTCTTTTGAGTCTCCTCCCATTTGTGACAGCTCTTAATTTTCTCCTTAGTTTTTACGACCATAAAACTTTTGCTCTAGCATTTTGTGAAAGGTTCTTCAGTTTAAGCTTAATGATGTTTTTCTCATGATTAGAATGAATTTAGGTCTTTGGGGAAGGAACACAACAGAAATGATTTGACACATCTCATAACTAGTGATGGTGACTTCAATCTCTTTAGTCAAGTGGTAAAAAAGTGGTGCTGCCAATTCTTCAATATGTTTTTATTTATTTTTTAAGTTAGAAAGTATCCTGGGGAAGATATTTGAGAAAATGCACATATTCTATTTCTCCTCAAATTCTGACCTAATTTTAGCATCCATCAGTGGGTCATGTCTGCAACATTTATTTCTGTGATATTTGCCTAAGAATCAATTTCTTTTTCCCTCTTTTCTTCTACATTAATGGGGATATTCCCACAAAAAAAGAAAAATAAAAATGGTCCCTTCTCAATTTATTCTTTTAATTATATTTATTTTACTATATGAGTTAAAGCCCAACACTATCATTATTTACTTTGTTAGTCAAACTGCTCCAGGTTTGGTCTTTAGGTGCTGCTTCAGGCTTGCTTTTATGAAGCCTTTCAGTCATCCCTTTTTGTTTTTGTCTTTTTGTGTGTGTGTATGGGGGGGAGGGTTGTTTGTTTGTTTGTTTTGCTTTGCTTTATAGCATTTCCTTAATTTCTGGCACCATAAGATGTTCCAGGCTCATCCTGACTGTATGTAATATTTCTAATAAGAGATCCCCCAATCTCTTTTATATGGCAAGAAATTAAGAGCTACACTATAAAATGATAACTATTAGTAAATATTACTCCAACACAGGATTTCAGAATATCTCAAGTACTTTAAAAAAGAACCATCAGCTATAGCAAAATTACCTGTGGAGAAATATGTGTTGAATAGCACTTGTAAAAACCACCACAAGTACAAACTTTATAGTGTTACCAAAAGAAGTTATTGAGAAGTTTTTGAACATAAACATTAATTAAAGTCTTTGTCCATGTCCTACAAAGGTAATGGTTGTATTTTCATGTTACCCAAAATGAGAAGTAAAAACCACCAGGGGGCGCATCAGATAAAAAACCTTTTAAGTAGTAGCTCCAAAAAAACCTCAGATTTTATAAGGGTCTTACTTACAGACTAACAGTTTAATATTTATATACTACATAAAATAGTTCAACTACCAAATGACAAAGAAAACGTGCTACCACTGTTTTGAAACACTTAATATATTACAAAACTAATAAGGACATGAGCACATATTTGTATTGTATTAGATATGAAAAACTGCCATCCACTTAAAATGTGTGGCTTTTAGGAATATGTTATAATTTTAGAATGGAAGAGGTAATGTGTGCTTTTGGTGCTTCTAGAATATAATTCTTATATACCTCAAAATGTATCAAGCAATTATCAAACATGCAAAAGATAGGCATCACCAGCAACAAAATAATTGCCAAATTATAATTAAAATGCTAAAAAAAAAAAAAAGTGAAACCAACTTGGTGAACAATACTCAAAAAATGAATTAAGTATATAGTTCTACAGGTTTTGACAAAACTATACACCTATGTAAGCACTCTACATTCACAATAAAAGAACACTTCAATCACCCCCAAATGTTCCCTTTGACCATCTCTCCCCCTTTGCAGTCAATCACCCTCCTTTCACCAAACCCCGGCAATCTAGGTTTGCTTGCTACAACTGTGTTCTGTCTAGAATTTCATATAAACGGGACCATATGATATGTACTCTTGTGTCTATTTTCTTTAAATCCCCAAGGTTCTGATGTTAAATCATATCAGTATTGTGCTCTTTTTTATTGGAAAGTAGTATAGTCCACCATATGGATATATCACAATTTGTTTATACATTCACTTGTTGCTAGACATTTTTGTTGTTACCAATTTGAGCTATTGTGTTTTTCTGGAATTCTAGGTCACAAGATAAGCCGGTGTTTAACTTTCACAAAATCAGTCTTTTAAGGGTGGTTTTACACTCCTGTCAGCAGTATGAGAATTCCATCTTTGCCAACATGTGGTTTTGTCTGTTTTTTTCATCTATTTTTTTTTGTTGTTGTTAATTGACTATTCAAATCTTTTGTGCTTTTAAAACTCAGTTATCTTAAAAAAAAAAGTTTTTGAGATTTTCTTTGTGTACTGATATAACTTCTTTGTTAGGTATAGGTTTTTCAAGTATTTTATCCCAATCTGTGAGCAAAAACCTTTAATTCTGATGAAATCCAAGCTTGTTCCTTTATGATTCAAGTTCTATGTACAATAAAAATCCTTTTGCAACCCTGGTCATGAAGATTTGCTCCCATGCTTTCTTCTAGATGCTTCATTATTTTAGCTCTTATACTTACATCTATGATCCATGTAATTTTTATGATATAAAACAAGCACAGAGTAAACATTCTATTTCATACAAAAATATAGCTATTTTGTTGAAAAGGTTTCCCTTACAATGGTACCTCTGGAACTTTTGTCAAAATCAATCACACACACACACACACACACACACACACCCCTATGGACCCTTTTCTCTGTTCCATTGATTTGTCTATCTAATGCTGTGTCTTATGTTTAATGGCAAATCTTTAAGTTAGGGAGCACTGCCTTCTTTGTTTTTCTTTAAAAAAAAAAAAAAATATATATATATATATATATATACACACACACACACTCCATAATTCCACACAGAATTATCAATAACTTTGAAAACTTTTACAAAAATATTGCTGAGAATTTGATTGGGATTATCTAAAGTTACAGACCAGCGCAAATAGAATTGATCTTTTTTTAAATTTTTTTTTTTTTAGTTATACATGGGCACAATATCTTTATTTTGTTTATTTGTTTTTACGTGGTGCTGAGGATCAAACACAGGTCTCACACGTGAGAGGCGAGTGCTCTACCGCTGAGCCACAGCCCCAGCCCCTAGAATTGATCTTAATATCAAGTCTTCTAATCTACAAATATGGTATATCTCTCTATTTATTTTATTACATTTCTCCCAGTAAACATTTTTAATTCAGAATGCAGATTTTATACACATATGGCTAAATTTATACTTGAATGTTTTATGGCTTTTATTATAAATTACACTTGTCAATTGAATTTCCTAATTGTGCTTTGATACCACACAGAAATTCCCCTAATTTTTGGATAACTTCCTTACAGTCTACAATCTTGCTAAATATATTCACTTACTGTGCTAGGTTATGATCTGTTATGTAAGTAAAATAATGTCATCTGAGATTAACAACAAGTTTATTTCTTCCATTCTAATCTCAATATTGATTTACTTCTTCTTTAATGTAGTAACTAGAAATCCTAATAAAATGTTGACAGGAAGCAATAAGAATAAAAAATCCTTGCTTTTTCCCCCTTAGGTCAGGCATTGTGTTAGCTATAGGTGCCCCTTACCATGTTGAGAAAGTTCCCTTCTGTTTTTAATTTGCTAAGAGTATTTATAAATGGGTAATAAACATTCTTTTTCCACATTGCTAGATTTGACTTGCAAATATTTAAGGGTTTTGGACGTATGTTCATAGAGAATGTTGATCTATGTTCTACATTACTTTTCTTATAATGTATTTGGTATTACTATCAAGGTAAAGTCATCTCCTATTTTCTGAAAGAACTTAGGTAAGCTTGGTAATTTTTATTTTCATTAAATGTTTGACAGAATTTGCCTGTAAAGTCCTTTGTCCTTGGAGTTTTCTTTGTAGGAAGATTTTACATTAAGAATTCAATTTCATTAATAGAAAGCATTTAAGATTTTCCATTTCCTCTTGTGTCAGTTTTGGTAGTTTGTTTTTCAAAGAATTTGTTTATTTTATCTAAGGTGCAGAACTTATTGGCACAAAATTCACAACATTCTCATTATCCTTTTAACATCTGTAAGATCTATAGTGATATCAATTCTTTCATTACTGATAATGATAGTTGTGTTTTCTTTCTTCTGGAATGCTCCTTCAAAATGTAAACACCATGTAACACTTACTTCCTCCTACCGTATATAAAAGATATGCCCCCAAATTACCCAAAACATTAGAATTCACTCAGCCAAATGAATGGTGTCTATCTAAAAGACAAGCTAAACACTTGACAATAATCCTAGAAATACATTTTTAGAATTATGTTCAGAGCTCAATGAGTTTCATAAGAAAATTTGTCATAGAAAAGCCATTTAATATGCTAGGTACAGCAGTGCATGCCTGTTAATCCCAGCAACTTGGCAGGCTGAGACAGGAGGATTGTAATTTAGCGAGGCTCTTTATTGAGACCCTGTCTCAAAATAAAAAATAAGAAGGGTCGGAGATATGGCTCATTGATTAAGCACTTTGGGTTCAATCCCTAGTACCAGAAAGAAAAAAGAAAAGAAATGCCATATAATATAAAGACTGAAAAAAAAAAAAACAAACTTGAGAATGAAATACTTAAGATGAGGAAACAGACCTAGAAAGGTAAATGCCGAGTGCTCAATGCTGTAAAGCTCGATGGCAAAGCTGGGTAATTTAGACTTCTTGAAATGCTTTCTCATCTAATTTCTTTTATTGATTCCATCTGAATACCTAGCATTGAGGCTTAGGCTAAGAGATACTACACATTACTGCTAAAACCCTTAATCTGCATTTTGGGTCTAAATGTGAAGAAAGGGGAACAAGTATTCCCCAACTTCAGGTAGACAAAAACAGACCACATATTTCTAAATGTTCCTCTTACCTATCTCCCTAATTTGAACAATACTGGTTTTCTTGCTGAAGGTTTGTATTGTTGGTTTTCTCCTTTTGGTTTATCTATATTGTGGTTCAAATCAAAACAGACAATGAGTAAATGAAAAGGCATGTATTTATAAGATCACAAAAGCATCTTCAATTTTCCTGTCATTAATAGCCCTGTTTAATATACTCTTCATTTTTAAGCCAAAATGTGCATTGTCTCCTAGCTCAATAATACATCTTACTTTAATGACTTAGTTCTCAAATAATTTGTTTTATACGTCCAACCCAATCTCATTCCATTACAGCACCCTCTCGAAGTTTTCCTCTTATTTTATCAACTATGTTCTGCTGCATCTGAATGCCAAGTTGCACTTTCACTTAGTTTGTTTCACTCTCCACCCCAATCTCTTGGTAAAAAGAAAATACAGCATTTACACACACAAACACACAAATGCATATTCAAGTGTCTTCTTTTACTTTGTTCTAATTTGAACCAATTGCTTTCTAGATCCATGGTATCGTTACCCTGGGATTTTTACTCATATCTTAGGGGTACTCATATATTTTGGTAATGGTACATTTTCTGATACCATTATCTTTTTGAATTTCATTTCATTATTGTTATTAAACTTTTATTTCATTTTACTGGGTTTATACTCAAGAACTTATAGAAAGTAAATTTCTTAAGTCTTTAAATTTCTGAAAAATGACTTTAATTTGCTCTCACACTTGATTGACTATTTGGCTGATATGATATCAAAATTTGGATTTAGGAACTTAGAACTTTCGATGATCCCACTGCTTTCCAGCATCTGCTGCTGCTAAGAAGTCCATTGCCAGTAGATTCCGATTCTTTTTAGATTTTTCAAAGTTAGGATTTCCTTTTTATTCTTGGAATTTTAAAATTATAATGAAAGTAAAGAATAAATAAATATGTAACTCTTTTCATTTAACTTTCTCTGCAATCAGAAAAGATTTTTTAATCAGATGATTCATTTTTTCAGGTCAGAGAAACTTTCTCCCACTAGTTCACCGAGTATTACCCTTTCTATTTTATGTAACACAGCTCCTGGAATCTCTTTTGATCAGATATTATTTTTCTCTGTATTCATTCAACCAAGTCATTATTTTCTTATACTTTTCATATCTTTTATTCTTTTGCTCTAACAGTCTGAAAAAGATCCAAGAGGGCTGGGATTGTGGCTCAGTGGTAGAGCACTCGCCTAGCATGGGCGGGACCCGGGTTCGATCCTCAGCACCACATAAAAATAAAGTTATTTTGTTGTGTCCATCTACACCTAAAAAAATAAATATTTAAAAAAAAAGATCCAAGAACTTATACTTTTCTTAGATGAATAGCTAGGCCTTTTTAACCACCTAAAGTAAGTAGCTAACCATATTACAAGTCATGGACACCATATTACAAGTCATTTCACTTATGGACCTCATAAGTGAAACTATAATTCTGTGAATGTTGCCATGATACTAAAATCTGACAGTATGGATAATAAACACAGCTAAATCTTACCTTTACTTAAAGACTACTTTTCTACAACTTGAAATATTCAAAATATAGCAGAGAAACCAGGAATGTTAAAAAAGGGGAGGGAGGAATATAAGAGCAAAACAAGGTTAATAAGACAAAGTATATAAGTTTGTACATCATATTTAAGAAGACCTTTCATCTCTTTCTTCATTATGTAACTCCAGTGCTTTACTAAAAAAAAAGTATTAAGTAATTTTCATTAAAAAATAAATGATTTCATAGAAATAAAATGTTTCAAAAACACTTTCACCTGTTCACATTCAAACTGAATTATCATTGGCAGTAACAGGATTTCCTCCAAAGATTTCTGAGATAATGAATAAAGGCTTGGTAAACTAGACATGAAAATTTCAAGCACACATTATTAAAAAGTGAAGTGAGTTAAGCCAATCCATAATATAAGAACAAAAACAAAGAAATGTTGAAATGAAGGAAGAAATCAAATGAACTTTAGTTTAATTTTTTTTCCTCCAAAAAAGTTTTGCTTTCAAAACAAAAACAAGGGACTAGTGATATATCTCAGTGGTAGAGCATTTGCCTGGCATGCACGAGGTCCCAGATTAGACCCCCAGCACCATGGGGGTGGGAGGTAGGAATCAAAACAAAATAAATCTTAGTCTAGGTAAAGAATAATGAACTTTTAAAACTCTGAGACTTGATTAAAAGCAGAAATTAACTGCACAAGATCACTGTTGAAACTTTTAAGTCATTTGTAAATATTCAAAGTAGAAACAAAACTGCTAGTACGTTAAAATTGTTTACTCAAAGTTGGAGCAGTATTCTAATGGACAGAAAGTCTTCAAAATTTCTACAGATTACTACCACCACCACCCCAGGAAAACAAAAACAAACAAACAAAAAACATTCTTTTAGTATCTGCCTAGCTCTTCTTGGGTCATCTTTTAACAAGAGCAAGTTAAGAGATCTTTTTAGATACAAGAATTTTCCATCTGCATTCATTCTATAAAACAAACCATATATTTACTAATTTTATCAAAACCATTCACCTTTATAATGGTTTTATCAACAGTGAAAAAATTAGTTGAACCAGATTTTCCACTCAGATTTTCACTTTTGCCCAATCTAGTCCTCTGCTTAAACTACTTAAAGTAGTATCTTGTATTTAAGTCACTTTTTCAAGTTATCATGCCAAGTTACAACTAAGCTCAACTTTGAGGAGGTCCAAAGCATAGCAGAAAAGCTAATCTTAGTTACAACTAAGCTCAACTTTGAGCAAATCACTCCAAAAGTATACATTTTCCAGTCCGGACAGGTTAGCCAATAGACAGAAACAAAGTCACAACTCCTAAAATAACTTAAATAAAAACCTAACACTGCCATGAGTTCCATCCACAGCATAAAAGAAAAAAGAAACAAAACCAACACAATTGAGTGACCATAAGAAAAAGAAAAAAAAAAAAAAATCAGAGAATACCTATATCTCAGATCAATGTAATTTTTTCCCCAAACCATTTATGTAGACAAGTTAACATTAATCTTTTAGGATTTACTACAAAATAGCCAGGTGCAGTGGTGTGTGCCTATAGTCCCAACTGTTCAGGAGGCTGAAGAGGAAAACTGCTTGAGCCCAGTAGTTCAAGGCCAGCACAGGGCGACATAATAAGACTCTTGTTTCATAATAAATGAATGAATGAATGAAAGATTTACTACAAGAAAGGCTTTATAATACTGTGATAAAAAAATGACTCTCGGGCTGGAGGTATAGGGTATAAAATTCAGCAGCAGAATAAGCACTTAGCATGAGAGAAGCTGTGGTTCCAATCCCACACCCTCATAAAAAAGAAAGAGAGAGAGAGAGAGAGAGAGAAAGAAAGAAAAGGACCGTGAGAGGCATGTTTGCCTAAGATCAAATCATGGAAATGTTATTTTGCCTGCTTTGGGTCAGTTAGTTAAGGTCTCTCACTGCCTCGCATCTGTACAATTGGGAAAATAGTGCATTTCTCAGGAGGCTGTTGTAGAAATTTAAAAGATTAATGTAGGCCAAATAGTTAGAATAGTACCTGGCACCCAGTGGTTTCCAAGTATGTATTGGTATTATTTCTGACAACAAATGGGGTGATGGGTTAACTAAAGTTTCCCCAAAAGTACAGCCTTTAGTTGTCTATATAGTCCAATTCTGAGCTCTTACTAGCTTATTTTATCAATATTTACTCAGCATCTGTTTGATGCCAAATATTGAACTTATGCTTTTACTGTTGATACCTCAATTATTTTATTGGTGAATAGTAGTTTACACAGCGGTTTATTCTTAATGCTTACAGAATGCATGCCATATTTAATTATAATGAAATAGTTATTTCTAAGTAATTAAATCAATAACTCCTTTTACTTTTAGTTGCTTCCCTTTTCCTTTAAAAAAAAGAAAACTACAAAGGAAATTTTCATACTCATGTTTAAAGAGTATAATGAATCTCATATATTCATCATTGAGTTTTAACCATTAACATGAGAAATATTTATACCACTGCCCCAATTATTTTAGGGCAAATTCCTGACATATCATTTCCTTGCAATTATTCAGCTAACTTATTATTTCTAAAAGATAAACTGTTTTTAAAAACGTATCACAATAACATTATTACATATGAAAAGTAATAATTATTTGATTTCAAATTTCCCACAAAGTCAAAAATTATTTTCAGGTTTTTTGAGTCCATCAGACTTGCAGATTAGGGAATGTGTCAAAATAAAGGCGACCTTAATAACAGTTTCAATGGAATAACAGCAGAATGCCAGATTGCAGCAGGCCAAGAAATGAGCAGAAATAAGGAAATGGGATAATTTTGTACATTCTTCTTTTGAGAAGCTCAAATACAAGGAAGAATGGAGAAACACTGAAAGGTGTATACAGGATTGGAATCGAAGAGAAATTGATTGTATTTGTAAACTAAGAGAAAGACAGAAGCTGAAGACATAAGAGAGAAACTAACAAAGTAAGGTCCTAGAGATGAGACAGAGGAGGTCCAAAGCATAGCAGAAAGGCTAGCCTTGAATAAGGGAAGCAAAACTCCAAACCTAATACCGAAGGAAAGGAGGTTGAGAGTGAATGGCAGGTGGGGATGAGGAAGCAAAGAGATTAACACTTAAAATGTCCTCAGTTTTCTCAAGAATTAGAAGGCAAAATCATTTATTAAAGATAGGAAACTGCAAAGAATTATGTAGAGGTCTGGACAGAATGCTGATTATATGAGTGAAATTTGAGCAGACTGAGAGGGAGAAATAACCAAGACAAGTCCAACAATTTATCAACATTCAAATCCTACACAGCTTTCAAAACCAATTTCAAACATCAGCCCTTCCATGAAGCCTTTCTTAATTTGCTTACCCAAAGATGATTTTCCCTCTTTGGAACCTGTGCTTTTATTTCTATTAATACTTCACATTGTTATTTTATGCATGCCTCTTTTTTCAGTATTTAGACTGTAAGCATTCTGTGGGTGCTTACCTATAGCTTATGATCCAGAGTCTCTCTACCTTTTTAAAGGTAACACAATTTATACACAAAAAGGAGGAAACATTAACTTGGTGAAAAGAGACACTGAAAGGCAGGACAATTATAGAAGGTCTCACAGAGAACAATGAGCTGGGTTTTAAGGCATGAAAAAACATCAGAGGAATTAACCTGAATGGAGAAGTATAAATTATGAAATGCATCAAGGATTGGTTTTAACAATGTTATAAATGATAGTAGCTGTTTACAGTAACAACTGAGTTCTTCCAATAATGAAGAGGTTTTGGTAAAAAGTAAAGAAATTTACTATAGTCGTTGGGCGGACAAAAAAGTGACTGTTTTAACATACACAAGTTCATTTGGGGGAAACTCATCCAAATTATGCATAAAATGATAAAAATATATTACATTAGAGTAAACCAAACACTGAACAGCCGGGGGCGGGGGGGGGGGGACTTGAAACAGGTAACTTTTAGATATTCAGAACTGGTAGAATGATCATTGTCAACTATGATCCCTAGCAACAGAAAGGGACTGCTTTCACAGTGAATGAAATCTTTAAATGTTTACCACACCTTTAAAAATAAAGTAAAACTGACATTTTGGATGTGTAAAAGGGAACATACATCAGGCCTTATGCTTTAATATATTCAGTCTCAAATTTAAAGAGAGAACAAAAAAGAAATATCTGGGAACTATGATTTCCTTACAACCTCTGTTACTTGACAGAGAAATAAAAACCAACTTTCTCAGGATGTCATCACTATCAGAGTTGTACTAGCAATAAGGAAACCCAACTCTATTACAGCCTGAAACCTTGCTAATTACAGACTCCACCCCTTTTCTTTCTATCAACAACTAGAGGAATAACTGTATCACATAATTTTGAAAGGAATCCCTCCAATTCAGCTATAAACTAACATGTTAACATTGCCAGAATAAGAATTAGAGATCTATGTAACACCAAGAGCACCAGTGTGTAACTTCTCTGTCTTGATCATATCCCAGAGATGTTAGCTGGGCTGTAGTGACAGAAATGCTAGTTTTCAATCCCAGAATGCTACTATAGGCTACAACAGGATTCAGCAATTTTTTTCTATGAAATGTCAAGTAGTAAATATTTTAGGCTTTGTTAACCATATCATATAGTCTGTTCCAACTACTAAACTCTGCCATTACAGCACAAAAACAACCACAGACAATATGTGAACAAATCAATATGACTACTACAACAAAACTTTTCTAATAAAAATTACGAGCAGGTAGCTTACCAACCCTGGTATACAGAGTCATACTTAGGTTTGGTTTTCATCAATTCAAACAACATTCTCAATGTTAACATCCTATTTCACATTTAAGATGGAAATGCATGCCTACCTACAATCCTAATTAACTAAGAAACTCATAATGGAAAATCTGGGAAGAAAAAGTGAAGTGAAATGCAAATAGTGGTTGAGATGGAAAGAATATGATAATTGGTCATAAATATCAGCATTTTTAAAGACACTGTAGAAATATAAAAATGAAAGATTAATAAGTAATTTCAGTTTATGGTCACTGCTACAGGAAAATAAACAGGATACTACCCATGACAGAATCCAAGGAGGGTCAGGAGCGATAAAAAGTTTCATTTACACAAAATTGGAAGCAGCCAAGTGAAGAGCTGACAAAAGAGCACTACACTCAAACTCATAAGCAGGTTAAAAGTGGTGATGGGAATAAAAGAAACAAGTATTCTGGAGAAAAAAAGGAGACTTTTTCAAAACAAACAGCAACAAGTGGTTTTAACAATATAAAAGAGAAGTGACACTTCATTGCAAAGGTAAGAGGTCTCTAAGCAAGATAGGACAAAGACTCATCAAACAGGCTGAAAAGGGCTGCTTCTCTGAAGAGCAGAGTGATTTGGGAATCTCATGGTATCTTAACAATGATCTCCATTTCAGGTCTAAGGATCTCTCCTTTTCCTATCATTGTGCTTTCAAACCAGACATCTGATTTTTTTCCAAAGAATACACATAAGCTCTCTAGTCAATCAAATGATCCTTCAAACAAAATTACTTAGCATTGAATTTCTTTCTTTAGGTTCTACAGTATAGTCAGAAGTAATCAGCCAATTCGTGTTCCTCAAATTCTCCCCAGAAAATTTTTTTGCAATAGCTATTTGTTCCAAATTTTGCATTCAATTAAGTATTTGATTTTATGCAATCACAAAATCAATAAGTTCACATTTTATTAATTGTGCCACAGTTTAACGATGTCCTCACCCACTTTCTTTCTTCATGACAACTGGATCCTCACCACTTTCAAGTCCAACAAGGTCAGAGAGTCAACCCAAATTTCCATTACTTTTGATAATACAGCCTCTATACCATTCCTGAAATTATATTGTCTTATTCAAGGTTTAACTAAAGACAACAAAATCAAACTGTACCTAGTTGAAGCAGAAATTGTTTTTTAATATTAGAAACTACTAAAAGACAACAACAACAACAACAAAAGGGTAAGTAGTGTTTGGGAGCAATTTAAAAAGCTACACTGCAGAACTGTGTTTTCAAAAGACATACTGACCATCCTAAAATCAAGAAGCTGCATAGTGAAATTGAAAGCTTCTGACTCCAGAACACCACCCACACAAAAATCCAAATACAACCAGAATCTTACCAGCCAAAACAGTAGAACAAACTTCACCTCATTTTCTACTTCATAAATCTGACATGAGTACAACTGTGGCAGAAATAAAAAGAACTCTGGTCCAAAGGACTCTTGAGATATGTACTTATCAGTTTTAAAGTTTCTAAATACCAAAAGGTCTAAATGATGTTGACCACCCTTAATATAAAATAAAGTTCAGTGTCAACACCAACAGACATACTACAATTGAAAAATATAAAAACAAAATTAAAACAACTAAGGGAATAAAGTTGTTTAGAAGATATAAAGAAATTAGGATTTAAGGATGTAGGGGGAATCAGGTACAGAAACAGTAGGGCAGATAGGACTGAACTAATACAACCATAATAAAGGCAGAATTGTCAAGGACTTAAGAGCTGCTAAATCTTATTTCTAAATACTGGAATATGACTAGCAATGAGGAAGAATAAATAGGTGTGTTCTCTACTTATCAGTGATTTGTTGTTGTTGTTGTGTTGCAGTACTGGGGACTGAACCCAAGTGAGCTCTACCACTGAGCCAAATCCCCAGTCCATTTTATTTTTTATTTTGAGACAGGGTGTTTCCAAAGCTGTTGAGGCTTAGCCTTGTACTTGCAATCCTCCAGCCTCAATCTCCCAAATCTCTGGGATTACAAATGTGTACCATCATGACTAGCTCAAACAGTTTTTAAAGACTTAATTCCTAACACCCAAGGGCTAAGAGTAATAAAACAAAACTAAAATATGTTGAAATGGAAAACTGTAGAGATACATACTATATTTTTTTAAAAGGGTATCAAAATTAACATGGCCTTGATAAAACATTCCATTAAAGAGCTACCATCATATATACTGTAGGTGATCAGACACTGGCATAAGTCTTTTTTTTTTTTTTTTAAGCTCTTATTGCAATATAAATACAAGTAAATTAACTCATTCCAATAGTCAATCTTTCAACTATTAAGCTTCTATCAAACACATATATAAAAATGTAAGATTTTTTTCAAACTTAAAAACATTCTAAATATTAGAAAAGGGTTTAGGCAACAGATTTTACTCTGAAAATTTGCTGTTTAGTCAAATAAAGACAGAGAATTCACCCCTAACTCTACCCATTAATATTTTTCTTATTTTAAAGGATTTAAAACACTAACACGAAAGTTAGTGATTCCATTTGTTTAGAAAACAAAACAAAACCCTAGACTTAATGGGTGTTATTATGCACCTTCTCTGTTTCTCCTTCCTCAATGCAGGGGAAGTATATTTTCCAGTCCTGTGGCAGTTTGGTTGGGCTGTGTAACTATTCTGGCCCACAAACTATGAGCATAAGCAATGCAAATCACTTGGTAATCATGCATAGAGTTGTTGGCATTACAAAACACAGAAGTGTGGACCCCTGAGTCATCAAACAGAAAAAAGCGCCAACAAATTCACACTGACATCTGCTTAATCTGAAAAACTTGTTAAATCACTGAGATTTGGGGTTTTCTTTATAACTACAGAATAGTACAGATATTAATAATAAAGTCTATTTAAAAATCTCCTTATTCTGGTAATTTTAAAACTAATCTGTCAACTCCATTACCCATTTTAAAACACCAAATGGCTAACTTTGATATGTGGATAAACATATATTACAGAGGTCTCTCTCTCTCTCTGTCTCTCTCTCACACACACACACACACACCAAAAAAAGTACACACACACACACACACACACACACACACACACACATATATATATATATATATATATATATATATATATATATATATATATAGTTTTATAAATAAAAGAAATTCTTGAAAACAAGAATTTTCCACTTACAGTGTGAGCACATTTCCAAAGGATAACTTGCCTCATTTCCCTGGGGAAAGAAAAGAAAAAATCATAAGATTGGCACCAAATTCTTTAAAATATGTACCAAATATTTTAAGTCACAAAGCAAAGGGAAATAAGCCATAAACTAATATATCTAGATTTATAAACTGTACTTAATAAGGAAACAAGTTATACAATATAGAAAGAGTTCTTCAAACAGGCTTGAGTTTTGGCTCTGCCACTTAAAACTTAAGTAAGCATTTGACTAAAATATATTTCGAATATTTGTGTACCCTAAACACACTATAAACCAAATTTTCACATATTGGATACTGTCAGTGCTCTAACTTGTATTGCTTGGTGAACTCATTTTGGAAAACTCAGAAGAGAGCCTCTCCTACCATTTCTATTTAATTAAAGAGTTTTACTGAAATTGCAAATGAATGGTTAAAAAAGAAAAACCAGAAACTTACTACAATTTATACCTACATGAAAGAGAATTTTCTATATGCTATACAATTTTGACATTTATAATTCATTTATCCCTTACTTAATCCCCTAGACTTTGAACTCCATGAAGACATCACGTCTTATTACTTTTTAATATCCTTTGCCAGATTTAACATTGTCCTAAATTTATTTTGAGAAAGGATTTTATAGTTACATGGTAACAATCTAGAACTCAGTGTAAACAGCATTTTAAATATCAGTGTATTAAAGACAGTTGGTTTAAGAATCAATAAATTCTTAGAAGTCCAACTATTAAAGTAATTTAAATTTTCACTTTCCTTAATGTTTTCTTTCCATAATGACTATATATTGCATAGTTGGACCTTCTACATATATTTTAATTAAGCAAGCAGCACTCTAGTTCTGAAACAATATTTATAGTTCACAAGGATAGCCTATAACCTAATAAGGCAATGTTGTCACCTTTTTTTTTTTTTTTTAAAGAGAGGTGAGAGAGAGAGAGAGAGAATTTTTAATATTTTTTAGTTTTTGGCGGACACAATATCTTTGTTTGTACGTGGTGCTGAGGATCGAACCCAGGCCGCACGCATGCCAGGAGAGCGCGCTACCGCTTGAGCCACATCCCCAGCCCCTGTTGTCACCTCTTAAGGTCTACTAGTAAGAGAAAGATAAATGTCTAAATATTCTGACAGCATAGCCTTTAAAAATATTCTCATCTTCACAGAATACATTGGTAAAATTTTTGTTCTCCCAAATCTTGACGGTTTGATCAAAGTAATTCTAAACAAACAAAATAAAGATCCAAAAACTATTTTCTTCATTTATTTACCAGAAATTTTCTTTGGAAATTTTTTCCTAATTCTACTGATTTTATCCCCAAATTGCCATTCATTATACAGTAAAACAACAACAACAAAAAATCTTTAAAATGCTAAATTACATGGACTTTAAAGGTTATCTTGGGAATCAACCCAAATATCTTTATCTGCTGAAAGATGATTTGCCTGCTTCCCAACATTATTGTAACTATCATAATCAAATCACTTTTTTCCTGAAATCGCTGACCATTTTAAAAATTGTTTTAGAACAAATATTCCTTATTCTTAGAAATATAAGATATGAAAATTATGGATGCATGAATGTGGGAAAGAGGAAGTAAAAAGATCATAAGATAGAAGTAGCAAATAAAAACCAATGAATGCTACTAGAAGACTTCCGGGACAAGTCTGTCTCTTAAAAAGTCACATGGCCAGAAGTATACCTGAAGGCACTGACTTCTTCATGGGAGAAATAGACTAGATGACTTTAACAGGTCCTTTTAGTTACTGATTACTAATGAAACTTCTAGACATATTTAGATATAGACATTAAGAAAAGAAGGGGAAGGAGGTGGGAAAGGAGGGAAAGGAGCGAAAGGAAGAGGGGTAGAAAACAATGTCAAAAAATTATTCTATTGGTACAAAAGACAAACGGTTTACCAAATAGAGTATGTTACTGTCTTTTATAGGCCTGTGCAACACTTTATGTAAAAAAGAAAAAAATCTGTAGATCTCCAGAGTACAAGTTGTTGCCAACATAAATCTATCAGAACCTTAGTTACAGCAAATCTGACACCAGGGATTTTGTGACTGTCCTATGATATCAGTTATGACATTATCACATGACAGGAATATTCATTAAAATAGTGTATCATTGTTAGTGACTAATTTTCCAATAGAAATCAAATGGTGTTAGGAGAAAACAAAACCTAAAAATGCCTAACTAAAACCTAAATTGCTATCATAAGTACACCCTATAATTTGTTAAATCAATCTAGCAGATGTCTTAAGGCACATAGTATATATTAAGTTTTTGAAAGATTCTTAAATAATGGGGCCAGAGATAATCATAGTTATACTCAATGTTACCCTTAAAATATATCTCCTATTAAATAAATGACATCTAAACTATCCAACCATGTTTATCTCTGCTAGCCAACATTAACCACGATTTTTGTATGTTTGTCTTGTATCCTGCACAACCTTGCTGGACTCACTTATTAGTTCTACAAACTGTTTTTGTGGTTTTTCTTTTCTTTTGTTATGTTTTTGTAGATTTCTTAGAATTTTTCTTTGTAGACAATTGTGTCATCTACAAATAGGGAGTATTTCTTCCTTTCCCAATTGTAAGCCTTTGATATTCTTTTCTTATTAAAACTTCCAACACTATGCTGAAAGAGTAGTACAAGCAGACATCCTCACTTGGAGACAGATTTTATGGGGAAAAGCACTCATTTCTAGACCATCAGATATAATGTTAGTTTTAGGTTTTTGTAGATGTTCCTTAAACAACTAAGGAAGTTCTTTATTTCTCTAAGTTGTTGTTTTGTTACAGGTATTTTTGGTTTTACAATGAATAGGTGCAATTTTATCAAATGTTTTCTCTATCACCTAATACATGATGATAGGATTTTTCTTCTTTATCCTATTACTATATTGGATTATAATGACTGAGTTTCAAATAATAAACCACGTTATATGCCTGAATTAGCCATATCTGTTCATGGTACAGAATTTTTTAAAAAGTAACTGTTTAACTCTATTTGTCAATATTTTGTTAAGGATTTGGGGGATCTTCAACGATAAAGGCATGTTCCCATTTGTTTTTATTTTCACCATGTCCTTTTTAGATTTTGTTATCAAGGCAATTGGCTGTAAAAATTATGTATTTCACATTGGGAGAAGTGTGATAGTTTTGGGATTTTTAAGGAATTGCTCGCTCCACTGCTTTAAGGTTAAATTATGTGTATAGAACTTTTCACAGTTCCCTTTTGCTGTCTTAGTAATCTTTTTGAAGAATCAGCTTTTGTTTCCTTGATTTTGCCTATTATTTCTCTATTTCACTGATTTCTTCTGTTATCTCTGCTTGTTTTAGGTAGATTGTTTTGTTCATCTTCTTTCCTACATTCCTGAGGTAGGAACTAAAACTTTTTCCTTAGTGTAGAGATTGAATCCAGGACCCTGATACATGCTAAACATACATTCTACCACTAGCTACATCTACAGCCTCAGAACTTATTAAATTTCCCCTTTTTCCAAAGTGTACATTCAATGCTATAAATTTCCCTCTCTGCACTGCTTTAGCTATGCCCCACAAATTGCATATGTTGTATCTTTATTTTTATTAGATTAAATGTATTTTTTACATTTCCCTTAAGACTTCCTCTTTGACCTAGGGAATATTCAGAGGTATATTCTTTAATTTTCAAGTGGTTATAGACTTTTTCCAATTTTCTTTCTGATTATTGATTTCTAGTTTGATTCCACCTTCAATTCTTTGACATTTTTTGTTTTTATTTTGATACTCTGGGTTGAAAGCAGTAGGGGCACTTTACCACTGAGCTATATCCCCAGCCCTTATTTTCATTTTTTAAAATATTTGGTACCAGGGATTGAATGCAGGGGTGCTTAACCACTTAGCCACATCCTCAGCCTTTTGTTTTTTTATTTTGAGACAGGGTCTTGCTAAATTGCTGGGGCTGGCTTCAAACCTGTGATCCTCCTGCCTTGGCCTCCTGGAGTGCTACTGCACCCACCTTGTGACTTCTTTTTATGGCCCATAACATAGCCTATCTTTAGTAGATGTTCTGTGGTCACTTGAAAACGTGATGTAGTTCCATTGTAATTCAATGGTGTGTTCTGTAAATGTGGACTAGATAGTACTGATTGACCACATTATGGAATATTTCTTGATATATCCTCATTGATTTTGCTGCTTGGTTGTTCTAATGTTAAATGAAAAACAGGTGATGTCTCCCTGTTTAGGAGACATCATATTTAGGACTGCTGTGTCATCTTGGTGAACTGACCTTTATCTAACATAATAATGCCCATTATCTATCTGAAAATTTCTTTGTTCTGAGATCTACTTTATGGGATTTTAACACAGGCATGTGTGGTCCCTTTGAATTAATGTTTGCATAACACAACTTTCTCCTTCCATTACGGTCAACTTGTCTATACTGTTATATTTAAAATGAGTTTTTTGCAAACATCATATAATTGGGCAATGTCTTCAATCACTTGCTGGTATTTGTGTTTTAACTGGCATATTTAGACCACTTACATTTAATGTTATTATTGGTATATGAGGAACTAATTTGCCATCTTAATTTGTTTTATTTGTTCTCTTGGTTTCTCATTTCTATTTTCTTCACCCTATCTTCCTGTGGGCTACTTAAACATTTTTAGAATTTCATTCTGATTTATCTATAGTGTTTTTGCATATATTTTGTATAGTTTTCTTGGCATTTATTCTATGTGCTACATTATATTTACATAAATTTTCATAGTCTACTTGTGTCATAATCTTACCCACCCCTTAGAGCTGTGTTAAACATTTTCTCTACATAAAATCATATCTCTGCTAAAACTGTTTCAACTGGCAAACAATTTAGAAAATGCAAAAGAAGAAAGTCAATCTACTGCTTTCAAGCTTTTATACCTTATATTGTTTTTTTCCTTCTTCCTGAAGTTCCAGAAGTCTATCTTTCACCACTTTCTGTTTTCAGAATTTCCTTTAGGGTGAGTCTACTAATAACAAATTCTCTGTCTTCCTTTATTTGAGAATGTCTTGATTTCCTTTGTATTCCAGAGGATATTTTCTCCCAGTTCAAGGGTTAGGACTGCTATATCATCTTGGTGAACTGACCTTTATCTTACATAATGCTTATTCTCTAATAAAAGTTCTTTACTTTCAGCATTTGGTTTCTATCACTTCTGATGAAAAATCTGCTACCATTTGAACTGTTGATATCATTTATATAAAACATCATGTCTTTCTTGCTGATTTCAAGATTGTCTTTACTTTTTAGAAGCTTGACTTGGATTTCTACGAGTTTATTCTGTTGAATGCTTGCTTGCCTAGCTTCTTGAATCTATAGGTTTCTCTTTTATCAAACATGGAAAAATTTAGCCATTATTTCTTTAAATTCTTTTTCAATCTTGCCCCCTCTCCTCTCCTTTTTGTGCCAATGGCACAAGTGTTAAATTTAATTTTTATAGTCCCACAGCCCCCCACCCCGCCCCGCCTCCAGGCACTGTGCATTGCTGTTTCCTACCTCTCCAGTCTATTTTCTATTTTTGTTCAGTTTGGGTAACTTCTGTTCTCTCTGCTAATTCACCAATTCTTTCCTCTAACTGCTCTATTCTGTTGTTAAGCACACTGACAGGGCTATTATACCAATTATTATGTTTTTCAGTTCTCAAATTATTATTTGTTTTTTTTCTTTATATCTTTTATGCTTTTCCTAGGTATTCTGTTTTTTTCTTGTTGTTTTCCCTGAGTGACACTGGTTCACTATTCAGTTTTGAGACAATGTATGCCAAAGACACAAATCTAAATAACCAAATTGCTAATTATTTTTTTCAAGTAGTTTTGGTATTTTTTTTTTTTTTAAAGCTAGCTCAACTTACAAATTATGTAAGTATTTAGGGACTGGGGATGTAGCTCACTGGTAGAGCACTAACTTAGCAAGTACAAAGTCTTGGGTTTGATCCCCAGTACCACTAACCTAACTCAGTAGTTGCTCAGTAAATGTTTGCTAATTCTAAATTATATAAGTACTTGTTTTTCCTCAAAACTATCATAACTTCACATATAGAAATGGTACTTAACACATACATCACCTCATCATACAAAATATTTAGAATACATGTACTTTTAAAAAATATTTTTATATAGGTAGACACAATACCTTTATTTATTTTTATGTGGTGCTGAGGATTGAACCCAGTGCCTCACACATACTAGGCAAGAGCTCTACCACTGAGCCACAACCCCAGCCCCTAGAATGCATGTACTTGATGGTTGACATTTAATAAAATACTGCTTTATCAATGATAAACTTTCTTAAAACTGCAATTACTTGGCAATAAGGAATACAATGACTATTACTACAGTATGATGGTGCACTGTTTGGATTCATGATAAGGTATCAGCAGTTTCACCAAACATTACTTTTGTACCATCTATAAAAATGTACACACAGTAAGTAAGAAAAGCAATGTTTTAGTTTTGTTATTAAAAACACTCCAACCTGGCAGACTCTCTGGAAAACATCTTGTGGATCCCCAAGTATCCCTGAACCACTCTGAAAATGTTCAATCTTAAAAACTTCTTTAGATTTCATCAACAGGGAATACCAACATTTAAAGAACTGAAAGAGAAAATCACCAAAGAAAATAAAAATAATCCCATTTAACAAAAGAACCAGTAGACCATGGATCTATCTATTCTTTTTTTTTTTAATTTATTTAGATCTATCTATTCTTAATTGTCCTAACAGTCTACTGTGTTTCTACCATATTTGATATTATTCTATAATACATATAAAGAAATCTCAGTAGTATTCTTTATAGCAAAAATTTAAAAAAAAAAAAAGAAAAACCTGGATTACTTGTTGTAGTCTTGCTTCTGTGAACTCTTTTTTTTTTAAATATTTTTTAGTTGTAGTTGGACACGATATCTTTATTTTATTTTGTGTGGTGCTGAGGATCGAACCCAGGGCATTGCACATGCTAGGCGAGTGTTCTACCACTGAGCCACAATCCCAGCCCTTCTGTGTACTCTTAAATTGGAACAGTTCCTCAGTCTGTTCATGTGTTTCATGACTTTGACATTTTAAACAGATTTTATAGACTGCCCTCAACAGATATGCCTGATGCTTTCTCATGATTAGATATAGATTATGCACACTTCATGTAAAATACCAAAGAGATGGTAATCATGTGCTCTTTCCAAATATCAGGAGGCAAATAATGTTGATTTCTCTCATTACTGGTAATGCTAACTTTAGTCACTTGGCCTTCCATCAACATTCCATTAAAAACTGAATTTTATGGTTGCTAACAATGACGACAAATGAATTTGTGTAAAATATCACCATGTTACAGAATGCCTTAATTGCCCCATATTTAGTCAGTGGTAGTTCCTCCCCTTCAGGCTCATTCTTGTGTCCTTTTGACAAGTCCATATCATTCTGATTACTTCCTTACTCTATGATATAAGATATTAGAGACATGCATTGCACTTTCCTAGCCCCAGTCCTAGAATCAGTTATTTTCTTTAAATAACCCTAGCTTCTTTTAGTGGAGAACCATTAATGGTATTTTTAAATGAAAAATTCTAATTTTAATGTAGTATAATTTATTCATCTCTTCATTTATACTGTGATATATACTCTAATACACCTGATTACTTTTACTGAGCTGTCTTGGTCAAGTACAACTTTTACTATATAAATTTGTATCTATTGGTATTGCCAAATTAATGTTCTGAAATATATTTTTCTACATGTAAAGAGGGTAAGAGCCTACCATTTATAGCCTTTAACAGAATCACTGGTGAACAAAGGGGAAAATGCTCAAATGTAATACTATATGCTAGGCATTATCATAGTATACACACCACATATTCTCAGTAGCCCCAAACATGTAATTTTGATATTGTAGGGAATCTACGGATATCCAGATAGATATATCCAGCAAGTACTTAGAGAAACTGGGCTTAGGAGAAAGAGCACACCTAAGATACAACTTTGGAAATTATCAGTTTATGATCATGTTTCCCAACCAAGGGAGAGATCATTAAAAATGGAACATGAGGCTGGGTGCAGTGGTGCACACTTGTAGTCCCAGCACTTGAAAGGCTGAGGGAAGATCTCTTGAGTCCAGGAGTTGAAGACTAGCCTGGGCAACACAGTGAGACTCCATCTCAAAAAAAAGAAAAAAACTGGAACACGAATCCAAAAGTAAGATACCAACATTTAAAGAACTGGGAAAAATTCACCAATGATAAAACAAATAACTGAATATAGGGGAAAAATCAAGAGCATATGACTCTATTTGAAGGGTTTTAATATCCTTTACTGCTCTATCACAATCTATATTATTTATGTTTTCTTATGCCATAAGAGAATAAGTGTGTGGGAATTTTTAATGTGTGTCTATATATGATTATATATTAACTATATATTAACTATATAATTATATATATTCAATTATTAGAATTCACATTCTTATAGGGTTCTGGAAATTAAACAAGGGAAATGTTTAATATGAAGGTATTAAAAGTAGCAAAATGAACAAACAACAATTACTCCCCATTTTTTGTTAGTTCTTTCTATAAATCACATTTAAAGCACAGTATAAATTTAATCTGATTCAGTTGCAATTATGAAGACTGCTAGACAATATGAAATTACAAACACTATCTCTTTAAAATTATCTTTTAAATGACCTTAAGAGATATACAATTTCCACCAGGTACAGTGGTATGCACCTGTAATCCCAGCTCAGGAGGCTAATGCAGGAGGATCTCAAGTTCAAAACTAGCCTCAGCAATTTAACAAGGCCCTAGGCAATTTAGCAAGACCCTGTCTCAAAATAAAAAAGGGATGGGGGTATGGGTAGTGGTTAAGTGCTCCCTGGGCTCCATCCTTAGTACAAAAATAAAAAGAGAAAATTTTCAAAGTGGATTGCTGATTTATTATAACATAAAATCACAAATACTTTCATATTTATTGATCAAAGAAAGGTAGACAACATTATTCTGAGCCTCCCTCTCAGAGAAAAAAAATCTTTTGAGTAATCACTGTGGCTGTGGATAAGCAACGCAGTGACTATTTAACTATAATCTAAATCAAATGCAAAGAGATATTTCCACACATGATATCAGTTTCCCATCATTATTACCTTACTATACTGCAAGCTTCATGTCAGCAAAGCACTTGTTCACTATAGTTAATGCTTCAGTGTATGACATGTGGAAGATACTCAAATATTTTTTAAGTATCAATGAAATATGCTTTTGTAAATCCTTATTTAAGCAAACCCCTTTTTTTCAATGGAAAAATATTGACTCCCAAACAACTGATATATAAACTTTAAACAGTCCATTTGCAAATGGCTATTTCTTCTGTATGGCAACCCTCAATCTGTCCAGAAATGAGACTCCCAACATTTAAAGAAACTCTTAAGATATTGAATATCATGTACAAAAAGGTAAGAATGGTATTTTATAAAGTGCTTAGGATACTGAAGGAATCAATTAATAAATTGAACGATTTAAGAATACGATTTCACTCCCAAAGGTATAAAGCTATCTTAAGCAGCAACAGACACACAGAAAAAGCTTTATTAGAGATCTTTCTAAGTTTACCAAAACCAACAACAAAAAGCCCATTAGCTCTTTTTATCTGGTTTTATTCTGAGAACAGAATTACTCTTTCAAATTAATTTCATCTCACACCAATTAGAATGGCAGTCATCAACAATACAAACAAGGCAGGCAGGGTGGCGCACACCTGTAATCCCAGTGGCTCCGGAGAGTGAGGCAGGAGGATCACAAGTTCAAAGCTAGCCTCAGTAACTTAGCAAGGCCCTAAGCAACTCGTGAGATCCTGACTCTAAATCAAATGGTAAAAAGGGCTGGGGATATGCCTCAGTAGTTAAGCACCTCTGGGTTCAATCCCTGGTACCCCCCCCTCAAAAAAAAAGGAATACAAACAATATAAATGCTGGAGAAAATAAGGATTAAAAGGAAAACTTACATTGTTGGTGGGATTGCAAATTAGTACAACCACTATGGAAATTAGCATAGACGTTCCTCAAAAGACTAGGAATGAAACTACCTTATGACCCAGCTGTATCACTCCTCTGTATTTATTCTAAAGTCAGCATATTATAGCAATACGTACAATACCCATCTTTATAGCAACACAGTTCACAATAGCCAAACTATGGAACCAGCCTAGGCGTCCATCAACAGATGAATGGATAAACAGAAAATATGGTATATATACACACAATGGAGTTTTATTGAGCCAAAAAGAAAAATGAACTTATGTCATTTGTAGGAAAATGGAGGAACTTGAGAACTTTTAAGTGAAGTAACCCAAACTCATAAGGTCAAGGGTCATACGTTTTCTCTCATATGTGAAAGCCAGAGAGCAAAAAGCAAAAGAAACATGTCAGGGGCTGGGAATCTTATAAAATCAAAGGGAGACCAGTAGAATAGAGGAAAGGGATCAGAATAGAGGAAAGGGCAGGTAAAGGGAAAATAGTGGGGAATGACATTGAACAAATTGTTATATTGTGTGTATGTACGAATATGTAACAACAAATCCCACCATTACGTACAACTATAATGCACCAATAAAAAAATGTGAGAAAGGGCTGGGGTTGTAGCTCAGCGGTAAAGAGCTTGACTCGCAAGCATGAGGCCCTGCATTCTATCCTCGGTACCACATAAAAATCAATAAAGATAAAGATATTGTGTTCATTTACAACTAAAAAAGTTTTATTAAAAATGTGAGGAAAAAAACCCAATTCTTAAAATATATTCAGGCACCTCAGATAATGTATTAATTTAAATGTGACTACTTTTAGTTTAAACTAAGCAAATTCAATGTTATTTTGTGAGGTTTTAAAAGTTTTTTTAAAGGTAAAAATTAGAAAATAATCTTTAGAAGTTAACTCTGTGTATACAAATATGGATAAAAATGAAAGTTAATGTTTACAAGATGCAAAAAAATGAAATAACATTTACATGTTGGGCATTCTGTTACAGACTTGGCATTCATTATCTCATTTATCCTCCAAACTATCTTGGGGGAAAACAGGAGTATCAAGATTAAGCAGCTTGCATACGATCATAAAGCTGGCAGTGGCAGAAACCAAATTTGAACTTAAATTAAGATAATTCCCATAATATTTTTACCTTTATATCATAAAGCCACGGTCTTATTCTCTCACTCGAGAAGCAATGTGTTATTGAAGCCATTTTCTCCTCATCTTAGAACACTTAAATTCAAGTGGCTTATCACTATCAACTCACAGAGGCATGCACAGCGATTTTAAATGTGTCATTCCTTTAACACAGGAATCACAAGCACACAAACATAACAATAAGAGGGTGTAAGATAAGTGAAGACAGCTGACAAGAGGGGTAAAAGGATGAAAAACATAAAATACTTTAACATGAAAATCATCCAGCTACTTGTTGGTTGCAGAACTAATTTGGTTAGTATATTTTAATTTTTAAAACACATATAATCACCCAAACCAGAAAACTCTATAGGCACAGCAACTGCAGTAACTGAAATTGATAAAATAATCTCAAACAGAGAAAATAAAGTTCTAGCAGTGAGATAGTTTGGGTGATGGTAAGAATCCATACTGACTATGGCCAAGATAAATAAAGTAGGAAGAAATTATAAGTTAATCAAACAGGTGGGTCAAGGAACCTAAAGCTTGGATACCAATAAACTTAAAGTAAAAGCTGAAACTAGAAGGAAGATGTGAAACAGGACTTAAATTTTGAGTGAAAAACTGGAGTATCCAGAAAAAGGTAGATGAAAAAATAATTAGAAGAGATATAGTAAGGTGCCATCCCAGAAAAGGAAATTCCTTCCCAGGAGAATGAAGAATAGTCTATCATGACTCATCAAACAATGGATCCAGGCCACCAAGCCAGTCGTACCACTAGTTTGTTTTCATTACAACTTGATTACAATATAACTCACATGGCATACAATCCAGATATCTAAAGTATACGATTCAAGGGTTTCAGTATATTCAAGGATTACGAAGCCATAACCACAATGAAATTTATAGTATTTTCATCACCCCTATCATCCAACACCCCCACCACAGTCCTAAGTAGCCTCTAATCTACTTGCTAGTTCTACATATTTGCTTATTATGGATACTATATATAAATGGAATCATATAATATGTTGCCCTTTGCTAGTGACTTCATAGCAGAATATTTTCAAGGTTAACCCACGCTTACTACAAGAATTAGGACTTCTTAATGCTGAGTAATATTTCATTGTATAACTATATCACATCTTATTTATCCATTCACCAGTCAAGAGACATGGACTATTTCCTCCCCCATCCCCCATTCTGAATAACACTATTATGCTATTATGAACATTCAGGTACAAGCTTTTTTGCTTCATTTCATACTGCATTTCTTTTGGATATATGTGTGAGTTTAGGTTTAACATCTGAAGAACTACTTCCTAAATAGCTACAATTATATTCCCATCAGCAATGTATGGAGATGCCCAACTTCTTCATATCCTCAATGACACTTGCCTTTTTGATAACAGATACCATATTAGGTATGAAGTAGTATATCACTGTGGTACTGATTTGTAACTTCTTAATAACTAATTATGCTCAGCATTTTTTCATGTGCAATTCACATTTGTATATATTCTTTGGAGAAACATTTATTAAGACTCTTTGCCTATTTTTAAATTGAGATCTTTTTATTGCTGAGTTGTAAGAATTCTTTACATATTCTGATAGAAATCTCTTACTAGATATGATTTGCAAATATTTTCTCCTGTGAGTTGTCTTTCATTTTTTTGTGTGTGTCTTTTGAAGCATAAATTTTTATTGTTGATAATGTTCAGCAGATCTTTTTTCTTTTGTTGCTTGCGCTTTGGCATCATATGTAAAGAAACGGTCCACCACCTGTGTTTGTAAATATGTTATTTTGGGAACATAGTCATAATCATTTGCTTTTGAATTGTCTATAGGTGCTTTGTACTACAATGACAAAGTTGAATCACTGCAACACACTGTATGGCCTGCAAAGTCTAAATATTTACTACCTGGTCCTTGGTAGAAAACAATTTCCAACACAATTTCCAACTGGTCTAAAATAATGCCAACAACTCCCACCCACTTCTAACCCAGAAACAGTCCTCTTTACTTGCAAGGGCTAATAACAAAGATGATATCCTTCAAAGGGGAAACAGAATTTTGGTTACAAAAAACTAACAGAAAATATTTTGATAAAAAGGCTGATCACATGAGTGGACAGCTATATAATAATAGCGAGGCAAGAAAAACGGTATAACATCCGAGGCCAGACACAGCTTTCACTATTTATAATCCATCAGTAATCTGTGACCTTTGCTCAGAGTATCAAATAAAATATTGATGAGGCTGCTTTTAGAACTGTAAGGCCCAGTCTCTGGTGATGGAAGACAGCAAGGGACAGGTTACAAAAACTTCACTAACACAGTAAGGATTTGGTCATTTTCTAGTATGAAAAGAGCCAGGGAGAATATAATGAGACCTTTAAAAAAAAAAAAGGGCCTACTATGAGACTTACAAGAAAGGTTTTCCTCCTTAATAAGAAAGACACACTAGGGAATAATTCCTCACTCTTTAGCCAGATGTTGGTGTCTGATGTTATGGCAGCCCTCTCCTGGCAAGTAGAGCTTTAAAGTAAATAGGGCTTGTCCTCAATAAAAGTGATGAACTGCTAAACTACCTCTTGTAACTCTCTAGCTCTGTGCTTTTTATTCTTTCAAATAATAAATTCCTGTTGTTTAAGCCATTTTGATACATTTGATACATTTTTTTCTACTTTGATAATCAATGTTACTGTACAGAGAGCTCCACAGAAATAAGAACTGATTATGAAACCCAAACCAGCCAAGAAAATTACATACTAGTTTCTAGTAGTTTCATTCTTATAAAGATGTAACCAGCGTTTTGCAAGTTATCAAGTATCTTAAGATAATTACCTAACCCAGTACCACAAGAATTCTGAATTGAGCCGGCAGTCTTGTGGCCATTTTACAGATACAGGAAAAGGAAAAAAAAAAGACTTCCGTGTACTACAACATAAGTATTTCGATTCTGCTTTCTAGAATATCAAATAAAATACACTGAAAAATAATATAAACAAAAAGATCACAACATTCTTTCAGATTTTAAAACTACTGCTTGACATTATAAAACTCCATGAATAATGTGACTATAATAAGTAATAAAAAGCCCAAATTGCTACATATTAAGTTCAAACTGGGCAAGCAGAGTAGCTACAAAAAGCCTACCATCTTACAATAGTGCTACTGAAGCATTCACATTGTACTACAGTTTTTCCCTGCACATGGCTAACTCACTATCCTATGACATTCTGTGGCTGCTGCCTTGTTTCTTTTCTTTCAGCTTTGTATCTTGACATCGTGTTTGATATATGCAATCTGTGAACATTATATGATGGCTAATGAAGGAAATCATAAGATTTTAAATTGTCACTCATTTTATCAGCTGTTCCTAGACTCTCAGAAAAAAAAAAAAAAACAATGTTAAGATAAATCACCTTAAGTAAACAAAAGTATTCATAAATTTTGAGTTTCCTTTATTTAATTAAACTGTCTACTCAGATATGTAAAGAGAATCTTGAAACACACACACACACACACACACACACACACACACTCTCCTATTATTTTTACAATCAATGGCACTTTCTTTTCTGGAAGCTTTCCTGTTGTACCTAACTTACTTATGGCCTTAAAAGCATTTATTTACAAGACTTGCAAAGATCTACCTAGCTCTAGATGATATATATAACTATATCCAATGCAGCTCTGCAACACATGAAAAACACCATGATGGGGACTAGATTTATAAAGATATTAAAAAAAAAAAATGCATCCTCTGCCCTAGAAGAGTTCACAGCTTAGAAAGGGTGACAGGTAAACATACTGATAATATGGATGGGCAACAGTGAAACTTACTTATAAACAGCCACTAATTGGCTGAGAGTTGGAAAATTTTCACAAAATGCCATGGGCACAGAATCTTGAAGTATACCAAAAAGAAAGAGAAGACACTTCAGATAGAAAAAAGTACAAGGACACCAATAAGTGCATTTAAAACAAGCAGTTTGACTTGGTCACAACATAAGGATGACTAGAAATAAGGGTCAGGGTCAGGGCATGAATACCATGCAAAGAAGTTGCCGATTTTTAATTCTATAAGACATAACAATGACTTTTAAATGAAGTCAGTGACAGATTTCCATTTCAGAAGAAAAACTCTGGTGGCAATATGGAAAACAGAATAACGAAGAAAGAAACTAGAGACATTAAAAAAAAAAAAGAAAAAAAGCAGTAAATAGGCTATAGAGACATAGTTCACATGAGAAAGAAATGGGTCAGTGACAATGGGAACAAAGAAGCAGCTGATTCATGAAACATTTAGGGAAGGGCCAGGGTTGTGGCTCAGTGGTAGAACGCTCACCTCGCAAGCACAAGACCCTGAGTTCGATCCTCAGCACCACATAAAAATAAATAAGTGAAATAAAGGTATTTAAAAAAAAAAAGAGGAAGAAGAAGCATTTAGGGGATCTAAATGGAAGACCATGTTTGCTATAACATAATTATGTTCCCCCCAAAAACCTCATGTTCTAAAACTACACGCTGAAAATAACATGAATTAAGGAAAATGGGAGTTGGGTGCAGACACTTCAAAACCAGTGTCACTCTTGTAACCACAGTAGTAACAAAAGCAATAAAAATTCTAATAAAAATATTAACATAAAAATATACTGAATAAGGAACAAGATAATAAGATAGGAGTTTTTAAAGATATGAATAAGAGTAATTTAAAAAAATATTTGAAGCTAAGTTATGGAAAAAAGGGAAAAATTTTCAGACATCTAGGGAATTGTGTAAATTTTTCTAACACAGATAAATGGCCAAATTGAGTCAAGAGGAAGAATGCAAACTCAATGAACAATACATAGTATTCTTCTATACCATACATAGTACCATATCTTCTATAGCTTGCTACTTTTGGATTTAGATGTTGCCACTTAGTTAACATTAATATGCTGGGAATGGCACAAAATGTTAATATTCTGGGAATGGCATACATTATCCTGTCTAATGATACTATATAAGCCAATTTATGTTACAGAAATAAATACTGTATGGACTGCTATTAATGATGGCCTTATAACATAGGTAGTAGTAAAAGGGAGAAAAGAGTATGACCATACCAAGTTTCCATTTAGGAGTGAATATTTCCATTCAAAAACAGAATAATTATGGAGTTTATAGGTTGTGTAAATTTAACCTTTAAAATATATGGTATTTTTAAATGGGAAAGTGATACAATCATATCTAAGAGGGACTTGAACCAAACTCAAAAGGCTAGCAACAAAGACTAAAAATGGTCAGAAGGGAAGAATAACAACTACTAAAAAATGTCAACAGAAGCCAAGAGAAGGAAGAATTCCAAGAGTTCTCAAGAAGGTCCAATATTACAAAGAAATCAAATAAGAAGGATGAAAAGCCAAGTATGTTTAATGAGTACCTGTTAGATTTCCAGACACGCTATACTGTCACCAAAATCTGAGGTGGAATTATTCCCATTTCACCTATGTACTAAATAAAAGAGCTTCTGGTATTTGTCCAAGATCACATTGCTAATAAGACAGAGCCAAAATCTAAATTCAGATCTTTCCCAACTCCAAACCTCATGCTAGTAATTAGGAGATTACTGCAAAATGCAGATGCACAATCATTCTAGAGCGGTGCAAACAGAAATTTCTGTAATGATGGAATTAACATGGCAGTATGATTTGAATGTCCCCTGTACATGTTTAAACTGCTGTTACAGTACTACTAAGAGGTGAGACCTTTAAGAAATGATTAGGTCATGAGGACTCTATCCTCACAAATGGATTAATACCATGTAGGTAAGGGTTGAGAAATAAATATTAAAAATTGGAGCAAAGAACATCCTAGAACTTTATGGAACACAGAACTGAAGAGCAATGAACTAGGATATCTAGTGGAAGAAATATCTAAGCAGCAAAGTTTGGAATGGGAATATCTGTCCCATCACTGTATTTTAAAAGCATTTTAATTTTAATCTCACGGGCTCACCTATGGAGAGGAATATTGCTTTTGAGTCTCACTTAAATTTGATTTACATGAGACTGGATTTTTGCAATGATGTTGGAACTAAGACTTGTGGGACTATGAGGACCTAAGAAATGTATTTTGATAGTATTTGAAGATAAAATCTTTGAGAGGTAATAAGGGTTGCATAATGTCATGAGGGTGGGGTCCCTGTAAATAGGACTGGTGGTTTTATAAGAGAAAAAGAAATTGGAGCTTCCATACTCCTGCTCTTTCACCATGTGATACCTTCTCATGTAGCTACTGAGCACTCCTAATGTAGTTATTTTAAGTGAAGAACTGAATTCACATTTTAAGTTTAAACTTTAGACAGCTAAAAATAGCAAATATCTGTAGATTTTACATCACAGAACTGCAGTGATCTGAAAAACAAGAAAATGAGAAAAAGAGATAAAAGTCAAAAAGTAAGATTGTAAAGGTAGAAGAACATCAATCAGGAAGGCAGACCTGAAGTACACCTGTGATCATAAATTTAGTTGGTAAAGATTTTTATGATCATATTAGTTTATAATTCAAAAAACTATTTAAGAGAACAGCTGTACTATAAACATAAAATCACTAATTTCTCTCACTACTATCACTTATTTTTCCTTGAGAGTCTAATCTTTATTAGACTGAGTACTGCCTAATAAATACTAGAGAATGTCTGCTTATTTTTACCTAAAAAGGAGCTTGCTCATGGCATCACACTCAGAAGAATATGGAAAAAAAAATTTCCTGAAACTAGATAAATGATAAATAAATAAAAAGTGCTAAATAGTTCTAATAAGCACCAAGGATAAAGGTTTAATCCTTTTTACAGGTTGCAATACTTTATCCTCTGTATCTAGGTTTTAAAATGCTTACTTAATTCTAACATACAAATAAAAGTGAATACTCTGTATTGTTTACAAAAGAGACCTGGCCAAAGCATAGGTCTATTTAGTAACATTACCAGTAAAACAAGACATGACATCTCATCTTCAGAAAGGTTTCGTGGGAAACCAACAGTACTACCTACGCGGCACTCCCTGCAAGACTCAGTAAACAAAAGAAAACTCAACTCTGAAGAAGGAAACTGGAAATGTATGATTTGTTGGAATTAGTGCTGAATTTTCAAGGATTTCCTATTTTTTAAAAATTCAACTATTATAAGTATTACAGTACAAGATTTTGAAAACTAAAGACAAACAAAAAACATGTATTAGTCCCATTCCATTTATCAAAATTTTATTTCTGCACCAGACCTATACATTAGCTATAATTACACTGTTAACACATGACCATGAAGGGAATATGGAACGGTAAGGAGAAAATTCAGAAATGGAGAGAGTAGATGAGAGCTACTGAAGAAAAGGCTTATTTGGTAAAATGAAAATGAAGAAATTTTAATCTAGAAAGTCTAAAATAAAATAGATGCTTTATCCATTATACTTTGGAAGTCATGTTCTTTTTTCAAGAATTTGTTATCTGTGTAGTTAATGCTTAATAAGATAAGTGAAAATAATAAATACAAAAACTCTACTAAGAATAATTTCATAAGAATACTGTCATAGTTCAGACTCTTAATAAAAAGTACCAAAAAACTAAATCACTATAAAATTGCTACCTAGTTAGAATTATTAGTTGTTCTTGGCTCAATGTTTAATTTAAAATTCAATTTAAAACTTTGGAATAAAACTGATAGTATAATGAGTGAATTGGAGCAAGCTATCATTAAAACCCCTTTGTAAATCTTTATAATAAAAATTATTTTTTAAAAATCCACACACTGGGCTGGCGTTGTAGCTCAGTGGTAGAGCACTTGCCTAGCTAGTATGTGCAAGGCCCTGGGTTCGATCCTTAGCACCATATTAAAAATAAATAAATAAAAATAAAGGTATTGTGTCCAACTACAACTAAAAAATATTTTTAAAAAATCCATACACTAACATAAGGAAGAGGAAGAAGGAAAAAAATTAAACTCCATCCTAGAAGAATACACATAAAACTGAATACTAGGGGAGGAGTAGCCAGGGAAGACTTACTTTCCATTTTATATCTTTCAGCATCATTTGAATTTTTAAGCAAATGTACTGATACAATATCTTTAGAACTTTAAATAAAAATTTTAAGAATACTGTTCAATAGCTACATGTTCCCCCACATAAAATGTGAACTCAGAATGGTTCCCTCTAGACCTATGTAACTTGATCAAAAGCACGAATAAATTGGAATGACTAAAGCAAAAGACTGGCAAAGTATTAATCTTTCTTCTTGTTAGCATCCCAGTTTCCTAGATTCATTTTCTAGGTCACTGACCCACTACTGCCCTCTCCTAGATTCTATCTACTGTTTAATAATATTTACTTTAGACCCCATTAACTGATTAGCAAATTCCCCCAAATCAATAACCAATCCTCTTCCACAGCCCTCACCCTCAATGGTATGTATCCCTTTTGCCTCAGCAAATGATCTTGCTTCAAACTATTCTGAGACTGAGACTTGGGACACCTGGTATGAACTGCATTATTAAAACATATCTATAGTCAGGACCTAGTCATCTCTTTCTGACTTTGATTTTTTTCCTCTCTTCTGATTTTTTTCTTTTTCTTTTTTTCTTCTTCTTCCACCCCACTGGTGATTAAACTCAAAAATGCATGCTAGCCAAGAACAGCACTCTTTACCAGAGCTACATCCCCAAGGCTTTTAAAAAAATGTTATTTTAAGACAGGGTCTTGCTAAATTGCCCACACTGTCCCCAAATTGGTGATTGGTCTGCTAAGCTCCCGAGTAGCTGAGATTACAGGTGTGCCATAGAAAGACCCTCCTTTCTTTTTACTCCCTACTCTTTACTCTTTACCTTTTCCAGAGATCATTCCATGAATCATTCTTTTTCCTAGCTTCTCATTTTCTAATTCTAAAGAATATCCACATCCTCCTCCATCCCAATACTAATTTACTGCAACTGTAAACCACAAAAGTTAACTATCCTTTGTCCTTTTTTTTCACAAATGTCTCAAAAAAGGAATTGACATTACCTCCAATGTCTCATCAGCACCTATTTCTTTGCTTTACTTATTTATTCACATGTATTATCAAGTATTTGGAATAAAACAATGAAAAGACAGGTTTCTATAGTCATATAGATTATATTCCCTTGAGATTTTATTTTCAGTACCTAGCACTAATCTGAGTTGTCTTAAAGATTATCAATACTATTTTAATGGCAAATTCCACCAATAACAACTACTGAGGATTGAACCCAGGGCTGCTTAACCACTAAGCCACAGCCCTTTTTGGTATTTTATTTAGAGACAGGGTCTCACCAAGTTACTTAGGGCCTCACTAAATTACTGAGGCTGGCCTTGAACTTGCAATCTCCTACCTCAGCTTCCTGAGCCCACCAGTAACTTCTTAATCCTAATCATAACCCACCCATCAGTAATCAACTTGACACAAACATTCCAACTCTCTTTTTCAAGTATACTATTAAATTTCCTCATTAAGAAGTTTCAATGGAATGTCTCAAGCCCATCAATTTACTTTTTAAAACCAAACTTATCTTCTTCTAATAACTTCTTTCAAGAAGCAACTTTCCTATATTGAATTAATAATTTAGAATTATCTTTACAGCCAATCACTAGGTTGTGTCATCTTTTAATGACTTTCTTCATAGTTTCTTTTCAACTCTATATTTTTTCCTTTATTTTATTTATTTTTATTTGGTGCTGAGGATTGAACCCAGTGCCTCACATGTGCAAGGCAAGTGCTCTGCCACTGAGCCACAACCCCAGCCCTCAACTCTATATTTAAAATGTCTCCATCTCTATTCACTTTCAAATCCTCATAACTTCATACCTGTAATACCACAAAGCTATACTCCCACTTACAATTCCTACTTCTTCCAAAGCAACCAGCAACTTATTTCCAGATTAATCAATAGTTCCCCAGGGGCTGGGGCCGTGGCTCAGTGGTAGCACACTTGCCTGGTATGTGTGAGGCACTGGGTTCGATTCTCAGCACCATGTATAAATAAATAAAAATAAACATCTATCAACAACTAAAAAATATTTTTTAAAATAATAAATAAAAATAGTTCCCCAAGGGAATCAAACTGAAGTCAAACAGTTAAGACCACCTGCAACTTAATACAACTTCCTTTCTAAGATATAACAGTTTTTATCTTTACTTCCTTCCCTTTTATGTTAAAGGATGAGAAAAATACACCTCTTATTTTAGGAGTCTTAGTCTTATTCCATCCTACTTCCTTAGGGACAGCAAACTGTCAAAATCTCATCCTTTCCCTTTGAAATCAAAAGACAACTTCTCCCTCCTTTTCCTGGTTTATTTCTTTTTTTTTAATTTGTTTTAATTAGTTACACATGATAGTACAATGACCTTGACATATCATAAGAAAAATGAGAAATTATATTCCTGGCTTATTTCTTTGACCCCAAAATAAATCCTTCCTCAAACCTGAGTCTTCTCGCTTTCATTCTCTCTGCTTCTATTTGAAGCTTTAAAGAATAATCAATACTCAACATCTGGCCACCCATTTATTAATTAACTCACTACATCCTGGCCTTCTTTGCTACCATTATAACAAACTATTGCACTGGAACTTTCCTTAGCCTTCCAAAAGACAACCAACTACTACTTCCCTGATCTATAAAGTATTATTTACTTCTGACTCCTTCTTCCTTAAAACTCCTTTCAATCTGGGCAGTACTAAATTTTCAAGGATTTCCTATTTTTTAAAAATCCAACCATTTTAAGTATTACAGTACAAGATTTTGAAAACTAAAGACAAAATACATGTATTAGTGAAGTTCCATTTATCAAAATTTTATTTCTGCACCAGACCCATACATTAGCTATAATTACACTGTTAACACATGACCATGAAGGGAATATGAAACAGTAAGGAGAAAAAATTAAGAAAATTTAATTTTCCAACTATCTCTCTGGCTGTTCATTAGCAAACAACTATCAAAAGTTCCTCACCCTCTGTCTGCCTCTTACATGCAATGCGCTTTAGAGTTCACCCTCTTTGCTTCTCATTTTATACTCTCTCTGTAAATTTAATTTGGTTTCATGGCTTTAACTACTGCCTAATATAGACAATTCCCAAATCTTTAATCCAAGCCCAGATTTCTCTTCTGAACTCTGGATATAGACAGCCAAATACCTGTTGGCCATAGCCACACAGATGACTCATGTCCAAAACAGAAACCCTCATCACTCCCCCAAATTTCCTTTTTCTATATCTCCCAGGAGAATGTGCATTTCTAACAAAGTCCCAAATGATGCTGATTAATCAAGATCCACACTTTGAGAATCACTACACAAACATATGTGCTGCTTTCAACCTCCAGGCAATCAAGATTCTGCTATTTCCTAAAGTCATGATATCTAGTCAATATTTCAGAGCACTCCACAGAACTTAAAATCTTGCAACACAGCATTCCAAGCAATAATTACCAAAAGGTAAGACTAAAAATAATGGTCTTCAACAAACTCAAGTTTCTTGAAGACAGGCATAGTACTTGCCATATACCCTAGAATTGAACCTAACACAAGTAGATGCTCAACAAACAGTGGCTTAAATGGGCAGTATTATCACCTATCGAGTCACCAAAGCCAAAAACAAAAGCAGGATTCACTCCTTTTCTTTCCCATAATCCAGAAGTAATCAAGTCCTTTCTTCTACCTCCTAAATTTATCTCATAACCTCTTCTCCATCTGCATTGTCACTATATTCTCTCAGGTTTTTATTTCTCATATGAATTACTGTAATTAATTCTTAATAGATTCCCATATCTAGATTTATCCATCTTAATTAATATCATAAGACCACCAAACTGATCTCTTTTTAAAAGTAAATGAGACAATGTCATTCTCCCAGTTAAAAATACAAGACTGGGGCTGAGGTGGTAGAGTGCTCACCTAGCATGCATGAGGCACTGGGTTTGATCCTCAGCACCACATAAAAATAAAATATTGTGTTGACCTAAAACTAAAAAATAAATATTAAAAAAATAAAATAAATAAAAATACATGACTGAAATTTTGGGAGGGGAAAAAAATTACTGCCTCATACAATATACAAGCCCATCTACGATCTTGCCTAAATCTCCCTGACATTTTCTCCCTTCCACCCTACTCCATCCACTGTTCTCCAATCATGCTAAACTAATATACTTTTAATTTACAGTGGGGTTACTTTCTGATAAACCTATCATAAGTTAAAAAATACCTTAAATCAAAAATGATCTTAATACAACCAACCTATTGAACATCACAGCCCACAGTAGGGCTAAAATCTAACAAAAAGCCTATTTTATAATAAAGTAATGAAAATCTCACATAATTCACTGAATACTGAAAGTGAAAAACAGAATGGTCAATGTATGTTAAAGTACAATTTCCACTGAATGCTTACCACTTTCACACTACCATAAAGTTGAAAATCATAAGTCAAACCATTATTAGTCAGGCTCCATCTGCACTTGTTCTTTAAATGCTTTGTACAGCTCATGGCTCTTATGACTTTGAGCATAAGCTCCCTATCAGGAGTGTCCTTCCCCCTTGGCTAAATACTCATCCTTTTAAGACTCAGCTCAGGCACCTTATCTTCTAGAAAGCTTTGAGTGATTTCCATCCCAATTTGGATTAAGCCTCTTGCCTGCCACATGCTCTTATGGCACCTTGTTTTGTGTTTGTTAATTGCACATATCATACTGCATTATCATGGTCTTATTTACCCCACTTGATTAAGTTGCTCAGAGATAATAATCATGTCTTATGTTTATAAAATCAGTGCTAAACAGATAACAGACACTTGACTAAAATTTAAATACATTCCTTGATATTCTCCAAACAATAGCTCTCAAAATTTAGAAAACATCACAATCACCTGGAAGCCTTATAAAACCTAGACTGCTTGGCTCATCCCCAGCTTGGGATTCAGTTGTTCTAGGGTGAAGCCAACAAGTTTCTAGATAGCTATTGATGCCATGGGTCCAGGAACCACATTTTGAGAATATGCCGTCTCTCCCCACCTTCAGGATTTGAAGTGTTTTCTAGATGTTTCCAACTATCCCTTTTACAATTCTAATAATCTTTTTTTGGTTTGTTTGTTTGTGAGTGCTGGGGACTGAACTCAGGGATGCTCTACCACTGAGCTGTATCTCCAGCTCTTTTATTTTTATTTTGAGATAGAATCCTGTTAAGTCACCCAGGCTGGCCTCAAACTTTTGATCCTTCTGCCTTAGCCTCCCAAATTGCTGGGATTACAATCATGGGCCACTACATCCGGCAATCCTAATAGAGCTAGCACAATTTTTACCTCCTTCAATAAAATTTTCCCTAATTCCCAACTTATCTTTCCTCGATTTTCTATCATGTTTTGTGTGTATTCTTACAAGATTCATCACATGTTAAATTATTTTACAATTAGTGGCATTTATCCAATGTTTTCTACTTAAGTGAGCAGAAAACCTGCCTTAATTATCTTAATATTCTCCACAATGAAAATCACAGTAACCAGTAAACAGCAGACAAAAATCTACCAGTATTTGTTAATACTAATGAGTCCCCCTTGCTTGCCCCAGACTCTAGGCCCAAGGTCTGTCTGACCTCCTTATAGCCCCTTACTATCAATGACAGATGCCTGATTCTTCTAGGCTTATCTGTTGTTCTCCCTAGCTGACCCTTAGTCAGCTTCCTTACCTTTATCCTGAATCATTTTAATTTTCTCATCCACTATGGGACATAATGAGGGGAGAAACTGTCTCCTAATAACTGATGTAAATTTTAATTCTGTGGTCCTAAGACTGGTTGTTTGCCATTATCAAGAAAAAAAAAATAGTCATAGCAGACAATAATAAATTTAAGTTCTAGCTACAGAATCATGGAGATAAAGACTATTTTAATGAAAAGTTTAAAAGTACAAAGACATAAAGTCCTTTGTAAAACTTAAAGTTGTTTTAAGAAACAAAACTTAATAGACTGTGTTTATATAAGTATCCAAAACAAAATTCACATTATTTATTCCAACAAAAACAACTTGGTTCAGGGAAAATTGCTAGGAGCTCAGTACTTCAGATTTTTATACGCATATACCGAAACACTCATACTTCTGGGTGCTTAATTCAAATAGGAATGAAGAGAGGGAAAGAATAATGCTCAGGATAAAAAGAAAACTACTTTTAGGGCAGCAATTAAGATACTTGTCAGCAAAAGTCCTTAAGAGATTGAACTAAATCCCTCTTATTTTGTCCTTATTTGAATTATTCAGTTATAGAAATACTATAAAATCTATTACAAAAATATAAGTATGTTCATGATACCAAAAGCAAGAGTTATAATAGAAATTTCCCAAAGAGAGTGAAAATTTTCAGAATTCCATGTTCAATTCATTAGAATTACCAGATCCCTCTCAAGCCTGACTTATTTGAGTGAGCCAATATCCATATGGCAAAATTGAATTATAGAGAGATTATTAGTCTTCACATATCTTGGTTAATGCTATTTCAACAGACCAAAATCCTAAAGTTGGGAAATCACTGTCATCACAAATTATGTAGGTCCTAAAATGGTACCAGGAGGATGGAAGAGAAAAGAGCCAACAGTATACCAGAAAACTTAAGAGGAAGTTGGAAACAGCAAGAAAATAACAACTTGGAGTGAAAACAATATCATCAGGCACATCTTAAAAATACTATAAAAGGTTAGGAAATACTGAATACCAAAAAAAGATAAATTTAAGAGCTAAGCGGTTGGTGATGTAGATGGTGGTAGAGCTTATGCACATTCACTGCAACAAAGATCTTCAAGATCCTGATCTTTCAGTAAAATACAAGCATTAGAAGTTCCATTAAAGCACTGCAGTGCAATTCATAACTTCAAAGACTAAGCTAAAAGAAAGACCGTATTCTAGCTCTCATCTTTCCAAACTGTTTTCTGTAATAGCATGAAAAAATAAATAATTTCGTGCTTTGGCTGGGAAAGTTGTCTCTAAACTGTCTCCCCAAACTGGCAGGGGAAAACTTCTATACATATCGAAATCACAAATCATTTATTAAGTCTGTTCCTAATCTGGATTTAAGTATGCTAGTTAAGCATACTTAATCATTCACCCTATATTCTAAATAAATGTTGATTTGCTTAAATATTTTAATTTCCTTTTCTCCCCTCACCATCACCACCAAATTGATTTTCAACTGCAATCAACAGAATTCTTCTGTTCACTAATCCACTCTGTATTCTGAAGTACCTAACTTCTACAAACAGGATTGGAAGACTATACAATTAAAGGTGCAAAGTAATATCCAATATTAGTCTAAAAATCTGACTTTTCGAAGGCTTTTTAGAGAAAGTGAACAACCCAGTCTCATGTTTAAATAACTGACACATACGGAACAGCACCGAGAATTTCTCCTACTATGTACACACAATTCTTGATTACAAAGAGGAAACTACACGGGCTAAGCGGAGTTAGTAAACCGGTAAAGTAACAGGCTAAAAGGGCGTCGTTGATTTCTTGGCTACAGTGACAGGCGGGAGACACACCCCTAGCGTCGGTCTGAAACACTACAGCAGTGAATTCTACCTAGGGATTAATGTGCGGGTAAGGAAAGATAAATTTAAATCGCCATGATTCAAAAACAACCACCCCAAGAGACAGACGCGAAGGTAACAAAGAAAATGAAGAGCCCTGGGTAGTTAAGAAAATAACAGAAATCCACTATCCCCATTTCTCCAAAACCAAGCTGTCCTGTTTTAATGACTATACACCTTGAACCTTTCCGGTTCGCCAAAGCAGAGGGAGAAGCAGCAACGAAAGAAACCCCCTAGGGTTGCAAACAGCAGCGAGATAAATACTAACAGGAAAGGTGGGAAGTAAATAGCAGGATTCCTGCCAAGGCTCACTGGTAGAAAATGGGGAGTGAGTGGGAGAAACAGAAGCTCTAGAGAGAAAGTGGGTCTTACATAAAGCGCCATTTGCCACATATTTTCATTTCCATAGGATTTCGGAATACCCTCCAACTTGAGTGAGTGAGTCTGGGGGCGGAAGGGGGGACTCCACGTGGAGGAGGGCTGGGAAAGGAGTAACGCGCAGCGACGAGGCTGTCGGCGAGGGCGGGGGGCGACGGGGGTCGAGGCCGGGGCGGGATCCCGGCGAGCGCGGGTGGGGCGGCCGAGGGGCGACCGGAGGTCCCGGGGGCGGGCGCGGAGGCCCTGCCGTAGCGCCGGGCCGGCCGCCGTCCTGTCAAGCAGGCGGTCCGCCGCCCCCGCCGGCCGCCAACGTACCCGGGCAGTGAACGCACCCGCGGGGCACCGGTGGGGCCCGGGTCTCTCGAATTTTCCACCGGGGGAGGCCGACCAGGGTCGTCGGGGATCTCCCCCGAACCTGGCAACGGCGGGCGGGGACGCATAGTGCAGGGGGGAAGCCAAGGTCTCACCATTTTGCTCGGCGGGTCGGCGGCTCACTCGCGCGGTGAAGAGTCTGCTCTAACGAGCTCCGCAGGAAGCGGCGGCGGCAGCGGCCCAGCTGCGGCCCTCGGGACGCCCGGGGAGGGGGTGCGGGCTGGGGGAGGGGAGGCGGCGCCGCGGGGCCCGCGCCGGCCGGGTGACTGGGCACGCGAGAGAGCGGGCAGGGCGGGGGAAAGAAATTAAGGTCGAGATTCAGAGAGCGAGCGCGGGAGGAGAGACGGCGGGAGGGAAGCGAGGCGGAAAGGCGGAGAGGAGGGGGGAAAGGGGCCGAGAGGGCCGGGCGGCTCGGGGACTGCAGCCTTACGCTCGCGCCGGAGCCGTGACGGACTCACTGCAGTGGCTCGCGCTGACCTGCAACCTCAAGGCACGAAAAAGGGGGAGGGCAGGAGAGGGAGGGGAGAGCGGAGCGCAGCAGCGCGCGGGGCGGAGGGCGGGGGCGCGTGGGGCCGGCGGCGGGGGTGGAGCTTCCGCGAGCGCCGCACATCCGGGAACCCGCGCTCCCGACTCGGCGGCTGCAGCCGCGGCACTCTGGCGAGCTCTGGTTGGGGAGTGCGGAGCGCGCGGACCACGTTCGCCCTCCGCCCGTCGCCCCTTGCGTGCGGGGCGGGTGGGGAAAGGCTAGGGGTGGGGGCGCAGACGTCCGTGACGTCGTGTGGCGGATCCCTTCCTGTCATGTGGCTGGAGGCGGGCGGGGAGGAAGGTAGGGCAGGGAGGAGGAGGAAATGCGAGGGTGCCCCGGGAGGGAGGAAACGCGAAGGGGTGAGCGGGCAGAGAGCGGAGGGGGCACCTGGGCCCACGAGTGGGAGCCTCATGGGGGAGGGGGAGCAACCGAGCGGCCGTAAGGTGTCAGAACCACCCAGGCGCCGCACCAAAAAAGAGGAAAAAAAGCCAAGTCCTGGGGCTAGAGGAAATCAAAGGTATCTTTGCATCTGCGTACCGACTTGGACCGACTACAGAATTGCAGGGCGCATCTGGACTGTCGTCACTCCAGTGCAGCACCCTCAGGACCACGCTGTAGTATAAACTGGAGGCCAGCAGCGCAGTTGGAAAGCAAAGCTGGCCGCAGCTTAAGGTGTGGGGAGCCAGTGAACAAGAGTGGCTGCTTCCCACTCGCGCAAAGAATTTCCCACCCATCTCTAATTTCCGTAAACTTTCCAGGTTGTCCTTTGGCAGGGTGCAGCCGTGTTTGTTTTTTGAGAAATACTCCAAGGCAGATTGCCCACTTAATCCCTTTAGTAAAGCTATATCCATTCTGGTGGCAGGAAATTCCGACTACAATAGGAAAAGAAGTTCTGAAAAGCATAAGGAGAAAAGTTATGTTCGAGACAAAAAAAGAAAACTGTCAAGAGAGGTGTGATGAGGATAACGAAAAGAAAACATTTTGCAAATATTTTAACCAATTATTCCTGTTTAAGTCTTGATATGCAAGCAGGCGTGTGTGTGTGTGTGTGTGTGTGTATGTGTGTGTATATCTCAGCAGATAGAATATTTTCTGAGAGAATAGAACTTATTTATTAAAGGATTTTTTAAGCCTTTGGGTAGTTTTGTAGAAAGTTAGAATACTGTTTTTAAATACAGTCTGTTAATAGGGGAACTTTATTCTTTTTCTGTGCTAATTATTTTTTCTATATGATAAGCACCTGTTTTCTTATAAAGGCGCTGTGTGTGTATGTGTGTGTGTGTGTGTGTGTGTGTATGTGTATATGTCTGTCTGTCTCCCTACTCCCACCCCTCAGCTTCTTTGGTTCTGTGTCAGGCTGAAGGAAGAAAAGTAATTAGACATACAAGTTGTATCACACAGTGATTCTATCAAGGAAAGGCCAAGAAGTAACACTGTTACTTCCACCATTTGATCAGGGTTTTTTGAGTTAAATGTGTATAAAATTAAGATATACTTTTTTATGTAAAAAAAAAAAAATCCCTTTCTCATCTCTGCTTCTTAGAGATATTGTTATTGCATTTTTTATGTCCCTTGGACACCTTTGATGAAAATCAAATTATTTTGGCCAAACACTAAATACTAAGGAGTTCGAGCTATATAGAATGCAGTAGATTTAAGTTAACACACAATTTTATTATGTTTGTGGCATATTAGACTATAATCATTCAGCAAATACCTATTGAGAACCTCAATCAGAAATTAGAGAGCTGTGAAAGATTGCTTAGTCTCTTGTTACTGGCCAAAATCAGAAATAAGGCTAATCTCCTATTCTTCCTGCAAATCCCAAAGTTTACCACTTAACATTCTCTCATGGATATGAAACACAGGCATATAGCAAGTGATATCTCTGACCTGAGATGAATTATTTTGAAGTCCAAAATGCAAATTTAATACCCAGGTCCACACCCAACACACACATAGTCCTGCTAAAAGCACATACATTTTTGTTAAAAAAAAAAATAGGCAAATTAACAAGCAGTAAACCTCATATTTTTGTGGGTAATGTTTCCTAGAAATGTTAGCAACCAAAAATGATTATCAGAAAGTGCTACGTCAGATAAGTTGGAGGGAAAGATACTAAAAACAGATACCAGGTTAAAAGAATCATAACACGTAGGCATGGCACGTGGTAATAAGAAATACCAATGACAGAGGAAAGAAGGGATGAATATGAAAGACATGAAACAAAATGGACTGGCAATGCAGCTTAGTGGATGTGGAGAGATAAAAGATAACTAGTTTCAGTTTGGGTGATATGATTGAGAGGATAAGAGGAGTCAGGAGAAGTTTGGTTTTAAAGATGTAAAGTTTTGAGTTAGGGATATAACTCAGTGGCATAGTGTGTGTTTAGCACGTGTTCAATCCCCAGCACCCCAATTTTTTTTTTTCAAGTTTTGATGAGTTATCTCAGTAGAAATGTTGAAATAGAAGCTGGATGTGAACATTAGAATAAAATAGAGCTGTCAAAGTCAACTTTGAAACAGAAATTGAAACATATTTTCAACTTTTTCCTTATTTAGTGATGGGGTAGGGGGACCCCAAGATAGTAGTATAGTTGCAAGGGAGAAAGAAAATTAAGGGAAAAGTTTTAAGAAAGAGAAAAGAGTGTTTACGGTCATATTTGACCATTAGCAACCTCAGACTTTGGTGTCTTCACAATTATTTTTAAGAAGGTATAAATGAGCTAGGCATGGTGGCACACATGTAATCCCAGCTTCTCAGGAGGTTCTGGAGCAGGAAGATTGCAAGTTTGAGGCCAGCATCTGCGATTTAGCAAGACCTTGTCTCAAAAGATAAAAAATAACCAGGTGCAGTGTTGTGTTCCTGTAATTGCAGTGACTCCAGAGGCTGAGGCAGGAGGATCTCAAGTTTGAAACCAGCCTCAGTACTTTAATGAGGCCCTAAGCAAATTAGGAAGACCCTGCCTCAAAATAAAAATAAAAAGGGCTGGGGATGTGGCTCAATGATAAAGCACCCTGAGTTCAATCCTCAATATCAAAATAAATAAATAAAAATTTTTGAAGGGCCAAAGATGTACCTGAGTGGTAGAGTGCCCCTGGGTTCTAACCCCAGAAAGAAAAGAAAAAAAGTTTTAAATGCCACAGAATATTATGTGATTTTTATATCTTCTCAGTCATAGGGATATCCAAATTACTGCTTTATTCTTTAATGACTTACCACTGTCCTATATTTTATATAACATTTAAGGGCTACAGAAGAAACAAATCACTGTTCCTGTTCTTTATGGTATTCCAGTACATCATTCCTCCCAAATGTCCATTTTTTTTTCATGATTATATTTTCTAATGTTAACTACAAACCATGCTTGATTTTAATACTCATACATAGGAAAACAATGCCAATGAAAAACATTAATCAATTAAAACCACATGAAAGCAATTCCTTTTGAGTACATACATATTGTTAACACAGATTTAGAGGAAACATCAACTCCCTTCCTAGATAGAATGTCCTAGCTCAAGAATCCCAGATTTTAAAATACTTTTTACCTTTGGTCACCTAGTGTCATCCCACAAAATTCCTTTGTGAGTGGGTGCTTAGGTTGCTTGGAGAATAGATCGCCTGCCTTCCCGGAATCCTTTTATGTAGTGAGGAGAAAGCATGGATGAAAACTCCCTGCTTCAGGGCGTGATCAAGGAAAAGTTCCCTGGCACCTGAATTGGCAGAGAAATGGTGCCATTCCCTTCTTGCTAAGTAGCAGAGTTTTGTGCTACAAATTCTAAATTCCATCTTGGAAACTCATTTCTCCATAGAAACCATTTCACGAAGAATCCTATAAACAATGGCCTTCCTAGAAAAGCCTGCCTAAATTATAATGTAACTGAAATTCTGTGTATTTGCTATTGAATGAACATAATAGTAGAAAACAATACTCTTAAAAATATTTATCTTTATAAGTAGAAAACATATCCCAAGTACAGGATGGAATTTTTTCTTCATTTTAAGCATAACCACTTTTAAAATTTATGCAACTTTTCCAATTCCACAAAAGAATAGTATTGAATTTGTTCAAAATAAAACCTCTATCACTTACTTAAGTGAAACATGAATTAGAACAAATTTTGTTGACTTTTGGTGGTGTTATTTTTGTGGTGCTGGGAATCAAACCCAGGGTCTTACATGTGCCAGGCAAGCACTCTGCCATTGAGCTATATCCCTAGCCTTTGTTTTGTCCAGTTTTTGAGACAGAATCTCACTATGTTGCCCAGGCTGTTCTCAAATTTGACAAAAGTGGTCCTCTGGCCTCAGTCTCCAGAGTAGCTGGAACTATAGGTGCCACCATACCGGGCAGGAAAGCTTTTAAATTAGGAAAACTTTGGGGGAAAAAAATAAATTGTGTAAGTTGTTTCTATATTAAACACTAGGCCCAAAAGAAAAGGGATTGGGGTGGGGTGGGGGGGACAGTTCCTAAGATTTATTCCCAAACCTCTTACATCCACATCTAATGTGTGTTGGAGGGGGAAAAAAAACAGTGTTTTTAAAGGCAGTTTGTTAACACTCTTTATATAATAAACTATCCTCTTTTGTGCTAATTATTTTTCCACATAGGACTATGTTACAACTGAGTAATTATCTGCATAAAGATGACTATTAAATTCATAAAATAGAGGCCAGAGAGCAGAGAAGCAATAGAACCAGGCCCCAAACAGAAAGAACTAAAAGTGGGCTACAATGTAGCTCCATGACAAAGCACTTGCCTTGCAATCGTGAAGCCTTCCCTAGGTTCAATTCCCAGTTTTAAAAGGAAAAAAGAAAAGCAAAAAAAAAAAAAAAACTAACCCACCAAAAAAAGAAAGAACTAAAGGTAATGTCTCCATATAAGTGTAGTAAGGAGAAAGGAATAATAGAAAGATGATGGGCTACCAGAAGTGCAGAAGACCGAGCAGTGAAGCCTGCAAGCTGAAAGAGTTCAAGATCAAAGGGAACAGTGCTGCTGAGTGGTCAGTCCAACAGTGTGGTCAAAGAGGACCAAGTCAGATGCAGGTGTACAGGTGATTCTCAGTGTAGGTCTATGTATATCCATCAGGACATATGATGATCTAGATCATCTTGAAGTTTTTTCTCTGAATTAGAAAACTCACTGTTTCTTTAGACTCTTGCACATAAAAATAAATGCCAATATAAAAAGTCTGTGATTGCCAAGAAATAACCTGGTCACTTGGGCTTTGAGCATATTTCCAATTTACTGGTTTGCTAAGAGCACTTAACGTATACAGTTTACCTAAACATAACAGAAAATAAAATTTTAAAGTGAAACAAATATTATGGCACTATCTATCATAGTTCTTGACTAATACTCATATACTCAAAAATATCTGCAGGTATAATTCCACACATGAGATCATGTTCAAGGCCAGAGTGAGGCACTGATTCTAATCTTACCTCCAGTCCATTTCTATGTGAAATTTGGATAATTATTTGGTTCAAATCTGAGCTATTTTAAGATGGTAGCCAGTAGCAAGGCTGAAGACAAACTTGTTACAAGAATGTCTTCAGGGGGCTGGGGTTGTGGCAGAGCACTTGCCTCTCACATATGAGGCACTAGGTTGGATCCTCAGCATCAAATAAAAATAAACAAAATAAAGATATTGTGTCCATGTATAACCAAAAAAAAAATTTTTAAATCATCAGTACTTTTGCCAAAATGTATACATTCTATATTAAAATGTATCTAATGTAGCTATTTCAAGATCAGTGCAATAGAGCTGGGGTTGTGGCTCAGTGGTAGAGTGCTTGTCTCACATGTGTGAGGCACTGGTTTTGATCCTCAGCACCACATAAAAAGCAAATAAGAATTCATACCCCACTTGAATCAAATGTATGATATGTCAAGATCATTGTAATGTTTTGAGCAACTAATAAAATAAAGTAAATAAATAACGGTATTGCATCCATCTACACTAAAAAAATTTTAAAAAATAAATGCAATAAACTGTTGGAGTCTGTAAACAAGTCAAAATAACACCTGGCATTTTGCCAGGGGAATGTTAAAGTTCATAAACAAGTCTGGATGGTGCCTGGCAAAATGCCAGAGGGAGTGGTTTGAAAAGTAACAAAAGCGAGCCATTAAGTGTGGAGATTTCTTATTGGTTCAGTGCTGTATCGAGTTTATGCTAATTAGATAAGCTGTGTGGAATGTATAAATACTGCTCCTGTCCTGCAATAAACGGCTCCCACTCCTGCTGTATCAATCTACACAAGTTGTTCGTCACCCCCGGTTAGTTTGCTGCAGCTGGACTGCGGCAATAAACAATGGAAAATTTTAAGTTCTTAAAATACTTGAAGAACTAAATAGAATTAATGGTTAATTGAATTTATAACTTGTACTTTGTTTTCACTAAATATTCTGAAGTTTTGTTATAATCCAATTTCCACCTTTTATCCACGGCATTTGTGGATTTCAAGTAGCAATAAGAATACTATAGAGAAATTTTAAAATGAAAAGAGAAAAGGCATCAAGGAAGGAATCTTTGTGTCATTTCACAATGGTTCTTAGGAGATCTTTAATAAATAAAGTATTAGGATTTCAGTTCTATATAGTTTTATATAGACTATCTAAAAATAAAATTCCTAAGTGCTGAATCAGGATTTTATGTATGCGACATGCTGAATCAGTTCTTTCAAATGTGAGCATTTTTCACAGACTTTTAAAAGTAGATTGTGGCTCCCAAAGGGGAAAAGAGTAAGAATTCCCCACCCCTCCATTACTGGGAATCAAACTCATGTCCTGGTGCATGCTAGGCAGGTGCTGTACCACTGCAACTATGTCCCCAGCCAGCAGGCTATTCTTGAAAATAGAGGAAATGAGCAAACTAGAATATCCATTAATTTGGGGGGATTGAACCCAGGGGTGCTATACAAGAGCTATATTCCCAGCTTCCCCTCACCACCATCTCCTTTTCTTTCTTTTTCTTTTTTCTTTCTTCATTTCTTCCTTTTTTCTTTGAGACAGAGTCATATTAAGTTGCAGAGGCTGGTCCCCAACCTGCTATCCTCCTGCCTTAGCCTCCCAAGTCACTGGCATTATAAGGCTATGCCAACCACACTCATATCTATTTATTAACTCATTCTATATTTGAAAAGTTATATACTTCAGGATCAGGCTGACTTCTAGAAAAGGGAACATTTTATTGATTATAAGTCATATATACTAGGGCTTAATTGATTTTAGATAGTGGACTTCAGAAATCCCTGCTGAGTTCTCTTAGGAATAGAGAGGAAATGCCACTTAGTTGTGGGTAAACCATAACTGGAGAATAGTTTAGGATGGCATTTTCTAAGTGGGGTTATGGAGGGAATGGAGGACACCAAGGAACAATTAGTAACTTGTCTTTGCCTGTCCTTTGCTTCCACTGTTTCCACTAGAAGGAACTACTCTGAACATTGCTACACTATTTTTGAGCAAGACTGTTCTCTTTTGCCCAACCCTGGACACTGAGTAATTGTTTAGTGACATAAATGGAATAGTTAATTCTAAAGGATCCCTTGGGGGAGAGAGCTATTGGATCAATAACATGATTATTATAGAAAATATTTTAAATACATAAATGTACAAAGAAAGGAAAAATCATCTGTAATCATACTATCATAAGCATTGTTTATATTTGGATTATATACAATTTTATGTATATGCAGTTATTAAATGGGAACATAATGTGTTTTATTACTTTTCAATTTAATACTTAAGTGTTATTTCTGATGTATTTTGATATTCTTCAAGAATATTATTTTTTATGTTTTTTATATATTCAATAATGTTAATGTCTGCCTTTTATTTATTTTAAAAACCCCTATGAATTTTCATTTTTGTTGTTTTTAGGTTTTCCCTAATACGGACAATGATATATTAAACATCTTTGTAAATCTTTTTGCCATCTCTAATTTTTTTTAGAATATGTTTATAGTAATAGAATTATATACCCAAAGGATAAAAGTTTGTTTTTTGAGATGGCCCAAGCTGGCCTTGAATTCCCGTGCTCAAGAGATCCCTTGCCTCAGCCTCCATAGCAATTGAGACTTATAGGCCTGCACCACCACACTTGGTGGAAGCATTTTAAAACCGGGTGTGAGAGTGAGTTTTAAAAATACCTAATATATTCGGTCAAATTACCCTTCAGAAAGTTTGTGACATTGTACATTTTCACCAGCAGTGCCCATTTCCCACAGCTATGCAAATTGCATATTGATGTTTCTTCTAAATGTAGGTTTTGTAAGTCTTTAAGCAACTGGAAACTCAACTTGCATTTTTAAATTTACTGGTTTATTGAACATTTTTCTTAAGTTTTGACCTTTTAATGTCTAAGAATGTATCCTTTTGACTTACCTGTTCATTGTCCACTTTTCTTGGGGAAATTTTTCTATAAGAATTTTTTGTAGATGAAGGAAATGATCCCCCTGTCATGTATTAGGATGATTTCCTTGTTTGTTGATTGACTGTTGATTCTGTTTTGGCATTTAAAATTTTTCTATTCTATATACAGGAGAAAATGCAACGTGTGGATGACACTAAAGAGTTCATATTCTTAACATAAATATTCCCCTAAGAATATTTATTTAAGGTCTTTTGTTACTATTAATCCATTTTGCCTATGCTGAGCATTGCATATATATCCACTGGCTAGATTTGAAGACAATATATCTAGTAAATTACCAACAATTTTTTTACTTACAGAGTATGGGTTAAATAAGGCTATCCTAACATTGGCTAGTTACTGCTGAAGAGACAATCCTATTCATTCAAAATTTCAGTATGACCTTAAAAATAAGCAGAACTGATTTATCAGTTACTTCTGATAAAGAGGCAAATAACCTATGCAAATACTACAATAAGGCCACATACTGAACTACCCATACAATTAAAAAATGAAATCTTCGAGGGTTGAAAATACATCTGAAGGTTTTTTAAAAATGTCTTATGATGCTGGGTGTGATGGCTCACGCCTGTAATTCCAGGGGCTCAGGAGGCTGAAGCAGGAAGATTTCAAGTTCAAGGCCAGCTTCAACAAATTAGCAAGACCCTATCTCAAAATTCAAAAATTAAAAAGGGCTGGGAATGCAGTTCAGTGATTAAGTACCCTGGGTTCAATCCCTGGTACCAAAAAAAAAAGTTTTATGATCTAGGGGGGGTCAGCTATGTATAATATTTTATTATAATCTGTACCTATTGTTTATATAGCCCATCTATTCATATGGTATAAATATTCTATATGTGACACACAGTGGTTGACAGTGTTTCTCTAGCCAAGCACACATAGCACTCTCAAAATTATATAAAATTTTGTATCATTTTGCTCTCTTTATGGTACCTACATAAAGTAAAGGACAGACCTTTAAACCAGCCTACATTGTTACTTTTTGGCATGTTCTATGAGATTAAAACAATTTTGCTTTGACAAAAGTAACATCAAAACTAGATACAGTTACAAGCCTTGTTTCCATTCTAGTCATTTAATTCTCATTCTGTTTTCCTAGTGGAATGGTTTTTATTTGTGTAATATTCCTAATTAGAAATATCCTCTATATAGAAAAAGAATTGACTGATTAAATCATTACTTTTTATATAGTGATTTCAACTATCATAGAAATTTGTTTTTTCAGGGTCAAATTGTAAGCAAGTTTAAAATATTCACTAGTATATGCTCTATAATGTTATTCTTTCAGAAAATATAAGAGTAACTATAATGGCATATTTTGAAGAAATGGACTAGTAGAAATAAATATATACAATATAATGTTGTAAACTGTGAATTTAGTAGATCAGCCATACCTGTTTATTCATTATTGTATTGCTAAAATTAATCAATACACTTTGTAAAATGGGCTCTTTAAAACAATTTATAAATGTGTACAAGATATACAAAATTATGAAATTTTAAATAGAACTTATTTCTGCATAAATGGCAAATTACAATAATGCTAAAATTCTCAAGGTCACAACCAGATATTACAGTGCAGATATATTTTATGCATTTTGACAGAATGAGGAAATTGATTGTAATCTCTAAGAAAATAATTTATATAAAAATGAGCAAAGTTGAAATGTTTGCTAAGTAGTTTTCTCCAGTGAACTCTATATGTTCTATAATTTTAAAGAGCATGTTCAAATCATAATACATGTGTGTACACACATACACAAAATGATTTTCAATTATTATGCATTTCATTTTATTCTCTAAATGATATAGGATCCTGCTGTTCTGTAACTGTTTCTCTCACCGACTCATGTGCTCTTGTGACACATTTGACTTGGAGAGCTCTGGTAACCATGGTTCAAGACACCTAAACCCAAACTTAAGACTATTTTTTAAAAGTCAATCCTTCCATTAAGAACAGGTCCAGAAGTTCATATAATAGCTACAATGGCATGTCCATTAGCCTGTCAGACAGCAACCCATATGCTGAGATGAGAAAAAAAGCAATGGTCCAACTTCTCTAACTTTGTGTAAACACTTATGGAGACATTTGGAGACATTCATGACCACAAACTTACCCACATTTTCTCATTTGGAATGTCTTGAGTTATATATAGAAATAGCAGAAATACACTCTTCTCTATTGTTTCCTAAACCAGTGTTTTTATTTATTAGATAATAATATATAACACTAAACATTTTTAAAATTACAGTTTTGTTTATATAGTAAATGTGTTTCCAAGATACATAGGAAGCAGATATGTGGAATAAGCAAATTGATTTTTAACTATCTTTTTTGTGTTTTAACTACAACTGTGGTTTATGATTCCATTGCCTGAACATGTAGCACTCCATAAATACCATTTTATGATTATACTTCATGTTTAGAGTTTGTAATTATATATAATATAAGGCACTAAAATGAAAATCTGAGAATTTTTTTTAATGTTTATTTTTTTAGTTGTAGTCAGACACAGTACCTTTGTTTTATTTATTTATTTTTATGTGGTGCTGAGGATCGAACCCAGGGCCCTGTGTGCTAGGCGAGCGCTCTACCGCTGAGCCACAATCCCAGCCCCTGAGAAATGTTTTTTAAAATTAATTTTTGTTTCTCAAATTTCTAGTTTTACAAGTTTAGTTGTAAATCTTTTAACAAGCTCCATGGAGTGCATTACAGAGACTGAAGCAGTAAGCAGTTAATAAGTGCAAGAACCTGAAAGAAAAAGAAATACAAGAAAACATAGAAGAGGAAGATGGAAAGAGATTTTTTGGTTTGGTTTTATTGTTGTTGTTGTTGCTGGCTTTTTTGTGTATGTTTTTGTGTTTTCTTTTTTGTATTGGGGATTGAATCCAGGGGTGCTCTACCATTGAGGTACTGAGGTACATTCCTGTTTTGAGATAGGGTGGAGTTCCACAGTAGAGTGCTTGCCTAGCATGCTTGAGGCCCTGGATTGAATCCCCCAGCATGGCAAAAAGCAAAGCAAACAAAGAGAAAAAAAATGGTTTTTAAATTTGAAACTCTGCCTTGGTGTTAGAAAAATGAATTTCTGTTTTGATTTGCATGTTTAAAAATGAACAAATGTTTGCTTTTTAAATGGCCTGCATTTTTCAAAAGAGATACGTTGTGCCTATGGTGCTGTGTCTCCTATTTGTGGGTTGGACAGAGCACTTTAGATGCCCTGCCATAGTCACACAATTAAGAATGTGATAGTTGGAGGATGACAGATGTGTAATTAAGGAGAAGTGATTAATTCTTTTGAATATAAAACTGAGCTCAATATGCTTATCTTATTTTTGTCATTCTAAAAATGTATTAAACCTAAGTTAATTAAGAATGTTAAGAACAGAGTGCTTGGTGGGTCATGGTGGCGGGTGCCTATAATCCCAGCAGCTCTGGAGGCTGAGGCAGGAGGATCACGAGTCCAAAGCCAGCCTCAGCAAAAGCGAGGCCCTAAGCAACTCAGGGAGACCCTCTCTCTAAATAAAATACAAAATAGGGCTGGGGGTGTGGCTCAGTGGTCGAGTGCCCCTGAATTCAATCCCCAGTACCCGTCCCCCCCCCCAAAAAAAAAAAAGAACAGAGTGCTCACAGGGGCTGGAGGAAGATCACTCCTAAATTCCTTTTAAATCTTGATTTGGTGTCTTAACATCCATTCTTAAATCTGACTTCTAGTCTTCAGCTTTTTCAAATGTGTTTCAATCAAGTCCACTAGTTGGCTAATTAGACTTACAAAATGAAAACAAGTGTCCCTATGGAAGGATTTCTTGGTGAAGCAGCCTGAAATCTGATAATGTGTTTTACTAATATGGAGGTAGGTGAATTCAATCCATGCATTTTTAAGTTTCATTCTGTGTTTTGCTCTGTATTTTTTCAGGTCTTTCAGGGGATCAAACTTGAACTTCCCCCCTTTTTCTTCTACCATGTGGACAGAGCAATCACAACAAATTTTGGGGTCCCAGCACCTTAGTAGTACATGAATACTGTTAATGAGAACTTGAATTTAAAATAACTTTTTTTGAAAAAGAGTAGAAATAGAAAACATGCCTCAGAGAATCACAATCCATGTCTGGGATGCATTTTTATCATCTCTGAAATAAAGGACTTAAAATAGATGAAGGCCCAGCATCATCCCTCCCAGCTCCAAAGGTTTATGCTCTTATTGTTTCTAAAAGACCTATGAAACTTGCCAGGGCAAAAGCAGGCAAGTGTGTAGCCTCTGGGAGGAACTCAGGGGTTTTTGTTACTTTCAGCAACCATTTCAATTGAGAACCTCATTTTATTCTGCTGGCTATAGTACAGAGGCCTGCCACTTTCATTTCCAGTCTGAATCACTTGGATCAATGTCAGAGAGAATAGAGCCTTCTTGTTCAAGATATGCACATAAAAATAATATTTAAAAAGAAAACTACAAAATATACTAACATAAAATAAAGCTCAAAAGCTCTTAGAGCAAAATATTTAAAGGGGGGAATGTTAACCCTTTATAAAAGGATCATGGGATAGCCCTTAATTACATATCATTTATATTCCTGGGAATAAGAAAAACCTTAAAAGACTGGATCATAGAAAGCTTTTGCAATTTAAAGAAACCTTTTTTTCTGCACTGATGTAGCTAATAGAAAACTAATCGGAACTTTATTTTCTTTTTATTTATTTATTTTCAGTTGTAGTTGGACACAATACCTTTATTTTATTTATTTATGTGGTGCTGAGGATCGAACCCAGCACCTCATGCATGCTAGGCGAGCACTCTACCAATGAGCCATGACACCAACCCACTTTCTTTTCTTTTTAAGAAGAAAAGCCACTAGAGATTAGACTCTAATGTTGTAAGCGATTCCTTGTCATAGGAATAATTTACGATGCCCAGATGGGTGAAGAGATAGGGGTCCATGGGGAAGGAAATGGTTTGAAAATATTTAGAAATAAAAATCTTCCTAATTTGAATCTAGCTTTTCTATGGTAGAATTAGATGTGTTTTAATTCTAGGTGACTGATTAAGTTTAATCATCAATATTAAAATCGTCTCATTTGTCAGCTAAGTTATAACTGGAGCACACCAGCAAAAGGTAGCACTAGAATTAACACACACACTGGAATGTTAACTCACCCACATTCTGCCTACTATCCCCATTCTCCTCCAGAACTACACCCCCATGTGTCTTTTGCATGCAGAGTTCTCTTTAAAGCCAATGAGAGTTTCATGCGTGGGAAATCAAAGCTACCTTATATAAAAGCATATGGTTAGGAGTCCAGAGGACATTGAAAAATACTATATACTTGTAGTCTCCCTGGGGGGTGCTATCCAACAATGAGACCCTTCAATTTTGCATTTCTTGTGCCTACGCTGTTTAAATTGGTGGCCTCAGTGCTGTAGCACCAGGGTTTGTTTTTACATTTAGTTCCCTTAGATTTTTTTTTATTAATCTACTTACACACACACACACACACACACACACACACACACACACACAAAATAGGGAAAGAAGGCAGGGGGCGAGGAAAGAATAAATCATTATGCAGCTCTCAACCTCCACAGGAAAATAGCAGTACAAACCCACAGATCCAGAAGTGTCAAGTAATGGGGATGTTTGTTTACAAGTCACAGATTCAATTACATAACTAGAGCAGTTAGGGGACTCTAGTGAGTGTGTCATGGGTGGGAAAACCTTTGCTTTTGAGTTACTCAACAGACTTCATCTCTGATATAGGTTCATACAGAATGTTTACTTGTTTTTACTTTATGAATTTTTTTTTAGTTTTGTTGTACAAAAACAAAAGTACAGTGTTTCCATGTAGAGTAGCCTCTCATTCTTTATTATTAAAAATATTAGATTGCCTTAAAACACATTCTCTTCATGAGAGTTGTTAAACCAACAGCATGCACTTATAAGGAAAATTGGAATAGCTTTATATTTGCCAGCCTAGAATTCCTGTCTGATTTCACAGGGGAAAATGTGTTATATGACTAAGGGATCAGTCCTAACTCTCCTTCATTCTTCACCTTATAACTTCTTTTATTGGTGGTTTATTTTTTTATTTTTTAAGTTTTATGACTACATAATGTTTAGAAAATGAAAACCTTTAAAAATATTTCCACATTGTGCTGGGGGTGATGGTGCATACCTGTAACTCCAGCAACTTGGGAGGCTGAAACAGGAGGATTGCAAGTTCAAGACCAGCCTCAGCAATTTAGAGAAGCCCTAAGCAATTTAGTGAGACCCTGTCTCAAAATAAAAATTAGAAAGGACTGGGGATGTTGCTCAGTGGCTAATGCCTCTGGGTTCAAAATAAAACAAAACTTTCCATATAAATAAAAATTTCTTAGATCTGAGATAGTATAAAAATTCAACTCTAAAGAAAAAAGTTAAAAAATCAAGTAAGTCATTACATTGGACTATAGTAAACTTCATAAGTAGTTACTTTCAACAAAACTCTTAAAAAATGGTTTTATGATCTTTTTAATCCTTACACTTATAATTAATCTTTAAAAATATTTTTCCCTGAAAATTTATAGCCAGATTTCATTGCTACATTGGTAAGAATGGGAATTAATTCCGAAAGATTATAAGTAACCAACTTTTTTCTTTGGGGGGGGGGGTACTGGGATTGAACCTAGGAGTACTTAATCACTGGATCATATCCCTAGTTTTTTTATTTTTAATTCTTTTCAAATTTTAGACAAGATCTCACTAAATTGCTGCATCTGGGCTGGAACTTGTGATCCTCCTGTCTCCAGGTTTTGAAGTTGCTGGGATTACAGGTCTGTGCCACCATCCCCAGCTAATTAACCAACTTCTGATAGCAAATTAAATTAAAACTATGGTTTCAAAGTCAGAACATTCATATAACATTGTTTTTCTTTCTCATCTCTCTAACTTGTTATTCAATTGGGTCAGTTTAGTGTTATATGCTATTCCCTAGGGGAAAATCCTAAGGGAATTATTACAGAAGAATATGTTTTTCACCAGGCAGACAAAAGCACTGAGTTAGGTCCCTCAGGGAACCTTCTCAGGGTGTTCTATAGTTAATGGTGCAGGGCTAGGAGGGAGCTTCCCAGGGCTGAGGCACAGTACCCAGAGGGCTGCTCAGCTCTTCTTTCTAGTAGACATTGAGGACAGGTATTAAGTCCAAATTAATCTGGCAAGAAATGGCTTGTTTGGTTTTTTTGTTTGTTTAAATTCAAGTCTTGGCATAGAGCATGATATTTCGTGGCCTATGTCCTACTCAAGTTAAAGATGAGACTGAAATGATTTATTGTCTAGAGACAAGAATAGTGCAAGCAACTACAATAAATAATCTGGAAGAATAGTTAAGTAGATTGTGTGTTCCCAATGCAGCAATATCATAGTGCCTCTGTGGTAGGATTTTGATATTTACCACATGGTGAAGTTGGTTAAGGTCCTTCCATCCATTGAATTGTCACTGAATATTAGGCAGAGGAAAATGAGTCAAAGGACAAGGATAGATATCTACTACAGATGGATTTCTCTCAACTGCTATTAAAATTCTTGGTCCGTAGAGATTTTAATGCCATGTTGTTTCAATAATAGGTGATAAAGATGAATTATGCAATTTATGTGGAGGTTAATTATATGAACAAGATTTTACATATCTGTAAATGTGTAAAACAATGATAGTGTACAGAGATGCCTACTTTGTCTGCTACCCAAAGGCATAAAAAAATCATCATATACAATAATAATCACAATTATAATATTTTATCCTTGATGCCTTAATTTAAATATTGAGCCTAAACTTTCAAAGCACTGTTAAGTACATAAGTTAATTTATACATAATCAGAGTTCTTTATTACACAAAGTACAATACTCTGAGGTGTGAAATGGGAATGATACATACTTGTCTTTTTATAGGATGAAAGAGGAGTGGATTTTAGACAGTTTAAAATATAAGTGTTCTTCATTGCTGTATGTATGCTATACTTCCATATAAAGTTTAAAAGTCTCCGGAAATATTACATGTGTATTAATTTGGTATAAAAATCACTAAAAATGAGTGGACTAAGTCAGTTCTTAAGAAAGGACATGTGTTTTTTTAATATTTATTTTTCAGTTGTAGTTGGACACAATACTTTTATTTTATTTATTTATTTTTATGTGGTGCTGAGGATTCGAACCCAGGGCCTCTCACATGCTAGGTGACCACTCTACCGCTGAGTCACAACCCCAACCCCATGTTCCTTTTTTTTTTTTTTAATAAAAACGGATTGAGATGTCTTTAAAGAGTGATTTTTATCTATCTTTCCTTCAAAATGATTCTGAAGATTTGTGGGTGGTCGTAAACTCTGGAGATATAACTGAGGTTTTATTAGGATACCTTGCATTAGTTTTTTTAAGCTTAGAGAGACAGAATAGGGACAAAGGAGAGAGTACATTTCTACCCAGACAGAGTGGTTTCTGGTGTCACTTCTTGGTGATCTGTTTGAGATGGTGCAAAGGGAATGAATGAGGCTGAGGCAGAATGATTACAAGTTTAAGGCCCAGACTGGGCCTTAAACTTGTAATCATTAAGTGACCCTGTTAAAATAAAAAATAGAAAGGACTGAAGATGTAGCTCAGTAGTGAAATGCTTGCCTAGCTAGTATGAAGCCCTGGGGTTGATCCCCAGTATCACAAAGAGGTGGGGGATATGAATGAGCTGTGGGGTTTAATTCTCTGCTCTGTTTCTGCATCTCACTGAACCTTGGTTTCCTCATCTATAAAAGAGAAGGTTGCTTTGCGAAGTAGTGCTGAATACTATTATCGCAGCAGGAGAGAACCACAAAATAACACCTTGGGTCTAAGTATTAGAATTATGTAATTGTAAAATAGATGAACCGATTTCCTTTCAATTGTAAGTAGTTTTAAACACCACCAAAGATGGTAAGGCTAAGCCATTAAAGTGGCTTTTATAAAACTTTTTTTCTTTGGCTTTTATCAACTATAAATTAAATCTACTCTATTCATAGTTTGAAGCTGAGGAAGTAAGCTCTTGTGACCTGAAAATATTTTCACCCCAGGAAAATGATTATTCCTTGAAAAGCCAAAATGTTTTACACTCAGTCCTCCTGTTTAAAGTCTAAAGATGTCATATATATATATATACACATACATATACATACATATATATAATGTATACACACATATATACATATGTACATTTTTTCCTCAGTTGAAAAATCAAGAATTGTTTTCAAAACCTTAAACAAAGATCAATATAAATTACATAAGTCATATATTGCCTGAGGACCTTAATGGAGCACATAATAAATACTAATTAACTTTAGCAACACCCTTGTGGTAAAAATGTTATTACTCTACCTCCCCTTTAAACAGGCAGGGAGACAAAGATTATATGAGACCAAGCAATTCACCTGGGATGTGTGGAAGAAGTTGCTAAACCAGAAAAGAGAACCCAGGAGGTTGGAATCTGAACCCCATGTGCTTACATTTTAAAATATCTCATTATGCATATCATCTCTACTTTTCTTTACATTGATATATCTGAAGTAGGGAATAGAGTATATATACTCGCCCCCAACCTCAAAATTTAGCTACTCATTTTCCAAGACCTATAATTACAAATTACTTATTCATAATACAAACACTTCAGTAGTTTAGATCTGAGTTTATTTAGTAAGCTTCAAATTGTTCCTACATTTGGATTAGAAATGGAATTTAATAAGAAAATGAGGACTGAGAACAACAATGAAAATAAAACAAAGTTCTTTAAGCAGATAAGTGATTTACTTGTTCATTGTTTTTATAAACACATGCTGTTTATTATTATTATTAGAGTGTGTATGTGGTACTGGAGATTAAATCCAGGGATTAAATCAACTATGGTAGGCAAGTGCTCTATCACTGAGCTACACCCCAGCCCCAACTTTTATACTTTTGTCCCCACAGTTGTTAACTCATAAGGTAACCCAGGAATTGCATTTTGATCTCCTACCCTGTCTCAACCCCTTTGTGTATAGAGACCACTCAATAAAGACATTGTCAGAAACACAATAGTTCTCCCAGTTGTAGATGGACCAGTAATGAGCATAAGGTGATGTAAAATGGATAACACAACCTATAAACTAGATTGCTTACTAAAGCATTCACTTAATATAGTATATTTACTCATTTAACCAAGTAATTTGTAATTTAAACAATCCTAGAAATGAAACTGAGGGGCCTGTGTTGACTTTAACTAGTTAGCTTTGGTAAATAAACACCAGTGCTATTTCTTTTTTAAAAATAAACATTTAACAACTGGGGTATGATTTATGATTTAAAAAAAAACAACAACAAAGATATTGACTGTGTCAAGAACCCGCATAACTTACATCTGTCCACATTTTATTTTACCAGAAATCACTTCTCCTAGACAAGAAGAAATGTTAGAGGCTGCTTGATTACCAGTATTTGGTAGTATGAAAAATGGAACTCATCACCATTTGCTAGGGTTTTTTCTCCCCCCCCAAAAGGCAATATTTGTTTATTAAGCACTCACGTATGTCCTTTTCTCTCACAATTTTGGAGTTGTGATGCATAAAATAATACCTTGAAATTGTTGATTATAATACAGAAAACCAGAATTGAATTTGGTTTTATGAGATAAGTTTCAACTTTGAGGTACTGCAGTGCACTTCTGAAAATGAGCCTTGCAAGTGTTTTTCCACTAGAATATTTATGGATATAGTAATTTAGGCAGACATTCCCTAGAGTAGATTATGACAAGCCCATAGCTGAAAGATAAGAATAAAACATAAAGTTTCCAGTTGCAAGTAGAGAAAGACATTTTATATTTTATACACACACATACTTTTTTTTTAAAGAACCACTTTCTTTTTTAATATCATTGGCACTAAGTTAAAACAATCTACACATTTGGAAAACTGTCTTTATGACTATTTCTGATAGATCACATTCTTTCCTGTTTCTAGGTTAAAGTTAAATAACTCCCGAGACTTTAATTTTAGTTTCTCAAACAAGATAAAACCAGTTGAACTGCTTTTTATTATTTCCCGAGCCAGGAACTGAGGCCAACACTATTGAAGAGGTAACCACAAATTGACTTTTTGTGTTTTGTAGGTAAATATTAGCAAATAAATGGGAGTTGTTGATGTCCTTAAAAATAATTTCAGAAGAAATGAAAGAGTCTTCATATTACCATTAATCAAACTATTTCCCACTGCTTTTTCTGGGGAAGAATTTACAAATGTCAGTAAAACATCCACGCACACACACTTTTTTTATGGTGCTCGGTATCAAACCTGGGGTCTTAGGCTAAGCAAGTGCTTTATCATTGAACTATAGCTCCACCCCCAGTAAAGTCCTTCATATGTAGAAATTATGGTGTTTAAAAACATGCTAAAATGTCATTGCTGCTACTGACAGCTATCTCTGCAACAGGACTAACATTGTTAAAATACATTTTAAGAGTCTTGGCAGATAGTGTTCCTACAATCATCACATTTTAAAGACCTTTCTAAATCGTGAGTTACATGAAGTAAAGAACCAAAGAAAAAAATTAGGCGAGGTTGTTTCATTCAGCTGTGTCTTTTCCCTCTGGGGCCTATTAAGTACTATACAAACAAGGCTGCCTCTTGGTCTGGCTGATTTGGCCTTGGTACACACCTCTCAGGCAAGTGGAGCCAATCCTCCAGAACACTCTGTCTGGTCTTGAACAGCTTGTTATTCACATTTCAGGCCTCTTTTTTTCACACCTATTTTTCATTTCATGATGTCATCAGAGCATCTGATACTGATCAACGGAAGGTAGGCTAGGATGCGTGTGTTCAGACAAGGACATGCTGGGGCTATATGCAAGCTTTACAGAGTAGAATAGTGGTACAGGGTGTGTTTTACTGGCACAAGTTGTTTAACATCTGAGCAGGAAAAAAAATGTGTTCAGAAATGTCTCTTTACCTCCTTCTCAGGGTTACAGTGACTTTCCAGGCCAAGCATTGAACAAAGAAGAAAGGAACCCATTTTTAATAGCAATGGACAAATGCAGAAGCAACATGTGTTGGCATTTCATCATGTGGAGTCTTATTCAGGTCGTTTATCCTAACACAGAGGAGGATGATTCCAAGAAGCAAAAACGTGTTTACTTTGGCCTCATGAAATTCATGCTTGGGCAAATCTTAGGGGTATAGAATCTTCTGCACATTCATGCATAACACCCATTACTGTTAATAGGAGATAACCAGATACATAGAAAAGAAAACATGCCCTTTAGAATTGAACTTGGACCTTAGGGATGAAAATATCTCCCTCACTAATAGCTGATGGGAATTATACAGTCTCAAATTTACTCCCTGCTGACCTGACATCATTGAATTTGGAGAAGCAAAGCCAGGTTCATCCAGGGGTAGCAGAGGAAAAAAAATGTTTTGAAAAAAAAAAAGGTGATTATAAATCTGTCTTTTAAATTAAGTCACAAAAGTCCCTGCCTAATTATATCATAAAAACAAGTTCTAGCTCAAAGTTCCAAGGCAAGAGAAGCTGCAACAGATTTGTTTACTACTTTTGACCAATCATTCTTGATTAATTTTTCTTAAAACCATAAATTTAGCTCCTTTAATAAAAGCAGACTCATCTAATAAAATAAAATAATTTGGAGATTAATTTACATTTAATTTTCAGGGATTCATGGTTAGGGAAAACAGTAAAAATAATTTTGATCCACAGAAAAATACAAACTTTGACTCATACACGATCAATGATCTTCTTGACCCCCAAAGTGAACAAAGAACCAGCCAATCACTGAAGCAACATGGTATTGAGAAATTGCAGTGAGTAAATAACCAGGTATGATGGCACGTGCTTATAATCCTAGTGACTCAGAAGGCTGAGACAGGAGGATTGCAATTTATAGTCCAGCCTCAGCAATTTAACAAGGCCCTAAGCAACTTAGGGAGACCCTAAGTTGAAAAGTGAAAATAAAAAGGACTGGGGATATGGCTCAGTGATAAAGCACTCCTGAATTCAATCCCCAGTGCTTAAAAAAATTATTATGAGTGAAACATTATGGGAAGTGCTGAAGGGAGACAAAAAGCATAATTCTTTCATTTAAAGAAACATAGGGCTAAACCTGAATGTCAGTCCAAAGCCATATGGATAGTTTTCCATGCACTTTCTTGCTTTGACCTTGTCTCTCTCCTTTTAATAGGATTGTGAACAAAAGGGTAAGGAGGAGAAAAAGGCAAGGTCCCCAGTAGTCTGTTGATTGGTGTGTGTGTGTGTGTGTGTGTGTGTGTGTGTGTGTGAGAGAGAGAGAGAGAGAGAGAGAGAGGTGGGGGGGAGAGGGAGAGAGATGAACTCTGAGAATCAAACTATCTTAAAAAGACAAGTTTTAAAATAGATAAATCTGAGCTGTTCATCTCAACCTTTCCAAGTCTCTGTCTTTGCATCTGTGATATGGGAGCAATGATTCTACTTTACAGGATGGTTATTTTATTAAATAAGATAGCATGTCTAAAGTACTTAGCATGGGACTTGATAAATAGGAAGAGTTTAAATACACAGTAGTCTTCATTAACATTAATGATGGATAGTAGCTAATATCTATTTAATATCTAGTATGCCTTTCATGGAATATTCCTGACTATTGAATTTGCTAGTGTCTCAACTCTCCAGGCAAAGAGTATGAATTATAACTCTATGAGAAATTGGTTGATCTCTTCTGCGGTTTGTTCCAAGGACTAACTCAGCAAATGACCCAGACTGGCAGTGTGGGGTACAGGATGGGATGGAGTAGAGGGTGAAGAATCATGCCTGTTCAGAGAGAATTAAGGCCAGCAGCATGCCTTTGCCAAGTCAGAGCTACCGCAGACGTCCCTCAGCTTTGCACTCTATGGGACTGAGTAGCTTTATTTGTGCCAGGCTGGCCTTGTGGATAATCCCAAAGAGAGTTAAGCTAACTCCAGCATTGGGACTCTCAGGCGCTTAGTTTTGTAATGAAGCTTTGTTTTGGAGCAAAGGACAGCACAATATCTAGCTCAGTCCAATCAATGACATAAGAGGAGATAAGTTCTGCTTAAAAGGAGGAAATCCAGAAATGAAATCACAAAATCTACGTTATGCAGGGTGCGTGCAGAAAGACACCTCTGTCTCCTGCCCATGTCAGTTGAGGTGATAGAAGACTTAACACTTTAAGAGAATTAAGGGTGAGTTGTTGAGAAAAGGCTTGAGTCCTGGAATTGGGGAAGCTCAGGTGAAAGTGCCATCACAGTAAAAAGTTCAATTATGTTTGTGCATCTGATGAAGATATGACTTGGGAAAATCATTTTAAGATGGAGAGTTAGCCTAGATATATGTGAACCAATCTGGGAAAATTTATATTGATGCAGATTTTTTTTAATTGTAATTTTTAAAAATACAAATTAAATAGAAAATCCTGCATTTCATATCTAAGGGGAAAGAAAAGGAAAGTCATGAGGACCTTGACCCCTAAGCTCTGAGTACATGTGCTAATGATAATTGACAAAGACATGTGTTTCACTCTGTAAAATTTACAAGTTGAACCCACATGTAGGTGTCTAAAGTTGGTCGCAGATGCAGGTATCCCAGACCAAGAGGAAGCTTGAAGGCCATCCAGTCTATCCTGCCACTAGTACCACCTAGTGGTCGCCAAGAAGATATGTAAGCATCTTTCTAAAAATTACTTCAAAAAATTGTAAAAGCCATGGATCAATACAATAAAACTCCTTGTTATACCAAGGGTGGTGGTGCATGCGTGTAATCCCAGTAACTCAGGAGGCTGAGGCAGTAGGATTGCAAGTTCCAGGCCAGTCTCAGTAATTTAGCAAGGCCCTAAGCAACCCTGTCTCCAAATTAAAAACAAAAAGGACTGGAAATGTAGCTCAGTGGCATAGCATCCTTGAGTTCAATCCCCAGTACCACAACACAAAACAAAACAGAAACCTCATTGTTAAAAACAATTGAAAAATGCATAAGAATTCAGAGCAAATTGTCAAGGGTTCTTCCTTATTAACAGTAACCCTGCCTTTCTGACGTAGTTCACCCAGTTTCAACCTTCCTCCCCTCTCTCTTTCTCTCTGCACTTAGCTTGTAAAAACATAAATGGACTCAAACTACATACTATGGGGTGATTTTCTGCACTTAACAGATATCTTTAAACCTATTTCCCGGCACAGGAAAACATGCTATTGAGCTCAGACACTAGGATTTGTCCACGAGTGTTAGGCCTGCTTTCATATTCTGAGCTGGAAGAGTTACATGGATGTTAATGCCTTCCCCTGGATGAGGTTCTCAGCTCTAACTGGCCATTACTGAAGGGAAAGCAAGGAACAAGAGACAGGTAAGCAAAAAATGAAAGATGAAGACCAGGCAGAGATACACACAGTTTATTTGTCAGAGCTGACAAATAAAGGCTATCTCTCTGAAGGAGAGAGAGGTCCCAAGATGTTTAGGTGTGGAGCTTTTGTGGGGCAGGGGCTTGGAGTTGTAGCTGTGGCGCTGTGGGATAGGCTCCAGTGCTTGTGTTTAGGCAGGTGGGAATAGCATGGATTGGCTTAGGTTGATGGCACCCTGGGGCTTTCCAGAGCAAAGGGATGGTGTCCTTCTGGGATTGGCTAGGGTTATGGTACCATGGGGTAGGTCACTAATGGAGGTGGGGGGAGCTTGGGTAAGGGGAAGTACAGGAAAGCGAAACTTTTAAGGTGGCTACTTATAAGGTGGCCACTTACAAGGTGGCGGTTAACATTTAAGATGGCTGCTCAGATGTTAAATCAAGACCCCACAATTACCACTTCCACTGCTGAATCCTTCCCAATCTTGGGCAGTTGTTCCTCCAGCCCTCTTCCCTGCACCCTAAGCTAGCAATCTGTGGTCTGTCTCCATGCCTCCTCCTTTTCTCCAGTATTCTCAGTGGGCTGACCCTCTCACAGGCCTCTCTGCGGTTGTCACCATTTAACCTCCCCACCCTTCACCACCACTTCAGAAGCCTTCGAACTCATCTCCCTGCCTCCACATAGCCACCAGGAAGATTGCTTTACAACCAGATATCACTGGGTCATTTTATGCTTAAAAGAGTTCCTCTAGCTTTTACTTTCTCTACAGCTAAAACTAAGTTGCTTAATATGTATACAAGGCTCTTCAGAGGCCTCAGCCCACACCTCTTTTCTCCCCCACAACTTCCTAGGCTCCAGCCCCACAGAATCCCTTCCTCCAGAAGGAATCATACACCTTCCTATGCCAGCACCCCACAGGAACTTCTCTAGGCCTGAGATATGCACATTCTTGCTCATCCTCCTGATTAGATTCCACTAATTCCTCAAGATACAGCTCAAATATCATCTATGAAGCTGCCTCTTATTCCTAGCAGACTCCTCCTCTCTACTCTCATGTATTTTATATCCCCTTCTAAACCATATTTTATCATCGATATTTAGCCATAAGCAATTTGATTACATATCATCACACTTCCATTACCATCTTCTGCCCCCAGGGTACCTGGCAGGAGAATGCTTGTTGAATGAATCTGTGCACATTCTGAAGGACTTAGTGAATAAACCCTGTAGCAATGATTTCCAAACTTTAATGTGTTAAGACTCACCTAAAGTGGCTCATTAAAACGCAGATGCTTTGGACCTACCACTCTCTGAGAGTTCACTTGATTTGACAGGTCTACAAAGGTGGAGCTCAGGGGAATGTACATTTTAACAAGCGTCCCAGATAATTCTGATGGCTGTGAGACGCCTTCCCTAGGAAGGCACAGCATGTAATTTGAAGAAAAAAAAAATGGTGAAGAACATTTGTTCCTGGAGATGGCACTCAATGAAGAATGTTCTTATGCCCTTAAGAGATCCCTTGAGGTAGTTGTTCTTGGCACTCCTGAGAATAAATAGATACCAGCCTAAGTTTGATAAAACGACAGTGAATTCCGGGAAGATTATAAAGAAGCATCAAGCAAAGTACAGGGCTGGGCTGTTTCTTTTTTGGGACAATTGTCATCAATCCCCATATGCTTGTTTTGTTAGAATCGTCACTGTTTAGCCAAGCCCAAGCTGTTTTCATTAATATGTTGCATTTGTGTCAAGCGTCTCTTTGGAGGTTCTCCAAGCATTTTAGCAGCTTTAAAGCCTGTCTTCCCTCATTCCCTGAGGGAGGAACAAGCACAAGTTCATGCCGCCAACTCATTAGAGAGGCATTGCTCAAGAGCAGCTCCTGGGACACCAGATGCAGGCAAGAGCAAGAGTGGGCTAATTCCCAGCCCCCTCCCCTCTGCTCTGTCTCATTTTCCCCACCCACCATGCCAAATGCTCATATTGTCTTTAGCAGGTGGCTTCCACCCCTGCCTTCAAGTCTGCTCAATTTTCCTCCCAAGATAGATAAGCTCCAAAAAGATTCACAGGTTCTATGCAACGCAGAAAAGCATCCTGAATGCAAACTGGGCAGAACAAAACCTTGAACAATTAATCCAACAGGTTTTGCAGAAACCATGGGAAACATGGATTTGGTTCTGGATCAAAATATAAGAAATTTTAGGCAGCAGGTGTCCACTAGTCTCCTAGATGTCTGGGGGATCTAGACTTAGCTCCCTGGATCTACCTGGACTCACACGCAGGCTCCTCATTCTTATGATTAATCTCTGGGCAAGCCTCCTGTGAGTTCTTAATCTTGCATTTTCCAACAGACTCTGATTTCTTATATCTGTTCTCAGGCCAATGAGGTTAGCCCAGTTGAGTTAACCCAGTGTTGATCAAGGCACTACTCTGACTCTGCTTTTTCTAGGTTCTGCCTCCCGAATCATGGTCTCTACTTCCCAGCTCCATTACTCCAGATCCAATAAAGTACTACTTAAGAGCCAAAGCAAGATACATATATTCAAAGCAAACCAGCTAAGGGGAAGAGGAGGGAACCACACTGGCAGCTACACCTTGGTGTGTCTGTTCAGTAGTCTATCTGCTCCTCTAGGGATAATCATTCATGCTTTTAGGAGTTGGCCTGACTTGATGGCTTGAGCTTTTGCCTTGTGGGCCACTTAGTGCATTAGTGTTTTTATGTATGTTTCTTTGTTTAAATAAGCATACAGTAAAATTAACTCTCTCTCTCTCTCTCTCTCTCTCTCTCTCTCTCTGTGTGTGTGTGTGTGTGTGTGTGTACAACTCTATGAGTTTTAACATACGTATAGGTTCATGCAATCTCCACCATTATCAGGGTGCAGAACACCTCCATCACTTTAAAAAACTCCCTTGTGGTGTCCCTTTGAGTGTATTCAAACATTGTTTTAAGGACTTGATCTCAAAAAAAAAATCTCTTGGGAAAGGTTAAGCTCTATAGAAAAAGTTAAAAAAGAAAATAATTTTGACATTTCAAATTTTGCTTCAAACAAAGAGGGAGGATGTCACTAATGTCATTGTTACCTCTTGGGCCTTCACCTTCACAGGAATGGTCATCTCAGAGGATGGGAGATGTCAGCCTCTGGGGTTGTCAGAAGCCCAGAGTTCAGGAGGAGGAGGATAAGTATGTTTGAATTGTACTGATTTAGGTTTCCATTCTGTCTCTTCTGCTCACACAAACTATGTGACCTCTGGCAGGCAGCTTAACTTCTCTGAGCTTCCCGTCCTCATTTTTGTAATGGCAATCATATATATTTTATAGGAGAGTTTGGAGGCTCTAATGAGGTAGTATATATAAAACCTCTGCACACAACAGGCCTTAATGCCTGCTAATTTTGCGTCTTCTTTCTCAGTTTAACCCACCCCTTGACCTCCAAATAGAGCCACATCCAAACTAGCTCACTCTGAGTTTATCTTATTTTTAAGAATTTCAGAGAAAAAAGATGGGTTAATTCTTCTCCTAATCCATCCTATGACTTTTAACTGTACCTGACAGGAAATGATTTCTTGTCACTAACTTAAAACAATTGCTTTTTCATTTGAGTCTAGTTCCACTGTAGGTTCCTCAGCAAAAAAGAAGAGCAACTGGTCTAGATTCTCCAGATATTGTAGACCATGCTATTGCAATGACTGAGCCCCAAGCGTTTTGATAATTTATCAGAAAAGAAAAAAGAAAGAAAGAGGGAAAGAGGTAGAGAGAGAGAGAAAGAAAGAGAGAAAGAAGGACTGATACAGCATAAAGGGATAGAGAAATGACAGAAGCAAAATGTCAACTGCAAAATCCAGGTGATCAGTATGTGTATGTTTCTTGTGCAGGTTTTTCAAATATATATATATATATATATATATATATATATATATATATATACACACACACACACACATATATATTTATTTCAGCATTTTTCACAATAATATGTTGGGAGAGAAGTTTATTGTTTCTTTTATGCTACAGGTCCAACAAAAATTAATAGGGTTCTACTCCCTGTCTTCTCACTCCAGGGCCCAGGATGATGGATCCTCTTGGAAGTGGCTGGTTACCACAGCAAAGGGAAAGAGAGCTCTGCTGAGCATTGCACAGATAGTCAGAGCCTGGAAGTGACACATGTCACTTTTGCTCACAACTCATTGGCAGGGCTACTGGCACATGAGCCTGCTGATGGCCACAGATGTACAGTCTTGTCATGTGCCCAGATCGGGGAGGGCTGGAAATATGTGGTCAGCAGCGCAGGTGGTTATTACCCATAAATAAACAACTTCAGACACTCCTTCAAAGAACTACAGACCTCGGCATCATCGTTATTCCAGCTACTAACATGAAAAGGCAAATTCATAGGAAGCAATATCATAAGAGAATTCAGAAGTGTTTTCTTCCTCATTTGCTTTCCTTCTTTAAAAGTCTCCTTTAAATGGAGCAGGAGAACTAAGCCACTAAAGGCTAATATATTCCAAATTCTCTCTGGCTGGTGTTTCAGTCAACTAGCCAGCCAGCCAGCCAGCCGGCCAGTCAGCCAGCTAGCTCTTTCTAGAATCTCATCACCTTTTTATTGAGTCAGCTCATTTTCACTGAGTCAGAAAGATGTGGAAGTCTTCCAAGGAACTTAAGAAAAACAGAAATTTAGATAGAGGGAGCCTGGGGAAGCTTTTCAGAAATGGGATAATAAAATAAAATATTTGAATAAGCAATATTTCAAAATTATTCTTGACTCATCATTTTAGAGGAGTCGGGAAAGACTTCATAGCGGAGGTGACATTTAAGCTGGCACTTTGCTAGGTAGAAAGTGGATCTGGGCATTCCAAGCAGAGGGAACAGGTTGTGCAGTGGCAAGGAAACTGTTTGGGCTTGGGATATGTGAAGGAGAATAAGAAATTCACCATGGCCAGAGGCTTGTGTGTATATCAGGATTACATAAAATACTAACATAGGACCAAAAATGTTGTATTTTTTATGTCAGCAAGCAGGGAATGAAATACCCTACTTTCCAAAGAAAACTTTTAAATTTATCTTTATTTAGTGGTCTAATGGCAGTCAAGCTGACTTCAAAGAGAAAAGACCATCTCTGAGTAACTTGCTATGTGGAATACAGTAGTGCCTCTTTATCCAAGATTTCACTCTCCATGGTTTTAGTCAGCTGGGTCAATGGTGGTCTGAAAATATTAAATGGAAAATTCCAGAAACAAACAATTCATAGGTTTTAAACTGAATGCCTCTGTGTGATGAAAGCCCTTTCATTATAGCACACCGTGCTATATATTTGCTCTATTTTATTATTGTTGTTGTTAAATTCTTACTGTGCCAAACTTATAAACTAAATTTTATAATGGGTATAGAGTTATGGAAAATGCATGGAAAATATAGCATTCAGGGAGGGATCTTAGAACATATCTTCTACAGATTAGAAGGGGACTGCTATACTACAGGTAGATGAGTTTCCTGAAATAGAATCTTTCTGGCTTTTAGGCAATAGTTAAGTCATATATATTTAAAAATATATCCACAGTAATTTTCTTTGTGAAAAGCAAGTACTCTACTTGGCTACAAACAAATTAAGGCAAAGCTCCCAGATTAAAAACAAATACTGGGATCTGTGGTTGTGGCTCAGTGGTAGAGCACTTGCCTTGCATGTGTGAAGCCCTGGATTTGATCCTCAGTACCACATTAAAAAAATAAACAAAACAAAGTGTTATATATGTGTATATATATATATATATATATATATATATATATATATATATATATTTTTTTTTTTTTTTGGTATTTGTAAAAAACAAAAACAAACAAACACTGCAGGAGTGTGGGCATGTAATGAGGTAATTTTAGATAAAATGTGTTTTTCAAGAGGAAAGTGAGGGAAAGAAGAGAAACTTACATATTAGATGCGTCATTGAATCCTAACAGACTTTTTTCTCACCATTTTATCAATGAGAAAATCAAGAATCAAGTACAGAAGTCTCTTATAGAATTAGCTGCTTAAACTTGAGCCTCATATTCAACCTCTGAGACTTATTTTTTCTCTGCAAAATAAGGATATGACACATGTTGCTTACCTGCTTACCTCACAGGCTCAAGAGGATTGAAATAATAATAAATAGAAATTTTGGCACCATTCTTGACCTTTACCTAACTTAGATTCTCTGATTCTCTCCTGATGTTTGTATATTAGTCAAAACTGGATCTTTATAAAAGTGACTTAAAGAAACCTGTTTGTGGAAAAAGTCTTCTAAGGACATTTGTCCCTCGATGACCATAGAAGACTGGTTCCAGGATGCCCGAATCCACAGATGCTCAAGTCCCTCATGTAAAATGTTGTAGCATTCGCATCTAACCTGCACACATCCTCTTGCATACTTTAAAAATGTTTCTGGGTTACTCATAATATCTATTGCAGTGTAAATACGGTGTAAATCGTTACCATACTTTAGAAAATAATGATGTGAAAGAGTCTACACATATTTAATACAAAGCAATTTTTTTCCAAATATGTTTGATCCATAGTTGATTGAATCCCCAGGTGCAAAACTTTGTGATATGGGGAGCTAACTGTATATTACTTCAAATATTTTTAAAAAAATTTTTCTTAGTTATACCTGGATACAATATCTTTATTTTGTTTATTTATTTTTATGTGGTGCTGAGGATCAAACCCAGTGCCTCACATATACAAGCAAGCACTCTGCCAATGAGCCACACAACCCCAGCCTGCAAATCATTTATTTTTAAATAATTTAAAAAATGTAATCCCCATGTATATTTTCCCAGTGTGTGTGTGTGTGTGTGTGTGTGTGTGTGTGTGTGTACACATAGTGAGTCTAATCTCTGGCCATTAATATTAACTAAAGTCCATGCATAGAATATTCTAGGGAAATGAATTTTATTTCTTTAAATGTCTTCAGTTTTTCTCCAGGCATTTAAAATAATTTTGTCTGGAAATGTATCTCTCCCTTTTGAAAAATATTTTTAGTTGTAGATGGACACAATAGCTTTATTTTATTTACTTATTTTTATGTGGTGCTGAGGATTGAACCCAGTGCCTCATACAAGTAAGGCAAGCACACCACCACTGAGCTACAATCCCAGCCCTCCTCCCTTTTCTTAAAATGTACCAAATAATGTTACATACACAGCACTGTCCTAAAGGTTTTACATATATTGACTTATTTAATCTCCAAAACAACTCTACAAGATAAATATTATCATCTCTATATTGCAAATGAGAAAATAAGGCTCAGAGATATTAAGTGACTTGCCTAACATCACATAGCTAATAAGCATCTGGGCCAGGGTATGAGTGGAAGTTTTTGGGTCCAGAATCTGAACTTTTAAACACTGACCAGGCATGATATATTACTTAAGATAATGGACCATCTTCCTAAATAAATCAGAGCCCCAATTATTTATATATATGTGTGTGTGTATATATATATATATATATATATATATATATATATATTTTTTTTTTTTTTTAATATCTACAGAAGCTAATGTAGTTTAGTAGAGGATTGTGTTCCTATAGTATAAGAAATGTCCCCATCTATTATATTTTGACTTTGGTTTACATATTAGATGCAACATTTTTTTGTCCTACTTCTATTAGAAAATTATTTTCCATATACTTACCTTTACCAATTACCTTCTTTCCTCTAATTATTCTGCTTTCAATTTCCAAAGAACCAGAGACCGAACACCCTACCTGTTAGAACTGTGTCTAAACTAGGAATCATGAGGCCTTGAGGGAAAACCTAAGTCTTTAGTGGATGGACTTTATGACATCTGTGACAGGGATCTTTAGTTTTGGGCATGTTTTCTGTTCTCAATGGTGACCAGATAGTTCAGATAGATGGCTAAGTGACTTCTCAACAAGCAAGGTGTCACAAAATATAAATTCAAGGGATTTCTCCAGTTCCACCTGTTCAGAAATGTTTTAGTCATCATCCTAATTAGAAGGGTGGCCTAGTTCCTCAAGCTTCTGAGTAGCCATCTGATGCTTGGAAGTAGAGAGACGTGGCTACAACTTGAATAAAAATAGCCCTTCCAGATGGCTGAGGGGCAAAGTTACAACTCAGCAGCTTGATATAGCTGAGCACTCATATTTTGGAGTGGGAGGAGAGCTGTGAGAGAAGTGGCCAGAGAAACTGGGCCTGAGTCCAATCCTAAGGAGAACAGTATATGCCAGGAGCGATCATTTAACGTGGCAGATTAGCCGTTAAGATTTCCTGTTACTTCATCTCCATCTCCTCCTCACCTCCCTTGATTCAGTCTTGCCTCAGATCTGAAGGGAAAACACATACACTCATACCCTCCCTCCCACAGAGGAGTGGGAAGATAAGCCATGCAGGAGCAGGGGGTCATGAGTCCCACTAACACCCTGGGTGAGCCTGAGTATTTGCTTCACCTCTCTGTATTCCAGTTTGCTTGTCTCAGAATAATGGAGACTTCAAAAATCCTTTAAGATGTATGAGTTAGTGGATAATCAAAAAATGCTTAAAGCTTTAAATAACCTCTAATCCCAGTGGTTAGGGAGGCTGAGGCAGGAGGATCACCATTTCAAAGCTAGCTTCAGCAATTTAGCAAGGCCTTACGCAATTTAACAGAAGCCTGTCTCAAAATAAAACATAAAAAAAGGACTGGGGATATGACTCAGTGGTTAAGAGTCCCTGGGTTCAATTCCTAGTACCAAAAAAAAAAAAAAAAAAAAAAAAAAGATATGCTTGAGCTTTGTAAAATTCTCTATTTATATATTTATATTTATTCTATATTCCACAGTTTCCCTAGCCCTGCCTTGACTCATTTCAAACCTGAAATGCAGCCTTTAGTATTTTAAAGCATGGAATATTGCAAATGTCATATTATTTTTACCTCTGAAAACAAATACTAAAGCTCTGAGAGATGAGTCACTGGTTTAAAACCTTATTTCACAAATGAAAGTGTTTACAAATCAAATGCTTAAATACTGCAATAGACACAGTTCTCTCATTTTTCTACTTTCTAACTGCCCTGTATTTCTATTGAACATTCCGGAAGAAAACTGCAGCCTCTGTAAAACTTAATGTACTCTATTAAATCTCTCAAAGTCTGCTCAAAAAAAAAATGAATGTTGGTTTTAAAAATATGGCCATAAGGAATGGGTTAGTGCTTATCTTTGGCAGTTGTGATAGATGGTTATTTTTCAAAAACAAGCTAATCAAGAAATTCTTTTAACACTGCTCTCTTTTAACACCAATGCCAGGGCATGACTGTTCCCTGGTGGCAGTACAGACTCATTGCAAGCAAGCTTCTTAAAGGGGGAAAAGAATTTGATTGCCAGCCTCCCAAATTCAGTATTATAATAATCCAACTCTTCAAAACACTCCCACTTGTCTTGCACATTCTTACACAGAAGATTTACAGGTATCAAAAACATCTCCTACCACCTTATGCAACACCATAAAATTTGTGCTGCCCAAGGAAATAGCACAATATTGTTGGAAAGCAGGATGTTACTTTTCAACAGGAAGTTTCTTTTCCTCTTCTGGAACTGTCTGAAGTGCAGGCTTTGTGCTAGGTACCCTAGTTTTTGCATACTGCTCCAGCACCATACCCTGTGGCTATGAACTGCATGGCTGACTAATGGAGAAGTGGTCCATAGGAGGAGGAATGGAGAGAGGAAAGGGTCAAGCATTTTTTGATTGTCTACCAAGTTCGTGGGCCTGTGCTTCCCTGTTAGAGCTGGAGCACTCCCATTATACAGGTGTGCTAATTCTCCTCCAGGTACATCCCCCTTGCCCTGTAGCATACAGACCTAAGAACAGGCCCTGAAGGACAAGCCCTCCTGTTATATAGCTGTTATCCAAATTAAGAATGAAAATCAGCACATGATTTTTGATACCTTTATTAAGAAATATCAAAAGTTCATTACAGTTCCATACACAGTTTTACAAAGTTCAAGTGGGGAAATGTAGGATGCCATCAATGTGCACATTTGAACACTATGGTTGCTTGCCAGAGGGGTGACCCTACAACTCCAGTCACTGAGTTTCCCAGTGGTCCATAGCAATGCTTTTCCCCAGTTTCCATTAGATCATAACACACTATCTTAAATTACCTGAAGGAATAACATTAGAAAGATGTCTTACATATTTGTCCTTCTGTTTTGTCATTCATTATCCCCTGAAAAAGCTGTTTCTAGGAAACACAACATCTGAGTCCCAGTTAGTGTTTTTTGTATTACATTTTCACAAAGGCTGCTTTGAAAGCTGGCAAACAACGTGTTTCACGTTACCACATTACACACGGGAGGACCCAAGCACATTAAAAAAAAATTAACAATGAAAAAAAGAGGCAATTACTTATTTTGGAAACAAAATACCACTATCATTCAGTGGAACCCTTGAGTATAGGACATGCCTACCACTTCCACTGACCCCCCACTGCATGACCGAGCACAACTGGATGCAGGAACACCAGCACACAATACAGGAAGGAGTATATTGGGGCGTGGTACATCATCTTTTATGTTTGGGGGTGCTGTATCAGAGGGGAATTACACTTTCAAGTAACCGGGGATAGTAGGTCATCAGTACCAGATGGGAAACAGCCAGGGTGCATGTGCCTTGCTTAAGGCTTGTGCTGGTTTATCTAAAAGTAGATTTCTGGAGAGACGGTCCAGCAACATCGGAAAAGAGCTGTCTTCAGAGGAAGGACTCCTTGTTCACCCACATGAGACTGCGCGTCTCGTTGGGCTTGCACTCATACTCAATGACAGAGAAGGGGCTTCCCCATTGGCAGTGGTCTCGCTTGTGGTAATTGTAGAACTTGACTTGCCACACTGTTTCGAAGGTCCCAATGTCTGTGAACTGAAGGAAGAGAAACACAACCAATAAGACCTCACACTTCGATAAGCAATGGAAGAGAGCTAATGTCACTGGCATGGTGCTTGAACATCATGCCTAATCAATCAAGTCCCTCTCGGTCTGCAGAATTTAGGCCTTTGCATTTGTGAATTATCTTCCTTTGTTACCAGAGGTATTTTCTGGAAAGCTGTCTAGCATTTGCTATCATATTGCTTTTATCAAAAATAACTTTCTAGTTTATATTGTTTTCCAAGCTCAGTTTTCTGAAAAATCATCTTAGAATCTCAGAATTGTAGAGCTTGAAGTAAAACTAAAACAAAGTTTGCAGTACCTACCAAAGAAGGAGAGCTGGAAAGAAAAGAAGGAATTATGTATACTGGCTGTCTTCTGGTTTCTACTTCAGAAGACAGTAGTACCAGATAGTATCTGTTCAGCATAGCTAAACATAAGATACATTTGTCCTTCTACCATTAGTTTCAATTCTAGGAAAATATATTTAACTTGAGGTGATAGTCACAAATATTTTATTGAAAGTATTTGACTGTTTAATTATCTGCTTTAACCATCAAATATTGACTTGTAAGTCAAGAGTCCATGCCCACATCTCAGACTTAGGGAATACTTTATTGGAAACCATAAACAATATTAGAGCATTTACTATGTACCTTGCACATATAAAATTTTGTATAAGGCATGATTCCTGCTCTTAAGGAGCTTGCATTCTACTTCCAGAAGGTAGGCCTGGAGATAGTTGCACAGAATTCTCCTAAGCCTAAGGTTGCATTTCTCTTGTAGCCAAGAAAAGGGCTCAGAATACCCTAGAGACCAGAGGCAGATGCTCAAGTGGCCTGTGGGGTTGCCTGACCCTGCTACCACCTTCTGGAGCTATTTAGGGGATTTGGCATTAAACAGTGTGATGCCTGTCGTTATTTTCTCCTCTGACCCTCCTGTCATGGGTGGGGACAGGGACTGACTTGGCAGGATTCTTAGACTAGTCAGGAGCCAGAAGACATGGAGAGAAGAAGGGCAGTGAGCAATAAGAGCCTTATGCTTTGCAACTGATACAAGAGGAGGGTGATCAGGTGCTTCCCAGATAGCTTTCCAAGATGCTCTCAAAATTATATCCTGCACCATTGCCTCATCCTGCTAATTTGGTACCAAAACAAGATCTGGGCTTTCCTTTGGGAAATTTGCTTGATGTGAAACAGTGGATGATAGACCTAGAGTCCACCAAAATCCCAGGCATGAAAATATGGTCTCTGTTTTTAGAGAGTCATGGCTAAAGAACTATTTATACGAGCGTAGCATCTTTCTTCATAATAGTCCCAGATTGGAATCAACCCAAATGTCTATGCATTCTCCTGGTGATAGGCAAGTTTGGTTATATTTATAACACGACACTCTACTCAACAATAAAAAAAAGTACATGCTAATTCAGGCAACAACAGGAATGGATTTTTTTTCTTTTCTTTCCTTTTTTTTTTTTTTTTTTGGTGCTGTACTGGGATTGAACCTGAGGTGCTTTGCCACTGAGCCACATCCCCAGTCCTTTTTATTTATTTATTTATTTTGAGACAGAGTCTTATTCATTTGCTGAGACTGCCCTTGAACTTACAATCTTCCTGCCTCAGCCTTCCCAATCATTGGGGTTACAGGCCTGTGCTACTACACTTGGCAAACAGGGGTGGATCTTAAAGACATGCTGAGCAAAAATCTAGACCTTATGAACCCATCCTGAATGCTTCCATTTATTTAAAACTCCATAAAATGATAGAATAGAGTCCATACTGACAGGAAACATTCGTGGTTATCTAAGTTTTGGGATGTGCAAGAGGGAACTTTCTAGAGATGATGGAAGCATTCTATAATTTGAATTGGGGTGGTGGTTACATAGATGTATGTAGGGTCAAACTTATTGAACTGTATGCTTAAAATGGGTACATGTATTATATGTAAGCTATGCTACATTAACCAAGAAAAATAGAAATGTTCATTTTCAGTAAGCTACAGGGATTCAGATAATCCAATGATAATAATGGGAATTGAATTATATAGCCTTTTGGAATGGTAACTTCCATCAAGTCAAAGGTGTGAGTACACTTGGGTCCAGCAATTCTACCTCTTATAATTTATCTTAAGAACATCACAAAGTTGAGAGCAATGAAAAGTTAAACTATAAATAGGAGTCTTTAAGACATTTGTTAATTATGGAATGTCCAAATAATGGATACCATGTAGCAATTTTACATGTAAAATATTTAAACCTTTTCCATTATTTTGTATTGTTACATGAACTAAGCAAGTGTACTGTTAAGAATGTGTAGTATTATTCAATCTTAATCATATTTGTTGTTGTTGAAAACTGATAGAATACATTTTATTTACTCCCATGTGCTATTTTCAAAATTTAATAATTTTTGTAATCAGAAAGAAAATGTTAGGGGCTGGGGATGTGGCTCAAGCAGTAGCGCGCTCGCCTGACATGTTTTGCGGCCCGGGTTTGATCCTCAGCACCACATACAAACAAAGATGTTGTGTCCGCCGATTAAAAAATAAATATTAAAAAAAAAAAAAAGAAAGAAAGAAAATGTTAGGGCTGGGGTTGTGGCTCAGCGGCAGAGCGCTTGCCTCACACATGTGAGGCACTGGGTTCGATCCTCAGCACCACATAAAAATAAATAAAAAATAAAAATATATAAAAAGAAAATGCTAAAACCAAAATTGTATTTATGAGTTTTACCAAATAGTTACCATTCTTAGTATACAAGATTATATGAATTAATTAGTAAGAGCTACTAAAAATATATAGATATTAGACTGGAACACAGATTATTAAAAAGAAAAACAGTGTAACATCTGAACAACATTCATATGTAATATTATTAGTAATTAAAGAAACAGTCTTTTACCAGTCATTTATCAACTTAGTAAAACATTTCTAAACTTCTTGCTGGAAGCAATCTAAGCATTCAACATTATGATATGAAAATAGTAGCATATCCATATGATGGACTTAAAAAGGAAATTAGGGTTATTGATGCAAGAAAATGCTTAAAACAATGTTAACAGGAAAGAGAACTGTTTATATACATGAGGCCAAATATATAAAATCAGATGCATAGAACAAAGAAAATGAAAAATACTAACTTAGCTGTGCACAGTAGCACATGCCTGTAATCCCAGAAGCTCAGAGGCTGAGGCAGGAGGATCTTGAGTTCAAAGCCAGCCTTAGCAACATAGTGAGGCCCTAAGCAACTCAGCAAGAAACTGTCTCTAATAAAATACAAAAAAGAGCTGGGTATGTGGCTCACTAGTTAAGTGCCTCTCGGTTCAATCCCTGGTAACAAACAAACAAAGAAACCTAACCTATACATATAGAAAATAATTATCTCTATCTTTTCATTCAGATTTTCCCACAGTAGGGCTGGGTATGTAGCTCAGTGATAAAATTTTTGCCTAATAGGGATGAGGCCCTGGGCTCAATCCTGATATCACCCCTCCACCCCTGTCCCCGGGCCCTCCTGCAAGAGATTTTCCTTGAAAAAAAATGATACTTCTTTAATCCAGATTTTTATATGGTGAGATGGATTTATCACCCCTCAAAAATTAATACATATAAATGCCCAAATGAGAGTTTATAAATTCTACTAAGACTATGTATACTCTAATGAAAATATTACAACTTTGTTAACAATAGGGTAATGGTGATATGAATAAATTGAAATTTGATTTTATAATTCAATAAGACATTTAAAGGTTTAATAATAATTTTAATCAGAACAAGGGACTGCAATTTTAAATGGGACTGATGTTTAAAATTCAATAAAATTAGAATTTTATATTATAGGCTGGGCATGGTGGCACACACCTGTATTCCCAGTGGATTGGATGGCTGAGGCAGGAGGACTGCAAATTCAGAGCCAGCTTCAGCAAAATCAAGGCACTAAGCAACTCAGGGAGACCCTGTCTCTAAATAAAATACAAAATAGGGCTGGAATGTGGCTCAGTGCCCTAAGTTCAATCTCCGGTACCAATAAAAAAATAATTTTATATTATAAAAATAACTTATAAGTTATGTAGATACCTATACATATTTTTTGTGTGTTTTGGGGATACTAAGTACTGGAGATTGAACCCAGAGTTGCTCTACCACTGAGCTACATCTCCAACCATTTTTATTTTGAGACAGGGTCTCGCTGAGTTCAGGCCAACCTCAAACTTCAATCCTCCTGACTCAGCCTCCTAAATCACTGGGATTGCAGTGACCCCAGCTTAAATTATATATTTTATAATGAAACATTTTATTATAAACATTTTGCAAATACCAGTTAATCTTTTAAAAAGCAGCAGTCTGAAATATGCTAGGCAAGTGAGAGAAACAATGCTGAGATCCTTTTTAAAATAAAGTTGGCTGGGAAAAAAACAAAACAATTATGACCACAGGTAAGAAAAAAACTGAAGGCACTACACTTACATCTGAAAAAAAAAAAAAAAAAACTTAAAACCAGGAAGTCTCAATCTAAAAAATACCTGTCACACAAGAAACCAAAATAGAAATACATTGACAACAATGGTCATAGCAAAAGATGTGGGCTATTTCATTGCTTATATTTCAGTTTTGGTTTCTAGTTTATTAGCGTTAGGTTCAAGGTTATGTGAAAGTAAACTTAACTGTTGTTCACTATGGATCTGCCTTCCCCTTTCCTGTGCCTTAGTTGTTCACACTTCCCGTTGACTTTCTTCCTATTTTTTCTTTTGGAGTTCTACCTCCTGGACCTCTTACTTCTTAGCTCAGAATTTCTTTTCATCTGGCAAAGAACAGATGGGGTCTCAAAAGCTGACATTCTTCTTAAAGAACAGAAGCATCTACACAGGCTCTCCACTCCCTCCTAACCCATCTGTCCCTTTCAAGGAAAATCTACCCAGGCAGCCTCCTGGGTGATGCAAATTATAATCTAGTATAGTTCTGTGCAGTTGAAGAGCATTTTTTTTAGTACTTTTTTATTTGTTATTTTTAGGTATACATGACAGTAGAGTGTATTTTGACATATGTATACAAACATGGGGTTTTACTGGTTGTGTATTCACATATGAACAAAGGAAAGTTATGTTCTATTCATTCTACTGTCTTTCCTATTCTCATCCCCCCTTCCCTTCATTCCCCTTTGTCTAATCCAATGAACTTCTTGAGTAGCATTCTTTTTTCTTTTTTAAAAAATATTTTTCATTTTAGTTGTAAATGGACAAAATACCTTTATTTTATTTATTTTTATGTGGTGCTAAGGATTGAATCCAGTGCCTCACATGTGTAAGGCAAGTGCTCCACCCCTGAGCTACAATCCCAACCTTTGAATAGCATTCTTTACACGATCTTCTGCTTATATCATTCCACCTCAATCTTGGACCTGACTTTGTTAACTTCATTTTATGAATGAAAAACAAAACAACAACAACAACAACAAATAGATTCAGGGAAGTTAAGAAATTTGCTTTGGGTTTAAATTCCAAAGCCACTTCAATATAAGGGCAGGTCAAGAAACTTAATTCCTAGTTAGGAGCTACTATTACTGTACCAAACTATTTACATAAGCAAAAGGGCTTTTCCTTTTTTTCTCCCTGAGAACTTACATGAATCGCCACATCTAGAACGTGTGTAGAACATTGCTATGGACAAAGGGCATTGCATTTGCCATGGTGTTCTACAAGTTGCAAGTCTAGTCACCTTTTTATCTCATAACAAATGTGGAATAGAATATATCCAGTTCCAAGGAAAGGAAACTCTTTTGTAGCCCTCTATTACAATGAAGAATCAGAAGAGCTCATTTCAAATACTTTCCATGGTCTTATAACAAGTTGTCACAGAATCCTCAGAGAACTTCTTTCCATTCATTGTGTCACCCACTTCTAGACATGTAAAATTCAAAAGAACAAGATCACTCAACAGCCCACTGACTTGGGACAGAACAATAACAATTATATTGATAGAAACATGATGTTGCTTTATTTTAAACAAACTGAGTATCAATACTCATCTATGATTTTTAGTGTGATGTGATCTATCAATTTCCACTGGATTTCAAACTTCTCAATTCATGTACTGCTTGGAGTTTTATTTGTGAAAATGCTTTTCATTTCTCTTACCTAAACAGATTTTTAAAAAGTTTAAAGTTTAGTCTCATGTGATTGTGCCATTTTATATTTCTCCCAGTAATATGACAGTTTCTAAACATCATCTCCAATACCTGGCATAGCCAGACCTTTTAATTTTAGCCTGTCTAGTGATTATAAAATGGCAAGAAGAAAGGAAATAAAGAGCAGAAATCAATGAACCAGTGATGAAAGAATTATAGATGGGGGGAAAAAATCAATGAAGCTAAAATTTATTTGTTTTTTTTAAGAAAAAGTCCTCAAATTTGATAAACCCATAACAAAACTGAGGAAGAAAAGAAATATATTAGGAATGAAAAAAAAGGGACATTATCATTACAGATACCATAGACTTTAAATTAGGAAAATCTTAAAGTTGCTTAAAGCCTTGCTAAGTTGCTGAGGCTGACCTTAAACTGCCAATCCTCCTGCCTCAGCTTCCAGAGCTGCTGGGATTCCAGGGATGCACCACTGTGCCTGGCTCTCATTTCATTTTATGAGGCCAAAATTACCCTAATACCAAAACCTGACAAAGATACTAGAAATAAAGGAAAATTACAGACAAAAAAACAATTTCATGGACTTTTATAAAAATGTGCTTATAATTTCTATTTGCTTAAAATATTAGTAAATCAAACCCAGCAACATATAATTGGATAACATATCAGGACCAAAAAGTTTTCATCTTTGGAATTCAAGGATGGTTCAATATTTGAAAAACCGCCATATTACCTAACCAAATAAAGGAGAAAAACTATACATAAATCATGTATTGCACAACTTTATTTTAATCAATGATGGACTGCAAATATGATGGTGGTCCCATAAGATTACATTGCCTAGTTATGTAATCGTTTTCTTAGTTTAAGTATACTCCATGATGCTTGCACAATGATGAAATTGCCTAATGATGCATTTATCAGAATGTATTCCCATCATTAAGTGACACATTACTATGATCATATCAGATGTAGAAAGGGTTTTGACAATGCAACATTAATTCTATTCTCAGCAAAGTAGAAATGGAAGGTAAGTTCTTCAACCTCATTAAAAGGCATTGAAAAAAAATCAGTAGCTAACTTCCTCCTAAATGGACATTAAGTCCCTTCCATGTAAGATCAGAAATAAGGCAAGGGTATATGCTCTTACCACCCCTATTCACTCTTTATTGGAGGTCCTAGTCAGTGTCTTTAAGATAAGAGTCAGAAAAAAAAAAAAGGAGGGAAGTAAAATTGTCTAACTATGCCTGCAGAAAATACCAGGCAATCTAACAAAAAGCTACTATAATAAGTGCATTTAGTAAGATTTCAGGATAAAATATCAGTTTATAAAAATCACTATTTTGTAAACAAATACTAGCCATGAACGGTTGGTATTATTTTGCCAATTTTATAGGTTAATATAAATACTTCCCTATTTGTATTTTTTTTTACCAATATTGAAATCCAACTATTTTCATATATTTCTTGACCATTCATATTTATTAACCTATTTTGAGTTTTTGTTCATTTTTCTATTTTTTACAGACTATGGCTATTTTTTTTTTCTCACTGGTTTATAATTTTTTTTTTTTTGTATCAGTGATTAAACTCAGGGGTACTTGAACACTGAGCCCCATCCCCAGCTATTTTGTATTTTATTTAGAGACAGGGTCTCACTGAGTTGCTTAGTGCCTCATGGTTCCTGAGGCTGGCTTTGAACTCATGATTCTCTTGCCTCAGCCTCTCCAGTGGCTGGGATTACAGGTGTGTACCACCATGCCTACCGTTTTTTTATTTTTTTTTAATAACAAGGTCACACTCTTGCCAAATACTAAACCAAAGAGCTGGCATGTTAACTGACATTTTTGGGCATGCATGCATAAGGCTACCTCCCTTCATCACACACTCAACCTCACAACAACCTCATATCTCTCCCTGCCTTATACCTCCAAACACTCACCAGTTTCCCACTACAGGGGGCCAACACAAAGGAATATGATATTTGTGCGGACAGAATTTCTACCTGGACTCTTCTAGGAAGCACTAAATAGGGGAATTGGTCACATTAAAACACAAGTCAATACTTCTCTTTTTATTTATTTTTATTTTGTGGTACCAGGGATTGAACCCAGAGGTGCTCAACCACTGAGCCATATTCCCAACTCTTTATATTTTATTTTGAGACAGGGCCTTGCTGAGTTGCTTAGGGCCTTGCTAAGTTGCTGAGGCTGGCTATGAATTTATCACCCTCCTGTCTCAGCCTCCCAGGCTGCTGTGATTACAAGTGTGCACCACCAAGCGTGGTTCAACACTACTATTGGAAGTGGGTGCTGAAAGTTATCAGACCTGGGTATTGCTTTATTAGCTTTAAGTACCAGGGCCTCTGGAATTATTTGAGTTCACTGCCATTAATGTAAGAGGGCATCTAATACCTGGGTTTGGAGGCCATTCACTTCTTCAGTGGGTGACAATGGACTGTGGAATGACATTAAGGTAGCACAGTGTGTATGGGTCATGTTAGATGAAGGTAACATGATTCAGGAGACTACATGTTATCAATAATTTATTTTACTAATCATCATTTGCATTTTAATCTAAATCACTTTTTACATTTATGAGTTCTATGATCCATGACAGAAATTTCATGTTATATATAATCAAAGTTTTCAACGTTTACCTTTAGATTTCTTCCATGATTTTTTAAAGCTTAAATTAATACTTTTCAGTTAAGAGTTTTTAAAAAGTTGGCTTTTTCCATCTGAAATATGTTTTGGAGTGTGGTATCAGAAAAGAAAAATAGTAGTGTTTCCCTCACATAGCCAATTATCTCAGCATAATTCATTCAATGATTTTAAAATAAAAAATTACTTTATAATAACTTTAGATTCCTAAGCAAGACTGACAAGAGTAGCATGTTTTATAGAGTTGATGTGAGGGTGCTGGTGGCAGATTGCTTGCCTAATATGTGTGAGGCACTGGGTTTGATCTTTAGCACCACATAAAAATAAATAAACAAATAAATAAAAGGTATTGTGTTCATCTACAACTCAAGATATTTTTTAAAAAGGAATTGAAGTGAAATATTAATTTGAAGCAGAAATACAAATGCTAAAATTGTCAGAATTGTAATGAAGCCTCAGAGGGCCAATGAGCTATTTTTTTTAAAAAAATTTTTTAGTTGTCAATGGACCTTTACTCAAAACAAGTGCTTCACACATGTTAGGCAAATGCTCTACCACTGAGCCACAATCCCAGCCCCATGCAATGAGCTATTTTGTTGTTGTTGTTAAATTTTAATATTTATTTCTTAGTTCTCGGCGGACACAACATCTTTGTTTTGCATGTGGTGCTGAGGATCGAACCCTGGCCGCATGCATGCCAGGCAATCGCGCTACCGCTTGAGCCACATCCCCAGCCCGTAATGATCCATTTTTAAGTTATTCATCCTTTCACTTAACAGGCACTGAGCACTGGGAAAGTGTGAAGGAGGCTGTCATATGTGAGACTAAACCTTCTCTTCCAAGGACTCACAGGTCAGGAGAGGAGAACTCCCCAATTCTCTGGAGCCAATATGGGTTGGGGGAACTACTTCCAGAGGTTGCTATTCCTTCTTGGGCCTCTGGTCTTACTTAGCAGGATGGTTTCCTACTTCTTTAGCTTTAAGTGTAAACAGAACACAAGACGGAGGTTCGGGGGAGATTAATTCAGTTTAGAAAGGCCTGATTCAGAACTCTTCCTAACTGGATCTGTAAAAATTAAGAGTTTCTATATTCTTTTGAATTAATAAAGCATGAGGTTTTGTTTTAGTAGGAGAAAGATTTAGACTTCGTCATTAAGAGAAAGGTGTCATTACTTAACATAAGTCTTGCTTGCCTAACCAAGCATCTGCTAAAAGATTGGAGACCCTTGTTACTATAACTCACAAATCCTTAGCCTCAGTTATAGATGGATGCAATAATTTTATTTTGTTTATTTATTTTTATGTGGTGCTGAGGATCGAACCCTGTGCCTCAGCACTTTGCCACTGAGCCACAACCCCAGACCATCCTGAGCCTCAGAAGTAAAGCTGAGGTTCTTATGTGTGTTTTTACATCTAGAAGAAGCAGATGATTGATAATTAATTATTCCAAATAATGATTGCACAGCTGTTAGTGTGAGATTTGGCAATCTATTTGTAGCTGATCTGTAATAGGCTGATTATAAGAAAAATGACAAAAAAAAAAAAAAAACAGAAGTTTTCTGATCAAGCCAGCAGCTCTAATGTTTAGTTTGAATTTTAATTCTAGTGGTGAGACTTCAATAGCTTCTAACACTATCTAGTACATTTTAAAGTCACTAATATTTAAAGCTTAAACATAAAGCCATATTGTAGACATTATGCTCTTATAGTCAGCACTGAAATCTTGATTATGTCCAGGTAAATCCATTTGATTAAGTATCAAGTGCCTAGATTATTTAAATTTATGTAGTTCATCAAGGGAAATGTAATCAGCATGGGTGCCCAAGAAAAAGTCAAGAATGTCAGAATTAGAACTGCAAGTCAGGAAGACATCAGGATACTCTCTACCCCTGGAGTTACCTGTGTGATCCCAGGCACACATAACTTGGTGTGCAGACTAAGTGGATTTCACTATCTGATCTCTAAGACCACTTTCAATTTAACATGGTATGAAATTGTAAACCCACCCTAATGTGACAGTAATTATTTTTTTTGAAGACAGATTCTCAAATACTATAATTTAGGATCAGAGAAATATGAGTTAAGCCAGCAAGTCCCAGTTGAATTTCTTTTGGTTGGCATTCTGGGATGGCTGAAAATGCACCCCCATATCGTAGAGGAGTTGTATATTTGTAAATGAAATGAAATAAGTAGGCTCAGAAAAGCCAGAGAAAAGATCACCCTCAAAAGTTCTCAAATGCACCACTTAAGAATTTTGTTTGTGGCTTTTCCCCATTCCTTAAAGGTACTTCTCAATCCCTTCGGGACTTGGCAGGAGAAAATGCAGTATTATCTGTTGAAAGTGTCAGAAAACACTGACAGAGAAGTTGAAAATTTAGGTAGAAATTCTTGAGCAAATTTTTAAAGTTAGTAGTATTTCCTACATTTTGATTCAATTTGTCTTCAGAGTATTTTCCACATATATACATTTTATAGTTGCAATTATTTTTAAGATTAAAAGTTGGGTAATTATAATTATCTGTTGTCTAACTACATATTCATTGTCACAATTTAAATGGTGACATAGGACTTTATCATGATATATCAACATTAGACTTCTCACCAGATACTAGATTCATCAATTGTTCCTCACCATAAAAAGTATTAATTTTATGTGTATATCATAATAGGAATGGAATTATTTGGTCAAAAGAAATGAACTTTTATGGTTGTTACCACCATTTTTTTCCTCCGAAATATTTTATACATCATTTTACCATATTACCAGCAATAAAGAAAACCTTGTGGGGCTGGGAGGATATCTCAGTGGTAGAGCACTTGCTTAGTATGTACACCCTGGGTTCAAATCCTAGCATGGCAAAATAAATAAATAAATAAATAAGCAAGCAAACAAACCAACAAATAAATAAATAAATAAATAAAAATTTTAAAAAGGCCTTATTATAATTATGACATCATTGGAAAGTACTTAAAAAAACAGATTTTCTAGTTTTATTTTTACCTTCATTTTTTGGGAATGTTAATTTTATTTCTTGTGAGAGTGTGGAAAGTGTTTTTCATGTTTTATTAATATTTCTATTGAAGATTGGTATTTTTTTAAAAATCAGACTTTTAAAGATAGGAAGTATCCTTTTTTCTCATTATTACTTTAATTTTTCATTATGTAGAAACATAAATTTCTTGTTTTTCTTTCTATTTAAAATCAAGAACATCATTTTTCCATAGTTGATAGCCTATTTGAATAATTTTAGATCTTATGTGATTAACTTTCCCCCTTTACTCAACCTTGACTTATGTATTTATACTGTCCATTACTTTATAAAGGATTTGCTATGGAGTTTAGCATTTTACATAAAACTAAAAAATACAAATAAAAATATTGTTAGATTTGGTTCTGCATATTCAGGTTGGCCACCCACAACAGTCAATTATTGGTGATTTAAAATATTTTACAGTACTATTCATTCATTTTCTTCACAAGATACAAAAGGCAGTCCTGTAATGACTAAATAAAGGAGAGAGGTTTGCCCTCCCTGCCCCCCACTTCTTTCAAGAGGCCAAGAAGTACCTCAAGGAAACCCTTAGACTTCAGAAAATAGTTTGAAAAATATTAAGTTAAATCATTCTAATCATTATAAAGGAAATATTTTCTTGAAAACAAGAAAATAAAAGACTTTTCTAGTTCCAATTCTAAATAACTCCACATGGAACATTAACAAGCACTTAGCTGTGAGTAGTTTTTACACATGGCTACTTCTTAAAGTTTCATAGCACTTGAAAGCTTAATGTCAAAAAGTCGCTCCATGAAAATAGCTCTAAACTTGTTTAAGAATGTAGTTTTAACATTCTTTTAACTCTATCAATGGTATTTAATAATCCTAGAGGCTAAAAATAGATTTAAAAATTCTGTAGAAATAAATATTTTCCTCACAAAAATATCATATTGACTACATAAAACTTCCAAAAGTCAAAATATCTTAAACTAAATTGAAAGTTAAAGATATTTTCCCCCAATATTTTTGTTCATGGTCCTGACTTTTGTGGGCAGATTCTGACAGACTTTCTGTTAACAGTTTAGACCTATGCTATATAAATTGCTTCAGAGCTTAACGTATTAAAAAAAAAAAAGTTCCTAATTCATTTAGTAAAGCCATTAACCCTACAACTCAAGACTATAAAGTCCTTTTAATTGTTCTGTGCCTATTTCCCTTTCCAATTTATACATTAGCCTTTATAGTAATTTTTGACATTCCATTTTTATCCAATATCAGAAACTAGATTGACAAGATTTTAAAGACAGAAATGATGAGATAGAATTGTTGGGTGAAACTACATAGATATTATACAACCTGACAAAAATGTTAACAAAAATGATTTGAATTCCTTATAGAGATTATAAGTAGGACAGAAGCCAGAGAAAAGATCATCCTCAAAAGATCTCAAATGCACCACTTAAGAATTTTTTTTTTTTTTTTTTTGTGGCTTTCTCCCATTCCTTAAAGGTACTTCTCAATCCCTTGGGGACTTGACAGGAGAAAATGCAGTATTAAAAAGTTATTATTAAGTTGAAAGTGTCAGGAAACACTGACAGAGAAGTTGAAAATTTAGATAGAAATTCCCAAAAGTAAAAGAATTGCAGAAAAGATGAAACCCAAAGTCTGCTTGTAACTCTGCCATAATCCCTGGCTAGTTGCATGTGTAGGATAGTGGAAGGGGGCTCACTGAAAAAGAAAAATCAGCAAAGAGACAAATCCTTGAAAGTAAAAGTTATACTAAATAAGATTTGTGAGTTTACTTTAAAAAAAAATTAAGTGTATTTTAAAATCTGAGCAGTTGGAGCCTTACTGGCTTGAAGAATCAAAGCAAAGACTCTAGGACTGGCAGAGGAGCTAGAAATTTAGGGAAACCGTAGGGTAATTGAGTTCCAAAAACTCAGTATAAAAATTCAATTATTTGGCTGATTGCTAAATCCTATGGACACAAAAAGGGCCTAGGCTAGGAAAGCAACAAAGAGAAGATGAAAAATCTGAGCACAGACAATAGTTACTGCATAATGCTAGGAAGACAGTTTTGAAGTTTGAGTCCAGAACTATTTACTACTGGTTAGAATATAAAAAGACAGGATGAACATACTTAATCTGGAAACTCTATGAAATTTGAAATTTTTGAGGAAAAATATGACACTCAAAAAGTTTTGAATTTTGGACTGTTTTAAATTTTTCAGATTAAGAATGCTCAATGTCTATGCAAGTATTTCAAGAACTAAACACTGAACTCAGAAACATTTCTAGTCCCAATAATTTTAGATAGGAGACACTAAACCTGTACTCAGAAGAATGAAGTAAATACTATAGTCAATATTATCCACAATGTTTAGTTTTTAGACAAAAATTACCAGACATCTAATGACATAGGAAGGTGCAATCCACATCCAAGAAGAAAGTCAGTCTATAGCAACTTACTGTAAATGGAGCCAGATGTTGGGCTTATCAAAGATTTCAAGCCAGCAGTTATAAATATGCTTAAAGAAATAAAGAAAAACATGGTCTCTGTGAGCAAACAGATGATGAATTTTAAGAAAATTAAAATTATAAAATATATAAATAAAATTCTAAAACTGAAAAATATGATAGAAAAAAATTAGCACAATATAAACCTGGAAATAGCAGGAGAAAGAATCAGTGAACTTAAAGATACATCAATGAAAATGATCTACTCTTAGGATCCATTAAAAAAAAATTGAAGAAAATTGAACACAGCCTCAAAGACTTGTGAGATAATATCAAGCTTTCCAACGTATGTTTATTTGGAGTCCTGCAAGGAAAGAAGAAACAAAGGATTATTATGAACAACTTTATGCCAATAAATTTTAAAGATAAGTTACAAAGACTCAAGAAATAAAATATGGATAGTCCAGTATTTGGAAAATTGAATTTGTAATTAAAAGTCTTTAAGTTTATACCTTTAGGAGTAGAAAAAAATAGTTCATAACATAATGGTTAGAAATACTCCAAATTTGCTGAAAGCATTTTATAGATTCAAGAATTTCAATGAATCACCAGAAGGAAAGATACAAAGAAATATGTTTATCTGCATCATAGACAATCTATTGAAAGCCAGTCTACAATATATAAAGGGATCATTTCACTGTATATATGTTATGTCTCAATTAAGATATTTCAAAGCAAACAAAAGAAGGAAATAAATATAAAACCAGAAAACAATGAAATAGAAAAATAGGAAATGAAGCATGTGGGAAAAAAGGTAAAATTTTGAAAAGGCCAATAAAACTGACACATTTCTAGTTAGATTCATCAGTAAAAAAGATAGTTTAAATGTCAAGAATGAAAGTGGACTTTGTTAAAGAGCCAAAGACATTAAAGGATGGTAGAAGATTATAAACAACTTTATTCCAGTAAATTTGACAATTTAATTGAAATGAATTGTTTTAAAGGCAAATTATAAAACTCAAGAAATAAAATGTGAATGGCCCAATCAATATCAATTTAAACATTGAATTTGTAATTAAAAGTCATCAAATAAAGTAAAATGTATGCCTTTCTTGGTGAATTCTATCCAATATAAGGGATAATATCAGTTGTATAGAAACTGTCTCAGACAAGAATAAACACTTTCCAACTCATGCAGTTAGCATTACCCTAATATAACTAAATAAGTACATTATAAGAAAAGAAAGTCATAGACTAATATCTTTCAGTAACATAGATGTAAGAATCCTCAACAATATTAACAAATCAAGACATACAGAAAATATATCATGATCAAAAATCACTTATTAGGGCTGGGGTTATAGCTCAGCAGTAGAGCGATCGCCTCACTCATGCAAGGCCCTGGATTCGATCCTCAGCACCACAGACACACAAAAATAAATAAATAAATAAATAAATAAATAAATAAATAAAATAAAGGTTTTTTTTTTTTTTTAAAATCACTTGTTGTGGAAATTCAAGGTTATTTAACATTGAAAAAGCAATGCAATCTAATGTAACAGAAAAAAAAAAGAAGAAAACAGCTAGTGATAATCTCAAAAGACAGAGGAAATACTTCAGAAACATTTCACAAGAATCATGGTCAAAATGCTCAGTAAACTAGAAATAGAAAGGAACTTCTTTAACCTTATAAAAAGACTAATAATAAACGATATAGCCAACATCATACTTAATGTTGAAAAACTGAATTCTTGTTCCCCAAGGTCAAGGGACAAGAATGACTGACTACTCTCATCATTTCTATTTACCATCATATTGAAGGTCCTACTCATTGTAATCAGGCCATATGTAAAAGGAATACAGATTGGAAAGAAAGGAGAAAAACATTTTTTTAACAGATGAAATATAGTATATGTACAAACTCCTAGGGATTCTATAAAAGAATTATGAGGATTAATAAATGAGACTAGCAAAATCTCAGTTTTCAAGATCAATAAAAACCAGTTTTATTTCCACATATTAGCAATAAAATAATTCCACTTATAATAAAATAAAATATAAATTGTTTAATGATAAATTTAACAAAGTATATATGAAATCTACATAGGGAATATTGTAACATATTGCAGAGTTTTTTTGTTTTGTTTTGTTTTGTTTTTTGGGAGTGAGTACTGGGGATGGAACTCAGGGGCACTCAACTACTGAGCCACATCCCCAGCCCAATTTTGTATTTTTATTTAGAGACAGGATCTCACTGAATTGCTTAGCACCTTTTTTTGTTGTTGTTGTTGAGGCTGGCTTTGAACTCATAATCTTCCTGCCTTAGCCTCCAGAGCCACTGGGATTACAGGCGTGAGCCACCGCACCCGACTTGCAGAGATGATTTAAAAACAGAAAATTAACAAAGATTTAAATAGAGATATTATGTCCTGAGTTAGAAAGCTCAATATTAAGATGTCAAATCTCCCCAAATTGACTTTTGTTTGTTTGTTTGTTCAAGGGTCTTTGTTCTTGCTATTTTGTTCATATTGGCCTCAAACTCCTGGACTTGGGCAATCTTCCTGCCTTAGCCTCACAGTAGCTGATACCACAAGCAAGCCACAGTGCCCAGCACTTATAAATTTAACATAAACTTAATATCCCAATTTTTGGAGAAATTCACAAGTTCATTCTAAAATCTACATAACAATTCACAGGGATTACAGCAGCCCCAAACAAACAAACCTCTGAATACAAATCTGTAGTTCTGATGTCAGTAGTTGGCTCTTCCAGGTCTTTTGAATTTCCAAATTTAAAATATTGGCATATCTTAAGTATATAAATCAACTAAAATCCTCATACATTACATAGTTAAATATACATTTATCCTGTGACTAAGCAGTTCTCTCTTAGATACTACTAACTCAAGAGGAATGAAAACATGTGTTTATACTAAGACTCAAATTCATTGCAGATTTTTTCATAATACCAAAAACTGATAACAACCCAGATATCCATTTATGAGTAAGGGTATAAATGTATTACAATGTGATTTGTATTATTCAGTGATAGAAGGAACCATTACTGATACTTTCAACATAGATGAATCTAAAGAACATTATAATAGGGCTGGGGTTGTGGCTCAGTGGTAGAGTGCTTGCCTAGCATGGACGAGGCACTGGGTTCGACCTCAGCACCACATAAATGTAAAATAAAGATATTGTATCTAGCTAAAACCTAAGAATAAATGTTTTTAAAAAAATTCAAAAAAGAACATTATACTAAATGAAAGAATTTAGATACAGCATTATGCTTCTATTCAAATAATAATGGTGAATAGTTAAAAGTAACACATTGAGATAGAAAGCTCAGGTAGGGCTATAGAGGGGATTGAATACCAATGAACATGAAGGAATTTTCAGGGTGGTAGAAATGTTCTATATCTGTATTGGGGTGATGATCACAAAGTAGGATCTTTTTGTTAAAGCATGCATAAACTGTACACTTAAAGTTGGTGCATTTTACATATGTAAATCATATCTCAAAGTTGATTTTAAAACTATTAGGGCAGAGGGGTTGGAGGGAAAGGGAGGGGGCTTGGGGTTAAAATGATGCTGGAATGTGATGGTCATTATTATCCATAGTACATATATGAAGACACAAATTGGTGTGAATATACTTTGTATACAACTAGAGATATGAAAAATTGTGCTCTATGTATGTAATAAGAACTGTAACATTCCACTGTCATATATAAATGAAAATAAATTTTAAAAAAACTTTCAATGAATTCCTATAGACATTAGGATAAATCAAATTAGGAAGAAGGTCTTATATATTAGTTTGTTTAGTGTTGCTATAGCAGGATACCTGTTAGTAAGTATTTTATAAAGAAAAGAGGCTGGGGTTGGAGGCACTTGCCCGTAACTACAGCTACTCAGGAGGATCCCACATTTGAGGCAAGCCTGGGCTACTTAGCAAGATTCTGTCCCCCTCCCAACCGCCCCCCCCAAAAAAAAGCTGGGAATATAGCTCAGTGGAAGAGCACTCCTGGGTTCAATCCCTAGTATTGAGTAGGTAATAAAAGATCTTTATTTAGCTCCCAGTTTTGGAATCTGGAAGTCTAAGTTCAGGCAGCTCCATCTGTTTAACCTTTGGTAGAAAGGGAAATGACCATATACAGAAGGGGTCAAGTACTTGGGGTGGCCTTGCTTTATAACAACCCATTCCTGAGACCAGCATTAATTCCTTCCAAGGCAGTGCCCTCATGACCTAACTACTTGGCTCTAGGTCTCATCTTTTACATGTTTTACCACCTCAACACTGGCACAATGGGGACCAAGATTCTAGCATATGCACCTTTGGAGGACACACTCAAACCATATCCCAACTGCCACCTCCTATAATATCTCACCCTTACTCGTCCCTCTGTAATTCCAGTCATGTTGGGTCCAGACATGTTGGGCTTCTCTCCTCCATTAGAACATGGCCTGCTCTCTCCCAGCTCTTGACTATTGCAGCCTCTCTTTCCTGGAATGCTCCCTCTTCTCCCTACTCTTATTCATCCTTATTTCCTTTCTCAAGAAAGTTATCTCCCAAGTCTTAAACTAGGGTAAGATTCCCCCATATGCCATATGCACTATTACTTTCTATGTTTTTTTTTTTTTTTTTGAAAATAATGAATAGTTATTATATTTGACAATATAGTTTAATATAACATTTGGAAGTATAAAGTTATATTCTCCTTTGTTTCAGAAGCTTGTATAGTTAGGGATGTTTATTTTGTTCACTACTCTTCCCCCTAGTGTCTAATATAGGAAATATTTGCTGATCGAACAAGCAAATAAAAAATAATTAATATTCTAAAAATCTTAAATGTAATCTGAGCAAATCAAATAGAGCAATATACTAAAATATTATTTTAGGAATTAAAGAGTGGTTTAGTATTTAAAAAGGTATTATTATATAACTCATTGATTAATATATCAAAGGAGATAAAGTATCTAGAGATGGAAAAAGGAATTGGATGAAATTCAGTATATCTCCCAATAAAAACAAAACAAAAATCACACCTTTTAGTGAACATGAAAAAGTTTGTTTTACACAGTAAATATCTGAAACTAAAATGGTACCTAACAATGAAATCCTGCAGACAAGGATACCCCTTGACACAATTGATTGTCAACATTATTTTAGGGTCATTAGATAATGCAATAAGAGAAGGAAAAATAATCAAAAAATGACACAGTCATATGCAGATTATGACTTTCTATCTAAAAATCCAAGATATTTCACTGTAAATTTTTAGTAAGAAAGTTCAGCAAGGTGATCAGTTATAAATACATAAACACAAATTATAAAAATGATGTATTTAAAACAATACAGTATCAGGGCTTAGTGGTAGAGCACTTGCCTGGCATGTGTGAGGCCCTGGATTCGATCCTCAGCACCACATATAAATAAATTAAATAAAAGATCCATTTACAACTAAAAAATATATTTTAAAAAAACAATACAGTATTGGCACTAGAATTGGTGTAAGAGTAAATGGAATAGATTAGAAGTGTGGAAATATACTAAATTTGCCATTTAAAAAATTAGTTTGAAATGATGATTAGAGAAGAATGGATTACTGAAATAATTGTTTTAGGACATCGATAAGTGTATTCAATTAGGGACATATGAGTAGAAACAATATTTAGATCTAATGAATCTGAAATTTAATAAATGAGACCATAAGAGTTCAAATGAAAATATACAAATGCATTGTGTATATATGTACAAATTATTAATGCTAGAGTTAGAGAACATTTTTCAAGCTGAATGGATCCTAACTACAAACACCACAAAGGTAAAGGCTAATATTTTGGAATACATGAAAATTTAAATTGATATTGTAAGCAAAGTTATGCAAAATGAGCACACTTAAGATGCCACAAAAAATATGACTATAATTTTTAAAGATTTCTTAAAATCAGTAAGCATACAAGTATAAAATGAGTAAAAGCTATGAACGTATTATCCACAAAAAAAGTACAAACTATAAATGAACATGTTAATATTTCAAATTAATAGTAACTGAAGAAACAAAAATTAGAATACACTGCCTTTCAGATGAAAAAGTTCAAAAAAATTTTTTAAATTTTTATTCCTAGTGCATATGGAGATGGGCAATTAAATGCAGATGATTGGAATGTAAGGTGCCTAACTTTCCTAGAGATCAGTATTATAAGATGCCTTAGCATGCAAATTCCTTCTAGAAATCTGTCCCAAGAAAACATTAGGCAATTTTTGCAGAAGTGAGTGTAGCTTTAAATGTAGCTTTCTTAATAATACTTAATAATTAGCGATAAGTGACTGAGAATAATTTGATACATTCATGAGTGTCCAGATAGACTTCAAATTTATGTTTCATATTTACATCTATTTTTATTTGCCATCTAAAGATGTACATTAATAGAAAAAAGTACACATATATAATGATACCCAGTACATACATATACACTCAAAGACATAGTAGAAACAACTAAGTATGAATAGTCACAAAAATGTTAAGTTATCTCTTGCAGGAATTATATATTTCTTCCATTTTTGTACTTTTTCCTCTGCTGAAGAATCTCTAATGAAAAATAGAATTCTTTCCAAAAATAATTCAAATATAGGATGCAAAGGGATGGGCTGCCAGATTATTTCCTTATGTTGCCATTGTGGTTGTTTTAAGTATATTGGGCACAAGGAAACCTGAATGTTTCAAAGGACTGGATGAATTAGCTCTTATTTAGATCAGCATTTCTCAAAGCACATTTCACAGACTCTCCTCATCAGGATCGATCTGCTGGTAGGCAAGTTGAAAGTTCAGTTCTTTTGGCCCTACCTCAGCTCTTTTGAACTAAAAATCACCAGAGGTGGGACCTAGAACTGGCATTCTAATTAAACACCAAAAGAGATTCTTATGTACACATATATTTGTGAACCTCTGTGACACCCCCCTATAAAGCAAGAAGGGAGACAATTCAAGGTCATTCTTGCAATGGGAAAAGGCTGCCCAGGATTTATAGCTGCAGTTTAGGTGAATTTTCCTTTACCTGTGTTTTGGCAAGCTTACTTCCTCCCCTATTGTGTTTGCATGTATAGTTAACTATTTCTCAACTCTATCCTTTTACCAATTTGATATTTTTACTTGGGGGTCAATATTACTTGGCTATAAATTTGTTTATGATATATAGATTGCCCTCTGTGTCTATAGGTTCTGCATCCATGAATTCAACCAACCTTGGATTGAAAACACTCAGAAATACTGAACATGAATATACTATACTGAACATGAATAGACTTTTTCTTGTTTTATTGTATTATTTAGGGAATAATAATAACCACTTACACAGCATTTACATTGTATTAGGTATCATAATCTAAAGATCATTTAAAGTATACAGGAGAATATACATAGGTTATATGCAAATACTAAATCCTTTATATAAGGGATTTGAGCATTTACAGATTTTGGTGTTTGAAGGGAGTTCTGGAATCAATCCCCTGTGGATACAGAGGATGACCTATTATTATCTAGTAGGACTAGATAACTGAGAGGTTTACTATTTTCCATGGAAGTCACTTTGGAGGGCCTCTTCCATTTAGATTAGATTTAAATAGCAAAATGTCATTGAAATCAACTTTTTATGGGCTACTTGGAATAGGAATATTCTCATCCAGCTACTCATAAAGGCTAAGTTGAACTCTTTCAAGGATTGCTTATCCTTAGTTACACATTAAAGTTATCTGTGGAGCTATTAGAAACCTAACTATATCCAGTCCCATCCCAAACCTCAGGGTCAATTATCTAAACCAGTCCTGATACAGTATGTAATAGGAAAAATGGCAATGTAGGTACTTTCTCTTCCAGTACCACCTACTTGGTGTTTATAGGGTCAGTCTATTATGCAAAACAGCATTAATTACCTAGTTCTAACAGATCCACGAAGGAAACTCAACCTAATTTCCACAGTAATTGGCTTCAGTACACCTTTTCTTACAGAGATAGTGATTGTTTTCTTTTCTATACTTCCCATGTGCCCTGAAACCACATCCCCCACACTCCCAACCAGGCCTTACCGGCATGGTGATCTGGATAGGTTGCCGTTCTCCACTCTTGGTTGGGGCCACACCTTCTGTGTCATATGTTCCCGTATAAACAACTCTGTCTCCATCAGGTTCTTTAGCCTTCAGCTCCAGTGGGACAAGCACACCACCAATGGAAATGTTCCTGCAATGAACTTGAGTTGACCATATATAGTAGGAATTAGGTTAGGTACCCTGTCTTGGTCTAGACCAAAACCCCGAGCAGGAAACCTACAGAGTTTGGCTAAGGGAGAAATATTTATATGATAGAAAATTCTGATTGGGTACAGTGGCATGTACCTATAATTCTAGCCACTCAAGAAAGCAAGAGACCCAGCCTGGGCAACATCATGAGACCCCCATCTCAAACAAAATAAAATAAAACCACCAAGAAACTTATGAAAGTTCAGGAGGCTTGAGTTCTCCAACTAATCAATCATGTGATCATAGACTAACTACTCTCTGGGCTAACCTCAGTATTCTCATCCAGATACACATAAAGGCTGAGTTGAACTGTATCAAGGATTGCTTATCCTTAGTTACACATTAAAGTTACCTGTGGAGCTATTAGAAACCTAACTATATCCAGTCCCATCCCAAACCCCAGAGATAGGGTTTAATTGGTTTGGGATATAATTTGGTACACGTAAATTTATTTTAAAGTTTTCGAGGTGATCTTTATGTGCAGGTCAGATCAAGGACTAGTTGAACTAACTCTGTAATTTTTTTTTTTCTTTCTGTTCCAACACTCATGGGTCCTGTTTGAGGCACTTTTTCTCAAGCCTGCTATACCACCAGAAATTCTTACTGGCACCATTCTGGTGTGTTAGGATCATTGTTCTCAAAGACAAGTCCCTGGACCAGCAGTATCCACATCTACTGTGGACATATTAGGACATACACTCTTATCTTAGGTACCACCCAAGACAGCAAGCCAGAGACATCAGAGTGGGCCCCAGCCATCTGTTCCAACAAGCTCTCCTGGTGATTCTGATGTACACTCACCTTTGAGTTAGAACCACTGGATAAAAAATCCTTGATAAAATTAAAATGTAAGTAAAAACAAAAATTGCCATTAACAAATAGTTTTAGGTTTGTTTTAACTCTAGAGAACTACTCTGAAAAAAAAATGGAATATTGAATAGATAAGTTAGGAAAAGAGGTTTCCAGGAAAGGGAAAGGAAAAGCCTGGATCATATCCAGATGCAGGGAACACTGGGAAATGTATGGAGTTGTGTGCGTGTATGTGTGGGTTTTTTTTTTTGGGGGGGGGGGTCCGATAAATAGGTAGATCAGAGACCCTAGAAACCATCCAGTTGTGGTTCTATATCCTTGCACCTTGAAGGCTAATATAAATTACTGAATTATAATAAACTATGGACGTGTCTGAGGGATTCAAAACCCCTTCTCCAGCATATGTTAGGATAAATGTTGATTTATTTCCTCCTTCCAGATGAGATTTCACACATCGCTTAGGTGGAAGCGGAGAGGTAAAGGACCCATCCATAGATTCTTCTCCCATAGGCTACTGACTTACTCGCCAGAAGTCTGCTGGGTGCATCATGTCATCCCTGTGGTAGCTGGGAGGAGATAATCCCTGCCTCGAATAAATTTAAAAAAAAAAAAAAAAAAAACAAAAAAAAAACATCCTCTTGTAGTGAGGATGTTAATCCCAGGCGACATCACCAGGCTGAACAGATAGCTAGTGAGAAAAAAGTAGAGGGCATGGAAAACCGTGACACTAGGCCTAAGCAGAAGCTACACCTTCAGATTTGTTCCTGCTCTTCCCGCGCTGGGGGTCCCCTGCCACCAAAAGGCAGATGGAGGAGTGGGGAGAATCCCTCAGGGAACACCAATAACTGCCCCTCCTCCGCCTTTACACTTCTTTCTCACCCTTTCTCCTTCCTTTGGCCTCGCCAGCAGAAGCCGGCGACACGCCAGGACCCAGCAGAGAAGGGCTGGGATTGCGGTAGATGAACCCTGCAGCGACCTTCTGCCATCTGCCCCAACCCTCCCCTTGCGGTTCCAAGGGTGGACAGAAAAGCAATTTACAAGAAAAACAACAACACCGCCCCCTCCCCCTCTGGCTTCTTGTCACTGATTTAAACGGACCCACTGAGGTCACTGCAATGGGTGGAGGGAAGCAGGAATCAGGAATACCAGGGACAGGCAGAGGAGAGGACCAAAGCGGGGACAGAGAGCCGACCTCTTTCCCTACCGCCCCCCCCCCCCACCCCCCGTCCCGAGTCTTCTGGGCAAAGGGAGACAAGGAAAAAAAAATCGGGAGCAGCTTAGTCTGTTCCCGGGGCCTCAGTCCTCCTCCAGTAACCCAAGCGCCACCCGGCGCCCAGCACTTACTCGACCTGCAGCGTGATGGGCTTAATCTTCACCTCCACCTTGTAGGAGGAGCCGGTGAGCAGCTTGATGGTGCGGTTCTGGCCGAAGCGCTGCCCGTCCACCTTAAAGAACACCGGACCATCGTTGGGTTGGATGCGCAGAGCGATGGAGAGGCGCACGAGGCCTGGCAGGTCCCCCATCGCTGAGCGAGGGGCTGGCGCAGCGACGCCGGGGGTCGGAGGACACAGCCGGCTGCGACCAAGTGGCTGAAGCGCGGTGGGCGGAGAGGAAGCGCGGGGAGGGAAAAGGAGGTGGTGAAAGGGAGGCTGCAACTAGGAGCCGTCACCGCCCTCCGCCCGGGCTTTCGAGCGGCAGCTCCGGAGCCTGTGTCCCCCAGCCGCACTGGGCGAGGAAGCGGGCCCCAGACACTGCTCGGAGAGCGCGAGCTGCCCCATCCCCCGCTCTTCTTGCTGAGCCCTCCACGCACGCAAGGGCTCGCTGAGACCCGCTGGCACCGAGCAGATCGGCACAGCACAGCTGGGGGCGAGAGAGTTAATCCCGCTTACGCACCACAATCCCCTTCAACTGGGGAAGCGGACCTTTAGGCTCCTCCTAGAACAGCACCGGGCGGGAGGAGAGGATGTGGGGGACGGTAGGCATTGGGATAAGGCGACTGCTATACCAAGGAGCAAGACCCTCAGAATCTAGATCGCCTGGGTCAACCGGAGGGTGTGGATTCTGCTGCTGGCAGATCTGGCCCCAGCCAAGCAGGAGAAGGCTGAGAGGAGAAGGGGGGGGGGGGCGAGAGAGGGGAAGTGGCTTAGGAAACTGCTAGTTCGTGATTTAAATTTCAGGAAATAAGTCTTTCCAAAGCTCAAGGGAAATGGCCGAGGGAAGGCGCAGTTCCATATAATGGGGGCTGAGAGCCACACTGGATTAGGAATGCACTAACAAGAAGGAGCGACACCTTCTTGTAGGTGTGTATTTCCATTATACATATCTTATCTCAAGAATGACACGGTGTAATTAGACACATATATGTACACATCTCGAAGGATGAGCTATTAACCCTGTAAAAGGCAACTGGCATGTGCCTGAGGCATTGCTTGTGACAAAGGCCAAGAGGAGGTATGGATTACTGGCAAAGCACCCCATGTGTCACCTCACAAGTTTAGATTTGCATATTAAGTGTGATTTGAAAGTCCTTGGGTAGAAACTGGTCGACAATTGGTGATTCGGGGAACTAAGCGTATTGGGGCTGGAAATGGCTTCAGAAGGCCGAGATCTAAATACCTGCTTCAGCACCACCTAGGTGGATAGTACCAGAGCCTCTGAGCACACCTGGGAAATACAGGAGCAGATTAGTGAGATCAGTCATAGATGGATGGGTCTGTGAGTTTTTATTCACGTAGGTCAGACTGCTTTTCTTTAAAAATAATAAGCTATGTATATTGTGTATAAATATGTATGTGATATTGGTGTTCATCACAAATTCGTTGCAAAAATAAAAATCTAAAAGCAATGTCACCCAATAAAGAAATGCATGACTATACTACAGAATTTTATTCAACTATTAAAATAGCGAGTTATATTTGACATCGACAAACACATATGCTAAAGCTTAAAGATGAAAGTGGTTGGCTGGAGAACTGTGGAAGCCTCAGAGCCGGATTTTTCTTTTGTTGGTTGCTGTATTCCCAGCATGCACATAAGAATTCCCAGTCCATAGTAGGTGTTTCATAAATATTTATTCAATTAAATTGGTGTCCTTTGAAACAGTCATATTTAAATTATTCCATATTTTTAAAGTAATTAGATCCATGTGATTTACCTGGAATAAGGGTAAAAAGAAAAAAAAATCTAGTTGCAAATAGCATCCATAGTATTTTAACAGGATGGAAAAAAATTTAAGACACATAACATTTTAAAATATTTTTATTACTACTTTTAAAAGAATGAGAGTGTACACAGTAAAATTGATATTGGTTACTTTGGTGGTTGTGTAGTGAAAAGAGGGTGAATATCCTTTGGGAACTAAAAACATTTTTAGAAATTTTGCTTTTTTCCCTTTCAACCTTTTGTTCAGTATCCCACAGTTTCAAACAAGCTCCTTTCTACCTGTGTATTGAAAAATGAACTTGGAGTAAGATGTTTCCATTTTTAAATCTGGCTCAACCATTTAATTGTTTCCTTATGCAAAGCTCTTAACATCTTTGTGTTTCAACTTTCATTATTTATAAAATGGGGATTAAAGTGCTTCTTTCCCAACATTGTGAGAATTAAATGAGAAAGAAAATGATAATAAACTGCTTTTCAAATATGAGGTATTGGCTAGGCATGACACATGTCTGTAATCCCAGGAGCTCAGGAGTTAAGGCAGGAGGACTGCAAGTTAAAGCCAGCCTCAGCAAGAGCGAGGTGCTAACCAACTCACTGAGACCCTGTCTCTAAATAAAATACAAAATAGGGCTGGAGATGGGCCTCAGTGGCCAAGTGCCCCTGAATTCAATCCCTGGTACCCCCCCCCAAAATATGAGGTGTTATTAATGCTGGACAACATCCATTAGGAATCATATTTTCAGAAACATTCAATGTGATGTCTTTGGATTTAATTAGTGTAAAAGTAACTGGAAAATTTCCATCGCTAATACCTATGTGCAAAGAATATGGGTATGGTGTCTAATGGATCTGTGTTTAAACCAGATCTGCTGATTATATAATGCTATATACATTAGCCTCTCAGAGCGCCGTTGTTCCTTTGTAAAATGATGAGGATGATATATATGAAACTCATAGAATCAAATGAGTAAAATTCAGAAGACTATCATTCACATATAGGCGCTAATTAAATTGTAGTTATTTTTATTTAAAACATCCTATGTATTTTTAATATCCTAGTCCTTTCAGCCTTATGTTGATTCATTAGTTAATGAATTTATACAATAAGACAACCATTATTACCACTCTTTTGGAAATGGGAAATGGAGCCCAAGTCCAAATGGACTTGATTATCATTCAGAGGAGTCAGATGCTATGGTTTGAATGTTTGTGTTTATCCCCAAATTCATAGGTTGAGACTTAATCCTCATTAGCATTAAGAGGTGGAGCCTTTAGGAGCCTTTAGGAGGTGGTTAGGTCCTGACAGTGGTCCTCAAGAATGGGATTAGTGCCCTTATAAATGAGGACTGAGGAAACCTGTATGACCCCTTCTACCATGTGAGTAAGAAAGTACCATCTTATGCAGCAGAAGAGAGTGAGCTCTCACCAGACACTAAATTGCTGGTGCCTTGACTTTGGACTTCTCAAACTCCAGACCTGTGAGCAATAAATTTCTGCTTATTAATTACCCTGTCTAAGGTATTTTATAATAGCAGCCTGAATGGACTAAGACATCAGGCTAACAACAGTTCCATCGCCAGTCCCAGTCTCTGTGCTAAATTCATATTACAGGCTTGACAAAGCAATTAGCATTTATGACATGGAGTATGTGTGTGTGGGCACACATGCATGCATATATTAAAAATAAAGTAGTTAAGTGTGCTGGAATAGAATCACACACAGAACTATGTATTGAGTCATAATGTATGTTGGGCTTGAATCTCACACACACACACACACACACACACACACATGCAGAGTCAATTGCAGCACACTTTACTTTTTCATTCATGTCTACCTTCAGGTGTGGTTTAATATCTGCAAGAGTTGGCTCCTTATTTTTATTTCTGAATTTAACATCAATGATTTCCAAGCCCCCCCCCCCCCGATTTATTGAGGTTTAATTGACTAAAAAAAATGTGTATAATTAAAGAATACCACATGATGATTCGGTACACATGAACTTTGTGAGATGATCACTACAATTAAGTTAATCACCTCATTCACCCCCTCACCCGATCAGTGTCAATGATTTTGAAATGACTTCCCCAGCCTCACAATGCATTTCTATCAATGCATTTCCATTGTAACCAGCATACTTTACATATATTAAACTTTCTCTCCTGGTCTGAATTTGATAGACTTGAAGACAAACCTTCTTCTTGGACTCATGCTGAGGAGCCCAGACTCTTCTAGGCCCAAAGGCTCTCATAGCCATAGTGATGAGCAATAGGCTTCCTGTTTGTCCCTGAGACTCCTGGGAGGAATCTGGTTATCTCCTCACACAGGGAGGGGCCAGGCAGGATCCACTTCTTGGATCAGTAGCAGTGATCCTAATATCTGGTCACATTTGCCTTTATTGTGGACCAATTCATTATAGAAATTTACATTCCAAATAAAACTTACACTCTCTTCTTCTTCTTTTTTTTTTTCCCTCTGGATATTATTTGAGTAACCAGAATAGCCTCACTTACTTGTACTCCACCAATGTAAGTAAATATTCAATTAAAACTAGATTCCAATAAAGATGATTTTAAACTTTTTCTGTTCTTGACACTTTTTGCTATGCTGAATGGCCAGTGTCCCATGGAGAAAGAATATAACTATCCTTACAGTAGATGCAAATACCTCTACTAAAAACCACTACCACACTGATACTCATCATTTTATACTTCAGGCTCAAACATTTTTCTAAGCTCTCAATTCAGATAGCAACTTCCAATACATATCCATACTTAGGTGTTTAGTAGGTATCCCAATCTTTACATGGCCAAAAGAGAATTCTTAATTCTTTCACTTCAAACTTATTTATCTTAATAAAAAAATACCGCATTTGACTCAGTTGTTCAGGTAAAAAGTGTGAAGTCCTTCTTGAATCCTTTCTTTTTACCCATCAGGAAGTCCTACGAGGTCTTCACAACCAGTCCTGCCTCCATCACTTCTTACCATTTTCACTCTTACCACTCAAGAGAAGGCCACTGTCATTCCTCACACAGTGCTACCCATGTCATCCTGGTGTTTTTGATTCTGCTTTTTACCTTACCGTCTATTGTAAATATCACCTCATCCAGGCCGGATCCTGTCTGCCCCATAATTGGATGGTTCCCTGAAGAGTTTCACAGACAAACAGAAGCCTATTACTTATTGCCATGGCTACAAGATCCTTCCAGGTTTAGGAAGAAAGGGCCTGGGCTCCTTCCTCCACATGGGTCCAGGAGGAAGGTTTGTCTTCAGTGTAGAAAATTAAATTAGGAGAGAAAACCTAGTAGGGTGCCTAAGGGCACTGGATAGGGTGGGCATCATAACCCACACTCTTGTCCTACCTTGCTTTTCTTCAGAGCACATATCACCCATTGAAAATGTAAGATAAACTTGCCTTCATGAATGTTGATCTCTGTAGATCAGAGATTCTAACCTATTTTCTTGGTACTTAGAACATCCCAGTAAATAGGGGCATTAATAATTATTGAATGAATGAATAGATAAGTTAATTCTTCAATGTTATTTGTAATTCTACCCATTTATCAAGGTGCAAGTTAAGTACAACCTTCTCCTTGAATCTATTACTGACTAGCCAGCACTTAATTTACTCACTGCCTTTGAAGTCCTACAGCAATCATGGTCTAGTCAGCTTCTAGTTACTGGAATAATAGGAGTCATGAGAGCTGAGAGAGGAGATGGTCATGGATAACTCAAATTCATAATAAATACAGAATTAGTAAAAAAAAAATCTAATGGAGGACTAGGGCTGTAGCTCAATGGTAAAGTGCTTGCCTCACATGGGTAAGGTACTGGGTTCTATCCTCAGCACCACATAAAAATAAATAAAGATACTGTGTGTCCATCTTACAACTAAAAAAACATTTAAAAAAATCTAACAGAAAATGAACAAAATATCTATAGGACACTTAATATTTTAGGATGTATCATCCCCTTTATAGATTCCTTTTCTAAGGTAAAAGTGATATAGCTACTTTTAAGGATATGGAACTTCACATAAATTGTTCAACGAAAAAATGACAAAGTTGTTCTTTGTTTTTGAATTACTTAAGTCCACTAAATAGGTGTGTATCATTGAACAAACTCTCTTTTTAAGGTTTTACATTTCCAGGCACAGTTTGAGATATTCACCATGATTTATTTTGGCCCTGTTTTCCACCCTACCAATCATTTTCCATCTTCATAGTGAGTGACCTCACAAAAATATCACTTCTCAGTTTTTACAAACAATGTTTCCACCTATGCTCTAGCCAATGAGCATTGAAATTTTCTTCAATGTATCCTTTGGAAACCTCAGAGTATTGTATGAATATGGTTTCTGGGCAAAATAATACTTCAAAGTTATCATCTGTTTTCAAGGCTGCAAATTTTGTTGTTGTTATTGTTTACTGCAGCTCAACCCAGACAAAGACCATTTCCTGAGCCTCCTGTTAGAAACCTAAGCCATCACTGTCTTTTTTTTTTTTTTTTTAAAGAGAGAGTGAGAGAGAGAGAGGGAGAGAGAGAGAGAATTTTTAATATTTAGTTTTCGGTGGACACAACATCTTTGTTTGTATGTGGTGCTGAGGATTGAACCCGGGCCACACGCATGCCAGGCAAGCGTGCTACCACTTGAGCGACATCCCCAGCCCCATCACTGTCTTTTTCATTTCATAAAACCACTTTTCCCGTGACCCTTTGATTTTTTTTATTCTATTAAATGCAAACGACAGGGATAAAGTTTATTTAATATCTTGCCACCTTCTTGTTTTTTAATCATTCAAATATTTCAAAGGTTTTCTTCCATGTTAAGATGCTGATGTATTATTACCAAGGTTATTTTAATCATACTCAAATACTTAGGTGTTCAACAACAGCTCACAGCTGAGATTTTCACACAACAGTGGCAGAATGTCAGGTTTGGTCACAATATCATAGGTTATATTTTATCTGTGAGAGGTTTAATGCTTAACATATGGCATTTTAATATGCAGCAACTGGGGCAATTTTTTTCTACAAGTACAATATTGCTTTTAAAATGTACTAAAGCTGAAAATCATTCAACCCACTACTAGATTACTGTAATAATTATTTTTATGTACCACCTTATATAATTTTCCAATTGTTTCATATGTTTTCTGTTTTAATCAGACCATAATTTCCTCTCCTTTTATTTATGCTACAACACCTAACACAGTTGAATTAATCAGGATTCTTTTGTATATTGTTGCAAAAAAAAAAAAAAAAAAGGCAATTTTGGGCTGAGGGTGTAGCTCAGTGGTAGAGTACTTGCCTAGCATGTGTGAGACCCTGAGTTCAGACCCCGGTACTGCAAAAAGAAACAAGGGAAGGAAGGAAGGCTTTCAATTCTAACCAGCTTAGTAGAAAGACTACCTAGGTATATTATGTAACAAAAGGCAGAGTTAATATGGCAATAAGAAGATAGAAGGGATCAGCCAGACCTCGGGGACAACTGTAATTAGAACTTTGAGAGCCAATGGTTGGAGAAGATGAATCATTTTCCCCCAAAGGAAGTGCTGTTTCCAAAGAAAGGGACTATTGAAGGTTCTGGGAAGGCAAAAAGAAAACATTAAAACAAAAATGAATGACAGGTGGGAAATTGGTCCAACTCTGGTGCTTGAACTCTGAGCAAAGGACCTAGGTGCTGCCTCTTGTCATACCACAACCCTGACCTCATAGAAGTCATAGCTATGGAGGTCAAAGACCAAATGGAAGTTTTTGTTGTTGTTGTTTTACTTTTGGAGCCTTATTGGTGATTGAACTCAGTGGCACCTACTATGGAGCTAATCCCCGCCCTTTTTATTTCTCAAAAGAAAGGATCTTGCTAAATTGCCAAAGCTGGCCTCAGATTTGCAGTCCTCCTGCCAAGTCACTGGGATTACAGGTGGTGTGCCACTATGCCTGGCCAGATGAGAATTTGTAATGATCTCTTGAAATTTCTTCTTAACCTAGAGTTCTGTAATTAATTAAGAAGCAAGTTGGTTAAAGGAATTTAGAGAAGCTTGGCTTTCCCCACTTTGTGACCCCAACCTCTTCTGTGATGCATGCACATGTCCACTTGCTCAAGTGCCCGAAACCCCCTCACAGTGAAACAATGCACCATCCCAGTCACTTCTCTAAATGTAGAGAAGGTTTTTGTGGATAGTAAGAAATCCCCAAGCCCTTGCCAGACACAGCAACACATGCCTGTAATCCCAATTGAGGGATTAAAGAGTCTGAGGCAGAAAGATCACAAGTTCAAGGCCAGCCTGAGCAATTTAGCAAGACTCTGTCACAAAACAAGAAAAATAAAATAAAAAGATCTGGGGATGTAGCTCAGTGGTAGAGGACCCCTGGGTTCAGTCTCCAGTACCAGGGGTGGGGGAAGATATCCCAATCTCCTTAAATCACAAAATACAATAAAATGATTTCCTGCTAATGATGACTGGCCTATCTCCAAGCTTCTGTCAAGATCAGGATCTGACTGGCTTGGCAAAGTGACCATTATGTTCTTGCTTTTCCTGCCTTATGTTTTGCAAAATGTCATTCCTGAGTAATCACGGAAGCTGTGATGCTAACAGTAAAAAGTAATAAACAGTGGAATAGATTGTGCACTCTCAAGGAAAATCAGGTGACTGAAAAACAAAGCACAATTCCCGAAGATCAAATCGTCTCTTAGTAAAATACAATATACTGTCTGAAAAAGATATGTGTGAAAAAGCATGAAGGAGAATACAGGAAGTTACATAAATAAGGTTAGGAAGCAGCAAATAAACGTTTATTTATTTTTATTTTTAAATATATAAATATATATATATATATATATATATATTTAGTTGTAGATGGGCACAATACCTTTATTGTATTTATTTATTTTTATGTGGTGCTAAGATCAAACCCAGCACTTTGCACATGCTAGGCGAGCACTCTACTGCTGAGCCACAACCTCAGGCCCTAAACTTTTATTTATTTTTTGAAGGAGAGAAAGATACTATTAAATTACTAATTTTAGAAAATCTGACCAGTGTTTTATGGAAAATAATGTGCAAAGAATTTCCTCCTCTTCTTTTACCAGTTCCATATGTGACACATAGACATGCCAAAGGCTGGAGTTAAGTCCCAGTTTTAGGGAGTGTCTGAGACAGCAAAGTTCAGGGACTGGGCACAGATGAAGACTAGGTTATGACTCAGAGCAGAGGGTTCTCAATTGCTGCAACATGCAGGGGTAGTGTGAGACACACAACAGGTCTTGGCCTAACAGGCACTATGGAGACAAAAAATGACCCTAAAACTCAGCAGCTAAGCCAAGCATGGTAGCACATCCTGTAATTCCAGCAACTTGAGGGCCTGAGGCAGAAGGATCTCAAGTTCAAGGCCAGTCACAGCAACTTAGCAAGACCTGATCTTGAAATTAAAAAAAAAAAAAGTAAAAACGTCTGGGGATGTAGCTCATATCTCAGTGGTAAAGTACCTCTGTGTTTAATCCCCAGTGTGTACAAGAGCGCACACAAGCATGCGTGCGTGCGTACAGACACACACATACACACACTCAGCAACTGAAAACAGCAAACATTTATTAAACTGTAGTTTCTGTGTTTTCAGGAGTTTTGGGGAGTTTAACTGGGTGGTTTGGGCTCAAAGTCTCTTAGAAGACTTTAATCTTTGTGCTGTGGCAGCAATCATCTGAAGACTCTCTTGGAGCTGGTAGATCTGTTTCTGATCTCACTCACATAGGTGTTGGTAGGCCTCTGTTTCTCTCTGGCTGTTGACTGGAGGCTTCAGTTTCTTGCTATGTGGGCTTCTCCACATAATGTGGAAGAAGAGATCCAAGAGAAGAAGAGCAAACACTCAAGACAAACTGAAGTCTTTATAATTCATCCTGGAAATGACATACTATCATTTCCATGTCACTATTGCAAGTTGAGAGGAAACTGATTTCATAAGAGTTGTCTACCTAAGAAGTGGGGTGTGGAATATTGGGATCTGTATTAGTCTGTTTTCTGTTGCTATAACAAAATACCTGAGGCTGGGTAATTTGTAAATAAAGCAGGTTTATTTAGCTCATAATTCTGGAGATTCAGAAGCATGGTACTGGCTTCTGCTTGTCTCTGGTTAGGGCCTCATGGCAAACAGCATCAAAATGGTGGGAGTGTGTATGAGAGCAATCAAATGGTGAGACAGAAAGCCAGAGAACAGGAAGAGGTCCTGTTACTCTTTGGTAACAACCTACTGTTGTGGGAACTCACTTACTCCTTGAAACCAGCATTAATCCATTTTGAGGATAGCATTCCTAATTACTTATTTACCTTGTAATGTGCTCTTAGAGATTCCACCATCTTTTTTTTTTTTTTTTTTTTTTTTTTGGTACAGGGGATTGAACTCAGGAGCACTCAACCACTGAGCCACATCCCCAGCCCTTATATTTTTTATTTAAAGACAGGGTCTCACTGAGTTGCTTAGAACCTCGCTGTTGCTGAGGCTGTCTGAACTTGAGATCCTCTTGCCTCAGCCTCCCAAGTCACTGGGTTACAGATGTGAGCCACTGTGCCCGGCTAGCCACCACCTCTTAATAAAGCCATATTGGGGACCAAACTTCCAACACAGGAACATAGGGGGAAACACACTAAACCAAATCCAAATCATAGCAGAGGCTGATCTGGAGGCTGAATGCCTTAGGTATAAAAGCATTTATCAAGCTTGTTTGTTCTCCTTAGGAAATGCCTGGTCAAACATCAAAGTTTTCTAATACAGAAGCCAAAAAGCATACACATGTTTTTGTTGAATAAATAACATTTGTCTGATCACTGATCTACAAATATTTAAAACAGGAGTCAGCAAACTATAACTGTTGGGTTAAATCTGAGTCTGCCGATTTTTTATAGCCCATGAACTAAGAATGGTTTTATATTTTTAAATAGTTGGGAAAAAAGTCAAAACAATAGCTATATTGAATGACACAAAATGTTGGTGTCTGTAAATAAGGTTTATTATAACATATACTCATTTGTTTAGGTATTGCCTATGACTGCATTTGCTCTAAACAGCAGAGATAGAGACTAAGTGGTCTGCAAAATCTGAAATATTTACTACTTGGCTCCTTTCATAAGTTTGCCAACTCATGATTTAAAAGGATGTTGAAAATAATGTCCTTGTTACTTGTAAGTGGTAAAAGAATACAATGATTTTTTTATTGGTTATAGAATGCTCCTTAGGGATTAATATTATGTAACAAATAACACTATTTACAACTTTTTTTTTTTTTAAACCAGGGAATGAATCCAGGGATGCTTAGCCACTGAGCCACATCTCCAGCCTTTTTTTCATGTTTTGTTTAGAGACAGGTCTCACTAAGTTGCTGAGACTGGCTTTGAATTTGTGAACCTCCTGCCTCAGTCTCCCAAAAGCCTGGGATTACCAGCGTGTGCCACCACACCCAACTCTTCTTTACAACTCTTGTAGGTACTCTGATAATGTTTCGTTCATTCGTCATATTTAGGGAAGAATGGGCTGAATCCTAATAGATGATGGGAGATTCCTTCAATTTGAATTTGAGGAAAACAAATTCTCTTGTTTTGTTGTATTTAAACAAATATTTAATGTTTAAATTGCCTTCTGTTTTATTTAAATTGCTAAGCAAAAATTTTGTTATATGTACTTACATATATATGTGTGTGTGTATATGTAAAATATATATATGTAAAAATTTTTTTATATGTATATATATATATATATATATATATATATATATATAGAGAGAGAGAGAGAGAGAGAGAGAGAGAGAGAGACTATAAAAAATCAGACTATCACAAGCAAAATAAAGAAAAAATATTCATAGTCCCACCTACTTCAGGGATAATTAGTTATTTTAGTGTATATCCTGAATGTGTGTGTGTGTGTGTGTGTGTGTGTATCACAAATGTCAGCTGAGGTTTCCTGTCCTTTGAGATAGCTTTCATTCAAGGTCTCTTTTATGTGAAACCGCTCCACCATAAGAATGGTACCACTTTGATTCCTGTCATGACACTGAGTGTTATGTTTTTAAGCTTTGAAAATCTTATAGGAGAAAAATGGTTTCTTACTTTATAAATTATTTAGTGAGAGTGAGTATATTAAAAGTCAAACAATGCTTTCTGTACATGGTAGCATAAGATTAAAGTGAGCTGAACTCCACATTAATGAAGGTGTTGGGAAAATGACTTAAACAGTGGGAGGAAAAATTGTATTCTTCATATGAGTTTTATTATGTTTGCAGCTTACAGTTGATGTCTGAATTACTTCTGAGCAGTAACCAAATAAGAAAGGGGTGTCGCCTGCTATTTAATATTGATTATTAATTCTGTGTGAAGTCTTCAGCTAACATTCACACGACAGGTGGGTATATAATCTTATTAATAAGGCCACCAATTTTGAAATATCTCTAAAATATTAAACCAATGTTTCATAAACTAAGCATAATAGCATTTCAACAAGAATTGTGGTGTTCCATGTGATCAAATAATCAGAAAATTCAGAATTTGAACATATTGATATATGTGTATATACTTATATACTTGTGTGTATATGTGTGTGTGTGTGTAAACACACATGAAACTATTGAGCTTTCCAGAGCCTTTACTTTAATATAATAAATTTTGCATTTCAAAGAATATGATATGATATGCGATTTTCTCAAATTTTTTCAACTGTCAAAACCCTTTCCTCAAAACTAATATTGATATCACCAAGGGAACTAGTGTTCCATAAACTAGCATTGCCATAAGTATTGAGAAATGTTGGATTAGAGACACAATAGGCTATTAATATTTATTTTATTTATTTTTTAATTTTAGTTGTAGTAGGAAACAATACCTTTATTCCATTAATTTTTTTTATGTGGTGCTGAGGATCGAACCCAGGGCCCTGCGCATGCTAGGCGAGTGCTCTACCGCTGAGCCACAATCCCAGCCCCATACAATAGGATATTACCTAAATATCACTCATTGAGGGTACAAAGCAGAATTACACCATCTACTATTCATTTTTTTTAAAATTTTTTATTGTTGGTTGTTCAAAACATTACATAGTTCTTGATATATCATATTTCACACTTTGATTCAAGTGGGTTATGAACTCCCATTTTTACCCCATATATAGATTGCAGAATCACATCAGTTACACATTCATTGATTTACATATTGCCATACTAGTGTCTGTTGTGTTCTGCTGCCTTTCCTATCCTCTACTATCCCCCCTCTCCTCCCCTCCCCTCCCCTCTTCTCTCTCTACCCCCTCTACTGTCATTCATTTCTCCCCCTTGTATTATTTTTCCCTTTCCCCTCACTTCCTCTTGTATGTACTTTTGTATAACCCTGAGGGTCTCCTTCAATTTCCATGCAATTTCCCTTCTCTCTCCCTTTCCCTCCCACCTCTCATCCCTGTTTAATGTTAATCTTCTTCTCATGCTCTTTGTCCCTACTCTGTTCTTAGTTACTCTCCTTATATCAAAGAAGACATTTGGCATTTGTTTTTTAGGGATTGGCTAGCTTCACTTAGCATAATCTGCTCTAATGCCATCCATTTCCCTGCAAATTCTATGATTTTGTCATTATTTAATGCAGAGTAATACTCCATTGTGTATAAATGCCACATTTTTTTTATCCATTTGTCTATTGAAGGGCATCTAGGTTGGTTCCATAGTCTTGCTATTGTGAATTGTGCTGCTATGAACATCAATGTAGCAGTATCCCTGTAGCATGCTCTTTTTAGGTCTTTAGGGAATAGACCAAGAAGGGGAATAGCTAGGTCAAATGGTGGCTCCATTCCAAGCTTTCCAAGAAATCTCCATACTGCTTTCCAAATTGGCTGCACCAATTTGCAGTCCCACCAGCAATGTACAAGTGTACCCTTTTCCCCACATCCTCGCCAGCACTTGTTGTTGTTTGACTTCATAATGGCTGCCAATCTTACTGGAGTGAGATGGTATCTTAGGGTGGTTTTGATTTGCATTTCTCTGACTGCTAGAGATGGTGAGCATTTTTTCATGTACTTGTTGATTGATTGTATGTCCTCCTCTGAGAAGTGTCTGTTCAGGTCCTTGGCCCATTTGTTGATTGGGTTGTTTGTTATCTTATTGTCTAATTTTTTGAGTTCTTTGTATACTCTGGATATTAGGGCTCTATCTGAAGTGTGAGGAGTAAAGATTTGTTCCCAGGATGTAGGCTCCCTATTTACCTCTCTTATTGTTTCTTTTGCTGAGAAAAAAACTTTTTAGTTTGAGTAAGTCCCATTTGTTGATTCTAGTTATTAACTTTTGTGCTATGGGTGTCCTATTGAAGAATTTGGAGCTCGACCCCACCGTATGTAGATGGTAGCCAACTTTTTCTTCTATCAGACGGTGTGTCTCTGACTTGATATCAAGCTCCTTGATCCATTTTGAATTCACTTTTGTGCATGGCGAGAGAAAGGGATTCAGTTTCATTTTGTTGCATATGGATTTCCAGTTTTCCCAGCACCATTTGTTGAAGATGCTATCCTTCCTCCATTGCATGCTTTTAGCCCCTTTATCAAATATAAGATAGTTGTAGTTTTGTGGATTGGTTTCTGTGTCCTCTATTCTGTACCATTGGTCCACCCGCCTGTTTTGGTACCAGTACCATGCTGTTTTTGTTACTATTGCTCTGTAGTATAGTTTGAAGTCTGGTATCGCTATACCGCCTGATTCACACTTCCTGATTAGCATTGTTTTTGCTATTCTGGGTCTTTTATTTTTCCATATGAATTTCATGATTGCTTTCTCTATTTCTACAAGAAATGTCGTTGGGATTTTGATTGGCATTGCATTAAACCTATAGAGAACTTTTGGTAATATCGCCATTTTGATGATGTTAGTTCTGCCTATCCATGAACAGGGTATATTTTTCCATCTTCTAAGATCTTCTTCTATTTCTCTCTTTAGGGTTCTGTAGTTTTCATTGTATAAGTCTTTCACCTCTTTTGTTAGGTTGATTCCCAAGTATTTTATTTTTTTTGAAGATATTGTGAATGGAGTGGTTGTCCTCATTTCCATTTCAGAGGATTTGTCGCTGATATACAGGAATGCCTTTGATTTATGCGTGTTGATTTTATATCCTGCCACTTTGCTGAATTCATTTATTAGCTCTAATAGTTTCTTTGTAGACCCTTTTGGGTCTGCTAGGTATAGAATCATGTCTTCTGCAAATAGTGATAATTTAAGTTCTTCTTTTCCTATTTTTATGCCTTTAATTTCTTTCGTCTGTCTAATTGCTCTGGCCAGTGTTTCGAGAACTATGTTGAACAGAAGTGGTGAGAGAGGGCATCCCTGTCTTGTTCCAGATTTTAGAGGGAATGCCTTCAATTTTTCTCCATTCAGAATGATGCTAGCCTGAGGCTTAGCATAGATTGCTTTTACAATATTGAGGTATGTTCCTGTTATCCCTAGTTTTTCTAGAGTTTTGAACATAAAGGGATGCTGTACTTTGTCGAATGCTTTTTCCGCATCTATTGAGATGATCATATGGTTCTTGTTTTTAAGTCTATTGATGTGGTGAATAACATTTATTGATTTCCGTATATTGAACCAGCCTTGCATCCCAGGGATGAATCCTACTTGATCATGGTGCACAATTTTTTTGATATGTTTTTGTATCTGATTCGCCAGAATTTTATTGAGGATTTTTGCATCTAGGTTCATTAGAGATATTGGTCTGTAGTTTTCTTTCTTTGAAGTGTCTTTGTCTGGTTTAGGTATCAGGGTGATGTTGGCCTCGTAGAATGAATTTGGAAGTTCTCCCTCTTTTTCTATTTCCCGAAGTAGTTTGAAAAGTATTGGTATTAGTTCCTTTTTAAAGGTTTTGTAAAACTCTGCTGTATACCCATCCGGTCCTGGGCTTTTCTTAGTTGATAGTCTTTTGATGGTTTCTTCTATTTCCTCAATTGATATTGTTCTGTTTAGGTTGTCTATATCCTCCTGACTCAATCTGGGCAGATCATATGACTTAAGAAATTTATCGATGCCTTCACTATCTTCTAATTTATTGGAGTATAAGGATTCAAAATAATTTTTGATTATCTTCTGTATTTCTGAAGTGTCTGTTGTGATATTGCCTTTTTCATCCCATATGCTAGTAATTTGAGTTCTCTCTCTTCTTCTCTTCGCTAGCATGGCTAAGGGTCTGTCGATTTTGTTTATTTTTTCAAAGAAAGAACTTTTAGTTTTGTCAATTTTTTCAATTGTTTCTTTTGTTTCGATTTCATTAATTTCAGCTCTGATTTTAATTATTTCTTGCCTTCTACTTCTTTTGCTGTTGTTTTGCTCTTCTTTTTCTAGGATTTTGAGATGAAGTATGAGATCATTTATTTGTTGGTTTTTTCTTTTTTTAAGGAATGAACTCCAAGCAATGAATTTTCCTCTTAGAACTGCTTTCAATGTGTCCCATAGATTCCGATATGTTGTGTCTGTGTTTTCATTTATCTCTAAGAATTTTTTAATTTCCTCCTTGATGTCTTCTATAACCCATTGATCATTCAGTAACCTATTGTTCATTCTCCAAGTGATGTATGCTTTTTCCTTCCTTCTTTTATCGTTGATTTTCAGTTTCATTCCATTATGATCAGATAAGATGCATGGTATTATCTCTACTCCTTTATATTGTCTAAGAGTTGCCCTGTGACATAATATATGATCTATTTTTGAGAAGGATCCATGTGCTGCTGAGAAAAAAGTGTAACTGCTTGATGTTGGGTGGTATATTCTATATATGTCAATTAAGTCTAGGTTATTAATTGTGTTATTGAGTTCTATAGTTTCCTTATTCAACTTTTGTTTGGAAGATCTGTCCAGTGGCGAGAGAGGTGTGTTGAAGTTTCCCATGATTATTGTATGGTGGTCTATTAGACTCTTGAACTTGAGAAGAGTTTGTTTGATGAACATAGCTGCACCATTGTTTGGGGCATATATATTTATGATTGTTATGTCTTGTTGGTGTATGGTTCCCTTGAGCAGTATGTAGTGTCCCTCTTTATCCCTTTTGATTAACTTTGGCTTGAAATCCATTTTATTTGATATGAGTATGGACAATCCTGCTTGTTTCCGAAGTCCATATGAGTGATATGATTTTTCCCAACCTTTCCCCTTCAGCCTATGTATGTCTTTTCCTATCAAATGCGTCTCCTGTAGGCAGCATATTGTTGGGTCTTGTTTTGTGATCCATTCTACTAGCCTGTGTCTCTTAATTGGTGAGTTTAAGCCATTAACATTTAGGGTTATTATTGAGATATGGGTTGTTCTTCCAGCCATATTTGTTTATTTATGTTACTAAACATGGTTTGTTTTCCTCTTTGATTATTCCCCCCCCCCTTTACTGTCCTACCTCCCACTGTTGGTTTTCATTGTTATTTTCCATTTCCTCTTCCTGTAATGCTTTGCCGAGGATGTTTTGAAGAGATGGTTTTCTAGCTGCAAATTCTTTTAACTTTTGTTTATCGTGGAAGGTTTTAATTTCATCTTCCATCCTGAAGCTTAATTTCACTGGATACACAATTCTTGGTTGGAACCCATTTTCTTTCAGTGTTTGAAATATGTTATTCCAGGATCTTCTAGCTTTCAGAGTCTGTGTTGAAAGATCAGCTGTTATCCTGATTGGCTTACCCCTAAATGTAATCTGCTTCCTTTCTCTTGTAGCTTTTAAAATTCTCTCCTTATTCTGTATGTTGGGCATCTTCATTATAATGTGTCTAGGTGTGGATCTCTTATGATTTTGCACATTCGGCGTCCTGTAGGCTTCTATGATTTGGGATTCTGTCTCATTCTTCAAGTCTGGGAAGTTTTCTCGTATTATTTCATTGAATAGATTGCTCATTCCTTTGGTTTGGAGTTCTATACCTTCCTGTATCCCAATGACTCTTAAGTTTGGTCTCTTAATGTTATCCCATATTTCTTGGATGTTCTGCTCATTGTTTCTTAACAGTCTTGCTGAGCTGTCTATGTTCTTTTCAAGTTGAAATACTTTGTCTTCATGGTCTGATGTTCTATCTTCTAAGTGTTCTACTCTGCTGGTAGTATTCTCCATTGAGTTTTTAAGTTGGTTTATTGCTTCCTGCATTTCTAGGATTTCTGTTTGTTTGTTTTTATAACCTCTATCTCCCTGTATAGTTGATCCTTTGCTTCCTGGATTTGTTTGTGTAATTCATTGTCGAAGTGATCTTTCATTGTCTGATTTTGCTGTCTAATGTCTTCCTTGATACTCCAGATCATCTGAAGCATGTATATCCTGAATTCTTTATCTGACATTCCATCTGCTGCAGCTGTTACCTCTTCTAAAGTTGAGTTGACCTGCATTGCTTGTGGTCCTTTCTTTCCTTGTCTTTTCATACTGCTTGCGTTTCTTTCTGCTTGGTGAAACTGTTGTGTTTTTGAAAAATTTTTCCCCCTATATATTTATATTGCTCTTGTATAATTGAAAAGTCTCCCTTGCAGGGTCGGGCAGCGGTCTGCCTACCTTGCAGGCGTGGGCAGCGGCTCTGCTCTGCCCCTCCTCCAATTGGTGTGAGGTGTCTACCACGCCCGCGGACCCCTGGGCCTGTTCTGGCGGTCAGTCGCAGGTCTGCCTACCTTGCAGGCGCGGGCGGCGGCTCTGCTCTGCCCTTACTCCACTTGGGGTGTCGTGACTACCACGCCGGCAGGTCACTGGGCCTGTTCCGGACGCGGGCGGCGGCTCTGCTCTGCCCCTACTCCAATTGGGGTGACGTGTGTACCACGCCAGCAGGCCACTGGGCCTGATCCGCCGGTCTGTCGCAGGTCTGCCTACCTTGCAGTCGCAGGCGGTGGCTCTGCCCTGCCCCTCCTACCACGCCCGCGGATCGCTGGGCCTGATCTGCAGGTTGGTCGCAGGTCTGCCCACCTTGCGGGCAAGGGTGGAGGCTCCGCTCCGCCCCCTCTCCAATTGGGGTCACGCGACCACCACGCCGGCGAGCCGCTGGGCTTGCTCCGGGTGCAGGCGGCGGCCCCGCTCCTCCCCTCTGGCTCAACGACAAAGCGAGAGAGACTCGGGTGTCTGTGACTCACCCTCCCTACCAGGAGACCAACTGTTTCTGTCGCCGCTGGTATTGATGAAGTTCTCTCCTCCGCCGCTTTCTGATGACATCAGATCTCTGCCATGTTGGTATCCTATGCGAATGGCAGCATTTCGTTCCCTTTGCCGAGTGACCAAAGCAACAGGTGAGTCCTGACCGGCCCTCACAGGCCCCGTCTCAGTCCTGTTGCCACTGCCCACGAAGGCTCAGTTGGTATTTACCTCCACAGTACTCAGCAGGACCGGGACCGAGAAGCAGTTTCCGTGGGCTCCTTAGCCCTGGGCCAGAGCAGTACTGGGAGCCGAAACTCGGCCACTCCGTGCTCGGTGTATGCTCTGATAAGAGCAGGCTCCAAGAAGCAGTTTCCGCGGGTTATTTAGCACTGAGCCTGAGTAATTTGTCTGCAAGCCGCAGGCAAATGGCAGCCTGAAATTACCTGTTCTATGGCTGAATGAGCTGCGTTCAGTCGAAAACAGGGATGGTGACGTCAGCTCTCCAAGATGGTGGCCGCTGGCCTCCTCTATGGTCTGACCGGTGTGGAGAACTGAATTGGATCGCTTCCTTCCCCCGTCTCAAACCCAGAATTCAGCACTGAGTACGGTAATTGCACAGCTGGCAGAAGCCCGCGGAAACTGCAGCGCTGTATCCCTGTGTCGCTATCTCCTCGTTTCCCAGCTCGCGCTGCAGACTCTAGCCGCGGGGCGATTTGCTGAATAAGCAGTGTGACCCTCCGTGCGGACAAATCTCTTGCATTTGAGCCCCCGTAGCCGATCCTCGTGCGATGAAAATCCTTCCTCCAGGTTCCGGAGCACCCCACTATTGCTGGAAATTCCTAACAAGATAGCCTTTAGCCGTCCTGACTCGTCATTCTCCCACACTGTGATGCGGCACACGGGGGCAATGCACTCCCCTCGCCGCCATCTAGGTGAAATGATATTAAACCTGCTATTCATTTTTAAAATAAAAAAATCAACCTTTATTTTGCTCTGATTATGTGTAATGAACTCAAGGTAAAGATTATGGCCTCCTGCCCAGTGTGGACTCCTTCTTCTCACTTCTCTGATGACACAGCTATTATTGGTGGGACAAGGTACGGGGAGAGCAATGAAGGCAATGGAAAGCCACAGCCCCTAGCAACTAACTCCTACTCAGAAAATCCACCAGGAGAGCGAGTCCCTTGTGGTGATGGGTGTGGGGTAATGTGCATTCATGAAGACTTGGTTGTGACCATAGAGGAAGAAGAGACAGGCATGTACCACACCCAAGATGGTTTTCCAGCTCACTGGCTTGAAACACCTCCTTTTACTAATCCCAGTTTTGTGATAGCTGAACTCTCCCCCTACTCTACTCATTTGTACTGACTGGCCTGGCCCCATCCCATGCAATCTTAGTGGAATCGCAGAGCACAGAGCTCCACACTGGCTGTCAACCAGGGAGAAAATAGTTTGTAGATGAGTCTGACAATGGCAGAGTCCTGTGAAAGTTGTCCATGGTTTTCCTTGCTGGGAGCAGGGAGCTCAGGACCACAGAGCATTCTGAAGCTTTGGGTGTTGTATTTCAATGATGCCAGCTCTCCAGTGTAATCTAATAAATATACATATGGTTTTTCAAAATTTTTTATAGTGCTGGGAAATGAACCCAGGTCTAATGCACCCTTTACTTTTATAATATGATATAAAAGGAAAATAAAGCTATTTTTAATAAAGCAAGATTTGAGGCAGAGATGAAATCAGGTATTTGGGATTAGTTGGCTACCACAATTGAATGTTAATTTTAGTTCTGACTTTTATGGGGGTTATGGAAAAAAGTTAAGACAGGAAACACATGGATTATTTTGTCTGATAAAAAGAAGCAAACATGTTTTTCTAAAGAGACAAGGATTTTCCTGGCACTGAATTTAAGGAGAAATCTTGTGTGGGGAGGTTCTTGAGTCAGGTACATTGAGTAACTTCATGGGTATTGTCTTAAAATGTGTTTTTTGCAAAAGACAGACTGTTCTTCAAATGAATTTTTAGTATTACTATGTTAGAAAACTGAGACTAATATTAAATCTTAACATAGTGAAGAATTCTGCAAGAGACCAAATATTTTTTGGTCAAGATAATTTTCACTCTCCATAGAGCAACCAAATGTAGGTTGATCCAAGCTCTTCCTCTTGTCTTAAAGCATTTCTTCTTCCGATACAAATTCACAATGTTATTCTTCAAAAATGGATATTTTTGTCACTATTTTGTGATTCATATTCCAGAAGAAACTTGTACAGTTACATGGGTTCTTTTCCACAGTTAGCTCTTTTTACCCTTTCTCTTTCCCAAATAGCTATAAATTCTCTTTGTGATACAAGTTCACCTCTTGCTCTCAGCTGAGGAAAATCCAACTCTTACATACAAAAGCAAAAATCTGATTTGGTTGGCAAAATTACTTTGTCTTATTGTTCTTAAACAAGGCCTGTAACACCTTCCCAACCTACCTGAATGTACAGGATTTCTGCTTTTCACATTATGGTGGACCATGTGGTTTTAAAGAGTTCTCTTCTCACCAAAAAATCTCAAACCTACACAAAACACAACTGCAAGTCCATACTGTAATTTGTGCCTCTTTAACTCTACCTTCTAGGAGGTAGAAATCCAGAAATCACAAAGATGAATTAAGTCATAAGAGATTATTAAATATAACCAGGCACAAAAAAGATCCAATTAGCAGTAATCCATTTCCCAAAAAAACATTATAGAGCTAGGGAAAGAATCAAAAATGTACCAGCAGTGGAATTGACAAATGGACAATAAAATACCATACTTGGATGAAAATGAGCCAACTAGAAACAGATGTAGCTGCACAAACATATTTCTCAGTGTTCAATGAAAGAAACAAGATCCCCAAGGATAAAAATGCTGGCATTCCATGCATTTTGGCAACAATCAAAACCTCTGTACTGGCTAGAGATATACACTCATGTATACATTTATATGTGCGCACATAAATAATAAAGGAAACAAAAAAGTGATTATTATGCTGTCAAGATTTCAGTGATCCCTGGTGGGAGGGAGGGAGAGATATATGATGGGGTACCTGTGGGGTTTCTAGGGTGCTAGGAATGTTCTACTCCTTGACTTGGGTGGTTACACACATATTCACTTCATAATTTTTCCTTAAGCCATTTATGTTTTATGCACCACTTTGCATATTTATCACATGATAAAACAAAGAAGAAAACCTGTGCAAGGATCCATAGTTTCACCAATGAGGACAATTATGCTGTACTCATCTGACCATATTCATCAGTAAACAATCCACAGTGCTGCCTTTGGAAAAAAACGAAATAACAACAAACCCCCTCAATGACAAGACAACTTTTAAAGTACACGGTATTACACTTAAGAATGCCTGTTCTTCCAGACACCATCAGAGAAAAAGGAGTCCACAGAGTGGGAGGTGACATTTAAAATAGGGTCCAGAGAAGCCACATCTGAGCCAAGAGCTCAGCTGGGGTGACTATCTCATTCCAAAGCCTGATACCATGAAAAATGGCTTCACTATCTTTTTTTTTTTTTTGTATTATAAAAATAATGCACATTCCTCATTCACTGTAGGAAATATAGAAAAGAAATATGAAATACAAGAAATATGAGAAAAAGCATTTGTTACTTTTAAAATCTTTGTGTGTATTCTCTGATTATACACCCACTACCCCACCCCAACTCCATATTGTTATTTGGTTGCCAGTAAAGAAGATTGACCTGCTTCAACAATAAAAAAAAAAAAGCATTTATTAAAAGGATCCTAGAAAGCTTGTACAATTCAAGTGAATGCTTAGGCCTCAGGATGCACAGATACCATGCTACAGGTACCTCAGCAATCTGCCTAGGACTAGGACTCTTCCAGGGGTTGTTTCATCTTTTAAAATCTTGGGGTTCTTGAATTGTTACACCCTGGATCTGCAATCTCTTAGAAAGGTGCTTATTGACTGAAATGGAACATTGTGTTAGTCAGTCCCACTAAAACTACATGGAATGTGAAGGAGCTGGACTGAGCCAAGAAAGTGTGTGTGTTTGGAGGGAGGAAGAGAAGGGGACAGTTATTTCACCATAAAAATGGGAAGGAAATGATGGAGAGCTCAAAAACAATAGATATAAGACCCTCCTCTTCTGTTTAACAGGAATGTTTTAAAAATTAAAACTTCTCAGTAGTTCTATGTCTATATCTCTTGGAAGTTTTTTGGTTTTTATATTGAAATAGGGCATGCATGGGAAAAGTACAGAAATCCTGTCTATAGGCAGAGGAATTTTCTGTGTAACTATCACTAACATCAAGAAATGAAATAGTATCCCAGAAACCTCACCGAATCATTACTCAATCTTCTTTTCAAAAGATAATCTCCAACCTGCTGTCTAAATCATGACTTAGTTTTTCCTGTTTTAAAACTTTGTATAAAATTGAATCATATATATTAACAATATATTAACTTTTTTGATATCTATGATTGAAGATTGAACCCAGGGATGCTTAACAACTGAACCACATCCCCAGCCCTTTTTATTTTATTTATTTATGTATGTGTTTATGCATTTCTTTATTTATTTATACCAGGGATTAAATCCAGGGGTGCTTAACCACTGAATTATATCCCCAGCTCTTTTTTTAAAAATTTTATTTTGAAACAGGTCTTGCTAAGTTGCCAAGGTTGGCTTTGAACTCACAATCCTCTTTCCTCAGCCCCAGAGCCACTGGGATTACAGGCGTGCACCTCCACCCTCAGCACTGATCAGCAAATTTGTAAGCGTCATCCAAATCACTATATTTAGCACTTGTCTATTGGTGGTAATGTCATATAGTCCTTCCATTGAGTAAATATAGCAATATTTATTTCTTTTTATTGTTGTTGGAAATTGAGTTGTTTCTACTTTTTTGGCTAATACAAACCATACAGTTAGGAACTCCTTATACCTCTCATTTGGTGAACATATAGATGCATCTGCAAATGTTTAATTTTAGTAAATATTGCCAAGCTAACTTTCCAAAATGGCTTTACAAATTTACATTCCCCTCACCAGTGTACAATAGTTCTAGCTCTTTTACTTCCTTACCAACGTTTGCAGTTGTTAATCTTTTAAATATTAGCCATTCTGGGAGTGAGTAAAGAAATCTCTTTGTGCCCCTGGCAATTCCCTAATGACTAATAGCACTGAGTGTCTTTCCAAGTGCTCATCATGCTTTGGGTGACATATACATTAGTGTCCTATTATTGCTGTGACAAATTACCACAAAGTTAGTAATTGAAAGCGCAGAAATATACTATCTCACAGTTTGGAGGTCAGAAGTCCTAAAATAAGATGTTGGCAGGTCTATGTTCCTTCTGAAGGCTCTAGGGAAAAATCAGTTTCCTTGCCTTTCTAGATTGTCTTTTTTTGGTGGGGAGGGGTAGTACCAGGGATTGAACTCAGGGGCACTCGAACACTGAGCCACATTCCCAGGCCTATTTTGTATTTTACTGAGAGACAGAGAGTTGCCTAGCACCTTGCTTTTGCTGAGGTTGACTTTGAACTCACGATCCTCCTGCCTCAGCCTTCTGAGCTGTTGGGATCACAGGCATGCGCCACCTCTAGGGCTTTGCCTTTCTAGATTCTCTATAAGTCACCATTCCTCAAATGACATTTATTCAAAGTCAGCAGCCAGTGGTCTTCCAGCTTCTCTTTCTACCACCATCCTCAGGTTACCTTTTCCTGACCCTGAATTTCCTGCCTCCCTTTTGTAAGAACATTAGTGAATATTGGGCCCAAGTGGATAATCCAGGCTAAACTCCTCATCTCTAACTTAAGCCTTATTTGCAAAATTGCTTTTGTCATCTAAGGTAGCTTATCCACAAGTTTCAGGGGTAAGATGTGGATGTCTTTGGAGGGAGGGACATATTCTTCAGCCTACCAAAAGTGATTGTCCATTTCTTTTTTGCCCATTTTTGTATTAGATGGGTATTGTTTTTAAATTATTGAGCTTTAGGAGTTCTTCATATATTTATTCTAGATACAGAGAAACGTGACCTACAATATTTCCTCCCAATCTGTGCCTTGTCTTTCATTTTCTTAGTGTCTTTTGAGAAGAGGTTGCTAATTTTGAAGAATTCCAACTCATCAATTCACTTTTCTTATTAATCATAAATTTGTTGTACTAAGAAACCTTTTTCTAACCTAAAGTTACAATGATTTTTTTTCTTCCTAGTTTTGTTTAGAGTTATATCCAATTTAAGTTAATTTTTGTATGAGGTATGATACATAGGTCTTTTTCGGGACTTTGAAACTTTAATAAATAATATAATGACTAAAATAGAATTTTCCAGCCACTGTGGGGGTTAGTGGTGGCTATCCTACAGTACAGCAGCTTCCTGGTCATAGTGTTCCTTTCAGATATTATGACTTATGTTGAGAAATATAGACTTTGGTCTTTATCCCCAGTTCCTGAAACAGAGCTCCCAAGACCTTCATAAGTTCCAACTCCTTTGGAATTTGCTGGATGACAGGAGCATCTTTTGTTCTAATGAGATTATTCTGGGTGGTCACAGAAGGACCAAGCCAAGATTAGGAGCTTGGAATATTCAGCCCTGCACCCCATCTCCGGGAGGGAGAGAGGTGTAAAAATTTAGTAATTATCATGCCTATGTGATGAGGTCTCTGTAAAACCTTCTCTGAACTATGGGGTTTGGAAAGGTTCAGATTGCCGAAGCTGTGGGGAGATGCCTGGAGAGGTCCGGAAGCTCTGGCATTCCTTGCCCTATGCCTCTCTTCTATCTGGCTTCTTATCTGTATTGCTTGTTATTCACTCTATAATAAGCTGGTAAATGTAAATAAGTATTTTCCTGAGTGCTGTGAGCTGTCCTAGAAAACTAATGGAACCCAAGGAGGGAGTGATGGGAAATTTCAGTTAGCAGCCAAATCAGACAGAAGCTGTGGGTCACCAGACATCAGATGACATCTATACTGGGGGACAGTCTTGAGGGACTGAGCCCTTAACCTGTGTGGTCTGACTTGAATGCCAAGTAGACAGTCTTAGAACTTAATTGAATGGATGTAGAGGACATCCAGCTGGTGTCCCCTGGAGAATTCCTTGCTGAATAGTGACAAAGCTTCATACATTTTGGTTCTCAGAGGCAAAGTGTGTTGTGTTGACTGTGTAAGAGAACAACAGGTATTTTGTTTTCCTGTTTAAGAAAACATTTAAAAAATTCTCAAACAAAATCCTGAACTAACAACAACAACAACAACATCAACAAAACATGTTCCTTAGAAACCAGTAAGAGATGATGAATATGCTTTTTTCTACCACACTTAAAAATTATTAAATAATTTAATCTCAGCAACTCTAGAGGCTGAGGCAGGAGAATCATAAGTTCAAGGTCCAGCCTCAGCAACTTAGGGACACGCTCAGTGACTTAGAGTCTCAAAAAATAAAAAGAGTGGAGATGTAGCTCAGTGGCAAAGTGTGCCTGGATTCAATCCCCAGTACCTAATAATAATAATAATAATAATAATAATAGATTTATTGATTTATTGCAGATACTGGACAAGAATGCAACTGACTGACAATTTTTTTTGCTTGTTTGAGGAGTTATATGAAGAAACCTAAACTTATGAACAGTATGATTTTTATTTAGCCCAGAATATTGTCTATTTGGCCTATCTTTCAATGCTGTTCTTTATGTATTTTTTTCTCTGGTTTCCAAGATGGAAAATATTTTTCCCCCTTACTATTATTTTACAATACTATGTTCTTATTGGGCAGAAATTTTTGATGGGGAGGAGTTAAATATGAGTTCTCAAAACATTCTGGATTTTTATTTATTTATTTTTGGTAATGGGGATCGAACCCCAGACTGTTTAAGCACTGAGCCACATCCCTAGCCCTTTTTAGATATTTTATTCCAGACAGAGTCTCGCTGAGTTGCTAAATGCCTCACTAAGTTGCTGAGGCTGGCTTTGAACTCTCCATCCTCCTGCCTTAGCTTCCCAAACTGCTGGGATTGTAGGCATGTGCCACCGTGCCCGGCCATTCTGGATTTTTCAATGCTTACAATTTAAGTTCACTTTTGTCTTTGTCACATTGTGTGCTGTGTTAATTTTGTAAAGATTCACACAGATAATGCTACGAGCACTTGAAAGTTATAGCATCAGAGAGGAGAACAATGGCCTCGGCACCCAGAAGACATAGTTTCAATCCCAGCGTTGGCACTTAAGACTTTAGAGAGATTTTTGGTCTTTTTATATCTTAGTTTACCCTTTTGCAAAGTAGAGGTGATGATACATTCCTTAGATGCCCAGACCAGGTCTCTATAAGCTGAGCTCTATCGAGAAGGTTGTGGGAGTCAAGAAGAGACAGGTTTTGCATTCTCACCAGCATCCACTGAAGAGAGCTCTGGGCTGGATCGAGGGATGGAGAGGAGGATTTCTCTGACTTTTGCTTTCCACCTGCTTTTCTGCAGTTGTGACAAAGTATGAGTCCCTCCCTGACTGCCTGCCTTTGCTGTTACCATGGTGATCCAGGTTCATTTTAGGAGTTTGTGACAGGACAGATTGTTTTTGCAGTTTGTGAAATTTCACTCTCTAAAAATAAGGACCAGGCAGTCTCAGAGGCAGTGATAATATGGTGGTAGGTAGAGCTTCTGCCACCTCTCAGCTACACAGTCAGCCCCGCATTCTGGATCTCAGTCCTTATCAGGGGGCAGTGATGTGACTGATAGGTCATGGCAGTTAAAATTGCAGTTGGCCTTGCAGTTTACTTCCCTCAGTGACATGTCCTTACGTTCTACCCCTTTCTAAGATCATACACATGCTCTCAGACCATTCATTCTAAAAAAGTAGACACAGAGACCATTGAATTAGCATGAAACACAGAGACTCCTATAAACTTAGTTAAGAAAGCTTTTAATGACTAAACATTCCAAACATTAAAAAAAAAAAAAAAGTAGACTGTATTCATCACCCAGCTTCAACAATTATCAATTCATGGCCAATATGTATCCCCATTCAGTTTCACCTTGCCTGCAGTTTTGAAGTAAATCCCAGAAATTATATCACATAGTCCACAAGTGTTTCAGTAGAAACCCAAAAAAGTAAAGACTGGGTTCTCTCTCTGTCCTCCCCGCCCACCTGTGAATGAGTGTGTGGTGTGTGGTGTGTGTGTGTGTGTGTGTTTGGCACCAAGGATTGAACTCAGGAGTGCTCAACCACTGAGTCATATCCTCAGCCCTTTTGAAAACATTTTTTTTTAAAGAGAGAGAGAGAGAGGGAGAGAGATTTTTTTAAAATATTTTTTTATTTTTTAGTTTTCAGCAGACACAACATCTTTGTTTGTAGAAAAAACACTCAGGAGTGCTCAACCACTGAGTCACATCCTCAGCCCTTTTGAAAACATTTTTTTTTTTTAAAGAGAGAGAGAGAGAGGGAGAGAGAATTTTTTTTTAATATTTTAGTTTTCAGCGGACACAACATCTTTGTTTGTATGTGGTGCTGAGGATCAAACCTGGGCCGCATGCATGCCAGGCGAGCGCGCTACCGCTTGAGCCACATCCCCAGCCCTTGAAAACATTTTATTATTAGAGACATGGTCTTACTGAGTTGCTTAGGGCCCCACTAAGTTTCTGAGGTTGGCTTTGAAGTCATGATCCTCCTGCATCAGGCTTCTGAGTCGCTGGGATTACAGATGTTCGCCACTGCCACTGTTTGTGTGCCTTTAACATCACCACAATACCATTTAAATGGAGATACTCTATCACTATGATAAAGAATAAAATTATTGCCTGGTACATCTTCCCATAAGGATTGAGCTGCTGCAAGAATTTCCCTCCTGTAATAAACAACCAGAAAATCGAACCAAATATATGTAACAACCGTGGTCAGACAATAGACACCAGGCAATGTAGGACTGTGTAACAGGAGAGAAGGGAAACCAATAAGGCAAGCCTTGTGAGAGTCCCTTCTTACTTTCTGTGTTCAATTCCTGGCCATGGGGCAGGAAGGAGAACTGAAACCCAGTTGGTTCACTGAATTTCAGAGGCAGAGATCAGAGTTTGAGGAGGCTGGCTAGAAATTGCAGGGCAAAATATCAGTGAGGAGGAGATGCATGGGGTTGGTGGTAGGAGAGACACAAGCAAAGTTACAATTCTGCACCTTGACCATTTTCAATGAATAATGTATCCATTCATCCATTTGTTTAGTTATTTTAATATTACAATGTTTCTTATATGTGCGGGATTCTGTTTTGGATGCTGGGCCTTATAATATATCATCCCATCACCAGGTAGAGTTCCAAGTTTCTGATCGGCAATCAAACTAGTAAGACACAAAAGAACCGTCTAGCACTAAGTTATGGACAGATGGAAATAAGTCAGGGAAAACAACATGCAAACATCTTTGGTCTCATCAGTGGTCCAGCAACTACTTGCTGGGAATTCAAATATAGTTTGCCTGAACCAAGTTAAGATATATGTGACTCATCTGGAAACAGAAAACATACTGCTCTAATTTCCCACTTGTGTTTTTTATAGGTTTCCAGTAATGCCACCCAGGGTTTAAGTACCAATTTGTAGCTCTCCTAGTAAACCAGACAGCCAACTCATGGAAAATAATATCTGTCATTATACAAGAAAATGTCTTAAATGTTAAAACCCATTGAAACATTATAATTTATTGAACAATTACTTGACTATATTTCAGAGCATCTATATAGCATCTCTTAATTGGTGACCTAAAATACACGCATTTTAGGCCTTTGCTAAGGTCTATAACCTCAAATGTTTTCTCAAGTTTTATTGTAAGCTCTGTGGCAAAAATTTATTTATATGGAGGATTGTTTAAAGGACATTCATATGAAGATGTGTGTCTGTATGTGTGTTTATCTGTATTTTCCAAGTTTAATTTTGCAGATGCTTAGAGAGTTTTTATATAGCTCTTATTGTCTTGACCCCATCAGAACAGGGCCATTTCCAAGTTGAGGTAAGAATTTACTTTCTTACCTTAGATTTGTTGAGAGACTTTAAGAAATGGTTATATAAAAATCTAAGATTAAATTTATTGCAGAGTTATTTTATTCAGTGCCTTCTATATAAAAATATGTAGCATAGCTGGGCATAGTGGTGCATACCTATAATTCCAGTGACTAGAGAGCTTGAGGCAGGAGGATTGCAAGTTCAAAGCCAGCCTCAGCAACTTAGTGAGGCCCTAAGAAACTTAGTGAGACCCTGTCTCAAAATTTAAAAAATGTAAAGAACTGGGGATGTGGTTCATTGGTTAAGCATACCTGTATTCAATCCTGTATCCCTCCCATCAAAAAAAGCAAACCCCCCAAAACAGTCAATAATTAAGAACTCATCAATTAAGAACTCATGGAAGCTTTGTTTGATTTTTGGGAAGTGAGTGTTGATGTAAATTTAATGATTCCTGTTGGCTGCCTACCAACATAGCCTAGAGGTGACTTTAAGCCAGGTATTGCGTGGGGCTTGCAGGCTCTGGAGTGAGGCACATCTGGGCAGAATCCCAGCTGTTACCTTTTTGAGCTGAGTTGCCTTGAGTAAGTTATTTAACATCTCTGTCCTTGCTGTCTCCTCAGTGAGGCAAAGATGATGATGATGAGGATGATAATAATAGCAGCTGCCTCCTTAAATTGAGAGGATTAAATGAGATTAAACATAAGTGTAGGGTTTAGCCTAATACCAACACACAGCAAACATTCTAAAACCATTAGCTCTTATTATTATTATGGATTTATGTCAATCAGGGTGTTAAGAAGCATGTCATTTTTAAAAAGGTTGACAGCATTTGGAAGATTAACACAAGTCTTAGATGCATTGACATCTGGTCTTCCTATGCAGAGGTGAATTTTTTTCCTCTTTGATTATGGTTCTTGAAATCCCAGAAACTAGGGATTTGGGGAGAAAAAAAATCAAACTATCCCAAATAAGCAAACACACAGTAATAACAGAATGTAGATGAATCCTATTTAATTCATTGGAATTACAGAGTCCAGGCGTTGGACAAAAAGTTAGATGTTAGGTATGGCAGTATCCCCTCCTAAAGTTAGTTATTAACTATTTAAATAAACTCAGATATATTAAACTATGTCTGAGACTAAATTCTCTCTTAAACAAATGGGAAGTTTGCTTAAATCAGAATGAAAATATAGATATTATTTCTAAACTCTAGCATGTCAACATATTTTCAGAACCAAATCTTGATCTGACATTTCGCTCGGTTTGAATTCCGTGTACAAGCAGCTTCTACCACTTGCAGGGCAAGGAGGGCGGGAGAGCTCCCATGGGGCGCCACACCCAGCTCGCGACTGGGCAGTCCAGCTGTCATCAGCCGAGAAACTGCCGCTGCTGCAAGGAGGAGCATGTGCTGACCTAGGAATAACAGCTCGGAGCTGATGATGTCAGTAACTTTTAAAATAGCTTATTTAAGAATCTTTTCAGTGACCTCAGCTACACTTAATACCACTTAGATCATCTGGACTTGAGCAGGAAATGTAAGAAGGAAGGGTGACAACTGGAACTCCAAGCAGCTGTATCCTAAGAAGCCCATTTTAGGAATGAACTTGTCTGAACAAGTTGAAGATTGAAGATCCCCTTGGTATCTAGTAACCATGATGCAGATATAGAACCCGTGTGTCCTCAGCTGCACAAGTCTGGGGAAAATCTAGCATTACCAGGACAGTTGTGTATGGTGTTTCTCAAGCTTTGTGTATACCTTCTGTGATAGCACCTTGAACCCTCTTCCTAGTCTTCTGTGTATTTTGGAGATTCTGAAGGGGATGACTCCTGTGGACCCAGACACAGTCCTATCATCACCGTGGGTTTCTTCTATGGACCTTCTTTCTGTCCTGCAGCCCTTGTGTCCACTGCAGTGGGCAATGCCTGCTGAAGTTCTGTGCTTCCAGATTGCTGATGCCTGTTGTTTGAACTGAGAGCATGTCTCCCTCCTGGAGAGCCCCTCTAATGGTGCTGCTGCTTGCAGAAGTGTAAGTGGGCTAAGTCCCCACAAAGCTGCACTTAGTAGTCCAGAGCCCTCAGGTGCTGACATCAACCCACAGTGCACTTTGGCAATTGTGGAATGATCTATTAATCGAACATCAAAACTATACCCTAAAATTCCTAGTACTGTATATGTTACCTTGAAATGCTTATGGACCATTAATTAAACATGCTCTTACTAAAAACTTGACAGTTTATTCCACAGCACCTAGATCATTACAGGACAAGAGAAGTTTTCAGTCTAATAAAAGGAGTTTGGTGCAAAATAAAACAAAACAAAAAGTCTTTAACTAATGCATTTTACGTTTTTCTCCCATTTATTTCTATTGCATGGCTTTTATTTTTCTACACATACTTCATAATTCATCTTAGTTACTTTTTATTTTGCACATTTAGATTTTTCCCTCATGTCTTGTTACTCTAACAAGGTTATCAAACAGAAAAGTGATTTTCTGGATGGAAATTCTAAATATTTGTTAGCCAATGGGCAGATAACCCACCCTGAAAGTCAATATAGCCTTCACCTATGATTAGGGAGGGGGAGGGAAGGAAAAAGAGAAAGGAAAGAGCATCCTTATGGCTATTTTTTCACAACTATAAATTTTTCCTTGGGGAAAGCATTCTAAGTCAAAGGGTTTGTGTTTTTTAAGGTGTTTGATACCTATTGTCTGGTTGCTCTCTGAAATGGTGGGATCAACTTATATTTCCTACCATGCTCTTGTCAAGCCTGGGTGAATCACTAAAATAAATGTTTCTGTATATAAAAAATTATTTCAGTGATACGCATGTGTTATAACAAGTTCAAACAATATATAAGTGATTTAAGTACAAAGTGAAAGCCCTACTCCTTACTTTTCCACTCATGACCTGAAACTTTCGGTGTCAATAGTTTTGTATCCTGCCGGATGATCTTCTGTGCATGTGCAGATGGGATAAGGTGATTAGGACATTTTGGCTTCTACTTCTAATGTGTGAAAAGAAACCAGCTGAAATGCAAGATCACTGGTTTAATGAAAAACATTCATTCACCCTCTTTCATTTCCTCATTTGTTTTAGTCATTTCTGTACTGTTTGAAAGCTTACAAGTTGTTAGTATTAGGTTCATCTGTGAGGGATGCCAGTTGTTTTTCCCAAAACAATAAAAAGAAAATTTATCATCATGCCATATATGCATATTTCAGAATACTGTTTAGAAATTCAGTTGAAGATTTTTCTGTTGCTGTGTAGAGTTGATAATAAAGGATCACCCTATATCCTTTTGTCTAATCTGCAAAGAACAAGACTTCCATCCACTAGATTAGGAGTCAGAAAGCTAGTCCATGGGCCAAATCCAGCTTGACACCTGTTTTTGTATGTTGTGCAAACTAAGAACATCTTTAATATTTTTTTAACAGTTTAAAAAGAATATTTTGTGACACATGAAAATTATATGGAATCCAATTTCAATGCCCCCAAATAACGTTTCAGTTTGTAAGGGTTGCCAGTTGTTTCCCAAAACAATAAATGGTGAATTTATTATCATGTCATATATACACACTTCATATGCATATGAATGACAACCACACTCATTTATTTATGTATTCTTTGGTGACTATTATAATTTGGATCCTAAATGTCCCCCAAAGGCCCATGTGTTGAAGACTTGGTCCCAGGGTAGAACTATTGGGAGGTGGTAGAACTTAGTAGGAAGTTTTCAGTTCATTGGGGGTATGATTTGGAGGAGATTGTAGGACTCTCATCCCTTTCTCATTCTAGTCTTGCTTCCTGGTCATGAGATGAACAGTTTTGCTCTGCTGTGTGATCCCACCGTGATGTGCTATTTCTCCCCAGGCCCAAAGCAATCGAGTGAACCAATCATGGACAGAAACCTCCCTTACCTAAGGTATTTGTTATAGTAACTGGAAGCTGACTAACATAGTAGATTTGTGCTGTAATGGTAGAGTTTAGAACATCCCTCATGGCTCTGAGAATCTGAAATATGTATTAACTCTCCCTTTGCAGAAAAAGTACATCAACCCCCGATTTAAATTTCCTTCCTTCTTTCCTTCCTCCCTTCCTTCCTTCCTTTCTTTAAGTGCCAGGGGCACTTAACCACTGAGCCACATCCTCAGCCCTTTTTATATTTTATTTACAGATAAAGTCTCGCTGAGTTGCTTTAGGGCTTCAATAACTTGCTGAGGCTGGCTTTAAAGTTGTGATCCTCCTACCTCAGCCTCCTCAGTTGCTGGGATTACAGGCATATATCACCGCCCCCAACTTGATTTAGATTTTCAAATGAAAAAGCTCCACTACTCAGCAGAAAACTCCACTACTTTAAATAAGAGGAATGATTCCATGGTGGATATTGAAAGGGAATCAGAGATTTGAGGTGCAGTTCATAAGTGGACTCTTGAAAACTGAGTGGACATTTAGAAGAATCAATGGTTCATTCTGGAATGAGCAAGTGTGGGAAGTAGATGGTCCTTGGGATGAATAGTTGGTTTGTCTCACAGCATGCATTTAAAATTTTGGAAATTACTAGGATGTTGTTCTGCAAAGGTGATTTTACTATTTAATATACTTACTAACAGTAAATGGGAGTGCCCTTGGATTCTCACTAATTCGAAAAAAAAATTCAAATCTGATGGGAAACAAATAGTACACTCTCATTGTTTTAAGTTGCATTTCTTTTATTACTAGTAAGGTGGGGATTTTTCTTCTTTGGTCACTTTATGAAATGCTTTTTCATGTTGTTAACCCAGTGTTTTCTTGGATCATCGTTTTCTACTAGATTTGTAGGAACTCCTCATATATTATAAATAGTAACTTTTTGTATTTGACACTTACTTCAAATGTTTTTTCAGGCTGCCATTTATGCTTTAACTTCTAAAAAACTAATACTAGCACTAAGCACTAATACTGTTTACTAAGCACTTACTATGTACTAGACACTCAGCCAAGAGCTGTACATATATTCATAGCAACTTGTTGATGTTGGCACTACTTTTATTCTATTGTTACAAATATGGAAACTGAGTCACAGAAAAACCAAATAACTTGCCCAAGGTCATATGGCTAAGAAAAAAACGGAACTGGGATTAGAACCCAGTGGCAGGCTCCTCATGACTTTTCCATACTATGTTCCACAAGTGTTACTCAACATCTCATTTGATCTTATTTTTGGCACCAGGGATTGAAACCAGGGGTGCTTAAACACTGAAGCACATCCCCAGTCCTTTTTATTTTCCATTTGAGACAGGGTCTCCCTAAGTTGCTTAGGGCCTCACTAAATTGCTGAGGCTGGCCTAGAACTTGCAATCCTCCTGCTCAGTCTTCCTAGCTGATGGGATTTTTAGGTGAGCACCACTGCACCCAGTTTTATTTAATCTTTACAACAACAGTCCTAGAAGTGGATACCATTGTTATTCATGTTTAACTGATGAGGAAACTGAGATGCAGGGAGGTACAGTTAAGTGGTAGAACTGCAATTTGAACACAAGTCTGCATTCAAAATCCATTTCCTTTTCCATATTACAATTCCCAGGCATTTTTCTTTTACTTAAGGACCTTTCCTGAAAGGAGGAGGTCTCAGCTGGGTTGGCTGAGCTGAGATGGGCTTGGGAACAATTGGTTAGGAAATGCTGGAGTCACAGAATTTTGTCCAGGTCTCCTAAACTCCTTTGAAGATTTCACAGTATTCTGATTGTGCTTATTTAGGATATTCCTTTTTTCCATTCCCAACCACACAAGCATCACAGTGTGATATGACGTTATTGCATTATGGCCATTCTCTAATGGGACATGAATCTAGAATGCTTGCATCTTGTAGTATCTCTTTCGCCTTGCTCTGGACCACATCCTGCCCTACCCACTTCTGCTTTTACAAACAAGTTGATGTGAATGGGGGAGGGTGGTGCTAAAATAAACTAGCTCTGTGACAGGAGACTTTCTGTATTATGGGGCAGCCTTCCAGAAAATTTAACTTCTGGTGGGAACTGGCCATGAGATGAAAAAAAAAAAAAAAAAAAAGCGTATGGTGAGGAGATGGAACAACCAGTGGGTGGGGTCTTCATCCTTAGTACCTCGGATTTGCATAATGATACCAAAATGCTTAGACTCAATCTGTTATATGAGAGATTAATAAATGAACGTTGTTTAAGCCTCTGTTTTATTTTTATATGTCACCTACATGCAAAGAATACAGAAAGATGTTCAACTGTACTAGTAATCAGAAAATATAAAAAAAAAACCCATGAGATATTATTTTACATTCTCTAGATTGGGAAAAATTAAAAAGTCTGACAATGCAAATAGTTGACAGAAATATGGAATAACTAGAATTCCACTAATGAGAAAATAAATTTGTAAGTTTTGTAAAGTGATTTAATTTGTCTTATAAAATATGATCCAGTAATTCCAGTCCTCAGTATATCCCCAACATCAATGAGTACACATATGTAAAAAAAAAGACACATACCAAATGTTCTTAGGATCACTATACAACTAAATAAGTGGAAATAACTGCTAATATCTAGTAGCAGGAGAATTATAAGTTCAGATGTATTCATATCACAGAACGTTAATCAGAAGTATAAATGAATGCACACACAAATATATGCCTCAACCTGGGTGAACCTTCAAATTATAATATTGAGTGATAAAAGCAACTTGCAGAAGAGTGTATATATGATATACACTGTTTCTAGGTCTTGTGCAGTATATTCTTTTCATTCTCTGAGATTACTACTTACAATAATTAATTTTTTTTGTCTTGCTCCTTGCATTATTCTTTTCCCACAGTCCTTTTAGGCTTGCTAATTTGTTTTCATTTCAGCACTTTTCTTCCTATGTCTGGCTATCTTTTGATGTCATTCATATTCAGAAATAAGGCACAGAAAGTCTGCTTATGCTTGGGTGAAACATATCAACTTATGTTGTTCTTAGTGGTTGATGGAGCAGAGAACTGGCAGTTTCGTTGGCAGTCTCCTCAACGTCCACGGTCATTTCCCCAGAGAGGAATCCTCCAATCATCTTGCAGATGGGTGTCAGCCCACCTGCCAACAGGCTGTGCCCAAGTAGAGGGCAAGAGCTTGCTCTCACGGCTTGGTATGCAAACAATATCCCTGTTTTCAGAAAGTACTCTATTTTCATTCTCAGCTGTGATGGTTTACTCAGAATCCTCCTTGTCTTTCTTATTAAATCTCTCTCAAATGAGCAGTTCTCAAAGTGTGATCCACAGGCCTTTGAAGGGTCTCTCAAACCTTTTCAGTGGTCTATGATGTCAAAACTATCTTTCTAATAATACTTAGAGGTTATTTGCCTTTTAAACTGCATTGACCTTTGCCTTGATGGTGCAAAAATAATGGTAACACTGCTAGCACCTTAGCATGAATCAAAACGGTTAGTGCATTTTCTACCATGATCTAGCCAGGGTGAAAATATGAAGGAGGAGAAGGAGAAAGAGAAGGAAGGAGGAGGAGAAGGGGGAGGATAGGGAGGAGAAGAAAGAGGAAGAGGAGAGGAGGAGGAGGAGGGGAGGAGGAGGAGAAAGAGAGGGGAGAGGAAGAGGAAAGAAAGAAATACAATATACTTAGGAATGTCCCTGATTAAGACGTTGAAGTAACCAATTTTACCAAATCTTTGTCCTTCAGTACAGTCTTTTTAATATTCTGCAAGGAAAAAATATTTGTATGATTCTTGGAGTTGTGAGCTGAACTAGTCGCTTTTTTGAGGAAACATAATTTTTACTTGAAAGACAGATTGGCAAGCTATTTATTCAGATATGCATATTTGGCAGACATTTTCTTGTAGAATGATTACAACGACCCTGTCACTTCAGAGAAAATGATATTTGTTGCCTATGACATAATCCAAAACTTTCAAGTGAAAATTGCACTTGTAGCTGTGACTATTATCTTGACAGTTTCTCAACACTTTAGGACTATTTTGATGAGTTCAGTGACAGCATTTTAAAAATGCAATTTAGACATATTTTAGGATAAACTGTCACACTTGAAAAATCTGAATGTCTTGGTGAACCAATATTTTCCAAATCACCAATGCATTATGCTGTCAAATTGTGCAGGAGTAAAAAGTCTACTCAAAATGCAAGTTAGACCAATAATTTCAATGTAAGGGAGTATCAAAAGTTTATTGATATGGGGGCTGGGGCTGTAGCTCAGTGGCAGAGTACTTGCCTAGCATGTGTGAGGCAGTGGGTTCTATCCTTAGCACCACATAAAAATAAACAAATAAAATAAAGGCATGCTGTCCATACACAAGTACAAAATTTTTTTTAAAAAGTTTGTTGATATGACTTCAAATTTTATATTACAACTAACTTTGAAGAAACTATGAGTTTTGGTGTTGTAAGAAATATATATACAATTTTCTAAAAATACTCTTAAGACTGATCCTTTTTCCATATCTATGTGAGGTTGTATTTTCTTCAACTAAGTAATGTATCACAACAGTTTAAACACAGAAGCAGCATGAGAATGTAATGCTGTTTTTTTTTTTTTTTTGGGGGGGGAGGTGTACCGGGGATTGAACTCAGGGAAACTGGACCACTGGGCCACATCCCCAGCCCTATTTTGTATTTTATTTAGAGGCAGGGTCTCACTGAGTTGCTTGGTGCCTCGCTTTTGCTGAGTCTGGCTTTGAACTTGAGATCCTCCTGCCTCAACCTCCTGAGCTGCTGGGATTAGAGGTGTGAGCCATGGTGCCCGGCTTGGGATGCTGTTTTAATAAGCTAGGTATTGAAGAGCTTGGAAAAAATATAAAATAGTATTTCTCATCATGGATTTTATTTTATTTTTTTCAGTACTGGGGATTGAACCCAGGGCCTTGTGCATGTCAGGTACTGAGCCACACCTCCATCCCTGATGTTTGTCTTGGAAAACAAAACAGTTTTTATAGTTTAGTATTGTAGCTCATTTGATAAAGATCACATATGAGGTAGAGTAGCTCCAAGATTAACAAATATTTTCTTAGGCCAGTCAGTGGAAGAGTGCAGAAAAGATGTGTATCTACAACCTGAGATGTATTAGAGATGATGGCAAGAATTCTTAACCCAACGCCACTAATAAATACAAAAAATTAATATTTATCCATCACATATTATATACCAGGCAGTATGAGCACATCATCTATATTATTTGCAACATTTTTCATTAAGAAATGTTTTTTGTTAAGCCAATCCCCCCAAATCAAAGGCCGAATGTTTTTTCTGATAAGCAGATTTTGATCCCTCGTGGGGGGTGGTAGGGAAGAATGGAGGAATTTGGATTGTTCAGAGGGTAGTGACGGGAGGGCTGGGGCTGTGGGGATGGGAAGGATGGTAGAATGAGACAGACATTATTACCCTACATACATGTATGATTACACTACTGGGGTGACTCTGCACCATGTACAGCCAGAGGAATGAGAAGTTGTGCTCCATTTGTATACAATGTGTCAAAATGCATTCTACTGTAATATATAATTAGAACAAATTTTAAAAAAAAGAAAAAAAAACAGAAGAGAGAGCAGTAGAATAGAAGAAGGGGATCAGGGGGAGGGACAGGAGAGAAAGGGGAGGTACTGGGAAATGAAATTGATCAAATCATACTGATTTATTATGTGCACGTATGAATATATTATAACAAATCCAACTGTTATGTATAATTATAATGTGCCAATAAAAAGGGAAAAAAGATGTTACTTGTGCTATCATGTGATGGGGTTATTATTGTTATTATTATTTTTTAAAGAGACAGAGAGAATTTTTTTAATATTTATATTTTTAGGTTTCGGTGGACACAACATCTTTTTTTATTTTTTTTATTTTTATGTGGGGCTGAGGATGGAACCCAGCGCCCCACGCATGCCAGGCGAGCTCGCTACCGCTTGAGCCACATATTATTGTTATTTTTAATCAAGTGAATAACTTTAATTTCTGATTTTAATTTTCAGTTTGTAAATGTCAATATAAAGAATCCACCTAAAACAAAGCTCTTTGGGGTCCTTGGTAACTTTTTTTTTTTTTTTAGTTATAGATGGACACAATATCTTTGTGGTGCTGAGGATTGAACCCAGTGCCTCACCCATGTGAGGCAAGTGCTCTACTACTGAGCCACAATCCCAGTCCCCTTGGTAACTTTTGAAGGTTCATAATCCGCTTGAATCAAATGTATGAAATATGATATGTCAAGAGCTTTGTAATGTTTTGAACAACTAATATTTAAAAAAAAATTTAAAAAAAGACTAAAAGTATGTGAGAATCATTGCTCTCTGAAGTCAGCCTCCCAATCTCTACATGGTAGAAATGGGCAGTTACTGGGCCGTGCTGGCTGGGAGGGAGTGGGGCTGTACCTCGTCCATAAATACATTTACTTTTGACTGCAGCCCATATTCTGGGTTTCAGGAAACAGGCTTCTCACTGACTTCACATTCTACAAATAATTAGTTACTTTGATAAATTTTTTGGTAATAACTTATAAACCTCCAGTCTCTCTCTCTCTCTCTCTCTCTCTCTCTCTCTCTCTTTCTCTAAGTGTATGGGTATTTGCTTGCCAAATCCTTAAACACTTGAAAATGTCTTTTTGAATCTTTGAATATATATGACCAATGGACTGTGAGTCTGGGAAAATTTTTGTAGCTAGTTTTCTGATTCATCAATATGGCTTTCCACAACTTCCATCCGTTCTTTTTTTGAACTATTATTGAACTTGTAAAGTGTTAAATTGGATCTTGGAGATTTGCCAGAAGCTCCAAAGCCAGAAGGATCCCACTGGTGTCAAAAACGTATACATTCTGAGGAAGATTCTAGACCAGGGCCAGTACACATTTTCTGTAAAAGGAATGAGAATAAATATTTTAGGCTTTGTGAGTCATATGATTTCTGTCAGGACTACTTAACTCTTCCATTCTGGTGTGAAAATGGCCATAGACAATCTGGCAATGAATGAGTGTGGCTGTCCTCCAAGAAAATTTTATTTATGGCATGAAAGTGTGAATTTCATGTAATTTTTGTGTGTCACATATATTATCCCTTTTTGATTTGGAAAACCATTTTAGAAGACAGAACCATTCTTTACTCATGGACCCTACCAAGACAGGTGAGGAGGGATATGTGACCTACAGTTTGGTGACCCCTGTGAGATCATTCACCATTCCCATAGGACTTGCATAACAAGTAAGCAGGTTCTACTAGCTTCTGTCAATCATAGGGCTCCTGCTGCACCCTGAGGTTGGGAAGGTAGGAAGAGGATTTCTTTGGAATCTGGTCATTGTGTTTTCAACCCTATAGCTCTGCATGGGTGGGGGGTGGGGGAGCACAGGATGCACTCTCTTCACACCAAGTGAGAGTTGTCAGGGAAAATTTTCAAGTGTTCCCAAACTGAAAGGTTTAAAGAAGGAAGACCTTGGACAGAGCTGTCCTCACTAGGACAGAATAATAATTAAAAAAAAAAAAAATACTGGAATAAATCTGCTTTGCCACTGCTGGAGGCTGAAAGCTTGGGTCTGGGACTGTATGCAGACCCTTTGAGGGAAGCCTGCTAGGGTAGGCTTTAAAAAAAAAATCCTGTGCAAGCTGGGCATGGTGATGCACACCTGAAATCCCAGACACTTGGGAGGCTGAGGCAGGTGGATCATGAGTTCGAGGCCAGAGCCTTGGCAACTTAACAAGGCTCTCAGCAACTTTAGTGAGACCTTGCCTCACATAAAAAATAAAAATGGCTGCAGATAAATAAAATAAAAGATAAATAAATGAAAGTGCTACATGGTAAAGCACTTCTGGGTTCATTTCCTAGTACCAGAATTTTTTTTTTTCTAAAAATAAAGGATCCTGTCCAAAGGGACTAACAGGAGGGATGAAGAACCCCTGACAGACAACTTGACTGTCAGAATGCACTCTAGAGGCTGAGGGTTAGAGACAGAAGGCTACCTTTCTACATCATGGGAATTGTTGTCCTCAGTGTGTGAGGGCAGCATGGAAGGAGTTGGCTGTGGTCCATGTGCCATACACAGGTGCAAAACCAGCCAGGCAAGACTTAATCCAGAGCTGGTCCAATGAACACAGGCATGGGGCAACTGAACAAGCAGAGCTACTCATGATAAGGTCACTTCAAAGGTGTCTGTGCTCTAGGGGATTATTCATGGTCTTTAGGTTATCATGAAATGCAGAATTTCCTGATGTATAGAAATGAAGAGTTAAGGCACAAAACCTAATAGATGCCTCTCTCTGCAGTGACTAGAACTAAAGCAGCTGTCCCAGATGTTATGCCCCAGAGACAGTCCTGATGGTGTCTTTCATCATATCCATCTTCTTCCTGAGACTCTGGACAGATCACCAAAAGAACCTAGCAAGTGGGGCTGGAAAAGGAGCCAGGCTAGAGTGATAAAACCAATTGCAACCTCTGCCTCTCTACTTCAGGTTGCAAATGGGCGCAAGGAAATACTGAAATAAAAAAAAAAGTTTGCAATATTTTACATTATTATGGACTAGAACTATAAGATTATTATTTTAATTTGGATTTTTTAAAAGCTAAGTGATATTAAGAAATCTATGAGTCCTGCCCAAGATTCCATCCAAGGGGCAAAGAAAAAAAAACTGTCAGTCTAGAGGGGTTAGGGGATTGAGAATAGGGGATTATTGATCACATTAGATAGGAGGAATAAGTTCTTGTGACTGTAAAATTTTTAAATAGTGAATCTTCTGTGACATGAATTATAATCCAATAAAAATATTGTAAATAAAAAACCTGTCGAAGTGAGAAGTGCTGAGGGAAGAAAAGTAGTTGCCCTCTGTGCTTGTGCTTTCCTGAATGTGTTACATTCAGGGCTATTAAATCTTTTGGTGTCTGTTGATTTTGTTTGTTTGTTTGTTTGTTGTTCTTTAGGAAGGGGAATCTGTGTAAAATTTTGGTGATAGAGTTATCATACGTTTTGTCCCTGTTCATGACATTCAATCTGAAACAAAACAAAACAAAAAAAGTAGGCAAAATTTTAGTCTCATTGTATCTGGGCAGGAGGGCTTCACTGAATGAGGGTCCTGTTGCATAAAAGGAAAAGATACTCCTTCTCCAGTGCCAGGTTCAACTTGTGCTGAAGTGCAGGGCTGGGGGGCCTCAGAGTGGATCTTGGCCTCCAGTTGCCCCCAGAGCTGGCCACCATTGTGCAGTCAACAGAACTGCATAAGGGTTCTGTATTCCTGCAGCTCCCCCTAGCATAGCTTTCTTTAGAAAGATTGCCTTCAGTTCCAGGCAGAAGAGCCACTCTCCTCCTTCAGATGGCATGCAGATGGCATGCTCTCTGTGCCAGGTGTGAACTGGCAAGCATTTCCCAGAGCCATGTCCTGTACACTCTGTGTGCTGCACTCTTCCAAATATTCTAGCAGAACTGACCTTCAACATGGAACCTCAGCAGTCCACACCTCCAGCAGGCATTGCTTTCCCACTTGTTTGTGTTAATGGAATTCTTCTAGAGGATCTATCTTCTTAGTTTTTGGCGGTTGTTGGTGTCAAATCTTTAATTAATTGCTGAGAGCCACGGCTGAGTCTGTATGGCCCCTGGCATTTTGCCAACAGTATTGATTGACAGGCGAGGCATTACTATCCGCCTCTGCCGCAACTTTTGAGTTCTCGCACTATTTTGGAGTTCTCGTGGGGATTTCCGGGGATTCCCCGAGAGTTCCCATTGGTTGGGGAAGTGCAGGAGGAGGGATTTCCGGGAGAGATTTTTCCGGCTGGGGGTTCCTGGACAAGCCTCGTGGCTCGTTCGGGAGGATTCCCCGGGAGCTGTGTGAAGTGTTTTCCTGCAGTTTAAAAATAAAGTTTGTTCCTGCTTCAGTGGCTCGTGATTTGTGCCCAGCCAGACTGCGGCAATTAATAATACTTTAAAAAATCTGAAATCTGAATACAGTTATCTGGAGTGGACTTCAGACACCCAGAAAGTTATACTCTCCATTTAAATCTTAAACTTAACCAAGGCACCCCCTTTAACGGGCAATTGTCTATACATCGATAACTCTCAGGGGGAGAGGAAGAATGGACTAACATTCCCATTGAAAAATCCACTTTTACTTAAGTTAGAGTCTTGCTGAACAAAGTGTTATGAACATAATAATATGGATTATGTAATAATAATATCACAATCTTCAGTTTTATATGATAAAGCTTAAGAAGTTGAAGATGAATCAGAAATGCTTTCTTTTTATTAAAACAACTTTTTATTTTAGAATAGTCCATTTATTTATTTATTTTCTTAGAATAGTTCTAGATTTGAGGGTAAATTGTAACACAGAGTTCTCGTGTACCTCATACCATATAAGTGAAGGAACGCTCTTTTTTGATATTTACATAATGAAGAATTGCCTTAAAAGATATAGTGTCTCCTTCCAGAGCAAAGAGCAGATTCATTTACTCTTTAGTGTAATAAATATAACATGTCCCTAAAAGACAGCACTTGGGGGCAAGAGAACCAATACAAACATTTTTAACTTATCCTATTTACTGTGCTGGGAGTAATTAAATCCTTTGTCTCATTAACAATCCACAAGTCCCTGGGCATGTTGTGTACTCCTGTAATCCCAGTGGCTGAGAAGCTAAGGCAGGAAGTTCAAGAACTAAAATCCAACCTCAGCAATTTAGCAAGGCCCTAAGCAATCTAGTGAGACCCCGAGTCAAAATAAAAAAATAATAATTAAAAAAGGGGCTGGGTGCATGTGATGAAGATTTTCTCGCATTCTGTAGGCTCTGTCTTCACATTACTGATTGTTTCCTCTGCTGAGAAGAAGCTTTTTAGTTTGAATCCATCCCATTTATTGATTCTTGATTTTACTTCTTGAGCTTTAGGAGTCTTGTTAAGGAAATCAGTTACTAAACTGACCCAATGAAGATTTGGGCCTACTTTTTATTCTATTAGGTGCAGGGTGTCTGTTTGAGTGCCTAAGTCTTTGATGCACTTTGAGTTGAGTTTTGTGCAGAATGAGAGATAGGGGTTTAATTTCATTTTGCTATATATGGATTTCCAGTTTTCCCAGCACCATGTGTTGAAGAGGCTATTTTTTCTCCAATGTATGTTTTTGGTTTCTTTGTCTAGTATGAGATAACTCTATGTGTGTCTCTGTGTCAGATACAGTATTAATCTCCAAGGTATATAAAGAACTAAAAAAAACAAACAAAACACACACACACACACACACACAAAAAAAACAAACCCACAGATAACCCAATCAATAAATGGGCTAAGGAAATGAACAGACACTTCACAGAAGAAGATATACAATCAATCAACAAATATATGAAAAAATGGTCAACATCTCTAGCAATTAGAGAATTGCAATTCAAAACTATTCTAAGATTTCATCTCACTCCATTCAGAATGGCAATTATCAAGAATATAAGCAACAATAAGTTTGGGGAGGATGTGGGGGAAAAGGTACACTCATACATTGCTGGTGGCACTGCAAATTGGTGCAATAACTATAAAGTGGTATGGAGATTACTCAGGAAACTTGAAATGGAACCACTATTTGACCCAGTTTTCTCACTCCTCAGCTTATACCCAAAGGACTTAAAATCAGCATGCTATAGTAACAAAGCCACATCAACTTTTACAGCATTTCAATTCACAATAGCTAAAATATGGAACCAACCTAGGTGCCTTTCAACAGAGAAATGTATAAAGAAAATGTGGTATATATACACAATGGGGCATTACCAGCCACAAAGAAGAATGAAATTATGGCATTTGCCAGTAAATGGATGGAGCTGGAGAATATCATGCTAAGTAAAATAAGCCAATCCCAAAGAACCAAAGCTCAAATGTTTTCTCTGATATGCGGATGGTGATTCACAATAAGTTGGGGGGTGTGGCTAGGGGAGAAGAGAGTTACATTGGATTAGACAGAGGAAAGGGTATGGGAAGGGAAGGAGTATGGGGCTAGGAAGGATAGTAGAATGAATCAGACATTATGACCCTATGTGCATATATGATTACATGACTGGTGTAATTCTACATGGTGTATGAAGAATGAGAAGTTATACTCCATTTATCTATAATGTATCAAAATGCATTCTACTGTCATTTGTAACTATTTGGAATAAGAAAAAATAAAATAAAAAGGGGGACTGGGATGTGGCTTAGTGGATAAACACCCCTGGGTTCAATCCCCTGTACAAAACAATATCTACATCTATATCTGTATGTATCTATATCTATATCTTTACTAGTTTTGACAAAACTGGCAGGCTGACTTGTTAGCTTGCAGTTGGGTAAAACATCAGACTCTTCGTAGGTTTGGACATCTTTCCCTTAATTTAGGGTCAGTACTAGCACTGAGTACTAAATTCAGCTAAATTTAAGGTCTTTTTTTTTGAGTTGCCAATGCTAAAGAATAAATTTTAAGAAGAGATACAACTGTGACTCTTACATAAGAAAAATCAAAATTTATTGAAGTGTTAACTCCTGCAAGATGTCACAACTCGTTGAAAAGAGAGATCAAAGACAAATTTACATGGAGTAAAGGAATGTTGAAGTGCAATTCTAATTAGACACAAAACTTTTCTATGGGAGGGGACTGGGATGAGGAAGAGGGTAGAGGTGGTCTAGGGAAATATAGAGTTTCCATTCTTGCAAGAATTGTTTGCATTGCTGTAAGTTATCCACAATTTAGAGTTGCAAAATGATTCCAAGACAAGGAAAATTACAAACACCATAGAATCAACCTTATGAAGGTTTACTGTAAATAGCACAGAATTTTACATTGGAAACACATAGTAATCTTTTTTTTTTCCAAAGTCTTACTTTTTCCTTACACCAATAAAATGTGCTACAAGAATGTTTCCAAGGTTATGGATCAAATATGGGAGAATCAAAAGAATGACAGGATGAGGTTTAATAAAGTAAACCTGTCCAGGTACATAGGAAAGATATTGGAAGAAGTTGTAATGACCTGGGCATGAGGTCTGATAAAAAAGAACACTTGCTGGAACTTCCTCAAGTCCCAAATCCTATCGATCCAGGCAGTTCTCTCTACTGACCACAAGGTGTTGCTAAGCAGGCATGATGACCCAGGGCAGGAGTGGAAGGAGCCCAGTGGCAACATCTAATCCACCAGTTGTTCCACTGCTTCACACATTTGGGGAGTCCCAGGACGTTTATTCCTACATCTATTCCAAGGCCTCGCACATAGTAAAGTCTTATTCATGAATAAGACTCAGTCCAAGTTTCTTGAAATGAATTATTCAGAACACAGGGAGTACTTTTATACTGTAGGCATTAAAAAAAAGTTTAAATAGCATGACATTTCTGTGTAAAGAACTTAAAAACCTAATGTTAGGGTTTGTATCTTAAGTGTACACCAGAGGTCTCTGTGTTAAAGGCCTGGGTCCCAGCTGATAAAGTTATAGTTACCATTGAAACTTTAAGAGGTGGGGTGTGGTGCAAGGGAGTGAGGTCACTGGAGGTGTGTTCTTAGAGGGGATATCTGGAGCTCTGCCCCTTCTCTTTCTGCTCTCTGGCTGCCACAAGGTGAGCAGTTTTGCTCTACCACATGTTCCCTTGCCAAGGTGTTCTGCCTTGCCCCAGTTCCATAGTGATGAGGCCAAGTGACCATGGATTGAAACCCAAACAATCCTCTCTTCTTTTTAAGTGTTTTCATCTCAGGCATTTTGTCAGAGCAATGGAAACTGACTAATACATCTTCTGATCATGCTAGGACAAAGGTAGAAAGGATTCCAAATTAGAAATCAGTTGGTCAATGAAAAGAAGACAAATGTAGCCATGAATAAGACTTGGTTAATGTATTGATGGTGGTTTCCATTGCCGGTACAGATACAGCAAAATACTTTTTTGAATGTAAACACAGCAAATCATTCCTTTAATTTTTTTGTTTTGCTCAGGTGTCATCAAATGTTAATTCCTCTACTTCTAACTCCAATGCTTTCTAATAATTTCTAATTAACTTTGGTGCAATGAGAAACGGATGGCAAGTTATCTACAATTTTATGTAATCTATATTAATAGGGAAAAAAATGAAAAATAGAGGAATCATGACTGCTGATTAGAAACATAGTTGGAAAGAAGGAAGAGAATGAATCAGGAAGTTCTCAGAGAATCTCTGAACTTCTTCCTTCCCCTGATGTTCCTGGCTCCTCGGACCAGGACATCTGTTGGTTTTCCCCGTCTAGGTACCTCTCACTCTTCTACTACTTCTGCATCTTCCTTTTATTTTGGGGGAAAACCCCTGCCCCATGGTGCATGGCCTACTAGGGCCATCAGTCCACATGCTACCCCTTGAGATTCCTGAGAGGGAAGCTCCAAGTTGAACCAGGCCACTCAGTGCCCTGACACCTGGAGATTGCCACAGGCCACAAAACCACCAGAATACTTTCACCTTGATGCCCCAAAGAGATGGGCTGTTGGTTTTTACTTTCTGGAATCCTGCAGTGCCCTGGTTCCTGTCCCTCCAGAGACCTAAGTCTTCACTTTTCCTTCATGTCTGTGAGCCATCCTATTCTCTTCCAGTAAATTCCTATGTGCCTATAGTAGCCAACATTGGTTTTTGTCAAATACAGTCAAAGAACACTGACTGGTATAATAAGGAAAGGGAACTAGTTAGAAATGTAGTCCTATGATTACTTCTATCATCTCTGTTGAACTAATTATTGAAAAGGGCCAATTCTGGGATAATGGAAACTTGCCTTGAAGATGAGGGATAACTAACATTTACGGATATTTACTATGTTCCCAGACACTTCTGAAACTGTGGGTATTGTTTCATTCAATCTTCAGAATGACCCCATTGGATAGGTGCTATCATCCCTATTTTATAGATGAGAAGACTGAGGCACAGAGTGATTAAATAACTTGCCCATCTTCAATGTCAGCTTTTCAAAAGTGCATTTGTTTTCTAGGGCTGCCATAACAAATCATCACATAGTGGGTGGTTGAAAACAGCATCATGTATTGTCTCAGAGTGCTGGAGGTTTCAATTCAGCAGAGCAATGTTCTCCATGACACTCAAAGAGAGAATCCTTGCTTGCTTTCTTCTAGCTTCTGGGGCTGCTGGCAATCCTTGGCATTGCTTGAGTTTTAAATTCGTCACTATAACCCTGCCTCTATCATGTGATCACATGACTGTTTTCTCTCTGTGTGGCTCTTCTTTTCCTTTTCTTATAAAGAGAATGGTCATATTGGATTAAGGGCCCCTCTGCTCCAGCATGACCTCATTTCAACTTAACTATTTACATCTACAGCCACCCTATTCCAAAAATGTCGCTTTCTGAAGTTCTTGAGGTTACGACGTCTTTTGGGGGGGGGGGGAGACACAATTCAATCCATAACCAAATTGTCTATAGGAGTAGTTCGAAAAAGATTTCTGTAGTCAAGCAAGTTTGGGAATCTGTTATGGCAATCATTGTGTGGTACTTGATGTTTAATTGGTTAATCTGTAAGATCATTCACCAAATTGTAACTATAATAAACAGTTTCTCAAACATGTTTGATCGCAGACTTCTTTTTACAGGCCTGTTGTGGGGTGAGTGTCCACTGTGGGCACTGCTCTCATGCCTAGTGGGAGGCAGGGGCACCCTGGTGTGGTTCCTCCCTTCTGTTCTTGTTTCACCTCTCACCTGCTGAGTCATCTTGAGAAAACCGCTTTCTTTATCCAAGCCTGAGTTTCCTTATTTCTAAGATAGGGGCAGCAATATACTTCCCCTCTGGGATTCTTTTTTGGGGGAGGGGGGTATTGGGGATTGAACTCAGGGGCACTTGACCACCGAGCTGCATCCCCAGCCCTATTTTGTATTTTATTTAGAGACAGGGTCTCACTGATTTGCCTAGTACCTTTTGCTGAGGCTGGCTTTGAACTCACGATCCTCCTGCCTGCCTCCTGAGCCACTGGGATTACAGGTGTGCACCACCCTGCCTGGCTCCTATAGGGCTCCTCAGAAGACCAAATTAAATAAGGTAGGCTGACAAACCCCTGGTACAGGGCCTGGGAGAGAAGTAGATGTTCACTTAACAGCAGGTACCTCAGTTATGCTAATCAGATGGCTCTGGATTTCTTGGTATTGTTATTAAACATTTTCAGGGTCTCAAGAACAATTCCTAAGCAGGATAGTTTCTACCAATAAAGTTTTCTTGTTCATCTTCCTTTTCTTTTTATCGTTTATTTTTTTTCTCTCTAGGAAAAAAAATAAAAAAGATAATGCTTTTCTTTATGGTAATAAAAATTTATCTTGGCAAATATTGCACCCAATTGTATTTTTAATGTTTCCAGTATGAGCAAAGCCTGGGCTGTTTGGCTCTACAGTTCCTTATTCTGCCCTTCCAGCCCACTGAGGGGAAGAGGATGTGATCATGCGATCACCAGCAGAAGGGAAATTGTGAAAGAGACCTCACTGTGAAAAAGACAGCCCACAACCGCCTGGGGTCTCAGAGGAAGGTGAGCTTCTGAGAGGACTTGTCTGGGAAGGGAACCGTCTGTCCTTCTGTCCATCGGCATGGAACCCAAGCAGATCAGGGAGGGCTACCTTGTGAAAAAGGTAAGTAGAAGCACCACTCACAAGGTGAGTGACAACTCAAGACAGGCTAGGGGAAGACTGGTATCTAGCTTCGAACTCGACCCAATTCCTTTCAGGAACACATTCTGCTGCACCTGTTGGGATGAAAACAGGAGCTCACTGCAGCACTGGGGAAGGTTGGGGTGGAGGAGTCAATAGGTATTCTACTGCCTTCTGTCTCTTAAAGGGAAATTGATCCAGCTCAGAGTTTAGCACAGTTTAATCTTGGGGACCTGAGAATTCTGAGCAGCAGGATCTGGGGGGAGGGGCCTAGGTTAACTCCCTCACAATTTAGAATAAACTTTTTTAAGAGTCACTCATGTGCATCTGCCGAAGGAGCCAACTCTTTTACTGCAGAGGTTACTCAGAGAGACTGTTTCTTTTTTTATTCAAATCTGCCCTCAGGGTTGTTTATTTGTTTGTTTTGGGGGGAGGAGTGCTTAAAAATAAGTTGAAAAATGATATAGTAATTATAGCTTATTTCTTGGGCCATCTTAAAATTGATGCCTAAAAAACCCATTATCTTTTAAAAATTATACTGAAATCTCTTCACTCACAACTCTTAATGAATTTGTTTAATAGGCCATCAAGGTGGCAGAAGCACAATTTTAAAGAGTAGGATATACAGAACTGAGCATACTTAAAAAATGCCTTGTCTCACTCATTTGGTATAAGGAACACTAAATCTTGTTAAGGCCGTTCATCTTTCTTCTGATTCTGGCTGGGTGTTTTCTGAGTTGATGTGAAAAGCCCCCATGGTGAATTCACACATAGGGCTTATTGGCATCCTGTGGGCAACGCCTATACACACAAGCATGCTCACACTAACCCACGTGAAACCAGAGATTCAGAAGTGAACGGAATTTTAGTACATCCCTTCCGCTGCCATTCTGCTGAATGAACACCTAACAAGACCCTGTTTTAGGCTTTGTTTTACGTGTTGGCCTAAAATGTTCTACTTCTAAGGGGACTGAACAGCATATATTGCTGCCTGCTCCAATTCTGAATTCAGTCTGAAATGGACCTGTAATCAGCTGGCCCCATCTCCTCGTTTGCACAAGAGGAGACTGAGATCCATGGTCACATGGGTGTGACAGAGTTGGGACCAGAAACACACTCTGACTCCTGGCACTGACTCATGGCACTGGCTCAATTCAGAACCCCAGGATCTTGCAAAGCAAATTTAATCTAAGTGTTTGCAATGTATTTGTGTTGGGGAGTTATGAGTTGGTGCTGGAGGATAAATGTGCCCCTAGCTGGTAGTGTCTCTGGCTAATTTGAAACATCCTTTGGAAGAGACACAGGTTTACACACAGAGGTGCATGTAGTGTTCTTGTGATAGGAACTGGTGCTTCCTCTGAAAACCAATAATAATCAATGTTGACGGATTTGCCTAATCCATTTGGGCTTCTTGAGAAAAGCAGGTGAATGAAAACATTTTCTGCATGGGTTTTCTGTTTGTTTGGTTTTTAGACAATGGAAAACATCTTGCAATGAAACTTGCTGTTATAAAGTTTGCATGCTTGTATTTAAACTTCTCTCAACTACAAAATATGTATTCACTCTATAATAACTGAGATTGTTTCATTAGGAAAGGAGGATAATAGAGTCAGGATTATGAAGCATATGGACTTAAATTAGTAAATAACTTCTAATTAGTGAGAATCATTCTCTCAGATTATGGTCTGTAGATGCCCTTTTAGAAAAGTGCCTAGAACCTAGTAAAATTTCATACTGATATTTTCACAATTTGTATCTTTAAAATTTTTGTTTTCAATTTACATCTTCCTTATGTTTTGCATTTTTATGTGGGGGCCACTTGAATACTGTCCATATAAATTTTCTAATTTGGCATTTTGTTTTTATTTAAAAATCTTATTTCAGGGCCTCATGCTCTACCACCAAGCTATGTCCTCTAACTTGACTTTTTTGGGTGGGGTGCTTTAACACTGAGCCACAATCCCAGCCTCACCCTTTTTTTTTTTTTTTTTTTTTTTTTTTGGTACCAAGGGGGTACTTAACTACTGAGCAATATCCCCAGCCCTTTTTAAAAAAAAATTTTTTTTTTTTTGAGACATGACCTCGATAAGTTACTGAGCCCGGCCTTGAACTTTCGATCCTCCTGACTCAGCCTCCTGCATATCTGGGATTACAGATATGCACCACCATTTCTGGCTAATTTGACATTTTAAAGAAAAGTTTGGTTCATAAATATTCTCTTTGTCAGTTGTGGAACTAAACCTGGAGCCAGAGTTTCCCACAAGGTGTAAACGTTCCTAATTTCTTTAGATATTAAGTTTTTTCAGTCACTGGGGTGGTGGCCAAGTTAATCATGAAGAAAGAGCCATGAAAATCTTTCTCTGATGAGACTGTTAGGAGCCTTAACCATGACTATTTGTGTTAAAACATGACAAATAACAATAGCTGAATCTCTCTCCATTCATCTTTTTCTCTTATGCACTTGGATAGTAATAAAGGACAACTTTCTCTTTGGTCTTGTTTTATAAATGCTTTTATTGGAATATTTTGGGTGGAAGAAATATGATATTCCTGCTCACAGAGGAATTTTTTCGTTAGAAATCTTGGTCTTGACAGCCAATGGGCTAGTAACTACAAAATGTTTCTGTTTTTCTTCTGTTGAGAGATAATATTTCACAATTTATGTTTCCTCTTTGGCCTCCTAAGATCTTAAATACATAATTATCTTAAACTTATAATTATCTTAAACACATAATTCTGTCATTTTCCAACCTTTTCATTCCAAACACCCAGATCTCCTTGCCTCAAAGTCTTGTCACTTTTTTTTTTTTTCCCAAGAAGCATTTAGACTCAACTAGGTAGCCGCTGGCTGGTATACAAATGTGACCTCATTCAGTCTTTACCACTTTGTGATTCTCATCTTAGAGTTGAGAAAAATGAGTCTCAGGGAAAATAAGTGACTTGTTCCCTATCAAGCATTTGGTAAGAGGCTAACCTGGGATTCAGACCATCATCTCATGATGCCAGGCATTGTTCTGAAAGGCAGGCTATGCAAGCCGACAAAAGGGAGGTCAGATGAACTCAGCAGAAGCAGTGTGGGGCCTGGACAAATTGTACTGTGGGCAAGACTGGGTTTAGTAACCTAGGCCTCCTTTGCTCTCTGATTAGGTGTTTATTTTGCATGTGTTTGAATACATACTGCTGAAGGGAATATGTTCATATGCATGGCTTTAAAAAAAAGAAAGGAGCAAATGAATACAATAAATAGACTAGACTCCTCCAAGTCATTTCCCTCATTCCTAGAGGTTTATGGAGCAGACCCTGGTTTCCACGACAACCCTCCCAGCAACCAGTAGGTACAACAGGACTGATTCAGTGGCTTTGGGACTTGGATGTCCTGTGAGACTGGGAGAAAGCACAGGAATTAGGGTGTTGGGAAATAGAAGGATAAGGAGCTGAGGCAGGAAAGAAAAGGGCTGCAGAAAACTGTGGCAGAAAGGGAGAGTCTAGGACAAAAGAGAGAACAGGAGAATCCTGGGTCCTTGCCCAGGAACCCTTTCCTACAGCTGGCTTGTCTTCTGGACAGATGAAATATCCCAGAGATTTGCAGCCATTGATTTCGTCATCACGGTAATGACTAACACATGCAGTGTCTGTCAGGCAGCAGGGACAGTTCTAAGCATTACATGCATCAGTCCCTTCATGTGACATACTTAGAACAACCCTACACAATAGGTACAATTATCCTGACTTTATAGATAAGGAAGATAACGTACAGAAAGGCAGAGCCTTGCCCAAGATCCCCCAGATAAAAGTGGCACATCTGGTTTGGAACCCGGTAGTGTGGCCTCAGCTTTGCATAGAGCTGAGCTTAACCACTTTCTATCTGGCCGTCTTGAGTTCATATTGCAGTGACTTTCTGTTCCAAAAGCACTCTTTGCTGTAATAGGTGGGACTCAGAAGAACCTCAAGCCAGAATAACTCTACCCTTGCCTACACCACTGTACTTGTTCCCCCCACCTCCCAGTACTGGGGATTGAACCTAGGTTCTATCACTGAGTCACATCCCCTGTCCTTTACACTTTTTAAAATAGGGTCTTGACAAGTTGCGGAGGCTGGCCTCAAATTTTTTTTTAAACATTTATTTTTTTTAGAAGTAGTTGGACACAATACCTTTATGTTATTTATTTATTTTTATGTGGTGCTGAGGATTGAACCCAGGGCCTCGCACGTGCTAGACGAGCACTCTATCACTGAGCCACAATCCCAGCCCCTGTCCTCAAATTTGTGATCCTCCCACCTCAGCCTCCTGAGTCTCAGGGTCTGTAGGCATATATGATGGTGCCTGGATACATATTTTTCAAACCCCTGCTCCCAGCTAGTTGCTTTGCTAAGCCCTTTATCATCTCCTTTAACCTTTACAATGAGAAGTAGGTAATTTGTTATCTTTATTTTATAGATAAACACAAAAGTCCAGTTGCCCCAACTGTCAGCCATGGGTTGTAGCTTTTTTTTTTTTTTTTCTTCAGTTGCTGGGGATCAAACTTAGGGGTTATTACCTGCTAGGTTAAAACTCTACCACTGAGTTCCACTTCCATCCCTTATTTTATTTAGAGTCAGGGTTTTGCTTAGTTGTCCAGGCTGGCCTTGAACTTGTGACTTTCCTGCCTCAGTCTCCTGAGTAGCTGGGGTCACAGGCATACAACACCCCTCAGCTGAGCTGTAGCTTCTTTCAGTGAAGCTGGACATACACAGGAAGGCATGCTCTATTTTGTGCATTCATCACAATGAATTAGATATTACTCTCTTCCCTGTTAAATTATAAACTGAGAGCAGAGACTGGATCTTGTTCATTTGTTACACCCAATACCAGGTTGTGTCTGAAGCAGACTCTTTTATCATTAGTTGGATGAACTTGAAAGAAATTTGCCTAAAATAGACTCATAGAGACCAAGGAATCAGGGTTCCATAGTATGGCAACTTTTTTAAGTATTAAAAAAATAATTTCAGACAGGATGTTCATTTTTAGATGACATGTAAAATGTGCTCCTAAGACTTATTGTTACTTTTTGCCTTGCTGGTGAGGCCCAAAGATTAGAAATAGGAATTATAGAAATAAAAAGATAAAAAGATATAGGGACAGCAGGCTCTTTGGGACAAATGCATAGAATCTCAGGGTAGAAAAGGATGTTAAATGTCCAATTGAACTTCTTCTCTGTAGCCTGCATTTCTTTTATTTTTCTATTAACAAGCATCTTGAATATTTCTTTTGTTAAGGAACTCACTAATTTAATTGTTTTCCTTTGAGTTGTGCATAAAACTGTATTTTGAAACCTCCATCTAGTGGGACTCCAGAATAATCCAAGTGTTTCACACCTTTAAAGACAATTCTCGTCTGCTCTGCCTGTTCATAGACAGTTCCTTCAGCAATCTCCCAGGAGAGAAGGTGTCATCTTTGTATTCTGTTTTGAACTGGCTCCAATTTTATCTGAACCCAGCATAGTTCTCCTAGCACCTGATAAATATAGAATTAGAGGGAATAGGTAGTATTTAAAGAGTGCTCACTGTGTGCCAGATATTGATTTCAGCAATTTATGTGGATTGCTTCATTTAACCTCCCCAAACCCTGAGACATAGGGATTATTACTATCCTCATTTGCCAGATGTAGAAATTTGCTTAAAAGTCACACTGCTAGAAAGTGCTGGGGTTGGGATTTGAGCAGGAGTCATCCAGTTCCAGGGCCCCTGGTCACTTCCTGGCTATGCCCATTTAAAGTTAGAATATTGCTTTCCTCTTTTAGATCCTATGCTATTTATATAACCCACAATGAGTGTAGTTTTTTGTTGTTTTTTTTTTTGACAGCCACATTAAACTGTTGAGTCATAGAGCTCTTCCCCCTTCCCAAATGCCCTTTCCCCAAATCTTGGCCCATACATTTTACTTTAAAATATTTTTTAAAATCTTATTAAATAAAAGGACTGTGTCTTACTTAATTCCAATTTGCATTTTTTTGTTGCTGTTGAAGTCATCCATTTTTATTTTTGTTGGACCCACATTAATTTTTCTTTTGAGAATTGCCTGTTTATATTATTTGCCCATTTGAAAACTGAGAGCATTTATATATTTCTTATTGATTCTAGAATGTTTTAAAAAATACCTTAAGGTTCTTTACCTTTAATCATTTAGTGATATATTGTAAATATCCATGCATTTGCTTTTGCTTCCAGTTATTGCTTTATTTTTTAATGTACAGAGTTCATGTTAAAAATATGATCAGATGTCTCATCTTTTTTTTTATACCAGAGATTGAATTCAGGGGCACTTGACCACTGAGCCACATCCCCAACCCTATTTTGTATTTTATTTAGAGACAGGGTCTCACTGAGTTGCTTAGCACTTGGCTTTTGCTGAGGCTGGCTTTGAACTTTCGATCCTCCTGCCTCAGCCTCCTGAGCCACTGGGATTACAGGTGTGCGCCACTGTGCCTGGCAGATGTCTTATCCTTTTATGATTTCTTCTTTTGGTGTCATGTAATGTCAGACTCTGATATATCAGTCCCATGATGATGACCATTTACCAGGAAACTTTAAATCTGACTTAGCATCTAAAACACACCATTGTGGGCCTGTAATTGAATAGATTTTTGTTTGTAATGGAAGAAAACAGACATATGCTACACACACACACACACACACACACACAAGCGTGCAGGTGTATACATGCAAACCATGCATACACAAACAAAATTGAACACCTTAATCCAAAAATAAAAAATCTGAAATGCTCTAAAACCTGAATCTTTTGAGCACTGGCTTGACACCACAAGTGGACAATTCCACACCATTTAACATGCACAAAATTATTTAATATATAGTACAAAATTACCTTTGGCTTTTTGTTTTGTTTTTGTTTTGTTTGGTACTAGGGATTGAACCCAGGGGTCCTCTACCACTGAGCTACATCCCACCTCTTTTCATTTTTTAATTTGAGACAGGGTCTCACCAAATTACCCAGACTGGCCTCGAATTTGCCATTCTCCTGCCTTATCCTCCAAAGTTGCTGGAATCACAGGCATGTGCCACCATGCCTGACTACCTTTCGATTATGTATGTGAGGTAAAAATGAAACATAAATTTCATGCTTGGACTTGTGTTCCATCCTCAAGTTATATCATTATGTATATGCAGATATGCTAAAATCAGAAAAAAATAATAAAAATCTGCAATACATCTGGTTCCAAGCATCATTTTGGATAAGAAATATTCAACCTATATCTATCATCTGTCTATGTGTAATCTCTAGTAAAGTGAAGTAGTTGGCTAAGTGTTATAAAAAAGAGATTGATCCAGATTTTAGAATTAGTTATCTAAGAACCAAAATGAAAATAGCACCTGAGAGGAAGGGAAAGAGCATAAAACTGGGAATCAAGAGAATTTGATTCTAGTGACAGTTTCACATTAACTAGGCAGGTGTACAAGGCCTAGTCACCTAACAGGGGCCTCAGCTTTATCTCTATGGTAAAAGTGTTGATAGATGGTCCTAAATTCTTCTTTAGCTTGGTCAGACTATAATCACACTTCCAGGTTTGCTCTTGGGTGAGCACCAAGAAGGTTGAGGCCAGACAGGGAAAAATATAAGAATGGCCAATAAGATCTATTGTCAGGTTACCAGAGAATTCCATCATCCTAACCTAACTCACCACTATCAGGCCTGGAAGAGAGTGCAAGCTTTATAAGTGGCCAGATATCTCTTCATTTTCCAAGTATTAGGTTCCTCAATTTGCATAATGACCCCAAATCCCAAATGACACATTCCCCTAGGAGTTTGCTGACAGCCCCTAAAGCTATATTTGAATAAGGAAAGCACACATTCACTTTGGACAGTTGTCTCTGGATGCTTTAATTGTCTGCAAAGGGAATGCAGTTCTGACAGATTTCTACCAATTTATTCTAATTCTGAGGTCAAAAGCCCTGAGTGATTATGGAAAGTATTATCCTAGATAGGCCTACAGTTGAATATTAAACTTTAGGTTTGAAAAGAATTTTAGTAGTCATCTAGTTGAAACTCTACTCTGAAAGTCTGTGGATACATCTTTCTTATTTCTAGTTATTTCAATTTTTATTGATCAGATTTGTCTATATATTTCAGTAAAATTATATTCCAAATTTTAATACATAGTAATGTCAAATGTTGTAAATTTATTTACTAACTTTCCCTAATTGTTTAAAAATATTCAAACTACAGAAATTGGGAAAACTACTACCACTAACCATATACTTTTTAACCAGATTCATCCATTGGTAAGGAAAGGATGCATTTGCTTTTTCTTTTTTCCTTCTCGATATTTCTCTACAAATATGCCCACATATAATTTTATGTCAAGAAATTTGAGAGTAATTTGCAAACATCATGCTAACTCACTCCACTACTTCAACACATATCTAATAAGAACAAGGATATTCTCCTATATAATCTCCTATGTAATCTTGAATGCCATTATTGCATCCAAGAAATTTAACCCTGATACAATGCCATTGTAACTAACATAACTTTTTATATTCAACCAATTCCAAATGACTCAATAATATGCACAACTGCTTTTAAAAACTTCATTATTCGGTCAAGGGCCCTATGTTGCATGAATATGTTGTTTTTCCAGTGATCAAATGAGAAAGGTAACTAAACTAGAATAGTTCTCTTTCATAGGATCAACCTGGCCAGGTATGGAGGTGCTTGTCTATAACCCCAGTGACTCAGGAGGCTGAGGCAGGAAGATCACAAGTTAAAAGCCAGCCTGGGCAACTTCATGTTCATTTGTTACACTCAATACCAGGTTGTGTCTGAAGCAGACTCTTTTATCATTAGTTGGGTGATAAATCAAAATTTAAAAAATTGAAAGTGCTGGGTATGAAGCTCAGTGTTATAGCTCCTGGGTTCAATCCCCAGCACCACATAAAAAGCAACCTGAACAGAGCCATATTACTATAATCATTGTGTATGCCCTTCATGGAATTAATTCTCAGGACCTGTATACAGCTAAACAGAACATTGCTTTTTAACTTGAAGGAAAACATATATACAAAAAAGCATGTAAGCTATGCCATAATTTTCACACACACACACACACACACACACACACACACACATATAATGTACATCATACACAGAACAAGATGAGACATTGACAGTATCCCATAAAAATCATTGCTCTCCTTCCAACTCTATACTCCCATCATAGATTACCATTAGTGTAACCTCTCACCAGTTATGCATGTTCTTGAACTTCACATAAATGGATTCATACTCTAAGTACATTTTTTGCCTGTTCTTTTTTCACTTGATATAACGTCTATGAAATTGATCTGTGGTGTTGTAAGTACCAGTAGTTCACTTTTTTAAATCGTTAAGTTGTATTCTGTTTTGTGAATTCACTGTATTAATAATACATTTATATGTTTTCACTGTACAGTTTACTTATCCATTCTCCTGTTGATGGGTATTTGAGTTATTCTCCATTTTTGGCTATTATGAATGACGTTGCTATGGATGCTATGAATATTCTAGTATCTAACCTTTTTGGCAGTATACACTCATTTCTCTCAGATCTGTGACCAGGTGCAAAGGGCACGTGTCTGTGTTTAGCTTTAGGGTGAAATTTCCAAATAGGATATAACATTTTGTATTTCAGTTATTCTTCTTTCTTGACAAATCTTGCTCTTCTCTATCTTTATAAATGTTGGGTACTCTTGTGGATGTGTCGAGGTATCTCATCGTGGTTTGAATCCATGTTTCCCTGATAAATAATGATGATGAACACTTTTTCATATATCTTCTTTGATTTCATGCCTGTTTATCATTTTTTGGCCCGTATAAAAATCATATTGTTTCTACTTTTCTTATTGATTTTAAGGAGTTCTTTATGTTTTGAATATGAATCTAAGATGTAAAACAGGAAGGAATTTGATTAAAATTATTTAATGTGTTGGCATAGTGTCTGACCTTGTCCATTTTTTGAAAAGGGAAATAGTGTAGTGTTACTCTGGATTAATTATTCTGCCTGGGCAAAAAAGTGATAGTGTATTTTAGTTGGGGGTGGGGGACAACTCTTTTAGGAGCCCAAACAAAGGAAATGTTTGGACAAGAAAAAGTAGTTATCTTCTTTGTATAGTCTTCCTTTTGGGCAACTAGACCTTTATATAGAAGCTCTTTGTATTTGAGATAAGCAGCAGGATCTGCTGGGAGCTGGATGATAATTTTAATTTGTGGTGGTCATGACAGGGTGGTATTGTGGGTCAAGGAATAGAGGCAAAGGAATTTACTTTATTCCTTTTCCAAAGCCCTCTCCCAAATTAAACCAGAAAAAAGGAATTTTCTCAGTCTAGTCAGAATGGTTAATTTGTTGCTAAAGGAGCAGTTGGCATTACTCCAAACTGAATCTTTGTAAGTATTAATTTTCCTGTGAGCCACATTAACTCCAATAGCATCACTCATATTGTAGACCAATTCGCAAGTGATTTTCATAGAACCTAGCCATGCCTGCACACAGGCTCTTGTCTGAGTTTCTTCTTGACATCCATATTCAGATAAAATCTGATTGAACCAAGGGATGGAAGCACTGCAGCACTTTAGGGGCTCTGTGAGCATGGACACAGCTGTTGGATCAAGATGCTTTTCTAGTTTGCCCAGATTCAGGCATACACTCCTATTTAGTTTAAGCTGGCACTTGAGATAGAATCTATTTACTATCCTTGAATTGAATTAAACACAATCAGCAGGCTTGGGAGCAGAAAGTAAACCACAGAAAGTCAGCCTGGAATGTGCATGAAGGAGAGTGGAGATCCAAATTGTACTCCCTTGGTCATGGCCCATTAGAGGCTTATGGGCTGATTATAGATGTGTGTGTGTGTATGTGTGTGTGTGTGTGTGTGTATATATATATATATATATATATATATATATATATATATATATATATATATATATATCTTAATTAAAAACTAATTCTATCCAGGTACGGTGGTGCAGGCCTGTAATCCCAGCGGCTCAGGAGGCTGAGACAGGAGGATCTTGAGTTCAAAGCAAGCCTCAGAAACAGTGAGGTGCCAAGTGACTCAGTGAGACTTTGTCTCTAAATAAAAAATACAAGAAAGGGCTGGGAATGTGGCTCAGTAGTTAAGTGGCCCCTGAGTTCAATTCCCAGTATCCAGCCCCCACCCCCCGCTAAAAAATAAAAATTAAAAAAAAAATTCTAACAAAATGAAAGTCCCCTTCTCCAATGAAGGCTGCTTTCCTGAGCAAGCTGATCATACAAATATGGATCACTTCCCTCTATATTGATCAAAGCTGTTCTATTTATTAAGTCCTGCATGTGTCTGTAGAATAATTTCAGAAAACATTGTTATACTTTGTTTCTACTCTAGTGTTAATCATTTCCTCATATCTTCCTCATTTAGTCTTAAATACTCATTATCACATAATGTGATTTTAAATTACAACCATTCATGCCACAAATTATTTACTGAAGACCTGGTAATGTCATTCAGTGGTAGGTTCTTGACCTCCTGAAATTAACATAGTTTGTTGGCAATTTTTAGCTGACAATGTTTTATATACTTTATGTTTTATATGTATGCATAAATATACATTGTATAATTCCTGTATATATGTAAGCATATATGTATTGTTCGCATACGTACATATTTTATTCATTATGTAAACCTAATTAATACTTGCTAATATGATGTAAGATAGAATTATTATCTTCTCTTTAAAAAAAACTGTGGCTCAGAAATTAAACACGTTCCCCCTAGGATATGTACAACTAATAAACAGCACAAGGGTCAAATGCAGGTTTGAGGTCATCCTGTACTTTCAAGCACTCTAAATACACACATGCCATATGATGACCTAGGAGGCATGCAAGTCCAGGGATGACCCCAAACCTTAATCTACCAAAAAAGAAACCAAAAGAGAGGTGACTTGTTTGCTCACAAATACATCCACAAATGGGCTTCAGCTTTCCCATTCATTATTCTACAGTGCACCTGGCTCAATGTTCCAGGGTCTTCCTCATTCACAAGATGATAGTGCTACCAGTTCATTACCACTGAGAGAGGATGAAAGAGTAGCTGTTTATTTTGCTAGAAACTCAAACAGGCATACAAACATGACAATATTTTAAAATATTTAATAATACAACCTCCTGTTTATAACCACAGTTGAACTTTAAAAGTCCTGTCCACATTATTTCCATTAATATGTGCTAGAATCCTCTGAGGCAATCGTTGTCACCCCCATTTTAGTCTTGGGAACTGAAGCTCAGAAAGGCTGCTCAAGTTTGAGTAGCAAGGACACAGCAGAGCTTGAACTGGGTCGTTTGATATTCAGCAATCACGGCAGCATGGTCTGGCCTTACAAGTGAAGCCAGAATTGAGGTGGGACCAGATTTTATTTACAGCCATCTTCAGTGAATCAGATCAGGTGCCCTGAAGATCATATTTTGAAAAGCACTAGGAAAATTGCTTCCTATATTTTGACTCTATAATTCTGATAAACACCCCCAGGAATTAAAATTTTCTAAAAATTAAAAACCTTTTGACAAAATACCAGTGGTTGTCATTTTTCTATATTTTTCTCTTCTCAAAACAGGCAGTTAAAAACTGAAAAGTGCATGAAGACAAAGAAATATGAGCTGTACTCAAGGAACCCCGCCCATCTCAGCTCTTTCTGTTGTCATTCTAGGGGAGCGTGTTTAACACCTGGAAAGCCATGTGGGTTGTATTGTTAGAAGATGGAATTGAATTCTACAAGAAGAAAAGTGACAACAGCCCCAAAGGGATGATCCCCCTGAAAGGAAGCACCCTGACGAGCTCTTGTCAGGACTTTGCCAAGAGGATGGTGAGTTGACATCACGAGCTACAAATCTGGGTCAGGCGCTGACCTTTAAGTCTGTGCATGGCCTGCAGTATTAGCAGTGCCTCCTGGACCAGCCTCATTCACTCTCAACCACACTTCATTATGGCATTTGAGTCTCTCTTGGGTGGAACAGGTTTGGGTCAACTGTTCTCTTTATGATGGGCTTCGGTGCCTTAAACATGGTCATTTCTAATGGGATGTGTTTTGATTTTCAGTTTGTGTTTAAGATTACTACCACCAAACAGCAGGACCACTTCTTCCAGGCCAGCTTCCTGGAGGAGAGAGATGCTTGGGTTAAGGACATCAAGAGAGCCATTAAATGCATTGAAGGAGGCCAGAAGTTTGCAAGGAAATCCACAAGGAGGTCCATTCGTCTGCCAGAAACCATCGACTTAGGGTGATTTTCTGTGGTTGCTTCTCTCTACCCTTCCTTCTTTCTCTCTGCTTTCTGAGGGGAAGAACACAACAGATCCTGCTCCAAGGCTTGCTTGGCCATCTCTGAAGTCTATATCCACTCTGCCAAGCTGCACTGGAACTTGGTGGACCTAGATGTTGAATTGGGTCTGAGGCAAGAAGCTAATGGAATAGGAATGTATAATTTCCCTCACTGGGTAGCTTTGTGTATGTCGTGTATGTGTGTGGGGGTGGGGTGGGGAGAATGGATGACTCATCATTTCATTTATGAAGTAGCCATAATAAGTTATTAGTCTTGAAAGAAAGCATCAGGATCTCTAGGCAGCAACCAAGAGGCAGGAATTAAGTATACAAGCAAGTGAGATTTCAAATTTGAATTCATGTTTTCATTCTCATAGTCAGGAAGGGCCAGCCAGGGTGAACACCCATCCTGCATGAAAGCCATTTGTTCCCTGCCCTGGTTTAGTGGGCTGTAATACTGGCTAGCTTGGCATTGCAAGTGATAGTTATCGTCTAAAGGGAGTCAGAGACCAACAGGTAAATATAGCCTCTTGGCAGTGATTGTGAATAGAGTTCTTTCCTGCATGCTTCATATCTTCTATGAGCACAGGAATCTCTTTATTTCTTTCTTTTCTTTTCTTTTCTTTTTTTTTTTTTTTGAGTACCAGAGATTGAACTCAGGGGCACTCGACCACAGAGCCACATCCCCAGCCCTATTTTGTATTTTGTTTAGAAACAGGGTCTCACTGAATTGCTTAGTACCTCACTTTTCCTGAGGCTGGCTTTCAACTTGTGATTCTCCTGCCTCAGTGTCCTGAGCTGCTGGGATTACAGGCATGTGCCACCTCACCTGGCAGGAATATCTTTCTTTCTGGTAGTTTTGCTTTTCAATTGAGCATACTCTGAAACAGGAACCCTGTTGGGAGGAATATCAAGTTAGCTGCTTAAAATGTCCAACAAGAATTCTCTTCACAAGGAGTGGGTAAGAGATGGGACACATCTAAGAGAGGACACAGCTGCATGATTAACACAAGACTCCTGTCACAGGAGTAAAATGTTTGGGCATTGAGCTTAGTAAGACTCAGCAGCTTCCCTCACCATGGGAGATTTTTGTTGAAAGACCCAAGAGGAGACACCTGGCTTTGGCTGCAGCTGCTGGTTGGGGACATCAGGTGATCACATTCCTGAGTGATGTCAGGGAGGAAATGATGCTCAAACTACATGGAGCCACAATATACAAGAAAGTGGGCCTGTGTTGTGCCTTAGATTCTCTGATAAGGCTATTTTTGGCTTATTGTTCCAAGGACAAGAAAAGTGAGAACTTTTATTTTGCCTTATCTCATCATTTTTAGAATAAAAAATAAGCTTAGTGGAAATGTTTGGTTTTTTCAAGACAAAAGTCTACAACATGGTCTCTTGAAGATCTTTAAATAATTGGGGGACTGTGTTAATCAGCTTTTCATTATTGTAATATATACCTGAGATAATCAACTTATAAAGAGAAAAGGTTCATTTTGGCTCATAGTTTTGGATGTTTTAGTCAATGGTCAGTTGGATCCATTTTGCTTTTAGGCCTTTGGTGATAGTGGTACATCAGGCAGGGGTGCATGGTATAGTGAAAACATTCACCTCATTGACAGGTTGTAAAAGAGAGAGAGAGTCTGGGGTACCACAGTCCCCTTTGAGGGCATGTCCCCAAAGACTGAAAGACCTCTCACAAGGCCCCACCTCCTTAGTGTCCTCCACCTCTCAATAGGACCAAGCTGCGAACTAAGCCTTTAACTCATGAGCCTTTTGGGGGGATATTCCAGGGATCTCAAAGATCTACAATGTGAGTGAAAAATTGGCCCTCAAAACCTTTAATCTTTGGAACCTAACTCAGGGCAATTTTCCACCTCAGGCACCAGGAATTAAATTTAAAAAGAGCTTAATGAATTTTAGAAACATTATGTATTTTTCTAGTGCATTTTGCTAAATGCTCTGCAGGCCACAGAATTATGTAAATATGAATATTTCTCTTACGGTCTGGTGGAGAGATAGGTTCAGGGGTTACTCAAAGTGGCAAGAGAAGCTTGTGCTCATGGCCAGCCTCTCCAGGGTGGCAACTCCCAGAGAGAACCCACTATTCTGAAATGTTCCCTACTCACCATCTGTTTTTGATCTCTTTGCAGTGCCTTATATTTGTCCATGAGAGACACTGAAAGAGGAATAAAAGAGCTGAATCTAGAAAAGGACAAGAAGGTTTTTAACCACTGTTTCACAGGTAAAAGGATATGCATGCCTGAAATGGGGTGACAAGGGAGGTAATAGGGAGTTCTCCTTTTGCTGTCCCTCTGCTCTATGTGTCTGGTGGGGGCCTGGAGCATGGGGAGTGAACAGTGTCACTAAATGCAGAGTGGTGAACATAAGAATTGACTTTCCCCCATGTGGAATCAGAAAGAAGGGTGGAAAAAACGTCTTTGTACAAGATAATGTTTCAGAAGTTCTAGCTGCATCAATTAAAGGATATTTCTCCCCCAATAAATGGCATTATATAATTGTTAGCAATACATACTCAGGTAAATAAGATGCATATCTTATTATGATAAACAGGGGTGGAGACATATAATGTTAGAGTTAAGTGGTAATCTTAGGATGTCAGAGGCTGCACAGGGTAGGGTTTTAGGTGTTATGAACTTAGGTAGTATGATGTAGTGATTGAAACATGTTCATTGGAACCAGACTACCTTGGTTCAAATCCTCCTGGGTCTTTAACTTACTAGCTATAAAAGCTCAGGCCAATAACTTAGCCTCTCTGTGCCTCACTTTCCTTATAAAATGTGGGTGTCATAGCCTATGTACTTTATAGGCTTGCTGTTCTGTGTGTAGAACATTGTCTGACACACAGCAGGTGCTAGTGGAGCAAGCACTCAAGTGACTATTATGACTGAGGAAGTCACATGTCTGCCTAAGTGAGTTCAGAAAAGAGAAAGAGTTCAGAGGGTTGTTGGGGGTGAAAAGGAGGTGGTACCTAACTTTGACCCTGAAATATGGGTATCATTCATGAGGAGGATGTCTGATGAGGAGGCTTGGCAAAGGACAGTGAGAACAAAGTTATTGGGCAGAGATGCACAATATGTATCTAAGAAAAAGAAATTGACCTGCCCGGTAGGGCAGATGGTTCATTATGGGGAACAAAATGAGATTTATAGTTTTGGACTAGATTTATCAGATACCAGGCATGGTTACTTATGGTGACAAGAGGCATCAAAGGAAGTAAATTCTGAGAAAATATAAGAGATATTGAATCTGAGGTATAAGATCAACAGATAATCTTTTTTTTTTTTTTTTTTGGTACTGGGGATTGAACCTAGGGGCACTTAAACACCGAGCCACATCCCCGGCCCTTTTAAAAAATAATTTATTTAGAGACAGGGTCTCACTAGGTTGCTTAGGGCCTTGCTAAATTGCTGAGTCTGCCTTTGAACTCGTGATCCTCTTGCCTCAGCCTTCCAAATCGCTGGGATTACATGCATGTGCCACTGTGCCCAGCTCAACAGATAATCTATGACAGTGGTCCAGGTCAGGGTCAGGAAGGAGAAGGGGAAGAATGTGAGTTGTAGTATCAGGGGATGAGTCTCAGGAAGTTCAGGCAGCAGCCCGTTAGCATCAGACAAGTAAAGGATGAGATTTGAGACCAAGATACCTAGCTGTGGTTGTTGGTGAGGGAAACTGACAAGAGCAAGGCAGCGACCTAACTCTACAGGACTGTGGTCAGGTCTTCAGAGCAAAGGGCAAAGGCAACAGGAAGAGGTTCCAATGTAGATCTGGTCACAAGATCCAGCTGACACTCATTTCTTGTGTTTATGTGTTCCTGAGTTCCAGGGTATTGGGCTACCACTTTTTACGTCTTTTCCATTGAAGTTCATGGTGGGTTCTAGAAATTTCCATGGGTAGAGGCTTCAGGGAAGTCAAGTAGTCTCAGCTGGGAGATGAAGACTGAGGCAGAGACTGGGACCCAGATGTGCTGATGTGTGATAAAGGACCTTGAATATCAGGTGATGGGGACACTAGACTGAGCTTATCTTTCAGGCTTCAGCATGCCTAGCTGAACAAGCATAAAATGTGAAGGCCCAGCGTTGGGCAACCTAGGCCTAAGGACACTTAAACTCTCGGAGTCTAAATTCTCTCATCCTTCAAATAAGGTCTGTAATTACTACCCTACCTCTTTTATAGGGTTGCTACAGGGATTAAAAGCAGAGATTCAGTATTAATTAATTTATCCTTCTAGAAAAAGTGGACTAAACTTCTCATATATGAAATTCACAGAAGGCTTCCTTACCGAAAGCTCTCACTGCTGTTGCACGTGCGGTACACCCCAATGCCCTTGCTTGGATGACCCAGGCCTGGCAGGGTTAAATGGACTCTGTCATTGTCATCTATAAAGAATGCATTGTTATGGATGCAGTGCTTTACTTTCACCTGTTAATAATCTAGCTCTTGGGTCAATTTCATTTTATTCCCCTTGTTATCCTCTCTTGAGGTAAAAGGTTGGTTAAATGACTTCTTGAGGGACCTGCAAGATCCTGCAGAGGTGTTAGAGTCTGTAAACAAGTCAAACGGCAAGAGGTGTGATGATAAACAAATAAGGTCATCAAATTTTAATTTAGGACACACATCCCATCATGATGATATTTGCTGCTTAAAAACTTGCAATGGCTCCTTAGTGCCAAATGACTTAACACGCCATCAAAGTTCTTCCCACTTACCTTGCATCTTCCTTCTCCTCCTCTCCTTTTGCCTGGTCTCACCACTCCTCCTCCTGCCTCCGCCCCCACTGCTGGGGCGGCTGCAGCTTGTGTGAATCTTCGCACCCACTGCTCCTCAGCCTGTGCTGAACCCTCTCAGCCCTGTCTTACATGTTTTCAAACACCTACTGCTTTTTTTAGGTCTCAGCCCAGTGTCAATTTCTCTATGAATATTTTCCCGGACAGTGCATGGCAGTCCCCTCCTCCTTCCCCTGCCCCTTCCACACCTTCAGATGTGACTCAGTAGATCTGCAGTATTGACTTGCTGGGTTCTAATACTTCTCACGCATCTCTCTCTTTTACATTCCCTAAGTGAATCTGCCCAATACCTCAGAGTACCTATTAGGTGCTCGATCTACTAGATGCTCAATAAATGTTAATTAATGAAAGAAATGAGTGGGTTAGGAAAAATGATTTCTCTGATGCAGATGTTGCTTCTTACACAGCATGCAGACATTTTAAAAAACTTCTTACATGATTCTTTTTGTTTTCAGGTCTCTATCTCACTAATTTTATTTTTTCCTTCTTGGAATAGCAGGGAGGATGAGACAAGTTGGACATGCAGGTGTTCTGGAGCCAGTGCAAGAGTGATGGTCAGTGGCTTGCTCTTTGAGGAGGATTAACATTCCCTCTATTGGTCCTCTCTAGGTAGCTGTGTCATCGACTGGTTGGTATCCAACAAATCTATTCGGAATCGCCAGGAAGGCCTCATGATTGCCTCATCACTGCTCAATGAAGGCTATCTGCAGCCTGCTGGAGACCTGTCCAAGAATGCAGCGGATGGGATTGCTGAGAACCCTTTCCTGGACAACCCGGATGCCTTCTACTACTTTGTAAGTGAGAAAAGCTACCGATCTATTCTTCTCATTGGGGGACTGCCCAAGGCAGAGTCTCTGTTGATTTCAGTTCTTAGCCACATATGCCAAAGAAAGTGCCCAGACCTACAGAGAGCTGTTAGCTGGGGTGGGGGGGAGGGTGAGGTCAACCGGGGAGAAAAAGGAACTACTCCAAGCCCCCAAGCCATGCAGCCTTGAGGCCCACGAAGCTTCTAATACACCAGCAAGACCCAGACTTGACAGCTTTTCACTCCACAGCGCTGCCCCATCCAAGTGAAACAGTTTAAAGGAAATGGTGGACTACTTGAATAGTTTTCTTTAAACTGACTTTTTAAACTCTACTCTTTTCATTCTTATACTAAGCAATAATTTACTTATACAAATTTATTAGGCTCTCCTACATAGCAAGCCCTTTCCTAGACAAAGGAGATAGAGCAGAAAAGAAAAGAAAATGCAGGCACAGATGTACAAAAATCACAGAGCTGGTTATAATTTTATTTTCAAATATACATTAAAATAGGTGACTCTTCATACACAGTGTGTCTATGCATGTCACATTCTACACGTTGTGTACTACCCACACCTAGTCTGCTTATTGCAGATTGGGAAATGCTGTATTACACAATGGGGACCCAATCTTGGGCTGTGTGATAATTCTGGCAACTGTGGATTTCTGGGGGAATTTTTGCAGTTTTGTTTCTATTTTGGATCAGAATATAGAAGTTAGGAAACTACTTAAGAGAACCATTCTTCTTTCAAAAATGAAGTGAACATCCCAAATAGAGTTTCATTTCACTTTAGAGGAAGTTTCTCTGTCATTATTTTTTTTCTTCAAACTTTTTATTATTTATAGCTATTTAAATGCAGGATCCTAAAAATACCCATCACAGTGACTGCTCCTCTGTATGATTTATCACTGAGCAATTTGTTACCGATGCCCTCTTGATGTGAGGGGTTGGTGCTGGACCCTTGCTCTTTGTTGTTCTTAAAGTTGGAGAAGGGGTTGAGTGGTAAAGGTCCTGAGGAAGATAGTGTTGTAAAGTGTTTTAATGTCAGTCACCCTGGTTTCAAGAATGGGGCTATGAGGTCCCAGGAAAAGGAGGCTTCAAAGGAAGAAATACACAAGGTGAGAAAGATGGAGATAGACTTAGAATATAGCTTGAGTGGGGCTGGGGTTGTAGCTCAGTAGTAGAGTGCTTGCCTCCCATGCATGAGGCCCTGGGTTCAATCCTCAGCACCACATAAAAATAATAAATAAATAAAAATAAAGATATTGTGTTCATCTACAACTAAAAAAAATTTTAAAAAGAATATAGTTTGGGGAACCTTAGAAAATGAAAGGATGTTGTCAAGATCACATTTAAGTGGAGCTGAGAAAGGAATGGCATGTAGAAGCAAGAAAATGAAGGAGAGGAGACTAGCTAACCAAGAACAGCCTTTAAAGTTCAGATGGGGATATGCCCAGTAGCTGGAAGGAAGAGGAGGAGCCTATCCCATTAGCTGGAAGGGAGAGGGAGGTGGGCATGGTACACAGAGCAATATGTCTAAGGTTAATGAAGTCATTTTGCTGACTGTTTTCCCAATAGCCAGACAGTGGGTTCTTCTGTGAAGAGAATTCCAGTGATGATGATGTGATTCTGAAAGAAGAATTCAGAGGGGTGATTATCAAGCAGGGATGTTTACTGAAGCAGGTGAGTGGCCACCCCTATTTCCTCCTAGCCTTTCCCCTTAGCAATTTCCCCCAAAGTTTTCCCTAAACGACTCAATGGCATTTAGTTTATTTGACCAATACTGAACCAGAAAATGAAATCCAGAGAATAAAAGTGAGAGGATTAGCTAAGTCGATGATCAAAGTGGCATTAGATTGGGAAGACTGAGGCAGGCAGGGCACAAGACACCCCTACAATAGAAAAAGATCTCCTTTATCAACATCACAGGGAGAAAAAGTTTTAAGAAAATATTTTCCCTTTCATTCTGGAGGAAATAAATTGGCTAAGAGATGTCATCCAAAAGACAAAGATGTTTTATGCTGAAGTACTGACATTTTGCCTCTCTTCTTCCTTTCAAAGTCACTAGGAGATAGGTATAGGCCACACCCAGGTAAGAACATTAGGCACTTTGTGGGCAAGGAGTACCATTCTAGATTGTGTGTAAGCATGGTGATACCAAAAACTAGAACAAGCCCAAGGCCAACTCCACAGAAACAGCAGGCAAAGGTCAAATCTAGTCTGAGGGCATGGACATAGCCCTGGGGGGAAGTTATATGCAGTTACCAGGTGTCTACAAATATAGGACATCATCAATCTGGGAGGAAAGGACTGGGGTGAGCTGAATATCTCTAGTCAGTTTTTAGGGACCAAGGCACATGATGCTTCGAGGTAGGAGAATAGAAGGGCTGGGGGTGAACGAGGAAGCCAAAGCCAGCACTTAGCAGAGGGATAAATAGCAGGAAGATGTGGGACTATTCAGGGTGAAATGAACTGATACTAGCATAGGGTGGCAAAGAAGCCCAGGCCACTTCAGAGGACCAAAGTCTTGTCTTTCTGGCTGTACTGTGAGCTGTATTAATAGCACCATCCAGTTTCTTTATCCATTCATCTATTGAAGGGCATCTAGGTTGGTTCCACAGTTCGGCTATTGTGAACTGGGCTGCTATAAACATTGAGGTGGCTGCGTCACTGTAGTATGCTGTTTTTAAGTCCTTTGGGAATCGACTAAGGAGTGGGATAGTCAAATGGTGGTTTCATTCCAAGTTTTCTAAGGAATCTCCATACTGCTTTCCAGATAGGCTGAACCAATTTGCAGTCCCACCAGCAATATATGAGTGTAGTACATATACACAATGGAATATTACTCAGCATTAAGAGAGGATAAAATTATGGCATTTGTAGGTAAATGGGTGGAGTTAGAGAATATCATGCTAAGCAAAGTAAACCAATACCCCAAAGACAAAGGCTGAATGTTTTCTAGGATAAGTGGATGCTAATCCATAATGGGGGGGCATAGGATGAGTGAAGGAACTTTGGATGGGCCAAACTGGGGAGGGGCCTGGGGGTAGAAAAAATGGTGGAATGAAACAGACATCATTACCTTAGGTACTCATATGATTGCACGAATGGTATGACCATACTTTATGTATGATCAGAGAACTGAAAAATTGTGCTTCATTTGTGTACAATGAATTGAAGAGCTGTCTTGTATAACTAATGAGAATGAATGAATGAATAAATAAATGCAAGCACAACTCATAATGGAGAAAGCCTGGTTGATGTAAAGAAATTTCTGTGTACTACCTATAGGTTCCATGAGACTAAGAGATTTTACTTCATATTATAGTCCTTCATGTTAGTGGTTAATGGAATGAACAAGGAGAAAAGAACCAAAACAGAGTATATATTTTTATTTTAAAATATAAGTCTCATTGGCTTTGTTGAGATTAGGTAATAAGGAGGATTTTGAATTATCCTGGGGAAGTGAAACATTAGTATTGAAAACTTGTCTTAGCTCCAAGTTTTAAAAGAACCAGGTCCTAAGAAATATACAGCAAGGATTTAGAAAGAATTCATGTCCTATTCTAATATCTTTTATGACAAGGTAAACAACTTGACTAAATTAAAGGAAAGGCAGTGGGGGCAGGGCCATAGGAAAGACTCATAGTTTGCCCCTCGTTGGCTTCCTCATTGATTCTAGAAAACATTCTTAGGTTCCAGGCTCTTTGATTTCAGATGCTGGAAGATGACTGTTAAGACAGGAGTAACTTGGAGGGAACTTCCTTTTTGAACCAAGGGCTTCATGTATGCTAGGCAAGCTTTCTACCACTGAGCTACATGGCCAGCCCCAGGCCCTAATCTTCAGAGGAGTTCTTAAAAAGCTAAGCAAGAAGGTATATAAACATCTGGGCTGGACTGGAGCCATATCTAGGCGGAGCACCCAGTAGGAGATGGATGAATAGTCAAAAATTGGTTAAGGAATAGGTACCTGAATGTATTTTGAAGATGATAGGGACTATGAGGAAATGGTGTGGGGTGGCAACTGTAGTAAACTTATATGTGTGTTTTCTTTACCAAACCTTTGATAGGTACAATGTAGTTGTAGCTAGCCCAGTTGATAAACAAATTTGACAGTTGGAGAGCTGTAAAAACTGTACCCTGGCTGATCAAATCAGTCTTTGGAATTTTGTAGCTTCCAAGTGATTCTGATGTGTAGCCAGTGCTGAGAACCAATGAGGTAGCCTTTTTAGTCTTAAAAGATAATTTATTCTATTTTCAAAATACAACTATTTAAAATGTCATTCTATAAACTTCGTTTCTACTTAGAGAAAACAGGAATCTGTGTGCATTCAGGAATTTGGTTCTTTTACACTATTCTTTCTTCCAAATTGTTTTCCGTGGGGCAGAGTAGGGAGAAAACCAAAGACCTCTTCTATTTGAATAGGCATTTTTCTTTAATGTTTCCAACCTCTTAGCCTCAGTGGTTAGTAACTGTGGTTCATGTCAGAATCACTTGAGGGAATTAAAAAAATTTTTTTTTAGTTCCTCAAAAAGTAAAGTACTTTTATATCCTTTTCTGGGAACAAGGCTAACCTGCCCACCAGGATTGTCATGAAAAAGGAACTGTGCTCCACACTTCAGAGGTGGGAAATAGCTTTGTCCAACTGGAAGACTATATCCCACTTGCACCTCAGAGGAAATAATTCTACTTTGCAAATGGAGAAAGTTTGAGGGTAAATGGTTGTGGATTAGATTCAGTATAATCCCTTCTTGTATAATTTCTTCTGTTAAAACAATGAATGAAATATGTAGTTGTTTAATTCCCAACCAGATTCTTTGAAGGAAAGGATAATGTGTTATACGTGTGTCTTGTTTCTACTGTGAAGTTCAGTGTCCTTCTTGGTCCGTGATTGGCAGTAAACACTTGTGAAGTGAATTCCATTGAATATAATTAGATGACTTTGACAAGTTTAATAACAATTCTTGGAAAGCTCAGGCCTGCGTACATTACTTAAAATCCCTCAGGAAACACTCCTAAAATGAAAGATGGCCAGACACCCCCAATTACAGCAAACTGCAATATACAGCACTGATGTCAGTGAGGACTTCAAGGGAATGAGGTGACTAGTCAGGGAAGGCTGGTTTCACCTTCCTCTTTCCTGTTACCTTCCTATTCCATCAGCTCATGACCTGGTGATCACTCAGTAATTTCGTAAGACAGCATGACATGAGGGTGTGCAGATGAAGAGGAAATGGTGCGGGGTGGCAACTGTAGTGTTTGTATCTCATGGATGACGTTAGTTAAGGGAAAGAGTAGGAATCCATACTTTTAGAAGCTGCTGCATTGCAAATGCCAATGATGATATAGCAGACAGAACTATTTCCTGCCCTTCCATGTGACTCTGTAGGGTTCCTGGCTCTATCCCTTCAGGCAAGTAAAAGATTCTTTGGAAATGAGTGTTTTTTTTTTAAACCAAATTCTTGGCCATAAAACTTACATCCCTTCTTGAAAGTGCCCTTTAAATTCCTCTGACCTGATTTTATGAAGGAGGCTCTGTCTGCTAAAACCACACATTATTCATTGTTTTGTACATCAGCAAAATGAAAAATGTTGGAAAATCCATCTATATATATGCCTGTTGATATGTGGTACTTTAGATTATTCTTCATTTTGGGTAGACAGTATGTTATCTTCTAATTTAAAACCATTTTAGGCTTCTGGAGGTATTTAAATCCTTTGACTTTTCTGTGGAAAAATCACAGAATCAGGTTTACTGTGATCATTAAACTTGCTCTTTAATGGCTATTACAAAGAGAGATGGAGCAGTTTCCATGTGCCAGACACTATGGTGAGCACTGGGGAATAAAGAGAAAGTTTCTGTTCTTAAAATTCACAGACTAGATGATGCCAAGGGTTTAATTCTACTGAGGAAGACCAAGTTTTAATCTATTTTTATTATGTCTATTATAGCCAAATTCATTTCCATGGCTATTGCTGCTACCTAAAGTTAGTTCCTAATAATTTTATGTCTGGATTATTGCAATCATTCCCTAATGACCTCATTTTTACATTCTTATCTTCTACCTGGCTTTCCTTTATTCTATCTAGCTGGTCCATTCTGTACTTTGTCACCATATTAATTTTCCCCAAATTGTAATCTTTTCCTTACTCAAAAGTCTTAGTAATTATCTCCCATCTTCCTTTTCAAAAGTCATTTTATTTTGACCAAGATCTGTGATTTTTCCAGCTTTGCTTCTGCTACTCCTCATGCACAGTGCATCTTAGCCAGACTGGTCTCATTCATCAGCTTCTGCTCATGCCCTGTGCATTTCCACCCATTTTTTTTGTGTTGTCAATAATCTTTATATCCATCTAAATCCTGTGTGTCCCACACAGACAAGTCCAGGCCTTTATGAGGCTTTGATTGACATCCAAAGCCCATAATTACATATTCCTCACTTATTTCCTTTCAAATCCATTATTTATACAAATTATTTGATTTGGGCTTTGCTATTTTATATTTCCACATAGTTCATAAACTCTTTGAAGAGCAGGCCCACATCTTAAACTGATAATATCCCTAACATAGCATATAGTACACAGCATCGCTTTACATGATAATGAAACTGCAAACCAAGCTTGGAAATAATCTAGTTCATCCATTTAATATAATAACAAGTTATTAATTGGCCTCGGTGCTATCCCCTGAGAATGTCCTGGGTCAGGGCCTTGTTCTCCTAAAGTTAATGTTTCATCTTCTTTTTTCTTTTATCCAATTCAGAAAAGACTTATGACCTAGGCACTGAACATATCGAGTGATGCTAGGAACTCATCATTTCTTTTCTTTTGTTGTTCCTGGATTTAGGGGCATAGGAGGAAAAACTGGAAAGTGAGAAAATTTGTTCTGCGAGAAGACCCTGCCTACCTGCACTACTATGACCCTGCTGGGGTGAGATTCTGTGGTCAATAAACCCATTCAAATGGAAACCTCCACTCCATTTATGGGCTGGGCTTCTGATTCTCTGTGTTGTTCATATTTCCATTTTCTTTTCACCCTCCCACTTTTTTCACCCATCTTCCTTTACCTTTTCCTACCTACTCACACTGCAACGATCTGAATCCCGATGCCTTAAAGGCCAGTATAAACTGAGGGATGGAATATAATATCACTGTATTTTAATTTATTTGGTTAGCTCAATGTAATTTTTTTGTTTGCCCTAATCTAATATTTTTGGGGAAACTCAATAAGTCCAACACTCTGCAAAAAAGTGATAATTCCAGGCCAACTTGGATGAATGCATTATTTAATTCCTGCAATTCAGGCTGTTGATTGTTGAAGAGAGCTTTTTCCTCAATAAAATGAGCCAACTCTGGAGAGTAAAAACCCATGTTAGGGTTGAGTCCTTGGTCTTTGTTTATGGTGCAGGGCTCTTTGATCTGCTCCTGGAAGGTGATACTACTGTGTCAGGTGCAGTAAACATGCATCTTTTCTTTAGAGGGGCATGGGGACCTCAGCATCTCCACTTCTGCCACTTTCCTCCAGAGTTGAAGTCCAGCTTGACTTGCATATTCTCATGAAACCTCCCTGGCTCCATTGAAAGTGGAGAATGGAGGATCTGGAATGAATTTCCTTTAAGGTCCTTCTGCTATTATTTATTTTAATCTCCTAATACTTACCAGAGTGAGTCTATGAGAATTTTGCACCATTAAAATAAGATGTATCCATACAGTGTATGGATGAATGACTTCTCTTTCCTCTAGGGGGAAGATCCCCTGGGAGCAGTTCACTTGAGAGGTTGTGTGGTGACTTCAGTGGAGAGCAATCCAGATGGTAAGAACGAATTTCTGTGAGAGATGTGTCTCCTTAGACTCTGCACTCCTGTACATCTGGTACCAACATAATCAATCAATCAATCAATCAGGCATAAGCATGCATGAACTTGCTGTCTGAAAACCTTAGAGAAACCAAGAGCTATTCTTTTCCCTGAGCTGCCCCTGCTTTCCAGACCTGAGGAACTGGAGTGGCTTTGTGGATGTCTATAAGTCCTTGAGCAATGCTGAGAAAATACATCACTTCCAAATTGGCTTAGATAGAGAGCTTATTAGCAAGTGATATGATGACATTCCTTAAAGGAAATTTTTTACTTATCCAGATCAGGAAATTCCCCACAACAAAAGGAGCATTTGTGCAACAAGAATTGTGGTGAGTGGACGGAGCACCTGGGTTACTATTAGGTCTATGCTACTCATTCAGCCACATGACCCTCAGTGAACCACCCCAGTATGGTGAATCTTAGTGCTTCCTCTCAAAACGAGGGGCTACACAGGATAACTTTCAGGTACAAGCTTATGCTGGACATATGGATAGTTATGTGGCTGTGCATTGACTTCTGAGGTGCAATGGATAAATGGAATCACTGGGCAATGTGGTTTGGATAGCCCAACCCTGATTTTATTTTGCCATTTTGGGTTTATGATGTTATAAAGGTGACAGGAAAACCATATCAACAAAAGCCCAGATTTGTACTACCCTAAGTCTGCCATCTCTCTGCCACCTAGAGCAGTGCTTTAGTTTTGGAGAGGATCATGTGGCTTTTTAATTTGAGATGGATGTTTTAAGTGGCTCTAATTTAACCCTTGACAAAAATCAGTTCAAACTGTATGTAAAATATTGATGGTAGGATTGGTTTTGTTTTCATATGCATGTATAAACATATATGTATATACAAATGTGTATGCATAGATATACATATGTGTGTGTATATATATATACACACACACACACATACATATATATGAGACTATCAGCTCATGATTTATATTATAAGCAGAAAAAAATCAATCATTAGATACCATTAGAAATTATTGCCAGGTGTGGTGGCACATGCCTATAATCCCAGCAGTTTAGGAGGCTGAGACAGGAGGATGGCAAGTTCAAAGTCAACCTCAGCAATGATGAGGTGCTAAGCAGCTCAGTGAGACCCCGTCTCTAAATAAAATACAAAATAGGTCTGAGGATATGGCTCAGTGGTTGAGTGCCCCTGAGTTCAATCCCTGGTCCCCCCCCGCCTCAAAAAAGAAATTATTTATGAAATATTATTGGAATGCAAAGGTGAAAATTTTACTTACAAACTATGAAATAAAATGTTTCTCCTTGAGTATTTTACTTGTTTCTTACAAATAAACACATACATATAGGATCATACTATGTACCCATCCATATGAATACAACATATATACCTATGTATAAATATACATAATCATATAATGTTTATATGTTTGAAAAACCACATACTTTCCTTGGGATTTTTTTTAAAAAGTGTTTCATGACCTGTGAGCAGGAGGGCAGGTCAGGTGACTTTCTGGTGCTCGTGTGTGTGCTGCCATTTTCTCTCTCCTCACAGGCAGGAAGAGTGATGAAGAGAACCTTTTCGAGATCATCACGGCTGATGAAGTTCATTATTTCTTGCAAGCGGCCACCCCCAAGGAACGCACAGAGTGGATCAAAGCCATCCAGGTGGCCTCGCGGACTGGGAAATGAAGACATGTCTGCAAGTCCTCATGCCCTCCAGAGAGAAGCCCTTGTATAAGCTTGGTCCAGGACCTGTCCACTTCTGTGACAATTCTACTGGAAAGGGTCAGGGGTGGGAAGTTTTTGCCAGAATGTAGCTAGCCATGTGCTGCATGATGTTCACCTGCACTGCCTCTCTCCCTGCAGCCTCTGTCCCACTCCATGTCCCCCGAGTCATATGACAAGCTGTGTGTCCTGGGTAGACTGTTTAACCTTTCCAGGCTTCAGGGCCTCTTTGGAAAAATGATGGAGGTAAACTAATGTGTCTGAAGTCCTCCCTAGCTTAAAAAACAAAACAAAATAACAAAAACAAACAACAGCAATAACAACAAAAGCAATGCCCTGTGATTCTAATCCCCATGAGAGTGGGAGTACTGCTAATTATCCTGCTGGTGTCATTCCTGGGCTGAGTCTTGGCCTCCAGTGGTCTTGAGATGAGCCAGAACCTGACAGCCCTTCCCTTCGAAACTGTTGCCAATTTATACTGAGAGGACTAGGCACTGACCTCTTCATTTTCTTTAGCTGTCTTCCACTTATTTTTGCCTGTGAGAGCACGCTTCTTTATTCCTTCCCTTCCCCAACACTTCCTGAGAGCAGTGGTGGATTTTAGGATTAAGTCTTATATTGCTTTTTACCATTTGGGAGGTTTTATCTTCAGAGAGAAAGACCTGAGGTAGTCAGGAGCAGCTGAGTGTCCTTTCCAGGCCCTGAGGCCACACACAGGTCTATTCTACTCCCACTTGAGTCTGATTTGAAGGAAGTCTCCTAGTGTTCCTTTCTGGAGCATTTCTCTACTACTTATTGTAATTAGAGGGGGCCCAAATATATGAATTTCTTTTGAGGGTTAGTGGGGGGAAAAGGGCAGGTGGGTTCCCTGTATGAGTGAGGCCTGAGCAGCAGCCGGGCTAATGTGCCCCCATCTGTAGAGAGTGGAGGAGCTGGATCCCAGGCTAGCTGATTAGATGGAGGCATATAATTGTCAGCTCTGAAAGGACTTGGACCCTCAGAGCTTGTGGTGGTGCCTGTCACCATTGTGTAGTGCCTTCAGTTCTCCAGTTCATGATTGCTGTGCTTGAGCCTTAAACACAAGCAGTAGCTGCTCTGATGGGCTCTGAGGGTTTCATGGCCCTGTCATTAGCCAGAGTGATCTGGCCTAGGACAAAATGGAAACCAGTTTAGTTTTTCATTCTGATCTCTAAATAGTTAACCATCTCCCAAATTGAGAAAGACAGCACCTATACAACCAGGTATGTGTGTGAAGGTGTAGTTCATAGTTTTCCAACTCTAGGTTTTTAATTTTATGGCTCCAGGAAGGAAAGGCAAGTAGAAAATTCTTCATGATTTGATAAATTCCTCTCTTGCCCTCCCTCAATTCCCCTGCCTTATCCATGTGATTGTGCACCTCTCCCAGATTGTTTTATCAGTGGCCTAGAGGTGAAGGGCTACCTTTTTCTCTAATACTTTAGCACCGTATCTTCATAGAATATGCACAATAGTTTTTTCTACTTTCAGTGTTAAACATATTTATTATTATGGAGTCAGCATTATGTTTTGAAATAAATCTGACTTTTGGGTGTGATGACTCTGTTTTGCTTCTTATTAAACATTCTCCTTTTCTATAACTCATTTTCATTGAGTAATAATAACCATCTTTTAGCTCTAAGATCATTTCCATGGTCTTATGGTTTTTAAATAAATTGTCAGTCTCTTGTTTTGGCAAGAATAGACCAAAAGTGAAGATAGGACTTAGAGAATGGAAAATACATGGACAGACTGTATCACTGATTTTTAACATATACCATCTTGATTATAACGTTCAGGCAAGCAAATGAATCCTTCAAGTATTTACATTAAGAAAAAAAAAATTTCCTTAATGGAAAAAGAGTTTCTAACTGAAGGGATGCTATGTATGGTTGAACTGGATGGTTTGGTCTAGGTGACTAATGCTCCCTAGGACTTGCATTACACAATTGTATATTTGTACACTATGACCTGTGGGCATTCACAGCATCACTAAGTCTTCCTAACATAGGTATTGGTTCTTCCTGGTGGGAAGAAGGTGTCCCTTGACAAAGTGGACATATATAGAGAACAGATATAGATGATATGTTAGAACTTCTTTGATTTACAAAGCTCAGATCCTATTACATGCTACAATGGGCTAATCCACAAGGGTCGAAGCCCTGGTGTGATAGATAGCACCTTCAGTGACGTGGAAAAAGGAATGAACAAACTGTTAATTTCATTTGAAGAACATCTAAAGCCAGAAAGAAAAGGTGTCCAGCTTTGATTTGGGGTTCCAGTTTAGAATGATAAGAAAACAGACTGTTTAAGAATTTACTGTGGAAGGATTAAGAAAGGAGATTAAGACAGGTGTGGTGGCACATGCCTATTATTCCAGCAAATCCGGAGGCTAAGGCAGAAGGATTGCAAGTTCAAGGTTAGCCTGGGCAATTTAGTGAGACTCTGTTTAAAAAAAAATGGAGTGGGGGTTGGAGATATAGCTAAGGGGCAAAGTATCCTGAGTTCAAACCCCTGGGGTGGGGGAAGGAGAAAGAAAGAAAAAGAAAAAAAAAAAAGGGAGGTTAATATCTTCTTGCTTTGTGTGACTGAGACTAAGTCAGAAAACAAAGTATCCAATTGGAAAAAATTAACACACTTAAGAAGAAAAGAAGGAGACATGTTAGGTGAGGATCTTACACATAGGTATAGAACATACTAGTGATTTAAGGACAGATGCTGAATTTCTCTTGTAAACACACACACACACACACATTTAAATTCTACCACAGAGAATGGCTTTCAAGAATAGAATGAGGAACTTGCTTAGATTAAGATAAATGGTTTTTCAACCGTAGCTGGTAGCCATTAAAGAAAGTTAAACAGAGAATCAACATCATTTCCTCTGGGTTTTGTGTGAAGCCTGATGTAGATATCCCTCAAAACCTGTAGGGTAAAAAGAAAATCATAAAAGTATTTTTTTATATATTGGATTTTATGTTCTGAATAAAAAGCTTCAAAACTGTGCCTGTATATTAAGAGATGTTGTGGAAGAAAGGGTAGTGAGAAAAGAAAGTTCTGAGAAAGTTAATTTAGTCTGCTTTAAAAAATAAACAGTGTGAAATTATAGCCCTCAGTGGTTTTTGGCCCAGTTTCAGAGCAAAGAGAAAATAAAATTTAGATGTCACTGGAGGAGAGAAAAGAGGATGGGAAGAGACAACTTTTATGATACCACATTTGCTACTTTATTTAAGTTGTGGTAAGTTTCAAGCGGAGAATGCTCACAGATGTTTTTGGGGAGGTCCTTTGATATGGTGGGGAATCTGGTAGTCCTGGAGCTTGGAACCTGGGTTCAAATCCTTGGTCTATGACTGAGTACATTTGCAACATCTCTAAGTATCTTTTACTGTAGCAAATCCTTGAGATGATCGACTTGTATAGAAAAAAGGTTTTGGCTCACAGTTTTAGACGTTTCGGTCTGTAATTAGTGGGCCCTGTTGCTTTGGGGCCTGTGGTGAGGGAGCATATAATAGCAGGGAGCACATAGCAGAACATAGCTATTCACCTCATGGCTAGGAAGCAAAAAAAGAGGGAAAGGAGAGGGCTCTTTCAAGGTCACACTTCAATGACCGGAAGACCTCCCACTAGACCCTACCTCTTAAAGTTTCCACCACCTCCCGACAAAGACACATGAGGACAAAGCATTTATCACATGGACTTTTGGGGGACATTCCCATGACAGCCATATACCATGTTGGCTGTCATCATCAACCATGTTTTCTGTTTTAGAGATGTGTTCTTTGGTCATAAAGGTGTCCGTGCTTTACAGTTTTTTTTTGGTCTTTCCTAACAACTAGTTCAATGCTTACGCATAGGAGGTGCTCTATAAATAGCTATTAGAACAAAACAATTACTAGTTATAGTAAGTAGGTCTTGATATACCAACTGGAGCTTGGGAAGATAACTGCAGCTCTAATAGCAAACACTTTCTGTTTGCTATCACCATTCTAGGTAGTTTACAAATAAGAATTCAGTGTTCAAAACAATCCTATGATATAGCACATTATCCCTATTGGAAAATTGTGGCACAAAGGAAATTGTGGCACGGTGAAATGGCAATTTGAAATTCAAGTTCACACAGCTAGGAATTTTCATAATCAGTGTTTTAGCCAAGTTTGGCTGGTCTCAAATTCATAATTCATGTTCTTAACCTTCTTGTTGAACTTCCTCTTCATAATACCAGAGTTTAATTAGAGCTGACTACAAGTGCCAGGAACTTTGCTACATATCACACAATTTGATTTTCTTACTTAATTTGTATAACAATCAATGAGGAAGCTTTATCTGCATTTTGGAAATAAAGAAAACAAGGTTAAACAACTTTCCTAAGAACCCTGAGCCAGGAGTTGAAGGAAATTCAAAACCTGGTCTGCCTGGCTTCTGGGTGTTCATTTAAGCATTCTGCTCTGTCATGGATGTACTTGGTTCTTACCACCTTTTCGCTATCTTGTTGCCTTGAGAAGCTGCAGCTTACTGTGCCCATGCCTCCTATCCTATCAGCTGCAACAATATTTCCTGTTACACCACAGTCCATCATGACACTGGGTTTTAAGCTTTTCTTTGCTTAAAGGGAAACCTCTAGCGTTAGATACAGCCAAGCAAGTAGTTCTGCCCTGCTGATATTGGTTTTGAGGTTTATGGGGATTGTATTCTCTATGATTATGTAACAAAACATTTTGGGGGTATGTATATTTGTGCACTTGTATATATACCTAAAACTTTTTTAAAAAATCCAATTCCACTGATGATAAGCACAGAGTACATACACAGGAACAACCTATTGTATGATCAAAAATCATATTTTGCCAAAAATAAAAAAATAAAGAACATAATTTAAAAGGGGGGGAACTTTACCAAAGATATATAGATGGCAAATAAACACATGAAAAGATGCTCAAAAAGGGAAATGCAAATTAAAACTACAATGAGATTTCACCTCATATTTATTAGAATGTCCAAAATTATAAAGATTGACTGTGCCAATTGTCAATAAAGGTATGGGGATATAGAAACTCTCATATACTGTTGGTGGGAAAGTAAAATGGTACAACCACTTTGGAGAACAACTTGACAGTTACTTAAAAAGCCAGACATACACATGTACTCTACTTGCAGCTGTATGTCCAAGAGAAATGAAAGCATATGTCCATACCAGACTCATACATGATTGTTCGTCATAGCTTTATTTGTAATAGCCCAAACCAGGAAGTGACCCTAATATCCAACAAAAGGTCAGTAGAGAAACCAATTGTGTGTATTCATACAATAAAATATTAAGAAATAAAGTGAACCATTGTTATCTGCAATATGGATGAATCTCAAAATAACTATACTAAGTGGAAAAAGCCAGATATTAAAGAGTACATACTAGTTAATTCTACTCATATAAAATTCTAAAAATTATGCACTAATCTATGGTGACAGAAAACAGATGAGTGGATGCCTGAGGATGGGGAGGAGGACCAAGAGGAATGTGTGGAAAAAATTACAAAGGAAAGAGGAAAGTTTTGAGAAACATGCATTGGTTCATTTATCTGGATTCTGGCAATGGTTTCACAGGGAAAGAGGTATGTCAAAACTTGCCACAGCATACACTTTAAATATATGCAATTTATTGCATGTCAGTTACACTTTGCAAGTAGGAGGCTATGTATCTGGGGTTTGGCAAACCCTAGTGCTTTGCAGTGTATCGGCCCTTGACTCTCTTTGCCAAGATCCCTGCTATGTTCTTGGGGAGCTGGTCCAGGAGAAGTCTGCAGGATTTAAAGCACCATCTCTAATGTCTAAGTGAGGTGAGCAGCATCTGAGAGTAAAATCTGTATTACCCCAAGATGCTTTAGGAATGTTATGTTTAGGTTAACTGAGATTTATCATTGTTTGAATATTAAGCAGACATGTTCCTAAGATAAAAATCTTCAGCTTGACAATCTCCCTAAAGTCTTAAGGCCAGGTTCCTGCCTTCTAAAGACCTGTCCCTGTAAAATCCCAATGACATTTTTCATAGAACTAGAAAAAGCAATCATGAAATTCATTTGGAAAAATAAGGGATGAAGAATAGCCAAAGCAATCTTAAGCAAAAAGAGTGAAGCAGGAGGCATCACAACACCAGACCTTAAACTATACTACAGAGCCATAGTATGGCATAATATGGCATGGTATTGGCACCTAAACAGACATGTAGACTAATGGTACAGAATAGAAGATTCAGAGACAAATTCACATAAATACAATTATCTTAAACTAGACAAAGTCTCCATAAACACTCATTGGAGAAAAGATAGCCTCTTCAACAAATGGTGCTGGGAAAACTGGAAGTCCATTATATAGCAAAATGAAATTAAACCCCTATCTCTCACCATGCACAAAACTCAACTCAAATTGGATCAAAGACTTAAGCACTAGAACAGAAACCCTGCACCTAACAGAAGAAAAAGGAGGCCCAAATCTTCACTATGTTGGCTTAGGATCTGACTTCCTTAACAAGACTCCTAAAGCTCAAGAAGTAAAATCAAGAATCAATAAATGGAACAGCAAAGGAAACAGTCAAGAACACAGAGAGCCCGTGTAATGGGAGAAAATCTTTACCACAGGCACCTCAGATAGAGCATTAATCTCCAGGATATAAAAAGAGCTCAAAAACCCAACGCCAAAAACCAAAACCAAAACCAAAAAAAAAAAAAAACAAACACCCAAGTAACCCAATCAATGAGTGGGCGAAGGAACTGAACAGATACTTCAAGGAAGAAGAAATACAATTGGTCGACAAATATATGAAAAAAACAAAGTCAACATTTCCAGCAATTAGAGAAATGCAAATCAAAACCACTCTAAGATTTCATCTTGCTCCAGTCAGAATGTCAATTATCAAGAATACAAGCAACAATAAATGTTGGTGAGGATGTGGGGGAAAAGGGGAAAAGGTACACTCATGTATTTCTGGTGGCACTGTAAATTGGTGCAATAACTATGGAAAGTGGTATGGAGATTATTCAGGAAACTTGGAATGGAACCACCATTTGACCCAGCTCTCTTCCTCCTTGGCTTATACCCAAAGGACTTAAAATCAACATGCTATAGTGAAACAGCCACATCAATGTTTATAGCATCTCAATTCACAATAGCTAAAATATGGAACCAATCTAGATGCCCTTCAACAGAGAAATGTATAAAGAAAATGTAGTATATATATACACAACTGAGTATACTACTCAGCCTTAAAGAAGAATGAAATTATGGCAATTGCAGGTAAATGGATGGAGCTGGAGAATATAATGCTAAGTAAAATAAGCCAATCCCAAAGAACCAAAGGCCGAATGTTTTCTCTGATATGTGAATGCTAATTCACAATAAAGGGGTGGGGCTAGGAAAGAATAGAGGTACTTTGGACTAGGCAAAGGGGAGTGAAGGGAGGGAAAGAGGTGTGGAGGTGGAAAAGACAGTAGAGTGAATGGAACATTATTATCCTATGTTTATATATGATTACACGACCTGTGTGATTTTATATCATGTACAATCAGAAGAATGAGAAGCTACACTCCATTTATGTATGATGTGTCAAAATGCATTCTATTGTCACATATAAATAGTTAAAACAATAGCGAAGAAGACATTCACTCTTTGTCAGTGTTTCTCCAAAGTTGTTGTTTTCTTCTTGATTTTACCTATGACATTTTGATACATTAAATTTTGATACATTTTTGAGTCTGAAAAAAAAAGAGCCATATGAAGCTGTCTGAGATTCTCTTTGTTGACTGAGGAGCTTGCTATCTGGGAGACGATGTTTCTAATGGTATAGGGAGAACAGAGGAAATGAGAGAATGTGGGAGCAAGTGGGCTGCCTCAGGGCAAAGTCAAGACACCAAGAGGAAGTTGTTTGCATCCTCAAGTCTCTCATGTTGGCCTGCATTGTTGTGGCTTGCCTCTTTATTTCAAAATCAGAATATGGAAATAAATTCCTATTACTTTTTAGAGTTCTGATTAGTTGGGTTTTGTTTAGTCTGAAGTTTTTTATAATTGGAGAAGTCCCCTCTGAATGACACAGGAAATAGACTCTGTGAGGTATGTAAATCCAAGCAGCTGAACAAGTTTGCCAAGAAAGGCTAAAATGATGTGCCGCTGGTGTGGGAACTGGTGAGCTCACATAAAGATGAAGTTGTCTATAGTTCCTCGGAACAAGGTATCTCTAACAGAAGACCAATTCCCTGAAATGAATAAGTCTAATGATTCTGGATTTTTCTACCCCTATTATGGAAGGAAGTTCCTAGCTCATATAAGCAAATCAGTTGAATCTCTCTGAGCCTTGCACACACAACTATAATATAAAGATACTGACACCTACCTTGCACCAGTAACCTGAGATTAAATGAAATAATATAAGGAAGATGACAGACAATAGCATGGATGTTCAATGTATGGTCGTTCAACAAGGTAATAAAGTAAGATTATTTTTGTCTCTGATCTGCTGAAGCTCTCAAAAGGACCAGAACCAAAAGTAGCTGTCAAGTACACCCACATTAAAGCAATGTGAGACATGCTAAGGGGTGGCCAAAAACGAGTTCTGAGGTTTCTAGCTCTTCCCCCATCTGAAAGATCTACAAAGGCTGAAGAACTCAAAAGACCAGTAGAAAATTAGGGGGAAATTCTTTGGGTAAAACAATTGAAGTGTAGTAGACTTTTCCTTTCCCCTCCAAGGGCATGATGTTGGGGGTGCTTTCTTTTATCCCACGTAGACCAGAAGAGGCTCTAAGAAGCTTTTAACCTGTGTCTCTAGAATCTGTGTAGCCCAGAGACTGGTGGCATGTCATGACCACCCTAAAAACGGAGGTTGTGGCTGACAGGTGTCCTGGAAGCAGAGGCAAGGAGAGTTGGCTATTCTGGAATCAGCCTGTGTGCCTACATTGTCAGGGCAAAGGATGCAGGAGTGAGTTTGGCAGCGTGGGCCACAAAGAAGTCTACCTGAACAGCAGGAGGATGATCTCAACAAAGGGGATGACCAGGGATCCTCAGAGATTGAAGGATAAACCTCTAGTAAGGAAAACATAAAATTAAATTTATTACAAAGAAAAAAAAAAGAAAAGAAAATGTTGGCAAACCAGCTACAGAACACATATAACCTGACTCATGGGAGCTATATCTTAATGTTCTTGGGGTGAGAGTGAGTGAACAATGACTTTGAAGATCCATGAAAGCACTCTGAAGAGGCAGCTTTGAACATTTGCAGGCCAAGAGGAGACCAGCACTGGGTTAGGTCCCCAGCAACTGCTACTTTCCTGCTCCTTGCCACTCCTCAGCTCCCGTGGCATTTCATTTCTGAAAGCACTAAAAAGAGAAATGGAGGCATGGGCAGGACACAGGAAGGCCCTTGCCACATTAGTCACCCTGACCACCACAGGCTTCTCAGGCCTTGCAGCCTAATGCATAGAAGACAGACTTCTCAACTCTAAATGAGGCTTGGAGCACTGTGGGAAAAGTTATATTTTAATTGCTGAGGTAAGATGGGTTTTTGACTTGAAGCAACTAGGGGGCATTTTATTATCTAAAGGAGACTGGAAACTGTAATGAAATCTGCCTGAGAGTCCACGCTGGGGTGGGGAAAGGTTTAATAATAGAGAACTGATTTGAATGTGCTATGAGAAAAAAAAAAACATTGAATGCTTATTCTAGCTGTCTGCTATGAGTCTGGCTTGGTCAACATAGTGGTTATAGTGGCTATTCTTAGAACAGGAGATATTACTCATGAAGGCAAATGTGGCAGCCCTGAGGGCTGTCACTGTGTATTCCCAGCTCTGTCTTCTGGGCACATGCTAGGGCTACACTTCTCAGCCCCTTGGATTTGGGTAATGTCCTGTGACCAGTTCTGGGATGAGCATTTCATTGCTGGTATAGGACTCTGGAACTCTCTTTTCTCTACCAATGACAAGACCCATCCTGTAGTCTGAGTAGTCCCATGTAGCCACTGAGCTCTCAGTTTAGTTATTCCAAATTGAGATGTGCTATAAGCATAGACATATCAAATTTCAAAGACTTGGTACAAAAACGGCATCTAAAATCCCTCACAAATGATTTTGTATTTATTACTTGTTGAAAAATTATTTTGAATATAGTGGGTTAAATAAAATATCTTATTAAAATTTATTTCCACTACTTCTTTTGACTGTTTTAAATATGGCTATTAGAAAATTTAGAGTTATATACATGGCTCTCATTTGTGGTTGGCCTTATGTTTTTATTGGACAATGTAGTTCCCAGTAGTTATTTCTTTCTTGGACTGGCGGGTTCCTAAAGTATGGATATGGAAAGTGTGGAGCAGATCCCACGGCCAATCAACAATGGATGCAGAATGTGAGCAAGAAATGAAGGTTTTCTGTTTCATGTCATTGTGATTTGGGGTTGTTTGCTACTATTGTATCACTAATACCCTCACTATCCTGATTTGTTCAGCTTGGAGGAGGAATGGCAGCAGAAGTGAACTTTCTAGCATATTCTCTGAAATCTCTATGAATGTCCTCATCTTCATGTCTGACCACTAGAAATAGAAGAATCTTCTAGGGTTTTCCTTGTTTTTCTTATTGGCTCTTTGTTTAGTAGTAATTCAGGAGGAGAATGGCAAATTCCGTATCACTCTGTGGATTTTTCTTTGATTGTAAATTTCTCAATATACAAGGAAGATAACTTCTTGGTTGTCTTATCTGCGGGTTCCAAATAAGGTAACCTAAGACCAGAAGACTCTTGTTTCAGTTTGGTCATTGGCTTCCTGTCACAGTGAGTAATCTGGTTGGATACGTAATGTACTTTTTCTGTTAGCCTCCTTGTCTGATTAGCCTTTCAGCATTGTAAGGTTCTAAGGATGTAAGGTTAACAGCAAATGTTAACTCCATCTGGGGAGATTCTGAGTCAAGATCTTTCCATCCTAATATTATATTTGAATTGGTTCATGTTTTCTTTGAGAACATTCACAGCTTTCTCTTGACTCTTAAGCCAATAGTGTTTCAAAAGGGCAACAAACCACATTTGAAAGATATGAGGAATAGCAGCACATGACCTTCACTTTGCTGCTTGAGGCATTTGTTATAAACAGTTTTATAATTTTCAGACTCTATTTGAAAAATCTCTGGTGGGACAGTTATAGATGGGATGGTTGGGTTGTAGTCTCTAGTTTCATTTAAAGCTTGGCAACAGGAAAGTAGTACATTCTCCTATCACCATTAACCAGCTGGGTGATCTTGGACAAGTCTCTTGCTCTCTGGGCCTCTCCATTATTTATTCACACTAGGGCTTTATAAGCTCACTTCACATTGTGGCAGTTGTTTGCAGCTGGGCATTCCTGAAAGAATAACAGCGGTCACTCTTGTTGTCAAACCCAAGTAAGAGATGATAAGGTTTCAATCTCAGCCACAAAGGTGAGGCAGGTGGGAGTTAGGTTCAGTTGAAAGCTCCACAAATATTTAAAGAGGGTTCCTCAGATGTCAGCAACTGTGTTAAGATGGGAGATAAGTCAGCCTTACTCTATGCCCTCAAGGACCCCTCCTTCTTGGGGAGAGGAAAACTTCCAAGCTGAAGATTACAACATCTTGTGACTGTTGAGTGCTGTGATGCATAAAAGAAGGAGAGATGGGCTGTTCAGAGAAGAATTCTTCCTAGAATTGATGGATAAATAGGATATACCAGGCAAAAGAGCAGGAGACAGATCTGAAAGCTACTTAGGAGGAATGAACAAGACAGGAAAGACACTAAGATGACTGCCAGTATATGACTTAGTGACCTGGAAGTAGTTCATTTCATTAATGAGTGTAAGAAATAAAAAAAGAATAGCCCAGTTGATGGAAGGAATGATGCATTTAGATAGGGAAATACTGAATTTAAAGTTCCAGTTGGGAATCGAGGAGTAAATACCTAATTACTATTAGGCAGCTAGGGATCTACAAGACTTGAGCAAAGGAGAAAGACCGAAGCCAAGTTTTAAATTTGGGAGTTATGAGCATGTCTGTGGGTATTTGAAGATGTAAGATTGGATAAGAACATCCAGGGATGACAGGAAGTCAGGAAGGATCCATGTATTTATTCACTGACACATTCATTACTTACTGAGAGTCTACTATGTGGTGATTGAAGAAGGTGAGATCAACATGGTAAAGTGTACACTTCAAAGACAAACAGGCGTGTAGACTCTACTTTAAAGACACCTAATGGTTCAGAGAAAGAGATAAGTGGGCAATAACTAGATGAGATAGGAAACAAAGAACACAAAGAAAATTGCTGGAGTTGAAAACTTAGTTGGATTTCATCTACATTTAAAAAAACATTTTTTTTTTGCCAATGAGGGAAAATAACAAAAATTTCAGTTGATTGTACCCATAACTTAATATTGTTAAATTATAATATTGTTAAAATTTATAGGAATTTCATCATATTTATTAATATAATAGTTTGATTCTCCTCTCTATTGAATTATTCTTCTATTCTACAAGTGATAAATAATTATGCTTCAAAAGAAATTGATACAATAAACTTTAATTTTGAGTTAAGTGGTATTTATGTGCCCAAATTATCCAAACATGTCCTCTAGGACTTATATCTGCAGATAGAAATTAATGCCAGTGAATCATACAGATGAATACTGTAATGAGTTTATAGGTCCACCTCAAGAAAATTTAAAAATAGAAAATGGCCAGACATGGTGGCACACACCTTTAAACCTAGTGGCTTGGAGGCTGAGACAGAAGGATCACAAGTTCAAAGCCAGTATCAGAAGCTTAGTGAGGCCTAAGCAATTTAGTGAGACTCTGTCTCAAAATAAAAAACAAAAAGGTCTGAGGATGTGGGTACGTGGTTGAGTGTCCCTGGGTTCAATCCCTGGTACTAAAAACAAAAACAAACAAACAAACAAAAGACTTAAGGAAGAGAGTCTAGAGAACTGAACTGGCTTGGGATTTTATTTATGCTAAGTAAATAACTAAAGATTTTGAGTTTTGCCCTTTCCTCTTGTAGGCAATGGAGAGCCACTTGTCAAAGGGAACCAGGTAGCTATCTTGGAGGAAGCTGGCTGAAGAGATGGGAAGATCAACTAGGGGACCATTGTGGTTCATCTGTATGGGAGGTAATACAAATGTCAACGGTAGAAATAAAGGTGAACAGTGAACTGTTTCATATGAAGAATCTACAGATTAAATAAGATGGTGACTGAATAAGATGGTGAGAGTTAAGAAGTACTCTTGAACCATTGAGACAAGCAGTTCCTTAACAGAAAAAGCAAATCGGAATGAGATTGGGTTTGGGATATAAGTTTGAAAATAAGAAGAGAGTGAGGACGCAGGATAGGCTTAGACTCATGAACAAGGAAGTAAGAGCTGAAGTCCTAGGAGATGTGTTCATCAAAAGAGAATACATAGAACTAAAAATCTGGTACAGCTCTCTGTCAGGACAATTGGGAGGACCCATAGATGGAAATCAGGATCAGGGAGAGGAGCCAGCAAAGGGTTGGTTGGTAGAAATATAATCAGGAGAAGTGTCTCAGAACCTGGGAAGAAGAGAGATTCTGCAAGAAAAGGGAAATGGTCAACAGTGTCAAATGCATAGAAATGAAGGAGGCTGAGACTTCAAAATGCTGTTGGGTTTGGTCGTGAAAGCATCATGGTGATCTTCAAGGCTTCAATTAAAGAAGATGGTAAGGGGAGAAGTCAGTGCACAGAAAGTGAGGAAGGATGGGTAGGGAAGCAGAGGTTGTAGACTATTCATTCTCCATATTTGTCATAGTGAATTATAGCATGAAGAATTGACTTGAGGCTTTCAGGAATTGTAGGGTAACTCATTCATTTATTTGCTCAGTAGGCCCAGATTTATTAGAACCCACTGGTTACCTTTTCACTGCTTGGTAAATAAGGTAAGCAAGATCCCCACTACTATGAACCTTGCAATCTAATATAGGAGAGATGGTTCTTAAACAGTGAAATAATCTTAGATATTAAAAATGCTATGGTGAAAGTGAAACAAGGCATGAGATAAGCACATTCTAGATCCTGAGGCAAGACTGAGCACTGAATGTTCCAAGAAGAAAAGAAGATAAGTGTGTCTAGTGCCTGGTAAAATGGGGAGAAAATGATGGGAGATATCAGAGAGGCTCAGGAGTGGGGTTTTATTCTAAGTGCAAGAGGGACCATAGGAGGGTTTTAAACAAAGAAGTCACATGATCAAATTCTCTTTGACTGCTTTGTGAAAAATGGAAGGCAAGAGTTGAAGCTGGAAATACAATGGGAAACTTCTAAAGAACGCATTCAAGAAATAATGTGTATGGTAAGAAGGGGGTCAATTTTGGGATATATTGGGATAGAATCCTCAATGGGATGAGCTAAATGATGTGGGAATGAGTCATAAGGCAAAAGACAAATGAATGTTGTCCTAGGTTTTGTTCCAAAGTGACTGGATAAATAGTGGAACTATTCACTGAGGTAGAAGACTGGGAAAGGTGCAGATGTGGGCTGTGATAGGAATAGGAGCCAGAGGTTTTGCTTTGCTTATCTATGACATGCTTAGTAGAGGCAGAGTAGAGGAGTGGTGAAAACCAAGTGAAAGATGCTTCTTCTAGTGGAGAACTGAACATTTATAGATTTTAGATTAATGGCAGGACTATGCTGAAGAGAAGATAAGAGAAAATGAGAAGTGCTTGGGAAGAGGTGTAGAGGAATTGAATCAATGGCCCAGGCAGAGAGCTGACCATGGAGAGCAGCAGGGACACACTGATTTGAAAAAGGAAATAAAGACAGGTATAAAAATAGAGTTCTTTAGAAGTCAAGAGGAAGAAAGAGGATAGATATCCTCTGATATCTCCCCAAGAGATGAGGTCATCTGCTTAGGATGATTGGGGTGAGAGGAATTGTTTGGTGCTTGAGGAGAAAGGAATTTTGGAACAGACATTGTGGGAACTCCGTTGAGAGTAGAGAATAATGATCTCTATGCAGTACAAAGAGTAAGAAAAGCCCTTGATCTCTATGTTAGTCTGTTTGTTGTTCATAAATAAAATACTTGAGGAAGGCTACTTTGGAAGGAAAGAAGATTATTTAGCTCAAAGTTCTGGAGATTTAAGGGAATAGTACTAGTTCTGTTGAGGACCTCATGGCAGATCACCATGGCAAGATGAGTTTGAGAGGGAGGATCATGTGGCTAGGCAGGAAGCAAGAGAGATAAGGAAGCAAGAGAGATATTCAGGGGTCATGCTTATGATTTTATAATAGCTGGCTCTCTCAAGAGCTCTGGGGTCCCACAAGAACTACTTTAATCGTTTCTGAGAGCAGCACATCCAATGACTAAGGCCCCACCTCTTAAATGTTTCATACCATCTCCCAGAACCTTTGAGTACAATATCTAAACCACAGCAACCTCCTTCAGAAGTCCTTAGTGAAGACAAGAGTAAGGAATTCATTGGGAATGACATCAGCGCCCAGGTGAATGTGAAGTCCCTAGAAGCAGGTTAAGAGTGTGTTGGAAGATTAGGTTAAGGGTATGTGCAACATCCAGGCAGGGAGTCTGGAGGAGCTAGAAGGGCCTCAGCATATTGAATGGGGCTTAGGGGTGATGTTCCTAGGGAAGGCAGAATGCTAGGTGTGTTTGCTACTGTGTAACGGTATAGAAGTGCTGCTAAAATTGTCATCCACAAACCAGCAGCAGTAGCTGCTTCCCTGGGAGTCTGTTGGAAATGCAGAAGCAGGCTGGGGATATAAGTTGGTGGTAGAGTGCTTGCCTAGTGGGCACTATGCCCTGGATTCAATCAATAGGACCTGGGTGGCAGGTGGGGGAGAAAAGAAATGTAGAGGCTGGGGTTCCCACCCAAATCTCAGTCAGACTGTGCATTTCAATCAGATGCCCTGGTAATGTGCTATTTTGTGATATGCTGCTGTAGGGATTGAGGCTTTCAAAGTTTAAGTCCTTTTTGAAATAAGAACTGTATAGTTCTGCTGAAGAACAGATCTTGTGGAAATATTTGACACATTTTACTTTCTAGTGTATCTTCATTTTTTCTGATTAAAAAAATATCACTGACAGTGTTTTAAAAGTGGAAGATAAAGACATGTATGAAGAAGAGACTAATTAACGTTTCACCACATTCTTAGGGTTTGCTACTAGAAGAACAGAACCATGATTGTGAGAGTCCTCCGAAGTTTAAACTCTACCAGGACATTGTCCCTGAAAAGCAATTTAGCCATAGAGTAACTCTTTCCTGCAGCCAGTTCCTTAACATATCTTCTGCTTATCAGCAAAATGGGTATTTAATAATAGTGCTTAGGGTTAACAAAAGGATGACATTAAAATTTATGTAAATAACTTAAGAAACTTCCTGGCACATAATGAATGGTCAAAAATTACTATGGTTATATATTAGGATTGTATCAAGGTAAGGAAGCTTTAAGCAAGGCAAACTTTTAATACAATATAACAGCTGTCCCTGCTTGTAGGTCTTTGGGCCACTTCAGGTATAGACTATAGACTTGAAGACTCTCACCAGCCAGGAGAGTTTAGGGGAAGAACACTGAAGTACTGCAGGGACAAGATACAGCCCTGACTGGAAGTTGATGGTCAAGGAATGGAAGCCAAAGTCTAGGCAAAGGGGAACAAGACATGGAGACTTTGATGTGGATAATTAGAAGCAATAGGGCATAAGCCAGGTCCTGGGATGGAAGACAGTTCTCCTGGCACAAGAATAGAGTGGCCACAGTGGCAGAGATGGAGGTTATGCATTGTGCCAACAGCACTGACTACCACTTTCCAAGGCTGATCTAACTACTGCCACTTTTGAATGTCCAACCTGTCAGCAATGAAGACCAATGCTGAGCACCCAGAATGGCACCATTCTTCAAGGAAACCAATCAGCCACTTGGCAAGTTGACTATATTCCACTCTGAAAAGGCCAATGATTTCTTATCACAGGAATAGATGCTGATTTCAGGTATGGATTTCCCTTTCCTGTCCATAGAGTGCCAGCATCACTACCAATGGCTAACAGAGTGCTTACCTATAGACACAGATTCCACACAACACAGCATCCAATCACAGATACATTCCAGGCAGCGGGAGGAGATAGGAAGTAGACCTTCATTCTATGACTAGCATATCTCAATTACCTTTTCACCTTCTTGAACCTCTCCTTACTCCATCAATTACCAAGTTCTTAATAAATGTTGAAGCCATCCTTCTTTTTTCTGTCTCTACACTTTTGTGTTAAGATCTGAACCCCATAATTTCTTGCCTGAACTATTTCAAGAGCCTGTTTTTTCTGCCCCATGATTAGGCTGTAATCTACACACTTATTTAACTCTAAACTTCTCCACATGGGATGAAGAACACTTGTCTATTAAAAAAGAATCAATTCTGGATTCTCTTTTCATTTGATCCAAGTATTCAAGATTCAGTAGTTCTGCCTGCTTCCTGGGATAATGTCCAATTGTGAGGGGTATGTGTTATGCTGGTGGAACATCACAGCAGGTGGGGAGAGGTTTTGGTCTGAACAGATATTTTAAGGAAACTTTTCTATATATATCAAACAATGTCCTTACATCTTACCCTTATGTACTTTCTATTAATTAACTTTTTAAATTAATTCCAATGCTTCAGCTTTGGCTCAACTGAACCCAGAAGTCCTTTCTGCAACCAATATAATCTTTCATAAGTATTTCTAAAATGAACATTAAGAGATTATTATTATTACTATTACTATAATTTTTGAAGCTGGGTTCTGCCCATTTCTCTGCAGAGGCTAAAAGAGTATAAGTGTAAAAATTGTCTGGAATAAAAAGTACATCTGATCTATTTCGTATTACTATCTTAAATGGATTAATCACATTATCTTGGATGAAAAAAACAGCCCCCAGAGAGTAACTACTGTACAAGTAGCTACCATACAACACCATTTAGGCAAAATTTAAAATCAGACAAAATTTATGAATGTTTATTAAAATCAGAAGTGGTTACTTTTAGGGGCTGTGATATTTGACATAATAAGAAACTTGTATTTGGTCTTCACTCTTGGTTTCTGGTACAGGGCTCCTAAAACCTTGAACCTTTTGAGTGACAGGGGTAAGAGGAGTTTCCTTCATTATTCATAGTAAGCTCCTTTCAACCATACCTGAATTTATGCTACTGAGATGATTTTTGGAGGATGTGGGATGGTTATCTGAGGAACCAGTCATGTGGTTAGAGTTGGAACTTTCAGTTCTTCTCCATCTTCAAGAGTAGAGAAGCAGAAGATTGAGTTCACTCACCATTAGCTAATGTCTTCTTAAAAAATACTAAATGATGTGGTTTGGAGAACTTTCTGGTTGGGGATGCAGGGAGGTGCTGAGAGGGTGATACATGCAGAGAGGGTAGCCCCTCTCTCATATCTTCCCCTATGCATCTCTTTATTTGCCTGTTTTTGAGTGGTATCCTTTATAAACAAACAAACAAACAAACAGGTAATTGTAAGGACAGTGCTTTCCTGAGTTCTGCAAAACATTCCAGCAAATTATCAAACCTAAGGAGGAAATCATGGGAAAGTCAAAGTCCATATCAAAGTCAAAGTCCATATCACAAATTGGAATTTGTAACTTGTGTCTTAAATGCCCCCAGATTTGTAAGCATAGTGAGCCCTTAAATTACAGGATCTGCACTAACTTCGGATAGCTGATGTTATAAATGAATTGTAGGATATCCAGTATATGTCTGAAGAATTGCTTAATGTGTGGGGAAGTCCTGAAGTATCAAGAGTGAGTGAATTTTTTTTTTCCATTTTGGGGGTTGTAGTGAAGGAGCTGGGAATTTGCATGAGGGAATCTTATAGGATTCTAGAATGGTCTTTATGTATTAATATGTGAATACACTTAAAATTAGTGTATTTTTTACATTTTATATATTCTTTATATAAAATTATCATATTGGTTTCCTATTACTGTTATAACAAATTACCACAAATTTAATGGCTTAAAACACACATATTTATTATCTTATAGTTCTGGAGGTTTTTTTGTTGTTGTTGTTGTTGTTGGACAAAGGATTGAACCCAGGGCTTTGTACATGCTAGGCAATTATTCTACTACTGAGCTACATCCCCAGCCCAAGTCTGAAATGGTCTCAAGGTGTGGACAGGCTGTATTTCTTAATGGACCTCTAGGGAAGAACCTATTTCTATACCTTTTTGAGCTTCTAGAGGCTGCCTACATTCCTTCCATTTCATAGTCAGAAATAGCCAGTTGAAAACATCTGTCTGGTTCTAAGTCTTCTAACTCCTTTATCCTCACTTAAGAACACTTGTGATTAAAAGTGGGCCCACCTGAATATCCAGGATAATCTCCCTATTTAAATCTACAAAGTAGGTACACAAAAGTCCTTTCCCTGCTCTGGTAAAAAGAAAATCCTTTTATTTCCCCACTAATTTTACTTATTCATTTAACCTTTCAATAGCTTGTTATTGATTGCCTCCTCTCAGCAAGGTTGAGAAAACAAAAGAAAAGTGAATCACTAACAGGCTCACTTAATGACAGGGAGACATTCTGAGAAATCCATCTGTAAGTGACTTTGTCATTGTACGAATATTACACAGTGTACCAATACAAACTGAGATGGCTACAAGGTCACAAGACAATATAATCTACGGGACCATTGTTATATATGAGGTCCATTGCTGACAAAAACATCATTATTTGGCAAACAACTATATGAGCTCTAAGCAAATTGACTTCCCTTTTGTTGTTCCCAAGCAGGTAAAAGACTAGGTTAGGTTTTCATTATAAGGAAGGCAAAAAAATAGAGCACATTCAAATTGTAACAATTTCTTGTTACTTGTACATTTTACCCACACTCATTTGACTATCATTATACATTCATGCATCTGTTCTAGTCATGCTCCCTCTAGACATGTTTTCTTAGGACCTGCTGTTTTGTCAGAAATTGGAAAATATCTTCATGAACAATTCTCTCATTCTTTCCATCCCCTCTTCATTTACATTTGCCTATGAAATTCTTATCTTTGACCAATGAATCAACAAAGTTACAAATGTCCCCTTGTTTGGCTTGGTTTATATTTTCCGAAGTCACACTGAAACAAAGGTGCCAGTGATACTGTTCCAAAGTCCATGGTCTCTGTGCATATGTAATGCACATGTGAGGGTGTGTTGTTTATCTCCACCAGGACATCTGGCTACCTGCAGGATGGCCACAAATGCTTCTTGGTCACATGTACTCTCTTTCAAAGCCTAAGGGCTTTATAATACTGAAATGTCTAAAATCAATAAAAGAGTTAGCTTTAAAATGAAGCCAAAAAAAAAAAAAAAATGAGATATACAACTTTTGGTGTATGTGTGATTAACATAGACAAATTAAAATTTAAAATGGAAGAACATTTGTTTTATTTTTTGAGTAATGATGGGTCGAATCCAAGGCCTCATGCATGCAAGGGAAGTGCTCTACCATTAAGCCACATTCCCAACCCCCTAAAATGGAAGAAAACTTGAAGTATTTAGGCATTATCATTAGCATGCAAAAAAATTTATACAGTACAAATATTTTAAATTCATTAAAGAAGAAGTTGGAAACTTCAGAAAGTTGTCACTGGAGAATCTTTAGAGAATAGGAAAAAAAGGAAAGTATCTATGCTCCTATTTTAGTGAGTGCTAATTCTGGACTTGTTACAAAACTTAAATTGTAAGACAGAATATTTTGCAAAGATATAATATATACAAGTGCTTATCACAGAGTCACCAGGAATACTCTATCCTTAAAATTTTAAAAATGGAAAATACTATGGATGTATACTATAAACTAAATATGCCTCCAGTGCTTAATTCCCAGACAGTTCTATTCTCTGTTTATAGATTGGCTGCACAATTGCTGGGATAGCAATTGAATGAATTAGTTGTGCAAAATGTTCAAGAGGTTTTTTGAAATGTTAATTTTAAAAAAATCCAACTTGTTTTGTCATTAAAAAAAATCCCTGTGTTAGATAACTAGCAAAATTGAGCTAACAATCTGGTCTTATAATTGACATTTTAGTTTATCACAATTTAAATATATCCTCCTATGTGAGCATTCACAGGTGGTTACATAAACATATTATGTAATCTACTTATTCCTAGTGAAATTGTGTCTCAGGGATACTCAACTGACAAATAATAATCTGACCTACTTTGCTACAGTGAAGTCAGATGCCAAAAATAGAAATCATGGTATGAAGTATAAATGTGTAGCTAAGGACTAAATATCAAAAAGTTCTGATTTCTAACTTCATGAAAATGAGCTTAGACTATTCTTTTCACCATCTAACTTGATAGTGTGGAAAAATTCCTATAAATAAAAGTACTATACTGAAGTACAACAAAATTATAAAAAATAACTTTATGGCTATTTTGGAAGAGCAGAATTTTATAAATATCTTGGATTGGTTAACCCAGATGTAAAAACCAATGTGCAAAGATTGTATCCATATTTGGAAACACCTATATTCATAATCAGCTGTTTCCATTATGATAAAAAATAAATATCTATTCTACATAAAGCATTTAAAGCTAAATTATGTTGCAAACAATAACAAGAAATACAAGACCTGACAGTTACATATTAGCAAGAAAGAATGTGTGAGGTTTTAGTTCCAAATTAAAGAAGTAGCAAATCAAAAAAGGAAGTGCAATGTAACACTAAAGTGTTATTATGCCTTTACAAGTACAGATCACCTCCCTCAGCCTTGGGAGAGCTTTGAATCTGTTATAGAAGCTAGGTGAGAGTCAGAATAAGGTAATATTTCATTATTGACATTCTTTACACTGGCAACCAGACAATAGGCTTAAAATCCAGTTATGATAAGAGAGAGAGGGCCTATTCCTTTTTAGGCCTGTAAACTCAGACCACAGAGCTACTATAAAGAAGATATTCCTTCTGCTGGGATGCCTGAGTGTTGGAGCTAGAGCACAGAGAAGGTGGGGGTGATGGAAACACATCTATTCAATTTCTGAAGTTGTGGGAGAGTCAGGAAGAAAGAATCAGGAGGGACAGGAGAGAAGAATTAGATAAAAGGAAGCAGAGTGAGTTTTCTTGCTCATTTTGAGTTCATGAAGGAGACTATATAAAGGCTCCCTGCCCATGTGGGATGAGCTGGCACAGCCAGGAAGAGAGTATAATATAGACTCCTAGCCTCTGTTTCATGTTGGAATCTAGAGGGTTTACCATCATGTCTACCATTGGTGGGAACAGATTGCCTCACAGCAGCTACTGGAGGGAGACTGCCTAGTTATGAAACTGCAGTGTTTTGGAAGAGATTTGGGTCCACAGCAAGCCACCACTAAGGGTAGGCCTGATCAGCATGAGAGCTCTCTCCCATTCACCACTGCTGTGCCCCAGAGAAGAGGCCACACATACATCAGATGTAAGTCAGCAGCAGATGCCAGCAGAAAGTCCAGGGACAGATCAGTCAACTATGCTTCAGAAAGTTGTAGGTCCATCAGACACTGTTGCCTAAGATAAAACGGTCAAACAACAGATGTTGCATGAGTTTTTCTGCCACAAAATCATGTGAGTTCTTCTGTCCCCAGGTGCCATTTTGAATGGGAGTAGGCAAGAAGGCAGTGGCAGTGCAAGGTAAAACAAATAATTTTCCTCAAAGGCATGATATTTATAATGCTTTGTTGCTGGATTTTATCAAAGGTTTGAAAGGAATTGAATATTAAAACTCCTTTTCTCTGCTAAAACCCAGAGGTTAGGCCTTAGGAAGAATGCCTGATAACTTATATCAACTAACATTCCTTTCCTATGCATATTTAAGTTGCGTAAGATAACCTATCATGGTATTCAGGATAACTATTGATATTTATATTTTTCAATTTATGTACCAGTTCCTTTTCAAAATAAAATTTCCAAAGTTATACAAATGTGTATGAGATTATATGCTTATGCCACAGTTCAGTAAAAATAAGGCAAATTTGGTTATGTCTTTCATCAGGTGAATTTTCTTACAGTCAGCCCACTTCATTCCTCCTACAGTGCTGCCTTGACACCTGGAGGCATTTGGAGTTTGTGCATTTCTGTATTTAAAGAATCAAATGACTCTTCAGGATACAGAGGGAGGAGAGAAAAAGAAAAGTCACAAACTAAACTGATAAACCTCTCAATTCTTGTACTTCTCACATGCATACCAAGTGGGATATGAAATTTGGGTTTCCTTTGTGTGAAATGTGCTGGCTGAGAAATACAGCAAAAAATCACACTACACAGAAATAATTTTGAAAAATGAGGGTGGGACGGTTCTGTGAACTTTAGGGGTCCTGCTTCTACACTGGAAGTAGAGAGAGAGCAGCCTGTGTTTTCTTTATTTATACAAGGGGGCTTCAAAGGATTTCAACGGAATGTTCTTTTGCCAAATAAGGTAGGAGGTGAGCTGTCCAAGTCTAATGGGTAATGCCCAAGTCCAGAGCTACAGAGCAGCATCTCTAGCAGAGTAAAGACTGAGCTCATGTGCTTTGCGTAATAAGCCACAAAATGACTTGTAATGCCAGACCACAATCTCCTTGGCTCCAAGGCTGAGTAGAGGTTATTCAGATAGCTCAGGGGTGGCCCTCCACAAACACCAAAAGGATGTTTTAAGTCATTAAAAAAAATAGACATGGATCTACTTAAAAAAATATGCAGAAGTAGCTTGTGAAAAATTTGTCTGCCTCATTCTGTGGGCGATTGTAGAAGGCTAAACAGGATACAGTTCTTCAAAAAAAGTAAGCTTGAGTGTTACTTTAAGGGTACTCCCTCTTCTTTCTTTTCTCCTCTTATTTCTTTCTTCTTTTTTTTCAGTAAACTAGTGCCAGACCCAGTGCATATGACAAGCATGATGGCACCCCTGGGTGATACATTAGGGAAGGGGACAAAGAAAAAACAAGTAGATACACATAGCAAAATAATTGCAGAGTGTAGAGGGTCCTCCCTATGAAGGCAAAGGGGTTGAAATGAGGAATAATAAGGGCTCCAGTGGGAAATCTGCTTGGATCTAGCAGGCAAGGAAAGCTTTGCTGAGGAAATGATACTTGAGCTAAGACTTGAAAGTAGATGATCCATTTGACCCAATTTTCTCAGGAACTTTCTTGGCTTTAAAACTCAAAGTCTTGCATCTCTGGAATCCTCGTAGTCCCAGGCAAACCAAGATGGCTAGTCACCCTATTTGAAAGATTAGAAAGAGATAGCATTGCAAATGGGGGCGGGGCTAGTACCCCAGAGAGAGAGGATGGCACATTCAAATACTGTAAATGGGAGAATTTGGCATAGTTGAATTCCCAGTCCAGAAGGATAGGATGAGCAAGGGGATGCAAGGACAAGATGAACCAAAGACAGGCAGGGACCAAGTCACACAGTTGGAGGCTCCAATTAATTTGAGGTACACTGGAAAGCTATTGATGGGTTTTATGTAGGAGTGACATGATCTGATAATTTAAAAGATCATGTTGGTTTCTGGATGGAAAATGGATAGAAGGGTCAAGATTGGAAGCAAAGTTGGAATGACATGATACTAACCCAAGAAAGTAGTGACATTTTTGAGAAGGGTTAAATGTAGGACATATTTTGGAGGTACAATGGACAGAAATTGCATGGCTATCTTGTATTGTCTAGTCTGTGGGCTACACAATTGACTACAATGGGGAAAACTGAAGGAAGAAGCAGTACTTTATGCCTAAATCTTCATCCTTCATGTAAACTAGTTATATATGAAAGGCCATTAGTTTTAGAACAATGTAACTCCTTGAAAAGAGACACTCATTCCAGTGCTATTTCAAACATGCTGCCTGCCTGCATAAGGAGAAAGCTCAGAGCCCTGGGAAGGGGTAGTCATTCTTGAGTCTTAGGCATAACCAGTTATGTCAATTAACATTTAGACAACCAGTGGACATTTCTTCTTGGAGAAAAACAGTGAAGGAGATGAATAATGTGCTAAGCAGAGTCATCAAGGCAAGGGCATAGATAAAAAAAAAAACAAGGATCTAATGGACTTCAGCACAGCTGGGCTACTTCTTGACACATAAATCCTGTCCACCATTATAGTGTGGGAGAAAAGAAGAAGGAGGTGGAAAATAAGAAGAAAATATTGTAAAAGACACTGTGGACAAAAGAAAACATAATTTATAAGAAAAAATATGAACAGAAATTCAAAAGAATAAAAAGGGAACTGTAAATAATAGGAATTGAGATGAGAATGACTAAAAATTAAGTAATGGATTTGCTTAGAAGTAGAAAATAAATAGGGACATGACTAAAAATTTAAAGAAATAGAGATTAAGGTTAAAAATTTGGGTTAATTCCCAAGTATTTTATTTTTTTTGAGGATATTGTGAATGGGGTGTTTTTCCTCATTTCCATTTCATAAGTTTTGTCGCTGATATACAGAAATGCCTTTGATTTATGTGTGTTGATTTTATATCCTGCCACTTTGCTGAATTCATTTAATAGTTCTAGTAGTTTCTTTGTAGACCCTTTTGGGTCTTCTAGGTATAGAATCATGTCTTCCACAAATAGTGATAATTTAAGTTCTTCTTTTCCTATTTTTATGCCTTTGATTTCTTTCGTCTGTCTAATTGCTCTGGCCAGTGTTTCGAGAACTATATTGAATAGAAGTAGTGATAGAGGGCATCCCTGTCTTGTTCCAGATTTTAGAGGGAATGCCTTCAATTTTTCTCCATTCAGAATGATCTCTAACAGTCAGAGAAATGAAAATCAAAACCACCCTAAGATACCATCTCACTCCAGTAAGATTGGCAGCCATTATGAAGTCAAACAACAAGTGCTGGCGAGGATGTGGGGAAAAGGGTACTCTTCTACATTGCTGGTGGGACTGCAAATTGGTGCGGCCAATTTGGAAAGCAGTATGGAGATTCCTGGGAAAGCTGGGAATGGAACCACCATTTGACCCAGCTATTGCCCTTCTTGGACTTTTCCCTGAAGACCTTAAAAGAGCGTACTACAGGGATACTGCCACATCGATGTTCATAGCAGCACAATTCACAATAGCTAGACTGTGGAACCAACCCAGATGCCCTTCAATATATGAATGGCTAAAAAAAAGTGGCATTTATACACAATGGAGTATTACTCTGCACTAAAAAATGACAAAATCATGGAATTTGCAGGGAAATGGATGGCATTAGAGCAGATTATGCCAAGTGAAGCTAGCCAATCCCTAAAAAACAAATGCCAAATGTCTTCTTTGATATAATGAGAACAACTAAGAACAGAGCAGGGAGGAAGAGCAGGAGGAAAAGATTAACATTAAACAGAGACATGAGGTGGGAGGGAAAGGGAGAGAAAAGGGAAACTGCATGGAAATGGAAGGAGACCCTCATTGTTACACAAAATTACATGTAAGAGGTTGTGAGGGGAATGGGAAAAAAACAAGGAGAGAAATGAATTACAGTAGATGGGGTAGAGAGAAAAGATGGGAGGGGAGGGGAGGGGGGATAGTAGAGGATAGGAAAGGTAGCAGAATACAACAGTTACTAATATGGCATTATGTAAAAATGTGGATGTGTAACTGATGTGATTCTGCAATCTGTATTTGGGGTAAAAATGGGAGTTCATAACTCACTTGAATCTAATGTATGAAATATGATATGTCAAGAGCTTTGTAATGTTTTGAACAACCAATAAAACAAAAAGAACTGGGGAAGCTATGACCACCTCTAGTTTGTTAATCACTTAGAACTTGTATAAAAAAAAAATTGGGGTTAAATTTAAAAGAAGGTAAAAAAGACACAATATACAAGTCAAGAGCAGACAAAGTGAAAAGTAAAAACTCTAAAGCCCAACCTTAGAAAGCTAAAATCATCACAAAGCTAAGCTAAGCTGAAGGATAAACATAGAGAACAAAAATAGAGAGGAGACAAAAGACTAAAGGAGGAAGTGCATAAAATTAAAATGTTAAAATTTGCTAAAATTTAACTCTAAATCCCCAAGTATTTATGGAATGAAGGTCTGGAAAGATAAGCTGCCATTATTTAAAAAGAAATAAAGCTGTCAAGCTAAAAAAGTGATCTCTGGGTTGGGCTCTCCATTTGAGCTTCTTAAGGGCAAGGCTGGCCTGAAGTGCCAGGCTCTGAGATCTCTGATATGTCTTTTTAATGCCAGTAGAAGTCCTACTGGTTAGCAGCAAGGAATCATCCTGGAGCATCAATACTAACCAGAGTTGACACTGTTTCTATTGCCATATCTTTGTTTCTATTTGTCACTGCATAAACCTGTGCAATACAGAAAATACCAGAGGGGAAATGATCGTTGAGTGTGAAAATATTGCTAATGATTTCTGCTAATTTAGTGACTAGAGATATACTGCAGGATGAGACTGGCAGGGAAAATAGCACAATCACTCAAAAGTGTTTTCTTCTGGAACAGTGCTCTCCCTCTTCATTATGGAACACTCCTAAAGCCAAGCAAGATTAAAACAAAACAAACCTAACAACAACAAAAACAACCCTCTTGTGAGGCAGAATAGTTGAAACAATTTTAAAAAGAACAAATTTGGAAGACTTATCTTGCCCCATTTAAAACCTAAGACAGTGGAGTACTGGCATAAGGACTAGACATACAGATCGATGGAATAGACTTGAGAATCTAGAAATGAACTCCACACATCTATTGGTCAATTGAGTTTAATTTTTTAGTTAATTTTCTTTTTGTAATTGTATATGGACAGCATGCCTTTATTTGTTTACTTTTATGTAGTACTGAGGATCAAACCCAGTGCCTCACAATTGTGAGGCAAGTGCTCTGCCACTGAGCTATAGCCCCAGCCCTGGTTAATTGGTTTTTGACAAGGATAGTAAGACCATTCAATGGGGAAAGAATATTTTTTTCCAATAAGTTGTGTTTGGGACAAAAAAAATCCTATCTAACAACATATACAAAAATTTCTTGGAATGAAATGAAATGAAAAGTCCAGAACAGGCAAATCTATAGAACATTAGCAGTGAGTGAGGTGGTGGAATGGTGGGGCATGTGGAGATTGGGTATGATTGCTAATTCTCATGACAGTTCTAATAGTAGGATACGTTTGTTATCTTCATTTTACAGATGGAAATCTGAGGCACAGATAATTTAACCACATAGTTAATAGGGGGAAGTTGCAGGAATGCAATTCTTCTAAGGGTTATTGGGAGGAGAGCTTCTACATAGTAAGCACTCAACTCAGAGTTGCTATTATCTATGGCTATTAATCCTGAATGATGACTTTTGAACTACAAATATACGATTCTTTAGGCAGGGACAGGAAAGTAGAAACTAAAACTAAGAGTGAGATAAAATTATGTATTATAGTTGGACACATTTTGCTTTCCATTTTGAGAAGTAGATATTAGTGTCTCTCTCTGTGTGTGTGTGTGTGTGTAAACTTACCTGTGATAACTTTTTTATTTTTATTTTTGTACTGGGCATCTAATGCAGGGGTGTTTTACCACTAAGTCACATCCCCAGCCCTTTTAATTTTTTTTTATTTTTGAGGCAGGGTCTATCAAAATTGCTTAGGGCCTAAGTTGCTGAGGCTGACCTTGAATTTATGATCTTCCTGCCTCAGCCTCCTGAGTCTCTTGGATTATAGGTGTATGCCATCACACCCAGAGATAAATTTATTTTTAAATGAAATGGAATCTTGTACATGAATATTGATTACCTTGTTCAGTTCTCCCAAGGCCCCTGGCTTCTTCTGTCATATATATAAGTTTCAAAGGGAAAGAATAAAAACAATTTTACAAGTGCTTCTACCTTTAGGTGAATTATTTTTATAATCCATATCATATATGAGATTAGAATTTATTTACAATGTTGGTAAGTATGAGAAATTTCTTTGTACTTAGAGACTGTTAAACCAAAAACACTTGATTCTAAGCCCTTAGAACCAATGATATCAAAGCTGACATCTGTTAAGTCAATGAAATTAACTCACCCTTACAGCCCAACTTCATAGAACTAAAGAATCAGTGGAGATAGTGGGCTGAAGTTTTAGGCACCCATGGGATACGAAATAATACCCCTGTGGAAAGATACCTGCACAGAAAAATGACAGATTTTTTTTTGTGTGTGTGTGTGTTGGGGGGTATTAATTGTACCTTTGGAGATTAAAATAGAAAACTACTGGGTAGCTAGGCCAGGACTGAAGGGTGTAGTGGGATGATAAATATCTTCATTGGGGTATTATGTCCCCTAGCATCTTAAATTTATAGCAGTAGAGGCTGTTTTTCATTTTGGGGGGTCATAACCCTGTGTTCTCTTCAAAAAAAGACCCCACCCCACTATCAGTACAACCCTGCCACATTGGATGGGCAAAACTGGTTTCAAGTATGTGATTTGGACAAATCTTGACTTCTGAAATTTTTCATCAGCAAACATGGCTGGAGGGAGGAACTCAAGTGCTTTCTTTGCATGGGTTTCAATAGAAATATTGCTCCCTCTGCTGGCAGGTGGTTAGCATTTACCACATCTCAAGGATGATGTGGAAAAAAGGGTCTCTCTCCTCCACCCACAAGCTATTTGACCTTGTTCAAGTTGCTTTACTTCTATGAATCTCCATTTTTGTATCTTTAAAATTTTAAAAACTACCTTTCAAAATGCCATTAAGACTATCTGATTTATAAACAAACCCATAAAAGATATTTAATGGGAGATACTTTCATTGTAAATTATGGGGAAGAAAGCTAGCCTGTTTAAGTTTGTTAAGGTTATAAAATATGATATTCAGTATTATTTATTCTCTGAATTTGAGAAACTTGTGTGTGCACTGTGTTAACCAAGAATCTACTATTATGAAGCATGTAGTAATAATGTAATATTTGTAAAGTTATTGATAATTCTCAAGAAATCTATAACTTAAGTCACAGATGCCCAAAAGCCTTTTTATAAAATTCAATACACATTCTTAATAAAAGTATTAGATAAAATAGAAGTTAATAAATATCCCCTTAATATGAAAGTTGAGAGGGGTGTACTTTTTAGAAAAAACCCCACCATATCCAAGTCAATAAACAAACTACAAACAGAGAGAAATATAACTGCAACATATATCATAAAGAATCTCCTTAATTTACAAAGAACTCAAAATTGAGAAAAAAACAGAGACTCATACACACAAAACCCACAAGGGTTCCTTAAACATATTAACTTTATTCATGGCAAGAGAAACATGATGGGAAAGTTCTTTCAATTTTACTGAACGTCTGAAAAAGTTCATGGTAAATCATTGGGGAAAAACTAAGATTACAACTTCTTACTATCAGGTTGGTGTGCAATCAGAGCTTGAAAATACACTTTTCTGTGATCAATGGAGGGAATTTGAATTTGGGTGGATATTAGATGAAAGATAAATTTCTTTTTATGGTGTTATGATAATAGGCAGGTGTTCATGTCCTTAAGAAATACATGCTTTGATATTCAGGGCTAAATTGCCAGGAGGTCTGTAACCCTTCTTTTAAATACTTCTACTCAAAGAAGTGTATAAGTGATGGTGGTGGTGGTGGTGTGTGTGTGCTTGTGTATGTGTGAAATGCAGATTACTAGTGGTTCTTTATGAGAGTGATTTTTTTTTCCCAAGGACAGTTGGCAAAGTCCAGAGATAATTTCAGTTGCTTTGGGAGGACGTGCTACTGGAAAGCAGTTGGGGTTGCTGCTTGACATTCTATAATTTTCAGAACAACCCCACAAACAAAGAATTATCCAGTCCAAAATGTCAGTAGGTGAAAGTTTAGAAGTTGGACATAAATAAAAATGAAGCCAATATGGCTAAAGTCAACAATTGTATATCAGGTGATTATACTGTCATGTTTTAAATAAAACATTTAGGGGAAAAGCAAGTGTAAAAAGAATAAAAGGAGTCTAAGAGAAAGAAAAACTTCACTACAAAACAACAGGGAAAACAGTGATTAAAAACAGTCTTTTTTTTTTTTTTTTTTAAATTTTCTTCTTCTTTTTAAAACAGTGAGAATATAGAAATTGTGCCCAGTCTATTCCCTAGGTGGTGGCAACAACAACAACAACAAAAACAAAAACAGCATTAAGTTGAGAGATTTTCAAATGTAATTTTTAGAATATTTCTTTTATAATTTTATGTATTTTCTACCAGGCTTCCACTGTGTAATGATCAGATTGTATCATTCTGTTATATTAAAACTAAATCAAAATGAGCAAACTGGGAAACCATTAGCTGGTTCCTTCCCTGCAGGGCTCAGAAGACTTATAACTGAAAAATAGGCCTCAAAAATGGTTATTAAATTTTTTCCTTGACAAATTAATTTTTATTATAACACAGTAAATCAACAAGGTTTGTAAAACTCTGGGTTTATCTTATTTTAGCATTCATCCTGACCTAACTGGGCAAGGACTAGAAGGTACTGGAAAATGCAGAATGAGTTTACTAAAAAAGTGGGGGTTTATTTATGGTAGAAATGGATACAAAGATGCTGATCTCTTATCAGTAACGTGACTAGCAGGCCTTGCTTTGCTAATTACCTTTTTAATCTGAGCCTCTGCTGTTATTCAGTTCTTTTTCTTCCTTTCTCAGGGTTATTTTACTGTGAAGAACAATAATAAAATGGATTGATATCTCTAAGTACTTTTCCACTGTATATTTCATCCCTAGTACTTCTTATTTTCCTGTAGCCTTCCATCTGTGAGTTTTGTGGGGAAGGTGGATACAGATAAACATGGAGTCAGAGCTCAGATTTTAATTTCTAAAGACTTAAACCAAAACCCCAAAACCAAACACACACGTACACACACACACACCCCCAAAAAAAAACACCCCACAAAAACAAAAAAACAAAAGCAGAGTAGAAACAGAAGAATTCAGTCAGTCAGGCCACAAAGGAAAAGATCCCAGGCATTTGAAAAAAGAAGAGGATCTCCTTAATTGCAAATAATTAATATTGAATAATGTAGGACATATATTTATTTAATTAATTATCAACAAATAGGAAATAGGAAAAGGATAAAATATGTCCAAAATCAGCATTCACACCCAGAGATTGAGATGTTTGCCAGATGAAAGAAAGAAGACAGGAGAATAAAGGAGGGTTATCTGCGGCATCTCTGGAAGGGTCCAGTTAGAAACCTCCAGACACATTTGAGGATTTCATGGCAGACTTCTGTTCCACATTTCTCCAGGAACTTGGGAGAAGGAAGATCTATACCAGTACATCAAACCGGAAATTGGGTATTTTGTGGTGTGTTTAGGCAGAATGGGTCTGAGGAGGGTAGGAGTTACTTTACAAAGTCACCACTTGGTCAGCTCCCATCTTCTGTTCCCTGAGGAATGTGGAGTTGGTGGGGAATGGGACACATTCTAAGATTTAATCTTGTCCCTGAAAAGTGCTCCTGCTATTTTTGTGTTAATTCAACGTCAGCACATTACTTGATCTTTGGGGGTTAGAATTGCCAGGTAAAATACAGATGCCGAGTTAAATGTGAACTTTGGATTTTAAAAAAGGAAAAACTTTTTAGTATAAATATGTCCCATACAACATTTGGGACATACTCATACAGACAAAATGATTTGTGGCTGACCTGAAATTCCTGTATTTAATTGATAAACCTTTCCACCCTATTTGGAATTCTTCTCTCCTTTTTTTCCTTCATTTCCTAGCATTTAGGGAGAGCAAGCAGCTTAAGTCACAGCATACTATCAGGAGTGAGGGTGCTGTTTCCCATTCTAAACAGCCTTTCTGCACAGGCCTCTTTCCACTTTGGACAACAGTCTCTTCTCTCATTGTACTTTTTGTCTCTGTCATTTGCAGTCTGTTTTTAGCACAATTAGTGCTCAGGGAATGGCGGGGTCTTCCCACAGTTGTCTCTGGGCTACCGCAAATCTCTCTGATATTGCCATTGCTCAAAAGACCCTGCAGCATCCATGATTCGGCTCCTGGTTTAGTTGGTCAATCCCATGGCTTCTACTTTACCTTATTATTTGCCTTATTTCTCAGTTACTTCTATAGCCCTCTCATGAACCATGGGAACTTTCTGAGATACCCTCAGTGTCCCACTAAACTGAGGGAAATTTGAGAGCTACCTTTCTCTCTCCATGCCCTTTGGAACTCTAACATGAGTGTATCAAACCTTTATATTTGTTCCATAGTCTCTAAATCCTTTTTTCTTAAAATTGTTTTTTTCTGTATGTGCTTTGGCCTAAGCATTTTTCTATTGTTCTATTTCTCAATTCACAAATGCTCTTTTTACAGTGTTCTAATCTGCTATCACACTTATATTATTTTGTTATTGTAGTTTTCAGTTAGTTCCATTTAGTTCTTTTTAATTCTCTAGTTTTCTGGCAAAACTCTCCGTTTTAATCTACTTCATTTTTTCCTCCATTTGCATGGGCATACTAGTCATAGTTATTTTTAAATTGTGTATAGGCAATTTATAAACTCTACTATTCTTTAAAAAAATTTTTTAAATTTGTTTTAATTCGTTACACATGACAGTACAATAATCTTGATATATCATACATTTGAATCAGATGGGGTATAATTTCTCATTTTTCTGAGTGTACAGGTTGCAGAATCACATTGGTCATACAGTCACGTATATACATACAGCAATAATAATGGCTATTTTATTCTGCTGTCCTTCTTTCCCCCTTCCCCTCCCCTCCCCTCCCATCACTTCGCTCTACCCAATCTAATGTGACACACTTCTTTTTTTTTTCCTCACATCGTCATACATGTATTCTGTGTAATGATGAGGGTCTCATTCCATCTTCTGTGTAATTCCCCTTCTCCCTCCCTTTCCTTCCTACCCCTCTTCCCTATTTAGTGGTAATCTTCTTCTCATGCTCTTCCTCCCTACCCCATTTTGAGTCACCCCTTTATATCAGAGAAGACATTTGGCATTTTAAACTCCACTGTTCTTGAGACTTGGTTCTATGGTCTGGTTTTTGCTCATCTTATTTTAAATGATTTAGTCTTTGAGCATGCCTGATATTTTTTATAAATTTAATGTATACATTGCATATGGAAAACTAGAGACTCTAGGCCACATCATCTTCTTTGAGAGGATTCACCCTGTCCTCTGCTAGGCAGTGGGTTTTATTTACCCGAATCAAATCAGGGATCCAGTCAAATTGAGGATAGAGCCCTTTGAATGGAGTCCCCTAGGGGTTCTAACTGAAAACAATCTAGGTTGTTCACCAGATCCCTTGCCTCTACTGGGTTTTCAGTTGTAATCACTGTGTCTTCAGTATTGTGAGACAGCAAAATCTCTATTTTGTTTCTCACGGGTTTAGCTTGTTAGCTTTCAATCCTGTAGAGACTGAGAACTTAGCAAATGTCTTGGAGGAAACCAGTCATGTGTCAGGTAATGTCTACAAAGTACTTAGCACACAGTTAGCCACAGGAGAGTATCTAGAAAGGGATTATTAAAAAAGAAGCTGTGATTCTATGGACAAAAGTCTCTGAAGTGGAAAAATTTGGTTACTGCCTTAATCCAATGTCAGACTACCATCTCCTATAGTACAATTAGATGTTACATGCTTCTTAGGTGATGAAATAAGAAGTATATTACATTGCCTTTGTAGTCCAACTGCTAAATATATTTTACCTGAATCAAATCATGAAGAATCAGATGAATCAATTACAGAATATTCTATGAGATAATCAACTTCGGTTCTTAAAAAAAAAAGGCAGAAAGATGCTTCTGGTTAAAAGGGATTAATGAGACAAAAACAAAACAAAACAAACAATAAATCCAACCTAACCCAACCAAAACAAAATAAAAAACTCTACATACATATATAAATCTTGTTTGAATCTGTAAGACATTTTGAGGTCCACTGGTGAACTTAAAATGAACTCTAAATCATATGATATTGACACTAAAAACTTTCAGATGTGTAAATGATTCTACATATAGAAAACTATATTCAAGAGATGACATGCTGAAGTTTTTAGGGGTAAAATATTATCATGCCTATAATTTACTTTCAAATATTTTAACAAAAATAAATATTAAATAAAACAAATGTAGAAACATGTTAGCAGGGCTGGGGATGTGGCTCAAGTGGTAGCACACTCGCCTGGCATGCGTGAGGAGCTGGGTTCGATCCTCAGCACCACATAAAAATAAAATAAAGATGTTGTGTCCACCGAAAACTATAAAATAAATATTTAAAAAATTCTCTCTCTGTCTTAAAAAAAAAAAGAAACATGTTAGCAGCTTTTATATCTAGGTGGATATTGTTTGTCATATATTTTTACTTTTCTGTGGGTTTAAAATTTTTCAGAATAAAAACTAGTAGGAACATTCTTGACTTTTCCATTTGTTTTTCTTTCTCTTTCTTTTCCTTTTTTTATTTTTGGTACCGGAGACTGAACCCAGGGGTATTTTACCATTGAGCTACATTCCCAGACCTTTTTATTTTTTATTTTGAGACAGGGCCTTGCTAAATTGCTGAGGCTGGCCTCAAACTTGTGATCCTCTGCCTTCCGCCTCCTCCAGAGTTGCTGGGGTTATAGGCAGGCCCAACCAGCTTGGCTTTTCCATCTGAATTATTAGATACTCTTAGTTTTTAAATTCATTCAGTAAACATTTATTGGGAACCTACTGTGTATTATATACTCTTACAGGTGCTGAGGAGTGGGAATGAACTAGATTTATAAGATCATTCTCTTTCAGGTTTCTTACCATAAAATAGAGTAAGATGACCCCCACATAATAATAGTGCTTTGCAGAGAGGAGGCACCCAATAAATTTTGGTTATTATAATTAATTAACTTTGCCTGTTGTTGATTTAATTTATCAATTTGACATTTCTGGCTTTCCAACTCAAATCCAGATAAAAATACATCATTTCCCATCTTATGTATTTTTCTCAAAATTTCCTGATGTTACTACTCATTTTTGTTAATATTAGAGCATATGACGTCTTGGAGAAAAGATGATATAAAATCAAAGCAAAGATGAAATTAAAATGATTAGGAATGTTATATAATTCAAGTTAGGTTTTCAAATATGCAAGTATCCTAAGGTCTAAAGTTTATAAAGATTTTATTGATAATTATGTCCTGGTCTAAGATTGGGTCACAAATTAGAAGAAATTTAAGAAAAGTTTCTAACCTAACAAAAGAGGTGGAAGACCTGTATAATGAAAACTACAGAACACTAAAGAAAGAAATCAAAGAAGACCTTAGAAGATGGAAAGATCTACCTTGCTCTTGGATAGGCAGAATTAATATTGTCAAAATGACCATACTACCAAAAGTACTATACAGATTTAATGCAATTCCAATCAAAATCCCAATGGCATTCCTCATAGAAATAGAAAAAGCAATCATGAAATTCATCTGGAAAAATAAGAGATCTAGAATAGCTAAAGCAATCCTTAGCAAGAACAGTGAAGCTGGTGGCATCACTATACCAGACCTTAAACTATACTATAGAGCAATAGTTAACAAAAACAGCATGGTATTGGCACTAAATAGACTGGTAGACCAATGGTACAGAATAGAGAACACAGAGACTAACCCCCATAATTACAGTTATCTTATATTAGACAAAGGCGCCAAAAACATACATTGGAGAAAAGATAGCCTCTTCAACAAATGGTGCTAGGAAAACTGGAAATCCATATGCAACAAAATGAAATTAAACCCCTATTTCTCACCATGCACAAAACTCAAAATGGATCAAGGACCTAGGAATGAAACCAGAGACCCTGCATCTAATAGAAGAAAAAGTAGGCCCAAATCTCCATCATGTCGGATTAGGTCCCTACTTCCTTAATAAGACTCTTATAGAGCAAGAAATAAAATTAAGATCAATAAATGGGATGAATTCAAACTAAAAATCTTCTCATCAAAAGAAACAATCAATGAGGTGAATAGAGAGCCTACAGCTTGGGAGCAAATTTTTACCACTTGCACATCAAATAGAGCACTAATCTCTAGGGCATACAAAGAACTCAAAAAGCTAAACATCAAAAAACTCCAAATAATCCAATCAATAAATGGACCAAGGAACTGAACAGACACTTCTCAGAAGATGATATATAATCAATCAAGTAATACATGAAAAAATGTTCAACATCTCTAGCAATTAGAGAAATACAAATCAAAACTAAGATTTCATCTTGCTCCAGTCTGAATGGCAATTACCAAGAATACAAGCAACAATAAGTGTTGGTGAGGATGTGAGGGAAAAGGTACACTCATACATTGCTGGTGGACTGCAAATTGGTGCAGCCAATATGGAAAGCAGTATGGAGATTCCTTGGAAAACTGGGAACAGAACCATCATTTGATCCAGCTATCCCACTCCTTGGCTTATACCCAAAGGACTTAAAAACAGCATACTACAGGGACATAGCCACATCGATGTTTACAGCTGAACAATTCACAATGGCTAAACTGTGGAACCAGCCTAGATACCCTTCAATGGATAAAGAAAATGTGGTATACACAATGGAATATTATTCAGCAATAAAAGAGAATAAAATCATGGCATTTGCAGGTAAATGGATGAAGTTAGAGAATATATTGCTGAGTGAAGTTAGCCAATCCCAAAAAACCAAATGCCAAATGGTTTCTCTGATATAAGGAGGCTGATTCATAGTGAGGTTGGGAGAGGGAGCATGGGAGGATTAGACGAACTCTAGATAGGGCAAAGGGGTGGGAGGAAAAGGGAGTGTGCATGGGGGTAGAAAATACGTTGGAATGATATGGACATCATTACCCTAAGTACATGTATGAAGACACAAATGGTGTGAATATACTTTGTGTACAGAGATATGAAAAACTGTGCTCCATATGTGTAATATGAATTGTAATGCATTCTGCTGTCATAACAAATTAGAATTAAAAAAATAAAATACTGGGCTGGGGTTGTGGCTCAGTGGCAGAGCACTTGCCTCACACATGTGAGGCACTGGGTTCAATCGGCACCACATAAAAACAACAAAATAAAGATATTGTGTGCATGTATGATTAAAATAATATTAAAAAATAAAATACTAAATCTTTAACTGTAAAAATAAAAAACACTCGAAATTCCTTAACACTCTTTCCAATAATCTTACTTCTTTTACACACTGGGTAAACTTAACACATGACTTTATCTATGAGTACGAGTGCGCCTTCCTTGCATTCTGCTCCACCCACTCACATTCTCAGATGCTAATGGCTTGCTCTGATAAATGCAGGGTTTAAGTTCATAACATACAACTAATCAACAAGTTCCAAAGTTTTCCTTTTGGTATAAACTGTGATCATAGCTTATAACTTATTATACGAATTGTTTTAATGCAATAGTAGTATAAAAACCAAACTAAAGTTTATTCATTTAACTTGCAAAGTAATACATAAAATTGATTGAGGTGACCCAGTAACATAAAATAATAAGTGGTACTTTTGAGGCTCAGTTTATTTTCAAGTGTTTATTAAAAAAAATAACAAAACACTTCTACTTTTCTCTTACATCTTTATAGAAGAGTAGAACACTTATTCCTTTGGTAGCAATAATATCAAACATCTCCTATGTCTTGAGCATTGTACTTGCAATTCAATGCAATCTTGTCCATTAACAATATAGTAAATTTGTTACTATAACAATGCAGATTTTAAATTACTTACAATAAAGAATTTTATTATTATTTTGAATAGAATTAAAATAAATAAACTATAGAAATAATTTAACAAATCTATGGAGTACTACCATGTGGAATACAAAAGAATAAATTAAAAATGGTCCCTGCCATTAAGAAATTCACAGTCTAAAGAGACAGAAAAAGAAAATATAAAATTTAGCATAGTATGACAGCTTTGAGTGTGGTATAAACAAAGAAGTACAGAAACCTTAAAAGGGTCACTTAATCCAGAACAGTAGTAGGTAGGACTGTTTCCAGGCTAAGGTGATGAGTTCTACAAAAGATTTTGCCAAGAAAAGAATTCATGGAGGATCAAAGGAAGAAGTTTATAGATATATCAAACAGCCTGTGCAAAAGGCAGAAAATTGAGGGAATTTACATGTTCAGAGAACTGCATAGCTTGATGTCACTGAACTAAAAAGTTATAGGATGGAATAGTGGTGCGATAAGAGGCTAGTTACAGGTCAGACCACATCATTAGAAACTGTACAAACTTTGCCAGGGAATTTTGACCTTTACCTGAATGCATTGAAGTGTTTAAGTTAGGTCATATGATAATTTGGGGACTTAGAAAGATTATACTGGTGAGGAAAGAACTGGAGGCAGGTACACCAGTTAAGAGGTTATTAAAGTAATCCTAACTTCAGATAAGGATCAGAATTAAGTAATGAAGCAGAGATAAATATGGAGAAGGATTGAAATGCCTAGGTATTAGGATGATAATATCACTAAACCTTGACTTCTGCTTGAACATGGAGAATGTTGGAGAAGAGTAAAATATGGTAACTACTGAACAAAGCCCATCATTCACTGAGGTCTGGGATGAAGAACAATTATTTCTGTGAGAGAATGAGTTCTGATTCAGGTGTCTGGAGCCTACCGGGCAGATCTGATCTGTGTCCTGGGTGTGAACATCATCAGCACCAACGATGGCCATAGTTGATGCTGGAGGAGTGGGTGGGATTATCTAGGATGTTCCTTAAGAATCATCAACATGTAGTAAGTAGCAGAAAGAAAGTAAGTCTTTGAAAGAAACTGAAAAGACTGGTTAGAATAAGCAAAGAAAAAATCCAAGAGGTTCTAGCCCCAAACCTAGAAGTTATAAGAACTGAATGTTTATGGGTGTCAAATACTTGAACAACCAAAATGCATTCAATGGATTCATCAATTAAGTCATTTGTAACTTGGATAACAACAGTTTTAATCATGTGGAGTGTAGGTCAGTTTAGAGCAGATTGAGCAATGAATGACTGATGAGGAAGTAAGAGTCAAAGAAGTGTTTTCAGGACATAAAATTAGAAGCACTATGGACAAATCAAGGTTTGATATCTTAAAAACATAGACTTACCTAAACCACAAATATCACCCCCTAGACAAATAAACAAAGGAAATTACATCAGGTAGGGCTTTTAGTGCAAAGGCTGAAACTCAATTTGTGTTAGTTTAGGTAAGCAGACAGGGAATGACTAAAACCAGGGTCCCAAATGCAAACAGACCTCTCCTGTAGCTGTTTCTCTTTCCTGTTGTCTCCATATTCTCTTATGATAATCTGTTTTTGCGTGGCAGGGGACCATTTCAACAGTAAAGAGGAAATGGATTTTTTTCCTCTGACTCATGGAAGAGGGTGGTTTTGGTCATGTTTCTATCCCTAGACTCACACAGAGGTAAGGGAGACAGGACACTGTAAATAACAGCATGGGGAAGAAGTGAGAAGGACAATTTCCCTAATTAGGGTGATCTCTATTAATAGAGGAAGGCAATAGATGGTGAAAGGGTTGGGCAAAGACAAGAGTTCACATCCATTACAAAAGATGATACTACTATATGTGTCCATATGCTATTGTACACAGATGCTATTCATAAAATGCTTTAAAGCTTTAATTTTTCCAATAATTTCAAAGTGCTTTCTTATTATCTCTTATTAAATAAAATTAGTAGGGTCTCTTCCTTTCCAATTACATTTTTGTTAAGAAGGCATGGGCAGAAGAGAACACTGCTGGGTCCAGGAATTATGCTCTATGAATAGCATAAGTTGTGGAGAAGACATAGGAAGAGACAGGTTAGCAGTGGCAATCAAAGAATGATTGAACTAATACGCAAATGTTACAGAGAGGTGGTCTTCAGTTCAATGAGGACAAACTGATATTGATCAGAGTTATCCTAGCATACAATAGGACGGTTCTGTCACATAGTGGGGATCCTATAAGAAGTATTTGAACTTGGGTTTGCTGACTGACAGGGTTTGAAGGATGAAATTATTGTACAGCCCTGGAAACTGAACTGCCTGATTTTCAAGGCCTTTTCCAACTCTAAAAAGGTAAGTAGAAGATTATCACTCATTTTCTGCTTGATCCAACAATGGCAATTTGTATAGAGTGTATAGGCTTCTTTCTTTTAGTTGCCTACTGATTAAATTCTAGTTTTCTGGATTCTTATTTTTGTGCCATAGAGAACACTTAAAGAAGAAAACCCCATACCAACTAAAATGTTTTGTAAATACTTTTTAACATGGTGGTGACCTGATTCATAATGAACACTATGATGGAATATTATATCATCTGCTCTTGCGAAAAAGAGAAATAAAAGTTGAAATAAAGGTTCTTTGAAAGTTGTAAACTTTAACAAAGTCAAGTGTCAAGGATTCTTTAGGATAATTTTGATTTTCTTTTAAATATGGAGAAAACAAAAAGGAGCTGAAAGTCCTTTGTCTTTATACCAATGAATAATACACTAGATGGTGCTCTAAGGCCATCAGAAGTTTTACTAGACTATATTGTATAGCAGTTCTGATGGTATTTGTGCTTTGGAAACTCTCCACACATTTTCAGCCACTGAGAATAATCTCAGGTTTGTAGGAAAGTAATGGAAATCTTAATCTGATGAGCTTTAGCCCTAAAATCAGACTGATTTTAAACTAAACCACGGGTTTAACATTTAACAATTTGATAATTCAATTTGATTCCACTGGAATGGAAAATTTAAAGTTATTGAAATGTGAGTTTATTATGCATTTAAATATATTGCTATTATTTTCATGTAGTCCTCCCATGAGTTTATTTATGTCTATTGTTTAAGTTAGTTTTTTCAAGTTGCTTCCTAAATTTTTGAATTATCATTAAACAGAAAACACAAATACCAAACTCTTAACATTTAAAGTCTTACTAAATACCAACACAAGTACATTAAACAATACATTTGAAATCATTCTATCAGTATATTATTTCTTACATAAAACAGTTCATGATTTTTTTCACATTACAATAAAAGCAAAAAAATATTTTTTACTAAAGTGTAAAACAAAAATAAAGTTTTACTTTTAAATGTTAAATATTAAAAAGGTAGATAAAAAATATCAACAGAACTTTTGTAAGTACAGACATTTTGAAATTTCAAAGTCACAAGATCTGACTGTAGTTTTTTTCTACTTATCTTTCCAGTTCTGCTTCTAGAATTTCTCCCCACGTATCTGCATCCATCGGGCACATAATTTTTTCTGGGAGGCTAATGGGAGAACGTATGTTGCTGTATCTGCCACTTAGCCATTCATGTTTTACTTTACTCTTCTGGTAATTCCTTAGTAGTATTACCTGAAAGGGGTAAACCATCATCGTTCAAAAAGAATGTAGGAAGTGGTTGGTTAGTGAATTTGTTCAAACTAGAGAAGCTGACTCACAGGGCTGAGAATATTAGGTTCTTACATTGATATACACATGTTAATACATTCATGTATATGCACATGAATGTGTGCATGTGTTTATGTATATGTGTGTACACAGAGACTGAGCCACAGAGTTTACTGGACGTTTTGGATAAGGGGACTGAAATGGCTAACAGGAAAGTTCCTGAATTTAGGATTTGAAAATATGAAAGGGTGAATGGGAGATAGTGTGGAGTCAGTGTATTTAGCAGGAAAATAATAATAACTCAACTTTAACTCATTTCCCAAAGTCCTCACACTCTGTACATTATTCTGTATATGTAATCCTACCATTTCCAAACCCACCACCATAATACTGTCAAAAGCACTGTGAACAGGAAAGGGTAAACTTACCCTCCAGGAATAACCACTTTCTAGGTCGTCATCTATTTCTCTTTGGCACACAGCTCTTACAGTCAAGCAGTGGGGCTTCCATAAAGAGTCACTGTTTCTTATTGTGTAATTCCAGCTCCTACATGTCACAGAAGCTCTGCACAAACTCTGAATGTCCAGCTGACTGAAAATTTTAAAAGTGACTTCTAGAGGCAGCAGTTCAACAAAGTTATTTTCACTCTCGTTTATTGCCTTCTCAGCATCCACAGAATTCAATTCTATGTCAGAAACTCTCAAATTATTGTTTCTCTTGGAATTTTTCTGCATAGCGTGATGTTTTAATAAATTATCTTCATTTGTAACCTAAAAGGCAAAGTTTAAACATATTCAGTCTCTTCAGATAAGACTACAAATCCTACTCAGAATGAGATACCTTTTGGGGTATGATTAAAGAATTTTAACTCTTCTTTACTTAAGCTTCTGAATCTGTAAAATAGTGCCAATGCTGCTTTTCATGTGGTTCCCAAAGATTGACAGGGATAATTTATAAAATAGCCTCACATCTGAATTACACATGGGAGGCACTCAACATTTTGGTTACCTTCGTTATGGAATATTTTTAATAATGGGGTTGTTTCTAAATGTTTTGTTTTGTTTGTTTTTTTGTTTGTTGTTTTGTTCTCAAAGAACACTGTCCAAAAGGGAAATGATTCTCCATGTCAGACCATATTTATTGAGTTTATAATTACCGAGAGAACACATTCAAGTATTTACTAAAAGTACTTTTAAAAATGAGTATGAGTCAATTCTATCAAACCCAAGTAAGAATACTTGGGTTTGATGTCTTGACATTAAGTTCTTCATCTATAATTTGTGACTTAATCATAAGAAAGATTCTTTTTAGTAATTCATATAAGAATTGTTTGTCTATTTGCACCTAGTGGGTAGGGGCTCAATTTGACACAAATACTAAAAGAAATGGACTAGAGAATGATATCCTGGTCATAATGACACAAAGTCTCAAATATTTAATTCAAACTAGTGTTTAAGAGATGGCCTCTTAAAGATATCCTACTGGTATAGTTAATTATGAGCTAAGTATAATAGTATCTAAGGCATCAAGCAAGTGAGCAATAACTATAAACAATGTTTATAATTCAGCCAGCTGGATTATGTGACTACAGATTTAAAGGTTCTGAAATCGCTATTCTTGAGCTACCTTCACATATAAAGACAGCTTGTATTTACTTAAAATCAGTTTAGAACGTTTTGAACTTCATTTTAAAATGGGCTTCAGGGTATAGTAGAAGGGGTTCAAGATACAACGGAATGCTTCTTTTAGCTCAGCTAATAGCAATTGCCCTATTCAAGTGTGCTATACAGTAATGTTTCTGGACTTGCCCAGACCACAGTGGCTCCCATACTTTAGGTTGTTTATGATACAAATTACTTGTAGTGGTTAGAATTGTAACCCCTGTGTTCAGGAAAGGACTTTGTCTTGAGGTTTTGGGGAAGTAAGAAAACTGACAAAACAAGACGATGAGTCATGAGCAATGAATCTTCGCACATTCTCCCCTCCTACCATCCAAACAAACCAAAGCCAAACCACCATGTTTTTGAAAAGAATCTCATATTAGGAGGATGTTACACTGCATTTAAATGTTCTCACTGGGGAATAAAACGCTTCCTCCCATCAGAATTCCACTGGAGGAGGAGGAAGGTTTTTGAAATTGACAGTCGGGAGTGCCTTGACCAGGTTCCTAAAATCTCTCTATGAATCTTTCTTCAAGTTCAGTTTTGACTAGTTGCCTAGAAAACTACTTCTTTTCTGTCTTTCATGAATCAAGCTTTTCAGTTTGGTAGGACGTCGGGCTCAGACTAGCTCTCGGAGAGCCTCCATCCTTCGGGAACCCACGGTCGGGACCTCGGGTCTCATCCTAGTCACCCTCCTGTGTGCTCTGGGTGAGCTGCAGCTGCCCGAAACCCAAGAACACCTGGCACTGACAAATGAACAACTGTCAAAACTGTCACCTCGATTCCAAGCCACTGAAGGAAGGCTTGGTTTGCGCATGGGTCGTGCCCCAGAGCGCGCAGGCCTATAGGTCCGCGAAGGGAAGACCCTCCTACTTACTGGGCAGCGGTGGATTCTCGTTCAGCAATTTAAATCCTCCGGGATTCGAATCCTTCCCCATCATCCTTCACGTCCCGCCCACTCTAGCCCCGCCCTGCCGACTCAAATTCGCACAGGCGCAGAGGCGCGCGCATTGCCTCCTGGGATTGGTAGTTTTTCTATGTCGTCTCAGCTCTTGAACGAAGGCAAAGGAAGGCGCCAAGGACTACAAGGCCCGGCGTCCTCCAAACCCGGTGGGCGGTGAGAATGGATGGGGGTGTAGGGAAGCCGGGTTTTTTAAACAATAATTCGTAGGACCTGAAGGGGGAATCCCCGATTGCGTCACTCGTTTGGGTGGAGGGCGGGACTCCGGAAGTGGCGCTGGGGCCCCTGGCCCTCAAGGAGTGAGCTCTCCCGAGCTGAGTCTTTGCTCCCCCTCCCCCTCTGTTTTCCAGGGGCCTGGGCATGCCCCGCGCGTGTCTGTGGAAGGCGGAAACGGCTGCAGGGGCCCGTGTTCTTGCGAAGGGACCTAACTAAGCCCGCCATGTCTGGGGGCTTCGAGCTGCGGCCGCTGGGCGACGGCCCCCGGGTGGCCCTGGCGCCCGGGGAGACGGTGATCGGTCGCGGGCCGCTGCTGGGAGTAAGTGTGGGCGGGGGCTTGGCGGACCTGGAGAGCCTTGTGAGGTTCTTGCTGGCTCTTGAGGCCTTAAGTCCTGGCTCCATTCCTCACAAGTCCTGCCTGACTGGATTTTGGAAGTTTGAGGCAAAATGTTTTTCAGTCAACTCACAAACATTTCTTTGTGTTGTCTTTAAAAGCACAGACTGTATTAACCATCATTATCATTTTATCCAGGGGGTTGGCAAACTAGGACTGTGAGTTGTTGTATCGACCATGAACTAAGAATAGTTTTTCAGTTTAAAAATGTGAAATTGGCTAATAGTTACTCCAAGGGTTGAGGATATTGTATCTTGTCTTGCAAAGCCTAAAATACTTACAGTAGAATCTGGCCCTAAAAAGGTTTGTCAACAGTGAAATTATCTCACCTGAGTTAATTTCTTTTCAGCTCTGGCTTTGTGGGTCTTTCTTTTATTATAATAACTTTTTTTTTTTTTTTTAGTAATCTCAATAGCTAATTCTTAAGTAGTATGTGGTGTAGTGTTCCAGCCATTGACCTACAGAAACTTTATTTTTAATTTTTTTTATTGATACTGGAGATTGAATCCAGCCATGTGTAACCACTGAGCCACATCCCCAGCCCTTTTCTGTTTTTTTTTTTTTTTAATATTGAGACAGGGTCTCACTAAATTGCTTAGGGACTCACTAAGTTGCAGAAGCTGACTTTAAACTTGTGATCCTCCTGAGTCACTGGGATTACAGGATTGTGCCACCATGCCTGACTAGGAGACTTTATATATACCATTCGATTTAATCCTTTCAAGACCCTGTGAATAAGGTGGTTTTATTATCTTTATTACGAAATTTGAACAATAAATTGAACAATATATTGCCACTAAGATATATGTTTATTCTCTTTGTTACAATAAAGAGAAAAGCTTCAGATTACATTATGGAATTCTAAAAATGCCTTCCTGAGCACATATCTGCCCCCTCCTCGCCCGCATTTAACACTTCTTGTGTATTGCCCAGTTTGTGTAGAGCATTTTGCAGACCTTAGTACTGCTGGGGCAAACAAAGCTAAGTGGGGCATGGGTCCCTGCCTTATAGGAGTTCTCTCTTGTATTGATATGTGGCAGCCAATACCACCGAGTAAGGAATGTTGACTATTACCCTGGTTAACTTACAGTGTCTTAATGGACCATTGGTTACTTACAGCTCCTCTGGGAAAAAAAGGTTGTCTTGTGGAAGTTGGTTCCAACGGGGTGTGTGTGTGTGCATGTGTGTAATTGTAGTAAGGTTATTGAGTTCAGTACTATATATTTTTTCTGGGCAAGTAATTATTTAAATGTTACATAACACCTTGTTACTTTTCAACATAGTGTGTTAGCCGATTAAACATTTGAAGGTGGAACCTAGGAATGTTTTTTGGCTTTGCTTGTTTCTTTTAAATATCAAGGTTAGAAACTCAATGTAGTATGTGCTTTTAGTAATCATATGTCTGGACTAACAAGTTTTTACCTTGCTTAAGGAGTTGTGTCACCAATACAGAGTACTGTGGGACTGGTTAAAAGATGGATGGATTTTTGGCTTGTGTTTTATAAATATGGCAGCAGGCTGCAGACCCTGGCACATTATAAGCCTTCAATACATGATCTCTTTATTTTTGTATCTCAGCTTCTTACTTTTTCTTGCCTTCAAAAAGAGTCCCAATGTGATACAGAATGTAAAAAGAATATCTTTGAATTTTGAAGTGAATTTGAACATTGTAAAGAAGCAGTGCTACCAATTACTAAAGCTTAAGTAGCAACATTTGTAATAATTATGTGTTAATTAGTTTTGCTGTTGTATTGATTAATAATTTACTAAATTCAGAAAATAGTTGATAAGTATATAAGAAGGAGTGTAGAAACAAAAAGAAGGTGAAATAAATCATTGCTGTCAAGAAATTTCTAGGTTAGAGGTATGATACATAAGCAGATAGGTAAGCAGGGTAAATCCTTAAATGGGGACTGGAGCCAAGCATGCATTTTTAAGTGAGTAAAGTGGGAAGAGTAAGAAAAGCAATATAGGAACAATAATAAATGATAACACCTTGCCTCAGGGTTGAGGCCACAAAGAGAGGGATCTCATTGTAGTTCCTGCTTTTTGCCCCAATCTGGTTATAGTGTGATATTGTTTTTACAGAGTAGTAAGCCATCTGGATTTTAGATATTATCCCCCCTAATTTTAAAAAGATCACCTTTAATTAATTTTTTTCAACACCATGAATCAAACAGAATTATGTTACTCGGTACAGAGAAGTATAGAAGATGCTTGTGGTTAAGATGAAGGATCAGGGTAAGCTTCATGAACTCAGTGACATACTGAGTTGGACTTTGAAGTGTTAGAACAGTTGTAATTTGGTGTGTAGAAAGTGGTGGTAGGGATGGAAGGGCCCATCAGCCTGACTGAATATATGAGTTAAGGCTCTAAGATTTGAAAGTGTATGGCATATTGGATAATTGAGTAAATACTGACTAGACTCTCCGTATGTCAATGATTCTGTTTAACAAACATTACTTTTTTAAAATGTTAGTTTTAGAAAAGAACTTTAAAAAATTTTTTTAGTTGTAGGTGGACACGATGATATCTTTATTTCATTTTTATGTGGTGCTGCTGAGGATTGAACCCAGTGCCTCGTGTGTACCAGTCCAGTGCACCCTACCACTGAGCCCCAGCCCCAGTTCTTAGAAAAGAACTTTTTATTGAATAGTTTTAAGTTCATAGCAAAACTGAATAAAAAGTACAGAATTCTCATATGGTCCCCCATCCTTTCCCTGCTATCAACAATCTCACACCAATGTGGTACATATTACAATTGTTCAATCTACATTGACACACCAGCATCTCCCAAAGTGCATAGTGTGCGCTAGGATTTACTCTTGAGATTGTGTATTCGATGGGTTCTGACTAACGTGTAATGACATGTATTCATAATTGCAGTAATGTGCAGAAGAGTTGCAGTGCCCTAAAAATCCTCTGTGTTTCTGCCTATTTATTCCTCCTTCCCCTGAACTCCTGGCATCCACTGAACTTTCTACTGCCTCTACTACAGTTTTGCTTTTTCTTGAATGTCATATTTTTAGAATTGTATAGTATGTAGCTTTTTCAGATTTCACTTAATTATATGTATTTAAATTTCCTCCATGTCTTTTTCAAAGCTTGATGACTCATTTCTTTTGAATGATGTTATTTGAATGATGTTTTATTGTTTGAATGTATTAAAGTTTATTCCTTCGCCTACCAAAGGACATCTTGGTTGCTTCTGAATTTTGCAATTAGGGATAAACCTGATATAAACATCCATGTAGAAGTTTTTGTATAGTCATGTTTTTAATTTATTTGGGTAGATACTAAAGAGCACAATTGCTAGATTATGTTGCAGGAGTGTATTAAGTTTTGTAAGGAATTGCTGAACTGTCTTTTTAAACTGGCTGTGTTGTTTGCATTCTTACCAGCAAAGAATGAGAGTTTCTATTGTTCCAGGTGTTTATATTGTGGCCATTCTAACAGATGTATTTGCATAACATCAGTGACTCCAAATCTTCCCTTCCTGTTTCCTACTCACCTGGAATGTACTATCTACTCACATGTCTCTATACTTTTGTATGAATTTCTTTCTCTGGAAATGTGATTTTGTAGATAGTGTCTTATGTCTGTATTTTTTAAAATTCTGAAGGTGATTCTGTTGCAAAGCTAGAGTTGAAAACTACTTCTAGACATGCTAAATAAAATGATTGACACAAATCTTTAAGAGGTCTCTGCTGAATTGAACTGAATAAGAAAAGTAATGTAACTTTTCAGAAGCATACATTTTCCTAAGCTCCAAGTGGGGATTTAAATCCAATTTCATCTTCCTAAGCTCTACTTATGTTTTCACTTACTATCACAATGTATTAATGATGAGGATGATGTTCTTATACTTATATGGCATTCACTATGCACATAGTATCGTAAGGTAAATAGGTTGGGTGAGTAGAAATTTAATGGTATCAAGTCAGGCAGTTCTATTATATTGGCTAACAATTCAACAAGCTTGAAGTAGTGTATCTCAAAAAGCATTGGATTTTAGTTTTTAAAATCAAAATTATCCACATTTGGTCACTGTTGTGGATAAAATAATTGTTTATGAATTAGCCCGATAGTCTGCCATTTACACCATTATTCTTATTGGAAAGTACGTTCACAAGTTCAAAGAATATTTCACATCTAGTATATTAGTAACCTTTCAAGAGAGCTTGTTAACACCTTTGAATCTTTTAATGGAAAGCTTCAGGCCAAAATTGAGTCCATTTCTTTAAACTTTCTCTATCTTAACATCTTAAGATGTTATCTTAAATCGGGCTTTGGTACATTGTAAGAACAGTAATGTTAAACATAATCAACTAACTTGCTCTGCTGTGGAATAAGACCAACTTCTCATCAAATGTTATGGTAGAGTCTCAGTGGTAATGACTGAACTCTGGAGTGCATGCTGGGACTGACGCTGGGAAGCTCCATATATAAGAACATTGATTGGTATATAGAAAGATTTTTTTTTTTGCAATAATTGGTCTGCATTCAATTTCAGTCTTAAGTTTGCATTTTTATTGCTGGAGACACAATAAACACAAAAGTATTGAGAAAACATCTTACGAAAATTATGCCTAAAATAGATCCCATATTTCTCCCTTAGTTTATGAATTTTCCCATAATACTGGTTCAAATTCGATTTTAAATGATTTTTAGTTTACTATAAAAATTTGAATTTGCTTATTGTTAAATTTGTCTATTGTGGATAGATTAAACTAGATACCCTTAATTATAAAGTATTGTATAATATAATTTTTATTATCTTAGTCCTTAGTATATCATATGGTTCATATTGAAAAGAAACATATCTTGTCTATTTGGCTGTACTTATGTGTATAGGAACCATGCTAAATGGTAATGTTAGTTATTGGAATGGGCTTCTTTTGCTCAATTCAAGATAGAAATAAAAAATGCAAAGTATAGCTTTTTTTGTACCAAGCTCATTTTGATGTTAACTAGCTCTTAGTATTAACACCTCCCTGCTCTTAGTGTTACATACAGGCCCATCCTGGGGTTCTTTTGCTTAGCTTGAGATAGAAACCATGAAGAGGCAAACATGAACATGGCTTTGCTGGTGCTCATGCTCCATCACAAAGAAGACTGTGTCCCCAAACTGCTTGCTGAGAATATTAGCAGAAAAGTTTATATAGACAAAGAAAAAAGAAAAAAATACTGGCTTACACAAGCTAATAGCTGTTACAAACAGTTACAGAATTTCTTTACACATCTAGTCAGTTCTTTGTTGGCTGCACCAGGGCTTGCACATGAACAAGGCAATCAATGTCTGCCTTGGATTTGTCTGCACTTGCTTCACAAAAGATGATATAGGTGCTTTCTACTGCTGCCCCAGGAAGATCAGATATTGGTCAAATTAAGGCATATTGTACATGTAGGGCTGCTGGAAAGCTTTGGGAAGAAGTTAGCAGCTCGTGAACTTGGTCTGTTGTGGAAACAATTCTTGGATTCAGGGCTCTCCTTTCCCTGTCTCAGGAAATTGAAATCATGAAATATTTCTGCTTATGGTTTTTAGAAATTTTTCTAGGAAAACATTATAAGAAAAATGAACTGATGTTGGTTTTTTCAGTAAATATTATATTTATTTTCAGTAAATATTATATAAAATGAAATGAAAGTTACCATTGTGTTCAGTTTCAGAATCCAGTAGTTTTCTGATTTTACTCCATCTAGGTTTGATTTTACTTTGAGAATTTTGAGATCAGTAGTTAAAACAGGTCAGATTCTGAATACTTAGGCATTTCTGTTAGTAGTATAAGAAAAATCTCCATTTTGTTTGACTTCATAAATGCTAAAAATAAATATTTGGCAACAACCAAATCACAATTCGATTTTTATGTTTTCATATTTTTATCTTTTCTTCTGGCACCATGTTTACATCTTAATAATAGAAAAAGAACTTGTACAAATACTATAATGAATAAAACATTCAATTCAAAACCAGGAAACAAAGGTTAGGTATCCATATTTTGTATTGATACAAAAGTGATATAAGAACAGAGAGCCTTGAATATGTTATTAGATATCTAGATCATTATAACAGTTGTTGGAGTAATGTGTATTAATCACAATTGCTTTTGACTGCAAGTACCAGAGATGTGAGAAACAGAATTTAAGCAAACAAGAGATTGATTTTTCTTCTGTAATATATATGAGTGTATACATACTTTAAAAAAATTTTTTTTGTAGTTGCGTATGGACAGCATGCATTTATTTTATTTGTATGCGGTGCTGAGGATTGAACCCAGTGCCTCACACATGATTGGCAAGCACTCTGTCACTGAACTATAGCCACAGCTTTGCATACATGCTTTTATTTCTTCTGAACACAGTTGAAAGTACATTGCATACATGGTGGCACTTAATTGCTAAATACATTAACCTGTATCACTTAAGAATAAGGATATTTATAGATAACTATATATTGTAAGAATTTATTACTAAGCAGTACATTGTAATGTTTCATATTTTGTTCTGCCCAGTATTTCCAATAATATTCTTTTAGCATTTCAAAAAATTCAAGATCTAGTTAAATAGTATGTCCTTTAATCTAGAATATTTCTCTTGCTTTTCTCCTTTTTAAAAATTTGTTCTTTTTAGTTATACATGACAATAGAATATATTTTGATATACATACATGGAGTGTAACCATTCTTGTGGTTGTACATGATGTGGAGTTACACTGGTTGTGTATTTTTATATATGAACATAAGAAAGTTATATCTGATTCATTCTACTGTCTTTCCCATTCCCATTCCTCTTCCCTTCCCCCAATTCCCCCTATCCAATCTGGTGAACCTCCACTCCCACCCCTCCCAGCCTATTGTGAGTCATCATCCACATAACAGAACATTCAGTGTTTGTTTTTTGGGGGGATTGACTTATTTCATTTAGCATGATAGTCTCCAGTTTACTGGCAGATGCTATAATTTCATTTTTTTTTATGGCTGAGTGTACATGTACCAAATTTTCTTTATTCATTCATCTGTTGAAGGGCACCTAGGTTGGTTTCATAACTTAACTATTGTGAATTGAGCTTCTATGAACACTGATGTGGCTGCATGACAATAGTATGCTGATTTTAAGTCCTTTGGGTATATGTCCAGGAGTTGGGTCAAATGGTGGTTCCATTCCAAGTTTTATGAGTAATCCCCATACTGCTTTCCATAGTCGTTATACCATTTTGCAGTCCCACCAGCAATGTATGAGTGTACCTTTTCCCCCTACATCCTTGCCAACATTTATTGTTACTTGTATTCTTGATAATTGCCATTCTCACTGGAACAAGATGAAATCTCAGTGTTGTTTTAATTTGCATTTCTCTAATTGCTAGTGATGTTGAATATTTTTTCACATTTGTTGACCATTCCTATTTCTTCTTCTGTGAAGTATCCAGTTCCTTGCCTATTTATTGATTGGATTATTATTATTATTATTTTGCTACTAAGTTTTTAAAATTCTTTATATATCCTGGAGATTAATGCTCTATCTGAGGTACAGGTGAAAGATTCTCTCCCATTCTGTAGTCTCTTGTTATGTTCTTGATTGTTTCCTTTGCTGTGAAGAAGTTTGAATCCATCCCATTTATTGACTCTTGATTTTAATTTTTGTGCTTTAGGAGTCTTGTTGAGGAATTTGGTACCTAAACCAACATGGTGGAGATTTGGGCCTACCTTTTCTTCTAATAGGTGCAGGGTTTCTGTTCTAGTGCCTAAGTCCACTAGACTTGATCTACTCTTAAGTTGAATTTTGTGCAGGGTGAGAAATAGTGGTTTAATTTCATTTTGTTACATATGGATTTCCAGTTTTTCCAGCACCATTTGTTGAAGAGGCTATCTTTTCTCCAATGAATGTTTACAGTGCCCTTTTCTAGTATGAGATAACTGTATTTATGTGGGTTTGTGTCTGTGTCTTCTATTCTGTACCAGTAGTCTGCACGTTTGTTTTGGTGCTAATACCATGCTATACTATGTCTCTGTTAGTATAGCTTAATTTCTGGTATTGTGATGCCTCCTGCTTTACTTTTCTTGCTAAGGATTGCTTTAGCTATTTTGGGTCTCTTATTTTTCCAAAGGGATTTCATGACTGCTTTTTCTACTTCTATGAAGAATGTCATCGGAAACTTAATAGGAATTGCATTAAATCTGTATAGCACTTTTGTTAGTGTGGCCATTTTGACAATATTAATTCTGTCTATCCAAGAACATGGAAGATCTTTTCATCTTCTAATGTCTTCTTCAATTTCTTTCTTTAGTGTTCTGTAGTTTTCATTGTAGAGGTCTTTTGCCTCTTTTATTAGATCGATTCCCAAATATTTTATTTTCTTTGAGGCTATTGTGAATGGGATAGTTTTCAGTTGATTTATCACTGATATGCAACTTATTTATGAGTGTCAATCTTATATCCATAGACTTTGCTGAATTTATGTTTGAGTTCTAGAAGTTTTCTGGTAGAGTTTTTGGGTCTTCTAAATTTAGAACCATGTCATCAGCAAAAAGGGATGGTTTAGAGTTCTTCTTTTCCTATTCATATCCCTTTAATTTCTTTCTTCTAATTGCTCTGGCTAGAGTTTCTAGGATTGAATAGAAGTGGTGAAAGAGGGCATCCCTATCTTGTTCCAGTTTTTAGAGGGAATGTATTCAATTTTTCTCCATTTAGAATGATGTTGGCCTTGAGTTTATCATAAGCATCTTTTACAATGTTGAGGTATATTCCTACTTTCCCTAGTTTTCTAGTGTTTTAACTGAATGGATGTGTATTTTGTCAAATGCTTTTTTTTTTTGCATCTATTAGATAATAATGTGATTATTATCTTTAAAATCTATTGATGTGATGAATTATGTTTATTGATTTCCATATGTTGAACCAACCTTGCCTCCCTGAGATGAACCCCACTTGATTATGTTTAAATATGTTCTTGTATGTGATTTACCAGTATTTTATTAAGAATTTTTGCATCTGTGTTCATCAGGGATATTGGTCTGAAATTTTCTTGGTGCATCCTGGTCTGGTTTTGGTATTAGAGTGATAATAGCTTTATAGAATGAGTTTGGCAGGTTTCTTTCCATTTATATTTTATGGAATAATTGGAGGAAGATTGGTGTTAGCTCTTCTTTGAAGGTCTAGTAGAACTCAGTTGAGAGTCTGTCTGATCCAGGATTTTTCTTTCTTGGTAAGCTTTTGATGGCATCTTCAATTTCATTGCTTAAAATTGATCTGTTTAAATTTTCTGTGTCTTCTTGATTCAATTTTGGTAGGTCATATGTGTCTAGAATTTGTCCATGTCTTCAAGATTTTCTATTTTATTAGAGTATAAATTTTCAAAATAGTTGGATTATCATCTGTATTTCAGTAGTGTCCCTTGTGATATTTCCTTTTGAAGGATATGGAAAATAGGCCACAGGGAACTCCCCTTATCTATAACTGTTCCCCTGCCTACCCTCGTGCCATGTGTATGGAGAGATATCTGTGGTAAATTGGAGCTTTTGTCATTGCAGTGTTATAAAATAGAAGCCTAGGCCTCAGCTAGAGGGAAGGAAGGAAGGGAAAATAGGGAAGAGCACAGAAGGGACTTAAACCTGTTCCCACCTATAGCTGAACCAGCTGTCCCTAGTACAGTAGGCCCTATGAAACTTTCCTTATAGCTGTTTGCCTGCCTGCGCTCCTGCCCTTCCCTGAATGAGCCTACCATCAAAATTCCTTCATCACCTGACCCTGCTAAACCCTATAAAACTCAGACTCTTGTTGTAATCATTTTCCCCTTGAAAATGAGGCCCTCCGTTGCTTAATAAAGCACCACTGATTCATGGAAGTCTGTCTTTGCTTCTTTTCTTTTGGTATTCTCTTTCATTTGCTCCTCTCACCTTGTTGTTTTTTTTTTTTCATGAATTTTAGTAATTTGAGTCTTCTCTCTTTCTGTTAGGTTGGCTAAGGCTTATTAATTTTATTGATTTTTTTTTTCAAAGAAACCAATTTTCTGTTTTGTCGATTTTTTTGGATTGTTTCTTTTATTTCAATTTCATCTCTTAATTATTTCCTGTCTTCTGCTTTTTGTGTTGATTTCTTCTTTTTCTAGGGCTTTGAGAAGTACTATAAGATTATTTATTTGTTGACTTTCTATTCTTTTAATGAATGAGCTCAATGCAATGAAATTTCCTCTTATAATTGCCTTCATAGTGTCCTAAAGATTTTGATATGTTGTATCGCTATTCTCATTTACCTCTAAGTCTTTTTTAATTTCATCCCTGATTTCTTCTGCTATCTATTTGTCATAAATAGTATTTTATTTAGTCTCCAGTTAGAGTAGGTTCTATTTTTTATTTTATCATTGATTTCTAATTTCATTCCATTATGATCTGTTAGGATGCAAAGTAGTATTATTTTTTGTATTTGATAAGAGTTTCTTTGTGGCCTAAGATATAGTCTGTTTTAGAGAAGGATCCATGTGCTGTTGAGAAAAAAGTGTATTCAGTCATTGATGGATGAAATATTCTATATGTTTGTTAAGTCTAAATTATTATTATTGTATTTTTTAGTTCTCTAGCTTCTTTGTTTAGTTTTTGTTTGGAGGATCTATCCAGTGGTGATAGAGGTATGGTAAAGTCACCCAGTATTATTGTGTTGTGATCTGTTTGCTTCATGAAATTGAGAAGGGTTTGTTTGATGTACATAGATGCTCTATTGGGGGCATAATAATTATGATTGTTATGTCTTTTTGATGTATAATTCCCTCAAGCAGTATGAAATGTCCTTCTTTGTTTCTTCTGATTGACTTTGGCTTGGTGTCCACTTTATGTGATATGAGGATGGAAATCCCTGCTTGTTTAGAGATCTATGTGAATGATATGTTTTTTCCCATCCTTTTACCTTCAGTTTGTGGATGTCTTTGCATATGAGTCTCTTGGAGACAGCCTATTGTTGGGTCTCATTTTTTTTTTTAATATTTATTTTTTAGTATTTGGCAGACACAACATCTTTGTTTGTATGTGGTGCTGAGGATCGAACCCCGGCCGCACGCATGCCAGGCGAGCGCGCTACCGTTTGAGCCACATCCTCAGCCCGGGTCTCATTTTTTAATCCAATCTGCCATTCTATGTCTTTTGATTCATAAGTTTAGGTCATTTAAAGTCAATGTTATCATTGAGATACAATTTAAAAATTTTTTTTTTGTTGTAGTTGGACACAATACCTTTATTTATTTATTTAAAAATATTTTTTGTAGCTATAGATAGATACAATATCTTTATTTTATTTATTTATCTTTATATGGTGCTGAGGATTGAACCCAGGGCCTCACATGTGCTAGTTAAGTGCTATAACCCCAGCCCCTTATTTATTTATTTTTGTGTGGTGCTGAGGATCATGTGGCTTGCATTTGTTAGGCGAGTGCTCTACTGCTGAGCCACAACCCCAGCCCCCCCGCCCCCATAACAATTTTTATTCCTTGTCATTTTGATTTATTTCTAGTTTTTAATTTGAATTAGTTTTTCCTTTGATTGATTAGTCTTGTAGGGTAGTTCTTCTCTTTGCTGGTTTTCACTTTTATTTTTTGTTTCTTCTTCATGAAGTATCTTATTGAGTCTGTTTTGTAGTGCAGATTTTTTAGTTCTGAATTCTTTTAACTTTTGTTTATCATGGAAGGTTTTTATTTCATTATCAATTCTGAAGCTTAATATTGCTTGAGTATAGTATACTTGGCTGGCATCCATTTTCTTTCTGAGCTTGTATATATTATTCCAAGACTTAATAGCTTTGAGGGTCTGGGTTGAGAGATCAGCTGACATCTGGATTGGTTTCCCTCTATATGTTATCTGTTGTTTTTTATGGCAGTCTTTAAATTCTATCCTTATTCTGAATGTTACGCATTTTTAAAATAATTAGTCTTGGTGTGGATCTGTTGTCATTTTGTATATTTGGGGTCCTGTAAGCCTCCTGTATTTTATTTTCCATTTTGTTCTTAGGTTTGGGAAATTTTCTGATACTATTTCATTGAATAGATTGTGCAGTCCTTTTGTTTGTATCTCTGAGCCTTCATCGATTCCAATAAATCTTCTTTTGTTTGTTTGGTACTGGGGATTAAACCCAGAGACATTTAGCCACTGAGCCACATCCCCAGCTCTTTTGAATATTTTATTTAGAGATATGGTCTCACTGAATTGCTTAGGGCCTCACTAAGTTGCTGGGGCTGGTTTGAACTCATGATCCTCCTACCTCAGCCTCCTGAGCTGCTGGGATTACAGGTGTGCATCACTGCGCCTGCCTCTGATAAATCTTAAATTTGTGCTTTTTAAGTTATCCCATATTTCTTGGAAGTTCTGTTCATGGTCTCTTAACATCTTTTGTCCATGGTCAACTTTGTTTTCAGGATTATATACTTTGTTTTTATTGCCTAAAACTCAGTCTTCAGGTGATCTAGTCTGTTGATACTTTCAACTGAATTTTAAATTTAGTTACTGATTCCTCCCTTTTTAGGATTTCTTCTTGGTTTTTCTTTCAAAATCTATCTCTTTATTGAAGTGATCTTTTACTTTCTATATTTTCTCTCTGATTCACTCCTTATATGGTCCTTTACTTCACAGATCAGTGATGTAATAAGTGTAACCACTTAGGTCTGGTGGTGTCTGTCAGATGTTACAGTAAAGATACCATTTCTTTTGTAAGCAGTTTGTAGGATGATGACCTGAGACTGGTAGTTAACATATAGTGATTTTTGTGTTCTATGATTTCTTCTACTTTATCTGACATTCTTTTATAAAGACAAAGCTTTACTTCCCTGTCCCATGCCATTTCTTCAGTTTGTTAATGTGTCATAATCTATTACTATCATTAGTCATTTTGATGGCTAAATTGTTCCAAATTTGTTCAGTGAGAGTCTTTTCACACTGCTGTGTCTGTCCTGTTGACATGTGCTCAAGGTCCATATTATACTTTCTTCTTTCCCCAGATGCCGCAGTCTGGCTGCAGCAAACTAACCGAGGTGGGGGGTGGGGGGGGGGTGATGAGCAACTTGTGAAGATTGATACAGCAGGAGTGGGAGCCGTTTATTGTAGGACTGCAGGGGTATATATACATCACTGAATACACAGCTTGTTTCAATTTAGCATCATCCAGTTACAGCAATCCTCATCATCTTAATAATTATACACAGCTTAACATCATTAGATACAGCAGTCAGTCATTAAGGAATCTCTATCATCTTAATGGCTCGCTGGTGTTACTTCATCTTAATAATTATACACAGCTTAACTTAATTAACATCATCTTAACTTGTTTGTGGTCCTCTACACCCAGATATGGAATCAATCATTTTGCCAAAGAGTTCTGGTTTCTCTAAGTGGGGGAATGGTATTAAAAGTCAAGATCTGTGTAATTGGATGTATTCTTTCTTCCAGGAGTCCCCCCTTCTTCCTGAGATGTTTCTCTTTCTGAGTTTGCTATATCTGGTTCAACATATTCCACCTTCTTTTTTGGGGTTCCCCAGTAGCTGGGCCTCTGAAATACTAGGTTTGAGATGTGTTTTCAGTATTCCCCACTTGAGATGTGACTTACTTTTTCTGGGAGAGATATTATCTCTGTTCCTGGATCCCTAGTTCTCCACTTCCTTATCTCATTCTTCCTCCCAGTTGCCACCTGATTTTTTCTGCTACATCATAAGATCTATAGCCTGATCTAGATTTAATATTTCTTTTCCCCTCTTAGATGTAAATTAAAGGATTTCCCAGTTATGCTTTAGATATGGAATACAATAGTATCATTTGCTCTATTTGTTGATTTTTTTTTTTTTTTTTACTTCTTGGATGGTGTGTGGTATGATTAGAGTTTAGGTGTCTATACTTATTCTACAGGAGCTAAAATGCCTAAATTTCAACTATTTTTATGCCTTCCTAAAATATGACATGTTTGGTTTTCAGCTGAAATTTTTAAGTGTGGTGATTTTTTGGTTAATCAGTAAGTAAACTTGGGTATACTGTCAGTGTATTTTGAAGTTTGTAATGACATTTGTTCCTACCCTAAGTGGCCTCTAGGCAGTGTACTCTTTTTTTTTTGGTGGGGGGGTACCAGGGATTGAACTCAGGGGTGCTTAACCACTGAGCCACATTCCTAGCCCTATTTTGTATTTTATTAGAGACAGGATCTCACTGAGTTGCTTAGCACCTTGCTAAATTGCTAATACTGGCTTTGAGCTCTCGATTCTCCTGTTTCCACCTCCTGAGCACTGGGGTTACACGCATATGCCACTGTGCCCGGCCTAGTATATTCTTTTTGAGTCCTTGGATTTCTTTGCTTTTAATATTCTTTCTCTTTTCACTTGCAGACCAACATCAGACATTATTCTCCATTGTCAATGCTCTGACTCCTAAGCTTTATTTTATTATATGACATGAAAAGGGAATTAGGAATTTGGATGACATCTTTGGGTATGATATTAGAATAAGCAGAATCAAATGGAAGCCTGAAGTTCTCTTGGAGCTTTATTTAGAGCCTGCATCTTACCAGTATATCTATTTGGTGATTAAGTAGCCATTATCCCCTTATTTCCAGTTCTTTACTATGTTCCAGTTTAGACAATAAACTGTGTAAATTGTTTTTAAAAATGAGATTTTATTTTATGTAATGATATTGAGGATATAAATAGTTTTATGTAATGATATTGAGGGTGAGTAGTTGCTTAATATCTCTGCCTTTCCATTTTCTCACCTATACAATGAAGACAATAATACCTTCTCCATAATTTTTGTGAACACTAAAAAAGATGATACATGATAAGTATAGAATAGTGTCTTGGTCTTGATAAATAATTGCTATTATTTTTGGCATAGTAATGCATTGGATATGATGAGATCAAGGAATCTTTTAATTTATGTCCTTTTTTATTTGAAAGTTAATATAGACTATTAGTTTATATCTACTTCTCTGAAATAGCCATTGGGGCTAATACTACATATATTTTAAATGGGATATCTTTAATAAATTTTATTGTAGAAAGTATTTTAAAAATTAACTTTGGTTTTGTGGAAAATTCATTATGTGATACTCATTCTGTTATGATACTTCATTAATACTTGTATAACATCATAGCCTTAAGTATGGAATTGCTATCTGGTTTTGAAAAAATGAGTACTAATTCCTGGCATTTTCACATTTTGCAAGGTCTTGCAGAGATAATGGATTTAATTGTAATTATGCATTGTTGTAATAGTCTGCTTTTAAAGGTAATTTTGGTCCTGCTGTGGATAATGCCAGAGTTTCAGTGCTAGATAGTAAGGTAACTAAGAGATGAGCGAGATAATTATGGTGTTAAGTGAAGTTGGGGTTTAAAATGTTTTAATTATGTATCAATCTCAAATAATAAAAAGAGTAGTCTTAATTATTGAGTTTACAGTGAAGTGGGAATGATTATCATTTTTAGCATTTAAAGTTCAAACAATATTTGAACTTGAGTATGCAGAAGTGATTGTAAGCACATTTAGAACATTATTGGATCTAAACAGGAAATATATATATATATTTCCTGTTTAGATATAAATATAAATATATAATTATGCTTTTTTTTAAAAAAATGAAGATGTTAATTTCTTCTTCACTGTAAATACTTGGATTTTACTAGTCTCACTATTGCCTACCTGTTTTCTTAACTACTATGATGGCCCCAGATCTTAAATACAGGTCTGCCTAATCTGTATATTCCTCTGACCCCATAGCCTTTAGTTATACCATTTACTAAACTGCCTCTTAAAATTTTTGTCATTATAACATAATATATATTTGTTGTATTTGAAATGATTCCTAATGAGTACATATTATATACATTTTGTTCTCATTTTATTAATTTTGTTGGTAAGATTCCCTACTAGGTGACCATCATGAACAGAACTATCATGTAAAGTTCTGGGATCTTTTAGATTCCAAGCTGATCTTAGTCTCCATCATTTACTCTTCCGTGTCTTTGGGCAGGTCTCTTAATTTCTGAGTTGTTTTGTTATCTGTTAAATGAGGATAATCATTTCAATTTAAAGTTGTTTGGTGAATGATATATTTCCTAGCTAGCCTACTGATTTCAGAAGCATTGCCAAGGGTTTTAATTGCTTAATTGTTTTGTGTTTTCTGAAGCATGTAGCTGTATTTGGACTTTTATTTTTTCTCCTGTAGATAACTGACAAGAGAGTATCCAGAAGACATGCCATTCTTGAGGTAGTGGGTGGTCAGCTTCGAATCAAACCGGTAAATATGTCATTCATTATTTATTTTATTATTTTGTCTCTCACCCTTTCAGTGCCTGATTAGAAATATTTATTTTCTGAGGTTATGGAAATAGGGAATTAATGTCAGAATATGTCCTTCTAATTGCCAGAAGATCCTTGGGAGATTAAGATCTAAATTGTTAAACTATGATTTTTCTCATAGGACAAACCTACATTTGTATGGTTAGAATTTAATGAAAAAGTGACTGCCAGTTCATTTATATATTATGCTCTTGTTCATAACTGCATATTTCAAATAAGATTGTATAAGAAAGCCTGTAACTATGTAATGGTTGGTTTTTTGGGGTAGGAGTTGTATAGTGTCACAGGGTTATATTTTAAGAAATTTCTATACTTTATATAGAGTTGGATATTTCTAAAACTTTGAACTTATTCAACCTCAAGTTTTTTTTTTGTTGTTGTTTTTTTTTTTTTTTTTTTTTTGCTGGGTCTTGAATTTAAGGCCTTTCTCGTGCTAGGCAAATGCTCCTCCTTTGAACTACATCCCTAGTCCCCTGAGATTTTAAAAATAATTTTTATTTGGAATTCTCTATTGAGGGCTCTAATTTTAATTATTTACTTTATAGTTTAAGCCCCAATGATTTGCAGGGTCAGCAATTCTGAGAGTATATTATGTGATTATTCTCTTTCATTTGTAGAATCTGTTGTGTAGGAGAATGAAGTATTATTTGTATGAGGGTCCATTTATTTTGGATGAGGTGTGTGATGATAAAATCATTATTATGGAATTTAATTAATTTATATTTTAAAACCAGTTTGTATTTTCATCTTTTATGTACAACTGCTTGTTGTTTCACTAGGTATTTCTTTTTACACAAGTGTTACTTTCTTTTATTCTTGTATTGAACTGTTTCTAAATTTGAAAAGTATCTTTTTTTTTTTTTAAATTTAGAGCATTGTAGCTATATATAGTATTGGGGGTACATTGTGACAAAATCATATATGCATGGAATTTGATTTACCTTATTTCAGTACCTGTTCTCTACCTTTCCTTCCTCTCTTCCCTCTCCTCATTCTCCTTCTTCTACTCTATTGATCTTCCTTTCCCTTATTTATTTTTTATTGGTGCTTTCTACATATACATAAAGGTGAAATTCCCTGTGATATGTTTATATATGCATATGATGTGACTTTGTTAAATTAATTCCTCATTTTCTCCCTTTTTCCATCTGTCCTCCCTCCCTCTTGATCCTCCTTCTACCCCACTGATCTTATCTATATCTTTATGATACTCAACCCTCCCACCTTCCCTTATCTTGCCCTCACTTCGCATATGAGAGAAAATATCCAATCCTTGATTTTCTGAATCTGGCTTATTTCACTTAGTATCATGCTCTTCATTTCTTTCCATCTACTGGCAAATGCTATAATGACATTCTTTATGGCTGACTAAAACTTGATTGTGTGTGTGTGTGTGTGTGTGTGTGTGTGTGTGTGTATCACATTTTCTTAATCCATGCATCTATTGATGGACATCTGTTCTGATTCTTTAATTTGGCTAATATGAATTGTGCTGCTATAAACATTGAAGTATATGTATCACAGTAGTATGATGATATTAGATCTTTGGGATAAAAACCATTAAGAAGGATAGTCATATGGTGGTTCCATTCCTAGTTTTTAAAGAAATCTCCATACTGCTATCCAGAGTAGTTGTACTAATTTGTAGTTCTACCAACAATGTATGAGTGAACCGTTACGCACATTCTTACCAGCATTTATTAAAATTTATAGTCTTGATAATTGTCATTTAGATTTGCATTTCCCTAATTGCTAGAGATGTCGAACATTTTTTCATATATTTGTTGGCCATTTGTGTTTCATCTTTTGAGAAATGTCTGTTAGTTTTTTTGACCATTTATTGATTGGGTTATTTGTTTTTTGGCATTGAATTTTTTGAGTTCTTTATATATTCTGGATATTAATCCCTGGTCGGAGGACCAGCTGGTAAAGATCTTTCTGTAGAGTCTCTTAAACTCTTAGTCATTACTTTTGCTGTGTAGAATCTTTTTAATTTGATGGCATCCCACTTATTGATTCTTTTTTTTTTTTCTTGAGCCTTACGGGACTTGTTAAGGAAGTCACTTCACACACCAGTGTGGTGAAATGTTGACCCTATGTTTTATTCTAGCAGTTGCAAAGTTTGGGTCCAATTTCTAAGACTTTGATCCATTTTAATTTTTGTTCAGGGTGAGAGATAATGATCTAATTTCTTCTTCTACATAATGATATCCAGTTTTCCCAGCACCATTTGTTAAGAAGGTTCTTTTCTGCAACATATATTTTTGGCACCTTTGTCAAGTATCAGATGGCTGTAAATATGTGGGTTTGTCTCTGCATCTTCTATTCTGTTCCATTGGTTTTCATATCTATTTTGATCCAATATCATGTTTGTTTTTTTCCTGTAGTTCTGTAGTATAATTCAAGGTCAGGTATTGTGATGGCTCTTCTTGCTGAGGACTGCTTTGGCTATTATGGATCTTATTATTCCAAATGAATTTTAGTACTTTTTTTTTCTAGTTCTGTGAAGAATGTCATTGTATTTTGATGGGGATTACATTAAATCAATTGCTTTTAGTAGAATGGCCATTTTTATAACATTAATTCTGCCTATCCAAGAACATGGGATTTCTTTGCATCTTCTAAGTTGTCTTCAGTTTCCTTCTTCTATGTTCTATGATTTTCATTATGGAGATGTTTCACCTGCTTGGTTAGATTAATTCCCAAGTATTTTATTTTATTTTTTTGAAGTTATTCTGAATGGAGTGGTTTCCCTAGTTTCTTTCTCAGTGGAATCAATATTGGAATATAGGAAAACTATTGATTTATAAGTGTTGATCTTGTATTCTGCTACTTTGCTGAACTCATTTATCAGATTTAGAAGTCTTCTGGTAGAGGTTTTGGGTCTTCTATATATATGAGATCAAGTCATCAGCAAACAGATATTTTGAATTCTTCTTTTCCTGTTTGTATCCCTTTAATTTACTTCTCTTGCTTGGTTGCTGCGGCTAGAGTTTAAAGAGCTAAATAGAGTAGAAGTGGTGGGAATGGACATCTTTGTCTTGTTCCTGATTTTAAAGGAAAGCTTTCAGTTTTTCTGTGTTCACTATAATGTTGACTTTGAGTTTGTCATGTATAACCTTCATAATGCTGAGGTAAGTTTCTTTTATCCCTAGTTTCTTTAGTGTTTTTAACATGAATGAAGCCTGGATTTTTATCAAGGGCCTTTTCTGCGTCTGTTGAGATAATCATATGTTTCTTGTCCTCAATTTTATTTAAGTGGTGAGTTACATTTATTTATTTGCATATGTTGAACCAACCTTGCATCCCTAGGATGAAACCTATTTGATCATTCTATATTTCCTATATTCCTTCCCTTAGTGAGCTTTATTAACAACAAAAAACTTTAAGCAGGGCAGTTCATTACAAGGATGTTAGAAATTGGGGACTGGAAAACAACACAGTTAAAAAAAAATCCATAATGTCCCCAATTCCTGGAAATGTCATATATAGTTCTTACTACAGCACTTATTCTGCATTAAATAATATTAATTAAGTACTACTATGTTGTAGGTATTACACTAAGTACTAGGAATCATATATATAGGTATATTATCTTCTCCATGTGTTTTTGAGTGTGGTTTGTTAATATTAAGAATTTTTAGAGAGAGGTGATGGGAGGGGACCGGAGGGGAGGGGGGGTAGGAAGGGCAGCAGAATACAACAGATACGAGTATTTCTGTATGTATAAATGTGGCTGTATAACCAATGTTATCCTAAAATCTGTACACGTGGAAAAATAAGAATTCACACCCCATTTGAATCAAATGTATGATATGTCAAGATCAATTGTATTGTCTTGAGCAACTAATAAAAAAAAAAGAATTTTTTGCATCTGTGGTCATCAGGAGTATTGGTCTGTAGTTTTCTTTCCTTGATGTGACTTTTGTCTGATTTTTGACATCAGGATTATACTGGATTCATAGAATATGTTTGGGAGTGTTTCCTCCTTTTCAATTTCATGGATTAATTTGAGAAAGATTAATGTTAGTTCTTCTTTAAAGGTCTGTTAGAAGTCAGCTGAGAATTCATCTGGTTCTGGACTTTTATTTGGTGGAAGACTTTTAATTGCTGTTTTAATTTCATTAATATATTGATTTGTTTAGGGTTTCTATATCTTCCTTTTCAATTTGAGTAGGTTATATATGTCTAAAAATTTGTCAGTGTCTTCTAGACTGAAAAGTATCTTTTTAATTCTCATACTGGGAAAATGTTTTAATAGAGCTGAATTTACCCTATCTTAACCTGAGTACATAATTTTAAAAAAGTTGTATCTCATTCTGCATTGTCTTAGTATTTCAGAAAAAGCATTAATATTTGTAGTCAGTATCCCTTGATAGCTGCATTAATTACCATCAATTATTCATCACTTGATTCCTGTTCAGCTATCTTATCTTAGATGAAACTTTCTGGATAATAAGCTCCTTTATTATAGGAATTCTGACTAATCTTTGGATTCCTAATATTTAGCATAATACCTATTTAGCATAATACCTACCACATAGTGCCGCAGTCTGGCTGGGCACAAATCAAGAGCCACTTGAAGATTCAAGCAGGAACGAAATTTATTTTTAGAACCCATGCCGCATGCCACCCACAGCGAACTCTCCAGGAACTCCCCGAGAGCTCCACCGGAACTTCGGGGCTCTCCGAGCACTCAACTGGAACTCAACCGGTGAACTCCACCCATGCAAACTCTCTAGGAAGTCTGAGAGCGCCCAACCCACGCGAACTCTCTAGGAACTCCCCGAGAGCTCAAAAATAGTGGGCATGCAAGGCAGCAGGAACCGCTCCTTCTGGCAAAATGCCAGGCACCATCTTGACCTAGCCGTGGCTCTCAACATCTCCCCCCTTTTGTTTAATGAAACACCAAGTATGTGGCTTAGGGACCATGCCTGTCTTAGGTTGTCCAATACTACATATGGTCCTCACCCGTCATCAGATGAACTGACCTCAAGGCGTCAGCCTCCTGTCTTAGGTTGGTACCATTGCAATTGGATCTTACCCGTCATTGACTACCGGCCCAGAATTTAGCCACACTTGTGGATAGTGGTTTTTACACAAACACCATGAACAACCTGCTACAAGCAGAAAGGGGAGGATACAAAACCCCATGACACCAAGCCAATTGACAGCCCCTTTTGGAAAAATTGTACCACCAATGACATCATCAGCGAAGATATCCTGGCACTACTACAATTCACTGCACCAACAGATAGTTCACAATGCATACAAGTGATACATAGTCCAGGCAAGTTCTGCAAGCAGTTCAAAGCAGAGGAATCCATTAATATGTCCTTTTCCTTCCAAGTAAATTGACTCCTAGTTTGAGCATCAATTGTTGAGTTACATTATTCATTGATGCGTCAGTTTATACAGTTTGTTGTGATAGCTATCGCAGAAGCTGTAGTTTGGTTTTATCTTTGTCTTCACCGGCACTAGGATGAAGATAGGAATTCTGGCAGTGATGGCTAAAAAAAATTATGTAACATTCCAGCAGGCACTAAAAAAAAAGCAATTTTCTAAACAATTTAGTATCCTGAATAGAATTAGATATAATGAAAAGGAAAGGTGAAAGTAAACAAACAGATCTGTTAACCTTTTTTGTTCACATTTTAAAAAAGTCTTCAACAGCTGTTTACCCAATTTAAATTAAACCATTTAAATCACGTGAATAATAAAAAAAAAATTGGATCCATTTTTTCATGAGCGCTCTTCATATATGATATATGGACATATGCACATACAGACATGCAACACAAAACACAAGTGTGCACACATAACACAATACATACAACACATAATAGTAAAGGCCTTGTAGCTTTTTACAGGTGAAATCTCCATTGCAATGCTCAAAAACTCCACAGTCAAAAAATAAAACTGATCAGAAAAACATTAACCTAGGTCTGTATGAGCTCAAAAAACAAAACAAAACTTCATGATGTGGGAAAGGGCAATAATAAAATAGATATTAAAAAAACCATCCTGGTTACCACTTGGGTTTGACTATACTTTTGATATCCCATCCTTTTTCCTGAAACTTGCATATGGGTCTGAAGGTATTCCCACAAGCAAAATCCAAGGTTTCTTACATTTGATATAGGCCTTAATGGTGTTCATTATTCATTAGCCTCCTGGTGTGGAAGAACCACTGTCGCAGATGTAAGGATAGCCAAACTGGAGTTCTGGATATCAGCTGTTATGGATTTGAGCCAAATCATCTTCTTTTTGGTCTGTAGAAATCGCTTTAGTTAGTCTCTCTGGAATCCAAATTGGCTGCTGTTCTCCCTGTGGAAACACACAAACAGACCCCCCCGGACTCCAGACAATCACTGGGTCAGGACCTTTCCATTGTCCTGTTAGAATATCCTTCCAAAGTACCTTGGGCTTATGTACATTTTTTTGGACACGTGCCTTTCCGCAGCACTAAGCCCTGATGAATCCAAATTTAAAAAGTTTAGAGTAAAAAGGGTTATTTTAAGTTTATCTTTGGGGGATATATACCCCTTCCCAATTCCTTCTTTTTGCTTTAGTAAGTACATTTTAATAGTTTGATGAATTCTTTCGACTATGCCTTGTCCCTGTGGATTGTATGGGATTCCTGTTATATGAGTAATGCCAAATGATGAGCAAAATTGTTTAAAAGAGGTAGAAGTATAGCCAGGGCCATTATCTGTTTTTAACTGTTTTGGAATGCCCACAGTGGCAAAATTTTGTAAGCAATGAGCTATAATATCTTTAGATTTTTCTCCGGCATGAAGGGAGCCCATCAAAAATCCGGAAGAAGTATCAACTGTAACATGCAAATATTTTAATTTTCCAAATTCTGGCAAGTGTGTGACATCCATCTGCCAAATATGGTTAGGTATCAGTCCTCTAGGATTGACTCCAAGATTAACTTGTGGTAAAAAGGTCACACAATTTTGACATTGTTTTATTATTTGTCTAGCTTGTTCCTTAGTTATTTTAAAACTCTTTTTTAAAGTATTTGCATTGACATGGAAGGATTTATAAAAATTTGTAGCTTCTTCTAGTGTAGAAAAAATATGTATGTCATGTGTAGTTTTATCTGCTAAATCATTGCCCAAACTAAGGGCTCCAGGTAATCCTGTATGTGCCCTGATATGTCCTATAAATAATGGATCTTTTCTTTCCCATATTAGACTTTGTAGAGTGGAAAACAAAGAGAAAAGAGTAGAGGAAGGGGAAATCCTACCAGCATCTTCAAGGGATACTATAGCATTAACTATATACTGACTATCGGAAAATAAATTAAATATAGAATCTTTAAACATCACAAAAGCTTGTAATACTGCATTAAGCTCTACCTTTTGAGCTGATTGTTTGGGTACTAAAAATGTAAAGGTTTGATCAAGGGTAACTACTGCTGATGTACCATTATTTGACCCATCAGTGAATATATTTGGAGCATTCATGATAGGTGTTTTTCTTGTCATTTTTGGAAAAACTACAGGGTGTGAAGACCAAAAAGACGACAAAGGATTAGATGGTAAGTGGTTGTCAAATGAAACATTAGATTTGCACATGATTATTGCCCAAGTATTTAACTCATTAGCTAACTCATCAATTTGATCCATTGTATATGGAGTAATAATTTTATTGGGAGAAATTCCAAACACTCCCTCCCTTTGCTGCTTTTATTCCTTTGAGTATTAATTGTCCTACAGCCTCAGGATACCTAGTAAGAATAGTGTTAGGAGAATAAGATAAATGTATCCATAATAATGGACCTTCTTGCCAAAATACTCCTGTAGGAATATTTTTTGTTGGTAGTACAATAAATAATAAAGGCAAACTTATATCAATTCTATCCAAATACATATTTTCCATATATGTTTCAATGATTTTTAATGCCTTTCTTGCTTCAGGCGTTAATATGTGGGGTGAATTTGGATCTGATGGACCTTTTAGGATATCAAATAAAGGTCCCAACTCTCCTGTTGGTATGCCTAGATAAGGCCTTATCCAATTTATGTCTTCTAATAACTTTTGAAAGTCATTAAGTGATTTGAGTTGATCTACTCGTATTTGAATTTTTGGTGGACAGACCATGGTCGAGGATAATAGAACTCCTAAATAGTTAATTGGAAAATTTAATTGTACTTTATCTATTGCTATCTCTAGATTATAATTTTTAAATAAGTTTGTAAGTGTGGCATAACATTCTAGCAATGTGTTTTTATCTTTGTGTGCCAATAATACATTGTCCATATAGTGAAATATTTGTAGTTCAGGATTTTGATTTCTAAGTGGCTGGATTGCTTTGTTAACATAATTTTGACACATAGTTGGGCTGTTAGCTATCCCTTGAGGGAGTACTTTCCATTCATATCCCTGATCGGGACCTTCATGATTCAGCACAGGGATAGTAAATGCAAAACGTGGATTATCCAGGATGAATTGGAATTGAAAAAAAACAATCTTTAATATCTATAACTAAAACATACCAGGTTTTTGGCAAAGCAGACAATTGGGGAATCCCTGATTGAGCAGGTCCCATAATAACCATCTCATTATTAATGGCTCTTAAATCTTGCAATAATCTCCATTTACCAGATTTCTTTTTGATGACAAAAATGGGAGTATTATGGGGAGATATGGAAGGTTGTATATGTCCCTCCGCTAATTGTTGTTTGACCAGGTCATGGGCTGTTTGTGTCTTTTCTTTAGTCGGGGGCCACTGAGGAACCCATACTGGCCTTTCTGATTTCCAAGTAATATTTATTGTCTCAGTGACCCCTCCTAAAAACCCAATCCATGTCTATCTGTTTTTTGATCTATTTGTATTGGTGCCACCATACCTTGTCCTTGTTCTCCTAATCCTTTTTCTTTCTTAAAACCTTGTCTAACCATAGTGGGTGCATTTGAATTGATGTTATTTGTTAATGTTAGACCTAATTGATCTAGAACATCTCGTCCCCATAAATTTATAGGAAGATTATCCAATACATATGGCTGTATAGTTCCTTCACATCCTTCAGGATCCTTCCAATTTAATACCATTGCACTTCTATGGGGATTAGTTGCCACTCCTAGGCCTCGAAGCGTTTGAGTGGCTTGTTGTAAAGGCCAATGTTTTGGCCATTCTTGAGAGATAATGCTAAGGTCTGCACCTGTATCCAGTAGACCATTAAATTCATGTTCTTGAATATTTAGTTTTAGCATTGGGCAAGAATCTAAATTTAAAGAAAGCATAGCCCAATCTACACCTGTGGAGCCTAATCCCCTGGAACCTCTTTCTATAGTACGGCTGGAAAATTTATCATGTAGGCTGGGTATTATTAATAACTGTGCTATTCTATCTCCTGGTGAAATTACTGATATACCCCTTGGAGAACTGGCTATAATTTTTATTTCACCTTCATAATCGGGATCAATTACCCCAGGACTTATGATAAGTCCTTTTAGTGTAGAAGAACTGCGACCCAATAATAAGCCTACTGTTCCTTGGGGAAGAGGCCCTTTTACCCCTGAGGGAATGATTTGAACTCCCATCTCTGGAGTTAGTACTGCTCTGGCGGAGGCGCAGATGTCCAATCCTGTGCTCCCTCTGGTTTGTCTAGCGAAAATGTTTGAATAGAGCTGAATTTACCCTATCTTAACCTGAGTACATAATTTTAAAAAAGTTATATCTCATTCTGCATTGTCTTAGTATTTCAGAAAAAGCGTTAATAGTTGTAGTCAGTATCCCTTGATAGCTCCATTAATTACCATCAATTATTCATCCCTTGATTCCTGTTCAGCTATCTTATCTTAGATGAAACTTTCTGGATAATAAGCTCCTTTATTATAGGAATTCTGACTAATCTTTGGATTCCTAATATTTAGCATAATACCTATTTAGCATAATACCTACCACATAGTAGTACTTGATTAATATTATTTAATGCATAATAAGTGCTGTAGTAAGAACTATGTATGACATTTCTGGGAGTTGGGGACATTATGGATTTTTTAAAAGTGTGTTGTTTTCCAATCCCCAATTTCTAACATCCTTGTAATGAACTGTCCTGCTTAACATAAAGTTGTTTGTTGTTAATAAAGCCCACTAAGGGAAGGAATATAGGAATTTCTTAATTTATATTTTGCCTTTTCTGATAGAATTTATTACTAGTTTAGATTTACTTTTTTCAAAATAGCAATTATGGCTAATAATACAGCTGCTTCTCAAGTGAAAGATCCATATCTTAACGCTGACTTTCTACATGGTTTATATTCACTCTTCTATAATTCATGTTAATGAAAGGAAGATTTTATACTGAGTACTTTTTTGGATAAGTATTATGTCTTTAAAAAGTTATTATGGAACATTTATAACATAAAAGTATAAACATTTATAACATAAAAGTATAAAGAATAGTGATGCCAACTTACCAAACATTGGAAGACATAAAAAAATATTCATTTTTAAGGAAATGTACAAGTTTAGTACTAGAATTTGAGTGCTGTTTTAGAAAAAAATATTAAATTTCGAGGTTTTTTTTTTTTTCAAGAATTTTGTATTCACTTTATTTTACTTGAAGGAAATTTGCATTTAGCTTTGGCAATGTTCTTATAGATCCTTTGTTGTATGTAATGCTTAATATAATATTAATTTGGTTTCAGTAAAATATCACCTTGAAATAGATTGTTTATTTTTATAGCTAACCTTGCAAAGTGCAATATAGAGAAATTTACAGGAAGTCTAAAACTGACTAATTGTTAATAGAAGTTTTAAGATCTTACAAATAATGAAAACAAGATTAACAAGCCACGAATCCTTTATTCATTTTATCTGTGTTATATCTTATATGTGTTATATCTTATTTATTCTCTGTTCCCTAATCAGTCATAAATACTTTGACCATCTAAGGCATATTATATATGCAACTGTAATAAAATGTTGAAGGAAGTTTTAGTTAAAACTTTGTAGGGGCAGGGGCTGTGGCTCAGCGGTAGCGCACTTGCCTGGCATCTGTGAGGCACTGGGTTTAATTTTCAGCATCTCATATAAATAAATAAATAAAAATAAGGCTCTATCAACAATTAAAAAAAACTTTGTAAATTCATAATAGCTAAACTGTGGGACCAACCTAGATGTCCTTCAGTAGATGAACATGGCGTATATACACGATGGAATATTACTCAATAAAAGAGAATAAAATCACGGCATTTGTAAGTAAATGGATGGCATTGGAGAAGATAATGCTAAGTGGAGTTAGCCAATCCCAAAAAACCAAATGCCGAACGTTTTCTCTGATATAAGGTGACTGACTTATAGTGGGGTATGGAGGGGGGCGCATGGGCAGAATAGATGAACTCTAAATAGGGCAGTGGGGTGGGAGGGCAAGGAAGGGGACAGGCAGTTAGCAAGGATGATGGAATGTGATGGACATCATTATCCAAAGTACATGTATGAAGACACGAGACCATACTTTAAATACAACCAGAGATATGAAAAATTGTGCTTTATATGTGTAACAAGAATTGTGATGCATTCCACTATCATTTATTTAAAAAAATAAAAAAGAAAAAACATTGTATAACTGCATATAGCAAATATTTTTTATTATGACGATACATTCTATATGTTGTATGAATGTATGTTTAAATGATAAAATGCATTTTTACTTTCCTTTAATTTGAATATCCAAATTCTCTACCAAATAAGAAATAGTTTTGACAATGCTGTTGCATGCAATAAAGGCAATTACTAGTTCAAACTTTTAAATTGGAAGAATTTCTCCTTTTTTTTTTTTTCCTCTGTGGTATTTCTCCTTTAAAATTTTTTTTGGCTTTCCAGCAGTTCTTGGAAATAGTGCATGAGATGATGTTAGCTCATGAGGAGATGATATTAGCTTTTTTATGTCATTTAAATTTAATCTGCTGTCTAATATCAGCAGGGAGAAAATGCATTATAAAGGCAAACTGATGGTGTTCTCTGTAAATTACTGTATTACCAGTGGTTGGTTATATTTTCAGGGTGAATTCATAGCTGTCAGTGTTTTATTTAATTTTAATAAAATCTTACTCATTTTGATTCTTGAATAGCTTAGGCAGTAGTTTTATAACTGTATATAAATTACATTTTTTTTTGGCCTTTTGATGTTGATCCTCAGAACATATGCCTTTAGGTGATTGTGTTTTTTCTTTCACAAAATTCCTGAGTCATGATTGTTTTTCTCCCTAGTTCTGAATATACTGTAAAATATTTGTAAAATTCTATACTAGCTTTTCCTTAATTCATATTATTAAAATTTAAGGGAAAAAAAGCACTGAAAATAATAAAGCCTCTTTTTTGAGCAGTCTTTCTTTAATATTTAATGATAACTCCAAGATAAAGCTATAGAAAATTGATTTATATTTTAGTTCCATTTCGACAGGGTTAATGTATCCTTTGTAGCACTTCGTAAGTCATAGCATAATCTATTTAAATTTGCATTTAAAATTTCTCAGATATGCTAAAATGCATGCACCAACAATATGTCTCTCATATAGATAACTTGTATATTTTATTCACAGTGGGCTTGGGTTTGCTAATATTTTGTCTGCCCTTGTCTGCTTTTAGGATCAAAGTTAAATTCTTCTTATTGAAGGAATTGGGGATCCATTCATCTCTTTGGGCTTCAGAAAGAATTTGAAAATTCAGTGAAATCTTTAAATCTACTTGGTTCTGGTTTTGGGAGGGGTTGGAAAGCTTTTTTTTTTTTTCCCCTTTGGTATTTATTTTTAGTTATAGTTGGACCCAATACTTTTATATTATTATTTATTTTTATGTGGTTCTCAGGATCGAACCTGGGGCCTCATATGTGCTAGGTGAGTGCTCTACCACTGATTCCCAGCCCCAGCCCAAGATTTTTATTTAATTTTGGTGGTGTTGGTGGTCAAACCCATGAACTCACCCATGCTAGGTAAGTTCTTCATCTCTGATCTGTATCCACAACCCTAATTTTTGTGTTTTTAAAATATTATAGATCCAATTCAATCTACTTTTCCTTTCATAGTGAAATACTTTAAAATAACTCAGGCATACTCATAAATGTACTTTTATTATTTTTAGTCAGTTTAAGATTCAACTTCAGCCTTACTAATTTATTGGCATAAAGTGTTTACAGTATTATTTTAAGTTTTGTCTTATATGTATTTATGTCTTTGTTTTTATTCCAGGCTTTTTTTGTGTGTGTATGTGTTTGTCTTTTTCCTGTTTGGTTATTAATATTGTTAAATATTTGCCTACTTTATAACTTTTTAAAAACTGCCTTTTGGACTTCATGTTTGATGCCATTTTTGTTGGATTATAAATAGTTTGACAGATTTTTTTTTTATCTGACTCTCAGTGAGTATTATAGATTTAGGTTTAAGTTAAAGGATCAGACATTATACTTTCTTGGAATATCATTTTTCCTCTTAATTCTGGGATCTCTAGTTTAAGAGAAAGGAAATGATGATCATAGAACATTGGTTCATTTTCTTCATGGGATTTACTAACTGCCTAATGGTTAATTACCTATATTTTAAAAATAAAATGCTTTTAGCTGAGGAATATATTCAAACTTAATATTTCTTTGTCTTCAGGTTTGTGATAACTTTGTAAAGAAATATAGTTTCCTTTCTTAAGTGTTTTGCCTTTTCTACTCCTACAACTTTATGCCTTTGTATTTAATATCCTATTCTTTGTATGCATAGGGCTTTGTTAATATTTAATGTTATTAGAGATTCATCTGAATTTTTATAATAGTTATGACTAAGATTATGGTTGTTTACTCTATAATAAGAAAGAAGCTCACTTAAAGAAGATGCAGGTTTCAAACAGAAGCTATGTACATTCCTGCTCAGACTCCTGCTTCTTTCATGAACCTAGAGTTGCTAACCCTGCTGACCATGGTATACTAAAGGAAAGGGAGCTTCACTTAATAGGGTGAGGAGTATACAGGGAATAATTCTCAAGTCCAGCAGTGTGTATAAGCTCAGAAACTGCTAATGTGTCCTGTGCTTGTTACACCCCAAAACTCTATCTGCCATGAGGCAGAGGACCACTTCAACAGAAATTAGGCATGAGTATTAACATAGTGAAAGGTTCTTAAATATTAAGTTTAAATTATATCTTGATTTTTAACAAATCAGCCACTTCTGACTCTTTAGGAATACAGTGTTGCATGAAATACAGTGCATCTTATGCAGTCTTGTGTACATTTTTGTAAAAATGACTCTTATAATAAGAGTGACTCAATAAAATAATGGCCTCCCAAATTGGTATTGCCTCTGTTTTAATTTTTTACCTCTATCTTTTATCTCCAAGTTTTATTTTACTGTTTTAAACACAGATTTAAAGGGTAAAAATGTTTCTAATAGCAGATATACATAGGAATGGCATGTGACCAAATTCTCATAAAACAGTTGTCAGAATTAGGTAGATTATATTCATCTAACTTCAGTTATATGTGTATTTTTGTTGTTCTTCAGCATATGTCCAATCCTAGGGTGGTAATTACTTTTCTCTACTGGAGATTGTTGATGTCTCCAGAAAAAGTCTCATTTAAATTGATGAAGTTACTCTGTATAAAAATCTGTCAAAATCAAAGATCTGTATTACTTTAGATTGCTTTGTCCAACACTAAAACTTATTTATTTTAAAAACCCAATGAAATTGTTGACAGAAAGCTATCTGACCTATGGAAATGGCCCATTTAAACTTGACTGTAGTTGAGATTTTAAAAGTGCCTTTCAACATATTTTTTGTTGTTGTTGAGTCAGGTCTCATTTTTGTTAACATGGAGATAATCAGTGGCAAAAATAATTTAAAATAGTAGATTATGTAATGGTTTTAACTGAGATATATTTACTACTTGTGACTTAAATATGGATGATAATCTTTATAATTACAGTTTATTCAAACAAAATAAGATTCCTTTTCAAGGGAACTAGAAAGAAAACTGTGTTGCTTGCTTGAGAGATTTGATAAAAATTTCCCTTTGCATAGTTTCTCATTTCTAAATTGAATTAAGATGTTCATGTTTCTTGTCCCAATGTCCAATTGTCTCTGCTAAGAAAAACAGAAGATGTTTTTAATCAGTTAATTCATAACTTTCCTTTTTTATTTGATTTGTGGAGTAGTGGGAGGTAGTCTTTTTCTTACTTATGTAAAAGTAATTATCATGGAACTTATGAGAGCCAAGTTTATTAAACTTTTAAGTATAAATTGATATGAAGTTGTTTTGATACCAAAATTCTCGGTCACTTCATATTTAGTTGTATTTCTATTGTAGTTTCAAGTTACAAAATCTCTGTATTCTTTTTTTCTTTGATAGATACACACAAATCCATGTTTTTATCAGTCTTCTGAGAAAAGCCAACCCTTACCAATGAAGACAAATCTATGGCGCTGGTTGAATCCTGGAGATAGTTTTTCTTTGTTAGTTGACAAGTACATTTTTCGTGTTTTTGCTACACAATCGGAAACAGACATGGAATGCACATTGCGGTAAGACTGCATGGTGAAATGAGAGTTAGTAATAATAGTTGTAATTCTCAGTTATTGCAGAAGCCATTCTATGCTCTGATTTAGAGCTATAGTAGCTACATAATTTTGTGTGTGTATGTGTGTGTGTGTGTGTGTGTGTGTGTGTATGCATGTGCATTTCTAGAAAATATTTGACTTTAGAAACTGAGGAACTCATTATGCCTCAATAATGATTAATCCCATATGTGGTATCTTTCACCTTTATAATCAGAATGTATTTTCCATTCAGTAGTAACCAGGATAGTTAATTTGAAATTGACTATATTTTCCTCGTTTTTTTAGCTTTCTAAAGTTTATTAAGGTATTAACCTTTTAGACATAGTTGTATCTGTTTTTATAAAAATAACAGAAAATACAGAATAGGGAAATGAGGTATTAGAATAAACATACTGATAATCTGGTATAAAGTTAAAATTCAAACACTAGTGTTTTTGAGCCAGTCATTGGAAGATTATATGATTTTATTTTAGCTTCTATAAGCTAAACTTTATAAGCTAAACTTAGACCTGTAGAAGTAAATGAACAAAATTATACAGAGTATATTCTTTAATTGCAATCTTAACTCAGAAATCAATAACAATAAGATATATAAAAATCTTCACATATTTTAAAATTTGCTTATTTCTAAATAATTCCTGATCAAAGAAATAAGTCACAAAGGAAATCGTAAAACATTTTGAACAGTGATAACTGGAAACAGTATAAAAACTTGTGAGATGCAGTTTAGTTCTTAGACAAGAAAGATATAAAACTTATACTTTAAAAAGATAGAAGGAGCAAATTAATCCCAAAGTAAGTAGGAAAAAAAAAGTGAACTATACAAGATTGAAAGTCAATGCAATAGAAAATAGACAAAAAGAAGACCACCAAAATCATAAGTGAGTTATTTAAAAAATTAATAAAATTGGTAAACTCTTAGTAGGGCTTATTAAGTGAGAAAACCCAAATTATCCATATCAGGAATAGAAGAGTATCATTATTAATACTGCAGACCTTAAAAGAAAAGCAAAGAAATATTCAAAACTGTGTCAATAAACTTGGCCATTTAAATGAATTGATATATTTCTTGAAAAATAAAACTTACCAAAATGGATACAGGAAGGAAAAAAATTCTGATAAATCCTAGACCATTAAAAAAATTAAATTGTTAATTTAAGGATTTCCCACAAGGAATATCACTAGCAAATCCTGTTAAACTTACAAGGCAGAAACAATGACAATATTACATCTTTTTTTTTTTTCCCCCCAAAATAGATTACACACTTCCTAACTTGCTTTTTGGAGCTTCCCTAATTCTCATACCAAAATCAAACAAGACTTTACAAAGAAATAAAGCAAGAACTAAAGACCAACATTTCTCATAACAAAATATTTACAAACCAAATCCAGAAATAAGTAAAAAGAATGATACACTATGACCTAAATACAAGAGCTAACACTATATAAGTCCTAGGAAAAACATAGATATAAATCTTTGCAGCCTTGGCGTCTTAGATATAATACCAAAAAGCACAAGCTTGTAAGGAAAAAGTAGATAATTGGACTTCATCATATTTAAAAACTTCTGTTTCTAAGGACACCATCAAGAAAGTAAAAAGGCACCAAACGAATGAGAGGAAATAACTGTAAATCATGTCTCACAATTTATTTATACTCAGAATAGCTAATTTTTTTATAATTCAACAACACAAAGACAACCCAATATAAAAATGCATATCTGATTTGAACAATATTTTTAAATAAGAACATGAAAAGATGTTCAATATCATGAGTTATAGGGTAATTCAATTAAAACCACAGTGAGATACTACTTCATATCTACTAGGAAGGCCTTACTCAAAAAGATATTAACAAATGTTAAGAATGTGGAAAAACTAGGAACTCATATATTGTGATGGGATTGCAAAATGGTACATCTTCCTTGGAACATATTTTTGATAGTTCCTCAGCATTTTAAACACAGAATAACCTGTTCTAGGTTTGTAACTAAAAGAATTGAAAACAAGTCTATTCAAAGACTTTACATGGATGTTCATAGCAACATTATGCATAATAATCAAAAAGTGGGTAAAAACCCATATGTCTATCAGCTGTTGAATTGATTTCAAATGCAGAATATTCATAGAGTAGAATATTGTTTCTGCCATTGAATATGATTCCTGTCCAGGTACAGTGGTGCATGCCTGTAATCCCAGCAACTCGGGAGGCTGAGCAGGAGGATCACAATTTCAAAGCCAGCCTCAGCAAATTAGTGAGGCCCTGTCTCAAAATAAAAAATTAAAAAAAAAAAAAAAGGGCTGTGGATGTGATGTGACTCAGTGTTAAGTTCCCCTGGATTCAATCATCCCTGGTACCAAAAAAAAAAGCAAGTCTGCTTTTAAAGATTATTCTTTGCGTAAGAAATACTAAAACAAACAAAACAAGCCAATTATTAATTGGATTCTTCTCAGCTAGACACATTTATAAAATCTTCCATCTTCATTTTTTTGGAGTTCACATTTATTGGTGCATAGTTTACATGCAGAATCGACTCTTTTAAAATGTACAATTCAGTGCACTTTGGCAAATATATATAGTCATGTTAAGTACCACTGCAAAAAGATAACACTCTTGTTCTCCCAAAAGGTCCATTTTGCTTCTTGTTAGTCCCTTCACTCTACCTCCAGTCCCTGTCAACTGCTGATATGATTTCTGTACATGTAGCTTTATTTTATGATATCCTTTAAATTGAAGCATACAATATGCTTTTTAAATAATAACTCAACAACTGTGGATGATCCTAATACACTTTGCAGAGAATATGAATTAAGTAGTTCAGTGAGTATGTTCCCCATGTGACTGTGGGTACTCCTGTGTAAGGACATTTAGCTTCTAGTTGTACTATAAGTTTGAGGAGATTTCACAGGTGGTGATACTGGCCAGAATTCTGGTAGCAGTTGTGTAAACCCAAATTCAAGATTTTATTAATTATTTTTCTAGGAACCTATCTAGCTTAGATGATGGTCTTAAAGTTTACATTATCTCTGTAGATACAGGGTGGTGATCTTAACTTTTATCTGGGAAAATACAAAGAATAAATAAATAGCTCTTAAGCCTGGAGAGAGATGATTGGCACACATTTCATAAATCACTATGGTTTTAAGGCCCATGATTTGGAAAGAATGATTTATTTCATGGCAATATGGATGGCAGAAGATAAAGAACATATTCTATGTATTTTATTCTATTATATTATAATCTTTTTTTTTTTAAATTTTTGCTAAATTTGAGAAAAGGAGCACAACAATGACATGGTCTCTGGCAGAAGTGTTTTTAATGATTAATAAACAAATTTCTATTTTATTTTATAGAAATAGCCAAATGCTTGAGGAAGATAATATATTGAATGAAGCACCAAAATCTCCTGTGACTAGTTTGCCTGATAAGACAACTGGCACCTCACAGCTAGAAAGAAGCACAGAACTAGCCAAGACCCAGACTACTACCACTAATAGTGTGGTAAGAAATTTCAAATAGCATCACTCATAATATGTTCTTTAAGTTATTTTGAGGAGACAAAAGACAACTAAAATTAGGCTTATTCTAACAGTCTTGCTAGCATTGATTTGTTTTGCTGTTATATTAAGCTTTAGAGAATGTCACACTATAATGACATTTCTACTGATAGATATGATGAATTTCTGGAAGAAATTTAATGCAATCCACAGTTGTAGATGAATATTTTTATGGTAGTGTTTTTGCAAAGTAAATAATTTTACAAACTCTTAATGATGCGTGATTGTCTTTAGGGGTTAATGGAATAGGTGTCTTTTTAGTCTTTCCTAGGTGAATGTAGAGACTTCAGTAAGCAACAGTCAAACCCTGCCCAGAGGAAAAGAGTTCTTCCAGCTTGGATGTTAGCAGAGAATTTAAGTGATCAAAACCTTTCAGCATCTGTCATCAGTGGAGGTAGGTTTTTGTTTCTGCTAATGCTGACTTTAAGGAAAATATCAAACAGATTTAGAAAGTTTTTCTGAAAAAATAGAGTAGTGGTTGTGTCAGTATAGCTTAACCTAAGAATTTTTTAGGTGTACATAGACTCTAATTTAAAACACAAGATATTATCTTATGCCATGTATCAAATATTATCCTAATGATTATTTATATTTCATCTAACAAGCAGTATTATGTGCCAGATTTAGGATATTAATATAGATTTTCAAATTAACTTATTGGTTTCACATCTAAGATAAAATGTGAGTACAATAAAAAGCATTTAAAATTAGTGTCATTAATTTTTTTTTTTTTTTTTGTACCAGAGATTGAACCCAGGGGTGATTAACCACTGATCCACATTCCCAGCCTGTTTTTTATTTTTTATTTTGAGACAGGGTCTTGTTAAGTTGTTCAGGGCTTTGTTAAGAGACTGGCTTTGAATTTGAGATCCTCTGCCTCAGCCTCCCAAGTTTCTGAGATTACATTAATTGAATTTTTAAAAAGCCAAATGCACAATGTCTTTGACAGGAGATTTTAAAAAGGTGTGACCTCTCTTGTAGTATAGCTCATTGTCATGATAGGTATCACAATAATGTATGTTTTCTGCTGAGTATTCCCATTGCTCCAGTTCTGTCTGTTTACCAGGAAATGCTGTAAAGTCATTCTTCTTCATGGCTGAGTAATACTCCATCATGTGAATATACCACATTTTCTTTATCCATTCATCTGTTGAAGGACACCTACGTTGACTCCATAACTTGGCTGTTGTGAATTGAGCTGCTATAAACATTGATGTGGCTGCATCACTGAAGTATGCTGATTTTAAATCTTTTGGATTTATACTGAAGAGTGAGATAGCCAAGTCATATGGTGGTTCCATTCAAGTTTTCTGAAAACCTGACTTAGTACAAAATGAAAACATGGGGCCTATTCAACTGTTTTGGGGTTGGCGTGTACCTTAATAGTAGACTACATAGCCAAGTTTGATCTCCAGACCACAAAAAGAAAAAAAAGGATTTATTTCCTTTTTATTGTTGCATAATAATTAAACATAGTAGTGGGATTTGTGGTTACATAGTTATACACGCACATAATAGAACGGTATAGTTTGGTTAATGTCATTTCTCAGTACTTCTCATTTCTCTCCACTTCTCCATGATTCCTTTTCTCTGCCATATGGGCTCTCTTCTATTTTCATAAGATTCCTGCCCTACCTCAATATATGTGCACCTTTCTCATATGTTTTTCACATATGAGAAAAAACATTTGACCCTTGACTTTTTGAGTTTGGCTTATTTCACTTAGCATGATTTACTCCAGTTCCATTCATTTCCCATAAATGACATACTTTCATTCTTCTTTATAGCTGAATAAAATTCTATTGTGCTTCATGAGACCCTAAGTTACTTAGAGAGTTCCTGTCTTTAAATAAAAAATTTTAAAAAGGCTGGGGATCATCCTCAGTATCTCAGTGGTTAAATGCCCCTAGATTTAATCCCTGGTATAAAAAAAATTCTATTGTGCATATATATTCTTTATCTATTCATCTGGTGATAGCTATTGTGCTGCTGTAAATATGGGTATGTATGGATCACTATAGTATATTGACTTTAGGATAAGTACCAAGCAGTAGTATAGCTGGGTCACATGATGGTTCCATTCCTAGTCTTTGAAGAACATCCATACTGTTTCCAAGTGTTTGTACTGATTTACAATCATCTTTTATAATGTCTTGACCATATTTCTAATAACTACATTAAAGTGTGTGTCTTTGTGCAACTCTTTGGTTATCTCAGGTTAATTTTCTATTGACTGCTTTTTAAATATTATATGGATCATATTTTTTTGTATATTCTGTAGCTAGTGATTTTCTGTTGGATATTGGTGATATGAATAATAGATTATCAAGGCTCTTGATTTCATTATGTTTTCCTAAGGAAGTAGTTCTAATAGGCAGTTAACCTGGCTGGATTCAGATCTTAGTCTCTTGTTTTCCCTGATGTGGACAGCAACTATAGTCTCTCTACTTAGTTCTTTTGGTTTCCAACTGTGACTTTTTCCCTGGATTCCTGGGGTTTCTTCCATGAACATTAATAGTCAGCAAAGGATTTGGGTCATTTTTATTTGTAGAATTTTGTTCTTGCTGTTGCCTCCACTGCTGCTGCCTCCTCCTCCTCCTCCCCCTTCCTCTTCTTTCAACTTCCATCTACTCCTTTCCCTCCTCCTTTGCCCTAGGGATTGAACCCATGGTACTGAGTTGTCCTTGTTATTTTATTTTGAAACAGGGTCACTGCCGCAGTCTGGCTGGGCACAAAATCACGAGCCACTTAAACAGGAACAAATTTTATTTTTGAAACTCCCGCCAATGCCCTGTAAGCTCCCGGGAAATATGCCGACCCAAGGCGTTCTCCCAGACCGGCAACAGGAAATCCCTCCTCCGGAATTTCCTCCTACCGCACTTCCCCAACCAATAGGAACTCTCCAGGAGTCCAGTAGCAGGCCAAGGTGGACAGCAGGGGTCTAATATCCATATGAATGCAGATCTTAACATAATCATATCATCTCAATGGCTTGCTGGTGGTCACCTTTCTACCAAAAATGCCATGCATCATACTACTTGGCTATGGCTCTTAGCAGGTCACATCCAGTCCTTGTTAATTTATTTCGAGGCAGTGTCTTGCTGTGTTGCTGAGACTGGCCTTGAACTTGCAATCCTCCTGCCTCAGCCTGCTGGGATTTTGGAGATGCACTATGCCCCTTTTGGGCTCCCTTTCTTCTGGGATTTTATTCCTCACTTTCTGTCTTTTCTACTAACCTCAAACCAGACTGAAGCTTTCTACATTACTTGTGAATTGGGAAATACCCTCAGGAAAACAGAAATTCAAAAGTTGTAGTTAATTTTTCAAAGTTAGATTCTTCTCTGCCTGTCTTTTTGTTTACTATCCAATGCCTTCATATAGTTGTTCCTTTTAATATTTTTGTCCTGAATTTATAATCTTTTATTTGATTTGATTAGTTCAATTAAGATATTCTGTCAATTTTATTTTGAACATTATCTTTTATAAATTATAGTAGAAATTAGTACCTTTTTAAAGAGGGAATATTACTGTCCTCAATGATTCTCATATTCAGTAGTCATGGAATTCTTTGAAAATTTTTGATCAAATGTACAATGTATAGAATATACCTTCTTCAATGCTAGTTGGATTAGAGTAGGATCATAAGAGTAGGTTATACATTGTATGTTGAAGGGGATGTGGTTTAATCTGAAGAATTCTCAAAACTAAATCAAAGAGTTTCCTGATAAAGAGTTTTATTTTAGTATAATGGTTATTATCCCCTCCATAGTCATTTCATGTGGAAAATATTTTTATCAGTAACATTACTTATTAAACATGATCCTCACTTTGTAGAAAGGAAAATGAGGGCTGGTAGTGGGAAGGAGCGGGTACTTTCCCTCAGTAGAACAATTTCTCTCCAATAGAAAGAGTAAGTTTTCTTGACCAAAAGTTATATCAACGCAAACTACCTTCCTAAGTACAAATCTTTTTATTTAAGAGTTGTTTATACTATAGTTGCTTTTATGTTATCACTTTTAGATTGCTTATAATAGTTCAAAATATGTTTTGCTTCAAATAACCAGCTATTATATTAACTTTCATTTGACAGATACACCATATAAAATGTGAATTGCCTTTTTGGGCACTTCACCTTGAAAATACAAATGACAGTTATCTGACATTGATCAGGACTGGAATATTACATGGCACACAATGCACCAAAATGCTAAAGCTTCAAAATAAGATCTGAAAGTTTTTGGATTCAAGCCTATCTTCATATAAACTTAAATTTTGGTAAAAGTACATACAAGAGCAAAGTTAGGTTCCTTAATACCTTTAATGGAGTTAAGAAGTATACAAATTTAGAAGAGGAAAAATTAAGAAGTATAAACAGTTGTGTACTTGAATTCTGATAATTAAAAATTAATATAATTAGACATTTCTATTGCATAGCTTTTAAAATTGTTTTATTCACCTAAGTAACTAATGACCTGCATCAATAAACCATTGCTAGATATTTAAAAAATCATCTTCCAGGACACCTTTTAGGCTCATTAATATGTGTGCAACTTCTGTCTTTTGTACCTGTAGTACTGTACCATGGACATTGACATTTACTTAGATTGTCTAAAACCAACTTGATATTTTGAAATCTTTTGAGTACTTAGGATCAGGACAGATAATGTTAACTGATGATTAATGACTTATCCAAGATCAAGTAATAAATGCCAGAGCTGTAACTGAGACCTATCTCTTTCTGACTGTAAAGCCCATGTTCTAAACATGTCACTGTATAGCCACTTACGTTTACTTTCTGAATGTCCTGGTTTGGTTTGTTTGTTTTTTATATGTTCTTACATTTGGTTTGTTTGTTTTTGATATGTTCTTTAACTCTTGGCTGGTATTGATTCTGATAAACACTCATGCTATTCTTAGGTTGTTTTATTTTTACTTTTTTTCATGAATAACTTCAATTTTTTTGAAAAAAAATTTGGCATAGAAATAATGGTGCATTTTTCATGTGTTAATATAATTAATGTTTGTGGGCAGCCAATCTGAATGATTTTGCATTCTCTTTCCCTGAGCTGGAGAGGCTCTGACTGTCACTACATCTCATAGTGACCTGGACATTACCCTAGTCCTGGAGATTGAGGACGTGTCTTCACACATAGGTGTGTCGCTCCATGGATAGAGCTATGCTCACCTGTTCCTTTGTGATATTATCCCTTTACTCTGTTTGGGTTAGAATGTTCCATGAAAACGCCCTGTGTGTGTTTACTTCTCTTGCTCTGCTTTTGAGTGTGGCCTTCCTAGATATCAGTCAACCTGCTGATAGCAGATATCTCAAAGCTAGACTCACCCCCTGAAACCTGACCTCTTGTTTCATTTGAATGGCTTCTCCTCAGTAAAAGGGTTCAGTACATGCTTGCTTGCTGTCTTTCTTTCTGTGGACCCTTAAGGTCAGAGGAGCCATCACAGGATCCCCAAAGAAAAAGGTATCTCTGTTTCTTCTGTCTCTTGTATGGTTATTTTGCACAGCCCAGTTCTCCTGGAGTGACCTTGAGTGTTTTTATCACTAGGAACACGACAAATGTTGTTGGTAGATTTCTTAATATTATATCATGTCTATGTTTCCAGAGTAAATTCAACCTTGTCATGATGGCTTCTTATTTTTATACTCCGTTAGATTAAATTTGCTAATATCTGGTATAGGACATCTCTATATTTATAAATACATCAGTATTTTTCTTCATGCTATAAATGGCAAATTTTAACATTAGAGTCATGTCAGCTTTGTATAAAATGAATTAAGTTTTTTTTTGTATTTTTGTAGGGGCACTTTGAATACCTTTTCTTTGGAATTCCCCTATATTGCTATCTGGGCTGGATACCTGCTTTTAGTAATTGTTAGTTATGACAGGAATAGAAGTTAGACCACTAGAAAGAATGAAACACTCAGAGACAAATCAAAATAGATACATTTAATATAAAAATTATCTGCTAAAACTGGTGAGGAAGGGATACATTATTCAATAAATGCTTGGGGGAAATAATCTATTTGGGACAAAGTAATATTAGATCCCTACTTATACCATATTCAGAGATAGAGTCTATTGAATTAATAATGTCAACATAAAACTTAAAATTGTTAATGCATTTGATGTAAATATGGGAAATATTTTTAATAGTTCTGAAGACTTTCAGAAGATGATAGGGAACCTAGAACCATAAAGGAAAAATTGACAGATTTATATTTTAAAAATATTTGCATGCAAAAACTTACTCAGAGGCATATAATGGACTGGTAAACAATATACTGGGAGATATTACCTGTCATACTTAGAAAAGATTGAAGATTAAAAAAATTGTCTATAATAAAAAATATTATACTCAATAGAAATTTTGCATATTGTATGTGATGTATTATAGAATAATAAATACTAATTGTTAATAAACATATGACTCTACTATTAGGTAAGTATAAATAGAAACATACAATTGTAATTTCTTATTTATTAACTCATCAAAATCTATTGCTGGCAGAATGGGTATTATTGAACATTGTTCATAAAAGTATAAATTAGTATAGACTTTTAACATCATCTGCCAGTATCTCTTTCAGTTTTTAAATGTACCACACATTTTGACCCAGAAGTTGTAGTTCTAGGAATTTATATTACAAAAAGAACAGCACTTATACTTTTAGTCCTATATGTGTTTATATATTTGTATTTTTAAATATATTTGCTTAAACTTAGAAAAAAAAGTTGAGAAGACTACTAATTACTAACAGGTTGTTATAACTGATTTCTCTGGAGGGTAAGAGAGTGGATGGAAGTTTTTTTGGTACTGGGGATTGAACCTAGAGTCACATAATCACTGAGCCACAACCCTAACCCCTTTTTTGTTTCTTTTTTGAGATGGGTTCTTGTGAAGTTGCTCAGAGTCTTTTTTAAAAATTATTATTAGTTGTTCAAAACATTACAAAGCTCTTGACATATCATATTTCATACATTTGATTCAAGTGGATTATGAACTCCCATTTTTACCCCATATACATATTGCAGATTCACATCGGTTACACATCCACTTTTTTACCTACTGCCATACTAGTGTATGTTGTATTCTGCTGCCTTTCCTATCCTCTACTATCCCCCCTCCACTCCCCTCCCTTCCCTTCCCTTCTTCTCTCCCTACCCCATCTACTGTAATTCATTTCTCTCTCTTGTTTTTTTTCCCCTTTCCCCTCACTTCCTCTTACATGTAATTTTGTATAACAATGAGGGTCTCCTTCCTTTACCATGCAATTTCCCTTCTCTCTCTCTTTCCCTGCCCCCCTCTCGTCCCTGTTTAATGGTGGTCTTCTTCTCATGCTCTTCCTCCCTATTCTGTTCTTAGTTGCTCTCCTTATATCAAAGATGACATTTGGCATTTGTTTTTTAGGGATTGGCTAGCTTCACTTAGCATAATCTGCTCTAGTGCCATCCATTTCCCTGCAAATTCCATGATTTTGTCATTTTTTAGTGCAGAGTAATACTCCATTGTGTATAAATGCCACATTTTTTTTTTATCCATTCATCTATTGAAGGGCATCTAGGTTGGTTCCACAGTCTAGCTATTGTGAATTGTGCTGCTATGAACATCGATGTAGCAATATCCCTATAGTACGCTCTTTTAAGGTCTTTAGGGAATAGTCCAAGAAGGGGAATAGCTGGGTCAAATGGTGGTTCCATTTCCAGCTTTCCCAGGAATCTCCATACTGCTTTCCAAATTGGCCGCACCAATTTGCAGCCCCACCAGCAATGTACAAGTGTACCCTTTTCCCCACATCTTCGCCAGCACTTGTTGCTGTTTGACTTCATAATGGCTGCCAATCTTACTGGAGTGAGATGGTATCTTAGGGTGGTTTTGATTTGCATTTCTCTGACTGCTAGAGATGGTGAGCATTTTTTCATGTACTTGTTGATTGATTGTATGTCCTCCTCTGAGAAGTGTCTGTTCACGTCCTTGGCCCATTTGTTGATTGGGTTATTTGTTTTGTTATTGTTTAATTTTTTGAGTTCTTTGTATACTCTGGATATTAGGGCTCTATCTGAAGTGTGAGGAGTAAAAATTTGTTCCCAGGATGTAGTCTCCCTATTTACCTCTCTTATTGTTTCTCTTGCTGAGAAAAAACTTTTTAGTTTAAGTAAGTCCCATTTGTTGATTCTTGTTATTAACTCTTGTGCGATGGGTGTCCTATTAAGGAATTTGGAGCCCGACCCCACAATATGTAGATCGGAGCCAACTTTTTTTTCTATCAGACGCAGAGTCTCTGATTTGATATCAAGCTCCTTGATCCATTTTGAGTTAACTTTTGTGCATGGCGAGAGAAGGAGATTCAGTTTCATTTTGTTGCATATGGATTTCCAGTTTTCCCAGCACCATTTGTTGAAGATGCTATCCTTCCTCCATTGTATGCTTTTAGCCCCTTTATCAAATATAAGATAGTTGTAGCCTTGTGGATTAGTCTCTGTGTCGTCTATTCTGTACCATTGGTCCACCTGCCTGTTTTGGTACCAGTAGCATGCTGTTTTTGTTACTATTGCTCTGTAGTATAGTTTGAAATTTGGTATCGCTATACCGCCTGATTCACACTTTCTGCTTAGAATTGCTTTTGCTATTCTGGGTCTTTTATTTTTCCAGATGAATTTCATGATTGTTTTATCTATTTCTACAGGAAATGCCATTGGGATTTTGATTGGCATTGCATTAAACCTATAGAGAACTTTTGGTAATATCGCCATTTTGATGATGTTAGTTCTGCCTATCCATGAACAGGGTATATTTTTCCATCTTCTAAGATCTTCTTCTATTTCTCTCTTTAGGGTTCTGTAGTTTTCATTGTATAAGTCTTTCACCTCTTTTGTTAGATTGATTCCCAAGTATTTTATTTTTTTTGAGGATATTGTGAATTGGGTTTTTTTCCTCATTTCCATTTCAGAAGTTTTGTCGCTGATATACAGAAATGCCTTTGATTTATGCATGTTGATTTTATATCCTGCCATTTTGCTGAATGCATTTATTAGTTCTAGTAGTTTCTTTGTAGACCCTTTTGGGTCTTCTAGGTATAGAATCATGTCAACTGCAAATAGTGATAATTTAAGTTCTTCTTTTTCTATTTTTATGCCTTTAATTTCTTTCGTCTGTCTAATTGCTCTGGCCAGTGTTTCGAGAACTATATTGAATAGAAGTGGTGATAGAGAGCATCCCTGTCTTGTTCCAGATTTTAGAGGGAATGCCTTCAATTTTTCTCCATTCAGAATGATGCTAGCCTGAGGCTTAGCATAGATAGCTTTTACAATGTTGAGGTAAGTTCCTGTTATCCCTAGTTTTTCTAGTGTTTAAAGGGATGCTGTACTTTGTCGAATGCTTTTTCTGCGTCTATCGAGATGATCATATGGTTCTTATCTTTAAGTCTATTGATGTGGTGAATAACATTCATTGATTTCCGTATATTGAACCATCCTTGCATCCCAGGGATGAATCCTACTTGATCATGGTGCACAATTTTTTTTTTGATGTGTTTTTGTATCTGATTCGCCAGAATTTTATTAAGGATTTTTGCATCTAGGTTCATTAGAGATATTGATCTGTAGTTTTCTTTCTTTGAGGTGTCTTTGTCTGGTTTCGGGATCAGAGTGATGTTGGCCTCATAGAATGAATTTGGAAGAGCTCCCTCTTTTTCTATTTCCTGAAATAAGTTGAAAAGTATTGGTTTTAATTTTTCTTTAAAGGTTTTGTAAAACTCCGCTGTATACCCATCCGGTCCTGGGCTTTTCTTGGTTGGTAGTTGCCGCAGTCTGGCTGGGCACAATCAGAAGCCACTTGTCAAAAGAAACTAACTTTATTTTTAGAACCAAACACGCCAAACAAACAGCCTCTCAGGAAAAACCCCTCAGAGCCCAACTGCCACCATCGGCTTTTCACAAGCCTCTCTCTCCCCCCACAAGCTTCTCTCCACCTCCCACCATCCTCCTGCTCTTGAGGCCGATTGGCTGGGTCACGTGGGCGGAGCCAAAAAAGTCCCCCAATGAGCAGCTCCGTGGTCTGAAAGGGCAGGGAAACAGTCCAATGAGCATCACCGCAGAGGAGCCAATCAGCTAGATGTTGCTGGGGCCGAGGAGCCAATCAGCTAGATGTTGCTGGGGCCGCTGTGAGCCAATCATCAGCCGGCAGCTGGATTGCTGGCAGCTGGAAGTTTGCTGGGGCCCCTTCGGCTGTGGCTCTCAACATCTCCCCCTCTCTGTTTAAACAACAAGCATGTGGCTTAGGGACCGTGCCTGTTAGGCAGTCCAATTCAACATATGGTCCTTACCCGTCATCGGATGAACTGACCTCTAGGCGTCAGCCTCCTGTCTTAGGTTGGTACCACTGCAATTGGATCATACCCGTCACTGACTACCGGTCCAGCATACAGCCATACTTGTGGATAGGCCTTTGCACCAGTGGGGGGGTGAGGTTCTTTGCCTCACCTCTGTTGGCCCCCAAATTTTAGACCATCACTAGTAGAGGAGGATGCAAAATGCCATGACATTAAGCCAATTGAGGGCTCCTTTGAAAAATTGTACCACCGGTGACATCATCAGCAAAAATACCCCAACACTACCACAAGTCGCTGCACCAACAGATAGTTCACAATGCATACAGGTGAGCTCATAATGTGTCCAGGCAAGTTCTGCAAGCAGTTCAGTGATGGCTATTGTAGAAGCTGTAGATTGGTTTTATCTTTGACTTCACCAGCACTGGGATGAAGATAGGAATTCTAGCAATAATGGCTAAAGAAAAAATTATGTAACATTACAGAAGGCACTAAAAGAAAACAATTTTCTTAACAATTTACATTGTCTTCACCGGCACTGGGATGAAGATAGGAATTCTGGCAATAATGGCTAAAGAAAAAATTATGTAACATTACAGAAGGCACTAAAAGAAAACAATTTTCTTAACAATTTACATTATCTTTAAGAGAATTATTAAATATAATGAAAAGGAAAGGTGAAAGTAAACAAACAGATCTGTTAACCTTCTTTTTTGTTTACATATTAAAACAATCCTCAACAGTTGTTTACCCAATATAAATTAAACCATATAAATCACGTGAAAAAAAAAAAATATTTGGATCCATTTTATCATGAGCGCTCATCATATATGATATATGGACATTCAAACATATAACACAAAACACAAGTGTGCACACATAACATAATACATACAACACATAACATTATAGTAAAGGCCTTATAACTTTTTACAGGTGAAATCTCCATTGCAATATTTAAAAACTCTATAGTCAAAAAATAGAACTGATCAGCAAAACATTAACCTAGGTCTGTATGAGCTCAAAAAACAAAATAGAACTTCATGATATGGCAAAGGGCAATAATAAAATAGATATTGAAAAAAGCATCCTGGTTCTGTTGCAGATGTAAGAATAGCCAAACTGGAGTTTTGGATATCAGTTGTTATGGATTTGAGCCAAATCATCTTCTTTTTGGTCTGTAGAAATCGCTTTAGTTAATCTTTCTGGAATCCAAATCGGCTGCTGTTCTCCCTGTGGAAACACATAAACAGACCCCCGACTCCAGACAATCACTGGGTCAGGACCTTGGTTAATCTCTCTGGAATCCAAATCGGCTGCTGTTCTCCCTGTGGAAACACACAAACAGACCCCCGACTCCAGACAATTACTGGGTCAGGACCTTTCCATTGTCCTGTTAGAATATCCTTCCAAAGTACCTTGGGCTTATGTACATTTTTTGGACACATATGCCTTTCCGCAGCACTAAGTCCTGATGAATCCAAATTTAAAAAGTTTAGAGTAAAAAGGGTTATTTTAAGTTTATCTTTGGGGAATATATACCCCTTCCCAATTCCTTCTTTTTGCTTTAATAAGTACATTTTAATAGTTTGATGAGCTCTTTCAACTATGCCTTGTCCCTGTGGATTGTATGGGATTCCTGTTATATGAGTAATGCCAAATGTTGAGCAAAATTGTTTAAAAGAGGTAGAAGTATAACCAGGGGCATTATCTGTTTTTAACTGTTTTGGAACACCCACAGTGGCAAAATTTTGTAAGCAATGAGCTATAACATCTTTAGTTTTTTGTCCGGCATGAAGGGAGCCCATCAAAAATCCAGAAGAAGTATCAACTGTAACATGCAAATATTTTAATTTTCCAAATTCTGGCAAGTGTGTGACGTCCATCTGCCAAATATGGTTAGGTATCAATCCTCTAGGATTGACTCCAAGATTAACTTGTGGTAAAAAGGTCACACAATTTTGACATTGTTTTATTATTTGTCTAGCTTGTTCCTTAGTTATTTTAAAACGCTTTTGTAAAGTATTAGCATTGACATGGAACTTTTTATGAAAATTTATAGCTTCTTCTAGTGTAGAGAAAATATGTATGTCATGTGTAGTTTTATCTGCTAAATCATTGCCCAAACTAAGGGCTCCAGGCAATCCTGTATGTGCCCTGATATGTCCTATAAAGAATGGATCTTTTCTGTCCCAGATTAGACTTTGTATAGTGGAAAGCAAAGAGAAAACAGTAGAAGAAGGGGAAATCCTACCAGCATCTTCAAGAGATACTATAGCATTAACTACATACTGACTATCAGAAAATAAATTAAATACAGAATCTTTAAACATCACAAAAGCTTGTAAAACTGCATTAAGCTCTACCTTTTGAGCTGATTGTTTGGGTACTAAAAATGTAAAAGTTTGATCAGGGGTAACTACTGCTGCTGTACCATTATTTGACCCATCAGTGAATATATTTGGAGCATTCATGATAGGTGTTTTTCTTGTCATTTTTGGAAAAATTACAGGATGCAATGCCCAAAAAGACAATAAAGGATTAGATGGTAAGTGGTTATCAAATGAAACATTAGATTTGCACATGATTATTGCCCAAGTATTTAACTCATTAGCTAACTCATCAATTTGATTCATAGTATATGGAGTAATAATTTTATTGGGAGAAATTCCAAACACTCCCTTTGCTGCTTTTATTCCTTTGAGTATTAATTGTCCTACAGCCTCAGGATACCTAGTAAGAATAGTGTTAGGAGAATAAGATAAATGTATCCATAATAATGGACCTTCTTGCCAAAATACTCCTGTAGGAATATTTTTTGTTGGTAGTACAATAAATAATAAAGGCAAACTTATATCAATTCTATCCAAATGCATATTTTCCATATATGTTTCAATGATTTTTAATGCCTTTCTTGCTTCAGGCGTTAACATTCGGGGTGAGTTTGGATCTGATGGACCTTTTAGGATATCAAATAAAGGTCCCAACTCTCCTGTTGGTATACCTAAATAAGGCCTTATCCAATTTATGTCTCCTAATAACTTTTGAAAGTCATTAAGTGATTTGAGTTGATCTACTCGTATTTGAATTTTTGGTGGACGGACCATGGTTGAGGATGATAGAACTCCTAAATAATTAATTGGAAAATTTAATTGTACTTTATCTATTGCTATCTCTAGATTATAATTTTTTAATAAGTTTGTAAGTGTGGCATAACATTCTAGCAATGTGTTTTTATCTTTGTGTGCTAATAATACATCATCCATATAGTGAAATATTTGTAGTTCAGAATTTTGATTTCTAAGTGGCTGGATTGCTTTGTTAACATAAATTTGACACATAGTTGGGCTGTTAGCCATCCCTTGAGGGAGTACTTTCCATTCATATCTCTGATCAGGACCTTCATGATTCAGTGCAGGGATAGTAAATGCAAAACGTGGACTATCCTCAGGATGAATTGGAATTGAAAAAAAACAATCTTTAATATCTATAACTAAAACATACCAGGTTTTTGGCAAAGCAGACAACTGAGGAATCCCTGATTGAGCAGGTCCCATAATAACCATCTCATTATTAATGGCTCTTAAATCTTGCAATAATCTCCATTTACCAGATTTCTTTTTGATGACAAAAATGGGAGTATTATGGGGAGATACAGAAGGTTGTATATGTCCTTCTGCTAATTGTTGTTTGACCAGGTCATGGGCTGCTTGTATCTTTTCTTTAGTCAGGGGCCACTGAGGAACCCACACTGGTCTTTCTGATTTCCAAGTAATTTTTATTGTCTCAGTGGCCCTTTCTGAAAATCCAACCCATGTCTGTCTGTTCCTTGATCTATTTGTATTGGTGCTGCTATACCTTGTTCTTGTTTTTCTAATCTTTTTCCTTTCCTAAAACCTTGTCTAGTCATAATAGTGGGTGCATTTTGGTTGATGTTATTTGTTAATGTCAAACCTAATTGATCTAGGACATCTCGTCCCCATAAATTTACGGGAAGATGATCCAATACATATGGCTGTATAGTTCCTTCACATCCTTCAGGATCCTTCCAATCTAATACCATTGCACTTCTATGGGGATTAGTCGCCACTCCTAGGCCTCGAAGCGTTTGAGTGGCTTGTTGTAATGGCCAATGTTTTGGCCATTCTTGACGAGAGATGATGCTAAGGTCTGCACCTGTATCCAGTAGCCCATTAAATTCATGTCCTTGAATATTTAGTTTTAGCATGGGGCGAGAATCTAAATTTAAAGAAAGCATAGCCCAATCTACACCTGTGGAACCTAATCCCTTGGAACCTCTTTCTACAGTACGACTGGAAAATTTATCATGTAGGCTGGGTATTATTAACAACTGTGCTATTCTATCTCCTGGTGAAATTACTGATATACCCTTTGGAGAACTGGCTATAATTTTTATTTCACCTTCATAATCGGGATCAATTACCCCAGGACTTATCATAAGTCCTTTTAGAGTAGAAGAGCTGCGTCCCAATAATAAGCCTACTGTTCCTTTGGGAAGAGGTCCTTTCACCCCTGTGGGAATGATTTGAACTCCCATCTCTGGAGTTAGTACTGCTCTGGCGGAGGCGCAGATGTCCAACCCTGCGCTCCCTCTGGTTTGTCTGATGAGGGATCTGATGGACAATGTGTCCTGGGCACTACCCTGATGGGGTTGCTGGGTTCCTCCAGTGCTCCGTATATTTGTGGTTTTGGGCCCCGGAGCATTGGGCCCCCTTGTCCATTTTTTGGCAATGGAGCCTGATGCCTTTCTCCACGATATCGTGGATAAACACCTGGTCCTTGTTCGTTTTTTGATAATGGAGTACCCTCTATGGTGGTTTGAGAACGGCATTCATTAGCCCAATGTCTCCCTCTACGGCATCGTGGGCAAATACCTGGTATTCTACTCCTTGGATACCTAGTTTTGTTAAACCCTCCTCCAATGGGGCAATTCCTTTTAAAATGTCCTGTTTGTTCACAATTGTAGCATGTTCTTGGCCTGGCATCTAAAGCCTGTTTTACTGCAGCTGCCACAATTTGCCCTTGTTCATTAATGTCTCTGGCATCTAAAGCCTGTTTTACTGCAGCTGCCACGACTTGCTCTTGTTCATTAATGTCTCTACATAATTTAATATATGTGTTTAAATCTTCATGTTTCCATGGTCTAATGATATCTCTGCACCAACGATTCGCTTGCTCATAAGCCAGGTGTTTTAGTAATGGCATTGCTTGTTCTGTATTCCCAAAAACTCTGGTAGCTGTTTGAATAAGCCTATCTACAAATTCAGCATAAGGTTCATTAGCTCCTTGTATTACCTTAGATAATTGACCTTGTAAACCTCCATGTCCTTGTAAAGTCTTCCATGCCTTAATTGCATCTGCAGCAATTTGTGCGTATACGCCAGGATCATATGCAATTTGTTGCTGCTGATCCTCATAAGGTCCCTTTCCTAACAACATATCTAGATTTCTCTGAGGATAACCAGCTGCTGCATTTCGCCTAGCCGTCTCCTTGCAAAATTCCTCATTGGCAACCTTCCATAACAGGTATTGTCCTCCATTTAGCACAGCTTTACACATATTAGCCCAATCTGCTGGCGTCATGTTCAAGTTGTTAATGGATTCGACCAAGCTTACAGTGAAGGGTGCTTGAGGACCATAGGTTGTTACAGCCTCTTTTAGCTGCTTCACTGTTTTGAAATTTAAAACTTGGTAAAATCGCTGCCCTCCTGCCTCAAATACAGGGCATGTTAATATTTGAGATCTTGTCTCAGGATCCCAACTATCAACTGCGGGGGTTGGGGACCTCCCAGCATATGGAGGTGGCCTTGTTAGTTGGACACTTACGTCCTCTGGTGATAGAAAGGTGTTAGTAGCAGTCTCCTGTAGAGGTGGTGCTGTTGGTTGGACACTTACACCCTCTGGTGATAGAAAGGTGTTAGTAGCAATCTCCTGTTGTAACTTTCCCCCTGATGGCTTTTTCTGTTTTACACTTTCTTTCTCTGTCTGACTAACTTGAGAGGCCTTCTCTTTTACTTGAATCTTTTCCTCTGTCTGACTAACTTGAGAGACCTTCTTTTTTACTTGAATCTTTTCCTCTGTCTGACTAACTTGAGAGACCTTCTCTTTTACTTGAATCATTATGTCTTCTCCTTCCTCTACCATTGTCTGAACTGAAGGCTTTGGACTAAGCAAACAAGATACGAACGTCCACAATGGCAATGTGCCAACTGGCAGAGTCCCTGGGCTTTTCTTTTCTATTCTTTTTAAATCTTCACCATGATGGTTCCATTGTGATATATTTAACAACTCCTCCTTAAAAAGCCATGGGCTACATTTTTGTATTGTATCAACGTATGCCCTGACTGCTATTGATTTTACTGGGATGCCTCCTTCCTCTAACAATTTACTTAACACTCTTTCAGTTTGTTTTTTACTAATTTCTGATCCCGTATTTCTACTATAATACAACCCAACAAGATGACGCCAAACAAAACCGAGACAGAATGAAATAAAAAGGGAACAACAAAAAGTCATTATAGCCTTTCTATCCTCCTGACATGTGCATCCGTCCTTTCTCCCTATCTGTTCCTCAGACGTAAATAGTTTTTCCTCAGATGTGAGCGGTTTTTCTTCCGTCTCACTCATCTCCAGGGACAGGCAACTTAAAACAAAAGTGAAACAAAATAACAAAAGAAGAATCTTAAAATGGCTACCCATCCTCTCGCCCTGCCCTCAGGGGCGAGCAGTTCACTTACCCTCAGTCGCTCCCCGTGCGAGCCACCAGATGCCGCAGTCTGGCTGGGCACAATCAGAAGCCACTTGTCAAAAGAAACTAACTTTATTTTTAGAACCAAACACGCCAAACAAACAGCCTCTCAGGAAAAACCCCTCAGAGCCCAACTGCCACCATCGGCTTTTCACAAGCCTCTCTCTCCCCCCACAAGCTTCTCTCCACCTCCCACCATCCTCCTGCTCTTGAGGCCGATTGGCTGGGTCACGTGGGCGGAGCCAAAAAAGTCCCCCAATGAGCAGCTCCGTGGTCTGAAAGGGCAGGGAAACAGTCCAATGAGCATCACCGCAGAGGAGCCAATCAGCTAGATGTTGCTGGGGCCGAGGAGCCAATCAGCTAGATGTTGCTGGGGCCGCTGTGAGCCAATCATCAGCCGGCAGCTGGATTGCTGGCAGCTGGAAGTTTGCTGGGGCCCCTTCGGCTGTGGCTCTCAACAGGTAGTCTTTTGATTGCTTCTTCTATTTCATCCATTAATATTGGTCTGTTCAAATTGTGTGTATCCTCCTGATTCAGTCTGGGCAAATCATATGATCTAAGAAATTTATTGATGTCTTCACTATCTTCTATTTTATTGGAATATAGGGTTTCAAAATAATTTCTAATTGTCTTCTGTATTTCTGTGGCATCTGTTGTGGTATTTCCTTTTTCATCCCGTATGTTAGTAATTTGAGTTCTGTCTCTTCTTCTCTTTGTTAGCATGGCTAAGGGTCTGTCGATCTTATTTATTTTTTCGAAGAACCAACTTTTAGTTTTGTCAATATTTTCAATAGTTTCTTTTGTTTCAATTTTGTTGATTTCCGCTCTGATTTTAATTATTTCTTGCCTTCTGCTACATTTGCTGTTGTTTTGCTCTTCCTGTTCGAGGGCTTTGAGATGAAGTGTGAGCTCATTTATTTGTTGGTTTTTTCTTTTTTTGAGGAATGACCTCCAGGCAATTAATTTCCTCTTAAAACTGCTTTCATTGTGTCCCATAGATTCCGATATGTTGTGTCTGTATTTTCATTTATCTCTAAGAATTTTTTGATTTCCTCCTTTATGTCTTCTGTAACCCATTGATCATTCAGTAACATATTGTTCATTTTCCATGTGATGTAGGATTTTTCCTTCCTTCTTTTATCATTGATTTCCAGTTTCATTCCATTATGATCAGATAAAATGCATGGTATTATCTCCACCCCTTTATATTTACTGAGGGTTGCCCTATGGCATAATATATGGTCTATTTTTGAGAAGGATCCATGTGCTACTAAGAAAAAAGTATATCCACTTGATGATGGTTGATATATTCTATATATGTCAGTTAAGTCTAAGTTATTGATTGTGATATTGAGTTCTATAGTTTTTTATTCAACTTTGGTTTGGAGGATCTGTCCAGTGGTGAGAGAGGTGTGTTGAAGTCACCCATAATTATTGTGTTGTGGTCTATTTGATTCTTGAACTTGAGGAGAGTTTGTTTTATGAACGTCGCAGTACCATTATTTGGTGCATAAATATTGATAATTGTTATGTCTTGTTGGTGAATGGTTCCTTTTAACAGTATATAATGTCCTTCCTTATCCCTTTTGATTAACTTAGTTTTGAAGTCGATTTTATTCTCTATGAAGATGGCCACCCCTGCTTGCTTACGAGGACTGTGTGTGTGGTATGTTTTTTCCCAGCCTTTCACCTTCAGCCTGTGTATGTCTTTTCCAATCAAATGTGTCTCCTGGAGGTAGCATATTGTTGGATTTGTTTTTTTAATCCATGTTACCAGTCTATGACGTTTTATTGGTGAGTTTAAGCCATTTACGTTTAGAGTTACTGTTGATATATGGTTTGTACTTCCAGCCATGTTTGATTATTTATCTTTTTTTTTTAATTTGGTGTGTTTCTCCATGATTAGCTCCCCCCCCCCCCGGCTTTACTGAGGTACTTCCCACTGTTGGTTTTGGTTATTGTTTTTCATTTCTTCCTCGTGTACTGTTTTGCTCAAGATGCTTTGCAGTGCTGGTTTTCTGGCTGCAGATTCTTTTAACTTTTCTTTATTATGAAAGATTTTTATTTCGTTGTCATACCTGAAGCTTAATTTTGCTGGATATAAAATTCTTGGTTGGCATCCATTGTCTTTCAGTGTTTGAAATACGTTGTTCCAGGATCTTCTCGCTTTCAGCGTCTGTGATGAAAAATCCATTGTTAACCTTATTGGCTTACCCCTGAATGTAATCTGCCTCCTTTCTCTTGTAGCTTTTAATATTTTCTCTTTGTTCTGTATATTGGATATCTTCATAACAATGTGTCTTGGCATTGGTCTATTGTGATTTTGTATGCTCGGTGTCCTGTATGCATCTACAATTTGTACATCCATTTCCTTTTTTATATCTGGAAAGTTTTCTATAATTATTTCATTCAACAGGTTGTTCATTCCCTTGGTTTGACCCTCTATACATTCCTGTATCCTGATGGCTGTTAAGTTTGGTTTTTTTATGTTATCCCATATCTTGGATGTTTTTCTCGTGATTTTTTACCAGCCTTTCTGAGTTGGCTAGACTCTTTAAGATGATATATTTTGTCTTCATTATCTGACGTTCTGGCTTCTACTTGCTTCACTCTGTTAGTGATACTCTCATTTGAGTTTTTAATTTGGTTTATAATTTCCTTCATTTCTAGAATTATTGTTTGATTTTTTTTGTAATCTCTATCTCCTGATAAAGATGCTTATTTGCTTCTTTTATCTGTTTATGTAATTCATTTTCAATGTGTTCTTTCATTGTTTGAATTTGCTGTCTCATATCCTCTTTAAGATTCCATTCCATCTGTCTAAGGTATTCCTTGAGTTCTTTATTTGACCATTTTTCTGATGCCTCTAGGTCCTCCTGAATATTTAGGCTGTCCTGCATTGTTTGTACTCATTTTCTTCCTTGCTTTTTCATGCTGCTCATGTTACTTCTTGTTCTGTTTGACTGCCGAGTTACTGTTTACTCCTATAAATTTATTTGGTTTTGTGTGTCTCTGGGGTCTCTCTTTTGTGATGAGAGGCTATGACTAGAGATGATGAGTTTTGTTGCACTTTAATGCAGATTCATTTGTTTCCTAAACTGTGTATGGATTCTGATGGCATATAGCGGTCTGCGGTTTGGTCTTGGGACTTATATTTAGGTCAAATGATGTGATGGTATTGAGGTTGGTATCTCTTGGCAACCTTGGAAGGTTGCTCTACTGACGAGGGATATTAACAGGAGAATGGTCTGGAGTATTTGGGGGAAGCTAGGGACTTGGTAGCACTATATAACACCTCGGAACATTGACCTATACATATTTAGTAAATTACACATAAACAGCGTCGTGATGCTTGGGAGGAAAGGTATTAGAAGGGAAGGGAAGAAGTCACTAAAGAGAATGAGAGTAAACAGGTAGAATTCAAGGAAAGGGGAATAGGGAAATTGAAAAGAAATGAAAAGACAAAAGAAAAAAATGGAAAATAAAAAAAGAAAAGATTAAAAAAATCAAAAAAAGTAAAAAATAAAAAAAAATTAGAAAAATAAAAAATAAATAAAAATAAAACAAATTTTAAAAAATGTAAAAAATGCAGTCTTAGAGTTTGATTAACTTCTCTTCCAGTAGGTGGAGCTGTGCCCACCGGGCCAAGCTTCTCCTCTCAATACACAGGAACCAATCACTGTGCAGCAGCTCCTCCTCCCCGACTGGGCGGGTCTCTAATCCTGAGTGCCTAGGGCCTTTTCTTGTGTCTAGTCACTTCCCCACTTTTCCTCCAGCCAGGCCCCGCTCACAGGTGACGCTCACCACAATACTGGCTACACGCCAGGTCTCCTACTCCCGGGAGCCCTATTTTCTTGAACGACTGGGCACAATCTCCCTGCTTGCCATTCCCTCAGACCCTAAGATTGTGGAGCTTGGGGCTGAGAACCCTCAGTGTATTTTGCTTGCCCTCCGGTAGCCACGCCCCCGGTAGCTGGTGCAAGAGACCTCAGTTGTCAGCGCTGGTGGGAGCCGTAGCCGGGGGTACCGCGCCGCTCCTGATTCCCTCGGTCTGACTATCGTGCTCACGGGAGAGCTGGGAGGGGCCCTTGAGGTTTCCCCGCTGTGTGGAGAGGGAGGGCTAGGGGGTTACACACCTGCCGCCGCTGGTTTCAATGAAGTTATCTCCTCCGCAGCATTCTGCCATGGTGGTATCCCATGCGAATGGCAGCAGTTCGTTCGCTTTGCCGGGTGACCGAAGCAACGGGTGGGTCCTGACCGGCTCTCCCAAGCCATTGTCAATTCTGTGGGCACTATCTATGAAGGCTCGGTTAGTATTAGCCTCTGCAGGATCAGGAGGGACGGACAAGTTGTTTCCGCGGGATCATTTAGCGCTGAGTCACAGCGGTTTGTCTGGTTTGTCTGGGAGATGCAGGCAAACGGGAGCCTGAATTCGGCCGCTCCGGGCTCGGTGTGTGTTCTGAGAGGCGCAGATTATTCGCCCCAGATCCACGTTAGCTCAGCATTGCCTAGTGATCCTGAGCAAATAGCATTTTGCTCAGAGTCTTGCTAAGTTGCTGAGTCTAGCCTCAAACTTCCATCTTCCTGCCTCAGTCTCCTAAGTCACTGGAATTACAGGAGTGCACACTGTGCCCAGCTCAGAAGAGATGTATTTTAATGGCACATATGCATCTAGTTGAGCTATCACTCATATAGCTCATAACTATAATTAGTAACAGTTAAAAATAACTTCATTAATAGTTAATTTCTTTTATATTTCTGTCATCCAAATGGACTTATCCTAGACATAGAGTAGTATTTGCTTTACTAAATTGTTATACAATTGCTATAACCCAATTAAGCTATTTGTTTTATATACTCTTTTTGAAGAACATTTTAACAATATTAAAATAACTCCTTCTCATATAAAAAGAAATTAGCTTTTGTTCTTAAAGAAATATTTATAGTAGAGAATTTAGAATTTTAAATAATTGGCTATTTTAAATAGGTATATTTAATTTTAGAATTTTATGTACATGTGTAATATGTGGAATGTGGTCCACTATCATTTTGATAGAAGGTGTGTCTTAATTTACATTTTATAGTTCTCAGTATAGTAAGCAAAACTGCTATACTATTATTAGTTTATTTGGTTTTATGACTGCATAACTGCTGTTGCATATGTTGCACCAAGGTGTATAGTTCTATTAAATCTCATTCCTGATAGTTTCCTAAAATGCTAGGAAATGTTTCCTAATTTAGATTCATGATGAATATTTAAGTCATTTAGGCAAAGTTTAGTATTGACTAGTTTATGCATATGTTTTATTTAATAAATACAGTAATTTCCCCCTTATCTGCAGGAGATTTATTCTGAGACCCCCAGTGGATACCTATAACCATTGATAGTACCAAAATCTATATGCTGTATTTCTTCCTATCCATCTATATCTATGATAAAGTTTAATTTCAAAGTTAGGCATGGTAAGAGATTAGCAATAATAAGTAATAATAAAATAGAACAATTTTGGCAATATACTAAATTATATAATAGTTATGTGAATATGGTCTCTTTTTTCTTCCTCTGAAAATATCTTTTATTATCAGGCAAGTTGATCCATAGTTATAATCCCCACAACTCAGGAGTCTGAAATAGAAAGATTGCATGTTTAAAGCCAGCCTTAGAAATTTTGTGAGACCTTGTCTCAAAGTAAAAATTTAAAAAAGAGATAGGAGTGTCCTCAGTAATTAGAATGCCTCTGGGTTCAATCCATAGTACTTAAAAGAAAAAAAATGTTTTGTACTTTAACCTTTTCTCTTAAAGAACACATTTTATGGCTTATCTTTGGCATATCTGAGTTACCAACATTATTACTCTTGTGCTTTAGGGCCATTATTAAGCAAAATAAGGGTTAATTGAATGTAAGCACTGAGATACCACAACAATTGATCTGATAACCAGGACAGCTATTAAGTGACTAACAATATACAGTGTGGATGTTGCTGAACAAAAGAATGATTTATATTCAGGTGGGAGAGTGCTGGAAGGTACAAGATTTCATTATGCTACTCAGAATGGCATGCAATTTAAAATTTATGAATTGTTTATTTCTGGAAGTTTTCATGGGTGACATAGGTAAGTGAAACAGGAGAGTGAAACTATGGTTAAAGGGGGACTACTGTACATTATCTTTATAATGGTTCAATTCATATTCCTATTTGATAATATGAACAGCATTCCATTGCCCTTTTTTCCCTGAATTTAAGGAATATTATTTCAGGCCACTTCAATATCCTTTGGAATAATCCTAAGCAAACTATAGGCCATTTTTTTTGCGAATAAAGTTTTATTGGAACACAACCATGATCATCCACATATATCTTGTATGTGGCTGTTCTTTTGTTTCAAAGGTAGAGTGAAGTAGTTGTGACATACACTGTATGGCCTACAAAAGTTATACTGCATTTTCTAGCTTTTTCCAGAATATAGAATAATGATTAAAGATCATATATATCAGAATACCTATATTCTGGATCTCCAGGGAATTTAGGGACAAATTCTGTTCATATTCACAATTCACTTAGTCAAAAATATTTATTGAGCACCAGCTTTGTACTAGGCCATTTGTAGGTACTGGAGACTCAAGGAAGAAATAAATAATTAACAAGGTGCATAAAGTCTTTTCCCTTTTGAAGGTATCATTCTATTATAAAAGAGACAATTACCCATGAAATTTTTTGGAGGGCCGTATTGGAGATTGAACTCAGGGGCAAATCAACCAGTAAGATACATCCCCAGCCCTATTTTGTGTTTTATTTAGAGACAGGGTCTCACTGAGTTGCTTAGTCCTCACTTTTGCTGAGGCTGGCTTTGAACTCATGATCCTTCTGTCTCAGCCTCCCAAGTCTCTGGGATTACAGGCGTGCACCATCGTGCCTGGCCAGCCATGAATATTTTTCTCTTAAAAACAAGTAGGTCTTTTTGATTTTGTATTAGATGATTTATGACATTTAAATATAATATACTCACTTAGGCTTACCAACTATATTGAAATTACATAGGATAAGATGTCCATTGTTATTGAGTCTTAATGTCTTCCTTGACAAAGTCTGTAGAGGTCATTCTCCTTTTGGGTTATTTTGGGTTCTTATCTTTGTTTAGGATAAATTGTATTCTTCACTGTGGATGTTAAATATTTAGTAAGCATATGCAAGGTTCATTGAGTTGCTCTATGCAGGATTTCTTTTAGAGAAATTCAGTTCTGCAATGAAAAATATATATAACTAACATGTGTCAGGTGCTTTAGTAGATAGTTTACATATCAACACATTTACTTCTTCTGAAAATTCTGTGATTTATTAGAATTGCCACTTTGCAGATGAAAACAAAGTTCAGAGAGAAAGGTAAGGTGAAACAGTTAAGGCACGGAGCTCCCACTGGCACCTTGGCCTTGTGATTTGCAAATAAGGTTTTTTAAATTGGCTTTACTGTAAACGGAACTTTAATTTTATTTGCTCTTTTATTCTCTTTTTTTGTATGGAATATTGACATATGAAATATGGAATATAATTTTCTTTGTCTTTATGTATATGTGTAAGATAATAATATAATCCAAGAATGTGGAAAAGAAGGAATCTCCAAAGATAAAACCCAAGTAAACATGAGCCAGCAAAGAAAGCGAGTAATTTCATCAGGAAATTCAGAAAGTATATCAGCAGAAGATGATGCAGGAAAAAAGTGCAAAAATGCTGATCAAGAAGAGTCTATCATTTCATCCAAGGTGATTTTTTTAAAAATGTATTATTTGATTATTTACTTTCTTATGCCTCCTTGTAGAGCCTCTTTTCCTTTTGGAAAAATGTATCCAGTCCCTATGGACTCAACTTTGCTTACTTATAGAGTCAAGTTTTATAAGTGAAAGCAAAATATATTATGGCTCATATATATTTGACATAAAAACTTATTAAAATTAAACTTTTCTTAGATAAACTTTGAGCCTTCACACATTCTACTCTTTGACCTCTGAACATATCAATTGCCTTTGCCTTTTTTTTAGAAGAGAAATTATTTTATTCAAAAGAACATCTATGGTATATATGTTTTACTGTGCTTATTCCAAGTCATAAAGTTTGATAACCATAAGAAAAACTTTATATCTTTTAAATTGATAAAGAATACTAAGCAAATCCAAGATATTTGAGGTATTTTTGAAATTTTGATGACATCAAGGGAGTATTACAGACAAGTCCCAGAAAGAATTGAGCTCTGCTTGGCTAAATGTTCTTCCTCCCTTAAGGGTTCTGCAAGAGATTTACCTCTCCTTTATGCAGAGCTTTCTGGTATAGCTGGGCCAGAGAACATGACTGAGACTGAAGGCCTGAGTAGGGCCTTTCCAGAGCCCACCTGCATCTCTGCCCACTTTCTTTCAGCTGGTCCTGTAGAAATAGCTACATTGCAGAACAGGTGAGAGAAAGTGAAAAATGAGAGAAAATAATAGGTTGGGCTCACCTGTCTAGTCAGATGGAGGGCATTTGCCAATTATTAAGAACTCAAAGAACAGTTTTGGTGAGGCCTTCAGAGCAGAAGTGGGATTATTTACTTGAGAAAAAATGAATTATATTCTCTTAAAGAAAAATAAGTAAAGAGAAGGGATAGAAATCACCTCCCCCCTGCCAGTCCTTGTTCCTAAGATTCCTACTCATTTGTTCTGTGTGGTCTGTTTATTAGTATGTTAGTATTTTAATGTGCCCTCGAAGTTGAAAGCTGTCCCAAGATCACATTGCTAGAAACCTCAAGTCTCAAATAGATCCTTTCATTTGGGATACAATGGATTTTTCTCCTATATAGATTAGATTGTGTGAAAGGGTTTGTGACTGTAATCACTTTGCTTCATTAATTAGTTCATATTTTTCACTTTGCTCTGAAGTAGTTCACATTTTTCATCAGTTCTTGTGTCTTTCTGAAACTTTTAACAGTTATGTAATTGTCTATTTTAGAAGTGAAAATTAGAGTTCTTGAATTGATTAATGAAAAGAATGGTTGCTGTGGTTTGAATGTTTTTGTCCCCTCCAAAAATTTATGTTTAAACTAAATCCACAGTGCAACAGTTTTGGGGGTGGGTTGGCTCATGAGGTCCTCACCCTCATGAATGGATTAGAAATGCTGTAACAGGGGCTGGGTTTATGGCTCAGTGGTATATTGCTCGCCTAGCACAGGTGGGGCGCTGGGTTCAATCCTCAGCACCACATAAAAATAAAATAAAGTTATTGTGTCCAACTACAACTAAAACAATAAAAATTTTAAAAATGCTATAACAAGGGTTTTTAAGAGTGGGTTTACCCTTTTTGCTTTTCCGTCACCTCAGAAGACAACATTCGTTCTCTTTTGCCCTTCTACCTTCTACCCTATAAGGAGACTTCATCTTGGGCTTCCCAAACCCTAGAACTGGGAGAGAATAAATTTATTTCTTTATAAATTACTGCAGTATTCTGTTACAACAGCACAAAACAGATGAAAACAATGGTATTTTTTTAAAACATAATTTTACATAAATCATGAACTTTGTCAGAAGTAATACTAGGAAGCCTGATCCAGTTTAAAGCAAAATAGAATTGTAAGGTGTATCTGCTCTTTTTTTGCTGTGAAATAAGCAACCCCAACACTTAGTGGCTCACTACAGCAAAGATTTATTTTTTCTTATAATTCCATGAGTTGGCTGGGTCAATTTGGACAATTTTTCTGTGGCATATTTTTAATGTCTGCTGGGCTGCATTTTAGCTAGGAGCTGTGCTGAAGCTGGAGCATCTGAGATGGCTCCAGGAACATCAATGGTGCCTCATCAAGGGGTGATGGATAACTAGGAACTGGCTGGGTCTCCCACCTTCCACTTACCATTAATTAGTCTAGACTGAACATCTTTATTGACAGCTGGATACTAAGAGGGTCAAAGAAGCTGCCAGATCTTTTAAGATGTAGAGCTAGAACTGTTACTGTGCCATTTCTACCACATTCTTTTCATCAGAATAAGTCATCAGGTCCCAGGTAGATGGGATAGCTGGTAGAAGAGCAAAAGAAATTTAAATATAAGTTGAGAATCCCTAACCTAAAAATCCAAAATCTGAAATACCTTGAAATTTGAAACTTTTTTGCACTACAAAGAGCTCAAAAAGTTATGAATTTTTAAGTATTTCAGATTTGGGGTTTTCAGATTAGGGATGCTCAACCCAATAAAATCTACTCAAATATTCCCAAATCCAAAAAATTGAAATCTAAAACATTTCTGGTCCTCAACAGTTTGGTTAAGGGATACTCAACCTGTAGTAGGCGGGAAACTACTTTTCTTAGAAGTTTGATATTATGGAGGGCAGCAATGTGAGGTGGGAACTTTTGCAGAGGGAGGACCTTGAAATATTTTCATCCACAGAAATAACCCTTTTAGCTCTTTAGAAGAGAGTTTAAAAGAGAACAAGTTGAAAGTCTCAGAGAGGGAAGAGATTATGGCATTAACACAGTCAGGAAATAAAGAGAATTAGAGGCAGGGCAGTGACTAAAAGGATAGTGAAGTGGCATTGGATTAGAAAAATATTTATGAAAGCAAAACTGCAGAAGTTGTTGCTTAGATTTTGGGAAAGTACAGGAATAAAGGACATCTAAATTTTTGGCTAGGATTAATGGATATGTTCTGTTGGCAGAAACTGGTAGAGAATACAGACAGGATTTCAGCTTTGGCATTTTGAGTTGAAGCGCATAGAATAATTGAGGCAGAAATGTTGAGCTAGTGTAGGAATATATGAATTTGAAGCTTAGGAATGAGGTTGTGGCCAGGAAGTTGGGATTTTTCAGACATTAGCATGTGTATACTAATGGAGTCGATGTAGGACTTATAAGGCAACTAACTGGCACAGACATTTGTGCCAAGGAAAGCTTGGAAACAAGAACAAATTATCTCATTGAATTTATTCTAGAAGGAAGTTCTTTTTCCTGTTCTTTGTAGTATATTAAACTTCAGATGGTTGAGGGGCTGGAAAGGACTTCTTGGGCAATTTAATAGACTATTTTAATAGCTTTAACAGTACATTCCAGTCACCTGCAAGCACCAATATTGCCTTCTACCAGCTTCATGTTCTTTGTTCTCTGAAGTTTTTAACATGTATTTTCAGATTGTAGGGGATCTGGCCATTCTACCACGTATCTCCGGCTTTCTATACTAAATCCTTCACATTTGCATCAATTCTTAATAAATTAGCAATGTGAAATGCTTAGAAAAAAATGGAGCTCTCTGTTTTCCTCCTACCCCTCATATAGAGAGCCTTCCATCTTTTCTGTTCCCTCATTCACCAGTTGCTTTAGCTCATGAGCTTTGTAATTGGCACAGTACAGATTTATATCTCAGCAAACTTACAGAGTACTTCAGGTAATGGATTTTGGGATCATTTATAAATAATTGAAACTGTTAAATTCTTGAATGCCAAGGGTCTACTGTCTATCAATATTTCATGGAGTTCCAAAAAGAGCATTATGAATTCTAACTTTTGTACCTTTTAGAATATATTTGAGAACTCCTGATCCATAATATTACTATTCCTTTCTTTTTTAGAGGGTAAATTAGCATGTGAATTAAACATACTCCTTGTGAGGCCTTAGGTTTTTTAAATAAAACAAATTCTTCTTTATATTTAATGAAATTAGAGAGTGTTGAACTATGATGCTATAGATTTCATTTCTTGTATTTCATTTTCTTTGGATTTTCAGGTTTTTTAATTATTTCTTGCATACATCACAATAGAGGAGTGCATTACATTCATAATTTTTTTGCATTGCAATTCTTAATACACCTTTATACCACAATTTATCAAATCTCTATTTGTATATAAGGTATGTTGACACCAAATTCACATCTTCATACATTAATTTTGTATAATGATGACCGTCTCCTTCCACTATCCTTGCTATTCCCATACTCCCTCCCTTTCCCTTCCACCCCTGTTCCCTAATGGGGTTGGGAGAAAGAGCAAGGGAGGAAGATTACCTCTGGATTTTCAGTTTTTATGTAGCAAAATACTATATGCTTTTTGTTAAAAGCAGATTTGGAAGCATGTGGATTAAACACTTTGATTTGCCTCATCCTTGGATCTACTTTATGTATTCGTTTTATGTATTCATTCAAGCTTTATATCTGATTTGCATAAGTAAATACACATATAAATAGATGGGAAGTTTTTTTAAGCTAAAGAGTATTATAGTATACATATTGCTCTTGTTTAGTTAAAAACATCTTTAAATATGTCATTATTACTTTAATGTCCCATTCTATCCCCAGGCTTTACACAGAGAGAACCAAGATGCCAGAACCTTTTAAGGTCTAGGATAGTGCAGTGTTTGTGGGGAGAATTTACCTCCTTCCTTTCTAAAAGGCACTGTAAGATAATTAGTTATGGAGTTTAGAAATGCCAGCAGGAATAAGAGCCTGACATTTTATTGGATATCTGCTTAGGTAATGGAATTGCTGATCTACCCCATTGCTGAAGGGGGAAAAAGAAAATTGAGAAGAGCTGACCAAGTGTGGGGAGGTAGGTCAGGATTGCCCCATTCCCATCCGAGAGTTTCAGTTGCTAGTACGTTCCAGATGGTCCTATAGTAGCTGTATGAGACTGGGATGGAGCAGCTTAGAAGCAATGTATATTGTTAGAGATGTGACATGAATGCTACCAGCCAAGGCTAAGCTACAAGAGCTAGACAAATGATTGCTTTCCCTGTGGGTTATCTATTACTATACAGAACCACAGTAAGATCTAGGTTAGTTCCATTTGCAAGGTGAATAATATTGAGTAGTATTTTGAAATTTACTGTATTTATTTGAAATATACCATATTTCTTAAAAAAGAAAGAAAAATATTAAGACACTAAAGTAAATACTTCAAAAGAAGTCATATTAATAATAACTTAAGAAATCTGAACTATTGGATTCTAAGTAATATCAAACCAGCTTTTTCTAGCTGGCAGTAATATATATGAGTTCCTTACTTATATATGGAGGTGAGCATTTATGTGTAGCTGGTGTGTAGTCATCACATCGTATGAATGGTTACCAGGATGGCTTGTATGTATCTGAGCACTGCTTCTACTTCACAGGAAGGATAAGTTATTAAGAGATCATTTAATAAGATAAGACTAGGATTATTCTTTATGCTAGTGGTAAGTATAAATTAAAAAGCTTCTACAGTACTAATGAAAATGTTTATTTGTTTCAAAACATCTTTAAATTGGTTAAACTTTTATATGGGAAATGCTTTTTTTTCTGAATTTGTCATTGCATACCTTCTTGCAGAATTTTTTTTTGATTGTGTGAGCTAGGAACAGTTTTACCATTCAGCTACAGAAAAACCATAATTATATTTAGAGGGTAGAAATAAAGTATTTCAGTAATTTTATAGGATTATAAGGACAGTGTATGGGAACAGAATGACACATGTTTGAACAGAGACATTTAAGAGCTATTTTTGAGAGATTATATTCAAATGAAATTAAATATTTATGTTTCATTTGTATTTTTCTGATTATTTTTCATTGAACGTCTGACATAATTATAAAGGTTTAGTGCAACTTTAAATTTATTTTCTAATAGTTGCAAATTGTTTCAAAGTTGCTAAACTAGAGATGTTATGGAGGAGATTTGTCCTATCCTTGGTTCTTATGTCTTTGCTGAGAAGAATTCAGAAACACACACACAAAACTTAGAGTATGAAACAGCTTTAAAAGTCTCCACTTCCCAGATCCACCTACTATTGGATTGACAGTTATTTGTCTCATATTTTGCTTTCCCAGGGACTCAGGGTCTTGTCACAGTCACAAGTTCCATTTTTTTCTGGTCAGCATTGTTTGTGTATCTTGTTTAAGATATTTCAGCAATTTGGCCCTTTTGAGCAAACATGTCCTTACCCCTGGTTTTTACCCCCTGAGTTCATCTATCTTCCTCCTCTTATAAAAGGAATAGTTTAGAGAGCTGAGATCAGGACAGGGTCCTGGAAGGCTATCTTGTCAGACCTTGAGGTGCCACTGATGCAGGACTGTTGATTTACTGATTTGTTCTTCACTAAGTATTTCTTAAATCCCTGGCCCACTGCTCATGTCAAACTGCTACCTAACAGAGACAGAAAATAGTGATTTTTTTTTAAGTAACTTTAAAATGTGAATCTTGAAAGTTTTAAAATTTTACATATTACATAGATATTGTAGTTTCATGCTTCTGTGCTTAAATTTCTTTCAAAAACATTTCACTTATTTCAGATTTTTTTATTTTGTAATAGGAAATGCCAGAATCATTTTCTACAGTTACTCTGAGTAGCACAGATATAAATACTCTGAAGACAAATACACAGAGAAATGAAATTCCAGTAGAGGAGCTTGGTAAGGTTTCTGAACATAAAATCATAACTAAAGGAACACCAAATAAAGACGACAAGGCAGTGAGCTATTCTGAGAGTTATTCGAGTGTTCCAGGCAGATCATCCTGTGGTGAGTTTCAAGGATCTCATCCCGAGTCTACTTCTGATTCCTTCAGTCCTGAAACTTTGCATGCAAAAACAAGTGATTCAGTTCCAGGAGGTTCCGAAGAAAACAGAGTCAAGAGAACATCCTGCATGTATGGGGCAACCTGCTACAGGTAAAATGAAATTAGAGTAGAATATAATTTCAGTATTTTAACAGTACGTAGCTACATAGATATATGCTGTAGTATATCAAAAACCTAATAAAACCCATTAGCCTAAAGTTAGGAGCTTTTCTACTGGTTTGCACTTTCTCTATATGCATTCTAGCAAATCCTGCCAGAAGCTCTTAAGATACAATGGGGCATTGAATGTTTTATATGTAGACATGCTGACTAATGCAGGAATCTGAATACTGGCGAATCCAGACTTGAAAATGGAATCACCCAGACTTAAATACCTGCCTATTTAATGTCTTAATATTCTAGAGATGGCTTCATAAATAGTTGTTGGGTATAGTCTATTATGATAATTTTTAATTGTGTTTAGGTCTCTTATTGTATATTTTTATTTATTTATTTTGGTACTATGGATTGAATCTAGGACTAGATAAGCACTCTATCCAATGACCTAACACCCCCAGTCTTCTAAAACAACTGAATATATATTTCCTGGGTTAATTGATTGCTCCTGTATTTATATCACTTAATCACATTGTCCTGTATTTTCTAACTTCATATTTTGTGAATTCAAATTATAACATCTTAGTTTTAGACTATAGTTTCATCTGAAATGTTTATAGTAGCACGTAAATAATTGTACAGTTCAATTTCAAAAGGATTTCTTTGAGTGCCAACTTGTCAAACTAAATATCATAGCAGTGCATTCCAGTAGAGTTTGTTGTCTTCTATGCAGATAGTATATTTACCCCATATATTCTGGTATTTTTACGTTTGTATTATTTCTTTTTAAAATTAGCATTCAAATAATTGTAGTTTTCAGTGTCAACAGTTCTCAGTTTTGCATTTATATACAATTTTGTCTATTTGCAGTGGCCTTATTGTATATCTAGAATGTCATATTAAAACTTGTAGAGTACATAAGCCTGATCTTGCTCTGGATTTTGAAGAATCCCATTTTGAATTTGTATTAGTTCCTTAGACCTGCCATAACAAAATACCACAGACTTAGTGACTTAAACAACAGAAATTTATATCTCAGAGTTCTGGAGACTAGAAGGCCTAAACCAAGGTGTTTGCAAATTTGTTTTTTTTTTCTGAGACCTCTCCCCTTGGCTTAGGGATGGCCATTTTCTCATTTAGCCTTTTCACAGTACTGATACCTCTTTGGTGTTTCTTCCTCACTTCATAAAGATACCATTTATATTGGATTAGGGCCCTACTCTTATGACCTCATTTAACCTTAATTATCTCTTTCATAACCCTATCTACAAATGCAGTCACATGGGGGACTAGGACTTAAACACAGGAATTTTGAGGGGCACACAATTCAGTCCAGAAGATGTATTAGCACTATCATTGTCTTTGTTAAAAGGTGATTGAATGTTTTATCAAGACCATAATTCACTTATTCACATTTGATAATGATACAAGTTAGTTTTAAGTCTTACCTTTAGTTATTTTATTTTTCACTAATTTTGATATGTATATATAATTAATATGTAAAAATATTTAACATTCAAACCTTGAAAATAAAATGTTTATAATTATAACAAAGGGGAGAAAATAACAATATTGAGTTTTTGCTATATATGTACATTGTAGAAATCAATTAAATGCAGCTATCTTTAGCTGCATTGATACTGCTTTGTTTTATACCATGTCTCTCTCTAGGACAAGTGAATAATCTCCTAAGTCTCCTTGCTTTCCCTCAAGAGTATAAGAATAGAGTATACTGAATAGAATATTATTCTTGAACGTTAGTTTTACTCAATCCCTTGATGTCATGTTGTTGACTCCCAAATCTGTATCTCCCAAATAGATTTCTGTACTGAATTTTATTCAGGAATATACCACTTACATCTGCAGGAACTTCAAATCCAGCATTTCTAAAACAATTAAATCTTACTTCAATCCTTTGTGAAATAAAACAACAACAGTAACATTTAACTTTATAGGAACTGTTGCTTCCAAAAAATCTTCTTTGAAGACTTTATTCCTTTGGGGTCATATAGTTTTTCTGTTTAATATCATGTGTTCCATGAGTACATTACTTTAAAAAAAAATCAACCATAAATTGAGTTGTCTGTTATTAGCATATATGAAATTTATGTCTTAAGTATAATTTATAGCTTTTATCTATATAAACTCACGTAAATCATTTAAGGTGATAGTATGTAACAATATTTTTACCTCTGGTAAATGTGAAGTAATCTTGTTGAAGACCAAACTTCCCATGAGACCAACTGGAAAAGCTAAACAGTCACATTTGAAACATCAGAGGCAGCCAAGACTTTGAGTCTCCTATTCTCCTTGTGAAAGCTGCCAAATTTTTAATGTTTCAGACTGAGGGTTGAGGGGCCAAGCAGAGTTTTGGGCAGTCTCTTGGGACAACAGTAATGGAATTCAGGGTTTGCCAAGCAGGAGGGACCATGAATGTGGAAGCATAAATGTATTTCCTGGGAAGGAAAATATGAGTATAAGTATAAATGAATATTGACTATATTAAGAAATAATAATTTTTAAGATGTACAAAATATATTGAAGTAAATATAGCACTAAAGTGGTTGATGATTAAAGCAAGTAAAAGCATTCATAGCTTTGTAATAGCTCATAAATTATAAGAGTAATAATTTGTATTAGATATAAATTAAAAGTTAAATTTATAAATAACAATTATTTTTTAAAATTTATTTTTTAACATTATTTATTAAAAATTAATAAGAAATTTCTGGGTAATCATCCAAAAAGTACTTATATAATTAGAGGCTAATGAAAACAGAGAAATTAACTCATTTAAAAATGTGATTAACTAGAAGAAAGCAAGAAAGGAGAAAAAAGGAAACAGTTGGATAAATGGAGAAAATAGTAAGATGGTAGAGTTAATGTTATTAGTTATTAGGAATTATACGCTCACTTAATAGAGAAAGATTGTCACCCTGGATAAAAAGAAAAAAAAATTCTTCAATCTATTTGTAAGACTCATACTTTAAATATAAGGACACATAAAAGTCAAAATTTTAAAGACAGAGAAACATAAACCCTTAAACTCTAAAGAAGATCTTGTGTATGCATTACTAATAAAAGATAAAGTAAGAACTGGGCTTAGCACACGCTGTAATCCCAGAAGCTCGGAGGCTGAGGCAGGAGGATCATGAGTTCAAAACCAGCCTCAGCAAGTTAGTGAAGTCCTAAGTAACTCAAATGGCTTGGGGATGTGGCTCAGTGGTTAAGTGCCTCTGAGTTCAATTCCCAGTACCAAAAAAAAAAAAAAAAGTAAAAATTAAGGCAAGACATTATTGAAGATATTGAAGTTATTATGGTTTGAATATCTCCTGGAATTTTTGTGTTAGAAAATTAGTCCCCAGTGTGGCAGTGTTAGGAGGTGAGGCATAGGGGGAGGTATTTGGATCATGGGAATAAAACTGTCATGAATAGATTAATGTCTTTATTACGTGAATGAATTTTTGCTCTCATGGCATTGCAAGAGTGAGTTGTTATAAAACAGTGTTTTATTACATACTCACTTGTTTTTCCCCTTTTTCCCTACCATGTTATGATGCAGAATGAAGTCCTTACGAGATGCAGCCTTTCAATCTAGAACTTCTTAGCCTCCAGAACAATGAGCTATATAAACTTTTCTTTATAAATTACCCAGTCTTAGGTAGTCTGGTATAATAACAGAAAATTAAAATAGAGAAGCCATTCATGTTGATAAAATAGTCTTTAATATGAAAATACTAAATTGTTATGCACCTAATATTGCAACTTGAAAACACACAGAGCAGAAGTTAAAAGGAGAAATACATTTACAATTATAATAGAAGATTTTATTATTTTTGTCAGCCATAAGTCAGTCAGATAAAATAATTAGTAAGACTATAGATTTGTACAAAACAGTGGACAAACTTGCTTTGGGTATTTACTATACTTCACTGAAAAACTGATAAAAGTACTTTTGGAACACTTCCCAAAGTAAACCATCTCTTAGGACATTAAAAAATTTTTTTTAAAGGATTAAAACTGAACAAAAATAAGGGTATTTCTGAGTACAGTGTAATTAAACTAAAAAATCAACAAAGTAGAATGAGAAAATCCCCTAGTATTTGGAAATTAAGAAATTTGCTTCTAAATGAAAAACCACATGATGTTAGAAAATATATTAACTAAATTATACTACAACTGTGACTTATGAAAACTTTTATAATGTGCTTAAATCTGTATTAGAGGAAAATTAATTGTCTTAGATGCATATATGAGAAAATAAGAAAGACCATCAGTGAACTGAACTTTCACCTTAGAAAAGGAATAACAAATTTAAAGAAAGTAGAAAGAAGAAAATAATAAAGGTAGAGAAGAAAATGATGAAAAAATAAAGATATAAAATAGAGAAGCCAGAGGTTTCTTTTTTGAAATAACTAATAGCATTATTAACTCTCAGAATGACTGAAAAAGAGGGGACAAGTAGGGAGTAGGAGGAAGTGGGGATAGTGCAGAAGTGGAGGCCAAATTACTAATACTGTGAAGGAAATAGGGGCTTCACTGAAAATCTTATAGACATTGAAAAAATAATGAGTGAATATTATAAACAACTTTATGCCAGTCAATTTAAAATTTGAAAGAAATGAACAAATTCTTGTGAGGGGGGGGGGACTCTTAGCCAAATGAATACAAGTAAAAATATGAAATCAACATAGTCCTATATCCATTGAAAATTAAATCCATAATTATATACTTTGATAAGGAAAGGTATGGTCCCAGAGTACATTACTGGTGAATTACATTAATCATTTAAAGAAAATGGTAATTATTATATAATATTTTCAGAGAATATATAGAAAGAAATCTCCCAATTCAATTTTTTGAAGCTATCATAAACTTGATAGCAAAATCCAATGAGAATATAGAGTGAAAATCTTAAACAAAATAACAGCAAATTGATTCTTGCTATATATTAAAAGAATACTCTGTCACTACAAAGAGTTATTTCAAATTCAGACTTGTGCAAAGTTGATTTGATATTTAAGAATCAACTAATGTAATTCACCATATTAATAGGTTGTATTTGTTTGCTAAGACTGTCATAACAAAATACCACAGACTCAGTGGCTTAAACAATAGAAATTTATATTTCATTTCGTTCTGGAGGCTTGAAGGCCTCAGTCAAGCTGTTGGCAAATTTGTTTATTCCTGAAATCTCCAAAATTTGGTTTACTCTGAGATCTCTCTCCTTGGCTTGGAGATGACTGCTTTCTCAGTGTGTCCTCACGTGGCTTTTTATCTGTATTAGTGCTTTCCAGGTGTCTCCTGCTTATTTTATAAAGAGTACCAGTTATATTGGATTAGGGATTCATCCTTTTGACCTTATTTAACTATTTCTTTAAAGGCCCTATCTCCAAATATAGTCATATTAGGGATTAAGGCTTTGATATATGAACTTTTTGTTTTGGTACCAGGGATTGAACTCAGGAGCACTCAACCACTGAGGCACATCTCCACCCCTATTTTGTATTTTATTTAAAGACAGAATCTCACTGAGTTGCTTAGCACCTCACTGTTCCTGAGGCTGGCTTTGACTCATGATCCTCCTGCTTCAGCCTCCTGAGCTGCTGGGATTACAGGCATGTGCCACCGTGCCCGGCTTTGATATATGAATTTTGAAGAGACATAATTTAGTCTTTAGCACAAGTTAAAGGAGAAAAATCATAGTGATCATCTCAATACAGAAAAATCATTTCATAAAATTTGTCATCCCATTTGTGAAAAAATTTTTAGCAACATAGGAATAAAAGATATTTTCAGTTTAGTAAGGAACATCATACTTTTGGGTGAAATATAAAAGTCTTTTTTCATGATGGTGAAAACTAAACAAGTATGCCTATCATCACTACTCTTATTCAACATTATAACAGAGATCATAGCCAGTACAATAAGGCAAGAAAAAGAAATAGACAATATGATTGGAAAGGAAGCAATCAACCTATAATTATTTACAGATGACATGACCATCTAACTTGAAAATTCAGAATAAACTTCATATTCTTTGTATTAATAAATGAATTTAGCATAATCATTTCTGTATCCCAGCAACAACTGTCAGGACTTTTAAAACTAGAAGATTTGTGACAGTATTAAAACCTTAACTAGCCAGGAGTAAATTTAACAGAAGATGCAAAATATATGTGGTGATTATATTAAGAAATTAAATAAGGAGTGTATTATGCACATAAATAAGAAGAATCAATATTATGAAGATATACATTTTATCAAAATTTATAAGTTAAAGGCATTCATCAAAATCTTAGTAAAGTGTGCGTGTGTGTTTGTGTCTCTGTGTGTGTATAAACATATGTGTGCACAGGGTGTGTAAGTTGACAAACTGATTTTATAGTAGAATAGCAAAGGACCTAGAATACTGAATAAAATCCTCAAGTGCAAACATGAGTGACTAAATGCTACCAAATAATGAGTCTTATTATAAAACTGTAATATTGGTATAAGTTTAGATAAATAGTACAAAAGAATGCTGGGTCTCAAACCAAACCTATATGGCTAACTTTATGATAAAGGTGCCACTGCCAGTCCATGCATTAAGCATGAACTTTTGATCAGTGGTGTTTGGCAATTGGCTATCCATGAAAAATAATAGTCTTAATTTTTCCCCATACCTATCAATCCCCCAAAAAATTTCAGGTGGATTTAATTTTTTTTAAATGTAAAATATATAACAATAAATTTAGCAGAAGATAACATAGTGGAATACATTCATAGTATGGGCAAAGTTTCCTTAGCCTGATTAAAATATGATCATAATCAGGTAATTCAGGTGACCAATTGGATTATGTTAAAATTACCATTTTCAGTAAATCAGAATATAATATTAAAAGAGTGAACAGGCAAGCCACTAAGAAGTTATATGTATATCAAGGGACTTATGTAAAAAATAATTAATTAGCAAGCAATAAGAAAATGATTGCACATACCTGTGATCTCAGAGTCTTGAGAGACTGAGGCAGGAGATCACAAGCTTGAGGCCAGCCTTAGCACTAAATAACAAGGTCCTAAGCAACTTAGCAAGACCTCATCTTGAAATAAAAAATAAAAAGAGATTGGGATGTAGCTCAGTAGTAAGGTCCTCTTGGGTTCAATCCTCACCCAGTACCACCCTGCTCAAAAAAAGAAAATGATTACCAGTTCAGGGGGAAAAAAAAAAAAAGGAGCAGAAGGTACTTTGCAAAAAAGGATATCTAAATGGCCAATAAGCATATAAGAGGATTTTAAAGCTCATTAGTCATTGGGGAAACATATATTAAAACATAATAGTGCAGATCAGTATTGTTAAACTTTTTAGAAGACCAGACAGTAAATATTTTCAACTTCTCCATCCATATGGTTTTTGTTGCAACTACTCATGTCTGTTGTTGTAGTGCATAAGCAAGCAACTGTAATAGCAAAGACAGTGCTGATGTCACTACTACCCAAAGTCATATGTAGATTTAATGCAATCCCTATCAAAATCCCAGTCATATTTTTTCACAAATAGAAAAATGAATCCTAATATTTGTATAGACTCTCAAGGGACTGTGAATAGTCAAAAGAGTCTTGGGGGAAAAAAATTGGAGTTCTCACACTGCTCTTCGAAAAAAATGGAGAAAGTTCATATCATTGGATTTGACAAGATTTCCTGGATGTGACACTAAAGCACAGATGATAAAACTAGAAGTAGATAAATAAGACTACATCAAAAACTTAAACTTCTATGCATCAAAAGATATAATCAACAAGATAAAAAGACAATGTGGAATGTTTGAAAATTATGAGATTGAAGCAGTAATAAAAAGCCTTCCAACAAAGAAAAGCCCAGGTCTATGTGGATTTGCAGCTGAATTCTGCCACACCTTTAAAGAATTATTGCCAATGCTCCTCAGATTATTTCATGAAATAGAAAGGAAAGAAATGCTTCAAAACTCATCATATAAAGCCTATATCAATCATCCTATAAAGCCAGTATCACCCTTATACTAAAATCCCACTGGGACACTTCATGGAAAGAAAACTATAGACCATATCCTTGATGAACATGGACGCAAAAATTCTTAATAAAATATATTAAATAAATGTAACCAAGAGGTGAAAGGCAATGTAAAATGGATCATGACCTAGAAATAATATCAGAAACTGCAACTGCTAAAACAGGTGAAACACTTTCAACTATAGATATAGGCTACAACTTCCTCAATAGGACTCCTATAGCTCCGGAAATAATACCAAGAATCAGTAAGTGGGATGACATCAAGCTAAAAAGCTTCTGCATAACAACGGAAACAACAGCATGAAGAGAGAATCTATAGAGTGGAAGAAAATGTTTGCCAGATACTCTTCAAACAGAAGATTCATATCTGGTATATGTAAAGAATTACCTCCCCCATAAAACAAAAACAAAAAGATCTCATTTGATAAATTGGCAAATGAACTAAACAGACACTTCTCAAAAGAAGACATATAAATGGCCAATAATTATATGAAAAATTTTCAACATCTCAAGCCAGCAGAGAAATGCAAATCAAAACTATACTGAGATTCTCTCTCCAGTCAGAAAAGCAGTTATCAAGAACACAAGTAACAATAAATACTGGTGAGGATGTAGGGAAAAAGTAACCCTTTATACTCTGTTTGTGGGAATGTAATTAATACAGTCACTATGGAATCAATAGGTATGATTTCAAAATCTAAAGTGGAACTCCCACAATGGTCCAGCTATACCAGGCCTTGGTATTTATCTAAAACAATTAAAGGCATCACGCTTTAGAGATACATGCATTTACATGTTTATAGCAGCACAATTTACAGTAGCCAAATTATGGAACCAGCTTAGGTGTCCATCAGCAGATGAATGGATAAATCAAATGTAATATGTATCCACACTGTAGTTTTATTCAGCCTTAAAAAAGAGTGAAATTATGTGATTTGCAGGAAAATGGATAGAAGTAGAGAGCATTATGTTAAGCAAAACAAGCCAGACTTGGAAAGATAAGTGCTGTATGTTTTCTTTCAGATGTGGAAACTAGCAAGAAAAAAAAGGGGGAAAAAAAAAAAGAAAGAAAAAGGAAAAAGGAACTCATGAAAATAAAAGGAGGGAGATCTTTAGGGTAGAGGAAGGAAGTCGGGGGACGGGAGGAAGGAAGAGCAGGGGAAGTTACTAGAGTGGAATTAGTCAAATTATGTTATATGCATGAATTAATATGCCATATTCTGTATAATTAATATACACCATCGAGAAAAGGAAAATATATGCTTACAAGTAGAAAGGGTTAACATCCAGAATGCATAATGAACTCATAAAACTTGAAACAAAAAATAACCCAATTAAAAAATGAGGAAAGGTCTTGAGTGAACATCACTTAACACCTATTAGGGCAGCCACTATCAAAAACAACAAAGGAGAAAATAATAAATGTAGGTAAGGATGTGGAGAATTTGGAACCCTTGTATACCATTGGTGGGATTATTAAAGGGTGCAACCACTATGGAAAACAACTGAATTTCCTCAAAAAAATTAAAAATAGAAATATCATATGACAGAGCATTCTACTTCTAGGTATATATTCCAAACAATTGAAAACAGGATCTCAAAGAATTGTCTGCACACCTGTATTGATAGCATTCATAATGGCTAAGAGGTGGAAGGAGCACAAATGTCTGTGAGTGGATGAACAGGTAAACAAAATGTGGTGTCTACACACAGTAGAGTATTCAGCCTTAAAATGGAGGGAAATTCTAACGTATACTCCAGCATGGATGAACTTTCAGAATATTATGCTAACTGAAATAAATCAGTCACAAAAAGACACATATTGTATGATTCAACTGATATGAAATATCTAGAGTAGTCACACTCATAAACATAAATTAGAATGGCGGTTACTGAGGTCTGGGGTTAGGGCAAATGGGGAGCTGTTTTTTAATGGATACAAATTTTTAGTTTTGTAAGATGAAAACTTGGGGGGATTGACTGCACATAATGTGGATATAATGAAGTGTATACTTAGTATAAAATTTACCATCTTAACCATTCTTTTTTTTTTAGTAAAAAATTTAAAAGGCAGCAGGCCATATTTGGTATGCTTCCCATAGTTTGTAAATTTATGCTATAAATTATGCATTCAGACAAAAAAACAAAACAAAAAACTGAGAACAAATGTTGGTGAGGTTGTTGAAAACCTAAAACTCTAATAACTATTGGTGGAAGTGAAAATTGATACAATCATTTTAGAAATTTGGCAACATTTATCAAATCTGAGCAAAAATATACACTATCATCGCTCCTAACAGTATGTTCAGGAAAATGCATTCTGTCTGTACCGAAAGGCTTATTTCAGTATACTTATTGCAGTCTTGTTTATATAAGTTAGTAGATTAAATTAACCATCAAGAGTAAAATGGATAAACTAACAGCTTTATAAATGGAATAATACTTAGTAGTGAAAACACCTTCTAATTTTAATATATGTTTTAATCATACAAATATAAAAAAGTTAGGCTATGTATTTCTTATTATGTACATACTGTGTATTTCCATTTAAGTTCAAAATCAAATAACATTGGTCTATTGCTTTATAATATCACTATTCAAAGTATGATCCAGAAACCCATGAAAGTCCCCCAGAACACCTTTGGAAAATCTGTTAAAGCTGTTTTAATAGTAGTACCAAAACTTTTTTTGTGTCTATTCTTTTTCACTGCCCTTCTCTCACAAGTATACCATAGACTTTGTCAGAGGCCATATAATGTGTTTTATTGTTAATGATTAAATGCGGAAAAGGACAGGAGAAGCCAGATGCCTTATTTTAAGACAGATGTTACATTTCTACAAATTTTTTTTTCCTTAAGGATTATTTGTGTTAAGATGTGTTATTTGTGATAATTTGTAGAGGGTTTATTACTTTTATTTTAAAAGTAATGTATTTTCTCATTTTTATTTCAAATAAGGTAAATAACTTACATAAACATGAGCTCTCTCAAATTTTAATAAATTTATTAAAGAGATCTGAGTTAGAAAAATGCTTTTAGAAGACAAGATAGTTAACCTTTGTGTAGTAAATGATTGAAAGGGGACTTTGTAGAATGTTGGTAATATTCTGTTTTTTAGCAGAAGGTACATAGATGTGTTCACTTTGTTAAGTCTTTAAATGCTGTATATGCTTATGATATTTGGATACTTATTAATATATATGTATGCAATATGTTTGAAAATTGTCCTTTGATATTCATGATTTTTCACATGATCCCAGAAATTTATGTGTTTCTATGAGAGTTTTGAACTGACTACATGTCATCAATTTTATGTCATCAACATAAAATTGATGTCATTTATGTTTATGCCATTGGTTAGCAAGTTGGTTCCTGTTCTGGAATAATGAGATGTTTATTGCTTGATTTCCCGCTATATCCACTAAAAAATCTTCAATATCGTATTAATTTTTTTCTGATAGTATATTTGTTACCCTCATAGGAAGAATCCTGTCCATTTTCAACACTTCAGCCACCCTGGTGATAGTGATTATGGAGGTGTACAAATCATAGATCAAGATGAAACTGATGATCGGCCTGAATGCCCCTATGGAGCATCTTGTTATAGGTATGTAAATTGAAATGCTTGGCTCTGTTTCCTCACTCTGTAAACTCTCTTATTTATTCAGGACAAACTGAGCAGCCTCTCAAGCCTTCAACTTTTAGTTTTTGAACTTCTATACAAAATAGATTTTTATTTTGTTAATACATAGGATTAGAATTATGGTTTTTTTTAGATTATTCTAAATAGTTATTAACCTTATACATACCTGAAAAATTCCTTCATTTCTAACTTTCTAAAATGCAAATCAGATAATTTAAAAGCTCTCTTTGTACCTCCTACCTCACTCCTGTTTTCTGGAGTTGAATCCAGGGTGTCGTGTGCTAAGCATGTAGCAAGTGTTCTACCGCTGAGCTATACCCTTCAGGCCCTTTCCCTGCTTTCTTAACTTCTACCACTCCACCATCCTTGCCAACACATAAAACTCAATTGGAAAAGAAGAGTGAGAGTACCTGTCTTCTGTGCTTCTATAGCATCTTGGATCATACAGAGTAGAACTCATTTCTTAGATTATGCTTCTTCTGTTTGTTTTTTTTAAACAAAAGATTGATGTGATTTTTTATACCTTTATTATTGTATTTATTTATTTATTTATTCATTTTATGTGGTGCTGAGGATTGAACCCAGCGCTTTGCACATGCTAGGCGAGTGCTCTACCGCTGAACAATACCTGGATTGTGCTTCTTTCACAGAATGTCTCCCAGGTATCTTGAGAGCAAAGACCCTTATGCTTGGTATCTTGCAACTTTGTTCAATGAATGAGGGAACTTGAATTGAACCAAACTTCCACAGAAAGAAGTAGTGATTCCAGTACAAGAGACCTTTAATGCCAGACAGCCATCTTTTATAGATAAATTTGAATATAGATTATTGAATTACTGGACACCCAGAAGTTGTTCCAATTTCGGTGATTGTGCTTTTCAGTAAGATGTCAAAACAGGCTTCTGAGTCTGGAAAGAATAATCAAAAGGTTTACACTTTATCATATGAAAAATAAGTTCTCCCTTCCAGCAAAAACAATATCCTGCAAAGAGTAAGGGGATCTTATGATCAACCTTGCCAAGAAAGTTAAAATTTAGGAGAGATGAACAAATTCCTAGAAGAACAAAACTTAAGAAACAGACATAAGAAAAAAAGGAAATTGAAATAATCCTATTGCATTAAAGAAACAATATGTAATTAAAATCCTCCCAAAGAAGTGATATATCCATGTGGCTTTAAAGGCAAATTCTACCAAATATTTAAAGAAGAAAGTCAAGTTTTTACATAAACTATTCCAAAACAAGACAAAAGAGTATATTCCCCAGCTCATCTTAAGAGTTGCTACCAAAACCCAGTAAGAATAGTAAAAGAAGGACACATTACTTTTGAATGTAGCTCTAAGTATTCTAAAAAAATTGAGTCAAGCATTAAATCAAAAGGAAAATTTAATACAACCAAATGGGATTTGTCTTAGGAATAAATGTTTCATTTCACATTTAAAAATAATGTAATTTGCCATTGTCATTAAAATAAGTAGAAAAGTTATATGGTGATCCCAGTAATTATGTGATTTAAAAAAAAATTCTGAAAAAAATCAGCATTCATTGGTGATCAAAATTCACTACAAAATATGGACAAAAGGGAACATCTTTAATATAAAGAATAGCTACAAAAAAATTATAGCAAATATCATACTTAAAAGTAAAATATTAAAAATTTCTTTTCTGAAATAAAAATGTGACAAAAAAATGCCTATTTTTATTACTTCAATTCATCATTGTCCTGGAAATTCAAAGCAGTATAGTAAGACAGGAAAAGAAAAGTAGGTAAGAATTAGAAAGGAATAAATAACACTGATACTCCCAGATGGTATTATTGTAGACATAGGAAATACAAAATTGCCTACTGATGAGTTATAAATATTAATAATGGTTTAGGAAGGCTTTTGGATACAGAGAGCAATATTCAAAATCAATTTTATTTCTATTTACCAATGCCAACCAGTTAGAAAATAAAAAAAATTTAAAGGTAAAATTTATGTGAACATCAAAAAATATTAAGTTCTTAGGACCTCTTTGGAGAAAACTATAACACTTCAATGAGAAAAAATTTTCAGAAATACCCAAGCAATTATAAAGATGAAAGTGTTTGTGATTCAAAGATTCAGTATTGTTAAGATGAAAGTTTTCCTCAAATTGATTTCTATGCAGATTCATTCAAAAATCACAATGCTCTTTGTGTAAAAATGTATAATGTGATTCTAAAACTTTTACAGTTGTGTACAGGAATGAAAAATAGCCATGACAATCTTAAATAATGAAGAACAGTGGCAGGATTTGTTATACCTTATGGTGATTAAAACAGTGCAATGTGGGCACAAAGATGAAGTAATAAGACTGGAACAAAGAGAAACAAAGCAATGGAACTTTAAGTTATTGAGGGAATTGTTTCATGATATAGTTAATATATTTGCATTTTTTGTTCCAAATGGTTTTTCACAGCTCATGTCATAATTTATGACCCTACATTGATGTGACTTTTCATTTTTAAAGAAATTTTTGTAATAGAGAATTTTTTATATGCACATAGAGAATGTAGAATAAATTCCAATGAATCTATCACACATTTTCAATAATTGGCGAACTGAAACTGGCTATTATTATTTCACCTCCCCTTACACATTACTTGCTAACTCCTGCCCTTATATTATTTTGAAGCAAATCTCTTGAGCTCATGTTTTTATTCCATTTTATCCATAGGTATCTTTGCATATATCTCTAAAAACATATAACACCATTATTAAGTAAATCTTTAAAATCATTTAATATCCTATCTAATATCTAAATTCCTTTATTAACATTTTAATATTTTAAACTTTGTTTCTTTGAATCAGTGTCCAGTTAAGGTCCATATATGATAACAGTGACCATATAATTGAATAGGTTCAGTTTTTTTCCCTTGTAATCTATTTTTAAAGAAAGCTAGTCATTTTTCTTAGGAGTATCCCATAGTTTAGATTTTAATTATTGTATTAAAAGGATAACATTATGTTCCCCCTGTATTTACTAATAACTTGTAGTTAAAGCTGGAGGTTTAACTAGATATCTGTTCTAAAACATGAAAATTGCTTGGCCCAATGACTATGTCTCTCTTAGTCTCCAAAATGATTTTACCTTAAAGTCCACATTGTCTGATATTTACAAGTGCTTTGGGATTGCTCTAACATCTAATTATTATTATTGATTTATGATTTAATTCTATGTCATATTTTGTACTCTTTTGAATTTAAGTCTTTAGAAATTTATTAAGATTCATTTAGGCCTAGCATATAGCCTATCTTTGTTGAATATACCATGGGCATTTAAATGTATATTCTGCAATTACTGAAAGTAAGATTCCATAAATGTCAGTTTGGTCAAATGGTTATAGTTTTCTTAAGATTCTTTATATTCTTGCTGATTTCTTTTTGCGGGGGTGCGGGGTGCGTAGATGTTTTGATAGTTACTAAGAGAGGAATGTTAAAATTTGTCCTCATTGGAAAAGCCATAAAAATGGAAAATTAACTCAGAGCTGTTTCTCTCGGCTACACATTGACTTGTTAGTTTCTACCTGTTTTGGTAGCCAAACACTGTCTTCTAATTATTATTTTTTACATATTTTTTCAAAGTGTAATTGTTATCTATGAGAGTTTTGGTCTGATAGGGCCTTCCCTTTCATAACTGGAAATGGATCTCCTATTTTGTCTGTTTTGCACAGCTTTCATTGGTTATTTTTTTGTGAATACTTTTTTCATTCTGTTACTTTCAACTGTGTCCTTAATATTTAAAGCACATCTCTTATAGTATGTAGTTGGCTCATTGGTTTTTATTTTTAATTCAGTCTGATAGTCTTTTTTAGATGGAGTATTTAGTCCAATTACATTTAATATAATTACTGTTTTTTAATTCAATTATTCTAATTTGTTATACATGATGGCAGGATGCAATTCATTTCATATTACACATATAGAGAACAATTTTTCAAGTCACTGATTGTACACAAAGTATTTTCACACCATTCATGTCTTTATACATGTACTTAGGGTAATGATGTCTAACTCATTCCACCATAATTCCTACCCCTTTGCCCTCTCCCTTCCCCTCCCTCCCACTCCCTCTATCCTATCTAAAGTTCCTCCATTCCTCCCATGTTTCCCCCATCGCCATTTTGAGTCAGCATCCTCATATCAAGGAAAACACTTGGCCTTTGGTTTTTTGGGATTGGCTTACTTCACTTAGCATTATATTCTCCAACTCCATCCATTTACCTGCAAATGCCATGATTTTATTCTCTTTTAATGCTGAGTAATGTTCCATTGTGCATATATACACCAAAGTTTCCCTATTCATTCATCTACTGAAAGGCATCTGGGTTGGTTCCACAATTTAGCTACTGTGAATTGTGCTGCTATAAACATTGATGTGGCTGTGTCCCTGGAATATGCTGTTTTTAAGTCCTTTGGGTATAAGCCAAGGAGTGGAATAGCTGGGTCAAATGTTGGTTCCATTCCCAGGTTTCCAAGGAATCTCCATACTGCCTTTCATAGTTATTGCACCAATTTTCAGTCCCACCAGCAATGTAAAAGTGTGCCTTTTTCCCCACATCCTCGTCAACACTTATTATTGTTTGTATTCTTGATAGCTGCCATTCTGACTGGAGTGAGATGAAATCTTAGAGTAGTTTTGATCTGCATTTGCTAGAGATGCTGAACATTTTTTTATATGCTTGTTGATTGATTGCAATTACTGATATTTTTGAGTATATTTTTTCTTTTTTGCTATTTGTTGTCTGTTTGTCCCACATATTCTGTGTTCCTTTATTCTTCTTTGCCTAACTGCTTTTGAGTTAACTATGTTTTTAATATTTTTTTAGTTGTAGATGGACACAATATCTTTATTTATTTCTTTATGTATTTATTCATTTATTTTTATGTAGTGCTGAGAATTTACCACCTAGCCCTTGAGTTATCCATTTTTATTCCAGTTTTTTTCCACTGTTGACTTTTTAGTTTTTTTCTTTTTAGCATTTACATAAGATTTCAATAGATATCCATGATTTATTACATTCTATCTTACTACTGATATTTTAACCATTTCCCAGAGTGTGATAATCTTTTGTCACTTTAATTCATTTATTTACTCTTCTGCTTTTTTTCATTCTTGTCATCATATATTTTTATATCTATACATCAACTCAAAAGACTGGTTTTTGTAATTAATTAATTTATTTAGTAAGTAAGTAAGTACCAGGGATTGAACACAGTGGAGCTTAACTACTGAGCCACATCCCCAGCCCATTTCTTACTTTTTCAAATTTTGAGACATGGTCTTGCTAAGTTGCTCAGGACCTCACTAAGTTGCTGAGGCTGGCTTTAAACTTTAATCCTCCTGCCACAGCCTCCTGAGCTGCTGGGATTACAGGTGTGTGCCACCACTCCTGGCTTTTTAATATTTTCAGCTGCAGATGGACACAATAACTTTGTTTATTTTTTTATGTGGTGCTGCAGGTTGAACCCAGTGCCTCATGTGTGCTAGGCAAGTGCTCCACCCCTAAGCCACAACCCTAGCCCTCTGCTATTATTTTAAGTATCAACATTCTTTTATATTTAGTTACATATTTATCCTTTTGTATTCCCCTATTTCTCCTTGGTTCTTTCATCTGTAATTATTTTCTTTTAATCTTAAGAACTTCTTTGTTATTTCTTAGAGTAGCAATCTAATGGTATTTTTAAAATTTACATATAGCTGAAATTTTTCTTATTTTGGTTCTTTTTTAAGGCTCTTTCATTTGGGTATATAGAATATTAGCTTTGCAAAAATTTTTTTTTATCACTTTGAAGATATCATTCCATTGATTCTTGAATCCATAGGTTTAGTTGAAAGTTATTTGTCTCTCATTGTTGCTCCTTTGAAACTAATGTGGCTTTCTTTTTGGTCACTTTTAAGCCTTGTATGTTTGTTTTTTTGTTTCCAAAAACCTAATTAGTATGTGCCTCCCATATATTTCTCCTTGTATTCTTCCTATTTGGAGTTCCCTTAGTTTTTTTCCACATTAATGTTTTCATTAGTTTGGGAAGATTTCATAGCTGTTATAGATATTGCTTCTGCCTCATATAATAATTTTGTCTTTTTCACAATCCAGTTAAACACACATTAAACCATTTTATGAAGTCTCACATAGCATTTCTGCATTGCTTTGTTCTTTCCATTATTTTCTTAATCTGAAAAAGATTTGCTTCAGATTTGATATTTACTACTTTACTGGTCTTAGAGTTTACTAATGCTGTCTTCTCAATTTTGTCTATTCTGCTTTTGAACCCATTCAAAGAATTCTTTTTGGGAGGGGCGAATATTGAGTGATCAGGGGCGCTTGATCACTCAGCCACATCCCCAGTCTTATTTTGTATTTTATTTAGAGACAGGGTCTCACTGAGTTGCTTAGCACCTCACTTTTCCTCAGGCTGGGTTTAAACTTGGGATCCTCCTGCCTCAGCCTCCTTAGCCCCTGCGATTATAGGCATGTGCCACTGCCCTGGCCAAAGAATTCTTAATATAAGATAATGCATTTTCCAGTTCTATGATATAAATCTGATTCTTTTTTATAGATTCTTATTTTGGTGAAATTATTCAGGTGTTCATTCATTTTCCTCATTTTTAAAATCTTTACCATATTTAGTCTTAATTTTAAAATGCTCATTTGCTAATTAGCATTTGTGGATCTGCTGCTTTTGCAGTTTTTTTCCTCTTGATTATTTATTCTATAATTTTACCTTTTCTTATCCAGTATTTTTTTTTTTTTTTTGGTACTGTGAATTGAACCTAGGGGCAGTTAACCACTGAGCCATATCTCTAGCCCTTTTTATTTTGTTTGTTTCTTGTTTGGGGGGTGCTGTGGTGGTGATTTAACCTAGGGGCAACTTACCATTGAGTTACACCTCCAGCCCTTTTTATTTTGTATTTTGAGACAGGGTTTCACAAAGTTGCTTAGGGCCTCATGAAGTTGCTGGCTTTGAACTTGCAATCCTCCTGCCTCAGCCTCCTGAGTTGCTGGAATTACAGGCATATGCCATCACATCAGCTCATTTGTAGTATTTTTAAATTATAATTCTAACATTGTATATAAAAATAGCTGTAGGAATTCTAGATGTTATTAGATATTAGTGAAGGTACTTTTTATACTTGGCAAATCCTAATCATCTCTTTTCAATCAGAGATTTAGATAAAAATAGCCAGGTTAAAGTTTTAGTGAAATTCAATCTCTCTTTGGTTTGTCCTTATCCTTTTAGTACAGCTTTTCTAGACTTTTGTTTGAGAGGCAGGGCTCTTTCTTCTTAGCCCCAAAGCTTCCTTTTGTAGATTTTGATCTCCCATCGCCTGTCACTTACACTTCCTAAATTCTGGCACAATTATTGGAGGGGACAATAGTTATATGTTTGTTACAGGTACCTACCCTTATTACAAGTCCCTACAGGGGGACTTGTCTCTGAAATGCTGCATGAGTGGGAGATTTTACACTGCCTTTTTGAAATTTTAGACCTAGACCTTCTGCTTCTTACATCTCCCAGGAACTCAGCAAATTTTGCTCTAGGGAAAAAACAATTTGTGTTTGGAACTCCTTCAGTTTACAAACTGTTATGACAACCTCATGAGCATATGGTAACTTCTATTTGTTTCTCTTTCTTCAAATAGAGTTCCTATACTTGGCTCAAAATTTCATCCTTTACCTCATCAAGAACTGGCAACTGGCTTTAGGGAAGAAACAAGCGGTGATTATCAGCTCACATAGGGAGAGTTTTTCATCTCTAAATGAACTTTTAAAATATCTTTTAGATATTCTAAAATTCTCATTGCTCTCAGAATCCTATTATATAAGTAATTTTAACCATCTTTCAGGTTTATTTTAGTTGTAAAAATAAGGGTATTGGTTCACTGTGGTGTCCTATATCCTTTCCAGAAGCAAAATCTAAATGTGTTCATATCTCTCTCTCTCTCTACCTTTCTACCCCTCTTCCTCCTGTTCTTAACACATAACTTTGTCTTGTTGTTGTTTTGAGACAGGTCTCGCCAAGTTACTAAGAATCTTGCTAAGTTGTTGAGACTAGCCTCAAACTTAAAATTGTCCTGCCTCAGCCTTCTAAGTCACTGGGATTATAGGTGTGTGCCACTATGACCTGCCAAATATGCCTATTCTTTAGGAGAAAAAATTAAAGCACAAAGAGTACTTAGAATACTGATGTTGAAAATGCTGTCTCTAGGTCATCGATATCTTTAAAAGATCAGGAAATGGTTAAGAGAAATTACTCCAATACTAGTAGCCTACTTGTGCTAATAAAAATGTTCATATCTATATCTAAGTATATTTATCTAGAGATATGGTGCATTTTTTCATCTATTGATCTCCTTTGCATGCTGATTCTAGTTGTAGATAAAAACTTGAGGGTTTTTTTTTTCTCTTGCTAATTTTTATTATAGTTCAGATAGACCTTTAGAGAGTGTGAGATATGATTGCTTACTCTGCCTGAGTTTTAAAAATAAGGAAATGAAAACTAAGAAAGATAAACTTGCCCAAAACCCAAAGCTTGTGAGATCAAAACCAAATCTTTCTCCTTCAATCCAGAATTATTCCATGATCTTGCCTGACTCCATGATTATTAGTCATGAATGGTAGTGTCTTTTTAACCAAGTGACAAACTATTTCATAAAGAAAACAACATTAACAAAAGAAAACCCCCACTTAAGGCAATTTGAAGAAATCATGACTTTTCCAGGTCAAAAAATAATAGAAAAAAATATATATATTTACATACCTTATCTTTATCACATTATCATTATTATTTAGACAAAAAATATCTAATAGACTTATTTTATATCATTGCTAAACTGAACCAATGCCATATTATGTTCAATTTACTATTCACCAATCTTTTGTGTATTTTATTAGCCATATACTATTTAGTGCTAGAAAATAAACCTACTGTATCAAAGTGATACAGTGCTCTAAGTTAGTTTGCACATTTTCATGTAAGTGCACACCAGCTTTTTCCTACAACCACAAAAGAAAAATATTACAGTTTCACAAATATGGATTGGATATGTAAATTCATATTTTAGTAAAAATATAGATTTCCATAGTTTGGTTTTTAGAAAAGGATATGTAATATTATGTTTTACTTTATTTTATACTACAAGTATTATTAACATTTTCTCTGACTTATGATATTTTTGAAATCTTACAAAATTATATTCCACTTGAAAATATCAGTTGGAAACACTAGAGAGGTGTTGTCATTTTAAGTATCTTGTTCATTTAACTAATTTATTTTTGCACTGTACTCTGCTATTTGGCAGAAAACTTAGTTTATTGGATTTGATTACTTAAGGCACTTGTCTGAATTAGAACATTAGATACGTAATGTCCAGCATAATCCAGTGATCACTGGATTTGCCTGTGACTCATTCACTTCCTTTGGTGAGTAATAGGATTTTATGCAGATTGTTATTCCTATTCTTACTTGCTAAATTAAGACCTAACTTAGCATACATACATGCGAAAATGAGTGAAATCCATGTTACACCAACTTAGTTTAAGAATGTGAAGTTAAACTGTGTAGCAGTTGCCTAAGGTTAACAAATCTTAGGCTGACATGTATTTTGCAAATGAAAATGTTGGTGTCTTGATCTTTTTCAGAAGCTAGTGCCCTCCTTTTGTTAAAATTTTAATGTTCTTTAAGAGGGATGTCTAAGAGAGGTATGTCGATCATCAACTCTAAGTGCTCTTAGGTAATACTGAATCTTCAACATAGCCTGTATAGTGTGAAAGAACACAGTGTTTTGCTACAAACATAGTTCATTTATTCAAAACATATATTTAATAGAAAGAAAATTGACATTTTTTTTTGTTATTTGATGATCCAGTTTTGTAACTATGATACAAAGAGTTCTTTATTTTTTATTTTTAGGTGGACACAATATTTTTATTTTATTTTTATTTGGTACTGAGGACGAACCCAATGCCTGCATGTGTGCTAGGCAAGTACTTTACCACTGAGCCACAACACCAGGCCAATACAAAGTTTTATATTATTTTCTTTTTAATTTTTGGAAAGTGTTCCAAGTTGATGCAGTATTGCCTTAATTGATCATATACAGATATATTTATCTCAAATTACAAGATAATATTTTTCGAAGCCTAATAAAAAGAATATGTGTATTTAATATAAATCTAGGTCATATTATTAAAGCAAAAATAACTAGATCTTTGTAAGAAGACTCTAGTCGTCAGGTAGTTGAGAATACCCAGAATTAATCTGTATGAAGCTGCCATGGTTTGGGTACGGCCCTAGGATTCAGTATTGGAAATTTACCAGTCAAAATCATATATTAATGGTATTTGCGAGCGGGCCTTTAGGAAGTAATTAGGACTTTGATAAGGTCATTAAGGTGAAGCCTCCATGGTACCTGGAGTGGCCTTATAAGAAGAGGAAGAGAGATTCTAACCTGTCTATTCTTAGATTTCCTAGCCTCCAGAACCATGAGATAAATAAACCTCTATTCTTTTCAAGAAACCTACTCTGTGATATTCAGTTATAGCAGCATAAAATGGACTAAGAGGTAATCACATTATTTATAGATAAGAATAATCACTGTTACTAGGACCTTATTCCACCTTATAGATTTTACTTGTAGAAGAAATAACCTCTTGTATCATTTTCATGCATGCAGTTCTTTAGTCATGTGTAAGAATATGATCCTCAAAGTATTTAAGCTAACTATTTTTTTTTCTTTTTTTTTTAAATTTTTTTAATTTTTTATTGTGGGTTGTTCAAAACATTACAAATTTCTTGACATATCATATTCCACACTTTGATTCAAGTGGGTTATGAACTCCCACCTTCACCCCATACACAGATTGCAGAATCACATCAGTTACACATCCATTGATTTACATATTGCCATACTAGTGTCTGTTGTGCTCCGCTGCCTTTCCCATCCTCCACCCTCCCCCCTCCCCACCTCTCCCCTCCCCTCCCCTCCTCTCTCTCTACCCCCTCCACTGTATAACCCTGAGGGTCTCCTTCCATTACCATGCAATTTCCCTTCTCTCTCCCTTTCCCTCCCACCTCTCATCCCTGTTAAATGTTAATCTTCTTCTCCTGCTCTTCGTCCCTACTCTGATCTTAGTTACTCTCCTTATATCAAAGAAGACATTTGGCATTTGTTTTTTAGGGATTGGCTAGCTTCACTTAGCATAATCTGCTCTAATGCCATCCATTTCCCTGTAAATTCTATGATTTTGTCATTTTTTAATGCAGAGTAATACTCCATTGTGTATAAATGCCACATTTTTTTTATCCATTCGTCTATTGAAGGGCATCTAGGTTGGTTCCACAGTCTTGCTATTGTGAACTGTGCTGCTATGAACATCGATGTAGCAGTGTCCCTCTAGCATGCTCTTTTTAGGTCTTTAGGGAATAGACCAAGAAGGGGAATAGCTGGGTCAAATGGTGGCTCCATTCCCAGCTTTCCAAGAAATCTCCATACTGCTTTCCAAATTGGCTGCACCAATCTGCAGTCCCACCAGCAATGTACAAGTGTACCCTTTTCCCCACATCCTCGCCAGCACTTGTTGTTGTTTGACTTCCTAATGGCTGCCAATCTTACTGGAGTGAGATAGTATCTTAGGGTGGTTTTGATTTGCATTTCTCTGACAGCTAGAGATGTTGAGCATTTTTTCATGTACTTGTTGATTGACTGTATGTCCTCCTCTGAGAAGTGTCTGTTCAGGTCCTTGGCCCATTTGTTGATTGGGTTGTTTGTTCTCTTATTGTCTAATTTTTTGAGTTCTTTGTATACTCTGGATATTAGGGCTCTATCTGAAGTGTGAGGAGTAAAGATTTGTTCCCAGGGTGTAGGCTCCCTATCTACCTCTCTTATTGTTTCTTTTGCTGAGAAAAAACTTTTTAGTTTGAGTAAGTCCCATTTGTTGATTCTAGTTATTAACTTTTGTGCTATGGGTGTCCTATTGAGGAATTTGGAGCCCGACCCCACCGACTGTAGATCGTAGCCAACTTTTTCTTCTATCAGACGGCGCGTCTCTGATTTGATATCAAGCTCCTTGATCCATTTTGAATTCACTTTTGTGCATGGCGAGAGAAAGGGATTCAGTTTCATTTTGTTGCATATGGATTTCCAGTTTTCCCAGCACCATTTGTTGAAGATGCTATCCTTCCTCCATTGCATGCTTTTATCCCCTTTATCAAATATAAGATAGTTGTAGTTTTGTGGATTGGTTTCTATGTCCTCTATTCTGTACCATTGGTCCACCCGCCTGTTTTGGTACCAGTACCATGCTGTTTTTGTTACTATTGCTCTGTAGTATAGTTTGAAGTCTGGTATCGCTATACCGCCTGATTCACACTTCCTGCTTAGCATTGTTTTTGCTATTCTGGGTCTTTTATTTTTCCATATGAATTTCATGATTGCTTTCTCTATTTCTACAAGAAATGCCGTTGGGATTTTGATTGGCATTGCATTAAACCTATAGAGAACTTTTGGTAATATCGCCATTTTGATGATGTTAGTTCTGCCTATCCATGAACAGGGTATATTTTTCCATCTTCTAAGATCTTCTTCTATTTCTCTCTTTAGGGTTCTGTAGTTTTCATTGTATAAGTCTTTCACTTCTTTTGTTAGGTTGATTCCCAAGTATTTTATTTTTTTTTGAGGATATTTTGAATGGAGTGGTTGTCCTCATTTCCATTTCAGAGGATTTGTCGCTGATATACAGGAATGCCTTTGATTTATGCGTGTTGATTTTATATCCTGCCACTTTGCTGAATTCATTTATTAGCTCTAATAGTTTCTTTGTAGACCCTTTTGGGTCTGCTAGGTATAGAATCATATCATCTGCAAATAGTGATAATTTAAGTTCTTCTTTTCCTATTTTTATGCCTTTAATTTCTTTCGTCTGTCTAATTGCTCTGGCCAGTGTTTCGAGAACTATGTTGAACAGAAGTGGAGAGAGAGGGCATCCCTGTCTTGTTCCAGATTTTAGAGGGAATGCCTTCAGTTTTTCTCCATTCAGAATGATGCTAGCCTGAGGCTTAGCATAGATTGCTTTTACAATATTGAGGTATGTTCCTGTTATCCCTAGTTTTTCTAGAGTTTTGAACATAAAGGGATGCTGTACTTTGTTGAATGCTTTTTCCGCATCTATCGAGATGATCATATGGTTCTTATTTTTAAGTCTATTGATGTGGTGAATAACATTTATTGATTTCCGTATATTGAACCAGCCTTGCATCCCAGGGATGAATCCTACTTGATCATGGTGTACAATTTTTTTGATATGTTTTTGTATCCGATTCGCCAGAATTTTATTGAGGATTTTTGCATCTAGGTTCATTAGAGATATTGGTCTGTAGTTTTCTTCCTTTGAAGTGTCTTTGTCTGGTTTAGGTATCAGGGTGATGTTGGCCTCATAGAATGAATTTGGAAGTTCTCCCTCCTTTTCTATTTCCTGAAGTAGCTTGAAAAGTATTGGTATTAGTTCTTCTTTAAAGGTTTTGTAAAATTCTGCTGTATACCCATCCGGACCTGGGCTTTTCTTAGTTGATAGTCTTTTGATGGTTTCTTCTATTTCCTCAATTGATATTGGTCTGTTTAGGTTTTCTATATCCTCCTGACTCAATCTGGGCAGATCATATGACTTAAGAAATTTATCTATGCCTTCACTATCTTCTAATTTGTTGGAGTATAAGGATTCAAAATAGTTTTTGATTATCTTCTGTATTTCTGAAGTGTCTGTTGTGATATTGCCTTTTTCATCCCGTATGCTAGTAATTTGAGTTCTCTCTCTTCTTCTCTTCGCTAGCATGGCTAAGGGTCTGTCGATTTTGTTTATTTTTTCAAAGAACCAACTTTTAGTTTTGTCAATTTTTTCAATTGTTTCTTTTGTTTCGATTTCATTAATTTCAGCTCTGATTTTAATTATTTCTTGCCTTCTACTTCTTTTGCTGTTGTTTTGCTCTTCTTTTTCCAGGATTTTGAGATGAAGTATGAGATCATTTATTTGTTGGTTTTTTCTTTTTTTAAGGAATGAACTCCAAGCAATGAATTTTCCTCTTAGAACTGCTTTCAATGTGTCCCATAGATTCCGATATGTTGTGTCTTTGTTTTCATTTATCTCTAAGAGTTTTTTAATTTCCTTCTTGATGTCTTCTATAACCCATTGATCATTCAGTAACCTATTGTTCATTCTCCAAGTGATGTATGCTTTTTCCTTCCTTCTTTTATCGTTGATTTTCAGTTTCATTCCATTATGATCAGATAAGATGCATGGTATTATCTCTACTCCTTTATATTGTCTAAGAGTTGCCCTGTGACATAATATATGATCTATTTTTGAGAAGGATCCATGTGCTGCTGAGAAAAAAGTGTAACTGCTTGATGTTGGGTGGTATACTCTATATATGTCAATTAGGTCTAGGTTATTAATAGTGTTATTGAGTTCTATAGTTTCCTTATTCAACTTTTGTTTGGAAGATCTGTCCAGTGGCGAGAGAGGTGTGTTGAAGTCTCCCATGATTATGGTATGGTGGTCTATTAGACTCTTGAACTTGAGAAGAGTTTGTTTGACAAACATAGCTGCACCATTGTTTGGGGCATATATATTTATGATTGTTATGTCTTGTTGGTGTATGGTTCCCTTAAGCAGTATGTAGTGTCCCTCTTTATCCCTTTTGATTAACTTTGGCTTGAAATCTATTTTATTTGGTATGAGTATGGACACTCCTGCTTGTTTCCGAAGTCCATATGAGTGATATGATTTTTCCCAACCTTTCACCTTCAGCCTATGTATGTCTTTTCCTATCAAATGCGTCTCCTGTAGGCAGCATATTGTTGGGTCTTGTTTTGTGATCCATTCTACTAGCCTGTGTCTCTTAATTGGTGAGTTTAAGCCATTAACATTTAGGGTTATTATTGAGATATGGGTTGTTCTTCCAGCCATATTTGTTTATTTCTGTTACTAAACATGGTTTGTTTTCCTCTTTGATTATTTTCCCCCCCTTTACTGTCCTACCTCCCACTGTTGGTTTTCATTGTTATTTTCCATTTCCTCTTCCTGTAATGCTTTGGAGAGGATGTTTTGAAGAGATGGTTTTCTAGCTGCGAATTCTTTAAACTTTTGTTTATCGTGGAAGGTTTTAATTTCATCTTCCATCCTGAAGCTTAATTTCACTGGATACACAATTCTTGGTTGGAACCCATTTTCTTTCAGTGTTTGAAATATGTTATTCCAGGATCTTCTAGCTTTCAGAGTCTGTGTTGAAAGATCAGCTGTTATCCTGATTGGCTTACCCCTAAATGTAATCTGCTTCCTTTCTCTTGTAGCTTTTAAAATTCTCTCCTTATTCTGTATGTTGGGCATCTTCATTATAATGTGTCTAGGTGTGCATCTCTTATGATTTTGCACATTCGGCGTCCTGTAGGCTTCTAGGATTTGGGATTCTGTCTCATTCTTCAAGTCTGGGAAGTTTTCTCGTATTATTTCATTGAATAGACTGCTCATTCCTTTGGTTTGGAGCTCTGTACCTTCCTGTATCCCAATGACTCTTAAGTTTGGTCTCTTAATGTTATCCCATATTTCTTGGATGTTCTGCTCATGGTTTCTTAACAGTCTTGCTGAGCTGTCTGTGTTCTTTTCCAGTTGAAATACTTTGTCTTCATTGTCTGATGTTCTGTCTTCTGAATGTTCTACTCTGCTGGTAGTATTCTCCATTGAGTTTTTAAGTTGGTTTATTGCTTCCTGCATTTCTAGGATTTCTGTTTGTTTGTTTTTTATAACCTCTATCTCCCTGTATAGTTGATCCTTTGCTTCCTGGATTTGTTTGCGTAATTCATTGTCGAAGTGATCTTTCATTGTCTGATTTTGCTGTTTAATGTCTTCCTTGATACTCCAGATCATCTGAAGCATGTATATCCTGAATTCTTTATCTGACATTCCATCTGCTGCAGCTGTTACCTCTTCTAAATTTGCGTTGACCTGCATTGCTTGTGGTCCTTTCTTTCCTTGTCTTTTCATACTGCTTGCGTATCTTTCCTGCAGGTGCGGGCGGCGGCTCTGCTCTCTCCTTATTCCAATTGGGGTGTCGTGGCTACCACGCCAGCAGGTCACTGGGCCTGTTCTGGGCGCTGGCGGCGGCTCTGTTCTGCCCCTACTCCAATTGGGGTGACGAGTATACCACGCCGGCAGACCACCGGGCCTGATCCGCCGGTCGGTTGCAGGTTTGCCGGTTTGCCTACCCTGCAGGCGCGGGCGGCGGCTCTACTCTGCCCCTACTCTAAATGGGGTGACGTGTCTGTCGTACCGGCAGGCCACTGGGCCTGTCCCGCTGGTCGGTCGCAGATCTGCCCACCTTTCGGGCACGGGTGGAGGCTCTGCTCTGCCCCTACTCCAATTAGGGTGTCGTGACTACCCCGCCTGCAGGACGCTGGGCCTGTTCCTGGCACGGGCGGCGACTCTGCTCTGCCCCTACTCCAATTAGGGTGGTGTGTGTACCACGCCGGCAGGCTCCTGGGCCTGGTCCGCCGGTGTGTTGCAGGTCTGCCTACCTTGGAGGCGGGGGCGGCGGATCTACCCTGCCCCTCCTACCACGCCTGCGAACCCCTGGGCCTGATCTGCAGGTTGGTCACATGTCTGCTCACCCTGCGGGCACGGGTGGCGGTTCCGCTCCGCCCCCACTCCAATTGGGGTCACGTGACCACCACACCGGCAGGGCCTGATCCGGGTGTGGGAGAAGGATCTGCTCTGCCCCTACTCCAGTTGGGGTGACGTGTGTACCACACTGGCAGGCCACCTGGCCTGACCCGCCAGGCTGTCACAGGTCTGTTTACCTTGCAAGCGCGAACGGCGGCTCTGCCCTGCCCCTCCTACCACGCCCATGTACCACTGGGTCGCGGGTCTGCCCACCTTGCGGGTGCCGGCGGCGGCTCCGCTCCGCCCCTTCTCCAATTGGGGTCACGCGGTCACCACGCTGGCGAGCCGCTGGGCCTGCTTTGGGCGCTGGCGGCGGCCCGGCTCCTCCCCTCTGGCTCGATGACAAATTGAGGAGACTCGGGTGTCTGTGCCTCACCCCCCCTACCAGGAGACCAACTGTTTATGTCGCCGCTGGTATTGATGAAGTTCTCTCCTCCGCCGCTTTCTGATGACATCAGATCTCTGCCATGTTGGTATCCTATGCGAATGGCAGCATTTCGTTCCCCTTGCCGGGCAACCAAAGCAACGGGTGAGTCCTGACCGGCCCTCAGCAGGACCCGGACCGAGAAGCAGTTTCCGCGGGCTCCTAGCCCCGGGCCAGGGAAGTTCCGGGAGCCGGAACTCGGCCCCTCCGTGCTCGGTGTAAGCTCCTATAAGTGTAGGCTCCAAGAAGCAGTCCCCGCGGGCTCAGTTCCGGGAGCCGGAATTCGGCCGCTTAGTGCTTGGTGTATGCTCTGATAGGAGCAGGGTCCAAGAAGCAGCCTCCGCAGGCTCCGCTGCCCTGGGCCAGGGCGGTTCCGGGACGGTTCCGGGAGCCAGAACTCGGCCGCCCCACGCTCGGTGTTCGCTCCGATAAGATCAGGTTCTAAGAAGCACCCAGGCACTGAACCCTAGCAATTTGTCTGCAAGCCGCAGGCGAATTGCAGCCTGAAATTACCTGTTCTATGGCTGAATGAGCTGCGGTCAGTCGAAAACAGGGATGGTGACGTCAGCTTTCCAACATGGTGGCTGCTGGCCTCCTCTGTGGTCTGACCGGTGTGGAGAACCGAGATGGACCGCTTCCTTCCCCCGTCTTGAACCCAGAATTCAGCCCTGAGTACGGTGCTTGCACGGCTGGCAGAAACTGCAGCGCTGTATCCCTGCGTCGCTATCTCCTCGTTTCCCAGCGCGCGCTGCAGACTCTAGCCGCGGGGCGATTTGCTGAATAAGCAGTGTTACCCTCCGTGCGACAAACCTCTCGCGTTTGAGTCCCCGGAGCCGATCCTCGTGAGATGGAAATCCTTCCTCCAGGTTCCGGAGCACCCCACTATTGCTGGAAATTCCTAACAAGATATCTTTTAGCCGTCCTGACTTGTCATACTCCCACACAGTGAAGCAGCACACGGGGGCAATGCACTCCCCTCGCCGCCATCTTCCTTCCCTCTCTAAGCTAACTATTAATCACTTGGTATACAGTTTTACAAAAGACTTGGCTGTCATTTTTTTTTAAACTTCACTTAGAAATCACAGTAACAACATAAATTATATTCATGTAGCCTTGACAAGACACACTGGAATGTCTTCTGTGTTTTGTTTTTCTCATTTATTTAAATATGCATTCATTTTCATAAAAATAAATTTATTTTTCTTTGTTATATTTAGTGTTACATATATATGAGAATTTTCAGTTCTTTTGTAACACATGGTAAATTGTAGTGATTTTCAGTTAACAAATTGAATGCTTTCTATTATTTCATCCTACTTTACTCTTTCAATATTTAACAACAGACTATATTTGTTAATTATTTTCTTCAAAATTTTAAGACCTAGATATTAGATAATATGGAATTTGTGTTTTTGCTTCAGGTTTTAAAATAAGTATTGAATTTTAAAGATCAAGATAAATTATTTTTTTGGATAAAATAAAAATATAGTGTGACTGTTAAATATTGAGCATAAAGGTGTGCTAGTCACTATTCTAGAACATGATGTAAAACCATTCTTTACATTCATTTAAAAATAATAGTATTGCTGGATGTGATGGTGCATTTCTGTAATCTCAGCAATTTAGAAGGCTGAGGCAAAAGGATCACAAGTTCAAAGCTAGCCTCAGCAACTTAGCAAGACCCTAAACAACTTAGTAAGACCCTGTCTCAAAAGAAAAAGGGCTGGGCCTGGGGATGTAGCTCAGTGGTTAAGCACCTCTGGGTTCATTGCTGATACAAAAAAAATATCATTGTAAGTTATCAATGTTTGGAAAGTAAATGAAAATGAAAATTAGTATTCTGTTATACCATTATGTAGTTAAACTTTAGGTAGTTCTATGATGGAGAAAGAATGAGTTTTTAATCAGCTGACTTAGGTTCTAGTATTGGCTATGCTAATTTTCCAGCATAACTTTGCATAAGTCATTTGATATACATGGGTTTCAATTCCTCATTAAAACATGAAAAACACAGATTGGATTGCTTATACTCTGGAGTCCTCTCAATATATTTATATTCATGAAGTCACTAAGTTATGTTCCTGGCTTCTCAAATTTAGCCTTCTTTGCTGTCTCCTCTACTTCCTTATTCATAGATATCACAGAGCTCAGTTTTTAGATTTCTTGCCCTTTCCAGGGGAAAGTTTTTGGATTTCTCAGTTTTTATATTTCTTCCCCTTTCCATTCTATTCTTACTTCCTAGGTGAGTTAATTCATCAATTTAATGACTCTAGATTGATGTGTTTAAATGCTTTCTTCTGGTTGCATCTGAAATAGAACTGTTAATTTTTATTGTGAAACTCTTTTTAAAGTGTTTCTCATCTCTGTAGATGAATCCACCATTTACATGATGTTCAGGCCTACAACTAAAAGGCACTCTTGATTTTTCTCTTTTTTTCATATCATACATTCAATATGGCCCTATAAAATACACTGGGCTCTGATCACTTCTTATTTCCTCAACCACTACCACCTCACATAACAACTGTTTTACCTGAAAGACTGAGTAGCTTCCTAACTGATATCCTTATTTTTTCTCTTGCCCTTCTGTAGTTCATTTTCCCCATAGCAACTAGAGTAATTCTTTACATGTAAGTGCTATCATATTGTTTTTTCACTCAAAACCTTCCAATGGTTTCACATAATGAACTCTTTATAAGTTCTTTCACTGACTTCATTTCCTCCTTACTCATTTCCCTTGAGCCATAGGAATTTCTGGGTGCTTTTCCAAATACCCTACCTTGTTTCCACTAAAGGGCCTTATCTAATATGAACACATTTACTGTTTCCTTTTGCTGGAGTGTTCTTCCTTCAGATATGCATTTGATTTACCTCTTTGGAAAAGCCTTCTCTGATTTCTCTACCTAAAAACCTATCCCACATCTCCATGCTCATTTAATCTCTGTACCCTTTGCTTTATTTTTCTTAATAGCAATCACTTCCTGAAATTATAAATATGTATTTAGCTGTTTTATGTCCTAGCACATAAACCCAGTGAAATTAGAGATTGCTTGTTCACTACTGACTGTGCCTCTGCAACCTACAACAGTACTTGGCACATAGTAGGTATTCAATGAATTTTTTGACAGAATAAATGAAATGGATAGTTGTAGAGTCTCTTTTATTCTTACTTAAACATTGTTCATAGGACATCATCAAGAAATATTAGAAAGGGTCAAATTTTCCATTTTTCTTATAGTTATGAAGATTTATAAGTGTCATAATGGAAAAATTTATACAACACTATGTTCTTATATTTTAAATATATTATTACCTAAACTTTTTGTTGTTGATGCACCTATGTTTTGAAAACCTGAATAATGTTTTAGGAAGTATATATTTTAAAGTAAAATAATTTTATGTTTAAAACTCAAAAGATTATTGTTAATAATTAGCATCAATAAAAAATTATTTTGGAACATGCTGGATTACAGAAAATGACATTTGTGAAAGAATCTTTTGTTTTTTATCAATGAGTTTTGATTAATTCCTTTTATTATTAAGAAAAAGATCTGGGTGGAATTTGTCATTGCCCTCAAAAGTTATTTTGAAGTTTATATATCCACAAAGAACTTCATTTACCACCTAGCCATGACCCAGAAATATATGAAAAAGACATTTTTGTCTTATTTTGAAACAACTGATTTTTAAAAATGGAATATGCATAATTAAATATTAGAAATTATTGTATAAATGAATGAAATATGATTGGGGAAATACACATCATAGAAGGAAAAATTCAGCCATTTGGTATTAATTGCCAATTACCTTTACAAACACATAGAATTTCCACCTATTGGAAATCTTAAAGTGAAATTGATTTTTATGTCATTAATAGCAAATATGTATAAAATGCTTAATAGCTTACAAATGTGTATGCATTACTTCAGCTTGGAACAACCCTTGGAACAACCCCAAGTAATGTAGCTGGTGTTGTCCAGGCTTTTCAAGTGAAGAAAAAACTTGTGAGTCATACAACCAGTAAATGGCATTGTTTGAATTCAGACTTCACTCTACCAAGAGAAATAAACCAAACTCCCATACTTAAAGGTCAAATGTTTTCTTGTTTGTGAAAGCTAGAGAAAAATAGGAATTTTTTAAAGGGAGGGATCTTACTAAAATAGAATGGAGAACAGTGAAGTAAAGGGAGGGAATTGGGGAAGGAATGGGAAGGGAAAGAACTACAGGATGAAATTGACCACATTATGCTATGTGCATATATGAATATATCACAATTAATTTCACTTTTGTGTATAACTATAATTTTGAAAAATAATAAATAGAAGGAAGACCATTAGAGTAGAATGAAGAGAGGGGAGAGAAGAGGGAAAGGAAAGGGAAAGCACTGGGAATTGCAATGGAGCAAGTTATGTTTTTTGCATTTATGAATATGTCAAAATGAAACCTATTATTTATAACTATAGTGCACTAGTAAAAACATAAAAACAGCATGATCCTGGCATAAAAATAGACCAGTGGCACAGAACAGAAAGTTCAGAAGTAAATCCACACTTTTATTGCCAGCTGACATTTAAGAAAAACATCAAGAACACAATAAATGGAGGCGGGAAAATTGGATATCCACATGCAGCAGTATTAAATTAGGCCCTCATCTCATACCATGAACAAAAAATCAACTAAACGTGGATTAAAGACCAAAATGTAAGAGAAGTTGTGTTTCATTTGTGTACAATGAGTTGAAATGCATTCTGCTGTCATGTATAACTAATTGGAACAACAACAACAAAATACAAAAATAAAAGACTCAAAACTATAAAACTACTAGAGGATAAAGGAAAAACACTCTAAAGATATTGGTCTGACCAATGTATATTGGTTATGATCTTCAAAGCACAGGCAATGAAAGCAAAAGTGGATGAATGGATGAATTACATCAAACTAAAAAGTTTAAGAACAGCAAAAGAAATAACCAACAAAATGAAAAGCCAACCTAGAAAAAGGGAGAGAATGTTTACAAATCATACATAAAGGGTTACTATTCAAATTATGTAAGTTACTCAATAAAAAGAAAACTGATAACGTAAGTTAAAAATTTAAAAATATTCCGGGCAAAGAACCTGAATAGATAGTAGAGAGAACTGGGACCAAACACAGAGCAGGCCCAGCAGCCTGCTGAGGGGCAGAGCCGCCCCCCACCCCCCTCGCCTGCCAGGTAGGGGAAGGGTGACCACCGACAGAAAAGGCCCAGTGGCCCAGGGCGGGACAGAGCTTCCAATCACTCCTGCAAGGTAGGCGGGCCTGCGACCCACTGGCAGAAGAGGAGCAGCCGCCTGCTGAGAGGCTGAGCCGCCCCCTCCCCCTGCGCCGGCATAGTAGAGGGAACTGGGACCAAACACAGAGCGGGCCCAGCGGCCTGCTGAGGGGCAGAGCCGCCCCCCACCCCCCTCGCCTGCCAGGTAGGGGAAGGGTGACCACAGACAGAAAAGGCCCAGTGGCCCGCGGCGGGACAGAGCTTCCAATCACTCCTGCAAGGTAGGCGGGCCTGCGACCCACCGGCAGAAGAGGAGCAGCCGCCTGCTGAGAGGCTGAGCCGCCCCCTCCCCCTGCGCCGGCATAGTAGAGGGAACTGGGACCAAACACAGAGCAGGCCCAGCGGCCTGCTGAGGGGCAGAGCCGCCCCCCACCCCCCTCGCCTGCCAGGTAGGGGAAGGGTGACCACAGACAGAAAAGGCCCAGTGGCCCGCGGCGGGACAGAGCTTCCAATCACTCCTGCAAGGTAGGCGGGCCTGCGACCCACCGGCAGAAGAGGAGCAGCGGCCTGCTGAGAGGCAGAGCCGCCCCCTCCCCCCCGCGCCTGCAAGGTAATCGGAACTGAGACCACCATCAGAACAGGTCAGACCTGCAACCGAGAGACAGAACAGGCCCAGTGGCCTGAGGAAGGGTAGAGCCGCCCCCCCCCCACGCCTGCAAAGTAGGCGGACCTGCGACCCACTGGCAGTACAGCTCCAGAGGCCTGCAGAGGGGCAGTGCCGCTGCCTGCGCCTGCAAAGTAGGCAGAACGGCGACCACCGACAGAACAAGCCTAGCGGCCCGCAGAGGGACAGAGCCGCCGCCCGCGCCTGCAAGGACGGCGGACCTGCTACCGACTGGCAGAGCAGGCCCAGCGGCCTGCCGGCGTGGTAGGCACATTGCCCCAATTGGCGGAGGGGCAGAGCCGCCGCCCGTGCCTGCGAGGGAGACTTTGCAACTATACAAGACCAATATAAATATATAGGGGGAAAATTCAATAGCACAACAGTTTCACCAAGAAGAAAGGAACGCGAACAGTATGAAGAGACAAGGAAAGAAAGGACCACAAGCATTGCAGGTCAACTCAACTTTAGAAGAGGTAATAGCTGCAGCTGATGGAATGTCAGATAAAGAATTCAGGATATACATGCTTCAGATGATCTGGAGTCTCAAGGAAGACATCAGACAGCAAAATCAGACAATGAAAGATCACTTCAACAATGAATTACATAAACAAATCCAAGAAGCAAAAGATCAACTATACAGGGAAATAGAGGTTATAAAAAACAAACAAACAGAAATCCTAGAAATGCAGGAAGCAATAAGCCAACTTAAAAACTCAATTGAGAATACTACCAGCAGAGTAGAACACTTAGAAGACAGAACATCAGACAATGAAGATAAAGTATTTCAACTTGAAAAGAACATAGACAGCTCAGCAAGACTGTTAAGAAACCATGAGCAGAACATCCAAGAAATATGGGATAACATCAAGAGACCAAATTTAAGAGTCATTGGGATACAGGAAGGAACAGAGTTTCAAACCAAAGGAATGAGCAATCTATTCAATGAAATAATTCGAGAAAACTTCCCAGACTTGAAGAATGAGACAGAACCCCAAATCCTAGAAGCCTACAGGACGCCGAATGTGCAAAATCATAAGAGACCCACACCTAGACACATTATAATGAAGATGCCCAACATACAGAACAAGGAGAGAATTTTAAAAGCTACAAGAGAAAGGAAGCAGATCACATTTAGGGGTAAGCCAATCAGGATAACAGCTGATCTTTCAACACAGACTCTGAAAGCTAGAAGATCCTGGAATAACATATTTCAAACACTGAAAGAAAATGGGTTCCAACCAAGAATTGTGTTTCCAGCGAAATTAAGCTTCAGGATGGAAGATGAAATTAAAACCTTCCACGATAAACAAAAATTAAAAGAATTTGCAGCTAGAAAACCATTTCTTCAAAACATCCTTGGCAAAACATTACAGGAAGAGGAAATGGAAAATAACAATGAAAACCAACAGTGGGAGGTAGGACACTAAAGGGGGGAAAATAATCAAAGTGGAAAACAAACCATGTTTAGTAACATAAATAAACAAATATGGCTGGAAGAACAACCCATCTCTCAATAATAACCCTAAATGTTAATGGCTTAAACTCACCAATCAAGAGACACAGGCTAGTAGAATGGATCACAAAACAAGACCCAACAATATGCTGCCTACAGGAGACGCATTTGATAGGAAAAGACATACATAGGCTGAAGGTGAAAGGTTGGGAAAAATCATATCACTCATATGGACTTCGGAAACAAGCAGGAGTATCCATACTCATATCAAATAAAATAGATTTTAAGCCAAAGTTAATCAAAAGGGATAAAGAGGGACACTACATACTGCTCAAGGGAACCATACACCAACAAGACATAACAATCATAAATATATATGCCCCAAACAATGGTGCAGCTATGTTCATCAAACAAACTCTTCTCAAGTTCAAGAGTCTAATAGACCACCATACAATAATCATGGGAGACTTCAACACACCTCTCTCACCACTGGACAGATCTTCCAAACAAAAGTTGAATAAGGAAACTATAGAACTCAATAACACAATTAATAACCTAGACTTAATTGACATATATAGAATATACCACCCAACATCAAACAGTTACACTTTTTTCTCAGCAGCACATGGATCCTTCTCAAAAATAGATCATATATTATGTCACAGGGAAACTCTTAGACAATACAAAGGAGTAGAGATAATACCATGCATCCTATCTGATCATAATGGAATGGAACTGAAAATCAACGATAAAAGAAGGAAGGAAAAAGAATATATCACTTGGAGAATGAACAATAGGTTACTGAATGATCAATGGGTTATAGAAGACATCAAGGAGGAAATTAAAAAATTCTTAGAGATTAATGAAAACACAGACACAACATATCGGAATCTATGGGACACATTGAAAGCAGTTCTAAGAGGAAAATTCATTGCTTGGAGTTCATTCCTTAAAAAAAGAAAAAACCAACAAATAAATGATCTCATACTTCATCTCAAAATCCTAGAAAAAGAAGAGCAAAACAACAGCAAAAGAAGTAGAAGGCAAGAAATAATTAAAATCAGAGCTGAAATCAATGAAATCGAAACAAAAGAAACAATTGAAAAAATTGACAAAACTAAAAGTTGGTTCTTTGAAAAAATAAACAAAATCGACAGACCCTTAGCCATGCTAGCGAAGAGAAGAAGAGAGAGAACTCAAATCACTAACATACGGGATGAAAGAGGCAATATCACAACAGACACTTCAGAAATACAGAAGATAATCAAAAATTATTTTGAATCCTTATACTCCAATAAATTAGAAGATAGTGAAGGCATAGATAAATTTCTTAAGTCATATGATCTGCCCAGATTGAGTCAGGAGGATATAGACAACCTAAACAGACCAATATCAATTGAGGAAATAGAAGAAACCATCAAAAGACTACCAACTAAGAAAAGCCCAGGACCGGATGGGTATACAGCAGAGTTTTACAAAACCTTTAAAGAGGAACTAATACCAATACTTTTCAAGCTACTTCGGGAAATAGAAAAAGAGGGAGAACTTCCAAATTCATTCTACGAGGCCAACATCACCCTGATACCTAAACCAGACAAAGACACTTCAAAGAAAGAAAACTACAGACCAATATCTCTAATGAACTTGGATGCAAAAATCCTCAATAAAATTCTGGCCACTCGGATACAAAGGCACATCAAAAAAATTGTGCACCATGATCAAGTAGGATTCATCCCTGGGATGCAAGGCTGGTTCAATATAAGGAAATCAATAAATGTTATTCACCACATCAATAGACTTAAAAATAAGAACCATATGATCATCTCGATAGATGCGGAAAAAGCATTCGACAAAGTACAGCATCCCTTTATGTTCAAAACTCTAGAAAAACTAGGGATAACAGGAACATACCTCAATATTGTAAAAGCAATCTATGCTAAGCCTCAGGCTAGCATCATTCTGAATGGAGAAAAATTGAAGGCATTCCCTCTAAAATCTGGAACAAGACAGGGATGCCCTCTCTCACCACTTCTGTTCAACATAGTTCTCAAAACACTGGCCAGAGCAATTAGACAGACGAAAGAAATTAAAGGCATCAAAATAGGAAAAGAAGAACTTAAATTATCACTATTTGCAGATGACATGATTCTATACCTAGCAGACCCAAAAGGGTCTACAAAGAAACTATTAGAGCTAATAAATGAATTCAGCAAAGTGGCAGGATATAAAATCAACACGCATAAATCAAAGGCATTCCTGTATATCAGCGACAAATCCTCTGAAACGGAAATGAGGACAACCACTCCATTCACAATATCTTCAAAAAAAATAAAATACTTAGGAATCAACCTAACAAAAGAGGTGAAAGACTTATACAATGAAAACTACAGAACCCTAAAGAGAGAAATAGAAGAAGATCTTAGAAGATGGAAAAATATACCCTGTTCATGGATAGGCAGAACTAACATCATCAAAATGGCGATATTACCAAAAGTTCTCTATAGGTTTAATGCAATGCCAATCAAAATCCCAACGGCATTTCTTGTAGAAATAGAGAAAGCAATCATGAAATTCATATGGAAAAATAAAAGACCCAGAATAGCAAAAACAATGCTAAGCAGGAAGTGTGAATCAGGCGGTATAGCGATACCAGACTTCAAACTATATTACAGAGCAATAGTAACAAAAACAGCATGGTACTGGTACCAAAACAGGCGGGTGGACCAATGGTACAGAATAGAGGACACAGAAACCAATCCACAAAACTACAACTATCTTATATTTGATAAAGGGGATAAAAGCATGCAATGGAGGAAGGATAGCATCTTCAACAAATGGTGCTGGGAAAACTGGAAATCCATATGCAACAAAATGAAACTGAATCCCTTTCTCTCGCCATGCACAAAAGTGAATTCAAAATGGATCAAGGAGCTTGATATCAAATCAGAGACGCGCCGTCTGATAGAAGAAAAAGTTGGCTACGATCTACAGTCGGTGGGGTCGGGCTCCAAATTCCTCAATAGGACACCCATAGCACAAAAGTTAATAACTAGAATCAACAAATGGGACTTACTCAAACTAAAAAGTTTTTTCTCAGCAAAAGATACAATAAGAGAGGTAAATAGAGAGCCTACAACCTGGGAACAAATCTTTACTCCTCACACTTCAGATAGAGCCCTAATATCCAGAGTATACAAAGAGCTCAAAAAATTAGACAATAAGAGAACAAACAACCCAATCAACAAATGGGCCAAGGACCTGAACAGACACTTCTCAGAGGAGGACATACAGTCAATCAACAAGTACATGAAAAAATGCTCACCATCTCTAGCAGTCAGAGAAATGCAAATCAAAACCACCCTAAGATACCATCTCACTCCAGTTAGATTGGCAGCCATTATGAAGTCAAACAACAACAAGTGCTGGCGAGGATGTGGGGAAAAGGGTACACTTGTACATTGCTGGTGGGACTGCAAATTGGTGCAGCCAATTTGGAAAGCAGTATGGAGATTTCTTGGAAAGCTGGGAATGGAGCCACCATTTGACCCAGCTATTCCCCTTCTCGGTCTATTCCCTAAAGACCTAAAAAGAGCATGCTACAGGGACACTGCTACATCGATGTTCATAGCAGCACAATTCACAATAGCTAGACTGTGGAACCAACCTAGATGCCCTTCAATGGATGAATGGATAAAAAAAATGTGGCATTTATACACAATGGAGTATTACTCTGCATTAAAAAATGACAAAATCATAGAATTTACAGGGAAATGGATGGCATTAGAGCAGATTATGCTAAGTGAAGCTAGCCAATCCCTAAAAAACAAATGTCAAATGTCTTCTTTGATATAAGGAGAGTAGCTAAGAACAGAGTAGGGTCGAAGAGCATGAGAAGAAGATTAACATTAAACAGGGATGAGAGGTGGGAGGGAAAGGGAGAGAGAAGGGAAAATGCATGGAAATGGAAGGAGACCCTCAGAGGTATACAAAAGTACATACAAGAGGAAGTGAGGGGAAGGGGAAAAATAATACAAGGGGGACAAACGAATGTCAGTAAAGGGGGCAGAGAGAGAAGAGGGGAGGGGAGGGGAGGGGAGGGGAGGGGAGGGGGGATAGTAGAGGATAGGAAAGACAGCAGAATACAACAGACACTAGTATGGCAATATGTAAATCAATGGATGTGTAACTGATGTGATTCTGCAATCTGTATATGGGGTAAAAATGGGAGCTCATAACCCACTTGAATCAAATTGTGAAATATGATATATCAAGAACTATGTAATGTTTTGAACAGCCAACAATAAAAAAAAAAAAAAAAAAAAAAAAAAAAAACCTGAAAAAAAAAAAAAAAAAAAAAAAAAAAGAACCTGAATAGATAAAAATCTCAAAGGAAGACAGAGAAGCGGCTAACAAGTGTATGAAAAATGTTCAACATCATTAATCATCAAGAAAATGCAAATTAGAACTACAATGAGATATTACCTCACACTTGTTACAATAGCTATTAAATATGTAAAAATAGGGTTTGATCCTCAGCACCACATAAAAAAATATAAATAAAGATATTGTGTCCATCTACAACTAAAATATATATTTTTAAAACATATGAAAAAATAAGTGTGGGTGGGCAAGGATGTGGAGAAGAGAGAACTCTTTCCTGTTGTTAGTGGGAATGTAAATTAGTATAGTCATTATGGAAAACAATATGGAAGTTCCTAAAAAATTGAAAATAGAGCTTCCATATGATCCGGTTATCCTCCTACAGAGTATATAGTATATATATGAAATCATTAAAGAGGTAATGTTCACTCCTCTGTTCATTGCAGCATTATTCACAATAGCCAAGATAGGGAATCGGTTAGAGTGTCTATCATAGATGAGTGGATAATGTTATATATATGCAATGGTATACTAGTTAGCCTTAAAAAAGAAAGAAATCCTGTCAAGACAGATGAATCTGGAGGACAGTATGCTAAGTGAAATAAGTCAGGATGAGAAAGACAAATACTTCCATGATCTCAGTAACATATGGAATCTAAAAAGTCTTAACTCTCAGGAATAGACAATAGAATGGTGGTTACCAGGTGCAAAAGGGAGTTGGGTTGGGGAGATGTTAACCAAAGGATACAAAGTTTCATCCATTTGAAGCAAATGTAAAACAGGGTAAATTCAAGACATCTATTGTATAATATTGTGACTGTAGTTAATAACAATGTACTGTATATTTGGAAATCTCAGAGAGTCAATTTTACCTGGTCTACCACACAAAATGTGAAGAATGTTAGGTAGTACATTTGTTAATTAGTTCAATTTAGCCCTTCCATAATGTATATATGTTTCAAAACAACATATATAAAATTTTGACAAAAAATTAATTTTGAAAATAGAAAAACAAATATTACATCATTTTGAAAACTCTTATGAAAGTTAATCAAAATGTTTTTGAAGGCAAAAAGTTGATTATATTTTAGTATGTAGATGAATCTATGAAAAGCATAGTTGAATACTACCTTGTAAAAGATAGTATTATAGGAACTAGGAAAGGTATTAAAAATGTAAGAAAAATCAGCAACTCATTTGACAGGTGATCAAAATAATACACATATATCACATATGCATATAAGGTATGTATATAAAGTATATATTATAAAATTTCATAATAGATTTTCTGTTCTTCCATTTTGGAATATGCAACTGTAAAACTGTTTTCTTCATTCATTTTTTTTCCTAAATGGCTGGACTTCTTTTAGGTAATATGTAAGGTTAGAGTATTTAGATGGGATTTGTGAGTGCAACTGTGAATGTGTTCCAAGAGAATAGAAAATGGAGAGCCATCTGCTGAAACTCTAAACTGTACCCTCCCCTTTTTCTGATACCGTATCTTTGCTTTCCCTTTTTAAAAAGTTAATGTGACTTTTAAACATTCTAGTTTTACAACATATTTCAGCAGTCTTTTAACCCTCATTCAGTGAATAATCTGTACTTGAGTCTCAATGTTAAATTCCTTGGTTCCAGTTCTTCACTTGTAAGGGCCAGAGGTTTAGTCATTTGAGAGTGTCTATAATATCTTTATTTTATTTATTTATTTTTATGTGGTGCTGAGGATCAAACCCAGTGCCTCAGGCATGTGAGGCAAGTTGCTCTACCACTGAGCTACAACCCCAGATCCCAGTTATCTTTTTTCTAAATTAAAGATGAATACTTTTGGTATTAATATCTTTGCTTTTTTGTTCTTCCTTCCCTGATGCCCAGTATTAACTGTACTTAAAAAAACACTGAATTTAACAAGTCAGTGACTTGCACTAGCATGTACAGAAAGGAAAGATCTTCCTACAAATCATCACACAGCTTTGTTTATTTGCAGCTCTCTTCACATCTAAGTTGTCCAGTTCATTTTTCTCAAGTTTGAGTTTCTTTTCATCAAAGGTCAGATTTAGGTTAATTATCCCAACCTCACAATCTTATATAGAATCTTTTTTCCCATTTCTCAAAACTGTTGAGTTATGACCCTAATTAATTACAGTTGTAGTCTTGCATTGTTTAATGTTCACATTGTAGGAAAAGTTATTTTAACAAGAAAAGATACTATCAGTAAGGAAAGTCACTGTCACCTAACAAGGCCTGGTGTATAATAATTACTCTGAATATTTCTTGAAACTAATAAGGAATGAGTTGATAGCTAAGATCAATTATTTACCACCTTCTAAACTCTTAGACTATAAACTTACTATGTTATGGAATCTCACAACAGCTTTGTATGGGTGCAAGTTCTATGATATCTTCGTTTTACAAATGGGGAAACTGCAGCTTAGCCTGTAAGGTGGTGGTTGAGCCAGAATTCTGATTTGATCTTTCTGATTTTGATCTCTACCCTCTTTTAGTCATTACCCTCCCTCTTTGAATAACAGCATTTCTATAGAATTTCTACTTTTTTTTTGAGGGTCACTCTGAAAAGAAGATAATGTCTTGTGAGTTTTTTTGGTTAATTTTAAATTTATCTTGGCAAGGAAGAGCTCATTTTTTAAATGTATTGTTCAGTGTGATAAGCACATGTGGCTATTATATTTAATTGTACATTAATAAGAATAAAATTTAAAATTCAGTTTCTTGGCTCTTTATTACCCACATTTCAAGTGCTCAATAGCTGCATGTACTCAGTGTGCAGATAGCATAGATAGAGAAATTGCCCCTCATCACAGAAAGTTCTATTAGAGAGTATTGTGAAGATTTTCATCTTTCATTTGCAACTCTTGAAAGTAGTAGTATTTCTAGAAAACAGGTTCCATGTTACCACAGCTTTTAAGCAATAACTCTGTTTTTCTGGGTTTTATCAGTTCCTTTAAAGTTATGTTTTTATAGTTACTTCCTATTATCTAAGAAGTTATGATGAGGATTTGAAGCAAATCTCATATTTGAAGCAAATGTAAGTACTAGGCACTGCTGGAAATAAGACACAACAATAAAGTGGATGGACTTACAGTCACCCCTATCAAGCCTTTTGCCATGCTCGAAGATGGCCGCTGCGCACGGGGGTTGCTGAAGTGCTGAGCGTGGTGCTCAGAGCAGCGGCTTTAATCGAGATTTCGCACAGCGTGTAAGAGCTCCTTTCACCGTTAATCTGTAGCGGACCACTTTGCCAAGCAGCAGGAAGAACAAAGAGATCGAAAAAGAGAGGCTTGGCTCCCGGACGCTTTGCTGCCCAGAGCCGCGGGCGCTTTGCTCCCATCTGCTTCCTCTTTCGCTTCGCTCCAGGCAGAGAAGGTGAATGTGTAATCAGCAGTGGATTGTAAGTACCCTAGGCAAAGAAAGCTCAGTGCGCCCCGCCTTTTTTTTTTTTTTTTTTTGAATATTTTTTATACAGGGAGAGTTTGTGGATTGGGATTGTTGGCTGGGCTGCGGTTTCTGTGCCGAAAATCCACTGCGCGGGAGCCGCCATTTGCTCTCTGCTAGCTGTCTTGATGGCTATGTCTACATTGTCCGGCAGCCGCACCTAGAGGTTGGAGCTGGGCTGTGTGCCGAGCCCTGCCCTCCAAAGGCTGGACCGCAGCCTTGAGCGCCTGGGTCGCCTGTTCGCCACTGCACCCTCGGGCAGAGCCTGCTCTGGGGTCGTTCTGCATCCCCCTGCGAGGGGACCTGTGCTCCAGAGGAGGGGGCCGGAGAGCTGTGACGGCAGCCGCTTGGGCCCCAGGTGCTGGGCACCGGTAGGCGGCGCAGCTATGGTCGCGGACGAGCGCGGCGCCCCTGAGCGTGGCCCCGGGGAAGAGGTGATGGCGGCAGGGTTTAATTTCTAGAAATCTGGACTGGAAGCAGAAGCAGCAGTTTGTATAATCCCAAGAACTTGCTTATGCCAGGAAGCTGTAAGGGCAACATGAATATCATTGAGGAGATCTAACATGGCAGTGGGCGAGGAGAGATCAAGTCTCTGACCTCTTCAACTGCGCGGGCATAGGGAGCTGTAAATTGTATAAATGCTGTTTGCTCAGGATCACTAGGCAATGCTGAGCTGACGTGGATCTGGGGTGTACAGTCTGGGCCCCTCAGAACACACACACCGAGCCCAGATCAGCTGCATTCAAGCTCCGGTTTGCCTGCTTCTCGTGACTCAGCACTAACAATCCCGCTGAAATAACTGGTTGGCCCTTAGGAACTTTCAGAGGTAAAAACCAACCGAGCCTTCATAGGCAGTGGCCACAGGATTGAAACGGGGATTGGGAGAGACAGTCAGGACCCACCCGTTGCATTGGTCACCCGGCAAAGGGAACGAACGGTCACCATTTGCATGTGATACCACCTAGGCAGAGAACTGACGTCACGGACGGAGGAGAGAACTGCATTGAAACCAGTGCAACAGGGCTCCCAGGAGCAGCAGACATGGCGTGTAGCCAGTATTGTGGTGAGCGTCACAGGTGAGCGCGGCCTGGCTTGAGGAAACACAAGAGAAGGCCCTAGGCACTCAGGATTGGAGACCCGCCCAGTCTGTGAGGAAGAGCTGCTACACAGTGATTGGTTCCCACCTAGTGAGAGGAGAAGCTTGACCCAGTGGGCACAGCTCCACCTACTGGAAGAGAAATTAATCGAACTCTATGACTGCATTTATTATTATTATTATTATCATTTTTTTTCTTTTTCTTTTTCTTTTTTTTCTTTCATTTTCAATTTTTTTTGTTGTTGTTCTTTAACTTTTTTTAATGTTTCTAATTTTTTTTATTTTTATTATTATAATTTTTTTAATTTTAATTTTCATTATTTTTATTATCATTATTTTTGTAAAAAAATTTTTTTCTTTCTTTATTTTCTAACTTTTTTGTGTGTGTTTTGTTTTTGTTTCTTTTGTCTTTTCAATTTTCTTATTCCCCCTTCCTTGAATTCTACCTGCCTACTCTCATTCTCTTTAGTGACTTCTTCCCTTCCCTTCTAATATCTTTCCTCCCAAGCATCAAATAAATTTATAAGAGTAAACAGTAACTCAGCAGTCAAACAGAACAAAAAGTAACGTGAGCAGCATAAAAAAGCAAGGAAGAAAAGGGGTACAAACAATGAAGGACAGCCTAAATATTCAGGAGGACCTAGAGTCAGCAGAAAAATGGTCATATAAAGAACTCAAGGAATACCTTAGACAGATGGAATGGAACCTTAAAGAGGATATGAGACAGCAAATCCAAACAGTGAAAGAACACTTTGAAAATGAATTACATAAACAGATAAAAGAAGAAGTTAAGCATCTTTATCAGGAGATAGAGATTATAAAAAAAATCAAACGATAATTCTAGAAATGAAGGAAACGATAAACCAAATTAAAAACTCAATTGAGAGTATCACTAACAGAGTGGAGCAAGTAGAAGCCAGAACGTCAGATAATGAAGACAAAATATATCATCTTGAAAAGAGCCTAGCCAACTCAGAAAGGCTGGTTAAAAATCACGAGAGAAACATCCAAGAGATATGGGATAACATAAAAAAACCAAACCTACGAGTCATCGGGATAGAAGAAGGTACAGAGATTCAAACCAAGGGAATGAGTAGCCTGATGAATGAAATAATTACAGAAAACTTTCCAGAAATAAAAAAGGAAACGGATATACAAATTTTAGATGCATACAGGACACCGAGCACACAAAATCACAGTAGACCAATGCCAAGACACATTGTTATGAAGATATCCAATATACAGAACAAAGAGAAAATATTAAAAGCTACAAGAGAAAGGAGGCAGATTACATTCAGGGGTAAACCAATAAGGTTAACAACGGATTTTTCATCACAGACGCTGAAAGCGAGAAGATCCTGGAACAACGTATTTCAAACACTGAAAGACAATGGATGCCAACCAAGAATTCTGTATCCAGCAAAATTAAGCTTCAGGTACGACAACGAAATAAAAATCTTTCATGATAAACAAAAGCTAAAAGAATTTGCAGCCAGAAAACCAGCATTGCAAAGCATCTTGAGCAAAACACTACACAAGGAAGAAATGAAAAACAATAACCAAAACCATCAGTGGGAAGTGCCTCTATAAAAAAAAGAGGGCGGGGGAAAGCTAACCATGGAGAAACAAACTAAATTAAATAAAAAAAAAAAAGAAGATAAATAATCAAACATGGCTGGAAGTACAAACCATATATCAATAGTAACTCTAAACGTTAATGGCTTAAACTCTCCAATAAAGCGACATAGGCTGGTAACATGGATTAAAAAAACAAATCCAACAATATGCTGCCTCCAGGAGACACATCTGATTGCAAAAGACATACACAGGCTGAAGGTGAAAGGTTGGGAAAAAATATACCACACACACAGTCTTCATAAGCAAGCAGGGGTGGCCATCCTCATATCGAATAAAATCGACTTCAAGACTAAGTTAATCAAAAGGGATAAGGAAGGACATTATATACTGTTAAAAGGAACCATTCACCAACAAGACATAACAATTATCAATATTTATGCACCAAATAATGGTGCTGTGACGTTCATAAAACAAATTCTCCTCAAGTTCAAGAATCAAATAGACCACAACACAATAATTATGGGTGACTTCAGCACACCTCTCTCACCATTTGACAGATCCTCCAAACAAAAGTTGAATAAAGAAACTATAGAACTCAATATCACAATCAACAACCTAGACTTAACTGACATATATAGAATATATCAACCATCATCAAGTGGATATACTTTTTTCTCAGCAGCACATGGATCCTTCTCAAAAATAGACCATATATTATGCCATAGGGCAACCCTCAGTAAATATACAGGGGTGGAGATAATCCCATGCATTTTATCTGATCATAATGGAATGAAACTGGAAATCAATGATAAAAGAAGGAAGGAAAAATCCTACATCACATGGAAAATGAACAATATGTTACTGAATGATCAATGGGTTACAGAAGACATAAAGGAGGAAATCAAAAAATTCTTAGAGATAAATGAAAATACAGACACAACATATCGGAATCTATGGGACACAATGAAAGCAGTTTTAAGAGGGAAATTCATCGCCTGGAGGTCATTCATCAAAAAAAGGAAAAACCAACAAATAAATGAGCTCACACTTCATCTCAAAGCCCTCGAAAAGGAAGAGCAAAACAACAGCAAATGTAGCAGAAGGCAAGAAATAATTAAAATCAGAGCGGAAATCAACGAAATTGAAACAAAAGAAACTATTGAAAAAATTAACAAAACTAAAAGTTGGTTCTTTGAAAAAATAAATAAGATCGACAGACCCTTAGCCATGCTAACGAAGAGAAGAAGAGAGAGAACTCAAATTACTAACATATGGGATGAGAAAGGCAATATCACAACAGACGCTACAGAAATACAGAAGACAATTAGAAATTATTTTGAAAACCTATATTCCAATAAAATAGAAGATAGTGAAGACATCGATAAATTCCTTAAGTCATATGATTTGCCCAGACTGAGTCAGGAGGATACTCACAACTTAAACAGACCAATATCAATAGATGAAATAGAAGAAGCAATCAAAAGACTTCCAACCAAGAAAAGCCCAGGACCGGATGGGTATACAGCGGAGTTTTACAAAACCTTTAAGGAAGAATTAATACCAATACTTTTCAAGCTATTTCAGGAAATAGAAAAAGAGGGAGCTCTGCCAAATTCATTCTATGAGGCCAACATCACCCTGATACCTAAACCAGACAAAGACACCTCAAAGAAAGAAAACTACAGACCAATATCTCTGATGAACCTAGATGCAAAAATCCTCAATAAAATTCTGGCGAATCGGATACAAAGGCACATCAAAAAACTTGTGCACCATGATCAAGTAGGATTCATCCTGGGATGCAAGGATGGTTCAATATACGGAAATCAATAAATGTTATTCACCACATCAATAGACTTAAAAATAAGAACCATATGATCATCTCGATAGACGCAGAAAAAGCATTCGACAAAGTACAGCATCCCTTTAAACACTAGAAAAACTAGGGATAACAGGAACTTACCTCAACATTGTAAAAGCTATCTATGCTAAGCCTCAGGCTAGCATCATTCTGAATGGAGAAAAATTGAAGGCATTCCCTCTAAAATCTGGAACAAGACAGGGATGCTCTCTATCACCACTTCTATTCAATATAGTTCTCGAAACACTGGCCAGAGCAATTAGACAGACGAAAGAAATTAAAGGCATAAAAATAGGAAAGGAAGAACTTAAATTATCACTATTTGCAGATGACATGATTCTATACCTAGAAGACCCAAAAGGGTCTACAAAAAAACTACTAGAACTAATTAATGAATTCAGCAAAGTGGCAGGATATAAAATCAACACGCATAAATCAAAGGCATTTCTGTATATCAGCGACAAAACTTCTGAAACGGAAATGAGGAAAAACACTCCATTCACAATATCCTCAAAAAAAATAAAATACTTGGGAATCAACCTAACAAAAGAGGTGAAGGATTTATACAATGAAAACTACGAAACCCTAAAAAGAGAAGTAGAAGAAGATCTTAGAAGATGGAAAAATATACCCTGTTCATGGATAGGCAGAACTAAAATCATCAAAATGGCGATATTACCAAAAGTTCTCTATAGGTTTAATGCAATGTCAATCAAAATCCCAATGGCATTTCTTGTAGAAATAGATAAAGCAATCATGAAATTCATATGGAAAAATAAAAGACCCAGAATAGCAAAAGCAACTCTAAGCAGGAAGTGTGAATGAGGTGGTATAGCGATACCGGATTTAAAACTATATTACAGAGCAATAGTAACAAAAACAGCATGGTACTGGTACCAAAACAGGCGGGTGGACCAATGGTCCAGAATAGAGGACACAGAGACTAATCCACAAAGCTACAACTATCTTATATTTGATAAAGGAGCTAAAAGCATGCAATGGAGGAAGAATAGCATCTTCAACAAATGGTGTTGGGAAAACTGGAAATCCATATGCAACAAAATGAAACTGAATCCCCTCCTCTCGCCATGTACAAAAGTTAACTCAAACTGGATCAAGGAACTAGATATCAAATCAGAGACTCTACGTCTGATAGAAGAAAAAGTTGGCTCTGATCTACATATTGTGGGGTCGGGCTCCAAATTCCTTAATAGGACACCCATAGCACAAAAGTTAATAACAAGAATCAACAAATGGGACTTACTTAAACTGAAAAGTTTTTTCTCAGCAAGAGAAACAATAAGAGAGGTAAATAGGGAGCCTACATCATGGGAACAAATTTTTACTCCTCACACTTCAGATAGAGCCCTAATATCCAGAGTATACAAAGAACTCAAAAAATTAAACAATAAGAAAACAAATAACCCAATCAACAAATGGGCCAAAGACCTGAACAGACACTTCTCAGAGGAGGACATACAATCAATCAACAAGTACATGAAAAAATGCTCACCATCACTAGCAGTCAGAGAAATGCAAATCAAAACCACCCTAAGATCACTCCAGTAAGATTGGCAGCCATTATGAAGTCAAACAACAACAAGTGCTGGAGAGGATGTGGGGAAAAGGGTACTCTTGTACATTGCTGGTGGTACTGCAAACTGGTGCGGCCAATCTGGAAAGCAGTATGGAGATTCCTGGGAAAGCTGGGAATGGAACCACCATTTGACCCAGCTATTGCCCTTCTCGGACTATTCCCTGAAGACCTTAAAAGAGCGTACTACAGGGATACTGCTACATCGATGTTCATAGCAGCACAATTCACAATCGCTAGGCTGTGGAACCAACCCAGATGCCCTTCAATAGATGAATGGATAAAAAAAATGTGGCATTTATACACAATGGAGTATTACTCTGCACTAAAAAATGACAAAATCATGGAATTTGCAGGGAAATGGATGGCACTAGAGCAGATTATGCTTAGTGAAGCTAGCCAATCCCTAAAAAACAAATACCAAATGTCTTCTTTGATATAATGAGAGCAACTAAGAACAAAGCAGGGAGGAAGAGCAGGAAGAAAAGATTAACATTAAACAGATACATGAGGTGGGAGGGAAAGGGAGAGAAAAGGGAAAGTGCATGGTAATGGAGGGAGATCCTCATTGTTATACAAAATTACATATAAAAGGTTGTGAGGGGAATGGGAAAATAAACAAGGAGAGAAATGAATTACAGTAGATGGGGTAGAGAGAGAAGATGGGAGGTGAGGGGAGGGGAGATAGTAGAGGATAGGAAAGGTAGCAGAATACAACAGTTACTAATAGGGCATTATGTAAAAATGTGGATGTGTAACCGACGTGATTCTGCAGTCTGTATTTGGGGTAAAATTGGGAGTTCAAAACCCACTTGAATCAAATGTATGAAATATGATATGTCAAGAGCTTTGTAATGTTTTGAACAACCAATTAAAAAAAAAAGAAAAAAAAAACAATAAAGTGGATGGTTCTTAGACTGACTAGAATTTATTTATTTATTTATTTGCTTATTTATATATATGACAGCGGAATTCATTACAATTCTTATTACACATATAGAGCACAATTTTTCATATCTCTGGTTGTATACAAAGTATATTCACAATTTGTGTCTTCATACCTGTACTTTGGATAATAACGATCATCACATTCCATCATCATTTATAACTCCATCCCTCTGCCCTATCTAGAGTTCGTCTATTTTTCCCATGCTCCCTCTCTCCCTTATCCCATTATGAATCAGCCTCCTTATATCAAAGAAAACATTCGGCATTTGGTTTTCTGGGATTGGCTAACTTCACTTAGCATTATCTTCTCTAACACCATCCATTTATTATCCATTCATCTATTGAAGGACATTTTGGTTGGTTCCACAGTTTAGCTGTTGTGAATTATGCTGCTATAAACATTTATATGGCTGTGTCCCTGTAGTATGCTGTTTTTAAGTCCTTTGGGTATAAGCCAAGGAGTGGGATAGCTGGGTCAAATGGTGGTTTAATTCCCAATTTTCCAAGAAATCTCCATACTGCTTTCCATATTGGCTGTACCAATTTTCAGACCCACCAGCAGTGTGTGAGTGTACCTTTTTCCCCACATCCTTGTCAACACTTATTGTTGTCTGTCTTCATAATAACTGCCATTCTGACTGGAGTGAGATGAAGTCTTAGAGTGGTTTTGATTTGCATTTCTCTAATTGCTAGTGATGGTGAACATTTTTTGCACATATTCATTGATTGATTGTATATCCTTGTATATGGTCCTTGGCCCATTTATTGATTGGGTTATTTGGGTTTTTTGTTTGTTTGTTTTGTTTTTGTGTTTAGCTTTTTGAGTTCTTTATTTACCCTAGCGATTAGTGCTCTATCTGATGTGTGAGGGGTAAAGATTTGCTCCCAAAATATAGGTGCTCTATTCACCTCACAGATTGTTTCTTTTGTTGAGAAGAAGCTTTTTAGTTTGAGTCCATCCCATTTATTTATTCTTGATTTTAATTCTTGTGCCACAGAAGTCTTATTAAGGAAGTTGGGGCCTAATCCGACATGATGGAGATTTGGGCCTACTTTTTCTTCTATTGGACGCAGGGTCTCTGTTTTAATTCCTAAGTCCTTGATCTACTTTGAGTTGAGTTCTCTGCATGGTGAGAGGTAGGGGTTTAATTTCACTTTGTTGCATATTCCAGTTTTCCCAGCACCACTTGTTGAAGAGGCTATCTTTTCTCCAATGTATGACACCTTTGTCTAATATAAGATAACTATAATTATGTGGGTTAGTCTCTGTGTCCTCTATTCACCTGATTATTATACAAGTTTTTTAATCCAGTTCATAATTTGCCTGGACCTCTATCTTCTTATGGTCATTACTAAAGTTGGAAAGTATAGCCTCTAGACAAGAACTTTATCTCATTAGGCTCACATTCATTGTACATCTACCACCTGGCCATTTTTATCCATTGAACTATATATGGAAATATGAAGTTGAGTGGGAGGACTTAGGGAAAAGTTTAAATCCTTACTTAACCTAAGTTCTTTAGCTTTTTAAAAATTGCTTTATTTTCTAATGGAAAAAAATTTTAATGAAGAACAAGGATTATATAGTCTGAGAAAGAAGGCCTAAGGCTGAACTTATTACTTGTTTCCTAAAAGATATCATAAGGGGTACTTCCCATCTTCTCATTTTTAAATTAAAAAAAATGCTTATCAAATGTCTGTTTTGCCCCTGGTCCCAGACTCTGTCTCCTCAAGGGTAAGAATGTATAACTTGCCATATATCTTAACTTCAGTGCCAGCTTAAAGCCAGAATACAATGAAAATTTCATCCAGTACTTAAAGAATTAATAAGCAAATGAAAATTCATCATGTAAAAATAATAATTTTCTGTTACAGATATATTAGAAAGTTGTATATTTGAGCATGTATCTATTACTAGTATACATGATCCTCCTTTTTGTCACCTCAGGAAGGAGTACCACCCATCAAATGGATTATGATTAACATCTGCTTTGGATTTTTGCTGGCAAAGTTTTACATTATCTGGAAAATATCTTATACACACAGGGTACCAAATATTTGTTTAACTAATAATAGAAGAAATGGGTCATAGATACATATAATTTTAAAATGATGTTCCATTAGTAGTTTATGTTTGGCTTTAGAATACGTAATATGAATTTATCAACAAAATTGACTTTCTTTTTTTTTCCTTATAACAAACAATTGGCATTCTTTCGAGAGTCATTAGTTAAATGGTTTTTTCCTTAGGACTCAAGGAGAGCCTTACTAGTGTCTTTCTGGACAATATGTGCATGTGTATTTATCTAAATACATTCAGATATTTGTGTCATATATTTTACATTATATTGTTGTGTGTGTGATAATAACATTTCAGAAATACAGTATGTCTTACAAACATGACATACTATGTTTTGACTCATCCTATCTTTCTAGAGTATAAGTTCCTGAAGTATGAACTTCATCTTTGTATACCTATGCATATCTTTGCATAACTCTTGTCTTTGCATTTAGAAATGTGCTTGGCATGGAATAGGTACTTAGTAAATACTGTAATTAAAAAGAATGTTTTTCAATAAGAAGGTTTTTGGCCTAATTTTTTCTGTAAGTTACTTAGTATTCTAGTTTAAATAGTTTTATTAGTTTTTAGTAAAACTAGATCTTATTTTTTCTTTTTTTCAGAAAGAATCCCCAGCACAAGATAGAATATAGACATAGTACTCTTACAGGTAAGGAATTTTACTTCAGGGAACTCAAAATGAAATCATTGGGTGATTCTCCTCTTAAATCTAGATGCAGTTTTTAGGTATTATAAAAATTTATCTTTGCTTTTGTGAATGTGTTGAATTGCTGATTTTAATATATATATTAAAAGTTGTGAACCTTTTAAACAGCAAATGTTTTCCCCAATCATTGTCTAACAACATATAATTTTCCTTGTATCTGTTAGGATTCTTTTGTTTACTAAGTACCTGAAAACAAAATTTCAAGCTGACCTAAGAGATAATTAAAACTCATTGACTCCTATAAATAAAAAGTGCTAAGGTAAAACTGGATTTAGACAAGATTTTTTTGCTTTGGCTCATTATAATGTCTATAATGTCCCAAGGACCTAGTTTCCTTCCCTCATCTGTCTAGAAGAGTATTATCATCCTAAAGCATTCTGTCCCACCTCAAGGTCTGTAATACACTCTATTCAGCTGGTCCAGTAAGCACCTGTGTTAACATTTGAGGAGAATGAGAATGATTAATCCTAACTCTCATAGGGGGAAAAGTGAAATGCACTCTTTTTACTGGATTCAGTCATATTCTTACCCTTGAACCAAGCACTATGGCCTCTGCTTAGTTTAAACCAGGGTAGAGCCACCTTCTTCAGAACCCAGGGATCCCCAAGAGAAATTGAAGCTTTGGGGAGGAACGAAGGAGAGGGGACAGACATCAAATATCCATCTGTTCAGTTTACATTTTTTACCTTCTGTTTGTCCTGTTTCTGAACTCTACTATTTTTCCCTTTAAAAAATTCTGCTTTCTTTATATTATTTATAGACTAGTTCATCAAACAATATTTCTGCCCACAAAGGAAAAAATAAAGTATATATTATGGATGCTATGCTTGCCTTCAATTGTACAAGCATATACAAAACTAACTTGTAGCAAAGTGAGGAAAGTAATTTCACAGTAAAAGAATTCCATTTAGTATTTCTAATTGTAACACTTCAGTACTTCAGATATAATTATACTCCCTTTATCTCAGCTAACAGAAACTAGGGGTTATATGTTATGCTTTCTTTATTAAGCTGTATATAATGATGTGCTTATGGTAAACAAAGTAGCTCTTTTCAAGTAATAATGTAATAACATTTTGTTAGAGGTATATTAACAAGTCATGGCATTGTCTCCTGACATTTATATATGTTTATAGAAATAGGATGTGTTTACTTAAGTTATCATATGCATCATATAGCATAGTTTAAAGTATCCAAATTTGTTATGCTTTTTACTATTTTGGTTACTTGTAGTAAACTTTTGCTGAAAAATTTAATGGAAAATATAGAAATAAATAATTCATAAGTTTTAAATAACATTATATTATTATAATTACATTTTATTACTTATTATTTATTTTTAGTTATATATGGATGTATAGATATATATGTATATATGTATATATATGTATATATGTATACATATGTATATATGTATACATACTATATGTCTATATATAGTATGTGTGTTTAGCCTGCAGCCAGCACAGGCTTCATAAATGAAGGTTCACCTACGTGAGAAATCTGAAGGGAGTTTTGAATTAAAGAGGCAGGCTCTATTACCTTTAAACCAGCTCCAGGATGGCTTCTCCTACCTCCAGCCTCCAGCTACCTATTAGAGTAGCGAGGTTTACTGAAGAGGCTAGTGAGAGAGAGAGAGATTACACCAGGGAGTGGACTTTTATTGGGGGACAAAAAATTCTGGGGAAAATCCCATCCAATGAAGGTTAAGGGGGGCAGTGTCCCAAAGTCGATTGGGTCTTCAGGGTAGTGGCCAGACACGCCTCCACACGGACAAGCCCTCGGACCTGAGAAAAGCTCTGGACACAGGGATACGCTTCTTGCCCAGCCAGGGAGGTAACTCAAATTATGTGCAAGGATGGCCTCCCACATGTGTGTATATATAGTATATACACATACATCTATATATCCATACATATAGGTATATATCATAATACTGTTTGGGGCATCTAGTGGGGAGCTTGGAATATATCCCTCATAGTTAAGGGAGGACTACTTAATGTACTTTCAGGAGTCGCTATGCACCAATACATTCAGAACATCTCTTCCCCTTTTAAACTTATAAATTGAGAATCTGGAATATTTCAAGTATTAAATTAAATTTTGAGGTGATTTTTTTTCATCTCCCAAATCCATAGTTTTAACTTTACCCAAGATCTGAATCTCATATATATGTTAATTCATTTACTCTTATACTATCTTATTATTTATTATCTTTTTTCTATTTTTGCAAGGTCTCAGAGACATGAGAACTAGTTTATAACTATGAGAAGTAGCTCTGGCTCTCAGTGTTTGTTGTGAGGTGCTCTGAAATCTTGAAGGAAATGAAAGGAACACTCTATGATGGGGCTTATCAAGGTAGACTTGAAGTTGATTTTCAAAATGGTAGGATTTCAGTTATCTTTGTTTCTTGACTTTGTGGTGAGTGGGTGTAGTACAACCCAGAGAAAGTGAATAACAGTCAAGGACAATAAAAAGAAATGTGTTCAGAAGCAGCAGGTAGTTTTAATTGATGAAGACTCCCAGTAATCACTATGGCTGATACAAAAGGGTATATCATGACCAGATTATAGAGGATCTTTAAAGCCAAAGATGTGGGCACTTTGGCAAATAATGGTGAGCCAGTATTTTGTGAAAATCAAGCTGGTAATGAACAGCAGTCTGAATTATATCCAGGGAAATCTTCTGGAGATTAGTGAAGTCTTCAAGTAAGGGACCAGAAAGAGCGTGGCCACCATGAGAGTGGAAAGATGGAATTGGGTATGAGAGAGGTATTGAAGGAAGAATCAATAGGATTTGCCAACCGATGAGCCATGGTATTGGTCTGGGATGAGGTAAAGGAAATAGAGATGACTCTAGATTATAGTTATATAATTATAATACTATCAGGAGACTGGAGATGACATTTACACATAATAGAGATTAGGAAGAAAAACTGGGTAGGTTTTTGTTTTGTTTTCAAATTACACATGTTGAGTTTGAGGTGGGGGCATCATAACTATATAACAAGATAATAAGACTTACATGGTACCCACATAAGATTATCATATTAAACTTTTACTATTTAATCTCTGATTTGTAACACTCCTAAAACACTTCAATCTATAAAGTTTTTCTATTCCAGTAACAGTTTATTTAGTTCATTGTTTTTTATAAGTTTGTTGTCATCTGTTGTTTCTTGTATATCTAACTGGCTTAATATTTTACCAACTTTCAACACATTTTCAGAGTGCTTTTGGCATAAGACACTGAATGCAAGAGTAAACAGTGCCAGGAAACTTTTATTTAATACATTCCCAGCTACCTTACCTGTTGACAGTATTTAAAATAAATTATCATCAGTGTCTTATATCACCTGATCTTTGCAGTCATTTTCCTGGCCTCTGTTATTTTGGAGGATACATTATTCTAAGCAGTTGTTACCATTCATGGATGAAAATGTAGAATATTCTAGGATAACTACTTTAATATTTCTGTAGTTCTGCAATGATATACACATGTGTTTATATATACATTCTTTTTCTTCCTGAGAAGTTGAAACCTGAAGATCTATAAAAGAAAAATATTAAGGAAAGTTAGTGGAATTTAAAGAGATTTTATAAACTGACTCTTAGTTTGGGGAAAGCTTAAAAAATATGGAATATCAGAAGGTCTGATGCAATGGTATTTAAAGAAGAAATAAACTTTATGTATAATAAAGTATATCAGAAGTATAGAAAATGATTTCCCAAAATAAGAATACCTACTAGTAGCTAGATTGATGCATTAAAAAAAGTCTTGGTCTGGGCCTGTAGTTCAGTGCTAGAGCATTTGCCTAGAATGTACAAGGTGCTGTGTTCAATTCCCCCCCTCCAAAAAATGTTTTAATAATAAACAGAAACATTATTAAAAATATTATTATAGTACATAGTGAATTTTCATCTTTAGGGATATTGGATCAAATTATTTCTGTACCTAAAGAAAATCGGTCCTAAGATTTATAGGAAAGAAAAGGAAAATAAAGCTTTAAGAATCAAGTTGTTAAAAAAAAAAAAAAGGATCAAGTTGTTAATCTGCTATGAAGCAGTTGCCATCTTTTATTCTAATACTAGAAAGTTATTTGGAAAAATCAGCAAAGTAAAAATGTTCACTCCAGCATTTCTTCCATCATGGAGCTAACATGGCCTGCTCTTTGCTAACACTACAGACTTAGTTCTTGAAATGAGAATTGACAGTGAAATTTAAATAGTAAAGGAAATATTGAAAATAAAATTCAAATTGTTATATTACAAATTCCTGTGCAGAAGTAGAAAAATCAGAAATTATCATATACTAATATGAAAACATAGTTAATATCATGCTGTTTATTACTTTTTAAAGACTTTTTTCTTTAAAAGAACTTTTTCTATATTTGTTTGTTTGTCATCAGGTAGTCAAGTTTTAAAAAACCAACACAAACTTATTTCTTTTGTTTTGCATTCAAATAGCCAAGCTGCCAGTCCATCTTCACATTTTATATTCACTGATTTGTGAATATAAAGAGAAGATTATAGAGAAAGTGAATTTTCCTACTTTGGCCTTAAAATTACAATTTTGGAATCAGAAATGGTCTTTGAGATCATTTAATAATTTTCTTCATAGATTTAAAAGGTAAATTCCATTAGGTTAAGTGACTTGTTCATTGTCATTGCCTTTAAAAAAATATTTTTTAGTTATAGATGGACACAATACCATTATTTTATTTATTTATTTATTTTTATGGTGCTGAGGATTGAACCCAGTGCCTTACACATGCTAGGCAAGTGCTCCACCACTGAGCCACAACCCCAGCCCTGTCATTGCCTTTTATATAACACTGATATTTGGATGTCTATCTTCAAGTCTAGTCCTCTTTCTTTCAAGCCATGCTATTTTTTTCAAAGTGATCTTTCACTGCCTGTATTTGCTCTCTAATGTCTTCTTTGAGATCCTAAAACATTTTAATCATGTATATCCTGAAATTTTTCACTGTCATTTTTTCTGCTGTAGCTGTCAATTCTTCTAATGTGTTGTCTTGAATTGTTTGTGGTACTTTCTTCCCTTGGTCTTTTCATGTTGCTCGCATTTCTTTCTTTCCAGCTCTGTGGAACTGGTGTGTTATTGTTTTTACCCTATAAATTTGTAGTGCTCTTGTATGGTTCCAAGATCCCTCCTTTGTGGAGAAAGACAATGTTAACAGATCCCAATATCAACAATACATCACCTATGAACAAATTATTGTTATTAAGACATTTATAGTTAGTCTCAATGTCCAGAAATGTTGGATTCAATTATTATTTAAAATATAATCAGTAGTTTCATAAAAGGTGTACAGTTTCTGATGGCAGACAGTGAACTAGGGGTCGGGTGTAGGACAATATGCTAAGGGGGAAAGATGTGAGGGTATAGGATTAATATAACTTAGGAAATTTGGAGGAGAACTCTAATGAAGAGGGTTAGTAGCAGGAGAATAGACAGGAGGTAATTTAGGGTAGACAAGTACGTGGGAGGACCGTAGAGTACATAAAAACAAACACAAATATGTATTTAGAAAATTACAGGATGTAAAAATAGTAAAATTTGGAGGTTAAGAAGAAAAAAAAAGGAAAGAAAGAAAAAAAGAGAGAAAAGGGGGGGGGGGCTTATGCAATTCCTCTATATTATATTATTCTGGTGACTCAGTTCTCAGAGTTCTAATTCATGTAAAGTTCTTGGATTCACATAAGTTGTGGTTGTGAGGACCAGGGGATAGAAGGGTAGAGGAGAAAGAAGAGGGATAAGAAGGGGGAAAAAAAATACTCTTAGAATTCTGTTTCTTTCCTGCTTCTCTTCCAGTAGGTGGAGTTGTCTATTTTAAGCTTGAGTCTCTGCCCTCAGGGTGGTGTAGGTAACCTGGATGAGAAGACTTGATCCCCGGTGTTGTCTCCCTCTCCTGTCTGGAGCTTCCCTAATCTTGGTCTCACTGTTTTGCTTTAGGTTTTAGACCCCTCCCCTCTCTTGCTTATCAGGTCCCAAATGCCGACCTCTCACCCTCCATTTCGCTCCAGGGGGGCGGCACTCCTGTTCAACTGAGAGCGGGTTTTGTATTGGGTAGTCACTGTTCCTGAGTTATCGCAGCTGGGGGGAGTTGGAAACACAGATACCTGTTCAGTCAAAAGCTCTGTGCTGATAGCCACACCCACCAAAATGGTGAGAAAGGTTTTCCAAGATGGAGTCCATTTGCTTCCAGTGCCAGGGTGTCTGGTGAGGTTGGGGGAGCTGGGATGTCCTTGTGCTGTGGCTAGAATGCAGTCGGGTGACCTGCGTGGGAGCAGAACACAGTCTGGAATTCTGCAGAAGTGCTGATTTGGTGATTCTGCTACACCGCCTCAGAGGGGTGTGTGTATGTGTATGTGTGTGTGTGTGCGTGCGCATAAACTGCGGGAACACAGAGGCTCTGATTTCTGCACAGGTGGTCGCAGGACTGGTGGTCGTGTCACATGCTCCGAGATGTTGTATTCTGTCTAGGTGAGTGAGACCTTGTGGGGAAGCTGCCTGACTGCTTTCTTGGATTCATGCACAGAGCAGCCAGAAACAGTACCTCCTCTATTGCAACATCTTGGATTCCCTCCTCCATAGTATTTTTTATTAGTATATTATAGCTATTAGTGTATTATAACATTGGGGTTCATTTGACATAATTAATACAAGTATGGAATATAATTTGCTCCAGTTCAGTCTCTCATACTTACTTTTTTCCTCCCTTCCTCCCTTCCCCCATTCTCTTTTCTCCACTCTCCTGGTATTTCTTCTGTTTATTCATAGTTCTTTTGTAAATTAGCACCGTGTGTGTGTGTGTGTGTGTGTGTGTGTATGAATGAAGGTGAAATTCACTATGTTATATTCATATATGTGCATAGGATAGTTTGATCAGTTTCATTCCACGGTTCCTCCGTTTTCCTGTCTCTCCTCTCCACCCCCAATCCCTTTACTTTACTTCACTGATCTTTCTTCTATTCTATAGGATTTTGTATCCCCCTTATTGCCCCTACTTCAGTCTAACTTCTGCATATGAGAGAAAACATTTGACCCTTGACTTTCTGAGTCTGGCTTATTTCACTTAACATGATGTTCTCCAGATCCATTCATTCATTAGCAAATGCCACAATTCATTCTTCTTTATGACCGAGGAAAACTTCATTGTGTATATGTGTGTGTGTGTGTGTGTGTGTGTGTGTGTGTGTATCTCATTTTCTCAATCTGTTTGTCTGTCTGTGGGCTTCTGGGTTGGTTCCATAACTTGGCTGTTGAGAATTGTGCTACTATAAATACTTCTATAAATACTGATGTGGCTATACTCCTATAGTATGCAGATATCAGTTCTTTTGGATAAATAATAAGAAGTGGGATAGCAGGATCATATGGTAGTTTCCATTCCTAGTTTTTACATTTTTTTTAAGAACTCTCTCCATACTCCTTTCCAGAGTGATTATACTAATTTGCATTCCAAGTAATATATGAGTGTACCTTCTCTCCCACATCCTCACCAGCATTTATTATATTTGTATTCATGATTATTGCTATTTTGACTGAAGTAAGATGAAATCTCAATATAGTTTTGATTTGCATTTTCCTGATTGCTAGAGATATTGAATATTTTTTTTCATATACTTGTTGGCCATTTGTATTTCTTCTTTTGAGAAGTGTCTCTTCAGTTCTTTCGCCCATTTATTGATTAGGTTATTTGTCAAGCCATGGTATTTTTTAGAAAATATTTTTTTAGTTATCAGTGGACCTTTGTTTTATTTATTTATATGTGGTGTTGAGAATCCTCACACATGCTAGGCAAGTGCTCAACCACTGCACCCCAAATCCAGCCCACAAACCATCATATTTTTAAGACATTTTTGTTGGGTAAGAGGATGGGCAATCAAATAAGAATAACAATAAAGAAACCTATAAGCCTACTAGATAAAAAGCAAGAAAAATAAATAAAAGAAACACATTTCTTCCAGGCTTATCTTGCTTTGGAAGAAACAAGCTCACTTCTGATTTTTCTGATATACTCAACAATTATATTTCAAATAAACAAAGTGTATTACAAGAAAATGCTGTAGGCTGTTAATTTTTTCAAAAGTACATTATGCTGTTTAATTTTGTGTACATCTACTGGAAATAATGACTATAAAAACAAAACTACAAAAAGTTATATTGTTATTGATTTTAAAAAATTAAACAGATACTGCTAGGTCTCCTGTTTTTATTTTTGTGCTTACATAAGTTTTTCATGAACAACAATGTAATACTGTGTAATACTGTATTACATCTCTATGTAATACTGGTGTGGTAGTTCAGGATTCTTCTGTGATGTGACTCCTCAAGACTCAGCTGTCTTGTTCTCTAACTAAGAAGCTTTCTTTGATCTATAGCAAGTTTTATGGAAACTTTACTAGTTACATCACTTTAAATTCAGATGCCTACATTCCATGCTCTATGTTTCAGCTTGTGCAGTTAGAGAATGTATTCACAGAGGTTGTGGGGTTTTTTTCCCCCTGCTTTCAGTGTTTTCTATACTCCTTTTGCATAAAAACATTCATTTTCATGTTAAAGGCAGATATTTTACTCGTGGTTAGGTGCTAGTCATATTATTTCTGAGCTGCTTCCTGAAATGGTTCCTGTTATTCAGGAAATCATATAATTATTTAGATCAACAAGTTCATTGAATCAGTGTATTTCCTAAGGACAGAAACTGACATTTCTCTGAAAATATCTTCAAAGATTACCAAAACAAAGAAACAAATATAATAAACCTTCCCATCTGAATGGCATTTGCATTGTATAATATCTTAAATTTTTGATTGAGTCTACTACTAAAATCCATTGATTATCTTCACATAGGAAATCACATGTCATCATTTAAAACCATGCTAAGTATTATCTGTATGATACCACTAATAAAGGGCATATTGCTGAATTCCAGAACAGCCTTTGCCCTTATGTTATGACTTTGCCTTTTCTGGTGCTTCATTTGAAGCACCAAGTACCTGTTCTTCTTCTAAAATACAGTAAATGAAATTTGACTATCAGCCACAGTGAGTTCCATGAGTAATGGTTTTGTTAATATTCTGGAGTTCCTCTTAAAGTAACATGAATGTGTAGACATTAAAAAAAAAAACAAGTGTAAATGATAGATAAAAATAAATTTTGAGTAAATAAATGAAATTTTTCTGATTAATAAGCCTCACTGCTTCAACAAATGAGTCTGCTTAATAAATTGCTGAAGATTTTCAATGTTCATTGAGGCTTAAAATCAACTCATTTAGCCAGTCTCTTCCATAATTCATTACATTGACAGGCAGGCTAGTGAATAAAAGTAAGAAGAATTCTGTAGAACTAATAATGTTGTAGTTCATTTATCCATTCACATTTTCAATAAATACATGGTAAGTAGCATTATAGAATCTGAGGATTCAACAGAAACAAAAGCCTGCCCCTGTAGGATTTTACAAAGTGGACAGTGTACATATAAACAATTGCATGATGTTTCATGGTGATAACTGCTAAGAAGAAAAAATAAATCTGTGTAAAGAGAATGAATAGCAAAGAAACATGGTGATACTATTTCAGACAGGATGATAAAAGAAGTACACTCTGATATTTTGACATTAAGCAAAGTCCTGAAAGAGGGAGCAAGGCAGGTAATTATGTGAAGTTTGCCAGGAAATGGGAATAGCAAGTTTCAAAGCCCTAGTAATGATCATGTTTGGACTCTTCTAGGAGCAGCAAAGAATAGATGAAAATGTAACAGAGAGTATACTATGAAGAATGGCATGAAATGAGATTAGAAAAGCCAGTAGTGAGCTAGCCAGTTATGTAGCGTCTTAGAAACCAAAATCTACAAGTGGGAACTTCATACTTTATTCAGAGTGATATACAAAGCTGTTGGAAAGTTTTCTGGCTTCCCTGTGGAAAATAAACTAGAATAGAAGCCAGAAAGCCAATTAGGAGGATATTGCATTCAGGAAGAAAATAACAGTATTTGAAACAGGGTGTTACTATACAGTGGATATACTTCGAAGGTAGAGCCAACATGCTCTCTTGACATACTGGAGCTGCGTTTTCAGTGATGAGTATATTCAAGATGACTTGAGCTGGAAGGTAGAGGGTTAGAGGAGTCATGTATGCAACACTTGATAAGACAGTGACCAGATTTGGGTGTGATGACTCAAGAATTGGGTTCTGTAACTGTTATGTTCCAAGTGTCTGTTAATTATCCAGTTGAACATTATATATATATATATATATATATATATATATATATATAGAGAGAGAGAGAGAGAGAGAGAGAGAGAGAGAGAGTCAGAAAAATTTGTGGACTTAGGACCTAAGACTGGATGGAGTCATCTAAGTAGTAGGTTAAAGAAGAGGTCCCAACCTGAAACATGGGGCACTCTAGGAAGAGCCAGCAAAAGAGACTGAGAAGGAGTAGCCAGCAAGATAAAAGGATAACTTGAAATTTGTTTTAGGCTTATATTGATTTTTTTTTTTTAAATCCTCTAAGGTAGTTTCAGAACCTGAAGGGAAACAGCTTACTGGGATATCATTAGCACATTACTGTGTGATAAGGTATATTTCCATCCTACTAAAAAAAGTTATATAGATAGGTACTTCTCAGAGAAAACTGGACAAGAACATAGATTAGTGTTCTTTCCTCCTCACTTTATTCCCCAACTTCCAACTACCTTGGAGTCCCAAGTATTTCTTTAGTGTATATTATCACTTTTAAAAATGAAGGAGTGAGATTAGCTAGACATAAAATATTCTCTCAATATATTTACCAGGAAGTATTTATATGTACAAATATAAGATTTTCCTTAAGTAACTGATATGTCATATAGTATAATATATTATGCCAGGAAGTGTTTATATGTATAAATATACCATAAGATTTTCCTTAAGTAACTGATATGTCATATAGTATAATATATTATGCTAGTAAGAACAGAACAAGTTATCATGTAGCCTTTTTAGCTTTGGCTGCAAAGAAATTTGGAGAGAAATTTGATGCTCGATGTATAACAATGTTAAATATTGAGGTTGGCTTTTTGTATACTGATTTTTATGTTCTTTATTTCTTTTATTTGCATTTTATTATTATGTTATTATTGTTATTGATATAAGCTATCCCAGATCTTTTCTGGAATGAGTAGTGATATTAAGAAAAATATAAACTCAATGGGCTATCAGAGTTGAAAGATAGATTTAAAGCATCATGACATTATTTTAAAAAGTAAGGAATTATCAGGCAAAAAGTAAAGGGAAGTCAAGAATTTAGAGAAGTAAGTAAGCCTGAAGCCACTTTTCCCTTGAAAGCACTAGGTAATCCCAGAAAATTAACTCTCCTTTCAGTAGTCTTTCAGGGTAGAGAAGGAGACAGAAAACAAAAACTCTTCATCCATATATAAGTTGGGGAGTCTGACAGGAGATCTTCTTCTATAGCAATCTGGAATCCAAGATCTCAGAGTGAAGATGAAGACACATTGGAACAATCTGAAGAGAATTCAAATATGGCAGGACTTTTCTGAGTTGTCCAGCAGACTTTAGTATTTTTAACCTATATATTTGCTGTTCATCAGGGATTGTCCTCTACACTGAGGTTTCCAGATGAAATCTTCCTAGTTGTTTCTTGGATGTTCCACATTATCCTAGAGTCTGCCACTACCCTGCTCTCAACCAACTCTGCTGCTCACTATCGAAAGAATATAAAGAGTTGGATAAGGGATAAATGAATCTGGAGACAAAAATTTTCTAGTATTGTAATATTATTTAGAAATCTGAAAATTTTAGTGGCTGTTACCATAGCAATCCTAGCCTTTATTAAAACATGAACTCTAAGAATATTTTAGATCTATAAAATTAACTTTCCAATATACCTAACTTGTATAGCCCTGATGTGTCAAATCAGATTTTGCTGTGTTTGCTCTGATAACAAACACTCCCAAATTTCAGTGTATCACAAAAACAAATAGGTGTATTTGTCCTTCATGGTGCAGCTGCAAGTTGGCTGTGCCTCTGTCCCATGTGTGTTCTCATCCTGGGATTCAGAGTAAAGGATTAGCCCTGATTAGGGATATGACATTCATGTGGCAGAGGGAAAAATGACAATGACAGAACCACAGAAGAACTCCTAAAGCTTCTGTTTCCACTCATGTTTCTTTGGCCAGGTCAGTGGAGAATAGGGAAGTCAGTGGAGGCTGAGGATCCCAGGAAGGGGCAGTGAGAAACTGGGAAGGTAGGATTGCACCACTATAATCATGGTTTTTTTAAGGAACCATTATTTTGACTCATGGGCCATTTTAGTTCCAGGAACCTCAAAATAGGAAAAGTTAGAAAAATAAATAAAAAATGGTCATTTTAATGTGCTTTCTTAAAATGTATAGTGGTTAGCTATGTATTAATAAAATAGAAGCAGAAAAATATTTTATCTCTAATCCCAGGTTGAATGGCAATTAATGTGTTATATATCAATACTCTGTTTTAGATGAAGATAATGATGATGTTGGACAACCCAATGAATCTGACCTGAATGACAGCTTTATAGATGATGAGGAAGAAGAATATGAGCCAACAGATGAAGATTCTGACTGGGAACCAGGGAAGGAAGATCAAGAGAAGGAAGACGTGGAAGAGCTTTTGAAGGAAGCAAAAAAGTTTATGAAAAGAAAAAAATAACTCTTTTCTGCAATAATATAAGACTCAATTTCAGGAAGTAAGGAGGTACTAGAGTAATCATTATTTTCTTTCTTTTGATAGCTACAACTTTTGCTATTGACTTTGTGCAAGTAAAATATTGAAATGTCAGCCATTAAGGTAGTAGGTGGAATTTATTTTGTTGCCTTACTTAAGCACTTACTAGTAGAAAGCAGATAGAGGTTAAAGAGGAATCATATTTTCCCTGTACTTTGTATATTGATAGTAAAAAGTAAAAGCCTTGGTTGTACAAAACTTTCCTCTTTTTTCGTTTTCTTTTTTTCAGTCACTGTCTTTGTAGATTATTATGCAAGTATAACCAGGCAAATTACTTGATGGTTGAGAAAGCATGTGTCTTTCATTGTATTGAAGTGATTCTTCAAGCAAAACCAAGCAAAACCATCACATAATGGCTACTATTTTTCTAGTACTCTAGATATGAGCTTTGTGATTTCATTTAGTAGTTGTATCTTTTGTAACTTGGTGAAATTATTACCAACTGGATACTGAAATAGATTCATCTAAGCTATAGAAGAAAAATGTTCACTTTGCAGGGAATCTATGTTATTTTGTGTCACACAGCTGTAATTTACTACAGGTCTGAATTTGACAGTTTTTCAAACTAAAGTCCTACCTGATTATGTTAACTTTCATGGTTCTGCCTTTGCATTAAGAATATGAATATTTTCATATTCTTTTTTTTAATATTTATTTTTGATATCTTTATTTATTTATTTTTTTGTGGTGCTGAGGATCTAACCTAGGGCCTCACAAATGCTAGGTGAGTGCTGTACCGCTGAGCCACAACCCCAGCCCCATTTTCACATTCTTCTAACCATAAATTTCTTAAATGATATTAGTTCTTTTGAGCTCAGAGCTCAGATGAAAGTAGCATGTTGTTTGCCAGTGTTTAAGTTTCTGGCTTCTTATATCAAACAAGGTACCTCTTATACTTCAGTTTGATGAAGTATATCTCTATTTATATTTTAAAACTACTTTTTACCCAGAAATACTCTTCATTTTAAGTGACTCAGAATTTTTAAAATATAATGTAGAATTTTTAACAACAGTTGGATGTGTGTACCCAGGGCAGAAGGCATATTATTGAAATCATAAATCACTAAACCAAAAGCATCCTTATGAAACATTAGTGTTATCTACTCTAAAGGAACTTCAAGATTTGTCTTAAAAGAGCTAAACAGATTTATTTTCAAATATCTCTCCAAGTAATTGCACAGTATTAAAATTCACTTAAACCACAGCAAGGATAAGATATTTCTCTAGACTATTACATTTTATTCTATTATTATTTGGGAACTTTTTTTTTCCTCTGCTAATGTCTCTTTAGTCTTGGGGGCTTGACAAACATGAATAAAATCTTTGACATTATTCTTATCCTGGCACTGACTAAATCCTTAAGGGGTTCTTTAATTCACTCCTCAGTATATACCCAAAGATTGAAAGCATGTCCATATAAGAACTACACACAATGTCCATAGGAGCATTATTCTTAATATGTAAAAAGAAGCAATACCAAAATGTCCATCATCTGATGAATTGATAAACAAATGTGGTATTTCTGTGCAATAGAATAGTATTTGGCCCTAAGAAGGAATGGCATACTGATACATGCTACAGCATGGAAAAACCTTGAAAATATTATGTTAAGTAAGAAACTAGACCCAAAAGGCCACATATTATATAAACTCATTTATATGAAATGTCCAAAATAGGCAAATTCATACAGAGAGAGAGAGTAACGGGTGCTAGGGACCTGGACAGTGGGAAGGAGAGAAAGATTGCTAATGGGCCTAAGGTTTCTTTTTGAGTGATAAAAATGTTCTAAAATTAGATAGAGGTGATAATCATACAACTCTACAAATATACTAAAAACTAATGAATTATACACTTTCAACGGGTGAATGTTATAGAGTATTTTATCTCAGTAACCCTAGTATTTAAAAACAATGCAAAGAGTAACATCAGTCTTTTTTTTTCACATTTTGTTTTATTTATATATGGTAGCGGAGTGCATTACAATTCTTATTACACATATACAGCACAATTTTTCATGTCTCTGGTTGTATACTTAGTATATTCACACCAATTCGTGTCTTCATACCTGTACTTTGGATAATAATGATCATCACATTCCACGCCCCCTCAGTCTTTTAAAAATAGAAAAGCATTTAAAGTCTAAAGATATTCTTGATATAGTAGGGTAATATAATAGTTCCTGTTAGTTGCTTTTTTTGTTGGTTTAGTTTGGTTTGGTTTGTTACTGGGAATTGAACCCAGGGTTACTGGGTCACATCCTCAGCTCTTTTTTTTTTTTAATTTTGAGACAGGGTCTCATTAAATTGTTGAGGCTGGCCTCAAACTTGGAATCCTCCTACTTCAGCCTCCCAAGCTACTGGGATTACAAACTTGTGCCACCACACTGGGTGGTAGTTGCTTTTTAAGATAGTTTGGTACAGCTTTAAAAATCATCCTAAGGACACTTTATTTTTGTATATGCATGTGTGTGTGTGTGTGTGTGTGTGTGTGTGTGTAAAACAATTAATTACAATGTAATGAATATTTGCCACTTTTAATTAGGCAGTGTTTAAAATCTGTGATTTCTAGAATAGAGAGGAAAATTGCTGACATTAGGCTGTCAGTGGTTTCAACAGCAACATTAACAAAAACTTCATTCCTTAATTAATTGCCATTTTAAACTGCAGATAAGAACCAGTTCTCCCTATAATGGTGTGTCCATGGAATTTAAATTATGTCCCAGCTTTCTTCATCATAGTAGAAATTATGACATATACATTTCTTATTTGTATGCTTAATTCTAAAAGCAAATATTTTTAGTTAATCTTTTGAGAGGAGGGTTTCCTAGTATCTTGGGAAACTGGAGACATGAAGATATTCTCTTCTTGTTTGTTTTATTTATTATTTTTAGAGACATGAAGTTCAGGGGGAATACTTATGTATTAACTCTGCTTTTTCCCAGGTTGAGAACAGCCTTGTTGATACCCAGTTTGTTTCTAAAACTGTAAGATCCTAGTGGTTGTAAAGATTCATTGTAATTAAAGCAGATGGATTGTAAGTATGATTCTTCCAGAATGGTGATGTCAAATTGAGCATAGAGGGATAGTGACTTTCTTGCAATTAATATGTGCAAAGTTCAGTGTCACTGATATTCCCTATGGAGGGCGAAGTTGCACACTGTCCTGCTATATCCATCCCTGCTCTGTGAGGTCACCTTATTCCCAGTAAGTTGTCCTTGTTGGCTAGGAGTCTATAATGGTGTGTGTGTGTAGTCTCTTTATACTCCCTCATCGATGCCTTCTACCAGTCTGCAAAACTAACCTACAAAGCTATACCTCTATAAAGCACATGGAAAGAAAAGAAATAATTGTTACCAATGTTATTATTTGCCATCCTGTGTACACAAAAAATTATTATCATAGTCAACAACAGTTGTACCCTTGTGTTCTAGACCCTGTCTTAGGTACTGGCAATTCAAAGAACATAGAGTTTCTGTTTTCAGTGTGCTTGCAATTTATTTGGGGTAATAGGATATTTAGTCATCTCCTTTAAGAATTTGTCCAAATGTCTAATGGCCACCTGGGCCACCCCATTTAACATTTTCAGCTTTCAATACCAACAACATTTCTAGTCCCCTAACCCATCTTTGTTTTTCCCATTACATTCATTTCTTAATGTACTGTGTAATTTGTCTATGTTTATTTTTCTTTCTTCCTGCTTTAGATTGTAAACAAATGGATTTTTGTTCATTTCTTTCACTGCTAATCCCTAATGCCAAGAATAATGCCTGGAACATAATTGGTGTTCAATAAATATTTTTTAAATGGATATATGATTACTTGAACATTCAGAATCATGACAAAAAGAATATTATATCATGGGCAGTGCAGAGTTTTCAGGATGAAATGGTAGGGGAAAAAATGTATTGTTGGCAATAACTCCAGAGAAGTTCAGATATCAATGAAAGCAACAGAGGTTTGTTTTGGAGTGTATTGTTATCGTAGTGAGAATACCATACATGTTTTATGGGCAGGAAGAAGGAATCTGTATAGAGGCAGACTCAGAAAGCTGTGAATATGAAGGAATGGATATTTGTACTTCTGTTAACATTATTTAATTTAACTAAAAGTATTACAACAGTGATTCTCAACTTTGCTGTTCATTGGAAGGCCCTCTGAAACTCTTCATAAGGATAAGTACTGGACTTCATCATAAACTAACTGGTTCAGGATAGGGCACTAGTGTTAGTATTGAATAGACCCTATTTTAGTTAGCCTTCTTGATGCTGTGACTAAAAGACCCCACCAGATCAATTTTAGAGGAGGAAAAGTTTATTTGGGGGCTCATGGTTTCAGAGGTCTCAATCCATAGACAGCAGCCTCCATTCCTGGAGGCTCAAAGTGATGCAGGACATCAAGACGTAAGAGTGTAGCAGAAGGAAGCAGCTCACATAAAGATCAGAAAGAGAGACTCTACTTGCCAGATACAAAATATATACGCCATAGTCTCGCCCCCATTGAACCATTTCCTCTTGCCACACCTTACCCATCTCCAATTACCACTCTGTTAATTCCATGAGGGATTAATTTGCTGATTAGGTTAAAGTCATAACCCAATCATTTCTCCTCCAAACCTTCTTGCATTGTCTCACGTGAGCTATCGGGGTGGGGGGGGGGGGGGCACCTCACATCCAAACCATAACAGACCCCCACACTGGATGATGGGATGCTGTCGAAGAAGAGCTTTTGGAGAGCAGGTAGTGTGAGCCGACTTTCACGGATCCAATGACCAAGTCAATCCAGCCCCAATGATGAGAATAAAGCACATTTGGAGGCATCTCGAAAGAAAATTAATCATTCCAAAGTTTGGGATTAGTTTTTGAGACTCTCTTTTCATGATGCATAAAAGATGGAAAGCCATGAATAGAAGTAGTCAATACTTAGGGCTGAGGCTGTGGCTCGGTGGTAGAGCGCTGGCCTGGTGCATGTGAGGCACTGGGTTCGATTCTCAGCACTGCATATAAATAAATAAGAGTTTATCAACAATTAAAAAAAAAAAACCAAAGTAGCCAATACTCTTTGAAACCATAAAATTGTTAGTATAAAACTTCTACCACCCCATCATAATTATGTTTGAGATTCTGAATTTCATTAGGTATAAGTTTAGCAGCTCACACTGGTGCCAACTGCACCATCAGACAGCTTCCTCAGATGATGTGCCATGGGGAGCCCACAAATGAATACCTCCTATTGTGTAATGAAATTAGAAATGAACTGCCAAGGACAGGAAAAATAAATGTAACCAATGGAAAATTTTAATCTAGCATTCTGAATAGATTAAAACAATTCTTGTGAAAAAGAACAAATGAGGTTGAAATTGTAAATTATTTAGAAATAAGAAACGAGCAGCATTATGTTAACTAAAAAGTAAGAAGAAGATTAAAAATAAATGAACTGAGCAGTTTGCTCAAAACACTGGACGAAAGTGACAAACCCAAGGAAAGCAGAGAAGAATTAACATGAGAAATAGAAAGGTGGCCTATTTTCAGAATATAGTATTTGGCTTTAATTGGAACCCATTGTAGCCATTTTAATCATAGTCCTTCCCTGTGCTCACCCCAGTTTTAAAAATCAGCTAATCCTGTCGATGTAACCCCAGCTCCTCCACTCAGGACAATGGGGACCGCTGCTCTAGGGATAACAGCAGATGGACTGCAGCTCAGGGGCGCTTGCTAGCCAGGTTAGATAGCACTCCCTTCTGACAGGAGTAAAGCTTGCTTACCCACCCACTTCTGAGCACGTGTTTGATTTCTTGGAGCACCTCGGTATTTCTACATTAATAAAATAAAATCTTGAGATAATAGACTAAAATTAGAAAGCAGTAGACTTGATCAATAAGACAAAAAATAGAGTTGTCTTTGAAATGCTCAATCAAATAATTATTAGCAAAAAAGGGACAAATATTAGAAATGAAAAGGGTTAAAACTACAAATATGGATGTTTTAAAATTCTGTAAAAGGATATGTACACCTTTATGTCAGTAAATTTATAAATCTTAATGAATACATGACTTACTAAAAAATATAATTTACTAAAATTTACTTTAAAAGATTTTTAAATCTAAATAGATCTATAGCTACAGGGAAATGCAAAGTATTCAAAGGTTCTGCTCCTAATATAGTGCTAGATCCTGGGAATTGCAAATGAATTCTACCAAACTTTTACTCAATAAATAACTCTCCTGTTAGAACTACTATAGTTGTAGGAAAACATAGCAACTCCCCAATTCCTCAGCTGAAGACAGCATTGAAAAATTTACTTAATCTCAGTATGAATGAACATAGGTATAAAAATCCTAAATAATTTCTCAGTTGACTCCAGCAAGGCTTTTAGACTCCTGACCTAAAAGGATTTGTGCTGAGAGTGCAAAGTTACTTCAGTATCAGTAAATCTATTAACGCAATTCATCACATTACCAAATTAAAGAAATGGCATGCTCTCACAAGAGGCCAGATAAGTTACTGATAACTCAATTTTGTTCCCTTTGAAAAACAAATGAAAAGAAAGCTAATGGTAAGCTAGCAGTGGAATAGTACTGATTTGCCTGGATGAAAGAACACATTTTAGGGGCTGGGGATGTGGCTTAAGCGGTAGCGCGCTCGCCTGGCATGCATGTGGCCCGGGTTCGATCCTCAGCACCACATACAAAGATGTTGTGTCCACGGATAATTAAAAAATAAATGTTAAAAAAATTCTCTATCTCCCCCACTCTCTTTAAAAAAAAAAAAAAAAAGAATACGTTTTAGTTTTCAGAATCGAAGCAAATGTCATAGGGAAACCTTGGTAGCATTCCTAAGAGAAACAAGATTGTCCACTATCACCTCCACTTTTTGTGTTCTGGGGAGTCTTCCTTAGGAAATAGAAATGAAAAGAAATGATAATTTTATGTACTCTATGCAACACTGCTACTTAGAAAACAAAAAAACAAAAGTCCTGAAAAAGTTATTAAAACAAGTTTTTTTAAAGAAAGTGGCTAAATACAATATCACCAACACTTGACAGCTTCCCTGTACACAAGCAATAACTAGTCAGAAACGTGAGAAATAAGCACCTTATCTAGAATGATCAACAAAAACCCAAATGCCTAGTAATGAACCAGAAACAATTGTGCAAGACCTAAACAATTAAAGTATTGAAACTGAACGACACGAAGGACTGACATAAATGAAGATGAACACATTTCTAGATAGGAAAATGCAGTGTTGAAAAATATAAATTTTCCCTAAGTTAATCTATCCATTTAGTTGCAGTATCACTCAAAATTTCAAATAGATTTTTTTTATGGTTTTAGACTTTGATTCTAAAGTCACTTTTTAAGGAAAAAAGCTAGGCAAATTAATAATTTTTGTACAAGAACAATGGGAAGATTTGCCTACCCTGCCAAACAGTAGAGCTATACGCACTTTTTTAAAAAAGAGGTGTTGGTTCAACGAAAGACAAATGGATGAATAAAACAGAATAGAAACTCTGAAAACACATCCAGTGTGTGTTTTTGGCGGGGGGGTTGATTTATGAGAAAAATGCAATTTTAACTCAAGAGGGAGATTTTAAAAAATGATGACTTTATACTCTTGGCTTCAGAGTCTCAGAAAAATAAAATTCAGGTGGATTAAAAAACAAACCTGCAGAAAAATATTAGAAGGAATTGTAAAACAATCTCTAATGTTGAGGAAAGCCCTTTTAAATGAAAAAATCATATTTTAAAATCTATAAAGAAAATAATAGACATATTTCAGTCATAAAAATGGGGATCAGCCAATCTATTTCTCTTATTGTGCAGCAAGAGTAAAATTGATTCTTTATAGAGATTCATCCTCATTGAATATGCAACTGAACTAGAACCCATGCCATGAAACTCCTTCTTCTACTGGCACTTAATGCTTCTCCAATGATTCAATATTTAGGCCAAAATTAACAGCACAGAATGTTCATGAATCTTATTATGAATATTGGAATATAATTCAAGTACTTTATACCAGTCTAAGATGGAGTAAATATATGGTTTCAATAAAGATTTATGGGTAATAAAAAAAAAATTTGGAAACCTTTGTTTCAATTCTGAAGCAATAGAATGAGAGAAAGTATTTGCCGCACGGGTAGTATATACATATTTTTAAAAAACCTTACAAATGATGCAAAAGAAAAGTGGACAAGAGACTGATAGATGATATCAACAGTTTGCCAATGTGTATATGAAAACATATTCAGCCCTTCCAGTAGTTAAAATGATGAAATAGTTCCTGACCATCAGATTTTCAAACCTAAAGTATTTATAATTTTCAGTGATAACCAGGAAGTACTAATTGGTCAGGTCTCTCTGGAAGGCAATTTAGCCATACCTATTAACATTGAAGTACTTGACTCAGCTGTTCCTATTTTAGAAACTGTCCGGCAGAAACATTTGGATCTCAACATAAAGGTGAATACGTTGGCTGGGCCCTGTGGTGCATGCCTGCAATCCCAGGGACTCAGGAGGCTGAGATAGGAGATTCCATGTTTGAGGCCAGCCTCAGCAACTTAGACCCTGACTCAAAATAAAAAGGATTGGGGGTATGGCATAGTGTTAAAACACCCCTGGATTAAATTCTCAGTACCAAAAATAAACAAACAAACAAACAAATAAATAAAAGAATACACCAGGAAATCCAACTCTATATCTGTAGCAAGAGACAAAAGGAAAACAAGTAAGCAAACAAAAGACAAAAAAGAAACAACCTGAATATCTGTCAATAGGGAAGTGGTTATAAATTAAATAGTGTCCATACTATGGAATATTATGCCACCATTAAAAAAATTAGGGGCTGAGTTGTGACTCAGTGGTAGAGTTCTTGCCTAGCACGTGTGGGGCACTGGGTTCGATCCTCAGCACCACATAAAAATAAATAAGTAAAATAAAGATATTGTGTCCATTTACAACTAAAAAAAGTTTTAAAAAAAAGGTTGACTTATGTACTAATACAGAAATATCTCCAAGAAATGGTGTTTTTTTTAAGGACATCATTGAATAATAAGCCCAGTGCGATTCTATGCAGAAATGAAGTATATTTGCCTATGAGTAGAAAAAATGACCAAGATGGTACATAGATAGCTGTTACAGTAATTAAGAATGAGAGTGGATATAAGGAGGGAAAGGTTGTAGGGATGGACTATCAAATTCAATCTACATATTAATATATTGAACCTTATAACAACACTGAATTCAAGTGCCATTTGCCTTAGAAAGATGTGTGTATTCATATATAATACATATGTGTGTATATATGTATATGTATATTGTTGGGGATACCAACTGAGTCTGGGAGTGAGAGAGACGGCATGCAGTCTCAGAATGAAGCCTATATTATTTCTGATGCTAGAGTAACATTTCTATCAACAAAACTATTTTGGTGACCAGGAGTCATCTTCCTAAGCTGGCCCATGGGATTTTATCAAAACATAAATTAAAACAAAAACTATTTTACTGGTTAAATCATGAGAGATCTTACAGATTCAAGGCATGCTCCATGTCATGTGTGTTAAGCAATGAATGTCCTAGTCCAAATCTGATGGCAGAACTTCCCCAGGACACTCCACATTCCAGGCACTTAACAATATAACCCTGTAAGGCAATTTTGGGTGAGGGGTTTATACAGACTGGAGGTGGAGGAATATCATAAATAAAATAGGAGCCAGTTTAGTGATGAATTCTCACTCTTTATCCCTAAAGGAGTCTCACCTTCTGGGATCTCCTGATGTTCTGGGTCCACTGTGAACAATGAATTACCTGGATTCTCCTGTACCTTAGTGCTTGGATTCTTCTTCTTGTCTGAATCCTTAGGTCAGCAGATGAATACCAGCATGTTTTCTATTCTACATATTATAGCATGGAAAGGTAAAGAACCAGGAGGCTAAGAAAATGCAGGTCAAAGAATTTGAGCTATTATGTCTCCAAACAACCCCATCCTGCCCCAGGGCATAAGTGGGGAACATGGAATATTCCCTAATTGCGTTAATGCTAATTTAATGAAAGGATATCATTGGAATTCATCTCTTTGGCTTTAAAACAGAAATCTGATATTCCAAAACTGAAATCAAGCAAACTGTGTGCTCAGCACCCTCAGTTACATGCTGGAGAAATTTACCTTCTTTTGACAGCGTTGACAGGAGATAATATCATGTTACTTGGTAGGTCTCATTAATAGCTGCCCAATCAATCTGTCTGGTTTTCTTCTTAGATACAGCACTTGTTATTTCTAAATAATGGTTGACATCCCAAGATGGTGCTAATAATACCCATGCCTAAATATTAACCATGCCACCTTATTTTTAAAAAATGGTCCTTTCTTGACTTGGCAGGTTTAGTGATCTATGAAATAAACCATTATTTGGGATTAGCAGTCAATATTTATGTAAACATTTCCAATTCAAAGATGTAAGTTTATTTTTACCAAACTTTTTTTTTTTAAACTGGCACGCTGACTATTGCCCCCTAAGGTGATAAAAATCATCAGCACTCTAAGAAATTTTTTTTTTAACAAAACAGAAGTATCTATTTGTCCTATCAGAATGAATGTAAAGTTAATGTAATTTCCTGCATCTGTACTCTACACATCACCATGCCAATGATGGCTGCTGTTGGTTTGTTTTAAAGAACTTTTGAAGCCTCCCTGGGAGAGCCAGCCCTTCAGAGAAGCTGCCCCACTCCTTGAATCTGCCTCTCTGAGAACAACAATGCACAGGAGAGGACCTCAACATGGCTACATGATGTGACCTTTCTGGTCCCAGCAACTGGCCCCTGATTAGAGCCAAACCAATAATGCTCTCTCCAGGGAATTTGTAGTGGGTGAAGAGAGAAACAAGGAGTCAGAACTGGAACACTTTACACTTCCGACTGTGGAAAAGCAGGTTCTAGAACGTCCATTGTGGAGTCTTTGGAGCTGACTCAGTTCCTTGGGTGATGAAAGCTTCCTTTCTTTTTTCTTATTTTCCTTAGCTAGGAATGAATGTCTGTTGCATTCAGCAAATGGAGGGGGACTTATATTTATTACATTGAAGCATAAATTATGATTAAGCTATATAACCAATACTATGATGATTATTTGAGAAAATTTTTGTCACAAATTGTTAATGATCTTTCTTTTCCTGTTCTTTCTCCAAAACTTAGTAATAGAGGACGCAGACTGAAGTAGAACTGCTGAAGAGTTAATTTCTAGTGTTGTCTGTTTAAACGTCTGACATAATGCTGTAACATGACATTCTGGTACTTTGCTGAGTAGTGAGTCTCATAGTTTATTCAGTTATACAGGTGCTTTGTCAGTGCTCCCTGAGCTCCAATATGTACAGGGTTTCTCAAAAGAAAGTTTCCTTGGCTCTTCAGACCCCAGTGTGCAACACGTTGCAAAAACTTATATGTTTATTATTAGAGATTTATACATAGCTTTAAGCTACATCAGTTGGGAGGGAAGTTTCAGGTTAAGTAAGCAAAGTAGGTAAAGAGGAACTGGGTATTTGGGAGTTCTAGGTGTTAAGAGGACAGATCAGCCTGAGCCTGTTGAATTCATTCATTCATTTTCAGTACAGGAAGTTCTCTGTGCTTTTGTGAATTGTTGAGCACTAAATACTAATGCTATGAAGTTGTACTGAACTCTGTAATTCCTGTATTCATTCATTTATTCATTCATTCAATAGCTACTTACTGATCTCCCTTTAAGTGCCAATCTCAATTTGAGGCACTGGAGTGACAAAAATCCTGGCCATCTCAGAGCTGTCTCTCAAGTGTATGTACTTCCTCTATAACATTGACATGCCTTGGTTGGTTCTAAACTGGATCTAAAGTCGTATTTGTGGGAGGGCAGACAGTTGTTTTTCTGCTGCCTGGCAACTGCTGTATTTCAGCCTTGCCACATATATAAATGCATTAACTAACCTCTTGGGAACTGAGCCCAGACTCAGAACACCAAATTTGGGCTTTCTCAGAGCAAACAGCTCAGAAGGAGAAATGAAGTTTCCAAGCAGTGGAGATAAATTAGCCATAGAAGAGAAGGTCAATATTCTCTTTGAGCAGGTGCCAGCTCTTGCCATAGCATATTTCTTCACCTGCCACAGCCTAATAGTGCCTGGAACTGAACTTGGGAGTCTCCTCCGAACTATGGATGCTAGAAAAGACACCACTAGTTCCTCCTTGTTAAGATATATTTCTTTTACAATAGCTAATGGCAAATGTCTCACACTCATATTTCTTCTTTTATCCTCCCCAACTTTAAACAAGTTCAAGGAAAGAACTCAATCCTTCTTCTTCTTTTTTTTTTTTTTTAACTTGTTTGCAGTGCTGGGAGTCCAACCCAAGACCTGGCACATGTTAGCAGTGCTCTACCACTGAGCTACACCCCCAGCCCCAAGATCTCAATTCTTATGGGAATCTGCTCTCCCTCTCTGGAAGAACAAATTGAGGACTGGAAAACAGATGATTCAGGCAAAACTAAGCTCATGCTGAGAGTTCCAGTAAGAATACAGCAAACTCAAAACCTTAGCCACAACAGTGACTACAGAACAGTGAAGTGCAATTTACCATAAAATGCCTGTGGAAATGGCATTTCATTTCATGGTGTAGTGCTTCGTGACCTTCATCTTTGCTGACTACAACTTTGCAAATAGGCAAATATGTAAATACAAACCAGTCTCTTCCTCTGCCTACATGCATCCTGTCGCTCTTTGTGGGCTTTTGTAGATTCATATCTGGCCACATTTCATTAAGGACCCAAGGCAGCTTATGGAAATACATAAGGTGGGAAACAGATGACAAAGGAAATGTAAAAGCAGGATAGAGAGCCGAAGCCAGGGTCAAGGTAATTCACAGGAATGCATAGAATAAAGAAGAGAATGGACTGGGATAAGATTGGATAAGGCCAGATGGATGTTCCTGTCATCTGTGTGAGACAAGCATGGATGACACATGGCCATGAGGTTCTTTGGGTAACAGAATCTCCCAGGTGGCCACCAGGAGGTAGAGATTGTCTTCTCTTTTAAGTGTCCAGACTACTGAAAGTGGGGTTCTGTGCCTGGTCTAGAAAAGAAATTAGGAAATTGGTGGGGAGGAGGGAGGGAAGGGAGCAGGAGATTGCTTGGGTATCAGAAGTTGTCATTTCTCTCCTAAACTATCCTCAGTGGATTTCCATAGTCAACAGCAGTCTTTCCCAAATGGATTTTTGATTCTTTAGGAGGTTTATAGGTGAGACTCAAAAAAGCAGTACAATGATGAAATAAATTTGAGAAATGGCCAATGTAAATCAAGTTCTCACTTTGAGACATCATTGTCTAGCATAAGCAAAATTTTATGGTGAATTTTTAAAATTGGATTTATTGTATATACTATGTATATACAATAAAACTTATATAACCTTGCTTTCTCCACCCAAAAAGACTTGTTGAGTAGCTAGAAACGTGGCAAAATTATTCTTGGCACTGAGGATGAAGAGATGAATAAGACAATGCTCTTTCCTTGATGGAGGTTACGGTTTAGGAGGATGACAGTTTGGATCTACAGTTTGGATCTGGAGAGCCCCCGAAAGGCCATGTGTTAAAGGGTTGGTCCCCAGCCTGTGGTGCTATGGGGAGGTGGTAGAACCTAGTGGGAGGTGGGGTCTGGTGAAGGGTTTTATGTCATTAGGGTTTGACCTCAAAGGGGACTGTGGGGTCCCAGTCTCTTCCTCTCTCTTTTTGCTTCCTAGCCACCATGAAGTGAGCAGCTTGTGTCTCATTGCGCTCCAACCACGGGCTCAAAATCAATGGGGCCACACAACCATGAACTGGAATCTTCAAATCTGTGAGCCAAAATAAATCTTTTCTCCTCATCAGCTGATCAATCAGGTATTTGTTACACTAATCAAAAGCGGAGTAGCACACCCACAAAACAGAGACTATGTTAGTTGCAATAAATGCTATGAAGATAAAGCAGAAGAAGAGAGAGATGCAGAATGGGGGGAGGGGGCCAGTGGTGGTGACTATTTAAGATGAGTGGTCAAAGAAGGCTCCCTGAGGAGTGATATTTGATTAGAGACCAGAGTAAAACAAGGCAAGGGCCTTATGAAGATGTAGTGGAAGAGGATCAGGCACGAAAACCAGGGATGGGAAGGAGTGGGAAGGAATGAGAAACTTAGTTGGTTTGTTGTGTACCTGTTCAACAGAGAAATATAAGATACCAGGTGAAAAATGAGTAATCTGGAATCTTAGATTCTGGTGGTGACTAAGCCTACAGGGTCGAAAGTATAAATCCTGATGGATGGTGTCAGCTCTAATTGCAATTGGTCTGTGGGTAACTGAGGTTGTATTGTCCTGTAGAAGAGGAAGAGGGAGTATTACCAGGGGCATTCACAGCTCTGTGAAGCTCCCTTATTTCTGGTTGAGGGTGCTGTCCCCAGAGGGAAAGGATGGGTCATGCTGGAAGAGTCATTAAGAGTCTAGTTTTCTTGAGGGCGGGGGCTGTGTTTTCTTTTTCTCACATAGTACTTAGCTCAGTGCTGCATACAAAGACATAGCTTATTCTCTGTGTTTGTTCCAGTGAATTGAATTTACATCTTGTGATTTCTGAGAAATGAATACTCTAGAAGAAAAAGTGAGACTCTAGCCAACAAAATCCAAGTCCATATCAGCTGTCAGACAGATCAATTCATAATATAGGAGAAATTTAAACATTTCTATCATCACCATTAATAGCACCCAAATTATAAATGTTAAACTTCAAAAGGAAATAATGAAGAACTTGTATGCATATTAATGATTATGTATTATACATTCTGGTATGTAGATAACAGGAAGATACTAAAATAAAAAATTAGGCTTTTATGGATGTTAAGTATGCATTTGAGTCTTAGTTTCCGTTTTTAAAGTCCTATCATTTTTATCTGATTCAATCTAATAAAGTAATTTCTTCTCTGTATTCATCATTGTACTGAAAAAAAAATGAAAAACCATTGAAAATTGTAATTAATCATGCCCTTTAAGTAATGTAGTTTCTCAAATTGCTGACAAGTTGGCTAACATCCCTGAAATTCTCTGTGCAGCTCTTGGTCAGACTTATAACCTCAGAAAGGATTTGTTTCATCATTATGACTGAAAAATAATTTATTGGATGAAAGTAGTAAAAGATTCATTATCGTTTAATTTTATTGCCAGAAGACGCCTTTACTGAGGAGTGATGTTGACTGTAAAAGCATGTTGACTGTAACTGGAGTCAGTGATGTTATGCCCTCATGTATCAAGTGCCATCAAAAAATACAGAAGAATATTTATCAGTTTAAATTTTTATCATTTAAATTTTTTCTTCATTTCTGTTAAGGTCTTTGTTCTTTGTAAATCTTTAGGAAACTATGATGTATCAAAGAATGCTTAAATATTATGATATGCCAACAGTTTCACATTAGAGAAAACAGACAAGCAGAACAAATACAAAAATCACCACCACCTTCAGTTCATCACTAGTAATTCCCTTTTGGGGTACACTATTTCCATTCTGCAACTGATAAATTAAAAATTAGAAATGTTAAGTGAGTTTACCAAAGCAACAGAGAGAAAATAGTAGAAGTGGTGGTTCTATGAGGGAATGGTTGGTGACTTAGGCCTCTTTCTCATTTGCTCTATAGCAATAGTTCAAGTGCCCCCATCTAATCTGCCAAACTTGACCATTCCCTGTAAACTGCTTTTAACTTTTGAAGCTACCCATAATTAGTAGTGATGGGTTCATATATAGAACCAGTCTTCCTGCCTGAACCAGCCCCCCTCATGCCTAAACATATAAATAAAATGAAATGCCATGAGGTTCAATTATTATCATATGCTTTGCTTTGCTTCAGTGCCCCACTTTAGAATATAGACAGATAATGACAGATCAGTTCAATTATTGGTCCTACTGAAATCCATCATCCTAGTGATCTAAGGTCTTATTTGCTAGATTTGCTACTTAAAAGCCCAAGACACAATAAAGGAATAAAATAGATGCCAAATTGGCATTATTCTTTTGGTGATAAATGAAGTGTTTCTGAAAGAGGAGATCCTGATTAGAGATGTAAGGATCCCAAGCTGCTAATTACAGTTGACTTCCTGCCTTTGAATGTCTTCCTGTCTCTGTCATTGGCAGTGACTGACAGCTGGCTTAATAATCAAATTCAAGCACTGTTTGCTTTTCATGACCTTTACTGAGAAACGAATTTTCGAGCTCTGGACATGAATAGAGCATTTTAATTTGGGAAGAATAATGTGTTTGCATCATTCCCAGCAGCCCGTGGATCTGATTACCTGTGTTATTTCTGCAGTCCACTTCAGAGTGGACTTCTGGAGGATGGCTGATAGTTGAAGCCATTTCATAATTAATCTCCAGCTTTGTCTCACCACACACACGTCACCCCAAAAAGGGCATATTTGGTTTTGGTTGAATTAATGTGGGCTCTAGCAGACCACTGCTTTCGTGTGCCTCCAAAACCTGTTTATTTTGATCACTTAAATTTTTTCTTCATATTCTGTTAATGTCTTTGTTCATGCTGGTTGATATGAACAAGTTAAGTTTTTCTAGCATAGCCATGATTTTACCGTTCCTCATCTTGTGCTTTTCCTTTCCTCGGTACTCTCCACTGCCCTCTACCGGCGAAGATCTTGTAGTGCAGCAGCACTGAGCTACCATACCCCAGTGACCTTTGGGTTTACTTCTGTAAAAAACGGGCCTAGCAAACTGGCCACCTACAGTTGTTGAAAGGAAGAGCAGTAAAGATGTATATAATGTGCCCAGCATGTACTGGGTAGGCACATATAACTGCTGCGGTTATTTCTTATGTATCCAAAGTCCTCTCTATGGTCCTGATATGTGCTCTTTGCAGATCACCACCCCCCCTGCCCTTTGTTTTAATTCCCCAAATACTTTCTCAAATACTTCATAGAGAATTAGTTTTCTGAGAGAAAATTTCCCCTCGTCATCAGGATCAGTTTGGTTGTTGCAGAACATGCTGGGTTGTTTCTTTCTGGTTGATATCTACCTTGGAACTTCTCCAGTGGTCTTAGGTCATTAGGTGCATTCAGCCTGTAAAGACCTCAGGGGCTATTGGTGGCAACATCTGTAAACAAAGCCTACAGGCTTAAGAAACTTATGTTCAGGACTTCAGGATTGCCAAAGATGTATAGCCAGGGGTGACTACATAAATTAGCACAACACTGGGACATTTCTGAAAGTGAATACTAATTTTTTTAGAATTCAGTGATTTTTTTTTGCTTTTACTTTTTATTTGTTCTTTTTGAATATACATGACAGTGGAGTGTATTTTGACATATTATACATACATGGACTGTAACTTATTCTAATTAGGATCCCATTTTTGAGGTTGTGTATGGTGTGGAGTTTCACTGGTTGTATATTCATGTATGTACATAGGAAAGTTATGTCCAATTTATTCTACTGTCTTTCCTATTCCCATCCCCCCTTCCCTTCATTCCCCTTTGTCTAATCCAATGAACTTCTATTCTTCCCTCACCAGCTTTAAAAATAACCAGTGAATTAGTTTTATTGTATTTACTGACCTACAAAATTGATTTATTCAAATAATTTTTTGAAAATGAATTCTTTTTAGAAACTTAAACATATGAGTGTACAATTAATCAAATTTTAAGATTTTCTTATGTTATTTAAGTATTAAAAAATTGCATAAGTACAATATTTATTCAAAATACATATTCTTGTAGTTTAGTCAATTTCATAGCCATATCTGTCTCTTATTCTGTGATATCAATATTTTACTGAAGAATCTGGCTTTTCAATATGGTCTTATTTTAATTTTTTTTCATTAAGTTACCTGAAGTCTTCAAAGTTGCATTGTTTAGGTAATCAATCTGAAATTATTTGACTTCATTTTTCTCTTCTCTGCAGAACATAACATTGTTAGTAGAGAAAATATTTTGCCTTAGATTCTGAGGTACCCACTAAGTAAGATTAGAGAAAATTCTGCTAAATGGAGACTATTCCCAAGTCTATTTTGTTTAACATTAATAGGAACAATGTGTCGACACAAATATTTTCAGAAGTACTGTCTTTTATCTCTATTCAGAGTATTCCCAAGGATTTTTACAAAATAGACTCATTAAAAAATGTTCAGTAAAGAGTTTTAGATGTTGTAAAGTCTTAGGTCTACTCAATTTCATTTCTTTCCAGTGTAGGATATAAAGGTACCAAATTACAAATAGCAACTCCATCAAAAAACTCTACTCTGAGGAACCGGAAAGCCATAAGACATATAGAAAACAATAAAATGGCAACATAAGTTCTTCCCTACCCATAGCTACATTAAATGTAAGTAGATTAAACTACTTCCTAATCAAGACTCACTTTAGATCAAAGGACATACAAAGATTAAAAGTGAATGAATGAGGGTTGGGGTTGGGACTTAGTGGTTGAGTGCTTGCCTCACATATGTGAGGCACAGGGGTTCGCTCCTCAGCACCATGTAAAAAATAAATGAATAAATAAAGATATTACAGCTTAAAAAATTTTTTTTTAAAGTGAATGATTGAAAAAAGATATTCCATGCAAATAGTAACAAAAAGAGCACAGGAGTGGTTATACTAATATCAGACAAAATGGATATTAAGTCATGGACTATTATAAGAGACAAAGGATTCTATTATATAGTGATTAAAACATTAATTCATCAAGAATATTAATAATTATACATGTATATGTACCAAACATGAATGCTACTAAATATATAAAACAAACATTAACAGAATTAAAGGGAGAAACTGATCTACAAAAATGAGAGGTTACTTATACCCCCTTCAATAATCAATAGAACAACCTGATAGAAAATCAATAAACAAACTAAGGACACAAATACCATCAGTGATCAACTAGACCTAGCAGACATAGAGGGAACATCCACCCAACAAGAGTAAAATGTACATTATTCTCAGGTACATGTGGAACATTCTTCATGATAGACCATATATTAGGCCACAAAACAAGTCAATATATTTAGGAAAATTGAAAGGGGACATAATAGATGAGGATGGTGGGAACATGGGGTTAAGAGAATAATTCTATAAAACGAGGCCCTTGTTCTGACTTCCCACATGCTTTCTTTGCCAAAAAGCCTGGCCTGAGGGAACAGGAAATGTTACATTCCTCAACAAACTGAGGCAGGGGGCAGAAGGCAGAAGGCCTGACACTCCCTGCAGATAATGAATGGTGGGGGTGGAGAGAGGATGGTGGCTGGTTATCACTGGGTTGCTAATAGTTAACCTCCAGGATCACACTTCCCAGCTCAAGGGGTTGAAATTCCCAACACAAGTGATTACCCTCTGTGGTCCTGCTCCTTCTTGTCCTTAGGCACATAGAGAAGAAAGAGAAGGTGGGGGGATTTGTGTGGGGTCTATAAAAGAGCAAGACACACCAACTCCTATGGGTAACCAGCTCTGGGCTCTCCTCTCCCTGGAGAAATCTCTGTCCATTTCTGAAATAAAACTTGCTTTCTACTCTTGCCTCAGTGTTTCTCCAGTGTTAATCTTCAACACTATGGGACCTGTTTCTGATCTACAAGAACAATATCAAAACCATACAATTTAGCATTAAAAAAATGGAACCCCCCAAAAAAATATATGGAAAAAGAGAAAACACAAGGGAAATTATAAAATATCTTAAGACCAATGAAACCAAAACACAACATACCAAAAGTTATGGGTGCAGCAAAAGCAGTATTATGAGGGAAATTTATAGCTATTAACACATTACAAGACAAGATTTAAATCAGCAAACTAAATTTACTGAGAGTAAACATAAAGCTAGCAAAAAAGAAAAGGAGATAATAAGATTAGAGCAAGATAAGAGAATAAAAAACACCAAGAATCAATAAAGCAAGAGATGGTTCTTTGGAAAATGCAATAAAATTTACAAAATTTTAACTTGATTATAAAAAAAGAGAAGACTCAAAAAACTAAAATCAGAAATGAAACAGGTGTGCTGTTGCAGCCAGTGTTACAGGAATAAAAAGGATTATGAGATAAAACCCTGACAGTGTATACCAACAAGTTTTGTAACCTACTGGTGAAGCCAGATTTATAGATAGGTAGTTAGTGTAGTCAGGTAAATCGGGTCTAATATGGAGTAAGATGAAGCAGCTCCCAGCAAACGTGGAAACACTAATCCAAAAGCCCTTCCTGCCCAGATTACTCCTTCAGCTCACCTGTCCCCAAACCCTCGGGGGGGCCTTCCCACCTACATTCCATTCCTGTCCCAGAACAAAGGACAGGAATGTGACAGGAATGCGGGAAAGCTGAAAGAAGACCTTAGCTATAAAAGAGGGAAGACCTCCCCCTTCCATGGATTCCACCTCTTGGGTCCCCTTCTTCCTCCAGGAGAAGTCTTTTCTGCTGTCCTTTAATAAAGCTTCTACATTCCACTCTAAACTTGCCTCAACGTGCTTCTCTGGTGTTATACTGCAGCATAGGGGAAGTAAGGACTCCTCACTGGTAAACAGCAGTAACACTGGGAATGGATAAATTCCTAGAAACACAAACCTATCAAGACTGAAAAATTCTGAATAAGCATAATTAGCACAAAGATTGAGCCATATCAAAACTTCCCCATTAACAAAAGCCAGGACTTGATGACTTTACTGGTGAATTCTACCAAACATTTAAAGAAGAATTAATACCAATCTTCCTCAGAAATCTTTCCAAAAATCAAAGAGGAGGGAATACTTTCAAACTCATCGTGACAGCAAAGACACACAAAGACGCTACAAGAAGAGGAAACTTTCATATTCGATATCTGCAGTGAAGACTGATGAAGAAAAAGCATCTGAGAAAACTTAACACCCCATCATGAACAAAACATTCAACAAGTGAGGAACAGAAAGAAATTTACCTCAACATCATAATGCCCACCTGTGAAAAACACAGTTACCATCATACTCAATGATGAAAACCTGAAATATTTTCCTCTAAGATCAGGAACAAGACAAGAATGCAAGGTTTTACCACTTCTATTCAAAAGAACACTGAAAGTTCCAGTAAGAGTAATCAGGCAAGAAAAATAAAAGGCAGAAAAATTGGAAAGAAAGAATTATCTCTGTTTGCAGATAACATGATCTTACATGTAAAAATCCCTAAAGATGCTACCAAAAAAAAAAAACCCAAAACAAAACAAAACAAAAACCCTTTTGGAAATACTAATGAAGTCAGCAAAGTTGCAAGATAAAAATTGAACACACAAAAATAAATTGTATTTCTATACACTAACATCAAATAATCTGAGAAGGAAATTAAGAAAATAATTCCGATTACCATAACATCCAAAAGAATAAATTTAAATAATGAAGTGAAAACCTTACACAATAAAAAAATATAAACTGCTAAAAGAAATTAAAGAGAATAAAAATAAGCAAAAAGACATTTTGTCTTAATGAATTGGAAGACAACATGCCTATACTACCGAAAAGGATCTACAGATTTAATGTAATCCCTATCAAAATTCCATTGACATTTTTCGAAGAAATAGAAGATGTATCCTAACATTCATACAGAATTTCAAGAGATCCTGAGTAGACAGAACAGTCTTGAAACAGAACAAACTTAGAGTTTTTTTTTCTTTTTAATATTTGTTTTTTAGTTATAGGTGGACACAATATATTTTATTTTTATGTGGTGCTGAGGATCAAACCCAGTGCCTCATGCAAGTGCTCTACCTCTGAGCCACAACCCCAGCCCCGGGATTAAACTTCTTGATCTCAAAACTTACTCCAAAACTACAGTATTCAAAACAGTGGAACTGAGAACATAGCTCAGTGGCAAAGTGCTTGTCTAGCATGTGAAAGGCCCTGGGTTCAATTCCTGGTACCTTAAACAGACAAACAAACAAAAAACAGTGTAGTGCTGGCATAAAGATAGACATTTGGACCTATAATAGAGAGCCCAGAAATAAACCTTCATCTTTAGGGTCAAATAATTTTCAATGACAGTAACAAGACAATCCAATGGGGGAAGGACCTATTGTTGTTCTTGTTGTTGTTTTCCAACAAATGGTACTGGGAAAATTAGATTTCCTAATGCAAAAGAATTCAGTGTACTTCTTATGTCATATTAAAAAGTTACCTTAATATGTACCAAGACCTAAGGCTGGGTATATAGCTCAGTTGGTAGAGTGCTTGCCTTGCATGTACAAGGCCCTAGGTTCAAGCCTCAGCAATGCTCATACCCCTCCCTCCCCCCGCCCCCCCAAAAAAAACAAGACCTAAACATAAGATCTAAAAATTACAAAAGTATTAGAAGAAAACATAGGGAAAAACTTCATGACCTTGGATTTGACAAAGCTTTCTTGGATATGACACCAAAGCACAGACAACAAAAGTAAAAATAATTAAATAAGACTACATCAAAATTTCAAATTTTTACACATTAAAGGATGTAATCAAAGAAACAAAGGCAACCTACAAAATGATAGAAAGTATTCGAAAATATTTGCATATTGTCTATTTGATAAGAGACTAATACTGAATATACATATCATCTTTAAACTCTTATACCCTAGTAAGCAAAAGTCACATGAGCTGATTCAGAAGTGTGGTAAGGACTTGAATAGAAATTTCCCCCAAAGAAGATATATGAATAAACTTGTAATCCCAGTGACTTGGGAGTGAAGACAGGAGGATTGCAAGTTGGAGGCTAGGCTGAGCAATTTACTGACACCCTCAACTACTTTGTGAGACCCTGTCTCAAAATAGAAATAAAAAGGACTGGGATTATAGCTCAGTGGTAAAGTACCTCTGGGTTCGATCCCTTGTACTAAAAGTAGATAGATAAATAGATAGATAGAAAGATAGATAGATAGATAGATAGATAATTAATGGCCAACACTTATAAAAAGATGTTCAGCATTACCAGTCAGGGAAAAACAATCAAAATCACAATCACATGTATTAAGGTGACCAACATCAAAAACAAAATGTAAAAAAATAAGTGTTTGTGAGGATGTGGAAAAAATTGGAAGCTTGTTTCCCTTTGTGGGTATTAAAATAGTGTGCTTAACATTATGACAGTTCCCCCCAAAATTAAAAACAGAATTACTACATGATTCACCAATGCCACTTCTGGGTATATAGTCAGTATGATCTCAAACATTGAAAGTAATCTCAAACAGATATTTATATACTCATGTTCACGGCAGCACTATTCACAATAGCCAAAAAGTAGAAGCAGCAACCACGTCCATTGACAGATGATTGAATAACAACCCAATCCATACATCTATTCGATATAGAGCACTACCCAGCCTTAATAAAGGAGATTTTGACACAAGCTATGACATGGATGAAACTTGAAGACATTATCCTCAGTGAAATAAACTAGTCACAAAACACAAATGTTGCTTGATTCCACTTCTATGAAGTAGCTAGAGGAGTCAAATTCACAGAGGCAGAAAATAGAATAATAGTTCCAGGGAGTGGGATGGGGGAAATGGAGAATTGTTTAATTGGTATGAAGTTCCGATTTTGCAAGCTGAAGATGTTCTGGAGATCAGTTGCTAAACAATGTGAATATAGTTAACATTATTGAACTTTACAGTTAAAATGCTCAAGATAATAAATTTTATGCTATATGTTTTACCACATTTTGTAAAAAAAAATGTTTTCATAAGTAGAGATATTCCAAAGCACTATCAGAGTTTAAAATCATTTGATTTTTTTCAGTCCCTCTAGCTTTTACAGGAATAAATGTCAATGCTTCTGTTTAGAAGTTTTGCTTTCAATAATTGCTATTTTTTTAAAAGCTTCAAATTTTAAGTTGCTTTGTTGTTACAGTCATTGAATCCTTTAATTGAAGATTTTAAATTGTTTATGCTCAAAAAGCAACCAAAATTTAGAAGAACTATACAATTCTAATACAATTAGAAGAGACACTGATTGACAAAATTGTTCTCCAAAAGCACAAACATTTCCAAATCTGACAACAGAAAGCACGAAACAAGTAATTTTATCTCCAACGTTCAACGTATTACTTGAATGGCAAGAGCATTTACAATGTCAAATGCTTCCCTTTGTTAGAATCATCTACCAAAAGCTTAATAATTGTGCCTCTAAGTGTTGAGAAAAGGATCAAATCTTTTTTGCAATCAGCTCAATTGACTTTCAATAAGAATCATTTGATGATTTTTCTTTTATAAATAGAGTCAATACATTAATAACTATCACTTCATTTGTTTGCACACATCGAAAAGTGGTGAATTAAGGTAGAAATATTAAGGTAGAAATCCTTCTGAAATAACTCAGAAGGATGGTTATTTAGCCTAAATCACAAGTCACATGTTATGGGTAAAGCTCAGTGGCACAGTGCTTGCCTAGCAGGCATGAGGCCTTGGGTTAGATCCCAGCGCTAAACAACAGCAGAAGAGTCATAGGCCATGGAGTGATACATAAACACATCATCTACAGCTGGACGTGAGAAATTGGGCATACTACCTTTTTAAAATAACTTCTCATAGTAGGTCCTGGTGCTTTTATAGCAGATTGGTATCATCTTGTTTTCATGTGGTCAGTGATGTCACTATGGCCCCCACAGTGGACAATTATTATCAAATTCTCTAAGTTGCTTGAAGCATCTTGCAGGCCACAGCATGGGCCATGGCACAAATGGCCAGTTTCCCCAGCAGCCAGCAGAGATACCACCAGCAAAGACTTTTTCTACCCTTGCCCACAGACATGTGGATTTGGGATCTCTGGTTCTAAAATGTTTATTTTTTTCCTCATCCAGCCTTGTTAAAGTGGATTTCTGTGTCTGATCCTTGGCTTTCTCTAGGCAATTTCAAATATCTTTTATATGTACCCACTTACTTTCTCAACCACCTGTGTCAAGCAAACTGCTGCTTCCCTTCCTCCAGCAGAAGTGGAAAGTACAACTAATAAAAGGCAGCAAAGGACTTTGAACCTAGATTGGCCTGATGATAAGATTCATGATCTGTCCAAGGCTCCATGCTGTCTCCTCTTATAACTAAGCCATGATGGGAACACAGATGATGGATGATAATAAGAAATGCTGTTGGTTGAGAGCTGCCAGGTCCTATAGGAAGCATTTTAGGATCTGAAGCTCTTCAAAGTTTACAAGTTGCTGTTTCAAGATGCAAAGCTTCCATAATTTTTATGCAGCAATTGACAATTAATACCTATAAACATTTCTTCAACCAACCCCTCAAACCCATTGCTGCCTAAAAACCTACATGGCGCGAGAACAGATTGGATCTGTGACTCTCCTTGACACTGCTGGGCTGTACTGGTTCTGCTCCCTGGGTCTTCCCATTTACGGACCAAGCAGCCACTTCTGAGACATGTTGTTCTTAAGTAGAAGACAGGAACTCAGAAGGCTGAGCCAAACCATCTAAGTGGTCACAGAGAGTATGCTTACTCACTTTCCATTGGCCAAGGTGAGTCAGATGACCAAGCCCAAAGTCTACCAAGGTGAGACATGGGACCAGGCCCAAAGAGGGTAGTGGAGTCAGGAAAGCATTCTCTACCTGCAGACAAGTGTGAACACAGAATTATTAACAAATAATACAATCTAATCATTGACCTTAATCTTGAAAGAAGAATGTGTGTCGGGTGTGGGGGGGGTATGGGGGGCAGGGTGTTTACAAGACACATACACATTGAATGAATCATTAATCACATTTAAAATAATCAAAATCTAGCAAAAAACAATTTTGCTATTTTGTATATTAGATAAACAAATCTCTTTTTCTGAAATACCCTCCCAATTTCTGTTTCCCTTTTCCTCCCCTTAAGACTACCATTGTTTAACATGGGACTTTACATACAAGTCATCCCACAGGGGATACCATTGTTTCCTAGACTCCCCACTTTGCTTTCCAAGGATGCCAAAATCTGTGGATGCTCAACTCCCTTATATAAGATGGCATAGTATTTGCATGTAACTTATGCAATCCTCCCCTACAATTTAAATCATCTCCAGATTACTTACAATATCTAGTACAAGGTAAATGTGATATAAATAGTTGGCATACAATATTTTTTAGAAAATAATGATTAGAGAAATATCTATACACTCAGTTTATAAAATACTTTTGATCCACAGTTGGTTGAATCCACCCATGGCATAACCCGTGGTTATGGAGAGCCAATTATATTAAACAGTCAATAAATGTTAATATGTTAATTTTTCTTATTGATTTACCTTTTCTTCTTGAGGTGATTTTTTTTTAATGTAGTCTTTCAAATAGCAGGCAGTCAAAAGAGGGAGTGAGTTGAATTGAAGACAGGAAAAAAGAACAGGAGTTTGAAGGTGGTTGTTGATAAAGAATATCTTTATCAGGCCACCTTTCCTGATTCAAGGGATCACAAAATAAATAAATAAATAAATAAAATAAAATAACACCTTTACTGAGATTTCCTCACAACTTTAAGAGCTAATAACAGCCCCAGATTAATTAAGGCCTATATTTTTTATTCAGTACATTTTGAGCTCAATTAATCTTGCTACTTTTATTCTTCTTCTTGATTTTTTGGAAATTAAAGAAAAACTTAACATATTTTATTATTTTCCTAACCAGTTCTTCCTGGAGGTGAATCCCAGGCATGTGTATAAGGAAAATGTTTCTCAGCTGATTCTGATGCACAATTCTTATTTTTAAACTATGTTAATACAGGTAACAAAACAAAACCTCAAGAAGACTCAACATTCTCCCCAAACAAAACTGAGAGCTGGGAGGCCAGTCCTGTATCATCTTCTGTTCTTCAAATCCCTGCTTTATTTACCTCACCAAAACAGAATGGGCATGTTTCTAGTATGAAAAACTTAAGTTTGAATTCTGGCCCTGCTGTTTACTGTGTGTGACTATGGGAATTTTTTTTTTTTTTTTTTTTTTTGTACTAGGGATTGAACCCAGGGACACTTAACCACTGAGCCACATCCCCAGCCCTTTCTCTGTTTTATTTCGAGACAGGGTCCCCTGAGTTGGTTAGGGCCTCACCAAGTTGCTAAGGCTGGCTTTGAATTCATGATCCTCCTGTTTTAGCCTTCTAAGTTACTGGGGGGACTTCATGCCTTTTATTTTTAATTGTAGAATGGAGCTGATGAGAGGACACACCTCATAAAGTGCTTGTGATGATTAAATGGATGATGTGTGCATGGCGTCAGTATATATGGGGAAGTGCTCAATGAATGTCTGCTCTCTTCCATGGGAAGGAAAAGTTCTGGACCCAGTGTCTCTTCTTTTGGCTCCATGGAGGAAAAGAACCCTGGAGAAGAACCTGTGCTCTTACTCTTGGGAGTCAGGCTTCTTCAGACCCAGAAATAACTTGTACACCTCTGGCAAAGCCACTGTGCACAGGGAAGTCTTGTCTGTGTTTGATCCTGGCTTGATGAGGACCATTTAATGTAAATGGTTTTAGAATCTGACACGTCTGTAAAGTTGAGAGTGTGGCACTGAATAAATAAGAATATAGGGGATTTTTCTTTGAGTTTACTAAATACTCTCGCTAAAGCCTTTTCAACTAATAATTCAAATTGCTAAACTTTGGGCCTCACTCCTTTCCATGACCCCAAAATGTAGGTAATAAGGGTGGAGGACTCATGAATGGACTTAGTGCCTTTATAGGAAGAACACAAGGGGGACTGCTGTTGAGGTCAGTAGTAGAGCGCTTGCCTAGCAGGTGTAAGGCCCAGATGGGTTCAATCCTCAGCTCTGCATATAAGTAAATAAATAAAATAAAGGTATAAAAAATATTAGACTTACACACACACACACACACACACACACACACACACACACACGAGTCATCATAGTAAAGGCAGGACCAGAATTCAAACTCATGTTTAAATTCAAACTACCACCTGAGGATACTGCAAGAAGAAAGCAGTCTGCAACTGAAGAAGTAGGTCCTCACCAGATGCCAAATTAGCCACATCTTTATTTAGGACTTTCAAACCTCCAAAATTGTGAGAACCAAAACGTTTGTTGTTTAAGCCACCTGATTTATCTTAATTTGCTATGGCAGTCGATAGTAGCAAAGATAGGGCCCCACCTGCAATCCCTTATGTAAGTCTAATGACATTCTCAAAGTATGGCCCCCAAATACCAAAACACTGGAGGTTAAGTATTCAACATATGGATTTGTGGGTGGACATGAACATTCAGTGCATAACAGTCATTCCTCATTCTCCCCTACAACCAGTCCCTGGCAACCCTCATTTTGTTTTTTGTCTCTATATGTATTTATCCTTGCTTGCCATTTAATTTGAAAAGAAGCCCAGAATTAGTTGCATTTTGTTTCTGCATAATATTTTCAAGGCTTATACACATTATAGCATGTGTCAGCAGTTTATTCCTTTTTATCTGAATTATATTCCACTATATTGGCTATACCATATTTTTTGCCCAGTCATCTTAAGTTGATACATAGTTGCATATTTATGGCAATTTGAATAATGCTGCTATGAAATTCATGTACAAGTTCATGAATGGAAATATATTTTCAGTTATCTTGGGTATATATGGAGGAAAGCAAGTTCTGTGTCGTGTCACTCTGTTGAACTTTTGGAGGAACTGCCAGACTATTTTCTACAGTGACTGCACCATTTTACATTCTCACCACAAGGCATGATGAAGGTTACAATTTCTCCACATCCTCACCTATAATTATTATTTTCTGTTTCTTTTTTTTTTTTATAGCTATCCTAATGTGTAGGAAGTGGTATCTCATGGAGATTTTGATTTGTATTTTCCTGTGACTAATGGCATTAAGCATCTTTTCCTGTTGACTCTTTACATATCTTCTTTGGAGAAATGTCTGTTCAAATCAATCATTTATTTTTAAATTGAGTTATTTGTCTTTCTGTTGTGGAAGACTTCTTTATATATTTTAGATGTTAGACCCTTAGCAAAAATGTGATTTGCAAATATTTCCTTCCATTCTGTTGGATGTTTTTTTTTTTTCATTTTCTCGATACACCTTAACACCTTAGATGCACAAAGCTTTTATTTTGATAAAGTCCAATCTAGTTTTGTTGTTGTTGCCTTGTACTTTCGATGTCATCTAAGAAAACTTTGTCTAATCCAAACTCACAAAGATTTAAACCTATGTTTCCTTCTAAGAGTTTTATAATTTTAGCTCTTATATTTAGGTCTTTTGAATCATTTTTAGTTAATTTTAAAATGCATTATTAATAGTCCAAATTAACTCTTCTGTATGTAAATATCAGATTGTTCTAGTATGACTTATTGACAAGACTATTTTTCCAACTAAAAGTGTTAGTACCCTTGTCAAAGTCCAACTGACCACAGATGTATGGGCTTATTTTTGGACTCTTTGTTCCATTGATTATATCTATCCTATGCCAATTTCACACTGTCTTGATGATCATAGATTTATAGTAAACTTTTAAATCAAGTGGGTGAGGAAATTGAGGCTCAGAAATGTGAAATAGCATTTTCAAGGCTACACAGAGAGTTAGTAGAAGAGCCAGAGCCAGATCTATTTTTAGTTCATTTTCTACTTCTTTACCATGTCAGTCAAATAGAATTTAAAACAGATCCAAATAATTTTACCATTAGTGTGAGTTGCTTATTTCCTGTTACTGAATCCAAGTATAATCTAGTCACACAATCTTACAACTGAGACATTTTAGATGAGTACTTATTGTTTCATTCATGAGCACATTATTGTTTCACTGAGTTAAAGCAAAAGGTTTGGGGATGATGGTCAGCATCAAAGATATACTGTTTCATAAAGAAAGGGAGGATGTGTTAACAGTGGAATGGAGGGGTTGAACCAATGGTATGGTGTTCTGTGTTGGGGAAGGGTAGTTTGGTTGTGACCTTCATTAATAAAGGGAAGAGAGATAAGGAAAAAATTGTCAAGAAAATTATAAATTGTCAAAGTTGAAAATGCTACATATAGAGGCCAGAGAGCAGAGCAGACATAACAAGGGACACATACTCTCTAAAGTGACCCACTTGTTTTGGAGAACGTTAGTTAAGGTGATTTGCCAAGGATTAAAACATCTCTTCCAGGGAAGTGCAGGAGATCAACAGAACCTTCACATAATGTGCAGCAAATTCAGGCAGATCCAGAACCTGAAATGAATCTAAAAAGGAAAAATATGTGCAGTGGCCAGGCACAGTGGTGCACACCTGTAATCCCAGCAATTTGGGAGGTCGAGGCAAGAGGATCTGGAGTTCAAAGCCAGCCCCAGCAACTTAGCAAGGCCCTAAGCAACTCAGCAAGACCCTGTCTCTAATATGATACAAAAAAGGGGTTGGGGATGTGGCTCAGTTGGTTAAGTGCCCCTGGGTTCAATTTCTGGTAACCGTCCCCAGCCCCCCAAAAAACGTGAACTGAAATTAGTGTGTCCCCACCCACCTCTTACTTGTGAATCAAGCCCAGTAGCAAATCTGAGTACCACCCAAGATGATAGGAGGGGTAAGCTTTCAGTAGGGAAAAGCCACAGGTCCCAGAAGGAAGTCCCCAAATCACTTGTATATCTGGCAGGAAATGGCAGATGTTATGTAAAGAAGCCAGCCCAGGTTCATTACATAACATGACTGATGCTCCTGTCAACTGTGTGGAGGTAACTCATGCTGCTGTATGTCATTCATGAGAGGAGACAACTGCAGAGCAGATGGAGTGGTTGGAGTAAGCAGTCTTGCTCAGACCTCCAGTGCAGTGGCCACTAGCATAGGTGATAGCATCCACATGAATGCCCGGGCAGGCGGAACACCAGGCCCTCTACACAAAGGCTGCTACTACTCCCCCAAAAGAATATCCTGAAGCATGCACATCAGATCAGGATTGGACAAACAGCCCAGATGATGATGTTGACAAGTACTTGCAGCTTACCAAGAGATCAGGCAAGCAGCAGGCTTCCCACATCACACAGATCTCCCAGAAGAAATACCAGAAATCTGCCAAACCCTCTTTCAGTTGTAAAAGAACTTGAGTGACACTATTGGAAGTTTGGGGAAGTGGAGCAGAATGGGAACTTGCAGCAACCAAATGACATTTCTAGTGACATGGACCAGGGTGGAAAGGATGTGGGCACAAAGGTGGCTGGATTTGGTGAGAGTGTGATCATAGTGTCAAAAGTGGTCTTTCTACCTTTTCCCAGGCCCCTCATCCAGTGGCAGGTCTGTGGTCTCAAAGCCCAGAGAGTCATCTCATAGGTTAGGAACAAATTGGGCAGTGCATATATCTCTATCCTTGACTCCAGAAGGAATCATGTTAGAGCTGGAAGAGAATTTTGAAGTTCTAACAAAGCTGAATCCCAGACAGAGAAGGTAAGCAAGTCCTACACCATCTCACAGATAGCGGCAGAATAGAAATGTGAACCCTGCACTCTAGGCTTCCAGCCTGGTACTGGATCCTCCTCACCCAACTGAGTGTAGAATTCTGGAATGTGAAGTTCAATGCAGATATTCATCAACTGGCATACTGAATTGATATGCAAAGACTTTAAGGGCCAAGGATTGAGCTCGTAGACAGAATCTGGGCCATTGTTAGTGCTTAGTATACATTTGTACAAATTAAAAAAAAAAAAAAAAAAAAAAAAAGCTCTTTCTCCTGGGTGCTCTTAGGCCACAGAAAGGCTATCAGTTTGGCCTGAGGCACCTGGTCTTGCTTCAGCACCTTCCCCCCCTTCCCCCCTAACACCCCCCATACCCCCCCAACACCCCCCATACCCCCCCCAACGCCTTCCTGTCTGGATGTTTTGTGCAGCTCACTGAGCAGTTCTGCAGAATGGGGAGAAGTTTCAGGGAAGCTCAAGCATACAGTTGTCTAGTACAGGGAAGTTCCTACTAGTAGGAATTGAGCAATTTTCAGTTTTCTGTGGTTCTAGAATGGCCAGTCCACACCCCAAATGCTTCTTGCACTCACCATCTGTTTTCTACAATTCTACTATAGAGGGTCAATTCTGAAGCTCATAGCTTTATTGCCATAATAAATTGCAAACATCCTCTGTGAAATGACTAGTAATAGCTAGTGTTAGAGAAGTGAGGTGTGGAGGCAGTTTATAGTAGTGAAAACTGGAAATAACATAAATAACTATCCATAGGTCTCTACATTGAAATTGTGGTATGTCTCCACAGTGGAACATAATTCAGACACTAAAAAAGGGTGAGGTAAATCTTTTATATGTACACACATGTATACACACAAATGGCATAAAAAGGTAAACCACATGGATATGTGGATAAAGCAAACTGCAGAACAAAACATAAGTTAGATTTTTGTTCAATAAAAGTATGTACATAGGGGCTGGGCTGAGTGGTAGAGTGCTCGCCTAGCATGCATGAGGCACTGGGTTGGATCCTCAGCACCACATAAAAATAAATAAATAAAAATAAAGGCATCATGTCCACCTACTTAAAAAAAAAAGTATGTACATAAATTCTGTATAGTCTCCCTGATTTTTTCATGTCATTAGATTGAAGTACAAAATGAGTTCATATTATTTTTACTATCAAGAGTAAATGCCAATGAACCTACACGTTAACCCCTTAGGAGAATTTCTTTCTTGTTTTCCCACTACCTCCCAGAAAAAAATCCATGATTTCCAAAGACACTTTTGTATCCCAAGTCTTGTCTGCTCACATGTAACTAATAGAGTCGAAACTCAAATATACCTCCTTGAACCTGAAGGATACCACATCTGCTATGTGACCTGTTTTCTTCAGAATGTGTAGTTGAGCTCTGAGCTTAAACCATGAAACCCAGAGACTCTCACCAGAAGCCTTTCTTCTTTACTGTTTTTTCCAACACCATAATGCATTTCTACCTGATACTGCAGGCAGAGAGCCAGCTCCGGTTGTTTTTCTGGCTAGAGATGGAACTGAGGATGCTTCCTGACATCAGGGTTCCAACACATTACCAAGACTTTTGTTACTGCCTCCACCATCATCCACAGGTCAGGAAAAAGGTTGGGTCATGCCACCGTCTTCCTCTCTAGGCCCAGGCAGTTCAGTTCTGCCCCTATATGTTCCATATAGCCTCTCCAGGCCTCCAGTTCACATGGCCAAAGAAGGTCTTCCCTCTTGCAGACCCAAGACTCACCCATTTCCTGCCTGTCTGGATATGACAGAGACTCATAATTACTACTGTCTTTTCCTAATGGACTTCAACATATCATTTCCACAGGGAAAATAATCTGAGCTTGGACTCTTCCCAAGGCACATATTGTTCCATCTTCTTCCTGGTCTCTTTGATACATGTATATAAAGATTCTAACAAGCCATGCTCACCATTAGGATGTTATATTAATACTGTTGCATTGAGGTAGGTATTTTAAAAATTGTCACTTTATAGTCTATCCTCTGAATTGGTTAAAATATACATTAATGTGTGCAAATATCACATTAACTAGTTCTGTATAGGTTGTTGTTGTTGTTATACTAGGGATTGAACCCAGGCACATTTTGCCACTGAACTATATCCCCAGTACTTTTTTATTTTTTATTTTGAGACAGAGTCTCACTAAGTTGCTGAGGGTCTCTCTGATTGGTTGAAGATGGCCTTGAACTTGCAATCCTCCTGCCTAATCCTCCTGGTTGCTGGGATTACAAGCATATACCACGACACCTGGCTGTATAAATTTGTTTCAAGACACTCCGCATTTAAGAAAATATCTATACCCAACTGCTAATAGGGATAGGGATAAAGGTAGGTGTGAGATTCTTTGTTTTTTATACTTTGTATTATTAGAATTTAGTTTTGTACAACATGTAACTTTTGTGATTACAGACAATATTTTTAAACATTGAAAATATATGCTTGGTGTACTGTGCCTCATTAAACATTGTGTGTGTGTGTGTGTGTGTGTGTGTGTGTATGTGTATAACAATCCTTGTTTCTAAGGATAATATTTGCCGGCACCGGTGAGCAGAAGCTCTGGACACACCTGAGAAAGACTCAGGTGACCTTATCAACAGGAAAAATTCTGGTAAAGAGGCTATGGAGTCAACGACAAGATGCTCCTCTATGCAAAGGCATTTCTGTCTTGGCAACTTCAACTCTTTTGAAACACCCACTTGCTAAATGGGGGCTTCCACTCTACTTGACCCACTTTGTAGACAGTCCTAGTCTTTTTATCTCAATATTTCTTGTCCTTACATTTTTCCCAGTTGCTCTTTAATTACTTGTTAATTAACTTTGAAATTGGTTTCATTGAATCAACTCTATCACCACTTCCTGGCTTTTGGCCAGTGATAAAAGTGCTTCTGTGTTGTCCAATTCTAAAAAAAAAAAAAAAAAAAGCCAATTAAGATTTTTTAAAATAGTGTTTCTGGAACATTTTCATGTACACCTCTCCCTACTTCCCTACATACAAATATACGCACTTACACACGCATACACACATAAACACACACCACTTGAAAATCATCTGAATAGTAGGCAGTTTTGTAACTTGCAAACTAGACAAAAGATTCATGACATATTTTAAACTAAAATTTCCCTAGGTGTAATTTGAATTCAACCTCGTCCTGTGTATTTCTCTGTAAGTACAGGGAGCAGTTGGTCAGCACAGAGCTCTGATGCTTGATGTGACTTTGAATGATGTCACCTTTCTGGCCTGGCGCCTTTGGCTGTTCTGCTGGTGGCAGCTGAAACAAATGTCAGACAGACCTAAAATCCACAGAGGGAAATGGTTGAGTGGAATCTACCGAATCAGTGTATATTTATTATAAAGCAATTTTGGACAGAATGCAGTAAAGACTGAAAGTATCTGAGGAGGAAGTTCAGGCCAAGATATTTCCAATGTTAGACTGTTTATTTGAATTCTTAAACTACTAATCCAACTTCTATTTTTACAGTTTATGTTTTTGGCTAATTTAATAGACAAAATGGTTCCATATTGTTTGTAGATGTCATATTTTGGGTTACTGGTGAGGATAAGCATTTTTGAATACGTTTTTATTGTTATTTTCATTTCTCATCAATTGCCTATTTGTGTATTTGCCTGTTTTATTTTGAGACACTAGTATTTTCCTTAGTAAAATGCAATAGTACTTCATATGTTAGGGATCTTGCCCTTTTGTTTGCAAAACTTCAACATAAATATTTTTCTTGGTTTGACATTTACTCTAATTTTGTTTATGATTTTTCTTACTTTGAAATGCTTAAACTTTTTTAAAAAATATTTATTTCTTTTAGTTGTACACAATGCCTTTATTTTTATTTATTTATTTTTATGTGGTGCTGAGAATCAAATCTAGGGCCTTGCATGCACCAGGCAAGCACTCTACCATTGAGCCACAACACCAGCCCCACAAATGCTTAACTTTAATGCAGAAAAATTTATCAATCTTCTCTTTTGAGATATCATATACTGCTTTTTTTTCCCAGTAAAAACCTCTACTAAATTTTCACCAATGTTCTTTTCAGTTTTTAACTTTAAACTTTTTATACTTCCATAATGTAGTGTGGAATGTAGTGTGAGAGAAAGACTTAAATAAATGTTTTTCCCTAATAGTTGAGTCTCCTGCTCATTGATTTTTAAATTACTTCACCCTTTTCTCCTTTATGATATTTAAAGCATTACACAAATAATACAGGTTCATTTTAAAATCAGAAAATGCAAATAAATGAGCCGAAGGGAAAAACACTTGCATTTTCTTTCCACTCTGAGCAGAGTGTTAGCAGTTTACTTTTGCCCCTGCAGACATTTTCTTCTGTGGATGTAGGCAGCACACATTTCCTCTCCAAATGGAATCATGCTGCAATACAGTTTTGTTAACCTAATGTGTTTTTTTTTCCATTCAGTAATAGATCATTTTTCCTTGTCAATCAATGTACTTTTATAGCATCACGTCCTAAATAACTTTTTAGAAATATACTATACTTTCAGAAAAGCACACATTCTGTAAATATAAAGCTGCATAATTTTTTGCCAACCAAAGATACTCATGTTAGCAGCTACCAGATCAAGAGACAGAATGTGACTAGTACCCCAAAAGTGCTCCCAAATGATTCTTTTTGATCACCCCCCTCACTGTCCTTTGATCCTGATTTCTATCAGCTATAGATTTACTTCACAGCCCCCCACTTTTTAATAGCTACGTAGTATTCTGTCACACATACATGTGTCAGAACATATTTGTTACAGGCTAAATTGTGTTCCTGTGAAAGACATCTTGAAATTCTAAGCCCTGTTATTTGTGATTATAACCTGATCTGGAAATAGGATATTTGCAGATGTGATCAGGTTATGATAAGGTGTAGAGTGGATTCTGATCTGCTATGACTGGTGGCATTGTAAAAAGAAGACACCATGTGAAGACACCACACACAGAGGAAGGCCATGCAATGACAGAGACCAGAACTGGAGTGATGTAGCCCTGAGCCAAGAAATACCACGGGTGAATGGAAGGTGGAAGATAAGGAAGTATTCCACCGAGTATCTCAGAGGACTCAGAAGGAGCATGCCTTTCATGATACCCTGACTTTGGACTTCGGCTTCCAAAATTTCTGTTGTTTGTGATATTTTGTTATGGCTGCCCTAGAAAACTAACACAAGAACTCAATTTGGAATAATTTTTTTTCTAACATTTTATTATCCCTTGTAGGGTTATGTGTAAATAGTTCTTTAATATTTTTTCCTCAAAACTATAAATCTGAATCAAAAGTATTAGTGGAAAATATTAGTAAGACAGTGGATATGAATCACCAAACTGCTTTCCTTGAGGTACTCTGGATGTAGGTGTTATAGGCTGCTTGCTTTGTAATGCATTCTCAGGTAACTCCAGCGTCCCCAGCCTGTAACAACAATGGGCCCACATAAAGATAGAACTGCCTATCTACCTCTACCTACCTAATGCAAAACCTCCCAGACTCATATCTCTGGGAGCCTGTGGGGGCTTATATTTGGGTTTTTGAATATTCCTCTCATATTCCCCTCCTGCCCAATATCTGAACACATCCTCTTAAAAGACGTTTGGGGGCTGCTTCCTCTAGGATGGCTACTTCCCCTAGGATGGCTCCAGATCAGTGGAAAGGGTGGCTTGAGAAGCTGTAGCTTAGGTGTCAGGGCACTGCTGCCTTACATGTGGCCCTGGTTGCATTAAAAGCAGCCTACATTATTCTAACAAGAGGAGAAGGCCTTTCTTCTTGACTGTGTACTGGAGTCTGATAGCGGTATTACCTGTGTTCTCCTGTCTCCAGAAGTCCTGCCACCTATATAGCCTTGTCACAATGGAACTAAGTCAGAAAGGCTTGACTCTGAGGCAGATACCATGGGGTAGTGGGTGATCTGTCCCTGTCCTTCCCTCTCCCTTTCACTCTCCCCATATAAAATATTCCAGAGGGTGACTGCACCAAGTCTGCAGGCATTATGCCTACACACGTCCCAGTGGGTGCCCTTGTGCTCAAGCTCATTATCTTATCACTGTCTTCTTAAACCTTCATAATATTTTGATATTAATGGGACATTAATGTTCTTATTACTTTTTAAAAAAATTCTTCTATGCTATTTCCTATTTGTGCTTCCAAATAGGAAAAACTGTTCATATGTATTGAATAGTTTTTCTCACTTCCAAAATAATTTCATTAAGAATTGGTTTAGGGCAATAATAAGGCACTTAGCTGGGTGTGATGGCACACACCTATAATCCCAGCGGCTGGGGAGGCTGAGTTAGGGGGATCTTGAGTTCAAAGCCAATTTCAGCAAAAATGAGGTGTTAAGTAACTCATTGAGACCCTATCACTAAATAAAATACAGAATAGGGCTGGGGATGTGGCTCAGTGGTTGAGTGTCCACGAGTTCAATCCTAAGTACCTACCCCACCCCCCAAAAAAAAGCCAGTTAAGAATAATGAGTTACAATTTTTGTTTAGGCTCTTTTTCAGAAACAGGGCCTGTCTGTGTACCTATCCAAATGCTCCTTCATATCCCCTCCAGCAGGCCTTAGGGGATGGCAGAGGGCAGCCCACGCAACCTGCTGAGTGGGCTTTGGGAAGCTAGTCAAACATGGCTGGCTCGGATGCTGGAGAGGTAATTGGAACAGGAGGCAGGATGAGCTCTGAGCCAGTTCTGGCATCTTCCAGGAATCCTTGATTTTTTTCATGGCACTGGATGAGGGTGTGCTGAGAGAACAAATTTGATGAAAGCAGAATATAAGCTGATTTAGTAAATTTTCCAGACAGGCAAAATTGTGACTGGGCCCTGGAGCCAAGGATCATGGAGAGAAGGTCAAAATGAGAACAGGTAGATAGTGTTGTGAATATAGCTGGCCAGAGAAGTGGGTAGAGGGATGTGCTAAACATCAGGAGACTGGGACTTGAATATGGACTCTGAAATCAGCTGGCTCTGTATATTGGGTGAATGGCTTTCCCTTTTGACCATCTGTTGGCTCCTTTCTCAATGAATAGTACTCACCAAATGAACTTGAAGGTCCTCCTAGAGCCAGATTTATATGTGGTATTCATTATATCACAGGAGTTGCATGGTTGACAAAAGCACTAAGATGTTCAAAACTTCCATGTCTAAACCCAAAGGGATATAACTATGGGATAAAATAAATAAATGAGAATTATTCTTGGAATTATACCTGTGAATGAAATAAGAAAGGAAAAAAATAAATAAAAGCATCCAAGAACATTATTTGGGGGTAGGTGGACATCTCCAAAGAAAGTGCTTCCTCAAAAGGTTCTTTGGATCTTGTTTGTCAAGACTCCTGAGGAGGCAAATTTTCTAAGATATTGCGGATCATTGTAGGCAAGGTGAGCCAACATACTTCTGCTCTTCATGGCAGTGAACTAATCACAGGCCAATTTTTCAGTTGTTGGTGTCCTTGGGGCTTTACATTTTGGGGAATAATTATCAATGGAGTCCCACATTTTGTTTTTTTTAACTCATTTCATTTCCATCCATTAAAAAATTAGTTTTGAGTTACAGTTATTTCTTTAAGCCAAGGTAGTCCTAGTTTAGTTCTGTCACAGAGACAGACTATCAAAATTCTAAATGGATTCTACTTGGATACTCAGAGAGTCTCAGCTGAAGAGAGGGCTGGGAAAGAAAGCAGAAAATAACATACAGGCTCCCAAACCCTTCAAAGGAGCCCCAATAGGACCTGCAGCACATAGAGCCTGCCAGACCACACTGACTCCCAATATTACATTTCCCCTAAACGAGACCAATGAATCATCCCAATTATGTCCTTATGTCCTCCTGACTTATTTACCATGGCATATCCATTTATCCAGAAGTCATCCACAGCCTGTCCAGCCTCAGGTCAGACAGAAATGTCTCCATTGTGGCTACCCTCATTATTGGCCTCAACTACCATTTCCTACCAGGACTGTGAAGGAGAAAGGGGAAATCTGGAGTTCTACTTGGTACCAGCCTCCAAGATGTCTTCCATGTTAGTCACAGTGGCTCTCACCTTCTGGTGTTCATGCATTTGTGTGGTCCCCCTTCCCTACTTCCCTTTACTAGGGTTTGTCTGATGGTATAAGACATATGGTAGAAGTGGGAGAGGTCAGATGCCATGCTGTGAGGTCACTCAAGTAGACCCACTTGATGAGGCCCCACAATAACCACATGAGTGAACTCAAGGGCACATTTCTCTCTCTGTTAAACCTTCAAATGAGAATGTAGCCCTGGATGACAGCTTGATTCCAATCTCATGGCAGGCCTTGGGCCAGGAATCACCTGGCTCAGCCTCTCTGACATTCCTAGACCTCAGAAACTGGGAGATAATACATGTTTGCTTCAACTACTAGGTTGGGATGATTTGATAAGCAGCAATAAATAAATAGTGAAATTGTGTCTTTTTTTTTTACTTCCAGGAAAAGATAAACAGAGTCAAGAAAACATATGCTATGTCTACACTGACAAATCAATGTCTACCTGGTGCCAGGCTCTGGTCTATGTTACCATATTCTCAAATACATTTGGCAATAAGAATGACCTGGGGTGGGGTGTTGGCTAAACCTACAGATTTCTAAGCCCCATTCCTAGGTTTACAGTCAGACCCAGGAATTAGTAAGATCTACTAGCACCCCAGATAATTTTTATCACCTGGAAAGTTTGAGAAACAACTGCAGAATATGATGCAAAACTGAAGGTGATCTAGCCCTTCCTCAGGGGACAGTACAATATGGAGAACAAATTGATACACAAAAGTGCATTTAAAGAAAAATTCTAAGTGATAAGGAAGAAATAAAAATAAGTAGGAGAAATAAGGCATATTTTCCACAAGAAATGGCATGTAAGCAGGGTCTCTTAGATTGGTTAGGATCTCGCAGAGCAAGATAGGGAAAGAATCAGTTACAGTAATAGCTGGCATTTCTCAGAAACCTGGCTAAATGCCAAACATTGAGCTAAGCACTTTACCTGCCTTACTTTGTTTAATAATCACAACAAGTTTATGATGTAGGAGCTATTGTCAACCCTAATTTACAAATGAAGAAAGTGGGCTTTGGTTACCACACTGCCCAAGATCACACAGGTCATGTGTGTAGAGCTAGACAGAAAGCAGGCAGGTGACTCTGAATCCCAAGCTCTTTACCACTGTCCTGTTCCATGTCTCAGGAAGCTTGAGATTCAGACTTGAAAGTGGTATGACATTTTTTTTTTTTTTTGCAAATGACAGGAGTTTTGCAGGAATGATAGAACTTGTCCAGAGTGGGATGCAGGCCCCAAGAAGATACTGCATGAACTATTAGAATCTGGTTGTGATTTCTTAATGCAAGCACAACTCATCCATTTTATTAGTAAGAAAATGGAACCCCAGAGAGGTTATGTGACTTGCCTAAAGTCACACAGTTCAACAGTGGCAAAGTGAAATAACAGTCCAGATCCTGGGCAGCATCTTTTCCATTATGGACAGCTGGAGGCCAATCATGGATAGACACTGGATGTACGCCTTGCTAAAGAGATCTGAGCTGTTCTAAGGGACAGGTATTTTTGCAAAATACACATAAAACTCACCAATTTATACTTTTTCATCATCTCAAACAGAAAGTCTGAACCTATTAAACAAACCCCATCGTGCCTCCCTGCAGCCTCTGGAAACCACCATACTTACCTTCTGACTCTGAATTTGTCTGATCTAGATGTGGAATCATACAGAATTTGTCTTTTGGTGACTGGCTTATTCACTTAATATAATGTCCTTAAGGTGCACCCATGTTACAGCATATATCAGAATTTCCTTCCTTTTTGAGGCTGAATTTCATTACATATTTACATTTACATATATCACATTTTGTTTGCCCATTTGTCCACTTCTATTGCTTCCATGATTTGGCTATTGTGAATAATATTGATAATGTACAAATACCTCATACATTTTTTTAGATATACACCCAAAAGTAGAAATGCTGAATCATATGGTAAGTCTATTCTTTAAAATTTTGAGGAAACACTATACTATTTTCCAAAGTGATCACATTATTTAATATTCCCACCAGTGTGGTACACTAGAATTCTGATTTCTCCACATCTTCACCAACATTGTTATATTTCACTCCTTTTAAAGGCTGAATATTACTCTACCGTATGTACACATCATGTATTTTGTTTAAACGTTCATCAGTTGGACATTTGGGTTGTTTCCACCTTTGGACCATTGTGAATAGTGAACATTGGTGCACACACATCTGAATTCCTGCTTTCAATTTTTTTCTAGTTATATCCCTTGGTGTGGAATTGCTGATCATACGGAAATTCTATGTTCAAGGTTTTGAGAAATCTATAGGATTTTGAAGGAGATCCGTGTTCTGGAAGTCAGCTCTGGTCGTCCCTACCTTCTTCTGAGCAGACCTCCCTGGGGGCTGAGGAGACCTTTCCTTTCTCCGTGGTGCCCCCGTCGCCTCGCTTTGCTCTCTAGAAAGTAGATCTCAGGCAGCTGATGATGAAGATGACCCTGGCGCTCCGCTGGGCTCCCTGGAGAGGATGAGGTTTGGGCCAGTCCTCGCATATCCTGTGAGGGTCATGTTGTGGGCAGCAGAGGAGGCTCCTCCCGGTCCTTTGAAAGCTCTAGGCTCAGCCGGGGCCCTGTCCGCCCGCCCACTCTGGTGGCCGCGCTGGGTGGTTCGGTCAGGTGAAGCGGCGTGGAGCCGGGTGCCCTGGGGCGGGCACACCCCCGGCAGGCTGGGCGCAGAGCCCTGCTCAGAGCGTGGCGCCCTCCTTCCCGCCCGAGGCGGCCGTTCCGGAGGCTGAGCCCGGGGAACGCACCGCCCGCCTGGGCTGCCTCCCTCCAGCGCGTCCCCGCCGCGAGCTGCCGCCTCTGCGTCCCGGACACAACGGCCGAAGGACGACCCCCGGCTCCCAAGCCCCGCGTGTGCCCGAGAGACCCCCGCGTGTGCCCGAGTGACCCCCGACGTACCCCTACTTCGAGAGGGGACCCTGCCACCCCCCGTAGCCTGGCGCCCTGGTCCGGAGCTCACCTTTCGGAGCCCCCGCCGCCCCGCGACCACCGGGGGCGGGGACAGCGAGTGCGGGGCGGGTTCCAGAGGGGGTGGCCTCGCTGCGGCTCTCCCCGTCTGCCGCGCTAGAGACAGCGCAACTCCCTCCCTATCCGGGAGAGATCCTCCAGAGGAGAAGGAGAGAGGGGACTTGTCCCCGCCAGCGGGTCTCTGAAAGCCTGTACTGTCCCCGGCCCTAGAATGAAGAAACCTGACCCTCGTCCGCTGGGCGCCGAGATGCCGCAGGTACTGAGCGCGCTCTCCGGGGAGATGCTCCAAAGACCCCAAGTGGTACCAGCCCGCAGAGGCCGGCGTGGTGAGGGTGATGAAGCCAGAGCTTTTGAATGGGGAGGGGACTTTTCCAGGGACTGGACTGCGTTCGTTTCTTCGGGGAGCCAATCTGCCCCCTCCCTCTTTCTTTAGGCATAGCCACCTAGGCTCCTAGGAGAAAGTTGGGAGCAGGAGAGAGTTTATCAGCAAGCGCTGCAAAGGGACGCTTCCAGCGATCCAGAGGACAGCGGAGGATGGGAACTGGGGTCCTCCTTGAGGGCTGAGAATACAGGGGAAAGGATCCTTGAGCAATTTCTCTTCCAGTCCTTAATCTCCTAATGCCTTAGTCTCCCCCCCCCCCCCCACCGCCCTTTAGAAGTTTCTGCTATTCTTTGTTCTAAATCCTGACTTTGAGCCTTCCTGGTAGGTGATTGTAGGGTACCTCTCTGGAGGTGGAATGCCTCAAAGACACAGAGATTGCAAGCGGTGAGATGTGTCCCAGGGTATTGCAGCCCTGCCTTCCTGGCTTCCAAGCCTGACCCTTTTGGCTTTTCATCTCTGGGTTCTGCCTCACACCTGACAGAGACAGAGAGCAGGGATGAGATGGACCGAAGTGATAACTCAGAGAAAAGGCCAACTCAGGGTGAAGAACAGGGAGGGGGAGGCAGCAGTGGGTCTAAACTTCATTGAGGTGCAGAGGGAATTTAACCCTCCATAAAGACATGCTCCAGATGTCTTGTCTTTTTGAGGAATAAGGCAGCAGGATTTTGGGGGGTTCTTCTTTATGTCCCCCCTTTCCAGGAATTTAGATTTGCTATTCTTCTCCCTCCCGTTCTCCTGAGCTTTAGGATGCTCTCCAAACCTAGCCCTTCTCTTACATCCAGCTCCCTGGCCTGATGTCTTTGGCTGTGGAAGGGACTGCCCAAAGAAGGGACAGGGAACTCTGGCTTCCTCTCTTTCCCCATCCCAGCCCCCATATGTGGTGTGGGGTCTCTGCAGCAGGATTTCCCTCCCCATATTTGCAGCTGGCTGGGAGGCCTGAGTGCTCAATAGTAATTCCTTGCAGTTCTGGGGTGTAACACTCTCCCTCTCCAGGGAGCTCCATGCTTTACAGACGATATTGATCTCCTGTCTGGAGGATGTTGAAACTCTGAGTGTTTAAGCTATTTACCTCAGGACACGCAACCAGCCAAGGAAGGAATTTGTTTTCAGGTTCTCTTTATAACTCACTCATTTAGTGACAGGCTGTGACTTCCACCCTGCAAGCTTCTGCCTGGGGACAGGTCTGGAGAAACATGGTATCCAGCTTCTAGGGTCACAACAGATTTTGATGTAGGAACAGGAAGCCCAGGGAGGAGAGAGCTCTGTGATTTTTACAGCTGTGTTTTGCCAGAAGAATAGCTCAGAAGAGCTGATGGGGTTGTCTCAGAGTGTTCACTCTTCAGTGGCATACAGAGGAGTTTCTTTTGAGCCACTGGAAAGGATCTGTGGTTACCACACAGGACTATTGGTCTGGCTTTTAGGATAGTGAGTGGACTTTGGAATAGGTCACTTCTATTCCATTCAGCTGCCCCACACTCCCAACTTTGGTCCTTGAGAAAGAATGCATCATTTTTTTTTTGAGTGGAATGGAAATAAATGGAAGCACAGCCTCATTATCTCTACAGCGATCCAGCATTCTCTAATTGAGTGAAGATGTGGTTTTCATTCATTTGTTTTCTCTCACTGGTTCCTTTATTTCCACTCCATCACCCTATCTATGTTCACTCGGAGCAGGTGGCTAATGGGTCTGCTTAGGTTACAGAATGATTTTAAATCCAGCCAGGTTCACTTCAACATGCAGCCAACTATTTGTATGTCTTTTAAAGGCTTAGAATGGAGCTCGGATACTGCACCCCAAGGATGCTGGCAGGGACACTGACTCATTAAGGGAGAGCAGAGCATCAGCAGAGAGAGGGGACATCAGCCTGCAGAGATTTCTCCGGAATTCCCAGCAGTATCACTCAGAGCTCCGCAGGGACAGATGGAGATCACTACGGGGGTCGTGGATGAGAATGTCACCAACTCCTCCACCAGTTTCCTCTCTGTACTCAACCCCTATGGAGCCCACACAGCTTCCTTTCCATTCAACTTCAGCTATGGTGACTATGACATGCCCTTGGATGAGGATGAGGATGTGACGAACTCCCGGACATTCTTTGCTGCCAAGATTGTCATTGGCATGGCCCTGGTGGGCATCATGCTGGTCTGTGGCATTGGCAACTTCATCTTTATTGCCGCCTTAGCCCGCTCTAAGAAGCTGCGTAACCTCACTAACCTGCTCATCGCCAACCTGGCCATCTCTGACTTCCTGGTGGCTGTTGTCTGCTGCCCCTTTGAGATGGACTACTATGTGGTGCGCCAGCTCTCCTGGGAACATGGCCATGTCCTGTGTGCCTCTGTCAACTACTTGCGCACCGTCTCTCTCTATGTCTCCACCAATGCCCTGCTGGCCATCGCCATTGACAGGTGAGTGCAGGGTAGTTGGGGGAAACAAAGTTAGTCAGGGAAGAGGGGCCATTGGAATGATCCCTTCCTTTATTGCAGTTGCAGGCATGAGGCACTCAAAAGTTTCCCCATTGACTGGACAGTTGGAAGATTTCCAGTTTTCCAGCTTTGGTGAGACAGGAGGCAGAGTTGGGCACTTTGGAGCTGGGCAGTAAGAAGGCATCTGGTTTGCCTGCTGTGGACCTGCTCATAGATGTTGTACCAGTTCAAGGTTAAGAGTAGCCATAAGAGATGTTCAGGAACAAGTTTAAGTTCCAAGTAATTATTTTAATATCTTAGGAGAAGTTTCTATCTCCTCAAGACTTCCTCTTCTAACACACGACCTCTTAGCACTAATTGATGGCTCATTGATTGAGGGAATTGTTTGGAAAAGAAACAAGGCAACCTATGCTTCCTTATTTTGTTTGTTGTGGTTACATGAATGGCTTTGTGCCTTCAAACCCATTTGCATGCAGCTCGGCAAGAGACCCGTTTTTAGAACTGGTAAATAAAATCAATAAGAGCAATCTCGGCAAACCTTTCTTATATTTAGTTGTTTCATTGGTATACACTTGTGCTAAATGGGCCAGAGTGGTCCTTGTTTCCTGGGGAGGTCTTTGCAAGCTCCTCTGCCCACTTTGACTTTCATTACAAAGCACCTTGTTACATCTAAGACAGTAACCCTGAGGGTCAAATCAAGACTCTGTGTACTTGGAGCTGAACAATCTGCTTCCCTGTATATCCAGAGAACCTAAAGCACCCACGCTTGTCCTGTCCCATTGCCTCAGGGCTCCTGGTGTTCCATCTGCCTCTCACAGTTCAGGCACCCCAGATCAGTGATCAAGCGAGAAGCACAGCTAATAGAGTATGCTTTCTGAAGCTAGGGACAAGGTAATCAAAGTGGAATAACCTGGAAAAAGTCTATTCTTAAGGAAAGAGACTACAGAGGAGCCTGGCTTTAAAACCACTGAGTGGGCAGCCACTGAAGAATGTCAGGGAGTTAGTAGCTGAAATGGCTTTTGATCTGTCACCTAGAGCAGGTGCTTGGAGGTATCATTCTTTCAGATGGCAGCCTCACCTTGGTCATGGTCTTCCACACAAGTGGCAGAGCCCCACAACATTTGTCCACTTAGGCAAGGACTCTATAGCAGGAGGGTAGCGATCAAGCACAGTATTCACCTAAGTTTCCTTTCAGAGCTACTGAGGAAGAGCTCCAGGGATTTGACTTCTAACCTTTTCTGAAAATGGAAACTGTTCCCTTTACTTCTAAAGACAAAGAATATGGGGTTGTTTCCTGAACTTTCATGCTAGCAAGACATATTTGCCCCCGGGTTTCTCTGAGCTACAAAAAGGAGTGTAAGTAGGTACCTGCTATGGAGTGGGGCCTTGTTCCCTGGGTGAGATCCATCTCACCACGGAAGGCCCACTTGTCATCAGATCTGACAACCATAGGAGGGCTTCAAGGGAGAAAGAAGTTAGGATAAACTGAAGGGCACTGGGTTATCTTTAACATGTGGAGGTATTATCTTTGTCAATCAATCAACCTCAATCCACTGAACTCCTCCAAGCTCATATCCTAATTTCATACCAAACTCAGCTTGTCTGAAATACTGTGAGCATTTCTCATGCACCGTGAGTTGACATAATACAGATTAGATGCAATAAGAAAGAGGAATTGAAGAGCATACTTTACACTGAGCGCGCTGCTATTGTTCAGAGTGGGATGTCTATCCCAATGCATCCAGACATTGGTGGAAAACAAGGTGTACTGACACTGCCATCCAAGGCCTGGCCTGACTGACCAGCTGCCTAAGGCATTAAGTTTTTTTAATTGATTATTTTTTTATTTTTGCTTCAAATTATGTTTTTGTAAAAATGCTGCTATCATGTAATTTAAATTTTGTGGCCTAGGAATCACTGATTTTTGTCTGTTCCTTTGTGATGTTCAAAATCCTATGAGTAATCTTCAGGTTTAATTTGGTTAGCTCAAGGCAACTAAATTCTTATCTTGGTGTAACACACACCTTGACAGTTTGTAAAAATGCCTTTATTTTTGTTTAATGGAATTTCTGTAGAAATAGTGTTAGCTGTTACTCGGGTTTGAATTCCTACTGTAACACCTATTTGTTGTAAGGCCTTGGTTTTTTGACCGATATCTCCCTCAGTTTTCTCATCTACAAAATGAGGACAATAAGAAAATCTAATGTATTGCATTTCTTTGAGGATTAAATGGAGTAATCTCTGTAATTGCTTAGGACAATGTTTAAGATAGAGTAAGCATTAAATGAAGAGTATATCAGATAATTCTTATATTAATCTCCTTTCAAAGAACAAGGACCACAAAACCAGGTAAATTAATGAATATTTTCAATTGGCTAACCTTTTTGGTCTTCACTGAAACAATTGTTTCCATGTGCTTTACACAAAATAATAATATAAGAATTTTAAAATATGTAACTCTCAAGATATGGCAGAACAGAATTATGTATTTTCTACCTGTTTGGATTTCTGTTTTAACTTTTTTTTTTTTTTTTTTTTGGTACCAGGGATTGAACCCAGGGATGCTTAACTAGTGAGCCACACCCTCAGCTCTATTTAATATTTTATCTAGACACAGGGCCTCCTTGATTTGATTAGAGCCTCACTAAATTGCTGAGTCTGGCTTTCAACTCTTGATCCTCCTGCCTCAGCCTCCCAAGCTGCTGGGATTACAGATGTGTGCCATTGCACCTGGCTCTGTTTCTTCTCTCGATTCTGTTGTTCAAACTAGAGGGCTCCTTTATCCTTGTCCTTCTGTTCTCCAACATTCTTTCAACTTCCAGGTCCTAGTAAAACTTACTCCTGCCCCCTACCATGTTCATGTAGGTTGGGCCATCCTAGTCTCACCTTGGCCTTCCTGACTTCAGTGTCTCTTGACTCTGCCTGTCTGTCAGCCCCTCCATTCATAATCCATCCTAAGCATTCATTCCCTCATGCAGGCATTCATTCAAACAAGCAGTTACAGTGACTGCCACGTGACAAGTATGATTCCAAGGATTAAGGATATGATTAAAAAAAAATTTTGCTTTCATGGAATTTATGTCCAAGAGACACAAGGGATGGAGAGAAATGACTGTTATAGGCAAAGCCTTAGGAAGCACAGACTGTTATAGTCCAGCCTTAGGAAGCACAGATGCCCCCTGGACCCTTCATCAGTTGGGGACAGCTACCCCAGGAAGCAGGTGGTACACTCTGCCCATCCCATGACCAGGCCAGTAGCTGCTGCAACCATTACCATGGCTGCATGGGGTTGAGTCCTGGGGACAGAAAGGGAGCCAATCTTGTGCTTGATCACCCTGCCCACTATCTCACAGACTACTTCCTGGGCATTACTTTGTCCAACAGGCTTTATTCCTTATTCTCCTGGAACTGTTGGCTTTGGGTGGATCTGGACCGAAGCCATTGAGGTTGGAGATGCAGAGGGCAAGCAAGGTCATGCTCATAAGTTGAGAAAAGTAGTTGTCAATTATCTGACTGCTTCCTGGAACATCAGTGGGTAAAACTCAGCATGATGGAGGGAAAGGTGAAGGGCTGCTGAGCTACTGGGAAGGTGGAGGAAAGGGCACTGTTTGTTCTTACTGAAAGTAAAGGGACAAATGGCATATTGAAGAGGCCTCCAGATTTGTAGCAATATGTCATGGCTCTTGTCAGTTTCTAGCTGTGTGGCTTTTAGCAAGTTATTTCACTTCCCCAAGCCTTAGCTTACTCATCCATAAAATGGGTATCTTTGCTCTCTTACCCTTCTAATAGGGTTGGGCTTGCCTGATGAAAATATAGATTTGAAAAGTCTCTATAAATTGTAAACTTCTTTACAAACAGAAGCAAGAATTACTAATACTAGAGTCATTTCTGACCTTCACCCAGCCAAGACTGATGGGAATCCCTGAAACTCTTTTCTGCAACTTACTAGGTGGTAAGTGTATGAGGAATGTCCTTTGCACAGCTCATGACACTGATCCTTTAGGGATGGATTTGGGATGATGTCAGAGACAGTCAGGATAAAATAACCTTGAAGGTTAGTTTTGAAGTGAAGGTTTGGGTTCAGTAAAGTAGAAAGTTGTCGAGGACTTGCAAAAGCAAAATTTATCAAGAACATTGTTGTGAATACAGAATAACTTTGAAAAATAAAAGTGATTTTAAGGTACTAATAGCTTCTTGTATATTAATAGCTTATTGTTGTTTATATGCAGTAGCTCATTGGAACCTCACAATATCAGGGTGATATCTCCAGTTTACAGATGAGAAAATTAAACCAACAGCGCTAAGAAAAAAGACTGAGATTGATATAGCAAGTTGCAGCAAATCTGGGACTAGATTCTTGGTCTTTTGAGGTTCTAGATGGGGTTCTGGCTTGCGTATTCATTAAAAAACATTGAATTTGATTCATCATAAAGAGTTAGGAAGCTACTATTGGGAGAAGAAACAGAAAAAAGTCATATTGTGAACACATACGAAGGTAGAAATTTTCTGTGACAACCAGCAGAACCCTGTGAGGTAAATAGAAAGCAAATGCACCCATGAGAACAGAACTCCACACTCTTAATTTTAATGGCAAATCCAAGCACATTTGATGTTCCTGTAATATTGGGAGCATTGTGGCCTTTGATGAAACGCCTCACGCATGTGCAATGGTCAAAATGTTGTCAATATTCTGTGGTTATTTCCATTCCATTTTCAGTACTAAGTAGCTGGCTAGAGTGCCGGGGATGGATGCGGGTGGCCAGGGCAGCCAGCTGGGTGTCCAGTACGTAGACTCAACCTATCCAGCATCATTTAACATCTTCTGGGAGCTGGAAGAGAGCAGGCATCTCACTCCAGTGACCTCTCAAATATACTCAATGGCTTTGGCTGCCTATGTCATGTGGGGAGGGATGGAAGTAAGAGAACTACAATCAGGGGAAAAAAATTTAAAAAAAATGAAGCTCTCTTTAGTTTACAATCCCAAGAAACATGACCTCAAAGGGATCGGTTTCAAAGGAAACAGAACTGGTTTGGCCTTCCTTCAGGCCCCTGTCACATTTGCACTCCATTCTACCTGGGATAAGCTGTGGACACATGAGAACATGTTTATTTCCAGCATTGATTTGTCCTTCCCTCCCACTTCACTTCCCATTTTTCTCCTTCTCCAACTTCCACTCCCTACCAGGCACAGAAAGCCTTCCAGGAAACCAGAGCTCTTTGCAGAAGTGTGTGCACCCTCTGGAAAGGCTACTGTCATACCACACAAATGACTAACGGCCCCCAGAAAGTGCTCTCTCCTTCCTGGACCACTGTGGTAACTGCAATGTGGGTTCTTTTGGAAAGAACAAAAAGCAATATCTTTTATTGTCTGATGCTTTGTGGTTAAAAAAAAAATACATTCGTGTATATTCTCAATTGATTTTCACATCAACCCTGTGAGGTAGGGTTAAATGTTTTCTATCAAGGGTCTTGTGTAGATGACCTTGAGAAGTCACTCATCTCTCAATAGACTCCATTTTCCATCTGGAAAATGAGATAAATGGCAATGTGCATTTCCTCCACCCCTGCATGCAGAGCAATATATATATATTTTTTTAAATGTGGGATGAAGACAAAGCTTAGCTTGCTGCTTCTACTGGAAAGGGTGAGTTCTCCCAGCAACTCTTTGGAGTTATCGGGCCTATTGTCTCTTAACCTCTTGATAATTTGGATGCATGTCCTGAAAACCGGAAAGACCTGGGAATAGTGCCAGACTAGAAAATTGTGGCCATTTTTTTTCATTATATACCAAGTTTAAAACGTCTTCCAGGAACGAGTATACATTATCACATCTAATCTTTAAAAACAAATACTTTTGCAGGAAAGGAAACTGAGGTTAAGAGATTAAACAAAACCGACTTGAGGCTGCCCAGCTAATTAGAGGTGGAGCCAGGGCTTGCTATCGAGTCTGCCTTTCCCCTGCAAAAAAATTAAATGGTACCCCAGCATTGGCTTCTCACAGGGCATGATTCTATTTGTGTTTTGCCCCAGGTATCTGGCCATTGTTCACCCACTGAGACCACGGATGAAGTGTCAAACAGCCACCGGCCTGATTGCCCTGGTGTGGACAGTGTCCATCCTCGTCGCCATCCCATCTGCGTATTTCACCACGGAGACGGTCCTCATCATTGTCAAGAGCCAGGAGAAGATCTTCTGTGGCCAGATCTGGCCGGTGGACCAGCAGCTCTACTACAAGTCCTACTTCCTCTTCATCTTTGGTATCGAGTTCTTGGGCCCGGTGGTCATCATGGCTCTGTGCTATGCCAGGGTCTCGCGCGAGCTCTGGTTCAAGGCGGTCCCCGGGTTCCAGACAGAGCAGATCCGCAAGCGGCTGCGCTGCCGTCGGAAGACCGTGCTGGTTCTCATGTGCATCCTCACCGCCTACGTGCTGTGCTGGGCGCCCTTCTACGGCTTCACCATCGTGCGTGACTTCTTCCCCGCGGTGTTTGTGAAGGAGAAGCACTATCTCACCGCCTTCTACATCGTGGAGTGCATCGCCATGAGCAACAGCATAATCAACACCCTGTGCTTCGTGACCGTCAAGAACAACACCATCAAGTACTTCAAGAAGATTATGCTGCTCCACTGGAAGGCTTCCTATAATGGAAGTAAGTCGAGCGCTGACCTTGATCTCAAAACCATGGGGATGCCTGCAACTGAAGAGGTGGACTGCATCAGACTGAAATAATCCAAAGGACCTTGCCAAAGTTTAAACCCAAGACAGGATCTTTGGGTCCTGGATCAGTGTGCTTGGATATACACATGGACCACCGATTCTTGGTTTTCTGCAGAGGACAAATTGAATGTGTCATGAGGACACTGTGTTCAAGGAGCTCAGGATTTCGAAAACTGATGTGACAAGAGACTGTCATTAGTAGTCGACATTCATTAAATGCCTAATTTGTATGATGAGTAGGCACTGGTGAAAACTAACATGTTGATGATATTTCGTTGACAAAATGAAATAGGCATTAAACCAAGGAAAATGTGGCGAAGACTCTGGAATAAAGAGGGAGCTGGAGCGAGTATCTAGGAGCACAGTACATGTGTGGACAGCATGAAGATCTCTCCAGGTCATTGCAGCTACTCATCATATACTGGTCGAGCTTCATCTCTAAGAGTACTCTTAGGCTTGAGTTCACTCCTAACATTTTCAAGGCTGGGGAAAGAATGCAATGGAGGGTCCCATCTCATCTCATCCCTGGTTCTGACCCTCACTGGGAGCAGCCCTGCATGCCTGCACATAGAAACCTGAGGATTCATGGCCAAGTTCATGCAAACTCCCCCTTCCCCTGCCACACAATGCCTCATGTATGGATCTGCATAGACATAAGGCTTATCATCAAGAGGGTGGACATGAGGAAGAAGCCACAAGACCCTGGACACCATTTGGACAGTGAATTGTAGAGTTTTGAATCTTTGGGGCAAGTCTGGAGAAGGGAAGCCTGGGCTCAGGGTGGGAGTGGCTCCATGGACTATTCACCCCTGGGTGAAGGGAAATGCAGAGGGAAGAATCAAAACAGGACTTCTAAAAGCATTTGGGGCTCAGGGCAGGGGCTTGAGTTCTTTGGGTATAAGGATACTGCATCTTTGCCTCTCAGTTATTCTGGCCTAAACCTATTTAGGCTTCTCATTCAACCCTTTCCTTCTTTCTTATGTATCCATGCCTGTCCAACATGGAAGTTTTGAAAGTTGACACAACACCTCATGGATGTGGCCAACAACCTATGTGAGAAAATGCTTCCGACCATACAAAACACCAAGAAAAAACAAAAAAAGAATAATAATTCTGGGTAATGTGCTGGGACAAAGAAAACCCTGTTACATTGCCATCTCCTTCTTTCAGTATCCTTTCTGTGAATTATTCCCCTACTTTTTTTTTTTTTTTAAAGCAGAGCCTCATGCATTCTGTTCCTAAAAACATGGTACAAGCACAGCTGTGGGACTTGGAAGCAAAAACTTGAAGGGAATGGTGATAGGCCTCCAGTCAGGAGCTGGGCGCAGGGTGTTGGAAACTCCCAAAATCAAAGCATCTTCATGATTCTGGAAGTAATGACCGATATTCCCCTGTGTGTTCCCAGTCAGCATGAATCTGTGTGATATAATAATGTTTCTCCATCTGCTTTTATTCTCATGAGTGTGTAGACCTACAGAGTGGACATGTCTTGTCCTTCTTGTTGAATTCTAGAGCAGAACATTTTTGAGGCTGGGATTCCTGGGTCATGTTTTCTCTCCAAGTATAGTCAACTCTTTGTTTTAGGCAGCAAAGTTTATTTTTTCTTTATTTCCATGGAAAACACATCTCAAAGACCTATATATTCTCATTCATCACCCAACCGAATTACTCTACAGTTAGAATTTTCTAAGAAAATAAAAGTTAACTAAATTATTAGCCTAAACCAAGCACACATTGGAAAGAATATCTTATTTTTCTAATAGAATCACATATTACATTCTAAAAATCACTAGTTAGCTTTTGGATTAAAAAATAATAAGATAATGCAATTTATGGACATTATGGTTACCATGACTTTTAAGAATACTAAACAAGAGTTGACTGTATTAAATAGAAAGGTTTTTTTGGTTTTTTTTTTAAATATGACAACAAAATTCCTTTCTGCTTTTCAGCCTAAAATGTATCAAATTTTTCAGTTGTTTAACTGTCTGTGATATTTCTGGGTATTAGTGTCTGCTTGTGATTTTATAGTGAATGAAAGTGTTACTATTCAGTGAAATAAAAATAGATGTATATATAGGATGATTGACCAATACAGTTCCTATAATTTCTCTCTCCTGCCTATCTGTTTCCTAGCTGTAGTAGACAGTCTTTGAGTGAATATCAAGTCAATTCCATGATCATATGAGCTGTGAGAACAGTGCTACTTCATGCTCTTATTGCCTACAAACTTCCCCTTGCCATCCTGAAGAGATGGAACTGATTTAATGTATCCGCTTCCGTTAATTCTGCACTGGTAAAAATATGAATGCTTTTTAGCATCTAGGTGCCAAGACTTGAAATCTGAGGACCAGTTGATGCTGATTATGTAAGCTAGGGCAAACCCTTTGAACAGGCTCCATGCCCACACACACAAAGTGAACAAGACAGGAACATACCATGCCTGCTGTGTTCAGATTCATCGAACTGGCTACTCAGCTGCTGGCTTCTCCAGAAAATGGTGGTGAGCCCAGCAAGGTGACACGTAGGATTATGTATTTCTTTTCAGTTCTCAAAATATTTTAATGCACAAAGACATACTCACATGGTCCTATACAGAAGCATAAAGACTTGATTTTGTAAAATTAAATGATTTTCATAGCTAAAAATAAAAGATAAGGACAGATTTAGAGTAAAAGCTTTTGCCTGCTTAGTGCCTATTTTCAAAACAGCTTCTTAAAGACACTAAAACAAGGCAATGCGGTGGTCACTACAGCAAGCTCTGAAGCATGACACAAGTTCCATGCTCATTATGGAAAATAATGCTAAGGAATTGGCGAGACAGCCAAGAAATTATAAATAGGAGTCCTGTTTCTTGAAAAATAAGATAAATTTTGGGATGCATCCACAAAGAAGGAGTCCAATTCTCCTTCCTAGAGTGTAAGGGAGAATATCAAATTCAAAACATTTGTTTCATGGTCAATGAAACTGAACTCCAGAATGGGGAAGAGAGATGTTCAGGGTCACACAGCTGGTCACCGTGAGAGCCAGAGATAGAGCCAAGGCTCCTGAAGCTTAGTGCAGGATTCTTCTACATGCCTGCCTATCATTTCATGCAAGAGCATCAAAATCTTAGAAAGGAAGGATCTTTGCCAAGAATCCTTGAGGTGACTGTTCCACCCCGGTCTGGCCCTCTCTGGAGACCCTTAAGCAGTTTAGCAAAGACATTTCTGGCTCCTTTGCAAGCCAGGTTTAGCTCATTCTACCCCTGGGAACTCAGCACAGACATGGAGGATGGGAGGGTTTAGGGGGAAAGAAAATGCTTAGATGTGTTCATAGCTGCTCTTTCTCTAAGATACCTAGTTGTGGGTCCCTAGGAATATCAAAGAAAGATACTAAACAGCTGTGTGCCTTAGGGAGCAGAGGAAAGGGATGCAGAAGCCATGCTTGGTGGCATGTCTAGACTGGCAGGCAGGCCCTATGTGCCAGGGTTCAGAGGCTTCAGATGCCAAGTTACCTCCTGCCCCTGCCATTGAGGATAAGCGAGGCGGGGGAGATTTTTGGATGATGTAGAACTTCAACTGGACAAGTGAGAACTAGAAGCAAAAACGAAAGCATTCACTTGGGAAGAGAAATGTTTCTTTTTTGTGCTCCTAGAATCTGGAGTTGCTTTTCACCAGGGAAGGATTTCTTATACAATGATGGATTGTCGTCCCTGAAGAGGTGACCCAAACCCCCAAACACACAACTAAATAAGGGTTATCTGAGCCTCACCTGAGAGTGGGTTTTGCTAAGAGGAGAAAGGGGGGAAGAGAGAGAAACTGGCCTTAGGAAGCAGACCTGTATGATGGGGTGAGGGAAGCATCCATCTCCAGAGGGAAACAAGAGAAGGGGTGTACAGAGGAGGTTACTCAAAACAAGAGTGGCTGCAGGATCATTGGACTGAGCTGTATATGTCATAGGACTCCTCGGTCTAAGTCTTCACCCAGCCTCCTAGCCCTTTATACAGAAGAGGAGGTCGAGTCTCAATGCAGAGTGGTTTTTTGAGGTCACGCAGGCATTGAATGGTGGGCAGAGATCTGAAGCTAGGCAGCTTGACTCCAGAGCTTGTCACTCTGCTACAGCCTTTAAGTGATTTTTCTGGGCCTTCCTTGAACTTTTTTTATTTTTTGGGGTATCAAGGATTGAAACTAGGGGTGCTCTACCACGGAGCCTCTTCCCCAATCCTTTTTATTTTTTAATTCTGAAACATGGTTTTGCTAAGTTGCTTAGGGTCTTGCTAAGTTCCTACAGCTGACCTCTCCAATTTGCAATCCTTCTGCCTAAGCCTCTGAAGTTGCTGGAATTACAGGCATGCACCATCCTGCCTAGCCTTCCTTGGACTTTCTAGCAAACTAAATACATATTCCAATCAATAAATGGTAAGTCAGCTCCTAAATTAACCATATTTTCTCCAAACCAGTATAGCACAACTCCCTCTTTCTCTTTTTCTTTTTTGGGAAGTTTTATTTGCCCTCAATACATGCCCCTAGTGCAGATGTCCTTAACTTACCTCTGAGTTCCTCGGGGTTTTTTTTTTTTTTTTTTTTTTTTGGCATTTAGTGATGTTTCTAGCCCCTTTTTAAAATAATATTTTCAAATTTATATAATAAAATACATAGAGCTACAAAAGAAATCAATTGTATTGAAATTCAGTTATCAAAATATTTTGAAAGTTTGTGATAAAATTACATAAATATTTATTTCTATTATATCTCTTTATAGTACATCTTTAATGCCTTAAGTAAGATTCAACATCAAGGCTATTAGCTACCATAGTTTTTTTTTTTTTTTTTTTGCTGGGGTGGGGAGGTTCTGGGGATTGAACTCAGGGGCATTTGACCACTGAGCCACATCCCCAGCCCTATTTTGTATTTTATTTAGAGACAGGTTCTCACTGAGTTGCTTAGTGCCTTGCTTTTGCTGAGGTTGGCTTTGAACTCGTGATTCTCCTTCCTCAGCCTCCCAAGGGCTAGGATTACAGGCGGGCGACACTGTGCCCAGCTACTACCGTGATTTTGAGGTAACAGTGAATGTGAATGATACCTTGAGATTGTTCACCAAACTGTAATGTGATGTGATTCCTCTGGGCAATGGTCTCAGGGACTGCTAGGCCTAGAGTGGTTGTTGCCTACTCTATAATGGCAGAAAATGCTAGAGTTCAACTATGGGTTAGTGAGAAGAATGATACTTTTTTCTCCCCCATCCAAGTTCATGTCCTTCTGAACTGCTTCAGAACACCTGCCTCAGAGAGAGGCCCAGACAAGCACACTGGGGTGGGCACTGCTAGAGATGGAGACTACAGGAAGGAGGAGGTACACAGATTTAAGTGGAATTAAACTGAAAGATCTTCATGGGACACTTTTCTTTGAGGAAACCTCAGTGGGCCTATGGTTCCCCAACTTTCTATTCCTGTGCCCTCTTTCTGATCTACGTGGCAAAGACTCATCTGAGCAGCCTGGAAAACTCTTCTTGTAACAAGGATTCCAGAACTCTCTCACATAGGTATTTAACAACTTGTAGGTTATGAAACAGCTCTCTCTCTCTTTTTAAACAGGCCCCTATAGGAATTTTGTGACTTATTTATGGAGGTCATAACTTATAAATCTATAGATTCTGGTTTTAAGTAATATAAGGGGTAAGCATATCCTGCTAAAAGAATTCAATAGATGAGGATTCTTCTCATATCAAACCATGATTCTGTTCTAGAAGATCCAGTGATCAATCAATTTGCAAGATTAGACTGGGTCACCTACCTTCTTACCTTGAGAGAATTCCTCTGCTAATAAGGATAGAAGTGGATTGCAGACTAGCTGCCTTAACACTTTCCTTCCTTCAGTAATTGGAATCCTTGGAAGGGAGGAGAAATTGAAAGGATAAAATTTATAGAAAAGATTAGTATAACCATTTGAGAAATAGAAGAAGAAAGAGAAACCAGGAGTGGAAAGGGAGGCAGAATATTAAAAAAAAAAAAAAAAAAAAGAATGAATTTAGAGTGCCTGGGAAATTTAGCTTTCTTCCACTACTCAGTATCCTCTTTTTCTTAGTGAAAGAATCATGTTTTTAGTTCAGAGTAAAGATTTTATTTCCCGGGCTCCTTTTCTGCTAAGGATGTTCCTGTGACCACGTATCTACTGGTAAAACCTAAGAGGTTTTAAGTAAAGAAAGCATGTTCCTTTACTTCCCCACCAAGAAGAGAAGTTCCTTTCTCTTTATCTTCTAAAATCCTGTAGTTTGAGATAAAAGATGTATTAGTAGGAGCTCTAGCAGCCATCTTGGATAATGAAAATAAGTTTTGCACCATAGTGATGGTAGACAAGAGGGTGGGAAGGAAAATGAGCCACTCTGTGGTATCCAAACCAACACTGGACTTCTCTGGACAATCTCTGGACTTCTCTTAAGTGAGATAAAAACAAATTTCCATTTTGTTTAAATCATTTTTTGAGGAGTTCTTTTTCTAGATGCCACTCTAGGGAAAATGTCTTAATTAAATGTTAAGGCTTAGACACCGTTAGTTCTAACTACATTTTGTCTTTCACACAATTTTCAACCAGAGTTACATTGTCACACCACATGAGTGGGATATCAGTGTTCTCCAGAATATTAGTACCTTAATAAAAATCCAATCTGAACAATTGTATATTAATTGTTACCACACCTATGAGGAGTGTGTATGTATATATGTGTATGAATGTGTGTGTGTGTGTATATATATATTTTAACCTGATCTCCAGGTGCATCTCCTTATCTCCTTTATCATGGGAATACTTTTCTTTTGAAGGATAGAGATTACCTAACTGTTATTTTTTGGCTTTTGTGATATGGGATCTAATAATGTACTATACTATAAAACTATATTATTAATTCTAGTTAATCAAATGCTTTGTACTGTAATGAGTAATTTACAAGCATGATTTTATTTAATCCACATAACCCTATGAGATTGGTGGTAATGGTGTGCCTGAAGGTAACTTGTCTAGTAAGTGGTTACCTTAGAGTTCCAAACCAGGTCGTTTTGATTTTAGAACATGAGGTTACTAGGATATAGTGTTTGTAAATTTCTAGGTTTTCTTCCACTTTTTATTTAAAGACACAAGGCCAAGGAGTGGAAAGGATACCTTTGAATGACATCAAGTTGGAAACACCCTATCTGGTCTTTCTTTTATTCTACCAGTGTACAGAGGAGTATTTGAGGATGAAGGTCCCATGGTGGAAATTCAATCTAAGTACACAATTTTTTTCTGTTTGTTTTTTTCTCTTGTCTCAAAGGCTAAAAGGCAGTAGGTAAGACAGATGGTTCCAGGGAGCTGTCAGCTTCCACATACCAATAATTAGAAAAGACCCCAAACTGGTCACCTAAATGGGAGCTCAGAGGCTCTGAATAGTAGAGAAGTGTGCACCTGAGGCTGTTTCAGACTGAGTTCTCTGAAACGTTTCCAGAATGCTAAAATGAATAGATGGTTTGTAGGGAATACTTTTTGCAACCCAGAGTCAGAGCAGTTACAATATGAAGCATTAAAATTATTCCTATAGTTTTTTGGACCTTTTTATTTAGGAAGTGGGCCAACCAAAGACTTCCATGAATTTCCAGGAAGAACATTTTGAACATCAAAAAATAGTAAACAATCTTACTGGACAAAAAAATAATTGACTACTGGGTGTGGTGACATATGCCCATAATCCCAGAGAATCAGGAGGCTGAGACAGTAGGATGGCAAGATCAAGGCCAGCCTAATCAACTTAGCAAGAACCTCCACATCTTAGTGCGAACCTGTCTCAAAAAATAAAAAGGGCTGTGACTGTCACTCAGTATAAAGTGGGTGCAATCCCCAGTACCAAAAGAAAAAAAAATAGTGACAAGTTAATAAGTCCATTTTTTAGTTGAAGAGCATTGAAAAGTTGGGGACAGAGAAGGTGTTCTTCTTTGGCATATACACAGCAACCTGTGAAATCCCTGAATTAGAAGAGGCATTTGAATGTTAGTGTCATTAGTTTTAGGATTTACCAAGAAAAATATGTTTAAAAATTCAAAATAGTAGTTTGCAAAACAAACTGTCCTTCATTCCAAGTGGTCCTTCCAACATTTAAAAGAACTTTTGACCACAAGGAGAAGGTTGGGTTTTCAGATAAAATGTTTTCACAAGTCAATCAGTGTTTACATGACAACGCATCACCAAACCAAGTAGGTACGCCATCGCCATTCCCACCTCATGCTCAATAAAAGCTAGTGATACCACATTTGTTTACATCTCACCCGCCCATCACACGGCAGACCTATCAATGCATGATCCTCCTTCCAAGTATTACTGGCCTCCTCCATGAAAATCTAGGTTTAACAGATGTCTTCTTGGTCCTTGTTATCACTGAGACAGGTCGTTCACTTTCTCAGGCTCCAAAAACTGTTACTGGATTCTGTGGGCTGTGCCCCTTACTAGCTGACCTGGATGATAGGGGTTTTTCTGCCTCTTTCAAAGTCTCCCAATGCAAGAAGAGAGGGGAAAAAAAAAATCCTCCTTCTTTCAGTCTAAGACCACACTGCATGCATTTGTTTTGGCAGAATTCCCTAATCTTTTCCACATTCGTGGTAGTTTGCTAATCTTTCTCGAAACTTGAACATATTCAATCTTTAATGAGTAGGAAGTCCACTCAGGTAGGCTTGTGCCCAGGAAGCCTAAACTTTCATCTAACATGAGATAAGGAGCAGCTGGCCCTAATGAGGGACCTTGGTAATATGAGCTTCAGTGAGTAAAATATACACTTATCTACTCAAAGTAAACCTGTTTTTAGGAATTATTCACAGTCCAATTTGGGGTATATCTGTGATGGGGGGAAGGGTTTCCTTCTGCAAGGACACAGTATCACCAAGGATCTAACCAATTACAATAAGAAAGTCAAATCAATCTTTTTGGGGGGGTGGGGTACTGGGGATTGAACTCAGGAGCACTCGACCACTGAGCCACATCCCCTGCTTTATTTTGTATTTTATTTAGAGACAGGGTCTCACTGAGTTGCTTAGTGCCGTGTTTTTTTGCCAAGGCTGGCTTTGAACTCACGATCCTCCTGCCTCAGTCTTCAGAACCTCTGGGATTACAGGCATGCACCACCACACCTGGCCTCAAATCAATCTTGATCTGAAGAATCGGCATTCAAGTAATAGTATTTTCCCCATGAACAATGAACAGTTAGTGGGTATTTTATATATATATTATATATTATATATATACACACACACACATACACACACATACACACACATGTACATACATGCATACACATAAATATAATTTACTTTATATTTTATGATTGAGAGCTCCTCTCAACTCCCCTAATTTCCTGATAAATTATTGTTCTGAAACTGAATTTCCTCGTGCTGAGAGTGGAAACTAAGGAAATGGCCCTAAAGTTTGGGCAGGTGCCAGCAAGAGTTGAAAAACTGGAATTGTAACATATTTTCTGGCTAGCACAGCATGGCAAAATGTATATATGAGGATTTCTTGGCTTTTGTTCCTATAAATTGGAATGTTCCTATAGGACAAGGAGATAAATTAGCTACCTACCCTGTTTTAGTCAAACTAAGATTAAATTAAATTTTCCTTTTTATATTGTTTTCTCCTATTTCTGATGTGGGTGGGTGACTCAATTCAATCTGTTGAAACCAGCAGGGCCTGTGGCTTAGGGTTAGCAGAATCAATAATGGCCTTAGGATATCTAGTTCCTAACACCTGGAACCTGTGAATCTTGCCTTCATGGATATGATTAAGTCAAGGATACTGAGGTCGTGAGTTGGGAAGATGATCCAATGGGCCTGCAGGTATATAGAAGGGTTCCTGAAGGTAGAAGGCAGGGCTAGATTTGGTGACAGAGAGGAGGTGGTGATATTGACAGGTGACAGACAGACATGAGTGGTGGGAACATGAGGCTGGGGAAAGGACCTATAGACTGGACCCATTGTACTGACCCCCACGTGCTTTCACTTTTGAGGAGCAGCTCTTCCTGGCGTAAGTTGACAAGGTATGTTACTTTTCTCAGAAAATCACCTGTTATCTGCAAGATTTCAGGGGGTGACTTTTGTGACCCTTATGCAGACCAGATTCTACAACTCAGGGAGAGAAGAATAATTCCCTCCCAACAATAAAATCAGTAAGAACAGGTTCCAATCAGAGCTAGTCAGTATGGTCCAAAGTAATCTGGAGCTGTCATGGCAGTGGGGACTTGAAAGTCTGACATCATTGTATTTTCAGTCAAAAGTCAAGAAGTGAACCTGAACGGAACTCTCTGGAAACTTCTCTGGAACCCCCCCAATAAAACTGGAGTGTTCCTTTTCTGTCTGACAGGACCCACTCCCTTGAGAGTGTCTTCCTTTTCCCTTTTTAAATCTCTTCTAATAAACAAATGCCTGTAACTCTGAGTAACATGTTGAAATCTTTCTGGCCTGTTTGCAAAAACTGGGCAGAAGGAAGGCCTTCACTGATGCTTTAGTTTCCTGGAAGGCCCCAGCAGAGATTGGAGTGGTACACTTTGAAAATGTAGAAAGTGGTCACAAACCAAGGCCATCCTTGGTTCTCCTCTCGGAGCCTTCTGAGGGAACCAGCCCAGCCAACATCTTGACTTCAGTCCTGTGAAGCTGTACGTCTGATCTCCACAAGTATCCAAAGACTCCAAACTCTCCTTAGGGTTGCTATCTTGGAGCCCACTTGGGAGACTTTAAGTTTCTAAGTCCCCCCCTCCTCCCGCCCAGATCTGCTTGCAGAATCAGCTGGTAGGCTTTGCTACCTCTCAGTTCCTGGCTTTTGACTCTGGCCTCCTGCTGTTGCTGGATTGCAGTTGGATTCCAATTGCCAACATTGCACTGTCATGCTGAAGACACCTGCCAAGTCCTTCCTTGGGGGACAAGGCATTGTGGAGAGTGAGGTTATGATTTGTGGTAAGATGAGATATTTGGCTTACCACTGGATTTCTCCTTGTTCTCTTGACATCCCCCATGACAATGAAGATGTTCCAGAAGAGCTGACAGTCTAAATGTTCCTTTCAGAAAAAACTTCCTTCATGGGTTAAAAAAAACCTATGCCCAGAACTTGGAGCTGAGAGAAATCCGAATAGTTTTGAAAAAACAGATCAGCATTGCTGGATCTTTCCTTCCCCAGAGCATTCTCTTTAAGCCCTTGGTCAGAAATTACTTTCCTGGAGATTTTAGCTCATTTGGAACTAAGCATGCTGTCTCCTGTTGGGTTGCCCCAGAGGGAGAATTATATTCATGCAAACCCCAAGCAGGGGCACCTGCTGGCTTGTTGACATGCTTAGTCAATACAATGCTGTGTTGTGTCCCTTCTGTGCTTGAAGCTCTCCCAGAAGAGAGCTATCTCTAGGGCTCAGAGAAGAAATGTCAGAGCATACCATTAAGACCAGATATTATATTTGTCAGTATTCCCATCTGGGTCTATGGGTATAACAAAAATAAAACCAATTTCTTTTGTTTTGTGAAAACTTTTACTTTTATTATTTCACAGATTAAAAAATTAGGAATTCTATTAAAACAGTCATTGCAGCTGGTATTATTGGTTTTCCCATCCAACACTACTCATTCATTATTTCTTTAACAACTATTTATTTAATGCTTACTATGTATTAAGACCACATAGGTGTTGGAAATTCGGTAATGAATAAGATAAGTTAGTCTTCATGAAACTTATGGTTTAGGTCAATCAATCAAACACAAAAACCGAATACATTCATAAACATGTAACTTCTGATAGTGATAATCTCTATGAAGAAAGAAGAGAAGAATAAATTGCTAGGAAGTGACAATTGAAGGAATGAGATAGAGAGGAGTTGGAGGTGGTTTAGATAGAGAGGTCAGGAGCAGCTTAGTTTCTGGAGGTTGAGATGAAGAAGCCAGCCCTGCAAAGACCTGGGAGATCTTTCTAACAGTAGGACTTACTAGAGCCCTGGGGGCAGGCGATGCTTTGTGAAGTAAAGAACAGCAAGAGGCTAGTATACCTGGAGTAAGGAGAAAATGGGCATGAGAGGAGGCCGCACCCAAGGTCACCCAGGACCTCACAGGCCGTGGTGAAGAGTGTAAAAAATTTTTTCCCTCATATGAGAGGAATGGATTGGAGTATTTAAATCAAGGAATTGACTTGGCTGTAAATAATCGCTTAAAACTAAGCATTATTGCAATAAGAACAGGGAGTGTGGGAGAATGGCCCAAGTTTGGAAGCTGGGAGAAAGGTTAGGAGGCTGACTTGCGCTATTGCTGGAAGACTTCTATCCCATTGAGTTTTCCACTTATGTTTCCCTATTTTTAATTGCAATGAGTCCTTAAATTTACTGAATATTCCATTTTCACAGCATTTTTCTTATTTCTTAAGTATGATTTCTTCCTTTATCTTAGTACAACTTTTTGATATACTGCTTTCTCCAAATTGTCTCTATGGTTAACAGGTATGTTCTATTTAATTATTTATTATTTTTTCAAAGCTGAGCAGTTAAAATCATAGTCTCAAGGTAGATTGCCTGGTGGCCAAATGCTCTTCCCAGTTTTTCACTCTGAGTCTTACAGCCTCAGGAGATCTGATCTGATAAAGCTGAACAGATTTTGTGTAAGTGTGTGTGTGTGTATGTGTGATCTTAATGTTCAAGAGCAAATAGTCCACTCTGACTTCCAATAGGCCACTGCAGCCCTAGAGAGCTCATGATGTTGTGATTCTTCATCTTTTCCAGATCCTCATCCAAGAAGCTGTCATCTCTACTGGGAGAACATCTAGACTTTTTAATTTTCCCTCACAGGAGGCTAACATCTGGTGGAGGCTCTTCCTTCTAATAAATTAATTCTCACATGGTGAAATTCCTGTGAATTTTTGAGTAACACGGTGGATAGTTCTTCTTGGGAAAACCTCAACTAAACTATGAGATTACAAAGTAGTGTGATGAAATATACGGGATGAGTTGGAGGAAATGACATCAATGACAACCTAAGGATCAAGTAATGCTAATTAAGAGGAAAAGATGGGTGCTATTGTGGGACAGATCGAGAGAAAGTATTAGGGAGGTTTTATCTTCCTTAAGTTTTTATGATATTTAGTTGTGAATATCTTAACTATGAAAGAGAAAGAAATGTTTGCAATAGTATGTGTCAGAAGCTTAACTCTTGATTTTGCGGCAATTCAAAACAATAGATGGCTACAAAGCTTGACCCTGGTTAATCCGGGTAGATGATAAACTGTAAGAAAACAACTCTCTACTGGATCTGCCCCTCCATTTAAGCAATTTTTATTGAGACTCCTTAAACTCAGATTCTACCCTTGTTAGCCAGTCTAGTATGGATACTTCCAGTTAAAAACACTTCCATTGAACAGCATTTCTGTAGAAATTTTCAGGCCATATTCAAGACCATATTCAAACTGAAAGAAAATATTACTTAATCAAAAGATTCTGTTTCATAGAAAAGGAGGTTTTGCCCTAGAAATTTGCTTAACATTGCAGAAACAATTGGTAGTAGACTTTTAGAAAAATTTTATTCCCTTTCAGACAAGATTGCAATGGAGGGTCAAAGTCCTTAATTCATGCAATCTTTCAACAAATATTTACTACAAGCCTACTGCTTGGCAGGCAATGCTCTAACCCCTTGAGATCTAGGGTAAACAATCACACAAAGCTTTACTTTATCATAGAGTTTATATTTTGGTGGGGGTAGGGACCTTTTCTTTCCAAATACATATTTGAAGAAAGGCATGCATTCATGAATGGATATTTATACATAGCTTCCAATATAACTGAAACAAACAAGTAAATGAATATATAATGTAGAACATGAAGAAAAACAAAAAGACTGGCATCAATCAGGAATAATAATTATTTTAGGTTGATGGTCAGGGAAATTTTCTTTGAAAAGGTGACACATGAACAGGCATCTTAATATTACAGTGCAGCCAGGTGCACACCTGTAATCCCAGAGACTCAGGAGGTTGAGACAGGAGGATCACAAGTTCAAAGCCAGCCTCAGAAACTTATTGAGGCATTGTCTCAAAGTAAAAACTAAAAAGGGCTTGGAGTATGGCTCAGTGGTTAAGCACACCTGGGTTCAAACTCCAGGACTTGTACACATTTCTGACAAGCTTTTGAATTCAGAATATTTAAAGAATCCCTGAAAATTATCAACAAAAATAAAATTGGAGATTTCAAAAAATAAAATATACTGAAAGCTAATTCCCAACCAACTGGAATGTTTAAAATTGAAAAGCAACAACAACAACAACAACAAAATAGTGGCAATACTACACATCAACAAGAATGTGGAGACCGCAACTCTCACACATTGCTAGGAGAAATACAGAACTCCTCTCATTAAATGCTGACTTCTATGTTTCTTTTTTATGATTTCCAATGGAAATGATTTCCCCTAAATGCGTCCAACATCCCATCCAGGTCACCGAACATGTATGAGCACCACCCTGTGCATATGTGTTTTGTCCTTACCCCACCACACACAGGAAAGTACATCTTAGTTTCTGTGTATAGGCTGGAAAATCTGAAACTTCATTTAACACATAATTAAAATTATGGTAGCAAATCTGAAGTAAAGCTCAATGTGACTACATTACCCTTCACTATTTAGTCTATCTTCTCTCTTTCAACCTATATTGTAATATCTTTCTGTACCTGCAGAAACTAGTTAGTATTTTAGTTCCTGTACTACAATGAGGCATAATAATTGGGCTTGGTCACTTTCATGTAAAACTCACATAAATGGTAGGAAATAAATTAGTTAGACAAAGTTATATATACTCAATATTATATATGCTATATAATAATATATATCACTCATTTATTCCAAAACATTTTTGAGCTCTTATTTTTTTTACTTATTTCATAAAAACCCAGGCTTTTGGAAGAAAGATCACATATCCATTTATCTCTTAGTTACTGGGCAGAACAGAAATCACTAATTAGGAGAAATTAAAAAATTTTATACACAAATTCAACATTGTAATTGCAGTGGAAATTATCATCTCATTCTAAATAAGGAAACAAGTTAATTTTGTCGGAAATATGTCTGGTATGAAAATTAAGTGCTTATCAATAACATTCCCAGGAAGCCATTTCTACCCAAAGAGTTGTTTGCTTTATTTACTGCATCCCCTGCTGACTTCAAAGTTTAGGAACTTTAGATTATAGAAATTCCTTTATCCCCAAAGAGTTGCAATGCCCTTCTTCAACAGGAAAGGAACTGAGAAATTACCTTGTCCAATCCCCTCATTTTATGAAGTCTTATGCAAAGACCACACAGATGGTAGAGATTTGGGATAAAAATCTGGTCTTTGAATCTCTTGGTCATTGTTCTTTACTAGAAGATAAATAATGGGTGTGGCTTGTTGTGAGGGTTGTGTGGGGAAAGAGTGTCAGTTCTGGGCAGAGTAGACTAATCTCAGAACTTTCTAGAGGCCCTGTTCCTGGGAAAACAAACTGTGTATCTTCTTCCCACCTGCCATCCACCACAGCCTCCTTGTGCAGGTTTACGTCAGAGATGGCCACTGGGGACTAAGCGCTCTAGAGAAAATACAGTTCAGAAATTCCTTTCATAGGAGAGGAAATGAAACCAGAGGGGTTAGGCAATCTTCACCTTCCTCCTGTTGAAAGAGGCAAACAGTCTCAGAAGCTTGGCTCTGATGCAATTGGTATTGAATATTGCATTTAATCGTGGTCTCTGGGCTGTGGGCCTTATTGTCATGAGCCTCTCGTTTTGCTGACTGATAAAGCAGAAAAACAGAGAAGTAGTGTAGTGTGATGAGAAAGTGCCAGCAGGAAATGAGTGCCATTACCACCCATGGCTCCCAGCTTCTCTTTGTAAGGCTTCTCTGGAAATCTTGCTTTGCTGGTCTCATTTTGAGTAGTTTTGCAGGGCTTCATTTAAATCATGCTTACTTGCATTAAATTTCATGATGAAGAGTGAATCCTTAACTGGACTAGAACAAAGCCTGTGGTTACTTTGTGCCTCTGCACTGTCTCCATTGTCTGGGGCCTGAACCTATCCCGGTAAGAGTGAGGCTAGAGTGAGAGGGGAACAGGCCATGGTTCAGATGAAATAATGTAGTATGTGCCCCAAACACAGACAGCATTCAGGGGTGGTCAGCTCCCGGAATTGTTGCAATAGTCTTAGGGAATAAAATACAGCATATCCTTTGGTTCAAAGGTGACATAAAATCTTATAGTGAATAATCAATTTCATGAGTTAATGTTTTAGTTTGATCTTTACACTTGCTATTTAACCCATCAAGTCCCAAGTTTTCAATTCTTTGAATATTTCCACAACACCGGGGTATTAAAATAGGTTAATATTTGTTGTTCAATTTGAGTTTTTATAGGTGTTTTACATCTGCAGCAATGAAACAAAATGGGTTAAAATCTGAATATTGCATGTTAACCCCAAAGAGATACTTGATCATTTGTAAGTGTGTTTAGGAGTAGAACTTGTCTGGACTTTTGTTTGTCTACAATGAAAAAGCCTTTGTGGTCTTGTATCCCAGCACACAGCGCTTACTGGCTGACTGTCAAGAACATGTGCTTCTCTCCTGCAGATGGAGGGGTGGATGAAGTGCTGGGCAGGGGACCATGTTTTCCCAGGACTGGGCTCCAGGTTCTGCTGTGCAGGGAAAGGTTTACTCATCGTACTGAGACCCCAAGGGTTAGAGTGTTTGGGGAGAGAATTCAGTTCTCCAATGTCACAGGTTTTTGCATTTGGAGAAGGTCTCTAATCATCAGGTGCTCAGCTGGGTAGGAAGCTTTCCAGGAAGTGCACTGCTAAGGGAAATGTTCCCTTTGCATGGGGACTGTGAAACTTTAGCAAGGCTCTAACCAATGGGAGTAAATTAATACGTTGACTTCCTGACAACAGCTGGGGCAGGAGGGCCATACTCTCCATTTTCACAGGAACCTAGTCTGGAAAATTCCTATCCAGGTGAGGATGATTGCTTTGAGCAGTTACATAAATATACTACCAAATTTGAAGGGCAGAAAGCAAAATGATAAAAGAGGCTAGAGTCTCCCTGGGGTCATCAGTATGGATGAGTCAGGCCACTCAAGGACTTGGACAACTTGCTCTGCGATTTCATGTTAGTTCTTATACTTCCAAGAATTCTCTTGCTCTTGCTTAAGGCTTTCATCGACATGGTCTTTTCTGGTAGAAAGAGCCTGCTCAAGTGGCTCTAATAGAGTCCATGGACATCTGTCACTGTCAACCTCAGAAAATTCTACCCTAAGCTTTTATTGTTTTTCTTTTTTCAGTGAAGTCTCTTACCCAGATATGAAAGCAGTAGACATGTTTCCTTCCTATCAAACACAGACACACACACACACACACACACACACACACTTACACACACAGACATACATCCCTTGATTCTTTCCAAGAGGTCTTATTGTCCTTGTATGATATAGACAAAATAAAATAGGCATAAGTACTCTTAATCACTGACTCTTCCCCTTGCCCATAGTAACATTGTGGAAAATGGACCATTGTTGACATGGTATTTTCCTTTGATCATATGACCCTCCCTACCCTCCTTATCCCTCCGCTACTCTTCTCCCTAAAGGTTATTTTTATCACTATGAGGTCTAGTTTGTTAGAGAATGGGAGAAATGTTAGCTAGAGAAATTGATAAAAAAAATACAATAAATCTAGGAATGAGATAAAAGAGCCTGGTAGGATGGGTTTCAGGAAGTTTTAGGTTGAGAGTTGAGGATAGGAGGGAGAACTTTCCCAGGGAGTAACTTCCATTCAATATGGAAGATACTGAGAAGAAAGACCTGAGAAAAAGATGCTTAAGATATCTCACTATAGGTTTAGAAGGTGGATCCATGAAACCTATTCACATTACCTCGAATTGTTTCTCATGGCTCTGATTGCCTGACAGTTTTTCTTTAAATCAGGAGACATTAATTTAGAGTTTGGGCCATGGGATGGAGGCACTTATATTCATGTTCTTCAAACAGTGAAAACATAGTGAAGCCATCTTTGCACCATATGTAGGAAACCTGCCTGCAGAGAGAAGCAGCGTTTCTCCCAATAAACCATTTTAGGTGTGGCCGGTGCCAGTGTGTACTGACTTCACCTCATTCCCCAAACTTATTTTCTTGGGATGTGGGTAAATTATTTATTTTTGTTGCTCCCCTCTGCTGCAAGAACACTATCTTCAATTCTTGCTGATAATGCTAAATGTATAAGGGCAGTCCCTTTCCAGGAACTACTCTCTATCATTGCTTCTGATATCCCCTCTCCTGGTCATGCTCCAAAGATGGCTGGAAGCATAGTCATTCACTCAGCTCCTAAAGTTGGTTGTCTTCCAGCAGCCTGCCCAGCAGCTGTTCAGATCAAAGAAAAAAGAAGGTAGAATGGAGTATATGGAATGGTAGAGGGATGTGCACTATGGAGTGTAACACTGAGTCCAAGCTGATACATGACAGAGACAGCACATATAGAGCCATTGGCAGAAAATCCCAAGAGGATTTTCTGAGGATTTTACAAGAATCATCAGGAAGGCTTGAAGACTTTGGATTTCAAGGTTGTGGAATTGGGAGTTTTAAATTAACTTTGCATATATTCCCCGGACAACTGATATTGGATTTTCATTTAAAATAAGTTTTTTTTTTTCAGGATATACTTGGAGATAAAGCTTTAGAATTCAAGTATCCCTGAAGGAGATGACTCATTGGCATAAAAGCACACTAAAGTATAAAGATCTGATGTCATTCAAAAGTACATGTAGGAAGGGAATAGGAAGCTGAAGTAGAAGAAGAGAGAAAGAGAAGAGATACTGGTATGGGAGGGAACGTGGGAAGAAGGAGGATGTATCTACACTGGGCTAATTAAAATGGCCACATGTATAAGAAGAAGTGGTATAATCAAATGACAAACAAGCATTCATTTTTCTGTATTGCTGTAAAAATTGTCAATTTAATGTAGAAAATTCAAAAGGGTCTCAAATTCTGTTCCCAAATCTCAGTGGCATGAAATAATATCTACACATCACTTTTTAAAAATGCCTTTAAAAATCAGGTATGAGAACCTGATATTTTGTGATTACAGTACATAATTCAGAAGTTGAATTTTCACTTTTAAGTGTCTTTGATGCTTATTTTTTCATTGTTAATATGAGATCCATCAAGAATGAACATGTTTTTGTTGTTAAAATGTTTTTAATTTTCTCTTCAGCTTCACTAAATTGCTTCCAAAAAAATGATTTCTTAGTTGAATTATTTGACCTTTTCTGTTCTTGAGATTGGACACGTGCCTCTTCACCATCTCACCACTCCTGAGGATAAAACCTTATAAATGTCAATTAAAATGCAGTGATTCCAATAGCATTATGAACATCCAAAAGCTGCTTTGCATTTTTCTAAGTTCCTTTGGGGAAAAGCACCTCTGCTAATGAAAAACACATTTTCAGTATGGAAATTGCAACTGAAGGTGCAGCCTCCTGTGAAGAGTTCAGCCATATTTGGTTAATTGATGAAGAGATTTGACAGATTGCTGTTTGTACTGGGGGCAGAAGAATCATCTGACTGGTGCTACAGCCTCTATCTGCATCTTGCTGGGGTTCAGACAAAAGTGGGTATTTCTTGTAAACTGGTGGGATGGCCTGAAAGAAACCTGCGATGGGAGGTCATAGCTTGAGGGAAGAAGAAGCCACACATAAGGAATTTGAACCAGTACTAAAGATGCAGTTCCCTGTGGAAGAGGGACATAATGGCTATTGCTGAAATCTACCCTTTGCTTAGATGCCCAAATGACTTGGGGAAAGGGAAAGGATTGAAGAGAAAACAGGAAATTCAAGCAATCCTGCTTTGGGACCCCTCATCCAGCATACAACACAACATGAAGGGAACCATTCTCTTTTGATGGTTCTTTAGAACAATGCACAGTCTGGTGCCCCATGCCTACTACTTGCAGCATAGCAGCCCAGCACAGCAGTACTGGATGAGCTGCACTGAGAAGGGGCAGAATCTGTTTTGCAGAGTGATGGTGACTACAAGTCAGGAAACTACTGTGCAGTGGAGATTTGAAGCAAAACCCTGGTGCTCAGCCAATGGCAGTGCTCATTAAGCCATGCAGACATGTGAGAGTGCACACAGCCCATGGGGACAACCAGAAATACATAGGGTAGAGGAACAGTGTAGGCAGATCAGAGCCAGGTTATTTGTTTTCTAATTATCATTTAACTGCAATTAATAATATAATGCTTAGAGCTAAAATGTGAAGTATAAATGACATTAAAATTATGAATAGAATTGAAATATGTGTTTTAGGATATTGTTTACTGACTTTTATTTTAGGTAGCAGGACAACTTGATTGAAGTCCATGGAATCCAGGATCTAATAATGATAAAAGATGACCTTTGTCTGACCAAGATCAGGGATATAGCCTAGAGTCTTGTAACCATTCCTTTTTTTTTTTTAAAGTGTAAATAGTGCCCTGGCCAGTGAGAACTCATCTCTTAGTTGCTGAACTGACAAAGCAAGGTCTCTTGTCTTGCCAGGAATAGGTTTGATTTACAGACCTCAGGACTATGGGTGTGGTGTGCTACACAGGTCATTTAGCACAGTGCCCTGTCTTCCTTGCCTTCATGCACAATGCATAACTGTAAGCAGGTCAAATGTTGTGATCCTTCTGCTACTGGTGGCTGTGTGGTTGTGGCTTACCACAAAGAGAATGCAATGACACTAGCAAAACCCTTAAGAAAACATGAGAAAACCCAGGATCAGAAAGCAACAAGGCCTTTGGAAACTCAGATGCTGAACATCTCTCTGAATTGCTACCACTGGCACCTGAGAATCTCTTAGGAGGATAGGAATTGTGAAGAAAGGGTAATGGGATTAAGTGAATTGAAGTTCTAGCCTTAAGAAGCAAGGTTATAGGGGCTGCAATGGTTTAGATGTGAGGTGTCCCGCAAAAGCTCATGTTTGAAATAGTACAAGAATTTTCAGAGGATTATGAGAGGTGTGACATAATCTGCGGATTAATTCACTGATATGGATTAACTGGGTAGTAACTGTAGATGGGTAGGGTGTGGCTGGAGGAAGTAGATTACTGGGGGTGTGACTTTGGGGCTTATATTTTTTCCTGGTGAGCAGAACTCTCTCTGCTTCCTGGTTGCTGTGTCTAGAGCTACTTTCCTCTGCCACACCCTTGTGCCATGATGTTCTGCCTCATCTTGGGCCCAGAGCTATGGAGTTGACTGACCATGCACTGAGCCTCTGAAACTGTGAACCTAAATAAACTTTTCCTTCTCAAAATTGTTCTTATCAGGTATTTTGGTCACAGTGATGAACAGCTGACTAAATGCAGGCATTTACATAACCAAGCATATTGAGGCAGGTTAGCAATTAGCTATTCTCCCCATTAGCTATTTCCCCCCAAAACCTCCCCTGCAAAATGGGTCTAAGTTTAAACTGGTAATGGGAATTTGCATTAAACATAAAATACAACTTCAGAGCTTGTGGGGAAGTAGACTCTTTCGGAATAAACATGCTTGGATCTCTTTATATCTTTGTGGGATGAAAAATCTGTATTTTAATGCAGATTCAACATTGGAAAAGCTCCACTTCCATTTTTGTCTTTTGGAACACTGGGCTCCTTGAGAAACTAAAGTCTGTTTTTCCTAGTTGTTATAAATCTGGCTTCCCTATCACCTCAAGTTTGGCAGGAAGTTGGTCCTCCAACACATGCAAAACCCAGTATCAAGTAGGAGGAAGGAGGACAAATGATTTTTCTGAAAGTCCAGCAGAGGGAGCTAAGAAACAAGATTTTTTTTTTCCCCTTGCTAAATATTTTCAACAGTAATGGATGTGGAAAAAGAGAAAACATTTCTCTCCCAGGTTATAATTTGAAACAGATTAAACCAAGATCTGAATATCCCTTATAATTTGGCAAGTGAATGTGCCTTTTTAATCAGTCCCACTTTGCCTCCCTGAGCCAGCCTTAGGTTACTTGTCCCTCAGGGTTAGAACAAATGAAACACAGACCAGCCAATGTGGACATCTGCCCTATGACCCTTCTTGGAGTGGAGACAAAGAAAGAGAGTCCAATTGAGTTTGGATTATAAGACTAAATGTTTAATATATTTCCCACCCCCCTAATAAGTTAAAGAATGACTTTCCCTAAGGTAATAAAGTTATCCTTTCTGAAAGATGCTTTATTGAGGAATATTATGACAAGCCCATCCATCTGATCCATACAGGAAACAGTCAATTACCTAAGACAGAATAGCATGAGGTTAATTTTATGTTAGGCAAATGGGTCAAATAGATAATTTGGAAATGAATAGGAGAATTGGCCATAGAAAGGAAGGGAAAATAATAATGCAACCTAGTGTTACAATTGTGAAGAGAAATGAAAGTGCCTTAAAAAAAAAAAAGACACACACTTGAATTCCAAAAGAACATTAAAAGAAAAGAAATTGATGAACAGAATCCATTAAGTTCCCAAGCAAATGGAATAATAACAATAATTTTGTGCTAATGGCAGAACTTCAGATTATTTCCTGAGTATTAAAGGGGAATGATGACCAGAATCTAATGGAACATAAGTATCATTTGAATCAGTTTCTATTCTTCAGATGATGAATGAAATAATGATTATGGGGTGAATTACGCTAAAAATAACAGTAGAGTTTTTATTTATTTACTCAGAGAGTGCTCTGCAATGGATCAGATTTGGCTTTTCTGGAGTCTTCCACAGATAAACTCCAGCCTAGGAGCTCTCGGAGTTTTTCCATCTAAAGGACATGGTCAGCTTCTGGTCTACAGTCACTTCCAGACCAGGTGGCTCTGGAATCTGATGGATCAACCCCACCCAAGCGTGCTTCTAGAAAGATGTCTCTGCAGCAGGTGAGTGACAACTCCTTCTTGGGAGGTCGGAGTACGCAGTCCTCTGACAATTTCAACGGACTGAAATGTTTGCTCCCTGATATAAACTTGTTGGCCTTTTCTAGTTCTTCTATCACTAGGAGTCAGCTGGGGACTGACTTGCCTCTTGAGATTTAGGTGAAAATGTTCAACTCTCTAATAACTGGGACTGTGAAAAGTAAACAACAAGATCTCGGCTATCTCTTTAGGGCTGACAAACTTTAGGTACTTTTTAAGCTTTCTCAGCCTCCTTGGCCTTCTGTTTCCTCCTGTGTCATCTGGGTTCATCTGATCTTGCCCTTGAAACTTGGCCTCTTTGGTTTCCATCGCAAAAAAAAAAAAAAAAAATTCACACAGAATAGAGCACCTTCCCTCTCAAAGGCACCCATTCTCTCTCCTTCCCTTTTCTGCTCTCTGCAAGATTTCCTGAAGAAGTCCAGTGGTTTTTCCCTTTATTTGCTGGACACTCAGTTCATTTTTCTTGGACCTTGGTCAACACCAAGGTCCTTCATGAAGGTCTATGGTGCTGGTGATGGTAACTTGGGGAGGAGTGGAGGTGATCTGCTCCTCTAGGCCCTTGTCAAAATATCTTTTTCAATGGGGGAAGAGTGCCTTCTTAAGATAAATTTTAGTGCAAGTCATAGGTCAATATTTTGTGAACCTCATGATGATTTTTAACTCAATTATTGGTACCTTTGAAAGAAAAGCTCCTTCCACATACATTAAGTTTCATTCACAACATTGATCTGGAGACACAGATATGCCTGGTTCAAGAAAGGAAGATGAGAAAATTCTTTAGTAGAAAAGCATTCAGTACAAAAGTATTTTTAGAAAAGCAATCATAGAGTTGAAAAAAAATCCCTCCAGATGTGCATACAACAATAATAAAATGTCTGATCACTTTTCCTATCTCCCCCTCTTCTCCCAGCCACTCCACAGAGGTGGCCACTTTTGAATATTTCTGCTTTCAGTTCTTCTGATGGTTACAATCATAACTTCCCTGCCTGAGAGGGATGACTAAGCTCTGAGCATGACAGCGGGACATGTGCACCGGAAGGCTTAACTTGAAACTTGTGGGCAGGAAGTCAGCACTCTGAAAAATGCATAGAGACCTGGGCCCTTTCTCTGTCCTTGCCTCCTCAAATCCGTTTCTCCATCCAGCACCATCAGCAGCACTTGAGAACTCAGTTAAAACTGCAAATCCTCCGGCCCTACCCCAGGCTTACTCAAGTGGCACCTCTGGAAGTAGAACCCAGCAATCTATGTGGTGTTTTTACAAGTTCCCCACATGATTTTGTTGTGTGCTCAAGTCTGAGAAACAGGGCTTCAAGACAACTGCCCCCTCCCCCATACCTTTTCCCTTGCCAGGGATTGGTTTAGGGCTGGGCATGTGACCCTGTTCTGGCAAATGAGGTGGCGGAAGCTTTGTTTTAGGGAGCTCCTGGGTAAAGAGTTCTTGCTCTTGGAAGAGATGTGCAGGAATAACAGGAGAGCTGCTCAGTCCTTCCTCTGTTTGTTTTCCAGTCTCGATGACAGGGTGGACCTTCTGGGGCTAACTTGGGGCAATGGTGTGAGCTGACACACAGAGCAGGGTGGAGCTGGGAGTGCAAAGACTCTGGAGGTTCAGTGAAATCTCAGAGCCCCCAAACTGCCATGCTGGAGTCCCCCCCCTTGGACTTCTTGTTGTGTGATATGTGTATCTGTAAGCTAAAAACAATAAAATCCAACTCAGGATTTAGCAGCCAAGTACTTACTCTGAAACTCTTGCTCCTCCCAGACATAAGAATAAGTGGCTTGCAAAGGCCAGCTCTCTGACTCTAGGTTGATGCATAAAGATCAATATTAAGCAAATGGCTGAGGGGAAATAGGAGAATGAACCTACTCAGGGTTTACTCCTTAGGTCTCTGTTGAGTTTTTTTTTCTACCTGCCATTTCTGAGTCCAGGGCCTTTCCAGGCTCCTTGCTCTGTTGCAGCCGTCTCTGGGCCCCAGTCTGAGTGGTTGTTTCTTCTGTTAATGTTCATCCCTTTGTGTAATTCCACCCGTTTACTGGTTTCCAGAAATTATGAAAATCCTTGGCATTCTGATACTCTCCCATACCCTTCATTCTTCCTTGAGCTTCTTTACTTCCATTTAGATGGGACTTGGGAAGGGTGGGGGCATAAAGAGAAAGGAGTGTGTTTGGTTTGCCAAATTGAATCAGAAGGACTGAATAGTTTGCTTTTATTGGGTGTTAGTATTCACTGTTTCTTGTAACCCATTTCCAAAGGAGGAGGAAAGATGGTCAGTGAACATCCATGGAACTAACCCTTGTAGGACATACTCTGATGCTGTGGAAGGGATTCGTAACTCTTATGTGCTATGTAAAACCCTCCAAGATAGACAGGAACATTGCCAGGTGTCAGCTTGACAGGGGAGTTGCCTGAGTTGCCCTGGGTTATCTTTATCCTCCTCTGGAGCTTGGGTGGACATCCTTCTCTCTAAAGGTGACGTAGAAAATGTGGTGTATGGGTCCCTTTGCCTTTATAATTTTGTGAAACCGAGGTTTCCATTGTCTGGCACAAACAGATTAAGATTGTGTGTGTGTGTGTGTGTGTGTAGTTCTATTCAAACCCTCATTCACATGATGTTATCTTTAGGTAGCACTTGCATTGGTGAGAAACCACTGTGGGGTCTCTAGGGCCATCTCAAATAGGCATCCTTATTCTCCTTCATGGAGTTTTCTGGCCCAAACTTCCTTCAATCTGATATGTCTTCCTTGATCCTAGCCATACAATACACATAGACCCCTTCCCCCATCAGAACATGACAGTCTTCTTTGTGTTTAGCAGTATTTCTTGATGTTTCTGGTATAGTTAAACACATGTTGAACCATAGGTCCTCTGCTATATCTAACCAGGGGCCCCGTTCATAAAGAACGAGTTATCACGATCTGGCCCAGGGCCAAGATGACTTTTTACTGACTCTAGAACTGAGTCAATTCACTGCTTTCCTTTTGGGCTTCAGACCCTTCCTCTACAACAGACCAGAGTTTAATCACAGTCCAACAGGCCTGGGGTGCTGAGGCTTGACAGGGACATTAGGTATAGTGTTGGAAATGTGAAGTCAAAGATGTGAAATATAGATAAGCACACCTTGACCACAGTGGGAATGAGGATGATTGCTTGACTTCTTTTTACATTTTAACTTACAAAGTAGATGCATATTCCTATGTCTTTTCTTGCATAAATTTTATCCACCAGACAAAGGTGGTTTCCTTACAATGGAAGTGAAACCGAGATGTATTGTTAAGGCATTCTAAGTACAGAGTTTTTTTTTGTTTTTTTTTAATGATTTCCCCTTCCGCTTACCCTCAGGTGAATTGACATATTTTAGAGTTATATGTAATTATTCTGTCTTACTAAAGCCATTAGCTTAGTTTTCGTTGAAGAGCTCTGTATTCTTCTTTGCACTTATCTCTCGTTGGTTTCATCTGCTTCATATAGTAAGAATGCTATTATTACTAGAACAGTAAGTGAGGATCCTATTGCCTTGGGATGTATTCGCTGGGGAAAACAATACAACTGAGTCATTCTATACAATTTGCCTGGTGGAAATAGAAGTAAATGGCCTGCTATTAGCTGTGAGTACTACTCAACACTATCAAGAAGTTGGACAAAGGACTGTAGAGAATTTGGAATTTAGTTAAGGGAAGATTCATTAAAGGGGATCTCTTCAGTGACAGTTAAATGTGTTCCCTCAGAGGGGTCCTCCTGTCTTAGGCCTTACTATAGGTTTCTTAAATCCGAATCTTCATTTTAAAAAGATCCCAAGGGATTCCAATGCACAAAGACTGGTGTAGGGTCTGCTTTACGGCCTCAGTTCTTCTCACTCCATGCATTCTCCTTTGAAAGACTGGCCTACTTTTGAACTTGGAACAAAATAGTTGTGTCATATATATGTGATAATCTTGTTCTGAAAAAATAGAGATGATGATTTTGTTGGAAATTGCCTCCAAAGCCAATTCAGGGGCCACTCAAGCAAATGGATTTTATAATCTCTGTATGAGTTTTCTTTTTCTGCTATCACAAAACTCAGCAACTTAAGAAAACAGATTTTTTTCCCAGATAGTTCTGGAGGAAAATTGTCCCAAATTGGTCTCAGTAGCCCAGTCAAGGTGTCAGCAGTGATGGTTACTTATGGAGAATCTGAGGGGAGAATCTGTTTACTTACTTTTTCAGCTTCTAGAGGCTGTCTGCATTCTCTGCCTTGTGGCCCGTCCTTGTATTCCTCTGACCTCTCCCTCTGGACTCACATCTCTGTAGTCCAATCTTCTCCTGCCTGCCTCCCACGAGGACCCTTGTGATTATAATTAAGGCTCAACTAGATAATCCAAGGATGGGGTTCCCACCTCAAGATCCTTGACTTAACCACATCTGCAAAGCCACTTTTCCGTGCTGTGAAATAATATTTGGTCTCTTCCCTGGTTATTAATTTGACCCTCTTAAGACCCTTGTAATTTTCTAAGGGGCAGGGAACTAGGGGCATCTTTGGTTCCGATATTTGGCATTGGCTCTGGTTCCTGACAGTGTTCTTTAATTTCTTGGAAGTTCCTGGGTCATAGGAGAGTCTTTTGTTCTAATGAGGCAACTCTAGAAGGGCTCCTGGGTAACTTCAGGATGTGGCCTGGTCACCAGAAAGATCATGCCATGATTAGAAGCTTGGAACCCAAACCTCAGCCCTCATCCTCTGGCGAGGGTAGAGGAGCTAGAAATTGAGTTAATAATCAACCATATCTACATGGTGAACTATTAAAAAAAAAATCCTTCAGGTACGGGGTTCTGAGAGCTTCCAGGTTGGTGAGTAATATGCATGTGACAAGAGGGTGATGCACCCCAACCTTGTATGGACAGAAGTTCCTGCACTTGGGACCCTTTCAGTTCTCACCCTGTATATTTCTTCGTCTGGCTGCTTATCTTTATCATTCAGCAGATCCTTTATTATACAATGAACCAGGAAACATAGTGTTTTCCTGAGTTCTGTGACTCATTCTAACACATTATGGAACCTGAGGAGGGGATCATGGGAACTCTGATTTATAGCTGGCCAATCAGAAGTACAGGCGACAACCTCGGAGTTGAGATTGGTGTCTGAAGTGAAGTCAATTTTGTGGAAGTGAGCCCTTAACCTGTTGGATTGTTGCCAACTCCAGGTAGATAATGTCAGAATGGAATTAAATTGTAGGACACCCAGTTAGCATGGGAGAATTGGTAGGTATGGGAGAAAAACTCCCATTTACCAGAAGTAAAGTGAAGTATTAAGAATATATACTGAAAAAGAGGTTTTTGTTTTTTCCTACACACAGATAAAAGAACACATTCTCAAGTTCTAGAAATGGATATGAAGTTCATAGATGTCTTTAGGGGCATTATCAATTATGCACAGTCTATTGTCAGATACTATTTTAAGGTGATTTAACAATTATCTTTACTATTTAATACCTGTGTGCTATAAACCATGTACTTCACACATACACAGTCCTAATTCTTACAATAGATTTTCTCATTCTGTCCTTGTATATTAGAAGCCTGGAGTTCAGAAATCACAGGGCCAGGTGTGGTGTAGCAAAGCTATAACTCCAGTGACTTAGGAGACTGGGGAAGGACTGCAAGTTCAAGGCCAGGTTAGGCAATTTAGTGAGACACTGTCTCAAAAATATAAAGGGCTGGGGTGGAGCTCAGAGATACAGTGCTTATTACCTAGTATGTGTGAGGCCCTGGATGGTTCAAGAGAGAGAGAAGAGAAGAGAAAGAGAGAAAGAAAAAACAACCACAAATTAGAATAGGGCAGGGATCAGCACCCAGAGCCCAGGGCTGCAGGCTACTGAACTTCTCTTGGTACCTAACTCATGTTAGTATCATAATCACCTGCCTTACTCCCCAAAGAGCAAGAGTGATATCTGACTGTCCAAGGGTTGTCTAGTGACCTATATTCACTGATCTAAAGTCTGTGTGTATTTTGAGAAGGAACCTTGAAATGTGATGCAAAGACTAAATGAATGGTTTTCGTGAAAATCTTTGGCAGCTTCCTGTGCTCTATCAGCTGACTGATTGGGGCCCTTTTCTAGCAATCACACACCTAGACAGGGACAATCCCTACCTTTAAAATCACAGGACTCAGGTATTAATGCTGCCTCTTGGTAGTTCTTTAGGCTTGAGAGATGTCATCCTAAAGAACACTGTGGCTCTGTCCTTACTCGTTGTGCTTTTTTTTTCTTCCCTTTTAAAATTTTTTGTTACAGTGAAGCAGAGAAATGAAGCCGGGACAGAGCAGAAATCACACACATGGAGACATTTCAAATAGTGTTTTAAAAAATAATATCTCCTATTCTTACCCTAAAAGCTTCATTCTGTGCAAAGATCAAACTCTTCTTAATTATGTGGCTCTAACCACTTTGTTATTGGTATCCTCAGGAAAGGGCAAGTTCTTCGTCCATAAAGACCACGGTCGGCTTTGAGTCTTTTCCTGCCTCACAGATTCAAAAGTATTATATCGAGGTGAGCAAAATCTATGGGATTTGAAAACTTAGTGACAATTTTCTGATACACCTCTCCCATCCCAGATGTTTTGGAACATTTGAAGGTGACCCAATAGACTTTTCTGCTTGACCAATATCATCGTTCAAAACTGAAATAAGTTTTTATAGAAATCCAGACATGCTCATGGAATGCTTCACTTACAGCACCCCAGACTCCAGAGACTTTTTTTGTGAATTAACCTCCTCTTTGTTTTCCTGCCTCTTGTACATGTATCTGATCAGCTCATGAAACTTCTTGGCTCAACTTTAAGGCCAACTCTAGATTAACATTAGAAATACTTAACATTAGAGATAGTTTCAAATGGAAATGAACACAAGTTTACTTGAACTGGCTACTTCAAATTTCACAAGTTTTTTTGCATATCAGATAAGGCACGATGATTCCTTTTATGAAACTGGGCAAAAACTCACCTCTTCTTGTTACCATCAGAATTTACACTCGGAAAAATAATTCATTTTTTATATTGAATTTTATACTTTATTTCAAGGCTCATATTCTATATTTCGATATTTTAAGGATCGCTTCGTATATTTTTAGAGTTTGCAACAACTCATGGACACAATGTGGATTTCCGACCTGATCTTTAGATAAACTCTATTGCCTGCCTTTCTGTAAAATGAGATGAGTATAGTATCAGCTCTACGCACGAGGGCATGATGTGAGTCATGAGGGAGAAACGAAATGGCTATGAAAGCCAAAAGGTCATCTTTGCCAATGTGTGGACCTGGTTTAAAGTTGTACCCCATCCCCCATCCCCAGTCCTCCCTTCCCCCAGCAGGTCTGGGTGTTCTTCGTGTAATTACTCAGTGAGAACCTTGAGTTTCATATCAGCTGTGGAATCAGCTGCCTTTGTCACTTCCTGTTCTGGCAGTGCCCTGCTGAGCATCTCGTGATCCCAGGACAGTAAGCTGGCTGGTGCTGAGCACTGCAGGTTTGTCTTAGAAAAGTAGCTCTCAGGCTGGGGCATTGGATTTTCTCCCCGTGAAACCCCAGTTGTCAGATCCAAGTTGCCTTGGATCTCATTCCCTTCTCTGTGTCAGGGTAATGAATCTCTCCTTTCCAACCACCCCTTCCCAGCTCACCACTTCCTCTCACCCAATAAGTCCAAGCTAAACAAGTTGGGTGTGTCATTGTTTGCCCACGTGCTGGGCCACTGGGCAGGCAAGGAGGGGCCTTAAACCGCACCAATGGTTTTGTGGTCCAAAATTAGCCACCACCTCCAGCCTTGCAACCCTGCTGTGCTTTGTGGGCCGAGAGCGCCCTTCCTTTTTCCTTCACTTGCCTCTCTGCATCTGGCCCAAGTTGGCTTTGCAGCTGGATGGAACTTTTACACAAGGAAAAGCAGGTTTCCTCTGTTCCCCAAGTTGGAGCAGGGATAGCACACTTCCACTTGCTAGCCATCCAGCTTCCTTTCTTAATACACCACATAAAATGAAGCTTGAAGGCTCTTTGGGACTTCTACTTTCATCAATGGAAATTATTTTCTTGTCTATCATGTATGAAGAACTTGTAACCTGTCAGGCACCATATGAGGTACTTTTCATTGATGACCTCACTTGATCTTCTCATCAGTTTAGGAGATAGATATAATTTGCCTATGAGAAAAGCAAAGCTTAGAAAGGCTAATCAACATGCCCATGGTCACACAGATAGGAGGCCAAAGAAGTACACTTTGAACCCAGGGAGTCTGGCTCAAAGGCCTCTCGACTCTTTAATGCCTTCTTGTCCCCTAGCTCAGGTTCCTGAACTCTCCAACCTTCCATTACATTTTTGGGCTCATGGATGCCCATGGACAGCTTTGTAAAGCACTGTGCAAACATGAGCAACTGACACTTGATCAGACATCCTTAGACAGAAGATCCATAGTCACTCTCCAAGAAGACCCCCTGCTCCCCAAGCTAGTGAGAGGCATGCTTGGTCTGGATTCATCTGGAAACACAAGATCTTGTGCTCCAGCAGAGGCACACCAGCTCCTGTATACTCTCTCTTCTTAAGACACAATGGTGAAAAATCTGGGCTTAAGAGAGCCAACAGCAGCCCAAGTATACTGTGGCTGCTGGTGAGGGAGGGAGAATGGTCATCCACAGTGAGGAACACTCTGGTGGATTTACCCACGTGGGGCTCCTTGAGCCGCTGGCCTAGGCCTATAGTCCTACTCAGAAAGCAGCTGCAAAACAAAAAGCCATGACCTGGAGGGACTTTGAAAATGATAGGAATGAGCTTCATGTATTGGAATCCTTGCCACTCTTGGTAATAGATGAGACTGAGAAAGAGGGGACAGATAAAAACCTAGGATAGTTATAGGAGGGAGGGTAACCATCCAGAACAGGGTCAAGGAGGAAGAAGGGCTTCCTGCCCTGGGGCTCCCTGTAGGGATTAGTGGCAAGTCCAGTGGATTCAGAGGACTTGGGAGAAAGGGCACCGAATCTTAGCATCTTGATTGCTGATATCCATCTCTGGGGTGCTGGTACGAGGTGAGTGCTTGCACACTGCCAACAAGCAGGGCCTCCCTGAGGGATTCCTATGCTACATGGAGACTCTTGGACCCTTGAGAGTGGAGAGCATGGGATAGAAAATGTTGTCCCTCCACTCCTGTGCTCATCTGTCTTGCTTGGCTAGTTCATCCTGTAAATTGCTCTAACCTTCTCTCCTGGGGGTTAGGGCTCATAGTTGCACCTTCTGCTACAAGACCTTGGAGACCGGGGAGACGGGGGAGACCAGTCAGTGTAGGATAGAGACACATTAGACCTATGAGCATACCTTGGGTGGTTTGACAAGCACATTGCTTGGTCCTGCAAGATCACATATAGTGGAAAAATAAGGCTCCCAGATATCCACAGAGCTTATTGCTCCAAAGAGGAGAGTTAGGCCCACTTTGGCAGGAGGAGGAGAAATCCTAATTCATTGAGTATGAACATACTCAACACTGGAAAGTGAGTGGGGTGGGGGTAAATATCTAATTAAGATATAACAGGGAAAGACCTTAATCAATGAGCCACTGGGGCCAGAAAGCAGAACTGCACAGCTGGGCAGCACCATCAGCTGAGGCCTCAGGAACTATCTGGACAGCCTAGAAGATGGCTTCCTGTCTTCCAGTGGGTGAACTATAGCCCTCTCTGAACTCAACTTCACACTGTGTTAAGGACCAGACACTGCTTCCCAACTTCCTAAACACCTATCCTCTAAGCTTACACCACATCAGAGCCTAAAATGTTTATTTTGTTTGCTTGATTTTTGAGGAGGAGAGGAGGTCTCACTATGTTGCCCACGATTGTTGTTAAACTTAAGGACTCATGTGACCCTCCTGCCTCAGCCCCCTGAGTAGCTGAGTGTGGGAGGCCAAACTAGCACGTGACCATGTCTGTCTCCCCTTCTGATTGGTGAGGCATCGTGGGTCACTCTGTGGTTTGGTTGCCTAGGGAACCCAGACGATAGCCCCGATCTTTAGGGTGCGAGGGACTGTGTCTTCATGCAGGGGAGTGCCTTCCCACATCCCCAGGGATCCAATTACCTCACCTGTCCTTGTAACCCTGGCCCCCTTGACTTTCATTGGATGGAAATTTCTAGGAATTTAGAGTCCCCCTAATAAAAGTCCACTCCAAAATGAGCTCGCTCTCTCGTCAGTCTCTCGTGTGAGTCCTCGCTCTCCCGTTTGGGGAGCTTGAGGCTGAGGGCAGAGGAGCCATCCCAGAGCTTGATTTAAAGGTAAATTGTGTGTCTGTGTTTTATTCTGATGCCTTGGAAATTTTCCTCGAGTGACTTTTAGTTAGCTGTCCACGCGGGTCATAGACGGCAGCTGGGACTACAGGAACCATGCTCAGCTTGAACCAATGTTTGCTTCTCTTGCGCAAAACCTTTCTCTTACTAGCCTCTTTCTACATAAAGGAGAAGAAGGGTGTGCAGCTGACCCAGCTGGGGAAGCCCACAGTGCCCGACCTCTGCAGGATGCTCAGAATGTGGGATTTCAGGCTCCTGTTCTCCCTGTAGATTGTTACCAATTGCATTTCCCAATGTTCTTCCAGAACCCTGTGTGTGTGTGTGTGTGTGTGTGTGTGTGTGTGTGTGTTTTACTGGGGAATTGAACCCAGGGGGCACTTTACCACTGAGCTACATCCCTAGCCCCTGTTATTTTATTTTGATACAGGGTCTTGCTGAAGTGCTGTGAGTCTAAGTTGCCCGGGTCGGCCTCAAACTTGTGATCTTCGAGCCTCCATCTCCCAAATTGCTGGGATTACAGGCATATGCCACCATGCTAAGACTTTCTAAACCACTTTGTGTGACCAAAATGATTGAAGGCCAAGGAAATAAGTCTTTTATATTATCTAAACTATCCGCCATTTCATGGATCTCAGTCATCAATACAAAACTCATATCCAACTGTCTATTGGACCAGGCCCATCTGAATGGTTACTGGGCATCTTTAACTTAATATGTGCTGATCTCTACCCTTTCACCAGCCTGCTCCTCCACTGTCTTTCTCATCTCAGCAGGTGGGATCTCCATTTTTCTATTTTCTCAGACAATAACCTGTAATTTACTTTGATTTCTCCCTTTCTCTCACATCCTTCAAACAATCTGTTGGTGAAATTGACAAAACTGATTCAGGATACACTTGGAATATAAGTACTTCTCACCACTTCCCTGGGCTACCACCAGAACACTTCCTAGTTCATATGGTATTGCTTTTGTAAAATTTAGAAGAACATCATTCCCACATCTTCATGGTTGGACAGAGCCTTTGTGCAGAGAATGTTCCTTTGGGTAGATGCGGCTCCACATTTAGGCTCTGGGCTGGTGCCTGATATGGTGGTTGGGTTCCAGCCCCATCGACCCATGAGTGTGGTGTTTTGAACAGTGTAACAACTGCACAACCATGAGGGGTGTGTTGGATGAACCACACTGGTTCAGACCACCGTCCTCACTCACCTGGACCGTGACTTCAGCCTTTGATGTCTCTGCTTCTGTCTTTGCCTTCCAGCATTCTATTCTCAACGCAGAAGCCATAGTGATCTTTAAAAACATGAATTAAATCACTCCTCCACAAAAACCTCATTGCAAGTAAAAGCCAATGTCCTATAAAGCCCTGCACAGTGAGTCCCATCTTACCTCCTGACCCTGTCTCCAATAACCTTCCCTTTCTTCCTTGTTTATGAGCTAGGCTCGCTCCCACCTCTGATGGAGCCCTGGGCTCTTGTACTTGACCTCCTTTCTGCTGAAAGTTTCTTCCATGTATGTTTAGCTGACTCATTCCCACTTCTTCAGTTCTTTACTCAAATGTCACTTCTTCTATGGAGACTTTGCTGTCCAACTACCTAAAATGACGCTCTCCCTCCTTTTCTCCTCTAAACTAACGCTTCTTGCCTCTTCCCAGAGTACTTCTTCTTTTTCTCAAAGCATTTTCTCCCATCTAACATATTACACTTACTTCTTTCACTTATTGTCTGTCTCTTCTCACTAGAATAAGCTCCATGGAAGCAGGCATTTGAGCCTGGCTTGCGGTTGGGTGCATTCTTAGCAACTGGCAGCATCTGTTATGCAGGTGCACAATTTCTTTGGTATGTGTTGCATGGATAAGTGGCAGGAAGCAGGGTGGGCCTATCTCATTGAATTACATGAAATTGTTTTGCAGGTCAAAAGTTATCAAATATTGTTAGCTTCTTGTGACTAGATCTAATATAATGTCACCCATAATAATGGCCAAAAAGGAGGTGTTATGCGAAGGATATTTCTTCCTAATTTGCTCTGGGTGCTTCCACTTAAAGACATCAGTTCTCTTTATAAAGCCCTGCATAATAAATTCCCCATTGAAATAGACATTTGTGTCCATAACCCCATTATCCACAGATTAACTTTCTTCCAGGTAAAATTAAAAGCTCAGCAGAAACAATGACAGTCTTGGTTTTCAGACCTCCATATATATATATATTTGCTATAGGATAGTTCAAACAGTAAAAGTTAATAGACCATCAAACTATAACCAGACATCAGGTCCAATGCTGGGGATCCTGCCAGAGGCGAGGTCAGACAAGAGACGGAACACCTCCCACTCAGCTCCCACTCAGTGCTCAGAGGTGGAGGAACAAGGCTCTGGTCTGAGCCCAGGAGCCCAAACCTGGTTTACTGAGCTCACACAGAGAGTCCAGAGGACAGGAATCTCTTCCTCCGCCAAGTGATGTTTTTCAATGGACCTAAGGAAAAGGGAATAAAACCTAGAATGTGTACCTTGTAAATCCACTCAAAGAAATAGACTATTAAAATCCAAATGAAAAAGATCTTTACTTTTGGTGTCTCCACATTCCAAGATACATACACTGAGGAATCTATCATTCAAGATAGCAAGATGCAGGGCTGGGGATGTGGCTCAGGCGGTAGCGCGCTCGCCTGGCATGCGTGCGGCCCGGGTTGGATCCTCAGCACCACATACAAACAAAAATGCTGTGTCCACCGAAAACTAAAAAATAAATATTAAAAAAATTCTCTCTCTCTCTTAAAAAAAAGACTATTTATTAAAAAAAAAAAAGATAGCAAGATGCAGCCATTAGCACTTAGTATTAGCTGCTGGTTGAGTGTCCCTACGACATGGGGGCCCATATTCAGCCACCTGCAGGAGTCAGGTGGGAAATATAAACTAGGGCTGACACATCCACCAAGAAATATGTTCAATCCCAATGTGCTTAATGTCAGGCTAATTTCTTCTCCCTGCTTTTGAAAGAGATGTAGGTAGAAAAAAGGGAGGGAGAAGGGGAATTGCATGGATGGTGGAAGGAGAACCTCATCATTATACAAAATACGTGTATGAAGATGTGAATTTGGTGTCAACATATCTTGTATACAGAGATATGATAAATTGTGGTATGAAGGTGTTTTAAGAATTGTAATGCAAATAATAATAATAATAAAGCTCATGTAAAATAAATAAATAAAAATTAAAAAAATAAATAAATGTAAAAAAAGGAAAAAATTGATATTTTATTCTTATGTCTGTTATAAGGAACAATAACACAAGTGTGGCTACCATGATAACTGGCATGGCCTCACTAGAGAGTAAGGTTTTGGCCCAACTCAGTGCACTTGACATGTTTGAAAGAGTCAGTCTGTGCTCTCTGCTCATCAGATCAGCCATTGCAGTATCTCAATGGGCATGTTCAGGGAATCCTTGTTTTACTTAATAATGGCCCAAAAGCATAAGAGTAGTGATGCTGGCAGTTTTATCACAGCATATCATTGCAATTGTTCTATTTTATTATTTTTGATTTCTTACCATGACTAATTTATTAATTAAACTGTATCATAGGCTTGTATGTATAGGAAAAAATAACAATGTATATAGGGCTTGGGACTATCTGAAGTTTCAGGTGTCCACTTGGAGGTCTTGAGCATATTTTTTGTGTGTGTGGATAAAGGAAGACTGTTGTATATTAAATGGTAACAACAATTTTCATTTTCTTTATACTTCTTTAAAAATTCTACAAAGATCATGGAATTCTCTTCTAGTATAAATAACAATGATAGTAATGTTCAAAATGTTCTGTCACCTCAGAGTAGAGTCCAGTCCTTCTGCAGTTGGCTCAGGCTCTGGCCCCAGTGGCCCCTGAAACCCCTGGCCATCTCCCACAGTAGCCACTTCCCTAAATGGACGCCATGTTTTAACAGCTATCTGTCATTTTGTTGCCTACAGTGTCCTCTTCCTGATTCCCCACTTTGCTTCTTTGTTGTTTTTTTTTTTTAAAGAGAGAGTGAAAGAGATAGAGAGAGAGAATTTTTAATATTTATTTTTTAGTTTTCGGCGGACACAACATCTTTGTTTGTATGTGGTGCTGAGGATCGAACCCGGGCTGCACGCATGCCAGGCGAGCTTGCTACCGCTTGAGCCACATCCCCAGCCCTCCCACCTTGCTTCCTGATGACTTTCTCATGGATCACATTTTCTGGGAAGCCACCCCTGACCATCCAAGCACAGCTGCCCATTTCCTGCTCCGACCCTATGCATGCACCAGTTTTGAACCTTGCGCAGTACACTATTACATCTACACTTCTCTCTCATGAGTCATTTGAGGATGAGGCCAGATTCCCAACCATCCTTGTTTACTCAGCATCCAGTGGAGTCCTGGATAGATGTTTATGGAGGGAGCAAATGAATGAATGAGTCTGTCTGAGTTCTAGGCTTACCGGGCTGCAGGAGATCTGAACTCGGCACTCCATGAGTCCCTGAGTGCAATGGTCTCCAAACCCAGCCCACCCCCTTCTCCAAAGAGTAACTCAACTCCCTGCCCTCAACATTGATTCTCACTCTTCTTGTGTGTGTCCTGTCTCTGTGACTGGAATCTCTGCCCCTCCAGTGACCAGAGTCAGGATCATGATCTCTCTCTCTGTCTCTCTTTTTTTTTTTTCATAATAATTCCTCAGGGGTTAGCAATTCTGTCATGTAAATGGTGCTTGTGTATTTTCCTTTTTTTCCATGCCCACTGCTGCTGACCCCTCTCACACACACAGTCAGATATCTCCCATACTGTCCTAACCCTTACCCTGCTAAAAGTCCTCATCAATTTCTAGTTCCCTGTGGGTAAAGTCAAACTCTTTACCAAAGCTCACTGGGCCTTGTATGTTGCCATCCTGACCAGCCTCAGCCTATGTTTCCAACTCCATCTCTCCTCCCTCTTATTCCATTCGTCCTTCTTAGGAGCAATCCAAAAAGTTCTTTCTTGCCTCTGTGCCTCCTGTATGCTGTTTGCTGTGTCTGGAACTCTTGTCTCCCTAACTCATTCAGCAAACCTTTTTTTTTTTTTTTTTTGGTACCAGGATTGAACCAGAGGCACTTAACCACTCAGTTATATCCCTACCCTTTAATTATTATTATTTTTTTTAATTTTGAGACAGGGTCTCTCTAAGTTGCTCAGGGTCTCGCTAAATTGCTTAGGCTGGCTTCCTTCCTCAGCCTCCCAAGCTGCTGGGATTACAACATGTGCCACCCCACCCAGCAAACCTTAACTTGAAATCCACTTCTTCCCAGAAGCCTCTCCTCCTTCTCCTAGTCCCAATATGCCCCTTTCCATATCGCCTCCGTATCTCCCTACACTTCTTCCAATTCAACAGCACTTCTCATGCTATATTTAATAGTTAACTTAATTGTTCTTCTCCTTCAAAAAACTGTTAGCTGCACATGGGAGTGTGAGGGAAAGAGGGATGAAGGAGGGAGGCAGAAACCAATTCTGCGTATTTGTGAACTTTTCTCCAGTATCCAGCAAATATTTAATGCTTAATAAATGGTTAGCATTAATATGCAAATAAATGGACGAATTTTGCTTTTGTTATTGTGGATGCTAATTTCAACTTTATGACTGGACATCTGGCTCTTCATTCCAGGAAAGTCAGAAAAGGGGAGCAGTAAGAGGACAGATAGCAGCAGCCTTCTACCCCCACCCAAGGAGATGACACCCCAAGGAGGCTCTGCTGGGGAAAGGCTGCATACCGGGCCTTTCCAGGGACACTTTTCCTGATTGCCTTTCTGAGTATGCGCGATGCACAGCTAACTTCCCCCATGGGTCATGAGTTTTTCCAAGACTCACAGGACGCCACTCTAAAGAGTAAAGGAAGTTCCCTGTGTGTTTGTAAATGCCACCTTCAGAATATTTTCAGAGTTCTTAAGTTAAAGATCCCAGGACTGCAACTTTGGTTGATGTCAAGTTCTCCATGAGATGCTATTGGGCTAGAGCTCAGCTTGCTACCTGCTTTCTCCCACACAGTTAGGTCAGGAGAAAGAACACTGGTGTTTGAGTCAGGCAGGCAGTAGAGCAAGATTGGAGGCTTCAAAGTCCTTGACTGGCAGAGTTAAGGTCAGAAGAATCTAGCACTGCTGGGGAGCTGAGGGCAGCTGTGTATACTGAGTTGGTGAGATGGATCGAAGCCTTGATCTGCAAGCATTCCTGCCCTTCCTTTCTCCCCCTCTGTCTCCCCCTTAGCTCTTGTGCACACTTCCTGCCTCAGTGACTTTGAACTTGGCCATGTGACCCGTGTTGGCTAATGGAATGCAAGCAGACAGGATGGAAGCAGAGGCTTGAAATACACTTGCGTGGTTCTTCAGTCTTATGTTTCTTTCATTTCCAATGGAAGAATGTGCCCCATGTCACCACGGCTCCTTCAGCCTGGTCTCTAGATATGTTTTCAACAAGTTTAGCTTGAGATCCCTATTAGAGAGCAAAGCAGAGATTTAGAGTTCAGAGGGTGATCTGGGCTGGAAATATACAAGCAGTGATTATAGATACATGGTTTCTAAAGTCTTGCGGTAGACCAACTCACTTAGGTGTGAGTAGGGATGGAAAAGAAGTCCACTGATGGAGTCTTGGTTTCTACCAGTATTTAGAACTCAGAGAGAGGAGAGGGAATCAGCAAGGACTCAAGAGAGCAGCCAGAGGGCAGGCAGATAATCAGGCCAGTCATAGCTCCCAGGAGCCACGTGGAAAGAGGGCTCAGATCTGAAGAAAGGGTCAACACTACTGACAGGTCAGCAAGATAAAATGGAAAACTGACCTCAGGGATTAGTGACAGAAAAGTCACCAGTGTCTTTGATGAGAAGATATACTGCGGAGTATTGGGACAACTACATCAACAGGGAGAATTAGAAGAAAGTAAAAGGAAAGACATTTGCAAATGTTGACAACTCTTACCAAAGCTTTGCTCAGAAATGAAGGAGAGAAATGGGGCTACAGTCAAAGAAGTGGCATTAAGAGATTTTTGAAAAGATGGGATAAAATGAATAAGTTGAATGCTAATGGGAAAGATCCAGGAAAGAGAGGAACATGAGGGTGCAGTAGGGCTGGGGAAGCCATAGGAGAGGGTTCATCTATTGCAGCAGGCTGAGCACACAGGCTCACATGCGGGTAGGTAGGTGGATTGGTTGGGGAAATTTGCAGGTGTTCTTGTCCAGTTGCACCAGTTTTCTTAATGAGACAGGAAGCCAGATCATCAACAGAGTAAGCATGTGGGAGGTGAAGAAGAAAGTATGAGAGTCACCCAGGGGACTGAAGAATGAATATGGGCCAAGAATGCATAACTCATCTGCTGGCCAGCAGTGATTATTCTGAGTGCTTTGTACCTGCTCTCTAACAGCCCTAGGAAGCAGGTTTTATTATTTGCTTCATTTGCAAATGAGAAAATTGAACCACAGAGTGGTCAAGAACTGGTTCCAAAGTCACACAGCAAGGAACTTGATAAAGCTAAGACTTGAACATAGGCAGTCTGGTTCCAGGGCCCAAATGCCTAACCACTAGGTTAGACTGACCCAGTTAAATACATGAAAGCCTGTCACAGAACTAAATAGAATAAGGATAGAAATAGTGTTTGTGGTATAACCACTGTGTGTCAAGGTCTGTATTAGACGTCTTTGCAAAATTTCTATACAGCCACAGCTACCTCATTTTTTTTCTAATGACAGTGAGGTTCAGAAAGATTCAATTGCTTGTTAGAAGTTGTAGAGCTAGAAAGTAGAAAAACTGAGTTTTGAATCCATGTTGGTCTGATTCTAAAACACACACCCTGGATTCAATGCCAAATAATCAAGATGATATTCGAGGGGTCTACCTGCCGAAATTGACTTATTGACTCAATACACCAAACCCTTCCTACATCAGGCTGGTAGAAACCTTTACCTTGTGCAGGCAGAGAGCCGACTACATGGTCCTTACACGAGAAGGATTTTAAAGAAGGTAACTTTGGCAGAATGCTGGCTGTCTACAGGCTATCTGGGGATGCTTGATCCTTTAGGTGAGGAGAACACAGAGTAGAAGAATATGGTGAAGGATCTTGGGGTTTTGCTTTTCCTTTAAGTAAAACTGTAGCCCTATGTCACAGATGTTTTCGTTCCAGCTTGACAAGCATTTCCCCAAATGATTTTCTCAAGAAAGTGTGCTGCTCCTGCATCCTCCACACTGAGCAGCACCCACTTCCTCAAATGCAAGGAAGCAGACAGTTAAAAAAAAAAAAAAGCTGAGAGGAGCGGTTGTTTATTACAACTTTGCCTCAGTGAGGCCTGAGATTCTTTCGAACAGGATCTCTGCTTCCCACAACTCAGAGCAAAGTGTCACCTGGGATATTTCCGCTAAAACTGAAAGAAGGAAAGCAGGTATCAGTCCCTGGAAGACTGTGGGTGGGGAACGAGGGGAGTTTGGGTGCCATCCCCAACTGACAGATGGATGGACCTTGCATCTGAGAGAAAGGAGGAGACACGTTGCAGATCAACTTCAAACCTAACCCCGGCTTGTGAAGCGAACATTAAGGGGAAAAGACAAGGCAGAGGACAAGATCGAAAAGTCCAGAAGAGCACCAACTGGGACAGACTGGCTGCTTCACCAGCTACTCACCCAAACCGAAAGCAAAATGTCCCTCAAGCTGCCAAGGAACTGGGATTTCAACCTAAAAATGGAGGCTGCAAAAATAGGTATGGCCCACGTGTCTTTTCATTGCCGCTGTGGTTCTTGTACTTGACCCCCGCCCCCATTTGCATGTTGGTTTGCTGGGAGCAAAGTCTACTTAAACATGGATCTTGCAGCAAATTTGAGTTTGGGGGCAGGAAATTTGCATTCAAATTAATATGCTGACACCAAGTTCCACCAAAATGTGGGGTGGGAAGGGGGAGTCTTCTTTCTTCTGGAAATCGTGGAGAAATGGCACTCCTTGGTGTATGAGATTGGGGTTCTTTGGTTGGTGGTGGGCTCCAGATCACACACTAAACTGAGTTTTCCTCTGTATATCACGGAAGAGCCATCTCCCTCTGGTTTGAAAACTCATCCACATTTTGAATGGCTTTTAGCAGGAGTTGGAAGGCTAGAGTCTTCTGAAAGCCTCCATCAGTGAGTAAGCTCAACAGTATCCTATTTTGTAAGCCCAGGGGGGCACTGTGGGGCTACCTGTAGCAAAAAGTAGACAGAGAGGACAAGACAGAGACATTTGCAGGTCTCTAAAGGAACAGAATGGAAGGGAACTCAGAAAAGTTGAAACAGACACGTGTTTTTAATTAGTTATCTTAAGGGATAATTCTGAGATAATCCGACCTTTAGTTCACACCTTTCCCTCTAGCGATGATGATACATTAATCTTCATCTTTTATTTAATTGTTATCACGATAGTCTTTATGTAAATGTATTATATGATTAAACTGATCACAGTAATTCAGGGTTGCATTTAGTGATGCCTTTATATCTATACACATATTCCAAATAGTGAGATAATGTCCCTAATATTGGACATAGAGAAATGTTAAGGTGTTTGTAACAGCTTGAAAGTCTTGCTTGGAGCAAGTTTAGGTTTAGTAGCATGCAGTTGGCATGCTACTAAAATAAGTGTTCTATTGAAAAGTCACTAGTGGGGAGTGACTGAGAAAGGGTTCGAAAGAAAACTGAGTACTCAGAGAAACCACTTTTCTTGGTAATTAGGGAGGACTGGCGCTCTCTAATCAAGTGGGCATCATCTTCTGCTGAAGTCATTTCAGAGAATAGGAATAGGTACTGTTTGTATCTCTTACATAAGCAAGAGCTCTTTCTCCTGTTGAAGTAAATATACTTGGCCAATGCTCACTCTATATGTCATAAAAATTCATTTTCAAGGTAGAACTCCAATAGCTCTGTTCCTTTGGAAATGTCCTGCTTCTCCTTACATAAGGTCATTCTGCTCTCTCACTATCTGTGTTTGAGCAGGTATTGGGGTTTTACTCTCCGTTTAAAAATGGAAAACTTGAGAAAATTCCTAGGTAAGTGATTTTTTTCCCCCAGGAATATAGAAAATTACCACATTAGATTCTCAAGCCTAAGATTAGTCTGTGTGGATTTCATGATTTCTACCAGCATTTCTTAAAGTGGGGTTCCATGGATACCCTTATTCTCAGTCCTCTCAAGTGCTGGCTAACAATTATAAACTCCTGGGCCCTCATCCTGATGCATGAAGTCAGAATCTCTGCAGGGAGGCTCAGGAGTTGGCATTTTAACAAGAACTCATTAGATGATGAACTGCTGCAGGTGCGGTGGTTCAAGTGTACTAGCCTTGGGGAGTTATCATTCAGTTAGCAGAGTGCCTAGTACCTGGACTATCTGGCCACACAAGAAATATTTGTTGACTGAATAAAGTTGGACTACCAGATGATATTACTTAGTATTTTTTTTTAATGAAAAAAAGTAATGATAATGAAATTTAGAGGAGCCTTTAACTTTATCCATGGCGTCAACAAGTTTGTTGCCCCGAGGGACTGGACTGCTGTGCACTGCATTTCACCAATGTGGTGGTATTAACTAGAATCCAGATCATGAGCTGAATTCTCAGAAAGAAGAGAGTCCATGACTCAATTACAGGACCCTGGGCTCCTCTTCAGCATCCTGTGTCCAGGTGCAACAGTAGGAACTAGCTTAATAGTTAAAGAAGCCACCTCCATTAGGAGGACCTGTGGAATTGGGAGTCATGTCAGGGAAGCCAATGATCTTTCATTTTTCCAGTCTGGGTAATAAGGAGTAGATCACGGTTTCTTGGCCTGGTCACTGTTGACATTTTTGGCTGGGTAATTCATTATGGTAGGGACTCTCCTGTGCATTATAAGATATTTAGCAGTGTCCCTGGCCTCTGCCCACTAGGTGGTAGCACCTCTCTATCACCAACCATTGTGTCAACTGGAAAATGTCTCTAGACATTGTTAAATATATCCTGAGGCATGGAGTGGGGGTGATAGTGTCCCTAGAGGATCACAAAAAGGGGTGATTATAAGGTCATTTGAAATTGGAACCTACAAATCACCTCATGATACACTCTCTAGCTTGATTTTTAGGAAGTTTTTATTAAAATACGACTTCAGGAGGATAGACAGTAGCTCAGAAAGATCACCAGGATGGACACATGCTGGGGAAATAACAAGACACTGACCCACTGTGTTGCCCAAGAAAGGGCCCTGTCTTCTCTTGAGTTTCCAGTTCCCCTTAACCCTGAGTGCTGATCCAGGGCCGGAGTGAAAGCAAAAGTGTCTGAGAGTGGGGGAGACTCTGTGCTGCACTCCATCTCGGAGAGCTGAAGACCCTTGGATGGCAGGATGGCCCTAGAGACCACCATGATGGATCTTGGTGCAGTTATGAGAGCACATGACACAGGCCATGTGTCCTATGGATCCTGATAGGAAAGAGGGGTTGAAAGGAAGAGGGAGATGCAGAACCAACCATCTTGACTTGAGGGCCTAGGAGCACATGTTTCTTCCTTTGATCCTTTACCGTTTTCAATTTTAGTCCAGAAATTAGAACCAAATTAGAACCTTCCACTGTGTTCACTCAGTTACTCAGATACACATTTGTGTCTTTCCAGCGGAATTGTCGTCCCTGGAAAGTAGGATCTGGCACATTTAGTGTCTTGCAATGTAGATGCCACATGGAGAGGGTATCAACCATCCAAGGAAAGTCCCCTCTGCTTTGTGGTTTGGGAGTTTTAGTTGAAAGATTACTGGGTGAATCTCAAGGCCACCCGTACTGAACTACTGCAAACACATCTTATTATTATTTTTTCTCAGATTCCCTAAGCCAAAATAGGAGAAAATGGAGCCAAGTAGGTAGATGATCCTAAGATACACAATGAAAGTGACTATGGAGGTGGTTGTGTTTAACTTTTTCCTCCTGAAATTTAATATAGAAAAAAAGAAAAGCTATTCAAAAACAGAAATTTATTCATTGTAGTCTCTAAGTAATGGAGTGAATAAAACCAATAATGGGTCCCCCCGACACACTTGATTTTCCATTTTCTATAAGCCTAATCATTATTTATTTGACGTAGTTTCTATTTTTGCCCTTTAAAAAATCAGAGTGAGGGGCTGGGGATGTGGCTCAAGCGGTAGCGCGCTCGCCTGGCATGCGTGCAGCCCGGGTTCGATCCTCAGCACCACATACAAACAAAGATGTTGTGTCTGCCGAAAACTAAGATATATATATATATAAATTCTCTCTCTCTCTCTCTCAAAAAAAAAAAAACATCAGAGTGAAAGTAATAAAAATATTTGGTACTTAAAACTATCATAACTCAATTTATAAAACCATAAGACTTTGTGTAATAAAGATTATTATTCTTGTTAAAAGAAGTCAGATTTGAAAGTATAGTTTTAGATAGATTCATATATAAATACATAGAGATAGATTTGAATATATAAAGAAGTCTTGGGAAATATTTAAAAATAGGTAAATAACATGAATAGGCATTTCACAGAATAGAAAATAACACTTGGCCAATAAAAATGAAAAGATACTTAATATCAATAACCAGGGAATGCACATTAAAAGCAAAATTACATACTTGTTCTCACCCACCAAATTGACTAAAATGACTGCTCATACAAATGTTGTCCCCCGAGTGGAGCAGCAGGATCTCTCAAGGCTGGGGATACAACCATGTTTAAAAACAGTTTGGCACAGCTCAGTAAAACCCACGATGCACAAATCCTACAAAGCAGCATTTTTCTCCTGAGACTATTCCGTAGAGAAGCTCTGTGCATGGGAACCACAATAAATGTGTAGATATTTTATAGCAATATTGCATGTAATAATGGAGACAGGAAACACTCCAATGATCATCAATAATAGGAGGGGCTGGGGACATAGCTTAGTGGTAGAGCACTTACCTTGCATGTGTAAGCCCTGGGTTCAAATCCCCAGTACTGCAACACAAATGCATGCACACACACACATACACACAGACACACACACACACACAAAATGGGAAAGTGACTGTAGCATCTTTTTAAGATGGAATACTGCACAAAAGCAAAGTGCAATTAATTGTAGCTATGCACTTGTATGAAATTGAATAGCAAAATCTTAATATTAGGCAAAAAAGGAAGTCATGGAAGAATAGAATGGAATTCTGTTTACCTCCCTATCTTCAGTAGTACATGAGAGTTTATATTACTGTATGCCAAATGAACAAAGAAACTCACATGTAAGTGAACACTCAGAAATCTATAAAGATTTATAACCTTTGTTAATAGCAGTGAGCAATAGGTAAAAATTTTATGGGTGAGATATACTCATCCACATATTTTTTTACTTTACAAGTTCTTTCCAGGTTTTCTATAACAAACAAATATGAGCTGCATTATTAAAAATACAGAAAGCTAAAGCATATTGCCCACGGCTCATCCAGGCTCATATTGGCCTATGTTGTTACAGAGGGCACATACTCTGTGGAAATTCAGCAGCCAGTTCCAAAGCCCTGGTCTAGCTGAAGAGATTCCACTAAGAGAGGGCCATACATGGTTTTTTCTAGACTTTCTGGCCTCCTAGTCTCATGAGACAAAGGCCTTTTTCAATGAGCTACATGGTTCCACAGAGACCAGGTCAGTCTGCTTGAGCATATTTTGTGCCTTACCTGAACTCTGAAATGCTGATTCCTCAGCTGGGAATCCTAAAATCATGCAGTCTGTGATGAGCTGATCTTGTACACTTGGGGAGTTCAGTTTTGGTGAAAGAATTCTTTATGATTCATTATCAAACTCAACATGAACTAATCCAGACCAGCCTGGATTCTGGACCTGGTGTAATGTGTTTGATATGGCTGATGTCACTGCATTTCCTGGTTCACTCCCAGGCCCTGATGGTTAAAGATCCCCTCACATGAAGGCTCCTTAATAAGAGCACGCCTTCCTTAAACAATGAACATGGACACAAAGGTGCTTTTTTCCAGTGCCCACACCTGTCTTTTTGCAGAGGTTACACCATTCTTCTTCATTTTAAAAATTTATTTATTTACTTTAGTTGTAGTTGGACACAATGCCTTTATTTTATTTACTTTTATGTGATGCTGAGGATCAAACCCAGTGCCTTGCACATGCTAGGAAAGCGCTCTACCGCTGAGCCACAACCCCAGCCGATGAGCTGATCTTGCACACTTGGGAGCTCAGTTTTTTATTGTTTGTTTGAGTAAAAATGTTATTGACTTACCTTTAGTCATAAATTAAATTCTTCTCATGAGAGACATGCTTCTTGCTGTCCAGGCCAAGAACCTTCTGGCTACCTGGGGAAAAGGGGTGGGTGTCATCTCTGTGCCTCCTGTAGCAGAATGAGGAGCAACCTGAGTGGTGAAGGATAGACAAAACTTGTTTTATAGTCACTTTTGCACAAAGTCCTGCCTGCAGACACAAGCATGGCTGACTTATGACTCTCTCTGTTAGATTGGGAGCCAAGTGCACTTGGATGGTCAGAATCAAGAGCTCAGGGGCTCTTGATGCGTGTGTCTCTGACCCTGGTGTGGGTATGCATATCCACATGCTACAGGAGCAGTGGTACTGTGTTCCTCTGTCTCATAAATCTAAGTGTATAAAGCACTTTCATGCATGCCATGGGGGAGCTCAATGGAGACTCCCCACAGCTGGAGGGTAGTCCTTGAGTAAGGAGTGCTCACTTTGTGGGTATCAGAAAAATCCTGGGACCGATGGAGAGAATGAGGTTGGTGATGATGGTCCTTTCTTATTCAAGGCAACTTGAAAGAAAATAATCTCACAGAAGACAGCATCATGGTTGAATATTCAGGGAAGCTGAGATAGAAGATGTGGGAGGGAGGGTGTAAAGAGCAATAGAGACCAAATGGTGCCCTGCGAGAGTGGGGAGCCATGGGGAGAGCCACAGAGAATGGGAGAGTTGGAGGGATGCCATCACACAGTATGTGATGTGATGGGATGACATGGGAAATTTTCAGAATCCCCATAAAGAACTAAGATATGAAAGTTACAAAGAGAGAAAAAGAATTTGCAGTTCTTGCCTCAGCCTTTTTTCTTGGAAAGCTTTCTTAAAAAACTAAAAACTGATTTCCAGAAAAATAATGGTAGCCATAATTTAGGCTGCAGTGTCAAGATTGTCCTGCTCACCACACCTGCAGAGCTCACAAGTTAAGTGGAGGCACAAACAAGGAAATTATCCCGGACAGTAAGGAAAGTCCTGTGATGAGAACACCTCTGGGAGCCACTAGGGGGCGCCAGTGAGTGGGAAATCTGGTCCCACCACACCTCTCCCCAGTGCCACCAATCCTTTAAGATATAGACCAGCATATTCTTCAGTGAGTCCCAAACTGAATTTTCTGTGCATAGTCTTTATCACCCAGTTGCCACCCACGCTTTGGTCACACTGAGCACATCCTATCTATCTGAAGTCCCTAAGTTTGCTAACCACTGGAAAGAGAGTATAATAATACTCTTCCAAACCACTGACACAGTGATGTCTGCAGCTTAGAAGACCATGGACTGCCTCTGGGGTGAGATCCGTGAATGCTTTTGAACTTGCATCATACAAGTTGAGCCTATCAACTAACTGACGTTTATTTTTTAATCAAAATAATTTGTTCTTCGTAAAATATGTAACACCACCATTCTATGCCTCATGGGAGAGAATAACCTCAAATTGCCTCAAAAAAAAAGTGGCATCATTGTATAAGCGCTGAACCATCTTTTCGATATTCTTGATAGGAGTGGCAGAAGCCAGGAGGGCTTGTGGTGTAGAACAGGGAGGAACAGTTTACCAGCTTGGGCCCAGATCACCAATTGAAAGCAAATGTGGGACAAATCGCTTAACTTCTACAATTAAGGTTAATAACACGTATGGTGAGAGGAAGAAAAGATTTCATGCACATAAGGCATATGAGGTGCTCAGCAAGCATCTGCTTCTTTTCTTTATAGACAATCTCATTTCCAACCTCGCATCATACCTGCAGCTGTGCTTGGACACCCTTATCTTAGCGGCCTCATAGGAGAGAGCTCCCTGGGTTGTGTTTTAATGTCACACCTTCAGTTTTTATCTTTACTGAAAGTCATGATTTCATGAAAGTTGCTCCTAATTGTGTTGGAAAAAATGAAAACCAGGACTGGATCATGCCAGGAACTCCTATGCATAACTCTGTGGGAGAAAGTTATTTGAGAATTCAGAGCCCCCCCAAAAAACTTCACCTCCTTTGAGGGACTGCTGGGCTTCCTCTTGTCTGACAAGGCAGTGCAACTCACTGGCTCTCCATCTTTATCGTGACTGCTGGGAAGCGGAGCTAAATTTGAAGCTTAGGCACAGTGACTTCCACCCATTTGATTTACATACTTACTGTCTTTGTCTTTTTCTCATTGAAAATTATTTTCTCTGTGAATATGAAAACCCCATCGTCTCTTTTAAGAATAGGGTATTTGTATGCAATATATCAACAAACAACTCCTCAGACATCCTGCAGGAGATTTCATATTTAGTAGAAACTGAGTGTTATGATTTTTCTCAGAAGGGTTTGAACAACATCAAAATGCTGAGGGTCATTGACTTTAGTTCAAAAAAGAAAACCCAATTCTATGATCACTCATATTCTTTCTTTGGAGTTATATAAAATTGTGGTGTTTTCAGTACATCCAGGCCAGTCACTTCATTTATTCATTTATTCATTCATTCAGAAAACATTGATTTGCTCACCTCTATGTAATGGGCAGTTGTTAAGGAGCATTCCCCTGCTGTGTCACTCAGGTTGAGCGTCCTCCCTCATGCACACCTTTCTAGAGAAAGTCTTTCTCAACTTTGCTACCACAACACACTCTCCATAAGCTCTGAGATCTCTATCACCAAGACTGTGACCAACTCAGGTGACAGCTGCTTCACTCTTTCCCTCCCCATGCCACTCATCTGTCCCCAATGGGCACATAGCCTGGATGAGGCTGGGACACTGTACTGCTGGCATCTGGCCCATGGCGCCTCAGCCATTTGTGTGCTTCCTTGTTGGTTTGGAGTTTCAGAGTGAAAGAGGAAGCTCTATAGCATAGAGTTCCTGAGTCTGATGTAGAATGATTTTCATATTTTAAAGTAGTTTCATAATGTTTCCTAAAAGGAATTTGCTGCCCAAGACTAACATAACTATAATGGAAGACGCCAGCAACAGTACAGTGGTTGGGAAGCTGGCTTTGGAGTCAGGTTGTCCAAATTTGAATCCCAGGATCACAATCGCTAGCTATGTGACCTTGGCCTTCAGCTTCTTCCACTGTTAAATGGGTGCGATCATAGTGCTAACCCATACAGTTAGGGTGCAGATTGAAAAAGACAATTTATGTCAAACTCTTGGTGTAACAGCTGGTATATAGCAAGTACCCATAAACATTAGCTGTCATTATGGCCACCATCATGGGCATAACTACAATTAGGTCTGACATCAATCAACCCCTTAGGATCAAGTCATTGGTGAAAGCCAAAGCCAACTGGGATAGGATTTTTTGTTTGTTTTGGTTCTTTCTTTCTTCTTTCCTCTTGGTCAAGTTGAGTTTGTCTTTCTTTTCTTTAGACATATGATGTTATAATATTGGCCTACTTTCCTGCCCAATTTCCATCCCTGACCCACAAACATAGCTGGTCTGTCGTTGACAGGTTGTATTTTGTTTCTTACTCTTTATTCCTCCAAATTCCACACGTTCAGTTTTTCCTTAATTCACGTGAATCTGATCAATTGTGTTGGTTTTCTTCTCTTTTTGTTTTGTGGGCTTATTGTTGCCAGTTCTTTCCCAAATCAGCAAGATGTCTGAGTTGTGATTTTTCTAAAAGTATAGGGATAGCCCCAGGTGAGTTTCCTGAAGCACCACTGTCCCTGTGCTGCTGTGACAGGTGTTATGTCCTCATTTCCTTTCATCAGGTGGGAAAACAGTTGTGCACTGCCTGGAAGACCCTCCTCCATGAGTTAGGAGCCACCTCCTCCAGAGCTGTTACCATCTCCTAGTGTCACATGTACTTGTGGCCACTGAAGAGAGGTTGAAAATTGCTAGTTTGGGTCTCCTTAAGGCTCCGTGGTTAGCTGTTTGTGATCACTTACATGGGGATTAGAGGAACAGCACAATGTTTTTTTGTTTGTTTGTTTTTTTCCTACTTGCTCTAAGAATCCTGCACCTGGCTTGCTCTTCATTTTCAGATTGTTATTTTTAAATATAATTGTGAGGGTAGAGGACATTTGAAAGGAGGTTCCCATCTTTCTTGTCCTCAATTCTTCTGTGAAGCCCCAAGGGTTCCTGTGAGTACATCCTTCCCCTCTCAGGATTGCTCTAGGTTTTATTCCATGCACCTTGTCACTTAAAACCTAGAAGTCCCCTTTGCTGGTGCAAGAGGCATCTTATCCTGCACACAACCCAGAGTTAGGCTGATGACAGATACACAGTTGTCTCCTCTGGTCCCTTCTCAGCACGGGTCCTCTGCTCTTTCCTGAATCCCAGCTGTCTTATCCTCCCTTTTGGCACTGGTCTTCTCCTTCTGAGCACTGCAAGTTTTCCCTCCCCACCAGGGTGACCAGCTGTCTTCCTTTGCCTGTTAACGTAGAGAGTTCAAGGACATGGGACTCTCAGTATAAAAATTAGTCATCTCAGAATCAGCTCTCTAGACCTGAGAATATAAGGTATTTTGAGAAAACAATTGCCATGATTTTGATAGGCCCTCTGTATGTTTCTTGAGCTGAATTTCCCATGAGGTCACCCCATTTTGGGTAAAAATGAAGTCAGGGAAAAACATCTTTAAAACAGGAACAGTTGTTCTTTCTAGTACCCATAGAATGTTATATTCTGTTCAACCCACTTGAAACTGTCATGCTAGCTTCCTCCATCTATTTTTAACAAATCTTTTATTCTTGCTCACACTGGAAGCTACACCTATCAGTATCTTTCAGGGTTCTTCTTTCCAGAATCACACAAAAATTCCTGCCCTTATAAATCTTCCATCTAGCTCCCTGGTTTGCCATTCTACTTCCTGGGGTTCTTTTTCTACTCTATTCTTCCTTCCCCGTCACTGTGGCCTCCACCCTCCCAAGTAGGATTGGTCCCTCCTCCTGTGAAACCGCACCTCAGTGCTCATTGTTTTCCGTTCTGGCTGACACATATTTGTTGGATACCTATTGTGTGCCAGACCTTGTGCTAGATTAACACTTGATAGTCTCACTAGACAGACTGAGGGGGAAACAGGGCTGTCCCACTAAAGAGAACCAGACACCACAAGCATAATCATCATTGTGACTTTTAAAGAGCTGACACAGAATTTGATATGTAACTACTGTAGGTTTTTTTTATTCCCGCCCCCCCCCCGAGCCACATCCCCTAAAAAATCTACGAGGGGTAAGTTTTTACATGCTAATTGAAATCCAAATGTTTCTTCCAAAAAAGAAATAGTTTCCAGTCCCAGATTGCTATTTTGACTTAGCGCCAGGAGAGGGCGCCTGCAGATAACACACTGTAGTCGCGTTTCTATCCATTAACTTTTATCTATTTGCCTTATTTCTCTCCAGAAAGTCCTGAATTGAACCAGTTCTCTGGTCAACTCAGAATTATCCCCATACCTCACCTAAAATGTATGTCACTATAATCAGGGGCTTCCTTCTACCCACACCTTTGCCTCTAATCACCCTTAGACATGGACGACACAGGCTCCACCTGGAGACTCCTGTTTTAGAACGTCCTGCTCTAGCCTTGCTCTAGCTGTTTGCCTCCCTGCAGGGGAAAGGAGGCAAGCCAAGGGACATGCCCACCCAGACCTGGGGCCCAGCCTGCCTTCTGAATCACCTTGGACTGTGCAATTCCCCCCACAGACGGCCACGAGCTTCAAGTGTGTTCCTGGGATGGTTGTCCCATGGAGGGTGGGTTGCAGGGAGTGGCAGAGCAGTTTGACTTTGGGGCTGAAGTGTCCATGTGAATGTGTGTGGGGTCCTTTCTATGCGAAATGGAGCTGGGGGTGGGACGAGCCTGGGTTTTAAGGCAGGGACCTCCCTTTGTATTCTTGCCATAGGCTCCCAAGTGTCAGTGCTGGACCTGGTCCCCTCTCCCTCTGCTGTCAGCCTCATTAAGCATTGCTGCATGCCACCCCCCAGGGAGTGCTAATCAAAGCCACTAGTCATCCATACCTCGCCAAGCCAAGGGGGAGTCCTCCATCCTCCTCTTACTTAATTATCCTGCAACATTTAATGCAGTCAGCTGTTTTCTCCTTAGAGTAGTTTATTTCAAGGCTTCCTTGATGCAACCCCCACTATCTCCCACCTTGGCTTTATTACCTGACCTTGCTGGTCACTTTCTGAGTTAGTTTTAATGGAATGTCCTTCTGAACCCAGACCTCTTAACATTGAGGTGTCCCAGGCAACGCTGTCTACATCACTTGTGGGGTTAGTGCAAAATGAAAATGTGGAGTCTCTGTTCAAAAGGCATTAAGGATTCCAAGATGGTGGCAGCTGCGCCTTAAACCAAGTACAGGGACTTCCTAAGTGCAAGACCCTTTGAAACTGGGCAGGCTACATGTCCATAAAGCTCGTCCTAATCCGTAGGCTCACTCCTCTCATCTTCTCTTTTTTTTTATCCAACCTCCTTACTTAGGTGATCTCAACCCTTCCGATGATGGCTTTGAACTCCACCCATACTTCACCCATACTTTTGTCACCAGCCCTCACCTCTCTTCTAGGTTCTGGGCAGCTCCTCATTCCCACTTGGATGCTTCATGGGATGCTCTCTCCCAGGCTGGCCAACACAGGATTCTGCATTCTCTCTTCCAGCCCAGCTTACCTAATTGGTATGAGCTCCTGCTATTCATCAGCTTGCTTAAGCTAAAAACCTAGAGTCAACTTCTGCTCACCTTTTTCCTTCCCACCCCACTGGAAAAAACACTTTGGGGTTCATCACCAGTCCATGTCTCCAATTTGATCCACTCCATTGTCTCTGGTGTTATAAATCCCATGACTTCTCACAGTCTTTTGTTCACTAACCTTCCTGCCCTCCCCTATTCTTGTTCTGTACTATATATTCTCCATACCATGGCCAGATCCAATGGCTTTTAAAAGTAGAAATCAAATGATGTCTTCAAACCATCAGAGATCTTAAAGTGAAATTTAAACTCGGGATCCCCCACCTGTGGGCCAGGCCCCTGACCTGTCCCCAGACCCATGTGCTATTCCTCTGCCGCTCTGACACTACACTGGACACACCAACTTTCCATTTCTGGAAATGGTGCTTGTGGCTATCTCAAGACCTGTCTACTGTGCTCCCTGAAACGCCCTTTCCCAGATCTTACCATGGCCTTTCCTCCACTTTAGTTCACTTTCCCTCCAGAGAGGTCTTTCCTGACCACAGGATCTAGCAGAACTGCAATCCTTCTTCTGTCTCTTTATTCCATCGTCTTACTTTGTTTTCTCCGTAATGCTGCTGAGAAATGACCTCATTTGTTTTCATGTCTTTGCATGCAACAGTAGTCTCCTTGAAGTCAGGACTTTTTCTCTCTTGTTCACTTTTAGATTAGGCAAAGAACAAGAGCAGTGCCTGTCATACAGCAGGCAAAAAGATTTTAGTGGAATTGCTTAGGTCTGGTCTCTGCCCTGCCAACTCTCCTCCACTCCAGTGAAATTAAAATAAGACAAAAGCATGCTTTTTAAAAAACATTATTTACATATTTTCTGTCCTGATTAATGACTGAGCAGTGGTTTAGTAGAGAGAGATGATGATGACTTTCTCATGGAAGGGAAGTAGGTAGGACTTTCGGTTTCTGAAGCTAAGTTAGAAGAGCACATGGGTGACTGACCTATTCCCAAGGGAGGTCGGGTCTCAGTCATGGGATTTATACTGCTGAATAGGGTCACAAAGGGGTGGTTCTTGCTTCTACAATCAGAAGTCTTCCTGGTGACTAAGGCTAATGTCTGGGCAAAGATTTCCCCAGTTTCTGACTCAGGGAACTCGGGGTGGCGGTTCTTGCTCACCCACCTCCCCTCCACCTCTTCTCTCTGAGTGGACATTCGTTCTTTTTACCCTTCAGGCAGCAAACAACATAGGCAACTTGAAAGCTTTTTCATATTGAGGGCTACAGGGAAAAAATGAGCACTTTAATTTTTTTTTTTCTTCCTTAGAGAAAAATACAATTCATATTTTACTAGTGAGCATGAGAAAAATAACTACTCAGGAAATACAGACCTGGAGCTCCATATCAGTTTTGTAGTATGGTCAGTTAGCTGAGATGAGGGGGTGAGGGTAAGTGAGGGTGACCCCACTGATTGGGAGGGGGCAGGAATTTACTGTCCTTTCAGTCCCTTCACTTTGTCCTTATATCATACAGGGAAGGCAAAACTACCCTTCCCCCTGCCATCTATAAGGAGGCGACCTCGGGACTGCCAGGAATAAGCAAGATTTATAATGAGCAAGAAAATCAGTTATGCAAATCGTGGAATATAAGTTGTGGCTCCATTTGTTTTATAGCGATTGTCTCTGGTGTTATAAATTCCGTGCAAACTTCTCCTTCAATACAGAAATGAAAAAGAAATACTATGAATTTCATTTCAAGGAGAGACCTGCTATTCCTTTTTCTAAGTTACCTGGAACCCATAGCCATTTATTGAGTACGCTTCTGAGGGTAGGTGGCATGATTACCCCTTGACAAGCCAATGTAATAGGTTTCTTTGTGGCTGTTTTCCAAACTCCACCTTTCTGAGGGTTCCCAGCCCAGTTTGTGTGGATGGCCACAAGCCTGAACTTGATTGACAATCCTGTCCCTACGACATGGCTGACTGGAATAGGGTGAACAACTGACTTGACCTGAGTTTACCTCTTTTTTTTGGTCTGAGGTTCCTAGAGAATAGACATTTGGAACTGAATCCTGTAAATCAGAGGGTGTTAAGAAAAAGGCCCTTGAGCTCTTCTGAGGACTCAAAAATCTGAAAAATATGCCTCGATTTCTACTCTTGTTGAGCCATGATTTTTCCTCAAATTTTTATTTTGTGAAAGAATATGCTATCCTTGAAAAATTGTGCCTACGTATACACTATTTATACATTGAGATTTCTTTCCAATGTTTTGACATGTTGGGGCCAGATAATTCTGTTATTGGGATCATCCTGTGCATTATAGGATATTAGCGGTGTCCCTGACTTTACCCACCTAATGCCGACAGCAGCCTTCTCAGTTGTGACAAACAAAAAATATCTCCAGACATTGCCAAATGTCCATGGCCAGGTGGGGAAGGGTGTATAAACCACCCTCAGTTGAGAACCATTATCTATCTATGTCTCTATCTAGATTAAACCAATTTGATTGAGTACATTACCTGTTTTTTAAGACAATGAGAAAATAAAGGCTTGGAGAGAGTATGTAAAGTGCCCAATATGAACACAGCAAGGTGTGACAGCACCAAGACTAGATGTCAGATCTTTTTGACACCAAAGAACTTTCTACTTCTCTCCCCAAGAGAACTCCTTTGCAGTCTTTGACTACACCAACTTTCCCAACATGTCATTGTTCCTTATACTAAAATTCAGGGGTACTTGAATTAAGAGGTCATGTTTATGGAAGGAAACACCACTGGCTACATTCCTTTGTTTCTGCATAATCTCTAAAAATTAGAAATAACCCTGATACCTTTCAACTGATGAATATCAACATGGTTGGGATTCCAGAATACATAATGGGGGTGAGGATCATAGCCACATTCTCTCTTCAACAGGAAGTTGAAACACTGGGCTTGTTGCTAGGTGTAGCATTGCCATGGCTGTCCCTACCACCTGTCAACAGGACAAGCTAAATGAGGGGACACTGTTGGTCAATTCTGGTCACTTACTCCCAGATCAGTGGGGTAGATTTCCCCACATTTCAGTTTGGTAAGGTCACTCACTTCATCCAAGCCACTGGGAAATGGCCAATGTTACTTTTTTTTTTTTTTTTTTCATTTAGAACTTGTATTAGCTATGGAAACATTGAAAGGTCACAAGGAGGCTCGAGTGTCAATTCTGTGTAATAAACGTGCAAAACAAAAAAGTAAGAAGTTGAAAAAAATGTTTATTTTTAAATGGACGTTCAGTAAAATTTATTCATTTTGGTCTGCAGTTACGTGAGTTTTGACAAATCCAGAATCATATATCAGCTGCCGCAATCAAGATATAGAACAATTCCACTGCTGTAAAAAATTTCTATTATCTATTTCTAGCTAATTCTTCTTCCTCAGTTGTCACCTGAGACAATCAATCTTCTGTTCTTTCCCTATAGTTTTGCTCTTTCCAGAATTGACAGATAAACGGAACTGTACAGTATGCACTCTTTGGAGTCTGGTTTTTCAAATTTAGTATAATGCATTTGAGATTCATCCATGTTATTGCTTGTACAAACAGCATTGTCCTTTTCATTTCTGAATAATATTCTATTGTGTGGATATATCCATTTATCAGTTGAAATATATTGGGGTTATTTCTAATTACTAGAGATTATTAATAAACTGCTACAAATATCTGCTTACCGTTTTTATGTGAAAACAGTGTTTCATTCTCTTGGGTAAATATTGAGGAATGGTATCACTGGATTAGATGTGAGTATATGTTTAACTTTATAAGAAATTCCCAATTGTTTTCTAAAGTAACAGTACCATTTTATATTTGACAGTAACAGCCATGTATGAAAGTCCTCACCAGTCCTAGATATTGTTAATTTGCCTTTAAATTTTATTTTAGTCTTCTAATATGTTTGTAGTGTTATATCATTTACATTTCCCTACTGACTAATGATGGTTAGCATCTTATTATTTGGTAAAGTGTCCAATCAAATATTTTGCCCATTTAAAAAATTGGCCTGTTTTATTATCATTGTTGAGTTTTGATATTTCTTTTTTAAAAATTTTTATGTCTTTTATTTCTCCTAATTAGTTATACATGACAGCAGGATGCATTTTGATTCATGGTACACAAATGGAGCACAGCTTTTCATTTCTCTGGTTGTATACAATATAGAGTCACACCACTGTAATCATACATGTACCTCAGGTAATGATTTCTGTCTGATTCCACCATCTTTCCTGCCCCATGCCCTCTCTCCTTCCCATCCTGATATTTCTATATATATATATATATATATATATATATATATATATATATATATATATATTTATTTATTTTAAATTTTTTATTGTGGGTTGTTCAAAACATTACAAATTTCTTGACATATCATATTCCACACTTTGATTCAAGTGGGTTATGAACTCCCACCTTCACCCCATACACAGATTGCAGAATCACATCAGTTACACATCCATTGATTTACAAATTGCCATACTAGTGTCTGTTGTGCTCCGCTGCCTTTCCCATCCTCCACCCTCCCCCCTCCCCACCTCTCCCCTCCCCTCCCCTCCTCTCTACCTCCTCCACTGTATAACCCTGAGGGTCTCCTTCCATTACCATGCAATTTCCCTTCTCTCTCCCTTTCCCTCCCACCTCTCATCCCTGTTAAATGTTAATCTTCTTCTCCTGCTCTTCGTCCCTACACTGTTCTTAGTTACTCTCCTTATATCAAAGAAGACATTTGGCATTTGTTTTTTAGGGATTGGCTAGCTTCACTTAGCATAATCTGCTCTAATGCCATCCATTTCCCTGTAAATTCTATGATTTTGTCATTTTTTAATGCAGAGTAATACTCCATTGTGTATAAATGCCACATTTTTTTTTATCCATTCGTCTATTGAAGGGCATCTAGGTTGGTTCCACAGTCTTGCTATTGTGAACTGTGCTGCTATGAACATCGATGTAGCAGTGTCCCTGTAGCATGCTCTTTTTAGGTCTTTAGGGAATAGACCAAGAAGGGGAATAGCTGGGTCAAATGGTGGCTCCATTCCCAGCTTTCCAAGAAATCTCCATACTGCTTTCCAAATTGGCTGCACCAATCTGCAGTCCCACCAGCAATGTACAAGTGTACCCTTTTCCCCACATCCTCGCCAGCACTTGTTGTTGTTTGACTTCCTAATGGCTGCCAATCTTACTGGAGTGAGATGGTATCTTAGGGTGGTTTTGATTTGCATTTCTCTGACAGCTAGAGATGGTGAGCATTTTTTCATGTACTTGTTGATTGACTGTATGTCCTCCTCTGAGAAGTGTCTGTTCAGGTCCTTGGCCCATTTGTTGATTGGGTTGTTTGTTCTCTTATTGTCTAATTTTTTGAGTTCTTTGTATACTCTGGATATTAGGGCTCTATCTGAAGTGTGAGGAGTAAAGATTTGTTCCCAGGGTGTAGGCTCCCTATTTACCTCTCTTATTGTTTCTTTTGCTGAGAAAAAACTTTTTAGTTTGAGTAAGTCCCATTTGTTGATTCTAGTTATTAACTTCTGTGCTATGGGTGTCCTATTGAGGAATTTGGAGCCCGACCCCACCGACTGTAGATAGTAGCCAACTTTTTCTTCTATCAGACGGCGCGTCTCTGATTTGATATCAAGCTCCTTGATCCATTTTGAATTCATTTTTGTGCATGGCGAGAGAAAGGGATTCAGTTTCATTTTGTTGCATATGGATTTCCAGTTTTCCCAGCACCATTTGTTGAAGATGCTATCCTTCCTCCATTGCATGCTTTTAGCCCCTTTATCAAATATAAGATAGTTGTAGTTTTGTGGATTGGTTTCTGTGTCCTCTATTCTGTACCATTGGTCCACCCGCCTGTTTTGGTACCAGTACCATGCTGTTTTTGTTACTATTGCTCTGTAGTATAGTTTGAAGTCTGGTATCGCTATACCGCCTGTTTCACACTTCCTGCTTAGCATTGTTTTTGCTATTCTGGGTCTTTTATTTTTCCATATGAATTTCATGATTGCTTTCTCTATTGCTACAAGAAATGCCGTTGGGATTTTGATTGGCATTGCATTAAACCTATTGAGAACTTTTGGTAATATCGCCATTTTGATGATGTTAGTTCTGCCTATCCATGAACAGGGTATATTTTTCCATCTTCTAAGATCTTCTTCTATTTCTCTCTTTAGGGTTCTGTAGTTTTCATTGTATAAGTCTTTCACCTCTTTTGTTAGGTTGATTCCCAAGTATTTTATTTTTTTTGAAGATATTTTGAATGGAGTGGTTGTCCTCGTTTCCATTTCAGAGGATTTGTCGCTGATATACAGGAATGCCTTTGATTTATGCGTGTTGATTTTATATCCTGCCACTTTGCTGAATTCATTTATTAGCTCTAATAGTTTCTTTGTAGACCCTTTTGGGTCTGCTAGGTATAGAATCATGTCACCTGCAAATAGTGATAATTTAAGTTCTTCTTTTCCTATTTTGATGCCTTTAATTTCTTTCGTCTGTCTAATTGCTCTGGCCAGTGTTTCGAGAACTATGTTGAACAGAAGTGGAGAGAGAGGGCATCCCTGTCTTGTTCCAGATTTTAGAGGGAATGCCTTCAGTTTTTCTCCATTCAGAATGATGCTAGCCTGAGGCTTAGCATAGATTGCTTTTACAATATTGAGGTATGTTCCTGTTATCCCTAGTTTTTCTAGAGTTTTGAACATAAAGGGATGCTGTACTTTGTTGAATGCTTTTTCCGCATCTATCGAGATGATCATATGGTTCTTATTTTTAAGTCTATTGATGTGGTGAATAACATTTATTGATTTCCGTATATTGAACCAGCCTTGCATCCCAGGGATGAATCCTACTTGATCATGGTGTACAATTTTTTTGATATGTTTTTGTATCCGATTCGCCAGAATTTTATTGAGGATTTTTGCATCTAGGTTCATTAGAGATATTGGTCTGTAGTTTTCTTTCTTTGAAGTGTCTTTGTCTGGTTTAGGTATCAGGGTGATGTTGGCCTCATAGAATGAATTTGGAAGTTCTCCCTCCTTTTCTATTTCCTGAAGTAGCTTGAAAAGTATTGGTATTAGTTCTTTAAAGGTTTTGTAAAATTCTGCTGTATACCCATCCGGACCTGGGCTTTTCTTAGTTGGTAGTCTTTTGATGGTTTCTTCTATTTCCTCAATTGATATTGGTCTGTTTAGGTTTTCTATATCCTCCTGACTCAATCTGGGCAGATCATATGACTTAAGAAATTTATCTATGCCTTCACTATCTTCTAATTTGTTGGAGTATAAGGATTCAAAATAGTTTTTGATTATCTTCTGTATTTCTGAAGTGTCTGTTGTGATATTGCCTTTTTCATCCCGTATGCTAGTAATTTGAGTTCTCTCTCTTCTTCTCTTCGCTAGCATGGCTAAGGGTCTGTTGATTTTGTTTATTTTTTCAAAGAACCAACTTTTAGTTTTGTCAATTTTTTCAATTGTTTCTTTTGTTTCGATTTCATTAATTTCAGCTCTGATTTTAATTATTTCTTGACTTCTACTTCTTTTGCTGTTGTTTTGCTCTTCTTTTTCAAGGATTTTGAGATGAAGTATGAGATCATTTATTTGTTGGTTTTTTCTTTTTTTAAGGAATGAACTCCAAGCAATGAATTTTCCTCTTAGAACTGCTTTCAATGTGTCCCATAGATTCCGATATGTTGTGTCTGTGTTTTCATTTATCTCTAAGAATTTTTTAATTTCCTTCTTGATGTCTTCTATAACCCATTGATCATTCAGTAACCTATTGTTCATTCTCCAAGTGATGTATGCTTTTTCCTTCCTTCTTTTATCGTTGATTTTCAGTTTCATTCCATTATGATCAGATAAGATGCATGGTATTATCTCTACTCCTTTATATTGTCTAAGAGTTGCCCTGTGACATAATATATGATCTATTTTTGAGAAGGATCCATGTGCTGCTGAGAAAAAAGTGTAACTGCTTGATGTTGGGTGGTATACTCTATATATGTCAATTAGGTCTAGGTTATTAATAGTGTTATTGAGTTCTATAGTTTCCTTATTCAACTTTTGTTTGGAAGATCTGTCCAGTGGCGAGAGAGGTGTGTTGAAGTCTCCCATGATTATGGTATGGTGGTCTATTAGACTCTTGAACTTGAGAAGAGTTTGTTTGACGAACATAGCTGCACCATTGTTTGGGGCATAAATATTTATGATTGTTATGTCTTGTTGGTGTATGGTTCCCTTAAGCAGTATGTAGTGTCCCTCTTTATCTCTTTTGATTAACTTTGGCTTGAAATCTATTTTATTTGATATGAGTATGGACACTCCTGCTTGTTTCCGAAGTCCATATGAGTGATATGATTTTTCCCAACCTTTCCCCTTCAGCCTATGTATGTCTTTTCCTATCAAATGCGTCTCCTGTAGGCAGCATATTGTTGGGTCTTGTTTTGTGATCCATTCTACTAGCCTGTGTCTCTTAATTGGTGAGTTTAAGCCATTAACATTTAGGGTTATTATTGAGATATGGGTTGTTCTTCCAGCCATATTTGTTTATTTCTGTTACTAAACATGGTTTGTTTTCCTCTTTGATTATCCCCCCCCCCCCTTTACTGTCCTACCTCCCACTGTTGGTTTTCATTGTTATTTTCCATTTCCTCTTCCTGTAATGCTTTGGCGAGGATGTTTTGAAGAGATGGTTTTCTAGCTGCGAATTCTTTAAACTTTTGTTTATCGTGGAAGGTTTTAATTTCATCCTCCATCCTGAAGCTTAATTTCGCTGGATACACAATTCTTGGTTGGAACCCATTTTCTTTCAGTGTTTGAAATATGTTATTCCAGGATCTTCTAGCTTTCAGAGTCTGTGTTGAAAGATCAGCTGTTATCCTGATTGGCTTACCCCTAAATGTAATCTGCTTCCTTTCTCTTGTAGCTTTTAAAATTCTCTCCTTATTCTGTATGTTGGGCATCTTCATTATAATGTGTCTAGGTGTGGATCTCTTATGATTTTGCACATTCGGCGTCCTGTAGGCTTCTAGGATTTGGGATTCTGTCTCATTCTTCAAGTCTGGGAAGTTTTCTTGTATTATTTCATTGAATAGACTTCTCATTCCTTTGGTTTGGAGCTCTGTACCTTCCTGTATCCCAATGACTCTTAAGTTTGGTCTCTGAATGTTATCCCATATTTCTTGGATGTTCTGCTCATGGTTTCTTAACAGTCTTGCTGAGCTGTCTATGTTCTTTTCCAGTTGAAATACTTTGTCTTCATTGTCTGATGTTCTATCTTCTAAGTGTTCTACTCTGCTGGTAGTATTCTCCATTGAGTTTTTAAGTTGGTTTATTGCTTCTTGCATTTCTAGGATTTCTGTTTGTTTGTTTTTTATAACCTCTATCTCCCTGTATAGTTGATCCTTTGCTTCCTGGATTTGTTTGCGTAATTCGTTGTCGAAGTGATCTTTCATTGTCTGATTTTGCTGTTTAATGTCTTCCTTGATACTCCAGATCATCTGAAGCATGTATATCCTGAATTCTTTATCTGACATTCCATCTGCTGCATTTGTTACCTCTTCTAAAGTTGCGTTGACCTGCATTGCTTGTGGTCCTTTCTTTCCTTGTCTTTTCATACTGCTTGCGAATCTTTCCTGCAGGTGCGGGCGGCGGCTCTGCTCTCTCCTTATTCCAATTGGGGTGTCGTGGCTACCACGCCGGCAGGTCACTGGGCCTGTTCTGGGAGCTGGCGGCGGCTCTGTTCTGCCCCTACTCCAATTGGGGTGACGAGTGTACCACGCCGGCAGGCCACCGGGCCTGATCCGCCGGTCGGTTGCAGGTTTGCCTACCCTGCAGGCGCGGGCGGCGGCTCTACTCTGCCCCTACTCCAAATGGGGTGACGTGTCTGTCGTACCAGCAGGCCACTGGGCCTGTCCCGCTGGTCAGTCGCAGATCTGCCCACCTTTCGGGCACGGGTGGAGGCTCTGCTCTGCCCCTACTCCAATTGGGGTGTCGTGACTACCCCGCCTGCAGGACGCTGGGCCTGTTCCTGCACGGGCGGCGACTCTGCTCTGCCACTACTCCAATTAGGGTGGTGTTTGTACCACGCCAGCAGGCTCCTGGGCCTGATCCGCCGGTCTGTTGTAGGTCTGCCTACCTTGGAGGCGCGGGCGGCGGATCTGCCCTGCCCCTCCTACCACGCCTGCGGACCCCTGGGCCTGATCTGCAGGTTGATCACTGATCTGCTCACCCTGCGGGCACGGGTGGCGGTTCCGCTCCACCCCCACTCCAATTGGGGTCACGTGACCACCACACCGGCAGGGCCTGATCCGGGTGTGGGAGAAGGATCTGCTCTGCCCCTACTCCAGTTGGGGTGACGTGTGTACCACACTGGCAGGCCACTGGGCCTGACCCGCCAGGGTGTCACAGGTCTGTTTACCTTGCAAGCGCGAACGGCGGCTCAGCCCTGCCCCTCCTACCACGCCCATGTACCACTGGGTCGCGGGTCTGCCCACCTTGTGGGTGCGGGTGGCGGCTCCGCTCTGCCCCCTCTCCAATTGGGGTCACGCGGTCACCACGCTGGCGAGCCGCTGGGCCTGCTCCGGGCGCTGGCGGCGGCCCGGCTCCTCCCCTCTGGCTCGACGACAAATTGAGGAGACTCGGGTGACTGTGCCTCACCCCCCCTACCAGGAAACCAACTGCTTATGTCACCGCTGGTATTGATGAAGTTCTCTCCTCCGCCGCTTTCTGCAGACATCAGATCTCTGCCATGTTGGTATCCTATGCGAATGGCAGCATTTCGTTCCCCTTGCCGGGCAACCAAAGCACCGGGTGAGTCCTGACCGGCCCTCAGCAGGACCCGGACCGAGAAGCAGTTTCCGCGGGCTCCTAGCCCCGGGCCAGGGAAGTTCCGGGAGCCGGAACTCGGCCGCTCCGTGCTCGGTGTAAGCTCCTATAAGTGTAAGCTCCAAGAAGCAGTCCCCGCAGGCTCAGTTCCGGGAGCCGGAATTCGGCTGCTTAGTGCTTGTTGTATGCTCTGATAGGAGCAGGGTCCAAGAAGCAGCCTCCGCAGGCTCAGCAGCCCTGGGCTAGGGCGGTTCTGGGACGGTTCCGGGAACCGGAACTCGGCTGCCCCGCGCTTGGTGTTCACTCCGATAAGATCAGGTTCTAAGAAGCACCCAGGCGCTGAACCCTAGCAATCTGTCTGCAAGCCGCAGGTGAATTGCAGCCTGAAATTACCTGTTCTATGGCTGAATGAGCTGCGGTCAGTTGAAAACAGGGGTGGTGACGTCAGTTTACCAACATGGTGGCTGCTGGCCTCCTCTGTGGTCTGACCGGTGTGGAGAACCGAGATGGACTGCTTCCTTCCCCCGTCTCGAACCCAGAATTCAGCCCTGAGTACGGTGCTTGCGCGGCTGGCAGAAACTGCAGCGCTGTAACCCTGCGTCTCTATCCCAGGGCGCGCGCTGCAGACTCTGGCCGCGGGGCGATTTGCTGAATAAGCAGTGTTACCCTCCGTGCGACAAACCTCTCGCATTTGAGTCCCCGTAGCTGATCCTCGTGAGATGGAAATCCTTCCTCCAGGTTCCAGAGCACCCCACTATTGCTGGAAATTCCTAACAAGATATCCTTTAGCCGTCCTGACTTGTCATACTCCCACACAGTGAAGCAGCACACGGGGGCAATGCACTCCCCTCGCCGCCATCTTCCTTCTCCTATATATTTTGAATATAGTTTTTTGTCTGACATGTGATTTGCAAATATTTTTTTCCCAATCTGTTACTCACTTTTCATTCTCTTTCACAGGGCACTTATAATTTGGATGAAATCTAATATCAAATTTTCCTTTTATAGATTGCGTTTTTAGGGTCAAGAATTGTTTTTAATAATCTCACCCTATTTGAAATTGAAATTCTGTGAATATCAGCATTATGGACTCTGGGTCTTCCATTCAACTCCTCCCTACAGTGCCTTGTAGACATTTTCTTTCATTTTTTCCCATCTGCACTGCCTGTGAACACACCCACACACTGGCATTACAACATAGATTTCCTGTTTCACTCTGTATCCTTGGCCCTCCTTTTCCAGGCCTCCCAAAGATCATAAAATTCACATTTTCCAAAATATCTTTTATCACTCAGAGAAAAGTTCTGGAAGAATAGAATGGTCTGTGTATTTTTTTTTTTAATATGGCCGACTACTCGGGAATATCATTTGCATCTTCTTTCTCAAAATTGTGCAATTTAATTTGAACCACATCCTGGAAATTCATCCTCCCAAACTGCATCCCTGGTATAACAAAACTCACATTGTATATCAATGAAGTTTAATGTTCAAGTCAATTATTTGTAGTCATTTATTGGTATTTTGGAATATCTGTTAAAAGGAACAGATGTTTTCAGAGTCTTTTATTTCATCTCAGTGCAACTCCCTCCTACATCTTTTCAGTCTGACTTTTAGTCAGCCAATTTCGCAGTTGATGCAATTTTAAAAAATGCAGAGAAAGAAAAAGGAAACAGAATAGTTTGGTTAAAAAGTTGAAAGAGGAAAAAATATAATTTTTCTACACACGAAACAAACCCTTTTTCTTCCATTTGTTAAATTTCACATTAAAATGTCTACCATTTCTTTCCTAAATGTACCTCATGCCAGTTTATATTTTATGTTTAATGAATATCTACTTCATGCATGCATTAAATTTAGTGAATTATTCCCTTAAAATGTAACCCATAAATGCGTTGCTGGGAAGATGGTAGAATAGGAAGAAGCAGAATCTCTGTCCACTTACACAATAATTACCCTTGTACAATCCATCTGATGTAACTATCTTGGAAGTCTGCTGTCTCATGGAGACTTGAATCTCACAAGGGAAGACTTGGATAGTAAATGTTGCTCTCTTTTGTTCAATTTCAGCTCTCAGCACACTGTTAGCTGCCTATCTTCCACCCCAGCCCTATGGCATGCAGCTATGCATGCATTCCTGCAAGCCGAGTACAAGCTATGCATGAAGCTTGTGCTCAGCTTGCAGGAGCCAGCGTAGGTGGAATGAACCTGGTCTCCAAATAACAGGGATCTGTGCTCTGATCACTAATGGTTGCTTCTGATCAAACAGGTACAAAGAACTGGCCACCACTCTTCCTGCATCTCACCCCACTGTTGTGAGCTCTTGCTTCTCTGACTAAAATGAGCTTCAGAAGATTTAAAGACCCTGTGCTTTTTTCCCCCTCATTTCCTTCAATTTCCTCTTCATCCCCTTTGGAAGTCAGACATTGAAGAGTAGGACACTCAAAAGCAACTACATATACTAACGAAATTAGAAAGTCATTGAGCATGCCCAAACATAGCAGAAAAGAACTGAGATCAGGCTGATCGTTAACACAGAGATACCCTCTACGGGTCATAACAAAGAACCAAAACAAAATGCCATCAAAATCTTGAGAAAGGGGGTAGATAACCTAGAGTCACTGCGTTAGATTCAAATGATTCAGTTTTCAACAAAAATAACAACAGCAACAACAAAAATCACAAGACATACAAAGAAACAGAGAAGTATGGTCTATTCAAAGGGGAAAAATAAAAATAGAAACTGTTTTTGAGAAAGACCTGATGGCAAGTCTACTATGAAAGACTTTAAAACAAAGGGCTTAAAGATACTCCAAGAACTAAAAGAAGATGTGGAGAAAGTTAAGAAAATGATTTATGAACAAATCGGAAATATCAATGAAAAGATTAAAAACCCTAAAAGGAAACTGAAAGAAATTCTGGAACTGAAAATTATTATGCTGAAATGAAAAGTTCACTAGAGAGAGTTTCAAAAACAGATGCAAATAGGAAGAAAAAAAGAATCAGCATACAGGAGGACAGGGTCATGGAAACTGTTGCATCAGAGGAACAAAAACAAGAGTAAAGAGAAGTGATCAAAAGATGGTGGAATGAGATGGACATCCTTACCCTAAGTACCTGTATGAAGACACGAATGGTGTGAATAGACTTTCTATACAACCAGAGATATGAAAAAATGTGCTCTATATGTGTAATATGAATTGCAATGCATTCTGCTGTTATATGTAACAAATTAGAATTAAAAAAAAAAAAAAAAGAAAAGTGATCAGAGCTAAGAAACATCTGGGACCAGCAAGCTGACCAATGGACTCATTTTGGAGGTCACAGAAGGAGAAGAGAGAAGCAGAAGAGGGAATATTTGAAGAAATAATAACTGAATAATCCCCCAAGTTGATGAAAAAGCATCAATATAAACATCCAAGAAGCTTAATGAACTCTAAGTCTGATGAACTCCAAGAGACCCACACAGAGGCACACAACTCAATCAAGCTGTCAATAAATAAATAAAGAGAATTTTGAAAGCAAACAGAGAGAAGTGACTCATCACACTCAAAGTATTTTCAATAAGATTTGAACAGATTTTGCATTAGAAATTTTGGAAGATAGAAGCTTCCAAAGAGCTAAAAGGGAGGGGGGAACCCTTTCAACCAAGAATCTTATATCCAGCAAAATTATTTGGATAGAGATAATTAAGTGATAGAAAAATTAAGATGTTTCCATTATAATGCAAAACGGAGGGAATGTGTTACCTTTACACCTGCCCTGCAAAAATGACAACAAGAGTCTTCACAGGTTGAAATGAAAGGACACTGAAGAGTAATTCAAGTTACTGAACAGTAACACAAAGCTATCTGAAGTAGTAAGGACTTCAGGAAAGGTAAATACATATACAATTTGAAAATCCAGTATTATTGTAACAATGGTGTATATTTTTAACTTTTGTTTGCTGAATAATTTAAAAGACAAGTGAGATAAAAAGCAATTAGTTTAGAAGCAAATATTACTGTACTTTTAGTTTATAACTATACATTTTGTTTTCTATATAATTTATTAGACTTAAAAATTTTAAAGATTTCTTTTAAAATTAGCTATTTTCTTGGATACACATATATAAAGACATAATTTTGTGAAATTAACAACTGGAAAGTATGGGAACATAGCTGTTAAAGAAGCAGAGTGTTTGCATTCTATTAAAGTTGAGTTGGCATAAGTTCCAAGTTATAGTATTATAATTTTATATGTTCAGTGTAATTCCAATCACAACCAAAAGAAAAGAGCTAAATAATATACACAAAAGGAGACAAGAAAAAATTAAAAACCTTTTACTACAAAAATATCAACTAGGGCTGGGATGGTGGCTCGGTGGTAGAGCACTTGCCTTGCATGTGCAAGGCACTGGGTTCGATCCTCAGCAGCACATAAAAAATAAATAAACAAAATAAAGTTTAAAAAAATCAACTAAACACTGTAAAATAGATTGTAATGCAGGAAATAAAGGACCAAAATGCTATAAGACATGTAGAAAACAAACAGCAAATTTACAGAAGTAAAATATAATTGAGATTAGGCTCTCCATTCGATAGATTGAGAATCTGCAGAATGGATAAGAAAGTATGGTTCAGCCATATGCTGTCGACAAGAGACTCACTTAAGATTCAAAGACAGGAATAGATTGAAAGTGAAAAGATTAAAAGGAAAGGTTTTCCATGCAAATAGGTATTCCATTAGTATATTAAGCTATACTAATATCAAACAAAATGGAGTTGAAATATAAAATGCTACAAGAAACAAAGAAAGACATTATATTTTAATACAAGATTCCACGTGGGAATCAATCTAACAAAAGAAGTGAAAAACTTCTACATGAAAAACTACAGAACAAAAGAAATTGAGGTTCTAGAAAATGGAAGATCTCTTATGTTCTTGGATAGGCATAATTAATATTATCAAAATGGCCATACTACCAAAAATGCTATGCAGATTTAATGCAATTTCTATTAAAAATCCAAAGACGGTCTTCATAGAAATAGAAAAAGGAATCATGGAATTCATTTAGATATATAGGAGGCCCAGTATAGCCAAAGCAATCCTTAGAAAAGTGAAGCAGGAAACATCACAATACCAGACCTTAAATTATACTACAGAGCTATAGTAACAAAAACGGCATGATATTGGTACCAAAACAGACATGAAGACCAATGGAACAGAATAGAAGAAATAGAGACTAACCCAAATAAATACAGTTTTCTTATACTAGCCAAAGGCGCCATAAACATACATTGGAGGAAAGAGCCTCTTCAACAAATGGTGCTGGGAAAACTGGAAATCCATATGTAGCAGAATGAAATTACATCCCCATCTCTCACCCTACACAAAACTCAACTCAAAGTGGAGCAAGACCAGAAACCCTACATCTACTAGAAGAAAATGTAGGCCCAACACTCCATTATGTAAGCTTAGGAACAACAACTTCCTCAACAAGACTCCTGAAGCACAAGAATTAAAATCAAGAATCAGTAAATGGGATGGTATCAAATTAAAATTGTTCTTCACAGAAAAGGAAACAATGAAGAACATGAAGAGAGAGCCTACAAAATGGGAGAAAATCTTTGCCATCTGCACCTCAGATAGAACCTTAATCTCCAAGATATAATGACATAAAACCAAATAACCATAATGACAAAAAATAAGATAAATAACATAATGACAAAAAACCAAATAACCCAATTAATAAATGTCAAAGGAACTGAGCAGGCACCTCACAGAAGAAGAAATATGATCAGTCAACAAATATATGAAAGAATGTTCAACATCTCTAACAATTAGAGAAATGCATCTCACTCCTGCAGAATGGCAATTATCAAGAATGCAAGTAACAATAAGTGCTGGTGAAGATGTGGGGAAAAATGTACACTCATACATTGCTGGTGGGACTGCAAATTGGTGCAACCTCTCTGGAAAGCAGTATGGAGAGTCCTTAGAAAACTTAGAATGGAACCACTATTTGACCCAGTTATCCTCCTCCTTGGCATATACCCAAAGGACTTAAAATCAGCATGCTACTGCGATGTATCCACATCAATTTTTTTAGCATCTCAATTCTCAATAGCTAACCAATTTAGGTGCCCTTCAACAGATGAATAGATAAAGAAAAAAAGTGATAAATTTACATAATGGAATATTACTCAGCCATAAAAGAATGATTTTATGACATTTGGTGGAAATGGGATGGATCTGGAGACTATTATGCTAAGCAAAATAAGCCAGTCCCCAAAACCCAAAGATTGAATGTTCTCTCTGATATAAGGATACTAACATAACAAGGTGGGTGGGAATAGAAGTTTAGTAGATTAGACAAAGAGGAATGAAAGGAAGGGAGGAGGGAAAGGAATAGGAAAGACAGTGGAATGATTCTGACATAACTTTCCTATGTACATATGTGAACACACTATGGTGAATCTCTGCATCAGGTACAACCACAAGACTGGGATCCTAATTAGAATAAGATGTACACCATATTTGCATAAATAAATCAAATTATACTCTACTATCACGTATAACTAAAAAGAACAAAAATTTTAAAAAATTAAATATACAAGGTTCTATATAGTAAGATCAAGAAAATTAACTAAATGGGCTATGAGAAAACAAAGACTCAAATGATGAAAATCAGAAATGAGAGTGGGGACATTATTACCTATCCTATAGATACTAAAAGGATTGAGATTATTATGAATAACCATGCACTTACAAGTTTGATAACCTAGATTAAATGCAAACATTCCTAGAAACACAACCCTATGAATGCTAACTCATGAAGGAATATATCTGAATATACCTATAAATAATAGTAAGGCGACTGAATCAGTTATCAAAAGTTCCCTGACAAAGAAAACACTTCATGGCTTCATCAGTGAATTCTACCAAACATTTGAAGAATTACCATCCTTTGCTCTCTTCCAAAAACTTTTAGAGGAGAGAAAACTACCTAACTCACTCTACAAGGCCAGCTTTACCCTGATAGCCAAAGCCAATAAAAAAATTCTACAAGAAATCAACAGACCAATATCCCTTATAACACTTATAGGAAAATCCCCAACAAAACACAGCAAACCGAATTAAACGTCACATCAAAACATGATACATCATGAAAAAATGGGATTTATTTCTGGAATTCCAGAACAATTCAACAGTAAAAAAAAAAAAAAAAATCAATCAATCAATCTGATTCGCCACATTAGCAGAATGAAGGGAAAATAATTCATGATCCTTTCAATTGATTAGAAAAAGCACAAAATTCAACATCCCTTCATGATGAAAGTGTTCAACAAGTTAGAAATGGGAGGAAAATATCTAAGCATAATGAAATCTGTGTACAGTGGCTGGGCATGAGTAGCACATGCCTGTACTCTAATGGTTCAGGAGGCTGAGGCAGGAAGGTCACAAGTTCCAGGCCAGCCTCAGCAACTTAGCAAGGCCCTAAGCAGTTTAGTAAAACCCTATCTCAAAAAAAAAAAAAAATGTGACTCCGTGGTTAAGGGTCCTTGAGTTCAATCTCCAGTACAAAGAAAAAAAAATAATCACAGTGAACATCCTATCCAATGGAGAAAGACTGACAGCTTTTGCTTTTCTGCTCAGATCAGGAACAAGAGGTGAATGCCCACTTTTGCTGCTTAAAATCAACATACTACTAAAAGTCCTAGTCAGAGAAGTTGGCAAGAATAAAGAAATAAAAGACATCCAAATTGGAAAGGAAGAAGTACACAGAAAACACAAAGATTTCACCAAAGAACTATTAGAACTCATAAATCCAGCAACCAGCAGGACACAGAGTCAACACTCAAAAATCACTTGCATTTTTATATACTAACCGTGGTAAGCAATCCAAAAATGAAATTTAAAAAAACAATTCCATTTATAAGAGCATCAAAAAGAATAAAAATATTTAGGAATTAACCAAGGAAGTCACCAAAACTACAAAACATTTATGAAGGAAACTAAAGGAAAAAAAAATAGATGAGAATGAATAGATGTAAGATGTGTTAAATCAACTTTCCATTACGGTCACCAAAATACCTGACAAGAACAACTTAGGAGGACGGAAAGTTTATTTTGTCTCACAGTTTCAGAGGTTTAGTCTATAGTTGGCCAACTCCATTGCATCAAAAGACATTATCAACACAATAAGAAAGGCAACCCACAGGGAACAAACACCTTCAGAATATACAGAACTACTAAAACCATACCTCCCCAATTCAAAAATGAACAAAGGACTTGAACAGGACATTTCTTCAAAAACGATATACAAATGGCCAATCATTAAGAAAATACAAGTCAAAACCACAATGAGATAACATTAGGATGATCAATATTTTTTTTAAAAAAAGCAGAAAACAACAAGTGTTGACAGGATGTGGAGATATTGTAACCCCCGTGTCCCGTTAGAGGGAATGAAAAAAAAAAAAAAAACAAAAACAGTGAAACCTCTGGGGGAGACAGTATAGAGATTCCTCAAAAAGTCAAAAATAAAATTGCCATATCCTCCAGCAATTCCAATTTTGTTATACTTTTGAAAGAATTGACAGCCGCTGGGTGCGTGGGTGGGGGTGGCACATGGCTGTAATCCCACTGACTGATGAGGCACAGGCAGGAGGATTACAAGTTTAAGGCCAGCCTGGGCAAATTAGTGAGACCCTCTCTTACAATAAAACTTAAAAGGAAAAACGGGCTGGGGATGTAGCTCAGAGGTAAAATTCTCCTGGGATCCATCTCCAGTACCACATACACCTAAAAGAATTGAAAATAGAGTTTCAAAAAGATGTACGTATACTACATTCATAGAAATATTATTCATGATAGTTAAAATGTCAAAGTGATCTCTCGACAAAGGAGTGGATTAATAGAATATGGTAAATATACAATAAAAGTTTATTCAATCTTAAAAAAAGAAGAAAATTCAGTGGATGAACCTCGAGGACATTATGCTAAGTGAAATAAAGCAGTCACGAAAAAATAAATATTGTATGGTTCCACTTACATAAGTTACCTAGGGAAGATAAACTCATGACAGACAGAAAGTTGAGTGGTGGTTAACGGGGGTTGAGGAAGGGGAAATGGGAAGTTACTATCTAATAGATACAGAATTTCAGTTTTGCAAGATAAAAGAGTCCTGGAGATAGCTAGTGGTGATGGGTTGTATGACAACATGAATGTGCTTTTCACTTAAAAATGATTACACTGGTAAACTTTATTATATTTTACTACAATTAAAAATAATTAGAAAAAATAACCCAAGTCAAACATTCCAAGTTTTTTTTCTCACCTTAAAAAGGTCTCATTAGCTGGGCCAGGTTCAGTGTACTCAGAATGGAGAATAAATCTTGGTGTCATGGCCTCAGTTTGCTGAATGGTGCTTCCTTTTGTTTGTTACTCTGTGGTTCCTGAACTTGTACAACCACTCTTTCTTTGCACCAATGACTGTCAGCTCAAACAAACAAACAAATACACACAAAGGAGCTTTTCTAGTTCTCCTATGAAGGACTGGCCACCCACAGAGACCTAACAGGGCAAAAATCCAGTGGATGAGCTTCAGGAGATCCTGGGTCCCACAGAGGCACCACGGTTGCCTGCAGATACACATGAAATAAGTCCAAACATTTTTGTGAGTACCTTGGATGATAAAAGGGAAACCCTCTACAGCATTTTTTTCAGACAGCTGATAAAGTTTGACAGCTTTAAAGAGGAAATGGAACTGACAGATGTCGGCAGAATCAAAGGGAAAATTCTGTGTTCCTCAGAGCCTCACTTCAGAACCATGAAGCATAGCCTGAAATTGGTAAAAATGCTGGTGAATGACATAATTCTATAAAGAAGTAAAATATTAATTTTTCACAAGTTAGTAGCTCTAAGAAAGACCTTTAAATTTTTTTTCTATTCTATTTTTTCCATTATTCTATTTCTTCTGTAAGACTGACTTTTTAACAGAAATGCAAAATGTCACAACAGTGGAAATTTTCACACACACCACAATACCAACTATATAACACTGAAGAAACATCAGAAATTTCCTGCTGTGTCATTTTCTGTTTCTTTAAAAAGTCTCATCTGTACTTCATCTTTTTTTCTTACGCAGCTAAACCACCAAGCAAATACATCACCCGATTCCTAAGAATTTGGAATCCTTTAAATTTTCAGTAGTTGATTTTTCATAGAGTACCCTTTTAATTCTCTCCTACTGTTCCTCCGAAAACCTAAAAATTTGATTCTAATTCTTGTTAATTAAATTTTAATAGAGACTCTAGTTGGATTTGTCAAAAGCAAGTTCATGATTTTTTGAGAATATGTAGGTGTTTTCTTTTAACTCTCCATGGGATAAACCATTTATTAGTTTTCTTAGTATTGAAATATTTCTTAGTACTGAAATATTCTCACATTCCTGGAATATTCTGCACACAGAATAGGTGAATGACAACAATAAGCAAAAACCTCCAATTTTGTGGAGCGTTTGTTTTATTTAACTTTATAAAATGCCCTGAGATTTAGTCCTTCCTTTTTTCTTACACAGAGACTATTTTGCTCTCACTGTTTCCATTTTGAGTTTTTCGTGCATGCGGCACCTCTCCTTCACGCCCACCTACACACCACACACACACACACACGCGCACACACACACACACACGTGCGCTATCATTTCAGCTTTCATTTCACTAATTTCAGATTTCCCTTTATTGTTACTGAGATAGTCTTTTGATCACTTCAATGTCAATTTGGAAATGGGAGCTGTCACCAGGAAGTCAGGTCCCCTAGAAATCCAGGCGATCATTCTGTCCAGGGCTCCTTCGAAGTTCACCTGGTGTTCCCTTGGGGCTTCTGCCGCATTTTCCGCCTCTCCACCACCATCGGGTATTTGAGTAAAGCTGACTCTACGGGTAACACTCTCCACACTGGAAGCCCTCTCTGTTCCTTTCATTCATTAACTGATAAAATGACAGAGCAGGGGAAATGGAGGGGTGGGTCTGACAGGGAGAGAATGTTAAGTGTGTGGTATAACATCTGGGTAGTATCACTGGCTGTGGGCTAAAGGATTAACTAACAGGTTTGGAAATGCAGGCCTGGGAAAGGCTGAAGTTGAAGTTCAGAGCAATCACTGATGTGTGAAAAAAAAAAATAAGCCTACTAGAATCTTTAAAAAAGATATTTTTTATCCTGCAAACACTTGAAGCAGCAACACAGAGAATAACAGACTCCTGTGTATACTCATCGCTGAAATTAAACATAATTAGATTTCTTTATGTCTGCATCTCTCCTTTTCTTTTCTTTACTTTGTTGAGATATTTTAAAACAAATCTCAGATGCAATGTCATTTTCCCCCCTTATGCCTAAGTAAGCATCTTTTAAAATATGAATATTTTATTCCTAACTACATTGCCCTGATCATGCTTAACAAAACTAATCAATAATTTTTGGCATCATTTATCTCCTATCCATAAACATAGTGCCTCAATGTGTGATGGGATTTTTTTTTATCAGGTTGTATCCCAGGCCCATCAATGGCAAGTAACTGCTCATTCTTCACACTCTCAGTAGAGTTAAAGGCTAAAATCAGGATTCCCAAAGACCAGGGAAGGCTCAGGAACTGACTGGAGCCCTATCTTAGGAAGGACAAAGTCTCTCAGGCTCCTGAGGTCCCAGGATTGATTGTCATTAGTCCCAGAACATTGTCACCTGGAAGGATCCTTACTGTGAAATGCAGGGCTCTCATTTGTGTTTCTGAAACACAAATAACTTCAAGCATCCTAATACATTATTTATTTATGAATGTTAATGACCAATGACGTGGAATGCCTTACCTAAAATGAGTGACGAGCTTTGACAATGGAGAGATCAATGCTTCTCTCAATGGCTTTAATTTGACACATTACTCAACAGAGCTTATGGGGCTAATTACCCCACAGTCCTACATGATATGAATTGTTCTTCCTTCTATTCACCCCTGGGAAGGCAGACAGTTTCCCTATAAGCAGTTAACCAGTCACATTACACAACTCAGGCTAAATTTACCAGCAGATTGCCAAATCTCCACTTTGCTTTGTGCTGAGGAAGAGGCAGCGCCAGGGCAGAGTTTAGTAGGAAGTGTTCACAATTCTGAGAGCTTCTTGTTATTACACTGGCTTCCTGTTATGCAGAGATGGGCGGAGAGAGCAGAGAGCGGCTGGGAAGGTGTTGCAACTGATGGAGATACACACACAGACCCAGAAGAGGTAACTGAACCCTAAATTCCTGGCTGCTGAGGCCTGCATTCAGGGAACAACTTTTAGATGTGTCCATCCATTAAGTTACATAAATTGGTCTCAAGGGTAAGTGTCCCGGGAAGGCCCGTGCGGTTTAATTTCAGAGTACACAGAGAGCGCCTCGGTGCAGTCGTCAGTTTTACAGCTTGTCTGTCTTCTGGAAGGGATAACATTTTTATTACCAAAGTTAACAATGATATTTAGAATTAAAATAAACCCAGAGAATGACAGGATAAGTTTGTCTAAAAGTCCAAATGACAGGTCTTTAATTGGAAAGATTTTAAAAGTCCTTTCCCCTCCCTGAACGGTGAGTGTTTTTAAATGGAGGGCAGCTTGCTTTATTCACAGAAAAAGAATTAAGAAAATGAGCCTTGCTGGGCGCAGTGGCGCACCCCTGTAATCCCAGAGGCTGGGGAGGCAGAAGCAGGAGGATCACGAGTTCAAAGCCAGCCTCAGCAACTGCGAGGCGCTAAGCAACTCAGTGAGACCCTAGCTCTGAATAAAATACAAAATAGGGCTGGGGATGTGGCTCAGTGGTCGAGTGCCCCTGAGTTCAAACCCCTGTACCCAAAATAAAGAGAGAAAGAAAGAAAAAAGAAAATGAGCCTTGAAGTTCTGTAGCCAAATGTCCTCATTTTCTTCTGGTGGAAACTGAGGTCCTTCATCCCAAATTCTGATCAAAGGCCGATCACAGGCTGTGTGTGTGGGGGGGGGTGGGGGGGTTGTGCACACATATGGGTTGTGCACATGTATACCATGCAGGGTGTGGGCGAGGATGGATGGACCTAGCTTTATCATTTCAAGAGCCAGTGGTGACAGCACTGCTGCCCCAGAGGCTCCCCAGGGGTTCTCATCTCCACCTGAGCACTGGGTCTGAGAGCTGGACCCACATTACTTAACTGTGTCTCCCTCCTCCCCACACCTTGGTCACACTTGGCTTTGATCTGAATATTTGCGTCTCTTCAATCAGCTTGGGCACAGACCACTGGTAAGATCAAGCTTATGACCTAATGTGTCCATTTTCCTGTTGGGTTTCGGCACAGCTCCGGTGGTGGGCTTGAGGTTTCAGTACCATTTCTCTGTGACTGTTTTTTCAAGGCTTACTGAGTCCTGCAGAGGATATGTTGGGCGGAAATAGTAGCACAGAGTTGTTTATGCATGATGTTGAGGCAAAATTCATGATGACAAACCCACTCAGCCTCAAGTGTTCTGTTACAGCAGCAGAAACAGACTAAGACAAGGTACTTCACATGGTAGGTTAGGAATTGTGGCTGTTTTCTTGCGCAGAGGAAGGATAGGGCTGTCTCTTCTGTCTCCATCTCTTATTCTCTAACTACCTTGATTTGTAATGTGGAAATTTTGCCTCATTTTTGCCTCTCTTTATCACTAGAATATATGCTCCTTTCTGGGCCGTGTAGCCTAAATAAGGATATTGGGCTTTGAAATCAGATTTCTAGCTGCGTAACTGAAGCAAATCATTTCACCTCTTCCAGCTTCAGTTCCTTGCCTTTAAAGCAGAGGTGACAATGTGGTATTTATCATGAAGAGTTAGTGTGAGCATTAAATGAAACTAATAATGCAAAATACTTGCTTTTCGGGCTGGGGTTGTGGCTCAGTGGTAGAGTGCTCGCCTAGCATGCACGAGGCTCTGGGTTCGAGCCTCAGCACCACATACATGTAAAATAAGGATACTGTGTCCATCTAAAACTTAAGAATAAATATTAAAAAAAAAACCCAAAGTACTTGCTTTGTGGCTAGTACATTTTAAGTACTCAATAAATCAATAAATAACTATTGGTTTTTATTGTTACTAGATTAGGGATTATATTTTCTATACGCCACTCTGTTTGAATGAGCTCAAGTGAATGTATCTAGAAGTTGCAAGATTAGGTAAATTTGCCAATATTTGTTAAAATATTAAATACCTTGAGGGCAGCTCTTAATTCATTCTAAAATATTTATTTCACCTACTCAGCAAATAATTACAAAAGTCCTTTAGTTATCCAGATGCTTCTTTAGGATATGGGGAGATCTTAAAAATCCCCAGGGAAATAACAACCTTATCTCTTGCATCTAGATTTGTCTGTCTCCATAGCCTGAAGTGGTAAATGCTTCCCTCAGCTAGTTTGCTCCGTGTTCAGCTTCTTTTTTGGTTTCTGAATATCTATCATGCTGCTTTTCTGCTCAGAGATTTTCAAGTCACTCATATCTCCTGGTTTTCACTTGCACCTCTTCCAAGCACTTTTTAAATCCTGAGGCTTCACCTGTCAAAACCAGAACTCTGGGGGAAACTGGAATCTCTCAGTCTACCTTTGAATTCCACACAGCCTCACTTGTCTGTTCAAAACAGACTTCCTTCTTTGCTTCCAATTATGGCTCTCCCAGCTCTGGGACCTCTTTAAAGTAGAATTATTTCTAGCTGAACTTAGATCCCCAGAACCAGATACTTTTCCCAGTGCAGACACAGTGCTCGGCCATTGTAGTTACTATGAGTTGAATGATTGATGGAAAAGACTAGCTAACCTGAGCCACTCAGAGATCTTTGCCTCCTGCTCCTTGCTACACCAAGAGCCAAGGTCTGTCCATCTGCCTTACTTCTGCCTTTTATAGTCTTTCCATTTCCATTAGCATCATCCTAACTTGGGCCCTCCCAGTTCATACTTAAGTTACTGCAATGTCCAGTTAATCTTCCTTTATCCACCTCTCTCCATCTTTTTACCCCTCATATCTTCCTTTCTTTTTCTCATTTAATATAAGATCAAGTGCATACTATAATAATGTTAAAATATAGCTTCTCTTCAGGAGGTGGATGCTGGGGGTCATCAGAGGCTTTTAGGAGAAGGAAACATGAGATTTGTGTTTTACAAGGACCATGTCTGTGCCTACTGGAGGAAGGAGAAGGTTTCTAGTGTTAGTTGGCTGGGAAGATGTCCCCTTTTAGTAAAATACAGAGACCATTGAAGGATGGCAGGTTGGTGTGTGGTTGTTGGTGCAGACAGGGAAATCATAGAAGGTCAGAAGGAGGTCAGTGATAAGCCTGGACAACAATGTGGTAAGCTTGAGAATCTCACTAGGTACATACAGACATACAGACAGCTGGGTAGATGGGGTCTGCAGCTCAGGAGACCCGTCTGCGATGAGACCAATTGTGCTCTATTTCCTTCTGGCACATTCCCTCATCTTCAGATCAAAACTCAACACAAACAGTCCAATAACATAACTCACCTGTGGTCCTCTTTTGCTCAGCAATGTGAAATGGCTCCCTGATACCTCTCAGGTTCAAGGTTGAGGTCTTACTCTGCCATCTAGAGCCACTTCTCTGGGACCCCCAGCCTGATTTCTCCATTTTTATGGCTCACTTAACCCCATACTTTGTAATGATAGCACTCAGATTCCAGGAAGTGAGTGCTGACCAACAGAATCAGAATCAAAAGTTTTCTCTATCTCTGATGTCCATTACTGTGGCCATGTGTTGCACTTGCGATGAGGCTGGTGTGACTGGTGAAATGAATTTTAGTTCAATTTACTTTAATTCATTGAAATGTAGACAGCCAGTCACAGTGGCTAATGTACTGGGCAGTGCACAACTAGCTAGGAGCCTGTTCTTTCTCTCTCTAATACAGTAAGGATGTGTTTCTAGTCTCACCAAGTTACCCACTTGCTCCAGAGTGTTCTATGAATCTTAAACAACTGCCTTCTCATCCTGGTCCACTGCAGCACCTCTGCAGTCCACACCTGACTCGGACCTCCTTCCCCAAGGGAACACGCATGATGTGTACAATGAATGGCTCACAAGCAAAGCTTATCATGGTTATTATTTTCATTATGAAAAACAGCTCCATTAATAGTAATAGATATCTTTGTTTATTTCATCCAGGAACAACTCACACCCATAAAGAAGAGACTGTTCAAAGAGATTAGCAAAGAAACTTAGTCAGAACCAAGGCCCACCTGGCTTTCTTCTCTGATATCTGAACCATCCCTTGATAGGTCTGGCTTGTGAACAATGCTGAGGGTTAAGATACAGATCACTCTTCACGTAGGACCCAAAATTCCCCTGTTTAGTCACTGGCTCACTGAGCACCTAGCTGTCAACCCTCCCTGCCCCCAGTGTTTGGGCCTTGTTATAGTAGTATAGAGGTCAGTGTGGAGCCATTATATCCTCTAACTTGTAGTGGGTGGCCCCAGGCCCATAGTCAAATCAATTTTAGTGGGATGAGAATAAGCACTGAAAAAATACTGGCTGGATATGTGGTGAGCGGCATCATTTGAAAATACAAAAGAAGGTAGTCAGGCCTTGGCCAGTCATAGGCTAACAGGTGGTTTGCCTTGCTGTCTCAAGGTTATCAAATCTCCTTTTGGCCAACTCTGAGAAAACAAGGTCCTCATACCTCTTGCTTTACCAGGCCATTCTGCAACACTCAGATGCTCCTAGGGGAAGGGGTTTGTTGTGGTTATTGTTGTTTTTGCCATGAAAAGGCATGAAAAATTCCCCAGAATTAAGCACAAACTGATATCCCTGCAACTGAGTTCTTCTATGCAGAGTGAATTCTCTTCAATCTGTGGTTGTCTTAGTGGCTCTTGCTAATGCCTGCCCCACCCCTTCTGTGCTTCTGGACACCTTTCACTTTTTCTGTCTCCCATAATGGTCCTAACAGAGTCTTTGGAGCTGGGCATTGTGGTGCAAGCCTATAATCCCAGCAGCTGGGGAGGCTGAAGCAGGAGGATTGCGAGTTCAAAGCCAGTCTCAGCAACTTAGTGAGGCCCCTAGCAACTCAGTGAGACCCTGTCTCCAAATACAATTTTTAAAAAAGGGCTGGGGAGGGGCTGGGGATGTGGCTCAAGCAGTAGCGCACTCGCCTGCCATGCGTGCGGCCCGGGTTCGATCCTCAACACCACAAACAAAGATGTTGTGTCCACTGAAAACTGAAAAATAAATTTAAAATTCTCTCTCTCTCTCTCTTAAAAAAAAAGAAATATTAAAAAAAGGGCTGGGAATATGACTCAGTGGTTGAGTGCCCCTGGGTTCAATCCCCAGAACCAAAACAAAAAACAAAAACCCAGAGTCTTTGGGTTTCTCTGGGTGGCCCAAGAGGCCTGAGTCCTTGTAGCCACTGTGTGACACCTGCTGATCTTCCCCTCTCCTGTGTGGTGTCCTTTTGTGGCCTCATGAAGGTTCCTTATTATATTACTGCAATAAGCACCACCACCCCATGTCTAATATCACTACAGGTGGATGATCACAAAAGTCACATTGGGATAAGCTACACAGAGACTATTAAGGTGGGATAGAATGCCCACATCTGATGGGCTGCCTTGCTCTTCCACTTTCTCTAAAAGTTTCATGTATGAACCACACTTTTCATTTCTGTCTGCCCTCTTTCTAGGGCAGATAAGCATCTTTGCAAGGTACATGTCTGACTTGGAGAGATACAGAGCTGAATATAGGCCTTCAAATTCCCTCCTCCCCACTGTACTCCTGCAGAAACCCTCCTGTAGTTCTTTTGGATCATTTGCACAGCCTTAGAGTAAGTGCTCAGCTCCAGTGAAAGACCTTGAAAACAGCAGATGGCTGAGGAACAAGATCTGAAACAAAGTTCTCTATTGGGTTGCCAGGAAACACTGACATGAAGCAAACCCTTTGCACAAATGTTGCCAAATTCTCATCAAAATACCAATTTTTACACTAATATTGAGTATACATACACTCTTGTGATGATGTTCATTTAGTTGGGGGCTGAGTGAGGTGCATCTTGAGACCTCTCCAGGTCCCTGTGGGAAGTAAGGAGTGACTTCAGCTGGAACCCAGGTGTGAGGGTATGTTACAGGAATGTGGACCCCTTGTGAGGGTCAAGAGACTGCAGTTAGGACAGAGTTCTCTGCAGACAGCACTACAGAACTGAAGGGCAGAACATTAAATGAGATGATAATTCTGAATACAACCGGAATTAATGGAATAAAGATTATCATTCTGTATAAAATTCTAGTATTTGAAAGTATGCTATAAACATGAATAAAAGCTGAGAACCATAAACCTGGAAGGAGATGGGAATAAAGGAATCAAAAGCAATGGGGAGAAATTGGCAATTAAAGGCACTAAATGTAGGAATGCAAGAAGAGAGGAAGTTTAATGATAGAGCAACATTTTGAAGAAAGAAGTTGAGGAAGCTCTCAGAAATGATCTCCATATTTGTAGTAGGATGTAAAGTCACTTTTGACAAAATAAGAGTGACATATGCTTACCTTTGTCCAGGGACAGTGCCAAATGGTTCGTTTGTTTAATCTCCACAAATATTCCATATAATAGGGGACTATGAGGAAAATGAGGCTCAGAGAATTTGTATAATTTATTCATGGTTAAGAAATCCAGGAAAGCAAAAACTGCTCTTTGATCAGGTGAAATGGGGGTAAGAGTGGAGCTGATGGCTTAGTTCAGCTATGTCTTGAATGTTCCAAGGATCAACAAATTCTGATACAGGGTTTGTAAAGATGGAAACTTCCTCCAGCAACCTTTGCCAGAAGAAAGAAATGCAGATGCTTTGTATGAGTAATTGTGGAGAACCAACATAAAGTCCAGGAGCCCTGGAGCTCTGAGTGGTTTTAGAGTCATGATTAAACTGGCTGGGAAAGAAGGAAGGTGGACATCAGAAGGAAATGTTGAATGGGGACCAGAGTGATTGATTGGTGCAGGCAAGGGAAAAAGAGAGAGTTGCCCTGGGTGAGAGTCACCCAGGAGGCACAGGTCAAGACCCAACTGAATGACCAGTTGTGGGAAGGCAAAAGTCAGTTATACCTTGCAGTGGGTGGAGGGGTCTGGCTTCAGGTCATCCTTCTGAGTTTTATTGGCAGTGACCACCTGACTGGAATGGTAATAGGAAGGCAATACCCAAGGCCTTTGGTTCAGCATAAAGGGCTGTAAATTCTCTCAGGGGGTAGGGGGACAGAAGGGTCCAGCACCTCACACTGAAGGAAAATCAAGGAAGTGCCAACTGCCTGATGGGGGTCACAAGGACAGCCCTAGGGATTTTAGTGGGGTCTTCTGGACAAGGACTCCACTGGACAGTGAGGTCAGAGCTAACACCCCAGCTCTTCCTTGGAACCCGTGGCTGTGGAAGAATGCCCAGGCAGCTTCCGGAGGCAAAAGCAGCTGCGTGGAACTCACCGTGAACCCTCAGAGCGAGGCATTATTTTTTTCTCCTCTCTCTTGTCAGATACTAACTCCCACGCAGGAAAAGGAAGCACCTTTTGTCAGATGCTGCGGCCACTTCCTTTTTAGAAGGCTCCAGCCAATCTTTCGCTTTGCAGAATGCGGGGGCTGGCAGCAGCTGCTGGCCGGCGGCTTGCGAGTCGCTGAGTCCGGCTGTGGTCAGCAGGGGCCCCTCGCTCCTCTCCCGGCCTTCGGGGGGGACTTTCTCTGATCCAGATCTGGACCCTTGAGCTGGACCCATTAGTGGCTGCACCCCGCTCCTCAGCCCCCTCGGGGCTTCCTCTTTTGCCTCCTCACTCGCCCTTTGCTCACTGGTTCATGTCCCTCGGTCAGTCGGCCTCTCTCTTCCTCTCTATAGCTCGGTCCAGGAGCGTGATGACCGGTGAGCAGATGGCGGCCTTTCACCCATCGTCCACTCCCAACCCCCTGGAAAGGCCCATCAAGATGGGATGGCTGAAGAAGCAGAGGTCAATCGTGAAAAACTGGCAGCAGAGGTACTTTGTGCTGAGGGCACAGCAACTCTACTACTACAAGGACGAGGAGGACATGAAGCCGCAGGTACGGGCATTTGTCCCCATTAATATGGCTCTCCCTCTGCAGGCACAGAAGAGGCCGGGCTGGGGCCAGGTTAGACAGCACCTAAACTCACGTGGGCCTTCTCAATAGAGCTGCACACATATCCATCTGTGGGGAGCTTGCTTTTGCTTTTTTTTTTTATTATATTCTAGATACATAAATGTAGCAAAGATGACAGGAGCACTGTCCCCAGTGCATTGCTTCCTAAGTGCATTGCTAAGTCAAGGATCCCATTGTGGTGGCAACACTGAGTCAAGGGCTCAGAGAGTTCATTTGGGCTCAGGAAAACTGATTTGGGGGCTCTTTGATTTGTTCCTTTGATCAGTATATATTGATCATTTGTGATGTTTGAACATAAGGCATTGAAACGTTAGCGTTCTAATGCCAGATGGTATGTTGCATACTGAAAATTAACCAGTGAGTAAAATGGGTAAAAATGCTGCCATATGGAGCTTAGAAAGATAGAATATAAACATAATAAGGAAAAGTATGTAGATTGTTAGAAAAAAGATTAGTTCTAGGAGGAAAAAAATTGAATGAGTAAGGGATATGGAGAAGTTGGGGAGGTGTTGCAATTTTAAATAGGGTGGTCAGAGTGGCCCTGTGAAGAGGGTGATATTTTAGGAGAGGGAGTTATCGTGGCAGATCTTGGGAAGCAGCATTCCAGGCAGAGGTGATAGCCCCCATGAAACCTAAAGGGGAGCATGGGTGGCCTGTGTGGATAGTAGCAGGAGGTCATTGTGGCAGGGAGAGAGCTGGAAATGAGAACCAGAGAGGATGAGGCCAATGAATTGAGGGCTGAAGTCAGAGTTTGGGGTGGGGGATACTGATCGTGAAGGGCAATATAGGCCTCTCTGAGAACTTGAGCATTTATATTGAGTATCACAGGTGGCATTGCAGGTTTCTGAGCAGAGAGGTGACATCTTTTAGTTTATGGCTCTGGGTACCATGCTCTAAATATAGCTCTGGGTACCATGCTCTAAAATAAATGGAGGCTGGAACAGGACACAAGGCAATCTAGGTGAGAGGCTGTGCTATTTAGAATCACAGTGGGCTAGAAGCATGTGGTCAGACTTCGGAGGTGCTTTCAAGGTAGAGTGAGCAGGGTTTCCTGATGGCATGCACAAGGCTGTAAGAGTAGGGTTAGCGATCCCAATTTTTGGGCCTAGGACTTTCTTCCTCACTTTATGGATTCTTTGTGGCCATTGTGGTATGTGAGAGAAAGAGAAGATTCCAGATGTAAGCTGGATGTCTTGGGACAACCAGGATGCCTGGGTACCCACCTAGAGCTTTTGTCTGTGTAGGTGAATAGGTGGTCTTGACTGAAAAGAGTGAGGATAAGAATGTGTGGATATGGACAGGTGAAGCCAAAATCAAATAGTCATTTTGGAAGAGGACAGCAGTTTTGGAAGGCAGTCTTGAGGACCAGCAGCAGATGAGCAGGACTTGGTTAACCATGCATCCCTTGATGGCTCTGAGTGTTTTGAGTGTCTGTCACTCTAGAGGCTGAGGAAGGGCCCCAGAGTCCCTACCACACACTTTGTTATTGCTGGTGTCCTGTGTGTGGTAACCAGACTTCCTTTTCTTTGTGAACAACTCAGACCTTAGCAGAGGTGAGCAATTCCAGGCCAAGACAGTGGTGGTTGGTGCATTGAGACAGTGTGGGAAGTTATCCCATCTGCAATGAGTGAGGGAGGTGTCAGTCCTTTTTGACCATCCCCAAAGCAGTGGAAAAGGCCGCTGGGTGACTTTTGCTTCTGTGAAGTGTAGAGAGTGAAAATTAGCAAAAGTTGTGTTCTTGTCCTGGTTCCACAATTGGTCATGTAATTATTTAGTTTTTCTGGGTGCTTCTTTCTTCTTTTATATAATGAGACAATACTATATTGCCTGCATTTGTTTCGTGATCCAATGATATGAAGCATGTGTAAGAAACTGTTTTGTAGAAACAGACTAATGCTGAAGGGTAAAATTAGTATTTGGAGGTCCTTGCTTCTTCCCCTTACTTCTAGGAGGAGGAAACCCAAGGCTTATCAGGATTTGGTTAGCCTGAGATAATTAGGTAAAGCTTCAAAGATTATTTATTTTTAAGAAATCTATTGAATGTAATTCACCAATGCCCTATGGAAAATTAGAAAAACTACACAGCCTCTCAACAGGTAGCTGTATAAAGCATTTGTTAAAATCTAACAATATTTTCAGATGCAGAAAATTTAAAAATAAAGTTTTTAGAATTCCTTCGGAAGAATGAGTATATTTTACTATATATAGTCATGTGTATTTTGATTATAAAAGTTATACATGTGCATGGTAGGAAATTTGAAAAATGTAGAAAACCCAAAGAAAAAAATTACAATCCCATCAATAAGAAATAAAAGTTCAGTATTCCCTATACATAGACATTTGGAAAGTCATCTATTGTAAATGTAAAATTAGTATAATAATACTTAATTTAAAAAGTAATAATGTATCATGAATAGTGCCCCTTAATATTGACATTATTCTGTGATATAAATAATAATAGTGGCAAAATAATCTATCAGATGGATATTCTGTATTTTATTTAACTAATTTCTTACTGTTGGGAATTTGGACTAACATCTAGGTATTATCACAAACAAGAATTAAGTGGCCATACTTATAGACTGCATACACTCATAATTATTTCATTACAATAAAGAAAAATCTACTTAAAATACTATTACTATACTGTCACTTAACATTGTTTTGGGATTCCTAGTAATGAAATGAAATGAAAGTTTTACAGACAAGAGCAAAGGTACATTTCCACATTGCATTTCACACCATTCATGATTCTAGATTAAGACTTAAATGTAAAAAAATAAATTTATAAAAATACCAAATGAACATGTAGTTATCTGCATGATCTTTAAGAAGCTAAAGTTTATTAAAGCACAACAAAGATGACATGAGGGAAAAATTAATTTCATAAATAAAAATTATATCTTAAAAATCAGCATAATAAAATAAAACTTCAAGAAAAAATGCATGTATTTCTGATAAACAAATTTTCTTAATATTCAAAATATTTGTCCGAATCCATGAGACAGTTCAAATGACTTAAGAGAAAATGAGCAATGATTCAAAGGGGCAATTTATCTAAGAAATACGATGGCCAGTAAACATACGTTAAAAAGTTAAATCTCGTGAAAGACAAGCAATGTAAAATATTGAGACAACACTGTCCCCTTATCAAATTGAGAAGGGTTTTCTAGAAATTTTAGTGAATTAGACCTAGGGAACAGGAATCCTCATGCACAGCTAGTGGAAATGAAAATTCAAACAACCTTTCTGGAGGGTATTTTGTCTTTAAAATGTACAAACCTTTTGACCCACATTTCTGAGTGTAGGAATTTAAACCAACAGGTAATTTTCTGTCAGTGGTGTGCTGGTGAAAACTTAACAACAGGCTCTCTGGTGGGGAAGTTGACTTGTGTGTGGTATTCACCAACTTCTGTGGTGCAGATATTCCTATCATGATTGATTCAAACCACCAATATGTGACTGACCTCAAGAAGAGCTGTGAGATAGCACCATGTCATACAAATTTCCACCACACAGATAACTACAAATGAAAATAATCACCACAACAGAAATAACAGTCAAATATAGTAAGTTATTAGGAAGTTATAAAGTTTGAGTGAATCTTTATTAAAATATTTGATCGCAGGTTCGTATGGTTTAGGTCTTCCTAATGGCTGTATTTGGCAGCTGGCTCAAGTTCCTGAAATGACAGTTCTCATGAGCCTGTAGCCTCTGACTCCAGCATATCACTGCCATATCTGTCACCCCTGCTTTGATGCTGCAGGACTTGTGGCCTCAAAACCCTTATACCCTTCCCCTGTCTTTACATAGAGTCTACCCTAGTCAACTTGCAAAGTGGGTGAAAGTGGTTATAGGCCGCTTGGGCCCTTCCCTTTCTGGGACAGCTTCTTCCTCATCAGTGACCCCACCCTCACCCCAACTGGTGTCTCTTCCTGCAGCCTATCTTTTTTATCCATTTACGATATTGAAGGGTCTCTCCTGCTCGGTCTGAGGAAAGGACCAGAAATTTATAATTTATGCCTTGGAGTGAATAAGTTCAACTCTTCTAGCAGGTGGGACTTTTAAATAAGGCCTTATTTATAATTCTGGAATCACACTGACCAAGGTTTGAATCATCGTTTTCTTATGAACTAGCTTGTGATCTTGGGTCCACTCATAAACCTCTCTAAGCTTTATTTCTTCATCTTTGCAGTGGGGGAAAATACTAGATTTTCTAATACTAAATATTAGAAATCATAGATTTCTTGTGAAAATTACATGTGCTAATATATTCAGGGAAATCAGATAGGAGTCTGGCACCTAGTAACTGCTCAGTAAACAGCAGATATTTATTTAGTATTTTATTTCTACTATTTTCTGTTGAAATGATACGGAGTACCAGTTGCCAGTCTAGAGAGGCAGTTCACTCTGAACTTGACTTTCCTTCCCTGCCTAGCAGTTGTTCCTTCCTGTCTAAAAGCAACAGGGACTTTTGCTCTGGTGCCATAACTCATCAGAAGTAGCCTAGCAGCAACACAATCTCAAGGTCATTTTCCTGAAGGCATTGATGTGATTGACTAAAGATGGTGAAGATCATGTGAATGGAGGTTATTTTTAAGTAATAAAACCAGAGGAACGTTAAGGAATTACAGAATTCCATTTTATAGACATATATATTTTTATTTTTTCTCTCTCCTCCTGCTTCTCCTTCACCCTCTCTACCACCACCAGCTCCTCCTTCTCCTCCTCTTTTTCTCTTCCTCATTTAGTCTTAGACATCTTTATTTCCTGACTCTCAAAAAACACTCATTGTTTCAGGCTCCTGAGTTGCTCTTACTTCTGAGATTCTCTGAAAACTCTTCACACTTATAGCTTTCTGGGTCACCTGTCTTCTTCTTCCCCCCCTTTTTTTTAAAAAAATAAAGACACATGAGTCTTCTTAGAGGCATTACTTTCAACATCCAGTGAGATATAAGTTACAAATAATGAACTCCATTAAAATTAGCTATATCACTTTGTGTAGTCCTTTATATTTTCCTAGTGCCAGTCTCCTTGCCTGCAAAGTAGAAGTCATAAATCTTGCCCTGCTCTTGATCTGGAGCTATGGTGGGGATCTAGTAAGATTTTTTAATTTTTTTTTTTTTAGTAGTAGATGGGCACAATACCTTTATTATTATTTATTTATTTTTATGTGGTGCTGAGGAACGAACCCATTGCTTCACATGGGCTAGGCAGGTGCTCATCCACTGAGCTATAGCCTCAGCCCATCTAGTGAGACTTTGTGTGTGAAAGTGCACTGCAGGTGATAATGCACCAGGCTTACACACGGTGGCATTGACTTGTTTTTCTGAAAATGCATCTGTGCCTCTGAGGTCACTGAACCTTCTCTTCCTTCTCCATGGATCCAGGGGTGGTGTGGAGGTTTAAGCTGTTTGTTCCCTACCGTAACGGTTGGGGGCACTGACTTTGAACTCACTTCTGGGATGTACTACCATTATGACATTTACCAGCCCTGTGTAGGCAAATTACAGAATCTTTCTCATCCTCCAGTTTCCTTGTTTGCAAAATGTGCATAATGATGTCTTTCTTGGAGGACTGCCAGAGGAACTAAATGAATCAGACATTCAAGGTGGTTAACAAAGGGCAGGCATCTGGACCGTGCTTCTCATTGACTGCTGCTACTAAATTCCCCTTCAAAAGGCACCTGTGCTTCCATCCTATTGACCCCCTCTGGTGGCCTGGCAAGTAGTATGGTCCCACTGGTGTCCGCCATTGCCTTCACAAGGATCATGTGTCTTATATGACCATGAAGTTGGGTCTTAGAAAGGTGGAATGTGGCAAGTGTTGGTGATGACACCCTCTCAGCACATTCTCCCATCTGGACCTCGACCTTCTCTTTCTAGGAATCTAGCTTGCTGTCAGATTGCTGCCACTTAATTTGGCCAAGGCCTGAAGAGCAGAAGGGCCCCCATTAATATCTGGATGCCACCTTTCCCGTTCCTCTCTACCTGCCTGCCTCCTCGCCCCATCATTATTATCCCATCTGTTCTTCAATTTAATTTTAGTTCATAGGGGATAAAATTTCTGCTTATCTTAAAGGTCTGACTTTGGATCTTTCAGGGTTGCATGTATCTACCAGGAAGTACCATCAAAGAGATTGCCTCAAACCCAGAAGAAGCCGGGAAGTTTGTCTTTGAAGTCATTCCAGGTAGGTGCCAAATGGTTAGACAGAGGTGTTTTATATTCCCATTTGACTTCTGGATCCTAGAAGTCAAGATTTTATTCAGTGAGTCCTTCACCAACTAACCAGTCAACCTGTTAATAACATAGAGGATCCTCATGTAGTTCATAAGCCTATCCAAGTTGGATAGCATCAAGGGCCTGAGTAATGCCCTAAGTGGGTGATCATTCAGCTCAATTCTATAAGCACATTGTGAGTGTAATTGGAGCTAGATACTGTCCCAAGCCCTGCAGCCCTCATATGGACAGTGGATTATCCTGTAACCACTAAAAGTAGCTCAGCCTAGAAGGTGAATGGAACATTAAAATTAACAGTTGAAATATAAATGAACCATATTAAATGGCCCTTTAGGTGGGTTAAAAATGATGGGAAGTCAGCAGTCTCATGCAACTCAAGAGGACCTAATGAGAAATGACAACTTGCTGCACACTTAACACTTAGCACATGCTAGGTGTTGCATGTCACTTGTTGTACACTTGATCTGTATGATGGAGGATCCTCTTCCCAAGCAAGAGTTACCACCTTGAAAGCATTGGAAGCAAGGGCCGTTTGGCTCAGACTCCTGAATCTGCCCCACTGAGGCTGCTTTTCCTTGTCTCTTGCCCCTCTGCCAGCCCTAGTCCTTTGAGTCGTCAAGACTGCCCACTTGGCTGTGCTGTGTTGCTGCTATGGCAGGGGAGCTTACAAGTTCCCAGAATGCCCTTTTCCTTAATCCCACTTGCACAAGGCAGCTGTGTGCATAGAACAGGACATTGATGGAGAAGGAGGCATAGCAGAAAGGGTAGAAGTGCCCAGTCTAGAACCAGCCTGCCCAGGTCCAGATCCTGATGCTGCCACTTATAATTTGTGTAACAAGCCTCTGTCTCTGTTTCTTTATCCATAAATGGGGACAGTGATCATGAGGATGAGGGTAAAGTAGAGAAATCCATATGAAACACTTGGTACAGGGTCTGGTATATAGTAGTGTCGTGTAAGTGCAGAGACATTTTGAGGATAAGTAGAGAGAATTATATAATACAGAGAAAAATCCTAACATCAGCTATGATTAGAGAAAATAAAGGAAAAAAGTCTAGGGTGGTTCCCTCATGGGCACACCCTTGCTTTTTGATCTGAAGGTCTAGCTTTCTTTCTTCCTCCTTTGGTTTGAAGGTCTAGCTTTCTTTCTTCCTTTCTTTCTCCCTTTCTGGGAAAATCCCATCCTTTCCTCTTAAAACCTCTTTTCTTAAAATCCCTCTCCCAGTGCAATTTGTGGGACACAATCATCCATGGGAACACCTTTCCCAAAGCCTGAGCTTTCAACTCAGAAAACTCTATTGAGAGCTTCCCCTGAAAAATTCACTGTGGGCTTTGCACCAAAGTCCAGTTCCCTAGAAGATTGCTCTGTGGGGCAGGAGGAAGGTCTGTCCTCTCTTGGTCATTCATGCTCACAGCAGTTTCCTAGACTGCTGGGGGAATTCTTGGATAGATTCATATTCATTCTCTCCCCGCAACACACACTTCATAACAACAAATAATTCTAAAGCAGTAGTAAGGTAGGGAACCATTTTTCTATAGCCACCACTGTCCCTAAGTCTCCACCCAACCTAAAGTGAGATTGCTCTTCATGCTGTGAATTTTCAGATTTTTCTCTTTAATGCAGAGAATTTTCAGTTCCTCTTTTTATGCTCCTTTTGTATATGACAATTCTTGGGGGCCAATGCTGGCATAAGAAATGGGCTTTGTAATCAGGACCATCTCTCTGGGATCAGCAGTTTCAGTCGTACAAGGTTCAGATAGAAGCCTTTAATTGTTGTTAGGCTATTATTTTTAAAATGTGAGGCAGGCAACAATTTAGATCTTGCCGTGAGTTTGGCAGTAACCATCTGGGCATCTTTGGATCTTTGGGCTTCAATTTTATTATTTATAAAACAGAAATAATACAACTCCTCATTTTATTTCAAAGGGACATTTTGGTACCTAGGGTATCTTTTAGTTCTTCCCCAAGCACGTTTTACTTTTCATTTTACTTTTGGAAACATCCAGATCGTAGGATTTTTTCCGAATGGCCAAGGCTTTCACAAACTGACCCTTCAGGTCAGAAAAACTGATGATCTGATGACAAGATGTCCCAAAGGGAGAAAATATGAGAGACTTGTGACATTTCGCTAGCTCCAGGAGACCAGAACCAAGGCGAATTTGAAAATCTTTTGTTGCCTATAGGAAAATACAGGTTTGGACAAAACATAGCAATAGAATAGGCTCTCTCTGAGGGACATGGCCTGACACTGTGAGAATAACAGGTTAAGGTTTACAAGGCTATTTTGAAAGATGACAGTATCCTATAATTGAAAAGTATTACTATTACTTTCTTATCCCTTCTAAAGCCTTTTTTTTTTTTTAGCCAACTAAAGAAAATTCCAGTTTTGTAGATTCCTGCTTATAAGGTGTCTCATGGAATATGTTAAAATTCTAGTCCCAGATCTGTACTAACTATATGGTCTACAACCTAAGTCTCATAGGTTTACTAGGTTAATACCCATCCTTTCCCTCTCTTACCCTTCTCTCCTGATTTTCCTTTTTCTGTCATTTTCCCCCATTCTTTCCTTTGGTCTCCCTCTGTACCACCTTTGCCTCCTTATCGTTTCACCCTTTTGAGAATACCAAACTCAAGAATACTACATATGTCTGTATCTTAGGTTTAAATTGAAAATGGTAAAGAAAGTCCTAACAAATTCACATGTTCATTAACTAAATATTGAGAACTTACCATTTGCAAAGTTTTATACAATCAAGAGAACAGTGATCTGAACAGAAAGTAGTGATTTTGCTAAAAGACACACTTATATTCATTGTAACTCCCACCTAAGGTTACTGTCTCCTTCCAATTTCCCACAATTGTGCTCCGAGCTAGCTAGCTTAGGGAAGTACCCATGATTGACATAATGACCTGAAGACTCCAGACTTGTGGGGTTGATCCTGTCTCTAATGCTGAACTTGTATGGTGAACTTCCTCTTTATTTTAGGAGGATTGGCATCTGTCTTCTGTGAAAGCAGCTCTAGGCCGAAACCATCCCAATTGCAAACCATGGTGTTTAATTATTTTTCTGTAGAATTAGAATTTCTGCAAAAAGCATAAGAGTGCATGGAGATCCAGTCGCACTGGGATCTTGGAGAATGCCTTATGTTATTTGACTGGTAGTGTTTGCTGAGTCAAGGAATCTGTGCAGGTTCCGCTTCCTTTCCTTCTTTTACTTATAGTTCCTCCCCCACCACTCTAAGACCTTCATGTGTTCTACTTTTCCCTCCAGCCCCATGGGACCAGAATCGCATGGGACAGGACTCCTATGTCCTCATGGCCAGCTCCCAAGCAGAGATGGAGGAGTGGGTTAAATTCCTCAGGAGAGTTGCTGGCACACCTTCTGGAGGTAAGGGACCAGGCTCTCCTGGGCAAGTATCTGTGGCATCTCAGGCATGAAGAGGAAGTAGCTCCCAATGTGATCCCTCCTTGAAACAGTGGTTCAAGGGAGACAACCAGAGAACAATGCTGAGACCGTGGTCATGGCCAAGTCCTCTGCTGAATATGAAAGAAAAGAGGGTTGAGAGCATTTAGCTTTTCTCTTGGGTCAACTCCAGATCAACTGTAGGGATGGCAAGTCCTTTGCATTGATCATCAAATGGGTGTGATGCCCTAAAGCATCTCCAGAGAGGAGACTCTCTGGGCCAAAGCACTCCCATCTGTGAAATGAGTAGGTTGGTCCAGCTGACCCAGGGTTCCTCGCAGCACTAACCCACAGGGAACCTATGGATCTTCCCAGTTATGGGACTTATGGGACCCAAGAGGGCTGATAGCAAGAGCTGTAACAAGCTGATCGGCACAAGAAAATAAAGCTGCTGTCCGAAATAGGAGCAGTCAGATTGGAGGTCTTGCAGGTACATGGTGAATTCTGTATTCAACACTTCTCGGGGTTACATGATTCAAGTGTTTGAGCTCTCTGGGAATTTTATTGATATTTCCACACCAGAGAAGTATATCTTGACTGCAAAATAGCCAACAACAGCAGCAACATCAAAAGTGATGGCAGAAGGCTTCTAAAATCAACAAGCACATGAATCTAGTGTGTTTTCTCTTTTCTATAAAAATGTGAGAGAATTGATATGGATGAGCTCACAAGACACAATTTTCTCAAGCTTTTTAGGGATACTCGTATTTGTGTCAACTTCAGGACCACTTTAGAAATATATAATTATTTATTGACTAATTTCTTCTTATTTCAGAAATCATTTATGGACACTTTCAGGGTTTAAATAGTAAATCTGGTTAAATAGTAAATCTGTTAGATTACCCAACAGATTATTCCAAAAGTTTTAAGAACACCATGATAATTTTATGGAAATTTGAAAAAAAAAAAAAACCCTTAAACCATGAGAGGTACTTTTAGGTTTGTTTTACATGTATACAAACATTTTTCAGAATGATAAACATAGGATATATGCAATTTGGTATCTTTTATTTAATAACTTAAAAATTTCGCCATGCGCCTATCATTTTTTGTTCCCTAATTAAACTTTATTTAAAGGAGTATTAAAATTCTATGACAGATTTTTGGTCAAGTTGTTTCCATTAAGAAGTAAAAGTAGAGACTGGGTGTACCATACCTTGTAATCCCAGGAGTTCAGGAGGCTGAGGCAGGAGGACTGCGAGTTCAAAACTAGCCTCGACCACTTAGCAAGGTGCTAAGCAACTCAGTGAGACCTGTCTCTAAATAAAATACAAAAAAAAAAAAAAAAAAAAAAAAGGACTGGGGATGTGGCTAAGTGGTTAAGTGCCCTGAGTTGAATGTTGAATACCTGGAACCAAAAAAAAAAAAATTAAAAGTACTGATTTAAAAACTAATAACTTAAAAACACACACTCTCTCTCTCTCTCTCTCACACACACACACACACACACACACAATGGCCCCAGAACATTCTCCTTTTCCTTCTGAAGTCTTTATGATGCATTGTCGTCATTAGCCAGTCTTTAACTCTGAGACTTAAATGGCTGATTGAGACAAACAATTCTGAGATGGTTCTCCCACTATATATTAAATATATTTTCATATTTATTAAACAAATATTTAATGTTAGGAGTGGCATTCATTTAGCTACCTGAGCTTTCTGGGAAGATGTAGTGGCCTTGCCAGCTCCAATAGCCTCTGTCCATGCTTTGATGTCATCCACAGCAGCTGTCAGTCTCGTGTCACAAAGCAGCAAAAGAACCCAGAGTAGGATAGTGAGAGAAGCTGGACACGCATGGCCTGCCTGGAACCATATCAATGATAGAAGCATCACCAGATTTCAAGAATTTAGGGCCATCTTCTGTCTTCTTTCCAGAATGGCAATTAATCTTTTCTTTCAGCTCTGCACAGTTGTTGGCAATGTTAGCTGTGACAGTGCTATCCAGGAGCAAGGCTGGCACTGAGTTGGCCTGGATGATTCAGGATGATCACCCAAACAGTGAAGCCAACTGCTTCCCCTGTTGGGTCACTTTTGCTGTCACCAGCAGTGTTGCCATCACAAACATCATTTTTTTTTGGGGGGGGGGAGTGTTCAGAACTGGGTATTGAACCCAGGGATGTTTAACCACTAACCCCAGCCCTTTTTTGTACATTATTAAGAGACAGGGTTTCACTGAGTTGCTTAGAGCCTCACTAAGTTGCTGAGGCTGGCTTTGTACTCATGATTCTCCTGCCTCAGTCTCCTGAGCTGCTGGAATTACAGGCTGGGGCCACTGTGCCCAGCTCTACAAACATTTTGGACAGACACATTCTTGACATTGAAGTCTGTTTTGTCCCCAGCTTCACTCAAAGCTTCATGGTGCATTTCAACAGACTTTACCTCAGATGTGACATTGCCTGAAGCAAAAGTGACCTCCATGTCAGGTTTGGGAACAGCAGTCTCCACTCAGCCCACGGGGACTGCACCTATCTCACCAATGTTGTAGACGTCCTGGAGGGGCAGACATAAAGGCTCATGAGTTGGACATGTTGATGGCAGGATGCAATCCAAACTTGGGCAGAGTGGTTCCACTGGCAGTGTCAACTTTGTGGGTGGCCTTCCATGCCTTGGACCAAGGCATATCAACACTTAGCTCCAGCATGTTGTCACCATTCCAACCAGAAATTGGCCCAAATGCTACTGTGTTGGTGTTGTAGCCAGATTTCTTAGTATGGGTGCTGACTTCCTTAATAATTTTTTCATCTCTCTTCTGGATGTGGATGGCTCAGTGGGATCCATCTTGTTAACACCAAAAATTGTTTGTTCATACCCAGTGTGTAAGCCAGAAGGGCATGCTCAGGGTTCTTCTCATTCTCAGAGATGTCAACTTCAAATTCACCAACACCAACAGCAATAATCAGGATAGCACAGTCAGCCTGAGATGTGTCTGTAGTTGGGTTTCTGTTAAAGTCTCTGTGTCCTGGGGCATCGAGATAGTCGTGTAACACTTGCTGGTCTCAGATTTCCAGGGGACATGTCAAGGGTGATACAACACTCATGCTCAGCTCTCAGTGTATCCAAGATCCAGGCATATCCAAAGGAGCCTCTCCCATCTCAACAGCCTCCTTTACAAAATTTCCAATGGTTCTTTTGGTAGATCCCACCATATTTGTAGACCAGATGGCCGGTAGTGGTGGACTTTGCTGGAATCTACATATTCGATGACAGCAATGTTAATATGAATCTTTTCCTTTCCCATTTGGCTCTGATTTAGTGGTGGTTTTCACGACATGTTCCTGTGGCAAACCTGTTGTGAAAAAGGATCTTAATTGATGCATTTCAGGATTATTTGGAAAGAAATCATATATGATGACATTAAACAACACAGAGAGAGGACTTACCAGGCAGATAGAGGAGCTACTCATAGAAACCGAAAGCAGAAACTGTGAGGGGGCCTGACAAGAGCCAGGGGTGAGGGATGGAATGTGGAAGTGAGCTTTATCCTGTCGGTTTCTCTGGCAACATGCAGTTTCTCCTGCTTTTCTCTGCAAATCTGCCTGTTTTCATCTAGTGGGCATGGACATGCATCTGCTTGTCCCAAGTACTGCCATGCCAACCCAGCATTCCTCTGCTTCTCCCACAAGCACAGTTTCATCCTAAACAGTCCCATTATAAACTGAGAAAAAAACTGCCTATTTCAGCTAAGGTCCCGAGTTCATTTGTGGTTCCAAGACCTGGGGTGGCAGGCAGCTCTGGCTTGGACCCACCAGCAAGGGCTTTGAGAAAAAAAAAAAAAAATGTGACCTGAATGGGACAGCTAAACTCAAGAGTGCCTGCCCAGCCATCTGTATCCTGTAGCAGAAAGAGTTACATAGTTTTGTTAACCATTTCCCAGGCCCTAAACACTTTTTTTTAAAAACTGTGCTAAGGGAGAAGACAAGGATTTTTATGTATTAAAGCTTGATTATATGCTGTTTCAGCCTGCATAATCTTAGCTGTGTGTGACCTTCCTTCTTGCCTTAGATTATATTATTTCAAGCCCTGTTGACATTTTCCGCTTTCCCCAGTATAGGGCTTATCGGGCTGCCTATATTGACCAGGACAGCCAATGTTGCCTAAATATGTACTTGCTCTGAGTCAAAATGCTGTCAATGTACTTTCACCAGGATCTATGCCTTTTGCGATGCTTGACTGAGCCTTGCCATGGTGACCTGCTGTACTTTGTCCGAGTACACAGGGGACTTCTTTCCCCGCCCCCCACCCCAGAGCCGCCACCCTGAGAAGCAAATCAAGCATAAGTCCTGTAGGTGGTGGAAAGTCCAGGGGAACGGAAGTCAGAGTACATCACTACTTACTAATTCAGAGATCAATGTTGGTTCTGATGTGGCATCTCGGGTATTTTTAAAGTCATCCAGTGAACCAAATCAAGATCCCAGCCTAAGAAGGCATTTTAAGACAGCAAAGTCCCATCTAAGGCCACTGGGCAAATCAGATACTTGTTCTTTCTATTCCTAAGTCAGGGAACTTCAGTTCTAAGGGAATAAATGGCCTGTCCAAGGGGTGGGGCAAGAGGTAGGGCCAAGGTTTCTTTGCACAGTACCACTTGTAAAGCACACCTAGGTCCACGCACACCTAGGTCCACAGGACATGTCCCCCAAGCTTTGTGAAGTCACTGAGATGTTTTGCTGTCACCTCTTTCTAGTCCTTCGTGCAACTGTGTGGCTTTTCCCACTAGGGAGCTACCCACTACCCACTACCTTCACTACTACCACCCCCTGGAGAAGGAATCCTTTCTTGTCCAAATTCCAGCCATAGCCTCCAAACATTTCCACACCCTCACCCCTGCCTCCCTGCAGTCTGTTGTCATTGAGCTGGGGTAAGCCTGTTGAACCTGTCACATCAAGGTTCTGTTCTGTTCAACACTGGCCGATAGCTTCTTTCTTACTCAGAGTAAGAGTTAAAAGCCTTATACTGACTCATGGGGTACCTGGTTACCTCTCTGTTCTTGTTTTCCAGAATGATCTTCCATACCATTTCTGTCCAGCTACACCTGTCTCTTCTCACACTCGAGGCATGCTCCTGCCTCAGGACCCTCTGCCTGGCATCCTCTTGTCCTGGGTGGCTACATGGCTTGCTTCTTTACCTTCATCAGGTCCTTGCTCAAAGATCACCTCAGGAGGCCTTCTCCTGACTGTTCTATTTAACCCTTAACCCTTTCTTCCCTTCCTCCAACCCTCCCTATCACTCTGTTCTTCATTTTTCTCTTTAGCATGTACTCCTTTCTGACAAGCTAAATATTGTACTCATTTTCCTTTGTTCATAGTTAGTTTCTTTTGCAGGAATTGTTTTTCTCTATATTGGTCAGTAGGTGTATCCCAGAGTCTTAACAGTGTCTGACATAGCAAGTGCTCAATAAATAGTTATTAAATGAAATGAAATGAAAGGCTACCTCTTCCCATAGTGTCACTTTCTACTCTCCCAGGCTGTCCTCTCTGTTGAATGATGATCAGCTCTTCTGACCCCCTCCCTCTAGAATTTTCTCCCTCTAAGCATGCCATGGATGAGTCTGGATGAATCTCTCTACGGTTCAAAGACTCCTTTAGAAAATCTGATAAAAGCTATGGAAACTTCTGGAATGATAACTAGACACAACCATTTTTTCTCTCAACAGCAAAATATTTTACAGACAACTGTTAGCCCATCTGTACACCCCAGGTAGTGAATCTTAATATTAAATTAGAAAAGTCACTCTGGTGATAATCCTACAGAGCTGACACCTCTTCCTGCCCCCAATTCGCTTTTGGCTCCTTTCTCCCTTGACTGGAGAAATGGCCACGAAGTCTCCATGGCTCTCCAAATCTTTCTCCTAGCCTCTCCTGCCTGGGAGCTGGCTCTGGAGCTTCCTTGAACCTTGGAGAATGGCACCTCGCTTTTCAGCCTTCTCTGTAGGCAAGCTTGTCATAACCCTCTTGCTGGAAAGTTTAGACCAACTCTTCTCCCAGGAAATTCTGATTGCAATTCCAAGTTTCCCTAATATAAGTAGGAGAAAGGGAATAGTCAATCACATCCCAACTTCTGTCAACGTGTCCCAGTCTGGCTCTGCCTGTTTTTCCCAAACTACCCCTTCTATGCTTTCTCTGGATCCCTACATTGAAACCTGGTTTCTGTTGCCAGTTTTTATTAATGCAGGCTGCTTTTACGGCTTCCTCTTGACATTAGCCATCTCAAGTTTAGTTCAGGTCACTTCTGGGCACGGAAGTAGTGCATTAAGATGTTCATAGTTCTGTTCTGCTCCAATTGTGGGCATTGGGGCAGGTCCTGTGTTCTCAGCACCTTTGTGATTTTGCCAGTACAAGGCATATAATATAGTATGTAAACATCAGATTGTTCTCTGGCTTAAGTACCTTTTCTTTCTCTAATTCTTTTAGGTTCTCTGCATCCTTAAGAACAGGATTTCACAATCTACCACAGTTTAGCCTGTGGCATAAGCTGCCTCTGTGATTCACCATTCTTCCATGTGATCTAGTCCTTTCTCTCTAGCTGAAGTGAATATTAAAAGAAATGATTTATACTTGTTTCACCTAATTCCCTTGTCTCACCTTCATCCAGCTCCTAACTTAAGTTAGATACTTGTTTATTTATTTATTCAACAACTATTTCTTGAGCGCATGCATCATGTCAACCATGGTGCCTGCCCCAGGGGTTCAACAGTAACAAAGGAAGAGAGGAGAGAGGAAAAAAAAGACAAAATCCCTTCTCTCAAGGAGCTTTCAATCTACTAGTAGGCCCAAAAGTCAGTCAAAAGAGTGAAGGGAAAAATACAAAATTACACCTGGAAAAAATACATGGTAGTATGTGAAAAAAAAATATGAGTATTTGTCAAGAAGGTAAAGAAAGGCATCCCTAAGCTGGTGATGAGACTAGCCAGGCAGAGAAGGGGGACAAGGAATGGCATCTCAGTCAGAGGGAGTGGCATGTGCAGAAGTCCTGTGACAGGAGAACAGGCTCTGAAGGTCAGGGAAGGTGGTAACAGCAGAGATGGTTTGGTCAAGGATGTTGATCTTCATCCTAGGACCAACAGGTAGCCATTGGGAGGTTTCAAGTAAGATACTTGTTTATTTATTTATTCAACAACTATTTCTTGAGCGCATTTCTTGAGACAGTCAGATTATATTTAAAAGATCATTCTAGTTGCTTTGTCAAGAATGGCTTGAGGGTTGGGGATTTAGCTCAGTTGGTAGAGTGCTTGCTTTGCACAGGGCCCTGGGTTCAATCCCCAGCACAGAAAAAAAAAAAAAAAAAAGAAAGAAAGAAAAAAGAATGACTTGAACCAAAGGTCTCAGATCTGAATAAAGGCAGGAGACTAAATGTGAAAGTCAGGCTGTCATCTGGGCAAGAGAAGCATGGACAAGAGTGGTGGTCATGGAGATGGAGAGAGTGAAACAGGTTCACCCAACATTCTGGAAGAAATATTGTCAGGACGCGGGAGTGGATTTAACATGGAGGAAGAAGGTGGTGTCAAAGCTGAGTCCTCCATTCCTGAACTGTGACTGCTGGAGGGATGAGCATTAGGTTGGCACTGTGAGACTACCCCGGGGCCCTTCCTGGCAACCTTGCTCCTGCCTGTTCCTCTGTGTCACTGAGAGTCCACTTTTGGCCTCCTGGGTTTATCTGTTCGGTTGCTGTAATGTGAGTTTCATCTTCTCTGTGGGGGTGGGAGATCATGTTGGTCTACCCAACAGCCCACTTCCAAGAGCATTGTCTCTGAGCCACGTGCAACTCTGAAAGCATTTCCAGGGAAGGGTGGGCTGGCTTCATAAATGCTAAGTGAAATTCTGTGTTCCTGCCAGACACTTTGATATATGGAGCAATGCTGGTAAGCGTCTGGGCTTTTCTTCTTTTCTTTTTTTTTAATCCATCTCTGAGCTATCCCCTGAATGGCTGTTGACAATTAGCTACTAAGTAAAAGGAGGCACTTATTTTTATTGCAGCACCGACAGCTTTATGTTGACTCTTTAAAAGCCACAGGTCCTGTGTGTAAAGGTGAGTGAGGAGGGGAGTGGTGTGGGAATCAGGGCCAGGAGGGCCGGGGCAGGTGCAAACAGATCCCGTGGTTTCCGTATGGGACTCGGAGCCTGAGTAGTGTTTGCAAGCATGTGCTGATCTGGAAAGGAAAAGGGACGGTTCTTCCAACGCCGGGAGGAGAGGAGGCCTGGGGCTGGCTTGTCAGAGGCTCTGAGTCCTCGGTGCCGCCATGCCTCATATTCCCAGGATGCCGCGGTGGGAACTGGACTGTGGCTTTCCTGTCCTGGCGCTGCTCTTTTGTTGGGATTTCAAGAGGAAAACCCCTGGTCTCCGAAAGAAAGGTATTTCTTCCTCTTTTGTGATTCGATTCTTCTGCCAGAAGACACACTTTTTTCTCAGTTCCTTTTTGCTGTCTTGCCAGGGATGGGGGATGACGCTGGAACTGAGCTACTGGGACATGGGGACCAGTTCTGGGATGGCAGGTGGGGGTGAGGGAAAGACTGTCCTCAGGGTCTGGGGGTATGCAGGGGGTGGGGTATTTGAGTGATGGCAAAGAAAGAATGAGATTGGGAGGGAGGTGACAGCTGATCTTTCCATCTTTAGTTCCCCAAATCACCCCAGGGTCCTGGTGTTTTCTAACCCAACTTGGGACGGGGAGATGGAGCTGAGGATGGAGGATGTGCTGTGTACAGAGACTGGGCAGTTGTCCAGTCTGTGATAATGAGATGTCACCCGCCTGTGGTTGTTCAGGGTGGGGTGGGTGCCTTCTGTCCAAAGCCGTTAGGTCTGGAGGGCTGGAGAGGAACAAGGTAGACATAATGGAACGGAAGTGGGATGGCACGGGATGGCCAGAGGACTGTGGAATAAGCACCAAGAATCTCCATCCCTTAGTCCCTCCCCTTGAGACTTGATGGTATCTGAAATTTTATTCTATAGACTTTAAACAAAAGGAATTAAAGCAGTAAATATAGACCCACAGAGTAACTCTGACCTAAAGATAAATTCTTCATCCGAGTCTCAGTTTCTTCATCTGTAAAATAGAACACTTTGTGGGGCTCGGCGAGGACCAAACTAGATAGCACACATGAAAACATCTTAGGCAGTTCCCAGCACAAAATTAACTTAAAGTGGCCAATTATGAGGATCATGATATTACCTTTAGCAATTATAATAATTCTATCACGTAGAGCAATTATAATTAATGAAATGTTATAATGGTTAGGATGGAAATGCCTGTGTAATGGTGACTGGCTCAAAGTGGTGATGACTTCTGAGTAGGAGTTGATCAGACCCCATCCTGCTGCCAGAGGGTAGTCAGCATGGAGCACCAGTCCCCTGAAAGAGTGGGTCCAGTCTACTAGGGCATGACACAGAAGTGGCAGCCTGGGACTTGCCTCTTCTTGTCCTTGGCGTGGAGAATGGCCTTGGAGTAACTCCTGCCCCGGTGTCTTCTTCCTTCAATGGCCTCTTCCTGTTTTCTTCTTGGGCTTTTCTCTGTTTATCTGTTTTCCCACATTTAGGCTTTTTCACGTCCACTCAGAATCAAAGGGTAGAGATAAGGGTCTAGAGATCAGAAATCAGTACTATTCAGGCTTGGGTCTTTGGAGTTCCACTGAAGTTTTGGATTCCAAACTCCTCATGTGATCTGAGTTGAAGAAGGACAAAACCTGACCTAGACAAACTAAAAGTAACAAGAATGTTCTTTGTCTCATGGAAGAAGAGGCACTGTGGTCCTAATGTAGCCCACAGTGGTGAGTTCTGGCTGGAGGAAAGAGCTTCAACTCATTTCTAGGCTGGAGATGTAGAGTTTGGAGTCTTTAAATCTGTGTGATATTTAAAGCCATGAGATTATGAGGAAGCTCATGAAGATGGGGATGGGAAGCCCTGGAACACTCTGGCATTTAGGGGACAGTGAGAAAGGACCAATGATCTGGAGAGGCCGAGAGGGAACAGCCAATGAGATAAATGAGGAACTGAGAGACAGTGGTGTACCCAAGGCGACATGAGCAAGCGTCTTGAGGAGAGGGAGTGATTTGCTTTGTCATATGCTGCTAATAGCAGCCTGGACATTTGACTCCTGGGCTTAGAACTATAAAGGCTATTGATCTCCAGACAAGAGCAGTTTTGGAGAAATGCTGAATAGAGAAGGGGTGGAGGCCCAGAGGAATGGGAGGCAGCAGGTAGAAATAGCTCTTGGTGGTCTGGTCCATCACGTGCCAATTTCTGTGCCAGGAGATAAAAATAGATGGTGAGCCAGACAAGCTGTCTGCCTTTGAGGAGCCACAGTCCAGTGGAAGGGAAAGATGTTTAAATAAATCATCATAAAACTACAGGAGAGGCCATAAAAACAGAGGTGTGCATCGGGGGGCTCCATTAACCCAGAGGAAGGAGTGGCCAGATCCCTTTGAAGAAACATCGAAACTCAGAATGATTGGGTTTCCAGGTAGTGGATAGGAGGAATGGCATTAGCGCAAGAGTTTTTAAGCACAAAGATCACCTTTCATTCTTTCTATCATAATCTCCAGCCACCAAGGAGCCTGGCACGAGGACAGATGCTCAGTTGGCATTTGCTGAATGATTTTGTGAATTCTGGTAGAAGGGTTTTTCTTGAAACAGAGCTGCAAAAGAAACCCTTGTAGGCTGGACACAGTGGCACACTCCTATCATCTCAGCAATTTGGGAGGTTGAGGCAGAATGATAGTGAGTTCAAAGCCAGCCTCAGCAACTTAGTGAGGCCCTAAGCAATTCAGCCAAATCCTGTCTCTAAATAAAGTACAAAAAAAGGGCTGGGGATATGACTCAGTGGCTAAGGGCCCTGGGTTCAATCCTTGGTACCAAAAAAAAAAAAAAAAAATAGAAAAGAAAGAAAGGAAGAAAGCAACCATTGCAGGAATGATGTAGATGTCAGCATCAAAAATAGAAAGTTATTTGAAGCATATGTAGGATGGGATCTATATTGGGGGAAAGAAAGGTATTATGGATAATTCTAATTTTTGGAATTTTGTTCATCAGGCTATTTGGGTGCAGGTCGTAAGAGCTGGGTAGAAGATTATTCTTTCATAAATTGCCAAAGACCTAAGCTAACATAGGCTCTCTATATCAAAATAATACAATTTATATTATAAAGATTAAGTCCCAGAAGAGATGGAAGGGATGGAGCTGACAATTCAGGAAAGCATCACTCAGGAAGACAGAACCCTTCCTTCCCCTGAGAGGACAGGGACAGAAGTAGAGGAAGGAAAGAGAGGCAGGACTGGGGGTGAGGGAGTACACTCGTCTTCTCCATTTGGAGACATAGGGACAGAGGAGACAAGGTTACCTACTGACACAGAGGGGAGGGAAGGGGTAGTGAGCTCAAGGGGGTGACGATAATTTGGAACCAAGGTCTTAGAAAGATTGGAATTATAAATTTCCAGGAGATGGCAATGGCTTGTTCCTCATGGCTCCCAGGGGCCTGATGAAGATGTGGGGAAGGTAGTGGGAACCGGCATGGTGGGCATGTTGGAGGGAAAAGTAATGTTGGGAAGTGAATGTCCTCGTGAGAACAACTCAGAGTATGTGGAGGAGTGGAGGCCGGACACAGCAAGGCTGATGGTCTCCGCTGAGGAGAAAAGCCTGACTTCTCATCCTTATATTATGTTTGGGTTTCCCCCAGGTGAGTCCTGAAGACTCCTGGAACCCAAGTTTTAACTGCTCCAAAAAACATCTGCCTGGCCCCCTAAGGGCCGGCCACTCTCTGGACCTCACAAAAAACTCTTCAAAGGGAATTTCCCAAATACCATGTGGTCTGTTTTAAGTCAGATCATTTTCATCGTGTCCTTCTCATTTGGTGGAAATCTCTCTTCACCTCCTTTCACATACAAACAGAAACCTAATTCTGTTTATGGACATTCTCTGGTTGTCTCTCGCCATTTTTTGTGTGGTCCTGTCATTTCCATAACTGGATGTTATGTAAGCTGTAGAAAGCAAGAATCAGGTCCTACATGTCTGCAGAGATGCCTGCTAATGTTTCAACTAAAGAAATGCCAAAATACTTGCTTAAGGATAAGTTAATTCATTAAGTAATTCAGCAGAATTTGCATCTGCCTTGTGCCAGACATTATGCTAAATATTGGGGACAAAAAGAGACCCTCCCTCTGCTCCTGGCCTCAGGGGGCTTCTGATCTCCTGTAGCACATAGGCTCGGTGTAGGAAGAAATAGGACATTTGAGAAGGGAGGCAGATGCACAGAGTAGGCATGTAGACTGTCTATCCAGGGACTTGCCAGCAGAGACCAGCCCCATTTGAGAGGGGCCAGGGAAAACACACAGAATCCATCAGACAGGGAAGGGAGAGAACAAGCTGGGCAGCCAGAAGAGACTGTCCAAGGACACGGAGACTGGAGAGCACTGTGTTTTGGGAACATCAGGGTGAGGTGCCTTTGGGGCATGACAGTAAGTCACACCAAAAATGTTGGTGGGTGCCAGGCCAACCTGAGGAATGCCAGCCTTGGCTTTCACACTTGTACCACAGGACTATTTAATCTAACTAAGTCTCACTGAAATGCAGTGAGACAGACAGCAGCCCAGACGATCTGGTTGGGATTAGACCCAACATTCTCACCTTCCAGCACTTGGGACATGATGAGGGGTGGGGCTCAGAGGAGGTCCTAGGTTTGGAGGAGCAAACTGAAGACCACTTCTGTGGCAATTGGAGAACTAAATGATTATTCAAGCCCAGTAAAATGTTGTTGCTCGGGTAGAGCAGTGATTCAGGAAGGTAGGGAGCAGGAGGGTTTTGAAAATGGTAAAAAGAAGAAACTGTGGCAGTTTGGCTGCAGTGAAGGCCAGGAGGACATAGAAAATTTGAGAGAGCCTGGTGTAGCTCTTTATAGGTGGAATCTACCTTAATTAGACTCACGATAGAGCATTTCAGCCAGAGATAGAATCGTGAGGAGAACCTGGGATCTTTGCAAACCGGTGTCCTGGGGATTGAAGAGCCAGGGGAAGCAGAGTCCTGGTTGTAAAAGAAGTAGGACCAGGAAAGATAGAACTGAAGCCACGGCCTGTCTTCTGAACCCTCAGGACACTAGGGGCCTGGAGCTTGATGGCAGAATAGGTCGACAAGGATTGTGCTCATTTAGAAACTCATTTTGTTACCCATGGTGGGTGGGGGAATTCCAGATAGCCCAGTGCTTTTGGGGCTGGGGTGGCGCTGGTCCATGCTTGCTCTGCTGGAGGCAGTGCAATTGGAGAAAAGATTTTTTGGAAAGCAATTTGCATACCATCAGGTCATAAAAATGTTCAAACCACTTGACCCTGTAATGCTTCATGTGGGAGTGTGCCCTCTGGAAATAGTTCAAAAGAATGAAATGTCTGTTCACCTATCCAAGTGTTAATTAATTAAGTAATTAATTAGACATAATGCATGTGTGCTGCATACACCCCAGGAGGGTGGAGAATGTGTACACCGTGGCAATGTTTATAATAGTAGTTATTTTAAATGTCACAATGGTTTAGCACAGTATGAGACAACCCTGTGTGGCTATTATGCTTTCATGCTCTCTGCCTCAAGCAGAATTCAAAATGGGCTGCTTGCTGTCATGGTTTACTGCACGTTCCCAGGAGTTTATTGTCTGGGCTTGAATTCTGACGGTGCCGTGTCCTATATATGAGCTGGCAAGTTCACTAGCATGTCTAAGCTCAGCGTCTTTAACGTAAAACGGGTGCAAGATTAAATAATAAAAGGTGTACAAAATACTTGGTACCATCCTTAGCACACAAGTACTTGTTAACTCCAGCTGTTGTTTTAAATATATAAATATGTGGGTGAATAGAAAAAAAAATAACCTGACAGAGACTGCCCCAAATTTATAGCTTCAGGAAATATAATGAGTAATTTGTCTCCCGTGTTTTGGTTAGTATCTTTGCACTGAATTCTTTAAAGCCACAGGCCACACAGAAAAGTAAGCAAAGCACTTTGATCTGTCAGTTGATCTAGGAAAGGTCCGAATGATGGGCTTTGCTCTCTTTCCAGCGGTGTTTGGCCAGCGCTTGGATGAGACTGTGGCCTATGAACAGAAGTTCGGCCCCCACCTGGTGCCCATCCTGGTGGAGAAGTGTGCAGAGTTCATCCTCGAGCACGGTGTGAATGAAGAGGGCATCTTCCGCCTACCCGGTCAGGACAACCTGGTGAAGCAGCTGAGAGATGCTTTTGATGCCGGGGAGCGGCCCTCCTTTGACAGGTACGTGGTCCTCGCCTGCGGTTCTCTCTCTGCCCTCTCCTCTGCCTGGCCCTGTGAGAGGACCTCTCTATTCCAGTTGAGCCATGGGTCCTGCACAGACACTTCCAAGAACTGTGGCTTACAACAGAAAGAGCTTTTTGTTCTGTTCACAATTCAGAATTCGGGACCTGTAACACAGTCAAGAGAGTTTGCTGTTATTTATAGCAGAGATGATGTGAACTGGCACTAGAGCCTTTTGGATAAGTGACATCCAGGATACAGGGAACGGGACGTGCAGAGTAGGGCAGAAAGCTGAGAACTACTCTGAAGCCACCCTTTGGGAAGATAGGAGTTGAGCCTACAGACATGCATGCAGTATAGCAGGGAATGTACTGTATCAAATGATTTGTCTCTTTTATTGTTGTTTCACTTTAAACAATTTTTGTTTGTTTTTTACTATTTATGCTGTTTTTCTCATTTCTTTGTTTTCTTCATTCAATCTATGGGTGTTTTCTGTGTTGGGGGCTATGACAAGTAGTGGACAGTGTATAATGGAACAGGATTCTGGAAGCAGAACTTCAGAGAGGAGGTGGCACAGAATCCTGGAAAAGGCAATGAATTTCTGAACTAATGCAGTGAAAGGCAAGGGGTGGGGGCTGAGGGCTCAACATGACATCCCAGAACTGAGGGACTTTGGGAGATTGATGGATGTGTGTGGTGAAGGAGAGGCCCCAATCAAACCAGAGTCCCTAGGTTCTAATAAAGATAGCGGGATGAACTGCCACATAGGAGCATTTAGAGACTGCGGTCTTGCAGATTGTCAGCTGATTATCTTTCTGCCATTTTTCTTGGGAACCTCTCATTGTGTTTCAGCAATAGTACATTTCCCAACCTGACTGTGCCTAAAGGCATTTTTAGACAGTGACTAAGCAGGGTATTTTTTTTTTTTTTTTCAGAATCCCTGTGTTAAGGGAATGGTCCCGCCCCAGATTTCCTGAGGTCAGCCATGGAGTATAGACAGGGCTCCAGGCCAGCTTGTGTTCTCCTTTTGAGGTAGAAAGTTCGCAAGTTGCAAAAGGGGAAGTTCTCAGAAGATAGTGCCAATTATAGGCTACCAAGAGCAAAACCAAAAAGGAAAATATACTCACAAATCCAAGATGTAGCTTTACGATCAGGTACTCATGGTGTTCTTGTTTCTGTTGCCTCAAATGGCTCCCTTCTCCTGTCCCAATCCACCCATCCTCTCCTTGGTCCAGGAGTTGCACCCACCCAGTCTGATCTATAATCCCCAATCCTGAAACCAAGGAGATTCTCAGGTTGCCTGGACCTCTTACCACTTCAAAGCTTTTCAGTATACACCCAGAGTTTCCTTTGAGGAACAGCAGTTTTTATTAACCTGAAATAAACATTTCTTCACTAAAGAGCTTCAAAGACAATCATATTGTCACATAAGGTTTTGGTCAATGACAGACCACATATACAATAGTGTAAACCATACAGCCTAGGTTTACAACATAGGAACATCTAGGTTTGTGGAAGTACACGCTATGATGTTTATACAATGATTAAATTGCCTAATTACTCATTTCTTATAACACATTCTTGTTGTTAAGCAACACATGACTGTATATGGTAGGTGAAGATTTATTTTCCCTTACAGCTCTTGGAAGCTGTGGGTATGAAAAATTTTCTTAATGAGCCACATATTAAATATTTAGGATTTGTAGGCTAGATGGTCATTGCCACAAGCAGCACATGATGTTCTTACAGTAAGAAAGCAAAGACAATATATAAATGTGGCTGTGTTCTTCTAAAATTCAATTTATGGGTACTGGAATTTGAATTTTATATAATTTTCACATGTCATGAGATTTTTTTATTTTAATATTTTTTATTTTTTATTTTTAGTTATACATGACAGTAGAATGTATTTTGACATATCATACTCGTGGAGTATACTTCCTATTTTTGTGGTTGTATATGATGTGGAGTTACGCTGGTTGTGTATTCATATATGAACATAGTAAAGTTATGTCCGATTCATTCTGCTGTTTTTCCCCTTTTCATCCCCCCTCCCTTCACCCATTCCCCGCTCTCCATTCCATTAAACTTCCACTCCCTGTACCTCCCACCCCATTGTAAGTCAGTATCCACATGTCAGAGAGTACATTCAGCCTGTGGTTTTGGGGGATTGGTTTATTTCACTTAGCATAATAGCCTCCAGTTCTATCCATTTACCAGCAAATGCCATAATTTCATTTGCCTTTATGACAGAATAATATTCCCTTTTATATATGGACCAGATTTTCTTTATCCATTCATCTGTTGAAGGGCACCTAACTTGGTTCCATACCTTAGCTATTGTGAATTGAGCTGCTATTAACATTAATGTGGCCATGTCACTATAGTATGCTGATTTTAAGTCCTCTGGGTATATTTCGAGGAGTGAGATAAATGGGTCAATTGGTGGTTCCATTCCAAGTTTTTTGAGGACTCTCCATACTGCTTTCCAGAGCAGTTGTTCCAATTTGCAATCCCACCGGCAATATATGAGCATACCTTTTTCTCCACATCTTCACCAACATTTGTTGTTATTTGTGTTCTTGATAATTGCCATCTGACTGGAGTGAGATGAAATCTCAGTGTAGTTTTAATTTTCATTTCTCTAATTGCTAGTGATGTTGAACATTTTTTCATGTATTTGTTGACCATTTGTATTTCTTCTGTGAAATGTCTGCTCAGTTCCTTAGCCCATTTATTGATTGGGTTATTTGATTTTTGGTGTTAAGTTTTTTTGAGTTTTTAATACATCCTGGAGATTAATGCCCTGAGGTACAGGTGGCAAAGATTTTCTCCCATTCTATAGGCTCTCTTCATGTTCTTGATTGTTTCTTGCTGTGAAGAAGTTTTTAGTTTGATACCATCCCATTGATTGATTCTTGATTTTTTTACTTCTTGTGCTTTAGGAGTCTTGTTGAGGAATTTGGTTCCTGAGCCAACATGATGTAGATTTGGGTCTACTTTTTCTTCTAGTAGGTGCAGGGTCTCTGGTCTAATGCCAAGAAACTTGTTCCACTTTGAGTTGATTTTTGTGCAGGGTGAGAGATTGGGGTCTAATTTCATTTTTTTAACATAAGGATTTCCAGTTTTCCCAGCATCATTTATTGAAAAGGCTATCTTTTCTCCAGTTTATGTTTTTGGCATTTTTATCTATTATGAGATAACTGTATTTATGTAGGTTTGTCTCTGTGTTTTCTATTCTGTACCATTGTTGTTTTGCTGTCAATACCATGCTGTTTTTGTTACTATAGTTCTGTAGTGTAATTTAAGGTATGGTGTTGTGATACCTCCTGCTTCACTTTTCTCACCGAGAATTCCTTTAGCTATTCTGGGTCTCTTATTTTTCTAATGAATTTGATGACTGCTTTTTTCATTTCTATGAAGAACATCATTGGAACCTTAATAGGAGTTGCATGAAATCTGTATAAAGCTTTTGTAGTATGGCCATTTTGACAATATTAATTCTGCCTATCCAGGAACGCAAGAGATCTTTCCATCTTCTAAGGTCTTCCTAGTGTCCCAGATATTTTAGAATGCTATATTGCTTTTCTCATTTACCTCTAAGTATTTTTATTTCACTCCTGATTTTCTCTGCTATTGATTGGCCATCCAATAGCATATTATTTAGTATTCAGGTGTTAGAGTAGCTTCTATTTTTATATTTTACTATTGATTTCTAATTTTATTCCATTATGATCTGATAGAATGCAAGGTATTATCTCTATTTTTCATATTTGCTAAAGTTGCTTTGTGGACTAAGATATGGTCTATTTTAGAGAAGGATCCATGTGCTACTAAGAAGAAAGTGTATTCAGTCATCAATGGATGAAATATTCTATATGTGTCTATTAAATCATAATTAATTAATTGTATTTTTTAGTTCTATAGCTTCTTTATCTAGGTATTTGTTTGGAGAATTTATCTAATGGTGAGAGAGGTATATTACAGTCAACCAGTATTTTTGTGTTGTAGTCTATTTGATTCTTGAAATTGAAAGGTTTGTTTCATGTACATAGATGCTCCATTGTTTGGGGCTTAAATATTTATTATTGTTATGTATTATTGATGTATAATTCCCTTAAGCAGTATAAAATGTCCTGTTTTGTCCCTTTTGATTAACTTTGGTTTGAAAGTTTCTATACTTATCTGATGTAAGTATAGAAACGCCTGCTTGTTTACAAGAATCATGTGAATGATATGTTTTTTCCCATCCTTTTACCTTCAGTCTGTGGATGTCTTTGCTTATGAGGTGAGTGTCTTGAAGGCAGCATATTATTGTCTTGTTTCTTAATCCAATATGCTAGTCTATGTCTTTTTTTTTTTTTTTCAATTGGCAGAAGGGGGATTTATTGAACCAGCATGCTGGGGCTCCGTGCCCACTCAAGAAGGGAAAGCAGCCCAGAGCCCCGAGCAGGGGCTGAGCACTGCTTAAGTATACTTTTTGGGGAGGGCAGAGGGCTTTGTATACATCAGAACAAATCATCATTAGGCACGGGAAAATTGAACAACAACTCCTAAACATAATTAGTTCATTCATTGGCGGGAACAGGTCAGGCTGGAGTGATAGGTCATTCCTAAGGAGGGGGTTACATTCAAACTGATTGGTTCAGGCCCTGCAAGGCCTGCGTGCAACCACACAGACACCTTCAGTTATTAAACAACCAGACAATCAGGGGAAATGTTTACTGGGCGGTTCTAAGCATTGTCTTAACAGCTACAGAAATTTAACTCAGACCTTGCAGCTTAGAAACTTTTACAACACCCGGTCTTTTACCCTTTAACTTTTACGCTTTAACTTCAATTTCTTTTACCCTTACATTCCCCACTCCTTTTTCTGACTACTTTTAATCTTAAAAGTAATGTATCACGATTATTGAAGGGTTTCACATTTCATGAGTTGTTTTGCGTTCCCTGGAATCATTTTCAGCATGGCCTCCATTTTAGATTCCACTCGGTATTAGACCCCGATTTATCTAACTACACTGACTACCTAACTTAAAATCTGGCTTCATTTCCCCCTCTAATTTGGGAACTCCTTACTGCTGTAAGGAAAGGGGGGCGAAGAGAATCTTTCTGGCTTCTTCAGGCTGAAAAGGGACGGTGTGGGGCAGGCAGTTTGGAGTCCCCCTTTAAAAATATCGGGTTTATCGAGTGGTCCATGATAAAAGTCCAATTGAGAAGTATTAGGCTGGAGGGCCATTCGAGTGATAGGTGGTCTATAAGAGAAACAAGAATTTATTAATTTACTGGAACCATATTGATGCAGGAATAAATGTCACAGCACAGGAATATGCCAATGAGTATAATGGCCAAGACAGAGACTAACAATGTTTTCCACCAGGAAGTACCAAGAACCAGAAGCTAAGATATTGTTTCCACGACAAAGTTGCTGAGGACATGGCTTCTATCTAAGCATGTAAATCTTTAAGGATATTTGTCACCTTGCCAGAAATGTCAGGGTTGTAAACACAACAACTAACATTTAGGTTTACAGATGTCCTTTTTACTAGTATGACCTATGTCTAATAGAGAAACCTTTAATTTTGCTACTTAGGGCTGGATAACCATACTAGCAAACACCAAGCCTACCTGTGTAGGTTAGGAATATCTGTGGGCCTTAAACTAAAAACTACTCTGGCAGTTCCTTTTAATAGTTATCAGGCATTCCTGTCTGAGAATCTCTTTTGTAGCCTCTAGTTTACTTATTTTTGGAAGTTACATTTGACTATTATTATCATTTAAAATGTCTAGGACCAGCTGTGCTTTGGCTTTAACTATCTTTGCTAAGTGTTTAAGATGAAGCAAGTCAAACTGACTTTTGTTCTTATCTATTGTCAACAGTCAGCTGAGTTTCCCTGGGAGTCCTCGGGGAACTTCATTGCAGCTTCTCAGTTCTGCTAGTGTCATTTACCTTAGGATGGGTCCAGGCCTTGCTTGACCATGCGGCTTCCCTCGGAAGCATCAGGGATGTCTCCCCTTTCTGATGACCCTCCTCTTTACAGCAAATGCACCGATCGGCTTTCTGCCCTCCACTGGTCTCATTAATCTCCCTGCTCAGGAGGTTATGTGGCCTAGAGTTGCAGAGCCCTTTGGAGAAGTCCCCTATTCCCTGATTCAGACTGACTCAGAGGGCAAGAGCCAAATTTTTAATTTTAAAACTTAATCTTAAACATCCAGCAAATAAGTTAACAGCCTTCTATTAAGAGCACTGGGCTTTAATGTCTATCTCTCTATCCTGTAGGTGATAACTCCTTATCTTAAGTTGACCCAGGTTGTGAGTTCTTAAAGCAGTACCTCTTTAAAACATTAACAGGCAATCCTTAAACCATCTATAAGCAAACTACAAAACAAAACTAACTAGGGTAAAAACATATTTAGTTTATATAATAGCTACCTTGAATTCTGGCAGGGTTATACATCATAATTTCCTATTTGAGATCCTAGTAATCTTGGCAAAAACCTACTTTTGGACACAACTTTAACTGTACTGAAATCTGGCTTACTTCTTTCATAGCCACTTTCACATGTAGTGAGATAGGACAGAGCCTTATCTCAAGTAAGGCAGGGCTCTTTATAAATCTCAAGTACTATAGTTCTGAAGCTGATCATTTTACAAAGTTTACATAAATTGTTGTTCAAGTTTACATGAACATTAGCTAACACAACATAATATCACACCTAAAACATGAATTAAAGGCTGAAAGCTTGTAGAAAAGTAGTAATGTACTTTTGTGTTTTGCAATAAAACCTTCACACAGATTAGGCTCTCATTAACTTAAAAATACATTTAAATTGTATCTCAGTGTGAAAAGTAACATGGAACTGTACATATCTTATTGATAACAAGTCCAGTTGTAGAACACAAATGATATGAACAAATCTCCAACATGTTTTTTTTCTTGTAAGTCTAAAATTACCATACAACTTTAGAACACCAGCTTGATACAATGTTCTTTTGAAGCATCTACCTTACAGACTCGTATACCTGGAAGATAATGAACACATTAATAGCACCATAATTACATTGATGTTTTTATATTAACCGAGGTTAGCTTTTAAAGTAACAACATTACAATATTGAAAAATAACAGCTGATGTTTAACCATAGTTGTATAATTTTTAATTTCTTTAAGATCACTTGCTCAAAAACTTACACATATAACCAACTTACACAGACCTTTTTATCACTTATTTAAACCCTCTTAATTACTTAATCACATAGACTCTCTTATCCAGAAACACATTTTCCCTCTATTAAATCCATACCTAAAACTTTCTAGTTTTTCTTTTCCATCTGTTAACCTCCTTTTGTTCACACTTTAAAACAATATCTGTAAATTTCTGAATTTAAGCAGATTATTTTATAGACACCATTATTTTATTAGGGTCTTTTTGAACACCTAGAAAAACTTATAAGCTTAATTTTAAAGACATCTTTACTTTCATCTGTTTACCCAATTTAAATTGAACCATTTGAATCACGTGAATCAAAGATATTTGGATCTATTTTTAAATTTTTTTTTATGAGCGCTCCTCATCTGTAAATTGTCATATCACTGCAGGATATATGGACATACACACATACAGACATACCGACATACAACACATAACACAAGTGTAACACCCTTGTAGCTTTTTCAGGTGAAATCTCCATTGCAATGTTTAAAAACTCCACAGTTGATCAGAAATAGAACTGATCAGAAAACATTAACCCGTCTGTGGGATTAAAATCATAAGCTCCAAAAAAAAAAAATGCAGAATCTAAGAAAAAGCAAGAGTCCTAAAAAAGATGACTGGCCAGTAATTAATAAATACCATATAATTTACTTTTTGGTTGGGGACTAGTTTGAGTTCAGGTAAAAAGACACTTTAACTCTTTTTTTTTTTTCCCTTGGGCCTGAAATCTGTCTCCTGCTGAGTGCCCCAAGCTTCTTCTATTTGCATATCAGCTTAAGTCCTGGCTGAGGTCTGGAAGGAACTGGGAAAACTGGAATTCTGAGCAGAAACCTCATGCCTAAGGCATTTTAGCTATAAGTCATAATTTTCAGGTTTAAGATGCAATTCTCAAAATTTTATATCTTTATATCTCTTTACATTAGAAACACTTGCTCACACAAAACTGAAAATAGGATCTTTTTCTGATAATATAAAGGCCACCCTCAGAGGAAATTTCCTCAGGATCATTAAGCTGCTTCCTTTGTTCTGAAGTTCCTAAAGTAGTATTAAGTTTTATCATGTATATCCAAAATTAAGCCTTAAAAATTCCCAAGACTGTTGCTAATTAATGTCATTTCAATAAGCCAGACCAACGTTTTAATTTAGAACCCTTTTTTTTTTCCTGAATCTTACACACTGAGGGGAACAGATATCATATCATAATTTATTATCTTCGCCCAAGTTAATGCACTGGAATACCTAGTGAAATTTTCTCAGGCTACCCAGTTCAAAATTGAAACTTTCTAATTTTTTTACCCTAAGTTTTTAAGTTTTCTAGCATGAACTATCTGAAATCAAACTAAACAATTGCTTAAACCCAACTTTTAACTGCAAGATAGTGCAATGCTTTAGAAACCCATTCAGATACCAGATTGTTACAATAAAAAAATTTATCTTTTAGATACACATTTAGCCAAGATCATCCCCAAGAAACAATCTATAACATCAACACATTACTGCATTTATTGTCTCATTAGTTAAGCAAACAGAGGTGGGGTAATCCCTAAAGTGCAGGTAAGGAAGGAGGAGACTCCCCAAAGCAAAATGGCTTTGGCAGCTGCTGGGAGCCCCTTAGTTCCACCTTTTACTTATAGGATTAGTTCCTCTGGCTTGGTCTGACCCCAGGCACTAGGCATTTTTCACATCTCCTAACTTTTCAGTAGTCAGCTTCCCAAAAAGCTCCTCTTCTGCTTGCAGTTGTTTCGAGTTTGAGAAAAGTTTAAGCGAGATATCAAAGTTTTTAGACCCCAGGCATTTCCCTCTGCAGTGGGCGTGCTCAACTACGGGAAGAAAAGAAAACACTGCTTCCCTAATCTCGCTTAACAAAGGGGGGTAAAGTTTATCAAAGTTCTTTAAAACATAGCTAAGAGAGGTGTAAAAGGTGAGAACAGAAAAGCTGGCGGTTCTATTGACTTTTGGTCCCTCACAGGAGAAGCATTAGGTTAAAATTTAGCTAAAGTTACTTCCACACATCTAAGGCCGTTTGGAATTTGGGACTCTGCATCGGTCCAAAGTAAAACAATGCCATCACACTTAACAGAGACACAGACAAAATGACACACAAAGATCATCATGCAGCTCCCGTTCGTTCACAACCCCAAGATCTACAATCTTGTGACTCAAGGAGAATGGAGGGAAAAGGGGGAGGAGCAGAAGGATTGAGTGATAGGATCTTGGGGGAAGGGTTCGGAGTGGAGGCAGGGACCAAGAAAGGCTTCAGGGACAGAGGCGTGGGAATGGCTTTGTCCTATACTGGGAGTTACTCAGGCAGAGACAGGGACAATACAAACGTGACACAGAGACAAGGACAAACAGTAAAGGGTTAACACAAGTTCAGAGGCAAAGATTAAAGACAGACTGTGAATCCAATCTGAGAGAAAGAATTGCCGGCGAAACCAAACGGGTTGGCAGCAGAGTACAAACGAGGGCACTCTTGTCCCTCTACCAACTGGGGGCACTTTCGCCCCCACCCCCCCCCCCCCCTCGAATCCTCTAAGGCGTCCCTTAAGAGGGGTGGCCTGTGGATTAGGACACGTCTGTCACCACTGCCAGGGAGAATTTACACTCTCCACTGACGGCCACGCTGCCAACCCAACCAAACCAATCCAAGCCAAAGACCAAACCTGAACCAAAAAGCTCTGAGAACTTACGCTCTCCACCGAGCCAAAAACCAAAAAGCTCTAAGCGATCGCAAAGGAAAAACAAGGAGGAGAAGAGAAGGAGGAAGAAGAAGAGGAAGAGGCGCCTTACTTACCCCCTAAAGGAGTCCGTTGGAGGTCTCCTTGTCCGGCAATGCGCTTTTCCCGGCCAAAGCACCAAATGTAAGGATCCCGCGAAATGTCGGAGAAAGAGACCACCAAGTGACCACTCATGCAATTGGCAGAAGGGGGATTTATTGAACCAGCATGCTGGGGCTCCGTGCCCACTCAAGAAGGGAAAGCAGCCCAGAGCCTAGTCTATGTCTTTTGACTGATGAGTTTAGGCCATTTACATTCAGTGTTATTATTGAAATATGATTTTTATTCCTTGTGATTTTGATTTATTTCTGGATTTTAATTTGAATTAGTTTCTTCTTTGATTGATTATTGTTCTAGTGTAGTTTCTCCCTTTGTTGGTTTTCACTTTTATTTTTTATTTCTTCTTCATGAAATATCTTATTGAGTATGTTTTGTAGTATAGGCTTTCTAGTTGTGAATTCTTTTAACTTTTGTTTATCATGGAGGTTTTTATTTCATTGTCAAATCTGAAACTTAACTTTGCTGGGTATAGTATTCTTGGCTGGCATCTGTTTTCTTGCAGAGCTTGGAATATGTTATTCCATGACCTTCTAACTTTGAGGGTCTGTGTTGAGAAATCAGCTGAGATCCAGATTGATTTCCCTCTAAAAATAACCTGTCGTTTTTCTCTGGCAGCCTTTAACATTTTATCCTTATATTGTATGTTAGGCATTTACATAATTGTTGTGGATCCGTTGTTATTTCGCACATTTGGAGTCCTGTAAGCTTTCTGTACTTGATTTTCCATTTCATTCTTTAGGTTTGGGAAATTTTCTGATATTATTTCATTGAAAATATTGTACATTCCTTTGACTTGTGTCTCTGAGCCTTCATCTATCCTGATTAATCTTAAATTTGGTCTTTTCAGGTTATCCCATATTTCTTGGAAGTTCATGGTTTCTTAATATCTTTTTCCATGGTCAACTTTCTTTTCAAGATTATATATTTTTTCTTCATCACCTGAAACTCTGTCTTCCAAGTGATCTAGTCTGCTCTTAATGCGTTCAACTGAATTTTTAATTTGGCTTATTGATTCCTTCATTTTGAATATTTCTACTTGATGTTTTTTAGAATCTCTTTCTCTTTCTTGAAGTGATCTTTCACTTCCTGTATTTACTGCAAGATTTCACTCCTTATATCATCCCTTACCTTGCAGATCAGTTTAACCATGTACATTCTAAACTCCTTCTCTAACATTTCTTCCACTGTGGTGTCAATGGATTCTGTTATTGGTGTATCTTGGTTTGTTTGGGATGATTTGGTTCTTTCTTTTTCATGTTGTTTGAATGTCTACCCATCTAATAATATGAATGTGAGGCAGTAGAGTTTCTACCCTGCGGACTTATAATGTCTCTGAAGGTTTCCAGTACATTACCATTTATGGGGAGAGAAATAATAACAACCATGCAAAGAATATATGGCATTAAACCAAATATTCCTGCTATGACGTCTACAATGTTAGGTGTCACAAAAAAACCAGAAATAATATGATCAGTTATTGCCTACAATAAGAAAAGTAAGTTTGCAAAAGGGTTTACAATTTTGAATGACGAACAGGAAGAGAATAGGAGTGATATAGGATATGATGATTGTGAGGGAGTAGGAAAGAAGATAGAAATAAAAAAGTAAAGGAAGAGTAAAAGACAGAAAAAATATAGATTGGCTGTTAGCAGAAGGAAAGGGAAATAGATTTTATATATATATATATATATATATATATATATATATATATATATATTTAATAAAAATAAAAGAATACAAAACAAAACTGAAATATACTAATTAAGCATCCTAGTCCTCAAAAAACTGATCCATGAACAATGACTGTTTTCAAAATCTAGAAATGGGAAATAAAACAAATATGAATATGTATAAATGTCCATGAACCATTAAGGTCACAATTAAACAAAGAAAAGAAAAAAGGAAATTAAAAAAAAAAAAAACAACAGATGAAAAGTTAAAGAATTCTTTCTGTTGGAGTTCAAAAGATTCTCAGCTTCTTGTCTCAGCAGTTTTAGGTGAGGTTGTCTGGAGTGTGATGCACTACCCCTCTGGATTGCTTGGAGTGGTAATCTCACAGGTGGAATTCCTTGAGGCAGGGTTTAGGCTTAGGTGGGCTCCAGGCTCTTTACTGAATGCCAGCTGGTCTGGAGATTTTAAATTGGTGCACCTCTAGGGCCCAGCAATTGCCAGTCTATGCTGGAAGACTGCACCCCAGGGTCCTCCCCTGGGTTCTACTTGTGTGTTGGAGGAGCCACTATGTCACCTGCAGACCCCATATTTCCTGGTCTTGGATTCAGTCTCCAAACTCAATTTGTCCCACCCCTGCCTTTTCGAATTCCCAGCCTATCACGTGTCTCCCAGCCCATCCTACAAACAACCAGATTGGGGTGGCCGGGGAGTCAGGTGGGTTTCCATGACCCATTGTCCCCTGTGTAAACTTATTTCCATGTTTAATATTCTCCTGGTCACTTAGGCACACTCTGTGTCACACAGTTTGGGTTTGATCTCTAAACTCTTCATACCCAGACACATTTCAGGCCTCCTAAAAATTCAGGTTCCTTTAATTCCCTTGTCCTTCTACTTGGCTCATGGGGGAACCACCTTGGCTGGTGCTTCTGGCCGTCGCAGCTGTGGTACTAGGATTTCTTCCTTATTTTATTATACCCAGCCTCCTGAGTTTCTGATTTGCTTTCAGTATCCAGTTTTAAATTCCAGTAAAGTCCCCCTCACCATTTTTTGTTGCTATTGTTCATCCACCTTGCTGAGAAGCTACCTGTCTGCTTTCTTGGTTTCACACCACAGAGCAGCCTCAGGAAAGCAACCTTCTCCATTCTGACATCTTGTGAGATAGTCTTTGAGCTTTTTCACCCCAATCATTCAAACACATAGAACTCATTTTCAGCTTGCAGGGGCTGGGCCAGATTTGCCTCCCAGGCTGTGGTTTGCCAACCTCTGCTTTAAACAGAGAAACTGAACCACAGAGCCAGTCTCTTTCACTCCATCACACAGTCATCTGAATGTTGTCCCAGCTCCTACAGTGGGAACTCCTCTGCCTACCCTCCAGCCACATGCCACCTGTCTCATGGTATAACTCCTTGACACTTCTCAGAGGTGCGCCTTCATCTGAAAATCACCTATGGCTCCCCAACCCTGGCTTGGGTTCCCTTTCTGTACTTCCATATGATATACTTCCTGAACCCATCCACTTCCTGGGTCCTGGGCTTCCCATTTCATTGCACTAACCACACAACATGGTAAGGACCTGGAAACACTGATGTCCTTCCAGCTGTGTGGCCAGTGAGGTCAGGGATCCTGTGTATCTCTTGGATCTAAAATCCTTGTGCTTGACAAGAACAAAACAAAAGAAAAAAGTTCTCTCGTTGCTTATCAGTTGAATGGATTATTGAGGAAATCCATGAATGAATCTGAGAGTTATTTTAAGCACTCTGGGAGATTAAAGAAGTCAGTGGGTCAAAGATATAAAAGAGTCAACACATAAAAAATTAGAGACAAATTAGACTGCAAATTGTTTAGATCTAAATGACTTGAGGAAAGAAGAAAGCAGTAAAGACAAAATAGTTGAAAATGGTTTAGTGAAAAAGTGGGCCTTGAATTTAACTTTGAAGCAGTTGGGTGGAAATAGAGGGGGAAAGTGTACAGGGTTGGGTTCCAGAAGGAGGAATAAGTAAAAATTTGTGGGACTCTACAGATTGCAACTTTCCCCTGGAACTCCTGGTTGTACTCAGGGTGGAGGTGAGGAGAGTTCTGGAGAGTCAAGGAGTGTTGCTTATTTTCTTCCAGAGACACAGATGTGCACACCGTGGCCTCTCTGTTAAAGCTCTACCTCCGAGACCTCCCAGAGCCAGTGGTTCCCTGGAGCCAGTATGAGGGCTTCCTCCTCTGTGGGCAGCTCATGAATGCAGATGAAGCAAAGGTTTGTGTCTCCTTAGTTCAGTTGTCCTGCTTTAGAAGAAAGTGATTGGTTTCCTGAACATTCTTGTGGGAGGAAGCAGTGAGTCAGGGGGCCCCACACCCTTTGGTGAGATGCTTTGTCAAATTGGGCCTTCCTCTGCAGCATAATGACAGACGATGACAATCATGGTGATTGGTACCCAGCCTTCTCTAAGGAAGGTAATGCACCACAGTCAATTATCTGAGAATCACTTTTAAAATAATGAGAGAAGGAGAATAGACCTGAGAAGGCTTAAGAGCTCTGTAGCCTTGCTGAGACCTGCTGGGACACAGGGACAGGCTGACCAAGCCAGAGGGCCGGTGCAGGTTTGGGCTGGTTAAGCTCTGTGACGGCAGTGGATATCAGGAATGGTTACTGGAGGAAAGCACATGCCAGAGAGAGGAAGGATAGGGAGGTTTGCTTTGAATTTTTTTTCTGTAATAGCTGACTGTGGGGTCTGGAATCACCATCTGCAGCATCATGCTAGTGAGAATACGTAAGTTCACCAGCAGGAGTTTTGATCCTATGCAGATTGTTTCCATAGAGGTCTCATAGTCCACCACCATCACCACAGGAATCATATTAGAAAACCAATTGACTAATCAACAAAATAACTAACAGTAATAAAACCTTCATTTTTTAAACAAAGACTTTTAATACCAAATGTCCATGAATATATTTGTGCTACACAGTTAATTTGGGGGCCTAAGTCTCCCCTTTTAACTAGGTTGACTTAGCATGACTTTTTCTAAAACTCTGTCTGGCAAAGTGGTGCACAGAAAAACCTCTGATGAAGACCTGGACTTAACTTTGCTTTTACCCTTCGGCAAATTAGGCATCTTTTATGAGATTTGGTTTACTTTCTCAGACCAATAGAACTTTCTATAAGGATGGAACCATTATATATTTGTACTGTCCACATATACTATAGTAACCCCTAGTCACTCATGGCTATTGGGTTCTTGAAATGTGGCTAGTGTACCTGAGGAATCAAATTCTTAATTAATTTAATTTATTTAATTTTTTAAAATATTTATTTTTTAGTTTTAGGTGGACACAATATCTTTATCTTACATTTATGTGGTGCTGAGGATCGAACCCAGTGCCTCGTGCATGCTAGGCGAGCACTCTACCACTGAGCCATAATCCCAGCCCTATTTTTATTTAAATTTTAAATAACCACATGTATCAATTAGCTATTTTGTTAGATAACAGGGGCTGAGAAAATTTTCATAATATTCACAATATCCAGGATTGCTTTGAGGGCTAAGGGATATGACATAGTGAGTGACATTTTTAAAGAATATTGGTATGGGGGTTTATTTTCTAATCTGCCTCAGAATTTTTGAAAGTCACCTCCACAGAAAAAAGAAAAAAAAAAAAAAATATATATATATATATATATATATATATATATATATATATTTTTTTTTTTTTAAATAGAATTTTCAAGCAAATGAAGAAATAGTGTTCTAACCCCTTAAGAAAACACAGCTGTGAGAATGGCCATCCTGACTGTCAGTGGGAAGCCTCAGATCCTGGCATGAGTAGAAAGGCTATTTTACATTTCAAAATTGGGACAGGAAGAGAGCAATAAAGATGTAGCTAACCTGCTGTGGCCATTATAGCTGTTTTTCTGAATAAAAATCAGATCACATGATCTGATGTAGGATATTTTGTATGTAAATTATGAATTTTGTGGGGTGAGGGACATGAGGATGTGAAAAGTCTTGATTTATAGACTTTTAATAAGTCAATTTTATTGTTTTATGAAAAAAGTTTTAAAATTGGGCTAAAAAGACAGATGTTTCAGGTGATATCCCACCGCTCAGTTCTAGGGAGAAGAAGAAAGACTCTCAGATGCAGCCCAAACAAGATTCCAACCCCTGAACTTCCTCCTGTTAGACCACCTTCTCCCAACATCTCCAATCTCAACATATTTGAAAGTCTCTGTGTCCATGGTGATGCATATTCTGTTAATACCAAGGGCCAAGATCTCACTAGCTAAAATATGGCAAGGGTGGTTGCTTGGAGGGAGGACTCAGCTGACAAGGAGGGATCTCATCATGAAGTAGGCACTCTGCATCAGACACCATGAGGCTGCATTTGGACTGACAAGGCTACAGGGTGAGTTTTCTCCAGGAGAGCAGCTCAGGTTTTATGATGAGGGTGCCCTTGGGCCACATGTGAACTTGTGTACTCTCACAAGCTGGAGATCATAGATGATGACTGTAGACCCCACTGATAGCTGAAAAGAACAAAGGTCTCGTGTCCTTCCTCTCTCTGGAACGTGCTTTCCTCCAGCAACCACTACTGATATCCACTGCCGTCACAGAGCTTGACCAGCCCAAACTTGCACCAGCTCTCTGGCTTGGTTAGCCTGTCCTTGTGTCCCAGCAGGTCTCAGCAAGGCTACAGAGCTTGTAAGCCTTCTTAAGCCTATTTACTTTGAAAGTAATTCTGAGATATTTGATTGTGGACCAATTCTTTATTTAATGGATCATCACATCTCAAACATGCATTAAGCAAACAATTATTGTGTGAGTGGGTAAAATTGTCCAGGTTTTATAGTAGCTCAAGGTCAAGGGTGGAGTAGGCTGGCAGAATTCCAGTCAAATGTTAAAAAAAAAATGCACCATAACAAAAACTTTGACACACCCTGTGCTATTTTTTGCAACTTTCTGAGAACTTACAGTTATTTCCAAGTAATTTTTAAAAACTCACAAAAGTATAGGAACAGGAGTGACTACCAAAGTGTTGTTTCTGCACAGATGCACCAATTATGTTGCTTGATCTCATCGTTGGCAACTGGGCAGGCTTCCTTACTAGTGTTAAAAATCTCTTCCCAGGCTCAGCAGGAATTGATAAAGCAGCTTTCCAGCCTTCCTCGGGACAACTATAGTCTCCTGAGCTACATCTGCAGGTGAGGGTCTCCTGATGTCAACTCTACTATGTTTGGCCACATCAGAAAATTCAGAATGAATTCCCTGGTTAGAAAAGGAGAAACTATTTCCAAGATTGCAGTGATTCAGGCCCAGAACTTAGGAAGGTCAACCCTATTCACATAACACTGAGGAAGCTTCCTGTTTCTACAAGATAATTTCAAGGATCCCTAGAAATCTGGTTGGCACTCAGAATGAACAAGCTCCTCCTTCATGCTTGCCAGAGTCCTGGGACATGCCAGAGAACCCAGAATCTTTTTAATGTTTCTAGAATGATCTCTGGTCTTCCTGACACAGGACCATAACTTAACACCCAGAGACATTTATTATGAGCCACGCTTTTTGTTTCCTTCAACCTTTTCTGGGGACCTGCCATGTGACATCCTTGTGATGTGGGTGTGCTGGGGTGGGAACCTGAGTCACCATCCCAGACAGACCCAAATTTTGTCTTCTATTTTGTAAAAATAAATTTGTTATAATTTCCAGATCATAAAAGTGTTTACTTGCTTGATTTGGAAACCAGAAAGATACAGCAAATTGTAAATAAAAAATGAAAATTACACAATCCCTCTTGTAGCACTAATCTCTGTGAACATTTGGACACGTTTCCTTCTGGAGATTTCTCTCTGTGATGGATCTTTTCATACATCCATCTAAAAATAGGAAGACGTTTTTATATCAGATTGAAATTTTTAAATCGCATCTGACTTTTTTGCCTTATTTTTGTGCCGTGAGCACTCTCCTATGTCATAAAATAGGATTATAAATGACTCCATAATATTTCATAATGTTTTATCATTTGGACATATCACTATTTAATAATTTCTGTATATTTGGGACTTTATTTTTATTTTTTTATATTTGGAAACTTCCTAGGTTTTGGCAAGTCTTGATTATCACTATTGATATCATATTTTGTAAAATTTTTTTATTAGCTCTTTAGTTTTACATGATGGTAGAGTTATGTTGCTTCAGTCTATCCATTTAAAAATATTTTTAGCAAAAGTACCCTGAAATTCCCTTATAGATTCGTTCAGGCTTTGGTGGTGGTTGTTTCTTTTACAGTGAATCTGAGAATTTCATGCCTCAAATGGGTAAAAATATAGTCAAAATTAATGGTCAGTTATTGGACCTGCTGAGGGTCAGAGCCTCTGCTGGGCCCTCTGAGGGGAGGCTGAGAGGGAGGAGGCACCATGGCTTCTGACTCTGAGACCTCACTGATAAAGTTGTCCTCTCTGGAGACATCAGGGGATGTCTCTGAGAACTGGGAGACAAGTATGTAAAGGCAAGACAGGAGGGCAGTCACTTGCCCATTTTAGTCCCCCTGGTCATCCCTTAGCTCCCTGAATTTCATCCAGCCACCCGCTTATGTGATTCTGTGTGCCCAGACCCACCCAGCCCCCAGCAGCTGGGCAGTCCTCCATGGTTTCTCTTCCCTCCTTAGTCTTGAATCTTTCAGGCCAAAGCTAAACTCTTTGTGGGCAGAGCAGACTGATTCCATTCCTGAGACAGAAGGAAAGAGTAGAGATCTAGCAAGAATCTTGCTGTACCTGTTAAGTACTTTCTCCTGGCAACTTCCTGTTTTCTACTGTGGGATTTCTTGGCTGCCTGCAGGTTTCTACATGAAATCCAGCTGAACTGTGCTGTCAACAAGATGAGCGTGGACAACCTGGCTACTGTGATTGGTGTGAATCTCATCCGGTCGAAGGTTGAAGACCCTGCTGTGATCATGAGAGGTACACAAGCCTGGTCCTGCAGAGAAGGCAGGCCCAGAGGCAGCAACAAATGATAGCACCGTCCCTCCTGTTTGTGCACGGCTCTGCATTTTTGCCAAGGGCTTTCAATTGATTATCTTGTCTGAATCATATTAACAAGCCCTGTGAGGCAAAGAGGGCTGGAATGACATCTGTTTGCCAAACCACACATCTGAGAGAGAACAAGAACTTGCCTGTGGTCACGCAGCATAGTAGGCTGACATGTGAAACAGCTAGTGTTTCCTAGTTTTTTTTTTTATTACTTTTAAACACTCTTCACTAGGTGGAGTAAACAAGATTTCATGTTGTAAGTCAGATCACAAAAAGGCTTCTGAAAACCTGGATGGAGAAGACTTTTGAGGTTGTGTCTTGTCTCCATAAGCAAAAGTCCTGGCATTGAGTACTGATGCCTGCCATGGGTGCTGGAAGGTAGTGTACCCAGCACACATTTGATAGGTGTCCAGTATGAAACCAGGTGTCACTGAGGACCACAGCATAAATGAATGATGTCTTCATTTTTTTCTTTTGTCATATTGCTATTTTCCTGATCAGAAATGAATCCAGAGAATGATAGGCTGAAAATATCCTTCATGGCTCCCTCTTTTACCACCTTAGACCATCCCTTTCACCATAATTTCTTACTCCAAGCAATTAAGAAGGGTCCTGAAAAAAGCAAAATGAGGTTCTTTGGGGCCCTGTGGTTTAGGGCCGAGTTTGGAGATAAACCATGGTTGGAAACTGTTGAAGACTAACTACCTGCCTCCTATCCCATAGTCCAGCACTACAAATCTCTTTCTTCTTTCTTTCAGGGACTCCTCAGATCCAAAGAGTGATGACCATGATGATCAGAGACCATGAAGTCCTCTTCCCGAAATCCAAGGATGCACCCCTGTCCCCCTCTGCCCAGAAAAATGATCCCAAGAAACCTCCAGTGCCCCGAAGCTCTGTGGGCTGGGATGCCACTGAAGACCCCCCAATTTCTAGGACGGACAGCTTCAGTAACACGGTAAGACACAGAGAAAACTTTCTGTCACCATAGAACTTTCCTTTCATCCAGGTCATTCCGTGTAGAGCTGCTTTGGGTGACAATCTGGCAGTTATGGATGATGCTATGGCAGAGTTCCTGGCCTCTTTTAAAATTTGGCTTCTGCGGGCTTCATGGAGATGGAGTTACTGACATGCATACAAGCTGCCTAAAGACTGGGCAGTGCCATCCCCTCTGCAAGTCTCTCTAAAAGAGAAACCTTTTCAAACACATACCAGGGAAGTTCAAGGGGAAAAAATAGATACCACATTGTAAATGTTTTGGTGAGAGTTGTTGAAAGTTCTGTGTGAAAGTCCAGAGAGAACTGGCTTCCTGCTAACCCTGAAACGTGATCCCTTCCTCAGAGTTAAGTGATGTGTTCGTGTAATACTTCTCATTCCCTGATAAGCTGTCTCAGCAATGTCAGTCCCCTCATTTGTACAGAAGAGCTGGAGCTCACGTTCCCAATGTCCCCAAACTGCAGATTCCAACATGTAGATGACTCGAGGGCAATAATTTACAAAGGTCAAATATTTTTATATATTTATAAGGGCAAATATTTTTAAAAAGACCATGTGAACTTTTATAGCAGCTTCATCTTTATGTGTGGCCAAGAAATGAATTTAAGATTTCTGGTTGACCAGATAACTTAAACTACATATATATATATATATATATATATATATATATATATATATATATATATATATATATATTAATTACTATTAGTCCTGAAGATGAGAAAACAAAAGTGATAGTGATTGTAGCTGTGGCTTTTCTTAAATGAAATTTGTCTGGACATAGGCATCCTACTAACACTCAAGAATTAAATTGCACTTTAAAAATGTTCATATTTCCTGTGAAAAAGTTATCCTAGCAGTCTTTGAGAATAGCCATTGCTATACTTATTTGTCAGGTTTCCACTATTTGCTGTTTTCTATGGCCAGCTATTATGCTGGGAAACTTAATTAGATCACCTCTGGAGTTCTCACCATGATTGTAAGACAAAATTTACCATGATCATAAAAAAAAAAAACACATTTTTTAGTTGTAGATGGACACAATACCTTTATTTCGTTCATTTTATTTTTATGTGGTGCCAAGGATTGAACCCAGTGCCTCACTTGTGCTAGGCAAGCGCTCCACTGCTGAGCCACAACCCCTACCCTGCCATTTACATTTTTTGATTGAGGAGCTTAGGCCAGAGAGGTCGACCAGTTGGTCCAGCATGACAGCACTAGAATGTTATAGACCAGGACTCGGGTCTAGTTCCCACTTCAGGACCCAGGTGTTTCTGACACCAGGGAGTATGATAGAGGGAGATTGAACCCTGATTTTCACATTTTATGTTCTGTGCTCAATTCTGTCTGTCTCTGTCTCTCTCTCTCTGTCTCTCTCTCTCTCTCTCTCTCATTTAAATTTAAAATATACAATATATACACATGGTTCAAAAAGTGAGTAAAATGATGTGCATTGAAAAGTCGTGTTCCCTCTCCTATTCTCACACACCTTCTTTCCTACTTTTATTAGTTTTTTTATTCATGCCTTCATTTTTTTGTACAAATATAAAGACCTGAATGTAAATTGTTATCTCTCTTTTTACACAAAATGTAGCATGATTTCTCTCTTTCTGTCTACCTGCACTCTTTCTACATGTACACATTACTCTGTCTCTTGCATTTTTTAACATTGTGGTATACCCTAGAGACTTTTTCATGTTGACACATAAACAGCTACCTCACATGACCTCATATTTTTAGCAGGTATATTGTATTCTATTCTGTACATGTGCCATACTCTACATAACCAGTCTGTGTAGATGCTCAGCTTATTTTCAGCCCTTTGCACCACAGACAAGGCCACAAGGAATAACTTTGACCACACTTCCTTTTGTAGTCAGCTAGATATATTTGTGAGATAAATTCCCAGAAGTGGGGTTGCTGGTTCAGGGGGTAAGTGGATCAAAAACTATAATTTTGATAAAAATGATTAGAGTTTGTGTCATTTTATATTTCTACAAGCCATACATGAAAGAACCCATTTCTCTACAGTTTCACCACAGAGTGCTCCATCAGATTTAGGGGTTTGCCCATCTGATAGGTGAGAACTGGTATTTTCATAATTTTAATTTGAGTTTCTCCTACTATGAGAGAGGGTTGAACATTGTTTCTTATGTGAAAGGTCTGGTTGCATTTTTTCCTCTATGACCTGTCTAATCTTGTCTTGTGCCCATATTTATGCTGATTGTTGATCTTTTTCTTCCCAATTTGTGTAAGCTTTATGTGATAGGAAGAGTAGCCAATGGGAGTTACCCCTTTATATTTTGGGGAGAGTTGCCTAGGAGATGCATTGCCAGTATTTTTGCCAATTTGTCATTTTGCTTTTGTTTAGCATGTGATAATTTGTTTGTTCTAGTTTTGCTCTTTTTACTTTTGGAGGTTATGGAAATGCATGTCAATTGAATTTATTGAACTTTTCTTTATGGTCTCTGGATTTTGAACCATAGGAAGGATTCCCATCATTCGCTCATAAAATAATTCATTTACCACAGTCAAGCAAATGATTTTAATCAGTGCTTCATCTCTAGAGCATGGACAAGTTCCTTATGTACAGTATCTTTTTGGAAAATTACCATGCAGATAATCAAGAAAAGTGACAAATTAAGAGATGGTCTCCTAATTAAAAGTGTCACAGATATGACCCATTTTTGCAAGACTCTAGTCCTTATCTTAGGAACAGAACACATAGATGGAAAAATCCCATATAACACCCATGACCATTTTTTTTCTAGGCAAGTGACTCTGATGCCACAAGCCCTACTGGACTACAGCCAAGTGACCAGCATCAGGACAACAGCAAAGCCCCCAAGGAAAAGCCAGGAGATTGGAAGCTGCAATCCCGAAAAAGGACTCAAACGCTCCCTAACCGGAAATGTTTCCTGACATCAGCTTTGCAAGGTGCCAACAGTAGCAAAGTGGAGATCTTTAAAAATGAGTTCTGGTCACCTTCATCAGACGCTAAGACAGGGGAAGGGCACAGGAGAACCTTGTCTCAAGACTTGCGCCACCTCTCGGACTCCCAGAGGACTTCCACCTATGATAATGTCCCTGCCCAGCCTGGGTCCCCTGGGAATAAACCCAGTGCACTCTCTGCCCCTGCCTGTGACTCCAAGAGAGATCCTCTTGCCAGCACAGACTCTGACACTGGGCCTGCAAGAAAGAACTCTGGAGAAGAGGAAATTGATTCTTTGCAGAGGGTGGTCCAGGAACTACAAAAGGAAATAGAAACACAGAAGCAAATGTATGAGGAACAGATTAAAAAGTAAGTTATGGTAAGAGGAGCACCAGACGGTACTTGGTTTCCATCTATGGAAGCAATAGATGTTGTTCTTATTGGCCAAAAAATTCACATTATGAAACTTTTAGAGAAGACAGTAATCTAAGAGCAGTCAAGCCTAATAAGTCAAAGGGTTAAGGGAGAAATGAGATTCCTCAATGAATGAAAACCCTAAACTTTAGATTAGATTTATAAAAACCTAAATAGCTAAGCCTAAATAGCTTTACCAACATTTTCCAGATAGTGGTCCCTTAAGGTAAACAGTCCTTAATGAGTTAAGAAGAACTTTAAAAAAATATTTCATATCATATCATTTGTGGATTCTCCAAATATTTCATGAGCACCTCCTGTGGACCAGGCACTGATCTAGATGTTGGAGAATAGCACTGAACAACACAGATAAAAGTGCCTGTGCTTATAGACAGCTCTCTTCTAGTGAGGACAAGCAAACAATAAAAATATATAATAATGGGGCTGGGGATGTGGCTCAAGCGGTAGTGTGCTTGCCTGGCATGTGCTGGGTGCTGGGTTGGGTCCTCAGCACCACATAAAAATAAAATAAAGATGTTCTCTCTCTCTAAATATATATATATATATATATATATATATATATATATATATATATATATATATATATATATATAATAAAATATATGTCATGTCAGATGGTAGAAAATGCTGTCGGCCTTGGAGAGTTCAGGAAGTCAGTTAGAAGTGCTAGTGTTAAATGGGGTGGTTAGGGAAGGCCTCTCTAAGAAGGTGTGTAAGTAAAGGCCTAAAGGAGATGAGGACACAGTCAGGCCCATAGATGGGGAAAGAGAAGCAAAGGTGCAGAGGCCTAGAAGCAGGTAGGTCTGGCATATTCTGCATACCAAGAGCTAAAGAGCCTGGAGTAGGAGGAGAATGATGAGTAGGAGATCCGGGAAGAGAAGTCGGGTGTTCAGGGCACAGTAGGGTGTTGTCAGCCATCAGGAAGGCTGATTAAGATGGAAGCTTCTGGACAGTTTCTACCTCACTTAATGCTTTGTCTGATCATTGGCTTTCTGTTGAGCACAGACTGCAAGGGGCAAACGGAAGTGGGAGGCCAGTTAGGGCAGCTGGTGCTACAATCTCATACAAATTCCAAAAATGTTTGCCCACAATTTATTCCTTTGGGTAGATAACTTTTTTTTTTTTTTTTTTTTTTTACTACTGATTGGCCAGCAAATTGTTTTTTTGCAAGAGGAAAACCTCAATCTAAGTTTGCCTGCATGAGCACTAGTCATAAGATCTTGAAATGTGAATTAGCGGGGATTTGTATTTATGGATACTTCATCCATTTAGACTCAGGTACCTGAAAGGAAGACTGCTGTGAACCCCCATCCATTGTTCCCTGCAGAGAGCTCCATCAAAAGTAAAATGCAGCTCCTTTGTCTAAGAACCTATAATCAATCATCTGTGGAATTACATGCTTTCTGTGACATCTCCGCAGTGAACAAACCAGCCCTAGAGAAAGCTCACATCACACTCTAAAACAAGTGTCATTGACAAAGTAGAAAGAGAAGCAGCTGCCACAAAGGTGGCTGCTCCTGAATAGAACAGAGTCCTGTGAATCGACCTGTCAGGGGATCCCCTGTCCACAGCAGAGGGAGGAGGATTGACAGCCTACTCTAAGTTTTGTGTTTCAGAAACATCTTGTCATGGAACCCCCACAGCAATCCTGAACCCCCATTTCCCAGAAGGGGGACTCAGGAAGTATAGAAGGTTCCTAAAGGTTACATGACTAATCACTGCTGGGGCTGGGATTTGAACCCAGGTCAGCCAGGCCCCTGAGCGCATCCAGCCTCTACCTCTCCACTGGATTCAGGAGTCAAGATCTAGCACAGTATCTTGCTTGGGATTTTCTCCAATCCAGAAGGCATCATAGAACATGGAGAAGAAAATTAGATTTGTAATGAGAGAGTCAAAAGGATTAGGACCAGTTTTGCTCTAAGAAGAGATTGACAGGGATAGGTAAGGCTCTGAAGTGGGGCTGTTACATGCAGAATGGGCCAAGGCCCTAGAGGATAAAATCTGAGACATGGGCTCTGATGGTAGCTCAAGTCTCCACATAAACTTGGGCAGGCTATTCAGAGAGTAGGGAGGGAGCACCCCACAGAATGAAGCTGAGTCAAATTTCCAATCACACAATCCGATCTGAATTTCACCCCATAGGACTAAAATCTCTTCCTTTAACTTAAAAATTCAAAGTGTACACTCATTCCTAAGGGTTAATTCAGCCTAACCTGGCAGGGGGCACCTGGGAGTCTATTATGATTTTGGCCAATAATAATGAAAATTCTTCCCAGAGGTTTGGGAGGCTGAGGCAGGAGGCTTTGTGAGTTCAAAGCCAGCTTCGGCAACTTAGTGAGGCCCTAAGCAACTCAGTGAGAACCTGTGTCTAAATAAAATACAAAATAGGGCTGGGGATGTGGCTCAGTGGTAGAGTGCCCCTGAGTTGAATATCCAATCCAAAGAGAATAAGAGGAAGGAAGGAAGGAAGGAAGGAAGGGAGGGAGGGAGGGAGGGAGGGAGGGAAAGAAAGAGGGAGGGAAAGAGGGAGGGAAGAAGGGATGGAAGAAAATTCTGAGAATTCAGGAAAGCCGCAGATCTTTCACCTGAAGCAAGATTCAGAAGTGGGGATGGGGGGCTGCTAGACCAGACTTCCTAAGAGCAGTTCCCTTTGCTTTCTAAGTCTTGATCCCCCAGAAGGACCTTAATAAAGGCAGGCTCCAAACCACATTTTTCATGGGAGCAGGATGAGGAGGTATCATGTGCACAAAAGTGTTGAGAGTCTGGAATTTGGATGAGGCTTCCATACTTTCTATTGAACAGAACAGGTATAAAGTGCTGCAGAGGTGGTCACAGACATACATTAGAGATGGTCTCTTCTTTCAAAGATTTTATTATCTGGTTGAAGATACAAAACACAAGATGACATAAAAAACAGTAATGCCAGAAAGGTCACAGGATGGTGTTAAATGACAAAGGTGGGGCTCAGACATGAATTCAGATTTACTGGGGGGTCTTTACCTGAGAGGAAGGACATCAATAAGAGGCGCCTGTTGGATCCGGTCTTCTGTTTTGGAATGGAAAATGAGCAGGAGGTTCTGAGTAAGGGTGAAGGGTCTCGAATTAATACCCAGTTCCTTCATTCTTTTCTTTCTTTCCTTGTAGCCTTGAGAAAGAAAATTATGACGTCTGGGCTAAGGTGGTGAGGCTCAATGAAGAACTGGAGAAGGAAAAGAAGAAGTTTGCAGCTCTGGAAATCACTCTCCGCAATGTGGAGCGCTCCCGGGAGGATGTTGAGAGGAGGAACAAGGTCTTGGAAGAAGAAGTCAAGGAATTTGTGAAATCAGTGAAGGAGCCCAAAGCTGATGCTTGAGGGTCCCGGGAGTACCAGCGATGTCCCAGAGGAGATCAACTCTGCTCCTTTTCTTGGTGCTACCTGACAATGGAGGAGCAGAATTACTCCCTAAGAGGGAAGGGATGGTTTTGGGGGAAACATCAGTAAATCAAAGGAGTTTGAAAGAAGATGAGAGGGAGCAGGGACACCTATGATCACCTGTTGCTGTACTCAAAGGGACCATTTTATTCCACTGCAGTGGCAGGCAGAGCAAAGTGGAACCTTCTACAGTGGAAGGTGAGGTCCAGTGAAGAAGTTTGAGACAAACATCAGAGGACACAGGCAGACATCTGGTCCCACCCCTGAAGCTAGGCTGAGGCCTGAGTTCTTTGTTTCCTATGTGAAATGATTCGCTGAGTCAGATGGCCTTAGGGCATCTCTGGCAGACAATGCAATTCAGTGCTCAAGTGTTCACCCCAGAAGACTGTTTTGGCTAAGGTCACATCGCCATTCTGTCATGTTACCACGAGATGAAATTCTCCAGGAATTCTCAAACTTCACTATAGACAAAGACAAAAAAAAAATCACAAAACAATGAATTGTATTTATAAAAGCAAAATTATGAGAAAATTATATCCAAATAAAGAAAAAGGAAAGAACAAGATGGTTGCCAATCCATATAAAATCTTTATGAGATCTAGTGAAAGACCCTTGCTCCTTGAAGCAGATGCACCCTTCTCAGGGGACACAGCTTGGTGAACAGGATATGAGCTGTGTTACAGTCTCTTCCTGCCTTTCAGTGGCCCCAGTTGTGCGTATTGTGGGTTTACACAGTAATAGTCATGATTACATATATATTAATTTTCCCCCTATTTTGTCCAAATGCAAGAGAGTTTACTGACCGAGGGGCTTTCCCAGCAAAGAGCTGACTATTCCTCATCTATGTCAGGACTCAGGTAGTCCAGTTGAGCCTTTTATGGTCTTTGACAGCATTTTAGTTAGGTGGACTCCAAGTATTTTTGATCATATGCCACATCAATAGAAAATGTTCAAGCCCACATCCCTCCAAATAGGCATATTTATTTTATTTATAAATTACAGTCAACCCTCTGTATCTGTGGGTTCTACATCCATGGATTCAACCAACTTCAGATGAAAAATATTTGGGAGAAAAATTACACTTGTACTGAACATGTACAGACTTTTTCTTTTCCTTGTCATTATTCACTAATCTGCTCAGCATATCCACTGTTTGCAAAGGGTTTACATTGTCTTAGATATTATGAGTGACCGGGAGATGGTTTAAAATATCAGGAAGATGTGCATAGGTTGTGTACAAATATCATGAAATTTGACATAAGGGACTTGAGTATCTGTGGATTTTGTTATCTGCAGGAAGTCCTGGAATTGATTTCTCAGAGACATCGAGGGATGACTAAATACTACTGTATTGCTACATCATGTGTCTTATAAAACACAGGGAAGAAATTGAATAATGATGAAATTAAAAGCACAGCTTCATAGATTTCCCCAGTATGTTTTCAGCTCTGGAGACCCCTGGCCCCATTTTCCTTTCTGATCTGTCCCAATTTTACATCTTTTATTCCATTGCTTCTAAAATTTACTTGAACTCTAGAAGCCACATGGCTTAATGAGTGGTTTCCAATCCGGTCACCACAGTGAGGATTCAGCCTTCCTGGCTCATGTGCCTCCTCCGGTGTTCTTTCCCTTTGTTTTCCTTACTCCAGTTAATCCCCCTGCCTTTGGACTTATGACCTACAGAGTGGGAGGTAAGGACAGGAGGGCCAGTATTGCTTATTCCTGCTACTCAGGCCCTGCTCTGTCACTCCGATCTCCCTGAGGACCGCCCCGAAGGAGGGGTTGGGGACAGCACAGAGCATCTTCTTACAGGCCTCCTTGCCAAAGATTGGGAGGAAATGAAGTGGAACCTTTGATTTGAGTTGAGGGGTGCCTGTGGTTAGTTCTGCTAGCTTATGTCCCTATGTTCCCCCACAGATGCCATGCACCAGCTCTTTGGGTGCCCAGAGTTGGCTATGAAGGTAGCCTGTGTCACAATTCCACAGGGAATATCTGCTTGAAGGTACAAAGAGGAGGCCCTGAAGCCTGTTTTGAGATCCACATCCTAAGACCTTGCTGGGTCTGGCAGCCAGAGCTCAGGTTAAGTAGAAGGGTCATGTTTGAATCCCAACCTGCTCCTGGCCTGGTGATGCTTCTTATCCTGTTCCTATCACCCATCTTATGAGTCAGCAGAGCTGGATCCAGCTTCCAAGCACCAGACAGTGAAGAGAAGAATCTGGCTTGCTTCAGTTGCCCCGCCCACATTACTCTCCATTCAAGGAGAACACAAGAAACAGTTCTTCTTGGACTCCAGGCCCTCATGAGTCCAAGGGAGGGCCAGGCAAGATCTGAGGTCTGATGCCACTGTCCTCAAAAGGAAAAGCATGTGATGCATGACAGGGTAGCTTCAGACCTCACCTGGACCCATGGGCCAGTTTCTAGAGGGCAATTCTGGAGACAGACCCATGCCAGGTGTTCTGTTGGACCCAGGAGTTCCCACCTTTATTTTCAAAGCCATTCCATGAACAGGGCTGTACTAAATCTGCCCCCTTTTCCAGTCACACCCCCTACCTTCACCTTACCCCTTCTCCTGCCAGCTCACATGCTGAGAACTTGGAAGGTCTGCACTGTGCACTGTAATCCCCCTGCCATCTTCCCTACTAGTCTTTTTCCTTCTCAGCCTTGAGCATGCCACATATGAGGGCACATTTCTCTTACATTTAAGGCACATTTGGTGATTTTCCAGTAAGTTTATGTATCAGATGGGACAGTTTGTACTCAGGAGTGTCAGGGTTGATCCCCTCCCAATAGATTTTGGTTGGAGTCTGAGACCAAGTGCTGTATTTCTAGTTCAGAGCCTGCTGCATAGGATGGAAGCAATAAAAATTCTTGGTTTTTGGTTTGGACCAACTTCCTCAAGCTCTGCTCAGAAAAGTAAGAAGCAGAAGAGACTCAGAGGCAACCGAGAGCTGCTGAGGGGGGAGGACAAAGAAGCATGGTGCCACAGCAACCGCTGGCTGGGCTCCACCGGCTGGGAACGGGAAGATGCGCGTTCACTAACATCTGGTAAACTTCCACATTCCACCACTTCCTGTGCAGATACCAGCAGTGATCAGGTCATGTGCTTGCCGGGCAGCACAAAGAGCTCTTGGAGGCTGCTCCTGCAATTAAAATGGGATGCCTTACAAAAAAATCACATGAAATCCTTAGCATCCTGTTGAGAAGGCTGGGAGGAGGAGGGAGGCCCCAAAGACGGAGCTCCAGCTGCCACCAGCTCAGGCTGTAATTTGTCCAGTAGCAGAGAGGGCTGGGGCTGGAGGGAGGCTCAGAAGACTTCCCAGGGCAACTTCAGACAAAGGAATGAGAAGAGAATGCTAATAAGGATGTGTATCTTCTAACTTATATTTTCTTGGATGCTGGAAAACTGTCTCGAAATCATGGGATAACAGAACAGGAAGATACTCTTGAGTTTAATCCAATGTGTTCCCTTAATGGACAGGAAAACTGAGGCCCAGAGACATAAACTGAAATGACTGGTGCTCCCACTGCACAAGGAAGAGGATTTAAGGTGATTTTTGAGGGCTCCTCTAACCCACCATTCAGAGATTCTTGGGATTCTTGGCTTCTCTCCAAGGTTCTTTTTTTTTCCCAAACTGCAATTATGGTGTGAAATCCACCAAACATCAATTGCTGGATGCTTTTAGATATAAAACTTTACTCAGATATCAATTGAATCAAAATCTTTGGGGATGGGGTTTCAAAATATAATTTTTAGAATTCCCAGTTGATTTCAATATGCAACCAGAATTGTTCACATGGTTCTAAAACTGATAAGTTTGTTCTGAATCATGACTCCCCTCTCTTGTGTACAATCAATGCAACTCCCTTCTCTGGTCTTCCCTACATACTGGTTTATCTCTTGCTCATTCATTTAGGATAACACAGGTGACCATCAGCTTTCCATTGCTGTGATCAAAATACCTGACAAGAACGACTTAGAGGAGGAAAAGTTTATTTGGGGCTCTTAGTTTCAGAGGTTCAGTGCATGGTTGGCTGACTCCATCACTCTGGGCCTGCAGTGAGGCAGAACATCATGGTGGAAGGGCCTGGTGGAAGAAAGCTGCTCAATTCATAGCAGCTGGGAAACAGAGGGAAATTATAATCCAGACCATGCTCCCAGTGATTTACTTCCTCCAGCCATGACTCACCTGCCTATAGTTACCAGCCAGAGTCCATTCAAATTATTAAGCCGTCAAATGGACTGATCCACTTATGAAGCTATAGCTCTCATAATCTGATCATCTCTGAACGTTCTTGCCTTGCTTCGCACATGAACTTTTCAGGAAACATTAAAGATTCAAACTGGAGGTAAGCCCATGTTATCTGGTCAGACACACAGCACATGCGGGAAGGGACAGAACTCAACCAACTGTGGAAGGCGATGGTTTGTCCTTCTGTGAACCAGAGCCAGAAAGCCTTGAGAACTTCAAACTAAGCAACGATTTCATCCTTGACAGGGACATGGCACAGGAGAAAATGGAAATAGACTTGGAGTTGCCCCCAAATTTCACTACTACAACTGGCAATGCCCTGAGAAGAGCCAACAGTGTCCCTTTGGTCAATGGGTTTGGCCTTCTCTTCCTTGAATTTATGGAGGTTCTGAAGGTATCTCCCTTGTACCTGGTGTCTGGAGATCCCACCTTCAGCCTGGTGGAGTGGGGGATGGTGTGGAATAGGCTGACTTGAGGGAGAGTACCCGTCCCACCCTGAGGCTGCAACAAAGTGTGGAGCACCACCTCTTTCTAATTTCAGCCCATCTCTTACCCACTCCCTTGAAGAAACAGCACCCTCTCCAATCCCTTCCTGCTTCCAGATCTCCTGTCCTATTTTTTTTTCTCATTCTCAACTGCTCTGTCACCTCCAACCTCTGTCTCTTGCACACTCAAGATGAAAATGGTTGTCAAGCAAATAAACTCGGACCTTTCTTACACCTAGTTTTTATTTGAGCAGCAATTTTAGGCACTATGAAAGTTCAGTCTCCTAAGTTACACATTTTCAATGGGTAATAATATTCCCACCAAGAAGGAGGAAAACTGGTTCTTGGGAGGGTGTGTGTGTGAAAAATTTTATTATTTTCATGTACCAAACACAGATATACATCTGTGGTGTGAAAATTTGGTGGAAGAGGAGTGATTAGGGGAAAAAATGTCTAAAAAGGCTCCTTATAGGCCAGATAATGGGAGAGAGAGAGAGAGAGAGAGAGAGAGAGAGAGAGAGAGAGAGAGATCGATCTTGGATCTCACATCCCAGTGTCATAAGGTTTTCTAGAAACCATAGGTCTGAAAGTACATTCACTTCATGTTATTAACTTTGCTCCTCATCCCCTAGCTCTGGTACTAGAGATTGAACCCAAGGGCACTCTACCTCTGAGCTACATCCACAGCCCTTTTTACTTTATTTTATTTGATAAAGAGTCTAAGTTATTGAAGCTGGCATTGAACTTGCAATCTTCCTGCCTCAGACTCCTGAGTTGCTGGATTATAGCCAATACCACCATGCCCAGCTTCTCCTCACCTTGCATGACATCTTACCAATTGATAGTTATAATACACACAGCATTTACTGTTAGAAAGGGACTCTAAGACCAAATCAACCCTCCTTGCTGAATATAAGATATCTATATGTGCCTTCAAAATTACATAGTGACAGAGCCAGTATCTCCTGGCTCCTAAACTAGTGTTTTGTCCACAACTAATCAATATCTAAGCTGATTAACTCTAAAGAAATGCAACTTTCTGTTAATTTGAGGCAGGGGATAATATATTGTCACAAAATGAAGTTTAGATTGACCAAAAAATAATACATTACCAGCTGGGTGCAGTGGTGTATGCCTGTAATTCCAGAGGCTCCAGAGGCTGAGGCAGCAGGATTTCAAGTTCATATCCAGCCTCAGCAACTTAGCAAGGCCCTAAGCAACTTAACAAGACGCTGTCTCTAATAAAAACATTTTTTAAAGGGCTGGGGATGTGGCTTGGTGGTTAAACACTCCTGGGTTCAATTCCCAACAATGAAAAAAAATGTTAAAGGTTATCTAGAAAAAAATTAAGGCAGTGACTCTGCATGTTGTATGGAGAACAGTAACTTTATAAACTCAAGATTTTGCTCTAGGGCTGGGGTTGTGGCTCAGTGATAGAGTGCTTGCCTGGCATGTGTGAGGCACTGGGTTTAATCCTCAGCACCACATAAAAATAAATTTAAAAAATAAAAGTATTGTGTCCATTTACAACTAAAAAATCTTTTTTTAAAAAAAGATTTTGCTCTAATCCTATTTCAGGACTAAAGGAATTGTTAATGGGACCCACCCTGCTATTAGAAGAGAGCAGTTAGGAGAGTATTGGGTTTTCCCAACTTTTTTGTAGGATGCTGAGGATCTAACTCAGGGCCTTGCACATGCTACACAAGTGTTTAACTACGGATCTACATCCCCAGAATGTTGGTTTTGTTGGAAGGCTTCATGAAAAGAAGCAGGTTGCAAATTATAATGAAGGATATATGCTTGAAGGAACACGTACATCCAGTGTACTGTATTGAACATTTCATGACGCGCACGGTGGTGCACACCAGTAATCTCAGTGGCTTGGAAGGCTGAGGCAGGAGGGTCGCAAGTTCAAAGCCAGCCTCAGCAAAAGGGAGGCACTAAGCAACTCAGTGAGACCCTGTCTCTAAATAAAATACAAAATAGGTCTTGGGACATGGCTCAGTGGCCGAGTGCCCCTGAGTTCAATCCCCGGTACTCCCCTCAAAAAATGATCCAAATTATAACAACATGCTTAAGGGATGAAGAATGGATTTATTTACCTACCTATTTTGCAGATGATTGAAACTGACCTCAAAGATGTTATAAAAGAATCTCAATATAACAGTAACTTAGGAACAAATCCAAGGATTTTGAGATTTGACATATGAGAACACTCTCAACTTGCTTTCAAGATTGACTTTCTATACAGGCAAAAAAGTAAGAACTTGAGGACTTGATTTTAAGGAGTCTTGAGAATAGCTCTGATTAAAACATCACCCCTTTCAAACAGCCCATATCAGATCAAGAAATCCTTACTTGGATGTTATGTTACTAGGAAATAACCACAAAGCCACCATTGATCATGAATATTGTGTTTATTCATTATCCGATTCCCAGCAGAGAGCTAGGTAATGAAAGAATGAGAGTCTGGCTGGATAAGGCATGTTGCAGTTGGAGGGATAAATTGAGATTAAGGAGGTCAGCAGGGAATGCTACAATGTTGGTCTTTTGCCACCTGAGATGGGGCTAGGAGCTAAAATAGGGCCTTAAAAGGGGAAAGGGAGATGCTGAAGAGAAACTGGGGCCAGTTTGCCCTGAAGCACACCTGTTAACTAGTTGAAGTTGACACTTTGACTTATTTCTACCTCTGTTTTCTCCTTTATTGAAGTCCTCTCAGTCCTGCCTAGGCCCAGCATGCTAAATTCATCCTGGATTCTTGGCTGGCATCAGTACCAACATCATGACAATAATTACCATTAAAGAGAAGCAGATACATTTATTTCTGCACCAGGTTCTGTGACAATTATTTTATTTACGTCATCTCCTATAGCTCTCAAATCAATTATTTTTTATTATAATTGAGTCTATTTTGCTGAGGTTTCAATGCGGCAGAGCTAGGAATTAAAGTGGATTAATCCAATTTGTGTGGTGTAATATTGGCTATGCCCCTACATATGGAAACAGTGCCACATTGGAAACTATCTTTTAATGGTAAAGAGAGGAATAAAAATGTCATTTGGATCTTAAATGTCCCTCAAAGGCCCATGTGTTGAAGATTTGGTCCCCAACTTGTGGTGCTATTGGGAGCTAACAGAAACTTTAGGAGGTGGGGCGTAGTGGAAGGAAGTTATGTCACTGGGGGCATGTCCTTGAAGGAGATATTTGGACCCTGGTTCCTCTTCTTACTTTCTGTTTGCTTCCTGGCCACCATGAGGTAAGCAGCTTTCTCTACCAAATATAACTACCATAATCAACTGCCTCACCACAGGCCCCAAAGCAGCAGAGGCAAATGACCACAGGCTGAAACTTCTGAAACTGTGAGCAATAATAATAAACCTTTCCTCTTTTTGAATCCATTCTCTTGGGTATTTTGTTATAGTAACACAAAGCTTATTAACACACCAAAGATATATATATATATATATATATATATATATATATATATATATATATATATATATTTTTTTTTTTTTTTTTCTTTCCTTTTTCTTTTTTATTTTTTTAAGAGAACCCTGTCAGGGGTTTGGGGAGAGAACCACTAATTGTGCCTTTTCTGATTCAGCATCAAGATGAAGACATATCTGCAGCAGAGGCCTTTCCCACACCCCTGAGTCATACCCATTTACTTGTCTTGAGACTGCTGGGAGGCCACACATCACCAACTCCTTGCCAGAAGTTATTCATGGTCCCCATGCTTTCGTTCACCCTCAAAAGATCTCTTAGGAATAACTCTGGATTTGGGTCTCCTGGGTCTCTGGTTCCATATGTCTAAAGAATGAGTCTCTCAGATCTCCATGCTGAACTGCCCCACTTATTTTCAAACCCGCCTTTCCACTTAGAGAATTCTTTTCTCTTCCATTAGGACTAGGCAGCCTTCAAGTGGGGCATACTGGATAAGTGTGAAGAACATATTGCCAGCAAGAACTTTGAGGGAGAAAAACCTCTTCATAGGAATGGTGTGGTGTGGGAGAAACGAGGGCCATGCATTCCCCATCCTTCCCCATTGGGAGACGTGTGATAAGTTGAACACAGGCTCTGCCCTGCGGAGATGACAGCCTAAGACGCCTGTCCTGGCTGGGGGCTTGCAGCTTCTGGGCATAGCGCACTGAAGGTCTTCAGCCCATTTCATGTGATCTAACTGCTTTCAAAACACTCCTGGTAGATGAGAGCAGAAAAAGACGTGTTGCCACCTGAGCACTTGGATACGAGGCCCATGTAATGATGCATTGGCGAGAGCTTGTCCTCCGCCCATTGTGTTTTATCCTTGCTAACTTTCTGGCAAGTATTCAAAGCCCAATTTTCCTTAAAAGTCGCTCCTTCTCAGGCTGTTGAAGAGGGCAGTGGTTTGCCTGCTGGTCCCCTTTTAGAGAAAGAGCTGGGTGGGCACGTGGCCCACTCAGCTTGTCTGAGGTCGAACACCAGATGCGTTCTGTGAGAACTTGAACTTGATAAGGAGGGAACAGGAGGTCTGGATTAGGTGCTGTGTCTATTTGAAGGCTGCATAGAGCCATCCTTTGGTGTTCTCAGGGGTTAAGTTCCAGGACCTCCTGTGGATTGCAGAATCCACGGATCCTCAACTTCTTTATATAAAATGGCCTAATACTCGTATATTATCCTACTGTCATCCTCCAGTATACGTTAAATAATCTCTAGATTACTTGTAATACCTAATTCAATTTAAGTACTATGAAAATAGTACTATGTTATAATAGTAAGAAACAAGTCTGTAGATGCTCAGTGCAGATGCAATTTCTTGAATACTTTTTATCTGTGATTTTCTGAATTCACAAAAGTAGAACACTCAGACAACCAACTATATTACCTTCAGTTTAAAAAAAAAATTAGTGAAAGCTGACATTACGTTGTGAATACTGAATTGACTTGCTTATTGAAATGCTGGCTATTACATAAAGCTAACACCCTCAGAATTCAAGTTCTTATGCAGGATTTCATATTTTAGTCCAATTATGTAAATATCAACAGTTTGGCTTGCTCTTCATGCTACTTATTTACTCATTGAAAGTCATTCTTGTGTGTCTCCATTGCTTTCTGAAAGTATTAGAATAATACATCTTCCAAAGAATTTGAGGGTAAACAGAGAAATAAAATTTACAAAATTTCTAGAGCATTCAGCTACTGCAACAGCACATGCTATTCTTCCAAAGTCAGAGCAGCCCATTATTCAATCTTGAGTAACTGATCTCTATACAAAGATAATCTGGGTAGTGATGCCAGTGATACTTTACTTTGTACAAGACAGTTGCACCCCAAGGTTACAACAGTGATTCTTCCTCCTACAATTAATAGCATTTTAGAAAAGTTACATTTGACAGGGCCATTTTTTTAAAAATACAATTATTGACTGTTTTCTGTGTCTGAACTATGTTGTTCCCTGCTTTGCCTGCAATATCCTAATTCTCATAGAATATTATTAGGTAGGTGATAGTATTATTCCTATTCTACAGATGAGGAAACTGAGGTTTAGAGAGGCTAAGAAATTTTCTCAGACTCACGGGTCTCATTTCTAAAATTTTTCCATTTCAATACTTTCAAAATTGATATGCATCTTATAGCTAATTGATACATTTCAAACATAACATCTCTCAAGTGGTTGGCTACTTAAACTGAGAAAATATAATAAGTGACAGGGCAAGTATAGAAGCCAGGTCTGCTTAATGATACAATGGCTTAAGTGTCAGAGGAAAAATTCAACCTGCAATTCAGTAATGACCATAATAATAATTACCTGAACAATAGGTGTTCAATTACCTCAAATTCTTGGGGAGATGTATTCTAATACTCTCGGAAGAGCAGTAAGAACACCTGCGTATTTGACATTAATTACTCTGTTAGAACACTGGAACAATTTGGTTCATTCAATTAAACTGATCAATTTATTCTATGTAGAGAATCATTGGGTTTTTTGTTTGTTTGTTTAGTTTTGTTTTGGTGTGGTTTTGGCACCATTTAGAAGACTTCAGATTTTTCCTTTCTCCAGTGAGAATTTTTCAAAGCATATTTCATTGATCAAGCGCTCAGACCTCAGTGTATCTGCATGCAGATCTGTTGCTCCCAGAAGTTTGAGAGGCCGCACACAGAACCACAGCACCTGCTATTCTTCCAAAGTCAGAGCAGCCCATTATTTATCTCTGGCTCTGCCTGGGGATAGACCCGCCCTACAGATTTTCAGTACTTGCAGTACATCTCTAACATCTCTAACTCTACATTACATTTCTGCCTCTGGAAGATTTCTTGGTAATTCCTTAGAGAAGTGCTCACCCAAATTTGTTCTTGGAAGGCTTCTCTTTGCCAGAGAGACTCTGAAGAGTAGATTCCAAGCTGGGTGCTATGTCACACACAGGTAATCCAGCAATTAGGGAGGCTGAGGCAGGAGGTTTGCAAGTTCAAAGCCAGCCTTAGCAACTTAGGAAGGCTCTCAGCAACTTATCCAGAATTTGTCTCAAAATAAAATAAAGTAAAAAATAAGAAAAGGGCTGCGGATGCAGTTCAGTAGTTAACTGCCCCTGCGTTCAATCCCTGGTCCAAAAATAAATAAATAAAAAGGGCTAGGAATTAGCTCAGTGGTAGAACACTTGCCTAACATGTGAGCCCTTAGGTTTGAGCCCCAGCATTAGAAGGAAGAGAAGGAGGAGGAGGAGGAGGAGGAGGAGGAGGAGGAGGAGGAGGAGGAGGAGGAGGAGGAGGAGGAGGAGGAGGAGGAGAGGTATTCCATTCTCAAATGGAATTATTCTCAAATAAGTTTGTGGAACCCTGTACCCCCTCTGAGTCTTATAAGACAGGGCAGCCTTGTCATACTTGAAGTCTAATTCTTAAACCCATCACACAATAATCACCTGTTGTTAAAATTACTTTGGAAAATCTTGAAAAATTCACTTATGAGATTCATAATTCATAGCTTTATATGTATACCCTTATCATTAAGATGTATGATTCTAAAGCAAAGTAAATGATGAAACCAAGAATATATACCACTGGATTGGCCCTAGTGATAGCTGTCTCCATTTCCTGGCATTCCTATTTAAGTTGTTATTTTTATTTTTCATTTATTGCATAGTTAAACACACATGTAATTTGTGTGCATGTGTAAAATTTAAATTAATAATTATTGTAATAGTAATAACATTAAGAATTAATAACAATTATTGGCTTCTGACTACTTCCTGCCATACTGTTCTATTTATTTTAAGTGGAGTTTAAGCCTAACAAAAACCCAGGGTCAGGTACTAGTATGACCTTTCTATATAGCAAAGTAGCTTGGTTCTGCTTTTGCTCCTGCCTTTAGCAATACAGAGACTCTGCAAACTGTCCTGTGCCCAGAGGAAAACATTTTTCTTGAAACTTCTGTAGGTAGGGATGGAGCTAGGGCAAGTTTAGGACAAAGTTAACACTTTGAAAAATCTCTAGTTACTGGATATATTGCTTCTCTGGCAAATTCGCCAGCTTTTGTGATCTAATAGTCCACCTTGGCCAACTTGGAACAGAGATTTTACCAGAAACCAAAATAAGAGAGGAAAGAGACAACGGCATACTTGAAGTTCCCACCTAGCAAGGAGAAGAGAGTTTCCGCAAGAGGATACAGCAAGGCAAAGCCACTTCTGGACTATTAAAAAGTATAGCTGGTGATGAGATAAGGCCCAGAGGTGAGCAACCCCACAGAGAGGATCGGAAGGAGGCAGAAGGTGGAGGGAACTGGCCATTTGGACTCCAGGGTAGGGTTTGAGTGCCTTCAGGCAGCAGGTACATCTGAACAGCTGAGGGCCCAGGGCCAGCTCCAGTCCAGCCTGCACTCTGCTCTCCACGCCTTTGACTAACTCCTTCAACCAGGGGAGGGGGCCGTTCCCTCTAAGCCAAGGCAGCTCAGTAAGCCCAGCACCTGCAGGGCTGTGTCAGCCTGGAGTGGGCACAATGTTAAGCTCCCACCAAGGAGCCTCATAGACTGTTAATGACTCCCCATGAGTTAGTCTCAGGGGATCAGAAATGTCATGTAGCACCTTAAGAATGAGAAAGTGCAGCAGGCCACAGTTGTCCATAGAAAGTAAGTAAAAACTCAGGCAAGGAGGGGGCTTTGGGGATTCCCAGGTTTCAGGAGATTTTCTAAGAAGGCCATTTTAAGATAGCTCTTTATTAGTAAATGAAACTATTATAATTATTGTTATTGCTATTACTTATAGTAGATGGGAACATTTTTTTGTAGATAAAGAAGTCAAGATCAAAAAGATAGAGTAATGGAGAGAAACGTTAGGCTGTGAACTTAGGAGGACAGACTTCAGATGCAAAAATGACTTCCTTTCTCTGGTTCAGGTAGTCGTGTTGCTGAAAGCTTGGTCCTGTCCCCAATGCCAGTCCAATAATGAGGACACGGTTTTGAGAAAAAGGAAAAAAGAAAGTTTATTGCTTTGCTACCAAAGGAGAAACACAGGGGACTCTTGTCCCAAAGGCTGTGATTCTGCCCATCAGCAGGAACTGAGGGCTTTTAAAGAGGCAATTCAAGGGTTACATTGCACGTGTTCTCTGTTTGAAGTTGTAATTTACTTGTTAATTTGGGAGATAGTCATTTCTGAGATCTTCTGGTACCATCCCCAAAGTCTGGATTACTTCCTTCAGATGGTGTGTGCATACTCAGGGACAGATAACTCTGTCTAGGATGGGGAAGAAAGGTAATTGTGTTTCCCCTTAGATTAGGGAAGGGGAGAGATTAGGGAGGAGCAAGGAGAGAAGAAGAGAATGAAACCCGTTCATTTTAAAAATAAGTTACAGTGGCAGAGCAGCAAGGGTTATATTCAAAGCATAAAGTGGTCCACTGTTATGGTGGGTAGTGCTGGTTAAGTTTAAGCCCAAGAGATCATTGCAAGTGTTTCCTTAGTCTACTTTATGGTGTGCTCTACATCTAAGAGATCTGTCACATTGCTCTCCTCATAAACCTCTGCCTGCCAACAACACAAGTGCAGATACCTTTATTCAGTGTAGTAGGTACTTAAAGAATGATCAGTCTGGAGGCCCTATTCTAGGTCCTGTGCCCCTGCACAGGCCCATTTACATACATTCTTAGTCACTGTGTTACCATGGAAGCTACTGGGTTAGTTTAACATACATGTTCCTTGGTCCCAGTTTTTTTTCCCCTTTGGAGCCCCAGGAAAAATGTTAAGACCGTGATGTTGCAGGAACCAGCACTCAGCTGCTTTAAGGGCATCTCTCCTGTGTACATTTCCATGCCATAATTTGACAGCAGTGTAGCTGTCAGTCTTGGTCACCCTGTGGGACATCATTTTCCTTACCTGTGTACCTGGCATATTGAAAATAAATAGCCTACTCACCCCACCAGATGGTCTTTAGGACAAAACAGGCTAGAGCAAATGAAAGGACTATACAAGTTTAGCTATTGGATGAGGATGAAAGATGCATTGCATTTTAAGGTCCTCAGAATGAGAAATTCTCCTCAAACTGGGTTGTATCCTCTATTTCCCTGTTGGCACGGCGCTCTCACAGTGAGACCTGCCACTATACAGTGATATCCCAATGGAGCAGAAATTCTTCCCAGCAACACTGAATACATAGGGGCTCTTAGATGAGGGTCCATGCCCTCAAAAGAACATCTGAGTGGCTGATACAGCCTGAGAAAATGGGCACAGAGGTCAATATGGGAAGCGTGTCAACCTTGTGTCACTGGTAACAAATACCAAAGAAACCCAGGTTAAAGGAGAGAAGATTTTCTTTGGCTCATGGTTTCAGAGGGTATAGTCCACGGTTGGCCAGCTCCATTGCTTTGGGCCTGAAGTAACGCAGATCATCACGACAGAAAGGCCTTTGGAGTCATGAATCAAAGGAAGAAGAAGGGGGAGGGGACCCAAAACACCCTTTCAGGGCACGCCCAGAGATCTACTTCCTCCAACCATGCCCCGCCTGAGAGTTTCCACCTCCACCCAGGAGTCCATTCACATCATTCAACCAGCAAATGGATTAATGCAGTGATGAGGTCAGAACCCTCATGATGGAATAAATTCCCAAAGTCCCACCCCTGAACATTCCTGCACTGGGGACCAAGACTTTAACACATGAGCCTTGAAGAATGTTCCAGATCCAAACTATAACAGGAAGTTTCAAATCTTTGACCCAATGTGCCCATGACCAGCTTCCGGAGCAGCAGTGTGCTTACACAACCCATGGTGTTGGAGGGACTGGCAGCCTCAGTTTTCCCTCCAGGACCCATGTTCTCACCAGAGCACTTGGTGTGGGGGAAACACCTGGAGGAGATGCAGAAGCCAGGCTTGTCTTCAGCCGGAAGTTTCACAAAATGACCCAAACACAAGTAGAGAACAGTTTCACTGAAAAACATTTTTCCTCCATAATGTTCTTCAACAAACTTTGGAATGTCATTGTTTCAAAATCACCCAAGGTGGTGAACAGTTAACATTTGCCATTTACATAAAAACTGCAGAGTGAAAATTACCTAAATAGGAATCCAATTTCTAGTCCATCCCATGGCCCAGATCAAAGTGTTGACAGGGTATGTTTCTTCTGAGGCTTATTTCCTTGGGTTGTGGATGGCCAACTTTTCCGCATCACATGATATTCCCATTGTGTGCATTTGTAACCTCTTCCTAAAAGGACACCAGTCATATTGGATTAGGGTTCAACTTAATGATCTTATTTTAACCTAGTGTTAAGGTTTAAATCTGAGATTTCTCCTAAAACTCACGTGTGACACAATGTAAGAAAGTTTAGAAGTAAAATGATTGGGTTATGAGAGCCTTACCCTAATCAGTGCATTAATCCACTTGAATGGATTAACTGGGAGGTAACTATAGGCCGCCAGGGTGTGGCTGAAGGAGATAGGTCATTGGAGGTGTGCTTTTGAGGTACACACTCAAGTGAAGGAGTCTCTCTTTCTCTTTCTCTCTCTTCCGCCATGGTATTCTGCCTCACCTTAAGCCCCAGACATGGAGTCAGCCGTCTATGTACTGAAACCTCTGAAACTGTGAACCCCAAATAAACTTTTCCTCCTTAAGATTGTTCTTATCAGGTATTTTTGTCACAGTAGCAAAAAAGCTGAGTACCCAATAGCCTTTTTAAAGTCTACGTCTCCAAACACAACACATTTGGAGATAGTGGAAGGTAGAATGTCACCATATGAATTTCAGGGAGACACAATTCAACCCATAGCACTTGGTAACCACTTTAGTATTGTCACTTAGTTCCCCAATGAAGTGGGCTCCCCATATTTTGGAATCTCCCCTGGAAATACGTCCAGGTCTTCATAAATTCATAACTAGGAACCATAAGTTTCTGCTTCTTCTGTTTTACTTTCTCTCCCTTAGGAGATAAATGAGATCCAAGTCTTGATGATCTGTGGATGTCATGAGAAGGGCACTGGATAAGGATCAGAAAAACTGGCTCTTAATTGTGCATTTTATTATGCATTTATTAAGCTGTTGTTAATAATAATATTTTTATTAGTTTGATGTGATGAGGCAGAATTAACCTTGACCCAGGAACCCTGAATACCTGACCCTATACTTACATAGTTATTACTGTGATAGGTCCCTGGTAAAATGCCAGATAAGCACATTCTTTATTACTATAAAGATTTTTGGGGCTTGGGTCATAGCTCAGCGGTAGAGTGCTTGCCTAGCATGTCCGAGACCCTGGGTTTGATCCTCAGCACCATATAAAAATAAACAATAAAAAGAAAGATATGTGTTCATCTACAACTAAAAGAAATTAAAATTAAAATAAAGATATTTGCCCCAAACTACAGTTTGATCCCCAAGGACCTGGGCTGGACCTCAAGGCAGCACAGGGGTCCACTGCACCTGCGCTCAAGGTGGATCTGCAGCCTATACCTTAGGAAGGCTGCTGGACTCCCCCATCTCAGCATCCTGACCCGGAGGAAAGGCACACCTACGAAAAGCATCAAAGGGAAGGAGGGCAAGAGAGTATTCTTAATCTTTGTACAGAGCTTTCTGTAAGCCTCAGGCCTGTCTGTTAAGCCTAGTGTGTGTAAGGGGAAGGAATAAATGCCAAGCAACATTGGTGGCTCACTCCTGCCACTAGTGGGAGCTCTAGGTTCACGCCTTTCCCTTAACCCACAGGCAACTAGAATATCTGGTGAGGCCATTTTGGTGGGCCTGGGATTAGAGGATGAGATGCTGTCTGTGGTCAAAATTCTCCCCTACAGTATTATCTTTTAGGAGTCCTCTGAATCTACAAAGCTAGCTTGGCAAGAGAGTCCTGAGGTCATCGCTCATCTCTTTAGCCCCTTAGACATTTCAAGTTCTAGAGATGAAGATGAGAGCCCAGGAAACAGAGGCCTAGGAAGCCAAACAGGTGGTATCCTGACAAAGGGTGTCCATCCGAAAGCTCCAGGCCTCCAGCCTGGACCAACTGCTAGGGTTGGTAGCAAAAACTTAGTTGAAACAAATTAAGTGAACTTTCTGGAGAACTCTCTTTAAGCCTGTTCTTGAAAATCAGACTGATGCTAGAAATCTTTTCCTCAGTCAGATTCATTTCATCAAGATGAACATCCTTGTTTTTAATTCCTCAGCTGGGACTTTACAAGGTCTTCCCTGTCCAAGTCATTGTTCTAGGAAGGATCGTGCGGAGCATAATTGTAGAGCTGCTTCTTCCGAAGGAAACACCTGCTGAGAACCAAATGCAGATGGAGTCCCCCCTAAGGCCCGAGAACAAGGCCCAGCCAGCCCCCACCTGGTCTGACTTTCCTGTGCTTACCATTGTTCATGATGATGTATCTGTTGGCAAGATTATTTATATATTTATTACTTGTTCTTTTTAGATATACGTGAAAGCAGAGTGTATTTTGACATATTATGCATACATGGAGTATAACTTATTCTAATTGGGATCCCATTCCTTGTGGTTTTACTTGATGTGGAATTTCACTGGTGGTGTATTCATATATGTGCATAGGAAAGTTGTGTCAGATTCATTCTACTCTCTTTCCTATCCTATCCCCCTCCTTTCCTTTCATTTCCCTTTGTCTAATCCACTGAACTTCTATTCTTGTGTATTAGTATCTGCATATCAGAGAGAACATTCAAGCTTTGGTTTGGGGGGATTGGTTTATCTTACTTAGCATGAGAGTCTCCAGGTCCATCCATTTACCAGCAAAAGTCATAAAGTCATTCTTTTTTATTGCTGAGTAATATTTCAATGAGTGTGTGTAGGTATGTGTATAATGTGATATATTATACACATACCTACACACACACACACACACACACACACACACACACATATATATATATATATAGAGAGAGAGAGAGAGAGAGAGAGAGAGATCACATTTTCTTTATTCATTCATCTCTTTAAGGGCACCTAAATTGTTTCCACAGCTTACCTATTGAGAATTGAGCTGCTATTAACATTGATGTGACTGTATTACTGTAGGATATTGATTTTAAGTCTTTTGGGTATATACCAAGGAGTGGGATAACTGGGTCAAATGGTGGTTCCATTCCAAGTTTTCTAAGGACTCTTCATACTGCTTTCCATAGTGGTTGCACCAATTTGCAGTCCCACCAGCAATGTATGAGTGTACCTTTTTTCCCCCACATCCTCACCAACATTTATTGTTACTTGTATTCTTGATAATCACCATTCTGACTGGGAGATTACTTCATTAATATTGGTCTCATCTAATCTGTAACACAGAGCACAGGCTGTGTCTGTCTGCATCACTATACAGACTTGCTTAACAGATTCCTGGCACATAGAAATGGACTACTCTGGTGGTTCCCCAATCATGTGCTAAGGCACCCTCGACTAGCCACTGCAGCAAACTCACAAGGGCACCCTGATATTTTACATTTTTGAGGGATTCACAGTGGTCCTTGATATCCGTGGGAATCCAGAGCAGACCACCAGCTTGGTAGTCAGCCACTTCGCCAGCAGGTTGTCTGCATTTCTTTCAATTACAACAAATCTTTTGAAGCTGAGATGTTGTTTAGCCATATGATAAAATGCAAGCGCCACACACAAATCAACGTGGAACAGGAAAAGAGGGTGGCAGCATCCACTCTGATTCTAAGGTTTGCTAAATCATGTATTATCCCCAAACTGTATGTATCCCATTAGGAACTGTGGTTATTGGCAAACAAAATTTTAGAAGCATTATTCTTTCAATTAATGAGTATTTCTGTAAATATTTACTAAGTTAGTAAGACATGAGTCTTACTAAATTATTTGGACTTTGCCTAATTAGTGGCATAATTAGGTGTTTCTTCTGAACCATGGTGCTGTGAAATACTTTCTAAGAAACTAAAGACCCCCGTGAGCTGAAAAGGTTTGGAAACCTCTGGCTTTTTGATTGACTGGTAGACTCAGGACCAATCAATGCTTTTAGATATGTGCCCGGTCACTTGACACACGAAGTAATTAAAATAAACAGAAAAGGCCCTCTGGAGAAGAAGAATTATTGAATTTTATTTCTTTCTTACAGAGAAGAGAGCTTTATCATTGCGTTCTCTTTTTTAAACACTTCTAATTGATTGAACACTTACTAATAGCCAGGACCTAAGACTTGATTTATTTATTTTTAACACAACCTTCCTTAATCCACCCAGTAATGTTTTCAGGGAGATTATAATGTTCATATTTACACAGGAAGAAAACAGCCCAAAGAAGATAAGTCATGGATACAAAAGGTCAGTTTGGCTTTATACCTGTTCTCTTTGTGATTATGATGATAAATTTTGATACATTTGATAATTAGCTATACTTTTGACTAGCCATGCTTTTATTGCTATTGTAAAATGTTAAACTTTAACAATATGCCAGATATTATAGAAGCAGCTACATGGATTATTCCACTTAATAATGACAGAATTGTAAGAAATGGGTATCGTTATGGTTTGGATGTGAGGTATCCCCCAAAAGCTCACACGTGAGACAATGCAAAAGGGATCAGAGGAGAAGTGGTTGGGTTGTAGGAATCTTAACACCATCAGTGAATCCCCTAATAGGGATTAACTGAATGGAGGCTGAAGTGGCAGAGTGTGGCTGGAGGAAGTGAAAACTGGGGCATGGCTTTGGGGTATACTTTTTGTGTCTGGCAAGTGGAGACCTCTCTCTGCTTCCTGATCATCATGTGAGTCGCTTCCTTCCACTAACTCTTCTGCCATGATGTTCTGCCTCACCTCAAGTCCCAGGAATGGAGCCAGTTTGCTATGGACGAAAACCTGTAAAACCATGAAAAAAAATTTAAATTTTTTTTCTACAATTGTTCTTGTCAGGTCTTTCAGTCACAGCTACAAAAAAGCTGACTAAAACAGAAATTGGTACCAAGAAGTAGAGTTATTCCTGTGACTAACCTGACCATGTGGTTCATAAGCATTTGGAGCTTTTTGGAATTGGTGGAAAAATTTTGAGAGGTTTAGCAGTGCAAGCTGGAAATGCTTTAGATTGTTGTAAGTGGAGCTTAATGGCCAATGGGAGCTCAGAAGACCAGAATGCCAATAGGACCATGGACCGTGAAGACAGGACTCAAGAGGGTTCAGAGGAGTATTCCATTGGAATTGGACTAGAGGCCATTCCTATTATGTTCGGACTGAGAGGTTGTCTGAATTTTGCCTGTGTCCTGAGACTTTCTGTGAGGCTGATTTTAAAAGCAATGGACTTCTTTATCTGGTAGAAAAAATTTCTAGGCATCATAGCATTCAGGCAGTGGCATGGATATTGCTGTTAGCTTTTAACCAAATTTATTGTGATAATCAGGAGTAGAAAGCAAAGCAGAACTATTTGGAAAACCTGGACCTAAAAAGATGGAGTAAAACTGGGGCTAAGGAAGTTGCAGATGTTAAGGACATTACTGCCACTAAAGAAATGCTAAAGACTTGGGGTTGGGGTTGTGGCTCAATGGTAGAACTCTCACCTAGCTCATGTGAGTCCCTGGGTTAGATCCTCAGCACCACATAAAAATAAATAAATAAATAAATGCAAAGGTATTCTGTCTAACTACAACTAAAAAGAAAAAAGAAGAAAAAGAAAAAAGAAAGAAAAAAAAAAAAAAGAAATGCTGAAATGCTAAAGACTTTGCCCAAAGACATAAGAAAGGTGGCTTGAGGGCATCTCAGGAGCTGGCAAGACCACACCCATTTCAAGTTCAAGGGAGTAAAAGTGAAAATTCTCTTGGGAAAAGACAAGTGGGCCACCCGTCTTGCACAAGGAGGCCTGGAAAGTTTTTTCGGCCAGCACCCAGGCACTCAGGCTGCTACAGCCAAAATCCCTAGAGGCTTGGCTAGTGCTCAAAATGTGGCAGAATTTGGTGTCAACCACATGGTGCTGCTTTCTGCAGGAATGCAAGATGCTGGAGATAGGGGGTCATGGAAGCTTCCACCAAGATTTCCAAGGAAGGCCTTGGAGGCCAGGCAAGGTGCAGCAAGGTAGGAGTCCCTGTAGGCCCCCCCTGGGAAGGCAAAGTGTGGAAATTTGAAGAGGAAGCCAAAGCTGCAAGATTAAGAAATGCCAGTAACATGGGACATCGTCCTAGGAAAGCTGCAGGAATTAAGCAGAGACAAGCCAACAGGAAGGCCACCTGGGCTGTAACCAACTAGGCCACAGGAGTGGAGCTACACAAGCCCTTTGAAGAGAATCTCAATGCCATGTGCCCCTGTTGCTGGACATGGAGGTACAGGACTTGTTTCCCAGCTGGATTTTGGTCTTGCTTCGGTCCCATCCCTCTTTTATAATTTTGATCCTAATTTTGTGAGTGGAAATATTTATTCTGTACCATTATATATTGGATTGCCGCTACTTGCACAGCCAAAACCCAAGAAACTAGCGAGAGGTGATGGGGGATTAAGAAAACACACACTCAGATATCAAAAGAAAGCTGGATTAGGTGGAAACACTGCACTCTGATGGAGATCAGTGAGTGCAGGATGGATCCAACAAGTTTATTATATAAGGTCTCATAATCAAGAAGTTAAAGACTATAGAGAAATTGTTCTTTGTGACCAAGAAAGTTACAGCCTTAGAAACATTTAAGAAGCTTTTCCATAGTTGCAATTTTAGAAGCTTCCTGCAGCACTCAGGAAGCCCATTGTCTAAAGTTACTGTTAAGCCAAGGGCAGGCTCAAAGCTGATGAACTGTTGTGGTTGTCTTGTCATGCTCAGAATTCCTCCATCCCAGGGAGCTATGTGCCTGAGATCAAGGTCGAAACTGATAAGACTCTCTCACAGAGCCTCTTTGGCTGGGGTGTCACCATAGCAACGGGGCATCCTGTACCCTTGCCCAGAGACATTCCGTAGCAGGTGCGTCACAGCCATGAAGCAATCAGGAACCCCCAATCTCAGTCACCAATCTCTACATTGAATACTTTTAAATTGCTTTTAATTTTATAGGAGCTCACAGTGCAAGATTGCCTTCAACCTCAGAAAAGACTTTGCAGTTGAACGTTAAGCAATCTTAAAACTGTTGACTGTGGGGATTCTTGGAAATGGACAAAATATGTTTTACACTGTGAGATGGTTGTAAACTTTGGGGGGCCAGGGGCAGAATGTTATGGTTTGGATGTGAGGTGTTCCCAAAAAGCTCACATGTGAGACAATATAAGAAGGTTCAGAGGAGAAATGATTGGGTTGTGAGAGTCCGAACACAATCAGTGAATTAATCCCCTGATAGAGATTAACTGATAGTAGTAACTGAAGTGGGAGGGTGTGGCTGGAAGAGATGGGAATTGGGGTGTGACTTTGGGGTATATATTTTGTATCTGGCCAGTAAAGTCTCTCACTCTCTGCTTTCCGATCATCATGTGAGCTGCTTTTCTCTGCCACACTCTTCCAACATGATATTCTGCCTCACCTCAAGTCCCAAGGAATGGAGGCAGCCTTCTATGGACCTCTGAAACCGTTAGCTTCTAGATAAATCTTTCCTCCTCTACATTTGTTCTAGTCAGGTCTTTCAGTCACGGTAGTGGAAAAAACTGACTTGTTTTAATTTAATTGAAGATACCTTTAGGAGGATGGCTCCTATGTCAGTATGTAAAGGAGGGTGCGTGAGGTCACATGATTGTCCCCAAATCTCCCAGCTACTGCAGCTGGTGGAACTAGGTTGTGCTTCCAGACTGGCTGTGCTCTATGCCAATAATGCTGGCAAAATAGAAGGGACTGCTGGGGGAAACTCAGTTACTAAACAGAGAAATGACTTAAAGGCATCCATAGTTATGGCTGTGAAAAAGCAGAAGTGAGGCTCATTAAATTCCAGCGTGTTTTCATAGTTCTATGTGCTGCAGTCCTGAGCGACCTGGAGGTTTCAAGAAATGTGAAGGCAAAGAAGCCCAAACTTCTGTCCCTAAGGGTCAGTGGCTTATTTACCCTTATTTTAGGGGAGCTGTGTGACTGGTGGTCGAAGGTGGGCCTCTCTGAGCCAGGGAGCTTACTCTGCTTTTGGAGAATGAGTTGTGTTGAGTGACAAGGAGAGAGCCAGATGCCCTTGGTGCCCCTCCCCTGCTCGACTTGTCTTCTACTGTCACCATGCAGTGTGCTGAAGGCCAGGGTGGCCATTAAAGCAATGCTAAAAGAAAATCCTGGCTCCTTTATTCCTTGATGACAAACGATAACACAAATTATTGAGGAAACAATATTTTCTGAACATGTCACTCCACCTGAATAGTAAGTTGAGTTGGGAACATGAATTAATAGGGGTCTGAGTGCTGGGTAGAGCTGGCATCAGAATAGCCCAGCACTGGCACAGGGCAGGCAGGGGACAGTCACAGGAGAATGCCCAAGGGTACTACTGATTCCTCTCAAAACCTTTTTTCCTTCCAAAAGTAAACGTTTTAAAAGACAATATGCTTTGTCTCAAAAACTCATGAAGAACCAATACTCTCCAGAGAAGCATATAGTCCTTGCCACTAGGAGACATCATCTCAATGAAAAAACCTTCTGCACAGTTTCTACCTAAGCATTTTGGGGTTTTCAAGTTTTATATTCACAGTGGAAAAAAATTTAACAATAAAAATATAGATCATTAGTTTTCTGAAAGATATGCAGGAAAGCAGCCCCAGATTGAATTTTAGTTTTGACTATTATGTACCAGATATGATATTATTTAAGAGATGTTTTTAGAATACCAGTCAATGACAGGCTCTGTGACAGAGACAAGGAAGCAAAGTCCTTTTCTTCTCACAGTCTCTCTGGAAAGGGAGGGACAGATACAAGAAAGCAAATAGATTAAAGACCTGCAGGTTGTGACTCATGCTGTTAAAGAAGTAAATGGGGTGCTGCTAGAGAATCAGAAGAGATCTGAAAATGAGAGAGAGAGAGAGAGAGAGAGAGAGAGAGAGAGAGAGAGAGAGAAAGACCTGAAAAAATCATTTCAGCAGCAGAGGGAATGGCAGAGACAGTGTTCCTAGTAGGCATAGAGATTAAATGATTTAAAACACAGCCCCAGTATCTAGACATTTCTAGGTCAACAAGAGCAGAGCCACAATAGAGACAAGTTGCTATTGGGACATGCAAAATAGGATCACCCAGTGCCTAATGTAGGGAGCAAGTTAGAGAAGATGTCTGGTGAGCTGTATAATAGTGAGCAGAAAGTGGTTAAGAAGTGACTTCAGAGGGAGGAAAAGGGTCAGAGCAGCCAGGGTGGGATATGCAAAGTGGATCCATCATTCAACTTAGGAATTCTCAATCAATGTGGCTGCACAGAACCAGGCGCCAGAAGAGGGGAGAAAAGATGGGATTGCAGTGAAGGCAGCTGGATTGTATTCCAATTGTTCCAAGTTCACGTCTCTGAAAACAGCCATTGACAGTTGTATGTCTTTAGTTCCAGCCTGGCCTTTAAAATTTTTGCTACTGGATCGATTGGTGCAACTTTGGATTTTAAGAACTTTTAAAAAATAAATGCTCTGAGGATTGGCCAGGTGCCGGTCATTCATCATCCATTTCTTTCTTTGATTACATAGTTGTCTCTCTTCATTCCACTCCAGGGTGGCAGCTGGAAGAGTCAGGAATTCAGGAGAATAAATATTACTTTAACAAGTTTCATGTGGTCGGGTGAGGCGGCACATGACTGTAATTGCAGCAGCTGAGACAGGAGGATGGCAAATTCAAAGCCAGCCTCAGCAGTGTAGTAAGCCCCTAAGCAAATTAGTGAGACCCTGTCTCAAAATAAAAAATAAAAACCAGGATGGAGATGTAGCTCAGTGGTTGAGAGCCCTGGGTTCAATCCCTAGTATCCAAAAAAAAAAAAAAAAAAGAAAGAAAGAAAAAGAAAAGTTTCATCTCTTGAACAGCCCTGGGGTCTTTATTATTCCATAATAAACTGTAGCGCTGAGCTCATGTGGACCACTCTCTACTTAACTTCTCTCTGTATAGTATGGGAGTATGGAAGACAGTGGGGAGAGATCAGAACGTCTTTTTAAGAAAGGAATTTCTGTGTCTAACTGCTATCTTTGGAAACATCCCCAGCACTTTCTTTATCCTTAGTCTTTTACATTCCACCCTTACTGGAGTCTCAAAATCACTTCCTTTACCCCCACCCCAAATGTTCCATTGGTTTGTGTGTTTAATCTTGGCTCCTTACCTTGCCATGACAATGAACTAAATTGGGGGTTCTCCTAGCAAAGAAGCATGCGTAAACAGGAATCTGTTTTACCCACTTCTTCATGACATTGTCAGGAAGATTAAGTGAGGTGACACCCCTGGAACTCTGCCTGGCACTAAGAGCTTAGTAAGTGTTAGCTACTATTTTTTATTTTTATCTTAATCATTTTTGAACCTGTCTCATTACCTCTCACTGCAGCAGCCTGGAGTCTTAGCGAAATCATTTCGTGTTCATTCCTTGGTGTGCATACCTTGTGTTCTACGCAACCAGGACAAAGGGATCTAATTTTTATTGAAGCTGCAGTGGTAGATGCATCCACAGAAAGGGCAAGGGTATCCGAGCATGAGAAGAGTTTAGAGTTTGGAATACTCTTTAACCAAATGGAATTTGGAGGCCACTGGTGATACATGAAAGGATTGTGGGAAAGTCTTGTGGTCTGCAGACTGGAAGAATACAGACCATCAGCATCAATCCCCTGCCTCCATGGTTTCCCCACATCAGTTAAGGATAGGAGTGAAGAGGGTAAGAAGTGACATAAGTCCAGGTCCGGAGCTTTGCCTTATAGGTGAGCTGAAAGGACAAGGAGACAATGACCTGAGAACAGAAGCCAGATGGATGGACTGATGGATGGTGGATCCATGAGAGAAAGACACGGAGCTGAAAAATTAGGACAAAACAAAGGTCAGTCAAGAACTGAGGCCTTTTTAAATCCAAGTCAATGGGAATGATGGAGAGAGAGCCAGAAGACTAGACACCTGGCTGAGCATCCAGAGGGATGGACCATGCAGCATCTCTGATAAAATAAGGACTGAATAAGTCTATTCCTGTCTGCCTGTGCCACTCATTGCAGATCTACCTTGTTTGACTTGTGTGTTTCTATAAAAATATTCCCAAGCTTCTATTTTGTTCTATCAACATTTGTAAACCCCCACAGCTTTATTGCAGGTTTACAATGTGTTCTCTCTCCCAAAGCATCACCAGGAGCCACCACTCATGGTGCAGGGACCCCTGCTCCCTCTTGGGTTATGCTCAAGGATGAACCTTCAGTGGAACTGGGGAAAGTCCAATGTCTTGACACATGACTCCATGGAAGCTGTCAGCCACTGTCACTTTGTCATGCTTACCCAAAGGCCATAGTCACAGTGGCCACTTATTGAGAGAAAGGGTAGATTCGGGGTCTCTATCTCAGGGTCTTGGGTAGGAAGAAGTTGACCATGAACAGGGCAGTCTTTAATGGTGACAGCAGACTGAAGTCATCTATTTTCCCAGTGTGGGTCATCACATTCACCTTTGGGGCACGTCCACTGCAGGAATGGGCATCTCACACTCAGCACTTCCAAGCAGAACTCTCAGTTGCCCCTTAGACATCCCCCTCTTTTTCATCATTCTGAGTTAATGTGTTACCATTCACCACTCTTGGTTAATAGAGTTGCCATTCAACCAGTCACCGGAGCTAGAAAACATGGAATCATCTAGAGTTTACCATACTCTGTCCTCTATTCCCATCATGTCCCTCCCCTCTCCAAACTCAGGCAATTCGATGCCTCTTGAATACATCTTCTTCTGGCCCTGAGTGCTTATACTGCTTCAAACAAGACCTTTCTTTCGATTTCCTTGGTGCATCGATAATTCTCAACAAGGGAATAGGGTGATTCTGGGAACCAGTGACCATGACAGGAAGAGATGGACAAATAACCTGAGTCACAGTGAGTGCCCATTGGCTCTGAAAAGCCAGTGACACAGATGCTTCTGCTCCTGGAGGCTGAGCAGCAGGATCCACTGTCTAGAATCTGATGTGAAGTAAGCTGCTGATATCCCTCAGCAGGCTGAGCTTGCTGATTGGAGCTCAGGTACCTCCAATCACTACTATGATTAGCTCAGGAAACTCATTTTGCTTCAATTAAACCCTATTTATGAAGTACCTATCCAGTTGCAAATCCTAGACAGGCAGTGAATGAGCCAACAGGGACCACACCTCATGAAAAAACTTATAGTCTACCTGCAAAGACAGGCATGGATCAAGTGTGCGGAATGTCACAAAGAAGGATAGCATACAGTGTGACGTACACCTGGAAGACTTAACCTGGTCTGGGGGTTCAGAGAAGTAACAGAAAGCTTATGCTGGTTGTAAATGTCTGCAGTTGGTAGAACTGTGAGAAGGAGAAACTGTTCTTCAGAAAGAGGAACAAAAGATACATTTTTCTTACTCATTCAATTTCAAAATACATTGAACTTTGTAAATGAATAGAGAGAAAAATGAAGCACAAGGATATGATATCATTCTTCTTTGAAACCACTGATTTTAGCAACACCATAGTTTCTCAGATATTTCCACTGACATATTTCTAATAGTGGAAGAGTCCATTACAAGCTTGTTTTTGAGGAAATACATGTTTTATTTTTTAAGCATTCTTTTTTTCCCCATTCACTTATTAATTCCTACTCAGCCAGGCACTGTTCTGGAAGCCGGGGACTCAGTGGTTGCGTGATATGAAAGTTGTCCTAGTACTGACCATAGGGGAAAATTGAGGGAGATGCCTCAAGTTGTATCCCGAGGCTTTTTGTGCTTGTGTCCATAATCAAGCCAAGGGAACACATAGACCCCCATTTCAAGAACCGCAGAATAAGTTAGACAAAGAAAGGCTTACGGTTTGGGAGTTCTCACCCCAGTCCTGCTGTGAAAACACTTCCCGATTTGGGAGGTTCATTTAACCTCTCTGAGTTCAGCCTCCATGTGGGAAATAAGAGGGTTAAACTGGATGAATTCAGAAGCCATTTTCATCTCTACAAGTATATAGATTTGTACAGGATTGGAAAAGACCCTAAAATCATCTTGCCCATTATCCAAAAAGCACTTAAATTGGTCATTAGTAGAATCTTGAGGCAAGAGTGGCAAATATCAGGACCACTTAGGAAGAAAAATGAGAAACACAGGCCAAGAAGGCCCCTGGAGAGTGTTTATTCAGAGACACAAACATATGGAGACTTTGTCATGAGGTCACCTTCCTTATCTCGCAAAGCTGACGGAATATACATATCTGTCAGAATTCTTCTCTCAGAGTGCACTAGTCAGCCGGAAACCAAGTCACGAAAAGGTCCACAATGAACTGGGGAGGTAGGTGCCTTTTGCTTCCTTATCTCTCCACCTCCTTCATTTTTCTGGAGATGTGAAAGTGAACATTCTCTGGAGCCCAGGGGAGGTTTCTGCAGGGAGTCAACGGCAAATATGAATCAAGGTCTTTCTTTCTGGAGGAAGATAGGAAAGAAGACCCGACCTTTGGGTGAACTGCCAAGTTCAGGAGAGGCAGAACTCTCCAAGATCCACCTGCAAAATCTCTCAAGTGCTCACTGTAGAAAGTCTTGTCAAGGATGGCCTTTTTAAATTTTTAAATCTGAATTTTCTTTTGAGTGGTCATTGGAAAGCTGAAAATATTGGGAATTTCATTTCGGCCTGCTTCTATGGGACTTGTCAAAAGGAACTGATTCAGATGAATTCCCTCTGATTTCTGGTATGGGGGGTCCCATGGGCTTTGAAAAATGTCTTTGTCTTCACTGAGAATGGACATCAGGAAGCTCCCTGGGAAATCTTTGCTGAAACCTTCCAGTTTGAACGAAGGTCCTTCCCCTGTCATTACTTAGCAAACCATGTGCACACATCAACGTATGATAAAATCAGCTTCTTGCTCAGCCTCATGGAAGAAGAATAGAAAAATATTATAGAGAAAGGTGGACATAACATTGAAAGGTGAACTCCATTTAGTGGAGGTGAGTAGGGTTTCCTGCCTTTACTTAGCAATGCTGTGAGTTGATATTTATTGTTCCTTACCCTTAACCTTTATTGTTCCTTACTACTTCTTGAATGCATTATCACATTGAAGAGGTAGGGAATTTTATTCTTTGAGTAAATGAGGAAACTCAGACACAGAGAGGTTAAATAATTTTCTAAGGTAACGCAGCCAAGAAGTAGCAAGCTGGGATCCAAACCCAGCCAGGCAGGCTCCAGCACTCAGCCTTTCACCCCCAGAAGGAGGAAGCAGGGTTGCCTAAGGGATGGTTGTATGGCTACCTATAGGTTCCTAGAGCTTGATGGTCTGAGATGGGGGGAATCTTAGCTCTTCTTTTCACCCCGCTGTTCAGCTCCAGGATGATATCTCTGTTTTCTCCTTTCTTCCTCCATCTCCATCTACTCTTACTATTTTCTCTCTTTCCATATAGTCACAAACATTCATCCAAATCAAATATACTTAAGAATGTCTACATAGACAGATGTACACATGCTCAGGAAAAACAAACTCAAAATATGTTCTATATTGTTTAAATGGGTATTTTCTCACATTTTAATAGAATCAACATCAGAATTGAAAAGACACATAGTCCAATAGTTCTCACCTGTAAGCAATATCACCCTCCAAGGGGTTTATCTAGGGTTCTGGGCTTTTATAAAGATTGGGATGGGGTAGGAGGCTACTTGTATTTAGTGAAGGTGGTCAGAGATATTAAATATCACATAACATGAGGGACAGTCTCTCACAACAACTTTTTCTTCAAATGCCAACCCAGGTCCCATTGATACACACTGACTCAAGGACAAAACTTCCATTGTATGTTGAAAAGTGAATCATAGGACATGAGTTCAAAGCCAGCCTCAGCAACAGCAAGTAGCTAAGCAACTCAGTGAGACCCTGTCTCTAAGTAAAATACAAAATAGGGCTGGGGATGTGGCTCAGTGGTTGAGTGCCCCTGAGTTCAATTCCAGCACCCCCCCCCCCCCCCCCCCCGCCAAAAAAAAAAAGAAAAGAAAGAAAGAAAGAAAAGTAAACCATAGGAAAATGGAGAATACTTCTTAGGGTTATTGAGCTATTTATAGTAAGTACAGCCTTGAAGGTGCCTTCAGATCTGTGCATTTCTAGAAAAGGCCTTTTACTTTTATTTTATTTTTTATTTATTTTTTTGCTACATCAGAGGGTCCATAGGTGTCAAAATTATTTTCATAATAATGCTAAGGCATTATTTGCTTTTATCATCCAAATTCTTTCCCAGAGTTATGAAGGAGTTTTCCAGAGGCCAAGTGGTAATACTGTGTAATGAAATGTGCCAACATTTAGAAGGTCCGCAAACAGACCATTTTCCAAATGACAACTTTATGACATTTTAGAATTGTGCTTGGGTTAAAAAAAATGCAAGAAGACCAGTGGATTTTAATGTAACTAAGCACAAAGAATTCATTAATATGTTTTAAGATAGCTTTGATGGGAATAGCCATAATTATTGGAATAAGCTTTTAAAATATGACTCTCTTTTCATTTACAAATTTGTATGAGGCTAAATTTTATTTATATACTCCAACCAAAACAATAGATTGCAATGCACTGAATGCCAAAACAGATGAAGAGTTCAGCCGCCTTCTAATAAGTTAGACATTGATGAGATTTATGAAATTGTAAAGCAATGATGATCTCCTCTTGATCTCAGTTTTGTTTTGACAAATATATCACTAGCAAAAAATGTTATTTATATTTTTATGCAATGGGTTTTTCATCTTAAAATGCATTAATATGTACATATTTTGAAATTTTCAGTCCCTGACAGAGTAAATATAGATAGATATAACCTATATAAACTCACATTCTGTAGGAGCAGTCACTTTTTTGAAAAAAAAAGTATTTATTTTTTAGTTGTAGTTGGACACAATACCTTTATTTCACTTATTTATTTTTGTGTGGTGCTGAGGATCGAACCCAGGATCCCGCATGTGGGAGTCGAGCATTCTACTGCTAAGCCACAATCCCAACCTGGAGCAATCACTTTTAAGGTGATAAATTTCTGCCTTATGTCATATGCCTTTGACTAAATATGGTTCTTCTCAGTGACCCCAGGGAATCTATTTTGGAAATTATCCGTCAGATGATTCTGATGCACAAATGAGCTTAAAAACCAACGAAGCAGAATGCTCTGGGTTGAAGAAAGTCCCATTCCGTTATTGAACGGCAGGAACAATGCTAGAATCAAAAGCAATACTTAACAGGCTTATTGAGGACTTCAAAAATGCTGTTGGCTCTACATCTTTGAAGAGCAGAAACAAAATAAAAGTAAAAGCAACGAAGCTTCTGACCCAACTCCTGGCTGGCAGCTAGGAGCCAAATGGAGGGATGAGCCCCCAAAGAAACTACTGCAGTTCTGCATATATTATCAGAACTGTAATGTAGGTTTATTGGGAACAGGCATGGGGGGAGGAATGTGATTCCCCCAGTATTCACACTATCCTCAAAGCCAAAGAGGGTAAAAGAGGTAGCTTAGGATCCAAATTTAACTCCCAGATATGAATTATCTGTGTATCCCAGCATGTAAACACTTTGTGGAATCAGATGGAAAATTTTTAAACTTTTAAATTCCATATTTCTAGTTTATTCTGAAAAGATCTAGATGACCTGGAAGATGTGGCCTAAAATCTATTATGGCAGCATTTATCTGGAATTTCACTGTTGCTACTGTTGACGGCAGGGACCTGTGCTCTCCAGTGGTCCAAAGCCTTGGGCCACCTCACCGTTTGTTACTTTTCTCATCTCTGAAGTTGCCACGTCTGTTCGATGAAGCTCTCAGAAACCTCTGGAATCCTTTGATGGTGTGAGAAGAAGGAACTAGGGCCTTCTATCAGTGGACAAGAAGTTGGTCATGCAGGGTTAGAGTGGCACAGAAGAGTCTGCCATATGACACTGGGACCTCAGGTTGATCTAATTCATCTGAGGTGCAAGGGTTAGAGGCAAAAGTTTCATCTTCCCCTCACCAATTTTAAGCCCCAGTGATAGCTTTAGATTGGATCAAATAGCTTTAGATGGTTGGTTAATTACATCTCATTGAGAATACCAGGAGGTTGGAGTAATGAACATTCTCCATTCAATGTCTTTTTTTTTACATCATGTACATGAACATAAAAAGAGTAGTAATAGTCTCCATAGTATTCTCCATATGGAAATCTCCTGCTCTCTGGCTGAATTTTCATATTTGTCAAGCCAGTTAAGGAAAGCCACTTCCTCAAGTGTCAGCTGTGGATCCAAAAACATCTACTAAAGATAAGCAGTTGTCATGGCAAAACACAACAAACCTGAAGGTGATAGATCATGGGACTGGGTTACTGTACTCGCTGTGTGAATCCACCCTGCCTTCAACCTTTGCTTACTCCACACGCAGCTTTTCAACACCACATCCTGGGTTGTCTCAAAAGCACTTTGCTTCTCACTTTGCAACTCCTCAAGCAGATGGCATTCGACCACATCATGTGGATGCCTACCTACTAAAAAAATATCATTGGGCACTATTTATTTGTTAAAATATGACTTTTGTTCAAGTACATCCGTGAAAGTTTGGAAAACTGTAGAGTCTAGAGGGATCTGGAGTTGTTTGTTTTCTGCCTCATTAAAGCAGACAAAAAAAAAAAAAGTATTAAGACAGGACAAAAAAAAAAATCCTAGGACAAAACTTCATCAAAAACATCCTGGTCACACCAGATTGAGTATTAGTATCAGAAATTGAGAAAGGTAAGTTTATGACTAGTTCTTCCATTGATTGATAAGGTAACTTGGGTTAAGCTACTTAATCTTCTCTTCTTTTTTCCAAAGAGCAAGAATGCCAAATATAACTTTAATATATACTAGCAAACAAAAATAACTGAAAAGGGTCTACAATTCTAGCTGAAGTACAATTGTTTAGCCATCTTGGATCATTGAGTTTAAAAATTCCTATCATGGGTTTGACTTCAGAAGAATTGTTATTCCATTAGGAAATATTTTTCATGTATGTAAGTATTATTAAAAAATTGTTTTTTGTGGCTATTATTTGATTTTTTTTAATGTGTCTTAATTTATTTAGCTAAACTCTGGTTGCTGGAATTAAGGGGAAGGAAGGAGTGGCTGTCCATCATTTCAAATGTAGTAGGTGTTGCTTCAAACAAGAGAATTTGATGCATTTATGGTGTTTAGGGGAAGGGGAATGGGAAGCACTTCAGTCAGAGCCCCACCCAGAAAACCGGAGGTCAAAGGAGAGAAGGGACACCTAGAATAGTAGAAAAGGGGAGAAGAGATGTCATGGTTGAGCAGGGACTGGGTTAGCAGTGGAAAGAAACCTGATACAAACAGTCCACAGGAGAGACAGAAACCACTTAGAAGTTTTTTGGATCCAATCTGTGGAAGTTTTAAAAGATGTCTGAAAATTCCTCAATATACCACCCATCAAAAGGTAGAGTCTGATTCTCCTCCCCTTGATTCTGAGTTGGTCTTAGTGATTCACCCCTACCAAATAGAATATGGAGGAGGTGACACTGCCTGGCATTCAAGGCTAGGTAATAAGTTTCTGCTTCTTTTTCCTCTAAGACACACACTCTGGGAGTTTTCTGTCACCATACAGGAGAAGTCTAGTTACCTTGAGGTGGTCACTTGGAGCGAGCATAGTGAGAACAGAGAGACCCAAGAATCATCTCCCCCAGGTGTGTTCAACATGATAAGGACCCAGCCATCATTGGACTGTATGACACCCCAGAGAAGAAGCCATTCCCTCCCCAGGGCCAAGTCAACCCCAGATTCATGAGCAAAACAAAAGAGCTTTATAGTTCAAAGCACTGTTTAAGTATGGCTTCATACACAGCAAAGGATAGCAATGAGACATCATCTAATTAAACTTCTAGAAGCACATGGAACATGAGCTCACGAGAACCTGGGCTGGACTCCCAATCTCTGGATATTGCAGGAGTCAGCAACCAGCTGTCAGGTAACAGGAACTGCAGGTTTTCAAAGAACTCCCATGAGCAACTAAAGCCTGAAACTTCTTCCAGACCTACGACAATCTTAGGAAGAAATAAAAATAGAGGATGGGTCATCAGGACTCAGAGTGCAAATGACTATTTTAAACAAAAAAGCAGCATGACATGTAGTTCAAGTCCTAGTTCAACTCTTGCCTGGCTGTGTGAGTTCTGATGTGTGCCTCCTTCCACTGTGATTTAGTTCATCACATATAAAGCAGGGAGAATCGTGTGTTAGGAATTATTATTGTAGTCGGCCTGGCCCTTGGGAAATAGAGTGCTACCATGTGATTCCACCATTACACTCCATTCAATCATATTTTGCAATTTTATTTTTGCAGAAACTTTTTTTAAAAAAATGAAAAACAACAAAGAGCAAAACATGTGAAGTTACAGCAAAAGAAGTCACAGGAGCTGATCTCATGTAAATATGATGTTAATTAAAACAGATGGGTCTGCAGCATAAACAAAATAACTGCAGGGGGCTGGTTTTTGTTCTGTTTCTTAATATAGTAACTCAGTTCCTATCCTGTTAGCACTCTTTCCTTATCAAACATTGAACTGGGGTATAAGGAAGTTTAAATTACCAGTGATTGGAGAGCTGTTTTCTAAACACTTGGAACAGATGGCTTCTTGCCTGAAAAGCATGCTTCCTTTCGGGGAATAGAGTGTTGAACTTGGTTATTTCAGGAAAATGTTGTGTTCCAGCTCATTTATCAACAGCAGGTATGGCCACTCTGAAGAACACTTTCCCCTGAGCTCTGTGCCTTCTGTTGAGTTCGCCTAGTGGTCAAAGATCTCATTGGAATGACAGCTGCCTGCTGCTGGCTTCTTAGTCACTGCATTGAGCAAAAGCCTCCTCGTGCCTCCTAAGACAAATTCTAACTGCTTCAGAAAAAGAGCAGTAATCAGGCAGAAGATTCCTTTAAATGAATGTCACTTAGGAATGTGCAATTAATAGTTTACCAACTACTAGCAGAGAAGAAGTGAGTTTAACAAAAGTCCTTTTGACGAATTTGGCAGGGGGTGGGTGGGGGGGTGCCTAGGGTTTGCCCCAGAATTATATTTTGCACTTAGCTGTCATATCTTTTTAGTGTCTTTTAATCTTGTACAGTTCCTTTGCCTTTTATTGATTTTTTAAAATGTACCATTTATTTTGTAGAAAGTTCTCCAATGTTCATCTGATGTTTCCTCACAATTATGGGTTATGGTACACATTTGAGTCAGGAATACTAATGACAGGCTAGAGCTAGATTTTCTAAAATGATTTCCATGCTGTGCAAGGAAGTTGGCCCAGGATTCTGTGTGTGAAAATTTTCTACTGACTTTCAATTTGATATAGCTCCACATCTGCCGTCAAGAATCTTAATTTGAACTGGGTGACCTGATTTTTTTTATGACTCTCAGAATCACATTTTAAAGTAAAAATGGACAGAGGCACCCGTGAATTTGGGGGCTTTCTTGGGGTGAGACGAGCTACTTCAGATCTGCGTGAATGGTCTGAGGAAAGTTAAGAGAGGGCAGGAACTGTTTCTTGTAAGCTGACAGTTCAAGAGAGTGAGTCCAAGATAATCACATAATCCATTTATAACCGCCCAAGTTAACAAGCTCTCACCTTCTCCAAATAGGCCCCTTATTTACAAATAGTCACTTCTGTGCAAAAGTGGGCTCTCGTCCATGTGACTAGAGTCACATGCAGTGAGTCTCATGGCCTTATTTTCCCACAATACCACAAAGATCAATTGACATTAGGAGCACGCTTAGAATTCACAATCTATTATTCATGTATAATATGCACTTTGAACATAATTTTTTTCTCTTACTAGTTTTTATCTTAAACTACCTCCCCGCCCCCCAGTAACTTGCAGTCCTGTGTTTGCCCAATGCAATCCCAGCCCGCATCAGTGGAAAAGAAACCCCAGAACAAAGCGGCAGAGCCAGAGCTTCCATACTCAGGTCAGACCACATGTAGAGAGTGGTTCCAAGCCCCACCCCGAGGGACATCCATAAATGGAATTATTTATTATAGGAGAGAATTAATAGATTGCTAAAAGATTCAAAATCAAGTTGTAAGAATGGCTTTTCAGGCTTCCTCAGTCCAACCCTGGCTTAAGCCCATCTTGGGTGCTCAGCTCCCTTCCCCCGTGACTGGAACTCTGTCACGAGGGAAGGAAGCTGACAGGTCACCCAGTTCAACCTTGTGAGGACTTAGCCAAGGACAAGGTCTTTTCTCCCTGCTAACATCCTGGATAGAGATAGGCTGCCAGACAGGATATTGGAGGATTCCCCTCAAATGAGATGCAGGATGATTATCTGATGGGAGGAATTTTATTCTACCTTGGGCTATCTCTGTGCCCCTCAAGTCCCACATTCTGCCATAAGAATGAACTGCCTTCCAGATCAGGACAACCAGAGTTTGACAACCAGGCCTGTTGCCTGTAAGGTGACAGGTTCAGCCCAGGTCCAGCCCTTCCATCTGTTTCCATCCAGTTGAGAAAACCACCTTTGACTGGCCACATGCTCAAATACACATTATTTTCTGTTACTATAACAAAATACCTGAGACTAGGTGATTCATTAAAAATAGATCCTTTAGCTCACAGTTCAGAAGGCCAGGAAGTCCAAGAGCATGGAACTGCCATCTGGTCAGCACTTGGTAAGGGTCTTCTTACTGCATCATAATATGGCAGAGGGAGGCATCACATAGTGAGATGGAGCAAGAGTGCCAGGGAGAGCTCACTTTTATAAAACAGCACTTCTGCGTAGCCCATTAGCCACTGATCTGTGAATGGTCTCACCACCCAAGGGTCCCACCGATTAATATCATTAACATATGGATTTGTAGATTCAGTTTCCAATACATGAACTTGGGGAACAAATTCAAATCATAGCACACATCATTGTAGGGAATAGCAAACAGTAGACCCAGAAGGGCAGAAGAGCTACCCTTAAACCTATCATGAAGATGGCTGATTAGACACGCATGTGAGGCCCCAAGAGTTATGGATTGGGAGGTTATAAGGGGTACCAGGATGGACTTCAGTAACCTATAAGGAAGAATTACTAACAACTTTCTGCTTACCTTTGCTGCTGTCTCCAGTGACTAGCACACATAATGACCCAAACTATTCCTTAAACTAAGAGTAGTTGAGGCAGAGACCTCTAAAAATGTAATATGTACCCTTAAGAAGGTAGCAGTTTCCCTTTGCATCAGTGACATTCACAGAGATGAAAAGTGCTTTGGCATGCTTTAAGGGAGTAGGGCATACTAGGTAACTGAGATTCTGTGGAGTTTAATCATCATAGTGAAAATTTAGCCTGAATATTTTTCCCAAAGTAATTTCTCTTTAATTTGCCTCATTTGAAATTTGAAGGAGAAATATTTCCCAGTTAGCGACAAAGGAGCCAATTTCATTTTCTGTGTTTGTCTCTGCATTTAGGGGATTTACCCAAAGTCTTATCAGATGAGAGAACCATATACTAAGAATCTTTCTTTCTAGTGAGACCATTGAGAAGTTCCAAATAACTGATCGTTTCATCAGGCCATTCTCTAAGAATCCAGCAAGAAGTTTCATTGCAAGAAAAAGTTTTCATCTCAAGGAAAAATAGCTGCCAATAATTCTTGTCAAAATAATTTTTTGATTTTATTTAACAAGATGACTTCAAATGTACACATTTGGTTTTTGAACACAGTGTAAGATATTTCCATCATCATTTCAATCTAACAATCACTAAATAAGTCTGAAAATGAATAATAGATTAGTTTTACCCAAGAATGTGATGGTGCTTCGGCTGATCTGGTGCATCTGAGGTATTAATGGATTTCCCACATGCATGGAAGCCCATCAGGTGGGCACCAGTGAGTAGGTCTTCCCACCACAATCAGGCCAGTTGTTCACAAAACAACAAAGTTAGTGCTTGTGTGTGTGAGAGAAACATGCTGATCACAACAGTTATTCCTTCATGGAGTTATTAACTTATGAGTACATTTCCACATGCAGAAACACCATTTTTACTGCTATAGTACAGTATAATCTACTTTCCTTCCATTTAATGGATGAAGTCAAACGTCCTTTTTTAGGGGCAAGAAAATGCACAGAGACACAGTTCCTTCCTTTACCACATGAGCTTACAGAACCGCAAAGGGCTAAGTATAATCTACGGACTCTGACAAAGATCTACAATCCTTAAAAAGAGTGATGTCCTTCTGGGTCACAGATAAATGACAAATAGTTTTGCCAGAACATGCCTGGGCTTTGTATTCTGTTGATGAATTCAATAATAAATAATATATAAAAATTCTTTATACAAATATATCTTTTACTTGAAGACTATAAATTAGAAAGAATACGAAAACATTTAGTAACAGTTTCGAAAACAAGTTTGTGTCATTAATTTTCCAGACCAACAATGATACATTGGAAAAGAATCTGGCCCTTTGAGGCCAACTCTTGAGGAATCACTGAATTAATATTTTTGACATTTAGAGAGAAGTTGGTCCAATGACAAAGTTAGCCAATCGGGTCTCTGAATTGGTGGATCTGTGAAGGCAAAGGGTACATTTAGATGGAGCACATCTGTTTAGGTGGAATCCAATTTAGTTACACCTCCATTCACTGAGTAGCAATCATGTTCCCTCACAGCTGGACAGTATCTGCCTCTCATGATGAAAATGACAATGTCAGCTTATGAAATGGCATGGCAATTTATTGGTTAGTTATTTTCTGGAACATCGACACTTTGGTTAAAACTGTACTATTTACAAATCAGTGAATACACAAAGAGGCTCACAGCATACCTACAAGACACAAATATACAAAGTTATGGCAAGCTTAGGACAAGACTCCTTAAAATAACAGGACATTTAGATGCAAAAAAAATGAGAGATGGAAATACAGGCCATATATGCTAAGTGAGCCATATTCTGGGACAGGGTACTATTTGAAATGCACAGAAGAATATTCAGGAGGGAATCACAAACATAAAAATAAAATATTTGGTATTCTACACTATATTACAAAAATAAATATATCAGTCAATAAATAGTAGGAAGCCTAGAAACTTTTACATGACTATTTTGATTGTGGGCTGCCCAAGTGCCTCTGCTATAATTTTTCTCAGGAGTTTAGGCTTTTCAACTTCAGTGCTCATAATTCTGCCATAAAATTTGTTTTGTTTTGTTGTTCTAAGGAAGAGAAATAAAAGACTGGTGTGGGCTGTAGCAAAAGCTCTATGAGCAAAGAAAACATTAGAAAGCTCTAAGGATCTGACAATTGTATGGCTTTGTAGTAATACAGCAGAGTTGCAGGTGTGCTATTAGAAGCAGGGAGAATCCCCTTTTTATGTATTTTGACTTTTCACTTTTTAATAGAAGAAATCAAATAATAATAATCACACAACTAGCAACACTTGAATATCCAATATGTGACATTCTGTCTTCCTGTTTTACAAGTAAGAACATCATAGAAACACAGGTTTATATCTAGACTGCAGTAAATGGAGAAACGTTTGGGATATGCAGCCTGATTGCAGACAGCCTAGGTTTTCACCTCTCTTCTACAGCAGAGTGATTACAAGTGCTCAAGACAAGGATTCTCTAGAAACTTGGTAGAGCCAGCAGTGGGCACCCAGGATGAAGGGGTTGTCACCTGGTCAGCTTTCTAATATTGGCATGCTAATGTCAGTAGATTGCTGGGGCTGCCACACACACAGCTCCCTAGAGCTGATTGTTATAGATTCAGGAAGTTTGCAAGCCAAATGGGATCACATTGGTAGCTTAAAGTAGGCCATGGTGAGGGTATTCACACTACTGAGATTTGTGAATCAGGACTCTTTCCCACCCTCGCATGCTGGTTGTAAAGGATTTACCAGCACACCACTCTCTTATGTGTTTTAGACATAAAAATAAATAAAACTTACCAAAAAACTATCCTATGTAGTTTAAGAGGTTTTACTGTTTATCTCTTACAGTGTCCTTAGGAGAAGTACCTTGGAGTATTGAGACTACGTGGCGTACCATGGAGTATGAAAAATACACCATCTTCCACCAAGGATGCTGAGCGAGGCTACCCAAAGCCACCTGCCCATGCACAGCATACACACATGTGCCCACATGTCACATGGAAGTCAGACCAGAAACGAGTGCTTCTGAGTACTATGGTTACCTCAAATTGTCAATTCCCATTGATAGTCAAAATATCACTCTTCCAGGGGCAAAGAATTCCCGAGGATTTGCCCTCTGGGAACCAATGAACAATAAATGTATACAGTTGAGCTGCAACTTGGGAAAAGGATCTTCAAAACAGCTTTCCTGACCTCTTTTTCTAGGGCAACATGAGTTTATGACCTCAAGAGGTTTGCAAAAAAGGAAGCTAATAGTTTTCCAGGGCTAAAAATAAAAAGCGCGAGATTTCCTAATGAAGCATTCTGCAGGGTGTGGCAACATCCTGGAACCACACTCTCTATTTTAGTGTAAATGGTCTGTGTCCTCTGCCTGGAGACATCAGGATGGCGTGGGACCTGCTGGACTCTGGTTCCTCCTGCACAGAGCATGGTTCTGCTCGGGGGCACTAAAACGGCAGCCAGAATCTCAATGTCCTTCCAACCTAGGCGAAATTCCATCTAGGCGGAATTAGCTGCCTGCCAGATCATTCCTGTTGGGAACACTTCCCAGCCCCTAAGTCCTGGCCAGTTCCAAAATGGGAAGAAGGCAGAATGGGAAAGCTGCAAGGTGTTTACCATGAGCAAATCTGATCTCAAAATTCAAGCTAAGTTTGTAAGTCAATTGCTCATGTGCCTATTCCCACATTTCAATGTATTCATTTGGATTCTGGTGTTCTTTTTCTTGTACTTAAGATTTCTTTATGAATAAAATATGTAATGAAGGATATTATTAAAATAAAATCGAATTAAATATCATGGGGAAATCTAGACATTAGATCACTAACTCCTTTTTCCCTGAGAGCAAATCTGTTGGCGATCTCCCTCCGGCTCACAGCAGGCCAATGGAGACAGAGGACACAGGATAATTGGGGAAAGAGAGAAAGAAGGAAAAGAGAGAAAGCAGAGGTGCAAAGGCAAGGGAGAAAGTTTATGAAGCACAGACAAGTATTTTAAGAAGTGAAGAATCTGACAAAAAGTTCCCTTCTGTTTCCCTCCTCTGGCTCTTTGATCATTTTTATTTCATCTAAAAGATTTGATTCGCCAATTAGAACTGCTTTGGATTTTACAAACTCATCTGAGGACAGCATCTATATCCTTCCCACCTCTCCCTCTCCCAACTGCTCTACACCCTGCAGCCAGAAAGACCTATCATCTGAGTTCATCCCCAAGTCCCCTCTGTCTTCAATTCTTGACCAGGCGCTACCCTTTAGAGCACTTTAGTCCCTATGGGGCTCCTTCTTTGCTATTGTGCTGTTGTACCTCTGGAGCTACTGCCTCCCGGAGCTGTTTGGTTTCTGTTATCTTAAAAACCTTCCTCTCGAGCATGCAGCCTCCTTCACCAGGCCTGCTGCTCTGAGCCATGGCAGAACTCAACTGACAACAGCTACACTTTCCAGAGTATTTCAGACACTCTGAAGATAACAGGATATCTTCAGATGTCTTCCTACAGTGGTTAATACTTCCTACGACTATTAAATTCCTGATGTGAATTTAATAGTGACATAGACCCTATTCAGAGAAGAGGTGACTGAGAACGTAACATTGGCTTTTCATACATATATATTTCAGTGAGTCATGCATGTATATGAGTATTATCTTCCTCTAGAGCCAAAGATTTTCCTAATTTCATGTATGTCCACATATACTTATAGACATATTTTCTGGTGCTGTATTTTGCTGGGGGTTGCTCTTTCCATATTGATTTGGAGAATAAGTAGTGTGACTTGCCATTCCTATTAAAGATGGGACTGCCTGGAAATGGCAAGTTCAGACGAAAACAGTTTGCAAGGGACTAGATTGTTTAGCAAAATATGCGTTTCCTACAATAAACCAATCTGTCCATTTCCCTAAGGCAGCAAGCCTCTGTTATCTGTACACCCTCATTAAATAGTCTCATTAAATAAAACACAAAATATACACATTTACAGTTATTAAATAAGCCACAGGACTCCTATCTACAGCCACATTCAGAGACCGCCATGCCTTCATATTTAAACTTGTAGGTGACGACACCTTTGTCTAAGTAGAGGATCGAGATGGGCTCGAGCTTGGTTGGCACACAGCAGGCTTTGGAAGCTTTCTGGGAATTCTTGAGGTGGACCAAGGCTTGGATAATGGCATGCTTTGTGGGCGTGAGATGCTCTGCCAGGGGGTAATTACAAACACCACGGCATTCATAGGCTTCGTATCCTGGGGGAGCGATGATCCAGGAGTCCCAGCCAATCTCCTTGAAGTCGATGTACAGCGGGGTCCTCTTGCAGTAGTTTCCTTTGGCGTTCCTCCTGATTCGGGCCGTGGAGTCATAGATGATGTTCGACCTCATCTGTAGCAAAGCCTCTTCCCCAGGTCCACTGGAAAAACCATCCAGGTCCAGGTTATCCAGCTCCGGGATTTGCTCATGGGCGATCATTTCATTCAATTCCTCCTTCTGCTCCTTGTCATTGCTTTGGTCATCAGAATACACAACAAGCAAAGGGTCATGCTTATTCTGGGCACTGGTGTCTATTTCCAGTTGTCCCCTTCCGGCATCTTCGATCTGGTCATGTCTGCTCTCAATGTGGACCTCCAGCTGGTGGGTGGACGAGCCTGACTTTTGCCAACGTCTGATGGCATCCGTGACGTCGAACGTCTCCCACTCACTGTTGGTTCCATAGATCTCCCCTGACACTAGGACTAGCATGTTTCTTTCAGCCTCGTTGTCCCCTTCACTGTCTAGTACTTCAAAAATGGTAATTTTCCGGTCCACTCCATCATATATCATGCGATCTCTTTGCACCAGCGTGTACAACCTGAGTTCAGCCATGATCACTTCTTCATGGTGAGGGATGGACACATTGAAGAGGAGAGGGTATTTTCGGAGTCCATTAAAACTGGCTGGTTGAGAAAACAGATCTGAAAAAAAAGGGGGGGGGGGAGATTTGCAAAAAATCAGACTTGCTGTATGTTTTATAGAAAAACAGATGTTTATTTACGTCAGAAGAAGGCCTGCTCATGCAGGAAGTTTGATGTAGAGTAAATAAGCGGAAAAGATCAATGAAAACAAAAACCATGTTAATATTCTGTGACACAGAAAATACCAAAAGGTCAATGACAGAATGCTAAGCTGAGTTGAGAATTCAGAACTAACACAGAAAATGACCGCCAAATGGACGGGAGAACTCTCACTCAGCTTTCCTTGAGTAACTTACCCTCCTTTGAGTTATAGATCTGGAAGGGACCTTGGAGATGGCGTGGAAGAGCACTCTATTTTTCTAACCAGTAAAGAGTCATTAAATGGGGTGTGTGGTGATTGTTCTTTTCTTGTAGTTTCTCATGGATAATGACTTCATGACTTTTCCTGTTTGTGTTTATCATGGGTGGAGATCCCCACAGAGTTGGAGATCTGGCCTTCCAGTTGGGCACTGATCTTCCTGAAAGATCTTCATGTAGACTATGGCTCATGGGCCAAATTGAGCCTGCTACCTGTTTTGTTTTTTTTTAAATAAAGCTTTATTGGAGCACAGCCTCACCCATTTATTTCTCCATTGTCTATGGTTGAGGGCAGAGTTAGGTAGTCTCAACAGAGAACATATGACCTGCAAAGTCTAAAATATTGACTATCTCTGGACCTTTGCAGAAAAAAGTTTGTTGGCCTTGGCTCTAGTCAACAAAGCCTATCAGGGTCAATAACAACAGCCATTAATCAGGGACCATGGCAGTTGATTTTGTGATCCTTTATAAGGAGGGGTAGGAGAAAATGAATACTGAGGTCAGATGGATTGCCTTAGTCTTGTACCTCCATCACCTTGCAAGGAGTTCAGCATGCATACAAATCACTCAAGAACCTTTATGAAACACTTCTTAAAAGTTCCTTTAGTCATGGAAGCACACCTCCAAACTATCATGTGGACTTTCTACCTGAGATTTTTACAGTGAGCCCAAAGCTCCTGCATACTTGACTTAGGCAATATATATCTATAAAGAATCCCTGAGGACATTTGTCATCAGACTGTCCAAGGATTCCACAACACCAAGGACCACCAATTGAGGGGTTCTCTATCATCTTTAGCAACATTCCCCAATTATATATCCAGCTCATGATTTCAGTGGGATCCCTACCAGATTATATTATTTTCATACTTTTATTCAACTTTATCTAATTAATTTATACTTAATGTCTCTTAAAAGACCAGAAAGGCTTATGGTTGAGGTGATAATTATTTGGAATTTTACAAAATCTACATTAATAAAAATATGTAATGATTTTTCATGTATTTCACAGTTTCACAATTCTGAGTACCACCCAAAATAACCTTCCACACTGCTAGTGGGAAATACTGAGCTATGCAATGAATTTCAACTCACTGGGATGACTGTCAAGACCTGCTTTAACTGGGTCTTGGTCTTTCGATCCAGCCACAGTTCCTATTCATCCTCTTCAGTGCACAGAATTGCAATTGCTCTATTAATATTTTTTTGGACAATTGATATCTTCATGTCCTAAAAAACACCTCCCTTTCCCCCTGTATTTTGCACATTTAAATATGCTCTTTTTATCTTCAGAAGGCCCTCTTGCCTCACCTTCCCCTATCCATCTCTGGCCTCTCCCCTGTGAGACCCTCCTTACAACAAGTCCCTATCTGAAAGCTTCCGTTATGAGTCACTTGAGCACTTGCTCTCTCTGTCTCCCCTCTGACTTTTGTCATTTACTCTGTTTCTGTTGTAATTTTTATGAATGAATCTTCACAACTAGATTGCCAACATCCTTGGGGCAGTTACTATGACTCAAACTCCCTATTACGTCTGTATTTTACCATGATGCCTTAAACAGAGACAGTGTCTTAAGATGTTAATTATTTGTTGATTCTGGGCATCAGGCCAACTGAGTTAAGGGCATGACATATATCTATAACATATCAGGTTTGGGGGTAAGAAACAGAAGTAACTTGGGAATTGTCTCTCTAGTCTAAAAATTAGGGAGACTACTTCCTCTGGACAGGGAACACAAAAAGACCAAAAATGGGAGAGGAGACTGGTCTCTCCATGAGAAAAGTGCAAAGTAAAAGTTCTCTGTAGTGGCAGAGAGAGATTGCAAAGGCAAATAAGGAAAAATTTGCATAATGGATATTATAAAAAAATGGTGCTAATGGATAGACTCACTGTATTTGTCATGGTGATGCTTTCCGTGGATGCTTACATATGAGCAAACCTATATGATTATATACCTTAAATAAATGCAGATATCTGTATGCCAATAAAATTTATTTTTTAAATTAACTCACTGAAGTTCTTTTCATATGCAGATGAAGTGAGTGATAGATGAAGGAGTTACATTTTAAAGTAAGAGAACTCATGTTCTTCACAAATTTCACATGCCAAGGGCTTTGCAAGTGTGACCTTAAGTAGTTCTTACAATGTCCCCATAATTCAAGTAGGATCCTCTGTCTATTTTGCACCAAAAGAGACTAGATCTCAATGCAGAGAACTGACTTCCCTAGACGATGCAAGGAGGGAGGAGTGGAGCTAGGGAACCGAAGGCATAGTTTTCCCATTTTGGATATGGCACTTGCTTTTCCCATGTGAGTTAAGTTTGGAGATTTGGGGTCTGCACTGAGCAGAACTGAAGGACCAGATGGAAGATCATAGCAGCCAACAGAGTGAGATCAGTGAGGGGACACTTGTCTTCAGACTGCATTTCCTCCCACAGACTGGCAGAGGGAGGTTTAGCGGCTGAGTGCCCACGGAGACACGTGCTCCTGCCTACGCTGATCTTCAGCAATAACAAACTGGGTAGACCCCACATTCTGACCTGGCTTCCCCAAATCCTCCAAAGAGAAGTGAGAATGGAAAGTGTTCTTGTTTTCCCAGGGCTTGCAGACACTTCTCCACCACACCCTGAGCCAGACACTTGGGACAAGTGCTGAGAAGCCTTAGGAAGCATTCCCACAGTAGGAGGTTGCTCAGTTTCCAATTCAAACTCTCCTCCAAAAGGAATCTTTAAGCTTGGCTTTTCTACTAGGAATATGTTACAAAATATACATTTTAGCAGTCAATTTTAAAGGCAAATAATATCTCAAGGCATAAGATATACCTGGTGAGCATACATTCCAATGCCTACAATTTTAAGCAATGAATTCATAACAATTAAAGTTTTTCCAGCCCTTCATAGGAAACCAAAGTGCTTATCTGTAGCAACACATGATTCCCTCAACTGTGTTATGTTGGTATTACGGCTCCCATTTTATGGATAAGGAAATTGAGGCTTGGATAGAGTAAATTAATTATCCATAAATACCCAAGTCAACCAACTCTCAAAATTTCATATCTTGAGTTCTTTCTTGCCACTGCCTTTTGGCTTTCAGAACATCTGGACAACATCAATCAAAACCTCTTTTATGTCTGCTTAATGATTGTAAAAGTATGATTGGAAAATACTAAAGAATTCATCTCCTTCAATCCATAGCTTCTATCATAGATAATTTTCCTCTACCGTACTAAATAAAGGATTAACTTGCTAGCTCTCTAGTTCTAGTTACTGAATTTAAAGATGTGAGAGGAGAAAACACACTTCTCAGCAATAATTTAAAGCTTGTACATTCCTCTTCATAAAGATACAGAAATGACAAGCTGGATCATTAATTGCATACTTCCTATAAACAGTGCTCCAAGGATGTACATAACATACCAAACACAGTTCAACTTCAGGAAGCATCTGCACAATCCAAGTCTCCATCCTATTCTAAGATTTCTTAAATAAGGTAACAAAATAGAAGCATCCAAAGTTTGAGCAAAACAACAACAACAAAAAACATGACTTTCCAGGCTTTTATGTTTTTTTACTATTTCCATTCTAAGTAAAAACCAAAATGGAAATTGAGGCCCATCTGGAAAGTGACAAAAATATAAGCAGCCCAGCAATAGTTTTGTGTTACTTGTTGCCTAAATTGAAACTTTTTAAAGATCTTAGGATATCATAACTATAGACATTCTGCGGCTTTTTATTAAAAGGTGTTTTTCTGTGCCTTTTGGGGGGTTCCAAAACAACCATATAAATGGTATAGATCAAAATTGGCACTGTTTGGGGTTATCGGTATATATATACCCCCAAATGGATGTATTCATCCTTATCCATATTCCCATGCATTGAAAATTACCTTCTTGGAAAAAGCCCAAGCCAAAGTTCATCAGTGAAAATGCAGACTTACCTTCATTCTTGAAACTCCTGATGATGTTGGCAGAGGGCATGGAGGTCCGGTCTGTGGCGAATTTGTTGTAGAGTTCCAGCATATACTCTGGTGGGTCCACCTTGGCTGAGTCCTGCATAGGGATGTCCGACAGGTTCAACGTCTTGAGGAACTCGTCCTTCATGCTCTGCAGCAGTGTGTTAAAGTCAACACCATCTTGCTCTGAGAAGACATCATCAAAGAAGGGCATATCTTCTTCCAGAGGCTCAAGGCCCATGATGGGACTGCCAGAAACGGAGTGAGCCACCAGGCAGAAGACAGCGCACAGCCGCAGGACCAGAGAATCCATGACTCCGCTCAAGCCTCCAGGCCAACCCAGGAAAGTCTAGCTCTCCTGGGCTCTAAGTGGCAGTTTTATCTAGCAGAGCGTAAATGTCTCATGTCACTGCAGACAAGTTTGGAAGCTCTTCCTCTCTCTCCCCCTCCCCCTTTCATTCTTCCTCTCCCCCCAAAAGTCAGGTTGCAGTAATTGGCTAACAAAATCCCCTAGAGGGGCCTAGCCTTTCTTATCTCCTTAGTGTAAACTTGTGCACTAGATTTTGTTTCTATCTTGCAATCCCTTTTTCTTTTAATGAGCATTTTGTAAACATTTCCACATTCTGACACTGGTTGAGAGATAGGACAATTTTCTCGTTGCAAAGGCTCTTGCTTCCTTTCAACAGAAATGCCTATATTCTGCTTTTATGGCATTCAGTGTCACACATGCATACGATAGATATTAAGAACCAACCTGATATACATCAACGGTGATACATCTTTGTGCAAGTGATTGGGCTTACAGTGTCAAATAGACATTTCTGAAGATGAACCAAATAGTTAACTTCAAGTTAGATAAATCAATATAAATGAATTTAAATAAACTTTGGAACATACATTTTTAAAAATAGGAAAGTATGAACTTCATGGTCAATGGCCTTTTTTCCTACAGATTCCATCAGGCTAAAATGACTTTTGAAAAATAGAGCAAGTGCTTAATTATAATGGCTACTAAAATTTATTAAGTGCTTCCCACAAATAGGCATTGTGCTGATTGCCTCATATATACCATCGAGTATACTTCCTGTAGTGATCCTATTATTATCCCCACTGTGTGTGGAGGTATAAACATGTATATTTATACACTGAGGTTCCATAGCTTGCCAGAAGTCACAAAGCTACAAAGTGAGAAAGCCACAGGTTAAACTCAGGAAGTCTGGTTCTTATGAAAGAGAACACAATCTTACTTTAAAACCACTCTTCCATTAGAGTAGGGCATAAGTCCCAATGTTGAAAAGCCACCCAGTCCCCAGAACAGCCCTGCACTGGTCAGGCACAACCACCAGGTGACAAGTAGCAATTTACAGCTGGAGGTAGACCTCAGTTCCTTTGTTTGTGCAAGCAACTATTATATGTCAAAAATCTCTTGCCAAACTTGTCTCTAAGACTATATCAAATCAGTCATCAGAAAAAAAAAAAAATGAAAGTTCCAGCAAAATTTTGTCAAGCATTACTAGGCAGATGAAATATGCCAAATGCCTTGGTCTAAAGGGAAAAAAATGGCAGACATGATTGTGTCCTGTTTAGGAAACACAAATCAGGCTTATCACGCTTTCCACCCGAATGGCTGCAGTAGCAGCCATAGAGCAGTCAGGGTGACCCTGTGGACAACCGCAGGGAATGATTTTCTTGCTGGGGCAGAGGTATTGGTATCTCTCTGGTTTGTTTAGTGCACTCCCTGTGCAACTATTCAGGCAGCCCAAAGCTGCTACTTTCAGAGGACAGGATCTGATATTTGTTAAACTGGAATACATTAGTTTGAAAGCTATATTTTCCTGCATTTACCCCGAGCAGTTACCCAGAATATTTTGAATTTTCTCTTTTCACCAGACTTCCCAAGGTTTCTAGTCATCTTCCAAATATTTCTCCTCCTGTAAAATTTTACAATGATTTTTTTAGTCACCATAGAAAGAATTACATTTTGTTTAGTAGCTGTTAAATGCCCATTTGTCTAGCAGTTGATGATTTTCATTTAATTTTCTATTTTGATTAAAGTTCCTGCTCTTATAGTAAAAAAGAAAGAAGAAAGAAAGAAATTGTAGACTGAATATATCCCGAACAGGTGCCCAAGTGAGTTGAATCCTAAAGCCATAGCCTGTTCCATGGGTGGGACATTTTAATGTGAGGTTTCTGACAGCATACCAGCAAGGCATGCTGATCATGTCCTGATCAAACCCAGCACTGGTTTATCGCCACACACACAGATGTCAACGCACACTCCAAAACTCCGAATGGCAGGCATGTGCGTGAAACTGCCACAGGACAACAGAGCAAGTGGTGGTACGTACAGCCCCCTGGCCGTGCTGGTTTCAAAGGTCAAGAGGAGAGGTATGTGTCCCACATTGCTGAGTTCTGGTCCTTTGCATTCTCAGGCAGGAAAATAATGTAGCAGATTTCACTGACATTTCTGTACTTGGTGTTAGGGAAATTATAGAGTTAAATATGTGGACCATGTCTTCACCAAAATGTTTATATTTTTAGCTGATTAAAAGAGAAAATAGGAAAATGACCATAACCACATCTTACTACAGCATTCTGAAATGCATGTTTAGTAAAAGTCCTTATACCACACACTTGTGCAGGACTTGGGGGTGGGGGGCTGGGCTTTGTTCAAGAAGGCCCCAGCTTCCTCCCTCATCTAGACCTGGGACACCTTACGTTTTGGCTGCAGAGTTTCTTTTATTCTCCAAAATCTTTCCCTGATGACTCTTTTCTGATGTTAAAACATCCAACTACATTTTCCCTATCTTGATTTTTCTGGACACAATGTATTCTATTATTTAGCAACAGGTCTTGTTATTTTTGATGCTACTCATTGGAAATGTGTTACAATTCATTCAGAGTAGACTGAAGGTCATTATACTGCTGAGCCAAAGATGTAGAAGGTAGCTCTAGACATTTTAAGAGAACCCATACATGTGGAAAGTAAAATACTAATGATATATTGTGTTTTTCTATCTCACTGAAAAATAGTTTACAAAGTATGGGGCCAGTTTTTAAGACTAGTTCCATAACTGTGCGAACTTGAAGGATCTAACATTGAACTTCATTGGATCCATCGAGAGATGGATCAGTGATCAAATCCAGCCAAGGTTAGAACCGCTGGGCTGCCTCCTTATGAATTCTGCTGTTCTATCTGAATAGTGGGCAGAACCTGACTAGATGTTATCAGAAGACTTCTCCTGGCTGACAAGAGGCCAGTGAACTTAGCAGGTCTTTGGACATGACTCTAGGTTCTTGAAATGCTCTCCACCTTGGATCCCACGTCAGAAGCATTATATTATTATTGCTACCTACTCAAAAATTTTCAAGACTTTGAGGTGCATCTCAAACCACATGTGAAAATAAAATATTGAATAAGTTATATGACAGGTTTGCCTATGTTAACATATACAAGTTGAGACATTTTATGCTTTCTTATATGACTTGCTTTTTTTTTTGTACTCAACAGAATGTTTTTCAATCTACACATGCTGACGTGTATAGCTATAGTTCATTGCTTTTTCACTACTGATGGTTGACAGTTTTATGAATATATAAAGTTCTATTTGTGCATTATGAATAGACACTTGGATTATTTCTTTTCTTTTTTTCTAGTTATACATAGTACTACTGTAAATAATCTTAGAACTATTTTTCTGTTCAGGAAATTATCTAGAAAGTGCTGGCCAGAAAAACTCCTTGTTATGATGGAAATGGCAGTCTGAGCTAATTAAAGCAGTAGCCACCACCAAAACTACACATGGATACTGAGCATTTGGAAGGCAGATAGTACAACTGAAACACTGAATTTTAAAATTTTATTTTAATTAATCTTAATTTACATATATATAGCCACAAATGAGTAGTAACTACCATATTGGGTAGTACTTAATAAGAATACATACAGGAATAGAACTGTTGATCAGTAGTCAAAGAAGACTCTGACAATCTTATGTAATGCCAAATCGTTTTCCCAAACGAATTTCCTAATTCTGTTCCTTCCAGCAAGAGTTCTTTTTGCTCCAATCCTTAACAGCAACCACGTTGGTTGACTGCGGGGACTCTGGGTTGAGCCTAGGAGGCTCTCGTCTCTGCAACTCTCCCTTACTCATATCTGAGATCTGCAGCAGGGAGTGAGACAGTCTCTGGTCTGAGTTGGGAGGTACTGCTTTTAAAGTATTGTGTTGGCTCCCCCACTTAGAGTGATTGGTCTCATGGCACTCAGGAGCAAAAAATTTATTGAAGAACAGGAAGGGAAACCTACATAAATGTAGCTATATTCCACACCTATCAATAGGAGGATAATATAACAAAGGTGTCAATAATCCCCGGAAATTTAATTCAATTAAACTTTGCTGACAATCATGATAGACTTTTCAGTAGAACTTGAAAAGATGATCCTAAAATTTGTATGTAGGAACAAAGAATTAGTAATAACTAGGATACTCTTGGAAAAGAAATAGGTGGAAGACTTTTCATACCAAATATTAAAATCTATTAAAAATTTTAATACTCAAGACAGCACTGTGTTGTTTTAGGAATAGATCAATAGAATAAATAGCCTGGGAATAAAGACTCACACAAATAATAGAATTGATGTGAAACAGTCAGCATTGCAGATGAATGAGGAAAAGATAAACAATTAAATAAAAACGTTATGCAAAAATAAAATCTAGATGATTAAGGGATGCACATGGAAGAATGATTTTGAACTTGTGTCTGGGAGAAGTCTTAGGAGGAGGGGAGCTTTTGTGGTAAAATCTGTTGCCTCTTATGCCATTTCCAAGCCTAGAGGATAAAAAGGAGATTGTGAGATTATCCTATTTTCAGAGAGAGAGAGAGAGAGAGAGAGAGAGAAGACAGCTTATATTTAGAAAAAGCTTGATATCATACATCAAATTCCAAAGTGCAAAAGTATATCATTATGATCATTATCTTTAAGTAGAGCTTCACCAAGATTTCCTTGGAATAGTGAGTTTGCCAATTACATTTTCAATCAAGCTCGTTACAACTACCCTCTTTTCAGAAACACATTTATGACTTGGAGTGAGGCAACTTTTTTACTTGTCATAGAAGATTATATTATCTGTATTTTAAGAAGCGTATTTTGTTAGAAAGCTAACAATCTTCTTTGCATGTGCTTCTTAAGTTATAAATGCTAAAAATGAAAATGCCCATCCACCTAGGATATCCTAGGAGTGGAAGACACAGTACATCAACCTGCTCTTAGCATCACTAGAGGTGTTTGACAGCTGTGCTAAGCAACGACACAGAGTGCAAAGACAAAGAAGGAAACCCAGCCAGGGCGCTCTGCCACCACACTGAGATAAGTCAAGCCCTTTAACACCAGAGGCTGCTAAGGGTTTATTCCACACTCTCAGCAAGATAAGCTGCCATTCACGCCTCACAAGACACTCAGATCTAGAAAGCAACTCAGAGGGAAAATGCAGAGATGAGAATAAGTGCAATTATTTCAGTGAATAATATTAGCCAATTCCAAATTTTATTTGACTTTGACTACATGAGGAGTCACCAAGAGCATATTCCTCAGAATGCTGGGTTTTCCAAGCATGTCATGGCCCGGGGTCCTTCACTGAACCCCACTATTGTTAGCCACTTTATATTCACTACCCAAGTCTCACTGTGTAAGAGGATCTTTCTTTCCCTGTTTTCACAGATGAACTTGAGGCTGAAAGGGTTAAATGAATTGCCCCAAGTTCACATGGTTGGGGAACCTAGAGTCACTGTTCCCTCCTAATTCTCTAGATTCTCTTTGTTAGACTTATAGTCCATAGAGTTGGCTGAATGAACACTCTAATGTCTAGATTTCCTAGGTCAGATTCAATTACAAGTGGTTGCAGACCTTTCCCAGAACACCAGGAAAAACATGAGTTCCTCTTATTTTCTTTTATTAAGAAAATATGGTCACTTTTGCATACATATGTTTTGAAGGAATAACACATACCTCTTCTTCTAATGGTCATCAACAGGACCTTGCTTAGTGAGCTACAAGGTCAAGGCAAACAACACTCATAATACTAAACTTGGAAAATGACTGTTATAAAACAATGGATATTTCAGTCATAAAGAAGAATGAAATTATATCATTTCATTCAAAATTGGTAGAACTTGAGAGCATTATGTTGAGTGAAATAAACAAAACTCAAAAAGTCAAAGAGTTATGTGTTTCTTTCTTATATGTCGAATCTAGAGAAATAAAGGGAAAATATGGGGCAGGGGCATCTTATGAAAATAGAAGGGAGACCAGTAGAATAGAGGAAGAGGTGCAAGGGGAGGGAGAAGAGGAAAGAATGGGCAGGTACTGATAAAGCTGATCAAATTGTATTGTTATATTGTGTACATGTGCAAATATGTAACAATGAAACTCCACTTTTATGTATAATTATAATACAATAAAAAATAATTGTAAAAAATAATGGATACCTGGAAGAAAAAGAAATGTGTGTTCATAAGAAATAGTCAACTCAGCCTAATCAATCTGTGAATGTCAGTGACACAGTCCGAGACTGGATCATGGTAAAGAATGTTCTAGATCGATCCCTTGCTTCCCAGCATTCAACTTGTAATTGAATCACAGTCCACCAAGGCAAACCCTGTAACTTAGAATTGACTCTCAAGGCTGAAAGGAATATCAGAAATCAGTATCTAATACTCTGCAGGAAGAGACAAGGAAGGAGGGAGAAACAAATGGGACCTGCCTTATCAAATGGCAGCCATTTTTCTAACTCCTTTCACTTTCAAGTTCAGAAAGCTGCATCTAGAAGAGCTTCTTAGAGAAGGTCTGCATCCCAGCAATAGCTTAAATGTTGTGACAAAACTACTGCTATATATCCTTCATGAACTCAGAGTTTACATGTGACTCATCTTCATTAAATGTCATGCATAGAACAAAGAGAAAAATACTAGAAGCCATGGACAATCTCTGGCTTTAAGTAATGATGGAATGGCAATTTTATTTACAGAAATAGACTTCTGGTTTTTAAACAGAAAGAGATGGTCACTTCTGCCTTAAAAGGCTGAGTTAATCCCCACGACTATTTTTCTTTCTTCCCTTCAATGGAAAAGGTCAGGTTAAAAAAGTCAAGTTCCAATCTAATCAAATGATGTCATAAGACAGTAATTCTGCTTAAGTAATCCTTACGAAGCAATGTGGATATGACTGGAAAATGAAAAAGTGAATTTTAGATTAAGTGCCTTCAATTAAACTTGTTCCAATGCAATTTACATCCAGAGAACCAAAGCTATGTATCTTGTCCTTCACATAACCTTCAAAATCATTAATGAACCATCTGTCACAGCTATGTGTTTAGGACTCACTGGGTAATGATTTCAGGGGATTTTGTGTGGTTGGGATTGATAACAGTACCTAAAAGGAATTCTAGTGGAGGATAACAACAGAATTCTTTAAATAGCCAACCAGACTGCTAAATGGAGCCTGGGTAGCCGAATTATGGAAAAATATAGGACATTTTTTTTCCAGATCTCTGCAGTCTTCTTCATTCTGCCTCTCTTCCTGCAGAGCCATCATTGGCTTAGCTAAGATCAAACGTCTGAGTGAACTTTGAAATAAAACCAATGACCCAATTTGTGATTAAAATAATTTTAAAATCTGCATCCCCAAGATGTTATTCCAGGCACAAGAATGGTTATTCTCTGTTACATGGTTGACATACCTCTGAGTTGTATCAGCTTCCCTAAGATAAGGTCAGAATGTCTGTCTTCTCAAATAACACAGACCACTCAAGGGCAGGGTGTATTCCATTCGCATCTCCCTGGAAACCAGTGGGAAGCCTGGCACACAGCACGAGCTCAATCAATCAATAAGCAAGGTGCATGTTGGCGACATGGTGCCATCGTGCATTCATATACTTCTGGTTAAATGCAGTACTCTGTCCTTAGAACTAGGCTAAACTTTGGCAGAGGTGATCTACATTTCAATTAGAGATTCTAACTCTAAACATCACAATCTTCCTCAAAACTATTGGCACATTCTCATCCCTAAGGACACTGGTGTCTTGTGCCTCTTGCTATCCATCTGCTGTCCCATGCCACATCCACCTACTTTCCTTCCTCCACAATCTCCTTTGCAAATATTGAGGTTACTTGTCTATTTTTCTTTTGGGAAATGTTTTTGGAAATGCGGGCCAAGGACTGACTTATGGAAATCCTAGTTGTCTAAAGTGGCTGATGAGACAAGAAGAACAGGGCTTCCTCACTTTAGAAGGCCACCTCCTCCCATTCCCAGCATGTTTACAGGGGGGTTTCTGGACCTTTTCATTTTCTTTTGGTACTTACTTTAGCATCGGCTTTCTTCTTTAATAGACTGAAGTATGATCCTAGGAAAAGAGACATTGAGAGAGTGGATGTTTCTTGGATTCTAAGCCTTGAAAAATCAATTAAAGTCATAGTATGAGGTTTTTCTTTCCTTTTTTTTTTTTTGCCTGATGCAGTCCAGGAACATTAATTTGGGGGCAAAATCCTCATAGAAATAAAATGATTTTTTCCCTGGAGCATTCCCCTTCTACATAAATGGTGTTCTCTGGGACTTGTGGTTGTGATATCAAGAAGCAATGAGGAGCCAAGAGTCTTGAGCCACAGCCAGAGGCAACTTATCATGGCTAATAATTCACCATTCACCACCAGCACTTGAACAAATGATTGTCAAGCACCTGCACTGTGTAATGCACAGTGGCACTAGGCCGGCAGGGATGGGCACTGTGATATTAACCAGCAGAATAACAATTAAAAAGCTAGCGTTTGTTCAGGTCCTGCTCTGTCCCAGGCGGTTAGGCGCACTCAGTGTGGTCATTATTTTATCCAATTCCCCTGCCCCCAAGCCCTTTAACAGGGGTGCAATCATCATCTCCATTTTGCAAAACGAGGATGCTGTTGAAGAATTAGGAAGAGGCAGATCTAAGGATGACACCAGCTCTGCTCAGTTCCAAACTTCAGTCATTCACTTGAACACACTCCATACCCCAAGGGGGGCTGACATGATGGAGGGAGGACATGGCAGAAAGAGCACAGTGGAGGGAGGAAAAGACATAGGAGGGGACACCTTTGTCCATCATGCAGGGAGGGAACATGGATAGAGATACAGCCCTGTTTGAAGGGGTAGGAGAAGTTGAGAAATTTTATATCTAATAGCCTCAGTTTTCTCTGGGTTTTAAGAGGCAACATTGTTGATGGGAAAAACGAGAGGAGGATGGGGTAAAGGTGATGGTGATGGTGTCAGTGGCAAATATTGATTGCTGCCCACTGGGCAGTGTACTAAATTACTCACATGAGTGATCTTTCCCAATTCCACAATTCCATGAGATAATTATTACTTTAAACCTGAAAGAAAAAAAAACTGAGGTTCAAAGGAGAAATGTAAGATGTTCATTGTGAAACATGTGCTAGAGTAATAACTGGGATTTTAACTCCAGAGGTCAAGCCCTGAGTGGAAATTGAGTAAACTACTATTGGACATGTAAAAAAAAAAAAACTGTCTCCTAATTTACTTTTCAATTAAAAGATAAAAGCTGGAAAATTAATGTCTTAGAGGTGGTTTGTGGGAGAAGATTTTATTTTACAATATCTGAACTGAAAACGAAACAGCCAGGCCAACATGTCAAGGAGGTAGATATACTAAAACTGAAGTTCAAGCGAGAAGTTGGGGGTAGAGTTTTAATAATGATGATTATTGACTTGATAAATGATATAATTCAAGATATGTACAAATCCCAACATTTATGAATATCACTAAAACATAAAATTCAGTATAATATGACAAAAAAAAGGTAAGCAACCTTTTAGAATCTATCTATTCAAATAGGGCTAGAGCCATTTCCATAGTTCTTGAAGCCATTTCTACTCTGAACTCATCAATATTAAAGTGCTATTGTAAATTTTAGTAGTAAAGCCAACTGAGCTTACAGAACTAAAGGAAGGATGGTAAATATTGTGAGCTGCTCAGTATGTGAACTGAGCATTCCGGTGTGAAGAAAATGAACAAATGACCTTTAGCGCCTGAAACACCCCACTGCAGCATGATGAGGTCATCCCCATGATTGGGTGGTGAGAGGAGGAAGGGGACAACCATGGAGGAGACTGCCGAGGACCAGGGCAAGGAGGCCTTGAAGCAACAGGGCACCTTTCAGGCAGAGCATCAAGACAGATTCCACTCTGTTTCCTTTACTACTTGCACTGTTTTTCTTGGAACATAATGTGTCAGATTTTCATCCCTGTCATCCAAATACCTGACAGGAAAAACTCAGAGGAGGAAAAGTTTATTTGGGACTCATGATTTCAGAGGTTCAGTCCACAGTGGACTTACTCCATGGCTTTGAGCCTGAGGTGAGACAGAACATCATGGCAGAAGATGAAACAGAAGAAAACTGCTCAGGTCATGACAGCCAGGAAGTTGTGTGTGTGTATGTGTGTGTGTGTGTGTGTGTGTGGAGAGAGAGGAGGGAGTAGAGTGTGCTGCAGTCACTCACCAGGGACAAAATATAAACCACAAATGCACGCCCCCAGTAACCTACTTCCTCCAGTTACCACCCAGTACAGTAGTTCTTTCAAATTACTAATCCATCAGTTGTACTAATCTACTGATTACCTTACAGCTCTCATAAACTAATCACCTCAACCTTGACCCTTCCTGCATTAACATGGGGGGAGGGGTGGCACCTCAAATCCAGACTGTGGACTTCCTTCCTCTTTCATTGCTGAACTGTTGCTGGTGTTATAGTTAAAGCTTTGTCCCGGGGTTTCATAAACTGACTTCCAGACCACTCACGTATAATCGAATCAAGCCTTTATTGAAGCACACCGGTGGCGGCTGACCAGAACATAAAGCTGTTCCCCTGATCAGCCCGGAACAATTGCAAGGGCACTCCTTATAAGCCTGAAAACCGCAAAAGGGATGTTCAGGGGGTCTAGCCAATGCAAGCAAGCCAGGTTACAGAAGCGGGACAGTGCAGTCAAGCAGAGGGAAGCCTAACCAATCACAGTTAGCCCAGTCACCCCAGTTACAGAAACAGAGCCCTGTTACCCTAGTTACAGAAACAATGCCCCATTAGGTAGTTCTTAAACGTTTCTATAGCAAAAGGAAAAGAACATCTTGCTCCAGTCATGACTCTTCTACTTGGCATGGTTGTTTTACAGGATGAAGTCATAAAACAAAATGGAGTCACATTTGCTCCTACTATCACACTGGTAAAGATGTCATTTCTACTGCCACCCACTGAAGTGACAGACTATCTCAAATTCTTTGGTCTAATTCTATAACATGGGCTTTGCCTTTTTGTAACCAGCATTTCTTGGACTTCTTCCATCTCTTCCTCTCTAAGACCCTCCATCAAATCCCATCCCTCCCAGCCAAACCCACACACTCCTGCTGTGCTCCCGCCTGGCACACTTGCTTCCATACAAGGAAACTGCTGCAAGGACTTCATCCAAGAAGCAGTCCACTTGTGAAGCTCTCCATCTAGCATCTTGAATGGTACTCCTTCCTACTTCAACTGAGAAGTGAAACTATAGATAAATTTTTATTCATTTTATTCCCAAGAAATGGGGAACAAATGAATATCTTCTCTTTTATAGCTCAACAATATTCTTCAGAATGTATTGCCAGAATCAGACCCAATCTAGCCTAGTGTTTCCTACTGTTCAGGCTAACTCTGTTGTCAAAACACCCTCATATTTGCTCAAAATAGGTGATTTTTCTTAACCTCTTAAAGTCTTCTTTTTGTCATCTATAAAGCAGAGATGCTGGTGTCTAGCCTAATGCAGCTTAGTTCTTAACATTGTTATTATGAATGTAATGACCTATTCAGCTTCAGAATTTGAAAACATTTACTTGCCCTTTAAATGAAAATCTTGCTTTAAAATGAATATCTTCTGTATCTTTTATCATGACCTGATCTTTAATTATTCCAACTCCTTAGAAAATTGCTTAGAAAAAAAATTAAATGATAAATTGAATATGTAGTTCACTGTCATTTAATGAGAAAGTTCCACTCATTGGAATGACGCTCTGACGTCTGGTTACACTGGTTATTGTAAATATTAAGACACATTGTACAAGAGAAGGTCAAACGAGGAACTCCAACTCAGTCCCCATTAGCTGTGTCTGCAAAAGGAAAATAAAGTAAGGTTGATTAAAAAAAAAAATCAGTGTGCTAAGACAAAAGAAAATATAAGAGGTATCCTCTGGCCTGTCCTCCAATGGACATTTGGACAGGAACAAAATAACAGTGCCAATAGAGGTAAAGGACAAAGAGTATGGGACGGTCATAGCATTGAAAATATGGACTCACTAGTTGTTTATTTGTAAAGCCTCAGATCCATAGTTCTTGCAGATCTTTTTGGAGCTTTCTGCTCTGTGACCCTGGGTGAGGATTTCTCGGTTTGCGTTGAACCCTCCTGTCTCTGACCTTGTCAGGAAATGGGGCTGATCATGTGCAATACTGGGTTTACTGAAACACTCCAGGTTGGGATGGAAACCTGTCAATGGGATGAGGTACTAAAATACTACTGTATACTTGAGATATTGCTTTACAAGGCCAGAAACCAAGCCTTGCTTCAGTATATGGCCAGAGTTCTCTCCCTGGCTGCTTTCTGGCAGTGGTGATAAAATTCCACCGAGTATCTATTTGAAAAGTTACACATTCATTCACCATCAGAATTTCAAAGCAGTTGACATTTAGACCTCTGAATGGGGATTGTTTCAGAATGGACCATGTAAGGGGGAAAATGGGGATGATTCCAGAGAAGGCAGAATTGAGTCTCTCAGATTGGAAACTAATTTTAGTCATCCTGCACATGCTCATCCCTGTCACACCCCTCTGTATCTCTCCTCTCAAGGAATGGTTTGCTCATGCGGCAGGCAGTGTCTGATAGCATTTATGTCATCTTCATGATGCTCTTCCAGAATGTGATGTGTTGGAAGAACTTAGTATTGTCCTTTGGTACCCATGACTTATGAGAATGACTTGTATCATTCCATTGCCCAAAGAGTAGTGATAGATGTCAGGATTCTGAGATAGCTGCAGATGCCAGCACACATTTCCAAGAGAACATATAGGGTGGTGGATTTCAAGGACAGAACTTTGGGAAAGAGTATTCATCACAAGATGGAGTCAAGTGGTTCACACATTGGCATTTATCAGCTGATGATTATGGTTAGGAAACCTTAGAGGTAGCCTACCAGACAGATCCCTTCCACCCAAAGACTTCCTGACCCTTAGATGCAATGGAATTCTTTCTGGAATGTATTAGTCAGGGCTGGACTTATTCATATTTCATATTTCTATTGCTATTTTTGTATGTCAGAAGTGGTAGAATATTGATAAGTTCAGGTGGATCAGCCTGATACACGCTCTGCTCTCTAGAGAAGTTTATGTTGATTAACATCAGAGTTAAGAAGACTGAATTCCTTGTTAAGAATGTAAGGAAAGGGACATTGTGCCCAAGGCAGGAGGGCCAGGTCTGCAGGTTTTGTTTATTTAAGCCAGAATTATACTTTTTTTTTCCTAATTGAGTACTTAATTAGAGGGCCTTCTACATACAAGATAATTAATAAATATTAGAATAATGATTGCTTATGTACAAAGTATCTGAATTAAAAGTTTGTACTACTCTTAATCACCTCGTTTTCCTTGGTTATAAAATTCCCTTTATGACACCAAGATCAAGTTGACACAATCATTTCCAAAATCAAATGCACAGCAAATACTTGTGACTTGTGTTGAATTGGTTTGGTTTGGTTTGGGAATCAGATCTATCATATATAAATAATTTGACTGCAAACCTGTGATTCTGAATGGGAAATAAGGTAGTACAAACCACGGAGTGGGAATGGGTGTTAAGGTTGAGGGCTTTGGTTATACCTTTGCTGTTCTTCAAAAATGAAAAGATAGTGTCATGCACCTGTGGTCCCAGCTACTCAAGAGGATGAGGCAGTAAGATCACAAGAGCCCAGGAGTTTGAAGCCAGCCTGGGCAACATAGTAAGACTTCATCTTGGGGAAAGAGAGGAAGAAGAAGAAGAAGGAGAAGGAGAAGGAAAGAGGGAAGAAGGGAGAGAGAGAGAAAAAAAGAGAAAGAAAGGAAAAAGAAAAGAAATCTCACATTAGAAATAGAAGAATCTAGAAAGATGGATCTAGAAGTTGCAAAGTTCTCTCTCCAGCCAGGGATGAGAGCAAAATGAGAAGCTGAAACAACTGTGGTTTCCAAACCTAACCCACTAAACAACACCCCTGCCGGTCTCAAAGTCATCCGCAAATACAAATGTAACTTTGGTCTCTGGTTTGGGTCCAGAGGAGACAATTCAGGGATGGTTGCTTTGACATGTAGTCAATGGATGGACTCTCAGGCAAACTCCATTAAGAAACAGACTTGATAAATGTGAATGTGCATTTAAAATATAAATTAAAAGGGTGTTTGCAATGCTATAAAGACAGAAATTAATTAGTGGTTTCCAGAAGATGGGTTGGGGAGATGAGGATAGGGAAAGAGACTATGGGGGGTGAGGGATGAGGTTTCTTTTTGTGGTGTTGAAAAAGTTCTAAAATTGACTGTGGTGATGGCTGCACAACTCTGTTAATATACCAAAAGACATTGAATTATGTTCTAGAAATAGTGAGTTGTATTAGATATACATTATATAAGATATAATATATGTATTTGATACATACCATATCTCAATTAAATTTTTAAGAAGGTAAAAGAAATTTATTTTAAAAACTTCTAATCCTACCCTGAGCATATATAGCCTGTGTAAGCATTTTATTGCATAACCCTCTGACTTTTTTTCACGCTATAGGAACTGTTTAGTAAACTACTTTTTAAATGTAACAAAATAATCTGAATATTTTTGATGCTAATGTGCATTTACATAATTTTTATTAAATTACTGGATAATTTTCCATTTATGTGTATCTACCAAGATTTGTTCAATCTCTTGTTATTAAATATTTAAATTGCTTCTTTCTCTCTTTTGTTTAACTACTGAAATACCTAGAAAAGAAAAATTAGCAGGGAGAATCCCTGATAAACAGACTAAATGAACCCAAAACCCTGTCAGTGGTACAAGTAAAAGGACTGACCCTTTCTTTGCACTGCATGAAGGCCTGCATTAGAGGTGACATAATCTATCTCTAGCAGAACTAAGATTTGAACTCAAGTCCCTACAAGTACATAGTACCTCTGCTATACCACCTTGGCCTCCCACTTGAATCTTCTATGATACCTGCTACTGCCTTTACAACTACCCAGCAGGAAAACCCCTCTCCTTGTCTACTTGTGGAGTGAGCTTGATGGAAATTTGGACTGAAACAAAATCCTCATTTTCCACTACCACTTGCAGTTAGAGATTAGAAGGCAGCTTTCTGCTCATGAAATGCACACTAGGGAAGGCACCCGAATAGGTTTAGTAAAAGTGTGTTTTAAAAGAGAAGTCACCAAGAATAATACTTTGTGCTTCTTTGTGGCTATTGTCTTTCTGTCTTTTTCATATCAGAGCTGCACTTCAGGAGTCTCTTGTAAAGATGGAGAAGCTGATCTTTGGTCATTTAATCCAGGTCTCTTTCCACTAATAGATTATCCAAGGAATAGATAGGATGTCTGCCAGGGTTATCTGTGATCAGTGTAAGCCAAGATCAGGAGTCAAGCACTTCACTCTTTGCTTCTGAATACATGCTGCCCTCCCACCACCACTGTAAAGCCCAGGAATCTGGGCACCTCTGCCTGGTGTCTTACAGATGGCTGCGAGGGGACACTCTGCTGCCTCATTCTGGCACTCTGTATAAAGTTCAGAAATGAGCACAAGATGTGCTATCAACTTTTAGCTTATTTAAAAACTCAGTTTTAAGTCAGGGTGAAAGGTTAAAGGAAAACAGATGGGAATGTTTAAAAAAGAAAAATGGATTTTATATTTCTTTTTTTAAAAAACGAGACCCAGTGAAGCAAGACTTCCTAACCCTCTCCACATTCCTCCCTGTGGCCCCATCCCCCACTCATTGCCCATAGGAGGTTCACACCCCTTCCATCACAGTGAATCAGCCGCCTTGACATGTGCTGGGTTCTGCTTCTCTTTCCAGCCTTTCAGCACCAAATATTGGACACACATTCCTTTAGAGTCCGCAGCAGCCGCTGTCCCCTGCAACAAGTGGCCGCATATTGCAGATGCACACCACAGTCCACCGAGAGCCGTGGAACAGGTTATCACAGATCAAATTCCTAAGGCAGACACTTCCTCTTTTATCAGGGAATCAGGGGTTTTTATGAGGGCCGGGTGGATGGAAGCCCTTGCAGTGCACCAGCTGTCCCAGTGCACCAGCTGTCTCATCTGTGCTAATAGTGGGTGCTTCCAAAGAGGGAGACCCTACAAGTATGGAGTCACACATGCATTTACTCCCACATCTGACCTGATACAGTGAGATGATGAACAAGGCCAGTCCTTGTGCTGGAGGAATGTGGAGTGGACAATGTGAGAAATGTGCAGAGTGTCGTGGGATCCTAAGCTGCCTGACTGAAAGAGGATGAGGGATTATCAGGTTTGACAAACACTCATTGTGGTAAGATTTTGTGGCATGACCCTGCATGAACAGGTTTTGCAGCCAGAATTAGAACTCAGAGCTGATTCCCCAGTCTACACTCCCCAATGTCCCCTATGTGGATTCAAAGAATGCAGAACAAACCACAAAGACATTGTCTATAGGGTCTTTATTAACAAATTGCTCCTGTCGTTTCTGGGTCAGGTCATTGCATTTGTTGAGGCTGTCTTTGAACAAAGATTATCTACTTGGTAATACCTTTTGATGCAGAACTTCCAGGATACCATTCCCAGATTTAGTCACTTCAATTCCAAGCCAGTTGAAATAGTCGCCATTAAGAACATTCCAATAATATAGTGTTACAGTGGAAGAGTTCTCCTTTCTTTGTCTTGAAAAAAAAATATATCTGTCTGTTCTTTCTAGTCTCTTTCCTTCCCTTTCTGAGCAATTTGATAACAATTCTAAACCCACTAGGTGTGGCACAGCAAAGTAGGTGCCTTTGCCAAGAAGATAGAGTGAGGGTGGGAACCAGCATAACCCAAAGCAGGGTGTCAAGTCTGAGCAGGTGATGAGGGTGTCATATGGTGGGAGGGGATAATGGCCATGGTGGCAACCAGAGCCTGAAGGACTTCCACATAGGAAAAGAGATGCTGATGGCAATGGGGGATTGGCTGCATGTTATCTGATTGATCAAATACGTAAACAAATTAAGGACAATGGGAACCAGATTCCTCATTGTCAGAAAAGTGAGCTGCAAATATGGAAAGTAAGAAACTAAAATGGGTTATGGCATTAAATTCAAATTGGAGGTATTATTATGAACTATGGGAATTTGGTAGATATATAGATATGAATGATATATAATAAATTGATAACATCAATACATTAATATATAATATGGTTCCTTTGCATCTATATTTGTCTCTCTATATTTCTAACTACACATGAATGTGTGTAAGTCTGTGTGTATGTGTGTATAGATAACATATACAGTATATATTATATAAAACACATACAATATATATACATTATATATTACATATACTCTATATACATATATATTACATATATGTTTTAGTTAGCTTTTTCTTTTTCTGCTGTGACTAAAAGATCTTACCAGCACAACTGTAGGGGAGGAAAAGTTTATTTGAGGGCTCAAGGTTGCAAAGGTCTTAGTCCAGAGAAGGCTGACTCCATTCCTTGGGACTTGAGGTGAAGCAGAACATCATGGTGGAAGAGTGTGTCAGAGGGAAACAGCTCATATCAGGAAGCAGAGATAGACTCCACTCTTCAAATACAAATACATACATCAAAGCCACACCCCAATGCCCACCTCCTCCAGCCACACCCTACCAATTCAATTACTATTCAGTTAATCCTTATCAGGGGATTAATTCACTGATTGAGTTAAGACTCTCACAACCCAATCATTTCTCCTCTACCTTCTTGCATTGTCTTACATGTGGGCTTTAGGGGGACACCTCACATCCAAACCCTAACAATATACTATATGTGTTTGTGTGTGTGACACACACACAAACACATATAGTATGTATATATATATACATGTGTATATATATGTGTGTATATATATACATATATATATATATGTGTGTATATATATACATATATATATATGTGTGTGTGTATATATATACATATATATATATGTGTGTATATATATACATACACACACACACACATTCCCTACCTCTGTCCATTGAGAAGGTCTGAGAACAAAGACACCCCAATAGGAATCAGCACATCTAGAGCCATATTTGACTTCTAAATACCATTTTATAGCAAAAGGGGCAAGGACTATTAGAAGAGATGGCTGGTTTCAGGATTAAAGCAGGGAAATCACAAGATGAGCCTATAATGTCTTGTTGGGTATATTAATAATGGAGTATGTCAAAAAGATGCAGAAGCCAACGTGAAGCACTTCTCTGGCAAAATCAGGGACAATTTGAGCATCAAAATAAATAATGACAGAAATGGATTACAACATATAATAGGGTTCGTAGAGTCCATACATATATATATATATATATATATATATATATATATATATATATATATATATACATACATACATACATACACATATATAAATATGAATAAATTGACTAATGAGAAATGAAATATTTACATAGTTTCCAAGTATCTCTCAACAAAATTCTAATTACATATAAGGGGAAAAGGAGTCCCCACTGAGGAAAATCCTGCCAGAAGCTATCTCATCCAAGTGAGCAACATAAGTCATGGAACAAAACCAAATTGCTCATCCCCTGAGGGGAAGCAACTCAGAGGACACAGCATCTCTCCAGTGATGCTCCTGACAGCAATGAACCAAACTTTTTGGCGATCTGAGTTCAGCCATGAAGAAACACCACATGGATTGAAGGATACTCCACAAAACAACTGGCTTATAACTACGAACAGGTCAAGTCGTTAAAATAAAACACAGGGTGTGTGTTCCAAACCGTGAGGAATCAAAAAGCCAGACAACTAAGTGCAACTCAGAATTCTAAACTCGATTCTTTTCCTACAAAGGGTATTAATAGGATCATTGGCAAATTTGGTTGAGGCCTTAAGGATTATATGGCAACAGTTTACCAACATTCATTTGCAGATTGTGTTAGTTGAATTGTGGTTATATACAGAAACATCCTGGTTTGTAGGAAATGCAAATAAGAATTCAGGGGTAATGGGTATCTGTGTGGCAATTTTCACCCAATTACCTCAGGAAAATAAAGTTCTTCTCCTCTGACTTGCAACTTTTGTATAAGTTTGTAATTGTGTCAAAATTAATTTTAAATATAAATATAGAACTGGTATGCATTTGTTGACAAAATGTACAATGCTAACCAGTTCTTTGTTAATATTAGCATGTGAACACTTTGTTCTCACCAACTGATATTATTAGAATGGGACCTTAATTTATTTTATCAATAGTGTGTTCTTATTTTGAACAATGAAATCCCTTAATTGACAAGCCTTTGGCCTTTACCTTTGTAACAGAGACATGAGGAGTGATGACATTAGATTGACCAGTATGCTGTTTAGATTTTTCAATCGATCCTCAATAGAAGTGAACTACTTCTGCTCTTTGGTTTGTCTTAATGTCATAAGCAAGTTGAACTAGACCTGGTGTCCTTATCTGTGTAGGAAAAAGTTGGAGCTCTTACTGGTCCCCTGAGAATCTTTTTCTTTTGGGGGGCATACCAGGGATTGAACTTAGGGGCACTTGACCACTGAGACACATTCCCAGCCCTATTTAATTTTTTATAGAGAGGCTCTCACTTAGTGCCTCGCTATTGCTGAGGCTGGCTTTGAACTGCTTCAGCCTCCTGAGCTGCTGGGATTTCATGTGTGTGCTACCATATCCGGCTGAGAATCTTTTTCTTAAAGGCAGTTGCCGTGGAAATCTGTGGTGTGGATGTGTGTGTAAATGTGTACATGGGCACATATGTGCTTGGTAGCAGTGGACAGGAAGGGGTAGTGTGGGGGCCCAACAAAGACAGACACTTGATAAATTCTTCTCATTTAAACATCCTAACCTTCTGAAATTTCTTTTTTTTTTTTTAGAGTGAGGCCTGAATTCCCAACACACAAGATATAGAGCAGCTCTCTCAGACTCAATTTCTGAATTTTAAAATACAGTATTATAGTTTCATAATACTGCATAAAATGGGTAATAGAACCAATTATGAAATTATATTTTGAGCAAGTTGCAAAATTTATGTGAGTGTTCCTCATCCTTAAATTAATAGTAATAATAATGAGAATTAAATGAGGAGACATATGGCAAGAGGTTAGCCAGGAGTTGAATTTATGGGGAACATGTAATAAATGGTCACTGTTATGATTATCATTTGGATTGAAAGGAGGCACAGAAACAATAACTATGTGACCTTTAATAAGTTACTTAACCTCTCTAATTCTCTTTTTTCAAACAAAACACGTATTTAATATTCTAGTGAAAGTTGTCATTCTCTCCAGATGGGGGAGGTTACCCTGGTAGCTTTAGTAACCAGGAGTGGAGGGTGCGATGGAGGGTCTTCCTCACTATTGCTCTCCTCTTGGCTTTCTGGGTTAGCTCCTTAGAAAGGAAAGAGTCAGCAGTGAGTGAGGCAAGTGACTGAAATTAACTGACCTGGGTAAAGAGGTGTGAGCCAGATACTGCATCAAGCCAGGCAGAGACAAATGTAGTATTTGAGATGAAGAATACCAGGAACAAATTCTGCAGTGATTCCTGACCCCAGGAGACAGCATCAATCAGAACTCCTACCATCCTGGCTCCAGCCCCCCCAAGGGCTCCCTGAAGAGCTGGATGGGAAGCTCAGTTAGAAGAGCAGCTCAGGTAGATAGCATCTGTGGATGTTGAGGGGTGGCAAAGAGCATCCCCAACCATAGCAGACCCTGATCAACTCTGAGTGTTTCTGAGGTGCTGGGCATTGTATCTCCCAGAAGCCCAGAACGTTTTCAGCCATACATTGGAGTTCCTGTTTGGAATCATTGGGGCAGTTTGCTCTAGAAGGACAAGGAGAGTTGGAGGAGGCATGATCTCTGAGCGTAATGCATCCCAAGCAGCAGCCCTACAGACATAGATCTGATCTTTTCTTTTTAAAGGATAGTTTCTTCCTGGAAGGTGGGAATAAACATCTTCCTAACTCCCCAGGATGATCACTCAGTTCTATGAGTTTAAGAAGTTATAAAAGACAAAAGGACAGTTGTAAAGTGTATGTGAGATAGATAGATGATACAGAGATAAGTAGATACACATCTGATCTAAGCACAGCCACCTCTCCCTCCCCTCTGCAAGCCTCCAGAGTTACAGCTCCTCCCCTCCAAAGAAGAGCCCCAATATGCCTTTATAAGGTAACACTGAGAATCTAATTCCTCTTCTTAAAGCTACAGGAAATTGAAACAGCAGGTGCCCAAGGGGTATGGCCCAGGTCATATTTCCACAGTGACTCAGCAAGAGTCATTTTGGAAAGCAGGCCCCAGGAGGGTATTCATTCTTCAGCAGCCAAGCCTGCAACAGAGGGGCTGCCCCGTGATGCTCCATGATGAGATGCCAGGAGCTGCCCATGCTTGTCCCCAGCATGCTTTCCTGCTGGGCTTGTCTGCCTGGGCCACAAAATAATAAGCCCCAGTCCTTAGAGGCCCTTCAGTGGCTTCTTGTGTGTGTCTCAGGAAGAACCAGGAGCGGTGTTGGGGGCATGCCTTTGTCACCCTGTCCAATAACCCACCCAATTGTTCCCAGAAGGTCCAGCCAGCCTGAAAGCCCACTGGTTTCCCACTCGACTCCTGTTGCCACCCTATCCTTGAACCTGCTTTGCTCCTGTTTTCCCAGCTCTGACTAATGAAAATGATTGTCCTGGTAAAGGCAATGAATTGGAAGGGAAGCCTGGGGTCACAGTTATCATCCAGAAGTGAGATGAAGATGATGCTGTTGACAGGAAAGATAGACATAGGAGATACTCAGTCAGAAAAATGCACAGGCTTGGTGGCCACTTAAGTAGCTGAGAGGCACAGAGACAGGACTCTGAGATTTTGAACGTAGGGATGATGGTCCTGCACACATTTTCCTGCTTTTGCTTTGGGTTTTAGTTTCTACCGTTTCTTTTTTCTCTTCAGATAGTCTAGAATAGGGAAATTTCCGCAAGGCAGGGGCATGGCCTCTGTGTCCTCCCCATCTGTCTGTGTGTCCTAAAGAAGTTATGTTGTCTCTCTGGGCTTCACTTTGTCAGCTATGAAATGGGGGAAAATCACCTTCATCTACTCCAAGGAAATCATGTCAATGAAATATTTGTAAGTTGTGCACAGTAAGGGTAAGATTACCTGCAGATAACTACAACCTCATTCTGTCCAGCGAATCCCTCCTCCTCTCCCTTGGTACATTACTTGGGCTCTTAAAGAGCTTCAAAAGGGCCCAAGATTCACCATCTGGCCTCCTACACCCACCTTGTGGCTGCTTTGTGAACAGCATTCTACGGTTAAGGGTGGTAAACAATAAAGGGAAAATGACTTGGCAAATGTACAGAGTGGTTTGTTAATGCTCATTACTAAAGGCCATTCATTTTCAACCAAAAGCCCCTGATAATATGGTTTTAAAACTCATATGGAAGGATAAATGAACAAGAAAAGATAAGACAAATTTGAATCATAAAAAAGCAGAGGAGGAGTTGGGAGTTGTGTCACAGTGGTAGAACGCTCAACTGGCATGCGTGAGGCACTGGGTTCGATCCTCAGCACCACATAAAAATAAATAAAGTAAAGATACTGTGTCCATCTACAACTAAAGAAAAAAATATTTCAAAAAAAGCAGAGGAGGAAAAACATTCGAAAGCTATGGCTTAAAACACTGTAGTATTGTCACAAAAAATAGACATAAGGATAATATGAAACAATTAGAATATGAAACAAATAATATGAATAATACATATACAATAAATAAAATATAAACAAAATAATAGGAAACAAATAGAATCAAATATGGGTATATATAACAATCAAGCATACAACAAAGGAGACATTCCAAGTCAATTGTAAGAAATGAATAAATAGCATTGAAATAACAGGCTGTCCATTAAAATCTATATTACACAGTTAGAAACCTAAATTATAAACAAATTAAGATCAAAACTTTAAAACTATAACCATATAATATTAAAGAAAAATGTTTGGCGAATAGGAATGGCTTTTTAGTGAAAAATAATAGTCTTAAATAAAATGATTGAAATTGATGTAATTCATTATATCATAACAGGAAAATTCTATGCAATAAAAACTGCATATGAAATTTTCAACAAAGAAACAGTATACAAAGAAATTTCTATAAATTAACTTTTTAGATGACCCATTTTAAAAGGAACTAAGTATAAAACAAGCAATACACAAGAAAAATGGAAAAGTTCAATAACTTTATTTTTGAAAATTGCAAATTTTCACTAACAATCAGAAAAATGCAAAGTAAAACAACAACGCCATTTACATCAATCTGGCTGAAAATGTTTAACTGTGAGGTCTGGGGAAAAGGACACTCATTTTCTGCTGACAAGTAGAGGAATTCCTTAGCAAACTGTATCTTTACTATGCAATTCCGGCAAACAAATGCAGAAGAATAAAATACCTCAATGTATGATATATACAATCTCCAAACATACTGAGTGGAAACAGGTTGAAATAAAATCTATTCAATATGATCCTACTCATGCAAAACATATAAACACTACAGATTTTTGTGTAATATGTGTGTGGGCATGAGTGTATGTGCCTGGGTGTACATGCATTGAACAAGAAATTCTGTTACCTGCCAAAGAAACCCTCCTGGTCACCTTTGAAGAGGTGATTGGGATTGAGGTACTGGTCAAAAGGGATGTTGGCCTTATCATTCAGGCTATCATGTTACGGTACATGATTTGTGTAATTAGAAATTTATTTAAAGACAAGAGTAATGGATGCGACAGGTGACATTTCAGAGGTAACTATACATGCTCTTGGCCTTATGACCTTCCCGTGTCCCATCAGCTTTCAAATGTCAGAGCCAGTATCCAAAGCTATACAGTATGATGAGATCCAAGCACAAGCCTGTGACCACTATCCAACACTCCTCTGATTAATTAATTCTTACAATAATTCTATTAGTCAATATGACAGGTACTCCCATTATAAAGAATGAGGAAGCTGGGGTTTATATAAGAACTGCAAATTGCATATGATAGGAAGAAAGGAGGGATGGAAAGAAATAAGGTCTTATGGAAAAATATCTGATCTCATCAATAATCAAAGAAGTAAAATTAAAACAAAGATGAGTTGTAAATACTATTAACTATTAGGGAAATGCCAATCAAAACTATAATGAGATTCCATCTCACTCCAATTAGAATGGCTATTATAAAAACAAACAAACAAAAAAATAACAAATGTGGAAGAAAATGAAGCTTTATACACTATTGATGGAAATGTCAATTAATATAGCCATGTGGAAAACAGTTTGGAGGTATATATCCAAAGAAAATAAAGTCAGCATACAAAAGAGATACTTGCATGCTCTTCTTTGTTGCAGAACCATTCACAATAGTCAAGGTATGGAATCAGCCTTTGTTCCTATCACCAGATGAGTGCAAAAAGAAAATATGGCATACATACACAATGGAGTATTATTCTCACCATAAAGAAGAATGAAATCCTGTCATTTGAAGGAAAATGGATGGAACTGTAGGATATCATGTTAAGTAAAATGAACCAGACATAGAAAAACAAGTATTTCTCACATATGTGGAAACTCAGAAAGACAGAAGACCTAAAAGTAAAAGAGAGATTTTTAAGGACTAGAAATGAGACTATGGGGAGAGGGAGGGAGAGGAAGGTCTAGCAAGGGTGGATGGACATCATCAACGCATGATGTCTACATGTGAGAAAATATCAGAGTCAATCCCATTAATTTGTACAATTAATATGTGTTTGTAATTATAATTTTTTAAAAAGAAAAAATGAGATATGGTACCCTACCTACTAAATTTCAAAGTTGAAAAAATAAAAGATAATAGTCATTACTATAAATTGTGTATACTCCCACATTATGAATGGAAGTGAAAATTAACACAATACTTCAGAAAGCAGTTGGCAGTAAATGATGCACGTGTATCATAGCATCTAAATATTTTGACTTGGGCCTACTTTTGGGAGTCTCTCTCTCCCTCTTTTAAGGGAACACATTTTAAAAATTTTGTTATTTTTAGATATACATGACAATAGAGTATATTTTACATATTATACATATCTGGGAGTCTCTCTTAAGAAAAAATGTAAAACCATAACATTGTTTGCACACAAAGCTGTTCATTGAATTATTATACATCTGATTAGAAAAAGTAACCTATTTTATACCAGAATATGAATGAATAATTGAGATGTAAGTATAAAAATAAAAATTCCAGAACATAGTCACTTGTAGAAGTTATGTATGGGAAAATATGGGAGAGACTATGCAAGAATATCGTAGCATCATGAAAGTCAACTGTAATTTCAAGATGCTTAGTAATGTGGTTCTTTTTAAGCATTTATTTTTAAAAGGGCAAAATGTCTTGATGATGCTCATCTGCCAGCCACTCTCTGTGCCTAGGCCATAGTTTTTGCCTAGAAGAGTCATAGCCAGGAAATCCCAATGTCATACAATAGGTTTCTTTCTGCTCTCTTGCGGTGTGACAGTGGCAGGCAATAACATATTCAGGGCACCCAGGAGCTCATGTCATTGCCCCTGTGCCCACCTTGGGAGGAACATCTATATCCCTGCCATGCAGTCTGACATTCTTCATCAGCCTGACCTGTCTGCTGGCGGCTGCAGTCCTTGACACTTGGTTAATCTGCAGGGAAGTTTAAAGCCAAAGCCTCCGATTGGGTTGCTCTGCTGTCTAGGTTGAGGATTAACACCTCTATTGGCTGAATGTAGAAAATGGCTCAGAAATCCCCCCTTGACAAGCTCTTGCTTTATCAAGAAACCACTTCGATCTCACCCACTTAGTGATTCACAGCAGTGCCTGTGTTCACTGAAATCAGGTGGATGCAGGAGTCTTCCCCTTCAGCGCAGTGTCAGGAGACCAGGCAGCAGTAACTCAGCGCCCACTCTACCTCCCAGTGCCCCAGGACTTTGGATGAATCTGCAGGCTCCTCATCACAGCCCTCAGCACCTAGAGAATGGGTCCTCACACTTCATGCTTACCACCTCCAACCCATTCTCCACACGAAGCTAGAAATGGTTTTGGAGAGACCCTGAGGTGGTGTCCCCTTGCAGACAGAAAACACCTGCTGCCCCAGCCTAGAAGGCTCTGCCCAGCCTGGCTCTGCTGCCTCTCCAGCAGAGCATTTGCACTTGTCCCAACCTCTGCCGTGGACCCTTTCTTCCCCTTCCCCTTGAGTGACCAATTCATCCTGGTTCACCTGCCACTTTCCTTTTAGCAGTGGAAGTCCCACATCTGGGAAACCTCCCAGCGCAGGGCAAACCAAAATGGCTGATCAGGGTCCGTCACCCCCAACACACTTCCAGCTGGCCACACTCGTGCTTCTGGAAAGACCCAAAGCCATTTCTCAGAGAGGCCTGGTTTCTCTCTGGTAATCTCTTTCCCTCATTTAAATTGGGTCCTGATTGCTATTCTCCCACATGATGCTCTTTTCTTCTCTTTGAGGACACTTTCGATTAACTTACTACTTTGTTCACAGTTTTTATTATCTCCCAAGTACTATGCATTGGGCTATGGATTGGGGATAAAGCAGGAAACAAAGTAGACAAGGTCCCTATCTTTGGGGAGAGTATATACTAGGGAAATAAACAGGTAAAACTCATGGTGGGTCACACTGTGGTCAGTGGGATAGAGAGAAATAAAGCAGGGGACAGGGATAGAAATATCAGAGGTGGGAACCCAGTTTGCAATCTTATATAGAGTGCCCAGAGAAGGCTTAATTGACATTACATTTTGATAAACACCTAAGAGATGAGGGAGTAAGGAACCAGGATTCCTGAGGGAAAATGTTCCAGACAGATGGAACAGAATATGCAACGGCCCTGAGCAGAGTACAGCCAAACAGGGAGAGTGGCAGGAGCTGGGGTGAGTGGAGAAACAGCATGGGGTGAAGGCAGAGAGGTACTGGGAGTCTGACCCCATAGGGATTTGTATATGTTGTGGCACAAGAAGCTTTTATGCTGAATGAGATTGGAATCGATAGCTGTGTTTAGATCAGAAAAGCAAAATGACCGCCTCATGGTCTCTGGCAAGCACCTGTTAAGAGCCTTCAAAATATTCTGAATAAGAGATAGAGGTGGATTAAACAGGGGTAGAGTTGATGAGAAATTATTTAAAGCAGTGTGTATTTTGAAGGTAGAGCTATGAAGATTAAGTGATCCATTTGGGTGGGAAAAAGTGTCAGGAGGACCCCAGTGTTATTGGCCTGATTGAGTGGAGATCCATTCATCAAGATGGGGAAGATTGAGGGGCAGCAGGTATGGAAAAGAAAAAACAAGTTCAGTTTTAAACATGCTGCTGTTCAGATATTTAGCTATCCAGTAGAAAGACACATGGGTCTAGAAGTCAAGAAAGACACCTGGGGCAGGCACAGTGGGTGCACACCTGTAGTTCCAGCAGCTCAGGAGGCTGAGGCAGGAGGACCATGAGTTCGAAGTCAGCCTCAACAATGGCGAGGCACTAAACTCACTGAGACCCTGTCTCTAAATAAAATTCAAAATAGGACTGGGGATGTGGCTCAGTGGTTGAGTTCCCCTGAGTTCAATCCCTGGTACCAAAGAATGAAAGAAAGAGAGACCCCCAGGCTGAAGTATAAACATGGGAGCTGTCAGAGTAAAAATCATACTTAAAGCCATGATACTGGGTGGAATCTAAGTGAGCTAAACATAGAGAAATGGAAAGGCCCAAGGGCTAAGGTCTAGGACATTCCTCTGTTTAGAATCTGGGAAGATGAAAAGGAAAAAATGAATGGTGAGAAAAATAGGAGCAAAGTCAAGCAAGGGTGGAATCCCGGAGGCCGGTTGAAAGGATGGAGGGGGTCAATGGCACCCAATGCTGCTGGTTTGAGAAGTAAGAGGAGGGCTGAGAATTGGCCACTGCCTTGAGTTGAGGTCTCTAGCTGTGTGAAGGCTAGCGGAGTGTCTGGGGGTGAGCCTGAGTGAAGAGGGCTCCAGGGAGATGAGGAAGAGATAGTGTGGACCGCTCTTCCTAGGGATTTGGCTAAAGATGGAAAGGGGCAGTGCTTGGGGTAGAAAGTGCTGTCAGGAGAGGAATTTTTATTTTATCTCTGTCATTATTGCCATTTTATTTTGTTTGAATGTGGGAGATGTAATAGCAGTGTTTTTTGCTCGCAGGATTAATCCTGAAGAGAGGTGAAAACAGATAATGCAATGGGGACAGAGGTGTGTGTGTATTGGGAATGGGATCTAGAACCAAAGCAGGGGTGAACCTGAGCTACGAACAGAAAGCACCAGTCCTTAGGAGTGGGAGAGCTGTTGAAGTCCACATGCACAGAGGCTGGTAAGTGGGTACGCTTGGTGGAGAGAGGCCTAGAAGTTCTTTTCAGAGAGCTTCCCTGGTCTGGGTGGAATAAGGGACAAGGTCTATCGATCAGTGTGCAATTTTGAACAGGAAATATTCTCAAGCAAAGAGAAGTTTAATGGAAGGAATTTGTTGCACTTTGTTGGAAGAGCTAAAGAAGCCAATGGAAAGAAGAGGTGTCACCTGTACGGGGACCACTGATTTGCTGGTGGAGCTGCTGCTATAATGAACAGGAACCATCCCCTCTGTAGGTGCTGGAAATGCTGATGGGGCCTCTAGTTGTGTGCAGGTAGCTTCCCTTGCCAGGGCCAGAATCAAAATGGTGCCTCGCTTTTCCTGCTTTCTAATCTGCATCTGTGCCTCCCATTGGTGACATCCCACTGGAAAGCCACTGGCCACAGTCTGGAAAAATCTAGTTTTGAGACTTCCTGCAACCTGCAGCAAAAAGAAGGATATTGGAGGGACTGCAATGGAGTCAAGGACACAAGCCACCCAAGGTCATGATCTGAGAATGAGGATGGGGATGGATATTGGAGATTTAAGACCAAAAGGCACCTGGTAATTTTCTGGCAGAGTGAGCATATGATTGTTTGGACTTGAGGAATACGGAACAACTGCCTGTGACTTTTAACGTCACCCTAGAATTAAGAGGATATGAGTTTAAAGTTAGGACATTCAGCATGACTCTGATCCAGTCACCAAGTAGGCAGAAATGTGGGATTAATCAAGAGAGTTCACTGAAGCAAGAACAGGGCAAGGAAGTTGCAGATATTTGGGGGATTATGATATAATAATATGCATAATGTACAATAATTGACCATGGAATCTAAACTGGGTAAAGAAGGAAGTGAAAATGGAGAGTAGGGGTAGCTATCCCATGTTTATATAGTAAGTTCTTCTCTCCTCCACAAATTCAAGAACAAAAATATATCTAATCCACTACTGTATTCATAACACCTAGACTTCTACCCAGAACTAAGAAACCAACAGATATTAATATTTGTTAAAATGAAATGAACTGGGGACTGGGGTTGTGGCTCAGTGGTAGAATACTCGCCTAGCACGTGCAAGGCCCTGGGTTCAATTCTCAGCACCACACACAAATAAATAAATAAAATAAAGATATTGGGTCCAACTACAATTGAAAGATAATTTTTTTTTTAAAAAAATGAAACAGGATCAATTAGAAAGGGAAAAAGAAAGAAAGGAAGGAAAGCCAGAAAGCAAAAGCAAATTTTATGTCACTACAGACAGAGGGTAGGGCAGGCCGTGTGGGACCTAGAAGACTCCAGCCAGAAGGGAAAGAAAAGAAACTAAAGCCTGGTTGTAATTATTTTTTAGTCAATAAAATTCAAAGTTCAAGTTCAATATGAGCAGCTGTTACAATTCCCAATATCAGTTAGAGGAACCAACGGGAATAGGGTTGCATCAGAACAGGCTGGAGCCTTCTAGGTGCCGAGGAGACAGCATTGACGCCAGGGCAAAATGAATGAAGTCTGACCCAAAGTCTAGGCTCAAGGTTAGAAACGGATTGTGGATAGGCGAAACAAATAAACAAAAACCCACTTTCTCTCCCACCAACCCCACCAACTCCAAACCTACACCCAGCCCCAGGGGAACCTGAATGGGCTGAAAGGTGAGGAAGAGCCAGATTGGAGCTTCAAGCAAGGACTTATTCCTGGGAGGGTCTAGGCCTGGACAAAATCACAAAATCATGAAGTCGATAATGTTGTTTCAAGAATTTTTTTTTTTTTTGGTACTGGGGATTGAACAGGGGCACTCAACCACTGAGCCACATCCCCAGCCCTATTTTGAATTTTACTTAGAGACAGGGTCTCACTGAGTTGCTTAGTGCCTTGCCATTGTTGAGAGTGGCTTTGAACTCCTGATCCTTCAGTCTCAGCCTCCCAAGCCACTGGGATTATAGGCATGTGCCACCTCACCCAGCTTAAGAACTCTTAAATCTTGGTTTTTGGCTCCCACCAAAGTCTTAAATCTGCCTTCCTTAATGTGAAGTTAAGTTCGTTAATATTTCCTCACATCTCCTTCAAAGTTGCTTACCTCTGGAATGGATTGCAAACTCATGCTGATTTAAACATCTAATTTCCCCAAGTTAACAGGAAGCTTTTTGGGGAATAGACTGTCTTATTTATCTTTAAGATCTCTACAACACCCAGGTCCTACTTAGTAGAAGATGCTCAAGGATTCCTTGTTCAAGGAATGAGTGAATTAATAAGTAGAACACTATAAGGTACTATTCCTTACATGGACCAAATCCAGACTCTGATAGCCAATGTGTCAAATAATTTATTCCTTCATTAGGGAAATGCAAAACAAAGCCACAATGAAATATCATCTCATTGGAGCTTCATACCTACTAAGATGGCTATAATTAAATATATATATATATATATATATATATATATATATATATATATATATATATTACAAGTGTTGCTGAGGATATGAGAAATTGTGACCTTTTTACATTGCTGATGGAAATGTAACACTGTTCATCAGCTATATAAACAGTTTGGTGGTTTCTCAAAAACTAAAAATAAAATTACTCCATGACCCATCAATTCCACTCCTACTTAAATATCCCCAAATACTTGAAAGCAAGTGCCTTAACAAATTCATGTACAAACATGTTCATAGCCACAAGATTCACGATGGCAAAAAGGCAGAAACCACCACACTGTCCATCAAGACATGGATGTGTAAACACCATGTGATCTGTACATACAGAGGAACATAGCTGTAAAAAGAAAGGGAATATTGGTGGATGCCACATATGGGTGAACCTTGAAAATATTCTATGTGAGTGAATCTAGACAGAAAAGGATGCATATTGTACAATTTCATTTGTCTGAAATATCCAGGTAAATATCAGGTAAATCCTTCCAGACAGAAGGCAGATTGGCAATTGCTAGAGGGTGAGGGAAGGGGAATAAGAGGTTACTGTTTAATGGACATGAGGTTTCTTCTTGAAGTGATAAAAATGCTTTGAAAGTAGGTAGAAGAAGTGGTTGCATAATTCTGTGACTATGCTAAGTATCAGTGAATTCTACATTTCAAAATAAATCTTTTTATGTTGTGTGAATTTAATAAAATAAAACCAACCATCCTTTGCTGCACAGTAAAGTATCCAAAACATTTACACAATTGACATGTAGTGCATTACACAGACCAGAATCCAAGGGGGCCCATCTGGATGGTTCTAGCTAAGGTCTCTTCTGAGGTTTTAGTCAAAATGTTGTCCAGGGCTGCAGTCACCTGTAGCAAGACTAGGGCTGGAAGATCCACTTCCAAGGTGGCTCCTCACATGGCTATGGACGGCAAGCCTCCGTTTCCTACTACATAAACTTCTCTCTAAGGCTATTGAGTGTCTCCCAACATGGCAGCTGGCTCCTCCACTGTGGGTCATCCATGAGAGTACAAAGCAGAAGCCACATTGTCTTTTATAAACTAACCTAGAAAGTTCTGCACTGTTATTTCCACAATATCCCACTGGTTGCACAGGTCAACCCTCTTCATTATTTGGGGTGGGGGGAACCTATACAAAGACGTAAATACTAGGAAGGAAGTATCATTGAGAATCAGCTGGAAGGCTAATTACCACACACACTCTTCTCTAGTGTATAAGGAATAGGAATGAATTAATGACTCAGCACTCAGTCTGAACTTGATGTCCAAAAGGGAGAGCAGAAGGCAGCTCTGGAAACACATGATGGAAAGCTTCAGAAGCATTGCCCTTGAACAGCATGTATGTGGGAATTGTATAGGTCACACCTGGTGATGTACAAGTTGCTTCATACTTGTGTTATCATGAAAAACTGTACCTTGCAATGACTTTCTGGGAACCAAAATCTTCTCACAGGCAAGATTTCTTCAGGTCACTCAAGCATTGACCCCTGATATAATAAGAAACTAACTCACAATAGCATAATAGGGATGTTGTAAGGGGCATAGGGAATGGTATCTTGCCCCTCCTTCATCTCCCAATTTCCTTTCATAGGTTATTAGAGGTCAGCATTCAGCTTTCCTAACAGTTCCTAGGCACGTCCTATTGCCCAAGCCTTTGGTCACTTCCTCCTTTGCTAGAGTGACAATTTTCAGAAGCCAAAATGTATTCCTACAAGATGACGGGCAAAGTTGTGTCATCTCATGAGTTAGATCTTCCAGGAACCTGCCCAAATCAGATTGCTGTTTGGCATATGCCTGAAAGTAAGCCAGATCAATAAAGTAACCCAAATCTTGACTTGGAGGTAACGACTTGGATGTATTCATGGAGGCCAGCGATCCAAATACTGGTGGGCTCTCATTAAAGAGGAAAAATGATCAGGTTATTTAAAGTTTTTACTTGAATAACAAGTTTAGTAATATGGGAATTAAGCTGTATAAAAGACAATGTCTTTGCCTAAGAAGATGGAGTGACCTAGGGATACTGGCTTTCATTTACCCAGGATTGCCTTCAGAAATAAATGGGGTAAACCAAGCAATGTGAGGTTTTGTGGACCTGGAGATAAGTACCTCAGGGTACAGCAAGACAATGTTTGCTAAACAATTGTGCCTGCTCAGAGGTGGCTGCTTTAGAGAAAATACTAGGGCCTGAGATCCAACAAGGGAAGGTCTAAAGAAATGACAGAGGGGACATCCAGGAAAATAGAGCCAGAAAGGGAAGAGTTAGCAGGAGCACAGTGGGGTCAGGGCAGCTGGTGGCCTGGAAGGCGGGGGTCCCAGGTTTCTGAATGTATATAGGAATGAAGGAGGCACAGGGGCCTGAGAGGGGACATCAGAAAAGTAGAGGAAGTAAGCAGAGATGGACATAATCATGGACATAACCAATGGACATAATCATGACTGAACACAGGAATGTAAAACAAGTGGCATCTGCATGAAAAGGGCCAGATAGAGTATGGTTCACAATCTGTAGATTAAACACAATGCAATAGAACAAGACACTGTTGGTGACCATAATGATATGACTGGAATATTGATTTACATTTTGCATTTGCTTAAGAATTAGGGAAGCAATACAGTAGATAGCACATGGGTGAATCTTGACTAATTAAAAAAAAATCCTGAGTTTTGATTCCCCACTGAGTTCTGCCAACGTGAAAAGACTAGTTAAATATCAGTGCAGTTTCAGGGATGAATGTAGAAGTCTGTGTTTTGGAATGAGACAAGAAAGTGAGGATGAGGAAGTTTCTGGTTTTACAACAGGCAATAGGTACATTAAGGAGAAAAATCAAAGCAGAGTTAGCAAACAGAAAGCAGGACAAGGAATCCGGGCAAAGGAGCTTTGCTCTTGCCAAAGTTTCCAGGATATAAGATAAAAGGCAATCAGCTTTGCAGATGTCTGGCTTTCGTTTTCTTTTGTCTTCATCTCCTAACTTCAAATCTAGGGACAAAAATATTAATTATGTCTCTCTGCTAGCCCTATAATTGGAACTTGTAAAGAGGGCCATTTTTCTTGTTGAACATGCTATTCTGTTCAGGCTTTAGTTATTTTCCTCATTCACGTTGGCATGAAATACCTGATTCCATTATTTGCTATTAAATTCAACAAATATTTACTGCACACTGGTTATTTGCCAGATACTGCTAAGTACTCCAGGAGGTATAAAGATGAATAATATATCAGTACTATAACCCATTCATTCGTTCATTTAACATATGTAACTTTCAGTACCTCCTCTGCGTGGGGTACCAAGAACAGCAGAGAACAAAACAGAATCTCTAACCTCATGGAGTTTACAGCCAAGTGGCATCAATGTGAAATTTGAAGACCTGGTCACACAACTATATGAATAGGTATAACACCACAAAAATGTAAATAGAAAAAGTAGAGTACAAGAAGAGAACTAAAATGTTTCCAAAGAAGAGAGCACATATGGCTGTGAATGAAGTAAGGATGAGGGAAAGGGGCTGTTGTTCAAATTTAGCTTAAGAAGAAAGAAGGGAAAGAAGTAGAATAGGGAGCCTCCAGGAATGGACCTAGGCATGGAGTTAGGAAAGCATGGGCTATGTATGTGGGAAAGTGGAGAGGAAGATTTGGTCAGCATCTGGAATAGGTTGCAAAGAAGTAGAAGGCAGGGAGGCAAAGGTTAATGGCAACCGAGTCATGAAAATGTTTGCAGGACTTTTGAGAATTTAAGTGGTGGGATTGGAAGAATTTAAGAATGGATTGGAAGACAGAGGAGAGTATGCAGTGGGGAAATGGGGGTGCTTTCTAAACTTTCTTTGAGCCAAAACTCATTCCTCAGTGAGATTCCATGGTTTGACTTTATTGGTGAAATATTCCTCTTTGCATGGTACATGACTATTGGTCTTTGCAGAACTGAATGCAGATTTCAATATGCAATCGAATCATTATTTATTAGCAAACTTACATGTCAGTACTCTAATAAGTACTCAGATATCATTATAATAATAATAATTGCATTTAAGAATAACTTCCTTGACATAAGGCATTTGATTGTGGAGCTATCCCAACACTATGCCATTACTCAAAAGACGACAAGGGTGACCCTAGAGGCTGATCCTACTGGAGGACATTTGAAGAGAGGAATTAAATGACTGCCCTCCAGTTAACAACAGATGTCAAATAGTAGGGACCTCAGAGGTGATGGGTTGTCCATCATAGCTTTTTAATTCCTTGAGGTCTTATCTCTCTATCTTCCTTCCTTTTGGAACTCTATTCTCTTTTTGTTTGGATTGCCTCCATTTCAGATCTTTCCAGGACTGGAGGCTCATTTGGAACCACCTGCTGGTTCTCTCACTATGATACAGCTTCCTTTAACTCTGGATCCTTCACTCCTTACACCTGAACTTAGGGCAAGGGGCATGGTGCTTGGCTGTCTGCAACTTGAATGACTTGGTTTCTTTCCATTTGCATCAAGAGAGACTCCAACAAAATTAGTTGCTCAACATAGTTTCTGGAAAAACAGAAAACTATATATAGGGACATAAAAACAGAACATTTGTTCCACCAGGATCCTTGCTCTTTTAATCTACGTTCTGAAGCTAACAAACTCCAAAAGGCCGTACATTTGGTGGGGGGACTGCCCATAATTAGAAACTTCAAGGTCCAGAAACTCAAGTTCAAATTTTAGCTCTGCAATGATAGATCTGATTAATGCAGAGTTGGAAACTGAACTTAGTTCATGTACACTTGTTAATCTATTGACTGCATACATATCCTCATCTGTAAAAATGGATTATCATTTACTATTCCTCCTAACCCATAGAGTTGTAATAAGGAGCAAATAAAATCATGACTGTGAAGTTGATTTATAAGAAGTTGTAAGGTAATTCATACATGCTTTTGTTTTTCTAAGAATCACCATTCTTCCTGATTCCTACAAAGTTTTCATTAGCGAATCCACATGACATTTCATGATCCCTTCTTCCTTAGAAATTTGATGGCTCTATTAAGCTTCTCACAAACTCCCTGGGCTAAAATAAAAATGGTTTAACTTTTATTTCTCCCTTATTGTCATTACCTATTTAGAGACAAAGCATAACACTTTTTGTTAGTCTCTAAAAGTTATCCTTTTGATCCATTTTACTTACTTAGTCAATAATGACTGAATATATCATTTGTACATTTTTTAAGGTACTGAGAGCAATGGAGATATGAGTCGGATATTATCTGAGCCCTGGATGACCATGTCCATCTATTCAAAGTACCCATGGCCAGCTGCATTAAGTAAGGACTGAGCTGCCTATCTTTCCTCTTGGATCACTCCAGTGCCAGCCTCACCTAATTAGCTCTTCTTCTCTCAAAAAAAAAAAAATATCTGTTTAGTTCTCACCTTAAGGTATTTGATCCAGGTCACTGGGCCACCACATCAGAACTTAAGGAAAATGAAGACAATGTGTGAAAAGTCCTAAATTGGTGCTTAACTTGTTACATGAAGGTCATGGTTCCTCATGTATCAAGGGTTCTGGGCTGGACAAAGTGTTCTTTATGGAAAAAAACACCCTGAAGTGAAAGCTGGGAGGAGAGAGTCATATAATGAGAACAAAATTTCAGAATATTAGGAAAGTCAACCAGAGGCGGATGTTTGAAGAGGTGAACTTAGGTCAGCTTGTTGGGTGGGCAGAGGGCAGTGCAAAACCATGTGCTTTGGGGTTTGGATGAAGAGCTGGACCAGATTGATTTTCAACCAGTTTAATCTTAATTGAACTCAGTCTGCCTCTTTGGGCTTCATAAGGTTTCTCCCAACCACCCTGTTATTAAACATAATAATTAAAAAAAAAACTTCAGAAATTGACAAGTAGAAACAGTGAGCTCATTGATTGTGTATCTGGGTCATTTTGTGCAGGTCTACTGTTTGTAATCCTTACCTTAGCAGTTAAGGTCATGGATATGCCAGCCCACAAGGCCTCCTTCATTTCCTATGTTTGCCTTGGAATGGGTGGTGGTATCAGGAAGAAAGGAAAATACTTAGATGAACTCAAAGAAAAGTGATAAGTGTAATTACATAAACTTTCTCTCTCTCCCAAGTGGTATTTGGATCATGGTTAGCTACTCCCACATGCCCTTATCATGGCAATAGTTGCAAAGTCTAGGGCTATATAAACCAGATTTAGAAATAAGTGGGACATACAAAATCCTATTATGAAAGCAGTTGCACAAAGTCTGAGAGAGAGAGAGAGAGAGAGACAACATGAAACACCTTGTAAGTACATTTTCTAATTTTAAATAAGGTAGTTTTACCCTCAGAATATAAAATAGCTAGGGAGAAGATCTTTTCTACCCTACTGGACTCTTCCAAATAAATCCAAATAGAATTTTCAAATCTTATTTTGGCACATACCATTCTGGTTTATTGTTTTGTTTGTTTTGTTTTGTTTTTTGTACTGAGGATTGAACCTAGGGGTGCTTAACCACTGAGCCACATCCCCAGCCCATATGTAGAGAGAGGCAGAGTCTTGCTCAGTTGCTAAGTGCCTCTCTAAGTTGCTGAGGCTGGCTTTGAACTTTTGATCCTCCTGCCACAGCCTCCTGAACCGCTGGGATTACAGGCATGCACCACTGGGCTTGGCTACCATTCTGTTTTTTAGTATCTGAAAGAAGAGTCTTCACCAAGGAAACTAATAACCAATTTCTTAAGTTTCAGGACTCTTTTCAGCATTGGGTAGGTGCATATTTTAAGGTCCTGTCTTCCTGGGTTTATCTTATTTACAAATTGCCAGTACAGGAAATCTTCAAATGTATATTACATATGGCATCAGTAATTTTGTCATCTGCATCTCCATTATCTCCTTGACTGACCTCACCACACTATGATTACTGTTCGTTGATTAGCTATTTACTTCTTCTTCAAAGACATATCTTACCTTTTACTGTAGGAATTGCCCCTGGAGTATTTCATGGGCTGTCATGGGGATGGGGGAGAGGGGGAGTGCCTGTCAATTCCAGCTGGTGTGGAAGTGCACTTGAGCCAAGTGAGTCTGAATACATCAGATAATGAGCTGTGGAATATAGGGAAGGGTTTATTGCTGCATTTTCTCCCTAGCCTGTTGCCACCCCCAACTAATTCTCTTTCACTTCTTCTCTGATGCTTGAAATTCCTGTGTGGCAAGGCAGACCACACAGAAAGGAAATGATTAGCAACCAGTATTTTAAGAACTGGTCACATTTGAATACAATCTATTCAAAATAAGGTAAAAAAAAAAAAAACCCTAGTGATTGGTCTTTTATTTTTAAGCAAGCTAAGAGAATCCAGAGGAAAGGAAATCAATAGGATATCTATCTGTTTCTAAGTGGGTGCATAGGGCAAGGCAGGACCAACAATGTGATTTGGGGTTTGGATAACGATCTAGACCAGTGGCTGGAAGTAGAGAAGAAGGTGCAGCTAAAGGAGACGGAGGCCTGGAATTGTGACTACTATTACATTTGGCCTAGGATGGCCCTACCCTGTGTGCAGATTGTTAGGCAATCTGACAGACCCTGTGTGCAGGTCTGTCAGATTGCCTAATATTCATCCCAATGATTGATTGCAGAAGCAAACCAGTAAGTGTTTTTGAGTGAATGATAAAGCTTTGCCTCCTGAGAAGCCAGAATACCCCATTCAACCATATTGAACTAGTCTCCTGATACACACTGGAGCCCTGTGGGCATGAGAGACAGTGGAAATTATAAATCATTTTAAGGAGGCTCTGACCCCAGCAGTGCCTTAGACTGTGGACTGTCATCTGAAGTTAAAGAAAAAGTGCATTGATATTTGTTCCCATTTCAGACTGCATCTTCCATACTCGTGGTCTTCTTCCTAACTCCATCTCTGGCCCTAAGGGTAAGTAGCGTGAAGAGAGTCCCATCTGTCTAGTCCCCTTTGGGCAGAAATATTTCCAAGGTGATAATCAGAGTGACATCCCTCAAATTTCATATGGGTAACCCTTAAACTTACAGAATACTGTGGGTTTTTTACTCTTCTCACTGTTGCTTGGTTTTCTCTAGAACATCAGTGACAGCCATCCTCTGGATGGATCTGTTGGGACCCAACTCATCCATATCAACGCCTTCCGAGGTATGGTCAGCATCCGAGACAACAATGTTTTGAGTCAATGGGATGGAATCCTGGACTACAAGAATGTAAGATGTGAAACGCATTCATTACAATGCCACAGGAAGCTTTGTCTGGTCCCAAATGTAGCTCAATGCTTTTCCAGAGAGAAGAGGACACTGTCTTCATTTGCCTTCTCCAGGTTTAGGTCCTCAATAGAAATGCATGCCTTTAGGTAAGGGACCAGCTTTACTGAAGGTGCAGTGACTTCTTTATGAGCCAGAGAATGTAGGAGACTCTGGTCTATAGGGTTCCTGCATCCCTTTGGGTTTTTGTGAGTTGTTGACTTTATGTGGCTGCCAAAATCCTAAGAAGGCCACATAAAGAGCCCTCGTGTCTTGTAACTGAGATATGCTACAAAAGTTATTTGTCTTGACTCCAGATTTTAATGTCTATTTCTAAAGAAGAGCAATGTATTTCTTTCTTTCTTTCTTTTTTTTTTTTTTAAATCTGCCTGCACCTTGCCATCTCTTTGAGTACCAAGAGCTAGCAGAAAGAGGCAAGATCAGGGAGGGAGCACCCATGTCCTTGGGTTTGCTCTCTTACAGAAAAGCACCTTCATCTCGGGAATCTCACTCTGCCTTGTGGGCCTTAGTTGCCATATCTGCAAAACAGCTTCAACAACAGCCTTGCCACCCTGGTAGGGCTTTGAAGTAAAAGCTCACACTCTTCATGCCCTCTGCCATCCAGGCCTTCCCCCACCCACCTCTGTCACGTTCTCTCCAGCCACTCTGGACAGTTCAGGATGGAGCCCTCACCCCAGGCGTCCCCTCTACTCTCACCCGTCCCCACCATGTTCTCTTTCCTGACACTTCCTCCACTCTTCACCTAGCCCATTCCTGATTCCTTCTAGGAGACCTCTCTGGAATCCTCTTAGAGGGCACACAGTCTAGTGATCACCATCACTACTGCAAGCCATGGAAACTTTTCTTCAATAAAATATTCCAGCTGCACACTCTACGGAGCACAGGAAGTCAACACCATTGCTGGAGAGGATTCACCGTGGGCCTTAGTCAGATACAGCTGCAAGAGTCTGCATCTCTAATCCATGCCTAGAGAGACCAAATGGCAGGCCCAGCACCATACAAAAGCGGGTACCCAGGGCAGGCCTGGTGCTAGATTCTAAGTCTATTGGTCTCAATCTAGAACTCCTAACAGCCCTGTACATTCAGCAAGTACTCAGTAAACAATGCTCTCACAAGCAGCTACATCTCATTTCACCCTGTCATCTCCATGACAACACTGTAGGAATGGAGTCATTATTTCTGCTTTATGGATGAAGAAATTGATAAGCAGGGAGGCCACTGAGTACCCTGATGACTGCTGAGTGGCAGAATAGGACCTTCAAGTGAATCGTTTTACTAGAGCTAACTCCCTGTGCTTCTGGGCCCACCTGTCTCTTAGTGGCTGCAGAGTGCCCCAGGGGATTCCTGGGGAGTGAACCCTCTCTAGCAAAAATAGCAGGGGACAGTGCCACTGGGCCTGGAGAGCAGCAGGGCTTAGTATGCATTGCTACTGGTCCTGGTGCTAACCTTTGCTCCCCTGTTCAGATCAGCACGCTGCTGGTGTGTTCTACACTACAGTCAGAACAGCTGGATGTCAGTCCCTGCAGAGAGTGGGTGCCTATCACTATTGTGACTGAATGAATAACATGTTTCTTCTGTGTTGCTTAAAGGCCCTCTTTGTGGCTAAGCTGTTTAGCATGATGGCCTGTGTCCTTGCCAAGATGGACCAAGCAATCTTCCCAAGTTTGGATGACATTAGCGTGGCCCTACGCAGGCAGGTAAGTGTGACCAGGTCACTCTGGTCCCCTCCTACCCTGGTGTTTTCCAACTTACCTCTAATCTCCTAGGACAATTCTATGCACAAGGAGTGACTTAGTTCATGCTTGCTCTTAATGCCCATGAAATTACAACATTATACAAATGGCCTCTTCAAGTCAAATTATAACTGAATCAACGAAAATTTCTTGCAGTGACCACCTTTCGATGTTTGTATTCATCAAAGGGTTCATGCTACATGCTAGTGAATGTGAGTTGTTGACTGTAAATATCAGAGTGACTTATATAATATTATATGAATATAATATTCATATAATATATGAATATTATATTATATTAAGGAATTCCTTGAGAATTTTGTCTTTCCCTTCCCACCACCAAACAATACACAAGTATTAACTTTAAATGAAAATGAGCCCAAGACTGCCGAATCTGTCTTCCTTAACCTCTTAAATGACAAGAATTGTTAAGATAAGTTAAAAATCAGCAGGAAGTCCTTTGCAATTCTTTTAAATCTACTCATTTGCTAAGAAAACTGAAGAGCACATTTTGGAACACTGGCAGGAAAGGTTCCTGACTTTGGGGAAAAAAATAAAAATAGACTTCATGTCACATAGAAATAAAGCAACTTATATTCTTAGGGAAGTCTAAAATATCCCATTGATTGAATTAACAAGAAAAAACATGTAAATGCAACAAATAATTTTTATCTACTCTATATTATCATCAGAGATGAGAAAGCATTAGAGAGTGAAAGGAAGTCACCAGGTCACGCAAACCTACAAATTTTTCTAGAGTAATGTCGCCTCCTTGTGGCTATATGTGATATTGCTGTCTGAGACTGAACTCTAGGGCAGGTTGGGTTCACAGCCTAGTTCTGTGCATTGAATCAAATACATCCTGTTGCCACTCACCTGAGGATCAGGGTCCCAGGATTTCATTTCTTCCTCCTTCTTGTGCCACATCTATATGCTGTCTCACCATTTTAACATGCTACTTCTTCCAGGATTCCAGTCATTACCCATCCACCCACGGCCTGACCTATACTGTTTCACCTAGCCGGATCAAGAATTTAGCTCAGTATGGAATTCTCATCAAGGACCTGTGCAGAGATGTCCCCACCTACTTTGCTCATCAACAGAAAGAAGGTGTGTTAACAAACCCAAGACCTTGGGTGAGTCAAAAGGTGCAGTATGGTGTTTAGGTCATTGGCATAATTTAGTGATAGTTGATTCCATTTCTTTGTGAGTGGTATAAAAATCACATGGCCCAGGATGTATTGCCCCTGCTGGCAGAGATGATTTCTTGACACTAGGAATCACTGAGAATGGGGAGCAGAGTTAGCTTCATCAGAAGGTCAAGGTCAGCTATCTCATCAAAGGGATTTGACAGTTGATGGATGTCCTCTCCTGACTCAAGGCTACATCATGCCCAAGCATCATGGAGTCTGTTGTGAGTTAGAGTCCCATTTGGGGTTATCACTTCTTGTTCTCAAGAAGGCTGAAGAGGTAAGACCCAGACCACACTGGGAAAGGAACAATGCAGTGGTTGGCACCCCTTTGGGGGATGTGACCTCAGCTTGAAAAGCTACCAGATAAGATTTCATGATCTTCGCCCTAGTCTGTATATGACCAGGACACTTGTTCCTTTAGGCTATTGCCAGTCATTTATACCTTAGTATAAGTTTACCAATGAAAAAGGATTCAGGAGAACTTGAGGGAGGGGCTAGAGGATTAAGGAGGATAGTTATGGGTCAGTAAAACAAATAGAGAGGTAGAGGCACTTATTGTCCTTGGGAGTGGAGAAGGTAGAACCTTCCATTTCCAAGGTTCCACATCCCTGCTGAGCACCAGGTGCAGCTCATAATATATCCATTTTACCTTGAGGCCATTCTACCTGGTAAAATGCTTCTCTTTCTTTTTAAAGGTACTGCCCTGGCAGTCGACCCTAATTCCTGTTTTGCAATCCAGCTTCTATCTTTTATGGGACTCTCCATCTGTGGTGAGATTCCTGGACTCTGAACCTCCAGGTCAGCTGCATGAAGAGTGGACCCACTTGGCCTGGGCCGCTGGCCTGGGGCAGGTACCTGGCCCAGCCTCTGCCTCTGTGAAGCTGCTCATTTCAGATCTCCATCTTCTTTCTTTCAATCCAATACCCCATTCTGAAGTCTGGGAAAATGGATAGACCCTCTTCCTCTGGATTCGAACAATAAAGCTTCTTTCATTACTGATCTAGCAGATGAGCCCTACCTGTCGGCACTGTCCTCTCAACATTGCCAGCCAAGTACAACCTAGAAAATCACACATAGGCATGCTGCAAAGGAGGAGCTCCCTCTCTTGGGATGTATCTCCTTTCTCCTCCTCCTCCTCCTCCTCCTCCTCCTCCTCCTCCTCCTCCTCCTCCTCCTCCTCCTTTTTTTTGGTACTGGGGATTGAACCCAGGTGTACTTAACCATTGATCCATATCCCCAGCCTTTTAAAAAGTATTTTTTATTTTGGGACAGGGCCTTGCTAAGTTTTTGAGGCTGACTTTGAACTCATGATCCTCCTACCTCAGCCTCCTGAATTTATGGGATTACAGGTGTGCATTACCACATGTGGCAGGATGTCTCATTTCTAAACATCTCTCTGGGATATTCCTTGAGGAATTCCTTGAGAATTTTGGCAATAAACAAAGAAATAAAGACAATAGCCATAGAATAAACTCAATGTCGGGTCTGCAGTCTTCTGAAAATTGGAGTTAAGATTCCAGGGAATCCCGTTTCCTGTAGTGGCCCAGCCTGCACCATAATAATCTCTGAAAGTGAGCAAGCAAGCCCCTCTTGGGAACTGGTCTGAACCCTTCAGTGATGACCCCCAGGTAGTCCATTGCAAATTAATAAGGGACCTGGATTCTTAGTGCTCATTCCTTAACTGTGCCCCTTTATGGGGAAAGTCTCCTCATCATAGTAATTAATTTGGGTCACCCCAAATGATGTCACCTCTAACTTTCCCCTCCATTCCTGCTTCTCAGCAGCTTCTGGGATGAGCCAACTGACTCCAAACTCAGGTCTGAATATGAGTGGGCTCGCTTGCCTGCCCCAGGCTGTTGCTGCCCAGTGTTCATTATCTGCCCACTCAAAGTTTCCCAAGGGATCAGGAGCCACTAGTGCCCAGATCCTGCCTGGAACATGCTGCTGGTCCTCCTACTGCATGCCTGCGCTGGAGACTCCCCATAGCTCAGCCTGCATAGTGTCCACGGCTACTCCCATGAGGACTTTCACCAGGCCATGAGTGCAGGCAGACCCCTGAAGAGCTGCAGCTGTCCATGTGCCCATAGCCTCCTGGGCCCTGAAGAAGGACCACAATGAGGAGCCCTCAGGCCTGGCTCTGAGCACTTGAGACTGGAGCTCAAGACTTCCAAGACTGTTGAGAGCTACGGAAATCACCACCCTGTGTGTTTCCTGAGAATGCTGTAGAGGGGTGGGCCTTCTTTGTTCAGTTGTGTTTTAAATGTTAAAAATACATCAACATTTTTATTGAGGTAAAAAATACAATGAAGAGCAGATTGAAAAGCGCAGCTCAATGAATTGTACATATGTACCCCCATGTAGCCGTCACGCAGATGAATCTGTAGAACTTTCCCAACACTCCAGAAAGTTTCTTCATGCAATATCCTGCCCACATCCCGTCAGGCACAAGGGCATGGAGAGGGGCAGCAGGTGACTGTGCTGGAGAACTCTCAGCAGCACTCAAACACAGCTTGCAGGACTCTTAAGGTGTGGTCCACTTCAGACTGGAGGGGGCTGGTGAGCACCTCAGATTCTCCCTATTCTAGTCATTAATTTGAGGCAAACAGAAAAGTGAAGCTTCCCAAGGTCATGAACAAGGCCATTGGCCAGGCATTGCATGCCTAACACCATGTCCTACAATATGCAAAGCTACCTTTCCCAAAGAAAGCTAAGGGATGGGCTACCCCATAAATGGGAATTGTGAGGGGCAGATTCTTGGCTCGTCCCTTCCCAAGGTCATATGCTACAACATGAATGGGAGGAACCACATGTGTTTCCCTCTTGAGGCCCAGAGAGGTTCTATGGTGTGAACATCTGGTGAGTTGACAGAGTTGATATCTACTTTTCTCAGCCCTTAAGAAGGAGCTGATTACAAGAAAATATAATGAAGTCCCAACCTCCTGGCAGTGGTACATTGAACCCATTCCCGGTAGGCATGTGCCTAGTATGTTCTACCAGCTGCTTGTCAGTTATTCAGTGAGTCAACAGTGTGGAGTAGAATCAACTGATTTAGAGAGTTAAGAAAAAATCAAAACACAGCATTCTATTTTCAAAATGAGATCAATATTCTAAAAATGAATAGGGATAACCCATCTCTAAGCAGTAAGTGCCAAAGGAGACTGCCAATCATAATACCCCTTCCTGGACCTTACCCCCATGCCACCGACACTAATCCTGGACAGCTAGGGTCGTCACCAGAGAATTTTAGGTTAAAACTAATTTGCAATTAGAACTAAGAGGAACCCTCTCTTCACTGCCAATGAAGCTGGGAACATGAGGCCTTTGGGTTTGACAGCGCTATTGGTTCTTTCCTCCTGGGAAAACCAGTATAAGTCACCAAGGATGACATGTAGAAAAAAGGAAAGTTGAGACATGGGAAAAGAGGGTCTGGCCACCATCAGGCACAGAGTTTTAGCTTCCCAAGACCAGAACATCCCTTTCCCTCCAAGGCTAGTGACATGAGACAATAAAGTCTCCTTTGGTGTCAGAAAATTTGATTTGGGTTCCATTACTTACAAACGCCAAGGTTCCAGCTAAAATACTCTACCATTTACTTGACATTTTACTGCTCTTATCAATTTTTAAAATATAAATGCCTCATTTACTCAGGGAGAAAATAACTTTCTTGACTATGGTAGCTCTGTCCTGGGCCTCTTCCTCCCGCATACCTATTCCAGTGTTGAGCACATGGTAAGTGCTTTAAAAAATGTATTAGTTGATGACTATTAAGAAGCAGATGTAGAGTATTAGGAAGAGGAATAGTCAATGGCAGGTGGGAATCGTGTTAAAATAGTGCCTCTTTGTTCTGAACTTGCGATCCAGCTGACCAGACTACATGAGACCCAGGTATTCGATCTGGGAATTTTCCCATATGGTGTAATTTCTTTGAAAGGATGGAAATTGCTTCCCAGCTGTATATTCACTTGGCATTCCCAGTTATATTTTCACTCCCATGAGGATTTCCAGTACAGTATGTCTTTTCCTAGGTGTTAGTTATTTCTCCTTCCCTCTCCACTCACTCTACTCAGTCTACTGCAATGGCAAATCCAAACATATTTCCTAAAGGGTGTCCGAATGGCTCTCAAAGCTGAGTGCTTATCAGAGGGAATAGTTTACTTCACCTGAGCAGTTAAGTTCTTTGATAAAAGTATACTATGTCCCTCCCCCCCACTGGGTCAAAGTCACTGCTACCTGAGCCCCTGTTCCACCCAGGCTTTCTGGTGCATTGGGACAAACACATGGGAAACTGGTTCCACAAGCAGATGCAGACAGATGTGGAGACTCACACGCAGCCAAACCATCTGGGAATTTTCACACATTATGCACTTTATTGGAAATCCTGGAGGCTCTTTTTTCCTTCTATATATTGCTTGGCTTCCCTTTGCTGCTCACAAAAAGAACTGACATATTTATCTGTAAATATAACACATTTTATTACTGAATCTCGCAATTAGACAGGATGTTGAGAAAGAATTTAATTTGATTTCTGAGTGGAAACCAAGGTTAGATTTCTTTGAAAGGATGAAACCCAGTAGGTGATCATCCTAAATATGGAAGCCTGCGCAGATGGAAATTCCCAAGATGCCCAGGAGCCCTGCCTTTGCACAACCTCCAGCAGCAATATCATCTGGAAAGGTGAAAAGTTTAAAAGGTCATTAAAAATATATTACAAGGAAACAAATCAAGGATTTTTGTAAACATCTTAAGTACTTATAACTTCATAATACTCAAGATTTTAGCTATTCTGGCATAGCAAAGAATAATACCATATTCACTTAAATAAGATTGACAATTCCTGGAAGTATTGATCAGCTCAGACCTAATTGATGCTGTAAATTCTGTGTTGGCAGCATACTTTGTGCCTTAAAAGTGCTAATGGGTATTGAAATTTTTTTTTTCTAGGCAGTAAAAAAGTAGTAAATGCTACTCCTTTTCTTTTTATCTACCTTCGGCTACTCTGGGAATTTCTTCTGTGTTCTCATGTGCTGGCTCTGGTACTTTACTGCATTTAGAAACTGTACACAACTCAGTAATGATTGCAGTGCCCTGTGTTACCCGGATGATACAGGGCTTTCATTCCTTTGCCTGCTGTTTCCTGGATCAATTCTATTCTAGATTCTGAGGACATTTCTTAATGCTTTCCTTCATCTCCAAAAGACGCTATTTTGAGGGCCCAGAGACTTTCTTCTACTTGAAATTCTTACATTTGAAAAAAGAGGGCCCATAGTTATCCTGTGACACCCAGGAATCCTTTCCTATCCCAACCTTTGCGTTCACTCGTCAGCTTTTCCACTTGAAGGTACATTCCATGGAGACAGACCTTTCACCATCTCTGTGTCTATGACATTTAGTGCAATTTCCACACACACAGTAAGCACTTGATTTCTGAAGTAAACTGAGTCAGGTCACCTTTCCATTTATTTGCATTTCACACAGCACCTAGCAGAGGGCCTGGCACAGAGGAGCTTTCTAAAACGGTCTGGTGAATGAACAGTTCCTTGGTACTCACCTGTCTTTTCAACCACTTCCCCCTTATACAAGGGGATGTGTTTGCAGAGTTGCTCAATGGGTGACCCAAACAGGAACCAGTCCACATTCGTGATCAGAGACTGCAGAGGGTTGTACTTGACCCAGGTGTATTTGTTGGAGGACATGACGTTTATAGTCTATACCAGAGAAGGAAGCATAAAAGAAGCATAAAACAAACTGGCAACTTTGGTGCATCTTATTCTTATTTTCTCTTTCAAATTATTATTATTATTATTATTATTATTATTATTATTATTATTATTATTTTCTATACTGATGATTTCACTCAGGGCTTCAAGCATACTAGGCAAGAACTCTTCTACTGAACTACATCCCCAAATCTTTCTTTCTTTCTCTCATTCTTTCTTTCTGACAGGATCTCACTAAGTTGCTTAGGCAGGCTTCGAACTTGCCATTCTCCTGCCTTAGCCTCCCCAGTAGCTGGAATTACAGCATGTGCCACCTCACCTGGCTCTCTTTCAAATTATCAAACACAAGGTCATCAGGGATCTCAAGGCATCCTCTCTTTCTGACCACTCTGTCTGCAGAGAAACCTCACTATTACTAGTGCTACTTTGAAGTTGTGGTGGGTGGCTAAGCCCCAGGTATGAAGCATCAGTGCAGGGTTGTATGTTCTCACTGTATCCGATTGTTTCTTTGCATCTTTTATATCATCAAATATACAACTTTACTCATTGTTCTGCCAGTCTCTATTTCATAGAGCCTGGCTCTAAGAAGACAGTCTGATCAATCATCTCTACAAAGACACTGAAATTTTATATAAGTTTATAAAATTAACTTATATAAGTTATATTAACTTATATAAGTTTATAAAATTAACTTATATAACTTTATATAAGTTTTATATAAGTTTATGAGTTTAGGGCCTTATGCTGGAAATTGAGCTGAGATGTACCTCAGAGCTCAAAGAAAGAAAGAAATACAGTTAAAACATTTTGATAAGTTGAGTACCACATCATGGGAAGGTACAATATTTTAATCTTCTCTCTCACTCTTCATTTCTCCATGGCTCAGAAACAGAGCATTTTTAAGGGTATCCTAAAATTACCTTCATCTCATAGAGGTACCGTTCCAGTTTGTCCAGAGCAGGGATAGCTGAATGGTCCATCTTTAGGACGTAGCAGGCTCTTCGGGAGAGCACCCTGGATGCGATGTAGCCCTGAGGCAACAAGAACAGAGTTACTGCCCCTCCTTAATTGCCTGGTTTCTAAGCATCTAAAATGATGTCTACGCCTTGGAGGAAAAACCTGAGCATGCACAGGGAGCCCCTACCCTTGTTTTTAAATCTGTAATCAGTTCTGTGCACTCAACTTTTATAAAATTTCACTTTCATTTCTTATTTGTCATTCCCATCCCTTTGAAATTGTGCACACCCATGATGTAGGCCTACTCTTTCATATTATGGGATCGGGATCTGCAGTTTGGAGTTTGAAAGATTGAGACGCAGCAATCTTGTGTTTTTTGATAGGTTTTATGTTGCTTTTCCCCCACTTTGGAATAAAATACAACATTCTTCAGAATTGTGGTGTTCAGTATTGTAGTTGCTAGTCACATATGGTTATTTAAAATCAAATTAGATAAAATTTTAAATGTGCTTCCTCCATCACATATTTTGAGTGTTCAATCACAACAAGTGGCTGGATAGAGGCTTCCTTACAGGAAAATGCAGATATAGGACATTTCCACCATTACAGAAAGTGGGTTCTGTCAGACAACGGTGCTTTAGAGCTCTCTAAGTGTATCTACCCCTACCCTCACACCTGCACACATGCTTCACCATCTTCTTCCCTTCTTTTTTCTCCATCCTGTCTCCACTTCAAATCCAAATTGGCTGAAGGGGAATTAGTTTGAGAAAGTTGGGATGTGAAGAACCTTGGAACATGGGGACCGTGGAGCCAAAAAGCACCTAAGCCATTGAATTTTCATCTTGAGTGAAACTTTTCTCTACACAGTTTTAAATAATCATACACTCCATAAGGTTGTATCTAATAGGAAGTCTCATAGTTCCTATTTTTCAATTCTAACAAATTTCTAACTTTTAAAACTCAAAAATATGCTGAAGGCAAGGCTGAGGACAGTGTAAGGGGCTCACCACTCTAGTTTCTTATACATTTGGGGGATTTCTATGACATTTGCTTTGTAAGAATTTTAGAACCACTTCCTTTTAAAGTGTATCTTGCAAAGACTCCATACTTTCAAATGTGCCATGGCACTCTCAACACAAGGGGGAAGTAAGGAAGCATGTGAGGAGGTTTCTAGAAGAAATGGAGAAAAAAAAAATCCTGTTTAAATGACCAGTGAGATTAGCTACAACCTACTTATATCTATTGTGCACATCTCTGTACTCAGGTAAAAAAAAAAAGGCCATCACTAGTGTTGGTATAACAAATAGATAAATGGATAAAGGACAGAATAAGTTTTCTGAGATGTATTTTTAATGCTAGTAACTAAAACTTGGAAGTACCTTCTTATAAAAATGTGACATTACTTATCCTATATACATAATTAAATGGTATAAAGTTGCTCTAATTTTCTGCTATGGTGTGATTGCCTTGTGGTTGTTCTTTTTCTACATGGTGTTTTGCATTAGGAGCTCTGATTTATTTGTTTATCCCTTCAACAAGTATTTTGAGAGTCTTCTGTGCTGGGCTTTGCTTTGGTCACTCTTACGCTATGCCCACTTTCTGAGCCTGTAATGAACAGCACATGGCTCTTCCTCTTTCTGCCTTAAAAGGTCATGACGATGCAAATGATTTCTATCATATTGTTTTTCTCAGAAATGATTCCAATTGCTTCTTTGTTAATAAATTGCTAGATTATTTCAAGGGAAAAGCAGAGGTGAGGAAATTTATAAGGAACTGCAGAGACAAACCCTGGAATGTAAATACACAGTAAGCAGCTGTCCCTCTGCCCCTTAGAAAACCAGTGTTGAAGAAAACAAAAATCCTCTTGCTGCTTACATGTTTATAGTCAAAAATCGTGGTGGAAGAACATGATCCAGCATGGATGTCAACGGTAGCAGTATTTTTTTCATTGTCAATTGTCACTGTTTCCTGAACATTGCCACCATTGTTGCCTGGGCTGAAGACGTTATAAACCTAGAATTGACAACAAAGATATTATGGGTTTTCCATAAATCACATGCATTTGAAAGGCAGGTCTCTCAGCAAAATAAAGCTTTCTAATTACTGCGAGCAAGTCATTAAAGGCTAAAACTTCTTCCTTGGAATCCTAGTCCAAAGCCCAGGCTAAGATAAGAATGCCAAGCTTTTCTTCAGTTTACTGCATCATAAAAAGGAGAAGAAATGATATCACAGGAGACTGACCACATTTTAAAGGAATGGGTTACATTGGTGAAGGCTTTGCAGTTAGAAATGATCACCCCATTATTTTCCTTATTGGTTATTTCTGGGATTCCATCTCAGGGCACATGGACTCTCCACTGTCCTTCAGATTCTCTTTTATCTTCCTTTTCACCTCCCAACATTTCTAAGGAAACAGTTTACCTCATATCCATGCGACTGTGTCCCAAAGATGGCCAGCACCATCAGAAATGCCACCTGAAAAAACAGAGCAGTCACATCCATTCCTTGTCGGGTAGTCACTGAGGGTGGGAACCAGAGGGGTAGACCCGGACACCTAGAGACACTGGTAAGTGGTCAAAAAGTGGAAAGCAGTCCACTTCCAAAGTGGAAAATACACACATTCACACACTCAACAGGCATTTGTTGAGTTTATGGCATTTATAAGACACAAGGCCCCTTGCCACTTTGTTCTCAACTTTATCACCCTCTAGATAGAAGAAAAAACTGGGGGCTGGTGAATAGAATGGAAGACCTTATTTTCCTATGAGTATATTCCAAAATAATTCATACTGGCTTTGGATTACTTGTGAACGATAATGTCCTCTGGTTAAAAAAGAAAAGAAGATCTTTAATCCCTTGAGACTGAGAGAGTGAAATAGACTTAAAATAGATTCATAAATGATAAAAACACAATGGATTTCTAAGAGAAACTATGAAACCAGGATGCTTAAAAATACAGTTAACATTTGAGGCTGGCATCAAGGAAAATCTCTATATCCTGCTAACCCATGGCCTTGTGGTTTTATCAGGTGAGTGCTGGGCCAGCACACTGCAAGCCTGACATGGAGGCAGATCTGATATTTTGCAGACATGCTGACCAATCCAACATGCTGACATTAATGTCGTGCTCTCTCTGCAGGGCATCGTAGTGCACTACACTATCATTGAAAGGAGAAGATCTGTGGGAAGGGCAGATACTTTTAAGAACTGTCAGTGGGACTTTTTAACGTCCTTTTTCATTTCACTCCTAACATTTGTCATTGGGGTTGCAGCAGCTAACTAAGATGCGCTGCAAATATCCAATGTGCCCACTTATACAGAGGCTCACCTTCTCTACCCCAAGCCTGCTCTATCAACCTGTGATGCTCCATTCTATTTAGTTGATTTAGAATAGATATTTGAATAAGATGATGAACAGCCCACTATACTAATATGATTAGAAGGCGCTCAGGGAGGGTCCTCTGCCCCCAAATAATCTCCCACGCAATACCATCATTAGTACACCCTGGTTATAAAATTTTCCTCTTAGAAAATCAAGCAAGCCCTGGGAGAGGAACTCTTCAAACTCACAGCTTTTATGGCTTAACACTTTGCTTTCTCCCTTAGCAACTGAATGAGAATAAGAGACAGAGGCTAGAGGAAGGAACCCCCTTCTGAATCAGTGTGGCACTATGGAGACTGGGATCAGATGGAGGAGTGGGGTCACTCAGGGAAGGAATGCTTTGCCTTAAGGGAGAGTTTAGATGAGTAGACGTGTTGACACTCAGCTGCTTAGATTGTGCTTGGCTGCTCCTATAAGCAAGACTTAACCTGGATAAATTACATCCTAAATCCCTCATTCATAGGCTTGAAAAATTTGCACTCTTCTATGTCTCCTGATCTAGAAAATGAGGATAATACTTTCTAGCTTACAGGGTTGAAGCAATGAATAGATGGAATTATTCCTGTGAAAGATTAGCCTACAATTTAATATGCATTTGAAATTCTAGATGTGGTTTAATACCATAGCTGCTATTATTACTATTACTGGCATTTTTAAAAATTACCACTTCTCTTTTTTTTAAATAGTAAATGTAATTTCTCTAAAATGCCAGCTTACTAACAACGCTTGAGATAAGGGATTAATATTAAACATATTCCAAATTAAAATTACCTACATATATCCAATTTTTCTTTTCTTTTTAGGTAAACATCACCAAAAAAAAAAGAGAGAAAGAAAAAAGACAAGGGACACACAAATATTCAACTTAAAACTCAGCACTATTTCTGCCAAAGACATTATGAATTTAATAACAGAAGCTTAGAAGCATGAACAGAGTCTAAGACCCCTGAAATCTTTGACATATTGCACATGAACATTCTCTGCAAGCAGCCCATCACAAGGGTATCAAGAAGTATAAATAAATACTCACAAGAATTTTCATTTTGCCTGTCGGGAAGAAGGTGCTGGAGCAAGTAAAGCTGCCTGGTATAGCTTCTACCCTTTATATTGGTTTTAAGATGTGGAAATCTCTTTTCCAAATGATCACATCTGCACAGATCATGTCCATATCTTTGACACACCCCAGCAAACTGCTTTATCATGTTCAAGCACCAACCACACACCTGATATCAATGAATCTCATTAGTCAACAATGAAAATTCACCACTTGGTCACTCTGCAAATATTTCCTGCTTATCTGTTTTATGCTGTGCTTGAGATTTCAATTTCCACCCTTTAAAAATATTTCAGGATGCTTTTTCTATGCATAGACACATATGGACATATTCTTAAAATCTCCTCCTGGAGGTTTACCTTTTGTAAGTCCTGAGTTGGGTCCCCACTAAACCTTCTCATCACCGTCCTGCTTTTTTAATTCATCCACCTCAGGAAAGGGCATGAAACTATAGGCAAGGGCAGTGGCTGGGAGCCCTGCTTAGAGAATGAACAGTCCTAAGACTTTTTTTCTGTTTCCCTTTCATTTGGTGGCAATTTCCAGAGTTTCATGATAAACAAGGATCAGAAAACACTCTGCCCTATGACAAGGCCTAGCCAAATGCTTACATTGAACCTTGTCTACAATGCCATGAGAACTATGAGATATAATGCATTTCCAAGTTATCTTGGGAGGCACTGAGAAGTTCTCAGATTTTTTAAAAGAGAGAATACATTTTAATTCATATAATTGTTAATACCTCAATTAGAGATAAATGTTAAATTATCATTAGCATAAGACATGAATTTATAAGGTAAGGAAATTTATAAAAAAGACACCATGGTGGAGATTTACCTAAATCCCCACCATCATGTCTTTTTTAAAAATTTAAAAATGGTAAAGCATTTGTCTAACATGTGTGAGGCCCAGGTTTTGATCTCTAGCTCTGTGTGTGTGTGTGTATGTAAAATAATTATATATATAATTATTATTATATAAAATTACTATATGTAGTAATTTTGCAACTTATACATGTTCATATATATAGGTATATATATATAAATTATAAAATATTGAGGAGCACTACCAAATGTAAAAGGATTCCATGAACAATGTTCTTGCTCTGCAGCTGGAACAACTTCCTAATTAGCAGCTTTTAAAAATAATGGATATTTTACAAAGTGGATATTTGGGCAGTTGGGGGGGTCACCTAGTTCACTGGAATTCCCCTACCCTGGCTGTTCAACTGTGGCAGATGCAAAATGTGCAGGTCTATTTAATTTTTCTGAGATCCTAGTCCCAAAAGTGATTGCAATTTTGTAATATATTTGCAAATTTTCTCCCATATCTGGCTCCATAGACTCCAAAAAAGCAAGCAGACAAGGCCTCTAGACATCAGTGTTGATGGAAATATTACACACTACCCTCCACTTTGTCTCCTGGAGGGGTGCATCTTCCCTGTGTTCCCTTCCCTCTGTTCGCTTGCACTCGCTCTCTCTCCCATGCTCTGCGCCCCCAACTCCTGGCTTCCATGAGTGGAGCATAAACACCCTTCTGCCATGATGTTCTGCCTCACCTTGGTCCAGAGCAATAGACTCAAATCACCATGGACTGAAAATGAACTTTTCCTCCCCTAAGTTGTTGTTGTTGGGTATTTTCATCACAGAGACACAAAACCTGACTAATATATAAGTAACTCCCCAGAGTCACACAACTTGTAAGGGCAAGAGTGCAAAGTTAAGCCCAGGTCGACAGCATTGTCCACCCTCTTAACTACAAGAACCATATGTCCTCTGGGATTATTTGCTGGGTTAAGTGTAACTGCTTGCCTTGCGGAGATAGGAGCATTAGCAAGAAGGCTTCTGTTTCCAGAATGCTACTGAGATGGAGACTTGGAAATCCTCAGTACAACCCACAACTCAAAAATGAAAACAGGGGGAATGAGAAGCTGTATTTGTAAAAGTTTCTATGAATGAAATTTATGTCTCAGCTGCCCAGCTCCCCACTGAGGCGGTAAAATCACTGTTACAGAAGGGGTGTTGGGTGTGTCCACACTTTGGGTCTCTCATGCAATAAGTCTGAGAAAGGGTGCAGGCATGTAAGCTTCTAAAACTTACATGGGTTATTCTGATTGAAATAGATGTTTTTAGTCCCTCCTAAGTGCAAGGTTACCTAAGACCTTGCAAGATAAGGAACTTGCCCAAGTCTGTATACAGTCAGTGACAAAAACAAGACTATTTCCCACACCTCTTTGATTTCAGTAATCCTTAGTAGGTAAATCACTGAAACCTTTGAATAAAGAACTTCAGTGAATGAAAGGATTGATACTTATTTATCCACTCTACTCCTGGTCATTGCTTAGCTGAGCCCAACAGTATGGACACCAACACGTTTGCAAGTGGTCACGTACCCTGGACTGTATGCTTTGCTTGGGTCACAAGAAGTGTACAGTCAACTAACGCATTTCCCAAAAAAGTTGATCCAAATTACAGTGTGACACCTGGTTCACTAGATCTTCACAAGACTTGGCAATTCCAGATTCTTAAATTTTTGATGAGTATCAAGTGATATCCATTGTCGTGCTAATTTGTACCAACCCCACCTGATACTATTAATATTGAGTTAATAGTATCTTTCTCATAAATTTGTCCATTCCAGGTTCCTCATCTATAATTTACTGGTCATTTTTTCTAATTTATGTGCATTTGTAATTGCTACATAGAATTTTTTATATTCAGAATACATATTCTGGAATAGATAATCTTCTCCTGGTGTATAGCTCGTCATGTACCAACCTTGTTTATGATGTGATTTGTTTTACAGAAGTTTTGAATTTCAGTGTCAAAATGAGAAATATTTCCTTCAACAATTTGTGTTTGGAGTCCTGCTTAAGAAATGTTTCTAATGTCTTTAATGTATTTTCCTACAAGTCTTGTTTTTCACATTTAATTTTACTATTATATTTTAGTATAGTATTAGGTTTCAGCCCAATTTTTCCCCCCATTTGGATATCTGGTTGTGCCAGCATCTCTTATTGAATAGCTTAGCCTTTTTTATTTTTACTGACTTACAAAGTCATATAGTTTCCATGTATACACTAGCTGATCATTGTCTCTCTATTTCATTGGTATATTTATTTATGCAAAAAAAACACTGAATACCAGTATTAATTTTACTGTCTCAGGCTGAGGTTGTGGCTTAGCCATAGAGTGCTCGCCTAGCACGTGCGAGGCCCTGAGTTCAATCCTCAGCACCACATAAAAATAAATACATTGTATCCAACTATAACTAAAAAATAAATATAAAATATTTCACTGTCTCCATAAGTAAGTTCTGATATATGGCAGATCCAATCTCCCAGCCTTGCTGTTTTTCCAAATTGTCATGGCTATTCTCATGAGTTTTCTTTATCGTGCATTCTCCTTGTCATTGATTTCTATTCGACTAACCTCAAAATCACTGTTATTTTTCTAACTTTTTGAGTTGGGTACCATCCATTTAAGTTCAATATCTCTTGCCGTGTTTTAAAGAAAATATTCAAAAATATGTGTTTACCTCTAAGTACATTTCATTTGCATGCCTCACCTATTTCATCAGGGTTTCTGTTTGGTTTGGTTTGGTTTGGTTTTGGTTTTGGTATCAGGGATGCTGAACCACTGAGCCACATCCCCAGCCCTTTTTATTTTGAGACAGGGTCTCACTAAGTTACTTATGGTTTCATCAAGTTGATGAGGCTGGCTTTGAACTCTTGATCCTTCTGCCTCAGACTCCAGAGCCACTGGGATTACAGGCATTCACCACCATGCCTGGCCTATATCAGTTCTTAATATTTCTTAGTTTCACTCCTTAACCCAACAGTTGTCAGGGATACTTTTCAGTCTCTGGAGTTAAGGAATTTTCATATCTCTCTCTCTAACTTTCTCTCTCTCTTTCTTCCCCTCCTTCTTTTGCATAATTTGTAGACATTCTATTGGCATCAGATTCACCATTTTAGGTCAGGAGCCATTTTATCTAGAGGTTCCAAAGTTTCAATTCTGAGGCAAAGCTGCTTAACTTCCCTAAGAACATGGGCCTGCTCTCAACCCCACCCCAGCTTATACTCCTAAGCAGCTTATGAGATTCCTCTTGTGAGTGCCGATAGGCTGCTGCCCTCCTTGGAGGGGCAACCTTGTTGGTATGCTTCATGTTACCAACAATAAATCTCTTGTGTGGGATTTCGGTGTGTGGTGTGATGTTTGGACTTTGCATGGACTCTGCAAGTGTCCTTTCACATTCCACACATATTTGAAATAAATGTATATCAAATGTGTGTTTTCTGTCTGGTGATTACATTTGAAATGGATTTTAAAATTAGATCAAACTTATTAATTTTATTTTCCTTTTTTTTTAAGTGCTGGGGATGGAACCCAGGGCCTTGTGCATGCAAGGCAAACACTCTACCAACTGAGCTATATCCCCAGCCCTTATTTTCCAACTATTAACATTATTCCCAATTTTGGATCCACCTGATGTAACTAATTCTACTAGAGCTGCATCAAAAATTATCTTTATGATTATGCTTTTGTCTGATTCTGTGTAAGTTCATCTTAGCATGTTGTCCTTAAGATCAAGGTCTTTCATTTTCATTTTATGTAGTATGTTCCACTTTGCCTCCGTTTATGGCTTTGTTTTGCTTTGTTTTGTGTTCCTGGTTAGTTTGCTTTCTTTGATATTCTTTGGCTGGAACAGTTCTTTGGTCCTTTTATTTTCCACTTTTCTATGTGGTATTGCTTTAGATGTTTCTCTTGCATTTAGCATTTTACCAGTCTGACTCTTTCAATTTATGAATATCATTTTTTTCTTCATTGTGATTACTAATATATTTTGGACTTTTTTCTACTCTCTTGCTGTATTGTGTACTTACTGCTTTTTCTTTGCATTCTCTCCCATTTTTCTGCCTTCATTTATAAATACTTTTTTCTTTCTTTTCCCTGTCATTATGATTTAATTTTATTACTTATTACATTGAAACCTTAATATGCATACTTAATTGCTCATATTTCCTACAAATCCTATGTTTTTATCTTCTTCCCCAAAGAGACAATAAACTCAGTACCCTTTAACCAATTACTAAGCATGTTTTCTAGCCCAATATTGTTATAATTGTGTAGAATTTTACTTACTCTAAAAAATAAAAAATAATATGTAAGCTTACTATCAGTGGTTGTTAAATTTACTGTTTTGTCAATTCCTGTGCTAATTATTTTTCTCATATTCCCCAAATTTACTTTGCTTTTTGTGTAAGTATATATCTTAATTGTTCTTTTATTGGGAACCTACCAATGTTAAATGTGCTTGGTCTTTTCATGTCTGAAAGTGTCTTTGTTTTCTCCTCACTTTTAATGAGCAGTGATAGGTTTACATCTGTTTTCTTTCTAGCATTATGCCATTGCCTCTTGGCACCTACTGTTGCTGACATGAACATGCTACCTGTGTAATCATGATCTTCCTAATTTATTCTTTTTCATAGTAATACACTATTTTATTCCAACATGTTTTGTTTAATAATTTCTTATATATGTAATGTCTTCATTTGTATCTTTGGGTGTCTTAAACACCTTTATCTATATCTATCTATATCTATATCTATAGATAGATATTTTTTTCCTAACTATTGGATTGTTCAAACCAAATAGAAAATCCACTCCAACTACTGATATGGTCAGTTGCCCCTCTTGACAAGCAGACCCACTTTAGGCCCATTCTAACTATGACCCTTTTTAATTTTGAAACCTAAATTCTCTGTTTTTACAATATTTGCCAGACATTTTTATTTGCATGTACTATAATAAGCAAGTTCACCAAGTCTGAAATAAAAGTAGTTGCTTTATTTCCCCAAAGCAGCTCTTACCTTGGATACTATCATTTCTGTTGACAATTTCTTCATGTCTTCCTTGATTCTTCTGCCATTTCTCTGGGATGTCATGCCTTTTCCCCCTATATGTCTTCCTTTTCCATTCATCATACCAAACTTCCATTCCTTGTCCTCGCCACTACATACTCCCTATCACAGTGACCTTTATTAGTTAAAATTATCTGCACTAGCTACCATAACAAACAATGCCTAATTCATAGTGATTTGAGAAAAAAAATTTTTTTCTAATTCATGTGAAGTCCAGTGCAGCTGATGTTCTTGGTGGGTAGCTCCCCTCCAAGTAATGAATCATGGATTTTAGCTTCTGTCTTATGAGGCTTCCCTAGTCTCACTCTGTAGCTTCAGGATTATCCTGGTATCCTCCAGGTGGTAGAAAGAGGGCTAGACCAACAGTTAGGTTAGATTAACACCTGCTTTTAACTTCTTCAGACGGAAAGTGGCCTCCTCTGCTCACTGTCCTTTAGCAAAGAGCAATGGCACAGCCCCATCTAGTTATTAGGAAAATGGAGCTCAACCCTGTACCTAAGAAGCCAGTCTATACCAAAAGACCAAAATTGACTTTCCTTCATCCTTACCATCACCATTAATTCATGGCTTGGAAACATAATTTTGCCTACATTTCTCTTTGTTCAAACACTTTTTAAAATTCTTCATTGAGTAAAGGACAAAGTTTAAAACGTGAAATTTAATTCACTCTACAGTCTTGTCCCAATGTAACTTCCCCACGTGGTATAAGAAAAGGTGCTACAATTTGGATCTTGAATTCCCTCCAAAGGCCCATTTGCTGAAGGCCTGGACACCAGCCTGTAATGCTACTGGGAGGTGGTGTAACCCTTAGGAGGTGGAACCTAGTAGAAGGAAGTTAGTTATTGGGGGTATGACCTTGAAGGGGATTCTAGTACCCCAGCCCCTTCCTGTCTGTCTCTCTTTTGTTTTTCAGCTGCCATGAAATGAATAGGCCTCTTCTGACATGTGTTTCTACCATGATGTACTGAGCCACCACAGGCCCAAATCAATGGGACAGAGTAACTATGGACTGAGTCCTTTGAAACCATGAGCCAAAATAAATCTTTCCTCCTTTTAAGTTGATCACCTCACGTATTTTGTCACAGTAACAGAAAGCTGACTACCACAAAAGGAAATATTCCAAATGAAAGAAAGAAAAAGTGCTTATAGAGTCAGAAAGATTCTCAGGTACTGAATTGCCACTAGAGACACCCAAGCCATCCTATTGTACTGTCCTATTTTTTCTCTGCATATCACTAATTCCCCACCTTTTTTTTCATGCTATTCTTCCATACTCCTTTCTTCATTTTGTCTTTCTTTCTCCTCTTTTTCTCTCCATCCCTCCTTTAGTTCCTTTTTCCCTCCTGTTCTTAAAGACTGCCTACCTTATGAAAATCACTGGGAAAACATCCTGAAAAGAATAAAAGATCAACTAGAGGCAAAGAATATCTGTCTTCAGAGAATTTGCTGTGTAGCAGAAAATATAAATATTAAAAGATATTGTTTTATTCAGCTTTTTTGCTGCTGTGACTAAAATACCTTACCAAAACAACTGTAGAGGAGGGAAAGTTTATTCAAGGGCTCGTGTTTCAGAGGGCTCAATCCATAGACAGCAGTCTCCATTCCTCAGGGCTAAACATAATGGCGGAAGAGTATGGCAGAGGGAAGCAACTCACGTAACAATCAGGAAGCAGAGAGAGAGAGATCTCCACTTGCCAAACACAAATATATACCCCAAAGCCATACTCCCAATGCCCCACCTCCTCCAGCCACTTCCCACCTGCCTTCAGTTACCAATTAATCCCATCGGGTGATTAATGCGCTGATTGGGTTAAGGCTCTCATAATAATCATTTTTCCTCTGAACCTTCTTGTATTTTTCTCACACATGAGCTTTTGGGGGACACCTCACATCAAAACCATAACAGGTAGTGATTATAAAGTTTCAGAAGAGAAGTACAAGTAGAATTATTTGATAATCCAGAATACAAATTGTATTGATCATATCTATCAGTGATAAACAAAAGCATATTTATAGTCTCCATTGTTTCCTATATTATATAAAACAGGCACTCATTTCCTTTAATGGCCCTAAATTCTACTGATGAGATATGCAGAATCTGAGAATCACATACACAGGCCATAACATATCCCTTTACTCCCTGTTCTGCCAAAGATCCACTTTAATATGGTAGGCCAGCTCTGACTTTTGCTGCAATATGTCAAGTAAGGACTCAAAAAGTATTATTGGGAAAAAGAAAATCCAACTCTAAGTATCCCTGTAATGTGGGTACAGTTATTTAGGAAAATCTAATAGTGATTCTACCATAAGCAAAATAACCTCAGCAGATTAGCAACTCAACGAGACTCTGTCTCTAAATAAAAAATATTAACAAAGGTTGGGGATGTGGGTCAGTGGTTAAGCACCCCTGGGTTCAAACCCCAGTGGAGAGAGAGAGAGAGAGAGAGAGAGAGAGAGAATATAATATCAATTCCATGCAAATTCTTCTAGAAAACAAGAGAGGCGAGTACATTTCCCTACTCACAGTTAAGGCCAGTACTCTCATACAGAGGAAAAGAAAACTACAAACCAAAATCCTGCATGAATACAGATAAAAAGAATCTTTCAAAATGTTAGCCCATTGAATACAACAATATATAAAAATAATATTACATTGTGATCAAATGAAGTTTTTCCTGGAATGTTAGGGTTTTTGACAACACTTAAAAATCAACCAATGTAATCCAACATACTGTAAACTGAAAATTAAAAGATATATAATTTTGATAGATACAGGAAAACATTTGGCAAAATTCAACATTCTGATGATAGCAACTCTTAGGAAATGAGGAGTAGGAAGGAGTTGCCACATCCTGATAAAGGACATCTGCAAAAAAGGAAAGAAAAAGAAAAAACTCTTCAGCTATGTCACACTTTAAAATTCACAAAAAAATTAATAAGTGGGACTTTAGTAAAGTTAAAATTTTTGTTCTTCCAAACATACTCTCTCAAGAATATGAAAATAAAAGCCACAGAGTGGGAGAAAATAGTTGCAAAATACATACCTAATACAAGAACTGATACTCTAGAATATGCAACGAACACCCAAATTCAAGAAAATTAAAAACAAGCAGAAGATTTGAAGAGACAATGGACCAAAGAAGATACATAGATAGCAAGTAGGTACATAAGTAGATGCTCAGCTTCATTGATAATTAGGGAAATGCAAATTAAAATCATGATGTGGTACCACTATATGCACATCAGAATGGCTGAAACAACAAAGAAGCAGATTGAAAAAACATTGAAAATTATGATTGGAGGACCTGGAAAATTTATGCACTGCTGTGGGAATGCAAGATGGCAAGAGCAATATGGAAAACAATTTGGCAATTTCTCATCAAGTTACATATAATTACCTTATGGCCCAAACATCTCACTCCCAGGCATCTAACCAAGGGAAATGAAAATATGTAGCCACATTAGAAACTGTGCATGAATATTTGGAGTGGCTTTCTATCATGCAAAACCAGAAACAACTCAAATGCTTTTCAACTGTTTATAGCCAAACCATGGTAAATTTATGTAATAGAACACTACTTTATGATTAAAAAATCAGTAAGAAAGGATATACCTCAACACATAACAATCTCAAATACAGTATTCTGAGTGAAGCCCCTAGTGCTTATACACAGACAGTATACACAAACCAACTCCCAATCAGATTAACATAAAATGTCATACATAAAATATCTCAAGTCTATCACCTAAAACATCATGCTTAGCTACCTTTTTTAAATTAATTTATTTATTTTAATTAGGTATATATGGCAGCAGAATGCATTTTGATTCATTGCACACAATTGCGGCACAACTTTACATTTCTTTGGTTGTACAGGATGTAGCATCACACCATATGTGCAGTCATACATATACCTAGGGCAATGATGTCCATCTCATTCCACCATCTTTCTTGCCCCCATACACTCTCCCTACCATCCCTCCCCTTTGCCCAATCAATGTTCCTTCATTTTCCCATGCTTCCCTGCTCCCCATTATGGATGGATCAGCATCCACTTATCAGAGAGAACATTCAGCCTTTGGTGTTGGGGGATTGGCTTACTTCACTTAGCATGATGTTCTCCAACTCCATCCATTTACCTGTAAATGCCATAATTTTATTCTCTTTTAATGTTGAGTAATAATCCATTGTGTCTATATATCACAATTTCTTTATCCATTCATCTATTGAAGGGCATCTAAGTTGCTTCCACAGTTTAGCTATTGTGAATTGAGCTGCTATGAACATTGATGTGGCTGTGTTACTATAGTATGCTGTTTTTAAGTCCTTTGGGTATAGACCAAGGAGAAGGATAACTTAGTCAAATGGTGGTTCCATTCCAAGTTTTCTAAGGAATCTCCATACTGTTTTCCATATTAGTTGTCCCAATTTGCAGTCCCACAAGCAATGTATGAATGTGCCTTTTTCCCTACATCCTTGCCAACATTTATTCTTGTCTGAATTCTTGATAACTGCCATTCTGACTGGTGTGAGATGAAATTTTGGAGTAGTTTTGATTTAGCAATTCTCTAATTACTAAAGATATCGAACATTTTTTCATAAAACAAAAAAAAATGCATATGTGAGAAATAGCAAGAAGGCTCAGCTACCTTTGAAGCAACATACGATTATTTAAAAGTGGACTTAGATTGGCTATAAATGTATTTTGAAAACTCAGTGACCTCTAAAACAACAACAACAAAAACTATCAAGTATATTTGATATGCCAAGAAAAGAGAGAGAAGAGTGTCATATAAAATAATATAAAATGTTTAGTTAGAGAAAGAAAACCAGAAATAAAAAAGTTCCATAAACAGAAAAGTTACAGACATCGTAGCTATTAATCCAATGATATTAATAACGATTTTGAATGTGAATGATCTAAATACACCAAGAAAAATAGATTATCTGAGAAGGTTAAAAAAGACTCAGCTATATGTTGTCTATAAATGCACTTTAAATATAAAGACATTAGTTAAAAACAGAGATGGAGAGAGATACCCAACTAATGCTAATCAAAAGTCAGCTGGAGCAGCTGTATTAATTTCAGATAAAGCAGAATTGAGATTAAGGGAAATTATCAGTGATAAGTATAATTTACACAATTATAAAAGAATCAGTTCTTCCAGAGGAAACAACAATTCTTAATTATTCACTTAACAACAGAGCCTCAAGATATGTGAGGCAACTGGGTTGTTGGCACATGCTACTAATTCCAGCAACTCAAGAGGCAAAGGCAGGAAGATCACAAGTTCAAAGGACACTTCAGCAATTTAGTGAGAACTTGTCTCAAAAAAAGGGGCGGGAGGCGGTGAGGATGTAGCTTCCTTGGGGTGTGTGTGTTGAGGGGAGGTGTTAATTAGAAAATTCCAAACCTTTTAATCAATTTTTCTGTGAACCTAAAACTTCTCTAAAAACAAAATGTATTTTTTTGAAAATATTTAAAGGGCTATTTATTTGTTAAAAAAAATAAATAGTCCTTTAAATATTGATGGAACTACAAAAAGAAATAGACAAACTCACTCATAGCTGAAGACTTCAATACTCTTCTATCATTCATTGATAGATTATATAAACAGAAAATCAGTAAGGATATAATCAAACTGAACAGCACTAACAATAAATTGGAGTCATTTGACATTTACAGAATCCTTCTTTAAACAGCAGCAGAATATAGATGTTTCTCAAGCTTTTATGAAAAACTCACCCAGTAGATCATATTCTGATCCACAAAATGCACCTTAATAAATTTAAAAGAATAGAACTACAAAGCATATTGTCAAACCACAATAGAATTAAATTAGAAATCAATAACAGAAATATAACTGGAAAATCCCCAATTGTCGGAAGTCTGAACAACGTATTTCTAATAGCACATATATCAAAGTCTTAAGAGAAATTTAAAAAATCCTAAATAGACTAAGTGAATAGCTCTGTGTAGTATAATGATATGCGCCAATTATTCTTTGACAATGTTCCATGTTTTCTACAATCGTAGAAATTGTAGGAATTCTTTTTGATGACCAAAAGAAAGTTTGGGATTATTGTTAAAAAGTGATATTTAAATGGTGAGCAATTGTGCGTGAGGAGGAAGAGAGTGGGTGAAGAATCAGAGTCGAGGATGGCTGAGGTACCTACCTTGATTGACTTGAGTTTAAAATGCTATTAAAACTAATAGAAATTACAGAAAATCAGCGTGTTTGAGAAATAGTGAAAGTGGTTTGGTCTAAAGTCTATCTGACTTTGGAACATAGTTATCTAACACATGCAATAAATAAAGACGAAGCTTGGTAGGGTTGAGTCCCACTTTTCAATGATGTAAAGGTGGCTCAAGTGTTCAGAGCAGAGCAAGTCACACGAGAAAGAGGCAAAGGGTGAAAAAAGAAGATCAAGGAGAGAATACAATCCCGACACTGAAGGGACCCATGATAGAAAAGAGGAACTCAAATGATGGGATGGTAGAAGTAGAAATGGGAAAAGAGGACATCACAGAACTCCAGACAGGAGACCATTTCCAAAAGTAAGAGAAGAGCAGGATTAAAAAGCACAAAGTCAAGTCAGTGGGGCACTGAGAAGCCCGGGGTCAGAGGCTCATTTTGAGCCCCAGTACCATGGTTAGCCTTTGATTACCCTGAAGCCAAACTACAGAGAGCTGAGCTATGCCTGTAAGTGAGGAAGTAGAATTAGAAAATATGTGATTCTCTTAATAGATGTAAAGAGGAGGACAAGTGCAAGGTCTCTGTTCATGAGGAAAGTAGAGTTAAGGGAAGGATTTTATGCTTATTTTTGCTCTGTTTTGTTAGTATTGGGGATATTTGACCCTATAAGAAGGAACAAACCAATAGGAAGAGATTGAAGCCTGAGATAAAGGACAGCTATTTGATTCAGGAAAGTGGAAATCAGAGAAATGTTGGTCTTGGAAGCAATATATTAAGAACACTGGGCTGGGGTTGTGGCTCAGTGGTAGAGTGCAAGACTAGCATGTGTGAGGGACTAGGTTTGATTCTCTGCACCATATATAAGTAAATAAAATAAAGGTCCATTGACAACTAAAAAAAAAGAACACATTTCTCCAGGATGGATGAATGAAGATGGGGTGAAGATAGAGATTGGAAGATGCATAATACCTTCCGGGTTTTTAGTGGACAGGGTAGATAGGTGAAAGATGGGAAGACATAGAAGACTGACAAAGATGTGAACAGCCATGGAAAGGAAGAGGGAAGAAGTTGACTACAGACAAATAAACAAACAACAAAAACAAAAACATTGAATTCCACTGATACTACTACAGGTCCAAGAAGAATTGGTTTTGAGTTTAAACTCTTTTTTTATTTTAACTTCTACTCAAGAAGGAAAAGAAAGGGCTTTGGGGATTATTGGGCCTTATCTAGATTTGAGGAAGGTGGCCAACATTGGAGAACCTATTTTGTACCTGAATTTCAGTTGAGGTAATCCTTTACTGAGCCCTAATCACATGGCAGGACGCATTGGAGATATAAGGGGTTTGAGTCATACAGCGAGAATTCCTCAGTCTGATAGACACACAAGGAGGCCACTAACATCATCTGTCTATAACATTTGATCTATTTTAAAATGAGTCAGAATATTTCCAATAATAAAGAATCTTTACATTCCCCAAATACATAAGCTTGTTTATATACCTACCTTTATACGTGCCTGATATTCCTTTACGAAGAGACTAGATCAAATTTAAAGGTGTGTCAATTATGAAAAAGGTAAGTGAGATTGCTTTTCTAGAGGAACACCCATGGCTACCAACTAAAATATTAATTTAGTGGGAGGAGATCAAGGATATTAGAACACATAGGTGGAGGAAAGAGCAAGGAGCTCTCAGACGTTCAGAGACATGTTGGACACAAGAGAAAGGGCAGTTTCAAGTGGCTACTGGTGAAGATGAAATCCCTATAATATCTCCAGCTCAGTGTAGAGCAAATGGTTGATTAGTTGGATAGTCTGACTCAATTTTTGTCTCTCCTTGTGACTAAGTGAGATTCTGAATGACCATGAAGTTGAGTATTAGAAATGTTATAAGGAGTCTTCCCTGTGGCCACTGAATCCCCAGTTCACACCATTTGGCTCCGCTACTTCTTCTTAGGCTGGAGGGTACAACCCTCTTCCCTATGTGTCTGTGAGTCTGTCTCATAGGGCTCAGCCAAAGGTCTACCTGCTGCAAGGAGCCTCTGCAACCACTCCAGCTCAGAAAGGCCACAATCTTGCGAATATTTGTCCCCACTATTCATGAAGAAGCTGCAAGGTATAAAGGACAAAGCACATGCTCCTACGTATGTAAAGTCACTGATCCATTATTACCTGCCATGTGATCTGGGACCAGCTACAAAGCCTCTCAAAACCAACACTTTCCTTACCTTTCTTTGGTATCCATAATATTGATGTGTTGCCTTCCATCAGAATCCATTATGCCATTTGCAAAGCCCAGTACAAATGGGAATAGGGGACCCCTTGTTCAAACAGTAGGAGGGGGGGAAGTTTTTTCCTTTCATCCATAAATTGTCTCTTTCTCTTGACCTTAAATGGTGCTTTTGATTTATCAATTGATGTCACACTCCCTTGGTCAGCAGGGAGTGCACATTTGTAAGATTAGTGCACATCCTCAAAGTTTCCTGGAACTCCATCCTGCAACATAGAATGTAGATGTATGTTTCTGGTCTTGATCCTTCCTGCACCAGAGCGTGGACCTTGGAGGCATACTTGTCACCTGTCCGTAAAGCCACACTTCCTTTTATACAGATTTCAGGAACTTGAGCACTGGTTATTTTACACTTTTAAATGTTTCATAGCTCCTATGCTTAAATGGGACATTGCATTAGTTGGAGCTAATGAATTGCTATCAATTGATTTGTTTTCAATATGAGAAGATGAGTATAGGGTTGTAGGCTCAGGTACCCTTTGCTGAGCAGCAAGGACAAAACTTCTTTAGTTTGCATGAGGGGAGTTCTGCTTTTCTCTGTTTTCAGTTCCAGTGAGACTTCTAAAGGAAAAGCACTCCTGAATAAGTCCCAATGGATGCAGTTTCTTAAGCATTTTCAGGAACAAGATCCTGGGATTGTGGGGAAGAGAGCAACTGAATAGTCATGCAAGTTCAGAAATTCTCTGGGGATCCAAAGTCTCCATCTGAGGCCATGTTCTCCCAGAAGTGAAGAGTATGCATAGGTATATATGTTCTATTTAAAATGTAGAAAAGGAAATCAGTTCCAAACAGTCACTCTGCAGAAAACTGTGATTCACAAAACTGTGTTTCATTGTTCAGTGGACTTGGGGCAAGTCCTTTACTTTGGCTTCTTCTGCCAAGTAAGCTCTGGAAGACAGTGTCATGCAGGGCCACTCTGGCTCTTGGTGTGGCTCTGCCAGCTCCAGCACTCTGGTTCTGGTCCATGTGGGATCAGATTCTCATCTTTCAATGAGCAGTTCTGTCCTTTCCAGGCCTGAAGGGTAAGATCGAGTGAATAAACTTTAATCATGAGTGCTTTTATACCCTTGTCACCAAACTGCTTCAATATGAATGCTGAAAGAGAATAATGATGTTATTTTTCTGAAACCACAGGGTAATTATAAAAGCAGCATCTTATTATCACTTTGTGATTTCTATTCCTCATATGGGTGTATTTTCTACAAAAAAAATCATCTTTTCATAACAGAAATACTTAACCAGGTTTGACCATTCTCCAAAATGATGAAAAAATATACTTTTGTATATTTTATACCAATGATGAAATTACTCAGGAGAACTTCTTTTAGCAAGATTTTTCCAAACCCAGTTTACACACTGTAACACTCAACTAACAACTAATCTGAGCCATAATATATCACTGTTCATCCCTGAGGGGACCCAGACTTCTTGGAAAATGCAATTGAACAGGCTTATACAAGCAGCAACAGAAAGGCATATTTAAATGTATTCTGGAATGCAATGATCCCAGAGGAAAGAGCAAGAAAAAAAACCTCAGCGATGCCTCAAGAAAGAGCTCCCTCAAGTTTGCTGTCATTTGAAAAGAATTTCTCTTCTATACAAAAACAACTACATTATAAGTTTGGATTTTCTGGAAGTGGAATCTTACTAGTAATAATGATTAAAATGCTATTTTACACATTCTTATTGCTCTTTTTTGAATATGTCATTTCTGGCCACAAGGACATATGGAAGATTTGATACAAGTATACTATTCCCACAAAGCCAGGGCTATAGTCACAGGAGTTATTGGTAGTTTTAGCTAAAAACTGGTAAACCCAGATGCAGGAGGGGTCAGAAATTTGCCCAGACATAAAATATGTTCAGACTTCATAATGAGCCACCTGACTTGGGCTATTAAAAAATAGCCCAGCAAATTGGTGCACAGGTAGTTTAGAAAAAAAAAAAATCTCTGCAGGAAGGAACTTCCACACTCAAATACATTATAGCATGAGAATTAATGGACTAAAGCCACCTAAGTTCTAAATAAGAGAAATGGGGCAAAAATTCCAGGGAAGGCTTCATAGTTATCAATGACTGACAGGCCAGTCTACTAGCTAGCAAACACAGTAGAGGGAACCCCAGAACAAGATTATTTAAGGATGGCAATGTGTCCCACAAGTAAGATTCCCTTCCACTTGAAGGGTAGGGGGTCATTGAGGCGGGGAAAGAGAGAGAGAAATGCAAAAAGCCTGATTTCTGTGGGAAAGCTCTAAGTCTCCACATCAGTGGTAGGAGCATACGGTGCATGGAATTCATCTTGTTTGTTCCAGAGAAGGGGAGTTTTCACTTAGTGCAACAATCAGGGTGTGGAGTACAATGAAGTCTTGGGCATGTGTGCACTGTAAGATAAAATGATAATAGGGGTTTGCTTTTTGGTGTGGCCCAGCATTAACCTCTGTGGGCAGGGCAGATCTATTTACCTATGGACTGGTTGGCCCCACAGTAATCCCAGGGCACTGGGGCTGCACTATCATCAGACTCCTTCCAGGTACCACCACAGCCAAGGGATGGCAGCATCTCTCAAGCTAACCCCCAAACACAGAAATGGATAAATATAGTGCACATTGTATCATCTGATTTACACAATTCAAATATTTTAAAAGGACCTAGTAAGTATCATGTGTCAGAATATTCTAGGTCCTATGAAAGTGACCAAAAAAAAAAAAAAATCGACACATTTTGCCTTCCTCCCAAGAGGGCATGAAATGTAACTCTCAAGGCAAGAAGGATCAGAGAGAGTTGCTGATACTTCACTAATATTTTTAGCTTTGAATGAGACCAGGATTGAAGTGAAGGTTGGTCCCTGTCCCCTGCCACACATACTCGTAAAGCCACCATTCTGATTTGGGGAACTATTGAAATAACAATATTGTATAAAGGAGGAATTTCTTCTTTATTGCCCACAGGAAATCTAAAGCCTAGAGGGGGAAAAATGACTCATTGAAAGAAGGAAGAAGAACAGAATATAGGTCTCCTGAATCCTAGCTTCATCTAGTAGCTCACCGAATGGATTTTCAAACCCAAGGTGCAACCTCAGAGTCAGCACCAATATTGATTCCCTAAGGAAGGTGCCCTTATAAATATTAACAGGTGTTAGGAAAGTTAATAAAAGGAAAAGGAACATAATGAGGTTCTGTTGTTGATTAAGTTTAAGAGAATCTGGATGAAACAATGGGCACAGATTTCTCTCCTACAAATTTCTTAACACATTCAATATGTGAATGTGAATTGTCTATTTTGAAGATGGAAACCCTGAACCTATCTCTCTCTCTCTCTCTCTCTCTCTCTCTCTCTCTATCTGCCATATCAGCATTTCACAGATCCACTACAAAATATGTCAACCTCAAGTCACATGTAAGGTATGACCTGCAAAATATGTACTACGTACTACAATAATATACTAACATGACAACCCAAGGCTGAACCTAAAGACAGACCATACTGCCCACTCTTCGACCTTACAGTGTTGTGACAGTTCCTAAAGTAGATGAAAACCTCTTTACACATGTCTGCCCCAAAGCCCAGGCTTATTGATCTTTGCAGCTAATAGTGAGTTTGAAAAGTATTGGTGGATGCGTTAAAAACTTAAGTAATATCTTTCTAGAACTGACCTAATCTACTCAACCAACATTTGGAAGAGATGTTGATATCCACGCTTCAGAACGATGAAACCCCTTCTTCTTCTTCTTTTAACATAAAAGATCAGTTTATTTCCATATTATAGCTGAAAATTTTAGAAATTAAAAATAGATACTAGGTACATTCGTGTTCAGAAAACTTGAAATACTTAAGTATGAAGTGTGTACACTGAAAACACAAAACATAGTTAAAAGAAAGTAAAGAGCACATAAATAAATGAGAAAATATAGCATGCTTATTATGCTTTAGAAAATTCAGAATTGTAAATATGTTAAATCAACTCAAATTGAACCATAGTTTCAAAGCAATCTTAATCAAAATCTGAACTATTTTTTAAAATGGAAATCAATAAATTGATTCTATAACTTATGTGCAAACATAAGGGCTAAGAATTATTTTAGTCTTGCAAAAGCAAACAACAACAGCAAAATTTGGGTGATTCTAAATGATTTAAAGACATCATAGAGCTACTGTATTCAAAGAAGTATGTTATTGATGTAAAAATTAGATCGATCCATGGAATAGAACAGAGAATCCAGAAATAAACTCATACTTTCATCATGAAGTAAGTTTCAGCTAAGGCTCCAATTCAGTTCAAGCAGAACCCCTTCTTCTTATAGGTCCAATCTATGTACAGGGCACAATTGCCAGCACAAGAAGGTTTCCAAGGGAGAAATTTTTGATCAGCAATTAATGAGATACAGGTTTTCAGCAAGTTTGACTCAACAGCTTCAGTTTGTAGGAGAGAGCAAGAAAAAAAATAAACTTTAATTTGTCTCCATGAATGTTTTGAGCAGTTGCTTGTCAGCCCACATTTTATCTTTCTGATGAAAACTTTATTATTTTAATGTAATTTCTGAAAATTAAATAGTGCAGAGGCAAATAAAAAGATTTCTTTTATAGCTCCAAGAGAAAAAAAAGAGAAAGTTTTCATCCTGGATATGGGGAAGGGATAGAAATAGTGATATTTGAGCTAGGGCCTTGAAAGGGGAATAGTTCAATTTGCTGTGAGAGAAAGGCAAGGGGCTGGCACTTCATGTAAGCAAAGCACATGAGAAGGCATGAGGCAGACTCTGGTGTGGCTGGAATACAGGTGCATGACAGAGAGGCAGACCCAGCTGAGGAAACTGGAGACATTATTATAAAGGAACATGGATGTCGTTCCAGTGCATTTGAACTTCATGTTGAGTTCTGCCAGGGAAGGTTTCTAAGCATGGTAGAGTCATATTTATTTACAAATGCACTTTAGAGAGATAACTTTAGGGGAAATGGAGAAAATACGTTGAAATATAAGAGACCCATGACTAGGATGGTCAACTACACAGCAGGAGTGAATGTCCTGTGTGGGAAGCTGTCTCCAAGGCCAGACTCGAGAGGCATTTCTGAGGTGTAATAACTATGTTCAAGTCACTAACTAAATATCAGGGTGGGAAGGAAATGCTGATAGCAGCCCCCCGGTTTTCTAAGCAGATTTGTAGTACTATTATTGAGACATCTCAAGGATGTAGAAAACTGGATCAGTTTGATCAGAGCAGCTCATAAAACATGTTTTTCCTAAGCAAAATCATTATATGAAGGTCAGATAAAGGCAAGAAGGGGAAACTGTTCCCATATTCCTCCAAGAGCTAATCTCTGGAAGGCTAGATGTAGGCATAATTTTTCATCTGTGATCTTGTTTGGTTTTAGGGATTATTCTTTTTCTAAATCTGAGCTATGTCAATGTACCAAACACCCACACCCATGGCTCTGATTGGACCAGATGTTATCACAAATCATATTGAGTTTTTTGTGATACCTTCAACTTCAACAGATGATGAGTCAGATCAACTCCATGTCAAAGTATCTCAGAGATAGCTGCTTGGAAAGGCTTCCTGGTATACCAGGTCATGGCACAGATATAGGAAAAGGAGAAAGATAAGTCTTTGACTCCACCTGAGCACACCTATTTTGAGTAGAGCTGGTCACGTATAAATACAGGAAGGCTGCTCGTCCAAGCTCATGCCTCACAGCTCCTCTGCTCCCCTGCATTCACAAAGACATGAAGTTCACAGTGAGTAGATATTTTTTCCTTTTGGACTTATTACCATCTAACTGAGACTGTTAATATTCTGATTGAAGAGGTCTGCTTCTTATAGCAATGTCACCATGATGGAAAACCTTGAAAAAAATTCTCTTTCCTTTTCATGGATCATGGCCTTTATAGTTAACCTTCTCTACATAACTGTTCAGATCTCTACGTAGAACAAGAAGTCCCTAAGTTTTAGAAAGTGCCTGATCTTTCCCCATTCTTGAGTTCCATCTTTAACCACAACTCCTGAGCATGTTCCAGCCAGATAAGAAGCTAATTATCAAAATAACTGGGTAGTGACTTGCTGTCACATTCTTCAGCATGGGATGAATCTCTAAGTAAAGAAGGTTGGCCCTGCCAGGGCCCTGTCCTTGGCCATTTCTTTGGGAAAACATGTGAAGCATGAAGCTGATGCCTAGTCTCACCTGCAGTTTCAGGCGGAAGCCTAGTAATGTTGAGGTGGACCTCAAAATTCTGTCAGTGGTATTCATAGTCCCCAGTGTCCTAATGCAAATGGAGCTAGAATCAAATAATTTCATGTTTCAACACCCCAAACACTGGGGTGTTGAAAACTCTGCTTTATAATGGGGTTGCACATGTAAAATACTTGTTTGGAAATAAGTATTCTTAATAGAGGTGAGGTTTATAAAGGGGGGGGGACTCTAGACATGAGTCAGAAGATCTGATTTCTAGTTCTGCTGTGAACAAGAGGTATGATTTTGGCCAAGTCCTTAGCCTCTACAGCTCAGTATCCTCATCTGTATAAAGATTACATTGTACTAAATGTTCTCTAAAATTTCTTCCACTCCTGACTTTTTAGGAGATGAATTTTTAACTCCTACTTAAACTAATAAGAAAAATAACAGAAATTTCTTAAACTAATGAAAATAATAAAAGTACTTCCGCTATTAGGAGGAGTACCCCGGATCAAATAGGAAAGTGAACATTTATTTTTTCAGCTGTGATTTTTCAGAACTTGTAACCATTTTCCATTATTCTATTCATTTAAAAATTTATTCTTCATCCTTTTTTGATAAGGTCTAAATTCAAAATTCTAAAAATTATGTATCATATTAATAAAATTATTTATAATTCATTAATAATTCTGTGTTAGTATTAAAATTGTGGAAGGTTAAAAAACATTGTAGAGCAAGATGACTTACTATAGTGACACAAAATTATCCAAAATAGGGTTATTTGAAGTTGGGATTTATGAAAAATAATGTGAATAGGGTATTTTAGGGTAAACTTTAGGGTATTTATAGTAAACTTTAGTAGAGATGATTTATTCTCCAGTTACTGTTTAACTCCATTTCTGGTGTCTTGAATAGTTAATTTTTTCCTTTAGGTATTTCAAAATCTTCTAAAAAATATAAACATTTCAAGTCTATTTCAACAGAGTTTTATTTCTAGGATATTAATCAATGTTTTAAATATGTTGTCTTTGGTAAAAAATAAATTTTTAACATTTCAAATAACCAAAGAAAGATAATATGCAAATCTAAAATAAAGGGTAAGAAGAAAACACAGGATGTTCATCACGTTGGTTAAGTTGGTTAACTATTTTTCATAAATTTGGATGTAGAAAGAAAAGAGAGAGTATATCATGTTGATGATTTGTGTGTGTGTGTGTGATTTCAGATGATTCCTATTGGGCTTCTTGGACTCTTCATAGCATCTGCTTTTGCTGACTATGTAAGTCTCATTCTTTCTGGTTTGTTACCAAAATGCATTTGCAGAGAACTGTGGTATTAAATCACTCTTCATTTCTTATAAACTTCAGAATATCAACATCAATGATGATGGCAACACTGCTGGAAGTGGGCAACAGACAGTGAGTGTCAACAACGAACACAACGTGGCCAATATCGACAATAACAACGGATGGAACTCCTGGAACACCCTCTGGGATTATAACACTGTAGGTAGCCAGCGTGCAATTCCCATTCTTTAAAAAAATGTGGGGTTTTTTTTAAGCAAAAATTAATGTACCAGCTAACTAAAAAAAGAGAGAGAATTAAATACAGTAAATTCTACATGCACATGAGCATATTAGTTATTTTTTATGTGTGTGATGCTCGGGATCGAACCCAGGCCTCATGCATGCCAGGCAGGAGCTTTACCACTGAGCCATATCCCCTGCCACAAGCATAGTAATTAAAATTGCCTATTTTCCTCATCCAATTTTACTTGCTAGCTATAACTACTATTCATAAGTCTTGTGCAATTAGTTATATAATTCAAACCAATGAAGAGTTATTAGAGTCAACTAGCTTCAAAAAATAGTAAGGATATGAGGCAAATCATCTCTTTGCCTCACCTGCAGATGCCCTCGATTATGATAAAAGACCTGTATATTAGTACCACTGCCAATCATCTATCACAGTTTTCAGTTTTCTTCTAAAAAGACAGAAGTGGACCCTTCACTTCTAACTCCAAAGGATCAAAGGGGAAAACTAAAATACACTTGCCACTAGTTAAGAGACCCAACTCTGCAATTAGCAGCCCTGTATTTTACAAACTTAGTACTTTTAAAAAGCAAATTCTTATTGTTTCAATTTTATCATCTGATCAGTGAGAAAACGACTTCCTGTCTTACCTGCTTCCTTGAAATGTCATGAGGATCAAAGGAAACTAAGATGTGATAGCTTTTGAAACTTTATTTCAGTAATATCGACATATGTAAGTGCCTCTTCTGCCAGAAATGAGGATAACGCAATGAGTTAGATACTCACTCTTTTCCTTCAAGGAGCCTGTAGCTGACAAATGTCAGCAACAGATCACAGATCCACTGTGTTTATCCCAGTTCATCTGATCATGGAATTCCACTTCCCTTTGCTGGTAGAACTGATCTCTGATAAGAAAAACTCCTTGGGGAGCATACACTTCTCCCTCACCTTCTACCATCACCTTCTTTACCAGGGCTTCGCTGCAACCAGACTCTTTGTCAAGAAGTCATGTATTGTGCATAAAATGAAAACTGATGTCATGCCCTCCATTCAAGCCCTTGATGCACTGGTCAAGGAGAAGAAGGTAAAGATAAGTTTTTCAACTTTTTTCTCATAGGAAAACTTACAACCTCCAGTAAATACTGAGGAGATCACATTCCCTCTGACCACAGTGTGATGTAGTGTATAGCACAAAGTGTACATGGTAATTGCTTCAAGGGAGGTACCTTTACACACCAGTGTGGCTCACACAGGCCTCTAAAGAGCTGAGCAGAACACCTGATGACCTTGACCGATACAGAACAAAGTTCCAGTCACATCAATGCAAGCCCTGGGAAATTCTCCACAGACATGTTTCTGCAAGAGTTAGTTAAGGTTATCAGATTTAGCAAATAAATATAAAAAATATCCAGTTAAATATGAGTTTCAGATACACAGTAGATTGTTTATAAGTATGTCCTGTAATATTTGGGATATGCTTACAATAAAAAATGATCTGTTGTCTATCTGAAATTCAAATGTGCCTGGCTGTCCTATATTTTATGTGGCAACTATCATTGAGGTAGATGGAAAGAGAGGATCCATGGTTTCTTAAGTGTTGGTCTGAGTTCATATACTCCTATAACTGATAAATAGGTGCCTTTCATTAACAAGGCAGAGAAAAATAAATCAACTACATTCCTGGAAGTTGATTATCACGTGGCCCAATCCAAGGAATCTAAGATGACCAAATGAGGCCCAAGTTTCAGAATACATTTAGCCTCAGAGTTCTGTATTTATGAGATAAATCAGCCAATGCTTTTAGAAATATGGAGATAAATAAAACTGGAATTGGTTCTTATTCATCTTGATTTCTGAAAAACCTATAGTCAAGCAATCCCCCTGTTGGCTTTGTACCCCTTCAAATCCACAAAACACTGGCTTGGCACTCATACTTTCTCTTTCTTCCTTTCTGTGTGCCTTCTTCATGCTCAGCTTCAGGGTAAAGGACCAAGAAAACCATCTCCCAAGGGTCTGATGTACTCAGTCAACCCTAACCAAGTTGATGACCTGAACAGATTTGGAAAAAACATTGCTGGCATGTGCCAGGGGATTCCAACCTATGTGGCTGATGAGATTCCAAGTGAGTATGCTCCCTCCTGTACATTCCACATTCCACGTGAGCACTGGCAAAATGACCAGACTATCTAGGACATGTCCATAGAGGAGACCAGTCACCCAGGAATGTCATCAAGGCTACCAATTGTTAGCACTCTATTCCAGGCACTGTTCCACATGCTGTAAATGTGTTAATTCATTTGTTCCTCACAACAATCTTATATTACAAGTTCTATTGTCAGTTATACCTTATGAATAAAGAAACTGAGGCACAGAGAAAGAACTCAAAGCTCTTGCCTGGGTCAATCCCAAGCATTTTGGTTCTGGATTCTGTGCTCTTGATTCAATATTCTTAATGGAACATTGCCTTTCAAGGGTGGATCCAGAATAAACTCTGGGCATATTCAAAAGAATGCAAGAAATAACTAAATGAAAGAGAATGCCAATAGAATCTACTCTCTCTCTATAGCTCAAATTATTGCTTAATTTCTGGTTAAAGAATAGTCTACACCAAAACAAAGTGTCCATCTAGAACCCTAATCCAACAGTAACTTTCCAGATCTCTGAATTTAGTAGTTTTATTTTGATAGATAGAGAGACAGATAGATAGGTAGACAGACAGATAAATTGATCTTGAAATTAATGCATAGCTAGTTTGTATATTTACATGACTTGCATCCATTCCCCAAAAGAGTCCTTGAACAGTAATTGATATAGACTTTTTTCTTTTTATCAGGAGCAAACCTGTTTTTTTACTCAGAAAAGTGCTACAGTGCTGACATACTCTGGATTCTGAACATTTCCTTCTGTGGAAGCACAGTGGAGAACTAAAACAAATATTTTAAAGACACTCTGGATTTAGTCATCAGAGTATGCTATGTAGAAAAATATGGGTCCTAATGTTTTTTATCATGTCATTCTGAAATGGTTTCTGCTAGTTATGTTTGGTTTCCTTAAGCTTCAATAAACCCATTTAGCACTGAATTCAGTTTATACTAACATTCCTTATGATTTCTATGGGGAATGGACAGGATCATAGGTCGGGTGGTGGTGGCAAGCGGTTGGAATGCATTGAACCCACTGTTATCCTTACTCAAAACCCGTCCCCTATAAAGAACCCCTTCAGATGCTTTAGATACTGCTAACCATAGCCCTGGGAATGGTTCCAAAACTGTCCAACTGCTCTGAAGGCTGCTCTATAGCTGGTATGCAAAGGAATATTTCAGATCAGCAGAAAAAAATCCACTCAAAAGTAACCCAAGCCCCAAAGGAAGGTTCATTGCCAGAATCTAGGAATATCTAAAATAATCCAAGGGCAAGATCTTAGAAGATGGAAAAATGTACCCTGTTCATGGATAGGCAGAACTAATATCATCAAAATGGCGATATTACCCAAAGTTCTCTACAGGTTTAATGCGATACCAATCAAAATCCCAATGGCATTTCTTGTAGAAATAGATAAAACAATCATGAAATTCTTATGGAAAAACAAAAGACCCAGAATAGCAAAAGCAATTCTAAGCAGGAAGTGTGAATCTGGAGGTATAGCGATACCAGAGTTCAAACTGTACTACAAAGCAATAGTAACAAAAACAGCATGCTACTGGTACCAAAACAGGCAGGTGGACCAATGGTACAGAATAGAGGACACAGAGACCAATCCACAAAATTACAACTTTCTTATATTTGATAAAGGGGCTAAAAGCATGCAATGGAGGAAGGATAGAATCTTCAACAAATGGTGCTGGGAAAATTGGAAATCCATATGCAACAAAATGAAACTGAATCCCTTTCTCTCGCCATGCACAAAAGTTAACTCAAAATGGATCAAGGAGCTAGATATCAAATCAGAGACACTGTGTCTGATAGAAGAAAAAGTTGGCTACGATCTACATACTGTGGGGTCGGGCTCCAAATTCCTTAATAGGACGCCCATAGCCCAAGAGTTAATAACAAGAATAAACAAATGGGAATTACTTAAACTAAAAAGTTTTTTCTCAGCAAGAGAAACAATAAGAGAGGTAAATAGAGAGCCTACATCCTGGGAACAAATTTTTACCCCTCACACTTCAGATAGAGCCCTAATATCCAGAATATACAAAGAACTCAAAAAATTAAACAATAGATAACAAATAACCCAATCAACAAATGGGCCAAGGACCTGAACAGACACTTCACAGAGGAGGACATACAATCAATCAACAAGTACATGAAAAAATGCTCACCATCTCTAGCAGTCAGAGAAATGCAAATCAAAACCACCCTAAGATACCATCTCACTCCAGTAAGATTGGCGGCCATTATGAAGTCAAACAACAACAAGTGCTGGCGAGGATGTGGGGAAAAGGGTACACTTGTACACTGCTGGAGGGACTACAAATTGATGAGGCCAATTTGGAAAGCAGTATGGAGATTCCTGGGAAAGCTGGGAATGGATCCACCATTTGACCCAGCTATCGCCCTTCTCAGACTATTCCCTGAGGATCTTAAAAGAGCGTACTATAGGGATACTGCCACATCAATGATCATAGCGGCACAATTTACAATAGCTAGACTGTGGAACCAACCTAGATGCCCTTCAATAGATGAATGGATAAAAAAAATGTGGCATCTATACACAATGGAGTATTACACAGCACTAAAAAATGACAAAATCATAGAATTTGCAGGGAAATGGATGGCATTAGAGCAGATTATGCTAAGCAAAGCTAGCCAATCCTTAAAAAAACAAATGCCAAATGTCTTCTTTGATATAAAGAGAGCAACTAAGAACAGAACAGGGAGGAAGAGCATGAGGAAAAGATTAACATTAAACAAAGACGAGTTGGGGGAGAGAAAGGGAGAGAGAAGGGAAAGCATATGGAAATGGTAGGAGACCCTCAATGTTACACAAAATTACATATAAGAGGTTGTGAGGGGAAAGGGGGGCAACAAGGGAGAGAATTGAACAACAGCAGATGAGGTAGAGAGGGAAGATGGGAGGGGAGGGGAGGGGGGATAGTAGGGGATAGGAAAGGTAGCAGAATACAACAGTCACTAAAATGCCATTTTGTAAAAATGTGAGTGTGTAACCGATGTGATTCTGCAATTTGTATTTGGGGTAAAAATGGGAGTTCATAACCCAATTGAGTCAAATGTATGAAAGATGATATGTCATGAGCTTTGTAATGTTTTGAACAACCAATAAAAAAAAAAGAAAAGAAAAGCAGCTGGGTATCAAAGAGACTCAAACCAGGAGCTCTATAGACACCAAGACCCAAGACTGCTTTCCTCTCTCCCTGAAGCCACATCTCCCCTCTTCTCTGTTCCTCTCTCAATTCCATTTCCCTCTTCTTTTCATCCTGAAGGTGGAATTTTCTGTGCTCATAGCAGAAGATAGCTGAACCAGAAGGTCAACTTCACCTTCCATGGTACATGTCTTTCCAGTTCAAGGGATAATGTTTAAGGATGAATCTCAATTCCAATTTTTCTTGACCCTGTTTGATTCAGCAATCCACAACCTCCATTTGTTGACGGCCTGGAGAGACCATGAAGTCACATGGTTCCCACATGGTGCAGAGGCTCCAGAGGTGGAGGATGATCTCAGAGAAAATAGATTTCAAATGTTATATATTACAACATGAAAATATAGTTCATTTATAAAAGATGCTCCTATATATTTTTTTAACTCTTTGATGCCATAAGAGGAAATTTAACCCATTATCATGTCATTGGTAAGATAGCCCCAAATAACCCCATCAAACAAAACTAAAGATATTGATTCATAGTAATATGTACCAATATGTACCAAGTTATATGCCTGACTTTTGGGAAGTGATAAACCCTATGTTTTATAGGAGAACTGTCTAGTCATTAATTCAGAATAAAAAAATTAAATTCACAGAGAAGTTATAAAAATTCTGGATCATACACACCTATCAAGATAAACAAAGAAAAAGTAAAAGAATTGCAAAGAAAATTAAAGTATGTCACTAGCCTAATTGAAGATTTTAACATATATCTTTCAGTAACATACAGAGGAAGCAGTTAAGCATACAAACAATTTAAACTTAATTAACAAGCGTATTTTAATGAACATATATAGAACACTACAGAATACATTTTCTTAAGCATATATGGGACATTTATAAATAATGATCACATGCTGATACATAAATCAAATCTCAAAAAATTTCAAATCATTGTCCTCATAAAGGACACGTTTTTCTGGTCTCAATTTAACTTAAATAGACTAAATATTCCCCTCCAAACAAAACAAAGTAACTCCATTTATTTTGAAACTATGTAGCATACTTCTAAATAATTTAAGACCTAAAAAATTCATAATCAAAAGTACAATACACTTATAACTTTGAAATAATAAAAGCCCTGCATATAAAACCTAGATAAGTAGTATATAGACCCCTGTGTAGTCTAAATTTATAGCCTTGAATCCTCATTTTAATAAAAGGAGAAAGGCTGAACATTGATTTAGTCTTTCAACTTTAAAAATGAGGGAAAAGCATAACATATAATATATCCAAAATAAGCAATAGGAAAGATACTAATATAAGAAATTAATAAAGTGGAAAATATACATACAATAATAGTAAGGCTCAACAAAGTAAAAATATTGATTCTTTGAAAAAGTGTAAAATTGAAAAAAAATAAATAAAAGTATAAGTCACAAAGAAAGCGATTCAAGGAATAGTAAAATAGACTAAGCTACATACAGATACCATAGATATTAAGATATTAGTAAGATGATATTGTCAATGACTTTATTTCAATATATTTGAACGCTTGGGTCAACTGAATTTCTAAAAAAAAGTACCTTTCTAAAGCTGATTCTGGGGCTGGGGTTGTGGCTCAGTAGTAGAGAGCCTAACCCTTACATGTGAGGCACTAGGTTCAATCCACAGCACTACATAAAAATAAAATAAAATAAAGTTATTATATCCATCGACAACAAAAATATTTTTAAAATAGAAAGTCTGAATAGTTCTTTTTTAAAAAATTTTTTTAATTGTAGATGGACACAATACCTTTATTTTGTTTATTCAACTTTATGTGGTGCTGAGGATCGAACCCAGTGCCTTATGAGCGAGGCAAGTGCTCCACCGCTGAGCCACAACCCCAGCCCCCGAATAGTTCTATGTAATCAGTAAAAATAAAATTGGGAGGCTGGGATTGTGGCTCAGCAGTAGAGCGCTTGCCTAGCATGGGCGGGACCCAGGTTCAATCCTCAGCACCACATAAAAATAAAGGCGTTGTGTTGTGTCCATCTATACCTAAAAAATAAATATTAAAAAATAAATAAATAAAAATTTTAAAAAAATAAAATAAAATTGGTTCAGAAGTTTAAAAGATTCACAAAAAAATTTCCAGGCTGGTTCCAAGATGGTAGGCAAGAAGAAGGCTGCATTCTGTGTTGCTCTGAGACCTGGGATTCAAGTAGTGGGAATACTGTTTCTCTGCCAGTAATTAGAGGACCCCCAACAGCTGCTCCCACACAGGAATCATCTTGGCCTCAGTGTCAGTGCAGGACTCTTGGCTGCTCATCCAGGAAGGTTCTCCACGTGCCAAGTAGGACCACCAGCATTAGCACCTGCACAGGACCCTTGGCCTCCCACCCCTGCAGGAGTCCTGGATGCTGCTCCCACACAAGATACCCAGATATTCAGCAAAGGAACTCCAGCAGCCACTCCTGTGTGGACCCCCATCTACCAACATGAGGCTCCTCCAGTCACCTCCATCTTGGGGCACTGCAACCACTGCCACAGTCCCCTACACACTGTAGCCTTCACTGGGTCCAGTGACATCCACCAGCCACAATAATGCACACCATAGAGGTGCATCTCTGAACCCACTGCTCAAGGACACCACCCGGCCCTGCCCAACCTGACACCCCAACGCTGAAAGCAGCCACCTCCATCTTGGGACACCTTCACTGACATCTTTGGTTGGAGCAACTCCCAGCTAGGAGCACCAGTTGGGGCTTAGAAACAATATCAAATTACAAAAAGTCCCCAACTCCTCCCTCCCCCCCAGCAGCTGCTAACCCAGCACAGTGCCTGCGTCTATGCGACCAGTAGTAGTTCACAAAACCAGGTTGTAAAACCAGGTCCTGAACTGCCCCCCCAAAAGCAGCCCTCTGCAACAGGTGCACAGCCCCCAGAGCACAGCCCACAAGACCTCTGGAGAGAAGGGTTTCTGATTGGGAAGTAGAAAGGGACAGGGTGAGAGAGAGATAGTATAGAGACTAAATTAGAGACCAGGAATTGTGAGGTCTACAGGCAATATAAGGAGATAAGATCAGGTGCCCACATCACATGAGTGGGCCCCAAAGGAGATCCTTGAGGTGCAGTCTGCCACCGGGGACTGGGAAGTACCTCCAGGAGCCACACCCCTAAGACCAACCTTCCTACCCTACTAACCTTCACCATCCTGAGGGTGGAGATACCAGCAAACAACAGACAACCCCACCTATTGGATGAGAAGGAAAACTAGAAAGATACTGATTTCCAATAAAAACAATCCTTTTATCTTCCTTTGAGATTTTTTTTTCTCTCTCTCTATGCCTATCCTCATGTCCCCAACATTTGTAAAACCAAGTATTTTTATGAATTAGGCTACTGAGAATGGGGATGTCTGAATAGTATATTACAGTGGTGTTGTATATTCTTTTATCTCCTATTTTTACAATTTTTACTTTTTTAATATTTATGTTTGTTTGGTTTTTGTACTCTACTGTCTTCCCACTTACTTGTCTCCTCAAAATCACTTTCTCTTAATGCAAATCAAAACCACCCTAAGATACCATCTCACTCCAGTTAGATTGGCAGCCATTATGAAGTCAAACAACAACAAGTGCTGGCGAGGATGTGGGGAAAAGGGTACACTTGTACATTGCTGGTGGGACTGCAAATTGGTGCAGCCAATTTGGAAAGCAGTATGGAGATTTCTTGGAAAGCTGGGAATGGAGCCACCATTTGACCCAGCTATTCCCCTTCTCGGTCTATTCCCTAAAGACCTAAAAAGAGCATGCTACAGGGACACTGCTACATCGATGTTCATAGCAGCACAATTCACAATTGCTAGACTGTGGAACCAACCTAGATGCCCTTCAATGGATGAATGGATAAAAAAAATGTGGCATTTATACACAATGGAGTATTACTCTGCATTAAAAAATGACAAAATCATAGAATTTACAGGGAAATGGATGGCATTAGAGCAGATTATGCTAAGTGAAGCTAGCCAATCCCTAAAAAACAAATGTCAAATGTCTTCTTTGATATAAGGAGAGTAGCTAAGAACAGAGTAGGGTCGAAGAGCATGAGAAGAAGATTAACATTAAACAGGGATGAGAGGTGGGAGGGAAAGGGAGAGAGAAGGGAAAATGCATGGAAATGGAAGGAGACCCTCAGAGGTATACAAAAGTACATACAAGAGGAAGTGAGGGGAAGGGGAAAAATAATACAAGGGGGACAAACGAATGTCAGTAAAGGGGGCAGAGAGAGAAGAGGGGAGGGGAGGGGAGGGGAGGGGAGGGGAGGGGGGATAGTAGAGGATAGGAAAGACAGCAGAATACAACAGACACTAGTATGGCAATATGTAAATCAATGGATGTGTAACTGATGTGATTCTGCAATCTGTATATGGGGTAAAAATGGGAGCTCATAACCCACTTGAATTAAATTGTGAAATATGATATATCAAGAACTATGTAATGTTTTGAACAGCCAACAATAAAAAATTAAAAAAAAAAATCACTTTCTCTTCTCTTTCTACTAACCAACATCTTTAGATTCCTCTTTCACACTTTCTAAGATCAAATAACCTCTTACTCCTCAAACATCTCACCCTACACCTCACCCTGGTCCTTTATCCACCATCAGAAACTGTAGGCCCTTTTGCAAACCTATTATTTATATTGTAGATAATAATTGAATTTACTATTTATGTATATTGGGACAAACCGATAAGTATCTTTATAACAGCTATTTGGTTTAAGGTTGAATATTGTTTGAATTGGGATCTGTTCACATTGTTCTCCTCCCTTAAAGGAGAGGTATTAGAAACCTGCAGGGACACTATAAGCCTGTAGGGTAAAAACTGTAATGTCTCAGATCCATAGTGCCAGAAGGGAAGACACATGAACAACAAGAAAAACTTAGGGAAGAAAGTGCCCCCAATAAACCAAGATATTACATTACTAGAACCCATGGCTAGCACAACAGAAGGAAATACAGAGAAGGAGTTCAGAATGTACATAATTAAAATGTTCTGTGAACTAAAGGATGATATAAGAGAGCAAACACATGCAACAAAAGATTGCTTCAATAAAGAGCTTCGTGAGCAAATACAGGAAGCAAAAGATTACTTCAATAAGGAGATTGAGGTTCTGGGGGGAAAAAAAAGAGAAATCATTGAAATGAAAAAAACAATAAATCAAATTAAAAGCTCAATAGAAAGCATCACCAACAGACTAGATCACTTGGAAGACAGGACCCCAGACAATGAAGACAAAATATATAATCTTGAAAAGAATGTTGGCCACATAGTGAAGATGGTAAGAAACCATAAGCAGAACTTTTAAAAATCACGGAATAACATAAAAAGACCAAATTTAAGAATTATTGGGATAGAGGAAGGCATAAAGTTCCAAACCAAAGGAATGAAAAATCTATTCAATGAAATAATAGTAGAAAAATTTCCAAACATGAAGAATGAATTGGAAAATCAAATACAAGAGGCTTACAGGGCACCAAATATACAAGATCACAATAGAGTCACACCAAGGCACATTATAATGAAAATGCCTAGCATGCAGAATAAGGAGAGAATTTTAAATGCCACAAGAGAAAAGAATCAGATTACACATAGGGGAAAACCAATTAGGATATCTGCAGATTTTTCAACCCAGACCCTGAAAGCTAGAAGATCCTGGACAATATATACTGAGCTCTGAAGGAAAATGGATGACAACCAAAAATATTATATACAGAAAAATTAAACTTTATATTTGATGATGAAATAAAAACCTTCCATGATAAACAAAAGTTATAAGAATCTATAACTAGAAAACCTGCACTACAGAACATCCTTGGCAAAATATTCCATGAGGAGGAAATGAAAAACAACAATGAAAATCAACAAAGGGAGGTATTACACTAAAAGAAATATTAATCAAAGGAGAAACAAAGTCAAGCTAAATACAAAAATAAATAAATAAACAAATACAACTGGGAATACAAATCATGTCTCAAAAATAACCCTGAAGGATAATGGCCAAAATTCACCAATCAAAAGACATAGACTGGTGGATTGGATTTTAAAAAAAAGTTCAACAATATGCTGTCTCCAAGAAACTCATCTCATAGAAGAAGACATGTACAGATCGAAGGTAAAAAAGTTGGGAAAAAGCATACCACTCACATGGACTGCATAAACAAGCAGGAATTTCCATCTTCCTGTGAAATAAAGTAGACTTCAAGCCAAAGTTAATCAAAAGGGATAAAGAAGGATATTACATACTGCTTAAGGGAATCACACATCAACAAGACATAACAATTATAAATATATATACCCCAAACAATGGAGCATTTACGTTCATCAAACAAACTCTTTTCAAGTTCAAGAGTCAAATAGACCACAACACAATAATTCTGGGTGACTTAAACACCCTTTTTCACCACTAGATAGATCTTCCAAACAAAAGCTAAACAAAGAAATATAGAACTCAATAATACAATAACTTAGACTTAACAGACATATATAGAATATTTCATCCATTAATGAGTTAATACACTTTCTTCTCAGCAGCACATGGATCCTCCTCTCAAATAGACCATATATTATGCCACAAAGCAAATTTTTGCAAATACAAAAAAATAGAGATACCACCCTGCATTCTATCAGATCATAATGAAATGAAATTAGAAATCAATGATAAAATAAAAATAGAAGCTACTCCAAAACCTGGAAACTAAATAATATGCTATTGAATGAACAATGGGTTGCAAAAGATATCAAAGAAGAGATTAAAAATTCTTAGAGGTAAATGAGAACATTGATACAACATACTGAAATCTCTGGGATTCTATGAAGGCAGTACTAAGAGGAAAGTTCGTTGCATGGAGTTCATTCCTTAAAAGAAGAAAAAGTCAACAAATAAGTGACCTAACATTACATCTCAAAGCCCTAGAAAAAGAAGAACAAATGAATGCAAAAAGCAGTAGAATACAGGAAGTAATTAAAATCAGAGCTGAAATCAATGAAATTGAAACAAAAGAAACAATTTAAACCATTGACAAAACAAATTCTTTGGTTCTTTGAAAAAATAAATAAAATTGATAAACCCTTTAGCCATGCTAATGAAGAGAAGGAGAGAGAAAACTCAAATTATTAACATCGGTGATGAAAAAGGAAATATCATGACCAACACTACAGAATACAGAAGATAATTAGAAATTATTTTGAAAATAAATAAAATAAAATAGAAAATATTGAAGGCATCAAAAAATATCTAGAGTCATATGATTTGCCCAAACTGAATAAGGATGATATACACAGTTAAACAGATCAATTTCAAACAATGAAATAGAAGATACTATCAGAAGCCTACCAACCAAGCCTATCCAGGACCAGATGGATACACATCTGAGTTCTACAAGACCTTTTAGAAGAACTAATACTAATACTCCTCAAATTATTTCATGAAATAGAAAAAAAAGGAACACTTCCAAACTCATTCTATGATGCCAATATCACTCTGATTCCCAAACCAGACAAAGACAAAGAAAGAAAACGTCAGACCAATATCTCTAATGAACATAGATGCAAAAATTCTTAATAAAATTCTGGCAAATCAAATACAAAAACATATCAAAAAGATAGTGCACCACGATCAACTGGGATTCATCTCAGGGATGCAACGTTGGTTCAACATATGGAAATCAATAATTTAATTCATCACATCAATAAACTTAAAGATAAAAATCATCTGATCATCTCAATAGACGCCAAAAAAGCATTTGACAAAATACAGCACCCATTTATATTCAAAACACTAGAAAAACTGGGGATAACAGTAACATCTCAACATCATAAAGGCTATCTATGCTAAGCCCCAGGCCAACATCATTTTAAATGGAGAAAAATTGAAAGCATTCCCTCTAAAAACTGGAACAAGACAGGGATGCCCTCTTTTACCACTTCTATTTAACATAGTTCTTGAAACTCTAGTCAGAGCAATTAGACTAGAGTTTAATTGAAATTAAAGGGATTAAATTAAAAGAAATTAAAGGGATACAGAAAGGAAAAAAAGAACTCAAATTATCATTATTGCCAATGATATGATTCCATATCTAGAAGACCCAAAAAGTTCCACCAGAAAATTTCTAGAACTATTAAATTAATTTGGCAAAGTAGTAGGATATACAACCAACACCCATAAATCAAAGGCATTTCTGTACATCAGTGACAAATCCTCTGAAAGAGAAACTAGGAAAACTACCCCATTTACAATAGTCTCAAAAAAATAATAAAATACTTGGGAATCAACAAAAGAGGTGAAAGACCTCTACAATGAAAATTACAGAACTCTAAAGAAAGAAATTAAAGAAGCCCTTAGGAGTTGGAAAGATCTGCCTTGTTCTTGGATAGGTAGAATTAATATCATCAAAATGACCACACTACCAAAAGCACTATACAGATTTAATGAAATTATAATCAAAATTCCAATGGCATTCCTTATAGAAATAGAAAAAGCAGTCACTAAATTCATCTGGAAAAATAAAAGACCCAGAATAGCCAAAGCAATCCTTAGCAAGAAGAATGAAGCAGGTGGCAACACAATACCAGATCTTAAACTATACTACAGAGCAATAGTAACAAAAACATTTTAGTATTGGCACCAAAATAGACTTGTAGAACAATGATACAGAATAGAAGACACAGAGACAAACCCATATAAATATATTTATCTCATATTAGACAAAGGCACCAAAAACATATTGGAGAAAGGATAGCCTCTTCAACAAATGGTACTGGGAAAACTGAAAATCCATATGCAACAAAATGAAATTACCCCCTAACCCTCACCATGCACAAAACTCAACTCAAAGTGGATCAAGGACCTAGGAATTAAACCAGAGAAGAAAAAAGTAGGCCCAAATCTTCATCATATTGGATTAGGCCCCAACTTCCTTAATAAGACTCCTATCGCACAAGAAATAAAATCAAGAATCAATAAATGGGATGGATTCAAAGTAAAATGTTTCTTCTCAGCAAAAGAAATAATCAGTGAGGTGAATAAAGAGCCTACAGAATGGGAGAAAATTTTTACCACAAACACATCAGATAGAGCACTAATCTCTAAGATACATAAAGAACTCAAAAATCTTAATGCTAAGAGTCAGCCAAGTGTATGATGCATGGCATTTTTGGTTGAAAGGTGACTCCAGCTAGCCATTGAGATGATATGATTATGTTAAGATTTGCATTCATATGGATATTGGACTCCTGCTGTTCACCTCGGCCTGCTCCTGGAGAGTTCCCATTGGTTGGGGAAGTACAGTAGGAGGGAGTTCTGGGGGAACCCCCTCTGGGGGTTCCGGGAGAACGCGCGTGTGTGGATCAGCGATTTTTCCCGGGTGCGTACGGGGTATTGGCGGCAGTTTCAAAAAATAAAGTTTGTTCCTGCTTGAGTGGCTCGTGATTTTGTGCCCAGCCAGACTGCGTCATTTGGTGGCCAGTACGGGGAATGCCTGAAGCTTGGAGGTGAGTAAAATTGCTCGCCCCTGAGGGAAGGCAACAAAATGGGTGACCATTTCAAAAAACAATGTGTTCTTGTTTTGATTTATTTTGTTTTTGTTTCAAGCTGCCTATCCCTAGAATTTTCTCAGGCAAACTGGGAAAAATGGTTGGCTTAAGGTTTGAAGTTGTTCGGCCCTGAGAAAGAGAAAATTGATACAACTATTCTTTGTTCCATTTTTGTTTCATTCTGTTTCGGTTTTGTTTTATGCTATCTTATTGGGTTGTGTTACCTTTATAGTAGATTAGAAACTAATAAAAAACAAACCGAAAAACTGTTAAGCAAATTGTTAGAGGTCCAGACTATGGTAGAAAACATGTTAGGTCAAGCAAAAGAGAAGGTCTCTCGAGCTAGTCAGAGGAAAATTTGAAGAAAGAAAGCTTAGAGGAAAAACAACCATCAGGCGGGGAATTACAACAGGAGGCTGCTACTAACTCCATTCTATCACCAGAGGGCGTAATTCAACCAACAGCTCCATCTACAGCTGAGCGGCCCTCAACTCCCGTAGTTGATGGACGGAATCCTGAGGCAGGACCCCAAAGATTAGCATGCCCTGTACTTGAGCAGGCAGGAGGGCAACGAATTCACCGTGCTTTAGATTTCAAAACAGTGAAGCAATTAAAGGAGGCTGTAACAACCTATGGGCCGCAAGTACCCTTCACTGTGAGCATGGTCGAATCCATTACCAACTTAGACATGACGCCAGCAGATTGGGCTAACATGTGTCGATCTGTGCTAAATGGAGGACAATATTTGTTATGGAAGGTTGCCAATGAGGAATTTTGCAGGGAGACAGCTAGACGAAATGCAGCAACTGGTTACCCTCAAAGAAATCTAGATATGTTATTAGGAAAAGAACCTTATGAGGGTCAACGGCAACAAATTGAATATGATCCTGGCGTATACGCACAAATTGCTGTAGATGCGGTTAGGGCATGGAAAACTTTACAGGGGCATAGAGATTTACAAGGACAATTATCTAAGGTAATACAAGGAACTAATGAACCTTACGCTGAATTTGTAGATAGGCTTATTCAAACAGCTTCTAGAATATTTGGAGATACAGAACAGGCAATGCCGTTTATAAAACAACTGGCTTATGACCAAGCAAATCGTTGCTGCAGAGAGGTCATTAGACCATGGAGACATGAAGATTTAAACACATATATTAAATTATGTAGAGACATTAATGAACAAGGGCAAGTCTTAGCAGCAGTACAACAGGCTTTAGATGCCAGGCCAAAAACATGCTATAATTGTGATTAAACAGGAAATTTTAAAAGGAATTGCCCCATAGGAGGAGGGTTTAACAAAGCTAGGTATCAAAGGAATAGAATACCGGGTATTTGCCCACGATGCCGTAGAGGGAAACATTGGGCTAATGAATGCCGTTCTCAAACCACCATAGAGGGTATTCCGTTATCAAAAAACAGACAAGGACCAAGTGTTTACCCACGATATCGTGGAGAAAGGCATCGGGCTCCATTGCCAAAAAACAGACTGGAAGGCCCAATGCTCCGGGGCCCAAAACCACAAATATACGGGGCAATGGAGGAACCCAGGAGCACCATCAAGGTAGTGCCCAGGACGCATTATCCACTAAATCCCTCATCAGACAAACTAGAGGGAACGCAGGGTTGGACATCTGCGCCTCTGCCAGAGCAGTACTAACTCCACAGATGGGAATTCAAATCATTCCCACAGGAGTGAAAGGACCTCTTCCCCAAGGAACAGTAGGCTTATTATTGGGACACAGTTCTTCTACACTAAAAGGACTTATGATAAGTCCTGGGGTAATTGATCCCGATTATGAGGGTGAAATAAAAATTATAGCTAGTTCTCCAAGAGGTATATCAGTAATTTCACCAGGAGATAGAATAGCACAGTTATTAATAATACCCAGCCTGCATGATAAATTTTCCAGTCGTACTATAGAAAGAGGTTCCAAGGGATTAGGCTCCACAGGTGTAGATTGGGTTATGCTGTCTTTAAATTTAGATTCTCACCCCATGCTAAAACTAAATATTCAAGGACATGACTTTAATGGGCTACTGGACACAGGTGCTGACCTTAGCATCATCTCTTGTCAAGAATGGCCAAAACATTGGCCATTACGACAAGCCACTCAAATGCTTCGAGGCCTAAGAGTGGCAACTAATCCCCATAGAAGTGCAATGGTATTAGATTGGAAGGATCCTGAAGGATGCGAAGGAACTATACAGCCCTGTGTATTGGATCATCTTCCTATAAATTTATGGGGACGAGATGTCCTAGATCAGTTAGGTTTGACATTAACAAATAACATCAATCCTAACGCGCCCACTACTAGGGCTAGACAAGGCTTTAGGAAAGATAAAAGATTAAGAGAACAAGTACAAGGTATGACAGCACCAATTCAAATAGATCAAGAAATAAATAGACATGGATTGGGTTTTCAGAAAGGGCCACTGAGACAATCAAAATTACTTGGAAATCAGAAAGACCAGTGTGAGTTCCTCAGTGGCCCCTGACTAAAGAAAAGATACAAGTAGCCCATGACCTGGTCAAACAACAATTAGCAGAGGGACATATACAATCTTCCGTATCTCCCCATAATACTCCCATTTTTGTCATTAAAAAGAAATCTGGTAAATGGAGATTATTGCAAGATTTAAGAGCCATTAATAATGAGATGGTTATTTTGGGACCTGCTCAATCAGGGATTCCCCAATTGTCTGCTTTACCAAAAACCTGGTATGTTTTAGCTATAGATATTAGAGATTGTTTTTTTTCAATTCCAATTCATCCTGAGGATAGTCCATATTTTGCATTTACTATCCCTGAACTAAATCATGAAGGTCCTGATCAGAGATATGAATGGAAAGTACTCCCTCAAGGGATGGCTAATAGTCCAACTATGTGTCAAATTTATGTTAACAAAGCAATCCAGCCACTTAGAAATCAAAATCCTGAACTACAAATATTTCACTATATGGATGATGTATTATTAGCACACAAAGATAAAAACACATTGCTAGAATGTTATGCCACACTTACAAATTTATTAAAAAATTATAATCTAGAGATAACAATAGATAAAGTACAGTTAAATCTTCCAATTAATTATTTAGGAGTTCTATTATCCTCAACCATGGTCCGTCCACCAAAAATTCAAATACGAGTAGATCAACTCAAATCACTTAACGACTTTCAAAAGTTATTGGGAGACATCAATTGGATAAGGCCTTATCTAGGCATACCAACAGGAGAGTTGGGACCTTTATTTGATATTCTAAAAGGTCCATCAGATCCAAATTCACCCCACATGTTGACGCCTGAAGCAAGAAAGGCATTAAAAATCATTGAAACATATATGGAAAATATGCATTTGGATAGAATTGATATAAGTTTGCCTTTATTATTTATTGTACTGCCAACAAAAAATATTCCTACAGGAGTATTTTGGCAAGAAGGTCCATTATTGTGGATACATTTATCTTATTCTCCTAACACTATTCTTACTAGATATCCTGAGGCTGTAGGACAATTAATACTCAAAGGAATAAAAGCAGCAAAGAGAGTGTTTGGGATTTCTCCCAATAAAATTATTACTCCATATACTATGGATCAAATTGATGAGTTAGCTAATGAGTTAAATACTTGGGCAATAATCATGTGTAAATCTAATGTTTCATTTGATAATCATTTACCATCTAATCCTTTGTTGTCTTTTTGGTCTAAGCATCCTGTAGTTTTTCCAAAGATGACAAGAAAAACCCCTATCATGAATGCTCCAAATATATTCACTGATGGGTCAAATAATGGTACAGCAGCAGTAGTTACCCCTGATCAAACTTTTACATTTTTAGTACCCAAACAATCAGCTCAAAAGGTAGAGCTTAATGCAGTATTACAAGCTTTTATGATGTTTAAAGATTCTGTATTTAATTTATTTTCTGATAGTCAGTATGTAGTTAATGCTATAGTATCCCTTGAAGATGCTGGTAGGATTTCCCCTTCTTCTACTGTTTTCTCTTTGTTTTCCACTATACAAAGTCTAATCTAGGACAGAAAAGATCCATTCTTTATAGGACATATCAGGGCAATGTTTGGGCAATGAATTAGCAGATAAATCTACACATGACATACATATTTTCTCCACAATAGAAGAAGCTATAAATTTTCATAAAAGGTTCCATGTCAATGCTAATACTTTACAGAAGCGTTTTAAAATAACTAAAGAACAAGCCCGACATATAATAAAACAATGTCAAAATTGTGTGACATTTTTACCACAAGTTAATCTTGGAATCAATCCTAGAGGACTGATACCTAACCATATTTGGCAGATGGACGTCACACACTTGCCAGAATTTGGAAAATTAAAATATTTGCATGTTACAGTTGATACTTCTTCCGGATTTTTGATGGGCTCCCTTCATGCCGGAGAAAAAACTAAAGATGTTATAGCTCATTGCTTACAAAATTTTGCCACTGTGGGCGTTCCAAAACAGTTAAAAACAGATAATGGTCCTGGTTATGCCTCTACCTCTTTTAAACAATTTTGCTCATCATTTGGCATTACTCACATAACAGGAATTCCATAAAATCCACAAGGACAAGGCATAGTTGAAAGAGCTCATCAAACTATTAAAATGTACTTATTAAAACAAAAGGAGGGAATTGGAAAGGGGTATATATCCCCCAAAGATAAACTTAAAATAACTCTTTTTACTCTAAACTTTTTAAATTTGGATTCATCAGGGCTTAGTGCTTCGGAAAGACATTTGTATCCAAAAATGTACATAAGCCTAAGGTACTTTGGAAGGATATTCTAACAGGACAATGTAAAGGTCCTGACCCAATGATAGTCTGGAGTAGGGGCTCTGTTTATGTTTTTCCACAGGGAGAACAGCAGCCGATTTGGATTCCAGAGAGATTAACCAAAACAATTTCTACAGACCAAAAGGAAGATGATTTGACTCAAATCCATAACAGCTGATATCCAGAACTCCAGCTTGGCTATTCTTACATCTGTGACAGTGATTAACCAGGATGCTTTTTCCAATATCTATTTTATTATTGCTTTTTCCCACATCATAAAGTTCTATTTTATTTTTGAGCTCATACAGACCTAGGTTAATGTTTTTCTGATCAGTTTTATTTTTTGACTGTGGAGTTTTTAAACATTGCAATGGAGATTTCACCTAGGTAAAGCTACAAGGCCTTTACTATTGTCTTATGTGTTGTATGTTACGTGTGCACACTTCTGTTTTGTGTTGTATGTCTGTATGTGCGTATGTCCATATATCATATATGAGGAGCGCTCATGAATATGGATCCGAATTTTTTTTACTATTCACGTGATTTTAATGGTTTAATTTAATTTGGGTAAACAGCTGTTGAGGATTGTTTTAATATATGAACAAATAGGAAGCTAACAGATCTGTTAACCTTTCCTTTTCATTATATTTAATAATTCTGTTCAGGATAATGTAAATTGTTCTAAAAATTGTTTTCTTAGTACCTGTTGAAATGTTACATATTTTTTTAGCATCATTGTCAGAATTCCTATTTTCATCCCAGTGCCGGTGAAGACAAAGATGAAACCAAACTACAACTTCTTCGAGAGTTATCACAGCAAACTATGTAAACTGATATATCAATGATTAATAACTCAACAAGTAATGCTCAATCAATGAGTCGATTTATTTTGGGAGGATATGGACATATTGATAGATTCCTCCCGCTTTGAACTGCTTACAGAACTTGCCTGGACTATGTATCACTTGTATGCATTGTGATCTATCTGTTGATGCAGCGAATTATGGTAGTGCTAGCGTATCTTTGCTGATGTGTCACCAGTGATGCAATTTTTCCTAGGAGCCGTCAATTGACTTGGTGTTGTGGCATTTCTGTATCCTCCTCCCTTCTACTAGTGATGGTCTAATTTTGGGGGCCAACAGAGGTGAGGCAAAGAACCTCACCCCCCCACTGGTGCATAGGCCTATCCACAAGTATGGCTATATGCTGGACCGGTAGTCAGTGACGGGTATGATCCAATTGCAGTGGTATCAAGCTAAGACAGGAGGCTGACGCCTAGAGGTCAGTTTTCCGATGATGGGTAAGAACCATATGTTGAATTGGACAAACCTAACAGGCACGGTCCCTAGCCACATTGCTTGTTGCTTAATTAAACAGAAGGCGGGAGATGCTAAGAGTCAGCCAAGTATATGATGCATGGCATTTTTGGTTGAAAGGTGACTCCAGCTAGCCATTGAGATGATATGATTATGTTAAGATTTGCATTCATATGGATATTGGACTCCTGCTGTTCACCTCATCCTGCTATGGGACTCCTGGAGAGTTCCCATTGGTTGGGGAAGTACAGTAGGAGGGAGTTCCGGGGGAGGAACTTCCTCTGGGGGTTCCAGGAGAACGCTGCGTGTGTGGATCAGCGATTTTTCCCGGGTGTCTACGGGGTATTGGCAGCAGTTTCAAAAAATAAAGTTTGTTCCTGCTTGAGTGGCTCGTGATTTTGTGCCCAGCCAGACTGCGGCATCTTAACACTAAAAAAAGCAAATAACCCAATCAATAAATGGGCCATGAAATTCAACAGATACTTCTCAGAAGAGGATATACAATCAATCAGCAAATATATGAAAAAATGTTCAACATCTCTAGTTAATTAGAGAAATGCAAATCAACCTACTCTAAGATTTCATCTCACTCCAGTCAGAATCACAGCTATTAAGAATACAAACAACAATAAATGTTAGCGAGGATGTGGGGAGAAAGGCACAATCATACATTACTGGTGGGACTGCAAATTGGTGCAACCAATATGAAAAGCAGTATGGAGACTGCTTGAAAAACTTGGAATGGAACCACCATTTGACCCAGCTATCCCACTCCTCGGTTTATACCCAAAGGGCTTTAAAACAGGATACTACAGTAATGCAGCCACGTTAATATTTTGTAGAAGCACAGTTCACAATAGCTAAATTGTGGAACCAACCTAGTTATTCTTCATTAGATGAATGGATAAAGAAACTGTGGATAAACACATACAATGGAATATTTATTCAGCATTAAAAGAGAATAAACTCATTGCATTTGCAGGTAAATTGATGGAGTTGGAGAATATTTTGCTAAGTGAAGTAAGCCAATCCCAAAAAACAAATTCTGAATGTTTTCTCTGATATGAGGATGTTGATCCATATTGTGGATGTGGGGGATAGCATGGGAGAAATGGAGGAACTTAGATACAGTAAAAGGGAAGGAAGGGAAGGGGGGAGGAGGGGTTAGAAAAGACAGTGGAATAAGATGGACATCATTGCCCTAACCACATGTATGAAGACACGAACGGTGTGATTCTACTTTGTGTACAACCAGACATGAAAAATTGTGCTCTATATGTGTACTATGAATTGAAATGCATTCTGCTGTCATATATAACAAATTAGAATAAATAAATCAATTTTAAAAAATTCCAGGCTAATATGGTTTTTTACGGAAAATCTAATATATATACATTGGTCTGATGATACAGATTTTCCTTCTCTTATACAAACTATTCAAGTGTATAGGAAAACAAGAACCATATTCATTTCATGAGAATATTACTAACTTGACTCCAATGGCAAAAATGAGTAAGAAACCGTCTCTCTAGGTTTTTTGATACCTGTTAACAATTACATTCCAGAAATATGTGAATTTGCTCACCCAGCACCTATTTTATGAAGGCGTGTCCTTCATCAAGCTCTCACTGTCCCTCAGGGTGTGAGGTAGCTGGGGCAGATATCATGGTGCCATATGGAAACTGAACCTTAGCCAGGCAAAGGGATTCACGCAGAACCATATAGCTATTCGTAAATGCTGAAGGACCACGGGCTGAGCCTCATTTGGCTCTCTGTGAGTCCGGCATTCTTTTCTCACACCTTCATTCAAATGGGGAACAAGAATGGGTTATGAAAAAGAGAGCTTTAATCTGCACCAGTATTAAAAACTAAGTCTTAGATGAAGGCTAAATTTTCTGTTCATTGTGAAGAACATCAAACATCAGCGCTTTAGGGCACATGCATTCACATAACCCAAACACACACATGCATTTGTATGTGTGCATACACAGAGAGAGAGAGAGAGAGAGAGTTGATCTCAATAAGAGCAATGTCCACCCAGGGCCTTTTAAGTTCTCTAGCCACAGAAGGCAGTCAAATCAACAATGCTCTCTTTTGTGCCTGAGAAAAACAGATGGACCCTCCCTTCTCCGTTTTTCATCTCTTCAGTGGAAATTGCTCAGGAAACTGAAACAGCACAGCAATCTCAACACACACACACACACACACACACACACACACACGACAAGATCAAATCTGAGGAAACTCCAAGAACTTCCTAGGGAAGAAATTCAGACAAGACTTAAGTCTTTCAAAACCAATGCCTTCCAGCACCCCCATCCCACCCTACAAGGTCCATCAGAACATGGCCATACCTGCCTTAACGTATCTCCTGTGCAGCAGACAGTGTGGTGATGGGTTAATCAGAATTCAATTCAAAAACTGGTCTCTAGCCAAATTAATTAACTTCTCAGGACCTTGGTGGGATGGGGGGAACAGAGCTAACAGTCAACTGTTACAAACAACCATGAAACTTCATTAGCATTCAAATAAGAAGCATTTTCTACCTATCTGTGGTCAGCTAGCTGGGAACTGCCTGATTGAGCTTGATTAGCTGAACACCTCTTCTTCAAGCTGTGGGTCCAACTTGCTCCAGTCTGTTCCATGTGCCTCATTCTGGATTCCAAGTAGAAAAGGCATCCCATGCCAGAGAGGAATCCTTCTCAGGGCATTATAAAAGTGCCAGAGAGTGTGTTCATATGTAGAAGCACATTTGAAATCTATTTTCAACACATCTACTATTACCCCATGGACCAAAGTAGGTCATAGACTCAAGGTAGAGGTCAAGGTACAGAGACGTAGCCTTTTTATGCTTTTCTCATGTGAGAGGCAGTGAATGAGCCATGACAAAGACATGGATCCAGGGAGCAGTGAAAGATTGGAGCTGAAAATTCAGTCTGCCCCAATATTTCATGTGGTTGTTGAGAAGATTAAATGTAATAATGTATGCATAGGTGTTGATGTAGAAAATGCATTTAATAACTACTCATTTCCTTCCATTATATACAATCCAGGGCTATCACTGTCATGCTCTGGCGAAAGTCTGTCTAGGCTGGTGTAACCACCCAAATATGGCCTCCATCAATTCCTTCCCTCTCCCTACAGGCATGCTTCCTTGAAAAAAGTAGAGTCTAATTTGCTCTCCCTTTGAATCTCCACTGGACTTAGTGACTTCCTTTGACCAGAGGAGAGATGCAGAAATGACTTTTTGAGACTTCTGAGGGTAAGGCATGAGAAAGCTTGTAGCCTCTGCCCAAGTCCGTTGAAATGCTCCCTATTGGATCACTCCCTTTGGGAACCCAGTTGCCAAGCCGTTAGAAGTCCATGCCACATGAGGAAGTCACATGTACATGTTAAGATTTACAGTCCAGCTGAACTCCTTCCAACAGCCAGCATCAAGTGCCATCCATGCGAGTGGGCTGTCTTGGACATCCAGCACAGCTGATCCTTTACAAGGCTGTAGCCCATCTGAATCTTTCTGCAAGCACAAGAGAGATCCCTAGTCAACTCTGATAACCCTGGGAAGTAATATAAACTGTTATTTTAAATCCATCTTTGGGAGGAGTTTATTTTGTAGCAGTAGGCAACAAGAAAGCTGGCCAGCAGTTAATATCTCCACTGGCCACTGAGGCCATGCAGGACCCTGGTGCACAGAGACTCTGCAACTCTACAACCTTACCTCTCACCCCCAAACTCCACAGAGCTGACTTCTGGTGCTGATCCTGACTGCTCCTTTCCAGGACAATGGAAGCTCTTTGGCAAGGATTATAGCATTAGCTCAACTCCATTTTCAGCTGCTTCAAGGGTCTGCAAAGGCACCCACGTGTGAGAAGCACTCAGGATCAATTTGGCAACAACTGAGGAAGAAGTGGTCAAGTGAAGGTTCAAGTTCTTCCAGGGGTTGAAAGGAGATGGCTACTCTGAATTCTGCATGTATATTTCCCAACTCTCCTCCTTCAAGGAGACTCAGAATGACTCAAACTCAGACCGAAAGGACTCTGATTTTCAATTAACAGATGATCTTTGCCTGGGACTGCAAGTGTAACCTGATGCCATATTCAAGAGGGATTTGAGAACTGATTCCCCAGAATTCTGCACTGACCTCTCCTATTTCACAAGCTCCAAGGAACACAAGCCTATGGGAAGACATGTGGATAGACAAGGTCTGAACCTCAGAAAGGCCCCAGAGGATCTGGCATCCGTTCAGCAACCCTTGATTTCCCACCCTTCAGAACATGGGAGATGTTCATAGGAACCGGTCAATCTGCCGGGAAACAAAAGCAATTATCCTTTTATTCAAATAACTCTTCCTTGTTTGTTTGTTTTGGACATCTGCTGTGTAAAAGTAATTTTACAGGAAGTAAAAAAGCAACTCTGTGTTTGAATTCAAAGGTCTTTTACCTTTACATTAGTTAGTTAAAGGAAGACATCTCGTCATCCACTTACCTAAACTCGGTGGCTAAACTGTCACGAAAAGGATTTACAACATTTAGATAGATTGCAAACTTATGATTCAAAAACCCAATTTCCTGGCAGCAGAATGAAAAAAAATAATGAAATCCAGAAATTCTAGTTCCCAGGAATTCTACTAGTGAAAGAGAAGGGGGGGAGGGGATTATCATGTTTAAGCTTAATCTTTCAAAACTTCTCCAACTCTTTGCCTTCCCACTCACAGATTTGTCAACATCCTGTCCTTCACCTCCAGCCTTGAATTGGAAGGAAGTGTGTAGGCAAATAAACCTAGACTTCATCCCAGCTCTCTCCATCCAGGGACACAGATACTTAACAGAGGCATTTGCCTTCTCTGAGTCTCAGGTTTTCATTCATGGAATGAGGATCATAATATTGAGATCACAGTTGTTGTGAGTATTAAATTAGCATTCACGAGTCCCCAACAGATTTCCTATCATATAGCAATTCACTTCCCAGATCAATGCTAACCTCTTCTCTATTCCCTGGATCTCAAGCCCCCCCCACTTTCTCTCTCTCTCTCTCTCTCTCTCTGTCCCTCATTGTCAGTCTGTATTTCCTGGCTTCTTTTCCCATCATAGATACCCATTTAAACACCTCCCAACATAGAAAAAGAATCATGCAAATAAGCAAATACAAAAATACCCTCTTCCACCAGGTATGTTTCTTCCCTTCTCCAGCTCGACCCCAGCGTTGCCCTCTGCAGCTTCACAGTGAACTTCGCACACTGTGTCCACTGTCTTCCCTTCCCTTTACATTTTTTGGTTTGGCTTTAAACACTATTTGACTTGTAAAATTTACTCCTCAGCTCTCATCTACATGAACATTTTTCATAATGCCATTATAACCAAAGTATCTTTTTCATGAAAAACGCACCATGAACACTTCCTTCCTCATGTTTTTCAGTCTTCAGATTTTTTTTCTGCAGGGGCTACATAGTATACCATTTTGTTACTCATTCAAAACTTTTAAAGTCATTCTAATATTGAACATTATTTTACATTCTAATTATAACTGTTGGGTTGTGTGTGTATGTAAATATATACATGTGTGTAAAATAAATATAGAGTAACAAACATTAAAGAGAAGGTATTGTATGTTATTGTCTGATGTGCCACATTTTACTGTATCTTGTATATGATTTTTAAGTGTTATCTTTGAATGTTTATAAATTATGCTCTCTATATTTTTCAACTTTTTCAATTTTTTAGGCTTTATAAGTATTCCATCCATTATTATGTAGTTCACATGGGTTGTTGCTTTTTAACATGACTTGACCTTCCTTTGTGCCAATAGTTGGATAGGACAAAGCAAGATTCCTTAATAGAATTGTGAGAAATTTTTACTTTAAATAATAAATGTGCATAGTTGAAAAGTCAAATTATCCACAAGTCTTTAAGTGAATACTCCCACTTCCTGCTCCCCATTCTCCTAATTCTTATCTCCTTTCCACAGTTCTAGCTAATTCTTCTGTTTCCTACATGTTGTTTTTAAAGGATGTGCATGCACTGTTATAGTTTGATGTATCAAGTTCAGACATTATCTATTGCCTTTCTTTTAGAAAGATAGCTATTGATTTCTCCTCTCCACCTTGTCAGGGTCCTTCTTGAAAACCTTCGTCCCCCTCCTTCCTGGACTGGTTGAGTTCCAGGCCATCTGCTTAATCATCTTCCTAGAAGGCCCTTTGTTCTCAGCCTAGGATTCCTTTTTCCTTTCTCCTGAGTTGGTACCGGTAGATTTCTCCAGAGAACCAAAACCAATGAGGATATGTATTATATACTTCTATTAGGGGCTCATTTATGTTGTGTTTTATTCAATTGAGACACAAAGAGAGAAGATATTTTAAGAAACAGGCTTGCACAATTGTAGGGCAGACCAGCAGGCTGGACTCCCAACTGATGTTGCAGTCTGGGGTCCCCAGGCAATCTGGAGGCAGAATTCCTTCTTCTCTGGAGGACCTCGTTCTTTTTTCTTAAGGCCTTCAACTGATTGGATGACACCCATCCACATTATGAAGGGTAACCTGCTTTTCTCAAAGTCTACTGATTAAAATACTAATCCCATTTCAAAATCACCTTCAGAGAAACATCTAGGCTGGTGTTTGACCAAGCAACTGGCCATGACAGCTAAGCCAAATCAACACAGAGAATGAGCCCTCGCAGTCGGGCTCCCTGCTTCCTGGCTATCATGTCTTCCTGTCTTGGTTTCCTCTTTCATTTTGATGGAGCTCCTCCAGGACCATCTTGGAAAAGTAAGCACGGCAGGTGAATTTCTTGAGACCACGCATATTAGAACATGTCTTATTCTAGCCTGACATTTCCTTCATAGCTTGGCTGTAGATATAATTCTGGGTTGTAAACGGTTCTCCTTCAGAGGTCCCTTCAGTGGTCCCCCAGCCCTGGAGAGTTCCATTATCTGCTGGCTTTATGTGTCACTGTTGAGGGGTCTGAGGACATTCTCATTCCTGATCCTCCATATATGTCCTGATTTCTCCCTTTACAATCTTACAAAATCTCATTCTCCGACCCAAATGTTCTGAAATGTCGTGATGAGCTCAGGGTAGGTCTCTATTTAGCTCTTGTTCTGAGCACTCAGAAGATCCTTCCAATCTAGAAGCTCAGGCCCTTTCCAGGAAAATGTCTGTTAGGATTTCTCCCCTTTGTTTTCTCCATTCTTCCTTCTATGGTTCCGTTATTTGGATGTTGAACAGCCTGGGCTTGTTCATTGTTTCACTTGTGTCTTTTTTCATTGAACTATCTTTTTTTTTTTTTTAATTCTACTTCCCCCAAAGTCTTCAGGCTTCTTTTCCAACTATTTTGTTTAGGTTTTTCAATTTTATTATTGGGCTCTAATTTTTAAGAGGTTTTTTTTTTTTTTCCTTTCTGGATTTCTCTTTTTTTTCTAGCATATTCTTCTGAATTTATGGATGTTAATATCTTCTCTTGTTTTTTCTCCAAACAAATTTTAAGTTATGAGCTGTTTCTTCTTCCAACAATCTCTGAGGTCTTTTCTCTGATATGTGTTTTTTGACTCCAACTTTTGTAACACTTCTTTCTGCCTCGTTGTGGTTATTCTTGCTTATCTGACTATTTAAGAATGTGAAACTGAAAAGCTGATCAGAAGTTCTAAGTTTGCAGGATGATCTTGTCTTCTGTAGGCTTTGCTGCAGAGTGACTGGGCTGTTCACCTTTGAGAAAGCCCTGTGTTAGTATCTGTAGGATTTTCATTTGGGGTTGATAAATTCTCAGAAAAAAAACATTTCAGTCTCCTTCCCAGCTGGAAGGTCAAGATCCAGCTGCCAGCACCCTGGGAGCCCAGGAGGGAGTAGGGCCCAAAGCACTCAGCATTTCTCCAATCCCACTTAAGGTACCAGCAGCCTCAGCTGTGCCTGGTAACCCCAGTCCAAAAAGCCTCCTTTATGTCCTTCAGGGAGTAACATTCCAATCTGCTGCTGAGGTTGAGGAAGAACAACTGTCCAGAGGGCATCTGGGGATCTAACTGCTCTGTAAACAGTTTTCAAATCATCTTCCTGGTTTCAGCCTTACGCTCTCTCCCTCAGCACAGGAGAGTTCACAGTGTGGATCAGGAAGCTTCGTGGCTTTTGCCACTACCAGCATAGCTGCGGCTTTCTGGCTTTCAGATTTGCAGATGTTATTCTCTCTTCCTCCCCTTCCTGTTCTTCTGGGGTTTGCTGTTGTTTTACTTCCCTTACTTTGGTTTTAGTGAGGTTTTGTGGGAGCAAGAGGTTGGGTTCCATCCACTATCTTTACCTGATGGCAACTACACTTTTCTTTCCAGGGCAGTATGAATTTTCCTCCTGCATTTCCACTAAGCTCCTTTCATAAAGATCACCAAAGAACTCCTAATTACTAAATATGATGAATAGTTTTCAGTTCTTAGCTTCTCCATCTCTCTACTCCAGTTGGTGCACATGACTGTTCCCTTCTAGAAGTCTCTCTTCTCTCTCCTCTCCCCTCCCTTTCCATCTCCTCCTCTCTCTCCCTCCCTACTATCAGGGTCTCACTATGATGCCTGGGCTGACCTTAAACTTATAATCTTTCCCATGTCAGCCTCCCAAGTACCTGGGATTATAGGCATGTAACCACACCTGGCTTATTTACCTTTTTAGTTCCTCTTTCTGTCAGCTCTAAAAATGTTGGTACTCTCCTGTGTGTTCCATCCTGGACCCTCAATTCTTATCAGTGTTTATTTAGCCTAAGGTGGTATTTAAACACACACATAGCTTCAGCTCATACTCTCATGACTCCCAAAGCTTTTCAGCCAGGCCTTGTGCCTGAGAATAAAATTCATATATGGGGTTGGGGTTGTGGCTCAGTGGTAGAGCGCTTGCCTAGCCAGTGCAAGGCACTGGGTTTCGATCCTCAGCATCACATAAGAATAAATAAATAAAATAAAGGCATTGTGTCCATTTACAACTAATTTTTTTTTTCATTCATATATGTATTTTTTGGTTTATAATTTTGCAATTAAACATGAAACGGTTGCATCAATGAAGAGTGAAAAAGAGTACACTGTGAATTATAAAGAAACGGTATAAAGAACATCTCGAGAGGGAGAAAATTATCCAATTGGAGAGGCATAGTAGTGCTATAGTTTGTGTATTTAACTCCAGGAGAAATGAAGACTAGGAAATGAGTTGTTTTAATTCTGCTAGTAGTAGAACATGATTTATGGGGAAATAGCAACATGTGGAAAAAACATTCCAAAAATGTCTACAACATATGCATCGAGTATTACCATTTTCCAGATTTGTATGGTTTTCTTTTCCCCACTCCCACAGTTCCTGAATTGAGTACGTGATTAAGAATTGTGTCTCAGGCTTACCTCATTACTTTCTGAGTTTGCAATAAATTCCTTCCATACTTCTGTTTTATAGTTTTCTCTTTAGAGAGCAAATTGTAGAACCTCCTCATATACTACCTAGGGTTTCCCCCTCTGCCTCTGAGCAAATCTGATGTCTAGATCAATGTTTTCCAAGTATGGGTCTGAATTTCTTTCTCGTTGGCTCTTGGAGCTGTAATAATTCCATTGAGTGTTTCCTCCATTTCAACCTAAGATAGTGAGTCCCCTTTGTTGGAGAGGCCCAAAGTCATCGGTGTGTGTTTACTTATCGACTCCGCTGTTTTCTGAGGGTTAAAGTCACAATTTAAGTCCCTAGGTTTATGATTTGATTAAGATTGCATAGCACGCCAGTCTCACCCTTGATGAAAAATGCGATAGAGAAGAAAACAAACCTGGGCTGGCCACTCCACCCAGACCTTAAGCCCCACCTATTTTGAGAGGAGTCTGCTCTAGCTTCAGGAATCATTCCTTATGGCAAGGAACTTCAGACCCTCTCACAGGAGTGATGTATGATTTCTCCAGTGTTGCTTTGGCCACAAGAAGAATAAATGTTTTTCTATGTGCAGTTCCTTGAGGAGCCTACTTCTTTACACCCAATTTAGACACATGATAATTTTAGCCTGAAGATCCAGACCGGTTCTGACTGCTCCCAAGTGGTTCCTGAAGGCGTCAATGCTCAGAGGCAAATTCATCAGGTTAATGCTTATCTTGTCACGAGCTGAGCTATAGCTCTGTCCCCAAGCCTTTCTGTGTCCTGGTGACCTCTGATGGATCATGAGTAAGATCAAGTATTCTGGGGATCTCTTTTGCCCAGAATGGAGACAGTCTAAGTAGCCTAGACCTTGGTCCCCTTGCCAGAGGCTCCTTCATGACCACTGTTGGATCTTCCTACAGAAGGGGTATCTTATTACTGGCAGGAAGAGACATTTGCCAGGTCTTAATTCACTCATCACCTAGGACAAGTCTTCCTAAGAGTTGTGATCCAACAATGCATACTAAGGACTCTACTGGGTTAGACCTACTTCTCTTAGGATTGGCATGGTGGGGTAGAAGGGACATGTTGCGTTTCCTCTAAAAAACAAACTAACCATATTTTGTGCCAATACATTTTGGTCTCCCAAATAGACTCTGTTAAGATCCAGGTTATATTCATTATCTTCAGTGTAAGCATGGAGATGGCCCATATCATAGATACCTAAATATTACTTTCTGATAAATAAATGAGTTAATGAACAGGACTAATATGGAAGCCAATCACAGAAAGAAGCATCACCAGTTATTTCAATGTACTCAGACATTTCATTAGAATTTATCTATCTAACATTCTTGGCTGGTGGAAACAGCTTTGCTGCCAATAGATTATTGATAGTCCCTAAATGTGTTTCCTGTTTGTTTTCTGAATGTATCCTAGGAAACCACCAACTCCCAGTAGTTCCTGGATGAGCCAGAGTCTTCATCTTTGCATTTTTTCAAAGTTGATAATATGAATATTCATATTATAGCAATAGCTTTTGTTCCCTGATAGTAGAAAAATCAAATGCTCTACAAGTGGGTCTTATAAATACGTTCTTACCTCTACAAGAAGTTCAAGTGCAATTTCTCAGAATCTCCCAACAGCAATGATTGTGTGAAGCCTGAGGGCTATACTACATGACATATTAACTCATTGTAACTGCCCAACAACACAATGAGGTAGGTAATATTATAATCTTCATCTGCTGATAGAAAGTTGTGGTATGAACAAGTCAAGTAACTTTCAAACTCAACAACTTGGTACTGGCAGAGTTGAGCTTTGCCCCAAATAGCCTGATGTGAGGTTATTCATTAGTGTGTTGTCCTGCCAAGTTCTCAATTTGGAGGAATTATCATTAATCCTGTGTATTTTGATAGATCTCATTAGGGAGGAAAAGGGTCATAGGCAAGGAAGGAAACAAAATTGGCCACTGTGTCCCTTACCCCCAAACCCATTTCTCACAGTCTCCAGACATTTGTACCTTTAAAAATATCCACTGGTTATTCCACAGTTAGTGAGGCTGCTTGTCCACCTTCACAGCACTCCTTGCAGACATCCTTATCCACACACGTGTGTTCATATACTCACAACCTCCAGTCCCTCCAGCGGATGACTTGGATGGTGGCCATTAGCTAAAAGGTCAAGGAGGTTATCGGCTGGAGAGGTCTAGTTATATTTCTCCTGATTTCTTCAGTTGTGAGTTGATTTGGGGTCTTTGAATAGCACTGGTAGGATTGGGTTGACTTAGTCTTGTGCTCAGCTTTGTGCTGGCTTTGACTTGTCAAATACAATTTTCCAGACTGGGCATGGTGGTGCGCGCCTGTAATCCCATCGACTTGGGAGGCTAAGGCAGGAGGATTGCAAGTTCAACGCCAGCCTCAGCAAATTAGCAAGGCCCTAAGCAACTTAACAAGACCCTGTCTCAAAATAGATAAATAAATAAAATTTAAATGGAGGGGGACACTGGGGATGTGGGTTCAGTGGTTATGCATTCCTGGGTTCAATCCCCCCCACACACACACACACAATCACAATCTTCCATTAGGCATTTGCAGTCTCTGGGCTTGTCAGAATCCTGGATTGTACTGGTCCATTTCAACCTTCATCTGAATTTTGAGTAGGATTGACCTTGTCTCTTCGCTAGATAAAATGAAAAGTCTGCTCACAAGATTTTGCATCCTTTCAAGGATCTGGGATAGAGGATTTAGGATATGCTGTTTTAAATTATAGATTATTCTCTTGACTAGGTCCTTGAAGGAATGTGCTCTTGGGAAGGTTTGGCTGTGGCTTAGGATCCCCTGGAGTGGTGTGTGGCCTTAGCTGAGTTGTTGTGAACTGAATTAAATAAATATCTGGGCTGATATTGACTGATATGTGAATTGAGCTCATTTTATGAAAGATTCTGAATTAGTCAAGTTGGATTGGGGCACACTTGAATGGGTTTCATCTCTGCATTGAGGTCATTATTAACAGAGCTTTGGGCTGGGGTTTGGTTTGCCCTGAATTAAATCAGAAGATATATTGGGCTGAATTTATTCTTAAACTAGAATTGCCTAAGCTTCGGTTGAGGGATTAATGGGATGCTTTGCTCAACAAGGCTTTGACCGTTACTGGGCTGAAATTGTGGATGGCTTGGCCTTTGGGATACCATCAGGGCATCTTGCCCTAGACTGTGGTTCTGCATCTGGGCTTAACTTTATTACTAGTGCCTTTGTTTTTTCTATTGGTAAAACCTATTACTTGGTTGATTTGAATTCTTCAGAAACTTTGTTGTTCCAGTTGATAAATTGCTTTTGGAAATACCCTCTTTATTTTTTGCAGATAGTAGTCCAGGGACCAGTGAGACCTCCAAAAGTGGATATAGTTGATTGACACAAAATTTACTGGAAAGTATCAGATTTGTCCCTATTGTGGCAAGTATTTCTAAGAAAATTTTTTCACAAATTTTTCTTGGATAGTTTGTTATCTGGAACTTTTTCCAGAATCTTTGTCAAGAACTCAAACAGCACTTAAATGTCCAGTGGGATTCTTGAAAGGTTAGATGGCAAAATTATTAGGATGGCAAGCTTCATGTTGGACATCTTGACAAAAGGGGCTAGGTCACAATTGTTAGGGAGTGTGAGAGTATGCAAGTAAAGAACCTATTTAATAATTTAATATTATTTAACAATTACTGTAAATTCAGATACAGCAGTGATTGTAGTTCAGGATGAAAGCCTTGCTATGATGAGTCTAGCAAGACAAACTCTCCAAAGGAACTTGACATTTCTGGCATGCTTAAATATCTTGAGATTCTTCCTGTGGCAAATAAAACATCTGAACATTTGCAAGTTATCTCTTGAAAGAGAGGTTTCCCTTGCTATTAACTCAGTGCAATCTAACATCCCTCACCTTCACTGGAATGCTCCTGGGTGGTACAGTGACATTCATGTCAAATCAATGGGTTTTTGTCAGGGCTTATTCTCCTGACTTCCACAGCATGAGCACTATTGACTACTTCTTCCCTGCCTTGGCTTCCACATGAATGATTAATTTTCTCCTGCATTTATTCAACTCCAGAAATATCTATCCATAGCCTTGACATCACCGTGTACATTGTTCTGCCACTCATTTAAATTTAAGAGGCAGGGGAATTCCTTCCAAGCCTCATATATCTATCTCCATGAACCTTGGCCTATCCATCTCTTCCAGAGCACTGGAGTCCTTGAAAAGGAGTAGGGTCAGGATATTTCCAATCAGATCAGAACATTGAACATTACTTCAAAAGGATGGTAACATTTAGGCAGGGGACTCTGGATATTCAAATGTCTCTGAACTCTGAAATTAATCTGGGAAATTCTCTACTGAGAGACTCTTCCCAAATCCTGGTCTAGCCTCCAGGGACTGATTCACCTCTCCTGTCTCCCTATGTGCACTAAGTTTGAGGTTGCCAAATCCCAACAACTAAAGGCACAAGCTGATGCCAATTCAGAGCACTGGATACTGTCACCTTCCCCAATGAGCTACCATGCTAAGATCATACAAGGGACTTCATTTACCATTGTTGGAAACCATGGACATCTTTGTCTATTTTAACCTTCCCCTGAAAAACCATATGTCTGTAATTCAATGTCAAGTTCACTTCATGAGAATGTTTGGGAGACATCTCCTCCAGTGAGTGAGGCAGCGTGGAATGGATTTCTCTGAGATAGACAAAGAGAAGGGTAGATCCATTTTAGGATCTGGAGATGATCAACTTGTACCAATAGATATCTTTCTAGAATCTTGGAAGAAAAGCAGAGGCAGCTGATACACTCAAATATTTTTAACCATTGCAACTACTTCCCTCTCCTCTTAAGCACCATACTTGTCCTAGGGGAGACTCTTTCACCCTCTCCCCTTCCCTATACATTTATTCACATGGAATATACACCTGCATCCAGAATGTGGGCCTTCCCCTGTCTTTGATGTGGATGTCTCTAATTTGAAGACCTCTATTAGGACACCTCATGCTTCCCCTCTTCTGGCTAACTTCATAAATTATTTTCCCAGTGAAATGCTCAAGATATTCCCCTGTCACTCAAACTGTTAAACAATCTAAGAGGGTCCTGGGGGCACAAGGATGAGATAAGACTTTCCTAATGCCTCCCTGATTCTTTCTCCCCCCCCCCCCAGTCCCTTAAGGGACATTCAAGCCCCTTCCTGCCAATCCCACAGACATTCTCCCTACCGTATTGTCCTAGCTCATATTCCCTTACTTTCCTGACCAGTTAGTTCCCTCCGGTTTCCCAGCCTTCATGTACCCAGCTAATTTCTATAGATTTCCCCTCCTTTCTCATCACAGGTCTGTAGCAAGAACAAGATGGGTTTATTATCTTTCGAAAATGAGAAAAGTATAGAAAAAGAAGACTTGGACAGATTAGAGTATTTTTAATCCCCACAGTTATTTTTTTTTCCAGAAAGCAGTAATTTACAAAATATGAGTGTCAATGAGTAGCATCTGAAAAGAATAGTTTCATGGTCAAGGAAATCTGGGAAACAATTAAAAAAAAATCTCCCCACAGAAATATCCAGGCTTTTAATAGGCATTTATTAGTTATGTATTATTGCACAACAAATCGTCCCAAAGTTAGAGGCTTAAAACACCAATAAACCTTTTATATGGGTCAGGAATCAGGAAGGGTTCTGCTTTGAGGGTGGGGTGTGGTCTCTGGTGAGGCTAGAATCACCGGAAAGCTTGACAGGGCTGGGAGATCCACTTCTAAGATGGGATACTCACATGGCTGGCAGTTGATGTTGGCTGTCAGCAAGGAAGCTCAAGTTTCCTGCTGTCTGGATTCCTCCAGAGGGCTGCTTGGGTGCACTCATGATATGACAATGGGTTCCCCCAGAGTGACCCATAGAACAAAGGGGAAAACACACAATCTCCATGGCCTAGCCCCAGAAGTCACACACCATGAGTTCTGCAATATCTTATTAATTACTTATGAGTCAGTCATGTCCATGTGGAAGGAATGTGAATACCAGGAGGTGAGGGACACTAGGGATCATTTTGGAGGCAGGCTAGTGCAATGCATTATGAGTCTCCAAGACTTATTTGAAAATGCAATTAATGCTGCATGGAGCATTTCAAGACACTAGGATTTCATGGTATACACACGAGAACCACCTTGGATAGTTCACTGGTGTGTGTCTTGAGGGATCAAAAGTAGAAAGGAATATGTGTGTCGGTCTGGGGGAAGAATCCTAAACAATGAAGCATGCATGTGCATTGAGGACTCCCAAAGTGGAAGGCAGGGGAAGGTAGATCTAGGGTCTTATCTTGAACTGGGGCTCAGAGACCACTCTAAAGAAAGATTCTGCAGTTTAGAAAGGAAAGCACAGGATTTTTTAGAACTGTCTGCACTTCTGTAAGCTGTTTACTTCTTCTGTCCTACATCAAAGATGGGGAAAGAAAGTCAAAGTTCACAGGCTGAAAGGATGAACTGTTGTCACAGAACCGCTAAAATATGGAGATGGAGACAATGTAGAGGGTTCAGCTGTTCCAAGCCTGGAGCAGAGGGAGTAGGAAACTTTGGACATTAGGCGTGCTGCTTTCAAAAGAGTCCTAACAATCTCTTTCATGATCTGGGCTAAGAGTATATAAGGTCACTTGATAATTCAGATCACAAAACTTGTTTTTCTCTGCTTGACTTGCACAATGGTCTGTGTTTCCAAGCCTGGAGTCGAAGCCACAATGCTTGGAGGAAATGAGTTCTCATCAAATGTTTACACTGCCCGTATCCGCAGACATAGAGAAGGAAGAGAAAGTATAAGAAGACTAGAGAGAAGGGAGAAGTGGTTGGGTGGGTGGGGGGGGGGGGGAGGAGGAAGGTGCACAAGGAAAAGGAAGGAATAAGAAAACATATGCCCTTTACCTGAAAATGATAAGGAACATAAGGTTTGTACCCTGCGTCGCATCTCTAAGTCTCCCCAGCTCCCTTCTGAGCCACACTCCCACGGACCCCGGTGCGTGCTTTCGCCATCTCTGGCCACAAGGTGGCACTCTTTGGACTTTGTTCCTCCAAAAATAAGAAAGGGGGGTAAGGGGGAGGGAGAAAAGGCAAAGCACTGCCCCAACCAAGAACAATTTGAAAACCCACCCCATAATACTTAAAATCTGGGACAAAGAACCGTCAGGACGGAACTGCTTCAATTGCAAAACCTCCGCGCAGCCTGGGGAGCGGTCCCACCGTCCGAACCCCGGAGCAGTCTCTTTTTTGAAAAAGCGGAGTACAGTATTGAGATTCTTGAAACCTGAAACCTAGAAACAGAATCGAAGCGGAAACCAGAAGGAAAACCTTGAACTCCTCCAGACAATTGCTTCCGGGGAGTTTCTAGGGAGCGAGGGGGAATAAAGAGCCCAAAAGGAGGGGCCCTCGGATGGCGTGTCCCTGAGGGTCGTGGCGAGCTCGCGGAGCGTGAGAAGAAGACCCCACTCTCTCTCCCTGGGCTGTGGGTCATGGCCACCGTGGAGCAGAAAGCCCTCGTCATTGGCTTCAAGTGGCTCTCTTTGGCCACTCTTGTGCTTATCTGCGCCGGGCAAGGGGGACGCAGGGAGGATGGGGGTCCAGCCTGCTACGGGGGATTTGACCTGTACTTCATTTTGGACAAGTAAGTGCCATGAGCCTTTCACTCTAGGCTAAGCTGGTGATGATGCTTTCTCCCCGGTCAGGGCGGGTTGGCAGGGTCGCTTTGGGACAGGCGTGCATCTCAAGGGACCAAGAGGGACCACGGGAGGTGGTGGCGGCGAGTGCTGCGCCTTTGTTGGGGAGCGCTCCTCCCATCCCTCTCCTGTGCCGCCCCAGCCCGCTGGAGAGGCGACGCTGCTGGTTTGGGGCACAAACTTCTTTTCTGTCTTGCTCTTTGTGACCGAGGAGCGTGCGTGAAACTTGGAGGATGCTATTGACTCACTGCGTTTCTGAGGCTCCCTCTCATTTTCCTGAGAAAGTCTTGCTTGCCAGAGGCAGAACTTGCAGACACTTTAAAGAGACGTCGGCATTTCAAAGTCAATGGTCTCTTTTTAAAAACCGTGTCCTACAAAAAATGCATTCTCCTTGTCCCCCATAATATAATGTATGTTCAGCCTGGGCACTTAATGAAAATGCAAGATAGGGTTTCTCAACCATAACACTATTGAGGTTTAAGCTTGGTCATTCTTTGTTGTGGAGACTGTCCTGTACATTGCAGGATGTTTAGTTGCAACCTTGGCTCATAAGATATCAGCCACATTTCCCCTCTGCCTGGTAAATTCTCTCTCTCCTTTGCCTTGAGAACCTCGGTGGAGGAGAAATCAGGCTCTTGATCATTTTGACTGGTGGGCTACCAGGGAGGTGCTGGAGCCCTGGTTTCCTTGTTAAAGGTGGAGAGTGTTTAGACTTCAGGACTTTGATCAAGGGAGAGCTGAACTCTGACCAGTTCAACACTTCCCAGATTCCCCATAGGCTTGCCAAGCTGCACTCAGGGAAGCTCCCTGCTATCTGTTAAAAACCACCTTCAACAATAAAAAAAAAAAAAAAAAGCCTCTCAGAGAAGATCCCTGCTCACTAAAACCAGTGGAGCGCCTTGCAGTTACAGCGGTAGGGAGATGAATTTCACAGACTGGAAAGTATTTGGGAATTGGAAAAAGAGTCCAGCAAAATAAGCTGGCCAGCTAGACACCAAATGTGCTTTGCAGTTGCCCCTGGAGTTTGGTTTTTCCGTAAAGTCTGTTTTGAACTCCAGATTCTTTGGATGAAAAGTGAGATCTCTTTCTTGCAGATTTATGAGAAGGTGGATACTGAAAATATAATCCAATACTAAGAAGTGGAATTTCTTTTGTTAACTTCTGGTGGCTGGGAGCACTAGATCCTAGACTCAGGGACACTGTCTGAAAACCCTCAGAGATGATCAGCATTTGTGTTGTTTTGAAAACTAGTTCAGAGCGGCAAACAGAAAAAACTTGACAAAATGGGCAGAATCACCATTCCCTGAATGGAATGCCTCAAAACTATAGAGATAATCAGTTCTCCCCAAAGCAGTTCATACAGTGAATTAAACTTTTTAGTCTAAGTTCTGAAAGAATTTATTTTGATGATGGCTGGAATTTAACAAAATGGTTCTAGGCTTATCTGATAGGGGGAAAAACACAAGTAAAAAGAAATAAAACATTTTTGGAAATGAATAATAAAGAAATACTTTCCAAATATTAAAAAAAAAAGTTAATTAAAACAGGAGGGTAAAGGCCAAAGAACAGAGAGACAAAAATAGAAATCCAAATACATATAAGCATTTAGTGAAATTTTGAATCAGTAGGGAATTTTTTTGGACAAAGGATTGATAACGTGTGGGGATCCAAAGGATAGATTTATACTTTATACCACACCCCAAAATAAATTCTAGAAGGACTGAAAATTTAAATGTTTAAAATGAAATGATCAAAGAGCTAGAAGATCATTTAGATGAATATTGCTATAATCTTAGGTTTAGAGCTTTTAAAGCATAATAATAGTATAGAAACCATAAAGAAAAATACAGATTTGAATATATCAAAATTCTACACTTTCATAAATAAAAAGGCATGAATAAGATATAATAACAAGTTACAGAAATGTTTGCAACATTAATCATTCTCTTAAGATGATCTTACTATATAAAATGTGGAGGGGCCAGAAAGGACGTAGCTTAGTGCTAAAGTGCTTACCTAGCATGTGGGAGGTCCTGGGTTTGGTCCCAACACCAAAAAAGAAAAATAAATACACACACACAAATATATATATAAATATATGATATACATATTTATGTGTATAAACTATATATAAATATAATACATACCAGCTATATTATATTTACATATTAAAACACACACATGCATCACCTCAATAAAAATAGTCTTACTGCATAATTTACAGGAGAAAAATATATATGAAAGTCAACAAATAGTCAAAAAAGTTCAACTTTACTAGTAATCAGAGAAATGGAAAAAAAATCAAACAAGATAAAATTGTTATTAGGTTGGCAAAAAATTTTAAAGATTCACAATATTCATTACTGGCCAGCTTGTAAGCACTGTCACATCTTATTAGGGAAAATATAAATTGGTACCCTCTTTCTAGACTTGCGTTGTTCAATAGAACTTTCTAGGATAATGAAAATGTTCTGTGTCTATGTTGTCCAATAGGGTAGCTTCTAGCCATATGTGACTGTTGACACTTGAAATGTGTCTAGGGAGGTTGAGGACGTGAATTTTTATTTTATTTGTTAATTTAAATAGTCACATGTGGTTACTGTATTGAAGACCAGAAGATAATTTGGCAATATATATCATATGCTTTAAAAAATATGATGGGGTCTACTTTTCCATCCAACAATTCCATATCTTAAAGATAAATCCAAAAAAAAAAGAAGATAAATCCAAATGGTCACAGAAAAGTACCTAAACATATGCTAATGGTCGTGCTATTTAAAGCAATAAAAAGTTGAAAATGACATAAATGTTCAACAACAGGGGATTTAAGTAAGACATGTAATATGCAGAGTATTAAATATGTATTGTATATTTTGCATGCTGGGAAGATATTTTAGGAGAAATAGGCAATGTTTATACTCTAGGGAGAAAATGCAGTTAGTTACCAAACATTGTATGCATTTTGATTCTACCTTTGTAAAAAATGAAACACATTTATGTATGACTATTTACCTGATATGGTAATGGTATTTCTCTCTAGAAGCATGATTTTTAACTTCTGTTTTTATGCTTTTCTGAATTTTTAAAATTTTCTATAATAAGCATATATTAATTTTATTTTCAACAAAAATACATTAGTTTTTTAAAAATCAGGTGTGGAGAAAGAAGGTCTCTAACCAGTGTGCTGAGTTCCTTGCCCCTCTATTTATACAGGAAGTTGCTTCTTTTGTATTTACTCCTGAAATAAATTTTTGAATGTGCTAGTGGATCTTTTGAAGCACATTAGGGACCCCAAAATGCTCAAGGGGTAGGGAAACCTTTACAGGCACATACCTTTACATTTAGGTGGATGACTTTGAGTTCCTTTGGTTGTCCTGTTACCTGAAGGCAGGGATAGTATGTGCTGAATAAAAACTTGCTAGGATTTGGTTGTTCATGTGTGCAGCTCCAGCTTATCACCTCCAGCCAGGCTAATTTATGTGACTGTTGAGTCCAGAGCTGGGGGATGGGCCAACAGGCAACCAGGACAGACAGCCTCCTGGGGTGGTCCCTAAAGATATAGTCTTTTGTCTTAGAACCTCCTGAGACATTGCTGTCCAGCACCCAACCACAGCAGAGCAGGAAGGGAAAAAATGCTGACTCGTTTTTTCCTTGGGCTTCTAAGATCTGCTGGCTGCCTAGACCCTGTGTACAGGCTGAGACCAGTGGATCACAGGGAAAGGAATCCACCATTCTCTTCTTCTCCCCAACCCTGCAACTGGTTCTCTTTTCCATGGCATTGAATCCCAGCTCATTTCGACTTCAGGCAGGATGCATCTCTGGCTTGGAGGGAACCCAGATTATGCATTTAATGGAATGTCATGTTTTCTCAACCAGGAGCAAAGACTGCATAATGATAACCTAGGACACCACAGTAACACAATAGGGCATTATTAGCAGCTTTGGCGACTGGGCTGCACTAGGCTTTATACTGATGGAATTTCATGTTCATTTAAACATGCTTTTCTTGTTATAGTCAGGAAAAGTAGATTGCTGGGAATTCAATCAGGGATTTGAAAAGTCAGATTTGGAAGGCCTCTGTCCAGAAGAAAAACAGTAAAGGAGCAGTTAGCCTCTTCTAAGTCTTCCAGGCCAGGATTGCAAAGATCAGTGCACCCATTTGACCAACCCCTGGACAAAAATGGCCCTCTCCTTCAGGGCCCTTCTGTTATTACAATATACATTTATGTATCACACATTGGTTTATTTTATAAAAATTGAGCTATTAGACACTTAATTGCAGAAAGTGGATTTTCCATCTTGACTCTGGCTATAGTATATATGCCCTAAAGACTTCAAAAATAGAACATAGGGAATAGAACAGGAGAGTGGAGGAGGTGGCAGGGTGGGAGAAGGCACTGAACAGCTCTATTTATAGAACTTTCCAAAGTCAAAACCTGTCATTTCTTTCCTGCACCCAATAAATCCTTACATTGAAAAAGGCCCCCCACAGCCTCACCATGTGCTCCTTACCATGGTAGCCCCAAGTCCCTTTTCTTTTTTGTCCAGCATCAGTTTTCACCTCTTTTCCCCATACACAGGCACCCCATCTTGCCATCCACCCAGACTTCCAACCACAGCACCCAGCATTGGGTGACCCCCTGGTGGTGATGATTTGTAGGACCCTTACTATGTGTTATGCCCCAGAGGTATGGTCATGAGACAGATTTTTGTAGTGTTAGACTGGAAACATCACTACCGGGTCTAGTATTGCTTTTCTGAGAAAATACCTTCTGGATTCCCAACTATCTACTCACAAAAGAAATTCTTTAGAGTTGAAACTTATGCAAGTCTCACAAACTCTTACACTCCTTTACGAGGACATCAGAGACAACCTTTTTTGGTAGGTAGAGCCAGCACGATTGCTGTTCCTAATTTATGGATGAGAAGAAAATCTTTGTTCAACCCACTGGGTTAAGTGACCTGCTCAGGGACGGGGATTAGATCATGACACAACTAGAACGACGTCTGCTTCTGACTCCCAGCCCAGTTCTTTCTGTTCATCTCTGCCCTGCACAGTTGGGCTATAATGAGAAGCACATGGCAGTACAACTGGAGGAACTGGGTGGGTTCCAGGAGTTAAAATTCCCTGCATCAGAGTTTCAGTAAATCATGGTACAGAAAGCAGCTCAGATTGCTTAATTGAGGAACTACTGCTCCACTGTTAAATCAGCTGCAGTTGATTGAAAGTTTCAGGAACTCCGACCCCCTGCAGCCCACCCAGATGCTATAAGGATCTGGGGGTGGGGGTGAAGTGATGGAGCTGACCTTGAGGTATATTAGGACATCTGGTTATCCTGCACTTAAAGGTCGGATAAGTTGGTGAATTGTTCAGACTGAATCTGAATGGAAGAGGGAAACTCAAGTTTGTAGATGGGCTAAGACACATGGATGTAGCTTATTTCAGAAATACTTTGGAAGATGGCTTAACATAATGAAAATGCAAAATTGGCTCTGAAGAAGGAAAACGAGTCCATTAGAAAGTACTTTTAAAGTGCTGCAATAATAACTTAAAAAGACATCAGAAAAAGAATTCTTCAGAGGACAGGATATTTTTCCCTCCCTCCTTCCCTTTCTTTCTTTATTTCTCTCTCTGTCTTGAGATGGATTCTGTGGTTAGTTCTAAATGCTCCACCTAGGGGCTGCAGTTGTAGCTCAGTGGTAGAGCCCTTGCCTACCTAGCATGGGTGAGGCCCTGGGTTCAATCCTCAGCACCACATAAAAATAAATGAATAAAATAAATGCATTGTGCCCATCTATAACTAAAAAATATTTTTTAAAAATATTTCACATATTGGGTTCCAGATTTGGAGAAGGCTTATCAGGCCAGGCAATAGTTGGTAGAACTTCCCACAAATTGGAAGGTTTGGCATATGGGTCAAAAATAAAGTAAATAAGGCAAAAGTGTTTTGTTTTTCTGTCTGGGTCAGCCAAGTAATTATCTCTACTTTCCTTAGCCGTGGAGAACTGGTAAAACTCAATGTCAAGCTGAGAATAGAATCCAGGAGTGCTGGAAGAAGACATCCGTCCTAAGATAACCTATAATTATCTCCAAATGCTAAAGGACTCCTAGTGGTCTAGGAATAAAGACCTTTGGCATCCCTTAAGGAGACTTGGCTGTCACATAAATGCAAATGAGATTTGCTTCATGCTAATTTAGAACGTGTATCCATTTTTGGTGTGGGAGCAAGAGAATGGATCTCACTTCTCCCACTCATGATTCTGTAGCAAAAGAGAAAGAAGGTATTTGGGCATTACTTGTCATGGTTTTCTGATGTGTCAGGGTCATATTGAAAAAGTAATGAGATTTCTTCAGTTTGACTCAACTGATTCTTTCCATTCATTTAGTGTAAATACATCTCAATATTGAACTTAGGAGTGGACAACAGTAAAGATAGGTATAACACAATACTTGATGCAAACAATGTCTGGTAACATTTCACCATTTAGTCTGTGCAGTTCTCATAATATCTATACAGTCACGATCGCCATTTCACACATGAGGAAAATGAGGTTTAGGGAAGCTAGCCCAGGCCACTCTCAGTGGTGAAATCAAGGCTCAGCCCCAAGCCTCTCTGACTCACAATCTCTGTACTAAGATGAAGAATCCGAATAGGCCAAAGAACATTTAACCAGCCGGGCTTGGTGGTGCACACCTGAAATCCCAGCAGCTCAGGAGGCTGAGGCAGGAGGATTGCGAGTTCAAAGCCAGCCTCAGCAAAGGCAGGGTGCTAAGTAACTCAGTGAGACCCTGTCTCTAAATAAAATACAAAATAGGGCTGGGGATGAGGCTCAGTGGTCAAGTGCCCTGGGTTCAATCCTTGGTACCCAAAATATAAACAAAGAAACAAACAAACATTGAGACAATCAGAGTTGGTGAGGTTATGTTGCGGTAACAAACAGGCCCAATTTCAGTAAAACAGGAAAAGTTTATTCTTTGGATATGCTCCATGTTTGATGGGGTACAACAGGGGCTCCTCGTGGTTGTTTTGGGAGCCAGGCTGGCAGAGACTCCTTCTTGGCACCTGTTTCACCATCCAGCTGCAAAGGAAGAAAATGCTGGAAAATGCCTTGTTGGCAGGGAGATGCTCCAGCCAGAAATGGCAGCCCATTGGCCAGAACTAGTTCACATGGCCTCATCCTATGGAAAGGGACCAAAGAGATGTGTCCAAAAGAAAAGGAAAGCCAGAAATAAGTGGGCATGAAATGCCTCTACTGCAAACATAATTATACACTGCTATGACCTGAGTAAGCAAGAAAGAAATAATCATAGAGATAGGGGAAGAGGTAAGACTTCTGGAAAAAAGGTCAATTTGGAGCTATGTCTTGGCTCTCTTCATCAGTCTGGAATTACTGTCAGACATGAGACTTCACATCTGCCCAGGATTGGAATGTGATGCCTCCTGTTCATTTCCTCCTCTCCCCAACCTTCCCTACTTCAGGTGAAACATTCAGTGCAGTGGGTAGGGGATAAATTAGATTAAATGAAAGGTTGAAAGAGAGATTAGAAGTGCTTCTCTGCCACCTAAGTTTACATGAATATTTGTGAAAGATAAGAATCTCTTTTTCCATAGTTGATGGAATGTGAGGGAATTTGACAGGCCGGGGAGGGAAAGGAGCCCTTAAATGCTGTAGCGGCTGAACTAAGAAGGATGCCCATATACTAAGAGACTGACTCAGAGTTGAATCAAGTGTCTGGGCTCCAACTAGTGTTTCTCCAAGTGGGTGTTGTTGGCTATTCAGTGAGATAGTTTTTCACTAGAAAGGACTGGAGGATGCTTAGCCTCTTTGATCCTTGCTTTCCGAGTACCATTAGCCTTCTAGTCATTGTGATAACCAATACATAAATGCCTTTGCATTTGCTTTTATTTTTATTTTTGGTACCAGGAATGGAACCCGGGGCACTTAACCAATGAGCCACATCCCGAGCCATTTTTTAAATATTTTATTTAGAGACAGGGTCTTGCTAAGTTGCTGAGGGTCTCTCTAAACTGCTGAGGACAGCCTTGAATTTGTGATCCTCTTGCCTCAGCCACTCAAGTTGCATGGAATAGAGGCATGTGCCACTGTGCCCAGAGAGATGTTATTTTAGATTGTGGTAAGAGGAGCTCAACATGATATAGAGGAAGAAAAGACAAGGTTACAGGTAGGTTGTGCTTTGCTCTTCAGTGTCACCAGGTCCCACCATGTCTGCGTACACATGTAAACCACGCTGTTCACTAACTTGGACAGATTTCTGCTCCCTTTCTGACAAGACTCCAGGCATGGACTGTACTCTGGTGCTTCATGGCGATGAACAGAGCCTCAAACATAGGGGTTCAGAGGAACAGCTTTGGTATTAGGTATTTCCATTTTCAAGTGTCAGCTCCATCATTCACCAAGCATTATGAGCTTGGCAGATTATTTAAATCTCTCTGAAACTCAGGTGTTTTTTTTCATTAATATAATAGGCATTTTAATGTATGCTCACAGAAGTGTTGTAAGGATTAAATAAAATTAAAGCCTTTCAAGAAATTATTTGGCACTTGTGTGCCAAGTGATAGATGGTGATGAAGATAGGGATACTGGTGATGGTAGTAATGGTGCTAGTGATGATAATGATGGTAAGGATGATGAGGCTATTCATGATGATGTTAGCACTGGTGACAGTAGTGGTGGTGATAGTGATGGTGATGGTGGAGATGGTGACAGTGATGATCGTGATGGTAGTGATGGTGATAGGAATGATAATGATGATGGTGGTAAGAGATGTCAGTGGTGGTGGTGGTGATGGGGTAATGGTGGTGGCGATGGTAATGATGATGTTTGTGGTCATGGTGGTGGTGGTAATTGCCCCTAGAGAAACAGTGTGGTCCTTAGATTCTAAGGAGTCTAGGGTAAGGAACACATCATGTCAGCTTGGTATTTATCATACTGTGCTGGACTTGTGGAATTACAAAATGCTTGAGAGACATATCCTGATTCTCAAGGAGCTCTTAGCTTAGTGGAAGAGACAGGCATTGGGGAAACAGTTGTTAAAATAATTTTGGTTGATATGAGGGGGATTTAGGAGGCTTCATAGAGGAGGTGACATTGAACAGGATTTTGTCAGATTATAAACATATAGGAAAGGTAGGTGACATATCTTCTTCTCTGTGATATGAGTGCGACAGGAAAAGACTCTGGAGAGGGTTTGGATTTTATCCCAACGAAAGTATGTTTGGGGATGCAAGTTTGTAAAGACAGAGAAGGCAAGTGTCTCTGTGTGGGTATCACCTATTCTTGTAGTGAGGATGTGGAAAAAAGAATAAATGAAATTGGAAGCTCTTTATACAGAGTAGCGATAGGACTTGAGCGACTTACTGAGAGCAAATGGGGCAGTAAGGAGCATGTTTCAGAGGGAAAAAGCTTGGTATGGACATGCTGAGTCTGAACATGCAGGATATTTGGGTGGAGACGTTGAGTAGGCGGTTGGATTGGTGAGTTGGAACTGAAAATAAAGGCTTGAATGTTGTTAGCCCAAGGGCAGTAGTTGAGAATGTGGGTATGGCTAATAAATAATATCAAGATATTATCAGGATTTTAAAATGTCAGGAAGAGATGCAGTTTGAAGAGGAAGATGGCCAAGGTCCAGCCCAGAGGACTTGCCAACAGGAATTTTCTGAGTAAAAGAAGAAGCTTCATGAATCAGAGCTGAGAAGAAGCAGTCAGAGCAGTGAGGGGGGTGGAGATCCGGTGGAGATCTGAACCCTGGTACCAGGAGGGACCGCCTTTCAAAAGAAGGGTGCTCATCTAGGAGTTTCCCCCCACAGTCCTTTCCTTCTCTATTCCTAGTCTTGGTGGCACCATAAACCGGGGCAGTACTCCTCTTTATCACTCTGCAAGGCCTGACCATGTCAACTCCCACAGCTGCCCTGGAATACCCATTCTCTGGCTTCTCGGTGCCTTATCTCCACCATGTTTTCCTAGTTTACTGAAACATTCTCAAAACTACTCTCTTTGCCTCCTTTCTTAACCCCTCTCCATATTTTGTATTCTTGGCACTGGTCCCAAATTGATCTTTTAAAACATAAATATAAGCTCAATACCATCTTCTCCAAGCCCCACCTCTTGGCCTTTAAACACCTATGAAACTTTTTCAGTTAAAGTATAAACTTCTTAATAAATATGCAAGACCCTTATTGCTCGGTCCACTGTGTGTTTCCCAGTTTCATCTCTGACCACTTCCTGCACCTTTGCAATTTCTAATGAAACTACTGTGCAGTTTCTGAAACTAACCCATGCATTTTCTTGCCACTAGCTGTGATGCCCTTCACCACTGCTCCCATCCTTACCTAGGTGGTGCCCACTTATCCTTTGATAAGATTACTCCTACTGGGTCCCCTCCCATCATTAGTTGTGGGCTCCCTGTGTTCCAAAAGTAGTTAAGAAAAAACAGCCCCCTCCCACATTACATCTTTATTCAAAATCCCTTCCCTGGCCAGGCAAGGTGGTGCATGCAAGTAATCCCAGCTGCTCAGGAAGCTGAGGCAGGAGGATCACAAGTTCAAAGCCAGCCTCAGCAAAAGCAAGGCAATAAGCAACTCAGTGAGACCTGTCTCTAAATAAAATACAAAATAGGGTTGGGAATGTGGCTCTGAGTTCAATCCCTGATTTAAAAAAAATCCCTTCCATGTTCAGAATTTCACAGCCCCATATAACTCATATCCCATAATAAGCAGTGCAGTGGTACATTATCAAGAAATGGAGAAGAAAATAAAGGAAGAGAAACCAAGAAGGGATGATGGGAGGGAAAGTAGAAGTACTGGGGACTAAAATGGAGCAAATTATTCCATCCGTGTATGATTATGTCAAAATGAACCCCACTATTATGTATAACTACAGTGCAATAATAAAATCATTTTTAAAAGAGAGAAATGGACATGGAAAACTCCAGGGTTTGTCCTCCAGTGTCTCTTCCAGTGACCTTATCTTCTTTTCCTCATCCCAGATATGCAATAAGATGAACCCCTGATTAATAAGTACCTGTAGGATCCCTCTGGAATATGGCTTTTCCAACATTTGATGGCATAAAGATTGTGATCAGAATCATAACCATTCTGCCACTACCCACTACATAAAAATAATGAAAATATTAGGTTTATAGAAAACGTAGAAAATAAAAGTGAAGAATCTTGAGTGTAAGTTTCCAACAGTCATAGTCACCATGGATCATACTAAGCATAAATAAATGTGAGGTATAAAGATCATTGTTAACAGGACAGCCAAACGTTCTGATTTGTCCATGACAGCAATGATTTATTCTTATTGTCCCAGAGTAATTAACAATGCCCTCTTTAATTCTCAGAAGTGTCTCCATTTGAATTTTAAATTAAATGGTCTTCCTGAGTATTAACTGTCATACAAAATATCAAAGAAATAAAAGGGAGGAGGATTGAAGGCACCTTGCATACTTTGTTCCATTAAAATGGGGAGCTATGTCAGCACTCCCAGTGCCATTAAAGTGGCCCAATTTTAAACTTTTCCTGGAATCCCCACTCCCAAATTCCCATAATAATTAGTGAAAATTCTCTGGTACTGCTCACTATCTCAGACCCAACACTGAACGTAATTGTACATTTCCTGACCCCTCCATACGAGGGCAGCATTGCACAGTGGTTAAGAGCACAGAGTTCCACATCAGGAAGACTTTATGAACAGTGTTTGGAACCAAGAGTATGAACTCTTAAGAAAAAAGAGTTCAAATCCCAATCCTACCACTTAATAGCTGTGTGTCCTTGAGCTTCTCAATGTGTACTTAGCTTCTCTGTGAAGTCAGTTTTCTCATCTGTAAAAAGGGCAACAGTAGTATGTATTGCATAGGGTCCTGCTCAGAACAGAGCAGGTCACAATGCTAACTGTGATGATGACATGGCAATGAATATAAAGTGCCTAGAACAATTCCTGCTGCTTAGTGAGTACTCAGTACATGGAAAATGTTGTAATTATCAATCTTTGTACATTACTAAGAACCTACTAGGTACTCAAAAATCAGCTGGCTGAATCAATAAATAGCACACTCTAAATAGGTCCAGCAAGATAAGAACTAAAATGTTTTAGCTGAAATAAAGGCCTTGATGACTTTTGGAAGTGTTATTTCAGGGAATCATGTAAGCTCCCAAACTAAAATTGAATAGGAGGGGCTCAATGAAAATGAGAAAGTTTGCAACTTTGGAAAAAGAAGCTAAGCATAGAGAGCTTCTCCCTCCTTTGTCCCCCATTATCACCTAAAACTGACCCATTCTCCCCAAAGAGAAGATCTTAGGATGTGTCCAGGGGAAGCTGATGTCCATAGGATGGTGGCACTGACGTGCAAAACACTTATAAGAAACGACACTAGAAAGCAAAACAGTGGACTGAGTCTGAAGGAGGTCAATCAGAGTTGACTTTGAATTCTGTTGCCAAGTTATAAAAAACACGGAGAAAAAGATTTTCAAGGAGTAATATTCCATTGTGTATATATACCACATTTTCTTTATCCATTCATCTATTGAAGCATACCTAGGTTGGTTCTGCAACCAATCTAGATGTGAATTTAGGTTTAGCTATTGTGAATTGTGTTGCTATAAACATTGATATGGCTTTGTCCCTGTAGTATGCTGTTTGTAAGTCCTTTGGGTATAGACCAAGGAGAAGGATAGCTGGGTCAAATTGTGGTTCCATTCCCAGTTTTCCAAGGAATCTCCATACTGCTTTCCATATTAGCTGCACCATTTTGTAGTCCCACGAGCAGTGTATGAGTGTATCTTTCCCCCCATATCCTCGCCAACACTTATTGTTTTTTGTATTCTAAGCTGCCATTCTGACTGTAGTGAGATGAAATAAAATCATGGCATTTGCAGGTAAATGGATGGAATTAGAGAATATGATGCTAAGTGAAGTTAGCCAAAACCAAATGCTGAATGTTTCCTCTGATATAAGGAGGCTGATTCATAGTGGGGTTGGAAGGAGGCGCATGGGAAGATTAGACGAACTCTAAATAAGGCAAAAGGGAGGGAGGGGAAGGGAGGGTGCAAGGGGGTACAAAACATGGTGGAATGAGGTGGATATCATTTCTCTAAGTCATGTATGAAGACACAAATGGTGTGAATATACTTTGTATGTAACCAGAGATATGAAAAATTGTGCTCTATACATGTAATATGAATTGTAATGCATTCTGCTGTCATATATAACAAATAAGAATAAAAAAAATTAAAAAGAAGACTTTCAAGTTGAGAGTTTCAAGAACAGCCCCAAATCTGTAAGTAAGTTTGAAGTAAATAGTGGGACACAAGAGGGACAAGACCATCCCCAGGAAGCCCTGTTGCCATTGTGCTTCATTATAAAGAAACAGCTGCGTTGGATGGCAGAAGGGGAAGTTAAACCACAAAGGAGACACCTGTGGACACCAGGAATCTTCATGAAAGTGACTCTGTCCAGCATTACTGAGTCCCTCCCATAGACCCTGGGCCTCCTGAGGAATGGGAGAATCCTGTGTTTGATTATGTGGCTACAATGGGGATAAGGAATGAGGCCCTAGCCTCAGTACAGTGCAATGTGAATCTGGGGTAGAGACCACACACACACACACAAAAAAAAAAAAAAAAAAAAAAGAAAGCCCTACATATGGCAAGCTAGAATGGTGTATCCATTTCCAAAACAAATAAACATTGCAAGGAAAAAGTTCCTTTGTGGAAATAATCCACAATTCTGTTGCATTCCCCATTCTCCCCTGATTGATAAAGCAACATAAACTCACTTAGTCATCAAGACCAATGCCCATTCCCTAGATTAAGTTCTTGGAGAAGTATATAAGTATGAGATGATGCAAAGAAACAATATAATACGTATACACATATAAATATATGTATATTAGATACATACATATCAAATGATATGCATATACATATGTACATATCAAATATAGTTTGGAGCTCAGTGACACCTATCATATACAAGGATTAACAATAGAGCCCGCAAAATTTTAGTAAAGTAAGTGATTAAACAAAACTCTTGAGGTAAAAGAAGAATGTATTAATAGAAAGCATTTTCAGTAGTGAAAAAAAAAGGTCAAATTATAGAACCATGTGATTTCATCAAGGTTAAATAAAACAAGAAAACTGTGAAACACATTAAAATATGAAATGAGAAGACAAGGAAACCTAGAACAATTCAGGAAGTATAAAATAAGATAGTCGATTTTTAAAGTCACCTGAGAAGCAGTCAAGAGCAGATGGCAATGCAGAAAATGAAATAAATGATAAAGGCACATTTGAGGAATTCTCATAATTTGAACAGGAAACTGATTTAGTTAGATAAAAGTGATGAGAGAGAAGATGATACATAGAGAATGACAAAAAGAGATATTCAAAGTTACTGGATATTTTTCATTGTGGAAATATAGTCTAGAAGAAACATTCAAAGAGAATTTTTCTGATTTTAGAAAAAAGAATATAATGCTAAGAAGATGCAGATTGAATAGACTCACCAAGTAACAATTGAAATTAATTAATTTTTAAGAGACTAAATAATAAAAAATTTCCTGGTGTACATTTTTTATTTTAAGGACTAAAGAAGAATCATACATGAGAAGAAAACAATGCCCTACAAAAACTCTTCTGTGTTAAATGGAGAGAAAGTGTGATTGACAAAATTCATCTTTTATGATGGGTAAAATTATTCTGGTGAATATTCGGACTAACAGGTGTACCTAACCAAGTGTTACTTGCAAGTGAAGAAAATATGAAAGCATTTCCAATAGATATGCATTCTTCTAGAAAGGAGAATACAGATCATTTTCATCAAGACATTATTATCCAAAAAGCAAATCAAGTTTTAAAAAGACATTTATAATAGTTGTCACATAAAAGAAGTGGTAATGACCATGGAAACCTTTTCAGCAAAAGTAGGTCTTATTAGTATTTTCAATAAGTGTTGAGTTGACAGCCTCTTTAGCACACGTGAACAATCTGTCATGAGAAAGGAACAAATTGAAAATGAGATTTTTGGAGAAAAAGCCTACAATATTTCTGAATATTCAAATCCATTGGCAGCCCTGACTGCCCCACTGAATACTGCAAAAATCAGATCTAGTATATCTGAAGACAGGTTGAGAAACTTTTTCCAGAACTTAAGCAGAGGTATGCAAAAATTAAAATTATGAAGAAAGAGCTTAGAAATACAAAGGATACCTCATGGATGTCAACAAGAATTCTATGAAGAGAGCCTTTATGAGAAATACCACAGAAAACAGTCATGACACAGATAGTTTTCCTGAGCTACAGAAAGAGCAGAGTCTTCAGATCCAAATGATGGATGAAGTACTCAGCCTGATTTTTCAAAATGATCAATAATTTTAAATAAATCTTAAAATATATTAATAAATAGGGAAAATGTGCATTCTTCCAAAAAGGAAAATAAGAGGCTTCTCCAACCGAAAGAAAATGAGACTTGATTGGCTTTATTTTTTTTAACTCTACAGTAAATGCTCAAAAGCCTCAATTATTATAATCTTGAGTGAAATATGGTTTTTAAATTCCTTAGCCAGCATTTCTCAGACATGCAAAAATTCACAATGTATGCCATCCACAGGCCCTTGCTGAATAAAATACTTGAAAATACTGTATGTCAAAATGGAAAATATATTTGAAATAAAGTATGAGAAAAAGACATGGCATAAAAGAACCAGAAATAAGGAATGGCCTTAGAAAAGTTAAGAAGTAATAATAATGTTATTATTATGTAGGAAGACACAAACTTTAGAGAATAGATTTTCAAAAGACAAACTGTATTCAAGATAGCAAAAAATAATTGCTCTTACATTTATACATACATGGATATGTAGTTTATTTTTAGCTTCCAAAATCCTCTTCTTCCTCCTAAGTCCAACTACTAAATCCCCAAGTCTGGAACACAGTAGTAATAATCACCCAATCTTGTTATTTTTTAGACATTCCCTTAGTTAAGATTTCCCCTTTAGATTTTGCCTTTCCCTCACCAATAGAATCTGGGTGTTTGAGGGTGGGGGTGGCTGACTTATCCTGGTGAGGAGATCATTTGATTCCAGACCAGTTGATTTCATGGAAAGTTCTAAGACATCTTTAAGGAACAGAAAATAAACAGGAAAAGATAGAGCATTTCTCAGTTTATTTAGGAAGCTAGCACAAATCAGACGTCAATAGCTATCAAAGATAGTATGTTCACAGGCAAAACTTTTGAATATAAACTTTCAATCCTAAATTAAATACATTTCCAACAAAACTAACAGTATAGTAAAAGAATACTATGTTACAACCCAGTAAAATTTATCCTAGAAATGCATGGATGCTTCAATATTTAGAAAATATTTTAAGATAACTCACATTTATTTTGACTGCTGGAGATGAAAACCACATTATCTCAGCCGAAATCTGAAAGACATCTGTCTGAATACTTCCACGTTCCAGGGACAGAGAAGATATGAATAATAATTAATCAAGCTGATTTAATAAATATATTTTGAACCCCATGACCCTCAGAGAATAAACTTTCCTTTCAAATGCCCATGAAATATTTATTAGGTCACAAAGAATGCCTCCATGTATATCCCAAGGCACAATTTTTTTCCAGTTCACATTCTCAGTAATAAATAACAGGAAATGAGTGGCGAAGTATACTAAAACTTCAGTTATCAGGGCGGGGAAATATAGATTTTTTTTTATATTAGCTTGTCATGAGAAAGACATGATAGTGGATATAAGGATAGCAAAAAATAGAAAGTAACTGAGACAGAGGTTGGCAAACTATGGCCTTTAGTCTGTTTTTGTAAATAAAATTTTATTGTAGCATAACCACATGCATTTGTTCTCCTACTGTCAATGACTGCTTTTGTGCTGCAAAAGAACAGTTCAATAGTTGCCATGGAGACCGTAGGCCGGCCCCCATCAGCCTAAAATATTTACTGCCTGGCCCTTTGGAGAAAAAGTTCACTGAATCCTGGGCTGAGAACCCGTAACTCAATAGAGAATGGGCCGAAAATAATGATACAAGGGTTACCTTCATGAGTGTGGACCTGTACTGTCACCCAGGACCCTTGTTTACAAAACATTTGACTTAATGGGCTGCTAGAACCATCTTGAAATTCTCAATACTTTTCAAAGAGGCCCTGCATATTTGTTTTACACTGGATTCTACGAATTATGTAGCCAGACCTAACTGATACAAAGAAACCCAAAGGAACAATAAATTTTTAAAATTCTGGCTTATAATTAAATACTTCCAAATTAAAACTATAATGAAATCATTTAGTCCTTCCTCTGCCACCTTACTGCATGTTCTGGTTTACCTTGATGTGGACACAGTCTGTAGGACAGTTGCCTCCCTAAGACCTAAACATGAATCTCCCATTCTTGGCACCTGCCACCCTCTCTCTTTTCATAATTCTCAAGGAACAGAAGGGGCAACTGAGAACTCTCTATTGCTTCTGTCTTCTTCCTTTAGCTAAAGAATTCAGAAAAAAAAAATCTCCCTTTGGACAAAATCTTATTTCCAAACCACCTATCTTGCTGCAAAAATCACGTTTTAAATCTCAAATATTAGCTTTTTCTTCTTTGCATCACTGCTTGAAACAGCCAATCTCCCACCCCTCAACTGTGGTCCCTGGCAGATGGATGCCTTGGACAGACATGGTGTGTTAGGTCACTTTCTGTACAAATGCCAGAGAAAAAGAGCACAGTAAAGTGTTAAAATATTCCCCCTGATATATATATATATAAATATAGTTATAAAAATGTTCAACATATTGCTGTTAAAAGTGAAAAAAAGGAAGCTATCCAGTGTACAAAAAGGAATTAATGGTAATAATAATGTATGTATAATATGCAGATCTTGGAAATGATGCTTGGGAACATTATTTAATGAAAATTAAAGTCGTGTTCATTAACCATACTAACAGGTAAGAAGAGCAGGAATAATAACCTATAAGTGGACAAAGTGTACATGCCTAGAGGAAAAGTCTAGAAACTGAGTCACTATAATATGGGCAGTGATTATACCTGCAATGTGGGATGATAGGTGATCTTCATTTTCTTCTCTTTGCTTGTCCCCTCCTGTTCCCGTTTCTAACAATGAACATGTTGCTGTAGTGATAGAGTATTTTAAAGTCCACTCCTGTAGTGCCCTCATTCTGAGTCACTTCCTCCTAGGTGATAATATCCATAGCTACTCTTTGAAGGGAGGCAGAGTGGCTCTTATGGCCTCATCTCTGAATGTGGAGAGTGTGAGAAATAAGTCACTGCTGTGCACTCCATTATGGGAAATATCTTCTGGGCAACTAACCCATTGTCTGTGGGGTTTTTTTTGTTGTTGTTGTTGTTCCAATTAGTTATACATGACAGTAGAATGTACTTTGACACACCATACATAAATGGAGTATAATTTCTCATTCTTCTGGTTGTACATGATGTAGAATCACAATGAATCGTGTACTCATATATGTAGATAGAGTATTAATGTCAGATTCATTCTACTGTCTTTCTTGTTTTTTTTGGAGGGGTGGGAGTACCAGGGTTTGAACTCAGGGGCACTCAGCCCTATTTTGTATTTTATTTAGGGACAGGATCTCACTGAGTTGTTTAGTGCCTCACTTTTGCTGAGGCTGGCTTTGAACTCACAATCCTCCTACCTCAGCCTCCCGAGCCACTGGGATTACAAGTGTGAGCCACCAAGACCGGTATCCTTCTCTTATATTGAATTTGCACCAAGAATACCAATAGTTGATATTAGGAAATGTTTTTAGGCTTTTCCTGCTGTGTGTGTTTCTGTGTTTGTGTGTGTGTGTGTGTGTGTGTGCATGTGTGTGTTTGTGCTGGAAAAGGTAGAGTGGGGATAAAGGAAACAGATATTTTGTTATAATATTGTTTTGATGTGACTCATGGAAAAAAATACACATTACATCTTAATGCAGCACATATGTGATGCACATAATTGACCAAAAGTTTCATGCAACATTGCTTTTTGTTTCTACATGCAGTATATTCTGATATTTCAATTTTATTATTATTCTTCTTTAAGGTTGGCAATATCCCACCAAACTGATTTCCCAATTCACAAGTAGATTGCATTCTGCAGTTTAGAAGTCATTGTTTTCAAATCAGTAGGGCGGGGCTGGCCATCCTGGGCTGGGGTCTCCACAACCCAGGAAAGAGCAGGATGGGTGGTCTCAAACTCAAGAGTACAGTACTTGGGGACTGGATTTGGGGCTGGGCTGGTATCTAAAGAAGTTGGAATGGAGACAAAAGTCAAGCTCAACCTCTGTGAGCAGAAGGGATGTTTGGCTGTGACCCCAGACAGTAACAGGAGGACAAAGGCTGAAGGCGTGGGCAGGCTTACGGTTCCAGCCAGTTAGGGTGCAGTGTGAGGTCACAGGAAGGAGGAGGCCAAGGAGGAAGCGGGGGAGAGGGGCACACTAGCAGGTGGGTGCAGCATCTCTGAACTAATTGTGGGTCCACTTAATGACATGTGAGGCTGCTGATATATCCATGGCCTTCCCAGGTTGGCTGGGGACCTGTATGGTTCACTGAGGTCATTAGTGACTTCAGCTGGGTGAGGCTAAAGAAAAGCAGGGGCTGACAGTTTTATAATTTCCACCCTTAGAGCTATTCTGCTTTTCTAGATTAAGAGACTCTGGCTGATGGTTGCAACTATAAGCCGCCTTCTTCCCTGTTATTATATTCAAATCTATATGCAAAAGAAAGGGGGACAATTTCAAGCCAGTTTGGCCCATTTAGTCCTGACTCTGGTGTGGCTAATGGAAAGAGCCTGTGTTTTCTGAGGTGCTAAACCACAGAGAGGCTTGGAAACTCTTATAAACACAGAACAATGCATTTTTTTTTTAATCCAGAAAACAAATCAGAATAAAATTTAGAGTTCTTTTTTTTTTTTTAGAGAGAGAGAGAGAGAGAATTTTTTAATACTTATTTTTCAGTTTTCGGTGGACACAACATCTTTATTTTATTTTTATGTGGTGCTGAGGATCAAACCCAGAACCCCGCGTATGCCAGGAGAGCGCATTACCGCTTGAGCCACATCCCCAGCCCAAATTTGGGGTTCTTATTTTGCTCCTACTTTTTGCATATTAGACCCTTGGAAATAATTGAATGCAATGCCTGGTTCCATGCAGAATTTCTCACTGGGAACACACAGTGAGTGCCATGTCACAAAACTTTCTTAACTTCTTACCATGTTCCAAACACTGGAGAGAGCATAGCAAAACAAAAATAAGAAACTCTGGCGCTGCCCCCTGCAGGGACTCTCCTCAGACCACTAGTGAGAACTGGCGACTGTCCCTTCCATGGGTGGTGAGTGAGCTCTTCTGCAAAGGCACATCAGCATGAGAGGGTATGGACTCTGACCTGGAGTATTGAATTGAATATTAACCAAGTGCCCAAAATCCCAAGAGGAAGCCTGTACCTTCCACATCCTCCTGATATCCAGAAGACACGTGGAAATCTTCAGGGACTAGAACTGTTTATGAGTTAGGATTTGACGACACCAAAATCAGAGACCTTTCACATTCACTGATTTCTAGAACGTGGCACTGTAACTCTCTGTAACTGTAGTTTACTTAGCAATTATGTGTTAAAAGCATTTCTGGAAAGAAAAATATCCACAACTAAGTCCAATGGAACATTTTCGAGTCTTATTTGTATTTGGACTCAGAAGGAATTTTTTGTTTCTATCTAACAGCTTGGGACAACAACGTCTGGGCAAGCCATAGCGTCTGAATATATTATTGGGACTCCATAGCTAGAATTTAAAATCATTAACTCTTAAATAGGCTGGCATGATAAATGAGATGTTTTATATAGTGTAAAGTGGAGAGAACCTGGAATTGGATTCACTCACTGCCGTTCATTTCTCCAACCAATATCTGGCTTCTTCCAGCTGCGACTAGGACTCCACTTAGATCCTTGGGGTTGAGAAGAAGCCAAGGGTCTGAATTACCCAGAGTTGATTATTCTGGGAATAGCCCCTGGGGCAGTTTCCAAACCACAAAGTCGTTCACAAGGCAAAAGGCAAGGGAGACATGCATTATGCAGCAGAAAATTCAGACTGAGACAAAGTCCCATCATGCGCATCACCCTGGGAAAGGGGCAGGAACTCTACTGGGTTCCCATGAGTATTTGCTAGAGGGTCAGATGATGAGCTTTGATGCTTGAGGACTGTACAGCTCAAATATGGCACAAGGGGATATATTTTGGTGAAGGCTTAGTTAATTGTGTAAGAAATGATCACTTATATATACATGTACACATATGAAACAACAAACCTCAACATTGACTGGGCAGCTGTTAGCAGGGGTGAGGTGGGAAAAAGGGGCCTGTCAGTACCATCCGGCCCCCAGTTTGTGTCAAAGCTTCCATTTTCTTCTTGAGAAAATTTGGCATCTGCCCATTAGAAGAAAGGGTTTTGATGACCCCAGATTTTAAAAAAAAAAAAATTAACACCCAGGATAGTCCTTTGGACCTGTCTCTCTACCTAGCATCAACAAATCCAGTGAATCTCAAAATCATATAAATTTTACATGTCAGTTGAATAGAATAGTGAAAATGAAATATTTTTTTTAATTTTTTAATTTGTTTTAATTAGTTATACATGAGAGTAGAAAATGAAATGTTTTAAGACAAAATAAAGTGTGCCTTTTCTTCAGGTGACCCTGTTTAATAAATCAAGGAATGTGAATTGATTTGTGGGCTGTAAAATAGGGCCAATCCTTAGAATTAAGAAATTATAATCCAAAGAAGGGAGGCGGGAACAGTGTCCCGATTTTAGTTTGAGTTCCTATTTCATTTGTGTTCCTCCCAGTAAAATTTCCTCAGTGCAGATATCTCTACTGGTGAAGAAATAGTCACAGTTAGAGGAGGTATGGGGGTTCCCCATTTATCATTAGGCATCTTACCCTACTCCTCAAATTTCAAATTCTGTTAATATAGACCAAAAAACAGCATTGCATTTCAGAAGTAAGTGTGGATCTTCTTCAAGGAAATCTCTTAAGCCCTGTGCAAAGGAGATGTAGATTCTGGATTTGACTATGACTGCTAGACGGTCATGTGCAGCCTCTTCTAAGGCACATGGACATTGTGGGGCCACTCACCTGCTAGAACCTCACCTAACATCCCCAGGGCCAGAGCATCTACCCAATGGCTAAAGAAGAGCCTCCAGGACCCAGTCTTAGAGATTCAAAGCATACAAGGGAATCCTGTTCAAGAGGATGGCTGAGGTCCGGATGAAACGGTTTCCAATGCTTTAAAAGCCCGAGGCAAAGATGTGCTTTTCTGGTGAGCTCTTTGGAGACTCCCAGCAGCCATTGTTTATTGAAGCCACTGTTGATGGTCAGGCAGACCCAGTCACCATGGAGCAATGGGAAAGCTCCTTAGTTTCACACAGGGTCACAGGAATTGTGTGGAGCCATCTGAATCCCAAACCCAGGTTGCTTATTCAAGCCAAGGTGATTTCACTTGTTGGCCAACAGGTTGGTAGAGGACCAGGAGGCTTCCATGAGAATAGAGGCATCCATGAGATTTGGGAGCTTGAGGAAAAATATGATCACCACCAGACAGTGGTGACAGCACATGGTGCCCCGGGAACCTGAGGCAGGCTCAATGAGTCCCTCTCTGTTGGTCAAAAGCAACAGGTGGCACCAAGCTGAGTCTTAGACAACGAGTAGGAGTTTGCTAGTGGGGACAAGATTGTCCCAAACAGACGGTACAAAGGCTGCAAGAAGGGAACCAACAAAAGAGATTGCTGTACCTCTTGCTCATCCTGACCCCTGCCCCTTCTCCCCAACGCCTCACCCCATCCTCCATGGGCTCTATGGTGCTGCCACATGAATCTGCTCCATCCTCCCCAGCACAGCCTGGCCTGGCCTACTTCAGTGTTTCATGAGGGTGCTCTTTCTCCCTTGTCTTCCCCAACTCTAGCCATCCTTCCAGATCCAGGTCAAAGACCGTCCCCTCCTCAGAGCCTGCATAGACACAGCAAGCCATTCCCTTTTCTTTGTTTCAAAAGCACAGACCTCAATAATACTTGTCATGACATGTGACATTTTAATTTATCTGTATCCCCCGTTCCACATTGAGTTCTTAGAGAGAAAGCACTATTTCTTATGCATCTGTGCCTGTTGGGCAGCCCAATAATAGTGCTAGGCAATAAATTATGTTTGCAACTTGAGAAATATGAAATCCTCAGTATAATTCCCCTGTTGCTGCTGGTTATACCAAATACTATCTCAAATTAGACGAAGTAGGGTTTAAAATCAGTTCATAAAAATAGAATTTTATTGAATATCTCTTATCTTTATATGGAAGGACCCAGGATTTTGATTGTCTACAGAGTCTTTTGTAAAATTCTAGAACAATGTATATTCTTTTTTTTTTCTTTTTTTGGTACTGTAGATTGAACCCAGGGATGCTTAACTACTGTGCCACATCCCCAGTCCTTTTTTATATTTATTAGAGACAGGTCTCACTGAGTTGCTTAGGGCCTCACTAAGTTACTGAGGCTGGCCTTGAACTTGCAATCCTCCTGCCTCAGCCTCCTGAGCTGCTGAGATTACAGGTGTGCACCACTATGCATGGCCAATCTATGTTCTTAAAAAATAATAAAAATTTAATAAATATTCATGAGTTCTCTATATAAAATAAGTAACTATTAACAGATTTTCACATTTATTTTAGTGGGTTTTTTTTTAAAGAAATATGCAGTGTGTGTGTGTGTGTGTGTGTGTGTGTGTTCACAGATTACATGTTGATGGATATTGAGGTCATTTGTAATGCCTGTAATCCCAGCTACTCAGGTGGCTGAGCCAGGAGGATCACAAATTCATGGCCAGCCTAGGCAATTTGGCAAGAGCCTGTTTCAAGATAATTTTTTTTAAAGGGCTGGGGGTGAAGCTCAGCAGAAGAGCACTTTCCTAGCATGTGTGATATCCTGAGTCCAATTCCCAGCATTCTTACCTCCTAAAGTTGGGGTTATTTATAACACTTTTCTGTGGCAAACAATGCAGCAGTCACCATCCTTATTACACAAAATCCTTCTGCACGTTCCTTGTTTCCACAAATGATAATCCTGGTCTTAGGAAATGCTTACTTTGAACCACACTACGCATTCCCAAATGGTTCTCCAAAGCAGTTCCATCAATTCCCATGTCTATCAGCAATATAAGAGGATTCCATTTTCTCACCAACACAAATATTGTCAGACATTTTCCAAATCTGAATGGTGTAAAGCGGTATTTCACAATTGTTTATGCATTTCTATGTTTACTAGAGGAGTTGAATATTTTTCAAATGTTGATTTCCCATCTTTTGTTTTACATAATCATTGCAAACATCTTTCATTATTTTCTTGTCTTTTAACATGTTTATGATATCTTTTATCATTCAGAAATGTAGTGTTTAGAGTAAACTACATAATGCTTTTATTAAGAAATGATTTTTAATTTTCCATACCTACTTTGAGAACCCCTGTACTGATCTGAGGGCATAAGAATCATTAATAATTCTCACAGATTTAAAAAAATTGTGTTTTTTCCATTAGATTTAAAATATATCTAGGGTTACATTTGGTAAGAAATAGCAATTTAACTTTTTTTTTTTTTAATTTTAAAGAAAACTGTTTGTCACGAGATCTTGTGCCAGAGGATTTATTCTCCCTCCTAAATCTGAATTGTCTCTCTTCCTTTGTAGCTCACATAGGTTGAGATTTGAGCTCTGTCAGTCAGCTTTCTGTTTCTGTAACAAATACCTGAGAAAATCAGCTTATAAAGAGAAAAGGTTTATTTTGGTTCAGTGTTGGAGATCTCAGCCCATTGTCAGGACTCCTTCCTTTTGGACCAGTGGTGTGGCAGCATATCATGGCAGGAGTAAGGGGTGGATGAAGCTGTTCACCTCAGGTGGCCAGGAAGCAAAGAGAGAGGAGGAAGAGGCTGGGGTCTGGCAGTCCCCTTCTAGGGCATACCCAGCCTCTTCTAGGGCATGTCCCTGGCAACCTAATACCTCCCACTAGACCCCAACTCTTAAAGTTTCTACCCCCACTCCCACTAGCACCAAGTTGAGGGCCAGTCTTCAACACTTGGACCTTTGGGGGAATCCCAGATCTGAACTCCAGCAGGCTGCCTATGCTGTTGCATTCACTCTCTGGAATGTTCTATGCCAGGTATATAGGGGTCGTTATATTTGATAGGGAAATCCCTCTCCCCTTGTTCTTCTTTTTTCAGCATCATCTTGAATAGTTTTCGACTTTTGATCTTCATTTCATTTTACAATCAGTTTTTAAGTTTCACAAAAATTTTTTTCAGTATTTTCCCTAGAATTGAAATTATAGGTAAACTTGGGGAAAGTGAGGCATCCTTAGCATATGGAGTCTTTAATTATATGACCATAACATACTGTGTCACTTTTTCATGTAGAAAAAAAAAATTTCTCATTTCTGGATATGAGACAGAGAAAAATCATACTCTTCATAGAGATCCAGAGTCAATCAAAATAAGAATTCTTAGGAATACTGTATCCTGGGAAGAAGGACGTAAAATCTACTTTGCCCATATTCCTCTTAAATGTCTATAAAATAGTTTGAGACAAGGAAAACATAGCAACAAGTAACTCTGTAGAAACTAATATTGCAAATAGATGAGTACAAAAAAAGTAATCAAAACCTAATGGGAAAGGTTTGAAATACAGTAACAGAAGCAAAGTCTGAACTCAGCAATTATTAGATAGCAGGCAGAGATTTAGGGCTCAGCTGACACAGACCAGTAGGTGAAAGGAAGAAGCATCTCAGCAACAGGAAGGAGTGGGTTTGAAGAGAAAAAGCTAATATGAACTCACTGTAGCAGAATGAATACAAGCCCTGCAGAAAACACATGGGAGCAGGACACGGTGGTGCACACCTGTAACCCCAGTGGCTGCGGAGGCTGAAACAGGAGGATCATGACTTCAAAGCCAGCCTCAACAAAAGCAAGGCACTAAGCAACTCCGTGAGACTTTGTCTCTAAATAAAATGCAAAATAGGGCTGGGGATGTGGCTCAGTGGTCTCAGTGGTCAAGTGCATGAGTTCAATCCCCAGTACCGCCTCATGTCCCCACCCCCACAAAAAAGAAAGAAAACACATAGGAGCTAAATTGAAGTGGTAGGTCATGATAACAGTGAAACAGTAGTCAGATTTAGGAACTAAAGAAGATCCTTCCCATATCTAAAATCCTGTGATTCCAAATGTTCTGGAAAAACAAATTCCCTCTTTTCAGCAAGAGAATTCCTTTTTAATATGATAAAAAGCAGAATAGGAGTGTTTTTTTTTGTTGTTGTTGTTTACAATATGAGGAATCACATTAGATTTCCTTAAACGTTTGACTGTCTGTACCTTCCTGAAAAGAACTCTACCAGTTAATTAATGATTTTTTTGATCCCTTGCTAATATTTTATTTAAGGATTTCACATCTATATTTACAAATGAAGTTGGACTCTTGGGAGTTTGTGTATCTTTGTTTTCTCTATGTTGATTTCACTTAAAAGAACTGGAATAACTTCTCTTCTGCCATCAGAGAAATAATTTAAATAGCACAAAAATGACCATTTTGCAAAGATTTGGAACTGACCTATGAATCAGTGTTTCTGTGTGATTGTGTATTTTTCAGTGCATGTATGAAAAACACATCAGTATGTGGAGTAGCAGTGGGGATGGTGGAGATGGAGTTGGGAGAGTTCTTGAACAAAAATGTTAAGAACTCTAACAGGAGTCTAAACCTCCTTTCGGATAATTTCCAAAGTTACCAAGATAGTGAGCCCTGCTAATGGATAAGTCAAATGTAAAATGATAGAATATGAAGAGAAATAGCATGAGATGAAGACAAATGAATTCCTGAGTCAACAATACCTGTTCTGTCTTCCTAGGTCAGGAAGCGTGCTTCATCACTGGAATGAGATCTACTACTTTGTGGAACAGCTGGCTCATAAATTCATCAGGTGAGAAATGCAGTGCTTTGACTTCTCTAATAGTTCTCTGCCATGAGTAAAACCAGTCTATCATGTTGTTGTGCAAACTCCTAACCACTTTGGGGATGCTTTTGACAAAGGTGAACTACCAAGTCTTGGATCAGGGACAATTTGTTTTGATCCATGCCATGTATTAGAGTAACTTTGGCTTAGTGTTGTCAGGAAGAGCCAGATTTAAATATAAACCCAAAAATTTTAATGTTTTTTTCCTCTGTTGTTGAATAATGTATGCTTGTTAAAGGATCATTAACATTCTTTCTATACAGTGCATCATGCAGGAAGAGTGGGCACATTCTAGCAGACTTGTATGTAGGGTGTATCAGGTGTAAACTACTTATCTCAGTTTGTCCACAGCTTCCTGTTTTTCAAACCAAGAGTCTCCCTGGAACACACCTTAGTCCTGGGTAAATTGTCATGGTTGCTCGCACCAGCCATGTACCCTCTCAGGTACAATTTTCTGAGCATCCTCTACACCACTCTCCCAGATAGGTTTAAACCTGGTCAAGTTAAATATTGGGGGAGTCCTCGAGGTGCTGCTTTCTATTAAGTATGGTGCCCATGAGTCACATTTCACTCTCCCTGGTGTAGCCTCCAAGGGATAACACAAGTTGCAGTTCTGTGGTTGTATTCTATTCTTTATCTCGGAATACAGGTTATCCTTTGAGCCTAGGTAGTGACAGACATGCTTCTCCCAAATTCAATTATGGATCAACACATACCTAACTGCCTAATTAGAAGGAATGGATTAGGAAGTGGCCTGTCCTCAATGCCCCAAATTGGAAGCTGCAGCAGGAGTCATTTAGACTCTGATGATTTGGGGAAAACAAATGCTAAAGGGAGGGATGGGAGTAAAAATACAGGGAAAAGAGAGAAGCAACATATGAGTGGTATTGAAAAATATGTAATAGGATCATTGAGACTTAGAATTGGGAAGAACAACTTCCCAATCTGTCTTAGGAGGCCTTCAGCAACCCCTATTTTGAATAGCTCTGGAGAGAAACTATTGCCTGTTGAAGCAAACAATCCAGTAGCTGGACAATTTCAGTTTTCAGAAAAGTCTTTTTGTCATTGAGCCAAAATGTCCTTTCCTGCACTCTCACTCATTGGTCCTTTGGAGTGTCTTAAAACACATCTGTCTCCAGACATTTGAAAGTATGTGCTCTGCCTCCATTTTTTTCCCTCAATTTCTGCTCCCTCTGAAGCAGAGAAGTCCAGTGGGACAGGCTTTGAGGTTAGGCAGATGTGGGTTTGAATCCAAGCTCCATTATGCAACCATAGCAGTCTACTTACCTTAGCTGACCCCTGATTTCCATGTGGAGATTATCAAAAGAAACTGTGTGCAAACTTACTAACCCAGCACCTGGCTTACAGTGGGCACACATCTCTCCTGCAGCTGTCCCTGTCTCTTCACTATCTTAAAGTCCAAAGAAGGGGAAGGAAGGAGGGACTAATCCATTCCCCTTTATAAATGAATAACTAAGGACCAGAGAAGTTGGTGTGACTTAATCCAGACCATGAGCCACTTTCCTCTGGCTGTCTGTCACCTGTGTCCTCCTTGGTTATGGCCACCTCAAAGTCTGACACTAAGGTATTACCATCATGGAAACCCCATGAGGCAGGGATAGTATTTTGTTGTCTGCTGGAGCCCAAGTGCCTGTGACTGTGGCAGACCCAGTAGCATATACATGCTCAATCAGTATTTTCAAATAAGTGAATAAAGGATTATTTTTATTTATTCATTTTAAAGAATAGTCTAAGACATTGATACTGCATGGGGAAGATGCATTCATTAACAATGACTGACATCAATGGAATCCTTAATATTTCAAGTCCTTTTATTTATCTTGATCCGCACCCCTCCCATCTTCTTAATAATGATTCTAGTTCTGCACCACTTTCTTCAAAATGGAAATTCCCAAACTATACCTCATACCCCTCATTATCAGAAAAGAGTCTACCTCATTAAGGACCCAGAGAAGAGTAAACGGAATGATGACCTCAAGTTCCAATCTTACTCCTTAGAAGATGCTTGCACGTCTTTCCCACCAGTGTCTGAGAACCAAGCAACCTCTTGTAGACAATCTCTCCATTTTGGTCCCACTTAATACCATTATCTCTAGTCTCCTGTGGGTCCTTGTTTCACTTTTGTATCTTCCTCTACTTTTCCCTGGCTCCTTCCTCTCCTTCCTCGCGGTCTACAGACATAAACTAACCTTTCTTGCTTCTTGTTCCCCGCAAAATCAATGACAACAAATCTCCTGATTAGCCCTTCAGTGTTGGCGTTGGTCCGTTATTTGGCTCATCTCCATTCTCACTGTAGATACTGTCTCTGAACAACTTTGCCACATCATAACAGTGTCCCAATAACTCACAAAGTTAAATTGTCTCCAGCCTAGACTCATACACCAGTTGTGTCCAAGACATCAAATCCAACCTTTTCAGAGCCAAACTCAGTAGCAGCGAAGGCAGTATAATAGAGTAGTTAAGAGCCCAAATTCTAGAATCAGAGCTTCCAAGCCCCAGCTCCACCGTTCACCCACTGTGGAACCTGAGGAAAATAGTTTTTAATCTTTCAGAGCCTCAGTTTCCCTTTATGGAAATGATGAATAACAATAGTGCCAATCCCATAAAGTTGTTCCAAGCTTAATGAGATCATACAGCCAAATCATGATAGTGTGTGGCACATAGTAAGAACTTGTTGAGATTGGCCCTATTATATTACTACCATCATCATGATTATAATTATCATTTATAACATGGTGTCCTGCTGCCCAACCAATGGTGAGGTGGTAGCAGGTAGCACAGGATCAGGGCAGAGAACTGAAGTTAGTTTCTAGAGACCAGTATTCAATTCACCAGGTACTACTTAGGCTCCTACCAAGAACTAAACACCATGCTAAGGGTTTCTAGAGATGTGTCAGATATGTAGAAATAATGTAGACTCTATCCTGGAAACAGTAGGAACCATTAGAGTTTTAAAGCAGATAGGTGACAAGATCTGGAAAATAATTGGGAGATAAGTGTGAAGAATTAATTGGAGCAATGAATGATGCTAAGCAAGGACATGAGCTATGAAGTAACTGCAGTGGTCAGGTGATTGAGGTCAAGGTCCTAAGCTAAGAAAAGGAAAAACCACAGGCTTGAGAAACGTTTTGGAAAGTGGAAACTATTAGCACCAGATCAGGTGTGGGAGGCTATTATCTAGTGAAGACATAGTTTGATGCTCTTCTGGATGCACTATTTGGTCACCCAGAGGGAGCCCACAGGATGGAATTGCTTTGCCAAACCCTCTACAGTCTGGAATTCTTGCAGAGTGGGAAGTATGTTTGTCTTCAGCTGAGAGTTGTTCTGTCTCCCAGAGTATGAATTTTACATTGACAATGCTCCTGAACATTGCCATATAAAAACAATGTCAATTTGTTCATTAAGAATGACACCTATGGGAGACTAAGGCAGGAGGATCACAGGTTCAAGGCCAGCCTCAGCAACTTAGTGAAGCCTTAAGCAACTTAGTGAAAACCTGACTCTAAATAAAATACAAAATATGGCTGGAGATGTGGCTCAGTGGTCAAGTGCCCCTGAGTTCAATCCCTGGTAACTCCCCCAAAATCAAAATAAAATGGACTAGACTATGTGTCTACCAACAGATGAATGGATAAAGAAAATATAGCATTATACTCAGTGAAGTTTTATTCAGCCACAAGGAAAAATGAGATTATGTCATTTTCAAGAAAATGGATGGAACTAGAGACCACTATGTTAAGTGAAATAAGCCACACTCAGAAGGTTAAAGGTCATATATTTTCTCTCATATGTGGAAGCTAAAGAGGAAAAAGGAAAAGAAAGATGGTGGCAGATCTCATGAAAATCAAAAGGAGATCAGTGAAGGAAAGGGTCCGAGGGGTGGGAGGTGGGAAGTGCTGGGAAGTGATATTGACCTAATTATGTTGTTATATTTTGTGTTGTGTGCATGTATTAATATGTAACAACAAATCCTGTCACTATGTATAGCTATAATGCAACCAACTAAAAATGTGGGAAAAATTAAAAATAAAAAGTATGGGAGATGTAGCTCAGTGTTGAAGTGACCCTAGGTTCAATCCCCCCTACCAAAAAAAAAAGAACAAGAGAATGAGACATACCAAGTGGAAGAGAGAACCTGCAGCCAGTCAATTCATTCTCTCCTTATGAGATAACCTCCTTGGGAGGCTAACGAGAAATTAAAAGTTGGTGATGATGTCACTTTTAGATCAAAGGAAGGTCACGGTATGAGGTTAACAGATGGTGGCATCAAACGGCTACAATCTGAGACAGTCTCTTCATTACAGGATCCACCAGGCTACTGTGGGGACACAGTCAGACTTTGTCTGCCAGAATTTCTGAACCTGTCGACACCTTGCAGACCAGTCTCTCAGGGCCATGCTTCAGACAGCCCAGGGTAGTGATGGACTTTGTCTTTCTTTCTTGTAATCCATTCACTGAGCAATAGTGTCCAATCAGAAGTGGCTTCCAGAAATACACAGCAGGTCACCACCCCTTTGGTTTGTTCACAGCTTCAAGATGAGTGCTCGTTAAATGCTTATAGGTCCTCAGCTCTGGCAGCCATGATTCAAAGAGAAGAATGGGTCAGAAACCTTGATGGAAAGGAAGGGTGTGCTATGGTCTTTTCTGTCTGCCTTAATGGAATTTCTTTCCCTTTCCAGCCCCCAGCTAAGAATGTCTTTCATTGTCTTCTCTACTCGAGGAACAACCTTAATGAAACTAACAGAGGACAGGTAAGAATCCTTCTCAGCTCTGTCTTTAGAAACCCCATGTTCCTAAGTAGCACTAGGATTTGTACTCTGGTGCCTTAGCCTGTTGATCATTTTAATCTAACGGCTCTCTCTCTCATTTTAACTGAAGCCTTGAACTTTGTGTCTGGATCCTTCTGCTATTTTACTCTCTTGTGGTTTTTGACAGAATTTTTTAATGTTGAAATTTTATCAGTGACTAAATCATATTAAGATAAATATTACGTTTGGTAATTCAGTTTGCTAACTTGGAGCAAAATGTTAGCAAACCGAATTCTTGGGCTATACTTCCTTTAATTTGTTTTTTGGATTAGGGTTTCAGAGATATGATGAGTGTACCATAAGAGAAGCAAGAGCTTGAAATATTATCATAGGTAATTTCCAAGGAAGAGAATGGAAAGGGAGGGTTTATGATACTAAAAAAATAAAAGAAAATTTGAATCGGGTAAGGAAAAAAATGTTCACATAAAAGGAGTAGTTAGACCCAGCTTAAAAAAAGATACTCTTGGATTTAACCACATTTTACTTAAAGATGAAGACTAACAATAGCAAGGACAAGTCATTTTTTTGATAGTTAGGATGGTATACTGGAGAGGAGAGAGAATAACTGTATTACACTAATGACACTACACAAGTTTTAAAAAGTGATAAAATCCATATGAGGAGGCACTGTTGGGGACACTTGTGGGATTATTGGCAGATTTTTATGTGTACAAATAGGAAAAAGGAAAGGAAGAAGGGCGAGTGTTTCAGTTCATGTTTTGTTGCTATTAACAAAATACCTGGGGCTGGGGTTGTGGCTCAGTGGTAGAGCACTTGCCTAGCATGTGTGAGGCACTGAGTTTGATTCTCAAACAAATGACTAAAATAAAGGTCCATCAACAGTAAATAAATACATACATACATACATACATACATACCTGAGTCTGGGTACTTATAGAGAAAAGTTGTTTCTTTCATTCACATTTCTGGAGATTCAGGAACGTGGCACCAGTATCTGCTCAGCCCTGGGGAGGGCCTTCTGTCTACATGTAACATGATTGATGGCATCACAGTGGGAGTATATTCAAGAAGGAGAGATCACAAGATGAGATGGAAGCCAGAAACAGTTGAGGGCCAAGCTGACTCTTCTTTAAGGACTTACTCATGCAGGAGCCAACCTAGGTCGTCCTGCAAGAGCCTCTTTAATCTCTTCCGAGGGGGGGTGCCCCCATTGACCTAATTACCTTCCACTAGACAGCTCCTCCCCACATTGCCTTGCTGAGGACCAAGCTGCAGGCATGTGAACCTTTGGAGGACACACTCAAACCTATCTAAACCATGGCAGAAAGTAGAGGGAGGGCAGGAAAACTTCCTGCTACCACATTCTTACAGAAATGAGGACAGAGTTTACAGGGTGGAATCAGATTTTTGGCTCAGATCAGCAGATCTAAGCTAGTTCCCACTTTTCTCCATGCCTTTGTTTCCCATCTAGACGTTTTCAAATTCTGTTCCTTCTTATATGCATGGATGCTATTGCAATAAGCAGAAACCCTGTTTTTTAAAAGGCTCCACATTCTTTTTTACCCCGCAGCCTTCTGTTAAACAGAGAATCAAAAACCCAAGTAGCCTGCGTGGCTTTCCTTTAGGATTGGCCAAGAATTTTGAAAATCTGAATGTCTCTAGCCATCTGCAAGACTCCCAAGTCTTACTCGGTGTTTCTATGATGCCTTTAGTCATAAAGGTATGCAGGGATGTCTTTGATTCAGAGATGGGGAACTAACCACAGGAAAGACCTGGTTGATTCTGCCAGTAGCCTCTGCTTGTCTCAAGGTGGAGCATTTGTGTTTGAGTACACTCACTTGGTACAGAGAACTACGAATGGCTCTTTAAATCAGCTGTCACTGCTTTAGTTGCCCACTCCTCTTCTACTTGGATAATTGGTAATTCTAAAGCTAATACTTGCCAATGGGTGCTGACCTTCTTTGCAAGGGGATATCCATATTTATCAGGTCAAAACCCATATTAGATCTCACTTGTGTGAGTTCTTCACTCGGCTCCAACCCGGGGCATCGCAATGTAGCTTCAGGCTGTTGTTCCATGTATATGCCTTTGGCAGAGAGAGAGAGCAAGCTCCCAGATCATTTGTATGCTCCTGCTTGCAGCCTCTGGGAAGCTGGGAATCATCACAGGGGGGTTAGGGATTTATAAACACTATCAGAATGTCTGGGCTTTCTGATCCATTTTGGCTTGTTGTGTTTGTTGAAATTTGTCATCCTCTGAAACTACTTGAAATTTTTTTTTACCTTAATGTCACAACTGCATGTTTCCTGTGCCAAAGAGATGCAGAGTTTAGAATCTGTACTTTGCTGGAAACAGTATTTAATACAGGCCAAAAGCACACCCAACAACAGCCAGGGATTCCTTGTTAAAGACTGAGCTTCACATGGCCACTGCTTGGATTGACCGTGGCTCAGCTGGCAGAACCCAGGGAGGTTTACTGGCGCTCATCTAACCTTATCAACCTAGAGGTGTGGGCAAGAGAGCTCTCTAAAATGCCTTCTTAGGAGACTGTCCAAAAGAATGAGGCTTTCCAGGCTATTACTGTCTGTGATTTACATGACTCACAGTGTCTTAGTTGGGCACTGAAATCTGTACATTTTTCTGTATATTTCATTTGATCTTCACCATGTCTCCATAAGACAGTAAAAGATCCATTTAATCTGTGTAATCTTTGAAGAAACTTAGAGATTTTTTTAAAAACTTGTTTAAATACAATACATGAATTAGCCAAGACTCATTTCAACAAGAGCAAAAGATCTGGGTTAAATTAAAAGAAATAATAGCCAAGATGTATTTGCACACAATTCTTGGGATCAAATATGCATAGTGGAGGCAGGATTGTGGCTCAGTGGCAGAGCACTTGCCTAGCATGTGTGAGGCACTGGGTTTGATCCCCAGCTTTCCACGTTAAAAAAAAAAATAACAACAAATAAAATAATTTTAAAAATACATGCATAGTGGAAAACTATGGGAAAGTTGAATAGATTGAAAAAATGAATGTAGTGTGTTAAGATGTAGTAAACAAACTATAATTAAAATAATGATACCATTTGTGATATCTGCCTAATAAAGCACTGTATGTATCATTTCTTATAATTTCTGATAATGACTATTGGTCATTCAAATCATAGTTTTATATAAAATATAGTTTTTCTCTGCTTTTAAGATTTCTTCTTTATCTTTAGTTCTCAGCAATTTGATTTTGATGTGTCATAGCATGATTTTGAGTTTATCCAGTTTTGGCTTGCTGAGCTTCTTGGATCTATAAACTTGTATTTTTCCTCCAATTTGGGAAGTTTGCAGCCATTACTTTTCAAGTATTTCTTCTATATCAATCATTTTTCCCCTCTTCCTGGATCCTCAATGACTCAAAAAAATGTTAGACCTTTAGATTTGGTCCCACATGCTCCTGAAATTCTGTTCATTTCTTCTATTTTTTTTTTCTGTTCATCAAATTGGGTAATTTCTGATGACCAATCCTCAAGTTCACTCTTTCCTCTGTCATATTCCTCCAGCTATTGAGCCCACCAACTTAATTTTTTTTTGTTACAGATATTTTGTTTTTTCAGTTCTAAAATTTACATTTGGTTCTTTTTGAAGATTTTATTTCTCGGCTAGAAAATTTCAATCTTTCTGTTTATTTCAAGTGTGTGTACTGTGATCTCATGGAATACAGTTTTAAAGTCTGTGTTATAATTCCATCAAATTATCTTTTCTCTTTTAAAAATTCTTTTCTCTTGAGAGTTGATCATATTTTCTAGGTGTTTTGTATGTTGAGTAATTTTAGAGTATAACCCGAAATTTTTGAATTTCATGTTGTTTAGATTTAGGATCCTGTTCAAATCCTCGGAAAATGTTGATTTTTTTTTTTTTCTGACGTATTCAATCATATTGGTTAGGTTCAGACCACAAATTCTATCTCTTCGGTGGCTGCTGGTTTCAATGTTTTCAGCTCAATTTTCAAAGACTCTACTGAACTCTTGGATCTGTCCAGAGTCTAAAACTGCGCATGTGCATTGGGGGGAAGAGCCTGGGACTAACACAGATTCGAATTGGGGGATCCCTGTCAACTCACCCTCTCTAGGATCCCTCCGCACACTAAATGGCCCAGGGGAACTGATTTTCCAAATCCTCTAGCAAGAAAGACCTGGTTTCTGTTGGAGTCTTGGCCACCTACACTGAACATATAGTTCTCCACTGAGGCTTCCTTGGGAAAGACAGGAATAAAAAAAGAGAGAAAGATGGAGATTTTCCCCCACATAAGGGGCCCTTTTCCCAAGGGTTCCCAGAAATATGGGGATTTTCTTGGCCTAGAAAGGCAACATCTCAGCCACTGCCATGTGACTAAGACCCACCTTCCGGTTAAGACTATAAGAGAAAAGAGAGGAAAACACTATGGAACTCACCTTCATTTCTTCAGGTTTTAATGACTTCCCCAATCCACCAGCCTTGTGAACATTTTGAAGTCTTTCCACGGTTGGTTTTTATTTTAACCAATGGTTTTTTGGTAGTCAGTCAGAGAAATAGGCAAGTAGCAAGCACACTATATTCATTGCACCTTGAGGTTCAATGAATTTAGATAACTTGCTGAGGCTAAAGAACTAGTAAATGGCAGAACTAGTGTCCTGATTTCTGGATTCTAAATTGGTCCAGTTCGTGCACTTTGATTCATCTCATGCTGCTCTTCCAAGAATTTTTAGCTTCCTCAGTTTAAACAATTGACAAATGGTAACAAAATGTGTAGGTCATTTCATTAGCATAAGAGTAGATAATGCTAATTTATGCACTAGTAGAATAAAAGAGTATAGTGTTAGCTTCTTCATATGATTCCCCGAAAACTCCAAGAATAGTCTTATTTTTGACATTAACTGAAATACTTTAAATGTTTAATCATTTGGAAATGAGAACATGTCCAGGAAGTCCAATAATCTATTTAAAAGAAATCAGGAATAAGAGGTAATACTGAGGAATGATAGTGATCAAATTACATTGTTATAGCATGAGCATGTAAAATGTGTAACCACAAGTCTCACCATTGTGTATAATTATAATGCATCAATAAAAACTATGGGCAAAAAAAATGAATCCATGTGTACTTTGTCGTATTAACATGGTTGTAATTTTTTCTTTTATCTACTAGAACAGTGAAATTCATTAAAAATATTTTAAAATATTGGATTATTCTTATATTTCTGGCTATACTTGGTTATGATGTAGTTTTTTCATGCATATCTGAATTCTGTTTTGTATATATTATTCAGAAACTTTATAAGTTTTTACCATAATTGAGATTGTGTTGCATTTGTTCTTTTTAGGAATATCTTTTTAGGTATTCTTAATTTGTTTTCATTTAAATCATTACTTCTTTAAGAATTTATTTATGATATAAGGTTCAAGGCCAACATCCAACTTTTATCCCCAAGTGATTTGCCAGTTTTTCCAACACCATTGTGGAATAGTTTTTAACCAATCATTTTACTAAAAAATTAAACTCTTTGCTAGATTTAGGTCCATTGGTAGGTTTTCTATTCTATTTCTATTCTGTTCTTTTTCTATTTCTCTACTCAGATCACATTGTTTTGATTAGTTTTAACATCTGGAGGGCCAGTTTCTTCTCAATTCTAATATTGGGCAAAAATCTCCTTGGTCTTTAGTGGATTTTTCCAACCATGTGCATTTTAAATACTTTTTTATGTTCCAAAATGTCCTTGGGATTTTTATTTGAATTGTATGAAAAGTACAGATTAATCTCAGCCACAATGACTCTGCACTTTTATTATATCTGCTTATTCTCTTACTTCAGGACATAACACTTTTTCTTTTGTGCCCCTCAGTCCGGTTTTGTCCTGAAGGTCAATTTCATACAATGGTTGTTAACTTTATTCCCAGGCATTTTAAAGTTTGCTTCCACTGTGAATGGAATATTTTTCTGCTTTATTGTCTGGATTGTTCACTAGAGCAGTGAACTCACATTGTGTGGTCCATGGGCTTCTATTAAATTCTATACAGTGATTTACTGAAATAATCATGTCACTGGGTTTCTATGGAGAGAGGATGTGGTTTGTATCAGAAGCAGCCTGTGACGCCACCATCCCAGAAAAAGCTTAAGAAATACTGAGGGAAATGATTGGTTTTATAGATATGTTTCTTGTCCCACTGTTGTAATAAAACATTTCATGAATTCTGATACTTATCCTAATTACCTAATAATTTGTTTCTAAAATTTATTCTTTGTTTCTGTTTTGTGTACTTTTAGAAATTCTATGATTTATTATTTTATTCTTCTGCTATTAATAATTCCTTCCTTGTGCTTCTTATAGCCTTTCTTTTCTTATATTTTTGAGATGGGATTTTATTCATTATATTTTCTTCTTTATTAATAATCAAAACTATATATGATTACAAATTGTACATTAGATCTGAACGTGGTTGTTGAATCTCACCTGTCCTGAAATGTCCTGTTCTCATTGTTGTTAATTTCTAAATAGTTTGCATTCAGAATATTCTCCTTGATTTAGAATAATTTAGGAAGGTGTTTCACCATTTCCATGTAATTTTTGTTTATTCTTTTCTCAATTTCTAGAGTCATTGAATTTCTTCAGAGAATATGGGTTAGGTCATTTTAGGTTTTTTTATTTATTAGTTTTTATTGATAAATTATTAAATGACCAAATTTTATCTGTTGTCCAAAGATGTTAGAAATAATAAATATTTATGCCCTGATGAGTAGAAAGTTTCATATAAGAAATATATTAAATTTTCAGAGATTTTATATTTTTATTTATGTGGTCTGTAAAGGTAGACATTTTGAAGTTTTCTACCATGACTATTTTATTTGAATTTCCAACATAACGCTTTATTATTTATACCATATTATTTAGCTCATTTGCATTTTTATTAGGGAATGACTTTTTTTTTTTTTGGTACTGGGGATTGAACTCAGGGCCACTCGACCACTGAGCCACATCCCTAGCCCTATTTTGTATTTTATTTAGAGACAGGGCATCACTGAGTTGCTTAGCACCTCCCTTTTTGCTGAGGCTGGCTTTGATCCTCCTGCCTCAGCCTCCTGAGCCACTGCTGAGATTACAGGCATGTGCCACCATGCCTGGATAGAATATACTTTTAAAGAATATAAAATAATCTTGTCACCTTTTATTAAATTTAAATTTTGTTTATATTTTTGATATAAATTGATGTTTTCATTTTCAACGCTTCTTTGCTATTTTGTCTAATTTTCCAGTGACTTGAAAAGTATAATTTCATTTTCATTCTAATAATGATTTTTTCCCTTTATAATAGCAAAATTAAATAATATCTTTAGATTGTCTGCTGATTTTTTTAAGAAATATTTGCATTATATTTTGCAAGCATATCAAAAATTATTATTTAAACTTTTTTTTAAGATTTATTGATTTCATTCAATATATGTGAACCATACATACACACTTTCTTCCTTTCCAGGACTTGAAGTTTTTTTATTGTCTTTAAATTTTTCACTTTGCTGAATCTTTTTTTAGGTAAGACTTTCCTGAAAGTACATGAATATTGAGGTTTCTGTATTCCTATTTGTCTGAAAATTTCTGTTTATTCATCTATAGGTAAATATTTTAATTAAATAAAAAATTCTCATATCTTGATGATCATTTTTTCTGTTTCCTAAAGGTAAAAACCCATTATCAGCTCTGCATGTAGCAGAGAAATGAGAGGTGCCAATTTAATATCATTCTTTATCTGTAGCTTTATTTCTTCTCTTGACGCTTGTAGAACTTTTTTCTTTGTCTTGGATATCTTAAAAAAATGTCTACAGAATATATCTAAGAACAGGACCTTCTTTTAATTTTGTATAGTACGTAAGCCATTCTATCCAGATGCCTAAATTTCTTCAGCTTACAACATTTTTCTTCTGTTATTTATTATTTTATCATTTCTGTTCTTCTGTCTTTTCATTGATTTTTTTTTGTTTTTATTGATAAATTAATCAAGATCTCTTTTATATTCTAATTTTTAATCTATCATTTTTCCTCTAAGTTCAGGGTGTAGAATTCTTACTGGTTCTCTAATTTATTAATTTGAATTTTTTCTTTTCTTTTCTTCTTTTGTTCTTATAGTACTTGACTTTTCACCACTTTGCATTTTTCAACTGATAAATATCCTTCATCTCTACAAGTACTTTCTTTCTCCTTAGCTTTTCCTTATGTGTGTGACCTTGCTCATGTTTTAAAAATGGAATGTCTTCATCATAAATATGAATTAGAATTCGTTTGTATCCCTCTGTTTGTCACATGAGTTTATTTCAAAGAAGTATTTTCTGAAATTCCTAAATTGGGTCCTTCTGCCCAGCTTCTGAGACTTTTCCCAAAGAAAGGAACCAATGGGGCTTTTCAGTACCAGGACTTAGGGTGGCTTATGTTAGATACTATGCAAGTTCATGATTGAAAATGTTATGATCTCAGGCGAAAGAAAATAGGTAAATTTAGAGGTAGTGTAATTTTTTCTTAGAGACCCAGCAGTTTTTCCAAAGTAAAGAAATGGAACCCAGACGAAGATGGTCAGATACAGGCGTTGGATCCCTCTGGAGAACTCCCCCCTCCCTTCTCATGACCTGGAATTCCAGGGTAGGGTGTCTTTCCCTCACTCTGATCTCAGCAGCTCTGTTTGTGCAGTGACTGTGACACCCCTGCCTATCTGCCAGCAGTAAAAAAAAACATTTTCTTGATTGCCCTAGATTTTTTTTTATCTACACAATTTGGAAAGAGAAGTGAGAGTTAAAATGGGTAGACCAAGATCACTATCTTTGACTGGAAATGTCTTTCTTCCAAACTTTGCAAGATTAAAAAGCAAAGCATAACAAAACAACCATGTGCCAAAGAATTACTTTATTTTACCCAGCCCACTGACCTCACTTTACCGCTGAGAAAAATGATTCCCGAAGAGATTGAGCTATTTGCCCAAATTCATTCATATTCTCAGAGACAGCCTAGGATTTTGCTTTATTCACAAAATTTAAAACATTAAACCCAGTGATTTTCCATCATTTACCATAGCTATCTGGTACACATTGCTTTTATATATAGGTATATGCATGTGCACATACATATGCATAGGTGTGTAGCCATATATAATCTTTTATTAAGGGCTTACTATGTACCAATAACCTGGAATATTTTACTCATCTATAATAATGGAAAATAATTGTACTCACCTAACAGGATTATTATGAGAATATCTCCATTTATTTTATATATTAGAGTTGGGGATAGTGAGACAGATAGTGGCCTCAAGGCCACTCTGTACAAGTGTAGGGGCCTGGGTTTGATCCAGGAAGCGTTCCTCCCCCTGCCCGGGCCATGTGGATTGCTTACTCACTATGTGATATGATTTCCCACAATTTTACTATTATGTACAATTTTAAACTTGTTTAAAAAAACAAATCCAAGAACACACAATTCACTACCCAGACGCTTTTTGACTTCTTCAGGGAAACAGTTCCCTGAAAGCCCAGGCCTGCCACACATTTCATCTTCATGGTCTTGAAAGCTGGCGCTTGGAAATGTTCCTCGCGTTGAGGTAAAAAGAGGTGGCATCAGCACTTCACAGATGGGTGAAGAGGTGCAGGATCCTGCTTATTGCTTAAGGAGGCAGAGCGCAAGCCAAGAATGCTTGGCTCCAGCTGCTGAGTGGAAACCGAGAGACCACACTTCTCTCTCCCTCTCAGTCATCCTTTGGTTTGGTTGAGAGTGTGGTTTTGACATTAGTGTCACAGGGGAAAATGACATATTCTGGACGCATCACTTGATTCCTGGAGCAGAATGATTACAGGTTGCCATTACCAAGAGACAGAGTTCCCAAAGCCTTTTCTAAATTTAAAAACAACGAGAGAGAAGAGTCATCAGATATTTAGTGCTTGAAAGAACTTGGATTCATTCCATGTTGAGGTAGTATGCATTCAGTGGTGAGAGGGCTTCATGGCAAAATTCAGAGAAATGGCAAAGTAGTGGGGGATTTATTTATTCTCTTGTCCTGGTTATTGAAAGTCCATGAACAAATTTCTTACCTCTCTGTGCTCTACATTTTTTTTAATCTATAAAAATGAATATAATGATAGATTGTCCCTTCCCAACAAAGTTTTTGGAAGAATTATCAATGCAGACATGCAGTAAGTGCTCAATAAGCAGTTGTTACTAGTATAGTGGTTGTTAGGGATTTTGATAAGTACCTAGACAAACTCCATCTCGAGTTATCACAGCATATTCACAGTTTTTCAAAAACGAGACCCTGCCCTCCCTGGTTCATGCCCTTCTCTGAAGTTTTTAACATTTATCCTGTCTGCCCCTGTAAAAAGATAGTGGTAGAAAGTTCTGCTTGAGCATGAGGCCAGATAAAAATTACTGTCTAATAGTCAAGAAAATACAGACATTGTCTTCAGAAGACATTTTGTCTGAGAGCTCTCCAGGTTGAATCATGACAACAATAACAAGAACCCACCTGGGGTAGCTGAATGGATCTGGAACACACTGACTTGTGAGGGTGTGATCTGGTGTTTCTCAAACTTTTCCTCTGGAGTCCTTTGGTTGGTAGAAGAAAGAACAAATCCCCCCTTGGGGCCCCAGGGTATCATGTGATATAGTCTTGAAAGGAAGGAATTTCTTCAGAGTTCTTTATCTCAAAAATTCATGTGTATTTATATTCAGTTGCATAATATGCCAGTATTTTACATTATATAAAACTTACATTGAGTTTTTTTCTCAATTTTGAAGTTTGATTTATGCTCCAGAAAAAAAAAAAATGTGTTCTTCATGTCTTTGGATAAAGCACACTGTTACAAACTCTAGGGGAAAAAAAATGTGTCCTTCATGTCTTTGGGTAAAGTGCACGGTTACATACCAAGTTTGCATGCTGCAGATGAACTAGCCAGAATACGGACTTTGCACCAGGATCCGGTCAGGGTTCCAATCTGGGCTCCACCACTCTGTGCATGTCACTGCATTTCTCTGGATCTGTTTTCTCATAGTTTAGTGAAAATAATAATGCCCACCATACGGTGGTGGTGTGAGGCTTTTGCAAATAAATGTATGGAAAGTGCCCAGCCGACACCCTGACACAAAAGAGGTGCTCAGGAAATATTTCTTATTGATCCACCTGCTATCCCTCATGTGGCAAATACAGACAAATAAAGAAAAAGGAAGGAAGGAAGGAAGGAAGGAAGGAAGGAAGGAAGGAAGGAAGGAAGGAAGGGAGGGAGGGAGGGAGGGAGGAGGAGAAAGAAAGAAAGAAAGAAAGAAAGAAAGCTGACAGAGTAGCATCCAGATACAGACAAATAAAGAAAAAGGAAGGAAGGAAGGAAGGGAGGGAGGGAGGGAGGGAGGGAGGGAGGAAGGAAGGAAGGAAGGAAGGAAGGCTGACAGAGTAGCATCCAGAAACATTTCTGTTGTCTGGTTGAAAAGAGAAAGACAGATTTCAAAGTTGTCAACAGAACCAAAGCATGCTGGCATTCTCATATCCAAAGGTGGCAGCCCAAACCAGGAAACTTTTTGTTTTCATCAAAAACATCAGACAGTGACACTCCCACATCACCTGACTCTTCACACCTAGCAGCCAATGGAGTGGCCTCTGAGGCTTGGTCTTAGTGCTGCCTTAGAGATACCCTGAATGACTCCTCACAAACTCCATATTCCACCCTGTCCTCACCTCAGCAAGTGTCTTAAAATTATTAAATATTTGAGGTGTAACAAAAGTATGGAAAAAAAGTTAATGAAGCCCCTTTACCCACCACCACGCTTGTGTAAAGTATTACAGTTAATACCCCCTACGTACATGTTCCCTCCTCTCTTTTCAGCAAAGATAATCACTATCTTGAATTTGGGGTCTTTCATTTTAATAGATGTATATTTTTATATATCCATAAATATTTTTTCATATTAAAGAATATGCTCATAATGTATGTATTTTTCTTGAACTTATTTTTCACACTTAACCTCATGTTTTTGAGACCTTTTCCATGTAGATCTATGTGCTTGGTTTATTTGAACTATCGTATACTTTTCTAATGAATTAGATTCTATTGTGAGGATGTACCTCCCTATACCTTCTATGTTCTCCTATTTGTGGACAATTAGTCTGTTCCCTACTTTCTGCTATTATAAACAATGCTGCAGAGGACCTTCTTGTACTTGTGTCCAGTTGAGGGGTGGGGTAGGCAGTAGCAAGAATTTCTTTATGTTATATACCTAGGGAATTGCTAGGTCTAAGGGTATATGAATACATAACTTCACTAGGTATTACTTCATTGAGCTCCAAAGGGGGTGCACCAGTTTTCACTCCCAGAGTGATTTGTAAGAATTCTTGTTGCCCCACATCCTCTCAATATCTTGATATTATCTCCCAACTCTTCTTTACAAACAGATAATGCCCCCACATGTGACTTATGGATGGGGTTATCTGATATGGCTCTAGTATGTTCCTTTCCACTCCCACACCTTTGCAGTTTAGTATTGCTGTAAAGGTGATAGAAAAACATTCTCTTTGGTAGAGAACTACAGTCTGTGCTGACCTACACTAAACAGATGTGGTCTGGCCACAACAGAAGACTCTTGCCTGTCATCCACCTTAGGGCTATCTTTCCCAGCTTCCATCCCAGAAGCTGATGCTGGGTCCACCAATCTCTGCTGTGCAGGACTTGGCAGACTGCCACTCTCCTGTGCCCCTCCAACCCTCTCTGTGGTCATTGGCACTGAACTCCAGTCCATCATGCTGATCCTTCTAGATGCCCACCAGCACCAGGAGAGACCCAGTCTCTCTTGAACTCACAGGAGCATAGAACTGAAGGTTCTCATAAGAGAAAACTACACATTTGTGCAATCCTGAAAACAGAGCTCACTCTCTGTAACTCTCATTGCTTGCAAACTGTGGCTGAGCTGAGGGAAAGAGTCAGGGATAGGGAAGATCTTACATGGTGTGTTTCAAAAGTCAAATGGGACCACAAGAAACCACGTGGTGAAGCCATTGCACATAACAGAGCTGAATAAAGAGGAGTTTGAACAAATGTATCACCCTGTGAGTAAATTATCCTTCCTGACCTTTTAGTTAGCTTAGGCTGCAACCTTTGGAAATTCCTTGATGGGCTCTTTTTGGTGAACTTAAGTTCTTCATCATGGGCTACTCCTATCTACTCAGTGTGGCCTTTCCAGTTTCCAGCAGATGCCCAGATTCTGTTTCTGCTCACTCTCTTTGGTCCCCACCTAATATTAGGTGTAGTACTCTGAGACTTGATAGATCCTAGAGTTCTATACTTCTGTTGAACATTTGAGAAAACTGAAGTTCAGGGAGGTTAGCTGAGGTTTCCTCAGAAGTGAAGAAACTGGAATTCAGTTACGAATCTTCCAACAGAAGTCAGTGCCACTTTGAATAGACTTTGGTACTAAAGCCAGGGGGAAAATGATTACCTTGCACAATAGCGTAGGTGTGAGAATGGGGGTGGGTAGGTTGCTGAGTTCTAGAACATTCCAACCTTTAAAATTCTAGAAGAAAAGGAAAAGCCTACATAGAAATCTGAGAAAGAACTGGTGAGGTAAGAAAGAGCATGGTGCCATGGAAATCAAGAGAAGAAAACAGTTTTAGGTGATGGAGGAGTCACATGGGCCATGCGGAAAGAAGTAGCATAAGATGAAGCCAGAGAAGTGACCACTGGGTTGGTAGTGTGAGAACCTTGACAGGAGAAGTCTTAGTGCTGTGGACACAAAAGTCAGCAGGAGAGTCGAAGACTTTGAATTTGAAAATGAGGAATAAAGATATTTTCATCTCTTTCTCTAAAAGAAAGCACACCCCAAACCAGGGATTCTGGAATGAACAACTTAAGGCAAAAACACAAAGCTCATCACTGAAGGAACCAAGAAATATTTAAATCATAAAAACACTATGTTTGAGGGCAGAAGGAGATAGGGGAGTGATAAATGATGGGGCAGCATGGAGAAACATCAAATGTCACAAAAGAGGAATAAACTGAGAAGCCTCTCATATGCCTGGAAAGCTCAAAGGACTAGAGTGAAAATGGGGTAGTCAAACTGCAGGGCCACCAACCCTCTCACCTCCTGCTTGCAGTCTAAGGATTACCCCTTCTCCACCTCCACCAGGGAGGAGAAGCATATTCCCTGGCAAAACTGCACAAGAAATATCTGTTTCGTGGTTAGGGACACCAGGCTCAGACATGATCATGGAAACATCTGCATAACAAATGTCACTACTTCCAGCCTCCCCTCTTGCCCAATTCCAGACTTGACACCTAAGGAAAGAGTGTGAAAACTACTTCCTTATAAAAATAAAAGTCATATAGAAAAAAAATGTCCCTACACTGATCCTTGAAGATCCTCAGCGAAAAAAGATTGTTTGCAAAATTCAGTCATCCACCCATTGACATGCCCCACCATACCCGTGGAGCTTCCCACATGTCTTTTGGTCTTGCTCCTTCAGTGTGAACAACCAGAGATCACTAAATGAGAGGCCTCATCCGGAGAGGCAGGAAAGTTAGGAACTGAATTTTAAGAAACTATGTCATGAAGAAGGATGGCAGGGGAATATGTGGGGTCAAAGAGGATTTTTTTTTAAAGATGAGACATACTGAATTATATTAATATGCTGGTGATCAGCCCCTCGTGTTTTGCTTCCTCCCTTGAAACAAATGTGCAAATATTTAGTAGCCTGTATGGTTCGTCTGCTTCTGGTTAGGATATGGAGGGATGTGAAAAACCTTCATTTCCATGGTCAACCAGAATGGCCCAGACAAAATAAAATTCATATGTTTCCATGGGGCTGGCAGAGACACAGGAAGCACCGATGAACTGAATTAGAGGGAAACAAGCCTGTTATAGCTCATCAGAGATCCACAGAAGCCACCATACTTGAGGTTGGATGGCTGGTGTGGGTATGGGCTGTTGGGAGAGTAGGTCTACCATGAACAGAGATAAAGAAAAATCAGCCTGAAGGATGGGCCAGACTCTGAAACGAGAAAAGAAATCTCAGCCTCACAGACTCACCACCCACCCCCACCTCTGGCATTTTTCAAAGAAAATAACAGCGAAAGAATTGATGAAAGTAGAAAGAAATCTCTTAGTCGCATGGGTTCTTGAAGTACTTAGATTTTCTAGATTCTTACCAGAGTTGAATGAAAGGGTCAGGAAAAAAACATCTGAAGCTGCACCTCACCCAACCCCAACTTAAATACTGAAAAGAGCACACAAGCAGGGAGGGCAGAAGGCCAAGGGTTGGACTAATAACAGGGAGCTGTGGCCCAGCCCAAGCTCTGCCTAACTCAAGGAGGAATTTAAGTGACCAGTCCATCACCCCAGCTCACAAAGAATAAAGGGCTTACACTCTGTAGTGAGGAAACAAAAAAATTTCATATTGTAAATAAACCCCCATTGTTTTTTTTATGCACAGTGTATAAAACACAAATTAAATGATTATGAGGGTGGGAAGGAGCAAGGAAATGTGACCCATAGTAAAGAAAAACACAGTAATAGAAGCAAACCACAGATCATGGCTCAGTTATTGGCATTAGCATACAGGGACTTTAAAGCAACCATTACAACAAATACTAAAGAATTCACAGAAAAAGATGACTAGAACTCGGAAAGACAGATAAGAAAAACTCAAAGAACTAAGTGAAAACTGGAACTCAAAAATATAATATCTGGAGTAAAAAAATTCATTAGATGGGCTTAAAAGCAGATTGGATACGGCAGGGAAGAGACTGTGAATTTAGAAACAAGTAAATAGAAATTATCCAAACTGAAAGAGGAAAGGGGAAGATTTGGGCATTAGAGGACAAGAATATATCAGGTCCTGTGATTTTTGGGCTGATATCAAGTTGTCCGATACTTGTATAATCAGAACACCAATCATGGTATTCCCCACCTAGATCCAAGAATCTCAACGACTTCTAAGCAGAACAGATACAAAGAAAACATCACCTAAGTGCTTCAGAGTCAAATTTCTGAAAAAAATTAAAAGCAACCAGAGGAGAAGTGGGAAAGACCTTTTGCAAACAGGAACAATATTGAAAATAACAACTTATTTTCATTAAAAAATATAAAAAGACAAAGGACCAATGTCTTTAAAAAGATGAAAGAAAAAAGCCAATTTAGAGTTCTAAGTTCAGCTAAAACATCTTTAATTGAAGGCAATATTAAAACATTTTCATGGAAAAAATGCATTTTCATTTGCTGATAAGAGAATTCTTACCAGCAAATCTACACTACAAAAATAAAAAAAATAAAAAAAAACAAGAAGAAGAAAAAAAAAACAAAGGGTAATGGAATTCTTCAGGCCAAAGGAAATTGACACTAGGTAAAAACTAGGTGTGAGAAGGAAAATAGGAAAAGAAGAAGAAAAGGAGGAAGAGGAGGAGGAGGAGGAGGAGAGAGGAGGGAGAGGAGGACAAGGAGGAGGAGAAGGAAGAAGTGGGGGCGGGGAGGAGGAAGAGAGTATAAGAAATGATCAATATTTAGGAAAATCTAAAAGGCTATTGTTTATCTTTTCTTAATTTGATAAAGAGACAATTTACTGTTTAAAACAGAAACACTAACACTGTATAGTAGTCATCCCTGCCCCCACCCTACCTATGGTTTGTTTTCCCTGGTTTCAGTTACCACAATCAACTGGTCTGAAAATATTAAGTGGAAAATTCCAGAAGTAATTCATGAGTCTTAAATCATGTGCCTTTCCGAGTAATGTGATGAAATCTTGCTCTATCCTACTTTCATCCTGCCAACGATGTAAATCATGTGTTGCCAGTGTATCCACACTATGTATACTACCCACCCAATAGTCACTTAGCTCTTTCAACTATCAGATTGCCTGTAGTGGTTATCACAGTGCTTTTGTTCGACTAACCCTTATTTTATACTTAAACAACGCCCCCAAGATGCAAGAATAGTGATGCTAGCTATTTGAAATATGTGAAAGAGAAGCCACAAAGAGCTGCCCTTGGGTGAAAAGTTAAAAGTTCATAAGTAAAGAAAAAAAATTGTATGCTGAGTTTATTAAGATCTATAATAAGAACAAATCTTCTGCATGTGAAATTGTGAAGAAAGAATAAGAAATTTTTGCTGGTCTTGCTGTTATACCTCAAATTGCAAATGTTATAGTCATCGTGCGTTAAGTGTTTAGTTAAGATGGAAAAGGCGTTAAATTTAGGGGTGGAAAACATAAAAAGAAAATGTGTTTCAAATGATGATGACATCATGTTGTACAAGAAAGCATAGAGCCTATATGAAGACTTCAGCAAGAGATCCTCTGAAATGAGTGACCCCAACTATTTACTGCAAGTAAGGTTGATTGCATGGATTCAGGAACAAATTTGGATTGAAGAATATAAAATGTACTGGACAGACTGCATCTGTATGCATGGGAAAAAACATACCTATAGTTATATATGCATGGTTCATATATATTATGGTTCAGCACTATCAGAGGTTTCAGGCATCTACTGGTCTTAGAGCAAAGCTCTGGAAGATAGAAGGGACTATTATATTCTGGAGTTCATTACAAATATAGAAATAAAATGTATGACAATAATAGTACAAAGGAGGAGAGGGAGTTATATAGATGTATATAATATTAGAGAGTTGTCCCTTATCTGAGAGGTATCAAAATATTACATATTGTAATCCATAAAGCAATTGCTAAAGAAGAAAAAGGAGAAGGAGATAACAATAGCTACATATAGCTTTATGCTTTTAAAAAGTCCATAGTTGATATTAGAAGAAATCCCAAGAAATCTTAATCAGTGCAAAAGAACATAGGAAAAGAGAAACAAAGTGATCATTACCAAGTAAATGACCAGATAGAAAGATGTAGTTTCAATCCCAGCCCTGTAAATATTTGCAATATCTATTGCAAATTTTATATCTATAAAGTGAACAAAATATTCCAATTAAAAAGCAGAGAATGTCATACTAGATGAAGAAGCAAGAGCCAATATATCCTTCATCAATTGCTGCATTGAAAAAAAACCCACATATTATTAGTTTGAAATAATAATATCTTGTGCTGGTTTCACCTGGACTTGTTTATGCAGCTTCATTTTCTGTAGGATTCTCTGGTAAGGAGATTTGGCTGTGCTAGGAAAGATAATACATCCGAGAAGGTGGAGGATCACTGGGCTTCCATTCCCAAGGAGGCTAGAAGACCAGGTTTCCTCCCTGATCATGGTGACTGCAACATTCCATGACGGTGAACTCCCATGAACAGGTGCCTTGGCTTTTGTCATGTCTACTGATGCCTCATAGGCCAACACAAGTGGCATGGCCAAGTGCAGAGGCAGTGTGGGAGGGGACGATTCACAGACAGGAATTCTGGAAGGTGTGGTCTCTGGGGACATTAGTGAAACAATTCACTGCACTCTATTATATAAGATTTATAGGACACTCACTTTAAATATAAGTATGGTGATAGGGTAAAGTGAAAGAATAGAAAAAGGTATACTGTGCAGATGCCAATCATGATAACATTGCAATGGCTGCACTGATTTTAGATAAAGTCAATGCTGAGATAAAAAAGAATTTACTAGCGATAAGAAGTAATCAAAGAAGATCCATATGTCAAAAGCAAGCCATGTGTCAAAGAAAAATCACAAGGGAAATCGGAAAGTGTTTCCAACTGAATGATAATAAAATCCTAACATGCCAGCATTTTGGGCTGCTGGCATGTTAGGGTTTTATTATGTGAAAGAGAAGCCATAAAGAGCTGCCCTTAGGTGAAAAGTTAAAAGTTCATAAGTAAAGAAAAAAAAATGTATGCTGAGTTTTTTAAGATCTATAATAAGAACAAATCTTCTGCATGTGAAATTGTGAAGAAAGAATAAGAAATTTTTGCTGGTCTTGCTGTTATACCTCAAATTGCAAATGTTATAGTTAAAAGAACAGCTTAAAAGATTTGAAACCAATGATTTCCTTCTTTACTTTATGAAGCTAAAAATGAAGAGCTTATCAAAATCATAGTAAATGAGAAAAGAAAATTGAAAATAGAAAGTAGAGAAAGATACAAAGCATAAAGCTAAGTATTTAAAAAAAAATAAATTGACAAATTCCTAGATTTCTAAAGCAGGACAGAAAATACAATGCCCAAGTAATATCAGGAATAGAAAGGGGGCTATTACTACAGATCCTACAGATGGTAGAAGATAAAGGAATACCATGAACACCTTTATAGAAATGAACTCAACCATTATAAAGTAGAAAAACAAACTCTGTGCATATATATGCTACATTTAAATTACACCTCATTTAAAAATATAGAGAAAGGCTTGGTTCAGCATGCACCTTATCACAAATCATCTGGATCTATCCTTAATAAAAGCCCCAAAGAAACTATGATTTACATAAATTATAAACAAATGAAAACAGGTTGTTGTTTGTTTGTTTGCAGAACTTAATTACTCCAAAAGTAGCAACAAATTGTTCTTTAATCTGTGTTTTCTATTCTGTTCACCCATTTTAATTTTCAATCAAGGGCCTGCAGCCATCGGCCATCTGGAAATATTGTTAGAGGAGGGTTAGAGATAATAAATATCAACCTGTGTTTCTATTCAAGCTGAGACTGCAAAGCCAAAAACTGTGAGGCACTTCAGAAAAGTTCAAGTCCATGGGCATTCTTATACAAGAAACAAGAACGTTGACAATGCAGAGCTGATGTCGGGTTATTTGGGGGGTGGGGGTGGAGGTGGGTTTTGTAGGGAAAAAACACACTAAATGCTTCATAAGCCCAAGGGGGATTTTTGCAGTGGGAGTATCAGTAGGATACTTGTTGAAGTGCTTTTTGACATGCATGTATGTGTTAAGGCTTTCATCAACGAATATTATCAAAATGTCACAGCACAACCCAAATCCCAGAACATAATTTTCCTAAGTGTAGAAAAATTCCCAGATCAACAAAAAAGTCCAGAAGATAGTGTGATTGATTCTCCCCATCGGCTACCCCTACAAACAAGCATGCTTGGTGCATAACATGTGCTCAGAAACATAGTAGTGGCAGTGAATGAATGATGTACCCAAAATGGAATAATTCCTTTAACAATCACCAACTCTGTGCCCATTATTAAGTGTTGTAGGAGTCACAAAAGAAACACAAGACAGTGGCCTGAAAACCCTCAGCTCCTAAGTAAGAACAGTGGCAGACATGTGAAACCACCAAGGAAAATTAAGACCTTTTAATAGCAGTTTCTCTCCTAGGATTTCCAGCCTGTCTCATTTCCCAGGAAGATAACATTGCATCTGGAAATAACTGAGTTCTCAGAGAGGTTCTTATCATCCTTTAAAAGATCTCTCTCCCAATTTTCTGGTTTCTAAGAGAGTGCAAAGAATAGACCTTTAATAATATTTCTGGTGTCCCAGAATTAAAACAGACCTACGATTCCCATGAAACCATCTGTTTTGTTTGTCTAAATGTTGTGGGTGCTTAAAAAACAGGCTGGGAGTGAGGAGGTGGGGCCACGAGCTACGTGATCTCTTAAGAAACTGGTATATCAGGAAGTTGTGATCACTGCTCCCAGTTCATGAGCTCCTATCTCAACAGACACAAAGCATCAAGGATAAGGACATTTTCCAAAACAGCCTTTGCTTGTTCTGGTACAAAAAAGAAAGAAAGAAAGCTCAAGAAAAATGCTTATAAAGGAAAGGAAATAGGCTTAGAGAAAAATACCCCAGTTCCCAGACTTTATTTGGCAGGGAAAAAATATAGTGAAGCCAAAGAACCTTTTCCACACCCCCAATATGCCCCCCTTTTTTTTAACCCTCTTTGTAAAAACTTCAGTCTTAACACAGTCTTCCAGTTTTAGTGTTACCAAAATGTTCCCAGATCTCACTAGTCCATAACCAAAGAATAAGATCATATATACTTTTAGTGCCCAATCTTCTCCTACCTAGTTGTCAGAAATTACCCCCCTCTCTAGTAGGGCCCCCCACTGTTCTGCACGGTTTTGTGGTGCTACATCTGTGTGCTCAGGAACAGAAACAGACCCTGATTTTCCTATCCCAGACTCACCCTCATGTCACTTTGTCACTGCCTCTGCTGCTGAGACCCTCATGGAATTGCCAGGACAAGCTGCCCTCTGCCAAATGACTGCTCATGCCATCCACTCCCCGCCCCGAAGGCCTTGGGGAAGGACATAGCTCTTTTCTTTATCTCTCCTCAGGCTGCATGGGATGTTTCCTCTTTCTCATTACCAAATAACAGAGTTGAAATTTAACTATGCTTTTTGTTGAGCTGTACTGGAGATATATTGGAGATAATGAAATGAGTACAACACAAAGAATTTTTTAACCATTGGGAGGACCCAGATTTGTCCTGATGCCAGTTACTAGGCCGGCTTCTACTTGACCTTCCTCCACATGGCCAAGTAAAGTTCATCCCTTTCCCCAGATTGACCTCTTCCCAGGTGATTGACAATGGAGATGTTCATTCCTTCCATCCACCATTTTGATATTTGTTGAATGTCTATTTTGTTTCAGGCACTCCAATGGACCCACAAGCTAGAGTGGGGACCCAAATGCACATGGTCCAGCTCTGATGGGGTTTAAAGTCTAAAATTGGGTGGGGAAAAACACTATACAAATAATTACCTACTTATGTATTATTAGTTATAAAATGTTCAAAGTGTCATGAAGTGAAAGTTATGGGATCCCATGAGAACGTCTAATGGAGATCATTTAGATTGGGGAAATCAAGTAAGGCTACTTTGAACAATTGACATTTAAGTTGGAACTGAAATTTGGGTAAGAATTAGCCCTATGGGGCTGGCAGAGTAGCTCAGTGCTTGCCTAACATATGTGAGGCCGTCGGTTTGATTCCCATCGTCACAGAGAAAATAAGTAGTAGCCCTATAAACTGCTTCTTGGGCAGCAGTGATTGCTGATGAGAAGGATCTGTCAGAGAAAGGAGCATGGGAAGACCAAAGGAATTAGGGGCAAAGGGGTACAAGATGAAGGTGGGCAGGGAGGCAGGAAACATCCCATGTAGACATTGCAAGGCCCCATGAAGGATTTGGGAAGAGCTCCCAAATATAATGGACCATTACTGAAGTATTTTGAGTAAGGGAGGGAATGGCATGAGTTGGTGTGTGTTTTAGAAAGACTCCATGTATATTTTAAAGGGGACAAGAGGGCAAGTCCCAGTGATCTAAGCATGAGATGAGGATGCCCCAGACCATGTTGTTGTCAGAAGAGATAGAGAAGCAATCCACGGTCTAGATATGTTTGCAGTAGAACAACGGAATGTGCTGCTGGCGAATGTTGGAGAATAGGAAAGAGAAGAGTCTGCCTAGAGGTTCAAGGAAGCCTTCCAGTTCTGACTGGGGCAGCTGGGAATGTGGTTCAATATCTGAGCACTGATAAGATAACAGACAACAATCAGTACATTTCCCCAAGTCTGAGTGAAGTCATCTTAAATATTCCACCATTGAAGGATCTGCAGCCTAGGGACAGGCCTCAGCTAAGCCCTTTTCCGTCTGTCTTTTAAAATCTCCTCCAGCCAGGTGATCCAGCCTCACCTGCGGCCTCCCATCACATCTGTTTTCAAATGAGGTTGATTTTTCATTGGAATTTCTCCCCAAGCATTATCAGGATGAACTGTAATGTTTCATTCATTCATTCATTCATTCATTCATTCAAGATAGAGTTTTTCACACCAATTGAGAGCAGGACCTCTGGGATTAAATCCCACCTCTGCCACTGGTGAGCTGAGAGGCCTTGGACAAATTTCTTAACCTCTCTCTCTGATGTAGTTTCCTTATCTGGGAAATGGAGGTTACAGTGGTATCTACTTCAAAGAACTGTTCTATGCTTAAGTAGATGAATAAAATTCCAGGTGTTCAGAACAGAGCCTGAAACATCATAAATACCCAGTTGATGTTAGAAAAGACCATTGCTCTTCATATGAGGTTGATTTTAGATGTTATTGAGAGCCGCCTGCTTCTCCAACACTGTTCCAGTCTGGGACACTGCTTCACGCAGTAATTTTAAGCCTTTTTGGGGTCAGACAGATTTGATTTCAAGTCTCTGCTCTCCTCCTGAACCTCTATGAGCCCAGGTTTTCTCACCCACATTGGATACAGAAATCCCCACCTTGAGTGGTTATCACAAGGTGGAGTCAGAACTCTTTGAGCAGTGCTTTGAATATAGCACATGCTCAATAAATGCTAGGTTATTTTCCTACCCAGAAGGAGCTTCCCTTCCTAATTTAAATACTGCATCTCCACCTCTGCCACTAAAGAGCCCTCAGTGGGAGGAAGGCAATTTCAAACCCTTTCGTAGGCTTACAGTTTATGAACAAGGTTATGGTTTTTTTTTTTTCATAAATTACACTCTCTGGCCATTTTGGGCACAATGTGGAGCGATTTAAAAGCCAGGGATATGAATGTGGGCATCTTATACTCCAGAGAGAATGGTCCACAACAGTTCCACTTGGATCCCAAACCACTCATGTTTTCCAGTACCAGTCCCACTCTTTCCCATGCCGTGTCCCACTTCCTCCTCCTGCCCCCACCATCACCTTGAAGGACCAGAGTAAGAAAACACAGGCACCAGCCCACAGAAAACACTCTTGGTCATCCTGGAAAGCATAGATTCCTCGGGTCTTTATTTTCAAAGCTGACTGCATGGTTTCCTTTGGCGCAGCCGGGCATGTGGCAGAGTTTGCTCTGGATGCCTCTCCCTCCTGCCCTTGGCCTTGCCGTGGCCTTCCTCTGGCTGCCTGGTACATGCTTTTTATCTGGTTCACATGAACTACTTGCCCTTGCGTACGTTGTTGGGTCCCCTCTGGAGCAGTTGTGTTTGAAGACTCATTTCCAACACCAAATGAAAACTTTGTCCCTGTTATGGGGAGGGAAAACTTTCATGAGCAAACAGAATTTCCTGCTGAAGGGACCTTTCCCTCAGCCCTTGAAATCTCACTCATCCTATGCTATGGCCAACCTTAAATGGATAATGTAATATAAAGACTTTCCCTTGATGGTTTTAGTGGGACTTTGGGGGCAATACAGCAGTGGCCACAGAAATATGATGACCAGCACATAAGACTTTCAACAGCAAAGTAAGCAGTGTTGTTAGAAGACTAACAGGGTATCTTTGGATTTCAGGGAACAGATCCGTCAAGGCCTAGAAGAACTCCAGAAGGTTCTGCCAGGAGGAGACACTTACATGCATGAAGGATTTGAAAGGGTAATTTTAAAACCATTTTAAACCCCAGGCATAAAGAAATGATGAAATGTCAACATAGGGATGACTGATGAGGTAAAGCACATGTTTTCAGGCGACCGAATAACACCCAATGGCAAGATGGTACAATTTTTCTCCCTGCACTGGTTAATTATATCCAAAACAACTAAGGAAATGAATATCTTTCTTCCTTCGCTGACACTGATGAAGGCCTTGTTAACTAGTGATTGATGTCGCTCATGACTCATGCCACACCCAAGTCCCCTAATTCCTAAAGGGATCTTAGTTGGATGGCAGCAATAGTGACTGAGAGAGAATTTCAGTGTCTTTAAAGGACATTAAAGCCTTTTGTTATCTCAAGCAAATCAGTATTATAGGTGGGATTTTCCTGCTGTCTAGCAATGTACAAGTCTAGACTCTGAGAAGTAAGACATTGACCCATGATTACAATTGTATTGCTTAAGATTTAGAGGAACTTTACATGAATATTACCCATTGATATCTGGGTGAATTACACAAGGAATCAAGACTGGGCCCAGGCCTGCATAGCCAGCCCACAGCCTATCACCCAAAATGGTATTCAGAGTGACAAATAGTGGTTGTAGGTCTAATGGCTTGTTCATGTATTTTTCAGGCCAGTGAGCAGATTTATTATGAAAACAGTCAAGGTAAGATTGTGGTATAAATTACCATTAAGAAATATTTAGGGCTGGGGCTATAGCTCAGTGGTAGAGCACTTGCCTCACAGGTGTGACACCCTGGGTTCAATCCTCAGCACCACATAAAAATAAATAAATAAAGATATATTTTAAAAATTTCTGTGTTTGTTTCTAAAAAAAAAAATGCCTCAGTAATTTTTTGTTTCAAAAGACATGGATGATATTGTTTATAATCCTTAAACACACACTCCATTACCAAAAAAGAATGCATAGAAAATGGCACATTCCAGATCAAATTCTACTGTTCTGGGGGTGCCAATAAGAATTACATAAAAATAATTAAGATCCCATTATGACCACAGTCTTTAATTCCTGTGAATAATTTTGCATGTTGAGTTCATTAAAGTAGTAAATACTTGGATGGATTAGTAAAGTCTTGGATTTTTATGTCAAATCTTGTTACCTTGTCCTTCTCTGAGCTCCAAGCCTCTTCATTAACTGTGATTGAATATATTAAGATCAAGATTTCTAGTTTGGTTTAAACATTTCTTCATTTAGATGAAAAATGCTTAAAATATACTTAGTAGAGTGGCTAGCAATAGAAATACTGATAAAATTTTTTATCATTTGAGCTATTATAACTACATTGTCTTTCAAGGGTAGGCTTTGTTTATCTCAAGCAAATCTCTTTAAAAAGAATCAATATTGTAGTGGGGATTTTTCCTGCTAGGCCTGTAGAAGTATCCACTTCCTGTTTGACTTTAAACTGCAACAAATAGAAGGGACCCAGAATGAACACCAAAACTTGCTGGTATAAATCAACCATGAGCATTGTTTCTAGAAGTCTAAATAACACTGAAAGAATTCTAATAAGTTTTGCCAGCTGCCATACCACTTCCAGTCAGCCTGTGAATCATGATGCCTATTACTTTTTGCCAAACCGTGTTCTCAAGGGATGGCGTATGTGGTCAACTACAGCATGTGAGAGGGACCAGTAAGCCCGGTGGTAGAGGCCTGGGTGACAATCACATGCATTGCTAACAAAAAAGTAATCACCCATGGTTCACTGGAGCTCTTGCTAGTTATTGATTCAGTGACCATTTCACCAAGTCTGACTATTTAGAGAGATGGGACTGAGAAACACGGAAATCAAATTTATGCCTCCTTGAGGCTATTCTGATGAAGTTTTCTCCAACCTGGAATTGCTTCCCAGTCCCAAAAGAAAGGATAGTATTTCTCACAATATTGACTTCCAGGTGGTTGAGATGATAAGAGATCAAATGCCAGGGCTAAGAGGGGGTTTCCCAGGGGCAGGATGACTGAGTTGGTCTGTGTTGTTTTGAGCAGGGTACAGGACGGCAAGCGTCATCATTGCATTGACTGATGGGGAACTCCATGAAGATCTCTTTTTCTATTCAGAGAGGGAGGTAAGTAATGGTCCGGCCTTGTCTAAACACATACCTGGGGGCAGGGAGGTATCTCAGTGGTAGAGCTTGTGCTTACCAGGTGCGAGGCCCTGGGTTCAATCTGCAGCATCCCAATAAAACAAACAAAACTCTTGAAACAGGGCTTGTCTTTGAAATGGGCTGCACTCTTTGAGATGAGCCTCTTTACTCAGGCAAAGTGATAGATGTTCTCTGTAAAACCCCTGAATGAAATAGTTTCAGATGTAAAAACAATCATAATAATTCATTTTTTAAAGTGAAGTTTTATGTCTTTCACATGGTAGATGTTTTTCCCCTTGCAAAAGTTTGCATATTGCTTTGTGCTTAGAGGGATAAAAAAATATCCATTGTGCCTTTATTAAAGGCATCGTATTGCTTTAGCAGTTTTGACATACTATTTGACATACTTTTAAGCAAAAAAATTAGTACCATTTGTTCCTCCATTTTTCCTCATATTTTCTACTAAAACAGGAGGAAGAGAGAGAATTGCTCAAAATATGTAAAAGCCAATCTTGTCCACATGTGCTAACCTTTAAGATTGTCACTCCAAGAGCCAAAGTTAAACAATAATTGGTGACAGATTTCATTGTATTCTCTCCTTCTGTATATCTTCTTTGCCTTGATTATCTCCTCAAAATACTCTTCAAAGCAAGTGAAGGAATTCTCTAAATGAAGCTTCCATTAAACTTAAAAAAAAAAAAAGGTTTACTCAGGAATTATAAAGTTGTATTTACACTTAGGAAATGCCTTTCATCCATGTTTTGGACTTGAACTCTATGTATAGGCTAAGGAAACATGTTAGCTGTGGGAATGTACTGAATGAAGCCTCATTAATGTCACAGATTCACTCAGGCCAAGGTAGAAAGAAACACAGGAAAGGATAAGGTAGTGGGGAAGAGAACTGCTGGGTCTGGGAAAGGATTTTGTCATAGTATTACACTTGCCTCAAGCTCTTGACTACGATTTAGTTTAATTTTAGCTCCCTCTGCAAGTATGAAGTCTGTACTCGTTCACTCATTCAGAGCTTGGCATGTGTTGAGCTCTTGTCTAGACGCGAGAGACACTGGTAAGCAAGATGCTGTTGCTGCCCTCAGGGGTCTCACCGTAAAATAGAGTTTGGCTTCATTATCTCCCTCCTCCCACTGGAACAGAGGATGGGTCAGCATGGGGAAAGACACAAGTTCATGTGACAGACACCCCTGAGTATTGGGGAAATGATACATTTCTATATTCTAAGGTCAAAACTATGTGATGGGAATGCAGAAATAATAGCCAAATAAAGTAAAAACCCTCATAAGGGAAGAGCTGAAAATAAAATAAATAATGAGTGTCAGTGGCTTAAAATAGGGGTTAGTAGAAAGGCATTTTAGGTATGGCACAAACAGACTTGGAAAAATATTTGGAATGCCAATGCCAATAGAAGAAAGCTTTACGAAAAAGATAAAGCTCAAGAAGATATAAAGAAATTAAGCTTTCCCATTCTTGATAATTCTATAGAAAGCCCAGCTAAAGGAGAGCAGTCAGAGTTGTTACAGATAAGGCGGGTGCTAGACTAAGTCTAAACATTTATTTTATCCTGAAAGACACGGGGAATGTTTCTAACGTGTTTCTGTTACTTCTAGAATTCAGTGTTAGACACAAGTAGGTTGGAGAATTGGGGGAGGGAGGGAGGATAACACAATTCAAATCAACAAGCACATATTGAGCACTTACTATATGCTCACTATTGATTACTCACTGAGTACCTACTGTATAAGCCAAGGATTTTCAATTTTTGTTTTCATTCTGAAACATGGGAGAACCTGGAAATCAAATATCAGAGCCTTTAATAAACCAAATATTAAAATCAAGCCTAAACCCAAATGTTATTCATTATGTTGCCCTTTCTTCTTGTTAAAAAATATTTATATTTTTTTGTAATTGGACACAATACCTTTATTTTATTTATTTTTATGTAGTGCTGAGGATCGAACCCAGGGCCTCGCACATGCTAGGCAAGTGCTCTACTGCTGAGCCACAACCCCAGCCTTTATGTTGCCCTTTCAATGATTAATTATTGAGAGCACAACATAATGAATTGGGTTCACTTATTCAAATATGGACCTACCATTAAACTGATTATTTTTTAGAAATGAAAAAAGCCTTATTCATAGGGAATCCTGACCTATGCAAGAATCTATATTGTTCTAGGCCTTCTGGAACAAGCTCTGCTTGTATTATCTCATTTAACCCCAAACCACTTTACAAAGTAAAGTCAACCATCAAACTCAGATATATCTGGTTCCAAAGGTCTCATTCTCTTATGATATTATGCTGCCATTACAAAGAAAAATGTGTCCAAAAAAATCTGTTAAAGAATGGAAAGATGCTCTTTCCCCAGAATATTTAATATGACTCATCTTAGCCTGCAGTTTTCCTTTCTTCCTCTTGCCTTTCAAACCCCTTCATCAAGACTCCACTTCAGAAGATCTTTCTCAATACCTTTTGCTGGAGTTATCACTCCCCCTACTTGCATTAGGTTAGAATGTGATGTTCCCTGGAGTGGGAGCTCTTGGGGACAGAGATCGTTTCTCCAGTGCAATGCCTGGCATAGGTGCTCAATAAATACCTAATTGTTGAATCTAGTCTGACAAATCCAAGAGGAATATTCTTGCCACTGCTTCCCTTTCTAATGTCTTTTGTTTCCCTGTCCCAGGCTAACAGATCCCGAGATCTGGGTGCAATCGTTTACTGTGTTGGTGTCAAAGATTTCAATGAAACACAGGTACGTTCATGAATTTCCTCAGATGTGGGAACATACTGAACTTGTGACTCATAGAGAACATATATTCAGTATAGAGGGTGCATTGGCAAGAAAGAAATGCCTTAGATAGGTTATTTTTCCACAAATGCTAAGCAGGAAAGAATTATTGGATGTGTAAAGAATGTGAAATCACTTTTTGAAACACTTGGGGTCTTCAACATGAACCATTTAAGCAGCATCTTTCTTGGTTGGCTTTCTTGGTGAACATTAAATTGCCAAGGTGTTAAAACAGACCTGAATTAACTTGAAAACCTTTTTCAGAATAATTAAAACGACAACAATTTTTTTTGCTATAAAAAATACAATGCATGGTCAATACAAAAATATAGAAATAATTGGACCAGTGGGCCAAAAGATGCACAAGTACATTTCATTAAATCATGAAAACTTGCTAATGACTGAAATAAGTGCTCCTCAACATTGTTCCTGATTTCTTTTTGTTATAATGGCATAAGTAAATGCTTATATTATTAATAAAATAAAACAGAATTACAAAGAAGATAATAGTAAATGCTACTTTTAGAATAAATTTGTATGCATTTGCACTGAGAAGGTATGAACAACTATATATGTATGTTTATATAATTGTTGATAAAGATAGATATAGATAGAAGGATTATGAGTAACTTTTATTTTCTTTTTATGTTAACTCTCTTAGTTTTTCCTAAGTTTTCACAATGAGTATGTGTTATTTTTGCAATTGGTAAAAACAGTAAGAGCTATTTTTAAAACCATGCCTGCCAGCACTGAATCTGACTGGGGCCCTCCCCAAACTATACAAAGATGGAGGTTGGGATAAAGCTCTCAGATCAACTTCTCCTTGCCCTCTGTCTTCTGATAAAGCAGGAGCAGTTAAAGTTTTTGTTATTAAAAAATACAATGGTCCATTCCTTTGTCAACAGTTTCAGTGAAATTCAGGGGTCCACATTCATTGACCTAACCCAACACCAAAGCCTGAATCTATTTTTAAAGTTGCTCTGAAAGGAAACTTGAGTCTGCTTGATTCAAATAAAGTTGCCAACAGGAATTTGGGTGAATGGGAGAAAAATGAGCCAATGGCATATCCCCAAATCCATAAATATATCAACCCAGGCCAAATGTTCATCCATCTGGACAATCTTACCTCTGCTCCCAAGGAGAAAAGTATTAAAACAAATGTAAAGGCTGGAGCTGCCCCTCAGTCTTGCTCCAGAGGGGCTCCTGGTAAGCTCATTACTGCTGAAGGCTCTTCAGAGGTGCCCCGGAGCCCACCGAGGGCCTCACATTCCTCAAGGTTCTAGAAATAGGTAGGGCCCCTCGACCCAGTAGCTTTCCTAAATTCTCCACATCCTCTCCTGACATGGCTCCATGTGATTCGTGTGTTTGCTGTGTTCTCAGCTGGCCCGGATTGCGGACAGTAAGGATCATGTGTTTCCAGTGAATGATGGCTTCCAGGCGCTGCAAGGCATCATACACTCCGTGAGTAGAGGTCTTCCTCTGAGGTGGACGTGCGTGCACATTCTGTCTCCAGTCTGCAACAAATACCCCTGTCCCCTCTTTCTGAGGCTGGTGTTTTTCTGCTAGAGAGAACATTCCCCCATATTATCTTTGGATCTACTATGTCCCAGATCTTCCTTTGGCCTTTTGTGCATGTTTCTTTCCATTCTCCTGTGCTGGTCTTTACACCCTCAGCTGGAAGGCCAGTGTGTATGCTGCAACTATAATGATGTTCAGAGGTGCTACAGCCTCTACCTTTAGGTTGTGACCAGACAAGTATGCTGCAGTCATCAGGGAAAACTCACCAGGCTCCCAATTAGGACTCCAGGATGCAAATTCAGAGCTCAGAGGATCACTGTCCTCATAAGATATCTTAAGTGGGTCTTGATCTAGGGGTCATTAGCTGGGGCCTGAAGATCTGTCCCCCACCCCCAGCAACCTCGGAAGCCTCCAGTGTTGCTTTGCCTCCAAGGGTTGCTAGGAACTTGAGCAGAGTGGACCGCAGAGCAAGAAGAAAGAATTTGGGAGCTGGTCAGTCCAGAGTCTCAGTGCTGACCCAGGCACTCACCACTTGTAGATCCTTGGATACTTGTTTTCTTATTTGTAAAAAAGGGGCTGATGTTTAAACTGACATTATAGTCTTGCTGGAGGATTTTAATGTTATTGGTGACATACCTAATATTTCTCCATGCACATAATAGGTACTCAAGGCACAGGAATAATTTTTTTCTCCCATTTCCTATCATTATATGATCCTCTAAGCTTTCTTGAATGTGCATAAAGATCACATGAGAATTAATATCAATTCCTAGGCCCTATTCCCAGAAGATTCTATTGCTGTCAGTGGTGGTTTATCCAAGGAATCTGCATATTTTAAGTCTCATTTTTAAAGAATAAATGCACAGGGTATACTTTTAGAACATTGATATATGTGACCATAAGTTTTCAGAACTGTGAAAAATAATCCCATTTTAGGTTGGAAATTTTTATCTTAACTGTGTACAAATGATGGTTTTCCTATTCAAAATGTGGTAGTTGGCAAGGAACAAAAACCCAAACTACCTTAGCCAGAAAGTGGAAATTATTGAAAGCATAGAAAAGAATCAGGTCTAATATGGGTCCAGTTATGCGTTTTGCTCCAAATAATTTATAGGGTTAGCACACTTGGTTATATAAGTACCAAGAACTACAATACATATAAAAGAACAACCCAACAATACAAAATATGATTAACAGCAGGACTTGGGGCTAACCACAAATCCTCGAGAAGCTCAGAGGTGGATTTTTCTGGTGGGAGTCTTCATGAGAGAGTAGGGCAGACTTAGCTCACTGAGAGCTCAGTGGGGTGTTGGTGGGTGGCACCAGAGGGGAGATGACATGACCTCTGCCTCTTTCCCAGAGGCTGGAAAAGAGCAGGCATCTTCAGGAGGCAATAATGATAATACCTGACTGGCTAGCAGTAATATTTCAGGAATAATGGAACCTGGACATTGATTGGATTGGAACAGATTTGCAAAAGTCTTGAAAGGGTTTTTACTCTAACCTTTAAATTTTAGTTTTCTTTCCTCTTTATATGTAATAGTTGTACTTATTTATGGGGTACAGTGTGGTATTTCAATACGCATATATAACATGCTTTGATCAAATCAGCATAATTAGCATTTCTATCTCCATATCATTCCTTTGTGTCTGGAGCCTTTGAGTGCCTCTCTTCTAGTCCTTCATAAAGTAATGGAACATTTTTAACATGCAACAAACGATATTTTAGGAGAAGAATAATGGCAGTGTCTACATACATACATAGGAAGAAGGTTGGCGACACCAGATGCACGATCAGGTAGTGACGACAGTAGACCTACCTTCAGATGACAGGGGTACATCTTTTTATACATTTTTTTTTAATTTCTAAGATTTCTTATGAGCCATGTGCTTAACATTCAAGAGTTTGTTCCTACAAAAAAATTATATTCTTTTTATCTGCATAAATCCTTGTCCTTGAATATTTTATCTTAACAGCTCTCTCATATTCAACATGAGCCCCGGATGTTTGTAAAACTCCCCTCATTCCCAAACAGAAATAACTCCAAGGATGTGTTAGAAGTTGAGCAAAACAGTGCCCCAAAAAGGGAAGAAAAAATAATTTGAGACTTCAGTCTCCAAACGTTTAGCTGAATGATAACATTCTTGCAAGCGTTTATCTGGGAGTTAGACTAGTGGTTTTGATCCTCCCAGTAGTTGAAACCCATGTTTATGGCAGTTGTTAATTGGTTTGCTTGGACAGAGAAACAGGGACAAGGCATAGCAGGGCTCATCTTTCTCAAATCAGACAGAAATAATGATGGCCTAAAAGCCAGCTAACTATTTTTAAGAAGTAGGTTCATTTCCTCTTCTGGATACGGAAAAGAAAACCCTCATTTTTTGCCCCATCTGAAGCATCTATTCCAGCTTGTTCTCATGGAAGTTGTTTTTCGACTAGTAATTTTCTTATAATCAAATAGAACTGGGCTTAATTACTCAAAATAAGGTTGCAGAGCAGCTTCTAATAAGCTCAAATGGTTTACAAAGGTTTTTTTTTTTGCCCATAGAGATTGTATTTTCAAACCTCAAATGAAGATGTAGGGGTTAATATTCATTCATCCATCGAAGATGCATTGAAAACCTTTCTGACCATTCAGTTACAACTAACTCAGATAGTGGCTGTGTCCTGTGGAGCTTATGATCTAATGAGAGAGACACATAAATACAACTGTGTGTGTGTGTGTATAAAATTATAATACATATAAAGATATATAATTAAAACTAATAATGGTTAAAAGAAATAGTATTTTGAGAGTAGGAGTAAGGGGTTGACAGAGAACCCAAGCTCATTTGTAGGGATAACCTGAAGGATGAAATGAAGCCATCCATGAGAGGAGCATAGCTACAATGTTGGTGGCAGAGCGCGGTCCTAAGATGGTGCAAAAGAGAGTGAAAGAGGAGTATCGAAGATGGAGAATGACCGAAGATGAAAAGCACACAACTAAAGGCTGTGGAACTGACCTGAAGAACAGCAGGAACTTACAGCAAGATACGCAGTCTGATGACAGAGCAATCATGGCTGCAGTCGAGACTCAGGAGACTGTGGCATCTTATCCACGTTTCCTGTGGATGGTGAGTACCCAGGCACTCAGAATCCATGGACACCAGGACTGTGCCCATGGGAAGAAACAGCACCGACTTCCTGAGCATCTCTCTCCACTGGCTCCTCTGCTAGTATCTCTCCAGCCACTCCCAGGAGAAGGATTTCTATCCCCAGTGTACAGGTGAGGAGACTGAGCCTCAGAAAGTTTGGATAAACCTCCATGTCTGCCCACACATAGTGGTTGAGTGGGGAATTTAAACCCAGGTCTGGCTCCACAGTTCCTGCCCTCTCTGTGATGCTCAGCTGTGCATGTCTAAGGAAATGGGAAGTCACCGCTGGATCACCAGGAGCTGATTATCCAGGGATAGTCATCCAGGTGGATGAACTCAAGTCTCCTGATGCCTTAAATCTGGTGCCTTCTTGGTGTTTTCACAATTTCTCAATCTTCTCTCCTCTAAGGCGAAAGTACTTAGACATCAGATTTATAGAATGGGTTATTTTTCAAAGTGCTATTGCTTGGGCTGGGGTTGTAGCTCAGTGGTAAAGCACTTGCCTAGCATGTGTGAGGCACTGGGTTCAATTCTCAGCACTACATATAAACAAACATAAATAAATAAAGTCCGTGGACAGCTTAGAAAATATTTTTATAAAAGAATTGACCCTTTATCCCACTTAATATTATTCCATTTATAAAACCCACCAATGCCCTGAAGTAAATATCTGTATCCCCATTTAACAGGTGAAGAAACTACAGCTAGAAAGCCCACCCAAGAGCACACAGCTCTAAAGGGGAAAGCAGGGTGGGAACCCAGTTCCGTGACTCCAGAGCCCATGCTTTCTCCTGCCTCTGTTTCCTTACAAAGGTAAAAATAATAATAATAACAAAACCCACCAGCTAGTGAGTTTTTATCATATACCAGGCACTGTGAAAATCATTTTACACAATCATCTCATCAGATTCTCACAAGCACCATTTGCTCTTGATATAAAGTAGATACCTTAAGTTCAGAGAGGAGACCAGAATCCCTGCAGCCTGGTCTGGGTGCATAGTGGGTGGGTAGGGAGCCTTTGCCTTTTACTGCTGATGGAAAGCACTTCCAAAAATCTCAACTACTGTTCACCGGATGAAGTTTCCATGATCATGAGAAGGTGACAATTTGACAATTAGCCTCAGACTTTGGCAGACATTTAGGCCAGGCATTTCTCTTAAGATATTATTTCTATTCAGCAAATGAAAATGTCCCAATATAATAAAAATTCTCATATCTGGAAAAAGCTACAGAGATCACAGAGGGGCATGTTCAGACCAAAAGAAACACCTTTCTTTCCACATTTGCATAGGACTCTCTGCCTCTGAGGACATGAGAGTATTTTTAGTAGTTTTTGCAGAATACACTGATAAAACTTTAAGGAAAAAATGTGGATGTTTGCAAGTTCATAGCCCTATAAGCCAATAAAGCTGTAAAGGAAGAAGCTATTCCTTTGCCTTCCTTTTGTGGCTTTTTTTGGGGAATTTCCACAGACCATAACTGGTGAATTTAGCACCAACTCTTATATGAAAATATGAAGCAAAGATTCCAGTGTCTTTGTCTCCTTTTTAAAGTGCTGTGGGCAGTGAAACAGGAATCTGCATGAAAGCTGAGTTCAGATAACACTGAAATGGGTTGGCAGCTTTGAATCCCAACCCTTGACCCAATTACCATGACGCCTTCTCCTCCCAGCTGTCCCCACTTTGTGTGCACTTGAGGGCAGTGTCTGGAACCAGGAACACTGTCTACGAGAAAGAGAACCCAGTTGCTGGCACCAAGCACCTCCACCTAGGAGCACTTTCCTGCCCTATTTAATCCTGGTTTGGCTTCCTATTAATAAGAGGGTGAGTCAGCACATGGAGCTTTCTGCATGTTTGATCTACAATAAACAGCAAGCATTGAGCAAACACAACAGCATTTGCAAGAATTTTTTTGCAAGCTTTGGCATAAACATCCTTGTTATCATGAAATCTGTAAGATCATCAAAACTGAAGAATACGTCTGTTCCATGGTATATATCAATTTATTTTTATTTATAAAAACTGGATCCCATGCTGATTTCTCCCTTTCACTCATGGGAAGGTAGAAGGAATGTACCCACCAAATTCTGGCCCAGGCCCTAGGAAAAACTGTGACAAGAGGCAAAGTCTGTCTGCCAGGCTTGCCTCCCACCCACCCTTCCAAGACCCCACTGGGAACTGATAAAGGATTCTCTCCAATCAAAATCCGTGTCACATTCCCGAGATGTGTCTGGGTGTTGAACTGACCCTCTTTGCAGGATTAGAAGACAGAAGGCACATTTCAGCAGCAGCAGTCTTTCTCTTAAATCAAGTTTATTTATCATTAGTAGAAACCCCTGCACCTTTGCCCCATCCTGATCCAGTCTCAAGGGCTATCTCAATTCCAAGGCACTGCTCAGTCTCCTCCAGGGAGCCTGCCCTGGTCTCTCCTCCATCACAGACTCTGGATGCCTTGAACATCAGTAGCATCCGTCCTCAGAATCTCTTGCTTGGCACTTGGATCCCTGCCACGCTATCCACCATTCCTCATGGACAGATGCTAAATTGTGCAATCCCAGAGTCTGCCCGCTGTGTCATATTTCCAGCACTGCGCATGGCGTATTTATTAATTATAAAGCAGCCCAGAGGACTGTACAATATTCGTGACCCATGGAAGACCTACACTGCACAACAGATGGGCAGTTCTATGGCTCTGTTTCTTGTAAAAATCCCCTCAGTGCCCCCCCCCACCGACTCTCTCTTCCAAGATTTCATCTAGAAAAGATGGCATTCTGGACTCCATTCACATTGCCAGGACTGGATACAAAATATAAATAGAATCAATTGTAGTTGCTGTAGCAGGGCAGAAAATCTTAAAAAAAAAAAAATCGTTTGCCTCAGCAGTCATTAATTAGACTCAGACTTTGCAGAAACTCGGGCCAGACAGTTTTCCTAAGCTGTTGGTTTCTATTCAGCTTTTTTAAAAGCCTCAAAGTAATACAAATTCCATAGCTTGAACAGGTACAAAGATGCGGAGGGGGCATATCCTACTCCTGTGCAGCTCCTTCTTCACCTAGGAATCTGGTAAGACCCATTGTAAAAGCAACAGCAGAATTTTAGAATAAAATCAGCTCCCACAGAAGGCCATTCCCTTCCCCAGCACACAGGAGCTGGACAAGCTCATCTTACTAAGTAAACCCCGTTTTGGAGTTCACAGCTATCTGAGCTTTCCTTCTGAAAATATGAAAGGAAAATAGCTTAGAGGGCAACAAAAAAATGAATTTCCTCAGTTTCAGAAGCTTGTTTGTCCTTCACTTCTCCAGACCAGATGCTCATTGTGTGTGAAACTAACAGAGAAGAACAGTATTTGTGTAAGCAAAGCTGAGTATCCTTCCTCAGCAAAAACTTCTGCATGTTCTGAGGCAAAGCTTTATTGTTTTAAATCCCATAACCTTTAATGATGTGTTTTGTGCATGTAAGAGTCTTTATTTGGTATAATGTCCTAGCATACATAAAACCATGTATGAATTCCTGAGAGATGTGTGGATAATTTTCAAATTCTATTTTAGAGTCAGACTCTGTAGAACTGACATGAACTTAGGATAATGGCCATTGTGAACAATAGATGTGGAGTGGAATTTGAAGTGTGGAATGGAATTTAATTAGGAAAAGTGAATATGTCTTTTTTTTCTAACATTTTACTAATAAATTATACAGTAAATCATTTCAAAATTCACAGAAGCAACAGTGACAATCTTGAATTCGTAGAGGAGCCACTTTTATGTCCCAGGCTACCTGGATGTTCCTAAAAGCAGTGATCCCCAGGCTTATCCAATGTGCTTTCTGCCATCAGCTGTGATGGAGGGTATGGTCCTTCTGAGGAGCCTGAGCCCCACCTGCCAAACACAGACTCTATATTTTTTTCTCAAGTAAAGAGGTCAAGGCCTTTTACAAAAGAGGGCAACCTAGATCTTAGGGGGAAAGGATACACTTACAATGTGACTGTTGAAGAGATCAGCCATTGAAGAAATGGAGGAGATGAAGCAGTCCTCCCAGGAAGGCAGTTCCCAAAGATGGTCTCGCTTAACATGAAGAGCCAGTCGCTACAGTATGCAGAATACGATTTTGTATTCAGATGACTTTCTAATTCCACTTCCAAGAAAAAAAAATGAAGCTAATACATAATGTGCTATAATCCCATTTAGAAAGCCTTGCAGGAAGTGTGCCATTTATTCATTTATTTATCCAATAAATATTTATTTAATGCCTACCTGTGCCAGGTTAGGCATCATGGCTATGGCAGTGGGTGAAAACAAATCTAATCCTTGCCCGGGTAGAGTTCATAATCCACAAAAACAACAACCAAACAACCGAAAAACAAATATATGATTTTGAACTATGAGAAGTCCTCTGAAGGATAGTGGTTTATACTAAATTGTAGGTAAGCATGGTGGTACTGCACTGGTCAGAGTACCAGGACTTAGTGGCAGAGTTTATATTGAAGTAGTAGCATGACAAAGAGAGAAGAGTAGGATTTTTGTCTTAGGAAACTAGATTGATGCAACCTGTCAACAGATAGCTAACCATCCTCAAACCAGCCTACTTCATAAAACAAGTACATTCCCCTCCATGTAAGGAAGACATCAAGGAACATCCTCCAAAAGACTTTTTGAAAACATGTGAAAGCAAAAGGCCCCTGTACTATGAATGGAAAAAAGAGGATCATCCATGATGAACCCATACAACAGGAAATGGCCAAGTAAAGATTGACTGCTTGTGGGGGGGAAAAGAGGCATGTCTGTCATAAGGCAGAGATTCCTAATAACTGTGCAAATATTCACGTGTTCTTTAAGGATTCTTGAGAAATCTCTGCAGAAACGGAGAATTTTATAACAAAGGACATTAGATTTTTAGACTCCAAAGAGAGCAAATTCTTTTATACAACCTGGACTGGTCCACAATGGATTTCACTTAAACATATTAAACAGCTCTTTGAACTCGGCAAAGTCCTTTTCCAGCTGCTACCTCTCTTGCTCCCCCAATAATTCAAGAAGGTTCTCGAAAGTAACCCTACCAGTAACAACACATTGTGTTTAGTTCTTTATGGATTTAAGCCTGCTTTTTCATCTGTTTTCTTATTGAAATCTATCCAAAAGTTGGCAGGAAAATAGTTTAACATGGATTCAGTCTCCACTATATGATTAAGCATGAGGCTCCAGTGAGTGACAGAGCAGAAACATATATGAACTGTGGTTCCTGCCCAAGGGTTGTAGCAGCAGTGGTAGGTAATGACACACAGCTACCATTCTTTGAATATGTGTCAGATGTCCTCCTGTAGGCTTTTTACCAAGGTTGTTCAGAACACATTTCTTGGTGTCTTATTTTCACAAAGTACACAGGCCAGCTGGTGGCCAAAGGGTTGGAAAATAGTTTAACATGGATTATCTGTTGAGCGATCAATTTTGTCTTCTGTCTATAAGACAAAAACCTTATAGCTTGCCTTGATCTCACTCTGCCTCACCTCCAGTCCCCCATGAGTTTTATTACCTAAGTTCAATTGATTTTACAAACTCAATATCTCTGCATGCACGTCTCTTATTTCATTGAACCATCATGCAACCCTTTGAAGTCATGTTTTCCTTATTCAGTTTTATGGATGAGATTCTGAGATTTAATAACCTGTCCAAGCCCAATGGCCAGTAAGTGGTAGGGCTTGGATCTCAATATAAATACATTCAGAGCTCAAATCTCTTCTCTATCTCTGGAGCCCAAGTTCTTGGTAATAATAACTCACATTCATCAAGCACATAACCAGGTTCCAGGCACTGTGCTATGCTCTGCCTGCATGATCTTATTTAATCTTCCCAGCCTAGTAACTTTATGCTTAAGCTTTTGGTAGTATATCATGATCCCACTCTTACAGATGAGGAAAGAGATTCAGAGAAATCATGGGGCTTGCCCAAGTTTACACTGCTCAAGCCCAAGAAATTTGATTCCAGACTAGTATTCAGTGTGCTCAATTGCTTCCCAAAATTGGGGTTCAAAAAGTTCAAAGAATCATCAAGGAGCCTGGATCAGGTAAGTGTAGGATCACAGCCAAGACCCAACTCCTCACGTGAGATCATATCTGAAGCCTGTGGTAGTATTGGCCTGGTCTATTATATGAACCAATTATACTTTATCTTGATGTCACCCCAACCCTGTGTGAGTCTCTTTTCATCTAGTGATTTCCCTTTAGCGATTCCGGGAGCTGTGTCTTCACCTCCTCCACAGCTACTGTTGCCCGGGGCAGGGGAGGAAGCCTCTACCTCCTCACTGCCCTATAAGCCTGCAGTCCCTACACTGATCTGCTGTCTACTATAGTTCAGACAGACTAATTACCCTGTGACTGGGCTGCTAATAATCAAGGGAACCCCCCAAATCCACTTAGTACCATTATGACTTCCTACTTTTTGGAAGCAGATATTTGAAACAAATAGAAGTCATCATCCCAGACAAATCCTGCCCATCTCCCTCACTGATAAATTTTACTCTATTGGCTGTAATGCATCCCTTCCAGATGTTTTAAATTAAGATTGGGAAAGCTATGTTTTTACTTGATTGAATCACAGCACTTGGCTGACATTTTTTGGCCCTTGATGCACTCCTTAGATTTATCAGCTAATTGCACACACTTTGAGAGAATAATATAGCATATGTATGTTTTGACAGACTCTTGTTAGTGTGTCTTAGTGGTCAAAGATTCACTGGTGTTTCTTTTACTGATCCCTGGTTAGATGTTAGAGTTGGTTCAAAAACATTGATCCAAATCCAGAAACTTATGTACATGGAAATTTTATATATGTGTCTTGGGAAATGGAGACAGGATAAATCCGATTGTTTAGTTCTTATTCTTGGACTGTTTTGAAATCTTTAAGTTGTGGGTGATAAAATAACTTATTAGGAGATGTCCATTGCCTGAGGAATTTTATTTAAAATGTCAAAAAATAGCTTCATGTTGTTCTAATGCCACTATTTACCAAGGTTTTGCCTCCGAGTTAATTCTTCAAATGTGGCCTGTTTGGACACTCATGCCTGAGGACATGTCAAGAGGGGTGACAGTTTCCCTCAATCATGGAAACCACTGGCTGAGATGGCCCATGAGGCACTAAGAGCCCGATGGCAGAAAACTGGAGATGGGGGAGATCCTCACATCCAGGTGCAGCAGCTGTCATTTTGGATACAAGTCACTGTGCCTCAGGATCCAGGCAAGCCCCAGTCATGGGACATTACTGAAGGCATGAGTCCAGAAAGGCAGATGGACCACAAGAAAGGGAGGATGGAAAAGCCAGCAGGGAAAAATGGGTGCCCTGCATGTGTCTTTGGGGTCCCTGATGCCAAGTCAGACTGAAAATGAAGAGAAAGCCAGAGCTCACTGTTGACTCCAGGTGCCCAGAGCCAGATGTGTGAGGACCACAGACTCCAACAGAGATGCACGAGGGATACAAGAGTCTGGAACACTCGCTTCCTGCTGTGGTCAGTAAGGCTTAGGGGCCAGTGGAGGTACCAAGGTTGCACCTGTGTCTGGAGGGTAGGGGGTTGGTGAGCCAGAGGCCAGGAAGTAAAGCACAAGCTCAGGGAACAGCTCCCAACTATAGAATTTGTAAACAGATAGGGGAAGCAAAGTACTAAAATGCCATGGAATTGTACAGAGTGAATTCTAGAAATGCCAAAAAAAGAAATGCTGCTTTGCATGACTTAGATATACAGAGTTACCTAAAGGACATGGTTGTAAAGGAACCTGTTGGAATAACTTTTAATATTTTATCATTTAAGCATCAGATAAAGATTTTTCTTAAGCTTATTTCTTCATTTCCTTTCACAATGCTTCTCTATGAGGACGCCCAGATTTCTCTCTGGAATGGGTAAATATTAGCTCTTCTGAGAAATGGTTTTTATTCCACAGATTGAAACACTCATAAATGTCTGACTTTTTCACTTGCTACTAGAAAGCTTGGAATTAAGTCCACTCCTAGCCAGGAAATAAACTCCTCAGAGCATATTTTTTGTGTGCTTTTCTCACTCACTGTATCATCTTTCTCCTGTTTGCCCTTGAATCCATTCCCCCATTATAATTTATTGCATCTTTATTTTATTGTGTCTTGTGATGTATGTGTTGCTTAAGTTGGAACAAGAAACATATCTAACTAAATGTATCAATGCAAATAAATAGACATTCCCCAGTGCAAAAAGATGGTTTCTTCTTTTACAGTTTAAATTTTATAATTACATCATTAGTTGCTTTAACAAATGTCTTTTCATGAATAGAAAAAAAAAAATGGTTTCCTCCAGCCCCCTGAACCATCTCCAATTTCAAAGTAGTAAGCCCCCAGAAATGATATCACATTTGGTTAGCAAATTAGCTCAATGTTCCATACTTGTTTAAAATATTTGGTTCAAATTTTAGGATCTGTATTCAACAAGAGGCAGGATTCATAACTAGTAGAGAGAAGTCCAACCGGGCAAATGCCCTGCTCTGGCCAGAAGTCTTCATTACTAATTCCCTGTGTGGTCGTTGGGTTCATCAGACTCCCAGTGAACCCTGCAAGGCTCATTTCCAGAGTAGAGTACATTTCCACTTAACTAAGGCTCAGGTCCTCTTGAAGAGTGGGGCACAGCCCTCTGCCACATCCTCTTTCCAGATTTTTCTTACAAAAGAAGAGTAATCTGTGCAGCACCTAGGGACAGTTGGTCATCCACACCTTAGCCCTCCAGCCTTATCTATTATCACTCTTTTATTTCTACTTTTCAAGCTCTTTTTGTGGTAGCTGAAGGGGTCTGTGCATTTCTACTTTCTCACTTCCACTCCTGCCATTCCCAACCTGGACCCTAACATGCCCTTGCCCACCCCTCTCCATCTCCTCTCCACCCTCAGTTCCCACTTTTTCCATGAAGCCCTTAGAAATGTACCTGCTCAAACTATCTTCCCCAAGAGCTTCAGGGCTCCCACTATGTGTCTCCTTACCCTCGCTCCCACCACATAACTGGCCATTGTCATTTATCATGTCAAGTGTACATCACGTTTCAAGAACTCTTTATCAAGCCTCTACTGATGATTCTCTCTTTTTTTCTATCTCTCCTTTTCTTTCTTTCTTTCTTTTTTCTTTTCTTTTCTTTTTCTTTTTTTTTTTGGTACCAGGGATTGAACCCAGAGGCACTTAACCACTGAACCACATCCCCAGTCCTTTTTTTGTATTTTATTTTGAGACAGGGTCTCACTGAGTTGCTTAGGGCCTTGCTAAATTGCTGAGGCTGGCTTTGAACTCACCATCCTCCTGCCTCAGCCTCCCGGCTGCTGGGGTTACAGACATGTGCAACTGCTCCCAGTTGCTGATAATTCGTATTCATAATTCTTATAGGACACCCAACAGCATCTAACACAATCTGGCACATTAATGTTTGGTGTTGATGATACTAGTAAAGATATTACCCTCCCTTACACCTACTGCTGCTTCTAAAGGCTTTGAATTTTCCTATCTGTATCTCAGTTATCTCTTAACAAATTATGCTAGACATTGACTTTTTTATTTCTTCTCCTAGATTTTGAAGAAGTCCTGCATTGAAATTCTAGCAGCTGAACCATCCACCATATGTGCAGGAGGTAAATGATATTAAATGCTAATTGCTTTCATACCATTGATATTTTGAATTCAAACCACATGTTTACTTCTTTGGTGGGGAGCGGTGAAGATAGGGCAGGAAGAGGGTGGGTGAAAAAGGGAATATAAATTGCTAGCTTGCTTTTCTTCAGGGGAAGAAAGAAAAGAAAGAAGCAACATGTACATATTTTTAAAGTTTGGAAAAGTCCATCCAAATACTGTCCTCGTGGTACTAAATTACAAGGGAATTCTAGAAATGCTGAATTCCCACACCAGTACTGAATACTGACCACCAGTCTGCCTCTGGAAAGAAATGGAGTCACCCAATAAGCACAGTGGGGCATGCATATAATTTCAGCAGCTCTGGAGGCTGAGGCAGGAGGATATCAATTTCAAGGGTGCTATCCTTTCTACATAGTTAATGTATTTACTTAATTGTTCGATCCATAAAATGGTAGTGTATGACTTCAGTTGTCCTGATAGAAGCCATGATAATTTTGTCATTAATACAGGAAGTCTCTACTTACACTCAGAAGCAGCCTTTTTTGAATCACAATGTTTTCTCCAAGTGATGAAAACTGGGGTCTTGCTCTTTCTGTGTTTTATAATAGGCTGCCTGAGATGTCAGCCATGCCAGCTCTTCTCCTATAATTCTAGACAGATTTCCCAACACTCTTCCTTCATTCATTTAAAAAGCATTGTTAAGCATTTGCTGCACACCAGGGACTGTGGTGGGTGCTGGAGATACAAGAAGGACCAACTGTCTGTGGGAGCCCCTGTTCCCCGGGGACTTTCATCTTTCACTATCGAGAGTTCTCTATTGAGATCAGTTGTCTGGCCTCGAAGAATTATCAAGTGCTGGTCATTATTTGCCAACAGAAAATATGACAGGCAACCCTGATAAGACAGTGAGCCTTGAAGGAAGACCTTTCAGGCTTATCAGACACTATACATTTCAATGCTTATGGCATGTTTTATCGGTATAAATAAATGAATCTCTTGAGGATTTCCTCCCAGTTTCTATATGTTAGGACACCTGAAAGATTCTCAAGGAGTTAGACACTAACTAAGATTACAGTAAGTAATCTGCCAACATGAAAGTATTAAGTATACATATAATTACATAAAGTTAGCAATCTTGGCATCTAATTACCTACATACATAAATATAAACATACTAAATGCATATAGATACTAACACATATAAAGATGTTAGCAGAATACTTGATGACTATTCAGAAATATGTTAATGTTCCAAAGAAAAGCAATAAAAAATTACCTATTGATGTTTAAATAAATTGCTACCTAGCAATACAGATGGCAGGGGAAACTGTTTTTTTACCCCTCCAAGGAAAAAAATTCAAAGCTTCACAATTTGACAAAAAAATATGAACACATAAACATAATGTCAGAACCTTTTAAGGGGCTTATCTGCATAAGGAGCTTCAGTGAGACTCTATTAACTTCAAGGTAAATCATCACTTTGGGTTCTGTGTGCTTCTGGTACAGAAAATGTGTGGGTTATTACAGATCAGTCTTGTGTATTGTGTGTGAGAGCATAATACATTTTTATAGTTCCCTGATTTTAAAGCAAGTGGAAAACAAGGAAGCCTTCCATTGTGCAATTATCCCATTCATGAGGAAAACCCAGACTTCCAGTTTAGCAATCCCACGGGATGTGTTGCAACCGTGTGATACGCAGAAAGTCCAAAGTCCATGAACACAATTTCTAATTCACGAGAGCATCATTAGCATCATCGGCTCCCTTCCTGTAGGCATCCTGAACACACAGGAGGAAGCTTATCGCTCCCCACTGCCCGTTGCCTTGCCAAGTGCCTGGCACTTAACACGTGGTCAGTAAAAGTTGGCTGAACGTCTTACTTCTTGCCTTCCCTAAAAGCACAGAGCCACTGCCTTTTGCTTATTTGATCCTCATTGACTCCTTTCATAAGAAGTTAATGTCCTACGTTGAACTGTCTAATGAAAATAGCACAATTAGAAATTCATAGCCAAAAATAGAACAAGACCAAAATATAAGTAAAATCTTAACCACACGGACAAGAGAAAAGCGCTCCTCTATAATCCTAGTCTCAGCAAGTAAACCAAAATCCCTTCACATACCATTAAGGTGTTCAAGACTATAAAAGCACTTCATATATAAACTTGAATACGGCGCAGAAATGTGAGGGCCACAATACGTGATCCTAGGAAATTAATGGATTTTTTAATACATTTCTTTTCTTGTGGGGTTTTTTTTTTTGTTTGGGGTTTGGGTTTTTTTTTTTTTTTTTTTTTTGGTACCAGGGATTGAACTCAGGGGCACTTTTTCTATATTTCTATTTGTTTATTTGTTTGTTTGTGTTTAATTTTGAGACAGGTTCTTGCTAAGTTGCTTAGGGCCTCCCTAGTTGCTGAGGCTGACTTTCAACCTGTGATCCTCCTGCTTCAACCTCCCGAACTGCTGGGATTATAGGAATGTGCCACCAAAACGGTTTAATACATTTATTATTCAGTGGAAAAAAAAAGAAGCAAATTAAGAATTAGTAAAAGTTTTTTTTTAAAGCTAAGTGAAATACAAGAAAAAAGTAAAAAATGCACTAAAAAAATTAAACAAATTAAAGCAATTTAACTAATAAGTTATTCCCAGAGCTATTTTCTTGGTAGAACCAAAAAGATAGATAGATTTCTGATAAAGTCAACCTAAAAGAGCTTTCTTTAGATATTTTTAACATCACTGGCATGTTTGTAATATCACATATTATAGACAAACTATCCTGTATCAGAGCAAACCATCCAACTCTATTTCCTTTATTTCTAATAAAGAACAAAAAAGTAACACAAGATACAGTGATGGAAGCTAGTCCTAAATTTTGAGTAAAGGAAATCTCCTACTTCTCTTAAATCAGAATCATAAGGGTAAAAGAAGGACCGGAAACGGGAAGAGCTGAAGATGAAATTGACCAAATTATTCCGTGTACATATATGAATACACCATAATGAATTTCACCTTGTATGTATATCCATAAAGCACCAATTAAAAAATAAAATAAATGAGTAGAAGAAAGACCTTTGAGGAAGAGAAGCAGGAGAAGGGAGGAGACAGTGAAAGTGGAAGTACTAGAGATTGTAATGCAGCCAATTATATTCCATATATGCATGAATATTTATTTCAAAAGGAACTATTATGTCTAATGATAATGCAATCATTAAAAAGCATTTCAAAAACATGCTGATTACAAAATAATGTTTCTAGAAAGAAAATCAAACCTCTAAAGGATAGCCTTACATCAAAAGTTCTTCCACGGGTTTCCTGAAGGTCAGTCGTTGACTGTTCTCTGTAGTCAGCAAGGCTTTCAGGAAGCATTGGAGCCCATTACATTGTCCATGGCCTTGAGATCCTGGAGCCAAAACCTAAGCATGACTCCTCTGTGATTTTCATTAGGCTACTTGGAGGATCCAGGGCTTACCAGGGATTTCCATGAGAGTGTTTCAAAAAGCATGAACTGCAGTACAAAACAAGGTGACATTATTGTCATCAACATCATTTTAATGAGGATTTAAAGGTTAAATATGGTGCTAATCATGTCATATCTAGATGAGAAAAACATGCGTGTGTGTTTCTCCACTGAAAGAAAATCAGGGAGGACATTGATAGAGTTCAGAATATCTACTAAATAACTAATTAATTCAATATGTGTTGTGGGAGAGGGTAAACAAGGAAACAACTGTTCCCATTTCTCAAGTACAATGGTCGTCGCACCAAGCCCTAGACAGAAAGCAGAATTTGCTTTCATCCAAAACATTGTCTCCGAGCCCCCTCCCCTCGTATTCTAAATTACATGCCTTCATTGGCCCCCAGAGCAACCCTGCTAGGGAGCCCCACCCAAGTCTGTCTCTGCTGACGACTGCATTCCCCCAAGACAATGATCTCACCTGGCTCTTGCCCCAACTCAGCCTCAGCCGTGGTTCTGACAGTAAACTGAGCTCTGAGAGAGGCCTCGAGATAATGCCCTGGGTGGACAACAGAACCCCTATACCACATGGGCCTCTAGGTGCAGGGCTGCAAAGAAAGTGAAATGTCATGAGACAAATAGAAAAGTTTCAAACCTGGTCTGAAACAGCCAGTTTCACAAATCAGCAGTTTTAGGCAAATCTGACTTAGTCACGATTTTTTTCAGGGGACAAGAAAACCCAAGGACCATCCTAGCTCTCTTGATAGCCAGTAAGAACGCCTTTGGCCAAAAAGGACTGATGCAATCTTAGGGTGCATCAGTAGTCATCTAGGTCCTAGTGTGGGGTTCAGACCACATGGTCCAAGGACCATCCTTAAAGACTTGCAGTGAAACTGCATGTCCACAGGAGACGCAGTGATGGAGCTGAAAACCATGTGTAATAATTCATTCACATGTTTTTCCTCTCCCTTCCTTCCCTCTTTTTATCCTTCCTTGCTCTTTTCCTGCTTATTTCTTCCTTTCTTTCTTTCTGGCAATTCTTAGTGTCGACTATGGCGATGTGAAAACCTATGAGTACAAAAACTCAGTGGACTTGCTCCCAGTCCCCCATGAAATGCAGTCAGCTCTGGGAGGTTGCCAGATGCTCAAATAAATGACAAGACTATGCACTGAGCAATATAGCAGAGGTCTGCTCCTGCCCAGTGGAGATGAGATGCTTGTGAAATGAGGAAAGATTAAAATAACCAGAGATTAGACAAAGAATTGAGACTCACAAGAGTATCTTCCAATGTCTGGAGGATTCCCATGCAGAAAGGAAATGTGAGACTCATTAAGCATAAGCTTCAGGAGACCACCACCGGAGAGGCTGGAAGACTTCAGGGAGGCAAATGTTGATTTCATCCATGCAACTTTCACAACTCAAGTTTTCCAACAACGGAGTGGATGGCCTGAGGTCTCCACCTCTAGTATTATGTGAGCAATGGCAGAATGGCCATCTGTAACCAGATGCTATCCAGAGGAGACCTCCATTGGGTCTCTTTTTACAACTTGAAGTTTCTAAAGACTCCATTCAGTTTGGGCTAAGGTATTAATGGCTGATTTATTTTTTAATGACTGAAGAAACGAGTACTCCTGAAACTATTTTTCATTTTAACTGGAGATTCTAATCCAGAGAGACAGTTGAGGCAATATTTAATCTGTTCTGGTTAAAAAAAAAAAAACTCAGTCATTGATGAAATTATCTGGGGAGAGGAGCCTTCTCAGAATTCCAGTCTCAGGAATTATAAACTGGCAACCTCTGGACCTTAGCTAATCTGCACACGTTCTTTTTGAGCGACATTGCATTTTTTAAAAATTTAATTTATTGCTAACATTTGAAAAATTCAGATTTTGCCTAAAAATTCATATTTTCATCTTGTTAAAATCAGATCTGGTCATATGGGACCTGTGTTTATTATAAGGTAATGGTTATTAGGGATTGAATAACTTCCCTCTAAAAGACACATGTACTCCCCACCGGTCCCTGTTGTTACCCCAATGACTAGAACAATTATAGTGTTGCCATTTAGCATGGTGCTTACATCACTGACTCATAGTCCTTCTTTTTAATTATTCAGAAGTCATCTACTAGTGGAGAGCCTTTACAGCAACTTTGGCATTACCTGCATTTAAGTAATTCTGCTTTGCTCACAATATGGACTCTTCAAAAACTTCCTAGGTGGGTGCAGTGGTGCACACCTATAATCCCATCCACTTAGGAGACTAAGGCAGGAGGATTACAAATTTGAGGCCAACCTCAGCAACTTAGCAAGACCATGTCTCAAAATAAAAATTTTAAAAGGGCTGGGGATGTATCTCAGTGGTAAAGCACCCCTGAGTTCATCCCTATTACCAAAACTTACAAATAACAAGTTCCTATTAGATATTTGTACAGATTAGCCTCTGTGTACTTAGGAAAATTGGCCCTATAATAGTTTGGCTCCACCTAATTTAGTCCCTTTCTAGGAAATGCACTCTGTGCGTGAGCACAGTTTAATTCTGGTCCAACTCAGCCTCAGACTTGCATAGATCACAGTATGCTGTGTAAGCAACTACTCCAGGAAGGAACTAATTGGAATCAGTGTGCAACCTGCCAACTGTTCTGCATTTGAAGTTCGCATAAGAACATCCAGAAACGGAAGTTGTAATGAGCTTCTCACATTGTCATCACATCATTCCTACTGTGTTCCCCACTGGTTCTGATAGAGCTGGGTGAGTTAGCCCACAGGGAAAATTGTTTCAGGCTTCATATTTACCATCTGGAAATTAGCTGCTTAAAATAGACACATTCAGGCAACATCAGGTAGTGGTTCCATTTCTGTCTCTTGTTTTCCAAAGCACTCATGCTGGGCCCCTAGGCTTCTGAATGGATTGTTTCATCTCTGCTAGGTCTTTCCTTTCATTTAAAGATATTTCCATTCTCAGTCACTATTGGTTGGAATGTAAAATGGTACAACCACCTTGGAAAATAATTGGGCAGTCTCTTTAAAAAGTTAAATATATGCCTACCATATGACCCAGCCATTGCACCCCTAGGTGTTTATCTAAGATAAAATAGAAAAGGAAATCTATGACCAAAGATGTATATACAAAAGTCAATAACAGTTCTATTTGTAAGAGCCCAAAACTATAAGCAACTCACATGTTCATCATCTGATGAGTGGATAAACCAAATTGTGATAATAGTCAGCAATAAATTATGTTTAAACCTCAAAATAATCATAGATGAGTCTTAAAATAATTATGCTGAATAAAAGAAGCCAAGTCCAAAAAAAATACTTATTATATGATTCTATTTTCATAAAATTCTAGAAAATGCAAACTCATGTACAGTTACAGAGAGCAGATCCGAGGTTACAAGGAATTGGAGGTCGGGAAGAGCAGGAAGAGAGATGAGAAGCAGCACAAAGAAACTTCTCATCAGCCATGAGAAAGTACCTACTAAATATCAGTCTATATATTTTATGTTAGATGTTCGTGCCACATTAAGCATTAGTAGGAGAGCAAATTCAAACTAACTCACAAGATGAAATTGCACCAAGAGTAATTTGGCACAAAAGTCTTGAGTGAGCAGAGCAAGCAGAGAAGATGTAGCTGTCTCATTTTCCAATAAGGTGACTGATGGGCAATCTTTACTGAAGTCATCTCAAAGCTATGTTTTTCACATTTTTTTAGAAAAAAAATGGAATAAAAGCAAAAGAAAGAAAGGAAGGAACAGAATGGAATAAGTTTATCAAACCGCTGACTTTTTCCTTGGGTTAAATTGAGCTGTAATGCACATACTATAAAATCCACCTTATAAACTAGACATTTCAGTGGTTTTCAATATATCAGAGAGTTGTGCAACCATAAACACTATTGATTCCAGAATACTTTCATCTGCCAAAAAGAAACTTATGCCCATCAAGCAGCTGTTCCCCCTTCCTCCTCCCTCCAACTCTGGCCTAGATGATCTACTTCCTGTCTCTATGGACCTGCTAATCGGAACATTTCACATAAATGGAATCATGCAATATGTGGCCTTTTTGTGTCTGACTTCTTTCATTTAGCATAGTGTTTTTAATGTTCATCCATGTCATAGCATATTATCAAAACTTGATTTCTTTTTATGGCTAGATAATATTCCATTATATAGAATAATATTCCATTTTATAGAAATACTATATTCATCAGCTAATGGACATTTGAGTTGTTTCCAATTTGGGTGTATTATTTTACAAAGACATACCATTTTACATACTCACCAAAAATGTACACAGCTTCTAATTTCTTCACCAGTACTTGTTTTATTATTATTATTATTATTATTATTATTATTATTATTATTATTATATCATGGATTGAACTCAGGGGTGCTTATCCACTGAACCACTTCCCTAGCCCTATTTATTTATTTTAAATTTTGAAACAGGTTCTCTTTAAGATGCTTAGGCCCTCACTAAGTTGCTAAGGCTGGTTTTGACCTTGCAATCCTCCTACCTCAGCCTCCCAAATCACTGGGATTACAGGCATGTACCACTGAGCCCAGTTATCCATTTCTTTTAGTGTAGCCATCATAATGGCTATGAAGTAATACCTCATTGTGATATTTCTCTAACGACTAATGATGTTGAACCTCTTTTCAGTCATTGACATCATAAAATTAACAGTATTAAAACTGGCTGGCTCCTAAGTAAATAACTACCTTGTCCTTCCCCTTTATTCCCTGTGTCAAGATGTATTATTTATTTGTTCATTCAGTGAGCCCATATTGAGGCCAACTCAACCCTGGATTAAGCACAGTCAAGCATTAAGAAGAAATAGAAATGCCTGATGTTGCCATCAGAAAACTTATAGTTGGGAATAAAAATGACTAAAGAATCATAATGAATTTATATCTTTTAAAACATTCTTAAATGATATGTTACGTAAAAAATTAAATCAGGTAGAAAATTCCTCTCTAAAGTCCTATGGTCCCTAGACATTTCTGTAGAAAACTGTAATCCAAAATGAAAATTGCCTAAAAACAATGAGTCTTACGTATTTTGAAAGGTAGAACCAGGGCTTTGTGGATAAATGGAGTTAAAGTGATATATCCCAGTTCTAATGTGTCCTGGCTCTCACTTGCTGGTGGATTCATTCAAAAGCATTTAGTTACATAACATCTTTGTGCAAAGAGCTGACACTCTGGTTGGGCTGCCGGGTTAAATGTTCGGTTTCTGGAAACCAAATGTGTGCACTGACAGAGAAATTGTACCAGGCATGCTGGGAGCTCGTCTCTCTGCTCTCCTGTGCTTCCCAGGGCCTCCTTTCCTCCACCTCCCCAGGCCTGGAGATTGCATTCTTTGGTTTCCACCAGGGCCAAACCATGGATCCCTGCTGTCTTTTTTCCTAAACTCCCTGAGGTTGGGCCAAGCAGACATGTGTGCAGCCTCTTTTATAGAGGATTCAGCAGCTGAACTGGTAATGCTGGAATATGGTGTTAGGGAAGAGACCTTGGCACTCAGTCTGCATTTCCAAAGTCTTCTCTGCCTTTGCTGATTTTTGAGGAAACAAGAGAAGTAGGCACAGCAGCAAGGCAGAAAAGCATTTGGAATCAGCAAAAACGTCCAACAGCAGATGTCTATGTCTAGCATACAAACTAGAGATAGAAATAGGTTTCTTTAGACTTAATTGAGCAAGTAAGGTGCAATAAGATTCTTCCACAATGCTTGCCACTTAATAAAATGCTTGTTGAACCAACCGAATAATCAGTCACATGCCTGGCAAACATATAAATAAAAGTATTAAATCCATCTTTCTAATTTCTAAATGTAGTAATTTTGTCTCGGCACCAACATGCATAGGTAAATCCTTAATAAGACCTATGGTCCTGAGAAATCATATGCCCATGACCTTCATTAGTATAATTCACAGCTTAGGCTCTGAACACTTGGATATAAGTCCCAGTGTGCTGCCTACTAATTACGTAACTCTGAGCAAGTCATTAAAATGTCAAAATCTCGATTTCCTTATTGTTAAGGTCTCTTATGCTTCTAAAAGCATTCTGTTCTTATTTGTACTCCTTGTGGTACATGCAGTGCCTCCGGGTTCTTTTACTTAGATTTCAGTTTCTTGCTTCACATCCAGGCCAGCTCCACTTTTCTGCAAAATGAGCAAACATGCCTGAAATTAAAATAAAATAAGGTTTTAAAAAAATCATAACCCCAACTTCTAACTTACTCATCTGTCACAAGACAATGAGTATCTATTTTAGCATAATGGTTAGGAGGAAAATGGCCGATTTCTACGAGCATGGCATTTGGTTCCTGGCAGACCTGGATTCTGGTTCTGGTTCTGACAGTTATTATCTGTGTAATCTTAGACAAATTACCTGACCTCACAAAGATCAGTTTCTCATTTGTTCTTCCCTGGGCTGCAATGAGGTTGAAGTGACATCAGACATATTCAGGGTTTAGCACTGGAATTGGCACACACTAAAGGATTAACCATCAATTATTATGTCTTGGCAAATATGACTTCTAAATTAATTTCTTGAGATGAAAGTGACATAGACTCAACAGTTATTTAACTCCAAAAGAGTCCCATATGCTAGTTCTCTAATTCCATTCTCCCTCCAACAAAGTCTCCATTTGGATAGCAGTTTACAATTAAAGATCCATTTGCAAAAATACTGCATTTTTTTCCCTCTGACTTTTAGTCTGTTTCTATTTTTATATGCCATATAGCATTATCCCAACCCCCAATTTTTATACACAGAGTAGTGATAAAAATAAAAGAAAGTGGAGCATTGATCATTAGATAGCATCAGTTTTGAGCAAATATTCCTAAGTGTTGAGCTAATTTGTTAGTTGTTTTTTTCTTTGATACAACTATTATAAATAATAGGATTTTATTCATATACATTAATTCAATGTGCATCAGTGTTAAATAATATGCAGGCCTGGGAAATATATTATCTCTTCTATTTAGAGAGAAACAAGTGCTACACTCACGGGCCAGTGTCAGTTCAAACAGGTCTTGCTTGACAATTGACCACAGATGAACAAGACTTGCATATATTGCTATGAACAGTTATTCCAGCCCCAGGCACGGTGGTGCACACCTGTAATCCCAGCAACTCAGGAGGCTGAGGCCGGAGAATCACGAGTTCAAAGCCAGTCTCAGCAAAGGCGAGGGGCGAAGCAACTCAGTGAGACCCTGTCTCTAAATAAAATACTAAATAGGGCTGGGGGTGTGGCTCAGTGGTTGAGTGTCCCTGAGTTTACTCCCTGGTACCAAAAAAAAAAGAACAGTTATTCCTATATAAACCTACACACCACCACTGTGTCCCCAGCAGAGATAGGATTGCAGCAGCATATCCAACAACTACCACTAAAGTGGTGTTTTTCTAGTTGGGGGATTAAAAAAAGACAAAAGAACAACAGCAGACGTTACATAATTACATACTGCACTGTTCAGTGCTGGCTGAGAAAGAAGTGGTTTCCAAAAAAATGTTAGGCACCCTGGGCTCTACAGAAATCCTTTCAGGATCCCAAATTGTAAAACAGACCCAAGGAGACTTGGGTTGATTGAAGAAGGAATGGAGAATCCCTCTCTGTGGCCCCTCTTGCTGTTTTTAAAAACTTCCTGGGCTCAAAAATACAGGTAAGATTTGAATGGAAAGAGGAGGGAGGAAGGTATTCCAATTAGGAGGATCCTCAAGAGGAAAGGTAGGAAGGGGGGAGTTCATGAGACCAGGTAATAAGCCTTGGTCATGAACACCTGGTGAGAACAAGTGGGTTGGTGGGAAAGGGAACAAACATGGTTGCTTTGGGTTTCCAACAAATATTTTAAGCCTGGCGAAATTGCTAACAAAAGCTGTTAAGTCAAAGCAGACCAGAAGATTAAGGGTGATGGTCAAGTCATGGGTCCTGTCAATTCTCCATTTCAGAGTCATTTCAAGTTGTTGTGAGAGGAAATGGCTTCCGGCATGCCCGCAACGTGGACAGGGTCCTCTGCAGCTTCAAGATCAATGACTCGGTCACACTCAGTAAGTCCTTGCAGAATTGGTGGGTTTTTCAGCCTGCTTCAGGGGAGGGAATTCCCAGCCCATTTTCCAGTAAGGCCACACACATAGAATCTGCAAAGAAGAGTCTTCATTACTGGAAAGTTCTCCAGCAGGGCACAGTTAGCCCTATCGTGCCTTGGTCCTGATCAGAAAAGGTGCCCCTCTGCATGGGCACAGCACTGAGGGTGCCCCACTTGGGCAGCAGGGCAAGGCTGAATGTGAGCCTCCATTTCCCCACCAGCTTCACTGCGGCAAGCAGAGGTTCTGCTCCTGCCCTCAGGAGGAAGAGGGTACTTGCTTCCTTGTCCATTTCCATCTACAAAGTCAGTCACTCCCAGTTGGCTGTGCAGGCACTGAATAATCAGGGTTTGTGGAGTTGAGGTTTCTTAACAAAGCATTGCAGACTCTCCAGTGGAAATTTATTAATCCTGAATAAACCAAAAGCCAAACTATTAGGTTTGCATGCATAGATTCTGGAACATCTTTGCATCTGGATGATTCTTACTTGGAGTAGCCAAGAAACTCTCATCGTGGTGAATACCTTACATGAAATACAGGAAAATGGAAGTAAAACAAAGTGCATTTCATGAGAAAAATGAATTGTCATAATATTGGAACCTGCAGGAGACATTTGCAGCAGGCAAGTTCTTAATTGAAAGCCATGTGTGATTCATGGGGCTGTCCAGGAGAGTTGGGGAACACTGACTATGGGAGTTGCAGATGCCAGGAGCCCTGGTTATTGTTTGCATCTGGCATCCATCACACAGATAATTATTGATTCTGCATCTGCAATGATAAACAGCACTCATAATATACTGCATTTTCCCAAGTGCGCTGTGCTCTCAATGCTGCATCATTTTGTCACAGTGGCTCTAACAGGTAGAAAGAGCAAGGATGAGAGGACTTGCATTTACTGACTGACTGACCACTCACACTAGTTCCATCCTCCTTAGAGCCCGGGGAGGAAGGTCTGATCCTGTCTTTAAAAAAGAATTGAGAGATGTGCATTTTTTTTTCCTCCCTGATGTCTTAAAACTCACTTGAATATTTAAACAGAGATATTTAGTGGCTTTCTTACAAACATCTGGAATTCCTGGCCTTGGAATAATATCAAACATTGGAAGCATTCAGAAAGTTTTTCTAAAAATTGGAAATGGTCTCACATATCCAAAAAGTGTGTGCTGTTTGAAAACATTGTGCAATGTCCCTGAGTAGTCAAGGTGTGACAGTTGGATAAGTGCTCCCTGCAGAGTTCTTTTTCCCTTCAATTGTGATGTCACTTAAATCTGCATTCCCTCTCCTGAAACCAAAAACCCAAGTCTAATCAGAAATTCCTGGGGGTTTAATTCGCCTCCCAGACAAGAGTGATTTCAAATTCAACTTCTATGAAGATAAATGGAAGAAAGTGCCTATTCTATAGTCCATTACTTGAAAGGTCCCACAAGATGCTCTGTTAGGATAAGATGAAATGCAAATGTACAGTAATATTTTGAAGGCTTATTTTCAATTTTTCCATGGAATTTCATTTCTTATGAAACCAGCTCATCCTCTTACTCCCTCCTCCCCTTGTATATACTCACCAACACATGCAAAGGCTCTCAGCCTCATTCATATTCAAAAAAGAAATAAAGACCATTAGGTTAGGCAGTTGGCTTAAACCACAAACCTAATTAGCTTCCAGCACAGCACTAACGGTTAAAGAAGACAAAGGCCAACTGATCCAACTATATGCTGCAAGCAGCACTCCTAAAGGGATATACCACACATTAAATGGGGCAAGGAAGGAAGTAGCAGAACCAAGTCCACAGGTTGTTATTACCACCCGTGTGATACAGAAGCATCAAATCTATAAACCCACCCCCAGTGTGTTCACGAGACCCTGATCCCTGTGGCCCTGATGAGGCCATCAGAGTTTCCACATCCCCTCTGTGGGAACCTGCACACCCCCCAAGCCCATGGCACCCTGCAGCAAACAACACCCTCTAAAGGTGGGCTCTTGGCACAAGAGACAAACCATATAAAGATGGATGAAATAAACAGCAGAACAACCAAGAAGGGAGAAATATAGAACAATTTGAAAGAGAATGTAAAATAAACACATTAAAAATGTGTAAAGAGATCACAGAAGTCATAGGAGAAGAACACCTGGCAAGTGCCCCTGTGCAGAAGAACTGAGTGTAAATTCTAGAATTGAAAAAGTGTATTCACTAAAACACAACTTCATGGCTGGATGAACCAGTGTGATTAGACATATGTGCAGACAAAATGCATGAACTAAAAGAGAAGAAATGCTACCCCCAACCAAAGTACCAGACCCAGATTTGTTTTCACCATAATTTTATGGACAGGTGACCCATATCTGATATATACTTTTCAACCTTTTTTACAGAGAAGAAATAAACAGATTCTCAATTTATATATTCAGTGATATAATGTCAATTTAAAATAATACTAGACGAGAGCACTAGAAATAGAGAATATTTTAGATGAAGCTCACTGAAAATACACATCTAAATAAAATATTGACAAGTAGCTTCTAGCAATGCATTTCAAAAGGACCAGGCTAAGAAATTTTTGAAAAAAGAGGGAAAATTTGCCTTTCCCATAGCAAAATTTATTGATGCCAAGAAGGTATTAAAATTCATTATCCATCCCAAATTGAAAAAATATATATAGAGAGAAAATTAGGAATAGAATAAGACTTCTTCAACATAATAAAAACTTATCTAGATATTTGGACTCAAAAGACAACATCATTCTATTTAGAGATATTCACTTTAAAGTTAGGAATAAAATAACAACACAACCCAGTTCACCACTGTTATGTAACATTGATCTGAGGTGTTACATCACTGTCCAATAGAACTCTCAGAGATGATGGAAATCTTCTGAAATGCTAGCCAAGATAGTAGCCACAAGCCATAGGTGGCTGTTGGGCATTTGAATTAGGGCTAGTGCAATTGAAGAATTGAATTATTAATTTCTTTTGATTTTAATCAATATAAGTGTACTGGCCACATATGCCAATGACTACCATATTGGCCAATGCCACGATCATTATAATAGCGCAAGAGAACAGCTGAAAAATGTCACTGCTTTTAACATATTTGTATTTTCCTAGAAAACTAGAATTAGCAAAGCTACTAGACTAATAAGAAGATTATCAAGCTCAATGTTTTCAAAATAAAATACCTCACATAAAACAATCAATAGCTTTACCAAAACCCAATAATGATCAGTTAGAAAATATCCTAGGAAAAATGTAGCAACAACAATTATAAGCCAGGAACAGTGGTACACACCTATAATCCCAGTGGCTTGGGAAGCTGAGGCAGGAGGATTACAAGTTCAAAGCCAGCCTCAGCAACAGCAAGGCACTAAGCAACTCAGTGAGACCCTGTTTCTAAATAAAATTCAAACTAGGGCTGGAGATGTGGCTCATTGGTTTAGTGCCCCTGAGTTCAATTCCCAGTACCAGGGGGAAAAAATAAAATAAAATATATATAATCTAGTAAGAACTAATTTGATCATATTTGTAAACATATTTAGAAAGAAAGTTACAAAACTTTGTGAGGGAGATGAAGAAAGTCTGAATACATAGAGAAGTGGTATAAACTGAAGGCAGGGCACAGATTCAAGAGGCAAAGCACCAGGAGAAGAATCCTGGCTCTGTGGCCTTAGCAAGTCAGTTAACATCTCCATCCCTCAGTTTCTCTGTCTCCAAAATAAGTATGGTAACAATAGCACCTTTATCACAGGTTGTTATAAGGTTTAAATGTGTGAGTTAGGCTTAGAACAGAGCCTAGCATCTGTAAGCAGCCAATGGCTACTGGCTACAGGTATGACTTTATTATTATCATTATCACTATTATTAAGTGGAACAGTAACTGGGTGTTGTAAAAACATCAACTGTCTTCAAATGAATATTTACTTTTAATTCAATCTCAATGAAAATTCCAGTGGGGCTTGCTTATTCAATTAACGAAGTAAGTCTTAAGTTTATATGGACGAATAATTGTACCCCAAAAAAGCCAAGAAAAAAAATGTGGAAACTTGCCCTAATCAATTTCAGGAAGTATAAAAAGCTGCAGTAATTGAAACAATGTATAACTGGTATCATAATTGGCAAACTGAGCTTCATAATGTGGTCCATAAACAGTTATGTACTTATGAGAATTTAGGATAAAATAAAGTGACCTTTCAAATCAGTAAGGAAAGAGTGAATTATTCCAAAATCACTGTTGAGACATCTGGCTAACCACTTGGAAAAACAATTAAATTTGATTTTTATCTCATACTTTACATTAAAAAATTCCAGATGAACTACAAATTTTAATGTGAACATGAAAAACTATAAAATTACTAGAAGGGAACAAAAATAAATATTTGCATAATTGCCTGGCAGGCAAAGACTTTTTAAGCATGAAGGGACATACCATGAAAGAAAATTTCAATAGTTCAAGCAAGTGTTTTTAAATTCTTCTGTTACCCACTCCAACAAAAAAGCAAAAAGAAAACAGAAAACTAGAAAAATGATTTATTATATATATAAAACAAAGGGTCAGTATACGTAATATGAAGATAGCTCCAAAAATCAGTTTTTTTTAAAGAAAAAAACTAATGATCAGTAAACGTATGGAAACTGCCCTGTGTAAACAAGGAAATGCAAATTGAAATAATCAGTTGTCATTTTTTACTTTATCGAACTGGCAAAGATGAACAAAGACATAATACCTAGTATTGATAAAGATGTAGAGGAGAAGGTTTTCGCTCACCATCAGTGAGACAGCACTTAGAACTTTTTACAATTCTTATAATGAATTAAACTGCTTTTATACATTTTTGACCCAGAATTTCAATTTCCACTTCATCAAAAGAAGCAATTGGGAATGTTCACAAGACTGGACAGTGTGGCTGTTTATCATGATATAGCAAAAGCAAGAGGAAAACATCTAGATGGTCTAATAAATGTTTCACAATACATAATCTAATATCAACTACACTTCACCCCTAAATAATTAAATAATATTGTACAAGAATAATTCCTGATGTGGAAAAATGTTAATGATATGGCTTCACATGTTAGAATCAGTTACCAAAAAAGTACCTGAATACTCTTTTTCTTTCTCCAAACACACATTTACATACAGAAAGAAGCTTGGAAAACATATCAAAATGTTAACAGCAGTCACCTCTGAATGAGAATGCTATTATTTTCTTCTTTCTATTTGTGTTTTCTAAGTTTTCGACTATCATATATCCCTTATATAATAAGCAAAAAAAGTTTACTAAAGTTATTTAAAATTTAATTTAAAATTCTTGTTAATTATATAGAACTAGCATACATCTTAAAGTTAGGGCTTGGTCGGTTCTCCAATCAACAGGCCAAATTCTCTGCTGGCCAAGAAAATATCTTGGAAATCTTCACACAAACTCTATTTATTCTGGCTGCACTTTTTCCTACTCCAGTATTCAGTATGCTGTGCCAAGAAAAGATCTACTTTCAACTGAAAATCCATTTGCAGAGAGATTAGAATGCTAAAATGGAGACACTGGGGTTTGAGCTGAGAATTGATTCATTTTATGCACGGTAAATAATAAATGGACGTTTTAGTAATGCAATGATGAAACATTTGCAGTCTAGCAAGTAGTCTAACCCTGGCATTGCATGGAGACACATGACATATGACTGTAAACAAAAAGAAACCAATTTTTTACAAACTCTCTAATATTTCATATATAGGCCGTGCAAGAAATCTGTTTCATGGTTTCATAGGCACGCTCTCATTCTCTAGGCCTGGTTGCACTTTACTTTTTGTATAGTCCCAAAGGATAAAAGTTTGCCCCCTTTGAAGATATTTTCTCAAACTGAACATTAGTCATAAAGGCAATTCTAAGAGTTCCAAAGATAGGTTCAGTGTCCCTAAGAAAGACACTCATTTGAATATGGAAGTTCCAGTGTGTGTGTTTTTAAAAATCTGACCAGATTTCCAGAAACTACATCTTAGAAAATATCTAGGCTCCAGGGTTGCTGAGAACCCTCTAAAGAGATCATGAATATACCTTTGGTGGCAGATAGTGGGGAAGGCAGTGGGGAGGAGGAACTGTAAACTTCCTAAACAGAAGCGTATTGTTTGCTCTGTCGTGGGTTATGGTATTGTTTATATTGGTCAAAGATACTAATGCAATTTAGATGCATCCCTGGGGCTCTGGGGTCATAGGAAGAGAATGAGATGATGCTTTGTGTAACTCAAAGTGAAGAGACATAAAGAAGGCTTGAGTCTCCCTGTTCTAACTGGGAGTGCACGTCCACATCACTAGACAGCAGCATCCAAATTATAGCAGCTACTGATCGATAAGCATCTATCTTGTGTCTGGTATTGTTCAAGTACCCTTCCTGTCTCATCTCAGCAGCCCAGTGAAGGTAGAGTTATTTGTGTCCCCATTCTTTGTTGATGAGGAAACGAGCTTAGAGAAGTGAAGTGCCCAAGACCACCCAGAAGGCCAGGGGTGGAAACAATTTGAACTTAGACAGTCTAACTCCAAAAGCCTTAGACCATTTATCTGCATGGCCTCTGAAACACAGGACCCGCCGCACCTCCCCCCCCCCAAAGACCCTTGGCTCCCCATGCCTAGGTGACTGATGTTACCTGACTGATGCACCTACTTTATGGACACTGATTTTGACAGATTCTCCCCATTTTGCAATGGGAAACTGGGTGAGCTCAGAGATATTTACCAATATCACAGAGCATGTTAGTAAGGCAGTAGAGACTTGAACTCAGGCTCAAGACAAAAAGACCCTAGACCAAGTAAGAAAGAACCCCAGGCTTTAGAGCATCTGTGCCCATCACTGACAATGTGATCACAGGTGAGGGTCCCTGAGTGGCATTGTTTTCTTGAGCCTCAGGAGCTTTTTGTGTATCTGGTGGTATCTCTTTCTCCTTTGCCCATCCTTTCAGACAGTCTTCTGGTTTTTCCCTCTGATTTTTGAAGTGGCTCATGGAAAGAGTGTATTAGTGCATATTCCCATCTTTGAGGCCCAGAAAAAAAAATAGAGAGAGATCAGTTGAAATTTACTGCAGGCATCTGGACTGGTGTAGGGATTCTCCACCACAGGCATCAAGGTGGCAAAGATTTTCATTTGGGATAAGGATACCTCATTCTGGGGGGAAGTTGGCACAATACAAAATGAGCTGCAGCAATGCCTGTCAATAGTCATCTCGACTTGGCCCATGCTCTACCAAATGTACAATGGTCTCCAGGTGAAAATTGAAAGCTCCATGCAGATTCAGGCCCACAAAGCACTTTTTTGAGGCATGGTTGGGGGCGAGGTATGTTTATGAACTCCCCTGAAACCTGCCTTCACCCTAGCCCTGCTGTCCTGAGTAGGGCAAGTTGGCATCCCAGAAGTCTGGGCTTTCATGCACGGTGACCAGCAGGTGAATGGTGGATGATGCCCTTCCTCATGTTTTCTTATCATTTCTATAATTTGATGGAAGAGAAAGTGGTAAATCTGGTAGGAGCCAGATTCCTGGGAACCCTCAGCAGGCTAATAGTATGTATCCTTTCACGCTTGAAATATTTTTTCAACTTGAATTTAGAAAAATTGTCTGCTGCTGAGAAAAAGGAAGAAAGTGCTACTGGTAGATCTCTCCTCTGTTGGATTCAGCTCTGCCCTATCCTGCGTGCCCTAGTAGCTTAGGGGCCATTCTCTGTTAATCAAGTGTGTGCTTGGCATCTCCTCCCATGTCTGCATTTCTATGCAGGTTTAGTCTTTTAAGAGAAGTCACTGTTAGTTACAAGCTGAGTCATGATCGTAGGGAAGTCTTTAGCCATTTTGGTAGACTTGCCCTTCCATCCCAATCCCAAAGGTAAAATGCTTCCAAACCTAATTGTGCACAGCTGCAAGAGTTCATGTGTCAGAAGCCACATACCTTGTACATGAATCCTGAGTTGTCCTTTAGCAAGTAAAAACAAAGCTTTAAAAATATATTTATCCTCAGTAAATTACAGCTGTTTTGAGTGCAGCAGTTTTTCTGACCTCAGGATTACAAAATTTTAAAAGGCTGATACTTTACTTAGAAGATAATTTGTAAGTTTTACAGATGTCAGCAGTCAAGAATTTTTTTTTTTTTTGGTGTGGATTTATTAAGAGGATAAAATGCTCTGCAGGAACCCTGAGCCTCATTATCTTCATATAGTTTGCAACACCCCAAAACTGCCCTATTAACTTCAGGAGATATAAATACAAAACACCACAAAGTTGTGTATGCTATGGTCCCAATTATATAAAAAAATAATATACACAGAAAAGAATCTGGAATAGTATACCCCAAGGCATTAACAGTGTTTATCATTGGGAATTAGGATTATCAAGGATTTTAACTTTTTACTTTTTTAAAAAATTTCAACTTCTTTACATTTCCCAGACTTTCATATTAAATGTATATAATTTTACAGTTAATAAACATAACAATATGGTTAGGTGATAATTCACATCCCAGAAAGTCAGATTAGCTGTGTTGACAACCAGTTCTAAAGACTGGAGTTCCCAGAGCTATAGGGGTCACAACCTTGCATGGGACTTGGGAAAATGTAAACCCAACAGAGACAATCCAGAGATGCCAGGGCTGCTGCATCCTGGGCCCACCCTCCTCTGGGATAGATGGTCTTTGATCTTTTACTTCCTCTCCTTCCGGGGCCAGGATGTAATCTTGATGCTCTTGAACACAGTGACCAAGATAATCCAGAGTCCTTCTGGGACTGCCCTTGTCTCTGCGTCCTACATTGGTGTTTAAGTATAAGGTGCTCTGACTCCACAGCCTTCTCACCCACATCATCTCAGAGCCCAGGCAGCTACATAAGATCCATTCCCAGAGTGTCCCATTTCTCTTATAAAGCAGAGTGGCTCAGGTGTTATGCCATCTACCACTAAGAAAGAACACCTGGACCCAGCTAAGCCTACAGGGAGGAACTTACCAACTCCTCTACTCACTTTAGCCAGGACTTGTTCTCCAGTTCCTCTCTAGCTGTTACCCCTTCCTCCTTTACTCCTCATCTTATAATACCTCTGCACTTTCTGGATATTGCAGCACTACCCAGAGAGCTGTGAATTACCCAGTAACATATCCAGGTCCCTCTAAAATGGACAAAAGAAAGGTATTAGGCCCTGGTAGACATTATTCCAGATTTTTTTTTTTAACCTCAGGAGTATTGACATTTGGGGCTGGATAATTTTTTCATGAGGCGTGGGCTACCCTGTGCAATGTAGATGCTAATACCATTCCTTCCTCAGTTGTGACAAACAAAGTCTCAGACATTGCTGATTGTCCCCTCAGAGGCAAATCACCCCCATTTGAGGATCACTGCACTGTATACAAGTCCACAGATCCTGTTTGGATATAGGACTTGCTTCTTGTCTCACTATACTATGTACTCCTGACCTAACCTGATGGGCAAGTTGTAAGACCTGCTCAATTTTCAAACACATTTACACCTTGTGTTATACAGATGATGAGGCCAATAGTACCCCACCTTAGTAATAATATTTCCCATGTGTTGAAGGCCTATTAAATGCTAGGCATTTAATACCATCATTGTTAACTTTTACAACAATTTATGAAATGAGTATTATTCCCATCTTCTAGGACAGAACTCTTGAGTTATGAATAGGGTGAGAAGGTTTGCCCAAGATTACACTACCATTGAGTGGCGGAGCCATGATGGCTGTCCATAGCATAAGCTCTTCATGGGCTTATTGCTCCCCATCTTATTCTCCTCTGCCCCACAGAACAGGATGGGAAAGCAAGAAACATATCCTGGATACCTAGAGCATACAGGTGAAATAGTTATGTGTAGACCCAGCCTGTCCTCTTATCTCATGGCAAGTAACCAGTGAGGTCTTCCAAGGAAATCCTAAACGACTCCAGGCCAGGAAAGGAATGGGTAGGTCTAAGTTATGTCTAAGGATTAGGCCACCTGCACCTTCTACCCTCTCTTCTCATTTTGTTTTGACTTTCATTACTCAGTCCTCTGACTTCACAACCACGGTTCAGCTTTTCCAAGTAGAAATCATTCTGTATACTTTCAAAATCTCTGCTTTGTCCTCTGAGGTAGAGTTTAACATCTGTGTCAAAAGAATCCCTTAGCTAGCCAGGTGCGGTGGCTCACACCTGTAATACCAGCAGCTCTAGAGGCTGAGGCAGGAAGATCCCAAGTTCAAAGCCAGCCTCAGCAAAAGTGGGGTTCTAAGCAACTCAGTGAGACCCTGTCTCTAAAGAAAATACAAAATAGGGCTGGGGATGTGGCTCAGTGGTCAAGTGGTCCTGAGTTCAATTCTCGGTAACCCCCCCAAAAAAAAATCCTTCGCTTCATATCACACCTACATATGAAATCCTTCCAGGGCCAGACACATAGTATTACCTAATACATGCTGGTTGCTTTCTGCTCTCAGCACTGGAGCCCGCTAAGCTTTCAACAAGACTCCCACGTTTGTGAATTATCATTGAAGAAGCCCCAGTAGGACAGTCACCCCCTTTCTGGCTGGGACTCTAGAAAACTCAACCCAGATGCTTTGAATTTCACCAACTTGGAGTCCTATTGAATATGATTTTACTTCAGATTTTTTTTCAAATATTTTGCATAATATTTAAAAGCATAACTTTTTTTCTAAACCGGTTATTTTTGAAGGCAGCAAGAAGGTGGGAACCGCCAGTCTAGCTTGTCTGCTCTCCTTTCATTTGGAGCCACATTCCCAAACCAGCTGATAATTTGGTGCTGGACAGTTATCCTTGGCTCTGGGATGCCATGAAAATGCTCCCTAGGCCCAGGGGACATTGGAAGAAACAGCAGGGTGAGCTCATTCAGTTCCTAACCTCTACTATTTTTCCCACTACCTAATGCAAATGTCACAGTAGGAATGTAAACTCTACTTGGGGGCTTACATCAGCTTTTGGAGGGTTTCAACAAACTCCCCCAGATAAGACTAGGGGTTATTTTTCTTTTCCTTTTTGCCAGAAATAAATATTTATATCAAGAAAACATTGCCAAGACTTGGAAAGTATTTGAATTATTTAATCAGCCCTATAAAAGGATTCACTCCAATCGGTGTTTGATTTGGCTGATGAATTTTAATCCTGGTTTTATCTCAAACCCATTAGAAAATTACCAAACTACAGGGAAGAATTCTGGAAATGTTCTTCTTCACCAGTCCCAAGGCCAAAAACTGGGAATGTATACACTTGAGTGTATACTTCAGAACATGGGTCTGTTCCTGTTAGATCAGGGCCTCTCAGAAGACTCTGGACCTTATCATAGGGCTCTTCAGCCCCAGTCCTCTCTCCTGGAAGGCATACCTCTGGTGGTATCCAGCCTTGCCCATTGACAGTATTGACCATTCACCTCAGTGTGAAGAGCCTTAGTTTCTGGAGTACTTTTGGCTACATCATAAGACCAGTTGGATTGACCCCAACTAGTCATTTCAGCAATACCTGAGTTCACATTGCAGCTCTGATACTTTCTCATGGTGTAGCACTAATTCAACTAACATCTCTGAGCCTCAGTTTTCCAAACTGCAAATAACCATAATAGTGGAAGCACCAAATGAGACCATGGCTATATAATAGTAGACAAAATTATTGTGTGTATGTAGATATACACATGTATGTGTGTGTGTGTGCGTGTATATATATATATATATATATATATATATATATACACGCACACACACACACATACATTCTCTAAAGGCTTTTATTTTTCTAGGAATTCCTGATGTCTAAAAATATGTTAGTTTTGTAGAACCCACTGTATTAAGCAATCAGACATTTTGAAATTTAAAACCTTCAGTTCTTTGACTTTAAACCACACATTCGTGTAGTCTATTTTAAAGATGTGAATATCCATGTAATAGAGTGACATTTCCTGGGTCCTTATCAAGTGCCAAGTGTCATGCTTAGTACCTTCATATTTAGCCCCCACCCCATACACACACCTCTGTGCAGTGATGCCATCATCACCATTTACAGATGAAGTCATTCCCCAGTTGTATACTAGTAAGGGGAAGGTCTGGGACTGTAGTCTCAATCTGTCGGTTCTCAAAGTCTCCTCTTCCCTTTCTGTGCCCTCTGAATCCAGCTTCTGGGATGCCTACCTCCTAGATCTGGGGTGCTTTGTTCTAACTGATGTGATTACCCTCATTGATCCCCAAGTCCTGATTGAAATCAAGCTTCTGTTTGATTATCAGACTCCTGTAGACAGATGCTTTAGGTTAACCTATGTCATGAGGATGCACAGAATCTTGAAATATCATTAGGAATGACAAGAAAACTTATATTTCAACATCATCTATTAGTAATTCCATTTAACTTCTGGTCTCAAACTCCTCACACTTCCTTTATTTCCCCCTCTGTTGCAAACAAGAGCTCAGTAGGCTGCCCCACTCCTCCTAGCCTCTCAGTGCTAAGGAGCATTGAAGTGGCTGCCTGGTAGGCAGAGAGGAAGGGGCCTGGGTTGTCCTCAGAGTAGATTACGGTCTCATAAACTATACAACTCGCTGGCTTTGGCACTAGCATGGCCCCTGAGCCAGGCTTGGCCCAGCCAGGGAGCAGACGAGGAAGGCTTTGTGCCCTGCTTCCCAAGTGGACATTCCAGGAAGGAGTCAGATGATCTGAGTTATGGAAACCAAATGGCCCTCCTTTGTTTAGAGAGAAAGAGGAGGGGAAAAGGGAAAAAAAAGCCACTCATTTTTGTGGTAAAGTGAAAACAGGCTCCAAACCAAACAATCCCTCTCAGAGCAGAAAATGCCAGCTCCTCAGAGCAGCCCACAAATCTTGGAGGCTGACAAACTGCTGAGAGGAGGTATCAGAGCTGTCCTGCAGCTGTGACCAGAGCTCTTGGTCCTCCCGGCAAGGTGTTCCTCTGCCTTATTCCAGAAACATTTGGACTCCCAGGCAGGAAAGGAGAAGGAAAAGAGGGAGAGAGTAAGAAATACCTACTTATCTAGGTCATGCTCCTCCTCCTCCTCCTCCTCCTCCTCCTTTCCAATTGGGATGGAGGGAAGGAGACAGGAGGTATCCAGCCCAGAAGTGAGCTCAGACACTAGCTGAGGCAGGAACTTGGGCCTACAGCCCCTGCATTCACCCTGGCTCTGTCCCTGCCATGTGCCACCTCAGACACCCTCCTCAGCGTGACCCAGCTCTTCCCACAGAATGCAGCCCAGAGTCACGAGGCCTCCTGTGGCTGTTCTGTGGCTGCCCGAGGATCTGTGGGCTGGCTCTGTGGGCAGGAAGCTGCACTCCCAGGTATTGCTGGGCATGTGCAACAGGATAAGCCATGGCCACGAGGAAATAAATATAGGTTCTGCTCAGTGATGCCTGTCCCCACTTTGATTTGTTCTCTAATGCAAGTCTTTCCTGGAATGGAGAGTCTTTTAGGGAGGAAGGAATAATGCAGAAGAATTCGATTGTAGTCCTGGTTTTGCCTCCAACTTGCCATGTAACCAGAAATCACAGTTGTCTCCCTGAGCCTCCATTTTACATCTGAAAAATGAGCCTGATGATCCCTGCTCCGCCTTAGCTCACGAGTCTATCAGGTGGAGAGACTGGGTGATCATGGCTGTCATCCAGGGCGGCAGAACAGCCTATCAGATAAGCTTGTGGACCGCAGCCAGCCTGCCTGGGGGCAGATTTAGGTGCCCACATGCAGCTCTGAGCAAGCTACTTATTCTGTGTGTTCTCACCTTTAAAATAAAGGGAGCAGTACCCCTCTCTAGCACTGCTAGAAGGTTAGATTTGACTAAGTCGATGCATGTGAAGCATTTAGAAAGCGCCCACACGTGGCATGCCCCAGGTGAGCCCAGCTGTCATTGTCGTCATAGCCAGAAAAAAAACAATAATGCCAGGTTTAGGCACTGCATGACCCCTACTGTCATCATCAGCTTCACAATTTTATATAACACAGCCTCCCCATTCCAGTACTTCCACAGTCTGCCAATAGTTGATTCTCAATATAGTGGAAAACCTCCAACAGTACCTCTGGTGCTTTTAGGGAAAAAAAAAAAATCCCAGAAAGTCCCACCATGTCCCACCCAAGACCCAGCTTTGGTCATCTAACCCCACTTCCTTTTCTAGTCTCATTTTGAGCCATGTGTGTCTCGATCAAATTCAAGTCTCATTGGCCTTTTACCACAAAAGGTCTGGATTCCTTCCTGCCCCAGGACTTCTGCAGTGCCACCTCCCCACCTGAATTTCAGGTTTCAGTTTAAATAGCCTTTCCTCAGGGAAGCCTTTCCTGCTCAACCGGATGAGGATCAGCTCCCCTGCACCTGTGTGTGCTCATCCTGGTTATAATTAAATACGAATTTGTATGATTACTAGCCTGTCAGTTCTTGCAAGTCCTAATACAGTGCTTGGAACATATTAGACACATAAAGAACATGTGTGTGTGTATTTTTAATAAATATATTTAAAAAATTAAAAGAAATATGTTGAATGACTATCTCTCCTGTAGCTCCTATGAAATTCATGAAATTCTTTGCTAAAGGCCCATATTTCTAGCACATCATGGGGCTTCAGCAAATATTTGTGGGACATATGAATGAACAAATGACTTGGAAGAACCTCTACTTTTCACCATAGGAAGATTTACCTGGACAGCATCCTCTTCCACTTTCCAAGAGGGACACAGTGCTTTTATATGTCCTCTAACCCCTATCCCAGGGGAATCTGTCCCTAAATCCAGGCATGAAGGAACCAAGAATTACTAATCTCCACCCAGGCAAGCACGTGATATCAAATGTATTCTGCAGTCATGACTTGCACAGATCCTAGGAGACAACAATTTCATAGCAAAAAACAGTTGCAGAAAATTGTCCTTCAAAAATATATGTATCCCCTTTGTATCTTCTAGCTATGGGTAGATTAAAGAGACGAGTTTTATTTATCCTTGTTTCTTTGATGGGTCATACCACAGCCTTCTGTAAAGCTTGTGTAGCCAATGAACCCTGAGGCATGAAGGACTGACTGTTGTCATCTGAGTCTACTAACTTCTCAGCCCTGCCTCTGTGCCCCAAGACACAATGAAGTTCTTAAGGAGTTTGAGATTAAAGGTACTTGAGTGTTTTTTTGATCAACTATAAGAGCAAGAATTTCTCCACCTCTGAGTCTCCCTCTCCACTGTAATTCATCTTCCATAGCTATATCTGCTAAATTCTCCAAATTCGTCATTTTGATTTTGCTCAGAAATCCTCCAAGTTCTTTTCATATTTTATAGATCTGATCCCAAATCCCTCAGGCCAACTCAGAGAACTTGGACCAAACTTCTTTCTATACTATTGATACCACTAATTAGAGTTCTGCTCCCTCACATGTTGAAGCATAACAGAGAAGCACGCCAAGGCAAGCATATAAAGCAGGGTATATTTAAAAAGGGGAAACAGGAAGGAGAAGGGGGCCATAGCTGGTATCCTGGTATCCCAAGAAGCAGCGAGGGTGTTTTGTCTTTTTATATATCCTAGGCTTCCTTGGTTGTCCTGCTTTCTTACCCTTATCTCTCCTTCCTCCCTACATGACTAGACTCAGGAAATGCTTGGTGGGATGGCCAAAAGGTGGGAAACAGGTGGGCTGAAGGGGGGAAGGGCAAGATGGAACACCCCTGACACATTAATCAACAACCTTATAGGTCCCTGTAGGGAGGGGCAGGTTACCTTAGCCACAGGTTGGTGCAGGAGCAGTTCTTGATAAGGGTGGAGGAAGGGCTCTGAAGGAATTAACATTTCAGTCCCCCAGGGGGCAGTCTCCAACTTCCCAGACTTGCTAAAATTGGCCTCCTTGATCCAACCTGACTGATTTTACCTATCTATACTGACTACCTAATTCTGGCTTCACTATCTTTTCAAGTCCTACTTAACCCCCTGCCCTGAGACACACCTCATTTGCCCTGTCTTAGTTCATGATAGTATCCTTATTGTCTCTTACCCTTCTCTCCACTAGCAAAGCTCACGATTTGGATTTTCCTGTGACCTTACCATGTCACCCATGTAAAAGGAGCTCCCTGTCTCCTGAAGCGCAATGATATTTTGGTCTAGCTGCTTCTTGTACTGGTCACACACTTTTTCCACGAATATGGCTTCTTTCTCAAACTAGACCTAGACATGAAATACGTTAGGAACAGTCCAGTGTTTCCTGTTTCCCCTCAGTTATTTCTGAGGGGGGAATAAACTCAGATCATAACTTATGAATTCAGTCTCTAGTTGCTCTGACTGACACAACTGAATACAGTGGGGTCAGAAGACTAGTATGCAGGCAGGAGCCCTGGAATTCACTGCTAATGGATTTTAGAGAACACATAGAGGTTGTATTTCAGAAAGTTCTTGGTCTTCCTCATGTCTCCCTGGATTTTTGGTCAATGATCTCTAGAAGTTAATAGATTTGAAATTGTAAGCTTGTCCACTTCTTTTAACCCACTCACTTCCTTCTTTTTACAGATGAGAAACCCTTCACTGTGGAAGATACTTACTTGCTGTGTCCAGCGCCTATCTTAAAAGAAGTTGGCATGTAAGTTTTTGCCAGCAATGATCTCTCAGACAGGGAGGAGAAGGGAGGTGAACCAGACAAAGGGAAAAGAAAATTACTCTCTCCATTATCATGATGGAAACTTTCTCTAGATTTCCTGCAGTAATGCTGGCGCCAATGGCTAAAGAGAGCCAGGCACTAAGATCATTGTTTTACAGAGTATCTCTCTTCATCCTCCCCAGTTCTCCATAAACAGATGTTCCCATTATACAGATGTGCAGATGTGGCTGAGAGAATTTGAGTAACTTGCTCAAGTTCACACAGTAGTCAGAGGAAGAGCCTAGGCTCAATTCCAGTTCTTTCTGACTAAATCACAGCTATATTTCTAGAAAGTTCGCACATGTATTTCCCCACCCTATCATCCTGATCTTCCTGCTTGATGGTTGTTATCTCCTCCTGAGAGTTAGGGAAACTCAAAAAGAAGGCCTAGAGAGGTGAAGTGGGAGCTCGACTGGTTCCTGACAAACTGAGACCCCAGGCTCAGACTTCACTGTCACCTTTAATGCCCCTTCCTTACTTCTCTGCAGAGCATTGGGTGCTCACCCAGACATCTCCCTGAACTAATTTATGGGGGAAATATCATGATAGTGATAAGTGCTCATGCGAGTGTGACCAAAAACCTCTGCAGAAGAAAGAGAATTAGCACCTGAGCAAGAGAAGAATTAGGTGGGGAAACAGTGTCGGTGCAGAGGACAGAAAAGAGCCTTTCCAAAATTGTATCGATGACAGCCTGTTGATAAGATTGGCTTTAAGGAAAAAAAAGTGGAAGTTGTTCTTCTGAATTCTGCTGTTAATCACTTAATCTTATTGTAAACCCTTCTGTTCTGGTTGTCTGACATCAACCTATGATATCACGGATTTCACAAACTAGCTCAGGGTCCTCGCTGCAAAATGTGATCTCATGTTTGAGTTCTCACAGAAGGGAGGAGGACACAGGCAAATTAGTTTCTCTACTGTTTTACCTCTGTGCCTCTGCAGGATGGTAACAAAGCACCCCTATCAAATTATCCAGATAACGACAGCAGAACATCTAGCCAGTTTATCTCCTTTGACGGGATCACTTTTTAATAATACTTTGTCCTATTACAATGTGACAAGTAGGTTCAACAGAAGCAGGCTTTGCTCATTCAGTGCTACTCACCACAATATGAGGCCTCAATGCCTCACCTTGGGACACTAGCCAAGCATATCCTGACACCATTCTAGATTGTTACAGGTGGATGGGTTAGAGAGACTATCCTCCACATTTCATAAGGAGAAGTCTCAGGCCCTTTAGGGAAGAGCCTACAGGGTAGTTAGGAGCTCTCCACCCACTGTTCATCTCCATCTGTTTCCCCTGTTATTTCAGGAAAGCCGCCCTACAGGTCAGCATGAACGATGGCCTCTCTTTCATCTCCAGTTCAGTCATCATCACCACCACGCACTGTGTAAGTCAGAACCTCTCCCTTTACTGAAGGGTTCATTATTATCATCGCCAGCATTTCTCAAACACCAATCTCCACATGTGTTCCTGGGAAGTTTTCTGGATCTTTTTTTCTGTTCATGGAGCTGTGATCCTGGCACTGTGAGGCCAGCCATGGATCAGGGAGTGCTATGCTCTGGAATATGCCAGGAAGCCTATGTTGGGTCCTTGGGTTCCACATTTCTGGTGTGGAGGGAAAGCCCCGAATGCTCTGGCCTGGCCAGGGGGTAAGAAGCACCAAGTCGGAGCAGTAGTGAAGGTCACTGCTTGCATAGAGCACTCTTAAGAGAAAATGAGCAGAAAGGATTGGACAACATATTCAGAAAACACGTCTTAGGGAGCTTTTCTCTCAAGGGAAACAGGAAAATGGGCACTGACAGGAGGAGGTTTATAGAAGACTTTGTATTTAGGACAGGACAAATTGAGAGTTGTTTATATGATTGTGTAAATAATCCAGAAGAAAATGGAAAACTCATGGGGCAGGAGACGGGGAGAAGGGACCCCTGCATTAGGGATGAAGAGACAGGAGTGGGAACTACTTTCTCTCTACCACTGTCTCAGATAGCTCTTCTCTTGATCCTTCATGTCAGGTAGTTTTTATTTCTGGCTACAAGTAAAATCACCTGGAAAACTTTTTAGGGAAAATAATGCTGTCAACCTCATGCCAGACGGATGGAGCCAAAATCTCTGGCGTGAGCCTAGCTTTGGTGGTTTCAGGCCTCCTTTAGGAGGTGGGGTGCAGCCTTGGCTGGGAACCCTTCAGCCTCCGTAGTTGTTCCTGTCCATGGTAACTGTCACAGGGCTCAGCCTGTCAGGGACAGCCAGGGCTTAGCTCATGTAAAGAATTTAGCCCCTAAAATGAGCATTTCCACATCAACCTTTGTCTGAATATTTAGTTTCTTTAACAAAATTCACTTTCTCCATTAGATCATTAAAGCAGCTGACTGATGGTCAGTTCAGGTAGTTGCACTGGTTACCACCTTGTTGCCTTTGGAAGACATCTTGGTAAAACCCCGCCGTATGATATAAAAATGAGTTACGTCATAAACAAAGAGGAAGCCAGGCCTCATAATGGGAGACACTTACTTCTTCCTAATTCCCTCTACTCTCCTTTTTAATCCTGTATTAATGCCAAACCTATTTTCCTGAAAGCCCAGAAAGTCAGTAAAATGGATATAGATGATGAAAAAGTTTAACTTGATCAAAGCAAGAAACTAAGATTGTCACAAAGAAGTGTTACCACTGAGAAATGTCCATGTCTCGGGCATCTGGTCAACCCTCAAAACTGACTACCTGAACAATACTCCACCAAATTTGAAAACTGTATGCAGAAGCAGTGAAATTTCATCAAGTGTACCCTACCTGAATCTTTTGGAAATTGATTCTTTTGGAACCTGAAAACTTGCAGGAAATGATTAAAATACCCCAAATCCAATAACTCCATTCCAGATTCCTCCCAGCTTTTGAGTGATCCAACAATATGTGCCTGTATTTCTCATTATGTCTGACCATACCACAGAGAAATAGCTACTGCCCTTGAGACCACAAGAGCAGGGAAAGAGGAAAGCAGGGACATCCTAGGACTATGTTCTGGTATTACAAATATAGGGCTACAAATTTAAATCTGGGTCTCTAAGTAAAGAAGAAAAGGTGCCCTTTTGCTAATGTACTACAAAATTATAAGAATTCCTAATAAGGTCTCACACTATATTTTCCCAACCGACTCTAGCCTCTGTTTACATCTTATAATACCCTCATATGATTTCATACAGTAAGTTTTCTGTTCAGTTGACCCTTGATTAAGACTACCTTATATAGTCTGCATTATTTCCTTTTCTGTATTATTCTATAACAAAATTATACCCCCCTAAGATTTGAGGTCCACATCCATTTATTCATTGATTCAACAAATACTCATTGATCACAATGGACTAGGCACCCTCCTGGGTGCTTGGGATACATCAGAGAACACAACAGACAGAAATCTCGGTTATAGAGAGAGGTTGGACAGAGAATAGTAAACATGACAAAGAAATTACATACCAATGTTAAAAGGTAACACATGCTAACAAAAAAATAGAGTAAGAGGGTTTTGTATTACTCAGATGGCCAAGACATGGACATTTCTCAGTGGTGTTACTTCTCACCACAGAGGGTTTCGTGAGTGTGTTTCAGTGTCAATCAACTAATGGATACATTAAGGTGTCATTTCAGTAGATACCTGGATAGCAAGGAAATTAACCATGATGCTATGGGAGAGTGGAACATTCCAAATCAAGAGACATATTGCTAAGACCCCGAGGCCAGAGAGCCCCGGTGTTCAAGGAAGAACAAGAGGCCCATAGTCGTCCCTGGCAGAGAGTGAGTGAGAACAGCAGCAGGCAGTGAGGTAACAGGGTAGAGGACAGGGCTTTGTTAGGACTTGGACTTTCAAGCAGAAGAGCCTCAAGTTCTAACATACATTTGAATCACCCCAGCTGCTGGAATAGCCTGTGGAGACACAGGAGACAAGAATGGAAGCCATGTGACCAGTTAGGAGAGTTCTGGCAATATCCCAAGCTAAAGACAGAGGTGGCTCAAATCAGGAAGGGTCAGTGGAGTCGGAGAGAAGTGGTCAGAGTGACATATATTTTGAAAGTAGAGCTAATGGATTTCTGGAAGCATTGGATATGGCTGAGAGGACAAGAATCAAAGATGGCCCCAAGGGTTGGGTTTCAGTAACTGAAAGAATAGGGTTGTCATAAACTGACAGACAGGAGGAAGACTAAAGGAGAAGATCTGGGGTGAGGAGGGGAATTGGGGGATCTGTTTTTGCTGTTTACTGGTTGTGTGACCTTGGCCGAGTTATTTAGCCCCTTTGTGCTTCCGTTTACTGATGGTTAGAACTAAGATGTGCGTCTGGTAGTGCACGCCTGTAATTCCAATGGCTTGGGAGGCTGAGGCAAGAGGATCACAAGTTTAAAGCCAGCCTCAGCAACTTAGTGAGGCCCTCAGCAACTTAGCAAGACCCTGTCTCAAAATAATAAATAAATAAAAATGGGCTGGAGATGTGGCGCAGTGGTGAGCACCCTGGGTTCAATCCCCAGTGCAAAAAAAAAAAGATAGTAATAGTTTATATCTCCTACCGTACTGTGAACATTAAATGAAACTATACATGTAGCTATGGGATAAGGCTTGGCAGGTATGAAGTGTCCAATAAATGTCAGCTATTTTATAGTGGAGCCTTAATCAAAAATTTTGATGTAACTGGAGATTCCTCTCAGAGAGTTGGCTCCTTGATTCAGAACTCTGTAATAGCAAAGGGGCTCTTCTGAGACAAGATGCATCCTTAGGAGTACATATTTGTCATTCAATCCATCTCAAGTGATGGGAGGGGGAGCAGACCAGATGGCCAAAATCACCCAGGAAAAGAAACTTTCATTCAAACATATAACTGCAGCCCCTGGGTAGGCCCTACGCAAACGCTCAAATGAAAGACTGAAACTATCACCGCGCAAAATTGAGAGGCAGGTGGAAGGTGTGGTCCCTCCGATGAAGTAAGGTCTTGGACCTGTGTTTGTTTGGAGGACACGGTTTTTAGATCAGAAATGATCCCCTGGGTCTGAGTAAAGGGTTAGTCTTGTCCGTGCCAGTTGCAGCCTGCCCAATCCATCACCTGGAACCTAAAATCATTTTAAAATATGTAGTTGAGACTTTCTTCGCTTTCTTTGGTGCCCGTTTGGACAACTGCATCACAAGTTTTCATGATCCATGGTGAATAACTGTGGTCCCTGCCAGAGGCAGAAATTCCATGAAGTTTTCCGGGAAAGAGATTTTTCCATTCAAGAATTAAAAGGTTCCTATGCAAATGGTAAACTTTGCTGTGTTCCCTGACTATAGGGAATGGTCAGACGTCCAGGGTCCTCTGTCACCAGCCCATTCAATGCGCTCCATCTCGGTCATCTTAACTGGTCTCCCTCTTCCTCCCCAACCCCTAGCCATAGATCGAGAAAATCAGTAATATGGTACTGCTTGAAGGAAGTAAAACCATCTAACCTTTTAATTAAAAAGCAAACAAATTTTAGTACCTTAACTTTTCATGAAGATTTTTCTTCTTTTAAATATTTTACAATCCTGTAATTTCCCACCCAAAGAATATAAAATCCAGGGAATCATCCATAACTATTTCTTGAAAATATCTGGGACACTCCAGCGTCCCACTCACATCTTAGAAAACTGCTGTTGGATTGATGAGTTCCACAGGCCTATAATAAAGAAGAGGATTGTATGAGTCAGGTATAAATGCTACAGGCTTTCAGAGGGGGCATGGAGCCAGGAAAAGGCATGAGGTCCTTAGAAAGGAGGTTATTCCTGAGTGGTGATTTGAAAAATGACCAGTATAGGTAAAGAGGTTGGAAGAGATGATTACCTAAAGAAAACGAAGCCGAGCAAGGGCTAGATGTGTCGCTGGCATAGTTTTGTTTGTGGTTCCTCACAGACTCCATTTCTTCTTTTTCTCTCATTTTGTATCAATTTCCCATGCCTTTTGACCAGGAGCTATTTCTTGAGTTGCCAACTATTCCTCTCCTACAATATACATCCCATGTCCTAGATCTTGGTCATCCTCTATGTGATAATGAGACACAGTAGGTGCTTATTACTGCTAACTATGATCAGGATTTGATTTGTACTATATTTGAAAAAATATCACATTTTTTTTTAAAAAGCAAGGTAACTTAAAGAAAGACCCAATGTTCTAAAATCAACGCTAAATAAATGGAAAGCTATGTCTTTCCCCCCTAATTTATATGAAAAAGAGTCTGGCTACAAACAGCAACAAGGTTAATTAAGTTTGAGAATACCTATGTCACTGTTCAGAGAATTTCTTTTTTGGATGAAGGTAAAAACTCAATGAATTTGAGGTGTTAAAACAAGAGCCACTGTCATGAAGTCATTCTTCTTTAAGCCTGAGTAGTTGTTCATTGTGTATATGTACCACATTTTCTTTATCCATTTATCTGTTGAAGGACACCTAGGTTGGCTCCATAGCTTGGCTATTGTGAGTTGAACTGTTATAAAGTTATGTAGCTGTGTCCCTGTAGTATGCTGATTTTAAGTCCTGTGGGTATATACCAAGGAGTGGGATAACCGGGTCAAATGGTGGTTCCATTCCAAGTTTTCTGAGGAATCTCCATACTGCTTTCCATAGTGGTTGCACCAGTTTGCAGTCCCACCAGCAATGTATTTTCCACCACATCCTTTTCTTCCACATCCTCACTAGTATTTACTGTTACTTGTGTTCTTGATAATTGCCATTCTGACTGGAGTGACATGGAATCTCCGTATAGTTTTAATATGCATTTCTCTAATTGCTAGAGATGTTGAACGTTTTTTCATACATTTGTAGACCATTTGTATTTTTTCTTCTGTGACATTTGCCAGCAAATGGGTGGATCTGGAGAACATCATGCTAAGTGAAATAAGCCAGTCCCAAAAAGCCAAAGGTCAAATGTTTTCTCTGATATGTGAAAGATAACACACAATAAGGGGAGGGTGAAGGGAAGAACGGAAGTTCAATAGATGAGACAATGGGGAATGGAGGAAAGGGAAGGGGGATATGGAAACGAAAGACAGTAGAATTAATCTGACAAAATTTTCCCATTTACATATATGAAAACACAGTCAATCCCACCATCATGTACATCCATAAGTTATATCTAAATAGAATAAGATATATTTCATGATTGTATAATTATATCAAAATGTATTCTGCTATATGTATGACTAAAAGGAACCAATAATTTTTTTAAAAAAAGAGCCACCCACTGCTCTATAATTATGGCATAAGGAAGGAATTAAAAATATTGGATATTCTGTCCAAAATTCTAAATTCACATTCTGGCCCCTCTACTTTCTAGGATGATCTTGCCCAAGTTAACCTTGCCTGTCTCAGAACTTATCCTACCAGGTTATAATGGAGATTAAATGAAATATATAAAAGGTATTGGAGTTTATAACAATATGTCTAAGAATGACAGCCATTTATTAGTTTATTGACCTCATTCTCTTTCCTTTCCAACCAAACATCCCCTGTCCCATTAAAATATTTGTTGGACATGCCCTGTGGCTTATAAACAAACTACTTCTCCTGATGAAAAAGCATATTCCCTTTTGAGTATATAATAAGCCTGAATTTTAGGAACAGATTGGCTATGAAGATGTTGCTTCAGGAATAAGGGAAAGAAAATGCCAATAAATCAGATTCAGTGATAAGTCAAACAAGGTTGATTTGAAGCTTCTGTGTGCTGCTTTTTAAGTGAATCTAGTAGGAACACATGAGCAACATTTAGACTATTGAGAAGCATGAATGAAAACAAGTATTTATTAAAGTGGATGCACTATTAGAACATGGAAAATTCCTATTATCTCTAAAATATTCTGTCGGGCTGAGCATATTTGGAGGCCTTCTACCGTAGCAAGTACCATTTCATGCAAATGAGTCCTGCAGTCTCAGCACAGACTGCATTAAGCCTGATACACCTCACCATTTCTGCCATATGGTTTGGTTTCTATGGAGACACACCTGCTACCAACTTGTTTCCCTAGAATTTTTTAAAACGTTTTATCTTTCAGATTTTTATGAATGCAGATGGATCTTTCCCCCAAGCAGGTGATATTTTCTATAAATATTTTGTTTTGACTCAGAAAGAGACAGAGACCTGAAACACTCTCCCAAAGACAAAGAATGGTCTGGTCTAAAGTGTCAATAGTGCAATGGTTGAAAAAATTCCAAAGAATCAGAATTCCTTGGAGGGATTCTGCATTTTAATAAGTTTGCCAAGTAAATCTTAAACACACAGGACCCTTAAACTGTAATCCCCTAATTCTAATTTGTCCTCCAAAGTTTAAAAAAAATTGAAATTTATCTAAGAAAAATGAGTTATCTTCTAATCCCATTCATGTAAGAATTTCAAGATTTTAGTTCAGAACCCACTCTATGTGCTCTTTCTTTTGGAATCCTTGTTTTGATAAAAAGATAGGAATCTACCTGAAAGAATAAGTTTAGCCCAATATGATCAAACTAGCAATCTTCTCACTTTTGGTTATCAAAGATTGGAAAATTTCCTTTCTAAATTCTTCTTTTTTTTATTCCTTGTCCCTTCCTGTCCCCCTCCCACACCAATGCCTAGAAAGTCATATATTTGTTGCTTATTTTAGAAAGAAAGAGCCCAGTTACTATCAGTATTGTTTCTAACACTCATGGATCCTGGTGGCTCTCAAGAAAGTGGGCCTCCTGCTGCCCAGTTGGGGCCGAATTATGTCATAGCTTTGGGAACAACTGGAGACTTTAAAGAGAGCACAGCCGTTGTAAAGTGGAAGTGTCTTAGGTACAATGTGGCCTATATGCTTCTTCAGGAAAAACAGACTGTGTCTTGTTCACTATTTCAGTCCAACACCTGGCACAATGTCTCTAGATATTTACTTAGAAAATAATTGATGATCAAGTAGAAGAATGAATGGACTCCATCAAAATTCAGACTTAGACCATGATGGCACCTGCTGGTAGGAAAGGAAGGGAGCCAGCATGAGGTCAGATTAGAACAGGAGGCTCTGAGCTGGTTGGAGGTTGGGCCTCCAAAAAGGATGGTCAAAAGTTCAATCTTTATATTCAAGGAGATTTAACATAATTTAAAAGAGATCCATCTGCCAGGTAAGAAACTTAACCAGCACCCCCAAGCAGGGTAATAGTAAAAAAAAAAAAAAAAAAACTCTCCAGAAGAGCATCTACTCCCCTTAAACCCCTGCCAGGGATGCAGACCTGGAGAAAGAGTCTAGAAATAGCCTGTTCAAGCTCAACTCAACTGGATCAAGATTCAGAACAGGCCTCCAGTCTATGAGGGTGTGCAGCCCAAGGCACACAGGAAGAACTGTAGAGACTGAGAATGGAGGCCACTGTGAAACAGCTCTGACTCAGGGGACAATGACATGGCCTGAGGTCATCCTGGAATACCAAAAACTTAGACTACAGCAGTACAACTAATATGGATGCCACCAACCAAGACTGAGGGTTCACAGTCTGCTTGAGTAAGGGCTGGCTCCGAAGGGAATGTGCTGGAGCTCCCAATGGAGGCTACAGTGGCTGTAGGTAAAAAGCTACAGAGGAAGGACAGGGACCACTCTCAGGCCTGTCTGCAGAATTTTATCCAAGGCCTTTTCCCAGGTCCATTTGCTACGTCAGTTCAATTCCCCATGACCAATTGCTTTAAAGGAACTTGAGAACACAAAAATCCAGCCTGGTTTTGTAGTCAGACCGCTCTCTAGGTAAACAGAGAGCTGGCATGGACACCTTTGCCAAAATCTCTTGAATTTCACCAGCCTGGTAGGGAAATAAATCCAGTAGCCTGTTCTGAGTGGTAATCTCGCCTTCCAACATAATAAAAAATTATTGCACACTCTTCAGAGAAGACTTTTTTCTTCTATTTCTTTTCCAAGCTCAGGAAAAACAGTCCATTAATCAAAACAGATATCTGTCTTTTGGATAGATCATACATACCAGCAGCTATAAGTGTGTAGGCCTCCTCATGAAGGCAAGAAGTACAGGGAGGAGGTTGTGGGTAGTGATATAACAATCAGAATGACACCAGTGTAATCACAGTGTATTACACCAGTCCTAGTAAGGACTCAAAGAATAGGCAGCCCTTCCCCTCCAGAAGCCTATTGTATAGTTGTCAAGGCAAGATATACACTCAAGAGGCAAATATTGCACAGTTTGGGAATTTAGAAATTCCCCCAACCATTCCAAAGATGCATGAGGTTCCATGCAGGCAGGTCTTTGGAGAAATAAATTAGCAAAAATGTGGCACACTCAGAAGAGTGTCACTTAATGGGCCTTGTGAGTTACTTCCAAGTTACCCAAGAAGGCTTTTCATCCATTTCTACAGAGGGGAATGGACAACTCATCCCAGAAATTCAGGGATAACATGTAGATAGCTCATAATTTTCTCAGCTCCAAAACTCTATATTATGAGTGTCTTTTCCCCAAAAAGACCCTCCCAAACTGTTTCTCGATACCAGGAATCAACCCTTGAAGGAGAAAATGCCCTCCCTAACAACCAATTGAAGAGACAGAACCAAGGCACACACACACTGGCTTTCCCTTGTGGGTTTCTTCACCCCAACAACATTATTCCACTTTCCATCCAATTCTCCCATACCTGCCCCTCTCCTTACTCATTAAGCTTCACATAACCTGGAAGTAAGGGAAGTCCAGATTGGAGGGGAGAGAGGTGCTATGCTGAAGAGAGTTTGAACGACACAATATGAAGTTTGGGCTCAAGATAGTCATTCAAGGGAAGCACAAGCATTACTATAGGAAAACTCATGCACAGCAGTTGTGTGCTCCAAGTGTATTAACTGTAACAAAAAAGTATCAATTTGGAGGCCAGTAATTTATAAATTTGGTCATTTGGAAAAGAAATAGGCTCTAGTTCCCTTTTTCATTGTTTGGGCTGAAGAAACTGAGCACCAAGAGTGACCGATCCACAGCCCTGGGGCTGCAAATGAATCTTTAGAACCTCATATTCAGCGTTGAAAAAGAATGACCAGGTATACACTTTTTCCTGCTGTAATTAAAAAGGCCACATCCATTGAAATACATGGCTTAGCCAAACAGGAAAAATGAGAATGAGCATAGGCTTTGGGGTCAGATCAGTGTGGCTAAAATTCTTGTTCCGCTACTTACTGGATGTGTAACTTGAACTGAATAGTGGCACAAGGCCTGATACACAGTGGATGCCCAGTGTTCATTTTCTTGCCCTGATGTGGCCATCTCTGTAAGACTGGCACAGTGGTCTTCTGACTTCTGGCAGAATTCTTGGAAGTGTGGTATCTAAAACTAAGGAAGTGATAGAAACTTACTGAGTGAAGATAAAAAAAACTCCATTTGAGTATTGTATTCTCTAGGGAGAACCCAGAGAAACTGAATGTGTGAGAAATATTACCTAATATGGCCCTTTATGTAGAATACAGAATTGAAGCTCTTCAGCTTGGAGACATATTTAGCATGCAGAGGACATCCAAAGGGCTGTTCTAAAACGAGTACATCTGCACATGTGGAGTCCAGTGTTATGGGAAACAGACCAGTGGAGAAGCAGCAAGCAGCCCTCAGAGAGGAGGAGAACTCCAAACTTTATTTTATGCGCCCAGAGGAGAACAAACTCCAAATTCTGAGCCCTTACCCACAGTCTCTCACAACATTTGTATGTGATTTAGTGTCATCTTAGACCCATCCTATCATTGGTTTCATTTGTCTGTTTGTTTTAAATTCCGAATCTATGTGACCATGACTGAAGGCCTTGTGTTTGTAGGGGGTGTCTCTAACATAAAGTATGTTTACAGAAACAGATAAGAAGAAACACTCTTTTCATAGGCATTGGTTAACTCTCTAGCCTTGCAAACCTGGCATAGGGGTGTTTGTATTTCAAGAGGGAGTACTTAGACTCCTAGAGACAGTTATTTACAATCCAAAAGGTAAGGACCTGTGGTTAATTAGAAGAGGAGGGGAACTGACCCTTTTCCCAGGCATTGGTTTCTTACCATAACATTTTTATAATTTCATTTTATAATCAGGTTTGATTTTGCCATCACACCAACTTTGTAAATTATTTATTATGTAAATCCAAGAAGTAGAATAGGCTGAGAGGCACAATTTTTCTCACTCAGTATTTTTAAAGTCAGTTCGTTCGTTCTTTCTTTCTTTCTTTCTTTCTTTCTTTCTTTCTTTCTTTCTTTCTCTTTCCTCCCTTCCTTCCTCCCTCCCTCCCTTTCTTTCTTTCTTTCCTCCCTTCCTTCCTCCCTCCCTTCCTTTCTTTCTTTCTTTCTTTCTTCCCAGGCCTTTACATATGCTAGGCAAACGCTCTATCACTGAGCTACATCCCCAGCTCTTTTATTTTTTTCTGAGACAGGGTCTCATTAAATTGCCCAGATTGGCCTTGAACTTGTGATCCTCCTGCCTCAACCCCTTGTAGCTGGGATTACGGGCTTGCACCACCACATCCAACTTAAAAAGTCCTTTCTATCTGGCAGCTTCAGGGGGTAGTGAGCTCCCTGTCCTCCCTATTCTCACAACTTGGCAGAACTATGTAAAGGGCATTCATGCATCAGATAGGTGATCTAACTAGAAAAGCTTTCAGACTGATTCCAGTGCTGAGAGTCTGTGATTGCAGATCTAAGAGTATGTCAGTAAAGGAGCAGGGTAAATATTATCAGTCCTCCAGAGTATAACCAATGAATTTGGCATTTACATTTTGAAAATAAATATGAGAGACCTTTGTTGGTGTTATTGGAGGCAGTTGCTCGTAGTGGTATTCAGATTGGCCAACTTCTACCTAATACAAGCGAGATCACATTTCAGACCAGAGTGACTGAAACTCCTCCTGAGAATAATCTATTTTCAAGTAACCTGAAAACATAGCCTTTCATTAACAAACAGTCGGTACAACAGTCACAAATCATTCTCCTCTATTTTTTTAGCCAGTCTCAGTAGAACCATAGAGAATTCAAATTAAAAAAAATAAAAAAAACAATGTCCTAGTATTTTTTATTATTGTTATCTTAACAAGATAGCCTGTGGTTTCATGTACTGTCATTGAAAAGGGCAAAAGACCACAGAAATATCAGAATGCAGAACTCAGATCTCAAATATTGTTTATGAACTGGAATAAAAACAGTTTGCCAACATCTCTATTTTGATAACCCTTGTGTGCATAAAAATATCTTTTAAACATATTTTGGAGGATTCATGCTGATTTGTTTTTCTTGGATATTTGAGAAATTGACTTTTCAATATTTTTATCACTAAGTATTTTAAAGAATGTTTGCCCTAAGTTTGAAATTTCCTTGTTTTGAGAGTAAATGAGAAAAAAAATGCTTTTCTGAAACTAAGCTCTAGAAAACCCTGAAATAAGAATATAGTAATATGGTAGAAAAGTGAAATCCGTAAGCAAAATAAATGTAATAGAACAAACTCTGGTGTTAAAAAACACAGATTGACAGATTGTGTTTTAAAAATATTCAGCTATATGCTATTTACAATAAAATATATATTCAATAAAATATTAAGAAAACCTAAAGATTGAAAATAAAAATGTGAGAAAAGTTGTACCCATTAAATATGAAGAAAAGAAAGCTAGTGTGAGTATATTAATATGGATAGAGTAAACTTTATGGCAAAAAAAGAGAATTTTTGATAGAAAGAGAACCACTGTGTAATGTCAATAAGTACAGTTAACCTAGAAGTTATCATAATTCTAATTTTCACTAAATGGCATACCCTCAGAATAAGGAAAAAATTGAGACATGAAAAGAGAAATTGATAAATGCACCATCATGGAAGGAGATATACATACATCTCAGTAATTAATGGATCAGCCAGACAAAAGAATTTATAAAACATAAATGATTTGAATAATATAATTAAACATAATCTAGTACACACACAATCAGGATCAGCATAACACTCCAAAGCCTGGTGTTGCATAAAATGAGAGGCTGTATGTTAATGACAAAAAGGTCGTATTTCATCAATTCTAAGACACTTTTCCCCCCACATTTTAACATCTCTGAAATTGAGATGCCTCAGCTCATCAATAATGTATCACAATTTAAATGAGCAATGTTTTCTCCCCCTAATGACTCATAAAATAATGAGGCATCCTACCATGGACCAATCTGAAATCCAGTGAAATATTTTCTATCAATCTGTACTGTACCAAAAGTGAGGATAATGAAACATGTGCTAAACAGAACTGATTAGTCATTTCCTCTCCACACTCACCCCTACGCACAGTGGAAAGTAAGAACCTAGGTTGTCTCTCTTGGAGAATGGCTTACTGTCTATAGCAACTCTGCACCCAACAGAGAATACCAATTCCTTTTTAAGCACACTTTTATACTTTCATAAAAATAATTATGTACTTTTATAGGCCAAAGCCAAGTGTCAGCAAATATCAAGACAGCCCATACAGACCACATTCTGGAATGAAAACAAAAATTGAAAAGCAATAGCCAATCAAGTTATCAATCAATTTTAAAATCTTACATGTTTCAAAATTTCAAACACACATCCGAATCATTTATGGGTTAAAGTAAAATCATAATGTAAATGAAAAAATACACAGAACTGATCAACTACCAAGATGCTCTATACCAGAATTTAGTTAGGATGCAGCTAAAGTGGTTTCTGAGAGGGAAACTTATAGTTTTAAGTGGTTTTGTTAGAATAGAAGAAAAGTTGTAAGTCAATTAGCTAAACATAAATTTTGACCAGTCAGAGAAGAAGATGAGAAAATACCTTCAAAACACAGAAGGACAACAATAATAAAGTAAAAATAGAACAGAAAACAAGATAGAGAGGCAAGGAAGGAATTATTTGTTGAGCCTGAAGGAGATGAAACAGAATGACACATATCCAAAGAACTGTGTCATCGCTGGGCAAACTGGATGGGAAGATGAGCCACCTGCAGTGTTGCTACAGGTTAAGGGCAGTGCTGGAGGTCAGTAACCAAGGGAACCAGGAAGACACATGCCCACGGAGTTCATCCCTCCCCTACTCCTATGTCTCCCTTCTGAGGGAAGCATTGTATGTTGACATTTCATTTCCCCCATTTTTATCACCAAATAAAATTTACCAAATTACTATGAAACCCTTGATTGGTAAGGCTCTTTGTCCCTAGCACTCTCTAATTACTATGCTTCTTTTTAAAATTTTTATTTGTTCTACTTAGTTGTACATGACAGAAGAATGCATTTCCTTTCATCATACAAATGGAGTACAACATTTCAATTCTCTGATTGTACAAAATCTAGAGATGCACCATTTGTGCGATCATACATGTACCTAGGGTAATGATGTCCATCTCATTCCACCATCTTTCCTATCCTCCCCTCCCCACCCTCCACTTTGCTCAATCCAAAGTTCCTCCATTTTCCCCATGCCTCGCTCCCATGATAGATCAGCATCCACCAATCAGAGAATTTTGGGGGATTGGCTGACTTCACTTAGCATAATATTCTCAAACTCCGTCCATTTACCTGCAAATGCCATAATTTTATTCCCTTTCAATGCTGAGTAATATTCCATTGTGTAGATATACCACAGTTTCTTTATCCATTCATCTATTGATGGGCATCTAGGTTGTTTCCACAGTGTAAGTGTTGTGAATTAAGCTGCTATAAACATTGGCATGGCTATGTCATTATAATATACTGATTTTAAATCCTTTGAGTATAGATCAAGGAGTGGGATAGCTGGGTCAAATGGTGGTTCCATTCCAAGTTTTCTGAGGATTCTCCACACTGCTTTCCAAAGTGGTTACACCAATTTGCAGTCCCTCCAGCAATGTTTGATTGTATCTTTTTCCCCCATATCCTCTTCAACCCTCATTATTGATTGTATTCTTGATAATTGCCATTCTGGCTGGGATGAGATGAAATCTTAGAGTAGTTTTTATTTGCATTTCTCTAACTACTAAAGATGTTGAACACTTTTTCATATATTTGTTGATCACTGTATATCTTATGGGAAGTGTCTGTTCAGTTTCTTAGCCCATTTATTGATTGGGTTGTTGTTGTGGGGTTGTTTGTTTTTGGCATCATTTTTTGAGTTCTTTATATATCCTGGATATTAATGCTCTATCTGATGTACACGTGATAAAAATTTGTTCCCATACTGTAGGCTCTCTCTTTACCTCAATGATTGTTTCTTTTGCTGAGAAACAATTTTTTTTTTGCTAATCCATCCCATTTATTGATTCTTGATTTTATTTCTTGTGCTTTAAGACTCTTGTTAAGGAAGTCAGGGTCTAATCCGACATGATGAAGATTTGGGCCTACTTTTTCTTCTATTAGGTGCAGGGTCTCTGGTCTAATTCCTAGGTCCTTGATCCACTTTGAGTTGAGTTTTTGTGCATGGTGAGAGATAGAGATTTAGTTTTATTTTGCTACATATGGATTTCTAATTTTCCCAGCACCATTTATTAAGGAGGCTATCCTTTCCCCAATGTATGTTTTTGGTGCCTTTGTCTAGTATGAAATAACTGTATTTATGTGGATTGGTCTCTGTGTCTTCTATTCTGTACCTTTGGTCTACATGTCTATTTTGGAGCCAATACAATGACATTTTTGTTACTATTGCTCTGTAGTATAGTTTAAGGTCTGGCATTGTAATGGCTCCTGCTTTACTCTGTTTGCTAAAGGGTTGCTTTGGCTATCTGGGTCTCTTATTTTTCCAAATGAATTTCATGATTGCTTTTGCAAGTTCTGTGAAGAATGTTGTTGGGATTTTAATAGGAATTGCATTAAATCTGTATAGCAGGTTTGGTAGTATGGCCATTTTGACAATATTAACTCTGCCTAAGATCACATAATTACTATGCTTTGTAATGTATAGTTTATGGTTCTATTTTTTTCTGGTTTCTCACTATTTGGTATTACACATGTGTTTTCCATTCTAGATAGCCCCCTTTCTGATATGACAACTTAGGCTTCTGGGTGCTCCAATATCAGACGATCAAGCTCATATAAATTGTATCTAAAGTAAGAATTCCTAGCCTCTGAATAAGAACTTGAGAAAAAATATGTGTGCCCTGAGTACCCAGATTTTACTGAAGGACCAGCATGTCTGTGCGTGCCTGCTCCTGGGTTATCAAAGTCATTCCAAATGGTTGGGTCTTTGAGGCTAAGCCTTCTAGATTAGAAGCCCCTGCTAAGAAAGTAACTTGATTGGAGGAGTGCAAAATTGAAGGAGGATCCAATAAGTTTGGGAGCAGGATGAAAAAATAGGAAGAAAAAGGGGAAAGAGAAAAGAGAATAGGTAAGATTAACAGTTTGGCAAAAGGGACCAAAAACAATGAAAGCCTAAGAGCATCTTCTTTCTACCAACACTGAAATAATTGCCAACTATTTAAATAGTCCAAAACTGGCACAACCAGTGGACTAGACTATCACAGGATGGGAGGAGACCCATCCTGAACTAGACCATATTGTCCTACTTGGCAATGTCACATTGCACTAACTCCCAAGTTGCCCCAGGGTCATTATGTGTATTTTCTAATCAGGGTATTATTGGGGGAAAAAAATTTGCACTTTTTGTGTTTCCAAAAAGCAGGCAAACTCTTCCTTCTGGTCACTATAGCATGATTAAGTCCTAAGAAAATATATTAGCATTTTTCCTTTTACAAAACAGTTTTCTCACCTATGCATTAGGACAACAAAGAAATTCAAAAGTCAGTGATTTAATTTCTTTCTCTGCAAAACAAGGGTCAGTGCCACAAGCCATACATAGCTAGCATTCTTTTTCTGTCACTATGGTTGCTAGAACAGATGTTAGTTAACTCAGTGCCCAAAGCAGTGGCCTCAATGTTTTGTTTCCTTAAAAAAAAATTAACTTTAAAGCACTTGAATAAGTGACAACTAAAATATTCTTGGTATTCTTTTACACACAACCCAGCATCAGGAAAACTGCTTCCTTTGCAAGCTGGGGAAGTATGAAAGGTATAGTGAAGGCAATTTTATTTTACCTGCATCGTTCCAAATTCATGAACTTAGATAAAAGATCAACAAAGCTCAAGGTTCTTGAGATTATTTATAAAAGGTACAGACTTGGCCAAAACAGCTACAAAATACTGCTTATGATATTTGCACCTTGCAACTCTGGTAGGCCCTCACCCCACTGTCTTTAAAATGTGTATGTCACTGATCCTCAACAGATAAAAATGTGTGTAGAGGAGTTCATACTTCCCCACTTTACACAAAACTATGTCTGTCCCTATCTCTCTGCCTTTGATAACAGTTCATTTTCTTTCTGGAATACCCTTTCTTCTTTCCACCTACCCAATTTCACCATGGCCACAGGCCTGCCAAGTGCTGTTTGGACCCGCCCCGTGTCACAGGCCTGGACAAGCCTCTGAGCTCAGGCCCCGTAGATTGGCGAATCTTCCAGAGTTGACCTGCATCTGGCCTGCTCTGCTGTCTGAGCAAGCCCTGTACTTTGGTCATGACTATCCAGCTAGATAATGACCATGTTCAGGATTGAAAGCTGACTTTGTTCATTTTTCTGGATTTCCTTCTATTGAGTATGTGGCAGAAAATCAGTAGAAAATGATTTGTTGGTTTTCTGATACTCCATTATGCATTTTAAAGATGTTGCCTTTAAGAAAGTGACCATGGTCATCCCTGGTAAGCATCTACCCTTATGAGTATCACCCAAACCCACCCTATCAAATTCATAATCTAAAACAACAGCCAACAGTATATAGTGGGTGATGTTTACTTATCAGCAATAGGTAACAGTGATGCCGACTAACATCTGAAGGGCGATCAATAAGACTAATTGAACATATCTATTAAAGAAATAGCTATCTTAAAGGTAAGCAGGCAGATGACCATATTGAATGGGAAAAAATAAAAATTAACAATTGGCCTTCCTCATCCACTATCAACCTGAATATTGCTAAGTAACTTCTGTAATCCCATTTCAGTAGCTCACTCATAAGAACCAGGGCTTTCTGAGTAGTAACAGCATCTTGTCTGCATTATTCTCTGGTTTTGATTCACATTCTCTATGCATTTCATGGAAAGAAAGGAAAGTGCTAAATTAATCCAAGATTCCCTTTTTACACCCTTGTCATTGTAAGGGACATGCACTGTCATGACTGGGTCAGAGTGACAACAGTATCAAGACAATGTTGTAAAACCTTGATATAAGAGTGTTTTTCCATGGTAAGGGCCTCAGAGCTTGAGTCTGGAGGAATATGGCATTGATCCCACCCTAGCTGCACACCGGTGATGGCTTACCTAAGTTCTTCTTGGAATTACTCATATAGGGGACCAAGTATTAAGATGTACAGCAAACTAGAATTTACATGTCCAAATAATTTCTGCTCCTTCCAAGTATTTACCTTGGAAAGCTATATGCTTTCTCCAACAGCATGGTCGCTATTCCAACTATTTTCTGCATTCCTGCTTCACTGTTGCTGGAATTTGAAAGCATGGTATATCCTCCATAGGGGAATAAGGGAACATCATTATCATTTGACTTCAAAAACTCCTTAACTTGTGGAGGCCAGGTCTGGCAAGTGGTAGAGTATCCAATTGGGAACCTTCTTGATGAAAAAATATGTCTAAGAAGTTCTTAGATTTTCTTTTTTGTGTCCTGTAAATTGGTTTTAGAAACAGTAGGGTGGAGGAGGGGGGAAGTTCCATATTGCCTTGAGCAAAGGCTGCATCATTAGAGGGAGTCTCTAACCTCCTAAGCCACTAATTTGGAGGGAATTCAACTCATTTGCATGTGGGAGTTCTGTTACGTTCATTACATGAACAGCCTCATTACTTAATAGTCATGCTTTTTAGAAAAAAGTTCCACAAAGGCTGAGGTTATTCACATCTAATAGTTTTTTTTTTAGACTGCCCACTTGTTGGGCTGAGGGATCTAATAGCTTTAGTGTCTGTCAATCTTGTTGCCATCTCTTACCTCTTGGGTCGCAAGATTGAATCATAATGTTTAATTGTGTTACCCTTGTGAATGTGTGATCAAATCTGATGAAAGCCATAAAGTTTACCATTAGAAAATCCACTAGGACTAGTGAGGGTCTTAAGAACCTGGATTTCTTGAATATGTAACCAAGAATCCCACACTAACACCAGAGCTTCAGTCACAATTAGCATGAAGTTGCTCCCAGGAATCAAATTCATTTACCTGGTCCAAGCCTGGATACATCACTGGAAACTTGGGTTAGACAAAGAAGCAAGAAGAGAATGGGAAGGGGGGTCCCATGGATTGAAGGATGGTAATACACAAGGATATTTACATGTTTTCTCATGAAACCACAGAATCAATCCCAGAAAGAACTGGGTTGTCTCAATTTCACATTTGTAGAGAACAGGAAAGTTGAGAGGTTGGATAACTTATCAAAGTCCACATATTCACAAGTGGAAATATTAAGATACAGATTATCTTTTTCTGGTTCCAGAGCCCAATCTCTTTGCAATGAGGTTGGTGCACCTGTTTCTAGCAATGGTGCCCCGGAGGGGAGCAGCTTCAGGCAATATTAGCTCTGGTAACATTTCTGCCACCCACTAGCTGTGGGAGGCATTAGCCTGCTAAATTCTCATTTCCCTCAAACTGATTGTTAAACCCCTGCTTATTAAGTCATTTTGTTTGAAACACTATACTATGTCTGAAAGGTTCAAATATGAGTAAAGCAGATACATGTGTTTAAAGGACTCATAGTGGAAGAGACAAGAACATAATGATATAATTTTCATAAGCTATAGTAGAAGCTAAGTCAGAGATAGAGATAGAATTAGGATAAAATAAGAGAAGAGCACAAACTCAGAATTCAGTGGTGATGTTTGCCCTGTGTGTTCTCCACGTGGCTATAAGGTCTGTGGTTGCAGAAACCATGTCCATCCTTCATGCCATTGCTATTTAGTGTGTAGAGAGCTCCTAGCACATAGTAGGTGCCATAAATGTTAGGTATGAATGAATTAGTTGGTGTCTCAGCTAAGACTTGAAAGATAAAAAAGTTATGCAAGTAATGAAAGTTAGGATATTGGGAAGAACATCAGAGAAGGCAAGCAGTATAAAGTTCCGTCAGAGCACAAAACTCAAAGAGGGAGATGGTGAGAGGCAGTTAGAGAAATAAGAGAGGCCTTATGTGGACGTAGGACCCAATATCTTATACCTAGTAGGTCCATGTATGGATTCAGGGATTGTATGGACCCTCTGAAATTGTCATAAAAAAATGTGAGCTTGTATGTACATGTGAATGTGTACTTTTCTGAGGAAAGAGATGTATCATTGTCACCAAATTCCCAAATGTTGAGAATTTTTGTAGGCAATGAAGAGCTGATAAAGAGTTCAAGTTATCAAAATCACATTTAAAGCGACTGACTTTAACTGCAATGTAGAGGATAGAATTAGTGGTAAGAAGACTGAAGTGGAAGAAACCAGTAAAGAGATCGTTGCAACTATGTATGAAAGGAATAATGAGATTCTAAACCTGACCCATGAGACTGGAGATGAAGTAGACAGAGGCAGATTTAGAGAAGTATCTAGGTCAGAGAAGCAAGACATACTGATGGAGGTTATGACCCTGGAGAAGAAAGAACGGGGGAACAAAAAGAAAAGTCAGATTCATTTCCAGATTTCCAATGAGGGTTGCTAAGTAGTACCATTAAATGAGAGGATGAGAACAAAAAGGTTTATGAGGGAAAACATGAGCTCAATGTGAACTGTTAGTGTGAGATCTCACCAGGGCCTGGAATAGGGAGAGATCTAGATTGAGAATAAAGATTTAAGTAATCAGTGTCTCGACGAGAGGAAATGAGGCAGACCGTGGAGAGGGTTAGAAAGAAACACAGCCCCTGACCAAGGATGGACCCGTGGGTGGCACAACACTGTGAATAGACTTAAGGCTGCTGAATGAAGACTTAAAAATCACACACACACACACACATACACACACACAATTTTATTTTTTTTATTTATTTTTTTTATTTTTTATTGTTGGTTGTTCAAAACATTACAAATTTCTTGACATATCATATTCCACACTTTGATTCAAGTGGGTTATGAACTCCCACCTTCACCCCATACACAGATTGCAGAATCACATCAGTTACACATCCATTGATTTACATATTGCCAAACTAGTGTCTGTTGTGCTCCACTGCCTTTCCCATCCTCCACCATCCCCCCTCCCCTCCTCTCCCCTCCCCTCCCCTCCTCTCTCTGTACCCCCTCCACTGTATAACCCTGAGGGTCTCCTTCCATTTCCATGCAATTTCCCTTCTCTCTCCCTTTCCCTCCCACCGCTCATCCCTGTTTAATGTTAATCTTCTTCTCCTGCTCTTCGTCCCTACTCTGTTCTTAGTTACTCTCCTTATATCAAAGAAGACATTTGGCATTTGTTTTTTAGGGATTGGCTAGCTTCACTTAGCATAATCTGCTCTAATGCCATCCATTTCCCTGCAAATTCTATGATTTTGTCATTTTTTAATGCAGAGTAATACTCCATTGTGTATAAATGCCACATTTTTTTTATCCATTCGTCTATTGAAGGGCATCTAGGTTGGTTCCACAGTCTTGCTATTGTGAATTGTGCTGCTATGAACATCGATGTAGCAGTGTCCCTGTAGCATGCTCTTTTTAGGTCTTTAGGGAATAGACCAAGAAGGGGAATAGCTGGGTCAAATGGTGGCTCCATTCCCAGCTTTCCAAGAAATCTCCATATTGCTTTCCAAATTGGCTGCACCAATTTGCAGTCCCACCAGCAATGTACAAGTGTACCCTTTTCCCCACATCCTCGCCAGCACTTGTTGTTGTTTGACTTCCTAATGGCTGCCAATCTTACTGGAGTGAGATGGTATCTTAGGGTGGTTTTGATTTGCATTTCTCTGACAGCTAGAGATGGAACACACACACAATTTTAAAGTGGAAAAATTAAAAAAAAAATGATGGCTACTGACATTTAAGGGGCCTGGTACCAGGAGAAGCCCCTAAGGAAGGTGGAAAGGAATAATCACATAGGAAGGGGGGTGGGGGTCCAGAAAGGACTGTCACAGATGCCAGGGGAATAGGATTGCAATAAAATGCAGGGTGGGGTGGGTGGGTAAGTTAGATAATCGCTAAGGTGGCTTCCAGGAATAACAGTCAGAATATATAAGCTCTGAGAGAGAATAATTTTGGTCTCCAAGCTTGCCCATCCAGAACTTCTCAGCAGCAATAAAATGACTTAAATTTCACCTTTCAAAATAAAACTTGCCCGTGCTCTGCCAGTTTTGTCTGGGCAGGAAACAGAGCTCAGAGCAGCTGCTTCGGATGGGTCTAAATTCCACTTCAGAGCACTGGAATGTGACACCTCCTAAGCACCAGCCTTGGCCTTGAGGGGGGGGCAGTTACTCAGGCTCCAGCCTCCCTCAGCTCAGCTGCCACATCCTCCAACTCCCTCTGCTCCCAGGGTCTCTCCTTGGAGCCTAGTCTGTGATCTCTGCCCCTGTCCCTCTCACAAGCCATTGCTGAAGTCACAAGGAAGACAGACCAGCACTGGCCTGGCTGCAAGTTCTCTTTCCCTTGGGGGCTCCCAATGGTGCTTCAAAGACAACTTCACCTTGTTCTAGAAAACTAGGGAATGCAAGGAAGGGGAGAGGAAGCCCCACATTATCTGCCACGTCCCCGGGTGCCCGCGGAGGGGAGAATCCAAAGCAGCGGCATCGCCAGCTCTTGAGAGCGCTCATGGATCATCAGCTATTTTCCTGTCATACTCCGGCCAAGACTGGCTAATATCCCTTCAATGTGGCAGAATAAACCCTACTAATTCATCCTTTCATGTTAAATATTTGCAAGACAGTACATGCATATGAAAGCATCCAACTGGCCTCTGTACTTCAGTGTGAATACTGAGAATCTGTCCAAGCTAGACCCCAAAACTATGACAAACCCAGCGCCCTGCCAGCCAAGGCTCTGAGAGTCCCTTTATTAATAGATGGAGCATACTGCTGCTGTCAAAATGTAAATGTTACACTTACCAGGACTCATTCTGGACACCCCAGGGGTGGTGGGGGTGGGTATCACCATAGTGGGAGCAATAAAACGTGTCTCTTCCCTGCCCGGATTCTGAATAAACTGAGACACGAGGCCAAAATATGATATATGAAAGCATCAGTGTTGTCTTTATGACTGAGCTGAAGACCTTGGCAGAGTGTGGCAGCAAATGGCTAGAAACTGGAGCCCAGAATTAAATAGATTTACCAGCTCATCACAGGTCTGGGGCCTGGCCAGGAAGATACATGGCCAGGGGCCAAGTTTCTGGGAGATGATTAGCTTCAGCTTTAGGGACCCTCATCTGAACAGGCCCTTCTAGGCCTTTCTAAGGCCCTGGGAGGAACCCTAATAATTTTGCTTTTGTATTGTAATGTTATTTTTCTTTAAGAGGTTCTTCATCCCCCACCCCCAAATTGTGTAAGCATCAGGCCTCGTAAAACCTTGCCTGGGGTAACTGAGGACAACCCTTCCTGTGGATTTCAGGCTCCCCAGAAAGAAAGGACAGAGCTCATCCCAACATACCCAGTTTACTCTTTCCTTATTTACTGAATGAGTAAAGAGGAAGAGACAGGCCTGGAGTCAGACACACTTTGTGCCCCAACATAGAAAGAAGCATCAGGAGCGAGCGAGAGAGGTGCCCTTCTTGACGGACAGTTCTTCAAGCCCAGCAGGACAGTCACTTGACTATACCCCATGCCATGGGCATTAGGTAGAACCCAGTGCAAGTCCAACGTAGGATTTCATAAAGTTTCTTTACGTTGGTTGAACTCCCCCTGGTCTCCCGCTAATTCCTCTCCATTTTATGCTCCTCCCTTTTCCATGGCAACCCCCAAAACAAAACAGAACAGAGCAGCAGTGTCTGAGTTTATATCATCCAAGGCCTGGCTCTCTCCTATCATGTTGCAAACAAGCCCAGACGGGATTCCTCACCCCCATCCCCTGCCATGTGTCAGAAATCCAGAATCCCTAGATTCCACCAACCAAGTAGGAGAAGTCTTTGTTATGCAAGTTTCCAAATCTATACCTTTGAGAACAATGCCCTCCTTGTCTTCAAAGTAATGTCCTCCTTTCAGGATCTGGGAACAGAAGGAATTCAAGAAAGCCATGAGGCAGGGATTTGGCTATTCAAGGGAGGAGCAGGGCTGAGCATATTGTGCCCTGGAATTTTTTTTTTTTTTTTTTTTGCATATCAGGGATTGAACTCAGGGGCACAAAACCACTGAGCCACATCCCCAGCCCTAATTTGTATTTTATTTAGAGACAAGGTCTCACTGAGTTGTTTTAGCACCTCACTTTTGCTGGGTGTGGCTTTGAACTTGTGATCCTCCTGTCCCAAGTCACTGGGATTACCACACCCTCTCCTATGAGGCTTTTTAAATGAAACTCATCTAATTAAAGAGGATGCAAAGAAAGCACTGAGCACAGATGGAAATGTGACTCCTAAGGGGCAGACCAAACATGGCTGGAGAAATGCCACACATCACTTTGCCTAAAACCAGGAACTTTTCTCCAGGTGTGGTTAGCTACTGTTAGTGAAGCCAGTACTGAGTGATTTCATAAAAGGCAGGTGCTCAGGAATGACACTGTAAAATGCCATCCCTAAAGACTTGGGTGTATTAGCAACAGCCTCCTGCCTGTCCTTAGACCCCCTGATCCTTCCCTCCTCGAGTTTTATTCCTCTTCAGTATAGACAGCAGTGCCCCAGTGCTCAAGGGTTCCCCTTGACTCAGGATAGAAGCCACATTGGGCTTGCAGGGCCTGTCACAGCAGGGATTCCCCCTCCTTTCTTGCTGCAGACTCCATGGACCTTCTCTGCAATTCCCCCACCCCATACCTGCCTGACCCCAGAGCTTTGTGCCTGCCCTTCTGTGCAGGAATGCCAGCTTCTCCTGTGCCTGCAGGCAGCAGCTTCTTGGAGTGTCACCTCCTCTGCAAAGTGCTAGTTCCCAGGCGCTGTTCTTCAGCACTTGGCTATTTTCTAACAGCGATACTCTGCTGGTTAAACAAGGAACCAAGTTGCCCACATTTAAATTCTGGCTTCTCTGTGAGGCTTTGGACACGTTTTCCCACTCCTCCTTGCCTAAGTATTTAAATAAAATTATTGAACTCAAAATAAAATGAACTGACATATGGAAAGCATGTTAGTACACAGAAAAAATAATCACTGCACATAGTAAGTGCTCCATAAGTATTAGCTATACTAATGACAGTTATTATCATTATTGTTATCTCACCAGAATGTAAGCTCTTCAAGAAAAGAACCTAGCCCAGTAGCACCCACCTGTAATCCCAGCAATTCAAGAGGCTATTTTACCCCCCAGGGCCTCCTTCTCTGCACCTTGCCCCTTTCTAAGCCCTCCACTGCAGCCAGGCAGAACTGTGGCTCCTGAGAGGCAGACCAGAGGTGGCCAAAGAAAAGCCAGCCAGCCTCATTTTGTGCAAATCTGAGAAATCCCCCACTGTGTCCCTTCCCAGCACCTCAGTGGGTGTGTCCCTCATCTTTGCCACTCACGGGGAAACTTCTCCTTCCACAAGGATATAAACACATGTCCTCACAATTTCTTTCTCTGAAATGAAAAAATAGAATATGGAAATTGTGTGTGATATGAATAAATTACATGCCAAGTCTGGATAAAAGGCTACTTGTTTTATAAGTTTCTCAGTGGCCAGAACCACTCCGTTTTGCAGGTAAGGAAAATGGAGACTCAGTGACAACCGGTGACTTCCTCAAGTCCCTCCGCATACCACTTGGGATATATTGACAGGTTTATGCCCACATTTATATTCCAAGTGCAAACAGATTTATGATCTGAGATGCCCACAGTATTCATTGTCCAGAGAAGCAGAGGGAGAGAAAATCACAGCCCAGTGTTTGATAGGATGGCTTACATCAGATTGCCCAGATGTTTCTGTCTTCATCTTACTTATGTTTTATCCTCACTGGTGCCACGAGGCAGATGAGGTTTATTATCTCCATTTAATGGAAAGTAGAACCAGAGATCAGGAGGATTGTCCTTGACTAATAATAAGTTTAGAAAAAACATGTGATTTCTTCCCGTCACCACCAAGAGCTCATGTTATGATGTGACAGAGACAGAGAATCCACCCTACCATGGTTGTGTCCACCCGTCTGGCCCCCGTGCACTCTTCCCACCCCTGCCTCAGCCCAGCACTGCACCTGTGCTTCCAAGACTGTGGCTCCCTCGGGGGCAATCTGGCCTTCCCAAACCTTGGCTTCTTGCTTGGGACTGGGGGTGTTGAATTCCCTGGCTTTTCAGTCAAAGACATTCCAGAGAATTCCAGGGAGTCAGAGCTGCCTTTAAACCTCTTCCAGTAGCCCCTGATGAGCATTCAAGTGGGAGGGACTCACCTCCAGCTCTGCCCTTCAATCTGCTCTGTTACCCTGGAAAGACCACCCAACCTCCCTTCTCTGTAAGTGGGGCAGGGCCATAGCTTCGAGAATCTGTGAACAGGCTCCCCTAGAGGCACTGAAAATCATGGGTGTCCTTTCAGGAAGGTCACCAGCTTCCGTCCTCCTAAGCCCATCTCTGGACTGGATAGATCCACTGACCTGGATAAGAATCCCTGGACTCAGTGAGCTCTGACACCAGAATGGGCACCGGATTTTTAAAGAGGAATTGCAGTAATTTTGTTTGCTCATTATGATATGATAAAAGAGGAAGAAAGAAAATACAGGTTTTCAAAAAAGAATTAAATTATCATAAAGTTACTCTTAATGAAACTACTGCTAATACATGAGTAAATATCAGTAAACTACCAGTGAAAGATTCAGTAAACAGTTTGTCTGTCCTCTGACTCTTGACCCATATATACAGAAATTCCCTCCTTATTCCAGGAATGTTTTCCCATTACATTTAAATATTGTTTCACAAAATAGTGGTGACATAGTACCTGATTTCAATGGTAATTCTATAATGCATTATTTAGCCTTCCCAAATTGTTAAACATTTGTGTTCTTTTCCTCTTTTATTAGTATTATTATTTGTACAAACATCCGTATTTTCTTAGGCCAAAAGTCAAACTGCCAGTTTTACTCAGGACACTTTTGATACCCTAATGATGTGTCCCTAGGCCCCCTCCCCAGAGAGCTGTGCCCATTTGTGCTCTCAGTTGCTGGTAGGGAGGGAACGTGGAGGAAACTTAGACCTGGGATCTCAAGTGGCTTCCTTGAATCAGCAGCCTACAATGCTGATGCACAAAGGAACTTCTGTTTGCAAATGTTAACCACCATCTGAGCCACAGCAACCCTGTCTATTTTCAGACTAGCCTAGGCATGCTTGGAGATGGGTGAAGTTGTTCTCGAGTGTCTCCCTCCCTCCCGCCGTTGCCCTGACAGCACTTGATCTGACTCAGCCACCCCACCCTCACCTCCCAGGTTCAGCTGCAGTTGCCCTCCTCCACTCCCAGCATCTCAACGTGGGGCTCAAGGCCTTCCATCCATGGCCTTGGGAGTCTGCTACATGATCTGTGTGACTCGGATTGGGGGAGAAGGCAGAATCCTGAGTAGGACTGTCTGAGTCTGCCCAGATAGTGGCTAGAACATCAGTCTCAGTGAGCTGGGGGCTGTCAGTGGACAGGGAATAAGCTCCAGGGACAGAGGGCAGTGGGAGGCCATCTCGGTGCCCTGTAAGGTTACAATTCTTACTTAAAGAGAAGAGCAGGGCCTTCCTGAAAAGTCAAATCCATTTCACTTAAAAATTGGCTAAACCGAGTATGTTATGATGCTATTCACCCAACACGCTGGGCAGAGTTTCAGCCTTGATCTTGGCAAACTGAGAGCTTCTCTGGGCCTCAGCTCTGCCCTTGGTAGTGGGAATTTGGGGAGGGAAGACCTCCCTGTGGTCCATCCTCTCCTGACCGCCTTTCTCTTGGCCCCACAGTCGGACGGCTCCATCCTGGCGATTGCCCTGCTGATTCTGTTCCTGCTCTTGGCTCTGGCGCTGCTTTGGTGGTTCTGGCCCCTTTGCTGCACTGTGGTAAGTACCCCAACCTCGGGTCATGCAAGGCAACAGTGACATGAAGTCCCCAGGGCCACCAGTAGGGAGAAAAGGATCAAGAACTATAGCAGTGGGGAACAAATCTTACATATTTTATACAACTTGTGCAAAATCAACATAAACTGTCATTGATCAGTGGAACCACGAGTCATGAGTAGTCAATGTGGGTTGGGGTGTGAGCTGCCCTTAGGCTCAGCCCTTGGTAGGGCTGCTGGAGGGGCCACTGTAGGTCTGGTGCTTAGGAAAGATCCACAGCACACACAAGATACCCTAAGTGATGAGTGTTATTGGACATGTAGTAAATATACAGTATATGCATGTGTGTGCATGATGCACGTGTGTACGCGCACACATACACACACACACACACACACACACACACACATGTTGAGTTGCCTGAATTGATACTCTTCCAAAACCACCATGATCTTAGCATGTATTCTGTCTATCTGAGGGAGTGTCTCAGTGCCTCTTCATTTTTTACAATCAAGAGAGGCACCCAGCAAGGCACAGAGGCACTCTCCATAATCTAGTGACTCAGGAGGCTGAGGCAGGAGGATTGCAAGTTCAAAGCCAGCCTCAGCAACCTAGCAACTCAGCGAGACCCTGTCTCAAAATAAAATATAAAAAAGGGATGGGGTTTTGACTCAGTGGTTAAGCACCCCTGGATTCAATCCCCAGTACCAAAAATAAATAAAGAAAAAAGAAAAAAGAAGAGAGGCACCCATCTTTATTTCATTAACTTTAGCTTACATTTATAGGGCACCCCTCCTGTCTCAGTACCACTGGTCCAAGCACTTTGGCTAAAAGATCAATAAGAACCTGCCTCCTCCCATCACTGTCACCTGGAGTCACCACGTGTCTCCAGCATCTCCCTAAATAGTTTAGTACCTGCAATAACCTGCCCTGTTGATTCAGTGCCAAAAAGATATATGTCTTGTCATCAGTTTCTATTTGGGGAGGGGTACCAGGGATTGAACTTAGGGCACTTGACCACTGAGCCACATCCCCAGCCCTATTTTGTTTTTTATTTGGAGACAGGGTCTCACTGAGTTGCTTAGCGCCTCACTTTTGCTGAGGCTGGCTTTGAACTTGTGATCCTACCGTCTCAGCCCCCCCAGCTGCTGTGATTATAGGCATGTGCTACGGCACCCAGCTCTGGTCATCAGTTTCTATTCCCTGGTCCCTAGACTATAAAAAGCCCCCAAAAAATAATATCCAACTAAAGAGTAAAGTTCAAGCTCCAACACATCCAGTTCCACCTGTGTGCCCTGCAGGCCCGTGTGAATCGCGTGTGCGCTGTACAGTGAGTTGGAAGCAACCACCACTTGCTTGGCTGCCAGGGCATCTTCCGTTCAGTCCTGTATTTCAGTCCTTCCAGGCAGGGGCCAGCAGGGGAAATTAGACAGGGACCCTCTCCAGGACAGTGGCCTGTCCCGTTCTATCTCTGATACTCCAGCACGTAGCACACAGCATCAAGGACTCAGGTCAGTGGGCAGAACTGAGGTGAACTCAGACCACAGCCATGGAGAGCGCTGGACTTGAAAAGGAGGGGAAGATGCCTCCGAATGACATTTTAAAGAGGTGGCAAATAAATAAATGAGATGAGCAACCCAGCCAGCCAAGATGGGGACCATGTGGCAGGAACTCTGGAAAGGAATGACAAGGCAGACAGAACCTGTGTGTGCAGGGACAGACCCAGGACGGACCCAAGTCTCCAGTCAATTAGTACGATCCCGACGAGACTGATCTTCCCAAGATGTTAAACAGATTCTTGCCACAGCAGCTCCAAGAGTTAAATGAAGTTTTAAATTCTTAAAGCCTACAACCATGTTATTTTGAGGATCAAAAATCTCCATGAGTCAGCCAGAACCCTTTCTATGATGATTCAAAAACATTCTGAAGGAAAAAAAAAATCTTGCTGCAAACTCTTAAAGAAGCAGGTGGACAGGGATAGTGGCAGCAATCAGGGAACACCAGGACATCTATTAGAATACTGTTCACCTTTGATTTTTACAGTCACCTCTTAGGTGGGGACAGCTGGGAACAATAGGATAGCCTAGCAGTGCTCCACCAGCTAGTGGCTGTTTTCTTGGGCAAGTTACTTAACCTCTCTGTGTCTCAGTTTCCTCTTTGGTATAACGAGGACAATAAAAGCCTGACCTCACAGGTAGATGGCAAAGATTAAAGAAGTTTATACATGTCATGCTTAGAAGCACCTAGCACAGAGCAAAGGTTGTGTATCATTATTATTATTAAAAAAATACTTGATAGTAGCCGGGCGCAGTGGCGCACGTCTGGATCCCAGCAGCTCGAGAGGCTGAGACAAGAAGATCACAAGTTCTAAGCCAGCCTCAGCAAAAGTGAGGTGCTAAGAAACTTAGTGAGACGCTGTCTCTAAATAAATACAAATTAGAGCTGGGGATGTGGCTCAGTGGTCAAGTGTCCCTGAATTCAATCCCTGATACAAAAAAAAAAAAAATACTTGGCTGAAATAGGAATCTATTTATGATGTATGGCATTCAACTTATATGGGTGGGAAATATTTCTCAAAGCAAACCTTTCATTATTGGAAGCAGTGTTACCCAAGGCCAGATTGTTTTGCAATTTTCAAAATATTTTTCAATGAATTTATCTGGTTAAGTCCCTGTTGCTTTGGAAAGCAGCCCAAATGTCTTAATGTGGTCTAGTTTTGTAAGTCCCTAAGGATTTCTTCATGAGGGAAGATCCTGGAGATTAATTTTCCTGTTTATAATGTCTATAAAACTGCCCCCACCTCCTATTTCTGAAAGCTGGCCTGGGCTCCAATGCTTGATGTGCCCCCAAAACTACTTGTTGATCCCTTGTCTCCTTGATGAGTGATGAGGTTCTGGGGGGGGCAGTCATGGGTTGTCGGAACGGGAGTAGGCAGGAGGGCAAGTATGAACCTCCCCCACGGCCCTGGTTCAGAAGATTCTGGAAAGTTTCTCTACCCTGAGTGACAGCCCTCCTCAGCAGTCCTCTGACTAACAGAGGACTGTTGTCTTTGTAAACAGGGGTCTCCAAACCTCCGTTACCCTCCCTGCCCCTCCACCAAGTATGAGAAATGCCCAGGATATGGCACCAAAACTACATCTTGGTGTTGCTGGCAAAGCAAAAAAAAGCAGGAAGACCCTGCAACTTGTGGGCTGCAGGCTGCATGAGGCCCGTCTCTCCCCTGCCGCAGTGTTCTCTTCAGGAGTCACCCCAAATATTTGACAGTCTGCAAGGCCCACCCCGAATGGGGCCAAACATTAACCCCTCAGTGGCTGGATATGGGAAAGGGATACAAAGTCCTGGGTGGCAGGGCAGATACTTTTAACTAACCATAAAGAGCATTTTTACATGCAGTGACCGGCATGACCAGACTAGGTGCAGTGGATACTGTCAGGCCTGCCCTCTGCCTTGGCATGCTTTCTGCTTCCTGCCCATCCTGTCTGGATGAAGTTGATGGAGGAGAGTGGCTGGTAGTTACTCCCCATCACATCTTCCTTCTCTTAAAGGACCCCACTCTCATCTGGGCTCTTAACTCCCAGCTGAATGGGACTTAGATTAACTTATTATCAGCATAGCTAAGTAGAGTCTATCAGAAGTAACTGATGGAAAGAGAGGGGAAATGACCCAGATTGAAACCTTCAGTACCTCCCAAATTGGCTATCAGTACCCTTCAGGGGTACCTTTGGCTTCTAAGAGCCCTACATTTAGTCACTGGCACACACACACACACATACACACATACACACACATACAAAAACCCACACTGAAAGCAAGAGAGGCAGTGGAGTAGGCACCCTCTGGGCTTAATTGAGTTTCCAAAATGAAAATTCATATGTCATTGTTCTACCCGAAACAAAGCCTCACCCCAGTTCCACAGGGGCTGTCGCCAGAGCTCCTCAGCTCATGCCAGGCCCACTCCATCTACTCACAAGTTAGAATCAATATTGTTGAAATCCCTAAATTGAACTTTTCAAAGAGGAAGAAAAGGAAATCTGAATAAGAAGAGGATCACGGAAGAAAGTTGAAATGTTTTAAAAGAGTGAATGTTATAAATAACTTAAGTATTTACAGAAAAAAAAAAGTCAGCAATGATTCAGTGAGAGTGGGCACTACCCTGTTCTAGAAAGTACAAGCTGTCCTGAGAGCTCACCTTCACCCAGCTGCCAGGGTGAGCCTGCAGCCCAGCCAGGCTGAAAGCTTGATGCACTCCACACAGGCAAACGCCTTCACACCCTGCCTCAGCAGGTAGTGAGACAGGGGCCAACTCTGCTTAGCCCTGGAGACTGACTCCTCCACATCAAAAATCTGGAGGAGGGAACCAGTGCCTCCTGGTCTCTCATCTACTGAGTCCCTGGAAACACTCCCAGGAACACCCTCAATTCCCTACCTCAGGGCCTGCCCATCCCTACACCCAGACTCACACAATTGTGTGTTTTCTCTTCGCTCCCAAGACACTGATCACCTTGGGAAAGAATTGCCCCTGGGTGCTGATGGGCCAGGACACCTTTACGAGGCCTTCAGCAAACCCCAAGCTCATGTTTGTGCTTTGTCCTGGGCAGAATCACCAACTCCCAGGACTTCAATTACTTGATGTGTTCACCCATCGCGGGCCTTGGCTCCAAAGGACCTGGCCACATTTTAGGGGCCCCGTGGACCTCTCCCATGTAGACATCTTGCCTAACATGTCCCAAACTAAATTCATCACCGTATCGCCTACACCTGCTCTTCAACCATGGAAGTGACACTAAGAGCTGCCCAGTGCAGAGTGATCACGGGTGCCTTCTGTCATGCCTCATCTGATCTCACTTAAGAGTCTTCTCTCACACCTCATCTTGCCCCTCACCTCCCTCCCTCTACTCCAACACATGTACAGTACCTAACACTGAGCAGTTGTTTATAACATCGTTGAGGAATGAATGAATGAATGAACGCCGTTGCCTTAGTCTAGGGTGCTCCCACTTGGGCTATTTCTTTCTAACTGCTCTTTCAGTCTTTCTCATCTTTACTATAGAGATTTTTCTTTAAAAGGAAAATCAGACCTTTTGTCCTACACACTCCCCTGTCCAAATCCTCTTGACTATTCAGTGGCTCCCAAATAAAGTTCCAACTCCTTGATGTGGCATGTGTAGGCTCTTCCTAACTGGTCCTACTTCTCCAGCCTGGCATGTCCTTTTTCCCTCCTGTGCATGGGACTACCTTAGCACTGTGCCTGCCCTTCATGGCCCTGATAATGCTGTTATAACTGTCTGCTTGTCTGTCTTCACCTGTCAAGGTGAAGCTGTTGGGAGTTAACACTGTAGATTCTCACTGCATAACATAGTGCCTCACTCAGAACGCTTGAATAAATCTTAGAATCTATTGAGAAGTTCAATTGAATGGAGGGTCATCTCCAGGCACACCCTTCTCTTTGGGGACATTGGCACATGCCATGTGCTTCTTTCCCATGATCTCTTGACTCATCGTGTTTTCTTCTGCTGAAATATTTTCATCTTTCTCTACTCTGTCAACAATTCCTCTTTCTTCAAAATCATCTCAATGATTACTCACTCCATCTCAGAGCTTGCAGCACACCTCCCCCACCCCAGGGAAAATTAGCTGCTGCCTCAGGTGGTTTCCTGAGCACCTTTATTCAAACCTATCTTAGAACATTTGTCTATCTTATCACAGTGTTCATATTTTATGTGTATTTCTGTAACTATACTGTGAACTCCTTCAGGAAAAAGGAAAATTAATCACAGAAAATAATTCTAAAATGGAGTATGGTGCTTAGTACATTATTTTTTTTCCCCAAACTATACTAAAAAGTTGACATCTTGGAGAAAAGTTTAGATACAAAAGAAACCCACACACAATTTGATGGAACTCTGTTGGATGGTGGTTTCTTGAGTGTTTGTATTGTTGTATTTCATAACCTACATATATGTTAAAGGCAATATTTATATGCATAAATATTTCATACAAAAGACATAACCTTCTTTAAGTCCTAGAAATATGCCCAGTATATTAGGAGGGTAATAGGTATATCAGGAATCTGAGTGAAAAGATCTTACTGTATTTTGTAAGATGAAAAATATGGAAACCAGTTGCACAACAGTTTGAATATACATAATGCTACTGAACTTACACTTAAAATAATAAGAGGCAAAGTTTATGTTTTGTGGTATTTTCTACAACTAAAAAGAAAAAAAAAATCCTGCTATAAGCTTGCAGTTCTTCAGCAACTAATTAAACCTCCATGCTGTGTAGATCAAATCAAGGCAACATATTTCTGTTCAAATAACAGCAAATATTTTCATTCAGTCTGTTAGGAGATGATCATGCACTCAGAATTTCTCCCTATGTAAACAAAATTCTGTTCCCTTTAATTTTCAATGACCTTGTAGGTATCTTATATACAGTTTTTAAAGAATTATGTAAAGGATCATGTTTAATTCACTTTATTGAACTTCAAGGATAGTTCAACAGATAAATCTATTAGGTATCTCCAATGGCAAATTGCAAGGGGAAAAATTAATTGAGCATTTGATATACCTTAAATTGAAGTAAAAAATAAAGTCCTCAAATAATGCTCTCCACACCTTGAAGCGTAACATTTAATTTATAGGGCCAGAAGACAACCAAGCCTAACATCACCAGGGGGATTTACCATCAGTTTGTTTAATTAAAACATGATTCATACAAGCAGCTCTTCATCCAGGCTAATAGTGCTTTCTTGATCCCCTTCCAGCTTCCACCCATTCCCATCTGGGCACTTTTTACTCTACAGCTTAAAAGATTAGTTCTCACTACACACAGCTTCTCCATAATCTGCCCTGCCCTCCCCTCTGGAGCTCTGCACCTCACATCCCCTACACCCAGTCCTTTCTCATCCCCACCTCTCCCTGATGGTTCCCCTCATTCCTGCTGAGCACCTTTCCACTTGCCTTATAACCCACTCTGTCCTCAGGGCTGCAGGTGCACTAGAAAGAAGCAAGCTGCTTGGAAGATGATAGTTTCCATTACCACATCTGCTTCTGTTAGTTAAAAGAATAGCAAACTCATTGGCAGTAGTTTCCCCCGTGTGAAAAATTAGAATATTGGCATCATGTCATCTCTACGGTTGTTTTCTTACTCTCTAACCTTCTGTAAGTGACTCTATTCCCCCTTCCTAGACTGTCTGGTCTGTGGTTCTCAAATATGGTCATATATTGAAATACCTGAGGGTACTATGGTGCAAATAAACATGGACAGTTTTTCCAAACTATGTCCACAGGACAGTAATACCTTGCAAAATATGGAACAGGTACACCGTAGAACAAGAGATAGTGAAACAGTAAGTTTGAAAGACACCATTAAACTAAGTTAAATAGTTATCTTTGTTGCAAGACTTCTCAGAGCCTTAAATAGGACAAGTTGCATTGTGAATCCCCAAACTTATTCTGATCCTGGAATTCTTCCTTGGCCTATCCCTACCCAACCTTCCAAATACTGACATCTGGAGGGACACTGGTATTCTACCAAATATATTTGGGAAACACACTCCTAGAGAATGTTGAAACAGCTGAAGTTCCTGGATTATGAGGAACTTCCAGCCTCTTTCCTGCCCTCCTCAGAGGCTGCACCAGTGCTAGCAAGCTTGAAAATACGTGAAACATCATCAACATATCCTCTTTCCCTGTGTTCCCTGCTCAGATCCCACTGGCACTGCTAGTGGCTGGAGTAACCCTGCCCATAACCCAGGTAGAGTCCAGAGGCTCCTCTGCCAAGCCTCAGGGGTTCTGAATTCATGGATTTATTCTATCATTTCACTTACTAAGTTTTGCAATGACACTGAATGTCATCTAATGGAGAATATGCATGCTATTCTTCTAAATTACCATGTAAGTCACTTAGGACTTATCAACTCACGTTAAAATTCCTGCCATGATTCTCACTTAAATATTGATGGCTTTTAAACAATCCCAGATTCATGGAGATAAGAGACCAAAAATTATTTGAAATTCGAATGCCAAATGGGAAAAAAAATTGAGCTCATTTCTTTGAAAACTTCTTGTACTTCATTCCAGATCAACACCCTTAGCACCAGCCTTTGGTAAACTTTTACAGTGTATAAGTACAAGCTTCAGGCAGAACTGGGACAGCACTGATGCCCGACGCCAGCTCAAACACTTGTGAGGTTTCCATTAAACTTCATCAGTCTGTATAGTGGGAAGATCCCTTCATCTCCCATCAGCTAGACTCTTGCCCTTCCTGAATGTCTTCCATATCACATTGCTCAATTTTCCTCGGTTTCTTGACTTTTATTAGAAGAATTTTTACCTGTAAGGCTTGGGAATCCAAGTGGAAGGCTAGAATATAAAAAGCAAGCATCTCTTTTATCTGTGATATTAAAGCCATTGGCAGATGGCTTTTCCATCTGAATTGGCATTTCTTTTACAAACTACTCTGTTCTGATGGCTTCTGCTCTTATAGAACCTACCTGGTAAGGGAAACAATGGCTGAGTTGGCTGTAAAAGATCAACCCAGAAGTCCAAGGATAAGCAATGGTCTTACTCCATTTTTTTTTTTTTGCCATCACAATACATCATTTATTTGAACTAACCCCACAGAGAATGCAGGAAATAAGCATTTGTGAAAAATCAATTACTCTTGACTATGCTGCAAAACAAGAACAAAAAATATAACCTGCATAAATCAAGAAAGAATTGTTTTAAATGCAGAGCCAGACTCACAAGAAAATAGGAGATATTCCCAGGTCCAAAGTGAAAGATCTGGAAATCAGAGGATCAGCTGACCCCCCAAGCAGTGGCTATCCAGGGAGAGAGTTTCTGATCACAGTGACCTATAAATCTGGTTTAATAGCCTTTCCTGGGTTTTTAAAAGCTTGGGAGTTGGAATTGAGTCTTAGGCATTAAGTTGGGTCCTTGAGTGAAAGGAAAGGTTTAAAGTGTTTCCTTGAGAATTCATGACCATAAACTCTCAGAGTCTTTGAGTTCAAGTGTATACTCCTTGGGGTTCTGTAAGTCACAAGCAGAGAAGAACAACTTAGGAATCTGCAGGAGGAATCTTAAATCCTCTAGTGGGTTGGTCCCTCAACACAAACCTCATCAGATTCTCGGGATAAATGCAAATGACACATGAGCTCACGATCTAGAATTACCCAAAACCCAAGGTATATTATTAATCAGACCCTTTGGGGTTGTACTATACATATGGAAAGCACCAAAGACCAGAAATCAGATAAAGAAGTCAGGCCCTGTCAGCAGTATTTCCTTTGCTCTCTCCAAAGTTAACAAGAGTTGTTAAATAGCAGATGCACTGAGAATTCTCTCAATGACACTATTTCTCCTATAACTTAAGTGTACTCCTAAAAATATCACTGTATTATGGAATTTTGGCCCATGAAAATAACAGAATTAATGGTTCAGAGCAGAACATGTGAAACTGTACAGTCTTATAAAAATAATATGCTAAAAAGAATAATAAACTCAATAAATCATCCCACTATTTTAAATATCTTAAATTCTTAATAAAGTGCTGTAGTAAACATAGCCCTTTGCCTTGATTGTTATAAAGATCAACATTTGTGGGCACAAGTATAGCCCTGCACTGTTGCTTGGAGTTAGAGATGAGTCGGAAGGAAGGAGATTCTTAGGACCAAGTGTCACAAAACTAGAGGTGAATGGCTGTGACTCATTGTCTTGTTATTCCTAATGCACTGGCTTAAAATAGAAAATGGGCTTTTGTTGTTCTGCCAGGTTCCTTTTTCATTTTAAAAAAAAAAAAGCCATTTATGTGGTTCCGAATAAGATTCAGTGCTATGAAAGCACCATTCCGCTGCTCAGCCTTCCAGCCTGTTCTTCACAAGTTTCTCCTGTAAAGAAACATGGAGGCTCAGAGTTCCACTGTCTTTCCTTCAGTTCTCAGCAGGGTCTCCCATGAAGCTTCATGACACCTGTCGCTCTCACAGCCTCCTGCCCTCTCTCTTCTCTTCCCCACGCTGAAGGTTCTCCTCCTCCGTCCAGTCCCTGGTTCCTATAACCAGGACATACCCTCATATCGAGGATGCTGTATAAAAGTTCCTGTGAAGATAAGAAATCACACACAGGAGCACAATCTATGTTTGCATCGCGCAGGGGTAAACAGAAGTGAGAAACGGATGAGATGTGCGTGAATTTTGCACAGACTTCCCCAGGTCATCAGTGGAAGCTGGACGGCCTTTTTACATTAACCCTATGTTACTCAGTGGCACCAAATATAATCACCTTGTGAGTTTCAGTGTATGATGGTTAACATTATATTTTGTGAATTTTACTGCCACCGTCTCTAAAACACAAATAAAAAAGCCCAAAATACATATCAACATCTCCTTTACCTCTAGGAGGAAGAAAAAAAAAAGCCCTATTTCAAGCTAACACAATTTCACAGTTTAGTAAGTGTGTTTCTCAGTTTACCTACCACATGGGGTCAAATTCACATGTTGTATAACTGTGTCATAATAGAGACCACCTGTACTTTTCAAATTTTAGGAAGGTTTTCTTGGAAATTAGCTTGGGATGCAAAACTGGGAAGTGGAATCTTGACCCTCAAAGCAGTGAATCTACTTGGTGACAGTGACTTAAGGGGATAGAAGGGGACATAGATGATGTCTAGTAAATAATCGTGATTAATTATTAAGTCCAACCCATGACACTAATGAAATCCCCATGATGCATCCAAGGGTTACAACCTGCTCTTGGCAGTTGGGGCTATTAGCAGCTTAATCACTAAAGAATCATTTCAATGGGGGATTGAAAGACCAGAAGTGAGTCTTGCATCGTATTCTTACTTAAGAGGCAAGCAAGTTAAGGCCATCAGAAATGTTTCCTTTCCCATTCCCTCAACAGGAATGCCCCTCATTCATTTATTCCAGAAACAGTGACTGAGTAATAGGAGCTGAGCTATGTGTCAAAGTTAAAGCTGACCAAGTGTACCTTTGTCTTCTAGAGACACAGAATCCAGAGAGATGCAAACACAGCTCATGCAAACACAGCCAATGGTGCCGCTAGTAAAAGATCTAAGCCCCCCATTCCCAGGGAACTATTTGCTTAGAATTTTCTCAGTACTGGGTCCAGGATTCAAAACCATACCATTTCTGCACACAGGTGTACACAAATGCTCACTAGAGCAAGCAAAGGGGTACCTACAAGAAGAGCTGAGAGTCTCCTCCATTGCAGTTTTATGTCTTCCCCACAGAAGGACAATGGAGGCCTTGGAGAGCCCAGAGTTCCTGACAACAGAACAAGAATACCATCATTGTTAGAATGAAACATTTCCAAACCTGGTGTTTCTATCCATAAGCAACTGTCAGCAGAGTGCCTGTCTGATCTGAGGCAAACCATACGTCCCCACATATCTAATTCACGTGCAGAGTTATTAGAAATAAGCTAATTTGCACTTCTCAAATGTGGTCCACAGACCAGGAGGCTCAGCATCAGCTGGGAATGTCTTAGAAATGCAAGTGTCTGGCCCCAGACCTGCTAATGAGACACAGGGCAGTGCAGCCCAGAACATTTATGCTGTAAGAAACCAGCCAGGTGATTCTGATTCTCAAAAAGTTTGAAATCACTGGCCAAAATTAGAGGACAGGAGCGTAATTTTATTCATAAAGTAGTTATCTCAAGCAGTTCTCTTGGATTTGGTCTAAATAGCAGAGTTGCCTGTGTGTCAAGGAAGTTTTCCTTTGCAGCAACCAAGAGACCAGGCCTTTGGTGTAGAGGAGGTACAGAGATGTCCCAAAGGCAGCTCCTAAAAAAGGAATGCTGAAATGCTACATTCAGCTTAAGAGGAAAAGAGCTAATAAAGAGTTCCTGTTTAGACCCACATCAAATGCCACAAGATGATCATCTTCTCCCAGGAGCTTGTCCCTATTATCCTATAGCCAACTCCTGCCATGAGGGAAGAAACAGATGATAAGAGCAGGAGGAGAACTGTGAAGTCATGGTGGAGGATTTCTTAACAAAGTGACAGAGAAAAACAAGGGGCCCTGTTTGTCCTCCTGCTCCTCACGTAGCCTGACCCTCAACATTAAATGATTGAGGAAGGAGCACCCATGTTAAAATGTGGATGGACCACATTTGCATTCCATTGCACAAGGCCATAGCAGTAGGGTTAGCAAGGGCAAAGAGAGGCAAGGAACAGAACTTCAAATTAGGAGCAAAACTTCAGTACTTTCAGAGGGGGAAAAAAAAAGGCATAACAAGCAAAATAAACTCGCCAGATGCTTTACAGAGGTCCAGCAGTTGAAGTTGATAAATAAACCACAGTGGTTAAACTTTGAAGTTATCAGATAGGTCCTGGCTTATGGGGTTTTTCTGCTCTATTCATATCATTCTAAATAAATCTCCACATCTTTCGTCACTACTGCTTCCAACAGCCACACTCAGGGGTGCACATGAATATGGGGCTGGGGATATACTCAGCTGGTAGAGGGCTTGCCTTGCATGCACAAGGCCCTGGGTTCAATCCCTTGCACCATAAAAAAAATAATAATAAAATAAAAATTAAAACTTGAATATGATTTCAATCAATTAGAAGTAAGATTTCAATTTCATAAGACTCTACCTGGCCTTTCTGACTTTTAAAAAATATGTACAACAGTCTTTGTTAGATCTCACCCACTTCATGTCCACCTGTTAGATCTCACCCACTTCATGTCCACCTGAACAGAGATAGATTAGCTCAGAATTCAAGTCATTGATAAGAGAGGCAAGGAGATGCCTCTCCCAACTTAGAGAAATTTCAAGAAATTCTCAGGTGGCAAAGAAACACTAATAGAAGTTTCATCCATCTCATTTTTCTTATCCCTTTTATTTCACCAGCCCAAATATAAGTGAAAAAGGGGCACTAGGGAAGCTCTGCCACAGAGGCAAATGGTCACTTCCTGACCACCTAAAGATGGTACTTAGTGGGGAAGGGGTGCTGGCCACCCTCAGCACTGCCATTCAGTTCTCCCACATGAGGCCTATGAATATGCTTGTTGGGGTGTTTTCTTTTTAAATATTTTATTACGGATCTCTTCAATCTTATCCATCTTCTCCTTGTCTCTCTTAATGAGGCAGAAATGAAAACCCCACTACAAGCAAGAAGAACCTCCCAAAACCTACACAGAGGAAATGGGTCAAACCCAGCCCCAGCTCTGTAGCAGATGCTAACTTGTGTTCTAGATAGAAATCAAGACTTTCTGATCATGGCTGGTTGGAAGTAAAGAATCACACAATTTACCCTTTAATTATGATTTTAAATGATACCCCCCCCCACACACACACACATTGTGAGAGCCCAGAAAGGGGACTTTGCCCATTCTGAGAGATTCTGGGGGAGATGCACTTATTAGCGATTGGTCAGTGAGCTGGGAACAGAGCATGCAGGGGTTTGACTGAGCTTTATAAAGGGGGAGATGAACAGTTAGGCAAAAGACACTGCAGCGGAGAAGCTGCACAGTAAGTAGAAGGAGCAGAAATTGCAGACAGCAAAGAGGAGAGAAGATGTGGAGAAGTGTTGGGGCCAGTTGGCATTTTTACCCTTTTTCCCCACAGGAAGCCATTGTCAGGTTTTAAGTAGTGAAGGCTGAGCTCAGACCTTTGAGATGTGTGTTTCTACGGCCACTCATGAGCAGCCAGGCTGCAGTGGTGCTGCAGGCTTGGGAGTGAGGCAGGCTGTTGACCAAGCAGCTCTCAGGCAACACAGGCTCTGGCTGTCCATGGGAGGCACCAAGAGGGCTGACATGTCCCCATGCTCAGAACACTCCTTTGGGTGGCCCATGTGTTGGTCTTGGCATAAGAATTTGGCCCACTCACGGAGAACCCATCCAGCTTCACTGCTTGGAAATAAATCATATCATGACTTCAAGTTCAGCCTGTCTGGATCACAAGAAAAGCCCTCTTACCATCCTATGGGCAAGCTGCTCCCTGTCTCCAGGGGCAGACTAGTGGTACATAGGCTTAAAGCAATGGGAAGACCTCTCCTCATTCTTGCTGAACATAGTCAGACACCCAACCAATGAGACCAGACTGGAAGTGCCTAATTCCTTTCCACTGAACATGGTGGCATTTTTTCAGAAGTTGAAGTATCCAGCTTATAATGTGGAATCAGACTAGTCCCCTTTGATTAATATTTAATGTCATGTATTTTGGCATTGTCTTTTGGGTTCCCCTAAGAGTCTGGCACATTGTAGGATGTAGAAGAGATACTCAAAAGATACTCAAGCAATACTTAATAAATTAAATCAAGCATCAACCCCACAGATGGGTTGGTCTAAGTGGTGGGCCACTTGGTGCAGCACTTCCTGACCATTGTCTTGTGCTGATATATACGAGACTACTGGCTCCATTTGAATCCCTGGCCACCTGAACACCAGCCTCCCATCTCACTCATTTTATGAAGCTCTGTTCTCTTGGGACCTCCATCTGTTCTCTTGAACCCACCAAACCTAGCCATCTGGTAAATGCAGGGGGTTACTAAAGATGTAATAAAGGCAAGAGGCAGACAAGAAAGAGAGAGTACTAATAATTTGCCCCATCTATGGAGCACTATCTGTACCAAGAGTTTAACATACGTAAGTACTCATCATGTCTTAACTGCTGCAAGGTTAATATTCTTGCCCTTCTTAGCAGATGAGGACAGTGGAGCTCAGGGAGGTTGAGGGATTTCTCAAATCCTGACAGTCAGGAGAAGGCAATGTGGGATTCATGTTTGAGAGTTGCACTGTGTTTCCATGGAGAGAAGGAGCAGTTATAGCACTGTGAAGACAACAGCCTGTCTGCTCTGCCCCAGCCTCTTCAGAGCCAGAGAACTTGCTTTGCACACTGTGCACAGGGCGCATGTTAGCATTTGCTCGTGTCCCCAAACACCCTGCTGTCCCTCTCACTCCCCTCTCTTCATCTCAAACCACTATCCTCAGCTCCTCACCCCTCTAGTTTCCAGGCATTTCCTGTTTTAAAATAATTCGTTACTTCTGAGATGATGGGAAATTAACATGGGGCAGTCACAAGTCCTCCCCAGAGACCTCCTGGAGGAATTCTGAGCCAAAGTTGAGTGGGTGAGCAAAATCATGGCTTCCCACAGCAGCCAGGAAGTGGAGGCAGATGAAATGATAGCTCAAAACCCCTGGAGGCCTTTATCTCTGCCTCTTCAATTAATTGAATACCATACTTTCAGATGGCTGGTGTCTCTGTATACAGGATGAAGTTGGTAGGTCTCATCCTACAGAGATGACATTGCAGATTAGGGTAGGGTAAGTGACAGCAATAGAGATCAGAGCCCTAGTGAGGTCTCAGAATTATGGAATCAGAGGAGATATATGCTTGGTAGGGAAAGGGTGAGGAGATTGATGCCAACTAGGCAGCCTGTCCTACAGTCAGGGACAAGCTCTCTTCCTAGAAGTCTAAAGAATGAGACCCATGGATAATGCCTGAACGCCCATCTATGAAGTGGACAGCCCTGATGCTGAGACATCAAGAGAGTTATAGGATGGAGTTTGGAACTTACCAGAACCTTCTAAAGAAAAACAATGCATGTAGGAGACCCCTCAAAATCCTGATGATAAACTTTGGGTGAGGATAGGGAGCCCCTGAGGGATCACAGTAGATAAAGGCCAAACTGCCATGTCAGAAATCCTAAATTCAATGAACTGCAAGGACTTTCCTTTTATGAGTAGAGTGAACAAGTTGGGACAAGCATGTCATCCATTCATCCTCCCCTATCCTCCCCTGGGTCATCCATCCTCTCATGGATTAGAAGGGGTTCCTAATTACTTGCCTGCCCAAAATGTCCATGTGTCTCTCTTCAGCCCTGATGATGGGCAGCTGCAAAGTACTGTCTTATAAAACTGTTATTCAAATGTTTATGACCCTAAATGTCAGTGAAAAGGAGACATTCTGCCTTTGCTGCCTTCTGTCAGGAAATGCTCTGACTGACCAGCACATCCTCTCTTCATGAGTATTCACTGAGGCCAGTGACATATCTGGTTCATCTCTGCAGTGCCATCTTAACGTCTGTCATTGTTTGTTGGACCGTTGGATAAAGGGAAGAGGGCTTCAATACAATACATGAAAGATTGGATGAATAAATGAGTGAATACATTTGCAAGATAGCTACCTGGGGAAGAAGTGACACTCTTACCTATAGAACCTATTTCTCTGTACAAAACTACAATATTAAGAATGGGTTATGCTTTAACTCACTGAGCTATTCGGACCGGGTAGATCATGGCACTGAGTAAGTCTGCCATGCTTGGAGCCATTCCCCTGGTCATATGGTCATACTTCCAAGGCAGCCTCCTAACAGCAGACCTTTTAGAAAGCAGGTGGCTGGAGATTTTCACTGACCTATTCTTTCTTTCTTTGTTTTTCAGATTATCAAGGAGGTCCCTCCACCCCCCGTTGAAGAGAGTGAGGTAAGTGACCAGAGCAGGGTACAGCCAGGTGGGCAGAGTGGCAGAGTGGGGCAGAGAGCTGACTGGACTGGCCAGACACCTAGTCCCCTGCCAAGCAGAGCTGGGCCCCACAGCATGTGAAGCAGCAGGAAGGGAAGCCTTTGGCCCTTTCCTAACCAGGGAAGCCAGGAACTGAACTAAACTGGCAGCCAAAAGCAGAATGGTTTCTTCCTACAAAGATAAAATGTATGATGCATACATAAATGTTTTTTATCAGTACAATTATTTAAAGCTCTGAGGTTCCAGTTTTTCCTCTTGAACATTTTAGGATTCGCTTCTCACTGCAGAATTCCACTGCATGTGTGTAGATCAGGGCAAAGTTGCCACGTTCTTCAAACAATCATGGGTTCTAGGAACAACCCAAAGCTGAAGCATTTCATTTTTCTTTAATTTAAAACAGTATTACCTAAAGATGTGCCAGGCAGTAATGAAAATATGCTGGAGGAGGATATGCTAATATCCTGGCCTTGCTTGCTCTTAAATCCTCATCATCTAAAGAAAAAAAAAATGTTCATATTCTACCACTAACTCATCCAGTAAGCAGTTCTGATGCAAGGGTGGCCTGGGGTGAAATATAATGGAGGCATTTAAGGCATAACGTGAGAAAGATGGGTCGCTAGGCAGGAATGCATAGCAAGTGGCTTTTCTAATCTGGGAGAGCTGGACTCCCTAGAAGCCTCACCTGCCAATTTGGAAACCAGAACACAGATCCAAAAATTTAGTGGGAACCAAAAACTATATTAATAAGATTTCAAATTCTTACCTCAATCCCTAAAGGCTATCATGGTGTGGAAATCGAGCACCACCCCCTCACCCTTCCCTTTCCCAATGCCTTTGTCAAGTTTCCTACATACAGAAAGGAAGATGATTAAATTTAAAATTTCCATGCGTCTCTTGTGCCCTGGACCATATGCCTGGAAGCCAAGAGATTTAATAGCTGCAATCAATTAAAGCACATCTTGTTGGAATGCTGACTTTCTGCCCAGAAATCAAGGGAGGAAATTATATTGCTGTGCAAAGAGAAAGGAGAAAAAAAAAAAAAAACTCTCTTTACATCCACAAAAGCCTTCCAGAAAAGGCACCATGGCTAGTTCCATGATTCCAGTTTGGCTTTGCTTCTGTTATGTGCAGCTGTCTCTTAGATTCCCGAAGAAAAACAGAGCTAGAAGCTCCCTCAGTGGGGCTGCTCTGTTGGCCCTGAAGTGAACAATGTTCCCTCCCTCCCTTACATTCAGTTAAAAATTGTTGCTCTTTCTTCTGATGCTGGCTCTGCATTTGCCTTTAGAAGGTGACGTGGCAGCCACCGTGGCCCCAGCACAATAGAGCCTTCAGGTATGAGACTGTGAGAGTCTAGTTTACCCCAGGATACAGCAACTAGCATGGAGTTCCACAGACAGTGCAAACTCAACAGCTATTTGTAGGATGCAGTACTAAACCCATCTATACCATTTTGGAGCCCCCAAAAGAAAATAAATAGCTAAAAGCAAGAAAATAGAAGTAGCTGGGTTTTTCCAGTTGAATCGAATATTTTTATAGAGGTTGTACTTTTAACCAAAGAAAACAAACCTGCTGTCTGAAACATAATGACAGTCTTGGAACACTTGAGACCTGAATGTTTGCATGAGGCTTCAAGGAGCTCTGGGCTGGCCCCAAACAGGTACAGGCTGTGCTGATCACCTCAGCATGTATGTTGGCCCAAATCTCTTTCCTAATATATTTTGGCAGGAAAAAAGGGAAGAAATCCGACAAAAACAAATAGTATAACTTAGCCCCTGCACAATTCTTTATACAATACTCTGAAAATGGCAGTCTGAATCTAGACCATTGTCTCTTCCCTGGGTTCAGATCCCAGCACTGCTGTGAGCATGGCTCATGTGCACCTATTGCCCCCAAACACACTGGGATTCTTTCCTTCAAGCTAATTCCTCCGTCTGCATAGCTGCAATCAATAAAACATGACTATCCTCTTCAGCCACAGCTAACTGGATCAGGAGGGGGCACTGAACCCAAGCATAGCCAGTCCACTGGTTGGTTGTGATCTGTGGTTTATGATCTATGGTCTACAGTGAAAAGATGAGTTGGACCAAAGATATTCCCAAGTTGGGAACTGGGAGATAGAAATTGAGAGATTAGGCTGTATTTTCTGGGGACAGAAGTTAATATAAGGGCCTGGGAAATACCAGCAGGGAGAGAAAAATTAATTTCCTTTCTCCTTCTCCATAGTCTCAGAGTATTTCATAATGTCTTCCCTCAGCATCAAAGTTTAAGCCCATCAGCTACTTGAAGGTCAAGATTTATGTCTAATTATTTTTTGACTTATCATCAAAGAGCTTAACATGGTGTCTAAGACTCAAGCTGTATGAATTCAAACACTCTGTGAACAGTATTAATCACCCAAACTTTCATCAGTTCTATAACCATGGCATTCTAAGGAAGGCATGTCTACTATATAAATAACTTAGAGAATGAAGACAAACGTATAACTCTTTATAATGATCCTTTTTAATATGGAATCCTCTTTAGTAGGGAATATAAACATGCATAATGTAAAAAAGCAGGACTTGCTGAGATTCCATGTAACCAACAGTGTGTTTAAAAAGAGTATGAAAGAAAAGGTTACCTGAAATTTGGAGATCTTAGAAAAAAAAAAAGCAAGGAAGTTCAATGTTAACAACTCAGAGAGGAACATCCTGGGTTAAGGCTAGTCTCTAGTTGGCACCAGAGTGAGAATTCTTCACCAGGTCTCTACTCCAAGTAATTGGCAGTTTAAGGGAGAATGCAGTAATGAACTACTGGATTTGATGGTTTTATTTTCAATGTAAAACCTTTCCGTGGATTCTCTAACTATATTTTAGTTTTTATCAGGCTCACTAGGCTGTAAACTACTCAATGAATAGCTTTTTTACATGGTGCATTTTGATATTCCCTATTAAGAGGGCCACTGAGAGCTCATTATAAAGATTCATAAAGTTTTCTTCATTGTCTAAGTTTAGTTATTTAAGCAAAGACATTTCTCCTTAGGACATGACAGTTACAGAACTGATGAAAGTTTTGGTAACTGATTCGTAACTTGTTCATATTTATGGCACAGAGAGGATTTGACTTTGTAGAACTATTAATTGTTTTGAGACCACTTGAGCTGTTAATTGGGGCCAGTTCAAGGCTAATTCAAGATGAATGGACCCAGGTAGACTTTGACAGTCCAAGATGAATGGACCCAGGTAGACCAACTTCCTCATGGGCCCCATTCTCCCTCACTCCCAGAATCTCTGCCCATGGACTGGAATTTACTCCTTCTCTCTCTCTAGCTGACCTCCTCCATGCTTTCAAAACTCTGGTTTGTAAAGGTCCCTTCTGTTCTGACTCTCCCTGCTGGTATTTCCCAGGCCTTCATGTAAACTTCTGTCCCCAGAAAATACAGCCTCAATCTCTCAGTTTCTGTCTCCCAGTTCCCAACTTGGGAATATCTTTGGTCCAACTCATCTTTTCACTCTAGACGATAGATCATAAACCACAGATTGCAACCAACCAGTGGACTGGCTGTGCTTGGATCCAGTGCCCCCTCCTGATCCAGTTAGCTGCAGCTGAAGAGAAGAACCATGTGCTTCCTAACAGGCCACAGCCCCCCTCGGCAAGGAGAGAATAAATTCCCTTGGATGGAAGGAGATGTGGGACCTAGTGTAGACACCATACCCTCTCTGGTGTAATATGGTTTAATAAACTAAACTTCAGTCTCATTAAATACAAACAGCTAGGGGCCTGGGGATATAACTCAGTGGTAGAGCATTTGCCTAGCATGCACAGAGCCCCCAGGAAAACACACACACACACACACACACACACACACACACACTACAGCTAACAATAGCTAAGAATTTATGCCATATTCTTATTCCACCTGCCGTTCATATGGGTTCTCAAAGATCGAACTGTCCACACATTTGACAGGGAAGACATAACAGGAAGCCCCATGACTAAATGGAAAGTTGGTTCTGGCTCAGCCCTATGAAGTGTCATGTCTCAGATACACACAGACCTTCATATGAAGTAAACATAGTGGGAAAGAGAAAAGTCTTCTTCACTCCCATCTCTTTCTTAGTGAAATATAGAGCTCCCATGAACACCTACCATTTTCTAACTTGATCATGCTGACTTGGCCAGACCCAGGCCAGACAGATTAATAGTACATATGATTTGATGACAGCAAAACAGTCCCTTCCTGGAACCTAGACCCCTCCTCCTCATTTCCTTTTGAAGCTCTCTGTCTTAATCAATTAAATGTATTGTCATAAACAAACCAAGAAACTACCCAAATTAGAGGCCTCAGCAGTGAAAGTTTAAACATTGTATTTTTTAGCATCGGACAAATTAAGGCCTATAGGCTCGGATATTGGGAAAATTAAATAGGATAGAGGTAAAAGGTCTGTGGTGTTGTAGGGACAAATGAGGCAAAGCACCAAAGACAGCAGGAAACAGTTTTATTTGGCTGCAGCCAGGTTCAGAGGGCACAGCTTTTGCAGTAATCAATTAATCCCCTGAACCCTGAGTTCAGGTAGTTTCAGAGTTTTATACCCAGCATGTAAGGGGAGGGGCTCAGAAGTTCACAGTCTGCAGAAGTTCACATAAAAGCAGCTTTTTCTTTCACTGTTCTGGGCAAGTTAACTCTTCAAGGACAACACCTGAGAAGGGGAGAGCTTCTTCTCCCCTTTCTTTCCTCTCCTGCCAGCTGTTACCATGGAGCCCAATTGTAACTTATCTTAAAAATGTAGACATCTCTGTGAAGCCCAGCTCAAGGCCAGAGGCCTTGTTTTCACATTTCTACAAACTACTATACAGGATATGATTGTGAAAACCTAGTAAGAGGGTGTCCAGCACCTGGAGTGCTGGTATCTTCTCGGCCAGTGGCCAAGTAAAACAGGGCAACAGAAAAATAGGAAGGTTATCTACATTGAACTCTTTTGCAGAGACTCTTTTGCTGACAGTCCTAAAATCACCCATGGTGAAGATTTCTGGAGAAGCCCAGTTAAGACTTTTCTGTAGAGAAAGGGGGTGCCACTTCAGTGGGTAGCCACCATGTTTTATAGATGCTTAAAATTCTTATTCTTTCAGAAACCCCAGAATGAGTGCTGCTGTGTGCCATGAGAATAAGTCTGAGATTCCATGCAGGAGCTTGCCTTAAGAGAGGATATAACAGCAGGCTTATAAGGTGGACCTAATTGGCCCTAGTTGGGAAGAAGGTTAGAGATTCTCCATTTACAGATCTGAGACTATCAAAATTAATACTAAGAGTTATTAATAGGGATAACATCTACTGAGCATTTATAACTATCCAAGAAACTGCACAAAAATTTTTTTTCTAGACTATTTCATTTAATTATTCAATAACCCTAAAACAAAGACACACTATTATGACCCCATTTATAGAGGAAAAGATGAGGTATGAGGTTAGAATAGTTGTATTAGTCAACTTTCCATCCTTGTGACAAAATACCTGAGATATTCAACTTCAAAGAGAAAAGGTTTATTGGCTCCTGGTTTCAGAAGTTTTAGTCCATAGTTGCTTTGCCACAATACTTTGGTCCTGTGGTGGAAGTACATGGTGGCTGAAAAGCAAAAGAGAGTAACAGGAAGGGGTCAGAGTCCCAATATCCTCTCTGTGGACACACCTCCAAGATGTAACTTCCTCCCACTAGGCTCCTCCTCCTGAGTGTTCCACCACCTCTCAACAGCACCACAGGCTAGGGACCAAGCCATTGACAAATGGGTCTTTGGGGAACATTCCACAACCAAATTAAACCAATATTTCATCCAAGATTACACTGTAATTAAGTGATGGGACTGGGCTTTGAACTTGAACTTGGAGAGGAAGCATAGTACAGCCCTTTCTCCCTGAGCCTGGGGAGCACATAGGTCCTACAGTCAGCAGCGAAGCCTCCAGTCCAGCAGGAGCCTCAGGAGCTCCTTTCTGGAATGTCAGTGTCACCTCACCTAGACCTAGGGGACACTCAGACTGGGCCCATAGCCCCTTTTAAGACTGATGTGAAGCCAGGTGCAGTGGGGCACACCTATGGTCCCCAGGCACTCGGGAGCCTGAGACAGGAGGACCGTGAGTTTGAGGCCAGCCTGGACAATTTAACAAGACCCTATCTCTAATTAATAATCAGTTTATCAAGTAAAAGACGAGTGTGAAGATGGCCATTTATTTTCTGTGCCCTCGTGTGTGACTATTCTTTTCTAATTTCTCTGCTCTCGTTTGCTCTTTTGGTCTCTTTCCTGGCCTGTCTTCCTTTTCACGATCCCCCATGGCCATGTTTCAGGACTACGCTCTAGAATAAAACTCCCTGGGTTAGTGTGGCAGGGGAGGGAAGGTGAGGGAGAGAGACAGCGAGCATGGACTTTGTATCCAAGAGCAGAGGAATGTGTATTAAATACACTGACACTGGGTGGGCATCCAAAGAACCATGAGCATCTGGCTTTAAGTACTGAAGTTATTTCCAGGTTTATTATTGGGCTCACTGATCCCTAACAATTTCTCTGTGGCAAGAAATTTTGAGAGAGGAAAACTGAGCTATGGAAAATTAGACAACTTGTCTAGGACCAGATAGGTTAGACTCCCCAGTATCACAGACCTGGCACCTCTCTATGTCTGCACAGACACTCGAGTAGCCCCCACCCTGGAGGGTCTTCTTGCTAGTGGACATCAAACACCCATTCTCTCACACACACAAATGCACCCTTACATACGTGTACACTCCAGCTGGAACAGTATGCAGTATTCAATACCCTTTTTTAAAAAGGAACATTCCTCCTAAGAAAATTAACACTATTCATTATTGAAGAATACAGAATAGACCTGGAGTGGTGGCTCATGCCTGTAATCCCAGCCACTCGGGAGACTGGTGAGAAAGATCACAAATCTAAGGCCAACCTCAGTAACTTAGGAAGGCTCTGAGCAGCTCAGTGAGAACCTGTCTCAACATAACAATGAAAAGGGCTGGGAATGTGGCTCAGTGGTAAAGCACTTCTGGTTTCAATCCCCAGTACCAAGAAAGAAAGAAAAAAAAGAATACAGGACAATCATTGTGTTGGCCTTCATGATTGTATTCAATTATCATGGTGCCATGACATGCTAAATGCCACCCAGAACTAGGAAACCTTGGATCCTTTAGAATTGTTTGTACGTACAAACAGAAGTGGTGCCAAATTTTTCTGACCTGCCACTTCATTCCTTGGAATTCACCTCCAAAACTGACATGAAGGGGGTCTCTCTGGCTTATCACCAAAGATCAGATAAGACAGTCCAGCCAGTTCTAGTTTAGTTCTGCCCTCCAGAGCCTCCCAGGCCTAGAAGTTTCTATGGCCTTTGTCCCTTACTTCATGTCACAACCTCCCAAAACTTACTCCTCTATAAATGCAAACCACATGTGGACAGCTGCATTCTCCATTTTTCTCAAAATATATCACCGTGCTGACAAGAATTGGGGACTCAACGACAGTTGCTTGAGTGAGTGAAGGGATTGGACAAATAAAAGGCCCTTGTTTGTAGCCATACAGGGCTCATCATATGGGTTTAAGGTATATTACAGTTGAATAAAACTTAAAATTAATTCAAAAGTTGATTTTAAATTATTTCCCTGTGGCTAGATTCTGTTTCAGTTATGTTCTTCTTCTATTGGTACCCACGATGAGTTTGGGATTGAGAATCCTCTTGGTTCAAACTGGCCATCTGGCTCTCCTAGCAAATGAATATTAGGAAAGCAAGAATGGTAAAGAACTTGAATTGAGGGTCCAGGTACCCTGCACGGAATTGGGGTGAGGGAGGGTCACTATTCACATCAAATCGGTAAGGTTGTCCAACGCACAGTCTCTGTGGAGGAGGGAGCCCCAAGATCTGAAAGCTCACCCTTTCTAACTACTGTTTTCACTAATAGTTAAATAGTTTGGGTGAGTAAAGGTCAATACAAGGAGCTGTGAGAACACAAGAAGGGAAACTGAATTCTCGGGGGGGGGGGATCAAGGAGTTCTTCAATGAATAGGTTACATTTGAAGGATGTCCTAAGGGATGGTAGAAGAACTGGGGAAGGGTTTTCTAATGTTGAAGCATGGAGCTGGACAAAAAGCCTAGCACAATCGGGAAAGATGGAAAAGTTCAGTGTGTGAGGACAGCATATGACTCATCCAATTATGGGCTAACACCAAATGCATACACCCAGACTCCAAATTCTACAGCTGATTCTTCCTGAGCAGGACCAGGTTGAGGGCACACTCAGGTCTGCTTGAGGACAAGCAGGTTAGAATTGGTCTATTCTATCTGAGGAATGTGCTGCCACTTGTGTTACCCAAACATTAGCCAATGTGGGGCCACCACATCCTTTAAGATTTAAACTCAACTTCCCCTGTTGGGAAACCAGAATCCCTCCCCGGTCCTGCGGTTTCTCCCAGGCACCACTGACTTCTACTCCTTGCAGCTTCTGCCTTAGGTCATCTCCCCAGTTTGCGAGATACCGTCTGGCAAACCCCAGCCCTACAGAGGGGCTTTCACCAAAGTATGGGGCAGGGTGACCACACAGTGCAGCCAGCACATAACTTCTGACAACCTTTTCTGTCCCTGTCATTCCCACTACTGGGAGGGACTCTAGGTCACCTCTGCCAGTGTCCCCTAGCAGTTAGCTGGTAGTTCAGTTCCACTCTTTTCTGCTCTTCTTCTGCCCAAACCCCAGATTCCTGCTACTTGCTCATATAAAACAATATGTCTTAGCCAGTCCTGTCCCCAGTACCCATTGAGGACATCAAAACTGTTTTTGTTTTGTTTTGCTTAAAAGAGAAAGAAAGAAAGAGATGGGGAGGGAGATTTGAGAGAAAACTGAGAATTTCTAGATACATATTTAAAAGGCAGGGTGGGGGAAATGTACCAAGAGGCTTTCTAATTTACTTAGTTGTAGAAATTCACCCTCAGGTATTACTGATTGTTATAGTGGACTTGCTGGGGTCTGAAATTTTATTCCATCAATTTTTGGTCAAATGAAAAGAAACATCAAAGATTTCCTACCCTTCCTGGGGATTGCAAAACCCTCCAGTTCTCCAAAATGTGTAAACAGACCCATGCTTGCTGCAAAGGAAACTCTGACTCTCCCCTTGGTCAAACCCTAGGCCTTTGTGTTGATTTGTGCTTGTTGTTGCTGAATTTGGCAGGCAAGCTGTGGCCAGAGGACTAAAGGATGGGCTTGGTGATCAGGAGCATGTGGAGCAGACTTTTTACATCTAGGCATTTCCTGTTGTGAAAGCTGGCCCTGCGCATGCTCACAGGGATGACCCGCCCTCCTTCCCCAGGGCCCCGCCCCACTGGAGAGTGGAGAGATGAGTGGAGGGGCTCTGTGGTGTGCAAGGAAGGCAGCTTTATGCTTGTTATTATAACTAAGCTTTCAGGCAGTTTGAGAATTAGAGGAAAAATCATTCTAAATCGTTCTTGGAGTTCATAATAAAGTATGGGGGCGGGGGGTGTCAGCATCTGGGTGCTATCCCTGGACAAGGCTCAGGAGACCCCTATATCGGTCACTTCTGTTGTTCTAGCTCTTATAGTCATCTTCTGTGCAATGAAAAAGCCCCCTAGATGGTCTCTGATGTTTGCATTCCTGTAATCTAAAAAATTAGGAGACTCATGTTCATTTCAGTCACCTATTGAATAATGGGGGACTTCTTGCACTTTCTTACATTCTTGTTGCTGATGTGTTCTATTGTAGGAGATAGCACTTCTGTTATCTCTTTCAGTAAACTGTCCTAAATCAGGGATGCCAGGCTCTGTGGATTCACACTATTATTGTTTATGTATCCGTGCAGAGAGCTATATGTCCACCTTTACTGGTAATGTGAAGCCATATCTGTAAGATATATAAGATTCCTGCTTTGACAGAAACCTTCTGAAAGTAGAGCAGAAGGTAAAATACTCAACTGGTATTTTATTATTTGGGAGGTCTTAGTTTTATTTTGTCATATTTTGTAGTCATAAATTATCACAATAGGCAGGTACAAGGATTGAGAAGTAGAAAATCAGCATTTATCTGATACCAACAAATGATGGGAAAAAGCAAAACACAAAGGGACCAAACCCAGAACTTGCAGTGAGGCTGCCAGAGTTCAAATCCAGCACTGAAAGCTGAGTGACCTGTCACTGAACCTCACTACTCATAGTCTCTAAAATGCAAATAATAATACTGCCTTTCTCCCTGGTCGGTGGTGAGATTAAATAGTTACATGAAAACACTTAGAAGAGTGATTGGCACATAAATGGTAAAGGCTGCATAAATTCAGTAGTGTGATCATGAATTCAGTGTGTGTTTTTTGAGCACCTCCCATGCACTTAGAATACAAAGGTCAAGAAAATCTACTCTGCAATCAGGGACCACAGTCCCATGGGGAAGAAGTACAGATCTATTTGGAAAAGAGAGGAAGATACCCAAGTGTGGCAAATCTCCTAGTCTGCTATGATCACTGTGTCCTTTAAGATATATATTAAATTTAAAGCTGGGCACGGTGGCATACACCTGTAATCTCAGCAGTTCAGGAGGCTGAGGCAGGAGGATCACAAGTTCAAGGTCAGCCTCTGCAACTTAGTGGGGCCCTAAGCAACTTAACAAGACCCTATCTCAAAATTTTTAAGAGGTGGGGAATGCAGCTCAATGGTAAAGAACTCCTTGGTTCAATCCCCAGAACAACAAAAAATATATATTAAATTTATTCTAAAAAAAAATTAAAGAAGCCAGACAATCCCAAGCACAGCACTTGACTCCAGGAGTCTCAATGTGCTAATGTGTTCCCGTCTTGCTTTGGAACCTCTGGCCCTGACCCCCGCCCTTTCTGCTGATTGCTTTTTCTTGCTTTGTGCCTTGCATCCAGCGTAAAATGCCCCTCTTCACACAGTGGTGGCCTTATATAGGACTCCACCCTGAGTGTGATTCCCCAAATGCCACCCACCAAGGTTGTGAGAAGCAGGCTTAGGCATTTTGAGCAATTTGATCCTCTTTGGCTCATTTCCTGTGTTTTACAAACCTCCTTTTCACCTTTCTTTCTCTGCCCAGGAGAAAAATCAGGCACTTCTTCATAATCCATCTGTGACTATGAATAGTGACACTTTTCTCCTTCAACAGGGGTAATTACAGCGACAAGATGAATAGCAGTTTTGCTAGTTATCCTTCCCTTTCCACCCATAAAACTACATGATCCTCTTGTTTTCACCCTTCATCTTAAAAGATATAAGGACCAACTTTCTGCCCCTGAGCTAAGTCACAGACATTGACTTGGCTGCTTTGTTTGAAGCATCTTATTTCTTTCTTTACATATTCAACAGATAAGTAGTGCTATTCCAAGAGCAGAGATAATAGATGGTCCCCAACTTACAATTTTTCAGCTTTACAGTGATGCAAAAGTGATACACATTCAGTAGAAACTGTAGTTCAAATTTTGAGTTTGGATCTTTCCCTGGCTAGCCATATGCAATATGATAGTTCCTTATAATGTGGGCAGTGGCAGCGAGTGACAGCTCCAAGTCAGCCACACGATCACCAGGGGAAATGTCACTACTCTACAGTGCACTGTGCCGCCAAGCTGTGGTGAGCAGTAGATTAGGTGTGTTAGATGCATTTTCAACTCAAGATTTCCATCTCACTGTAGGTGTATCTGAATGTATCCCATCATAATCCCTGGAGCACCCTGTGATAGTGAACACAACCAACAAAATTTATGTGGAACTTACCTTCTAATGTGGGGAGATTGACAAGGAAAACTTCAAACCATGATAGGATCCAAAGTTAAAAATAAAACCAGTAGCAAGGCACAGTGGTGCATGCCTGTAATCCCAGCAGCTTGGGAGGCTGAGGCAGGAGGATCAGGAGTTCAAAGCCAGCCTCAGGAAAAGCAAGGTGCTAAGCAGTTCAGTGAGACCCTGTCTCTAAATAAAATACAAAATAGGGCTGAGGATGTTGCTCAGGGGTTGAGTTCCCTGAGTTCAATCCCTGGTACCAAATAAAATAAATTAAATTAAACCAGTAGGCTGGGGCTACTTTTAGAAGAATGTCCAGGCCTCTCTAAGCAGTGACCAGAAAGAAGACAGGGAAGAGCATTCCCTGACAAGAGGACAGTTTGAGCTCAGGCCCATGAGACAGGAGTGTGCTCAGAGTATTTGAAGAGCAGAAAATGGCAAGTGGGCTAGAATGTAGGCAGAGGATGCTGGTGGGGGAGAGGCTGGAGGGTGAGCAGAGGCACAGCAGACAGAGTTTGGACTTGCTATGCTGCTGTGCAGACAATGGATTATAGACAAGTAGGAAGACAGCAGCTTGGTTCGTTAGGAGGACTCTACTGTATCCAGATGAAAGTTCACATGGCCTTGTGCCCAGGGTGGTGGAGGTGGAGACAGAGGTGGAGGGATCATTTACAAGTAGGATTGACAGAACCAGCTGATAACTGGGATGGGGTGTAAAAGGGGTAGCAGAGGGAAAGGGAGAATTCAAGAGTGATTCTCAGGCAGTAGGGAAGATGATAGGAGGAATGGGTTTGGGTGGGGAAATCAGGATTTCTCTTTGCCTTAATGTCCTTGAGATGTTTATTAGCTCTCAAGAGAAGACATGAATATGAAGTCACATTAAGAGTTCAGAGTATGTAGGCAAGATAAGATGAGAAGCCCTTTATCTTGGTCTGGTTTCTGCCATTGTAACAGACTGCCAGAGACTGGATGATTTATAAAGAAAAGAAATTCATTTTGAATAGTGCCAGAGACTTATAGGTTGGGAAGTCCAAGGTCAAGGGACCCACATCTGATGAGGGCTCTCTTACTATGTCATCCTATGGTAGAAGTTAGAAGGGCAAGAAAGTATGTGCAAGAGGAGGCCCAACTCGCCTAAAAAGGCCACTCTTGTGATAACTAACCTGTTCTCCAGATGACATTGTTCCTGAGGGAACAGCCCTATTGACCTAATTACTTCTTGTTAGGCCTCACCTCCTAACACTCTTGCAGTGGGGAGTGAACGCATGAACTTTGGAGGACACATTCAGACCATAGCACCCTTCAAAGGAATGGAGCTGCCGAGGAAAACAGGTCCCGGGAGTGCATCCCAGCCTTCCCTGGCAGGCCTGCTTTTATTTATTTATTTTTTTAATGCATATGGATAGGTTATGTGATTTTCCCAGGATCCCAGTAAGCGCTGGGATTTAGCCCTGTACTCCACAACCTCTGCTCCCACCCACCCCCACCTTGCCATAGTGGACCCAGACACATGGAACAGTGCCTTGTCCTTCATGTATCACAATCTCTCTGCAGGAAGAAGATGATGATGGTCTACCTAAGAAAAAATGGCCCACAGTAGATGCATCTTACTATGGTGGGCGAGGCGTTGGAGGAATTAAAAGGATGGAGGTAAGAGGACAGCTTGGTGCATACTCATCCTCGTTCTGTCTACACCATGATGGGGACCCAAAGCAAATGGCGACAACTCCTGCTTTCAGTCTGGTGGGGAAGTGGATTGTGAGGCAGGAGGATGGAGAGATGAGAGGTGCAACCTTTTAACTGCGCACCTCCCCATCTTACCCCCGTGAGTCAGAGCAAGGTCACACATAGGACAAGTTCCCCCACTGGTTTCTTTTCTCACTAAAATAGCATCCAAAGTTCTTGCCTAGCCTTGCCTGGCCTTCTACACATGCTCTCCCACTGCCAGGACAGTTCCTCCCCTAAATATCCACACGCATGGCTTGGGCTCTCTGTTCCTTCCACTCTCCTTCTGTTTTCCACAGCCCCCCTCTTCCCTGGCCCTCAAAACCCACAAGCAATGAGGCATGGGTCGAACATGCAGGGCACATCACATGGTTATTTGTCAGCCTTATTCCCCAAGAGCAGCCTATTTTATTTTTTCACTTTGTCTTCTTATATTTTATTTGTATTAGGTTCGTTGGGGAGAAAAGGGATCCACAGAAGAAGGTGCCAAGTTAGAAAAGGCAAAGAATGCGAGAGTCAAGATGCCGGAGCAGGAGTATGAGTTCCCTGAGCCTCGAAATCTCAACAACAATATGCGCCGGCCCTCTTCGCCCCGGAAGTGGTACTCTCCCATCAAGGTAGGTCTCTCCTGACTCCAGATGATTCCCTCTAGGACTCGCTCTTCCTGGCTGAGAGCAAATCTCCTTTGAAAGTTTTCTATCATTTTCCTTCCCCCCCCCCCCCCCCACAGCTCCAGATCTTAAAATCCTCATTGGCTTCCTGGGAAGGTTAAGCTGCAGGAAGCAGTTAATGCTTCCTGAGGGCCTCTTTGTCTCCAGGTTGCAAATGGCTTTGAATTCACATAACTGGATCAACCCTTCTCTCACCCTTGTCCTTAAGCATCTGTGCCAGTTCTCAGAAAGCTCTAGAAAATATCATTGAAAAGACACAATGCCCTCGTTTCATAGAGAAGAAAACTGAGATAGGCAAAGTCCATGCTGTGCTGGGGGCTAGAACTCAAGGGCCAAGCTCAAGGCCACAGCCTCTAGTTCCATGCTCCAAACAGACTGGGCCCACTCCAGAACCTTATGTGGAAGGGTATGAGAGCCAGCCTCCCAAGCCACCCCATGTGCGCGCACGCGCACACACACACACATACACACACACACAGACTTACCCCTGCCGAATGACAACAAAAATAATTGTTATCATCCACTAAGTTATTTGCTAATTTTGGATCAGCACTTCTCTTACAAAATCAAAAGAAATACCATTTCCAACAGTGGAATGAAAACTTCATTGGTAGTCATTTTTTCTCAGCCAAGTTCACTCGGGTTCACCACGAATTGCAATGCATTTCCACTTTGGTTTGCCATGTTTAAAGCAGTGAGATTCTTTTTTAAGATAAGATTCCCCCTGAGGCAGTGGGCTGAACTCTGGGAAGATGTGGGCGAGAAACAACTTGCTTGAAGAACAGCTGTTTGCTCCTGATTCTTTTCTAATGGGGAACATGCAGTGGCGTGCGTACATGTTCAGACAGGAAGGAGCCGAGGAGATTCTCGGAGATGAAGAAGAGAGGGAATTTTCTATTATGTTGTTTTCAGGAATCTGTACTTTGTGACTAACACGGTATCTTTGGTCATAGCTGAATTTGTGTTTCTATAATCTTGCATGTTGAGAGAACATGAATTCTGTTTGAAGAAGCCACTTTCTGCCTGAGTGCATGTTATTCCTCTGTTAACTGGTAGTTTAGGACTGAGCTTCCTGAAATAAATAAAGATATGGTCAAAAACATTTAGAAATCCAAAAACATGTGGCTTGGGAGCCTGAGGCAGGAGGATCGTGTGTTCAAAGCCAGTCTCAGAAATTTAGTGAGGCCCTAAGCAACCCAGCAAGACCCTGTCTCTAAATAAAATTAAAAAAACAAACAAACAAAAAACAGCTGGAAATGTGGCTCAGTGGTTAAGGGCTCCTGGGTTCAATTCCCCATATCAAAAAAAAAATCCCAAAACATTCCCAACATCCTCTTGGAATTAATAGTGGTTCAATGAGGTTTGTCATGTACCTACTTCTGCTAGGTGGGAGATGGGTGAGAGCCATTGCTGTGATTACTCAGGTTTATGAGCTTTCTCTCCACCAGATTTCACCCCTGGCAGGCACCAATTAATTATGCTTTGAAGCCTCAGTAAACAGCACTGTGCCAGGCAGAGAGAGGAACTCCACCAAACCTTGTTAAAGAGCTGAAGCATGCAATATAATTATGAAACCACTCCCAGAGCGTCCTCCCAGCCCAACCACACAGCTCACATTAATACTCTCTGTCCAGGAAGGTGACATTCCTCTTGCCATCTTGGAGGAAGGAGGAGAAAAAGAGGTCATTTAATGTTTATCTGGGCTGAGTGCGTGAGGAAAGGCAGGAACAAGAAGAATAGAAGTGCTGAAAAGAATTCAGAAGTAATTGTGTGGGGGCTGGTGTTGTGGCTCAGGGGTAGAGCGCTCGCCTAGCACTTGTGGGACACTGAGTTTGATCCTCTGCACCACCTAAAAATAAAATAAAGGTATTGTGTTCAACTACAACTAAAACAAAATATTTTTTTAAGTAATAATGTGAACTCTTGATTTGGAAAAAAGACAGATGTGCCATCAGAACCTCAGCCCCGTATAGTTTTAACAAGACACATGCTCTATGCTGAGCCCTGTTCTAGCTACAGTGCCTATGTCACTTGCTAGCCCCTGGGACAAAACATTTAACCTCATGTGGCCATAATTCTGCTCTCCCTTCTTGAACTTTCTCACAGAGGTCATCACAGTGCTGTGTTGAAACAAGGCACCCTCCAAATGGTTGAGCTAACAAAGGGTAGGCAGGGTTAAAGACCTCATAGAGGTAGAGAGACCCTAGGCCCTAGCAACAGGATCTCTTGCAACCCTAGGCCTGTAGGGCAAGGAGGATATGGTGACACTAGAGCCCAGTGACAGCCACAGCTCTAGAGAAGAGAGCACCCATCTGGAGCTATGCCATAAGCAGGAATAGGCAATCTAACCCTGCCCCATCACCTGATGTATGCCCACAAGCAAAGGATGGTTTTGACATTGTCAAGTATTATATGGGGGGCTATATAATATCCTCAGCTTTGACTCTTGACCTACAAAGCCTACAGTCTTTCCTCTCTGGCCCTTTCTAGAAAATGTTTTCAGATCCATGGCCTCATACAATTGTAGCCACTGCTGAAGAGGTGGAAGGGGCAGGAGGAATAAGCACCTCAGCTTGCTCTCATCTCTTTCTGGGTCCAGTGCCACCTATTGGCCAAAGGAAGCCCATTGATATAGAGGCAGGTTTCCAAGGCCTGGAGCAGGGAAGACAGAAATTCAGATAAATGATAGGGACAGGCAACTCATGGAGAAAGATCTATCTACACTGTGCCCACCTTTCACTCCCTCTAATTGGGGAGAACATCTCCATCTAGCAAAACTTTCCGCAGGCCCTGGGAAGATTCCTAGATGCTCCCCAGAAAAAGTAACCAGAATCCTACATCTCACAGGATTGCCCTGGACTTATTTCCTTCGTGTATTCCAGGAACTGTCAGGTGAGCACAGTTTCTGTGAGGATGCCCAGTGAGACCTGAGCGAGGGAAGAGGCTACAGTGGGCTCTTTTTCCACCCACCGTCCCCCAGTCTAATTGAAGGCACTGACCACAACAACCACACTTCCCCCATCCTCATTCCAGGCTCATGATCAGGAAATTTTCCCTGACAGTTAGCCTGCATTTTCCTTTGCTTGGGTTTTCACCCCCTGGATTTATAACACCCCGTGCTTCTCATTAAATTGGGACTGATCATTTTAGACAAGTTAAGTCATGCCTGTGTATATGGCCACCAGCTAGATTAAAAGCAGAACCAACTGTAGGTTTGTTGGAAGGCTTGTAGTCTTCAGAGAAACCATTTTTCTCCTTCTCCAGTAGCTTCTTCACATGACTGGAAGTGACAGAAATGACAGCCAAAGGACAAAAGCCAGAACCTGCCCTGCCAGGCAGGGCGGGCTTTTCCCTACAAGATAGGCAGACTGTGAGGGGCAGGGTTGGCTTGTCCCACGTGCAGGGCCTGGGAGCCGGGTGGTCTTTATTTATTTCCCATCAGATCCCTAGTCTGACCTTGACCTTGTAGTCAAGCAGCATTCCGTCATGACACTGCACTAGATGAAGCTGTGTGTAGCTAAGCAAGACATATCAAAGCACTGAATGTCAGATGTGCTGTTGATGGTGAACAGATTTCATCCCTCTTGGGCTACTTTTTAGAATGATTCCAATATTTTCTTAAAAAAAGACCCAAAGGGGGTAAAAAAAAATAGTAAAAAATGACCCTCTGTGTACATGTGCAGGGAAAGCTTCCAACCTTATCCATTAATTTGAATTCATTAAATGTATTCATGAATTTCATTTGAGCCTGGGTCACACTATCTACCAGGTGTTTTTTTCAAGGTTAAAAAAATTCATGGGTCAGTCGGTAGTGGCCCTATAAGTTGTACCACCCTCAAAATTCTCCATCTCTGGCTAACTTCCAACCAGCTAAGGCAGACACACCAGAAGAGAAGACACAGATGTTGCTGGGCTGGGAAGAGGAAAAGAAAAGAAAAAAGAAAGAAACCCAGCCACAAACACCCATGCAGCAGGGTGCTTTGAATGATGGCCATATAAACATCTCCAGCCCAGACTTACTGTGGAGAAAGAAGCAAAAGCCAGAGTTTACATACAACTTCCAGTTTGTCTTTGTGAAATTATTGTCTGAAGCTAAGTGAGAAACAGTGTGGAAGTCTGGAATGGGTAAATTTTTCATTTTGCAGTCAAACTGTATTAACCTCATAGGAAAAAAAGCTATTTTTAAGTGTCATCTTAATACACTCTGGCAGAGGGTTCCGAGATTTGTGGAGAAATCTCTGTTGTCGTGTCACAGAAGCAGTTGGGCATTTCGCCTGGGAGTGAGGACCAGTGTCTGAAACGCATCCTGTGGAGGTGGCTCCTGCAGGGTCTGCACCCAGACCTGATAGACATGAGGTGGCACCAACCCAGAAGGCGTCTCCCGGGCTGCAGGGAAAGATGGGAACCAGTGGGGAAAATCCCCTGAGAGACTTCTGGCCTCAAAGGAATATTATGAATAAGCCCACTTATCACTTTAAATGCTACTATCTTTAAATGACAGACTTCTGTCTTCATTCAGAAAACCAAGGCCCCTGGAGCCTCTGCCCCTCTCCTTGACTTCCGTCAGTTATTTTTATCCTCTTTTTGTACCCTTCTTTCTCTGAAGCTTACTTCCTACCTGATGAAGGAGTAGATTACCCACATTGTTTTTCTGCAGCACAGACCAGGGACCCAGGGTTTTTCTGTGGGACAGTCAGAACACCAAAGATACAATGGAACTAGCTAGTCTCCCTTTGGCCAGAATTACCAGTGACAACGACTCACCTAATGCACACACTGCAGGTAGGGTAAGGTTCCAAGTGCTTCCAAGTTGTTTATTTCTCACAATAAGCCTTGAAAGTAGAAACCATTACTCTTTTCATTTTGCAATGCAAATAGAAAAGCCAAGTCCTGGAGAGGTTAAATATTTGCCCAGACTCACTCTGTTAGTAATAGTTCCTGGTTTATTTTATTAACCACAATGCATCCATTTGGGCTAGCAATGAAATCTGATATTAATTAATAAACAAGAGAGGACAAGGAGCCTAGAGGTAAAAGACCCAATCAGAATACTTCACAGAATGAGTGACAGGTGATGAGGACCTGGGTCAAGACAGACTGGGGTGGGACTGGACAGGGCGAGATGACTGCAGAGCTGCTACAGAGACCATAGCCAAGACATAGTCTGTTTTGGAAATGAGGAGGTGTCAGAGAGATCAGAGTGGTCCTTTGATGTCCAATATTCCCATCCATGAACCAAGGCAGGGTGTGCAAAAGCAAGAGCAGGTTGAGAGAGAAAAGAGTTCATTCAATTTGTGGAGTTTAGGCTTTTGGGGTTTGTTGCTGTTATTTTGTTTTGTTTTGTTTTTTCAGTACCAAAAATTGAACCCAGGACCTCTTAAACACTGAGCATAATTCACTACCTTTTCTCCTGGTGCTACACATCTAAGTGGTTTCTGTTCCTTCACTATGATACAGGTTTAAAGTTCTGCTGAGTTAATTAATACACCTCTTCAACAGGCCAATTGTCTTCCTTCAGCTCCATCTCATTGCTCCTCCTCTATCAGGGAGTTAAGTGATCAGTGCACACAGCACTGTGGGTGGGCTGGTTTACAAAGTCAAATCCTGGGAACTGGGAGTCCCTCCCTCTCCCTCCCAAAAAAGGTGGAGGGGGGAGCCAGAAAGCCCACCTGCTTATATCCTGAACTATAAATGCTTATCCCCAAAAATCATTTAATGCAGAAAACCATGCCTAACACAGCAGTTGTTCTAGCCAGTGCTCTAAAGTCATTTCAAAAATATTTTCAAATGCTTTTGTAAATTTCTTTTCAAAGGAGAGAAACACTGCACTTGGCAAGATAAAGTTTAACCCACAGGAGCTTGAAGAACAGTTGATAAGGTTTCAGGAATATAGTTTTTAGATGTGTGTAGAATCTGCCTGAGAATTATTTCAGAACATAAAGTCTTTGAGATGATTGAGAAGTTAATGCTGCCACTATAATTGCTTTGTGTTGTAGAACTTGAACTCTCAAGACATCCACAGGCTTCCCAGCCTGCCATCCAAAGATCTCTTCCAGATCAGTGTTGTCAGACATTCCTAACACCCCTGTAGGAAAGATATTTTACATTTTGATCCAGATTATGCCACACAGGCACCCCTATACACACACACACACAAACACACATCACACATGCACAAAACTAAGAGGAAGAAAAAATCTTCCCAAAATAACATTTATTCTCACTCTGTGCAATTAACCCTCGTATTCTATTTTATTTTATTTCTTAAAAATTCTAGTCTTAACACCCAAAAATTGATCTCATGAGAGTTTAAAGGGTGGCAACCCACAGTTTAGAAACCCTGTTCTAAAGACTTACATTAAAGCATTCCAGCCAGAAGATCTGCATGAGGCAGAATCAGCAGTTGGTGTAATAGAAAGTATATAGGCAGCAGGCACAATGGTGCACACCTGTAATCCCCGTGACTTGCAATTTTGAGGCTGGCTGGGGAAACTTAGTGAGACCCTGTCTCAAAATAAAAAATAAATGGGCCAGGGGTATAGTTCAGTGGTAGAGCACTCGTAGTTTCAATTCCCTTTACCTCCCTCAAATCACATTAGCTTTAGTGATTAGGGCTGCACTGGTCTCCTGTCATTGCTATAACAAATTACTACAAACACACAACAACCCCTACAAGCTCACAGCAATACAAATCATCATCTCACCGTGCTAGAGATCAGAACCTCAAAACAGGTCTCACTGGGCTAAAATCAAGATGTTGGCAGGGCTGTGTTCCTTTTAGAAGCTCTAGAGAAAATTTATTTCCCTGTGTATTCCAGGTTATGGAGGCTGCCACACTCACTGGCTTGTGGTCCCTTCTATCCCTAAAGCCGGCAACACTGGGTTTAGTCCTTCTCACACTGAATTCCTCTGCTTCTTGTTGTTGTTGTTTTGTTTTGTTTTTTCAGTACCAGGAATTGAACCCAGGGGCTCTTAAGCACTGAACATAATTCACTAGCTTTTCTCCTGGTACTACACATCTAAGTGGTTTCTGTTCCTTCACTATGATACAGGTTCAAAATTCTGCTGAATTAATTAATACACTTCTTCAACAGCCAAATTGTCTTTCTTCAGCTCCATCTCATGGCTCCTCCTGGGTCAGGGAGCTGAATGATCGGTGCACACAGCACTGTGGGTGGGCTGGTTTACAAAGTTGAATCAGCTCTGATCCTCCTGTCTCCCTCTCTGAAAAACCCATGTGGCAGGATTGGGCCCATGTGAGAAACCCCTACTCTCAAGATCCTTAACTTAACCACATCTGCAAAGTTCCTTTTGCCATGTCAGGTATCATATTCACAGGTTCCAGGGAGCAGGGGTCACTTTATCATGAACTGAAAACAGCCCTGACATATTGGTTCTTTCCAATTTCAGCTAATTACATGCCTCCCCACTAGGGTTATTTTGGAGCCTAGGGCTCCTGACTAACTGTCTAGAAAATAGTAGGAGATCTGTGTCCCAAGGATCTTTCACTGGGCCTTTGCCTTGTCCATGCTCAGGAATTTTCCTGAATTTGTCATTATCTATGAACTTTAGACACCAAGTAGGAAGAAGAAATTTTAATGCAAGTTGAAAAGACTGACTGTGATATGAACATATGCCCAGAAATGTGGTAAAATCCAAGAGCCTGAATGAACTTTGTGTTTGCAAATGAGTGGCTACACCCAGGTCTCAGGGTGTATTCTTCATGAACATCTTTTGTGTGTCTCTTCTCCTCCTACATCACGGAGCCTGCGAGTCACTAGTCCTATCACAACTAAGCTGGCAGAGATGTGCTGTGCACATGGCAAGAAGCACAGGAAGGCCCAGTGTCTACGGTGGCCGGCAATTCGTCTGTTTCATATCTAATCTTGGTGCATTTGTTTTATTTCAGGGAAAACTCGATGCCTTGTGGGTCCTACTAAGAAAAGGATATGATCGTGTGTCGGTGATGCGGCCACAGCCAGGAGACACGGTAGGAGTCCTTAGTCCTAATGCACATGCGCACACATACACACCCACGCATGCACACACAGTTTTGTCCTCTTCCTCGGTCTTGGTAGAGCTAGAATTCCATGTATATAAGTCCAACTATTAGTTCATATTGTGACAAATCAGATACTAATTTTCAAAATTCTGGTTTTCATAAGACAGAAATGTGGGGTTTAACTTCCTAGAACTTGAGAGCTTCTCGATTTTCATGTAGTGAGTGAGAGAGCAGGGCTGGCCCACACTTTGGGCAGTCCCAAGAGGGAAGCCTGTTGATCCTGAGTCACACTGGCCAGGGGCGAGGAACAGAGTGACAGTGTCACACAAACAGGTGACAGAATAAGGACCACAGAGAACTCCTGCCACTTTCCAGCAGGTGTTGGGTCCATAGGGAGATCTAATACCCTGGGTGTGGATTTATCCAGAACTGATAGGGATAAGCTTGGAGTGTCTCCAACTAGGAAGTGGTTTTAAAGGAGAGACATAGGGAGACCTTAGAAACCATCTAGCCCATGCCTTCATTTTGTAAATGAGGAAACAGACAAGGAAAGTTACATAACTTGTACTGGTTCGGAAAGCAAATAACAATGCTGGAAGCAGCCTCAGTTCCGTTGAAATCATAGCATTGCTATTTCTTCTCGTAAGAGCTAGTCTCTCCTCCACAATTATTACAGAGCAAGACTTGGGACAAAATTCTGCCTCTACTGCCAGCAACCTGCATCTTCCATACTCATCCTTGGGAATCAGGCCCACTTAACCAAAAGCAATATAAAGCTGTCTAACCTTGAATTCTTTTCAAATCAGTCAAACTTGGGATTGAAAAATCACTTTTTCCTGACTGGAATCACCCAACCTCTCGGTATTTCATCTTTATGAAGCAGATAACAACAACTGCTTCATAGTGTGACAAATGCTTCATGCATCTGGCCCACTGCTGAGCATTCAATAACTCTCCATAGGTGAAAAATATTATTATGATTATTTGTGGTGTGCTCTTCTGCTGTCTGTGGATGCTTGATGCACAAATTCAAGCCATATTGCAATCTGTGTGTATTAGATATGTCTCATCATTGCCTTGCCCCCTTCAATATGACATCACCAACAAAGTGGAGTGAAGCCTGGTACACAGGTCTCTTGCACCTGGTGACAATGGGCATTTTGAGGTTGAGGGAATTTGATCTGAAGTTTCATAGTTTGTGCAGACTACTGACCAGCTGACTGTTTATGCTCCAAGTTGTAACTGGGACAACAGGAAGGTGTTATGAAACCAGTTTATATAAGTGTTGGGTCGACTGGGCCCTTAATGGCATATGGAATTTGTATTTTTTTTTCTGTGAAAGTCAACTAGAACCAACTTCTATAGCAACTTATAAAATGAAAACTCTACAATTAACAGAAGTGAACATAGGTTATAACGTTAGTACTCAGGGAGGGTGTTTGGTCCTATAGATGATATATCTGTTTTCTGTGGAAAATGAAATATTTTTAGCATTCATGAGACTTGTCTAATAGATTAAGAAAAACAATAGTAAGATATTTTAAGTAGGGACTGGGGATGTGGCTCAAGTGGTAGCATGTGTGAGGCACTGGGTTCAATTCTCAGCACCACATAAAAATAAAGATTGTGGCTACCTAAAAAACTAAAAAATAAATATTAAAAAAAAAGATATCTGAAGTAGGGTTCAGCAGTACCATTTTGTTACAAAACATATTGATTTCATGCACAATCCTTTTTTTTTTCTTTTTGAGCAACTGAAAAACATCTCCCCTAAAATATGTTAACATTCCATTCCCCACTGATCAGTTTGGCAGAAACAAATCCACAAACTGGGTCAACAGAAGAAGTAGAAGGAGTGTTGGAAAGAGGAAGGATAAGAAGAAATATCATTAATAGGATATAAGAACCATTAATCATTAATAGGATATAGGGCACAAGTCTGTTTGTGTAAATCCAAGAACAATGGAATGAAAACAGAATTTCCTCTAATGAGTCACACCTGAATTGAAACTCTTCCTCTTTACTAATTCTGAATGAAGTCTATATTATCATATTATCATTTGAATGAGAAACACAATACCAACTTGAATTCTCATTCCCAGTCACAGAAAATAATAGATTTAAAGAATAGGAAGTCTTTAAGGACAGAATAGGTTTGAACATATTATTAGCCCTCTCACAGTTTATGACTGTTCAGTTTACTTTAAAATGAGCTTCCTTTATAGAAATCCTGCCAAAATTGCAAGATACATGGGGCAAACAGATGCAGAGAATTGTGTCCATGTGTTCATGGAGACAGCCATAGACTTCTCTGTGGGCACATGGAATTACACAAGAACAGTCACAGAAGAAGTAGGAGCGGGAATCCAAAGCTGCCTTATGGCTATACAAAAAAAAAAATTTAGGGTCGAGGAGGACCACAATATAGTTTGGTCCACATGCTCCCTCTGCTTTGTTTTACATAAGTTTAACAGACTCGTTACAGACCTGCATGTCTTACACAGTGATGACTTGAAGAATTCCTCAGCTCTGATTTATGGGACTGACCACATTTTCCATAAACTCCTAATGACTATATCCAGCCACGTGCTTGTGAACAAGAGTCACAGGTTCTGAATTTTTCCTTCAAAACAAAACAAAAACAAAAATCACCTAATTTCATTCTCAGTGGCGTTCTAAATGGCTTCAAACACATGTTGACCTCGTACAAACCTGGCAACTCTTCCTCCTCAGTTCCTGCCTCCTCCAACCTCCTCCCAGCTAATACACCCCTCACTATGGATGTCAGCACAGACCACCAACAGAGCCCCTGAGAAAGCCCAAAGGCCTGAGTGTCTCCAGCACCCACCCCAGAGCCGGGGCCTGAGAGGCCTGAACCCAGAGCTATCACCCTTCCCAGGAACTGGCACCCAACCTCAGAGTTGGCCAAACCCCCATGTCAGGGAAAGAATGAATGGGATAGAAGGAGACATGACAGTTTCCCATCTATGTGACCTGTTTTCCCCTTTCAGCAGGGGTGGGCTCCAGTGTTTCTTAGAAGCGCCCAGGAAATCCCTGGGCCAACGTAAAAGAGAAAACACCAAGAGAAACTTTAAAGTAGCAAACCAGTAACATGTCTCTTTCTGAAATTTTGCAAGTTTACTAGGCATATGGTGTCCATTGCCTAAACCATCCCCTTGCTTCCAATAAATAGCTACTGGGTGCTCTTTCTAAAACATGGAACTCAACATACCCTTCTCGGCTCCAGACTTGCAAAAAAAAATGGGAAAAGCCCCAAATCCTTAACTTGGTTTAGAAAGGCCTACTGTTCTGGGCTGGGGTTGTGGTTCAGTGGTAGAGTGCTCACTTAGCACATGTGAGGCACTGGGTTCGAACCTTAGCACCACATAAAAAATGAAATAAAGATGTTGGGTCCACCAACAACTAAAAACTAAATATTAAAAAAAAAAAAAAAAGGGCTGGGGATGTGGCTCAAGCGGTAGCGTGCTCGCCTGGCATGCATGTGGCCTGGGTTCGATCCTCAGCACCACATACAAACAAAGATGTTGTGTCTGCTGAAAACTAAAAAATAAATATTAAAAAATTCTGTCTTTCTCTCTCTCTCTTACTCTCTCTCTTTAAAAGAAAAAAAAAAAAGAAAGAAAGAAAAGAAAGGCCTACTGTTCTACTTAGTCTGCTACTTATCCCAGGTACACTCCTTAGGAGGGATTAATTCCTCATCAAGCCCTGGACATTCCTGTCTCTGTACCTTTTCACATTCTAATTTTTGTGCTTTGAATTCCTTTCCAATCCTCTCTACTTAATAAGCTTCTATTAACTTGGTAATATTGTTCACCATCTCCATGGTGTCCCTGTAAACATTAAAAGTCACTGGCTAGACCTATGCTTTAAAGAGGACATTGCCAAAGCAGAACACACTGGACAGAGACTAAGTGAGGAAGTGTCTTTCCAGGATGGTCCCCAAGGCTTCCTACACACGTGGGCCACTGTTTGAGTTTAGAAAATGTGTTCATCTTCCAAGGACAAGTGATTGAAGGAATCTAGAATGTCTGATCTGAGAAAGCAGATTTAAAGGAACCGTGAGAACTTCTTTAATTGATTGTTTCTTGGAGGTCCTGTTATGCCTCTCAGCTCAAACCTATTTTTTAATCACTTCACCACATTCAAGGAGTAGATTTTCACACCATCGCATGTCCTTGCCTAATGTCATTTTAAAAGATTGTGTTTCACTGTGTATCCACCTTTTTTGGATATTTATTTCCAAGTATTTGTTATTATAAATGAAGACACAATCAGTATCCTTATCTTCAAATCATTGTACACATTCACGAATATATCCTTAGGTGAGAGTCCAGCTTTCTACTGGATCAGAGGGTGTGGAAAATTTTAAAGCTTTTGTACGTATTGCCAGGTTGCCCTCCTGAAAGATTATACAAATTAACCTTCACGCCAGCATCTGTAAGAAGTTCATTTCCCCAGATGTTCACCAGCATTATTGAACATGATAGATGCTCATTTCTTTTTCACACTTTCTATTGCTAGTAAAGTGGAAAACATTTTTCAAATGTTTATTTTTTTCTCTTTTATCAATTGCCTATACAGGCTGTTGGACTATTTTCCTATTAGATATTTTAAGATTGTTTTTCATATGGTTATTTTCCTAATTCATCTTCATTCATATGTTAATCAAATATTTTGAAGGCCTACTGTGTGGTAGGCCCTGTGCTATGCATTAAGGGTATAGTGCTTACTCATGAAACAAAGTCTAGCATTATATAGAGAGTGCCAACTTCTTTCTATTCTGTCATTTATCTTTTAACTTTTTAACAATATATTAAAGTTATAGGTAATATAATTATTAGATAATTTATCTAATAGTTTGATTAAATTCACATTCTTAAGTTATCTAGTAGTTTTATCAAATGTGTAAATCTTTGTAATTTCTGCCTTTGATGTCAAACTTAAAGCAATCTTCCACACTCCAAAAGACCACAAATTTTTTCTTCTACGCTTACCCCTCAATATTAGTTTGGGGTAATTATGTATGTTGTTACTTCTTCTGTCTCTTCCTGAGTATTTCAGAGGAAATTTGAGAGCTATCCTGCTATGTGTCATGTTAAACTAGAGGTCCTCATTATATTAACTAGAAGCCCTAACAGAATCATGTTATGCCAAACCAGAACAGTATCTTATCTTAGACATGTTGAAAGTGATTTAGATTTACTCTGGGTCATTGCAACAGACAGAACCAGAACTACGGGTAGATACTCCAGCAAAGCAGATTTCATCTTAAGGAACTGAAGAATGTGAGTTTTAGCAACAGAACAAGGGGTACCAGAGACGGATGCCCCAGTAGCTAACCTTACCACATGGGGTAAAACAAGTTCTAAGTCAAAGTCAACATTTCTCTACTTATTTGACCACCAAGTTACTGTTCCCTTATATTTCTCCGTAGCACACCCATTGACATGTCTGGGAAATGAGTAGTCTAGCTTAATTCTAAATATTAAGCTACAATCAGTTTTAGAGAAATCCTTCCCAGTTGCAGACAGTCCTGTGCCTCGATGACTAATTTCAGACACAGATAGGTCAGGAAATTCAGAGATCAGAGTTCATGGACTCCAGTGATTTCCTCCTGGTTTTAAAGCACTGATGAGCAGGTCCCACCCCACAGAGTCTACTGAATTGTCTGGGATGAGGTCTTGGCATTGGAGTTTTAAAAGCCTCCCCAGGTGATTCTAAAGGGCAGCAAGACCTGAGAGTCAGTAAGCTGGTCCAAGTTCCAATTTTTCACTCGGGCATCATCTCCTCTTGCCTGCCTGAAACCATTTAAAGGTAACTCTTTACATCCCTTCAGGACCCCTAAGAGTCTCACAGGCATAAGGGAAATGGATAAGCATAATCTTCATATGCTATCAGCAGCCCTTTTCCTCTAAGGAAGATAGTTAACCTAGATTCTGGCAGCTGTTATTGCTACTGCTTGGCTAAAGAGGATGGCAATGAGAAAACAGAACTCTCCTTCATGTCTTTCCTGGAAGAAATTCAATCTATGGACTAACCGAAGCCCTCCCCGGTCTTTTTGCTCCAACATAAACTCCACCCACTTTGCGTGCTCCTAGATGACCCACTGGGGCTGGATTTCTTTCTTTCTTTTTTTTTTTTTTCTTTGTTTTCAACTCCTTAGCTGCTCTCAGAATTGGCATCAGGAGGCTGGTGCATTCCATTGCTATCTGCACACCCAACCCAAAGGCACACTCTGAGCTTGTTTTGCAAGGCTGGGTCTCTTCACAATCAGAAGAGACCCGAGGAAACACACACACAAATGCACATAAACAATGTTTGAAATGCAACTGAAGCACAGCCCCAGAGGTTGTGAAATCTCTCCAGGAACTCCAGCCTTGGGGCCGCCTTCTGCACAGCTGTTTCTAATAAGGGAGGCCTGTCACATGGGCACTGTGTCGCCCGGCTGTCGCAGAGACTGACTTGAATTGGCCTAAGCAGGTTATCTCCCAGGGGGAGCATCCTTAGCCTGGTCCTTCCAAAGCAGATGAGTCCCTTGGAGTGTGAGCAAGCCTCAGAGAAAGCAGGTTCTCTGTTTCTCTTCTCCTCCCTTCATTTACCCTGCATTTCCTCCTTTTTTTCCCCCTTCACTGCCAATTTCTAAGGCTTGCCATGGCTACCTTCCTTCAAACAATCAAACATCATTTGCACTCCCATTAAGATTCCATTTCTGGGCTGGGCACTACAGATACCTACTAGCATAGAACTTAAATCTGGCTTCCTGGAGCTCAGTGTGTGGTGTGGATGAGAAGAGAGTCAAGCATTCTGTTAACTGCAAGTGGTTCCAGAAGCACAAACCCCTTCATGATAGCTTTGGGGGTAGCTATGATCTCCAATTCACAGAGCACAAAATAAAGTTCAGAAAAAGTTCTTAACTTTTCTAAGGACATCCAGCTAGAAAGAGGCAGATCTGAGGCATGAATTCAGGACTTCCAGACTTGAATGTCCACAGAGGGGATTCCTGAACTCCTTCACAGGGACTGGCAAGTCCCCAAGCACTGCTCAGTTTGAAAGAGTCTACGATGGAACAGAGCACTTGAGGTGTGAGAAATACTCCCAGCAAGGCCTCTTACCAGCCTTGGAGTCAAGTGGATTCTCAAAGTGACATCTGAGCTAAGACCAGAAGGGAGTGGGGGAAAGGGAGTACTTCAGGGAAAGTGAAGCCGGAGCAAAGATCTGATGATGAGACTTCAGTTCCTTCAGGGAGATGTCAAGGGCGGGATGGAAGAGGTCAGAGCTGGCCATGCTGCAATTCACCAGGGAGGAGAGCATTGGGAGGGCAGAGTGGACTTTGCTTTTTAACTTCCCAGTTCTCAGGGCCTGTGTAACACCCAACAGAGGTGGCCAGGAGCAGGCCAAGACTGGGGTGAGGAGCGGGAGGCATCCACAGCAAGAATTCTAAGGAGGTGCTCACTCCCAGGGACATGCACATTCAGGATCAGCACCAGCAGGGACCGAGGAGCAAATACTCCCTTAAGTGTTGTTTCCTGGGTACCCACACACCTCACCCTAGCCCTGCCTTGTGGGGGAAGCAGTTTTGTTCCCGTGAGAGTTCTGAGCTGGAGGTGCAGATCTGGGAGTCATCGGCATGGCAGTGGAGACCAATGTGAATAGATGGGAAACCAGGCGGAGTAGACAGAGAAAGGAGATATAGGTTAAATCTTGAACTCCAAGGGTCACATCCTAGAAGTGGAGTGGAGAAAGAAAAAGGTGAGCAAGAGGGAGACTTAAGAAGGACCAGACAGAGAAAGAGAAGTTGCAGTGAGTCTGGGGTCCTAGAAGCTTTGGGAAGATGACATATCCTGGAGGAGGGTAGGTCAACAATGTCAAATGATGGAACATTTAGAAGCAAGTTGAAAGCTGTCCTCTTAGGAGATGAGTAATGAAGAGGTCATGATGATCTTGCTGTCCCAGGAAGTTTAGCAGAGAATGGAGAGAAACCGAAGCAGGAACTGGAGGAAGTCTGGAGTTGGAAACGGTGCTTCATCTAATTAGGATAGGGAGACCTGAGTGTGATTAAGTGCTGGTGACAGACCCCAGCAGAGGAAGAGGTTGAGCAGAAAAGCTCCTGGATACCATGCAGGAGCCCTTGGGAGAAAGGAGTAAAGATCCTGCAGCCAGGAGGATGTGGGGAAAAAAAGCACCACTCATACACTGCTGGTGGGACTGCAAGTTGGTGCAGCCAATATGGAAAGCAGTGTGGAGATTCCTTGGAAAACTGGGAATGGGACTACCTTTTTACCCAGCTATCCCACTCCTCAGTCTATACCCAAAGGACTTAGAAACTGCATACTACAGGGACACAGCCACATCAATGTTTATAACAGCACAATTCACAATAGCTAAATTGTGGAACCACCTAGATGCCCTTCATTAGATGAATGGATAAAGAAACTGTGGTATATATACACAATGGAATATTATTCAGCATTAAAAGAGAATAAAATCATGGCATTTGCAGGTAAATTGATGGAGTTGGAGAATATTATGCTAAATGAAGTTAGCCAATCCCAAAAAAACAAATGCCAAATGTTTTCTCTGATATAAAGGAGGCTGATTCAGCATGGGTGGATTAGAGGAACTCTAGATAGAGCAAAGGGAAGGGAGGGGAGGAAGGGAGCATGAGGGTAGGAAAGACAGTGGAATAAGATGGACATCATTATCCTAACTACATGTATGAAGACAAATGGTGTGACTCTACTTTGTGTACAACCAGAGATATGAAAAATTGTGCTCTATATGTGTACCATGAATTGTAATGCATTCTGCTGTCATACATAACAAATTAGAACTTTAAAAAAAATCCTGAAGCCAGGAAGTGCCATCTTCCTTGGTGACCTCAGTGGTGGAGCCCAGGTATGGACAGGGGGACAGGAAACCGAAAGGATCCTTTGACACATCCATCTCTGTGCTGAAGGAACAGGGCAGCTAAAGCAGAGTGCCTGAGGAGGGAGAACGAGGTGGGGGGTGGCGGCGGGGACAGCCATGCCTGGGAACCTGTTGCTCCTGTCAAAGCAGACGTCTCCACTTTGTGAATGAAACATGTTTTTTTTCTGGACTCAATAAAAGGACATTTAAGCTGGGTACAGTGGCGCACTTCAGTAATCCCAGCAGCTTAGGAGGCTGAGGCAGGAGGATCACGAGTTCAAAGCCAGCCTCAGCAAAAGCAAGGCACTAAGAAACTTGGTGAGACCCTGTCTCTAAATAAAATACAAAACAGGGATGGGGTTAAGTTCCCCTGAGTTCAATCCCTGTTACCAAAAAAAAAAAAAAAAGAAGAAAAGGAAAAAAAAAAAGGACATTCAAATAGATAAGAGAGTTCATTTTCTTCCCTTCCTTCCCCCTGAAAGTGGCAATTGATCTCAGAGACTTAGTGACAGACATCTCAACACATGAAAAATGTTTCACCAGAATTATTTTCTTATGTTCAAATCAGCAATAATGAAAATAAATCAAGTTATCTACAAATTGAAATTGTTATGTTAAGGTCAAGTTTTTCTTGCACAAATAACAATGCGTTTATATTGGCTTTGAATAAACAGAGATCTTCATAATTTCTGTCGTTATCTAACGCCAGGCTGAAGGCCCCAACAGATCTGGAGAGAAAGTCAGGTTTGCTGGCCACTGACTCTTGACCTTTTATAAACTTTTGTAAGAAGTGGGTCATTTAAGAATAAGGAAAGAAAAAAGCAAATTATAGGAAATATTCCTAGAGGGTGTGATTTACTTTGGCACAGCACCTTCTCTGGATGTTTGAATTCTCAGTAGTATTCATTTGGTTCTCACCCCTGGAAATCTTTCCTTCACTGTCTCATTGAAAGGGGACGATGAGTACTTTGAATTCTTGGCACAGTTTCCTAGATTTGGAAAGAACAAGTTCAAAACACCCTGTCCACAGCCAGAACCAAACTATAACCAAAACCTGAAAACTTTATCTTATTTCAGAGAAGTCAAGCCCAAAATTGATGCTGCAAAAAATATAACATCTTGCTTTTTATTTTTTTCTTGTACCAATTTCCTTCCATAATCAGAAGTGTATCTGAATGTGCGGTAATTGGGGGTGTTGAATGTTCTCTCTTCTGCCTGTCTCCCTCCCCACCATTTTTCCCCCTCTTTCCTGAGCCCATAATCAAACTACCTTTTTTTACAAGCATATGCATTCACACATACTCCTCCTTCTCCTCCTCCTCCTCATCATCATCTTGTAACTTCTTTTAGGACTTTTGACTTCAACTTGCCTCATCTCCCAAGCAGCTATAAACAAGGCAAGGTCAAGTCCTGGTATTGCAAATAGCCAACAGGGGAGAAGTAAATGCTAGAGTCTGAACAAGAAAGAGCTGGGTAATCAAGTATCCTCTTCAAATTCTTATTTTTTTTCCTTCCAAACAGAATCAGGATTGAGGGAAGTAGGGCTTGTCTCTAGGGTCAAAAATTCACCCAAGTGCATAATATTTTAAGAAGTATGCTACTTTACCCAAACATGATGTTTATTGTCTAGCTACTTGGCCTCTGTGGGCCTTTTCCTTCAGCTGATGGCATTGAAAAAAATCATCTCTAGGGACAATCTGCAACTCAGTGACAGACCTCTATTGAGAATTGTCACAACCAAGGCTAGCAGCAAGTTCTGTTCTAGCCTGAAAATGATGGATTGAATCATAGATATCAACACCTGACCCAGGAGATAAACTTGGAGAATTAGCCATATAGGAAAGAGCTGTCCTGTATGTTCTTTCACATGTACTCATCTTCTCTTGACAGTTCTGTGACCACCTTACTTCAACCTGACCCACAGCCCCATGGATGGACTGCCTGCAATTTCTTATAATCCCAGTCCCTTAGTTTTAGGTGGGGAGGAAATCAAGGTCTGGAGATCCCCTAGCCCTCCTAGGTACATTATCTCATTTGTTCTCCATCAACACCTTACTTTATCCTTCCCTTGCTTATAAGAAAGATGAGATTTAGATAAGTTTCCTGCACTGTGCAAGATCACAGAGGGTGTTAGTGCAAGTGGCAAGATCAGAACCCACCAACCCTACACTGCCTATCTCTTGTTGAATCCTCATCCAAGGTCAGGAGAGGAAGGGGCAGTTGAGTTTGGATTTGATGTTTTGAGAAGAGAGGACCAAATCCAATTTGAGAAGGCAGAGCTATCCTTGGCCCTAAATCACCTCCCTTTCTGTCCTCCTCCCTTCTCCCATTTTCCAACATCTTCCCATTTTTATACCCTGCCCAACATGCGTCATCTGCTGAAGACCTCCCCCACTGGCCTGCTTTTCTGCACACTGTGTTGTGATCCCCGATTACCTAATGGTCTTTTTTCTTTCCCTGGATTTCACCTCTCCCCGACTTCCCCTTTAACCATCCACACACTATGCTATAAGAGTATGCTCATTGATTCAGTGGAGAGGAATTCATTCATTCCTCTTCATCAGGCACCAGGCTAGGCAGACAGGACTTGACATGAGCAACAAAGCCTTGTGGTGTGTAGGTTAAAGTATTCAGGAAAGATCACTAAATTACAATTTCATATCAAATGTTTGAGGCCAACCTGGATGATAAAGTAAAAAGTAAAAAGGGTTGGGGATGCACCTAGATGGTATTTTCCTAGCATGTGTGAGGCATTGTGTTCAATCCCAGTGGCCCAAAAATTAAAATATAAATTATATTTCCATATGATTTGAGGTTCTGTGGGAACACAGAGCAAAGAGATTTAGCCCAGGCCAGGGTATCAGGGAAGACTTCCAAAGAGAATATTTGGCTGATACCTGAAGGATTAGTTCCTAGTGAGGGAAAAGACTTCTAGCTGGAGAAGAAAGCATGTGTGAGGGTCCAAATGGGAGAAGAACGGAGAGGAAACATAGGCCAGCACTCCAAAGAGGAAGGTGAGAGCAGCCACACCGCACTCCTGCCTTTGCCTTTTCTATAAATCTAATCACCTCCTTCAGGTCCTCAGGTACTCAGCTGAAGTCCCACTTCCTCCAAGACCTCATCTAATTGCTTCTCATTGTCTGGCTCCTTCTTCCTCCTATGCTTATAGCTAGTGTCACAAAGGTTAGTGCCAAATTATTTTTAGCCAACACTAACTTTTCACTCCCTGACAATGCTGAAATCTGAGAGAAAGGACTGTAGCTCATAGATTTTTTACTTTCTCTCATGACACTGAGAACAAGGCTCAGCTTTTTTCCTTGTTTTGGAGATTATGCCTTTTTCTGAATCCCCCAAGTCAAGCAGTTGGTAAACCTTTATAGCGATCCCTTCACAGGCAACTGTGTTATAGTAGTGAGCAAAAAGACCTATTGTAAATCCTCTGTCTTTTACTAAAGAGAGAAGGTCACAAAGTCTTCTAAAGGCACCACCAGGTAAAATGGGGCTGATGGAAGCTTATTGGAAGAGTAAACTTTCATTTCAATTGCTATTCATAGTTTTCTCATTGCCATTTATTAATAACTTGGACTTTTTAAAAACGTGTTTGAAAATAGAATGTTAATCAATAAAACAACCCTTTGAGACTTTACTGGTCTCATCTCAAGTAAATATCGTAAGAATGAATTCGTCATGTTAAGTGTTTTTCCGTTTTTCTTTTTGGCTAATATACCACTGAGAGCAATGTCATTTTCAGAGTCCACAGTAATGACAGAGTTAGCCTTGGGGGTGCTCATTCCATCCATCTAGGCTTCAACACCCCTGTTTCTGGGTTTCACTCCACATCTGGATTGGGTTGCCCCACTGAATGTTGTGGCCCTAGCAGCTGACACCAATCACTGGACTGGCATCCTTCCTTTTTGGAGGACTCTGAGCTTCAACCTGAATGCAAGCTTTAAATGGGAGTAAAACTTGTATAAATTTTTCCATATACTCTCCTGCTTACCCAAAGTGAATTATAAAGGGAAACTCTAAATGTCAGAGTCTGGAAAATTGAACATAAATTGAACAGACAACATTCCTTTTTGTGGTATAACTAATAAAATTGGTCCCAATGGAAAGTCCACACCGGAGTCATCCCTATTGCTACACAAGACAAAGTGTTTCCCTTCTTTTTTTTTTTTTCTAGCAAGGGAAGTAATTATGACCAGGTTAGGGTTCTTAGGCATGGAGGTAGAGGGAAATAGAAAGGAGGATGAGGAGTAATAGCAAGTGTATCAGAACTTATGAGGCCATTGCCTCAATGCCTCATCTTGTCCGTTGGCCTGGGGGATGCCATGCTGTCCTCTAGAGATAGCCAAGACAGCTGCAGAATGGGGACTACTTTCTATGCTATACAGTAAGCATACCATCCCCCAAAATAAGCCAGGAAAAACACACGAGAACTCCCTGTAGTTCATGGTCCCCACTACACCCCATTAGCTAGCTACCCTACTTGTTCTGCACTGGATCCTCTGTTGGGAAGTCCAGAAATTGCAAATGAGCTTGATACTAAATCAAAACAGAATCTCTGGGGGGAAAAAAAAAACTGGCTCTTACAGGTAATTAGCATCCAGCCAACGTCCCACACCAGGACACTGATAAGCAACATGGAGGCTTGTAAAAGAGGTAACCTGCCTATGTGAAAATTCCAGTTTCACCAAGTTATCTCTCAGATAACTGGAGAGTCCAGTACTGAACTGAATGTGCTGACCCTCAAGAGTGTCATCCACAGCCAGGCTTTGATGGCTGTCCTTTATGGAACTCACCCAATCCGCATCCAAAAAAAAAAAGTCCAAGACTAGGCTGATAATGGATTTATGGTTCAAAGGAGAGCACATAATTTTCAGACAGCTTTACTCCATGATCATTCTCTTGCATTCTCAAGCCCATTCCATTGATAACATGTTTGGTTCTAATCCATTTCCAAGTTTGATTTTGTTTTAATGGCAACAATTTCATTATTGAAACTCTTTAGCTTTGTAAACTATGGCAAAACTGCTCCTCTATAAAGAAACAGAACTTTTCATAAATCTTCCCCAGAAATACTAGGATCAGAGGATTTCATTTTAAATGAGCAATCTTCTTACCTATCACTTCTAGAAGTTATATAGAGAGATAGAAAGATAGATGAAAAGAATTGAGGTAGATAGATAGAAACTTCAAATACAGTTTGACATGTCTTAATGAGTCTGTAGAGACCAGAGGATAAAAGTATTTCCATGATAGCAATTTAAGTCTTAAAAAGAACTTTCCTTTAAGCTCTCCACTGGCCAATGAAAACATTACCAGGACTTTGTCCTCTTATATAGAGTATAACACTAGGCAACCTGAGGGGGTTACAAATGAGCTCATGTTTTAAGAAATTATTTGTGATCTCCTTTTTCTCTCCCACAAGCAAAAGAGATTTATAGACCCAGAACACCTCAAAAGTAAAATATAGAACCAAGGAGAGAGCCACTAGCCCCATGTGGCTATTGGGCCCTTGAATGTAGCAAGTCAGGAAGGATGTGCTATAAATGCAGAACACACTCTGGATTTTCCAAGATAGACACATTGGGCGAATATATTAAGTTAAATATCATCTCTTATTACAATGAATTTCACCTGTTTCTCTTCACATTTGCAAATATGACCACCAGAAAACTTAAAACCACCCATGTGGTTCGCATTGTTTCTGTTGGACCACAAGGTCCAGAGGACTTGCCTGGGAGACACTTCGAGAGGAGGATGACAGGATTCTGGATCCTTATTGCATTTGTGGATGCAATAAGAATTTCAGAACTTATGATCACTGCCCTTCCTAGATTTCTGTGACTTTATCTTTCTGGGCAATTCCCACCCCAAACTTCTCTTGTGAGCCAGAAGTCTTACATGCTCCAAAATAGCATGGTAGGGTTTGTTATGAACAAACAATACTTAACAAAGTCTTTCTATTGCTTCTTTCCTACACCACTAGGGAGGAAAATAGGGCTTATAGCATTTAAATCATTGTTCTAAATATTTGTGTATTTATTGGATTATGTGCTCTACTTTATCTTTGAAAAGTTCCTGGAAAGCAAGCAAATGTTATGAGCAGCTGTGGGTTCTGAACATAATTTTCCCCTCAAAAAGAAAAAATGGAAAAAAACACTAATTACAAATTTATTCTTAGGGTATTTGCTTAACACGAGACTAGTAAGGCTCCAGAGAGTTGTTTTTTTAACCTTTTTATTTTCAAACAACTTTTTCAAAAGTCAAAGTTATTAATCAATGGCAGTGACAAAATATGTGATTATCTCCATTTCACCAAAAAGGAAAATGACTTGAGCAATAATGATAGCTAGTGTTTGCCAAGAGCCACATGATTTGCATTTATTTTCCTTTTTTTTTTTTTAGTACCAAGGATTGAACCCAGAGGCACTTACCCACTGAGTCACATCCCCAGCTCTTTTTATTTTTTAATTTGAGCAGAGTTTCACCAAATTACCTAGAGCCTTGCTAAGTTGCTGAGGCTGGCTTTGAACTTGTGATCCTTCCGCTTTAGCCTCCCAAGCTGGGAATACAGGTATGCACCACCACGCCCAGCTACTGCAGTTATTTTCTAATGCATTTCTTTGGTAATTCTGTTCTTGTTCCCATTTTACACACAAGGGGATTCTTTACAGAGGATTCCAGGGCTCGGGACTCAGTGGAGAAACTTGCATCTATTCATTCCTTACACACTTATTTGCTGTGCTCAGCACTGATGAACAAGGAGGATATGTCTTTTCATATCCTCCTTGTAGGGTCCACAGCAACCAAGTGTTAAGTGCTACACTAAGAGTTAAATTAGGGTGTTGAATAGAAAAGGGGTGGCTGTCTAGCCCATGTGATTGGAATAGTGGTCTCTAAAGAGGTGACTTTGAACATGAAATCTGATGACAAGAGGAAGCTGGCCGTGTTATGATCAAGGGACAGTGAGGGAAAGCCCGAAAGGCTGGAAAGAGCTTGGTATGCTGGAGGTGCAGAGGCCAGCACAGGCCAGGGTAATGGACACGGGTAGGCAGTGGGCACAGAGAGGAGGGCAGGGGTAACGGCAGCAGGGCTTTTAAACTGGGGAAAGGCATTCAGCTTGTACTCTGGGTGTAAATGAAAGCTTCTAGAATGGAGGGGCCAGCAGAGGAGAGACATGATCAAATTCACATTCTACAAAGACTGCCCTTGACACTGAGGCAGTGGGAGGAATTCTGTAGGGGGGCCAGAGTGGAAGCTGGGGCATCCATGGGGAGGTTGGTGCACCAGTCTTGGCACGGCAGTGGGCCCGTGTGGCGAGGAGCAGATGGATTCTGGAAGCATTGTGGAGAGAAAGCCAAGGAGTCCGGCTGACCGACACTGTATCTTTCTTTACACCTCCTTCACCTCCCGCAGTGTCTTTCCCCAGACACTCCATAATAATTCTCAGAAAGCAGAATGCAACTTGAGCAGATTATCATTATTTATCACCCCTTTCTTTTGTTTTGTTAACTCACTGTCCTGCCTAGCTGTTAGCCTCTTATTCCTCTTGACCTTGAGAAACACATCCATAGTAAATAATAAGGCCTTGGTGTATTCCAAAATCTGTTTGATGGAAATTAAAGCAAAGGGATTCTGTCCTTTCAGTCTCATTTTGGCTGGCCAGAAGACGAGCTGTGGGTCCATTCACTCGCCCTACTACCATTGGGAAACTGAAAAGGCAGAGGAATGCAATGTCATATATGCCAATCATCTGCAAATGGACCGAGCATCCTTAGGCACAGCATGGGGTAGGCTCTCCTACATATGGAATGAGGAGCTGGGTGCAGCTGGACACACCAATATGCCCTGCTACTTGGGAGGCTGGGGCAGAAAGATCTTAAGTTTGAGGCCAACCTAGCAAGACTTTGTCTCATTAAAAAAGAGAGAAAGAGAACCAGATGGTGTACCACTAAGTGGTTATTCGTTTACTGCTGCTGACAGTAAGATGAAGAGAGAGATCATGGATGGAAGGGCAAGCTGAAGGCCAGGGTTGATCTGAAAAGACTATAGAGAAGAGGTGTGACTTGAGCGTTTCCTTAGAGGATGCTTTCAGACCTTGGCTAAACAATGAAAACAGGAAGGGTATGAAATCAAAACAGGTTACCAGTCAGCAAAAGTGTGCATGTGCATGCAGATGTATATGCAGCTCCTTCTCCAGCCAGTGAAAACTTTTTCTTGGCATGAGCACTGAGCTTCATTAATACCCCAAGGGCAATAAATGCTGTCAGTTCTAAGGAATGAGAACTCGCCCTCCTTCATTTACTGACACAGCCAGTTTCCTCCCAGGAACACATAGAGATCAGCCATGGCAGCAGGTGTTAGGCACATCTGCATACACTACACACCCACCTCTTTCTGACATGAGGGAGTTTTTTTTACTCCTTCACATCAATAAGCTACCCTCCCTCTAAATCCTTCACTGGCTCCCACTGCCGGCCCACACAGGGTGTGCTTTGCAGAACACTTACTCTACAGTTGTCCCTGAGCATCACATAAGTTTGGGAAATGCTGCACTCATAATGTAAGGTGGGTTTTTCTCTCTGCGGGACTTCAAAGATGCTTTAATGAGCTGGCGTGCCTTGGAATGCCTCAAAGGGGAAAATCTTACACACCTTTGCCCAATTTATAAATTATTCATCTGTTTTCACAGAGTGTCACTCAGGGTGAATGTGCTTTTGGAGACATTATGGGAAATGGTGGGCTGAGCCGTATTTGCCCTGGTGCCCTCCAGGCAGTCAGACCCTGCCTGCCTCTCAGGAGTCCTCGAAGACTTTTTTCCAGCCCCTGTGCCTTGTCTATTCCTGCCTCTGCACTTCTGCTCACATCACCCCTCAGCCCCATTACTGTGTCCCTTCCTCCTCTCCCACTGCAACTCTGCCGGAGTCCTTCTTCTCTAGAAAGCTTGAGATGTCTCCTGCCTCAAAACCATGTGACACTGTTTTATGTCACATGCATTTGGGGTCTGATTTCTACCACTTTCTATCTCTGATATGTGGCACATGGTAGGTGTTCAATAAATTCCCTATCAAAAAAGAGGAGAAGCAGGAAGGAAGTAAAGGAGGACAAGCACCAAGAAAGGTAGAAGAGAAGAAGGAAGAGGAAAGGAAACCAGGGAGGTGACAAGCAGAGAAAATTCCACAGGACTTAGCATGATACTTTTTTCTGAGTGTAGGTGGGAGGCAAACCCCGGGGGAAGCAGCCTCGACTGTGGAAAAGAAGATCTACAAGGTTCCCCTTATGGGACCTGCCAAGGCATGTGGACATGGCTCCCTGTGGCACTTGGTTGAAGGGTGGTGCCCATTTGTAGGGCGTCAACTGTAAGTGGTAGGTACACTGAGATCAGGTATGCAGGTTCAGACTGTGACCATTCCCCCAACCTGTGCCTCATAACATACATTTCCACTATTAAGAGAACAGTATACATCTTCATTTCTTTGTTGGTTTTGAAAGCAGCGCAATACACTCTACAGTGGTACTAAATGTTAAAATTAATATCTACAAATTATAATTTAAAGCCCAGTGCAGTGGCACATACCAGTTATCCCAGCGGCTCAAGAGGCTGAGACAGGAGGATCTCGAGTTCAAAGCCAGCCTCAGCAACCACGAGGTGCTAAGCAACTCAGTGAGACCCTGTCTCTAAATAAAATACAAAATAGGGCTGGGGATGTGGTTCAGTGGCCAAGTGCCCCTGAGTTCAATCCCTGGTATCAAAAAAAAAAAAAAAGTACAAATTAAATAAGTCTAAAGCTACTGCTATAAGAAGCCTAATGCCAAAGCCAGTATCTTGATTTTGCAGAGAAGAGGCCCAAAGGCCTCAGAGCAGCTTCAGTCCAGGACACTCACTACATGGGCTGTTTGAAGCTTGTCTTATGCTGGGCAGTCGGTAATCTCATTCTCAGGCAAATGGCCAGTTGCCAGAGATGAAGACACAAGAAACATTTCCATATTGATATCATTATTCTAACTCACACAAAAATGGCCACCCCTTTTCACAAACTTGTTCTCTTAAAGGAACTAGTCTTTCTGCAAAGGCCAGCAGCCAGGCCAGAGTTCCACCCTGGAAAAGTTCATCCTATGGAAGCACAGCTGGGCGGGTTCCTCAGACTCCGTCTCTGACACTCTGTTAAATGCCCAGATGTATTTCTTTCATGCTTGTGCATAAATTCCATTTCAGAGTGTCAGGGCAACACCTAAATCAGGCTCCCAAATGTGGTTCATGTGGAAAGAGCCCGGGCCTGGACGCCAGGAGTCCTGGGTTCCAGTCAACCTTCCCTCTGACTTTTACAAGCTGTGAGCGGATGACAATGTCCCAGGTGCCAGCAATGAATGACAAACATAACAGGCCAGCATGGGGTGTGGGAAAAGGCCAACCCAGCCCCTCTGGTCCACAGAGCAGCCCACAGCAAGGCAGGCTTGGCCAGGGCAGGACTGAGGCCAGAGCAAGAGCAGCAACTCCACACTGAGTCACGGGCAGCCTTACAGGGTCAGGGCACTGAGTAAACGTGGGTGAGAGGCCACTGCAGGAGAGTATTCCTGGGGCCTGTATGGGGAAGAAGAAAAAGTGACCCTGGAATCCGCAAGTTTAGGGAGACCAAGCACCCCCCCCCCCCGCTTCCACATCACTTGTCCCCAGTTTATGGGACAAGAAGACTTGGTCAAAAAGTGGCTGAGTTGTGCTTCCCTTGGCTCCTTGTAAATGTTAATCATTGAGAGGAATTTTTCTCCTACCACCAGTTACAAGCATAGCAGGCCCCAGAACTGTTCGGCCTTCTTGTAGATTATTGGCAGGTCCTACATCAAAAACACTCTGAATTCAGTTGTTAGCAAACCCAAGCCAGGAGATAAATCAAAACCTCAAACTTGATCCAGCGTTAAATCTTCACTCTTCCCCTAGCCAAGCTGGACCCTCCACACTGTGAAGAGGGAGGGTGGGGCTGTCTCCTCTGTTTCTCTACTTTGCTCTTCTCCCCAAGTCCCTACCGCTGCCTGTGAACCAGGTTCTCGCCCCTCTCAGGCAGGGCCAGGTGGGCAGAGGGTTTTCCTTGAACAGGGTCCTTGTCAGGCCACTGTGCTCTGTGGGCCCAGCTGTGTTTAAGGCTGCCTCGTTTTTCCCACAGGCTGCCCTTTGAAGCTTCTTTAGGTTCTTCTTTTCTGCCGTTTTCTTGACATGGACAGATATTTCTTTATTTCCAGTGTTTGCTTGTGACAGTTTCCACAGCCTCAGGATCTAACAATCACCCCCAGACTCTTGCTGCTAAAGTTCCCATATCCTGCTGAAAGACTTCTTGGGTAGATCCAAGGGGACCCCCGCCCAGATCCCTTTCTGCATGGCTCATACCTGTCCTCAGGAGTCACTCTTATAACCCAGAAATAGCCAGCCTCAATGCAGCCACCTGGATCCTAGCCCCACAGGCCAGATGGCCCTCTCAGTCATGAGAGATCTGTGTTCACCATCTCCAGGGGACTCATTTCCAAGATCTCCAAGTAACCTCATGGGGACAACCCTCCTTATTAAGGTGAAGCCCGTGGAACCTTACCCCTTTCCCCTAATGAGAGGACCCCTGGAGACACAGAGCACAGTGTCCATTCTCCCAGGCTTCTTTATAGATCCTTCTCCTGTCCTGACCCCTTATATAGCCTTCATCTGAGAAGTTCAAGCCTCATGGAGCCAGTGTATAGATGTGTCCTTGGCTTTGGTTGGTTAGGCAACTCATTGGAATCTCTTACAACCTGGAATCTAGTCAAAATTTCCATTTTAACATTCATTGAACACTGATCTCAGATTTTAATTACCTACACATTTAAATATAAGCCTCATGGGGGCACAGTCTTCATCTGGTATATCCATTACTATAGCCTAACATATAATAGGCACTTCCTGGATAAATATCAAGTTAATGAATTAACTACTAAGTAAAGTAGCCCCTTCACCCGCCAATCTGTAAGCTTTAGGAGTAGGAACTGAGATGATTTTTACTCATTTTCTCCCCAGGGTCTGGTAGAATGCTGGCCAATAGTAGGTACTGGAAAAAAAAATAGTTCTTAATGAATTAATAAACCTGAGCAAAAGACCACATTTGTTCTAGGCAGGACTCATGGAGGCTCCACTGCCCCAAAGCATTTCCTCCATCCTTCCTCAAATTCTTCACCTGGCCACACTGCTTACAACTCTGCCAATCTCAGATTCTCTCTGCCAGTTTGTGTCTTTTGACACATATCTCCACTGGGTAAATGGGAGCCATTTGCACATACGGCAACTGGATACAAGAAAGGTGCTGGAAGACCAGTGTCAGGGGCCTGAAGAGAGCTGAGAGGGATACCTGACAGGCAAGGAGATGGTGGGCCACAAGCAGGGCACTTTGAGAATTGGCCACAGAGAGTGCATGTGCCAGGAGGTAATGAGGAAATGGGAGATACAGCCAATAATTTTTAAAGTTTGCCTTTAGCACTCCATCCTCCCACATGATTTTTAAGAATCAGTGAATTTTTACAGCTAGAGGGAATCTTAAATAGTATCAGATTCTGTGGTTTTTCAAACAGGTTTGAGCCAAAAAGAGAAATACTTATTTAAATGAAATCTTATCAGAAGCCCAGTGTGGAAAAACAGATAAGTGGATTTGGCCTGGTTCTAGGTGGGCAGTGGGCACCTCCACACACACTCACACAAATATGCACATATACAAATATACGTACACACACATACGCACATGCATATATACACGTATTCACATAATAAAATTTAATAAATCATTTAATAATACATTTAATAAGTCAAAGGAAGAACCCTTTCATGGGGCCATGAAAGACTTCCCCACGAGTTTAATACCACCATCCAGTATTCCCTCAGTGCTGGCTGTATCCTGGACTCTGTGTTTTTCACTCACAACAAATGACCATTGTCATTGCTACATTAACCAACACTTAGGATGCTGTTCATTCAACCTTCTCTGAGCCTTCTCAATTGCAATCAAACATCCAATTTACATCATTCTGTCTTTCCTCTAAATGTGTTTTGAGACATTGTATGAGATGATTTTCTGAGATGTAGACAAATTACATCTGTCCGCCCTCCTCTATGAATCTAGTAAGGCTTGCAGAAAAAATGAGGTTTGGCACAGTTCACTCGCTGTGAACCTTTGCTCACAGAGATGACCACTGTTTCCTGTCTTTGGAACTTAGAAGCCATCTGTTTAATAATTTGTCCTAGCTTCCTGCCAAGCCCTGACATGCATCTCTCCAGTCAGCAGTTCCCACCAAAAATGCTTAGGGCCTCAGGGTCTCCCATCCCTGCTGCTGGCCAGTGTCCAGGTCACAGAAATGACTTCTTGGTCCCTAATGCCTTTAGGCTTTATCAGAGGGTACAGGCCACTCGACTGTTGAAAGTACAATACAGTGTAATTATTTCTGTATCAGCAACACCTATTGAGAGCTCAGGATTGGTTAGCTCAGAGTGTAAGAACAGAGACTTTACAATGAAACAGAACTGGGTTTGCAGCCCAGCCCTACCTCTCACTGTGTGGTTGTGGCTGATTGCCCTCTGAACCTGGAAAATGAGCTCATGGGAGAGCTGTGAGGATGGAAGGCAATTTTGTGCATGAAGTGCTCAGCACTGTGGCTGGTGAATATCGGCATGATTGTTGTTAAAAGAAAATGACCTCATCGATCCACTACTGCAAGCCAGGGGTGGGAATGGGCAGGCCTCCACGAAGGGCTCATCTGTGAGGGGGATATTCGTGCATACACAATACAATGGTTTTTCTAGTTCTAGGAGGTGGACAGGAAAGACTCCCTTCCCTGTAGAATTTGAATTCTCATGGAAAAGAAATCATGTTTTTCCCCTTTCAGTCACCTGGTTTGTGAATCTGCTGCCCCCGTTCAGACCAAAGCCCTAGAGGAATGGCCCCGGGCTGGTCCTAGAGGAAGGACTTTCCAGAAGTTCACATGGGTTATCTCATGGGCAGATTCATCAAGGTGGCTCCTTGTCCCCAGAGAACTCAGTAGAAGCAATTCAGAGAGTCTTCTTAAGTCTTCTGCTTTAAGGAGACAGGGACAGATGGAGGCCCCTCAGAAGGAGAGTACAAACCCAGGAGGCAAAGGGTCCATGTGCCCAGTCCTCATGTCAAAACTGCAGAAATGTCACCCATGCCTTTGTTGATGACAGTTAAACTGCAAGATTCAGCTGCAGTGGGTTTTAGATCTTCTGGACCACTTTGCAAAGCCAAGGTCTTTTCAAAGTTCTTGAGCTAAAGGCAATAGTACTAAGGCAGCTGGGAACTCTTTTATGATTCAGTTCTGAAAAAAAATAATAAAGGTTGGGTATACTTTTATATTCTCATACTAAAGGTAAGTCGTCAGGGAGATTCCATTGTGTTTGTTGGTCTGAAAGTCATGGATCCAACGTGCCATAGTCACAGATGCAGACTGCTTAGAAAACTCAGAATCCAGCTCTTCTCACCGGGTGATAGGGACATGGGTGGATAAAAAGCAGAAAACTGCAGGGAAGACCCCTGAAGGGCAAGGGTGCAGCCAGGCCCACTTTTTCATAAAGCACCTATCCCCATCCGGGTGACGGGGGCTGTTCGATGTCGCATTTCCGGTTCTAACATTGACCAGCTTTCAGCAGGATTCAGAAATCACACTGGGAACAAAACCAGGACAGCCAGGAACCCAGCACCAGAAGGTGAAACCCGGCCCAGAGCATCTGGCTGCTGTAACTTACAGCATTAATAAAAGGCTTGCAGAAAACCAAAGGCCTATTAAATATCCCTGCCTCACCTAGACTCACCATTTCATTGGGGTGGGGGCCTCAAGGCAGAAGGAATATAAATGGTGCCAAAGGCTGGAACAACTTTGCTCTGAAAGGCCCGGATCCAGTCAAAACAAGCCAGGAGCCCTGATAGCTGCTCTGTTTTGATATCAGAAAACCATTCTTGGTTTTGCTGATGGTTATGATTTTTATACGTGTGTGTGTGTGTGATAGACTTAATGCTTAAAAGAATTAAATCACAGTAAGACCCAACATCACAACTTCTGCATCTACCATGAGTGGACATCTTCTCACAAAGCCAGCGTCTTGTTAGAAAGAAGTCCCCAGATCCTTATCAGGGTCTGGTGATCCTACTCTTAATTTGAGGCTCATTCAGAGCATGCTTACGCAAAGTGATCTGCAGGCCTGTGCTGTGATTAGAAAGACTTCTCTGGAGATAAGTATCTCCCCAACCTACCTACCAGAAATTTCCTGAGAGGAGGAAGATTCATCCCTTTGACTTAAGGACCTTGAACCTAGTTAATATCCTAGTACCCAGAAGGAGAAATCACACACACACACACACACACACACACACACACACATACACACACACACACACACCAATGATGAAAATTAAGATATCTGTCTCCCTTAACCAACTGGCTAAGAGTAGATATTTAAGTTCTTTAGTTTTCAGATTGCTGATAATTGGGTCCTTTATCATAAGCCAGGCACTGTCTTCACATATCCCAAACTTCCTGATTCTAAGAACCACTTTCAGCATATGTTAAAATGGCAGGTTCTCTTGGTAGGCCTAATTCAGTAGGTGCAGGGTGGGACTTTCTCAACTATTTTTAGCAAGTAGCTTAGATGAGGCTGATTCTCAGGTTTCTCTCTGGAGAGGCTTCCTGGTTTTCCCAAAGACCTCCTGACTGTGGTGTCCCCACTAAGAGAGAGGAGCTGATCACCCAGGATAGAAAGAACCCAGTTGCTTTCTTGAGCCCTCACTTAACACAGCTATTTCATGTTGGCCAGATGGTCCGTAAGCTCCAGGTCCTGTTCACATAGGCTGTAACTGGGCCAGGGCTCCCCCATGCTAGCTCCGTAGTGTCTCCTCAATTGATTATTTTTATTTAAACACCAGACCTGTTGTTAATCCTAACTACCATCTCATTTAATGAAACCTCTTGTTCCAGCTTATCCAGTTTTCCTTAGCACTCTGACCCCATTCTCCCTTGCATCTGTTAGGCACCCTCCAGCTGGGAGTCATCAGGATGTGAGGTGCAACCTGCCCATGAACCCTGTTGTCCATCTGTGGCAGGAACAATGACTGAATTTTCCCTTGCGTTGTGAATAGGGCAGCAAATCATTGCATTGAAGTCTCTGGGCCTTTGACACTAGTAAACTTACAGCCTGTATATAGGATATAAAAGGCGCTTTCCACCATATAATGAAGACAAGTTTAGATAATTGCTCTTAAAGCAGGAGTGTATGTGTTATTCTTTATCTATAACCTTTGGGGACACATATTCCACATCTTGGCTTAAGTAGAATGTATGTCTTAAGATGAATGGGAGTGGCATGTCCACTCTCCTGCTAGATTGTAAAGACAGATTCTGTTGTCTTCCTGAGTGGGCATTGCTGGGGGCCAGTCTTGGCTTACAGCTTGTCTCCTGGAGGTCCCCACATTCCAGTGATTTCTTTCTCTTTATCATATTTATTTTGAATCTTTTGAAAAGATCATCATTACCTCAAATATAGAAGGTGAATTTGTTTGATGTGTGCTATGCACACAGCTCCGAAGAACCATCTAAATAAAGTGAAGTCCTATTAAAAAAAATATTATTTAAATAATAAAGGAGATGAATGGAATGTCACAAGAAAGGCTTTATCAATATTCATTTATTCACTGAGAAGTGGAAACAGGGGAAGACGTTTGTTTTGTTTTGTTTTTTGTAACAGTGTGGAACCCTTAAATTACACCACACATTTATAAGAGCTACCTATGGACCAAGAACTAGTAAGAGCCCTCCAATTATAGCAGACCAGAACCCGGTGGAGGCAGTTCTCCAAAATAGTTACCTTCCATTGAGACCCACTTCAAGACACCTTTCAAAAAGTAGCTGTACAACTTTATGTGCTTAAATACAGTACAAATTTCACATAAGTGATATTAGAATTGGGGGGACTTTTTAGCTCATTACCAGTGTGAAAGATGATTTCTTTTCATTTTCCAGATAAAATCCCATTTTGACCCTCACACATAGTTCAATTTTTAATGTGAGAGTAAAAGCAGATCTACACGTGAAATAAAAGGGATTCAGTGAAGTCTTAGTTCCGATCACAGGATAGTTCATCAAAGACTCTCAGAGTGAGTTAAATTTTGCGTGAGGTGGGGAGAACCCTGCTTCCTATCAAATTATGAGAAAATGGGGAACCCATGAAATGGGGAAATGGTGAAATGTGGAAATAGAGATATGATTTCTGAATATTAATCATGGCCCTGTTGGGTAGTGAACCTAGATTTCTCTTTTCTCTCTTTTTTTTCCCATAAATGTTTTAATGCCCTTAATTGCTTTTATGTAATGAAAGAAGTGATAGTTTAAGAGAGATAAAGAAGCAGATGTGCACTTTAAGAGATAACTTTAAAACCACATCAATGATGTCTGAGCTAGACTCTCTCCCTGTTAGGTGGAAAAAATGTTCCGGCTCATTTCATTCAAGTCCAGTTGGGGAGGTGTGAGTAGCTGGTCACACAGGGACACAGAAGTTCTCTGCAGTGGCCACTTCTGCTTTTGTTATATCCAAATCACCTATACTTTTGCAGCCTCAGTCTCCAAAGACACTCATATGCAAGTTCACCATTGTTTAACAAAAAAAAAAAAATTCTCCAATCTTCTGGCTGTCTCCTTGTCTAGTGATCTCCCAAGGTTTTGACACTCAGAGCTTTGGTATGAAACTCCATCTTCATTTGTTTCATGATTCTTTTTTCTTTACCCAATGACAGTGGATGGTGAGGTAATGTTTTCTGGCAGACTAGCCCAAGATTTGAAACTTTTAAAAAGTGAAAAACATTGAGAATTTAAAAAGCCCGTGTCCAGTATTCTTTCAATGACTTGATTAGACAGTGATGTTTTTATGCCAGATGTTAATTCCAGAGCGATGGGCCCATTGTTGTCCCCAGCTGTCTCCACTGCAAAGTTGAAATTACTCATTCTCTATAACGATAGCAATAACTCTCTAGTTACAAACAAAAACCCAAGAAAACTTTGTCCCCCACTCACCCGCCAGGGACTATTTAGGAGGCTACTCCAGCATCAAGTGGGGTATCAGCCAGCCAGAATAGAGTGAGGAGTGACCTTGAAGTTGCTGGATGGTTAGGAAAGGGGGTGAAGAGAGAACGGGCAGTGGATGAGGAAGCATCTTTGCCTAGGTTTCCTTAGATTCCTACAGAGCAGGGCCACTATCCAGGCCCTGACCTAACAAGATGAGAGATCCAAAGGTAGGGCTGTGTTCTGGAGTGGTGGGATCGTGACATTTTTGTTCTATAAACTACTTTTGCCTGGCCCAGAACTGCTGAGAGCCACGGCTGAGTCTGTATGGCCCCTGGCATTTTGCCAACAGTATTGATTGACAGGCGAGGCATTACTATCCGCCTCTGCCGCAACTTTTGAGTTCTCGCACTATTTTGGAGTTCTCGTGGGGATTTCCGGGGATTCCCCGAGAGTTCCCATTGGTTGGGGAAGTGCAGGAGGAGGGATTTTCCGGGAGAGATATTTCCGGCTGGGGGTTCCTGGACAAGCCTCGTGGCGTTCAGGACGATTCCCCGGGAGCTGTGTGAAGTGTTTTCCTACAGTTTAAAATTAAAGTTTGTTCCTGCTTCAGTGGCTAGTGATTTGTGCCCAGCCAGACTGCGGCATTTGGTGGCCCGTACGGGGAATCGTCCTGAACGCCACGAGGCTTGTCCAGGAACCCCCAGCCGGAAATATCTCTCCCGGAAAATCCCTCCTCCTGCACTTCCCCAACCAATGGGAACTCTCGGGGAATCCCCGGAAATCCCCACGAGAACTCCAAAATAGTGCGAGAACTCAAAAGTTGCGGCAGAGGCGGATAGTAATGCCTCGCCTGTCAATCAATACTGTTGGCAAAATGCCAGGGGCCATACAGACTCAGCCGTGGCTCTCAGCACAGAACCTTCTGTGTTGCATTTTTGCATAAATTACAATTTCATAATTACTTTTATGCTATTTGTGTTCCTTAATGTGCATTCAGTTAAGGAGGGAGAAGGGGTATCCCTTTATTTATTTAAAGAATGTCTTGGTGATTTGCCCTTGACTGCGGTATCAGTCTATTAAACTCCTTGGAGGCCCCTGTGGAGAAGCAAGGAAAGGGCTCCCCTCCAACCTAAAGCAGTTCTGAGCTGACCTCAGGTAACCTCTACTCTGATGGCCCCTGGGAGCCTGTTGGAAGATGGCCCAGGACTTGGAATTGCTTCAAGGGTGTATGAATAAGGAGGAAAGTTGTTCAGTCTCATGTGACCAACAACTGGAATATTAGCAAACCAGAGGAAATGCCATGCCTTCCTCAGATCCAGTTCCTTTTCTTTAGATGACAACTTCCACATGGGCTTCTAGCTGACTCCCTTTCCTGATCCCCTGCAGCCTTCCTCTCATGATCTTTTCTCTTCCATCTGGTCAATGCCCTTCCTACTAACTTACCAACCTGAGGAGATGAAAATCCTGAATGTTCCCTCTTCATTATTACACACATAGAAGGACATAAGGAAAGCCACCGTGGAGGGGACTGCACTCAGCACATCAGCAGAACAACTCTGGATTGTCTCCAGGAAGGCCCCTCCAAAGGCCACCATTGAAGCTCAGTTCAAACAAGGACAGCACTTCTTGAAGTATCATCATCCTCACCACCACCAAAATGACCCCTACAATAGTTTTAATTTTTGAGAAGATTTGCCTAAAGTGAAAAAGTGCTTTCATATTTTCATTGTGTGTTGCTCCCCGGAAACCAAACCACAAACTGAGATGGTAAAGAAGAAGTATCTGCTATCAAGCAAGACCCTGCCTAGGGAAATGTGGCTTGCCTGGAGGGAAAAATGGCTAAAAATTACAGAAGATTTGTTTGATCTCAGATATAGATGTGCACTCAATTTTAGCCACTGGGTATGTGGTGAGCAAAACCCACATCTCTACTCATCCCCTTCAAGTTTTAAACACTGGAACACAAATGATGTTCTCATCTCCACCTGGTCCTGCAGATAGCTCTGTATAGCAACAATTTGGCCGTGCATCAGCATTTAAGATTGCGGGGGGGGGGGGGGGGAACAACTACTGTGACCTGTATCAGTATGAATTCTAATAAGTTATATATAACATGAGGAAAAAACTCAAAGTATTTTCAAGGCCTAGAGACTTAGGGATTTCCGTTTTATTCCCATAAAAGATATTGCCCTTGTCAATTGTCAGGTTGCACCTGATAGTTCAGATTGTCTACTAAGAAGTGATGCTTATAGACTGTCCAATCTCCTTGCAAGCAGTAAGTTGGAACCCTGTTGGCTTTGATTGACTGAAGATGGTGTCAGCACACTTTGAAAGTAGACTCAAGGTAATCCAGATGGTAATTGGCCATGAAGGTGTTTTGTTCATGAGAAAAATGAAGGACTGAGTCCTTTTGCTGCCCTTCTATTTAGCCTTATCAACTTTTACCTCTCTACCCCTCTCCCCTGCCCCCAAATCCCTACCTACCCGTAAATGTCCGTCTTCCAAGTTGCACAAACTGGGCTTGCATTCTGTTCTCAAGTGCCCTCCATGCCTGCTATTCTCTTGGGCACTCTTTGCACAAGAACACAAAGGAGTGTCGAGTGTACTGCGTGGTTCTGTAGAACAGTCCTGAGATGTTTGTCTCTTGGTTCACATCCCACACAGCTGCTCCCTGTCCCCAAACATGTAAATCTGTGTCTCCTAGAAGCTTTGAAAACATCATTTTCCTCTGAAAATTACACAAGAGACAGAGGGGTGTGACTTTTATCTTTTAAGAAAGTAGTCCTCAAAACATTAAAAACTTAGTGATTAGTCCACATTATATTTTATGTGAAGAGAAATCCACATGGAGATTAAACTAGTCTCTCTTGGGCTCCTTGCACAAATGTGGGAAGGTGAGCCTCAGGCCAGAGGAGGCCTGCATAGGTGTTTGGTGCCACCTCCCTCCTTTTTCTGTGTTTCTCCTGACCCAAGTAGATAAGCTCCTGTGCTAAACTCCCAGCCAGCTTCTCCAGCCCCTTCTCCAGGGACCTGCACACTTTGACACTTTTGCCTCCCCCAACACCATGAATATTTGCCCTTCCTGTATCCTTTTCTCCAGGCCACCATCAGCCTCAAATTTTAACTGTCTTTTCCCTGACCTCCAAAAGATAGATAATTATGTTGATAAACCCGCATGTTGCTTGATGTCCATGACCAGAGACTTTCCCTCCTGGGTGACATCCTGACATTTGAAGAGGGGTCTGCATGAGATGCCCACAGAAGACCCTAGTGTTGGACAGGAAGTAAGGAAAGGATGTTTCAAGGCAAGGAATATTTGGGGTTCTACTAAAGTCACTCCTAGAGACATTCACCTCATGGGCAGGGGAGGTGCAAAGAAAGAGATGGTATGAAGGAGAGCGTTGAGAGGAGAAAAGTAAGGAGTTCAGAAAAAGTGACAATACAAACTCCAGAGCTCCATCTGCAGCTTTGCAACATGATTTTTCAATCCCTTTCAGCAGCCTATTTATTGAAGACCTAGCAAGTGTCCCATGCTATTCTAGAAGTTTCCTTTAGACCACATAATATGACAAAGCCTCTGGCTTCAAAGAAAGAAGGCTTGAAAACATGCAAGGACCAGGTGGAAATGGTGATGACCAGAAAGAGGACACATTGCTCTTGCTGTTGGGCTGTTTGTTTATTCATAATTTTACCACTTCACAGCGATAGCCCCCAGCACATCGGAATGAGCCGTTCAGGATTGTGGTGTCTTCCCACACTGCCTCACAGCTGCATTCCTCTACCTCCATCCCAGCCACATCGGCCTCATGAATCCTCTCCCTTAGTGGAACTGGGAGGGGGTAGGTGGCTGTGGCATTGGAAGGGAGAGTGTGCCAAACCACTAGCACCCCCCACACACACTCACTGCAGGGTCTTTGAAGGCTGAACAAAGATTGCTCTTACTAAGCATGAGGTCACCTTTCTTCTCCCTGGACTGCCTGGATTCACAGGGTGACTTGGGTTCTCTGGCTGCATTCACTCCAGGGCTGATCTCTTGTCACCGGGCTCCAGGAGACCAGCTGGATTCCTGGCCCCTGCAGATTGGGGACTGGTGAAGGGCCAATCAATTAAAGAAAGACACAGAGTAGGCCATGAAGCCAGGGAGGAGACAAAGGTCCACCTAGTCCTGTGGGGCACATCAGCACATGCCTGTAACCCTATCTACACAGGAGGTGGAGGCCAGGAGGCTTACAAGTTCAAGGCCAGCCTGGACAACTTAGCAAGACTGTGTCTAAATAAAGAAATAGGTAAAGGTCGAGGAAGTAACAAAGTGCTCATCAGTCTGTAGGAATAGGAGAGCCTAGGACTCAATACAGTGGCCAAGAAATAAGGAATTCTGAAAGCCAAGAGCAGTAACATAACCCATGAGGAGAGACTAAAGCCCGGACAGGCACCTGTTGTGACTTTTGCCATTCTGGTAAGAATCCTTACAACCAGGAGGGACCACTGAAATAGAAATAAAGCAGGCAGTGCCAATCAGAGTCTCTCCAGGTGGAGCTCTCTGCTAAGTCCGCTTTTCATGAGCCAATAAATTAATTGGTAATTAGCAACATTCTTTATTCCTAATTTTAAAAAATCATTACTGTCTTTATACCTTGCATCTTTCCAAAGGACTTAAGATAAAATTTTCCCTTTTAAAGATTTTCCCTGTAGTATTAAGTATGAGCGTAATAAACCATTTCTTCTCAAATCATACATAACCTAAGCTCAGTCCAGGTTGGGGAGGAGGATCACAAATATTGAATTAGTGAGGTGTTTCCTGCACCATGGCAATGAAATCTTTTTATACTGGGTCACGGTCTCATTTCAGGTCCAACTCTACATGGTTTCATAATTAGGAAGAGTTCTGGGGCCCAGTGGAGGCCTGAAAACAATTTTGAGGTTGGATAACTTAAATTAATGCTTTTCACTCCTAAATGAATCCCAGATTTTGAGTGCTATAAATTTTCCATTTCTCTTGACTGATTGCAAACATCAGCCATGATATTTTAGTGCTTTGACTACTGTCTTCCTTTGATTTCAGTTTGAGAGGCATTTTGGCAGTGTCATAGGAACTCCTACCTGAAAAATAGTCAAATCCAGGAAACAATCAACAGGCTCTTTGGGGCCAGCTGGACCCCTGTCACCTATTTCATGTTGAAGTGGGCAGCCAACTACCTGGTCAAAATTAAGAGACACCCCCAAAACCAGCCTGCTTCCAACATGTTACCACAAGAGCCTGCCATAACACCCCAGATGCCCAGTATCAAAGCCACTCCTTTAGAATAAAACGCCATCTGTAAAGGTATTTTATTTCTTGGGTTACATGATTTAGGTTTACAGGATCAGCTAATTTAGCAAAAACTCAAAATAATAGATGCTTAATCAAAGTAGCACTTTTTTTCTCACACAAATATCCCTCCACGCATAAGCTGTCCAGGGTCAATATGGTGGCTCCACACTGTCAGGGATCCAAGCTACTTCTATCTTGTTTCTCCTCCACCTGTAGAGTGTGGTCCTCATCGGCATAGTTCAACCATGTAAAGGGGGAAGATGTGCCTCTTTCATTAAAGGCACAGCCTAGAATTTGTACATATCACTTCCACTCACATCCAACTAACAAGAATATAGCTTGATGCAAAGGAGGCTACACCCATCTGCAGTTCAGGCACCAATGAGGTCAGGCATTTTAGCATCATTTACTGCCTCTGAACCACCTTAAGCATGGGGAATGTAGTCCTTCTAGGTGGTTATGGCCCAGTGAAGCTCAGGTTCTACTACCAAAGGAAGAAAGTGAAAATAGATACAGGAGATAATTATCCACTTTGTCCCAGTATATTTTTGTGCTGATGGAAAGATAGAGCCTATCAAGAAATAAACTACCCCCCCAAAAAAAAATAAACAAGAAAAGAAAGAGACCACCCTAGTGAATCCAGCTCATTGGCCAGATTAGAGTGTTGTCACTTAGCACAGAGAAGTATAAACGAGGGGCACAAGGACAAGCAAGTTTTGATTGGAAGGAGATATGGAGATACCCAGAGCCCTTCTTCAGAAAAGTTAGTCAGAGGGCACTAAATTCTGTAGAAAGAAGAAATAGAGGCATGGAAATCTGGGTGAGAATCATGGGAGCTGAGCAGCCTTGAAACCCAAAGCCAATTCTCAAATGCAACATAATTCTGGTAGCTAACTCTGAGCGGCTGTGCTTCTTGATTCATTCTGTCCTAGATTAATTCCAATCTAAAAGTATATGTTAGTTAAAAGAAAGACCATAGAGTATAAACAGACCTGGATTTAAATCTCCATTCTGTCACTCCCAAAGAGATGCTGGACAAATTAGCCCTTCTGAACCCATTGCTACATTTTTTGAAACAGGATAGTAGTGTTAACCACCAGTGCTGTTAGAAGGACAAAACGAGACGATATATGCAAAGCCTCTAGTACCAAGCCTGGCCCAGTGTAAGCACACAGTGAATGGTAGATGAAATTAGTATGAGCCAGGCGCAGTGGTGCACACCTGTAATCCCAGTGGCTCAGGAGGCTGAGGCAGGAGGATCATGAGTTCAAAGCCAGCCTCAGCAGAAGCGAGGCACTAAGAAACTCAGTGAGACCCTATCTCTAAATAAAATCCAAAATAGAGCTGGGGATGTGGCTCAGTGGTTGAGGGCCCCCGAGTTCAATTCCCGGTACCTCCCCACCCCAAAAAAATAGTATGAAACTTTTTATCTCATAACAAGCAACTGGTCCCTCAAATGAGTGAGCAGGGAACTTGGCCAGTGTGAAAAGGTCAAGGAATGGGAAAATGGCCCATGACTGAGGTGCTGAGAACCTAGCAGATTCATCCCCATTTGGGGTGCCTGTCTTGTTATTCAGACTGCCATAACAATATACTGTGGACTGGGTGGCTAAGCAACAGATATTTATTTTCTTAGTTATGGATTCTGGGAGTCCAAAGTCAGGGTGCCAGCATGGTCAGGTTCTGTGAGAGCTGTCTTCTAGGTGGTGTGTTCACATGGCCCTTCCTCAGTGTGTGCACATGAAGAAAGAGAGCAAGTTCTCTAATGTCTCTTCTTATTAGGACACTGATCACTTCCTAAAGGCCCATCTCCAAATACCATGCTATTGGGGGTTTGGGCTTCATCGTATGAATTTGAGAGGACACAAACATTCAGTCCATAACAGAGCCACCCATTGGCCACACTGTAGAAATCCCAAAAGCAAAATTATTAATTTTTTTCATTAGTATTATCTCCATCGGGAAAAAGCACTTTGACAGCTACAGGCATAGGAAAAGAACTCATCTGGCTTTCCTCACATTGTGCAAACAAAGGAAATGAACCTTCCTCCATGAGCTTGAATATACGAAGGAGGATGAGGTTTGAGCCATGCACCAGATGCATAAGTAATTTCATAATTTTACCTTTTCACATCCAAGCTAAATAATACTCTTGGCCAAGTGATCTTAGTCAGTCTATCTTCTGGCACCAATTTTTTAAGGCAAATAACCTCAACATAAATAAAATAATAAATAGAAAGACGACACTAATGATGGTTCTAAGTAGTTAGAGTCATTTAACTGGAGTCATGGATGAGGGCAGGAAAAATACCCTCCAGATTATTAATGGGAGAGACAGGGAGAAAGGGAAGACTGCATAAAATTAGTTTGTCCTGGGTCAGACTTTCTCCCACTCAGCACGACCATGCCACAGTGTTTTCTTCTAAATCTTAGAAAAGTGCATTAAAGTAGTATTTTCGCTGAGACCCATCCAAAATGTCGATTAAAACCAGGCTCGTTGGAGGAGTAATTGCTATGCTGCTTGGCAGGACCCACAGAGTGTACGTTGGATTTCAGGTCACCAATGAAGAGAAGATGATCGGTGCCAGTGGCTGGGTTTTAGGAGAGTCAGATTATGCAACAGTATTCAGGGTCTGCCACACCAGGTCACCATTCAGCATGACTTTCTTTCTCTTGAACCAACAAATGTTATCAACCTCTTCTATTTTCTAAAATGCACTACCTGCCCCCCCCCAAAAAAAATAAATAAATAAAATGCACTACCCAGGTTATCTCTACATAAGTCTTTGTCTTGCCACCCTGAAAGGTCTGAATTTTTAAATCTAGTTCCTGTTTAGTGATGGCACATTGCTCACCTGATCCCTTTTCTGGATCTCTTCTCTCTAAATCTACTTTGTTTCTTTAAAAAAAAAAATTGTCAGAACGAAACAAATATAAAATAATGTGCCATGGTTTTGAATAATCATGAGAATTAGAGGGGAGATTTAGGCATCAGACAGGGCGGTTTTGTTTGTAAAATAATTTCTGATATCACCCAGTATGTTTTTATTCTGTTGGCTAGAGTGTGGCTTATTGATCTTCCTTCTCAACTTATGAATATATTTGTTAATATGAGAAGTAATTAATTGTAAGTTTAGGCAGAGGTTACACACAGCACTTAACAGTCTTTCCTATGACTTTAGGACAGAGTTCATTCATCCCCATTTGGGTTTCCTCTCTGTCAAACTATTTATTAAAATATTTTTAAAGACTTTCAGGTCAAATTGGCAGTTTGAGCATAAAGGGAGACTTTTCAACCTCGAGCCACCCACTGGCAGCAAGAAAGCAGGTGGCAGAATGCCACAGACCCAGCTTACAAGAGTGAGCATACACAACTGTAAAAAGGCAAAAGCCTTTCAATATTTGCAACACATTTCCTTGTCTTTCTTCAGTTCAGGCTTCTCATCACCATAACAGCCTTCATTTCAAAATGAAGTGCAGGAAGTGCAGGAAAATATCAAGAAAACAGAAAGGGCAATTTGTGATGGTTACCTTTGAGGTTGTAGCATTCTGTCATTCCAGGGACCTCACCTTTCTCCTGGGGGCCCTTGGATCTAGTGGTGCAAAGTCCTAGCCACTCAGGCAGTGAGTAGAGCACAGATCTGAATCCTTAGCAGCACCTTTGGGAAAGGTGCCAAATTCAGACTCTTAAAAAAGGAGCAGAGTGGCGGGTAGGGGGGAACTTACAACAACTCCAGCTTCCACAAACCATGAGAGAGCCTACTAGGCAAAGAGATGAGTTGTTACTTATTTCAGTTTTGTTTTATAATGAACCACTCCAACATGTGACTTAAACCACAAGTTGTTTTTTTCTCCCAGTTCTGTGGATTGACCAGGTTCCATTGGAGAGTTCTCCTTTGAGGTCTCTCATAGAGTTGCCAGCAGATGGTGGGTGGAGTTGAAATCATCGGAAGGTTGACTGGGCTAGACATTCAGGAGAACTTCTTCACTCACTCATCTGTCCTTCACTGATCCTCCATAGGACCTCTCTCTACCATAGCCTGGACTTCTTCCATGGAGGCTCAGGGCACCAAAACCAGGAAGCAGGAAATGCCAGACTTCTCAGAGTCAGGCTCAAAGCTCGCATATCACTTCCATCATATTCCATTATTCAAAGCTATCTCATGCCAACACAATTTAAGGGAGTAGAGACCTAGATTCCTCCTCACCACTGGGGGAGTGGCAGGGCATACAAAAGGGAAGGAATTAAAGGTGGCCATCTTTGTGGGCAAGCTACCACCACAGGAAGCAAGAATTCTTTGGAACAGAAGGAATTCTCTCCTCCCAGTTGGCTCTGAGAGAGGTGCCTCCCCGCTGCTCTTGGGTGGCCCAGCAATTGAAACAGCAAAGTAAAATTTGAGCAAATATGATTGTGTAAAATATTGGGGGAAAAACTTAATAAACTCATCTCACCCTCGGACTTCAATCAAGCCGATGAAAAAAATAAAGATACAGAGGCTTTCATCTAATCCAAAGGTGATTAATGGAGAATTTGTTAAAAGCAGTCTTCAAATAGAGAATTCACATTATTTTTTTTTAATTTGTAAAAACTGACGATAACTGAGGCCACAAAAAAAAAAACTGAAAAAAAGAATAAAGTGTAATTTTTACAGGCCACATTTTCCCATCATACCCCTCCCCCCCAAAAAAAAGGCTGCAAGTTAGCAATAAGAGATTTAAATTTGTCTTTTTAAAAAAATGACTTAGAAGTCTTAAAACATTTTCATAAATTGCTGTCAGGTCTAAGGAGAAATCAAAACTGCAATTCACTGGGATTCTAGAAAATATTCACAATTGGAACATCATAAAAAAAACTTGTGGGATTTGTAAAGGAATCATATTTTAAAATTCTTTCATTATTAAACAAGAAAAAATGAAAACAAATGAAGTAAGCATCAATTATAATTTAGAAAAATAATATGAAACAAATATATAGAAAGCAGAAGCAAAGAATCTATAAATATAAGAACAAATTAATGAAAACAAACAGAAATTTGGCACATTTCCCAAAGAAAAATTAGTCTTTTAAAACTTCTTTGGAAATACCAATATCATTCATAGATATTTGAAAAACAGATCAAAAAACTAAAACACATAAAGAGTGTCAAAAGGGGTATTACCACAAATAAAAAGATTTGTTTACCTGTAAGAATTTCCTGTGTACAAAATACAAATCTATTATTTTATAAGAGACAATATATTATGGGAAGACTCAAGAAAAAATATAAAACCTAAATAGGGCAATACCTTTGACAAAAATATTTAAAGACGTCAAAGGACTGCAATCTAGAAAAACTGCCTGTTTAGAAATTTTTTGAAATTTATGCTTTTAATGTACCGGTAATTCTTGTGCTATTTCAAAAATATACAACATATTAAAAGATAGAAACCTTCCCATTTGTTTTATAAAGTTGACATAACCCTGTTGACAAATAGTACACCACAAAAGGAAAATGGCCAATCTCACCTATGAAACTGGCCACAAAAATCCTACATTGAAGATTAGCAATTGATTCCAGAACTTTTCTGCTTATTTCAGAAATGTGCAGATAATTTTTATTACAAAAATTTATAAAATTCTTCATAATAGTAGGTCAAAATAGAGAAAAATAGGATGATCTTGATTGATATAAGAAAGATACCTGATGAATTTTTAAAATTTTTTTTGGGGGGTTACTGGAGATTAAACCCAGAGGCACTCCACCACTGAGCCACATCCCTAGCCCTATTTTGTATTTAATTAAAAGATAGGGTCTCACTGAGTTACTTAGCACCTCGCTTTTGCTGAGGCTGTCTTTGAATTCGCGATCCTCTTGCCTCAGCCTCCCGAGCCGCTGGGATTACAAGTGTGCTCCTCAATGCCCAGCATCTGATGAATTTTAAAATGGTACTTTTCAAAACTTTCAACTGTGAACAGAAAATTATTTTATTAATATGAATTTTAAAAATTAAAGTTTATCTTGTTTATATTAAAAGTTTTTTGAGTTTTTCATTATTTAAACTCTTAAGCTAGGAATTGAAAGATATTCTTAACACAAGTATGCATATCTAACTACTTTATTTATGAAATAACTAAAGACTAGAATAAGGTAAGGATAGCTGACATCACTTCTGTTATTAAAAAGTTAGCCATTCTAACCTATGCAATAAGACAAGAAAAATAAGAGATGAGTGTTAGAAATTAAAAGATTATATCAAAGAAAAAAATATTCAATACAAAAATATATATACTAATACTAGGATATCAACATAGTTAAAAATTAAATTTAATAACAACAAAAATAAAAGACGTCTAGAAATAGAATTTTAAAAGTAGGCTGACTAGGCCAATGTCTCTACAAACAAAACATCAATGAATTATAGACTTTCTGAAGTTTTCATCCATCTGGGGAGAACTTACATCACAACATTGAACTTCATATCTTTTTTTTTTTTTTTTTTGGCATTTTTTCCTAAAGCTCCCACCAAAGTTTCTATGATCTTCCTAAGCATGCTAACCTTCCTTTTTTTTTTTTTGCTCTTTTTTTCTACTTTTTTAACCAAAAAAAAAAAGTAACTCTTTCTAATTTGCAGAGTGATTCTGTAAATTTGAATATCCTAAATTTGCTAATCCAAACCTACTAATATATTCACTAAACAAGGCTATTCTCATTAACTTAATATACCCTCCTTAGAAACAGTTGAAGTTGTATAACATAAAACATGAGTTATTTTATTGAACACAATGCTTTTTGTTAAGTATGAGTGCACCCAGCAAGCTATTTTTGATTGTCTTCTCACATAGTCTTCCTGTGTATGCTTTCATTCTCTACTGCTTCAGACTCCTATTTCTATTGAAGTGATTTCAAATTCCTGTCTCAATTTCTACCCATCATTATGCCACAAACCCACACACAGATCTGTATAGTGAACATCTAGACTTGAAAGTCTCTCAAGCATGTTGTATTTAACATACACAAAACAAATCACTTAAATCACAACATTGAACATATACCACATTATCTCTCACAATCTATTTTTGTTTTCTCCATACTCTTCTTTGTTAATACCACCTCTGTCTTCACAAATACCTGGCTAGCCGGAAGCCATTATTAAATCCCACTATTTCCTTATAAATAATATGGAATTGCTAATGGAAATCTGTACCTTCTAAATCTATAGTTCCTTTCCAACACCATTAGCTTTCCTTGGAACCCTCTTTTGTTTTTCTCTTCAGAAACTGCCCAATTAGACTTTTTTGCCTTTGATCTGTTCCTTCTCCAGTTCATCCTCTTCCACTTGTGCCAGAGAAATCTTTATAAACCCTATTTCTTACTTCCCTTCCTCTTTTTCTTCTATAGGGTTAAGCCCAAGTACAATGTCCTTCACGTCTGACTCAAGGTGATGACCAGCCTTACCCATTTCCATGTCCCTCCAGACACTCCTCCACATTTCTCATTAAGCTATCACATTTGCTGTTTTATATTTCTGAATCTATGTAAGGTTGTCACTTTTGCCTTGAAAGACCTTTTTCCAATCCTTTTTTTCTAATTGGAAAACCTTTCCTCTTTCCATCAAAACCCAAACCAAAGAATCTCTGAAGACTTTCTTGACCTCTTTGAAGACTTCCTTGACATCTATTCTTTTCCCTTCTCAGCATTCATTCCCTTTACACCCTATATTTCATAACATGTTCTTCACCTCTATACTAAAGCCTGTGCTGTATCACATTGTAATTATTAATTTACACCTTGACCTCCTTATTGGAGTGGAAGTTCTCCAAGTCAGGATTCATCACCTTTGATTTCCTCCATATTTAGCACAATTCCTAGAGCAAGGTCCATTGATGCCTATTGTTAAATTAGATGATGGCTGATTTTTCACTGATATTTGGAGACAGATCAACTCTATATGGAATCTCAAGATGACCTTTTATGTTACAAAGCTTCTCTCCTTTGACACACTTTAGTTGGACTTCTCTGAGCCTTCTTCTAGACAAGACTGGTCATTGGTCCTTGGCTATTAATCCTTGGCTATTCATCCTTGGTATTGTAGGTTATCTCTCTCCCTGTCACGATAGTTCCAACACCTATGGCAATGGTCCTGAAAAAAATCTTCCTTATAATTTTAACAAGTATCAGGATAATACTTTTCTTTAACATATACCACATTATTCATTATAAGGATGTTCCTTTCTGCATAAGTGAAGGTCTTTGAGAGGTGGGCTAATGCTTCTAGACTATTTTTCCAGTCTACATATCTGAAATTAATGAAATATGTTATTTACAACCCATATGAATAACTGGTTAGTTTGTTCTTGGTAACTTACTCCTATGTCAAAATTTAACTGTCTATATCAGGATAATAAACAACATTTTTAATATCTCAATGCATTTTTATCCACACATAAACACATGAGGGACTGGTTTTATATTGAATGTAAGAATATGTATATCTAAATTACTAGTCCAGAGTCTCTGGAGAAACAGTCAAAATAGCATAGAGGTACAACTGAGAGGTTTATTATAGGAATTGGCTCAAGTGATTATGGAGGCTAAGAAGTCCCACGATCTGCCACCTGTATGCTAGAAAATCTGGAAAGCTGGTGATGTAATCCCAGTCTGACAACCAGGGAGCCAATAGTATAACTCCCAGTCTGAGGCCAAGCACTACAGAACTGGAACCAGGTGAGAGGTTGGGCAAGTAGTTGGGGGAAGGATGCTTGATGTATTAGAACTTCTGAAGTGGCAACAGTGGGTGAAGAAGTTGATGGAGGTGGGTGCAGATCACTGTCAAGCATCTGACTTTTACTTTGTATAAAATGAGACCACCTGAGAATTTGGAGCAGATGAGAGGCATAATCATTTACATTTCTAGAAAAATCATTCAGGTTGTGATGTGAAAAATAGACTTCACAGGCACAAAGACATAAGCAGCGGGGAATAGTTACGAGGTTATTGCACTAATCCAGAGGGGGAAATAACAGCAGTTTTGACCACTGTGATAGCAGAAGAAATGGTGAGAAGGAGGTTGGATTGTGAACATATTTTTAAGATAAGCCTGCAGGATTTGCTGATGGATTCAACGGTGAGTGGAAAGAAAGAAAGGAAACAAGAATAGCACCAAGGTCTTTGTCTGAACAACATGAAGAATGGGATTACGATTTGCTAAGACGGGAGGGATAGTGATTTGTAAGGTGGGAACTGGGTAGGAAGAACATCAAAACTTTTGCTTTTAAATATGTTAAGATCTAGAACTAGCAGAGTCTCAAGAAAAAGAATCTGGAGCATTTCTTATTTGTTCTGTTTACATATGCATGACAGTAGAGTGTATTTTGACATATTATACATACATGGAGTATAACTTAGGATCCCATTCTTGTGGTTGTACATGATTGGAGTTTCACTGGTCATGAATTCATATATGAACATAGGAAAGTTATGTCCAATTCATTCTATTGTCTTTCCTATTCTCATCCCCCCTCCCTTCCCTTCATTGTCTAATCCAATGAACTTCTATTCTTTCCTCCCCACCCCTTATTGTGTGTTAGAATTCACATATTAGAGAAAACATTCAACCTTTGGTTTTATAGTGTTAGCTTATTTCACTTAGCATGATAGTGTTCAGTTCCATCCATTTACTAGCAAATGCCATAATTTCATTCTTTATGGCTAAGCAATACTCCATTGTGTATATGTACCACATTTTCTCTATCCCTTCATCTGTTGAAGGGCACCTAAGTTGGTTCCATAGGCTAGCTATTGTGAATGAAGCTGCTATAAACATTGATGTGGCTGCATCATTGTAGTATGTTTAAGACCTTTGGGTATATATCAAGGAATGAGATAACTGAGTCAAATGGTGGTTCCATTCCAATTTTTCTGAGGAATCTCCATACTGCTTTCCAGAGTGGTTGCACCAATTTGCAGTCCCACCAGGAATGTATGAGTGAATCTTTTCCCTGATATCCTCACCAACATTTATTGGTACTTGTATTCTTGATAATTGCCATTCTGACTGGAGATGGATGAAATCTCAGTGTAGTTTTAATTTACATTTCTCTAATTGCTAGAGATGTTGAACATTTTTTCATATGTTTGTTGGCCATTCCTATTCATTCTTCTGTGAAGTATCTGTTCAGTTCCTTTGCCCATTTGTTGGTTGGGTTATTTGGTGGGTTTTGGTGTTAAGTTTTTTGAGTTCTTTGAATATCCTGGAGATTAATGTTGTACCTAAGGTGCAGGTGGCAAAGATTTCCTCCCATTCTGTAAGCTCTCTCTTCATGTTCTTGACTGTTTCCTTTGTTGTGAGAAGCCTTTGAGTTTGATACCATCCCATTTACTGACTCTTGATTTTACTTCTTGCACTTTAAGAGTCATGTTGAGGAAGTTGGTTCCTAAGCCACATGATGGAGAAGTGGGCCTACATTTTCTCTTTAGGCACAGGGTCTCTGGTCTAATGCCTAAGTCCTTAATCCACTTTTAGTTGAGTTTTGTGCAGGATTCAATTTCATTCTGCTATATATGGATTTCCAGTTTTCCCATTTGTTGAAGAAGCTTTTCTCCAATGAATGTTTATGGTGCAGCATTTTAATTTTTTTTTCTTGCCAAAATAGCAATAGACTGAAGAGCTGTAGATATCCCTGCGCAGTAAGCTATACACTTAGATTTTTAGACATTGGAACAAATTATTAAAAAAAAACAGTCTGGACTTTATTTTTTAAAACCACAGAAGCTGGGTTCAGTGACACACAACGGTAATGCCAGAAACTCAAGAGGCTGAGGCAGGAGGATCTTGAGTTCAAAGTAAGCCTGGGCAATGTAGACTGTCTCAAAATAAAAGGACTTGGGATGTAGCTTAGAGGTAGAGTGCCCATGGGTTTAATCCCTGGTGGTAAAAAAAAAAAAAAAAAGAGAGAGAATCTGGAGGTATAGTTTAGTGGTAGAACATACAAAAGGCTCTGGATTCCATCCCCAAAAGAAAGAAAGAAAAAAGAAAAGAAAGAAAGAAACCACACATCTTTCCTTGAATGTGCTATTTATAGATGAGAAACTATAATAATATAAAAGTCCACTTTCCCTAATTTGATCCATGAATTAAATTATTATGAATAGCTAAAGTGGTAGAATAAACACTGAGAATAATGAAGATAATCTTGAAAAGGAAAAATAAATTTATTCTTATGATACAAATATTAAAATATATTATAAAACTATAATACTTGGAACTCTGCTGCTATAGATATGGACAGATACATTGGAAATATGGAACAGAGATGCCAGAAACTAATATAAGAACTAATGAGAACTTACCATGTGATTAGGATAACATTAAATTGGTTGGAAGATGGTAGATGGGATTGGCACAATTGGTTAACCATTTAGAACAAGATGAATTATAACTGACTTCATATCTCTTACCTTTTACCAAAATATATTCTAGATGATGATAATTAACATTTACTGAGTACTTTTATGTGTCAGACACGGTTCAAAGTTATTCATAGTTTCAATTAATCCTCATGATAATCTTATGAGACAGAACCAGTTATTTAACCCCATTTTATAGAAAATTTTAAAAATGAAGTTAGCCAATCCCCCCCCAAAAAAAAAAAACAAATTGCAAATATTTTCTCTGATGTAAGGTGACTGACTCATAGTGGGATAGGGAGGGGGAGCATGAGAGGAATAGATGATCTCTAGATAGGGCAAAGGGGTGAGAGGAGAAGGGAGGGGGCAGGGGGTTAGCAATGATGGTGGAATGTGATGGACATCCTTATCCAAAGTACATGTAAGAAGACATGAATTGGTGTGAACATACTTTATAACTTTATATACAGAGATATGAAAAATTGTGTTCTATATGTGTAATAAGAATTGTGATGCATTCTGCTGTCATGTATTTAAAAAATAAAATCAATTTTAAAAAAAAAGAAAGAAAAGAAAATTTACCAAAAAAAAAAAAAGAATAAGGTTAATTTTCCAATATATCACAAGTTTTGGATCCTAGTAGTTTGGCTTTAGAGACTATATTCTACAAACATAGAAAAATGAAACTATAAAATAACTAGGAAAAGAAGAATAATGAAGGCCTCCCCCTCCCCCAATATTAGGAATTGAACCCAGGACCTTGCATATGCTGGACAAGTGCTCTATCACTGAGCTACTTCCCTGGCCTCAGAAAGACTTTCTAAAGCATATGCAAAATAGACTCTGTGGATTGATATAAATGACCATCCCTACAAAAATGTTTATATTCTAAATATCAAAAAAATACCCTGAGGGGGCTGGGGCTGTAGCTCAGTGGTAGAGCACCTGCCTTGCTCTTGTGAGGCACTGAGTTCGATCCTCAGCACCACATAAAAATAAATAAAGATATGTGTCTATACCATGAACAAAATCAAAAGGCAACTCACAAGCCAAAAAAAAAAAAAGTAGCTTACATAGCAAGATTTCATCATTACTCCTATTACACTATAAAGAGCTCTTAAAATCAGGCTGGGGATGTAGCTCAGTTGGTAGAGTGTTTGCCCTGGGCTTAATCCCCAACAACCCCCACACACACACACACAAAGAGCTCTTAAAATTAACAAGAAAAGCAAGATCAAAATCTCAATAGAAAGTGGGCAAAGTGTGTGAGCAAGCAAGTCATTAAGGGTGAAGAACAAAGGATTAACGAGCAGATATCTAAACAGCATTTCATCTCACCAGTAATGAAAAAACAAAGTTGGACATAATGATACATCCCTTCTGAGGGTTCAGTTGGAAGAACTTCTGATTATAAAATTATCAGGGAAACAGAAGCTACCATAAATAGCATTGGGGCTAAAAATGAATATTTCTTTCTTTTAGAAGAAAATTTGATGGTATAATCCAAAACTATTAAAATGTGCATAGATTTTGACCCAGCAATTCTACCTTAAACATGCATCCTAAAACTGTTGATGGATGTATGAAAATACTCATTCATAGGTGATTTTTATCACAGCATTGTTTATAATGAAGACAAATTAGAATTTTAATGTCTAACAATTAAAATTTAATAACTGCATTTGGTGCTTCCATGTGATAGAAGATTATGCAGCCATTGAAAACAGCAGGGGAGACATGGTCCGAGCATTTATTTTTTTATTTTTTTTATTTTTGTACAGGATGATCCCAATTTTGTAAATACGTGTGTGTGTTCTGAAAAACTAAGCACAAAATGTTAATTCTTACTGCTATTACTTAAAATTCTTTTCCCTTCCTCTTTTCGTTTTTGCATTTTTCCAAATTTTCAACAAATATGAAGCTTTTAATCAGATGAAAAAGGGGGATTTTATTGTTAAGTTATATCTCAGGAGTAATTCTTGACAAACCTTATGTTTATACGTGTCCCACTAAAGACATGCCATTTTTATTTCTACCCATTCCTTCATCTTTCTAGTTTCCTCATGTTACCAAATATTTCCTTTGCGCTTTCATCTTACCCTTAGTTTTGGCATCCAAAGACGTTATTATGGAAAGCATGCCAACATGTGTGTCAGCAGAATGAATCAAATAACCAAGCTCTGCCCTTGGATCTTTTTCCATGGACAGAACATAAAAGGCGAGCTAGATAGGAGGCTTAGAGAGAGGCCAAGTTTGAGGTGGAGAAAAGAGAGTTGAGAGAAGGTTCCGGAATCACAATTCACAACACACCATCTCTTTGCCTTGCTCTGGCTTCAGTGTTGGGGAGGAGCCAAGGCAGGTGGCTGTGCCATTTTTGTCTCTGTTATAGAATTAGGCCTCTGACATGAATGCTGTTGCTAGAAAAGCCAGAGTGTGGTCAGGTTTTATTTCAAATGATTGACTGAGGCTAAGGTATAGGGTTCAAAGAAAGAAAAGGACATGGGATAGCTGAGAGAAATGTAGTTCAGGGGCCAGTTCATGCTGAGGACGTTGGATATTATCCCATAGAAGATGGGGAAGTGTTGCAGGGTTTAAAGAGGCAGATAGCTTTGAGTGTGAGAGGGTGTGTGAGTGTGTATGTATGTGTGCTTTATATGGAAACCAGTATATCAATGTAGAAGGGAAAGGCTGAGGGCAGAAGACTAGTTTTCTTGGTGGCTTCAGTTTTAGAAGATGAGCAACAGTGAAAGTTGGAGGAGCTCGTGGAAATGAAGGATCTTTCAGAAGTAGAATCAGAACTTTCTCTGCTTCTCTCTGACTGACAGAAGAATGAATCAAGTCCCCACTTATATTCCCTCTCAAAAAATCAGTTCTAACTGCCTGCCTGCCTGCCTATCAGTTGTGGTCATTCTAAATCCTCTTATTGGCCTAGCTCGGGTTAAGTGTCCACCTCTGGTCCAGTCAGTGATGGCCAAGGTCAGGGTCATAGATCACAAATATGGTTGCTGGGGTCAATCTGTTTGAGGTCATTTGACTATTGTCTGTTTCTATCTCTAGACTATATTCTTCATGGGGGCAAGCACATTAACACTTTCTTATCACTGTCTACAGTAACTTATGAGATATCTAGGACATAATTGACACTTGGAAGCCACTGATCAAAAGGACGCATGCACTCTGCATTAACAAATGAAAAGAATTATATGCAGGTGAGAAGGCACTATTAAGTCGCCCAGTCCAGGCCTCCATCCTCTCATCACTAGAGCACCAACTTCAGCAGATTACGTCAGTTGCCTTCAATAAGCCAGTGATCTTTTGTGGTCTAGCCTGAGAACTGCCCCCACCTACAAGAGTGACTTAAATTAGGAACTATGCTCCTAATTCCAAACAACTGGCTTGTGAACAAACTTTGGAAACCCCATCCATTTGTAACTTGAGAAAGACCTATAGCCCTCCAAAGAAGGCAATCAATGGGAGAACTAGGCCATGGAGAAAAAAGGTATTTGTCAGAGGAAACTTGGCATATATATTATGCTTTTTCCATCTAATTATTTTAGTATTCTCCCTGTGCAATCCAATTTCCTTAAATGACCTCTGTTCATAGGAAACTATTTGGTTTAATCTGTGGGAGCCATGGCATATTTTTAACCATCTCCGAAGGCCAGCTCCCTCTCCACTGAGCGTGCCTGATACCCAAACAGATGTTTCATAACACTCAGCACACATGAGCTCACCCCTGGCTAGTCCTTTGCACACAATCAGCCCAGAGCTCTTCTCCCACAAACCCAAATTCAGAGACCGGATCGGACCTGAATCCTCACCACTGTAACATAAGAGCAGAAGGTGAAGCTTCCAATTTTGAATGTCCAATTTTTCAATATTTCCCAAATCAAATGAACAACTGGGAAATATGCAATACAAAGAGTTAGCCAAACTAAGAAATACAAAAAGATGTGCAAACTGGCTGCCCGAGAAGAATTCAAATTAATATATCCAAGTGAAGGGTTCCAAAGCCACTTTAATGTTGATGGAATCATAAAATATTAGGGCTGAAAGCTCTTGGACACCATCTAGCTAGTGCAACAACTTTATTCTACAGATGAAGGAGATGAGGCCCAAAGAGAGAAAGTGTCTTGCCTGAGGTTCCAGTGGACGTCGCTGGCAGATCACTTGCTAGCCAACCCTTAGGAAGACCACAGTCTCAAGCTGCCAGTCTCCTTTCTGCTCCCTGGAGCATCAATGTCTGCAGCCAAACCTGGGAAGGAGCCAGAACCTGGTCAACAATCCCAAGGCTGCCATAGTGTTTTCAGAGTGTGTCCCCTCTGATCTGGGGTCAGGGTTTTATGGAAGGGCCATTTTCTTTGGAGTATGAATAAAAAGTAATCCAAAAAGTACTTTTAAAGGTAGCATGTTAACATTTGAAATGTGAAAAACAAAGGGAGCACCTAGGATCCTTGAGGCGCCTCCATTAAGAGCCTAGAAATGGTCAAAGAGGACACTGGGAGGAACTTAAGGATCCTTAAACTCATAATCGGGTTAAGGGACCCTTGAAATTTTGAGAACGTAAATTTACAGAGGAAATCTGAACTTTCTAAGAAATCTTGCTCCAACTCAGAGACCCGCAGGTCTGGGAGCATCGTTTGTTGAGTGCCGACTTGAACTTTGCAGCACTAGGTTCAAGAGGAGACCTTGAGCATGCCTCAGAGATGTTCACCAATCACAGTCAGTGAGAAACAGTCAGAGAACAATACCAAGTGCCATGTTAACATTCTTTCATTGAACAAGTATTTATGGACGGTTTAGGATGGGCCTGGCTAGACTCCCTGCCGGAAAAGAATAAGAAATTACCTGAAAGCTGTAAGCAAGGACCAGATCACAAAAGGGTTACACATGCTATTGGAGGTGTTTGCATTTTATTTTAAAGACATTAGGATCACATTGGTCATACTGCAACCTGTACACTCAGAATAATGAGAAATTATACCCCATTTGATTCAAATGTATGATATGTCAAGATCATTGTACTGTCATATGTAACTAATTAAAATAAATTTTAAAAATTAAAAATTAAAAAAATAAAGGCATTAGGAAAGCCATTGAAGAATTTTGAGCTAGAGAATAATTTATGGACTTACATTCTGGAAATTTCTCTCGACAACTGTGTCAAGAGCTGATTGATTGTGCGAAGTGCTATATTGTGGGATGATAGCTACAAGTCCTTCAAGAAATTGTTTGCATTTATCATCAATATCTAAGTTAATACAGTTAAAAAGGAGATGAATTCCTAAGGCAAGTAGAATTAAGTTTTAATCCCACTCAACCTCTTCCTGACTGTGTATGTAGTCTTTGGCAAGTTATTTAAATGGGTATGAGACCTGTTTTCTTCTGTACAATCAAGATGAGGATACTCAGCACATACGGTTTTGATAATAAAGAAGATGGTGTATCTGGACATTTCTAATAATCCTCCTGATCTCTTAAGAGATACTGCATTTTCTTCTTAGAATTTTATCAGAGTATTTTGTTGCTAATGTGTGAAAATAATCAACATTCATGCTTTTTAAGTGAGGAAGGCAAGGTAAACTGAGGTCAGAGCCGAATCTTGGATCTGAATCAAACCACCCAAAAACAGTACTGTTAACTGGGTTCCAAAGACCAATGTTGTGAAGCGAGAGCTCCAATCATCCTAGCAACCTTTTAACCAAACACTGGTGCAGATTTGCTGGCATATATGACATCGAGAACATCTGGCCTTTCTATTATCCTCTCACAAGCAAAAAATGATGTCGTGTAAACTAATCTTTAGGCCAATTATATGGTCTAAGTGTTACAGCGTTTGTGTTGGCGCCTCTGGCACCAGGTTTTAAGAACTTAATTTGCAGCCACACCCTTCTTATGGAGACCTTGTGTCTTACTGTAAATTGCCCCCCCATCCCCCCACCCTACCCCCCCACTCCGTGCATCTGCTGAGTCTGCACCTTTTCTCAGGAAGATAAATATATGTAAATATATCATCCTTCCAACTGTATTTGCAAAACACCGTAGGAGGTCCTATAGGACATAAGTTACAGGAGTTATATAACAATGGGAGAGGAAAAGGGGAGCATCAGAATCAGGTTCCAAGGCTGCTTCAGTCACATCCCATGCTTCATTTTTTTTCCCGATTACAAACTTTATTATAGAAGCCAGGTGCAGGGTGTAGACATTATAGATTGCAGATCACTCAGAAAGTGTTAAATTGCCCCAGGGGTGCATCTGCTGAGTCCAGGAATCAGAACACTTGACAGGACCTCCAACCGGCTGCCTACTGTAGACAAAGTCATTATTGTGTCTGAGCAGGGCATGAGGTGCAGGGCACTGTTCCAGACCCTTCACCAGCAGTGATTAAGGGAACTCTCAGAATGTCTGCCAGTGGCAGGTGGTGTGATGATCCCCACCCACGTCACACTGTGGGGAGTCCCACCAAGGGTGGGAGACAAGGCTGTGAGCTTGCCTCCACCCACCCTCTGTCTGTTTATGGGAGTTCTGGGCTTTTATATTCAGTTGTTTTTGTCCTCGGGTCCATAATAACCAGCATACCAGTGCTCTTGTGCAGGAGACCTGTGGGTGTACCTCCAGGGTGTAGGAAGGGCGCCTCCTTGCCTTTCCTGTGACCCAATTCCCATAATCCTCTGTTGTTCCATCTTCAGATGACAGATAGGAGAGATCATCTTTTATTTGGTGAATTATTTGGGGGATCCTAATATGGCTTATAGATTCCTGATCTGTCTATGGGCAGAACAGCCTCTGGTAAAAATGGTAGGATCACAATTGGATGGAACCAGTAAGTGGGCTTCCAGATCTCTTATCTCCTTGCTTTCCCAGCCCAGAGACCTGCATCAAAGGAGATCTGCAGCCAGATGGGGTCCTGAGCCCAGGTACCAGCAGTTCTTTCCCCAGACTCAGAATTTCCCTTCATCCTTAAAGGAAATGAATCTCTCTGAGGCTCTTGGTAGGAGTTTGATGTCTAGGAATGAAGGGCAGAATAGGTAGTACAGTAAATCCCCACTCTGAGTTGTCATTACAGGAATTTATCACAGATGGTAACCATCAGGCTATAACATCTTGAAGGAAAGAGCTTATCCTGCATCATAAATAGACTGTAACCGTGGCTTGGATTTATGAAGCTATAAAAGACGGCTGCTTGGATGGCAGTGGACCCCCAAGCAGAACCCCAAAATGTGAGGCCCTGGCCTAATTTTATGAATTACAAATTCAGAGGAAACAGGGTGCAGACAGCTACACAGGGACTTGTAATTCCCAAACCAACTGTAATTTCCAAACCAAGCCCAGTCAAGCTTGGTCTTTCCTCACCAAGATTCTCTGGCTAATGCCATGTCTTGAAAAGGAATGTTAGCTCATGCTAATGCTGCCCAAGCCCCTGCTTTGCCCTAGTCTCTTGCAACAACTCCATTTTGACCGAGTCTCCCTGCTATGAAGAGCAAGCAGCCCATGAAGCTCTGGGTTGTGGAACATCAAAGTCCAAAGTCCAAAACAAGGCCACTCCCTTGTGGAAGTTTCCCACCTGGCTAGGGAGGCAAGGCATTTACAGATAAAACATCTAGAGTGTCCACACCCCCAAAGTTGGTCTAGATGATAACTGGAGAAGAACTTAGAGAAGCAAAGGGTCAGTGGAAGCTGAAGTTATCAGGGGGGAGAGTGTGGAGAACAAGGGACTTTGTGTATGACTTACAGGATGAGTGGGGAGGGGCACAGGTGAGGGAGGGTTTGCTCAGCCCTGTCATTTCCCACAAGCATGCAGCATGTCCCTGAACCAAGCGTCAAATGACACACCCACATGTCCCTCTAGTCCTAGAGCCAACTGTTCCTTCAGTTCTGCAGCCTCCCCCTCCTTCAGGTCCTTCCCCAAAGGCCTAAAAGGGAACCTCTGGGCTCTCTGGACATGCCCACTCAGGGTCCAACACCACAGGATGAGCATCCATCTAGTGGACAAGACCAGGAACAGTCCCAGGACTCTGACATAGTCCATCACAGTAATGAACTTCAAATGAGCAGGACAAGGAGAGAGGGGAAGAGCTGTGACCCAACTTGTCCCCATGGGAGGGATTCTGACAGCATCCAGGACACAAGTAGAAACAACAGTTTGATTCCCCATAAGCCCCCGGGGGCGGGGGTGGGGCACGGATTTCATAGGAGCCACACCTGCTCTTGCAAGGAGGAAAGAGTCTTAGGGGGAAAGTGAAGGGGGATTACACCCTAAAAGGGAAGCATGGTCAGCAGGAGACTCCTCCCTTACAGAGCCAGCCTTGGGCAGAAGAATCTGAATCCCTGGTGAGGGAGGGTGGAGAGGTAACACCCCTGGAAGACAGGGCTACTTGGGGGTGGCTTTAGACTTTGAATGTTTTTTTAATTGTATTTTTTTTTACTTATACATGATAATAGAGTCCATTTTGATACATTTATACAAGCACAGAATGTATCTTATTCTAATTAGGACCCCAGTCTTGTGGATGTACACGATAGTGAGATTCACTATGGCGTATTCATATATGAACATAGGAAAAAAGTTATGTCAGATTCATTTCATTGTCTTTCCTTTTTCTATCCCCCCCTCTCTTCCCCTCATTCCCCTTTGTCTAATCCACTGAACTTCTATTCTACCCCTCCCTTGTTGTGGGTTAGCGTCCACATATCAGAAAGAACATTCCACCATTAGTCTTTGTGGGCTGGCTTATTTGACTTAGCATGATAGTCTCCATATCCATCCATTTACTGGCAAGTGTCATAAAGTCATTCTTCTTTATGGCTGAGTAATACTCCACTGTAACCTTCTCCTGCCTCCAGGAGTGTGATTAGAATTTTATTTATTTTTTTTTTTGGTTTATAAAATTTGGGGCCCCGTCCTTAGAAGCCAACTCTGAAGGTTCTGAAGTCTATTCTGGGTTATGTGACCTTGGCAAAAGGGTCTGACTTTTCTGAGCCTCAGCTTCCTCATCTATGAAATGGGACACTTGGTCATAACATGTGGCTGGCAAGGCTGTTGAGATTAACTACAGTGACCTCTCTACACAGCTTGACCCCCTGCGTCCATTAAGGTCAGTCCTTCTCCCCTCCTCCCCATCACTACCTTGAGAGAATTAAAGACTCCAGGAAAAAATGAATTTTAACAAATAATTTTGCAACACAGTCTAAGGAACTGGGTTAGGGGGGACTACTTTGTCATAATGTCACCATATGCCAGTGGAGCGCCCTCACTGGCAGCATGGCTCCTTTCTACTGACCCATTTATTTCAAGCCGCCTTCCCACCTGCCCTGTTGAACGGCCATCAGCTCACACATCTGTCTCTGATTCTCTTCTAGGGGCGCTGTATCAACTTCACCAGAGTCAAGAACAACCAGCCAGCCAAGTACCCCCTCAACAACGCCTACCACACCACCTCCCCACCCCCTGCCCCCATCTACACGCCCCCACCCCCCGCTCCCCACTGCCCTCCCCCTCCCCCCAGTGCCCCCACACCTCCCATCCCCTCCCCCCCTTCCACCCTCCCACCCCCTCCTCAGGCTCCTCCTCCCAACAGGGCACCACCCCCCTCCCGACCTCCTCCAAGGCCTTCGGTCTAGAACCCAAAGTCCAAGCTCTGGGCTGTCTCAGAAACTTCGGGGAGGAGGCTCCTCTGTGCTGTTAGAACAAGTCTCTCCAGCTAAAGGAGATAGTGGTAATTAAGCCCACTGATGCTCACACACTTTAAAAATTGGTTGGTGATGTCAATACACTGACAATTGTGATCGCCGGAAAGAAATAGAAATATTGTGATCTGCGGAAAGAAACAGAAACATTGAATTGCCTGAAAACAATCATGTTGCAACTGCAGCCACATTTATAGCCAGCCACCCATCGCCTCTGGAAGGTTCCAGAGGCAGTGAAACTGCCAAGATGCTCTCAGCAGGATTATGTCTCACGGAGAACAGAAGGAAAATGCTGAGCAAAATGCAGAGACAGATAAGAAAAGACACTGCTGGGTTTCTCAATGCCACCCTCCCTCTTCCACTCCACCTCAGTGACTTGACCCCGAATCCTTGGCCTAGGAACCAAGGAATCCTCACCCCTGTGCACCGCTGCGGAAGGTGGAAACCTTTGCCTGCAACTTTGGAAACACATGGAGTCCCCGGGGTGACAAGAAACTCAACATCAGACAGGTACCCAAAAGGATGTTCTCCTGGGATTTACAGATGTATAAAAACATATGCCTTGTTCTCCTTTCAAGTTCTCCCAGTTTCTTTAGGTGAGGAAGGGAGCAGGTATTTACAGATGGGAAAGAGAATGTTGCCATGTTGATGAGTAAGTGAAATCAGTCGAGCGTGTAGGCAGGGGAGTATCAATGGGAGCATCAGACAGTTTCTAAAACCCACAGGCCATCAGTAGCTAGAGATGGGTGGCTTTGGCCAGATGTGATCCCCTAAATCAACAGACTATGGCAGAGCAACCTGTTAATGACTCATGTTGAAAATCAAGCTTTGGCTTTGGTTTAAATCACTAGAGATAGGATGAAGTGATTGAACCTATTTTCCCGAGCCAAATGAGTTGGATCTTCCAAAACAGCATCATTAGCACCTACCACATGATATCACTGGTTTGGGGTTTGGGTTTTGGTTTTGGTTTTTACTTTTTCTTTCTTGATAAAGATATGTCAAGGTAGAGCTGAGAGACCACAGTCCTGACATAAGGAAATTATTCCCAGGTTCTCAAAAAAAGATGTGTGAAGATGCAAATCTATTTCTCCTTGGCTTTTCAATATGCTCACAGATAACATCGCTGTTCAGAGAAGGGAACTACACAGGTATGCAACATAGAAATGCTCTGCCTGAAATACCCACCATGCCTGGGACCCACCCATCTCTCCAAGTCTTTCTGAATCTGCTTAATCAGTAAGCCTTGTAGTCACTTGCTAAACATTGAGTTGTATCACCCACAGGTAAAAATAGGTCAAAGACCTGCTCAAAATGATCTCCCCCTCCAGCTTTCCACAGGTCCTCAAAGTTTGTCCCAACTCCCTCATATTCTTAAAATTTCTCTGGAACAAAACAGAAAATATGCAATTAGTGCATTGGGCTGTGGTCTCCAAAGATCCCTGGAGAGCTCATTAAGCCAGCCTCATTCCCTCACCTAGCATAGAACAGAGGTGTTGGGCCAGGAATGTATTCCGTCAACACCAGTTCTTGTGCCCATGAAGACATTGCTGGTCACAGCACTATTGCCCATTCAATGTAATGACTTCTTCACAATCCTTCTCAAGTCACAACTCTGAAGACCTGCCACTCACTAGTCAGAACTGAGAGTGATAAACCCTATTTGCATCCCTATCCTAGAAAGCCAGAACACATAGGGATTGTGAGGGGGAACCGGAAGCCCATCAGCATAAAAGGTACAGTCAGGAAAAGTAGACCTAGGAGAGTGAAGGTATAGTGCCAACACCAAACTGACACCTCCAAGCTGTACCACGGCTGCCACTTCAGAGGTGGTCTTCAAGACTTAGGAAAGCAAACCTTCTCCCCCTCATCCAACCTTACTGCATTGTCTATTTTTAGAACACAAGGCTTCCCCTTTAGTGTAGTCCCTCATGAAACAGGGGTCACAGCCACCTGCAGTGACATGACTGGGCCCCAGAAAACCATTCCTTAGACGAATGGGTTCCCTGGGCTCACAGCATAAAGATTTTGAGCCCATGGCAGCTGTTTTGACTGCTGGCAGTACAAAACAGCCCACCCCCACACCACTACCGCATGACTCATGCGGCCTTCAGAAAGTTCAAGCCAAGTAGCTGACATTGTTGTGCCTCAAGATGGCGGGCCTCAGGTGAGAAGGCGATTTTCAGGATCTCAACAGCATCCGCCAGATACCCCTGTGCAGTTTCCAAGAGGTTGTGGCGACATTGTTTTGATGAAATAGGGAACTGCCAATACATGCTGATTTTCAAAAGGATCAGCAGGGTTTGTTCTGAAAACTGACCCATCAAATCATCCCTAGTCATTCAGAATTACAGTTAAGAAGGAGAAATTTCTATACACTGTATGAACAAGGTAATACTCTTGTAGTAGGCTGTTACAGGCAGGAAAATTCTTCAACTGGCTTACAAAAAAAAAAAAACTATCAGTTCTGTGTCATTCCCTGTGAAAGACAAGAGACTTATGATTGTGATCAGGAAACTGCACAAAATTATTGTTTCAAGCCCCGTGTTATTGTCCTTACGAAGTTTTCTTTTTTATATAAAAGCCAAATTTTTGTTGTATATATTCGTATTCCATGTGTTAGATGGAAGCATTTCCTATCCAGTGTGAATAAAAAGAACAGTTGTAGTAAATTATTATAAAGCCAATGATATTTCATGGCAGGTTTTTCTACCAAGCTGTGCTTGTTGGTTTTTCCCATGACTGTATTGCTTTTATAAATGTACAAACAGTTACCGAAACGACGAGACCCTTGTTTGCACAGCATTAGTAAGAAGCTTGCTAAGAAGTGTGGTTCCTCCTGTTGACATCCAGATGGCAGTTTCTTGCCTGGAACTGGGTAACACACTTCAGTGAGACCCAAGGTCTCTCTTTTACCAAGATCAAGAGCAGGGTTGGTGGATAAATTCACTAATAGTCTTGGACATCTAGCCTTGGGTAACCTCATTGTAAATGTGATTAGAATGAGCAGAGATGATCTTGAATTGTCATGTATATACTAGGTTGCAAGCAGTTTATCAGATGGGGGATAATCCATCAAAAAATAATAATTATGAATTAATAAGCAACGGTTTCGGTCCAGTGCCAATTCAATTTAAAAAATTAATGCTGTGTAAAATGGGTTGAATTAGTTTGCAAACTATATAAAGATATAGAAAGCAAAAAGCCTGTTAATGCACATGAGGTGGGAATGGAGTGTTCTAGTCAATTGCCTTTCCTAGTTATCTGAGCTCTGCTATATTATCATACTTGGATAACCAATTTAAAAGAATTAGAATATGAGTTTTTAAATACACTTAACATTAAACTCTTCTCTTTCTTTTTCTGTGATAATTCAGTTATGGATATTCAGTGTCATTGTTATAAAAATTAAAAAAAAAGTTATCACTGTACCATGCTGTAGGAGACTGGGCTGAACTTGTATAGTGACAAACCCTGCTGGAAATTGCTTTTTTAAAAAAAATAAAAATAAATTCCTAAAATCAATTCTTCTGCTGGTTGTGTGTTATAAAAATAAAATGCAGCCCATTGTAATAAAATAATTGTCAGTTGGTACATTAAATTACATTTCTCAAATTATTTTATACCCTTCACGAAACTCAACTATTTTGATTACTGTCATTTCTTTCAACATTTAAAATATTCTTTATTGGGGCTGGGGTTGTAGCTCAGAGGTAGGCACGGGACTCAATCCTCAACACCACATAAAAATTAATAAAGGTATTATGTTCATCTAAAACTAAAAAAAATTAAATATTCTTTATCTATGGTAATGATTTTCAAATTAAAAAAGTAATCCTTAATAAATGAAACAATAAAAATAAAAAAGAACAGAAACACGGATAAAAAAATGTACTCTCTCTCAATGGAATATCACTCAACATTAAAAGAGAACAAAATGATGGCATTTGTAGGTAAATAGATGGAGCTGGAGAATATGATGCTAAGTAAGCCAATCCCAAAAAAACAAAGACTGAATGTTTTCTCTGATAAGTGAATGCTGATCCATAATGGGGGTGAGAGGGGAGCATGGGAGGAATGGAGGAACTTATGGGGAGGAAGGGGAATGGAGTAGGGATGGGGGTAGGCAAGGTGGTGGAATGAGATGAGCATCATTACCCTAGGTACATGTATGAAGATGCGAATGGTGTGACTCAACTTCGTATACAACCAAAGAAATGAAAAATTGTGCTCCATTTGTATATTATGAACTGAAATGCATTCGGCTGTCATGTATAACAAATTAGAACAAAAAAAATAAATTAAAAAAAAACAATGTACTCTGTCTGTTAGGATTATGTTTGGCGGCCAAAGCAGGAAGGTAACTATGATTCTACTGACAGAGTCCAGAGATTTGCAGCTGTCCAAGAAACCAGATCGCATTATAGATAATGCTGTAGTAAATACTTAAAATATTTTTATTGTTTGTGCATTTATGATACAACTTAACTGTATTCCTCTTAACAGCTTCATTTCAGCTCCTCCATTCAAATTTTTCATAGGGAGAAGAACATTTCTTACTAGCTCCTGAATTTATTTATTATAAGGGCTCATTAAGCATTGAATTTATTTTAATTGGAATAAAACCATCTGTAAACAGAAAGTCATGCCATAATTTTTTTCCAAAATTTCATTAATATTCACTTTAATATCTTTGGGCATGTGCACATTTTTAATTGACATCCTTTTTTAAAATTTGTTCTAATTACTTATACATGACAGCAGAATGCGTTTCAATTCATTGTACATAAATGGAGCACAACTTTTTGTTTCTCTGGTTGCACTGATGTAGAGTCGTACCATATGTGCAATCATACATGTACCTAGAGTAATGATGTCCATCTCATTCCACCATCTTTCCTACCCACCCCCCGCCTTCTACCTTCCCCCACTCCCCTTTGCCAATCCAAAGTTCCTCCATTCTTCCCATGCCTGCCCCCTGCCATTACAGATCAGCATCTACTTATCAGAGGAAACATTAGGCCTTTGGTTTTGGGGGACTGGCTTACTTCACTTAGCCTGATATTCTCCAGCTCCATCCATTTACCTGCAAATGCCATCATTTTGTTCTCTTTTAATGCTGAGTAATATTCCGTTGTGTATATGTACCACAGTCTCTTTATCCATTCATCTATTGAAGGACATTTAAATGACATTCTCAATATATGTTTTTGAGATAATCAGCTAGCAACTTAGAAGGAAAAACAAAATCTGGAGCCCCTAGCTTATTCCTTACATCAGAATAAGTCCTGGCTATATTTAAGTGTAACAAAATCATGAAGGTAAGTACTAGAAGTGAAAAAACTGTTTTGTCTATGGTACAGATTTTGAAATTCCACATATTGCTTACATGACCAATCATTTTTCTTATGAAGTCACTTTAAATACCTTGAGTAGTGCTCCAGTGTATGAAATTAAGTAAAGAAATGAATCACCAATGAAAGGAATAAGATCATTTACTGGCTGCTCACAGTGAGCCAGAGTCTGAGACCCACAATTGTTCATCACTAAATCCCATTTTCTGTCTTCAGATAAATCTGTGATTTATGGCATATCACTTAGATAGAAAACAATCAGAATAACACTTTGCCCACGTGCACATTGTAAACAAGGTCAAGTTCACAGTCACCGAAGGCTTGATAAAAGGGTATAGAGTTGGTGTGTGCAGAACAGATGATTTTTCCTTCTGACCACAGTTGTGTTGTGTTCACCAGAACCACTGCACCCCCATCCTGAAGTAAATCATAGCTAAATAAAATAAATTAGAAGTCCCACTAGGTGTCATCTTGGATGTCTCTCCTTTGTCCTCAACATTGCAAATGGTCACCAAGTTATATAGCTTCTTCCCTTCCTACTTAACTTCAGACATTTTAATTTTGTACAGCATCTCCTTTAACTACTTTTAAGAGCCATTTCACAGTGTAACATCAGCAGATAACAAGATTTTGTCTGTCACTCTAGAGCTCCAAGCAAAGCCCTATTCAAAGAAGTTCAATTAATTGTGCACATTCAGGACTTCAACAGTCACCTTTAGTTGGGATTTTCTTGTAAACATTAAAATGGATGTAACTCTTAAATAAAACATTTCCCCTTGGTTAAGTAGTTTACATTCTTGCGTTTCTTTAAGTACAAAAAATATTAGCTGTGAATGCTAAGAGTACAAAAAACCTTGACTTTCTTCTCGTGGAAAAGTTATAAACCAAGAGAACCGTCAATCACCCATGACCAACCCTTTCCAAAAAAAATGTGTCTCCCCAAGAATAGCTTATGCAAATCTATTCAGCCTCTGCTATCACATATCTTTAAAATACAACCATTTCAACATATCTGTCCTTGTGAATGCCACTCCAACTTTGTAGGATTCAGGCGGAGCTCATATCTTTTTGCTCTTAACATTTTGGAACACCTATAAATACTACAAAAAAACAAGTTTGAAATTAATCTGCATTTCCAACCAAGCTTTTGTGGAGATAAACATTTTGTATAAATCCAAAGAGTGGTTTTTGGAAGACCTAAAGGCATTTCCCTTCATCCAAAATTGCAGGAATGGGCTTCTCCTGCCTGGACTCGATTCTGTTCACTTCTTCTTGTTCCAAATGGTGGCAAAGATGGTGGATTTCACACACTAAGTGAACAAACTCATTTTGAAGGGAAGTCATGTGGGACCCAAACTCTCTCCCTGGAAAGAAACTTTCTTTACTACTTCAAGCATGCATATGTTTACAACAGATAATCCTTTCTCAAGCTAAATAGAATAGAAGGCTTAGAAGATTCTTCATTTGAGAAACATAGAAGGCCTTTTTCACTCTGGGCAAAATTGGGTGTAAAGAGCATTTGTAGGGCATTGCTAGTGTTTATGTTCTATCTATCCCAGTGAGGTAATCACTACAAAGAACAAGATCTACAGAAATCCAGGGGGACTTGATCCCACCTCTACACTTCTCAGAAGTCTTCACTACTCCAGTGAAAGACACTGGAATAGGGCAGGTGACCTAGCTCAGTGGTAGAGTGTTGTCTGCCTTTGCAAGGCCCTGAGTTCAACCGCAGGGGGAGCTACTGAAACAAGTGCTCAGTTTTAATGGCCCCTGGTCACTCTGTTATTGTTGTTTCTGTTGATTTTCACAGCATTCTAATGTAGTGATCAGCACTTTTATGTTATATTTCTATATTTGCTTTTAAGAGATCCTTATCCAATCTTGAATCATTAGTTTAAAAAAAAAGTTGGGGGGTATCCTGTCTAGGCATTATGTCCTAGCATAATTGACTTAAAAAATTTTTGTAAGTTCCTTAGCAAGTTAGACATCATGAAAAAAATTCTTAACCTCATAAAAAGTAGCCACCAGAAACTACAGAAAATATTCTACTTAACATTTCAATATTAAAAGTATTTCCTTTAAGCCAGGTGTGGTAGCATGTGCCTGTAATCCCAGCAACTCAGGAGGCTGGGGCAGGGGGATACCAAGTACAAGGCTAGTCTCAGAAACTTAGGGAGATCCTCAGCAACTTAGTGAGTGAGACCCTATCTCAAAAATTTTTAAAAGGGCTGGTTGTGCCTCAGATGTAAAGTGTCCCTGGGTTCAATCCCCAATACAAAAAAAAAAAAAGTATTTCCTTTAAAATCAATACAAGAAAGGGATTTCAACCATCACTATGATCACCACACCACCTATGTTTGGTCCCAACCACTACAATAAAGCCATAAATATTAAAAAGTAATTACAACAATGAGAAAGAAGTCATTTTTTTAAAAAAATCAATTAAAAATAAATAAATGATTAAAAAATGAGAAAGAAAAAAATTGTTGTTATTTAGAGACAATACAATTAACTATCTAAAATAGAGTGCTTGCCTAGCATGTGTGAGGCACTGGGTTTGATCCTCAACACTACATAAAAATAAATAAAATAAAGGTATTTTATGTCTATCTACAACTTTAAAAATATTTAAAGGATAATAAACTACCTAAAAATTCCATGAGAATTAAATATTTGAACTAATTAAAGTATTATTATAACCAATTTTAAAAGACCAGTAGGTTGGCTAGGAAATGGTCAACACTAGTTAGAAAAACAAAAGAAAATTGTCCATTCATAACATGAATGGGTGTATGTGTGTGAATAAACATATTAATATAAAGAATAACATATATTGGGCTGGGGATGTGGCTCAAGCGATAACGCACTCACCTGGCATGCGCAGGGCACTAGGTTCGATCCTCAGCACCACATAAAAATAAAATAAAGATGTTGTGTCCACCAAAAACTGAAAAATAAATATTAAAAAAATTCTCTCTCTCTCCCTCACTTCTTTCTCTCTCTTAAAAAAAAGAATAACATATAAATTGAAAACCATAAATGAAGAATCTCTATGTGCCCAAATGTCTAAATGTCATTGTGTGTGTATGTGTGTGTATGTATAACACATGTATGTGCAAAATCTGTAGGAAAACTACATATATAAAATAACTTTCATAAATGGAAAGCTATGCTACATTCCTGAAAGGGAAGACTTAATGTTGAAAAGATGTCTGTTCTCTCTTGGAATCTACAAATTCAAATCAATGTCAATTTAAGAAAAAAAAAACTAACAAGGTTTTTAGGTGATTTCAAATGCTGATTCTAAATTTTAATCAGAGCCGGGTGCGGTGGCGCATACCTGTGATCCCAGTGGCTGAGGAGGTTGAGGCAGGTGGATCTCCAGGTCAAAGCCAGCCTCAGCAAAAGTGAGACACTAAGAAACTCAGTGAGACCTGTCTCTAAATAAAATCCAAAATAGGGCTGGGGATGTGGCTCAGAGGTCAAGTGCCCCTGATACCCAGAAAAAAAATCTAAATTTTAATCAAAAAATAGACAAGCACAGCCCGTATATGGTAATATAATGGAACAATATTCAGAAAAAGACCTGTAAATATATGGAAACTTAGTTTCGGATAATGGTAGCATTTCCAAAGACTAATTCTTTAACAAATGACTATCTAATCTGGAAAAATCAAGTAGAATTTCTCTCTCTGCTACATAGAAAAATGAATTCCAGATGGATTTTTTATAAAGAGAATATAAGAGAAATTTTCCTGCTTCCAATTAAGAGTTACTGTGTCCATTAGTAATACTGTGTTATGAATGGAAGGTTCTTATCATCTTGCTAACCAGGTGGGTCTCATCTCCCAACAAAGATCATGAAACGGTGGGAACAGAAGTGGAAGGGCAGAAATGAGTTGACTTCTTTATGGTTGAGGTAGGAGTAAGGAGAAAAGAAGAGTTAGGGTCTTCTCACTGCCCACCACCTGGGACTGCAGCAGGACGTGTGTTAGCAGGGACTCTCGCCTGACTATTACACACATACAGTGTCTGTGACATAGTACTTACTCCACCAATGTTAGTTGAGTGCATAAACACATAAATGAAGAATCTCCATATGTCTAAATGTTCAAGTCAACTAGTAATTGACACAGAAGTTATATCTGGGACAATGTTTTCTTTCAAGAACCAGATGTAACCAACTAGATCTCATTTCCCCAATAGCCTTTGAGCAAAAATTCCACCGTGTGAACTCTCACTGGGTGGTATAGAATGAATTCCTCTGAAAATTCATTAACTCGGTCAACTTACTGGGTGACTTTTCAATGCATACACAATTCTCCCACATTCTATGTCAGTTGAGGTCAGGTCCTTTTTGCATTTGACTTTGAAGGAGAAATAACAGTAGATGCCAGGAACTTAGGGTAGGTGCCAGAAGAAAAAAACGCCAGCACTGGCAATCATCAAGAAGAACCAATTCCAATTTGCCTCGTTTGTTTATCAAATGTCCTGTCCCAGGGCCAGAGCCCCTGCCATTCAATGAACATGTAGAACAAGACACTGGGCTTGTGTCCTGGGCTCACTGCAAAAATAACAAGAATCCAGAACCAAGGGTCAAGTTGTCATGATACCTATTAACGCTTCCATAAACAAAGCAGCTGTTTATTTGAAGACTGATGCTCTGATAGTTCCAATCTGCCCCAAAGGGCTTCACTCTCTCCATCATGAGGAGGTCTTCTTTCTTCTCCTGTTGAACACGTTTTTCTGTTTAATTCAGTCACCACGACTGCTAATGTTGTTGCCTCTGACAGATCACAGAAGTGCATGCTCACTTTCCTTTTTCTTGTTTAATTCATAAACTTTATTTTTAGAATGCTTTTTGGTTCACAGAAAAATCAAGGAGGTGATACAGACAGTTCCTTTATGTTCCCACTTCCTCTCACACCGTCTTCCCTGTTATGAACAGCCTCCATTAGGTGCAGTACATTGTTAGACTTGATGAATCCTCACTGGCACCTTATGTACTGAAGTCCACAGTTGACAATTAGAGTTCGCTTTGTGCTCTATAGTTCTGTGGGAAAAAGGCATGTTTTGGCACTTGAACGTGTATCCTTTATGATCATACAAGAGCATACAGAACAGTTTCACTGCCCTAAAAAATCCCCTGGTGATCCCTCTTCCCTTCTCCCACCCCTAAAGCCCCTGTGCATTAGTTAGTGTTCTCTGGAGACACAAAATCAAAATATATGCATATCTTTATGCACATGAGAGGGAATTAGCTTATGCAATTCCAATGGCTAAGAAATCTTACCACAGGTCATCTCAGGGATGGAGACCCTGAGATGCTGGTAGTATAGTTCAGTCCAAGTCAGAAGGCCTCAGAACTGTAGAAGCCAAGAGTGTAACAACTCTCAGTCCAAGACCAAAAGCCTGAGAACCTGGGGAGAGGGTTTCTGATCAGAGTCCTAGAGTTCAAAAGCCAGAAAGCCTGGCAGAGGTAGTTGCCACTGATCATTGGGAAGGAGATGGGGCCTGTTTTTCACTTAGGGAGCTCAAATGATCCACTATGGTGGGTCTTAGGGCTTCCTGTGCTCAGTTTTAGTAGGAAATAGGCAAGAAAAGCAATGATGGCTTAAGAAACAAGGCTCAGGCACCACAGGAATAAGCATCCGGGTGACCCCAATCAAGCACGCCATCTAGACCAGTAGAGACACTGGCTGAGAGCAAAAAGACAGAATGAGTAGAAAAAGAGGAATGAGGAGCATACATTCTATCTTAAGATCAACGATAGAAACAGCAGCTGTCGTTCATCCAATGAGCATCCCCTCACAAGTTTCTTGGGAAAGGAGACCAACCAGAATGCTGGAGAACAGGTACCCAAATATGGTGGCAAATAGATCTAGGTAACACAAAAGTGTGGTCAGTGAACACTGTAGTACTCTGCTCAGAGTCCCCCTCCAAGGCCAACACCTCATCTACAAGGTGCCCACAGTATCAGCTACCAATGGTTCAGAGCTGACCCTCTTCTGAGACTTCCTCCTAGCCACAAAGGATGGCCTTGGCCAATGTTTCATGCCCCCTTCAATGGGACAGCCCAAGACCAAAGACTGGGTGATGAAAGGCTTTCAAAAACCTGATCAGTTGCCTCCGTTTGGGAAGGATTATCTCAGCTTCAGGTCTTCTTGTAGATCAGCTGAGACCTCTGCTGTAAGAGTTTTGCAGGTCTGCCTTCTCCCTTCCTCACTTTACAAGAAATAAACCTTCCTCATGCAACTCTGACTCAGTCTATTTCCAAAAAACTCAGTCTAACACAAAGTTTCCTAGCATGGGAAAATATTTGCAATGATTTGTGAAATCCTTTATACTGACAACATATACTCACTCTCCAACATTTGAGCATTTGCTAATCTCTAACTATGTGCCAAGAACCATCCCAGGCTCCTGAACATTTATTATTTCATTTAATCTTCAAGATAAGTCGGCAAGGTCAGTAGATCAGTTACAAATGTTTGGGACTATGTTATGGTTTGGATATGTCTCCCAAGGAACATAGACCCAAACATTTGTAACTGATATGTTGATATTCATGTGTGGGAACATGGTCCTCAATGTGGCAGTATTGAGAGGTAGTGGGACCTTTAAGAGGCCTGGCCTTTTGGGAAGTCACAAGATTGGCCCTTCTGCCTCGCTTTGGCTTCCTGTCAATGTGATGTCTTGCCATTGTGCTGCCATCCACCATGAGTTGACACAGCACCATGAGTTTGACCCTCACCAGAGCCAGCACTGTGCTGGCTGGACTTTACACCTCCAAAACTGAGTTAAATGAACCTTATTTCTTCATAAATACCCAGCCTCAGGTATTTTCGTCATGAAAAATGGGCTAATCCAGATTGCCAGGAACAGGTGCCTGAGCATGTTGGCTTTTTTTTCTGTGTGCTCTAAAGGATATACTCAGTAGAAAGAAAAGTAAATGGACACTTTACCATAAACAATGGTGAGCAACAAAGCATATTTTAAAACATTATAAAATTAATTAACTGTTCACTGTAAAAAAAAAGTTTAAAATGTAAGAATAAAATTTTACAACATTAATAAAATTAGAAAAATTAAAAGATGTTCAGTATATCATTAACCATCAAAAATTCTCACCTTGGTCATAAAGATGAAATATATAACAAGTAACTCTGGAAGAATTCAAATAATTAAACTTAACTTTAAAAATTAAGATACCCCACTAACAATTACAGAAATACAAATTAAAACTACAGTGAGATTCCATCTCTCTCCAGTCAGAATGGCAATTATCAAGACTAATGCAACAATAAATGTTGGCAAGGATGTGGGGGCAAAGGTACACTCATACATTGCTGGTAGGACTTCAAATTGGTGCAACCACTCTGGAAAGCAGTATGGAGATTCCTCAGAAAACTTTAAATGGAACCACCATTTGACCCAGTTACCCCACTCCTCAGCATATAACCAAAGGATTTAAAATCAGCATATTATACTGACATGGGGACATCACTGTTCATAGCAGCTCAATTCCCAATAACTAAGCTATGGAACCAACCTAAGAGTTCTTCAACACATAAATAGATAAAGAAAATGTGATACATATACATGATAGAATATCACTCGTCCATAAAGAAGAATAAAATTATAGCATTTGCCAGTAAATGGATGGAATTGGAGAATATCATGCTAAGTGAAATAAGCCAACCCCCCCAAAAAAAACTAAAGGCCAAATATTCTCTCTGATATGCAGATGCTGAGTCACAATAGAGGTCAGGGGAGGAGTGGAGGTTCCCTGGATTGGACAGGGGGGAATGGAAGGAAGGAAGAGGGAATGGGAACAGGAAAGACAGTAGAGTGAATTGGACATAACATTCTTATATTCATATATGAATACACGACCAGTGTAACTCCACATCATGTACAACCACAGAATGGGAAGTTATATTCCATGTATATATGATATGTCAAAATACACTCTACTGTCACATACAACTAAAAAGAACAATTTTTTTTAAAAAGTTAATGATGAAAAAAAATTAAGATCCTGACAAAGGAACATAAATATAATCTATACCTTCCAAATTAGCAAAGAAAAAACAAAGGGAATATAGATAGTTTTATGAGTCTAACAGAAGGCAGGAAATGAGGAAGCTAAGAAGTACAGATCAGAGATGCTAGAATACTGAAAACAGGATTTCCCCAAGTCTCTGGGGTGAAGGGTCTCTGTGTAAATTAATCACACAGCTGGTTATGACAACTGGAAGTTAGAAGATAGAAGTGGGACAGAGGCCATGTTCCCACAAACTCATTGGCTGTTTTCTTTCTTTTTTTTATTATTGTTAGTTGTTCAAAACATTACAAAGCTCTTGACATATCATATTTCATACATTTGATTCAAGTGGGTTATGAACTCCCATTTTTACCCCGTATACAGATTGCAGAATCACATCAGTTACACATCCACGTTTTTACATATTGCCATACTAGTGTCTGTTGTGTTCTGCTGCCTTTCCTATCCTCTGCTATCCCCCTCCCCTCCCCTCCCCTCCCCTCTTCTCTCTCTACCCCATCTACTGTAATTCATTTCTCTCCCTTGTTTTTTTTTCCACTTTCCCCTCACTTCCTCTTATATGTAATTTTGTATAACAATGAGGGTCTCCTCCCATTTCCATGCAATTTCCCTTCTCTCTCCCTTTCCCTCCCACCTCTCGTCCCTGTTTAATGTTAATCTTCTTCTCATGCTCTTCCTCCCTGCTCTGTTCTTAGTTGCTCTCCTTATATCAAAGAAGACATTTGGCATTTGTTTTTTTAGGGATTGGCTAGCTTCACTTAGCATAATCTGCTCTAATGCCATCCATTTCCCTGCAAATGCCATGATTTTGTCATTTTTTAATGCTGAGTAATACTCCATTGTGTATAAATGCCACATTTTTTTTATCCATTCATCTATTGAAGGGCATCTAGGTTGGTTCCACAGCCTTGCTATTGTGAATTGTGCTACTATGAACATCGATGTAGCAGTATCCCTATAGTATGCTCTTTTAAGGTCTTTAGGGAATAGTCCAAGAAGGGGGATAGCTGGGTCAAATGGTAGTTCCATTCCCAGCTTTCCAAGGAATCTCCATACTGCTTTCCAAATTGGCCGCACCAATTTGCAGTCCCACCAGCAATGAACAAGTGTACCCTTTTCCCCACATCCTTGCCAGCACTTGTTGTTGTTTGACTTCATAATGGCTGCCAATCTTATTGGAGTGAGATGGTATCTTAGGGTGGTTTTGATTTGCATTTCTCTGACTGCTAGAGATGGTGAGCATTTTTTCATGTACTTGTTGATTGACTGTATGTCCTCCTCTGAGAAGTGTCTGTTCAGGTCCTTGGCCCATTTATTGATTGGGTTATTTGTTTTCTTATTGTTTAATTTTTTGAGTTCTTTGTATACTCTGGATATTAGGGCTCTATCTGAAGTGTGAGGAGTAAAAATTTGTTCCCAGGATGTAGGCTCCCTATTTACCTCTCTTATTTGTTTCTCTTGCTGAGAAAAAACTTTTTAGTTTGAGTGAGTCCCATTTGTTGATTCTTGTTTTTAACTCTTGTGCTATGGGTGTCCTATTAAGGAATTTGGAGCCCGACCCCACAGTATGTAGATCGGAGCCAACTTTTTCTTCTATCAGACGCAGAGTCTCTGTTTTGATATCAAGCTCCTTGATCCATTTTGAGTTAACTTTTGTGCATGGCGAGAGAAAGGGATTCAGTTTCATTTTGTTGCATATGGATTTCCAGTTTTCCCAGCACCATTTGTTGAAGATGCTATCTTTTCTCCATTGCATACTTTTAGCACCTTTATCAAATATAAGATAGTTGTAATTTTGTGGATTGGTCTCTGTGTCCTCTATTCTGTACTATTGGTCCACCCGCCTGTTTTGGTACCAGTACCATGCTGTTTTTGTTACTATTGCTCTGTAGTATAGTTTGAAGTCTGGTATCACTATACCGCCTGATTAACTCTTCCTGCTTAGAATTGTTTTTGCTATTCTGAGTCTCTTATTTTTCCATATGAATTTTATGATTGCTTTATCTATTTCTATAAGAAATGCCTTTGGGATTTTGATTGGCATTGCATTAAACCTATAGAGAACTTTAGGTAATATCGCCTTTTTGATGATGTTAGTTCTGCCTATCCATGAACAGGGTATATTTTTCCATCTTCTAAGATCTTCTTCTATTTCTCTCTTTAGGGTTCTGTAGTTTTCATTGTATAAGTCTTTTACCTCTTTTGTTAGGTTGATTCCCAAGTATTTTATTTTTTTTTTTTGAAGATATTGTGAATGGAGTGGTTGTCCTCATTTCCATTTCAGAGGATTTGTCCCTGATATACAGGAATGCCTTTGATTTATGCGTGTTGATTTTATATCCTGCCACTTTGCTGAATTCATTTATTAGCTCTAGTAGTTTCTTTATAGATCCTTTTGGGTCTGCTAGGTATAGAATCATGTCACCTGCAAATAGTGATAATTTAAGTTCTTCTTTTCCTATTTTTATGCCTTTAATTTCTTTTGTCTGTCTAATTGCTCTGGCCAGTATTTCAAGAACTATATTGAATAGAAGTGGTGAGAGAGGGCATCCCTGTCTTGTTCCAGATCTTAGAGGGAATGCCTTCAGTTTTTCTCCATTTAGAATGATGCTAGCCTGAGGCTTAGTATAGATAGCTATTACAATGTTGAGGTAAGTTCCTGTTATCCCTAGTTTTTCTAGTGTTTTGAACATAAAGGGATGCTGTACTTTGTCGAATGCTTTTCCTGCATCTATCGAGATGATCATATGGTTCTTATCTTTAAGTCTATTGATGTGGTGAATAACAGTTATTGATTCCGTATGTTGAACCACATTGGCTGTTTTCACTAACAAGCAGAGCTGTGGCAATGACAGGCTTGACATCGGCAGTTTTGCTATGCCCACCTCCAGCTGTCGTGCTTTTAAAATACTGTGAATAGGTTAACTCAGAGAACAGTGAAAACAAGGTAGAATTTGCACCCTCACCTTGCCGAAGACAGAATGTTCAGTACCTTGGAAGTAGCCACTCCTTCCCCTCCCCTTCCCATCTACCTTCCTCCTGTGCTTTCTTTTCAGTTTTACCACTTGAGACATATCTCTAAACAATAAATTTGCAGTATTGCATTTAATTTGAAATTTAAATCAATGGAATTACACCATAAGTATTATTGCATCCCCTTAACATAATATTCATAAGAAACAGCCACGTTTCATTTATTGTCACTGAATGAATAAAATATTCATTATCACTATATTAATGACAATATCATTCTCTATCCTTTGCTCAATGAACATTTGTGCAAACATTGCTGCTGTTTGCAATCTTACATCAGTCTCCTTGTGTGTACATGCAAGAATGTCTCTAGAGCAGCCTTAACCAGAAGAAAAACAAGCTGAATCACATGTGAGGACCACAAGTGTAATTTTAAATTGCATATTAGTTACATTTTTAAAAGTAAAACTAAAGAGATAAAATTAATTCTGATACTATGTTTTATTTAAACCAACATATCCAAAATGTTATTGCTTCATCATGTAATAAATATATTTAAATAGATTTAAGTGAGATATTCGAAGTTTTTCCATCCTAAATCTTTAAAAGCCACTGGGTATTTTAAACTTACAGCACATTTCAGTGCAGTCTAGACACATTTCATGGACTCAGTAACCACTGTGGCTAGTGGCTACAGCATTACACAACACAACAGTTGAGTATATGCCAAAAGGTAGGATTGCTGGGTCATAAGATATGCACATTTTCAACATCCGTCAATAATGACTATATTTTTCCAGTTATTGTACCAATTTACACTTTGACCAGAAGCCTTTTTAAGAATTCCTGTTATTCCATACCCTCGTCAAAACAAGGCTTTTTCCAAAACCTTTGATTTTTGCCAATCCTGTAGATACATACTGACAATTCATTGTAGTTTAAACTTGCATTTCTCTGGTTTCTCATGAGATCTACTATCTTTTTGAATGTACATTGGTTATTTATGTTCCTCTTCTACATCACCATGTCTGCCAGATCTTTTGCTCATTTTTCTATACTGCTGTTTATTTCTAGTATCCGTTTTTAAGGGAGATTATGTTCCAGAACTAATTTTTCACAGTTATAGGTGCTGCAAGTATTTTTTCCTATTCTGTGAATTGTCTTTTCACTCTTTTCACCTTAAGATTCTTTTGAAGAAGAAATACAAATGGCCAGAAAATATTTTTTAAGTGCTTACCATTTTTAGCAGTCAGGGAAATGTAAATCAAAATTACCCTTAGATTTTATTTATATCATTCCAGTTAGAATCATCATCAAGAATACAAACAATAATAAATTCTAGTAAGGATGGGGGAAAAAGGAACACTTATACATTGTTGGTGGAATTGTAAAGTAGTATAACCACTATGGAAATCAGTAGGGAGGTTCCTCAATAAATTAAGAATAAAACCAGGGACTGGGATTGTGGCTCAGTGGTAGAGCCCTCACCTAGCATACATGAGGCACTGGGTTCGATCCTCAGCACTACATAAATGTAAAATAAAGATAATGTGTCCATCTAAAACTAAAAAATATATGTTAAAAAAAGGATAAAACCACCATAGGATCCAGCTATACCACTCCTTTGTATTTATCCAAAAGAATAAAAGTCAGCTTTATAGTGATGTGTTTTATAGTGATATATGTTTATAGCAACACAATGCACAATAGCAAAGATAAAGAACGAGACTAGGTGCAACAGATGAATGGATAAAGAACGTGAGATTTATGTATATAAATATATAAATCCTTAAGTACTATAATGTGGATAGAACTTGAAAGTCTATGTTAAGTGAAATAAGCCAGACTCTGAAAGTCAAGGGGCTTATAGTTTCTCTTATATATGGACACTAGAGAGGAAAATGGAAACTAAGGCAGGATCCTGTAAAATTCGAAGAAAGACCATTACAGTATATGAAGGAAACCAGAGAGAAGGAGATAAGAAAGAAAAGGAGGAGTACTGGAGAATAAAATTGACCAAATTATGTTTTGAACAATATGTCACAATGAATCCCACTATTATGTATAATTATAATGCACCGATAAAGATTTAATTTTAAAAAAGATTCTTTTGATAAATGGAGAATAAAATAGTAGTTACCAGAGCCTGGGAAGGGTGTAGGGAGAGAAAATGGAGAGGATGGTTAACAGCTACAGTGGTACCATTGCACAGAAGCACAACTACGGTTGACAACAATTAATTGAATATTTCAAAATAGCTGGAAAAGAGGATTTTTGAATAGTTCCAACATAAATAAATGACAAATATCTGAGGAATAGATATGCCAATTACACTTATCTGATAGTTATCTACTATATATATATATATATAGAGAGAGAGAGAGAGAGAGAGAAATGTCACATTGTACCCTATAAATGTATACAATTACTATGTCTATAAAAATAAAAATGGGGCTGGGGTATAACTCACTGGCAAAGCTCTTGCCTAACATGTGTGAGGCTCTGGGTTCAATCCCCAACACTGCAGAAAAGAAGTTAATTAGTTAATTAAAAGTGAATATGTTGGGGAAATTTTCTTCTGATAAACAGAAAAGTCCTTGATTTTTAATTTAATCAAATGTATTAATCTCTCCCCATATGAATTGTGCTTTTTGTTTCTTTTTTAAAAAATATTTCCTATCCTAAGATAGAATTCTTCTGTATTTTTATCTGAAAAACCTCCTATAATTTTAGATTAACAGTTATTTTTCTCTCAGAAAGTTGAAGATTTTGTTCTATTGTCCTATGGATACCATCTTGCTGTGAAAAAGTCAACTGTAAATGATGACTTCACATTAATTCATCTCTACTCTCTAGTTATTTTTAAGACCTTTCCCAAATCTTCAATATTCTTCAGTCTCACTACTAAGGAGAATTTCTTTGTAGTGCTGTAATTTAATTTCACTGGGCTTCCTGAACCTGAAGTATGCAAGTACAATTTCACCAATTCTAAAAAAAACTCAGTCATTATCTCTTCAATAACTGCCTCTCCCCATCTAAAAAAGTTGTTCATGTGGGTATAGGAGTAGAATAGTAGTTACTAGAGGCTAGAGAGGTTAAAAGGGGAATGTGGGGATAGTGGTAAGTTAACAGTACAAAACCAGTTATATAAAAAGAATAAATTCTAGTGTTGTGTGGCATAGCAGGGTGATTATAATTAACAATAATATTGCATATTTCAAAATAACTGAGAGGACTTTGACAGTTCCCAACACAAAGAAATGATAAATGTGTAAGGAGATATGTATTATATTTATTATGTATTATAATACATGATACATAATATGTATTATGATTATTATGTATCTTATTATGTATCCATTAAAAATAAGACTTTTAAAATTTTTAAATTGCCTCTCCACAATCCTCCTTTTCTTCTAGAACCCTAATTGGATGTAAGTTAGACCTTCTCAATCTGTCTTCCATATCTCTTAACCTTTCTTATTTCTACCTCATTATCTCTATTGCACACTCTGGATAATTTCTTCAGATCTATCTTCCTATTTATGGGTTTATTACTTCATATGATTTTATCTTTAAGCTATCTGTTGAGCTTTTAATTTCAATATTTATATTTGTCTTCATAAAAAATTTAGTTGGTTGTTTTAGAATATGATGGTATGTCTTTCATAATCACTTGGACCTGAAATTTCCAATCACCATTTTTCTCCCTTTTGAATATGTTAAGCATGTCTAACTTACATTTTGTATTTGAGAATTTCCAAATCCAAAAACTCTACTGGCGTGATTCTGTGGAATTTTTTTGTTCCAGCTTTTGCATCCTGTTCACTCTATTGATATGTGACCATCAAAATAAAAGCCACTCCTTGAAGAAATAACTGTTCCAGGGTTGAGACACACAAAATACAAGATGAGCCTGGAATATTTTGTCATATCTGAAAGTAAGAAAATGTCCAAAGTTAGGGTGATGACAAAAGTACCAAGTGACCAGAATAAAAAGGGGCTCTTGTTTCTCACATTTGGGAAATTTCTAACAACATAATAAATAATGGTAGTGATAGAATATACTTCTATAGAAAGAAATAAGAATTCATGAGTCCATACTGATTGGTGATTGATAGATAGATAGATAGATAGATAGATAGATAGATAGATAGATAGATAGATAGTCTTCCTTATAGTAGAATGTCCATAAACAAATTTAGAAGAATGAAATAATTAAAATCACACTTGGATAACCACTGTATAGTAATGACCACCTCAAGCAAGAATAACAAATAGACATTAAAACCACTGGGCAAATGTCTGATAAGAAACAGAATATTTACATAGTCATAAAGTGTTATGATTTAGATATGTGGTGTACCCCAAAATCTCATGTGTGAGACAATGCAAGAATGTTCAGATGGGAATTAGATAATGAGAGCTGTAACCAATTAATCCATTGATATGGATTAACTGTTTGGTAACAGTAGACAGGTAGGGTAGGGCTGGAAGAAGTAGGTAACTGGGGGTCTTTGGGGTTTATATTTTGTCCTGGTGAGCAGAGATCTACCCTCTCTGCTTCCTGGCTGTCATGTCCCTAGCTGCTTTTCTCTGCCATGACCATCCACCATGATGCTCTGCCTTACCTTGGACCCAGAGCTATGGAGTCAGCCGGCTATGGACTGAACTTCTGAAACAATGAGCCAAAATGAACTTTTCTTCCATTGAGTTGTTCTTGTCAGGGGGTTTTAGTTATCCATTTCATCACTGTGACCAAAAGATCTGACAAGAACAATTTTTTAAAAGAGGAAGTGTTATGTGGTACTCAGTTTCAGAGGTCTCAGTCCATAGATGGTCCACGCCATTCCTCAGGGCCTGAAGTGAGGCAGGACATCATGACAGAAGAGTGTGGTAGAGGAAAGCAGCTTAGAACATGATACCAGGAAGGAGAGAGAGAGAGAGAGCTCTGCTCACCAAGAACAAAATGTATTCGCCAAAGGCACAACCCCCAATAACCCACCTCCTCCAGCCACATCCTGCCTGCCTACAGTTACCACCAGTAAATCCCTATTAGAGGATTAATGCACTAATTAGGTTAAGACTCTCATAACCCAATCATTTAACCTCTAAACTTTCTTGTATTATCTAACATACGAGCTTTGAGGGACACCTTATATCTAAACCATAATATCAGGTATTTTGGTTACAGCCATAAAAACGGACTAAAATACAAAGCATCTCATGAGAGATATTTATAAATTAAAAAGGAAAAGTGGGCCAGGAGTGGAGGTGCATGCCTGTAATCCCAGCATCTTGGGACGCTGAGGCAGGAGGATCATGAGTTCAAAGCCAGCCTCAGCAAGTTAGCAAGGCCCTAAGTAACTCAGTGAGATCCTGTCTCTAAATAAAATACCAAAAGAGCTGGGGATGTGGCTCAGTGGGTAAGCACCCCCGGATTCACTCCCCAGTACCTGCCTCCACCAAAAAAAGGAAAAGTGGTTACTTTATCGTGAAGAAACATGACAGATCCACCTTAAGCAAGTGCCTTGGTTCACCTGTGGTTTGGTTGAGTCTTCTAAGGGTTCATGTGCTAGAAACCCGGTCCTCAGTGGGATGATGTTGAGTGGTATGGAGTCTTTAAGAGGTGATGCCGAGTGGGCAGCAATTGGGTCCTTAAATGACCTGCCCTCAGAAGGAATTAAGTTCTTGTGAGACCTCAGCTAGTTCCACATGAGTGCATTATTGAGCTTCCTGTCTCACCATGTGATCTATTTCTCTTGCACACACTCCTGCTATGATGCCATCAGCCATGAGGCTTTCACCAGAGCTAAACCAATGCTCTCACCATGTCTGTGAACCCAGGAACTGTGAACTGAATAAACCTCTTTTCTTTATAAAGTACCCCAGCCTCGGGCACTTTGTTATTGAAACAAAAAATGGACTAATACAGCAAGTAATTGCAAATGAAAAAGTGAAATCCTGTGCTCTGGAGATGATCCAGTGAGAGGACCCAATGTTGCTTCTGTAATGTTCTTGCTCAAAACCATGCAAGCTTAATCCAATCAAGAGGAAACATCTAGTGTAAACTGAGGGAAAGTCTATAAAGGAGCTGACTATGGAAAGAAAGATTATACAAATCTTCCAGATTAAAGGAGATTGAAGAGAAAATAAAACAAATGTAGCACGTGATCCTGGAACAGATAGAGGATCAGAAAGTTCTGTTGTGGGAAGTGGGGTTCCAGGGCACATTACAGGGGAGGATGGTGGCAGCTGCTGCTAAGGGTTTACCTGGGTGCCTGGAGAAGGCAGCCCCTGCACCAGAGGCATAAATTGTAGCAGAACATACCCAGCACCCCAGGGGACCATTCACCTTGCAAGCCTCACCAAGCCCATGGCAGACAAGGGCTAGCAGTTGCCAAGGGCAAGGGGCAAAGTGAAAATGGCCTCCATGGGCCAGTGACCCAAGTGGGAACATGAACATCCTCTCAGAGGAGCACTATACGAGTAAAGAAGAGGACCAACACCCAGCATTACCTGAAATTCTAATTGGCTTACTAATAATCCCAGCACAAGTTAGAGATCAACACACAAGAGCAAGGTTCCCTAAGCCCACCCCAAAAGGTTTGCTATGAAGGCTTGGGATGAGCTTGGGATGAGCGTGTTATGGAATAGTCAGACCCTTAAAGTCCTGGAAATTAGCTTAGGTGATGGATCCCAGGAAAAAGAAGCAAAAGAAGACAGAAAAACTTTAAGAAAATATTGCAAAAGCTAAATAACTAAAATAGCATTGAAAGATTGAACAGGCTTCGCAACCAGAAGAAAATCATTTGGAAAATTCTGCAGCTCTATAAAGACCCACTAAGATTTCTCTTTTGGATTTCATGACAGTATTTTTCTTTTTTTTTCTTTTTTCTTTTTTTGGTAAATAAAATCTGGCTATATGGATGAGTAATGTTCTGACCTGACCTCAATACTGTAGTAACTTTTTGGCTTGGGTATAGAAGTTTGTTGGTGGTCTGTTGAGAGCTATTATAAATTAGCATTTATGATGCTACAAAATCTTTGGAAGTGAGTGAATCCCATTCTGCAGCTTATGTACTGAAATAAAACATCCTATGGAGAAAAACATGACGAGATTGTGAAAAATATTTAAATAATCGTTTTAAACGCACTCCTCTCTGGACAAAGGGAATTTAGAGTATAAATGCCAGAACTATTCTCTCTGCATGAAAAGAGAGCATTGGCTTAAAACAGATATAGTATGTTAATCACTTCTTTTATCATTATTGCTTATTTCTTGGAAAAGAATTCTCTCTGGCTTTCTCAAAATAAAATAATATTAAGCAATCAGAACTTCTATTTTCTACATTTTTCTGACTTCAATCTTAATTATCAAAACAGTGTGTATTTTAACCTGTCTTCATGAAGTTTCTCCCATTTTCTTGACTATGTAGAATATCATTTCCTTTATAAAACAAGTTTTCTATTTAGGAACACTGCCATTTTCTTAAAAGATAATATGTTGAGAAAGGTAACCCTAAGACTTGAAGGTTGCAGTAAAGATGGTAAATGCTGTAGTAAGAAGATGAAGGAGAAGGAGTGGGAGGAAGAGGAGGAGGAGGAGCATAAAGAAAAAGAAGGTAAGAAAAATTCTGTTGTCACTCTTAAAAAAGGCATTATTGGAGCAACTGGAAAAAACTTGAATGAGATTTGTAGATTAAATGAGAGGAGTGCCTTCATGTTCATTTTCTGAATGTTATCTTTGTACTGTAGTTTTATAAGAGAGTATACCTGTTTATCATGGTAGTATAGTTATATAAGAAAATGCACACACACACACACACACACACACTCAAACCTCCAGAGAGAAAGATCTAGATATGGATGTAGATACAGAGAATCATAGGTGTAGAAAGACGTAGAAGTAGGTAGAGAGATGGAGACACGCAGATGTAGATGTAAAGATGAGTAACAACTATGTGGAATGTTAACCACCTTCATATGTGGGAATCTGGGAGAAAATCTCGAGGATTCTTTGTATTGTTCTATCATTTGGAACATTTCTGTAAGTGCAAAATTATTCCAAAAATAACAAAATTATGAAGAAATTAAAATTGCAGAAGACAAAGTCCAGAATCAGAATTGGAATCAGATCAGTCCTGATTGCTACGCCTGTTCATCTCCCAGAAGTGACGCTGGTCCCAAGCAGAGGGAGGCCAAGGACAGCCTGAATTGAAAGGAACCAGAATCAACAGAGCTGGAGAATGAGGTTGTGGACAGTGAGCTATGAGAGGAGAGGAAATGGGCAACAGTGGGGTACAGGCAGATGAACCACCACCAACACCTACAAAATCACAAGAACATGCTAGTTACAAACAACAGGTTAGCAGAGACCCCTGGAGAAGCAATACGCTATACAATGGTGTCCTGAGCAAGCAAAGTAGTATGTGCTGTCCAGTTTGTTAGGTCAACTTTGGATCTGGGAAAAGAAAAGGCAAACAGCTCAGTTGCAATTAAATGTAAATTCATTTGATTGATTAAGACTTGTTGAAACTCCACCAACACATATTGGTATAAATCTTGCAAATCTGTGCTGTCCAATACAGTAGTCATTACCCCTGTGTAGCTGTCCTAATTTAAATTATTTAAAATTTAAAATCAGTCCCTCTGTCACAGCAGCTACATTTCAAATGATCAATAGCCACGCGTGGTTAGTGGCTACTGAATACTGTCCTGCATAGCATAGATAAAGAACATCTGTATCTTTTGCAGAAAATTCTGAACATTCTAGAATTCTACAGAAAATACTGGACATCACAACTCTAGAAGCCAAACAGCTCATCATTCAGAAAGATAGCTGTAACTTCTTGTTTCATAGTCTTTGACTCATGGAAATGTCAAGAAAAACATGGGACATAGACTTCAATAAAACCCAAACATTCCACTTCCTGTTGGATTCAATATTGGGAAAGTTCTTTGTGTCAAATAGAAGCGACTCATCGGGAAGAAATAAGAGGAAAAAGAACCTTGAGATTGTGGCAAACATTGTGGAGAGGACCTGGATATTCCTATGTCCTCTAAAGTCACATTGACTTTATGGTTGATTTACGTTTTCCATCACCCTCCACCCCGCCTCCGCACTATGGAAAATATTGGTCATGTTCCATTCATTACACGGAATGGTTTGGCAGGAATAATTCTTGACCAAGACAAAGTTCCAGTAATAACGTCTGTTATATTATCCAAGGAAGTAAGGAAATGGGCCTAAACTTCCACATTAGGAACTAAAGACTTAGAATCTTGAGTCATCAGGACTGGAAGACACTGAACTTCGGATGGCTTCATGCCCTAATTGACAAGTGATTGCCCCACTGCAAGCTGAAGTTAACACCATCTGCAATCACCAGTGGATTTCCTAAATATACTCAAGTAGAACCCAGGGTGGGGGGATGCAGAGTTTGTTACCATTTATGCAACATTTAACAGTATATAACGCACACCTGTAATCCCAGCAGCTCAGGAGGCTGAGGCAGGAGGATCACAAGTTCAAAGCCAGCCTCAGCAAAAAAGCAAGTGCTAAGTAACTCAGTAAGACCCTCCTCTAAATAAAATACAAAAAATGGGGCTGGGGATGTGGCTCAGTGGTCGAGTGCCCCTGACATCAATCCCTGGTACCCCCCACCACACACACACACAAAAAAAAAAAAAAAAAAAAACAGCATGAGAATAACACCATAGATTTTTAAAATAATCTGTAGCATATTTAATGAAAATAACAAACATTTTCATGGTAATAATAAACGTCAAACAGCAGTAACCTCTGGAGTTGTGGGGTGGCTCAGAGGTAGAGCACTTGCCTAGCATGTGCAAGGTCCTGAGTTAGATTCCCAGAATCACAAAAAAGAATTGCAGTGACCTCTGAAGAGAAGGAGGAGAAAGAAAGACATCAGGAAGAAAGACACGGAGCTTCAATCGTGTGTGTAAACATCTCATCTTCTTCTAGAAATCTAATGCAGGGGCAGCCTCATGTGAGAGTCTGGTAGAACTGTTGGTGGGGACAGAGTTGTCAGTTACTGGAGCCCTTTCGTGCTTCTATTTGGTTAAAATATTTCTTAACAAAAGAAAAGTTTAATAAAACAAATTCTACTTTTCTCACTTGGTATTTGTGTGATCCTGAGCTTCCTTTTCTTCTAGTTGCAAATAAGACTAATATAATACCTCCTGGATGGGCTGTTGAGAGGTCAGGAGAGAAGTGACAACCTCAGCAACCAAAGACACTCTCACAGAATCAGCCCATGGAACAGACGCCTCCGGTGCACCAAGGGCACCAGGTACAGACACGGGCACACAGCCCTCACACCTTGCTCTTAAGGACGGACTGGAGTTGAGCCATTTTCCTCTGGACTGGAACCGACTGGAGGAGTGAAGCTGGATCCTGAGGCTCCAGTGAAAACAGAAGGAAGGTTTGGATTGTAAGCCTTTCTGCTTACTTTGGCTAGCCAGGCCTGCTGTTTCCACATCTGTCCACAGGTCAGGGGAAGCAAAACTATGTGAGTGTAAACATCAGCAGCAGTTTTTGCACCTCAGCACTTCAGGAACCCGGATTCGACCCTGTGGATCTATCAGGCCCGCCCACCACCTGCAGGGGCAGGCAGCCCTGTTGCTGATTAGTGACTGGAAATAGCTGAGAGAAGGCAGGCCAGCTGGGAATGGCTCCTGCCTATCCCTCACCGGCCTTCCAACCAGCCAGGTGTCCTCTCTGCACCCCAACCCTCCTGCATGCTACCTTCCCTGACACTCCTGTCCTCTGTCCCTCCTGGAGTCCTCATTTCTGAGAATGTTCCTCATTCCCTTCTGAGACCTGCTTCTTGCCTGGAGCGACCTCCCTTAAATCCCATCGTCCCAAGAACCTTGAACCTCATACCTCAAGGCCCAGAGGCGACACTGAAATCCTCCAAACCCCTCCCACCATCCATGCCCTCCACCTGGCCTCAGGAATGCCATGAACCAGATTTTCAGGCACAATTCCCATGAATTCCAATGCTTCCCAGAGTGATGGGCTTGGCTCTCTTTTCTTTCTTTTTTTAAAAATATCCCTTATATTTCATAGAATCATGTCAAAACGAACCCCAATTTTATGTATAACTATAATGCACTACTAAAAACATTTTTTAAAAAACATAGCCCACTGTGTCAATGAGACCACTGTTATTATTTTTTATTGGTTCTTTTTAGTTATGCATGACAATAGAATATATTTAGACATACATACATGGAGTATAACTTCCCATTTTTGTGGTCACACATTGGCTTTCTTTTCAGACCATATATTCTCTTCACCATCTATTTCCACAATTCCAATTTTCCTTATGAGCCAGTGACTCCCAAATCTGTACCTCCAACACAGATAGCTTCCCAGCATTCCAGACCCATCTTCTCTATTAGCTCTGGAACTAACTACCGGGATAGGATGTAGTCTCCTCAGCTCTACCATGTTCAGTTCTACCACAATCTCACCATCCCATACTGCTTCTTCCTCTTTCTCTCCTCTCTCCCAGCATGCTCATTACATACTCTCAAATACAGTAAACAAGCCACCAGTGACACCACCACATAATCCTGACCCCATCTTCTCCTAACTTGCATAATGAGTCAGTTTTCCATCTCTATAACACAACACCTGAGATAAGTAACTTATTTTAAAAAATGGTATATTTTGGTTCAAAGTTTTGGAGATTGCAGACCATCATTTATTATCTCTATTGCTTTGGGCCTGTGGCAAGATAGCACATCATGTCAGAAGTTTGTGGTTAAGCAAAACCACTCACCTTAGGGCCAGGAAGCCAAAAATGAAGAAGAAAAAGGGACCAAGGTCCCTTGATTCCCTTAAGAGGCACATCTCCAATGACCTAAGCACCTCCCGTAATGTATCACCTCCTAAAGTCTCCTCCACCTCCTCCCAGCAGCCCCATCTTGAGGACGAAATATTTAACACATGGACATGTGTTATATCCAATATGTTATATCCAAATATCCAAACTATGGCTAATCAGTGACCACATTCAGTTGATTCTACCTCTGAAAAAAAAAAAAAAACCTCTCATAATGTCCTCTTCTAGCGCAGCCTCATTTCCACTTCTAAATTCAGAAGCCATTATCTATTGCCTGATGCATGGTACAATCATTTCCTAAGTTTCTCTGAGATTTTTGACTCTAACATTCTTCCAAATGGTGACTCCGGAATTATGTCTCTAAAACACAACACTAATCATGTCACTTGCCTGTCCTGAAACCCATTTGCAGGAACAAACCCAACATTTCTTAAAACCCCTGTTCATCTGACACCTAAACAAAAAGAATGAGTTCTGGAACCAGACTTCAAATCCCAGCTCACCCACCTATTAGCCAAGGTCATGTAAATCTGGGCCCCAATTTTCTCATCTGTCGATGTGAGTAGAGACAGCACAGGTGAGACATGTTAGCAGCCATTATTAACTTTGCAGTCTGAAGTCTCACCATTCTCCACAAGTGCCCTCTGTTCCATCCAGTTGTTAGATGTTTCGTGAAATCACCAAATTCAGCCATGACTCTATGCTTAAGTACTTGCTAATCCTTTTGCCTTTCCTTTCTCTTCTAAATCTGTCTGCAGGAACAAACCTCAAAGGGGAGAGCCACCCCTGAGCTATTTGAGAGGTCTTCACTCGGCCTTGAGCCCAGGAGATTTTGGTCTGGCTTTGCACACTATTTTGTGGCCCCCTCCCACTTAATGGTTTGTGCAACGCCTGTGACCTCAGTCTTCAATCCGCTAGGAAAACTGCTCTGTAGTTCTGGAGTTGGGCGAACCCATTGGGCTTGGACAGCCCACCTCCTGCCTTATTTGGCAAAGAACATTCTGTAGAACACCTTTGATGTCACCCCCATATGCATAAACCAAATGCAAGCGCTTGCTCTCTCTCTTCCCAGTGGCTCTGGAGGCTGAGGCAGAAGGATCACAAGTTCACTCAACATCTAAGGTCACAGAGCCGTCCTGCCCGGCTTTTCAAAATTACATCCCTGTCGTGTGTCTTTTCGCTGCCTTCTTTTCTTAGCTTAATTTTGCAGCCACTTCACTCCACTCAGAGGAACTCCCACTCAACAGTCTGAGCGGGACATGGGCGGTTCCTCAACCCCCATCACCCCCAAAAAAAGCCCTGACAGACTCTCTTCTATCTGAGCACATCATCTGCTGTATGTCTGTACCACAGCACTCACCATAGATCAGGAGATCTTATTGAAAGGAAAGTGACCACAACACTCAGAGCAATCAAGAGATCTTTATTGCAGCAGTGCAACAGAGGAGAAGAGAGAGAAAGAGAAGGGGAGATAGAGATAGAGATAGAGAGAGAGAGAGAGAGAGAGAGAGAGAGCACGCGCGCAAAGGAGACAGAGCAAGAGAGAAGAGAGAGAGGGGCCCAGCAGGAGGGAGTTTTTATAGCCCAAATCTAATGGGGTCTCTGGGTCTGCAAGCTGCCTTGTTGGCACACAAGGAGGTTGAGTGTTCAGCCTTGAGCAGGGCGGGGCGGGGGGGGGGCAAAGCGCTCAACCTTGAGCGGCGGCTTGGGCGTTTGGGCTTGAAGCAAACTGGTGATAAAGGACCAGACAGAGGGTTTGAGTGGCCAGGTCATCCTGCAGCTAACTTTGTTTGGCATGCCCTGCAGACAGCTTACTCAGCCTGTCCTGCACCTAACACTTATTATTTTGTCTCTTCCTAAACTCCTACTGCAACTAACTACCTGACAGGAAGAGACCATGATTTGTTTATCTGTTTCTCCAGCATTTAGCACAAAACCATGAGCATGGAAGATTCATGGTAGGTAACTATGCAAAGGACTTAGAAGTGGGGATCTGGGCCTCAGAAAGATGAGATGTTCTACTAGCTCTTCCCAGTGCGTCTCCATCTTCAACATACTACCAACGCCACAGCCGAAAGGAATGATGAACCGTCAATGAACCCACGACCTTTCCACTCTACCCACTGAAACCATTAGAGCATTCCTAAATCAAGAGAGCATGCTGCCCTACAAGACCCCACTAAAATCAACAGTAAAAATGCTTAAAAGTACATTATAATCACTAATTGAGTCTTCACCAATGGACATTATACTCAATATATTTCTGAAAAACAGAATACATAAGGAGCTGGCATGGGATAAATCTGGGTAGAGGATGCTGCAGCCTCCAGGACTCACAGAGGGGCAGGCTAAAGAGAGAGAGCTACATAGGCCTGGAGAGGCTCCTAACTCAGAAATGCCAGGTGCTGGAGAGTGGGGGTAAGATGAAGGGCCATAAACAAGACTACGGGAGAGTCTGTATAGAGAGCTGCTGTCCCCCCTTGACCTCTTGCCATGCAGAGTTCCTGGCAGTCTGGAATTCTCTAATAACCCCTGCGCTACCCCACGCAGAGCAGAGGTTCTTCTCTTTTAAGAATGAAATAACTAGGCTGGGGTTGTAGCTGCGTGGTAGAGGGCTTGCCTAGTATGTGTGAGACACTGGGTTCAATCCTCAGCACCACATAAAAATAAATAAATTATAAGATATTGTATCCATCTACAACTAAAAAAAAATATTTAAAAAAAAAAGGATGAAATAACTATCTGGGTGCAGGGGCACATGCCTATAATCCCAGCGGCTCTGGAGGCTGAGGCAGAAGGATCACAAGTTCAAAGCCAGACTCAGCAAAAGCAAGATGCTAAGCAACTCAGTGAGACTTTGTCTCTAAATAAAACACAAAATAGGGCTGGGGATGTGGCTCAGTGGTTGAATGCTTCTGAGTTCAATCAATAGTACCAAAATAAGAAAGAAAGGAAGAGCAGCCAGCATAGGGCATGTGGAGTCTCCTTGGTGAGGTTCAATGTCCTGCCCACCCTCCTTAAAGCAGACTGATAAGCTCTGTCCCATACGCAGACCTCACCATCACTTTGTCCCATTATCCCTGATGTGGAACACCCCCAAAAAATTTAAATTGAGCAAAAAATATGCCACTTCTGGTAACTTTGGAATAATATTTGAATATGTATAATGTTTGCAGAATGGAAAACTTGGGATTTCATGGGTTAAACATAATCAAACTACATAAAACTCACTAGACATTTTAGAAAAGCCTACACTGTGAAAGAAAAAGACCCAGGCAAACAGCAAGAAATGATCAATTCAGAGGCAGAGGAAACTAACCCCTCAGAGAGATGTGACACAGTGTCACACAAAATAATAATAAAAAACTATGAATAACAGGAACAGTCCAAGAAGAAATAAAAAAAAAATTAGAGTGATTGGGAAATAAAATTAGGAAAGCTTCTTAGAAAGGAAAATATTTATTAGAGAAAAAATATAAAATACATAGAGAATCAGTCCAGAAAAATTCATCATCTGACTTGTAGAAGTTTTAGGGGGTAGGAGAGTACAGAAAACACTGGGAAATACAGAAAACACAATAATTAAAAATAATCTTAATTATTTTTAAAATATCCCCAAATCCCAGAATTAAAAGACACATGTCGGTAAAGGATCAGCCAAGAACATCACACAAAAGAATAGATAGCTAGGTGATAGAGATAATAAATAGATAGAGACCAACAGATGGTGAATTTCAGGACCCTCAAGTACAAAGAGAAAATGCTAAAAGTTTCCAGAAAGGGGGAAAAAAATGTAGTTGTCTGCAGGGGAAGAAGAACCAGGCTGGTATCAGATCACTCACCAGAAATACTAGGTTCTTAGAAAACAGTGGGACAAAACTTCACATTTCTGACAATAAATAAATAAATAGTTTCCACATACAATTCTATACCCTGCCAAACTCTCAATCAAATGCAAAATTAGGACAAAGACATTTTTGGATTTTGAAGAAATGAAAAAAATGTAATACTTTTTAACAAATATACTCACAAATATACTCCAGTGAAATAAAAGGGTTAAAAAAAAAGGAAAAAAGAGCAAGACACAGAATCCAAGAAATAACAGATCCAACCCAGTCCACAGAAGCTCCAGGATAAAAGCTGTCAGTTTGGTAAGAGAGGAATCGACCAGATTGGTGCATGACAACAGAAGCCTACAGAGAAACAAAGTTGAGAAAAGGGTAGACGCTACAGATTTGATATTTTCCTTGTTAGTTTAAAAAAACTAAGTTTGTAACTCAGGCAAATAATGCAAGAAAAACAGAAAGGCAGTTTTAAATTGCAGGAAAAATTTATAACTGGACAAGAAATGAAATATAATCAGAATTCTCTACTTGAATAATGCAATGAAAATATTTACCCATTTATAATATAAATTTTATTATTTTTAACTTTTATACCAACATATGCGCAAAGCACAAAACTCATGATTATAGTGATGGATATATTTTGCATGTGTATGCAAATGAAAAATGACAGATGACAAGGCCAGGTGGTAGCTTTCATATGTGAAAGTGAATAAAAGTAGATATTCCTATAAAATAAATTATGGTATTAAGAGATGCTATCTATAAGTTATGGAATAAGAAATAAAAAGGTGAACATAGTATGGGTGGGGTGGCCCACACCTGTAATCTCAAGTGACTCGGAAGGCTGAGACAGGAGGATCGAAAGTTCAAGGTCAGCTTCAGCAACTTTGCAAGACTCAAAATAAAAAATGAAAAGTTTGGGGATGTGGATCCCAGATTCAATCCCTGTGGAAGGGAGGAAGGGAGGAAGGGAGGAAGAGGAGGAAGGAAGGAAGGAAGGAAGGAAGGAAGGAAGGAAGGAAGGAAGGAAGGGAAGGGAAGGGAAGGGAAGGGAAGGGAGGGAGGGAGGGAGGGAGGGAGAATGTTCTAAAATTGATTGTGGTGATGAGTTGATGAGTGCACAACTCTGAGAATACACTAAAAGCCAGTAAATTGTGTGCATTTAAAGGGTAGATTTGATATGATATGTGAATCATATCTCAACAAATCTGTTTCTAGAAAAGAAAAAAAATGTGAGATGGGAAAAGAGCAGCACACTTTCAGAAATTAGACAGCAGATGGACAAATAATAAATAACCTAAAGAACACCTCAAAAAGAACTGGGTGGGTGGCCAGTTCATGAGAGATGGGAACATTTTGTTGTCAGCCTTTCTGTAACATTTTGTTTGTTTATACATAGATGTATTGTTTGGATTGTATAATTTTCTTTAAAAATTTTGACAATTCCTTGAACACAAACTTGGTGCAGAGGGTGGGGGGGGGGCGTATTTGTGGCAGCGCTTGCAAAGCCCTTTGGAAGTCTAGAGCGCCTGCAGATTCAAGGAAAGCAAGCTGCTTTCTTGCATGTACACCAGAGAGAGGACTCTGTTCTGTCCTCTCTCTCACAGCAGCACTGGGTGAGAAAGGACAACACAGAGTCAGCGACCACAGTGTGGCCATACCTGCTGGAGGTGTGGCTGCCACCTGCAAGTTGAGGCTGACCTACAGCAGAAGCACTTTTTGGACACCCCTGGGTGCAGGCACCAGTGACTCAGTCTTCTGTGAAGATTAGACAGAAGACCCACCAACCCCTCAGGCCACAAGAGCACACAGGCGTCCTCCGCCAGAGTCCCCAGCCAGGGCTTAGAGCGCAGGAAGGCTCACGACCAGGCTGAAACAGAAACGTGGCAGCCGCCTACCATCCCAGCCAAAGGCACCTCTCCCCACACAGCAGTTTTCAATCCTTTTGGGATTAGGTCTTTTTTGTTTTGCATTTTCCTTCGCTTTTGCTGAAAAAAGAAAAAAAAAAAAAAAGACTCTAAGTTGGATTGGCTTTTTTTTTTTTTTTTTTTTTAATGCCACGAAACAGCGCTGGCCACATAAGCACTGTTTTCGCCACCTCTGCCTTAACCTCTGCTTCTCATCTGGCTGCAGATAGAAGTGGCTGTCCCTCTGCCAGCACCCTGTCTCTGGGAAGAAAGGAATGGAAAATGTGAAGAAATTTCCTCCCCAAATCCCAGCGAATCCTCAGCATAACCGGTGAGAATTCACTCCACACTGAGCCACACTGGAAAAAAGGACAAAGAATAATGAGACCAGAACTCCTCAGTGCCTGGCAGCCTCTACATTTAAGGCTAGACCTCACTCTGCGGACCCCAAACATGTTGTCGTGTGGGAGGGGGCTTTTCAAATGGGACTGGATGAGTGAATCTCAAGGGCAGAAACCCTGTGGCCGGATCCTCATGGAAAAGTGGGACTAGCCACCCAGCAGGAATGTGCAGACTTGGAGTTGAGGCTGGAGGTGGAAGACAAGAAGGGGAATGGAATATTCATGATACTCGTGAAAGGAAAAAGAAAATATAAGTAAAATGGAGCAATGATGCTCATTTTTTCCTTTAATCTATCTCATTATATTCGTCTATAGCCATTCTACTTGAGAACAAGAAAAATCATATACAATGAAAATATGCAACTGAAGTATGGGGCATAATTTTTAGAGTATTTTTATACATAATTATGCTCAGGTGAGTCTTTTCCTCCAAATGGAATCTTGAAATATCAACTTCTCTCTTCTTTCCTTTTTACGCAATGAAGATGTATAGTGCAAACATTTTGGAATCAGCCATATTTGGGTTAAAGTCCTGAATCTGCCATTCATTGGCCATGTGACCCCAACCCTAAAATCACTCCACCTCTTTGGAGCTTCTCCATCTAGCTCATGAAACTAGTAATAAGAAATAACACTTAATTGATCATTTTCTGTATACTAATGTTCTAAGCCCTCTGCATACATTAACTCTTTTCATCCTTGTGACAAATTTTTCATATATATTGTTGAATTTTATTTCCCCAAAATTCATACATTATAGTCCTAACTCCAGGTCTTCAGAATGTTAACTTGTGTGGGAACAGGATCATTGCAGGTATAATGAGTTAAGATAGCATTATATTAGAGCGTGATAGATTCCTAATCCAACATGTTAAGAACTGTTAATCCTTATAAACAGGAGAAAGTTGGACACAGAAACACTCATTATAGGAAAAAATGCCATGTGAAAGAATTCCAGAAGTTAAAAACAGACCCTTCCTATGCACCTTCAGAGGAAGCCTGGCACTGTGACACCTTGATCTTGGGTTTTCAGCCTATGGAACCAAAACATGCAGGAAATGGCTGAGCTAAAGATGAAACCCAGTAGAAACTTTGCCTTAATCCCTACTTTACTATGGTAGTGGTACTTAATGAAAGAAAATACAAAGAGAAAAAGAGAAGGAGACGGACCTCAATGGATCAGTGATGCTTTATTAAACAGTGGAGGGGGACATTTTCAAGAGGAAAATGGTGACTGACTATAGCAAGAGTCTAAATTTTCTAGGGATTATCAGGGCTACATCAGGGAGGAGTTTGTCAGATACTTTGGTAGCTTTACTTTGAGCAGGCAGGGGGACTTTGGCAGATAAGGGAAATTTGGAAAAGTCAGAGTCCTCAGTTTCCTTCCCCCACCACCCCCAGCCTTCCCTCCCCTGCCCCGATGAAGGGTTGTAAATTTCCATCTTCTTCATAGGACTATCATAAAGAGCAAATAAGATAATTCATTTTTAAAGTTTAGCTTTAATTGCTGGGCACAGTGGCGCAAGCCTGTAATCCCAGCATTTTGGGAGGCTGAGGCAGGAGGATAGAGAGTTCAAAGCCAGCCTCAATAACAGTAAGGCACTAAGCAACTCAGTGAGACCCTGCTTCTAAATAAAATACAAAATAGGGCTGTGATGTGGTTCAGTGGTCGAGTGCCCTTGAATTCAATCCCTAGCACCCCCCCAAAAAAAAGTTTAGCTTTATTACAAGCATGTATTAAATGTTAAACAAAATAACTATTCTTGTTTAATGATAGCTCTGTATCCTGAGTTATAAGCCTAATATTCATCACAAATTCTTCAACTTAGTTATCATGACCCCCATACTACAAAAAATGAAACTAAGGCTCAGAGTTAGTTTGACTAGGATTCCAAAACCAGTTCTGTCTTGCTCCCAAATCCATACCAAACTACCTCCAATTTCTATTGTTCCTCTTCATTGAATTCCATTCCAAAAAGAATGTTAATAAGCCTTTGTTGAAAAAATTCCATCCAAGCTCACTAGCTGGACCATGGCCATTCTTTTGGAGGATTATGATGTGAGACAGATGAAGATGGCTCCATTCCTGAGATGGAAATGGGTCAGATGGGCGCCAATGCTGCTTGGGTCACTGCAGGCCTAAAATACAGTTTTACATGGGACATAATAGAGCCTAGCCTGGCCAGAGGATTCTATTAGAGCATACAAACTAAAATCCTTTGTATCATCCTTAAAGAAAAGGGGGACAATAAAACACCATGTCCCCGAATGCCCCTTTTCTGTTCCCAAAATCCTAGCCAAGTTAAGGAAACAATGAGAGCAAGCCTGGGCTGCAAAGTCCAAAAACATTATCTTGAAGGACACTGGCGCTCTCTCTCTCTCTCTCTCTCTCTCTCTCTCTCTCTCTCTCTCTCTCATGCACACTGGGAACTAGTGCAAGTTAGCTTTATCTGCAGCAAGCTGCTTTCTTGCATGTACACCAGGACAGATGCTCCTTGGGATGCTGGTCAGACAAGCTAACTATGGGAGCTGATGCTGATGATGTCACTGCTTCTGCAGCCTAATATAGAAAACCCCTCTCTCCATGGGAACTGGCATGGAACTGAGGGCACTGTAGAAAGGACACGTGTCACTCATCTGCTGGTCACCACTGGATGAAATTCCATTAGAGAGAAGGCACTGCTTGGCAAAGCACCTGGAGGGACAGAGATGCCATCTGTTCCCATCTGTGCAGGCTATTGTCATTGAACTCTTCTTGAGCAGTCACTGCTCTCTTGTAGGCTTTCCCCCACCGTATCATGTGTCTCTCATGCTCTCTGAACACTTTCTTTGCAAAGCCTTTCTGCAACAACTCCATTACCCTAAAACAAATGGATTGTGGACCTGCAACCCGTTATGCCACCAAAATTTAACTAATAGAATGGAGTCAGAGAAAAATCTCTCCATTAAACAGGGTTTGTTGAAATTCTAATGAAAGTTCTTACACAAGGTCCAGAAAAGCACAAATGTAAAGGAAATATTTACAAATTTGACTCAATGATTGTTTTTAAAATTATTTGAAGCAGAAGAAACTATAACAAAGAGAAAAGTCAATTCCAGCACAGAAATGTGTTGGCAGTGAGTATAATTAACAAAGAACTGGTATCCAAAAAAAAAAAAAATTAAAACTCATACTATAACTCAGTAAAAGCAAGAAAAATAGCCTATCAGGAAAGACTGGGCCCAGACATGGGCCTCCACCAGAACTGTAAGATCACAAAACAAAACGTTTGCATCTCACAATGATGTTACCAAGAAATGTGACCTGCCCTTCCACCAAGCAATCCACCCCATTGGACATATCCTGAAAAGCACGTAAGTAGGCTCCAGTGGACATGAGCCAAAAGGTGCTCTGCAGTATGATTTATAATAGTACAAAATGAAAACCACCTAGATAAGTAAACAAATATTGGGTAGCATATTCATTAAAATTAACTAGAAACAGTGTAATCAATGTGGATAAATCTCATAAACATATATTGAGTTTTAAAAGCCAGGTAAACTGGACATGGTGGCTCATGTATGTGATCTGGCTGAGGCTGGAAGATCACAAGTTCAAATCCAGCCTCAGCAATTTAGCAAGGTCCTAGGTAACTTAGCAAGACCCTCTCTCAAAAAAATAAAAAAGGAGATGATGTGGCTAGTAGTTGAGCACCCCTGAGTTCAATTTCTGGTACCACTAATAAATAATAAGTTATAGAAAGATGTGTGTGCCATTCATTTTACTATTTACATAAAATTTATAAAGATGTAAAGCAATTCCATGCATTGTCTAGAGCTAAGAGTGTATGTAGTAAATCTATGAATATATGCAGGCCTGTGATAAACACCAACCTCAGAACTAGAGGGAGGCAGTTTCAGATGTGTTTTTTCAATTTAAAGTTTCAGATGCATTGTTTTAAATTTAAAATTTAAGCTAGAAGGTACTATTAAATTATTCTCTAAACTTTTAATAAGTCCGAATTTTTTCATAATAAAAAAGTGAGAACTTTTCTAATGAGAATTATAGGGCCAGAAACACAGTAGGGTCCCGAGGAAAGAAAGTTGAGAGCAAGCATCCGCTTCGGCTTGTATTTAGGGCTGTGAGCACTGACAGGTGTTGGGAGTTGAAAAACATAATGAGACCTTTAAGATCTATTGATGCTCTCAAGTGGTTTGTGACTTAATTGGAAAAGAATAAAATCAGTGGTGATACTGGACAAGAGGAGCAACAGCAGTAAGGCCACGTTGATAGGTGACAGTCAGCTCCCCAACTACTTGCCCACGGGCCCCGAGCCTGCAAGCTCATTCGCCCACAGAGAATTGAACACAACTTGTCCTGAGCTGCAAGCCTTGAGAGCTAGCTGGATTCCTGTCCACTCTCACCCATATTCCTATATCTTTTTTCACTAGTTAAGTTTTGTCTGAGGGGCTGAGGTTGTGGCTCAGTGGCAGAGTGTTTGCCTCACACGTGTGAGGCTCTGGGTTCAATCCTCAACACCACATAAAAGTAAAGAAACAAAATGAAGATTTTAAAAATTTTTTTACTGCAGAATATTATAAGTATTGGGGAAACTAAAAGTAATACTATAACAGACACCCATAAACACGCTAGACTTATTCACATCATTTGAATGTTGTTTCATATGTATTTTGCCATAGTCCGGCTGGGCTGCCTAAGTCCGGCTGGGCAAAATAACCAAGAGGTGACAAGCAACTTGAAGGTTGAAGCAGGAACTACTTTATTGCGAATGAACTCAGCAGGAACTGAGAACTCAAAGTAGCGGGCACCCAAGGTAGCAGGAGCCGCCTCTCTGCCGGACCACAGAGGTACATATACCCAACTAATTACACACAGCTTAACTTAATTGATATCATCTAGACACAGCAGTCAGTCATTAAGGAATCCTCATCATCTTAATGGCTCGCTGGCGTTGGCTCACAAACCACTCCTCCTGGCATACTGCCAGGCGCCATCTTAACTTGGTTGTGGCCCTCAACAATTTGTCAATATAGAAAAATCCTCACCACACTGACCACATCTCTTCCTCTTCCACCACACTCCAGAGGGAACCACTATACCAATATTGGTATTTATTCACTCTTTTGGATCTATAAACATAGAATATTGTTTTGCATTTTTAATGCATATAAAACATTGACTTTCAATATTTTTTTACTACATTCAATCTACCAAATGCGTTTATACTTTGGCCTTATAACCACACACACACACACATACACACACGTGCGCGCACACACACGTGTGTGTGCATACAGTTGGCCCCCTCTGTATCCACAGGTCCCACATCTACAGATTCAACCAAAAACAGATAGATAACATTCAAAAAATTGTGCCTGTACTGAACATGTACAAACTCTTTCTTATCACAATTTCCTAAACAATACAGTTTAGGAACTATTTGCATAGCATTTACATTGTATTAGATTTTCTAAGTAATCTGTAGAGATGATTTTAAGAATACAAGAGGATACAAAGATGGAATGTTCTCTCTGATATGTGGATGCTAACACACAACGGGAGGGGGAGGGAATTGGAAGTTCAAAGGGGAACGAAGGGAACGGAGGGGAAATAGGAACAGGAAAGGCAGTAGAATGAATCATATCAGACGTAACTTTCCTATGTTCACATATGAATACACGACCAGTGTAACTCCACGTCATGTACAACCACAAGGATGGGAAGTTATACTCCATGTATGTATAATATGTCAAAATACACTCTGTCATGAGTAACTAAAAAGAACAAATAAAAAATAATAATAATAAAATAAAATTTACAAAGCAGCAAAAATTAAATAGGAGGATGTGGGTGGGGTGGGAGATTATATACACACACATATATATATTTCTATTTTTAAAAAATATTTTTTAGTTATAAGTGGACACAATGTCTTTTTAAAAAATATTTATTTATTTTTTAGTTGTAGTTGGGCATAATATCTTTATTTTATTTATTTATTTATTTATTTATTTTAATTTTTTATTGTTGGTTGTTCAAAACATTACAAATTTCTTGACATATCATATTCCAAACTTTGATTCAAGTGGGTTATGAACTCCCACCTTCACCCCATACACAGATTGCAGAATCACATCAGTTACACATCCATTGATTTACAAATTGCCATACTAGTGTCTGTGGTGCTCCGCTTCCTTTCCCATCCTCCCCCCTCCCCCCTCCCCACCTCTCCCCTCCCCTCCCCTCCTCTCTCTCTACCCCCTCCACTGTATAACCCTGAGGGTCTCCTTCCATTTCCATGCAATTTCCCTTCTCTCTCCCTTTCCCTCCCACCTCTCATCCCTGTTAAATGTTAATCTTCTTCTCCTGCTCTTCGTCCCTACTCTAATCTTAGTTACTCTCCTTATATCAAAGAAGACATTTGGCATTTGTTTTTTAGGGATTGGCTAGCTTCACTTAGCATAATCTGCTCTAATGCCATCCATTTCCCTGCAAATTCTATGATTTTGTCATTTTTTAATGCAGAGTAATACTCCATTGTGTATAAATGCCACATTTTTTTATCCATTCGTCTATTGAAGGGCATCTAGGTTGGTTCCACAGTCTTGCTATTGTGAGTTGTGCTGCTATGAACATCGATGTAGCAGTGTCCCTGTAGCATGTTCTTTTTAGATCTTTAGGGAATAGACCAAGAAGGGGAATAGCTGGGTCAAATGGTGGCTCCATTCCCAGCTTTCCAAGAAATCTCCATACTGCTTTCCAAATTGGCTGCACCAATCTGCAGTCCCACCAGCAATGTACAAGTGTACCCTTTTCCCCACATCCTCGCCAGCACTTGTTGTTGTTTGACTTCATAATGGCTGCCAATCTTACTGGAGTGAGATGGTATCTTAGGGTGGTTTTGATTTGCATTTCTCTGACAGCTAGAGATGGTGAGCATTTTTTCATGTACTTGTTGATTGACTGTATGTCCTCCTCTGAGAAGTGTCTGTTCAGGTCCTTGGCCCATTTATTGATTGGGTTGTTTGTTCTCTTATTGTCTAATTTTTTGAGTTCTTTGTATACTCTGGATATTACGGCTCTATCTGAAGTGTGAGGATTAAAGATTTGTTCCCAGGGTGTAGGCTCCCTATTTACCTCTCTTATTGTTTCTTTTGCTGAGAAAAAACTTTTTAGTTTGAGTAAGTCCCATTTGTTGATTCTAGTTATTAACTTTTGTGCTATGGGTGTCCTATTGAGGAATTTGGAGCCCGACCCCACCGAATGTAGATCGTAGCCAACTTTTTCTTCTATCAGACGGCGTGTCTCTGATTTGATATCAAGCTCCTTGATCCATTTTGAGTTAACTTTTGTGCATGGCGAGAGAAAGGGATTCAGTTTCATTTTGTTGCATATGGATTTCCAGTTTTCCCAGCACCATTTGTTGAAGATGCTATCCTTCCTCCATTGCATGCTTTTATCCCCTTTATCAAATATAAGATAGTTGTAGTTTTGTGGATTGGTTTCTGTGTCCTCTATTCTGTACCATTGGTCCACCCGCCTGTTTTGGTACCAGTACCATGCTGTTTTTGTTACTATTGCTCTGTAGTATAGTTTGAAGTCTGGTATCGCTATACCGCCTGATTCACACTTCCTGCTTAGCATTGCTTTTGCTATTCTGGGTCTTTTATTTTTCCATATGAATTTCATGATTGCTTTCTCTATTTCTACAAGAAATGCCTTTGGGATTTTGATTGGCATTGCATTAAACCTATAGAGAACTTTTGGTAATATCACCATTTTGATGATGTTAGTTCTGCCTATCCATGAACAGGGTATATTTTTCCATCTTCTAAGATCTTCTTCTATTTCTCTCTTTAGGGTTCTGTAGTTTTCATTGTATAAGTCTTTTACCTCTTTTGTTAGGTTGATTCCCAAGTATTTTATTTTTTTTTGAAGATATTGTGAATGGAGTGGTTGTCCTCATTTCCGTTTCAGAGGATTTGTCCCTGATATACAGGAATGCCTTTGATTTATGCGTGTTGATTTTATATCCTGCCACTTTGCTGAATTCATTTATTAGCTCTAGTAGTTTCTTTGTAGAGCCTTTTGGGTCTGCTAGGTATAGAATCATATCATCTGCAAATAGTGATAATTTAAGTTCTTCTTTTCCTATTTTGATGCCTTTAATTTCTTTCGTCTGTCTAATTGCTCTGGCCAGTGTTTTGAGAACTATGTTGAACAGAAGTGGAGAGAGAGGGCATCCCTGTCTTGTTCCAGATTTTAGAGGGAATGCCTTCAGTTTTTCTCCATTCAGAATGATGCTAGCCTGAGGCTTAGCATAGATTGCTTTTACAATATTGAGGTATGTTCCTGTTATCCCTAGTTTTTCTAGAGTTTTGAACATAAAGGGATGCTGTACTTTGTCGAATGCTTTTTCCGCATCTATCGAGATGATCATATGGTTCTTATTTTTAAGTCTATTGATGTGGTGAATAACATTTATTGATTTCCGTATATTGAACCAGCCTTGCATCCCAGGGATGAATCCTACTTGATCATGGTGCACAATTTTTTTGATATGTTTTTGTATCCGATTCGCCAGAATTTTATTGAGGATTTTTGCATCTAGGTTCATTAGAGATATTGGTCTGTAGTTTTCTTTCTTTGAAGTGTCTTTGTCTGGTTTAGGTATCAGGGTGATGTTGGCCTCATAGAATGAATTTGGAAGTTCTCCCTCTTTTTCTATTTCCTGAAGTAGCTTGAAAAGTATTGGTATTAGTTCTTCTTTAAAGGTTTTGTAAAATTCTGCTGTATACCCATCCGGTCCTGGGCTTTTCTTAGTTGGTAGTTTTTTTATGGTTTCTTCTATTTCCTCAATTGATATTGGTCTGTTTAGGTTTTCTATATCCTCCTGACTCAATCTGGGCAGATCGTATGACTTAAGAAATTTATCTATGCCTTCACTATCTTCTAATTTATTGGAGTATAAGGATTCAAAATAGTTTTTGATTATCTTCTCTATTTCTGAAGTGTCTGTTGTGATATTGCCTTTTTCATCCCGTATGCTAGTAATTTGAGTTCTCTCTCTTCTTCTCTTCGCTAGCATCGCTAAGGGTCTGTCGATTTTGTTTATTTTTTCAAAGAACCAACTTTTAGTTTTGTCAATTTTTTCAATTGTTTCTTTTGTTTCGATTTCATTAATTTCAGCTCTGATTTTAATTATTTCTTGCCTTCTACTTCTTTTGCTGTTGTTTTGCTCTTCTTTTTCTAGGATTTTGAGATGAAGTATGAGATCATTTATTTGTTGGTTTTTTCTTTTTTTAAGGAATGAACTCCAAGCAATGAATTTTCCTTTTAGAACTGCTTTCAATGTGTCCCATAGATTCCGATATGTTGTGTCTGTGTTTTCATTTATCTCTAAGAATTTTTTAATTTCCTCCTTGATGTCTTCTATAACCCATTGATCATTCAGTAACCTATTGTTCATTCTCCAAGTGATGTATGCTTTTTCCTTCCTTCTTTTATCGTTGATTTTCAGTTTCATTCCATTATGATCAGATAAGATGCATGGTATTATCTCTACTCCTTTATATTGTCTAAGAGTTGCCCTGTGACATAATATATGATCTATTTTTGAGAAGGATCCATGTGCTGCTGAGAAAAAAGTATAACTGCTTGATGTTGGGTGGTATACTCTATATATGTCAATTAAGTCTAGGTTATTAATTGTGTTATTGAGTTCTATAGTTTCCTTATTCAACTTTTGTTTGGAAGATCTGTCCAGTGGCAAGAGAGGTGTGTTGAAGTCTCCCATGATTATGGTATGGTGGTCTATTAGACTCTTGAACTTGAGAAGAGTTTGTTTGACGAACATAGCTGCACCATTGTTTGGGGCATAAATATTTATGATTGTTATGTCTTGTTGGTGTATGGTTCCCTTAAGCAGTATGTAGTGTCCCTCTTTATCCCTTTTGATTAACTTTGGCTTGAAATCTATTTTATTTGATATGGGTATGGACACTCCTGCTTGTTTCCGAAGTCCATATGAGTGATATGATTTTTCCCAACCTTTCACCTTCAGCCTATGTATGTCTTTTCCTATCAAATGTGTCTCCTGTAGGCAGCATATTGTTGGGTCTTGTTTTGTGATCCATTCTACTAGCCTGTGTCTCTTAATTGGTGAGTTTAAGCCATTAACATTTAGGGTTATTATTGAGATATGGGTTGTTCTTCCAGCCATATTTGTTTATTTCTGTTACTAAACATGGTTTGTTTTCCTCTTTGATTATTTCCCCCCCCCCTTTACTGTCCTACCTCCAACTGTTGGTTTTCATTGTTATTTTCCATTTCCTCTTCCTGTAATGTTTTGCCAAGGATGTTTTGAAGAGATGGTTTTCTAGCTGCGAATTCTTTAAACTTTTGTTTATCGTGGAAGGTTTTAATTTCATCTTCCATCCTGAAGCTTAATTTCGCTGGATACACAATTCTTGGTTGGAACCCATTTTCTTTCAGTGTTTGAAATATGTTATTCCAGGATCTTCTAGCTTTCAGAGTCTGTGTTGAAAGATCAGCTGTTATCCTGATTGGCTTACCCCTAAATGTAATCTGCTTCCTTTCTCTTGTAGCTTTTAAAATTCTCTCCTTATTCTGTATGTTGGGCATCTTCATTATAATGTGTCTAGGTGTGGATCTCTTATGATTTTGCACATTCGGCGTCCTGTAGGCTTCTAGGATTTGGGATTCTGTCTCATTCTTCAAGTCTGGGAAGTTTTCTCGTATTATTTCATTGAATAGACTGCTCATTCCTTTGGTTTGGAGCTCTGTACCTTCCTGTATCCCAGTGACTCTTAAGTTTGGTCTCTTAATGTTATCCCATATTTCTTGGATGTTCTGCTCATGGTTTCTTAACAGTCTTGCTGAGCTGTCTATGTTCTTTTCCAGTTGAAATACTTTGTCTTCATTGTCTGATGTTCTATCTTCTAAGTGTTCTACTCTGCTGGTAGTATTCTCCATTGAGTTTTTAAGTTGGTTTATTGCTTCCTGCATTTATAGGATTTCTGTTTGTTTGTTTTTTATAACCTCTATCTCCCTGTATAGTTGATCCTTTGCTTCCTGGATTTGTTTGCGTAATTCATTGTCGAAGTGATCTTTCATTGTCTGATTTTGCTGTCTAATGTCTTCCTTGATACTCCAGATCATCTGAAGCATGTATATCCTGAATTCTTTATCTGACATTCCATCTGCTGCAGCTGTTACCTCTTCTAAATTTGCGTTGACCTGCATTGCTTGTGGTCCTTTCTTTCCTTGTCTTTTCATACTGCTTGCGTATCTTTCCTGCAGGCGCGGGCGGTGGCTCTGCTCTCTCCTTATTCCAATTGGGGTGTCGTGGCTACCACGCCGGCAGGTCACTGGGCCTGTTCTGGGCGCTGGCGGCGGCTCTATTCTGCCCCTACTCCAATTGGGGTGACGAGTGTACCACGCCGGCAGGCCACCGGGCCTGATCCGCCGGTCGGTTGCAGGTTTGCCTACCCTGCAGGCACGGGCGGCGGCTCTACTCTGCCCCTACTCCAAATGGGGTGACGTGTCTGTCGTACCGGCAGGCCACTGGGCCTGTCCCGCTGGTCGTTCGCAGATCTGCCCACCTTTCGGGCACGGGTGGCGGCTCTGCTCTGCCCCTACTCCAATTGGGGTGTCGTGACTACCCCACCTGCAGGTCGCTGGGCCTGTTCCTGGCACGGGCGGCGACTCTGCTCTGCCCGTACTCCAATTAGGGTGGTGTGTGTACCACGCCGGCAGGCTCCTGGGCCTGATCCGCCGGTCTGTCGCAGGTCTGCCTACCTTGGAGGCGCGGGCGGCGGATCTGCCCTGCCCCTCCTACCACGCCTGCGGACCCCTGGGCCTGATCTGCAGGTTGGTCACAGGTCTGCTCACCCTGCGGGCACGGGTGGCGGTTCTGCTCCACCCCCACTCCAATTGGGGTCACGTGGCCACCACACCAGCAGGGCCTGATCCGGGCGTGGGAGAAGGATCTGCTCTGCCCCTACTCCAGTTTGGGTGACGTGTGTACCACACTGGCAGGCCACTGGGCCTGACCCGCCAGTCTGTGACAGGTCTGTTTACCTTGCAAGCGCAGGCGGCGGCTCTGCCCTGCCCCTCTTACCACGCCCATGTACCACTGGGTCGCGGGTCTGCCCACCTTGCGGGTGCGGGTGGCGGCTCCGCTCCACCCCCTCTCCAATTGGAGTCACGCGGTCACCACGCTGGCGAGCCGCTGGGCCTGCTCCGGGCGCTGACGGCGGCCCGGCTCCTCCCCTCTGGCTCGACGACAAATTGAGGAGACTCGGGTGTCTGTGCCTCACCCCCCCTACCAGGAGACCAACTGTTTCTGTCACCGCTGGTATTGATGAAGTTCTCTCCTCCGCCGCTTTCTGATGACATCAGATCTCTGCCATGTTGGTATCCTATGCGAATGGCAGCATTTCGTTCCCCTTGCCGGGCAACCAAAGCAACGGGTGAGTCCTGACCAGCCCTCAGCAGGACCCGGACCGAGAAGCAGTTTCCGTGGGCTCCTAGCCCTGGGCCAGGGCAGTTCCGGGAGCCGGAACTCGGCCTCTCCGTGCTCGGTATAAGCTCCGATAAGAGTAGGCTCCAAGAAGCAGTCCCCGTGGGCTCAGTTCCGGGAGCCGGAATTCGGCCGCTTAGTGCTTGGTGTATGCTCTGATAGGAGCAGGGTCCCAGAAGCAGCCTCCGCAGGCTCCCCAGCCCTGGGCCAGGGCGGTTCCGGGAGCCGGAACTCGGCTGCACCGCGCTCGGTGTTCGCTCCGATAAGATCAGGTTCTAAGAAGCCCCCAGGCACTGAACCCTAGCAATCTGTCTGCAAGCCGCAGGCGAATGCAGCCTGAAATTACCTGTTCTATGGCTGAATGAGCTGCGGTCAGTCGAAAACAGGGATGGTGACGTCAGCTTTCCAACATGGTGGCTGCTGGCCTCCTCTGTGGTCTGACCGGTGAGGAGAACCGAGATGGACCGCTTCCTTCCCCCGTCTCGAACCCAGAATTCAGCCCTGAGTACGGTGCTTGCACGGCTGGCAGAAACTGCAGCGCTGTATCCCTGCGCCGCTATCTCCTCGTTTCCCAGCGCGCGCTGCAGACTCTAGCCACGGGGCGATTTGCTGAATAAGCAGTGTTACCCTCCGTGCGACAAACCTCTCGCGTTTGAGTCCCCGTAGCCGATCCTCGTGAGATGGAAATCCTTCCTCCAGGTTCCGGAGCACCCCACTATTGCTGGAAATTCCTAACAAGATAGCCTTTAGCCGTCCTGACTTGTCATACTCCCACCCAGTGAAGCAGCACACAGGGGCAATGCACTCCCCTCGCCGCCATCTCTTATTTATTTATTTTTATTGTGGTGCTGAGGATCGAACTCAGAGCCTCACACCTGCTAGGCGAGCACTCTATCACTGAGTCACAACCCCAGCCCCAGACACAATGTCTTTATTTTACTTTATGTGGTGATGAGGATCAAACCCAGTGCCTCAAAGATGCTGGGCAAGCACTTTACCTCTGAGCCATAACCCCAGCCTATATTTCTATATTTTTTAAGTTTTACATTCTACCCTTAGATTATAATCCAGCTAGGGGGTGTGTGTAGAGGGAATTAGGAATCTTGTTTATCTTTTTCCGTAGTTTATTGTCCAAGATCAATTTATTTATGGTCTTTACTTCTTTCCAGTGCTACCTCTGTCATAAATTCCCAATAATTGCTAAGTCTATCCCCACATTCTCCATAATGTTCACTGATAGATTCCTCTATCTCTATGCCACCACCACACTGTATCTTTGTATCATTTTAAATACCATAACTTTGTAAAAAATCTTGAAATCTGATAGGGCAATATCTCATCATTATCCCTATTATGATTAAGTTTTTATATTTTTATTATTTCTTCATGCGAATTTTTAGATCTATTTTGTCACACCTATAATCCCAGTGGCTCGTGAAGCTGAGGCAGGATGACTGCAAGTTCAAAGCAGCCTCAGTAACAGCAAGGTACTAAGCAACTGAGTGAGATCCTATCTCTAAATAAAATACAAAATGGGGCTGGGGACGTGGCTCAGTGGTCAAGTGCCCCTGAGTTCAATCCCCAGTAATGCCTCAAAATAATTTTCTTGGGAATTTTATTAGAATTGAATGAGTTTTAATAAAATGGATACATTTTACAGTAAATATTTCTATCCATGAATATTGTATTTTGTCTCCAACTGTTTAGATCTGGGTCGATGCCTCTTAATAAATTGTTTTTTGAGTTTTTCCACAAGAAAACTCATATATTTATTTCTAGAAGTTCATGGATTGTTGTTGTTATTGTAAATACATTAACCAAATCTTTTAAATTTTTTGCTAGTGATTTTGTATATCAAACTTGTTTCCAGCAACTTTGCTAAACTCTCGTTATTTCTTTTTTTTTTTAATAATGTTTTTAGTTATAGATAGACACAATACCATTATTTTTATTTATTTATTTATTTTATGTGGTGCTGAGTATCAAACCTAGTGCCTCACATGTGCCAGGCAAGTGCTGTACCACTGAACTATAGCCCCAGACCCTCTCTTGTTATTTCTATAATTTTGCCTATATGTCTCAGAGATCTTCCATGTTGTTCTTCATATAATCTCAAATGATGAAAATTTTCTTTTGTCCTTTCCAAACCTTTTTTTTCCCTACATCCACAACAATTGGGAAATGCTGCTTACAGGAACTAAAGAAGAAGTGAATCTACTGTCTCTACAACAATTCTAGAATGGAGGAAATAAAGCTAGTATCGATTCATGACACATTGGTGATTGAAGGTTTTCAACATATCTGCTTGAATGTACACACTTGCACAAATTTTTAATGTTTCTACACATCATTTTTTCATGTCATATTGCAATTAGATTTTCATTAATTACCTCCTACCACGGATCCTAATTACCTCATCAGGAATGCTACTGACTTATTATTCCTAGTTTCTTCCATTATCATGTCATTATAACAAAGATTATTTTGGTGTCCTAGGCAACAAAATTTGGTATTTGCATTTTCTTTCCTTCATTATCAACCTAATGCTGGCTGGCATATTTTACAAGAGTATATAAATCACACTAAACTTCAGTTGATTGAAGTATGCAAGAACAAGATGTGAGCCTCCTGGTTTTTTTTCAGAGCCCTGACTTTAGGAGGTTTTCGTACTTTAGAGGGTGGGGGGTGGGGGTAGAGAGTTTTGTTGTTGCTGTTGTTGTTGTTGTTGGGAGTAGCAACCTGCTTCCTTTAGTTTTAGTGTACTTATTTCTAAAATCTGAACATGAACACAAAAATGTTTTATTGTTAGTGTTATTCCCATTACTTTTCATAACGTTAGTCTTTCATTGAAGCTTCTATTTTTTTTTGTTGTCATTTTATCTATTTCATCATTTAAACATTCCTATATTTTAAGGTCTCTTTCAGATTATTTTCCATGATTTCATATTTGGAGTTGTGGACCTTTCTATTTGGCGTGTTTGCAAACTCTTTTCCATAGTGGATTCTTCTACCATGTATGTTGTAAATTTTTTACTAAAAGCTCATCTTCAACTGAGCTTTTATTTTTCAGTGGGAATCTTGTATGACCAGAGTGATTTTTCAATCTGTCTGCATGTATCCTAGCAGTAACATAATCAGAATCATTCTTAATATGGATTTCTTAATTTAGGAAGAAATGTGTCCATGTGTACAACTCGTGGACAATACCAACTCAGTCTTTGAAATTCTCTAAGTGTAAGTTTGGGACTTTTACTTTCTCACAAAAGACTGTTTTTTCATCAAAAACCCAGGCAGAGGCAAACTTCCTTGCCATCTAGTCAAATCAATGGGTGGATTATTTTTCCTCATCCTTTCACTGAGGTCCAGCCCTACAATTGCCCCAACTTTTTGCTTTCTTGTTTAGTTTCCTGTATGGCTCTAGCCCAGTGTCTTAACTCTCATCTCTGCATGCACCCTACACTAGCCTAACAGCAGCACAGACAGACACACCACACCCCAGGCTTGCTGTGGTGCTTGCTCACCCTTCCCACTATGTTTTTCCATTTCTTCTTCAGTTTCAGCAACAGGGCTAATTTGATTTCCTTTCATCTTACAGTTCTGTGTGTTTGTAGTAGGGAAGCTCAACTTTATTCTGCTTCTCCTGAGGCCTCCTCCCCAGAGGCCCTCAGAACCCACCAAACCTTAAAAACTCTGATAGAAACAAGGTTCTGATGACTAGGGGGTCTAGGGTAAATTCTGCCTGCAGAAAGCATCTCCAGAATTTGGCCAGAATCTTTCTGGAAATAAAGGACTGGGTCTGTCTGATTATTGACTGGATAATTTCTGCTTAACAACCACCTTTCTGTTCTTGTGCTGGAACAGAATCGGAATGCTTCTTCCCTGCCAATTTCAGGGAATGAGATCATCCTTACAAGATCCTTGGGGAGGTATTAAGTCAGAAATATTTTACAAAGGAAATGCATGTGGCATCTGAGACTTGAAGAGACTCAGTAATGGATCCTCTCCTTTGAAACAATCCCAATGGGATGATGTTGCTGTTGTTGTTGATGTTGTTTTTGCTGCTGATAATGATGATGCTTTGGGAAGGAAGCACCTCAGGTTTTCATTTTGCTGGTGTTTTGTTTTGTTTTGTTTTAAGAAAAATAGCCATGATTCAGGAATGTTGGCCCTTTATGGAGCAAACACATACCTTCATGGGTCAGCAGGGTGAAGGATCATAGCTGAACATGCTGACAGGTGCAAAATTGACTCTTTCAAATAAGTTTGTTATGCAAAGTCAAAAAGAAAGTCAGTAAGTATCTAGGAAAGGAGTCTCATGAAACACAGAGTTCAGATTTTAAAATTCATGAGCAAGACATACCCTTTACAAACAGTTAAAGCACTATGACTTTGCATTTAAACTTATAATAATCAGCACATTAAATGTGTAGAAATGTCCTTGATAGCATTCCTAGCCTTTGAATTTATTGACATCTTCCCTCCATAATATTTTCATACACCTATTCTTTGAAGGGTCTTGAACACCCTCCTTAGAGTAAGAAGTTATTGAAAGGAAAAGTTTGGGGAGTCTGTCACTCAAACTTTTTGTGCCTTTAACTCAATATACTATCCATCTGGAGATTGTAATCTCTTGAAGATTATAATCTCAGTGGGTGAAGATTTGTAAAACAAGATTTTCCAATTCCAGATCCAAAATTCTTTCCTTAGGAAAAATGGGATGGAGCCTCTTCTCTGAGCTGGGAGGCTCAGCTAGATGTGTGAGCTTGTGCGTTCTCTGCTTATTGGTATGGCAGCACTCGGTAGGCAGTGATGATGAGCATGCCATCTTCTATTTCTGCCACTTGTGCCTCTGAATTCATATCTCCCACCAGTCACACCTGCCTGGTGGAGTCATAAAGAAATTAGGAATTATGAAGAAATTCACCTCTTTTCTGTCAGGGAGTTCAACCTCATAGTGAAGTGTCTTTGGGGAGCCATTAGCTAATTCCTGATATCCCTCCGGAATCTTTCAACATCCCAGAGAAATAGCCAAAGAAATTTTTCTTAAAGTTTTCATTCATATCAGTCCAAAGCCCATTGTTCTACACTCTTTTGAGGGTATTAATCTCCTGCAATTCATAATTTCTTTTGACAAGTGAGTCTATGGGCCATTGTTTGTAATACATGTATACCTTGGCAGAGATTACCAAAACATGAATGGAGTCTTGGCCCAAGAGAAATCAGTCTATAGCTTGGGTAGAACCAGATAGAAACTCCCTCTCTAAAGAGAGACCCAGAGGTTATGATAGATAGAGTTAGACCTGTAATTCCAGACCAGGCCAGAGTTGTGCCATGGTGAACTGAGCCAAATGCAAGATGCAGACAGATGCCCATAGACCGGGGAAGGTAAACTACACCCTTAACCTAAGGTCAGGCAGAGGTGGCATGCCAACCGTATGAAGACTTATACGCTTTACCTTGCATTCGAATACCAGGGGAGAGAGGAGGTATGGAGAAGAAATCCCGAAGGACAAGCAGTTACCACACAGAAGCAAAAGCCCACACAATTACAGTACATTTAGTTTTGAATATTGCCACAGAAATCATTGTGAGAGGAGAGAGAATCAGTCAATGCATGAAGGGTAGCCACATGGTGAGAGGACTTAGGGACCATGTAACACGTCTTAGTCCATTGAAGCTACTGTAGCAAAATACTTTAGACTGGGTAATTTATAAATGATAAAAATGTATTGCTCGCAGTTTTAGAAGCTAGAAAGTCCAAGATGGAGGCATTAGCAGAGCAATTGTCCAGTAAGGGTTCACTGTCTGTTTCAAAGATGGTAACTTTTTGCTGCATCACCACATAATGGAAGAAGCCAAGCAGCTCTCTTCAACCTCTTTTATAAGGGCACTGATCGATCCTGCTCATGAGGGCAGAGATCATGTTCGTCAATTCTCCAAAGCCCCCACCTGTCAATACTATCCCATTGAATATTAGGTGCCAACATATGAATCTTCACGGGGCAGGGCACTGCTATTCAGACCATAGCACCTGGAAAAGTCCATCTGGCTGTCACTTTTTAAAAATATTTTTAGTTGTAGATGGACACAATACATTATTTTGTTTATTTAGTTTTTTTATGTGGTGCTGGGGATCAAACCCAGTGCCTCACGCGTGCTAGGCAAGTGCTCTTCCACTGAGCCACAACCCCAGTCCCTGGCTGTTACTTTGACTTTCATTTTTCTCCAGCTATTTCTGATTTCTTTCCTTTCAGCAATGTTTTCCTAAGTCTCTCACCCCACACTTTCCCCTTCCCTTTCAGATGGAGATCTGCTCCTTTATCACTGAAAAGATGAAATCGCCAATAGGAGAGCAGTCTGCAAAGTCTTAGTTGCATCTCCCCACCATCCCGAACTTCTTTCCTGTTACAGAGGAAACATGTCTGTCTTTTAAAAAGCTGAGTCTTCAGGATGAAACTCCAGATTCCTCCTCCATCTTCCACTCTCCCTTTTGTATCTTCTCTCTCTCTCTCTCTCTCACACACACACACACACACACACCTCCCCACTCCCTCCCTCCCTCTCCTCTGCCTGTGACTAGGATGCAGGGTCTCCAATTCTAACCCCCTTCCCCAAGCCCAACATTCCCTCTGGCTGCTGCCCTGCTTCCCTTATTTTCTTTCCAGCCAAGCAGGGATCCTCTGACACCTTCTCAAGTCTCAGTCTATGTCCATCCCGTTGGGAAATTGCTTGGGGGAACAAGGAGAGCTCTCAATTGCAAAATCTGACTTCCTGGTTCCAGTCTTGCTCTTGCATCATGTAGCGCTGCAAACCATCTCCTCTCGACTGGTCACAGCCCAAACAGAACACAGATGGCACAAGCTGGCTGTTTTGCCACACCAGCACAGATCTCTATAAATAGTCTTTTTATTTACAAGGGATGGGACAGCACACTGGGGCCAGCAACAGACAGGAGGACAACCAGAACCATAGAGAGCAAGCTCTGTGCAGGATAGTGCCCAACATGAGCTGCGGCCTGTGATAGAGGGCAAGAGTCAAAGAAATACCCCCAAGTTGATCTTTTCCTTTCCTCCAACCTCCTGTAGTGCTCCTCCACGGCTGGACCCCAACCAGAGTCCAGAAGGCAAGAGAGCTCATTGCTGGCAGTCCTGATAGACACTTCTCCCCAGCAGAGAGCACAGTGAGAAGAGATGGGGGGGGACATCCAGGGCCAAAGGGAAGGACCCAGCACTCCCACCCCTCCTCCTGACTCTTCTCACACCATGTTAGGAGCTTCAACTGCTTAACCCTGTCTCCTGCCCAGCTTCATCCCAATAATCCTGTCATCCTGGCTCATCTGGTTATTCTCCTGATATTCTAACCTCACCTTGGCAGTCTCCCCTCCGCTCTTGCGTCTTCCAACAGCATCTATCTTTTCCTGGACCTTATTCACTTTTTGCTTTCACAAATAAACAACTCCTTCTCCTTCTTCTTCCCCTCTTTCTCTCTCTCTCTCTCTCTCTCTCTCTCTCTCTCTCTCTCTCTCTCTCTCTCTCTCTCTCTGCTATTTCATTTCCCTTAAGGTATCCATAACCTCCAAAGTGGTGATGACCCAGTTCTGCATCTTGAACTCTGACCCTTGCTGACCTCTCACTATACACTAAACCCAGAGGTCACGACCACACAATTTCCCACAGGAAGAATTTTGAGGGCCTCAAATGCAATGCATCGCACACAAAACCCATTCTCTTTCCCTCATCATTAATAGCAGGCACCTTTGACTTCTCCATTTCCTTTACAATCTTGTTCCTTAAAGGGTGGTCCAAAACCTGCCGGAGGGATGTCTCCTGGGAGCTTGTTAGTAATGCAGAACCTCTGCCTGTCCAGACTTTCTGAATCAGAAGTTGCATTTCAGTAAGATCTCCAGGTAGCCTGGATACCTGTAGACAGGCTAATTTACAAAACATGTTACAACCATTTGTTTCCATTTAACATTGTGTTAACGTGTATTCTACCTGAGGACTTGATATTAAGACAAAGAAGTAAATGCTGCCGCAAAGAGAAACCCTGTGGAATCCTCCCCTACCCTCATTCACTGCTTTGGGACTTGTCTTAGAGGACCTTGCCTTGAGCAGGTTGATGCCATTGTAGTCTTTTGACTTTGTGCCTTCTAATGGTTTTAAGAAATCCTGACCTGCCTCCTCAATCCTTTGTGCCAATATCCTTGAGGGATCATGAAAGGCACCCAGATCACTCTTTTTGTGATTAAAAAAAAAAAAAGACAATTTTGAGTATTCAAAATGAGAAGCCCCATCATCTGAAAACGTCCCTGGTGATATTTGCCACAAAGAAATATGATGCCTAATTAAATCTACTCAGGATTTGTATCTTCCTGAGCCTCAGTTTTCCTCATAAAATGAGGTGGAATGGAAACTCTCATAATGTTTCTATAAGGATTAGGTGTGGCAAACTATGCAAAATATGCATTCCAGTTGGTCAGTACTTGGATATTCATTGGATGATTTAAGGAAGGTATTTAACAGGTCTGAGCTTCAGTTCAGAAACAGGTAAAATGAAGAACACGATATCAAGTTCAGTAGGTATTAGTCCCCCCAGAATTTCTCTTCCGCAGCTCCCATACACTGTCACACATGCACGTGGACGAACACATACATAGTCAACCACATGCGCACACACGCAGGCACATGGATTCATACCTATGTGCACACACTTAGGTACACACATGCATGCAGCAATACCTATGCACACACACCATGTTAGGGGCTCGAGCTGCTCCCTGTCTCCTGCCCAGCCTCATCCTAGAAATCCTTCACCTGGATGACTGCAGAGCCTCTCCCCCCACACACCCCCACCCCGCTGCGCCTTCCTACCTGCTTTCTACACAGTCACATGATCATTCCAAAATTCATCATCTCATTCCTGCTTGAAATCCTCACAGACAGTCACACGAAGGTCACACTGCAGTTCTGATGTGGTTTTATTCTTCCTCACCTTGGTACACATTCTCTCCTCTATTGAGAAGTCTCTTCTCCAAAGTAACTAATTCCAATTTGTCCTGGCTCACGTCTGCTCCTGCTTTCCCACAGGCCTCCTGCCTGCTGCTCCCTGCTCTGAGCTGCATCACCCCGACTCTCCCTAGACTCCAGGGCAAGCACCTGCCACATCTGATGTCCTTTCAGCATCTACTACCCCCAAACCCTCTGGGCACAGTGCATGCTGGGCAGGAGATCATGAAGGATGTTGCTCCCCCATTTCCCCTACCCCAAATCAGTGGCAGCCACAGAATCTGCAGAGCTCATGGGACTAGAGAAAGACCAAATCACCTCCTGTTCTCAGTGCCATGTGGAGACATCAGACTGTTAGGCTGCATAGTGCAGAACAGAATCCACAGTGTGATCCTCGCCAGAACGGACTTCTCTGTGTGCAGCAGCCCCTTGGAACCCTCTTCCCCTACCAAGTGCCCTTGTCCAGCGTTCAGCCATGCCCGTGATGCCCAGGCTCATCCCTGCTGTTCTCACATGCATTTTCCTTCTTCTCTCAAAGCAGAAAAACAGCCACCCTTTCCTAAAGTCAGGAATATAGGGAGGGTGAAATGGGGTTTCTTGTTTGGAAATAGATCCAGATTTCCTTTCCCTGAGCTAGGCGCCACCCCACTGGCAAAACCCCCAGGCATCCCACAGAGGGTGAGAGGCCTGCAGGTGCTGCCATTCCAGCACCCCTGCATGCAAAGGGCAAGGGTGACAAAATGAGCAGAAGCAGACATGAGGGAGAAAGCGCAGCTCTGCCCCCACCACGGCTGCCTGGAGGAAGAGGGCTGCGGTCTCCCCATCAGCCTCCTCTGTAACAGGTTCCATTGATGCAAACACTGTAGACACCAACCTCAATTTTACGTGGGGAAAGCCTGCCATGGCCAGGCATAGAGCTAGAGGCTTGGCGAGGGATGGAGGGGGCTCCAAACAGAAGCCCTGCCTGGCCTCTATCCTGAAATGTCTCTGAGCTTCACTCAGGGCTGGGCAGCACAGTAGGTCTGAAGAAATTAAACGAAAGTTCTTGCCCCAAGAGGCTTATGTTTTAGGGGCAGGACATAGCCCCTCACAAGGAAAATGAAGAACCCCCCAGGACTGGATGTATCCAGGACCTAAACTGCTGGATACACACACATCCTACTCTAAAACCTCAGAGGGTGATGGGGAAGAGCTGTGTACATAGAACAGGTCATGAAGGTTCACCAAGGGGGGACTGGAGGGATGCTTAGGCAGCCGGAAGGGCATTCAGATGGGGAACAGCATGGATGAAGGTCACAGCAGATCTGCAGGGAAGACAGACTCTCCCTGCAACATGGATTTCTGCTCATGACACTGGTTATGGTTTATTTTGATGAATGATTCACTTTGAAATCAGCTCTGTTGGCCCCCATGCGGCTTAGGAGCCTGGATGGACTAAGTCATCTTCCTTATCCAGTCAGGTAAACAAACCACAGAGCAAGGCCAAACCACCAGTGAGTGGCTCATCAGACCAAGGAGAGGAAAGGCAACTTCGAACCATCTTTCTTTCTTCCTTCCAAGTGTGAAGAGGAAGAGGTACTGAGGACTGAATTAGGCCAAGATATATTCCATGCTTTTACAATTATGTCAAAATGGATTCTACGGTCGTGTGTAACTATAAAAAGAAAACAAAGGCCCATTAAAAAATGTCTGAGGAAGAAACCTGGCCTTTGGAAACCAAGAGCAACTTCACCACCTGTATTTTAATACACTTGACAGTGACACTAGTAAGAAAGGTAACTACAGGGGAAGAGAGGGACTACTGATCAAATACCACCTCTAACCTTTGGTTGATTTGATTGGCTGATCAGAGCTCCCTGCAAGATGAAGTATTCTAAGCCAAAAGAAAACTCAGTGGTTATTTTAGTGGCTGTGGTGGGCATCTCCTAAAAGGGTCCCCAGTGATATCTCCATTCTCATCTTTGCACCCTGGCATAGTGTCCTCCCCTTGCCTATAGCAGGACCTGGTTATTAGCTTCTAATTAAGAGAATACAATAAGAACCGTGGGATGTCATTTCTGAGATTAGGTTATAGAAGTCTGCGTCTTCTCCCCCTGCTGCTGTGCTCCTCAGCTTTCTACCTCTAATGAAGCCAGCTACTTGCCCTCCAGAGAGGCTGCCGGCAACAACCGAAGAGATTGCCAGCCAACAGCCAGCCATGAGCTGCTGCAGCCAATAACTAGTGTGAACACCTGGAAGAGGATGTTGCCCAGGTGAGTCTAGAGATGACTGTAGCCCCCACTGAGATCCCAACCACATCCTGTGGGATCTTGCAAGCTATTCCAGGTCCTGGCCCACAGAAATTGACACAAAACTCATGTTGTTCTGAGCCCCTGAGTTTTGGGGTGATTTGTTTTGCAGTAATAGATAACAAGTACACTTTCCAATCAGGCTTTCAGGTAGAAAAAACGAGATCATGTGTGTGCCTGAGTGCATGCCCAAGCCCAATACAACCAGAAATGTCCCTGAGTCTGAATCTCAACTCTTCCCCCACCCTCCCTGTTAATGAGAATGTCTCCTGATGAGTTTAGAACAAGGTTTTCTGATAGTTCAACTTGAGAACTGCCTTAATTTTGTGGGTAGAAGTGCTGGGTGAAGCAGAAATTTTAACACCAGACTCTTGTGCATAGGCAGAGTCCCTTTGGCATAGACCTTTCTTCTCATAAGAGTCAGTAGGTACCAGCTTGCAAACATGCAGAGATTAAGCACCCAAACCAGGAGATGGGGTGGGGGTGGTATAGCATACTCAGCAACAGCTGGTCAGCATGGACACTAGCTAATGGGTCCTATCCAGGGAAGCCCTGGTCCCCAGGAAAGGCTGTGCAAGATTCTGGGATGCTTAACAAGGCTTTCTTCTCACTAGTACCACTTCCCCTCCCAACTTCTGCCTCCCAGTCCCTGGTAACCTCTCTTCTATTTTCGGTCTCTATGCATTTGCCTATTCTAGGTACCTCACGTAAGTGAGATCATAGAATATGAGTCTGGCTTATTTCTCTTAATGTCATCAAAGTTTATCTGTGTTGTAGCATATATGACAACTTCATTCCCTTGTAAAGCTGAACAATATTCCATTGTGTGTATAGACTACATATCACCTAACCATTCATCTATCAATGGGTATTTTTTCCGTTTCTACCTTTTGATTATTGAGAATAACACCACTAAAGTGTGGGTGCACAAATACCTATTCAAGTCCATGCTTTCAATTCTCTGGGATCTAAATTTAAGAGTATAATTTCTAGGTACTATGATAATCCCATGTTCAATATTTGTAGGAAATGTTACTCTTTTTCCACAGTGACTGCACCATTCTACCTCCCCATAAGCCATGCACAAGAGTTCCAATTTCCCTTCATCATTTTTTCCAAATTATACCCTCCTGATTGGTGGAACATGGTACCTTATCATGGTTTGTTTGCTTGCTTGTTTGTTTCTTTTTCTGGTACTGGAGATGAAATTCAGGGTCTCGTGCTTACTACTCAAGTGCTCTACCACAGAGCTACATTCCCAGACTTTTTTATTTTTTATATTCAGACAGGGTCTCGCTAAGTTGCCCAGGCTGGCCTTGAACATGCCATCTTCCTGCCTCTTAGCCTCCCAAGTAGCTGGGATCACAGGTATGCGCTGCCGTGCCAGGTTCTCACCATGGTTTTCATTTATATTTTCCTAACAATGAGTAATGTTTAGTTTTGTTTCATGTACTTACTGGTCATTTGTTTAAAAGACAAGGATTTTTGAACTGTCAGCAGCTAATTAAAGTCATGCTGCTACTCCTTCTTCATTTATCTGCCCCTCCTTTCTTAGGAACACCCCAGTGGCATTCAGGTCTTTATTGGTTCAGCTAAATTATATTCAGCCTGTGAATAAATAACGCTATGTTTAAATAAAGTTTTATTTATAAATTTAAAGATATTTGATCTAAAGATTGCTTTTCATTTTGATCTTCTGTCTTTCTTAAGCTTTTATATTAAAATATTCTGCCTTTTAAGCAGGTCAGGAGCTGGGTTGTATCTCAATAGTAGAACACTTGCCTAGCAAGGCCCCAGGTTTGATCCCCAGCACTTCAAAGAACAATAAAAGCAGATCAGAAGACAATGTGTCCATCTACAATTAAAAAAAAATTTTTTAAGTGTTTGTCATTTTTCAAGATCCACTGATAAAATAAAAAGGTAGGAATCTTATGTAAATCTCCAATTTTTTCCAAAACTTTCAGGACTGAGAAAATAATAAGTCTGACAACATTTGTGTTAGTTATCTATTGATGTATAATAAATTATTCTCAAATGTGGCAGTTGGAAATAATAAACATTTGGTTTTTTTCCAAAGTTTCTGTAAGTGGAAAGAGCTGATTCCCACTAGATCCGGGTCTTTCATGAGGTATGATTAGTGTGTGAACTGGATATGGTCTCATCTGAAGACTCAGCTGAAGAAGAAAGGCTCATTGCCAAGCTCATTCATAGTGCTGACAAGATTTGACTCCTTGCAGGCTTTTGAAACACTTTTTTTCCTTGAACTGTGGGGATAAAACCCAGGACCTCATGCATGCTAGGCAAGTGCTGTGCCACTGAGCTACATTTCAGCCAAGTTTCACACTCTCTCTCTCTTTTTTTCCTTCTTAAAAGGTACCTCTCATAAACCAGGGTTTAATTTATTTATTTGTCTCTGTGTGTGTGTGTGTGTGTATATATGTGTGTGTGTGTGTGTGTGTGTGTGTGTGTGTGTGTTGCTGGGAATTGAACCTAGGGCTTTGTGCATGGGAGGCAAGTACTCTATCAACTGAGCTACGTTCCCCCACCCCCAGTTTTGCAGTCTTTTGAATTAAGGAACTCAATTCTTTCCCTTATGTCTCCAAAAGGCTGGCTTCGAGAAGAACAAGTCAGCCAAAAAGCAAGAGAAGGCAAGCAAGATGGAAGCCAGAGTCTTACAGAGGATGCCTCTGCAACCATAATCCAGAATATGGGAAAGCCAGATTTGGAGGGACAGCAAGCCTTGTTTAGTGTTGCAAGAGGAAAGGAGAAAGGGCTGGGAGCCACCACCCCTACCTGCACAGGTATGTTGAAAAGAAGCTGAGGGATGGCAGACCCCTGGCTTCCATCCTCACCAAAAAAACTATAGAGAAGCTACCAAGAACTGGGGGAGAGGGGCAGATGGTGATGTAGGAGACTTGAAAACAAAGAGCTTTAAAATAGCTGGTGTGGAGAACAAGAGACAGATGTGAGCAGAGAAACTCACATAAAGTTATGTCCTAGCTGGGACCTGAGCCTGGAGAAGATTTTTTTTTAACTCTGCACAAGCTGAACTTCAAGACTCCAAGCAGTTTGTATCCATAACAAGGAGTTGATACTTATAAAAATCCACCCCAGAGTCAGACTAGACTTTTCCTGGGAAAACCATCTTGCATGAAGTAAATGACCAACTTGTTATCTCTGCAGGGCACTAGGAAGCCACAAGGAACCTTGTGTATCTTGTGGGGAGAAAGGGAGCTGGATGGGGCTCTGGGCATCCTATATGCACATATAATGTTGCATCCCTGAGCCAACCAGCTGCAACCAGAGCACAAGTGGGCTGCTGTCCCTCTCAGGAATTAGATCAACAACCTACTTTCAAGTGTCCTAGGCAAGACAAATCCTTGCCACCAATCACTCATGGAGAATAAGCGGGAATTAAATGGGACCTAGACTGCCAAAGAATTCAGAATCATTTTCACCAAATTCTACTTTTAAATCAAGGTCAAAAAACCCACTGACCTTGAACCTTTGTTTTAACAACAGCCACTGTTAGCCCCAGAACAGGACCCTGAAACAGACTGCATACTTACCTTAGAGACACCAACATTCTTTGCTGGTCCCTAATATGCTGTGGACCTGGAAATAAATCCCCAGGCTCACTGACCTGAGCTATATTCCTTATGCCCAGAAGGAACAGGAACCAAATGAAAAAAAAAAAAGGTGTGAGAGAAAAAATTTTGAAGAGAATGATATTTACAGATAGGCTTACTGTCTTTCTTGCTTTAAACTTCTGAACTTTAAAGCTTTGGACAGGTGCAAATTTGTAATCAGATTGTCAGACACAGAATTTTCCGGCTGGGGGATAGAGTCCTTCCAGCTTCCTGAATTTTCTTCTTATAATCAACTCCATGGAGATTTAAAATAACTGTGCAAGAGATAGGCTTAGCCATCAAAAACCAGGAAAGAGGGGGATGTGAGCCTTGCATTACTGTAGGAGGACTTTTTGTGTGTAAATCCAGCACCTAATTCCACACGCCCACTTACGGTGGTACATCAGCCAAGAACCGCGCTTTCCGCGGCTGGTTTTCCCACAGTAAGCTGGGACTGGGAACCCATCTCTCCCAGGCAACAGCCACTTCCTGGCTCCAGTTAAGGAGCCAGAAAGAGAAACCACAGAAACCTAAAGGACAGGAGAGGACGCCTCCAGTCTAGGTGCGTATGCTCCACAGGCACCACTCGCGCGCTCCTGTCCCCTGACCCTGGCTGGGAGGCAGAGTGGCCAGAGGTCGCAGGTGAGTTCTCCTGAGAACGTTCTGAGTCGGAGGTGGGAGGAGAAGGACCGGTTCAAAGACAAACCGTGATGCCTTGCCAAGGTGACCTTATTGTGGACCCAGAGAAACAATTCGGTCCTGGAGATCATCGCCCCTTTCGCGTCTCCAGACGCCCCCCAGTGGTCGCAGCGCACCTTGCAGCTCCACGGTTCCCTTGAGGGGTTATAGCAGCCACACCCGGGGTGAGGCAGACAAAAGATGTTGCAGGGTGGGAGGCCCTCTAGGACCCCTCCTTCCAAAAGCAGGTCTGGGAGACTGCAGCACCTTCCGCAGTGGGCTCGGGCGGCTGGGTCTGGGCTCCAGACACGGGCAGAAGTGGTGACCAAGGAGGAGGGACGCTTCCGAACAACTGGATGCCCAGGGCCCAGAGAAGTGCCTGGAGCCCAGTGGCTGCTCACAAAGAAGGGATAGCGAACTGGATGCGCTCAGGAAGCAGTCCGAGGGCTGAGAGGCGACCATCCCCCGGCCTCCGGGGTCTGTAGCATGAGATGCTTCCCGCGATAACCATTCAGACATGTCTAGACCACACTGGGTGGATTCTGGACAGACAGACAGACAGACACACACACACACACACACACACACTTCCAGGTCCATGAACGCCCCATTTTTGCAAACATTTTGCTCCTCGCAGAGAAAGAAAAATAAAGGATAAAGGGCAGGGCCTTGGGGGCTACGTTTCACTGATCTTCCTCCCAGCTCCTGCGGGGCTTTGCAGCGTTGCGTTGACAGGGTAATAAGGCACTGCCCCCTGGTGGCCTCTTCCCGCCACAGCAACTGTTGTTAACTTGGGCCACTGGCTGTAAATTCTCTGCTCTGTCAGTTTGTGCAACCCTCTACTCCACCCCTGTCACAACCACCTGGGGATGGGCACAAGAGGGTCAAAAGAATATAATAAAATAGCATTTTCTCATTAAGTTCACTTGTGGAATTGTGGGTTCTAAGGACCTCCATAGTTTCCAACCAATTAATTTAAAAACTTCCAGGGACTCTGGGCCACTCTGACAGTCACCATTTTCTCTTGCTGAGATAACCCTTTCTCTGCCCCTTGCTCTCCTTCTCTCCCTAGTCCTCTCAGTTCTGAGCTCCACCATGGCCCCTGTCAAAGGCCCTCCTACATAGTCCTGCTGCCCTGCTCTTCTTCCTCTCCACCTACTCAGAGCTGCCCTTTCCATCTCACAGCAAGTGACTCTCTAAGTTCAAGTTGGTGCCACCAACAGAAGACGTCTTTCTTCAGGTCGCTTCTCACAGTCCATGTCAGTATTACCCCCACCACCATTCCAAGGTCTCAAGTTAGGCTCTCAGACTAAAATTCCTGCTTTATTTTCAAGGTAAGGTTTTTTGTTTTGTTTTTACATTTTTAAGCCTGTTCCTTTCAGCTATTGGATTGATTGAGAAAGTATTGGGTATAAAAGATAAAGGCAGAGAATGAGGACATTTAGATCCCAGGCCTGGTGCTTACCAACCACCTCTGAAACCCTGAAGTGGCATCAGTGGAGAATTCTGGTGCTTGCAGATGGAGGTGGACCTTAAGTGTGCTGAGCTGACCCAGAGGGCAGTGATGAAGCAACAACTGAGGAGATACTCCTGGGCTTCCCTGAGCTACTGGGCAGGTGTAGATAAGTGGCCAAGGGTTCAAGAGGGAGAAAAATAAAAATAACTTTATCCAGGCTTGCTGAGATATCTGATCACTTCATGTTCCTAAGAAAAGAATTCCTGTAGCATTGTAAGTTCCCTTCCTCTGACAAAATTTCTAAGCTAGGGTGTGTGACTTGGTAGTGGAGCACTTGCCTAGCATGCACAAGACCCTAGGTTTGGTCCTCAGCTCCTAAGGAGTGTAGGGGGGGAGTTTTTTTTATTGGTTGTTCAAAACATTACAAAGCTCTTGACATATCATATTTCATACATTAGATTCAAGTGGGTTATGAACTCCCATTTTTACCCCAAATACAGATTGCAGAATCACATCGGTTACACATCCACATTTTTACATAATGTTACACATCCACATTTTTACATAATGCCCTATTAGTAACTGTTGTATTCTGCTACCTTTCCTATCCTCTACTATCCCCCCTCCCCTCCCCTCCCATCTTCTCTCTCTACCCCCTCTACTGTAATTCATTTCTCTCCTTGTTTATTTTCCCATTCCCCTCACAACCTCTTATATGTAATTTTGTATAACAATGAGGGTCTCCCTCCATTTCCATGCAATTTCCCTTTTTTCTCCCTTTCCCTCCCACCTCATGTCTTTGTTTAATGTTAATCTTCTCTTCCTGCTCTTCCTCCCTGCTCTGTTCTTAGTTGCTCTCATTATATCAAAGAAGACATTTGGTATTTGCTTTTTAGGGATTGGCTAGCTTCACTAAGCATAATCTGCTCTAGTGCCATCCATTTCCCTGCAAATTCCATGATTTTGTCATTTTTTAGTGCTGTGTAATACTCCATGGTGTATAAATGCCACATTTTTTTATCCAATCATCTATTGAAGGGTATCTGGGTTCGTTCTACAGTCTAGCTATTGTGAATTGTGCTGCTATGAACATCGATGTGGCAGTATCCCTGTAGTACGCTCTTTTAAGGTCTTCAGGGAATAGTCCAAGAAGGGCAATAGCTGGGTCAAATGGTGGTTCCATTCCCAGCTTTCCCAGGAATCTCCATACTGCTTTCCAAATTGGCCGCACCAATTTGCAGTCCCACCAGCAATGTACAAGTGTACCCTTTTCCCCACATCCTCGCCAGCACTTGTTGTTGTTTGACTTCATAATGGCTGCCAATCTTACTGGAGTGAGATGGTATCTTAGGGTGGTTTTGATTTGTATTTCTCTGACTGCTAGAGATGGTGAGCATTTTTTCATGTACTTATTGATTGATTGTATGTCCTCCTCTGAGAAGTGTCTGTTCAGGTCCTTGGCCCATTTGTTGATTGGGTTATTTGTTATCTTATTGTCTAATTTTTTGAGTTCTTTGTATACTCTGGATATTAGGGCTCTATCTGAAGTGTGAGGAGTAAAGATTTGTTCCCATGATGTAGGCTCCCTATTTACCTCTCTTATTGTTTGGAGGGGGGAGTCTTATAGAGACTCTGTTGGTTGGGGAGAACAAAGGGACAGTGTCAGGTATGTTAGAATCAAGAACTCTCTAGAGATATGGGTACTTCAGCTGGATCCAATTATTCCTGAACCAGAACTTCCCGAGCCTTTCTAGTTACTTGATCCAAAAATAAACCTTGTTCCAGTTGCATGACCTAATAATAGATCTCCTTTTGTGTTTCAGTTCGAAAGAGTGGGGGTTTTGTTACTCATAACCAAATGAGTCATTTTACAATATGGGAGCTTGTTAAAACTTCCAATAATTGGATATGGGCTAGCAAGAGGGTGACCTCTCAGTGAGTGGCAATATAAAGATCACAGAGCTATGAAGAGAGGCAGAGCAGGCAGGTGGGTAGAATCCAGGTTTTATCTGGCATGCAAACTGAATTAAAGTAGAAGTCTTTCTATACTTCTCGTTCTTTATTTGTTTTTTGTTGTTTATTTTGCAGTCCTGGGGATTGAACCCAAGGCCTACCACATGCTAGGCAAGAGCTCTACCACTGAACTACATCTCCAACCATGTTGATTTTGAAACAGGGTATCACTAAATTGCTGAGGCTGGCCTTGAACTTGTGATCCTCCTACCTCAACTGTGATTACACCATACCCAGCTCCTGAAGTCTGTCCTTCTAAATGCTGAGTGCGGTCCAGTCCAGGAGACTATGGATCAGTGAAAAGTCTTTTTTGCATTTTCACACAGTAGGTTGATCACCTCCCCAACGCTAAAGTACCTCTCACTCTACCCTTCAAGATATTGGGACTTAACACTCAATTTTGAAGTATTGTGGGTGCTGGAAAAGAGTCACACACAATAAAAAAAAAAATCTACCCAAGTCCAAATGGCATGAACTAGCTACACACAAAGAGAGAAGAGGCCCCCGTGGATTGAGGATTATTAAATATGAAGTATGTTTGTCAGGAAAAAACTTTGTTTATATAAACATTAGAAGTGCCGCCATGGTAACTCTGCTTGGTTTACTCGGCAGCCCAGTATGGCCTCACAGCCAAATTACTGCCTGCCTACATTTTTTAAAAAACATCTCTAGCCAAAATTCCATGATCTGCCTGCTTGGTTTCCAAGCTCAGAAAATATCACTTAAAAGTACCAGGGAACCAAAAGAAACTTCTGCCAAAGCTTCTAAATGAAAGCTCATTTCACACACACACACACACACACACACACACACACACACACAAGTTTTTGCCAAACTACAGTATGCTTTTCTTTTTTTATGTGACCCAAGTTTCCTTAGGCCTCATAAGGTTGCAGGGCCAATAAAATAACATTAACATATGAGCAATGGTAACTCATATTCCATTCGTTCTAGGTTTTTCTCCCACCTGCTCACAAAAGCTGTGAGCCTCCTAGAAGTGCTCCTGAGTAGTTTAGGGGTGTGCTTAGATGCAGCCTACTATATCCACTGCCAGTGACAGCAAGGCCTAGCTCAGAAGAGATGTCCACTGGCTTCCCCCATCACCTCCAAGCTCTCCCTACCAGTCAGGGCATTTGGTATGTGTGAGGCCTTTGGTATGTGAAGAACACCTCTCTACCCTTTGTGTCACATTCAATTAACATATCCCAAACTAAGCGGTGGTGCCTCCTATCTTATTGGCTTTTTCACTAGGAGATCTCAGTTTACTCACATGCCCCTGCCCTATAAAGAAACCAGCCATGAATTCAAGGGCTAGTCCAGGTGCTGGCTCGACTCCGGATTGCACTTCCCGTCAGCAACTAAGGGTCAATGTGTCACGTCTGCCCCTTAGGAAGCCATTCATGCCCTCACCCAAGGAACCTTCTAGTTAGCCTAGCTGCCTCATTCAGTTAAGTCTGTACCCACTTATCCCCAGTCGGAGATCCTTTGTCCATGAGAGGAGAGAGACCACTAGAGAAAGCCACAGCGACAGCCACCCTCTCTGTGTGGCCGTCTGAGGCAGCTGAGAAGACCTGGGCCTGAGCACTGGGAGGAAAGGATTGCTCCACTCCAAGGGAAAAGCAAATTGACAGCAGATTATTTTCCTACAGCTTTTCCCACTTCTTAATATTTGCCACATTGCATTCCACATTCCAATTTTCAAAAGGACAGGAGCATTAATAATATAAAAGAAAGAAGTGAAATTAACTGGAATCAAGAACTTTATTATTTTCAAGTGTAAAAAAGCATGAGATTTATGGCTGAGCATCAAGTATAGCTTTGACCTGAAATGTTCTCTTAGAGATACCAGGGGAACCACCTGGCTTAGAACCAGACCTGCAGGGATACTGTGACACTTCAATAAATCAAATTAAAGTTATTTATTAAGTTGGGTCAGATTTCGGATTTCTCAGTTTTTCTTGCTTGCTGTCGTTTTTGCTTTCTTCTTAAAGGTTTCTAAATTTCTTAATTTAATAGAGAATAAGGCCTTCTCTCTCAATTACCTACTTCCCATTCGGATCTGCTGAGTTTTAACTTCCATATGTTACTCAGAACACTAAAAGTCCATTTATAAATATTCATTCAGGTAATGACTGTTTAAGAGCTTCAAGGCCCCAATTCATTATCTCTTTTTGATATCAGCTCAGGCTTCAATTCACACATTTCCAATTTAACTGAGGGTAGAGGGGAAGCAAAAAAAAATTACTTTTGGAGAAAAGAAAGTTGACTTGTCCTGGTGTTTCAAGCCAGCATCCCAGTAAAAACTGATACCTCTCTTTAGTTCTAGCACCAGTTGAGGAGTAGGGAGAAAGACGCTGAACATTTTTTAACATAGATCAGGACTTCTATATCATTACTTTATTGAAAGTGCTGTGCATACATAAGCAAGGTACTTTTGCACTTTTTTGCACTGAAACCCAGATCTGCAGGGGCACACAGCACTCCCTCCTCCCATGTGAAGCTTCAAACACTACACTTGAGCAGTTTCGGTCCATGCATGTAAAGAGATAAATGTTTCCTGAGCATTTTAAAGAATACATCCCCATCCCCACCCCAGGAAAACAAAGAATTGTGGCTCCTACATATTCTTGCCTAAGGTTGTACAATGGGCCTAAAGAAGCTGTGGGATCTGAAGATGATGTTTCTGTCACCTACAGCTAGCTTCTCTTTGGTAATTGCTAAAAATGCATATTCCTGCACCCCCATCATCTGAATCATAATCTCTTTTGTTGACTGGGGAATCTTTTTGTTTGTTTCTTTGTTCTTTTTAGACATGCATGACAGTAGAGTATTTTTTTTCTGCTTTAAAAAAATTGTTAGTGCATGCTAATTATTCAGAATAGTGACTTTTATTTTGACATATTCATACATGCATATAACTTATTTTTGTTCTTTTTAGATATACATGACGGTAGAGTATATTCTGACATATTATACATACATGAAATATAAGTTATTCTAATTAGGATCCCATTATTGCAGTTGTACATGATGTGGAGTTTCACTGGTAGTGTATTCAAATGTGAACATAGGAAAGTTATGTCCTTATTCATTCTACTGTCTTCCTTATTCCCATTCCCTCTACTTTCCCTTCCTTCCCCTTAGTCTAATCCAGTGAGCTTGACTGGTGATTTTTTTTTTTAATACCAGGGATTGAACTCAGGGGCACTTGACCACTGAGCTACATCCCCAGCCCTATTTTGTATTTGCTTAGCACCTCACTTTTGCTGAGGCTGGCTTTGAACTCGTGATCCTCCTGCCTCAACCTCTGGAGCCACTGGAATTAGAGGCATGAGCCACTTTGCCCAGCTTGACTGGGAATCTTCAGTTTTGTTTGTTTGTTTGTTTGTTTTTAGATGGGGTCTCACTGTGTGGCCCAGGCTGGCTTCAAACTCTCTATCCTCCCATCTTAACCTCCAAAGTAGCTGGGATTACAGGCATGCATCATCACATTCAGAGGAATCTTTACTTTTTTAGCAGATTCCTCTGGCACATTACTATTTGAGAGTTACTTCACCAAATTCTAAAAGGAAACTAAAGAAGACAAAGTAGCTTTTTTTTTTTTTTTGCAAGGTTATACTCTTCTGGGAAACAACAGAGATCAGGATACCAATAAGGTCCTTTAAGAGTTATGGTTGTGCTGATTTAATCCCAAATTCAGATTACTAAGTGGTATCAAGCCATTCATGAAGCCATTCATCAAGCCATGAATGCAGAAAGCAATTCTGGACTGGTAAGAGTCTTAGGCTCCTCACAGAAACAAACACAAACTCTCTCTAAAGAAAGGAGCATGAGCCTCAAAAAATTCCCCTAGGTAATTTTCCACAAAACCCACCATCAAAATTTAAAAAGCACACAAAGAAACAAGGCACCAGGAACAAATATTAACAGAAACAACAGACAACCTGGATATTGGAAATATCAAATAGAGACTTTAAAATAACTCTGCATAGTCAAGCACCATTGTTCACACCTGTAATCCTAACAACTCTGGAGGCTGAAGCAGGAGGATCACAAGTTTAAGGCCTACCTTACCAAGATCCTGTCTCAAAATAAAAAGGGTTGGGAATGTAATTCAGTGGTAGAGCACCCCTGGGTTCAATCCCCAGTACTGAAAAAAATAAAGTCTGATATCTAAATAGCTGCTGTGGGAACCAAGAGACAATATGCTAAAAGAAAATAACTGCCACCTAGAGTTTAAAGTCCATTAAAATAAAGACATACTTGAACAAGCAAAACTAGTTTGCCTCTAGCAATCTGTCATTAAGGAACATCTAAGAAAGTAATCCCAGACAAATGTATAAGAAGCAGAAGAAATAAAGACAAATGTGGAAAAAATCTAAATAAACATTGTACAAAACAATACTTCTGTGATGTTAAATAATAAATATAATTTATATCTTATTAACATTAGTATGGAAGAGAGAAATGAGGCTTAAATTCTATAAGGTCCTTTCATAGTCTAGAAGGAGGATAACCACATAGATTAACTTCAGACTTTGATACCTCATGTCTGAATATTATAATTTCTACAGTGACCTAGAAAAGAGCACAAACAATGCACAGCATTCAAACAAATAGGAGGGAAATGGATTGATGAAAAGCATTTAATACAAAAGAGGTAAAAAAAAAAAAGAAGAGGAAAAAGAAACAGGATTAGCAGATCAAACAGAAAGCACACAATAACATAATAGGTACAAACCTAAATCATTTTTAATATAAATGGACTGTGTTCCATTTAAAGGCAAACACTTTTAAATTGCATTTTTAAAAATCCAATAAGATACTGTTTACAAGAATTTATATCTACAATAAGGATACAAGTTGGAAAATTAAAAAATGAAAAATAGTGCTCGCTTCAGCAGCACATATACTAAAATTGGAATGATACAGAGAAGATTAGCATGGCCCCTGTGCAAGGATGACACAAATTTGTGAAACATTTCATATTTTTTAAAAAGCTTCTTTTCAGCCAAAGAGACAATCAGTGAGGTTAATAGACAGCCTACAGAATGGGGGCAAATTTTTACCCCTCACACATCAGATAGAGCACTAATCTCTAGGATATATAAAGAACTCAAAAATCTTAACACCAAAAAAACAAATTACCCAATCAATAAATGGGCCAAGGAACTGAACAGACACTTCTCAGAAAGTGAAGTACAATCAATCAACAAATACATGAAAATATGTTCAACATCACTAGCAATTAGATAAATGCAAATCAAAACTACTCTAAGATTTCATCTCACTCCAGTCAAAATAGTAGCTATTAAAAATACAAGCAATAAGTGTTGGTGAGAATGTGGGGAGAAAGGCACACTCATACATTGCTTAGGGGACCATAAGTTGGTGCAACCAATATGGAAAGCAGTATGGATATTCCTTGGAAAACTTAGAATGGAACCACCATTTGACCCAGCTATCCCACTCTTCAGTTTGTACCCAAAGGGCTTTTAAAAAGCATACTACAGGGACATAGTCACATCAATGTTTATAGCATCACAATTCATAAAAGCTAAATTGTGGAACCAATCTAGATGCCTTTCAGTAGATGAATGGATAAAGAAAATGTGGTATATATATACAATGGAATATTACTCAGCATTGAAAGAGAAAAAAATCATAGCATTTGCAGGTAAATGGATGGATTTGGAGAATATAATGCTAAGTGAAGTAAGCCAATCCCAAAAAAAGCAAATGCTGAATGTTTTCTATGATATAAGGAGGCTGATTCATAGTGGGGATAGTGGAGGGGGGATCATGGGAAGAATAGATGAAATTTAGATAGGGCAAATGGGAGGGAGGGGAAGGGAGGGTTATAAATGAAGGAAAGAGGGTGGAATGAGATGGACATCATTACCCTATGTACATGTATGAAGACACAGATGGTGGGACTCTACTTTGTGTACAATCAAAGACATGAAAAATTGTGCTCTGTATGTGTAATATAAATTGAATTTGTATTCTGCTGTCATATATAACAAATTAGAATAAACAAATATATATAGTTCAAAAAATATTCAAAACTCATTATAGATTATTTGGGAATTTTCATTTTCAATCATTTGCCTTGTACTAGGTCCCTATAAACATGGGCTTTATTTGCTCTATGGCAAATTTTACAAATGTGGAAAATAATTTCAGTGTTTGCAACTTTAGCAATGTGTATTTTCTATAAATTTTTAGAGCATTTTCTTTCCAGATTTTTCTTTATGCACTGTTCTACTCATAATCAACAGCTTCTGGGTATCATTTTATCAATTTCTGTAACTTTCATTTAACATGATATACTAATGATAATAATGAAAAATGATAAAATATCCACTTCAAAAAAAATAAGTATCAAGCAATTAAACAGAAGGAAGTTGATGTGACTATATTCTTATCCAAGAAACTACATTTTAAATTAAAAATTATGAGTAATGAATTAAAAGGGTCCTTTATAAGAAAAACATTTCCAAAGCATCAATAACAACTTTAAATGTGTATGCATATAAATATAATATTAAAGTGTATGAAGCAGAGAAAATATATAAAATAGTAATATGAGAAGAAAAAACAGTTCCACAATCATAATGGAATATATTAAAACACCTCTCTCAATAACTGATAGAACAAGAAAAAACATTAATGTCGATATATATGATTTGAAGAACACAATTGTAAAATGACCTCATGGGCATATATAGAACACTATTCCCAGCATCAGCAAAATACCCATATTAAATTCAAACACACGGAGAAAACTTGAAAAAACTGACCACATATCACACTGAAAGCAAGTATCCAAGAGATTTAAAAGATTAAAATGATCCAGAGCACATTCTCTGACCATACTAAATTTCAGTAACAAAGAAATAACTAAAACCATATGCCTAAAAATTAAGAAACACTTCTAAGTAATCCATGAGTCAAAGAAAAAGTCATAATGGAAATAAGAAAATATTTTGAATTGAATGGCTCAAATATTATATATCAAACATAAAGCAACTCATAAAAGGAAATTTATAGCCTAAAAATGACCAAATTTAGTTTATCTCAGGAAGGCAATGTGATTCAATTCATTAACAGATTAAAGGAGAAAATAATACAATCACTTTAATAAATGCAGAAAAAGCTTTTGATGAACTTATGCAGTCATTGAGAATTTAGAAATGAAAAAAAAATTAAACTCTTAGAAAGCATGAAAAGAAAAAGATTAAAAACACAGCAAACCAAAAAACTTCTGGAGGGACTGGAGTTTTGGCTCAGTGGTAGAGCACTTACTTGCCTAGCATGTGTGAGGCACTGGGTTTGATTCTCAACACCACATAAAAATAAAATAAAGGTATTGTGTCTGTCTACAACTAAAAAAAATATCTAACAAAAAACTATTTTTTTTAATGTCTGAGGATTAGAAGGGAAGAAACAAATCTGCTAGTATTCACAGGGAATATGATTCTGCACATAGAAAGACTCTTTAGAATTAGTGAGATTAGTAAAGTTGGAGCAAATAAAAAAATCAAGTTAAAGTTTTTCATTGTATTTTTTTATACCAGTGACAAAGAGCTGGAAAATGTATTTTTTTAAGGGACAGCATTTATAAGAATAACAAAAGATATCAAATTGTGTTGGGGTGTAGTTTGATGGAAGCATGCTTTCCTAGTATGCTTGAGGCCCTGGGTTCCATCCCCAGTAGTTGGCGGGGGAAATCAAACACATGGGAATAAATATAACGAGATAAACAAAGCTTCTGAATTGTTTCCTGTGGCTCTTATAACAAATTCCCACAAATTTCGTGGTTTATAACAAGAGATTTATTCTTTCAAAGTTCTGAAGGCTAGAAGTCTGAAATCAGTATCACTGAGTAGAAACCAAGGTAATGGCAGGTCCCCAATCCCTCTATCAGCTCAATAAGAAATCCATTTATTGTCTTTTCAACTTCTGGTGGCTGCTGGAATTCTTTGGTTTGTGGTCTCCAATCTCTGCCTTCATAGTCAAATAGCCTTTTCTTCTTCTGTATCAATCTCTTTATGTCTCCTCTATAATGACACATACAAGCCCTAAACAATAAAATAATAAAACAGGATACTCATCTTAAAATCTTTAATTCTACCACATGTACAAAGACTCTTTTCCAAATAAAGTAACATTTATAGGGACAGGGATTCACACATAATATCTTTGGACGTCATTATTTAGTCTACTATAGCTTTTGTGGATTAAAATTATAGAAATATAGTTATTAATGGCCGGGCACAATGGCACACGCCTATAATCCCAGAGGCTTGGGAGACTGAGATAGGAGAATCACGAGTTCAAAACCAATCTCAGCAATGGTGAGGCACTAAGCAACTCAATGAGAGCCTATCTCTAAATAAAATTCAAAAAGTCCTGGGGATGTGGCTCAGTGGTCAAGTACCCCTGAGTTCAATCCCTGGTACCAAAAAAAAAAAAAAGAAAAAGAAATATGGTCATTAATGAGAATTAAATAAGCAGAGGTGTACTCAAACCATGTACATAGCCTGGAAGACTCAATGTTTAGCACTGTCAATTCCTATGTTCATCTACAAAATTAATACAATCCCAATAAAAATCTCAGTAATTGTGCAACTTGACAAGTTGTTTCTAAAATTCCTATATAAATTCAAAAATCAAGATATTCTTGAAGAACAATGAGCTGCCCTGCCAGATATCAGGGTTTTCCATAAAGTTACATAATTTCTGTTAGTCAACTTTTCCTCTTCTGTGACTAAAAGATCTGAACAGAGCAATTTTAAGGAAGACAAGTTTATTTGAGGGCTCATGGTTTCAGTGGTCTTGGTCCATAGAAGGTTGGCTCCATTCCTCTGGGCTCGAGGTGAGGCAGGACACCATGGCAGAAGAATGTGGCAGAGGAAAGCAGCTCATGTGATGATCAAGAAGCAGAGAGAGAGAGATCTCCACTTGCCAGATACAAATATATACCTCAAAGCCACACACCCATGTCCTACCTCCTCCCACCACATACCACCTGCCTCCAGTTACCACTCAATATATCCCATCAGGTGATTAATTCAATGATTGGGTTAAGGCTTTCACAGCCCAATCATTTTTTCTCTAAAATTTCTCCCATTGTCTCAGACATGAGCTTTTGGGGGACACCTCACATCTAAACCACAACAATTGCTGACAGTGCTGAATTGGTGCAGAGATTAATAGGCAAACGAAATCGATCTGCTCTTGTAAACATTTGGTATGAGAGGTGACACTACAGAGAAATCGGGAAAGGCTGGGTTTTTAAATAAATAGTGCTGGGAAATAGGGTATCCACATTTCAAACAGATAAAGTGAATCCCTACCTCACCACAAACCTAAAATCAGTTCTAGGCAAATTGAAAATCCAAGGAGTTTTAGAAGGTACTATAAGAGAATATGTTTGATTTATGAAGAAGGATTTCTTTCTTTTTTTTTTATTTTCATTTATTTATTTATTTTTGGTACTAGGTATTGAACCCAGGGGCACTTAACCACTGAACCACACCCCCAGCCCTTTTTTATATTTTATTTAGAGACAGGGTCCCACTGAGTTACTTAGGGCCTAGCCAAGGTTTTGAGGCTGGCTTTGAGTTTGTAGGCTTTCACCACTGTGCCCAGCAAGATTTATTAAACAAGTATATTAGGTTCTCAAGGGAAACAGAACCAACAGAATATATTATAATTTATAAAAGTGGATTTACTATATTGACTTTCAAGATCAAGCAAATAGTACTACAATGGCTACCTACAGGCCAGAGAACTCGAGAAACCAGTAGCTGCTCAGTCTGGAAGCCTTGGAACAAAAGGGACTGATAATGCAGCCCCAGTCTGAGACTGAAGGCCTGGAAGCTTCCTGGAGAGTCACTTGAGGCCCTGGGTTCCATCCCCAGTAGTTGGCGGGGCGCGGGAGGTGGGGGATCAAACACATGGGAATAAATATAACAAGATGAGCCTGCCTTCAAAGGCTGAGGACTCTGGAGTTTGATGTTAACAAGTATTAAAATTATACCCACAGAAGAAGGGTCAGCTCATGCTTGCAAGTTGGCCCCTTTGGATTTTTCCTTCCATCCAGACCCCCAGGCTGCAGATGGTGCTGCCACATTCAGGGTGGGTCTTCTCACTCAGTTCACTAACCCACACACCAATTATGTTTGGAAACACACTCACAGACACACCCAGAACTATGTGTTTTACCAATTTTCAAGGTTTTCTTGACCCAGTCAAATTGACAACCAAGATTAACCATCACAATTCACATAAAAGTACTGGTCATGAAAGGAAGAGGCTGACAAATTTGACATAACTAGGAAATTGGGCCAGGTGCAGAGGCACACACCTGTAGTCCTAATGGCTCAGGAGGCTGAGGCAGGAGGATCACAAGTTCAAAATTAGCCTCAGCAACTTAGCAAAACACTAAGCAACTTACGTGAGACTTGTCTCAAAATAAAAAATAAAAAGGGTGGGGATGTGGCTCAATGGTTGAATACCTCTGGGTTCAATCCTTGGTACCAAAAGTAAATAAGTAAATAAGGAATTGGATTATACACTTGCAAAATATTTAAAAATAATAAAATAAAATTCAGAATTTCTATACATTACAAAAAAGAGAATGAAAAGACAAATCTCAAAAGAACACATTTGCAAAACACATAATAAAAAATGGAATACAGAATATGTAAAGCACTCCTACAAATTAAACAAAAGATCATCTAATTTTTAAAACTTACTTCAAAAAAGCACTTGCTCAGACATCTCACACAAAAGAAGTCAAAAACATGAAAAAAGGCTTGTAATCCACTATATGTCAAAAATTTAAGTCTTATCTGTTGAATTGAAATTTTTGTCATTACATGGTGATGTATTAAATCTTGTATCTGATAATATTTTTAAATATTATCATGGTAAAATATATAACCATTTTAAGTGTACAGTGGCATTAATTACATTTATAGTGTTATGCAGCCAAAACCACTATTTATTTTCTTATCATCCCAAATGGAAACTCTGTACCCATTAAGCAATACTACCCACCTCTCCGCTCTCCAGCCCCTTGCTAACCTCTAATCTACTTTCTGTCTCTATGTATTTGCCTAATCTATGAGTTTCACATTGGTGGAGTGATATAATAATTTCAATTAGCATAGTTTTTTCAAGGTTCAACCATACTAAGAATGTACTTATTCATTTTTATTTTTTTTTAAGAGAGAGAGAGAGAATTTTTTAATATTTATTTATTTTTTTTTTAGTTTTCGGCGGACACAACATCTTTGTTTGTATGTGGTGCTGAGGGTAGAACCAGGGCCAAACGCATGCCAGGCGAGTGCGCTACTGCTTGAGCCACATCCCCAGCCCTATTCCTTTTTATGACTGAATAACGTTATATTGTATGTGTATGTCATATTTTGTTTAGCCAAGAGATTAGCCCTAGGGTTGCTTCACCTCTTAGCTATCGTGAGTAATGCTATTCACATTAGTATACAAGTATCTGAGTCCCTGATTTTTATATTAGTGGGTATATATCTAGGACTGGAATTGTTGGTCCACATAATAATTCTGTGCTTAAACTTTTTGAGGAACTGCCAAAGTCTTCTTCTCAGGAGCTGCACATTTTAAATAATAAGATATTTTTACTTAAAGTCAACCTTATCATATTACTGTAGCTCCCAGCTTCCCAAGAGCTAGGTTTTGACTAGAATGAGAAAATGACAGGGTGTACATTTTCTCATCCCTTCACATCCAACTCTTCAGTATATTTTCAATGTGTTTCCTATATTCATTGTTATCATTACCAACATATTGGAGTCTACTTTCTACTTTCCATTCTTTCTTATCACTTTATAATTGTTATAAAATTTTAACACATATATTTAACTTTACAAGGTCCAAAGTTATCATCTCCTTCCCACATAATAAAAAGGGCTTTAAAATATATTAACTCTGCTTACACACTCCCAAGTTATATTGTTGTCTAACATTGTAGTTAGACACAAATTGTTTTATAGCTCCTCAAAATTTTACTGTTTTAGACAGTTAATGCTTTGTGTTTACTTTTAAAAGTTTCCTTGCTTACCATTCACATTCGTTGCATCTCAAGCTTTTCTGTCATCATATTCCATCATCTCAACATTTACCTTTGGAAGATTCTTTAATGAGAGCCCCAGTTATTGTTCATCAGATAGCATATTTTACCATTATTCTTGAAATTTGTTTTTATAAGTTATTTTCTATCCTATGGTTCTCTTTTCTGACTACAAATGGGAAATAAGCTTTTTAATTGTTGGTTCTGGGTATTACTTCTTTGGCTGCTTTAAAGATCTCTTTTATGTTCTGTATCTATTTGTAAATGCTGCTTTCTGGGTTATTTCTTCAAGCCTAGCTTTCAGTTTATAAATTCTCTCTTCTACTGGGTCAGTTTATCCATTCTAATTGCAATTATTATTTCATTGTTTACTTCTTCCTGAAATCTGCCTTATCATTCTTTTCATTTGTTTTTTATCATACATTCCTCTTATTGCTTCTGACACAATTTTGCAGTCTTTGCAAATTTGACTATATTATTTGTCATTTCTTCTCTCACATATGACACACTTATAACTTTGGATATTAACTTGTTTCTTAGAATACCTGTGGGAATGCCTTGATGCTTGTGTCTAACGAATACTCCTCCAGGAAGGTTTTGGGTTGGTTTTTGTTAGAAACATGGGGACACTATCAACTCAGGATCCTTGTAAAATAAATTCTCAGTTTGAGACTTTTAATGACACACAAGTAAGACTTCTGCACAAAATCTGCATGGTAACTAACTGTGGTAAGGAATTTCTCATGGGACACTTTTCTCCCACTCAACATTGAGGCCTGCACTTTTTCCTTATATCCATCTCTGATGTGTTTTATTTTCTAGTTTACCAAAAATGTTAAATCCTACTCTGCTCAGGCTACTCATTTTTGTCCAGCTGACTTGCAGACCTAAGTGTACTGTAAACAGCATTATTATAACTTTTTTCTTTCAGTAACTATACTTGTTAAGAGTTTGATCAAGTCCTGACCCTATCTGCAGATCTCACCCAGGAGAGACTCGTGGATGGATGCTCCTCTCCAAGTGCAGCCATCAGCTTCAGTACTTGTTACTTTCTCATGTTTTCTTTTTTTGCTTCTGAGAATTCCTTTAAAAAAATTTTTTTTTAGTTGTAGATGGATACCTTTCTTTATATGTGATGCTTAAGATCAAACCCAGGGCCTCACATGTGCTAGGGAAGTGCTCTACCACTAAACTACAACTCCAGTCCTGAGAATTCCTTTTTTGACAAATCCCCTATATAATTAAAGACCATCCCCCCATGTTTATCCATCATTGTTTTCTGAGATAATAAGTTTCTCAAGTTATTTAGTCTCGCATACTGCCAGACATTTCTGTTCTACTTTCCCACATATATGTGCTTTTATGCATAAAAATGGATAAAGGAGATTTGTCAACCTTACTGAAAAGGAAAGATGTAAAAAGTTCTGGCAAGAAAAATCACAAGTCAGCTAGTTTCAGGGTGATGGTAAACAACATGAAATGGGTAATGAAAAGAGAAAATGTATACATGCATATGCAATGTATTTATTTGTATGTATGTTCATGTATTTTTTTACTATTATTTTTAGTACTAGGGATGAGTCCAGAGGTACTTTACCACTGAGTCACATCCCTAGCCCTTTTCATTTTGTATTTTTGAGACAGGGTCTCCCTAAGTTGCTCAGGACCTTGCTAAGTTGTCGAGGCTGGCTTTGAACTTGCAATCCTCCTACCTCAGCCTACCAAGCCACTGGCATTACAGGCATGCACCACCACACCCAGCTGTTCATATATATATTTATATAAACTATGCACACTTGAATAACTAGAGACTTATTACTAATGTATGTCTTTCCTTATTATATATGTATATATCTATATTAAAGTTGATATATGTACACACACACAACTTTCCCCCTCCTCTATCTTCCAGTTATTCCATCTAACATTATAAGACTTTTATAACAAGGAACATTGTGATCAAGCAAGGGTAATATCATAGAGATGAATAGGAAACTTGTAAAATTTATGCCCTCTTGGGAAGAAGATAGGTGTTGTCTACAACAGGGAAGTAGGTGTGTGTGAAGAAGAATCATGACAGTCTTTGTTCTTCTTTGGAAACTTAACATGGATACAAGTGTAAGTGTAGATACTGAGTATTGTGAAGGATGAACCATGCTCAACAATATCTGCTGAAGATTCTGTACTGTTCTCATTCTTGTACTCCATACTTGTCCACATAAATCCAATTGGATTTCACCAATAAGAGGCATTTGTACACAATTCAGAAAGTAAAGAAAGGTAAAGTATTCTCCAGTGGTAATTGCAATCAGGCTAATGGGATTTGTCAGTCGTTTCCAGGCACTTTTCTGAAAACCACTCACACTTGGTGCTGCAGGAGCCAATATCACCCATGGCAGGCAGCTTCCTATAATCCCTACAGTGGCAGATTTCATACTGGTCTTCCTGATCTGCATTTCCTCAAGCTTTCTAATGGTCATAGAAGACCAATGTAATGGTCAATTTGAATTGTCAAGTTGATTGGATTAAGAGATGCCAATGATTAAGAGGCTTCTGGGTATGTCAAGGAATTACTGTCATGTTGGATAGCCAACTGAAATGAAGACCCTCCCTAAGCAGCATCACCCAACAAAGATAATAGCATGGATGAAATAAAAGTTGGAAGAACAAGGAAGCAGCAGCAGATGGAAGTTCTATTCTTCTTGAACAGGTTCTTGATTGCTGCTGCGATCATCTGAGGATATCAGACTCTCACTTCTTCACTCTTCGAAAGCAGACCCTGCCAGTGATTCTCCAGGGTGTTTCCAGAAGCCTTTGGTCTCAGACTAGGGTAGAACCATTGATCTTTCTCATTCTAAGGCTTCAGCCTCTTGGACTGTGCAATTACTGGTTCTTCCAGCTCTCCAGTCTGCAGCCCACCATTGTGGACTATCCAGCCAACCTAATAAATCCCCTTTTTATAATTATACTTCCTGTTGATTCTGTTCCTCTACAGAACTCTAATACATCTCCCTAAAAAATTCTTTCCTACTGAAAATTCCCTCAGAGAATTCTGATTTCTTGATCAAACTCTTAACAGGTTGTTACTGAAAGAAAAAATAATAATAAAATGTTGTTCATTAATAAATAGCAAGGTCAGCAAGTGTTTTATTATGCAAATACTATTGCAAATTCTTTGTGCATAGACACTGAGAAATATGTTGTTTGCTTAACCAGAGTCCATTGTTTTGCCTGCATTTCTCAGATACCCAATGTACCCACTGTGCCTAGAACACTGACAGTACAAGGTAAAAGAATGGAAGAGCAGGATTTGGCTGTTAAATTCTGTGAAATGATTTCCACTTAAATAATGATTTAAGCTTTAAGGCACTCTATTTGAGCACAAGCCAAGTCAAGATTAGGATCTTTTTTTAATATTTTTTAGTTGTAGTGGGCACAATCAATATCTTTACTTTATCCATTCATTTATATGTGGTGCCGAGGATTGAACCCAGAGCCCCAGACATGCTAGGCGAGCACTCCACTGCTGAGCCACAACCCCAGCCCCAAGATTAGGGTCTTTAATTTTAAAAATAATAAAATTAAAAATCAGCTCTAATTTTCTAATAGGATGACTGTCAACATTTTCAGAACTGCTCTGACTTAGTTTCAGCATACTCAGTTCAAAGGAGTTGAGAACCATTTACTAAGGAATATCACACTGATGGGAAGGTCAAGTTTTGGAGAACCATGCCTAGAGTCCACTAGCTTTTCTCCATTCTTAGGAACTTGTCACTGTCCTTTACTCTTGTCTCCTTTTCCATGAAGAACTATGAATGTGCAAACCAATTCATTATTGTTCCTGCTGAGAAAAGTTCCTAATATTTCATTTAAGTTCCTAATGTTCTGTCATTAAAATCAATTCTGTATTTAGAGTCTATTTTCCCACTTCAATTAAAGTAACCCCCAATAACCACCAAAAAAAACAAAGACTACATATGTAAAGAAATTTCAGATTTAATTTGTTGGATTTCTTCAAAGAAATGCTTTAAATTTTAATAACACATGGGTCTCCAAGTTAACAACTAAGAACAAAGATGGAAATCCTACAAAGATGTCCCACAGTTCCTAGATTTCTACATAGCAGCAGTGAAAGTAAATTAATTTTTAAAAAATCATTTTATTCAAAGAATTAAAAAAAATAAGAAAGCAGGAGATAAAATTCAAAGCAAATAAGCTTGGTACTTCAAAACAATTCTACAAACAAAATGTGATTTTTTTTTAAAAGCCCCCTAAATCAAAACTGTCTAGACACAGACAAGTCTAACAGAAAGAAACTCAAATATAATACAATTTTATTTCTCTTGCCTAGAAATTAAGTCTTTATTGTCTCAGATATTTTCCATTTACTGGAGGCATTATGTGAAGACAGTGGATCAAGTTTTCTAATGGGTTGATGTCACACGGACCTCGCCATAGTAAAACATCAATGACTGAGGCCACACTGGAATAAGGACAACAAAGTTACCTGAAAGGGAGCTATTGCCAGAAACAAACTGCAGTGATTCTGATACATCTAGTTCTCTGCAGCCTGGGTGTTTATCTAGAATTAATGAATAGCAACTTTTGGGTCTCACGAATGAAAAAAAAAATGTGTAATTTAAGAACAAAGGGGTTGGTTAGTTATGGTTTGTCTTTTAGGTATAACAGATGTGAAATTCTCCATGAATATCATACTATGTGCTTTGGAATTCTGGCAATTTTCCTCCCATGATCTTGCTATACTTATCTCCATCTCAAAACATACAAAGCTGAGTGACAGAGGTAAAAATCCCAAGTGTGCACAGCGTTAAATTTTTTACATGTTTATGTTTTTTTTAATAGTTGGGTGCTTCTAAATCACTTGGTATACTGCATTAATTAAAAACGTGGAAATAACACCACTTGTTTCCATTCAAATTATGTAAAGAATCTTTTTAATTTTATACAGAGAAGCAGAATGATAGGTGAAAAGAAAAAAACTCTATCCAGAGGGCACTTCTCTAATTGTTTAAAAAGCTCCATTTTTTAGTTCCATATTTTCAATTACACACCCAAAGTTCATATTCAAGATATCCTGAAATATAAAAAGGAAAATATGGATAAAGTAGCAGCAGTCTCTACAAGAAAATACATAAGTGGATCCTGGAATTCAAGTTAATGAAGCATGTTAATGTAAGTTCACAAAGTATGTTTCAATCTTGGAAATAATTTCCTGTATACATGCTCACCAAAGAGAATGATGAATTCATTTCATCACATATATAGCACCTGGGAAGGGGTCAGCTTTTAAATGACTCATATTCTGATAACTCTTCTGTACATTAGCACAAGATTAGTTTCTGTTTCCAGGATGGTCATAAGGTTAAATAAAGCTCCTATATTATCTTAAAAAATGAAAGAAGCACGTTTACCTTCAGATGATTGAGAGAAACTTAGCCTTTACTTCTTTCCTTCATCCAAAAAAATTAAAGAAGTATTTTTTTTCCAAATGCCATTTAATGAAAAGTGCCCTCTTAACTTTTAGGGATATTACTTCTTGGCCTTCAGTAAGGTCTCAGTAAATACTGATAATCAACTGCAAAGAACTGAAAGAAAACTGTTCACTTAGAAGTAAGGTTGAATTTTACTTCAAAAGGATAGATCTTAGAAAACATGATTCACGCTGATGAGGCAGTCTTAGTTTCTACAGAGTCAGAGCACAGGAGAGAGAGGGAGAGTCCACAGACTCTACTGAGTGGGTAGACCCAATAGCACATCTGTCCATTCCAACCACCCTGGTCTCCTGCAAAACCGAGCAAGTGCTGTGAGCACTGGGGAAAGCATCTAGCTTGCTGTATATAAAATAATTCTGTAAAGGGAATCTTTGTTCTACAATTTACAGATTCCCAGATACTACTTAGATTGTCTTGTCACTCATTTACCATATATATATAATATTATATATTATATATATAATATATATCCTTCTTTTGCAACTATGAATTCACTTGAAATTTCTGATTACTGCAAATCCTGAAAATCTGCAACAGCTTACTGCAAAAAATTTAAAGTGACTTGAGAAAGTATATTATTTATGGAGTATGATATCAGAAAGAGTATCCAGCATTTGTTTTATCTAATGATCCTTTTTAAAACAACTGGGAAGCCGGAATACAGAAATGTGGCTTTTGATAATATTTATGCAATCATTTCTTATTTTTTAAAGTTAAAGTAATTAGTAAATGTTCAGTGTCACTAATGTTTACTAAGAACTAAAGTAAAACAATGTCTATATTTCTTAGTACAATACAATTTTTAAAACAACTACATACATGTATATGCTTTAAATATTGGCAGATTGCTTCAAAATGAAATTCTTAGCAAAAGTTTTTGGTAATCTATTCACAGTTCTGGCTTAGAGTCACTGAAATTACAAGTCATAAGGATGAAAAGACCAATTGGCTCAGAAAACTGAACATTCGTTTCAAACAACACAAAACTGAAACAAGCAACAACCCTAACCCCTCCCCTCACAAGAAGTATAATTTAAACAAATACCAAAAGTTTTATCTAGGCAAAAACACATTCAACCACAGAACATCCAAAAAGCTAACAGGATCATTTCTATAATCATTCTGAAAACTAGTATAGAAAGCAAGGTAATTTGAGAATTTCTAAGATGTTCTCATTAACCATTAGTTATCGTATATTATGTAACATTTCCACATGAAGCTATTACATACTTACAAGTTAATATGGCATAACTTAACAATCTTGCTAGCTAACTATAATTTTAACCCTGGATATTACTGGTTTGAAGCTAATATGATTAGTCCTATTAGTTGTCATTGTCCTAAATTTAAAGATAATGTTTAAATTCATCAAGCTAGGGAGATAACTGAAATGTTTATTAACAATCTTTAAATATAGTGGGTAAAAACAGATTTATATGTTAAAACTTCTAAACTTGAGACTATTAACAGTAAAAACTGAAATGTGTTTCTGTGGGTAAAACACTGCCTGTCATTCTTGTACACAAAATTTACTAAATATGTAGATCTCACAAAATGAAATATCTTTACCATTCTCCTCAATTTCTTTGGCCTTTACAAATTCAATGTGAACTATGAATTCTTTTTCAATAAATACTTTTCATTGATTTTGTGCTTTTTTTCAGAAAAATCACTTAATTTGTAGCATATAATAACTAGGTAACACCAGTCTTTCTCTTTTATTGCTATAGCATATCCTACATATATATCTACATATATATATTTTTTAAAAAGATAAGAGAAAGAGCTGACCCAAAGGACTTAAAATATGTTTGTTAAAACAAACACTTTAGCTGGTTTTCCTTCTTTGAAGAGTAATGAAATAAATGTCAGAGGAATATTACCAATGACCCTCAAATAGGCTCCTTTTCTCCATCCTCAGAACTAACTCAGGACAAGAGACCCGGATTTAAAAGAAGACAGTATCACCTCAGAAACAACCTAAGAAAACTTTCAAAAGAGAAATAGCCCATCTGCACTCTACCCTGTGTCAGTTGCCTCTGAGGAGCAGGAACACTTGATTGTTTTTCATCTGCATGTTAATGACTCTGTATTGTTTATAGCCTGTGATTACAGCTCACTCTGCACATGCATTTCATTTCTTATAAACATTATATATGATATGCCCCCAAACTTAGACCATCATTTAAGTAAACAAATCCACTCAACTCACAGCACCCATGCCTTTCAATGAACCTAGCTACTCTTCTCCAGTGACAAGTCTACCTGGGGACAGACATTTTTTGAGAAGGAAGATGTAATTTTAAATGACCTGCACAGCTTATAATAGGTAGTCATAAAAAAAAAAAACCCGTTGACATAGTTATAACAAACTAAAAAGAGCTGACAACTTTTTTTTCCTCTTATATTTATCCTATGGTATATGTGATTTTTAAAGTGGAAAAGTTGACTCCAAAGTAATAATTATTTACTGGGCCATGTGTTAGATGTCCCCTGACTAAAAAGGGCCCACTGGGTAAGGGCATATGACTGAATTTAAACTTTAAATGTACTATAAGAAAACTTTTTATATAAAGAGCTCCTTTTGTAGAATACCTTTTTCTGAAAAACACATTTTTTTAAATAGTCTATATTACATTGGCTTTAACTGGGTATGCTCACTTATTTAGCCTTGCCTCACTGCAAGACCTTTTATGTGTTAAAAATTAATTTATAAAAACATTTAAAAATCACAACATTAAATGGGGTAGAGAGCAAGAAGAGAGAAAAGGGAAAAAAAATCATGTTTGGAAAATACCACTTCATCCTTCAATTTGGTTTTTGATACTCAGTTTAGAACTTACCCTAGCTTGGAGTATTTGTGTATGGAGTGTGATTTGGGGTACAAATCACAGCCAGACAGAAGTAAGTTCTGGAATTCTATTACACAGAAAGTGATGACAGCCAACAGTACCAAACGGTATAATTTAAAATAGATACAAAAGACCACTCTGATTGTTCTTATCACACAAAAAAAATGATAAATGTTTGAGATGATGGATAATCTAAGTATCCTGAGTTAATCATTTTACAATATACCAAAACATCACACTGTACCCCATAACAATACACAATAATTATGTTTATGTCATGTATGTCAATAAAATAATGCTGCAAACCCATACACGTGTCAAATGCTGCCGTACCAATATAAGAAATGATATAATACATATACTAAAACTCGTACACTTACAGAAAATAATCTTATAAACAAAGTAGGTAAATACAGCTATAGCAGCTGTATGTGTTTGTGTGTGTGTGTATGATGTAAATAGTGACCATATTTTATTTTTAAAAACAATGAGATCCCTAGTCTCCATCAATGATTCCTTCCAAATTACCTCAAAATATGCCACTTCTTTCTCTACCCATCATGCACAAGCAGTGTTTTATACTTCTCTTGTAGCAATAATAGCTATCCAAAATCCTAACCTCATCAAGAAGTTCAAACAAAAAAAAAGGAAATAAAAGACTGAACTTACTAGAAATTATGCTAAATATTTCACCTTCACAATTTAAAAGTGAGTACTTCTGAAAGAGCTTAACCAAAACATAAGCACACTCTCCTATAGCCCTCAAGATCTAAACCAAAAAACTCTGTGAAAAAAATTTTAACTCACATTTTTGGGGTATCTAACTAATATTCTACTTTAAATATTTTAACCCAAAGTGTCAACTTCCACTTGTAACCGCAACCAGCTGAAGACATCTTACACCACTTTATTTACATCATCTTCATTCCTAAATAAATTTCAGGGTAGAACACAGAAAATACAGAGGAAAAAATCTAGGAATACTAAATATGATGCCCTTTATTTACTAATATCAGTGTAAAACATAAATTTTTCTTAGCCTAGCCTACCATACCCATTTAAGAGCCAAAGACTTGCAAATCTTCTAAACGATTTCAGAGAATTTCCAAACTGACACTAAAGGTTTATTAGTTTTATGCAACAAGGCAGTAAAGAAAGTCAAAATTAACTGTAGGAAATTCTTTCATGGGACAAAGTTGAAAAGAATATTGAATATATTGACAATCTGAAACATTTGATAGCAGCTCTGTTGTGATTTCAAGAACAAGATACAAATATGTCATTCAACAGTTACTTTAAAAATAAAGATTATAAACACAAGGAAATAAAAATTTATTTTAGATGAAAAAACAAGGAGTGGGTTACCCAACATCCTATCTTCAAATTTAAAATCACGTTATCAATTGTCCAATTGTCCAAAGCAATTCAAATTTAAAGTTTGTGCTATAAAATTGTGTACATGTGTTCTCTATAAGTGCATTGGAGAACATTCAATGCACTACTATAATATTCTGTTGCCTAAATCACCTCCACCTACAGATAACGGATAAGTATGAGAACTAAGGTTAACTGACCTTAGATATAAATCCCACCAAGAAAAGTTTTAAGCCTTTAAGTATTACAGTTTGATTTAAAAACAAAATAGAAACAAGTTCTGAAATAAATCACAGCATCTTCTGTTTATATATAACTTAGCAAAACCTTCAATAAACATCCAAGTGTTCACATATACTACCACTGGATTTAGAAAGCCCAAATAAATGCACAACTCTATGATTGGTCTGAATGAATAAAACAAATGCCAATTATTTTTAAAATATACAGTCCTCTTAAATTGAAGTGGAGGACCCATAAATTCAACACCCAGCATTCTTTAAAGAAAAAGACAGCTAAAATCTTTCCAATACAGATTCCAATTTAGATTTCATTATTCAAACTCCCCCACATTTTACTGGAAAAATATAAGAAGCAATTTCACAAAAATCACAAATTGAGTGGAATAATTATAACTGATATATAAATAAGAATTTACTAAAAAAGGCTTCCAGGGGGGGTGATATCTTAAATCAAAGCTTTCAATACAAAAGGTGTCTTGTGTTGTTTAATCTTCCCAAGTTTCAGATGCTTTTTACTCGACGGTTACAGATTTTGCAAGATTCCGTGGAAAATCAACCTATTAAAAGAAAAAGAAAAAAATAAAAAAGAGCAAGAGTTGAGAGATTATACAGATTGAGAAAAAGGGGTTTGTTATAAGAAAACTATTTTTGTTTAGAGCTGGGTGTGGTGGCACATGCCTGTAGTCCCAACTACTCAAGGGGCTGAGGTGGGAGGATGGATTAAGTCCAGGAGTTCAAGGCCTCCTTGAGCAATGTAGTTTCATATATATATATATATATATATGTGTGTGTGTGTGTGTGTGTGTGTGTGTGTGTGTGTAGTTTCATATATATATATGAAATTACATTTAAACTAATATAATATTTAAAACATTATATTAGAAAATATAATCATGTAATATGTCTTGAAAAAAAAAAACTGAACTAGTTAGGAAAAAAATTTAAAAGTGCCAGCACACACAGAAAGAGTTAATTACTCTGGTCCTCTATAGAGGTGGTAACACACTCATAGGGACACTAGAAATACAAAAGCAGAATGTTTAGGTTACCACAATAATTGAGAGAGCAGGAATACTGGAATTCATACAATGTGTGAGAGAGTTCCAAACAACCAAAAATTCCCCTCTTCAAAATCCCACATGCTACTCTATGAAGAAAAACATACTAAGAAAACAGGTGGAGATTTCCCAAGGACAGTCCCAGTCCTGAAGGTCCTCCAAAGTACTTTCAAGTTTTATGAGTAAGAAGATATTATAACTTACAAATTGGGTCACAAAAAGATAATAGGTGACAAATACATATCTGATGGATTTTTCAAATGTTATTGTTAAAAATTTAGGAGAGAAATTATCAGAATGTACCCAAGTTAAAAAAAAAAAAAAAAACCCTAATATTTCTGCAGAGGTGGGCCACTTACATCATAGCCTCTCAGCACTGCCAGGTGGAAAGCTAGCAACTGCAAAGGGATCACGCTGAGAATGCCCTGTAAGCAGTCCACTGAGTGTGGCACCTTGATTGTTCTTTTTGTGTTTTTAATGGTCTCAGTATCCTCCTTATCGCAAATCACCACAGGGCGCCCCTAGGAAATAAAATTACACACACACACATACATACATACTCAATCACTAGAAAAAAAATACAAGACTATTGGCACAAGAATATGCAAATTTTGCACTGCATAGTCTACACAAAGTCTCACTGACAGATTTATTTAAACACAAAGTCATACAGATTAAATCTGGTTGATCTCAATTAGGCAGTTGAAGAAACAGAAGTTTTGCGGAATTCAGTACTTTTTTTTTTTTTTAAGCTTACACAAGTAAGAAATTCCAGGTTTAGTGTTTGTTTGTTTGTTTGTTTGTTTTGGGGTTTATTCCAAGGCTTAGTGTTTGAATCCAGATATGCCTACCTTCCAAGTTTATTACCACTACATTGTGCTTATGGAGTAATACCTTATGGGATTTATATGTAAAGCCAAATGATCTGAAAAAATTATGCACAGCATTCATAATATTAACATTGAACAGTTAAGGTTTCTTCTGAGATAAATATTTAAGAATATTAAATTAAAAGGAAGAAGCATATGTTAAAACTGAAAGACGAAAGAATTTAGAAATCAAGGCCTCAGTTTTAGTCTTGTTTAAGCTTATTATTATAACAGAGAATTAGAATGTGCTTTTGCAGCAACAGATGCCCAGTGGGTAACTAAGATCAGGAGAAAAACTGACATGTCTGCCTTATTTTGTAATACATTTGTCTTCTTTATTACCTCAAACTCTGGTCAGATTCTGCACAACTCTGCATATGTTAATCATTTAAGCAATGTTTATCTAAAGCTGGTAATCCACCCCCTTTAAGGCTGAAGACGATAAGAATAACTAAGCTATTTCAAAATTTACAGGGCCATTCAACTGAAGCAGTGCTGTGAAGTCTTCAGTCATTGCCCTACATCTTTCATGAACATCAGAGCTTTGCAGACAGACCACCTCATGATGAGACTGCTGTCCTAAGCAGGAATAATCACCTCATAAGAATCAAAATGCCCCCAATAAAAGAAAGATCTGAGAGACAGCCCTTCAAAGCAAATAGAGATTGCCCTCTCAAGCCCTAAGATGATAAGGAATTTTCTGGGGCCACATCCCAGAATCAAAACTGAGATAAGGAATTGTGCATACTTTGTACCTCCTATCCCAATTCCTCCTCTATTTAATCCTGAAGCTCAAGTCAGTACCCCTGAAGGCTGAGACGCTTGATCTCACTTGCCTTCCCCATATGGCTTTATTAGAGTGCATACAAATAATGTCCTTGATAAAAGTTCCCTTCCAGCTTTTCATCATTACGTTTTCCATTTGATTTCTGGAATGAATGAATGGCCAGACCTGATCTGTTGGGCCCCCCAGAATCAGGCCTTGGTCTCCATTAACATTTTATCTATGAGGTCGATCCCATCAGAAGTCTAAGTATCTCATTCCTTACACATAAATCTCAAAGGTTGTACTCCAAAGCTAAATGTAAATGTTTTTTAATTTACCTATTCTGGCACTGATTTATTACTTTAAATATGATAAAATTCAAACAAACTTTAATAACTGACTCTTACAGTCCCAAGGTATCCTCACAGCCACCTCTGACTTACCTGACGAGCAACTACCTGCTGAAGAGCATTCTGACACTTTGCGTAAGTGTGATCTCTCATGATGATCATGATGACAGGCATCAACTTATCCACCAAGGCCAGAGGGCCATGTTTCAATTCACCAGCAAGGATGCCTTCAGAGTGCATATAAGTAATTTCTTTGATTTTCTAATAAGAAAGAACCAAATAAGCCTTCAGTCCATTTTTTAAAATTCTATCTTTAAGTAAATATTATACAAAGCATCTTATAATGTTAAGTCACTGCCTATTTATCCAACAGTATTAAAGCACCACAGATATATGGAAATATAGCTAACAATTTAACAGATCATTATTTCTATATTATCAACAAGTATTTAGAATTTTTTAAATGCACAGGTCTTCTTTAAGGTTTCAGATTATTATGAATATACATATTTCTCTGTAACTGTTCTCCCCTTGCTGTATGTTTGATCACAATTTAATTTCATACCTAGAGAACTTAATATTTTATTCCTTTTTGAACAATTTATACACTCAAGTTACTAAAATCTAAGTTAAACAAGCTAAGAGATCTTCTTGTTTTTTATAGGGGTTCTTTAAAAAGTTCCACATATTTCATTCATTCATTCTAAAAGTATGGAAGGGTAGGGGATAATTCAGTGATAGAGCACTCACTTAGCATGCATAAGACACTGCAAAAAGTAGTAAGTATGACTACATGCCAGGTCCATAAGTCAGAAGACTAAAATTAACTGTAAATGAGGAAACATACCAGTGCCCCTTCAAGACAAGTAGCATAATGATAGCCTCGTCCCATTATCAGGACTGACTTCTGATGATAAAGTTCTGTTGCCAATTTCTGAATTTCATCATCCATGCTCAGTACTTCTTTAATTAAATCTGTTAAGAAGTAAATTTACTATTATCAAAATCTATGAGAAATGGATCATTAACTGAACAAACAGATATAACAACAATAATATATTGGTAGCAACCAACGAAAGACCAATATTTCTATTCTTCTGTTATCAGCATAGGATTTTTAAATACATGGGAGCAAAAAATAGAATGATCTTATATTAACTAAGTAGTTACAAACCACAGATTCAACAGTAATAAAAGAATTTCATTCACTACCAACTCACTTAGAAAACAAAAGTAAAGTTTCCTCTCTTGGAGGCAGCCTATTCCACACACCTTGGAGTGTTACTTCCATTTCTCTAAATAAACCCCATACACATTTTCTACTGGTGTCTCTGAACCCTTTCTTTCAGGAAGACAAGAACCAGGGAACCCCATCACCAAGTAATATAACTGGTGCTGTGACATGGATTGCTATAAGAACTAACCTGCAGATGCCCCTGAGGGACTATGCCTAGGGACTATGCCTGTGGCTCTGCTGCCATCATCATCTGTATTAAAGATTCCACAGTGCTCACCTGCCATCAAACACCTCCTCTTAGGCTAAAGCAAGGAACCCTAAAACTCACTATCCCAACCCCTTGACTACAGGCATATAACACCAGGCCCCACTACCATGCATAGCTTGAATCCAAAAATGTTGGCTGGCCATTTGTTTCCTTATTTGAAAATTCATTTTATTGTTCTTCACCCATTTTTCAACTTGGGCTTTTGTTTGTCTTGTCTAGCAAGATCTTGAACTCTACAAAATCAAACAAGTGATCCAACACTCACAACCAGAAGGGTTTTAGAGTTCTGAGTCCCTGAGAGGGGAATAAGTAGCCAGACAGACATGAGCAAGGGAGGTGGGGAAAAGAAATTCAGGCTCTACCCCTGTGTGGCACCCAACTGGCTGTTATACTGCCCAGGGACCTCAGCTACTTGTCAATCTGGAGAAATGGATAAGGTCTATGATAACAAAAATTTCCAACAAGGTAATATTGGTGCAGATGCACTAAACTATGGCAGGAAATTGTACTAACGACCCCAGATAAATAATTCGTGGAAGGAAGGCTCCCAAACAGGTCATAAACAACTCAGAAGACATGAGGCTATTTCCTCTCTTAAAGGCACCCACTCCATGTACCTTGAAGCATTATTTCCCTTTCACTAAATAAACCCTTTACAACACTTTTTCTAAAAAGAAAACTAAAATGTGAATATCCTTGTACCAGGCAGCCGTTTCAATCCAAGCATGATCTCTTTGCGTCTCTCTTGCATGGAGATTCTGTCATCACACATCATAAGGGCAAACATCACAAGAGATACAAACTGGCTGGTGTAAGCCTGAAATGTCACAAAAAAGGCAGAAATTAGTGGCAGTTGCATCTTAAAATATATTTTTTTAAAAGGATGAAAAGAAAATACACATTCATTTTTTTTATTTGGTTTTGGTACTAGGAATTTAATTCAGGGGCTTTTAACCACTGAACCACATACCTAGCCCTTTTCTATTTTGAGACAGGTCCTTGCTAAATTCCTAAGGCTGGCCTTGAACCTGCAGTCCTCCTGTCTCAGCCTCCCAAGCTGCTGGGATTACAGGCATGCATCACCACACCCAGCTCCCAGTAGTTTTACAATGTACATTGTCTATCTTTTAAAAGCAACACAAGTGGCACTAAACTGGAAATAGTCCATTTTGGCTGCTAGACAATTGACACCACCACCCCTTTTTTTTTCCCTTGAGTCAGGGTCCTGCTGGGTTGTCCAGGCTGGTCTTGAACTCAATGGTTCAATGATCCTTCTCTCTCCACCTTCCATGTAGCTGCGACTACAGGCATATAACATCAGGACCCACTACCATGCATAGCTTGAATCCAAAAATGTTGGTTGGCCATTTGTTTCCTTATTTGAAAATTCTTTTTGTTGTTCTTCACCCATTTTTCAACTGGGGCTTTTGTTTGTCTTCTTCTTCTTTTTTTTAAATTATTCTTAAGAAGGCTTTTAATATATTTTGAGTATTTTTCTTAAGTTTGGTAGACACACAGTTTTGTTTTGTTTTTAACTTTTATGTAGTATTTGTCAGCTTAGCCAATGCTTCCATATTGTAACACCAGTTAAATATTAAACTTTCTTAGTTCTGTTGCTTTAACTGTTCCTTTTTATTGATTTTTCTTTTTCTTTTTAGTATATCTGAAATTGATTTTGATATAAGATGGTACCTTCTGTTTTTATTTTATAAGCAGCCAATTTTGCCTCCATTTTCTATTGATTTCTGACACTTCCTGTAGTCTGAGTTCCTTGCTATCCTAGATCTATGTTGCAAGACTACTGATTTTGTCTCACAGTTCCAACATCTCTACAAAAATCAATTTTCTATTCAGAATAACGTACTTTCATCAATTTGTGCTGGGAATTTTTAAGTCTATAATATACTAGTTTTCATTTATTAAACAAATATTTATGGGGCATCTTGTTTCTTAGTAAAGTTTTTTTTTACTTACTTTCTACAGCTATTAAAAATAAGAGTTCCTCTCCAACACATACCTCTTCATCTACTTTTCTAAGTAGATATTTTCAATTTATAGACAAGACTTCTTCCAATATGTTTTATAAAAAGCACTTTCTGAATTCTTACCCATTCTAAGTCTTTAGTTGATATTCTTGTGCTTTATAAGTAGTCAATTATAACTGCAATGGAGAATTTTGTTTTATCCTTTTCTGTTGTTTTACTTATCTCTTTCTTATTAAACTGAACAGAACTTCCAGTACAGAGACAGCAAACAGATTTCATATAAAACCAATGCTAACACATCAGGACTTAGTGAAACATCACACTGAGAAAGATTCTATGGCCATCCTGTTTGCTTTTGCACTACAATACTATAGATGAAATTCCAGGAAGGTTCCAAAAGAGCAGGTAAGAACCACTAACAAGAAGGTTTTAAAACTTTCTGTTTTGCAGTTCACTCATTCATTTTTCTCTATTATTTGTCAACTTCTGTTTTGTTTATTCATTTATTCATATGTGGTGCTGAGAATTGAACCCAGTGCCTCACACATGCTAGGCAAGCGCTCTACCACTGAGCCACAACCCCAGCCCCAGCCCCAATATCTTGACTTGTGGGATATCCAAACTGTTTCCAATCCAAACTGACGAGACAATAAGTATTCCAATTCCGCTAGCCAATTACTAAAAATGTCATTCTACAAACTAATGTTTCTTTGGAATGCAAACATTTCAACATTATTTTTTAAATATAAATATTAAACAGAGTAACTTTAATGTATACATTTTTCCATTACTCTGCTGTTACAGTATAATTTCCAATTTTAAAATCATGTTTTTCTCCACGCCCTACCCCACCAGTGCTGGGAATTGAACTTAGAACATCATGCATGTTTGGCAAATACTCTACGACTGAACTATACTCCCAGTCCCCATATTTTTTATTTTATCAATATATACAAGGAAAACAACTGTAAGAAAATTAAGCAACACCACACATTTAGAATCTACTGAGGTTTGAAAGAATTAACCAGGAAAATGTTGACTCTGAACTTTTAAACTTGGTTTTTCTTTTTATTCAGCCAAAAACAAAGTCAGATGAGTATATTTCTAAAGTCAGCACTGTGGTGAAATTTTAAACACCTGCAATAACATACAAAAATGGCTGAACCTGCACATTTATATCCATCAATTCCTACAGAAATATCAAATTGTCTATGGTCTGACATTATGGGAAATAATATCCCTGTAATCCTAATAGTTTTTTCAGGCAAAGCTGGGAATTCATACGCTGGATCATTGAGCTTAAGTAACAGGATCAATGATGAACTCTTTTGATTACCCATTAACATACACATTTACCATTCAGAAATAGTCTATGACTAAATATTCCAACACTTATTTTAAATAACTCCAGCCCAGAATATCTAAGACAGTTGAAGAAAAAATTACTTTGAAATCCAAGAAAAAAAATTAAAGTAACACCAAATCGCCATATTGCCATATTGTCAAATTTTTTAAGACAAGTTTTTTTTTTCTTTTGTTTTGGAGAGTGAGGGTACCTGGAATTAAACTCAGGGGCACTCGACCACTGAGCCACATTCCTAGCCCTATTTTGTATTTCATGTAGAGATAGGGTCTCACTGAGTTGCTTAGCACCTCGCTTTTGCTGAGGCTGGCTTTGAACTTGCAATCTTCCTGTCTCAGCTCCTGAGGCACTGGGATTACACACGTGCGTCACTGCACCCAGCCAAGAAATTTAAGTATGTACTATAAAAAGATGCTTGTTTCAGTGTTGGGGTTCTGGATTAGTGGTAGAGCACTCACCTAGCATGTGTGAGGCACTGGGTTCGATCCTCAGCACCACATAGTAAATAAACAAACAAATAAATAAAATGAAGGTATTAAAAACATATATGCTTATTTCAGAAGATATAAGGATTGGGGAAAACTGGGTGAAGGAAACATGGGACTTCTCTGTACTAGTGCTATAGTCTAGAGGAGTATTCCCCTCAAAGGTTTGGTTCCCCAGGTGGCACTACTGGGAGGTAGTAGGACCTTTAAGAGCTGGAACCTACTGGAAGGTCCTCAGGTCACTGGGCATATGTCCTCAAAGGAGACTGTGGGACCCCTGATTCTTAGTCTCTCTCAGCTTTCTGGCTCAGCTGTTGTTCTACCATGCACTCCTGCTGTGATGTAGCATCCCTGCCAGAGGCATAAAATGGGACTGCCTAATTTGGAAATGGAAACTCCAGAAATGTGAGCCAAAAGAAATCTTTTCTCTTTTATAAGTTAACCTGCCTCAGATATTTCATTATAGTAATGTGAACTTGATTAATAACAACTTTGTAACTTCCTCTAAATCTATGTTTATTTCAAAATAAAAATATTTTAAAGACTTGCAGAAAGAACTATTAATACAAGTAACAGTATCAATGAACCTCAAAAACTTCATACTAAATGAAAGAAACCAGACATAAAAGACAAGTATTATACCATCCCATTTATAAGAAATTTCTGAAAAATGACAAAATACAGCAAGGGAAAGCAGTAGCTGCTGGGTATGAGGCTGGAGGTTAAGGGTGGGAACTGGCGATCAAGGAGTACAAAGAAACTTTGGCATGTGATTAAAGTCTTAGTCTAAAACTGGGTTGTTGGGACAGTTGCATAGCCAAATAAATTTACTGACACTACACACTTAAAACTGGTGAATGTTATATCATGAAAACGATCTCTCTGTAAAACTGTAGAAAAAAAGGTTAATGGTAGAATCCAATTGATGAGTATTGATGGGTGTTAATGTAAAATTATTTTAACTCTGCTACATGTTTGAATATTGTCATAATAAAAAGTTCTCGTTAAAAAAAGTGAAAATTTTAAAAATAGCATTTCCCTTGGCAGCTCACAATTCCAGAAAGATCTTATAAAAGACGAACTGTGCTATATTCCACATACACCACATTAAAGCCCTTGTTTCACGATATGTTGTGAATAAAGAAGCCCTGGGATTCTAATCACCACCCTCATCAAAGCATCTGTCTGGACACTGCTCTAAAAATCCATTAACTGTTGCTGAGGGCAGCTGGTTATTTATTCAGCCACAGGATGAAAACCAAGCACAAACAACTTACATTTTAATTACCATACAGAGAAAATTCAAGTTTCAGCTATCCATAAATTATAGTGTTAGTAGTATCAAAATACCCAAGAAATTAAAACCTCAAAGTTTTTACATAAGAATTACAAATTTTGCACACACAAAAAAATTTTCCATGAGATTCTTTTTGAGGAAAAAAAAGTTAAGTGTGGTTATTGATCCATTACCATCATCTTCCATAACCCTTTAATTAAACTCAAAACCATCAGCACTAAAGTGTCTTATTAGATAATCAGCAAAAAATATTAGATTTAAACAGAAAAACAGATAATGAGAAATTGAACATTTGGAAATCATAAAGTGTAATATCTATGGAGAGATAAGTCATCTGCATTTATATAACTTTCTAAGATTAATTTTTTAAAAATATTTTTTTTAGTTGTTCGTGGACCTTTATTTTATTTTTATGTGGTGCTGATAATCAAACCCAATGCCTCACACACACTAGACAAGCACTCTACCACTAAGATACAACCCCAGTCCTGATTTTTTTTAATTATTATTAAATTTATGCATGTCCTACTTTCAAAGAGCAACATGGTCTTAATAAGCCTTTAAAAGAACTGAAATTCAGAAAAGTAGCAGGATATAAGGTCAACATCCACAAATAAATCACATTCCTGTACTAAATGATGAATCTACTAAAAAAGAATTAGGAAAACTGTCCCATTGAAAATAGCTTCAAAAATAAATAAAATAATTGGAAATCAATCTAACAAAAGAGGTAAAGGACCTATACAATGAAAGTTATAGAACACTGAAGAAAGAAATTGAAGAAGATCTCAAAAGATGGAAAGATCTCCCATGTTTTTGGATAGGCAGAATTAATACCGTCAAAATGGCCATACTATCAAAAGCACTATACAGATTCAATGCATTTCCCATCAAAATTACAATGATGTTCTTCACAGAACTAGAAAAGCAGTTATGGAATTCATTTGCATAAATAAAAGATTCAGAATAGCCAAAGCAATTGTTTAGAAAAGGAGGCATTGTTTAGAAGCATGAAGCATCAAAATACCAGAACTAAATTATATACTACAGAGCTACAGTAACAAAAATAGCATACTATTAGCATCAAAACAGATATGAAGTCCAATGGAACAGAATAGAAAACACAGAGACAAACCCACATGAATACAGGTATCTCATACTAGACCAAACATACATTGGAAAAAAGTAACCTTTTTAACAAATGGTGCAGGGTAAACTGGAAATTCATATGCAGTAGAATGAAATTTAACCCCCTTCTCTCATCTTCCACAAAATTCAAAGTAGATCAAAGACCTAGGAATTAGACCAGAAACCCTGCACGTGCTATAAGAAAATGTAGGCCCAATACTCCAACACGTCAGCTCAGGAACTGACTTCCTTAAAAGATTCCTAAGGCTCAAGAAATAAAATCAAACATCAATAAGTGGAACGAAATCAAATTTAAAAGCTTCTTTACAGCAAAAGAAACAATAAAGAGTGTGAAGAGAGAACCAACAGAATGGGAGAAAATCTCTGCCACCTGCTCCTGAGATAGGGTATTAATATCCAAGATATATAAAGAACTCAAAAACTTAACACCTAAAATCATCATCATCATCATCATCTTCCAATCAATAAATGGGCAAAAGAACTAAACACATCTCAAAATAAGAAATACAAATGGTTAACAAATAAATGAAAAAAATATTCAACATCTCTAGCAATTAGAGAAATGCAAATTAAAACTACACTGAGCTTTCATCTCGCTCCAGTCAAAATGGCAATTATCAAGAATACAAGAAGAATAAATGTTGGCAAGGATATAGAGGAAAAGGTACACTCATAAATTATTAGTGGGACTGCAAATTAGTGCAACTGTTCTGGAAAGCAACATGGACATTCCTCAAAAAACTAGGAATGGAACCACAATATGACCCAGCCATCCCACTTCTCAGTAAATATCCAAAGGATTTAAAATCAGTATATTACAGAGACACAGCAATAGCAATGTTTATATAGAAGCTCAATTCACAACAGCCAAACTAAAGAGCCAATCTAGGTGCCCTTCAACAAATGAATGGATAAAGAAAATATGGCATACATACACAACGGAGTATTACTTGGTCATAAAGAAGAATGACTTTATGACATTTGCTGGTAAATAGATGGATCTGGAGACTATCATGCTAAGTAAAATAAGCCAATCACAAAAAACCAAAGGTCAAATGTTTTCTCTGATATGTGGAAACTAACCCACAATAAGCAGCAGTCCAGGGAAGAATAGAAGTTCAGTGGGGTAGACTAAGGGAAATGAAGGGAAGGGAGGGGAAATGGGAAAAGGAAAGACTGTAAAATGAATACAACATAACCTTCCTATGTACATATACGAATATAACCACAGTGAATCTCACCATCGTGTACATTCATAACAATTTTTTAAAAACTACAAATAAATAGTAGAAAGATCAGTAGAGTTGTGAGAAGGGAATGGGGGAAGGAGAACTAGGAATTAAATCAGAACAAATTATATTCTATGCTTTTATAATTATGTCAAAATGAATTCTATTGTCATGTATAACTAAAAAGACCCAATAAGAAAAATAATAAAGTATTTAAAAAAAAAAAAGAACTAAAAGGCAAAGGCAGAAGCCAGATGTAGTGGTACATGATTGTAATCCCAGGAACTTGGGAAGATAAGGCAGAAGGATTTCAAGTACAAGGCTAGTCTCAGCAACTTAGTAAGACCCTCAGTAACTTAGTGAGATACTTTCAAAAAATAAAAAAGACTGAGGGTGTAACTCTGTGGTAAAGCACCTGTGGGTTCCATCCACCATATCAAAAAAGGAGAGAAAGAAATGAAAGTTCCTTTATACCTCCACAAATGTAACATCTAACTAGAAATATATATATTTTCATAAAATACTCATTTATTTGGTATTTTTATTTGTTCTTATTAGTTATACATGATAGAATCTATCTTGACATACATATTTAGAGTATAACTTCTCATTCTTCTGGTTGTACATGATACAGAATTAATCATATATGCACATAGGATAGTAATGTTCAATTCATTCTACTATTTTTCCTATTCCCATTCACCCTCCCTTCCCTTCATTACCCTTTGTCTAATCCAAAGAACTTCTATTCTTCCCTACCCACCCCCATTATTGTGAGTCAGCATCCGCATATGAGAGAAAACATTCAGCCTTTGTTTTGGGGGGACTGGCTTATTTTACTTAGGATGATATTCTTCAGTCCCATCCATTTACCAGCAAATGCCATAATTTTATTCTTCTTTATGGCCGAGTAATATTCCATTTTGTATATGTACCACACTTTCTTTATCTATTTATCTGTAGAAGGGCACCTAGGTTGGGTCTATAATTTAGCTATTGTTTTTTAATTTTTTAAAAATATTAGTTTTTAAATTGCCAAATTTATACCAAATGTATACTCCTTACAAATCTTCAAAAGTAGTACATAATTTTGACCTATTTATAAGAATCCAGGAATCTATAAATAAAAATGTCAAAAAAACTACCTTAATTAAACTGGATATTTCCAATCTATTACTTTTCTAATTCATAACTATATTTAATAAAAGAAAGGGGTGCCATATGCATAAGTACTATGTATTCCACTATGCCTCACAGGAGGATTACAAGTGATGAATAGGGACAGCCAGCAGAGACATTTTCAAAGTAGACTTATGATATATACTTTGTCCTTTTTAAACACTCAGATTGGAGAGAAGAAGAGTAGATGACAGTCTTATCTATACTGACCTTTAAGTCTTACAATAATTACAATGACAAGTAAAATATATGAGTTCTATAACTGCTAAAAAAAAAAAAAAAGAAAGAAAGAAAAAGAAAAAGAAGATATAGACTATACTATATGCTAGTCTGTTTTACCCAATACTATGATTAATAATCATCAGAGACAGAATTCAAGAATTTACCTTTGTACTGGCCACACCAATCTCAGGACCGGCATTAATATGAACACCACAATCTGTCTCTCTTGATATAGAACTGCCAACTGTGTTTGTGATTCCCACAGTTAAAGCTCCTCTCTCCTTACAGTACCGAAGACCCATCAGGGTATCTGCTGTCTCACCTGTATAAAAGAGTACAGCAAAAGTACAACATGGAATAGTTTCAGCATATGTTGTTTCTTAGATGTAAAAACAAATGGATCACATTTTTAATAATATCACACATTTTAAATGAAACAGAAAAGATGCCTTTAATAAACTTAAAAATTTTTTAATAGGTTTTTTAGGATCCCTTTGCCTCCTGTCTGAAAATTCAACTCTTTGCAAGTAAAAGATATTCATTTTTACTAATTCATAAAGAACATAAATATGGAAGTAAATCTGTATGTCATGCAAAACCAATTTATTTTTAAATACCATTGTTTGCCAAGATATGCTAGAATTATTAGAAAAAAAATGACTTTCCTTCAAGTTTTTAAAATGAACTTACCTGATTGACTAATGAAAAAGCAAACATCATCTCGAAAGACTGGTGTGTTTCTATCTAGGAAATCACTGGCTAGTTCCACCATCACTGGCAATTCAGTCAGCTCCTCAAGAACCTGACGTGTCTGCAGAGAAAAGGTGATGTAATCATACAACTTGCCTTCAGATACTTTTTTCCACTGGGTTTCTTTGGACTTAACATACAGTTTTCACTTTTTCTGATTATAAAAATGATAAATACATAAAGTTAGAAAATACAATACAGATTAAAGCATAAAAAATAAGATCCCACTACCCAAGAAATAAGCACTGTTAACATTTCAGAACAAGTCTCTTTAGACGACTACCAATGCAAATACACCCACACATAAAACATTTTGAGAAACAGAAAAAGCACTGTTGTGAGTCAGCTTGTATATTATCTCTAAACTTCCCAATTCCTAATCTTTAAAATGAAAATTCATATAATACCATACTCATTGAGGGATTTCAAACGAGACAACAGATGTACAAGTATTCAGTGAAAACCTGAACACTTTAAACATGCAATGTATGTATACATAGTATCATTTTCCAAAAAAGTCAGCACATTTTAGAAATCCTGTTTTTAAGAAAGCTCACATTTTCAAATTTTGGAGTATTGAAGAGGGGTGATAAGAGTGTGGTTTATGTCTCTGTTCAAAGGACACCTTATTTCCTTTCACTCAATTTCCATTCTAATTAATTTTTTTTTTAATTTTCTCCAAACATAAAATTAATAGAAAATATAAATGTTCAGACAGAAAAACTTGAGGCTCTATGGATGTGAATAGGTATAGTGATTCTTTTTTTTTTTTTTTTAAAGAGAGGGAGAGAGAGAGAGAAAGAATTTTTAATATTTATTTTTTTTAGTTATCGGCAGACGTTGTCTTTGTATGTGGTGCTGAGGATTGAACCCAGGCCGCACGCATGCCAGGCAAGCGCGCTACCACTTGAGCCACATCCCAGCCCGGTATAGTGATTCTTTTAACACAAACTCTAGAGACGCCCTGACCTGACAGCCCTCCAACACCCTCACCAAGCAAGCCCATCTTTCACCTCATCTCTACATTCCTCCTCCATAGTAATAAAGACTGTAAATATGTCCTTATTCCACAGCCCTTCAACTTTTGCTTGTCCACAAATTGAAACAGAACTGGATTGTTCTATTTAGATTTCCAATAACTTGGGTTTGGCATTTTTTGGAAATATTTTAACACCATGAACAGAGTCTTCAAAACTAAAATGCTCTTGCAGGCATGGTGATAAAAGCCTATAATCCCAGTGATTCAGAGGCTGAAGCAGGAGGATCACAACTTCAAAGCCAGCCTCAGCAACTCAGTGGGTCTCTAAGCAACTTACTGAGACTTAGTGATGAGACTCTGCCTTAAAATAAAAAATAAAAAAGGGCTGGGGACATAGCTCAATAGTTAAGCACCCTGGGTTCAATCCACGGTTCCAAAAAAAGAAATGCTCCTTTTGTCATTATTTTCCACTGACGTATTTTCCTTATTAATTATATATAAGTTATTGACATTAAAATGCTAGAGTTTTTCAAGATGGCAGAATACAGGAGGTCGTGTTCCTGGCTGCTTTGTGGTGTGAAACCAAGAAAGTAGACAGGGAGCTTCTCCACAAGGTGGGTGAACCAAAGGGGGTGGGGGGTGCTTTACCGGAATTTAAAATTGGACATTTAAAGCAGAATGGGGACACAGGAGGTTAGATATAATAAGGAAAAAATCCTCACGGACACAGCTGCTGCCATAACTGGGTCAGAAGCACCAGTCAAAGTGGTTCCTCTGTGAGGACAGTACAGGGATAAGGGAATGAAAGCAACCCACATTTTTGGGAGGTCCAAGGTGCATTTTGGGAAGGTCCAAGGCGTACCTGGGTATGAAGCCTTTAGAGATCAAGGACATTGCCCAACAAACCTAAAAGATGCGCCGCATCATATCTGTGTGTGGGGAAAGAAGCCGCCATCTCTCCAGGCTATGTGCAGAGAACAAAGGAAGGCACCATTTCCCAGCTGTGCGCCGCCCCCCTACCCCAGCATCTGAGGAAGCCAATTCCTGGCAAACCCAAGTTTGGCCCAAAATACAGGTCCAGTAAACATACATTGAGCAACAAAGTGTGCTTAAGTGACCAGGAGAAAATCAAACGTACAGAGAGGTTTACATAGGAGACTACTGGTCTCAGAAACCCACCCAGCTCTACCCTTCTTCCTCCAACTAGACTGCTTGCAGGCCTGGCTGGGAGAGACAAATCCCAGAACTCGGAAGGGCAGGAGTGAATTTGGCTGGGAACTCAGAAGGGCAGGACCAGGAGAGATTTGTTCCTAGACTGAAGGCCCAGATCAGTAAACGTGGTATCCACAGTGTGACAAAGGGGACTAAGAATGGGGCCTCCCATCACATGCGTGGAACCCAGGGGAGAGCCCTGGGGTACATTCTTCCAGCATGGACCAGCAATTACTGGACACTGGTGGTGTACTGATCTAAATCTCCAGACCAACTGGCATTCAGTGAAAAGCCTGGAGCCCACCCCTAAGCCTAAACCCTGTCTCCAGAAATTCCTCCTACAGGATTACCTTTCTCACACCAGCAAGCCAGAGGGTGGAGCATCATGATCCAGATGACACCCACCTAAAACTGCTGAGAAAAGAAACTGAGAATATACTGAACTACAATAGAAATAATTCTTTAACTTTTCATCAAGATGTTTTTTCCTTTTATAAAAATTTTTTTATTCTTTTACTCATTTAATTGTGACCTTGATGGTACATGGATATTTATACATTTTCATTTTTGTTTTCTTCTCTCATGTCTAGCATTTTTGAAGCCAGTTATTTTTTATGGATTAGTTTTTTGTGAATTAGAATGTTGGATTAGTATTTTTTAGTTTCGTTTTGTGTACTTTATTTTTATTTTTGTTTTAAATTTTTACTTTATATATATATGTGTGTGTATGTTTTTCTCCTATGGTTTCCCTTCATTCTCTTTTCTTCTGCTAACAGCATATCTCTATTTTCTCCCTTTCACTCTTCCTTTGATCTTTCACTTCTGTCTTATCTCCTCCTCTCTCATAATCATCACATCCTATATCACTTCTGTTCTCTCCCTGTCCACCATTTGAAACTGTAAATCCTTTTGCAAATTTGCTATTTTTACCGTAGGCAATAACTGACCATATCATTTCTGTATATTATCATAAATAACACTGTAGATGTCGTAGTAGGAATTATCTGGTTTACTGCTGTATATTGCTTGCAATGGTTGTTATTATTTATCTCCCCTAAACAGTGAAGGTACTGGAAAACTTCAGGGACACTGTAAGTCCACAGGGTAGAAATTCTACTGCCTTAGATCCATACTGTTAGATGGGTAGACACACAAACAACATGAAAAAGCAGGGGAACAAACTGTCACAAACAAATAACAGAATCCACTGACATCACAGTAAAAGAAATGTCAGACAAGGAGTTTAGAATGTACACAGTTAAACTGATCTGCAAAGTAAAGGACAGCATAAAGAATGAAATCAGAGAGAATATACAGGAAGGGAAAAATCACTTTGATAAAGAGGCAGAGATGCAACAGTACTGCATCTCTGAACATGCTGCCCAACCACACAGCCCACCCTCACTACCCCGGGGATCTCAGAAAGTAGTCGCTTCCATCTTGGGACACCTTTGCCACAATCTTGAGTTACCCCTGCCTCTACCATCGCCATCTTTAGTTGGGGCAACTCCCATCTTGGGACACCAGCTGAGGCCTAAAAGCAATATCAAGGTCCCTACAGTCTCCCAACAACCCCCTCTCCCCAGCCACCAACCCGGCACCACAATGCTTGCAGCTACGTGGCTGGCCCGTAGCTCTCAAAGCCTGGTCCTGATCTGCCCGATACAGAACAGCTCTCCACGACAGGGGTACAGGCCCCAGTGCTCTGCCCACAGGACCACCAGAGAGAGAGATTCCTGATTGGGAAGTAGAAAGGGAGAGGGCAAGAGAGATACAGTTTAGAGTATAAATTAAGAGACCAAGAACTGTGGGGTCTACAGGCGATATAAAGGGCTAAGACCAGGCACCCACATCTCACAAGTGGGCCCCAAAGAAGATCCTTGGAGCACAGTCTTTGAACAGGGACCGGCAAATGCTATATCCTACCTCCAGGAGTTCCGCCTCCAAGACCAATCCTCCCACCTTAATAACCTTTACTATACTGAGAATGGAGATACTAGCAAACACCAGACAACCAACTCCAACTATCAACTGAGAAGGCAAGCAGGAAAGATACTGAACTCAAACAGAAAGAATTGTACAATTTTCCTTCAAGGTTTTTTTTCCCCTCTTTTCCCACCCTCACATCCCCAACATTTGTGAAACCAAGTATTTTTCATGTAGTAGGCTACTGAGGACTGGGTTGTCTGAATAGTATATTACAACTTTGTTGTATACTCTTTTATCTTTTGTTTTTCATTTTCTTATTAATTTTGTTTTGTTTTGTTTTATGTATTCCCTCTATTTTCTTCCCATTTATCTTGAAAGGTTAATAATCTTGAGAACTGTTTGCTAATCTTGTTCCCAGAATGTGCTGTCCCTAACTGCCGGTTGCAGGCAAACCGCCCACTCGCCCTGACCCGTCAATGAACTTCCCTCCCTGCCCTCTCCAAGGAAAGTATATAAGCTCTGCTTAAGCTGTTCTCAGGGCTCTTTGCTCTATTCAAGTGAGCTCTGAGCCCCAGCATGCTGGACCCCAATAAACCCTTTGCTGTTGCATGAGACAGTCTCTTGGTGGTCTCTTCCTCCAACACTCGCCTAACCTTTACAATCTGTCTCCCCAGAGTCTCTTTCTCTCTTTTCTCCTGCTACCAGCCAACTTCTATTCATTCCTCTTTCACACTTCCTAAAATCTAATATTTCTATATCCTCATTTCCTACCTTCTTAACATCTATCTCATCCTATACCCCCTCCCTAGATTCTCTCTTTGTCCATTATTAGAAACTATGGACCCTTTTGCAAATCTATTGTTTATATTATAGATAATAATGGAATACAACATTTTTGTTTATTGCAACAAAACTGTAAACATCTTAATAGGAGCTATTTATTTAAGGCTGCATATTGTTTACACTAGGATCTGTTAATATTGATCTCCCCTAAAAGGAGAGATACTGGAAACCTGTAGGGACACTATAAGTCTATAAGTGTAGAAACTGTAATATCTCGGATCTGCACTGCTAGAGGGGAAGACACACGAACAACATGAAAAAATAAGGGAAGAAAGTGCCCCAGACAAACCAAGATACTACATTATTAGAATCCATTGACAGTACAGTAGAAGAAATGTCAGAGAAGAAGTTCAGGATGTACATAATTAAAATGTTCCACAAACTTAAGGATGATTTAAGAGAGCAAACACATGCAACAAAAGATTGCTTCGATAAAAAGCTACGTGAGCAAATACAGGAAGCAAAAGATTACTTCAATAAAGAGAGATTCTGAAAACAAACAGAAATCCTTGAAATGATGGAAACAATAAACCGAATTAACAACTCAATAGAAAACATCACCAACAGACTAGATCACTTAGAAGACAGAACCTTAGACAATGAAGACAAAATACATAATCTTGAAAATAAAGTTGACTACACAGTGAAGATGGTAAGTAACCATGAGCAGAACATCCAAACATTATGGAATAACATGAGAAGACCAAATTTAAGAATTACCAAAATAGAGGAAGGCATAGAGATACAAACCAAAGGAATGCACAATCTATTCAATGAAATACTATCAGAAAATTTCCAAACCTGAAGAATGAATTGGAAAATTGAATACAAGAGGCTTATAGGACACCAAATGTGCAAAATTATAACATATCAACACCAAGGCACATTATATGAAAATGACTAGCATACAGAATAAAGATAGAATTTTAAAAGCCAAAAGAGAAAGGAATTAGATTACATATAAATGGAAACCAATTTGGATCTCAACAAATTTCTCAACACAGATCTTCAAAGCTAGGAGGTCCTAAAATAACATATACCAAGCTGTGAAAGAAAATGGATGCCAACCAAGAATCTTATATCCAGAAAATTTAAGCTTTTGATTTGATGATGAAAAAATACCTTCCATGATAAAATTTAAAAGAATCTGCAGCTAGAAAGTCTGCACTACAGAACATCCTTAGCAAAATATTCAGTGAGGAGGAAATGAAAAACAACAATGAAAATCAGCAAAGGGAGGAACTACACTAAGGGAAAAAGCCAATCAAAGGAAAAACTAAATCAAGTTAAAAACCAAAAATAAACCCAAAAGACAGGGAATACAAACCATGTCTCAATAATAACCCTGAATATTAATGGCTTAAATTCATCACTCAAAAGATACAGACTGGCAGACTGGATTTTTAAAAACAATCCAACAATTTGCTGCCTTCAAGAAATTCATCTTGAAGGAAAAAACATCCACAGATTGAAAATGAATGGTTGGGGAAAAAAACATACCACTCACATGGACTGCATAAACAATCAAGAGTTTCCATCTGCATATCAGAGAAAGTAGACTTCAAGCTACAGTTAGTCAAAAGAGATAAAGAAGGACATTTCATACTGCTGAAGGGACCCATACATCAACAAGACATAACAATCATAAATACATATGTCCCAAACAATGGAGCATCTACATACATCAAACAAACTCTTCTCAATTTCAAGAATCAAATTGATAGCAACACAATAATACTGGATGACTTTAACACACCTCTTTCACTGCTGGGTAGATCTTCCAAATAAAAACTAAACAAAGAAACTATAGAACTAAATAATACAATAAAAAATTTAGACTTAACAGACATACACAGAGTATTTCATCCATCAATGAGTGAATATACTTTCTTCTCAGCAGCACATGGATCCTTCTCTAAAATAGACCAAATATTATGACACAAAGCAACCCTTAGCAAATACCAAAAAGCAGAGATACTACCCTGCATTCTATCAGACCACAATGGCATGAAATTAGAAATCAATGATAAAATAAAAAACAGAAGCTACTCCAACACCTGGAGACTAAATAATATGCTATTGAATGAACAGTGGATTGCAGAAGACATCAGAGAGGAGATTAAAAAATTCTTAGAGGTAAACGAGAACACTGATAACAACATATCAAAATGTCTGGGACACTATGAAGGCAGTGCTAATAGGAAAGTTCATTGCATGGAGTCCATTCCTTAAAAGAATAAAAAGTGAACAAATAAATGACCTAATGTTACATCTCAAAGCCCTAGAAACAGAACAAATCAACACCAAAAGCAGAAGACAGGAAATAATTAAAATCAGAACTGAAATCAATGAAATTTAAACAAAAGAAACAATTCAAAAAATTGATAAAAAGTTGGTGCGAAGGCCTAGCTTAGTCAGTAAGCACCCTATAGATTGTAGGATATCAATAAATAATGTAAAATTATAGGCTAAGTAATATTAAGCTATTCTGGTAATAAGTAGTACTTAAAGAACTTAGCCTAAGTAACTCCATTTTAAAAAGAAATCATCTTGATTACAGTGGGCAGTTAACCTAAATAAGAAACTTAAATAGTTGCAACCCCTGCCCAACCGCAAATATCAACCCCACCCCTAACTGAAAAGTCCCCAACCCTTGCTACAGACACTTGCAAGCTAATCATTAATTTTAGCTTCTATAAGGAGTTTGCTTTGTAACACAGCTTGCCTTCTCTGTGCAATTGTAGACCCCCCTACGCAAGCAAAAGTAGTTTTTATTTTTAAAAAGCTTGAATACATTAAGATGGGCACTGTACCCTGAACAACATCTTGCTGTGGGGCAGTCACCAGCCAACTAAATAAAGACACTCAAATTTGGACAAAATTCGGACCAAGAGTGTTTTCTGAGTGATCAGCACACAACATTGGTTCTTTGAAAAAATAAATAAAATTGATAAACCCTTAGGCATGCTAAGAAGGATAGAGAAAACTCAAATTACTAAAATTCATGATGAAAAAGAAAATATCACACAGATACTTACTGAAATACAGAAGATAATTAAAAACTATTTTGAAAATTAACACTCCAATAAAACAGAAAATCTTGAAGACGTTGACAAATTTCTAGGGCATACGATCTACCCCAAACTGAATCAGGAGGATATAAAAACAGATCCATTTCAAGTAATGAAATAGAAGATGCCATAAAAAGCCTACTAAGAAAAGCTTAGAACCAGACAGATTCACAGCCGAGATGTACAAGACCTTCAAAGAAGAACTAATACCAATACTACTCAAATTATTCCATGAAATAGAAAAAGAGGGAATCCTTCTAAACTCATTCTATGAGGCCAGTATCACTCTGATGCTAAAACCAGACAAAGACACAGCAAGGAAAGAAAACTTCAGACCAATATTTCTAATGAAATTAGATGCAAAAATTCTCAATAAAATTGTAGCAAATCAAATACAAAAACAGATATTAAAAAGATAGTACAGGCTGGGGAAATAGCTCAGTTGATACAGTACTTGCCTAGCATGCACAAGTTCCTGGGTTCAATTCCCAGCACCAGCAAAAAAAAAAGATATTGCACCACAATCAAGTGGGGTTCATTCCAGGGATGCAAGGTTGGTTCAACATATGAAAATCAATAAATGTAATTCATCACATCAATAGACTTAAAGATAAGAATCATACAATCATCCCAATAGATGTAGAGAAAGCATTCGACAAAATACAGCACCCCTTCATGTTCAAAACCTAGAACAACTAGGGATATTAGAAACATATCTCAACGTTGTAAAAGCTATATCTATGCTAAGCCCAAGGCCAACATCATTCTTAAATGGAGAAAAACTGAAAGCATCTCCTCTAAAAACTGGAACAAGACAGGGATGCCCTCTTTCACCACTTCTATTCAACATAATCCTTGAAACTCTAGCCAGAGCGATTAGACAGATGAAAAAAATTAAAGAGATACGAATAGGAAAAGAAGAACTCAAACTATCACTGTTTGCCAATGACATGATTCTACACTTAGAGGATCCAAAAAATTCCACGAGAAAACATCTAGAACCAAAAAATTCAGCAAAGTAACAGGATATGAAATCAATACCCATAAATCAAATGCATTTCTGTACATTACTGATGAATCCTCTGAAAGAGAAATTAGGAAAACTACCCCATTTACAGTAGCCTCAGGGAAAAAAAATACTTGGGAATCAACCTAACAAAAGAAATGAAAGACCTCTACAATGAAAACTAAAGAAGGAAATTAAAGAAGACCTTAGAAGATGGAAAGATCTACCTTGTTCCTGAATTAATATTGTCAAAATGACCGTACTACCAAAAGCACTATACAATTTTAATGCAATTCCAATAAAAATACCAATGACATCCCTCATAGATATAGGAAAAGCAATCATGAAATTCATCTGGAAAAATAAGAGACCCAGAATAGCCAAAGCAATCCTTAGCAAGAAGAGTGAAGCAAGAGGCATTACAACATCAGACTTTATACTACATTATAAAGCTATAGTAACAAAAACAGCATGGTATTGGCACCAAAATAGATATGTAGACCAATGGTACAGAATAAAGGACACAGAGACAAACCCACATATGTTGAGAGCCACAGCCGAAGGGGCCCCAGCAAACTTTTCTTTAGTGCCTTCTGGAATGTTACATAATTTTTTCTTTAGCCATCATTGCCAGAATTCCTATCTTCATCCCAGGGCCGGTGAAGACAAAGATAAAACCAATCTACAGCTTCTACAATAGCTATCACTGAACTGCTTGCAGAACTTGCCTGGACTATGTATCACTTGTATGCATTGTGAACTATCTGTTGGTGCAGCGACTTGTGGTAGTGTTGGGGTATTTTTGCTGATGGTGTCATCGGTGGTACAATTTTTCCAAAAGGAGCCGTCAATTGGCTTGGTGTATCCTCTTTCCTTCTGCTTGTGATGGTCGTTCAGCTAAAATTTGGGGGCCAACAGAGGTGAGGAAAAGAACCTCACCCCCCTGCTGGTACAAAGACCTATCCACAGGTGTGGCTGTATGCTGGACCGGTAGTCAATGATGGGTAAGATCCAATTGCAATGGTACCAACCTAAGTCAGGAGGCTGATGCCTTGAGGTCAGCTCATCCGATGACGCGTAAGAACCATATGTAATATTGGACAATCTAAGGCAGGCACGGTCCCTAAGCCACATGCTTGTTGTTTAAACAGAGAGGGGGAGATGTTGAGAGCCACAGCCGAAGGGGCCCCAGCAAACTTCCAGCTGCCCCCTGATGATTGGCTCACAGCAGCCCCAGCAAACTTCTAGCTGCCAGCTGATTGGCTCCTCTGCAGTGATGCTCATTGGGCTGTTTCCCCGCCCTTTCAGACCACGGAGCTGCTCATTGGGGGACTTTTTTGGCTCCGCCCATGCGACCCAGCCAATCGGCTGCAAGAGCAGGAGGGGGGGGGGGGTTGAGAGGCTTGTGGGAAGCCGGTGGTGGCAGTTGGGCTCTGAGGGAATTCCTGAAGAGCTCCTGTGGTGTGGCCTGTGTGTTCTAAAAATAAAGTTCGTTTCTGTTTGATAAGTGGCTCCTGAATTGTGCCCAGCCAGACTGCGGCACACATAAATACAGTTATCTCATACTAGACAAAGGCGCAAAAAACATACATTGGAGAAAAGACAGCCTCTTCAACAAATGGTGCTGGGAAAACTGGAAATCTATATGGAAAACTGACTTCCTTGACAAGACTCCTAAAGCATAAGAAACAAAATCAGGAATCAATAAATGGGATAGATTCAAACTAAAAAGCTTCTTCATAGCAAAGGAAACAATAACATGAAGAGCAAGTCAACAGAATGGGAGAAAATCTTTACTACATATGCTTCAAATAGAGCACTAACCTCTAGGATATATAAATAATTTTTAAAAACTTAACACCAAAAAAAAATCAAATAACCCAATCAATAAATGGGCTAGAGAAATGAGCAGATACTTCCCAGAAGATACACAATGGATCAACAAATATATGAAAAAATGTTCAACATCTCTAGCAATTAGAGAAATGCATATCAAAACTAAGATTTCATCTCACGCCTGTCAGAATGGCAATTATCAAGAATACAAGCAATAATATGTGTTGGTGAAGATGGGGGGAAAAGATATACTCATACATTGCTGGTAGGACTGCAAATTGTTGCAAACACTCTGGAAAGCAGTATGGAGATCCCTTAGAAAACTTAGAATGGATCCACCATTTGACCCAGTTAGTTATTCCATTCCTAGGTTCATACCCAAAGGCCTTAAAAATCGGCATACTACAGTGATGTGGCCACATCAATGTTTATAGCAGCTCAATTCACAATAGCTAAGCTAGGGAACTTTCAACAGATGAGTGGATAAAGAAATTGTAGCATATATACACAATGGAATATTACTCAGCCTTAAAAAAGAATGAAATTTTTGGCATTTGCCAGTAAATGGATGGAATGGGAGGATATTATACTAAGCAAAATAAACCAATCCCAAAGAACCAAAGGCTGAATGTTCTCTTTGACATGCAGATGCTAATTCACAATTGGGGAGGAGGGTGGGGGTCTATATAAGAATAGAGGTACTTTTGATTAGACAGAGGGGAGTGAAAGGAGGGGAAGGGATATGGGGGTAAGAATGATAGAATTAATTGGACATTATTATCCTATATGCATAATATGATTACATGACCTGTGTAGCTCTACATCATGTACAACCAAAATAAGAAGTTATACTCCATTTATGTATGATGTGTCAAAATGCATTTTACTGTCATGCACAACTACTTAGAACAAATTTTATTAAATTTTAAAAAATAAAGCAAAAAAGAGGACTGGGGCTATAGCTCAGTGGCAGAGCACTTCCCTTGCACTAGGTTCAATCTTGGTGAGGCATTGGGTTTGATCCTCAGCACCACATAAAAATAAACAAAATAAAAGCATGCTGTGTATCAACAACTACAAAAAAAAAAAAAATGCTACATGCTACATTTCCCCTTTAAATGTAAATCCAACTTTCCCCCCACTTTACAATATAAGTATTACATTGGAATTAAATTCTTCAGAGCAATACACATATTAAAAAACACAATACACATATTAAAAAAACCAAAATTTTGAAAAGCATGCTATACTTAGAATGATTTAAGTGTAGTAAGTTGTTATTGTTCAGGATACACAGGACATAAAAAGCATTCATACAAAATGTGTCATGTACATTTGACCCACCAAAAAAACAAACATGTACAATTCAAATTAATGGGGGAAAATGGCACTATTTTGTATGACAAACCATAGAGGGGATCTCTAATGTCCATCAACTATAGTAATCTTGACATCCACAAAAAACCTTGCATTATATATCATACTTAGAGATGATACAAGAATTTCTAACAGTGTATCATTTCTGTCCCCAATTGAGAGCAGTAGATGACCAAAAGCACCAGTAAGTTAGCCCATCCCTTCTTTAATTTACACTAATATTTTTAACTCATTCCTCTTCTCATACTCAATCACTCCAGACCTCTTCCCTTCAATATTGCATAGCCTTTCCTTTTTGGAACAAATAAATTTTGGGGGGTTTTTGGGGATGTAACAGCTGGAGATCAGATGGTTTCACTAATTTAAGATACAAATTATATATGCCCTAGCAAGTAAAAATTACTATGTCGGGCTGGGGTTGTGGCTCAGTCATAGAGTGCTTGACTGGCATGTGTGAGGCACTGGGTTTGATCCTCAGCACCACATAAAAATAAATAAAGTAAATGTACTGTGTCCATCTACAACGAAGAAAAAAATTTTTTTTTAAAAAATTACTATGTCATGAATTTGGGGAATCAATCCTAAAAGCAGAAATTGAATGTAAAAATCCTCTTTAGATAAGCAGTACATAATCTGGCTCATTTATGAAGAATCTACATGTAGATCTGATTTACTGGACTAAAAGACCATCACATTCTATAATTCCTATACTGAAAGCTAATAAACATCTTTAATACAGAACTTCAGCTTCTAAAATATCAATTTAAAGAACAAAGTCTGACCAAAAGCAGACTTCCTTTCTTGACAGTAATGGCCTATGGAGTAAACTCCTGCTGATGTTGACACATTACTAGTCACCTGTCTGGGGCAATTGAGCAATGCTAAGTAAAACCAAATGACTGCTCTCATATAAGTAGACATACTCCCAAGGCTACAAGCCTGGAATGGTGAACAAACTCATCCCTCTTGGTCCTTCATGAAGTCAGCTTCAGGTAGTCCCTCTGTTATCTAAAGACCTGTCTACAGCAAATCTTCCATTGATAAATAATTCGACCAACTTTTAAAATCCCCTAAATTTTCCTGAAATTTGTCATGAAAAAGTAACACATCTGAACAAGAGTTTTACAAGGTGTTAGTAGAGGCACTGCTGGTCTTCAGATATCCTCTTATATCTAAAATAACATAATGAGAATTTTAAAAGGTCACTTACTGCTACACCAGCATGGTAACTTGTTCCACAAGCAATAAGAATCAAACGCCGACACCTCTGTATCTCCTTAATGTGATCCTTCAAACCACCCAAATTCACTGAAATAAAAGTTTGAGAACACAATTATTTAGGAAAAACCACATGAAGTGACCTTTCATAAGTGTCTACTACGATATGAGAAATAACACTGCTGTTTCAAAGAATTCATATTCCTTTTAGGGAGCATAGTTCTCCATAGTTACAAAAAGGAAATTAATAGGTCATAACTTAATTGTCCCCCAAACTTGTAACTAACTATACCTACCACCCTGGTCCAAGGGCATGCAATCACAGAACTTACATTCTAATTTGTTTAGTCATTTTTACATTTTTCCCTTTGAAGTAAAAGTTATCTTAGAGGCAAAGGGACATAAACAACAGATAGGAAGAAGCTGAAGACTGGAGGTAGGGAGAAGCTGATAATAAAGGACACAGAAATTTATGGAGTGATGGAAATGTTCCACATCTTGACTTTACAGAAGTCAGGATTATGACTGTTCTGCAGAGGTTTATCAAAACTCAGAATATTATCAGGAAGCTGAGGCAGGAGGATCACTAGAGCCCTGTAGCTCAAGCCCAACTTGGGTAGCATTTGAGATTCCATCTCAAAACAAAATTTAAAAACAGAAATTTAGGGCTGGGGATATAGTTCAGTTGATAGAGTGCTTGCCTTGCATGCATAAGGCCCTGGGTTCAATCCCCAGCACCAAAAAACAAACAACAACAACAAAAAAGAATTTTATACTAAGAATGTGAATTTTATTATCCTTTTATAAACCTATCTGGAAAAAATTATCTTTATTATGTTTATTTCCACTGCCCTCTGCCCAGAATAGTGCTCAGTATATAAAATAAACCTACTGAGTCTCAGCCTTTGCTATCTCAGTAAATGCCACTGACAACCACTTAACTGCTCCATGTCAGCATTATCCTGATTGGTCCTACCCTCCCCTATGTCCACCTTCAACAGTCCCTGTACTGCAATCCCCCAGTACCACCATCTCCCCTAGAAAAAAACATTTCCCTGACTCACTCTTGTATTCTTGACTTCCTGGAATCTGCCCTCCACACACAGCCAAAATAAGATCCTTTAAAAACATAAATCTGATCTTGAAACCTTCTAATGAAGTCTGTCCTCTGTTTCTTTTTCTGTCTCTATAGTTACTGGTGTGTTGTTCTTCATTTGTCTTCTCTATAGATCCTTCTACACAGACTAGTATTCTACCTGGGAGAAATTCTCATTTGACATTCATTTGATTATTCAACCCATACCTCTAAGCACCCACCACATGAATATCCTGGTCAAGGCCCTGAGTGGCTAGCAGAGCTCTAGACTCACACAATTCAGATCCTGGCTGAAGAGGAAAACATGTACATCCTCATGAGCATCATTCTCCTGTGCTGTCATGCCCTAAACCTGCTCTCTTTATTTCCCCACGCTTTTTTCCACCTTACTTATACTAACAAACTAAGGTACATGTTTTACTTTTGGTGTTATTTTTAATGATTTTATATTCTCCTTTTTAAATTTCAATAATAACAGAGGGTATTGTACTCTTCTATGAAAAGAAGTCAGTGAAGTAAAAAATAAAGCAACAAAAAGTATCACTGGCTTCCCAAGTAACTTAGAATATAATCCATACTCCTTGTGGCTTTCAAGCCCCCCCCCCGCCCCCTGGCATATAACCTACTTTGATCTGACTTTATCTCTAGCACTTCCCCTCATCCAGGCCCTGGTAGGCAGACTAGCCTACTCACTATGGCTGCACTAGGCCAAGCCTGTTCAAATTAACTGTACCTAAAGTTTTTTCCACAGACCCTAGCATGCACTGCAAAGGTTTGGGAAGAAAGGAAACAATAGTTCAAGATTGGATCAGGGTATGCAACGACAAATCAGAAGAATTAGTATAAAAGCAGAGACTGTAGTGTAGGTGGCGACCAAGAATGACAAGGAGGTAAAATGATGAAATTGACTGGCCATCATGTTTCCTTAAAATCAGTCCTAGCAAATTCCCTCATAGTTAAGAGGGCTTAGGATAGTTCTGGAAGGAGTTCCCCAAGGTCCAAATTGCTGATGCTTTTGAAGAAGTCTAATTCTGATAACGTAGGCCATAACTAGGCCTAGTGGTCAGGGGTGAGGCTGCAGAGCACTAGGGAACTACACTGAACACATGAATGCTCCATGAATGCTGAGAAATGTAACCTTGGGCGAAGATATTTAAACTGACAAGGCCTTGATCTCCTCATCTTAATAACTAAGACTGCAGGTATCTTGTTTTTATTATAGAACTTTTATGTACATTAATAGAGATAATAGAGCTTTTAAAAGCCATGAACTTCTAAGGGCTGAGGCTAGAGCTCAGCATTACAGCATGTGCTTAGCATGTTCAAGGCCTGGGATCAGGGGGTAGAGAGGACAATACACTTCTCACAGTTTATTTTATCTTCTTTCCTGATCTTAATTTCAAAAATACCACAGTGGTATTTACTACTACTCTCCCAGTTCTTTCAACTCAACCATCTTTGACAACCCCTTCCTTCACACAGCTAAATGTAGGTCCTATTTCTCTTGTGGTCCCCACCTCCCTCTCCTTTCCCTGTACCCCAGACAGAACAATATGCTGACAACTGCATTTCAGCATCTCACTCCTCCAGGGGACAGTGGAGAGTGATACCCAGCCACTTCAGGAAAGCATAGTGAGCACCAACATTGGCTCCTCATCTATGACAATTCTGTAACTTCTATAAAAAGAGGTACCCCAGCAAGTCCCCACATTAGAATGCATTCAAGGCCCTCACAGAAGTTCCTCTCCCCTTCCTTCCTAGACTTCTTTTTACTCCTCTTCAAGTACTAGGTCCAGGAGACAAACTAGACTACAAACTATTTCATAAATATCTTCCTCATTCTTTTTTCACTAGTTCCCCTTAGCTAATGCTCTTCTACACAACCTACATCCCCAACAGATCTTCTCTTATAGAACCTTCCAAATTCTTGAAAACCCACACGTTTCTACTTTGTGAAGCCTTCCTTGATCCCAAAGCCCCTTTCCACAGACTCATTCTCTACCTCCCTAAATTCAACATTAAACTTAAAGCATTTGAACATTAAAATGAGTTTCTAATGTCAACTATCATATTTTGCCTTAATTTAAATAGTTAATTATATATTCATCCCCACCCCTAGATTATTAGTATACCTCAAGGTCAAGACTGTATCAGATATCACTTTCCTATTCACTCAAATCTATAAGAGGAGTTTGAGACTGATCGTCTATGGCCAAAGACATATGTGTCTGTTATACATGGTCTAAAGAGAATTTCCACAAACAAAACTAATGTTGAACTCTGACCTCTACCTTAAACATGTACAGGTTAGACCACATGGCATCAGAATTACCTGAGATCCCTGGGGAAGTTTACATCTTTATTTATTTATAACTGGAAAGAGAAAATCTAGCCTGGGTAGATACATGTAAGCTTCCCAGTAGGTGGACCAGATATTGTTCTTAGAATTCAGTGCCAAGGATAGTGTCCAGAACTGTCCTTGACAGTCACAGCAGGTTCCCATTACATAAACTTTGCCATTTTAACTATTTTAAAGCAAAAAATAAGTAGCACCAACTACAGTCATTGTTGCATAATTATCACTATCGTCCATCTCCAGAAGCTTTTCACCATACCAAACTGAAACTCTACCCACTTTAAACAATAACCCTTTCCCCAGCACCTGGCAACCATTAATCTACTTTTATCCTTATGAATCTTACTATTCTAGATACCTCATATAAGTAGTCTCATACACTAAAGGATTAACCATCCATGATGGCTGGAGGCCACAGTTGTTTCCCAAGGCTACAAAGGACAATAAATATTCAGATGACTAATGGCACCCCCCCCAACACATACAAGAGACTTTAATACAATAATGGCTTATGTCATTACCAGTATAGTCATCAAAGTTGACTCTTCCTCTCATCGTGTTCACAACAGACTCTGGCTGCTCAAAAATTTCCTTTTGCATAAATGAACTGAAGTTGCCTAAGTCATAGAAATTATATAAGGTAAAACAAAAATTAATAAGCCCAATAAAAAGAAATTTGTACCCAACTGTCTCCTTTAACATAATCTTGCTAAATAAAAACAGTATTCACACATGACTGCCTAATGGACTGAAGGCATATATTTTACACTATGTGAGAAAAAATGAACAAGTAAGAAAAGTCTTTATTTACTTCATACCTAAGATATACAGTTAGAGCAAAAAAAGGGAAATAATATAAGCCTAATTTTTAGAGTCAGTCTAGGTCTAGGTTCAAGTCATGGTTTTATCCTTTACTATCTTAACTGGGGAAATTCCTTAATCTGTAAAATAAGAACAGCAGTTACTGCATTGTGTACATGTGGTACAGATTAATATAGCAAAGAATATGACATATAGCAGTTATGCAATAAGTGTTGACTTTTATTCCCACAATTCAATCAGAAAGGAGAATAAAAATAAAAACCATAATTATCACAATAGCTACCAACAACAAACATTATTCAGGATTCACTAAGTGTGTCTGGCACTATTCTGAAGTGTATTAAACTCCCTTAGTACTCAAAACAACCTTAATGAGGTAGGTTCTATGAAAACCATTTTATATATGAAAAAACTGAAGCATGAGGAGAATACAAAAAGAATGAGAAAAAGAACACATATAAAACAGAAGAGATATAAAATATCTTGAAAATATCAGGCACTATTAATCAATCTATTTTTCATAATGTTAGAACCAACTATGAATTAGTTTGAAGAACTACTGGAAGAAATGCAGATAATTTCTTTAAAGAATCATCTCTTTTCCTGGGACTGTCCCTTCATTAATCATATGGAAGATATCACTCAGCAATAGCGTTAGATTCATTGGTAGGACAAGAAATAGAATAGCTCCTTTTTTTAAGGACACCAAGCTACAACATGACAAAAACTTTCACCCTTCATGATCTGCTGGAGTTCCATTTGGAGGGTTTGCACAGCTCGAGCAGGATGATCTCCTGCAGTACGTTTAATTCGATGGATAGAAAGACGGCCATCCACAACTGCTGCAACGTCATCATCTTCTAGAAAGATGACACGATTGGTGTGTTCAATGACAGCACTAGAAAATGTTCAAGGAGATATAAATATCAATAATCAAGGATCATTATTACAAACAAAACTATCATTAGGATACACAAATCAAATTTAAGCACAAACTCCAGGGTGAGAAACAACTCAATGGTATAACACTTGCCTAGCATATGCAAGGTCCTGGATTCAATCCTCAGTACTTCAAAATAAACAAACAAATACTCCACCATCTTGCAATACTTTTGTTAATTTTCTACTTATCAGTGCTATCCCTTTCAGGGCAATGTTGGTGGAGGTGGGGAGGGTCATTGCAGACAAAAAATAAAACAAACTCTGCCTAGCAACATAACTAAATTAGATTAGATCAGAAGGCATGGTTATTTCCTCCTTTTTCTACCCATCAGAAAATTCTGCAATTTTAACTCTAAACATTTCTCAAAATTTCCTTCCAAGTCCATTGTCATAAACAAGTACTAGCTGCCATCTACTCTTACCACTGCAGCACCCTAACTAGTTCACCCACATTCTCTCTTACCTTCCTCTACACGTTCTCCTTTTCTGCCATAATTGATATCAAAAGGCAACTCTGATCAAAATGCTTCCCCCCGCAACAAACCACTTCATGACTTCCCTCTGGCTCTTAGGAAAACATCAAAATGTCTTACCATGAGCCCTACACCTTCTTCTCCAATCTTTTCTCCCACCAAGATTCCTCTTATGCTCTATTCCAACCATACTCACATCCCTCCTGAATTCTCATAGGATGAGCCACCTGTAGAGAATGAACATTCTTTTCTTCACCCCTTCACCAAATTAATTCCTATTCTCCCCTTAACTCTCCATTCAGGCTTCATCCCCTTGACAAAAATCTACCCACAAAGGACTGTATCACCCTGTTAAAAGTATTCTGTAGCTTTTGTCATAGTGGTAATTTGATGGTTGTGTAATTGGTGTTTAAAATTTGTCTCCTCCATTATGGAAGAACTCATTAGGGGTAAATAATACTTTAATTTTTATCATATTTCCTGAGGCTAGCACATGGCTTTGCTCAGAGTGTTCAACAGAATGCAAGAATGAATGAAAAAAATGGTATACTTTTGCAATTTCCAATTTTTTTAAGCAGTAACTGTCAACTCTGTAGTAAACCAACTGACTACACATCTTACATATTTGTAAAAATTAGAAAACAGTGAAGCTTGCTTTCTTACTAAGATAACATATTCCCTGAAGTCGTCCTACATGGAATCATTTTCTCATTTTTATTATTGCCTCTTATCTTCAGGCTCAGTGACTAAATCACATACTTACTGGCAATTTGAGTAATTCCATTTTACCCCCATTACTACAGTATTTTATTTATAAATGAATCTAAACATTGCAACACATTTTCTTTCAAAATAATTTAGTTTAATACTAATCCTTTAGAGAAATAATTATGCTCCAAGTTCATTCCAAATGAAAAAAAACATAAGAAAATGAGTGTCCACATTAAGATGAAAACTACAGAATGGGGAAATACTGGGCAATGATACTGGCCAAATTCTATTGCTACACTGTGTACCTGTATAAATATGTAACAATAAATCCCACCATTATGCACAACTATAATGCACCAATAAAAAATACAGGAAAAAAGACTAAAATACAATGGTTCAGCAACTATACTATTAATTGTGATAGTAACTAAGCTAATTCTACTCTTTAATCTAAGATCTCTCCTCCCTACAAAACCTAAATAAGCCTCATGAAAGAAAGACCAAAAAAAAAACACAAGTGCTCGAAAGTAAATACACTGGAACAAGTCTGAAAAAAAAAAAAATTTATATATATATATATATATATATATATATATATATATATATATACACACACACATACATACATACATATATATATTGTAAACTGACCTACCTGGTTTGAAGTGAGATTTTTAAAAAAGTCACCTCTACTTTAATCAAGGAAATTTTAGGCATGGGGTATAGCTCATTGGTAAAGTGCTTGCCTGGGCATAGAGACATAGTTCAGTGACAGAGCACTTGCTTGGCATGAGCAAAGCCTTGAGAGTTCACTCCCCAGTAATGAAAAAAAAGGAAGGAAGGAAGCAAGCAAGCAAAACAATGAAGTGCTTGCCTAGCATGCATGAGGTTCCGCCTCTAGAACTGTAAAAATAAAAAAGTTCTCTTATACAGCGTGACTCGACTTCTACAAAATGACTTCTTCCTGAATTTCCTTTACATAAGAAGTTTTAATAAAAATTCTCTGTGAATCAACTAAGGAAACTCACCTTGCATCAGAAGCAAAGTAATATTCTACTGCTTTTTCTTCAACAGGGAAAAGGCAAGTAGTGCTGTCCACACGAGAGAGATTGCAGCCTCCTTTCTTGTCTTTGCCTAGAGCACACAGTTAATGTGAATTGGCAAATATGTAGAAAATCATGCCTGATATAGAAAAATACATAATTTTTTACAAAATCAACAACATAACAACAACAATTTAAAAAAAACATAGCAACACAAAATTATTTCAGCAACTTTTAAATGCCGGATAGATACCTTATTTCCATGCAATAAGCAATAAGAACAGACCAAAAGTGTAGAGTGAAATAGCAACTATAAAAGAATGCGTGGCAGATAATAGTACTACATTACAAAATTTTTAATGTAATATTTCTTTTCAAATCCAATAATTCATTAATACCACCAACTTTTTTAAAAATCAAAAATAAATACAGACTAATCTCAATCTTTTTCTCACACTAAACGTGATGGACTTAATACATGTAAGTTTGTGGACCTATATTTATCACAAAAATTACATTAAAAATATCAAAACTATAGAATAATAATAAGTAGTGGCAAATTAATCTTCATTGTCCCATAACAAACTTCTCTAGATTTCAATAGCAAATCAGCTAACAAATCATGTTGTGGTCTATACTAATTCTGATTTAAAAACAAAACAAAGACATATCTCTCTAACTATGGTACATCCTACAAGGGACCTACTATCAGACACAAGAAATAATACAGGCCAAGAATCTCTCCTGTCTTAAAATTGTATTTTCTTATACTTCTTTTAAGTCAGGGTAGAGTATGGCCCCTTTGTAATGTTAGCACCTTTTTAATTCTAGCACTTCAAAATTCTGGCATCTCTACTTAATTTGTCAAGTCAGTGATAGATAAGGTTGTTTTTTTTTTTCTTGTTTATTTACACCTAAAGTGAACATGAGGAAGTATGTTAAAGTTTGACAAATTAGCCCATGTAGAAAAAAAAATGTATTAAAGACTCTATAATTACACTCAAGACCAAAAAAAAAAAAAAAAGGCTCCATTCTCCAGGACATAGTAGACCTCATAACCTATCGACACAATAGCCAGATTATAAAAACTCATCTTCTAAAATGCACATATAAAGACTTGGAAATAACAGTTATTAAAAACATATATCCAAAGTTCTCCACCACCTGTAATTATTTAGTGTATTTTAGGCATGAAAATTAAATAGTTCGGAGTTGGGGTTGTGGCTCAGTGGTAGAGTGCTCCTCTAGCACGTGCAAAGCGCACAAGGGTTCGAGCCTCAGCACCACATAAAAATAAAATAAAGGTTTAAAAAAAATGAAATAGTTCCTCCCACCTAAATTCAGAATAGGAGAAGATATCAAACTTTAAAAAGTAAGCATAAGCATAATATAACATCCTAAAAAAGACAACATTATGGAAAGGTAACATATCAGTACTTGCCATTGTTTTCAAAGGTACAGCTTGAGGGAACTCTCTAGAGAAGAGTACTGTTGTACATCTTGATTATGGTAGTGATTAAACAACTGTTTGCTTTGACAAAACTCTTGAAACTGCCCATCAAAAAATGAATATTATTGTATCTAAAGAAAAGTGAAAGCACTGCAAGTGAAACTCAGTAACAGAGTGTGTGCCTAGCATGCACAAGGTCCTGGGAAGGAAAAAGAAAAGTGAACTTAAAGACAAGTAGAAAAAGCCATGCACAGTGGTGCATGCCTCTAATCCTAACAACTTGGGAGACTGAGGCAGGAGGATCACAAATTCAATAACTTAGCAAGAACCTCAGCAACTTGGCAAGATAAAAAACAAAAGGACTAGGGCTGTAGCTCCATGGTAAAGTGCTCCTGAGTTCAATCCCCAGTACAAAAAGAAAAAAAAAATCAAAATAAATAGGATATTCCAGCACTTATATTTAAAAAAGTATAAAACTAGCTTTGTATATAAAATGTCATAATAGGGTTGAGCTTCACTACAAATATTGATAATGTACAAAAGTACAATTAATCACAATATTAAAAAAGAATTTTTTATTTATGTAACACCTATACAGCTTTTATAATATCCAAAATGTTTCCCGTGTATTGATTATCTCATCTGGTAGAAGTGGAATACAATTATCATCCCTGTCCTGCAGAGAGAAAGGAGGCTTTAATTTTATATGGTCAGTAATTACACTGTGAAAAAATGGTGAAAATCTAAAAGGCAGCCCAGAGTTCTCTCTTTACACAACCCCTTCAGTAAGAGGCCTCACTAAGCCACATATTATCTACCTATACCTAGTGAAATAGTTACTCAAATATAATCTATAAAATTTTCTTCTAATTTCTTAAGACTAACCAATGTTTTTCATTATTTCTAAAAATAACCCAAGACAACTTACAATATATAAAGAATATATATATACACAAGCAAAATTATTCACAGAAATCTGGAACTCTGGGTCCAAATTATATATTCTCATTGGCAGATATTTTTCTTCTGGAAAAACCAGAGAGTGGAGTGGGGTGCAATGGCGTACGCCTGTAATCCCTGCATCTCAGAAGACTGAGGCAGGAGAAACATGAGTTCAAGGCCAGCTCAGCAACTTAGTGAGGCTCTAAGCAACTCAGTGAAACCGTCTCTAAATAAAATACAAAAAAGGACTGTGGATGTGGCTCAGTGGTTAAGTGCCCCTGAGTTCAATCCCCAGTACCGAAAAAGAAAAAAAAAAAAGACAGACTAGGGAGTGGGAACAGGGATGGGGGAATGGGGAAGAAAAGAACTTCTAACATCTCAAGACTGGGGAGGTCATTTAAGAAAATAACTTTCTGCTCTAGATAAAAGAACAAATGTAGACACCATCAAAGGCAAAAGGGCTTAAAGTTCTTTGCTAAATGTTTTCCAAGAAACCAAGAATGTATAAATTTCAATTTCCTGAAACTACCATTCCCTATCTTTTACATAGAAAGCTTTTAGCAATAATACAGCACACTGTGGTTGTCACTTTTATATATAATTGTACCAATAAAATGGTTCAGAGTTCATATAGGTAGAAGTCCTATTAAAAAAATAAAACCTCAATGGGTATGGTGGCACACATCTGTAATCTCAAAAACTCAGGAAGCTATAACAGGAGGATCACAAGTTTAAGCCAGGCCTGGGCAACTAAATCAGACCCTGTCTCAAATTTAATGGAACAAAGGGGCTGAGGGTGCAGCTCAGGGGCTGGGGATGCAGCTCAGGGTACCCCTGGTTTCAATCCCCAATACAAAAAAAAAATTTCAAGTAAACCTCAAACACAAAATTATTTCAAATTCAAATAAAGCCAATCAAAATATCAAATGACATTATTTTTAGATAATAAACTGATGCATAAAATAAAGACAACTTAAATGTATTTTCAGTTAAAAGCTAGGCTAAATTATTCAAACAACTACTCTTAGGTTCAATTTATAATAATGTAGAACACAGTGGGTTTTTTTTCCCTAATATAAGGAGGTATCCTACATGATTTTAAAAAACAGAAGAAAATACTTTATGATTTCAGCTGTTTTCTCAAATCTCAGAGATTTTAATAAAACAAATTATTAAAAGCAGTTTTCTAAATGCCAAAAGCAAACAGACAAAATATATTCTGCAAATTAGAAAAATAAATGTCAAAATGGTTCCCCACAAAATAAGCACATTTTTAGAGGCCCAGCACAATCATTCACTCCAAGAACAAAGAATTAGTAAAGAATGAACAAAAGAGGATAAGACTCCTCCCCATCCATGCACAGTGCATTTCCCACCTCTTTCTCCCTGTGATCCCCACCGTGTGAATTTTGATCCAATCTGAGTTCTAGCTAAGGATATACAACAGAAAAAATAATTCTACTTGTCAGAGAACTCACAAAAACAAATCTTTTTTACATCTAGACAGAAATATATATGTACATATGAATTTGAGCAAAAAAGCATTTATTCCAATTTAAGGAAAAAATTCTTTATATTTACTGCACTCAATTTACACATTTTCCCCATTGGCATGATGTAAGAGCAGTTTTACCTGTTCTATAAAGTATTGGAATGTGATCAGTAGAAAGCTTATGTTCGCTCCGCACACCAATCAACAGGGGGCTACCTCGTCTGTAAATCAAGTTAAGTCAGAATTAAACCATTTTTACAAATAATATACTAATATAAATAATATTTTTACAAATAATATATATAAGTAATATAATAATATATTAATAATGCAATCTTCAAAGTTAATGAATCAATATTCTTCAAGAAATGTTTTAATTTTCCCTTCAGATATAAGAAATGAAATGGGTTTGCAAATTAAGACCCACAGGACATGCTCGTCTATTTCTATAAATAAGGATTTCTTTCTGTTATTTTTAATTGACAAACTAAAATTGTATTAATAAGAGGTTACTGGAACCCAGTCATACCCATTCTTTCACATACAATGTACGGCTGCTGTCATACTAGTACAGCGATACTGAAGCTACAAAAGAGACTACATGACACAGAAAGCTTAAAGCATTTACTGTCTGGCCCAATCCAGAAAAAGGTTGCCAATTTCTATTCTATAACACCATACTTGAAATTTTTCTTTTTAATGTTAAATGAAATTTTTCTTTTGCTTCTACACAGAACACCAATATATAATGATCTCTTCAGCCATCCTGCCTTTCATTTCAGATTAAAGATCGATCTTTCTCTCTCTCACCAAATCTTAAGGTTCCTCACTGTTTTAAAAAGACTTCATGATTGGTTTTAAATATCCTGGCAAAAGCAGTGATGGTACAATTTTCTAGGAATCTATCTGGAACATATATTTCTAAAAAATATGAAGAAAGCTGAAGTTTTGAGTCTGAAATTAGAGAATATTAAATATCCAAATTCACAAAGTAAACACAGTTAACCTACCCAAAAGACAAAAGGCCAATTATAAATGCCAAAATGCATTTACTTTATTAAGGGATTCTGCTAAATCAGAGAGTGATGTAACAACAAACAAGGAGGAATACATGAAAAATAAACACTTACATGAATACCTCTAAGGAAAGTCACTTACAGGCTTCACAAAATAACCCTGTCCCTCAAATATTTCAAAATACATACAATTATTATTAGTCATTATTAGATTTATATGTACCTTGTGCCCACTGCTTGCCCAGGAAAATGAACACTTTTAAATACAAGTGCAAAAGCACCTTCCTATGGGGAAAAAAATACATTAGTAATACTTATAATCAATTACCAAATGCAAAATGCTTGAAACATTCTGACTTCTTTCATTCACACAAGGACTAGTTTATAAAGAAGCCTGAATTTCAGGCAAACAGTCCTGAGGTTTGGTATATACAAGACCAACTTTTAAAAATAAGACCACTTTCAAAATATGCTTAATATATAATGGCTCCAAAAACAGACCATTCGAAAAAGTCACCTTTGTATACGTTGCCAACATTTCTCAACAGATACATCATATCTCCCATGCTACAAATTAATAGCAGGAGGATAGAATAAGGAAAGATTCCAAGCTCAGTATCCAAAACCCATTCTTTACCCTAGTAATTGTAAACCACTGTTAACTTTCATTCTTTTTGACCTTGATATCAGTAATGTAAATACATACAATCATGATTATTAACTTGCACACCACTGTACCCTGTCAAACCAACCTCCTAAGTACGGAGTCTAAAGAATGGATAAAGGAAGAACCTGAGGTAGAAGAACAAAAAACCATTATAGAACACAAACTAGATTATACAGTAAAAAGAAGAAAAGGGTGAGAAGACACACTACTCTGCTATGGGTAAAGGGAAGGAACAAACCTTGAAATTCACCATCATCCTAACTCCTTCTGCTACAGACTTCATAAAGTTTGGGTGGGAGGAAAGGGTTGGATCATATTAGGGAAGGAAAGGGATTTTAAGTGGGAAAGCTAGAGTTATATATGTAGGCATCAATATGGACTTAGACTTTTGTGGCTCTTGGATGTCTTTACTTAGGGCAACTGAGATGGATTCAAAAGAATAGTGCTTTTTCCTTAGGCTGGAAAATACGTTCATATGGAGGTACAGGGCCAAGGAAAAGTGCCCAAAAGGAAAAAAAAAAAAATCCATTATGCTGACTGAGAGACATGCAGACGTTATCCCAGAATAAGGTTGCATTTTGCTGAAGGTATTTGTGCTAAAATTATTGGTTGGAAGCAAAAGAGTGGTAATTCTCTACCATGTGTGCTGTGTATATGCATGTGTCATGTGTACAAGTGTGCATGCATGCTGTTTTCAGACAAACTTATTCTTCAATCTCACTACACCAAACTACAGTGAAATAAGTAGAATTTTAAGAGTTGAGGGAGGCAGTCAAATCACTAAGTCAAACAACAATCTCAAAATTATTTAAGTTGAATTGTTTTGCATATGGAAATAAAAGCCAAAAATAATAAATTAGCATAGTTCCTGTTTATAAGATTTAAATAATTTCTCATGATCAATGTTAGGATAACTAGATTTAAAAGTATGGTTTAATACCAATTGTTGGATAACTCTCTCCACCAAGGTAGTAAAACTGATATCTTGACTTTCCCAGTTGTCATACATGTACTTAACAAGCTTGGCAATTGCTTCTGTGTCTGTTTCAGATTCAAAGTCATAGCCTTTGCTTTCCTAAGGGCAGGAGGGAAAAAAAATACATTTAATAAGAAAATATGATATCCAAATCCTTTCTACAGAATTTTTTCCTCAAAAATCTCACTAATTTTTAATATTTTTTAAATATTTTTTTTAGGTATAGATGAACACAACACAATGCCTTTATTTTTATGTGGTGCTAAAGATCGAACCTGGGTCCCACCCATGCTCTACCGCTGAGCCACAATCCCAGACCCAATTTTTAATATTTTTAACACCATATTTCATTGCTCATCTGATTACAATGAATCCAAAATAAAATGGTATTCTGATTAACTGAACATATAACTTAATTTATATAAATATATGCCACACGAATTAAAATAAATTTTAAATAATTAAAATATAATGAAATATGTAACACTTAAAACACCAGTTTTTCTTTTTCTTTTTTAAAGAGAGAGACAGAGAGAGAAGAGAGAGGGAGAATTTTTTAATATTTATTTTTCAGTTTTCGGTGGATACAACATCTTCATTTTTTATTTTATGTGGTGCTGAGGATCAAACCCAGCGCCCGGCGCATGCCAGGCAAGCCTGTTACCGCTTGAGCCACATCCCCAGCCCAAAACACCAGTTTTATAATGAATATGCCAGTTCTTTTTTAGATGATGGTATAATAAAATAAAATAGTCATGAGCTATATGTGGCTATCTAAATTTAAATAAAATTTAAAATTCAATTTCTCAGTCGCACCAGGTCAACAGTCTAATGTGGATGGTGGTTACTGCAAAAGAAAAAACAAAAAATGTTTCCATCACTACAGAAAGCTCAATTGGATAAGCCTGAGAAGGTCACCAGTATGAATCATTATAATAGAACATATGGCTAGTTAGGACAAGGATCTTTCATTTAATCTTTACTGGCTCTTGTTATTTGTACTAGAATTTTTACAAATATATCAAATAGGGACTTTCATAGCAAAGATGTACCAGAAAAAAACCTCTTTAAAAAAATTTTTTTTTAAATTTTTGCATTGCCAGGGATCAAACCCAGCACCTTGTGAATGCTAAGCAAACACTTTACCACTAAGCTACCAACCCTCAAAACTACAATTTTATTTAAAGTTTGGTCACTTATAATAAAGTCAAATAATTATTGCCTTCTCATATAGGAAAACAGAATTGTTCCAGTCAATAAACCATCAAACTCTTGAAACTGTCTTAGAAATTATCTGATCATACTAAGATGGTGTTGCACATCCTAAGAAATAATCTCACTGATCTAGAGATATTCTAGAAGACAGTGTCTTTTGAGGTGACTTTACTTACCAAAAACTTTTTCAAGTCCTTGTAGTTGGTGATGATTCCATTATGAATAACAATAAATTCTAAAAGATATAAATAAAAGCAGTGATGATGAAAAGTTTGATAAATGCTATAATTAACTATTATTATGAACAGATTTTTCTTAAGTCTATACTTCTTGGTGGAATCAAGTATTATCTATTTCTCATTATTAGATTATCACCAGGTAGATTAGCAGTATTATGTGGCTTAGCAGGAGTATATTGTGCTAGGATAGTGCATATAGCAAGAAAACAATAATAAACTGGAATTCTAAAGACATTAATTTCAGTTGTGGCTAAATTACTATCCCATACTACCAGGCGAAAGGAGAAAGCTTACTGGGCCTGCTTCCTCATTTGTAAACTGAGAAAGCTGAACTAACTAACTCTTTTTTTTAATATTTATTTTTTAGTTATAGGTGGACATAATATCTTTATTTTATTTTTATGTGGTGCTGAGGATCGAACCCAATGTCTCACTCATGGTACACAAGTGCTCTACCTCTGAGCCACAACCCCAGCCCCTGAACTAATTAACTCATTCTCATTTCTCAGTTCATTCTTTTCTCAGTATAAATTTAAAGAAAAGGCCTTTCAAAACTACTACAATCATCTGATTTACTCTGAGTTAAAAGATCTAAAGTTAAGAAACTCACCAAGAATAACCAGATAGTTATTCAGGTTTTTTAAAAGTATTTATTTATTTATTTTAGTTGTAGTTGGACACAATACCTTTATTTTATTTAGTTATTTTTATGTGGTGCTGAGGATCAACCCAGGGCTTCCCGCGTGCTAAGCAAGCACTCTACCACTGAGCCACAACCCCAGCCCAGTTATTCAGTTTCATAGTTAAATTTACTTGCCTGAGATCCTGATCATTCCTGGACTGTCACATAAAAATTGACAAAATATCATTCCAAGAGCAAGTAAATATGATTTGGGAATCATTTTAACCTATTCTTACTAAATAACTTTTAAAAATGTCAGAATAAATAATCAAGAGTCAATAACATTATTTGTAGCCACTGGCAGAGTATGTAAAACTACCCATGTGGATTTATTAAAGTTCACATGTCAGGAGAAAAATTACTAAATCCAATTTTTTTTTCCTCCTTTTTGAGATGGGGTCTCACTATGTTTTTGAGGTTTGTCTCAAACTCCTGAGCTCAAGTGATTCTCCTGACTCAAGTCTCCCTAAATCAGCTGTGACTACTAGCAGGTCACTGGTTTCTGACCAAATCTAATTTTTTATGACATCATCATAATGTTTTTAATATACCTAAAGATTTGACATCTGGGTTTGATAGTAAATGAACCTGAACTAAAATGCATTATAAACTAAAAAATACTTTCATTAGACATTTAGTAGATGATATCAACTATAAAAATAAATGTAAGAAAAAATTAAATGTTAGAACATAGAATCATAAGTAGTTGACAAAAAGCCTTAACTTAAAGCCAAAATCTCAAAACACAATTTAGATACAACTTTTTAGGACTCTTTTATAAAGGTCTTCTCAGTGTTAAAAATCTGAGTGTTTGCTAACACTAGAATTCATTTCCATATTATTGAGACACAGAAAACTTAATAGGCAGCTTCTAAATTAAATTATAAAATCAAAAAGAACATACACACACACATACTCAACTATATGCATTTGCTTACATTTTAAAGGGAAGAACAGACTTAAAAAAACTGTTTAAAGAACTGGTGTATTGCTCACTAATATACACTTGTCAAGCATGCATAAGGTCCTGGGTTTTATTCTAAGCACCATCACAAAAAAAAAAAAATTACAATATAGAGTTAAGACTTCTTTTTTGGTGCCGAGGATTGAACCCCAAGGCCTCACACATATTAAACATGCATTCTTTCTATTCCAGAAGCCCCTAGACTTCTTTTAATATGCTTTGTTCTACCGATGTGGTTTCAAAATATTAAATAATTTTAATAAGATTATTTTTTTTCCAGCACTGGGGAAATAAAAACAAACCCAGGGCCTTGCACATTCTATGCAAGTGCTCTACTAGTAAGCTATGTCCACAGCCCTTTGTATTTTATTTTGAGAATGGGTCTTGCTGAACTGCCCATGTAGACCTCAAACTTCTGGTCCTCCTGCCTCAGGCTCCTGAGTAGCTGTGATTATAGGCATGCACCACTGCACCCAGCTAAGAAAATAAATTCCTAAAAACTAAATTAAATATATTAACATAATGCTATAACCAACTGGTAGCACAACCATATAGAGACACTGTTCCAATGACCCTAAAACACACTAATTTAATTATACATCCCTAAGGATAATGACAATAATTTTAAAAGTTTTAAATAAGAGTTTTCAGCACTGGGGTTGTGGCTCAGTGGTAGAGTGCTTGTCTAGCATGTGTGAGGCACTGGGTTCAATTCTTATCACCACATATAAATAAATAAAATAAAGTCCATTGACAACTAAAAAATTATTTAAAGAAAAAGAGTTTTCAGTAAACATACTGTTATGGTCATGTTGGTATTATTATTGTTATTATGAATACCAGGGGGTAAATTAAATAAAGATATTGCAGATGTTGAGAGTGGTTAAGCATGCTTGAAAGGAAAAACAGATATCAGATCAAGGAGATTCAGTAAAAAACCTTATATCCCTGGACCTGAATTGGAAATTTAAAACCACACTGTTTTATCTTTAAATTTTACACAAATTAATTATGGCAATGATCATCAATGGCTGCTAACAGCACAAAAAGAAAAACATTTTGTACCTCCAGAGGAAAACAAATATCATACCAATTTATACAAAATATACAGGCACTGTAGACATGGTCACTGTAATCCCAATGATGTGGGAAGAGAAATGCAAGTCCGAGGGCAGCCTCAGCAACTTAGCAAGGCCCTAAGCAACTTAGTAAACTCTATCTCAAAATAAAAAATAAAAAGGCATGGGGATGGGGCTAGAGTTGTAGCTCAGTGGTAGAGCGCTTGCCTCGCATGCGTGAGGCCCTGGGTTCGGTCCCTAGTACCACATAAAAATAAACAAATAAAAATAATTTTTTAAAAAAAAGGAATAGGGATATAAGACAGTGGTAAAGTGCCCCTGTGCCCCTGGGTTCAATCCCCAGTATCAAAAGCAAATGTATATATATTTATAAATATAAATGTGTGTGTGTGTGTCTATCTACAGGGACAGTGGTACACACCTGTAATCCCAGGTACCAAGGAGGCTGAGGCAAAAGCACCACAAATCCAAGGCCAGCCTGGGCAACTTAATGAGACCAGCTCAAAACAAAATTTAAAAAGTTGGGATGTAGTTCAGTGGTAGAGCACTTGCCTAGCATGTGTGAAGCACTAGGTTTAACATCTAGTACCTCAAAAAATAAATACTGAAGAGTCATCAAACTACAATATGATATCTATTGACTTTCAAAACAAAAAATAAACTTAATTGGTCATGTTCTGCATAAATGTTAAAGCTGGGAAATAGAAGTATCAGGTTTTATATGCTCTCTATTTCTGAATATATCTGAAATTCTCCAAATTAAGATAACAAAAACATATGAGCCTTCATTCTTCCTCCCATTATTGACCCTCTATAATCATTCAAAGCACACAGAATATGTTCATACCATTATTTTTATCAGAGCGCTGGGGGTGGCTATTGACAGGATTGGGTTCTCCATGTGTTGCCCAACGGGTATGAGCTATTCCAAGGTGTACATCAAATTCTATATCCAAATCCATATCTTGTTGTTCTGAAGAAGATAAAATAAAAAAACCCAGTATTAAATAATGCTACAGACAACCATTCATGTTAAAAACACTGGAGAAAATAGGTATAAGGGAAACATATCTCAAGATTATAAAGGCTATATATGACAAACCCAAAGCCAACATCATACTGAATAGAGAAAACTGAAAGGTTTTCCTCTAAAATCAGGAATAAGATAATGGTGTCCACTCCCACCACTCCTATTTAATAGAGTTCTCGAAACTCCAGCCAAAGTAATCAGGCAAGAGAAGGAAACTATAGGGATTCAAATTGAAAAAAGAAGTCAAACCATAATTGTTTGCTGACAACATGATCCTATATCTAGAAGACCCCAAAAAAAATCCACCAGAAGACTTCTAGAGCTGATAAATTAATTCAGCAAAGTAGTAGAATACAAGATCAACACTCATAAATCAGTAACATTTCTATACTCCAATAGTAATTCAGCTGAGAAAGAAATCAGGGAAAACCATCCCTTTCACAATAACCTGGAAAAAAAAAAAATCTGGGCATTAATCTAACCAAGAAAGTGAAAGAACTCTACAATGAAAACACTGAAGGAAGAAATCACAGAAAACCTTACCTCAAAAGATGGAAAGACCTCCCATGTTTTTGGATAGGTAGAATTAATACTGTCAAAATGGCCATATTATCAAAAGCAATATACAGATTCAATACAATCCCCATCGAAATACCAATGATATTCTTCACAGAACTATAAAAAACAGTCTTTAAATTTATTTGAAAGAATAAGAGACCCAGAATAGCCAAAGCTATTCTGAACAAGAAAAGTGATGTAGGAAGTATCCCAAGACTGAATCTCAAATTATACTACAGAGTTATAGTAGTAAAAACAGCATGGTATTGACATCAAAATAGATGTGAAGATCTATGGAATAGAATAGAAGACAGAGAGACAAACCCACATACTTACAACTATCTGATATCTGACAAAGGTGCCAAAAAAATATGCTGGAGAAAAGACAGCCTTTTTTTTAAAAACATGACAGTAGAGTATATTTTGAAATATTATACATACATAGAATAAGTATAACTTATTCCAATTAGGAGGGCTTGGCTATTGTGAACTTAGCTGCCATAAACACTGAAGTGACTGTATCACTGTAGTATGTCAATTTTAAGTCCTTCAGGTATAAACTGAGGTGTAGGATAACAGGGTCAAATGGTGGTTCCATTCCAAGTTTGACCCCTAAAGCTCAAGAAATAAAACCAAGAAGCAACAAGTGGAATGGCCATCAAATTAAATAGCATCTTCATAGCAAAGGAAGTGATCAAGAACATAGAGAGCCTATAGAACAAGAAAAAAATCTTTGCCAGCTACTCCTCTGACAGGCAATTAATATCCAAAGTATATAAGAAGTCAATGCCAAAAAAAAAAAAACACACAAATAACCCAATTGATAAATGGTCAAAAAAAAAAAAAACTAAACAGGCATTTCTCAAAAGAAGAAACACAAATAGAAATATATGAAAAAAATGTTTAACATATCTAGCAATCAGAGAAATGCACATCAAAACTACACTAAAGGGCTGGGGACATAATTCAGTTGGCAAAGTGCCTGTCTCACAGGCATAATGCCTGGTGTTCAATCCCCAGCATCACCAAAAAAAAAAAAAGGTACTAAAATTTCATCTTACTCTAGTTAAAGTAGCAATTATCAAAAACACAAAAAAATAATAAACTCTGGTGAGCATGTGGAGAAAAACACATTCATACATTGTTGGTGGGACTGCAAATTAGTACAATTACTATGGAAAGACGCGCAGAGATTCCTCAAAAATTTAGGAATGAAACTACCATATGATCCAGCTATTCCACTCTCTGGTATTAATCCAAATGAACTAAAATCAACATACAGGTACAGCTACTTCAATGTTTACAACAGCATAATTCACAATCACTAATTATGGAATCAACCCCAATGTGTGTCAATAGATGAACGATCAAAAATATGATATAATATACACAACAGGAGTTTTACTCAGCCATAAGTAAGATAAAATAACAGTGTTTGCCGGTAAATGGATGGAAATGGAGAAAGTCATGCTAAATGAAATAAGCCAGACTCAGAAAAATCAGAGTCCAGTGTTTTCTTTCATGTGAAAGCTGGAACAAAATAAGAGAAAGAAGACAATGGGGGAGGGGGCTGTAGGGGAGGGGGCAAGGTATCATAAAGATAAGGGGAAGATCAGTGGAACACAAGGAGAACAAGAGGGAGGGAGGAAAGAATTGGAAAAAGGAAGAAATATGGAATGAATTTAAGAAAATCATATTATATACAAATATAAATGTTCAAAGGGTATTTCACCTTTATATGTAGAATATACCAATCAAAAATAAATGAATAAAGGAGTAAAAGAAAGATCAACACAGAAGGGAGAATAGGGGGATAAAGGGGAGGGGGAAAAGGGGTAACAAGAATTGAAATTAAATCCCTACATGTGTTATTTTGTCAAAATGAACCAAAATACTATGTATAATTACAATGCTCTAATTAAAAAAAAACTACATATTTAAAAAAATAATGCTGCAGAAATGCTAGAAGCTATATTAAATTATACAGCCAGGCAAGGTGGCACATGCCTGTAATCCCAACAACTCAGGAAACTGAGACAGGAGGATCATGAGTTTAAAGCCAGCCTCAGCCATAGTGAGGCACTAAGCAACTCAGTGAGACCCTGTCTCTAAATAAAATACAAAATAGGGCTGGGGATGTGGCTCAGTGGTCCAGTGTTCCTGAGTTCAATCCCTGGTACACCACCTCTGCACCTCTGCACCTCTGCACCTCTGCAGAAAAATATACAGTAGTTCCACTTTGTCAATAAGGGATAGATTTCAAGCGTTCCTCCCATCTCACCCACCCTGTGGATGGCTGATATTGCAGATAGTACCAAACCCTATATATACCATGTGTTTTCCTATATATACATGACACACAAACTTAATACCTTTTCTATCTTAACTAAGCACTTATCATACACTATGGCCATAATTTTTGCAGTTTGAGGAGTGACAGAAAAACTGGCACAAATTTCTCTTTTCTTCTTCATAATTTCACAGATTCATCCTTACTATAGATGTTAGCAACCTCTGCTTACGACTTTCCTTTTTTTGTTAAGGAGAAAACTAACATCTTTTATCAAAAAAGTATTTCATGGCTTCTCTTTAGTATGTTTGAATTGTCAGCATCATTACTCTTATGTTTTGGGGCCATTATTAAGTAAAGTGAAAACCACCAAGTGAAGACACATGAACAAGGGCACCACTAAAAACAGCTTTTGTCCTACAAATAGCCCTTCCTTTCTCAGGTATGGCAGTTCTGAAGCTACTTCATTTTAAGACACTGAGCTTGCTCTGAACCCTATGTAACTACTTTCCTTTCCTAGTTGTTATGATCATTTTTAAAGCTCATGTACAATTTAAAGCCAATCCAAATAGTAACAAAAGAACTTTTCTTCCCTTGCTTCAACTTTAAGAATCATTATCCTCAAAATGGGTTCCAAAATATGCGGTATTTAGTGGGGAGAGGGGCAAAAATCAAACTAAGTACATTACTGTGAACTTCTTCATCCAATGCCTTAACTTTTCCTTTCTTCTTAATGAGTTGAATTTTGCAGGCATTGGCTTCCCAATCTTTGTCATTGCCTCCATCAACACCCACACCTAAGACACAAAGAAACAGAACAAGATTTAGACATTGGCTATATCCAAGATTATCAATATGAAGCAAAATTCTTAATTTAAAATTATTACATTTTCAAATAATTCATTTATCAATTTAACATTTACTAAAAACATATTAGGTGTCAAATAACATGATAGCTGCTTGACACAAAAATGAAAACAAGGCTGGAGGTGTAGTAGCTCAGGGGTAGAGAGCTTGCCTAGCATACACAAGGCCTGGGTTCAATTCCCAGTATCAAAACAAAAGAAAATGACTTCGGTTTCTGTACTCAAACTTCAAAGATTGTTAAAAAGATAGATAAGGAAAACAGTGTATTTAAGTTATAATAAAAGTACTACAGGTTGTGATTGGAACACAATGGAGAAATGGAGAAGAGGGGCATATGCCTTAGAAGGCAGATAAGGAGGGAAGGTCAAGAAAGCATTTCTAGAGGGGCTGGGGTCGTGGCTCAGCAGTAGAGCGCTTGCCTAGCACAGGCGAGGCCCTGGGTTCGATCCTCAGCACCACATAAAATAAATAAATAAAGATATTGTGTCCAACGACAACTAAAAAATAGATATTATTTTAAAAAGCATTTCTAGAGATTCTACTTAAATTGCTAAGGAATTTGAAAAAAAAAAATTGCCCTAATGGTACTGGGAAACCACTCATTTCAAGCAGAGAAATAATAATGGCAAAAATGGGAAATAATATGGCAAAAACATTTGATAAATTTTCTCTGGAAATGGTGTAGAGGATGAGATGGAGAGGGAGAAAAAGGATAAAGCAGCTACCAGAAGATACAGTTGCAGCAAAGCAAAAATAAAGAGAGCCTGAATTAAATAGTGGCAATGAAGATAGGGATACTGAGAAACAGAATACCCTGAATATGAGGTGAGAAAGGAGAATTCTAGGACACCACTTAGGCTCAAAGAACTTTTTGAATGATTATTGATAAAAGGGACACAGAACAGAATGGAGTGGGTGAGAAGTGCTATGTATTCAGTTCAATTCTGAATATACAAAGTTCGTAATACTGTCATCTGTCCAGAAAAAATTTCTAGGAGGCAGCTGGAAACACAGGTTTTCTGGCAACTTGGGAAATACACCTGGATTAAAAATACATGCAGATTCTAAATCACCAACACACAGGAAGTTGATGTAATCAGAGCTCACCCACCAGTGAGCCAAGGGAAGAATCTTACAGAATATTCATATTTAAGCAATAGACAGAAGGAGTCTCTAAAACTGACAGAAAATAAATGATCAGCATCTATATGAAAAGATACATTGTCAGAAAAGCTAAGAAAGGAGGATTTCAAGAATAAAGTAAGCAAGGAGTTGACTTTCTATTACTAAGGGAAGTCAAGGAAGATAAATGCCCATTCCATGTAGCAATGTTAAGTGTACAGAAAAGAGGTCTAACCCTGCTATCCTTAGGAAGGCCTGCTCTCAAGGTGGCATGTGGCTGGCATTTGAGAATGTGCATTTCAGGATTCTTGCCACCTGATGGAGTAAGAGTGGCTTGCAGTGCCTAAACTACTCATGCAAACAATGTAGCTTATGCAGAACATCTGCTTTTCTTCTGGGAGTTGAGAATTAGACAATTGAAGCTTATGTGACCACCTCCCAACAAAAAACCTTGGACACTGAGTCACTAATGAGCTTCCCTGATAGACTTTTCACATGTGTTGTCACAAATTGTTGCTAGAAAAATCAAGGGCATCCTGTGTGACTCCACCATAAAACTCTTGGAAGCTTGTTGTGTCTGGTTTCCTCTAGACTTCACCTCACATACCTTATCCCTTTGCTTTGTATTCTTTTGCTATAATAAATCACAACCATGAGCCATCCTAAGGAAGCATGGAATCTGAGGGCAGTCTTGTGGACCCTCAACATAAGGGGGAACTAAAGTCAAACATAAGTTGCCAGAAAGTTATCTTTATTTGGTTTGCCATGTATATAAAATAGAAAAATCTCAGATCAGTTTATATGATAAAGCATGGATCCATGGAGAAAAAGAAAGTTATAGGAAAGAAAAGATTTATACAGTAAATCTTAAACTTTTTAAGGTGAGTTACAGACTCAATATTTTATTAAAATCAACAATTCTGTTCCCATGAAGCTGTACCATATGATTTGTTTTTATAGAAACACTGTTAATAATTATATAAACAACCCTTTTAAATATGATAGAATATAAAAATTCTTCAGAGTTGGATTCATAAAATTTTTTAAAAATAGCCATTAAATATAAATATAAAAAATAATAATAAATAAAAATAATAAATAATAATAAAAACACCCTATTTCGATCAAGAATCATGCAAAACCCATATTTTTTAAGAAGGAAATACCTGCAGAATCATATCCTCTGTATTCTAATCTCTGAAGGCCTTTGATTAGGGTCTCCAATATTTCTCGTCTTGTGCGAGGAACATGGTAGTTTAAGTATGCAAATATACCTGCAAACAAACAAATATTTAATGGAAAATTCTGATTAATAAATTAAAATTGACATAATTATGCCTGGGATGTTCAAAAATGTGAAGCTAGATTTTGTTTTCAAAAAAATCATCCAGGCATAGTGCCAGAAACCTGTAATACTAGCTATTTGAGAGGCTGAAGCAGGAAGATCTCAAGTTCAAAGCCAGCCTCAGCAACTGTGAGACACTAAGCAACTCAGTGAGACCCTGACTCTAAATAAAATACAAAATAGGGCTGAGTATATGGCTCAGTGGTTGAGTGCCCCTGAGTTCAATCCCTGGTACCCCCCTCAAAAAAAGTAATACATTTGAAGATTAAAAATGAAATACAATGATTTAACACCAATTTGTTAAAATAATTTAAAGGCTAATTATATAAAACAAACTGGGGACTTGGGATTTTTTGTTTTTAAGAGATGGTGTCTTACTATGTTGCTCAGACTGGCCTCAAACTACTGGGATCAAGTGATCCTCCTGCCTCAGCTTCCCAAGTAGCTGGAACTACACGAATGTGCCCCTGCTCCCACCTAAAATAAACTTTTTTTTTTTTAAAAGAGAGAGAGAGAGAGAGAGAGAGAGAGAATTTTTTAATATTTATTTTCTTTTAGTTTTCAGTGGACACAACATCTTTGTTTGTATGTGGTGCTGAGGATTGAACCCGGGACAGGCGAGCGCGCTACCACTTGAGCCACATCCCCAGCCCCTAAAAATAAACTTTTTAAGGTGAGTTACAGACTCAATATTTTATTAAAAAGAAGATTCAAAGTGATGTAGCTAGCATTAAATCCACTGTTTTAAAAACATGAACTCAACAGCAGCCTTTTACTTTGATATTACTTCTAACTCCAATTTAATTGGTTTAATTTGGTTAGATGTATGAATCTTAAAATCCTAAGTACATTTTTCAAAAACAGCAAAAAGATCTTCTAAATTGATACCCAACCTCCCCCAACTTATAAAATTTTAATTACTTCATAAACTAATTAAATTCATACCAAACATTTGTTACCTCATTAAAAAGTACTCTTGGGTTGAAGAAATCCTATTAATTCCTTTAATTCATGTGTATTCCCAAAGTTTTCCACTCTACTGCCCTGACTAAGCTTCCCCTTCTGTGAAATGAACAGCTTTGAAATGGTAACCAACAGGTTTCACAGCAGATGCCAACAAATTATTAACTGGTTGTGGCTGCAAACTATCAATGAAAAGGATTCAGTGGCCCTATTTCCTGAATAGGAAGGAAAACCATGACAGATTTAACAACATCTATTATGTGGGGTGTAAATCAGGTCTAATATTTCCTACCTCTGATATTTGAGGATAATAACTACAATCCCCATCCAGCTTGATATTCTGAGATTTCTTCTGAGATTGCTTTGGAGACATTCATGATCCATTAGACCTCCCTTTTTTTGGTGGTACTGGAGGCTGGACCCCAGGCCTTGAATTTAACACTACCCATACCTGCTACCACTGTATCCTACCTCTGAGCCACATCCCAAATTTTTTTTAAATTTTATTTTGGACAGGGTCTTGTTAAATTGCCAAGGCTGGCCTTGAACTTGTGCTTCTCCTCCTGAGTCTCCTGAGTTGCTGGAATACAGGCACGCCCTCCTACTATTCCCTGCTTTCAGTTTGAACACTTTTTAACATCTCTACAGACTATACTTCTCTTCTGGGCCTCATTTTTTTGTTAAATAATTTACATGATTTTGTTTGCATACATCGTACCTACCAAATTAATTTTCACAGTACATTATTAAAGATTAATAATAGCAAAGTAACAAAATATTAACATTTTTCTATAAAACCACAATGTTATCACTCCTAAGAGATCATCATCACCTAAATTGGTAAACTTAACAAGACCCTGTCCAAAATAAAATTTAAAAAGGGTTTGGGATGTAGCTCAGAGATAGGACACAGTGGTAGCAGGTATGGGTAGTGTTAAACTCAAGGTCTGGGATCCAGTCTCCAGTACCAAAAAAATACAACTTCCCAAATTTTCCCTATTATCAAAAACATATATATGTCTTTTACAGCTAGTTGTTTATTCTAGGATTCAATAAGAATCATAACTCACATTTGAATCTGGAATAGTCTCTCCCTAACTGCTCCATTTTCCCCAAAAGAGGGCAGGGCCAATTTTCTTGTTGAATGTATCACGGTTCAGGATGGATCTAATTGTTTCCGCAAAGTTTGGATAAAGGAGTTCTCCTATCCTTTGTATTCCCTGTAACCTGGAGGAAAGTCTATAGGCTTAATTGAATTAGACGAAAAACTCAATCAAGGGGCTGGGGCTGTAGCTCAGTGGCAGAGTGCTTGCCTCCCACGTGTGAGGCACTGGGTTTGTTTCTTAGTACCACATAAAAATAAATAAATAAGGATACTATCTCCATAAAAAATATATTTAAAAAAAAAACTCAATCAAGAGCAGAATGGTTTCCAGGGCTATATATGTATATTGTTTGCTGTTTCCCTATTAGCAACACTAAGATTCATGACTGGTTTAAGGTAAAGACAATCAGATAACTGAACTAGTTATTTTGAAAGCATATTCAAAACACTTTCTCCAGCTTTAGAGATATGCATATTTTCTTTCTTTTCAGTTCAGATAATGATGCATTTCCCAATCAGTGTCATCTTAGGTTCAGTGAAACACATATATCAAGTTCCAACTCAAACCTGTTTCCTCTTTTACAAATAATCATTTCAATCTTTATTATTTGGTTTGCTATTGGTAAAAGAAAAGAAGAGGATTAAAGGAAGCAAAAAAAACAAGACATGTTTTTCCTGACATTATCTAGGAAGGAACCAAAAGGAAGAAAAGGATGAAAGGATACCATGACATGTGTAGAGAAATTTTCTAAGATCAAAGTAATAAAGGTATATGAAGAAAGGGGATTAGCTAAGCCATATCTAGTTAGGAAAATGGGAACTAAGGAGTTGAATCTGTCAGTTTTACAGACCTGCCCCTTAACAGCACTACTGGCCCAAGACAGTCCACTTGCTAGGTTATCTGCAATTTTGGGATGGCCCGGAAAATATAACAATAGCAAATAACCAGCTAATTAAGCATGTAGGATGTGTTCACAGGAAGGCATTCATACTCAAAATGGTGCTTATAAGAACAGAAATCACTAGGGCTGGGGCTATAGCTCAGTTGTAGATCACTTGCCTAGTATGCCTGAGACAGTGGGTTCGATCCTCAGCAACACATAAAAATAAACAAATAAAATAAAGGCATTTTGTCCATCTACAACTAAAAAAATATATATTTTAACAACAACAACAACAACAATAAGAACAAAAATCACTAATTACCCTTATTTTTAGGCCTTTGACTTGTCTTATCAAATTTACCAATGAATAAGGACTGAAGATATAGCTCAGTGGCAGAGCATTTCCCCAGTAAGCATGAGGTCCTGCATTCAATACCTACCACTACAAGAAAAGAAACAAAAACTTCCCAATAAACACTTGTGATTAAGGAAACTACAAAGTCTAAAAAGGTCAATCTCTGGTAATTAATCCAATACTACACAAAGTAGTTGTACTCATAGGAGATTTTCTACCTGCAAATCAGCATGCTTTTTCAGAGAGTAAGTTTTCTTATTAACAGTATATAGTTTATTAAAGCAGATTCTTGTACCTACAGGTATCATTTTTAGAAATAGCAACTAAAACTACGTGACATAAAAGCACTATGAACACCCTGCATAAAAAATTTCATAGGCAACCTACTCTCAGACCTACTCTCGTTGTAAGCAATCTGGTTCCAAATAAAGACTGTTAAACCTGAATATAACTTAATTGACTAGTCAAGGTATTAGCTAAGTCTGGCTCAATTTATGTATTTATGAATAAAAGATCTTTGTCACTTTTTCATTGACAGCTTCAACATTCTGGGACCCATACATTGTAACCTCTTAGTGATAAGTTTCAAATTCATTCCCTAAATTTAATACTTTCTGAATCTTAAAAGCCATCTACAGTGCCGCTTAGCTTTAAATTATTTTTTCTTATAATGCAGGTTACATATTATTAAAGACTTAAACAGTACAAATGCTATAGAATGTAGTATGAAAATCATTTCTACTTCTGCACAGGTTCCAATAATCCCTTTCTCATACACATCATGCCTGTCCTTTAGCTATGAACTTTTCTACATTTACAAACCTTGATGTACACAGTGTAGAGGGCTTAAAAAAAAAAAAAAATACATGAATGTGATGATAGCATACATATTGTTCTGTACTTTTTTAACTTAAGATGTTGGTGATCTTTCTATGTATGTACAACATGTACTTCATTCTACTTAATATTGCATTCTAGTATATAGTACATTTATCATTTTTTATATAACTACTTCCCTACTAAGATTTGTCTGAGTCTTTGCTATTAAAATGATGCAAATAAACTAATACACATCAATCTGATGCTTATCATAAAACTATTCAGCATTATAATTATGCAGTCACATTCTACATGTGAGATTCCTTTTTAAAAAAGAAGTACTATTTGAGATAATATTTTTTCTTTTCTTTCCTGCAGTACTGTGAATTAAGGACCTCACTAATTCAAGGCAAACACTCTATCACTGAGTTACATTCCCAGCTCTTTTTCATTTTGTTTTGAGAGAAAGTCTTGCTAAATTTACAAGGCTGGCCTAGAACTTGGGATCCTCCTGCTTCAGCTTCCCAAGTGCACTACTGCAACCTGCTTAACATTTTCAATAATCCTAAAAACAAAGAAAAAATTACAACAGAGTAACAACACAGTGAAGAATTTCAGTTACTTCTGTGGTTTTTAAATTGCTTTATATCTTTTTTCCCCCCATTTACAAAACTCTGGTTTGGCTTGGAGTATGGCTCAGTAGTAGAGCACAGGCTTAGCACATCTGAGATTCTAGGTTCAATCCCCAGAATGTGGGGATGGGAGGTGCTGGTTCAAGTCTCCACTACCTTGTTGAAACTGTGTGTTGCACTGGATGGGGCTCCAAGACACCTATCTTGCACATTTAATATTCTGGAGCTCAAAGCACTGTTAAGTCCTAAAGTTTCTAGTAACACACTCCCTCATAGTCTGCCTAAGTGATCATCTTTCTCAAGATAAAAGCATTTACTTTCTCTCACAAGTCTTCAAAGAGTCCATCTATCCTTCCCATTTCTTTCTGACTATTCACATCATACTACAACTTTTTATCATTCTGCCAAGTCAGCACCTTTGGGACCACTGTGCTCTTATTACTGAGTCCCAACCCTGTATCCACCTATGACAGACATGCAGAACTCATCCATTCATTTCAGTCCACTTTTATATGGGCCTTCCCAAACTGTTGACCAATCCTGTTAATTCATCCTTTGCCTAACTTTCAAACGTCCCCCACATATTATTTTAGAGTCTAGAATACACATTACTCTCCAATCCCTATTTCTCTCTTCTCAGCTTCTTTCTCATTTTTGGTAGATTCTCACTATAGAATTGAAACCTTCATCTTCATTTCTAATACTATAGTATGCTATGTACCACTCATCCTTCCCTAAACATTCAAGAGAGAGACATTATCCCCCATACCAACCTCTGAAGCTAGCCTCTCCTATTTGTAGCTCTTGATGAGTGATTCCTCAGCTTTACAAATACAGAACATTTTGTGCGCTAATTTTTATTATTCAATGATCTAGAACAATTTTTATTCAACTTACAGACATTGTGTACAGTATGAATCAAGCAATGAATACCCTGTAATGACTTCTCAGTTTATAGGTCAGGAACCATAGCTCAAGAAAACAACTTTTCAACATTCCTAAGGGACCCCATTCCCAAAATATTCCCTCTTTGTTATTGGTATTGGCCACCCTTTTATTGAACACAAACTTGGGTCCTTCCACCTTCATATGTGCAACTTCTCTGGTGATTCTCTATAAACAAATCCAATTAACTTCTGTCTGAATATTAAACCATGAATGACAGGCTGGGGTTGTAGCTCAGTGGTAGAGCATTTGCTTAGCATGTGTAAGGCCCTGGGTTCGATTCTCAGCACCACATAAAAAGAAATAAGTAAAATAAAGATATTTTTTAAAAAATCATGAATGGGGCTGGGAATGTGGCTCAAGCGGTAGCGCGCTCGCCTGGCATGCGTGCGGCCCGGGTTCGATCCTCAGCACCACATACAAACAAAGATGTCTTGTCTGCAAATAACTAAAAAATAAATATTTAAAAAAAAAATTCTCTCTTTCTCCCTCTCTCTCTCTCTCACTCTCTCTTTAAAAAAAAAAAAAAAAAAAATCATGAATGACTTCTGGCTGGGGGATATCCCAGTGGTAGAGAACTTGCCTAGTATATTCAAGGCACTGGATTCTATCCCAGCAGCGCGCACGCACACACACACACACACACACACAGAGCAACCCACATACATGCACACACAAAACGACCTTCTTCTCCTTTTGCAGACTCCCCAAGGCAAGATACTATCTGGACTCTTTTGCCTTTAACCACTCTTCTTTGGTCTCTTTTCCTGGAACCTACATCTCTTCCATCAACACCCCTGGCAACGGTGGTTCTCAATCTATTTCTGACTCCATTCACAGACAGGTAATAGATGCCATCAATGATTACCTCTCATAGAACACTCTCCACCAGCCAACACTATTTCTCAAGCTAAGAATCATGCCCCATCATTAGGAATACTCCTGGTCTAACACAGATACCTAAAAGGTCTCTCTGAGTCTCTGAATTTCTACTTTCCTCTTGTGGTCTATAATATGATAATGAACAAGGACTGTGGATTATCACATACAGCTATTCCGTGTGTATTCATTTTGCTTCCCCTGTCTAGAAAGCAATTACTTGAACTCCCTTGCTTTAGTCAACTCTCCAAAGGACAGAGTGTCAAGTATAAAGATACCACTTCAAATATCTTCAAGTATCTTCTAACACTTTCTAGGTACCTGAAATATAGTCAAGAATTTCCAAACCACAGAAACAGAATACTATTTTGCAGGATACTAAAAAAGGATGAGGAGGTTTTATTAAAAAAGTAATTAAGAATACTGGGTTAAACTAAACTAACAGGTTTGGGGACTTTTTAGAATCCTTAATCTTACTAATCATGAATCTCAAAGAGCAGTTTTCCCAAATAGGTGTGTAACATACAAGACCCTTTCCCATTTTTTACTGTTCATAATCAGCACCTATTAACTTCTCCCTTTCTAAGGAACAAAACTGAGGAAATGCTTATTAAGCAATTAATTATTTTCTCTCAGAACTTCTTTATATCCAGTATTCCAGTATGATTTCTAACGATGTTAATAGTACTGGTTTTATGACTCATCCTAACAGCCAGTCTCGGAATCCTTCAATTACCTCCAACTCTATTACATGATACAATTACCAAAAAAAAAAAAAATTGATACATCTCAGGATACTTTTAAATTACAAATTCCCCCATTGCTTTTGAGTAGAACCTCATTTGCAAAATTTACATATAGCATCAGATCAGAAGGGTAAAATTCCATGTTTTTAAAAACAGCAAAAACCTATGAAAAGGTTTAAGTAGCAGTTTAAGTGACCTGATACCCTCTCAGCAAAACCAAACGTAATACAAATAAAAAGAATCAAGTGTATTACAAAGAACCAAGAATGAAAGATAAAATATTTTGAAAAACAGGTACCCTATTATTTTCTGAGAGATTCACAATCCTTACTTTTAACCCCTTAAAGGTTCTAAGCCCCCCCCCCCCAAAAAAAGTGCCACACTGTTGCTACTCAAATCTGACTGACCACAGGATCTCTTTTTTTTTTTTGTTCAACAATCCAATAAAAAGTTACAAACATGTTAAGTTTTATCAGTATATCTGATTGAAAAAAGAATATCACAGAAACTCCAATCCTTATTTTTCTGCTTCAACATTTTATAAGGTTGAAACAAAATAATCTTTTAGAAAAACTAAACTAGGCAACAAGTAATCACAAGGTAAATTACTTTTTTTCCCCCCTACTGGGGATTGAACCCAAGAGCACTCTATCACTGAGCTACATTCCCAGTCCTTTCTATTCTTTATTTCATTCTTAACAAGACATAACTCTTGCTTAATTACAGAGGGTGGCAAACTTGTGATCCTCCTGCCTCAGCCTTCTAAGTTGCTTGATTACAGGAGTGTATTACTGCACCCAGCCTCAAATATTTAGAAACTTCTAATGCTTCCATCTATTCTCATTTCCACTCAATTTTTCTGACCAAATTTCACTTCGGTGATTAAGCTATGGAAGCAAAATAAAGGCAAACTCTCACCTTCTTAACAGTTAACTTTCAGAATTTGCATTATAGAGGAAATAAATTCTGGACCCCACCTGGAATCATGTAAAACTATGGCCAGGGTTATAAACAGCACCTCAGAAATGCCTAAAATGTTGTACTAGCTTATTTATTCTTTATAATGAGTTTTCTCAACAGTAAAACTCTGCTGAATGGATATTCTATATTGGCTTTGCGAAAACTGTCAATATTTAGTCTCCACCCTGAAAGTTTCACCCTTATATAAACCTTTCCTAAATCAGATCTTTTCTGTCTTTTTTTTTTTTTTTTTTTTATCTTATATTACTTTGACACCCTTTTTTCCTGGAACAAGATGAGGAAATGAGCTGCAATCAGAATACCAGGCATACAACTCATCATTCAAAAGCAGTTAAATGCCATGAGCACAACAGGGATTAACCACTTTGCAAATTCACTATTTCACAACTCCAAACTAATTATGTGTTTTACAAAAACCACATAGACATACCAAAAGTATAACTGATTCTGAAATCAGCTCAACTCTATTAATTTCAGTAAGCTATTTATAGGCATTTGTTTTTATGTGTTTTTTTAAAATCAACTCTAAATTTAAACCTGCTCCTCATTTTCAGAAGCTGAAATGAACATAAAGTTAAATATAGGAAAAATATACACTAGTGAGTACAATCCACCTCCTGCTCAGTCCCTTCATGCCAAAGGCTGCAAAGAGTAAGTTTCCCAAGTAGCTTCAATTCTATAACAATTGTACTGCTCTTTAAAAAGTGTTCTGTCTTCTAGGATTAAAGTCTGTTGTAAATTTCAAAATGAAAAGTAAAAATACAATTCTTTTTATTGACAATGGTTTAAGTACATCCATAATTTAAGATTCCATTCTGGGGGCTGAGGTTTTGGCTCAGTGGCAGAGCACTTGCCTGGCATGTGTGAGGCACTGAGTTCGATCCTCAGCACCACATATAAATAAATAAATAAATAATAAAGGTACATCAACAACTAAAAAATATTTTTTTAAAATATTCCATTCTGGAAATGTCAACACTTTGGGGTAATAAAACAACTCCCAAACATGGAATAAAAGGGTCTAACTTTACTTTTTAACTGTTCTAGGAAAGACACTCGTTAAATTTTTCATAGCGAGTATTTTAAATGGGTGCACATGCAAGTGATAACATGATGTGCGATCTATCACCAGGGACATTTCAGGGGCTCTTACACCAGGGGATCAGATCTAAGCCTACTTCATCAAGTTATTGATTAGCAATGGCTTATGTTGAGACAGGGAGTGGCAGGAAGTAAGACCATATATAATGTCATTGTTGTAGCTCTAGCTAGATTTAGTATCTGTTTTCTATTGGGCCTGCTTGAAAGAAAGAGAATAAAATTAAGGTTTGTTTTTGTTTTTAAAGAATGCAAGATAAGTTCAACACATGCCACTCGATGTTCTACAGGTTGCCTCACCTGGTGAACCCTTTTACAGACACCCCCTTCACACCCCGCCTTTCCTTCAGCACTCTCCTCCTTTTTCCCTATAGGTATTTCTCGCTCCTCTTGGTTCCTTCTATGCGCAAAGGCGCCCCCTCCGGCTCCTGGGATCGCCTCTGGGGCCCGCCCGCCTGCCTCTCAGGTGTCCTCCTCCGGACCACCACTCGGACTCCCGCCCCCGCGACAGCCGCAGCTGCCACCGCAGGCATCCCCTAGCCTTATCACCCAGACTTCGTACCCTCGGCACTCCCACTCCCACCCGGCGTCTCTGGCCTCCGCGGCGCCCCCACCACACCCCAGCACCGCCCCGCAACACGCCCCCCGCCCGCGGCCCCTTACCACACATGCTGCTGGAGGCGCGGTCCGCAAGGCCAAGGGCAGACAGCTAGCGAGATTCCCGGGAGCACACCAGAGCTTCAGAAGCGGTGGACAAGCTCGGGGGCGGGGATGGCGGCGACACGACTCCCTCGAGGATGCGACGGCGGAGGTAACTATAGCCTCCTCGCCCTCCCAGGCTCCGCCAGCAACCGCCGCCGAGCCCCGCCCCTCGGCGCGCAGCGCGCCGCCGCGGGCACTCCCCATTGGGCCGCTCACGCACCGCTCACGCGCAGATACCGCCCCTCGCGCAGCCCCGCCCCCAGACCCCACGCAGGCGCTGGACAGCTGGCAGCGAAGACGTGGCAGACTCGTGGCTGCATCCGCCTCAGGTTCCTGGAGCCGCCTCCGGGCTAACTACCCGACCAACCCGGCGGTAGGGGAGGACTGGGCGCCGGCGAGAAATGATAGAAGGAGGAGGATGGAACTGCTAGCAAAGCAAATAACTGCCCAAGCTCCGAGTACTGGCACCCCACGAGGCAGGAAAGAGGAGAAAGAAAGCAAAAGACTTGGAAAGGAGATCGTGGGAGACAGACAAGTCAGGGTGGGTAAAGGACAAATAGCTGAGGAAAAACTGCAAATGATTAGAAGAGGTGAGGAGAGGAGAGAGAGGTATCAGAATTCTTGACTGCAAATCGCCATTCAGGTTCGGGCAGTCTTTCTGGTGACAGGCCTTTCAGTTCCCAACTTAAGATCTGAGTAATGTGCTTGACCTCTAAAAGCCCTCCGTACCCATCCATCGCCTCCCTAATCCTCAGTTTATTTCGGAGAGAGGAGGAATGGCAGGCTCAACTATCCAACACTCTGCGCCTGGACTTAAGAGACCTGGCCCTACTCTGCTGGCCCACCTGAGAGGACTGAAAACTGGCCGTCAGCACATTTGACTCATGAACTTTTAGTCCTATAAATTAATATACCACCATTCCTGCCAAGAGAGACTTGATTAGAGAGGAATGTTTCTGAAAAATCATTACCTGCGCGTTTGCTTCAGGAAGATTTAAATGGTATCTTTACTCAAATGTAGATAGTTATCAGATTTCTATTAATAGCTCTAGACTAGAATCACATCAACTTATATGGCACACAGAAACCCTGGTGTTCTGACCGCGGTTGAGGCAGCCCTTTACACTCCAAGAGGCTGAACATGTAGTTCTCCAACTGGACCAACAATTCTCAGTTCTTTTGCACATTTTGGTTACTCTACTGGAGTCCCCCACACACACCCCATAACTGTGTAAACGTTGCCTCTTCAAGGAAACCTTTTTTTTCCCCTCCCCAAACATAGAGACATGACTTAAACTCTGATTCTTTGAGCTGCCACCTTTAAAGCAACATGTTTCTATATTTTATGATTCTTTTAATATCTCCTCACTAAGCTACATAAGTTTCTTGAAGTTAGAATGAGTATATAGCCAACAACTAGTATAGACTCTACCAAGAAGTAATGGATGGAAAAATTTTTTGAAGTAGTGAAAAGAAAAATATCATCTTAGCAGAATTGATCTTTCACAGCTAGTTATAGAATCAAGTGAGCAAAGGACATGTGTGCATGTACAAATATGTCAAAAATGAATCCCATAATTATGTATAATTATAATGCACCAATAAAAATTGTAAAAAGGAGATAGACTTGAAAATGTCACATTTAACTAGCAAAGTGTTTCTCACCTAAAAGCCCTTTGTTATTTCAAGTCCTTAAAGACAGTCCCTAAATGAGTCATGCAACGTGGCAAATGCACAGGAGGGTCACAAGTTCCACATCAGCCAGAGCAACTTAGCGAGACCCTGTCTCAAAGTAAAACATTACACAATAAAGGACTGGATATGTAGCTCAGAAGCAGAGCACCCCTGGACTTAATCCCCGGTACTGAGGAAACAAAGGAAAAGATAAATCTCTGTTTTTGTTTTTAATCTGAAGACCTCCCCTTCCTGTATTGGGGATTGAACCCAGGGGTGATCTGCCTCTGAGCTACATCCCAGCTTTTTATTTATTTATTTTTTTATTTTGAGACAGGGTCTCACTAGGTTGTTTAAGCCCTTGCTAAGTTTCTGAGGTTGTTCTGGAACTTGGGATCCTCCTACCTCAGCCTCCTGAGTTTCTGGGATTGCAGGCATGCACCACAACTCCCAGTGGCAATACATTTCTTAATTCAAGAAACAAAGTCTCTGTAGATATACATCTTAGCCTAAGAACCCTCATCTAAGAGTTTCTGGCAAGATTTGGATGAGATTGCCGAAGACTCAAGGTGTGGTTCCAATGCTTAAGCAATATCTTTGTTCACTGGCAGAAAAGCTATTGACACCAGCTTGCCACTAAAGTTCTCAGGCTCCCAACTATTAAAATCTATTGAACCCCTTGCTTTCTTCTTGCCTGATACTCTCTCACAATGACTTACCAGTCTGTCCTATCCATCTCTATTCTACAGCTGTTTTGGAAACTGCTTATGTACCAGTTGAAAGGAAGAAACTTTAAAAGCTAATATTTACCCAACCCAGCCTTAAACAACATCACTAACACCATAACAAAGAAACCTTTGTAACTATGGGCCAGTCAAGACACTGATACAGAAGAACTTTGTCTAACCCTCAGCTATATGGAGCTCTGCTTTAGGTATTTTGAGAATAAAGACAGAAGAGAAAAATAAATGATACATGAAGGAAAGGGGACATCTGGGTCTAATTTGAACATCGAGAAAATGGAAAGGATTTTCTCTCCTAATCAAAAAGTTCTGAACTAACTTAACTTTAAAAGGAGAGTAATGAACAGGGATGAGAGGTGGGAGGGAAAGGGAGAGAGAAGGGAAAATGCATGGAAACGGAAGGAGACCCTCAGAGTTATACAAAAGTACATACAAGAGGAAGTGAGGGGAAGGGGAAAAATAATACAAGGGGGACAAACGAATGTCAGTAGAGGGGGCAGAGAGAGAAGAGGGGAGGGGAGGGGAGGGGAGGGGTGATAGTAGAGGATAGGAAAGGCAGCAGAATACAACAGACACTAGTATGGCAATATGTAAATCAATGGATGTGTAACTGATGTGATTCTGCAATCTGTATATGGGGTAAAAATGGGAGCTCATAACCCACTTGAATCAAATTGTGAAATATGATATATCAAGAACTATGTAATGTTTTGAACAGCCAACAATAAAAAATTAAAAAAAAAGGCTAAAAAAAATAAAAAATAAAAAAATAAATAAATAAAAGGAGAGTAATGACATATCATTCATCATTTCTTTATGGAGGTACATTTCCCTATTCACATATTTAGTCCCATCAGATTCAATGGCTATCAGTGTCCTCCTTACCATGAAGCTTGATGGGTTGAAGGATGGCTGGGCTTCCGGTTGCCATTTCTAAAGAATCAAAAAACTATAGTTGAAATAGCTTAAGGTTTTTAAACATCCCCATGTTTGTGATTTTTGTAACCCTCTGTCTTCATATTCCAATAAATACCAATAGCTATTAAGACAAAAAGGCTTGTATATAATAAAAATATGAGGAGCTAGGACACATATGTCCCAATCTTAGGGAATTTTGTAGAAATATATCCAATGGACAGAAAAAATGGTGGCATGTACCAAAGGAAAAAGAAATAAGTTGAGCCCCTGAGGCCTATGAGAAGGAAAAAAAAGACAAGAATAAGAGGCACCCACATGAGTGAACCACTGTTATTCCACCATGGCTACAATTCATCCTGAGAACCTTCACACAAGAGGAACCTTTCAAAAATACAAATCGGACCTTATTTAACCCTGCTTCCCATCCAATGGGTACCTTTCCCCTTCAAGAGGCATTCCAGACTCCTGTGGATACCTACATAGTTATTCAGGATCTCACTCCTGACAGTTTTATTAGTGTCATCTCCTACCACGCTATTTCAGCATCTTGTTGTCCAACTCTACTAAACTCCTGCAAGTTCCTGAAAAAAAAAAAAAGAATACCATCTCCAACTTCTAGGGCTGGGATTGTAGGGTGCTCGCCTAGCATGCGCAGGGGCCCTGGGTTCGATCCTCAGCACCACATAAAAATAAATGAATGGAATAAAGGTATTAAATTTAAAAAAATTATTTATCTTTACATTTATCCTTTTTGGAAAAAAGCATTAAAAAGGAACAGACTTTCCTCAGCTGCCACCGCAGTGATTTATCCTTCTGAGAAAGCTAAGGATTTACTGGGTGAGGCCCTCTCCTCACTGAAGTAGCACTGAGCATACCCTCACCATGGCCTTCATTCCTGAACTTGTCTGCATCTAGCCCAATCTCATCCTTCATGGAGAAGAATATTAAAAACAATGTCGTAATTAAAACATCTGGTGGGGCTGCGATTGTGGCTTAGCAGTAGAGTGTTTGCCTAGCATGAGTGAGGCCCTGAGTTCGATTCTCAGCACCACATAAAAAAAAAATAAAAAAGGTATGTGTCCAACAACAACTAAAAAAAATAAATAAATAAAATATCTGGTGTAAATTTTGGACCTTTTGGGCCTGGCTTGTTTGCAAAGGCCCAGGCCAATGTCGACATCAGGACCCTCATCAGCAATGTGGGGGCTGGCAGACCTGTTCCAGCAGGAGGGCCTGTCTCCACCACCATCACTGCTGCCCCAGCTGAGGAGAAGGAAGTGGAAGCAAAGAAACAAGAATCTGAGGAGTCTGACAATGACGTGGGATTTGATCTTTTTAACTAAACCTCTTTTGTAACATGTTCAATAAAAAGTAAAACGTGGAGCAGAGGAGGAAAAACAAAAAGGAGAACCAGGTATTAAATGGCTGGGGTTTGACTATACAAGGACTGGATAGCCACCCACAAAATGACATTATAAGGCAGCCAGAAAATTCCCTTGTCAAAAATTGTCTCCATTCCCTACCCATTACATTGTCTTAACTCTACCTGTCCATGTGCATTTAATACAGAACACTCCCACGACTTAATGTATTAGTTGATTAATACAGAACACTCATGGGAGTTCTGTATTAATCAACTATTGATTATATTGAATCAATAGTTAATGATTCAACATAAACTATTAACACAGTAAATAGTTTAATAAATAATAGAGACTATTTATAGGGTTACCTTTTATTTGGATAACAGTTGTGAAAAGTTTCCTGGGAAGTGGGGGTTGTAATAGGGATAAGATAAATATAATTCTAAAATCAGGAGTAGAATTGAACAGACTACCTTGGGCAAGAAAGGGGCAATATAAGGATATGTGGAACTGAATATGGTGATGGGGGACAAGATATGGAAGAAGGAATTAGAAATTGTTGATGAAACAAACTTTATTCATTGTAATTGCTAATTTTATGAGTTAACATGGCTGGACCACTGTGCCCAGATATTTAGTGAAATATCACTCTGGACATTTCTAGAAGAATGTTTTTGGATGAGCATGGCTTTAAATTAGTGGGTTTTGAGTAAAGCAGATTGCCCTCCATATTGTGGATGGGCTTTATACAATCAGTTGAAGGACTGAATAAGATCAGACTGACCTCTCTCAAGAAAAACAAAAACATTGTCAGCAAATAACCTCTGGGTTTGAGCTAAAGCATGCAACAGTGGCTCTTCCCTGGGTGTCCACCCTAATGGCCCACACTGTAGATTTTGGACTTTCCAGCCTTCTTTTATAGCTGCATAAACCAGTTCCTTAAATAAATCAATCAAAATCAAAATATCTCTCTCTCTCTCTCTCTCTCTCCCTCTTTCCATATATACATGTATATACATCTCTCCATATATACGTGTATACATAAACATATGTGTATATACATATATATGCATATATGTGTATAAGATATGTATGTATATATGCATATATATGTGCATATAAATACTATCATGTGGGTCACTTAATGATAGAGATATGTTCTGAGAAATGTATTATTAGGTGAAACTGTCATCATGCAAATATCACAGAGTATAGTTATGTAAACTTAGATGGTATAGATCACTAATTCAACATGTTCAATTCATGCAAGCTTTTTTCTTACAACTAAAAAGAGTACATTATAAAATAATTAGGGCTGGGGTTGTGGCTCAGAGGAAGAGCACTCGCCTAGCATGCATGAGGCACTAGGTTCAATCCTCAGCACCACATAAAAATTAAAAAAAGATATTGTGTCCACCTATAACTAAAAAATAAATATTAAAAAAACCTGCACAAATTTAAAAATAAAATAATAAAATAATTATAAAAAGCATAGTATAGCAAATATGTAAACCAATAACATAGTCACTTATTATCATTATCAAATATTATATACTTGGCTGGGGGTGTGGCTCAGTGGTAGAGTGCATGCTTAACATATGCAAGACACCAGGTTCAAACGCCCACTAAAAAAATTTGGGCTGTATAGCTCAGTGGCAGAGTATTTTCTTAGTATGTACAAGATTTAGAATTCAATCACCAGCACTGCCAAAAAATGTTTTATATACTGTACATAATTATATGTGCTATATGCTTTTATACAACTGATAATGCCATAAGTTTGTTTACAACAGCATCACCCTTATACACATGAGCAATGAGTTGTGCCATATATTATGATGTCTCTAGGTGATAGGAATTTTTCGGCTTCATTATAACCTTACAGGACACATCATATATGTAGTCTGTCATTGACCAAAATGTCATCATGTAGTACCTGACTCCAGCTAGGTGAATTTATAGTAGTCTACCCTTACCCAAGGGGGATAAAATGTCCTCCCTCAGGATTATATAAAATTTCCAGCCTTATGTCACAACGTAGTTTGTAAGGATTTTGATTGTCTTTCTCCTACAAGATATCACATTGTTCCATTACTTTAATAACCATATGCAATGGGACCTAGAAAACAAGGTCCCCCATGCTTATTGGTAGGACACTTGAATGTTAGAGGATAGGAAATAAACATGAAAAAAAAAATCAGAGGTCTTCTACTTCAGTGGCATTTCTAGGGGCCCGGTGGTATGAAGCATGTCAAGATAGCCCTTCTTGATCAACAAACATATGGCAAAAATGTTCATTATCTCTAGTAATTAGAGAAATGCAAATCAAAACTACTCTAAGATTTCATCTCACTCCAGTCAGAATGGCAATAATCAAGAATACAAGCAATAATAAGTGTTGGTGAGGACGTAGGTGAAAAGGTACACACATACATTGTTGGTGGGACTGCAAATTGGTGCAACCACTATGGAAACAGTATAGAGATTCCTTAGAAAACTTGGAATGGAACCACCATTTGACACGGCTATCCCACTCCTCAGTTCATACCCAAAGGACTTAAAATCAGCATACTACATTGATATGGCTCAGTGATGTAGCCATATCAATGTTTATAGTAGCTCAATTCACAATAGCTAAACTATGAAACCAAATTAGATGTCCTTCAACAGATGAATGGATAAAGAAAATGTGGTACATCTACACAGTGGAATATTACTCAGCATTAAAGAAGAATAAAATTATAGCATTTGCAGGTAAATGGATGGAACTAGAGAATATCATGCTAAGTGAAATAATCCCAAAAAACTAAAAGCCAAATGTTTTCTCTGACAAGTGGATGCTGATCTATAGTGGAGCTGAGGGATAGGGAACAATGAAGGAACTTTGGTTTGTGTAGAGGGGACAGGGGAGGGGTGGGGTTGTGGGGATAGGAAGGACACTAGAAAGAAACAGACGTTATTACCCTATATCATGTATGATTATACTAGCGGAGTGACTCTGAATTATGTACAACCAGAGGAATGAGAAGTTGTGCTCCCTTTGTATACTATATGTCAAAATGCATTCTACTATAAAATTAATTAATTAATTAATTAATTTAAAAAGATAGCCCTTCTAAGGTATGAGAATGTTAAGGTTTAGATATAGGCATCTCCCAAAATTTCATGTGTGAGACAATGCAAGAATTTTCAAATGTGAAATGATTAGATTATAAGAGGTATAACCAAAATCGTACATTAGTTCGTTGATATGGATTGACTAGGTGGTAAATGTAGATAGGTAAGGTATGGCTAGAAGAGATGAGTCACAATGGGGGCATGCCTTTAGTGCTTATATTTATCCGTGGTGAGTGGGGGCCCCTCTGTCTGTTTCCTGATTGCCATGTTCTGAGCTGCTTTCTTCCTTCACACCTTTCCACCATGATGTTCTGCTCACCTAGGTCCCAGGTAATGGGGTCAACTGTCTATAGACTGAGACCTCAGAAACCATGACCCCCAAATACATTTTCCTATTCTAATTGTTCTTGTCAGTTTTTTGTGTGTTTTTTTTTAAACTGCATCTAAAAGAGACACAATGCCTACAGGGCCTTTTTGGATTTTGGAGGAAATATATATCCCATTTGGGTGGGCTACTCCAGGACATTTACCAAATGACCTAGAAAGCTGCTTTTAAGATTTTGAGTTAAAACTACAACAACAACAACAACAACAAAAAAAAAAAAAAAAAAAAAAACAGCCTCAGAAGGAAAAAAAAAAAAAATGATGTCTCTATGATAAATCCATGCTGCTAGGCAAGCTGCTCCGCCAATTGGGCCACATGATCCAGAAGATCCAATGGTGGTTAAAGTATCAGTGACAAGAGAGGGAAGCTGTTTGGAACCTTTGGCAGGCCTTTATAGATTAATGATAGTGCAGACCATTGGGATTTTAGAGTAAAGCCCTGCCATCCTTTGTGGCAAAAATTCTCCTTTTGGGAAATAGCTTTTTACCTACGTCAAGGCTCAATGATGGGTCACCAAGGTACCATGCAGTTTGAATTTCCTATCATGATCCAGGTGTCACCTGACCCACCAACCCATAAATTTTGGTGTGCACAGCAGCACTTCATCATCAAATGAAAGTGGCACACACCAAGCACGCCTTTAAGGCACAGTAAGTTACATAAAGAAGTGAACCAAAAATTCCCATGCCTCACTCATGCTACACTTGCTCTTCTCTTTCTCAGCATGAACCTCCCATGAGGGGAGCATACTGTGACCAGTGGAGACAAAGAGAAGACTTGGATCTGCCTCATAGATTCTTCTGCATGATATGCAGGCATCACTCCAAAGTGGGCTGCAGCAAAACAGACCCTTTCTGGGATATCCCTGAAGGATAGTGGTGAAGAGAAACCCCCCAGTGAGAATAACTTTGAGAGGTATACTTGGTTGTGTGCTTTGCTTGGAAGATAAAAAGGTCAGGGTTGGGATGTGACTCAATGGTAGGCCTAGCATGTCATGCAAGGCCCTGAGTTCAATCCCCCAGCACTACCAAAAGAGGAGTGGGGTGGGGGCAAAGAATGAAGGATTCAATAGGAAAAAAAAAATCAACAAGAGAGTTATGATACTGACTGTGGTGACAGTTCCTGACTACCAGGGGGGGAGATTGGACTACCACTCCACAAAAGAGATAAGGAAGAATATGTCTGATGAGAGGACCTTAGGGTTTCTCTTTATGTTACCATTCTCCATGATTAAGGAAAATAACAACGTCTTCCAGGCAGGACTGCTAATAGTCCACACCCTTTTGAAGGTTTGGATTGTCTCACCAGGTAAAGGATCTTAAGCAGATTAGATGCTGGCTGAAGGCAAAGGTAAAGGCAATGCAGAATGTGTAGTGAAGAAGGTGATTGTAAAAAAAAAAAAAAAAAAAAAAAAAAAAAAAAACCAGCTGCAACCATCTGGCCAGTTACAGAAGTGAAACTAATTTTCCTAATATTTCTTCCTTATTTTGTAATGTTTGTGTTCATATATATGTGTATATATTAATATACATAATCAGATGTTTTCCCCTGTCTCTTATATGTGATATAAGTAAGACATATTACCTTTATTTTAGACTGAAGTTTTGTTAATTTTACATATTAGTATTTAGGTTACAGGAGATGAAGGAAGAGTAAACATCACTCAAAGAGTTGTACAGGACAATTATACCATGTTAGGTGGAAGTGTGACCTTTGTATCATCTCTATCTGGAGAGTAAGGCTTAAGGAGATGCATATGGGTATTGAGTTGATAAGGGGTGGACTTGAGATGGTTAAATGTGTGTGCCAGCCTGGGTGGGCTACAGTGATCAGATATACATTTATTTTGGCTGTTTCCATGAGGGTATTTTTGGAAGAGAGGAACTTAAATCAGATGGCAGATGGCCCTTCATAGTGTAAGTGAACTCTATCTAGTCAGTAGAAAGTCCTAAAAGAACAAAACACTGTCGGGCCTGGTGGCACATGCCTATAATCCCAGCAGCTCAGGAAGCTGAGGCAGGAGGATGGTGAGTTCAAAGCCAGCTTCAGCAATTTAGTGAGGTCCTAAGCAACTCAGTGAGACCCTGTCTAAATAAAATCCAAAAAAAAGGGCTGGGGATGTGGCTAAGTGGTTGAGTGCCCCTGAGATCAATCCCTGATACCAAACAAAAACAAAAACCAATCAAACAACAACAGCAAAAAACTAACTGCCCCAAGAAAGATTTGCCAGCTGATGGCCTTCAGATGACAGCCCACCCTATAGACTTTGGATTTGTTAGCCTTTCCAACTGTGAGACAATTCCTCATGTGTATACATGATCTCTATATTTTACACACACTCACACACACACACAAACACCTCCAATGCTAATCTTATTGACTTCCACCAAGTTGAATGTATCTATTTGTTTTAAATTTCTAATATGCAGAGCTTTCAATGACAAATAATAGAAACCCACTCAAGCTACATGAAGGTATTTATCAGCTAATGTAATTGGAAAGGACAGGGAGAGAAACAGCTTTGGGCATATGTATTCCTAGGAACACAAAAAGTCTTGTAAGGATTCAATGTTGTCGAAATCCACGTCTCTGTGGCCTCTTGGACAGGGAAATGGCACTGAAGCTACTTCAGAATCATATCTGTATAGATTACACAGTCCAAGGGGAGAAAGAGAGAAGCTGTGTCTCTATCCTTGTTTTATATATTCAGGTGAGGATTCCAATCAATCCAGTGGGGCAAAGAAGGAGAATACTGAGATTAGACAGTTCAGTTTTTCAAAGCAAAGGGGAAAGTGTTGCTAAAAAAAAATGCAGAAGGAACACCAAGAATATAACAAGATGTCCACTACATCAGGTGAACATGGCTTGATTGCCCCTTTCATCCTCTGAGGACAAAGGCTACTGATCCAACCAGAAGTAGGACTCTCTCCCTGACATTCCCATTCAGGGTAGCTCCAAATTTTCCCAGCAGGCAGAAGCTGGAGCAGAGTTCTCTAGCTCTGGTAGGAAGAAACCCATTCTTCTGCCAAGAAAGTTAACAAATTGAAAACCATGAGATTAACTGGTCCTATCTTTAACCTACTATTTCTGTCCTGTAGGATGTAGTTAGAGCCAGCTTAAGGGGTGGACCATTCAGGAAGCTGCTGAAAGAGCACTAGAAATTTAAGAAGAGAAAAAGTGCTATTTTATAACATTTCTTTCAGAAGATATAAAAGTTGCTTCAGGATAGTTACAGTGTTTGCCACTTCCCCAGCAAAGAAGGCAGAATATTGTGAGTAGACTGCTCTGTTTTCAAAGCTAAGAGCAAAGTGTTGCTAAAAGAATGAAAAAGGAACACCAAGAATGTACAAAAGATGTCTCCTACATCAGTTGAACATAATATTAGGCAACTTGGATGTAGAGAAACTGTGTATCAAGTTGAGTTTCCCAAGAGGGAAGCAGATTGCCTTTGGACTACAGAGTAGCCAACTTCATATTCCTGCATAAAAAATGGACCTCCCCGCACATACCACTGCTATGCCTACTGTGGTTCTCGATTAAATAAGAGATTTAATTTAATTTAATTCTTGTCCACTAGAAAGCACCTCTGAAGGCGTGGAAAGCGTATCTGCCTTCCCTGAGGTAAGAATACTCAGGAGGGGTATGTGAGTCCAATACCCTTAAGGAAGAGTAGTATAGAGCAGTGTGCATAGGTTTTGCAGCTGGAATGTCAGGGTTCGTATTCTTGACTTTTCTACTTAAGATATAGGGCAATGAATCTAGGTGTGGTAGCACACATCTGCAATCCCCGAGAGGCTGAGACAGGAAGATTGCAAGTTTGAGATCAGCCTTAGCAATTTAGTGAGACTCTGCCTTAAAATAAAAAAATAAAAAGATCTGGGAATGTAGCTCAGGGGTAAAGCACCTCTGGGTTCAATCCCTGGTACAAAAAAAAAAAAAAAAAAGCAGGGGGTGGAGGCTAGAAATGTAGCTCAGAAGAACACTTGCATAGCATGTGCAAGCCCCTAGGTGGAATTCCCAGCACCACAAATAAAACCAAAAGCAACCTCCACCAAAACACACACACACACACACACACACACACACACACGGCAATGGAAAACGTGCCTTTCCTCCCTGTACCTCTGTTATAAAAATAGGAACAAAATAGGAAGTTACCTATGTAATAGGATTGAGTAACTTCATTAATGTTAGGTGCTTAATCAGCACCTATCACCTAGTAAATGCTCATAAAAGTTTGCTATTCATATGAATTTTGCTCCCATATGGTCATATCATTTTGTATGGGCTTCAGCCTAATTTTGATCAGTGAAAAATCTTCAATTACTTCCCCCCGCCATGGGGGATCGAACCCAGGGGTGCTTAACCACTGAGTCATATTCCTAGCCCCCCCCCCCCCCCCCCGCTTTTTTAACATTTAGAGACAGGGTCTCAACTAAGTTGCTGAGACTGGCTTTGAACTTGCCATCCTCCAACGCAGCCTCCTGAGCTGCTGGGATTACAGGCATGTGCCATAATGCCTGGCCCTCAATTACTCTTGACTAATCATCTTAGTTTTATCTATTGGAAAGTCCTAGATTTATAGTATTTTCAAGAATATTTTATGTAAAAATACTACATATATTGGGAGGTTTTAATTTCTATCTTTGTTTTAGTTAAATACAACTAATAATTATTATTCTTTCTTTGGGATCATATGGGAGACCAAGTATAATTTAAATGTTCAAAAATAAAAACTATTACCTAATTAAACTATACCTGATAAATTAATTGCTAACTGAATGAGTCCTCTGTTAAAATGTAATCAGTTCCAAGTTACAGAATACCCCATTACAGTGGTTACAAGAAATACATATTATCTCTCATGATAAAACTTTGAAAGTGGTTGGTTGCTTGCCTGGATCAAAGATCAACAATAGCCTTAAGGATCCCCCCCACCTTTTTCTGTCTGTGACATTCTCAGTGGACTGATATTTTTGTTTATTTTGTTATGATTACAAGTTGATTGTCACCGCTTTGGGAATCAAAGAAAGAAGTTTTCTTTCTAGAGATTAACTTAATCAGGGAAGGAAATTAGGAAATCTTTCTAGAATTCTACAACAGATTTTCTTATAGCTCACTGGCCAAGGCTGGGTCATACGTTTACCCCTAGAGTAATGACTGACAATGAGAAATAGTGTTAAATGATTGTGTTAGACTAACTGTAACCTATGTCCTGGGATTAAGGCAGGACCTACCTTCCCTGGGCATGTTACCATGAACTGGTAACTAAAAGGGCCTCTCTTAGCAAGTACTGGGGATGTATGTTGGGCTGGCAACCAGGACTTTGTGCAGCACTCTCCACATTGCCCACTGCTACTTCTGCACCATTTCTAGCTAAGCACATCTACTTTACATTTAAGCCATTCTTAGCATTTTCCAGTTCCCAAATACATACCTCTGATTCTGAATGCATTGCTCCTTATGCCTACAATGTTCTTTCTTCACATTTCCTCCTTGTTTTTCATGGCTGCTAATTTGTGTAAGGAAATGTTTCTAATATACTGCCCTCTCCATTTCATGATTTCCTGTCTTCTAATAATCAAACCCTCCACCCACTTAGTCACTTATTCTAGGCCATATCTAAGATTTCTTAATAACTTTTCTCTCAAAATATTAATTTCTTGTAGCCTCAAGTAAAAGTCTTGTTAAGGTAGCTTACAAAGTAATATCCAGTGTCCTGCCTGAATTCATCTATAATAGCCCAGGAAATAAATTCTCCAACCTTACCATCTGGTCCTATGAACCAAAAGACAAAAATAAAAACTTTAATTCCCAACATTCACAACTGTTAAAGAGTTCTTCCTGCTTTTTTCCTTTATTAAATTATTTATTTATTCTAATTTATTATACACGATGGCAGAATGCAATTCATTTCAGATTATACATACAGAGCACAATTTTTCAAGTCACTGGTTGTATACAAAGTATTTTCACACCATTTGTGTCTTCATACATGTACTTATGGTAATGATGTCTAACTCATTCCACTGTCATTCCTACCATCTTGCTCTCTCCTTTCCCCTCCCTCCTCTTTGCCCTATCTAAAGTTCCTCCATTCCTCTCATGCTCCCCCACCATTGCCATTATGAGTTATCATCCTCATATCAAAGAAAACATTCAGCCTTTGGTTTTTGGGGACTGGCTTACTTCACTTAGCATTATATTCTCCAACTCCATCCATTTACCTGCAAATTCCATGAATTTATTCTCTTTTAATGTTGAGTGATGTTCCATTGTGTATATACACCAAAGTTTCCCTATCCATTCATCCACTGGAGGGCATCTGGGTTGGTTCTACAATTTAGGTATTATGAATAGTATGCTGTTTTTAAGTCCTTTGGGTATAAACTGAGGAGTGGGGATAGCTGGGTCAAATGATGGTTACACTCCAAATCTATCTTAATCCCTGTAAATGCAATGTATCATTGCTATTTGCCTCCCCACCACCTCCCTGGTATTTTTGGTGAACTTCTATCTCTGAATTACTATAGAAAAAGAAAGGAAGGCTAATATGTTATTTTGGCTATAACAGTAGTAACTCCTGTGGTGAAGAAATAACTTCAAATTTCTGACATGACACAGAAACTAGTATTAACTAATACAGCTTTTACATTTTAAAAATAATGTATGGCTCTCTGAATCAGAAGATAATGGAAGAAAGACCAAAGCAGTCTCTCTCCCTTTTTTCTGAGATTCTGCAGTTTCTCTCAATTCAGCTCTGTCTTATAACCAGTTGAAAGTGTGTCTAGTCCTTGAATTTTCAGTTTGTTTATTTATCTTTTAGTGCTGTGCATCAGATCCAGTGCTTCAAATATGCTAGGCAAGGGGCTGGGGATGTGGCCCAAGCGGTAGCATGCTCGCCTGGCATGCGTGCGGCCCGAGTTCGATCCTCAGCACCACATACAAACAAATGTTGTGTCTGCCGAAAAACTAAAAAATAAATATTAAAATTCTCTCTCTCTCAAAAAAAAAAAAAAATATGCTAGGCAAGTGCCTTACCACTGAACTATATCCCTAGCTTCCAATGTGATTTTTTTAAAGTTGTAATATAAAAGCATTTTTTGGTCTTTCATCAAGAAGTTATATGCTGTTACACTGGTGGCTACTAGCCAGATAACATTTTAAAACCAGAACCATTAAACAGTTTTAGATGTCTCACAAAAAAGTTAATCCATTTTAGAATATTTTAAAAACATTCTCCTTATTTACTTCTGTATAAAAACTGTAAATAAATCAGATGGGGAAAAACGTATTTTAAACGCTGCTTCATATACTGAGCAAAGAAGGCACCATGAGAAATGAGGAACAAAAATAAAAATATCCCTGGACAAAATCCACGTGTACAGAAGATGACTCAGGATGTTAAAAATAATTCATGTGAGGTAAAGCAAACATGCAACATTTATATATCATTCTCTGAGGAATGGGCATTTTTTATTACTCCTCAAGTTCCTTAGCATATTAATAACAACAGCTTGGTATATATTATCAATAAGTCCAATTGTTGTATTCAAAGAAATGCTAGATTATTTTATGGTGAGTTTGCTTCTTTTTCATCTGCTTCATCATCCATTACCTAAAACCAAAAAGAGAAAGAACTTAAGAATAAAGAAAAGGTTTAGAAATTGCTATTTTCCAAATTTTAATATTACTTTCCTTTCTGATATAGGCTACAACAACACATGGCAATCCAATAAGAAGAAATCTATCAACATCCCCCCAAAACAAAGTTTAAATCATAACCTGACATAGTAAAATGTGTACAGATTAATTAAAGCACTGGTCTCTTTTCCATGCTTCAAAAAAGGTTTCCAGTAACAGAGTTTCAACTGTGCTAAGACTACAAATGATTAACTGGTATATCTCATAAGACCAAGATAAATGGGGTCCGGGATTTAGCTCAGTGGCAGAGTGCTTGCCAATATGCGTAGCCCTGAGTTCCATCCTTAGTCTAAAAAAAAAAAAAGAAGAAGACTAAAATAAATAATTGTTTGTCTTTTTTTCCAAAAGTGTCTTATTTACTTAAATATTTCCTGAGGAGGTAAATCAAACTATTATTAGAAGCCAGGTGCAATGGCACAGGTCTTTAATCCCAGCTACTCAGGAGGCTGAGGCAGGAAGATCACAAGTTTCAGGACAGCTTGGACAACTTGCAAGACCCTATTTTAAAATATAAAAAGGGCTATGGGTGTAGCTCAATGGTAGAGGACCCCTATGAAGCCCTAGTATCTCCAAAATGAAAAAGAAAAACGAATCCCTTAAAAAAGTAAGAAAAAAAAGCCATATTAATTAATTAATTATTTTGGTCTGATTCAAATAAAAAATCATTTTCAACTTTTTTTAAATATTTATTTTTCAGTTGCAGTTGGACACAATATCTTTATTTTGTTTTTATATGGTGCTGAGAATGGAACCCAGTGCCTCATGCATGCTAGGTGGCGCACTATCACTTGAGCCACATCCCCAGCCCCTCATTTTCAACTTTTTTAAAAATGAAGATTTTTAGTGAAAAAAATACTAATAAATACTTACAGAAAAATAAATGAAAAGGTGAATATCTTTAGATGAGCTAATATATTACTCAGATAAGAAAGACCAACTCCTTTGGTGAGGAAAAGAACTATATAAATCCATGAGTGTTTTTTATCACCACCACACCTACTGCCAATTCAAGTTTACAATCCAACAGTCAATTCATCACTCCACCCTAGACAAAGGAATAAAAATGTTCCTTTTCTCATATATATATATATATATATATATATATATATATATATATATCAATGGACTCTTATTTTATTTTTTTATATGCAGTGCTGAGAATTGAATCCAGAGCCTCACACGTTAGACAAATGCTCCACCACTGAGCCACAATTCCAGCCCCTGTTCCTTTTTTCTTGTCAAGCCACCGAAGTGTCAACAAATGCAATTTAAAAAACAAAGGCATACAGGGGAAAAAAGAACAAAAATAAGTTAAAAAAGAAACAAAAAAATAGAGGAGCTACGTGTAATGGCACACATCTGTAGTCTCAGCTACTTGGGAGGCTGAGGCAGAAGGATTGCTTGAGCCCAGGAATTAAAGACCAGCCTGGGCAGCATTGTGAGACTCCAATCTCAAAAGGAAAAAAAAAGAGTAAATGGCTATAAAGTCTTGATGAATTTGGTTTTGATCTGAGATAAGTGACAAACAATGGCAAAAGAATTATCTGATAGTTTGTCCTTTGGGTTGAATAGAAATGGATATTTTACTTGCAAGGAATTTAATAATTTAAATCCAATCAGAACAACACCCACTCCAAAGAATTTTGTAAATCAATTGTATTTTAGGCAGAATTATCCCTAAGTTTGGAATACTATTCCCAAGTACTTATTTAATACAAACCATGTAAAGGGTGTTTGTAAGATACAGGTTAATTGTTGCAGAGAAATATGAAGACCTAGAGCTGACTTCTAGTCTCTCAGGTAACTTACACATAAACAGACACACAGAAAGCAGCTTTGGACCAAAGGAGTTTTAAATTTCAAGCAGAGGTGTGATAAGAACTTCAAAGAGAAGATGGCATATACTGAACCAAAAGGACAGATTTTATTACTACTCAGATCTCTTATTACTACTCAAAGAAGCTGGGAGGAAACACCCTCTCCCCTAGAGTACAGAATTATTTGAGAAGTTTTCTCAAATTTCAAAATGTTATTTTCTCCTTTATAACTTCTTTCCATAAAGCCCATACTTCCTGGCTGAGAATCAGTGCAGTAAAAATCACCATGACTGCTGAGAAGATGCTGTTCTATATTTTTTAGGCATGTTAGGGCAGAAAAATTATGCTGACATTGTGTTATAGATAAAGCTCTATAAGCCTACTTAGTACTCTCTTTTACCATACAATAAAGTATGATTCCTTGATGATTTCCTTGCTTGCATTATTAAGAACAAGAATTAGGGCTGGGGATGTAGTTCAATAGTAGAGCTCTTGCCTGGTATATGCTAGACCCTGGGTTCAATCTCTAGTACCAAAAAAATAAAAATAAAATAAAATTTAAAGAGAGAGAGAGAGAGATAGAGAGAGAAAATGAACACGAAGTAGATAAATGATGTAGTAGAGCTCCTTCAACTAAAGATTTCAAAAAGTTATCTATACAATGGCATGATGGTTCAGAATTTTTCTAGTCAGAGCAGCAGCATGATCTCTGACTCTGTTTCCTTATATACAATATGGGAATGATTTAATGTACTTTAGAGGATTAAATGAGTTAATATTTGTGAAAGTGCCTGTCACACGGTAGACACCAAAGTTAACTTCTAAAATAATGAATTTTAAGATGAAGAGCACTAGAAGAGTAACCAAAAATCAAGACTGAATTAATTATAGCAAATGAATTAAAAATGGCAGAAAACTACAAATATCCATAATAACATTGAATGTAAATGGTCTCAACTCCCCAATTAAAAGACCAAGATTTGCAGAATCAATAAACAAACAGGATCCAACAATATGCTGTTTGCAAGAAACTTACCTCATAGGCAAAGATACCCACAGGATGAAGGTAAAAAGATGGAAAATAACATATTTCACCCAAATGAGTCCCAAAACAAACAGGAGTAGCTAGTCTTATATCTAACAAAGCAGATTTCAAGCAAAAATTCATCAGAAGAGACAAAGAAGGCCACTATACCTGGTACAGGGAACAGTTCTATAAGGAGATACTTGTTGACATTAAATCCCAGATAAACTCCATTACAATAATATTGGGTGATTTCAACATACCCTATCACCAATTGATAGGTAATACAAACATAAAATCAATCAATAAATCACCATCTTTAGTAATACTATAAATCAAATGATCCTAACAGACACCTACAAAACATTCACCCCTAAACAGCTGAATTTACCTTATTTTCAGCAGCTCATGGAATCTTTTCCAAAACAGACCATATTCTAGGTCACAGTATAAGTCTTAGCAAACACAAAAAGATTGATATAATCCCAGGCATCCCATCAGATCACAATGGAAGGAAACTAGAAATCAACAAGAAAAATAATAGAAACAACATAAACACAGGGAGATTGAACAATACTCTTTTAAATGAAAAATGGAACACAGAAGAAATAAGTGAAGAAATCAAGAAATTCTTAGAAACAAATTAGAACAGACATACAAAATAAAATCTTTGGACAATATTAAAACAGTTCTAAGAGGAAAATTTGTAGCATTGAGTACCTGCATTAAAAAAATAGAGAAATCCCAAATAAATAATTTATATTCTAGCTCAAGACCCTAAAAAGGAAGAATAAACTAGTTCCAAACTCAGTAGAAGACAGGAAATAATTAAGATCAGAATTGACATTAATGAAATTGAGAATAAAAACATACACAGGATCAGTGCAACAGATCTGGTTCCCAAAAATATAAATAACACTGATAAACCCTTAGTCAATCCCCCTGCCGCAAAAATGAGATAGAGAGAAGATCCAAATAAAAAAAATTTAGAGTTGAAAAAGGAGGTATCACCATAGATGCTTCTGAAATCCAGAGGATCATTAGAAACTATTTTGAAAATGTATATTCTAATGAACTGGAAAATCTAGATGATAATGACAAATTTCTAGATACATATGACCTGCTCTAATTGAACCAGGAAGATACAGAAAACCTAAACTGACAAATATCATGTAATGAAATTGAAACAGCAATTAAAAGCCTTCCAACAAAGAAAAATCCAGAACCAGATGGATACTCAGCTGAGTTCTACCAGCCTTTAAAGAACTAACACCAGCATTTCTCAAAATACTCCCTGAAACTTAAAGGGAGGGAACACTTCATATACATTCTATAAAGCTAGTAAAGCCCTGACACCAAAACAAGAGAAAGACACAACAAGGAAAGAAAACTACAGACCAATATAAAATTAAATATTAGCAAACCAGGAACAAGACAACAATGTCCATTCTCACTACTTCTCTTCAATATAGTTCTTAAAATTCTAACCAGAGTAAGAGAAGAAGTTAAAAGGATACAAATAGGAAAAGAAGTCAAACTATCTCTGTTTGCTGATGACAGGATCCTATTATCTAAGAAGACCCAAAAAACTTCACCAAAAAACTTCAGGAACTGATAATTCAGAAAAGTAGCAGGGTACAAAAATCAACACTTGTACATCAACAGCTTTCCTATGTTCCAACGATTCTGTAGAGAAAGAAATCAGTAAAACCTGAAAAAACAAAACAAAAAACCTTGGGAATTAATCTAACCAAGCGGGTGAAAGATCTCTACAATGAAAATTACAGAACACCAACGAAAGAAACTGAAGAAGATCTTAGAAGATGGAAAGACCTGCCATGTTCTTGGATAGGTAGAATTAATACCATCAAAATGGCCATAATACCAAAAGCAATATACAGATTCAATGCAATCCTCATCAAAATACCAATGTCATTCTTCACAGAACTAGAAAAAACAGTCCTTAAATTTATTTGGAAGAAGAAAAAACCTAGATTAGCCAAAACAATTCTGAACAAGAAAAATGATGTAGGACAACACCTGATCTCAAATTATACCACAGAGCTATAGTAACAAAAACAGCATGGCATCAGAAACAAAATAGACACGAACACCAGCAGAACAGAATAGAAGATACAGAAAAAAACCCCACATACTTACAGCCATCTGACATACTTGACAAAGGTGCCAAAAATACACACTAGAGAAAAAATAGTCTTTTTAACAAATGATACTGGGAAAACTGGATATCCTACTGTAGAAGAGTGAAATTAGATTCCTCTCTCATACTTTGTACAAAAGTCAAATTGAAATGGATCAAATCTTCAGGAATTAGACCAGAAACCTTGCAACTGCTAGAAGAAAACATTGGGTCAGTACTCCATCATATAGGTGTGCAGGCACTGACTTCTCAGCAAGACTCCTAAAGCTCAAGAAATAAAACCAAGAATCAATAAGTGGGATGCCATCAAATTAAAAGCTTTTGCACAGTAAAGGAAGTGATTAAGAACATAAAGGGAGACTATACAGAATGGGAGAAAATCTTGGCCAGCTACTCCTCTGATAGGGGACACTATCCAGAGTATAAAGAACTCAAAAAACTTAACACCAATAAAACAAATAGCCCAATCAATAAATGGGCAAAAGAACAAAACACACATTTCTCAAAAAAAGAAACAAAAATGGTCAGAAATATATAAAAAAAATATTCAACATCTCTAGCAATCAGAGAAATGCACCTCAAAACCACCCTAAGATTTCATCACTCTGGTCAGAATGGCAATTACCAAGAACACAAAAAATATATAAATGCTGGTGAGGATGTGGCAGAAAAGGTACAGTCATACATTGTTGGTGGGACTTGCAAATTAGTACAACCACTATGGAAAGCACTGTAGAGATTCCTCAAAAAACTAGGAATGGAACCACATATGACCCAGCTCTTCCTCTCCTTAGTATTTATTCAACAGAAATAAAAATCAGCATACTAAAGCAATACAGCCACTTCAATGTCTACAGTAGCACAATTCACAATTGCCAAATTATGGAATCAACTCAGATGTCCATCAATGGATGAACAGATCAAGAAAATGTAATTAATACACACACACACACACACACACACACACACACACACATATACACATACACATACATACACACAAAGGAGTTTTACTCAGCCATAAGGAAGGATAAAATAATCTGCCAGTAAATGCATGAAAATAGAGAAAATTATGCTAAGTAAAATAAGCCAGAACAGAAAACCAAGGGTTGAATGCTTTTTCTCCTATGTGGAAGCTAGCACAAAATAAGGAAAAGAAGAGGGGGGTTGGGATTGAATATCATAAAGATATAAGGAAGATCAGTGGAATAGAAGGAGATGAAGAGGAGGAAGGAGGGACAGGAAAGAGAAGGAAATAAGGAATGGTTTTTAACAAAATTACATTATATGCATGTATAAACATACCTTGGGGAATTTCACCTTTATGTATATGTAGAAAGTACTACTATAAATAAATAAATAAGTGAAAGGAAGATCAGTAGAGGAAGAAGAATAGGGGATTGAAATCAAATGCCACGAATTAGGAAGATGGCGGCGAGGGGAGTGCATTGCCCCCGTGTGCTGCTTCACTGGGTGGGAGTATGACAAGTCAGGACGGCTAAAGGCTATCTTGTTAGGAATTTCCAGCAATAGTGGGGTGCTCCGGAACCTGGAGGAAGGATTTCCATCGCACGAGGATCGGCTACGGGGACTCAAATGCGAGAGGTTTGTCACACGGAGGGTAACACTGCTTATTCAGCAAATCGCCCTGCGGCTAGAGTCTGCAGCGCGCGCTGGGAAACGAGGAGATAGCGACGCAGGAATACAGCGCTGCAGTTTCTGCCAGCCGTGCAAGCACCGTACTCAGGGCTGAATTCTGGGTTCGAGACGGGGGAAGGAAGCGGTCCATCTCGGTTCTCCACACGGGTCAGACCACAGAGGAGGCCAGCGGCCACCGTGTTGGAAAGCTGACGTCACCATCCCTGTTTTCGACTGACCGCAGCTCATTCAGCCATAGAACAGGTAATTTCAGGCTGCCATTCGCCTGCGGCTTACAGACAGATTGCTCGGGCTCAGTGCCTGGGTGCTTCTTAGAACCTGCTCTTATCGGAGCGAGCACCGAGCGCAGGGCGGCCGAGTTCCGGCTCCTGGAACTGCCCTGGCCCAGGGCTAGGAGCCCGCGGAAACTGCTTCTTGGTCCGGGTCCTGCTGAGGGCTGGTCAGGACTCACCCGTTGCTTTGGTTGCCCGGCAAGGGGAACGAAATGCTGCCATTCGCATAGGATACCAACATGGCAGAGATCTGATGTCATCAGAAAGCGGCGGAGGAGAGAACTTCATCAATACCAGCGGCGACAGAAACAGTTGGTCTCCTGGTAGGGGGGGTGAGGCACAGACACCAGAGTCTCTCTCGATTTGTCGTCGAGCCAGAGGGGAGGAGCCGGGCCACCGCCAGCGCCCGGAGCAGGCCCAGCGGCTCGCCAGCGTGGTGACCGCGTGACCCCAATTGGAGAGGGGGCGGAGCGGAGCCGCCACCCACGCCCACAAGGTGGGCAGACCCGTGACCCAGTGGTACACAGGCGTGGTAGGAGGGGCAGGGCAGAGCCACCGCCCGCACTTGCAAGGTAAGCAGACCTGTGACAGACTGGCGGGTCAGGCCCAGTGGCCTGTCAGCGTGGTACACACGTCACCCCAACTGGAGTAGGGGCAGAGCAGATCCTTCGCCCACGCCCGGATCAGGCCCTGCCAGTGTGGTGGTCACGTGACCCCAATTGGAGTGGGGGCGGAGCGGAACCGCCACCCGTGCCCGCAGGGTGAGCAGACCTGTGACCAACCTCCAGATCAGGCCCAGCGGTCCGCAGGCGTGGTAGGAGGGGCAGGGCAGATCCGCCGCCCGCGCCTGCAGGAAAGATACGCAAGCAGTATGAAAAGACAAGGAAAGAAAGGACCACAAGCAATGCAGGTCAACGCAACTTTAGAAGAGGTAACAGCTGCAGCAGATGGAATGTCAGATAAAGAATTCAGGATATACATGCTTCAGATGATCTGGAGTATCAAGGAAGACATTAGACAGCAAAATCAGACAATGAAAGATCACTTCGACAATGAATTACGCAAACAAATCCAGGAAGCAAAGGATCAACTATACAGGAGATAGAGGTTATAAAAAACAAACAAACAGAAATCCTAGAAATGCAGGAAGCAATAAACCAACTTAAAAACTCAATGGAGAATACTACCAGCAGAGTAGAACACTTAGAAGATAGAACATCAGACAATGAAGACAAAGTATTTCAACTGGAAAAGAACATAGACAGCTCAGCAAGACTCTTAAGAAACCATGAGCAGAACATCCAAGAAATATGGGATAACATTAAGAGACCAAACTTAAGAGTCATTGGGATACAGGAAGGTACAGAGCTCCAAACCAAAGGAATGAGCAATCTATTCAATGAAATAATACGAGAAAACTTCCCAGACTTGAAGAATGAGACAGAATCCCAAATCCTAGAAGCCTACAGGACGCCGAATGTTCAAAATCATAAGAGATCCACAACTAGACACATTATAATGAAGATGCCCAACATACAGAATAAGGAGAGAATTTTAAAAGCTACAAGAGAAAGGAAGCAGATTACATTTAGGGGTAAGCCAATCAGGATAACAGCTGATCTTTCAACACAGACTCTGAAAGCTAGAAGATCCTGGAATAACATATTTCAAACACTGAAAGAAAATGGGTTCCAACCAAGAATTGTGTATCCAGCGAAATTAAGCTTCAGGATGGAAGATGAAATTAAAACCTTCCACGATAAACAAAAGTTTAAAGAATTTGCAGCTAGAAAACCATCTCTTCAAAACATCCTTGGCAAAACATTACAGGAAGAGGAAATAGAAAATAACAATGAAAACCAACAGTGGGAGGCAGGACAGTAAAGGGGGGGAAATAATCAAAGAGGAAAACAAACCATGTTTAGTAACAGAAATAAACAAATATGGCTGGAAGAACAACCCATATCTCAATAATAACCCTAAATGTTAATGGCTTAAACTCACCAATTAAGAGACACAGGCTAGTAGAATGGATCACAAAACAAGACCCAACAATATGCTGCCTACAGGAGACGCATTTGATAGGAAAAGACATACATAGGCTGAAGGTGAAAGGTTGGGAAAAATCATATCACTCATATGGACTTCGGAAACAAGCAGGAGTATCCATACTCATATCAAATAAAATAGATTTCAAGCCAAAGTTAATCAAAAGGGATAAAGAGGGACACTACATACTGCTCAAGGGAACCATACACCAACAAGACATAACAATCATAAATATTTATGCCCCAAACAATGGTGCAGCTATGTTCGTCAAACAAACTCTTCTCAAGTTCAAGAGTCTAATAGACCACCATACAATAATCATGGGAGACTTCAACACACCTCTCTCGCCACTGGACAGATCTTCCAAACAAAAGTTGAATAAGGAAACTATAGAACTCAATAACACAATTAATAACCTAGACTTAATTGACATATATAGAATATACCACCCAACATCAAGCAGTTACACTTTTTTCTCAGCAGCACATGGATCCTTCTCAAAAATAGATCATATATTATGTCACAGGGCAACTCTTAGACAATATAAAGGAGTAGAGATAATACCATGCATCTTATCTGATCATAATGGAATGAAACTGAAAATCAACGATAAAAGAAGGAAGGAAAAAGCATACATCACTTGGAGAATGAACAATAGGTTACTGAATGATCAATGGGTTATAGAAGACATCAAGGAGGAAATTAAAAAATTCTTAGAGATAAATGAAAACACAGACACAATATATCGGAATCTATGGGACAGAAAGCAGTTCTAAGAGGAAAATTCATTGCTTGGAGTTCATTCCTTAAAAAAAGAAAAAACCAACAAATAAATGATCTCATACTTCATCTTAAAATCCTTGAAAAAGAAGAGCAAAACAACAGCAAAAGAAGTAGAAGGCAAGAAATAATTAAAATCAGAGCTGAAATTAATGAAATCGAAACAAAAGAAACAATTGAAAAAATTGACAAAACTAAAAGTTGGTTCTTTGAAAAAATAAACAAAATCGACAGACCCTTAGCCATGCTAGCGAAGAGAAGAAGAGAGAGAACTCAAATTACTAGCATACGGGATGAAAAAGGCAATATCACAACAGACACTTCAGAAATACAGAAGATAATCAAAAACTATTTTGAATCCTTATACTCCAATAAATTAGAAGATAGTGAAGCCATAGATAAATTTCTTAAGTCATATGATCTGCCCAGATTGAGTCAGGAGGATATAGACAACCTAAACAGACCAATATCAATTGAGGAAATAGAAGAAACCATCAAAAGACTACCAACTAAGAAAAGCCCAGGACCGGATGGGTATACAGCAGAGTTTTACAAAACCTTTAAAGAAGAACTAATACCAATACTTTTCAAGCTACTTCAGGAAATAGAAAAAGAGGGAGAACTTCCAAATTCATTCTATGAGGCCAACATCACCCTGATACCTAAACCAGACAAAGACACTTCAAAGAAAGAAAACTACAGACCAATATCTCTAATGAACCTAGATGCAAAAATCCTCAATAAAATTCTGGCCACTCGGATACAAAAACATATCAAAAAAATTGTGCACCATGATCAAGTAGGATTCATCCCTGGGATGCAAGGCTGGTTCAATATACGGAAATCAATAAATGTTATTCACCACATCAATAGACTTAAAAATAAGAACCATATGATCATCTCGATAGATGCGGAAAAAGCATTCGACAAAGTACAGCATCCCTTTATGTTCAAAACTCTAGAAAAACTAGGGATAACAGGAACATACCTCAATATTGTAAAAGCAATCTATGCTAAGCCTCAGGCTAGCATCATTCTGAATAGAGAAAAACTGAAGGCATTCCCTCTAAAATCTGGAACAAGACAGGGATGCCCTCTCTCTTCACTTCTGTTCAACATAGTTCTCGAAACACTGGCCAGAGCAATTAGACAGACGAAAGAAATTAAAGGCATCAAAATAGGAAAAGAAGAACTTAAATTATCACTATTTGCAGATGATATGATTCTATACCTAGCAGACCCAAAAGGGTCTACAAAGAAACTATTAGAGCTAATAAATGAATTCAGCAAAGTGGCAGGATATAAAATCAACACGCATAAATCAAAGGCATTCCTGTATATCAGCGACAAATCCTCTGAAATGGAAATGAGGACAACCACTCCATTCACAATATCTTCAAAAAAAATAAAATACTTGGGAATCAACCTAACAAAAGAGGTGAAAGACTTATACAATGAAAACTACAGAACCCTAAAGAGAGAAATAGAAGAAGATCTTAGAAGATGGAAAAATATACCCTGTTCATGGATAGGCAGAACTAACATCATCAAAATGGCGATATTACCAAAAGTTCTCTATAGGTTTAATGCAATGCCAATCAAAATCCCAACGGCATTTCTTGTAGAAATAGAGAAAGCAATCATGAAATTCATATGGAAAAATAAAAGACCCAGAATAGCAAAAACAATGCTAAGCAGGAAGTGTGAATCCGGCGGTATAGCGATACCAGACTTCAAACTATACTACAGAGCAATAGTAACAAAAACAGCATGGTACTGGTACCAAAACAGGCGGGTGGACCAATGGTACAGAACAGAGGACACAGAAACCAATCCACAAAACTACAACTATCTTATATTTGATAAAGGGGCTAAAAGCATGCAATGGAGGAAGGATAGCATCTTCAACAAATGGTGCTGGGAAAAACTGGAAATCCATATGCAACAAAATGAAACTGAATCCCTTTCTCTCGCCATGCACAAAAGTTAATTCAAAATGGATCAAGGAGCTTGATATCAAATCAGAGACACGCCGTCTGATAGAAGAAAAAGTTGGCTACGATCTACAGTAGGTGGGGTCGGGCTCCAAATTCCTCAATAGGACACCCATAGCACAAAAGTTAATAACTAGAATCAACAAATGGGACTTACTCAAACTAAAAAGTTTTTTCTCAGCAAAAGAAACAATAAGAGAGGTAAATAGGGAGCCTACACCCTGGGAACAAATCTTTACTCCTCACACTTCAGATAGAGCCCTAATATCCAGAGTATACAAAGAACTCAAAAAATTAGACAATAAGAGAACAAACAACCCAATCAACAAATGGGCCAAGGACCTGAACAGACACTTCTCAGAGGAGGACATACAGTCAATCAACAAGTACATGAAAAAATGCTCACCATCTCTAGCAGTCAGAGAAATGCAAATCAAAACCACCCTAAGATACCATCTCACTCCAGTAAGATTGGCAGCCATTAGGAAGTCAAACAACAACAAGTGCTGGCGAGGATGTGGGGAAAAGGGTACACTTGTACATTGCTGGTGGGATTGCAAATTGGTGCAGCCAATTTGGAAAGCAGTATGGAGATTTCTTGGATAGCTGGGAATGGAGCCACCATTTGACCCAGCTATTCCCCTTCTTGGTCTATTCCCTAAAGACCTAAAAAGAGCATGCTACAGGGACACTGCTACATCGATGTTCATAGCAGCACAGTTCACAATAGCAAGACTGTGGAACCAACCTAGATGCCCTTCAATAGACGAATGGATAAAAAAAATGTGGCATTTATACACAATGGAGTATTACTCTGCATTAAAAAATGACAAAATCATAGAATTTGCAGGGAAATGGATGGCATTAGAGCAGATTATGCTAAGTGAAGCTAGCCAATCCCTAAAAAACAAATGCCAAATATTTTCTTTGATATAAGGAGAGTAACTAAGAACAGAGTAGGGACGAAGAGCATGAGAAGAAGATTAACATTTAACAGGGATGAGAGGTGGGAGGGAAAGGGAGAGAGAAGGGAAATTGCTTGGAAATGGAAGGAGACCCTCAGGGTTATACAGTGGAGGGGGTAGAGAGAGAGGAGGGGAGGGGAGGGGAGAGGTGGGGAGGGGGGATGATGGAGGATGGGAAAGGCAGCGGAGCACAACAGACACTAGTATGGCAATATGTAAATCAATGGATGTGTAACTGATGTGATTCTGCAATCTGTGTATGGGGTGAAGGTGGGAGTTCATAACCCACTTGAATCAAAGTGTGGAATATGATATGTCAAGAAATTTGTAATGTTTTGAACAACCAACAATAAAAAATTTAAAAAAAAAAAAAAAGAAATCAAATGCCACACATGTATGATTTTGTCAAAATGAACCCAAATACTATAATGCTCTAATAAAATCAAAATAATTTTATTTATTTATCTAATAAAATGATTAAACAAATGAATAATAAAATAAAAAATTTTTAAGTCACAGAAATTGCAAAGATCTTGCCCTTGAAGAAAGAGTCAGGTCATAGATTTCTTTTCCCATGAATCTTAAAATTAAATCCAAACTCTCAAAATACCTGTTCTACACCTTCTACTTCTGGAATATAAAACTGCAGCATGTTCTGAATCCCATTTTTCAGAGTAATGATTGAACTGGGACAGCTAGTACAAGAACCTTGGAGTTTCAGCTGTACAATGCCATCTTCAAAGCCTTTATAGATCACATCTCCTCCATCTTCCTGTACAGTTGGCCTGTGATCACAGATGTATTGGTGATACACTTAAAGAACAGAAGTTTTTACTGGAAAAATTTAATACAGCTTATACTTAGATTTTATATTGGTAAACTTCACAAAGTTAGAGTAACATTTACAATAGTTAACAATAATTGTGGTTAAGTCTTATTTCTAGTTTTAATTTTTTAAACTTGCAAATAAAATGCCAAAATTCATTCATACAAATATTTACTCATTACATCTAATTTTGCTGCTTATCAATAAACTTTAAGCATTTAAAATGTGAAATTTCCTAGTAAGTATTGTGATGACCTAAGATAGACCCGTTCACGTCTTTGACAAAGGAGGAGGCTTCTGGTTTTTCTTCAGGCACACTTTTCATTGAAATATAACATTAATACAGAAAATGCATAAATCATGTATGTACAATTCAACAAATTTTCACAAAATAAACACATAAATTGTAACTGCCACCCAGAACAAGAATCAGAACACTGGTGTCCTAGAAGTTCCCCTTTACTTCTAATTGCTCTCCTAATCAAATTTAACCACTATTCTAATTGCTGTTGCCACTGATTAGTTTTACCTGTTATTCAGCTTTATAATTTATACCCTTTTTTTTTTTGCAGAAGTAGACATTGAACCCAGGGCCTCACACATGCTAGGCAAGTGCTCTGCCACTGGGCCACATCCCCAGTCCTATAAATTCTATTTTAAATCACAGAGATTTTATTCTTTTGTATCTGGCTTCTTTTTCTCTTTGTGAGATTCATTCATGTTTAGTATAGTAGTAGTTTATTCAATCTCATTGCTGCATGGTTTTCCATTAAGTTAATATGCTAGAATTTATTATCCATTCTAATGTTGATGGACATTTGGGTTAATACCAATTTTTGGCTTTTATAAATAGTGTACCTATGAAGATTCTTTTAAATGTCTTTTAGAACATATCCAAAGGCAAAATTGCCGGGTCAAGAGTGTAAGTATTTAGTAGACACTGAAAGACACCGTTTTAAACTTACTTTCCCACCAGCTAGTGTCCATCATTTTAACCATTCTAGTGGATTTTAGTGTTATTTCATTGTGGTTTAAGTTTAAAATACTTTTTTCATGTTTAGTAACCATTTGGTTATTGTCTTCTGTAAGGTGCCTACTCCAATTTCTGATTATCTTTTTCTTGCCAATTTGCAGATCTTTATATATCCTGTCATAAATTATAATTATCTTCTATTATATATAATTATATATTATATATATTATATAATTATCTTCTATTCTGTATTTTGTCTTTTCACTGTAAATTACATTTCTGTTGAAGAAAAAGTCATAATTTTACTGCAGTCTGATTGATATAGTTTTTTTTCTCAATTTTATGTACATATTTTCTTTTGTTCTACCACTGAGGAGCAGCCCCAGCCCAATCCACATGTCTTTTTGAAAAGCACTGCTTAGTTTCCAAATACATGGAGGTTTTGCCATTATGTTTTAGTAACTGATGTCTAATTTAATCCTAATGCAGTCAATAAACAATATTCTCAGGCTGGAGTGTAGCTCAGTGGTACAACATGTACTTAGCATGCATAAGGCATTGGGTTCAATCACCATGGAAAAAAAAGACCCACAAACCCCCCAATATTTTCAATGATTTCAATCCTTGAAATCTGTTTAAGGGTTGCTTCATGATCCCTCATGTAGTCTGTTTTAGTACATGTCCCCTGTACACTTGAAAAGAATAAATATTTCTGTTGAGTGCAGCATTCTATATATGTCAACAATTTGGGCAAAGTTTTTGCTAATCTTGTGTTTGAAACTCTCTTATCTTAACTGATTATTTTTTGTGTTGTTCTATTTGCTACCCAGAGAACAGTGTTAGTCTCCCATCATGATTGTGAGCTATGTCTCCTTTTGTTTTGTGAAATATTCTTCATTTATTTTGAGAACATGTTATTAGGGTTTTAGGTTAGTATATATTCCTGATAGAAATTAAAGATCTCTCTTTATGTATAGTAATGTTTTAAGCTGTAAGGCACATTTTGTCTGATATCTGTTTGGCTTTCTCTCATTCATTTTTTGAATGCTATAGATTTTTACATCTTTTTATTTTCTCTCTCTTAATGGAGTTTAATGAAGTTAATTCAGCTATAAAGAAGAATGAAATTATGCCATTTCCAAGAAAACAGAAGTAACTTGAGAGCATTACGTTAAGGGAAATAAGCCAAACTCAGAAAGTTAAGCGTCCTGTGTTTCCTCTCATATGCAGAAGCTAGGGTTAAAAAAAAGGGAAAAAAAACAGGTGGGTGGGTAGGGTCTCATGAAAACAGAAGGGAGACTAGTAAAAGGAAGGGAATCAGGAAGAAAGGGAAAAGGTAAGTACTAGAGAATAAAATTGATCAAATTATATTTGTTACATTGTGTGCATGTATAAATATGTACAGTGAATCTATTATGTATAATTATAATACACCAAAAAAATAAAAATTATGGTTATGGAGCTGGGGAATGTAGGTCAGTGGTAGAACACTTGCTGAACATATGTAAAACCCTGCATTTGATCCCTAGCACTGAAAATTTTAAAAAAGTGTCTAAATACACATGGAATTCATTTTTTATGTTTAACCATTTTTAAGTTTAGTTCACATTATTGTGCAGCCAGTCTCTAAAATTATTTTCATCTTGCAAAACTTAGTTTCTACATCCTTTAAAAATGAAAAGAAGTTATTCAGTTGATAAGATTAACATACTAACAATGTAAGGTGTGTCTTAAAATATTTATAATGCAACAAGGGATAGTCATTCCACAGATAATTTTTAAAGCCCCCAAAGAAATCACTAATGGTATGCTACTTTCTCCACTTTCCTGTACTTTTTGTGTAAGTTTGAAAAGGTTCTTTTATTCTTTTTTTATTTGTTCTAATTAGTTATACATGACAGTAGAAAGAATTTTGATACATCATACATAAAATGGAGTACAACTTCTCATTCTTCTGGTTGTACATGACATTGAAAAGATTCTTAATAAAAACATTTTAAATTGTCTTTGCTCATTAATGTAATGAACAAATTCAGCTGGATATGGTGATGCACATCTGTAATCCCAGCCACTTGGGAGGTTGAGGCAGGAGGATGTAAGTTTGAGGCTAGCTTGGGAAATTTAGGAGACTGTATCTCAAACCAAAATATTTTAAAAAGGTCTGAGCCCAGACATGCTGGTACACACCTGTAATCCAGTAATTCAGAAGGCTGAGGCAGAAGGATAGCAAGTTTAAGGGCAGCCTCAGCAACTTAGCGAGACCCTGTCTCAGAAAGGGTTGGGTATGTGGCTCAATGATAAAGTCCCTCTGAGTTCAATACCTAGCACCAAAATAAAATAAAATTTAATTTATAAGACGTGGGGGTGTAGCTCAGTGGTAAAGCATTTGCCTAGCCTGAGTAAAGCCCTCAGTTCAAACCAGCAGATAACTCTAATATCTAGGTTACCTAGATATTAGAGTTATCTACTGTTTTTTTTATTAGTTGTTCAAGACAATACAATGATCTTGACATTTTTTTTTTTAATTTTTTGTTTTATTTCTTCTTGGTCTGGTTTCAAGGTATGTCTAGTAATTTTTGACTGAATGATGGATACTAGCAACTCAGGATTATATTATATCAGAAAGGACTCATCATATTTTCCAGCAACATCTCAGTCTAATAGAATTAAACTAATTCAATACTGGACTACAGTTCTGTAAGCATGGTTTGCCCCATTTCAAGGCTCTAGTTTTCCCAGAAGCCCAACCAAGGACTGGGGTTGTAGCTCAGTGGTAAGGTACTGGCCCAGCATGCCTGATGCCCTGGGTTCAATTCCCAGCACCACACACACATACACACATACAAAAGCCCAATCAAGAGTCTAAATATTTCTTGAAGCTCACATCCTAAACCATAGTCTTTGTTCCTACTCCAGCACTATAAAACTGCCTTAACTCTGCTTCCCAACTGCCTTTTATTTGACTTCTTAGCCTCTACCTTACACAGCTAAGAATGAGCAGGTGCCATCCAGGAAGAACCTGAGTGTTAGGTTTACTTCCACTATTTTAAGTTAGTTATTTTTAGTTGATGAAGTGTACATATGTTTATAGTTTACAACATGATGTTTTGAAATATGTATACAATGCAGAATGGCTAACTCAAGATAATTAACACATGCCTCACATCATACTTGTGGTGGGAATACTTAAAATCTACTCTTGGGGGCTAAAGTTGTGGCTCAGTGGTAGAGCACTTGCCTAGCATGTGTGAGGCACTGGGTTTAATCCTCAGCATCACATTAAAAAAATAAATTAATTAACTAAAGGCATCGTGTCCATCTACAACCAAAAAAAATATTTAAAAAAATTTTAAAAATCTACTCAGTGATTTTCAAAAATACAATACATTGTTATTAACTACATAGAGCTTATTTTCCTTAGTGTCCCTGTTCTCTGGGATCTTGGCCCTTCAAATCAAGACTTCACTGGTAACCTAAAATTTTAATTTTTGTCTTCTCATCTAAACACATTTTCTAGAAACTCAATAGCTTCTCTGTTTCTTAGCAACTGTCTCTGCCCGGCTTCTTATACCTGGCTTTATACCAAGAACCAGCAAATGCCCCAAGGAAAGCTGCAGTGAGCTTCCTTTCTCAACAGGATCGTGGCATTTCAAATCTTGGTTGCTCTGGCAGCTTTCTAATACCTTCAAATAAATTTAAAAAAAATTTTTTTGAACTACTAGCCTTTTATGAGCAAAAGTAGCAGGCCACTTGCTGTTCTCTACTTGTTTAAATTTATTCTTTATGGGCAATTCTTTATGGCCTAAAATACAGGTACTCCTTTCTCTCTTCACAATCCTTCCAAATAACATTAAGTCCTTTAACTTTTAAGAAATCTGAGGATTATAGCAACATCAAACCTAAATGGTGTGAATGAAATTTCTTCATCCACAATGTTTAATAGATTGTTTTAAATTTTTGAGTGAATATAAAGAATCTTAACTTAGTATGGGGTTTAAGTTCAATTGTTATAGTTGCCTATGGTGGTTTCATTAATCTGTACTTTTCTTTTTGGTATGGAGATTTAACCCAGGAGTGTTCAACAACTGAACCACATCCCCAACCCTTTTTAATTTTTACTATGAGACAGGGTCTCACTAAGCTGCTTAGGGCCTTACCAAATTGTTGAGGTTCACCTCAAACTTGCAATCCTCCTGCATCAGCACCCCCAAGTCACTGAGCTTATAGATGTGCACCACAGTACCTGGCACTTATACTTAATTTTGAACTCTACTGTAATCTCATGGACAATTAAAAGTACATTTCTAAAATAAAAAATGGCCTCTGCAGCATTTGAATTCAGGTGGGAGAAGAGAACATACCTTATTCTAGTGTCTAACAGTTCCTTAATCATTGCCACAACTTCATCATCTTCTTCAGAACCTAGAAACAATTGAGTTTTTAAAAAATCAATAGTAGAAATTTAGTATCCATGCAGGTACAAGTATTAAAACAGCATGATTTTAAATTCATGGATCATTAAAAACATAAAACATGTAACTTGGTAATGTGACATAGTTGATTTTGAACAAAAAGAAAGAGAATCATTCATTTGGTTCTCTAAAGAAAAATTAAGTATACTGATCAACTCAACATTTAGTGTCAAGTACACTGAAATACCTTGATCTGCTAATTATGTTAGGGCTTGATTTCTGTGCCAGTAAATTTGAAAACTTTTATCATTCTTGAAAGTAGATGGAAGTAGCAGAGAATATAGATTATCTGAATTTTGAGACAAGAAAAGCATATCTATTTTATAAGTTATATCTTCAGCTTCTCAATTTAGTGATTTTCAAAAATATAGTCACACTTAATACAAAAGCCTTTTAGAAATTTCTTTTTTTAAAATTTCTTTTTTAGTTTTAGGTGGACACAATATCTTTATTTTTATTTTTATATGGTACTGAGGATCAAACCCAGTGCTTCATAAATGCCAGGCAAGTACTCTACCACTGAGCCACAACCACAGCCCTAGAAATTTCTGACATTGTATAAATCTGAGTAAAAAGTTGGTTTCTCATTTTGTTTCAATTGTGTTTTTGCTTTATTTTGTAGAGTTATACTAATCTTCATTCGTGCCTTTCTATGAGTTTTTCACCTTTGTGAGAGAAATTTAGTTACCTGTGGAAAAACCAAAAATGCAGATAATTCATATTATACTATAACAAACATTAGATTCCTGGCAACTCCATAAATAATAATTAATATTAAATAACATTAACTTTGGGTATTTCAATATATATATATATATTTAAATACCCCAAAATATAAATACTTTATTTAAAATAAATACAAAATATAAATACTATATATATATATATAAATAAAGTTAAAAGTCTCTTTCATCAGCAAACCTAAGTTTCATTCATCATCATCCATTTCACAGTCACTGTCTAGTTTGGTGTAAATTCTTCTAGGACACATTTACATTTACATATGTAAATTGACACAGATGAGATCATACGACATGCATTGCTCTATACAACCTCTACCACTGAGCTAAATTCCCAGACCTAGGTTTGTACTTTAATTTTGGTATATGTAGTCAAATCACTCTCAAGTTGATATACACTTTATATATGTATTCATCAATAACACAGCCAGGAGCTCAAAATGCAGCTCAATAGTAAAGTGCATGGATGCATGAGGCCCTGGGTTCAACCCCAAGCAAATTAAAACAAAACCAAAAACGTGGCAGGTCTTCTTCACTTTGTTTATGATGTCTTCTTTTTTTCAGTGCTGGGGATGAAATGTAAGTATGAGCTCTACCATTGAGCTACATCCCAGCTACGGTTAGGAAGAAGTTATATGTCATGAATATACATAACAAAGAATTAATACCCCAAAATTCTTTAAAAATTCTGCTTAAATCAGTATCAAAAAGACATGACTTAGCTGGGCATGGTGGTGCACACCTGTAATCCCAGTGGCTCAGGAGGCAGAGGCAGAAGGATCACAAGCTTGAAGCCAGCCTCAGCAACCTAATGAGGTCCTAACCAACTTAGTGAGACGTTGCCTCAGAATAAAAAAATAAAATAAAAAGCGTGGGGATGTAGCTAAGTGATAAAGCACACCTGGATTCAATCCTGAGTACCAGGAAAAAAAAAAAGACATGACTCAAATTTTTAAAACTTGACAAAGTACAAGAAACTTACTGACAAGGAAACTTAGTGCCTAATAAACATATGAAAACCTTCACGCTCAGTATTAATAAAAGAAATATAATTTTATTTATTTATTTGTTTTTAAACACTTATTTTCTAGTTGTAGGTGAACACAAGACCTTTATTTTTTTTATTTTTATGTGGTGCTGAGGATCGAACCCAGTGCTTCATGCATGCTAGGTGAGCACTCTTCTTCTGAGCCACAACCACAGCCCCAAGAAATAAAATTTTAAAAAGACAATACTTTATATTTAACATATTGATTTTAAACAAATGTAGAGCCAGGGGCATAGTTCAGTGGTAGACCACTTGCCTAGCATGTAAGAAGCCCTGGGTTTGATCCCCAGCACCACCACCACCAAAAGAAAAAAAAGAAAAGAAAAAGAAGACATATGCATGTCAATTAGCATTTATGATAACAACAATTCCACTTCTAGGAACATACTCTAAAAAAAACTCTCCAAGACTTGTATAAGGATGCTACTACAAAAATATTTGTAACAGAAATTAGTACAAACAATTCATTTGAACATAAGGAACAAACTAACTATAGTTTATTCACATAATGGAATACTATCCAGCACTTAAAACGAATAAACTAGAATGATACTTTTTTGAAATGGATTTAAAAAATATTATATTCTGTGCTCGCTTCGGCAGCACATATACTAAAATTGGAACGATACAGAGAAGATTAGCATGGCCCCTGCGCAAGGATGACACGCAAATTCGTGAAGCGTTCCATATTTTTGAGACGCATTTGATAGGAAAAGACATACATAGGCTGAAGGTGAAAGGTTGGGAAAAATCATATCACTCATATGGACTTCGGAAACAAGCAGGAGTATCCATACTCATATCAAATAAAATAGATTTCAAGCCAAAGTTAATCAAAAGGGATAAAGAGGGACACTACATACTGCTCAAGGGAACCATACACCAACAAGACATAACAATCATAAATATTTATGCCCCAAACAATGGTGCAGCTATGTTCATCAAACAAACTCTTCTCAAGTTCAAGAGTCTAATAGACCACCATACCATAATCATGGGAGACTTCAACACACCTCTCTTGCCACTGGACAGATCTTCCAAACAAAAGTTGAATAAGGAAACTATAGAACTCAATAACACTATTAATAACCTAGACCTAATTGACATATATAGAGTATACCACCCAACATCAAGCAGTTACACTTTTTTCTCAGCAGCACATGGATCCTTCTCAAAAATAGATCATATATTATGTCACAGGGCAACTCTTAGACAATATAAAGGAGTAGAGATAATACCATGCATCTTATCTGATCATAATGGAATGAAACTGAAAATCAACAATAAAAGAAGGAAGGAAAAAGCATACATCACTTGGAGAATGAACAATAGGTTACTGAATGATCAATGGGTTATAGAAGACATCAAGAAGGAAATTAAAAAATTCTTAGAGATTAATGAAAACACAGACACAACATATCGGAATCTATGGGACACATTGAAAGCAGTTCTAAGAGGAAAATTCATTGCTTGGAGTTCATTCCTTAAAAAAAGAAAAAACCAACAAATAAATGATCTCATACTTCATTTCAAAATCCTTGAAAAAGAAGAGCAAAACAACAGCAAAAGAAGTAGAAGGCAAGAAATAATTAAAATCAGAGCTGAAATTAATGAAATCGAAACAAAAGAAACAATTGAAAAAATTGACAAAACTAAAAGTTGGTTCTTTGAAAAAATAAACAAAATCGACAGACCCTTAGCCATGCTAGCGAAGAGAAGAAGAGAGAGAACTCAAATTACTAGCATACGGGATGAAAAAGGCAATATCACAACAGACACTTCAGAAATACAGAAGATAATCAAAAACTATTTTGAATCCTTATACTCCAATAAATTAGAAGATAGTGAAGCCATAGATAAATTTCTTAAGTCATATGATCTGCCCAGATTGAGTCAGGAGGATATAGACAACCTAAACAGACCAATATCAATTGAGGAAATAGAAGAAACCATCAAAAGACTACCAACTAAGAAAAGCCCAGGACCGGATGGGTATACAGCAGAGTTTTACAAAACCTTTAAAGAAGAACTAATACCAATACTTTTCAAGCTACTTCAGGAAATAGAAAAAGAGGGAGAACTTCCAAATTCATTCTATGAGGCCAACATCACCCTGATACCTAAACCAGACAAAGACACTTCAAAGAAAGAAAACTACAGACCAATATCTCTAATGAACCTAGATGCAAAAATCCTCAATAAAATTCTGGCCACTCGGATACAAAAACATATCAAAAAAATTGTGCACCATGATCAAGTAGGATTCATCCCTGGGATGCAAGGCTGGTTCAATATACGGAAATCAATAAATGTTATTCACCACATCAATAGACTTAAAAATAAGAACCATATGATCATCTCGATAGATGCGGAAAAAGCATTCGACAAAGTACAGCATCCCTTTATGTTCAAAACTCTAGAAAAACTAGGGATAACAGGAACATACCTCAATATTGTAAAAGCAATCTATGCTAAGCCTCAGGCTAGCATCATTCTGAATGGAGAAAAACTGAAGGCATTCCCTCTAAAATCTGGAACAAGACAGGGATGCCCTCTCTCTCCACTTCTGTTCAACATAGTTCTTGAAACACTGGCCAGAGCAATTAGACAGACGAAAGAAATTAAAGGCATCAAAATAGGAAAAGAAGAACTTAAATTATCACTATTTGCAGATGATATGATTCTATACCTAGCAGACCCAAAAGGGTCTACAAAGAAACTATTAGAGCTAATAAATGAATTCAGCAAAGTGGCAGGATATAAAATCAACACGCATAAATCAAAGGCATTCCTGTATATCAGCGACAAATCCTCTGAAATGGAAATGAGGACAACCACTCCATTCACAATATCTTCAAAAAAAATAAAATACTTGGGAATCAACCTAACAAAAGAGGTGAAAGACTTATACAATGAAAACTACAGAACCCTAAAGAGAGAAATAGAAGAAGATCTTAGAAGATGGAAAAATATACCCTGTTCATGGATAGGCAGAACTCACATCATCAAAATGGCGATATTACCAAAAGTTCTCTATAGGTTTAATGCAATGCCAATCAAAATCCCAACGGCATTTCTTGTAGAAATAGAGAAAGCAATCATGAAATTCATATGGAAAAATAAAAGACCCAGAATAGCAAAAACAATGCTAAGCAGGAAGTGTGAATCCGGCGGTATAGCGATACCAGACTTCAAACTATACTACAGAGCAATAGTAACAAAAACAGCATGGTACTGGTACCAAAACAGGCGGGTGGACCAATGGTACAGAATAGAGGACACAGAAACCAACCCACAAAACTACAACTACCTTATATTTGATAAAGGGGCTAAAAGCATGCAATGGAGGAAGGATAGCATCTTCAACAAATGGTGCTGGGAAAACTGGAAATCCATATGCAACAAAATGAAACTGAATCCCTTTCTCTCGCCATGCACAAAAGTTAATTCAAAATGGATCAAGGAGCTTGATATCAAATCAGAGACGCGCCGTCTGATAGAATAAAAAGTTGGCTACGATCTACAGTTGGTGGGGTCGGGCTCCAAATTCCTCAATAGGACACCCATAGCACAAAAGTTAATAACTAGAATCAACAAATGGGACTTACTCAAACTAAAAAGTTTTTTCTCAGCAAAAAAAACAATAAGAGAGGTAAATAGGGAGCCTACACCCTGGGAACAAATCTTTACTCCTCACACTTCAGATAGAGCCCTAATATCCAGAGTATACAAAGAACTCAAAAAATTAGACAATAAGAGAACAAACAACCCAATCAACAAATGGGCCAAGGACCTGAACAGACACTTCTCAGAGGAGGACATACAGTCAATCAACAAGTACATGAAAAAATGCTCACCATCTCTAGCTGTCAGAGAAATGCAAATCAAAACCACCCTAAGATACCATCTCACTCCAGTTAGATTGGCAGCCATTAGGAAGTCAAACAACAACAAGTGCTGGCAAGGATGTGGGGAAAAGGGTACACTTGTACATTGCTGGTGGGACTGCAGATTGGTGCAGCCAATTTGGAAAGCAGTATGGAGATTTCTTGGAAAGCTGGGAATGGAGCCACCATTTGACCCAGCTATTCCCCTTCTTGGTCTATTCCCTAAAGACCTAAAAAGAGCATGCTACAGGGACACTGCTACATCGATGTTCATAGCAGCACAGTTCACAATAGCAAGACTGTGGAACCAACCTAGATGCCCTTCAATAGACGAATGGATAAAAAAAATGTGGCATTTATACACAATGGAATATTACTCTGCATTAAAAAATGACAAAATCATAGAATTTACAGGGAAATGGATGGCATTAGAGCAGATTATGCTAAGTGAAGCTAGCCAATCCCTAAAAAACAAATGCCAAATGTCTTCTTTGATATAAGGAGAGTAACTAAGAACAGTGTAGGGACGAAGAGCAGGAGAAGAAGATTAACATTTAACAGGGATGAGAGGTGGGAGGGAAAGGGAGAGAGAAGGGAAATTGCATGGTAATGGAAGGAGACCCTCAGGGTTATACAGTGGAGGAGGTAGAGAGAGAGGAGGGGAGGGGAGGGGAGAGGTGGGGAGGGGGGAGGGGGGAGGATGGGAAAGGCAGCGGAGCACAACAGACACTAGTATGGCAATTTGTAAATCAATGGATGTGTAACTGATGTGATTCTGCAATCTGTGTATGGGGTGAAGGTGGGAGTTCATAACCCACTTGAATCAAAGTGTGGAATATGATATGTCAAGAAATTTGTAATGTTTTGAACAACCCACAATAAAAAATTACAAAAAAAAAAAAATTATATTCTACGAAATAGGCAAGTTGTAGTAAACCATAAGTTACTTATAGTTTAAGATCAAAAACCAATACTATAGGGGTTGGGGTTGTGGCTCAGCAGTAGAGGCTTGCCTAGCATGTTCAAGGCTTTGAATTTGATCCTCTGCACCACATATAAAATAAAGGTCTGTGTCCAACTACAACTAAAAAATAAATATTAAAAACCACCTAACAACAATACTATATATTTCCTTCAGCCTTATGTGTGTTGTAAAAATATAAAAACAAACCATACACACATATCTGGAAGGAAAAAGAGAGGGAGTCTAAGGGCATTAGCTGTATTTTTATAAATATCTTATTTTAAAATGGATCTCAAGCAACAATGGCAAAAAGTTAATATTTGTTTGCTCCTTGGCATCACACACACACACAAAAAGTTAACATTTGTTAAATCTGAATGACCATTATACTATTTTCTATGAGTACAAAATTTTTATAATTGAAAATTATAGTTTTGTATAATAGATTCAGTTAAACACAAATTTTTAAAAATGATGAATAAAACATATAAAATTTGGTCCCCTGTAATATTGGTTGCAGAGCTAAACAAATTAAATGATAAAAATCTGTATTCCTGGGACTGGGATTGTGGCTCAGTGGTAGAACACTTGCCTAGCATGTGCGAGGTACTGGGTTCAATTCTCAGCACCACATATAAATAAATAAAATAAAGATCCATCAACATCTTTAAAAATTTTTTTTAAAAATCTGTATTCTTATCACTTCTGAATCAAGGCAAATGTGAACAAAATAATGAAAGTCTAAAAACAGATAAATATTAATTACTCAACATAAGTAATGTTACCTGCTTCTCCTGAAGATGTTTCCTCAGTAACTAGGGGTAAGCCAGATGCAAAGAAGTCCATAATTGTTGCATAAATATCTGGTTTTAGTAAATTCCAGTCTAATTCTTCATTTTCCTATAAACATGTAAGGGAAAATGCTACATTTTCAGGCAAGGGCAAAGACAAATACAGAACACTACCTTGTATCAAGAATCTTTTCCAATTTACATCCTAAAATATGCAACACTGATTTCTGCAGAACACATATCAGTTTTACCTCTTTAAAGTCTCACTTAAGTGACTTTCGGAAGACACAATTTTAAGATATTCCATAATCATTCATATCAAAATTTTAAGTGTGCTTGTACTACATAGGGGATAATGATTAAAATGATTAAAAAGTATTTTTCATGGTACGAAAAGAATTAAAACACTGAATGAATTCTCTATCTTTAAAAGGAAAATATGATATATCTGCTCATCAAATATACAGAACATCTTATGACTACTCAAACATTTCAATTTAAATGTAGTTCTTAAAGAGTACTTTAAGAAGTGCAATGATGTAACTGTAGAACCATGGCTATTTATTAGAGGACTGTGGACCACACCTGGTCTGTTCTAGTTTTTTAAAGGAAAGCTCTTAGGAGAACCTATTAAATGTAGTCTAAACTCTTAGGATGCTGTTAGCTACAATCTATGCTTGAATACTATTAAAAATTAAGTCAATATGGGATAAAAAGGATAAAAGGGCTATATTTATTGTGGATTAAGAATCAATTTAGAGACAATAAACAAAAGGTAAAATACACTGGCAGCTATGGTAAATATAAAATTGGCCAGGTGCAGTAGTGTACACCTATAATTCCAGCGGTTCAGGAGACTGAGACAGGAGGATCACGATTTCAAAGCCAGCCTCAGCAAAATCGAGGTACTCAGCAACTCAGTGAGACCCTGTCTCTAAATAAAATACAAAATAGGGATAGGGATGTGGCTCAGTGGCAGAGTGCCCCTGAGTTCAATACCTAGTACCAAAAAATAAAAAATAAAAAAACAGTGAGATGTCCAGTGGTTGAGAAAATAAACTAGTTCTTGGTTATATTTTAATGAATTATTTGGAAGATAGAAGAGAATGTTCTCAAAGATCTTCAGTAATAGGCTGTACTGAGTAGAGAAATATTAGTATTAAAAAGAAAAATATTCTGAAATTATCTGAATAAGAAAAAAGTAGCATATAAGCTGCAAATACACATATACATTCAGAAAAAATAGCAAATAATATGTAAAGAAACTTATGAATTATCAATTACAAATCAGAAAGGAAAACAGGTGATCACTGCAGATACCAGGTAAATGTGTAGTCAGTGATGAGAATATAGGCAGCAAAGTGATCAGGGCCTGGGAGTGTAGCTCAGTTGCAGAATTCTTGCCTAATGTGCATGAAATCCCCTGGAATGTCACTTGAAGATGGTCATAAAAGGGCTTTCTGGGAATTTAGAATATTTTAAACTATAGATGAAAACATTTTACAATTGGATATTTGCAAGAATACACATAACCACTAGGATTGCTCCCAAGGAGGAAAATCATATTTCTCCTAATACACAAATAGCTACAAGAGAACAGTGGACTCGGTATGTTCACATTCAAGGCACATCAAGAACTCAGAGTAGAGCCAGGTCCTTGATGGTGCAACTCTGTAATCCCAGAGACTTGGGAGGCTGAGACAGGAGAGGAGTTCAAGACAAGCCTTAGCAACTTAGTGAGACTCTCAACAACTTAGTGAGACCTGTCTCAAAATAAAAAATAAAAGACTGGGGATGTGGCTCAGTGGTAAAATATCCCCGGCTTCAATACTGAGTACAAAAAAAAACAAACAAAAACCCAAAGTAATCTTTTCAAATTGCTTAAGGAGAATTTAGCAATATTTTTAATTTTGACATACTATCAGGTTAAGTGATTCAGCGCAGTATACATACATCAATTATCAGATTTAAAAGGACATATTGTCCAAATTTCAATATTTAATTTCCTATTAACCTAGTAGACATACTAATGGAATAGCCCTTTCTAGCATGAGTTAGAAATGGGTAGCAAATTTGGCTTAATTTTGTGATATCTAGAGGTTAATTAAGTGCTACAATTATACAGTCTATTGTTCTATGAAACTCTGAAGTATTATTGAAGAATGGTGGAATTGTACATATGCACACATATATGTAACTTGTTTCATATATCAACAGAATGAATGAATATATATCACCTTTCAAAGTGGCATTTATATCCTGGCATCTAACATATGCATGTACAATTTATTTGTTTTTACAAAATATGTACTTGTGTAACTTGTATGAAGAAATTTTTTATTTTTTAAAATCTATGTATTTGCTTCTCTTCTGACTCTACTAATGTAAGGTAAGAATTAGTAAAAATAATACCTGGAAGCCTAAATTCTATCTTGCCAAGACTGAGTCCTGCTATAAGGCAGCTGTATAATCTTGGACACTGCATTTAACCTGTTGAGGCTCAAGTTTTCTTTTGAAAAATTGGACATCTGGATTATAATTAGATCTAGACTATACTTAACTTCAATCTGAAAATTCTTTTAAATAATTGAGAAATGTAAGATGTAAACTTCATTTGAAATTTTTTGGGGGGCGGGGGGCGGGAAATTCTAGGACTTGAATCCAGGAGTGCTTAACTACTAAGCCACATCCCTAGCTCTTTTTAAATATTTATTTATTATTATTATTATTTGTGTGTGTGTGTGTGTGTGTGTGAGAGAGAGAGAGAGAGTTGCTGGGGATTGAACCCAGGGTCTTGTGCATGCAAGGCAAGCACTCTAACAACTGAGCTACATCCCAGTCCTAATTTTTATTTTTGAGACAGGGTCTCATTAAGTTCCTCAGGACCTTGCTAAGTTTCTGAGCCTGGCTGTGAATTTGTGATCTGCCTCACTCAGCCTCTCCAGCACTGAGATTACAGCCAATGTGCCACTACACCGAGCTCATTTGAGATTTTTTTTTAATGTTGCTCAAGACAATACAATGATCTTGACATATAATTTGATTCAAATGGGGTATGAATTCTTATTTTTCCAGGTGTACAGATTGCAGGACCACATTGGTTATACAGCCACATTTATACATACAGCAATAGATTTTTTTTTTAAAAGAGAGAGTGAGAGACAGAGAGAGAGAGAGAGAGAGAGAGAGAGAGAGAGAGAGAGAGAGAGAATTTTTTTTTAACATTTATTTTTTAGTTTTTTGGCAGGCACAACATCTTTGTTTGTATGTGGTGCTGAGGATCGAACCCGGGTCGCACGCATGCCAGGCGAGTGCGCTACCGCTTGAGCCACATCCCCAGCCCCAGCAATAGATTTTTAATAATAGGATGTGTAAAACACATTAAGAATGGGATTTATGGAGAGGGGAATCAGCTCAGAAAAGACTAAAAGTACTTCAAATCTTATTTAAAATAACCCTACATAAATCTTATTTTATATACCTTTGTGACAGTAATGAAATCTGGTCCAAAGAAGACACTTTTTACTCCTTCAATTCTAAATAATTGCCTGTGAATACAGAAAAGAGAGAGAGGGAGATAATAATCAATTAGGAAAAAAGTTAAACATATTCAAAAGTAGAGAAAAGTAAAAGAATCTCCATGTACTTTTCACCAGTTTCAATAATTATCAACTCATGTCCAATTGTGTTTCATTTTCTATCCTACAATCCAACAATTTTACACCTTTTATCCAAGAAAAATGAAAACATATGCTCCACTAAGACTTGTATGTGAATCTTTATAGCACCTTTATTTATAATAGCCTCTCTCCCAAAAAATCTGAAAATGTTCATTAACAACTGGTGAATGAATAAAAAGGACTGTGGTTTATCCATATAATGTAGCAGTACCTGACAATAAAGAGGAATGAACTACTGATATATACAAAAATGAGAATGGCTTTAAAAGACTTCCAGAAGTAAGATATACTACTGTTTGAATCAGTCTACTTACTCATTCAGCAAATATTTGGACACCTCTAAATGACATGTACTGTATGCAGCACTAGGGAGATAATGATGAGCAAGACAAACTGGCCTGTCCTCAAAAGCTTACATTCTAGCAGTCAGCAAAAACATTTCCTACTGAAACAACAGAGAACACAAGATTAGTTTTTTTTCTTGTTTGTTTTTTTTTAAAGAGAGAGAGAGAGAAGTTTTTTTAATATTTATTTTTCAGTTTTTGGTGGACACACAACGTCTTTATTTTATTTTTATGTGGTGCTGAGGATCAAACCCAGTGCCCCTTGAAGGCCAGGCGAGCGCATTACTTCTTGAGCCACATCTCCAGCCCACAAGATTAGTTTTACTTGACTGAAGATGAATTCTGTGAATCCAGGAAACAGGCTATTTTCTTTTTTGTGGCCCTTGCACAAGCTAGGCAAGTGCTCTTCCATTGACCTATACCTTTAGACCTTTGCATTTTTTTTAATATTTATTTTTTTTTAGATGTAGATGGACACAACACAATGCCTTTATTTTTATGTGGTGCTGAGGATCAAACCCAGGTCCTGCCCGTGCTAGGAGAGCGCTCTACTGCTGAGCCACAATCCCAGCCCCGACCTTTGCATTTTTTAAATACAAAATATGTGAATTTCTTCTTCTTTTTTTTTTTTTTTTTAAGACTATTCAAGACTCCTGGGCTGGTGATCACAAGGCCCTGTTTTGTACTCTTTATTCTCTTGTTGGGTGTTGTAGTCACTGGGTACAGGTCCTAATTTGAAGAGAAGGAAAATAAAATTGACCTCTGAGAAATCAGCTAGCAAAATAATAGAGCAGGATCAAGAAATCAATCATGAGTAAGTAAAGAATTTTAGAAGTATCGAAAATGCAATTAAAAGGTGATCTTGGAGGGCGGGCTCAAGGGTAATCACAGCCTGGTAAATGAAAACCTTGTAAGTTATCATGTGACCTTGTCTAGGGATAGACTGTGATCACAGAGAGGAAGAGCTGAGTGGAGTACAGACAAGATGACCTTGAGAAGGAAGACCTGGGATTCAGCAATATGCAGAATTCATTCTTGATATAAACATTTCAAACAACACATATAAAGTTAAAATGCCCCTCAACCACATCTCCCAAATTCTATTATCATTTTGGGTATGCATTTTTCCTAACCTTTCTGCCAATGCATTTGTTATTTTGTGGGTTTTTAATTTTAATTTTAATATACATTTATATACATGTATATTATTCCACTGTACTCATGTTCTACAACTTGCTTTCTTCCCTTAATAATATTTATATCTTAGGGGTCTTTTTGTGAAAATAAATATGGATCTTCCTCCTCCTTTTTTAAATTTATTTTTTAGTTATAAGTGGACACAATATCTTTATTTTATTTTATTTTTATGTGGTACCGAGGATTGAACGCAGTGCCTCACCCATGTTAGGCAAGCACTCTACCTCTGAGCCACAACCCCAGCACCCCTACATCCTTTTTAATATGTACAGACTATAGAAAAAGTTTACCTAGTTTTTTCCTAATGATGAATATTTAGGCTGTTTCCAAATTATCACCATTACCACAAGGCTACACATACCTTGTGTACAAGTATGAATGTTCTCTAAGGTAGGGTTTTTCAAACCCAGTAGTGAATGTGAAATCAATTATGTAGTGATCGGGATTTTGTTATTTTATATAATAAAATAAAACAAAATATTCTGGGTACAAAGGTATACATTTGGAACCCCAACAACTCAAGATGCTGAGGTAGGAAAATTGCAAGTTCCAAGATAGCCTAGGCTATCTTGTCTCAAAAAATTAGGGGGGAAAAAAAAAGGAAAAAGGGCTGGGGATGTAGGTTGGTGGTAGAGCATTCCTAGATTCAATCCCCAGTACTGCAAAATAAATAGATAAAATAAAATTTTAAAAGGAAATATAAAAATATATTACCTATTATAAAATTTAAAAAGTAAAAATTATCCCATAAAAAATTCCATGTGTGCACACACACACACACACACACACATACACACACAACAGATACATACAGGTGTATGTACTGCTTCACAATGTAAAATATTTCTAACTGTGCCTTATATCAAAAAAAGAAAATGTGAAAATTACATGTTCTTATGTATATTCTGAGAAGTGGTATGCTTGAGTCAAAGGAAAGTAAATATTTATTAACTGGAAATTTAAATACTATTTCTGAGCTTTATCTCTAACTGGTTAAATTAAACATATAAAATGATTATAAAGCTTTACTTTCCAAATATTCTTGGCAATCAGTGTCAGAATGAAGTTATCAAAAATTTCACCTGCGGTGGGTTGTACCTCAGTGAGGTGTGCACAAAGGCCCTGGGTTCAATATCCAGCACCAAGGAGAATATTTCCAACTGTTAATAACTGACTCTACTACTTCTTTTTTTTTAATTAATATTTTTTTAGCTTTCATTGGATCTTTTATTTATTTATATGTGGTGCTGAGGATTGATCCAGGGCCTCACGCATGCCAGGTAAGCGCTGTACCATTCAGCCACAACCCCAGCCGACTCTAATATTTCTTATTATAACTAATTTATCTAGCTATCAGTTCAAAAGAGGATAATTCTAACAATTTTGTCATTTGTGTTATTATCTCTGACAACATATTTAAACATGTTCTTTTTATGAATTTTAAAATAATCCCCACTGACTACTTTTAAAAATCATGTCATATCTGGTAACTACAATCATTTATAATTTCTAGTGAATCATTTTAGAACTACTTCATCTTGTAACATGTAGAAATTTGCAAGTTTTATGAATAAAATAAGCAAGTTTTCATTATTCTTAAAAATCAGAGTTTTAGGGCTTGGCACAGAGGTGCAGTGACTTGGGAGTTTGAAGCAGGAGTATCATAGGTCCAAAGCGAGTTTCAGCAATTTATCGAGGCCCTAAGCAACTTAGAAAAACCCTGCCTCAAAATTTAAAAAAATTATCAAAGGACTGAGGATGTGGCTCAGTGGCGAATCACCCTTGGTTTCAATTTTTAGTTTCAAAAAACAAAAAAGAAAAAGAAAAAAATCAGAGTTTTAAAGATTTGGAATTGAAATTTACCATAATTATCAATTAGGGGGGATTTTTTTCTTATGTAAAAATATGAATTTTCAATTATTTATGCTACAGAGCTCTCAAATATATCACGCTTCAGGAGAAAGTTTTCTAATATCAACTCTTACTTTTCTTCATCTCTTACCTGAAAAGAGAACAAAGTATTCTCTGCATTGAAAAATGCAGAGCACTTAAAAATGCAATATTACATAAGTCTGTCTAAACCCAAAGTCAGCTATTTATGTTGCTTGGTAAAAGCAAATGAAAACAGTAACATACCTAGCCAGAGGAGAACGAAATGCTGTAGCTGCTGTGGGAAAATCCATGGTCCTTGTCTCAAGAACTGGTTTTCCTGGTATAAACTTTAAGCTGTTAGGGTTTGGGGTATCTTGTGTTTGAATAAACATGTATCTTACTGAAAAAGAAAAAGAAGAAAGGAACATTATTCTAGAAAAAGTAGTAGTTAACAAGTTAAGTGCTCATTTTCAGAGAAGCAGAAGAAAAACTGGAAAAATAAAAACCTACAAAGCTTTGTTTCCCAGCTGAAAAAATAAGAATCTATAAATACAAGAAATGCAAGATACAATAATTACATAGAACTTTATTTTAATATTTTGATTATTTAGATAGTTATGTTATTCTCCAGATTCCAACAATTTCCTACACTTAAATAGGAAGGCATAACATAATTCAGGAGTCATAATCTATTTTTTGATTTGGTATCAATAGCTATCATAGTCCTAATCACAGGTTATTTATTTTTAAAATTTTTGCAGTGCTGCAGATTGACCCCAGGACCTCATGCTAGGCAAGCACTCTACTTCGGAGCTATACTCCCAGTTCCCCAGATCACAGATTATAATAACTATAATTTAAAAAAAAATATTTATTTTTTAGGTGTAGATGGACACAACACAATGCCTTTCTTTTCTTTCTTTCTTTTTTTTTTTTTTAAATGTGGTGCTGAGGATCGAACCCGGGTCCCGCCCATGCTAGGGGAGTGCCCTACCGCTGAGCCACAATCCCAGCCCAACTATAGTATTAATACAGTAAAATGCTACATTCTCTTCTTTCCAAAGTACCACCATTTTTTCAAAGACAATCAAGTTAGCAATTTATTTTAAAAACAAATATTTGTTTGCTTATTATATACCAGATACAGGTTCAAGTGCTTAAAATGTGAATATCTTTTACAACTTGATAAAGAAGGTACTGACACTGCCATTTTATAAATGAAGAAAATGAGACTGAGATGTTAAATAACTTGCCTGATAGTACAGCTAGTCAGAGTATAAAATTATATATATATATATATATATATATATATATATATATATATATATATATATATAACAAATAAATAATAATAAATAATAAAATCTATGTGAATTACTTTCTGAAATATTTAAAAATCTTTTTTTTAATTTTTTTAGTTGTAGATGGACAGGATGCATTTATTTTATTTGTTTATTTTTTATATATTTTATTTTTTAGTTGTAGTGGGACACAATACCTTTACGTTATTTATTTATTTTTTATGTGGTGCTGAGGATTGAACCCAGAGCCTCGCACATGGTAGGCGAGTGCTCCACCTCTGAGCCACAACCCAAACCCTTAAAAATATCTTTATAGGTTCATTTCTTATGTACTTTTTCTAGGACTATGATTAGATTCAGATTAAATTCATTAAAGCAATAGAGAGAGAACAGTATTTTTAATTTCCTACCTTGTAGGAAAAAAGAATAGCATTGAGGTCTTGATACTTTAAAAACTATTTAGCAAATCCTGATGACTTATTATGAAATAAACCTGAGCAAAAAAAAAAAAAAAGTTTTCCACCTTAAAGCAGCATATTGAAACAGGCTGATAATGGTATATACTCACAACTAAAATTCATTTAGGACAAATCATAAGCTGGGCATTTTACATTTATTACATCCCTTAATCCTTACATCTTCTCAAGGAGGCACTATTCTTTTATTTTTTATAAAACTAGGTATCAAAGGAGTAGAATACCGCCCCCGCGCCTGCCAGGTAGGGGAACTGTGACCACCGACAGAAAAGGCCCAGTGGCCCGTGGCGGGACAGAGCTTCCAATCACTCCTGCAAGGTAGGCGGGCCTGCGACCCACCGGCAGAAGAGGAGCAGCGGCCTGCTAAGAGGCAGAGCCGCCCCCTCCCCCTGCACCGGCAAGGTAGAGGAAACTGGGACCACACACAGAGCAGGCCCAGTGGCCTGCTGAGGGGCAGAGCCGCCCCCCACCCCCTGCGCCTGCCAGGTAGGTGGAACTGTGACCACCGACAGAAAAGGCCCAGTGGCCCGCGGCGGGACAGAGCTTCCAATCACTCCTGCAAGGTAGGCGGGCCTGCGACCCACCGGCAGAAGAGGAGCAGCGGCCTGCTGAGAGGCTGAGCCGCCCCCTCCCCCTGCGCCTGCAAGGTAGAGGGAACTGTGACCACCCACAGAACAGGCCCAGCGGCCTGCTGAGGGGCAGAGCCGCCCCCCACCCCCCGCACCTGCCAGGTAGGCGGAACTGTGACCACCGACAGAAAAGGCCCAGTGGCCCGCGGAGGGGCAGAGCTTCCAATCACTCCTGCAAGGTAGGTGGGCCTGCGACGCACCGGCAGAAGAGGAGCAGCGGCCTGCTGAGAGGCAGAGCCGCCCCCTCCCCCCGCGCCTGCAAGGTAGACGGAACTGTGACCACCATCAGAACGGGCCAGACCTGCAACCGAGAGACAGAACAGGCCCAGTGGCCTGAGGAAGGGTAGAGCCGCCCCCCCCCCGCGCCTGCAAGGTAGGCGGACCTGCGACCCACTGGCAGTACAGCCCCAGAGGCCTGCAGAGGGGCAGTGCCGCTGCCTGCGCCTGCAAAGTAGGCAGAACTGCGACCACTGACAGAACAAGCCTAGCGGCCCGCAGAGGGACAGAGCCGCCGCCCGCGCCTACAAGGTCGGCGGACCTGCTACCGACCGGCAGAGCAGGCCCAGCGGCCTGCCGGCGTGGTAGGCACATTGCCCCAATTGGAGGAGGGGCAGTGCCGCCGCCCGCGCCTGCGAGGGAGACTTTGCAACTATACAAGACCAATATAAATATATAGGGGGAAAATTCAATAGCACAACAGTTTCACCAAGGAGAAAGGAACGCGAACAGTATGAAGAGACAAGGAAAGAAAGGACCACAAGCAATGCAGGTCAACTCAACGTTAGAAGAGGTAATAGCTGCAGCAGATGGAATGTCAGATAAAGAATTCAGGATATACATGCTTCAGATGATCTGGAATCTCATGGAAGACATCAGACAGCAAAATGAGACAATGAAAGATCACTTCGACAATGAATTACACAAACAAATCCAGGAAGCAAAGGATCAACTATACAGGGAGATAGAGGTTATAAAAAACAAACAAACAGAAATCCTAGAAATGCAGGAAGCAATAAGCCAACTTAAAAACTCAATTGAGAATACTACCAGCAGAGTAGAACACTTAGAAGACAGAATATCAGACAATGAAGATAAAGTATTTCAACTTGAAAAGAACATAGACAGCTCAGCAAGACTGTTAAGAAACCATGAGCAGAACATCCAAGAAATATGGGATAACATCAAGAGACCAAATTTAAGAGTCATTGGGATACAGGAAGGGACAGAGTTTCAAACCAAAGGAATGAGCAATCTATTCAATGAAATAATACGAGAAAACTTCCCAGACTTGAAGAATGAGACAGAACCCCAAATCCTAGAAGCCTACAGGACGCCGAATGTGCAAAATCATAAGAGACCCACACCTAGACACATTATAATGAAGATGCCCAACATACAGAATAAGGAGAGAATTTTAAAAGCTACAAGAGAAAGGAAGCAGATCACATTTAGGGGTAAGCCAATCAGGATAACAGCTGATCTTTCAACACAGACTCTGAAAGCTAGAAGATCCTGGAATAACATATTTCAAACACTGAAAGAAAATGGGTTCCAACCAAGAATTGTGTTTCCAGCGAAATTAAGCTTCAGGATGGAAGATGAAATTAAAACCTTCCACGATAAACAAAAGTTTAAAGAATTTGCAGCTAGAAAACCATCTCTTCAAAACATCCTTGGCAAAACATTACAGGAAGAGGAAATGGAAAATAACAATGAAAACCAACAGTGGGAGGTAGGACACTAAAGGGGGGAAAATAATCAAAGAGGAAAACAAACCATGTTTAGTAACATAAATAAACAAATATGGCTGGAAGAACAACCCATATCTCAATAATAACCCTAAATGTTAATGGCTTAAACGCACCAATCAAGAGACACAGGCTAGTAGAATGGATCACAAAACAAGACCCAACAATATGCTGCCTACAGGAGACACATTTGATAGGAAAAGACATACATAGGCTGAAGGTGAAAGGTTGGGAAAAATCATATCACTCATATGGACTTCGGAAACAAGCAGGAGTATCCATACTCATATCAAATAAAATAGATTTCAAGCCAAAGTTAATCAAAAGGGATAAAGAGGGACACTACATACTGCTCAAGGGAACCATACACCAACAAGACATAACAATCATAAATATATATGCCCCAAACAATGGTGCAGCTATGTTCATCAAACAAACTCTTCTCAAGTTCAAAAGTCTAATAGACCACCACACAATAATCATGGGAGACTTCAACACACCTCTATCACCACTGGACAGATCTTCCAAACAAAAGTTGAATAAGGAAACTATAGAACTCAATAACACAATTAATAACCTAGACTTAATTGACATATATAGAATATACCACCCAACATCAAGCAGTTACACTTTTTTCTCAGCAGCACATGGATCCTTCTCAAAAATAGACCATATATTATGTCACAGGGAAACTCTTAGACAATATAAAGGAGTAGAGATAATACCATGCATCCTATCTGATCATAATGGAATGGAACTGAAAATCAAGGATAAAAGAAGGAAGGAAAAAGAATACATCACTTGGAGAATGAACAATAGGTTACTGAATGATCAATGGGTTATAGAAGACATCAAGGAGGAAATTAAAAAATTCTTAGAGATTAATGAAAACACAGACACAACATATCGGAATCTATGGGACACATTGAAAGCAGTTCTAAGAGGAAAATTCATTGCTTGGAGTTCATTCCTTAAAAAAAGAAAAAACCAACAAATAAATGATCTCATACTTCATCTCAAAATCCTAGAAAAAGAAGAGCAAAACAACAGCAAAAGAAGTAGAAGGCAAGAAATAATGAAAATCAGAGCTGAAATTAATGAAATCGAAACAAAAGAAACAATTGAAAAAATTGACAAAACTAAAAGTTGGTTCTTTGAAAAAATAAACAAAATCGACAGACCCTTAGCCATGCTAGCGAAGAGAAGAAGAGAGAGAACTCAAATTACTAGCATACGGGATGAAAAAGGCAATATCACAACAGACACTTCAGAAATACAGAAGATAATCAAAAACTATTTTGAATCCTTATACTCCAATAAATTAGAAGATAGTGAAGGCATAGATAAATTTCTTAAGTCATACGATCTGCCCAGATTGAGTCAGGAGGATATAGAAAACCTAAACAGACCAATATCAATTGAGGAAATAGAAGAAACCATCAAAAGACTACCAACTAAGAAAAGCCCAGGACCGGATGGGTATACAGCAGAGTTTTACAAAACCTTTAAAAAGGAACTAATACCAATACTTTTCAAGCTACTTCGGGAAATAGAAAAAGAGGGAGAACTTCCAAATTCATTCTACGAGGCCAACATCACCCTGATACCTAAACCAGACAAAGACACTTCAAAGAAAGAAAACTACAGACCAATATCTCTAATGAACCTAGATGCAAAAATCCTCAATAAAATTCTGGCCACTCGGATACAAAAACATATCAAAAAAATTGTGCACCATGATCAAGTAGGATTCATCCCTGGGATGCAAGGCTGGTTCAATATACGGAAATCAATAAATGTTATTCACCACATCAATAGACTTAAAAATAAGAACCATATGATCATCTCAATAGATGCGGAAAAAGCATTCGACAAAGTACAGCATCCCTTTATGTTCAAAACTCTAGAAAAACTAGGGATAACAGGAACATACCTCAATATTGTAAAAGCAATCTATGCTAAGCCTCAGGCTAGCATCATTCTGAATGGAGAAAAATTGAAGGCATTCCCTCTAAAATCTGGAACAAGACAGGGATGCCCTCTCTCACCACTTCTGTTCAACATAGTTCTCCAAACACTGGCCAGAACAATTAGACAGACGAAAGAAATTAAAGGCATCAAAATAGGAAAAGAAGAACTTAAATTATCACTATTTGCAGATGACATGATTCTATACCTAGCAGACCCAAAAGGGTCTACAAAGAAACTACTAGAGCTAATAAATGAATTCAGCAAAGTGGCAGGATATAAAATCAACACGCATAAATCAAAGGCATTCCTGTATATCAGCGACAAATCCTCTGAAATGGAAATGAGGACAACCACTCCATTCACAATATCTTCAAAAAAAATAAAATACTTGGGAATCAACCTAACAAAAGTGGTGAAAGACTTATACAATGAAAACTACAGAACCCTAAAGAGAGAAATAGAAGAAGATCTTAGAAGATGGAAAAATATACCCTGTTCATGGATAGGCAGAACTAACATCATCAAAATGGCGATATTACCAAAAGTTCTCTATAGGTTTAATGCAATGCCAATCAAAATCCCAACGGCATTTCTTGTAGAAATAGAGAAAGCAATCATGAAATTCATATGGAAAAATAAAAGACCCAGAATAGCAAAAACAATGCTAAGCAGGAAGTGTGAATCAGGCAGTATAGCAATACCAGACTTCAAACTATACTACAGAGCAATAGTAACAAAAACAGCATGGTACTGGTACCAAAACAGGCGGGTGGACCAATGGTACAGAATACAGGACACAGAAACCAATCCACAAAACTACAACTACCTTATATTTGATAAAGGGGCTAAAAGCATGCAATGGAGGAAGGATAGCATCTTCAACAAATGGTGCTGGGAAAACTGGAAATCCATATGCAACAAAATGAAACTGAATCCCTTTCTCTCGCCATGCACAAAAGTTAATTCAAAATGGATCAAGGAGCTTGATATCAAATCAGAGACACGCCGTCTGATAGAAGAAAAAGTTGGCTACGATCTACATACTGTGGGGTCGGGCTCCAAATTCCTCAATAGGACACCCATAGCACAAAAGTTAATAACTAGAATCAACAAATGGGACCTACTCAAACTAAAAAGTTTTTTCTCAGCAAAAGATACAATAAGAGAGGTAAATAGAGAGCCTACATCCTGGGAACAAATCTTTACTCCTCACACTTCAGATAGAGCCCTAATATCCAGAGTATACAAAGAACTCAAAAAATTAGACAATAAGAGAACAAACAACCCAATCAACAAATGGGCCAAGGACCTGAACAGACACTTCTCAGAGGAGGACATACAATCAATCAACAAGTACATGGAAAAATGCTCACCATCTCTAGCAGTCAGAGAAATGCAAATCAAAACCACCCTAAGATACCATCTCACTCCAGTTAGATTGGCAGCCATTATGAAGTCAAACAACAACAAGTGCTGGCGAGGATGTGGGGAAAAGGGTACACTTGTACATTGCTGGTGGGACTGCAAATTGGTGCAGCCAATTTGGAAAGCAGTATGGAGATTTCTTGGAAAGCTGGGAATGGAGCCACCATTTGACCCAGCTATTCCCCTTCTTGGTCTATTCCCTAAAGACCTAAAAAGAGCATGCTACAGGGACACTGCTACATCGATGTTCATAGCAGCACAATTCACAATAGCTAGACTGTGGAACCAACCTAGATGCCCTTCAATGGATGAATGGATAAAAAAAAATGTGGCATTTATACACAATGGAGTATTACTCTGCATTAAAAAATGACAAAATCATAGAATTTACACGGAAATGGATGGCATTAGAGCAGATTATGCTAAGTGAAGCTAGCCAATCCCTAAAAAACAAATGCCAAATGTCTTCTTTGATATAAGGAGAGTAACTAAGAACAGAGTAGGGTCGAAGAGCATGAGAAGAAGATTAACATTAAACAGGGATGAGAGGTGGGAGGGAAAGGGAGAGAGAAGGGAAAATGCATGGAAATGGAAGGAGACCCTCAGAGTTATACAAAAGTACATACAAGAGGAATTGAGGGGAAGGGGAAAAATAATACAAGGGGCCCAAACGAATGTCAGTAGAGGGGGCGGGGAGGGGAGGGGAGGGGAGGGGGGATAGTAGAGGATAGGAAAGGCAGCAGAATACAACAGACACTAGTATGGCAATATGTAAATCAATGGATGTGTAACTGATGTGATTCTGCAATCTGTATATGGGGTAAAAATGGGAGCTCATAACCCAATTGAATCAAATTGTGAAATATGATATATCAAGAACTATGTAATGTTTTGAACAGCCAACAATAAAAAATTTAAAAAAAAAATAATAATAAATAAATAAATAAATAAAAAAGGAGTAGAATACCAGGTATTTGCCCACGATGCCGTAGAGGGAGACATTGGGCTAATGAATGTCGTTCTCAAACCACCATAGAGGGTACTCCATTATCAAAAAACGAACAAGGACCAGGTGTTTATCCAAGATATCGTGGAGAAAGGCATCAGGCTCCATTGCCAAAAAATGGACAGGGGGGCCCAATGCTCCGGGGCCCAAAACCACAAATATATGGAGCACTGGAGGAACCCAGCAACCCCATCAGGGTAGTGCCCAGGACACATTGTCCATCAGATCCCTCATCAGACAAACCAGAGGGAGCGCAGGGTTGGACATCTGCGCCTCTGCCAGAGCAGTACTAACTCCAGAGATGGGAGTTCAAATCATTCCCACAGGAGTGAAAGGACCTCTTCCCAAAGGAACAGTAGGCTTATTATTGGGACGCAGCTCTTCTACTCTAAAAGGACTTATGATAAGTCCTGGGGTAATTGATCCCGATTATGAAGGTGAAATAAAAATTATAGCCAGTTCTCCAAAGGGTATATCAGTAATTTCACCAGGAGATAGAATAGCACAGTTACTAATAATACCCAGCCTACATGATAAATTTTCCAGTCGTACTGTAGAAAGAGGTTCCAAGGGATTAAGCTCCACAGGTGTAGATTGGGCTATGCTTTCTTTAAATTTAGATTCTCGCCCCATGCTAAAACTAAATATTCAAGGACATGAATTTAATGGGCTACTGGATACAGGTGCAGACCTTAGCATCATCTCTCGTCAAGAATGGCCAAAACAATGGCCATTACAACAAGCCACTCAAACGCTTCGAGGCCTAGGAGTGGCGACTAATCCCCATAGAAGTGCAATGGTATTAGATTGGAAGGATCCTGAAGGATGTGAAGGAACTATACAGCCATATGCATTGGATCATCTTCCCGTAAATGTATGGGGACGAGATGTCCTAGATCAATTAGGTTTGACATTAACAAATAACATCAACCAAAATGCACACACTATTATGACTAGACAAGGTTTTAGGAAAGGAAAAAGATTAGAAAAACAAGAACAAGGTATAGCAGCACCAATACAAATAGATCAAGGAACAGACAGACATGGGTTGGATTTTCAGAAAGGGCCACTGAGACAATAAAAATTACTTGGAAATCAGAAAGACCAGTATGGGTTCCTCAGTGGCCCCTGACTAAAGAAAAGATACAAGCAGCCCATGACCTGGTCAAACAACAATTAGCGGAAGGACATATACAACCTTCTGTATCTCCCCATAATACTCCCATTTTTGTCATCAAAAAGAAATCTGGTAAATGGAGATTATTGCAAGATTTAAGAGCCATTAATAATGAGATGGTTATTATGGGACCTGCTCAATCAGGGATTCCTCAGTTGTCTGCTTTGCCAAAAACCTGGTATGTTTTAGTTATAGATATTAAAGATTGTTTTTTTTCAATTCCAATTCATCTTGAGGATAGTCCACGTTTTGCATTTACTATCCCTGCACTGAATCATGAAGGTCCTGATCAGAGATATGAATGGAAAGTACTCCCTCAAGGGATGGCTAACAGCCCAACTATGTGTCAAATTTATGTTAACAAAGTAATCCAGCCACTTAGAAATCAAAATCCTGAACTACAAATATTTCACTATATGGATGATGTATTATTAGCACACAAAGCTAAAAACACATTGCTAGAATGTTATGCCACACTTACAAACTTATTAAAAAATTATAATCTAGAGATAGCAATAGATAAAGTACAATTAAATTTTCCAATTAATTATTTAGGAGTTCTATTATCCTCAACCATGGTCCGTCCACCAAAAATTCAAATACGAGTAGATCAACTCAAACCACTTAACGACTTTCAAAAGTTATTAGGAGACATAAATTGGATAAGGACTTATTTAGGTATACCAACAGGAGAGTTGGGACCTTTATTTGATATCCTAAAAGGTCCATCAGATCCAAATTCACCCCGAATGTTAACTAACGCCTGAAGCAAGAAAGGCATTAAAAATCATTGAAACATATATGGAAAATATGCATTTGGATAGAATTGATATAAGTTTGCCTTTATTATTTATTGTACTACCAACAAAAAATATTCCTACAGGAGTATTTTGGCAAGAAGGTCCATTATTATGGATACATTTATCTTATTCTCCTAACACTATTCTTACTAGGTATCCTGAGGCTGTAGGACAATTAATACTCAAAGGAATAAAAGCAGCAAAGGGAGTGTTTGGAATTTCTCCCAATAAAATTATTACTCCATATACTATGAATCAAATTGATGAGTTAGCTAATGAGTTAAATACTTGGGCAATAATCATGTGCAAATCTAATGTTTCATTTGATAACCACTTACCATCTAATCCTTTATTGTCTTTTTGGTCATCGCATCTTGTAATTTTTCCAAAAATGACAAGAAAAACACCTATCATGAATGTTCCAAATATATTCACTGATGGATCAAATAATGGTACAGTGGCAATAGTTACACCTGATCAAACTTTTACATTTTTAGTACCCAATCAGCTCAAAAGGTAGAGCTTAATGCAGTATTACAAGCTTTTGTGATGTTTAAAGATTCTGTATTTAATTTATTTTCCGATAGTCAGTATATAGTTAACGCTATAGTATCCCTTAAAGATGCTGGTAGGATTTCCCCTTCCTCTACTGTTTTCCACTATACAAAGTCTAATCTGGGACAGAAAAGATCCATTCTTTATAGGACATATCAGGGCACATACAGGATTGCCTGGAGCCCTTAGTTTGGGCAATGATTTAGCAGATAAAACTACACATGACATACATATTTTCTCTACACTAGAAGAAGCTATAAATTTTCATAAAAGGTTCCATGTCAATACTAATACTTTACAAAAGCATTTTAAAATAACTAAGGAACAAGCTAGACAAATAATAAAACAATGTCAAAATTATGTGACCTTTTTACCACAAGTTAATCTTGGAGTCAATCCTAGAGGATTGATACTTAACCATATTTGGCAGATGGACGTCACACACTTGCCAGAATTTGGAAAATTAAAATATTTGCATGTTACAGTTGATACTTCTTCTGGATTTTTTATTTTTTTTTAATATTTATTTTTTAGTTTTCGGCGGACACAGCATCTTTGTATGTGGTGCTGAGGATCGAACCCGGGCCGCACGCATGCCAGGCAAGCGCGCTACCTCTTGAGCCACATCCCCAGCCCCCTCTTCTGGATTTTTGATGGGCTCCCTTCATGCCGGAGAAAAAACTAAAGATGTTATAGCTCATTGCTTACAAAATTTTGCCACTGTGGGCGTTCCAAAACAGTTAAAAATAGATAATGCCCCTGGTTATACTTCTACCTCTTTTAAACAATTTTGCTCATCATTTGGCATTACTCATATAACAGGAATCCCGTACAATCCACAGGGACAAGGCATAGTTGAAAGAACTCATCAAACTATTAAAATGTACTTATTAAAGCAAAAAGACGGAATTGGGAAGGGGTATATATTCTCCAAAGATAAACTTAAAATAACCCTTTTTACTCTAAACTTTTTAAATTTGGATTCATCAGGACTTAGTGCTGCGGAAAGGCATATGTGTCCAAAAAATGTGCATAAGCCCAAGGTACTTTGGAAGGATATTCTAACAGGACAATGGAAAGGTCCTGACCCAGTAATTGTCTGGAGTCGGGGGTCTGTTTGTGTGTTTCCACAGAGAGAACAACAGCCGATTTGGATTCCAGAGAGATTAACAAGGTCCTAACCCAGTGATTGTCTGGAGTCAGAGGCCTGTTTGTGTGTTTCCACAGGGAGAACAGCAGCCGATTTGGATTCCAGAGAGATTAACTAAAGTGATTTCTACAGACCAAAAAGAAGATGATTTGACTCAAGTCCATAACAGCTGATATCCAAAACTCCAGTTTGGCTATCCTTACATCTGCGATAGAACCAGGATGCTTTTTTCAATATCAATTTTATTACTGCCCTTTCCCACATTCTATTTTGTTTTTTGAGCTCATACAGACCTAGGTTAATGTTTTGCTGATCAGTTCTATTTTTTGACTATAGAGTTTTTAAACATTGCAATGGAGATTTCACCTGTAAAAAGTTATAAGGCCTTTACTATTAGGTTATGTGTTGTATGTATTATATTATGTGTGCACACTTGTGTTTTGTGTTATATGTTTGAATGTACGTATGTCCATATATCATATATGATGAGCGCTCATGAAAAAATGGATCCAAATTTTTTTTATTCACGTGATTTAAATGGTTTAATTTAAATTGGGTAAACAACTGTTGAGGATTGTTTTAATATGTAAACAAAAAGGAGGTTAACAGATCTGTTTGTTTACTTTCACCTTTCCTTTTATTATATTTAATAATTCTCTTGAAGACAATGTAAATTGTTAAGAAAATTGTTTTCTTTTAGTGCCTTCTATAATGTTACATAATTTTTTCTTTAGCCATTATTGCCAGAATTCCTATCTTCATCCCAGTGCTGGTGAAGTCAAAGATAAAACCAATCTACAGCTTCTGCAATAGCCATCACTGAACTGCTTGCAGAACTGGCCTGGACACATTGTGAACTCACCTGTATGCATTGTGAACTATCTGTTGGTGCAGCGACTTGTGGTAGTGTTGGGGTATTTTTGCTGATGATGTCATCGGTGGTACAATTTTTCCAAAAGGAGCCGTCAATTGGCTTGGTGTATCTTCCTCCCTTCTGCTTGTCATGATCGTCCAGCTAAAATTTGGGGGCCAACAGAGGTGAGGCAAAGAACCTCACCCCCCTGCTGGTACAAAGACCTCTCCACAGGTGTGGCTGTATACTGGACCGGTAGTCAGTGACAGGTAAGATCCCACTGCAATGGTACCAACCTAACGGGTAAGGACCATATGTACTATTGGACAACCTAAGGCAGGCACAGTCCCTAAGCCACATGCTTGTTGTTTAAACAGAGAGGGGGAGATGTTGAGAGCCACAGCCGAAGGGGCCCCAGCAAACTTCCAGCTGCCAGCAAACTTCCAGCTGCCGGCTGATGATTGGCTCACAGCGGCCCCAGCAACATCTAGCTGATTGGCTCCTCTGCGGTGATGCTCATTAGGCTGTTTCCCTGCCCTTTCAGACCACGGAGCTGCTCATTGGGGGACTTTTTTGGCTCCGCCCACGTGACCCAGCCAATTGGCCTCAAGAGCAGGAGGATTGTGGGAGGTGGAGAGAGGCTTGTGTTGGAGAGAGAGGCTTGTGGGAAGCCGGTGGTGGCAGTTGGGGCTCTGAGGGTTTTTCCTGAGAGGCTGTTTTGTTTGGCGTGTGTGGTTCTAAAAATAAAGTTAGTTTCTTTTGACAAGTGGCTCCTGATTGTGCCCAGCCAGACTGCGGCAGGTATATACTCACAACTAAAATTCATTTAGGACAAATCATAAGCTGGGCATGGTGCTAAGCATTTTACATTTATTACATCCCTTAATCCTTACATCTTCTCAAGGAGGCACTATTCTTTTATTTTTTTAGTAATCAATGGACCTTTATTTTATTTATTTATATGTGGTGCTGAGACTGGAACCCAGTGCCTCACACATGCTAAGGACGCACTCTATCACTCAGCTACCACCCCAGCCCCGACTCTATTCTTATTGTTTCTTTCTCTCTTTTTGTAACACTGGGGATTGAACCCAGCCTCACACGTGGTAGTCAAGAGCTCTACCACTGAGCTGTATCTTTAGACCTATCCTATTCTATAAATGAGAAAATTAAAGCTAAAGGCCACTTAGGTCGTAAGTAATAGGGTCAGGATTCAAGGCTGGACAATATCCTAGCACTGACTCTCTTAACCAGTGTGCATACTGTCAATCCTTGTCTACCAAGAATGATAGGAAAATACATTTTAGATCAGTCTTCCTATTCTGTAATAATCTTCATACCATATATTTTAAGAGATAATAAAATTTTGAAAAGCAACAGTTTTATTTTAAATAGGAGAGAGATTAAATTTGGCAAAACATATGGTTGGTATCCCATGTTAAGCAAGCGCTCTACCACTGAGCTACATCCCAAGCCCAGAAGTGCTTTTTTAACTATTAGGGAGAAGATTCTAGTTTGATAGCCAAGAGTTATTTTTGTACCTCACTATACAGTTCCAGTAACTGATGTTGAACCACTTCCTATATGGAATAGATTTTCAAACTAAATTCTCACACATTTTTCTTAAGTCATTGTACTAATTAGACATCAACTGCTGACATGGCAACCAGGCAAATCCCAAAAAAAGAAAAATTAAAAAATTGAACCTCAATGTTTAAATACTTAATTTGAAATATTTATACCAGCAACCAAGACATTCCTCTTAAGAATCTGTTATCAAAGGATGATTTTTTTCAAATGCAACATTAAAGAAGGGGTTGCCACCACTTTCTGTTAAATACAGGACAGCAAGGTTCTTTTAACCCTGGTTCTGAACCAACCATTTCTTGCAGTCTTAATAATTTATTGGTCACCCAAATCTCTGTATATATTAGGCACTCTACCAATATTTGAAGAATTAAATCTGGATTTATCCTACTCAATCCACTTGAATAAAACTATACCAACAGAAAGGAAAATTTCAGAAATACTTGAAAGTAAAAATTATAAATGTAGGGAAAAAGTCATTTAAGAGCATATTACATATATACATACATATACACACATATATTCTCAAGTAAAAATTATAAAAATTAAGATATCACCACAGAATTTTTACCTTTTGACAATGGACCAGTTATTCCAAAAGACTAATTTGAGCAGCTATTTAACAAAATCATTCCAATTACAGTCTAAATTTGGTTTAATTAGATATTTAAAAAATTACTCACATGCGAGTTACAACAGGATAGAGACTGATATAAAATATTTTTCCTCTTATGCTTGGTACTAAATAGGTACCTAAGTAGGTATAATCTCCTGCCAAACAGAGTGGTACTTGAAATCAACATCAATGACTAAAATCAGTGGGTTTCCTATTTCAGAGAAGTCTACATGACCAAGTAATTCAGTCCTACAAAACTTAAGTCCAATTAAACCATTTGTCCCATCATCTCAGATGTGGAATACCCATAAAAACTTTAAAATAATTACAACAATAAGAATATAATTACTATATAATATTAATAAAACTATATAAGTTCTAGAGTATTATTTTCAACCTCTTTTAATGTACCTGTGTCAACTTCATTGAAATATCTGCAAAATTGAAAATTTGGGACTCAGTTGGTTAAGGTGATTTGATCTGTTGAGTTGCTCATTATTTATGTCTAAACTATGTGATAATTCAAGGAAACAGGTAAGCACTCCTCTTCTTGCTCCAGTCTATGAGGGGTAAGCTCCTACCCTGATTCAAGTAATATCCTTGAACCAGAGTCAGTCACACTCTAGAATATAATCATATGAGGGTGTTCAAGATAGTGATGGAAAGGGGAATAGGCTGAAGTCATATGCTTACAGCTTCATAATCACACAGATCCACATTTATACACACACACACACACACACACAACTTCTCTCTCTCCCCCAAGCTTTCCTAACATATTTCAAATTATTTTAAAATCCTATCTTCACACCTATTTCCCATACTAAAAAAATTAAAGGATATAATATCAGTAAGACTGTCAATAAAACCACAGTAATAAAGCAGAGGGTATAGCTCAGTGGTAGAGTGCCTGCTTAGATTGTTAAAACCCTGGGGTTGGATCTCCAGCATCTCAAAGAACAAAAACAAAGCAAAGCAAATGAACAGTCAAATAACCCTATATTCAATTAATTTTGAAAAAGAAAAACTACATTCAACATCCAATGTAAGAAGGTCTGAATAAAAGCCAAAATTGAATTTAGAGGTATTTGTGTCAAAATAAGGAAAGCAATATCTTAACTGACATATGATTCTTTCAAACACAAATCCATTTGTTAACTTCTTTATTACAATATTTTCATTTCAAAAGTCATTTATTGAGCAATCCATGCTCCAAAAGATGAGTTACACAAGACACTGAAACTTCACAAGTCTATTGGATAATGTTCTTTCAAATATTTGCAGTAAAGTGTGGTGTTATGATAGGAAAAGTAAAACACACTTTTTATAAGCCTTTGGATAGAAAATTTATAAATTCTTGTTTTTTATGACCCACAAATCCTAGTAAAGTTCCATTAGCTTTTGAAATATGATTTGTTCTAAAAGAGTGAAATTTTACCTGTGTTACATAAGGCTGCAGGTAGTGGGAAGAGTGGTCTTCGTACAAACTGATGCAGAGATTGTTTCTTAATGGTATATGCATTCATCATGTGACAGAATCTACATTTAAAAAAATTGTAAATGACATTTTATGAGATCTATAGTCAGTTTCTATTTATATAAAAGACATGTAAAATTTAAATATAAGTAGCAATAAAAATGATTAGAAAGTGAACTTTTCATTTTTCATCTATAACATATATCACCTACTTCGTCAGGTAATACAAACAATTCAAAAACAAATGAAAATCAAATGGAAATTCATAGCTTCAATCACTGGAAGTGCATAGGATAAAGTTAACATCCAGGTATAGAAACCAGAAATGTATCTATACATTTAAATATGTATATGATTTAAATCTGTAGCTGGGTGTGGTGGCCCACACCTATAATCCCAGCAGCTTGGGAGGCTGAGACAGGAGGATTGCCCAAAGCCAGCCTCAAGCAAAAGTGAGTCACTAAGCAACTCACTGAGACCCTCTCTCCAAATAAAATACAAAATAGGGCTAGGGATGTTGCACAGTGATCAAGTGCCCCTGAGTTCAGTCCCTAATACCCCCTCCCCAAAAAATCTTTTGCCCGGGCTCAAGATGGAGTAAAAAAACTTTACAGGTTTTTAGCTAGATACAGTGGTGCATGCCTGTAATCCCAGCAACTCCTAAAAGCTGGGGCAGGAAGATCACAAGTTCAAGGCCAGCCTCAGCAATTTAGCGTGACCCTATTCAATTTAGTGAGACCCTGCCTCAAAATAAAAAATTCAAAGGGCTGGGGAATGTGGCTCAGTGGTTAATGCCCCTGGGTTCAATTCCTGGGAACAAAAAACAAGGGGGTGGGACTAGAAAAAACTATACGCTTTTAACTTTTTCTTGGAAAAAAATTAAACTAGGTAATAGAATCACATGGCTCAAAACTGATAAAGGAAAAAAGTATACACTATGAAAAATTTCCCTTTTTGTCCCCTATCACTTGTTATCTAGAAGTAAACTATATCACCTGTTAAGAATACAGGCTGAGGGTATAGCTCAGTGAGAAGTACCTGCCTAGCCTGGGTAAGGCCCTGGGTTTAATCCCCAGCATCACACACACACACACACACACACACACACACACACACACAGTATAGGGTAAGTATCCTGAATTGGAAAATCTGAAATGCTCCACAATCTGAACTTCTTCTTCTTCTTTTTTTTTTTTTTTTAGTACAGGGGATTGAATCCAGGGTGCTCTATCATGGAGATATATCCCTAGCCCTTTTCATCCTGAGACATGGTCTCACTAAGTTGCTGAGGCCAGCCTCAAATTTAGCGTCCTCCTGCCTCAGCCTCCCAAGTTGTTGTGACTACAGGGAAGCAAGCCCCACCATGCTCAGCCAAAACCTGAAACTTTCTGTGCATCAACATGACATTTTACCTCATCTGGTGGGTGACAGTCAAAATGCAGTCATGCTAAAAACATACAAAATTACCTTCAGGTTATGTGTATAAGGTATATATGAAACATAAAATGAATTTTGAATTTAGACTTCAAATATCACCAAGATATTTCATTATGTATATGTAGCTGTTACAAAACCCCAAACCTGAAACACTTCTGGTCCCAATTCTTCCCATTTCCTCCCCTCCTTCCTCCCCCTCTTCCCTTTCCTCTACTTTCTTCTATTTATTTACAGTTTTTTTTTTAAGTCAGTGAATTATGGATATTCTGAAGGTGAAATTCCCTGTGGTATATTCATATATGTACAGAGGATAGTTTGGTCAGTTTCACTTCCACCATTCCTCCCTTTTCCCATCTCTCTTCCCTCCCCCTCAATTACCTTCTCTCTTTCTTCCTGTGGTCCCAAGCATTTTAAATATGAGGTACTTAACTTATATTTCAATACTTCAAAAAGTCTTAATAGAAAGTATACTATCAACCAGTTAAAATAAATAAATAAAGGTGTGAAAGGAAGATCAGTAGAAGAGAGGAGAGAGGGGGGGAGGGAAGAGGAGAAAAGGGGAAAGGTCATGAGGACTGAAATTAAATTCCATGTGTGTATAATTATGTCAAAAGGAACCCAGATACTATGTATGAATGCTCTGATAAAAAAAAGTGTACTATCATTCTCCAAATTGCTGAAGCAGTCAACAATCTCTATATACTTTTTGATGGGCAACATTAATTCAATGTTGTAACTATACTTCACTCTGATAGAGAAGCTTATTTCACTCTAATAAAGAAGCATAAATTGGCTATTTTCATGGCTTTGACAAATTAAAAACAAGGGGATAAAAGAAGGCAGATACTAATGGAAAAGAAAAGGACACTTTAGTAGTAAAAAATTTAGGGTTGGGGTTGTAGCTCAGTGGTAGAGCACTCGTCTTGTATGTGTAAGGCACTGATTTGATCCTCAGCACCACATCAAAATAAAGATACTGTGTCCATGTATAACTAAAAAAAATATTATTAAAAAAATTTTAGAACATGTTGCAAGTTTTACTTTAAAATATTATGGCTATCTATTACGATTGTCCTTTCATAGGTTCTACTGAAAAATTTTAACCACAGGGGTCACTTTCATGAACATACACAGGATCACCTTTTCAAAAACAGGTTTCTCCGGGTATTTTTCACACAAATAGGAAGAAGTAACAAACAGGGGCTGCACTTCATTTTTCCCTTATAAAACCAGAATTTGCTTGTCATAAAGAGTGAGCACCAAGTAAGTTGAATACAAATAACCTAAATTTCTTCCTACCTTCAGTGATCTTTAAGTGCCATATAAAATCAAAAAAATGCTTTACTGGAAGGTTGTGGACCTATTACCCATGGAGAGTTTCTTTAGGAACCACTCAAGAGGTAAAAGGACTGACACTGAGGGTTCAGGAGAACAAAATAAGCATTAGTGACATCATGGAAACAACAGTAAATGGGGAACCAAGGAACCTGTGAAGGCCTGTCACACTCCATGGTAACTCCAAAGGCTTTAACAAGGTTTGTCACCATACTGAACTATAGGACCATTACAACACTCATGACTTTCTCATTATTTGCTAGTATGTCCTTCTTACTAAACTACAAACTTATTAAGGAAAGAAACTGTTTTCATTTTATGTCCTCAGCTGCAAACACTATGGCCCCTGTTCCTCATTTCAAAAATGAGATTAATATTCACAGCTACCTTATAAAGACTGGGTACCATCCATATCATGCAAGTAAAGTGTTTAAGCCAGTGCCAAGCCAGACAATAAATGCTCAATAAACGGTACTACTGTTATCATGTCAATTGTTTGTAATTACATAATTATTATTGGTATAATTCATCAAATGAATTATTATGAGTCTAAATCTCCCTATGAATATGCGGGAATTCGAAAATGGACTGGAGATCAGTATTTCTCTTCCTTCAACTCTGAGAAGAGGCAGTGGAGTGGATAAATCAGAAGCATGTTTTGACTGAGACAGGTTTAAAATCCAAAAAAAAAATAAAGCAGGGGTGAACTAAGTTATTCAAGAAAGGTATCAAAAACATATGGGGTACAGAAAAGGGGTAACTAATAAAAAAAGTGTTCTGGAAAACATTATTTTTAAGAAATGCGTTTAAGCTTTATGAGCACCATTAATACTAAAACGTCTAATACTCAGAAGGTCAAATTCTGTTAGGCCTTTTTCCCCAGAAGTAAAGTGAGGTCCGACATCTACATAAATCTCATCGATGTTGACAGATGTGTCTGGGAAGTGAAACTCAAAGGCAGAGTTCAGGGAAGAGGGAGAAACAAGGCAACAGAGTGGGCTGAAGTAGTGGTGGTGGTAGCAGAATCAGGGGTCTGCATTCTCCTCGGAGTTCCTTCCCTTACAAGCTGTGCGACCTTTCTAGGCCTCGCTGGGAAAGTGAGGAAATGAAACAGTACTTTCTTCCCTTCGTGTGACATTCCGATTTTGTGTTTAAGAAAGAGAAGGGAATGAATGCACATGGTGGAATACGACTTAAAGCCAGCTCCTCTATACTGTGTCTACAGCGGGTCTCTGGAGTCTCCCCCAGACACCTGGCCGAGGTTTCGCAGGCTGCCCGAACCACAGGTGCGGAGCTGCCTCACCGACAGCCACGGGTCTTCCGGCTGAACCCCCGACCGACCGCGGCGACCTGGGTGGATCCAGGGGCTCCATCGGATGCGCTACCCGCCTCTCCTAGAGAGAGGGTTGGCGAGGCAGTGCCCGGTCCGCCAGCTAAACCCACCAGCACTCCAATTCGGAGCTTCGGGGCTGTCACCTACCGCCTGCGCCGCCCGGCGGCAGCAGCCGCAAAACTCCAGGCCAGCCGCACGGCCGTCGCCATCATCTTAGTCCTTCAATGCGCAGTCGCAGAGGCCTTGCTTCCCTCGCCGCGCCCCCAAAGCTCTGCGCAGGCGCAAACCGACAGGGAGCTGGGCTGACACCTAGAAGAGCGCACCCGACAGGCCGTGGGCGGCGCTTGTGCGAGTGAGAGCTTCGGGCTTTCACTTGGTCCTCTGCACCTGTTGCCTACCTACAGCATAAGCCCGAACCAGGCGGTGTCCAGTAGAAAGTTTTGCTAAGCATGCGCGGGCGCCTTCTAAGGCACGTACTTCGCACGCATGCCCAGAAACGTACTTTCCTGTTCTTTCTGGTAGCTTTTCTGGCCCTGGCCGAGCAGTTAAAATGCTACTCCTCACCAACCCCCAAACCTGCCCCATTCCTTCTTTTAGCACCCTGCTAGCCCTCTGGGCCTAGCACAGTGACCGTCCCCAAAGACTCCAGAGCATCCTTTCTGATTGGTGTCTCGCCTTTCTGCTGCCCTTCTGTGGTAGGCCTGATGACCTGTTTTAACCCTCTAGTTAGGTGGGGCTTGTGGACCCACCACTTGGTCATCTTGAATCAGTTCATACACGGGACCCAGCTAGTGTAGTGCTATCCTTCGCTGGATAAATATGAGTGTTGACTAATTTCGAAAGCAAACTACAAAAACCTATTAAGTACTCTTCCAGGCCTTCCTGGGGTATTCGGTTTTCTGAAGTGTGGACGGGGGTGGTGGGGCATGGGAACTGCCTTATTAAATTCCGGGCCCCACTTTAGACCTCAGAGTCAAAGTTTCTATAGGTGGGACCTAGTCATCTATTTTTAACAAGAGCCCCAGGTGATTTCTGATGCAGGCTGAGATTTGAGAACTGTTCTGGAAGGTTGTTAGAGTGCTGTTTTCTAGAATGGAATCAGCAGGCCTGTGGTTGAACAGGTAACAGCAGAATCTGTCCCAAAGTATGAGTGATCTGAGGAGTGGGTGGGGAGATGTCAGTCTGTGGAGCTTCCACAGGGAAGGTGGAGAGGCTGGGCCAGAGAAACCTTGTATGGCAACATTATTGTTTCACCCAGAGGTGGATGAAGGTCTCAAGAGGCAGATTAGACAAAAGACAACAAATATACTGTGATGATCACTCTAATTACTTATAGCCCTTTCTACACTGCCTTTGTTTTCTTGGTTAAGAGACAGAAAGAGGGGAAAAGCAACCACAAAATCTCATTCCTCTTGCATTTTTTCTTTTTTTTTTTTAAAGGAACTGGGAATTGAACCCAGGGCCTTGAGCATTTATGCACTCTACCACTGATTACAGACCCAGGATGTTCCTCATTTTCAAATAATCTGGAATACATATTTTAAAAGCAAAATTCCTACTTCAGTATTACTCCTCTGAATAATAATTGCTCTGCAAGCTGTGTAGCTCCCTATTTTGAACCAGCATTAATTTTATTATGGGCAAGGAACCAACATTAACTAAACTTCTGTTTATTCAGATTTCATTGTATTCTTTTTCTTCTCTGGAATCCACTTGGGATACTTTTTTTCTTCTAGTCTCTTCTGGCCTGTTGGAGTTTCCGACTTTTCTTCGGGTTTTTTTTATTTATTTATTTATTTTTTGGTACTGGGTGCTCTACAACTGAGCCATATCCCCTGCCTTTTGAGACTAGGTCTGGTTAAATTGTGGAGGCCTAGCCTCGAACTTGTGATCCTATTACCCCAGCCTCCCAAGTCTGGGGATTATAGGTGCATGTGAACACTGCCATGGGCAAGACTTTCTTTAGTTTTGATGATTAACAGTCTTGAGGGATGCTAGTCAGGTACTGTACTTTGTAGAATATCCCTTAATTGGGGTTTGTTTAATGTTCTCCTCTTGGTTAGAATGGGGTAAAGGCATTTGGGGAGGATGTCTACAGAGCCGAGAGCCCTTCTCATCACAGGTACACACTTTGGCATAATTTTTCACTGGCAGTGTTACTCTTGATCATCTGGCAGAGGTGGTGTATGTCAGGGTTTTCCACTGAGAAGTTACTCCCCAATTCCTGTCCATATGTTCCTTTTGGGAAGCATGTCCCACATTCAAAGTATTTAGAATTAAATTCCAGTTGTGTAGTGGGGAATGTACCTAAATTAGTTGAAATTTTATGTTAGGTTTGTCTTTTTTCATTTATTCAATAATCATTTTAATATTAGTGGAGGCTTATAGCTATTGACTTTATACCTTATAATTTCATACCATGGCATTTATTTTATTGCTCAACTTGTTCTTTGACCTCGGGAGTTCTTTCAGATTGGTTCTTATGTCCCTATGTCTTTCATTTTATTTTAAAGTACTTCTTTTACTTTCTGGCACTATAATTACACCATGTTCCTGGTTCATCTCATTCATTTCCTGTTCTAGCCCTCAAATCAGTCATTTCTCCTGGGGGACCTGGCTCATTTGAACCTGGGCATTTAGAAACCACAAATTGGGTGGTAGGTATGTGTGGAATCCATGTACTTTTCATCATCTTATTCCTTCACCTTCATTTGCTCCCTCTCTAGACTTTCTCCTTCTCCCCTAAGCCCAGCTACTTGAGCATTCAACCGTGCTCAAAGGGTTTCGCTCATCAACCCTTCTTGGTCCATGTGCCCCACTGACAGTCTTATTAGTATTCTCTTTCCGTTTTTATTCAGTCTCTAGTATAGCTGCATTTTCAAAAAAAGTTGGCAACTATGGTCTTATTGAACCAAAATAGATTGGATTCCTGGATCTTTGAACACCATCCCTGTGAACACAACTTATAACTAGCTCTCTCTGAATCATGTTAAGCTCAAGTTCAGTTAGATAGCACTGTTATTTTTTTTAATTTGAGGAGGAAATAGGCAAGCAGGTTCTCCATCACAGTGTAGATTTTTAAAATTCCTAGCTTTATTTCTCTAAGACTTTTCTCTATGTTAATGCTATGTTTCTCTATGTTATGTTCCTCCTTTAGGAATACTAAAAATTTATTAGTAGGTTTGGGAATGTAGCTCAGCAGTAGAGTGATTGCTTAGTATGCATAAGACCCAGGACAAACCGGGGGGAAAAAAATATCACTAGGCTTTTTAGTAGGGCAAGATGGCTGTGGATCCCTCCAATCACACGAAGATCTCACTTAAGAAAAAACACAGGGGCTGGGGATGTGGCTCAAGCGGTGGCGTGCTCGCCTGGCATGCGTGCGGCCCGGGTTTGATCCTCAGCACCACATACAAAAACAGGGATGTTGTGTCCGCCGAAAACTAAAAAATAAATATTGAAATTCTCTCTCTCTCTCTCTTAAAAAAAAAAAAAAAGAAAAAACACAAAGTATAAGTCATTTCATTAGGTTCATTTTAATAAAGTTTCCAACTCAATTATTTTTAAAAACTATCAGATACGTGAGATAGATCACACCAAGAGTGCAACAACATAAATCCAATAGTCTGCAAATAAGAGGTATTGTGAGCACTGTTAAAATTGACATTGTGGTCTTTCCCCTTCCTTTCCCTTGTTCACAGTCTTTGAGACTGTTTGCACATTGTTGTTTTCTGATGCTTGATGACCTCAATACTCCTTAGAGAGGGGTAGACGTTCTTATTCTGTCAACTCCAAATACTGTCAGTGGAGGGAGTTCAGCTTTTCTCCACGGAACGAACATGGTCCTTGGCCTTTATTAAATTTGTTTTCTATTCCCTAGAAACTGATATTTAATGTTCCCTCAGAGTAATGTCTTGCAAGTCTTGCAGTGTCTGGTCACTACTGTCACTACTCACAAGTTCTTAGGATAAGCCCTACTGAATCTTACTTTGGAGATGAGATGATGCTTATTTGGGAAGGAGGCTAAGGCAATGAATGCCAATTTTCTTCACTTCTACTGAGAACAACTTCAGTTCTGACTTTGAGAGTTTGGGGCAAAGGGAGCTGAATTTACTTGTGCCAGATATCGACGATCACTTCTCAGTATTCTTTGGATGCCATTAAGGGCCATAATTAACACCATGGAAGAAAGCACAGAATGTACATATATGTACACACACAGACCCACACTCCATTCACACTCCTCTACAAGAACTCTTTGGTAGACTCAGAGAATACAACTGACTCGCCCTTTCTGAGTGAAAAGGTTGCATTGTGTCCCTTCCCTTCCAAAGTCTAACCCATTCCACTTATTTTTGGTCCATGCTGGGTATTGAACCCAGGCCCTTGCTACCACTGAGCTACACCTCCATTCCTCCCACATCTTACTTTAACTGATGTTGGTAAAGCCTATTTCTGCAATTCCTTGCCAAAAGGAATCAGATTTTTTCCCCCCAGTACTGAACATTGAAGCCAGGGCTTCATGCATACTAGAAAAGTGCTCTAGCAGTAAATTACAGCTCCAGCCCTTTTTAGTTTTTGAGACAGGGTTTCACTAAGCTGCCCAGGCTGGCCCTGGAACTTGTGATCTTCCTGCCTCAGCCTCCCAAACAGATGGGATTATAAGTGTGTGCCACCATGTTTGGCTTCAAACAGATTCTTAAACATGTATAGCTGGTACTAGTACAATGCAATGAGGTAACCCTGACATGATTTCAAGAACATTGTTAGTATAAACTCAAAACTGTGTCACACATAGAGATTGCTGGGTTATGAGAATATTGGACTAAGCCACATATAGTTAACATTTAACCACTTCTGCCGGCTGTTCTGGAGTCCTTTCACACATAAACTGGTTCCTGCATTCTGAAGCATTGTGGGCCACAAAAGATCAAGGTGGAGATCAAGGTCATATCTCTACAGAATAAGGCTGGAGTCCTGCCAACTCTCCTTATAGTCTAAGAGAAATGGGTAAGGTCAGTCATTTCATTGTTATTGGTGACAATCTCACAGGCTGGGCTGAAACTTACAAAACTATTTATAGTAGTTCCAAGGGAAGCAACTAAATGTTAACATGGTCATTCAACCACATCTCTCATCATCCACTTATTCACATGGTGAAAACAGGGGAATGTCAATTGAAGAAATGAAGTGGGAATAAGAACAAGATAGGTGAGCCAGGAAGATTTCCAGGGACAGAACAAAAACAATTTCCAACCAGATATTTTTTTATTATATTTTAAGTATTATGAAATTCTTCCTTTAGTGAAGTTTTCATTAACAAGTTTTTAAGTGTTCTGGTGGTTTAAAAAACAACAAAACAAGTATTAGTTGACAGGGACAAGGAAAAACTAAGGATTCAAATTGTACGATGCCATTTAAAATCTTCGATGTTCACTCCTTCAGGCAAGGACTGAAGACCAGAACTCAAGATGGTTGTGGACATTAACAAGGGGCTCCTGCCTCCTGCAGTCTCCTGCAACTCTCTTAGGTAACTTTTCTCATCAAAATAATTTGGCTTCCAGGTTTTTCAATAAAACTGCTATGAGACCAGCAACCATTTCTGAGTTGACTGGGATGTATTCTTCAATTTCCATTCCAATGAACATAGAAGAGACCCAAATTACTCCATTTTAAGTTGTTTCTTTCCTGCTCAGGAGAACTTTGGGTCTCACCCTTCTCTAATTTCCTATAATAAAATTTCCTATTTGATATAATGCATACATATTATGTAATTTGATATGTTTTTATTGCTTAAGGAAAAAATACAGAATTCCTATCATCACATTACCCTGGTGATTATACTTAAATGTGCTTTCTTTATGCATCAGCAAAATGTCCACCAAGCAGTTGAAAACACAGACATGCATATATTCTAAAATGTACTAAATAAATAATGGGCCAGAAAAGTATTAGTATCCTTCTTGAAAGTTGAGAAAAAGAGATCTTGGTTGCCAGAACTCGGATACAACACCGGCCAGTAAACACATACATACTAGTCTGCACATGAGATTTTCAACTTGATAATGAGCCCAAACCAAAACAGGGTTTATGACCTACATTTCCTTAGGTCTTGCTGAGCATCTGCTTCAGCATAAAATTCTGTTCACTTCATTTTCCAATCTAACCATGAGGTTTGGAGCTAAAGGCTGTCAAGCCCAAGAAACTGGTGAAGTAAAACTTCAGTAATTCAATAGTGCCTGCTAGTCAATTAACAGGTGTTCTTTAAGAGGTCATCAATAAATGTTGTGGCTTAATGCATTGTCTAAAAATGTCCTGGTTCATTGTTTTTCACTGCAATGAAAGGTCAACAATTCCTATATCAAATGTGTAATGCAAACAACATACAACACAAACTAAAACAAGTAAGTGCAGTACTTTGTTGACTATATATTTTCTTTTTCCTCTTTAATATTAAATTGCTGCAGTCTAGTTATTGGAAACATGCATTTGCTACTAATTCATAACACACTGAACACTCCTGATTTCCCTTAAAAAGGGTATTTTCCAGATTTCCAGATATAGGATGGCCTCTGGCAAGGCCACTTAATCTTTGATGCATTTACTCTTTACCATCCAAAAGTAACCAGTGAAAAGTGAATAAAACCCTACCATAGTATTCAGAATCCACCAATTATTAACTTGTAATTAATGTAATCCACAAGTCAAAATTTCTTCAGGCATCAATGAATAAGAAAAAAGTAATTTGCATGTGGTTACATTCATTTTCCTATTTGAAGAAGGCATGTAGTTTCCACCCATGTGGGTCTACAGCAAACATGAAAAAGAGCAAATCTATCCTTCAAAAAACAATTCAACTACATAATAAAATTACCATGATTTTATTCTGATTTGTACCTTGAGAATTAAAATGGCCACTTGATTAGGAGGAAGTGATCAAATAAACAAAGGAATAACATTTGCAGGGCTGAGGTAATCCTGAATATTTGGAAGAATGAGTTAGAATGACCTCTAACTTTAAAAGAGTTGTTGTCTTTTTTTCCCCCTCTTCTTTTCTTTTTTTTTCCTTTCTTTTTTTAAAAATAAAGACAGGTCTCTCTATGTTGCCCAGGCTGGCTTTGAACTCCTGGGCTCAAGCAATCTTCCTGCCTCAAACTCCCCAGTAGCTGAGACTTGAGGTGCACACCACTAAGCCAGGCAAGTAGGTTTTTTCAGATAAGAACTCTCTGAATATTCCTATCCTCCTAGCTCATGCCTTTGAGGGCTTCACTTGATAACTACCATAGGAAAAGTTTGTGGTGCAAAGTTCCATGTGCATTAACCAAAGCTATTCAATGGAAATACAATTTTGCACACATTGTTACATTAGGGGAGGGACAGAAATAATAATTGTGAGAAGGCAAATTCTTAAAACTAAACACTTAGCATCCATTAAAGTGAAAGACAGGTTTCTGGCCACAGTTAAGACCTCAGTCGAAAAATCATCGATAGTAGCCCTAACACAGTGCCAATTATTTCTCTTTTAACGTGGATATTTGAAATAGGTGGAGACTAAGAAAACAAAAAGTGTTTTAAAGGAGTTGTTCTTATTTTATTATCAAGATTTTGAATTTGAATTTTTTCATGATGTGGATCAAACTTGGGGTTTTGGCATACTAAGAATATGTTCTACCACCGAGGTATACACCTCCACCTCCTTGAAAGAATAGCACACCTAATCAACCGCAGTAGAACTTGGCATTTAGGCTTGATTCTTGAATGAACTTCCAATAATTTGTAAATCACTAATCTAGGTTGGTACACAACTCTCCAAGTTTCTCCAGTAGTGGAGAAATCACTAACATTTACTAGAAGTTTTAGGAAGCTCTCAGGTTGAAACTGATGCAGAGACTCTTTCCATTAAATTGGGCTTCCTCAGCAGAAATCTTCCCATTGAGACAAAGGTTTTAAGGCACTAAAAATAAATGGTATGAAAAAAGCTAAGAATGAGTCAGATCTTTCCAGAAATAAAAGATACTTCCAAAAACATAATCCAGTCACCTGTCTGCCCTACTTTAACATCTAAAGAGAATAGAGAATTTAGTTTTCATGGCTAGCTAATTCAGCTTTTTCATTCTCCCAAATTTATTTACATGTCCCAGGTTCATATTTCCTCAAGAGGTAGTGGAGAGAGATAAGGATTTGTGGGGGAAGGGGAAACAAGCAAACTAATTTTGTATCCTAGTCTAGAGATTAATGAATTCCATAATGACAGCACTGAGTCCAAGCTACCCAGTGGCTGGAATTGTAACAAGGCACTCCTTTCTACTGTTGTGAGGGGAAAACATATACTTAAAAAATTAAATTTTCACAACCAGGTAAAGGAAATTTGTTAAAAGCACAGAGCAAATTCTGGAAAAAAAACAATCCACTCTGAACCTCAGTTCCAGCAAGATTTCCCTACATCTTCCAATGGATACAATTTTGCCATGATAAAAAAAAAAAAAAAAAAAAAACTAAATAAAAACAGGGTTCAAGTTGGTTAGGTCAGCAGGCAAATGGGAGTAAGGGTGATCTGATTGTGGAGGTAGGCATGGTGGGATAGGATTAACCTAGAGGAAAAATGTTTCTGATGCTTGTGCATGTGTGTGTGTGCGCCTGTGCATCCATACCAATTTAAAAAGTGTGGGAAGGCCCTGCTCACATGATTAGAATGAGCACAGTTTTCCCATCTGCGTGCATTTCTACATAGGAAAGGATCTGATGCACATCACACACCCACAGACACACGTGAGGGCCATCCTGGCTTAAACACAGACTCAGAAACAGATCCACAGAATCCTTCAAGAGCTGCTGGTTCTACAGGAATGATTAGTAGCTGCAAGATTATACTTCCTCTTGACATGCAGGATTTTTATATTGCTCTTTTCTAGAAATCTCCCTTTTCCAAGAGTATTAAGTCCTGGAGGGATTAATCTTGACTCTTCAATGGACATGACTCAGAAGAGGAGTTACAGGAATTAATACTAGTAATAATATGGCCCCTGGGGTTGGGGTAAAATATTCCTGGATTAAAACAGTTTTGCAGGGATGGAGGGAGAAGCAGAGTTCTGGGTGGAAGTGGAAGGCCTCTAGGAAGGAAACTGAAGTGTGTGAAAGTCTAGAAATCAATAAAAACAAAATAAAGCATAACTTAGAAGGGCTTCAACCAAGTGTCACTACAACTGAGTTTGTTGAGTTGAAGAGACTCTGCTCTGATGCAGGGGATGGAAATAACTGATACTATTTCTTCTTGAAAAGGCTCAGCTGGGAGTGGTGTGGTGATATTTGTGGGGTGGAGCAGAGGCGGAGGCCTAGGCTCAGGTACTGCTCCTAAGGTTTTTGCTTGCCTGCTTTTGAAGGAAAGGGTGCTAAAGCAAAAGGATCAGCAGCTGGTAGTTCCGTAGTCCTGGAGGAAAGGGATGTGATGGAAACAGAGCCTGCTATTGACTGCTTGTTGGTTTGGGAAACAATTTTGTATGCAGCAATTGGCTGGGCTTCTGGGCTTGGCTCATCTTCTGGGCTATAGTGACGGGAATATTTGGATAAAGACTGGGGGCGGAATGGTTTGCCAGCCATAGGGCCTGAGACAGCTTCTTTCTGGGGCAGAGGTCCTTTGCTTCTGTCATTGGGCTGGCCCCCAGATTCCAGGGAGGTTCCCCTGGGAGAGATGCTGTCAAGATGGTCTACTGCTTTGACAGAATGGGAGGGGTGGTTAGACTGTTGTACAAAACCAGCTATGGAATACTGAGTTTGGACAGAGCTGTACACTGCTCTTTCAAGGCCTGAGAGCAGAGGGACATCACCTGTCTGGCTGAGGAGACTGGTCTGTGCAGGTGGTTCCTGAGAGGAGCTCTGGATAACTGGTAACTCCTCCATGCTTTTCTTCTTGGTAAAAGGAGCTCTCAAGAACACATCTACCTCCTCTGGCTGGGAAGGAGCCACACTGCCTTTGGAGACAAATGGCGCTTTGGAGAAAATGTCCATGTCATCAGCTAGAACTCTTGAGCTCCTGAAGGGGGCTGTGGCGAAGACATCTGGCTCACTAAAACCATCGGTGGCTGGCTGCGTAAGGGTTTGGAACTGGTTCTTTCTTCCACTTTGCATTGCTTTTGCTTGCTCAGCAGAGATTTCAGTTGAAGCAAATGCAACGGCTCCTCCTGGCTTCCCCTGGGACGGCTTGCAGCTTTCATCCTCCTCTTCAGACTCCATAAGGAGAGGTCGAGACCCACTGCAGTCTAGCATGTCTCCCTCCAGGTCAGTCCCCTCCTCTTCACTGCTGTGGAAAGAGCTGTTGCTTGAAGGGCCATCTCTGGCTAAATAGTCAGATTCTAAGTTGTTCTGAGTCTTTGAACCAGGTACTCTGGAGGGGTCTGGATACAGGGGAAGGCCTTCAATGCCCGCTGATTCTTTAAAGTGCTCTACAGTAATTACAGGACAGGGATTGGGCTCTCTCTGGAGACCTAGAAAAGCATAAAATGCAGAATTAACATGTACGTCAGTTCAACTGTTTTTGGAACATTTAATAGTCAACCCGCGGCAGAAACATTGTGGGAACAAATAAAAGGTGTTGAAAATGGAAAAGGAAAAAACAGAAAAAAAAAGTCAGGCAAGGAAACTGCACACAGACTGGAACACAACCAATCACTATCTCACATTTTGGAACATGATAGGCACAATGTGCAGGAAAGGAGATGAAGATGTTAGGCACACAGACATTCAGCATAACTACGCAATGCTCCTACTCGCGGGGCCAGGCACAGACACCTGCTCTACCTGGCACTGGCTCATCATGGAATGAAAACAAACCCAGTCACTCATCTCCACATATGCCATGAAAGTTTTGGATTATGTAGAAACACTGTCTGGGGATGAACTCAAGTTAGTATCTGTCATGTGGTCATCTGCTCCACATGCAGAGGGACAGACCCTCGGAAAATCAGCCCAGCATGGCTGCTCAGTGGGTGCAAGTTTACTTGGTGATTCACATCACCAGCACTACTAAAGAGCACTGGGGTGCCCAGATCAAAACAACTGAAGGTACTTTCTAAACAGAGGATACAGAATTAAAATCATACTAAATAAAATCACCTTCAGCTGGAGTTGCTCTGGAATTTTGTTTTCAGTCTTCTGAGTTAGCAAAGACCTCCTCTGCTTAAATGAATCCATCATTAAGTTCTTTAAGCAGAAGGAGTAAAATGCATGGGTAATTATGGAATCTTAGCAAACTGCTAAAGGCTAGTCTATGCCTATCTAGGTAGAGGTGCCTCAGGGTGCTCTGGCTTTTGAAATCAAATAGACAATTATCAGAATGCAAGAGAGCTTACCTTCCAAGAAATATTAGCAGGTTAGAAGTATGTCATTGGGCACATGTTAGCAAGAGGGCAGGAAAAAGGCATATGTAACTAAGCAAGAAGAATCCAGAGAAAGGACGGTTGGGGCAGGGTAAAGGTATCATCATCGTGGGCTCAATAAAGAGACACCATTGGAGTTTCCCAACCCACCAGGATAAGAATGTTAGGTACAATGATTTGGAGTCATAGATGACTCAGGACTTCTATACAGATGGAATTCAATTATCCCCTCCCACACAGGCCCTCTCCCCTTCTATGAAAACCATTAGCTTGCAGAAATTTCTGCTAAAAATTATCCCCTTCTCAAGTTTCTGCTTGAATTAAGCACACGGAACACAGCAGAAGAGGCATCAAAATTAGTTTATTGGGAAACCAGTCACTTAGACATTACATTGTAAAGAGAATGTAGAGAGAGGTCTGAACATTTTATAAGATACTATACAAAAATACTATGTTTCTCTGAATCCTATAACTTTTTAGCAGTGCTTTCTTTTTAAACAGTTCTGACCTTAAGTATTATTTTTTCCAGGAACAAAAAGTATTTTTTTCCACTCACTTTTATTTTCCTTTCTATCTGTATGAATGTATTTAGTCAATTACAAATTTGAAATTTAAGTGCTGGTGCTAAGTAACTTTCGGAACAGTCTTTGAAGATTATGTTTTTGAAGAGAATAAATTTTTCCTTGTATTAGAACTCGAAGATGTGCAGTTACATGGTGGTATGAAGGCATCAGTTAGCTGTTAGGAGATAAATAGGATAACTTTTCCCTTCCAAGATATGTGGGAAAGACACAGTCCTAATTCTCAGGCAAGTATATTGATATATTGTCTCAGCAACACCCAAGCAACAATTTCTGAAGGGAAAAATATTTTTTCCAAAATGAAAATCACCAAGCCTTAAAGAGACACAAGAGACCCCTAAAAACCTTAAATCACTTCCTTGCACAGCAACAGCTGGAAAAACTTTCATTTGCCAAAATTAAGGTATAATTTTTCATCTTCCAAAACTATTCTGAAAGCTGACACTGTCATATTGATTCTGCAGGAAAGCAAAATATCTTTTAGAGATTAAAGAAAGAGTGGGCAGAATTTAGTCAAGCCAATGACTAATTCGGGCATCATCTAAATCAAGAATCAAAATGAACACTATTAATTCCAGCTACTTGGGAGGCTGAGGCAGTAGGATCACAAGTTCAAGGCTAGCCTCAGCAACTTAATAAGATCCCATCTAAATAAATAAGGACCAGGGATGTAGCTCAATGGTAGAGTGCCCATGAATTCAATCCCCTGTACTGCAAAAGAATTGGGGGGGGGGTGCACTACTTTGACAAAGTTGGTGGTTTTAGGAAATTTAAAATGAATCAAAACTATTTGTTAAAAAGTGAGTTTGGGGCTGGGTGTGGTGGTACACACCTGTAATCCCAGAGGCTCAGGAGGATGAGATAGGAGGATCAGAAGTTCAAAGCCAGCCACAGCACTTAGTGAGGCCCTAAGCAACTTAGTGAGACCCCATCTCAAAAAAAATAAAAAGAACTGGGAATGTGGCTGAAAGTGCCTCTGGGTTCAATCCTGGGTACAAAAACAAACAAATAAAACAAAACTTCCAACTCAGAGCATATTCTATGACCTTCAGTGGTGAGTAAGGGGATAAACCATACTTAAAATGCCAACAATTTTTAAAAGTTCAGTCACAAAAACACTATAATATCAAGTGTGAAGGGGAAATTAGTCTCCTTCAAAACAAGGACAGAAGCTATTTCCTATCTGTCTTTGAGCATCCATCTTTTTTTGTAAAACTGGGAAAGTACATTTAATGATTTTTCCTGAGAAGACTTAGTCCCTCAATCTTTTCATTCTTTTTAGAGCAGGTTCCAGTGTGACTGGGGCATAGAATAACCTCCCTTTGCAACTCTGTAGGCCTGGCACTCTGAAGGCTAAAGAAATGCGAGAGAATAAAGGGAAGCCCAGACATTTACATTTCCTTAAGGAATTCTTTTGATGGTAGAACAAGAAACAGAGTAATCAAGAGAAGGAGAGATTCTAATCACTGAAACAGAAGGGAGACTCTAGAGGTGACTCCATATTAGTCAATTTTGAGGCTCCAAGTTATGTAGATTTCAGTAAAACCTCTTATGCTTCAGGGAGTAGCAAGGAGTCCCCAAAAGTGCCTGATGATTTGAGATGTGATGACTCTGGACATTTATCTGTCTGACTAATGAGAGTCATCAGAGTACTTTCTAAAGAAGGAAAATCTGAGCCCAGCATGGTGGCATACTTTTGTAATCCCAGCAACTCAGGGGCCTGAGGCAGGAAGATCACAAGTTCAAAGCCAGTCTCAGCAACTTATCGAGGACCTAAGCAACTTAGTGAAACCCTGTCTCAAAAAATCAAAAGGGCCAGGGAAGTGGTTAAGTGCCCCTGGGTTCAATCCCGAGCATGCGCGCGCGCACACACACACACACATACACACACACACACACACACACAAGAATCAAAGTCTGAAGTTAAATTTTGGGTTGGATATTCCTTCGTCCAATGAATTAGAATTTTACTTTTCTCCATGTCATAAACATAAATAACACTTTGGGGGAATATCAAAGACATAATTCTTGCCAGAAATGGAAAATAAAGAGTACTGAAAAGCCTTCTCATGGAGTTAGTGAATAGAAAGCAAAATTCCCTTCATAAGACCTCAGAAATGTGGCATCAGTCGATATTCAGTTTGGGACCCAAATTAAGGAATTAAGGGATGAGCACCACACTAAGAATTTCCATGACCTTTGGGCTTTGATAATAAACAGAAGCATCTGGTTCTGCCATATGTTGGGTAGCTGCAGAACACACAACTGGATGGGGGCCAACAGTAGCCAGTGGTGCCGCATGTCTCAAGCCTATGAGGCAATTAAATGAGAGCAATTTCTCACTGGGCATACAATTGTCCTCACTAATCTAGAATGTTTAATTACTTTGGCCTTAGTATGTTATAGACTAAATTTAAGGAGGGCAGCTGCAAATCTGGACTCTATTTTACAATCCCAGGTCTGGTCATACCATAGGGGCTTTGTTCTACTTGACCACAAGGGGTTTTATTTTCTAAGGTGGCATGACTCATAAAAATGTCCTCGGTATGTCTCTCACATGTGTCCGCCTTTTCTTTTCTGGTCACTCAATAGTGTGTTTAAATCCATTCAGCAAAAGTGGGTTTACAACTCAGGAAAACAACAGCTATTTTAAATTATTTACATCTCTAAACATCATGCTCTCATTTGAACAGATAAAAGTCTTTATTTCCCTGTAAGTTTACATAAGAAATTTGTTTACAGACTTGTTATTTATACAATACTTGCGAAGCAATGTTCAAATTTCACATTTTTACTGCATAAGATAGCTTCATGTACATCTGTTTGCTTTATCTTCTTGGGGAGGACAGGTTAAAGACCTATGGTAAACATACATCCACGTGACAAAGGGGTGTGCAATAGGGCAGAGTAGAATATTCACAGGAAAAGAGTAAATTCAGGACACTGCGACAAAATGGGAACCGAGAAAGTGTCTTCCATTATAGCAACTACCACCATTTGGTAACTTTATTTGCATAGGATAGCATTACCCAAGGAGCCTCCCTCCCCCATCCTAGTGAAAGGAAACCCATGAAAATCGAAATAGGATCTTGGTACAGATTTTTGAAATGGGAGCCATCTGAGATTCATTCCACTTGAAGAAACCTAAGCACATCCAACTTCAGGAACATCACCAGTATGGAAATGAAAAGATTAATTTTGGATTGGTAAAGTTAGTCTCTAGAGAGGAACATAAAACAGCTTTGCAAATCTTGAGTGTTTCACCAAGGATTCCATTCTAAATATCTGACAGTTTTCTGTTCTGCCAGGAAGTCTATGATTTGCTTAATTCAGTATATTTGAGAAGTGCATAATTTTTATCCCTGAACTTAAAGTTAGTTGCTTCAGGACCCTGATAATAGACTAAGAAAGTCAAGGACTCCTGGAGGTCACAGAAAAACCTCATCATGGGAGATTATTTTGGCCTTATGTGTCTATAGCATTCATTTGTTTAGCTGAATGCAGATCTTTCCATACCTCTGGGCTCTCGGCCCAAAGGTCCTCTCACTCCCGCAACTGAAGCCAGAATCACTGCTGACCTGGGGGAAGGTTATGTTGTTTTGAATCAAAATCACCAATTTTCTATTGGGAGAGTAGAAAATGGGTATTAAAAGTAAAACAAAGCATCTTGAGAAAAACAGGTACTTTCCTGGGTTTGTTTTGCACCAATTATTAGCAACCTAAGTTATAATTCTAATGAATTAATTCTAATAAAGAAGAGCCAACTCCAATATCAAATGACACTGAACAAAGTGACAGATTCTTTCAGAGGTATTTTAAAAACTCATATCTTTCAATTTTCTAAACCATACTAAAGATGGGAGTTATAAATGAAGTTCCCTTATTCAGAGTATTAAGGAAAGTAAGACTGATCATGTTCATTTTCTCTTGTAAGGTCTCTCTGGGAATTTTCTGTGGATTCTTCTTTTTACTCTCTTCAGTAATAACCACTCTTCATCTTACTGGGGTGATTTTGCTTTTTGGAAATAGCTAAATGTTACCCAGAAGCAGGAGTAGTGGAAAAAGTGAATAGAATATACTTTCAGATGCTGAAAGTGTATAATTTGATAATACAAGTGATTTGCTTATGCGTTCCTTAATGTTATTTCTAAGAAGATGAGTTTTAAAAAGAATGTGAATGATGACAGCATCACTAAGATAAGTATTAACTTCCCAAGTGAACTAGGATACCTTTGAAGAAAACTTCATTCAATTAGATGTCAAATGCGTCTGCTAAAAGAATCATTAATTGTAATGATTATAATCATATTTAGAAGTGTCCATTTAAACTTTATCTCCTCTGAGAACTGTATTTTTTTAAACATTGGGAATTGAATTTGGTGATTTCATTATTTGAATGCTGTAAAGGGGAAAAAAACCCCAATTTGTGATGTTTGCTAGGATAGTTATTACTCTTATTTAAACAGTTGGAATAAAAGCAAATGCATATAAACATATGCACATAGTATTTGCTCAATTTTAATGGCAGATCCCTGAGCATACATTTTAAAATATTATTTTATTGGAATATGTAGGGGTGTACATGTGGGTGCATGTGCAAGAGTGTAACATTAAAAAAAAATCTACATCCAAAACTCTGTGATGTTTCAGGATTCTATTCAGATAACCAAGAAAGAGTAAACAGGTTAATAAAGCCCATTATAATTCTCTAACATATAATGCTGCTATAATAATACCAGGAATACAGACAATAACTGAAGAACATCAAGATTATATAAATCCTTCATAGTCCTTCAAAGCCTAACAATACATACTTAGGACCTTATGTTTCTAAAACCTTAAGATCATCTATCCAGTCACACCATCATTGTATAAGTAAGTGGCAGCAGCTCTGAGAGGTGAAGTACCTGCCAAAAATTACTCAGCCAGTGCCTGGTAAGGGTTGGAATGAGATTCCAGGTGGCCTGGCCTGCCCAGGCCTCTTCTCTCCACCCCCTGCCTTAATTCAGCTCAGATCCCACACCTGTAAAATGAAGTGAATGGACTAGCAGATGGTCTCTAAGGTCTCTCTTATAACTCACTCTGTTGCTCCAGAAGTCCATCAATTACTACAATATTATGCTTATTTCAAATAAACTCTTTTAGCTCAGAGATGATGCTATAAACTAAGGAAGTCCCTGTTTACCAAATCACTAATGTGCATTCCTCAAAAGAAAAGCAGAAAGAGGCTGTACTCTTAAAGAATAAGCCCAAGATAGTTCTTTGTCATTATCTTCTTCAAGCATCTACCATCATCTCTGGCTTCTAGTCTATTTTCATTAACTGTCTCCATTAAGCTTTATTGAGCCAAATGACTAGTTACTATATTTCAATGTAATTATGGGTAATGCATGAAAGGAACAATTTAGAGACACCTATTCTAAACTGTACGCTTCATGGTTTCAACTAAATTGAGAAACTATAGTTCATTATATTTCTAACACATATATATGAAAAAATCAAATATGAAAACATAGAACTAAACATTATCCTTCTTTAAAAATAAACATTTCCTTCGTTAATTTATACATTCTTTCTGTGTCCAGGAAAGAGGATACAATTCTGATCTGCAGCAAGTTTCCTGTCCATAAAGGGGTAAACCATGTCCTATTTCCACTGCTACCCAATCACAGAGAGCTCTTCACGGCCTTTTGTTTTCTGTCGTCAGCAGGAAGCTGTGCCTCTCTCAACTTTGGAAATGATCTGTTCTCCTAGCAGAAGCCTTTATTTAGCTCATCTAATTTCAGCTGGCAAGGGAAGTATTTGAAGTCAGAAGGAAGAATGAAAGGTTCAGACTTGTCCTCTGAAGCCTTTCCAGGCTACTCTTCCACTGCTGGGGTCAAAGCTGGCCCTCCAGAGTGCAGTGTCTGCAGGCTCTTGTTGCTGTTAAACTCCTCCCCACCCCCCCACCCTTAAAGTGCAAATGTGAGGAAGAAGAAACAAAAGTACTAGCTAGAGAACAAGCAAATGGACTTGGAACTTTATTTATACAAATCTGATCAACTAAGTTTGTCCCTTTTGATCATGGACAATGGCACTCAGAGAACAAGGTGGTTCTCTGTGCCCCTTCTTTTCAAAAGGGTGATTTTATAAAAGTGCTTTCCATGTAAGGAAATAAAATACACTTTAGTGAGTAAGTACATATACAGAGGGTGACCATGAGGCATGTTGTTATGTCAGTGCAGGGGCCTTTATTTATTTTATTAACAACAGTCTAAGGTTAGTGAAGAATTATGCCTTGTTTGGTTTTTAAATCTAGGAAGCCAAGGAAAACCATCTGAACATATTCCATTGGCTGCAGCCTTCAATTTAAACATCAGAGAGAAAGGTAAGTAGCCAAACTGTGCCCAGCTTGTCAGCACACTTATTTCTGATTATCTGAAAATAAACAACATGCTTATTCTATAGAGACAAGACCTGCTGGAAGCTTATAGCAAGACACACAATCTACTCAAAATAATTCCATATGTTACACTGTAGAATCGCTGTGTGGTTATACAAGGGAAAGTGATCAAAACCCTGTACAGACACCTGATATCGGACTTGAAACGCCAAGTGGAAACAGAACTATTCAGTGTCTTCATTTATACACAATTTACAATATTTGATTCAAAATAAAAATCACAAGAAAAATACATCTGTTTCTGCTACAATTCCTTCCCCTCCCCTATCCACCCCCCAGTGAAAAGTCTTCTAATAAAAGGTATCATATTACCACCACTGTCTTGTTTTGGTCTAATTCTGAGGTTCTGGCTTGAGCCAGGTAACATGAAAAGGAATGGCAATACTTGGGGTTTATATAATGTACACATTTTATCCAAGGATCTCAAGTACTTGCAGTCACGTCTCCAGATCTGAGAAATCACGACTCAGTGGAAGCCAGAAAGTTGGACGAATGCTGGGTGGGTTGCATGGGGTGTAAATCTCTTGGCTAAGTCTATGATTAAACAAGGGCAAAGTTGGTAGGCCAGAGCTGGGCTCAATTTCTCTTCTCAAACATATACTATCAGTGAGTTTTACCCTCTCTTAAACCACACACCCATCTCCAGGCTACTGCCTAGAGTTAAAACCAGCTGAAGAAGCCAGGTCCTCATGATAATGCATCAGAATAAAAAGCAAAAACAGGAAAACATATTCATCAGCATCTGGCCAAGGAGACAGGGGCTGGGAGGATTGATTTGGGAGGCCATTCCTAGCAAGAATGAGACAAAGGTGTCAGTTCACTATGTTCAGTTACAGTTAAGCTTTTGGTGGAGTCAATTCCAGCAGAGGTGAAGCTCATGGCATCTAGCGCTTGATTTAAGATAATGCTATTGAAGAAGGTTAATGAGAAAACACAGCAAACTAACAGGGAGGAACTGGCCAAGGAATATATCTGGAGGGCCAAAGTGATTTTCTTTCCTTATCATTTCTATAGGAGAAGGCAAGGGGTAGGAGAAAAGGGCTGGAGGGCCCTTTATTTGCAGATTTTTTAAAAAAATCATTTTTCTCATAACTCCGTAATGAAAATGTATATTACGGCATGAAGGTTACAGAACTGCATCTGCTACTGGGTCACCGCTACAGGTCTATGAGCTGATCCACCAGCAGCAAAGACCTGGCTAGGTTGGGAAGACTGGACTCAGAGCTCCCACTGCTGTTTCTAGAGTGCCCACCTGGAAGTGGAGAGATAGGAATTCAGTACAAAACACAGAGGGTTAAGGTTTAGATGTGCAGAGAAAGCAAAGGAGAAAAAAAACAACACAGAAACCTAGAGAGGCAACATTTTACATTTGCAAACTCTCATATGTAATGATTTTTAAACATAAAATTTAGCTATCTACCACCTCCCACCAAAAGTTTAGGCACTCTGTGTACACCATAGCATAGGCAGACACCTTATAAAGATGAAGCTCTTCTCCAAACAGTACGTTGCCTGAGAATTGCTGGCTTTACACTAGATTTCTGTTAACATCAAGCCATCCCCTTGATCAATTTTTGATTTGGGGAGAAATTAGTTATTAAAACACTGTAATAAGAACATGCTTTAAAAAAAATAAATACATGGTCTGATGGCAATTCAGTGTTTTATGGCATGTTCAAGTGATTTCAATTCATCAAAGAGGAATAAGCATGCTCTGAGAATGTCCAAAAGATGTGGCTAATACAAAAGCACCACTGTTAATCTCTTTGGAAAGAATATTTATTACAGATTGTTCTAATCATAAAAAAAGTTAAGAACTTTTGATATATAAATTAAATTTCCACTGACTGAAGATCACTTTATTTTTGGCTTGATACTTTGTAAACTAGTTGTTAGTCAAACTACTTCTACATAAACATCATGGTCAAGCTTTAGGTACCTCTATCAGTATCTCCATCTCTACCTATCTATACTGGTCCAGCCTACAATGAATGATTGTCATTGCCCCCAGTGTCCTTCACTAAATGTTGACTCTTTCCCCCACTTGCAGATTAGGTACATTATTATTTTGATGAGAGCAGATGTCAAGCTCTTCCTTGTTCTCCCACCTCTTTCTTACCTTGTGGGTTTTTGGTTATCAATACAGGAATAGGGTCAAACTCATCTTCTGCCACCTTTTCCGAGCCCTCAGGGACATCAAAACCTGAGATGAGATTACTATCTTCTGCAGCTTAATACAGAAGGCAAGCACACAAGTAGAAACAACAGAGGTAGAGATTAGCAAACAGAGAGAAAGGGAAAGAGGCACAAAGTTCCCAACAATATATTTATATATATAATTACTGGAGTTCTTAAAGTTGAAGGTACTTATTTTTCTGAGTTGAAATAAGAGTAGGGAAACAGAAAACATAAAGATATGGAAAATGCTTTAGAATTGGCCATGTTAAGTCTTTCATAAATGATTAGGGAGAAGGGTTACTGGAAGAATTTTCTCTACTATTTGTAGGACCATTAACTATAATTATTGTGAAGTATCTCTTCAATGTTACTAATTCAGAAAGGCACAAGAATGAGTCAGCTGTTTTCTTTATTGAGGGAAAAGAGGCCTGGCTAACATGTTCAAAAAACTCAAAACTAGGAGTGTCGGGGAGAGAGAACTAGCAGTTCTTTAAGAAGTGATGACTGAAGGGGCAGGTGGTACAGCTCAGTGGAACAGCACATGCTTAGCATGTGTGAAGCCCTAGGTTCAATCCCTATCCCCAAGAGACCCCAAACCAACAATAGGTAAGTATACACAAGGCAAGTAAAAATACTTATAGAAGGACTCATTGTTCTGTGAATGGGAAAAGACTTTCAAATGACTTAGTTGCCTCAGGGAGCAGTAGGGCATAAAATCTCCTGCACTGAAACTTCTAGCAGAAGTTTTAAAAAATGTTTTCTCCAATCTAATTAAAGCAACAGTACCAACAAGTGCTACCTGAGCACCTATTTTGCAAGGGATGTTTCTCTGTAATTAGATACTGCTGCTGGCATACTCCTGCCACACACCACTGTCTAATTAGGTAACTTCCCTTTACATATGCTATGGAAAAAAAAAAAAACAATCATTTTAATGCTATCAGAGATAAAAACAAAAGCTCAGCTATTACCACTGCAAACCATGAGCTAATTACTTTTAGTCATCTCTGGGCAGCTTCCTTCTTGAATTTCCCTCAGAAAGGCTTCAGCTGTTCCTTTTCTATGTATTTTCTCCTTCTAGAAAACCACTTTCATTATTCAAGCAGAGAAATAAGTTTAGTAAATGCCTACATAGAGGAAGTCAGACAGTGTACCTACCATTGTCACAAACTTCTAGCTGAACAAAACTCAATTCAAGCTACCTCTGTCCAGCAGAATTTCAAATCAATATTAATCCAAAACTAAGAAGTAAAAATGCCAGATAAGGAAGAAAAATCAAGTAATCAATCATGATTTTAAAATGGACAAAATTTGAAACTTTTTAAAATTCAATTTCTGAAGAGTGACTTTTGAGGAACACCTGTTTCTTTACTGTAGTCATAATTGTTCAAAACCCTGAATCACATTTGATGAACAACTCTACTTTCCAAGGTCAACAAGTATCACATTAATAATTACAGTGAGTAAGTGGACAGTCAGCTCAAGCATTTTTCTTGGCTGACTGTTAAGGTATATGGTGCTCAAAGGCAACGTAAAATATCACCTGCATCCAGTTCTTGCCAGAAAGTAACACCCTCACCAATCTGTTGTCTAAGGCTTATTAGATATTCTGAGAGGTATCATAACAGTGACTAAGAATACAAACTCAAGTTTTCTATAAAAGGAAGTTTAAATACTTTATAGCAAAGACTTTTGAAAAGGAAAACTTAGGAGCTGTTCAGCTCTTCTCCTCCAGGGATACCTGTGGGCCTCAGAAGAAGAATTTACCTTTATGGGCTGGAGCAGAGATTGCTATGGGAGCAAACTCTTCCAGAAGGTCAGCAGTAGGGTTAGAAAGCAGAGAGCAGTCAAGCAGGGAATCTTCCCCAGTGAGAGAATCTGAGTCCAGTTAGCAGCATTCCAGGTCAGTGACAGCATTAAATGGCACATATAACAATATCATGAGATTAGATTTAAGCCTTTAAATTATTGCATTTACAAGTTATACATTCAAGCCAAGACGGGAGAAAGAAAACCAAAAGAAACGTGTTAAGTCCTCTGGATTTCTATCCACATCAACATGTATTTCTAGACTCCTCTTAACATTAACTTGGAAGTATAGGAGACATTTTAGCTCAGAGGTTGCTGGTTAAGCAAGTCTGATTTGGATGCCAGTACAATTTTAACAACTTAGTTCTCAGCAAGTACCATTTCAGAAAAAGGACTTTGCAATTTGTTTCATTTCCCTAACATTCACAGGAAAAGATTTACCACACTGAAATTGAAATTGGTATTGAAATTAACCAGGAGAGTTGATCTAGCTCTTTATTAGTAGAATGTGATGAGATTAAACAATACTTTCTAGAACTCAATCAGATTACCATTCTAAATGTGTCTTGTTAGTATTCTTAAATTTAAATTACTCCTTTGAACACATAATTTGTTTTCAGTAAAAGAATGGAAGGAAGACAAAAATTCAGAGAGTTCAAGCATTTAAACAAGGATTGTTTTTTGGGAGAGTTTTCTAGGAGAAAATATCCAAGTGAGGACAAAGAAAACGAACCACTTTATCTTCTGGGGTAAATTTTTTCACCCGAGTAAGTTTATGTTCACATTTCCAAGACCTCTAACTGCTGATTTTCTGAGTCAGATAATCAGACACTTTTATCAAGGTAATTATAGACTCAATAAAAATGAATGTTATCAAATTTGTTTTTATAAGCAGCTAAGAAATTCTACTAAGACTGAATGTTGAAATTAAGGTCAAAGTAATGTTGAATCCAAGGAAGAATCTGGTTTTGCCTACAATTTAACAGCAAACCACCCCTAGATGATTAAAGCACTGTTCTGGGTAAAAAATGTCAACCCATAGGAGATGTGCTCTGCAGATACCCACTGATATTCTCGGTGGGAAAGACGGCTGGGCAGTCTAGAGGGGGTTTACAGCATGGCCACTCTGCAGAGTTCTTTAATTAAGGAGGGGGAGAGATCTGCCACCAGTAAAAAGAATCTCGAATAAAGAAATTCTATAACCAGGGTAAGCCTAGGGCCTACTCTAAAAAGAGCACAAATCCAAAAAGTACTCAGTTCTTCAGCAAGGAAAAATACATCCAACATCTAGACAGCAGGGCTATAAGAACAAGTATCCACTCTAGGAGAAACTAGCCAGGCTAAAAAATAAGCTGATGATCATCTGCCAGAGATAGAAAGCCACATTGATCAGACCCTTCAGCTACTGAGATCCCTGACTGACCTGTGCGGTTTGAGGTCACAGACTCCGTCTGAGATGGGAGGCGCTGGGCAACTGGGGGTTCCAGTCCTGGTATGAGACTCTCAACAGCAACATCAGCTTTTTCTTTTGTAACAGAGCATTAAGAAAGGAGAGGAAAGGGTAAGGGAAGGAAGACAGAAGTTTCTTCAGGAAATTCTGTGAAGGCTTTCTTCTGTGAAATTTCTGTACACAGGTTGCTAAAATACCAGCCTCAGCAAGATGGAAAGCACAAAAAGTGACTATTTCTGCTGCTTTCAGTGTCTAGATTTCACTGTTAGAGCATGGAACATAAGCCTCTTTCAAGCATGAGATTTCTACCATGTTAGAAGAGATTAGCTAAAAGGCACCTTAAATTCTTCTGGTAATTTTGCTTTTTTTAAGTAACAAATTTAGAGTAAACATCCTCTAATCTAATGCAAAAGCCTCAAATCCATCTCATCTCCATCCCATGATGTAGCTGGGAGGCATTCTGCACCATGTCGTATTTCTCAACTGAAGGCCCATTTTTTCTGTAGGGCCATGGCATTTGTGAATTCTAGGACATTTTTCCCCAGAGGCATTACCAGGTCTCTAATGACTGCTCCTCCTAAAGTACAGAGGCCTTGGACATTTTGTAGGTTTTGCCTGCCTTGCTATTGGAACACAAGAAAATACAAGCAAATAAGTAGACTGAGTCTTGCCCTAGATTCTATTCAGGGAGCTTAACCACTGGACAAAGCATTTTCTGGTACATGCATTGGCCTTCTAAGGAAGAATCTGCTATATTCCATCAAGTTCAGTAAAGTAAGGTCCAGTTAGAAACCAATTTTTTCATGATGCTTTTGCAACTGAATTCTTCACATTCCTGTTCATTCATATGAAATTCATTCTAGGATCTGTTAATCAGACATTTAATTCAAAATACACATACATTTCATGCATGATTGAAGAAACAGATGGTGACTTTACCAATTACAGCATCGGAAGTGCTACCAAAAGGATCTGCCATAGGCAAGAGTTCAGGGAGCAGAAGAGACGTGTCAGGAGATTTGAGTCCCTCAATTAGTTTTTCTAGGTTGGGCAGGGAGGTAAAGAGAAAGCAAAAAAGCAATGAGATATTAAAGCAAGTGACTCACTCATTGTTTTCTTTCTTTTTCATTTTTTATTTTAAGTAAGGGTCTTGTTAATTGCTGAGGCTGGCCTCAAATTTGCAATCTTCCTGCCTTAGCCTCCCAAGTTACTAGGATTACAGAGGTGCACCACCCTGCACAGTATTCAATCACTGTTTTCTATGCAAACACATTTTAGGGGTCAATATTTGGTAAAGATTCACTATAGAAATTAATACTATTGGTATCTTATTAAAAACAGGTTTTCCAAATTCAGTTTACAAAAGGCTATTTCCCCAAGACAAGTGGTAAGATGTGCTCTAGGTTTGTTTCTCTGCTTGTTTTGAGGTATAATTGACATTTAATAGACATCACCAATTTCAAGTGTACAATTTGGTGAATTTAGACAAATGTACACATTCATAAAATTACCACTGAAATAATGATATAGAATATTTCCCAACATTTAAAAAAATTCATTGTGCCCCTTCATAGTAAATATGTTTCTCTCACCCTAGACCCTGGCAACAATGGATCTGTCCCTATGGTTTTGTCTCCTGCAGAATTTCCTTTTTTTTTTTTTCCTTTTCAGTACTGGAAATTGAATATGCTAGGCAATAATCCTACTACAGAGCTACATCCCCCACTGGCTTTGAGACACGGTCTTGCTAAATTGCTGAGGCTGGCTTCAAACTTCGGACCCTTTTGCCTCAGCTTCTAAGTCACTGGGATTACAGACGTTTGTCACCAAGCCTAGGCCAGAATTTCCATTTTAAATGGAGCCACACAATGTGTAGTCTATTGTGTCTGATTTCCTTCATTTAGCAAAGTATTTTTGAGAATCATCCATGTTGTAGCCTATATCAGAAGTTTGTTCTCTTTTATTGAGGAGTATTGTTTTATTATGTGGCTGTACCACATTTTGTTGATCCGTCTACCAGTTAATAGGCTTCTGGTTGTTTCCAGTTGTCAGCTATGAAAAATAAGGTTACCATAAACATTTGAATACAAAACTTTGTGTATTTGTTTCCTTTTGGGGGGCATAGTTTTCAACCTATTTTTTAAAAATTTGCATTTAGAAACAGTTTATAATCAATTCAGTCTCACATAAGGTAACTTAAAAAATCATTTACTGACTGTCAATGATGTATATGTAACATGTTCCTATTCTTAATTATTCTATGGTCAAATCTCAAAACAGTTGACTTAGGCCTGCAGATGAATTACTGTTGATGTCTGTTCGCTAACAAATAAAAAGACATTAGAAGCCAAAAACAAACAAATAAACAAGAAGCCACCAGATTTGTCATACCTGGTAATTTAATGTAGAGCAATGTATATACATTAAGGTTCTTTCCAAAATAATTCCTTTAGCCCTGATCCATCAACAACACTCTACTTACCTTTAAGTGACTAAAGGTTGAGCATTAACTTAAAAAAACAAAAAGAAAGGAATCACAGAATCCCACAGGAAGAAGGGAATTAAGAGCTCATGCCTCTGTTACAAGGAGCCTCAAGTCACAAATTCTAACTCTTGCCCAGTTTAACCAAAAGTGTGTTTGAAAAAATAAGTGATTTAAAGTTCAAGAATGTATATATAACATTTTAATCAATTTGTAGTCTTCTAGGATGTTGGAAAATGAGCTAAGCGATAAATAAACTGATATTCATTAAAAGGCAGGAATCATATTTTAAGGGGATCATAATTTAAGGTGGTCATAAGGAGCCCAGACATGTCTTCAACTACATAGACCAAATGAAAGAACAGATTCTAGAGTCTTGGCAAGATAAGTTGTTTTGGTATAATTAACACACTGAAACAAAAAAAGAGATTGTTATTTTTATTTATGTGAAGCTAATTTATCATCTTTGGAGCACATGGAATATAAATGTCTTTGAATTACATGACAATATGCTGCACATTTCTCATTTATACCTGATTTACACTGAAGAAAAGAAGGGAAAAAAAGGGGATAGGGTTGTAGCTTAGTGGCAAAGCGCTTGCCTAGCATGTGTGAGGCACTGAGTTCGATCCTCAGCACTGCACAAAAATAAAGGCATGCTGTCCATCTACAACTCTAACAACAACAACAACAATGATGGAGAGGAAAGAAAACTTCTCAAAAGCAGGGGGAATAAAACACTGGGGGTCTATTCAACTATACAGTGTAACACTATATCAGCAATTTAGCAAGACCGTGTCTCAAAGCCAGTGGGGGTGTAGCTCTGTAGCAGAATTATTGCCGAGCATATTCAATTTCCAGTACTGAAAAGGAAAAAAAAAAAAAGGAAATTCTGCAGGAGACAAAACCATAGGGACAGATCCATTGTTGCCAGGGTCTAGGGTGAGAGAAACATATTTACTATGAAGGGGCACAATGAATTTTTTTAAATGTTGGGAAATATTCTATATCATTATTTCAGTGGTAATTTTATGAATGTGTACATTTGAATTTTTAAGATAGAAATAAAAATAAAAATGGTTATTGTTACTTACAGGTAAAAGAAGATGGTTTTCCTAAAAAACTCTAACTCTTCATTATTCTGAACACTAGTCTGTATCTTATTTTTCTGCAAAAAATTTGTCATTTTAAAAAATGAAATTTGCTTCCTTCACTTGGCATTCAAGTATTTGAAATCCTGTGAGGTCATGGATAAAAAGGTAAAGGCCAAAATTACTTGATGCAAACCTTGGGCAGGAATTCTTTCAGAGTTTGAATTCTAGCCTCCCTGGTGATGGGCTGTGATCCTGGTGCAGTTCCTTAAACCTCACGCTATCTCCTCGTCTATAAAACAGAGAGAGCACCATCATATCTTTCTGTGTTGGTCAAACACCATCTCCTCTAAACTTCCTGCCACATTAGGAACCTCCTGGAGCAGTCTGCACTCACTGCTCTTGCAGCCCTTACACGGTGACTGAATGCAGGGAAGGTCTTATTAAGACTTAGTTCATATCCCCTGCCACGTCTGTGCCTTGGATTCATTGGAGAGGTGGGGAGAGTAGAAGATCAGTTGGAAAAAGTCAGGTACTTTAATGAGGGAAGCCATTCTCGCACGTGATTGGGCACCTGCCTGATTGGGTGTGAGGCGATCTGGCCAAACTGTGTCGGAGCTATCCCCACCCTCTCCAGGTGGGAGAGCCTGTCAGCATGGGGGCAAAAAAAAAAAAAGGCTGTAGGATGCTGACAGCCTATCAGTCATGGAGCCTGGTGGCTGCCCAACTGCATCAACAGCTAGCCCTGAAGTCCTTGTATTATGAATTGTCCTTTTTCTTACATTCAAGGCCAAGTATTAAGGTGAGGCATGGGAAAGAACAACAAAGAGAAGACGGTAGTAAACTTAGGAAACTGCTAGAAGTGTTCAAGATCCAAAACCTCAATCAAGTCCCATGTCAGCATCATGACTTATTGTTATCTAATAAACAAAAACTTCTTAAATTTTGTATGAATCATGGGAAATGTATTCTCTGGATACAAAAGCATAAGCCATCTTCTGGGGAAGTTCATACCAGAAATGCTTAAAGACTCACACTCCTATTCTCTATTATTCAAAGTGACAGATCAATGAAGCAGAAATTATTAATAAACTGCATTTTAGAAATGATTTAATCCTCCTAAGGAATGTTTTACAAGAATTGTTCTATCTTGGGGGCTGGGGCTGTACCAGAGCGCTTCCCTAGGATGTGTGAGGTACTGGGTTTAATCCTTAGTACTGCATAAAAATAAATAAAATAAAGGTATTCTGTCCATCTATAACTACAAAAACAAATAAAAAAAAGAGTTATTCTATCTTTGTGTTAGAATTATAAGCCTGTGACCCCAATATATTCCATTGCATGGGAAAAGCAGTAGATAATTCTGGATAGAAGAAAATGGTACAGTTTTCCAACAGTTCCTCATCTGACTCTGATATTTTAGAACCGATTCCAGACTCTAAATGTGCGTGCGTGCGTGTGTGTGTGTGTGTGTGTGTGTGTGTGTTTGTGTGTTTATAGGAGGAGCTGTGCTTGTAGAAATGAGAGGATACTCCGGATCTGGGGAAGATTTAATTTTTTTTTTTTATCGTGATGCTGTACATTTTGGGGACTTAAGCTAAGGTCTGCAAAATTCTGAGAAGTAAATAAGTAACACAAAACTTAAGTTACCTAACAGTTCTAAGATTCAGTTCTTCACCTATAAACAGAGGATAAGAACTAATTTAAAGGTTTGTTAGGATAAAACAGTTGTATTTATCAGAATTAATTTGTATGTATGTATGTAAGTAAAGTGACATATAAAAGGGTATTAACTTCTTTAAGTGGGAGTAATAAGTGGATGAGCGGTCACCACATCACAGATGTTTGAGTATAGCAGAGGACATAGGTAACATTCCAGATCTTCCTCAAATGCCTGGTAGGAGAATAGAACATGCAGAACTTCTATAAAGTGAGACATGGGGAGTAGGCAGCCTGGGCTGAGAGAAGGAAAAGCAAGAGACGTGGTTCTGCTCTAGGTTTGTGCTGCACTGTGGGCAAGTCTCTTACTCTCTCTGAATTTCCTTATTGATAAAAATGAAAGTAAACTTAAGAACTCAACCTGCCAATAAATGCCAATTATGTATGAAGGGAAAAATGGGAACAGGAGCTAGTTGCTCAAGAGATGGACTCTCAATATGAAAGTGAAGGGTAAGGACTCCAAGGGAGGGTGCTTGGAGGAAGACACAAGCAGGAGGTCTGCAAAATTTTGAGAAGTAATTTGGCAGGAAGACCCAAGCAGGAAGTAAGTGACTGGACCCAGGGTAGCAGGTCAGTGGAAAAAGCAGAGCTGAGTCAACATATTTTTCAACACACACACTGCCCAGAAGGCACAGCCATGAGAACAGGGAAGGCAGGGAAAGATCTAAGCTCATGGCTCATCACAAAAAAGAACAAATTTCTATTTTCTTCCTTATTATAAAAGTAGTACATATTAATTGGTGAAAATTTGGGAAAAAGAGATAAGCCAAAGGATAAATGTAAATGTGCCTGTAATTCCACTTTCAGAGATATCAACTATTAACTTAATGAATATCTTCCCAGTCCTTTCCTATGAATTTGTTTGTTCAACAAATATTTAAGCATACCCATATTTCTCAGACTAAGTTTTCAGAGACAGAATTGTAAATGAGAAAATAAAACCTTGAAGACTTTCATTATAAATGGCCAAACTATCCTCACAAGAAGTTGTAAGAGCTGATGCTCCTACTAGCAGGATCTAAAGCGTCCATTTTTCTACATCTTCAGAAGTCACAGCATCTTACTTTTACAGTTGGTACTTCCTAGATTCATCATGATGATAAACTTTAAAAAAATTTACCAGCAATTTACATTTCTTCTTTAATGAACTGTCTGCTCACAAACTATAGTGATTCCTATCACACCCCTATTAGTACACCTAGTTCTTTACCAAGTCTCTAGGTTTCCCAGACAACAATGAGTCTAGTCAGGGTAAGAGATTTGAGAAGTGCTTAATGGCTAAAGGATCTGCCCTGATAAAGAAAAACGGACACAGTGGTATATAGATAGGATGGATAATGGAAATAAAGGTCCTTTCTTCTTTTTCTTTTTGCTATGCTAGAGATCAAACCCATGGGCTTGTTCATGCTAGTAAGCTTTCTACCACTGAACTATCTCCCTATGCTTTTAAAGGAAAAGAATTGCAAGTATTTTCAACTAAGGGGAAAGGTGAGAGAAAGTGGGTCTCCTCTTCTAGACACCTCCCCCTTGTTTCCTAAACATAACTCAAGTGGCAATGGGGACAGGGGAGAGAAGAAAGGAGGAGGTAGTTGCTAAAGTTGAAATTTAGGCATGAATCCATTTCAGATTCTCCTCTTATCCCTCCCCTCTCAAGATAGTCACAAATATCAACTGCAAGAAAGAAAATAATAAACCTTTTACAAATCAGTCTGTTTGATAATTAAAATAACTGTGACATTCTTTTAAATACAAAAACAGATGATTGTACCTATTTATACATGCTAATAAAACCCACGGCTTGCAGTGAACCATTCTGACTCTAATTAGGAATGAGGAGCAGAACAGTGTTAAGTAACAAACATGAAAGAGTTCAATGTATGCCCATCAAAATTGATGATGTGGCTGCTATAGCTCTTGCTTTGGAAATTTATGTCATTCAATATGGGGTATATAAACCCTAAAGTCTTGTGACGAGAGACACTGTTTTTAAAATTTAGCCACTCTATGAGGTGACTGATAAGCCAATTATCTTAATTGAATATAGTTGCTCTATATAGTTCCAGTCAGACACAAAACTATCTGTGACGTCTTCATGTTAGAAGCAAAAATCAAACACCATGCCCCCATTTCAAGTTCATCTTAGAAAATTAAATCTTTAGGAATACAAATTTTCCAGAGTAAAAGCACATTAACTGTATACTTAAAAATGGTTTCCATACTATTATTGACGTTGGATTTTTCAATATTACAATACAGCAGTTAGAAATAAGGAAGATAGGGCTGGGGATGTGGCTCAAGCGGTAGCGCACTCGCCTGGCATGCACGGGGCGCTGGGTTTGATCCTCAGTACCACATAAAAATAAAATTAAGATGATGTGTCCACCGAAAACTAAGAACTAAAAAATTCTCTCTCTCTCTCTTAAAAAAAAAAAAGAAAGAAAGAAAAGAAATAAGGAAGATACCAGGCAAGCAGCTATGAAAGGAATGCCTATTTTGACCACTGAGAAAACAGCTTCTCTTGCTTAATTTTTCAAGAGATGATAGAGTGCCACGAAACCAAGAGGCTCCTTTTTTTTTTTTTTTTTTAAAGTCTAATTCTAGGAAGCAGCACTTATGTCGCAACTAAAGAGATCAGTATTAAAAAGTTTTTATAAATTTTTTTCAAACCTTTGTGTATTGCTGGTGGGAATGAAAAAAATTTAAAAATAGAATTACCATATGATCCAGCAATTTAATTTTGGGGCATATATCCAAAAGAATTGAAAACAGAGTCAGAAAGTGATATTTGCACACCCATGTTCACAGCAGTATTATTCACAATAGTCAAAAGATGGAAGCAACCTGAGTGTCCAACAAGAAAATGGAAAAAAAAAAAAAAGTGGTATTTTTACACAACAGAATATTACTCAGACTTATTACTCCGAAAGAAATCCTGACAAATAACATGGATTAATCTTCATTAGGCTAAGAGAAATAAGGCAGCCACCAAAGGATAAATCCTATATGATTCTCCTTATATGAGGTACGTAGAGTGGTCAAAGTCATAAAGACCGAAGTAGAATGGTGGTTGTAAGGGGCTGGGAGGAGGGAGAAATAAAAAAGTTATTGTTTACTGGGTGCAGAGCTTCAGTTTTGCAAGTTGAAAAAATTTATGTGAATGTGTGTTAATGACAGATTCAAAACAATGTACTTAATGCAAATTAACTGTATACTTAAAAATGGTTAAAATGATAAATTTTAGGTAAATTTTAAAGATTAGAAAATATTTATTTTCCAAGTAAAAATTTAAAAATAGTTGATTAAAAATTTTTTGCCCAATTTTCAGAGAAAAATCTTTTCTATCATACTTTATATTATCTATGACTTACCTGTTCTTTAATATAAATAGAAGAAAATAAATGAATAGGCAGCATATAAGCATCAATGAAAAACTTTATGAGTTTCACTAGTCATACCTTGGCAGTTCTGGGAATATATAAATTCTCATGGCTATGATTTTAATATTCCAGGCATTCAAAAAAAACTCATTTTATTGTGATTTGAAAATAAAAATCGTCTTCAAAACCAACCAACCAACCAACCAACCACAATTACCCAGTGACATTTTTACCCATAGTGTGACAATCCAGGAAATCTATTTTAATGGCTCTCAGCTGTGTAAAAGGTTATAAGAGCAAGTTTAATTTTAATAAGAGAAAGATTACTTTATAATTAGGAGTCTCCTATTGGGAATAAGGACCCAGAAGTAGAGTTATAACATCATTTCCCATCTTTATGGTAATTTAAAATGTATACAGTAATTTCAAATACAAGATTTCATTTGACCTTCATGTGTATCCCATTAAAGATAGGTTTTAATATAGCCATTTTAAGAATAAGAATACAATTTAAGTGATTTGACCAAAACCAGCTCACTACTAAGAGGCCAGAGCCCAAGTCCAAATCTATTTTTAAATTTCCCTAAACCTTAAATTTAGCTCTCTAGTCGAAGGTTTATTGATCTGTGAGGTATCCCAAGGATGAAGAAATGCCCACAGCTTGGGGATCAAGGGCAGCAGAAAGGCAGGTACAGGGCGCACAGCGCACTGCCTCAACCACAAAGTATGATGCTTGACATGTCTACCACCTACCACTCAGGAGTATCAATGAAAATCAAGGGAAATTAAGTTCAAAAATATTTTAAAAGCAAAGTCACTTGAAAGGCATGATTTCCAGGAGAGTAAGATTCTATGGTCATGGAAACAGTTGAATGTGGAATATGAATGTGTATGCAAAAACAAAAAAACAAAAAACCAAACATGACTGGTGTCCAAAGTGGGTTGGAGATATGACAAACTGATTTTATTTGTTTATTTATTTAAAAAAATTTTTTGGTGGGAAAGCAAATTTGCATTTTGCCCAGGTCCCAAAGAGACACTGATCTCTGAGTTCAAGATGCTAAAGGAAGAGATAAGAGCCTTAATGAAGGAGCTATAACTGAGTGTGCTAGAGGCTGAATATTAAATTAAATACATAATCAAAGGCATAGTGGTATACTTAGCCTAATTCTGGAGGGCACCAAGGAAGGATGGGGCTGAAGGATCTGCTAAGCCTAGACACTTCCTTCATCAGCCCAAGGTTTCACTGCTTCCTGACACTGGAGGCCTGTCTTCCTTTGTTCATTTCAAAAAGTGGGTGGGAGGTCTAGCTGGGGGTTGGCACAGACACTGATGGAAGGCTGTGAAGCCAGCAGTCTGGTTGTCTGGGTGATGGGGACAAATATGGAGGGTAAAGGGCTGCCAAAAGGCTTCCAGCATCTGATCTGCAAATACTGACAGAGTGCTGACCCTGCCAGGCAGAGTTCTTGGTACTGGTGGTGCAGTGGCGAATAAAACTCAGAAGTTTCACCTGCCTGAGGACACTGACGTTCTGATGAGGAAGGACAGATGATAAACAAAGAAAAACCAGACAATGTCCTGGTACGTGTTATGAAGAAAAAAGCCAAGAGGCATGACTGAGAGTTCTCTTTGGACCATAAAAGGTCAAATAACACTCAGAAATAGAACTTTCCAGGCAGAATACCAGCAAGCACAATGGCCCTGAGGTGGGAACAGGCTTATCTTGTTGAAGAAAAACAAGATTGAAGGGAAGAGTGCTCTGAGCTGAGGTTAGAGGGGGAGCCAAGGGCCACGTCAGTTGGGGCCTTGTAGGTCACAGTAAGAAGTCTGGATTTTATACTTAGTGACATGAGAATTCACTGAAGAACAAAGAAGCTACATGTTTGACTGAAGTTTTCAATAGACAAGTCTCATCTGACAGACTGAAAAACAAAAAGGACACTTGAAATTCTATTAAAATTTCCTATTTTAATAGTTTTTTTCTTCTTTTTTTGAGATGAGGTCTTACTGAATTGCCCAGGAAGGCCTTGAACTTGCAATTTTTCTGCCTCAGCCCATCAAGCAGCTGGGATTACAGGCCTATGCCACAGTGCCCAGCATTTTTTTTTTTTTTGGGGGGGGGGGGGACTGGGATTGAATCCAGTGCACTCTATACCCTAGCCCTTTTTATTTATTTCAATTTTGAGACAGAGTCTTGCTAAATTGTCAAGGCTGGTCTCCAACTTGTGAGCCTCCTGCCTCAGCCTCTAGAGTTGCTGGGATTATGGGGCACTACACCAGCCATGCCCCGCTTTTCACAGATTTTCCACTAAAATCCAAGAGGAGTTCAAGAGTATATAAAAGTCACTTTGTATTAAAATGTGTACCACTAATACTTTCTTTTTAACCTTATTATTTTATTTATTTTGGTGGGGTTCTTTTTTGGGGGGAGGGGGTCTTTTTTGGAACTAGGGATAGAAAACAGGGCTTTGTGAATTCGAGGCAGGTACTTTGCCACTGAGCTACATCTTAGCCCAACCACTAGTACTTTTGCAGGAATCCTCCAGAATGAAAAAAGTACAGAGGATCAGGAAACAGGAACAAAAACAATAAGGAGGGCAGAATGGCAGTCAGCTGGCTCTGTTGTCCCCAGACTTATCTCTACAACCTGGAGAAAATCTTCTGAGCCCTAGACATGTGCCTCTGGTTCCCCAATCTTGACCCAAAGGACTCCTGTGACAGTTGCAGAAAACAGCTATTTGCCCCAGGGCCCTTATTGTCTATGCTGGGCAAAGAGACCATCTTTCTAGCTCCTGTAGCCCATGAGCCATCTGGGCAACAGCAAATCAAGAAGCTGAAAGTGTGTCAAAGAGACAACACCTCTATAACATCTTTCCCTTGTTGATCCCAGGACTGGCAGAACAGGGAGAAGAGAGGCCCAGGGTTTCATTTCCAATCTTCTGCACAAAATTGTCCAAGTATTGCCAGATATAAGTGAAATGTTTAAGAGAAAAAAGGGCCTACATTTGATTCTTTTCTTCCTTTTTCCTTAACCAACATCTACTAAATCATTCCTTGTTGATTTTAGATATTTTTGAGCTATATCCAGGTGCAGCAAGCAATAAAGTTACAAAAAACTACTGATCAAGGCTGCATTTGCTTCTCTTAGAAGGGTCATCAAATTGCCTAATGAAACAAGAGCTATCTCTGTACCCTTGCTGCAACCTGCCTTTGTTAAGTAGAGGGTAGGAATATCACAATCACTTCAAATCTTGAGGCAACCAATTGAATATCCTTAACATTTTGGGAGAGAAGAAAAACCAAACCAATTCCTAAATCAGTTCAAGGTCAAGACTCAGAAGTGGTAAAATTAGGAAAAAAGGAAAAATGAAGCAAAATGACTGCCAGCTGTGCAAAGGAGTTGAAGTTATTTATTTTTTCATAAAGGCAGACTTTTTTTCATCACAACCCCCCACTTCAGCTACCCTTCCCCCACCAAAAAAAAAAAAAAAGAAGAAGCAAGGAGGGTAGCAGGAGAGAATTTCTGGCATTCATAAGCTCCAAATGGAAAATGTTCAATTATTATTGCAAAAGTAGTTTCAATCAGAACACACTAACCATTTCTTATTTTTTTTCAGACTGCTTATTTTAAAATCAATTATGTGGAAAATTGAAAGGAATATTTGAATTCCTGCAGTTCAACTTACTTCACACAGAAGGTTTTCAGGTAGTGGTGGAGTCTGGAAGGGAACCTAAGTCTCCAGACTCTCCCTGTCAACTCTTATTATGTATTTTTAGAATATAAAGTAAAAGCACATTACAGAAAATAGAAACTGGACAATTAGTCGCCCACAATGCCATCATCATACTATATCCACTATATATATTTTGTTTCTTTTTCTTTCTTTTTAAAATTTTTTAAGTTGTAGATGGATACAATCTTTATTTATTTATTTTTATGTGGTGCTGAGGAACAAACCCAGTGCCCCATGTGTGTGAGGCAGGCACTCTACCACTAGCTACAACCCCAGCCCCTATATTTTGTTTCTTTATCACATGCTTTACAGGTCCCACCACCACATTCTTTTAATCATATTCTTTCTGATACACAGGCCTCCCAAATTACCATAAACACAACTGAGGATAAAAAAGAGAAGACTGATGAGATGGGATCCAATTTGGTATAACATGAACTAATTCAATTATGTTTGCTAAGGGCTGGTACCCTCCAAGATAAGTCTGTCCCTCTTGCTGAGACACAGTAATAACTATACTATTAGGGCTTAGAATTCAGACCCTTTCCACAGGGCATTTACAATATAATTCTGCAGAGGTCCTAGGACATAAGAATAAAGCTACTTAACCTTAGATCAGCTCTATTCACCCACCTGGTGCATCAGGTACCTGAAGAGGAATGAAAGGATCAGAAACGCTTAGAAGTGGGACAGCAGAATCCACAGTTTGCCCACCCTTCCTTTTCTCAGCTGGTATTGGTTGGAGGGAAAGAGATTAGGAGGGAAAAAAAGAAAAGCAGAAAACAGCAAGTAAATTGAGATGAATTAACCAAATTATAGAGTAAGTCTAACAAAAATTTTTTTAAATGGTACTAGAGATTGAACTCAGTACTTATCTCTTTTATTTATTTTTATTTTGAGACAAGATCTCACTAAATTGCAGAGGCTAGACTTGAACTTGCGATCCTTCTGCCTCAGCCTCCCTATTAGCTGGGATTATAAGTGTACACAAGGGAGTAAGTCTAAATAATCTAGGGTTAACAGCAAAATATCTATGAGATATACTATGTGTTCGTTTATGTTAATGAGATGTGATGAGTACTCAAACCAGGATATTCTTATGCCCAAGCTTCTATGTCTTCCTTGAACACTGTAGCCTATAGGGATCCCTTTCAGAATTCCTATGGGATTATTGTCCATATCATACATTTGGTATGCAGATACTAGCACATGTGTATAACTGCTTCCCCTGTACCTATCACCTCTTGGAGGCCCTTTGGGAACTAAGTCTTGTTGAATCATCATAATATTTAATAAAGTGCTAGGCAGACACAAAGGAAGAGGCAGAAATAGAGTTCCTGCCTACTACAAGGGTTAGATAAGCCCTGACCCCTGGACCATACCTACCCTACTACTGGCATTCATTCTATATTTGGCAAATTACAAATTTCTAAAAATCTATATACCCTAAAGAATATCAGAAGAGATCTTAGAATTTTCTAGCACAATTTTCTTATTTTCCAGAAAAGAAAATGAAACCCCAAATTAGGAGACAAGCCAGAAGTCCACTAGCAGAGCAGAACTCAGGTCTCTTGGTTTTTTTTATATTATACTTCAGTATTCAGCTTGTTCATTAGTCATAATTTCATTTTGCTTTTGATAAAATATGTTTAAAATGTTTTTTTATGTGAAATAATTAAAGAATCAAAGGAAAGTGCTGTAGGTAGAGCCCTGTGAACTGAGCCCCCAGCTTCCCCTAATGGAGACACATACACAACTGTAGGTCAGCATCACTGGCAATGTGAAATACTGTTGCCTAGACTACTCTGTTTTCAACAGTTTAGTTTGGATCTGGAATGTTCCCCCAGAGGATCCCGTGTTAAAGGTTTGGTCCTCTGGTTTGGCACTACTGGAAGATGGTGGAAACTTTGAGAGGTGGGGCCCATAGGGAAGTTTTAGGTCATTGGGGTTGTGCCCTCAGGAGGGACTATGGGACCCTAGTTTCTTACTCTTCCTCCCTCTTGGACATGAAGTGAGTAGCTCTGCTCTGCCACATCATCCCCACCACAATGTGCTGCCTCACCACAGGCTCAAAAGCAAAAGGAACATGTGACCATGAATTGAAACCTCCAACATTATAAGCCAAAATACAACTTTTCTGGGGCTAGGGTTATGGTTCAGTGGTAGAGCACTTGCTTAGCACATGTGAAGCACTGGTTTCGATCCTCAGTACCACATAAAAATAAATAAATAAAATAAAGTTATTGTGTCCATCTACAACTAAAAAGAATATTATAAAAATCTTTTCCTGGGATAGGGATATAGCTCAGTTGGTAGAGCGCTTGCCTTGCATGAAAAAGGCCCTGGGTTCAATCCACAGTACCACAAAAACAACAACAAAAACACCTTTTTCTCTGTATTATTTTATTAGCTCAGATATTTTGTCACAGTAATGGAAAGCTGAGCAACACATACCCATTTCTACGCATAGTCTCTCTTTGTTTTTTAACTTGTTGCCTGCGTGACCCACACCTCTGTGTCCATCACCATCATCACAGTCCTACATGTAGGAGGTCCATATCCATAGCCCTCTGCTAAAGCTGGATACCTCTGCTCTGTTCTTCCTCCATCCTTCCCCACTCATATCTCTGTCTTCTTTCAGATCTCTCTTTGGAGAGAAATCTATATATTTCTCGATGTCCCCTGAATCCCTCCTTCACACCTGTACAGTATTAGGCTGAATTTGGAAGTCTTGAGGACCAATTCCCTCTCTACTAGCCTCTTTGGCCAGGGGCATCAGATGTGTGGCACTTCTCTTCACCTTTCTAAGCCCCACTGTGCCATCTGTGAAATGGGCTTACAAGGATTCAAAGTGTGGGCATTATTGAAGATATATATATGGGCATCTGGCTCTGATCTCCTTCTCCACTGTATGAGGACAGTCCCCTGGGGGTCTATGGGCAGCTATGAAGAAACAGGTGAATTTCTTGCTCTCACTTTCTCTACCCACTAATTCCATGCTTCTCCTAACCAGCAGGCTGACTTGACCTTTTTTCCCCAGCTATATACCCCTGAGAATCAATTCCTGGTACCCTAGCCTCTTGCTCTCCCCTCCCCAGTACCCTGTGTCCCCTGGACAGATTCCACTGCTGTCATGGCAGCCACCTCTGCCACCCCAATGCTGCCTCATTGGTTTGAGATACACAACAGCATGAAAGGTAAAGGTGAGATCACTGGATGAACCACCAATTCTCCCAGTCCTTGGAACCTGGCTCCCTCATGGGTTTCGAGACAGATGATGCCTACCCTTACCCAAGAGGCCACTGAAATGTAGAAACTCAGTGTTGTAAGCACAGACATGGAGGAAGAGAGAGCACATGTGACCCTCACTCAGTATGCATACGTCCCCCATCCCAGCTCACCCATATTTGCAGGAGGTACCAGCAATAGGGAAAGACCATATGGATGTCCAGATGTGGCAGAAGAAAAGGAAGGTGCAATGGTGTACTGCCAGTGGGCAGCCTAGTGGCCTGGGCCAATGAAATGGTGGCAAGAGTGCAGGGGCCTCGGGAGGCTCTTTGAAGGTATCTGTTGACTCTCCCACTCACCTCAATGGCTATGTCTTGCCTAATAACCTATCAGCCCCAGTGTGCTAGCAGTTGCTACCACACCCAGCTCAGTGACTGATACACCAATTATGGACTGTAAGTGCCTGTTTACTCCCACTTGAAGCCTGACCCGGGAGGGAGGCAGAGGAGGGAAGCTCACCTCTGACCTCTTCAGGCATCCTATCCACCCCACTCTTAACCTCCTTTCCTCAGATTTCGAATTCCCACTTTCTAACCCTTACCCTTTCCTTGGATTCCAATATTTGCTAGGATGCCAACCTCGTATCTTCTAAACTCATCTGGGACCCTCAACCTCCCTGTTGCACCTTCAACTTCCCTCACTGTGGCCTAAAACTTCCTTCAAACTCTGTTGCCTAATCTCTGAACTGCCTCCTCCGTGGACCCCTAATTCCCTCTGGCAGCATTGAGCAGTTCCTCCAACCCATGTGTGCAGTCCTTTGCTATCTGGCTCCATGCATGGGTTAGTTGAGCACCACCACAGAACAGTAGCTCAAGCAGGTAAATCCCCTCATTCTTATCCCTTTCCAGATCCGCCTACTTATGAATCTTAGTGTTATCCTCTGCAAATAGCTAATCTGTTCTCAATTGCTATAACTGAATTATTAAAGTTGTTTTTTAATTGGGTTTCTTAAAAGCAGAAGGAGGAAGTGAAGGTAAAAAATCATAGCTCTTAAGCCTCTGAAATATTTTAACATGAGGCACAATGAAACATATTTCAAAGAAAAAAGCAAATTACAAAACTGAAAATACAGTTCTTTTTTTAAAAAAGTAAAAATAAAACTCAAGATACAAATACAGTGAAAAGTCAGCAAACACTATTCTCTTGGAGTGGGATTATGAGGGGTTTTTTTTTCTTTTTTTTTTAGTACCAACGATTGAACCCAGAGGCACTTAACCACTGAGTCACATCCCCAGCCCCTTTCTATTTTATTTATTTTTTAGTTGTAGATGGACAAATACCTTTATTTTGTTTGCTTATTTTTATGTGGTGCTGAGGATCGAACCCAGGGCCCAGCACGTGCTAGGCAAGCACTCTATCGCTGAGAAACAACCTCAACTCCAGCCCTTTTCTATTTTGAGACAGAGTCTCACTAAGTTGCTGATGCTGGCTTTGGTCTTGCAATTCTCCTTCATCAGCCTCTGAACCACAGGGAATAGAGGTATGTCCCACTGTCCGGCTTGAAGGCTTTTTAAATTTGTTTGTCTTGCTGTTGTTTTGTGAACTGAACCCAGGACCTCACACATTCTGGGCAAGTGCTTTAGCACTCCATGAGGTTCCCAGCTCCAGGAGTTTGTTGTTGTTGGTTTTCACTCATGAGTTCTTTTTACTTGTTTCTTTGGGCTTTTATCTATTTCTCCAAATTTTACCAATGCACATTTATCAATAGGCAAATGTTTAATATACTAACACACAATGTGAAGTTTTAAACATTTGCCTATTTCTCCTCTAACACAGTTTATCAATATTTTTGTAGCTTTTACCATGAAAATGTTTAAATAGCCCTGTGCCACAGTACCTAACCCATTATCAAATTTGGGGCACAGTTTCTCTTCTGACTTATCGGAAGGTTTAAAATCAATAACAGCTTTAGCTCAGTTAGAACATTTATAGAAAATGGTGCTATTCTTTTCAGTGCTACATATTAATAAATAAAATAAAGATCTATCAACAACTAAAAACATATTAAAAAAAAAAGAAAGAAAGGGGCTGGGATTGTGGCTCAAGTGGTAGAGTGCATGCCTAGCACATGTGAGGCACTGGGTTTGATCCTTAGGACCACATAAAGATAAAAAAAAATAAAGATATTGTGTCCACCTACAAATAAAAAATGAATATTATAAAAAAAAAGAAAATAGTGCCATTCTATGTTTCATGCAAAGGAGGAAAGATGAATTTCTGGGCACATGAGTTTTATTTCATTTTTAAAGAATGAAGGTATTATAGAAAAAAGTTCACACCTACAAACAAGAAAGAAGGGACAGTGCCAATGTTTACAGAAAAATATGTATAAAATGAGGAAAAGCTTGATACCACTATTTCTTTTGAGATGTGGGTGCCCAGGTAAACATCTCTATCATTCTCTAGCTGTGACTTTGTAGAAGTGGACCACTGTGAGGATCACCCAAGATAATGCACAAAAAAGTATTTACCCAGTCACTTGACATATACCACATGCTCAATAAATATTTGCTGTTATTACTGATATAACTGTACTCTAATATGTGCTTGTGACTAGACCTTCAAGTTCCTTAAAGAAACACTGCCATTTAAGACTTTCAAAGTAAATGTAAAGATAGATGGGATAAGGGACAAAAACAAAGACAAAATAGTTTCTCTAAGAAAATAGTTCACACAAACGATGAAGCATAGCCATGTGTGCAAACTGAAAATTAGGTATATAAATTGGGGGTGTTGGGCTGAGGCTATAGCTCAGTGGCAGAGCACTTGCCTAGCATGTGTGAGGCACCGGGTTTGATCCTCAGAACTATATAAACAAATAAAACAAAGTCATCTGTTCATCTACAACTACAAAAAAAAATTAAATTAAAAAATTAAAAAAAAATTGGGGGTGGTATGCTAGTGGTAGATGGAAAATAATTAAAGGAACTCTGAGGTTAACACTGGTGAATCTAAGCTCCTGTGCTTTGGCAAAAAACCCACCATTTACCTTGCTCTCAATCATTTAGCTTATTTGTACTAAGCCAAATATTGTACTAAATGCTAAGATGCTGTAGCAAAAAACATTCTCTGAGAGCTTATACACAATCCATCTTCCAGGAAAACTCTACCCCACTAAGAACTATGGTGGGTTGTAATTATGATGTTCTATTTCAAGCACAATGGTTGATGCTTTAAACATTTGGTCAACCACCATGAATAACTGGTCTTGAATTTTTGTGTTATTGTTGGTACTGGGGATTGAACCCAGCTGTGCTGTACCACTGAGCTACATCCCCAGCCCTCTTTTTGTTAATGTTTTCAGACTGGGTTTCACTAATTTGCCTAGGCGGGTCTTGAATTTGTAGCCTCAGTCTCCCAAGTAGCTGAGATGATAGGTGGGTGTCACCATACACACCTTTTATATTCCTTAAGTTTTATTTAAAGTTCAAGGATAGCATGGGAAGCTTAGGGAAATCCTGTCTCAAAATGAAGTAGAAAAGGCTGGGGATGTAGCTCAGTGGTAAAGCATTTGCCCCCAGCATGCAAGAAGCCCTGCAGTTAAATCCCCAGTGCCACGAAAAACAAACAAAAAAGACAGAAATGGTAGGTTTTTATAAATCTAAAAGTTGTCTTTAAAAAGATAATAAAATAGCAAACCTTTAGTTAGTTACCAAGAAAAACACAATCCATACATTAAAAATTGATGTACAGAAAAAATACTTCAAAGGGTTGTCAAGAGGGTCGGACAAGATCATACAGAGTACACACGACAAATCGGGAAAATGTTTACATGACATAAGAAGAGCTCCTATAAATTAATAAAGAAAAGAATCAGCCCAGAATATCAAAAAAAGCAAAGGACACAAACAAAATCAATCCCCAAACAAATAAAAATGTCCAGAAAACAATATCCTCTGTCTCTGGGCTGGGCAGGGCAAGGCAATAGTGGGTAAAGTTACTCTCATTCAATGTTGATGAAAAGAAAATATGTATAGCTTTCTTGGAGGGCAATTTGGAAATATGTATCAAAAGCCCTCAAATACAGTATCTTTTAATTAACATATAATCTCTTAGAAATTATTTAAGAATTTATACAAGATAGAAAAAAAGTTTGTTTTAAGAATGCTTACATGATAAAAAAAATTGGTAATAATATTAATATTTAGAGAAGAGATATTTCATAAATGTTACTATTCTTCCATTAAAAAGTTATTTATTAATATTTATTGACATGGAAAACTACAAATTCCCATAGGTCATTTACAAAATGATAAAAATGGACCACAGTCAACCAGTAATAACCTACAGCAGACTGCAAAGACCATACTGATTATAGTGCAGTTAAAACATACCCTAAGTGATTCCTAGTTAAGAAGAAACTAAAACTTCAACTTAAGGCAAGTCCAGAAAATCATGAGAATAATGCATCACACACCGAAAACTACGGAATGGATGCAGATGTTCTAACCAGAAATAAATTTATGAGGTTAAAAACACTAAGCATATCAAATTCTATATCCTACAAAGAATATAATCAATCACAAGCTCATGTCCATTACTAAAGCATTTAAAATAGTAAAACAGTAAAATCAAAATAATGTTTAAAAAAAGAGGTACGTAGTTATATAACATCAGAATCTAGTCATATAAAGGAATTCAATGCATACATTTTTAAAATGACATTTTAGGAGTTTCTTTAATGAAGAGAGGAAAATTTGCCAGACTGATTAAGTGAAAAAAAAAAATCAGGTTTTAAAATATGACTGTAAAGATGTCCAACAGAGTCTTATCTCTGGGCCTAAAACAGCACAAGATGTGGTCACATGTATTTTGGTGAGAGCTATTTTTCGTTAGATTCACAAAGATATCTGTGACCCTAAACAAGTTAAATGCCTAACAGACATCAAAAATGGTATCTCTGTGCTACCTCTCAGTGGTTAGATCATGGGGGATTTTTAAATTTTTCTCTATAAATTGCTATATTGTATAATAAATATGCATAATTTTTATTAATAAAGAGGACAATAGATCTCTTATTATTTTGCTTCCATTGTTTTTAAAAAAATCTTATTAGAAAATTCCTCCTTCTCCCCCAAAGCACCAATATACAAAGCTTAGTAGAGTCTCAGGTTCAGACAGATCATCTAATTCTTAGATTCTTGAATTTACCCCAAAGAACCTAAGCAATGACAGGAGATTACCAGAGTGGTGCTCCTCAAATTTAGAAATATTGTTTAAGAAATGTCCTGAACTAGAGAGAGCAAATCTGGCAATATCACTGCCAGGTCATTGCACCACTTTAATTCAAAGTGATTCTAAATCTTTCTCTATCCCTTTTCAATTGGACCATTTTTGAATGAAGAAAAACATATGAGTTATTGCCAGGAGCTGGGGTTCAGGGGCATGTGATAGCTATCTGTGAAGAGAACAATGTCAAGGTGACAATAGAGAGCCTCTTGTCTCAGGCGAGTGCCACACTTACCAGTTCCAGAAGAGAATGAGGAAGCAGCAAAAGCATCACCTTGGGTTGACTGGAAACCTGGGATCAAACTCTCAGCTGAGCCGCCAAGCTTTTCAGGATGTTTGCCTGGAGATACAAAATACCATTAGGTTCATTCTAGCAGAATCCTGTGATGCATCTACAAATGGTGGAGGGGAAAGGCACCCTCTGACTGCCTTTCAGACTCCTCTTACTGTATTACTGCAACATCTTGGCTATTCACAGGTCCTGTCTAGTCATTGCAATAACTGAGAAAAGGAAGGAAACTATTAAGAATCAAAAGAGACAACACATGGGTTTTGAAAGATGAAAAGAATTCTGGAGACTGGTTGTGCAACAGTGTGAATGAACTTAAAATTACTGAACTATATATTTAAAATGGCTATGATGGTAAATATTATGTTTTGTATATTTTACCACAATTAAATGTTTTTTATTTTTCGATTTTTAAAAAACTTTGCAATAGGGTTTCTTTAAGTTGTCTAGGCTGGTCTGGAATTTGTTATCCTCTTGACTCAGCCTCTTGAGTTGCTGGGATTACAGTGTGCACCACCATGCCTGGCCACAATTACGTTTTTTAAGTAAATTAAAAAAAAAGAATAAAAAGAGTGGGAGCGGGGAGAGCAGGCACATGAGAGAGAATGTGAGTGAACACAGAGCTCAAGCCTTAAAGCACAATTTCATTCCTCAAAGCAGAATACCTCCAGCCTTCACTGGGAATCTACTTACAACTTGGTTTTAAGGATTTGTGTTAAGGATCTGTTTTCTACGTTGGAAGCATTTTAGAAGTGAGAAGTGGTAAAGATGGCAGTAGTGTTATGTGAACAGAAAGGAGACAGAAAAATCACTAAAAATAGGAGAATTTAAAAAAGAAAAAAACTTAAGGTTGGTTATGCACAAAAACTACAGTTTCGACAGTCCATTAAGGTACTTATGTTTGCAGTTCAGAATGATAATTGGCACAGATAACAATGAAAGTGAGTTGCCAAAAAAGGTTAAACCTTATATCCTATATTCTGTTTAAAAACTCAGGAAAATAATATGAATAATAAAAAAGATTGCTACAAAATAATAGTTAAAGCTAAAATGTTTGGTCAACAGGTTATTGTTACAAAATAATAGTTAAAGCTAAAATGTTTGGTCCTCTTGGTTCTGGTTATACCTTTACCTGTGCTCTTGTGTACACCGAGGGACCTCTTTTCCAACTGCATATTAGAAAACTTCCACAGATATACCTATTGTTCCAAAGTGTGTGCATGTGCCTGTGTGTGTGTGTGTGTCCATCCTGCCTTCCAAATTAGACTATGAGTTTTCTGGACAGAATTGTATCTTTTTAAAAAATAAACTCTCCTTTCGGTGGTCAGTCAACAATAATATAGAACATTGAAAACAGTGAGAGAATCAGTGTCCATGGGAAGGCATAGGTTCATGGACAAGCAGTCATTACTTTCTGGAACAATAAACCCACCTACAAGAAGGGCACCATCACAGTCCCCAAGGAGTGAACCTGATTGACAGATCGATGCCACTGAATTGCTTTCAATTTTCTTCTTTAATGCTCCCATTGTCCTTGCTGCTACCCACCACAGGTCAGGATTTCCTGAAAATACCTCAATGTTCTGGTAAAAATAAAAGTTGACTTATATGCATATCTGGAAATCAAGCCTTTGGGGACAGGCCCAAGCCAACATTTTCACAAGCACATCCCTCTAGAGCTAACATTCCAACTCTTGCTTATTTCTCGGCATAGAGAATTTACAGGCAAGAATCACAAAAAAGGCATGGCTTTCTCACCTTCCCCCAGCTTGGCAAAGTCCTTGTTCAGCAGTTCCTCAGCTGTAAGTTTGGAGAAATTGTCATCATCAAAGGGATTCCATGTAGAACCTTCTGAAGGATTATAGACATTTTGTTGGGAGGTGCGAGGAGATCCTGATGGAGTGGTGGTTGCAGACCTAGGTAGGTTCCCACCCCCACGAGACAAAAAGACATATAAAAGTTGAACCAAACAAAAAGAGTCAAACTACTTTTTCTTTGTTTTGGGATAAAATTTTTTTTAGAGGTAATTTATCATTTCCCAGTGTTTTTCTAAAGGGGCTTTCTACAAAGTTTCCATGGATACCCTTTCCACTCAATGACATGAAGGTATCCTCTCCTTCATCACTCTTTCTGTCCCACTATTTTTTTTTTAAATCTCTTGCTTGGTTTTTCAGTCTTGTCTGCAAGGCCTTTCAGTTTAGGATCCCAAAGGAACCTGTTGTTAGGCTTGTGCATCCTATGGAGACCAATATAAGAGCTCCCACAACCAAGTCTTGGAGGCTCTGAGACTGAGGCCTTTGTAGGCTGCCTCCATCTTCCAGGATCTAGCAGCCATGGCATTAAGAGACACCATCACAATTAAAGATAAATGAAAATGGCTACTATCATTTTGTGTGTCTAGGTATCATTACCTAGTTTTCTTTTAAAGTCTTTCTTGAATTCATTTAAAGATTTTTAACTTCAGAGTTCACAGTTCCAAGAAAGATGAGTATCTGAAACTACATTTACTCAACACTCATCAAAGTCTACTTTATGTCAGGCACAGAGCCAGTCACTAGTTTACAAAAATTGACTGAGGCATGATCCTCATCTTGGAGAACTGGCAGGTACATCAGCCAGACACATGAATAATTAATGATAAAACAATGTGATACATGCTCAATAAAGGCCCAGACGCAATGACATATCAGAGGAAAGGTCAAAGAAAAGGCAACCCCTGACATTGATCTTGATGAAAAAAGTGAGCATTTCCTAAGGGAGGAGAACAGCAGCAGTCCCGGGAGAGGGCTTGGGATGAGCCAAGAGCTCATGAAGGTAGACATTGGCAAGTCCACTCATGTACAGAGCAGGCATTCCTGGGGTAACCAGTGAGTTCAGATAGCATCCCATGGACAATGAGGACCAATGAAATATTTTCAGCATGGAGACACTTGGTCAGATTGGGAGTTTAAATAACACACTGTATTGCATGTAACAAATAAGAGAATGGAAATTTTTTAAAATTTTAAAAAAATTTTAAAAAATTTTTTTAGTTGTAGATGGATACTATACCTTTATTTTATTTATTTTTATGTGGTGCTGAGGATTGAACCCAGTGCGTCCCACCTGCTAAGCAAGTGCTCTACCACTAAGCCACAACCCCAGCCCCAGGAAATTGTTTCTTCTGAACAGAACAGTACATATACTACAAACAATTCCCTTTCTTATAAAGGAACACCTGTGCAGGGAGAATTGTGGAGGAGATGCACAAAGAACAGACAAACACATAAGGGGGAGATGCAAACAGAAAGAAGGATTGCAGACAAAAGGAATGCCTACCCCTTTCTGCCATCTTCTTTAATAACCCAAAAAGTTACATATTACCCACCACCAGTGACTATACTTTGATCAGTATTCCTTTAACCTTGAGTGCTAGCTAACTGAGATAAGGTCCAGGTTAATGCAAACACAGAGCCTCTCTCCTTCAAAGTATGTCACTATGTAAACCAGGTAGTGCATCAACATAGTTATCTTAATAGCCTCAGCAGGGACTAGCTAGCATTCCAATGAGGGTGCCAGTTTCCCCCAGGGTGTCTGCTCACTGGGGGAACATTTCTCTATTTCCATGGTCAGAATACCTACACTTTCTTCCTAAACACAGACACACACTACTATATATACATCTACACACACCCATATAGTTATTGGAAAGCATTACACAAAACACCCATGATAGACCTTGCCCACAAAGTGAGAAGAACAAAGGGGAAGCACCACATACTTGGATTTATTGAGACTGGCCTCAGCTGCAGCTGCCTGGAGCAGCTGAGTGGATTTGCTGGCAGGGACCCCAAACACAGCACTGTGGGTGACGTCACTGAGAATCCGCCTGTGCCCAGCTCGTTGGGTTTTGGGGGATGATGGAGGAGTCAGAGATCCAAGTTTCTGTCCCTGGATGGTAGGAGGTGGGGTTGTTTGAACCTTTGGCTGTTGTCTTACTGGGGCTTGAAGCTGTTAGAGAGATAGAGAAGTGTTTTATTTATTTTTTTTTTTTAAAGGAGGAGGAAAAGGAAAAGGAAAACCAAATAGATAAGCAAAACAACAACAAAATGCCACAAGTGAGCTAACATAGGACTCAAATGGTTAAGTTTACCAGTAATACTCAGAAAGAAAGAACAAAAAGAAAAAGCTTCTACAATCTGGGCTGCAACTTTTAAGACTGATTCCAGTATAATATTTGATTGTTTTTTGTTTGTTTGTAGGTGGGGATCAAACCCAGGGCCTTGTGCATGCAAGGCAAGCACTCTACCAACTGAGCTATATCCCCAGCCCTGATAATATTTGAATTTATACATAAATCCAACCTATTACCCATCAATAATATACAAGGTAACCAAATGTAATTCTGCCCACAGAGGAAGATTCAGAAGCTATTCCTAGTTCTAAAGGTCTAGAATGTATCTTTAATGACCTCTTTCTGCTTTTGAGGTCACACAGCAGCTTGTTCAGAATGCTTCCAAAGGGCAGGCAATAGACCCTACCTTCTACCACAGTTAGAAGTCAAAGAAGACACACCTCTAGCAAAATACATTTATGCTAAATGATTTCTGCTAAGCGGTCCCTGAGACTCGCCATAGCTGTGACAAGAGTGAGTCAGATGGAATTCTACTGTGACTGAAACCGGTAGTGCTTTTACTGTGCTGTTATTAAAGCTCTTCGTTTCATTGATGGGATGAGTCTACAAGATCCTGTTTCTGTGGTAACCTCTGAGAAAATGTACAGCATTGATTTAGTGGGAGTTATTTGCTCCAATCTTTAGTTTAGAAATGACATAGAAGAACCAGCAGAAAACATAATAAGAAACAAAAACACCTTTCTTGATGATGACTCAGCTGACAACATAAGGACTCTAGAGATGTGGACCATTTTTAGGAGGGCCAAACTGCTACTAAAGAACAATAAACAAGGAGAACATCCTAGTGGTCCTTCAGCATATATCATCTATATCTAGGAAAATGAACAAAACAATGTTAAGAAACTCACATAACCCATTTCCTTAATTCTGTCAATCTGAAGATAAATGACTTAGGATATTTAATGATGAATTTAAGTATCCCTTCCCTCAAGTCCCTCCTCTCATATTAAAGCTGCCTCTCCATGCTCCATGCTGCAGCCTGGTTCCCATGTTCGGTCCCTCCAGAGGTAGACCTTGAAAGCTCAGGGAAACCAGAGTATTCAGCTATTTGGTTCAGAATACTTATAGCACAGGACACTGACTGTCCTTATGTCATCCTTAGGACATGGAACATTTAGTGAGGCAGACGATGTACAAGTGCCAGTGTACCAACTACCTCATCAATGGGCAGAATGATACAATCATAGTGTTCCAGTATCAACTGAACTGAGACAAGAGTAGCACAGTTTCTGCTGAGGGAAAGCAGAGTGCTATTGAAGACCAGAGCTCCAGCCCCACCACTTCCTCTGGGGGTCCAGAGTTGCTCCTATACCAGCCAGTTGAATGCCAGCACTGATGGAGGCTAGAAGGTTTTGAGGAGAGACCTGACTGGCCTATTTTATAAGACATTCATTACTCTGAAAAGGGTACTTGTCTGTTCAGTCCCTTTTTTGATGAAGACTCCACACTACTTGGAGAACATCTTCCACTCCTCTTTCCTGTTCTCCATGTGCAGCACACTTTAGAATGGATGCCCCTATCGGGGTAAAACATCTCTAATCTGAAGATCTAAAGCCCCAAATGCTCTAAAATCTGAAACTTCTTGTGCACGACATGATGCCACACATGAAAAATTCCACACCTGACTTCATGTCTCAGTCAAAACACAGGGGTACTAAAAATATGATACCTCAGGCTATGTTTATGAGTGCATATGAAACATAAATGAAATTCATGTTCAGTCTTGGGACCCATCCCCAAGATATCTCATTATATATGCAAATATTCCAGAATCTGAAGCACTTTTGTCCTAAGAATTTCAGATAATGGATACTCAGCCTAACCTATTTAGGGGTTCTTCACAACAATCCTGTCAGCCAGGCAATTATATGTTCACTTTGAGCCAACAAAAGTGAGTTGAAAAGAGTCTTAGAAAACAGATTCCAACACTTTCACTTCAGAGGAGAAGAGACCATGGCCCACTGAGGCTAAGTTCTCACTCAAGGGCACAAGGTGGACTGGAAGAAGAATCCATACCTCCCAACCACCACTCAGGACTCTTTTCTGCACCACAATGCCTCTCATCCAAAGACAAAACTAGGGAGGGTGAAGGAGAAACAGACTGCAAAAGGAGGACAAGGCAGACTCTGATATCTAACTTGTTGAAGACTTTTTAAAAACAAAATATGTAATTATAGAAGTGTAAGCATGCCAAGAAATGTAAGAATATAGAGAAGAGTGTCTATTCCCACACTCCAATACAATCCTTATCTTTGTTGTGCCTTAAATGTAAGTCAGTTTGTCTCCTCTCCTTTCCCCTTTCCCTGTCCCTTCCCTCCCCTCCCTCTTTCTTTCCCCAGTATGGGGGATTGAATCCAGGGGCGCTGTACCACTGACCTACATCTGGAGCACTTTTAATTTTAAGACAGGGTCTCACTAAGCTGCAGAGGCTGGTTTCCAACTGTGCTCATCCTGCTTCAGCCTCCCAAGTAGATGGTATTTAAAGGCATGTACCATGGTGTATGGCCTAAGTCTTTTTTTCACGTATACACTTTTTCCAATTTTACAACTCTTTCAACATTACCTCATGAGCATTGTTCTCACATTGCTGTACAGACTCTCATACTGCTTTATGATTTTTAATGGCTGCATGGTTGGGTTCCTGAATGGTTTAGGTTGCTTCCATTCTTTGGGCTACTATTAATAAGACTGCAATGAACCTTTAGAGCATATGGTCATTTTCCCTTTGCTGATTACTGCTTTCAGATGGCTGCAGGGTGTTCTTATATTCACTCACATGCTTCTCCAAATAAGCCCTGCCATGAGTCAGAGACACAGGGATGGGTCAAACCTGGGCAGCTCTATGGTTCCTGGTTAAGTACAGTCAACCCAGTACTCCCTAAACAATTATTTCTGAGCACAGTGCTCCAGTGTTTTTCCATGTGGGGAGCATGGAGAAGGTTTATAATTAATTCCCAATACAGCAGACACTGTCCAGGCAAAGCTGAAGGGAACCTCATGAAAAGTGATGCTAGTAGTAGTTGAGTATTCATTATCTTGAATGAGCATTTATTGCTATTATCCTAAAACACAGATCATGATTCTTTGATTATTGCCCCAGGTCTGTTATTGTAATTCGTCATGTCTCTAGGGCAGTTGCTTTCTAGTCTAGGCCTCAGATTTCAATTCCATAAAATCAGGGGACTAAGATGGATAATTAAGATCTCTTTTTATTAAGTCATGTAATAATTTTTTAAAAAACTGTTTCCATTAACAAGAAGAACTTTATCTTTTGTTAAAAATACAGAGGATAGCCATCTACCACATATTGCAGGAAGAAAGTTGTTTCATTTCAGAAACAAAGGTGTAAGCACTGAATAGACACTTGGCTGAGACTTAGAGAAGACAATCTATTTTTGGCACTGCTTTTTGAAGGGATAGAAGTTTTCTTGTTTAAGATAGTGACAAAACTATATTAGAAATTAATTCTCAGAAAAATGGATCCTTATCATCTAGTAGTTGAATTTCCTTGGGAATAAGAGAGTAGCTGTAATATTTTATCAACTACGTATCAAAAAATACCTTTTTCTATCACTATAATCTTTTCTATTGCTATCACTAAGGAAACTCTGAGTATAGAATAAAGTTTCCTTACTAAAGGGCAAAGCAAGAATGCTCAAATGTGCTGAAACTGTAGATGTCAATCAGGAGAGGGTTCTGATGCTATATTCACTCAAATTCTAAATTTACAGGATGGTTCTAACAAGTAGATACTCAGATGCTCTGGTATCCAGGATACTGTGCCATGGTACATGGTCACAGGCAAGTTGGGCCTTCAAAGGTGATACTTGGTAAACTCAAACACTGTGGCTAGTTGTGTCATTCATAAACTCAACACTGTCAAGACTCAGGGTACAGATGGAAGCCCACATAAACCCCCAGAGACCGGGAAGGGCACAATGGATCAATCTGCCTCTTGAAGAAGGGAAAAGGATTAGCTCAAATCCTGAGTCCTTGACTATTTGATCATAGCACTAACAGAGACAATGAACAGCCTAATGCCAGGGTGATAAATTAAAATGTATGCCTTCATCAGTAACCTTGAATAATTTTTTTAGAACTCTGTCTTCTACAGAATACTTCATGCTGTCCTTGGATGTATCAAGCAAAGATGAAATCTTTTAACTGTAGGGATGAGAAAGCAACCTGGTCCCCCTCACAACTGCTGCCATCTCTTACTGCCCTCTCCCTGGCCCTCAATGCTCACTCCTCTTCTGCCTTTCACCCTGAGCCCTGGTTCTTACTGTGGGCTCCTGAGCAGATGTTGGCTGGGGGACAGAGGCAGGCTGGGCCTGGGGCTGTGGTCCTGCTGCTGCCAGGCTCTTTTGCTGCAGAGCTGCCTGCTGAGTCATCAGCTGTTGCTGATGCAAAGCTGTGGCCAACTGTTGTTGCTGCTGTTGTTGCTGCTGCTGCTGCTGCTGCTGCTGTTGCTGTTGCTGCTGCTGCTGGTAGAAGTTCTGCATCAGCTGCTGTTGAGTGCCTCCCTGGGACACCACAGGGAACTGGGCAATGGCTGGTTGCTGGGTTCCTGAATGTACTGCCTGAAACTGAGAGGAGAGAATGGCAAGAAACGAGGAGGTGAAAAAGGTCCTGTAGCAGAAACACATTCACAAAGATCAGTGGTGAAGCCAAAGGCAAGAGCAGGTAGAAGTCTTATTACCTGGTTCATAGAAATCTCAGGTCATTGAAACAAACACAGCAGTACCTTACATTGCTGAACCATACCCACTGCTTTAGAATGGTTTCCAAGTGGGTTTCTATGCCTAGGCTGAAGGAAGCTACCTGACTTAATAAACATCAGGTGGCTCCACAAGCTGATATGTAACAGAAAAAAATAAATGCTCTCCCGATGACAGAAGTAATCCTTCTTATAAGGGATTTTGAAGTAGTCAAGATTAAAATGCTTCCTTGCATGCATAGGATAATACAATGTTGACACTGAAAAGAATAACATAAATGTTAACCCAGCTACTGAAACTCATATCAAGGCTTTCTGAAAATTATTTCCCAATTGCTCTACTTTATGAAAACTCTACCATCTTTATTCAAAATATTCTGATATTTCGTTATAATTTTTTTAAAAAATTTTTTTTAGCTGTAGGTGGACACGATACCTTTATTTATTTATTTTTATGTGGTGCTGAGGATCGAACCCTGTGCCTCATGCATGCTAGGCAAGCGCTCTACTACTGAGCCACAATCCCAGCCCTCGTTATAATTTTATAGTGGGGTCATCCTACCTTGCCCAGGCTGGTCTCAAACACCTGGGCTCAAGTGATCCTGCTGCCTCAGCCTCCCAGGTAGCTGGGACTATAGACTTGCCAGCATGCCCAGCTTTTATAACACTTCTTACATGTCTCTCCAATCTCCACTGCTAGGAACTATGTCCTAGGCACATAAACAGAGCTCAAAATAAGGCCCTACTGATGAACAAGATCTTCTTTGGGACACCCTAAATATAGTTACCTAGCTACAGAGTTAATTTGGAGGATACCATTTGTCTACTGGGGACAAAGTTAAAGGGTTAGCAACAAAGCAGATGTCAAAATATAGCTGCCTATTTATAACCGAAAAATGATGGAAACAACCCAAATGTTTATCAACAGTAAACTGAATAAACTATGACATATCCTGAAAATGCCAAATGGATACTCTCAAGTTGTATAGAGGAATGAAAGATACTTCTACAGATGGGTTAGAGGGGATAGAATTTTGTAGATTTAACTCTGAAACAATGTAAATGGTTATAATTCATCAGAATTAAACCAAAATTGAAAAACAATAATGAGCCAGGCACAGTGGTACATTCCTGTAATCCCAGAAACTCAGGAGGCTGAGGCAGGAGGATTCCAAGCTCAAGGTCATCCTTGGCAATTTAGCAAGATCTTGTCTCAAAATAAAACATAAAGGCTTGGGTTGTAGCTTAGTGGAACAGTGCCCCTGGGTTCAATCTCTAGTACTAAAGGAAAAAGGAAAAAAAGCAATAACTAAAAATGAAAAGCAAAATGATACAAAGAAACCAGTATACAGAGGTAATTAACTATAGTCAGGAATGTGTGTAGGGCGTGGCTGGAAAAGTAGGTCACTGGAGTGTGCCTTTGGGGTTTATATTTTATCCCTGGTAAGCAGAACTCTCTGCTTCCTGGTGGCCATGTTTTAAGCTACTCTCCTTCTCCACACCCTTCTACTGTGGTGTTCTGCCTCACCTTGTGCTCAGAGCCATGGAGTTAGCCATCTAATGGATCGAGACCAATAGAAACTGTAAGCTCCAAATAACTTTTCCTCCTCTATGTTGTTCTTGTCAGGTCTTTTGTTCACATGATGATAAAGCTGAATAAAACCATTCCCTAGGTAATAATGTGTGAAACATTTTAAGAATAAAATGGGCAAAGAAATCTTATACTGATTTTTAGTAATCATATTGGTATTATTATCCTGAAACTATAAACTAATTAATTAACTATGTTAATGCTGTTAGGAATCAAGATTTCCAGATAAGTAAAACACAACAGAATCCAAAAAGTTAAACAAAAATCCTGTAACTACAAATTTGAATTAGTAATATAAATCTGAATTCATAATGTATATTTTTTTCATTGTCGATGGACCTTTATTTTATTTATGTATATGTGGTGCTGAGAATTGAACTCTTCCACTGAGCTACAATCTCAGCTCTCATAATGTATATTTTCTAATAAAACAAAACACATTTTCTAACTGTACACTGAAAAGGCCAAGAAATAACCACAAATCCATTAGTAAGTGAGTATGTCTAGCACCAAATGGTAGGTTCTAAATATCATTTCCATTAAAAAAATAAACAGCTCCTTAGAAAAACAGATAATTCCAGGTCAAGGACAGAATGATCCTAGAACAGTGTGTTATCCTCAACGGCAAGGCAATCATTAAAGACTACCAGAGTCACTCATATCCAAAGAACCAGGAAACCAATTTGAAAGTACTTCCACTGGCCAAAATAACTAACAGACAATTTGAGCCTCAAAATAAATTTTTAAAAAATGCAATGTATTGAAAGATATCAAACATGTTAAAATTCACAAATTCATAATGATATGAAACAAAAACTTCAAAGTCACTTTTGGATGATGGAGTGAACAAATTCATTATTCCAAAAACTGGCAAGCAAAGAGAAAGAATCAAGCATTTCTCTTGCCTTTCTGAATAAATAGTGCCTCAGGGTAACTAAATAGTTGATGAAAAAAAGTTCTTCATAGAAAAATTCCAGGCCCTAAGTGAAGTGGGAATGCTAGTATATCATTTTGCTATTGCTAGTGAATTAATGGACTTAGGAAATAATCAGCAATGGCTGGCAAGCTAATGAGAAACATTAATAAAATGGATGAGTCAGACAACACCTTAACACACTGAATGGTCTCAACATCATTAAAGGAGAAGACAACCAGATATTAGAGGCATCCTGATGTGACGGAAAAGGAAAAAGCAAGAATTGCCAGACCAAATGGAATATTGAGCAGGCCTTGGGAAACTACCAGTTTTCAAGAGACAAAGGAACATACCAAATGATACCATGAGGCAATCAAGCCAAATCCAGAATGCAGAACATTCCACAGAGCAACTAACCCAGTTTCTTAAAAAAATGGAAAAGGGGAGAAGGAACATTTAGAAAAGGGAAAAGGGAACTTAAGAGATATATTAATTACTATAAAATGTGTTTATAGTATAAAATGTGAAAAATTATAAGTAAAGATAATGGAAAAAATATACCAAGTAAACAAAACATGTGGGCCTTGCTTGGATGCTGATTTTAAAAAGCCAACTTAAATTATGAGACATCAGAAACAGTTGAACATGACTGGGCTTTTTTTTTTTTTTTTTGGTCAGTACTGGGGATTGAACTGAAGGCCTCATGCATGCTAGCTGAGACTGGCCTCAAATTTGTGATCCTCCTGTCTCAGCCTCCTGAGTTGCTAGGATTACAGGTATGCATGACCACATTCAGTACTACTGGAATATTTGATCAGAAAAAAATCATAGTTTTTTTTTTTTTTTTTTTCCCTTCAGTATGTCCTTGAAACCCTGAAAAATAGCACCTTCACTGAGTTCGTCAAGCATGTGATAAATTCTCCATGGCCTGAAGAGAACAGTGAATGGGCTGTGAATTATCAATCTACTTCTAAATGCCTTAGTTATCTATGAGAAACAATGATGTAATAAAGGAATGGCTCTCCATTGTCCTAGCACTTCTAAGGAATACATCTGTACTTACTGGGCCTTTTCACAGTCACGATTCAGCCTGGATCACCTTACCTGCTGAGCCTGGGCCTGCTGCTGGTGGTAAAATGTGCCTGATGGCTGCTGTGGCTGCTGCTGTGGCTGCTGCTGTGGCTGGGGCTGGGGCTGCGGCTGCTGTGGCTGCTGCTTGAGGAAGAGCTGTTGCTGGTGCTGGGGTGTGGCCTGGGCCTGAGATGTTGTCAGACCCTGGGCTGGGGTGGAAGGCGGCTGCTGTGGGGTGGATGGAGCCTGTGGCTGCTTGGGCTGAGACTGAGGCAGAGGCTGGCTGGGTGGGGCTTGGGCTTTTGGTTGAGGAACACTGGTCAAAAGCCCAGGTTGATTGCTGGGTCCTACAATAAGAATAAACTCCATATTAGACCTCAAAACTCTTCTAGATGAAAAACAGCTTTCTGATTTGTCAAAGTAGTAGAAAGGGGATGATAATTAGGCAGATTATTCTAAGATCCATGTGCTCCACACTGTCTGTCCACATGCTCTGTTTTCCCCAGAATGACTTTCCATCTTTTTTGCCAAACTGTGCTTTAAAATTTTCAAAACAGGGCTCAATAACAAGATGCAATATTTGATTCCTTTAGAAAGCAGTCCTTTATCCATCATCCCAATTAGCCAATTCTCCTTTAGTTAGCAGCCTGAGTATCTACAGCCAACTGGCCTTTGCTGCTACTGTAGGTAAACACAATCTTTGTATCAGTTGGCTTGCTGCATGACAAAAGAATTCTTCAAATGTTTTACCTATAGTTTACATAACCCCCACCTGGAAGCCTAAATGTCTGGCAGAATTTACCAAAAGCAGCTTCCTCCTAGGGGAAGCAATATAGTTGTATTCCGTTACTTGATATTTTGAATCAGTTGGGGTTTTTTGGTACTGGGGATTGAACCCAGGGGTGCTTAACCACTGGGCCACATCCCAACCCTTTTTATTTTTTGAGACAGGGTCTCACTAAGTTGCGAGACTGGCTTTGAACTTAGATCCTCCTACCTTAGCCTTCCAAGTTGCTGGGATTACAGGCATGCACCACTGGGCCTGGTAGATCAATTGTCTTTATAAAACAAAGTTTACTCATCTAATTAGAAACAGAATACCAAAATACAAAAGGGTGATAGATATTTCAAGAAACAAAACATTATGGAATAAAGAGGTAGGTATGGGAAGAACAGATCAAACCACAAAGTCAGGGCCAAGATGAGAAAATATAGAGATGACAGCCTTCAGTAGTCTTAAAGATCCATCTTAGAATACAATAAGAGGTCTCCACTTTTGCAGCCACTGGCCGTACAATTTCAAAGGTAATTCACTTCATTATTCTTTATTTGCCTCTGGATTCCATTCCTAACATGAAACCAGGCTCTCCAACACTTCTGTAATAAAGAGGTACACTCACTTTCAACCCAGTCTAGTAACTGACCTGCAGCCTGAGGCGGAGGCTGAACTGTGGCCCTCTTCCGAGGTGTCAGAGCTGGCTGGATGGGAAGGATTCCTGGATTTGGCTGAGTCTGCCCAGCTTTAGGCCTCTGGCGGGGTGCAATTGAAGTTTCTGTGGTAGGAATGGGATCTGTCAGTCTAGAAAAGGAAAAGTGGGGGGAAAAAGATTCATGTCAAGAGTGGGAAAATGGGAGATGAGTGGGCAGAGTACATAACCCTTTCCCCTCAACCCTTACCCAAACCTTCCAGATCTGCTTAGTCAATAATTCTCAAAGGCCCATAGGATGTTATTAATTTCTTTAAAAAGTGCTTACTGGGCAAAAATGATTTTAACACAAAGATGGAATTATATTGAGCAGATTTCTTTCCAGCAGATCTTTTCATGTGTGAATATGCATGGTTAATCTATATGGAATGCAATGTTTCTCAAGCTTATACACTTTTTTTTTTAACATTTATTTTTTAGAAGTAGTTGGACACAATACCTTCATTCTATCTATTTATTTTTATGTGGTGCTGAGGATTGAACCCTGGGCCTCGCACATGCTAGATGAGTACTCTACCGCTGGCTGAGTCACAATCCCAGCCCAAGCTTATACACTCTTGAAACCTTTTTCTCTAATACCTCCTAGGATTTCCCAGGATACACTATGGGTAATGATGCTAAAAGAGGTTTGAGGAGGGTGTTCTTTCAGAGATACAGGGAACTCAAACTTGGTTGAAGACAGCTGTCAAAAATGGTCTCTCTAGCTGGGTATGGTGATGTACACCTATAATCCCAGCAACTCGGGAGATTGAGGCAGAAAAATCTTGAGTTCATAGCCAGCCTGGGCAATTCATTGAGACCCTGGCTCAAAATAAAAGGGCTGGGGGCTCTGGAGATGTAGTTCAGTGGTATAGCACTTGCCTAGCATGCGTGAGGCCCCAGGTTTGATCCCCAGCACTGAAAGAAAAGGAGAAAAAAAAAAAAGGTCTCTACAATGAAAAGCAAATGAGTGAATCCAACAAGAAGGAATAAGTAAATAATCTGAGGTAAAAAAAATTAAAATTCAGGAGTATAACAGAAACACCGCCACCACTCCCGCACCCTCCCCCCCTTTTTCAGTACTAGGAATTGAATCCAGAGTTGCTCTACCACTGAGCTACATCTCTAGCCCTTTTTATTTTGAAATAGGATCTCCCTAAATTGCCCAGGATAGCCTTGAACTTGGGTTTCTCCTGCTTTAGCCTCCCAAATTTCTGGGACTATAGGCATGTGCAACCTTGCCCAGCATGTACTCCTTTACCAGAGAAATAAAAATTTTAGCTTACCACAGTGTTATCCAGAGTAAAAGAATCACCTATTCTAGCCTCTTTTGTGACCAAGTGTGGCCATTTGTCTAAGCTCTAGCCTTACATGGAATGTAAAGAGGTTGCTATTTGGCAGTTTAGAAAAACCTTAAGAAATAACTGATATATTCCCTTTTCCTATCTTCTTTGGCCATTCCTTGATCCTGCTGCTTTGGATGGGAAGAGGCTGCTACACTGATCTATGAGGTCACTGGCCACACCTGTAGGGATGGTAGAGTGATGAGCATGAAGAAATCTGGGTTCACGAAACAGAACTGCCATATAAGACCTGGCCTACTCACCTCCAAACTTTGTTTACTTGTGAGAAAAAAATTAACACCTATCTCCAATAAGACACCATTATTTCAGACTTTTTGTCCAAAGTAACAGAGGGATGTGCCATGTGGCCCACTTAATTCCTTGTGATGGTGTCGAAGTCCATCATTCATTTATAGTAGTTTGGGCAGCTAACTACGACCTAACTCAGATCAGAGTCCACTGCCCTTTGAAAATTGCACTTAAGGAGTATAAATGAGGCTAAGGCCAAAATAAACAAACTTCATGAGTATTTCCAAAATATGTCTGGCACAGCCTCCATGAATGCAAAACAGGAAGCAAAAGAACTGGCCCTATGTCCTTCCCATGATGTATCTCTAAAGTATGGCTCTCCTTGGCCCAGAAACCTCTCAATGACATCCTGTTAGATGCTCTTATGCTGGGCAGAGAATTGATAATATGTAAGTTATCTCATCTGGAGTGGCTGTAACCTGCATAAAGGAAGTGGGAGGGAAAAGTGTGACAGATTTTGGAGGACAGGACAAGTGTAAGAGAAAAAGCCCAGGGTCAGGGAGGTGAACAGACTTCAGTGGAAATCCAAACTCAAAACTCTTCATATTGGTTTCCTGAGGGGAACATCTTAGAAACACATGGGATTTAGAGTCAACAAAAAAACATTTGAGCTCTAGCTCCCTACTAATTTGTGTGATGATGGACATGTCATTTTAGCTCTTTCAGCCTTAGGTCATTTATGTGTAAAACAAGGAAACATGCATATGTATCAATAAATATGAAATTGCTTTGTAAACTGTAGAGTGCCCAAAATGTCAGCTGCAGGGCCATCACTTGTGTGGATACAGAAAGGATCCTCATTCAACCTTTGTACATACCACGTTTGGGTTTTGTACATGATTAGTATAAACCAAGAAGATTGAGATAATTAAATCAGCCCCCAAAACAATCCCCAAAGAGGTGAGCAGGGCAATAATTAATGTCAGAAATTTACAAATAAAAGTAACAAGGTTTGCTTGTTTGTTAAGCAAGTCTGCTAACTTTATTAAAAAACAAAGTCATTACTTTAGAGCCACACCTGGAATAATTCTACCCACACAGTAGGCATTCTGTAAATATTCAAGACATTTTAAAAACACAGTTTACTTTAAAGTAAATTACTTTCCTGTTCTATTAAAATCCACATATTACCATTTCAGGTCCTTTATTGACACTGTTTGCTGCTAAATATTTCCTTACCCCAGGAGGAGGGGCAGAAAAAGGAGGAGCATAATCATGTTCCTGGCCACCCCCAGAATTTGTCATTTGGAAAGTATGACAGCTACAGGGCAGTGCCTGGCAGATTTTCGGCTATACGGATGTGAAAGACCAATGCCCAGCTGCTGTGCTCTGGGTTTACCCTGAGACCACGCTTCCCATAGATTGAGTTCAGTTCTAACATTCCATCCACTGATTCCTATTAGGGAACCTTTCTGATAGCTGATTCTGGTATAAGGGATCCCCAATATCTTTGGTAAGCTTTCCTTAAATTGTGTGGCAATCGGAGACACTTTCTCCAGGTCAGACTTGCAATTTCTGACCTTCTCCCAGCCTTTTCCTGGCTCCTTCCCTGTTTCTCCCTGGGGTTTTTCCCCTAACCATGTCTCAGCATCTTTGTATGTATAATGGTCTCTTGGCATTTGCTTCCCAGAAGACTGAAGGTGCATAGAATGTGATTAGCTTGTACTAATGTTGCTGGAGCCACAGTAGTAAAAAGAAAAGGAAGGCAGATGACTAGGGTGGTGAACATGTCTAACCACATACCAGGATGCATGTTAGGACACTCCTGTGCCAGCAACATATAAAGTCTGCCCTTGCCTCATCACTGAATACCCCTGCTACTGTTCCCATGCAAAAGAAACAGCTGTAGTGTCTTTGATTCTCTTTCAAACGTAGATCACACTATTTTATTATATTCCTCCTGGCACTCCTGAAGAATAGTTTCTGCCTAGGGGAGACAGGTCTTGGTTTCCTGATCTGTGCAGTCGCTGGTTATGGCAAAATGAGAATTAAGAAACACAGGCATTCTCCACTGCGGTGCCCCAGCAGGATGCTCATGAAGGCACTTCTTACCTGGCTTTTGGCTGGGTCTTTTTTGCAGCTGCCTCACTGGCTTTCACTGGTTCGGGAAGTTTTGCAGGAATAGGAGAATTCTAAGGAATTGAAAAGAGAAAAAAAAAAAAAAAAAAAAAAAAATATATATATATATATATATATATATATATATATATATATATAAAGGACATCACAAATTTCTCTGTAAAAGAATAACCAACCTGATGGAAAAGAAATTACATTTGAGGGTCTTTGGGTGTGACTTTCAGGCACTTTTCTCCCTGTTAGAAGGAAGTTAACCAAATACATACCAGACCCAGACACCAGTGGGAAGCAGATGGCTGTGAAGAGGTGAGCATAAGCACACACTCTCCTGGACCACTTTCCCCTTCTGCACCAGACAAAGCTCACTGGGGCTTAATCTTGGTTCCCTTCTCCTTGGTGTAGTTCAGAAGTGATGATATAAAAGGAATGGGAAAGAAGTTGTATTGTTCAAGCTCTAGTTAGTTATATCTGAGAGACATCAGAGCTGACTCAGGTGCCAAGCAGGGTGCATTCCATCTTCCAGTCAGAATGCTGGGAGAAAACCATAGCCACCCTGTATGTTTGGTGGCTAAGCGAGTGCCCCTTCCCAACATGGGGAGCACTACTCACTCCACAAGCCAAACACTGTTCTTCTAGCTTGACTTCTGCACCATTCAACACTGCATCTTGAGGGAGCACCAGCTAGCTGTACTGAACCACAAAGCAAGTGCTTGCTACTCCTGAGAAAGTGCCAAAAGAAATGAGACTGATGAAGTTTACTTTTTATAAACTAGATACCAATCTTAATGTTTCCAATTATATTTCACATTATTTATTTGATAAATGGGAAAGTGCAACTGTAAAAGAAAACATGGTCATGTAAAGTTACTGTACCATATCCCTTGTTTCCATCTTGGAAAACTGACAAACAGAACATGAGCTCTAACACTGGCCTTTTAGGCGGGTCCTCTCATTTCCTCATGTTTCTAAGAGGGAGGAATTTCCCCTAGAAAGCTTCTTCTAGCTTCTCCTCTGTCCTTCAAGAATTCCTCTCCCATGGAAGAGGAGCAGCATATTTAGCTGATAAGACTGGCAGAAAGAAGCGAGCTCATCTGGTTTACCCTCGTCTTCCTTTTTTTCTGGAAGAGCCTGATCCTTAGGAATCAGGCATTTCCATCTCAAGTCAGGTGGATTTAAAGTTAGGGAGTCTGACAGGTCAAATTATGTCCTACAACTCAATCGTTTTATCAACAAAGCCAATATTCCTAGTGCCATCTGAATCAGTCTCATAGCTGATGCCAAATGTGGCAGTGAAAGAGGAGCATTATTTATCAATACTCTCAATCCCTAACAGTGGCATCAAACGTTCATTATTGGAGAAAGCAGCATGAAAATTTCAGATTAGAATCTATTTATGGCCAGGCATGGTGGCACACAGCTGTAATCCCAGCAGCTAGGGAGACTAAGGGAGGAGGATTGCAAGTTCAAAGCCAGCTTCAGCAATTTAGCAATTTAGTTGCTTAGGGCAACTTAGTGAGACCCTGCCTCAAAATTTTAAAAAAGGGCTAGGGATATGGTCATGTAAAGTTACTGTACCATATCCCTTGTTTCCATCTTGGAAAACTGACAAACAGAACATGAGCTCTAACACTGGCTTTTTAGGGTTAAGCATCCCCAGCACCAGAAAAATAAATAAATAAATAAAAATTTTACTGTAGCATCCATTAGTAAAATATTCAAGAGATTGGGTTATGTCCTAAAAAATATGCCAAAATTGGGGCTGGGGATGTAGCTCAGTGGTAAGTCACTTGCCTAGTGATATGTGAGGCTCTGGGTTCCACCCCCATCACAGTAAAAGCAAACAATAACAACAACACCACCAAAGCCAAAATTGTAAAAAGGGTGTTTGCAAAGCATTTTACTCTGAAAACTATGAGTAAGGAGTTTAGGAATACTTGGTGTAGACAAGATTCACATGGTCTGATATGTGTGACACAAGTGTGAATTATAGATGGCCAATGGTGGAGGCAAATCAAGACAGCGTTGCTGTAAGGAGGGAGAGCAGTGGAAATGGGCTGGTGGGACGAGTCCAGGGCCTCCCTCAGGAAGGCAGCTGTGCACGTTCACAAGATAGCAAGCTGGCCACTCTTCACCCACGCATTCAATTTAATCTCTAGGGTATTTTTTGTTGCTTTTGTTGTTGAGTGAACTGCCTCAGTTTTATAATTAAATTCAATGGGAAACTGGATTCCTTTTATTTTGGATTCTCTTTATTCTACTTCATGGTTAGCTTTGCTTGAATGCCCCCTAGTAGATAAATCAAGGGACATCTACATCACTTAAGAGACTGATTAACAGCTCAGAACTCAAATGACAATGTGATAAGGTTTACTTTGGTTAACAAGCACCATTCACATACCTGTACATTTGGAACTGGGCATTCTTTCTTGAGAAGTTTGAATGAGAAGTAGGAAACTTGGTAAATATCCGGCCTTTTGTCAGGGTCTGGTTCCAACATATACCCTATGACAAACATATGTGAACTTATTTAATACCCTAATAGTTGTTACATTAGCTAGAGAACATAACTTTTCTACTACCAAAATTTTGATATTTTTAATTTTTATGTCTCATAAAAGTCAAACAGTACAACTAGCCCTTTTCCTAGAAAGGGAAACTAATTTTCCTAAAATATTTAATATCCACAAGAAAATAAACTCTCGGAATTTTAACAAGCTACCTGAAGTTCACATTCTATGCCATGCACAAGAGGGGTGCCAGCTCTGAATCTGAAAGTTACCACCTTCATGTTCTGATATCTAGGAAGTTATATGGTCTAGTGGCTGGCTTGCTTAGTTCACAGTTTCTTGTTAAACAAATGATTATTCATAATTATAATTATAACCAAAACCCAAAGATCATGAATTCACTACCTATTCTTTTGTTGGTGATATTAAGTACTTTCCAATTTAAGAGAAATTACAAAGTAACATATACATACATATATACATAGATCGATCAATCGATCTACTTTAATTGTGATCCATAGATCACTTTTCTATTTCCAGGTCCTTTAAGCTTCTGCCCTCTTGGAAGCTGGAAAAGCCCTCAGGAAAAGTCTTTGAGAAGACACAGATACACGAGTATATATCCCAACACTAGTGCAGGGCACTTCCTGCCTAAGTAAATAATGAATGGTTTGAACGCTAAGTTCAGAAAAAAAATCAGTGAGGTTATAGCTCTAGAAGGTCTAGCAGAAGAAGCAGAACAGAACACAGTCAGGGAGAAAGAAAAAGACAGTCCAGAAGAGAGAACAGTGTGAACAAAGGCAAACTTGGAGAAAGGCAAGAGAAAGATTCTCCTGCTGCATGGAAATAGGAGCCAAAAGGACAGGGTAGAGAGATGGCTTGGAGGGTGGGACAGAACCAGAACATGAAAATCTTAAATGTCATGCTAAGAACTTGGGCCCCACTATGGGACCACTGGCAAGCAACTCAAATTTACTGAAAAAGGCATGAGAGGGTAACATTTTATAATAATCTTGTGACAAGGGTGCACTGGATAGCATAGAGAGGAGAGAAGCTGGTGGCCATTCTGCTAGAACAGGAGCTGACAGATCTGTATACACACCATGGTGACATGGATGAAAAGAAGAGAATCATTGAAAAGAATAGCAACTCTAAATATATATATATAGATAGATAGATAGATAGATAATAAGAAGAATTAATGCAACATAGAAAACAACCAATTCTCTCTCTGTTGCTAGCCAGATCCAAAGACTATCTTAAACTTCACCCATCCAGTCTTGGCAATACCAACAAGAGAAACTGAAAAGAAGGGGACTCTCATATTGGGGGTAAAAAGAAAGGGAAGAGCTGGGCTTGGTGGCCTATGCCTGTAATCCCAGGGGCTCAGAGGCTGAGGTAGGAGGATCATGAGTTCAAAGCCAGCCTCAGCAATTTAGTGAGGCCCTAAGCAACTCAGCAAGATCCTGTCTCTAAATAAAATATAAAAAGGGCTGTGGATGTGGTTCAATGGTTAAGCACTCCAGGTTCAATGCCTGGAGACCAAAAAAAGAAAGAAGAGAAAAAAAGGAGGGGCAAAAAAAAAAAAAAAAAAACAAATCAAATTTTATTTTTTCCCCACATAAGAATTTTTATTTTTTTCCATTTTGAAGGTACATTCAAATTATACATAATGGTGGAATTCACTGTTGTATATTCATACCTGCACATAATATAACAATATAATTTGGTCAATGTCATTCCCTATCATCTCCCTTTTCCTTCCCTTCTATCCTTTCCCTGGTCCCTTTTCTCTAGTCTACTGATCTCCCTTTGAACAAATTGAATTTTAATCCTGTGATTGCAAGGTGATAATGGAATCTTCAAATAGTTTGCAAACTGAAATACGAGTTTGGGAAAGATGTCAGTGCTATCAATTTTTCTAAAGAATTGTTTCTTCCAAAATGAATTTAATGCATTCTACTGTCTATCAAGTAGAATAAAATTTTTTAAAAAATGAATTTAATGAAAAATATTAAAAAGAAAAAAAATGCTACTTAAGTATCAAATTTGGCTATTTTCTCATATTTCCTTCTGATCCTTTTTACATAGCTGCAATTCTAGTTTAGATATGATGCTTTACATCTAAAAACAATCTAACCATCATTAAATTAAACACCTCCCACTGTCATTAATAAATGGAAGAGGCTGGTGGATAAAACTGACACAATGCAATATAGAGTCACTTAAACTCTATAATTATTTTAACTTGAATAAGACCTCTACTTTTGTGACTTCGGTTTCCTCATGTGCATATTAGGGATAATTATACTTAAAATATTCAGGGTTTTAAGAATTAGAAGAGGTACAAATAGGTCCTCAACACATTTCAGATGCTCCACCTCTGTTGCTAATTTTGTTTTTTCCAATGTACCCTATCCAGGACCCAGTTTGAGTTGCTCAGGATTTATGATCCTTAATGGTTAAAACTCAGATGCTAAATGCCTGGACCAATGCGGAAAGATGATAAAAATCTCTAATTCTTTTGCATTTTAGCACAGGGTCTTATGCAAAGATTATTTATTCTACCATCTGGTTAATGGATGTTAGTACATATGCTTGCAATGATGATACAGAAAAGTAGGGAATCTTAGGACTATTTTAAACAAAGCATTGAGTTTAGATGCTTGTTTCAAAAATCCTGTGATTAACCTAAAATGAAAGGAAAAACCTAGTTCTATGAAGTTATACAGTCTTAATTATGTATTCATTCCAGCCAATGCACTGCAATCATTTTCATTTGAGTTGCTTCCAGTTTTGCAAAGATGAATTTCTTATCATTTGATATGAGTCAGCTGGACTCCTTTGGAACCAAAGCTTTCATACAGACTGCAACAGGACCCAGGAGTAGTGTGCTGTTCAAAGCACAATTAGGATTTCTGCTTATGGCTGGCTCAGGTGTGAAATAGAGCTTAGATTTCCAGCAAAAAGACCCACCACTCTAACTAGACACTGTTAAACTTTCTATGTGTTCCCAGCTATTATTAACTGATTAAAAAAAAAAAAATCTTTGCATCCAACCCATCTTCTCCTAGAAACCAATCTCTTTATCTTCCAATTTATTCCTAGTGGTTAGAAATAAAAATGTGAAACTAGAAACTTGAAATACTTACTAATAAGGCAGTGCATGTCTTGAGAATATCGAGAGTTATCAGGAATTGTGAAGTTTCCATCACAAATTGCCACCTGACTCTCCCCAAATGGCAAAGTGAAATAGCATAATTTATACAACAAACATCCCAGGGCCTAAAAAAAAAAAAAAAAGAAAGCAGATTGCTATTAGTGGTTTATTTACCATAATTGCAAGTGGATCTAATCAAAGATACTGGCACCATCCATACAAAAACTATATATTATTATTCTATTAGAAAATTAAATTTAGAACTCAATGTGGCTATTTAGCAGCCAAATTACATTATTTCTACCAATATTACCAAATTCTGCTCTAGTAAAGAACAGATATATTTCCTATTTTGCTCTTAAGAACCAGAAAAATGTAAGTGAAAATCATGTGAATAATTATCAAAGAAGTAGGTCTAAAGTGATTTTCTTTTCATGTTCCAAGAAGCAGTGGCTGGTCCCCTCACATCATGAACCGCTCCAGGGGAGAAGGAGACAATGGTAATGGTACAGGTGCTACCATGCTATACCACTGTATGCATTAATCTTGGGAGTTTACAGCCAATGACTAATGATATCTGGGGTGTGGATAGGTTAGTTGACACCTACCCAAATGTCTGCCTTCGTAGTGATGATTTTTCCACTGTACAAGTTGACCATTTCTGGTGCTCGATAGGACAGCGTTGTGTATCTATAATCAAAAGATTCATTTTTTGTTAAATATATCAATGCTAAAATTATAAACCAGGAGGAGCAGAATTTTTTTTTACATTAATAGAACCTAATTCCCTGGGAGCAATTTGCAGAAGAGACTATGAAATATCAGTGCAGATAAAATGAAAGGCTGTCCTCAGTACAATGATATCATCACACTGTGGCCCTAAGCAGCAGACCTCCTAATCTAAGAACATTGGGGGGGGGGGGGGCCAGAACAAGTGCACTAGGTAAGCCCTAACAGCAACTTTTCTTGCATCCTGAAATAACAAAATCTTCTCCCATGAATCCTTGTTGTCTGATACTGTATTGAGCTTATTTGTTTTTTTAAAAATAGAAAACCCTTTAAATGTGACTCAACAGAGATGCAGCACTGACTGGGATATTTTGGAGAACAACAGACAGTGGGCCCCAGCTGGGGTGGGGTGGATGGGGTCAAGAACCCTTGATCTCTGCTCCTGGAACAAGACTGAAGTAACAGTGTTCTTATCTCTGGCTTAAGAGTAACATAAGCACACCCTCACAGTGAGCATTTGGTACTACCATGTATGTGATTTGTGCTGTTTAAATCTCTAGATTCCAGATGGGACTGGTTTAAGTGTCCACCAGGGCCTTACACTAGAAGTTGTCTTGCCCCAGGCCTGGTTACCTGGGGTGATACATGAAAGGGGAGTGAGGATCTGATTTAGGCATGCATGCTAGATAGGTCAGGCTCTAACTGGACCCACAAATTTAAAGCTATTTCTCATGGAAGTGAGTGATTCAGTGTCTGTAGAGACTTCAATAGCCCCACCCATCATTAATTCCACTGGGCTGTGGGTGAGCTCCTCATGAGCAGGAAGGAAGCAGAGTTCAGTAAAAAGGGTTCAGTTAAAAAGCACATCTGTCTGACAGTGTCACATTAGTTGTGATAACACTCGGAAATATCATAGTACTTTCATGGTGTGTGTATCACTTAATTTTTTATGGGCATGTGATGTCATAAATCAAAATATACATATTATAGGACCACTGAAAAGTGTTACAAGATTCCTTCATTTTACTCTACTGATCCACGCCTGTGAATCCCTCCTCATCCTTCTCTTAAAATCAAACCACCCAAATGGTGAACAGAATACGCTGAGATGAAGGATAACTGACTGGTACCATTTTCTTCCCATTCTGACCATCTCATTCACAAGCTACAAGTAAAGTTACTTATCTGATAATGGACAAACTTCCAAGAAAGGAGGAAAAGCTTACTTCTTAATCTCATCTTCTACTGCATTAACTCCTTCAGTTTGTGGATTCTGGAATTTGTTGGTGGCACTGCCAAAGTCACACAGGACATAGTGGCCTCTGTCATGCAAGAGGATATTTTCAACCTGAAAAACATTCCCCAAAATCCCATTTCAAGATATTGTTTAGTACTGCATTTGAAAATGTGCTTTTACAGTCACATAAATAAAATATTTTATTTCTGGCAACCTTGTTAGTGTGTACAGGTAAGTTATTCCCCATCGAGCATCTCAACAGGGGCCATCCCAAGTGGAACAAAATGAGAGGCACAGGAACAGAGTGAAATGAGGACAGAAAGGGCAAAGAGGGAACAGTGGGGGAAGCCAGAGTTCCATTTTTCCAAATTTCCAGTCACGTTTCTCACCTCTGCAGAGATCTCATACGTTTGAGCTCTTACTCTTCTTTCATTCTGGAATGCTCTCCATGATTCCCCACCTTCCTATCCAATTACTAAATTATCAGTTGTCTTTCTTTTTTTTTTTTAATATTTATTTATTTATTTTTTTTTTAGTTCTCGGCGGACACAACATCTTTGTTTGTATGTGGTGCTGAGGATCGAACCCAGGCCGCACGCATGCCAGGCGAGCGTGCTACCACTTGAGCCACATCCCCAGCCCAATCAGTTGTCTTTCAAACCCAAGTTCAAAGATAACTTCCTTTTTGAATTTTCCCCCCATTCAGACAAATGTCACTCCTTCCTTATTTTCCTTCAGTACCTCATTCTCCCACGATGTCAATTACTTCACCTGGACATTTAATAATGTCTTTAAAAATCAATCAATCAATGTCTTTACTAGGTTAGGATTTTCAGAATTGGTATTTTTTATATTTTAATTACTTCTCAAAGTAATAAAATGCCTAATGGTAAGTGGGAGTTTCCCTGTTAAAATATTACCATCCTGTATTTTTGTTTTTCTATAAATGAAATATTTGGGCAGTGAGGAGTTCTAAGTTAGCAGGGAATTTATAAGAACCAAAACCTAGAGAAATCCCAGGTATCAAAGGCCTCTTTCTATGAAAACAACTCCAAAATAGAGGGCACTGTGTTCTCAAGATGAATTCCTGGTGTAGGAAAACTGAGCTGACTGGTGTGCTGGAGGACAGACCTGGCTATGCGTGGGCAGTAAAATGGCAGCCAAAATATCTTGTTAGGCCAATAAGACTGTAGTCTCCATTGTCTTTTGTCTTCAGCCTTCCAAAGACTGATCACCTTTGGAAAACAAAGGCAAGAGTAGACTATAAGCTCCTTAAAGACAAGCATCACCTCTTAATCATATTTGTCGTCTTCTCTACCCAGTACCTACACATAGGTATAGTATATGCTTAGTATAGAAAATGTTTGTTGAATGGAGTAAGCCAAAAACCAGAATTACACATAACACTGTTTGTATGCATGTGCACATGCACACATGTGTGCACTAGTGCTGTGTACGCACTGGTCTGTTAGAAGAAGTAGAAGTCACCAAAAACCCAGATCCTACCACTACTACTAGTTCTTTTAAAATATCTGGGCAATTATGGTAATCTTACACTTGTTTCTCAATTTTCTTTTAATTCTTATCAACATTAAATTAAGTACATTTTTTAGTCTATATCTGTTAATTCCAATTATTTTAAGTCTGTGCTGCAAACTGATTCTGCAATTTATTATTTCTTATTCCTACTGAACTTCACTCATGGTATTACTGTTGTGAGCAGTTTTTTGTTGTTAACTTACATTCCTTAGAATGTCATCTGTAGGAAGTCTTTGAGACCCCTGGGTTTAAGGTGTACTATTCTGCCAGAGAGGACAAGAAGGATAGTGCTGGTGTACCTGGGGACACTACTAACCTACATTTGCTTGATTCTAAAATTTTGATCTTGGCATTAGCCACAGAAGCAGTGAACAAAGCCCATAAACCTCTACAGATACACTCTTATGATAAAGAATTCATAATCACATAACTGAATTAAGAATAACTTGGACATATTTGTTCCCTTGAATTAAGATGGAGGCAGACAAATATTTCTGCTGCCTATAGCTTTTTATAAAGCTCATCTGTTTATTTTATTTACACAAAAAGAAACAGGCTATACTGAGCATGTACTTATTTTAGGAATCTAAAATAGTTCCAACAAAGCAATAATAATGTTTTCAATTTAATTTAGAAGTTATAAAGTAATAGTCACAATTTAATGAGCTTTTACTATTGCCAGTACTACTGTATTTGGCACATGGATTATTCCACTAAATCCTCATAATAACAATGTTATTATTATTACCATATTGTAGATGGAGAAAGTAAGACACTTAAGTCACTTCTAAATGTCATGCAGCAAATATATGGTATAGCTGGGAATTGCTCAAAGCAAACTAACTGTGGATGTGGACAATTAGATTTCTACTAGTGCAAGAAGCAGGTCAAAATAAGAGTGATCACTCAAGGCCCCACACTGACTCTCCAACTATGGTAAGGGTTGTGATGACTTTACACTTGCCCAGTACTTTGGTCTGGGCTTAAGAGTCCAGAAAATGCTCCAACCATAGAATCTAGTCAATGAGGAGCCAAGTGTCTAAACGCTAGCCAGGTTTGCTCAAGGTCTCCCAAGGATTCCTTATATTACCTATTTTTTCTGTTATTTAATTGCTCTCTCTTCAGTCAAATCCCAGATATTTCTCAAGACCTTGCTCAAGTCATAACTTCTCAGAAAAACCTTCCATAACTTCCCTACAAAATCTACAGAATTTAGTGTCAACAGGAGGAGTCATAAAGGCCTTTGGGCAAAGCAAGCCATGCCCATTGGTTACTTATTCTGTAGTCTATGGCTGCTTTTGTCTGACAGCAGAGTTTAACACTTAAAACAGAGACTGTACGGCTGACAAGCTTGAGATATTTACTATCCAGCCCTCTGCAGAAGTTTGCCAACTTTGGTCTATAATGAACACTCAATCATCATTTAGAATTCTTTTGTGGACTGGTATTTAATTTCTTACAAATTATGCTTACTTTCCCAAATAGAGCACAAAACCTTTGAAGCCAGGACATTATACTATACCCATGAATGCTCCACAGTGTCTAATCCAGTACTGTTCTCACACCACAGACCCTTAAATGGTGCTGATAACATCACTTACTCAGCGTCATTGAGCAACAGTCTCCTCCCTGGGCCTTACTGCTCATGTGAAACCAAGCCTCTCCCATTCTATGAGTGTACTCCCTTTCTGAGTTGACTTCTATACTTCTAATGCTGGGATGTACATCTAGAAAACTGGAAAATTAATTCACAGTAAAGCACTAAGAAGGCAGTTGGAGGGACTATAAAACTGCTGTTGTGGGAGGTAGGAAGACTAAGTAGACAAAAAATAAAAAGGAGGCAGACTTGTCCTGATAAGGACAGCAATTGCTGCTCTGGTGCTTTGCGCATTTATGAGAGGATCAAATGAGATTATAAAGGTGAAATCTCTTGGCAGTGGCCACCTTAGCAAGTGGTACAATTTCCACCCATTCTCAATGTGTCCTTTAACTTGTGCTCATTTGGAAACCTCCAAGGTCAACCAATATCACACTAAAACACTCCACAGAGAGCATGGTATATGGTAGCAACACTGGGATTAGGCAGAAAAAACACCTCAAGGATTATTTTTGAGGTTGACCTTGATCAAATGTTTAACCCTTTTTTGAGTGTGTTTCTCATCTGCAACATTAAACTGATAATATTTGTTGTTACAAAGCAACTTAGAAAACGAATGTGAAAGTAAACCACAAATCTCCTCATATAAATATAAGACATTGCTTCCATTCATTTATGAAAGAAATGTGTTTGAATTCCTACTGCAATGCCAAGTACTTTTCTAGGTTTCAGGAAAAACGTGATGAACAAAAGAAAGGCCAACCTCTCATGGGGTTTACTGTCCAGCTGGGGATAATAAGAAATTAATTATAATTGTCTGGTAGTGGCAAATGTTATTTAAAAATTCTAGCAGGCTAAATCTATATAAGGTGAAGAGGGATGTTACTTTAAATAGCAGTTAGGGGACGGTCTCTCTGATGAAGGAAGCAGAGACATGAATAAAGAAGGAGCAGCCATGAACCATCTGACTGAAGAACATTCTGAGCAAAAACCAGTTAGCACCAAGAACCTGATATGGAGGCATGGAGACAGGCCAGTGACAGTGGACTAGCATTGTATTTAGCCTTGGTAGGGGGGGAGGGGGCGTTGAAAACATGGGATAGGTCTATTATCAGCCAGTGCATGGGAAGTTCAGACTGGTGAAAGAGAAAAGAAGAGAGGACCAGAGAAGTAGACAAAGGGAAGTGAGAAGGGTCACTTAGGAGGATAAAGTATTTTTAAGAGGTCAAGAGCACAAACACATAGCCATTTTAGGAAAGTCAGTTTAGTTAAAGTTGAGGGAAAATAAGAGAAAGAAAGTTGGGCATGGGTGCACGCCTGAATCTTAGTGAGGAGGATCCCAAGTTCAAGGGCAGCCTCAGCAATTTAGCAATGCCCTAACCAACTTAGTGACACCCTGTCTCAAAACCAAAAAAAAAAACCTTAAAAAGTGACAGGGGACTGGGGATATAGCTCAGGGGTAAAGTGGTAGAGCACTCCTGGGTTCAAATGAGAACAGGTGCAAATGGTCCAGGTGTGAGGTGAGTAAGGCTGGGTACAGGGTAAGATATATAGTGTAGCTATGGAAAGGGGTAGATGGTGAGGTAAACCACCAAGCGATGTTCATACACTATCTGCCAAACACATCAGAGAACATGCATAGTAATGTCATTTTGGCAAAACCACTTAAGATGTAAGCCAAAGATTTGTTACCACTGCTTATAATCTTCAAATATTTCAGTTCTTTGAGAGATCAATTTTGTCAAACCTTACTTCCCAACCTATGAGCTATTAAAGCTGTCACTCTCAAACTCTGCACATAGTTTTAGCTAAAACATCTAGAAAGCCACCTCTAGTGACTTCATCATGTTCTCCCAAATGGGTACAGCACTGAGGCACTGTAGAGAATTTATTACAACTAGGAAACTTGGATGAACACAGGCCTTCAAACCTGTACTTCCAAAAATGGGACAAGTATCTTCATCCTATTTTACTTGATGAGTCTTCTGACAAAAAAAGGGAGATATCTGTGACTTCAACCTGAATACACTCATTAAAGCTTTAACCTTTTTCCCCTTTTGTATGTGCATGGGCAATCAGCACAGTAGAAGACAACAAAACAAATAAAAAGCCAGAAATGGGAATGAAGAACCCTGGATTTTGCTCTGGTATGATCCCTTAAATAGCTGAACTGGGCAACCATAAACTCTGTAGCAAAGTTTCTTCATTGGGAAAAGGCGAGGACTGATTTAAGTGACCTCCCCACATCTATGACCCATGACCTACAATATTGATCTTTATATTTCCTCAGAGAAATGGGGGAAATAATGAAAGGATTACAATTACTTGTTTGAGGAGAGCTCTTCTACAGAACAGTACTTCCGTTAAGGTTATTTTTAGAACATAAGCTGCTTAAGGATAGGAACCGCTTTCAGTTTATGTCCTATATGTAACAGGAAAGGAAGAGTGCACCTGTGGTCTTGCCTCTGTTCTGCATATGAATGAGCAGACCCACATTTGGGGTGGCCCTGGCTCACCAAGGTCCAAATAAGGCCTACCCTGTGCCTTTTCTGGTGTCCCATTAGCTTGTACTCAGAGTGGCACCTGCTCCCCAGATGGAAATCCTGCTCACAGAACAGGAACCAATCCTTTCTCTGGCCAACATAATAAAGAACTTAGGGCTGGGGTTGTGGCTCAGTGGCAGAGCGTTTGCCTCGCACATGTGAGGCAATGGGTTCAATCCTCAGCACCACATAAAAATGAATAAACAAAATAAAGATATTGTGTCCATGTATAACTAAAAAATATTAAAAAAAAGAAGAAGAAGAAGAAGAACTTAGCACTGGCTACCACCAGGACTGCAGTGGCTGTTTCTAGCAGTGTCACGGAACTCAGAGTGACCAAGGCTCTATGATACAACATGAGCCAGGGAAACAAGAGGTACATGGAAACATTTCACTCAGAACTTTGGAAGCTGGGGATGCAGAAGGCAAATATGACTGTCCACCAGGCACATACTAATAGAAAGCAACAGAGTATCTAGTTTAAATGTAAGAACAACCAGAATTTCTCTGCAATAGATCCAGTCAAGGGCTCCTCTCAGTCCTTGCTTTTGCTCCCTGTATCCACGGCAGGGAGGACAGAGAACACTTAGTCTTCTGAACCATGGCAGGCAAACCATTAGCACTCCTGACAGTCTTCAATATTGATTAAAATACAACCAAAGCCCCCGCGGCTCAGGAGGCTGAGGCAGGAGGATCACAAGTTTTCAAAGCCAACCTTAAGCAACTTAGCAAGACCCTGTCTCTAAATAAAAAATAAAAGACAGGCTGGGGATGTGGCTCAATGGTTAAGAGCCCCTGGATTAAATCCCCAGTACTAAAACAAACTAACAAACAAACAAAAATAAACAATCATCACAAAGCCTAATACCACGTTTCTATGCTTCTCCTCTGAGATTCCAAGGTAAAGTCTGGGAAACAGTGTGGCAACTTCTCACTCCTGCTACTGCCTTGCCCTCTAATTCCAGTGAAATGTTTTGTGAGCTGCTCACTCAGTAAAAGAAGAGTCTGGCACCCTGCTATCTTAGCCCTTCCACTGACCTATTCTGTATCCCCAGGCAAGACCACCACCTAAAAGTAGTACAGCATGCTCTAGGGCATTATTCTCCGGCAAATACATCAACCCAATGTATATTATCATCTCCTGGAACGAAATGATTATCATTTAGAATTTAATCTAAAATAGCAGGCACAGTGGCGCATGCCTGTAATCCCAGTGGCTCAGGAGGCTGAGACAGGAGGATTGTGAGTTCAATGCCAGACTCAGCAAAAGTGAGACACTAAGCACCTAACAAGACCCTGTCTCTAAATAAAATACAAAACAGGGCTGGGGATATATCTCAGTGGTTGAGTGCCCCTGAGTTCAATTCCTGGTTACCCACCCCCCAAAACAAGTTAAAATAAAGGTGAACTTTGGTTTAAAAAAAAAGCAATATACTCTAAGTGGTTCCCCTGTTGCCCTCTCTGCCCCCTCCCTTGTTCTCACCTGTCAGAACACAGTAAATTAGATAGGGCTGAAAATGTTGCATGGAGGAAGCTGCCTATGTTCATCTCTCAGAGCATCTATAAATCTGTTGGTATCAGTCACACAGTGTTAAAGAATCTGACAAATAGGAAATCTGACATTGTATCATGTACTGAAATATTTTACTGTATCCATAAATATGTTCAATTATTATGACAATTAAAAATAAAAAGTATTTTTAAAATATGAAATCTAGGGCTGGGGTTATAGCTTAGTGGAAGTGTGCTTGCCTAGCATGTGTGAGGCACTGGGTTCGATTATCAGCACCACATACTAATAAATAAAATAAAGGTCCATCAACAACTAAAAAATATTTTTAAACAATATGAAATCCAACCCCATTTGACAGGGGTATGGGGCCAAAAAGAGGCCCAAAATCACAAGGGCCATAGAAACAGTGTCTGTCAGCCACACTTCTCCCCTATTTTCATGTCCCTCACAAACTCTTCTCCAAAGTGAGTGGCAGAGAGAGGGGTCAGGTCCTTAAATTTTGGTATCACTTCTTATTTAGAAACGCATGTGTTTGGATTTGGAATAGCCCCTCAAAGGCCTTGTGTTAAACGACCAGCCCCTAGGCTGGTGTTCCTGGGAAGTGATGGAAACTTTAAGAGGTGAGACCTAGTAGAGGTCTCTAAGTCTTCAGTGGTGTGTCTTCATGAAAGGGATTATGGGACCCAGTCCCTTCCACTTTCTGGTTTTTGCTCCCTGGTCATAAAATGAAAGATTTTTCTCTGCAACACATATTTTTTTTTCCTTCTAGGGTCAAGGATCAAACCTAGGGACTTACATGTGGAAGGCAAGTGCTCTGTCAATGAGCTAAATTTCCAACCCTTTTGCTATAATGTGTTGCCTTACCATATGCCCCAAAGCAATAGGGCAATCAATCATGGACTGGAACCTCTAAAACTGTGAGCCAAAATAAAACTTTTCTATCTATAAACTGATTATATCACATATTGTTATAGTAACATAAGGCTGACTAACACACATGCTCACAGGATTTAACCAAGAATTTCACTAACTGGTAAAGGCAACTAGGAAAAAACATACATTTATCTATGTATTTTTTCCATATTTTTATTTGTGCATTATAATTATACATTGTGGTGAGATTCTCTGTCACATCTTCATATAATAATTTAATTTGGTCAATCTCATCCCCCAGTATTTCCCCTTTCCCTTCCCTCCTGCTGGGCCCTTTCCTCTACTCTATTGGTCTCCCTTTCATTTTCATGAGACATCCCCCTGCCCACTACTTTATTTTCTTTTTTCCTCTCTAGCTTTTAATATGAGAGAAAACATAGGATCCTTGACTTCTGAATTTGGCTTATTTTTCTCTTTTTTTAATTTTTATTTTTTAAGTTGTAGATGGACATAGTTTTAATTATTTATTTATTTATTTATATGCAGTACTGAGAGTCAAACCCAGTGCCTCACACGTGATAGGCAACCGCTCTACCACTGAGCCACAACCCCAGCCCTGGCTTATTTCTCTTAACACAGTATTCTCAAGTTCCAGCCACTTTCCTACAAATGACATAATTTCATTCTTCTTTATGACTGAATAAACTCCATTGTGTGTGTGTGTGTGTGTGTGTGTGTGTGTGTGTGTGTGTGTAAGATTTTCTTTATCCATTCATCCACTGACAGACACCTAAGCTAGTTTCACAGTTTGGCTATTGTGAATTGTGCTGCCATACACATGAGTAGGCATGCATCACTATAATATGATGACTTTAATTCTTTAGGATAAATATAAAGGAGTGGTATAGCTGGATCATATGATGGTTTCATGTCTACTCTTTTGAGGAACCTCCATACTGATTTGCACAGTGATTATACTAATTTGCCCGCCAATAGTGTAAAAGTGTTTCTTTTTCTCCATATCCTCTCCAGCATTTATTATTGTTTATATTCTTGATGACTGCCATTCTGACTGGTATGAGATAAAATCTTAAGTAGGGTTTTGATTTGTATTTTTTGGCTTAGAATTGCTTTGGCTATTCTGGGTCTTTAATTCTTCCAAATGAATTTTAGGACTGGTTTTTATAGTTCTGTGGTATTCAGCTGAGAATTCTGCTGAATCTATATATCGCTTTTGGTAATACACCATTGTAACAATATTAATTCTGCCTCCTAATGAACATGGGAGGTTTTCCTATCTTCTAGTGTCTTCTTCAATTTCTTTCTTCACTGTTCTATAGTTTTCATAGTAGAGGTCTTTCACCTCCTTGGTTAGATTCCTAGGTATTTTATTTTTTGGAGGCTACTCTATTATATGGGATTGTTTTCCTGTTTTGCTTTTCAGCAGGTTCATCGTTAGTGTATGGGAAAGCCACTGATTTTTGTATGTTGATTTTGAAACTTGTTACTTTGCTGAGTTTGTTAATTAGCTCTATAAGTCTTCTGGTGGGGCTTTCAGGAGTCAACACATGACCTGCAGTGAGACTAACCTGGTATGCAACTAGCCATGTACCAGATCTTGCCTAACTCCACAACTCCACACACCTTGGTTACTGCCTTCTATATATAGTCCTCTGACTCTACTCTCTACCTAGAATGTTTCTGACCTATTATTGTTTCTGACCACTCAAATCCCACCAATCCTTCGAAATCTGACTTTTCCAGAAAATTACAATCACTACTCCTGTTCCTGCTATCTGATCACATATGCTCCTCTATTTATCATTTTCTTCTATAGATTTTTGCATTTTACCTCTTCCTATTTCAAGCCGAAATATTTCATTTATATCTTCTCACCAACAGTACTTGAAACATCTTGTGGGTAGGAATGTAGTATACCATCCCCACAATATTACATACTTGTAGTAGGCTCGTAATAAATATTCACTAAGATGCAGTCTCCTTTTTTTCCTTAGGCCGAGGAGGCTGACTGTGGGAAGAGGTATACTGGAGAAAGCTAAGGCTTTTGGAGTTTTTAACTATCTTCCTGTACGCTACCTGCTTTAATACAGGAATGCCTATATATACTACTTCACAATTACCAGGATGGCTAAAATAAAAAAGGATAGTAACAAGTGTAGGTAAGAGTGAGGACAAATTGGAAATATTATACATTGCTGATGAATGTGAAATAGAGTGGCCACTTTGGAAAACAATTTGAAGGTTCCTCAAAAAGGTAAAACACAGAGTCACCATATGATAAATACCTCAAGATAAATACCTATAAGACTTCAAAATAGGTCACACAAAAACTGGCAGGCAATGTTCATTGCAGCATTATTTATAGTAATCAAAAAATGAAAACTCAAATGTCCACCAATGAATGAATGGATAAACAAAATGTATTAGATGCTTACAATGAATGTTATATGGCTAGAAATGAACTACTAATACATAGTACAACAGGGGAACCTTCAAAACATACTAAGTGAAAGAAATCAGATATAAGTAGTGACATATTATACAATTCTATGTAGATGAAATGCCCAGAAGATAAAAAATATAGAGACACAGAAAGTAGATTTAGTGGTGGGCAGGGGCTAATGCAAGGGAAGGGAATGAGGAATGATTATTATTGGATATAGAATTTCCTTGGGGGATGATGCAATATTCTAGAATTACATAATGATAAGTTTGTACAGTCTTATAGTAAAAAATGATAAATTGTGTATTTTAAAAGGTGAATTTTATGGCATGTGAATATTTACTACGAGCCTACTACAATTACAATCACATCTCTAATTGTTAAAAAGAAAAAGAAAGAAAAAAAAGACAGGCAAGTATGCTACAATGATCCTCAAGTTTTCAAATATACAAAAACCACCTGGGTTGCTTATTAAGATATGAATTCCTGGGACTCCCTGGCATCACCACCAAAGTTCTAACCTAATTCGGGGTGAAACCTAGCAGTCTATATTAACACAGGATGGGACACTGATGCAATTTATTAGCTATGAAGCATGTTTCTTGAAACACAAGTATAATGAAAAGAAATTGTAATTTAGAATCAGAAGAGCTGGGTTCAAATTCTGGTATTACTTCTTCCTAATCATACAATTCTAAGCAAATCACATAACATTTCTGCTATTTTGGTTTCTTCAACTCTAAAATGTAATAAAAAATGTCTCCCTCTACAGAGACAGTACATATAAACTATAATAGAATACATGGCACACAGTTGGCATTCAATAAATGCTAAGTTGAAACCTAATTGGGTGCCAATTCCATTCAACAAACATTATCAAGTGACTATAATATGAAAGGCACAATGCAAGCTGATGGTAATAAGTAAGACCAAATTTTAAAATAATGGATTTTGTAAAATATGAAATAGACTTCTTTTTATAACTTTATTTTATTTATTTTCTTTTGTATGGGGTGCTGAGGATTGAACCCAGTGCCTCACACATAGTAGGCAAGCACTGTACCACTGAGCTACAATCCCTGCCCTGAAATAGACTTTTGAAACCAAGTATCATTGTTTACAAACTATTTTAATTAATATATTACTTTTCATGACCCTGGAAAAATGAATTTGGGAGTATAGCAAAAAACAAACAAATAAACAACAACAACAATAAAAAACACCACAGGTCAGGCATTTGATAATTATAAAGAATTTCTGAAGGTTACTCATAAAATTGATACTTGTGGGGCTGGGGATGTGGCTCAAGCGGTAGCGCGCTCACCTGGCATGCACGGGGCGCTGGGTTCGATCCTCAACACCACATAAAAATAAAATAAAGATGTTGTGTCCGCTGAAAACTAAAAAATAAATATTAAAAAAAAATTATCTCTCTCTCTCTCTCTAAAAAAAAAAATTGATACTTGTACTGTAGTTTTTCCTTTGTATTTTCTCTTTCTAAGTAGAACATAAGCTTAGAATTAGGGACCATGCCTTAAACTTCTTTTACATCCCCTAAATATCTATTCCAGATAAAAAATATTTATCAAGAACACAATGAACAGTGTGGTCTCTTACCTTTAGGTCACGATGGATAATAGGTGTTTTGCATTGATGCAGGCGGGCAACAGCTTCACAGGTATCACAGAATATCTGCAGCACTTCATTCTCTGTAAAGCCTGTTTGCAGGCGCTGGTTCATCAGGTTTACCACCTGGCCTCCTGATAGGGGTACAAAGAAGAAGTTATAATCTTAGTCAAACTGGTCATGTAGACCAGAAGAATGAATGGCTATCCAAAGAGGAGCAACCTGAACTAAAGTTACTGAACTGATCACCAGTCAAGTCAGACTAAATCCCAGGTGTCTACACTCTTAGTTTGGAATTTGTTTTCTTACAATCCAGTGCCTCTTCTAATACATCAAAATAACTTTCTTTATTTCACAAAGTACCTCAGATGTGAGCTGCCCTTATTATGTCTTCAAGATCAGTAAAAGAACTGACAATATTGCCTTGCTATAGTTCCCTGGTTTTACTATGCCCATTGGGTATGAGATAAGGCCACAGCCTCAACTTGCCCTCTTTTAGTAAGAATCAGATGGCACAACAGACTCAGGCAGCAGGAGGAATACAGTGTTAGTTTGCACTTTAGGAAAAGCTTGGTCTCTTTGGTTTCACTACTTAACTGCCTGGCCTGTGCAAATGCTACGCCAACCTTCATCTCTAAGATCAAAAGACTGATGACCTCTCTCACAGAATTATCCAGATCCCTGAATGTTCCTATATTGCTTGGTCTGTAATTGGGCGGAAATAAATTGTCAATTTGGTAGTATTTTACAAAATCATGTTAATAGCTCATATAATGAAGACTGAAATTACTGGTTATCTCATTTTTGAGATGAGCAACATATTTAATTTATATTAAATTATATATTTATTATATATGAGCAACATATTTAACAGGCAGTATTGTTAATGGCAGAAAAATGTTAGTGGAACTAAGGGCAATTACAAAACAGGGCACAATAAGACAATGATCCAAGCTTGTAGGTGCCAGGTGCTTAGCTAAAAAAAGCCAAACCTCTAAACAATAGTTGTATGGAACACAGTCAACTCTGAATACTCATTTATCAGTCTGGATTCTCAAGATAAATGTTGGAAACTTCAAGCTACCAACTATTTAAACTCCACAGTTAACAGCAACATCATGTGAATGTAGCCTTACTAGGAATTAGAGCTCTCGAGTGAGGAGAAAGTTATTTCCATTGGACAGAAAGGATTCTTTTACCCCATTACACAAGGATGGTGGTGTGAGTGGGGGGAAAAACACACAAGTGCGGGGGCAGGGAAGCTGGCTGCTTCTTTATTCCATCTGGAGATGGGCCTTTATTATGTGCCTTCATGACTGGTTTTAAAGCATCACAAAGGACACATTCATTCTCATTCTCATGTGTTCTCATTTATATACATGACCAAACCTTCCCAAACCTAACAAAAATGGGGATCTGTATTATTTATCACTGTCAATTATTTGTACCACTGCTCTTGCAATCATAACCAAGGTTGACAGCAGATTTACATAGCTTTACATCCTTTTAGTTTTCCTATTTGTAAAATTAAAATGACATACTTCAGGGTAGGTACAATGCACATTAAATGAAAGAATCCTTATGAATCCTCATGCTCTTGACAATCAAAATGCTAGAGAAATGAGAGATTAAGGGTATGGTTCATATACATACCTCTACAAAAGTCCATCAGAATGAGAACTTCCCATACATCGCCGCTACTCACATTGTTGATACTAGAATCAATGTAACCCACAATGTTCTTGTGCCCTGACAGGTCCCTCTGTGAACAAGAGTTGAGAAATATATTGTCAGTTACAGACACCAATAGGGACAGAATTAACTAGAAACTTCCATTATTAGCATAGATAACTTCAATACACAGAGACAAAATTAATAGTTTTGAGAGGTAAGAGTAAGAAGCTGAGCCAAGAACAGGTTTCCAGGGGTCCTGAGATTCCAATGGCAACTCATGTCCCTAATGAATCAAATCACTCTCCAGAATCTAAATTCTAAAGTCAATGCACACAGAACATCTACTTGCTCACCACACCAGTGCCCTATATAAACCAGAAGCAAGGAACTCCCTCACTCCAGAAATACTGCCTAGAAGGACAGAGACAGTATGAACTATTTACATGTATAAATTTACATGTATAAATTACAGGAAAAAAATGGAGGTTTCTTTACCCTGGTTGTGGAGGCAAAAATGATTTCAACTTGACTTTTAAATGATTCATATTGCTTCTCCCATTTGAAAATATATGAAAAGAATAATTGCTTTACAAAGTTTTGAAGGGACTACAATAGCATCCAGATCTAAGCATTTTGCTCATAATTAAGCCTTTCAAGCTAATCAACTGGGATATAAGATAGGGAATCAGTCAAAACTGCATGTGATCTCTCAGGCTGCTTGGAGAATTCATTCATCCAACAAATATTTACTGAGCATTTCCTATGTGTCAGGAACCATTTAGGCATTACAAGTTGCCTAACACTTGGGTATAGTCATTTTAACATCCACAGAGGCAGATCCTTGAAATTGAAATCCAAGGTCATTAAGATACTCTGTTGGAGAAAGAAATTGAGCAAGTTGTGTAATATGATTCTTAGGCAAATATAAGGTAAAAAAAAATAGTTTTAATAAATTGTTTTACTTTTGTTTTTGAAAACTTAGGGGAAGGAAATGGAAACTATGTGGTTCTATGAAAGCCTCCATACAAAGTTGGCAGTTTGGACCATAAGAACAGATATTACTACTACCCTAACAGAGATTTAGCTTCTTTAAAGTCTTATAATCTGAAATTACATACAAAAACAAGAGGAAACCTGACAGTACCAAATGAGTGTGCTTGAACTCTGAGCTCTAAAACTCATCAGACCTTTCCTCTGACTAGACAGACTGAATGGTCAGTGACTCCCCAAAAGGTAGAGAGAGGTAGAAAGTGACCACAGGAAAACTCTGAAGACTTCTGTGAGAATAGGTTCAGAGAAAGGATGGGATAGAGGTGAGAATGGACCTGGACTTGCAAAGAATTGGAGTTGAGCAAGTAGCACCTGTGACTACAGGTTATTGTTTTAGAACATTGTGCTTAAGAAAGTAGCAATGATGGGCCTGGGGGTTGTAGTTCAGTGGTAGAGCACTTGTCTGGCACACATGAGGCACAGGGTTCGATCCTCAGCACCATATAAAAATAAGTAAATAAAACAAAGGTATTATGTCCATCTACAACTAGAAACATTAAGGAGGGAGGAAGGGAAAGGAGGGAGGGAGGGAGGGAGGGAAAGAAGGAAGGAAGGAAGGACAAAGGAAGGAGATTTTAGGATGGGAGGAAAGTGAGTGCTGGAGAGTGAAAGGGGCCAGAAGAGAACTGATGAGGATAATTGATAGAAATAAAGTTCTGTAGGTAAGAGGGTAGGGACTAAGAGTACTATTTAAAAAAAAAAAAAAAAAAACTGATCTCAGAGTGATCTTTATTCTTCCCCCTCACAAGCAAAAAGACAGCAAGGATGGATATGCACATTGGGTTAGGGATGAAGGAAAAGGGAATTCAAGTGAGCTCAGATCTGTGGTTTTGTTTTTGACAGGCTGTCTTCAAAATGTGCAGGGTGAAAAAGAAGTCTGATGAGACAAAGGGCTTACAGCATCTGCTTTGGAACATATATAAGGGAGATAATGAGGCTGAAAAGCAGTCTCCAGAATTCAAATTTTAAAAAAAAACAGAACGTGATTTCAGAGGCCTATTCCTCCCTCTGCCTTTCTGCCTCATCAATAACTCTTCTAGAACTTTCTTTTTTTCCATTTATACAGTCTGAGAAGTAGGAAGAACTGGAGAGAAGCTCTTTTTAAACCAAAATAAAGACCATCATATCTTTCAGGTGTCCACAAGAATGAATGAAAGACCAATATCTTCCCATTTAACTGTTTTTAAAAGAAAACAGGCAATACTATCTCTGGGTTCACCTAATCCCAAGAGGATTAAAAAAGCATCTGGAAATATGGGAAAAAAATTTTGGTAAAGCCATGTTATCATTTGAATCTCCAAAACTGACAGTGAAACATGAATCCCCAATGTAACAAAATTAAGAGGAGGGGTTTTTAGGAGGTAAGTAGTCATAAAAGCAGACACCTAATGAATGGGATTAGCAGTTTTATATAAAAAAAAAAAGATGGAGAGAACTGCCTAAACCTTTTTCCTTCAATCATGTGGGACAAAGCATCTCTCCCCTCCAGAAAAAGCAGCATTCAAAGTGCCATCTTGGAAACAGAGGCCCTCACTAGACATGAACCCTGAAGGTGACTTATCTTAGGCTTCTCAGCCTCCAGAACTGTGAGAAAATAAATTTCTGTTCTTTTTAAATTGACTATTTTCAGGTACTTTATTATAGCAGCACAAATAGCCTCAGACAAGCCAAGAGGAAGTTAAAAAACCATTAGATAATTAGGATAACTAACATCTGCAGATGGTAACCTGCAGTTTTCCCAGATGTTTGCTCATGGTTCAAGCCCAAACTGCTGTTCATTTTGCCTTCTTCAGAAATCCTAAGATACATCCAAACAGAAACAGCCTCTCTTTAGAGAGAAACAATGGTATTTACCTTTAACAACTTGATTATGCATCAACATCTCAGATTTTGAAGTAAAATGCCCTGAGTGTAGAACTCTGATGAAGAAGATTTGTTTGAAGGGTTACAAAATATAGAAATTCTTAACACAAATTGGGACTGATTCACATTTAAGGTACACTGGCAGAAGCTTTTGTTAAGAGCAAAAGGTCAGAAGATACCTGAGCATTCCACTGGCTTCAGTTGAAAGACCAGCTCCAGGCTTGCAGAACCAAAATGGATGTGAGGTATGAGACTGCACCATAGGAAGCACTTCAGCCACCACCTGCTTTTTCATGAAAAGGCAGGATGTGGGGAAGATGCTTTGCTGTCCTTGATTACTATTATTATTTGGAGTACTGGAATAAAAGTCTATCTGATGAATATAAATCAAACATAATTTTTAGGGGTTTGAGGAATGTTCAGTTAAACTATAGATTTAAGCAGTGATAAATTTTAAAGAATTTGTGTTCTCATAATAAACTTTAACTATCATTAAATAACATTAATAAAATACTGACAAACTGTTATTAGATTTGCTTTACTAATTCAATATTTTAAGTGGTTTGAAGTTATCTTATTAATCTTCATATTTAATTCTTAAAGTACTGAATAATCTTTTTCATAAATACATGTAAAAGCTTCCATTTAAAAACCAGGCCTTTAACCCAGATTCTATAGATTACCACAAATGTTAAATTTATCCTGGGTCCTAAATAATGATGCTTGTAGCTTAAACAGTATTCTGTCCCTAGCTCTAAAATTCCTGCAACAAATACCTAGTTAAGAATCTGAAGTCCTTATAAGAAAACTGTAAACATCTATGAAAACCTTGATATTAAACAAAGATAGCAACCTAAATAGCATATCAGTAACATGCCACCCTCCATAAAATGTAAAAATGAGTATTGTATATAACTAATTTATATACTCATATATTTGCTCAAGAAATCCTTTCCTTGGAGTTTCAGCCTTGTGTCTACAAAAAATCCTGATGCTAAGAGTGCTTGCATTTGCAGATAGAAAGTTTACAAAGAAGTGTCTTTACCAGCTTTGAAACCTTCCATTCAAATATTCAGAGGTAAACCCAAAAGCTCATGTGTGTGACAATGCAACAATTTTCCAATGTGAAATAATGAGATTATGAGAGGTAAAGCCTAATGTGTGGATTACTTTACTGATATGAATTAACTGGGCAGTACAGTAACTGTAGATAGGTTGGGTGTGGCTGGAAGAAGTAGGTCACTGGGGATGCCTTTTTGGTTTAGATTTTGTCCCTGATGAGCAGAGCACTTGCTCACGCTCCCTCCACCCCTTCCTAATTGCTATGTCCAGAGCTGCTTTCCTCCTACATGCCCTTCCACCATGATGTCCTCCTCACCTCGGGCCCACAGCTATGGAGTCAACTGACTATGGACTAAAACTCTAAAACCATGAGCCAAAATAATCTTTTCCACCTCTACTTTGTTTTTATCAGGTCTTCTGGTCACAGCAATAAAACTGTTGACTAAAACAGATGACTTGGCACTACTGCTGCTACTTCTGGAATCACAGTATGATTCCATAGACCCTATCATTTGAATTTTAGGTTCTTGATTTAAAGATGAAGGAAAATAGTTCTATGGCCTGGAATTAGTTTACTTCTCCCAAGGTTGTTATTAAAAGTCATCTTCTGCTTTACTATTCTCCCTCTTCTTTCCCTCCACAACCCTAAGTTTCCTTTATAACTCTCTTCAAAAGGAGTTATTCAAAGGCAAACAAAAACTATCAATTACAATGCAGTAGTAAAATAAACAATGAGATCTGAGCTGATTCTGGAATTCTACTGGAGGCTCAGAAGAGCTTCTGCCACATAAAGAATTCCAGATAAAAATTCTTCCCAGCCTGGGGTAAGGCACTAGGTTCCATCCTCAGCACCACATAGAAATAAACAAATAAAATAAAGGCATGCTGTCCATTTACAACTACAATAAATAAATAAATAATTTGTTCTTAATCATTAATTAATCCTGTACTTACTGAAAAGATCTATAAAGTCATCTAGAGTTTGATTCTCAAGCACTACAGCTCAGACTATAACGTTTGGATCTGTCCCCAGAGGCTCATGGGTTGAAAACTTGGTCCCCAGCTGGTGATGCTATTAGGAGATGGTGGAAGCTTTATGGGATGGGGCCTAGTTGGAGGAAGCAGGTCACTAGGAGCCTTTCCTGAAAGGATATATCTTGTGCCCCTCCTTCTCTGCTTCCTGGTGGCCATGAAGTGAGCAGCTCTTCTCCACCATACTCTGCCTGCCATGATGTTCTGCCTCACTACAGGCCCCAAAACAATGGAGTCAAGTGACTACGGACCAAAACCTCTGAAACCATGAAGTAAAATAAGTTTGTCCTCCTTTATCATTATTTCTCAGGTATTTTTTTCACATTAAGAGAAAAATAACACAAAGTTTAAATAGATATAAATCACCAGGAGATCCTGATAAAAAGCAGCTTCTAATCTAGTGGCCCTGGATAAGACCCGAAGTTCTAAGTTTATAATAGGTTTATACTGCTGTTCCTGGTCAGTGGTACTTAATAAAGCAATATCTAGTGTAGTGGACAAATATTTGCTTGTTTATATGGTTACCAGTCTATAAGGAGAAAAATAGCTTGCTCCAGGACATAAATCAATCAAATCACTAAGGTAATTTTTCTCCCTAGTGAGTTTTTACCTATGAGGAAAACAAACAGTTCATTGATTTATATGCTGGCACAAGATCCTCTGAGTAGCAACCATAAATTTATATATAACTGATTTTTGACACATGTGCCAAATCAACTCACTGGGCAAAGAATGGTCTTCTCAAAAAGTGGTGCTTCAACAAGTGGTGCATATCATATGCAAAAGAATGATTCTGGATCCCTACTCATACAACTTATAAAAATCAACTCAAAACAGATCAACAGACTAAAAATTCCTCACAGAAAATGTCGATGATTCCTTGTGGTAAAGTTAGGCAATGGGGTTTTAGATATGACACCCAAATCATAAGGAGAAGGCAGAAAAACTACACTTCATTAAAATTAACAACTTGAGAAAAACCCAACAACACCAACTAGGAGGAAGGCTATAATCAAAAACATAACTAGTAAAAAAAAAAAAATGTTGGTAAGGATGTGGAGATTATAACCTTCAGATATTGATGGTAGAAATATAAAATGGTACAGCTGCCAAAACAATCTGGCAGTCCCTCAAAAAGTAGTTATGATATGACTTTGCAATTTCACTCCTATGTATATACTCATAAAAATGAGAACATTATGTTCACACAAAAATTCATACACAAATGTTCACAGCACCATTATGCAAAATAGCCAAAAAGTGAAAACAAATGTCCACCAACTGATGACCAGATAAATAAAACATGGTATATTTATACAGTGGAATACCACATAACTATAAAAAGGAATGAAGTACTGGCACATGTTACAACATGAATGAATTTTAAAAACATTATGGTAAGTAAAAGAAGTCTGATATATGAGGTTACATACTCAACGAGTCCATTTACATGAAATGCCCACAATATGCAACTTAGAGTAAATTAGCAGTCACCAGGGGCAGGAAAAGGGAATAAGGGGAGTCACTACTAATAAGTAAGGGGGTTCCTTTTGGAGTGATTAACAAAAGTGTTCTGCAATTAAAGCTGAAGATTGCATAATCTTATGAATATACTAATAATCATTGAGCCATATGCTTTAAAGGGGTTAATTTTCATAGAATTTGAATTTTATCTCTCTTTTTACTTATTTTTGGTTCTGAAGATTGAACCCTGGAGCCCTCTACCACTGAGCTACAACCCCAGTTCTTTTTATTTATTTATTTTAATATTTACTTTTTAGTTTTAAATGGACACAATATCTTTATTTTACATTTATGTGGTGCTGAGGATCAAACTCAGTGCCTCAAGCATGCTAGGCAAGCACTCTACCACTGAGCCACAACCCCCGACCATTATCTTTATTTTGAGAAAGGATCTCCTTAAGTTGCTCAGGCTGGACTCAAACTTGCTATCCTCTTGTCTCAGCTTCCGGAGTTGCTGGGATTATAGGTGTACACCACTGCACTCAGCTTAGCTCAATAAATAGCATGGCAAAATGAGAATAAATAAATTTTTTAAAAGGTAAACACACAGGGGAAATAAACAAAAGAAAAAAAATCTTTTGAGTACAACTGATCTAGAGCAACGGTGCAGCCCATATGTGAATCCCCAATATATACTTTGATAAGTAGTTTTCTTGGAATAATGCCACTTCCTTAGGCCTCCCATCCACATAGTCCTCACCACTGGACAAATCTTCCTCATATCCAGCAGAACCTCTACCTCCTGATCTTATAAATCAGTACTCTCTAGAGCAAAATTATTGAGTCTATTTTTCACTTCATAAATAGGTGAAATAGTATTATTTAGACTGTCATCTCATCTCTATGTTGAACATTCTCATTTTCTTTGACATGATTTTTAAGATCATTTTGGCTGCTCCCAACTTTATGTTCTTTGCTTTGCTATAATTTCTTTTATAAGAATAGCTCCAGGAGGTACTGAGGATATAGCTCAGTTGGTAGAGTGCTTGCCTCATATGCACAGGCCCCTGAGTTCAATCCCCAGCACTAGCGGGGGTGGGGAGAAGAATGATTCCAGGCAATAAATGCAATACTCCAGGCCTGGTCTGAGTCATGCAGAGTAAACCAGCACTACTACCTCCTATAATTCTATTAATGTAGCTAAAATTACATTCTTCTTTTCTTTTGGGAGCCACATCACACTATACATTCAAATTGAGTTAAGTGACCACTTAATACCTAAGTCTTTTTCCATTCATGCTGTGTTTAATCTCTGCCTCCCCTGAACAATGCTTGTAAAGTTGATTAAAATAAAAATCTAAGTATATGACCTCACCTTATTATTTCATCTCATTATAATCAGTCCACTGCTCCAATTTGTAAGGATCACTTTATCACTCAAGGTAGGTGTTATCTTCCAACCTTATATTAGGTACATAATTGATAAGTATGTCTTTTATTTCTTTAAGCAAATTATTCACCACATGTAAAATAACATAAAATTAATGGAAAGGTACTGTGCTTTTTTCTTAGAAAGTTTCCTCCAGATCAATATTAAACCATTAATCGAAATCCCCATGACCAGTAGCTTTTATACCTAACTGTATTGGTGGCCGGTATAAATGTTCCATCTTGCTCACAGAACTCTGGTGAATGTCCCTTTCAACAACTGGCCAAAAGCCACAGCAATGGGATTGACTATATCTCCCTAAGCTCCCTAACCCAAAACTTCCCCAAAAGAAGGCAACATAGATGTGACATGGCTGCACTTACTGAACCTGAAGGTTCTCTGGATCCCTGTTTACTCATCCAAGTGACTACAATACAGATTAAAATTCAATTTTGATCAATGGGTGCTATGTTAACATTCAAATAGTACAAAGTATTAGATAATTATCTCCTATTTCCTAATCCTGTCTCCATCCCTGAGAGGGAATCATTTTCATTCTCTCCCTACCCTCATCCTTCCAATGTTTTCTTTTTTTTCAGGCAAACTTGAACAATATGTAGCAAGTAAACACACACAACCCAACTTTCTTACACTAAAGATAGCATCAAAGCATCTTTTAAAGGGATCTTGTTTCATATCAATCCTGAGCTCCTGGCTGCACAGAATCTACCCTCCTCTCTTTTGGAAATATGAAAACACGTGCCTGCCCTGAATTATCTGATTGCTTCTCTGTTATAAGCAAGTCTTCAACATCACCAGTGTCAGCTCAGAGTCCTCATTATGAAACTCAATGAGGATGTAATCCATCTGGGCAGGAGATATAAACACAGAACAGTGCTTAACACATTCTGAGCTTTAGATCTTTCCTATCACTGTTTTTACCCCTTTAAGTTTGAAGATAATTAATCTTTTCCTTCAGGCAAATACATCAAAAGTCACACCTCCAACAGTCCATCATAAGTCAGAATCCCTTTGGTTCTATCAGAGCATACATCCAGATGTATCAAAGGACACATTCAAGACTCTAGTAAATGGTAGACAGCATTTATCAGAATAAAACGTAAAACCACTCTGGTGAAACCACTGATGGTTCTCTTTGCATTTAGGTGCCATATGCCCTTCCTTACACCACTGTAAGTACAGAGAGGAATCTGCTTCTTTGATTACTAAAACACAAGACTTAGCATATTAGAAAACATATTATACCTTTTAATTCCCTTCATAATTCTTAGAATTGCTAAGAAAGCAGGGCTAGAGATGTGGCTTTGATCAGGGAGAAGTCTGACCCTAGAGAGGTTAAAATCACAGGGCTTCAAATTAAAATTGTTGGAAAACTGAAACACAACAAAACAAAAAAGCTATAGTAGCATGAATGTAATCACTTAAACGAATGGACCAATTCCTTGAACAGAAAATATGACAACTCATTCAATATAAAACAAATAATCCAAAGAGTCTCATAACAATTAGGAAACTAAACTTTTACTTTGAAACTCCCAATATAAAAATCTACAAGCCCCAATGGTTTCACTAGAGAATTCTACCAGATGCTTTAATGAAGAATCAACACCAATTCTATGCAATCTCTTCCAGAACACAGAAGAGAAGAAAACAGTCCCCAATTTATAATATGCAGTCATTATTATCCCAAAACCAAAACTAGGGGGGAAAAGTTTTTTAAAAAATACAAACCATTTTCCCTCATAAATATAGATGTAAACATTCCTATCCAATACAAGCAAAAGAGAGTGTAACAATAGATAAAAACATATACCATGACCAAATGGATTATTAGAGGGATACAACACTGGTTCAATATTTGAAAAGTCAATCTGCTTTTCTTTAACATGCTAAAGATAAAAAAAAAAAAAAACACATGATCACATGAATCAATGAAGAAAAAACATCTTAAAAAATTCAATACCTACTCATAATCCCAACTCTTAGAAAAATGGGAATACAGGGGAAATGTCCTCAAATTGAGTCTTTTAAATGTACAAAATACTCAAGCTAACCTTACACTTAATAATAAAAGACTGTGTTCCTTCTAAGATTTGGAATAAATATAGGATGTTCACCCGTCATTCTTATTCAACACAGAACAGCAAGTTCTAGTCAGGGCAACTAAGGCTAGAAAAGGAAACATGAGAGATACAAACCAAAAAGAATGATATAAAATCATTTGTAGAAAACCCTAAGGAATCCACAAAATGACAGAGCCAGTAAGCAAGTATAGAAAAGTGTCAAGATACAAGATAAACATACAAAAGTTAATTTTTACCTATTGGCACTAAACACACGGGGCTGGGGTGGAGCTTAGTGGAGGTGCAATGCAGTATGCATGAGTGAGGCCCTGGTTTAATCGCCTGCACCATAAAAACATAATAACAATAATTTATAATCACCAAAACTAAACAACTTGATATGATTCTAAAAACATGTGTTAGACTTGTGCTCTTCTTTTTTTTTTTTTTTTTTTTTTTTGGTACTGAGAATTCAACCCAGGACCCCAAGAATACTAGGCAAGCCAAATGCCACTATACCCCCAGGTATATCCCCAGTCAAGACTTGTGTACTGAAAAACTACACAATGATAATGAAAGAAACCAAAGATATAAATAAATGAAGAGACTTACTATGTTCATTTATTGGAAGACTAAACATAGAAAAGACGTCAGGTTTTGCTAAACTAAAATGCAGGTTTAATGTAATTCCTATCAAAATTCCAGCAATACCTTTTATAGACATAAATATTCTGAATCAGATTGTTCTAAAATTTATACAAAAGGTGAAATGAACTAGAATAGGTAAAACAATATTGGGGGGGAAATAGGAGAACTCAGTATGATTTCAAGACTTATTATACACTACAGTAATCAAGGTTGTGTGGTATTGGTAGAGAGATAAACAGCTCAAAAGGAACAGAATAGAAAAGGGTCTAAAAATAGATGCTTTCAACTAAGTCGAGCTAATTTTTAATGAAAATAACCAATAGAGGAAATATGACCTCTTCAACAAATAGTGCTAGAACAACCAGACATCCATAAGCAAAAATAAAAAAATTTAAAAATACCCTCAACCAAAATTTCACACCTTATATAAAAGTGAACTCAAAATAGATCATGGACTTAAATGTAAAATGTAAACTATTAAAGTTTTATTAAAAAAATAGGAGAAAATATCAGAATTGAGAGCTAGGCAAAGATTTCTTAGACTTGATACCAAAAGTATAATCCATTATCAAGAAGCTACTGGAGGACCAGCTCCACCAACATGAGAAAGTAAAGCAAAAGAGGAAAAAAAGAAGGCAAAGGGAATGCCTAGGAGATTTCAAGATGAGGTAGCCAGTCCTGACTCCATCAAGTCAGAAGACTGGGACAGAAATCTTCAAATGATTAAAAACAGATATAATATTAAATATATCTAAATACTCAAAAAGTGATTTACATAACTTAGGAAGTTTTACTTTTACACTGTCAAAAGTACAGAGAAAACTGAGATCAAAAGAGGAAAAATAAGATAATTATTAATCTGGTAAAAAAAAGTTAAATGGGAAAGGTTTGGTAATCACAGTCTACTAGAAGATTAAGCAGGAATAGTTTTCTTATATAATAATGTAAAAACTAATACTAACATACCAACATACTGCCAAAATTTACTGGTATTTTGAAAGAATGGGGCATGAAAATAAGGTATTTAGGAAGAGGGCTATATAGGGGATGAAAGAGAGCTAAATCTTTACTTCCCACAGGTGATAAAATGGAGGGAAAAGCAATAGTAGCATGTTATTCTAAAATACATCAAAAGACTCAACTATTATGGTTACTTCTGGAACCCTAAAATGTCCTATGAAGAGCTTATAGGGACTACTTGATTTTTTTTTCCTTTTCTTTTTTCTTTTATAATCTCAGTTCAACTATTTGACTGTGTAAGCTTTTGAAAAATATAAACTGAACTAAAAACAAAACTCTAACAGCTAATGCATGACTGGGCCTGGACCTGAACCCATGTAAATTAATTCCTAATCAGGTCAGGTCCATTAATTTGTGGGTACTTGTGGGCCTGTGCTTCTTAGTTCCTCCTCTAGAATGCCTGGCCAGTATAGAGTAAGTACTCAAACATGTTCCTAAATGATGGGAGAATGTGATTGCTTTTCTAATACAAGTAAATGAATGAGAAGAGCATCCTAAGCAGAAGAAAACAGCAAAGCAAAGAAAGTGTGTGAGCACTGAGCAAGCATACTGCAAGTAGGGGGAGGATGAGGAACAAGGAGAATATAGGAATGGTAACTTGAAGCTGCACGGCAGGGAACTAGAAGGAAATTGGCACCTTGCAGATAGATCCACATATCCACATGGTCTCGAGCCTCAGTGGGTGGGTGGCTTGTTCTGCAATGGTGGCAGTTCCTTCCCAAATAGTTTCAGTTTTCTAGAATCCAAAGTAGTGCCCAGCTCTCTAAAATCCTGAGTTCTGTAAGTAGCCCAACTGCAGTCCAACTAGTTACTCTAAGCTGCCACTGGGCAAGTGACACCACAAGGGGTGGACAAAGGCAAGCAAAGCCTGGTGGAATGTACACACTAACAGCCCCATGCAGTTTTTGAAATTCTTTACAAAAGTATTAAGATTCAGGATACAAAGGAATCATCTCTGGGTGAACATATGCATCTGCTCTTACCATTATTTATATATTCACTTCTTCTAAAATTTATTAAGACATTTATTCTATGTCAAGCAGTGTGTGGGAGTACAAAGTTTCTGATTTTAAGTAATTACTTTCTGACAGCAGAATGACTTAAAACAGGTTAAGCAATATAATTAGTATAAACAAAAGTACTGTGGAAAACAAAGGAAAAACAGTCTACATATTTAAAGGTTTTTTTTATTAAGCACAATGTCAAACCAAGGTAAAAGAAAGAGACTACTCTAACCTACTCCTGCAGCCATCACTCTGCTTTGATCATCAACTCATCACCAATCAATCTTGTTTTCTTCCAAACCAACTGATTATTTTCAAGACATCATATTATTTCATCCAGAAGCACATAGGGAAATAGAGACTTTTTCTTTAAACAGAATATTAATCTGAATCTCGAAAAGTTAGCATGCTTTTTTAAAACTGAGGAATTATTAATGATAAATTGCAGATCTTAATATATTCAGTTGAGTTCTAATATTTATATACCCCTGTGTGACTACTACCTAAACAACAGATTTGCATGACCTAGAAAATTTTCATATGCCACTTCCTGGTCAATTTTACTTCTATCACCATAGATCAATTTGGACTGTTCTTGGACTTTTACAAATGGAATCATATTTGTAAGGTTTCTACCTTACAAACATTCCAGGTAGAAATAAATACATGTGCAAAATGTAAAGTTGTATAAGGATACATTCATGGAGTGTTGAGGAGCCCAGATTGGGGATTGCTAACTGATAAAAGGACAAGACTAGAAGAGGAGGCTCACTGGAAAGTCAGGTTTCCAGGTTGTATGCCACAAATGATTTCTGGGAAACAGGTTTATTAAATAAGCTTTTCCCAGGGCCCCAAACTACTTCTCTGATCTAAAAATTGTTCAGTTCTCTAATATGCTCCTTTCTCCTCAAATTCCAGCTGAGATGACCAAGGCAGGAACAGGGTTCTATATCTCCTGGCTCTTCACTCCCACTTGTCCAGAGGCCTCTGCCATCTCAGAAAAGGGAACACACCCCCGTGGCTTTCTTATAAGAGGACACAGTCTCTATCCCCCATTTTAAGCCAGCAGTCCCAGGTCCAAGGGGCAGCCTTACCATTATCTGGATTTCCCTCTTGCACACCTGGAGATCATGCTCATTGTTGACAAACATGCGTTTCAAGGCACATTTCATCCCATTGCTTGTCCTCACCAGAAACACGATAGCAAATCCACCTGCGAGAGAAATACACATGTAAGCTCTTTTGAGTCATATTCAAAGAGCCATTCAGATGACTATTTGGCTGGAAGTTGGTACTGTTATCATTAATGGTACCAATGCCACCATCAGTCAGTTCTTAAGGTTGACCCGGCCTAAAAGGGTATTTGCCATGAGGTATTAGATGCTTAGAACTCAAGAAATATTATCTGTGGGACTCAGGAGCAAGAAATGTTCCTAACATGTATCTAGGGATCAAGGAAGAACAGTAATTATCTTTCAAAGAGCCTACAAATAACCGATGAGTACACAGAGGAAGAAAAAAGACCTAACTACACTCTAACCTCCATCCTAAGCTTTCTGATACTCTTTTAATTCTTACCACAATCCTGAGGCTAGATGTTATTTTTTCCTATGAAAACAAAGGCTCAAAGAGATTTGATTCAAATCAAGATTTATTTTTTACATGTAAGTCCAGTACTCTTTCCCTCTCAGAAAGGCTAGAAAGTTATTTCAATAATTGCTATTAAAAAGAGTTGTTGGGCTGGGATTGTGGCTCAGTGGTAGAGCACTTGCGTAGCATATGAGACACTGGGTTCAATTCTCATCACAACATATAAGCAAATAAATAAACAAAGGTCCATCAATAACTAATAAAGATATTTTTTAAAAAAAGAGTTGTCAAGTGAGCTGAGCATAGTGGCACAAGCCTATAATCCCAGCAACTCACAAGGCTGCAGCAAGAGAATCACAAGTCAGAGGCCAACCTCTGCAACTTAGTGAGACCCTGTTTCAAAATTAAAAATTAAAAAAGAGCTGGGGATGTAGCTCAGTGGTAGAGCACCCCTGGGTTCAATCCCCCATACTACACACACACACACACACACACACACACACACAGAGCTGTTGATTTATTTCAAGAAATTTCAATTTCTTCTCACTTTTCCTCACTCCATCCCTAATTCAAATCTAACAGTAGACCTTGAGGATTCCTTCTGCCCTCCCTAATTTATGGGTAATTGAAAAGATCCAAGATACAGGTATAAGAGTGCTATTCTACATAGCAGATATTAGGACTCAATTATTGGGAAGACTTTTTTAACATATGCACTAACCCTTCTCTAAAAGACAGTTCCCGGTTCATTAACAGAAATTTATATAACTCTAACAGGAAATTCCAAATGCTCTAAATTTCTTAGAGTGTAAAGTTTCACAAATTCTTAGAACTCTTAACCTCAACCTCACTCCCAAAGCACCATGAGGTGTTCTATGCCCTTATTAAGAGAATTATCTAGACAAGGTATGGCAAGACTATCAAAATCAAAGGCTTTGGAATGAGCAGCAGTTATACTGAACACTGCATCCATTGGCCTGCATGAATACCTTCATCATTTAGCTTGCATATGTTGTCCATTTACTCTTAGCAGCAAAAAAAAAAAAATCACTAGGCTATTCTTTGAACAGAGCCAGTCACTAATTTGGTAGTGTGAACCCAGGGAAAACTCATCAGTATGGGAACTTGGCTGAGGTTATGATGTATTGAGGATGCAGCTCAGTGAAGCTGGGTGTTGGGGCTAGCAATCACCTGCAAATTTGTTGTAGATCAATAAATAGCTATTCTACAGAAATAAGTCTCAGGTGCCATTCTAATTCCTCTGAGGCTCAATGGCCCTTCAGTACCTGTCTATTAATGCCTATAGCATTTCCTATTTTATCTTTATAGTAATTACACTTTTTCAAATTAACTTGAGTAGGATTCTATTCCTTGCAACCAAAAAAGTCTTACTCAGAAGCACTGTTTTGTGTTTTCATAAAACACACACATAATTCTGTGAAAGAACGTTTTTAATGAAATTAGAGGTTCTAAATGTGCATTATGGTAGCAATCTACCAGAACCTGCTGCCACTACCTTCTTTAACATTCAGATAAACATGAAATTTTATCATCCAGTCTTTAATTTTAAACACCATGTCTCTAATCCTGGTATCTCAATACCACTTCCCATCTTCTTATCATACATTACTCATTATCAAATTTTAATTCTAGAATTTTGAGTATTTGTTTATTATATGCAGTGCTGACAATAGAACCCAGTGCCTCACACATGCTAGGCAAGTGTTCTACCACTGAGCCATAACCTCAGCCCCCAAATTCCTAAATGCTAAGATGCATAATATTTATATTTTAATTTTTAGGGTATCAGAATTTGTCCTGTAATAAATATGTAATTTTAATGCAGCATTATTTATCTTCTTTTTCTCTCCCCAAAATTATTAAAACCATGGATGTATACACTTTATTTTTTTTCTTTTCTACCAGTGATATTGGGGATTGGACCCAGGGCCTCATATGTACTCTATCACTGCATCCCCAGCCTTTTTTTATTTTGAGACAGGGTCTTGCTAAGGTGCCCTAGCTGGCCTCAAACTTATGACCCTACTGCCTCAGCCTGCCAAGTATCTAGGGTTACAGGTATGTCCCACTGTCCCCAGACCCTGATGCATATTAGAACTAGAGAAAGTGGTAGTATAAATTATAAAATTTCTACTTATATTCATAATTGTTTTGTACATAGTCCAAGTGGGTATTCACTTAACAGATACTTTGGATACTTTAAAATATCATACACTACACACTCTCTACTAGTAGTACTCTTGGATAGCATTAAGTTCAAGAATTTTGCTATATGGGTGGAGAAACCGAGTGAAGCTCAAGAGTCTCAATGCAAGCTATAGACAGAACCTACAGCAGTATCAGTCCCCTGACTGTCCAAAAACCATTATAGTTCACATTTGGAAGAGAAAAAACATGTAATATCCTTTAAAGGAGACCTCTGACAATGCTGCAGAATAAAAAGTAGAAATGGTATTTCTTTATTGGACATGGTTAACCCCTTCATTTTACTGATAGCTATGTTCTATGAAGTTAAAGAGAACTTGCAAATTAACTCCAAAATGTATATATTAGTTCTTGCCTTTCTTGTCTGAAGAGCTGATGGGATATTCTCCCACCCAGTACCCATATATGACACATTTTAAAGGCATTTCAATGTGTGATGCCTGGAACCACTAAAGGACCTGTTTTTAGAAGGTAGATGATGCTGCAATTTGAGATAGTTGCCACCAGATGGGAGCAGTGCTGTAGCAGATGGGAACAGCATAGGTAGCAAGATGCCCTTTCCAGCCAGAATGAGTGAAATGGGTCACCTACCACATAATCAGCAAGCATAACTTGTTGAGAAAAGACAGTCCAGAGTCTTGAAACCTATGACCATGATAAATATAAAAGCAAAGCAAAGAATTACTAATCCTAATATAGATGGAACCACATTATTAAGCATTTGTGCCTATAAAAGGGTAGTTTGTTTGTGAGAAGGATTTAAACCATGAGCTCAAAATCAAAAGCTTCGTAGTATTTGTCACTCTTAAGATGCCAGTCACTTAACACCATGTAGTTGACCAAATAGAGGTGCAAACTATTTGCTTAGAAGATAGAGGGGAGACAACAGCACACAAGCTACTTCTTGGTCCAGGTTCACCACATGTATCAGGGTACTGACTCTCAGCCTGGATAGGATCCAAGCTACTATAAAAGAGGCTGCCAACAGAGATGACTGAATAGAGGTGCTTATTTCAGACCCAGCTGCATCCCAAGATCTTGATTAAATAGAAAAACCCAAAGCTGCACAGAGGATGGTTTAAGCAGAGGTAAGGAAATCTAACTGGCCTGTGCCAGTCTCTCTGCCTTTGGCATTCTGTGAAACACTATGATAACCTCATCCATGCATTTAATGAATCACAGAAGGAAAGGATCTGATCTACTAAGTGAAGCAAGGAGGATAATTTTGACACAGACACACTCTGCCTAGTAAATATGTAGGAATTTTTTTTTTTACTTACACAAAGAAATATACTTTCTACCATTTTCCCTGAAATATATAGCAGGCTTGGTCTAACTTTCTCTCCTTAATTTTTTTACAGAAATGTAGAAGGATATTTACAATTCACTATGAGTTTAAACGTTTTGTCTGTTTGGTTCCCCTCTGGATCATCATGCCCTAGAATAATACCTAACAAACAGCGAGTATTCAATAATGAATTAACTTTCTTAATCGATCTACACAGAACAGAAAAGGCAACAGACAGAGTGTGGTGGATACTATGGGAAACTAATGAGCATGACCTTTACAAAGGGACAGCTACTATGCAACTCCAAATTGTTATCATGTAAGAATGTTGACTCAGTTTTGTCAGCAACATTAATTTCTAAGTAAAAGCTGGAAACCCAAAATTTTATGTGAAACCTCCAGATTTAAACACTGGCAACAAGTCATGTTTTAAATTAATGCTGGAAAGGCCAACACTGCAGAGGCTAAAACAAACAAACAAACAAACAAAAAATGAGCAAACCACATATCTTAAAAGCTTTAAGATTCTGAGCTTCTTGGGATTTCTATCTCTGATCTAGTCTAACCCCTTCATTTTACTGACAAAGAAAGGAAATGACACAGCCCACATTCCACAAAGTTAAAAGATAACTTGCAAATAAACTCCAAAATATACATATTAGTTCATCAATGGTTATTATAGTTCTTGCCCTTCTTGACTCAAAATAGCGCCTCCACCCATATGACTATTTTAAAAGCATTTCAAAATGAATTATTTCACCTATATTTTCACAATAACTGAATAAGGAAGGTAAGTGACCTATTGTCTCCATTTTTCCAATAAGAACAAGATGCAAAGAGCTAAGCTCTTTACACAAGAATACACAGAGCTAGTTGGTAGTAGAATTCATACTAGAGTATTCATTCTTTTCAAGCTAACATATAACACAATATATCTGTTTTAAGTGTACAGTTTTCACAACTTTATACCTTCATAATTATCATACAAGGGGATCTATCACTGCCAACAGTTTTTCATGCCCCTCTGCAGATAATCTCCCATCCTCCCCCACATCATCACTCATAACTTCACCCCTACTTTTTCCATCTCTAGGGTTTTGTTTGCCTTAGAATAAATACAGTCATATAATGCACACTCTTGTATTTGGCTGCTTTCATTCAGCATATTTCTGAAATTCATCCTCATTATTGTTACATGTAATCAGCAGTTTGGGATCTCTCTCTCTCTCTCATTTGTGTTGTATAGATATTCCATTGAGGGACATCTGAATTATTTCTAGCTTTTGGTTATTATGAATTAAACATTTGTACAGAAGTCTTTTTTTATGGACATAGGTAATCATTTGTCTTAGGTAAACTCCCAAGGATAGAACTGTTGGGTCATTCAGCAAGCGTATATTCAGTTTTACAAGAAACTACCTAATAGTGCTCTACCATGGCTGTACCATTTCACACTTCCAAGAGCCACATGATTGCTCCATATCTTTATCAACTCTTGGTATTATGGGTGTGTTTTTTTTTTTTCATTTTAGCCATTCACCTTAGTGTGCATTGATATTTGTGATTTTAATTTGCTTTCCCTATAGATCCTTCATGATCTCTACAGATTCTAAACTCCTAGGATCAGCTGCTTTCTACAACTTTCCTGATAAAAGGCTTTAATAAGCATAGGACTGTGGAGTCACCAGTGAAATTACTGAGATAATTCTACCTTTCAAATAAGCAAAGAAGACAGAATTGTCTTGTCCTCCACTGGGAGAAAAAGGTGAGCGAGAATTTAAAATATAATTATTAGTCCTACACAGGCGGGGACTGTACTGCATGGCCCTGTTTCAATCTTTGTAATACAGACCTATGAAGTAAGCAGGCCATGTACTACAACCTCCATCTGGCTACCTGGGCGGTGTGTGTGGGAGATTATGTCATCTCTAAAATCTCTGATTTATGACATCAATAAGAGATCATAATCTTCAACTGAAACTTTTTAAAGATAAATTTTAAAAAAAATAATTCAACATTGGCAAGAGGGCTTTGGAAGAAGTAAGCAGTACCTCTCCTGGCTCTGTATCAAGTCCTGAATCACACTGGATGGTACCAGGCCCAGGCCTGGTTCTGAATGAAGAAGGACACCAGTGACTTCCACTTGGCAAAAGAAAGTGACAGATGGGGGAGGTAAGGTGAGCAGACAGAGAAGAAAGACACCAACATGATTATCTGAGTAGTGATGGGAAACAGCTGGGCAGACAATGAGAATGATTAGACCAGGAACAGGAGACAAAAAAGCCCATCAGGGTGCTGAGACAGGGTTTCTGGATTTGCTGCCAAGGAGGTTTTGCTGGATATTTTAAAATCAGGCCTAGATTCTAGGCACTAAAAACTGCCACCTACATATTTCCTGCAGGTAAAAGGAAAGCTCACTTCCTAATATAAGTCCTATCTACACCTCAAGAATGACACCCTCCTGTCTGAGACCCAGAGACACAAGTCAACAGAGCCAGAGGATACTCCCATCCAGGCCCATTTTCTGCTCTGTTTTCTACTTTCCTGGCCCTCAAACTGCTTATCTTTGAAAATAAGGTTAAGCTCAATGGAAGCTACTTACTTAATGAATGCTTTTTTCTTAATTACCTGAGGAAGAGAAAATGAACACAAAACAGTCTTCTGAAGCTTTTCTAAAGGATCAGATGGAAAACTCAATGAGAGTGGAAGTTACTTAGCTGATATACAGTAAAGGGCCATCCTGGACAAGCTACTGGGTCTCTTTGGCTTTCATTTCCTCATCTGCAGAAATGAAGACTGAATCAGCAGTGTTTCAACAGGATTCCTCCAAACCCAGGAGTACAGATGGCTCCACAGCAGCTGCATGAGGAAAAACTGGCTCTGCTTAAGGGTCAGGCTCTAGACACAGCTTCCTTCTCAACTTCAAACAAAGAAGCCCTGCTTTTATCTGTTTAATAGTAATTCTGGAAAAGATGCTAGGAAAAGAGGGGAACAACTCTGTTTTAGAGAAGAAAAAAGAACCCCCCAAATATTCAGTGGTTCTGTGAAAGTATTTTATGAAGACGAAGAATCTACACCACTGCAAGTCACAGGTACAGCCCTCATTCATGGCCCACCGTGGGCATAAATGCATCCAGGTGGCTTCTGGGGAGGGTTTTCTGTCACTACATGCACAATGTAGTATTTCTTTGAAGCCCAACAGGTTAGCCTCAAATCCTGAAGCACACTACCATGTTCCTGAGGCTGCTCTTATCTGACACCAACAGCTGAGAGCTTCCTCACAGCATGTGGGAGAATTAAAAGACAGGCAAAGCACTAGCACTTAGGAGACCCTTCCTACCCAAAAGCCCATTTGTATCTGCCTGATGGCCTCACTTATAAAGTTCTAAATCTGAATAGCTTCTTGAGATCAAGCCACAAGCCCAGATTTCTAACAGTCAAGATAGAAGGAAAACAACCCAAAGTGTACACAAAATGTACAAAGAGAGGCTGATGGCACACTCACTGACATGGTGATCTCAGGGAGAGGTGAGGACCGTGGCAAATCAAGAAGTGCATGCCCCCACTCCTGGGGCAGCCACTCAAGGCTAGATGATTGTTGTCATGGAGGGACATGAACTAAGGGATGCCAAGTCATGTGGGTTCCAAGAGAAGCTGAATTTTTAGGTGACATTTTTTGATTTGTAAATCCAAGTTACAGATTTTTTTTTTAAAAAAATCTTCTAAACTCTGTTTGGGTTAAGGAAAACCTATCTTCAGGCCAGGTCTGAACTAGATGACCTACTTCAATCTTTTCAGAGCCTGTATTACCACCAGAATATTTCAGAGCCTGTATTACCATCGCCACCAGAATAACAGGAGACTGAAGCACAGAGAAAAGACTAAGTGGCCTCCCTAGCACTGCCATCTAGTAACAGAGTCCTCTCTATAGTGAGAACTTGGATGCCCTGTGTGCAGCATTTGTTGATGACCAAAAGCTGACCTACCTATCCAGGATTTACTCACACTGATGGCAACTTTGGCAAAAGTTTCAGAAGAAACAATTTTCAAAACTCTAGAACAGATGGCAAGGAGCACAGCAAAGCTTTTACAGGAGAAAAGGTCAATCTGAAGCATGTGTCAACAATGACTTTTAGTGGGGTCTTGGAGTTTGTTTTTTTAACATCACTTGCCTCAAATTAAAAATCACCATGTGCCAGCTCCTTCTGGGGAACATGTCAAAGCAGCCCTTTCCCTAGGCAAAAAGAACACCCAGATGGGGGTGACTTGAGGCACTCAGCTCCCTCTCTCCAGTAGGGCTGTGGGCACAAAAATCAGAGCTTGGTGAATGTTGGCAGTGTACAGAATCATCAACAGAACCCAGTCAAGGCTACAGCCCAGGCTGGACACAGAGCAACTGGCTCTTCTTCTTCAGGACTGTGGCCACTGAGGAACATCTCCTCCAGCTCAGGGAGTCCGCTTTAAGGGTTTGGCAAGCATTCCTCTCCCAACTGTCATTTTTCCCCCCCTCATGAAAGGTACCTGCTTGCCCAGAACAAAAGGGAAGAATTTTAAGAAATCAAATTAGTTCACACGTATCAGAGGCTTGTAAAATGCTGAACCAGAAAACACTGAGCCTAAAGAGGGCCTTTCCCTGAGCTCCCTGACTACATCTTCACTGCTCTGTTGCCCTGGGGTTAGCTATGCGGCAAATGTAGAAAGAAGCAGTGAGACATTGGTAGGGCCATGTTCATTGTTCACTGAAATCCACAGAACAGCTTCCCCAGGTCAAACTGAGCCATTTTCTGTTTTCCATACTGCAGCCATACAGATCTTCTGAAGAAAGAAACTGAATACCACTCAGCTGGGCAAAACTCCTCAGTGGCTTCTCACCCCTCCCATGCTGTCCATGGCCTGTGAGGCCTGAGGGGATGCAATCTCTCCAGCCTCCTTCCCACTCCACCAAGCCTTCCTCCGCTGACTGTTCCACCCACAAGCCTTCTTGCTTCTCATAGTTGCTTTGTCCAACCTGCCTAAGGAATCTCTGCCTGCGCTTCTCTCTTTGCCTCTTTCACCCCACTCTTGGCCTGATCCTACAAATCATCCTTTAGGTTTCAGGTCAAATGCTATTTCTTGGCTAAACCTTCCCCAACTGCCCCTGACCCCTGGTCCCTTCTGATCTGATTAAGTCCCTGTTATGCACAACATTCTTTACTTTTCCTTCAGGACACAGCTTGAGTATAATGAAATACTTCTGTGGTAATTCCTGGTTTAATGCTTCCTTTCCCTGTACACTTAAACTGCACGAGGGCAGGGACGATGACTAATCCACCGTGGCATCTCTATCACCCACCACCACAGAGCCTGCTGCAACAGTAGAGACCCACGTGTTTTGTTACACAACTTGTTTGCCTAGTACTATAAAGGATGCCAAAACAAAACAACAAAGTGAGAATAACAACAACTAAAAACTCCACATGGTTCTACTCTTGCAGAAAGTTAGAATCCAGTATGACTTAAAAGGGCTATACATTGATAGAACATGTCTCGGTAACAAAGTAGTCTGCACACTTCCACAGCGAAAACCCTGTGCAGACCAGCCAGGCACATCAAGAGCAGCATGAGGATTCACCTGAAACCTTCGTCCTCAGGCAATATGCTCATGGTGCAGCTCTCTGTGCTGTCACAATAACAAACACTTGTCCCACACATGATTTCTTCTCTCAAAAACAACACTTGAGCTAGAAATGAAAACCCACTTCAATTGAGAAGGAAAAGAAATCTCACAGCCCCATGTTCAATCCCACACCTGCGTCACCTGAAGGAGTGGGGAGCCTCTCAGGAAGAAACTATGTTCACCTCCTGAGATACTCGCTGTAATCTTCTAGTAAGTACTGTGCCAACAGAGTAGCTGAGGTCTGCCAAGGGAACTGTGTCAGTGCCCAGATGCATCAGCCCCCATGCTGCAGACCCCCAAGCTCTGGATCCAATCATTTCCACCACAATTTCTATTGTGTTACTGGTGCAGTCTCCAAAGGAGAAAAGGGGGTTCAGCAAAGAGAAAATTTTGACTAACATTCTCTCAGCTTCCAACAGTTAATTCCATAGTATTCCAGTCTAACTTTATGCTTCAAAGCTTACTTAGTTTTCTACTTATTGCTTCTGTACTAAGATCAGGTTAGAGGAGCACTGCATTCTGTTCCAGGAAGGGCACTTTTGTGTGCTGATCTCATTATGGGATACGTACTGGCATCAAAGGTACATGATATAAAAGTCTTCAACTACTTGAGTTTCATTAGAACTGGTCTCCAGATACAAATACTTTATCCAGGTCATCCTATCCTGTCCCAGCTCTCCTAGCTGTGGGAGGAAATAAGCTCTCATTTCAAAAACCAGGCTGACATTGCCTCAGCTCCAAATGGTTAATTCCAGAGCATTCCAATTTCATTTCATGTTAAAGCCTTTCCTCTGAGGTTTAGGCGACATGGCCATGCTGTCACCCTCATTCATCAGCCCCTAGGATAGGGTCCTTTACCCAGGAGAGGGCAACAGCTCACAATCTCCTCCCATCCTAGCTTACTCATCACTCAAGTAGATTTCACCATGTGTTGAACATTTTACCCCCAATCCAGAATCCATTCTTTCCACTCCCTTCCTGACCTCCTCTTTCTTACAAAAGAACCTAAGTTCTTACAAAAGAGTCCTAAGTTTCTGTGCCTCACACCTTTCTCTTCAAAAACTCCTATCTAATAATTCCTCTTAAAAGTGTTTACAAATGGGACTGAGGTTGTAGCTCAGTGGTAGAGTACTTGCCTAGCATGTGTGAGGCACTGGGTTCGAGTCTGAACACTACATATAAATGAATAACAACATTCATTAACAACAATATAAAATTTTTTTAAAAAAACATGTTCACAAGTCCCCCCAAGCCAAAATCTAAATTCCTTAATACAGCAGTATATGAGAACCTTCATATTTTTTATCCATCTTATAAAATTTTTTGAATACACAGTAAAGTCAAAAAGATAGTACTACAAATATCCATATGCCCACTATCTATACTCCACAAATTTTAGCATTGTGTTATACTTGCTTAAGGTCTATTTATCATCCATCTATCTAAACATCAACTCATCTCATTTTTGTTGAATTTCCAAGTCAGTGAGGACTCAATGCATTTCACTCTAAATACTTTAGCATATGTATTTTAGTGTTCAGGGTTTGTGATTGTTAATTTGGTATGTCAGCTTTTTCTTCCTATTTGATGCTGGGGAGTAAACCCTTGCACAAGCTGAGCACACATTCTACCACTGACCTACAGCTCAGATCTCAGGTATCACCTTTACTGGTTTGAGGAATGCCTGGATGTGTCTGTAGGAGTGTTAATGAAGAATATTAGTGTGTGGGTCAGTGAGTAGTAACTGATGGGGAAAGGCCTGCCCTAAATACCATCTAATAGGCTGGGGAACCAAAGGCAGTGAAATAGTAGAAGATGGGGTATACTCATTCATTCTGGTGCTCTCACTCTTCCTGCTCTGGCAGGTGTGTTTTCTGCTGCTATTGTTGTTGGATATCAAACTCCATGTTCTTTGCCTTTGGACTCTGGCTTAACCAACGAACGGCCCTTGGGGTGCTCTCAGGTTTTGGCCTTGGAATAAGTGCTGCATCACTGGTCTCTAGTTCTGAGGCTTCCAGTTTCTTAGACTGAGGCTACTCTTGACTTCTCTGGCTCTCCAGCTTGCTGAAGATGGCCACTGTGGAACTTTCCAGGTTCTATGATCCTGTGAATCAATCTAATAAATCCCTTTATTATAAATATATATTTTCTTGGTTCTGTTAATCTAGAGAACCATGACTATGTAGGGTTCATGGTTCATATTGAAGGTAGGAAGTAAATTAAATTTATTTACAGTAAAAGGTACAAATCTTCAGTATATTATTGGATAAATTTTGATAAATTCATACACACATGTAACTTAAACCTCCATCAAGTTATAAACCCTTTCTATCTCACTGAAATCCCTTGAACCCCTTTCCATACAATCTTCACATCCTACCAGAGGCAAATACTGTTTTTTCTTTTCATCTATTATTAGTTCTGCCTAATTTAGAATTTGCTTTTTTATGTAAGCTATTTTACTCATCATAATAGCTTATATTGTTAAATGTGTCCACAGTTTATTACTTTTTGTTGCGGATTAATATTCCATTATTTGAATAAACCCTTTCATCCTTTCTCTTACATATATGGTCATTGGGGTAATTTCACTGGGGCTATTGTAAGAAAGCTCTACACATTTTTAAAAAAGCCTTTCTCTATTGCATTCTAATTTCTTCATATTTCTTGTATAAATACTTGAGAGTAGAGATGGTATTCTTGTATAAATACCATTTTCTTAATTTTATAAGAAATTCCCAATCTTTTTCCATAATGGCTATACCATTTTATACCCCCACCAACAATGTATGACAATTTCAGAGGCTTTACAATTTGAATATTTCTCTCTCTTCACTCAACCCTATCTCCCAATATCCCTCCCCCCCATCCCCTTCTTCCCACACCACTAAGGTTTCACAACTCTAACCAGAACTTTCCTCCCTGCAGGTTTCACATGCTTTCCCCTCTATCTGGAACATCCTGTCCCTATTTTCTGCTCGATAAAAGGAACTTAAGACTGTTAAAATAATCTCTCTTATCTGAAGTCACCCTGGTTTTCATATTATCACCACAAATTTGGCCTGTACCTGTATTTTGTTGAATAAACTCTTTCATCCTTTCTCTTACATATATGGTCATTGGGGTAATTTCATTGGGGCTATTGTAAAAAAATGTTCATCTCTCCAATCCAAGGCAAATAGGGAACCACTCTTTGTCACCTTGGTTGAAATGTCACTTGTTATTTCCATACCAGTTTAAGGTCTCTGGATGCTGTAAACAAATCCATAAGAACATACTAGATTATTCTCTGGGTAGGGCACTAGAAAAATGACTCACCAAAGAGAATAAAAATTCAAGAAGAACTTTTTACTTCTTTTGGAATCCTTAAGACTTAGTACATGATAATTAACAGATGTTTGATAAATTAATAGCAAATCATGTGGTTTCCCTACTTAAAATTTTCCTCTAGCTTTTGACCACTTACAAGATTGAATTACAACCTTAACATGACATACAAGGTGGATCACACTCTGGAACCCATGCTGAACTCCTGAAAGTGTCCTTAGATACCTCAGTGGTTTCTGCTTGTATTCTCAGTTGAAATGTTTGTCCCCTCTTTAGCCAGTAAGCTTGTAATTCTAAGTTCAAGTGTAGTCAAACCAGGATTTCTCTGGGAACTTTCACCCAAAAGAACACCTACCCCTTCCATGCCCACCCTGATTTTCTTACCCTAATTATATCTACCTGTTGCACACCAGTCTGTCTCACATGAGCATTTTATTTTAATTCACTGTAGGAAACACATTGGTCTAGTTTACCATACTCTTCACTCCATGCTGAGATAATGATTAGATATATTATATCAAGTGACCCCTTTTCCCTGCCATAGCTAACCGAACCAGAGGGGAGAGCTAGCTCACATTCTCCCTTGAGAATCTGAAGTAATGAGCCAGGAATTATAATCAGATAGTTCTATACAAGCATGCAGACGAGATGGCTTTGGTCACAAATGTCACAGATAATCAGAAAAGAGTGTTCTGCAAAAAAGGCAAGGGAATGAAGTAGACCCTTGGAAGAAGATGCAATCTAAAACTGAAGCTCCAAAGGAAGAGTGGCAGACAGACAAAAGAGCCACTTGATAAACTTCCCAAACCCTTAAGATCTAGTTTAGCTTCCTGCTGCTCAGTTCAAGGAGGTTTCCTGTATTTATTCAATAAATTCCTTTTTTGCTTAATCTAACTTGGATTAAATATCTGTTCTCCAACAATCCTAAAATACCTTGTGCCAACTCTGATATAATCCTGAGTTTCAATAATTTTAACAAGTACAGATTCCTTTAACAAATGTCCAGAACCTAAATGAGCATTAAAAATTGCACTTAAGGCTGGGAACATAGCTCAGATGATAGAGTGCTTGCCTGGCACGCACAACACCCTGGGTTCAATCCCCAGCACCACAAAAAAAAAAAAAAATGCACTTGATGAGCTATAAATTCTAAGTTAAAGACTAGATTTACACGGAGCGCAGTGGCCCATGCCTGTACTCCCAGCAGCTCAGGGGGCTGAGACAGGAGGGTCCCGAGTTCAAAGCCAGCCTCAGCAAAAGAGAGGCTCTAAGCAACTCAGTGAGACCCTGCCTCTAAATAAAACACATTAATGTCATAAACTTGCATTAATGTAAGAAGGTCAGGAATAAAATGGTCAAAAATCTATTTGGAAAAGGACAGTCACAAGGGGTACATAGTTGCATTGGTCTCTTTCTTTCTTTCTTTCTTTCTTTCTTTCTTTCGTGGATCAGGGTTAGGGAGATCCCCACCACTCATATTTCAAAATATGATTAGAGACAATTTGGAATGTTGTCAACACAAAGAAATAGCAAATGTTCAAGTGGCAGATATCACAATTGCTCTGATCTGGTGATCATCATTGCATACATATACTGAAATGTTACACTGTATCCCATAATTATGGCCAATTATGTCTCAGTTAAAAATAAGTATATTTCGGGGAAAAAAGATGTCACCACTCAGAGCACTCATCTGGGGATGTTGGGAAGATGGCTTTTACCTAGGATTATCAGAAAGCAATCATAGAGAAGAGTATTTAGCCTTCCAATGGAAGGATATCAGATGAAATGTAAGCTCAGTCATGGAGGCCTGTCAAGAGGATAAGACTCCAAGAAGGACTAGAGGCACACCAGTCCCAATTTGATGAGCTAAATTATGTAACGGGAAAATTTCTGCCTTTGGTGTAAAACCAGGGCCAGGAATAATATGAGGGGAGTGAGATCCTTATCTTGAACACAAAGATAAATTCAACATTACTGATTTTTCCATTAATTTGGAGCTGCAGAATGGCTGGGCACAGCACTGTTAGTGATCCTGTCATTATTTTAAATTCTCATATTTTGTTAATCAGATCTTTTTGCATTAATTTTTATTTTTTAAACACACAAATATTCTTTCTCCTGACACTACTGATTTAAGGGGTTTCCTTAAATTCTGCACTTGAGGCAAATGGCTCACCCTCGTTTGGGCCCTGTGGTTGACCCGCTGTCTGCACAGTAGGGAAGTCTGCCCAGGCATCGGCCTCCACGTGGTTCCTCCACCCTGCTCCACAGAAGCACTAAGAGGTCAAGCCACTCCTCAGGGGGGAAAGAGAAACTTGGTGAATATCTCCAAAGGAAGTGGGGGCTGGGAACAGGAAGAAAAACAGTACTGTGGAGTGGGTTTCTGGTTCTCAGTGGGAGCTCTAGCGATACAAAAGCTGCAGGGATGTCCCACTCCCAACCCCTCGTGGGCACAGCTGAGATCAGACTTGACTCAGGCTCCAAACAAAATTTAACAAAGTCAAGCTTCACTGAAGCAGAAACAGAGCATTAACAACCAAGAAACCAAATGAGCAGACACTCATCAACTAGATAAAATAGAGATAGAATGGGGGTTAGAGAGGGAGATGGGCCTGCCAGGGAGCATAGAGGGCCTCAACAAAGGGTTGAAGAAGGAGGCCACAAGGTCAGTACAGAACAGTCAGAAGACAATGAAAAAATATCTGAAGCTTAATTAGGAATCAGGAACCAGGACAGGCACCAAGAGAAACCAAGATGCCACAGGGTTTGAAAAAGTCTATGCCAAACAAGGAACTGAATAAGATCTAAGATCAGAAGATCCCATTGGACCTGGAAGAAAGAGAATACAATAATATTAGAGTATCTGGTACCATTGTTAAGGTTACAAGTCAAATCAAGTTGAGGAGAGAAAAGGAATATATCACCAGTGAGCAGTCTGAGTTAGGCAGTCAGGCCTTCTGTTAGGAAAGTCAGCTGGCCGGTGCCTAGGAAGCAGTGAGCAAGACCCCAAAATTCCATGTGTAGAGATCTACCTAAAGGAAATAATCTGAAATATTCATAAAATACGTACAAAATATTCAACACACACACAAATCTATAAGCATGAAAAATGCAAACCACTTATGTGTCTAATCAGAAGAAATTTGGTTAAAAAATTAAAATTTGTCTATACAAAAGTACATTGTACACCAGTGAAATATTTAATATCTTAAATATATTAACATGTTCACAATACATTAAATAAAAACAAAATGCAATCCTCTAAGTTTATTAAAAACACAGCTATGTCAAAATACAAATGTATAGCCAGGTGTAGTAGTGCCTGCCTGTAATCTCAGCAGCTAGGGAGGCTGAGGTAGGAAGATCTCAAGTTCAAAGCCAGCCCCAGCAAAATCGAGGCTGGGGATGTGGTTCAGTGGTCGAGAGCCCTGAGTTCAATCCCTGGTACTGTCCCCATCACCCTCCACTGCCCCCCCAAAAAAAGTATAGCAAAAAGACTAGAAGAAAATACAGTAGGACTGGGGCTGCAGTTCATTGGTAGAGCGCTCACCTCGCACATGTGAGGCACTGGGTTCGATCCTCAGTACCACATAAAAATAAATAAAGAAACGGGGAGGGGAGGGGAGGGGAGGGGAGGGGAGGGAAGGGAGGAAGGAAAGAAACAGTAAAATGTCATAACTAAAACACACACACAAAAAAAATTCTAAGACTGATTTACCTGTATGTAGACAATGGGATTATGAATATTTATTTTCTTCCTTATCCTTTTCTCTATTTTTAAAATTTCCTATAATGATGGTATGATTTTTAAAAAAAAAAAAACTGGAAGAAAAAATGGGTGTTATTTTTAAAGAAAACCCTATCTTCCAATCCTGAGGAAGAATGTTATAAACCTCAAAAAAGGACCAGGAGCACACTGGCACCTACCTAGGGGATACTTCCTCTGCCTTTTGTGTAAAACTAAGTAAGGCCAGGATTAGGGTAAGGGGAGTGAGGCACTTGCCTAAATGAACCTCAAGTTCCCTCAGAGAATCGCCAAAACGCATAACAGTCAAGATAAACAATACTGCAATATTTTCTCAAATCCAAATTAGGGCAAAAAGAAATCCATGATAAACAAATTTCAAATTTTCAAATAAAGACAGTATTGATATCGATTTTTTTTTCTTTTGTCTAAGGTTCCAATATGACTAGGCACAGTCCTGTTACTGACCCTGTATTTATTTTAAATTGCATTCTCCCAGGTTCTGCCAGACCACAACTCCCACAAAGCCCTCCTTACCCTGACTAGCCCAACTTCTCTGCCCAGTGACTTTCTTGGATTAAAAGAGAAAAAAATCCTTTCCATTCAGAAGACATACATTGAATGGCACTCCGTCACCAACTCTAAGGAGAGCACTAATCTTTTAAAAGAATACCATTCTAAAATATTTATATATTAACAACTATACTCGAGCTTTAATGGAGATATAAACATATGATATACACATAAACATTCAAAAATCAAGTGAATGAAAGTGAACTATAATAATTAGCTCAATTAGCCATACTTAGGGGAAGTTTATCAGGGCCTAGGACCACCTGGTTACATAGTTGCACATACCTGAAAAATAAAAGGAAAAAAAGGCCTCTACAGCCTCATTTTTACAAAACAAAATCACTGACCACAAAACATCACCACCCTAGACAGCAGTCTGAAAAATTGCTCTGGTAATAACAAAAATATAATCCAAATATCAGGGGGAAGAAACATACAACATAATGCTGCATGGCCTATTCCCCATCAGACCTCTACATCGTTCAGCTACTTTACAGCACATCTGTTTAGGACACATCCAAAAATAACAGTGTGGAGATTCAGCTCTGTGCCAAGCACTTTCACATGTATTATCTAATTGTATCCTCATGACAGCCCTGTGAGGCTGATATTATTATATCCATCTTGCCAAAGGGGACCAACCACAGGTTCTACAAGCAGAATTCCAGCCTTTTGCCCAAAACCTGGGTGTGTACCAAATGCTCTTGGCCTGTGCCCACCAGGCTCATTTCCTAAAGCCCACCCATAAAACATGCTTCAATCCTCCAGCACATTCTACTGTGATTTTCTCATCATGTTACCAAACTTCCACTAGAGACTCAAGTTCCATTTTATCAGTAAAGAAAATGAGCTACAGGGGCTGGGGATATAACTCAGTTGGTAGAGTGCTTGCCTAGCCCCATGTAGTGGGCCAGTGTGCAGTCCTGAGATCTAAGGTCTCCTGGCACAATTCACTCCCCCACTGAGGGAGAAGAGGTGTTCTAACACTCCTCCTATTGTGTTCCTATTAGGTTAAGCCCCCAACCCCCAGGGCGGGGAGAGGAATGACAAGAGAGACTGCCAAGAACCTACTGGTACAATGGCCTTCAGCACATCATCCTTACTTTCCAGCACAGTGGAGATCATTTCCCAGACCAGATTGTGGAAGGGATTTCAACCACAAAGCTTGAATTACATTTCTTCCTTCCTGGCCCTGACCCTTCTTCTTTTGACCTTTGTGTTTACTCTAACAACAGGGGGCAGAGTGCAGTCTATAATGTGCCAAAAAGGAGCCTAGGTACTGTCAAGACCGCTCCTTATCACCACCATGTTTACTTCCACAGGAGGTAGGAGGGACCTGGACCAACAGGTAGCACATTCCAATGAGGGCCAGCATTGTAAGTCAGGGAGGGATTGAGAATGAGGTTCTTAAATTCACCATCTGTATTCCTTTCACTTTCACTTTCACTAAGGCATCTTAAAAAACTGAGGCTCCTGACAACCTGATCTGAGTTGGCAGGGAAGGCTACAGTTGGAGAGGACAAGGATGTAGAACTTACTATGTTCCATACCCTCCTCCCTCAGGGCAGTAAAAGGGAACAAGGCAAGTAACCTCTCAGCTTTCAAGCAGTAATTAATTGCTCAAAGTCAAGGGTTTTCAATGAAGTGAAAAACGGTAGCATTAGACAAAATCATATCGTGAACATATCCCAATAGGGTTACATTAGTAAGAACATGTGGTGGGGGGTGTGGAAAGTATTTCCTGTGAAATGTTGAACAGAAAGATGCCTTGAGGCTTTTCTCTGATGCTGAGTATTAAGAGATGCTGACTATGGTGGAAGCCTGCAATTAGTGATTCAATCCTAAGGAAACCTGAGAGTCCAACACTGAGGACATCGCCAATTGGCTCAGATTAGAGTTCAAATGCAAACAGATCCTGTACCTAAGTACATCACCTTCTCCCCACCCCCACTGATCTACACAGTACAGCCATCCATTTTGTAAATAAAATTATTTTCAAGGTCAAAAGTATAATTTTACAAATTCCCAACACTGAAAGGGGTTTCCACACCTCTCCTACTACTACCCCAAACTGTTATAGTTAAAGCTTTGTCCCAGGGTTTCATGAACTGACTTCCAGACCACTCACGTATAATCGAATCAAGCCTTTATTGAAGCACACGGGCGGCGGCTGACCAGAACATAAAGCTGTTCCCCTGATCAGCCCCGAACAATTGCAAGGGCACTCCTTATAAGCCTGAAAACCGCAAAAGGGATGTTCAGGGGGTCTAGCCAATGCAAGCAAGCCAGGTTACAGAAGCGGGACAGTGCAGTCAAGCAGAGGGAAGCCTAACCAATCACAGTTAGCCCAGTCACCCCAGTTACAGAAACAGAGCCCCGTTACCCTAGTTACAGAAACAATACCCCATTAGGTAGTTCCGCGTTCTTAAAGGTTTCTATAGCAAAAGGAAAAGAACATCTTGCTCCAGTCATGCTTCTTCTACTTGGCATGGTTGTTTTACAGGATGAAGTCATAAAACAAAATGGAGTCACATTTGCTCCTACTATCACAAAACTAGCAAGAGTTGTCAAGTCCTAAAAAAGTCTGAATGCACTCATCATCCCTCAAATGTCAAACTCCTCCCTCTTCTGAGTTCCCTGAATCTGTCCTTGCTTCCTTCCCTTTCCCTGTCTCTAGAGACTATTACTCCCTATTTCAGGACTTCACTCTAGTAATTGCCCCCCTGCCTTGGATTTTCAATTGCTCCTCTATTCCACCAGTATTTTAAACATGCTACAAGTCTCTCTGATCTTAGAAATAAAGAAAGAAAATCTTGTTGACCCTTTCTTGATCCAACTGGCCAGCACCACCCTTTCTTCTCTTCATGACCATGCATTTAAAATGCCTATTTTCTTTCTCCCTTTCCTTTTCCATGTTCTACCCCCCATCATTAAGAAACTTCTTAAAATGGGGCTTCTGCCCTCTCCCAGGTATAATATCTCTTTGTGGCTCAATCCAGGAAACACTTTCCAAGTGCCTCTCACATGGCAGCTGTGTAACACTTTTCACTGGTGACATTCTTCAAACACTCTTTCCTCTGGACTCCAAAGGGCAGTACATGCTCAGATTTTCTCCTACAGCTCTGTCCACTTTTTCATCTCCTTCAAGAGCTCCTCATTTCTTCTGTTCCTTAAATGCCAGTGTGTCACCAGTCATCTTTGTTCCCTCTGTAACTGCTCTGTGGGTCCTGGGTGATCTCAACCCTTAAGCACTTTAGCATCCCTTCACTATATTCATAACACTGACAACTCTCTCCAGAGGTCCAGACCCATAATGACCTGAGCACTGTTGCCCCTAGGTCTCAATGGGCCTGATGGACATTTCCACTTGTTTTTTTGTTTATTTGTTTGCTTTTGGTACTGAGGGCATACCACTGAGCTGCATCTTCAGTCCTTTTTATTAAAAAAAAAAATTGTTTTTTAGTTGTAGATGGACACAATACCTTTATTTTATTTTTATGTGATGCTGAGGATTGAACCCAGTACCTCACACATGCTAGGCAAGTGCTCTACCACTGAGCTACAATCCCAGTCCCTTATTTTTATTTTTTGTGACACAGGTCTTACTAAGTTGCAGACACTGGCCTTGAACTTGTGATCTTCCTGTCTCAACCTCCTGAGTCAGTAGGATTACAGGCATGTGCTCTATTCATACCTGGCTGTATTTGTAATTTTCACAGGGACCCCAAACTTAGCCACAGATATCTCTTCATAAAACCTCCCCTGCTTCATCTCCTGTGTTTCTTGTGACTGTGAATCTAACTACCATCTACCCTATATTCTATTTTCAAAATCTCCCTTTCCCAATGTGTAATTAATCTTGATGATTTTTCTTCATCTCTTTCAAGTTCACTTACTTTGGCCATATTCACTACCTCTACCTTGTTTCAGACCCTCCTCACTTCTCTCATAGAATACTACAATTTCGAGCTGGGGGTATAGCTCAGTTGGTAGAGTGCTTGCCTTACATGCCCAAGGCCCTGGGTCCTAATCCCTAGCACCACCAAAAAAAAAAGAATACTACAGAATACTACAATTTCTTGGTGTACTCTTAGAACAGAAACCTTTGAAGGGGGCTGCTCAACTCAGTGATTCACCTTTCTCTGGACATGCCCTCTCACTAATCAGTCATGTTTGCACTAAATAATACCATCAGAGACATCTGACCAAAGCTGGGACATTCAGATTTTTCTCCCAGGAAAGTTAAATGTGGTGTAAATCTGTGACCTCATGAACTGGTGAACAGAGAAAGTACATCTTCAGCAAAACAGAAGACCAAAGCAGGAGCACACAAAACATAGAAGTGCCAGAGAAAGAGACAATTCCTGATAGCCTCTTTCTTCATAATGTCAGACGTGTCCCAAGGGCCAGCAGCACTCTCAGCCCTCGACTTCATGAGAGATACTCCCCTCTTATCTTTTTCACATTTCCCTTCTTATTTCAGCTAATTAGGTAGTTAGCGGCCATGTGTCCACCAAGAGTCTTGGCTAATGCCACTCAGTTCTCCTCATGGAATCTCAGTCCCCATCTATAAAATATGAGACTGAATTAGATGGACTCTGAAGGCTTTAGGCATTCACACACTACATTTTTCAGGCAGAGAATGTGTTTTTCCCCCTATATTTAGAAAATGTGAAAAATACATGGTTACCTCTTATCTAATGACAGCCAAATGCTATGTTTATAATAATCAAGTTTTTAAAGGATGCTGAGCTTAAAAGCAAGTAAAAATAACCTATTTTTAACACAAATAAAGTGTTTTATTCTTATTAATTTTCAACCCATTTACCAAAACTGTACATTTTATGTATTTATTTTTTTAAAAAAAATCTCTGAATTAAAACATTTTTCTGCAATTTAGCAGATCTCATTTGGTACTCCGAAGGTGGGCCAGTCCATTATCAACATGTTTTTATGTTTTTTAACATAGTTAGAAAATAATTTTCATTTTTCATCCCTATACTATTGCAAAAAAAAAAATCACAATTGTTATGGTTTGGGTGTGTGGCATACCCAAGAATTCATGTGTTAGAAAACGCACAAATTTTCAGAGGTGAAATGATTGGGTTGAGAGCCTCAACTTAAATCAGTGGATTAATCCACTGATATGGATTAACTGGGCAGTAACTGTAAGCAGGTAGGGTGTGGCTGAAGGAAGAAGGTCACTGGGGATGTGCCTTTGGTGTTTATATTTTGGCCCTAGTGAGCAGAACTGGTGTTCCTGTGTACTTGCACTCTGCCTTGCTTGCTCGCGCACTGGGCGGGTGGGCGGGCTCGCTCGCGGGCGCTCTCTCTCTCTCTCTCCCCCCTCTCTCTCTCTCTGCTTTCTGATTGCCATGTCCCAAGCTGCTTTCCTTCTCCACACCCTTCCACTATGGTGTTCTGCTTCACCTCAGGCCCAGAGGTATGAAGTTGGCCATCTATGGACCTTTGAAACTATGAGCCAAATAAACTTTTCCTCTTCTAATTTTTCTTGTCAGGTTTTTTGGTCACAACAATGAAAAAGCTGATTAATCTTTCGTCATCTCAATAGTTTCAAGATAAATTCATAAGCCACTTATTAATGTCCAACATACAAAGTACATATTACATTGCTGATAAAGTACTTGGTAAACAGCTAAATGCTGATAAAGGGTCTGATTCAGCAGGCTGAGTGGGGTCTTGGGACCCAATTTTTTTATAAAGCCTCCCAGACACACACATCACCTGTCAGTTTGAGAAACTGCTCGCCAGGGTTAGCATATATTTTAGGTCTCTCAAACAAAAAGTAAAAACTACAGTATACTGAGAATCCTTAAAATAGAATATTTCTTCATATTAAAAACCTCAGAGAGAGAAAAAGCAAAAGGAAGGAAGGGATGAACAGATGGACAGTGTATGTGTGACTAAATTAAACAAACTCCATTAATAGTCTGGGGTAAGAGAAGTGCTGAGGAAGTCTGGCCATGATGGCTCTTTGTCTAGGGAGGAAGCTAATGACTACCAACGCCTATTCTCCTAAAAAGACTTGGTACTGGGGGAAAGTATTATATCCACATTTTAAAAGGCCATTCAAGACTGTACAGAAAAGATTCCTCTTTGCCAGATGTCTGCTCAAGCTAGTCTGAATGTCAGGAATCAGGAGAAAGAGGGAGGTCAGCCTAAGGTTGTCTCACACCACAAGAACTGGGGGTCAAAGGGAAGAGAGGCAGACTCAGCTGTAGAAATAATTTTCTGTTCCAGAAATTTTCTGTTCCAGAGTTTTTGCAAATGTACAGAAAAGAATGCTAATATCTTGAAACTTCCCTGGGGCAAGGAGGATACTGCTGCTGGAAGCTGAGACCCCAAAGAGAGTCCCACATCACCCTCCAGGGTTCCATCAGACCATGTGGTCACACACCCACCACAGTCCTGTGTGACTGCCGCTGCCCAGCACTCCTGGCAACATTTCAAACAAATCTTCACATGAGAGAGAGCAGGGGGCAAAAGAAAGGACAAGGGTCCTGGAGTTGGGAGACCTAGTCCTGGCCCAAGTTCCACAAATGACAAGCTATGACCTTAAGCAAGGCACTACACTTTTCTGTTTGCTTATTGGTAAAATAAAAATGTTGTGAGACTGGATTAAAGAGAGAAAAATCTCTGACCTTTGGAGCTGGGTAGTTGCCATACTTTGGTAATTCTTCAGGGATACGAAACGTGCAACATATGTGTTTCTAAATTCCATACAGGAATTCAATAATCAGTTCTTCAAAAGACAACACTACTTTCATGGCTAGCACCACCCTTTCTTCTCTTCATGACCATACATTTAAAATGTAGGAGTAAGCAATAGAAGGAAATAATTACAAGCAGTTCTCTGATAGCCGAACAGTAGGGGAAGGAACTGGCAAAGCACTCCTTCCTCAGGGAAGGAGAGGGGGATGGGCACTCTCTCCCGCTCCAATCACTCTTTGATTTCTCTGACATCGGCACATTTTCAAAATCTAATGGCAAAGAGATTTTCTGTTCAAGGGTCTTTTTTTGGGGGGTGAGGGGAAACTAGAGGTTGAACCCAGGGCCTCATGCATGCAAGGCAGGCCCTCTACTACTGAACTATATTCCCAGACGCTTTAAAGGGTCTCTTAACAAGTATTCAGAAAGTTGGAGAATTTCCTTAAAGCCACTTCCTGCGTTCATTGTCCAAGCAGTACTGGCAGTAGTATCCTCTTGGGTCTCAGCAATCTGGCTGATGGTCCAAAGACCCCTTCAGCCTGGGTGCAAGACCCAGAAGCGGTCAGACACTCCCTTCACCTGCCACTATCCGCACATAGGAAGGTTTCTCATCTGATTCTTGGCCCTGAGGTAATTCAACACGTGCTCTGAGCACAGAGGTTTGTATTTCAATTCCAAGTTAATTTAGTTCCTTTCCACCCCCAAGATATGTAGTACAAAGCACCCACTTTTTGGAGGCAGGGGTGGGGGTGGGAAGGAATGCTGAGGATTGAACCCAGAGGAGCTTTACCACTGAGCTATATTACATTCCCATCCCTTTTTATTTTTTTTTTATTTTAAGATAATGTCTCACTAAACTGCTTAGACCTTCCAAAGTTGCTGAGGCTGGCCTTAAACTTGCAACACTCCTGCCTCAGCCTCCCAAGCCACTGAAAACAACCATGTTTTTAAATTTTTTTTTCGCTTTCTCTTGAGTAGAAGAATGTCTTAGTTGGTTCTCTAGGCAGATGTGGAATCTAAATCTTTTTCTGACAGCCATCTTCACCTGACCACACCTTCCTAACACCAGAGTATATTCTACAGAATAATTAACCTTCCACTACTGCTGTCCATGCTAATGGGGAACATTTGCTCTGGAGCCCTCAAAAGCTGGTTCATTTTCCTCCCTGCCCTCAACCCACCAATCTTCAAGAAAAGCACCATGTTTCTAGTGCAGTTTACCTAATACACATATACAAACACACACACACACACACCCCTGCTCTCTTAATGATCTAGCCTCCTCCTGGAAAAGCACAATCAGGGGATCCTAACCAGGCAGGCGTGACTCCTAAGCAGATGGCAGGCCTCATAATTAGGTCATTACATAATAACTTTTCTCTAACCAGCTTCCCCACACTTCATTCCAAGACTCTGGGTTGATGAGCCTTACACTGTGGTTACTTTAATTATAATTTGCTCTTGGGAACACAGTAATACCATGTTTTGATAAAAGGAAAGAAACCGGGTGAGAGAGTGTAGGAGAAATAAAAGTTGGAAGGTTGTTTTTACCTTCAGTTTTGAGTAGTCCAGACTTGTACTGGTAACTTCTTTTGGGACCTTAGTATCCCAACCTGTAAGAGACTCAAGCCAATCCCCTGGAGCAGTGGTCCATTACATGCTTCATGTGTAATTGTTACATCACATAATTGGACTTCTAAGGGATACCATATCATTTAAGTATCATGTGAGACTCTCGGCCACTCATCACTGAGCTAGGACTGAACACAGGTGCCACACAAACATGGAAGCTACTACTCTCAGTGACCTCCAACCTCAGACACTCAGAGACCTCATTTGCCTCAGAGAACTCTAATGTTTTCCACTCCACTTCCAGTGCAGGTTCCCCGTGCTGGAGCTAATTATTTTTCCTGGAGCTAATCATACTCTAAAAATCATCCAACACCAAAACCACCATTCTTACCAATCTTTTAGTTTTTACAGAATCCTCGGTATCATCCCTAGGTTTTATATGGACAGTCTGCAGCTTACAAAAGGCGAACTCATACATGATCTCATTTCCTTATTATAATAAACCTGAATTATCATTCTGTAGATTCAAAAACTGAGCCCCCAACCCATAAATGTTACCCAAAAGTTCACATAAAATTGAAGCAATAATTTAGGATTAAAAGAAGAGACTCTTCTATTAAAGGGAGAGATTCGTGATCATCAGCTGGCATACTACACAATGGCAATACTGAACTAGAGATCTGTGTCTCTATGCTACTCCTTACCCTCCAAGGAACTGGGCTTAACATTTATACTTTGGTCACCCTGAGTTTCCCAAGTTCTTATGTTGGCCTGGGACAGTGGCTGTGTTAGCCCCTGGTTTCAGTGGGCTGGCCTAGGGGCTTGTGCCTGCGCTCACTCAAATTCTTAGACAGCAATACCCAATGATACCTTCTTCAGAAGACCTGAATTAGTAAGGCCAATTGGATGTTAGGCTCTAAAACCCACTGAAAGTAAGAAAAACCAAATTTAAGAGTCGCTTATCAAAAAAGTATGCATGGAGGAGCTTTATATATGACGTGGCATGTGGTACAAAGAAAAGAGGAAGACCTTTAGGTCAGAAGGTTCCAAGGTTTAATCTAGCCAAAAAACTTACTTGTTTATGTAATCTTGAAAAAGTCACTCAGTTATTATCCATATTTTGCAGATGTGGAAACTCTCTGCCAAGGCTATTAAGAAGCACTATAGGAAAAAGTTTTATTTATATATATATATATATATATATATATATATATATATATATATATATATAAATTTTATACACACACCACACACACACACACGCTAGGCCCATTTTCATATATATATATATATATATATATATATATATATATATATATATGAAAAATGGCCTAGCATAGTGCTGAGCTGCTGGGAAAAAAACAACACTTCCCTACTAGCACCATAATCTGCCTGTTTGGCAAAATGTACTCCTACCCCTGTACATCACTGCCCTGAGGAGTCTGGGGAAAACTCAGAAAAATATGCAGTGCAGTCTGCAAAAACACTGTGGGATGGACTAGAGGATTTTGAACTCATTAGAAAGCATAGCAAAGAGCCCAGGGTGATCAGCAGTGGGGCAGGTTCTGTCCAAGCACTGTATTTCTAAAATAATCATTGTGCAGCTTTTTAGGCCTTTTCCAGGTGAGATGCTTAAAAATGAACTGAGAACAAAGCAGTCAACTGCAAAGCTGTGAGCCTGTGAACCTAAGGCAAAGTGGGTGGTTGAATACCAGGCTGGTAATGAGGCAGAAAGGCAGGCAGGAGAATTCTGGCTCCGGGAGGCCATGGGTTTTGGAGGAGACTTACTGCAGTGTTAACAGGAACCGCTTACACAGCTTGGGGGATCTCAAAGAGGGCCTGGCAATGATAATATTCAAAAGGCTTAAAAACACAAAAGAAGTTGGGAAACCTAGGTACCAATTGTGGCTGTAACCAACTATGTGACCTTAGGCTAAAAACTCTTCAAAGGCAGTTAGAAAGTATTTTTTTCTTTGTATTTTCTGAATCACCTAAAATAATAAATAGCCAATCCTGACTAAGTACTGAAATGAAGGAGCACCTGGCTCCTGAGCTCTCTGGCCCTCAGTTTTCTCTCTTATATCGCAAAATGTTTGGAAATCTTATCTCTAGGGCCACTCTAGAGCTCATATTCATTCCATTGTTCTTTACATGTACACAGTTTTTTACTCTAACAGCATATCAAAATCATCCTGCAAGTTTTAGAAAAGGTAGGTGTTTTAGTCCCCCATCTAGAACCCACTGGGATTCAGAATCCTTAGAGTGGTAGGTTTGGTTTGGCGGGTGGGGGTGGGACTCCACAGGTGATCCTAATAGGTAGCTGGCAGTGAAAGTCAATGCACCAGGCTTCCAAACAAACACAGTCAACTTTATGTAACAGAACAGTGGGGCTGAGTCCTTCTTCCATATCTTCTTTCTGCTAAAATCAGCAGCCTTCATTTCTGAGACCAAATCTGCCCCATTTCTAAGGAGTGAAGCCTTGGTGTTAGAAAAGGATTCAAATACTGGCTCAAATAATCAGTAGTAATGTGACCTGGGCTCACTTATAACATGAGCAACCACTAACCTACTTCACAGGGTGTGATGAAGAGTATGTGAGAAACATAAAGCACCTTGCCCATGTCCAAACACAGAAACACTCATCAAATGGGTAACCCCATCTCCCACCACCCCTTATTCCAACGTAACAACCATCAGGTGGGTCTCTGACATCACCTGCACCTCCAGAAAAACTCTGGTTACAGAATTACTGATACATGATATACTTCATTTCCAGCAGTTGTCATGGGCATCTGGTTCCCTATACCTCATTTTAAGAAGAAAGACTAAACCCATTTTCTTCTTAACTAATGATATTCTATATGTTATACTGTAAAACAAAAATAAACAAAAAAGAAACCAACAATTGATGGCTTCAGGTGGTACAAACATCCAGAAATCCTAGTCGTTGACTGGTCAAAGCAGGCCTCACCCTGAGTGCCTGTGACATCTGTGCATATCTAAAACCACCCTTGGGGCTGAGATAACTGTATGACTTTGTTCATACTCCTTAGTTCATACATTTGTTTTATATGATCTACCACAGCCACGTACTTTTTTTAATGCAGATTTTTATGATGTTTGTATTTAATGGGCTGAGCTTATTGAGTACACCTGCTTTATTTATTTTTATCAAATGACACATCTGATCTGAGGATCAAGGTTTTTACTATGGTTAAGACTATCTCCGTATATTATGTGGGAGAATGTTTTATAAGAGCTCAATCTGGATCCTCCAATAGAATGAATAAAGGAATCAAAAAGGCAGCCTCTGATTTAAAAAAAAAAAAAAAATCTTCTGCTGTGTTTTTAGATGCCTTTTAGGAAAGGTAGAAGGCTAGGGGTGTAGTTCAGTGGTATGACACTTCCCCAGACATGCGAGGACCTGGGTTCAATCTCTAGCGCTGAACACACACAAAATAATACCTGTAGAAAAAGTGGACTCGGTCCAGAGAGACATATAAACAATATGGTCATAAGCTTTGCTAGAAGTCAGTCTTCTTTCATAGCCTGATCACAAAACCATTATTAGTATCAGCTGAGGTTAAAGGGCACAGTACAAATGAGAAAGCAGGGTGTTCACTAAATCCTTTGGTCAGATTCAGAGCAGAGATTTGTGTGATTGGACAGGAGTTAAATATTCCTCAGACCAGACAATACATTAACACCAGTGGAGTCGGGTCAAAGTCATGAAATAAACCAAGGAGAGTCCAGATGAGCAGCAGAGTGTATAATGGACAAAGGTGAGAATACAATTATTGGACTCTGAAACTGGGTAGTGGTTAAACACTGACAAGACCTAGGAAGAGGGGCTGGGGTTGTGGCTCAGCAGTAGAGCACTTGCCTAGCACATATGAGGCACTGGGTTCGATCCTCAGCACCACATAAAAACAAATACATAAAATAAAGGTATTATGTCCAACTACAAATATATATATATATATATATATATATATATACACACACACACACACACACACACACACACACACACACATTTTTTTTTAATCAGCAGGAAAGGATCTGTGAACAGAATCGATGCAACACTAGAAAGGAGTTTTGAGAGGTTGAGGTAAGTGCCCCAGAAATAAAGAGTGATCCTGAGGCAGACCTGCCATAAGCATTCAGGTACAGAAAAGAGCACTTGGACTAAATAGTTCAAGCACAGGGAAGTCGCAGCAGTTAGGTTTTTTATTCAAGGAAATTTCCATAAAGAGATAAAAATCTCTTTAGCCAAGCAAAATGATAAAAAGAAAACACAGTCCAACTGGTTCTTCTAAAATAACCTACAGAAGCTAGCTCTGCAAGGCCAGTGAACAGGTCAAAAGAATTCTGTGTGGCTCTGTTCAATGTGTGAACAAGGGACAATAGGAAGCAGACATGAGGACAAACTGGGAGCTTCACCTCCTTTTTGATGACCTGAGCTAAAAACATGGCTCCGTCCTCTCACACCAGCCAAGTACACCACGTCATTCTCTGCAGTCTCCATGCTGGAGAAGGCACATTAATTTCCTGGTCACTTCAGCAGGTATCACAAAGGTAAAGAGGTGGACTGGGACCTGCTCCGGAAATACCCAGTTTTAGCTGGTATTATCACACAGCTCTATCAGCAGCAGCAGAGCTGCTAAGGATTAAAGCAGAGGACACTAGGGACTTTGGGCAACAACAGCGTTTGAGAACAGGAGACAGCACACATTGCAAGTATATGATCAGCCTGCTCCCCAACCCCCAGACAGCCACTCTGCAGCGCCCGTCCTTTTTGGAGGACAGCACCAGGGCAGGAGTGATTCAGCACACACCATCCCCACTAACCTTGTACACAGCCTACTTAATATAGCAGGCTTAGATGTCTCAATACTCAACTGGCAACTCTAAGATTCTGCACATCGCAGATACTGGGGCAACTCAAGAACCGTTTTTAGGTTTGCATAATTTTTCTAGTTAGGAATCCTACTACCTAATTGGTCCTATCCTTGGCTTAACCACTTACTAACTGGAAAAGTCTCAACTTCTTTAAAGTTCCATTTTCACAGTTGTAAGACGGAAATCATAATATCTATCCTGATAACTTGGAAGTTGACAGATGAAATGAGATAAAACATAAAGGAATTTAAGGTAGCTTAAAAATATGGTGTTCCCTCCAATCTCTCCTCTCACCTCCCTCAATCATCATGTTTTAGAGAGCTAGGACATAAAACAAAGAGAAAACTATACGATTCTACATTTAATGTCGCTATGAAAAGATGAATATCAGTGGAAATTGGTAGGGAAAGCAGTTTTGGGGGAACAGATTTCAGCCGGCTTCTGAAGGATTGGTAAGACTTTAAAAGGCAAAACCATTTTGTATGTCTAGATTTTAAGGCACATGTACTTAAACTACAGCTATAACATATATATTTAAGGAGTTAACATTATTAATTTGAGTAACTTGGAAAATACACAGATTTAAGGCCTAAAATGGATAAAGGCCTCAATTCAAAAGCAGCAAAAAAAAAAAGAAGAAGAAGGCCTGTTAGTACCCTACATTACCAACTGAAACAAGTGGAAATCAGTCAAAACCAGGAAGATCTGCTGGTCATTCACAACACCACTTTGATTTCACCTTAGAGATTTACTGTGGTCCCCAAGGTATGTAAGTATTATTCCTACAACCAGATGACCCAAGGCAGGAGAAATAAGACTATGTTTCAGAAGGAAGTCTCTATAAATGACTTATAAATCACTTCATTTTGGAGCCAAGGGAGTCACAGTTGATTTTATATTTTAAACCACAAAGACCACAGACCATCTAATGAAACTTAAATTGGAAAGTTGGGGCAAAAATGTCACCAAGGGACCTGCTGACAATTTTCCTAACATTTTTATTAATAACTGCCAGTTACCCTCTCCTGGTTCTTCTGCTCCACAGAGTAGTCAATGAAAGAAGACAGGGAAGAAAGGGAGAGGAACCAAGAGACCTAAGAAATCCACAGACTGCAACAAAAGAAAGACTATCACTCCAAAATCCCAGTTTCTCCTACCTAGAATACAATTTTCAAAAAACAGTCTACAACAGTATCGCACTCAGCCAACGAACTGGTCTCCTGACTTGCCAATGTTCTTACTAGGCAGTGCCTAAACCCCACCTCAAGATCTAGCATATCACTGCTTCTCCAGTTTTGCCCCTGAAAGACATCTGCAATATCTGAAGACGTTTCTGGTTGTCACAACTGGGGAGACAAGAAGCATCAAGGGAGTACAGGCCAAGGATGCTAACATCCTATAATGCACAGGACAGCCCTCCACAACAAAGAATTTTCTAGCCTGACATATCAGTAGTGTCAGGGGTGGAAAACCGTGCTCCAGGCACTGATCATGCATACATCCCATGCTAACAAAGTTATACCTATTAAATCAGAAATGTTGACAAAGGCTGTGACAAGCATAGATTAACTATTTACAAAAATTGAACATATGCCTTTTAAAAGAATCCATCATAGAATTTTTTACAATAAAGACGTGTATTAAAGTGTTTTTAAGGACTGTAGGCACTTTGTGGAGACAGACTAGGAGGAATTTTCTTAGCCTCAGAAGTTTATATTTATGTGGATGCTAACATACAATAAGGGTAGACAGAAGTAAAGAATAGAAGTTCAATGGATTAAACAAAGGGGAATGAAGGGAAGGGAGGGAGGATGGGAATGGGAAAGACAGTAGAATAAACCAGACATAACTTTCCTATGTTCATTCATGAATACATGACCATTCCATGTTTGTATAATATGTCAAAATACACTCTACTGCTATGTATATCTAAAAAGAATTAAAAAACAAACAAAAAAAAAACTTCTAAAGAAGTTTACATTTAATCATGGACAGCCTATTCTATGTATCCTGTCTTGATAGTTGAATCACTGGATTCATGAAGTGGTGTGTATGAAAAACAAGAGTGTTTACTGTGTTTACAATGAAAACTGTGAATAAATAAACTCTAGCACCATTTGATTCATAATGAACATTTAGCCACTTACTAACAGTAATATCATTCACAGTACATCACTGAAAATGGTTTTGTTTTGTGCCTTTTGTTTGTTTTGTTTTCAGTTGACCCTTTCAAAGAAGGTCAACATTTTTGAAAAACGTTTTTTAGTTGTAGATGGTCACAATACCTTTATTTATTTATTTTTATGTGGTGCTGAGGATCGAACCCAGTACCTCATGCATGCTAGGCAAGCATACTTCCACTGAGCCACAACCCCAGCCCCAACATTTTTTGATTTTAATTATTTTGGTTATTTTTTTTCCAAATATATTAAACCTATTTGAGAAGTTTAAGTTAATGAAATTCAGTCAGAAACATTTAAAATAAGAAAAATACTGAAAATGTTCAGGCCATATTTTTATTACTTACAAATGATATAACTGTCTGCTTAGAAAACCCAAGACAATCGGCTAAAAATAACTAACAAGAGTGAAGAAAGGTAGTTATAAAATCAACACACAAAAAACTATAGCTTTCTAAAATTAAAAAGGCTGACAGTCCAACAGTTTGTCAAGAATACAGAACAACAAAAACTTTTCACACACCAACGGCAGGGATATAAAATGGTACAATTTTATACGAAACTATTTTTCCAAAGCTAAACATACTCTTAACATTTGAGCCAGCAATTTCACTCCTAAAGAAATGAAAATAAAGCCCACACAAATACCTGCAAAAGAATATTAATAGCCAAAATGGGAAAAAATTCAATTGCCCTTCAAAGAATGAATGGATAAAAAATTTTGGAGTATCTATACAATGGGATACTACTCAGCAATAAGAAAGAATTAAACTGCCTTCGCTCTGACACAACCAACATGGATGAATCTCAGAAATGTAATGCTGCAAAAAAACAACCAGAGAGAAAAAATGAGTTCATATTAAACATCCCAACTCCAATGTGGAGATTATCTGACTGAAAGAAAAACAAAGACCAACTATATGCTACAAAGACTATTACAAGGTCATTTTATAATAATAAAGGAGTCACTGCATCAAGAGGACATAATAATCTTATGAACATAGTAACAAAGCTTCCAAATAAACAAAGCAAAACCAAAAGAACTACAAGAAGTAGGCAAATCTCCAACAGTTGTTGGAGATTTCAATGCCTGTCTCTAAAACTGATAGAATAAACAGAAAATCAATAATAGAAGACTTCAACAAATATTATAAACCAACTTGATACAACTGACATTTGCAGACACTCCACTTAAAAGAAAAATATATATTCTTTTTTTAAAATTTATTTTTTAGGTGTAGATGGACACAACACAATGCCTTTATTTTTATGTGGTGCTGATGATTGAACCCGGGTCCCGCCCGTGCTAGGCGAGCACTCTACCACTGAGCCACAATCCCAGCCCCGAAAAATATATATTCTTTTCAAATGCTCACAGAAGATCAAGATATACCACATTCTAGGCCATAAAACAATCCTCAATGAATTTTAAAAGATTTAACTCCTACAGAGCATATTATATAAATATAATGATCTTAATGGAATGAAATTAGAAATGAATAATAGAAAGAACTCAGGGAAAATGCTCAAATATTTGAAAACTAAATAAAATACTTCTAAATAACCAGTGTCAAGAATAAAATAAAAAGAACAATTAGAGCCAGGCCTGGTGGTACGTAGCTGTAGTCCTAAATACTTAGAAGACTGAAACAGAAGGATCATTTGAGCCAGGAGTTCAAGACCATCCTGGGTAACACAGTAAGACCTGCCTTTCTGGAGGGGGGAAAAAAAAAAGCTGGTGTGTGATTAGAAAGTATTTTGAAATAAATGAAAAAGAAAAATAATGAGCTGCTAAAATTTCAATGGGATGAAATTTTTATAAATGTCATCTAAGAAAAACAAAGATGCACTAGAATATAGAAATAGTCAAGATGGGCCAGGGTAGGGGGAGAATAAGGGTATACAGGGAAAGCTGGACCCATCAGACATTAAAATTTTTAAATATATTGTTTAAATACAAAATGAAAAATGTTACTGTTATAAGAACAGAGAAAAATGCAAAGATCTCAAGAACACGTATGAAGTTAAAATATTATCCAACAAATTATCCAACAAAAACTGTCAAGACTATTAAATAATCATTTAGGGGAAAACTTCATGTCAATTCCTTGTATCACCCAAATAGCAAAACAAACTCAAGATACACTGTAAGTTAGGGGTTACAAACTCTAATGTCCATCAGAATCATGTAGGCAAAATAAAATATTTAAATCTGAATATATGAGATATAAAACAACCAGGAGGGAGATTCAGGCATGTTAGAGGATACATGTCTTTTCTAAAAAGGCATTTAAATTTCAAATTTTAAAAATACTATTCTGGAAGGGGTTGGGAATGTAGCTCAGTGGTAAAGTACTTGCCTGGCATGTGCAAGGCTCTGGGTTTGATCCCTAGCACCACACACACACACACACACACACACACACACACACACACAAAATTACAACTACCTTATATTAGACAAAGGTGCTAAAAGCATGCAATGGAGAAAGGATAGCATCTTCAACAAATGGTGCTGGGAAAATTGGAAATCCATATGCAACAAAATGAAATTGAATCCCTTTCTTTCACCATGCACAAAAGTTAACTCAAAATGGATCAAGGAGCTAGGAATCAAAACAGAGACTCTGCATCTAATAGAAGAAAAAGTTGGCCGTAATCTCCATCTCGTGGGATCGGGCTCCAAATTCCTTAATAGGACACCTACAGCCCAAGAGTTAAAATCAAGAATCAACAAATGGGACATATTTAAACTAAAAAGTTTTTTCTCAGCAAGAGAAATAATAAGTGAGGTAAATAGGGAGCCTACATTCTGGAAACAAATTTTTACCCCTCACCCTTCAGACAGAGCGCTAATCTGCAGAGTATACAAAGAACTCAAAAAGTTAAACAACAAAAAAAACAAATAACCCAATCAACAAATGGGCCATCGACCTAAACAGACACTTCACAGAGGAGGATATACAATCAATCAACTAGTACACAAAAAAATACTCACCATCTCTAGCTATCAGAGAAATGCAAATTAAAACCACTCTAAGATACCATCTCACTCCAGTAAGAAAGGCAGCCATTATGCAGTCAAACAATAACAAGTGCTGGCGAGGATGTGGGGAAAAAGGTATACTTGTACATTGCTGGTGGGACTGCAAACTGGTGCAGCCAAATTGGAGGGCAGTATGGAGATTCCTTGGAAAGCTGGGAATGGAACCACCATTTGACCCAGCTATTCCCCTTCTCGGACTATACCCAAAAGACCTAAAAAGAGCATACTACAGGGACACAGCTACATCAATGTTCATAGCAGCACAATTCACAATAGCTAGACTGTGGAACCAACCCAGATGCCCTTCAACAGATGAATGGATTTTAAAAATGTGGCATTTATACACAATGGAATATTACTCAGCATTAAAAATAACAAAATCATGGCATTTGCAGAGAAATAGATGGCACTAGAGCAAATTATGCCAAGCGAAGTTAGCCAATCCCTAAAAAACAAATGCCGAATGTCTTCTTTGATATAAGGGAGGTGACTCAAAACAGAGTAGGAAGGAAGAGCATGAGAAGAAGATTACCATGAAACAAGGAAGAGAGGAGGGCACGAAAGGGAGGGAGAAGGGGAATTGCACGGAAGACGGAGGGAAACCCTCATGGGTTCACAAAATACATATATGATGGTGTGAGGGGGAAGGGAAGAAAAAAGAGAGAGAGAGAGAGAGAAGTGTCACCTTAGAATGGGTAGAGAATAGTGATGGGAGGGGAGGGCAGGGTAAGGAGGGCAGCAGAATACAACTGACACTAGGATTGCTGTATGTATACACATGGATGTATAACCAATGTGATCCTGCAATCTGTACACGTGGAAAAATGAGAATTCATACCCTATTTGAATCAAATGTATGATATGTCAAGATCATTGTATTGTCTTGAACAACTAATAAAAAAAAGAAAAAGAAAAAAAACACTGTACTGGGGGAAAACCCACCTCTTCTACCACAGGGAATACAGAATACTCTAAAAAATTCCCTAAAGTGTATTTTATTACTGGCTTTAGTTTTTCTTACTCTGTATGTTTTCATTAAACAATAAATTACATAAACACTAACTTAAAAGAGTTCTAACACTGAAAACTGCCTGGAATGCAAAGAAATGGGCACCTAAATATGGTGGCAAAAGTGCAATTTGACAACATATGTCCATGGATCCAACAATTCTTCTGGTCTCTATCCTGGTGAAAGTAGAAGTATGTACATTTAAAGATGCTTTATGTAGTGTTAATAATCAAACTGGGGAACCTAAATATCTAACAACAGGAAATTGACTAAAAATGAACATCTAATCTGTACTCAATGATTTAGGAAAATGTTCGCAATATATTACTGAGTTAAAAAAGCAAGCCTCACAATGTGAAAATAGTTAGTATGATATACTTTAAAATGGTTAAGAGGGTATTTTTTATTATGCATTTTTATCACAAAATTTTTATAAGAAAAAACCAGGCTTGGGGCTGGGGTTGTAGCTTAGCAGTAGAGTGCTTGCCTAGTATGAACAAGGCCCTGGGTTCGATACTCAGCACCACATAAAAATAAATAAATAAAACAAAGGTATTGTGTCCAACTACAACTAAAAAACAATTTTTTTAAAAAAAGCAGGCTTCAAGTTCTCAAACACAAAATTTAGTATAACTAGGTATTATATGTACCAATGAAAAAAAAAAATATATATATATATATATATATTTAAATAAATAGAAGGAAGACCAGAAAAGTAGAAAAGGGAACAGGGAAAAGAGAGGGGAGAAAAAGGGGAAGAACTGAGGAAAAAACTGGAGCAAATTACGTTATGTGCATACATCCCAATTATACATTATACAATTATAATGTATAATTATAATGCACTAATAAAAACACAAAATAAATATAACATATAATATGTATTTTATGTGATACGTAAATGTTACATATGTACATGCATACATAAAAAAGGCTGGAGGGCTAATGTCTAATATGGTAAAAGTAGTTAAATCTTTAGGTGACAGGATATGGGCTGGTTTTTATACTTTTTCCTTCTGTGTTTCTAAATATTTACAATTAATGTAAATTAGTTGCAGTAGTTTTCAAGATAAACCTATTATTTACATCTTAATATTCTACCCTTTATTGCTAACTGGAGAAATCATTACAAATATTAATTATTTTTTTCTACTCAACACTGAGTTATTCTCAGAAAGTTAATAGAGTGTGTAATTTACTTCCCTCACCCATTAAGTAGCTCCAGACTATAAGGCTTTTAACTCCTCTGCCAGCTCCTACCTGTCTTTTACCTCAGTGGCTATTGTCATTTTTCACTACTATTAGGATGGTGTCTTCCTTCATTTAAACGTATTGCTTTTATTTAGTAGTAAACCCAAAGTATAAGAACTCATTTACAAAAAAAAAAAAAAAAAAGAATAAAAGACTGAGAAAGAGCCCAAGTCTCTCCTAAGGTACAGGTTAAAATGCACTCTTGTGAGAGATTTTTCTTTGGGAGGAGAGGAGGAAAAGGTACATTTCTAAGTTCAAAACTACATGTTAGCCCAGCCATTCGACTGTCCCCACCTCATCACACATATGTCCATACCTATGGACACTCAGGGAGCTCCAGGAAGGGCTCTTATTCAAGCAGGAGGAACCTGTAGGTTGTGTGTAATTCCTAAGCATAAGAGCTGTACCGCCGAACCATTTTCAGGCAATTAAGAAACTTTATTCAAACTTTCAGGGTGAGACATATCCTTGAATTTGTTTATGTGTTTATTTACATGAATATATTTCAAAATAAATTATTCCAAGTTCAGTACTTTATACTTAACAACAGTGCAACCACAGTGGAAAAGCCACATTTCAGCATATCCACTAACAGCAGTAAGACAACTGAAGATGTGGGGCATTACCATGTTTATTTACGACAGCACCTCACCTCACTAATGTCTCCTGCACAGAAGTCACCAGTTTTTCCCAAAAAACCCTCGTTAGGCTAGCAACTCAAAAATACTGAGAAACTGTGCTCTAAAGATGGTCTGGGTAACCTGTTAAATAAGGAGGTAGAAGAGTGGGTGAAAGCAAACAGCTTCCCTTTACCAGTATTGACCTAAAGAGATCAACTTCCTTTGTTTCAATAAGCCATCCAACCTCTAGTTCAACTACAAAGCTGGAAGACCCTGTGACCAGGGACTAGAAGCAGAGACATATCTGCTATGAATACCTAAAAATTAGTACAGAGACAGCCAGCATATGGCTTACCTATTTTCCTGATGATAGAAGTGGTCCAAATGGTAGTTCCACCATTCAACCACATTTCCTGAGCCTCATGCTAGAATAATAGACTCCTCTCCTCATATGGAACCTGCACAGTCACCTGAGTTCTCATGACATCCCTACCAACATATCATTCAAGCCTCATTTACTTTCAAAAATTTCCTTGATTATTCCTCACTCATCTCTCCCTTCTTTAACTTCTATAGCATCTAATTATAAAAACTGGCAACTAATTATATACCATTTGGTATTTTTTAGATTTCTTCATATTATTCCCTATTCCATAGCTGTGGATTCTCAACATATTAAAAGCTAGCTTCTGTGACTCACACAGCAGCAGCCTTGGCACAGCACAAGATATGCAACTAGGCTCAGTAGAAAGCTATCTGGTGAGATGGGCCTGATGGCCAGAAGCAATGCATGCTTGCAAGTGATTCAACACAGAGGCAGCTTACTCCTGACTCCTATGACAGCATCTAAGAGATAAAGACATAAAAGAGGCAGAGACAGAACAGAGCAGAACCCAATGGGTTCTTGTGACCCAGATAAACTGGTTAAATCCATCTTGGGCTCTGGGTGACCAAACCAGGAGCCTAAATATTATAGTTTACAACCAATCATTAAGAGTCAAAATTGTGGCTAAAGTTAAATTAACATATGCAAAAACAAAACCCAAATCACATAGGCAGTGATTGGGTTACCAAACAAAATACACACACACACATATATTATTTTTTTTTGAGAGAATTTTTTAAAATTTTTTTTTAGTCATACATGACAGTAGAATGCATTTTGATATATAATACATACATGGAATGTACATACTTCAATCATATTGTCTATTCTATTCTGCTGCCCTTCCTATCCTCCCTACTCCTCCCCTCCTCTCCCATCCTTTCTCTCTATCCAATCTAATGTGGCACACTCTTTTTTTTTTCTTTTGAGAGAGAGAATTTTTAATATTTATTTTTTAGTTTTCGGTGGACACATCTTTATTTTTTTATTTTTATGTGGTGCTGAGGATCAAACCCAGCGCCCCGCGCATGCCAGGTGAGCACACTACCGCTTGAGCCACATCCCCAGCCCCACACATATATATTATATGTATAAAATCTAATAGACAGAATAGCTCACTTTCTCTTGACTTCATTTTAAGCTCCACGGGGTATAGTCTATATTTACTTTGAGGATCCTAGTTTATGGCCTCAAAAGACATGACAAATGCTAACATTAGTGAGTGAAAGTTTGTTGAGGAACACGATATTTATACAGTCTCAAATATCACCCAACAAAACAGTCATTTATTACAAAGTAAAAAATAGTAACTTTATTGTGGAGAAGCTGGGCAGAAGCCACTTAACCAAGTGATTACAGTTAGTCATAAGGAATGGGACAAAAAGATATCTTGTGCCTCTTCATAAAATGGTATTCCAGCCAAAGACATATATCCTAAGGAAAAAGACTCACTCAAATTCAGGGACATTGTATATATTAAAAAAAAAATGGGTCTGTACTCTATAAAAATGTCAAGGTCACGAAAGACAAAGCAAGATTAAGGAGCTGTTCCAGATTAAAGGAGATTTAAGAGACATGACAACTAAATACAATGTTTGATCCTGGATTAGATCCTGGACTGGGGGAAAATGTTTTTCTTTTGATATAAAGGGCATTAATGAGACAAGTGGTAAAATTAAAATAATTAGACTAGAAAACAATTTTATATCAAAGGTAATTTCCTTATTTTAACAACTGTACTCTTTTATTAATGTGTTTTTAGGAAACACACACAGAAGTATTCAGGAATAAATGAATACTATATAACTTATTTTCAAATGGTTTCGAAAAAAATATGTGACTATATATCAGTGATCAAGCAAATGTAGCAAAATAATTAGACATTGTAAATTGGGGTAAAGAGTATATGGAATTTTTTGTATTTCTTTTTCAAAAAATTTTACTTGGCATATAAAACCCTATATATTTATAATATTCAATTTTTAAATAATATTTTTAACTGTTCTGAAATTATTTCAAAATAAAAAGGGAAATTTTTTTTTTTCAAATTACAAATAAAAGTTTATTTTGCTGAATTCAAATGCTTGTTGGGACTAAGGCAACAAAATTGAATATTGGATAATATGTATTAAAATACGAACTAAATTTTAATAAGGTAAATAAACACAGGTGAGAATAATAGAGAATAGAGAAGTTGCTGAAAAGAAGCCCAAAAATCTGAATTTTGTTTCTTTTTAAAAGGGGAGCAGATAAATTGACGATGTCTCAAAATAAAAAATAAGAAGGGCTGGGTTGTGGCTCAGTGTCTAAGAGCCTCTGGGTTCAATCCCTGGTACCAAAAAAAGGGTGCAGGGGTTATTTACTTTCATTTTGACAACTGGGTAAAAATAAAATTTGTAAAACAAATTTTAAGATGACATATTTTAATATTCATTTAGTAGGACTGCTACATTTTAAAAAATATTAGAAACAAGAAATAATAACATGTTCAAAAAAGTATGTTTACATACTCATAAATTAGTATGTAACATTAGGAACACAAAAAATGCAGCCTCTAAGATGAAATTAAAAAAAAAAAGATGAGTTGAAGACCAACCTCGAGACCTTTCTGTCCAAGGAGACTCAGGGTCCCAAGGCTGGCCTTCCTCCTTGAGGTAGGCTGTGATGAGGAAATGTATAAGCCAAGATGCTGCAGCTGTGCAGAGCTGACTTCTAAACACAGTGCCTTGTACAAACTAAGCTCCAAAACAAAGTGATATTTATTATTTAAAATTTTTTTAAAAAAAAACAGAAAAACATGAAAGGCTTTCTCATGTATTTTAGCAAGCAAATAAAAACAATCGTAATACCAAAACCCCAGCATTAACTAAAGGAAAAAAGAAAACTGCAGATTATTAAAATTAACAAATAAAGATGCAGAGATACTCAATAAAATACTCAATAAAATTCAGCAAACTGAATCTAGCACTATATTAAATCATAATAGACCATCCATGGCAAAATCAAGTTCATTCAGAAAAGTAAAGATGAATGATGCATGGATGGGTGAATATCAAGAAATCCATTAATATAAGTCACCAACCCTGCAAGATGGTGCACGCCTGTCATCCAGCAGCTTGAGAGCCTGAGTCAGGAGGATTGTAAGTTCAAAGCCAGCCTCAGCAATTATGAGGGTCTCAGCAACTCAGTGAGACCCTGTCTCTTAATAAAATATAAAAATGGGCTGGAAATGTGGCTTAGTGGTTAAGAACCCCTGTTACTAAATCAATCAATCGCCAGTTATGGATATCAAAAAAAGCTTACAAATCTATAAAGAGGCATTTTACATGTATGAAACTTTTCTTGATTTTTAAATATTTGTTTTTCCAGTGGAAACATTTGTAGTTTTTCTGATTATAAAACTAATTATGATTATTGTAAAATTTTTCAAATAAGGCCAAAGTGGGTAGAACAAAAAGCTTTCCTTAAACAGCTTATGACAATATGAAATCTTCATAATTTGCAGAAGTATATTTATGGGTAGATAGGCTGGGGTGTGTAACTCAGTAGAGCCATGCTTACCATGCACAAGGCTCTGGGTTCAATTCCAAGCACCAAAACAAAACAAAAATAAATTTAAAATATATGTAAATAGTGAGCTAGCAAGCAAAATAGAGAAGAGAAAAAAGTCCATTAAATTCTCGCAACACAAACACACTGTCCATCTTCGCTATCTAGCTTTGTGTAGAAAATAGAAGGATTAAAAAAATGATTAGAAAAGAGAGAACATTTAGGTATAAAAATTTAAAAATGAGGAAATCAAAGAATTAGGGAGAACCCAAACCAAAATCATCACTATCATCAATTCCTTTGGGGACTCCACACAGGGTCAAAAGCACCTGATTTAGTATATGCTACGTATGAATTCTCTGACCTTTCAGGAGTGTCTGTAGGTTTTCAGACAATAGACAACTCATGGACAGAATCGGGAACCTCATTCAAGAAGACTGTTTTCTATTTGGGGCCAGAAAACATGGAATTTTCCAATAATAAAGGGCACAGAATCCAACAGGAAGAATATTCATTTCTAGTTCCAAATAACACACCCTGCAAAGGCAACGATCCTTCTGAAACGGGGAAAGTTAAGAGAGTCTGATCTCATCCCTTCAGAACAACCAGAACTCAAGGTTACAGTAACTTGACTCTCCAGTATTATTTTGACCAACTTCATCAAAACAAAAGCTGCCTTTGATGCATTTCAATGCCCAGTGACCTCACCAAAGAATCAAATATTAAAAATTAATAGTCTGGCAAGGCACCAACCACTGTCAGCACTACATATGAGATGGAGCGCTGGATGCCCTCAGAGTGAATCTTTTGAGTTGTCACGAACCTCTACAGTTAAGAGCGTGGCCTATTTCTTCTCTTGGTCCTGGCTCATTCTGGTGTGTCAGCTCTGCTGTGGCTGCACAAGGGAGCTTCTTCTAGCCTCATTGCTTTTGCAGTCCTTCTCTCCAAATGCTCCTCCCCTTCTCCAGGGTTCCTCACCTCAAATGCAGGTTGCTGACTCACCCTCTCCTCTTCTTGTCCCATAACAGTAATAGCAGACAAAATTCACACACTAGCAAGGTTTGGACCACCATCCATACTGGGAAACAGACAATGAGGGCATGGGAACTGAACCAGGAGTTGGATTTCACTCCATGTTGAGAAGAAAGACTTAAAAAACATACTATGGATGACTACAGAAGTGAGGAGGCTCCAAGGTGGAGGCAGCTTAAGTCAATATGTCAGCTAAGCTCTGCTTCTCCTAAGCTCCAACTCCACACTCTTAACTGCTTACCAACCTCTCCACATGGGCTCCTTCAGATACCTCAAGCTGAACATATTCTGGCTAAACCTTTCTCTCCATTTTTTTCTAAATTTTAGCTAATAGAGCCACCACACATTCAGTCAAGTTCAAAAGCTTAGTCATTCAGTCTAAACACATAGTACTTCAACAATTTATAATAATCCTAACCCAAAATGGTCTTGAATCCATTCCCTACTCTTAATTCCCACTACCACTAATTTCAAACTTAATCTTTTACCTGGACTTTTATAGAACCCAGTTTGTATAGCACACAAACACCCACTCTTCCCTAAGAGTCAGCTCTGTTATGGTGTCCTTAAGAAGTCTCCCCAACCCCACCAGGTAGTCCCCCTCTTTTCCTTGCTCTTGGACTGCTTTGTAACTATTTTACTAGTTTAAAAAAAAATAGCACATAGAATGATCAATATTAAAACGTCTATCTCCTCTATAACAAATTCCTCAAAGGTAGACACCATGTTTTGTAACTTCCCAACTATGCTTATCAGAATATAATATTTCACAATGATATATTTCATTTTATTTTTTAAATACAATATCTCTATTTGTTTATTTTTATGTGGTGCTGGGGACCGAACCCAGGGCCTCACGCATGCGAGGCAAGCACTCTACCACTGAGCTACCACCCCAGCCCAACAATGACATATTTTAAGTAAGTGAAAACTAACCATTCTCTCTGTTCCAGCTTCTCCTTCATGAAGTTTTCCTTTTTGTGCTTTTCCCCCCCTAACTTACTATTTTTAATTCACTATTGATTTACAAGGAATTTGTAAAACCAGTAGAGAGAGCACACATATCTCCAGTTTGCCTCAACTGTAACCTCTAATACAGCTACAGTACAGTACCAAACTAGAGAACTAGCATTGGCACAATCACTAGTTTTATAGTATATATGTGTAGGTAGAGGTCCATGCAAAAGTATGTGTGTATAGATTCCTGCAACCAGACCACAATCAAGATACAGAACTTGACTGCGGTTGGAGCTCAGAGTTCAATCCCCAGAATGGAAAAAAAGAAAAAAAAGATACAGAACTGTCTAGCACCACAAATACACCCCTCCTCCTCTCATACCTTTCCCCCACATCCACTGTACTGAATTCTTTGTGAACACAGACATGTTACAGCCCACCCCTCATCCCCATCCCATGAACTCAGGACTCCAGCCTCACAAGACAACTCATTGCACTTCCAGCTAGTGTGTCTTGTGTTGTTCCTATGCCTATTGCATTCTCTTCTGCTTGTCCACTCAAAAAAAAAAAAAATCTTTTTAAGCCTTAGCTCAAAGGAGATATTATATATATATATATATATATATACACACACATACATATATTCACACACACACATATATATATTTATATATATATATACACACACACACACTTTTTTTTGGTGGTGCTGAAGATTAAACCCATGGCCTTATGCATGCGAGGCAAGCACTCTACCAACTAAGTTATATCCCCAGCCCTCAAATGTCATATTTATAAAAAATTATTTCCTGACGTACACCTTCCTAAAACAAATGGTTTTACCCTTCTATATAATCCTTTTATAGCACCCAATCACAAAATTCTTATGGATTCATGTCTTCACTATTTTACTATGTTCTATATAAAAATCGGAATGTATATTATCCACTTTTGTCTTCTTAAGACAGAACTTTGTTAGTTCTGAAGACACAAAGATAACTATGCTCTGGAAGGACTTACAGCCTGGTACCTCAGTACCTGGCTCACTGAGGATACATAGTGGAAAATTATCGAATTAATGCATGAATCCTAAAATTATACAGGTCACTTAAAATACTTTAAGACTCAGTGACCTAGAATAGACATACATTATTTGTGTCCCTGATGCTATTCAATGACACCAGAAACCCCTGATCACTGAACATTAAACAAATGCTTACTGAGTAACTACTACATGCCAAGTGATTTTCTAGGTGCTAGGGATATGGCAGTAAACAAAACTGACAAAAGTCCCTGCCCTGGTGGAGCTTGCAGCAAGCTGGGAAGACAGCCCATAAAGTATATACATAAATTTAAATATAGGTTACATTATGATAAGTGCTATATAGAAAAATAAAACAAGAAGGGCAATAGGGAATATGTATGTGGGCGCAGAGGATTAATCATTTTAAATCAATGGTTAGAAAAGGACTCCCTGGGAAGGTAACATCTGAACAAAATCCTGGAGGAGGAGGAGAGGAAGCATACCATGGGGTTATTTGGAGGAAGACTATCCCAAAAACAGAGCAGGCAGAAGCACACCTGGCATATCCAAGGACTAACAAACAGCCTGGAGCAGGTAGTTATCAGGAAATTCATAGAAAGATGGAAGGCTGTATGGGGCAGGGGAGGAAGGGTTCCACTCTGATTATTGATGACACTTTTTATCCTTTTCTTTCTTTCCTATGATTATCTGATAGCTCTCATTCTCACAAGCCCCCAAAATGGCACTTATGAATAAAATAATTTATCAAATGCAGATAATGACTACTGCTAGTATCAAGATACAAAATCTATTAGATATGGCCATCAAAAGATGGGAATATATCTTCAAAGCCTTCCAGATACACTTAAACTAAACCAACCCATTTGTAATTATTGTCGTTGCTGTTGTTGTTGTTGTTATTATTATTATTATTGATTTACTCTCTAAATCAAGTAATACGGGAGAAATTCTCTTGCCTCCAGCCCAATTAATCAGGCCAGTGGTTAGAACCCTCAAGGGCATGGACATATTAGAGATAAACCACGACCACTCAGCTTGCTGTGAGAGGTTGTGTACTTTACAGTAGGAATGAGGAAAAGGATGATAATCTCACCAGGCAGTTAATTAAGAAAACTATCTTAGATAACATTTGGGCAACCACGGCAAAGACAGGTGCCTCCTACCCACAGTTCTTTTTAAAATAGACTAAAGGAACATAAAAATAGAAAAAAAAATCTGCATTTGAGCTGGAAATCAGAAAGGATGATATCCCACCTGCCTAGAATTTTGAGGAATTTTTACTACATATACCCAGGATGGCACAGGACCAAAAAAAGCTCAACAGGTTTTCCATGGAGAAGTAATGAGTTTTGGCAGTGAACGCAGGCCGCACCAACAGAGTTACAAGAGAGGGCTAGGGCAGCCTCAATGCAAAATCAGTTAATATAAAATTCCCCCTTGTTCCTTGACTTGAATGTGAAGAAGTCAGAGATTCACAATTATCTCTGTAATTCATCTCCCAAGAGATTATGGTGATGATTACAAAACTCCAGAAAATAATGTGCAGAATATGATTCAAGAAGTCAATATAACTATAATATTTAAGTAAACAGTTATTTAAAAAGGGGTTTCTCAGTTGGAAAGATGTAATAGAAATTAAAACTTAAAATGCTGATTTAAATAGTAATGGAAAAAAAGAACAGCAAATGGAGGACTATAAAACCACATTAGTGGGCTGAGGCTGTAGCTCAGTGGCAGAGCTCTTGCCTAGCATGTGTGAGGTACTGGGTTCAATCCTCAGCACCACATACAAATAAAATAAAGGTATGCTGTCCATACACAACTACAAAAAAATTTTTTAAATGGTAAATTTAAAAAACACACACACACACACACATTAGTAACGTTAAACTTAAATTCCTCAAGAACTCAAAGAAGTACCAGAAGACAAAAATTAGGTGGGAATTAAGTTTGGCCAGGGATGGTAGCACATGCCTATAATCCCACAAAAGCTAGAATTATAAAACCCTCAGGAAAAAAACATATAAGAAAGCTTCATAGCATTGACTTTGGTAATGATTTTTTTAATTTGATATCAAAGGCACAGAAAAATAGATAAATGCAAACCACAGCAAAATTTGAAACTTTGGGGCATCAAAGGACACGATCAGAAGAGTGAAAAGGCAATCCACTGATTGAGAAAATTTTGTAAATCATACATCTGACAAAGTAATTATATCCAGAACATAAAAAGAACTTCTAGAACTCAATAACAACCAAAAAAAAAAAAAAAAACCCAAGAACCTTATTTGAAAAATGGCGAAAGGACTTGAAAAGATATTTCTCCAAAGAAAAGATACTATGGGAAAAAATGTTCAACATCACTCATCATTAAAGAAATGCAAATCTAAACAACAATTAAGATAACACTTTACCCACAAAAGATAGCTATTATAAAAAGAATATAACAAATATTGGTAAGAATGTGGAGTAAGTGGAACTCTAGTGCACAGTTGAAATGAATATAAAATGATGCAGCTGCTATGGAAATGGTATAGCAATCCCTCAAAATATTGAACATAAAATTACCATACAATCCAGCAATTGCACTTCTGGTTATATACTCCAAAGAAGTGAAAGCAGGACTTCAACAGATTATTTGTCCATCCATTTTCACAGCAGTATTATTCACAAGAGCCAAAGGTAAAAGCAAACTGAGCAACCATTAAGAGATGACTAGATAAGCAAAATGTTGTATATACAACAGAATATTATTCAGCATTAAAAAGGATGAACATTTTGACACAAGGTACAATGTGAATGAACCTTGAAGACTATAGGCTAAGCGAAAAAGGAAATACTATATGATCCCACTTACATGAGCAGTCAAACTCATAAAGACAAAAAGTAGGAGGGTGGTTGCCAGAGGTTTGGAGGAAAGGAATGTGGAGAATTACTGCTTAACGAATACAGAGTTTCATTTATGGAAAATGAAAAAGTTCTGAAGATCAATGGTGATGGTGGCTGCACAAGAATGTGAATCTATTAAATTCTATAGAACTACATAATTTAAACTGGTCAAAATGGGAAATTCTGCATTATGAATTTTTTTCACCACAACTTTTTTTAAAAGGCTTGACTGGGCTGGGATTGTGGCTCAGTGGTAGAGCGCTTGCCTAGCATGTGTGAGGCACTGGGTTCGATTCTCAGAACTGCATATAAATAAGTAAAATAAAGATCCATTGAAAACTAAACAATATTTAAAAAAAAAAAGACTTGGACTTTTAGGGTCAACAGTCCTTCCACCTACTGTAAGATAACTCTGTGGCCTTACGCAAGTTGCTTAACCTCTTCAAAGTAAAATGAGGTAATAATAATAATATCCATCTCATACAGCCGCCAGAATCAATGAGATGATTCTGGTAAATGCCCTTAGCACTTAAACATGAAAAGTTAGCTCTTATGAAGATGGCACAGCTAGCTAACTCTGGGAGCTTCACCAGAAAGACCACAAATGTATTTTTGAATCATTATCTAGAGAAGGGTGTTTTCATTTTATTTGGTATTTTTGATAAAGGTCCTTTCTATGGTTTCCTTTAATGGCCCTTGACCTTTTACCATTCAACCCTGAATTATGTGCTGTACAGTTTTTACCCAGTCTCAATGTTGTCTAAGTAGTTAATTTTTCCTTGGAAACATGAAGAGCTAGCACATTCACACCAAGGTGGAAGATAAGATCTAATTTATAAAAAGGAACTCAATGATGATCTCCAAGCCAGTCAAGGACTTCAAAGGCTCTGTGTTCGCCACTCTACTACCATGTTAACTTTCCATATTGGCAATGTTTTGATCAATGTTAAAGTGATATTTGGGAACGTGTTCATCAGGCTTCTAGACCTTCAGAAGTAATACTGTCCTTTAGAGGAGATCAGCATTTTGACAAAGTAATTTAACCACTTATGATGGCTTGAGCTTTTAGATTTGTAAGAGAACTGGAAAACCCAGCAGCAAAAGTAGCCTGTCACCCCCATCCCCAGCCCACTGCCCTACTCTAAGACAGGTACTCTTGTCAAGGCAGACGATACAGAAGCATTTGAAGGTACATGTTTTGTGCAATTCCAACACTTCCTAAAATTACAGTCCAAATGATGTGAGTGATGATGAAGAACCTAGGAGTTAGGAAGGCTACAGCACTGTGACATAATAAAAAAATACACATTTGGTTTCTGTCCTCAGTTCCTGACACAGAACGTCTCAAATGCTTTGTAATTTCCTGAGTGATTGAAGAGATAGGAGCATATTTGTCATAGTATCTGTGTTAGTCACTGGTTCCAGGCACAAAGAGTTTTTAAAACCCTTCAAATATCCAGAGTGTCCTTTTGTGAGTTAATGAAATGGCTGGTGGCAGGGATCTCCAAATAGCTTCAGGGTGGGAGCATCAATGGTATGATTAGAGGGTTGAAATGCTTATCCCTACCCTCAATCTGCAAGAAGGGAGAGGTTGGAATTGAACTAATCACTAAACCAATTGTGCCTATGCAATAAAACCTCCATTAAAACCCTAAAGTTCTGAGTTCTAAACCCTAAAGGCTGAGCTCTGAGGGCTACCAGGTTGTTTAATACATGAAGGTGCTGAGAGGGTAGTACGCACATGGAGGCAAGGAAGCACCAAGCCCTTCGTCTACCTTGCCCCACATACTTCTTCATTTAGCTATTCATTTGCATCCTTTATAATAAACCAGAAAATGAAAATAAGATGTTTTCCTGAGCACTACAAGCCACTTCAGAGGGGTCATGGAAAACCCTGATTTACAGTCAAGTTGGTCAGAAGTCCAGTATTTGCAAATGGCATCTGATGTGGGTGCACTCTTGGGGACTGAGCTATTAACCTGTGGGCTCTGTAGCTAACTACAGATAGTGTCAGAATTAGACTTAACTGTAGGAAACCCAGTTGTATCTAGAGAGCTGGAGAATTGGTTTTTGGTGTGGAAAGAACCCCACACATTTGGAGTCAGAAATGCTGAGTAGAGGAAACAATTTTTCTTTTAAGCTCTATCATCAGCTGAATCAGCTTAGAAGATAAGGAACAAGAGTTGATTGAATAAGCATGAAAATCACTAAAATACATACTTCTGTTTCAAGTACTATCCATAATGGGGAGAGAAAAATACCAAAGGAAAGCAAAGTATTGGAAAGAACATAGGCTGAAACTTATGGCATGGATGGAGAGAAGGAAGAAGAAGGGTTCATAGAAGGCAGACAGTGGAATGACATGGGGACAGGATCAGTAGGTGTGAGGAACATTTCAAGCTAAGAGATTCCTTGAAGGTACCAGCAACAGTGTAGGGGGCCCAGATGAGGGATTCAGTCATGTCACTCTCTACAGCACCTTGTCTCCTTCACCACTATAGAAGGTTGAGTGGTGAACCCCAAAAAGACATGTCCAAGTCCTAATCTCAGAAACACGTAAATGTGACCTTATTAGGAGAAAGGGTCTTTGCAAACATAATTAAGGATATCAAGATGAGATCATCCTATATTACCCTGCAGGCCCTAAACCCAAGGACAAGTATCATGAAAATAGACACTAAGAGTAGAGGCAAAGGAAAAAGGAGAAGGCACATGAAGGCAAAGGCCGAGGCAGAGATCCGTGGGATACAGCCACAAGCCAAGGAACTCCTGGAGTAACGAGAATGTGGAAGAGACACAATTCCCTAGAGCCTTCCGAGGTAGCACAGCCCTGTCAATACTTTGATTTCAGGCCTCCAGCTTCCAGAACTATGGAGAAATTTCTCTTGTCGTAAGCAACCCAGTTTGTGGTCATTTGTTACTGCGGCCCTAGGAAACTAGAATGGCCCCAACCACATGGAAAAACAAAACACAGCTGCACTCCTTCCTCACAGGCACCATCACAAATCTTCTCCCTTCCAGGAAATCTTCACCTACACTCCCCCAAGGAAATTTCATGCTCATTGGTACTGTCATTTCTCTGTGGGGTACAACCTCAGCCTAGCCCACACCTCAGGAACTTCACAGAGAAGCTTCCAGGGCCAGAGCACTTCAGAGCTGCTGGGCACCCACCATCTTTTTTCTTGTGGGCTAGGAGCCTTACAGGAGATAAGGGAAGGGAAGTAGGGTATGTTGATTTGCCTTTTAAATAAACTGGAAGGAAATACCACTGTCCCATCCATATGGTTCAAAAGATAAAAAGAGATCACAATGAAGGTTTTAAGAATCTACCTGGGGGTGGGCATGGTGGCACATGCCAGTAATCCCAGTGACTCAGAAGGCTGAGGATGGAGGATCACAAGTTCGAGGCCAACCTCAGCAAATGAGAGAGGCCCTAAGCAATGTAGTGAGACCCTGTCTCAAAAAAGGGAGAGAGTGGGGCGGGGGCCACTGGGGATGTAGCTCAGTGGTAAAGTGTCACTAGGTTCAATCCTTAGTACCAAAAACAAAAAACAAAACAAAACAATCAACCTAGGGAGTTTCTAGAAAAACGTGAATCAGAGATTTCCCCAGTGGACTATGATTAGGACAGGAACAAATGCCATTACACTAGCCCTTCCTCCTCCTCATTTCTAGGTCTTGTCTTTCTCTTCATTTTTTCCCCTATTTTCTAAACTATGAACTTATATGAAGGAAACTACACTCAAAACAAAGAAAATGAAAAACAAGAAATTGTAAGAGTCAACCCCTACTACACGGACTACATCTTCTATACTTTCAGCTAAATTTACTTCCAGGACTCAAACAAATTAGTGGGATTTCAATAATGCCTGCTTTCTCCACTAGACTATAAGCCCCAGGACAGCAGGACCCATACCTGTTTTGCTCCTTATAATTTTCACAGTGCTTTCAACAGTACCCTCATTAGTAGAGGCTCAAAATATATTTGTTGATTTACCAGTTTATATCAAAGGTAAAATACTAAAATGGTAAGTTTCATGTTATAACACACACATACACATTTTAACCAAAATAAAAACAAAATTTTTAAAGGACACAAAGGAATATATTATCTTTGAAAAAATAGGCATGTGGCATACACCTATAATCCCAATTGATCAGAAAGCTGAGGCAGAAGGATCACAAGTTTGAGGCCAGCATAAGCAACTTAGCAAGACACTGTCCCAAATTAAAAAAAAAAATAAAAAGGGTTGGAGATGCAGCTGAGTGTAAAGCATGTTGCTAGCAAGTCCCTGGGAAGGAAGGAAGGAAGGGAGGGAGGGAGGCAGTCAAAGGAGGGAGGAAGGGAGGGAAAGAAAAGAGAGAGAATGCATTACAATTATTATTACACATACAGAGCACAAATTTTCGTATCTCTGTATATAAAGTATGTTCACACCAATTCATGCCTTTATACATGTATTTTGGTTTTTTTTTTTTGCATTACAATTCTTAATACACATATATACCACAATTTTTCATATCTGTTTGTATATAAAGTATGTTGACACCCAATTCAAGTCTTCATACATGTACTTTGTATGATGATGTCCATCACATTCCACCATCCTTGCTAATCCTCTGCCCCTCCTTTTCCCACTCACCCCTCTTCCTGATCTAGAATTAAAATCAATAAAAGATTAAAAAAAAAAAAAAAACCTTAGCACCTCGTTGTTAAATAAATGAATGAAAAATGGAAAAACCAGAAGCTCTGATACCCATAATGATAACTAATTAATTCAGTTACAACTATGGGCAAATTACATTTAGTTGTAATTTTGAACTATAACCGTGCATACGTATTTTTCATTCATACAAAAATTGATCGAAGTTCTCAACTTTGTTTTACTGATTTGTGCTTAGTCAACTAGGAATTCTGACATAGAGAATATAATTCTTTTCTTTTCTCTCTAGCTGCTGCTAAACTTGAATCTAGATCCTTTAGAGTTTCTCCACTAGGATGTACTAATTAAGTCAAGATCTACTTTCAGAAGCATAAGAACATGCAGAGATTTTTAAATAAAAATATATGATCTGAAAGACAAATTATTCTTTGTTACATTGTTTATATAACATCTTAATTGCTTCCTAATAAACATGAAGTATGAAAACTTAAAAAGAAAAGAGAGAGGGAGGGAGGGAGGAAAGAAGAAAAAAACAGAAAGGAAGAAAATGTTAGGATTTCCTCCTGAATAGCTGCTGTGTCCAGCTACTGTTCACTTTTTTGTTGTGGTTGTCATTAGTTCTGCTTTGTTTTGGTTTTGGTACAAGGGATTGAACCCAGAAGCGCTCTACCACTGAGCTACATCTCCAGCCCTTTTTTCTTTTTATTTTGATATAGGGTCTGGCTAAGTTGCTGAGGGTCTCACTAAGTTGCCAAGGCTGGCTTCAAACTTGCCATCCTCCCTCCTCAGCCTTCTAAGTCGCTGGAATTATAGGCATGCAACACCTCACCCAGCTCCTGTTCAGTTTAAAATGGTTGGTTATGTGTATTTTACTTGCATTTTTTAAAAAGAAAAAGGTGAAATAAACCCAATTTTGTCTTTTCCCATAGAATTCAAAATAAAGTATACATATAAAACAATTTCTTCAATGACTTAACTAATCACCAAGGTACTTTTCAGGGGACTCAAGGTCTAAAACACGGTTTCTTCAGCTGGGTGCTGCAGGCTTTGAGCTGGATAACTGCCTATTGTGAGGGCTGACCTGTGCATCACAGGATGCTCAGCAGCATCTCTGGACTCAATCCCATTTCATGCCATTAGCACTCCTCCCTCAGTTGTGACAACCATAAATGTCTCCAGATATTGCCAATGTCCTCTCTGGGCAAAATAGCCCCCTATTGAGATCCACTGTTTTCAATGAAAAAAGAGCTCTCCCAGCGATTACTAAGAATTTGTTCTTTTTCAATCCCCTGTCAACCTGCCAATGTGACTCACTGTTCCCAGCCAACCCTAACAGTCACAAATGACCTATCTGTGTGAACTTCTGCCACCTGGTTATAATGTTTTTCTTCTGATCCTAAGCTCCCCCAAACTACCCACAAGTGCCCTGCACATTCTGCTTTCTGCTTACTCTGCCTGGTGGCCACAGATTATCCAGAACCCTTCATTCTGTTCCCAGAGCACGGCACCATGCTCCATTAGCGCTCACAAGAGAGGAGGATGCCTTTAAGGTACAGATTAAGGAAAAAGCAAACCTACCAGTTTTACAAGTAAAACACATCCTCCCTGTACCTAGGTCCTCATTCCCCAACAGTTAAAGAAAACACAAGTCCAAACCATCACCACACCCTAAACAGGGTAACAGGTGAAATAAAAAAGACATAACTAAATTTTCAAAGAATTCAACTATTTCTAATTCTGGGGGACACAGTAAGTTCAGGACTAGTTGTTTTTGACATTAATCTTTTAGAAAGACTCAAAAGACTTGAGAAGAGAAATGGATTCCAATCCCATTTGACCTAGCTGTGTGGCCTTGGACATAGTTTTCTGCTTTGCAATTTGCGTGAGTTGGGCTGTCTGAAGTTTAATACACTGATTCAATACCTACTTCCTAAGTACCTATTTTCTTAGAACATATTAAAAAAAGGAGTCGGAATTTAACCATACCCAAAAGAAGTCCAAGTTGGATCAGAATTGGTGGGGTACAGCTTAGTAGACAAAGACATAAATAAATTGTTACAAGAAGTTGCAATAAATACTAAAGAGGTATGTGCCAAGTACTTTTGAGTGTATGAGAGTACAAACATCAGGAACAACTAATCACACATAAAAGAGATCTCCAGAGTACCCCTCTACCTGTGCAGGGTAATACAAAGAGTTCTCAAATACAGGTGGCCCTCCCTTATCCAAGAATTCCACATCCTCAGATTCTACCACCACAGACAGAAAATACTCCAAACAAAACAAAACCTGCATCGGTATTAGTATTACAGTCTAGAGATGATTTAAAGTACATGGAAGTTACATGCAAATACTATGCCATTTTATTTATTTTTTAATAAATTTTTATTTTTTAGTTGTAGTTGGACAATACCTTTATTTTATTTATTTATTTTTATGTGGTGCTGAGGACTGAACCCAGCACCTTGCACATGCTAGGCCAGTGTTCTACCACAGAGCCACAAACCCAGCCCCAGTAGTATGCCATTTTATATCAGGGACTTGAGCATCTATGGATTGTGGTGTCTGCAGGGCATCCTGGAACCACTACCCCACAGATACCAAGTGACAGCTACACAAGGAGTGTAGACACAAGGGACATGCAGGAGGCAGCATTTAATGAAGAGTTCTGTGCTAACAATTTGTTCATGAACAACTGGAAGGATATCATTTCTAATTCAAGGACTGGGCTTTTTTGACTGACATAGTCAAATCTCCTTTATCTAGAAGATTCAGAGCAAAAATTCAGGCAAGTGGTTCTTCATCACTCTGTCACACCTGGGTAAAGGCTTCCATAGGAGTTGATATTAGCTCAGTGTGACAAAACAGAACCAAAAAGCTACCAAGAAACAGTGAGCAGAGGAAAATGAAAGTAAGTAGGGGTTAAGTCCCCAACCTAACTGGGACAGCTTAGAAATTAAAGATGAGCAGAAATTTCCAGCAATAAAACCCAAAAAGCAAATTCAAAATCAAGTACTAAGGATACCTCTACAGCAACCATGTAAAAATCTTCTCAAATCCTGTACCCAAAAGAGAAAAAAAAAAAATTGTGTGTATTTATAGTGTGTATACACACACACAATATATACATATACACACACACACACACACACATATATATATATAAAGGTAAATAAACATAATGATTAACATAATAAAAGAAAATGTCATTTTAATATGAAACAAAAGCTATCAAATAAATGTCATAAATAATACATCAATAACAATAAAAACAACACTGCTCTATAATCTGGGCAAAAGATAAACCTTCAGAATTGCTCTGGACTGCTCCCTGCACAGCCAACACTGCTTGCACCACTGGCCCTCTAACGTCATATTTTCCTACATCTCAGTACCTCAGGGCAGGAGGTCAGAATTTTCTTTGCTCTCCTGAGCTGATTCCAGACCAATACTCCTCCACCCTCATGTAACAATTGCTGCTACTTTGAGCTCCTGCCATCCAGCTACTCTGGCTTCCATCCTGCCTTTGTGCCTCCACCCTCCTACTCACTCCCCAACAGTCACTGAAGCCTCTAGCACCCTGGCTTCTTCTCTACCACAACTCCTACCACCACCCTAGGTGGTTCCAGATCCACAGGAGGACTCATTCCTATGCTGCAGCCTCTAAATTCCTTCACTAAAATGATCTTTGGTCCTCTCCACCACTGACATCCACGGCCACATGTTAAACCTTGTCAACATAAACCTTACTTGCCAGTCTTTCACCTTCTGACATACATACCCTCAGGTCTTCCAGTCTTCTGACTTCATTTTTACCTGATTTGTTCTTCAGACATATCCAGTCTTCCATGCTCTGACTCTTATCATTTTCTCCCAATCAACCTGCTCCTTGGATATTCTTGTCTCCCCACTCTTGCCAGAGGGTTGACTATCCAGACATGAACAGCTCTGTGCTGTTCTTGCTACTCTGCACCCCTGGCTTCCCATCACACCTACCCAACAACCTGGGTCAATCGCCAAACCTTCCTGTGCTCCTAACACCAGGTTCCTGAGTTCTACCAGAGAAAAATCACACAGCCTTGTAGAACTATGTTCATCAATTCATGGCTTTTATCCTTGCCTGGATCCCTTCCTTAACCTTGGATAGCTCCTTCTCTTCATTCCCCTCAATGACTAACCCAAGCCCTCAGGAGTCTCCTCAGCTCCACATTCACCATCCCCCCAGCACCCAACCTTGGCTCCTTATTTCACAAAACTGAGAGCATCTCCCCCAATCCTCCACCAGCCTTCCCATTATAATCTACATCTATCAGAATTCATTTATCTCTTCCTGTTTCAGAGGGTAAATTTCCTTTTCTTTTCCAGGTTTCGGCCTTGATCCCATTCACTCATTTGTCCATTTAATCCCCAAATATTTACTACATGCCAACACTATGACAGACATGGTTCTAGGCCTATAAACAAAACAGGCAAGCTCACGAAATTTTCATTCCAAAGAGGGAAAACAACAAACAAAAAATAAATAAATTATATGGCATAGCAGAAGCAGGGAAGAAGGATACAGAGCATCAGAGGAAGGCAGGGGCTGCAGTGTCTAACAGAATGGGCAAGAAAGGACTCCCTGAGAAGGTGCCTATAAATGAAACAGGTAAGGGAGAACAAGCATTGGGGCTAACCAGAGAAACCACATTCCCCAGGCAGAGAGAAGAGCAAATACAAAAGCCCTGAGGGGGAGACAAAAACCTGGCTTGTCTTAAGGAACCTCCAGGAATCCTGTGTGCATAGAATACAATAACCAAAGTGGAAAATAATAAAGAGCACAGAGAGGTAACCATGGGCCAAGCATAGCACCTCCAAGCCACATCAGAATCTGTAGCTTTATTTTGAGTGAGATAGGGAGTCACTGGTTCTGAGCAGAGTAGTAACTTGATGACCTATATTTTATGGTTTTGTTTTTTTGTTTGAGTTTGTTTTTGTGATACCGGAAATAACATAATCCAGAGCTTGGGTTATGCTAAGCAAGCAGCTCTGCCAACTGAGCTACATCTCCAGCCCAAAATGATCTGCATTTTAAAGGAGAGCTCTGGCTACTGTGTTGAGAGTAGACCTAGGAGGCTCCAGCAGAAATGAAGAGACAGCTACCATAATCCAAAGCCCAGGAAGACAGCAGCATGGTGTTTGTATTGGGAGATGTATTGTGAATGTAAAGCAAACAGGATTTTCTGTTATACTGGGTGAAGTAAAAGGCTTTTGTCCTGAGTAGAGAAGGAGGCAAGTTGAGATCAAGAGGGATGTTTTTGGCCTAAATATATTTTAAAAAAAAATTGTAATTTTAAAGATGAAGAAGACTCCATGTCTTCCTGTCTCCTCTGCAGTCCTGCTCCATCAGGAACTGCCCTCATTCTTGTTTGACTCACCAATTTCCTTTCCTTCTCCTCTTTCCCCTTTCCAGATGCCTTCCCATCACCCACTGATATGCTCACACATCTGTCAATCTCAGCTACCATGATACTTCCCTTTCTTTCCTTATTCAAACTTCTTTAAGAAAAAGTCTAGACTTAGTGATCCCACTCATCAACTCTCAGTATTTCTTATCCTATTTCTATCTAATTTTTCTAAAACTGCTTTTGTGGAGGCCAAGGCCATATCATTGCCCAATCCAGAGAACATTTCCCAGACTTTATTCCACTTAGCCTATTTGGGATACCTGGCCCTCGTCTTTACTCCAGCTTTTTAACTACAGGGTTCCATGGCTGTGAGACACTACAATCTCCTCCTTCTCTTCCCACCCCTCTGGATACTGCTCCTCTGTCTCATTTGGGGGCTTTTCTTACTAAGCTATCCTTTACATGTTGCTGCTCAACATCAACTCCATACTCAGCTCATTCCTCTTCTGACAAGTGATTTTCAAATGATCCTTGTATGGACAGCTTCAAACAAATCAATTCCATGACATTCAACTTCCCTAGGTATTCTTTCCTAAAAATAATTTATTCAAGCTCCCCAAAGTTTTTAGCCCTATTTAATAAAATAAAATTTTAAAAAGGCATACCCTTCACCCAACTCTCACAGTGATGCATCTCCCAGGACGTGCACAACGAACTGTGAATAAACCCAGTGTTTCCTGTATTTCCCTGACATATGTTTCTGTTAAGGGTGAAGCATGGGTGTTAGAAACATTTTGGTCCAGGCTCAGAACTCAGATAATAGTAGAGAGGAGAGGCCAGAGTAAACACAATGTTGACAGACCTCAAATAAGATGAGCAAAAGTCCTAAGTCAAGTTTAGCTGAACCTTCAGTCAAATCAGAGAATCCTGAGAAACAATAAACTGGAGTTGGTTTAGGCTATCAGGTTCTAGGGTTGTTTGTTATATAGCAATGAATAACCAAACACTATGTACTGATCATGGCCAACAATGAACTCATCACTTTCCCTTATTAAGCCTCTTTTCACCTTCCTTCTCTTCCTACATGACTCAGTCAGGGTCACTTCTATGTCATTTAGCTAGGCACTCAAACTAGAAACCTGAAATTGCTCTAATTCTGCAGCTTTCCTTCCCTCCAATAGTCAAGCACAAAGTCCTGTGCTTAAACCTCTGAAATATTACTCATGTACAGTCCTCTCTGTTCCTACTACCACTCTGCCACTCAGGCCCTCACCACCGTTACGAGGACCATGGCAACAGCCTTCTACATGCTCTGCCTCTAGCCTTGGCTACCTCAGGTCACCCTCCACAAACCTATCTAAATTGTCTCTGACATGCCACTCCCTCTGAAAAACTGAATGGTTCCCAGATTGCAAGAAGATAAACTCCAGATTCACAGCTCTGTGATCTAGGCCCTGCCTTTCTCCTCAGGCCTTTCCAACTGTGACTGCTGACAAAGATAAGAAAACACTGACATATTTGATTGCACAAAAATTTAAATAAATTGCAATGCATATAACAAAGGGTTAATATCTTAAATATGAAAAGAACTCCTATAAATCATTAAGAGATGAATGCTCTAACAGGAATATGAACAAATAAACATAAGCAAAACTTTAGCAAAGAAGCGTAAGTGACTGTGAGGGAAGAAGAAATAGGGAGAAAGAAAAGGAGAGAACATTCCCTGCCTCATAAACAAGATGGAAGTATATATACTTTTAATTTTTCAGGAAGTTAGTTTATACAAAAGCTAAAATATACATCTATTTTGACCCAGCCATTTCACATTCAGAAATTTATTTCAAAAAAGCAATAGAATACTCAATTTGTAATAGCTATACAATAATCTGAACATCTAGTAAAAGAAGGCTGGGTAAGTAAATAGCAACACCTCCAACAACCAGCCAAACTGAGGATGCAAACCTTTAATCCAGAGAGAGTCAGGATACACTGCTAAGTGACAGAGCAGATTACCAAAGACGTAGGGCACATTCTTATTTTTATGAAAATGTACAAGTCTTCAAAGGTACATACCAATACGTTAACATTGCTAATTTGAGGGATTATAAGTCATATTATTTTTTGTCTGGATTTTAATCATTTAATCTTTTAATCATTCTAATATTACTTTGGATTAATTTGTATTCCAAAAATAAGAAAATATTAAGACTTCTTGATTGCTTTCTTCTACATCAACCAAAGATTATGTATAGAACTAGTATTCACCTCACAGTTTCAAACACCGAGCACTATTCAAGACTCTCCAGCTGGACCCCTCTAGATATATAAACATACCCAACACTGAACAGTAAATTATAACCCTGGAAGCCACTCTGTTGTTTCAACAAATCGAAACTGAATAACTGGAACAATATTTTCACAGTGCCTAGAGCACTGCCATATATCCCATGTATGGGGAAGAGACTGAGGAGGGTGGGCTGAAAGGCAAGGAACAATGAGCAGAGGGAAATGAAAGTAGGTAGAAGTCCCCAAGCACTGATAATAAACTTTTCAGACAAATGCTTATAAATACATTTTATTAATAATAAATATCAAATGATAGCCCATTATCTCTTGAATTCAACCTTCTTAGAACATGAGACATAAAAATCTGGTTTGTGTGCCAACAAGAGATACGAAGCCCATATACTTCAGCCTGTGTACTTTAACAACAAACAGGATCCTCATGCTCTCAGACTCTCAAGATGTTTCTTTCTTATTACCCACATTTCTTTTTTTTTTTTTTTCCCCTAGTGAAAACCATCATAAGATGGGAACTTATTGAATAATTTATTTAGTCTTTATTTTTTGTGTGTGGTTTTTTAAAATTTTTTATTTGTTTTCATTAGTTATACATGAGAGTAGAATGCATTTATGCACTTGATATAACATACATAGACAGGACATAATTTCTCATTTTTCTGAGTGTACATGTTGCAGAATCATATTGGTCATGTAGTCACATATATACATACAGTAATGATGTCTGTTTCATTCTACTATCTTTCCTATCCCCACATCCCCTTCCCTCCCCTCCCATACTTCCCTCTACCAAATGTAAAGTAATGCTATTTCTCCCTAGTGCCCTCCACCTTATTGTGAGTTAGCATCCATATATTAGAGAAAACATTCAGCCTTTGGTTTTGTGGGATTGGCTTATTTCGCTTAGCATGATATTCTCCAACTCCAACCATTTACTGGCAAATGCCATAATTTCACTCTTCTTTAAAGCTGAGTAGTATTCCATTGAGTATATATACCACATTTTCTTTATCCATTCATCTATTGAGGGACACCTAGGTTGGTTCTATAGTCTAGCTATTGTGAATTGAGCTGCTATAAACATTGATGTGGCTGTGTCACTATAGTATGCTGATTTTAAGTCCTTTTGGTATAAACCAAGGAGTGTATTACGCACATTTAACAAGCTTAGTCATCTAGTGTTCAAGTCCACAGTAAATCAAAGGCAGCAAGTTAAAAGAGAGACACTAATTCAGGAAGGATATGGAGAGAGGTTAGAAGTTGAGAGTTGACAGACTCATAAGAAAAATTTAGAAAGCATAATCATGAAATTCAAAAAGGACTGCAACCTATGCATCTGAGAAATGAAAGAACCATAAAATGTTAGCATTGGAAACTAACTTTACTAGTATCTAGTTCTTGTCACACACAAGGAATCTGGTGAACAAGGAATGCAATTTTCCCGGGGTACAGGGCATGGTAGTCACTAGACAGGTTCAGATCAGGATGCATCCTGTGTGACATATGTTCTAGAAGACAGGAAATAAATTACATACTTCAGAAAAAGTTCTATACTAAACAGTAAACAGTATAACAATGTCTGTCCAAGTTTTTCTCTAAAATACAAGCCAGTCCTGAATTATACCCATACTTGGAATTTTATTGGCATTTCATGCAAAAAAGTCCCAACTAAGGCTGGGCACAGTGACACATGCCTGTAATACTAGTGGTTTGGGAGGCTAAGACAGGAGGATCACAAGTTCAAAGCCAGCCTCAGCAAAACCTAGATGCTAAGCAACTCAGTGAGACCCTGTCTCTAAATAAAATACAAAATAGGGCTGGGTATATGGCTCAGTGGTTGTCTCTGAGTTTAACCCTGGTGGTCCTACCCCACACCCAAAAAAAAAAAAAAAAAGTCTCAACCAAGTCATTCTCTCCCTCAAACACTGTTTTTCTTCTTTTTATTGATACTGTTATCTACCCAGCCTCATAAGCCAAAAGCCCAAGATCCATCCTAGCTTTCTCTCAGCTCCAACATTCAATGATTAACAATTTTTCTAATTTTAAGGGGAAAATACGGAAAGGTGAGTGGAAAATAATGGAACCTTTTACCTCCACTAATAATGACCCCTGCCAGTATGACTCAATACATAAAATTTAGGCAGGTCAAGGTTAACAATCCATCTCAGGAATGCTGTCTTAGTCCCAGCTACACAGGCCTAACACTTCAATCTAATCAACCCCACCCACTTTCCCTCCTAAACAGTCTGAACAGAAACTGTAGAACTTAAAAAAGAGTCTGAGTTACAAGAAACACTTGGATCATCCAGTGGTCTCCTTATTTATATAAGGAAAGATAAGCTCAAAAAGGAGAAGACACCTGCCGGGCAGGTGAGACCAGACAACCTGCTTCCCAGAACTCATACAGTCATTGGTCTATATTATGTGAGCTAACCCAGAAGAAGGACTTCAGCACAGACTTGGACACCTCTCTGTCCCATCATCTTAAAAAATCACCCTATAATTGCTAGAGTGAGACCTATAATTGAGTAGAGAGCCATTTAAATAACCATTTTGTGGTATTTTTTCTGAACTATGATTTTAAAAGACGGAAAAACTTTATTTTCTAAGACAGTCTATATTACCAAAAATTAAACCTTTTTCAAGTGAATTCTCATCTCTGGTCAGACAACCATCTAGAGCTGACCTTTCAACAAAGTCACAAAGCTCACAGGATAAACCACCAGCAGGATTTGTTGCTGATCCCTTTTTCCACTCCTCTCTGAGACTATTAAGAATAGGGAGAAACAAATGCCTACCTATGTTCTAACTGCTACATACAATAATCAATTTTAGCCACCATGTCTCTCATTTCTTGAGTTGCTCTTTGATAAATATGAAATTGTTATGCCCTCTCTACAATCCAACCCCTTGAATCTATGATGTGCCTTTAAAGAAGGGACAATATCAATCCCCATCCTCTTTGACGTTTCCTCCTTTCCCTGCTGAACCTGGGACCAATGTATACATTTTCAAATTACTATTCCCTTCCTGTTTGACTCATCTCATACCTCAAACATAGACTGAGAATCACTGTCCTAATTTGCTGCAGGCCAAGACCCATTATACACTAGAAAGTAAATGTACAGTTAGCTGGCTTAAAGATAAATTTTAGCAATATATGGGTTTTTGTTGTTGTTATTGGCTTTGTTTTGGTTCCAGAGATGAAACCCAGAGGCACTTAACCACTGATCAACACTCCCAGCTCTTTTTGTATTTTATTTAGAGACAGGATCTCACTGAGTTGCTTAGGGTCTTGCTAAATTGCTGAGGCTGGCCTCAAACTCAAAATCCTACTGCCTCAGCCTCCCGAGCCGCTGGGATTATAGGCGAGTGCCACTGCACCTAGCTTGAGTTTTTGATATCTGATGTACTCTCTATCTTTACAGTATAGCATTTAAATAGTTCTAGAGTTCATTTTTATAGTTAAGATACTTATCTCTTATACCTTTACTCTTGAGATAGTACTAGATCCCAGAATTTAATTCAATCAATAAAGAGATTTATATGACTTTCTAGAAAATGGTCTACTTTACTTTGAATTTGTTATTTCTTTTTTTAAAAAAATTTTATTAGTTACTGATGAACCTTTATTCATTTATTTGTTTATATCTGGTGCTGAGAATCAAACCCAGTGCCTCACACATACTAGGCAAGCACTCTTCTACTGAGCCACAACCCCAGCTTCATGAATTTGTTACTTCTTGACTTTACTAAAACTCTAGATTCAATAGTTCTTGTCACTATAATAAGCTATGTGACTTTCTCAAACATAGAACTGTTATATTATTGAAATAGGGATGAGGGAGGTCTTTATATCTAGACTCCAACTGATCTCTTCTGCTGACCCAGTGAATTTGAACTAGTATTGATTTATTTTAATACTTATTCAGCTAATTTATTCTCTATAGTACCCATTTTAAGAATCCTGAATCAGATACAAAAACATCTAAGGTCTACACTCTGCACCCAAAGAAAGGATTATCTAACAATAGAAAATAGATACAAATGAAATAGATAAATATCAAAAAAAAACTTTGAGATTATGGGCTTAAAATAATCAACCCTGTTGGCAAGAAAAACTGGATCCAAAAGCAGCTGTGGTGAATACTGTAAGCATGTAAGATAGGTGGTTGGGGAAGGTGAGGATAGCCCAGGCACTGAGAACAACATGAGTAAAGCACTGGAAAAAAACAAACACCATTCAATAGAGATGAAGAGGACACAGGCCATATCATATATCATCAAATTTCCTATCATATACACAGCTTCTTCCTAACTCCAGCTCCACTAGGCTATACACAGAGCAAAACAAATACTTCTCAACAAAAACAAAATTCACACACTCGAATATTAAGAATTACCATTCACAGATTGCTAACCATCTATATGCCTGACACTATGCTAAGTTTTTTGCATATATCATTTCATCTAATTCTTACTACAACCCATGTTTTTGCATTTTATAAGTAAGAAGAGTAGATCTTACTAAGTTGCCCAACATCACAGGGACAGGTCCAGGATTCAAGTCAAGGGCTCTACCCCCATGGCCCATGCTTTTAAACCACTACACACAGAGCTAACCTTGAAAGTCTTCTAAGGAGAATGTCAGCAATTCTTCTAGTTCAGGTGGAGGAGAGGAAAGTGCACTGGATATCAAGTTTTTCCCAGATCATTACTGTGTTACATCTTCTGGTCAAACCAGGATTTTTTCAGTCAAAAGGCCCAATGGAATTTATTTCTTCCAATGCAAGCTCCTGCAAACCCCCCTCTACATACACACAAACACACATGTATATACACATCAAACACACATGTATACACACACAAACACAATTTCCAGAATTCTAAAAGAGAAGAAGACAAAGGCCTGAGGAACAGGATCAGGCTACTTCCCAGGGAAACCTAAACAAGTCTAACAAATCCAGAAGAAACAGTATTTCCTGAACTGAGCAGATTCACTGACTTGGGAAAATGATGAGTCAAGTTATAAACAGGAGTCCTAACACCTTTGTAGATGCTGCTCAGAACCCAGTCCTCCAGGGAGGGCCCAACCAACAATACCTGAGTCCCATTTCTTCTTCCTGTCTCCATAATAAGTTGCCATTTTTTTCTCAAATTCATGCTCAATACCAAAAGGAAAATAATCTATCCTTCACCCTAAAGGTCCCAGTACAATAGCTGTAAATGTCCTTCAAGGCCAGCACCAAACAAATTACATAGCATTAGACTGCTTTCTCCAGGATTCAAGTCCCAGATGAAAGGCATTGTTATTTAAGATCATTACAATTTCAAATGATACTTTGGCATTGAGGCTATGCTTAGCCTTCTATTATAATAATATAGGGATGCCATGAATTCTTTGGTCCAAAAATTTCTAAGCTTTTCAGAAATTATAAATAACAAAGCTTTAATTGGCTCTGCCATCCACTGTCTGCCAAGGTTAACTCAGAGCCGGAGAAGAAAAGTGATCAGCTTAAGCTGATCCAACCAGAGGAGATGTTAAATGAAACTAAGTTTTTACTTTTCAACTTTGTTTCAATTTCTGGAACTTGCCCTCTACCAAGATGGAAATTTTACTCAAAAGGACTCTCCTTTTGTAACAATTATCTGTAATGTAACAGAAAAACTGAGATTGTTTACAAAGTATACAAAATAGATTAAGTAATCATAATACAGATAATACACTAATAACAAAAAGAGGAACACAAAATACTGTAGTCAGTATTATCTTACCCATTAATATTCATTACTCCTGAATGATTCAAATTTACATAGGATGAAAGGCTCTTTTGGTTTGGACATAAATACAGAGCATCTGATTTGTTCATGTAGGCAATTTAATTCCTCAAAAAAGCCCAAAAATATTGCAGTACTTACTTCAACTTCACTAAAAGAAGACTAAACATCTGAACATATATGTTCCTAAAAATAGGTGATTTTGCCCCTCAGGTGATATTTAGCAATATCTGAAGACATTTCTTCATCATCATAACAGGGTAGGTGTGTATAACTTGTCATCTAGTGAGTAGAGGTGAACAATACTATAAACATTCTATAGTGCACATGACACCCCCCTATAACAAAGAATTATTCAGTCCAAAATGTCAATAGTGCCAGGTGTAACAACACAATGTGTTGACCAATGTAGGGAGAAAAGAGAGTTGAGGTGACTCAGAAGGACCTAATAGGCTGTGTGACTCGAGGCAATTGACTTTCTTTTTAAATTCATATTTGCAGAATCAATAAATAAAAAATGTTTCTTAATCCATCATAACTAATAATCCTCTTATGATTTTCTGCATAAAATAGCGATTCATAGAAATAAACCAGTAAACCAAAATAGGTAGCATGGCAGGTCTTAGTAGGCCCTGGTTGAGGACAGTTGTAATAATACTCTACCACTGACTGAACGTGGATTTTTAACTTTAAAAAATTCTCCCCATATTCCCACATTAGTTGTTTTTGTTGTTGTTCTGTGGTACTGGAGATCGAAGCTAGGGCCCTGTGCATGCTAGGCAAGGACTCTACATACATCTCTGGCCCCATATTCCTACATCAGAATACTATGTTGTTGTTTTTTGTTTTCTTTTAAGGTTTATTTATTTCTTTATTAGACATTGATGGACCTTTATTTTGTTCATTTATTTATATGTGGTGCTGAGTATCGAACCCAGTGCCTCACACATGCCAGGCTCTACAACTGAGCCCCAGCACTCTACAACTGAGCCCCAGCCCCAGCCCAAGAATACTATGGTTTGAAATGTGTGCATTCCCCCAGAATTCATATGTTGAATTCTGATCACCACAGGGTGATGATATTAGAAAGTAAAGCCTCTGGGAGGTAATTAGGTCTTGAGGGAAAAGGCTTCCTAAAAGAGATTAATGTCCTTAGAAAAGAGGCCCCAGAAAGTTGTCTTCCCCTTTCCTCCTAGTGAGGACACATTGAGAAGTGGGGCAATCTACATACAACCTAGAAAAGGGTCCTCACCAAAACCTAACCATGCTGGCGCTCTGATGTTGGACTTCCCAGTCTCCAAAACTATAGAAATTAAATATTCTGTTGCTTATAAACTACCCAGTTTATGGTGTTTTGTTATAGCAGTACAAATGGACTGAGACAATGAGCAACCCCAAAAGGTTGTGGAAGCATTTCATGACTTTAAAGGCTCATAGGGAGATTCAGTTGAGAAGGATGCCGGCATAGAATTCTCAACCCATGCTCAAAGTCAATACATTTTTTAAAAATGACCTGCATGGTTTGGAGGATTTAATGGTCAACACAACTTATATGAGTAGTGCTAAAGACCTCGTATCATATAAGGAAACCAATGATAGCAGTGCAGAATCTTTAGACACAGAAGATTAAATTTCTTAAGCCCATACTTTTCTCAAGTATAATATTTCAACTATAATGCACAAATTGATAACAGCTAATGTGCTAACTTTTTCTTCTAACTAGAAAAATGTTTGCTAGACTGTCACAAAAAAATGATGTACATTGATTTGGACTACTTAATTTCAATGTATATTCACAAGTATTCTGTGCATCTTAATCTTGCACTAAAGACAGTTTAGCAATAAATAATTTTTAAGTAATACCACATAATTCTTTTTTAATTTTTTTTATTTTATTTATTCTAATTAGTTATATATGACAGCAGAATGCAATTCAATTCATATTACACAAATAGCATAATTTTTCATGTCTCTGGTTGAACACAAATAGAGTCATGCCACTCATGTCTTTATACATGTACTTAGGGTAATGATGTCTGCCTCGTTCTACCATCTTTCCTAACCCCATCCTCCCTCAGTCCCCTCCCTCCCCTTTGCCCTATCTAAAGTTTGTCTATTCCTCCCATGCTCCCCCCCATCCCCATTATGATCAGCATCTTTATATCAGAGAAGACATTTGGTTTTTGGAGATTGGCTTACTTCACTTAGCATTATATTCTCCAACTCCATCCATTTATCTGCAAATGCCATGTTTTTATTCTCTCTTAATGCTGAGTAATAATTCATTGTGTATATATGCCACATTTTTTATCTATTCATCTATTTAAGGGCATCTAAGTTGGATAGCTATTGTGAATTGTGCTGCTATAAACATTGATGTGGCTGTGTCCCTGTAGTATGCTGTTTTTAAGTCCTTTGGGTATAAACCGAGGAGTGGGATAGCTGGGTCAAATGGTGGTTCTAGTCCCAGTTTTCTTTAAAAAAAAAAACTTCACATAATGATCACAACCAACCTTTTGAGAAAAAAATGGAATAAAATCTGTAACAATTAGGCAGTGGAATATATTTTCAAACAAGGTCTCACCAAGTTGTTCAGGCTGGCCTTAAACTTGAGATCCTCCAGTGTCAGCCTCCCTCCAGCCTCAGCTTCCTGTGTAGCTGGGATTACAGGTGTGTGCCACACCTAGGTGAAAAGCGTTATTAAAGGGCAAGAGTGTTATGAGAGAGGTCAAGGGTGTAGTTCAGTGGTAGAGTCCTTGCCTAAAACACATAAGGCCCTGGGTTCAAGCCCCAGTACTCCCCACCAAAAAAAGTGTCATGAGAAAAGATGTTTGTACAAGGAAAGGTTTTTAGGAAGAATCTGCTCTTGCAGCTAGGGGCCCTGGGTTCAAGTTCTTCCACTTACTGTTCTCAATATGGCTTTGGGGAAGTCATTTAACTTCTCTCAGCCACTGCTTCCTCACGTGTACAATAATAACTATCCTTCTTATCTCTTCAAGGATGTTGTGATCATAAAATAAGAGGATGTAGGTATAATGTTATTATGTATAAGAGCCAGCAAGGCTTACTGAATATTATGGATGTTCTCAATTACGTCTGAGATGCTATGGCAAAGAGAGGAGTAATGGAAGTAAGACTTGGCTCCTGCCTTCCCAGTTGAATGATATGACCAACATGCACAAAACAAGTGAACTCCACATAATAATGTCTATTATAATGCTGGGTGTATGGTATAATCTCTAAATTCTGGAGGGGTTGAGTGGAAGGAAACCAATAAGGACTGAAATATTATAAAAGATTTGTGAACATGATTTGTTTGGGTATTTCTGTGTCCTCCTTCTAAGAACCTTGCTTTACACCTTGCTCAGTCTATTTGCATATATTCTAATCTTCTCTACTAAAGTGAGAAGTACTTTCAGTTGTTTGTTTTGTTTTGTCTTGTTTTGAGGAACAAAGAATGGGTACAAACCACTGCTCTAGTTGAGTGCTCTCCAAACAAGGTATCCAAAACAAACCACTTCAGTACAGAAAGGAAATGTAAAGGTTCTATTTATTTTTATCTTCATCTTATGAAAAAGATTTTCAGAGTAAAAAGACAACCCTCAGAATGAAAGAAGATATTTGCCAAGCATATATCTGAAAAGGGACTAATATGCAGAATTCCTAAAACTCAACAAAAAATAAACCTGATTAAAAAACAGATAAAGGACATAAATAAACATCATTCCAAAGAAGATATACAAATGGCTAGTAAACATGTAAAAAGATGTTCAACATCACAAATCATTACAAAAATACAAACCAAAACTACAATTAGATACTACCTCAGACCCTTTAAGACTGCTACTATCACAAACAGAAAATAACAAGTGTTGGTGAGAACGGGGAGTACCTGGAACCCTTGTGTATGGCGGTGGACATTTAAAATTGATTAAACTGTGTAAAACAATATGGCAGTTCCTCAAAACATTAATGTTCCAGCAAGTCTACTTCAAAAATATTGAATGCAGAGTCTTGAAGAAATATTTGCATACCAATGCTCACAACATCATTCACAAAGGTGCAAGCAACCATGTCTATCAACAAATGAATGGATAAGCAAAAAGTAGGGGGGGGTGTGTGTATACACACACACACACACAATGGATTATTGAAGCTTAAAAAGGAAAAAATGCCGGGCACAGTGGTGCACACCTATAATCCCAGTGGCTTGAGAGGCTGAGGCAGGAGGATTGCAAGTTTAAAGCCAGCCTCAGCAACTGAGAGGCACTAAGCAACTCAGTGAGACCCTGTCTCTAAATAAAATACAAAATAGGGCTGGGGCTAGGGCTCGGGCTCAGTGGCCGAGTGCCCTTGAGTTCAATCCCCAACATAAAAAAAAAAAAAAGGACAAAAATTCTTACATGTGCTATAACATAGACAAACAGGAACCCTTGTGCATGGACATTTAAAATTGGACATTATGCTAAGTGAAATAAGCCAGTCACAAAAATATATTTATGATTCCACTAACATGTGGTATAATAAATAGAAATAAAAATAAAATAAAGTAGTTAAAATCAAAGAATCAGAAAGTGGACAGTGGTTGCCAGAGAAGAGAGGAAGTGGGTAAAGGGAGTTATTGTTTAATGGGTACAGAATTTCCATTTTACAAGATGAAAATAGCTATGGAGATGTATGATGATGATGGTTGACCACTGTGAATGTATTTACTATCACTAAACTATGCACTTGAATGTGGTTATAATGGTAGATTTTCTTAAATATATTTACCACAACAAAAAAATTGGGAAAAATAAGATTTTATCTTTAATATGTAACATATGGGGCTGGGGATGTGGCTCAAGTGGTAGCGCGCTCACCTGGCATGCGTGCAGCCCAGGTTCGATCCTCAGCACCACATACAAACAAAAATGTTGTGTCTGCCGAAAATTAAAAAATTCTCTCTCTCTCTCTCTCCCCCCCTCCCTCCCTCCCTCCCTCTTTAAAAAAAAAAAAATATGTAACATATGGCCCAACACAAGTACACCCTTTGAGTCTATAGCATCTCATATCAGAGGTTGATTCTGACAGCCTTTTAGCTCACTGTCAGATTTTGAAGTTCACATGGGCTTGGTTAAGTGGATTTTCTAGTAACATTGTTTTAAATGAATTAACCCTCATAAAACAAACAAGAGGCTTAAAAAGATTCCTGTAACGAAATCTTGGATTAAAGATAATACAAGTATAAATGATCAAGAGAATGACAAAGTTGTCATTTCTCTTTCTGGTATATTCATCATTACAATGTAAAAACAATTACTGTCTAAAAAGACGTAACAAGTTCACCAAAACCTTGTTAATAAGATCACTTAAAATATGGATTTGCATCCACTACCATTCATGATGAACTTCATCCTAAGGATACAGTGTGCCTTCAGATATTGGCTAAAGATAGTAGGATGTGAATATAACTTATAAACAAGCTACATATATGAAAGGATAGCAAGCTTTTTAACAGTGCTACTCTAGAAATTTAGACATCTGCCCTAAACACAAATGGCCCAACAGAACTTTTTTGATGACAAAATAGTCTTATCTGTCCTGGCCAAAACTGTAAGCACTACTACATGTGGCCATTAAGTAACTAAAACATGGCCAGTGTGTCTGAAGAATTAAATTGTTATTTTATTTAATTTTAGATTATTGAGCTTTAAATAGCCAATGTAGCTTGTGGCTATTTTATTGAACATCACAGCCCTGGGCTGCTAATAGATTATTACCTCTATCTCAAGGCATACAGCTGCCAGCAAACAGTGCACCTTCCTGCTTTTGTGTCTTTGGCCATGTTGTCCTCTCTGCCTAGAATGTTTTCACATTTGAAGATGTCCTCAATGCTCCCCTTGGTTGGTTGCCCTGGGCCTTTTACATCCTCCATTGTAGCATTTACAACTCTTTTCTCACATATCTCAAGTTCCATGATTGTGAGTTCCTCAAAGTAGAACTGTCTTATTCATCTCCGCATGATGCCAGCACAGAGTCAGTGCTTTTCGGCAATATTTACTGGATAATGCAGTGAATAAAATGACAAACCTTGATCTCCCAATTCATAATGCACTGCTCTTCCAATACAGCAAAATATGGGTCCAAAAACATAGACTGCAGGTGAGTCTTTGCTACCTCACAGCCTAGATGCTACTTCAATATATAATACCATTTCTATTTCTATTTCTTTGTCTCTGTCAGACACGGATGTCACAGTTACCTCTTAAGTAGGTTCTGAAGGCATCCCTCCAAGAGTGCAAGATGAAAGTGGATGGTGGTATTAGCCCCCTTTCTGAAAGGTTAACTTTCAAATATTGCAAGTTAAAATGATGGCTCGAATGCAGTAGTATTTGAGGAGATATTTTGTTAATATTTATTAAGCCTTTATCAAGTACTCTTCATGCCATTTTATCTAATGACGTACAACTATATGCCTTCCCCCACACTGTCCCACTCAAAACCCATGTGTTCTCTCTTCATTATCTCTCATTAAATGAGCTTGACTTCGTTAGAAAGACCAACAAAAAGGCTTTGACCATGGCAAATGCTTATTCTGGACTTCATTTCTGAATTTTGGATTTGGCTATATTTAGCAAAGCTATAATCGTCATCATACCCGAAGCCAGGAAGAAGACACCATTCTCAAACCACCCCCTGAAAATCTGCAGTTGCCTCTAAAAAACCAGACTTCCCAGCAGGCAAAGACATCTGAAGTGGGAGGGATCAAACTGATACTTGCGTCAAGAGAAGGCCTCAGGTGCTTATAACTAATCTCTGCCTGGCTCTCAAGGTTCTCCACAAACTAATTTCTTTCTTGTCTCGCCAACAGACCTTCTGTCTAGTCAAACATCCTCAGTCACCCTGCTCAGTCCTTTCCATAACAGTGGTCATTTTATCACTCCCTACCTACACCATCTCCCCACACCTGCCTGCTTCTGCTTCAAGCTTCTTGCCTCTTAGGACACTTCTAGAACACCTCTTCCCCAGATATTAGCTGTTCCCTTTCCCCACAATTAGCACAGGACTGAGGCACAGTAGAGGAACAGCACTTATTTGTAGAGATTTGATAATTCTTCAAAAGGCCCAGGGCCACTGAAGAAAGTAAGCAGCAAACACATTCAAATGTACCTTCGAGAGCAAATGTAAAGGAATTTCATTCTACCACTTTATGTCCTTTCCTTGATTATGGAGGGAAACTTACACCAAATGTTAACATTAAACTAAGTCAGTATTCCCAAAGCTGATTTTGTTTCACCACTCTACACCTCTGCATATGCACTGCCTCTGGCTAGAAGTCCTTGGGTAACCCCGAGCTGGAACATCTGCTGGGTAATTTCCATTCTTGTTCAAAACTTCCATCATCTAGGGGCCCTCATCCCCAGACCCCTTCTCTTTATCATCTTAACATCTCTTAATATCTACCACATGCCAAGGCCCATGCTAAGTATTAGATGCTTATCTCAGGGTTATTTGCTACTTATTGGTCTACTCGTCCATGCCCCATCCAACCTATTTATTGTCTCTGAAATCTAACACAGTGCCTGCCACAAAGAAGCACAAATAAATGTTTACAAGATGTGTACATACATGCCTCATATCAATACTACCAATGTGTTTGAATTATATGCCATATATGAATTTTTTTTCTTGGTGGTTCACACATTTTTAAGCCCCACTACATTATTCTACAGATAGGAGAAATTACTAGTTCTCTGATAGGGCATCTTAGTTATCATTAGCACTGGACCTAGGTTCTTTTGGTCTAGGCGATAAAACCCTTCTAAGAAGCCAGCTGTCCACCTTATTCAGAACTGATACAGCTCAAGGATGTTGTATCGGACACAGCAGGCATTCAACACTTCCTTGTTGTTAAAGCTTAGAAATAAGGACTCATATAGCTAAGGAAATACAACAAAAGCACCAATTCTCAGTCCTTCTTTAAGCACTGCTCTAATTCTCCCATTGAGCTCATTCTGGAAGATTAAACCAAACCTTCCCTTGATATCACATGCCCATTAACTCAGACATGACTTAGCATCTCATAATAGCATCTTCACTAAGAAAGTTAGAAAGTATCCACCCCAGCACCCTGCCTGAAGATACCCATAGCTAACTCAAGACTTAAAGCCTTCACTTCCCCCTACCCACAGCTGTGTCCCTTCTGGAATACTTAGTGAATCAGAAGAGCAAGGTTAATGCAACTGAGAGAGAGATAGCAACCCAGAATTCTCCTGTCTTACCTAGCATCTGTTTCTTAGGGTTCTTTCAATTCCTCATTATGAAGCACAGACCAATACCCACATTAGGGAAAAAGAAATACTCAATAGGATGTGGTGGTAATCAAATCTCTTTGAAGCCTTCCCCACACCAAACTCCCTAAACTGCCTGATCACTGCCCTGGGCATATAGTATATAACTCTCATTGTCCTTAAACAACTCTGGCTGGGACTGGTAAATAGGTGAGCACCTACAGACTCAGAGAAGAGGGGCCAAGGAAGGACTGTGACTACCCAACATTTATCTGTTGATCCTTTAATGAGCTAATGAGACCTTTGCAAAGAACATCTGGATCAGCCCACCCACAATGGGGAAAAAGCTTTGGATTGCAACAGCCAAAATAGCCCTCACACTGACATACATTCCCTTTAACTAAATATATATATTATTGATGGCAAACAGTGGCTATCATTTATTGACCACCTGAAAAATGTTAAATACTATGTGTATATAAACATACATCCTTATTTAATCCTCAAGACCATTCACAGAGCAGTGGTTCCCAAAAATCTCCCTAGGAACTTGTTAAAGCCCCACACCCACAGTCTCTGGAGTGAGGCCTACAAATCTGTAATTCTAACAAGCTCCCAGGTGATGACACTATTCATGATAAGGGCTCCAAGCTTTAAGAACACTGCCATAGGGAAACAGATTCAAGACAGGTTTAGAATGTTTTGTCCAAGTTCCACAGCTGGTAAAGAACTGATCCAGAACTTGAACCTAGACCTGTCCAACTCTACAGTGCTAAAAACCATACTACTGTACAGATCAGTGTATATCTTATCTTCCTAAATTCACTGGCAGCTCCATAAAGGCAGATTTCACATGTTAGACATCTTTCATCCCATTCAGAACTCAGAAGTGCCTTTGGTCTTGGTAGGCACTACATAAACACTTTGTATACTAACTCCCACATATCTACATATTTCTAAAGCCACAAATTCAAACTCAATTACAGTCAAAGAACACTAAGAACAACACTGCCAGACCCAATTTTACATGACACTCTCTGCTACTGAGTCTTTGCCCATACTGCCACCACATTGGTTAACGCCTACTCATTCTTTGGTCACTTTCTCCAGGCAACAGTTCTTGGCTCCCTAAAAATTGGGTTCCCCCCCAAAAAAAATTGGCAGCCACTGCACCCTAAGCATACCTCCATGATAGCACTAATCACTCTATTATATCTGGCTATTTTCCATCTCTTACAGCAGTTTGTAAACTCTTATATCTGGTTTAACATCATGTCTCCAGAGCCTAGCATGATGCCAGGCACATTATGGGCATTCTATAATTGTTTGTTGAATGAATAAACAAACAAATGAATGCAGAGCTGCAAGCCTTAAGTTCTGCTTAAAAACATCATAAGGTATGATGCACCATTCTCAGGGATGAATTCCAGGACAGAGGACGGCAGCCTAGATAACGAAGACCAATTCTGCCTTTTTTTTCTTCCCCATCTCTCTTCTCAGACTTGGAGAATGGGCATCACTTAGGGCAACACTATCCATGAGATAACATCTAAGCTAAACAATATGTTCCTGGGCTATAAGGTTAGCAGGGAGGAAAGAACTCTCTCATTCCTCCTGATCTCTCCCTCACACACACTTCTCTATTTCTTCACCCCTCTGCAGTCAAGGGCTTTGGCACAGAGATGAAATAGACATATCAGACTCAAGGGTACAGATCTGGCAGTGGGCACAGAAGCATCTCCCATCCTGCACCAAAGCCCACAAAGAAGGATCCAGAGGGACAGTGACTCAGGCCCCAAATTAAGTCCAGCTAAAGCAATACTGAGAATAAAAAAGAGCAATAATTTCACAAGGACATTAGGTGTCAGGTACCTTTTTTTTTTTTAATAGTGTTTTTCAAGTGCTGGTTTCAAACCTATCCCCAGAAACTGGGCCCTGTTGAATCCAGTGGTTATACAAGCTGCAAGACAAACACAGATTCTCCCTCTTCCCAACCTACCCACCAGCCTATATGATATCATGACAGGCATTTCCTAGGTCCAGGTAGGGATCCCTGTTTTACCCTTAGCTTGTAAAAGGCTCCTTTTTAAAGAGACCTCTTAGCTTTCTCTCTTCCCTAGCTAATAAGCTGTTCCCTACCACCATGTTACAGTAATAGAGACCTCCCCCTTCCCCAACACCTCACAGTCTATAACATAACCTACAGCAGGTTGGCCCCATCCAATTAGTTTGAATTGCTTCATGCCAAGGGAAATTGCTGCTTTTATTAAAATTAAAAGCACACTAAGCAGGCAATGAGCTGTGAAAACTATGAGTCTGGCATAATTATGAAGGTCGAGGTTAAGGTTATCAAAAGAGACAGGCAAAGATTTCCCGAAAGCCTGGGAGATAAAGACATATATCCACACATATACATAGATACAGATATACAAATGAACACACACACAAGGCATTTCCACAGATCCAAAAAAACATCCTGGTCAATAGAGGGAAAACAAAATCAGGGCCACTCACAAGTTTTTCTTAATAAAAACAGGAGGAACAGGGGCCTCCAAGACTGAATTCAAAATAGTCACATTCATTTCACATAGTTTGTTACCTTAGCTATATCCTAGGGATCTGATTGGGTCAGGAAACAAACCTAGTAAAATTCACCAAGAGCCTTGGCCCTTGGAAAAATACATTTCTATTCCCCCCAAATACTGTCTTCCTTTCAAATGTCTGCTTAGGGAAGTGGGAAAGTTGGGTTGAAGAAACCCCTCTCTCTTCTTATAGATTCCCTCCACCTCCACCCTTCAGCATTGACATCAATATTTCAAGTTTCAGAAGATCACAAGCCCACCACCCCACATTAAATATGAAGCTTTACACTTTTGCACATATGATCTGCATAATTTGGTAAGGGAACCATGGTGATTTTTCAACGCTTTTTTTCTTAAATAAAAAGCCAGTGAGGTAAACAATTTCGGCAACCCCTACCCCTTTAAGCTCTGTCACTTCCAATCTCAGTTTTAAATCTCTCAAGGACAATGACTCACAGGGAAAGTGAAGGGGGAAGGGGAGGGTCAACTGGTCAAAACCCATTCATACATTCAACAACTAGAAACCAGAGTCTTGCCACATCAGCACAAGATTTTTAATTTACGGAGCACTGAGTTCCACCTTACCTTCGGCCAACACCTCGTCCACTGTGACCTGCTGTCGACCGATGCCAAAGACCCTCCCGATGTAGCCACTGCCCAGGCCCGAGGTGCTGCCCCCTCCTCCACTAGAGCCAGAGCCCAGGCCAGAGCCGCCCTGCTCTCGCCGGGAGTCGAAAAACTTCTTCATCTTGCAAATAGGAAGCAGGAAAGCAAAATACCGATGGTTTCTAGATTTTTTTTTTTAAGAGATCTAAGGATTTCTTCTCGGATTTCAGCTCCGAGAGGAGCCACCCGAATCCGGCCGTGGGGGTGGGGGCTGAAGGAGGATGCCTATAGGAATATGCGTGTCAATCGCGCGGCGGGTCTCCTCCTCCTCCTCCAGAGAGCGATTCGCGTAAGTTTAAACCTGTGATGACAGAGGAAGAGAGAGAAAAGATGAATCAGTAACACACTTAAAAATTCAACTGCTGAGTCCTAGGGGTAGCAAAAGCCACCATCTAGGCTTCATGCATTTTCCTAGCGAGAAAAACCCTAGAGCTGAAAACGCATCCCCAGTCCCAGAACCCCAGATCCCTGTGGCCCGGGGCTCCGAGAAAGAAGGGATTTCGGGCCGCCCTGGGCAGCGCCGACCCTGCCGGGCACTGCCTCCCCCTCCTCCCCGAACCCCCCGCCGCCCTGAGAGGCAGCTGCCCCGAGAGGCAGCATCCCCGCGGCACCCACTTGAGATGGCTCGGCGGCCGGCGCCCAGCTACCAGCCCCGCAACATTGTCACGGCCGCCGTGCCGGCCTGCGACGCTGAGAGGAGGCGGCGCTGCAGCCAGAGCCCCGGCCGCGTTCGGCGCCTGCCCGCCCGCCAGCTGATTCCCGGAGCGCTCTGCTGAGACTGACCCGCCGCCCCTCCCCCGCGCGCGCTCCCGCCCGGCTCCATCCACCCAACCAGGAAGTGAACCGCCGCCGGAAGTGCCTCTCGTGGCGGCGCGGCCCGGCTGGCCCGCGTCTACGGCCGCTCCTCGGTCGCGACAGACAAGAAGGAGTCGGTGACGAGAAGAAAACCGGAGAAGGGGGTCTCAGTGCAGAAAGAGTCTTGAAAAAGAACGTTGCTATCGCCCTGCCGCAGGGCACCCTGGGAAAGATAGCTCAGCGCAGCCCGGCAGCTGGACTACAACTCCCAGGATGCGCCTGGGAGGAGCGGGCGTGGCGCCGACCGTGGACTCCGCGGCCTCGAAGATGGTTAGTGGGGTGGTGCAGAAGTAGGGATTCGGTTATTTAAACACATCCGGTAAAAAAAAACTGCCAGGGGCTAGGTTTCCCCGCTACTGCATGTTCCACTCTTCTGGAGCCATCTTACTTGCGGCCTGGCCTCCTGGCACAAGGGACTCTGGGGGTTGTGGTTTCCAAACAGATGGAGGCTGACACCTGAAGGACGCGGCTTAACCGCTTAGCCCCAAGCTGGGCCTGCGGGGCTTCCAGACGTCACCTGAGCAGAAGGTGGAGGAGAGAGGGGATGGGAACACGGTGCTAGCAGTGGGTTCATGCCACATCGGAACTCCAGCCCTAAGAGAAAGCCGGTGCTCGCCCCCCCACCCCCACCCCGCCCCGAGTTCGAAAGGTACTATTGCTCCCAGGTGATAGAGCCGGCTCGACGGTCAGCTCCGAGGTAGGCGCTGAAAGAACGCCTGCCTGGTCAGCTTCTCCTCCGGAAATCTGCAGGCGAGATTCAAACCGACAGACTGCTCAAGGCTGGGTTCAGGGCACATCCTGGGGAAGAGCGCCCGTTGCTTCGACCTCAAAGTTTGCGGGGCTTATCAGCCCCCAGTGACCCTCAATTCTTCCACCTTTGCTGAGGCTATGGGTTTGCCTGATCCTCACTAACCCCATCCCTAGCCAGACCTTCAAAATTCTTCCACTGTTGTTTATTTTGCCCTGAAATCGCCTGCTTGCCGAAGGCGGGGGTGGGCTGTGTGATTTGCCTCGGTCGAATGCAGAAGATTTGGGAGGCGCTTGGTGCCCTTCTGTCCCTAGATTTCCTGATGATACCGAATCCCTGCCCCCTCCGCGCCCCCCCCCCCAAAAAAAATTCCATAATTTTTCTGATCTGTGAATATAGGTTATTTCTCACCTCCACCTGTTCACTCTAATGCTGCGACAGCCCTCTGGGCTTGTTATTCGTCCCAGAATTTCTTCAGCTGGTATTTGAGGAGAATAGAGAAGGGTGCCCCAACAGGGGGGTGGGGGGGGGCGGGGAATGGTTCTTGCTTTCCTTGATCTGAATATTGAGCTGGGCTGGGCTGGGCTGGGCTAGTGGTGGCGGCCGCCGCTGCTGCTGCGGCTTCTGGTTTCAGGTAGTGCCACTGTAATTAAACTCCCTGAGTAGAGATAACATCTTCTCTTCCGGAGAGAGTCAGTGTTGCCACCTCAGTTCACAAATTCATGCAGCCACCTCCAGGGTGAAATGCAGCACCTGCTAAAACATTCCCTCAGAGCAAGCCCACGGAGGCATGTTCTCTGCACCTTCCTTAAAAGGCTAAATTTTTGTCAAAGTAAGTTTGGAACAGATCTTAAAATAGATGGGAAAGCTTGTTGACCCCCATCTTTTTTCATCTGTTAGTCTTGACTAACTTTTTTTAAAAGAAAATCTGTTAGGTCCTGTTGCTATGTCAATTTTTCACTTTCCTCAACTTTCCTAGTACCAGACCAAGGTCAGGTTTATATAGATCTCAAATCTCACTTCAGAGCTACAAAAACTTCCAATAGGATTAAGGTAGCTTTGGATGCTTTGATCAGAATCTGAGTGAGGTGGTTTAAAAAAAACAAAAACACTAGATTCCTTGCCTTTCATTCTCTCCAAGATTCTAGTAACAATTAAAATGACAAATCCACAGATTTCCTTGCTTCATATATATTAGGTTATTTAATCCTCACAACAAACCTATGAAATAGGGTATTATTTTCAAACTCATTTTAGAGACAGGGAAATGAACTTGCTAACAACTGACAAAGCCAGGATTCAAACCCACATGTTTTGGTTTCATGGGCTCAGCTCTTAACTGTCTACACTGAGTTCTCTACCTAGAAAGAGCAAACATAAAAACTGATTAAAAGACCTTAATATAGTTAAAAACCTATCTACAAGTAGCATAGAACCAGAAGACAGGAAACCTCTGTCACTCCATATCTGTGATCACTGAGACCTCACCATCTATTTTCTCAGCCTTAAAACTAGAATTCTCTTACAACTCTTGAGTAATTGTCTATTTCCTGAGTATAAACTAATCACACATCAGCCTCTGTAATCTCAAGACTTCTACAACACTTCTTTCTGTATAATTTGTCCAACTCTGCTTTGCATTCTTATTCAACTTTTCATATAGTCACCTCAATCAGGTATCTCAAAGTTAGGGAACAGTCTTCTACTGTTATGCCCTTGAACATCTATTATTACAATTGTTTCAATGTGCTCTTCCCAATACTGATATAAAACTAATTGATTTCAAATTATCTGTGACACAAAAGAGCAATCTCAGGTAGAAAAACTGATTTGAAGTGTTCTATATCAGGTGAGCTTTTGAAATAGGTCTAGGAAATATTGTAGTTAAATTACCAATTAAAGGGAATAGAAAAGGAAACTGACATTTACTATGTATCTTCCATACCTCGGTGACTGCTTTTACTAAAGCACTTGACATATTATCTTGTTTAATCCTCATGGCTGCATCCTAGCAAAGTGGGTACTGTTATCTACCCATAGTAAAGCAGTATTGAAGTACTGTTATACTACTTAAGAATCTACTTTGAGGCTGTGATTGTGGCTCAGTGATAGAGCACTTGCCATGCACATATGAAACACTAGGTTCAATCAGTACCACAAGAAAATTAATAAATAAAATAAAAGTATATAAAAAATCTACTTTGATACTCTTATACTGTTATCCCCACTTTTGTTTTAGTTTTCAGTACTAGGGATTGAACCCAGGGGTGCTTACAACACTATGCTACATCCCCAGTTGTTTTTATTTATTTTGAAAAAAGGGTTTTTCCAAGTTGCCGAGGCTGGCCCCAAATTTGTGATCCTGCCTCTGCCTCTCAAGTAGCTGGGATTATAGGCGTGTGCCACCAGGCCAGGCCCGTTATCCCCAATTTTGTTTGTTTGTTTGTTTGTTTGTTTGTTTTTGAAAGGGGAGGGTTGGTTATTGAAAAGAGTCTCTGTATCACTGAGCCACATCCCAGCCCTTTTTATTTTTTATTTTGAGACAGGGTCTCACTAAGTTGCTTAGAGCCTGGCTAAATTGCTGAGGCAAGCCTTGAACTTGTTATCCTCCTACCTCAGCCTTCCAAATCACTGGGATTACAAACAGGCACTACGGTGCCCAGCTATCCCCAGTTTGTTTTTTGTTTTGTTTTGGTTTGGTTTGGTCTTTAAAAAAAAAAAAAAAATGGTAGTTGTAGATGAACAGCATGTCTTTTTTGTTTTCTTTTGTTTTATATAGTGCTGAAGATCTAACCCAGTGCCTCACACATGCTAGGCAAGCACTCTGCCACTGAGCTGCAGCCCCAGCCCCTATCCCCAGTTTTTATAGATGAACAATGAAGATTTTATTCATAGAAGATGGATGTGTATGTCTTGTTAGGTTTAGAGGAAATGATTTGATCTGTAGTGTGGCTAAACACGTGACTATAAACTCATTTGTGGAAAAGATGTACTACCATCTTTAGAGGAAATCAAAGATTTAAGGACCTTAACTAAGTCAGGCACTGTGTTGGATATTTAACCATATCATTTAACTTTAGCAATACACCTACCTATGAGATATGTTACTTTTATTTTATCAATGTGTAAACAGTCTGAGCAAGGTTAAAGTGTGTCAAATTTTGTTCCACACAGCCTTCAAGGGCAGAGCCAGAATCAGAACTAGACTAACCTCAAAACCCACATCATTTTCACTATTCCTTGTAGCCATTTTCTGTTGCTATCTTTTAGCCCAGTAACTTGTTAAAGATGCAAATTATTGAACCCAACCAAAACTAAATAAGAGTGAGAATAGAGGCAACAATCTCTTTCCACAAACTATCCAAGTAATTCTAATAGACATTTAAGTTTGAGAACCACTATTTAGCTGAAGGAAACTTGTAACAACCATTTCCATCTTTAAAAAGATCATAACTTGGTTTTTGTTTTTATTTTCTGATTAGAAAAGGAATTTTAAATATGTAAAAACAAACCCCACCATTATATAAGGCACCAATAAAACTAACTATAAAATAACTACAAAGCACCAATAAAAAATGTGAGAAAAATTAAAATAGAAGCAAAAAAAATCATTAAACAAATTTTATCTTCATCAAAAGAATATAAAAGAGAAAATCAGCTGTAATCCACCAGAGACAACTGAAGTTGCAGTTGACATGCTGATCAATTTCCTTTTGGCATTTTTTCGTATGTAAAACAATATTAGATTAAATTGTGCATTTTGTATATCCTACTATATTTTTCAACTAACCGTTTCCCATATTATTGTATATTCTCTAAAAAAACATTAATGGCTGCTTAGTACTCAGTCCTTAAATACCCAATATTTTATTTATCCTAAAATTTTGCTGTTTTACATGTGATTAGAATGAATATCCTTTGGTGTGCCTCAGTGATTTTTTAAAAAATTCTATGTTTTTATAAATGGAATAACTAGTTCAAAAGGTACGAATATTTTTATAGCAAGAGGGCCAAAGTACCTTCTAGAAAAGTTATACTGACTTGTTCTCTACTCACTGATTTAGATAGCAAATATTTATTACACACCTATCATGTATTAGATACTAAGACGCTTATTAAATTAACAAAAAGATAGGTCCTTGCCCTCAAAGAGTCTTCCATCTTAAAAGAAGGCATTAAATGCTAAGCATTCCCATACCCTACCAACACTGAATCTATGTGACTTAAAAAGAAATTCAAATCAATAAAATTTTAAAAAAGAAAAGAAATTCCATTTTGTTAGGTAGAGCTTGTGCTTACTTTGGTTTAACCCATTAAGTTCCAAGTTTTCAATTCTATGAACATAATAAATATTCAAATATTACTTCTAAGTTACCATAGGTGGTATATTTGTTGCTCAATTTAGTTCTTACAGGTGTTTTACATCTGGGACAATGAGACCAAATGGGTTAATTTAGTGAGATTGAGCACCTTCCTGTTGTTCATCAGTTGATTTATTAAGCACCTCTTTTAAGTCAAAACTGTGTCCTGAACCCAAGGCTTCGCACATGCTAAGCACACTACTTTAAGCTATACCACCAACAACCCCTTCTCAACTTTCTGAGAAAGCCTTGAAAGTCTGCTTTCTGAACCATTGAGCTTTTCACTGCTTTTAATAAAAATTTAAATTATATGTTGTGTTTCCTTACAGATGTTCCTTACTTAGTTTCTTACCTTGTTCTACTTACCTTAGTTTCCCTGTTCTACTTACTTATGGCCAGCTCCCCCTTTTCATCCCAATTGGTTTCTTCAATTAACTCTGTTTCAATGTCCACTTGTTTTTTCCTTGTTTTTGCTTGTTGGTTGGTTGGTTGGTTCTTGTAGTGCTGGGGATCAAACCCAGAACTTTGTGCATACTAGGCAAGTTCTCTACCACTGACCTACACCCCAGCCCCCTAACTTTTCTTTAATTTTTTATTTCATTCATAAATTAGATACTTTTTTTCAGAAGTTGCCTTCAGTAAAACTTATTTGAAAGGATAGCTTTCTGCAATTTAAGAGGTAGTCATATTTTTTCCTGTCACTATTACTCATCCTTAGTGAGCCTCATTATTATGAGTCTTAACCTTTTTCTGAGTCACTTAAGGAGTTTTTAGTGGGTTGTTGGGAGAAGCTAAGGGACATCCAGTCAGTTGCCTTAAGTTGGGATTCAGCCTTTTCATATTGAAAATTTGCTGTATTGACTAGATTGGGTACATAAAAATTTAAGATATACTGGTTATAATTGGCATAAAATACAAATTGGAGTTACTGAAATGGTCAGGGAGAACAGTATAAATGTTCTTGTCCCATCCTTAGTGAGGCATGTACTCTTGAAATCTTTTCCCCATTAGTCTGTACCTCTTAGTTGGATGCCCCTGTGGTCACAGGACATATTTTGACCATAAGGTTGCATGTGTCTAGGGAACACTAAGAAGCTATACCCAATTCACACAGGAACCAAATCCAGGACTCTGGCCTCAGTATTTTAAGACTGTTTGCCTGAGCAAATGATTGTTAAACCAAAGTAAAGATGTCCTGCTAAAATCTTATTCTGACTTTAAAGCTGTGCTTTTTCAAAATATTCGTGTGTAGACTAGTGCCAGTCCTTGAACTGTTCACTACTAGGGTACAACTTGGTAAGTACAAAAACTGAGAATAAACTTTTATGTAGATTACATGTAATTTACAGTCCAAATGAGACACTTTAGGAGTGAAAAGGGGGACCGTTGATAATTATTCCATGACAGCCAAGTGCAGTGGTGCACACCTGCAATCCCAGAAACTTTGGAGGCTGAGAACAGGAGGTTCACAAGTTCCAGGCCATCCTTGGCAACTTTGTGAGACCTTGTCTCATAATTTTTTTTTTTAAAGGGTGGGGAATTTAGGTATATAACTCAATAGTAAAGTACCTCTGGGTTCAATCCCCAGTACTGCAAATGACAACAACCATTAACTAGCCTAGCAAAGAAAACTGGAAACTGGTCACCTCATTCTTACACTTCACTAGTGGGTGGAGGCCTATAGACAAGGCTTATCAAATGACCTCCTGCACCTTTCTTTTTCTGAGTGTACTATTTACCCTAATGCCCAAGTCCCAGGCCTTACACACTTCTTAGGATGGCCCAGCAATTTCACCTGGACCCTTCATGCCCACCATTTTCCAAATCATCCTTGGAAATTGACTACTAATTGGATACCATGTCTTACCCTCTTGCCCAAGTTGAAGTTTCTTCCAGTGATTCTCTCTCCACTCATTTTGGAAGGCCAGGTACCTATCCTCAGCCATGGCTTCATGAGGAGTCTTAAAATACCATGTATTATTATAACTATTCAACTGCTGAATGCAGCTTTAAACCCAGTTCATCACAAACTTCAGCATCTACTGTCTCTCTGCAAATATTTTAAATTGTTTTGTTTTGTTTTGTTGCTAGTGGACTTCTATAACAAGAGTGCAAAAATTAGACCATAGTAGAGATCTAGTCTTTCAGCTGGGCCACTGCTGAAAGCAACCATGAAATACCACACATTACTTGTAAATTATTACAGTGATCTTCAAAAGTTTTTTGCTGGCTTCACTAAATTAATTTTGTAATCCCTGTATTCTCTCATACATTTAAAGATGACATATAGAAATATTTATCAGAAGTCTAAATAATTTCAAAATTTGTAACTTAGTGCATTAATTTAATCAATTCCCACATCTTATGAATATTATCATTATTATAAAATTAAATTGTACCATTCTTTCAAATGTATGCAGTGGAAACTAAATACCACATATTTGATGCAATATAGATATTCAGCATCATCCATTTAAAAATATTTTAATTTTTCTTCAACAGCTAGACATTCGACATTGTTCCTTTTTCTTCTGGAACATGTATTTTTACTTCCTCCAAGATTTTATTCTAAGGAAATATGATTTTATACTCAAATTTTATCATTAATTATATCATAATTCTCTGTAATAAAATATGAATATTCATGTAAATTTAGATTTTCATTTTCTGTGAGTAGAAGTCTCTTAAAAATTTTTCTTTTAGAATGACTCATCATGGTAATTATTAGTTTTATACAGCTTATTAGAAAAATATGATGTAATACAAGTTTGAAAAATTGACGAAAAGCAAAAATATTTTGGAAATGCATTTCTTCATGAGATGTATGAGGCTTTAAGAATTTAGTTCATTCCATCAATTCTGTGCATCTTTTAAAATTTTTTTATAGATGTAAGTTGTTTAGTAGGTAGGGGGATGGAATTTAAAGAAGTTTTCTTTAACAAAATTACTTATTTCTTTGTACCCTTAAGATATAAGCGAAAATAAATTCAAAGGTTCTAGTCTCAAGAATTATTTTTAATAATACATCAAGTTTCACTTGATTGATGTTTTTACAGTCCTATCAAAAGGAAAAGAAAACTGCTGCTTGCAGAAATTTATTACCCAGTCACTGGAGCCATTCAATTCCTTAGTTTCTGGGAAATATATCAAAAAGGTATTACCAAGATTTAGCAAATGACTGCTATTATTTCCCTTTACAGTCTCTAGACAACTCTTTTAATCCAATATTCTCAGAAGGGATTAAGAAAATAGAAATAATATTAACTTCAAAGCACCTTTGCTAACACATTATTTCTTGGTCAAATGGTATTGTTATAATATGATTTATATGTATTTGTCAAAGCTGCAGAGATGCTGATTTTACTCGTTTAATTTATGAAAATGTCTGTCATATAATCTAGTTATAAAAGTTGGTAAAGTCAGTTCTTTTTGTCAAACCAACCAGAAAATCAGACTTACTTTTTGAAAAAAAAGTAGGATTTCATTTTCAATGTAAACATGTGTTCATATTTGTTTCAAGAAAATTATAGAGCCAGGCATCGAGGACATACCTATAATCCCAGCTGCTTGGGAGGCTAAGGTAGGAGGATTGCAAGTTTGAAGCCAAACTTGGGAGACCATGTCTCAAATTTAAAAAATTAAAAAGGAGTGGGGCTGTAGGTCAGCAGTAGAGTACTCCTAGGTTCAATCCCTAATACCATATTTTTCAAGGGGGGGGGGGGTTAAACAATTGAGAAGCATAAATTATAGAGAGCATCTGGTAACATTAGTAAAAGCAAGATTAAAACAATATAGCTTTAATGTAATTGGCTTTTCCATTTATGTTATAAAACAAGATGAAAAGATATGCTACTGTTTATTACTTATTTCAAAATAATGCACTGTGTCACCAAAGTTACAAGTAACTCATTTATTGATCAAGGAGTATGATAAAAGGCATTGGAGGCTTTTGTTATATATGAGGCATGTATCCAGTATTATTATTTGGTTTTCTAGAATAGTTAAATAAGAATCATGTGAAAATTAGAAACCGCCCCATTAATTTTTTTAGATATCATGTTCAAACTTCCCTTGTGTATTTGATAAAAGAGAAATATATAAACTGCTAAAAGCTAATTGACCTACCATCTAGAATATATTTTATTTTTTGCTTCTAATAGGAGATATAAAATACTAAACATTTAATTGGATGAAATAAGATGAAGATTTACTTAGCTAAAATAAATAGATCGTTACATGATTTATTAAGTAGATTTTAATTTAATGATCCACACTGAATTTTTAAAAAATTAAGTAACACTTTCATCAAAATTTATACCTATTAATCCCAGAAAACAACTGAAATTATAGCAGAATCAGTGTCACGAACTTCTCCTGCCTAAGGTTGAGGTGGTAGGGAGGTTTGGGAGGAAGTGGAAAGTGATGCTAATGGGTACAGGATTCCTTTTAGGGCCAATGAAAGTCCAAAATTGATTGTGGTGATGGTTGCACAACTCTAGAAATATACTAAAAACTACCGAATTGTACACTTTAAATATGTGAACTGTATACTATATATATATATACCTCAATAGGATATGTGGGGGGGGGGGGAGAAAAAGTTCCATAACTGTGTTATAGATAAGATTCTGTCTACTGTTGAGAGCCGCAGCCCAGTCAGAATGATGCCTGGCATTTGCCAGAGGGAAAGGTTGAAAGGTGATGCCAGCGAACCATTGAGATGATGATTTGAGTTAAGCTATATATAATTGCTGTGATGCTGGATTGATTGTATTGTATATTTGACCTTTACTGTCGGGCTATAGGGCGGCTCTTGCTGCCTTGGGCGCCCGCTACTTTGGAGTTCCCAGGGGGGTTCGGGGAGATTGGACGGAGCCCGGTGGAGGGAGTGTGGTCCCGTGTGGTGTGTGCAGTGCCGGTGAGAGTTGGGGAATAAAGAGTTGCTGTTTGAATCTCCAAGGCTTTGTGGTGGCTTGGTTATTTGTGCCCAGCCAGACTGCAGCAGTCTACTTTACAAAGTACTCCATCTTATCCTTAGAGAAATGTGCAGGATATTCTGTGATGTGATGTCTGGGGATGCTATGGCAACATTATATAAACTGCCTTCTCTTTTTATCCCTTAGTTTTCTCCTCTCCACATGGCATATTTATTCTTTTTTGTTTTATCAGTTTTCTATTAACCCAATGATGCAGATTAAAAAGTACCTGAAGACTCACTGCTCACAGGTCTATGGCAAGTGAGCAATTAATTCTTTTTCTCCTTCTCCTTCTCCTTCTCCTTCTCCTCCTCCTCCTTCTCCTTCTCCTTCTCCTTCTCCTCCTTCTTCCTTTTTTTTTTTTTTTTGGCTGTACTGAGGATTGAACCAAGGGCTCTTAGGCACATACTCTACTATTGAGCTATATCCCTAGCCCTTTTATGTTTTATTTTTGAGAAAGGGTATCTGTGAGTCACCCAGGCTGTCCTTGAACTTAGGATCCTCCTGTTTCAGCCTCCCCATATAGCAGGGATTACAAGCATGCACCTCTAATTGAGCTACTAATTATGATCTTGATTGGACTTGCTCATGCATTGGCAATCAATCTTGGTGGGGTTCTCTCATATGCTAGGGGATTACCAGATGATTTTGAACTAGGATAGTCTCTGCTTTTCTCCATGGGTCTCATATCTGTCTAGTGGGCTTGTTGGGGCAGGTTCTCTTGTGAAGCATAGATGCACAAGTGAGAAGCAGAAATGTACAGATGCTTTTAAAGGCCCTGCTATCTCACACCTGGTAACATTCCATTAACCAAAGCATGATCCATGGAGGAACCCACAGTCAAAATGGGCAGGAACTGCAAAGTTAGGAGCCAAAGAGCATGTAGTATTTATAAATTCATATTTATTTGTTTAATGAACTCTATATAATTTATTTTGTACTATAAATAAATTTATTTTGTACTATAAATTTATTTTGTACTATAAAGTAATTTTTTCTGTTGTTGTTTACTATTATAGAAGTATTAGAAATGAGTCATAAATATAGAAAAGCAAACTGAACATATGATATGATTATGTCTCTCACCTAGGGGTACTTTTTTTTTTTTTTTTCTGGTACTGTAAGGGTCCCGCGAAACGTCGGAGAAAGAGACCACCAAGTGACCACTCATGCAATTGGCAGAAGGGGATTTATTGAACCAGCATGCTGGGGCTCCGTGCCCACTCAAGAAGGGAAAGCAGCCCAGAGCCCCAAGCAGGGGCTGAGCACTGCTTAAGTACACTTTTTTGGGGAGGGCGGGGATTTTACATACATCACAGTCTCCTTTAACAAATCATTATACACCGCGGGAAAATCAAGCAACAACTCCTAAACGTGATTAGTTCATTCATTGGCGGGAACAAGTCAGGCGGGAGTGATAGGTCAGTTCTAAACGGGGTACACATTCAAACTGATTGGTTCAGGCCTAAAGGACTACGTGACCAGTTACACAGAGCCCTTCAGTTATTAAACAACCAAACAGCCAGGGGAAATGTTTACTGGGCGGTTCTAAGCATTGTCTTAACAGCTACAGAAATTTCAGGTAGCATAGAAAGCTAACAATACCTAATCCTTTACATTTTAACTCAGACTTTGCAGCTTAGAAACTTCACAATACCCGGTCTTTTACCCTTTAACTTTTACGCTTTAACTTCAATTTCTTTTACCCTTACAGTACTGGTGATTGAACCCAAGGGTGCTTAACCACTGAGCCACATCCCCAGCACTTTTTTATATTTGATTCAGAGACAGGGTCTCACTGAATTGCTTAGGGCCTTACCAAGTTGCTGAGGCTGGCTTTGAACTCAAAAACCTCCTGCCTCAGCTTCCTGAGTCACTGGGATTATAGGCATGAGCCACCACACCTGGGTTGTGCCCCTCCCTCCCGGGTCTTGAACTCAAGAACCTACACATGCTAGATAAGCACTCTACCACTGAGCCACATCCCTAGCCTTTTTATTTTATTTTAAGACAGGGTCTCACTAAGTTGCCCCTGCTGGTCTTGAATGTGTGATCCTCCTGCCTCAGCCTCCCAAGGATTACAGGTGTGCCCCATTGCACACAGAGTGATAATCAGGGTTGGTGTATATTCTTCTAGCTCTCTGTCTCTCCCCTCACACACACGTATAATGAGAAAAAAAATAATTTAAAGCAATAATTTGATCTTAATTAAAACTCACATCTCAATTAAAACTCACCTTCTGCTCATGGTGAATGTCTCCAGGGGCCCTCTTCTTACACTGTATATAACCTCTACCTATTAAATGAGATACTTGTGCTTCTACAGCAGGCTTGTCTTCTACTTTTTACGTGACCAGTGATTTTACCACATGTCCTGTGGAATGGTAAATTTGGACACAGTTTCATATTCATTATAAATTTTCTTAAGAAATTAAAAGTAAGTATTTATTTATTTGCAGTGCTGAGGATTGAATCCAGGGATGCTCTACCACAGAGATATATCTATATCCCTAACCCTCCCCCTTCTTATTTTGAAACAGGGGTCTCACTAAGTTGCCAGGACTGGTCTCAAATTTGAGATCCTCCTGCCTCAGCCTCCTGATTACAGCTGTAATTCAGGCATGCATCTGCCTTGATATTTATTTTTTAATTGAATACATATTTTCTTTTTTTTTCCTTTGTGGTCATTTTTGTCAAAGAGTTTATTATACAATATAAAAGTATAACCAAATAATATCATGAATAAATAATTATATATTTTCACTTTATAATAGATGTTTTATAATAACAAATATTCAGTCTACTTTTTGTATACCCTATTGCAGGACTGTTCACCCTTTATTTCCTACACATAGTGCTTATAATCTAACCTAGGCTTTCCCATGTTCCCCACTGACCTTGTTGGCTGGTGGGCCTGGCCCTACTATCTTGAATGCTAAATAGCTATCAAAGCAGCTAAATCTAATAACTTTCCCACCACCAATCAAGATCATAAAAAACTGACAAACCTTGCCTTGTTTTATCAGAAAGCATCTGGTGTGCTTTCTTTGAAAAGGAATTAATAGCTGCCTTACCTCTGGAAAAGGTTAGGGGAAAAAATTCAGGTTACTGCTTTTTATATTCTAGACTTATCTACGCCTCATTGTGAAAACTTTTTGCTACACTGTGTCTCCCACACTAAGGCCAGAGTAGAAGCTAAAGGACAAAGTGCAAGAATATTGTAATGCAATTGTTAATGATAATAGGTAGCTATAAAAATCACTAAGGAGTTATATGCTAAGATGGATGGTGACTAGACCATAGTAAACCTGAGACATTGTCATCCTAACAATAAAGTTATAGTTATCAAAAGGAATGTGGTTTCAACCCGGGGTAGATAGATAGACCACAAACAGAAAAGAGAAACTATAGATAAATGGAAATTTGATGTGTGATAGGTCTATGGTGAAAAGAGTAAATGGTACTGGGACATTTGGCTATCTAAATGGAAAAAAAATGAAGGTGGACCTTATGCCTTATGCCAATTATAAAAATCAATGCAGAATGAACCTAAATGTGAAAGGCAAATGTTTTAAATATTTAGAAAAAAGAGGAATACATAGAATATGTGGTGTTAATGACTTTTGGATGAGGAAGGATTCCTTAAATGAGACAACAGAAAAGCACAAAGCTTAAAAAAAAATCTGATGAACTTGTGATTATATTAAAATTAATAATTTTTGTTCTTAGAAAGACATGATTGGGCTAAAGGTATAGTGCAGTGGTAGAGCACCTGCCTAGTACACATGAAACCCTGGGCTCAATTCCCAGCACCAAAAAAAAAAAAAAAAAAAGACACCATAAAGTAAGTCAAAAGCCAATCCACTATCTCAACTAAAATACCTGTAACTCAAGTAACAGGAAAGTTTACCATCTGGGATATGTAAAGAACTCCTACAAAGCAATAAGAAAATGCACAGTAGAAAAGTACAAAAAAAGATAAAATGTTTCATAGGAATAAACAAATACATAGATTGTCTAAATACACAAAAATATGATTGATTTTATTATCATCAGCAAAATGCAACACTGAACCACACAAGGCATTCTATCACAGCTAAAGTGTCCAAAAGTATTGAGTGCTGACAAAGATATGAAGCAGCTAGAACTCCCGATTCCTTGTGGCCAAAAGTGTAAATCATAACTGCTTTAAGTTGGATATTTTCTGTTAAAGGTGCACAAACCCTGTAACTCAGTGATGCAATTGTTAGATGCATACATCATAGAGACTGTGCATTTGTATTATGATATATGTGGGGAAAATTTTTTAAAGCATTGCTTTAATAGCAAACAAACAGAAACAATTAGAAGTAACCCATTGTTTATAAATTGAAGATAAACTATCTGAATATTCATGAACTATAGTTACATGGATCAGTAATTATTAAATATGAAACATACTGCTAACATACACAGGAATGAATGACCACATGAGGAGGAAAAAAAAATGGGGCCACCTGCAATCCAGGCAGAGAGAATCCAGAAGGAACTTGCTCGGCTGACATCTTAATCTTGGACATCTAGCCTCCAGAATTGTGAGAAAACAAATGTCTGTTGCTTCAGGGAAAATAAAACAAAACCAGACCTAGTGAGTGGGAAAAAAAGAAAGAAAGAAATGTACAGTATAAGTTTTTATGACATTGACATATACATCTCATAAACAGCAAAACCAAACTATTTTTGTAGATACTTACATGTGTAACAATAGCATAATAACATACTTGTGAATAATAATAAACACCACATTCAAAGTTACAGTTATATTCTCTGAGTATGGCGATGCACACTTGTGATCCCAGCAACTCCGAAGTCTGAGGCAGGAGAATTGCAAGTTCAAGGCCAACCTAAGCAATTTCGAAAGGCTCTCAGCAACTTTAGTGAGCCCCTATCTCAAAATAAAAAATAAAAGGAATGGGGATGTAACTCAGTGGTAAAATGCCCCTGGGTTCAATCCCTAGTACAAAAAAGAAAGGAAGGAAGGAAGGAAGGAAGGAAGGAAGGAAGGAAGGAAGGAAGGAAGGAAGGAAGGAAGGAGAATTACGGTTAATCACAGGAAGAGAAGGAAGGAAACAAACAGGTTTGGTAAGAGAATAGTATATGGTCTCAGTGATATCACTTTATTCATTTTTCAAAATCAAACAGTTTATTAAGATTTGATGAAACTGATATGGATATATGGGACTTGATGTATTTTTTTCTTTCTATATAGTCAGTTGATATGCATAACCAACTTTTTTTTCAAAGAATATATATATATATATTAATTACTGACCTGTTGCCTCCCTCAGTAGGAACTGACTTCTGCACTACCTTCCTTATTTGGTCTCTAGGCCTAGTGCCAAACAGGACTCTAGGCTTGGAGAGTCCCTCTGGGATTCTGCCTCTCTGCAGACATTGGGGGAGACATGAGACTGTACTGAATCTGTCCCACCTTGTTCCTTTCCCTGCACAGTCCCCTGGCATAGCCAGTGGGGCTTTAGGATGAAGAATTTAGGGGAATGCAGAGCAGGTCCCTCCCCATACTCCTAGTTGGCTTCCTACTGTGTTTCTTATCCCTCTGCCACTTCTGTGTGACCTTAGTGTACACTGTGCCTGGCACAAAGGAGGTGTCCAAGATGCCTTTGTTGACTTGATCCAAGCCATTATCAGCTCTTGAGTGGGCTACTGGGAGGACGTAAAATAGCTGCACAGGGAAGAGGTGTTTGCCAGCGTCTGTCAGGTCCCCACCTCTGCCAGCATTCTAGCTGCCAGACCCTGGGAAATGTGGCTCATTTGCAAGGGGCTGATAGCAGGTATTCAGGATTTTTAGGACTTGAGCTTAATTTCAAATAATTTCACTCTTGTGAGAAATGGATTCTGCTGTTGTTTCCTGCCATCTAAACATTTCAAACTAAATTCTTACATCCACCCACCCCCCCCCATATAAAACTTTCTTATTCAGAAAGTCTTCTGAGCTACTGGCAAAGGTACCATCTCAGGGTTTTCTATTTTTATCCTGTGTGTAATCAATGGGAACATACTGTGACTAAGTGGAGAATTATGAATTGATAAAAGCAAACTATGAACATTTGCTTTTGTTCCTGAGCAAACTAACAAAGGAACATGTACCTAATATATAGAAGTATAGTGGTCATTTTATAGGTCAGTCTTTCTGCAAAAGTACTCAGTGATTTCTGTGTTTGTTTACAGGAAATAAAAAATATGCTTTCAAGATTCAAATTGGTTAGGCTGTGGAAAAGTTTTTATAATAGAAGATTTTCTAGAAATATTGAAAGATAAGATACTATCAGCCCTTTCTCTGTGATTTGTTAACCCATTTTGATACCTATTCTCTACATTTCCCTTACAACAAAAAGTAGTCTGTTGCTCCCAGTTACTTGATAGGCTGAGGCAAGAAGATCAATTGAGCCCAAGAGTTCAAGGTCAGCCTGGACAACAGAGCAAGCCTCTGACTCAAAATCAAAATCATCATCATTATCATCTGTTCTCCAACATGTGATAGCATTATTTTTTAAAATCTCCTTTCAAATTGCACCACTCTACGTATAGGAAGGCATTTTTACTTTCTGTTTTCTCCTTGACAGTCTAATTATACACAAAACTTTTTGTTGTTGTTTTGTTTTTGGCACCAGGGATTGAATCCAGGGACACTTTACAACTGAGCTACCCCCTACTCCTTTTAATTTTTTTTTAAATTTTTTTAGTTGTAGTTGGACACAATATATTTATTTTATTATTTTTATGTGGTGCTGAGGATCGAACCCAGAGCCTCACATGTGCGAGGCAAGCACTATACCGCCGAGCCACAACTCCAGCCCTAATTTTTTTTTTTTTAGAGATGCAGGATCTAAGTTGCTGAGGGTCTAAGTTGTTGAAGGTCTTACCAAACTGCTGAGTCTCACCTTAAACTTGTGATCCTCCAGCCTCAGGCTCCTAAGTTTCTGAGATTACAGACATGTGCCACCATGTCCAGCTAGTATTCTTTTATGTAATCGGCTCACTACAATTAGTTTTGTATTCTCCATTTCACTTAGGAGTACAATGTAACTTCAAAATAAAGAGGTACATGAGTCTCATGACTATACAGTAGTGCCAACAATGCTCTATCACACATATAGTCATATAAAGATAAATGAAAATTTCTATATTTTAAATGGATTACTCTGCATTTTATTGTTCATGAATGTCACCTTCATTTTTAAAAATTCTAGCTTTTTAACTTTGGTTCTTTCAAACCAGACAAGGAACCAACTAAATAGAAATTAATTTAGAATGTTAGACTGAACAAAATTTAACACAGAGCAGGAAGTAGAATGGTGGGTACCAGAGCCTGAAGGGTAGGGGGAATTCGGAGTTATGGTTTAACAGAAGTTGGAGAAGATGAAAAAGTCCTAGGGATAGATGGTGGTGATTCACATGGTGAAAGAACTCAATGCTACTGAACTAGACACTTAAACAGGGTTAAAATGGTAAATTTTATGTTATATATATTTTAACCATAAAAAAAGTTTTGAAAAGTTAATTACTAAATAATAATGATATTTGCTGCCTCAAAGTTGTTTTGAAATGTGACAAATGTAAGTAATAGAATGTATTAATGTTAAGATGCATTGTCTAGAGTAGTGGGCTCAGAAACAAGTGAATAAAAGAATTTCTTCTTAAAAGTAAATTAAAAATAAAACTTGCCCTGGCATGATTCTGTCCTGGGCATCTGTTCTCTGGGGGTAGAAGTCCTTATTTCCATCCATCTTTTCCCTCACCTAAGTACACGTCACTACCCTATGGAAGATTCAATGGACTAGACATGAACTCTCTGAGGCTCCCAAAATATCTTTTCAGATGTGAGCAAAAGACTGACAAATATTATCACTTAAGGTGGATAGCAATAAAAATGAGTACCAGTTATCATTAAGAATGGTCAGGTTGGTTTACACACACACACAAAAATGAATTACACATTGTTGAAAGAGAGGCCATGAATTATGAAGGCAGTCCAACTAAAGTAATACTGGCAACCTTTAAAACATCCCTTAGGGGCTCTGAAATGACATGGTCTTAAGGTTGAAGTGTAATTGTTAGCCTGTGCATGTTATTGGTCCGATTTAGCTGTAGAGGAAAATGCAGAGTCAGAAGATGAAGAGGAGGAGGATCTAAAACTTAAGTATATCTGCAAAGCCATTTTCCCCTGGAAGTGGTAGCTAGTATCCATGGAAGAAAGGAAAGCTTGCTGCTGCTGAAGATGATGAGGAGAAAAAGGAGGAAGAGGAGGACAGGTATTCTGATGAGAAAACTGAAGAAAAATCTCCCTTAAATAAATTTATACAAGATACTCCAGCCAAAAAAAAGCACAAAAATCAAACCAGGATGGAAAAAAAATTAAAATCATCAATACCAAGGCCAAAAGGTTAAGAATCCTAAAATACCAAAAAGATCCAGTTCTGTAGAAGACATTAAAGCAAAAATGTAAACAAGTAACCCTGGATGCTACTGGTAAATAAAGCCCAAACATGCGGAGAAAGGAAAAGGAGAGACAAGTACTATCTATACTGAGCACCATCAACAATCCAGGCTGTTTAATCTCAAGCCCCTGTCCTAATTTGCCACCCACACCCCATTCCAGGCTGGGAACAATCCCCCCTGATTTCCAAAGGCACTTTATTTGAACTGCTGTGATACAGTGAACCTTACATACTGCCTTCCATTACCTGTGACTTTAACCATGTTTTAATCACCTCTTAGCTTCCTTACTACAAGGGATAGATGGTGGTGCTCAATAAATATTTGAATGAATAAAAAAATTAAACTTAACAGAACCAGTTTAACAAATTGTGGAAAATGAAGAAAATATATATATATATATATATATATATATAATTTTTTTAAGAAAAAAAATATATATATCCATCCCCCAGTGCTGGTACCTTGTGCATGCTAGACAAGTGGCCTACCACTGAGCTGTATCTCCAGTATTTATATCTTATGTTTTAAACTATGTTATTAAAAATTCTTCATAAATAAAAATTTAAATGTCTCCAGAGTATTCTATCTTATGATTACACCAAAATTTGCTTAATCAATCCTCTACTGTTGAACATTGTCAGGGCCCAGAGCATGATGCCTCAAAATATGGCACATTGACATGCTAAGTTTTGTTTTGTTGATTGCTGTTTTTTGAGGCAGAGTCTTGCTTTATCACCCAGGCTTGGCTCAAACTCCTAGGCTCAAGAAATCCTCCCAACTCAGTCCCCAGAGTAGCTTTGACTACTGGCACAACACCATACCCAGCTGGCAAGCCAAGTACTTAGAAGGAGAGTAGAAAGGCCTTAGAAGCAAGAAATTCTCACTAATTTTGTGTCCTCCTCTCTCCTTCCCCCGGTATTCGCCCAAAGGACGTCATAGAAACTAGAATTCTTCTTCCTCAAGGCAGTTAGAAACTAGACTTCTTCTCCTTCCAAAGAAAGCCATAAACCTAGAAATGTCACTGTGATTTTTCCCCCTTCTCCCTTGAGGACATCCATGTGACAGGTGTCACATCCTACGCCTCAAGGAAGGAGCATGACATAGAGAGGTTAAGAAAAACTCGGGCAGACTGGCCTTGCGTGTTCATTCCCAGTCTATTTACCATTAGATCATACCCTTTTGTCCAATCAAGTCTCTACATAACTGTCCATTCTTCATTGAACCAAAGCATAAAAATACAATTCTCCCTAGGTCTTTAGGTCTTCATTTCTGAAGACTCTATGTCAGGTAAAACTTTGATTTAATAAATAGTTTTCCTTTCCTTTTTTTTTTTTTTTTTAGTTGTAGCTGGACACAATACCTTTATTTTATTTATTTATTTTTATGTAGTGCTGAGGAAGGAAACCTGCATCTTGCATGTGGTAGGCAAGTGCTCTACTGCTGAGCCACAACCCTAGCCCCTGCTTTTCTGTTGTTAACCTGCCTTTTTTTCTAGGAATATCTGCCATGGGCCTTGAGTGAAGAAAAAGCATGACATCTTTTTAGCCAATAACATTTAGGCCATTTATAATTTTTGTTATAAATAAATTTTGTTATAAATAATGTTGTGATTTTCTTCTTTATGTATAAAGGCTTTGTCCGCTTATGAGATTATTATTTTGGGATAAAGTTACAGAGTTCTGGAAATAGAATTACTAGGTCAAATGATAAATATTTTGCCTGGCACTGTGGCATGTGCCTGTAGCCTCAGATACTCAAGAGGCTGAGGCAGGAAGATCACTTGAGCTCAGGAGTTTGAGTCCACCCTGGGCAGCATAGAGAGACCTCGTCTCAAGAAAAAAAAAAAAAGAAAGAAAAGAAAAGAAAAAATATATAAATACTTTTGGACTCTTGGATTATGTTAAGGCATTACAAATTATTCTTTCAACAGAAATATGTTACCACCACTGAGTAAAAATAAGATGTAATATTCATTAGGCACTTAGTTTTTACTAAGTATGAGGTAATTTAATATGGATTATTATTTGATATGTATTAGCTCAACGTTAAAATCTTTCATACTATTCAAAAAGCTATTTTTGAATTTCATTTTTTTAGTTAATGATATTGAGCTATATTATATTTTTAAACCATTTGAATTATTTATAAACCATTAGTTGACTATTTTTAAATTGTGAGTTACTATCCTTTTCTGTTTCTATGAGCTCTTTATATATTCATATTTTAAACCTTCGTCACATCAGCTACAACTATTTTATAAGTTGTTTATTGTTTTTAAATTTTCTACATCACATTTTACACTTATCTATTGTCAAATCTATTGAGTTTTACTTTGTGATTCATTCTTGATTTTTAAAACAGTTAATTTTTAATCGCTTCTCGGCCTTTTGGCTAAGATCAAGTGTAAAACAGTTAATTTTATTTAATGGCTTGGTATAATCATGAAGATACATCTTACACGTGTATAAAACCTCTCTCTTTGCATACACTATTTCGAGCTTTTGCATCTGAACAACTAAACCAGATGCCTGTGCAAATCAGTTACTTTACATAACTTGATATTCTTTACATAACATTTCTTTCGAAGCTTAAAATTTCTTTCTCAACAACCTATATTTCCATCCATATGGGATTAACTTAGTATATGGAACAACAAAATAAAATGAAAAATTACAGAGTCCTTAAAAGGCACACTATATACTTGGTAATATTTGAAGTGATTAGTGGCAATATTGAAGAAGAAGGAGAAATACAATACAGCAAATAAAGAACAAGGCACTTGTGTAAAATTAAACATACATACATATAAGAAAATGTCCAGAGTTCTTACCAAAATTCTGTCAGTATTTATTTCTGGGTCAGGAAACTTCAGGTTATCATTATGATCTTCTTTGTCCTTTTCTGATTTGTTTTGATAATTTGCAATAAACATATCATTTTTTTTTTTACTAAAACAACAAAGTTATTTTTTAAAGCAAAGGTTTTACACATACACAGGGACAATAATATTTGTCTATATTTTTTCTTGTGTTTTGATTAAATGTTTACACACAGAGAAAGCCACAAATAACATTTTCCTTAGCATTTGAACAATGTCCAAGAGATATACACGCTTCTACCTTTGGGTTAAACATACATGCATTTGTCAAGAAATATATTTTCTAAGAAACATGGGCCTGCTATATACTGGACACTAACTCCAAGTGAGAAAAATTCTTAGGTGAGCTGTTCTGATCTGCAAACCTTCCCCCTGCATGACTTTCTGCATGGTGTCATTCAGCCCTCTTCCTGCATCTGGGACTCTTTCCAGTGGCTACATGTGGGAGCTTCCCGTTTTTGTTCTGAGTGATGTTTACTGGAAATGGAGGTCCACTAATAAGATCTCAGCTCAGATAGCTTTGTAGGGACAGGAAGAATGATTATGAGATGGATTTGGCTAACAACCTTTACTTTCTCCTTTATTATTATCTTGTTTTCATAGGTTGACTTTGCTTTGTTTTAAAATTACCTCCCATAAGAAACCTAGGAGGAATGGTATGGGCCACCCTCTTGTTCCTCTCTGCCATTCCTTACCAAGACCCTCATTCTCCTCTTTGCCTTACCAACACCCCCTTCTTCCCCATGCCTCCAACCAGACCTGCACATTCACGCACCTACTACAGACAGTAGATGGATACAGCCAAGAACCCGTAGACAGGATAGCTGGGTATTATACTGCTCTGTTCTCTTGGACTTGGAAGGAAAAATATTTGAATGTGAACAAAAGAAGCAAGGGGATTTGTCCAAAACTTCACAGCTGCTTATGGCAGAACAAAGTGGAAAATGTAGTTTTCATATCTCCTCACTCAGGGCCTCGGGGTTGAAACTGATAAGCATCCTTAGCATTTTTCTGAAACTGTGCATAAAGGCAACTTACAGAGTTCCAGGTAAAAGAATGCCATGTAATGAGAAGTTGTCTTGTGTTAAAGGTCAGCTAAGTAAAATCAAAGAGAAAACCTCCTAAATATATTGAGTCCTTCAATTTTTTTGTGGATCTCCTTGGTTGTGATTGTGTGATCTCTGAAGTATTGTACAGTTTTGTCAAAAGTTTCAGATGAAAATTTCTCAAAATTAATTAAAATTTCTTTAAATTGATTGAAATTTTAAAGACTATTCTATACCATGCTACACTTCAGGAGGTAAAGAACTTGTCACAAATTCAAACAGGTATGTGGCCTCACAGCTCCTGGGAAGTCAGGTATCTCTTATTAAATATCTGTCCCACCATCAAGTTGTCAATACTTGTGCAGAATCTCCCTGGGACGCAGTTGTATCAGAAAGCTAAAGCACTGAATAAGTTCAAGTAATTCTGAGGCTGCACAATTGTGTTGTGGGTGTCATTTGGTGTTCCATTCTAGTGTGAGGAATAACATCAAATAAAGGATATTAGCTGCAGTTTGGGGCCACTAAAGATGATAGACATAGAGAAAACAGCTCTTCAATTCTCTTTGGCTTCTTACTTTCAGGACAAAAACATTTCTCCTCCATGTAAAATGAGTAGGATGAAGAGAAATAGAGAAAGGGAATGAATTTGTTTGAAAAGAAAAAGGGAAAGAAAGAAATAAAAGAAACCCAAAATGCAGTAATAGAATGTGAGAATCCAGAGCTGTTCCAAGTGAGGTCAAGCCCCTAGCTTTGAGGAATAACGTCTTATGGTCCTGGGAAACGTTGGGGGTCACCAAACAATCACCATTGATGTTTGGGACATCATTGAAAATAGAAGGGATACCAGAAGGCTGGTGGCATGAAATATTTGGATTTTCAGAAAAAGAAGGAGGGCAAAGTCTGAATTTTTGTAGATAATTATCTATAACCTCAGGGGCAACATTGTAGAATGGTGACTTAGGGATTAGTTTCAGGCACAAGGTGAAGTAATGAGTAAGATCCAGGTGAGTTCACTAAGAACCAGCCAGGGCTAATTTTTCTCCTCTTTTTCTTTTCTAAACATGTTTTAGTTGTAGGTGGACATAATACGTTCATTTTATTTTTTTATTTTATTTTATTTTATTTTTTTAAAGAAAGAGTGAGAGAGAGATTGAGAGAGAGAGAGAGAGAGAGAGAGAGAGAGAGAGAGAGAGAGAGAGAGAGAATTTTTTTTAATATTTATTTTTTAGTTTTCGGCGGACACAACATCCTTGTTTGTATGTGGTGCTGAGGATCGAACCCGGGCCGCACTCATGCCAGGCGAGCGCGCTACCGCTTGAGCCACATCCCCAGCCCTATTTTTTTATTTTTTTATGTGATGCTGAGGATCAAACCCAGTGCCTCACAAGTGCTAGGTGAGCACTCTACCACTGAGCCATAACCCAGCCCTCTCTTCTTTTTGACATGACAACCAGCTCAGGAGCTCAGGGAATAGACATACATCTAGAAAATTTTGTCATCAGTTTAAATATTTTTTACCAAAACTTTTCATGATACTCTCTTGGACAAGATGGAGAAATAGGAACTAAATTCTGGCACCCTGGATGAATTAGTAACCAGTGAGTGCACAGGTGCTGTCTAATGAGTTGATGACAAACTTCAAGCGATATATAATAGTGAATCACAGGGTGTTGTCTTTTATCTGCCCCTTGTAAATTCTGTAAGAACAAATACACAGGTGTGCTCATCACATTTATAGGTAATCTCAAGCTGGAGGTGTGAGGAACACCTGGAAAACAGAATGAAAATCAGTGAGTTGAATTTAAAAAGATAAAAATTTTAAAATGATTAATATGAGGTTTAAGGAGCTAAATACACCAGTAAGAAAAGATTACTGTTTAGGCTGGGATGAAATTTAAGCAGTTCCTAAGAGTCTTAGACTATTTGTGTCAGATGTACAATGTGGTTGTAAAAAAAAAAAAATTAGGCTGTATGCTGTGGCATGGGGTGAGAGTCCAATAACTGGCTCTGGGGTGGGAGTTGGGGCTTGATTTATAGCACTTGTTAATTTCTGTAGTGTAAATACTCCCATCACAGCCAGTTTCAAGCTACCAACTCCATGCCACTGAATGCAGAGTTTAGAAGAGATGTGCAATAGCATAACATGTGGTCTTTTCACCCCACAGACACGATAGGCGTGGATAACTTCAAGAGATAATAAAATGCAGTAAATTAGGAAAGGATGAGCTTTAAGTATTTATTACCTTCATTTTTAATATATCTAATTGTATGTTTTTGAAACTTAACTTTCAATTAAGGCTGCATTTAATAACTGGCTTCAAAGTTTTTGTTTTGTTTTGTTGGCCCTGGAGCTCCAACCTACAGCCTTACACATGAAAAGCAAGCACTCTACCTCTAATCTACACCACCAACCCAGGCAGGAAATTCTTGAAAATTTAACATTGGCTCTTGCAAGCGTGTATGCATAGGCTCCCACCCACCATCCTGCCCGCATAACCAGAAATGCGGTAACTGATACAAGGGAAGTGGTAGCCTTGCTGTTCTCTGCAACTGTCAGGCCCCACCCAGATCTCTTGACTCCAGGACAGTAACTTAAAGTGAAACTGTTCTGAGATTGGAGCAGAGCAGCCAGATGACTGGGAACCAGGCACAAGTGCTGGAAAATTGGACAGGGCTGGGCTGTTTCAGCTGGGATGAGGGTGAGAAGGACAGGTGATTGCTTGTTTTCAAATATTTGAGGGGCTGTTGTTGTAGGAAGGTGTAGTTAGGGCTCTAATCTATGGGGAGAAAAAGATCCAGGGAAACAGATTTCTACTCAGTGTAAGAAAGAGATTGCTTACAGGCAATGCTATCAAAAATGGAATGGGATGAAGGTAATCTTGCAGAACACGGACAACAAAATTAAGGGACAGCTGAGAGGTGGTTCAAGCATCAGAAGAGAGAGTAGCATGGATAATCTTAAAGATCCCCCCAAGTCTGCTACTGAACGACACCCCATCCCTTTTTATATTTTTATTTTGAGACAAGATCTCACTGACTTGCCCATACTGGCCTCAAATTTGTAGTCCTCCTGCCTCGGTCTCCAAGCAGCAGGGGTTACAGGTGTGCATCACCACATCTGACCACAAAATGTGACTTAAAAAACAAAGATTTGGGGCTGAGACTGTGGCTCAGTGGTAGAGCGCTCACCTCCCACGTGCGAGACCCTGGGTTCGATCCTCAGCACCACATAAAGATAAATAAGTGAAATAAAGGTATTGTGTCCAACTACAATTAAAAAATAAATATTTAAAAAAAAAAGATTTGGGGCTGGGGCTGTAGCTCAGTGGCAGAGCACTTGTCTGGCATATGTGAAGCACTGGGCTCTATCCTTAGCACCACATAAAAAAATAAATAAATAAAATAAAGGCATTCTGTCCATCTATAGCTACAAAAAATTAAAACAAAACAAACAAACAAAACCAAAGATTTGTGGCATTGGAGATATAGTTTAGTGGCAGAGTGCTTTGCCTAGCATGCATCAAGCCCCCTGGGTTTAACCCCAGTACTGCAGGGGGAAAAGAGAAAAAGAAAGAAAGTGACCTATTCTTTCACTTAAAAAACATTAGTAGCAAGCATTTTCATTTAATGTTTCCTTCTTAGATAAGATAGTAGCAATCGCTAGACACTGTTTTGTTTTGTTTTTTTCCTATCTGGCTTTGTTTACATTAATCATATAGTCTAAGAATCACTCCATACATTTCTCATTCTTTTTTTAAATATATTTTTTAGTTGTTAATGGACCTTTATTGTATTTTATTTATACACAGTGCTGAGAATCGAACCCAGTGCTTATCACACATGTGAGGCAAGCACTCTACCACTGAGCTACAGCCCCAGCTCCTCTCATTCTTTTTTATATCTATATAGTACTCCACTGTGTGGACTGTACGTAGTGTTACTTGGATGTTGGACACATTTAACCAAATAAAAATTAAGAAATTAAATTTTAGGAGCTGGTGTTGGGGCTCAGTGGTAGAGTGCTTGCCTCCCACGGGTGAGGCACTGGGTTCAATCCTCAGCACCACATAAAAATAAATAAATAAAGATTTTTTTAAAAGAAATTAACTTTTAGCATGATCAGCTGAGATAAAAATCCAAGCAAATTTCAAAATGTGTCCTCGATTTTTCTCTCCTATCTATTTAGTGGCTCTGCTCTGCTTGTCTTGTTCCTGTACCCTTACCTCAGGGCACCCTCTCAATCCTGAGTAACTGTCCCTTACTTTTCAAAAAAAAAAATTTCTCAAGAATCTAAAATCAGCCTATTCTTTTTTAGGTGACAGTTCATGCAGAAGACTTTATTTTAAAATAATTCTTGCCAAAGCTACTAATGAGTCACTTCTTTTGGAGAACATGAGGCTTTGACCTCAAATTGCACATATATTAGGGTATCACCAGTTGGTTATTATTCATCATGTTTGAGTTTAGTACCATATTTTAGTGCTTTAGTACCATGTATAAAACAAAGCAATAATCAGAATTTATCCTGAGATCGCATTGGAAAGAATCATTCTGAACCAATAAATAACCATGGTGGAAGACCATACCTACATATGAGTTCTGGAGATGGAGGCTGTGGCAGCAGCTTTTCTTGCCTTTTAATATTCTTTTCATGAGTAATAGAAGTACAAAGTTTACACTTTGCCCAGGAGAACCACCCCGTACCTTCATCTTCCTGATACAGTCTTTGCACTGCAAAACAGATACACCACCACTGGATAAACATGGAGTTTACCCTGGAGACAGGGAAGGAAAGCAACTAGATTCAAAAGCATAGATTCCAAGTTGAAGTAGGAGAATCAGTAATCTGTCACTATGTTTCTCTCCCCCCACCCCACACACACTCCAGTAGGCTACATTATTAGAACTTGCCACAGAACCCTAGAAGCTGCAACAAGACCTGGGGAGCTATAGAACCCAATTCAAAATGGTCTGAAAGAATGGGGGAGGGGAGGGGCGAACTCACTGGTAAAGCATGTGCTTACTGTGTGCAAGGATCTGGGTTCTATCCCCAGTATCACACACACACACACACACACATACACAACACACACGCACGCACACACATGCACACACACACACGCACACACACAGGTGCCTGAGACAATAGGATCTGGAGAGACCCTCCTGAGCTGACCAGACCTTGTACTCAAAGGACAGAAATGAGCAGCCTAGGAACCATGGGCAGGACAAGAACGGCTCAGCCACTGGCTGGACTTCCTGGCTTCTGTCTTGAAGGGAAGTGGGATTCATTACTATTATCAAGTAACTCTTAATTTTCTTAATTTTCAGAATATTGCCTCACAGGGAAACCACAGTAAAGGAGATCTAACATATGGAACTCTGAGTTGTGAAGTATAAATTTGCATTATGCAAGTTGCCACAACATTATACAGTCAAAGAACTTAGTCCTAGGAGGGTCTGAAAATTTCAGTGCTTTAGGACTCTATAGACTTTTACCTGTATCTTCTCATCCCAATGAACTCTTACCCAGTTTTTAAGACCCAACCCTTCTCTTTACTTCCATAATACTTAGTATGTACCTCTTGTAACAATATCACATGGTACCAGACTTATTTGTTAATTGCCTGTTTCTACTGAATAGCGAGTTGTTGGGGGAGGGGCCCACTCCTCCTGTCTCAGTGCTTGGCAAAAAAAAAAAAAAAAAGAATGCTAGATATTCATTAAGTGAGATCAGAGATCACCTAATCTAACCTCTCTAAGTATAGAAAACTGAGGCCCCAAGAGTTTCTATAAATTCGGTAATTCAATCAGTCTAGAGTATTTACTATATGCCTAGTTCTATATGCGGCTCCATTAATGTCTTTACAATATTTTAAACATGATTCAGACTATGATTAGTTTCCATTTGTTCAGAGGTCAAAAGATAACTACTAGCACCCTAAAAATCCTCAAAGAAATATTCAACTATGTTCAGAATTTGTTTAATCAACTTTCTTTGTTATAGTCTAAGAGAGCATCACCCAAGAATGCCATCTGAATAACGTTGATGCACACGTGCACCTGTATGCACTAGTATGCGTGTCAGATCGGGGCACAGGGATAGTGATAGTATGGAATGCCCAGTTTAACTTAGGAAACACGGGGTTACATTAAGTTAAATAGCTCCTCCCATACTTTCAACACACCTAGTAATAATTAGTTAAATCTTCAAGAGCATATCATAATAAGTGAAGAAATGGAGACTTAGAAAACCCTTCTGGGAAAAGGGAGCTCAGGAATCTGACCTTTCACAATCTCAATCTCTCTTTCTCTCTCTCTCTCTCTCTCTCTCTCTCTCTCTATCTTTTATTGATTTTATTTTTTTTACATACACGACAGCAGTGGAATGTATTACAATTCTTATTACATATATATAGCACAATTTTTCATATCTCTATATATAAAGTATGTTCATGCCAATTCATGCCTTTCTTTATACATGTACTTTTTTTGCATTACAATTCTTAATACACATATATACCACAATTTCTCATATCTCTGTTTGTATATAAAGTATGTTGATACCCAATTCAAGTCTTCATACAGTTACTTTATATAATGATGACCACCACATTCCACCATCCTTGCTAATCCCTTGCCCCCTCCCTTACCCTTCTACCCCTCTTCCCTATCTAGAATTAATCTATTCCTCCCATGCTCCCCCTCCCTACCCCACTATGAGTCAGCCTCCTTATATCAGAGAAAACATTTGGCATTTGTTTTTTGGGAATTGGCTAACTTAACTTAGCATTATCTTCTCCAACGCCATCCATTTACCTGCAAATGCCATGATTTAGTTCTTTTTTAATGCTGAGTAAAATTCCATTGTGTATATATGCATTTACATCTATAACATTTTTTAATCCATTCATCCACTGAAGGGCATCTAGATTGGCTCCATAGTTTAGCTATTGTGAATTGTGGTGCTATAAACATTGATGTGGCTGTGTCCCTATAGCACGCTGTTTTTAAGTCCTTTGGGTATAGTCCGAGGAGATGATTAACTGGGTCAAATGGTGGTTCCATTCCCAGATTTCCAAGGAATCTCCATACTGCTTTCCAAATTGGCTGCACCAATTTGCAGTCCCACCAGCAATGTATGAGTGTACCTCCCAGCCCCCCTCCCCGCCATCCTCACCAACATTTATTGTTGTTTGTCTTCATAATAGCTGCCATTCTGACTGGAGTGAAATGATATCTTAGAGTAGTTTTGATTTTCATTTCTCTGATTGCTAGAGATATATTTGTTGATTGATTGTATATCCTCTTCTAAGAAGTGTCTATTCAGGTCCTTGGCCTATTTGTTGATTGGGTTATTTGTTTTTTCTGTGTTTAGCTTTTTGTGTTCTTTATATACCTTAGAGATTAGTGCTCTATCTGATGTGTGAGGGATAAAAATTTGCTCTCAGGATGTAGGCTCTCTGTTCACCTCACAGGTTGTTTCTTTTGCTGACAAGAAACATTTTAGTTTGATTTTATACCATTTATTGATTCTTGATTTTAATTCTTGTGCTGTAGGAGTCTTATTAAGGAAGTTGGGGCCTAATCCCACATGACAAAGATTAGGGCCTACTTTTTTCTTCTATTAGATGCAGAGTCTCTTATTTAATTCCTAGGTACTTGATCCATTTTGAAATAAATTTTGTGCATGGTGAGAGATAGGGATTTAATTTCATTGTCTTGCATATGGATTTCCAGTTTTCGCAGCACCATTTGTTGAAGATACTATTTTTTCTCCAGTGCGTGTTTTTGGCTCCTTTGTCTAATATAATTGTAATTTTGTGATTTCTATACCATTGGTCTACCAGCCTGTTTTGGTGCCAATATCATGTTGTTTTTGTTACTATTGCTCTGTAGTATAGTTTAAGGTCTGGTATAGCGATGCCACCTGCTTTACTCTTCCTGCTAAGGATTGCTTTAGCTATTCTGGGTCTCTTATTTTTCCAGATGAATTTAATGATTGCTTTTTTTTATTTCTATGAGGAATACCATTGGGATTTTGATCAGAATTGCATTAAATTTGTATAGTGCTTTTGGGAGTATGGTCATTTTGATAACATTAATTCTGCCTATCCAAGAGCAAGGTAGATCTTTCCATCTTCTAAGGTCTTCCTTGATTTCTCTCTTTAAGGTTCTGTAGTTTTCATTGTATAGATCTTTCACCTCTTTCGTTGATTCCCAAGTATCTTATTTTTTAAAAAGATATTGTTAATGGGGTAGTTTTCCTTCTCAGAGGATTTGTCACTGATATACAGAATGCCTTTGATTGATGGGTGTTGATTTTATATCCTGCTACATTGCTGAATTCATTTACGAGTTCTAGAAGTTTTCTGATGGAGGTTTTTTTTTTTGGGGGGGGCGGTGTCTTCTAGGTATAGAAACATATCATCAGCAAATAGAGCTAATTTAAGTTCTTCTTTTCCTATACATTGAAAAGGTCGGGCGAACGTCGGAGGAAAAGACCACCAAGAGACCGTCTCATGCAACAGCAAAGGGTTTATTGGGGGTCCAGCATGCTGGGGCTCAGAGCTCACTTCAGAAGAGCAGAGAACAAAGAGCCCCGAGAACCACTTGAGCAGAGTTTATATACATTCTTTAGAGAGGGCAGGGGCTTTACATACATCATAGCCTCCTTTAGCAAATCATCATATACTGCGGGAAAATCAAATAACAACTCTAAAACATGATTAGCACATTCATTGGCGGGAACAGGTCGGGTGGGGGTGATTGGTTAGTATTAGATAGGTATATATTTAAACTGATTGGTTGAAGCCCTGAGATGTGTACGTGCTGAGCTGCACGGTTTCTGGGAAGGGGTGATTTAGTAACTAGGTGGTCAGGGGAAGATTTCGACACACATCTAACAGGCAGTTCCGGGAATTGTCTTAACTGCCACAGGAATTTCAGGCTCTGAGTGCAGCTTGGAAACTTTACAAAACTGGTCCTTTACATTTTAACTTCAATTTCTTTTATTCTTTCAACATATCCCTTTAATTTCTTTCGTCTGTCTAATTGCTCTGGCCAGTGTTTCAAGAACTATGTTGAATAGAAGTGGTGAAGAGGGCATCCCTGTCTTGTTCCAGTTTTTAGAAGGAATGTATTCAATTTTTCTCCATTTAGAATGACGTTGGCCTGAGGCTTAGCATAGATAGCTTTTATGATGTTGAGATATGTTCCTGTTATCCCTAGTTTTTCTAGTGTTTTGAATTTAAAGGGGTGCTGTATTTTGTCAAATGCTTTTTCTGCGTCCATTGAGATGATCATATGATTCTTATCTTTAAGCCTATTAATGTGATGAATTACATTTATTGATTGAACCAACCTTGCATCCCTAGGATGAATCCCACTTGATCATGGTGCACAATCTTTTTGTTTTGTTTTTGTATTTGATTTGCCAGAATTTTATTGAGAATTTTTGCATCTATGTTCATTAGAGATATTGGTCTGAAGTTTTCTTTTCTTTTCTTTTTTAATTTGATTTTTTTTATTAGCTACACATGACATTACAATGACGAAGTTTTCTTTCTTTGATGTGTCTTTGTCTGGTTTTGCACAATCTCTCTTATCTGCCAAAATTCCCCTGCCCATTGAAAGTAAACCCTCCAGGAGTAACTGACCAACTTCTCCCACGATGTGGCCCTGCTAAATGCTGCAAAACTCAGACCCCCGTTGTAGCCCATTGCCATTTTCCCCTTGAAAATGTGCCTCTCTGCTGCTTCATAAAGCATCACTGATCCATGGAGATCTGTCTCCCTTTCTTTTTCTTTTTGTATTCTTTCATTTGCTTTAATGCAGTTTCCCAACTTATTTTGCCTAGAGAAGTCCCCACCTTTGTTGCCTCAATTAATATACTCGGGGGATAAAGATCTGGAAAACAGAGTTGGCTAATGTAATTCTTATTTGCCAGGTGCCCATCCTTGGGCAGTAAAAGGTTCAGAGGGAAACAAACACTATGCTCTGTGGGGAAGAAGGTGTCCGGAGTGGAGAACGGAAGCTCTGAAGAAGGTGTAGCAGAGGAGGGGGAGACAAAGGGGGCAGGTTCACTGTCCAGGGTCCCAGAGAGGAGAGAGGGCCACATGCAGATGTTTGAAAGACAGCTTGTATGCTGAGCATGGTGAGACCCCTGGGGCACAGGCAGAGGGGCCTGGAGGTAGGAGATAGAATGTATCACAGAGAACAAGAAAATACTTCCATAACAACAGGCAGCATGGCATCTGCCCTGGGGGCTCCAGGGAGCACAGCACCCTTCCTCAGCTTCCCCAGGGCTGCCAGACATCCTGATCTCAGCATTCGAGTTAGGGCAAGAAAGGAAAGGAAGCAAGTACAAAGAAGGTGACTGAGTGGTTCATCCACTTCTGGGAAACCTCCCCCTGGGGCTTGGAGAGAAGGCTCCAGGACACAATGGGACTGGATTAACAAGGGCAGTAGAAGTGGGAAACAAAATTTGCAGGGCCCTTTTAAGTATAGGATCATATCATGGGCAAATAGGGATAGTTAGCTCTTCTTTTCCTATTTATATCCCTATAAGTTCTTTCATCTGTTTGATTGCTCTGGCAATTAAATCTAGTTTCAAGGACTGTATTGAATAGAAGAGGTGAAAGAGGGCATCCCTGCCTCGTTCCAGTTTTTGGAGGGGATGCTTTCAATTTTTCTCCATTTAGAATGATGTTGGCCTTGAACTACACTGAGATTTCATCTCACTCCAGTCAGAATGGCAACAATCAAGAGTACGTGTAACAATAAATGTTGGCCAGGATGTGGGGAAAAAGAGTTCACTCCTACATTGCTGGTAGGACTGCAATTGGTGCAATCACTCTGGAAAGCAGTATGGAGAGTCCTCAGAAAACTTGGAATAGAACTATCATTTGACCCAGTTATCCCACTCTTCAATATGTACCCAAAGGATTTAAAATCGGCACACTATAGTGATGCAGCCACATCAATGTTTATAACGGTTCAATTCACAATAGCTAAGCTATGGAACCAAGAGATGAATGGATAAAGAAAATATGGTACATATACACAATGGAGTATTATTCAGCCATATAAAAGAATGACTTATGTTATTTGCCAGAAAAATGGATGGACCTGGAGACTATTATGCTAAGTGAAATAAGCCAATCCCCCCAAAATAAAGGTTGAATGTTCTCTCTGATATGTGAATGCCAACACACAATAAGGAGGGGAGGGGAAGAAGAGAAATTCAGTAGATAGGACAAAGGAGACAAAAGGGAAGAGATGGAGGATGGACATAGGAAAGACAGTGGAATGAATCTGTCATAACTTTCCTATGTTACATATATGAACACAGCACAGTGAATCTCTTCATCATATACAACCACAAGAATGAGATCCTAATTAGAATAAGATATGACAAATTATACTCTACTGTCATGTACAACTAAAAAGAACAAATAAAAATAAACAAAGAAACAATTTTTAAAAAATTTGCAGAGCCCAGTGTAAAATGGAAACGTGAGTTCACTGTTTTAAACTTAAGAATCTCATGATTGCAATAGAGGAGCATTAAACTGAGCACCAGCCTGCAGAAGGCAGTCCTTAAAGCTGGTCCTTCCAGAAGTTACTGCTCATCCTATAATCCCATTTGAATTCCCTAACTAATATGGCCTGGAGAAACTGGGTTACACATGTGTTACCTAAAAGACATCCAATTATCATGGAAACTCTTGTTCACCAATTACCATGATCTGAATGTCTGTATTCCCCCAGCCCACAGCACTCATATATTGAAACTTTGTCTCCAGTGTAGTATTAAGATGTGGGGCCTTTAGGAAGTGATTAGGTCCTAAAGTGATTGGGGTGAACAGGATTAGTGCCCTTATAAAAGAGACCCAGAGTGCCTGTTTGAGAACATGGCAGGGAAGTACCCTACAAATCAGAGAGCTTGCCCTCACCAGACATTGAATTTGCAAGTGCCTCGATAAATAAATTTCTGTCATTTATAAATTATGCCATCTTTGGTATCTTTGTTGCAGCAGCCACAATCATTCTGGGTAAGCCCAACTTTGTTATAAGATAAATCTAAGTTCACCTTCAATTTCAGTAGCATATTCAATGCAAAAATCCAGGCACATCCAAGCTATTCCCATGTATAGTTCTCACACCACAAACTACATCTGTTCTTCCCATGCTGAGAGTAAAGACAAATTTGCAGCTGCAGTGCAGGAAAGTAGAACCTTTGACTCTGTCCTGGGGTTAAATACCAGCATTTATTTGCTGCTGAGGCAGCACTCAGCACCCATGCTGATTTCTCTCAAAAATAAAAAACAAACTCAGGTGGAAAATCTGGGCAATCAATGTTACTTGCTATTTTTGCAGATGAGGGAGGAAAAGAAAAGTGGTGGAAAGTGTTGTCATAAACAACACAGAGTGTACAACCAGAGATATGAAAAATTGTGCTCTATATGTATAATATGAATTGTAATGCATTCCCGTTGTCATATATAACCAATCAAAACTTAAAAAAAAAAAAAAACACAGAGGGCTGGGTTTGTGGCTCAGTGGTAGAGCGCTCGCCTAGCATGTGTGAGGCACTGGGTTCGATCCTCAGCACCACATAAAAATAAATAAATAAAATAAAGGTATAAAAAAAAAAGGCATCTGCCCTGCCATGTCTCAGGTCTCAGGCTGGCTTGGAACCTGGGATCCTTAAAAAAAAATTAAATAAAAATAAATAAACAACATAGAAGAGCAGATCATGAGTATGGAGATGAAACAACTCCTACATCCTCTTGATCAGATGGAAACAACTAAGTAAAGAAGAAATTATCCCGGGGAGACTTTGTGTCTCCTGGGGAAAAGCCAGGGATTTTGGGGGGACATTTCAGATCCAAACTATAGCAGAGGGCCACTGAGGAGATGAAGAGTGAGTGGAGAGGAGGGTGTGGTGGTGTTGCCAAGGGTCAGCACCAGCCCCAGGATGGGGAGGTGGGGTCTAGAGTTTATTTTCATATCCTCAAGGGTGACCCTGGGGCTGCAGTCACTCAGTAAGTTGGTGGCAGAGCTGGGCCTAGTCAGTCTCCTGACTCCAGGGTCTGGTGCTCTTTTCTCTACTTTGCCCACTCCAAGAAACTAAAGAGAACTAGAGAACTAACAGAAAACATATGTGAAAAATTAGGGGACACCCACCTAGTAAGATTTGCTATTAGCTACTTTCCCCAGAACTGAGAGCCTCTGAGCAAGAAGAAATGGAGTTCAAGATACTGGGAATGAAGGACCCCAAATTGAAGCTTTGAGTCTTTCAAAGCAAGAGAATCCACCATATCCAAGAAAATTTTATTTTTCAAATATGCATTGAGCTGTCACTGCACGCTGTACAAGTACCTGGTACAAGGAGCTCTACAAAAAGGTCGAGGACAGTGACCTTCACGAATTTAGTAACGCCAGAAGGAAGGCAGCTGTTTCCAAGACGTCACAATGCAGTGTTTAACAGCCACTGGAGCCGAGTTTAGACAGGGAAGTGAGCTCCTGCAGGAGTGGAAGGAGAGAAGCGAAGGGAAGAAAGGGATAGAAAGTTCTAGGCAAAATAATGTGTAATGTTATTATTTTGAAATTTGACCTATCCAAAGGGTGGTAAGATGTAACATCCAAACGGAAATACATCTTGTAAGCCATCTGCTAAGGCTCACAGCCTCTGAGTACAAAATGTCACATTTCTGTTAAACTTTAAAAAACTAAGGACGAATACATTCAAATGAAGAAAACAAAATGTCCACGCACTACAAAACTATATAAAATGAAATCTCACTATGACCACCACCATCTTTACTTCTCTTCCCACTAGTAACAACTTATGGATGACCCCAGAGAAGTATGTAATGGTTGCATAAAATAGTAATAATCTATCATACAACACATGTTTTTTAAAATTATACACGTGGGTTATGCAATAAACACTCTGTGGCAGTTTGTTGCCTCAATTACATAGTAATATGTCTCAGCTCTGTCCCATTTTCAAAATATCTACAGAGTGTATGTTGTATGGTTTTCCCATAATTTATTTAACTAATTCACAATCTTTTTTTTTTTTTTGTATCAGGGACTGAAACTAGGGGTGCTTAGCTACTGAGCCACATCCCCACCCCACTTCTTATTTTTTATTTTGAGACAGGATCTTGCTAAGTTGCTTAGGCCCTTGCTAAATTGCTGAGGCTGGCTTTAAACTTGTGATCCTTCTGCCTCAGCCTCCCAACTAATGTGCCACCATGCCCAACTAATCCACTATTGTTGGGCATTTTAATTGCTTAGAGTTTTTTGTTACAGACAATTGGAATGAACATACATGGCATATTTTTTTCTTGTCCAACTTAAAGTAAATGCTTGGTAATGGAGTTGTTGGGTCAAGGGTTATACATATATATATATATATATATATATATATATATATATTTTTTTTTTTTTAATTTTATTTTATTGTGATAAACTGCACATACAATTGACCATTTAACTTTTTTCCGCCCCCATATTGAGGATTGAACCTAGGAGTTCTACCACTGAGCTATATCCCCAGTCCTTTTTATTTTTTATTTGAGACAGGGTCTCACTAAGTTGATGAGGCAACTTGAACTCATGATCTGTCTGCTTCAGCCTCCTGGGCAGCTGGGATTACAGGCATGCAGTAACGTACCGCCATGCCCAGTCCAATTAACTGTTTTTTGTGCCCAGTTCAGTAGTATTAAGTGCATATTGTTGTGTAGTCAGCACCACCAGTCATCTCCAGAATTCTGTTCACCCTCCCAAACGGAATTCTTTACCCATGAGACATTAACTGTTTATTCTATCTCTGTCCCCCTCCCTAGCAACCACCGTCCTCCTTTCTATTTCTATGATTTTGACTACTCAAATGCCTCGTATAAGTGGAATCAGTGTTTGCCTTTTTCTGATTTGCTTGTTTTATTTAGCATAGTGTCCATGAGGGTTATCCACATTGCAGCATATGTTAGAAAGTTCTTCCTTGTAAGGCAGAATAATATTCTGTTAAATATATAGCACTGCGGGGGGGGGGGTATTCTGGGGGGAGGTACCAGGGGCACTTGACCACTGAGCCACATCCCAGCCCTATTTTGTATTTTATTTAGAGACAGGGTCTCATTGAGTTGCTTAGCGCTTCGCTTTTTGCTGAGGCTGGCTTTGAACTCAGATCCTCCGGGATTACAGGCTTGCACCACCATGGTCAGCTATTGGTATGTATTTTAATATGTTGACAGATATTCTGACATGGTCCTTTCATGATGGCACCAACCTGCACTCCTACACAGTATATAGGTCCAACTGTATTCCCACCTCCACCAACACTGCTATGGAACCTCTTCATGTTTGCCAATACTCTGTGAGAAATGGCATCTCATAATTGCTTTCCTATGCATGTGTATAAGGAGTAAGGATGGTCACCTTTTCCAAGTGTATTGGCTACTTCATTTCTTTTTCATTATTCCACCTATAGTCACTCACCATTTCCTTTTAGGTTGTCTTTTTCTTAGTGATTTGTATGAACATTTTAATAAATTGAAAAATTAGCACACCCCCCTACCTTTTTTCTAACAATTTTGGTTATATATATAATATTTAAGTGCTCCACCACTGAGCTACATCCCAGCCCTAGAATTACACCCTTGATTACCATCTTTACTGTACTTTTATATGTTTGTTCCCAATTTATTTATCTTTTTACTTTGTACATAGATTTTTCTTCTTGCTATTTATTTTTCACTTTTTATTATGGGAAAATCAAACATTTTAAATATATAATAAAATATATAAAAAATAGAAGAGTATACCATATACCCATTAGCAAGCTCCATTTCCACCCCACCACAAATTATCTGAAGCAGATTCCCAGATATATCATCTACAAGTATTTTAGTGTGTATTTCTAATAACATTTTTAAAAAGAAAACATAACTATAATACTATTATCACATGTATGTACTATTTTTTAATACTAAAAACTGCTAACAATTATGCAAATTAATCAACGTTTTTTTTATTGCTTCTGGGTTTGGGATCATGCTTAGCAATGTCTTTTTAATTAACTTTTTAAAAATTTTTTTTCAGTTGTCAATGGATCTTTATTTATTTATATGCAGTGCTGAGAATTGAACCCTGTGCTTCACACATGCTAGGCAAGCGCCCTACCACTGAGCTACGACCCCAGCCCTTAATTAATTTAATTGGTGCATTATAATTATGCATAATGTGGGATTCATTATGACATATTTATACATATGCATAACATAATCTGGTCAATTTAATTCCCTAGGACCTCCCCTTTCCAGCCCCTTCCCTCCATCTGATCCCCTTCCTCTAGATTATAAATGAATTCATCCTTTTTTCTTCTAGTATTTTTTTTTCTTTTTCTTTTGGCAGTACTGGGGATTGAACCCAGGAATATTCTACCACTGAGTACATCTCCAGTCCTTTTTTTATATATATTTTTGAGGCAGGGTCTTACTAAGTTGTCAAAGCTGACCTCAAACTTGCAGTCATCCTGCCTCAGCCTCCTAAGTGACTGTGATTACATTCTAAAAATATATTTTTTTTTACTCAAAAACCATTCATTAAGTTTAAAATTATTGTCCAGGAAATAAAAGTCCATAAATCCTGGGGAGAGACAGAGTGACTGTATAATTAAGGCCAAGAGTGCTTATCTCCTCATCCCCTTTCTCTCCTATAAAACATCTACTTCCAGAAGAAAAATCCTTTTAGACCCATCCTCACAATTCAGGTCCAAGCCTCCTTTGGATTCTCTAGCTTCTGACTTTCCTTTTTTTTTAAAAAAATAAAGAGTATTATTAAAATAGAATTCATGTCATAAAGTTTACCCTTATGAAATATGTATTTCAGTGATTTTTAGTATATTTACAGTTATGTAACTATCACTAATATCTTAGCCTTTTCATCACCCTGAAAAGAAATCACATCCCCTTTAAGTAATTCCCCATTTCCCTGTCTTCTGCTGTCTCTGGAAATCATCAATGTATTTTCAAATTTTGTGGATTCCCAGGACATTTCATATTAATGGAATCGTATAAGATGTGGCCTTTTGACATATATTTATATATATACACACACACACCAGGGATTGAACTCAGGGGCACTCAACCACTGAGCCACATTCCCAGACATTTTTTGTATTTTATTTAGAGACAGGGTCTCTCTGAGTTGCTTAGGGCCTCAGTAAATTGCGGAGGCTGGCTGATCCTCCTGCCTTAGCCTCCGGAGCCACTGGGATGACAAGCATGTGAAACCAAGCCCAGCTGTGTTTGACTTTCTTATTGCTAGTACTTTTATAGATTCACTTTAACATTTTATATCACATTCCTTCTGGTATTTACTTTGATGAAAATAATAAAGTGATACAGCTAGATTTTTTTTCCCAAAATAGTCTGGCTATTGTCTTGCCACTATTTTTGAATCATCCATTTTTCTTTATGTGAATTGTAAATGTCACCATTATAATCTACTAACTCCTCTTGTGTATTTAAGTCTCCTGAATTCTCTATTTTATTTCATTGATTTATCTATTTTTTTTCTCTTTTTTGAGAGACAGAGTCTCACTTGTTACCCAAGCTGGTCTCAAACTCCTGGACTCAAGTGATTCCCCATCTCAGCCTCCAGAGTAGCTGGGACTACACCTGCGTACCACTGCACCAAGCTAAAAAAGTTACTTTAAATTCTTTTAACTTCAAAAATGCATTTAGATAAGTAATCTGTCTCCCGTTCTCCAGTATCTTTCTGTTCATATTTTTCTTCTTGGCTATCTGTCTTGTTTGTTTCTACAGATGAATCCAAAATTACCTTATAAAATGTTAAAAAGAAAATTTGTAAGTGATTTTATTGGGATCACATTGAGTTTATAGATTAAATTTGGCAAGAATTAATACTCATTAAGAGACTTTATATTGTATGCTTCCCTGCCTCTTTCTGGTTAAGTTTATTTTCAGATAAATTGGTGGTAGTATTGCTATTTAAGTAAGACCTTTACTTTCATTATATTTTGTAACTGTCAATTTTGTGCACTAATTGTATAAAAAGTAACTAACCATTTTACTAAATTCTCTTATAATTTCTGCCTACTTTTGTTTTGTAACAAACTACCCCTATTGTTTTAACCTGTTTTTCCATTCTTACATTTACTAAGATGATCACATTATTTTTCTCTTTTGATCTATTTCACATAGTGGCATAGTGTTCATTCTCTAGTCTGTGGGTCAACTGGCAATGCTTCTGGGCCGACTCAGTTTCCTTCAGTGGAAAAACAATACTTCAGCTGGCCCCAGCAGATGAGGACAAGCTCACTCATATCTCTGGCATTTGGTTCTGTGTCAGCTGGGACAACAGGGATGACCTGGCCACAGCTTTCTCACGAGGCGGCAAGCTCACCTAGGCTCATTCTTAAGATAGGGGTCTCAAAGGTCTTAGAAATGGTGAAAGAAGGCAAGTCACAATGTGCATACACTTTTCAAGCTTCTGCTTGTGACATGTTTGCTAATGCCCCAGTGTTCTAAAGAAAGTCACATGGTTGAATGCAGATTTAAAGTATAAAGAAATTGACTCCAGCCAGGCACCACGACACACACCTGTAATCCCAGCTACTCAGGAGGCTGAGGCAGGAGGATCATGAGTATAAAGCTCACCTGGGCAACATGGTGAGTCCTCACCTAAAAAATATTATTATTATTATTATTATTAGTAGTAGTAGTAGTAGTAGTAGTAGATGAGAGAGAGAGAGAAGAAATATACTCAATTTCTGAGAAGACCTACAAAATATCATATCTATTTTTGCTATTTCCTCCAGCTTCCTGACTCTTTTTTCTTGATCTATTCTCTTTAGGTTTCTAGTTTTTCTTTGCAATAATGTGTAATTAATAAATCTTCTTTACCTTGAAAGATAATTTTACCTATTAAATTATTTTCTTACTTAATTGTACTGGTTAGGATTTCCAGGACATCATTAAACCATATCTTCTTCCTAACTTTAATAGAAATTAAAGTATGTTCTAGGCTTTTTATAATGGCAGAAAAGATAATCTAGCTTTTCCTGAAATACAAAGACTTTCTGAATTTGTTTTGACTTTGATTTGTGTGATAAGTCAGGAATGGATGCTTCGGTTTCACTAAAACGCATTTTAGCATCTACTAAGATGATCACATTATTTTTCTCTTTTGACCTATTTCACATAGCGGCATAGTGATAAAAGTCCCAATAATGAACTGTGTGCCACCACACCCAGCTACATCATTCCTTTTTTATGACTCGATAATATTCCATTGTTTGGATAGACCACATATAAAATGCTTTTGTGGCAACTACCAATTTGTTGTTCGTATCATTCTTCTTCATTTTGCTTGCCTAGTGGATTACATTCTAGATATTGTGGTGTGAAAACATTCTTTTGTTCCTGAGATAAATCTGACTTGGTCATAATATTATTCCATTAATGAAACCTATTCTAGGTTTGATTTGCTATTTTATTAAAAATGCTGGTGTCTTTTTATATATGAGCTTAGCACATATTTTAAATTTCTTTTGCTTTCATCATTTAGTTCTAGTCTAAGGGTTATACTAACACAGGAACAGTTGCATAAAGGAAGAAATATTTGTTCTTTTTGAAAATTTGATGATATCTAATCACAGAATCACAAAACTTTTCCCTTTGGGGACAAGATTTTTGGCTACCATTTCAGATTCTTCTCTGGTTATTGGTTTATCTAATTGTTTCTATTTCTTCTTGGGCTAATCTAACACAAAAATAGTAAAAGTACAAAATAGCTTCTTGGCATTATACAAAGTAACATCTAAGTCAATAAATACAAAATTACACTGTGTGAAGTGGAGCATGCCTATAACCTCAGCAGCACACAGAAGGCTGAGACAGGAGTTTTGCAAAATCAAAGCCAGCTTCAGCAAATTAGCAAGGCCCTAAGCAATTTTGCAAGACCCCTGTCTCAAAATAAAAAAGTGCTGGGGTGGCTGGCTTCAATCCCTGGTACCAAAAAAAAAAAAAAAAAAAAAGAATTACAAAATTACCAATTCAGAAATCTCAAAAATGATTCTTTCAATTACTACTCCTATTCTTTCCAAAGGCAATTATTACTTTAATGTGTGTGATTATTATTTCCTTGATTTTCTTTACAGTTCTGCCTCTTGTGTTAGCTTTTCATCTCTGTGACCAAAATACATGACAAGAAAAACTTAGTGGAGGAAAAGTTTATTTTGGGACACAGTTTCAGAGGTTCAGTCCATGGTTAGCAACCTCTGTTGCTCTGGCCCAAGGTGAGGCAGAACATCATGGTGGAAAGGCTTCACAGAGAAGCAACACTTGGCTAATGGGAACAAAGAAGCTGAGACAGAGAGAGGGGAAGGAACTACAGGGAAAACGAACCCTTCCAAGGCACACCCCCAGTGACTTCTTCCTCCAGTCATGCCCTACCTGCCTGCCCACAGTTAAACCCCAGGTTAGTTCAAACTAGGATGGACTGACTAGGTTATAGCCCTCATAATCTAATCCTTTCACCTCCTGCACTAACACAGGCACTTTTGGGGGAAACCTCATATCTAAACCATAACACCTCTTAATCATGGAAGCCTAAACACTACGAGTTTTTTGCTTATATTTAAATTTTGTAAATGGAATTATGCAATATTTATTCTTAAGGATCTTGCCTCTTCCACTCAACAATATATTAAAATTCACCCAAGTTATCATGTGTAGCTGTTGTTATTCTTTTACTTTGCTGAATAGTATTTTATTTTATGAATATAACACTTTCTGTTTATTCATTCTTCTGCTTATACTTTAGTCCAGTTTCCAGATTGAGATAACTCCAGATAGAGCTACTGTTTTTTTAAATTTTCTTTTAGTTGTCGATAGACATTTATTTCATTTATTTATATGCAGTGCTGAGAATTGAACCTAGTGCCTCATACGTGCCAGGCAACTGCGCTACTGCTGAGCCACAGCCACAGCCCCTGAGATTCTATCTATTAACATTCTTGTTGTTTATGTCTTTTAGAAAACATGTGCACATATTTCTGTTGGGTGTATATCCTATGAACAATATGTTGGATCATAAACTATCTGTAACTTCAACTATAAAAATACTATACAGATTTTCCAGCTGGACATGGTGGAACATACCTGTAAACCCAGCAACTCTGGAGAGTGAGGCAGGAAGATTGCAAGTTCAATGTCAGCCTCAGCTACTTAGCAAACAAACACCTAAGCAACTTTGTAAGACCCTGCCTCAAAGAAAAAAAAAAAAATTCAGGAGTGTTGTTTCAATCCACACTCCTCCACTAGCATGTAAGAATATCTGTTGTCCACATCCTTACCGGCACTTGGCAGTATTGGTCTTTTCATTTTGGTTACTCTGTTGGATATCTAACGGTATCTGGCTTTGGTTTTTATAGTTGTTTTTTCCATTATTAGTATCCTGATCTTAAGTATGAAATATTATTCATACACTTATTTTTTTAAATATGTATTTTCTTAGTTATAGATGGACACAATACCTTTATTTTATTTGTTTATTTTTATGTGGTGCCAGGGATCAAACCCAGTGCCTCACACATGCGAGGCAAGCACTATACGGCTGAGCCACAACCCTGGCCCCTATTCATACACTTACTGCCCATAGGATATCCTTTTTTCCCCAGAAAGATCAGTTCTAATCTTTTGCCCATTTTCTTTTCGGTTAACTATCTTTTCTTATTGGTTTGTAGTATTTACCTACGTATTCCTTAGAGCTCTCTATAGGCTGTCGATACTGCAAATATCATCTCCATAGTCTGTATTTTTCAAAATGATAAAATTTTAAAATTTAATGTTAAGTTTAAATGCCAAATTAAAAATTTAGGTTAGTCAATTTTTTTTATAATTAGTATTTTGTGTCATATTTAAGAAGTCTTTCCTTATCTTTAAGGAAGTTTTAAGTTTCAATGCACTCAAATGCATTGATCTTTTCTTTTATGGTCAATACTTATTAAGCAGTCTTTCCCTATCTTGAAGACATGAAGCTCTTCTCTGATGTTGTCTTCTAGAAGCTTTATTGTTTTGTTTTCCACATTTAAGTCTATGATACACCTAAAGTGAATTTTTACGTATGGTGTGAGGAAGGGGTCAAGTTTGTCCCTCCCCCTAGTTATCCAATTGTTCCAGAACCATTTATTGAAAAGAACATATTTTACGGCCTCCTTCATGATAAATAAAATGTCTTTATACACATGTATCTCTGGAATTTCTGTTTTATTCCATTGGTCAGTTTATCTACCGTGTGCCAACATTATCTATAATACATCTAAATATATTAGTAGAGAAAGTTCTCCCACTTTGTTCTTCTTTAAGATTGTGTTGGTTATTCTTGGCCTTCTGCTTTCCATCTTATCAAGTTTCAAAGAACAAATCTTGGTTAGATTTTGACCGACAGCCAAACTTGTAAAAAAAAAACCTAGATATTTAATAATAATTTGAATATTATTTCTTGGTTTCATAGGTCCTCATCAGCAAATATATATATATAATGTACCTGCCTTGGGTAAAGTAGCCAGGTTCAAAACCTGGCTACTTTTTTTTTTTTGTAAAAAAGCCAGGTTTTGATCAGGTTCAAAAACACCTCTGATATGAGCTGAATCACTAACCCTAAACTTTGCTTTAGAAAATTGCTTTCTTATGCAAGTAGTCTCTATAGGGGCATCTTTCATTTCTTAAATTCCTTTCTCTCTTCCAAACTGATGCCTTTCTCCATAACTGCCCACACTGCTTCCCCAACAGGCTTCTGAGTTTGTTTTCTTTGTTCTCATTGTTTTCTACCAGCAGAAAGACAAAGTGTCTCTCTTCTGGGTACTAACAGCATGCCTGACTTCTTAAGATGATCTTCCCAAGTCATTGACCGTGGGATCAAGAACTTTTGCGTATTTTAGAGTACATACCTGGGAAGCAGTTCTCCAGAAAGCTACATGGCAAGCTTGCAATGTACTTCACAGTTCTGAATCCCATTTCAAAAAACCTGCCTGGAGTTCAAGGCCAGAGCTGGAATTATAGCTCAGAGCTTTGGGGTGGTCTGTTATGTAATTAACCAGCTCACTCTGTTATTAGTGGCATTAGAAATCATGCCACAGTCCAGGTGAGCTTGTAAGGGAAGAACCAAACTCTACTTTACATCCATTTATTTCTTAATGACCTCCACCACCACTCCTCACCTGCTTCTAAACTAAAATACACTTCCTGTATAAATCTTGGAAATGTAGATAATGTAAACACCAGCCATAATCTCACCATTTAGATGGTATCACTCTTATAATTTGGCATATACTTTGAGGCCTTTTAAATGCTTTGTTAATATTTTATGAAAAAAAAAATTTATGTATTTTTATTTTCGACTTGAAGTTCTATCAAGAGCATGTTTTCATGTCTTTATGTATTTTTTTAAAAAAATATTTTTTAGTTGTTAATGGGCCTTCATTTTATTTATTTGTACGTGGTGCTGAGAATCAAACCTAGCACCCCACGAATGCTAGGCAAGCGCACTACCACTGAGCCACAACCCCAGCCCTGTCTTTATTCCCTTTATTAGATTGTAACTTGTCTTCAGTTTCATTGTTGTAAATATTTATGTAAAAGTCCTTGTGCCTGACTCTGTATTTCAGGTTATTTCCATAGATAAAATATACATCTGATAAGGTACTCATGTGCAGAATGTATAAAGAAATCCTACAAATCAATAACGCAAAGAGAAACCATCCAATTTTAAGTGGGCAAGAAATGGGGTGAACAATTTAGTTAAGATCTCCATAGCTAAGGTAAGCACAGGAAAATATGCACCACATTAGTCACCTGGGAAATACAAATTTAAAGGGCAATTAGGTAATACGACATGTCTTAGCTTTTTTGCTGGTGTGACCAAAAGTCCTGACGAGAACAATTAGAGAAGGAAATGTTTATTTGGAAAAGTCACTGGGATTACATTTTCAGTATTATCAGCCCATAGATGGATGACTTCATTGCTCTAGGCCTGAGATGAGGCCGAACATCATGGAGGAAAGGAATGGAGGAGGAAAGCAGCCCAAGGAAGCACAGAGAAAGAGAGAAGGGGGAGGAGGAGAAGAAGGAGGAGGAGGGGGGGTGGGGGAGAAGAGGAGGAGGAGGAAGAAGAAGAAGGGGAAGGAGAGGAGGAGGAGGAAGAGACTCCTCCACTTACCAGTGATAAAATATGGCCCTCAGTGACCTACCTCCTCCAGCCACACCCTACCTCTCCACAGTTACCATCCAGTAAAACCATTCAAGTGGATCAATGCACTGATTAGGTTAAGGCTCTCATAACCCAATCATTTCACCTCTAAACTTTCTTGCATGGTCTCACACATGAGTTTTTCTGGGAAACATCTCACATCTAAACTATAACACAACACATCCACCAGAAAAGCTAACATTTTTTAAACTAACAATACAAAGTGTTGGTGATGATATGAAGCAGCTGGAATTCTCTTACTGGGACAGTCAGCACCCCTACACCCTTCCCTGAAGAAGGACTAATGCAATCTCAGGACCTTAACAACCCATAGCCTGTGGACCATTAAAAGGATGGTATGTGTTCTTCCCTACCCCTCACTCTCAAACAGTCCTACTGCCTTCAAAACCCAGGTGCATCATTAAATCCAGTATGCCTTCACCAGAATGTCTCCAAGGACAAACTAGATAAGAGAATAAACTTCTGGGGAATCACCACAGAGGGCTGAAGGCAAAGCCCCAGGGCCCTCAGCTTGTTATCTTACCTTCTCATGATTTTCAGTGACTCATTCTCTTCAACAGGAAGATTGTCTATACAAGAGGCAGCACCAAGAGGAGACAAGTACAGTTCCTGGGCTCCAAGATGACATCCTTCAAGGCCCAAGTGTTTGTACAAGGGGGAAAAGAACCTTTTAAAATTGTGCTCCAAACCAAAGACAATTTCTAGACTCAAATATGTCCCTTCAACCCCTACACATGAATAAAAACTGGCCCCTTATTTTGTTTGGAGAGCCAGCCTGATGCGCTCTCTACTGGAGCTGGGTCTCCCTTCTTGCTTGAGCAGAAGCCCTGATAAAGCCTTGCCTGTGTTTAAATTCCTCCAGGTCCAGTCTCCTGAACAACTGTTCTGGACCCAGGCATGTGACTCCAGTAACAATACATTGCCAGTGGAAATGAAAATAAAAGGGCCCCTTTGGAAGACAGTAAATGACCCCAGCTCTGCAACATAGTAATTCTCCTCCTATAAATGAAATGAAATTCTACTCCCAAGAGAAGTGAAAATATATCCATACAAAGACCTGCATGTGGATATTCACGACATTTAATTCACAGTAGTCACAAACTAAAAATGACCTGTCGGGCTGGGGATGTGGCTCAAGCGGTAGCGGGCTCACCTGGCATGCGTGCAGCCCGGGTTCAATCCTCAGCACCACATACAAACAAAGATGTTGTGTCCGCCGAAAAAATAAATATTAAAAAAAAATTCTCTCTCTCTCCCTCTCTCTCTCTCTTTAAAAAAAAAAAAACATGACCTGTCAATGTGTTCATCAACTGTTGAATGGATAAACAATTATGATGTGTCCATATAATGCAATATTCCTCAGCAATAAAAATGGATGAGCCAGGCGCAGTGGTGCATGCCTGTAATACCAGCTGCTTGGGAGGCTGAGGCAGGAAGATTGTGAGTTCAAAGCCAGCCTCAGCAATTTAGTGAGGTGCCAAGCAACTCAGTGAGACCCTGTCTCTAATAAAATACAAAATAGGGCTGGGGATATGGCTCAGTGGTTGGGTGCCCTTGAGTTCAATCCCCGGTACCCTGCCCCCGCCAAAATATATATATATGCAAAAAAGAAAGAATACTGATATGTGCAATGAGAAAGATAAATCTCAAAAGCAATAAGCTAAGAAAAGACGCGAGACCTAAAAGATTCCCTATCATCTGATTCTATTTATATGACATTCTGGAAAAGGCAAAATTATAGGGATAGAAAGTAGATCAGTGATTTCTAAGTTGTGAGTAGAGGCAAGAACTTGATCACAAAAGTGCATGAGGAAACTTTAGAATGGAAGAAATGCTCTTTATCTTGATTGCAGTGGTATATAGTCACGTAACTATACGCATTTGTCAAAATGAAACTGCATACTTAAAATGAGCACATTTTTCGTATGTACATTAAATCTCAATAAAGCTGATTTTTAAAATAAGGAATGATCCTGAGATTTTTATTTTTTATTTTTGGCTGGGGCAACTGACCTGAAGTAGAACTTGAGAACAGATTGGGGAATTCAGAAAGAGAAATAGGACTTGAGGGGTGCGGGGGATGGTGCCAGGAAATGACTTCTGGTTTTGGAAGTGTTAATGAGGTTGAGTTAATGAGGTCACAAAGAGCGAAAAGAGACATATAGAAATGAGATAGAGTGGGGGATAAACCCTACAGTAAGACAGAAAACGAGAGCAGAAAATTAAGAAAAAGGAATGGCTTTGATCATATACATAGGAAGTTGTGTATATGTGTGTAGTATATTTTCATTTTTTTCTCTTTATTCTTTTCAATTTTTTTTAGTTGTTGAGGATTTTTATTTTTGTGTATTTACTTATATATGGTGCTGAGAATCAAACCCAGTGCCTCACACAGGGTAGGCAAGTTCTCTACCACTGAGCTACAACCTCAGCCCGATTTTTTTCTTTATCCTCTTGGTATCTTCTTTCCCTGGGGCATCTCACACATCAAATGTGGCTATGCTACCCTCCTAGAGTCTTACACTAAACAGACCACACACACCCTACGCACACACACCACACTCCAACAAACAATCAAGTGAGACTCAAGTAAACCAAGAGATGGCCAAGCTGGCACCTGCCCTCATATACATTAATGGGGAGAGTGTACTCTTGGTCCTTGACATTGTGTGGAAAAAAGCAACAGAAAATTACCAGGTATTCATCCTGAGCAAACAGCTGAATAGGAAAAGAGCTGTATAGGGGATGGGGATGTGGCTCAAGCGGTAGCGCGCTCGCCTGGCATGCATGCGGCCCGGGTTAGATCCTCAGCACCACGTGTAAACAAAGATGTTGTGTCCGCCAAAAACTAAAAAATAAATATTAAAAAAATTCTCTCTCTCTCTCTCAAAAAAAAAAAAAAGCTGTATAACAGCTCCATTAGGACCTGGGACAAGGACTTTCCCTTTGGGTTTTTGTAACAAATAAAAGATTAATAGTGGCAGTTTTTTTTTTTCAGTCTAAGGGAAGAAGTTCCATCAGTCATGATCCTAATTGGAACCAACTAGGAGGCTCCAAGAACTTTCAGTGACAAATTTTCAATAGTTCTGGACGTTTTAATATGTATCCATGAAAGGTAATGATTCAGTGTTGTCATTTCTATTCAATGGATAAGAAAACTGAAATCCAGAAAAGCCATGGATCTATCCATTTTCTCAGAAGACCTAAGGGACCGATGATAGGGACAGGAGCGCCAGTCCGGCATTGTGTTTGCAGATATGCCTGGAAGACAAGACAACGGCTTCCCAGACTGCTGGATTTGTGATCCTCGTGAGTTGGCAGGTTACCACCTAAATCCTTCCCACGTTCTGTGGACCAGGCTTGTGAGCCGCTGTCACTGTTCATTGAGGGGCTCTGAGAAGACAAGGGTAGGACTCTTTGGGGTCAATCAAGATCCTTAACGGGAGCTGATGATCAGAGTGGTCTGACTCCTGATCCAAACACACAGGGCAGTTTTTCTCTCTGTCACACAGCCTGAGAGGCAGGGTGGGTGGGAACCAGTCTGTCTGACTCCCAAGCCTTCCTTGCAACCATCCAACTGCTGCCTTCTATTCTTTTCTAAAATCTCCAGTATGAGCATGATTATGAGGCAAGAAAGAAAGAAAACAGAAGTAGGGGAGGAGGTGGGGGGGTGTCTTTATCTCCATGTTCATGTCTTTCCATGAAGAACTTCCTCTTGGCTTTCTAGTAGGGAATACTTTTAGCACAACACATTCTCTGGTCTTTTCTCCCATCCCTGATACTCATTCTTCCTAGGGCAGCTGCCATTATCTGAACGATAAGATTGGGTGACCTGTCACTCACATTCTGTGGTATGTTGGCAAATATACAGCAACTGGCTTTGGGGGCAGGGGAAGGAACCCTAACTAGTAGCATGTGCCAATTTCCATGGTGTAAACATTCCCACCAGAGCAGCTTTCGAGAAACCCAAAGTAGTCACCAGTTTGCAAAATTCCTGAAAATTTAACATTCTGTTCCAGCAATCTGTTCTGTGCTAGCTCCAATGACATCGACACCCACATGGTTACGTGGGCCCCAGCTCCCTGCTGTTGGCGGACCCCAGATGTCCGTCCCCTTTTGGAGTTGCTTTTCCACCTCTGCACTGCTTCTGCTCCTTCTGTAAAGTCATTACCTTTCTCCCATCTCCTCCCAGGAGTCTAGGACTGTGAGGAGTTTAGCTTTTCACAGAAAGACAGGCAGGCAGGAAGGAAGGTAGGGTTTCCAAAGCTTTTGCTTTCTGCTCCACAGCATGGATTCCACCTAATGAAGGAACCCAAAGCCCTGACCACCTACCTGTCTTGAGTAGAAGCAAGGGAAATTCTAATACAGAAGTAATTTTACTTTCCACTTTTCACCCGATAATGGGGGCGGGAACAGTCTTTAGTCTGCATCGCTGACCCAAATGAGTTCCCAATGACAGCAGTGATTGGTGGGTGGCATCTCTCCTGCCTTTGGGAGACTGCTGAGCCTGGATTCTGAATACGTTCCTGGCCTTCCAATTTCAAAAGTTCTTGGCCTTTGAGGTCTGCCCTCCCACAGGCCCTGGCTCTTCCTTGCTTCAAGTAGTGGGTTAGGCCCTGGGCTGCCATCAGTGTGGAAATGTGAGCGTTTTGCTTGGCAGCCCTACCAGAATCTCATGGAATGGAGAATGGACCTTCCCCAAAGGAGGGGACTGTACTGTTTACAGAAGGCATAGAGGATGTTATGAGGACCCCAGGTACCTGCGACAGGATTTCAGCATAGAGTCCTTAGGACACAAGCATATATTCCTGACAACCAAAGCAGAGGGAGGCCTAACAAGAAACAACACAGGCTTCAGTGAGGGAATGCGACTGAGGCCTCACATAACACTCCAGCCTTCCCCAGTGCCAGCATTAGGATATGATGAGCAGGCTTGAATAATTCATGAACAGAATTGACGAGGGATCCAGTTCAGCCAGTCTGCTGGACATGGGGGCCCACTGCTACACCCATCGCCACCCCTACGCACACAGGTTTTACCTGCTATCAGCACTTTATTTCCTGGGTCCTGGCAGAGCTGAGAGACAGGCTAGGATCCCACTCAACTTCTTCACCTGCTTCTGTGCATGGGGGAGCACTTGCATGGAAGCCTAATTTGTGGTGAGGTGCCCTGCAAGGTAGCCATGCTTCAGGCTGAGGCCAATCAATAGCTAGGCATCTGGGGCCACAGCCAACAGGCAGGAAGCTGGACCTGCCCTCCCTCTTGGTTCAGAACCACAGCTGGGTTCTTTTCTTGGCAATTCCCGGGCTTGTCTACGGCGCCCCCTGCTGCTCATTTGTGTTAACCTTGCCTCTGGATCCCTAGTTAATTGTTTATGAAGCCTAACACAAGGTCCTCCCTCCAGGGTGATGCAGTGAAATCAAGTAACAGGTGTGAAGAGACTTTTGACAGCTAAAAAAGAGGACGATCTAATACAATGGACTATTGCTAGAAAGTCAAGATTGAGGACAACTCAGAGCCCTTCCTGGTATCTACCCTTTAATTGTCAAGTCCTGGCTCATGGACACAAGCAGGCAGTTTGATCCTTATCCCTGCATCATAAATAAGAACAACAAAGGCCTCAGTTTATGAGGCTTTGGCCGGAGTTATTCTGGGAGTCCAGGCACCTGACTTCGAGTTCAGCCAGGAATACTTGATGTCCTGTCCTTTTCTGGAATAACTGTCTGCTGCATCTTTCTGTTGCAACTGTTTCCTCTTTAACTCCACGTCTCTATCTGGAAAGTGTTTTTCTTCAAGGGCCCTGAAGTCATGTAGCCTTAGTCCACCTATCCCAAGGCCTGCTGTGCAAGCCACTCAGTGTGTTTCCTCAGAGTTTACACATTACAAGTTGTTTCCTTTTTAGGGGGCCCGATATGATGGTACGAATTTCACAAAGTAGTTAAGGTGAATTCTTGTACTTTCAGGTTGCCAGGGCAGAGGCTTTATACAAGCAAAGCTATGTATAAAACAACTTCCCTGACAAACGCCGGGGGAAGTTCAGGTTGCCATCTGGGGAGCAAAAGGCAGGGACCAGAAAGGAAGTGACTGTATCATCTTGGAAGCCTAGGCAGTGTAATCAAAAACACAGCCTTGGGCCTGGGGATGTAGCTCAGTGGTAGTGAGCTTGCCTAGCATGCACAAGGCCCTGGGTTCAATCCCCAGGATTTCAAAATCAATTAAGAAAAAAAAAAAGCAATGCCATAAAAAAAAAATCCCACAAAACCAGTCTTCTTAGAAAAAATTTACATGAATGAAAGGAGATTGGCATGTTCTGAATTGAGTTTATGCCTGGATTAAAACTCAGGCCACCACAGGCCTGTTATCTCAGTTACTTGGGTGACTGAGGCAGGAGGGTTGCAAGTTCAAGGCCAGCCTGGGAAACTTAGCAAGATCTTGTCTCAAAATAAAATAAAAAGTGCTGGGGATGTAACTCAGTGGTAGAATACTTGCCTAGCATGTGCAAGGCCCTGGGTCTTGGGTTTAATCCAGAGTACTGCAAACAGAACTGGGATTTCTGGCTATGAATGAGTGGAGAGGTTGATGAATCTTCTTAGCAAAATACAAGCATTAAACTAGAGAAAACTGTTAAAAATTGGGATTCTAGAAATTGGTCAGAGGCAGAAAACAACTGAGAAATGTTGATTACTGAAAAGTTGCTTAGACCTTTGGGTATGAACAGTGGGAATCTATGGCTGTATTAGTTATCGACAACTGTGTAATGGGTTATTCTGAAATTCAGTAACTTAAAGCAAGAAACAATTATTGTCTCACAGTCTCTGTGTCTCAGGAATCCAGGAGTCACTTACAGGGTGGCTTTGACTCAAGGTCTGTCCTAGGGCTGGAGTCAAGCTGTTGGCCAGCCCAATCTGAAGACTGGACAAGGAGAAGAACCTGCTTCCAAACTGCAACCTGTGGTCAGTTCCCTATACCCATTGGCTGGATACCTCCCTCAGTTCATTCCCTAGAGGGCTGCCACTTAGCACAGTGCCCCCGACAGTTAATGACTCAAGAGAGAAAGAGAGAACATCCAGCACCCAAATTGAAACATGCACTTTTTATTTTTCAAAATTAGCAATCTTATTAATCGTGCAGATTTTCTCCAGGGCTTCTCTCTTCCACAGGCATAGCAAGTCAGGAAGGCATCTTGGAAGGGGAACTGGGCCTTCCACGACCTTTTTTTGCCCCTGTTGGATACTGGCAGTATGTGCTTGAAGGCCTGGGGTTCTTGCTGCGCCAGATCACAGAGGGTTTCAATTTGAAGCCTGCAACGCGGCCTCCAAGGAAGACTTTCATCCTGTCCTTAAAAGCCTTGAAACCTGGTGCTAATTTGGCCTTGTTTGAGTGAAAGTCTTTTCAGGCATCATTTCCAGAACCTGCAGGTTTCAGTCCCAACTGAAGATTTGCTCCGGCCAGTCATTTTTCCCCACCACCAGCTTATCTAGAGTTTCCAAAAATTCTTTGCCTGCCCTCACATCAGCCCTCAGACCCACCACTCACTTTCCCAGGTTGCAATGAATAATGATTCTTGGATTGTTTAAACCACCCAGGGCCAGAACTAGCAGGAAATTCAACATCTCAGGCAGGTCCTGCCTTTTATTCCAACAGCACAAACATTTTTGCTTGGAGCATGGTCATCACGGTCCTGAAAGTGACACACTTCTGAACCTGTTCTTCAATCCAGGTCACTAAACGTTTCTCCACATCCAATGCAGGGTCTTCTAGAATTTCTGTCAGTCTCATTGCCTCAATGAAGCAGATCCTTTAACAGCTTCTAGCACCTTGTTCTTGTTCTTCAAGATCATAGCCTGGGTGGCATGGGACACACTTGACTGGTGAACAACAACTATCACATTTTCTACTTTCAATTATGTTTCCAGGTCAATTCTCAACATGGGCTCTTACTGGCATCATTAGCAGTGGATTTTGTATGCTTGGGGGCCATGGGAAGCCAAACAACGTGAGATTAAATCAAGCACAAGAGGAAATGATGCCATCAAGAGATGTGGTTAAATGACATGCATGGGGCTGCTGCTGGCATAGCACAGCTTTTTATTTTATGGTAATCTTTTATTTAATGCACACACACAAACACACACACACACACAAGCACGTACTTTAAAATTTGAAAGGGGCTGGAGGTACATGTAGCTCAGTGGTAAAGCATTTGTCTAGCATGCATTAGGTCCTGAGCTTGATCCCCCATAGGACTAAATAAAGAAAATAGTGATTAATGATTAAAAAGTATAGTACAGTATGTATATAGGATTCTTTACACTAACATTATCACAAAAAATGTGTTGCACTAAGATATTAAACAGTGGCTACCATGTCACTAGGTAATGGAAACTTTTTAGATCTGTTATAATCTTATGGGACCACCACCATACATATGATCTGTCATGGACTGAAAGGCACTGCATGGAGTTTGACTGTACTTCACTGCAAGTGAATCCAGCCTTCCGTCCAACATTTGTAACTACTAATGGTGTTGCAGAATTGAGGGATTAAGAACTATAAACTATCTATGGCAATACTTTTTCTGTAGAGTCCTAAGAGATTAGGGGAGGGACAAAGAAAAGGGATTTGATAATAACCCTGATGCTAGGTTTCTGTTCACAACTAAAAGATTCAGGGGTCACTTCAATTGAACTGGGCTGACTGGGCTGCGCAAAATAACCACACAAGAGACACAAGTACCTTTTTCTTTGGAGTCGCTGTGACAGCTCCTCAGACCTTAAGGGTCTGCAGGAAGAGAGAGAGTGAGAGCACGTGCTGACCCCTTTTATTGAGGAGAAGCTATTCAAATGAGGCAAGGGGTCAGGTTTCAGGGGGCTGAGTCTATTTTCATGATGTCCACTGTCAGCAGGTTGACTGACACCTGGGTAGGCCACACCCAAGGGCACAGTAAGAGAAGGGGACACACACAAGGCACTTCCATGGAACATTCTATCCTAAACAGGGCAAGGGGTTATATTACAAAGGAACAGGTGAGTATAACTCCACCCATGGGGCTGTAGCAAGACACACCCATGCACGAGACACTGACCCACCCTCAAACCCAAGAAGGGTGGGGAAAGCTCTGCCACATTTCTGTGACTGACCGCCTCAGCACCCAGCTGGGGAGTGTGACTCAGTCACGTGCAAGGTTGGTCTCCCACACCCTGAGTCCTAGAGAAAAATCGTGCCAAAGGCTGAGTGCCTTTAAGTACCTCCTGGGTCCATACCATACCCTTCTCTTCTGTGGAATATCTCGTTCTCTGGGACCCTTCTCTCGACATCAGGTTCCTCAGTCTTCCTGATGCCCCAGACTGGTCCCTTATTCTATTTGCTTATCCTAGGCAATGCCCAAACTCTGAATCAGCCTGGATCCCTACGGTGCTTGCCCTTGAGGCTTGGATTCCTACTAGGTGGCAGGCAATCTAAGAAACTCAGCTCAAGCGACCTTTGTGATCCCTTCTGAATAGGATGTTTTAACTGTGGCCTTCTAGGCAAGAAAGCTGAAATTAAAAGTACTAGTTTTAATGGCGGAAAATCTGGCTAGAGAGATGCTCTCAAGAGAAGCACAGGGCCTTGTGTCTGTAGTTGGGTGAGGCATAACTCAGCATGTTCTGCATCTCATAGCAGATGTTTGGTTTGGAAAGTCCCTCAGCTATTTGGCTTCCAGAGTCCTCTCTCTCCATGGGACTCCTCTGTGGGAAGACAGAACCCATCAATCACAATCCTCAAATGTCAAGTTCATGCTGTGTGACCCTAGGAGAACCTCGCTTCTAGGTACATAACCCAAGCAGGACCATCCCCATCCCCATCTACAAAGGTCCCCTAGATGGTCAGTTCTCAAAGAAGACTGCTAATGGAGGAGAAAGTATAATACAAATGTCATCCACATCCTCGGATGTGTGCCCTCTCAACTTTTCTTCTCTTCCTGAGATTCAGCCAGGAACCAAATTATATTCAATGTAGTCAGTTAGATACTATCAGCTCTGCGTTCTTTTTCTTTTTGCAGTACTAGGGATAGAATCCTGGGCCTCATGCATGCTATGCAAGTGCTCTACCACTGAGCTACAGCCCAGTCTGTTTTAGTCAGCTTTTTAGCCGCTGTGACTAAAGGATCTGACCAGGACACTATAGAGAAGGAAAAGTTTATTTGGGGGCTCATGGTTTCAGAGTTCTTAGTCCATAGAAGGCCAGCTCCATTCCTCAGGGCTCGAGGTGAGGCAAGAGGGGGTGGCAGAGGGAAGAAGCTCATGGTGATCAGAAAGCAGAGAGAGAGAGACTCTACTTGCCAGATACAAATTTGTACCCCAAAGCCACACCCTAATTCCCACCTCCTCCAGCCACACCCTGCCACTTCAGTTACTACTCAGCTAATCCCTAACAGGGGATTAATTTGCTGATTGGATTAAGACTCTCAAAACCTAATCATTTCTCCTCTGAACCTCCTTGCATTGTCTCACACGTGAGCTTCTGGGGGACACCTCACATCCAAACCATAACACCAGTCCATATTCCAGCTTTGCTTGGGAAACACTTAGCCAGAAGCTGGAGGAGGGCTCAGCAGGGGCCAGAGCATGAAGGACCTTTGAAGTATGCAAAGGTAAGGGTCCTGATGTTAGGAAGCAGCCATGGGAGGGTTCTGAGCAGGGCAGTGACTTGATTAGATTTATGGTTTTAAAAGATTCCTAATACTGCAGTGTGGAAAGCTGACCAGAGGAGGGCAAAGCTGGAGGCAAGAAGTCCAGTTGGCAATTTTACACTCTCTGGCTGCGCACGAAAATCACCCAGAGAGATATAAAAAATTCCAAGAGGTGGGGCCTAGACATCTTTTTTCTTTTCTTTTTCATTTTTGCCTCCAGCTCCCCAATGATGTCTGTGGAGCCCACTGCACTAGACAGGTATGACCAGGGTTCAGCAGAACCTGGGGGGAGCCAGGAAAAACATGCGGTGGAGGGAGCTGAGGTCCCTGTCTTCTGTGGGTAGCATCTAGACTATTCTGTTTTCTCTGATTCATACCACTGTTGGTCCAACTCATTTTTAAATTTGAAATTATCACCAATATTAAAAATACAGACTGCATGCAAACTATCCAGAACCCTGCTTCTCTAAGAAAGCGAAAAGGTCTGGCTACACCTGGGCCATCTTTTCTCATAGTACCAAACCAAGTACTGATGCCCACCTTAGAAATGGCAGGCACTCCCCACGCCTCTGCAGCCCTGCAGCTGTGTCCATTCCCACCACTGCAGCCAAGTGGAAATAACTATTTCTTACCTAGTCCCAGCTGCCCTGCTCATGGAAGTTAATTGCCTAGTCCCAATACAGGCTGGAGTTAGAACTCAAGAGCTGGACTCAGGTGGGAATACCTGTTAAGGATTTTGGGAGTACTGCAATACCAGTACCCTAGGAGTACTGCAATACCAGTACCCTGGGAGTACTGCAACACCAGTACCCTGGGAGTACTGCAACACCATTGGCAGGTTTCACACAGAACAGTAATGAGATCAGATCTGTTAAAAGATCAATCTGAGCAAGGTGCCACCATGGACTCATCTATAATCCTGGCTCCTCAGGAGGCTGAGGCAGAAGGATTGCTCAAGCCTAGGAGTTCAAGGTCATCCCGGGCAACAGCAAAACTCCATCTCAAAAACAATTAAAAAAAAAAAAAACTAAGCAATGATGACAAATCAAGCCACCCACTCAACCTCCTCCAGCTATTTCACAGAAAAATCTTTAGTTATTCCTGTAGTCAATTTTCAGGAAGAATGGCTATTTTCACCAATGATTTGTCAGAAATAACAGGAGAAATAGCAAGACAGGAAAAAAAAAATAGAATTGAACTAGAAAGTGAAAAATTTGAAGCTGAGTCCCAGCTTTGACATGGGTTTCTTTTCCTTTGCCTGCCTTCTCCATAAAATGGAAATACAGACATTCCCACGTACTTCACAGGTCATCTTGAAGGTCAACTCAAGATCTTGAGGACCTTGTACACAATCAATGATTTATAAACTGCAAAGTGATTCATAAATGTAAAATAGTGTCATTTCTTATTTATTCACCAAATTCATGGTCCTACTATGTATTTGGTTTATGTTGTAAGGGTAAAAGAAATTGAAGTTAAAGCGTAAAAGTTAAAGGGTAAAAGACCGGGTGTTGTAAAAGTTTCTAAGCTGCAAGGTCTGAGTTAAAATGTAAAGGAGGTATTGTTAGGTTTGTATGCTACCTGCAAAACCTGAAATTTCTGTAGCTGTTAAGACAATGCTTGGAACTGCCCAGTAAATATTTCCCCTGTCTATTTGGTTGTTTAATAAGGGCTCTGTGTGGTCGCACGTAGGCATTGCAGGGCCTGGACCAATCAGTTTAAATGTAACCCCCTCCTTAGGAATGACCTGTCACTCCAGCCTGACCTGTTCCCGCCCCAATGAATGAACTAATCATGTTTAGGAGTTGTTATTCAATTTTCCCGCGCCTCATGATGATTTGTTCTGATGTATACAAAGCCCTCCGCCCTCCCCAAAAAGTGTACTTAAGCAGTGCTCAGCCCCTGCTGGGGGCTCTGGGCTGCTTTCCCTTCTTGAGTGGGCACAGAGCCCCAGCATGCTGGTTCAATAAATCCCCCTTCTGCCAATTGCATGAGTGGTCACTTGGTGGTCTCTTTCTCCGACGTTTCGCGGGACCCTTACAATGTTATGCCTGTGGATATAAAAATGAATAAGATAAGTTTCAAGGGCCCATGATCTACTGGAAATAGCAGTGATGTAAAGAAGTACTTATAGGCTCAGTGCAGTGACCGGCAATCCCAGCAACTTGGGAGGCTGAGGCAGGAGGATCTCAAGTTCATAGCTAACCTCAGTAATTTATAAAGTCCCTGTTTCAAAAAAAAAAAAAAAGGAAAGTAATTATAGGTATGTACCCCCCAAAATTAAATACAGAGATTCAAATACATTATTAGATGCCAGTGTTTGTGGGAGCATTATTCACAATAGCCCAAAGGGAAAAAAATGTAGTACATACATGCAATGGAATATTAGTCAGCCATAAAAAGGAATGAAATTTTAATACATTACAACATGGATGAACCTTTAAAAGGTGCTAGGTGAAATATATGCCAAACACAAAAAGATAAATATTATATGATTCTACTTATATGAAATATGCAAATTTTTAGAAATAGAAAGTAGATTAGAGTAGCAGAGTGTGGTAAGAGGAATGAGAATTTACTGCTTAATGAATATAGAGTTTCTGTTTGAGGTGTTGAAAATTTTTGGAAATAGCAGTGATAATCACACAACATTGTGAATTTGACATCCCTGAATTGTACACCTTAAAATGGTTAAAATCCAGCTGGGGATGTAGCTCAAAGGCAGAGCACTTGCCTAGCATGTACCAAGCCCTGAGTTCAATCCCCAGGACCACACACACACACAAAAAAAAAAACATTGTTCAAATAGCAAATTTTATGTTACGTATGTATTTTGCTGCACTGAAATATGGCTTAACTGAGTTTTAGAGCACATACTTAGCATGCGTGGGACCCTAGGTTCAATCCCCAGCACCAAAAAAAGAAAGAAAGAAAAAAAAAAGCACACAGAAGTGGCCTAATGCTGGACACAGTAGTGCTCAACTATAATCCCAGCAACTCCACAGGCTAAGGCAGGAGGATCACAAGTTCAAAGCTAGCCTCAGTGATTTAGCGAGGCCCTAAGCAACTTAGCAAGACCCTGACCAAAAATTAAAAATAAAAAGGGCTGCGGATGTGGCTCAATGGTTAAAATCCTCTGGGTTTAATCTCTGGCACAGAAATAGATAGATAGATAGATAGATAGATGAAATCTGGGGATGTAACTCAGTGGTAAAGTGCCCATGGGTCAATCCTTGGTACAGAAAACAATTACTTAAATGTATCACAGTTCAGCTAAAGATATTAGAAGACAAAGAATGGAGTAAAACCAAAAAAAGTATGATGGAAAGAATGAAGAGAAAAGCAAATATTGTTGAAACAGAAAACAAGCAGTACAGAAATTCAACAAACCAAAAACTGAGTTGGGGGAGGGGAAACTTGAAGGATATGGAAAATGACAACCCCCCAAAACCGTCTGATCCAGAGGAAGATGGAGGAGGAAGGCAATCATTAATCCTCTCCCAGTACATCCTTTCCCAGTAACAATGGGCCTCCAGGGTTCATCCCCAGCATCTCCACCCAAAGCAAACATTGACCCCTTCCCAGCCACCAGGGGTCCTGCAGGGAGGAGGCAGATACTGAACCGCTGGGCCCTGGACTTTCACCCTTTCCCACTGCAGATGAGTCCTGGGAGGAGAAAAGCAAATAGTGAAGCTCTAGGGTAACAATGGGTCCCAGAGGAAGGAAGATAAGCAATGAACACCGAGTTCTGAGCTTTTCCCAGTGACAATGAGTTCCGGGCTTTTTTACAACTCCTTTCCTGACTATCCAAACCTTCAGTCTCCAATAATTAAACCACCCTCATTGTCAACTATAAAACTCCTCTGCAACTGACGGCCATTTCCGTACTCAGAAAATGAGCCCTTCAGTGCCTGACTGATTGACTCTGCGGCCGAATAAAGGAAAGCTTGCTGATGCGTTTGAGGTCTGCTTCTGTCCCAGTTCTTGGTGTTTTCCTAACGGTGCCAAAACCATGTTGGTTATTTTTGCTTACAAAGCTAATTAAATCAGTGTAGAAAATTATAATAACATGTGATAAAGTGTAAGAGAGATGCTCTCAAAGTGATGAAGAAGCAGAGCAAGGAAGAAGACCTCATAAAAGATGAGCTTCCTGAACTGTGAATTTGGGAGAGGACAGTGGGTGTTTTCTAAGGCACAGCAGGAGGTGGATGCTGCCAGGTACTGGAGATTCTCGTTCCAGTCACCACAGTCTCTGCTTTCCCGTTCCTGGGACCATCTATGGACTCACACCAGGGTAATACTTAAGTTTTGCTGCAGGCAATTGAGGTGCCTGCAGAAGATACTGATGCAGCAGCCCATGGTTGTGCAAGTTGTACACGTTTTTCTGACAGAGGAAGGGGAGGGAAGCTGAAATACAATCTGTTTTCCATTAACCAAGCTGTTCACCCTGGGGCTTCCTCCACCCACATGAAAGACTTTTCTAATTTGCACAAATGCATGAGGAAGTTGACTTTGAGGGAATTCCCTCAGTTCTCTCCAGTTTCAAAGCATCTTTTCAAAAGATCCTTTCAAGCCCTTCAATGGGTAACTAACCCACCCCTGGCAATCCACCGTTGGAGAGTTACTTTCTGCCAAGCGACTGGGTGCTTAAATTCTTTCTTGCATGCAGCTTTCATCCCTGTGGTAACCTCTTTCACCACTAGATGGCAACCTCGCCCATGTACTGGAAGCACATCACAGGTCTGACCGTGAACTTGGGAGGGGAGGGCGGGGGTTACGGGGTGGGGTGGGTTGCGGGGGCGCGGAAACACTCCAGGCTGGGACTCCAGGGTTGCCAGAGTTGAGTCCTTGCCGGCTTTTGTTACGCAATTTGAAAAATACCCATCATCCCGCCGCACGGTTTCGTTAAACAGAACCTCAGTTCCCGGTGCTCATCCAGCTAAATCAAACTCCCTCCTTTTCTTAGGTATCCGACTCCTCCAGTCTGCAGATTTATAACCCCAGGAGAAACACGTGGAGCCTCAGGGATCCTGCTCCCATCGGACACCCTTCTGGAAAATGCCACCAGGACTTATTGAGGACGTAATGGGGAGGGAGTCCCTTTGATGACCCCAGGTCCAGGCAACAAAAAGCTATTCATCATTTTAGTTTTTTTTTTTTTTTTTTTTTAATTGGAGCATAATTTATATACATTCAGAGTCAAGAATTTTAAGTGTACAGTCAGTGAGACTTAATAAATGTATATGCCACCACCCATTGGAGGTAGAGTGTTTCTTCTTCGTTTTCTGGTTCACCTCCAAAGTCCATTTCCTTGACCTGAGGAAGCCCAAGGCCCAGAGGCCAGCAGACAATGAGTGAGGTAGGAATACTGGACATATTCTTAAGGATAATGTGCACTACCACAAGCTAAATACAAGTATTCATTACTCACGACCTTATGTTTTAAATTTTATTATTAAGACTGAGGAATTGGGGGCCAGGTACTGGGGATTGAACACAAGGGTGTTTTATCAATTACATTAAAGCTATATCGTTTTACTCTTTAATAATGTTGCCAGATGCTATTCTATAATTTATGCTTCTCAAAGGTCTATAATCTTTTTTTTTTTAATTTTTTTTTTTAATGCAGTAGGGATTGAACTTAAGGGTATCCTATCACTGAGCCACATCCCCCAGCCTTGTTTTTTTATTTTGAAAAAGTCTTGCTAAGTTGTGTAGGGCCTAAGTTGCTGAGGCTGGCCTTGAACTTGTGATCCTCCTGTCTCAGCCTCCTGAATCGTGGATAACAAGCATGCCTGGCAAGTGATCGACTATTTTAAAGAAAGAAACAACATTTTAAGAACCAGCTCAATCTACCGAACATTTTAGTTATAGAATTTTCTTCCACATCTTGGAAATGCACAACGTTCTCTAAAGTGTATGCAGTCACAGTATCATGATTTATTCTTGTGACATTTTTTTACTATGCGGTTAGGCTGCAGCTGAGAAAGTTATCAGAGCGGTTCAGTAAGACCGGTTATTTGTTTTGAAAATAATTTTTCCTTCAGAGCCAATCAAAACATCCTTCAGCCTAAGAGCTGGATCTATTTGTTGTTTGTTACACACTAGAGAAATGCACTGATTTCTCTCAAGAGACAGGTTGTTTCATGTGCACTCTTTATGGAACCATCACATAACATAGGGGAAAGTGCACAGCTCAATGAATTTGCACGAAGTACCACGCCCATGTAATCAGGGCCTAGATCAAGTAATAGAATGTTTCCAGAGCCCCAGAAACTCTCCATTTGCTCCCAAGGTAACCATTATCTTGACTTTAAAAACACAGATGAATTTTACCTGCTTTTGAATGTTCCACAAGTAGAATTATATAATAGGTACTGTTTGATGCCTGGCATCCATTACCCAAGGTTTGGTTTGGAAAAAAAATATCCATGTTGTGTGAATTTATAGTTTGATATTTCTCTTGCTGTAGAGCTCTCTGTTATGTGACTATACCATAACTTATTTACTCATTTCATTACTGATGGACATATAAATTATTTCCAATTATTGGCTATCAACAAATAATACAGCTATGAATTTATTTTTTACTTGTCTCAACCCCTGGCCTCAAGTGATCCTGCTGTCTCAATCTCCTTAGTAGCTGGGACTACAGGTACACACCACTGTGCCTGGTTTAATGGACATTTAAATTGTTTATAATTATTGACTATGACAATAACACTGCTACAAAGTTTTTGAAAATATTACTTGAATACATGCCTGTAATCCCAGCAACTCAGGAAGATGAGGAAGGAAGATGTCAAGTTTGAGGCCAGTCTTGGCAATTTAGCAAGAACCTGTCTCAAAATTTAAAAACAGAAAAAAAAAAAAATTAAAAGGCTGTGGATATAGCTCAGTGGTAGAGTGCACCTGTGTTCAATCCCCAGTACCACAAAAAATCTTTTGAGGAACTTTACATACATTGCTGAGTCATAGAATATACATTTGTTCATCTCACATTGATGCTACTAAACTGTTTCCCAGTTGGTGGTATCAGTTTGTACTCCCACCAGCAGTGTGTGAGTAGAGCCACACTGACATTTGATGTACCTAGTCTTTTTCATTTTAGACATTCTGGTGTGAGTGGTGGTTTTTCACCAGGTCTTTAATTGGCATTTCCCTGATGACTAATAAAGCTGGGTATTTTTTTCATGTGCCATTTGGCTAACGGTATATAAAAGGAGTTTTATAAAGTGCCTATATCAGTCTTTTGCCAGTTTCCTGCAAAAATACTTGCACAGGCACTTCATGAAGATTTCATTTTTCCTTCAGTTTTTCATTTTGAAGTAATCTCAGACATTGGCAAAAAGAATTCAAAATAATCCTATATTTCCTTCATCCATCTTGATATCTTACATAATTGTCATCTGATTATCAAAATCAAGACATTATTAGCCAGGTACAGTGGCACACACCTATAATCCCAGCAACTCAGGAGGCTGAGACGGGAGGATTCCAAGTTTGAGATCAGCTTCAGCAAACTAGTGAGGCCTTAAGCAACTTACTGAGGCCTTGTCATAAAAAAGGAAGGAAAAATAAAAAAGAAAAGAAAAGTTCTGGGATATAGCTCAGGGGTAAAGATATATAGAGAGGTGGGGAAAATGCGGGCACATGTGAGCGCTCCCAGGTTCAATCAACAGTACCCTCCTCAAAAAAAAAAGAAAAAGTTGAAAAAAATCAAAAGAGATTGTCATTGGCACTCCACAGTAGATCTTATTAAAATGTCATTCCTTGTCTCACTAATGTCTTTTTCTGGACCAGGTTTCAATCCAGGATTATGTGTCTTATTTACAGTCTTTGATCTGTACTAGCCTGAGACAATTTTGCTATCTTTGTCTTTTATGGACTTAATACTTCAGAAGAGAACTGGCCAGTTATTTGGTAACATACCCTCAATTTGCCTCAAGAAAATCCTCAAAATTAAATTCATATTATGCATCTTTGCAAGGAGCGATGTATCCTCAGTACATAAAATCAGAGCAAGAAGATGGGGATCTGTCTTATCAGTGGTAAGACTAACTTTGATCACTTGGTTAAGGTTCTGTGAAGCACTATTGTTTTCTTTTTGTAGTCAATGAATATATAATGAAACAACGTGTAAATATCCTGTTTCTCATCATGTTTTTGCTCTACAATTTTGGGGATTTGTGTGTGTGTGTGTGTGTGTGTGTGTGTGTGTGTGCTTGCTTGTTCTTGTTTTTTGGTGACGCTGAGGATGGAACACAGGGCCTTACACATGCAAGGAAAGTGCTGCACCACTGAGCTACATCCTTAGCCCAACAGTGTTTCTTTTTTAATTTACAGGATTCTTTAAACATGCTTGTTATTAGCCCTTTTAAATACACGTATTATAAATAAATCATTCCACCCTAAGTCTCACTTTTCAAAATTTTCCTCATGTCTTTTGATGAACAGAACTCTTAAGTTTAATATAATTACATTTGCATATTTTTTCCTTTATGGTTAGCAGTGTTCGCATCCCATTTAAGCAATCTTTACCTATCACAAGATCACAAAGATATTCACCTATGTCTTTGAAGGAATGTAGGGATTTTAACCCCAAAATAAGGCACCTTGATGCTACTAATTTTATATTAAAGTCACTTAGAGAGCAGCAGATTCTGGAGGAGGTTTTAGTCAGACACTTCCTTGTCTGCTTAAAGGTGGGACTTGTCAAGGAGGAAAACAATTAACTCTGATACCTTCCCTAAATTGTCATTAACCAAATTGATATGGCAGGAAGAAAGACCTCATCTGATGTCCAGACAGGCTTTTGTCATACACCATTGTCTTTATTCAGTCCCACAAGATATTCCACAAGAGAATCATTTACAATACTTTGTCCCAGGCCATTGTATATTTCTCTAGACCAGTTAAACTGCCCTAAAGAATAATATGCTACCATGGTTAATCAGATTTGCATTGTTGTCACCATAATACCACAAGAACAACTTAGAGGAGGGAAAGTTTATTTTGGCTCATGGTTTCAGAGGTTTAGTCTGTGGTTGGCCAACCCCAAGGCAGAAGCATCATGGCAGAAGAGCAGGAAAGCTGCTTCGCTCACGGCAGTCAGGAAGGAGAGGAGAGAAAGAGAAAGGAGAGAGGGGGTGGACAGAGACTAGAAAGGGCCAGATATAGTCTCCATAGCCACACACCCAGTGACCTACTTCCTTCAGACACACCCATCTGCCTACAGTTACCATTAAGTAGTCAATTTTAATTATTAATCCATCAAATGGATTAATCCACTGATGAGGTCAGTGTTCTCAAAATTCAATCTTTTTCCCTCTGCTACGTTGCCTAACACATGGGATTTTGGGAGACATTCCAGATCCAAATCATAATGACCATAATGACTGTCTCTCAAAATTTGTCTGCTTCTTCTCTTCACCTCTCCTAAGAAAAATATATTTAAGCTTCCTCTATTTGACCTTTTCTTTGAGACTCATGTTGTGTGTGAGACTCCCATGCAGTGATTTTTTTTCCTATTCACATTAATAAATTGAAAACATTTTCCTCCTATTTAACCTATTTTAGTTCATTCCAACAAACCTTCAGAGAACAAAGGGAAGCCTTTTGTTTTGTCTTGACATCTTCTTCTAAAAACTTTTTCTTTCATGTTTAAATCTCCAATACACGTAATTGATTCTCACTTAGGTAGATATCAAGATTCATTATTTTGGGGCTGGGGTTATGGCTCAGCGGTAGAGCACTCGCCTCGCACATGCAAGATCCTGGGTTCAATCCTCAGCACCACATACAAATAAATAAAAATAAAGTTATAAAAAAAGAGAATTAAAGGCTAATAAAGTTATAAAAAAAGAGAATTAAAGGCTAATAAATTTTAAAAAAAGATTCATTATTTTTTCATATGGTGTCCAATAGATCTAGCACCATTCATGGATAAGTCCATTCTTTCCCCCACTATACTGCCACCTGTGCCATAAATCAGTTGACCTTATAGGTGAGGGTCTGTTTCTCCTTCTATCTTCTGTTCCGCTTGTTTGTCAATCTTTGTGTGAACAGCATACTGACTTAAATCCCATAGTATTAAGTCTTGATAATTTTATGTCTCTAGCTTTGATCTTTTTCTTTAAGATTGACTTGGCCATTTGGGGCCCTTTGCATTTTAGTCGAAATTTTAGAATTAGTTTGTCAGTTTCCACATGCATACCACAACTTCTGATGAAATTCTTTCTTTCTTTCTTTGTGGTGCTGGGATTAAACTCAGAGCCTTGTGCATGCTAGGCAAGTGCTCTACCAACGGAGAGCTATATCCCCAGCCCTGATGACATGATTTTGATTGTGTTGAGTTCATAGATCAATTTGGGAACATTTCATATTTAAAATATTGAGACTTCTAATTTTGCACATAGCACCACCCTCCATTGAATTAGATCTTTCTTCTCTCTCAAGGTCTTGCACAACTTCCATTGATTTTCCCCTGAGTTTTTAATATTTGAGAACTTACTTTTAAATATAATCACATAAGAATAGCATAGTATAGAGCAGTGGTTCTCACTGGGAAGTGATCTCATCCCCCAGGACACTGTTGGTGATGTCTGGAGATATTTTATCACATGTGGGTCGTGGTACTGGCATCTAGTGGATGGCTAGGGATGCTGCTAGGCACTCTACAATACCAGGGCAGTCTCTCACGACAATCATCCAACCCAAAATGTCAACAATGTCCTTCTCAAGACATCTCGGTACAGAGTTAACACTCTCAGAAAGATGTCAACTGAAATTCATTATTTTTGTATGTTATTCATGGATTTTGTATTACACATGACGTAGTGATCTACAGTGACATTTTCATGATATTAAAGTTAGTCTTTAAGAAAGCTAATCTTTATTACTGGGCTGTGAATCAAAGTTGGCATTTTCAGAAGTTTATAATAAGATGCCATAATTGTTGAGATAATTCTCCATGAGTTTTGCTTTTCTTGACATTTTCTGAACAAAAGGCATTGAGAGTTTTGTTCAAAGATGCTTGCATAACAGACAGCCTTGGGAAGATAAAAAGAGCGACTTCCTACAGAGAGATATGGAGATGTCCCTCCCTAAAGATATTCTGAGGTATTAAAGCTAGAGACCTTACTCTTCCTTTCCTGGGAAAATTTGTTCACATTCCAGGCTAATAAGACCTGGGGGGATAAACAAATTTACCAGTACCCTTATAAGACTAGGGGCTTCCTAGGTTTAGTGTTCCTTGGCTGTAACTGATTCCAGTACCCACCTGGCATCCATCGGGCTGCATGTGGCCCATGGGACTTGGAGTGAGGGGGAACCCATGTGAACGTGAAGCTCATGCCATTGTCGTAGGAGAAGACCTGTCTCCTAAGAAGGATCTAGTCAAGTTCCAAGAGAGAAGGGAGAACTTGTCTCAGACCAATGGGGTTCTTGGCAGATATGATGGAAAAGAATTCCAGCATGTGCCAGTTACAGATATAGATAGAGGTTTATTTAGGAAAATAGATACACATTCAAGGTAGAATGTGGGCTGTCTACAGAGGGAGTGTGAGGAGGGCCTTGGGCCTGAGCCTAAGCAACTCCACATTAAAACTCCAGTTTGAAACCTGCAGTCTTACCAGGTATACCCAAAGAAGCCCTCCAGTATGGCTCTCAGGCCATACTGTCACAAACAAGTCACTTCTCCCCACCCTAATAAACTCAGAGTGAAGTCTCTGGCTGTCCTCCCCTGATAAGAGGGAAAGGCAAGAAAATCAGGGTAGGAACCACCAGACCAGATGTTTTAACCCCAGGCCAGGGTAAATGATGTCACTGGGAGATCCAGTGGCAGCTGATGAGGATTGAAAGGGGGGGGGGTTAAAATCCCCAAAATTTGATATAAATAATATAGACCAAATGGACAGACTTTCAGCCAGCCAATACTGATGCCCTCATGCTGAGAGCCTGATGAGGACCTGGACTGACATCCCAACACTTCTCGTCATTTGCTGATCCTCTGCATTTTCCTCACTGCTCTCAAACTCTATAGCCACATCTTGACCCTGGGGAGAGTCATGACTTCTCCCTATGACCCAACCCTCTCCTTGACCAGCCATCAGCTCCACCCCAGGAGAAGCCTGCCTTGGTTCCTGATCTGATCACCTCAGTCCGAGTGAGTGTGCATCTGCTGGACTTAAAGCCTAAGGCTTGAAACTCTTGATCTGACACTTGAACTTAGCATGCAGAGGGAGTGTCTGTCATGAGCCTATCATGATTAAGTGTGTTTACAGTGCTTAGAATTAATCTAGAATTGTTTGCTGTGAATTTATTAATCTATAATTGTCCACTGGGAATTGATTATGTCTATTGCAGTGCCTAGCATTAAGGATTGTCATTTTCTTGATTAAGAACCTATAGAGTGAAATTGTATGGAGTGATCTGAGTGAATAAAGCATTGACTAGGGCAGAAGTGCATAGACATTCTTTCTTTCTCTCTCTGGACTGCATAAGTTGCTCTTTTTGCCCATCATGACAGACAACAACCTGTAGGTGTGGGGTGTTAATATTTATAGAGAGTCAGTTGCAGAGGCTGGACGAGAGGTGGAGCTATACAGTTTCACACCAGTTTTCCTTGTGCTTGTGAATAGCCCAAATATTATAAGTGAATGGGTCAAGGTCCTAGGTCAAGGGCATGGGGTGCTTAGGAATTGCAGTTTGTTTCATGGGTGCTTTCTGCATTTCACTGGTTCATGGGAACTTTCTTTGAGACTCAGTATTTCTCCCTTTATCCCCAAATTTCTGTCTCACTCTAACAAACTCTTAAAATCTATCTGAGCTTGTGTTTTCTTACAGGCTGAATCTATGGGAGTGAGATAAACTGAACTGGCAGTTGCAGTAATCTCTGCTGCTTAGGGATTGCTTGACAATGCCCATCAAGACCTACCTCAATGTAAGAAGGGCAGGAGGCTCTGCCAAAGTCATCTATTTGTTTTCTCTATACTGTAGTGACGATAGGGAGGTGTGGTTAGGTAAGGCAAAATTGTGTTTCAATCAAGGTTCCCCAAACCTGCCTCTTAGGTACATGGGTTTATATTATGGGATATGGTATATGGGATGTAGGTATATGGGTTTATGTATATGGGATACTGGTTTTGAGACATTCAGAAGAATCAATAGCCACTGTGTCATTTTTTGTATTAAAATTCATGACTTAGTTATAGCCATCAATAGGTCTCCCTGGGCCAACAGGATGCAGAAGGAAGTAATATACAGTTTGGGTCAATCCCACCCTATATTTGAGACTTATTTCCCAAAGGCTGAGTTCTATTCCTGGGATCTCAGACCCTTCTTCAGAGACATCTCTTCTTCCCTCACAGGGTCACCTGCAATTACTAGGTCTTTGTTATTTAGTTAAGCTTAACATGGCTGGCTTCTTCCCATCTTGCCTGGTCTCCTCAGACCTCTGAAGGACCTTTCCCACCAATTTGCCAGACCTACCCAGACTTGCTTGAACCTAGTAGTGGTCATAACCTCAGCTCTACAAAAATAAATATTTAAGCTGGGCACCGTGGTGCATGCCTGAACTCCTAGCAGCTTCAGAGGCTGAGGCAGGAGGATCACAGTTTCAAAGCCAGACTCAGCAATAGCAAAGCACTAAGCAACTCAGTGAGACCCTATCTCTAAGTAAAAATACAAAATAGGGCTGGGGATGTGGCTTAGTGGTTGAGTGCCCCTGAGTTCAATCCCTGGTTCCAAAACAACAACAACAACAACAAATATTTAGAACATGGGTTATCATGATAATTTTCATCCTGGAATATTTGTGTGTGACTGCTGTGTTCTATGGTAGCTAATTTAACTGCAGTCTCTTCAGGGTAATCCACATCCACTTGGAGTATTTGTGAAAACAAATGAGACTATGTTTGTTCCTATGATCAGAGCTCATTTTCTTAGTGATGGTTTGATTTGATGAGGCTGTGTGTAAGCTGCAGTACGGCAGCAGGAAAGGCACAAGGTAGAAGAGAAAGTGTTTTTAAAACAGCAATGTGGGGATGGGCATGTAGTTCAGTGGCAGAGCAAGCCTAGCCTGTGGGAGGCCCTGTGTCCAATCCCAGCACCCCTAAAAAAAAAAAAAAGAAAAAGAAGAAGGAACTAATAACAATGGGGGAAATGCCCTTCTGGCTGCTGTCAATCTTCTGAGTAGAGTGAGAAATGGGGTGGGCATTTCCCTGAGGGTAGCTACAAACTTGTTGTTATTTGATTATCAAACTATGCTAAACTACAGAAAAATGCAAGTGATTAGCCTCCTTGTGGTCACAAAAGTTTTCCCTTTTTGTTAATCTGTAGTGTTCATGATAACCAAAACAGGTTTTCAGTTTTTTGGGAGATGGAGGTATTAGGTATTGCTCTTTAAAGGCAGGAAAAACTGAAAATAACAAGTGCTGCTGCTTATCCTTAGATATATTTCCTTAGATATATATACCTGAGTGTAACTGAGTGATAGAGCCGTTGCCTAGCATGCACCAAGCCCTGCGTTCAATCTTAGCACTCTCATTCCCCACAAAATAGATAAGAGAGATGTATTTTCTGTAGAATATACATATACAAATATGTTGATGGACAATGATTTAGCAGCTGCAGTAATCTCTGTTATTTGTGGATTAACATTGGGAATGAGACTGGAGGTGTTGCTCACTATATCCGTCCTTTTGGCAAACATGAAGTTCTGAGATCTAGCATCTGGCAGTGAGATAATTGGGCAATGGGGGTTCTTGAAGAATATTACGCTGCTGAGAGAGGAACCACGTCAACAGGTGTGCTAACTGCAGGCGGGTAGTCCATTGGTCACCATCTGTGACATGTGTGGCTTAGGAGCCCAGGATGGAAGTGAAGCAAGCTGAGGCTCTATCTCCCCATCAAGGAAATGATCTGGCTCACGAGTTGGTGTGAGACAAGGGGGGGCAGCACAGAAGATGTATCTGGTTACAGAAGTTAGAGCTACCACTACCACTGAGGGGCGGGGTGGGGGATCTTTCCTTCATGCTTAATTTAGCAGATTGAAAATGGAGATTTTTTTTTCAAGAGACTCTCTTTTATGAAGTTTGTGTAAACATTTTACCCAGCCTAATGCAAGCCTAATGTGATAGGGGTGCCCTATTAGACAAACTCAGAGATCAGTGCACTTTATGGTCCCCAGATGGGTTGGTGCCAAAGCAGCACCAAGTGTCTAACAGAAAGACAGTGCAGAGAGGAGAGGGAAGCCTGCTCCCTCTTTCTCTCTCTTTCTTTCTTTCTTCCTTCCTTTCTTTCTTTCTTCCTTCCTTCCTTTCTTCCTTTCCTTCCTTCTTTCCTTTCTTTCTTTTTTCTTCCTCTCTCTCTCTTTTTCTTTCTTTCCCTCTTTCAAGTATTTGCAGTTTATCAAGCCTTTCATGAAAATTTACACAATCATCACAGACAAGGTCATTGCAGAATCTTTACTCCTGCTTTTTGCCAGCACTGACATTGGCCTTTCCCCTTGACTTTCCTCATTACATTCTTATATTCTTTTCACTGTTTCCTTGAGGTCTTTTTCTTCTCCTCAGCCCATGTCCTGTAAGTTCACATTTGGATTCATCTTTCTTTAATTAATCCAAGGCATCTTAAATCATTCCCAACCCAGTTACCTTGTCACTACTAAAATGAATTCTTATCCAAATACAAAGGATGACATCTGGAATGGTCTTGTACATTTGGGCTAGTTTTTCTAGAATTCCTTCCCCCCGCCCCTTACCAGGGTTTGAGACAGGGTCTCACTAAGTTGCTTAGAACCTTGCTAAGTTGCTGAGACTGACTTGGAACTTTCGATCTTCCTGCCTCAGCCTCTTGAGTCTCTGGGGATTACAGGTGGGTGTCCTGAATTTCTGTCTTAGATGCTATCACCTTCCCAGGATGAAGGACATCGATGACCAGTTGTTTTCCCTGAAGTAGTTGGGTGGTCGTGAATGTCTTGGTGTGAATAGTTACTGTGTGTTCATTATGGTGGTCCTCAGGCATCTAGGAAGGAAAACAACTGCTGTTTCTTTTAACAAGACTTTCAGCTCTTAAAAATATATGGCAGTTAGGTAGGCTGGGGTTGTGGCTCAGCGACAGAGCATCGCCTAGCACGTGTGAGGCCCTGGGTTTGCACCACATAAAAATAAATAAAGATATTGAGTACAACTACAACTAAAAAATAAATATTTTTTTAAAAATGTATATGTCAATTAGGGCTGAGGATGTGGTTCAGTAGTAGAGCATTTACTTATCTTGTGTAAGGTCCTGGGTTTGATCCCCTGCACCACCAAAAAGAAAAAAGAAAGATATATCTTACAAATGCATATATTTAACAAAATTAAAGCTCCATTTAAAAAAGATATAAATATATCTGACATATATATATGTTTGATAGAATAAAAACTGCATTTAAAAAATTAGTAGATGGACTAAATAAAATGGACAACTGAAAATGGAATTAATGAGCTCACAAGATCAAGCCGAACAATTCTCTCAAACTCATAGCTAAAGTTCAAAGCAAAACAAAGCAAAAACAACCAGGTAAAGAAATGTTAAGCAACAGAGGATAAAGTTCCATAACATCCAATAGAGATTATGGAAGATAGAAAATATCTTTCTCCCTGTCACCCCCACCCCCAACCACCACCTTGGTGCTGGGGTTTTAACCCAGGGCCTTGTACATGCTAGACAAATGTGCTCTGCTACTGAACCACACTCCCAACCCAGAAAACAATCAATCCTATGAGAGAAGAAAGGTTCTGAGTTTGGGAAAGATTTAACTCTTCAGCATGAACCGACCTAAGACAGATTGCCAACCAGGATAGGACAAGAGGCCCCACTCCTAAATACATTCTTCAAGGGGAAAGAAGAAATCTTAAAATTCTTTTGTAGATAATCTACAAAGGAAGAAGCATCAGTTTGATATCAGATTTTTCTTTTCTTTTTTTCGGTACTGAGGAGTCAACCCAGGAATTTACTTATGCTAGGCAAGTTTTCTACATGAAAGCTACACCCCCAGACCCTAGATTTTTCTTTGATACCAATAATTCTAGTAGATAATGAATCTTAAAGGATGGTGTCAAAATCTTGAAAGATGGCCTAGTTTCCCTTAGAGCTCTCAAACATGGCATCTCCATAATTAGGTAGTAGAAAATACTATTGATGGGCTGGGGATGTGGCTCAAGCGGTAGCCCGCTCGCCTGGCATGCGTGTGGCCTGGGTTCGATCCTCAGCACCACATACAAACAGAGATGTTGTGTCCGCCAAAAACTAAAAGAAATAAATATTTTAAAAAATTCTCTCTCTCTTTAAAAAAAAGAAAAGAAAATACTATTGATAGTGGTTGGCCATGGTTGGTTAAAAGTTTTATTACCAAGGGCTGGGTTGTAACTCAGTGGTAGAGCACTTGCCTAGCACGTGCGAGGCCCTGGGTTCAATCCTCAGCATTACTTGCACTGCATATAAATAAGTAAAATAAAGGTCCATTGACAACAATATATATAAAGTTTTATTACCAAATTTTTATTTTATTTAACTGTGATCAGAAAAAATAGCCAACTATAACATCTGGTTTAGAATAGACCAAGTACTCTTCCAAAAGTTTAACATATATTAAGTCATTTTATCCTCATAATTTAGTCCCTATAAGGAAGGCATAATCATCATCCCTATTCTAAAGATAAGTACAGGAGTGAGGCGAGGCCTCGCGGGGCCTCTGGGAGGAAGGCGAGCAACATGTGGGACCCCGGAGGGAGAAGCAGGTAGCATCTAAAGGAACTGGTTTAAATCCTAATGCCAAAGTATGGCAAGAAATTCCTCCTGGAACTCCTGATGCCACTACTGTAGCTCATGGAACTGAAAGCTCATGGCATGAAACAGCAGCCACATCAGGGTCTCATCCTGAAGGAAATGCTGAGCTTTCAGAAGATATGTGTAAGGAATATGAAGTAATGTATTCTCCATCTTGTGAAACCACAAGAAACACTACAGGCATTGAAGAATCAACTGATGGAATGATATTAGGACCTGAAGAGCTGAGTTATCAAATATGTGATGTTTCTGGAGAAAGCAGTTCAACAATTTCTACAGAAGACCTAAAAGAATGTCTAAAGAAACAATTAGAATTCTGTTTTTCACGAGAAAACTTGTCAAAGGATCTTTATTTGATATCTCAGATGGATAGTAATCAGTTCGTCCCAATTTGGACAATTGCCAACATGGAAGAGATAAAAAAAATTGACCACAGATCCTGATCTAATTCTTGAAGTGTTGAGATCTTCTCCTATGGTACAAGTTGATGAGAAGGGTGAGAAGGTGAGACCAAGTCATAAACGTTGTATTGTCATTCTCAGAGAGATTCCTGAAACTACACCAGTAGAGGAATTGAAAACTGCCCCAAAGTGATAAGCTGTGAGTTTGCACATAATAGCAACTGGTATATCACTTTTCAGTCGGACACAGATGCACAGCAGGCTTTTAAATACTTAAGAGAAGAAGTTAAAACATTTCAGGGCAAGCCAATCATGGCAAGGATAAAAGCCATCAATACTTTTTTTGCTAAGAATGGTTATTGATTAATGGATTCTAGTATGTATAGTCAACCAATTCAAACTCAAGCACAGTATGCCTCACCAGTCTTTATGCAGCCTGTATATAATCCTCATCAACAGTACTCAGTCTGTAGTATTGTGCCTCAGTCTTGGTCTCCAAGTCCTGCACCTTACTTTGAAACGCCACTGGCTTTAATTCACCAGGATCTTATAAAACTAAAGATAAGTACATACAGAAAAAGATAAATGACTTTCTTAGAGTTACCAGCTTAAAAAATGAAAGTGTTAGGGTTCAAACTCTATTCTTACTTTAGAATTTTGGGGTTTCTTTGACCTTACTGGGTATCAAATCCAGGGCCTTGCACATGTTGGGCAAAGTGCTCCACCACCAAGCTGTACCCCCAGTCCTATTTTAGAATTTAATGAGGTTTTCTTTGCAAATAAATATTTTGTCAGTTTTTATAAATATTCAGTAGGTGATTCAGTAAAATAATGGAATCTAGTCTATAACCATTAATTCTATATCATAAATAATATTCAGATTAGATCTATATTTTTTGGTCAGTTTTATTTATGCAAGACATAGCAGAGGCTGTTTAAAATTTATTTCTGCTTTATATTATAAAACAAAACAAAAAGTCACTCCTACCTATTAGTTGTTACATTTTCTAAGTTCTAGAAATTTTTTATGGTTCTATATATTATTGATGCTTACTCATCCTTGAAAGTTTAAAAAGCTTTGCTTTTGTCCCCTAACAGAATGAGCTAATTCTTTCTGGATCCCTGCCTAACTCTTTGGATGCTGCTGGAATCTTCCTCTCATATCTTAGGCTGCAGGGCTGATTACCTTCCAGCAGCCTGAAAGAATTGTGGAGAGGGCCAGCTGGCAAGGAATGTCACCTGTGTAAACTTTCTTTTTAATGCTTTGCAAAGTCACTGTCCCAGGGGGCCAAGGGTTATCTGGCCTCAAGCCTCAGCTCCTTCCTGGCCAGTGGTCAGACTGGATGTACCCTGGCTATTATCCTGAAATTGCCGAGAATGTCAGAAGAGAGACTTGCCCCTCAGTAAAAATTCCCTCTCATTACCCGCTTTATGTCATTTCAATGAGTATTGGGAAGGGAGATTCAAAATTCTGGTTTAAAATCCCACTTTCGGGCTGGGGTTGTGGCTCAGCGGTAGAGTGCTCGTCTCGCATGCCCGGCACCCTGGGTTCGATCCTCAACACCATGTAAAAACTAATTGAGTGAAATAAAGGTATTGTGTCCAACTATAAAATAAATATTTAAAAAATAAAATAAAATCCCACTTTCATATGGAAGTGTCCTGGATATCTATTGCTCCAAGAAGTATTTGTGTTGTGAAACAAAGTCATTTACTATTTTTATCATTCTTCACAGTTTTGAGGATTGAACCCAGGGTGATAGAAAAGGGCTCTACCACTGAGCCACATCCCAGCCCAATAGTTTTTTGTTCTTCTTCTTTTTAAAAAAATTATTTATTTATTTAGTTGTAAATGGACACAAAACCTTTATTTTATTATTTTATTTATTTATGTGGTGCTGAGGATCGAACCCAGTGCCCCACACATGCAAGGCAAGCACACTACCACTGAGCCACAACCCCAGCCCTAGTTTTTTGTTATTCTTATAACTTATGATCCTGGTGACAGACAGGGCTCAGCAAGATGGTTCTCACTGAGTGTGTCACCTGGATTCCATGAGGCAGGAAGCATGCTGAAAGCATTTTTAAGTCTTCCTCATTCTCATGTGCAGCATTGGGATTGGGACTGGGAAAACTCAAACTGCCGGGGGGCTGGAAGAGCCAGCATTCCTGAGTCACTCTTTGGCTGTCACCTGTCCACATGGTCACTGGAGCATGGTGGTTTCAGAGCAGCTGTATGTACGTGCTCCAAAGGCATGTGTGTTAAGCAAGAGAATTGGATGGAAGCTATGCTACCTTTTGAGCCCCAGCCTTGGAGGTCACAATACAGTACTTTTTTTTTTTTTTCTCAGCCATAGAAGGCTTTCCAATAAGATGACCCTGTCAATGGGAGAGGACTTCTGTTGATGGAGGAGGGCAGGGTTTTTAAGAGATGTGGGACTGAATATATTGTTTCAGCCAATTCTAAAAAAGCCTGCCATAGGCAGTTTAATGCAGTATGGTTGAATTAATAAATGATTGTATACATTAATAGTAATGCTTATTGACACCTATGCAAGTATGTGCTTAGCAACTCAGCTCTGGTGAGGATTAACTAGTACTATATATGTAAAGCACTTAGAATGGTGACGGGCACACAGTTAGTGCTTAACTCTAAGTTAAGGAAAGCTAGACATCCATAGCTATAGTGTTAACTGATTGCCTTCCCACAATCCAATTTTCACTTGTTCACTCTGCTATTTGCCATTTTTTTCAAATCCTAAGGTTTAGGTCCTTGTTTTGATGGAACACACCATCTGAAAGTTTTTTGATGAAAAGTACACAGGAGGTAAATATTTTGAAATTGTGAATGTCTGAAACTGTCTTTACTCCCCTCAACTTGGCTGCTAGTTGGAATGGATATGGGAATCTATTTGGAAATTATTTTCTCTCAGAGTTATAAAAGCATGATTTCACTGTCTGTCAGTTTTTGTGCTGTTGTTGATAAATTTGGTGACATTTTTATTTTTGCAGTATTGGAAATTAAACCCAGGACCTTGCACATGCTAAGCAAGAGCTTTACCACTGAGCTACATCTCTAGTCCTTTTTATTTTATTTGAGACAGGGTTTTGCTAAGATGCCAAGGTTAGCCTTGAACTTGAGATCCTCCTGTCTCAGCCTCCCCAGTGGCTGGGATCACAGGTATGTACCACTATGCCAACTTCCCACTCGATTCTTCATCCCTTATATGAAACCTCCTTTTACCCTCTGGTTGCTTGTAAGCTCTCCTCTGAGCCCCCCTGTCTTCTAAAATTTTATTGTGATGTGCCTTGGTGTGGTTCTCATTTTATCTATTGTGCTGGGCTTAGCAAGTGCTTTCTTTTTTTAGTTATCGGCAGACACAACATCTTTGTATGTGGTGCTAAGGATCGAACCCGGGCCGCACGCATGCCAGGCGAGCGCGCTACCGCTTGAGCCACATCCCCAGCCCCTAGCAAGTGCTTTCTTTTTTTTTTTTTTGAATTAAACAGAATTTATTTCCAAGATCTTCAAAGATTATTCCAAACACGAAGTATCCTTCTAAAAGTATCCCAAATTAAATCAAAGGCACATCATCAAAGTCAAACACTTGTGACATGAAGAATTCTTTTAGGTCATAATATTTTCACATTACTTTGTTTTTAATCATTTGCAATGCTCTGTATGTAGGTCCTACTTTAAACATTTTTTTAAAGGCATGAAATAATGTAGTATCTTTTTAAAAGTGCAACCACAAAGTAAAGGAACTTAAAAAGAGTTCAAATCTGCTTCTTACATAAAATGAGACAACCTAATATATATTATAACATGAATCTTCCTAAACAACACCTCTTGTGTTAAATAAAACAATCTTCTTATTTAGAAAAAATCAAGGCATCATTTGATTAGTAAAGTCTATTCTTCCCCCACAATTTTATACTTTCTTATCTTCAGTTAGTAATTATAAATTTATGATAGAACAAATTTTATTATAGTATAAAAATCTTAGGAACAACAAATTACAAATACTCCATTTTTTTTTAATAAACAAAAGTGTTTTCCTTCCTAAAATGTAAACATCCAGTTAATAAAACATACATGATACTCTAGGTATAGCAACACCAGTAACTCACTTATTAAAGAGGTGTATTTTAGTATATTGGTGGTAAGGTTTTTATCTTAATACAAAGCACTTCTTCGGGAGAACCAAGCCATTATTACTTAAAACAATTCTATTTCTTCACTCAGTTTCCTTATTTGAGTAGAAAATCATTAATTTCTGTAGAATTTTGGCTGTAAGATCAGGACACTGGAAAGGTCTGAAATATCTCAGTCATTTGGCTAAAGAAAAGTGTTTTCTTGAGACTTGGAGTCAGTCATTCATTACTTTGTGCTCGAAGGCATTTCTCAACAAACTTCTTCCAAGTCTTCAAAGTAAAATGCAGGATCTGGGCTCTCGGAAGGGGTTGCTTCCGGCTGGAACTCCAACCAGCAGAGCATCCTTACAGGCATTCTGCATGCAGTACTGCTGAAGCTCTGCCGCAGCCTGAGAGACCTTGATCCTCTCCACGCTGGCCTCCAGCTTGAGCTGCTCCACCAGGCGCTGCAGGGCGCTCACGCTGGCCCCGGAAGACACGGCGGCGGCGGCGCTCAGCAAGTGCTTTCAATGTGGAAATTCACACCCTTTAGTTCTCAAAAAATATAACTGAATTATTTTATTGACTTCTTTCCCTTTGCCTCCTAGATTTCAGGACTAGCTTTCTAATTTTCTTATTATTTCCTACCTCTTTCTCTTCTGTTTGCCTTTTGTCTATGTAAGCAGCTCTCTGCATGTGTAAGTTCGATCAACCATGGATCATATACTATGCAGTTAAGCCTACAGCATGCACCTGAACTGAACATGCATAGACATTTCCTTGTCACTATTCCCTACACAATACAGTGTAACAACTATTTACATAACATTTGCATTGTATTAGATATTATAAGTAATCCAGAGATGTTTCAAAGTATATGGGAGGATGTGCAGAAGTTAAATGCAAATACTAGGCCATTTTATCTAAGGGATATCCAGAGATTTTGCTATTCACAGGAGTCCTGGAACCAATCCCAAAGGATACGGAGGAATGACTGTGCATTCTATTATTTTCTAACTTTATATTCTTACTACTCTGATGAGGTTTTTTTTTTTGCTATCATATTTATAATTTAAAAGACCTATGTTTTGTTCTCTAAGTACTAATTGTTAAAGAGTATCTATTCTGTTTTTTTTTTCTAAATTTATTTCTCAGAGGAGACCAATAGCAGATCATCACTTTTCTTTCCCCTTTCCATATAGTCTTTTTCTTCCAAGCTTCTTTCCTGTTATACTTTTGGGATTCTTTCTGTCATGTCAGATTCTTCCCTTAAATTCTGAGGATCTATGTTTGTTTGTTTTGTGTTTTTTTTTGTTGTTGTTGTTTGTTAGAGTCTGTAAACAAGTCAAAATAACACCTGGCATTTTGCCAGGGGAATGTTAGAGTTCGTAAACAAGTCTGGATGGTGCCTGGCAAAATGCCAGAGGGAGTGGTTTGAGAAGTAACAAAAGCTAGCCATTAAGTGTGGAGATTCCTTATTGGTTGACTGATGTATCTAGTTTATGCTAATTAGATAAGCTGTGTGGAATGTATAAATACTGCTCCTGTCCTACAATAAACGGCTCCTACTCCTGCTGTATCAACGTACACAAGTTATTCGTCACCCCCCGGTTATTTTGCTGCAGCCGGACTGCAGCAGTTGTTACCAGGGATTGAACCCAGAGGTGCTTAACCAGTGAGCCACATCCCCAGCCCTTTTTTATATTTTATTTAGAGACAGGGTCTCACTGAGTTGCTTAGGTCCTCCCTAAGTTGCTGAGGCTGGCTTTAACCTTGCAATCCTCCAGCCTCAGCCTCCTGAGCAAGTAGGATTACAGGCTTTTGCCATGCTCATCTGGCTATCTATTCTTTTTTTTTTAATTTTAGTTGTAGATGTATATAATACCTTTATTTTATTTATTTATGTGGTGCTGAGGATCAAACCCAGTGCTTCAGGCATGCGAGGCAATTGCTGTACTACTGAACCACAACCCCAGTCTTGGCTATCCATTCTTAAGTGTGCCAAATTTAGCAAAAAACAAGACACCTAGTTAAACTTCAATTTTACATAAACAACAGATACCTTATAGGAAAAGTACATTCTGTGCAGTGTTTAAGCCATGTTATATATTTTATACTTCAATAAAAATTATTTGTTGTTTATCCAAAATTCATATTTAAGTGTCCTGTATTTTATCTACTAACCCTAAAAGTGCAATCAACAATACTTTCTGGACACCTTTGTGCGTACATGAGTGGTGAGGCTTGACAAGGATAAGTTTACTAACAGGTTGCTCAGTTTCATTAAGCAATTGAATACAGTGTCCTTAGATCTTTGTTCTTAGATTTCTCCAGAGAGAAATACTCCAAACTCTTAATGAATATAAACTCTTAATGAATATAATCCTGGCTGCCAGTTTCTAGCAGGAATCAAGTGGAGGAATAATATTGAACAGTTAGTTCAATATTCATTTTCTTAATTTTCATATGACTCTTCAATTTCAGTACAGAAGCCCTATCCATGTGTTCATTTAGTACCCAAGATTAAAGATGGCTGCAAAATCTTTGCACACACACATTCATTCCGGGATGGAGGCTAATTCTCCTTTCCTTGAAACTGGGCTGGTCTCAGTGATTTGCATGATCTATAGAATACAATGGAAACGATGTTCAATAGTTTCCAAGCCTAGATAATAAGAAGCTTAGTAACTTCTGCTTGTATCTCTTGTATTATTTTTCTGGAAACCCTGACTCTCCACATAGGAGATCTGACACCCTGAAACTGCCATGTGAAGAGAGAAGGTGTAAGTGTCCTGGGTAATAGTGCCAGCTGAGATCAGCCTTCCAGTTACTCTTGCTATGGTGTCAAATATAGAAGGAGTCTTCCAGCCTGGCTGAAAACCACCATGTAATTATACTTAGTGAACTTCGCTGATGCTTCATGGAACAGAATTCCCCAGCCAAGTCCTATCCAATTTCAGACCCACAAAATCATGAGGGACAACCAAATGGTGGAAAAATAGTCATTGTTTATGGCACCAAGTTTTGGGGTCATTTAGGCAGCCTCAGATAACCAGAACACGGCAACAATATCTGGGTGTTCCCATTCCAGAGATCCTGTTCTTTATCCCTTCTGAGAAGGCACTTCAAGTCTTCCATGCACATTAAAGAGGGACAACAGCAGCTGTGCAGGAGGGGATGGGGGACACTAGCTTCTTCCTGTGCAGTTCACAACCAATCCTCCAGGTCTCCGGCTCACCTACATACCCTTTTTCAGAAGCACCTGATGCTGCAAACTCCCACATCCCCAGAGATCTACATTGTCATCTTGCTTCCTGGCTTTCCCTTCTCCTTATTCCTTAGTTCTCTCAGGTCTGCTAAGTCAATTATCCTATTTCTCTACTTTTCAGGCTCCAATTTTTTGTTATTATTTTTTTCTGTCTGGTTCCCTTGTTCTTGTGAGATTAAAAAAAAAAACTTTTGCTTTACTTGAATTTTGAGAGGATCTGAGATAACTATAGGTATTCATTCTGCTATCTTTAATTTAAAGGCTCCTTTGAGCCTTTCATTTGGACAATTCTGATACTGAAAGGTCAGTCCTTGTCCTGGAATTGGATCCAATAACGAAGGTAAGGTTTTGAAAAAAAGGAAAAAGAAATTGTATTACTTTGCTAACAAAGGAGAAATAGAGGGGACTCCTACCCCAGAGGCTGTGATTCTAACTGCCAGAGGAAACAGAGGACTTTTTTTTTTTTTTTGTACCAAGGATTGAACCAAGAGGCACTTAAACACTGAGCCTTCAAGTCTTCCATGCACATTAAAGAGGGACAGCAGCAGCCCCTTTTTATATTTTATTTAGACACAGGGTCTCGCTGAGCTGCTTAGGGCCTTGCTAAATTGCTGAGAACAGCAGGCTTTTAAAGAAGGAATACAAAGGCTACATTCCAGCTGTGCTCTGTCAGGAGTCAATTCATCTGTAGCATTGAGAGATAGCTGTTTCTCAGATCCGCTGGTGCCAGCCCCGGGCGTAGATTGCTTATTCCTGTAGGTCATGAGCCAAAGGACGAATAACTGGGCCTAGGATGGGAAGAAAGTTAATCTGGCTTCTTTCATGGTTAGGGAGGCAAAGAGGGAGAAGGAAAGAAAAAAACAAATATGTTAGTTTAAAAATAGACCATAGTGGCAGAGCAGCGAGGATTGTATTCTTTTTTTTTTCTGGAGTAGGGGTTTGAACCCAGGGGCATTTAACCTTTGAGCCACATCCCCAGCCCTTTGTATTTTTTATTTTGAGACAGAGTCTCACTAAGATGCCTAGGGCCTCACTAAGTTGCTGAGGTGGAAGTGAGTGTTATATTCAAAGCATTAAGGGGACCCCTGTTACAATTCTATTAATTTTTAAAATACCCTGTCTTAGATCAGGTTACCTAGAAGCAGAGCTACACCTAGGGATTCTCCTGCACGTATTTCAGTGAAAATATTCTCAGGAAACCCTGTAAGTGAAGGAAGTAGGATATGGCCTAGAGAGAAGCTAAGCGAAGATGTGATTCCTTTTGTAGTTAAAACTCAGGCTGACATTAGAGGAGTTTTGGCCAGATTTACTCCTGGCCTTTTGTACCTCATGAAAGCCTCTTTCTGTGGCTTCCCAACCTGTTCCAAATTCGCAATTTTGGGGAGGAGGCAGCTGCAGGGATCTGGGGTCTGGGTACAACTGTGGGATATAATAGTGTCTCTAATTTTTCTCAAGAGGGAATTATTATTGATTGTGTGTGTGTGTGTGTGTGTATGTAGGGGGAGTACTGGAATTAAATCTGGGAGTGCTTTACCACTGAACTATATTCCCAGCATCCTCCTTTCAAAATTTTGAGACAGGGTCTTACTATGTTGCCCAGGCTCCCAGGCTGACCTCAAACTTAGAATCTTCCTGCCTCAGCCTCCTAATTAGCTGGGATTACAGATGTGTGCCACTGTGATGGCCTTATTGCATTCTTTTTCTACTGTTGGCCTTGTTAATTTTGTTTCCTCAAGGTCAGTTCCTAAATAGAAACTCAGAAACTTTTAGGTTATCAAATATATATAAAGGACAGAACCAAGTCTGGATCCTAAAACTCATGCTCTGAACCACATTAAACCACCTCCTCTAGCTACATGTTTATGAAATAATTTAATGTTGCCTCTCCACCTTTAAAGATTTTAATAACCACTTGGATTTTGGTCCGTTGAACAGCAAACATTCCCCAAAGCTACCTATCCTTTGTCAAATAAAATAAAAATTTGCTGGTAGTTGCAACAGATTTCTCTCCAGCATTCACTGAGCACCTACGATGTGCCAGAAACAGAATCCTGCGCAGGCACAAAGACAACCTAGACCTAGTAAGTGGCTTCAGGAGTGTTGTGTTCAGTGGGGGTAAGAAGATATGGACACACAAAAGTGTGTCCTGCGGACAGGCACCCAACGCTAGTGTTTACAGGTTTAAGAGAGAAAGATCAGCGCTGCTCCCAATTTTCTATTCCCGAAGTTTCTCTGACCTGCTAGGTGCAACAGGAGGGAGAATTTTTTTCCTCAAAGGAGATGTGGAACCGCTGGACACGTTTTGGAATGTATGTTTTATTGTGACAGAGGGAAATGAAAAGGGCCATTCAGACTTCACTTTCTACTTTTCCAGCCACAGGCTCCCCATGATCCTGCTGGAGTGAGAAAGTGCCTTTTTCCAGGGAAAAGGCTGGGATTCCAAGCGTGACTCGGGACAGGGCATTGAACTGGGCGCTGCCCACGCAGGGAGGGAGAGGGCGAGGTCGCCGGGCTTGGGTGACACCGGTGGGGACATCCGGACACCCGATAACTCGCGAACACACTGGTCCACTCTGCGGGGGCAGGAGCGGGGCTGGAGGTGCCAGGCCGGCTGGGCGATCTCGGCAGCTGGACGAGGCGCGGGAGTCGGGACCCCCGGGATCCGGGGACTGGTCCCCGCCTGGGGCTCGGGCACGTGCGGGAGCAGCCCACTCGGGGCCAGGCTGGCTTCTCGTGGGCGTCTGGGGCTCCAGGTGCGCTTTGTTTTGGGAGGGACTTTCCGGTTCCGTGGGCAGAGAGACAACCAGGAACTCGTGCTCAGTCTCCACCCCGAAGTGGGGCGGATCCGCACGGGATAAGACCCATTGCTGGGCCTGGACGCGGGTGTGACCTCCGCAGCCACAGAGGACTAGCGAAGCCGGGTCTCCGCACGAGAGGTAAATGGATCATGACCCGGGGGTCCTGGGCTCCGGGAGAGGGGTGTGGCGGCCCGGGAGTGCCTCTCGGGGATGCCAGTCCCCAAGCTGATCCCAGTCCCCAAGATGATCCCAGGAGAGGGTGCCCGACGCCGGCCTGCGGGCGGGCCTGAGTGGCCCGCAGGGTGGAGCAGGGCCAGCCGGCTGGGACTCTCTCTGGATGGGCCAGAGGGAAACATCACAGTCCCTACCCTCTGACACCATCCAGAAAGACACTCAGAGCAATGTGTAGAGCTCCGGATGCCAGTCGGAGACCTCAGCAGTTTATTGAGTCCTTGTGCTGAGCTTGGGCACTAAAACCAAAGGATGGAGTTAATACTGCCTGGAGCTAACTCAGTCTAACACCTCTTACTTTTTAACTCTCTCTCTCCTTTTAAGAAACTTACTCCTTTCTCCTAGACTTTTGCCTCTTTATTCCCGTGTGTATCTACTGATCTCAACACAGTGCCTGGCATGTAGGAATCTTATTTAAATATGAGCCCCATGTTGTGTGTGTCAGCGGCACAATTTCACTTTCCCCCTGTCTTTGATCAGCTGGGAGTCTTGGGGACCAAAGAGGATGGCTTTCCAAGAGTCCACCAACTCATAGTGTTCTCCAAGTGGATGCAGGTCTCCTGTGAGCGTTTTAGAGAATTGTGGGTCCCGAGTCACTGGTATCTTTCATGAAAACTGGGCATCTGCTCTCTCCAGCAGATAGTGGGAGGATGGATAGGGCACCCTCCTTCAAATTGCCCATCCAGCTGACCATAAACTCCAGGACATACCACCTGCCCCTTCCATGCAGGTGGCTACTCATAACCAAGCCCTACTCTTTGGTTATCAAAAGAATTCTCAGATGACAGACAGGTGGAAGAGCAAGTTGGAGAGGAAGGGGACAGGAATGAGAAAATGGGTAAGCACAGCCATCCAAAAGCGGCTGACTTCCCAGAGTTCTATATGGCCAAGATCAGATCAGGGACTTGATACATACACACAGAGACATAAAAGCACTGGACCAAGGGATTCTATGAATTTCCTCCTCGACAATCTTGCTCTTGGTCAAATATATTTTTTCCTCCAGAGCATTTTTAGAGGGTAACATTCATCATCAGGCTGGACCCACCAACCCTCAGCATTTAAAGGGTGAACTTCCTTGATGTCCCCAGATTTGTGTCCTGAGGCAGGTTTCTTTGTGTACAGCTTTCATTTATTTTCCTGATCTTGCTAATCTGCTCCTAGACTAAGCCTGCTCTTCTCCAAGGGAGATCAAGGTTAGTGGTAGGCATGGGGGATAGTGGTCAGTGTGCCAGAGACTACTTGAAGCTACAGAATAATCAAGAAGGGATTTTCCTTGGGCATCAGTTTTACCCAATTATTTGAAGGTTTAAAACATTTTTTTATGCTGGGCATTGTCATGCCCATATATAACACCAGCTACTCAGGAGGCTGAAGCAGGAAGATCACAAGTTCAAGACCCACCTGGGCAACTCAGTGTGAGTGAGACCCTGTCACAAAATGAAAAAAAAAAAAATAGAGCGGGTGGGGGTGGAAATTGGGAATGTAACTCCGTGGTATAGCACTTTGCAAGCATGCGTGAGTCCCCAGGTTTGATCCCAGTACTGCAAAACAAAACAAAAATCCCCATGTCTTAAATGAAAACAATCACAAAAATTTTGAAGTAGAATCCAAAAATCATATGCATTTTAAATCTAAAACAAAAAGCTTCGGAAAAAGTATTGTTTGGCCTTTGGACTGCAATTTTGCCCCAATCTAGCCCCTGAGGGTTTGTTCTCCCTGCAGTTAGGGCTACTTGAGGAGGCAGTTTGGCAGGTACTTCCGTGTCTTCCCTGGAGCGACTTTGAGTAACAGTTATCCTAGGGTCTTCTCATTTAACCTTCACTTCAACCTGTTGTGAGGTTGCTAAGCTTGTTTTACACATCCCAATGCTCCAAATCATGGTCCGAGGTCAAAGTCAGACCCTTTGGGAACTGAGGCTTAAATCCACTGTGGACACCAAAACCTGTCATTTTATCCTCTCTGCTCTACTATGATTTGATTAGTGCCTGGTTCATAGTGATTTGGTATCTAGATTTATGGTATCCTGGCTTATTAACTAAATCTTGATCAACTATTTTTCTTGACTTTCTTCTTCTCAGGGTGCCAAATGAAATAGGAGTGAAAGAAGTACAGCTGTTTTGATTAGAAAGGGAAGGTTGTGGGGGCTGGAGTTGTGGCTAAGGGGTAGAGTGTTTGCCTAGCACATGTGAGGCCCTGGGTTTGATCCTCAGCACCGCATAAAAAAATAAAAATAAATAAAATAAATGTATTGTGTCCATCTATAGCTAAAAAATAAATATTAAAAAAAAAGAAAGGGAAGATTGTTCTGGGTGTAGGGGCACACAGTGGCCACTCTAAAATCTGTTTTGTTTTGCAGTTCTGGGGATTGAGTCCAGAGGTGCTCTACTACTGAGCCACATTCCCAGCCCTTTTAATTTTTTGTTTTGAGACAGGATCTCCCTAAGTTGCCGAGGCTGGCCTCTAACTTGTGGCCCTCTTCCCTTAGTGTCCTTACTTTCTGGGATTACAGGTGTGTGTCACCACACTCAGTGTTGACCCTAAATTCTTGAGGGGCTTGGTGTGTAGAAGAGGGAATAAATTCAGTCTTTGTATTGTTGAGTAGAGTTTTGGAGGAGTTTTTCAAATGCTGCATTTGGTTGAATAAAAAGATGTCTTTTGAAACCTGTAGTCTGGGTGTTCTTGGAGTTGGTGACTCTTAGCAGGTAGATGTCTAGGTAGAGGTTTAGCAGTTTCTTCTTTACTTTTCTTTCCCTTTTTTCTTTCACTGGAAATTGAACCCAGGGCCTTGAGCATGCTAGGCAAGCACTCTACCCATGATCTACATGCCCAGCCCTTTATTTTATTCTACTTGTTTATTTTTGATACTGGGGATTGAACCTAGAATGCTTTATCACTGAGCTATATCTTCAGTTCTTTTTCTATTGAGACAAGTTCTCGCTAAATTGTTGAGGCTGGCCTTGAACTTGTGATCCTCTTGATTCAGCCTCTGTTGCTAGGATTAGTCATGTGTCACCTCACCTTGCCATTTTTAGTTTTGGGGACAGGGTCTGACTAAGTTGCTGAGGCTGGTGTTGAACTTGTGACCCTTCTGCCAGGAGAGCAGGTATGTGATATGCATCTGGCATGGCAGTCCTTTTCTGGGGCTGTGAAGGGCAGAAGGTTAAGCTAAAGTGACTTCTAAAGCTTTAGTTCTCAAACTTCAGGGTGCATCACAGGATTGTAAAGACCCTAGGAAACTTGTATAATATGCAGATTCTTGCCTCACTCCCCAAAATTCTGATCCAACATCACAGGTTGGGATCCAGGAGTATTTAAAGGGCTCCCAGATTCAAGTGTTGTTAAGACCTCACTTTGAGAAACTATACTTTAGAAATACTTATATGAGCATGTGTGGTGGCACATAGCTCTAATCTCAGCGCCATTGGGAGGCTGAGGCAGGAGAATCACAAGCCAGCCTCAGCAACTCAGTGAGGCCCTCGCAATTTAGTTAGACCCTGTCTCAAAATAAAAAGTAAAAAGGACTGGAGTTATGGCTCAGTGGTCAAGCACCCCTGGGTTCAATCACCAGTATAATTTGATTAACAGATTTTTTTTTTCTCCAAACTCAACTCTTAGTTTTACAGTGCTTAACACCTCTAGACCAAATGGCGTTCCAACTAAAGGTTTTTGATTGTTGTTGTTTCATATAATTGAAACTGAGATGGATCCATCTGTGAAGATTAATTTCCTTAGGAATTTAGCGTTTCTGTCTAAGGCCTGTTGGTTTTATTGAGAGTAATTTGTTCGTGTTTGAACTAGACTGAAGGATATTGCTGTGGAAACCTAATCCTCCACCTTGGAAGACTCCTTTTTAAAGGTTCAAGTAGTTTGAAGTCAGTAAACAGCCATAGTACTTCTTGGTTCAGTGCTTGGTATAAAAACTAAAGTGAATGTTACATTCATAATTAGCAGCAGGGATAAATGGCAGCTAAAGGACAGACTGTGAATACTATGTAAAAGACCTTTTGTATATATATCACCCCACCCCATACACACACAGAATTAACCTTTTACAACCAGATGCAGAGCACAAGCTGTGTGACCTGTCACAGAATGGGAACACCCCCAAACAGCACCCCACCCTATTGCTCTGGAATCATTTCTCTGAGTCAAGGTGCTCAATCCCCTGAAGAAGTAGCAAATCAAATCATTACCAGAAGCTAACAGAGGGGCCCTGTGGTTACTGGGAACAAATTCTGATTTATGGGGAATTGAACTGCCCCCCTGCTGGAGAATGGAGCAGGGGTGAATATCAGCCCCCTGCATCTTCTCCCTCACTCCTCTTCAGGGAGCTGAGGCAGGTTTTCTCTGGATCCTACTTAGTGTCGACTTCTGCTATTCTTCTGTTTGCTATTGTGCAAAGACCTATTGACCCAATTGTTCTCATTCTCTGAGAGATACAAATTCCTATAAGGCTGTGATTAAAGCTATGGATCCTCTCTTAAGAAAAATAAATACATACTTCACGTTTTTTATACAGTTTCAAGGGGTTCACAAACACCATTTTAAACCCACTCATGGATATCTAGAAAGTTCTTAGATGTTGCGTTAAGAATTGCCCTGAAATTTGGCAATGTTTGTCAAAATGCATTTACCTTTGTTCTAACCATTTCAGTTCTAATTTATCCTAATGATACTTGGGCATGTATACAGAGGCATGTGTACAGGATGGATGCATTGCAGACTTGTTTTAGTAGCAAAAGATTGAGAAAGAACGAAATGTCAATCAGCATCAATCAGCGAAGTACTGGTTAAATTATGGAATATCCATGTAATGCAATACCTTGTAACATTGAAAAAGGATTCAGTTTGATAGGCAATGAATAGAATGATATTGAGGTATATTGTTTTTTTCTTTTTTTAAAAAAAGTAGAATACAGTTTAGCATAGTATGATACCATTTCTGTATATGAAAATGATGGGCAGTATATTCTTATGTACTTTCTAATGCACTAAATACTTCTGGAAGACACACAGGAAAATTATAACAGTGTGTGCCTTCAGAGGAGGGTGTGAAAGTTTTACAGACTTATACCTATGTACTTTTTTGTACCATATGAATTTTTATCATATTAATATATTACCTATTAATTTTTTTAAAAATAGAGAATTACAGATAGTACCTGCCCCTTACCATTGTTTATGAAGAGGGAGAATGAAGTAGAAATGAGGAATTTATAATTATCCAATTTTTCAACCTCAGAATTAACATAGGATCCTATAGTTCCTTATTTGTATACAAAGAACTAACATGGTCCAGTGTCTAATGAGATGCAGTAGCCGCTACTCATTCTTCCCATATGTTTTCATTGGGTTATTGATTCGTTTGGCTGTACTCCAGCTGATTCCAAAAAGAATATAAGATGCCTTGAATTTGATGGTGGGGAAAGCTGTTTTTAAACAATCTGGTGTTTTTAAATAATCCAGTGTTTCAGAAGCAAAGAGAGGAGGTAAATGGGATGTCAGGACCTATTGAATAGATGTAAGTGGCTTACAGTCTCCATTAGTTAGGATAGATGTTATCTCTCTCTCCCTATCCGCTCCTCCCCCCATCACAGGATTGTATAGTGGTTTGATTCACTATGTACAGACTCTCATGGAATAACAGGAGGTATGCTTAGGTTCATCATGGATGGTCAGAGAAGGCTTCCAGGAGGGGTGGCCTTTACATTGAGGATGGGATAGGTGAAGAAGGCTTATGCATGTGCACAGGGTTCACAGAGCAAGGCCAAGGCATTGGACCAGAGCAGAGTAGTCCCAGAAAATGGAGCTGGAGGGTCTCAGAAACTGAAGTTCTTTGTAAGCTGTGGGAGATGGAACAGATTTTGGGTAACAGGTCCTAGATGGTTCAAGGATCCCATAGTAAGAACTGGCCTGGACTGTAAATCCTATTTTCTTTTACATCTGCTCCATCGTCTGACGCAGTTATGTTGTAAATGTTTTGGATAAAATTAAAAGTGCTGACCAGATACCAGGAAGGGAATGAAGGCAAAGATTCAAAACTCAGAGAAACACGACTGCTTCCCTGCGCTAAACCTGGCCGTGACCAGAATTCATCTTGGACATCGTCTTCTTCCCTGGTTGACTTCATCTGGGAAAGAGGCCTGTCATGTGTGCTCCTGTGTCTCTCTATGATTTCCCTCTGCAAGGATGTTCAGATGTCATTATGTCTGGTCACATGCCTGTCTCTGCTACTCATCAGATCCTGAGCCCATCTGAGGGCAGAGACCATGCAGCCTCTATCCTCCATCCTAGCACTATGCTGAGCACCTAGTAGGTGCTCCCTGCTAGAGATGTGCTGGGTGAATGGATGATTTCCCATGACCTGGAAAAGGTCATCCAGCCTCCAAGCCTGGCCTGCCACAAAATGATTCAGTTTTGAAAACTGCTTTTGTAGTCTTTGTGCCTGTTGACCTCTTCATAGTGTCCCTACACTCTAGGCCAACTCCAAACTAAATACTCTTTTTCCAAATAAATCTTATGATTTGTAGCCATAGCTGAAGCTTCATTTTTATGGTCTTTCCTGACTGGAAAACTCTTTCCCTATTGAAATGCATTATTGTTCAAAGCCCATTCAAATAAGAGCTCTTTAAATCTCTCAGGGGACGTTTTACTCTATCTCCTGCCACTCTCTAACTGCAACCACAGTTCTTACAGGCTGCTCTATCATTAGATTCGCTCTACACCTGTTGTTTCTCTGACTATTACCTGCTCCTTGAGAGCAAGATGGTGTCTCTTCCATCTTTGTTTCTCCCTCAATGACTAGTACACAATAGGGGCAAAATAAATATTTAAGTACCTGTACATACAGCGAATGATAGTTCTGGAACTAGGATCTGAAGGCCACCTGCATAAGAGTCAGACTGGACTATGTAGGAGGAGAATAACCATGAATACTTACTTAAGCTTAATTAATAAGGCCTCTGGGTCCCACCCAAGATTTACTGACTTAAGTTTTAGAGTTCAGGGTGTCATCCCCCCTCCAATTTATATTTCTAAATGCACCCAGGTAACATTTGCACACTTTGAGACTTCCCCCAGATACCATGCTAAGTGGCTTATCGTCTCCATTAGTTAGAATCCATAACTGCAAATATCATAGCTGACAATATCCAAGACCAGAAGAAAGGGGAAGTTGGGAGGCCAACTTTTCTTTTTTAGACTGGAGAAATTTCTTTCCTGGAAGACTCTAAGAAGGTTTATCCTTATTTCTCACTGTCTGGAAGTGGGTCACAGGGCCACACTTAAGTGATTCATGGCAGTTGGAATGGGGCTGCCTTGGCCCAATTATTATATCCTCCTGGGACCAGCCCCACCTTCCTGGTTTGCCAAGACTAATTCCTAAACAGAAAGAAGGTTATCTTAAGGAGGAAGGAAGGTGTAATAAAGGTTGATGATATTGCCTATTCTTTTTTTTATGTTGATGGAACTTTATTTTATTCATTTATTTATAAATCGTGCTGAGAATTGAACCCAGTGCTTCACACTTGCTAGGCAAACACTCTACCACCGAGCCACAACCCCAGCCCAATATTGCGTGTTCTTGAAGAAATCCTGCACAATAGCTTGTTCTTGAAGAAATCCTGCACAATAGCCTCTACCATCCCAGTTTTATGCCAGAATAAGTCAGTTTTCAGATGTGGGTTAAATCCAGAAGACAGAGCAGGAACTGGAACTCAGCTTTTTTTGGATTATCTGCCTGCTCCCTGTTACAGTCTATACCAATAACCATGTGTGTGAAGAAAATTGAACTTGGAGTTTCACAGACACTGTAAAACAGATTAGGCCAATTAGGAGTAATGCATATTTCAGTGGATGTTTTGAGAATTTTAATATTTACATAATCTTTGGAAAACACAATTTTTATGGACTTCATGTTTATGCATTACCTTTATTAATATAATCTCTTCCCTTATATTTGATGTAAGATCATGAATGATAGTCCATACCTATGAAATGCCCACAGGGTATTTTATGGACCTTTTCAGGCATCTATAGAACCAAAATTCTCAAACTCAAGAATGCATCAGAATCATCTGGAAAAGCATCCTAAAACCCAAACTGCTGGGTCCCACCTTCAGAGTTTTAGATTCTTTATGTCTGGGGTTAGGCCTGAGAGTTTGTACTTTTTAAAAAATATTTTTTTGGTTGTAGAGGGATGCAATACCTTTATTTTATTTATTAATTTTCATGTGGTGCTTAGGATTGAACCCAATGCCTCAAATATGCTAAGCAAGCACTCTACCACTGAGCTACAACTCCAGCCCAAGAATTTGTACTTTGAATAAGGTCCCACGTGCTGGTCGCAAGGCACTGTGAATAGACTTAATGCCACTGAATTGCTAATGATAAACTTTGTGTCATACCACTGTTGAAATTGTACTTTCATTACTATTTGTCTCTCAGTGGTGTGTTGCAGTATTCTTATACCAGCCTATTGAGAGGTAATGATTAGATATTTAGATCAGAATGTGGCTCAGTGGTAAAGCACTTGCTTAGCATACACAAGGCCTTGGCTTCAGGCCCCAACATTGGTGGTGGGGGGGAATTAAGGGTTTTGCAACTTGATTGTTAACTATAGCCATTATTTAAAATTAAAGCATATGAACTTATGATTCACTAAATTATATTAAAATATAAATATCTGTAGATATGTTATATTTTGGACAACTCATTCCCTAATTCTTTATTACTTTTTTTTGTGTGTGTGTGTGGTGCTGGGGATTGAACCCAGCACTCTACCAAAGAGCTATATCCCTAGGCCCTCTTTATTATCTTTTACTGAGATCTGTTATCTATTACATGCATATGGTAGAAATAGCATGAAAGAGTATGCTATTGCCCTTCTATTCCCGATTTTGAGTTTAGGGACATTGCATTAGTCTTGAAATCCTTCAGGTTGGAAGTAATTACACCAAAGAAATGGCTACAATTCAGAGTTCTTTCCTTGGAGAGTTGTCTGCTAGGCTGATCAGCACACCCCCAGCCCTACCATTTCTAGTGGGTGGGGTTGCGGAAGGTTTGTGGGACCTACCAGCTCAACTTTCCTTAACTGAGCTCTGCCCTTTTCAAATAGCCGTGCCTTTGGGTATTTTTGCTGTGTCTAAAAAAGAAGAGGTTGTGACTAAGTTTATTCATTGGGGAGGGGAACAAGATGACTCACACAGTAAGCAAGTTGATTTAACCTTATGGGCGAGAGTTTCCTCAACTCTAAAATGAAGGGGATGAGAGAGAGAAACTAGTAGGAATAAAACAAAATGATTATTTTAGCAATTGGGTAAGATTTTTTTTAAGTTTTATTATGGGAAATTTCCAATATATACCTAAATAGAGAACAGCAAAATGAACCCCACGTAACTATTCATCATCCAAACTAAACAATTATCAACATTTCACCAAAAACGAGACTTTTTAAACCATTGAACTAATAAAAGAGAGGAATACAAAAAAAGGAAAAGATGGACAGGTCTGATTTAAAATTTTTCTCCTATGTTTTGACTGTATAAAACTATAAGGAAGATATTACATTGGAAAATATTTATGATTAATTTTAGGTATAAGATATTAAATTCTGTAATATATTTACAACTTATATAACTGTTAGCAAAGCACCAAAATCCTAAAAATGAGCAAAAATGCTAACTGATAATTCACAAGAAGAAATATAAGTAGGTAAAAAAGAGAAAGATTTAATGTTCCTACTACTAATTGGAAAAGGCAAATTAATAAAAAGTTTTAATATAACATTTAAGTATTAAATTGTAAATAAATAAGCAAGAAAGCAAGCTGGCAGATGGCTGGCTGGGCTTTGCACATCATTATAAATTTGGAGGACAACTGGAAATATTCATAATTATACATCACAAATAATGGGTCAAAAGAAGAAGAAAATATCCATAAAGCTAATTATAAAGATTGTTTTTATGGTATCAAAAAAGAAAAAAAAAACCCCTGTGGTGCATACTTGTAATTCCAGTGACTCAGAAGGCTGAGGCAGGAGGATCACAAGTTCAAGACCTAGTCTCAAAAAATAAATAAAAGGACTGAGGGTATAGCTCATGTTAATGTGCCCCCAGGTTCAATCCCCGGTTCCCCTCCAAAAATGTTGAGCAACTAATAATATGGACATTGAGTAAATTATATCAATGATGGATGAATAAAAATTCTGTAAAATGATAAATTTGAGTCAGGTGAGCATGCTGCTTGAGAGGCCGAGGCAGGAGGATCATGAATTCCAGGCCAGCCTCAGCAACTTATTGAGACCCTGTCTCAAAATAAAATAAAAAGGGCTGACAATGTAGCTCACTGGTAGAACACTCCTGTATTCAATCCCCAGTACCACCACCACCACCAAAAAAAAAAAAAAAAAAAAAGAATATAAATATGGTGATAGTGTAGACTGTGGAAAGTTAACTGGAAAGAGTAGACACAAAACTCATATACATACTGTGATTACTACTATGCTAAAACACTAAAGCAACCAGAAAATAAAAGTAGATGGTATGTTTACATTGTTTTAAGATGTTCTTTTCTGTGTTTAAAGCTGATTTAATAATTTATGAAATAAAATGAAAGGGAAAATAGGTTGCTAAAGACCTTCCAGTCTCTCAAATTCCATGAAAGTTAATCTTTTCCATTTGTAGACATGGAAGATCAATTATTTTCAACCTTGCAGTGGAAAATTCTGCCTCTCCCCATTCTTTGGAGTTTGGGAAAGGAGTTTATCAGATCACACAGGCAACTTAAATAATAACAGGGGGGAAGGTGAGGTTATAGTGACAAAGTTAGTGCTAACAGTCTGTGATCCATACTTCATCGTTACTACTGTCCAATCTTGAGGTTGCTAAAACAGAAATAAAGCCAAATAATTCATTCTGTCATGTACATACATTATTTTTTAAATTCAAAATAAATGAAGGTTGAACTGGGTATGGTGTTGCACACCTGTAATCCCAGCAGCTTGGGAGGCTGAGACGGGAGAATTGTGAGTTCAAAACCAGCCTTAGCAAGTGCAAGGCACTAAGCAACTGAGTGAGACCCTGTCTGTGAATAAACTACAAAAAAAAATAGAGCTGGGGATGTAGTGCCTCTGAGTTGAATCCCTGGTGCCAAAAATAAATAAATAAACAAATAAATAAAATTTAAAAAATAAATAAATAAAGGTTGTTTGTAAAAAGTGAACTAATATTTGTTTTATCTTTTCTGTGACTTCTTAAGGTGTTAGATTAAATTTTCTATGACCTCTGTAAATGGTCTTTGTTTCTTTTAGAAAGATTCTATTTTTATGTAAAAACAATTTAGTGGAAACCGAGCAGTAGGGGGAAAAATGATATTTAGATATGATTTGGTAAGCCCTGTTAGATATACACATTTTTTTTGTAGATGGCCAGAATGCCTTTATTTAATTTATTTATTTTTATGTGGTGCTGAGGATGGAACCTAGTGCCTTACACATGCTAGGCAAGTGCTCTACCACTAAGCTACAACCCCAGCCCTCACATATGTTTTTAAAATCAAAAATTTCTTTTCACTTGATTAAACTGGAAGAAAAGAAGGATCCTAGAAAATTAATCTTGACCTTGATGTCCTAAGTATGGGATATTTAAACCAGAATCATTCATCTTAAAGGATTTGTTATTGTGCTAGTCATTTTTCATCTCCTGTTTAGAATATTATGTTATTCTCAAACCTAAGGAAATAAGTATGTTCACACAAACAATTATTTAGAATAAATTATGACATGTCAGGCACTTTGCTGGCCAATGAGGGTAGAGTAATAAATAAGATAAATTTAGAACTCATCCTCTATCCAGCAGGCTTCTCAGAGCCAAGAAGAAATTTCTACATATATATTTGGGTGTATCTTTTTTCTTTCCTATGAAAACTTAGCTAATCTGAGACTTCAACTACCTGTGCTGAGTGTCTTCAAAATCTTTATTTTGCCTTAGACCTTTCTTCTCAGCTTGTTTTTTCTATTTATTTATTTTTAGGAGGCATATTTTTCCCTTCCTTTTAAAAATTTATTTTTAACATAAAAAAATAAAAATTAAACTTATCAATGGGATATCATATAATGTGTCAATACATGTATACATTGTGTAATGTTTAAATCAAAGTAAATTTCACCTCAAACATATATCATTTCTTTCTAATGAAAACTTTCAAGATCCTTGTAGTTTTTTGAAATGTACAGTGTATTATTGATATCGATAGTCACCTTACTGTGCAAAAGCACTCCAGAACTTCTTGCTGTTTTCTAATTGTAATTTAGTACTCATTGATCAACTTTTCTCCATACTACTCCCCCAAGGCTCAGGTAACTACCATTCTACTCTGGACTTCCATGAAATTAACTTTTTTAGTTTCCACATGTGAGTGAGACCATATGGTACTTGTCTTTCTGTGCCTGACTTACTTTGCTTAACATAATGGTCTCTGGTTCCATCCATATTGCCTCAAATGCAGAATTTCAGTCTTTTTCATGATAGAATTCCATCGTGTAAATGGTCTATATTTTCTGTATCCATTCATCAGTTGATAGACACTTGGATCGTGTCCATTTTGGGCTATTGTGCATACCGTTGTAGTGAACATGGGCATGCAGACATCTCTTTGACGTATGGATTTCATTTCCTTTGGACCTATACGCTGTGGTAGGATTACTGAGTCACATGGTAGTTCTATTTTAATTGAGGAACCTTCATCCATAATGGCTGTACTAATTTACATTCCCACTATCCTGATTCTCCACACCCTCACCAGCACTTCTCATCTTTAATCTTTTTGATAATAGCTATTCTTGTTGGAGCAAGGTTTTGATTTGCATTTCCCTGATGGTTCATGATGCTGCACAATTTTTGTGTACTTGTCTTCTTTTGAGAAATGTCTAGTTAAATCTATTGCCTAAATTCATTAAGGGTTTTTTTTTTTTTAATTTATTTGTTTTTGATGTTGGGGACTGAACCCAGGGCCTTGCATATACTCTACCACTGACCTACACCCTTAGCCCTCTTCTCAACTCTGGAGTCCCACTGGAGATCCATTCCGATGTTGTAAAGTTAGCTGGAACTCAACATATCCAAGAACGAATGGATGGGATGCCAATACCCAGTTGTCCAAACAAGAAGTAGGTTCCATGTTTGACACTCTACCTTCACTAACAAAACTGGGACAAAGTTCTGTCTGCTCTCTCTTTAACATTTCTCAAATTTGTCCCTTCATTTCCATCCTTGTTACTGTTCTTGTTCAGGCCCTTGTTACTTCTTACCAAAGCCAGCATATTCTTAACCTGTGCCAGGGTGGCAATAATTTAAAACTCTTACTGTTCTTACTACTGTCACTCTTCAGCCTAACCCCAAATTTCCTAAAGGTGCCCAATTGCCTAGGATAAATTAAAACTGCTTAGTTGTGACTGGTTTCTGCCTACCACCAAACACATACATAAGCAGATACTTGGTTCAGCTATTTGTTCTGCTTGGAATGAATTAGTTTTCTTCTGTGTCCAGGTAGCAGTTACCCATCCTTTAAAACTCATCCTCTCCAAGATATGCCTCCCATCTGCTCCCATGAACAGATTTGGGCTAAATGTCTCCATAGACCTTGGTACTTGAATGATCAATGAAAACTTACATGAACATATGAATGGCAAAAGAATGTTTTATTATTGTTAATGTTATTCTGTCAAACATTGAGGGTGCCCAATAGTATTCTGAGGGTTTTTTTCCTGAATGATTAAATTGTTTTTTTTTTTCCAGAATAGGCTTGTCCTTTAAATATTCTGAGGTTTTGATCCTTTTGCCCTGTCATGAGGCCATGTTTTATCTGCCTGCCTCCCTTCCTTCCTTCCCTCTTTCCTTCCTTCCTTTTAGAAAAATGGGGAAATGAAGACACTAAGAAGATAAATAAACTTTTTTTTTTGGTGAGATTTAAAGAGATAATAACCATGCATGTGAGTTATTAAAGACAGGATCTGACTGTGATGGGTTTTTGGTCAGCATTAGCTGTCATAGTTATTGAAGAAGGAAACAAGTCTTCATTTAAAAAATTGTAATGTCTACACTTATTTTTTAAACTAGAAAAGAACTTAATTATACTATACTTATTAAAGTAGTAAGAAAAAAGAAAATGGAATTATGACAATTTACATAGTTACCCCTGTAACTTATGCTGCCTGCAAATCATATTCAAATAAATACATTAAAATATCACGTCAGTGCCTAGGAAAAACATCCAAAGCAAAGAAAGATGCTGGCACCAAATAGATTAGTGATTACGTGTAATACTAGAAAGATGCCATGTGCCTATTGGGTACACTGCCCAGGCAAGGGTTAAAATGAAATGTCGCCCTATGGAAGCAATGAAGTTCTGTGTAATGGGAAAACATGCTTCATCAATTTTTAAATTTAATTAATTATAATGATATAAAATTTAAAATGTGGTTTCTCCATTGCTCTAACCACGTATCAGTTGCTCAGTAACCACAGGTGACTTGTGGCCACTGTGTTGTACAATGCAGGTATGGAGGCTGCTTATCAAAAAGACAGGTGAACAGCCAGGCATGGTGGCGCACGCCTGTAATCCCAGCAGCTCGGGAGGCTGAGGCAGGAAGATTGCAGGTTCAAAGCCAGCCGCAGCAAGTGCGAGGCACTAAGCAACTCAGTGAGACCCCATCTCTAAATAAAATACAAAAGAGGGCTGGGGATGTGGCTTAATGGTTGAGTGCCCCTGAGTTCAATCCCCAGTGCCAAAACAAAAACAACAACAACAAAAAACAACAGGTAAACAAAACACTGCCCTGGGTACCTTTTGGTGTTGGCATCAGCTTTATGGCAGGAAAGAAATTGTTTGTACAGTACTGGTCTGATTTCCAGTTTTTACTGGGTTTTTTTTTTTTCCCTCTGTTAATGGTTGGTTGTCTGAGGAAAAAAAAAATACCAAACACACACATAAAGTGTACACACAGTGTATAAAATATACCTCCCAGCATGCATTTCTCCTAGGGTTCTTCTCACTGAACACATCTCCCTGCATCTATTCTGCCATCATGGTTGCCACACCAACACCCCTTGGCAGGTATGGGAGAAAATGGCACCAGTAATTGGCCTATGTCATAACTTTTCACTTCAGAGGCAGTAGGGTGAGGTGGGGTAGAGTTTTCTAGATAGATCCCCATATTTGACAGAGCTGGTAGAAAACTATCTTACAGGGCTGGGGTTGTGGCTCAGCCCCACCTAGCACATGTGAGGCCCTGGGTTCTATCCTCAGCACCACATATAAGTAAATAAATAAAGATATTGTGTCCAACTACAGCTAAAAAATAAATATTTAAAAAGAAAACTATCTTACACACACACACACACACACACACACACGTTATCCAGCATCATCTGCCTTAAGTTATTTTCAATTCCTCCCAGCTTCAGACATGATCTCACATCAGTCCTAGTCTTCTGAGTTTTGTCATGAGAGTCTTCCTTTTCTCTGTGCCTTCACAAGGCTTTCAATGAGAAATTGATAGGAGCTTCATCAGAAATAGCAAATTTCCTATGTGAATCAGAAATCCACTATGGAAGAAATTTAACAGTTCTGTTTTTGTGTTCTTCTGCCAAAGTCAGCTTGGATTCTGGAAAGATTTGGGGACAGAACCCAGCCCTGGCCCAGTGAGGGTGTGGCTTGTCCAGGGGGAGGAGGAGCTAGCTGCCCGCACAGCTGGGAGGGGATCATTGGCAGGACACAGAGGCCTCAGAATAAAGCCAGACGTTGGAGAGAGAAGTGTTTACCCTCTGCTGGCTTCCTATGTAAATCTGGGAAGGAAAACTAAGCTGCTATTAACAACAGATGTGGTGATGGGGTGCTTGTACAGCCAGAAAGAAAGGACTGGGCTGCACACATGTATATGCCCACCTACAGGCAAGAAAACCTAGCAAGATGACTGGAAGCCTGGCCACATGACTGAGGCACCACCAATACCTTCCCCACTGTAATTTACTTTTTAAATTTTTTATTTTTCAAATTGTGAATGGGCAGATGATAGTTGTATATATCTATGGGGTACAAAGTGATAGTATGACTTATGAATAAAATCCAGAAAAAATAAATCATATTAACATATCCATCACCTCAAATACTATTTTTTGGTGGCGAGAACTTTGAAATTTACTCTTAATGAATTTGAAATGCATAATACTTTATTATTTACTGTATTAACCACATTATAGGGTAAACAAGTCAAACTCCCAGATTGCTCTGGTGTAATTAGGGCTTTTGTATCCTTTGGCCATGGTCTTCCTATTCCCCCTACCTTCCCAACCTCTAATGGTAGTATCTATCTAACTATCTATCTATCTATCTTTGTAGATGGACAGAATAACTTGATTTTATTTATTTATTTTTTATGCTGAGGATCAAACCCAGTGCCTCACACGTGCTAGGCAAGTGCTCTACCACTGAGCTACAACCCCAGGCCTCTAAAGGTAACTTCTGCTTTGGGGGTTAGAGTGTTTTCGATTCCACATGTAAGAGGTTCTGCCTTTCTGTCCTTGCCTTACTTAACTTGGCTTAATGTTCTCTGCTTCAACTCATATTATTGTAAATGACAAAAAATTTTAAAACTAAATTGAGGGGTGCAGTGATCCACACCTGTAATGCCAGCAACTCAGAAGCCTGAGGCAGGAAGATCACAAGTTCCAGGTCAGCCTCAGCAACTTAGTGAGGCCTTCAACTACTTAGAAATACCTTGTCTAAAAAGTAAAAGATAAAAAGGAATGGGGATGTGTGTCAGTGGTAAAGCACCACTGGGTTCAATTCACTGTACCACAAAATACCTAAAAAGTATTCCATTGTATGTATACCACAGTTTCTTTGTCTATACATTTAGGTTGATTCCATAACTTGGCTACTGTGAATAATGCCACAATGAACTTGGAGGTGCAGATATCTCATTAACATACTGATTTCAAACCTTTGTAAATATCCAGAAGTAAGGCTGTTAGATCATACAGTAATTTTGCTTTTAGTTTTTTTTTTTTTTCTTTTTTGTGGTGGTCGTGGTAGTGATGTTCCCAGGATTGAAGGCCTCAGTCAGACATGCTAGGCAAGTGCTCTACCACTGGGCTACACCCCCAGCCCTGTTTTTAGATTTGTGAGGAAGTTCCGTACTGTTTTCCATAATGGCTGTACTAATATTCCCACCAACAATGTACAGTTTCCCTTTTCTTCACAACCCTTGATCTTATTTGGATCCAACCTATTCTGTTCCCTTCCTGCATTATCAGGATTTCGTCAAGAAACACGGATTAGATTTCAATTTCTCTGGAAAACATTGTAAGAGAAAGGCCATGTACTAGAATCTGGGTTCTTACTTTTATTCTGATGAGGGACACTTGCTTTATCCCTAAGACTTATGGTATTTCGGAAGGAGGAAAATGGAATTAAGTGACTTTCCTCATGTTTTCTTGTGAGATTTTGATTTTAAAATAATTCTGATAACAACCAGGAAGTATGATGTAACCCTGTTGCAGAACCTAACATGCTTGTCAGATTTTCTCTTTAGATAATTATTAAACCTGAAGAGACGTGATTTTAACCATGATGCTATGCAAAAGCCGTGGATTTTTGGATTTCACTCAGTTGTATTTTGCCTTGCCTCCAAGGATAATCAGGATTTTGTCAAGAAACATGGAGTAGATTTTAATTTCTCTGGAAAACATTCTAAGAGAAAGGGTAACAGTAGATGCTTCCTGTGAGAGGTGATCATAAGCTCACAAGGCTGAGCCCTTGACTTCAGGTTGTGTGTGTGTGCGTATATATATATATATATATATATATATATATATATATATATATATATATTACTTGATTGAGGTAAAATATGCATACCACAAAATGCACAGATCCTAAGAAGTTAGAGGTGTTTTTTTGTTTTTGTTTTTAGGAGCTCACATGTAAGATATTTTTTGATTATAGTAAAATACACACAAGATAATATTTAGTATCTTAACTTTTTAAAGTGTATAGTGCAGTGGCATTAGGTACATTACATTGTGTTGCAGCCATCACCATCCATAGAACTTTTTTCATCATATAAAACTGAAACCCTGTACCTATTTAACTGTAAAGAGCTCACTAAACAGGTAATCTAGAATATGTAGATGTAGTGAATAAAGTTTACTTGGACAGAATAGTGTATGGATTTAGCCTGACGTGATTGCAGCCATCTTGAGTCCTAACTGCCATGATTGCTCCTGAGTAATCCTGATGATTTTCCCTGCATACTTTCCCAGCTTATCACAAATAGGCACAAACCATTTCAGTATTCTGTGGAGATGGTCATCTGGACCCTAATGCCAAGAACAGGCCTGACTCTTTGATATTAGCTTGAGAGAAATTAGGTCTATTCTTGCTTGGGTGAAGTCCCTTTTGTCCTAGCCACTTTATAAGGCCCTGTCTTTTTGGCCCAAATCATGAGAATCACCTTACCTTGCTGCCACACTTAATCAGTAAGTCCTCCATTGCGCTCTGTGCAATCCTGGATCTGTCTTTTTTCAGTCTCATGGCACATTGGAGCCTGTTCTCGTACACTGGGTCCAGGTTGTCCTGGAGCAAATAGTAATACAAAAAGAGTAGCTAGAATTTATTGAGTAAATATGTGTTTGTGATCCCATGTACTTTATTTTTTTTTTTTAAATATTTATTTATTTTTTTAGTTCTCGGCGGACACAACATCTTTGTTGGTATGTGGTGCTGAGGATCGAACCCGGGCCGCACGCATGACAGGCGAGCGCGCTACCACTTGAGCCACAGCCCCAGCCCAATCCCATGTACTTTATGTGATTAATCTTTGTAACAACATTATAAAGGAACTATTGTCATAAATTCCACATAAGCAAGGAGTAAGGCACAAGAGACTTCATTTTGGTTCAAATCACATAGTTAGAAAGTGTGACTACAAGGATTGTAAATCCAAGGGGTTCTGCCCCAGGGCTCCAGGTACTTTTTTATGGAGGGAGAATGGTGTGGTCCTTGTAGAAGAAGATTCTGCTCCTCTGAAAGACTAAGCTGGGAAATTGCCTGCGCTATTAGATCTGGACCTTTCCATTGCCGATTCTCATTGGTAGGATGGCATGGATTCTCTGGTCCTAGGGTGTACCTGTATTGCCCATGATGTCAGCATCTTTCAGACATTGAGTCAGCTGAGAACCCAACACATTTTGACCCTGCATATTACCCAGAAGAGGGACCCATCACTTATCTGTAGACAGAAGTGTTTCTTACCCACAGAATGAAGGTGTGGGCTGGGCACTCTCCAAAGTCTTCTTTACCCTGACAAATCCAACCACCATGGAGGAAATGCACTCTTTCTGGGAACAAATATCCACACACCCTCCCCCATTTCCACTTCTGCTTTCTTTGGGTGCTCACATTTCATCCTTGGAATTGCTCTCTCAGCTGCGGCTTGCTTAACAGTATGATCTGAAGCAGGGGAAAATCAACTCTGAGTGAGCAAAAAAAGAGCTGTGTTTTAAGTTTGGGGGAGCACAACCCCTACTAGCATGAGCAACTGCCATGGAGGTCTTGGAAAAACATGTCAGAGCTGTGTCAACCTCATGTTAAGCTTTGAATGAAAGTCCATAGTGTTTTCCATTCATCACAAAAGCTGAAAGAGTTAGTTCTGGCCTTCCTTTCTCTCCTTATTGTTATAGACTAGATAGGCTTAACATTGCTGCACTCAGACAGACATAACCAAACGGAGCCATTACATTTAACCTCCTCTGACACTGAATTGAGAGGAACCCAAGGGCAGGATGCATGTCTATATTGTGGTCAGATGAGTCATGACCTCCCCACCTGCATTCCCAGGATGCTGGGCCCTGTTCTGTTCTAAAGCAGGGCACAGAATGTGCCTGGTTGGAAGCCTTCTGCCCTCTCAGCTGAAGATGGCATGACTCTGACCATGTGTCTGCTCGAAGGGACATTACCACAGAGCTGGGTCAAGTTGTTCTCTACCAGAAAGGCTGGGAGACCCTGTCAAAAGGTGAATCTGGGAAAAGAGTGTTTTTATAATTGTTGTTTTGTGTTTCTCATGTACCATATTAAGGGTATTGAAGAACAAAAAAGCATCTAGCTCAGCAAGAACCAGACACTTTAAAGTTTTTATTGCATTATTATTTGAAAAGCTTCTAAAATTGTCATCTGCCTTAATACTTTTTTTTTTTTTTTGGTCCTGGGGATTAAACCCAGGGGCACTTAACCACTGAGTCACATTCTCAATGCATTTTTATATTTTATTTAGAGACAGGGTCTCACCAAGTTGCTTAGGGCCTCCCTAAGTTGCTGAGGCTGGCTTTGAACTCATGATCCTCCTGCCTTAGCCTCCAGAGCCACTGGGATTACAGGCTTGCACCACTGTGCCTAGCTTATACTTAATTATATGTACAAGTACACACACCTGTATTTGATGTGATACAATATAAAGGTCTATAGAGTCAGACCTGTGAAAACACCTTTTCTTATCATCTATTATTTGATTGGCCTGGAACCCCAGGTGTAACGCCTCTAAAATGTAAATTATCCTTTTGGGTTCACTGGATAATGAGAGGGCAAAAATGACATAGTATTTATAAAACACCTGAACATTCAATACAAATAAAGTCTCTCTAGCTCCAGAGGACAGAACAAGGAATGTTAAGGCCAGCTTTCCTGCTGCTGAGAGCCACTGAGCAGTGGCAAAGCTACTATGGAGGAGTAAGCCCCATGACCAGAGAGACAGATGATGACAAGAAGCTGGGAAGGTGACCAGAGAGAAAGGTTGCAGGGAGAGTCCTCACACTGGGGAAGAAGTATAACCAAGTCTTTGTCAATGGTCTCCAGGATTTTTGTTTTAATGTTTTTTTTGTTTTGTTTTTGTACTAGGGATTGAACCCAGCAGCGTTTTACCATGAAGCCACATCCGCAGTCCTTTTTATTTTTTTTTATTTTAAGACAGTGTCTTGCTAAGTTGCTTAGGGCCTCACTAAATTGCTGAGGCTGGTCTTGAACTTTTGATCCTCATGCCTCAGCCTCCCGAGCCCTTGGGATTACAGGCATGTGCCACCACACCCAGCAATGTCGGGCTGTTCTTAAACATAGGGGATAATAATTTGTAATAAAGAGAATAGAGGTGGAAATTAAAGTACGCCGTGTAACACCTAGAACAGTACCTGGCGTGGAGCAGGCTGCAGATAATACTGGTTGTATGAATGAATGAATGAATATGAGACAACAGTGAAACTATTCTATCAGTCCCATGAGGGTGAGCAGTAATCACTGTTGCCTGTACATCAACTTCTTATTTCTATGGTCAGTGGCCTAAGACAGGAGGAATCCAATTTGCCTGTAATTGAGAGAGAACAGTTTTTCAAATGTTACAAAAAAAAAAAAAAATTTCAGCCAATCAGATTCCAAAGGTCCCTAGTCTATATGTGGTGCTGAGAGCTACTCAGATAACCAAATAAAAGGAAGAATAATGACCAAAGACAACCTGAAGCACTAGATGATGCAAGCTGAATACAGCGCCCAGAGACACAAAGGAGATCAGCTGCACGTTTATAAAGTTTATTATAAGAGGCTCTAATTTTCTGTCCTACTTGAAACCGTGCCTGGGAAAATGAGACAAGACATTTAACAAGGCAAGGATTAAATAGAACATGCAGGATCCAAACAGTTCTCATTTAGGCTACATTGGATCTTTTTTTATTTTTATAAAACTTAGATATTTAAACGTACCTCTTAAAACAATGTAGAACTAAACCACAGCCAGTTTTTGTTGTATCGTCCAGCTGGCTTTCACAATGGACAAACTGAGTGTTTTGTCCCAGCACTGCAATGTGCTAACCATATGACCTCAGCACATTACAAAACCTTTCTAATGCCTCACTTTTAGCTTACAAAATGGAGATAATAACCAGGACTCCAGAGGTTACTGGGTAGATTGTTAAAGATAACATAGAAAAGTATTTAACGTATGTTCCTTGCCTCCTTGCCCTGCCTTTTAGATAAAGGAATTATTGGGAAAGAGTTGAAACTTTAAGATTTTGGCTTGATGTGGAAAGATTGCAGGAGTGGAGTGGAGATGTTTTAAATTATATGGGAAGTACACGTTTTTGAACTTAAAAGTTGAAATTGTTATTGTGTTTCAACACAATGTTGAAAATAAGTACTAAATTTGGACAAAAGATTGTCACCTGCTGAGTTGGAGTAGATTCTTACCTAGGTTTGCTTAACAGGCTGGTGTTAAAAATGAAATTTCAAGCTGGGCATGGTAGTGCCTGTAATCCCAGCGGCTTGGGAGACTGAGGCAGGAGGATCATGAGTTCAAAGCCAGCCTCAGGAAAAGTGAGATGCTAAGCAACTCAGTGAGACCCTGTCTCTAAAATACAAAATAGGGCTGGGGATGTGGCCCAGTGGTTGAGTGCCCCTGAGTTCAATCCCTGGTACCCCCCCCAAAAAAAAAATTCTTTCAAGAAATTAAAAAATTGAACTGGCTTTTTTTTTTAATTGATTCATGAATCAGGCAGTATCCTGTCTATAAAACAGAGGGAGCTCCATTGAGGATGACCGGACAGTTGGCTTTTATGATAGCTCAAACAGGCACAGGGAACAGCATAATACAAAAAAATAAAAAATAAAAAAGTAGATCAGTTACTTCAGTTACTTTCCTTGTAAGCATTAGAGCAGAGATTACTTCCTTATGCAGAGTCAGAGCCAGTGGCCCTTTTCTCCAGTCAGTTATTGTGAATCTCCATTGTTTGTTGTTGTTGTTGTGTTGTTTTCTGTTTGTTTATTTGTTTTTAAAGTGGCCTGTTTGGAGATTTTCCTGTTTTTTTGTTTTTTAAGTTTCAGTTTGATTGCATGGCACTTAACATGAGTGACTCCATTTTAAAAAAAATACTTTTTTAGTCGTTGATGGACTTGTATTTTATTTATTTATATGTGGTGCTGAGAATCGAACTCAGTGCCTTACACATGCTAGGCAAGCGCTCTACCCACTGAGCCCCTGCCCCAGCCCTGAGTGACTCCATTTTGATTTGGTCAGTTGGAACCTAGTACAGGAGCTCAATTCAAAATAATGATCTTACATAAATTTTATTTAATACAGGTTTCCAATTTTGCATTATTTAGCTTACACATGATGCCTGGTGAATAAAATTTTGAAAATGTTTGTGTCCTGTGACTCAAACCCCATCCCTGTAACAAAACCTCTTAAACTTTAGAAGGATCTAAGTTCCAAGAAAAAAGAAAAAAGATAAAGAGTTGCCCTACTTCATAGGCAGTTTTGAAAGTCTTTAGTGCTTGGGTGGGGCCCAGTCACACCCTCCACAAATCCACAGAGCAGAAGTTTAAATTTGTCCTCCTTGTGGGATGTAAAATGAAACTGTACCAAAGAGAAATGGTGAGTGACTCACTCGCATGTGCTCTTCCAGGGAAGTGAGCATGTGCCAGAGTATGAATGTGTCATGGACAGCAAATCCCTTCATGATGAAGGCTTGGGTTGCCTGTCCTGGGAGGTGGTGGGAGGCAACCAAGTTTAAGTTGGAGCCTCAAGGATGGTATTTGTCCTGGATGAATTCACTACAGTGCAACATCCAGTAGACATAGAGAAATTGTGTTTATCAGCTCACCAAGAAGGGGTTCAGCCCTCAGGAACAGGCACACACACACACACACACACACACACAGCTGATTTGTGTATTTCCAGGTGTAGTGGTGCACACCTGTAATCCTATCAAGTCAGGAGGCTGAGGCAGGAACATGGCAAGTTCAAGGTCAGCCTCAGCAATTTAGCAAGAACTTGTCTCAAAATAAAAAATATAAAGGGCTGGGGATGTAGCCCAGAGATACTGGGTTTGATCACCGATACCAAAAAAAAAAAAAAAAGATTGTTACTTAGAAAAATATCCTCTTGCTCCAGGTTTATAGAAGAAGCCAAACCTTAGTCCAAAGGTTGGGGGTCACGTACATCCACCTGAGTTCTCCATCTCTCTGTGGGTGCCAACCGGGTGTCCTTGGCAACCATGGAATCAGAACAGAATATTAATGAATAAAATCACAGTAGGGACATATCTGGCCCCTGTACTGCTGGATCCCCCATTTCCTATAGGGCAGGACTTGGATGAATATTTCGGAGTAAGTTTCTATGATGGTGTGTGTATAGATAGATAGATAGATAGATAGACAGATAGTAGATGGACACAATATCTTTATTACTTATTTTCATGTGGTGCTGAGGATCAAACCCAGGCCCTCACACCTGTGAGGCAAGCGCTCTATCACTGAGCTACAGCCCTAGCCCCTCCTCTATGGTGGTTTTGAGTGGCACTTGTATTGCTGGTGGACACAGTTCTTCTTTAAATATGCTAATGCCTTTCCAGCAAACCTGCTTCAGCCCAGGAGATTTTCTTTCTCACTGAGATGAGTTTGCATATCTTTGTTTTGATGAGTATTTGCTGATTTTACTATTCTAATGCTCAGGGAAAAATCTACTTTGCCTGTTTCCAAATTCTCCGTCAGATGGGGGGAAGCCCCATACTGCTGCCTCTACATATGGTCTACCAAATAGTGCTTGAAATCAGAGGTCCTTTCTCCCACATACCCGCAATTTGCCAAAAGATGTAAGGAACTTTGGACTTGAGTCAGCACACCTGGCTTGTTGCAGTGGTGCCCTACACTGACAGTGTGGTACAACAGGGTGATTTATGGGACAGTGTACAATTATCCTGTACATCACTCTGAAAAACAATACAGATGTTTTATCAACATACCTGATTTTTCTTTATGAATCCATTGTGAATTATTTCTGACTTTATGTAACCTTGCCTGAAATAGGCTGAATTTATTTACAACTTTTTTTCCTGTATATAACTGCTATTGGCATAGGTCTCAGATGTTTATTTTCCAGCTTGTTTTCCATTGTTCTTAAACTATGTCTTGAAAACTTCCCTATCCCAAAACCTAGTAGTAGAATTCCCTTATTAAGAAGTTGCAGTCCCAGGGCTGGTAGTGGTGGTGCACGCCTGTAATCCTAGCAGCTCCGCAGGCTGAGGCAGGAGGATCACCAGTTCAAAGCCATGCTCAGCAACTTAGCAAGGCCCTAAGCAACTCTGTGTGACCCTGTCTCTAAATAAAATATAAAAAGGGCCGGAGATGTGGCTCAGTGGTTAAATGCTCCTGGTTTAATCCCCAGTACCAAAAAGAAGAAGTTGTGGTCCCCCACATACTGTATAATTTGGTTTTTTTAAGACATCTCTACTAAAATGTGTCACCTTCGGGCTTCCATCTTGGAGTGTCCTGATGTGTTTAGGGTCATTTGAATCACTCCTGAAATGAGAGTGTGTTTCCATTTTACAGATATAAAACTGAGGCATGGTTGCTCATTATTTTGCCTCTCTATGAAATCAAAGCTTTTAAAATCCCAACCCAAAGTCTTGAGTCATTGTGAACCTGGTCATATGGTTCAGTTTATGGAATTGTAGGAAGGCCCTCAGAGAGAAAGAAGAAAGGAATCCAGGAAGCTGAGGTAGCTGAGCTTCTTGCAAAGGATCTGCAAAGAGCTTGACACTACAGGGCAGGTAGGAAATGCTGGAGGGCTTTTGTAGGTGAAGCTTCTGGAAGCAGGACCTTTTATCCATTCAGGGCAGATCGTTTTATGTAGCAAGGAGGCCTTCTGTGCTGGGGAGGGCAGTTCTTTCCTTCCCTCGTTGCTCCTCTTCCCTTGCCAAGAGTCATTATGCCTTACTAGGAGCGTGACACTACTAGAAAGCAGTTGGGTGGACTAACTTGTGTTATCTGATGTGTAATGAAAGAACCAAGGAGTACCACTTTCTGCATTCATTTCTATAAGCTAGTTAGAATCTCCTTTGGTGCTAGTAGGACTTAAATAAATACACAACAGCTGCCTCTGTATAAATAGACTTAAGCTGTGTGCTGTCCACATTTCAAAATAAACTGTCTGGCTAAAAGCACCTGTTGTTCAAGTATGATACAGTCTTTTCCCTTTGGTAGAATATTTCTAGCTCATTGAATAATGACCCTCAGTATTTCCAGCAGGCTTTGCTCAAGCCAGCTTTCCACTTCTTAGTGGAGTAAAAAGGAGTAGGAATGTTCATATTAAAGGTTGCTTTTGCGGGTGGGACCTCTTCCCTGCCTCTTCACTTGTCATTTATTCCAAAGCTTGAAGCACAAGGAGGGCGCTGGTTCCTAAAACCTGTAGCTGCCAGAGTTTTTCAGTCAGTCAGCAGCAACTCAATTCAACTCACGCAGAAATTATACTGAAAGTCTAGTGGGGTGGCGCAAGCCCTATAATCCGAGTGACTCCAGAGGCTGAGGCAGGAGGTTTGTGAGTTCAAAGCCAGACTCAGCAACTTAGTGAGACCCTAGGCAACTCAGTGAGACCCTGTCTCTAAATAAAATACAAAAAGGGCTGGGGATGTGGCTCAGTGGTTAAGTACCTCTGGGCTCCATCCCCAGTACCAGAAGGAAAAAAAAAGGAAGGAAGGAATAAATTAATTATACTGTTAAACTTAAAGAGGGAGATGGGCGTCCATTCACATGATATAGAGCAGTGCCTCTACACAAACCTGTGGCTCAAGACTATAAAAGTCTCAAAGACCTCTCTCTGCTCATGACTGTTTTTTTTCTGTTTGGCTTCTGTCATTATTTGTCTCATTCACCTTATCGGGGTTTTTTTTTTTGTGTGTGTGTGTGTGTGGTATTGGGAAATTGAACCCAGGGGTGCTCTGTCACTGAGCTACACCCTCTGCCTTTTATTATTTTTATCTTCAGACCAACTGACCAAGTTACCCAGCCTGGCCTTGAACTGTGATCCTCCCTCCTCAGCCTCCTGAGGTGCTGGGATTACAGGTGTGTGCCACCTCATCCAGCTCATTCACCTTATTTTTTTTAGTAATCATTTAAGATTTTCCAAACATCTAAAAGCAGTCTCTGAGCTCTGTGTCTTTTTTTTCATTCTCTTGTTAATTAATCACAGCATTTGCCATAATCCGGGTCATTGGTGTACTCGGCAGGTGAAATCCTCCTTATCATAAAGCCAGGCCCACGCAGCTTTTATAAGGAGCATATGCTCCTCTGCAGTGCTTCACTTGGCATTTATATGGGGAGAGGCACAGTCTCCTTTTTCAGAGTAATCAGACCTCACATTGGCTTTCATTCAGTTCACCACTCTAGTGTTCCCTCAGGAGTGTCTGGTGTGTGTGTGTGTGTGTGTGTGTGTGTGTGTTGGGGGGTCACGTACATCCACCTGAGTTCTCCATCTCTCTGTGGGTGCCAACCGGGTGTCCTGCACTTTAACTCAATTCCCTAATGAGCTGTGTGTCTTGCAGCAACCCAGACACATTCTTCTCTTCTGCAGCATTCAAAACCAAAGATTCTACCCCTAAATTAGTTACTGTCTTGAGTCATTTTAGTGAGGGCTCCTCGAGAAACTGGTGATACCCATCTACCAAAGGAAACAGTTCCTGCACACTCCTCTCCCTGGTTCTAGCAGTGTCTCATTCTGGCCCTCCTCCCGTGTGACCAGAGTTCTTAGCAGTACTTTCTATAGTCTCTGTATAATTTTTCCTGAAGGGTTGTCTCTGAAGTTAGTGATCAGAGCTCAGACTCACTGAAATTTGAGCTTGGTCTGGCACCCAGGGCCAACTCAGTGCTCTCTTCTTATTTCCTTTTAGCTCTTACAGATAATGATAATCAGGAGATTTCCATTTCATGTTTTTTGTTGGTTTGTAATTCCTTATGCATTCAGTGAGCCAACTGGTCCATGAGGCCACTCAGGAATGGAAGATTGTCATCCTTTCTCTTCCCAAATCTTTTCTGTGGGCAGCCATGTTAGCAAGTCTCATTTCTGACACCAACTAAGTAGAGAAAAACACCTTTTCACTGATTCTGCATTCATGAATTCAGCTAACTGAACATAGAAAATTTTTGGGAAAAAAAATCCTTGCATCTATCTTGAATGTGTTATAGACTTTTTCTTGTCATTATTCCTTAAGCAATACAGTGTAACAACATTTACATAATATTTATATTGTGTTAGATATCACAAGTAATCTACAAATGACTTAAAATATATATGGGAGAATATGTATAGGTTGTATGCAAAATACTACACCTTTTTACTTAATGGAATGTAGTATCCAGGGATTTTGGTATCTGGGTCCTGCAATGAATTCCCTTTGGGAACTGAAGCACAGTTGTGCTCTCAATACTTTATTTCTGGCACTGCATGGGCGGAAAGGTGTGGTGCCTTTCCTCATACATCTTAAAGTTCATAGTTAACACTCCTATAACAAAAAAGACAAGTTAACAAGGGAAAGGCATTAAAAAATGTATCTAATCAAGGTTCTACATGATGCAGGAGACTTCAGAATGAATACCCACCAAGACACAAGGAAAAGTCTGTGTCTATGCTTAGGTTTAATGAAGCTTGGACAGCCGTGGAGAAATGTGATTGGACAGAATATGATCTAATGGTAATCGACTGAGTGTGGAAATCCAGAAATACCCATCTTTTCAGATTCTTCTTGAACTCTGAATAGCATTCCTTTCTTTTGGAGGCAGAGCAACTGCGGAATGAGTACCTTATGATCTACTATCAGAATAGGTCAGAGAATTTCTTTATGGCCATTTCCTACACAGGAGGATGGGGGAAGGTTAGAGTAATGTTTCTGAGCCTTATGATTTGCTTTGGGGCAGGGGTTCTAGTTTCTATGATCCACCTTGAAGAAAAGGAATTCTAGTTTCTGGAATTGCCTTTGGGAGAGTCAAAGAGGGCTGAGAGACAGGAAAGCAGAACAAGGTCAAAGTTCTTGGTTTTGAGACTGCTTCCAAGACCTTCCAGTCTGCTTTGGTTCGAAGAACTCAACATGCCAAAGCACCATACTTTGGGGTATTGTGATCTGAGCTCCAGCAATCAGATATATGTGGGAGGTTCCCACATCAAGCAATTCTGCAAGTATCCAATTCCCAGTGCACACCAACTGGGCATCCTACAATTTAACTCAATTCTGATATTACCTGGAATTACAGATGAGGACTTAGTCCTATGGGACTGTCCCCACCTCTGATGCCAATCCCCAGTCCAGGTTTTGCTTCTGACCAACTAGCCATAAATCAGAGGCTCCCACAATCCCTGCACTCATTCTTTTCAATTGTTTGCTGGAATGGCTCTCAAAACTCAGGAAAACAGTTGCCCTACCAGGTTATCAGGTTTCTATAAAAGGGTACAACTCAGAACAGGCAGAACAAGCTCCGAGGGGGCATGGAGCTTTGGTGGAGGCTTTCTTATGGTGGATTAAATCATCGGCCATTGGTGATTTAAATCAATCTTCAGATCCTTTCTCCTGTGAAAGTTGCAGCCCTCAAATCACATGGTTAGGTCTCCTGGCAACCAGTTCCCCATGCTGTAGTCATCTAGGACTTTTCCAAAAGTCACCCCCTTATACAAACTCAGATGAGGTTGAGAGGGGCTTGTTCTGAATAACATAGATGTTTCTTTTACCATTTAGGAAATTCCAAGAGTTTTTGGAATTCTGGGTGGGCAACAAGATGAAGACCAAATATATATTTCTTATTGTAAGTCACAAAATCATGTAACCCTACTCCATCTTCATCTTCTGCCACTCTTGCACTTGTTCAGGAGACTTTTGTTCCTCCCTCAAACACAATAAGCTTTTTCTGCCTCAGGGCCTTTGCACTCTGCTCATTGTGCATAAAAGTGATCACTTTCATGAATGGTAATTCAGCCCAGATATTATCTCTTCAAAGACACCTTCCAGATCCCCATCCTGGCTGGCTCCTGGCTGGTAACTTATCTTGTGATCCTCCATATCATAGTAAATATTTTCATCTTTGTGAACCCTATGATGATCTCTGTTACAACTACTCTTGTAGCATAAAAGTGGCTATAGACTAAATGGCTGTGGTTATGAGGCATAAGTCTCTTTATAGAAACTGTTAAAAGATTAAATTATAAATCTGGTTTTGCAGATCTTAATTGGCTTTTTTTTTTTTTTTTTTGTGATTCCAGAATCAGGTTAGCCTAAATCCAAAATGGTTCAGCATGCTCACTCTATAACATGGGCAGGTTTTATTTATAGACAGAGAAAAGAAAGTGATTTGCAGAAAACAAAATGAGGCCAGGTGCCGGGATGCACACCTGTAATCCCTGTGGCTTGAGAGGCTGAGGCAGGAGGATTGAAAGTTCAAAGCCAGCATCAGCAACTAGCAAGGCCCTAAGCAACTAAGTGAGGCCTTATGTCAAAATAAAAAATAAAAAGGGATGGGGATATGGCTCAGGGGTTAAGTGCTCCTGGATTTCAATCCCTGGTAACAAGAAAAAAAAACACCAAACTGAGGTACAGAGACAGCCCTAATGGTTTTTAGTCCTCCTCTTATTTGAAGATGGGTTGAATTGTTGAAAGTTAGTCATCTATGATTGGCTAAGACTCAGCTACCTGTTATAGGAGTAGGTTACCGTCTGTTTGCTCTTTAAGTTAGGTTACAATTCACTGTGTGGATAAACTTGAAAGCCAAACTTAGGATGCATTGGGAGCAGCTTTAGAACAAACTTAATAGCACTGAAGTTTGAATTTCATGACGATTTCACATATCATTAAGTATTCCTCTTTTTTGGTCAACTATTTGATAATGTGAAAATCATCATTAGCTTGTAGGTTACAAAAGCAGGATTTGACCCATGAATGATTGTGCTTGACTGCTCCCTGCTCTATACCATTATCCTTATGTTATGTTTTTGCTGCGCCCCTCCCCTGACTCAGGCAATGGCAAGGCCCTACTGAGGTGGATGGCGCAAGGCGTCCATCCTCTGGAGGAGCGCAGTATGTTTCTGGGAATGGGCTGGTTTGTTTTTGTATTCCTTTAATAAGTATAGTTGCGATTTCTCATATGACCATTAAGTATGAAGGAAAAAACATGACTTTCCCAATTAATGCAACTACTTCTAAAGAATAGATCTGTTTGCTCTAAATGCAATGATTCAGCTGTGGAGCGTAAATTGTTAATGTCTAATGAAAAACTCCCTGTATTCCTGTCAAGGAAGTTTTTGAGAAATTAAATTAAAATCTAGAGAAGAAAAATTAATGTTAAGAAGACAGATTAGTGCTTAGTACTGGGCAACTTGTTCTTGTTCCTGTGCACAGTGGTTTGTGCTCTTACTCTTGTTTGATTAAAATTAATAACAAGTCAACCACTTGCTGTAACCATGGCACCGGTTCCAGTCAGTAAGTCAAGAAAGAATAGTCAAGGTATAGGCCAATAGTTTGGGACATTTCTAACTATTATTAAAAATTAACTAAGCAGAAACAGCTCAAAGCAAAACGCGAACTGAAAGTACAAATGCTTGCTTATGCATAAGCCAAGATACATTCTTCTATTCTAATTGTAGATACGTAATATTTTGTTTCTTTGAATAATGATTCTTGTTTTGTAACCACAAAGTACTGTGAGCCTGCCAAAATGAAAAGTATATATGATCAACTTCACAAGTAAAGATTGGGACCAACACCTTCACTTTGGTGTCTGTGTTGTTTCTCCACCCCCCTTTCGCCGACTCCTCACCATCCGTTCGTCTCCTGAGACCCCCTGTTGGAGCTGGTCTCGACATGTTTTTATTTTTCCTAGTGTCTGACATTATCTTATGTATTCATTTGTTTGTTTTTCTCTCCCTCTTCTGGTAGACTGTAAGCTCCCTGAAAGCAGGTTATTTGATGTATCCACTACATTATTTCTATTGACTGAAGCTGTGCCTGGAACATAAGAGATGGTCTATGAATATTTGGTGATTTAAAGAATATGTTGTGGGAGACTGCCACGTCATGTGACCAGTGTTCTTCTTCTCCTGATTGGTTGAGGCTCTGTCAGTCACTTCCAGTGATCTGGCCACTCTTAAGTAGCTAAAGATGGTAGCCCCGATCTTGAGATTAGACATAATGCAAGCAAATGTGTCTTCATGCGTGGGCATGCCTTCCTACATCCCCAGGGATTGAGCTACGCTCACCTGTTCTTTTAAGATATTACCCCTTACCCTGTTTGGGATAGAATGTTCCTTGGAAACGCCCTTTGTATGTCCCCTTCTCTTTCTCTGCCTTTGGGTGTGGCCTTCCTAAATGTCAGTCAACCTGCTGACAGCAGACATCATGAAGCTAGACTCAACCCCCTGAACCTGACCCCTTGCCTCATTTGAATGGCTTCTCCTCAATAAAGGGGTTCAGCATGCCCTCCTCTCTCTCTTTCTGTGGACCCTTAAGGTCAGAGGAGCCATCACAGGAACCCAAAGAAAAAGGTATCTCTGTCTCTTGTGTGGTTATTTGGTGCAGCCCAGTTCCCCTGGAGTAACCCCTGAGTGTTTTAGTCGCGAGCAATGTGGCATTATATAGTTCATGAGTCACTATATCTAATAAGGTCTCACCTCTAAGCATCTCATGTATATCATATTACAGGTGACACACCCTATCCAGGTCTTCCCCTCTCCCTGGCTGTTCCTATAGTCATCTCTCAAGCCTTCCTGACCTCTTGTCCCTCATTCCAGTCTCTCTCACTTGTGTTATATACCCTGATAAAGTGTTTCTTTTATCATTGCCTTTCTCAGAAAATAACAGCTTATCACTGTCTTTCCCATACCAAGCCCACCCCCCTCCTTTGGGCATTCAAGGCCCTTACCAATCAATTCCCCTGCTTTGCCAACCTGTCCCTGGGCCTACTCTATAAGGAGCCTTCTGCTCCTGCAGCCTCATTGTCACAGAATCTACTGCTCTTTCCGGCTCAGCTCTTTGCTCAGGAAGTTCATCAGAACCAGTTGGCTTTCCCTGTAGGAAGGAACTGGACCCCTTTAGAATGTGAGGTCAGTGTGCAGCAAGTGGTGGGGAAACCAGGAAGCGAGGCACTGGGCCTGAGGAAAGCTGGAGGATGGTAAGTAATCAGGACCAAACATGGCAGAAGAGTTAATAAGTGAGTTAGGAGGGTCTTAGTTATCATTGAAAAGCGCTGCTTGGTTGGGTTGACCAGGCCAATTATTATTATTATTTTTTCAACCCACTGTGCAGACAAACATGTGGAGAATCTTGTTAAAATGAAGATTCGGGAAGTAGGTCTTGGGTGGAGGCCTGAGGCTCTCCATTTTTAATAAGCTCCCAGGATGCCCAAACTTCTGGTTCTGAGATGATTCTTTGAATGTTGAGGGTCTAATTAAATGCTCAGAAAAAGTGCTTTGTCCACGTGACTTACAGGAACAGAAGGCAGTCAGCCTACCCCTCCAGGGCCTGCCCATATGTCATGAGAACCCCACAAAGGAGTGAGCCCACAGCAAAGACGTTTCTTACATTCTAAACGACTGAAAGAAATGTAGGGTGACTCAAGTCTCCTTGATGATGAAGGGGATGCTGGAAACGGAGGACAAAGCTGAATGTGTGAGGCGGCAAGAAAGGGAAGCAGCATCTTTAATCCTGAGATGGCAGTAAAAATAGCCGCTGTGAAAAAACAGATTCTAATGTTGGCTGGCTGGCTGGCCTGCATACACACACACACACACACACACACACACACTGTAGGCTGAAGTGCTATACTTCTTTTTTTTTTTTTCCTGGTACAGATGGATTGTCTCTACAGAGAAGAGAGATAATCCATCTGATCATCTTCTGATCTACCATAGAATACAGTTCAGAATCCATTTCTGGCTTGAGGACTAGTCATGGTACTTCACCCTATCAAAACTGCTTGGGTTGTTTCTGTCATGTGCATCTCCAAACAGAAGAGTATTTTGTTGGTACAATAAACGTGACTCTGATATCAGTTCCTCTTTAACGATTAGCCTGGTCCTTGTATCTTTGGCTAATCATTAGCTGTTCTTTTGATGAATTTATATGTCCTTTCCGCTTGGCCTTTGTCAAACCATAAGGTATCCTGACTCATAATTATTTTTAAGGCCACTTTCCTCATCACAGTGATCTCACCTTCCTTTTTTTTTTTTTCTAGAGGAACTTCTACTCGCGTGACTGGACTCTGATCTTGGCATAGAACCGTGGCAATGGTAAGTTGTGGAGTGTCTCACCCTACCTAGTGCCAGGTACAGTCAGGTACAGGATGTGTATTCAAGGGACTGTTGATTTAAGCAAAGTGTTGTTTGCTCAATAAAGAGGAAGTAGGAGGGCAGTTCCTTTCTTTTTTTCTTTTTTTTGAACACCATTTTAATTTTTTTCAGGGGTAGTGAGTAACTTGACCCTGAAAATTAATTCAAAAACAGAATCCTTTGAATTCTTTTGAATATAGAAATGAGAACATAGACATGAGTTAAAGTTTTCTCTCTGCAGAAGCACTACGTGATCAATTTAGGCAAAAGAAAAAGGAAAAGTAAGAGATGACTACTGTGATCATTTTGATGTGGCCCCATCGGGTCAGGCTAATCCCAAGGGGTGCTTCTTAGTAATGTGTGCTGGTCGTCTGCCTCCTGCTTTCAATTAGGATCAGGCTCCTTGGTTATCTGATCTATGGGACAGGCATGAAATTGGATCCCTTTGAGAGTTCTGTGAAGTTCAGTGCTGATGTGGAAGGGGAGCCTTTTGGCTACAAATGTGGCTATACCTAAGGTTGGCCATCTGTTCTTCTCCCATCCAAAGTAGGTTTCTGAATAGGCAGGGGATTTCGATCCCTGGTCTTCTGGGAAGAAATACTAGAAGAAGCAACTTATACCTGGAGAACAACTAAAGATCCTGACAGCTCTGGATGACTTCTTTTGGGAAGATGGATATGTAAACTATCCTGAACACATGGGAATATACTTTTTAATTATTATTATTATTATTAGTTTTAGATGGACATGATGCCTTCATTTTGTTTATTTATTTTTATGTGGTGCTGAGGGTTGAACCCAGTGCCTCACACATGCTGGGCAAGCACTCCACCACTGAGCCACAACCCAGCCTCGGAATATACTCTTAAAAAATGTTTTTTGCATTTGACATTCCAGAATTTTCTTCATGATCCCTGACACTCAAAGGCTTATTCATGTTTACCCCAAATCTCTTACGCTTTAATTTAAAATCCACTTCTTGTTGCTTGATTCTCTCTGGACACAAGAACATTTATTCAGAATGTTTATGGTGTCCTTTCTGTGTTCTGGGTGTAGTACTAAGGATCAGGGGACTCAACATTAATGGATACTATTCCTATCTTCAGCAAGCTCACAGCTTTCCTCTACATAAAGACTGTAATCCAATGATTTTTTGGTGTGCTTTAAAGAATCACCTCAGTTGTTTCCCTCTTTTGTTTAGAACCTGTCTTTCCATCATGACTGTCATTTCACTGGACAGAGAAAGGTCATTTTTAAATGAAAAGAAAATCACAAGATACAGCTACAATGTTGAAATTCCCCACTATTTAACATCATTTTACTTTAGACATTACTCTCATGTAAAATGATTTTTAAAATTTTTTTAGTTATAGATGGACACAATATCTTTCTTTATTCATTTATTTTTATGTGGTGTTGAGGATCGAACCCAGTGCCTCACATGTGTGATACAAGCGCTCTACCATTGAGCTGCAGCTCCAGCCTTGTAAAAATTATTTTTAAACAGTAGTAATAAGAGGGTAAATAATATTTTTGGATTCTGGGTTTTTTTTCCACTTAATATAAGAAAATGTTCAAAATAAAATGATAAATGAACTAGGATACAGAAATTATGTATTCACTCTAATCTTATGCTTTCTCTAATCTCTTTGTTAACTTTTATTTATATTACATTTTATAGTGTATTAAAATTGTTTACTCTAATACTAAAATTATTTACTATAAACTATGAGTGTTTAGTTTTCTTTTTTTTATTGGTTGTTCAAAACATTACAAAGCTCTTGACATATCATATTTCATAATTAGATTCAAGTTTTCTTAATTCTTTAGTTTGTTTTGAATTTTCTGATTCTCTACGATGACCATATGTGCTCTGGGGCTTTTATTTTGATTTTTTTGCAGTAATGGCTATTGAACCCAGGGGTGCTCTACCACTGAGCTACATGCCCAGCCTTTTCAGTGTTTAATTTGAGGCAAGGTCTTGCTAAGTTGTCCAGGCTGGCCTTGAACTTGCCATCCTCCTGCTTCTGCCTCCTGGCTGGCTGACCATACATTTTAAAAGCCATTGTATTCAAGTAATTTTAAATGATTTTTATGAGTTGTAAGTTGCTTTTAGTGAGATGCATAGACTTTAAGGTTGCTGGTAGAGTATTGACCAGAGTCTCTACCCAGGCAGCACACTCCTCCATCAAGACAGTACCTTTTATCCCTCCAAGAAGCTCCTCCATGCCCTCCCAGGTCAGCCCCTCTCTGCTCTCCACTCCATCCCAGAAACACAACCACTGTTATGACTGTCATCTCCATAGACGAGGTTTGTCTTTTCTAGAACATCCCACAAGTGGAATTAAAGCACGTGACTCTTTTCTCTGAGCATTATACTTTTTGTAACTCATTCATGTATCTGTATGAATTGTTGTTTCTTTTTTTTTTTTTTTTTTTGAATTGTTGTTTCTTCCACCTTTCCTTTTTATTGCTCATTAGTATACCACTGTATTGTACTCAAATCTTTCTGATGTTTATTGTTTTTCTTATTAATATAATAACAATAATACTTCATTGATTATGGTATAGCACCTATTTCTTCTTGCCAGTCCCCCAACCCTAGTACTGGGGATTGAATCCAAGGGTAATCTACCATTGAGCTCCATCCCCAGCCTTTTTTATTTTTTTGAAACAAGATCTCACTAAGTTGCTGAGGCTGACCTTGAACTTGCAATCCTCCTGCCTTAGCCTCTCAAGAAGCTGGGATTGCAGGTGTGCACCGCTGCTCCTGGCTGGCATAGCACCTATTTCTAGCTATTCACTTCCATCATTCTTTTCTACATGCTCTCGGTTTCCTTTGCCTACTATTACAATAAGCCTTCCTGGGATGGATGAAAACCCCATCTTGCCTGAAGGTTAATGGTACATTGTGCCCTAGAATTTAATTAATACAGGTACTTAAAGGACTAACAAAGAATAAATTTTTTTGCCTTATTCCTGGGCGGGGGGGTAAGAATCACTTAGAATGCAAATAGATAAACTAAACCACCCTTGTAAGTCCCTCTATCAATTTATCTTGTTAGATATTAATTTTAATCCCATAATAGTCCCTCAGCAATGCAGTTTGCTTTACACTTGAATACAATGTCTGAGTACCACCTAAAAATTTTTCAGTACTGGAGCTGAAAAAGAACATTGTGAAATGTTACTCAGAAAGCTGCTTCAGGGCTGGAGATGTAGCTCAGTGATAGAGCTTTTGCCTAGCATGTGAGAGGCCCTGGGTTCAATCCCCAGCACCATAGACACACATTCACCCACACACAATCTCATGGAGGGGCAAAGACTAAGTTAGGCCATAGGAATTTTGATAGCAAATCATCAATTTGCTTATTATTAAGGATATACAGTAGAGGGAAAAGAAGTAAGGTGCCTGTATTAGGTTCAGAGAGCTGCTGTAACAAAGTATCCACAAAATGGGTGGCTTAAAATCATAGAAATTTATTGCCTCACAGTGTTGGAAACCACAACTCCAAAATCAAGGTGTCAGCCTGGCCCCTGCTCTCTCTGAGACCTATACGGAAGACCTTCCTCAACTCTTCTGAGCTTATGGTGGTTTCCTGGTGGTCTTAGGTGTTCCCTGACTGTCAGCTGTGGAACTCCAGTCTGTGCCTTTGCCATTATACTGCAGTCACACTGTATCTGTCTCCATGTGGCTCTCTTCTTATAGGATGGCATCTTAACTATGTTGCAACAACCTATTTCCAAATAAAATCACAGTCTGGAGTACTGGGGGTTAGGACCCCAACATGTCTTCTCAGGGATACAATTGAACTGACCACAGTGCCCGAGGAGGCTGGTGTCATGGACCTCTACTTTCCTCTGGTCAGTTGTATAGCGGGTAATGAGTGAGTTTTGGACATTGACCATATCCAGGACACGAAAGCCTGGTGTTTCAACAGAGGCCCATGCCCTGTGGTACCTGAGGCCTTGGATGGGCTCAATGTGCCCACAATCGGCCAGAGCAGTCCAGGCCAAGACAGTCTAGCATATACAATTCAAATTTGATTTGCTGGAGAACTACTCCAAGGATATGAAAATCTTGCATTCCTTTAAACTTGTAGCATGTCCTTAGATCAAATTAAATTATTAGAAAGCTTTAGCTCTGTTCTACACTGTTTTACCACTTTGTAACAATGCTCCGCCTTGTTTCTGCTTTGGCATTGAGGAATACTATAAGAAAAAGACAAAAGAACTTCATTATTATATTTATTATGGCAATGTGGTTAGAACCATCTTAAGTGATGATGATGATGATAATGATGGCAGTGATGATAGCCATCTAATTTCTTTTTGTTTTAGTATTTGCTTTTTTGGGGGGGGGAGGGTTCTGTGCTAGCTAAGTGCTTTCCTTAATTATCCTATTGCATTATTATAACAACCCTGTAAGTTGATATGCCCTGTAAGTTGATATATTCCCAATATACAGGTGAGAAAAATGAAGGCCACACAGAGAGAAAGGATTGGTGACACGATTCAGGCCCAGGTCTATCCCACACCAGTGCCTGTGCTTCTTTCCACTGGGCTTCTCACTGCAGCAGGGGCTGACCACTCCCTCTATCTTTAGCCTCTGGACAATGTACTCTCCTGGGTTTCCTTTTATCTCCAGGGCTGCTCCTTCTCAGTCATTCTTGATGGGTTTCCCTCTGCTGGACCTGTAGTGTCCTAGGTCTTGTCCTTATCCTCTGCTTTCTCCCTGGGTCATCTCATCATATACTGTCCACTTGCTGAGGCAACCTAAGTATATTACTTTAGACTTGCCTTTCAGGACTTGTATAACCAACTGTCCTTTTGACAACTCCACTTGGATGCCTAATGGACATCCCAAACTTCACATGTTGAAAATAGAACTTTCAAATCCCACCCACCCCCCCACTACCACCCCAAATCTGATAGTCCTCCTCCAGTTTTCCCCATCTGAGGGTGAGTGATAGCACTCTTCACCCAGATGCTCAAAGAAAATGATGGAGAGTTATACTTAATTCTTTTCTTTCTTCACCTCCCACATCAGCCCATCAGCAAGTTCTGTCGCCTTTGCTCCAAAACATGTGCTGAATCTGCCTGTTTATTTCCATCTGAGCTATTTCATTCTAGTCTAGCAACACTTCCCACTCCCAATCTTGGCCCAGACTCTCAACTGGTCTCTGCATCTCCCTACAGCAGCCCGAGTGATCTTTTTAATGTGCAGATCAGATTCCCATGGCCCCATCTCCTTCCTTAAAACCTGGTGGTGGCTTCCTCCTTCCCTTAGAATAAAATGGAAACTTCTTATCCAGCTCAGAAGGGCTGCCTTGCCCAGACCCCAACCTGTGTCTCTACTTTTCTTTGCTTTTTTCTATCTTTAATTTTTATTATGGAAAAGTTTGAACATATGCAAAAGTAAACAAGTTATTATAAGGACACTTTGGCACACCTATCGATAATTATTAACTCATCGTCAATATTATTTCTTCTTTACTTACTTCCTCCTATCTGTGTTCTTTGATAATGTATTTCTAATATCATTTCATCTGGAAGTTATTTCAATTCTATCAGAGTAAACGTCTTAACAATTAAAATATAACCATAGTGCCATTATCATATCTAAAAATCTCAAGATGCCTTAATGTCGTTAAATATCAACTCTGTTCAAGTATCCAATTGTCTCATAAACCTCTATTTTTTTCTTTCTTATTGTTTGATTCAGGATTCAAATAAGGTTTACACAATCATGATTACTGATATGTCTTTTTAATCTCTTAAACTACAGTCCCCCTCCATCTGTCTCTCTCTCTCTCTCTCTCTTTTAATACCCTTTGCAATTTATTGAAGCAACTAAGTCTTTTTTTTTTTTTTCCTGTACTGGGAATCCAAGCCAGGGCCTTGCACATGCTAGGAAAGTACTCTACCTCTGAGATATATGCACTCTGGATTTTGCTGATTGCAATCTTTTGGTATGTTTTAACATTTTCCTCTTCTATTTGCCATATATATATATATATATATATATATATATATTTTTTTTTTTTTTTTTTTTTTTTTTTTTGCTCTGGAGGCTTGATTGGATTCAGATTTGATTTTTCTTTCCTTTTTTGAAGGTATGAGACTACTTTGTAGTTAATGGTATAACTTCTTGTACCACTCACCTCCATCCCACCAACTCAGCCACAGTGACCTCTGGTTCTTTCTAGAAGCTACTTGCAGCCTCAGAACCTTTGCAGTAACTGTTTCCTCTGCCTGTAACACTTTCCCTCCTTCTTTGCATGGTCAGCTGCTTCATGTCATTCAGCTCTCAGCCTAAGTGTCACTCATTTGAACAGCCCATCCAGGCCCTCTCTATCTGCTTTGTAGCACTTCTCACCACCAGGCATTTTGTGTAGGTGCTGGGGATTGAACCCAGAGCCTCATGCATGCTAGCAAGTACTCCACTAACTACATTCCCCAGCCCACCACCAGGCACTTCATAGAATATTTATTTGTTGGCTTGTTTATACTCTGCCTCCCCTTGAACCAGAACATCAACTCCACAAGGGCAAGAGCCTCATTCACAGTCACTGCTGTATCCTCAACGTACGGTCTGAGCCACCGTAGTTACTCAGCAACTATATGCTGAATGAGCTGCCTCTGTGTTGGTGAGATGCTGCTTCTCAGTCACCTCACTCTCTCTGTTCTCAGGCAACCAAAGGAGGTACCATCAAAGCTGCATCAGGATTCAATGCTGTTGAGGATGCCCAGACCCTGCGGAAGGCCATGAAAGGGCTGGGTAAGTGTCCTGCAGGAGGTGAATCCTCCCTTGTGTGTTTATAGGAGAATCACATGGGAGGATGCCATTTGCACTGGCAACTGGGAATAGGTTTCCCCTTAGGAAAACACAGTGAGGCCTGGGATGTAGCTCAGTGGTAGAGCACTTGCCTAACATGTGCAAGGCCCTAAGTTCCATTCCCAGAACCACAGAAGTAAAAAAGAAAGAAAGACCACGGGAACAAGTTGGCTTTGTAAGACAAATCGGATGGTAGGGCATTAAAAAATTATCCACTTAATACAGAATTTTAAATTTAATGCACTCATAATGGATTTCTCCAGTTGCTTAAAGCTGCTGTTTGAATTATACCATAAACCTCTGTATAAAACTTTATGTATTTGTTTTCCAATAAGTGCTGGTCTGTGTATAGTGCCATAGCTTTACCAAGCACTGCCACAAACGTTATCCCATTGGATAGATACAACAAACCTGTGACTTAGTGCAAATGGCTATTGTCATTTTAGCCCGATTTTACAGATAGAAAACAGACCCAGAGAAGCCTAATAACTCTCACCAAGTCACATAATAGGTGCAACTGAGCTTTGGCTGGCTTGCTAGAGGTGGTTCCCAGCCTCCAGCTCAGGCCTGCCAATTCTAAGTCCCTTGAGTTCCTCTGCTTGGAACTGGGGTGAATGGCATAGCCACAGCACCACCAGCATGAATACAAGGAATTTTAGGTAAGAAGGCTGGTCGTGTCTTCCATGACACCGTCCTTCATTTATCTCCACCACCCCCAGAGCCACAGGCCTTGCCCTGAATGAGCAGAGTCAGGTGGAGAGCACTGTAGCTACCCTGGCCTAGTTCCTGCTGCTAAGACCTTGTCAGGGCACACTTTGGGTCAGAGAAGTGTCCCTTGGTTCTTAGCTATTATTTAGAATCTCTTTGAGATTTGGGTGAAATCCCTCAACCATGGTATCTAATTTCTCAATCTTTCTATCCAAAAAAGAGTTTATTTGACTTAACTTTGATGCTACTAATATTAACAGCAGCATTAACAAGAACAGCAAATTAGGCTGTACCATGAGTGGGGCATAAACATAGATGTTTTATGTGGATTATTTCCTTTTAACCCTGAGAGCAGTTCACTTCACTTATGAGAGAGAGGCTGAGGTGTAGGGAGATTAGCTGACTTTCCCAAGGTCTCAGAACTAATATGTGATATAGTCAGGATTCTAGGAAATTCCAGGTAGGCAATCTCAGGCCATCTGACTTCATAGCTGGAGTCTAGGCCCCTGTGCTCTCCTGCTGACCCCCTCTGAGCAGAACATTGCTCTGAGTCTATGTGTTCTTCTCAGTTTCTTTTTTCTTTCTTTTTTTTCCCTCTTCTTGCTCTTTTTTCTCTTCTTCCTCCAAGTGAAATAGAAAACATACTGGACTCACCTATTGTTTTCAGGTTCATCTTAATTATTTGGTGTATAACATGAATATAATTTAGAGAAAATATTATATAGCACTTGGGATTCTCAAAACAAGAGTGGAGACATTTGGCAAAATCAACCCTTTTCAGTGGTTGCCTTGTGTGTGCCAATGAGAGCTTGGACTGTTGAAGGAGGAAGGATTATAACACCTAGTCATGATGGTCAATTAGTGCATGGACATCACTGAGCTAGGCACAAAAAGATCTATGTGGGGATGCTACTTAGAAAGAGCCACCTGTACATTAGCATCCACATACCAGAGAGAACATTCCACCTTTTGTTTTGGGGGATTACCTTATTTTGCTTAGCGTGATATTTTCCAGCTCTATCCACTTACCTGCAAATGCCATCATTTTATCCTTCTTTATGGCTGAGTAATATTCCATTGTACATATCTTTCTTTTACATTTTCTTTATCCAAATACACTCTACTGTCATGTATATTTAAAAAGAAAAAGTTAAAAAGTCACTTCAAAAAAAAAAAACAATAAAAAAATAAATACCAAAAAAGAAAAGAAAAAGAAAGAAAGCCTCAGACATGGCAGGTAACAACCAATTCCAGAGTCATGACCCTAAGTGCAAAGGGCGAGGGAGTCATCTAAACTGACAGGAAGCTGGGAGAATAGGGTGCGGTATGGGTAGGTGGAGTACAATAATCCAAGAGCTAAATCTGTGAATGCAGCTGTGCCTGGTGTCCTTTCCTTTGGGAAAGGAGAATGAATGAAAGATTGAGGAGAGCCTCCAAGGCCAGCCACAACCCTATGGGAAATCCAGCCACCAGGGGGAGCCATTGTGTATTTCCAAGCAGGTGAGGAACATGGTGAGCTTTTCCTTTTAGTAAAAAGAATCTGGCACGACTCTGATAAGACTAATTAGAAGGTAAAAATATTGGTTAGCATTTTACAGTTGTCTAGGAAGAAATCCTGAAGCCCTTAATTGGAGTGGTAGTGCTAAGAGTCAAAAAGAGATCATGGATGCAAAAAAAAAGGTTGTATTTTTTTTTGCGTGACTTGGCAGGAAATTTAAATATGGAGGTGGATTAAAAAAAAATCAAAGCTATTTTGAGAATACAAACTTGGCCAACTGGAGGAAGGGTGGTGTCTTTCACAGAAATAGGAGATGAGAAAAAGGTAAGGAAACTTCTTCCTAGCTGAGAGTTCTGAAAGAGAAAAAGATGGTTGTGTCTTTTTTTTTTCTCTTTTTTTAACACCAACAGAAAGTAGGCCCCTATCTTATGTGAACTTAAATTTCTCTAGCTTTACTCCCCATACCTCACATTTTTCCAGATCTCTAATCTTGCAAAGAATAACTATGGTAAACCTATATGTTTTTCATTTCATTCCAAAATAGATCAATAGAAACACTTTTATAAATACCATCACAACTTTCCATAAGGCATAAACAATGAGGAAGCAGAAAAGTTACTAAATGTTCAGCTGTTAAAAAGATGAGGGGCCAGTTTGAAAATTAGCATAAAGTCCCCTTATAAAAAGCAAAACTTGGAACATTTCTAATGTTAAGGTTGGTTAAGATATTGTATCATGGGAACTTGTCTTTAGTTTTAAAAAGGGAACCATTGAAGATGGAGAAAGATAGCTCGAATGAAATGACAAACACAATCACTGTTTTAAATCACATTGAATACCGTGTCAGCCAGTTTAAACTCTGAGAAACACTCCATCTGAGAAATTAAATACAAGTTTGAATTTCTTCAAAAGGCATAGGAAAAACAGAAGAGGCAAAACCCTAGAAGACAGCAGATCTGAAAGACAAGAAGAGAATCCCAGAGAAGAATTTTCCTAGTTGATGTTTATTGGATATTGAGTAGGTGCTGGGCTTTGTGCTAAGTTCTTCGCTTTAGCCTTTGCAGTAACTCGGTGAGGGAAGTCCTGTAATCATTCACGTTTATAGATAAGGAAACTAATGCTTAGAGAGGTTAACTATTCTGCTAATTAAAGAAGCTAAGACTTAAACTTCCATCTGTATTCCAATAAAATAGACAAACGCTCAGAACAAGGACTTTTTTTCCGAGTAAGCTGTCTTACTACTGTTGGAGTAACTCCAGTGTCTGCAGAGGAACCCATTTTCCAATTTCATTCTCAAATCAGTCACTAATTGTCACCATCTTATCCCCAGGCACCGATGAAGACGCCATCATTGGAGTCCTCGCCTACCGCAACACGGCCCAGCGCCAGGAAATCAGAACAGCCTACAAGAGCAACATTGGCAGGGTAGGTGCAGCCTCTCTGCTCTATTCCTGTGACAGGGGACTTGTCAGGCAGCAGGGAAGCAGGACCTCTCCCAGAGGCACATGTCTGAAGGACCCTTTGTTTTAAAAGATGGATCCTTCATCTTGTTTAAAGATGTTCTTGTGCTGGGCGCAGTGGCACAGGCCTGTATTCCCAGCGGCTTGGGAGGCTGAGGCAGGAGGATCGCCAGTTCAAAGCCAGCCTCAGCAACTTAGCGAGATCCTGTCTCTAAATAAAATATTAAAAATGGCTGGGGATGTGGCTCAGTGGTTAAGTGCCCCTGGGTGTAATCCCTGGTACTGAAAAAAAAAAAAAAGATGTTCTTGAAGACAGTGGTTACTGGAGTCTGGGAAGTCTGTGATGAAGGCAGAGACGAAGGCAGGATGGGTACCTGGAAAGAGCTGGAGAGGAGGGATAAATTTTAACGTTCTGTAGCACAGAAGGATGACTATGGTTATTAATTAATTGAATATTTCAAAATAACTAGTCAAGAATATTTTGAATGTTCCAAACACAAAGAAATAATAAATATCCGAGGTGATAGATAGGCCAGTTATACTGATTTGGTCATTACACATTATCTACATGAATTGAAATGTCACACTGTACCCCATATATATTCATAATTACTAAACATCAATTAAAAACACTTAATATTGCCTGGGTGCTTATGTCTGCAATCTCATCTACTCAGGAGGCTGAGACAGGAGGATGGCAAATTGGAGGATTGCCTTGGTAACTTAGTGAGACTGTCTTGAAGTAAAAAATAAAAGGAGTTGAGGATGTAGCTCAGTGGTAGAGCACTCCTGGGTTTAATTTCTAGCACTGGAAAAAAAAAGTGTTTTCAAAAAAATTTTTTTAAAAGATATTCTTGGTAAGATGGTGATGACATAGACATCATTACCCTAGGTATTTGGGGTGTGGTACTATATCGTGTACAACCAGAGAAATGAAAAGCTGTGCTGCAATTGTGTACAATGAATCAAAATGCATTCTGCTATTATATATACCTAATTAAAATAAATAAATTTAAAAAATAAAATATAGACATTTATCATATCATTTGCTCAATAAATGACTGGAAAATAAAATACCAAAACAAAACAAAACAAAAAGATATTCTTGGTATTCTCTACCATGCTCATCAAGAAGTGACTTTAGGGTTGAGTCAGACCTCAAGGCCAATCTTGATCCTTTTAAACAAAGTCCTCGACACAGGGCCTGGGTCTATGGCCTCAATCACTGCCCTTCAGAGCATTAGGCAAGGCTGAGCTTCCAGAGATGGTTTCTTGACCCTGCAGATGAAGACTTGCCAAACCGACTAAAATATTCAAACTGGGGTGTTTTAAATAGTCTCTTCTAGGATGTAGTATCCTGACTCTTCCACCTAAATCTATTTGCAGAATACGTTCATTCCTTCAATGAGACTCAGTTGAGGGACACCCTCTTAAGTTCTAAAACAGGGATGTATGTGTGTTCACATATGTAAATGTATGTATGTGTTGTAGCTGATGGATTGGGAGAGTGTTCACTCCCCACATTTTCTCCTTTTGATTTGAATCCCACATCTCTCAGGAACTCTCTAGTCTTTGTTTTCATTGACTCATTCACCAGAATCTTTTCCATCAAGTCTCGCCATCACTTTGGAACACCCATGAGTATGGTTATTGAGGAAACCACATCAATGAGTGTCTCCAGACCTCAGAGTAGAGAGACTCTATGGCAAGTTTGCCTGTCCTTGAGAGATTTCACAGCCAGGCAAACTGAGGCTCCTTCTCAAAGAAAGGCACCTCCCTGTTGGGTAGGGCTGTGCTGGCCCAGCTGCTCCCCACAGCATCTGCTTGCAAACTCTGGGTATCCCTGTAGGAATGGGGCATCCATGATCAGAGTGGCTCTATATTCTGGACATTTTAAGCTCTTCTCCTTTTCCAAAGAAATTGAATGAGCACTAATAGGCATGAATGTGCACACGACAAGTGAACTTGAGACCAAAGTGGTGTTGCCACACACATTCAGGGGTGACAGCCAACCTGACGGTAAATTTGTTAAGATGGCCAACATTAACAGATCAACCAAGCACTAATTTATTTATTCATTTATTCAGTGTGTTTGGATGTAGGGTAAAAATACCCCCAAGAGACTGGCATAAAATATAGTGGGACTGGGTTTGTGAGAATCAGATAGCTGGATTTGAATAGCAACTCAGTTTTCATTGTCAGTTGATCTGAAGCAGGTTCTTAAACTCCCTGACCTGTTCTAGAAGGAAATGATTTTAATGTCTTTAGAATTTGGTTCTCTGTCCAAATAATTACACTTCTTTTTAGAAAGCAAGCCCTAATAATCACAGATGATCACAAAGATACAACTCAGTATCTTCCGTATATAACAGTGGAAAAATATAAACTTGGAACGTAGTGCATGTGTAGGAACCTCTGCAGCTGTTAAAAATGCCATAGGCAAATACTGACTTGGAAATATATTCCTGATTTATCATTAAGTAAACAATGCATTTCGGTTAGTGTCTGAGAATATTTCCATCTCAGAGCCTCCTCATACCCTTCAATTATTGAGTCCTTTATAAATTTGTGTGAGTTATATCTATTGGCCATGTCAGAAATTTTTAAAAAATGACATTTTAAGATATACAGCTAACTTATTGAAAATAGTGAATATATTACTTACTACTCTAACATTTTTATGAGAAATAACTATTCAAGAAATGTAGTGAGAAGATTGGCATTATTTAACATTTTGCAAATCTCCTTAATGTCCAGCTCCATGAGAGGCCTGGATTCTCATATCTGCTTGAGGTATATGAAGAAAAATCTGCTTGTGTAGACAGGCAGTTCTAGGCAGTGGGGAGTACTTGAATAGCCTTTGACATAACTGTAGATTTATAGATTTGTAATCTTTTTCCTTTTTTGTGGTGCTGGGGATCGAACCCCGGGCCTTGTGCATGCAAGGTGAGCACTCTATCAACTGAGCTATATCCCCTGCCCCTAGATAGTAATCTTAAGAAAACTCCATTGTACACTCTTGAGAGAATGACAATTAAAAGGCAAATAACATCTTAGTGTGATTGTGAAGATGGTTTTGACCTTGCTTGCCTCCTGGAAGGATGTTGGAGACCCCAAACATCTGGGTCCATCCTTGGAGAATGGCTGATTTTTTTTACTGCTGCAGCTAAGCAGGGCTGCTTTCTCTCACTGCAGGACCTGATGGATGACTTGAAGTCAGAACTGAGCGGCAAGTTTGAGCAGGTCATCATTGGCATGATGACACCCACCGTGCTGTACGATGTGCAGGAGCTGCAAAAGGCCATGAAGGTTCGTGCTTCTCCCCTTGTGCCCTCAGAGCTGTTGGTACCAACACGGACCGGTATCTCAAGAAACTGCGGCCGAGCCCTTCTGAGAGTGGGAGGATAAAGTATAGGAGAAAGGTCTTCCCTCATTATGACAACTTAAAAATGTTTCAGCAATTTTAATTTTAAAATTGTTTTTCTAAAATGTTAGACAATCAGCCGGTCATGGAGGCACACACCTGTAATCCCAGCAACTTGGGAGGTGGAGGCAGGAGAAGCACAAGTTTGAGGCCAGCTTCAACAACTTAGCAAGGCCCTAAGTAACTTTGTGCCTGTCTTAAAAAAAAAAAACAAAAAAAACTATATAAATATATATGTATATGTACATATATGTATATGCATACATAAATAAAAAGGGATGTGGCTCAATGGTAAAACATTCCTAGGTTATATCTCCAATACAAAAAAAAAAAGTGGGGGGGATCATTTGATCCTTCCTGTGACCTAGTAGGAGTGATTTTAACTGCCTGTTTATCTGCAGTGGTGGGATTTAGCCCAGGGCCTCGTGGAGGCTAAGCATGTACTTGTACCAGAAGGCTGTGTTCCACCCCCAACAGATATTTATGCTTTGGGTGCAGTTCTAGAAACTTTATTGTTGTGCTAGGTACTTTTGAGGCATGGAACTTTGTGACAGTTCTCTGCTTAGAACTGACAAAAGAATTCTTGGCCTCCTTACAAGACCAGTCAATCTACTGCAGCCTAGCCCAGGACTACAGATTTTCAACGACTCAAGTATGAAAATACACTTGACCCTCTGCAGCCATCTCAATAAACACTTGGCCTTGTGGAAGGCTCAGGGTGAGGCTCTGGGAAAGCAAAAAAGGTAACAAAGTCTTTGCCAGAAGATTCTGCCTTCAGGGAAGAAAATAAAAGAGGTAAAGGAAAGATTAAGCCCGCAGAGGGCAGAAATAGTATCTATCCTGACACAGTAACCAACATATGGTAAACATTCTATAAATATTTGTTATTACTGATAATGATCTGGTAAAAACATTGGGTTTGGGGTATTTAAAAGATAACAAATCCTGTTGCTAGAACCCACGGGTTTGTATTTATCCTCTGCAGGTTCATAGCTGTATTCCTTCTGTGTTTGGGACACAATTTTTAATTTTTATTTTGCAGATAGACATGCAGTTAAAATCACTCATACTGGGTCACAGGAAGGATCAAATAATTCCCTTCTTTTTAAAAAATATATATTGGAGATATAACCCAGGGGTGTTTTAACTGATACATAAAAATATAAATATAAAAATATTAAAAAATTATACTTCAGCCTTGTAAACTGGCTCATACTTCCCTCTCCTCTGGTTTTCATATTTAGGGAGCCGGCACAGATGAAGGATGCCTGATTGAGATCCTGGCCTCCCGGACCCCAGAGGAGATCCGTCGCATCAACCAGGTTTACCAGCAGCGTATGTAACATCCTCAATGGCCCTGGCTGATGTTTTGCCCTGATTTAAGAAAGAGATTAGCAGCAAGTGGTTATCCAGTGGTTACACTCCTCTCTTGGACACACTGATCATGAGGAATCCAAACTCTCTTTTGAAGCAGACCCCTGTCTACGCAAATGACTAGCTATTGGCATCATTAAGACATTTTAGGGAAGGACGCCACTCTGCTTAGGCTACCCCAGTGCAGTGTTTTTTTTTACCCTAAACGTTGGAAAGTTGTTCTTTATAACCAAGCAAAGAACCAAAGGTGGTTGTTCAAAATGCTGGCACCAGTTAGGCGTGTGGTAGTAGATTATAATCCCAGTGACTCAGGAGGCTGAGGCAGGAGGAACGCCAATTTATGGCCAACCTCAGCAAATTAGTGAGGTCCTAAGCAACTTAGTGAGACTCTGACTCAAAAAATAAAAAGAGCTGGGGACAAGACTCAGTGGTAAAGTGCCTCTGGGTTCAATCACTAGTTCAAAAAAAAAAAAAAAAAAATGCTGATACCAGTGATTCCTAGCATTTTAAGCAATGGCCTAGAGGCACTCACTGGCCCAATTTCTGACCTCCAGCCTGGACTGTATTTCCTCTATCCATCTCGGAATACTGGCCACTTATTCCCCTCTTAGAAACTTCCAGAAGACAATGTGTAGGAAAATTCTTTAAAAAAGTACTTGCCTCCCTCTTGATAGATTTATGTTTACGTTGGTGACATGCATTTGCCAAGATTCATGGAACTGTGCACTTAAAATTTTTACGTATCACTACATACATATTTTACCTCAACAACATGTAAAAACAAAGTGCCTGAGCATTTTCTTATTTTTTTACTCTAAATAAATAAATTTACACTAAAAATTGTAATGCCAGTTGGCCCTAAAAATAGAAAAAAAAAAAATTCACAAAGGATTAGATTCTGTTTATTCAGTATTTTTTTTAAATATTTTTTTTTAGTTGTGGTTGGACACAATACCTTTATTTTATTTACTTATTTTTATGTGGTGCTGAGGATTGAACCCAGTGCCTCGCGTGTGCTAGGCAAGTGTTCTACTGCTGAGCCACAACCCCAGTCCCTATTCAGTATTTTTTATATTAGCTAAACATGTCCAGTTGTTGTAGATTGCACCAGTTGTAGTAGATTGGCTAAACAATATAGGGTACACTTACACAACGGATAGCATATCAATAAATCTTATATTGCAAAATTATTAGATCATATTAAGTGATGTGGTATACAGGTAAGTGAAAAAAGACAAGTCAAAAAATAATATGCTATGATACCATTTTTAAGAAAAGAAAATAATGCGTGTATGTAGGAGGAAAATTATAAAATATTTTAATCAAAAATGTGATCAGTGATTATGATTTCTGGGTGATTAGATTATGGTAGTTTCCTCCCGTCTGTTTTATTTTATTTTTTTTCCCCTAAATTCTCTCCAATCAACATGTATAACTTTTGTAGAAAGAAAACAGCACAGTAAGAGCTTGTGGAAATTCTAAACCTTGGGAGTTTGGAATTAGCACCCTGATCCCCGCTCTGCCCTGCGGAGGGTTGGAGCCCCTGGGGGAGACCTCCCAGAACCTGTCCCCAAAAGGCTGCTCTGGATGCTTCCCTCTGTGATGTGGAGGCCATTCGCAGCAGCCAGTCAACCACTTTCCAAACAGAGCCCTGGACACTAGGAACCAGAGAAGGGTTTTGGCCCCCTCCTCAACTCCCCTCTTTTAAGGAACACAGATATCTCCTTTCTACTATAATAACTCTATCTTGATCGTTTTTACTAGAGTTTAGCTTTTAAAAACCTGTGTACAGGGGAGAAACCTTGACATGAGCTGCTTGGTAAATAAGCTATTCTTGGAGGGACAGACCTCCCCGGAAGGTGACACAAGGTGGGACAGGACACTTTATTCTTATGTAGCTAATCCTACTCTCTTGCTAGAATATGGACGGAGCCTTGAAGATGACATTTGCTCGGACACATCCTTCATGTTCCAGCGAGTGCTGGTGTCTCTGTCAGCTGTAAGTCTCCACCTCTGTCTTTGACTTCTGATGGGGGACAGGTTTCATTGACATGTTCACTCTCCTTTCCCTTTGCCAGGCTTTATTCTCAGGCCTCTTTGTTATTTCTCTTCCAGAGACCCTGGCTAGTCCTGTGTGCCCTTTTGTTCTACTGTATTTATATTTATGTTATCATAAAGGGATATGTCAGGTACACAAGTTGTTATAAGGCAAGAAAAAAATTAAATACCAAAGAAGAGGCACATAGCAAGAGGAAGACTCAAGGAGACATTCTGGATGCAGAAACAGAGAAAAGCCTTCACAGCAGGGATGCTGGTTCAAAGATTTATAGGATCAGGGACTTCCAAGAGGCGGAGTCGTGGGTGGGTGCATTCCAGGAAGGAAGAACAGCAAGAACAACAAAAACAAGTCAAGGAGACAGGAAATACTGTGTGTTTAGGGGGTGATTGGCTGAATAGTCAGGCTGGCGGTTCTAGAAGGGAGCTGGAAGGATGGGCTGTGAGTCCTACACTGGGAGGAGTGTTTTCCTTTGTCTGGAGAGTAGTAGGGAGTAGGTTTGGGAAAAGCAGCTGATGTGATGCTGATGGTGATGGGAGAGGGATGTGATTAGAATTGTGTTTTCTAAAAGAGGAATGTCATCGTAGCGTGTGGGATCAACAGGGGCAAAGAACTTGAGGCTGGGAGACCAGATGGAAAGTTACATATGTGTTCCGGATGAGACCTAAAGCAGGACTGGGCTAGGGTGGGAGCAGGGCGGCCAACAAGAGAAGACAAAGCTCTAGATACCTCACATGACCCCCAGCTTTGTCCTTGCCCTCCTTCCTGAGGATGAGGCTTGTGTTTTCCAGTGCTTTTTAGATGCTTCCTCTTGGGTATTCGACTATCACTTCAAATTGCTCCTAAACTAAACCCAAGCCAGGCATGATGGTGCATGCCTGTAATCCCAGCGGCTTGGGAGGCTGAGATAGGAGGATCACAGTTCAAAGCCAGCCTCAGCAACTGAGCAAAAGGCCCTAAGCAACTTAGTGACACCCTGTCTCTAAATAAAATATATTAAAAGAGCTGGGAATGTGGCTTAGTGGTTGAGTGCCCCTGGGTTCAATTCCCAATATCAAAAAACAAAACAAAAAACCTAAACCCAAAATAATTTTCTCTCCAAACTAACTCTTTCTCCTCACTCACTCGCCCCATTCTATTCATGCAACACCCTGAGCAGAACCCTAGAGATCATCTCCACCTTCCATTTCACCCTTGTCTCTGATATTTTACTTCCACAGTATTTGCCTGTTTCTCTTATGTCCTTCCCATATTTTCCTTTCCTCCCATATTTGCCATCCTGAGGAACCATACTTAGACCACAGAATATTGAGGAAGCCCAGCACTAAAAAATAGTCTAAAAAACTTGAAGAGAGCAGCCTATTCTGTTGCTCTTTGGCATTCCTGGAGGCCTCCCCTCTGCCTCCCATGAGCTGGGGTTGTTGGTGTGAGTGTGTGAGATGTTTCCTGTGCTCCTCCAATCCCACCACAGGTTCCAGATTCTCTTGACTCTCCTCTGTTCCAACCCCTTTTTCACCAAAGTTGATCGGAATAGATTGAACAAGTTAGGCAGCGAATCAGCTGGGAAGACAGATGCAGTGGGAGGAGCTAGGGGAGGGAGGGGAGAGTAGAGGGAGCTGTCATTCTCTCATTGGCGCAGCATGGGGGCCACAATGGGGTACCTGATAACGCTGGCAACATTCTTTACACACAGATCAGAGCCACGGTAGCAGCGCAGGCATATTCAGAGGACATCTGTCCTGCCTCCCTAGTCCCGAAGTTGCAGCCTTATAGTTACATTACTGTGTCCTTGGGTTCCTGAGCCTTCTATCTTCATTTTCCAGAATCTTCATGAATGCTCTCTCATTCTCTTTGGTTTGTTTTTCTCATCCTCAGGGTGGCAGGGATGAGGGGAATTTCCTGGATGATGCTCTCATGAAACAGGATGCCCAGGTGGGTAGAACTGCAGCTTCCTTCTCCCAGTTTTCTTCTCTGCCAGTAAGACAATTCTGAGTCGGTGGACACCCTCTTCTGTTTCAGAGTATATTAGCCAGGCTAGGATAGATGATGAAAAAAAAGAAAGTGCCACAGATGACCTTTAATAACAGAGGTTTTGTGCAGAAGTACTTGGGACTTGGGGGTGATACTGGACTTCATTATACCTGAACTCCTGGATCCTAGACTTCTTGACACTGGGTCATTGTGTGTCAAGCCCAGAGAATCACTGGGTATCTTCTGAATCACTTGAAGCTGGAAGGACCCACCTTTGTCTATTTACTTTGTATTTCTATTTCCCCAAAGAGGACATTCAGTAGGACTTGTGTAAAACAGTTTGGCACAGCATATATCCTGAGGGATAAAATTAATACCAAACCCCAAAAGGCAGATGATTCCCTGGTACCAACCACCAAGACCAGATAACACTAAAAATAATAGCTCATAAAAGTGGCTTCTTCCCAGGTCCTTACACTGCCCTAGGACTTAACATTAAATATATCATCAAATCCTTGCAATGCCCTGGCAGTTGAGCATTGCAATCCTCATTTTACAGACAAGGAATTTGAGGCGCAGAGAAAAGATCCTATACTCTTTTTTTTTTTTTTTTAGAGAGAGAGGGGAGGGAGGGAGGGGGAGAGAGAGAGAGAGAGAGAGAGAGAGAGAGAGAGAGAGAATTTTTTAATATTTATTTTTTCAGTTTTCGGTGGGCACAACATCTTTATTTTATTTTTATGTGGTGCTGAGGATCAAACCCAGCACCCGCACATGCCAGGCGAGTGCGTTACTGCTTGAGCCACATCCCCAGCCCCAGATCTTATACTCTTAACCAATACACAACCATAGTAAGAAATTGGTTCTACTCCAATGTGGTATGAACCACTGTGGTTTATGCAGAAGAGAACCCGTTGCTTTCATTAGAGAGAAGGGGGTATGTGTGTGGCTTGGGCTTCTCAAAGTGTGGCTGCTGGGTTTCAAGAAGGGGCACCCCAAAAGCAATCATTCCCATAGAACCAGTAGAAACTTCGTTATTATTTATACTTCAGCCTCAGAAATCAGTGTCACTTCCATTGTACTTTATTAATTGAAGTCGTGTATTAGGGATTTCCAAGAAACAGAACCAATAAGGTGCATAGGTACATGTGTGTGTGTGTGAATATACACATATTTATAGGTTTACATACATCCATATATTCCTTAATTCACAAGGGGATTGTGTCCCAGTGAACCTATTGCAAGTTGAAAATAAATTTTAAGTTGAAAATGCATTCAATACTCCAAACCTACCAAACACCCTAGCTTAGCAACACATTCCACTATAGCGTATTGGTTGTTTATACTAATGATTTTGTGGCTGTCTGGGAGAGTTACTGCTGCAGCTGCTCAACTGCAGTAAAGTATACTGCTTATGGCCCAGGGGAGGATCAAAATTCAAAGTATAGTTTCTACTGAACACGTATCACTTTTGCACCATTTTAAAGTTGGAAAATCGTAAGGCAAACCATTGTAAGCCAGGAACCCTCTATTAACAGAGAGAAAGGGAGGGGAGTGTGTGTGTGTGTGTGTGTGTGTGTGTGTGTGTTCCCTCTCCAACCAACAAAATTAAACAGCCAGATCAACTCTTTGAAGTTCTTGAAATATTTGCACATGTCCTGAAATGTCTTCTTTGGTGTTTCAAATTTGTGCTTTGTTTGGCTTCAGGACCTGTATGAGGCTGGAGAGCAGAGATGGGGGACAGATGAGGTGAAATTTCTATCTGTTCTCTGTTCCCGGAATCGAAATCATCTGTTGCATGGTAGGCACTTATCTCACTTCCCAAAGAAACTCTTTGAAAGACGGTGAAAACTGGCCCATAAATAATTGATAACCTTTTTCCCTTTGTTTGATGCAAAAAAAACACAAGTGTACTGAACCATCTCAGGTTCTTACCTTGGAAATGTTATGAGTCCAATGACATGAATGAGGGCTAATTTCTGAAAAAATAATTATGAACAACTAATACATATGCAATGTATTTATAGAAATTTGGCATTCCTGTTTCTAGGAAAACAATCATCACAGCCATCCCTTTCTCTGAAGCAGCCCCAAGACTTCCATTTTTATTGAGTTATATAAGAAAATAATCTTTGTACATTAGGAAGAAATAAAATAGAAGTGTTCATTTATATTTATTCCTGTTTAACATCCATGCTGGGTACCTAAAAGAAGTGATTTCTCTAGAGGTTATGTTGCATAAGATGAAGAGTGGATAATTTCAAATTTTATTTCCTATGTGTGATGTTTCTAATTTGTTTCTGATAATTCTGAACTTCATAATGAGCTTTTAATGTCTGCAGGGGAAAGATTATAAAACTGTGGAGCATTTGTTGTCAGGGTTTTATATCCTTCTTGTAAACAGAAATAAGGATTTAATAGGATATTTCATCTTTTATGTAAACTTTTTGAGTCTTTACGTACATCATAATTTTACAAACCCACATACCCTTATCACACACACAGATTTACAAAACTTGTGGGGTTTGAGAGGAATGAGTTTGCTAAATTGAAAACAGAGTAATTGAAAAGTATAACACAGTTGTACTTTTTGAAGTTGTAATTATTACAGCTATTCTTCAGTGGCAAAAAAAAAAAAATAAGCAATTACTTCTCTTAATAAACATCATGGGCTACCATGAGATGCACCAACTCGTGGCTCAGCTACTCATTTCATTGCCTTCCATGGTCTGATTACAAATAACACAAATCTCCCCCTGGTGGTATTTTTCCAAAACTGCAGTTTCCTCTAAAGTTGATGTAGTGCATTTGTAAAAAATTTCCCTTCCAGGCACACAAGTCAATAGTTGGACAGTTATAAAATAACTGCTTGTAAGTCACTAAAAATGCTTGGGTTTTGTTTTTTTGTTTGTTTGTTTGTTTGGTGGTACTAGGGATTGAACCCAGGATCTTGTGCATGCTAGGCAAGCACTCTACCAATTGAGCTATATCCCCAGCCCCCTAGAGAAAATACTTTAAGCACTATTTGGATAAAGAAAGCATCAGAAATTTCTTACCAACCAACAGTAATGGCATGCATACCTGTAATCCCAGCGGCTCAGGAGGCTGAGGCAGAAGGATCTGGAATTCGAAACTAGCCTCAGCAAAACTGAGGCACTAAACAACTCAGTGAGACCCTCTCTAAATAAAACACACACACACACACACACACACACACACACACACACACACACACACACGCATGGCCTGGGGATGTAGCTCAGTGGTTGAATATTCCTAAATTCAATCCCCAGTACCCGCCCTCACTGCCACCCCATAAAAAGTGTGTCAATTAGATTATTTGATTCCAAGCAACATATACTGACTCCAATTAAATAATATGGATTGGGGCCAGAAGGAAAATCGAAAATAATACAGGTGGCTCACAAAATTGAAGGGAGAGTTGAACAACTTGATGAAGAACAGAAATGAAGGCAGTTCTGGGAACCTCCCTAGAAATTAGTCATGGCTTTTATTTTTAAGGCACGATTTGCCAATGCATTAAAAAATGATGACTTTTGAACCCCTACTCAGATTGTATGAGTTGGAATCTCTGAGAGTGACACTCAAAAATTTGACAGATTTGAGAAGTGATTCTTATGTTCTTTGAGGGTAAGATGACTTAGTGCTTTTGGCCATCCCCTTGATATGCTCAATTTAAAAATTCCCAGGAGGGCAAGTCTGATGGAGCTGAGCAGATGAACTGCTCCCTTGTTTGGTTTTGGTTGAGGTTATGGTGTATGTTGTTGGGTATGGGTGTCCTTTCACTGACAGCCCATAAGAATCATATCCATAGGGGCAAGACAGCAAGCCAAAGAAGGTGATGTTAAGAGATCTGCTCTAAGAAGGCTCCAGAAGAAGACAGCAGGAGAGAAAGACATGTTTATCACATTCAAAAATACTTGGCAAAAAAGCAAGAAAAAAAAGTTTTTAATTATGCTAAAATCTATTAAAAGATGCAACCGGCTGTTATCAACTGTGACTCAGTTTTGAAGAGGCTGAAGTGCTCTAGTTTTGATGAGCCAAAAGGAAGATGAACACACAGGTGATTGCCAAAGTCAGAATTACAAAGAGACACATTCTGCATATTAAGGAAGCAATGAGGAAAGAAAGCAAACATCTCCAGAGGTTGTCTCCATTTTAAATGTAAGGCAACAGGGTCCCAGAAAAGGAAAGGCACTTGCCTGATGTCCTCCAAGAATCATGGTGCTCTTTCCTCCTTGCCTTCAGCCATTCCACTGGGCCATCTCCCTACTGAATTCTCACCCACATTGTTAATTAGCTTCCCCTTGAAATATGCCAAAGAATAAATAGTGTAAACTAATTAAAAGATGCTCATTCTCTCCACAAGGTTTAGTTTCCTCTATTCTTTTTTATTGTTGATAATGTCATTTTGTTGTTGCTTGTAGTGTTTGATGAATACAAAAGGATATCACAGAAGGATATTGAAGAGAGTATTAAATCTGAGACATCTGGTCATTTTGAAGATGCTCTGCTGGCTATAGGTAAGCTGGTAGGGAGTGGGGAGAGGAGACACAAATGTCTATAGACTTTTCCTCTTGTTGCCAGTTTCTTGGGGATATAGAATTTTATTTTTCAGAAATTAAAGTTGTTTAAATCAATCATGGGGTGTTCCAGATTTTACCGGAATATTATATACAACCTGATTGCTATTGTTTTATGTGGTTTATATTTTTGATATCTTCTTTGATAGCTTTTATAATTCATAATGTGAAAGATAATTTTATACTAGGTGCATCTTGCATGTCTGTGAATGGCTGGAACTAATAATTGTCTCATATTGTAAAGATCATAATCATTTTTGAAACTACATGCCACCTTTTGCTTTTGTGGCCTTTACTAATTACTTCTCTAGGACCTTTATGGTAAATTGAGAATGTTTGCCATCCCAGGAAATGCCTAGAGTGTAGCCTGTGTTCTTGAAACGTTAGGCTAGAAATTTCTCCATCAAAGTAATCAAGAGCTGTTTCTTGATACTTTGTAGAAACTGAGGGAACTAGTGTCCGTTTCTTTCTCTTAGGTCATATATATATATAATCATTTCATTTCTTTTTGTTTTTCTCTTGACAGTAAAATGCATGAGGAATAAATCTGCATATTTTGCTGAAAGGCTTTATAAATCTATGAAGGTAAATGGCCTTATTTTTTAACATCTCAATGATTTGGGCACATCTTGTGTCACCTTAGGTTTACTTATATTCCCCCAAATTTTAGCCTGAAATATTCAATTCAATTTGTATATACTTCACTGAGTGGTGCTACTAATAATACCAAGTGGTATTTATTGAGTAAATAACATCTCCAGAGGTTGTCTCCATTTTAAATGTGTGGATCACTGTCATTCCCCAGCCCCCACCCCACCTTCAGGTCCTGGGAATGAACCCAGGGCTTTGTGCTCTAGTAGTATGTAGCAGGCAAGAGCTTTACCACACTCCCAGCCCCCAATCACTGTTCTTTTTTTATGCTTATGTTAGTACATTATAGTTATACATAATAGTTGTGTTCATTTTGACATAATCCTACATGAATGAAATTTAATTTGCTCCATTTGAGTCCCTGGTGCCTCTTCTTTTCCTCTCCCCTCCTCATTCTTCTTTCTCTACCGATCTTCCTTCTATTTATTTCAAAATCACTATTCTTTTTTTAAAAATTTTTTTAGTTGAAGATAGACACAATATCTTTATTTTTATTTATTTGTTTTTTTATGTGGTGCTGAGGATCGAACCTGGGCCTCACATGTTTGAGGCAAACACTCTACCACTGAGCTACAACCCCAGCCCTCAAATCAGTATTCTTTTTTTTTTTTTTTTTTAGTTGTAGTTGGACACAATACCTTTATTTTATTATGTGGTGCTGAGAATCGAACACAGGGCCCCACATGTGCTAGGTGAGCATTTTACCTCTGAGCCACAACCCCAGCCCCAGTATTCTTAATTCTTTATATGTACGGATTAATTTTATTTCCACAACTTTAGGGGGAAGGTACTATTATCAACCCCCCCCCCCATTTTACAGATGAGGAAACTGAGGCACAGAGAGAATATGCAATTTGCCCAAGGTCCTCAGTGAGGAAGTAGTGAAGCAAGGATGCAAACTCTGCCAGTCTAGCTCCAGGGCCCATGCTCTTAACCCATGGATGCACCCATGCTGGGGTCCATGAGAGGTGCAGGAGAGATCAAAATGTAGCCCTTGCTCTCAAAGAACATCTGGCCTTATAGGGAGGCAAGTATGTGAAAAACATCAATAACACAGAACGAAAGACAGCAGTCGAAGGTCCAAATATTATAGGAACAGGGAGGAAAGGGTGGGGTTTGTTTTTCAATATTTGTTTTTGTGGGGGAGGGGAGGATACAAAAAGAAAATATAAATAAATTGGGGACTGAGGGTAGAGCTCAGTGGTACAGCATATGACTCGAGGTCCTCCTGCATTCCATTCCCAGCACCAAAAAAATAAAGTGGTGTATTTGAGCAGGACCTTTAGGAAAGTTTACATGGGAGAAAAGAGGACTCATGGAAGGTAAAGCAGACAGGCTGGGTCAGGACAGCACAGCATATGTCTCTAGAGGGCAAAGAGTAACTATGGGTTTGAATATAGAGTATTGGAAAAGTAAATTGGGAGGTCCTTGAATCCCATGGTGAAGGCCCTCAAGACTGTGAAGCAAAGGACACCACAGGAAAGTTACCCATCCCTTGCCTTGCCAGACAGCAGAAGAGCACTCTGAAAACCAGCTGGCCTTTCCTACTGAGGGATCTGTTTTCTTCCTTAGGGCTTGGGCACTGATGATGACACCCTCATCAGAGTGATGGTTTCTCGAGCAGAGATTGACATGCTGGACATCCGGGCAAATTTCAAGAGGCTCTATGGAAAGTCTCTGTACTCTTTTATCAAGGTGGGTCACAGCAGCCTTGCCTTGGCCCAGGGGAAAGTGCCATAGAAGGAATGGGGCCTCTGATCTCAGCATTTAGAACTCCAGGTCCCCTTTTTCTTGGCATCTGTCACTTCCCATACAAATGGGCCTCCACTTGAGATATTTCCAGACTCTCTTCTTTCACACACATCTTTAAACCTTTGCCAGGTTATAAGCTGGTAATTTTTGCCTTGTAAATCAGTAATGAGTTCACATTGACCCCAGAGAAAGGAAGTTTACATTTTATTGAATACCTTTAAGAGCATGATTTCCATGTCTTCCTAATAAATGATAAGAGAAGCAACTGAATCCAGAATCCTGTGCAGGGTAAGCTGAAGTCTGCTGGTAATATGGGGAAACATAAGTTTTCCTAGATTGCTATTATTTACCTGATACCAGACATCTAGGAGTCCTAAGATGACATGGGAGTGATGAGTAAATGATTCACATCCCTCAAAACCCCTCATTAGTGGGTTTTGCTTCTTGAGGAAGCCAGAAGAATCTCGTAAACACAAAGCTGAGACTCGTTTTCCTGGAAGCTGTGGTTGCATAACAAACTTCACATCAGGATTTGATCTGTGAATTAAATATTCTGAAAAATAAAGGATACATTGCCCACTGGGTAACAGCTTGTCAAAAGAAGCAGAGTAGCATATGTAAATAATAGAAAAAATGACCACAGATAAAAATGTAAGTTATAATAATAAAAATAAACTCTCAGGTTAAGTAAAAACATGAACTCCAATTTCATGTTGCTTATAAGGAATAGCTAAAATACAGGGGTATGTAAAAAAGTTTATGGAACATGGCCAGGGAAAAGAACATTTGACAAATACAAAAAAGAAAGCAGGTTCACAGTATTATCGAAGAGAATAATTGATATTTTTAAATTTGGAACTATATAGGTAGAGATTATATTTGTTTCTATGTCTATGAAGGACAAACACAAATTTATTGGGTCAGGGGGTGTAGTTCAGTGTATGTACGAGGCCCTGGAGTCAGTCCTCAATACCATCCCCCCACACACACACACAATGAAGGATACAAAAGAATACTACTATCCCATCACAAAGGTATCTTATATGCATAGAAAAAAAGACAGGAAACATATTCACACATCAAAATGTTAACATTAGTAATCTATAGATGGTAGAACTGTGGGTGATTTTTATGTTGTTCTTCTATGTCTTTATTCTCTACACTGAACAGGTATTACTTTTGTAATTAAGAAAAAAAATCTTTTAAGAGCTGAGAAAAATCCAACCAAGCTTGAAGTTAACTTAGATGACCGTGATCTGTGTATTCTACTTAAAAACCCACTTATCTGACTGTAACTTTGCTTCCTTGGCCCCCAGGGTGACACATCCGGAGACTACAGGAAAGTACTACTCATTCTCTGTGGAGGAGATGATTAAAACAAAGTCCCAGGAGGATTTTCTTCTCAACACTGAAAATTTTTTTTTTAAGTTCATTTTTCTACACTGCTATTAGCATTAACTCAGAATGCTTATTTCCAATTAAGACGCCTACAGTTGCCTCCTAGGATATAAACTGTCTGTATTATTATCATCTATAATTAGTCATTATGATGCATTAAAGCTGTACTTGTAGTTCAAAGCTTGTAAGTTCTAAATGGAGATTTAAAATTAGAAATTAAAATGTGCTCTGTGTTTCTAACAGATTTATGTTTCACAGAAATTGAATACATTAAATTATTTCATATTTTCTTTTCAGTAAAAACTTTTAAAATGGGATACTGGAAGACCATTCTAAAATCACTTTCTTCCCTAATCCTACTTTTAAAGAGGATGGTAATTTCTTCATTTGAAATTGTGAGCATCTAGCTAGTAAAATCCATCCAGTTTTCTATTTTGTATGGTCATCAATGGAAAGCACCCATAAATCTCCTTTTTTGGGTTTTGTTTGTAGCATTTGTTGATCTTTACTATTTGTCATAGGGGGCTTCCTTCATCTCATGTTGAGAACACTTTTCAAGGTTGAAGTGCACCAAATCACCAACTCATTTAAATAAACTAAAATCCAAGTGTGATTGTACAGGTCATATATGTCTGGTTACCAAAGATAAATGCTGAACATTCCACAATATAATAGTTAAGGTCTTCATCTAGCTTAAAAGTGAATGGGGAAAAAAAAGCAAGCTTCAAATAAGGTAATTCTGGTAAGGGTGTAATGCTCTGAATTTTGTTTGACTTAAAGAAATCTGTTTGTGCTGAAAATAAATTCTTAAATCTTTTTTGATTTTGTTAATCCATAGCAATTTACATGTGCATTGTGCTTTTTCAGCCCTATAATCATTCTGAAAGTGTGCTTGGACTTAATTAAAAAGTTCAGTTTGTATACAACATGGAAAGATAATTTTAATAAAAAATGATGACTTTAAAATGAGGTATATTCTTTCTCTGCTGAACTTTTCCACTTCTGAGATTTTTCATGCTGGACTATGAAAGGAGTTATTTTTGAAGGAGTTGTGATACTTAGTTCCTATTAGGGATTACAATTTAGGGGAAAAATAACATATTTAATCTTATATTTGCCTACTGCTATAAAACTAATGTTTACATATGCCAAACACTACCGAATGATATTAAACTTACAAACTTATTCTCTAGAACTGAACATGTTCTTGTTCTACTAAGTAAAACATTTATATTAAATGTTATATTGGGTGGACTGGAGGTGGAGCTCAATAGTATAGGGTTTGCCCACCATATGCGAGCCCTGGGTTCAATCCCCAGTCCTACAAAAAAAAAAAAAAAAAATCCTTGACTGGGCGCAGTGGCACATGCCTGAATCCCAGCGTTTGGGAGGCTGAGATAAAGTTCAAAGTCAGCCTCGGCACCTTAGGCCCTAAGCAACTCAGCAAGATCCTGTCTCTAAATAAAAAAGACCTGGGGATATGGCTTAGTGGTTAAGTGCCCCTGGGTTCAATCCCTGGTACCACAAAAAAAAAAAAAAAAAAGAAAAATCCTTAACTTAAATTTTATATAGGGGCTATGGGTGTAACTCAGTTGTGTAGCATGTGCCAGGCTCTGGGTTCAATCCCCAGCAACAACCAAAAGCTTACAGATGTATGAGGAACACTTATATTCTTACTATGATAAGAATATATGCCTTCTTTTCCATTCTATGTATTGATGAATTGGGGTAAAATATTAAGGATTTGCCTTTCAGTTTAGTGCTACTTATCTATTGTAAGTGCTGGGGCTATTGTTGAAAGCTACTTATGTGAGTACTTAGTCATTCCAGTTAACTATAGGAAATAATACTTCCATGTCAATACCTACCCAGAAGACCATGGAATTTCCAAATCAAACTTATTTCACTTTGGAAGCATTGTGAGCGTTTTTTTGTTGTTATTGTTTATTTTGGTAGAATTTTAATCTTTAAATGATACATGGCTTAGCCAGAATTTTTTAACAAATTGCATTTATTGACCAGAATCTTTCTAGAAGGCAAGATAAAGCCACCCTGGAGGAATGGTTATTTGTTATAGCGAAGAAGCATGACTTTGAGATATAATTATGAAGCAAATTTGTTTCTCTTTCCTGCTTGTGCATTTTCATTTATTCAATGAGCCTAGTTCTTCTCTTGTCTTTAGATATCAGTTCAGATAGAAGATAGGGTCATGACTTTTCTGCTCACTCTTAGGTTTTAAATAATCTGTGTAGTTCCTTAAGGTAACAAAAAGTATCATTTCAGTAATTAATATATCTGGTCAAAATTCCAAACTTGATTTACAGTTGGCTTCTTCCCTCATTCACTTCTGGCCTACTGCCAGTGAGATGCCACCTTTTGGGGGAAGGGGAGAGGGTAGAGTTCTTTCTCCACCAAGGCTTCCTTACATTTTTCCCCTTTTCCACCAGCCTACCTTTCCTGAGTTTTAGCAGCAGGGAGTAACCGGAGCAAGAAAGTAAGAAGTTACTTACCTGGCTGTTTGTGGCATGGTAAAAGAGAATCAGCCTTGTGTAATCTTGGCAGATGTTCAAAGCTGATTCTTAAAAAAAAAAAAAAAAAAAAAAAATATATATATATATATATATATAAGTTGTAGTTGGACACAATACCTTTATTTTATTTATTCATTTTTATGAGGTGCTGAACCCAAGGCCTCGCACATGCTAGGCCAGCGCTCTACCACTGAGCCACAACCCAGCACCTCAAAGCTGATTCTTGTGGGTTCCCTTGTCAAACCTATCACCACAGAAACCACCCTGGGGTTCCTCTAGGAAGGTAAATGCAGTTCTTTTTCAGCCTTTCTGAATTTGGTGATGACTTTAGGTTTTTGGGGATGAAGTTAATTTGCCTTTGCATCCAGGTCTCTTGGAAGGGATATAGGATGACACCATAGTGGCTGTCTCATGATGGCCCACATCTGTTCCATGGGAAACACTTGCACATTTATGCTAACAAATTTATGCTAACAAATTCTGTGCGTTCAAGCTGGTACTATTGCAGCCATCATTCTCTGCCTCCCACTTCCATCCCAAGCTGCCTCAGCTAGGTTCTCCAGTTCAGATTTCTCAGGAATGAATCAGATACCAGTCCACTGGGACCCCCAAACTACACATGCTGCCAAGGGGAATATAAATTGGTGCATTTGGTGCAATCAATTGAGAGCAACTTCAACAATAGCTGGTAGAGTTGAAGACTTCCCAGCAAACCCCCTGTTGGGAGATCTACATGATGAATCTCTTGCACATAATGTTCATTTTTGCTCCGTTAGAGAATTAGAAATAATCTGACTCACTAAGAGAGTGGATAAACAAATTATGGGTCAGTCTTACAATGAGCAGAGAAAAGTGATCTAGAGATTTAATCAAAAGTATCATTTTGAGAGAGGAGAAAGGTGCAGAATGATGGGTATTATATGATTTCCTTTAATTATATGTCTAAATGTGCAAAATACATTGTTTATGGTGTGCATGCAAGGATATGCATGGGAGTAATGATATACACCATTCTCATGACAGTGATCACCACTGGGAATGGAAATGGAGATGGAAAGTGGGTACACAGGGAACTTCATATTTTTATTGTCCTATTTTAAAAGAACAAATCATCAGTTATATATCAATAAAGCTGGGTGGAGGGTTAGAATAAATCAACTACCATAAAAAAAAATTTCAAGTCAGTGGCGGGGCGGGGGTGGGGGGTGTCCACAGGTGTTCACATTACTCTATTAGATTTCATTGTAAATATTTTACTTAAAAAGTAGCAGAAGTTGCCAGGCACGACGGCCCACACCTGGAATCCCAGTGACTTGGGAGGCCGAGGCAGGAGGATTGCAGGTTTGAGGCCAGTCTGGATAACAGAGTTGGGCTACCTGCTAAGTAAAAGGTCTGGGGATGTATCCCAGTGGCAAAGCACCCTTGGATTCAGCCCCCAATACAAAAAGGGCAAAGGGTGGGTTGGGGTGGCAGAAAGAGAGGCAGCAACCAAAAGCTAGCTGTCCAATCTATTGCAAAAAGTGCTATTCCACGCAGACACCTGTTAATTTTGCTAGGGCCTCCTGAAGGTATTTTTAAATTCTGACAAAGTTTCAGACGTCCCACTGGTGCTGGGAGTAAAGGAAAAGAGTGCAGAGGGCTGGGAATGTAGCTCCAAGGTAGAGTGAGTGCGTAGCATCTATGAGGCCCTGGGTTTAAAGGGCGAGGAGGAGGGGAGTGCAGGAAATGTTTGCCACAACCCAGGGCTGAAGAAACTCGGGCGATCCACGTAGTTCCTCCTTCTAAGTGCTCTTCTCACAGGAAATCATGCCCCAAACCTGCAGGGTCGGACCCCAGGAAGTGAGAGCTCCTTCGAGAAGCCTGAACAGAAGGTGTTCTTGCTTCTCGTCTAGCACAAGGCCCAGTAATTATCTGCAGCCCAAAGGACTTTGTAGAAAGAATGAACGACTTCTCATGCAAAAGACGTGTGTGAACTACAGCGAACAACGAGAACAGCCCTACAGTGCACGTTAGCAAAAACACCAGGTCAACCGCAGGCTAGGAAGCCCTCCGCCGTACCCGCGCGCTCCGTCCTGCGCAGGCTCCCGCAGCCACGCACTCGCGGTTCCCCGCCCCTTCCGGAGGCTCGTCGCGCGCTTGCGCCGAACGGTCCGCGCTTTGTTGCGATAGGCGGAGGCGGGGGAGGGGGCGAGGTTCTGCGGTCTCGGCGCGCGGCGCGGCTGGACGCGGCGGGCGGGGCCGAGGATGGAGGCGGTAGCGTCCTCTTCAACCGTTGGGGCTGCGCGTGAGAAGGTGGCTGTGTAGGCACCTAGGCTGGGAGGAGGCCGGCAGCGGCCGGGCCATGGCGGGAGACCCTCTCCTCTGGGTGTCCTGAAGCGTGCTCCCTGAAGGACCAGGGAGCGCTATCCCATGGGCTCGCTTAGCAGCCGAGTGCTGCGCCACCCTGGGCGAGCCCGAGCTCCACAGGAGCCCGTTCCCGGAGTCGGGGGCTCTGCCCGGAGGCCGGAGACTGGCGGCGACGCGGCTGGCCACAGCTTCTGTTACTGCCCGGGTAGCCGCAAACGCAAGCGGAGTAGCGGGGCCTTCTGCTACTGTCACCCTGACTCCGAGACAGACGAGGATGAGGATGAAGGCGACGAGCAGCAGAGGCTCCTCAACACTCCTCGAAGGTACGTGGAGGGGCGCTCCCCAGCTGACCCACACCCGCACCCGCACCTGCACCTGTTGGGCCTGGGGTGGAGCCGGCGTCCAGTGTCCTGGCTGGATGCGGCGTCCCCCCGCCAGTAAAGAGTGGATGTGCCCTTGACCGAGTAAATGAACGAACCCTGCTACAAGGCAGATCCGGGAGACGCCTCATGTTCTGCCTTGTAAATCACTGACGCTGCCGGGGTGTTGTTTCAGCCTCAGGATGAGACTGAGGAACGCCAGCTAGAGCTTGCCTCTCTTTCAACCCTGGAGAACGACCGACCGACTGGCTGGCCTTCCGTAGTACACCTTCGCCCTCTCTGAGCGGTTACCGCAGAATAAATTGTTTTGCATCCGGTTGCCAAAATAGTATACAGGCGTAAATTTGATGCCCAAGATGGGCACCTTTATTGTCGCTCACTCAGTAAAGAGGAAGTAATTGCGCCCAGTTCTCCTTATGTATAAACTTGAAGTTTATCAAATAGTGTGCCTTTATTCCTAATAGGGAACAAAGTCTTTCAAAGTCTGTAGTAGACGAAATCATTGACCGCGGATCTGTCAAGCTGTGTGCTGCAGAGAGCGTGCTTACCTTTTTTTTTTTTTTTTTGGAAAAGTTGGAAAACAAAATATTTGCTTGTGAACTAGAATGTAATTTATAAGTAGAATATTTCTTCACGTAACAATTTTTAAGGTCATTGGCGGAATCAATAGATGTATTTTTTTAAAATGAACTTTAAAAATGATTCAAAATTTTTTGCTACAGAAGTGTTACATATTGTAAAAAAGTGTCATGACGGTAGTGTAACAGATCAATGATAGAGGTAAGTATCATGGGTAAAAGCTGTTTAATAGTTTAATTTATAAAACTTTTTATATGGTTTTATGTTAATTTGTATTTATTTACCAAAAAAATTGACCCCTACTCCCCCCCATATTTTTTATTGGTTCATCATAATTATGCATAATTGTTGAATTTATTGTTCCATATTTGTACAAGCACAGGATATTTTGGTCAATATTGTTTCCCAGTATTTTCCTTTTCCTCCTCTGCTCCCTCCTTCAGTAACCTTTCTAAAGAGTCACTGTAGCACAGTTTTTATTTTATTTTTTTGTTACTGGGGATTGAACCCAAACACTGAGCCACATTCCCAAACCTTTTTTATTTTTTTATTTTGAGACAGAGTCTGGCTGAGTTGCTTAGGCTGGCTTTCAACTTGTGATCCTCCTGCCTCAACCTCCCTAGCTGCTGGGATTACTTGGACATGTGCCATAGTACTCACTGTAGCAGTTTTAAGCACTTAGATTCTAAGTTCATGTCTGTATTCTGTACTTCAAATTCTTCATATGTAAAATATAGATATTAAAACCACTTCATAGTTAACACAAATTTGAGAATGAACATGGTGCACAGTGTCTGGCATATACCCACTCAGGATTAAATGGTCCTTTTATTATTATAAAATATTCATTCCTCTTTGTCACTGGCAATATAGCCACTACCACTTTCTTTATTTTTTTTAAATTTTTTCTCTTTCCACATTTTTTATTGGTGTATCATAGTTATACATAATGATGGAATTTGTTGTTAAATATTCATACATGCACAACATAACAAAATAATTTGGCCATCATCACTCCCCAGCACTTCTCCCCTTCCCCCATTCCTCCTTACCTCCCACCTCCTGGTCCCTTAATCTCCCTTTGATCTTCATGAGATCCTGCCCCCTCTCTACCTTCCACATATGAGAGAAAACATTTGACCCTTGACCTTCTGAGTTTGGCTTATTTGCTTGGCCTAATGGTCTCTAGTTCCATCCATTTTTCTGCAAATGACATGATTTCATGAATAAAACTCCGTTGTGTATATATACCACATTTTTTTTTTTTTTATCCATTCATCTGGTGATGGAAACATAGGCTAGTCCCATAGTTTGTCTATTGTGCATTGTACTGCTATAGACATGGTTATGCATTTATCACTGAAGTATGATGTCTTTAATTCTTTAGGATAAATACCAAGGAGTGGTACAGCTGGCTATATAGTGGTTCTGTACCTAGTCTTTGGAGGAACCTCCATACTTATAGTGGTTGTACTAATTTACCAACATCATTCCATAGTGATTTCCATAGTGGTCATACTAATTTGCCAACAGTGTAAAAGTGTTCCTTTTTCTCCACATCCTCTCCAGCATTTATTATTGTTTGTATTCTTGATGACTGCCATTCTGACTGATGTGAGATAAAATGTAGTTTTGATTGCAAACGATGTTGAACATTTTTTCATATATTTGTTGGCCATTTGTATTTCTTCTTTTAAGAAGTGTCTGTTTAATTCATTTGCCCATTTATTAATTGGGTTATTTGACCACTTTCTTTGATAATTGTTATATGTATTTATTTATTTATTTTATCCTTTCACTTTTTACCTATGTCTTTATATTTAAAGTAGATATCATAGAGACAGCATTTAGTTGAGTCTTGCCTTTTTTTTAATCCAATAGAGCAATCTCTGCCTTATAGTTATTATTTAGACCACATATTTTTAATATAATTATTGAAATATATGTCAGTGCCCATTTGAAAGAAACCACACAGTAATTTGAACAGGGATAATTTAAATATAAACATTAACAGAAACAGGGAATTAACTGCTAAGGGCAAATATTAAGGTAAAGAGATCTCTTAAAAATATAGGGATAGAAAATACAGGAAATAGTCACTTTTTGTAAGGCTGAGGCAGAATATCCAAGGAAAGAACAAATTTGAAATAGATCCCTCCCTCCCCAAGCTAAAATTTGCCATCCACTGAACATATATGTTTAGTGGATGGTGAAAAAGTTTGCTAAGTGTGATAGGCTGGGACTGGCGAGTAGAGAACTTTCCATGGGAGTACCCCCAAAATTGCTGGGCCAAAGCTGAAGATTTTTATCATCTAGACCATTACAGAAAAATGTGCCAATTCCTGGACTACGTGGTCAGACTATAAGGGAAAGTCTTTGAAGTAAGCTTTACTAGAAAATGCTTATCAGAATGTATGTTTTCATGGAAAATAAGAAAATATTGAGACCTACAATTGTATGTGTTGGCGTTTATACACTTCTCAAGGTTGTTTATTGTGCTTTCCTGCCTAACAAACTACCTCAGAAGAAATTTTATCTTCTAGGCCTACTTTCTACCTCATACCTTTGGTTAAGTGCTTGTCTTACTTTTTCATTAACAGGACTATTAAAATCCACACTGTTCTCCAACCAGTGCTTTGTCCATAGTTTGTGCCTAAAAATTGAAATCTAGTAAACAGTATTTATTGTTATAACTATGTAAAGATTGCTGCAGAGTCAAGTAGTGTGCTAGGATTATAAATCATACTTGGTGAGTCCAATGTCACAACCCTCTGTTCAAAGGGAGAAATTTTTGAACTTCATTGTTAAGTGGAATCTTAAAGTTGGGCTGTTTTTGTTTGTATCTTATTTGGACAGTGCCTTTTTGGATTGCTTTTTGTTGTCTCAGAGTTTCTGGCTGCCTTGTTGACAAAAGAATAATATCTTCAGATTTTTCTACCTTCTGAAACACAGTTGCATGGAATTCATCTCCTCTAAATCCTAGACTTCCCTCCAGGGTTCCTCCATCCTTCTTTTCCAATCTGGACTTGTCTACTCCTATTCTGGGACTTATTTCACCTCATTTTAGGATTGGATTAGAGCCACTGTTTTCTGTGGCCTGTATTTTTTTTTCCTTTTTTTTCATTCTTTTAGTGATCTAAATCTTCCAAGTATTTTCTCATGAAAGAGCACAAAATAGGATAATTTATGCATATCTAAATACAAATTTTATCTCTCTTTCTTTATTCATACTTTGGATCTGAAACTCTATAATAATTTTATATGTTTGATCACATTACTTCATTGTCTTCTATCTTACAGCATGGTTGAAACATTTGATCCTGATCTAATTCTCTTTTCTTTTTAGGTGACTTTTCTTTATGACACATTTGGATTTTTTTTCTCTTTTTTTTAATTTATATTTTCTTAGTTGTCAATGGACTTTATTTATTTATATTTGGTTTTGAGAATCGAACCCAGTGCCTTACACATGCTAGGCAAGTGCTCTACCACTGACCTACAACCCCAGCCCATCTCTGGTGTTTTTAAATTGAACTAGAATGGACCTAATTATGGGTCTTTTGATGGCCTTGATAATTGCTGGAGCCTTACAATCTAGAGATTCATAATAATAGTCTGTAAGAACTCTTTCTTGTTCTGAGTACTTCTTTTTCATAGCACCTTATAAGTGTAATAATCTGAGATATCTAAGTATATGAATGAGAGGGTTTTAAAATTCTCTTTTCCTGAATTAGATACTTCTTCTGGTCATTCTCTTTTTATTTTGTTGGGTAATCCTTGGTTGTCCTCTTATGTTTAAGAATGAGTTGCTGCTTTGTATGTGTACATGTGTTTTAGTAAGCAAATAGTTGTATTTCCATAAGCCTCTTCTTTGAGTAGGAAGATTGACTGAATTGGAAACGTGGGTTTTCTTTGTTTTAGAGTAGAGAGTTCCAAACTTTCTGGGTTCACAGTGCCCTTAGTGTCATAGTAATTTTTTATGGTTCCCCTTAATGCAGAAGAAATACCTGATGATTAAGTCCAAACAACTTAATAGTGGTAGATTACATGTTGTCTAAAAAATGTGTTTTCTTCAAATTTAATATATGCTATAGTGCCTATCTAGTTTGCTGCGGTGTTCCAGGTATTTTGGCACACAGTTTGGGAATCATGACTGAGGATGAATGGGTTGGGAGCTGATAGGCTACAGATTCCTCAAATTCCAGAGTAAGGATTGCTTTGTCTGGATCACCAATACTTACATTAAAAGCCTTAGGTCTTCTGGTAGATTGGTTTTTTGTAGAAAAACCCTGAAGTCTTTTTGCCTGGGTGTTTGTACTCTGTGTTCATAGAGTAAGGGAGGCCACTAAGGAGGACAAATTTTCATATTTCCTTCCTTCCACCCGCCCCACAGGGTTCTGAAAGACACAAAATCTTAACCTCCATCTGAGCCCTTTATAATATATTTTGTGCTGTGGCTTTCTCTACTTTTTTATTCCAGTTTATTCTCTAATTTTCAGATTCCTAATATGTCTCTTATCAGATGATGAGCCCACTGTCATATTTTTGTTACTGTGAATGTAATATTCCTTTTTATGCATTTGTTCTTTAATGTGATTTGGGAGGGATGGGAATCAAACATGTACTCGTGGTACTATCAGGAATCAGAAACCACGTTGTCTCCTTTACTTCTCACAATAACTCAATGAAGTAGATATTATTCATATTATCTTTTTACAGTGTAACTGAGCTGTAGGAGACCAGGGCCTCAAACCCATGTCTATCTACCACAAAAGTATGTGCTATTTTTGTACTTTTTTTTTTTTTTAGGGAGGAGTCTTACTGTTTTACCCAGGTTGGCTTTAAACTTTTGAGTTCAAGTTACCCTCCTGCCTCAACCTCCAGAGTAGCTGAGACTACAGGAACATGCTACATGCCCAACCTACTGTGCTATGTTTAATATCTGTTGGGAAGAGGTATTAAATTCACTGGTTCAAGATGCCATCTGAAACAATGACTTCATTTTTAAGAAGAAATTTAAAAATTTTTAACCACCTAAGAAAGCTGTCAGAATTAGTCAAAAATTGTAAAGACTGATCAGCTTTTGCCTATGCTTTCCTTATTTACTAGATCATCTTGCTTAATGATTTCTAAACTTTTTAAGTCTTCCTTTAAGTTAAATCTTATGCAGAAATCCAGTGTGTTTATAGAGGTAGTGGCTGGTGTTGCTCTGGGTGAAGTTAGGTGTCTAGAGTTCACTGTTTCCCTCTCCTTGGTGAACCCTAAAATGCTTCTTTCATGAGCACAACTTCGAAAACCTTTGATTTAAGGTTTCAGACCATTTGTCCAAACAGATGGGAAGTCAGTTTAAAACCAGTCATAACTAGTCCAGTTTGGTATCCAATAAGGTTAGATGTAAATTATTTTACTAATTACTTGGGTAGGGAATTTTCACTCTTGTTCTTCATTTTTTAGGTGCACAGCAGATTATTGCAGTTATATTGAAATTCTCTATAACTATGCTGATTCCTAAATAAGGAAAAAAGCAAAAACCACCATGCTGACTTATCTTCTTAATTTATTAAATACATAATTAAAATTAATTCAAAGATTTAAAAAAATATAAAAGGTGCGTAGAGAAAGGTCTCCTTCCCATGCTGCTGCCCCTATCTATTCACTGGTCCCCCTTGTGAATGGAATGCCCCAGAGGTGGCTACTAGGTATTATCTCTGTACTCTTCTAGAAATGAGAAAATTTGAATATATAATATTCCCTCCTCTTTTTTTTTACACAATGGACAAATAAACTCTAATTGAAATTGAACAAAAGGAGTATTTTAAAATGTCTTCAAAATCAATAAAACATTCAGGTTTTTATATATATATAACTTTTACATGTCTTTCAACAGGAAAAAATTAAAGAGCACATCCAAATATATTTATCAAACATTATTTTTGAATGGTGAAAACAGTGACATTAAGATTTGTGCTCTCGGAGAAGAGTGGAGCTTACACAAAATATATTTATGTCAAGTAAGTATTTTATTTTTCTGTTGGTTACCAGGGTAGTTACTTAAAGAAACTCAAACTTTTGTTCTTCCTCATTGCATTTCACAGTAATCTTTCGCATGGACAGTAATAAAATCCTTTCATCTGATAGTAAGTATTTTACTAGAAAGGGGTTGGGGTTATGGCTCAGTGGTAGAACGCTCATTTTGCACATGTACAAGGCCCTGAGTTCGAAGATCCTCAGCACCATAAATAAATAAATAAATAAATGGTATTGTGTACAACTAAAAAAAATTTTTTTTAAATAAGTATTTTACTAGAAAGATGGTAAACATTGTCAGTGAAAACTTAGTTTGGCCTAAATAAGAGACTTGAAACTCACTGTCATGCTAGCCCAGCAATAGTCATTACTTCAACAAGGTGCTTATTTCAGTGCCGTCTGTTGATAAAGAGGGAAAAGTCAGGATAAAATGGTTTATTAAAGTTAATATTGCTAAATTTATTTTATTTGTGATTGTTCATTTGCATAAATTCATCTGAAATGTTGCTTTGAAGTTCAAGTTGAATGTGACTGAAAGGTTCTTGACATTTAACCCTTTATTCTGTCTTGGGAAACCTAGTTTAGTTAAAAACAAAATAAACCAGGCGCAGTGGCACACGCCTGTATTCCCAGCAGCTTGGGAGGCTGAGACAGGAGGCGAGTCAAAGCCAGACTCAGCAACTGAGAGGCACTAAGCAACTCAGTGAGACCCTGTCTCTAAATAAAATACAAAATAGGGCTGGGGATGTGGCTCAGTGGTCAAGTGCCCCTGAATTCAATAATTCAATCCCCAATTACCCCACCACCACCAAAAAAAAAAAAAAAAAAAAACAAGATGAACAAAAAGTATATATAAACTATGTCATTTAGAATTTAGCTGATGTACCTATTTTATGTTTGTGCTGATAATTTTCCTGTCTGCTATTGTTAAAGATTCAGAACTTTCAAAATAGAATAAAATAGGGGCTGGAGTTGTAGCTCAGTGGTAGAATGCTTGCCTTTCACGTGTGAGGCACTGGGTTTGATCCTCAGCACCACATAAAAATAAATAAATCTGACAGTGGTTTAAAAATATCCAGAAAAAAGAAAATTCCATCTGTACTAAGACATATACAGACTTTTCTTATCATTATCCCCTAAAAAAAAAAAAAGTGTAACAACTAATTACACAGCATGTACATTGCATTAGGAGTAATCTTCAAATGATTTAAAGTATAGGAGAGGATATGCATAGATTACATGGAAATATAAGAAACTTGAGCAGCTTCAGATTTTGGTATCTGCAAGGGATCTTGGAACCATTCAAAGGGATAACTGTAATAAAGACTCAGTAAAATTTTTAAAATAAATTAGTTCATATTTGATCTATTCTGAAGTACTGTAATTCTGAGGGATGCTATTTATAAGATAAGTAAAGACTTCCTAGATTTCAGGTTCATTCTGGATTTTTCTGATTAAATAAAATCAGAATTTTTCCTGGTTTCTTTGGGGGAACATACTTATGTATTAACTTGGAACTGATCTAAACCCTTTATCACCATGAAGGGGCACAGTAAGGATTCAACAGTGTGAGGACTATTCAGATAGTAATATAAAATTTGATTTAGTTTGTGTTAAAATTGTACTAAACTGACATAATTTGATATACCTAATAATAGCCTTATCTTTATTTCTTTTCTTCTGTGGTTATATTTGACAATTCTTTTTCTCTGGAAATTAGAAAATAATTTGGGAGACAAAGTACTAGATAATCTTTGACTTTTTTTTTTTTTTTTTAAGTCAGGCTACTTTTCTAGTATGTTCAGTGGTTCTTGGAAAGAATCCAGCATGAATATTATTGAACTGGAGATTCCTGACCAGAATATTGATATAGAAGGTACTTCCTCCATAATTACTATTATGCAAAAATCATAAAACATTTCTTTCATAAAATTTATTATTTTGATAGAGAATAATTATTTCCTTCTAACCTTGTCAGCTAGGAAAAAGTTCCATTTAACATTGGAAGCTAATAATTTTATATTAATTTACTCTAATACTATATCAGTCTTGTTCTTCCTGTCCTAGATCTGTTTAGTCTTGTGGACTTTGTCAAATTTGTTTACTTGCCTTTGTAAATATATCTGCCTGGGATATGAAATGTAGGGGGAAGGAAGGAAATGTATGACCACTTATAAAATAATGTGTGAAGATTGTTCTTCTGCAAACAGGAAGGGTATGAATCATGTAATTTGTGTTATTTTAGAGTGAAGGGATACTTAATTGAGGAATTCAAGGTCTAAAGAGATAGGGACTTGTTTTGGATCTGAGAACAGTTTAGTGATCCTGCAGTCACACTATTTCTTTCCTTATTCCTATTCCAGTGCTCCTTCTGCTCCCCTCATTGATAGCCCAAATGGGGGATACCCAGTGCTCACCACAAAGGCAAAAAGGAAACTTGAGAATGTTTACAAAACAAACCACGTAGAACACTGATGAGAGTAGCAGTGGAGAGAAGGATGGCCAGGCCTAGATAGCTGTGAGTGTGGTGTGGATAGGACCAGGAGCTATGTACCATACTCTCCAGTGGTGAATCACTGAACAAGGCAGAATTAAGATTATCAGTGAGAACTTGTACTGAATGATTGCTCTATTCAGGAATATCTTATAAAAATTCAAAGGACATCTTTATTCTAGTCAAAAACATCAAGATTAGACTTTAAAAAATGCAGCCAAATTTCATAAAATAAACAAAATTTACAACATTGTTATATTAACATCATCAATGAGTAACCATTACTACTATTTTAATTATGATACTTATCCTTTTATGTGTGTATGAGATTTAAATAAATATCACTGTGAAGACAGTCATTACTTTTGCAATAATCTTATAGATTTAATTTTTGTTATTTAATTCTCCGTGTGCACTTTCTACTTTCAGCACTGCAGGTTGCATTTGGATCACTGTATCGAGATGATGTCTTAATAAAGCCCAGTCGAGTTATTGCTATTTTGGCAGCAGCTTGTATGCTGCAGTTGGTAAGTATGCACATTATTTAAAAAAAAAAAAAATCAGTGTTTTCTTTGTTTCAACATATCTTTCCAAAAATAAAGTTAAGCCTTTATAATTTTCAAATGAAAATTAAATGTATAAATGTATTATTTGTTATAAATCATTTAAAATGCTTAACCAAAAGCAATTTATTATAACTGGGGTGGGGGTTTATGTCTGTGTACAACAAATACAAACTATTTCCATGTCACTATCTTTGTATGACTGTAATATGGAAAATATTTACTTGTCTAAGTCCATTTACCTATTTCTATTAATGACTTATTTACACTATTAAACAGATGTTTTCTGATTACTAATTAATTTAGTTCATGAGTTCAAAAAACATGTATGCTACTATGTAAATTTTTTCTTAGTTGTTACATAATTATGTGTAAACCACATTTATATGTTTTAATCTTAGAATGACAGATTTATTCATTTAACAAAAGTGCGTTGATCAATATGTCAAATTAGGCATAGAGATCCAAGGGTAAATTAAGATATAGTCCCTAAATACATACCATTTGTGTGTGTCAATTTTTGAAACAACAATGTAGTCCTACCTTCACGAAGCTCACAGTATAGTATATGTATGTGTGTGTAGAAAGGGGAAGGGTTGATGTATAAATCCAAAGGTAAAATAAGAGCTGTCCAAAATTAAAGGTATAAAAATCTTGTAGGATTTAGTAGATCCATAAAGAAAGAATTAGTCATTTTATAACCCAATAGTGTCATAGGAGGATGTTTCCAAATTGAGTCATACATTGTATGAGGAAAGAGGGAGGAAGAGCATTTCAGACATAGGGAACAGAGTAAGCTAAGACCTAGAGATGTGAAATGATGGAGGACTAGAGAATCTAAGAGGAGCATGGCTCTAGCAAAACTATAACAGGGCTTGTAGAAAGAGAGGTGGAAGACAGATTATGAAGTTCCCTCTATATATTCCTATGAAGTTAGCCTTTATATGTAAGTACTTTTGGAAGATTTTAATCAGAAGAAAGACAAAGTTATGCTTTAGAAAGAATACTTCAGGATCGATGTGTGAAGAATGTATTGAAGAGAAAATGAAAAATGAGTACATTAGAGACAAAAGCCTATGGGGCAGGAGTCCAAGTGAAGTCCAAGTTAAAGTAGTGGCAATAAACATGGAGTGGAAAGATGGATAGCCAAAAGATTAAATAAGGATAATCCATTGGGTAAGGTGACAGATAAAGTGTTAAGAGAAAGGGGAGGAGTCTGGAATGATTGTCAGGTAAGTTTAAAAATCATTTTGTATCAATGTGTTAATTTTTTTAAAAAATGCTTCCTTTTATTTGGCATTTATAACAACTTGCTAAATATCCTTGGTAAAAATTTGATTTTTAAAAATATTTTGATCCTTTCAATACGTATTTCCAATGAAGTGTACTTTATTTTCTAACTTAAGTCCTTTTGGTTTTGTTCTACATTGACTTTCCGCCTTATTTTTGTAATTTACTAATTCTAACTTAATAATATACTTGCATGATGAATGTATTTCAGAAATTTGAATGAAAAGCATCATTATTCTTTCTATATATTAAAGTTTGTTCATTTGAAACCATATAAACATTTCAGATTAAAATTTTAATGTAAGTTGTTTATACTATACTTGTTTTATGGGAATGTCTTAGATATTGATAGGTGTTTTAAACTTTAATAGGAACTCTCTGATAATTCATATTATTTACTTGTCTAACCTGTTACATGGTTAGCTGGTTGATTATGTAGAGAGTTCTTAATTTTAAAAGAACAGGCAAGACAGACAAAGTGCTGCCAAAGAAATTTGCAAAGGTCCCATAGAGGGGGAAAAATAGAAAACAAAGAGAATAATAATATTTATATTTATTTACCTTATTGCTCTGCCCCAACTTCCATTTTTCAGTTCCAAGTATTAAGTTGAATACTTGGGGAATTTTTTTTTCTATATTTTTATTGGACTTATAAAAAATTTAGATTTGCTGCACTTAATGAGTTTTCTTTCTTTCTTCCTTTTTTTTAAAAAAACTTTTTAATATGTAAAAGCACATATCAGAACTAATTTTTCCCACATGAAATGGGCCTTTCCAGTGCTTATTTATATTTACAGGATGGTTTAATACAGCAGTGTGGTGAGACAATGAAGGAAACAATTAATGTGAAAACTGTATGTGGCTATTACACATCAGCAGGGACCTATGGATTAGATTCTGTAAAGAAAAAGTGAGTTTACTTTTCTTGTTTTTCTTCCCATTCCACTTCTGGGAATTTGGTTGCTTTGATTTCTTAAGAGAATGTATGTAGAGTTATAAGAAAATAAAAGAATTAAGAAAAGAAAAAAGACTAGGGGGTTAGAATCTTATTATTTTAAAAGTCCCTTTTTCTTTTGAACTAATTAGTAAATTCCTCAAGAGTGTTGTCTTTTTAAGTGACCATGGGTGGGTTATACAAGCTTATAAAAACTATGGTCACTCTTCACATTTTCTATTAAAATTATTTAAGGAGTAGGTTTAATAGATATTTTATCAGTACAACTATTGGCAATTTTTTTTATAACTCTTGAGAATTGCAGAACTCGTTTTGAGATCTTAAAGATATGTGCAAGCCCCATCATAAACTATTTAACACAAACCTGAAATGGTATTTTTTCTTAAGTAGAAATGTTTTTCTTAAGTAGAAATGCTATAATATCAAGGAAATATTTCCTTAATAACTACTGACAAAAGCAATACTAAATTTCATATTGTTAAACTAAAAATTTTGAGCATGTCCTAGCAAGATTAATATTCTGTTTTTATCTTAATTGTAAGACCTACTTGGTTAATTATAAATATATATAATGTAATAATTAAGTATTTTAATTTCAGGTGCCTTGAGTGGCTTCTAAACAATTTGATGACTCACCAGAATGTTGAGCTTTTTAAAGAACTCAGGTATTTGAATTTTAAATACTTTGTAATTAATATCCTAGAATAATGTTTTTCATTTGTTAAAGTATGCAAGTTATTTTTGTAGAACACAAAACATATTTTTACATCCATGAACTGAAAAAAATGCTACACAAATTTCTTTTCTTTATAAAATGATGATACTATGTATATTTTGTTTAACCAATTTTAACAGAAAAATGTGTTGCTACTATAAGACTATAGAGAAGTTTCAGTGTTACTTCTGTCAGGCTCTGGAAGAATTAAAAGTTTCTTATATTTCTTAAACTGTATTTGAGAAATTATATCTGATATAAAATTTTTGCTAAGCCTAATTAAATTAAATTCACAATTAGGTTGCTTTTGAAATTGTTTGTTTATTATCCCCCCTTCTCTTCCCTTTCCTTCCTTCAAAAAATACTTTCTGAATGTCCATTATATATTAAAGGTATTCTTTTAAGAGCTATGAGGGATGCAGAAGTGATTATGTCCTTGTTTCTAATGTCAGGGAGCTTTTTTGTAATAGTGAGGTTAAGATATATGATGGGGCTGAGAAATTCAGGGTGGAAATGAACTTTTAAATGATTTAGGTTACAAATGTCAGGAATATATGATATTCTGGAGGAAATGGTGTAAAACCAAAGACAGCATTGTTTAGCTTCCTGAGATACCAATTTTGTTGGTTTGGGGGGTGATCCGGGGGGGACAGGTGAAAAAAAATTTTTAAATACATTATGGAATAAGGGAAGTTCAAATATCTTTTTAAATTTTCATTTTAAAACATAGTTTATAATTTTGTTGTTGTTGTTTAATGGCTAGAATTTTTTCCCTGTCAGTGTGAAAAAAAGATAATGTACTTTGTGAATTACTAGTATTACTGTATTTTTATTACTAGTACTATTGTATTCAGATAGATTATTAACCAAGATAGGTCTTGGGCAAAAGACTGTTATAGTTTTTAATTCCGTTTTTGTTTGATAAAAACAGTTTTTCATTCTACCAGCATCCTTCAGTCTGTGTGTGAAGATTAAGCTCACGCTTCTGTTTCATCTTTTTCAGTATAAACATTATGAAACAGCTTATTGGTTCATCTAACTTATTTGTGATGCAAGTGGAGATGGACGTCTATACAGCTCTTAAAAAGGTATTCACATAATATGATATACACAAGGATATCCCCTCAGCCTTGCTCATTATAGTGAATACCTGGCAATAGCTGGTATCCAGTGATAAAGGGATGGTTATGAATGCATGAAAAAGAACAGAAGCTACAAATGTTCCTTGACTTGTGATGGGGTTACATCCTGATAAACAAACTTAACATAAGTTGAAAATATCATTGTCAAAAATGCATTTAATACAACTAACTCAATGAACATCATAGCTTAGACTCATCTACTTAAACATGCTCACATCGCATACAGTTATACAAAAATCATCTAATACAAATCCTATCGTAAAATAATAAGTGTTGCATAATTCACATAATTTATTAAATACTGCACTGAAAGTGAAAAAGTCATGGTTTTATGGGTACACTTTGTACCATCATTAAGTTGAAGAATCTTAAATCAACCATTGTAAGTTGGAACTATTTGCTAAAATGTTAAAAAGTATATTTAGGGATTTCATGAGTGATAACTTTATTTTTTGTTCTTTTCTATCTTAGGAGTACTTTTTGTTTTTTCCCAGAATTTTTTCAACCATAAACATGTTTTTGTTATATCTTTACATAATCAGAAATGTTTCATGTAAAAAGATGTTATCTTAGAATTTAAATGTTTTATATGGTTTTCAGGAATGTTTTCAAAGTTGAGCTTTAGTAGAATTCAAGATTTTATGATGAAATTTTCACAAATAATTTTTCTAGTAAAAGGTGAAATTATTCTTCTAGAGGCCTACCTGTAATTCATCCTTTTGAAAGGTTTCAACATGTTTTAATCTAATTTTCATAGTTCTGAAGAAATAAATCAGCTATTATTCTTTTACTACAGATGGTGAGACTCAGAATTCTTATAATGACTAAGTGGCAAAGGCCAGGTATTATGAGTTCTGGCTCACTGCTCCCTTCCAATTACATAATTTTGCCTTTAGCCTTTTGTCCCTGACTTGGAGCACTGTCTACATGTAACATAGTTGTGAAATTTGGGATTGAGACGCCTTCTGGGTTATATGATTAGGATTGTTTCTCTCTATGGCAGAGGTGGGATTCCATTACTGTTTTTCTTAAGGAAGTTTAGTGTGTGGGTTATTCATAAAGTTATAGAAGGTCCATTTCTATCTCTAAACTAAGATAGTATTAATTCTTTCGTACCATTACTATTACTGCTTTTATGCTAGTAATGATAAATGCTAACACTTAACGTGGTATCATCTCCATTAGTCCCCATTCTATTAATTCTTTTAATATCCTATAAGGTAGACACATTATCATGCTCATTTTGCAGTTGAAGAAATTAAGGCCCAGAAAAAAATAGGCAATTTGTTGAGCTATTAAGTAGCATATCTAGGATATAAAAGTCCATACTCTTAACTACTCTGGATACTGTTTCAACAGCAATAAGATAATCCTTTTTCCCGTGCTTAATTTTATTTATTTATTTATTTATTAATGGGATGGGCTCTCACTATGTTGTGTAAACTGGTTTCAGACTTCTGGACTGAAGCAATCTTCCTGCCTTTGCTTCCCAAGTAGCTAGGACTACAGGCATGTGCCAATGTACCTGACTTTGATTCTTTATCCTTACATAGTATTTAGTGAAATTGACTTGTTAATTAATGAATAAGTTAGCATAAAGTTGATAATATGCATAAAATAAGATTATTTAACACATTAATCTAAGTTGTATCCATGACCATAAATTTTAGGGATTAGCTTACTTCTTGACACAAGCACATTTGGCTTTTATCATTGGACTATGATTAATGCCATGATGAATTTAAAGCTGGTAAAGATGTCATATAATAGTTATACTTTTTGTCTTTTGCTTATAAAAGAGTAAATTTAAAATTTTAAGGTGTTATGTTTAAAGGTGGGAGCAGTTTGAAAATATAATCACAAAATGATGAAGTCAAATGTTTTTTCTTTTTTTTTAAACTCAGTGGATGTTCCTTCAACTTGTGCCTTCTTGGAATGGATCCTTAAAACAGCTTTTGACAGAAACAGATGTCTGGTTTTCTAAGCGGAGAAAAGGTATGCCTAAAATTTAAAGAACTTATCTTTATTTTAATGGAATTTATTAAAACTGGGCCTTCACTTATTTATAGACTTAATTTTAGATCTGGAGAGAACCTTAGCAATTATCTAATTTAGTCTCTTAGTTACAATGAGAAAATTGAGGTTAGATTAAGAAAAATGCCTTACCTATGGTTATGCCTAAAACTGTTCTTTCTCCCATTGTCTCACCAACAGGTCATGGTTATCGAATTCATTCTTTAGTTTAATCACATTGAATTTTTCATAACCGATTATCCTATCTATTGGCAACAATTCTAAAACATGAGAGGCTATGGACAGGCTTCTGTGTGTAAATTCCGAATTGGCTAGGTACATGTGTGCTATCTGCATTTTTGGAAAGGGGGAGCTTCTGTATCTTTTATCAGATTTTCTTAGGGAAATTAATCCAAAATTGATTCAGATCAACTGCTAAAAAGGTCTAATATGGGTAGAAGGAAGTATATAATGTATTTATTTTTTAGTTTGCTAAAATAAATCTAGGATAAAACTTCTAATGGCCCCCAGGTACAAAAAAAGGAGATAAATAATAATCCTTTGTTCTTCATTTTCTTAGCATACTATCATTTTTGGTCATGTATGGCCATCTTTTTGAGGTATTTTTAATAATATATTGAACCTCCATGAACTAATTTTAATTTTCTCCCTGTAGAGTGTACTTCAGTGTCCTTTTGTTTTTCTCCTATTAAGTCCCTCTTACTTTCCCCAACCACTACATTGAATTTTGTGTTTATTTTTCTTTTGCTTTAAACAAAATTTTGCCACTTTATGCATATATCTCTTGAGCTATTAAGTGGCAGCAGATCTAGGAAGTAAAAGTGCAAGTCTTTACATATATGAATATATGTCTTAACATAGTGGTGTGCTAATGAGCTGACTCACTGAAAAACCAATCCCTGATTTGTAGCAAAGTTTTCCATGGCCAAAATTCTCTTCACATGGCTGATTTCTAGCTACCAACATGACATCACTGAATGCAGAGTTGGAAAGAGAGGCACACAGTTCCTATGAGCTAACATGAGCCAGCTGCAGCGTACTACTGGACAATATATCATTTTGTTTTAGTTGTTATGAAACTACTTCATATTGTGTCTTAATTTTCATTTCCTTGTTAACTAAAGAGATTAAATGGCTTGTGTATGTTATATTAGTCATGTTTTTCCTTTTCTATGAAATTATGAAATGTATGAGTCTTTTTCCTTTTTTTTGACATAATACATTTATTTTGTTTATTTAGTTTTTTTATGTGGTGCTGGGGATGAAACCCGGTGGCCTCATGCATGTTACGCAAGTGCTCTACCACTGAGCCACAACCCCAGCCCATGATTTATAGGTAATCTGTATGTATTTTTTTTTAGTACTTATTTTTCAGTTCCAGGTGTACACAATATCTTTATTTTACATTTATGTGGTGCTGAGGATCGAACCCAAGGCCCCGCACATTCTAGGCAAGCACTCTACCACTGAGCCACAATCCCATCCCCTTCTTTATGTGTTATTGATAACCAATCATTTGTCATAAATTCATTTTACATTTATCTTCCAACTTGTAGATTATCCTTCTGCTTTCTTAAAGATGTCTTTTGATGAATAGAAGTTTGTTTTTTTTTTGGAGGGGAGGTACCATTTAAACTAGGGATAATTTACCACTGAGCTATATCCCCCGCCCTTTTTTTTTTTAATTCAAAGTATAGTTACTTTAATAGGTTTACCTTATTTCTATTCTGAATTGACTAATTGCATTTGGATTTTTAAAAATTTATTCTAATTTGTTATATATGAGAACAAAATGTAATTTCAATTCATATTACACAAATATAGAACAATTTTTCATGTCTCTGGTTGTATACAAAGTAGAGTTACACCTTTCATGTTTTCATACATGTACTTAGGGTATGATGTATGTCTCATTCCATCGTCCTTCCTACCCCCATGCCTCCCTCCCCTTTGCCCTATCTGAAGTTCTTATATTCCTCCCACACTGCCCCCCAATCCCCATTATGAATCAGCCTCCTTATATCAGAGAAAAAATTCGGCACTTGGTTTTTTGGGATTGACTTACTTCAGTTCATTATATTCTCCGGCTCCATCCATTTACCTGCAAATGCCATGATTTTATTCTCTTAATTTTTAATTTTTTATTATTAATTTTTTAATAATTTTCAATTATTAGGTCAGGTCTGAGTTGCTTAGGAACTTGCTAAATTGCTGAGGCTGACCTTGAACTTGCAATCCTTCTTTCTCAGACTCCCAAACTGCTGGGATTACAGATGTGCTCCACTATGCCTGGCAAATGTTTCTTTTATTTTGGAGTACTGGGGATTGCTTGGCACTTGCTATGCAAGCACTCTACTACTGAACTATATCCCTAGCCCTGAATAGAAGTTCTTAATTTTAAAGTGTGGTGTTCTTTTGTCTTATTTAAATAAATTTTATAGAATTATTTTATGTAGTCAAATTTCCTAGCTCAAAGCCAGATAAATTATTCAAGCTACTGAACTAAAAATGTATGAAAGACCATATCAATAAATTCTAATGATTTACTTGAAGAACAAAATATTAAGTTTATATATTAAATTATATTTCAGTGTTACCTTGTGGCAATTAAGGGAGGATTAGAAAAATTATAGAGGAGGAAAGTATAGGAAAGAATTTAAATCAAACACAGAATCTGGAGGTGGAGAAGTTAGAAGGACAAAAGGACTTCATAGAAACAGTAGTTAATAGGTAAATGTTGCTATAACTTCATGCTCATTTGTGCTCCTGATTAATCAAACACAACAACCCATCAATAAGAGAAACTAATCTCCAGCCCACCTGGCAGAAATCAGAATAGGAAACTATGGTCCATTTCTGTTTTTCCCACCCCAGAATCTTCATTCCAGTCACAATGTGTAACAGTATACAATATAGAATTTTCAGAGAGATATTTATTGCATAAAGGAAAATATATGTCTAATGCCATTGTTTTTCTGTGAGGTCTTTATAAAAGTCATTTCAAACAGTTTTCAAAATTAGAAAACATACTTAGGAAATAGAGAAAAATCACTTGTCCTTTTGCCCATTATAGATTGATATATCTCTTTTAAGTTTTATTTGACTTTCCAGATATATGTGGATCAAGATGAAAAGAAACAACAGAAATTTTGGAAAATTTGTATACAGTTACACCTCAGTATTGCTATTGAATTTGAATGATACAATTAATATAGTGACATGTTGGCCAGCAAGAAATTTTTATTTCTTGTTTATTTTTTGTTTCCATGAATTAATTTTGGGGGCTTTAGAGTTTATAGTGCAACAGGGGGTAAAGGCTTGAGAAAGTACTTAAGGTTTGACTAACTCTCCAGAATTACTTCCCAAGGACTGAACACTCCAGTGAAACTCGAGCCCAGAAGCTTCAATTGAGGGTCTTTCACAAGATACTCCGGACACAGAACACCTTTTGGGAGTATTCTAATATGTCTCAGCAAAAATAAGACACTGTCATCACAGTTTTGCAACACATGGGTAGTAATAATTTATTACTAAAATAAGCAAATAAGCCTATAACCTTGAAGGAAAGGCTCCATGGAATAATTACCAGACTTTTATGAGACAGATTAGATTTTTATAACTTGCTTATGTGTCAGAGTAACTGTAAAAACATTAATGATATTCTTAATACATCCCATGAAATTGCACAGTTAATTCAGCATATGAACTAGAACTGTTTTCATTATAGAAAAAGGCAGAGAAATAAATCCAGTCACACACCTATTGTGTAAATAATCAACGTTAACTATTAATTTTTAAAAAGTATAATACTTTCTTTTCTGCTCTGCTTGACTCTTGGTAGATGCCAAACGAATACAAAAAAAAAGTATGAAAAAAATTGAAAATTATGAAAATTCTTTTTATTAGATGTCTTTTCACAATTTTCAGGAAAACTATTTCAGTGCAAAATACTTTTCTAGTTCACAGAAAACTTGTGTTTCATGGCTTGAGATATAATAGTCTATAATAGCAGCTCTCATCTCTTATCTTTATCCTTATTAGAAACAAGGGTGAATGTAAGCTGGGTCTTATGCACAAATTAATTCATGTTTAATAGCAATACCTAAACATTTCCTTCACATTCGTGAAAGCACATTGAAATGCAATCAAGAGTAATTTTTTGGAATAACCTTAAATTCTCCCTAAAATTAAAAAAAAATTATTCATGTGCTTCAGAGACTGGAATTATTTTAGTAATAAATTAATACTACCCATGTGTTGCAAATCTGTGATGACAGTGTCTTTTTTTAATTGATTTTATTTTTTTAAATACACAACAGTGGAATGTATTACAATTCTTATTACACATATGGAGCACAATTTTTCATATCTTTGTATAAAGTATGTTCATGCCAATTCATGTCTTCATACATGTACTTGTTTTATTTTTTGCATTACAATTCTTATTACACATATATACCACAATTTTTCATATCTCTTGTTTGTATATAAAGTAGGTTGACACCCAATTCGAGTCTTCATACATGTACTTTGGATAATGATGTCCATCACATTCCACCATCCTTGCTAATCCCCTGCCTCTTCCCTTTCCCTCCCTTGAACAGTGTCTTGTTTTTGCTGAGAAATATTAGAAGACTCCCAAAAGGTGTTCTGTGTCCTGAGAATCTTGTGAAAGACCTTCAAGTGAAGCTTCTGGGCTTGAGTTTCACTGGAGTGTTCAGTCCTTGGGAAGTAATTCTGGATAGTCTAACCCTAAGTACTTTTCTCAAGCCTTTACCCCCTTGTTGCACCACAAACTCTAAAGCCCTCCAAATTAATTCCCAGGCCAGCAGTCTGACTAGGACCAAAGTTAATTTTTTGGGACTTTGTCTGAATCTCCCCAAGTTTTTATCCTCACATGTTAGGTTTATAAAATTCTTAGAAACTTTGAAATAGCTAATTTGTATTTTAAGGACTGTGTATGTGTATCCCTGTCCACAAAGACATTTAGGGATAAAATAATAGGTTTGAAAATAATCACTTATTTTGTTTTTTCAATAGATTTTGAAGGTACGGCATTCCTTGAAACTGAGCAAGGGAAACCATTTGTGTCAGTGTTTAGACATTTAAGGTTACAGTATATTATTAGTGATCTGGCTTCTGCAAGGATTATTGAACAAGATTCTCTAGTACCGTCAGGTAAGAGAATATGATGAATTTATGATTTTAAGTAATGTTTTTCTGATTTTAACAATAATATATATCATAGAAAAGAATAATGAACCAAATAAGAAATTAACCTAAATTCAAAAGTGGTATATATATATTTTTGCACCAGTACAATTATACCGTATAGATAATTTTCTATGTTCACATTATATATTATGCGTGTTTTCCCATATTTCATTAAATATTCTCCAGAATAGTTAAGTGACTAGTGTTCTGTAATATGGATATTCTTTAATTATCAGTACACTGTTTTGGATCAGACTTTTAAAAATGACTTTTGAGCCAGGCACAGTGGTGCATGCCTGTAATCCCAGTGGCTCTGGAGGCTGAGGCAGGAGGATCAAGAGTTCAAAGCCAGCCTCAGCAAAAGTGAGGTGCTAAGCAACTCAGTGAAACCCTGTCTCTAAATAAAAGACAAAATAGGACTGGGAATGTGGCTCAGTGATTAAGTACCCCTGAGTTTTAAAAAAAGACTTCAGAAGTATTTAAAATGCATAACTGCTTTTTCTATTAATACTACTTACTTAAATGTGCTTATTTTCTGTTTTTTCTTTCCATCTAAGGTTTTAAACTTCATGTTGAACCAGATATAATATCCTTGCTAATTTTAATTTCAATTTTTTGAAACCAACTACTGATTTCATTTTCAAAGTTAAATCTCTTAATGTTTCAGAAAGATTCAGTTTAGTAATACATAAGGATATAAGAAATATAAATACAGCATGTATTGAACACCAGGCCCTAGCAGCGATTTAATATTAGATGCCAAAGACAATTATACCCATTTCAATTTTATTTCCTTTTAAGTCTCTTTAGAAATGAATTTTAAGGGTTAGGGATATAGCTCAATGGTAGAGTGTGTGCCTGGCATTCACCAGGCCCTGGATTCAATCCCCAGTAATGCAAAAAAAAATCTGTTCTAAAATAGTTTAATTTAGGTGTATGTATGATGCAAGTGGATAATCCTTATATTTTTTTTGAATTCATGATGGGCACAGATATTTCTAGTCTGAAATATTTTATTCACTATAAAATAACTTAGATTTTTATTCTGATCAAATTTCAGTCATGTTTTTCTGACTTATGGGAGAAATCTTTTTAAAAATTTTATAATACCCCATCCTACAAATATAAATCTGCAAATAGATTTTCCTGTATGTCCAAATAAAAGTTGCAGTTTTAAATGCAGTGTATAAAGTAAAGTTACATACCACAGTGCTTGTGAGGGGACAGAAATTGGTTATCTAGCTCATATTATTGAGATAAATTAGTATATGCTCTGAGTCGGATGGCATCTCAGCTTTGAAGTAAATGGAAATAATTTTGACTAATCAACCTAACATTTATTGATCATTTTTCAGAAATAGTGCCAAATGTGTTAACATTAATAAAAGTTATACATTCATCAGTCTAGGGAGATTTTATATCTGTTTACCATCTTTAAGTCAAAAATTTAGAAATGCCACTAACCTATCTTATTACTGTTCCTCCCAAATCTTTCTATTATTTGCCCTGAATGTCTGGGTCAACAAAATCTCAGAATATTCTATCTCTTCCCTCCATTTATTTCATTCTACCAGAAGATATTTTCTCTCTGGGTAGGACTTCATCTCTCACACCCTGCTAATAAAAGCCTGATGGTCATGGTCCTAACTCTTCTGTGTTCTTTCCAAACCAGTATTGCATGTGATCTGACCCTCTGTCCTTTTTTTCCTGAATCTAGTTATTTTTCCACATTCGTTTAAGACTTGGTCACTTGATTTAATATCTTCCTGCTGCCCAGACCATAAACGATATACTTTTCCTTTCACTTACACAGCAAAATTCTGGGCAAGTTAGGAATGTGATTATTTGTTTGTTTTTTAAAATCTGTAAATATAGGACATTAGATTTTTAAATGATATGGTTCCCATTTCCTTTGTTTAAGACAAGGGAATAATCTAAATTAATTTCTTCTAATTTATATCATTTATTTGTCACTGGGAATAGAACCTAGGGGTGGTCTGCCACTGAACGACATTCCCCAGCCCTTTTTAAATTTTATTTAATTTCTTAAAAATTTGAGACAAGTTCTTGCTGAGTTGCTGAGACTGACCCCAAACGTGGCAAGCCTCCCATCTTAGCCTCCAGAGTAGATGGGATTATAGGCAAGCATCCCCATTTCTGGTGAGAGTCATAGTTTCTTGAAGGCTTTTTCAGAATCTTTCTACCCAATATTCTGTCAAAAAGGATTTTAGTATGCCCACCTGTATTCCTAGCAACTCAGGAGGCTGAGGCAAGAGAGTCACAAGTTCAACGCCAGTCTTGGCAGCTTAGCAATACACTATCTCAAAGAGGACTGGGGATATAGCTCCGTGTAGAGCACCCCTGGGTTTAATCCCCGATATATATGTAAAAAAAAAAAAAAAAAAGACTAGCAAACTCTGTCTAATGACTCTGCCTTCTGAAGATATGACTGCATATAAGCATATTAAAAACTGTAGGGCTGGGTTGTGGCTCAGAGGTAGAATGCTCACCTACCATGTGTGAGGCACTGGTTCAATCCTCAGCACCACATAAAAATAAGATAAAGATGTTGTGTCCACCTATAACTGAAAAAAAACTATGTAAAAGAACCTGTTTCACTTATTTTCATCTTATATTGTACCAGATTATTTTTCTGCCCTATTGTAATAACTTAATAGTGCATTTCAGGTTGTGTTCCATTGATTTGTTTTTGGAATCCTGCTTTGTAAGACATAGGTCCTACAAGCTTTTAGCTACCAGTGACAAGATTTAAAGTTTGACTTTTCACTCTTTCAAACTGGAAAGTCAGGAGGGACAAAAATATGCACTCATGTTTTTAATTTGTTAAAATGTTTTTGGTTTTAAAGGAGATTATACATGGGCTGGGGATGTGGCTCAAGCGGTAGCGCGCTCGCCTGGCATGCGTGCGGCCCGGGTTCGATCCTCAGCACCACATACAAAAAGAGATGTTGTGTCTGCCGAAAACTAAAAAATAAATATTAAAAATTCTCTCTCTCTCTCTCTCTCTTAAAAAAATGTTAGAAAAAATAAAGGAGATTATACAAAGTTTGTCAATTTAAATGTTAAAAAACATTTTCATGCAATATCTCTCACATGATACTGAGAATATATATGTGTAACCCTTTCATTCTAATTTTACAAATCATTCATGATAGGCCATAGACACAACTCATTAGTAAAATTATCATTTTAATGGATAGGAACCAGCATTTTACAGTAAAACAAAATTTAAAAATCCAAATGAATTGCAGATATATATGTTTGTGTACTGAGTCACATAAAATTCGTCATGAGTTTACCTAGGAAGATAAATTGGCATAAACATTTAGCAGTTAGTTATGCCTTTTAATAATAGCAAGAATATTATTTGGGGGCACTGAAACATTGAAAAATGTGTTTACACCGTGTTTTAAGGAAGCATACAGTAAATCATTGGAACTCATCTGGATCCCACCCCCCCTCACCCCATAACCCACAGTGCTAGAGATCAAACACAGAGCCTCATACATGCGAAGCAAACACTATACCACTGAGCTACAACCCCTGCCCTGGATACCTTCATTAAGTACAGACTTAGAAAGTGAAAATCCAGATTTTAATTGCACTGGTGTTTCTCCCCTCTTTAAGGTAAAAATTAAGAACTTGAAAGAAAAATAGTCCTTCTTTTCCTCTCTTCCAACCCCAACCCCCCTTTTCCCATTTGTGGTCCTAGGGGTCAAACTCGGGGAACCTGCACATTCTAGGCAAGTACTCCACCACTGAGCTATATACACTCAGCCTACAAAAACAACTCTCTGGTTTGGGGAATAAAATAGCAAAAAGATAAATATAGTGCTAAGCAATTCTACTTTTATTTTATTTTTTAAACCTTTTTTTCAGTTGTAAATGGACACAATACCTTTATTTTATTTATTTTTATGTGGTAGTAAGGATCGAACCTAGAGCCTCACACATGTGAGGCAAGTGCTCTACTGCTGAGCCACAACCCCAGCCCCATTAATCTATATTTTTATCTAAATAACTAAAATTTCAACTTGTCCAGAATTATAAAAAATAAAAATTACATGCTTATTATTAAAGAAAATCTCGGGTTGGGGTTGTGGCTCAGCGGTAGAGCGCTCGCCTAGCACGTGCAAGGTGCTGGGTTCGATCCCCAACATCACATAAAACTAAATAAAAAAAAAATAAAGGTATTGTGTCCAACTACAACTAAAAAAAATTTTTTTTAAAAAAGAAAATCTCTAGTTATAAATTTAATAATAATTAGAATAAGCTAAAGTCTTGTGTGTATGTGAAAGAGAGTGTGTGAGTGTGTGACTAAGGATTGAATCCAGGGCCTTATGCACTGAGCTACATTCCCAACCTTTTTTATTCTTTATTTGGAGTCAGGATCTCCCTAAATTTCCCAGACTGGCCTAGAACTTTTGATCCTCTTGCCTCAGCCTCCCAAGTCACTGGGATTACAAGGGTATACCACTATGCCTGGCAAAATGTTTTATTTTTAATGATAGTTATATAAATCTAATATTCCAAAATTATTTTTTAAGTAATCATTTTTCACTTGCTAATTTAATGGTGGCTTATTTTAAAAAAAAGAGTTAATTTTTATTTTTTGGTAATTTAATAAAGGAAAAATTCATTATTCAGTTTTCTGTTGAAACTTTTGTAAAACAAAGTATTGTTTTAGAAATTATTCTCACAAATGAAAATTAACATAAGCTGTGAAAAGGAAACTTTTTAAACTATTAAATGCAAGAATTAATAACTTCTAATTAATAACTTTTAACTAAGGATTTAAATTCTAATTTAAGTATATGTAATCTAAGTAGAATCTAGACTGAGGCAAATTTGGATGAACTTTACCACTTAAAAGATCATTAAGCCATATTGTTACTGCACATTTGTAAAATCTAAGATACTTGCTTTTTAAATTACTATTTTAAAATTTAGAAATAATAACAATTCTATCAACTATTTAACATATTTAAATCCTGTATGTCCTTCCATTTTTATTTATTTTTAATTACTTAATTAATGTTTATGCTTTAGAATGGCTATCTTCTGTATATAAGCAGCAGTGGCTTGCTATGCTCCGGGCAGAACAAGACAGTGAAGTGGGGTAAGTATATTTCATTTTATTATTGTTCATTTAAAAAATAATAATAAACCTTTTAACCAAGTGGCTAGCATACACTTGTAATCCCAGGAACTCGGGAGGCTGAGGCAGAAGGATCACAAGTTCACAGCCAACCTGGGTAAAACTTAGTGAAGACCCTGTGTCAAAATAAAAATAAGAAAAGTCTGGGGTATAGCTCAGTGGTAGAGTACCCTGGGTTTAATCGCATGTACACAAAAGTTGGATAGATAGGTAGGTAGGTGGGCAGTTAGATAGAGGAAGGGGGGAAGAATGGTGGAAAGAAGAAGGGAGGAAGGGAAGAAGGGAAGAAAGGGAGAAGGGGAAGAGAGGAAGAGGAGAAGGAAGGAAGGAGAGAAAGAAGGAAAATAAATAAATTGAGCTGATGATGTAGTTCAGTGATAGAGCCATTCTGGGTTCAATTTCCAGTACCGTAAAACCATTTTGGGTTTTTTTTGTGTGTGTGCTGGAGATCAAACCCAGAGCCTCTTGCATGCTAGGCAAGCACTCTACCACTGACCTATATCCCTAGTCCAAAAATAATATTTTCTTTTTGCTTTGAATTTTTAAATTTTTCATTATATTGAAAAATCATTGCTGTATTGAAGTAGAGAAAAGATATGTAATCAACTTTTATTCTTATATACATTATCAGTCTTTTACAAATTTCTGGTCAGTTAAAATAGTAAATAGGGTGTTTGAATTGTCACTTGTTATGTTAGTAAAATTGAATAATTCATATATTTTTTCACCTATTATGATTTCCTTTTAACATTGAAATATTACTTGGAATGATGCTTTCATAAGTTTATTTTTCATACTTATCTATAGATAAAGCTGATTTTCATATTTGTGGTAGTATTATCAACTTCTGATTAATAAAAAGGTTTTGAAGATCTTTGAGTCTAAAATGAATTAAATCTATCTGGTTACAGGTGTTTCCCCCAAAACTTCTGACCCCCTACAGAATATTTATGCACTTTCTTCATTTTAAGGGAAAGAAAATAACCTTTTCTTTAAATTTGTAGTGCTTTGCAGTTCACAGAAGTACTTGCACATTTATTGTGTGTTCCTTATGCTAGCTCCTTGAAATAGTGTGAAAGACTTTCACCTGTAAGTATATAGAAGAGGCCTCAAGAAGTTTAATTTTTTTGACCCTAATATCTTTAGCCATTTTTATATACAGAAGAATTTCCTAAAATAATGGTCTATTTATAAGTTCATATCTAAACAATAAGTATGAGGTTATTATCATCCAGGGTTTTGTTGGGGTTGTTGTTTTGTTTTGATTTGGAAAAAATGGGATTATAAATAAAATAGAAACTAAATAATAACACCTCATTATTTTGTGTGTTCAGCTTTAAAATTTTGGATGTTCTTTATTTTTCAAAAAATTTCTCACTTTTATCCTTACTGAGGTTAGTAAGAGTCTTACCTAAGTGTCTGATTTTCTTGACCTCAGAAGTATGTATGTAGAGAAAGGGGTATAACTCAGTGGTAGAGAAGTTGTCTGACATGCATGAAGTTCTGAGTTTAATCTCCAGTACTGAAAAAAGAAGTATATGATTATATTGCCACTGATGATATATTCTATTCTGTGGGTATGCAGCATCTGCCCACAGCTGCAGCATTGCTAAAGTGAGGAAGGTAGTGTATTTCCTGGATACTAGGTTATACTAGTTACATCTCCCTCCAGGGTTCTTTTTGTCCAAACTCTCTTATGTATTGCCAAGAGGGTTATTTTTCTAAAACAGAAATATAGTTGTGTTACTTCCCTGCTTAAATGTGTCCAGGATATTCAGTACTAATGGTTAAATAATTATCATTGCTCAAGATTATTGAGGCTAGATGTTGAGATGGGTCATTATGTAATTTTGTCCACTATCATGTTTGCAATATTTCATAATAAAAAGTTGAATAATAATAAAACTAACATCTGGGAATTCTACTACCTACAGGAAAAGTTGAAACTTTAATTAGCCTGGCCCCTGGCAACCTTCAACAGTCTGTCTCAGATGCCTTTAGCTTCATCCGTCCTCCTGTTCATCTTATATTCCAGCTGCACTAAATTCTTTATCTATTTATATTCTATTCTTCAGTCCCTTTTTTATATGTAGCCTACTGTTCCTTCTGCATGTATTCCTTCCCACTGTGCAGATAGGCCTCCCACCTCCACTCCAACACAAGTCCTACTAAACACAAACACTTACTCTGTCATGATATTCCCCTCTACTCTGGGCAATAAATCTGTGCCCTTGTGGTTTTAACATAGCGTCTCTTTCCACATTATTATGATCATTAATTATGTCCAATTATTTACTAGGGTGCAGTACTTGGACATGAAGAATATGTCTTATTTACATTTACTTATTATGATTATATATTACGTTCCAGTTTCTAGGCACTTTATGTGTAAACTAATGAATATAGTGTATTTTATTTGGAATACCAAAATAATAATAATGCCATTTGTTATTACAACTTAAAAGCACAAGGTTTCTCTCAGTTAACTAAAGTTTTTTAAGTAAGGAATAAACTGAAGGAAAATAGATAGTATTATACAGCTTTTTTTTCTATGACAATGATTTTGTAGAGTTATACTAAATGAAACTGGCTTATCTATAAAATAAGTACTATCAAGTGATAGGTAATAATTAGGTCACATCTTATAAAAATAATAGACTTTAATTTCTTTTACTTAGCTATTAGACTTTTAAGCATTATATTTTCCTGGTAAACAGCATTTTCATATTTTTCCCCCTTTTCTCTGATTTGGCTGAGCCCTAATAAAAATAAATCTAGAAGTCAGGGCAAAAGTGAGACATTGAAGAATTTTGATTTTTTAAAAATTTTATTTAGCAAGGTAATGGACTAAATTTAATCAACAAATTCTCAATTTTTTTATTTTTATTTTTTTTTATTCTTTTGCAGTATTGGGGATTGAACCCAGGGCCTCATTATGCTAGGCAAATGTTCTACCACTGAGCTATACTCCACCTCCAGCCCAATACATTCTTATTTTTATCTATACATGCCCCCCCCCGCCGCAAAAAAAAGTGTGTGTACATATTTAAATCAAGTAGTGAGACTTTTTGTTTTATTTATTTTTAATTTTCTAATTTTTATTTTATTTATTTATTGTGATACTGAGGATTGAGCCTAAGGTACACTGTCACTGAGCTTTATCCCCAGCCCTTGTTCTTTTTAACTTTTTGCAGCTCTTTTTCAATTACCAGTTACCTATTTTCTATGGAAGTTCTTGTCTTATGTATGTTTTTAGGCCTCAAGAAATCAATAAAGAAGAACTAGAGGGAAATAGCATGAGATGTGGTAGAAAGCTTGCCAAAGATGGTGAAGTAAGTATGGGTTGTGATTCTTAAATTTTTCTCATACAGATAGTTGAGAAAGTGTGGTTCATTGGACTATTTTTTGTACTTTCATATGTTTTCAATTCTTCATAATAAAAACTAATAGAACAAATGTCTGGGAACTCTATAACCATAATGCACTTTGTATATCCATCATGATACCTACTATGCTTATGGAGAGCTTATTTGATAGTTCTAGTAGTATGTGGTCCTAGGCAATGAGTTTCAGCTACCATGCTCAGTGATAAATTACACAGCCTTGCATGAGACTGTTGAACTTAAATTTGGGATCCAGATAAGAGATTTGAGAAGAGGATCCCTCAGCAATTCAGAAATCAAGATAAGGAAGTAAAATGAGCCAGGCATGGTGGCAACTACCCATAATCCCAGCTACTCAGAAGGCTGAGGCAGAGGGATCACCAAATCAAGACTAGACTGGGCAATTTAAAAAGGCCCTATCACCCCTAAAAAGAAAAAGGGAAGTTATGTGAGAACATTACATAGTCTTAAAAGTCATTCTGTTTTTTAATTACCCTAAATCAAAGATAGTCAAACCCTTTGATTGCTAACTACATTAAGAATCACCTTTTTTGAGGCTGGGGTTATAGCTCAGTGGTAGAGCGCTTGCCTAGCACATGTGAGGCACTGGGTTTGATTCTCAGCACCCCATAAAAATAAATAAATGAATGAAATAAATGTATTGTGTATTTTATTGTGTAAATGTATTTTAAGAATGATCTTTTTGCAGTGGCACATAGCTGTAAGCCTAGCAGCTTGGGAGGCTGAGGCAAGAGGATCCTGAGTTCACAGCCAGTCTTAGCAAAAGTGAGATTCTAAGCAATTCAGTGAGACTATGTCTCTAAATAAAATACAAAATAGGGCTGGGGATATGGCTCAGTGTCAAGTGCCCTTGAGTTCAATCCTCAGAATCCCCCCCAAAAAATTACCTTTTTATCTTACCATGATATATGTGTGTATGCATATTTATAAATATTTAAAATAATACTTACCTTTGCTGTATCCAACGAACTTATTTTCTATTTAATTTTTTAAGAGCTGATTGTCATTTATTAAGTTGATTTTTAAAGCCTAATCATGATTTTCATTTTAAAAGAAATTTTAGCCTAATTTGTATACCCATTTGATCCCTTTTCTTCCACATTTACCCTCTTTTTTTTTTTTTTTTTTCCTTCTCAATATTAGGGATTAAACCCAGGGCCTCAATCATGCTAGGCAAGCTCTCTACCACTGAGCTACATCTCCAGCCCTTTGTTTTGTTTGTTCATTTTATTCTGAGACACAGGGTCTTTCTAAATTGCCCAGGCTAGCCTCAAACCATGATCCTCCTGCTTCATTCCTGAGTAGCTGGAATTATAGGCATGTACCACCACATCGAGCTTAACTTTAATTTTTAAAGTTAATTATGTTTGTATTCACAGTTGTGATAAATGTTCTGAGTGTGCAAGAGGAACAGTTGTCTTATTTATTCTTGTTTTTCTTTGTTGCTGCTTTCAGATTTTGTTCCTCCTTTGTCCTTCATTGGACTACAGCTCCTTTGAAGCAAATTCTTCTATTACACTACCTAAGACCCTTATTGTGGCCATCATTCATAGGCTCACTGTCATTACTTGTCACTACTGTTATTACCAGTCTTGGTGTTTTCAGTATGTCTGTTCCCTTATCTTCCCCCAGTGATCTTGTGCTTCACCCTAACATAAGGACATCCTAAGTTTTTTTTTAATCAACTAACTACCACCTTCAAAATCTCTTATTGAAAAAAGCATCCCTTTTCAGGCTTCACTTCCTCTTATCTTTCTAGCTCTCTCCCTCAAGTACCTGGACTCCAGCAATTTTTTAACCACAGTAGGTTATACAATACATTGTTCTTACTGCAATAGGAAGAGAATCTGTACATCCTCTTACCAACAGTTCCACCAATTTGTAGCTGTGCACTGTGCTTTTTTTCTTTAGAGAATGGCTGAACTGTCTGCTTCTGTCCTAGTGCATCCCCTGTTCTTCTACTGAATCCCATCCCTTCTCCTCTGTTCAAAAATTTTGTTCCTACAGTAATAACTGCCTTTTCCTGTATAATCGGTTTTTCTCTTCTGTTGGCTTATTCATATTTAGCATATAACATCATCCTGCATTACCACCCATCTTAAACAATATTTTGACTCCACATTCTCCTCTAGCTACCACTCCATTTCTCTTCTCTCCCGTTTAGGCAAAACTCATTGAAAAAAGTTGCCTGTATTTGTTCACTATATTTCTTCTTTTCTGATGCCTTCTTGAATCTACTCCGTAGCACAACTTCACTGAAACTGTCATGCCAGAATCAGCAGTGATCCCACATTGCCAAATCGAGTAGTTCAAGTAATCAATGTCAGTTTTCTTCTGAAAACTCTTGTCAATATTGACATTTTTGTTCACTCACTCCTTATTGAAAGATTTTCTCGACTTCTAGGACAGCATACTCTGCTGGTTTTCTTCCTACTTCATTGGCTGCTCCTTCTAGTCTTTGCTAAATCCTTCTCTTATTCAACAAATGTTGCTTTAACTAGAGGCTCAAATCCTTGAACTTCTCCCTACCTGTGCTCCTCATAATTGATCTCATAGAATCTCATGATGTCACACTCTATCTGTACCCTGATGACTCCTACCTCTAAATTCATATATCCAGCTACTCAAATAGCATCTTCTTCAAATACCTAGTAGATCTCTAATATAACAATCCCAAGCAGAGCTTCTGTCTTCCATAAACCACCTCCTTCCCATATATTCTGCAGCCTGTAGATGGTCCCTCCATTAGGCCATTGCATAGGCTCCAAACTTTGGGTTCATTTTGGATTCCTCTTTCTTTCATACCACTCTCGTTTTCCATAAGAAATTTTCAAGGATTTATGCCTTAAATACATTCTTAGCATGTCTACCACTATCACTCAAGTCCATATCACCATTCTCTCCTGCCTGGGCTATTGGAGTGGCCTCATTAGTGCTGTTTTACTCTTGCTTCCTTGACATTCAACCAAGTGATCTTTTTAAAATGTAAGTTAGATTTGTCACTCCCTTCCCTAAATAGCCTCCATTCACCTCCCACCACAATTAGAGGAAATCTAAACTCTTTCTTACCATAGACCATTAGACCCTATCTTTTCTGGCCCTCAAATTCCTCTATGAATTCATTTCCAGTTTCTAACACTGTCAGTCACTGCCCCATCCATATAGCCTATCTTGCTGATCCTTACATACACCAAGCATATTTTTACCCTTAGAGCTTTATACTTGCTGTTCTCACTACCTATAACACTCTTTCCCCAGATAGCTACCTGATCTGATCTTTCACCTATCCTCCTCAGAGAGATTTTCCTGTGTACTTGTATAAATTGGCAGGCAGGCTTCTCAACTGCAAGCCCCCTCCTCTACCCTGTGACTCTTCTGACCTTCTCTTCTCTTCTAGAGCATGTGAATTGTACATCTTCCATTCTACCACACAAACATATTCACATAGTGGAATATAAGTTCTACTAGGGCAGAAACTTTATTTACTGCTATGTCTCCACTGCCTAAAGCAGTGTCTGGTATATGTACTGAGTGTGTTGGCTAAATATTGAATTAATGTTTTAATTCAGGGTGCCCATCAAACCCTTGAAGCCCTAACTTTATTTCCCTATCCCGTGGTACCTTACCTCTCTTACTAACAATTAGCTGGTAGAATAAGCAAACTTACAACCCTATGATGGTATTGAGAATAACCCAGTCATGTGTCTGTTTGATTAATTACTTGAGGTATTAGAGTGTTTTTAAAGTAAAGTGGATTTTAATGGGTTTTTGCCTCCATCTGGACTCTCAGTATGTAAGCAATATTACTTAGAATTATAGTGAAAACCTTATTATTTATGATAGAATTGCAGTATGGAGAGCATAAAGAGGCCATAGTAGGAAAGCAGCTTAAGGAATTATGGTCATAAAGGTTGCTTTTCTGACTAGGTATATGGTTCTCTGGAAAGCCTTAAGAGAAAAGCACTGACAAAAGTGCTTCCCATGAGGGAAATACCTGGAGTTAGGAGGGAAAAAAAGTAACTTTGAACTTTTTATTTTTTACTTGCTAATGTGATTAACTGAAATAAATCTCTCTTTTGTGTCTTTAGTACTGCTGGCGATGGACAGGTTTTAACTTCGGCTTTGACCTACTTGTAACTTACACCAATCGGTACATCATTTTCAAACGCAATACACTGAATCAGCCATGTAGCGGATCTGTCAGTTTACAACCTCGAAGGAGCATAGCATTTAGGTAGGATGAGATTTACCTACTCCACTCTCCTCACTACAGAGGAAATAGAAGAAATAAAATAAAACCTTGATAATTTATACCAACTTAGTAAGATACAGAATATGCAAAAGTGTTAGGAACTGGTAAGACTCCATTTCTGTGAAATATATTATTAATAATCAAAATCAAAAGAGCTAGTATATTAGAATGAATAGGCTGGAATATGAATGATAGAGGACTGATAACTTGAGTTTGAAGCTTTGTTGCTATGGCTAGTAAATAAAATATCCAAACTAGAAATATGGCAAGGTGGTTTTCTACCAATATGTCTTATATTATCCTTAACTTTCTACAAGATTTGATATATATCCAGATTTGCCTGACAGATGAACTGGCAGCCTTTTACTGGAGAGTATGCTATAGGCTAACAAATGGGGAAATAGTTAATGAACAGATTATTTCCATATTAATTATTTATTTTGGAATTAGAGATTAAACCTAGGGGCACTTCACCATTGAGCTACATCCACAGACCATTTTATTTTTTTATTTTGAGACAAGATCTTATCACTAAGTTGCTGACCGTCTCACTAAGTTGCTGACCATCTCACTAAGTTGCCAAGACTGGCCTTGAACTTGGGTTCCTCCTGCCTCAGCCTTCTGAGTTGCTGGACACATGTGCCCAGAGAGCAGATTGTTTTTAAATCGTATATTCATACTTATACTATATATAAAGATCACCTCAAGGTGGATCACATTTATTTGGTAATAAGAGTTAAAACTGGGGCTAGAGAAGTAGCTCAGTGGTAGAGCACCGGCTATCACAAGGACCTGGCCTCAGAAGAAAAAAACAGGGTAAAATCTTTACAACATTTGATTAGGCAGTGGTTTCTTTGATAGGTCATCCAAAGGATGGGCAACAAAAGAAAAATAGATAAATTAGACCTCATCAAAACTGAGGACTTTTGTATATCAAAGCACACTATCAGCATTGGAATGGGAGAAGATATTTGTAAACTATATGTCTGATAGGAGTTAATCAGAATGCATATAGAACAGCTTCTATATGTACATGATTAAAAAAAAAAAAATTTAAAAATGAGGAAAGGAACTGGGCACACACCTGTAATCCCAGCAGCTCGGGAGGCTGAAGTAGGAGGATCACGAGTTCAAAGCCAGCTGCTGCAACTTAGCGAGGCCTAAGCAACTCAGTGAGCCCCTATCTCTAAATAAAATATAAAAAGGGCCAGGGATGTTACTCAGTGGTTCAGTGTCCCTGAGTTCAATCCCCTGGTACCAAAAAAAAAAAAAAAGAGCAAAGGCAGTGGTAGAGGGCTTGCCTAGCATGTATCAGGCCCTGAGTTCAATCCCCAGGACTTGTAGGCAGGGATCATAGCACAGTAGTTGAGCATTTGCCTAGCATGTGTGAGACACTAGATTCAATTCTCAGCAATCCATATAAATAAATAAAGGTCCACTGATGAAAAAAATATTGTAAAAAAAAGGGGGGACTTGTATAAAATTTCTCCAACGTGATAAACAAGCGGCTAAAGAGCTCATGAAAAAATGCTAAGGGAAATGCAAATCAAAACCACAAGGAGATATTACTTCACCCTAAGGAGGGCTATTATTCAAAACAAAATAAGTGTTGACAACAATATAGAATAATTGGAATCCTGTGTACTATGGATGTTGCCCAGTTGTGGAGTGCTTGCCTAGCATGTGCAAAGCTCTGGGTTTAATCCCATGCTCTCCTCCCTCACCCCCCTATAAAAAAGGAAAGAAAATATTATGATGCTTTCAAAGAATTTAAACACAGAATTACTATATGATCCAGCAGTTCCTTTTTTGCCTGTATACCCAAAAGAATTGAAATTAGAGCCTTGAACAGATACTTGTATACTCATGTTCATAGCAGCATTATTCATAGTAGCCATGTGTTCATTGACAGATTATGGCTAAAACGTGGTAACATACATATAATAAACATTATTCAGTATTTAAAAGGAAGGAAATTCTAACACATGCTAAACTTGAACAAACCTCAGAGACATAATAATAAGTGAAATAAGCATGTCACTAAAGGACAAATATTGTATGACCACTCATAGGAGGTTCTTTAAGTGGACAAATTCATAGAGACAGAAGGGGAATCTCATGAAAATAGAAGGGTAACCAGTAGAAAGGGACCAGGGAGGAGGAGAAGGAAAGAGGAAATTCTAAGAAATAATATTGACAAATTATATTATTATATGATGTGCATGTATGAATGTATAACAGTGAGTCCCATCATTCTAGTACACCAAGAAAAAATATGAGGGGGTGCACATAAAATATGTTGACAAAAAAGAAAATTCATACAGATTAAATATGGTTGCCAGGGCTGGGAAGGGGAAATAGTGAGTGTTTAATGGGTACAGAGTTTCAGCTGGAGAAGAAGAAAATGTTTCAGAGATGGGTCATAGTGATAGTTGCAGAGCATTATCAGTGTATTTAATGCCACAGGACTGCATAAAAATGATTTAAATGAACAATTTAAATCATGTGTATTTTACCATAATAAAAAGTCATTTATATCCTCTGACCTCTCCCTCCCCAAAAAAAGATTTTTGAAAAGTCATTTTCAAATTATATTTCACATATGTATACAGCATAGGTTTATAAACCCAAATGGAATCAGTTTATAGTCTGAAAAGACTTTGAAGTCTCTCATAAAATAAAAAACAGAATATGGAAGAGAAAAAAGTGAGGGAGGTTTCCTTAAATTAATCTGTGTTTAAAATATCTCCTGTTTATTTTTATTTTTTTTAATTGCAGGTTACGTTTGGCTTCTTTTGACAGTAGTGGAAAATTAATATGCAGTAGAACAACTGGCTATCAAATACTTACACTTGAAAAGGATCAGGTATGTTTGATTACTTTTCTGTTGTCATTATAATATTCATGTTTTGAATCCTCTTTTGAGAATAGAATTGACATTAAAGCAATATTTGATTTAAAGATTGGTTTGAAAGTTTTTTTGTTTTTTTTTTTAAGTAAAGATGAAAGTGCTACATTCACTTCTGCACTTAGCTGATCCCACTACAGATTGAGTATCCTTAATCCAGAAACCTTTAATCCACAAAGGTTTTCTGAAATCTGAAATTTGTTGAGTGCCACACATGTCTGACAGCAAAATAATTGTATTCACAAAATCATTAAAAATATTTTATAATGGGCTGGGGATGTGGCTCAAGTGGTAGCGCACTCAACTGGCATACGTGTGGCCCCAGGTTCAATCCTCAGCACCACATACAAACAAAGATGTTGTGTCCGCCGAGAACTAAAAATTAAATATTAATAAACTCTCTCTCTCTCTCTCTCTCTCTCTCTCTTTTCTCTCTCTTCTCTCTCTCTCTTTAAAAAAAATATATATATATATTTTATAAACGTACCTTGAGTCTATGTGTGTATGTTACATATGAAACATTGAATTTGTGTTTAGACTTAGGTCCCATCCCCAAGATAATTCATTATGTATATTGCAGATTTTCTAATATCTGCAACATTTCCTGGTCTCAGGCCTTTCAAATAAGGGATATTGTATCTATAGAAGCATAACTGGGCCAACAAAAATGAAAGTACAAAACACAATTTGACTTGACAGGCAGGGGAAGCTGATAATAAGGAAATGATTGTTTATCTTGAATATCTTCAAAAAGTTATGAACTTGATACATTGTATTCTAAGTGTATTTATTTGTACATTAATGATAGACATCTTAAAAATAATCCAGCGTGTCTCCATAGCTCCTGAACATTAAAAGAACATTTTTCTCTAGCACATTAATTTTATAACAGATTATCTGTAACATTCTCCAAATTAATTCTAAGTTCATTTGTTTTTTTCATACATCACGTGTACACAGATGTTTCAAAATATTATAACAAGGTAAACTATTTTCAGATAGTAAAATTAGAGTGTTAAAATATTGAGAAAGTTTATTTCTATTAAAAACTAACCAGGGGGCTGGGGTTGTGGCTCAGTGGTAGAGTGCTCGCCTAGCATGTGCGAAGTGCTGGGTTCAAGACCCTGCCTCAAAATAAAAAATAAAACAGGCTGGGGCTGGAGTTGTGGCTCAGAGGTAGAGTGCTTGCCTAGCACGTTTGAGGCCCTGGGTTCAATCCTCAGCACCACATGAAAATAAATAAATAAAATAAAGGTATTGTGTCCAACTACAACTAAAAAATAAAAATATTTTTTAAAAAAAGGGGGGCTGAGGAGGTAGCTCACTAGTAGAACACCCCTAGGTTCAATCCCCCGTACAAAAACAACAAAAACCTAATTAACATTTCAAAGGGTATAATGAAAGGATTTACAGCCTGGATAGTTCACATAAATTCTGAGAAAATAGCAGTTTTCCTTAGACCAAAAAGACCATCATGGAATCCTCTTAGCATTGCGAGGAACCTTAGAAGTAACCTCACATGCCGTGGATGAGAATTTCAAAATGGCATTTGTATAGAAGGTTCTTCAACCATTGTTGAAACTTTAGTGACAGAGATGAGGTAGGTAGTATATGAAAATGACCATTTCAAGGCAGATACATAATGAGAAAATTAAAATCTTTCTCCATTGAAATTCTCTATTGGTCCTTCCAAAACCTCTGAAACTGAAAGGACAATGACTGCCCTTTACCTGGAACTTAAGTCATAAATAAAAAATTATTTAAATAGATACATAGATAGATAAATAGTGATGACTTAAAGCAATCAGAAAAGCAAAAATACCAGACCAAGATATTTGTTCATTCAGCAGACATTGTGTCCCTACCTTGTTCTAGGTTCTACGCAATAGTGAAGGAAATAAACAGGAAGAGCCTGTGCTAATGTAGACAGGTATAAATGGGATGGATCATAGGATAAGCTCAAAGTAGCATGTAACATTGAGGGAGAAATCTTTAGCCCATACTGAGGGTAGTATGAGGTTGAGGGTATGTATGGTTATTAAAGGGAGAGAATGGAAGACAGCTCAGGAAAAAAAATCTTTTTCTGGAAAAGTTGAAAAGTGAATGGATACCTGAACCAAGCCTCAAATGAGTGAGATAGAGGAAGGGTACACATGATTCATTCATAGAACTCAAAGAGGGTTGGAGGAGTTCAATACAAAGAGAGCCAACACATGATGGACTATAGATGGAGTTGGGAAGGATTTTAATTAGGGAGTTGTATATATGTGGGTTTTTAAAGTATTTCTTTTACTTATTGATATAACTTTATTTATCTGTGGTGCTGAGAATTGAACCGAGTGCCTCACATATTCTAGTAAGAGCTCTACCACTAAGCCACAACCCCAGCTCCATATGTATGTTTTAATAGGTCATGGATGTTTGTTGTAGGAAAAATAGAAAGCATGAAAGCATAAATAAGCAGAAATTAAAGTCATATATACATCATGGCTGACATTGTTACTTCAAAATAGGATCTATTCGCTATTTTATAACCTGCTTTTTAAAAATTTTTATTTTATTTATTTATTTGGTACTGGGGTGGGAATCCAGGGGCACTAAACCACTGAGCCACATCCCCAGCCCTTTTTGATATTTTATTTAGAGACAGGGTCTCACTGAGTTGCTTATTATCACCTCACTTTTGCTGAGGCTGGCTTTGAACTCTTGATCCTCCTGCCTCAGCCTCCTGAGTGGCTGAGATTAAAGGCATGTGCCACATACCCAGCTAATCTGCTTTGATGGTGGGAAAAAAAAAATATATATATATATATATATATATATTTAAAATGAACTGGCTGGGACTTTATTTAGATTACTCCAATTTTGTTAGCAATATCTCAGACATCACAGTCAGGAGCCAGTCAAACATGCCTTCTTCTCACCATCAGGTCTGAGCAGGGTATTGACCTTGGCCAGGTCAGTGTCACAGAGCTTCTTTGTTTGATCTGGTTCTTGCAGCCTTGACATCCACAGTGAATAATATGTGTTGTCTTCTGTCTTCTACATAGCCTACATTCAGTATCAGGGGAATTTCATGATGACTTAGTGGTTAAGTCTTGGGAAGAGACAAAATGGGCTCACCTAACCTGGGCCTAGTAGAAAGAATGAGTCCTCTTTTGGAACCCAAGGCTGGGAGAACCTGTGTGCATCAGATAATGAGATAGTAATTGATAACTTTTTTTCTTTTTAATTTGTTATACATAGCTTTTCTTACCAATAAATGTATAACTATAACATTATTTTTATTAACTGCATATTAGATGTTTTGGCTGTTCCTTAGTTTAAGTAATTTCTCCTTATTGGATAAAGTTGTTCTCTTTTTTCTTATTAAGAGATACGCGTATCTTTGCCAAGCACAGTGATGCATACCTTTAATCCCAGTGACTTGGGAGACTTGAGACAGGAGGATTGCAAGTTCAAGGCCAGCCTCAGCAATTTAGCAAGGACCTAAACAACTTAGCAGGACCCTTTTTCAAAATAAAAAATAAAAAGTTAGGGATGTAGCTCAGTGGTAAAGCACTGGGTTCAATCCCTAGTACTCAAGACAAAAGAAAGAAATATACCTCTATCTTTGTACATTTCTGAAATTTTAAAGATAAATTTCAAGAAGTGGAATTCATATCAAATGGTGCATATATACATTTTCTAATGGCCAAAATTGCACTCCAAAAATATTGTCCACATAACACTTCCTTCAGCCACAGAGTATACCCAGTATAGTGTATTATAATTTTTTAATCTTTTCCCTAGTAACTTAAGTGAAAACAAATTATATTAGGTTTGATTTTTATTTCTTTGCTTGTTACTGGTATAGTTGTGTTTTGTATGTTTATTTGACTACCATCTTGTGTAAGTTGACAGTTTATATTGTTTTTTTAATCTTTTATTAAGGTGTTCATTTTTCATGCTAATTTTTAACAGCTCATATAGGTGAAGAATACCATTTGTGATAGGTTGACTTTTTCATTTTTGTCATTTATCTTTTCAGTCTTTAAGATGATTTATTAATCTTTTCCTTTAATGACTTCTTTTAGTGTGATCCTTAGGCCTCCTCATTCTTCTTAGGCATACATGGACATCTGTATTTTTTTCCTACTCCTTTTCTGATTTACATTAGAGTGTTTGATGATATCTCTGAAATGTACCAGGTGTATCAATCAAGCCATAGCATATATATCCCTATAAACTTACTTTTATTTTAGAAGCGTTTTATTGATTTCTTTATTATAAAAACAATATTGCATTGTTTTAATTAGGTTAAATTTAAAGCACATTTTAATACCTAATAAAAAAACACTTTCTTTTTTTTTTTTCCCAATAATCCCTGGAAGGCTGAGCGTAGTGGCACATGCTTGTCATCCCAGTAACTTAAGAGGCTGGGGCAGGAGGATCACAAGTTCAAGGCAGGATTCAACAACTTAGCAAGACCAGGGATGTAGTACTCTTCTTGTCTCCATTTTATAAAACACCCTGGGTTCAATCCTTAGTATTGCAAAACAAAACAAAAACAGTCCCTGAATTCTTTGTATATTATTATTCTCCTGAATCAGAGGTAGAATCATTTTGTCAAATTTCATGTTGGGATTTTGTTTTCTGTATATATAGAATAGTTTGTGGGAAACTGATATATCCCTCTGGCATATGATAGTCTCACATAAACTAAGATCTTCCTTATATCTCTCTCTAGAATTTAGTTTTCACATGGTTCCTGTATACTTCCAAAAACTATAATGCTAATAAATATTTTATATATGCTAATACAACATGAATCTCTTCTAATAATTTTTGATAACATGGGAAAGCTAGTGGTTTTTGTAAAATTATTTTATAACTGTTTCACAAGAATGTTAATTTGCATTATAGAAGGTTCTCTCAGCAATGTTTAAGAATGATCAGAGACATGATGATGACAGAAAATGATTATGTTGCTATGATCCAGATAAAAAATGATGAGAACCTTAACTTAAGAGTGGAGATGAAGAAATGTGGATGAGTTCTAGAAATAAAGTACATTTGACAGAATTCAGTGTTTAACTGTGTGTGGATGAGAAAAAGTAGTGAAAGATGTCTCCTGATTTTCTGACTTGGGCAACTCAATTTATAGTAGTGGTTTTTCTCTGAAATTTGAATTATAGGAAGGAAGATTAAATATTACTTAAAGTGTTGGTGATGGTAAAGAGAGAGGTGGTGAATTCAATTTAGGGCACATTTGAGAGCATCAATGTGAAAATTTGATAGATTGGTAGGTAAATGGGCCTGGAGTTTACAAATAATGCCTGTGCTAGAAATAATGACTGGAAGAGATAACCCATAGGAATTAAGAGAATACAACAAGATGGATACCCAGATAGGAACCACTGGTATCTAGTGGGCCAAAAAAACTAACTGAATGAGATATTTGAGAGCTAAGATGGGGAGTCAAAGGCAAGCTATAAGAGTGAAAGCATAGATTACCCAGAAAGGAAGAAATAGATAACAGCCAGTAGTCAGTTGTTTCAATTTGACTTGCTCTATAACTCTGTGAAAACCTTACAGTAGCAAGTTGGATTTATGGATCCTAGAATTTATAAAAAGATAAGACAGGATATGGGGGAAGCAATAGAGAGATGGTGTAGAATAGGTAGCATGAGGCTCTGAGAGGCAGACAAATTTATACATGTAGATGAAGAAATAATCATATGAACATAGAATTGGGAACCTAGGAAGATGTCTGCTGCTGTAAATCAATGGGCTCCCCGGCTTCCATTTCCACAATGGAACAAGGAAAATGACATATAACTTTAAATGTGCTTCAGTGCAGATGTAGGTCTACACTGAACCTGTAGGTGGAGTTAAAGATTTGATAAAGCTAGAACAAGATTCATCTTGAGGATAGAGAATGGGGATGAATATAATTTAATATTCAGAAATGGGTGTGCCCTTAGAGGCTCCAAGTGATGTCCATATTCGCTTCCTTCTTCTCCCAGAATTATCCCTTTTTGCCTGCCCCACCCAACCCCAGCCCTACAGATACTCAAAACCCAGACTGCTGATCTTAGAGCTGTTGCTTTGTCATGGTACAGAATCGTGGTTATTATTGTCATACCATCAAAGCATTTGTCCTTCACCCAAGTTACTGATACAAATTTTGACTAGGACCAAGTGACTTAAGCATCTAAAGATCAACTATGCTTTGACATCATTCCTCTCTGGTGACACTGTTAGCACAATCAGCAAGGGGCGGGGTCTCAATATTGTCTTTTTTTAATACTAATACTGTTATTTTTAAAATAGTTTTCTTTTTTTAATACTACTCTCCCACTTTGAAGGGTACAGAGATTGTGTGTGTGTGTGCGCGTGTGCGTGCGCGTGTGTGTGTGTGCATGCGCGCGCGCGAGCGCATACTTGGAGTACTTTGTATTCCCTATCTTTATCCAACTATCTTTATCCAATTATCTTGCTACTCCAACAACACAGAAGCTGTGTTCAGTTAAGCCTACTAGAGTCAATCAATATTCTATTTTTAGTTCATTTTCATTGCTTCAGTAAAAAATGTAAAACTCTAGATTAAATAGTGAAACTAGTGCACACTATTGTATGGAATGTATTTCAAATATTTAAAAAGTAGGAATTCTCATTTCACTATTGCTGCTGCTGCTTTTTTTTTTTTTTTTAATTTGCAGATGGACACAATACATTTATTTATTTATTTTTACATAATACCATGAGGATCAAACCTAGTGCCTCACACATGCTAGGCAATGTTCCACTGAGTCACAACCCCAGCCCCTCAGTGTTGCTTCTTTTACTCAGGATTTGTTTTGTTTGCTAAATGTTGCTGCTAAAGCATATGTTAGATTCCAAAAAGAGATCTGTAACATCAATAATGGTTATATTTGACATTCTTGGGTATAGCATCAGCTTCAGTCTTTGGAGAGAGTTCATAGCATTCCCATGTTTATTGTTATAATTGAACCTGAAATTGCTTTTACATGATAATGTTTTACGTGCCAGGAGACAAGTAACATGTTTGTTATTGGGACAGTGGGAACTTTTAAATGGGAGCAGAAACCCTGCTTGATGATGATAATTATGACTTCCCCACCTGAAGCCAAGTAAGAGGTTCACTTTACCAGTTCACCAATTCTTCCATAAAGTATATATGAACTTGACAGAAATTTTTACAATAATGAAAATAACTACCACTATTATTTAATATATAGCTGCTTTACAAAACCTTCTGTACATTGTCTCATTTGATCCCCAGTATAATCCTGTAAAATGGTTATTCTTCTTGTCCCCATTTTATAGCAAGGAAGCTGCAGTTGACAGGGTCACACATTTAGTGGGCAAGAGTTTTTGAGATTTGAGCTGTGGCTCTTGGTCTCCAGGCACAAACTCTTAATTCCATGTTACCTCTTTTGGTTCACTCAATTCAGTAGCTTGGTTTTTTTAGTTAATTTGGCTTTTTAAATATTGCTATTCAGTTGTCATTAAACATACAAATCTGTCTTATAGGAACAAGTGGTGATGAACTTGGACAGCAGGCTTCTGATCTTCCCTTTATATATATGCTGTAACTTCTTGTATATATCACCAGAAAAAAGAACTGAAAACAATCGTCACCCAGAAAATCCAGAAAACTGAGGATCCTCATCAGTTGGAAATAGTAGCACTTTGAAAACTTTTTAGGCCAGCTTTAATTTAATGGCCTTACTGATATTCATATCTAAGGTGACTAATATTAACAAAGGCCTTATGAACTGTACAGATAATTCAGAAGATAGTTCTTACATTTGTCACATTTCTATGCATATATGAAAAAGCATTTTAAAGCCAAGAAAACATCCCAAACCATGCATAATAAAGATGTCAACCCATGCTTTTAATTTAGCATTAGTAGAAAATTGCTGTAGGTAAATTTTACATTTCTTTGCAACAAAATATAGATTTAATTTTTATTAAAATTTGATCCTGCCTAATGTTAAGTGAACCTCATCCATCTGTAAATTTATTTTTATTTTGCTAAAAGAATGCTAAAGGAATAATTTGAACAGCCAATTACAAATGCTATTTCAATTCGTGCCTTTAAAGCTGTCCTTTGATTTTTTTCAACTACTCATTTTAATTCCCCCATTTAGTTTAATATCATTCCAATCTACAGTCTACAGTTGTTTTTAATCATTAAATATGTTTTTCATGGTTTGGGGGAGACTAAGCTGAGGAACTTTTTTAAAAACTTAAGTATTTTCATGCTTTTTTTTTTTTTCTCATTTAGTTTTCCTGGGATTTCAACAGTAACAAAAGTCAGCTTTAGACCTTCAAATGAACTTGAATGAGGGAAAAATCAGTTTGATTCTGAGAATATTCCTTTGCCTTACATGGTCTTATCTTTGACATTCTGTATACTTTTATTATTAGGTTATGAATTATTTATGTATCAAATATTACAGTTTTAAACATTTTCATGTTCTCTGATCTTGAGAATTATTTATGTTCAAATTTTAGTTGAGAATCCTGTTTCATACTTAAGCTCAGGACTTTGTAATCTCTGAATTGAGTGCCTTTGAGTTATACATACTGATAGAAATTTCATAGTAAATGTACATAAGGTTGGAGGATCTAATATAAAAGCTGATAATAAAGCATTAATGTAAAAATGGAACTTATTTTTGTCAAAAACGAGATGTACACTTGTCATGATTTACATAAGTTGGCTTCTTGTATTTGTTGTTATTTTGAAAATAGCCATGCTCGTTTTCCTTTCAAAGTAAGTACTTTTGTGGTTAATGTATGTTTTTAGTATGTTTTTTAAAATGGGAATCACTTTTATGTATCTGTGCAAATAAAAAATGCCCATTTGAAAAAAAGTTAATAAATAAGCTCTTATTTAAAGTGGACAAAAAACTTAATTAAACCTGGGATTTTTTTTTTTTTTTTTGCTTTCTAGTCAGATATTTTTGCCCACTACTTTTATGTTTTAAATTTATTAGTTTTTCCCAGCAATATGTTGACAGGCTCATAAGTTGCTTTCATCCTTTGAGAATTTGTCCATTTGGTTAACATAAGGAACCTTTTAAATGCCTCCTGCTCCACTCTTAGAACTGTAATGTACATGTTTCTAATACAGTGATTTAGCTATATCAAGAAGCTACATTTTTTAATTTTATATTTGGCTTTAATTACATCTTTTTTCATGAGGTACTAGTTTTTTCTTTATCACAGCATAAGAGATTCATTATCCTTTACACATTAAAAAACATAATGCTAGACTTCGTTGGATTATTTGAATAAATTTTTATGAATCTTGGAAGTAAAGATAAACTGAGTATATTAATGAGGAAAATTGACTATTTCATTTCACTTATAAAAATGAACTGGCCAAATTGGAATTATATCTGATTCCTGTTCATTGGTTCTTTTCTAGTCAAGTTGCTTATGTCATCCATAGACAGGATAATTATTTCTTCTATCACAAGTAGTTTATATTCTCATTTGAGAAACTGGTAATTGCAAGCTAATTAAACGTAAGGAATCTGCTTTTTATTTTCTTACCAATTAACTGTTTGTATAGTGTTCCTAAATAGGAATATTTTCAATAAAGTGATAGTATCAGCTGAAGTAGCATATGAATTATTGTATATAAGCTTTTGTATTTGTCAGCTCTTGCTTCTACCAGTGTTTTTTTTGTTGTTGTTGTTTGGTTGGTTTTTTTACTGCTATGGCCGGAAAAAAAGTATTTATTCATTAAATAATTATTTTTGTTTGTCTATCAGTAAAGAAGAGATCTTTAAGAGAATATGTTCATGTTGAATTATTAAAAAGATATGAATGTACCTTTTTCTTTTCCTTTTCCTTTTTTAATTTTTTTCTTATAGATTTGGATTGAAATTTAGCAAGATAGGCAAAATTAAATGCAAAACAGTAGTGAGTTACTAGCTTTTTTTAAACCAAATATTTAGTGTGTACTGTTCTATCTCTAAGACATTCAACAGGATTAACTTAACAATAAACACTTTTCACTATCAAATGCAAAAGTATGCCATTAAAATTTAGTTAAGAATTAAATTGACTCAATCAGTCACACTACCCACATTGGAAGAGTTTAGTAGCCACATGTAGCTGGTGGCTGCCATATTGGACAGGGGAGTCAGATACAGAATATTCTCATCATTGCAGAAAGTTCTGATAGTTGGTTTAGAATATATTGGACTATTAGTGATGAAACTGTTTAAAGTTACATTACCTTATTGATGAACCCATGTAAAGAACAGAAAAAGTAATAGAGCCAGAGGTTCAAATAATAAGCATAGATGACTTATCAGTCACCTGAAAGGAAACATTGGAGTACTGTGGTCTAAGCACTTTACTGAATTGGGAAGAAAAAGGGCGGGGGGTAGAGTGGTTACCTAGCATTCATGAATCCCTGGGTGCAGTCCCCAGCATATAACTATCTATCTATCTATCTACCTACCAATCTACCTACCTACCTACCTACCTCTGTCTCTCTCTCTCTCTCACACACACACACACACACAAAGAAAGAAAGAAAGAAAAAAAAAAAAACAGGAGGAAAAATATGGTATAGGCTGGTGGGCACTGTGGTGCATGCCTATAATCCCAGCAACTCAAAAAGCTGAGGTAGGATTGCAGGTTTAAAGCCAACCTGCGCAAGTTAGTCCCTACTTCAAAAAGGACTGGGGATATGGCTCAGTGGTTTAAAAAAAACACACACATTATAGTTCTTTCCCCAACCTGAGAGTTTTTAATTCTTACCAAACTACAGGGGTGCAAAGTGCAAAAAGCCTCAAACAGCATCAGTCATTGTTATTCGTGATCAGACTTTACATTAATAGGGAGGCAGTGCTTGCTGACTCAACAGCTTCCTGGTTATTCATATGAAACAGGACTAGGTCCAGCAAAGTCAGAACAACTTAACTATTTGAGTTAAAATTAAATTCTCTAGGTCAGTTAAATGCTATAAGTTATATCTGTTTTGTCTTTTTTTTTTTTTTTTTTTTTTTTTTTTTGTACAAGGTGGTAGGGATCAACTCCAGGTCTCCTGCGTGCTAGGCAAGCACTCTACCCCTGAGCTATGGCCCCAGCCCAAGGTGTATGTTTTGATTCTTTTAACCTAACATTTAAAATTGACCATTTATTTCTTTAAAAATAACGTTCTCTTGAACTTCTCTTGACATCACACCTGATTTCTATTTCTCTGACCATTCCTTAGTCTCTTTGGGGGTTTCTTCTCTGGCTATCTCCAGATCCTTTTCTTTCCTGAGCCTGCATTCTCACGGCTTCATCTGTATTCTGAGGATTCCTTTTTCTATAGTTCCAGCCTAAATCTCTCTTCCAAGTTTCAGATATACAGCTAGTTGGCCTCTATTCATGGGTGTGATTTGGCATCTCAAATTAGCATGTCCAGCATGAACATATTGCTTTCCCCAGATTTTGTCTCATATGCCTCATTTCTAGAAATAATACGCAGTTGTGCATGCCAGAAATGTAGATGCCATTCTTTTCCAACTCCCTCATATGCTGCATCCAGAATCAAGTTTTTTCAGTTCTACCAATTATATCTCAAATGCAGTCACTTTCTCACCTTGTCCATTCTGCCATTCTAGTACAGGACCTGACAAATTACCTGACATAATTTCCAACTATCATGATTTGACTGTGTTCCCCCGAAGATTATGTGTTGGAAACTTAATCTTCAATGCAACAATGTTTAGAGGTGTGACTTTTAAGAGGTGATTAGGTCATGAGGGCAGAACCTTCATGAATAAACACTGTCATTGCAAGAAAGGCATTCTTCCCTCTCTTGTATATACTGTCTTGCCATGTGATGCCCTCTGCCATATCCTGACACAAGTGGGCTCTCCCCAAAGCCAGCACTTTGATTTGGCCTTCCCAGCCTCTAGAACTGTGAGAAATTTATTTTCTCTTTGAATTACCCAGTCTCTGGTCTTCTGTTACAGTACATAAAACAGTTGAAGATGGTTGTACCAGCCTCCTATGTTTTTCTGTAAACAAGTCTCCACATTACCCAAAGTGTTCTCTAAATAAACTCAAATCCCTCTGGGTTTGTGTCTGTCTGTCTCTTTTTCTCTCTTAACCTCAGCATGAACTGAGCAGATTTCCTTCACTGGGCCCAGAGCAATAGAGTTGTTTTTCTCCTCTGAGTTGTTCTTGTCAGGTCCTGGGCATTTATTCTAGATAAAAGAACATTTTTGTCAATGCAAAAACCTGTACACAATTGCTCATACAGCTTTATTTGTAATAGCCAAGAAACTGGAAACAAGCAAAGTAATCTAAAATGATGAATGATTAAATTGTGGCACATCTACACAATGGATGACTACTCAGTAATAAAAATGAACAGTCTATTGCTATAGCAACCTGGATGATCTTAAGGGCATTATGATGAATGAAAACGAAGTCAATTTTAAAAGATCTCAAACCCCATGATTCCATTTATATAACATTCTCAAAATGAAAAAAAAAAAAATCATAGAGATAGAAGAAAGGTTAGTGGTTTCCAGGGGTCAGAGGGTGGGATGTAAAGAGTTATCATGAGGGATGTCTCTGTGGTGATAGTTCTGCATCTTTACTGTGTTTACACATATCTACACATGTGAAAAATGACATGTGAAAAATGACATAAAGGCTATACACACACAGGTACCAATGTCAACTTCCTGGTTTGGCACTGTACTATAGTTTCATAAGATGTAATTGTGTGCTGAAAAGTACACAGGACCTCTCTCTCCACTACCTTTGCAATTTCAACATATAATTATCTCAAAATAAAAAAGTTGAAAAATAAACCTCTGCATTAATCACTGGTTATAGTAGGTTGGGTTTCTTCAGGAACTATGAAAGTCATCTTCTGTTTCCTTAGCAGTCCAAACCAGTCAACAGCACTAGCTTCTCCAGAGTTACTGAGGTGAGTTTATTGAGATGTATGCTATAGACTGAATGTTTGTGTCCCCTCAAAATTATATGTTGAAACCTAATCCCTGATATAATGGTTTTAGGAGGTGGGGCCATTGGGAGGTGATTATGTTAGGAGGGTAGAGCCTTCATGAATAGGATTAGCACTCTTATACAAGAGGCCCCAAAACACTAGCTATCCCCTCCCACCACATGAGGATACAGAACTCATCTTCTATTAAGAAAATGCCCTCACCAGCCACCAAATCTTCCAGCATAGATCTTGGATTTCCTAGCCTTTAAAACTATGAGAAGTAAGTTTCTATTGTTTATAAGCCACTGGGTTTATGATATTTTGTTACAACCACGTGAACAGAGAATGGAGCTTCCTTCCCTTCAGTGTATCCTGGTTAGGAAGAGGTTGACCAACCCAATGGAGGAAATTCAAAAATTAATCTGAAGGATTTTTGCCATGGTCCCAGCTGATTTTTCCTACTTCTGGTGCCCATTGGATGACCTGAAGTTTCCTGGGACACTGATCTGCTTCTCCCTCCAATCCTAATGCTCGTGTGTGCAGAGACCTGTCAGCTGCACCCTGACACAATGCCACTCACAGTACGGAACACTGGGTTCCTGCTGTGGCTCCACAGTCCCACTGCCTGCTGTCTATGGATGGTTTGACCCCTGCCCACTTCTTCAGGGGCTTAAAGGTTCCTGGGAAAACAGATCTGCTGTCCCTTTCAGTGTTAAATTGCCACTGTGTTAGGTATGATTTTTCTAATTGAGAAGTTTCTCAGGTTTTTTGGAAATCAGGCAACTTCCCTGATTTCCAGTGCTAGTATGGATTTAGGGAGTGGGGAAAAATAAGTTTTATCCTTTACAATCTCTTTGTCTACTTTCCACCAAAATAATTTTCTGCAAGTTCATCAATGGCCTCATGCTGCTATATCTAGCTGAGAGTTCTCAGTTCTTACTTTAAAGGAGTCTCTACTACATTTGACATAGCCAATGATATTAGTTTCCTGAAGCTACTCCAACAAATTAGCAAAGATTTGTTAGCTTAAAAAAATTATTCTCACACAATTCTAGAGGCCAGAAATCTAAAATCAATTTCAATCGGCAAAAACCAAAGCACCAGCACAGTTGCACTCTCTCCAGAATTTCTAGAGAAGAATCTGTTCCTTGCCTCCTCCAGCTTTTTGTGGCTGGAGGTATATTCCTCGGCTTGTGGCTGCATCATTCCCATGTTAGCCTCTGTGGTCACATTTTCTGCGTGTATATAAGCACTTAGGACCCACTTGGATCTCAGCATAATCTCCCTCTTAATATTCTTAACTACATCTGCAAAACCTTCCCCATGTAAGGTAACATTCATAGGTTCCAGGGATAAGGGCCAGACATCTTTAGGGAAGCCATTATTCAGCCTCCTATACTGGCCCTTCTCTCCTTCTCAAAACTCTACCCCCTGGAATTTTCTCACACTGTTCTTCACCAGTGTTTTTATACTTGACATTTGTATCTTGTCACTCTCTTCTTTTTTGGAACATCTCATGGACTCCTGTGATTCAAATTCTCCTCTATCTTCTGATCTCTCCCCCTAAATATCAGACTCAGTCTGCATATAGTCAAATGCCTGCTAAAAGTATCTATTTTGGATGTTCATACTCAATAAAACGAAATGGAATTCAGATTCTCTCTTTACCACAAGCAGAAGTATAACTAGATTCTCAGACTTCACAACAAATATAAGCAAAAAGGGCTCCATTGAATTCATGAGGGATATAAGCCCACAGAAAAGGTCCCATACTATTCCTGACAGAGGAGCACTCATAAAAGGGATCATTGTTTTTTGCCTTCTCCATGTGTCTTCTGTATGGACTTGATATCTTGTTTCAAGTTTATTTGTGGGGAACAGTCAAATCCTTGCTTTCTCACTTAATAAACATCAGACAGACAGACAGACACACACACACACACACACACTTTTTCCAGGGCAAACAAAATACAGGGCCTCTTGTTCAAAAATAATTTCAAAATGGTGACAGCTGAATATTAAATGTTTGGGGCCTTTCTAAGCAAGGCTGTACAGGTCACATTCTGTGAAACTGAACCTACCTGGGAGGCATGTCTTCTCTCTCTTTCCACTGCCAGTCACCAAGATCTGTCATACTGATCCTCAAATATTTCCTGATCTGTTCTTACTCCTTTTCTTTCATAATCGCCCTAGTGTGGGTTCTCATTTCCTCCAGCTATTCCCCCTGGTTCAAGTTTTTAGATCTGCAGTCAGGATGAACCATCTAAAACACCAATATGGTTATGTAACTACTCAGCTTAAAATGCTCCAGTAGCTTTTTATCACTTTAAGGATAAAGTACCAGCCACTCAGTATGATCTTCCATAATAAACTCAGTATGATGATAAAATCAAACCACTCATAGGGCTTGCATATTGTAACAGCTGCTCTTTAATATTGCTGCTACTCCTACCCTTTACCTGGGTAACTCATAATAGTGCCTGTCATACAGTTAGTCCCATAGGTGTTAGGTAATATTATTATCCCAGGAAACTCTCTTGGAATAACAAATCAAGCTGAAAGTCCTTTTTATGTCTCCATGGCACACTGCACATACATCTTACCAATTACTGTGAAATGTCTGTGCCTCCACAATTAGAGTGTAAGCTTCTTGAGGCAGGGGGCCATATTGTGCATCTTTTCATCCTAGTGCTAAAATGATACAGTGTCCTACACACAATAGGCATTAAAAAACTTTGTATATTAAATCTGACAGCATACCTCCCAACCACTTTTTGAAATCAAGAGTAAAGAAGGAAATGTTTTCAGCCATTGATGTTACCATATTTCTCTTCTCACAGCTGTATGGCACAACCCCTTGTCTCCCTATAAATTTCCTGTCTTCCCTAGGGACAATGTCTTCAATCATTAATGGTGTTTCTTCATATCATCCCTAAATCTTCTTCCTCCGGTACTGGCACCCCTCAATCCTTGAACCTCTCTCTCCCACACATTAGTGTAGTCTGCCAGGATAATCCCAAGAGTCTGAGAGTCAAGCCTCATGCATGGTGAAAATCCTAGATGTTACCGTTAGTTCTTTTCTTGAAAGTTAGATTGGGACAGATATTAAAGAGGGCACATCAGAGTGTATGAATCAGTTTTTAAAAAGTTGACTGGTGGGAAGGGTGTTTCCAACCTATTCTAGTTTCTTTCCAACTCTGTTCTAAAAGCCAAACCATCAGACTTGGAAACTTTGGAGGGAGCTGGTGGGACAAGTGTTGGTTAGATTAGAAGTCGACATCCGGCAAGCCTTTTCTAGTTATGGCAGCATTGGAGAAGTACTTTGTGGGAATACGTGGGCATATGGAGCCTTTGCTTTTCCTTACCTGTAGTAACTTTGGGATAAGTTCTCAATACTGGCATCTGAGAAAATATTAAGCTGACAATCGCTGAACTTTGGTGTCTTCACTCCTTATGAGAGAATTTTATGTAAAAAAGTCAAAAAATACAAACCTTGTATACTCCGTGTAGAATTGGTTTGACTATTTTACGCATGTGAACAAGGACTGGAGAAAATGGTGAAATTGAAAGCTATGTTAGGATGGTGAGTCCATAGCTGAATTTTTCAAACACTTCTATAAGTGCATCAAATAGCATATTTTTAATGCCTGCCAGGGACAAACAAGATAGGAAAGTCACTGTGAAAATTAGGCTGGAGGAGCGGAAACGACAACTCCACTTCTACCGTAATCTCCGAATTCAGAAGAGGCGATGGCATCCAGGGCACATTCTGGGCCCGCCCTTTTCGCTGCCTGCCTTCTTAAGAAGCCGGAACCCTCGGGACTTGTTTCGACATTTTTCCAGTCGGAGATCGAACTTCAGTTCCGGTCACTTCCGGAAGTTGTTGCACCGCCGTTTCCGGGGCGGTGTGAGGAGGAGTTGGACTCCGAATGGGTCGCAGCCGAAGCCGCTCCCCACGGAGGGGTGAGTCTAGAAGCAACGCGGATGGCGTGGGGCTCTGTTGGAATCGCATCTTTTTTTTTTTTTTTTTCAGTATCTGGGCAACGGAGAGGCGGGCCCTTTCCTCCTGAGGAGGAAAGCTAGGGGTGAATGGGGGAACGAAGACCTAGGCCCCTACACTCTTAACGCTCTGAACCTCTCTGGTTTGAAGTCTAGAGTCTTTTTTTTTTTTTTTTTTTTCCTTCTAAATTCGGGTTTCATCGACTAGTTGTCAACCTTATAGTACAGTAACTTTTACTGTGCTTGTGGCCGATGGGCTCAGGCCATAGTTCCTTCATGTAATTTCTAGGAAACTGCACAAGTCACCCAGCTTTTCTGAATCGAATTCTCGCAGTCATTGGGGGTAATGTTAACCCGCGGGGAAAACTGATGTGAGAATAAATGTTACATTCTATAGCATTCACTATGTGATTTTGCTTGGCTCATAGATGCTCCATAACTCTTATGATCCTGCTCAGTTTATCATAGGGAAATCGGTATTTAGAATTTCGAATCCAGGGAACTCACCGATTAATATCTTCTGTCCCCCAGACCTAATAAGGAGGCCGTGCAATGTAAAGAATCTAACTAGACTTCCATTGAGAGCTCTAACTTGGACCCTTGGTTGTGTCCTTGGTTAGTTTTTGTCACCTTCAACTAGTCAGTATTCAGTTTTCTTACAAGTCAACTGAGGCCTCAAGCCACATGTGGCTGTGGGGTTCTTGAAGTGTAGCTAATCCGAACTGAGAAATGCAGTTCCTAAAATAGACACCAGATTTCCTACCAGAAAAATATAAAATATATTATTAAGTACCTTTCATATTGCTTACATGCCAATATGTTTATAGCTGGGACATATTAGGTCAAAAAATTCTTAAAATTAATCTCACCTGTTTCTTTGTACCTTTTCAGTGTGACTACTAGCGATGGCTCACGTTATGTTTCTGTTGGAGGGCTCAGCTCTTGATATTTGATTCACTTTTTGGCTCTGCAATTTTTGTGTGTTTGTATTAGAACGTAGGCGGTCCCGGTCCACTTCCCGGGAGAGAGAACGAAGGCGCCGAGAAAGGTCCCGGTCTCGGGAAAGAGATCGAAGAAGGAGCCGTTCGAGATCCCCACACCGAAGGCGCTCCCGGTGAGTATAGTGAATAAACCAGAAGCTGGACTATGAAGAACAAAGAAGCTGGTCACTGATCTTAACTTTGGTGGTTTTTTTTTTGGTCGCAGTTTCATGAAATGGAGGAAACAATCCTACTTTATTCTAAAGCTAACATTTCTTTTGATAAAACGGGGTTTACATTCCACTTATACAGTTGTCTTGAGAAGTAAATGAGGAATAATAAATGAATGAAAACCACTTAGTGTGGTGCTTGGCAAGAGCAAGAAGTAAATGTTTATATTTCTGTTAGGATTTTTTAAATTAACTTTTTGGTGATAGCAATATATTCAAGTGTATGATCAAGAATTGGAGGGAGAACTTTAACTGGGTGCACACCCACAATCCCAGCAAATGAGAGACAGAGGCAGGAGGATCTCAAGTTTGTGGCTAGCCTCAGCAACTTAACCAGACACTCAGCAATTTAGTGAGACTGTGTGTCAAAATTTAAATGTGGTAAAATATCCATGGGTTCGGTTCCCATTGTGGAAAAAAAAAAAAAGAATGGGACATCTTAGAAGAACCTTGGAAATGGACTCTGTTAATAGCATCAGTTGGTATTTAAGTGAGCTTTATTGTTTGTGTTTAATGGGTAGAATTTTTCAAGCTAGGTTTTTCTGCCTCATAAAAATTTCCTATACAGGCAGTGGCACATGTCTGTAATCCCAACAGATGGGGTGGCTGAGGCAGGAGGATTGCAAGTTCAAAGCCAGCCTCAGCAAAAGTGAGGCACTAAGCCACTCAGGGAGACCCTGTCTCTAAATAAAATACAAAATAGGGCTAGGCCACATCAGTGTTAAAAGCAGCACAATTCACAGTAGCCAAACTGTGGAACCAACCTAGATGTCCTTCAATAGATGAATGGATTAAGAAACTGGTATATATACACAATGGAATATTACTCAGCAATAAAAGAGAATAAAATTATGGCATTTGCAGGTAAATAAATGGAGTTAGATAATATCATGCTAAGTGAAGTAAGCCAATCCCCAAAAACCAAAGGCCAAATGTTTTCTCTCATAAGTGGCTGCTAATTCATAATGGGGAGGGGCATGGGATGAGTGGAGGAACTTGGAATGGGCAAAAGGGAGGGAGGGTTAGAGTGGGGAGGGGAGGGGGCATGGGGTTAGGAAAGATGAAGGAATGAGAGGGACGTCATTACCCAAGGTACAAAAATGATTATTCAAATGGTTGGATCTTACTTCATGTACAACCAGAGAAGTGTAAAATTGTGCTCTATTTGTGTACAGTGAATCAAAGAGCATTCTGCTATCATGTATAACTGATTAGAATAAGTAAATTTTAAAATTAAAAAAAAAAATAGGACTAGGTGTGTGATTCAGTGGTTGAGTGTCCCTGAGTTCAATCCCGGTAACAATAAAAATAAATAAATAAATAAATTTCTAGCCCTAGTAGAGTGCGACTGATGACTATCAGTAAAGTGGGTTTTTTTTGTTTGTTTATTTGTTTGTTTTTGTAATATCAGAGCCTCTCCTTCACTCCTCTACGGTGAATGGACTCTTGAGTTCTCTGGAACTTATTTCTGTTCAGTCTTTACTTTTCAGGAACTCATGCGTTAATCTGTGCTGATTGACAGAGTTGCCGTTTATATGTATCTGTTTCTTACATCTTTATTTATAAATATTAGATCCCCAAGACGACATAGATCCACATCTCCTTCCCCTTCTCGACTGAAAGAAAGAAGAGATGAGGAAAAGAAAGAAACAAAAGAAACAAAGAGCAAAGAACGTCAGATTACTGGTAACATTACTAGATAAATAAGCTTGTTTAGATCGCTCCAGTCATGATAAGTTATAAAAGTATAATTTTTGAGCATTTAAATATTAAGATTTTTATGGTGTTCGTTGCATATGGTTTTAAGATTTTGTTTTAATTGTACCTTAGTGAGTTGCTTGTTGTCCATGGTGCTCCTGATATAACCTAGGTAGGGTAGTTAAAAACATGAGAATATTCTATTTTGGAAGTGTCTTCAAATCTAGGTATTGTAGTATCTGATATTAAAGGTGGTCCCCCCCATAAGCTCCAACTTGCACGCTAAGTTACATTCTGTCCAAATTTAAGAGGAATTTTTCTCATTTATCTTTGTCTTTTATGTGTTCTCTGCTGGTAAGGTAGAATGTCTATTAATTTGTCACCAGTTTTCTTTTTATTTTGTATGTGTATAGATATAGATACATAATGATATAAGAGTTTTTAAAATCATTTTTGCAGAGGAAGACTTAGAGGGCAAAACAGAGGAAGAAATTGAAATGATGAAGTTAATGGGATTTGCCTCTTTTGACTCAACAAAAGTAAGTAAAACATGCAATGAATTAAACATTCTGATTTGAATTAATCCATTATGCCTGTTGTGGTTTTCCATATTCTTTTATGTGTCACTTATAATTTCTTCTGTTGGCACAAGTTTATTTGGTTTTAAGACAGTAACTATCTGTTTGAAGGGCTTTGAGAACACAAAGGAGGAAATTTTAAACTGCCATTGCATTTGGAGAGTGTTTGCCAGACATATGGTTTGCGTTAGATCATAAAGGGCAAGTAAAGGTGATCAGACAGAAAGAAGGCAGAAGATAATTTAAAGTAGAGTGCTGTATAGGTGTGAAGAAGCATGAGGTATTATGGGAATTTCAAATTCTGTGACTGGTCCAAGGGGGCTGATGGGTGGTAACTGTGACTGAGGCTACAAAATGGAGGAAAACAAATTTTGTAGGGATTTTGATGACTTTAGCCATGCTAAGGAATTTAGAGTTGACTTATTGGTGTTGAGAAGAGGAAGCAAGGATTTTAAAACAAGGGAGTAACACGATTATATGTATGTTTTAGAACAATGACATTGGGGACAGCATGGAAGACAGATGGGAAGAGGGTTAGATTAGAAGTAGAGAGAACTGCTGAGTCATGCGAGTGTAAGATGATACAGGACTGAACTGAGTCTAAAATCTCAGAAGCCAGGGTAAGTGGGAATGGGTATCAGTAGTCAGTGATGCCCCTGAGACATTGGGCTGGGGAGCCTGGTTGGTACAGTTAACTCAGAACAAGATTACAGGAAGGGGAATTACTGGGAAATAGAACATTCAGCTACCAGAAAGATGACCTTGGACTACATGTCTCACAGCTCAGATGGGGGATAGAGAGGGATTGGGGAGTGAGTGCTATCTAGCTTTCATCATAATACCTGGAGACAATAAAGGGGAGGAAAGAGAGAGAGATTGTTAAGAAGAAAAGGGAGAAAGAAATTTTAGGGAGGGAGGAGGAAAGAATATCTAGAGAGATAGGAAGATGGGGGTAAGAGAAAGAAATAGGGAAGGCCAGGAGGAATGGAGAGAGAAAATAGAAGGAGAATAGTGGGGATGGAGAGAAGAAGAATATATGTGGAAAGAAGGAATAAAATTTTTAATCCTTTTTTTTTTTAAGATTTTGATGAAAGCTCTATTTTTTAAAATTTATTCTTCTTAGTTTTACATGACAGTAGAATGTATTTTTGGCAAATTATATATACATAGAGTATAAATTATTTTATTCAGGATCCCATTCTTGTGGTTGTACATGATGTAGAGTTACTCTGGTTGTATATTCAAATACAAGGCTAAGAAAGTTATGTCTGATTGTTTCTACTGTCCTTCCTATACCCCTCCCCCCTCCTTTCCCTTTGTCTAATCCAATGGATTTCTATTCTTACCCTCCCCACCCTTCCTTGTTTTGGGTTAGCATCCACATATCAGAGAACATTTGGCCTTTGGTTTTTTGGGGATTGGCTTATTTCACTTAGCATGGTAGTGTCCAGTTCCATCCATTTACTGGCAAATGTCATAATTTCATTCTTCTTTATGGCTGAGAAATAGTTCATTGTGTATATATACCACATTTTCTTTATCCATTAATCTGTCAAAGGACACTTAGGTTGTTTCCATAGCTTGGCTATTGTGAGTTGAGCTGCTATAAACATTGATGTGGCTGTGTCACTGTAGTATGCTGTTTTTAAGTCCCTTGGTTATAGACCAAGGAGTGGAAAAACTGGGTCAAATGGTAGTTCCATTCCAAGTTTTCTAAGGAATCTTCATACTGCTTTCCATAGTGGTTGCACCAATTTGCAGTCCTACCAAAAATGTATGAGAGTACCTTTCTCTACCACATCTTCACCAACATTTATTGTTACTTGTATTCTTTATATTTGCCATTCTGGCTGGAGTGAGATAGAGTCTCGGTGTAGTTTTAATTTGCATTTCTCTAATTGCTAGAAATGTTGAACATTTTTTCATGTATTTTTTGACCATTTGTATTTTTTCTTCTATGAAGTGTTTATTCAGTTCCTTTGTCCATTTATTGATCGGATTATTTTTTCTGGTGTTGGGGGCTTTAGGGGAGTGGAGGAGTACCAGGAATTGAACTCAGGGGCAGGGCACTAGGCCACTGAGCCACATCCCCAGCCCTATTTTGTATTTTATTTAGAGACAGAGTCTCACTGAGTTGCTTAGCGCCTCACTTTTGCCTCGGTTGGCTTTGAACTCATGATCCTCCTGCCTCAGCCTCCCAAGCCACTGGGATTACAGGCATGGGCCACTTTGCCCAGCTGGTGTTAGGTTTTTTGAGTTCTTTGTATAACCTGGAGGTTAATGCTTATCTGAAGTACAGGTGGTAAAGATTTTCTCCCATTCTGTAGGATCTCTGTTCATGTTTTTTATTGTTTCCTTTGCTGTGAAGAAGCTTTTCAGTTTGATACCATCCCATTTATTGATTCTTGATTTTACTTCTTGTGCTTTAGGAGTCTTATTGAGAAAATCATTTCCTAAGTTGACAGGATGGAGAGTTGGGCCAACTTTTTCTTCTAATAAGTGCAGGATCTCTAGTCTAATGCCTAGGTCCTTGATCCACTTAGAGTTGAGTTTGTATAGGGTGAGAGATAGGGGTTCAATTTCATTTTATTACATGTGGATTTCCAGTTTTCCCAGCACCATTTGTTGAAGAGGCTATCCTTTCTCCAATGTATATTTATGGCGCCTTTGTCTAGGATAAGATAACTGTATTTATGTGAATCCTTTTCTATGTCTTCTGTTCTGTTCCAGTGGTCTTTATGTCTGTTTTGGTGCCAGTACCATGCTGTTTTTGCTACTATAGCTCTGTAGTATAATTTAAGGTCTGGTATTGTGATGCCTCCTGCATCGCTTTTCTCACTAAGGATTGCTTTGACTATTCTGGACCTCTTATTTTTCCAAATGAATTTCATGACTGCTTTTTCTATTTCACTGAAGAACATCATTGGGATCTTTTTTTTTTTTTTTTTTTAATATTTATTTTTTTAGGTGTAGATGGACGCAATACAATGCCTTTATTTTTATGTGGTACTGAGGATGGAACCCGGGTCCCACCCGTGCTAGGCGAGCGCTCTACCGCTGAGCCACAATCCCAGCCCTCATCATTGGGATCTTAATAGGAATTGCATTAAATCTGTATAGCATTTTTGGTAGTATGGCCATTTTGATATTAATTCTGCCTATCCAAGAACATGGGAGATCTTTCCATTTTTGGATATCTTCTTCAATTTCTTTCTTTAGTGTTCTGTAGTTTTCATTATAGAGGTCTTTCACCTCTTTTGTTAGGTTGATTCCTAAATAGTTTTTTTGTTGTTGTTTTTGTTTTTGTTTTATTTTTTCTTTTGAGGTTATTATAAAGGGATATTTTTCTGATTTCTCTTTCAGCTGATAACATCTTTAATGTATAAAAATGCAGTTGATTTATTGGTGTTGATAAAATATTTTTTCCTAGGGGCAGGGAATGTGATAAAGGGACTGCTTAGCATTCACAAGTTCCTGGATTTAATCCCCAGCACCACCAAAAAAAAAGTTAGTTTTATAAATGGAATTTGAGATTTTGAGAAGAATTGTCATTTAATTCTTCTTGCTGGATATGGTGACACATACCTGTAATCCCAGCTTCTCGGGAAGCTGAGGCAGCAGGATTTTGAGGCCAGCCTCTGCAATTTAGCAAGACTCTATCTCAAAATTTTTTAAAAAGCGGGGCTGGAGTTGTAGCTCAGTTATAGAACACTGCTGGGTTCATTCTAGTTTAAAAAAAAAAAAAAAAATCCACCTCCTCTAATTCTGTATTCCATTCCATTGAGTTGTTAATGGAATAGGATAAACCCAAATGGTGTAAGACTTTCTTTTTAACTAATGTGATAGTAAGTTTAAAATTTTTGAAAATTATATTGTATAACTTAAGAGGAGTACTGACACATGACTGTTGAGGTGAAAAAAATTAAGAATGCAGAGGTTATATGAACCCTATTTTGGAATATTAATTTTTTTTTGGTATCTGTCAACTTTTTTTCCTTGAATATATCAAATCCAAATCCCTTTTTATTTTTTCCCAAAGAGTATTTTATATGTGAAATGTTTTGTTAATATATATGTTAAATGGATAAAAATATCTCCAAAGTAAAGCAGTTTTAGTTAAATGGATAAAAAAAAAAAAATCTCCAAAGTAAAGCAATTGTAGTTTTATTGTTTTTAGAAGACTGTTTTTAGAAGAATTATTTGTTTGTACTGGCGATTGAACCCAGGGGCCCTTTGCCACTGAGCCACATCCCCATCCCTTTTTTTTGTTTTTTATTTTGTGGCAGGATCTCACTAAGTTGCTGAGGTTGGCCTTGAACTTGCAATCCTCCTGCCTCAGCCTTCCAAGTTGCTGAGATTACAGGAGTGCACCATTCTATCCAATTGAAATTATTTATTTGTTTTGGGGTATGACTATTTCCTGATTATATTTGAAATTCCTGAGAGTTATATAGGTAGAGCTAACCCTTTGCTTTGCTTTTTTTTTTAATTTAATTTAATTTTTTTAGTTGTTGATAGAACTTAATTTTTTATTTATTTATATGTGGTGCTGAGAATTGAACCCAGTACCTCACACATGCTAGCAAGCGCGCTCTACCACTGAGCCACTACCCCAGCCCTATCCTTCACTTTTAATTGTAATCAGTGCTGCTTAAGATGTTTGTTTATTAAGGAAAAAGTGAGGATCCTTAAAAATTGTCGTGTACCATGTAATCAAATGATGTCAGTGGAGTTTTGGTTTGTTTTTCCCAGTACTGAAGGTGAAACCTAGAGCCTCATCCCATACAAGGCAAGTGCTCCACCACTGAGTATAGCCCAACTCCCATGTCAGTTGTTTTCTAATGACCTCTATGGGGTTGTTAACTTAGTTTATATGCAGTTGGCAGTTAGGAAGTATCTTACCTCACTCATGTTTCTCAGTTACATATATCTTGTGTTATTTTCATCATTGATCTGTTGGGGGACCTTTTCCTTTTCTTCTGTTTCCCTTTCCTTTCCTCTTTGCAGTACTCATAATCTAATCCAGGGTTTCATTGGTGCTAGGTAAATTGTCTAGCACTGATCCCTATTGTGGAACCTTTCCATATGTCGTGTAGTCATTTATTTTCCCTCTACTTCAACATTCTTCTAGAAAGTTCCAAAGTGTGATTATATTTACCAATGGGTAATTTTCTATCCTAGTATGTAAATAAATGAACATAGGGCTAATAATATGTGACTCTACAAAAGTTTCTAAAAAGTCAGCAAGTCTTTAGAAATTGAACTCAGTGAAAAGATTAGCATAATTTCCTTTTTTCTTGGTCAAGGCAGGTCTTTCCAAGTTATGCCTACCTCTTATAATTTATCCAGTAGCCCTACCCTTAGAAATATATGAAAATAAGAACAGAAAATTAAGTCCATATATATTAGTTCCATTTCAAATATGTAGTTCACCTATGCATACCATTAGACCAGTGGGTCAGAATCCTTTTTTTTTCCCCTAATGCAGACGCCTAATGAGTATGCTACACTCATGAGTAATAATGGACAAGGGTAGGAAATAGGAGTCACATGTATGTGTTTCGTGGCATTAGCCAGTCCCATTCATTTCGCAGTCATTTTCCAATCAACTGCCAGTGCAGTGCCCTAGTATGTGAGAATGTAGAGGTGACTCAGACATATATCCCTCCATCAAGAAGCTTTCAGTGTCATTGGAGCAATAGCATATATATCACAGTAATACAGGGTAGAAAATAGAAAGTACTGTGGGGAAAGCATAGATACCATTCTTCAGGGGTTAGTAAAGAAGGTGCTGCCTGACAGCTGGATCATCTGAACTGGGCCTTGAATGATGGATAAGAAAGAACCAGTTCGTTAAAGATTGGTTCTTGGCAGGGAAGGCAATTCAGGCATGAGGAACAATATGGGAGCAAATGGGTATGGTTAATTAATTTGACTGTATTAAAGAACCATAAAGGGGGCTGGGGTTGTGGCTCAGCAGTAGAGCACTCTCCTGGCATGCATGAGGCCCTGGGTTCGATCCTCAACATCACATAAAAATAAATAAAAATAAACAAAATAAAGGTATTGTGTCTAACCAAAAATAAACTTTTAAAAAGTGCATAAATACATTCTACTGTCATGTATAACTAATTAAAACAAATTTTAAAAAAGGAATTAGTAACAAAGAGGATACATGCCACATATAGAAAGGTATGTAACAATCCAACTATTGTCTGTTATTCTATATTCTGATTCTTGATTAAAGATAAAAATGGTAAGACTTATGCAAGAAATGGAATTTAAACAAATGGAAATGTTCAAGCTACAAATTTGAGAATATTATAAGTTAATGGTAGAGGTTAAATTTTGTGTGAATGTAAATTTTTGTGGAGCTAATAAGTTTTATCTGATTTTAAAGGAGTCTTTGACCAAAAAAGTTTAGGATCTACTAGCCTATTTTCCAGCATGCCTTACACATAATACACATACCATGAATGTTTGCTGATTTTAATATTGTATTAAATTGTATATATGTAACCATAAAAATGTGAGCAGAGTTGTTTAATACTTGAGAGTTTGTGGGTATCATTAGGATCTGAAAATTTTCTCTTTTAAATGGATCTTGGTGATTTAACATTATCCATCTCTTGATCAGGCATTTAATGTGTCCTTCCTATTTTATTTGTTTATTGTTTTTCTCCAGGGGAAGAAGGTAGATGGCTCTGTCAATGCCTATGCCATAAATGTGTCTCAGAAGAGGAAGTACAGGTAAGCAAAGCCCCCACTATTATGTTTAAACTAATAAACTCAATTTCATATTTGGAAAGAGCTTTTTATATGGGGTAATCATGTTTGTGAAATGTATTAGTTTTCTGTACTGTCCCTTGATTTTTTATGTGTGTGTTTTGTTTTGTACTGGGTAATTGAACCAAGGGCCTTGTGCATACTAGGCAAGTGCCCTACCACTGAGATGTGTCCTCAGAACCCTGTCTCTTATCTTAAGGAAGTACTTTTCTTGCTTATATTCTGGCATGTTAAAATTGTTTCTCAATTTACATGTTAGCAAATAGCTATTCTAGAGAGGGTAGCTGACTTAAATGTTTTTGAGCTGTGTGTAGTAAATTTCTTAAAAAAGCCTAACTTCAACTTAGTGGGCTTTGATTTCAATGTAAAACAAATCCCTTCTAAACTATTTACCTATACTGATTACATCAGGATTTTAATGTAAATAAACTTTTCTTTTTTAAGTGTAGGCACATTTTGTTTGTGTTATAGATTCGAAACAAATGAATCTATACTTAAAATCTCACTGAATTGTTGATGAAAAAGTCAAGACATGTTTAAATATAACCTTTCTTTCTACCTTTATCACTGATAAAAGATCAGTATTCCAATTAATTTAGACTATGAATAATATGATTTTGAGAGTGCTATGAGCTAAAGTAATAGAGTTGTTATGGATAGACTGTCATAAAATTACCTTCAAATAAAGTATTATGAGGTGAACCATTGAAGCGTACAAATTGAATTTGCCTAATGGATACCTGTTTAGGAGTTCTTTATTTGTTTAAACTAGGTAATCATTGTTTACCTAAAATAATTGTGAATTTTAACTTGATTTTTTTAAAGGTCTGTACATCTTTCCAAATAATTCTGAAAATATATTTCCATACTGAATGTGGCATTTAAAGAAATCCAAATGGTTTTGCTTTATTTTAAAAGTGAGGTTATGGGTTACAGGTGTAATTTAGTGTAGAATGTTGCCTGGCATGCTTGAGGCCTTGAGTTTGATTCCAAGCCACAAAAATAAGTAAAAGTAAAATAATCTCATATTAATGTGCATTAAATAACCTTAAGTAGTTTCTATCCTACACTTTGTCATGTTAAATGTGGTCTTAGGTTTAATCTTAAAAACATGTTATTTTGGTTTTGGGGGGGGTTTTTATATATAAAAAGTCCAGAATTTTAAAAAGTTCACAATGAATTTTCTCTTCTCATTATAGGCAGTACATGAATCGAAAAGGTGGCTTCAACAGACCTTTGGATTTTATTGCATGAGAATTGAAATTTGAAGAATGATTTTCCCCCTCGTCTTGGTCAAAGAGTGGATTTTGTATTTAATATGCCTCAAAACCAGGATTGCTGTTCTTTCTTGTAAAGTAAGGAAATCTTATTTATGATGTGTGCAGTTTACTTACCTTTCCTCAATAGAAGATAGGTTAAACATTACTTTTTTTTTTTTTTTAGGAAATATCATTTGGGGCAGTCACCATCCCATTTTGTTTGTTTTTATTCCTATGGAAACTGTGTATTTTCTTCTTGGATGCTTGTTAGGACTTTATAACAAACATGAAAGTAATTTGGATGTTTCTCCAATAAAGCAATATTTCTACCCATTTTATAGTTGATAAACATTTTTATTATTAGATAAAAGAGCCCGCCTAGACGTTTTCTTTTTTCACACATATATACCTTGATTATTAAAGAATTGGGAGAATGAAGAAGTATAACTTTAAATTTTTGTATCTTCTGTTTTTCCCCCCAAATACTATTTATTGTTTTTCCTCAATTATGAAAGCAGTACATGCTTACTATAACAAATACCTGTGAAGCCAAAAAGTGAAAAGCCAAAAATCACTTATAATAAACTTCCAGGGATAATCAATATTAACATTTTGTTGTATGTCTTTCTGGACTTCTATATTTCTCACTTCCACTCATGAGATCAAAATGTATATACAGTCCTCTTTGTCTAACCCATTTTTCCCCATGTACTATGAACATTTTTTATGCTTTTAAATATTCTTTCAAAACTTAGTGTTTAGTAGCTACTTGGTTGTACCATAATTTATTAACTAATCCTTTATTGGTGAACATTGGCCTGTCTCCCATGGCTTACTTTTATAATTAAAACTTTTTATAATTACTGTCTGTCTTTATTACATACATGTTTTTATATTTGATTCATTATTTTCTCAGGTTCAGTTCTTAAACATGATAAGGGATAAGAGGTGTGTGTGTGCATGTATGCATGTGCTTATTTTAAGTTTTTTTTTCCTATATGTGGCTAGAAGGCTTTTTTCCCACCAGTAAAATATGAGAATTTCTATTTTGTATACATGTACAAATAGGTGTAATAAATATTAGTTTCATTGTCTTTAGGCAAGGTCCCTCCCATTTGAAGAAAGCTCTTTATTTATTATTATTTAATTATTATTTATTATCTTTATCAAAGATAATAGCCATCACCCATTCTGTTTCATGTCTCGCTGGTGTTTGAGTCTCTGTGGCTGGATTTTGTTTATTTGTTTGTTTGTTTGTTTATTTATGTATTGGGGGGGTACTGAGGATTGAACCCAGGAGGGCTTAACCACTGAGCCACATCCCCCACCCTATTTACAAATATTTTATTTAGAGACAGGGTCTCACTGAGTTGCTGAGTGCCTTGCTAAGTTGCTGAAGCTTGCTTTTAATTTGCAGTCCTCCTGCCTCAGCCTCCTGAGCTGCTGGGATTACAGGCGTGTGCCACTGTGTCCAGTTTAAATTCTATTCTTTGTAGTAACTACTACAAATGCATGGAACGCATTTAGATAATTACAAAAAGTATTTAGTGGTGAGTTAATTGTGTATCCATTCAGAGATATTTCACACACACACATATCTTGTTATTAAAATAGATATAAACTTTGTATACTGTTCTGCACCTAGCTTTTGTTCACTTACTCTAGTGTATCTCAAGATTATTTCTTATTGATATATATAAAATTCCCCTTTTTTTAATTTGATTTTTTTAAGTTGTTGATAGACCTTTATTGTATTAATTTATTTATATGCGGTGCTGAGAATCAAACCCAGTGTCTCACACATGCCAGGCAAGTGCACTACCACTAAGCCACAGCTACAGCCACAGCCCAAACATTGCGTTTTTTTAAAGGCTATTACAGTTTGGATCTGGAACGTCCCCAAAGGCTCATGTGTTGAAGACTTGGTCCAACTGATGGTGCTATAGGGAAGTAATAGAAACTTTAGGAGATGAGACCTAGCTGAAAGAGGTTGGTCCCAAGCCCTACCCTCCTTTGTCTCTGCTTCCCATCTACCAGGAAGTAAGCAATTTTTTTGCTTCCTGCTTCAACATAGGGGCCAAGCAAACACTGACTGAAATCTCTGCATGAGCCAAAATGAATCTTTTCTCCTTAAGTTTTTTTTCTCAGTTATTTTGTCACAGTGATGAAAAGCTGACTAACAAAGGCTGTTATAGTCCATTGTAGGATGGACCATAGTTTATTTAACTTATCCCCTGTTAGTAGAAAGTCAAATTATTTCTAAACTTTTGCTATGTTAAAAACAGTTTTGCAGTGATTATCCTTGTACATACATGATTTTACAAGCGTTTGGCTAAATTTTTAAATCCTTATTACATCTGAAATTTGACCACCAATTGAAATTTTTTAGAATCTTTCTGGCAAGTTGGTTCTCTGTAAAGAAAATAATAGTAATGTTCCTGCACTGTGTGTTACAGTGTACATGGCATTTTAGTTTACTTAATCCTCATGAGATAGAGAGGGTGCTATTGTCTATTTCTCAGAGGAGAAAGCTAAGGGTCTTCAGACCACAAAGGCAGACACTATTGACATTTATACTACCTACTTAAATACTTGAATGTGCTACCTCAGTTGTACAACTTCAGGTAATCTTTGCACAATTGTCACCAACTCAAAGACAGTTGGGTTATTTTACTTGAACTTTCTACCAAACAGCTAAATAGTCCCCCATGCTTTCACCCACCAAAATACCATGTATTTGTAAATTATCCATGACAGAGTCTGTTGCCAATCATATTTGTGTGTATCTAAGGAAGGCAAACCTAATTGTTTTAACTGGGAAGCCAGATCTAGAATAAAATAATATATCCAAAACAAATTGTGTATTTTTAGATTATCATTTTATTGTGGTGTTAGTAGAGAACTGACTTGAGATCCTTAGGGCAGGACACTTTGTAAACAAATAATCTGAGAGAACCTTATAGGTTAATAAGGAGGTAGTACTGAAGATACAGGGAAAATAGGAAATCTTTAAAAATCCAGAGAAGACACCTAGAAGTCTTGGTTCAAAGGAACTTTTGTCTATTCAGTCATCTAATTCTGGAAGAATAATAAAGGTGAAACATCCTGTCTTCTTCCTCTAACAGGCTCCTGCCATATAGAGAACATAAATCGTCTGTTCCCAGGTATCTAAATATTAGGGTGCTCCATGGCTCAGGTCCTTAGACTTTCCACTTTGCCTTGGTGAGTCATTCATCCATGTGACTTCAAACATCTTCTGCCCTGAATCTCAAATTTATACTTCCAGCCTGATCATTTTACTGAATTACAGTCTCTTATATGCACCTAAATTATTAGGCACCTCAAATTTAAGATTAAGCAAACTGAACTCTCATTTCCATGCCTAGTGTTTTTCTCTGAGGTATCTCAGTCAATGACCCTTTCATTTACTTCTTCATCAGACTAAAATCCTGGGATCATCCTGACTCCTTTGCCCCACATGTGATTCATTGGCAGATCCTTTTGATGTTTTGAATCTAACCACTTCTCAGCACCCATGCTAGTCCAAGTCATCTCTTGTTGAAATATTACAATAGCCTCCTAATTGTTCTCCCTCTTTCCACCCTTCCTGTTTATTCTCCACCCAGCAACTGAGACAAACCTTTTAAAATGTGCATCAGTATACTTTTCTTCTGGGTCCAGTGATTTTCTATTATTCAGAAGAAAGTCTTACCTATGGTCTAGAGACCTCTACCTGACCTGGACTCTGGATTTTATAGCCTCATCCCCTTGCTCATTTCAGTCAGTTATCTTCCTTGCTGTTCTTTGAGAACAGGCATATTCCTGCCCCTGGAGTCTGTCCACTTTCTCTTCCTTCTGAAATGTTTTCCCACTTCCTAGATTTGCTACTTTACATTGCTCAGGTCTCTGCTCAAACTCAAGTCATTCCTGACCCACCCTTACCAAAATAGCAAGTTCTCTTAACTCTCTATCCTTTTATCCTTCTTTATTTATTTGTGTATATGTGTGTGTGATTGGATATTTAACCCAGGGGATCATTTAACCACTGAAGCACATCCCCAGCCCTTTTTATTTATTTATTTATTATACTGGGGATTAAACCAGGGGCCTTAACCACTGAGCCACATCCCCAGCTCTTTTTATATTTTATTTAGAGACAGAGTCTTGGAAAGTTTCTTAGGAGTTTACTAAGTTATTGAGGCTGGCTTTGAACTGTTGATTTTCCTGCCTCAGCATCCTGAGTCACTGGGATTACAGGTGTGTGCCACTGTATACTGCTCCAGTCCTTTATTTTTATTTTAAGACAGGGTCTTGTGAACTTGCTAGGCAAACCTTGAAATTTTGATCCTCCTGCCTCAGCTTCCCAACTCTCTAGGATTACAGGCAAGTGCCACTGCCCTGGCCTTTTTTTTTCAGTTGTAGTTGGACACAATACTTTTATTTCACTTATTTATTTTTATGTGGTGCTGAGGATCGAACCCAGGGTCTCTCTTATGGGAGGTTAGCGCTCTGCTGCTGAGCCACCACCCCAGCCCCTGCCCTGGGCTTTTTTTTTTTGGACCATTAAAATTTTGAGATAGCAAGCCAGCCTCAGCAATTTAGCGAGGGCTTAGGCAACTTAGTGAGACCCTGCCTTAGGATGAAAAATACAAAAGGACAGGAATGTATCTCAGTGGTAAAGTACCCCTGGGTTCAATGCCCAGTACCCCCAAAAAATTTTTTTTGAGATAAAATTCACAAACCATAAAATGTACCCTTTTAAAAAGTTTACAGTTCAGAGTTATGCATCCATCATCACTAATTCTAGATCATTTTCATCACCCCTAAAAAAATCCCCATACCCATTAATAATCACACCTTTACTCCCTTGCCTCTTTACCTGGAAACCACTAGTGCATTTTCTGTCTATAGATGTACCTATTATGGACATTTTACATAAGTGGAATCATACATTATTTGTCTTTTTGTGTTTGGTCTCTTTGACTTGGCATGTTTTCAAGGTTCATTCATTTGTATTTATCAGTACACAGTTCCGTTTTAATGACTGAATAATATTCCATTCAAGAGATAATACCACTGTTTTATTTATAATTAATCTGTAGGTGGACATTTAGGTTGATTCTATTTTTGTGAATACTGCATGCATATTCATACAAATTTTTGTATGAACATAATTTTTTTCCAATCTCCTGAGTACATACCTAGGAGTGGCATTAGTGGTTTATATATAGTAACTGTTAAAAGTTTTGAACACTGTCACAAATGGTTTTGCAAAGTAGCTGCACTGTTTTACATTCTCTCCATTAGTATATGAGGGTTCCAAATTCTCTATCTGGTCTCCAAATCTTCCTTGCTTTTCTTTATGGCCCCTATCACTGCCTGACATAACCTGTATTCATTTATTACTGTCTGGTTGTCCTATTAGACAGTGAGCTCTGAGAATTGGGGCTGGTATTATTCTCTGCTATAGCTCCAGCACCACATAGTACCTGCCATAGAGTAAAACACTCAATAAGAGTCTGTTGAATTTGTGAATATAGTTCTGTAATCTTTTTAAATTTAATTACTTTCCCTGATTTTTAATTTAACCTTTATTACCCAAGTAAGAAATAGATACATTTTTCTTGTAAATAATTTAAAACATTGGGACAAAGCTAATCCCTTTGAACAGTAGTCATAATCCTATTGCCTCTTCTTCACTGTTAATCCTTTGCATGTGTCCTTCCTTGGTTTTTACATCTTTGTATGTAATAGAATTTAGAAAATAAGGAAAATACATAGTTTGGGTTTTTCTTAAAAAATAAATAATATGTAGGGATTATTTTATAACTTAATTGTTTACTCAACATGATGCCTTAGAGATCTTTCTGTGCCATTTATACATGTTAACCTACCTTTTTAAGAAAAAAAACCTAAGAAACCTGTTGCCATATTTTGTGTAATGTGTATATCACAGGTTGGTGTTGGTTTTATTGTTTTGTTGGTGGTGGTTTGCACATGGTGCTGGGTATCAAACTCAGAGTCTTGAGTGTGCTAGACAAATGTCTTCCACTGAGCTAACCCCTAGCCCCCTTTTATTACAGTTTTTAATCCATTGTTCTATTTTTAGAATCTCAGATATTTATAGTGTGATTGATTTTTGCAAAGCAGAGTTTTAAAACTTAATATCATAATATTGGGGGTCATGATACTGAAGTGTCCAGCCACAAAAAAAAGGGAGGGCTTGGTATCAAAACAGAAACTTACAGTCCTGACTTTTTACACTGCAAGGAACAAAACTCAATTCCTCAGAAACTTATAATAAAACAAAATTCATTTTAATGTCTTGGTGGTTTGAAAGTGCCAAACTCTTGTTACAAATAGGGGGTTTTAATTCCTGGTTTTAGAACATTTTAGACACTTAAGGATTACCAGTGACAAAGTTGTCTTCCCTTCTATTCTGAGGTACTCGTTGAAGTAGCATCCCTCAGTCCTAACTCCCATAGCATATAATGAACCTGCTGCTTAGCATTGGTATTAACTTTTTAACTATCCCTACACTTACCTGGAGTATAATCCCCTAAAGGAGGAAAAGACAGGGTCTTAGTTTTTTGTTTGTTTGTTTGTTTTGTTTTGTTTTGGTGCTGGGGATTAAACCCATAGGCAAGCACTGTACCAAATGATCTGTGTCCCCAGCCCCAGGGTCTTATTCCTGCCCCTGGTACTCAGTCAAAATTATTTGATATTATATTTTATATTTCTCCATTTCTAACTACCCAATTCTAATAGTTTTTATCTTGATGTATACTCAGAGATATAAACTATTTTCATCTCATGTTTATGCTGTTACACATAACTTTTTATTTAAAATTCTGGTCAGAAAATTTAGGTTCATTGTTTAAAATAATTTCCAGGGGGTTGGGTAGGGGTTGGTGAGGACAACCTAAACCTCAAAACCTTTTTCTGCTTACTGTTTCACTTCCAGTAGATGGCACCAAATACTCTTTGAAGTTCTTGATAATAGTTCTTAGTTGGTGTTGCTAATTGATGATCTGTTCTACCACCATAGAACAAAAAATGGTACATTTATTTTTTTAGTTTTATTCTCTGATGTTTATGTACACAATTTAGTAATTTTGTTTAGAGTTTTTTTTCTTTTTAAAGAGCGAGAGAGAATTTTTTTTTAATATTTATTTTTAGTTCTCAGCGGACACAACATCTTTGTATGTGGTGCTGAGGGTCGAACCCGGGCCAGACGCATGCCAAGCGAGCGCGCTACCGCTTGAGCCACATCCCCAGCCCCTTTGTTTAGTGTTTTTAAGTTAGAATCATTGGTGTCTAAGTTACTTATTTGCTCTCTTCTGACTCAATTTCAAATTCCCAGGCCCCTCTTTAAAAGAAAAGCGCTTTTCAATCAGGGAGATTCTAGTGGGAAAAGTCATGATATTGAGAAATAGGACTGGGTTAAATATAAAAGTATATGTAAAATTAAAAATGATAAGGAAATCAAAATATTTCTAGTATATCAGGTTGGATACTTTAATAGGATTGCATTTTGTTGATTTTTTTTTCAAATTTATTTTACAAATAACATGTACTTCAAAATACTCTGCGAAACTATTATGTACCCATTCTCATTTTCAACTTTATGCCTTCATGAAAAGCTTTACTTTCAGTATGTTTTATTTAATTACTGTTTTCATAACTTTTTCTAATTAACCATTAAACCTAGAAAATGTGTTTCCTACATGTCAGTCTTGGTTTATTACATGTTTATCCTAATTAATTTGTTCAATTTTAATGGATTTATGGACCATTAAAAAAAAAAAAACACTTTAAAAATTTCCCACCACAATTGTATTTACACATTTGTCTTTCTCTTTACCCAGGGCTTGAGTATCAGTGTTTTGTGACTCAGTCTGGAAATCTTTTTCTGCATGTCTTTAGTACAACTAACACCTGGGGATTAGTAGCCAGGGCTGTGGGTAAGACAAACCTAGGTTCAGCTCCCATCTCTGCAGCTGAATGGAGGATGAGGAAAATCATTTAGCCTAGCTGGGCCTGTCTCTTCATGTGCAAAATGTAGGTAATTAACACAACCTACCTCACGGGATTATATTGAGAATTAGAAATAACATATGTAATACAGTAAGCTATTACTATCACATATTGGCAACAATAATACATTTTATTAAAAAAAAAAAAAAAAAAACATGCTTTACTCATTTCAACCTTGGGGACTCCCAACTTAAATAACTTTATTTCTAATTTTCAAATTGGAAATGTCAGTATGTGCAACAATGTACATTACTTGAGTCTCCAGAGAGCTTTCATTTAAAAAATCTGATGAGGTTTATGGAACAATCCTAAACTTTTGGTTTTTATACATAATATTATAGTAAGCATTTATATTGGTACCACTCCTCACACAAACACACCTTCCTGTAGCCTTCCTGTTTTTATCTAGAATTAAAAGGGAAGGGAAAACCTTAAAAGAGCTTTAGGCCAAAGAATCTTGGGGTTCAGCTTACTCAGCTTCAACTTTAATTTCTGAGCTCTTAAGACCCACTTGCGTGATAAGAGTAATTCTGCCACCACTCTCCCGGGGCAGGGCGGGGGTGGTAAGCGCCTTCGGAGAGAAACTCAATTCCGTGTACCGCAGCCGGATTCCAGCGCTTCCTGAGAATAGAAAAAACGCTGGGTGGCGTTTTACACAGGCCAGGCTTTTTTCTTCCAGCCCCTTAGTCACGTGGCGCCCTCTTGAGCCCCTGGCCCACCGGCCACTTGCTGGGTTGCTGATGAAGCTCTCCCTCCCGGGAGGATGCGCTGGGGGTTCACGGCTGCCGGATTCTGGAAAAGCCGGGGACCTCCGGGGTCACAGCCACCAGACCAAAGGCTCCGGTCCCGAACCCGAGCGGGGATGAGCTCCCAGGTGACGCGAGCTGCCAGCCTTCCATTCGAGGGACACTTGGCAGGTCCCCGAAGTTTTCCCCAGAGACAGGACTCGCAACAGGTCAGAGGCAGGACCAGGAGGGGTCGGGCGGAGCCTAACTCCCCCGCGGCCGGTGAATCAGCACCACCCAGCGCCGGGGCCAGCCATTTCCAGCCAATGCCAGACCTGAGGAGGAGTAGCGAGGCCGCTGGCCACCAGCCACTCAGGGCTCACCGGACCTGGAGAAAGGTGACATCATCGTAGCTGGGAGGTGTCCGAAGGCTCCACCAATGGGAGGCAGGTGAAGTGGCTAGCCTTCTACAGCTCTTGGCCAATACTAACAAAGCAAAAGGGGGCCCGGTTGTCGGTATAGAACCAATGGAAAACAGGGGAAAAGCACGAGGCGGAGTTGCGAATCCTGTCACCAATTGGAAAGAGGGGGGTGGAGCCCGGGCCTTGTCAAGCGTGACCAACCACCGAGAGGAGCGGACTTTGAGGGGCGGAGCTGTGGTGTCCTCTCCCAATCGCACAAGGCCAGGGGCGGGGTATTCTTTAGGGTGCCCAATGAGGAACGCAGCCGAAGCGGGCCTGTCAAGAGAAGGGGCTGGGGGCGGGGGGATGGTGAGTCGGGGATAAACACTCCGCGGCGGTGGCGGCTGCTGCTCTGCTCCGGGTTCTGTCACCGTGTCGGCGGTGCCCAGCTCACTGGCCCCCTCCCCCTCCCGGCGAGCGTGTTCGCCAGTGGCTCCTTCAGCCCTGCTCCGCGGGGTCCACAGCGGGGCGCGGGTGTCCGGCGGCCGCGGCGAGCCTGTGGGCAGTGGGGGTTGGTCCCGTGGCTCCGGCCCCCGGTGCAGAATGGCGGCGGCGGTTCGGATGAACATCCAGATGCTGCTGGAGGCGGCCGACTATCTGGAGCGGCGGGAGAGAGGTGCACGGGGACTGGGGGGCGTCTGGCCCGAGCCGGGGCCGGGGGTCCTGAGGGACGGGGCGGTGGGTCAGGGAGCCCAGCCTCTCCGGGGGTGGTTGGAGGCGCCGAGAGCGCGACCGCGAGCGCTCCCAACCCCTCCGGCTTTCCCCACGCGCGCTCTGAAAGGAGGCCTCTGCTGCCCCAAAAGCAATGAATGGGGGTGAGAAAGAAGCTGCTGTCCCCCAGGTCCTGGGCGCAACCTCCTCCCCACCCCCTTGCGAGTAGGGTTGCCCAGAGCCTTCTCAGCCAGTCCCCTCTGATTTAACCTCACCTGCGCTGGTGCCCGCCAGCCCCCAAGTGGGCCTGCGCCCTGTCTCCCAAGCCGAGGAGCAGTGTCTCGCCTGGCCCCGGGTCGGGGTTCGCCCCGCACCTTCGCCTGAGGTTGCTCCCACTTAATCCACACCAACCTGCTGGACATTGCTAATGGGCGACCAAAGCTCGGCGAGCTTAAGCCACTTGCTGTGTCTTTCTCAACAATGAGCAACTGGAATCTTCTTTTACACCTGCTTGGAACTAAGGGTATTTACACAATTAAAAAAAAAAAAATCATTGTTCTCAGAATTCCACCTTGCTCTGTTTAGTTATTTCCACAATATTCTTTTAAAGATAAATAAATAAATGAAAAGGGGGAAACTATGAAAGGGATGGAGTATTAAATGTTCTAGGCTCATTCATTAACTGGATCCTCCGGTTTTCTAGAAGCTGAACATGGTTATGCCTCCATGTTACCATACAATAACAAGGACAGAGATGCCTTAAAACGGAGGAATAAATCCAAGAAGAATAACAGCAGTAGCAGGTAATTTGGTAAATATTTCTCTTTCTCATCTAGATTATACTGTAGGTGATATAAATGGCAGAATGTAAGTTGTCTGTTGTGATTATAACCCTGTAAATACATTAAGTGGTGATCATGATTCAGTACTGCACACATGGTCTTAAGACATTTGAGGAAGCAGCCCTTCAGTTTAAGTTGAGAGGACTGAAAAGAAAAAGAAAAATGTTTGCATTTCTTTATGAGCTCTTTTAAATTTTAATTTTGCTTTTTTCCCCTTGCTGAACAAAAATTTGTGAAAGCTTTAAGTGAGATTAGCAATAATGTCAATATTTCACCTTCAGAAGTTGCAAGTTCAGAGCCAGAAAATGCTGGACATTTTCAATTTCCTTTTCATAATGAAGATTTTAGAAACATTAAGTGATAATCTAATTTTTCACATCTATTTATAATGGCAAAGATGAATGATTGAGGTTAAAGCCTACCTCTCTAGTGATGGAGGAACAAATAGTATTGAACTACTAATATGTTACCTTTTTGTGTTAGCCTCACAAATTGCCTTATAGTTCTTAAAAGCTATAAATTTCACTGGAAAGTATTTAATTAATGGTCAGTGAAATTGTATATTAAAGTCCTAAGCATAGTTCCTGGTACATATAAATACTCCATCATTCTTCTCACCACTTTTTCCTTCTCTTTTCCCTTAAAATTTTATTTGGCTAGGAATTCTGTTTTATTAGATTCATTCAAGTTTACCTTTCTTGCTAGATTAAAATCATTGACATTTTCATCACTAATTTAGAATCCTTATCCTTCTCTCACTCTCATGAATAACTTGTTGCAAGTAACTATGTGGGTAGCCTCTGTGGCTTAATACAGACCATTTAAGGCTGGAAAGGTCCCACTTAAACCTAAAACTCACTTGTTCTTGTTGCCTAGTCTGGCCTTGGTTCACCCCTGGTCCTTAGTATTAGTAGAATCACAGGATGTGAGTAGCACCTTTGTGCCATGCTCTTGACTAAGATGCACATGAAGGATGAACCTGCTAATTACCTGGTGGATTTTCCTTGTCCTCCCATCTTAAATATAACCTGAAGGTTGTAGCCAATGATTCTGTGGATGGGCTAAAACCCTTTAGGAAGGATGTAAGTATTGACTTGGATTACACATGGTATCAAAACAACTAAGCTGTGTTGCATTTTGTTACAGTTTAAACTTTTAAATTTTTGTTTGAAAAAACTTTGAAACCTTTCAGTTTATTTTATTTTTTTTGAAAAAGCATAGTCTACTTTTGCTTTTATTGTCCATGTTATTAATGCTTAAATACCTTAACACTTTATTTTTTCCTAAGTTTCACGAAAGATTGTGGGGGGATTTTCAGTAGTAGTGGAAAGTAGAAAAGAAGATGTTGTTGAAGATAAATGGCTTGGTCCAGAAAAGATGATTAGGAAAGAAAACTGATATTTGAGAATTTTAAACCAAGAAATGGATTCTTTTTAGTAACAAGCATTATTCCTACAAAGTGGCCACAATTTCTGATATTTAAAAAAAAACAACTCATATCTTCTATTAATGGGTTTGGTTTGCTTTCCATGTTTAGAGACAAAAGACTATCAGAGTTGTCCATGTATTTGACTAACAAGGAATTCATGTACTATATTAAGTGGCATATGGAGCTCTGAGGGACTATGATTTTACCTGGAGATGGCACCAAGCAAACATATGAAGCAAGAACAGGTAGTTTTATTTAAGTGCGATCACTTCTTTCATGACCTGTCAGAATGTCCCTTAGCTGAGGAGTAAGTCATCTCAACAGAGACGACAGTTTGACTCCTTGGTTTGAATCAGCTTTATATTCAAGGCCATATATGATCAGGATTTTGAACTGAGATGAGGGCGGGGGAGAATATACTGCTAGTTTACAGAACAGTAGTTTATTCCTGGTTATTCAGGTTGAAATGCTGTGCTCTTTGCTTATAGAGTCTGAGGCAGTACTTGTCCTTGAACAACAAAAAAATAAGATTTAACTATTATGTCAAACTTCTTGGGAACTGAAAATGCAGTTTATTTAAAAGCTGTTTGTAAAAAAAATGAAATTTGAATATTGATTGTTTGGGAACCATCCAAAAACTACTGGAATAGGGGAAGATGAAACATTTTTTTCCTTGCCCACTGATTTTTTAAATCAGTAATTATTTATAATTGAAATCTAGAGTTTATTGTTGTTTTATTTTTTAAGAGACAAGATCTCACTAGGTTGCCTAGATTGGCCTCCTACTTACTCCTGGGTTTAAGCAATCTTCCGCCTCTAGAGTAGCTGGGATTACAGGCATGAGCCACCATTCCCAACTCTAGAGCTTTTCAAAATATGTTTTGTCACATTAGTAAAGTAGGTTTTAGCAGTCATGTGAAGAGGAAGTTCAGTTCTTTTATGACAGAGGCTGGCAGGTGCAGTGGCACACACCTGTAATCCTAGCAACTCAGGAGGCTAAGGCAGGAGGATCACAAGTTCAAGGACAGCCTTGGCAATTTAGAAATACCCTGCCTCAAAATAATAAGTAAAAAGGGCTAGGGATGTAGCTCAGTGGTAGGGTGCTCTTGGGCTCAATCCCCAATACCATAAAACAAACAAACAAAAACCTGCTAAATAGCTGAACTGACAAGAAGAGTCTTTCTGAACCCAAGGACATTTCTCATTTTTCACACTGTAGTTTGACTTAGTTATCTTTTCATCTGAAATTTGACCTATATCAGTGATTCAAGAGTTACCAAATCTTCAATAATCACATGGAAAAGTTTTGACACGGGATACCTATGTATTCTTATAATGCTTTAATTAAAAATGTAAATGCATAACCATCAATAGGCAGCAAGCAATCTCTGAATCACTTTTGAAATGGTTACTTTTTATTAATAACTAACTCAGTTTTAGCAAATAAAATGCACTTCAGCAATGACCTAGCCATTAGGTAGACGTCTCCCTTTAAAAAGCACCATGTTTCGACACTCTTAAGTAATTAGGTAAAATTTGTAGTTTCCAAGACTCTGTTCAGAGTTTGGAAAGAGTTGTGCTTCTTATGTTGTTGGTTTTTTTTTTTTTTTAAGTTTTTCTTGGAAATTCAATGTTATATAACTATATAAATCTCTCTCTCTATATATACATCTCTTTAAAGAATCCAGAAATGTTGGATATGAGTACTGTGCAGGCTGCTATTTTCTACTGCCTTTTCAACCTATTCGCCTTACTTTCCACCTACTTACTGATGGCCCTTGACCAGAGCTAAACAGGGAAATTTTAACCAGCTGTTGTCATTTACTTTCATATATTAAAAAAAAAAAAAATCTGTTAAGTCTCCAATTTCTTATTCCCATTTAAAAGTAAAATGCCACATAATTTAAAGCCAAAGGTTTGCAACATACGCTGGGTTTCTTGGTAACTATGGTATCCTGCTGGTCATTGAAGGAAATAAACCTTAGAAAAATGTACCTAACGAATGGTGATGGATAGCCAAGTAAATCAATTGAAAACTTTAAGTTTTGAGGTCCATGTATCATTTACCTAGAAAGTAAATATTCTAAAGCTTAAAATACCATCGTTATTCTCATTTCTTTTTTCCTCATAAATAAAAATTCATCTCCCAAGGGCCTCATAGAAGAGAAATTTTAGTGCAGGCCTAGAAGTTTCCCATTTCAAGACAACACCCTGCGCTCACCCAGACACATATAATTTCACTGCCTCCCATCTGTGGTGCAGGTGAACTTGGTGGTGAAGTTCCCAATGTAAATGAGTAACTGCTCATCCTCAAGGTAATCTTCCTCCATGGTTGCTGGGAGACTTTATCTCCTAGACTCAGTAAGGCCACCAGTTATGGCCCCACAGAATCCAGGACCTGAGCTATGGCATAAACTCCTAAGCTGATTAGATTCCAGAAAATTTCAGTAAGAAATGTCAAGATTCAGCTCCTTTGTAAGGCTGGAGGTTGCCAAGTTCATAACTGGTTAGGAAGGCATTGGATGAGGACACTAAAGAGGGGCCACATTGACTGACTTCCTGTGACTTTGTGGAAACTTTTCCATAAAATCTTAAACTAGATCTAATCTTCAAAGTCAACTATTAACACACTAATAAATATAATTTTACACCCCCCCCCCACCTTTTATCCAAAGCTTTCTCATTAATTTTGCAGTTGTTACCTCACTGATCCATGCTTTTCAGTGGTTTATTGGCAATAATTTTTATTCCCATTTTACAGAAGAATTAATCAAGGATAGGATTATAAAAATTTTAAAATCGTCTATAGTACTGATCAGTGGCAAAACTGAACTTTGAATTCCACCCTAACTTCTGCTTTAACTAGCCAATTGTCTCTGTGTTAAGCTGAGTTTTGGAAACCCCTCCCTAAAATCACTTGATAGCTATTCAACAGTAGCATCTTTCGGAAGGCTGTTAATTCATGGAGACAAAAGATTGGGGGAGGATTATTTTATTGTTTAAAACTGTAAGCTATAGTCAAACAACTTAAATTAAATTTTGGTGTATGCTACCCCTAGAAAAACCTGCAGGGGTAGGGTGGGGGTGCCACCTCCTCTGTTTTACCCTAAAGAAAGCTTTGTGGTATTATATAATCCAAATTCACATTGCATTGCACTGCTGTTTTTCTCTTTGTATAAATAGACTCTTTTCTTTCCTTTCTTCAAAAGGATTACTTTTGTACCAGGAAATGTCACTGCTCCTTGAACTCTGTTATAGATATTTACATTTATCTAACTTCCCAAATGGACTAATTTCTTTGGAGCCCATGAATTTTTCTCCCTTTCTCTTTTATCTTACCAACTTTGGACAGAAAGAAGTTAAAATAATTGTTTTGATGTTGAAATTTAGTCCTTTGAGACAAGAATAATCTTGTTGTTTCCTCTTTCAGATCAACTCACAATGAAATGGAGAAGAATAGGTGAGCTGGGGATTTGGGAGGTGGAATGTGGGGTGTTTTGATGCATTTTCTATTCAAGTTTTTGGTTGCTTTTATTTTTCTCTCTTCCTATTGGTGGCACCTGATTTAAGAGTTTACTCAGGGCCCTTTAAGCAGCATTGCTCATAAATCTTGAATGGATGAAGAGCTTGACAGTTCCAAAGACCATACCCTTGACCCGTCCCCAGCCCCAGAGGACTCCTGAGGAATAAATGCCTTTATGTAGTTATCCCGCAGACTATAGCATGTTAATTCCTAGGCCATATTTCTACAAATAACATTTTTAAAAATGTACATACTACTGAATATAATTGGCAATGCTGTCTTAAATCATGTATACACACATACACACTTGTGTATACATATATGTGTGTAAACTTGCAATTTAGTTGTGAATGAAGATTCTCAAAATTCAAGCAAATATGTGTATGGCGGAAATTTGGAGATAGTGACCAACAAGAGAAGGCCTGCTGCCCTCACTGGGCTCCATTGTGCCACAAGCCTGAGTTGATTCTCTTTCACCTTGATTGCCTCTTACTGTTTATTTAATTCTTTATTTTCCAAATGAAGTTGCCCATCCGTCAGTGACATAGCCTAGTGGTTCCCAACTCTGCTTGCATGTAACCATCATTTGCAATGCTTTTATTTTAACATTTTTAAAAATCTTTTCATGTTAAATACATCATATACATACACTTGTGTATTTTATGGGGGTAGAAAATAGATGTTTATTTCTTCTGATTCTATAAAATAACTTTTTATTATAGAAAATTTCAAATATACAAACGTAGAGTGAATAATGTAATCAAGTCTTGTGTCTCCACCACCAGTTTCAGTAATTATTAACATTTTTGCCAATCTTCTATAATCAAAACTATCCCTCTTCATGGAATATTGTAAAGCAGATTTTCTATTTCTAGTAAAGACTCTTTAAAAAAAATGATACTCACTTTTTACTATGCTGAAAAACAATTAATGGCAATTTTTTGTGGAGCTTTAAAAAAAAAAAAAATGCCCAGACCTCATCCTTAGCAATTCTGACTTAATTGGTTTGGGTTGAGACTCTGTACTAGTATTTTTCAAAAGCTCCCCAGGTGATTCTCATGTGCAGCCAGGGCTGAGAACCATCGAGCAAGTCTCGTTCTAGTCTCTGAGCTCCCATCAACTTGAAATGTGGGCTACCCATCCAAATTGAATGGCTTTCTCAGTGCCCTGCATGAACAAGAAGATAATGTGTAACGATGGCTCTGTAAATACATGTGACTGTTTCATGCAAACCTTCTTTGAAAAAGGAGTCTGACTCTGAAAGTCAGGATCTGAATGATATTGATATTTTATCAGTAAAAGGGCAGACTAGACCCTTACCAGGGAAGATCTTGGAAAAGGATGAACATTTAGCCTTTCCTCACTGCAATATCTTCTATGTGTGTGTGCACACACACGCGTACAATGTTGGTTGAGTGCCTTAGTGTACATGTAATTTTTCCCCATCCCTTCTTCCCTCTTAGCTGTTCTGCGATTGTGACAGACCATGTTTCCTTTGTGCTTAGAACTTATACATTGTGGACTAGAAACTCAAAGGTATTATCTTTGGAAAGGTGGGCAGCTGTGGCTTTCCTTTCTCATCTTTAGATTTACTCCTTTCTTCTGCCTTTGCAGCAAACTGGGTAAACTGGGAGGGACTATTTCTGCTGAGAAGGCTTCTAGTTCTCCTTCTCTCCTCTAACCTTTTAATTAGGCATTTATTTGTACAATTACTAAAATTTCATCCTTTCAGGTAAAGACTCTTAGACTAGCTAGACCTCTTTGTGCCTTTTACCTCTGCAAGAATTCCACACAATATTAAAGCATCATTTATTTTAGAAACTCAGGGGTGTTTATTTTCTGTCTACTTGTGGCCCAAGAGCTTGGGCTGTGTACTGGGTATTAGGTGAGTTCATACCAGGGCATCTAATCAGTGAGGTCCTCATCCCAGAGAAATGTGTGGTTTGTCTAAAGAGAAACATGCAGGGACTGTTTCAATGAATATGCTAAGTGATTGAAGTATGCACAGGACTCTGTGGAGGCAAAAATTCTAGAAAACTGGATTTGAAGTCATTATTGGGCTAGCTGCTTATAATTCAGATTGCTTCCATATGACCAATTTTTACTTGTGAAAGGATTAGTCTTCCCCCCCACCCTCCACTTTCCTTTCTTTTTGGAATTTGGTCCTATAAGGTCTTAATAATTATTTCACTGGTCTAGAGCATGTGAACAGAAGAGAAGAAAGTAAGGACTCAATTTACTTAATTTAACCAAGCATTGGTTGCTGCAGTTCAGGGAAGGAGTTTAAAATTGTCAGGCTTTTCTCCTTTGTTTGTGCAGATACTTAAGAGTTTTTTAGTTTTAAGATCAAAGAGCTACTCTTATAATCTCCCTGGCTTTGGTAGCTGATGCCTATAAAGAATACTACTCTGCTAAATGCTAATACATGTTAGCCTTTTTTTTACCTTAAAACAAAACAAAAGATTGTCAGGGCTCTCAAAAAATAAAAAGCAACTTATGATAAGAAGTTCTAAAATTAGGAAATTGTATAATTCACTATACTTCTTCTTAGAAGCCTTTTCTGTGGGTGAGCCGATGTGGCTCAGTGGTAGAGCACCTTCCTAGAATGTGTGAGGGCCTGGGTTCAATCCCCAGTATTGCAAAAAAGTAGCTAGGTGAAACCTTTCTGTGGTACCTTAGAGGTTCTTAATAATTAGTGTTATAGGTTATCAGGATCCACTATGAGGATATTAGATTCAACATTGTGACTTTTAAGTAACTTGGTATCGGTGGGAGGGTAAAAGAAGACATCTAGAACGGTGGCGATGGTATCTTCTACTCAGTAGAATAAGCATTGGTTATGTACCTACAGCCATGTAGTTGGCATTGGGAGTACTGAGCCCAGGAACGACCAAGGCCCTGCCATGGGGAGCTGTTTCCATATTACTCCAGCGAGGTCCTGTTTGTTGGCCCTGTTGTTGTCCCATGGCCTGCAGCATTGTAACTAATTGGGGAGTGGGGGTGAAACCTCCTAAGGAAACACCCTTGTGTTGGTATACATGGTGTTTCCTTTCCTTTTCTTTTTTGTTATTTAAACTCATCTTGTAAAAATATTTGAGAAATATAGAAAATAATACTAAAAACTAAAATTTTGTCAGAAATAAACTAAGATAACTTCAAAATATTTCTTTCCAATTATTTTGGAAAATAACTCTAAAAATATAGATTAGTGTAAAAAAATAAGAAAATTCAGAAAAGCACAAAGAACATAAAAATCATCTGTAATAGGCCTCTCAGGGATAACAACTGGTAACATTTGTTCCACATCCATCTAGATTTTTGTATATTTTTAAGATCAACATAGGATTATATATTAAATAATTGTAGTTTGTTTCTTTTCAAGTTACTTTATGGACATTTTCCATTGTCATTAAATCTCCATCTCCAGCATTACTTTTAGTAAATGCTCAGTATTATGTCATATGGTTGTGTCGTAACTCCTATAACCATTCCCCTAATGTAGGTTCTTCCCAGTGTTTTGTCAATGTAACTAATGCTTCCTCAAACTGACTTGTAGATACACCTCTGTTCAACATCATCTTTATTTCCATAGGACAAATTTGTAGCTGTGTAATTAATGGCATACAGGTTTTTATGATTTTAGATGTTGATTATTAGGTTGCCCACCAGGCAAATTACAGACAGTATTTTTCTTATGCCTTTACAGTTGATATTATAACTTAAGACTTTTATCAGTTTGATAAGTCAAAAACAACAGCAACAAAAAACACACAAAGGCAATTTGTTTTAATTTGCATTTCTTGTATTACTAGCACAGTTGAAGAATTTTCATGTGTGTATGAGTATGTGTTGCTGTTAAATAACCTTTGTCTAATTTTATATACTATAGAGTTTATCCCTCCCTCCCTCCCTCCCTCTCCCCCCCCCTCTTCTTTTTGCAGTACTGAGGATTAAACCCAAGACCTCACACATGTTAGGCCATTGTTCTATGACTGAGCTACATCCCCTGCCCAACTCTTTTTATTTTAAAAAGATTCAATAATGTAAAGGATATATATAGAAGATATTACCCCTTTTTTAATTCACATAATTGTCCAGTTTGTCATTTACCTTCAGGAAATCGGTCTCCTCTCACTGATTGAAGTTGATGCCTCTGGTGTATACTTAACTGCTGTGTGTGCCCAAGTCTGTCCCTAGACTTGTTCTTGTAGTCCACTGATTCATTGATCCATCTCTTTTTCCTTGCCTTTATAAAAGTATTTTTAATCATTGAGGTTCCATTATTTATTTCAGAGTCTAGTAAAGCAAATCTCTTCTTGCTTTCATTTTCCTTCCTTTTTTAATTTTTCCATTTTTTTTTACCAGTTTATTTTTTCCGACAAATTTTTAACCAAACTGTCAGTTCCCATCCCCCAAATTCTTTGAGGATTTTAAAAAATCAAAATCACACAGTTCCAATATAAATTAATCTTTAAAAAGTTTATGTTTACATATTAGGTCTTTCCACTCAGGCTTTGGTGTGAGTCTTAATTTATTCAGACCTCTTTACCATGTCCAAGTAAAGTTTTGCATTGTTTCCTTGTAGATCATCCACATTTCTTGCAAAAGCTAATTCCGAGTTTATATGTTTTTATATTGCTGTTGGTTTCCCATTGAAGTTAACTAATCAATTCTTGTTTGAGTATAGGAAATCTTTTAACCTTTAGTTGTTCTGTCCTGTTTATTGATGATAATTCTCCTGTTTCTTTCTCTTAGCTTTGAATTACTCTGCTCTAAATGCCTTTCAGTAAACCCTACAGCAAATGGGGACTGTGATTACATGTAAGTTGCAACCAACAGGTCAGGAGGCAGTGCTAGAATGGACTCTTTCAAAAGAAGGCTCTGGCATCTCCTTTAATAGTAGACACCCACTTTTCTGGAATGGTACATATGCAGGCCTTGCTGGAATTAGGCAGCTGGTCTAGACAGGTTACCTCTGCCAGAGTCTTCTGACCCTATGACAAAAGATTTTTGTGTGTGCTCTGTTGGGAAGACTCAGCAGCCTGATCTAAGCTGTTATTTCCATTTGGTCAAACAGGATTTCAGTGACATCTGGTCTGGCATGAGAAACCATTTCAGTCAGGTCTCTTCTGGCAGAATGTTCTAATTTATCACAGTTCCCTGTAGTCCTTTCTTTGGCATTCTGACTTTTCAAATGACCATGTTCCTCATATAGGAAGGCCGAGGGCCTGACTTATGCATGGGACCTGGGTTGTGGTATGTATTGCACCACTCTTACTGCTTCTGAACTCCCTTGACCACATTCAGGTTTCATCTAGGATGTCATAACAAATCCACATTTGTCGCCACATGGGGTAAGGGCATGCCTATTCATTATAGAGGGTCAGCATAGGGATCAGTGTGCAAATCCCAGTCCGTGCTAACAAAGTGGAGGAGATTTGTACCATTAGAGTCTCTTTTCTGCAGTATACCTTTTGTGTAGATGGCATTTGCCCTTGGAAGCACTTGGAGAAAAGACCAATGCTGGTTATTTTACTAATTTCCAATCCCCTAACTGGAGCACTGGGGGCTACTCCCTGATTTGTTGTCAAGGGAATTAATAGTCAAAGAGTGGGATAGAACTAGCCATACTAATTATAATATTAAAGTAAAAATTAGGTTCTGGAAAGGAAATTTAGCAAGGTATACATTAGTAAAGAAGCAGTCTTAGCCGGGCACTGGCGCATGCCTGTAATCCCAGCAACTTGGGGGAGCTGAGAGGCAGGAGGATCATGAGTTCAAAGCCAGCCTCAGCAAAAACAACTCAGTGAGACCCTGTCTCTAAATAAAATACAAAATAGGGCTGGGGATGTGGCTCAGTGGTTGAGTGGCCCTGAGTTCAATCCCAGGTACCCGTCCCCAACCCCCAAAAAGAAGTGATCTTATTTCTTCAAAATGTAGCCACCATGAGTTATTATTTATACATTACTCACTGAGTATATTATTACCTTTGTATTTTCTACAAAGATGTGTCAGCACAGTTGTGAGGAATCTTCAGAACCTTCCAGGTTCCAATTAAGTTAGTAATAATGATGCATTTGACAATCATTATCCCTCAAGGGAGAAATAATGTCTCAAGGGATCATTTTAGAAAAAGAAGAAAAGTACTTCCCCACCTCCCAAAGCATGATTTGTTGTCTTCATCTGGATTTTTTGTTTTAAGGCTTTGTTCTCAACCCAAAATCTATTATGACTCTTATTCACTCTTAGGGACTAATTTTTGATTCCTTAATAAGACTTGTTTCTTCTTACCCTATACTAAATCCCCTCTTTTTCTTACTATGCAGCTTACGCATAACTACATCTGAAATTATTTTTATTTGACCTCTAATTATCCTATAGAATTTATGACACTAGTAATTGGCTAAGTCTGTGCCAACATCAAGGTTAGAGATAAAATGATGAAACCTCAGAGTTAAATAAGCTGTTCTTTCTTTTTGGACAATAATCTTTGGCTCAATTTTAATGAAAAACTAGTACTCAGGAAGGTCAGATATATCATGTTTCTTAGGTAAGGCTATCATGAATTACCAAAGATATCACATTCTACTCTTATGTCAGTGTCTACAGATGCATTATTATTTCTAGGCTCCAGTGGGTTAACAAGAAATAGAAGACAAAGTCACTTCCATTATTTGGTAATGAACAAAATAGATGAGTTAGATACATAAGAGGTCCACAGTGTATGAATGAATGAATGAACATGATCTATTTGGGGGGAGGGGAAGAAGGGTATGATAGACTACAAAAGCTTGAAAATCTTTTAGGGAAATATAAATTAAACAAGATGCTTATAGATAAGGGAGGAGAAAAAACATTTGGTAGAGGGCAAAGAGGAGGCTGTTCTAGAGCTTCAGGTGAGAGGGGATATTTTTCATGGTAGCCAAGATAAATCATTTTGCTGTAACTCATTTACTTTGATCACTGTGACTAAATTTTTGCACCTCAAAGGCAGGGACTTAGTCTTATTCAGCATATATTCCAGTACTTGGGAAAGTAGTAGCACATAGTAATCCTTTGAGAAATGTGTGAAACAAATATATACTTCAAGATGTCCACCCATGAACTTAATGACTTATCTACCCTCTTTACTGACTGTCATTCTGCCTTGACCTTATAATTCTTTTTTTCTCTTATACTTTGCTGTGAAAGTCTGAGGGAGAGAGTAATTTCAGTTACACCTTCAATAAATAAAAGTAATTACCAATAACAGTGCTTCCCCAAACATGTACACATGTGCGTAGATGAACATTGACACCTCATTTGATAGCACTTTCAATCTTGACTACATCCAAGTCAGGAAGAATCCTAGGTATAGAATACTAAATTCTGGAGCTATTCTCTTCCTACAGTATTACTCTTTTTTGTTAAAACTGTTCCCCAGGTTATATATCTACCAGCCTGAGAGAGAGAGAGGAATAGATTCAAGCTTAAATCTGGAGGCAAAAATATAAGAAGAGCTCGTTCAGAGTTGTCTAAGGGCACACTCTGGATAGCCCAGGTGCCTTCTGTCAGACCAGAGCTGCCTTCAGTTATAACTTCCTTCACTTGGATTTTTGGTTTTCCATCCTTCATGACTGACAAGTGGCATGCGACTATATTTTATATTTAAATCTTTTATCTGTTGGAATTTATTTTGATGTTGACCTCCCCACTCCCTTGCCATTTTCCAAACAAACATTTCCCCTACCAAGGAACTGGAGTGTTATCTTCCTTATATGCTAAATTCATATCTACTCTTAGGTTTGTTTCTGGTGACTTTTATTCTGTTCACTTGATTTGCCTGTCTGTTCTTGCATTAGTCCTATGCTGTTTTTAATTATTGAAGCTTTATAATATAATTTAATATCTGGTACAGCACATTCCTCCTCATTAGTCTTCTTTTTCAAAAAATTTGGCAGTCTCACACATTTATTCTTCTAAATGAAGTTTAAACTAATTTTCCAGCATTAAAAAGAATACTGTTGAGATTTTGTTTTCTTGGAATTGTGTTAAATTTGTAGACAAACTTGGGAAACAGTGACATTTTTACTTTGAGGGTTCATATCCAGGAATGTGCTATTTTTCCACTTACTCAGATTTGCTTGTGTCCTTCAGCTATGTTTTATTGTTTTCTTCCCATAGATCCTTCCCAAACTGTTACAACTGTTTGCTCCTAAATATGCTATAGTTTCTTCTTACTGTGAGAGCTTTTAGTTGTCTGTATGTGCCTGACTTTGCAGGCTAGTGCACACTGGCCCCTTTACCTTTCTGTGGCCATTGCAGTGGAGGTGCGGGAGGGAGGCCCAGGCCCTTCAGGAAGCTTCTCCTGGAGTGAGGCAGATGCTTCCCTCCTGTCCTTGGAATCCTTTCCACCTGCTTCTACATGGTGTGTGGCTACAAAGCAATCTTTCCCTTTATATTTATTAGCTTTATAAAGTATTTGCTGATTTTGAAATGTAAAAAAGTAATACTTTTAGCATAAACAATATCTGCATTTCCATAGAAAAAGGATTTAATTTTTTCATTAAATATTTTAATGACAAAAGAGAACTGTTTTCTTTAAGGAAGAGTTCAGCAAACTGAGTTTTATCAGATAGCCTCTTTCCACCTCGTGACACACTTGGAGTTCCCTGTTGGTTGTAAGAGGAGTGTTAGAGCGCTGTAATTGTTTGTTTGCGCACAGTAATTACCCTTCTTGAGAGGAAACTAGGATTGAAAGAATAACTGCAGCCATGCACAAAGCACTCCATGTCAGACCCTGGCTCAGGTCCTATGTTCCTATAGACCAGAACTATATCAGCCTGTATATAATAATCAAAGTGATCTTTCTAAAGAATTAGCAGGTGAAGTTTGTTAAAGTTCATAACCTAGGTACAAAGCAGTATGGATCAGCATTAAAACATGCTTTCAGGGCAGGAGGGAGCCAATGTTTGGCACAACACCCCTCTGCTAGGGCTGGGAGCTGGGAGGCAGCTCTTGGCAGCAGGAGGACTATCCCACGAAGATGTTATGGGAGGAGATCCAAGTGGAGGGGTCAGATTGAGGTATCGGGTGGCTTGCTGTTGAGTGTATGTGGCAAAACCCCTGCTAGTTCCCCAAGGGTAGTTAGACCTAGGTCAAAATGGGACAGAGACTGAGAGGAAAGAGCTGAAATAGGTGGTGGTTCTGCTTGTTTTGGATCTGGGAGTTCGGTGGGGTACCTTGGATTAGCCACAGGATTCCAGATTCCAGGATGATGGGGGGAGTGTGTGTGTGTGTGTCTCAGTTGAAGTAAGAATCCTTACTGGAAGCTGTTACCAAGGAGTCCATTTGTTTCTTTATCTGGTGCAGGGGTTGGATTTCACTACAGTATGATGGAACTGAGCCTGTTTAATATCCCTCCTCTGTGGTTGGCCCAGGTTCTGGCATGGGGAGGTGTCTGCAGGTGGTGGCATGTGGGCAGGACAGCCATCAGGTTGGAGCAGTAAGGTGTTGGGAAAGGCAAGGAAGACCCTGACAAAGACAGAAGTTGGCTTTGGATCTCTACAAAATAACTCTGGTTCTATTTTTTTTTTTTTTAAGAACTGGGCCAGAAAACCCTGAATGAACAGGTATTACCCTCAGCTTGATTAGTCGAAAGTCTTATTACTAGTTCACGCTGGAAGTGTCACTTGGAAACCCACATTTGGGTAGTGAAAATAGTGCTTTTTGGGCTATACTGCTGTCTAACTAGAAATGACAATGCATTGAAAGATGACTTTATTACATTTTTATCAGTGGACAAACTTCCTAAAAAATTTACATACTCATATCTGTATTTAAACTCACATCATAAAGACTAAAATGATACTGTTGTGAATCATGTAGTCATTGCAAATATCAAGTAGGCTCAAAAATGTCTAAATATAATTTTAATTTTTTAACTTTTTCTCCTGATTTGAAAATCAGTCTTCAAACCTTACAGTAAGAAATAAGCTGGTGAGAATAAATATGTAACTACAGAAGTGACTAGTTATACTTCCTCATTGTGTTTCTGAAATCATGATCTATTTTCATGGCTCTTTTTGAGGAATGTTGTCCATGGTGAACAATTTATCCACAGCTTCCACTTTTCTTTATTTTTTTTCCCATGCAATAGTGGGAGGAGCAACCTGCTCATGTGAGTCTTTGCTTATGGCTCTTCCACAAGGACAGGTTTTCAGAGCCAGTAGAAGTCTTATAAAATACTATAAAGCATTTGTGCCCTTACGTCTTCCCAGCTCAGAAATGAATGCTGTTCTCCTCGAGCTTGTCAAAGTTTAGAGGCTCCTGGAGCAGCCAGGAAAATTTCCTCATGATCTAGACGAGGCAGGGGCTCAGGAGAACATCTAACCAGAACTTCCTAGATTTGCCTTTGGGGAATATCCCACATCTGGTAGAGGTTGTGAATTGCCTTCCTAGGTCAGTATCATGCCTGTTTATTGAGGGTTTTGGGGTGTTTTTTTAAACCTGTATTCTCAGCTTTTGCTAATATAGTAACATTCTTCCTTACATTCTTATTTAACATTCTTAGATAAATGCATATTTATCTGAAGGCGTAAGACTGAGTACAACTGCAGGTGCAAAGATGTAGTGGAGTTGGACTCTGTCCTCTAGAGCTTAAAGTCTAGTTGGACAGATGACACAAGCCACTCAGCAAACATTTATTTAGCCTGTGTGTGCTGGGGGCACTGTGCCTACACAGCAATGATTAAGCTGCAGACCCAACTTACTAAGGAGTTTGCAGCAAATGGTTAGGAAGCAAATACCAAACAACGTGGGCAGATCAGTGAACTTCCCAGGGAGTAGTGGTAACCAGTAGGCCCCCAGGAAGTACAGCATCTGCATGTGCTGGGATGGCTTGGGAAAGCTCTAAGGAGGTGATGGGCTTAAGCAGGTACTCCAAATCTTGGCTGTTTCTCTCATGGAATCTTGGCTGTTTCATTCATGGAATCTGCTTGATTCTAGAATATAGCCCAAATCAAAATTTCAATGAAGGGTAAATTTCCAAAATTGTGAGGACTCTTGTTTTCCTGGTCATTCTGTGATAAAAGATTCTCTTTAGTGGGTAGTTTGCTTCCTTCTCATCCAACCTCTGTCTCTCTCCCACTCCGTCCCATTGCACCATTGTCTATGCTCCAGAACAAGAAGCAATTCTGCTCAGCTGTCCAACTGGCTTGTTAGTATAGCAAAGGCAATGACATCCTTTTTTCATATTTAAAAACAAAATTAACTTTTTGAATTGCAATACGGTTACATGGTTGAAAGACCAAAAAGTATAAAGAATTATTCAGGCCAGGCATGGTAGCGCATGCCTATAATCCCAGCAGTTCAGGAGGCTGAGTCAGGAGGATTGTGAGTTCAAAGCCAGCCTCAGCTAAAGCAAGGCACTAAGCAACTCAGTGAGACCCTGTCTCTAAATAAAATACAAAATAGGACTGGGGACTTGGCTAAGTGGTCAAGTGCCCCTGAGTTAAAAAAAAAAAAAAAAAAAGTTTCAGTAAAAATTTCCCTTTCTCCCTCCCTTATCTATCTAACTATTCCTTGTCTTCTCTCTACCCAGCCAGTCATTAGTCTCTTACAAATAATTCCAGTTTATGAACTTAAAAGGAAACATGAATATAGATTCTTGTTTACTGTCTGTTTTACACAAATAGCATATCATGCTCATGCTTTGATGTCTTGCTCTTCCTCACTTCATAACAGTTCTGGGAAGAGACCTTTCCCACAGTACGTGGAGCACATTCTCTCTCCAAGGTCCTCCACCATGTGATGTGCCATAGTGTATTTAATCAGTGCCCCATGGTGGTCATTTGTGTTGTTGCCATCTTTGCTATTACAAATAAAGCCTACCACCACAAGAATGGGATCCTAATTAGTTTAAGTTATACTCCATACAAGTATAATATGTCAAAATTGACTCTACTGTCATATACGTCTAAAAAGAACAAATGAAAAAATAAAGCCTCGGTGAATATTGGTACACATGTCATTCATTGATGCACGTAAATGCAGCATTAATACAGTTCTGGTACTCTAGTGGTTTTGAACAGGGGTCTTTTACAAAGAGAAGTATGGGTTTAAAAGGATTCTCCATTTGGCGTATCATTATTTTCTGATTTGGATGTTCTAAATACAAATAGATTGTTCTATAATACAAAAAGATTTAACTTTGAAACCCTGGATTTTGCTTCTTAGTGCTTTTTCCCAGAGTTGTCTGGCTGCAAACCAAGTTTATTTGGCAAGAGGTAGCATTTGCCATCACTGGGCCTGGGCAACTTCGTACACTTTAAGAACGCACTCTTTCTGGGGCATCTTCCAGCCCACTGTGAAATTCTCACATGCTACTGCAATCTTGTTTTTGTAGGCGGGCTCATCTTCGCTTGTGCTTAGAGAAGTTAAAGGTGTTGGTGCCACTGGGACCCGAATCAAATCGACACACTACGTTGAGTTTATTAACAAAAGCCAAATTGCACATAAAGGTAAGTGTGTCTTGGGATGCCTCTTTGTCTTTTCCTATCTAGTAAGGGCTTATCTGTTGTTATCGGGGACAAACAAAGGCATCTCTCTAGGACAGTCCTGTCCTCTGAACTCCTCCACCCTGAATACAGACATCTCCAGTGCAACACGTCCAAACCGAGTATTCCTCACGTCCAGAGTTCAGTGGTCCATCCATCTTTCCTTGCAACTGTATAAACTAGAAACTCGGGGTCCTTGGGTGGCTCCTGTCCCTTGACCGTATACCTAAACCATCCCCAAGACCTAACTATTTCACAGCTTCGTCTACCTTCATCTTCACCCTAACACACTTCAACAAAACCTTCAGGATCAGGATGTGGGATCTCCCTACATCTCTCTCACCTGCACTCCAGTCAGCTATCCATGCTTCCTGAGGACAATCCTGCCAAAGCACAAGTCAACACATTCCTCTTTTTAAATTCTTGGGTCACTCAGGACAAACTGTGTCACCACCTCCCCAACACACACCAGGCTCCGCCTGACCTCGACCTCCCTGCCTATGCAGCAGCATCTCATGCCACAGATGTCCCTCTCTCCAGCCCTCTTCCAGTCTCTTGCGCTTGTCATGTTCTCTTACCACAGGGCCATTGCACATGCTGCTCCCTCTGTGGTGCACATCCTCCCTCTTCTCCACTCATCCTCCAGATCTCAGCCCACATCCACCTACTCAGAGAAGACTTCACTGACTTTCCTGACTCCGTCACCTTCCTGTGACAGGTGGTGCTGTCATTAGGCATCTCAGTCTCTCTCAACCCTTGTCATAGTAGACATTTGGCAGTGGTTTGTGTGACTAGTGGGTGTCCCCATTATTAAACTGCAGAGTCCACAAGAGAGGAACTAGGCCTTTGTGTCCACCTTATGTCCCCAGCAACTCAGTGTCTAACCCAGAGGCCCCCTTCAGTGACCAGCTTGAGATATGTTCAAACTTCTGAAAGCCATAGCCAAAATCAATGCTTGGCATGTTTTTATAGTCATATCTTGACTGGATAGATATCACTTTAATTTTGGTTAGTAGCCTGCATGCATGACAATTCTGCGAGGAAAAGAACCTCTATTTAAAGCCAAACAGCTACAATTAAACACTTCTCTTAATTATCTGAAGAATATGAGAAGCTAAGGGGCAGATTTATAAAAATAAGTTATCTATGGAAATGTGTCTTATAAGCTCTTCTGTTGGACAATTTGGAATCAAGACTCCAAAGGGAACTGTTATTTCCTGCTAACAAACAGAAGTTAATTGAGATTGGGCATGACACAAAAAAAAGTGCTTATGTAATTGGGACATGTTCTTGAATAAACATAATTTTAAATAGAAGTGTGTTTCTTTAGCTCCCATCATATGCAATTTTCTATTCAGAAAGATGAGGTATTCAAAGGATCGCTGCAGCCCAGGGAGGCCAGGTTGAGGGGTATGGGATGCCAGCATGTTGGAGCTCAGCCTCCCCGTGACAGACCAGTGCCCACATTGTGCCAGCACTGTCGGAGCTGAAGGAGTTAGATGAAGCCACAGTCCCTGACCAGCGCCCTCCTGTCTCAAAGAGGCGCTTGACAAGTGACATGCCAAATGGCTCCTAGGGACAGCTGGCACATATCACTGTTGGAAGAAAAGATGCAGGGTTACTGCTGATTCAGAAATTCCCTGCGGGCTCTACCAACTACCCCTTGACTTGCAGAAACTTGAAGATTGTGACAGAAAAGCTGTTCACCAAATAGATCAACTTCAGCGCGAGCAGCGACACCTGAAGAGGCAGCTGGAGAAGCTGGGCATTGAGAGGATGCGGATGGACAGCACCGGCTCCACAGTGTCCTCGGAGCGCTCAGACTCTGACAGGGGTAAGTGTCCTCCCTCCTCCACCTGCCAGCCAGGGAACAGCGCTGCTCAGGGGAGGCTTGATAGGGAAGATGGAATTGCTTGTGACTTAGGGAAGTAGATAGAGTAGGGCGACTGCAGGAGTCACCCCCTCTCCTATCAGGTCGCAGGGTCCAAAGAAGGGTTGGTTGGGGGTGGTCTGGTTTTCAGCCTGGATTTTCTGCAGATTGACTTCACTAACACGTGCATCTCTCACACGTGCCCTGCAGAAGAAATCGATGTCGACGTGGAAAGCACAGACTATCTCACAGGGGACCTGGACTGGAGCAGCAGCAGTGTGAGTGATTCTGACGAGCGGGGCAGCATGCAGAGCCTCGGCAGTGACGAGGGCTACTCCAGCTCCGGCATCAAGAGAACAAAGCTCCAGGACAGTCATAAGACGTGTCTCGGGCTCTAAGAGAGTGGTCGCTGGGCTGCCTCCCTGGTGGTTCTCCCCGTCGGATCGATTAGGTAGTGTATTGGACCTGCCCACGCCGCCCTTGCACGTAAACTTCAGTGTACCACCTTTACCAAATCAGCTTTGTAAAAGTTTTCGAGGAAGTGCGTAGGATTGTGGGTTTCTGATTGCATCCACTAGCTTCTCTCTCTCCATAAAAATTCGTCTCTGAGAGACTGTACATTCCAATCAATTCGAAGCACCCAAGAATTCTTAAGCAATTTTCACATCTCAGCAACTTCCCCTCTTCTTTACTGTCCTCAGTAGCTGACCAGACCTTTCTTAAAGTTTTCTGGCTTACTATGTTACTTGCCTAGGAGAAATGTCCGAGTGTGTCTTGTGCTTAGGAAACCGAAGGAAACAGACTTTTAAAGTTGAGATCCTGATCTCAGAACTCCAAAGTAAGCTTTGAAAGCAGGATTTAAGAGCACTTAACCGTGGACCTCACCCCGTGAGGAAGTCAGGAATACCTCCAGAAAACACCCTCCACACACACCTTGCTGATCCCCGACCGCCGCCGCGTGTGGATGGGAGCAGTATTTCTCACTTTAGAACGGACACCTTGGCAGCGTGTCTTTGGGTCGCACAGCTTAGGAAAGTTCCATCGTTGTTTGTTCCCACAAACACAACGGTACGATCTCTGTGTGCGCTGTCCTTGGACCTCGCTGTGTACTGCTGTCTCAAGGCACATTTCCCCTCCAAGTTTGTTATGCTACTTGTCTCTGGAACATTTTTTTTTCCTACCTCAGAGATAAATGAGATCTCCATTTCCCACTTCACAAAAGTGATTATGCCTCTTTTCCCCCCCACCCCAAATAAGTGACATTTGGTCCAAGTCTAATCTATTTTCCTATTTAACTTTCAGCAATAACTGAGCTTTGGCCCTAGCTGAGCTAGTGGCCATCATCAGTGAGAGGAAAGTCCGCATTTCTACTCTCTGAGTCGCAGGTGGACGGAGGGGCTGTACAGTGTTACTAGAACTCCTCTCCTAATGGATTCTTTTTGGACACACCCAGAAACTTCTTTATGGAGGCTTTTGGGTTGATAGTTTAAAAGGCTGATTTTTCTCTTTGGTTATGATTTCTCCCTTAAGTGGTCTCCCACTTTGTAGCATTTTTATTTAAGCTAAAACAGAGCACATGTATATGTACATAAGACACATTAAATCTATAAATACTATTTATTCATTTTATATAAACTAATGTAATGGAAAATAAATTCTTATGACTGTGCTTTTATAGATGTTCTAGAAACTTTGTATGTAGGTATCTACAAATTTGGTTCATTCCCCTGAATATTTTTGCATTCATATCTTTGAGGTCTTAATGTTTTCAGCCTCTAGTGAATCTTTTTCATTGAAGTTGAACCATTTGTAAAATCTGTGACGCTGCAGCAGAGTGTGTGTCACAAAGTGATGGGACATTCCTAAAATCCACAGATGTACCGCGACCTAAGGGCTCAGTGGCTGACTCAGCAACGGGCAGCCATCCCACGCTGCCCTGCTGGGCTGCGGTCACTAGCGCATCACAGCCTCACAGCTCATCCAGCGCCTCCACTTTCACACAAGTCAAGTCAAGTTCAAATGCACTCCATACAGGAGCTCATTCTCTACATGAAGAGCAGCCTAAACGAAGCAAGATCACTTTTGTGGGTTTTCTTTTTTTTTTTTTTTTAATGATTTGTTAATGTATTTTTTAAAAAATGTCTTTAATTGGAAGTAGTGGACTCCTAAATGATTCCAAAGTCATCTGTAATAATTCTGTTTTGGTTTTGTTCTGCTTTTTCTTCATTTCGGCTTTGGGTGGGGGGAGGGGCAGATAATACAAAGGATTTTTTTTTTTTTTATTGGTTGGAATCTTTTCCAATTACCAGCTGAAGATTTGCACTGAAATACAACTTGTATGCCTTTTGCATTTTTAAAGCCTGCTTCCTGAATTTAAGCAGAGTGGTAGTGTTCAAAGAGCCAGCTCAGCCTGTAACATGTTTGAAAAGATATATCTGCACTTTGAGGTCCCTTTCGAATGCCATTCGCTAGACCTCTCAAGCATTTTGTATGATTGCTACATCCAAGCGCCTCACAAGTCCACAATGCTGATGGATGCCGCGTGGCATTGAAAACTCAAGACTTTGGAAAAGCTTGTGGGCTTGCATTGGGGGAGGGAAGGGAACAGAATTTGTGTACTTGTTTGTTTAATTTAGAAATAAGGCATCTGAGAGATGCCATTATTTTCTGTGTTTTAATTGTTGTGCCTTTGAGTTAAACTGCATTTTTGTCTTTTGGTTGAAATATGAAATGTACTGTCCCAATATAAAACAGTAATTATTTGACCTTTGCACTGTTTGTCTGGTCCTTTTCAATTTGATTGCATCTAAGTGTAGATCTCTATATTTTTAATGCACTTGTGAAAAACTGACACCAGGGTTAGACATTACTTTCAAAGTTCAAGGTAGACCGAGTCAGCATGCTAGACAGGCTTTTCTCTCTAACCAAAACTGTAACCTTCAGGACCAGCAAACTCAGCCCAAGGCAGCTAATCCCCTTCCCCATGTGGCTGAACTGCAGCCGTGATTCGCCAATCTGTCCTCTCTCGTTCACTGATCCACCAGCGTGACTGCTAAGAGCTATAGAGTCTTTTTGATTGTTTCGTTTTTTTAAGCAAAATGAAAACCTTTCTATTAGGGTCGATGGGGGGAGGAGACGAGCAAAGATATAAACCCCAGCCTTTAAGACGTTGACAATTGTACGTAAATATAGATATGTATAAATATAGGCACATGCATATTTTTATGTGAAAGTTCTTTTTAAAAAAAACTAAAAAGAAATCTAAACTGCACTCTTATTGATACCATCGTAATGCAAATGGAAAAAGAAGAGAACATCATCTGATTTAATTTCATGCCATGAAAAATATATATATACGTGTGCTTCTGTTAACATTCCCTAAAAACCCAGCTTTCCATCCCTTGTTGGCATTGAATGGTGGGCTGAGCACCCAGGGTGTTTTGCTTGCGGTTTTCTTTTGCTTAGCAGAGATCTTGAACTCTTCAAGGTGCTGATAGAAACTGCTGGCTCCTTTCTCTACTCACAGACTTGATGCTAGTTTAGCGATTCAAAGAGCATCACATTTTTGAGCAGACCCTAGAGTCTCCCTGTCAACCCAAGACTAAAACAATTCCATCTTCAATTCAAACTTGAGCATTAAGTAGGACCTGGCCCTGCAAATGGGCCACTTGAGTGGTGGCTGTTGTGTTGTTCTTTAAGGTGGGCATTTTCCTTTAAGCTCTACTTTTTCAAAAGAAACAAACGTCTCTCCCTGGGTTTCCTATGGGCCTCTCTCTCTTGTCTCTGGAGTGGCCAAGAACAAATCCTGGGGTCTGAAAAAAATATATATATGTAAACTAGGTGAGATGTGATGCTCAAAATAACCTCTTAGCAATATCCTGGGGCTTGAGAATGGATTTTGTGGACTTTTTTCCTCTTGCCTTTTTCCTCATCCTTTAAAGAGAGAACTTATTTTTGAAAAGCATATATATTATATATACACACACACACACGCATTATTATTTAGGTTTTTATTCCATACTGTACTGGCAAGAATACCACTTTCATCGAATCTTGGTCTTTTCTGTTTCTTCTTTACTTGTGTCCCCCAGATTTCTTCGTCTTCCCCTCTTTACCTTCCCTGCGTGTTGAACACCAGGTAGTAAGAGCCTGAAAGGCAGTTTTCTGCATGTCCATCTGTCCTTTTTCTGTCTGACTCTGATGCATTATGTTTTGGTAGCTGGCTACTCCTGACTTAAGAATCCTTCCTGGGAGAAGACAACCCAAGACCCTTTCCCATGAGGTGGTTTTCCTCACTCTACACCTTCAGATCTCTGTAGACCGGAGGATATTTTGTGTTCAAAGATAGTGGGGTTGGGGTGGGTGGGTACAATATGTGACTTATCATGATATTTTTCATTATCAATATTTGTTACCCGATTTTCTTATACTGTGTTCTTCTGGAAGAAGCAATAATTGGCACTGCTAGATTCAGCTATTGAATGGCTGAAGAAATTGAGTATGTTTGTCTTCTCTCTCAAAATCATAAAATGAGAATTTGTAAGGCACCCAATTCTAAAATTGATTTAGATTTTTAATTTTGATTTCTTATCCTACCTGAGGGGGTGATGGGTTGAAGGGGGCCTCCTTCATTTTAGCTTTTACCTGAGAACCAAACTGCCTTTACCCCCTGTCTCTAGAATTGGTGCTCTTGAAATATTGCTGTTAACCATCAGTTGGGGGTGGGGGCACCTTCCTAAAGGTAAACACAGCCTAAACAGGGGAGTAGCCAATGAAAGAATGGGAAATTCTGTTTCCAGATGTTTATTTCTTTATGTAAATAAGACGCCAATGTAAATCCCGTGTCAAGACCATAGAGAATGGTGCTTTTTATTACAGTTAGCACATGCATTTTTAGAAACAATTACATGTTTTAGAGAATCTTTGCTGTGTATATGTAAACTTCTGTATTGTTCAACTGTTAACAAATAAATTATTTCATTATTAAAGAGATGCTGGTCTTCCTATCTTTCCAGTGTTTGTATCCTGGTTTCCCCTGGCATGGTTTTTACTTACAGGACTGAGTTAAGCAAATTCGTTTTTTCTTTTTAATTTCATGGCAAATTCCTCATGGCCCAAAGTTTTCAGAACTTGGATTCTGTGATGATCATTTATTACTTTTTTTTTTTTTGAACCATGATTGAACCCAAGACACTTTACCACTAAGCCTCATCCCCAGCCCTTTTTTTTTAAATTAAATAACATCATTTTATTTATTTATTCTTTTATCTGGTGCTGAGGATTTAATCCAGTGCCTCACACGTGCAAGGCAAGCACTCTACCACTGAACCACAATCCCCAACCCCCACCCCAGCCCTTTTTTATATTTTATTTAGAGACAGGTTCTGACTGAGTTGCTTAGTGCCTTGCTTTTTTTTTTTTAATTATACTATGTCATTCATTTTTAAAAATACCTTTATTTATTTATTTAATTTAATTTTATGTGGTGCTGAGGATTGAACCCAAAGCCTCACATGTGCCAGGCGAGTGCTCTACCACTGAGCCATAACCCCAGCCCAGTGCCTCGCTTTTGCTGAGGCTGGCTTTGAACTCTCAATCCTCCTGCCTCAGCCTCCCGAGCCTCTCTGATTACAGATGTGTACCACTGTGCCCAGCGGCCCTGTGATGAGAGTTTAGATGGTACGGCTTCAGCTGAGCCCATTTGTTGATCATAATTAGTCACAGGACCACCCTCCTCATGGCTGTGATGTCCCATGTACCCATTCCACCCTGTCCCTCACTCTTGGCCAACTTGGTCTTCATGACCAATGCCTCTGATGACACAGGCTGCTTGCTGGGACTGCAGGGACAACCAAGATTCCTCATCTTTTGAGCAGTCTACCATATTCCCCTCATTTAATGCATTTCAATTCATTGTGAAATCAAGCTGCATAGGAAAGAGTCCTGAGAAATTAGAGGTGGTACATTTGAGCTGGGCCCTGGACAAAGAGTGGGTGTTTACTGGGGAAGAAGCATCACTGGGAGAGACCACTGAGTGTCACAAGGCAGGTTTGGGAAAAGGCCAGCTCCTCGGGGTGGCAGGGTGGGTGCAAGAGGGACACCCTGGAACACACGGAGGGAGAGTCCTCGTGAATCACACAATCCACTGAGAGGAGAAAGGCCCCATAAGATGCTAGCTCTTGTACTAACACCTGAGGTTCGTTTACATTCTATTCATCCATTTAACAAATAAAATTGAACACCCACTGTGGGTTAGCTCTGTCACAGAGCTGAAGATACGTCATTGAACAGACACCCCAAACCCCTGCTACCCTCACGAGTTGCCTTTCTAGTGAGCTTGACTTCAGAGCTCAGGTCCCCATCTGGGCACATTTGCTGGGCACACTGTGTCCTCCTGGCTGTGTTCTTGTTCCCCTAAGGGCACTTGTTAAGAATTAAGGGGAAGGAAATCAGTGTCTTTCTCCTTTTTGACCAATGACTTCTTATTTTAAAACCACCAAAGATTTTGAAAGGTTTTATGGGATCCTGGAAGGTTAACAGTAATGGCGTGCAGCCTGCAGATCTTAAAACGGAAATTTCTAGCATTTCTGCTTTGCAAAAGTAGCCTGGCTTGTCTGTTTTCTCTTTAAAGTATAGACAACGTGCTGGGTGCTTCTAGAATGTGTGATTCTAGGATCCATCTTTGTGGACAGGTTCCAAATTGAACCAGCCAACAGGCCAGAGTTAGCAACATCAGCAAAAGCTGTGTCCTACGAGGGTGTCAGGGTCCCTTGTTTACTGTGGCTGAGGAAAGGAAGCTTTGAACTAGAGATAATTGTAAAGGCAGCTTTCACAGAAAGATAGCCTCCATCACAAGATGACAAATCTTATTTCCAAAGTTTCCTGACTTTGTTCACAGAAGCCTGATGAGACAGTAACTTGCCTTGCTGCCTGGGTCCCTGTCACGGTCACGGTCAGCTCACGTTCACTGAGTCTAACCCAGTGCTGGGTGCTCTCCTGCAGCGCCTCAGTGAATCCTCACAACCCGCCCTGGCAGGTGAGGCCTCTCACTTTCCCCACCTTACAGGTGAGGAAATGGAGGGACAGGGAGGCGAGACACTCCCCCCCCAAGTCCACAGAGCTGGTAAGAAGTGGGACTGGGGACCTCAGCCATCTGACGCAAGCCCTTTGGCTCAGTTTTCACAACACCTGTGTCAAATTGTCACCGATTCCCTACATAGAGCATCTTTTCCTTTCTAAACCTTTGAAAAGGCTATTTTCTGTGGAGGGCGCTTTGGGCTCCAGTTAGTAGACCAGAAAAACTGGGAACCCAGGAGGGAATTATGGGTCAGCATTGCCCTCCCCCATCCGTACCTTCCCTCTGCGCCTATAGTGAAGAAGCTACTGGACTAGGGGCATGGGAGTTGGAGAGACCACTGAGGCCTCGGAGGAAGAAGCAGCCCTCTATCGGCTGCTGTGGTCTCCCCTGGGGCAGAGGGGAGGACGACAAGGCAGTGAGCTATGTGTGGGAGCTGGTCTGCCCTCCGTGGACCCTGGAGAGGAGGCACCCAGGAGGGATGGGGGAAGGGACCAGGGCACTGGCCCCACCAGATCCGTTAGCCACCCAGATGGCTAGGCTGGGCAACACCTAGAGGCCTCCAGCCCTCACAGGGTCAATGGGGATAAGAGACCCAACCCCATCTGCTGGAAAGTTCTTTTAGTTAAAAAACCTTGCTGAGTCGATACTCCTGTCTCTGGAAGGGCCAACGCTGCCTTGGTGAAGCATTGGAGGAGTTCTGACCCCAGATGACCGGGCTGTTGAGCAGGACTAGAGAACCTCGAGGGAAGGCCATGTCCCTTAGACACCCTGGAAGGTGGTCCTGGGCGGTAGTCAGGTGTGCAGACCCTGGGCAGAGGGATCTGGATAGAGCCAATGCCAACTCCACCCTTTACACTTGGGATGACCCGGGGCCAGTGTCTTGGGCTCTATTCCCCAATCTGGAAAGTAAGGATAATAATAGTGCTCACTTCCTGGGACTCCCGGGGGGAATTATGGAAGATAAAGTCCACAAGGAGCTTAGCTGGTGCCTGATGGGCAGAAAGTGGTTCAGGCAGGTGAGCAGTTATGATTATTTTCCTAGCCGGGGAAGGACAGTTGGAGCACTGTCAGGCTTGGAATTTGAATCTTCAGAATACAAAATTCCAACACTCCGAGAGAAAAAAATAAGCCTGGGAAGGAAAATTACATTGGTGGGGGGAGTTGTTGGAATATGTCATTCTGACTGTGCTATTTAGACAACAAATAGTGGGCAGGAAGTGGTTAAACTGACAGAGAAGCAGAGGAGGGTGACTCAGGGACCAGTGTGGACATTGGCAGTGGGGGAGGGAAGCGCTTTCAGGTGGCTCCTCACCTAGCTCTGTTCATTGTCAAAATAAACCCTACAGCCCCTCGAGCCCAGTGGGGCCTATCAACCAGAAACCAGGCAGCGCAGAAGTGGCTCAGAGAAAGAGAGGCAGAGGGAGAGAGACCCTTGCTAAAATGCCAGCACTGTGAGAGTATCTCAAGACAAGAGGGCAAGATGCACCTGTAGGTACAACAGCAAACGCAAAGCTGACAGTCCACGGAGACTCCACGCTTCAAGTGTAAACGCTGAGCAACCGCAGAGGCCACAGCAATTCTCTGCAATTTTGCAGGTCAAAGGTTGGTCAGAGAAGCCTAAGTCAAGTGCACACCTACACAGGGCAGGGAACAGCATGGGGCCCAGAAAAGAAAGCCATAGAAATAGATGATCAAGATCCTGGGTGAAAAGGAGAAAGGTATTTTCTCTGCACTGCATTTAGATCTTTTAATGCCAGGCAAAATAATTCTTTTTTTTTTTTTTTTTTTTGAGGAGGGTACTGGGGATTGATCTCAGGGGCACTCAACTACTGAGCCACATCCTCAGCCCTATTTTGTATTTTATTTAGAGACAGGGTCTCAGTGAGTTGCTTAGCTCCTTGCTGTTACTGAGGCTGGCTTGGAACTCGCGATCCTCCTGCCTCAGCCTACTGAGCTTCTGGGATTACAAGCGTGCTCCACTGCAGTGGGCCAAAATAATTCTTTCTGAACTCATTGCAGGAATCCCATTGCTTCCCCCTAAAGAATGGATGTATGTTTACATCAGAGAAATAATGAATCATTTAATGGATTCATCTTTCTCTTCTCACATTGTCTGCCAGGAAACTCATAGCCAAATTCACACATCACTCTTAATAATTATGTGAAACTCTATGATGTGAATATGTGTATCCTAATTTTCCCTTAGTCCTTTCTCTGATCTTGACCTTTATTTAAAATTTTGCCTATTTTAATCTATGTAATTTTGATTTATTTATTTTTAAAAAGAGAGAGAGAGAGAGAGAGAGAGAGAATTTTAATATTTACTTTTTAGTTTTCAGCGGACACAACATCTTTGTTTGTATGTGGTGCTGAGGATCGAACCTGGGCTGCACGCATGCCAGGCGAGCGCGCTACCGCTTGAGCCACATCCCCAGCCCTAATCCGTATGTAATTTTGGAAGTCACTTCAGATCCACCCTTGTTGAGAACCAGGGGGACATTGTCACGTAGGATCACTGTATAAAGGGAAAAAATAGTCTGGTCTTTCTATGGCACACAGAGGGAAGTGAGCTGACTAAGTGAGACTGAGGCTAAGAGTCAAGAGCGGGGTGCAAATTTGCTAAGCAACAGAAGGGAGTTGCCTCAGGGCTGAAGATAATCCTAGAAGAACTGGGGCTCCTCTGGGGGTTTTCACAGAGGCCAGAGGCAGTGGCCAAGTTGACTTGGGTCTGAGTCACCTGTCAGAAGCAGGAAGGAACACCACCCTGTCTCCCCAAAGGAGAGAAAGGTCACTGGATTACACATAAATGAGAATAGTGTTTTTACAGGACTAGCCTTGAATCTGCTGTTATGTACTTTTTTTATTGGCGGATTATAATTACCCATAATAGCAGGATTCATTATGCCATATTTGCACATGGACCTAACATAATTTGATCCATCAGTACTCAGTACCTTCCTTTTCGCTCCCCTCCCCCTCTCCCTTGTTATACTTTTCTTTTTTCGTTCTTTTTTTTGGGGGGGAGGGGTACTGGGGAGTGAATCCAGGGGTGCTCAACCATGGGTCCATATCCCCAGCCCTTTTTTGTACTTTATTTAGAGGCAGGGTTTCACTGAGTTGCTTAGGGCCTTGTTAAATTACTGAGGCTGGCTTTGAACTCTAGATCCTCCTGCCTCAGCTCCGGAGCCGCTGGGATTATAGGCATATGCCACCACCCCTCGCCTGTTATGCATTTTTTAAAAGTAAATTACTTAGCCAGGCTCAGTAGTGTTCACCTGTAATCCCAGCAACTTGGGAGTCTGAGGCAGGAGGATCATGAGTTCAAAGCCAGCCTCAGCAACTTAGTGAGGCCCTAAGCAACTCAGGGAGACCCTGACTCTAAATGGGATATAAAAGGGGCTGGGGATGTGGCTCAGTGGTTAAGAGCCTCTGGGCTCAATTCCTGGTACAAACAAACAAAAAAGTAAATTACTTGCAAATTTCTGTATTTTATTAACACATTACTTGTGATGGCAGCTGACCTACAAGAAGGCTCTGGAGCACTCATCAACATTCGCCAGCCATGTGACCATTTGGCCTAAGGTACAGATGGCACAGTCTCTGCATCCAGGAATGTCCCAATGTACCCAGGTGGCATCTAGATGGCCTGACAGAGTCAGGATCCAAACCACTCTTTTTTTTTTTTTTTTTTGGTACTGGGGATTGAACTCAGGGTGCTTTACCACTGAGCCACATCCCCAGCCCTTTTTATGTTTTATTTAGAGAGAGTCTTGCTAAATTGCCCAGGGCATCACCAAGTTGCTGAGGCTGGCCTCGAACTTGCCATCCTCCTGCCTCAGTCTCCTGAGCCTCTGGGATTGCAGGTGTGTGTCACTGTGCCTGGCTCCAAATTACTCTTGAGAGGCCAAACTGAGGGCAGATCTTAGATAACATGCATTTTAAGAGAGGTCGGTGGAGGCTCCCGTTCTTGACTGGAGATGCTCCGGCATCAGGAGAAGAGCTCTGTACCAGCCGGCTGCCCGGAGAAAAGGGGGCATCCAGGCTCCAGGGGGAAGGACCGCCACAGAATGGCGCCCCTTGGTCTTAGGGAGAAGCTGGAGTATCACACCAGAGCAAGGGAGGAGGCTGCCGTGTGCCCAGCCACTCAGCCACTGCCTGAGGCCAGTGGAGCCACCAAACCCTCTGCGCTCTTCTCCCGGCCTCCCCAGCTCTGCTCAGAGCTGGCCTCCGCCCTCAGCTCAGCACCTCCCTGGAGGCCGTCTGCTCAGCGGGAGGTCTGGCTCTCCGCGGGCAAGTCACCACCTCCTCTGGCCCAGGCAACCCATCTCTCACTCTTCCTGGAGCGAAAGGGCCCCAGCGCAGGGTCCTCGGCTGCTCTCCCCGCTGCCACCTCTCTGGCTCGTCCTCGCATCATTCAGGTCTCAGTGGAAATGTCACTGTACCCTCAGGCCTCCCTGATGTGAAATCACACTTCCCCATGGCCTTCTATCCTCGATCCCCCCACTGATTCCTTTCACGGTCTCTTTTTACCACGTGACATCTGTTATTTTTCTGTTGGACATTCAAATGGAGTTTGGCCAGAGCAGAGAAGGAACTTGGTTGCCGCTGGGCCCCAGCACCCAGGACAGTGCTTGGTGCACAGTGGTGCTCAGCCACACCTACTTATAATGAATGAATGGCTCAGTGCATGCTCTTGGAGACAGGCAAATTCCGGGCCCAGTGCTGAGGCAGGATAGATCTTCCGTTGTCACATGGTCCCAAGTACAGCACAGAGGCAGGGCCACAGTCTCCATTGTCACATGGCACAGATGATGGAACTCAGTGAGTGGGGTTTCTATTAAAAATTAAGGACTTTTTTTTTTTTAACCATAAGAGTTGTACAGTACTGTGGGGTTCACAGAAAATGCCTGGGCTGTTGAGTAATCCACACGACTTGCCCAAAACCAGAAGTGATTTCATTGAGAACAACTTGGGGAGAAAACAATTCAGCCCAAAGGACAATTAGGTCTCAAAGTATACACAGTCCACCTTCTTTTTCAAGAATTGGAATTTTAATGTCACCTAGAGGTAGATTACATTCTTTGGGGTCTTTTTATATTTTTCTTAAATTTCAGAATATTTATTTTTATCCTCTGCTTCAAATTTTTTTTTTTTAGTCATTGATGGACCTTTATTTATTTCATTAATTTTATTTATTTATATGTGGTGCTGAAAATCGAACCCAGTGCCTCACACGTGCTAGCTGAGTGCTCTACCCCTGAGCTACAACCCCAGCCCCTCTCTGCTTCAAATTTCTAGTTTTTTTTTTTTGGTGGTGGGGATCAAACCCAGGGCCTTGTGCATGCAAGGCAAGCACGCTACCAACTGAGCTATATCCCCAGCCCTCTAGTTAAATTTTTTAGACAACCATTTTAATTCTGTTCATTTAAAAAATCATTAAAGCCAGGTGCAGAGGCACACACCTGTAATCCCTGCTACTCAGGAGGATGAGGCAGGAGGATTACAAATTCAAGGTCAGCCTCAGCAATTTAGCAAGAGCCTGTCTCAAAAAATAAACACAATTTTATTGTGAAATGACCCACACATACACCAAGGTGGGTAAAAAAAAAAATCCAACTTAGTGAATTATTATAAGCACCCGCAAAAAATACCCCCAGCCAAGAAACAAGGCATGGCACCCCACACAGTGCCCCTGAGTGCCCTTCTGACTGAGACACCCCTACTCAGGCCCCAGGACACCCTGCCCCAAGCGGAGCTGATCACAACCTCTCTTGCCTTGACAGTTTTCCCTCCTAAGCAGGTCTCTCTGCACTGGGGCTTAGCTTTGCATAATTGTTTTAGACAATTATACAGATGGAATCACATTGTGTATGTCCCATGTCTGCTTCTTTCACTCCACGTGGCGTCTGTGAGATTCAGCGGTGCTGTGTGTGATGGTCCCACCTTCTTTGGCTTTGCTACACGGTGAGGTTTGTAACAGCAACATGTTGGAATCCATCCAAAGGTCCCCAAACAAAGGACCCGTTAAAATATGGGAGTTCACAAGACAGAAGGTACCACAGAATCCTGTTTTTGTTTAAAAAAAAAAAAGAAAGAGAGAGAGAGAGAAAAGGCAATAATGAGAGAGCAAGAAAGAATGAAGGAAAATACATCCATAAGGGCATCCGTATGTAGAGAATGATCTGGAAAACACGCCAATATTTGACTGTGGAGGTGAGTGGGTACAAGGACTTTTATAACCTTTCTTTATATATGTGTGTGTGTATATATATATATATATATATTTTTTTTCTTTTCTTTATGGGGAAAGTGGGAGAAGATAGACTTAAGTTTCTAGTTTTCTTTTTCTGAGCATTCGTGGATTTTGTTACTAAAAAAAGAAAATTAAAGGAAAAAAAACTACTAAAAGGAATTTAAACCATGAAAGAATTAACAAAGCAATAATAAGTAATAATCAAACAAAAGGTTTTGGAATTTCAGGGAGGTTTTAGGGGATTTTTTTCCCCTACTAGTTTATTTTCAATCAATTATGTCTCTACTTGTTTAGTAATTTTTGGAGAATATTTGATTTTCATAAATTAATTAAAAATGAATGTTTCCAGCCACAGTTAACATGCTTCTGAGGTCTGCAAATACCTCACACACTTCAGCTTTTCAAATTCGTGTTCACCTACTTTGTCTTACTTTGCTGTATAATAGATGGAAAAAAAAATAAATAAATTCATTTCAATTGAATCTTTGTCCAAACTGCTCGGCTGACTAAATAGAATGTTCCAGAGTCAGGCAGGCTTCAGTTCCGATCTCAGTCCAGCAACTTACCATTAACCCATTAACCCAATTAACCTCTCCCAATTTAATTTTCCCAGCTGCTAAATGGGGTTAAAACTTTCACTGGTGATGTTTGGTGAGAATTCAGAAGAAATTGACAAATGGGCAACCTGTGCGTCCCCTCACCCAGGACGGGATCATTCTCTGTAGTGGGTGGGGGGATGTGCATTGTAGGATGTCCAGCAGCAGCCAGCCTTCACCAACTAGAAGCCAATAGCAACCCCCAGCAAAGCTGTGACAACCAAATGTCCCCAGACATGACAATGTTGTCCTATGTTAGTCCCTGTCTTAACAAATGTCCCCAAGTCCTATGGCTTCCTCTTTCGTGTTTCCTCTGGAATCGGTGCCCCCTTCCCACCGGCTGCTCAGCCTCTTCAGCCTGCACATGGACCAGGGCAGAATTCCCACAAGACAAACTCCTGCCCCCCCCCCCCCCCGGGTTCTTCTGGGCACCTCCCTGTGCTGGCTGCTGTAGAGCACAGCAGGGGTGTTAAGGATGCTCATCTGTGCCCTGTGCCTTGACCCCCACCCCATTCTTCATCTCAGGTGAGCAGCCAGGCCTTTTGGGACCAAAGCCAGTGTTGCCCAAAACACACAAGATGCGTCTCTTCCACATCTTTCCTACCTGCCTAAACCCACAGATGCATATAGAGCCCATGCCCCCCCATAGGCCCCCCAACACATTTTACTGCTTCTTAGATCAGGATAGACTGCTGGCATGCCTATTTGTGTGGCTGGGTTCATTTTTGTTTCATCCAAATATTGTGACGTACTTTTTAATGGAGTGCATCTTAGAGGGAAGAAACATGACATCTGCTTCCTTGGCCTCCGGGAGTTTCCTCAAAAGTCATCTGGGTCCCTCTATGCCAGGCTTCATCACCCAATTAGCGGGCACCAACTGGCTGGCCCTTGCCCCTTGCACCACTCCCTTTTTCCCTTTTCTCCTGCCCCAAGTCTTCCTGGAAACACCCACTTAATCATCTTTCAAGACTCAGCTTAGAGATCTCCTCTAGGTAGCCTTTCCCAGCCCCTCCAGCTAGATGAATAACCAGGTTCCCTGTCCCAGCTTGGATGCCAGTCGGGGTAACTCCCCAGAAGGCAGAACTGCTGTGCACTCTCCCCAGTGCCGGGAGAGGCTGTGACAGGAACTCAAAGAGATGGAGATGAGTCCTACAGGAAATAACACACTCAGAGACTTACAGCATCACCAGGCTTGGGGGATGCCAGCCCAAGACATCTGAGCAGTCAAAACCTGAGAACCAAGGTATTACCCTTCAATGAGAATGGAACAGCCAAGTGGAGCCAGTCTGTAACAATGGCCTGACCAGAGAATCTGCCCTCCCTGTAGCCTGGCCAGGAAGCTCCATTATCTGAGGTTGCTTGGCAACCCTGGGCTTGGGACAGAGGAACAGTGACTGATGTGATTGGAACGTGGGGTGGTGTCAGCTTGGACAGTGGCCTCCATGTCTCCTCAGTGGCTGAGGACCCAGGCAGACTGACCAGGTCTCCTCTCTGGGCATGGCAGCTAGCCCCTCCCTGAGCATGCCACAGCAGAAGCACGTGTGGCTATTGCCCTCTGCTTCCAGACAGCCTCCATGTCCTGAGATCATGTGATTCCTTCCGATGGGTCCTCAAGGCACACCCTGCACACCTGGGAGAACTAAGCCCGCCTTCTGATAACTACATTCTGATTTCTGATTTCATCATGTGTCTTTCTCATTTGCTGCCAAGGACCACCCACATCTGCCACTGAGTAGGTGACCGTAATAACCGGTTGCTTCTAGGTTTGTTTTTCATAGACATGTGGGTTAGCAATTCTGAAACTACTTGAGCAAATAAGTAACCTGGAGCCAAGTTTCTCATTGCTGGCGAAAGAAGCCTCAAATATGGAAAGGCAGGAGGTCAGCATAATTTGTGGTGTTCCACGGTTGAGAGGGGAGGGATCAGTATAAACGCATACTCTTTTTTGTTTTGCATTGTTGTGGGATTTCACAACTCCCATTTTACTTGGTAACCATTATTTTGTTAGGAATACAAAAGAGAAAAAGAGAATTACTATTATTGACAAAGTCATTAGTTGCTTAGTACTTAGGAAAGAGACACTTTGAACTCGATTCTGTGAATTCATGTCACTTCAATGGTCAAGATGTCCATTACTCATTTTTTGTTACAGATTACTTTTTTCATATATTTTTATTTGCTCTTATTAGTTATACATGATAGTAGAATGTATATTGACGTATTATACATATATGGAGTATAACTTCTCACTCTTCTGGGTACACAGGATGTAGAATTACATTTGAACTCATATTCTTTTTTTTAATTTTACATTTACTTATTTATTCTAATTTGTTCTGCATGACAACAGAATTCATTTCAATTCATAGTGCACATATAGAGCACAATTTTTCATTTCTCTGGTTATATACAAAGTAGAGTCACACCATTCATGTCTTCATACGTGTACTTAGGGTAATGATGACCACTTCATTCCACCATCTTTCCTACCTCCCTCCCCTTTGCCCTATCTAAAGTTCCTCTATTCCTCCCATGCTCCCCCCCCCCACCCCCATTTTGGATCTGCATTCACTTATCAGAGAAAACATTTGGTCTTTGTTTTATTTGGAATTCGCTTACTTAGCATGATATTCTCCAACTCCATCCATTTACCTGCAAATGCCCTGATTTTATTTTCCTTTAATGCTCTGTAACATTCCGTTGTGTATATATACCACAGTTTCTTAATGATCAGGGAAAGGTATTGAGATATACTATATGTTTTCCTCTTAGCTCTGGACGCTCAGATGATCCAGGAGTAATGACATCCCAGTAGCAATGAGCACGCTTGATAGCCAGACCCTGGTTTCTGAATACCAGGCCCCACTGACAGGAATCAGGTTTTCTTGGAGAAATGGCTACTTCCGGGGCTGGTACAAGGAAGGGACAAGATGGACATGAAACATCAGAAGATGAAGAAGGACTCCAATTAGCGGGGAAACATGTCCCAAGAAGACAGGAGCCATTTTGGAGAAACTCTCATTGCCAAATCTGAAATGATTTAAGCATCAAAATAAATAATGGGGGCTGGGGCTGTAGCTCAGAGGTAGAGCACTTGCGTAGCACATGTGAGGCACTGGGTTCCATCGATCCTCAGCACCACAAATAAAGGTATTGTGTCCATCTACAACTAAGAAAAAAGGTTTTAAAATAAATAAATAATGGTAATAGCTGAGTGTAACTTATTGAATAAAAGCAGCAATTGTGAGTCCACAAGGATGTGTGGGTTTTGGTTATCAATCAATTAATAGGGATCAATAAGTAGGGAAAGCTCTTCCTTAAAGTTGAGAGCCAGTTAAAGAATGTAGTATAGAATTTCAAAATCACCAGGTGATAACCATCACAATAATATGGGTTCAGACAAGAATCATCAGAGGGTGCTAAACCTAGTAGGTGACAGCCTGGTGACAAATGGAACATTTATATAGGCCCTGATTGCCTCCCCACCAGACACTCATTTACCCAGAAACCTGGCAGAAAGCACTCAGACCAAGTGATTAACGTGAACATCACGAGTCATGGAACAGCCAACCTCCTCTGCCTAGGGACACTTGCTGAGGACACTGTCTCTTCTGGATGTTCTTGCTTAAAACGCAAAACCCAAATTTAATCTAGAGAAAACATCAAATTCACCCAAATTCAGGGACATTTTACAAAATAACCAGCCAAGTCTCCTACAAAATTATCAAAGTCATGAAAAACAAAGACAGACTGAGAAATTGTTCAAAGGAACCCAGAGATACGACAATGTAATGTGATGTATAGGAGAAGTGGATCCTGGACTGTAAAATCTTTCTCTCTCTCATATCAGGGATTGAACCCAGAGGTTCTTAACCACTGAGCCACATACCCAGCCCTTTTTTGTACTCTATTTAGAGACAGAGTCTCACTGAGTTGCTCAGGGCCTCACTAAGTTGCTGAGGCTGGCTTTGAACTCATGGACCTTCTGCCTCAGCCTCCAGAGCTGCTGGGATTACAGGCATGAGCCCATCAAAAATAATTTTTTCTTTGACTACAAAAAGTATTGGAATGATTGGAAAATTTTAAGCAGGTGTGCAGATTAAATTATATCAATGTTGATTTCCTGACTTTGATAACTGTATTATGGTAATAGAATGTGGGGGTTTGGGAAATACACATTGAAGTAGAGGTAAATATGCATCATATTGGGCTGAGGCTGTAACTCAGTGGTAGAGCACTTGGTTACCATGCATTGAGGCCTTGGGTTTGATCCTCAGTTAAAAAAAAAAAAGTGCATCTTATTTACAATTTTCAAATAGTTCATCTACATGTAGATACCAAGAAAGAATGGGAGTGAATAAAGTTAATTGGTAAGACTTAATATTTGGGAAAACTAGGTTAAGCATATGGAAATTCTTTGATCTACTCTTGCGACTTTTCTGTAAGTCTCAAATTATTTCAAAACAAAAGTTTTAAAATAAAATAAGTAGTTGTTGGATAAAAACGGAGGAATTATCTAGCCTACTCGAGGATTGGTAGGCATTCACTGTGTGATGGTCATTCTTAGAGAAGGGGCTGTCCTGTAGGGGCCAGGACTTGGACAATAGGACGTTCCTGGCCAGGGCTTTTCAAATTTTTCCATGATGAGGATCCTTTGGGATACTCAGTGCAGATTCTGGCAAGTCTGGGTGGACCCTGAAATTCTGCATTCCAAACAAGGTCCCGGGGAGCACTGATTCTGCTGGTCCTTGGGTCAGCCTATAGGTAGCCAAAGGGGTACACCACTGGAACTTCAAACAAGGGTCCCCGAGCCCGCCTGCACATTGGGGCCAATGGAGAAGATGGCTGTAACTGGTCTTCCCAGGTGATTTTTTTTTTTAACATTTTTTTTTAATTGTAGATGGGCACATCTTTATCTTATTTATTTATTTTTATGTGGTTCTGAGGATCAAACTCTGCTTCATACGTGCTAGGCAAGCACTCTCCCACTGAGCCATAGCCCCAGCCCCTTCCCAGGTGATTCTAATGTGCTGCCAAGATTAACCCTTCACCTTGACCCCTGCCACCGCTCCCCATCTACTCAAATTCAGACCTTACATCAAAACACCACCATAGCTCCCAGGCTCAGTTCTTTGCCACTGCTTGACTTCATCCTTTATCCAGGAGCCAGATGAGTCTTCTGCCCTTCCACAAACCTGTAAGTCAAGTATGAGCTCCCCACCTGGACAACAGGCCCTCTGTGATGTGGCCGGAACCCATTTTTTTCTGGCTTCTTTCCCAGGTTCCTTTGACACTCAGCTCCCAGGGAAGCAGCACTCACAATCACACACACATTTGTAATCGCTCTCACAGCCACACGGCACCTGCCTTGGTCTTCCTCAGGTATCCAGGTAAAAAGCACTTCCCGGTGCCTTCCTTCATGGGGCCTTTCTATAGGCATTGGAGATCCTTCCTCTGCCTGGCCTCACTCAGGGTTCCCTGTTCTTCTAGGAGAGGTAGCTGGGCTGATAGTCTGGTGGCTCAGATGGGCCCTCCTCACCCAGAATCAGGAAAAAGCAGTATCCACTGCAGGGATACCCATTTGAGTTTACACAGGACAGTGCTCGGCCTCACTGCTGTGTGGGGTGGAGGGTAGGGGTGGCTTGCGTGTTGCCCTGGAATTCTGGCCTGGATGCCCAATTTCCTGACCCCTCCCCACCTCCCAACCCACCCACTCTTCACCCGCCCTCCTTCAGCCCAGCATGTGGCTAGGATCTGAAAGATGAAGAGGAAAATAGGTCACAGGGAGGTGCCAGCTGGGTTGTTCCCTCAGGAGACGGGTTGGCCCAGGAGAGCAGCAGTATTGGAGAGGCCAGCAGAGAGAGAGAGAGGTAGAAAAACAAGCTTGAGATGAGAACCCAGGACCTGGGAGGCAGGAGGAGATCACCTTGTTCTTCTCCAGCCTCACCTTGCTGGGGAAAGACACCCTCCTGGTCCCACACCTTGACCTCTGTCCCACGTGCTCCTGCTCCGTGCTCCCAGGGTGATGGAGCTAATTCCACTTGAGATGCTTGGCTGCCCAGGGACAGAGCTTCTGTAAACACTGGGGATTAGGGGCTGAGTCATACCCCAGGTCCCAGAAGAACCACAGCTGGAATCTGAGGGAGGGAGGGCAGCGTTCCTGGCTCAGGTTAGCTTCAGATGTCCAGAAGCTTCTAAGTAAGAAGGCTTAGCCCCACAGCCTCCGGCCTCTGCTCAGGCTCTCTGTCTCTCCCAAGAGTTGTCCAGCTGGAATCTTCCAGAAGAGGCTGATTCTGCCATGGAGAAGGGAAAATGGCCCTGCCTGCCTCCCATCAAGAGGCTGCCAAAGCTCTGTGCCCCAATGTCCCTGCAAGCCCAAGTCTCTGTCCTTGTGCCAATCTTTCTGGGCCTGAGTTCAGCCTAGAGGGTGTGGGCCATCATCCCTAAGGACCTGCTTCCCTGATGTAAGGAGTGAGGAGCCCTGAGGTTTGCAACAAATCTGCTCCTCTGTGCAGATTTCCATCCACTCAGCTTCTCCCTTTGATTTGAGGGGTTTTCAGATTCTCAGGCCTGTTGAGTTCCAGAGGAAGAGGCAGGAAATTGGAAGCAAATGTGAGGTGAACCCCTAAAAGAGCTGGACATCCCATTCCTGAATGTTCTTCCCCTCTATCTGGCATCTCTAGTGTCAGGCTCCTTTCCAAGTCCCCCCAGGAAGAAGCTGTCCTCCAAGGGTCAGAGCTTCCCCCAACTGCCTGAGTCCCCCCTGCTGCCTCCCCTCTGCCCTGCAGAATCCCTTGGGCTGCTCCCTACAAGTCAACACTTGTCTCCTAGCTTTACTTTTTGCCTCCAAATTCTGGCTCCCAGGGCATCCGTAAGAACCCATTTGTTTCCAATACTCATTATTTCCCAATTCCCATCAAGACATCTCACAAATAGCCTTAGGGTCACCTTAGGACAATTTGGATGCTAAAATATTATAGATTAAAATATTTAGATGAATTATGACTTGATTAGAAATGATGAGAGGAATTATAGAGGGAATAAATAAAAATATTTTAAGTTGAGAGTGCCTTAGAAAAATCCAAGACATGTAGGGTCTCCATATGTATACATTATATACTTATTATTATTATTATTATTACTACATATATAGTAATAATAATCACACACACACACACACACACACACACACACACAGGCCAAGCACAAGCATTCAGGACACACTGGAGTGTTCCTGGTCTTTGTCCCTGTTTTCCCTTTACTCCCCGTTCTCCCGGCTCTCTCACATCCGTTTCATTCATCCCCAATCAGCACATTACAGGTTCTTCCATCAACTGGTCTTTATTGGTTTTGAAGTAATTGAATTATTGGCGCAAGGATCAGGGGTTTCAAAGCAAATGACAGAAGGAAACATACCGTTGAGCATGTGGGAAGGCTCCCCAGGGAGGCTCTCAGGGCAACTGTCAACCCCAGCCTGAGAGCTGGACCTGGCTCCTAAGGGTCCTGCAGACAAGGACCCAGCCCCAGCTGAGCAGGCTTCAAGAACTCGGAGGTGACAGAACCACCTCTTAGGGATGTGAAGGGGTTCCCCCAGTCCTCTCTCCAAGACAGATATTTCCACCTCCTGGGAAGCTGCTTCTAGCCTTCCAGTCTTTGCCACCAACAATAGCTTGAGGACCGTGGGGACCCTCTCTCTGAGCATGCCGCCCTGCTCTCCTTCCCCCTGCTGTTTCCATGAAGCCTCCCCCACCAGGGGCAGAGACAGGCCCCTGCAGAGGGAGGGGAGTGGAGAGCCAGCGTTAGATTTCCCCAGAGGACATGTGCCCCCCGCACAATGGTGGGTCTCCCTACCTATCTTGGGGGGGCAAGGAAAAGGGGGCTTCTTAATGGGAGTGCTGCTGCCGCCTCCCCTCCACGGAGGGCTCCTCCTCCTCCTCGATGAGCTCCAGGTCGAACTCATCCTCCAGGTTCCCGCCGACCGGCAGGAGGCGGAACTTCTTTCCCTTGAGCGTGCAGGTGCGGTGCTCGAAGTCCAGCACGGCGTTGTGGTCCTGCAGCACGTCGGTGCCGATGATGGCTTCCTCGGCGCTCGCGTTGGCCACCAGGAACTGAGCCTTCAGCTTCAGCTTGCCCAGGCGAATCACTGTGTCCCACACACCCAGGATCTTCATTTCGGCCCCGTTGGCCACTTTTACCACGTTCTCGAAGGGCCGCAGGGTATCCAGATCGCCGTCGGTGACCTCCTCCCACAACTTCGGGTGGACCACAGAGACCTGGGCCCCCGAGTCCACCAGGAACCTCACCGACACTGGGCCAATCATCCCCTTGAGGTAGTAGCCCTTGCCCATGCTGTAGGCAAAGAGGATCTCTTTGGGCTGGTGGCTGAGAGTGGCACCGGGGCCCCCGAAGGCCTTCAGAAGGGTCTCCCTCACCATCCCGTAGTCTCCCTGGTCCTGGAGACTGAGTCCGTTGTAGACCTCCAGGGCGTCTCCCCTGAGCGACTCTTTCAGGAACCTGAGCTTCGTGGTGTGGTCCCAATGGTTGAGGTCGTTGATGACCTCGAAGCGGTTCAGCCAGAGGCTGGGGGCTACACTGGCCCCATCAAAAGGCTCTGGGATGAAGGCATGCTCCCGGGGGCCTTCCCGTCTCCTGGCTCCGCTGGCAGCCATCCCTCTGCTGGCCTTTGGAACTTCAGCAGCAACCCACACCAAGTAGAGAAAGCCACAGAGCAGTGTGGGCGCAATCACGCTGGAGAGCTGGGCTTCTCTAAGCAGAGTGTTGTTTACTTGCCCAGCCTGGGCAAGAGAAGGGAGCAGGTAAGGGTTGTCGGCTGGCTGCTGGATGCAGAGGCAAGCACTATGTGGCCTGCTCACTCTGCAGAGCCTTTTTGATGCCTATCCTGGGCCCCCAGGGCTCCCCATTCTCCTTTGTTCTGGAAGCTCCACCCCCTTTGGCCGGCTGCCCTCTTGCCAGCATCCTGCCTGACTAGCAGGATGGGTGCCTCACCCTTCTGCATCCATCCACCGGGCTGACACAGGCCAGCCCACATTACAAGAAACTTCAGTCTCAGTGGGGGGAGGGGGCTACCCAGGTACCCTTCCCAGCCTGTGTCCCAGAATAACACAGATGAGGACACAGAGGATGTTATGACATTCCGGTGTTTGTCCTTACTCAGAGAAGGAAGGAGAAGACAGGGACCAGATTCTTAGCAGTTTTTAGTTTGGGAAAGCCCCATTTGGGCCAAGTGACCACTTTGAGTGGCCAAAGAGAAGGAGCTTATGTTTATTGAGCTCCCACTATGTACAGGAACTGAATAGGTGTTTCACACACATTCTAAACCAAGTATGGGATTCCAGAAGTTTCCCTGGAGAGGAAGACAGAGGAGGGTCCCAGAATCAAGAATCCACAGAAATCACCAGGTGCAATGGCTCATGCTATTTATCCCAGTGGCTTCGGAGGCTAAGGCAGTAGGATTACAAATTCAAAGCCAGCCTCAGCAACTTACTGAGATCCTGTCTCTAAATAAAAATATAAAAAGGGCTGGGGATGTGGCCCAGTGGTTAAGTGCCCCTGGGTTCAATTCCCAGTACCAAAAGAAAAAAAATGCACAGAAATAATTTTTTAATTGAATTTTCACACATATATGTGCATGTACTACACACATTCACCGTCATTTTATATGAACTCAATTGCTGTGGTGATTTTCCTTCATTGGTCATCCCTAATTCAGAGTCAGACCATCTGAGGACAAGGCCTCAGGCCAGGGGCTCTCATTAAGGTCCAGAAGTGGGCTGCTTCAGATCTTGAACTTCTGGGGATCGGCCCATGAATCCGGGATCTGGCTTCAACCCTGGAAGGGCCCCATGTTCCACTTCTCATGTGTTAAATCCTCCCTTCCTATCCTCTCTGCTTTCCAGGAACCCTCCCAAGAGCCCCTTCCCCAGATATGGCAGCCCTGCCTCTCACTCCCTCAGCCTAGTCATTTACAGAAAGAGCAACAGGGGAATCTCACTCCCTTTTTGTTCTGAGTCGAGGAAACGTCAATGTTGACAATGCCAGTGGTGAGGACCTCAAAGGCTTTAGCTAGAGGAGGCCCTGTTGACCCTCCACTGCTGAGGGTGGGAGGCAGCCCTGGATATGCCACAGATACCCACAGAGCAGATCTGTGAGCTGGAGATCTGACTTGGGCCTGTGTGGGGTGGTTGAGGCTATTAAAGGGACTCACTTTTATAATCCTGTTCAAATGTCATCTCCTTGACAGATCTTTCTATCCTGTCCCTAATGTGTGTACATACTTCTGGCTGCATGTGCATTACAGTGTGCTCTGATGGTTTATTCACAAGTCTGTCTTCTGCAATGAACCAGCCTGGAGCTCACAAATGTGATGATTCATGATTGTCTCTGTCCCCATAGAAACTTAATCTGGGACCCAGGGAATGCTTTCTGCTGGGTCTCAGGCCTGGATGTGTGCTGTCACCAAACAGGAGAGATTATGGTTGCAAGAGGAGAAGTCTCAATGTCACACCTGTGGCTCTGGGACTGTTTTTCCTGGCCAAGAGCCCGTCCCCCTCTGGTTGCTTTTCCCATTCATCACTCAGTGTCTATCTGAATCCCAGAGGTATCTGGATCCAATCCTGCCTCTGCATGGCCCCAGGGCCCCCAACTGCACCACAAGACTCTAAGTCTCTGTTGCTGTCTCCGGCCTCTTCCACCTGATGCAGTGAGCCAGTGGAGAAGCAGTTGGGTCAACACCTCTCATCACAGCTGCCTGGCTAAGGTGGGGCCATGGTAGTATTCCAGGAGCCCAGAGGAGGGGAAATGGAGACACTGGGAAGACATCAAAAGCAGATGGGTCTCAGAGAAAGACCTGCATCCAGAGAAAGGGTCCCTCCACTCTCAAGACCAGAAAGCCCCTTCTGCGAGTGCACTTTGGTGGATACACTTGGAGCTCTTGGGATGGGTGTGGTTCTGTGGACCAGGGAACCGACCCTGTCTGTGGCTTCCTGCCACCCTGATATTCGTCACCTTGCACATCTGGTCCCCTGGAAGTGGGGATGAGTGAGGAGGCTAGCATGTGACTGAGGGAAGGGAGAGAGTGGGTGGCTTGTCAGCTTCTGGCTGCATGTGCATTACAGTGTGCTCTGATGGTTTATTCACACCCAACTGCTTCTCCACTGGCTCACTTGCAAGTGAGGACAGGAGTGGATTGCTGGGCTCAGGCAGGCAGGCAGGCCCTAGGTCCCTGGGGACTTGTGCTATTAATGGCCTCTGAGGAGGGCCGTGACCTTAATGGACAGTGAAGCAAGAGCTGATTTAAGTATTCAAGAATTTTCAGAGCCAGTTGCTAAGCCAATTGGTAGCTTGAAATTGGACTTGGTGGGAGTATTCATGCAACAGAAACTGGCAAATGCTGAATCGGGACTTTTTTCCTGGAAAGCCAGTTTATCCCTTGCATGAGGTTGGGGCACGAATATCTTTGGATCTCTCTCCCTCTCTCTCGGGCAGGCAAAGCCTCATGGCCAGTGAGTGACGAGTTTGTAGCAGTCTTTTATCCCTGCTCCATTGTTTGGTCCCAAATCCCATGTCTAATGGAGGAGCCCGATCCCATCTGGCTGCTGCCCTCCCCAGTGATCTTTATACTTTGGGTCACTGTGGCACCAAGCAGGTTATCTTTTTCAAGGAGGCCCTCCAAGCTGGGTTCACACAGTTCCATTGTACAGGGTCTCAGAGTTACCAGGACAGGGGAAGGGGTCAGGGTCAGACTTTGGCTGAGCTTAGGGGCCATCTCTAGCTAGGATCAGGAACGGTGAAGGAGAGTTCTCTAGTTCCATTAGCCCTTGGAGAATGCCCATACCTGGAACACCCCAGAAACACTCAAGGACCTTGGAATGGCTATGCTCATGGTGCATTGATGAGCTAAACCAGCTGGGATAGGCCAGAGCCACTGCCTCCTCCCAGAACCTAGGACATGCAGCTAATTATTGACAAGTAAGGTATTGGGGTGGACCGACCTCATTATTCCCCATTAACATCTCCTGAGTGTGCTGGGAAGCAGGCATGCCAAACTTGACCTGAGAGGAGGTAAGTGAGGACAATAAACAGGAAGGACTTAAGGAATCCCCACCCTCCACACCCCCTCACAGAGATTTCTGGCCCGGGAGCTCCATGAGCCCAATTCTGCTCCAGCTTCCCGATTCCTGTTTGCCATCCCTCCTCCCCCAGGAGAGCACAACAAATCGGCAAAAGCCCAGGGCAGGGCTTATCAGGTCCCCAAGTACTGTAGCTCTTGGTGGGCCATGGAGACACCTGATATGCTTTAGATGGTTCCTTCTGCCTGGCAATTTCTGGGGATCATCGTGCGGACTTGTAGAGGAAGACTTTGACTTTTAGAAGGGATAGAGGACAGGGCCCTGTGATGCAGGATGGGGAGTAACTGGCTGAGAGGACATTGTTTTCTGAGCAAGGAGCCAAGGTCCAGAGATGCCTTGTGGATTGTGATGCCCCTAGCAGAGACAGCCTGGACCAGGAGGAGGCTCAGGAAAGGCCAAGACCAGCCTTGGCAATGCACAGGCGCTCTCGGTGGCTCCCTGCACTGCTGAGGCCAGGTCACCACAGAGAGCTGGCTGGGAGGGTGAAGGGGGAATTCAGACTTCCAAGACATCAGTAAGGGTTGGAAGGAGACGAGGAGGTGCACCTTCTCCACCGAGGGTCAGCTGCCCGGCCTGCAACTTGCCCTAGCACCCAGGACAGGCCTGAGCTTGGCTTGATGCCTTTGGGTTGCTGTCCTGAGATTTGGGCCCATACTTTTTTTTTGTTGGGCAAATTATCCAGCTGCTCTTTTCTCCACTAGACTGGGACCCTCTCTTCACACACACGCACAGATGCACACACAGACATATTCCTTGCCACAAACCACACGCACTACCCACACACACTCTGCATACTGTACACACAACCCATGCATATCAAACATACACCATGGATCCGGTCACTCCACAGTTCCCAGATCAAAACAGCTAAGAAATTGGGCAATGTGCATGTAAAATTCAGCTCCACCTTTCGTTTCGCATATTTATTTGCACTCACATTTACACTGAGTATTAAAATCCTATTTATTGGAGGCACCTGCTGTTTATTAGCCTCTAGGCACACTTGCTGCTTCAGAAAACTAGGCAGATCCCCATCCCCACGGCTTACAAGCTAATGAAAACAGGATACAGATGTTTAACAGCCAGGTTTTGAAGAGTTGAAGACCAGCGTGTACATGCAGGCTGACCCACTTCAAGCAGCCCCCAGTTACAAGCTCGCTGCTTTGAAAAGAGCTGGTTTTTAAGTGGGTCATCCTCTCTTTTGCTCCTTTCCACCCAAGAATGTGAGACCCTCCACCTCTGGGCATTTGCCACGCAGAGCAAGCAAGCCCCGCTCCTGGTTGGCCTGGCCCACCCCTGCACGGCTCGCCCCAGAGCTTGTCCCCTGGCCCCTGTGCCAGAGTCAGTGTGAGTACACACACACACACACACGCACGCACGCGTTTGGAGACTGCTGGACCAGAGAGTGGCCGAAGGAGTCTTGGGCAATTCCTTCCCCAAACACCTAGGAGCACTGCATTGGTTTCCAGAGTTTGCTTCAGGAGATTCTTGGCACCAGGGCTTCAAGATGAAAGGAAAAATGAAAAGGTGAATTTGGCACCAAATTCTGGTTAGAGATTCATATTGGAGTCCAAGGGGGTCCAGTAGGCTCCGACCAAAGCAAGGTGTGTTGGGAATCTAAGACACCAGCAGGTTCCTGTTCCCAAAGCAAAAACCCTCAGGCACCACTACCACATGGGCACTGCCCAGCGCTCACCATCAGTTGTGCCAAAGGCATTTGGGCAGGGTAGCTCTTCCTTGACAGTCCCCCTTCTTGGGCCCTGCCAGACATCCTCCAAATGAGGGTCCCTACCCCAACCCTCACCGATCGAGCCAATGTTGCTGCTGAGCACTCCTCCCTGCAGGCCCTTCCCCAGTTCTCCACTGTTCCAGAATCTCTTTCCCCCTCTGGGTCTTCTCTCCTCCTTTACCACCCAACTTAGGAGCCCTTCCACCTAGAAATGAGCAGTGCGGCCCACCAGGGAATCTCACACAGCAGCAGCAACGTGCTCAGTGCCAGTCAGGACCCTGGAGGGTCCCGAAATGTGTGGGGATGGGTGATCTGAGTCCCAGTGTCATCGTGAGCCCTCAGGTCCAGGGTCAGGACCACAGCCAACCAAGAGCTGGTCAGAGCAAGGTGCTGACTAACTCCTAGAAGTCCAATGTTCCAAAACTGGTTCTCTCCTGTTTTATCTTTCAATCAAGTGTGAAGCTTACTAATGTGTCCTGAAGGCCTTCCCAGTCCCTCCTCATGGCTCAGCCTCCGACTGGGTTTCCACCTTTTTCTCCATTCCTAGTGCCCCTAGACCAAGCCCTCATCCCTTCCTGCTCTGATTACTCCCACCCTTTGGGGGCACAGAGGCTCAGGGGCTCTGCTTGGTAAGACAGGCTGGCTCCAAGGAAAGACCCTATGCAGATCCCCTCCTTCTTCCATACCTTCAGTGTCCCTCCATTCAACTGAGGTTGAGGGAGGGACTTGTAAGACAGGTCCAGACAGTTTTAAGGGCATTAAACCACTTTTCACAAACGCCCCTGCAACTTATGAAATATTTAGGCAACCAAAATATACAGGTTGAGTAACCTCCTCGTCCAAGTGGGCTTTTAATGACACTAGACAACTAGGCTTAGAGCTAGGCACATGGGGACTTTTGTCCAACCTAAAATACCTCAAAGGCAGCTTTGAACTGATCCTGAAATAGTTTTAATTGCTGCTAATGATAACTAGTATTGTGAGCAATGAAAACTCATAAAATAGTCTCAGCAGAGGAAAATGCTACTTCTGAATGCACTGCCAACTTAGCCTTGCCCCGAGCTTACACAAATGGGGGGCAGTGAAGAGCAGGGATCTTCCTTCCAGCCTGTCAAGGATTCTCTCCTATTTACCATCGAGAAGAAGTGGGAGAGATAGGAAATCCAAGAAACGTAAAGCCAGCAGAGCCCCTAATGTATTAAAAAGTCCAGGGTATTGGTAGCAGCATTATCAAATGTGTATTAAGCACCTACTTTGTTCCGGATGCCATGCTGGAGACATGAATTAGAGGAAAGCAATCAGAAAGTCTGTGGTATAGAAAGGGCTGGACAATACCAAATAAGTAGGTTGATGAATTCCATGCATATTTACTGAGGCCAAGCCTGCCTCCCTTTGAGAGATGAATCAGACACAAGGCCTGCCCTCACAGAGCTCACAGGTGAGGAGGGACACAGACCCCAACCTGGATATTCAGGATCCAGAGAGAGAGAGAGAGAGAAGACACATACACACACACACACACACACACACACACACACACACACGCATGCACGCACGCATTTGGAGACTGCTGGACAGAGTGGCAGAAGGAGTCTTGGGCAATTCCTTTCCCAAGAAATCAACCAATATCATCAAAAAATGACAAAAATAAAAGGAATGTTGAAGGCGAAAAAATACATGAGCATTGAAACTAGGTAACAGGCATCCACAAAACAAATACTTAGATTCCTTTTGTTGCTTCCAAAAGACCCCCTGAGGAAGGAATATGGAATTGAGGCCCTGGGACCCTGGTCCGTGTGGACACACCACCCAGGCAGGCTTTGGGGACTGGGTCAGTCTCTAGGCAACCGTCCAACAGAAAGGATGTGTGTAAACAGAGAAAAAAGACTGGAAATAAATACACCAAACAATGACAGCAATTTTTGGTGGCAGCAGAATCATTAATGACCTTAATTTTCTTCTATGTTCATTCTATGAATATTCCTCTCTCCCTCTTTTTTTGTCCCCCAGTACTGGGGATTGAACCCAAGGATGCTTATCACTGAGTTACAACCCCAGCCCTTTTTATTTTTCATTTTAAAACAGGGTCTCACTAAGCTGCTGAGGCTGTCCTCAAACTTGCAATTCTCCTGCCTCACCCTCCCAAATTGCTTGGATTACAGGCAAGTGCCATCTCGCCCGACTGAATAAGAAAATGTTCTTTAAGAACAGAAATGACGTGCTTGTATGCTCAGTGCCTTGGGAGGCCAAAGCAGGAGGATCTCAAATTTGAGGCCAGGCTCAGCAATTTAGTGAGATCCTATCTCAAAAAAAAATTAATAATAATAATAAAGACTGGGGATGTGACTCAGTAGTAAAGCACCTCCAACTTCAATCCAAAAATAAAAGTAAAAACCCCATTCTTGCCATTTTCTGTAAGCTTAAAATTATTTCCAAATAAAAAAGTTTTAATCAGGGAATATACAGGAAATCTCTGAACCTTCTGCTCAATTTTATTGTAAATATATAACTGCTGTAAAAAAAAATGAAGTCTATTAAAAAGTGTAAGTTCTTTAAAAGGCATGCAAGGGGGACTGGGCTTGTGGCTCAGCGGTAGAGTGCTCACCTAGCACATGGAGGCCCTGGGTTCGATCCTCAGCACCACATAAAAATAAAGGTATCGTGTCAACTACAACTAAAAAATATTTTTTAAAAAAGGCATACAAGGGGATGGGCATACAAAGTAAGATTGGCAACATTCATAATTGCTAAAACTAAACGATAGACGTAGAGGATTCATTGAGTTTCCCACTACCTTTGAGTGTGTTTGGAAATTTTCCATGGTAAAAAGTAAATAATAAGTAAACAAAGTCTCTTTGCCAGGACCCTCCCCAGCCTGGCCTGCCTAGTTCTTGGCCCAGTCCCCAAGCAGTCTGCATGCCACCTAATCTTGGGTCACTTGGGACAGACCATCTCTGCTGGTCTCAGTGTCCCTGCTCCACGTGCAGATTCTGAACTAACTCTGCAGTTAGATTCATCTAGTAGCCTCTCTTCCTGAACCTCCAAATTCTTCATGGGTTCCCCTCCCTCATCCAAATAGGTGTGACCTAAGAAAGAAAACCCTTGCATGATCCTGCATCCCCGTGGTCAATGATGGCCTCTCTCCTTCCTTCCTGGGAAGTTTCTAGAAGGGTCGATCCACATTCTCAGGGCTCCGTGGGGCCCACGGGGGTTGAAGTCCAGCCTGCATCCCTGTTGCCAAGCCAGTATGCAGGATGAGGGGCTGAATCTGCCTGGAGGAAGGGCACCTTCCTAATTCGCACAAAGGTGGCCCGGTGGCCTGGGTGCCGCCTGCTTGCTGTGCCTCACTGTGCCACCTCCTCTTACCCACAAAGCCTCTGGTGAGTGGCTTGCATCTGCCCTTCCCCTTGCCAAGGGCATCCTCAGCACCTTCCGCCTCCAGGGAAGTGGGTCTCCGAGAGCTTCTGTGTGTCTTTTCCCCCACCAGGTCTCCTGTGCCTAGTGCCCAGTTCCCTTCTTTCTTGGATGGGCTCCTCTCTCAGGCCCTTTGGATCAGTACTAAGGCCCACTGCCCTCTGTGTTCAGGCTGCCCTGGTCCCTGTCTCCCAGCTAACCCAATGCCAATCTGCTGGGTTTTCTTTTCTTTTCTCCCTGCCCCACCTCCAGTACTGGAGATGGAATTAAAGGGCACTCTACCACTGAGCTACATACCCAGCCTTTTGTATTTTCTACTTTTTTTGGGGGGGGGGGGCTGGTCACTTAGCCACTGAGCCACATCCCCAGCCTGTTTTATTTTTTATTTTGAGACAAGGTCTCACCAAGTTGCTTAGGGCCTCACTAAGTTGCTAAGGCTGCCCTCCAACTTGCAATCTTCCTGCCTCAGCCTCCTGAGTCATTGCGATTACAGGCAGGTACCACGGAGCATGATTCATGCTGTTCTGCTCAACATTCCTCCATGACTCATCCCTAAATAAAATCTTGACTCTCAATATCAACTGTGAAGGCCTCTCCCTAGTTCATGCTCCACCTACACCAAATAGCCTATAGTGCTCCAAACAAAACTGGCTTTCTTGGGCCTTGTAGCAAGCCACTCACCTGGCCAGGAGAGCCCCTTCTCAGCTGCTTTCCTGGCACACCCCAGTGCTTGCTTCAGAAGTCAGCAAAAGCACTGCCATCTCCAAGAAGTCTCCCTTGATTTCCCCCAGAGAACTTAGCTGCCTCTTCTATACTCCCAGCACAGGGACTGTGGCCCTCAGGTCACCTGCAAGCTCCCAGAGGCCAGGTCCAGACCCTCTCCAAATTGGAGCACCAGGACAAAGATGCAGGGAAGTGGTGGTGTCCCTGGGCCTTTTCTGGTCCCTAAGTGGACATCCTCCTACCCCAGCTCCTCCCTCTTTCCCCATGCAGTGTCACCTGGCCCTCCTCCTCAGGCACTCCTGCTACAAGGGCTCTGAGAGCCAGGCCTGGCGGTACCATGGTACCATCGTTATCTGTAGATAAAGTTCCACAGAATAAAAGTCTTTGTGGGGACCAGTGGCTCACACCTATAAATTCAGTGACTCAGAGATGGAGTCAGGAGAATTGAAAGTTCAATGCCAACCTGGGCAACACCGGGAGACCCTGTCTCAAAATAAAAAATAAGGGCTGGGGATGAGGTTCAGAGCACCCTGGGTTCAATCTCCAGTACTGCAAAAAAATAATAATAATTTTTACTATAATCATAGTTTTTACATTTTTCATTACAATCTAGGACACAGATTTATTATAATAGATGATTATGTAAGTACCTAAAACAGTGCGTTTACTACAGGTATTTTCTATTTGACTATTTCCTCATCCCTTTCTTTCTTTATTTCCAACCTGCAGCCCCCCCATCTCTCTTTCTCTCTGTTTCTTTCCAATGCTGACAAGAACACACTCAATTAACCTGCCCATCCTCTGATGGTCCCCACCCGTCCTTTGTAAACGTGCTCTGGTCAGCGGGGATCAGCACAGAGAAGGAACATAAGAGGCCTGCAGGTGAGGACTCTGCCCTCTCCTGTGCTCTGGGGGGCAGGACCCGATCATAAATTTTCAATTTGCCATGGACTTTATAAAAATGAAGTTAACAATGTATCACTCAAAAATAAAATAACAGCCAGGCCCCGTGGAGCATACCTGTAAATCCCACCTACTCCAGAGGCTGAGGCAAGAGGATTTCAAGGGAGACCCCATCTCAAGAATAAATAGATAGATAGATAGATAGATAGATAGATAGATAGACAGATAAAAAGGGCTGGGAATGGAGCTCCATGGTAGAGTACCCCTGGGTTCAATATAATAAAATAAAAAAGGCCTGGTGATGTAGCTCAGTAGGAGAGCTTCCCTAGGACTGGTGTGAGACACCAGATAGTCCCCGAGTATCACAAGTAAAATAAGACAAAAGAAAACAACAAAGATATGGAAAATGCAAGCCCTCATTCATTATAATGAAAATCCCTAGGCATGGGGGCAGGAATGGGGGGTGGAGTTAGGAGCCTCAGGTAGCAGGAATGTGCTAGGAGATGGGGGCTGGAGATATGGAGTGGCTTTGCCAATCCTTTTCATGTCCTTAAGCCCTTGACACACTTGGCCACATCTGCCCTACTGATCTCGGTCCTGAAGCAATGTGAGCTTTCCTAGCCTGGGGGCTTTGCTGGGGAGAAAGTGCCTCTGTGTGGTCTCCCGCCTGATCTGAGTTCAAATCCCGACTCAGCCACTTACCTGCTGAGGGCTATGGATAAGGAAAATTTTCTAAGCTTCCTCCTAGGATTGTCCTGGGAGACTGATAAAGCCATCTGTACCATGGAGCTTAGCCCAGATCCAGGACCTGGTTGGCACTCCCCGCTCCTGTGGTCAGGGTCATGATTCCGTGGCTGTCATCCTGGCTGTCATCCGAGTGGTCACTGTGTGCAGCAGTTTTCTGTCTCCCTGGGGGCCTTCTTCCAGCCCCACACCTACTTCTTCCTCCACTCCTCACTTTTCTGTCCTTTACTCTCAGGAGTGTCTTGCATTCTATTTTGCAGAGAAAATAGGGAGCCCCAGCTTCCTGCCTCCCCGCCCACCCTGCCCCAAGCCCTCCTCTCTCCTACCTCCTTTCTTGGGGACTCTATGCCCGTCCAGGCTAATCTTTCCACTCAAGTTCCACCCACCCACCCCCTCTCTCTTCTCTGGACCCTCTTTCTGCCAATGGTTCCCTCCTTTTTCAAGGAGTCCTTCCAGAGTCAACTCTCAGGTCACTCCTCAGCCTAAGGCCATCTGCCCAGTGATATGCTGGTGTTTAACCAGGGGCTCTCTGGGGGGAAATACATGTGTATAGACCCATACAAATTTAGTAATAATAAAATTATAAATTTGCCAGGTGTGGTGGTGCATGCACGCCTGTAATCCCATCGTCTCAGGAGGCTGAGGCAGGAGGATCACAACTTCAAAGCCAGCCTCAGCAAAAGTGAGGCACTAAGCAACTCAGTGAGACCCTGTCTCTAAATAAAATGCAAAATAGGGCTGGGGATGTGGCTCAGTGGCCGAGTGCCCCTGAGTTTAATCCCTGGTGCCCTCCCCACAAATTTATAAATTTTATTAACATAAAGGATGGCTAACTATTTATACATAATAATAATATACAGTACTATTTATTGTAAATGGCATATAGCCAATGGTCTTACAGAATGCTTTCACTGATTTTGGCCAACCTCCTAGATTCATAAACAACCTATAGTTATAATTAACAAATGGATGTCATTCTGACATGTATGTTGATGCTTTTGTTCGTACTGGTAAAAAGAAAGTGAAAGAATAAAAACGTATGCTGGAACTTCATTAGTCAACCAATGGTGTGAGCAAATAATAGTCTTTGAATTCTAGAAGATTTGCTTAATTTTTCTGTGTCATTCACAATGTAATGCCTGTAGGCAAACATACTTTTAAGAGTCATGAGTTATTAACACTTACTCCATGACTTTCTTAAGTCTGGACAGTCAACCAAACAATAAATCAAGGCCTGATGGGTGGTGGTTGCCAATTTCTGTGGGGTAAACATTCCTACCATGGCTGATTTCAAGCCATCAATACAATGTCAATGAATGCATTGTGTAGCATTTCCACAGATAAAATAGACTTAAATGATCTTAAAAGTATAAACAATAATAAAATATTGTAAAATTGCAAAGAAGGGATGTTTTGAATATCTGCCATCTGTTAATTAACTTAATTCTAAGTTTGTATGATCTAATTTTTAACAACTTCTGTGTTTGACCATTGGCTCACAAAATTCCTAAATACTGTAACCATCAGCTCTTAAGAGCTGGTGATCTGAACGCCCTTGGATGTGACCCTTCCCCCCCAGCTCTGCTGGAGTGGGGCCTCAAAAAGGTCCCCAAACACCTGGTGGGCTCTTCCTGCATGGACTTTCTGAGCCTTGTCTTTTAAGCAGAACTGAGTCATTCCCTTCCTCTCAAACCTGCTCCTCTCTGGGCTGCCATTTGGTGAAGGGCCCCACTATCCACCCGGGAACCACGCCAGAAACCACAGTGTCAGCCTCCCACAGCCCTCCTGCTGCTCTGGCACCAGGTCCCGGCCATCGGGGCACCTCTCCAGTCTGCCCTGCTCCTTCCGCCTTCTGGGGCCACGCCCCCACCTCCGCTCCCTTGACTGCCCATATTCTCCCTGGGCCATCGCTGTCTCGCATTGCTGCTCCTGTCCATCTTCCTCATAGCATCCAAGCACTTGTTATGTCCTGCCCTGGGCAAAGCCGTGCTCCCAGGCTCCCCAGAGCCCAATTGTCATTGTCGCTTGTCCGTAGTCTGTCCCTCCAGATCATCGCGGCACATGCTACGTGATCAGCCTTGGCTACCACAGCAGAGCTGGCTGCGGCTCCCTCAACACGCCTGCTCTCGGTCACCTTCCTGCCTTGCATGGCCGTGCCCTGGCCCTGGGAAGCTCTGTTTTATTGAAGAGGCTGCTTCGCAATCCAAGTGTGGATTCTCTTGGACTCACCCAGACCTTAGCTCCCCACTGAGCACCTCACCCCAAGCAGAAGGCATTTATTTGCTCTCTCATGCATTCCTTGATTACTAATATTTATCCATTGCTGCCACGTGCCAGAGTCTGGGCTAGGTGCTAGGGGTACAAAATGAGCCAGGGTCTCAGAAAGTCCTCAGACTAGTGGGGAAACAGGAATAAGATAGGGTTAGAGGTTTAGCTCAGTGGTCGAGCGTGTGCTTAGCATGTGTGAGACTCTAGGTTCAATCTTCAGCAGCCAAATTTTTAAGAAGAAAGAGATAGGGCAACCAGGATCTTAGTAGATAGTGCTCTTTGGAGGGTACTTAGGAAAAACAGAGGGGGACACACTACATGGGCTACTAGGGTGGCATCTTTGTCTGAACTGTGATGGATGGGTAGGAGTTAGCCAAGTAGGGAGTGTGGGGTGAGGAGGGTAGCTTCAGGCAGAGAGAGGCAGGTGCAAAGGCCCTGAGGCATGAAGGGGCAGAATGTGTTGGGAGATACCTGTGATTCTGTTTGGCTAGCCTTCAGGGTATCAGAAACCTGTAGAGGAAGACCAGACCTGCTCCAGTAGGAGTTTAATTGATACATGGAGAAAACTCATGTGGTGATAACAATATGGCAAAGGCACTGGGAAGCAACAGAAGCTTCTCAGTACAGAATTACAAGCTTTCAGGAAGATTGGCTGGAGGAATATGAGGTCAGAATGAAGACCCTGGTGAAGGACCCAGCTGTGCAGGAGAGAAGTGCAGAGGCCCACACCCTGCAGTGGCAGCAGGAGGAAGAGGGACAGGCAGATGGCCACCTGGACCTGAGCCTGAAGGGACAGCCAGGTTCCTGATGTGGGTCATGTGGAGGAGGGTGGCAGCACTGTCCGGAGTGGGGACCTTGGAAGAGGTCATCTTGAGACATGGCTGGTTTGAGGTCCCCATGGTACAACCCAGTGGAAAAGTCCCCTGGTATAGAAATCTGGACTTCAGGGGGAAATCCCAGTTGAAAGCTGGCACTTGGGAATCGTCGGCAAGTCAATATCTGGAAATCATCCCCCCCAGCCCCCAGGAGGGAGGAAGTCAACTGAGAAGAGAAGCAGGCATATCCACGAGGACACCAAGTTTAAGTGGCCCGTCTTGGAGGAGGAGAGGAAGCTGCAGCAGGAGAGGAAAGAAGCAGCTCTCAGAATGGAGTCCCAAAAGATACGGGAGGGGAGAGGTGCTGGGAGGACCAGGCACTCGGCACAGATCCACCAGGGAGATTGAAAGCTACCCCAGAAACTTGGGAAACCATGAGTCCCCACAGCCCTGGTGATGTTGGGTGTAGGGCATGTGGCTGTCATGGGAAAATGCAGGGCAGTGAAGAGCAGGAGGAGACAAAGGAACCAGGCAGGGGATCGGGAGTGGGGATGGCAGGAGACCTCCAGGAGCACCCACGCGGCCCAGTGGGAGGACTCACCTCAGCAGGCAGAACTGCCTCCCGTGGAGACAGCGAGAAGGCAAGGGGGGGAGCCAGGGAGGAGAGAGTGATCGCTGGGACCCTCCAGGGAGCAGAGAGCAGATGGAATTAGAGGCACAAGAGATGTATGGGGTGAGGCCTGCAGAAGCTGGAGGAGAAAGTGAGCAGGGAAGGCTGGGGCAGGGCTGGCCACAGGAGCCTCCCACTGTGGCCTCTGGGGCAGAGTAGCCATGTCCAATGCTCACTGCTGGCTGCTGCTGGGCTCTCTGATCCCAGAGATCTGAGCAACGGTTACTGGCTGCACAGGGGAGAGCTGTGGCCCGTGACCTCAGATGTCGTAGTAAAGTGGGACTTGGGGCTGTTGGACAGAAGCGCAGTGCAGTGGGCACCCGGGAGAGTGGCCGGGGCTGGCTGGCTGGCTGAGGTGTGGTGTGATCAAGGTGAGGACTGGGTGACAGCAGTCCTGGGGAAAAGCTCTGGACAGGGAGGAGTCTGGGGCCCGAGGGTGGGGATTCCGGAATTGTTTCCTAGCAGAGATGGGACAGTGCTGAGTAAGGAGCATGTCTGGCGGCTGGGGAGTCCCTGGGCTGAGGAGAGCATGGAGCCATGAGGCCAGGCTGTTCCCAGGAGGTCAGTCATGGGCCGATGGCCTGCTCACATCCTGTCACGTCCCTGTCAGCCGACTGCCCTGCAGTGCTGTGTGTCTGACGGCCCCCAGAGCAGGCCCTGAGTCACGTGTCTGGCAGTTTCCAGCGTCGCTGCCACCAACACCACCTCGGCCCTCCCTGGCCCCCTCCCTGGCCCTAGAATAGTTCCAGGATAAGGTCTGATCTTCCTCCCAGGAAGAGGGAGAGTCACTCTCCACAGAGGCATAGAAAAACCGAAACCCCCAACGTGGAAGGACAAAGCCTCTTCAGAGGAGAGTCAGGGCCTGGCGGGGAAGGGGTTAGTCACAGGAGGACTTGACTCAGGCTTCCCAAAGAGGCTGTGCCTGGGCCAAAACCTGGAGAAGGAAAGGGCATCCCAGGTGGAGTGTGGGCTTGGGAATGGAGCCCACAGGGAGGCCCTGCCAGCCCCATAAAGGGCCAACCTGCAATGCCATCTTTCCTTCTGTGTCCCCAACTCCTTCTCAGCACCAAGCCACTGCGCTCCCTGCCCTCGCCATGGGGCCTGTGCCCAGGCTGTCCCCGCTACAGGCCTCCCGGCATCCTCTCACATACTTTAAGGAATTGGTAAGTTTGGAAAGCACCTGAGCTACTTGGAGAAAGGACTGTCTGCAGCAGGTCCCCGTGGACTTGCCAAGCAGCTCTGCCACCAGCTCCTCTCCCTCAGAGACCCAGGCCAGGCCCAAGGCTTGTTCCCCAAGGTGCCATGGCTTCACAGGAAAATGTGGGCCTTCCTGAGCTATAAGGGGGAACCAAGTGGCATGTGGAGGAGACCAGAGCCAAATAGCACACAGCACGGTGTGCGGCCTGGAGCAGGTGCTCAGAGATCACGGTGCAGGATGGAAGGGCCCTGCCCGGGTGGCTTGTTTAGTAATCCCCCGCCCTTTACCCAGTGGTCAGTGAATCGCTGTGGATCTCTAGTTTGTTTTGATAAACTAGAGCCAGAGTCCCTTTCTACATGGCTTCGGGGCCACAGGCAATGGGTGGAGGCTGCACTCCTCAGGGTGCAAGGGGCTATACCTGTCCTTGCTCAAGAGTCACGGGAAGTTGCTAAACAGAACAAAAGAAGAACCTGGTGTGTACCGTCCTCTGTGTCCTCCACCCCACCCGGCCAGCTGTTGCCTCACGAAGGGTCAAAACAGGCAAGATAAAATCTGTCCCACTCATAGTTCCAGGGAAACAAGACTTAGAAATGAGGCGACTCTGCCCCACCCACCCTCTCTCACCAGCTGTGAGGCCCTGGGAGGCCCAGACCCTTCTGGCTGGTTGTTTGCATCTTCCCTGAAAGTCAGTGACTGACTGTGAGGGAGGGATGGAAACCACTGACCCTTCAACTACTGCTCTGGGCCAACAGCTTCTCCAAGATGCTGCCTGCCATTTTCCCTAGAAGCCAGGCCCAGCCCACTGCACCCCCCCCCCCAGAGCTTTGCTCCCCAGGACCTGATCTGATCTGATCTTGGTGAGGCATCGATGTAGATGGGCAGTCTTCACCCTGACCCCAAGAGGCCCAGAGCCAGCCCGTGGGGTCACTTACCAGGAGTCACCTGCTGAGCCCTGGAGACCAAGTAAGCCCTGGAGCAGGCCTTGGACCCTAGGGAGACTAACTCTCTCCTGTAGAGGAAAGAACATAATCAAGATACAGCTTGGGTATAAAATAAATCCTTTCTGGAACCTGATTCAAGGCCTTTGCCCAAAATAATTATGTTCTAAGTGCTCTCCAGAACTGGGCAATGTTGGCACACATATATAATCCTAGAGACTCAGGAGACTGAAGCAGGAGGATAGCAAGTTAGAGGCCAGCCTCAGAGACTTAGCAAAACCCTATCTCAAAATAAAAATTAAAAAAGACTGGGGGTATAGCTCAGTGGTAGGGCACCCTGGGTTCAAACCCTAGTACTAAGAAGGAAAAAAAAAAAAAAGTAGAGCAAACTCAAAATGATCCTGCCTAACTAAATGTTCTCCAGAATTCCCTGAGTGAATGAATAGATGACACTGACCCTAAATCATGAGCCTTCAAAATCTGCCACTGTGGGTTCAGAAAGCCTTTTGCCAGCTTCCTTCCCGCATTCAGAGATACACCCTAGCCCACCGGGGGAGAGGCATGGCAGACACCCTGTCCCTCCAGCACAGTATTCTGGTCAGTGAGATGGCACCATTCAGCCTCTGTACGAGGTCCGGGACCTATGTCCCCACACTCCTCCGTCATTTTATTTCCATTCAAGGTACCTGCATAGAGAGGCCCCACACAGATCAACCTGTGTGAAATGGTCTAGAACACCCCCCACAACACACACACACACACACACACACACACACACGAGACACAAATTGAGAAAAAAAAATTAGATTTCGATTTTACTAAATCTTTTGTTTAATTATGGAAATTCCCAGTGTCTAAAAAAAAAAAAAACCAACTTGTAACTCCTAGACACATATCTATAAGTACACAAACTAAAGATATTGGCAGTGAGCCCACTGTGGGTGGGAAATCACCAACAAGGGGAACTCAGCCCCCCCCTGGAGTTCTGCAATTGTTTCAGAGGTGAGATTCCTGCTCCTCTGACCGTACAGCAAATTGTGTAAGATGCTGTCGAAAGAGCACAGGGTTGAAAGGCAGGAACCTTGGGTTCCAAACCCAAGCCTGCCCCCAAGGAGCTGTGTGACCTTTGCATCTCTGGGCTTCCATCTATAAAGTGAAAAGTGGCTTCTTTACCTTCTGTGTCTTCTATCTACCCCACAGCGCCTGGCCCAGAACCACCCGGGAAGGGCTTCGTGAATACCAATGGGAAGAAATGCCACGGCATGATTTTTTTTTTTTTTTCAATATCACCTAAATCTGGGTTAAGCTAAGATTTGGGTAAATAAGATACCACTTCTCCACTACTTTGGGAAAGTCGTGTGGAATATGTCTTTGGAGGGTCATGGAGTACTAGGAGTCCTCTCTTTCTGATGTTTAGCCCATGAGGTGAAGGAGAGAAAAGTAGATACAGAAGTAGAAGGAACTCTAGTAATTGTGACAGGCTCCTGAGGCAGGGCTTGGTGTCACCCTGAGTGGACCATTGTAGCCTCTATTGTCCTGTCCTCGATATCATAAGGCCTGGAAGTGGGTCCCTGCTTTTGAGTGGTCCATAGTGGGTACACGCCCTCCTAGGATGCTCTAGCACCTTCTCTGCATGAACACAACTGGCCAGGTGCCCATCCCTGCCCACAGCCCTCTGCAGGGTAGGCATGTTGACAGGGTCCCAGGCCTCATGGCCAGGTGGGGACCCCAGTCCTCTGAGGTATGCTTGCTCCAACTCCTGGAGTCCAAGAGAAGCCTCTTCTCTATGCTGCCCATCTCTCTCTCTCTCTTTCTCTCTCTCTCTCTCTCTCTCTCTCTCTCTCTCTGCTTCTTTCTTTCTCTCTTTCTCCATCCCTCCAGGATCCAGGACTCAGGGGGACATGAAAACCTAGGAGTCTCTTCAGAGAGGGTTTGCCCAGACTGGTTCTGAGGATGATCACACACCTGTCTCAGGACAGCTGCCTTTTGATTCTCTCTGCCACAATTAGGGCGCCCATAGGACTGGAGAGGTCAGTTTAAGAGTCTGAGCCGCCCCACCCCTCACCCATCAAGCAGCTGTGGGAAAGGCTCTGGGCCCAACCCAACAAATGCTATGTGGATTAAATGAAATAATGTTGGGGAACACTTAGACCAAGCCTGGAGCTAACTCGTATCTACCACAATGGGTATACAGGCCTGCAAAACACCCCCACAGACCAGACTGACAGCAGGCAGCAGGGACGATCTGTCAGTGACGATCGTGTCCTGGTCAGACAGTGACTGAGAAAAGATGGGAACACCAAAATGAGCCCATGAGCCCTCCCAGGAAGTGGCGGACTTGGGGCCTTCTCTAGAGGTTAGGGAACCCTGCCCCTCATTGCACAACCGAGGAAACTCCAAGCCCGGAGACAATCAATGGGACGTGCTGGAGGCCACACTGCAGGTTTGGGACAGTTTGGTTCAGAGGTCATATCTCCCACGTGGTCAGGTTTTCTTCTTAGATACTCATTTGCATTTGGATGTTTGTAGCTTTTCCTTTACTTTCCCAGTCCAAGAAGGACTCGGGCTGTCCTGTCTTGGGCTCTCAGGACCAGGCTAGAGCTCCCTAAGTTCTTTCTCTCCTCCATCTCTCTTTTCCTGCAGCTGAGTCTTGAAGGCTGCCCAGAAGGAAGGAACTAAGGGGGCGGAGGGAAGAGGCACTGGGGAGTGGGATGGGAAGCAGAAGGCCATGATCTGCCATCTAAGAGGGGCAGGCTTCAGAGGTGGGGAGGCTGGGCTCCAAGGCCCCAAGTGTGGCCTGGGGACAGAGTTTGAACCTCATGGAACCCATGAGTGGGTAACCCATAGATGTTCCCCTTGCCGGGGCCATCCTGCCCATACTTCCTGGGCAGCACCAGCAATCTCCTAGATTGTGGGGTGATCCTCACAGGGAGGAGGCCCAATAATAACCAAAAGAAATCTCCTCCATGTCAGGCAAGATGAGAGCACAGAGTTGGAGCTAGGTGATTCCAGGAGCATTTGGGGATGCCCAGGAGGACCACTGAGATCATGCCCTCCATAAAAGCACAAGGCATTGCCCCCCCAATAGCAGGCACCGTTCCCAGCAATGGCATCACCTGTGGCCCAGGGCTTGACCAGTGCCTCCTCAGTCATCCTTTCAGTCCCTGCCACTAATCTGAACTTATGTCCATTTAACAGATGAGAAAAACTAGATCTCAGAAAAAAGCCACGTGCAGGGGGAGGGTAGCTGCCCTGTGGGCCTCGCAAGGGTGACCTAGTGCAATGCAGTCGCAGCTTCTAGATGCTCACCTGACACTGGTTGTGTGTTACCTTGAATGGAATCTCAAGGCCTAAACATTGACAAAAATCCCTTCAGGTGACTGGGAAGTCAAAAGAGGGAAACACAACTAGCCGCCAAACATGGCAAAGTCTATAAAATCACCAGGGATGAAGAAATGCCCGAGCCTGCCTGGCATGGTTTATGCACGCCTGTAATGCCAACACCTCGGGAGGCTAAGGCAGGAGGACCACAAGTTCGAGGCCATTCTCAACAATTTAGCAAGGCCCTAAGCAACTCAGTGAGACCCTGTCTCTAAATAAAATATAAAAATGGGTCTGAGGAAGTCTGGGGTTGTGGCTCAGTAGTAGAGCATCTGCCCAGCATGTGTGAGGCACTGGGTTCAATCCTCAGCACACATAAAAATAAAATAAAGGTATCGTGTCCATATATGTATATGTATATAGATAGATAGATAGATATAGATACAGCTATAGATATAGATAGATATAGATATATTTTTTTAAAGGGGTGAGGATGTGTCTCTGTGTATCAGTGATTAAAGGCCTCTGGGCCCAATCCTCAGTACCTTAAAAAAAAAAAAAGAAAGAAAGAAAAGAAAAAGAAAATGCCACAAGCCTGGGGTGATAATGCATACCTGTTGACCCAGTTACTTAAGAGATTAAAGCAGGAGGGTCATTTGAGTCCATGAGTTCAAGAGCAGCTTGGGCAATCTAGACCCCATCTCAAAAAAAAAAAAAAAAAAAGAAAAAGAAAAGAAAGAATAGAAAAGAAAACAACAACACAACACTCAATAAAGCCACATTGTTATTATTGCTGTCATGCCTATTAAGTTGGTAGAGCTCCCACACACACCTTCTGATGCCTATTAGCAGAGAATGTAAACTGATACAACTTGTCCATCTATACTGGCACACATATATAAACATACACTGTGTATGGGTCTCAAAAGCCTTACAAATACTCACACCCCAAATATAATATGGTATTTTGAATTGGATCCCAGAACAGGAAAAGGACATCTGTGGAAAAACTAGTGAAATTCAAATAAAGTCTGGGGGTTAGTTAATAGTATCACACCACTTCTAGTTTATTAGTTTTGACAGATGTGCCCGGTTAGGTCAGACAAGTAGCATTGTTAGAGGAAGCTGGTGAAGGGGAGGTGGGAATTCTCTGTGGTATCTTTGCAATTTTTTTGTACACCTAAAATTATTTCAAAATAAAAATTTTCTCTTAAAAAAATGTTCATGCTCTTTGACCCAAAATTTCACTTCTAAGATTTTATCTCAAAACTTATCAGAGATGCAGATGGACATTTATGGATATTGCACTCTTTGTGATAATCAGAACAATGTGGAAATTTTTGACACATCCAAGAGTAACAGGTTGGTTAAATGAGTCATGAGGCACCCTAGGATGATACAGTGTAGCCAGAAAGAATTACCTTGTACAGCCAGGCACAGTGGCACACACCTGTAATCCCAAATATCCAGAGTCTGGGGAAGGAGGATCAGAAGTTAGAGACCTGCCTCAGCAATTTAGAAAGACCCTGTCTCAAAATAAAATAAAAAGGCTGGGATGTAACTCAGCAGTCCCTCACTTGCTCAGCATGCACCAAGCCCTAGTTTCAATTCTCAGTACAAAAAAAAAAAAAGTCACATTAGAAACAACTAGCCTAAACAAGTTAAACTCAATATATTTTTTAAAAACTACGCCCATCAGAAAGACAAGAAGAAAATATACCGATAAACTAAAACTAAAGGTAGTTACTAATGGGTCATATTATTAGAGTGAATCTTTTTTTTTTTTTTAGTTATAGATGGACACAATACCTATATTTTATTTTTAGCCCTGTATCACTGAGCTACAACCCCAGCCTTAGAGTGAATCTTATCTTTTTAAAAATTTTTATTTTAGTTGTTGAGGAACCATTATTTTATTCATTTATTTATATGCAGTGCTGAGAATCGAACCCAGTGCCTCACACATGCTAAGCAAGCACTTGTCCACTGAGCCGTAACCCCAGCCTTTTATTGTATTCTGAATGCATTTTTTTTTAACATTATAAGTTTTCTACAGTGAATATATGTTTACAATCAAGGGGAAAGGCATTAAAAATTCCCTACCTATGCCAGTTCCTCAAAAAGTCAAACATAGAATTACTATATGACCCAGCAATTCCACTAGAAGGTATATACCCAAGAGAACTGAAAATTTATGTCCAAAAAAGAAAAGTGTACACTAGTGTTCATAACAACATTATTCATAACAGACAAAAAGTGGAAACAACCCATTGGAATGATAAACATGTGGTGTATCCCTACAATGAATATTGTTCAACCACAAGAACAAGCCAAGTACTGATACGCTCTTTGACATGGATGGACCTTAAAGGTGTTAAGTGAAAATTGCCAGACACAGAGCCCACATATTTTATGATACTTCTTTTTTTTTTTAAGAGAGAGAGAATAGAATATTTATTTATTTTTAGTTTTCGGTGGACACAACATCTTTGTTTGTATGTGGTGCTGAGGATCGAACCCCTCACCGCGGGTATGCCAGGCGAGCGCGCTACCGCTTGAGCCACATCCCCAGCCCCTGATACTTCTTATATAAGATACCCAGAATAGGCCAATCCATAGAGACAGGACGTAGATTAATGCTTGCCAGGGGCTAAGTGCGTGGGAAATGCCTGCTAAAGGGTCCAGGGTTTCTTCTGGAGATGATGAAAATGTTCTGGAACTAGTGGTGATAGTTGCACCACATGATAGATATATTAAAAAAAAAAAAAAAAAAAACACTGAACTGTACACTTTAAAGGAATTTTGTAGTTTGTGGATTATATATAAAAAAAAAAGTTTAAAGGAAATAGGGAACGAAGGGAGGAAAAGAGAAAAATTCCACAGCCCAAAAGCTAGATTTTACTGCTTTTTATAATTTTCCTTACGAAAAATTGCTTTAAATCATGCTCAGGATGGTAAATTTTAGCTGCCCCCAAATCCAACGCTTTGAAGGCAGAACAGGCAGCTATCAGCTTGTTTGATGGAAGTAGTCCTGAGGAGGGGATTGTGACTAGAAATCACCCATCCACCCATCCACCCATCCACTCATCCATCCATCCACCCATCCATTCACCCATCTACCCATTCGTCCATTCATCCGTTCATCCATCCATCCATTCATTCACCCATCCATTCACCCATCCACTCATCCACCCATCCATCTACCCATCCACCCATCCATCCATCCATCTACCCATCCACCATCCATCCATCCATCCATCCACCCACCCATTCATCTACCCATCCACCATCCATCCTTCCGTCTACCCAGACATCCTTTAAGCACTAGAGCTACACTCCCAGGGAACTTCACAAGAAGAAGGAACTTCAGTTATCCTTCAAAACTCTGTCATTAAAACTCCCCTATTAAAATAAAATTTTTCTGAGATTTTAAAAATTTACTGCCTATGTGGGAATTCATTGGTCAAAGCTTTCTAATTATATAGATGCCATCATAAAGGAAAGATAAGCTTTAACAGGGGCACAGGAAGGGAAGGGAGTTGGGATGGGATTAGGAAAGACAGTAGAATGAATCGGGCTTAACTTTCCTATGTTCATATATGATACACCACCAGTGTCACCCTGCATCATGCACAACTACAAGAATGGGATCCTCATTAGAATAAATTATACTCCATCTACATATAATATGTCCAAATACACTCTATTGTCATGTAGATCTAAAAACAACAACAACAACAAAAAAGGTAAAAATAAATAACTAAAGGCACAAGAAAGGGAAGGTAGGTGACAAGCGGTACCTCCCTGAACAGACAAATAAATCTTGGCGGAGCCAAGATTTGTGTGCAGCTCTGCACGCTAGGAATCTTGAGGGGATGGAAGAGAGAGGCAAAAGGCAAGTCCACAATGCCACATCCTGAGGGAGGGGGCCTGATTCATGACCCTGGACAGCATCACAACTTGGGGCTCTGAAGTATAATCCCCTCAGACCTGGAGACCCTTTAAAGGAGCAGAAAGGACTGGCAAAGCCTGGGATGGGGCCCTTGGCCAAGCCCTTCCCTCCCGTGGCCATGGGGAGGGGGCCTCAGGAATCCTCAGAATTGGTGTCTTCAATTCTCCCTGGAGCTGCTGCTCTGCTGGATACCCCCCAAGTCTCCCAGAAGCTTCCCGGGAACATAGTCGCTGCAGGATTGGCCAAGAGTAAAGATTTAAAAAAAAAAAATTGCTTTTGACAAGTCAAAGTAGGAAGAAGCAAAAAAGAGCTTTATAAGGGAGCCTGAGGTTCTCTACTTAGGGTGCGCATTTGGCCTGAGAAGGGCTGGGGAGAGAGCAGGAGGCCCTTGGGGCAGGGTAGACCTTTGAGCAAAGATGCCACCCTCCTGCTCAGGGCTGGTCTGGGTCAAGTAGATAGTGTGTTGAAATTAAAATGAGTGGAGGAATTTGAAGAATGGGGGAGGGTGGGGTGGTAATTACATAGTTCTGCACAGGAGTGCTGAGGGTTACCCCGCAGAGCCTCAGTGAGCCTGGGGGTGGGTCTTCCTGTGTGGTGGCCTGGGACTTGCACCTCCCTTCTTCTGGACTCACTTTCTGAGGGGAACTTGGGGTCACGTAGTCCTGATGGGGCTGTCAGCACAGGATCCAAACCGGACAATAAGACTGGGGAGAACCTGGAGGTCACCCAAGGTTGGTACTACCTCTGCCCAGGGGCAGATTTGCTGAAATCCCTGGCCTTCCTGAGATATTGGGAATCAACCCCTTTTTCAACCCTTTGAGTCAGGAGTTGTCTAATAAATGCCCTTTTTTTTTTTTTTTTTGGCTTAAGTTAGCTAAACCCTAACTGATACAGCATGCAAAACATTTTGCTATGATAATAATAATTTCATTATTTACTGTCTGCCACATTCCAAGAGCAATGTGAGGCACATCACGTACATACGTCTGAATCTCATTCCACAGATGCAGAAAGTAGGGCTCCGAGAAGAAGAATATATTAGACCTCCACAATTAAAAGAAGTGGGCAGGGGATTCAGGCCCGGCTTGTTCTGGTTCTAAGTGTACACCTTGTCTCCTTTGCTTCTTTCCTCTTCTTTCTTTCCCTTCCCTCCTTCCTTCCTCTTTTTCTCCTTCCTTCTTTCTCTGTTTCTTTTGAATTTAGTCCTCAAGGACAGAGAACAGAGTTAACCACATCCCAGTTCCTGGCACTTAATCACCCCTGGTTCATGCAAAGCCCCTCCCTTATTTTCTTACCCAAGTTCTTCTCACCCCACAGAACCACCTTCCCATGGCCCTATGATTATGGTACACATGATTGGGTCTGGCCTTTGGCTGGCAGATCTTCCAGATATTTGGCAAAATCAGGCCTTTGGGTTTTTTTGTTTGTTTGTTTCCTCGAAGATCAAAATCCAGTTTGACTTGGAAAACTTTTCAAGGTCACTCTCTAATAGTCCCATCAACTGGCTAACCCATTGACCCCATGTGTGCTGAGCTCTGGGCAGACTGAGATGTGAAATTGGTAAGAAAGGGGTGGAGGGAGTCCCCACACTCAGGAAGTCTAAAATTCCATCAACTCAACAAATACGTAGACAGCACTGATTTCATGTATCTGGTCGGGGACAAAACAATGACAAGGACAGTTGCTGCCCCCTTTGAGAGCTAAGAGCCTAATGGGGACAGACAATGAAGCAATCTCTCTGCCTTGTGTCATAGCTTGGTGGGAGGGTGTAGGACAGTGCCAGCAAAGCCCAGGCCTGGGTGTGGCACGGATGGTAACATGAGCTGCAGTAGTCACCAAAGAACCACACATGTGCATAAGTGCAATTGTTTCCGCTCATCTGCCTTGGTATTGTGCAACAGTAAAGATTTCTTTATTGACATTTGAAGGGGAAGTTCAGAATGGCCAGACTTAAAATGTGACTACATATCATGCAGAAAATTTTAAATTCACTGACGGAGGAGAGTATAAGAGGATACCTCAGAGAAGGAAGCAGTCACCCTAAACAAGATCTGTGGAGACTGCAGCCAGATGCGTGCCTTGGAGAAAGCAAATGCGGTCCAATATAAATCTCTATCAAAAGACACAAGTGTAGAAGGTTCTGTCATACAGGTGGATTCATAGCTGGGCTGCTTCTTTTTTTTTTTAAGTTTTTTAATATTTATTTTTTAAGTTTTCGGCGGACACACATCTTTGTTTGTATGTGGTGCTGAGGGTCGAACCTGGGCCGCACGCATGCCAGGCGAGCATGCTGCCACTTGAGCCACATCCCCAGCCCGCTGGGCTGCTTCTTGCATGCGTAACTTCACATGTGGCCCAAATGCATGGGGCAGTTTAGCCAACAGGGTGAATGTCCTCCCCAGCAACCCACTGCCCAGTGGGTGAGAAGGCAAAAGCACCCATCCAGTCAGACACAAGTGTCCCCGGAGCAGGATCTGCTCACCAGGGCTGCCCAATGGGTAGGTCAAGGCATCCCAGATCATGAGTCCATATGGGCACAACCTGGAAAGCTTACAGAACTCAGGCCTTCAGGTCCCCAGTCAACTGTGCTGAGTAGAAGGGAGATCGCATTGGAAATAGGAAGATTATTTCCCAGACCCTTGTCCACGCAGCAGGTCGTAGAGGTGCCCTGGATTCTGGTATCAGTCCCTCTTCATTCAGGATCCAAAAGGTGAAGGACACGAAGGCCATCAGACTCCCTCTGGGGAGCCCTCACTGCTGGTCTCTGCTGCGCCAGGCCTCACCCTGCTCTCTGTCTTGATCATACAAAAGGAACACAGTTTGGGGCCCCATCTGTACACACCTCTCACTGTGAACCAGGAAAGGATTGTGAAGCCACTGAGTGGCAAGACTCCTGTCTTGCTCAAGGAGTCCCCATCAGCACGTAGTGCCCAACACGAGCCCACGCTGCTGGTCACAAACCACAGACAAGGCAGGGCTGGGCTTGGCAGGGCAGAGGAGTTCAATGGTGGGTAGAGCCCTGCACGGGAGGTACACATCCTCTGGCCCTTGAGTTAGGAAGAAAGAGAAAGGAGAGGGGACAGCCCGGACAGAGGTGCAGATGGGGAGTTTGGGAGGAGTCGGATTGAGTGAAGAAGACCCTGCTGGAAATGGGAGTCCTGGAGACTCAGAGACCATGCCCCTAAACCTGCCAGCTCTCTCCAGTGTCTCTGCTGCAGGACTAGGCACAGAAAATGGGGGATGTTCCCAAAGGTCACATCCCATCTCTCCTACCACCCAACTCCCAGGTCCACGCAGACAAGCTCCAGGATCTACAGAAAAAAAGAGGTGGGCTTTCCTCACCCCCTGCCCCACAGCTTCCTTCCTTCACGTTCCTCAGGCCCCTCGACTCTTCTCTTCTCCCTGGATGAACTTTTACTTTCACATAAACACACACACACACACACACACACACGCACACACACATGCACACACACCTGCTTAAAACTTTCCCATGGCTCTTCACTGATCTTGGGATAAACTATGCCCTTGGGATAAACCCTTTCATCTCCCCAGCACACAGTAGGAGCTCAGAGCAAGACTGTACAGGCTGAATGTTCAATTAAGGGAGAAATGTTCCCGTATCACGGTGAGCCCCCAAACAGTGTGGGCTTCCTGATAAGGTGAGCAAGCTCTGGACCATGGGGAAGTCTTGAAGCGGAAGCTGTGAGCCCAAACAGTGATGATTCCCAAACTCCTTGTAATCCAACACACATACACATAAACACCACACGGCAGACAAAAGTTACACAAAATGGTATGCACTTTTTTTTTCCCCATGTGGTTTTCCCTGGTATTTTTTAAATTTCATTTTTCATAAATGCTAGATTTGGCCATTAAAAATTGGTTTCAAGGGTCATAAATGGATCAAGACTCGCAGTTTGAAAAATACTCCTGTAGAAACCAGCTTGTTAGAGACCCTGACCTCCTCAGAGCCTCCAGCTCCATGGTCCTATTTGGCATAATTTTCTTTTCAGTGTAGCTTTTGACACCAGCAGGCACCTCTAAATAGCTTACCCCTTCAAAAGGGTGATTCTCTCAGAGGTGAACAGGGACTCGCAGGGGAAGTTCTAGGGACCCTGTGGGGGCAGGGCACTACTGATGGCGTGCCAGCTTCAGGTGGGAAGGTTTCCAGGTACAGCTGCTCTGAGACCGATGTCCTCCTCCCTCCTTCCCTCCCTCCCTCCCTCCTTTCCTTCCTTCCTTCCTTCCTTCCTTTTGTTCTTTCTTTCTTTCTTTTTTTAGTTGTAGATGGACACAATACCTTTATTTTATTTTAATGTGGTGCTGAGGATTGAACCCAGTGCCTCACACGTGCCAGACAAGTGCTCTACCACTGACCCACAGCCTCAGCCCTGGTCCCCCATTCTTTTACTCAAAAATTAGCTATTAAAGCTGGTCGTGGTGGCTTATACCTGTAATCCCAGCAGCTCAGGAGGCTGAGGCAGGAGGATTGAAAGTTTGAAGCCTGCCTCAGCAATTTAGTGAGGCTGTAAGCAACTTAGTGAGCTCCAGCCTCAAAATAAAAAATAAAAGGGGCTGGGGATGTGGCTCTGTCTTTAAGCACCCTTGGATTCAATCTCTGGTACAAAAAAAAAAATCTACTGAGTACCTACTGTGTGTGTTCCTGTCTATCTCTGAGGATATAAGCATAAATAAGAAATTTAAAAACCCTGCCACATTGGGTGAGGATGTGGAGAAATCAGAACCCACCACCACCACCACCCCAATCCCCACCAACATCCGCTGCATTGCAGGTGGGTATGCAAATGTGTAGCCACTGTAGAAAATGGTAAGCAGCGACTCAAAGAGTGGATCAGAGTTACCCATTCAATCCAACAATCACACTTCTTTGGGTATAGACCCCAAAGAACTGAAAGTAGGGACTTGAACAGAGATTTTTACACCCGTGTTCACAACAGCATTATTCATTCACTGTAGCTGAATGGTAGAAACAAATTAGATGTCCATGGCTGAATGACTAGGGGGACAAAATGTGACATGACCATACAATAGAGTGTCATTAACCTTAAAAGGAGGTGGAGCTCTGGGGCTGGGGTTGTGGCTCAGCAGTAAGAGCTCTCGCCAAGCATGTGCAAGGCGCTGGGTTCGATTCTCAGCACCACATAAATAAATAAATAAAGGTATATTAAAAAAGGGGGGTGGAGTTCTGATACATATTATAACATGAATGGATGTTGAAAACATTATGCTCAGTGAAATAAGCCAGACATTAAGGAAAAAAAGAAAAACAAACATGAATATGGTATGATTCCACCTACATGAGGCATCTAGAGTAGTTAAATTCATAGGGACAGGAAAGTGGAACTATAACTGCATGAGCTGGGGAGGAGGGATGGGAAGTTAGTGTTCAGTGGATACAGAGTTTCAATTTGGAAAGACAAAAAAAGTTTTGGAAATGGTTGGTTGCAGTAGTTACAGGACACTGTGAATGTACTCAATGCAACTGGGCGGTACTCTCACAAAGGCTAAAAATGGTAAAATTTATGTTATGTATTTTACCAAAATTAGAAAACAAAACAAAAATATAAACCTGCCACATGGAGAAGAACAGTAGTCTAGGGGATTACATTTTTCCTCGCTTTTCATCCAGAACAAACTATTTTCTATTTTGAGTACAATCACACGAAAGATCAGCCTCAGCCAGGCATAGTGGCACATGCTTGTAATCACAGCAGCACAGGAGGCTGAGGCAGAAGGATCGCAAATTCAAGACCAGCCTCAGAAACTTGGTGAGGTCCTATGCAACTTAGCAAGACCCTGTCTCAAAATTAAAAATTAAAAAAGCTGGGGATAGGGGCTGGGGCTGGGGCTCAGTGGTAGAGCGCTCATCTTGCATGTGTGAGGCCCTGGGTTTGATCCTCAGCACCACACAAATAAAGGTATTGTGTCCACCTACAACTAAAAAAAGTTTATATATATATATATATATATATATATATATATATATATTTTTTTTTTTTTTTTTTTTTTTTTTTAACTGAAAAAAGGGGTGGGACTAGGATATGGCTCAGAGGTTAAGTCCCCCTGGGTTCAGTACAAAAAAAAAAAAAAAAAAAAAGTCAATCTCTTACATCTGTTTTCCTTAAACCATGTCCTTCTGTGTCTACAGTGGCCCCTGTGAAGACATAGAAAGGTTGCTGTGAGAGGGCGCGGGGGTCCACCTGAAAGAAGGTGGACAGGCTCTGCAGGGCAGGCCCCTCACAGCCCTCTGCCCCCACCCCAGACTGGGTGGTCATCTGGCTCCATCTCCTCCCAGAGGTCAGGGTTCTCAGCTGAGTCACTTCTGGTCTTGCCTAGGGTTGGGTACGGAAATGGCACGAGATTTTGGCATTAAAAACCCTAGCTCTGGGCTGGGGATGTGGCTCCAGCGGTAGCGCGCTCGCCTGGCATGCGTGCGGCCTGGGTTCGATCCTCAGCACCACATACAAACAAAGATGTTGTGTCCGCCGAAAACTAAAAAATAAATATTAAAAATTCTCTCTCTCTCTCTCTCTTAAAAAAAAAAAAAAAAAAACCCTAGCTCCGAGTCCTGGCTCAGACTTTTATAAGATACTTAAAGTCCCAGACTGTTTTCTTAGCTGTAAAATGGGATGACCCTGACACCACCCATCTCCCAGGATAGGGTGTGTCACCACACCACAAAGGACTCCCAGCACACGTGTGGGGAGCTTTAGTGTGGAGGCCTGAGGCTCAGGAATGGGGGATTATGGGCCTCAGCTATGCCCGGGGCCCTGGGGCGGGGTCCTGTGCCCTCAGACCTGCTCAGCCAGCCTGGGCAGTCCTAGTGCTCAGTTGGGGCGTGTCAGAGGCACCTGGGTACAGCCACCCCCAGAGCAAACAGCCTGAGAGCACAGCCCAGCAAGACACTGAAAATGCTTCTGAGCCACATCACAGTTTCAGAAGCTGGTTTCCGCCGCCCCCAGGAGCCTTTCCAGATGGGCCTGTCTCAGGTGACATCACCACACCCCACGCTGCACCCCCATCTCCACGTGTGATAGTTCTGTGCCTTCCACACTAGACTGCAACTGACTGAAAGCAGGCACCCCACCTACTCATCTCTACACCCCCAGCAAAGACAGGGTTCAGTTAGTGTGGTGAATCAGTGGTGGTGACGATGGTGGTGACAATGACAATCCAGCACATAGTCTTCATCTTAGGTGTGGCACAGCTCTGAGTGCCTTAGTTTATCTATTTTTAACCTGCAAAGAAATCCTAGCAGGTGTGTACTATTGACCCAATCCTCATTTTTTGTTTTTTTGGGGTTTTTTGTTTGTTTTTGTTTTTATTTTTTAGTTGTCAATGGACCTTTATTTTATTTATTTATATGTGGTGCTGAAAATCGAACCCAGTGCCTCACACATGCTAGGCAAGTGCTCTACCACTAAGCCCCAACCCCAGCCTGGTCCTCATTTTTAACGAAGGGGTAGAGGCTCAGAGAGCTTAAGTAGCTTGTCTAAGATCACCAGAGACAGAAACAGGACATGAACTTGGCACTCTGCTTTGCCCTTTTAATCTCTTCTTCAAACTGCTGTTCAAGGATGGGTCCAGGGCGTCCCTCAGCATCTGGGGAGGGGGCTTCTGAAGTCCTCAGGCCACCTTCCTATGTAGGCTCTAAAGCCCATTTTGAGGAGTTCCTGGCAGGGAGACCATCCGGAGACCCTCTCACTGCCAGGAATTTGCCATCACACACAGCATCTTCCTCAGACAGAGCCCAAGTCTTCCTGCCTCTGACATGGCTGCTGGATGTACAGAACTGTGCTGTCACCCTCGGGGGACTTCTCAGTATCTAAATTCACCTTTCTTATCCAGGCTGATGGCCCCCTGCCTTACCACCACTCCCCTGTCCCCAAACCTTCTTCTTCCTGGTGGCCTGCCTGGACATTTCCTATGTGGTCAGTGTCCTGGAGCCTGCACCCCATACTGGGCCAGGGAGTGAGGAAGGGTGGTGGCCTCTCTTTGTTCTAGGTCCAGAGAGATGAGAACTGTGGCTGGGCTCTCTTAATCCTCTCTCTCCTGGTCCACAAGAAACTATAGAAAACCAGCTCCCTTGGGCCCCTCGCTTCCCCCACCATCTACCCGAAGGACTTTTTAGTGGACCTGAATATAAAGTATTACATTTTTTTCCAAGTAAAATTCCCTCTTTTTTTCCCTCCATCCTGATAAGACTAGAATTCTGATTTTGTCACCCCAAAGCCATTTACTGTCCCTCTCCAGGTCTAGGTCATCTAAATAAATCCCTTCAGGGTATTTATTTTTAAAAAATAAATAAATAGCTTAGCAGGATACGTTTCAGTTTCCTCATCTGTATTTGAATTTAGAACTAATAAATGGATTTGTCTCTGGTTAGACGGCCTCCCTTAGATACTGATTCAGAGGCTCTTGTCTACCAGGCTGACCCCATTTGGGAAACAGAACAGATGGGAGTTGCTCCAGAAAGGGGTTGAGGGGCCTCACTAACGTCTTCCCTACTGTTGGAGGCTTTATTTAATTCAATGATGCTTATTCCACTTTTTTTTCCCTCCTGTTTGAGAACTATTCTCAAAGGAGACAGAGTTGGAAGCAAAACGGAAATTAGACACTTTTTCTTTCTTTCTGATATGAACACTCCCTGACAGAGGGGAGTCATTGCCTCCCATTCCACATGGACCTGATTCCTTTGCAATCAATACTGATTGTGGACTTTGGTCCTCCTGGGGGATGTGACATACCTGGATCACCATGAAGAGCACAGGTGAATGTGAAGAATCAGGAGGTGCCTTGAAGAACTAAGCTCACCTGTCCACTTTGGCTGCTGCCCTGCCCCGCTTTCTTCCTGTTAGGATCATTTGTGATTTCATCATCAGAATCCAGTTGATACTCAGCACGGTCAAGTGAAGGAGGTTTTCCTTAGTCCCTCATGTTATTATATTCCCAATAAGCAGCTTCTTGAGACTACCACTTGAACAAGCTCTACCCCATCTCTGGTGCTGGTGACATGGGACCGCTTTGTAAACCCTCTGAAATTTTATCAAAGACCTTTGTTATTGTTATTTTACATTATTATTTTTTATTTATTGTTATTCTGCCCCCTAGCAGAAGAAATGGTTTCATCATTTTATAATCAAATAGCATGTGCAAATGTCAGCCATGGGGTGTGTAATGTATTATGTATGTATAATGCGTAGTAATCTATTGTTAAGACAGAAAACTCCTGATGATGTGACAGGTCCCCAACCTTACCACCTTCTATTTCATGTTCTCTCCAATGGTATGGAATAATTCGTCTTTCTTTCAGAAATGCCTGGCTTCTCTTTGATGTCCCCTACCTGAGGAGCACCCCTGTCATTACCCAGGATGACTCACAGAAGCAGATCGGGGGTCCAAGTGGCCAGAGAGCTTGGAAGGACATGTTACCAAATAAACAGGGTCCCAAAGTGATTGAGCTGCCCTTTCTCAGGCAAAGAGGATAGAATTTGTCCTTAAGCTCACCCCTCTGCTCCAAAAACTGTCCCCCCCAAGCCCAAATACTGAGTGGCTCTGTCTCACCCTCTCATCACCTGGGCCTACCTCAGAGTTCTCTCTCCACACCCATCTCCAGGTGTCAGCAAGTAAATTAGCCCAACACTAATGGAGGCATTTTCTGGTGAGACAGACAAGCTCCAGGAAGGCGGGGGTGGGGGGGTGGGGGGGGGCCTGAACCTGAGATCACAGTGTGTACAGTCCCCAGGGGGAGGACTAGCTCAAAGAGCGCAACTCAATAGCATCTCAATTATCCAGAATCTTCGTTGAATTCTTTTTCTGAAAAGTATAACTTCAATTGCCAAAAAGTATTTTAGCCACATTGAAGGGAAATGTTACTAAGATTTGGCTCACAGTTTGTGATACCTTAAAAAAAAAAAAAAAAAAAAACCCTTCTTTTCCCGCTGCAGTGATTGATTTCCTTACAAGCATTCCCTGTGAAACTGGACCCTAATGGAATTGTGCTTCTATTTTGTTGTTCTCTATCCTTCCCTACAGCTTCACCTTCCTCTTATCTACAAGTCCGTCTGTAAAGCCACCTGCTGCCTCTGCCACTTTACCCAGCTGTCTTCACACCCTACCCTACAGAGGTGTCAGAAGAGTTTGAGGCCCCAGAGGAATAAAGCACCTGGTTTGGATGCAGGAATTTTGCTTTAGCTATTTCTTAGGGTCCTGCTTTTCATAACGTCCAGTTCAGTGATAAAATCCAAAGGAAGACGGGGCATGAAGACTCATATGCTCCCAGGAAGCTCCTTAAATATATTTATCATCTGTCCTCTGGCCAGAATGACAGCTCCAGGTCTTGCTCTTCTCCTCCTTACCCCTCCCCCACCCTTGCCCTTCTTCTTTTTAGATGGAGGTCTCACTATGTTTCCCAGGCTGGCCTTGAAATCCTGGGCTTAAGCAATACCCCTGCCTCAGCCTCTGTTTCTATTTGTCATTGGTGGCCCTGCTAGGTCAGCAGTACCACTACCCCATACTAGGACTGGAAGGTCCCTCATCAAGGATGAGGTATGCAGCTTGTGACTCTGACCCTGAGCTGGCATCTTGCTCTTGAGTGTCTAGAATGCTTTGTGGACTTCAGTCTCTTGAGACCATATCTGTGACTATGGCCATTTTATGGCATGACCAACCAAGGCACATAAAGAAGACTTTTTGGAGAGCAGGGCCTCACCAGGAGGCCACCAGCACAGACTGGGCGCCCACTAGCCCTCTCTGTGAGGAGCCTGGAATGCCATGTCTGGACAATGCTGGGACAGGAAGACAAGCTGCTTATCCCAGGTTTGGACCTGCCTGGAGTCTGGTCAAGGCTGGCTGTCAGGGCTGAAATCAGAGATGAAGCTATAATCTCATGCTATGCTTTTCTCCCTGTGCGTTGTGACTCATTGGTGCATTGTGAAATCAGTTCCATGGGTCATAATCAACATTTTTCTTTAAAAAATAAATGTAGCAAAAAATATCCACATGCTTCATTTGTGTATTAGTGAGGGTAAGTATTATGTTTATAAAACTTTTGTTTTTGTGTTTTATATATAGGAATATGTGCTTTGGTTGGTACATGAGATATATTTATTTCTCACTGTGAGAAGTAGCCAGAGGTTGGGTGCAGTGGTGCACACCTGTAATCCTAGCAACTCCACGAGGCTAAGGCAGGAGGATAGTGAGTTCAAAGCCAGCCTCAGCAAAAGTGAGACCCTAAGCAACTCAGTGAGACCCTGTCTTCAAATAAAATACAAAATAGTACTGGGGATGTGGCTCCGTGGTCAAGTGCCCTAGGTTCAATCCCCAGTACCAAAAAAAAGTAGCCAGAGAACCTGAAATACAGTGTCGTGTAGCCACATCTTCCTGAGACCTATCACCACCCCACCCCTCACTCCCAACTAGGAAGCCAATGGAATCTGCTCAGGGCCCTAAAACTGTCTTCACCTCATAGGGACAGAAGAGTCAGGAAAGGCTTCTTGGAGGAGATGGGGTTTGATCCATGACCAGGAGTAGGGAGGGGGATGCCAGGGCAGAAAGGCTCAGGTGACCTTCCAGGAGTTGGAAGAGTGGGAAAGACAATGGCTGGGAGAGGTCATGGGGTATGGCTGACATACCTCTGTTCTTGTCTTGCCTCTCAATTCAGGCAAGACAAGAACAGAGGACAGAGGGATGGCAGGAAAAAAGTCCATTTGATTTCAAAGATCTATATTCAATGTCACCCTTGAGGGGTACTTCATAGTGGGGCAATTGAGTGGAGTGTCAGGCCTAATGTCCCTGTTTCTCATTGAATACAACATAATGGCATCTGCTTTTCTTTTGCCAATTTGAATTTTAATTAAAATTTAAAAATCCAGAGCCTGGCCAGGTGGTGCACACCTATAATCCTGGTGGATCAGGAGGCTGAGGCAAGAGGATTGCAAGCTCAAAACCAGTCTCAGCAATTTAGTGAGGCCCTGAGCTACTTAGTGAGACCAAGTCTCCAAATAAAATATAAAAAGGGCTGGGGATATGGCTCAAATGGTTAAGCGCCCCTGGGTTCAATCCCTGATACAAAAAAAAAAAAAAAAAAAAAAAAACAGTTCCTTGTTCATACTGGCCACATTTCAAACATTCAAAAACCACAGGTGACTAATGGTTATCAAATTGGACAGCACAAAGTAACATTTCTGTCATTTTAGGAAATCCTATTGGATGGTGATGCTCTAGAATAAGCAAGTTAATAATAAATCCACTCCAGTATCACCTTCTTTGACGAATGCAACATTTTTCATGATTTCTATTACACCTGCAATCCTAAATGCAAATGCTTCTGAGAAAGGCACTGGAATCCCTTAAATTATTTTTTTTCTCCTCTCTCTCATGACAGATAGGTAATATGCCAATGGGTCAATGTCGTAACAAGGTTCAGAGGGAGGCACATCTCACACAACAGCGTGAACACCCAATCATCACACTATGAACCAAAAAGGATGAGACCTTAAATTCTTACAAAAGAGAAACTAATTGACAGCAGGGGCCTGAAGAAAGCCAGGGTATAAGGAAACCATCCACCTGTGGCTGGCTGTGACAACACAGGGGATATCAAAGAATGACACTTTCCATGACTCAGTGTGCTACTTGAGGATGCTGATGGATCAGGGCAAAGCAAGCAAGCTCCTCTGTTGAGGGATATGAAAAACTTCGTGAGCTTGAGAAAAGGGAATGACCTAAAGTCATTATTTATCTCTAGATGAGAAAACTGAGTTTATTTTTCAGTCTTCTATAACATCAGGAGGGTTACTACATGAGAAAAGAGTCTTCTCTATCTCTAGGGAGGGCAGATTAGGTGGACACAGACCTTTGCAGAGGTGGATGCTTGTGAACTTGGCCCTCCTCTGACCTCCACATTCACTCTGTGGAGGCTCTATCCATCTTCTCTGCACCTGAGCCTCCCAGAACTACACTACCCACCCAAGCCTAAAGATCCAAATACTAAGGAACTCAAAGGGAATTATCACAATCTCTGTCCCACCCCCACCCCTCCTCTTCCTGTAGTTCCAACCCTGGCTCATCCTCCACCTGCTCAGCCCTCACCCAGATCAGCACACTGTGAGTCACCCTGACTCCTCTCCTTCTTACATCCCCCGCCATGATCACCTTGGCCACCTTTCCACTCTGCCTAAGTCTGCCCAGCTGGGTTTCCTCTCCAGCCCTGCCCAGATCCTGAGGCAGCTGCACCCTGGCAGGGGCCACCTGTTAGCCTCTTTGCCTCCAGTCATAGCCACCTCCAGCCTGGTGGTTCTTAGCCATGGATGAGCAACAGAATGACTTGGGAATACGTGCAAAATCTAGATCCTGACTCAGGAGCTATCTGGCTGGGTCAAGCACATGTGTTTTGCAAAAGAGCCTCAGGTGACTCTGATGTACACTCTTAGTTCAGAACATGGCCTCCTCCTCTTCATCATCCTTATGAATAACAACAAAAACAGCAATTAACATTTTTTGTGCACTTACATGTAATGCCTCATGTAATCTTCATGACACCCTATGAAGCAGGTTATTGAAACTAAGGAAAAAATTTCCATGGCTAGTTAGGGGGATGATCAGAATATGATCAGCCACTCCACTCCATTCTCCATATCCCTTTCTAAAACCAAACTTGACATGTAGCTCCCCATATAACCCTTCATGACATTTCTAGGAAAAAATAAATAAACATAATGGGAGCACATTCATCCCTCAGTTGCTTATTAACTCCAAAAGAAATCTTGCTGGGCACAATGGCCCATGCCTATAATCCCACAGGTTTGGGAGGCTAAGGCAGGAAGATCATGAGTTCAAAGCCAGTCTGGACAACTTAGCGAGGCATTTAGCAACTCAGTGAGACCCTGTCTCTAAATAAAATATAGAAAAAGGGCTGAGGATGTGGCTCAGTGGTTAAGCCCCTGGGTTCAATCCCCAGTACCAAAAAAAAAAAAAAGAAAGAAAGAAAGAAAAGAAATATTTTGAGTTTTAAGTGGTTATATAGTGAATACCTATGTAAAAGTTTGCTGAGATATATGTTTAGGATTTTTGACTTTATGTTTGTTATTCTCCATAAAAAAAAAATATCTTGAAAATAGGTTTAAAAAAAAAAGGCTACCAAATGTGAAATAGGTCAAAACATGGGTCTACTAAAGAAACCATGAGAAAGCCATCTGGCAAGAATACAGATAAGAAAAGATTTAAAGATGTCCTAAGTGCACCCACAAAAAATCCTCAGGGGAGGTTGGGCATGGACAGAGCATGGGCTGGAAGATGGGTACCATGCACAACTGTCTGAAAAATCCCACCACAGGATGGCTTGGCGACAGTGGGGAGCCAGGGCAGATGCAGCAGCAGCAGCAGCACAAGAGCTCTGAGAGTCCACAGACTGTCTTTGGGTCAGAGACTATGGGCAGCCCCATGGAGAGATCAATGACAGTAAAGAGCTTATGCATTGGGAATAAAGTCCAACTCTACAAAATCCAGCTCCTGCTGATTTGGTGCTGAGGGACTCAAAGGATCCAAGTGGGGTCACCTATGTTCCCAGCTCCACTGAGCAATCCAGAGACACAGCTGTGGTAAAGTGATTTTGAAACCCATCCTCAAAGAACAAAAACAATTCTGAGAAAAAATCATTGTGAAGCCTGCCTCACTCTAGCACCTGTTAAGGTACACTTACACTGTGCCCCCATAATGATGCTGCTCTAGAGCTACTCCATGGAACCTACCAGAAGGTCCTGGAGCTGACCTAGGGAAAAAAAAAAGCCACCAATATTAGGATATAGTGAATGGGAATACACAATTCTGTAGCAGAAAAAGCCTGAGTCTAACACAAAGCCAGAAATCAGTTCAGTCCTGTTGATCCAAATACCAGTGAATTATCCCACAAGGAAACTCCACTCAACAAGCCCAAAGGGAACTGTACCAATCTCTGCCCTGCCCCTATTGCTCCTCTACCTGTAGTTCCAATCCTGGCTCATCCTTCACCTGCACAGACCTCACCCAGGTCAGCATCCTGTGAGTCATCCAGACTCCTCCCCTTTCCCTGCTTCCTGCCCACAATCACCACCTCCTCCACCTGAGTCTGGCAGCTGGGCTTCCTCTCTAGCCTTGCCTCATGGGCCTCATCCTGATGCAGCGGCATCCTGTCAGGGGCCACCTGTTGGCCTCCCTGCTTCCGGTAAAAGCCACCTCCAGCCAGTGATTTGGAAGACTACCTAAATTACATGGACATTTTAGATTATAAATGCTTTATAAATGAACAAAACTAAATAACAAATGATAATCTAGAATAAAATATTTATAACATATGAAAAACAATGAGTTAATAGCCTTAAAACATACTAAGTACTCTTATAAATAATTAAGGCAAAAGGAATATACCCCATGAAATAATAAAAAAATAAATGAGCCAGGTGCTGTTGTACACACCTGTAATCCTAGTATCTCAGGAAGCTGAGGCAGGAGGATCTCAAGTACAAAGCCAGTCTCAGCAACTTAGCAAGGTCCTCCTAAGAAATTTAATGAGACCCTGTTTCAAAATTTAAAAATCAAAAGGGTTAGCAAGAAAAGGAAAGAAAGAAAGAAAGAAGATATAGAAAATAGAAGACTAGAGAGTACATGATCAGATAATTCATCTAAAAAGAATCACCAGTGACTAATTGGCCGGTAAAACAATCTAAGTAATAAAGTAACAAAAAGAAATCAAACTAAAGTTACAATGAAATATCCTTTTTTCTTATCAAATTTACAAATTTTTTAAATTGTTAATATTTAGTGATGGAAAAGATGTAGTTAAAGAGCTACTCTCACAGGACTGATGGTGAGCACCTATGCTGATATGCCTTTTTAGAAGGCAATTTAGCAATATATATCAAAATCTTGAAAGTGTGCATGTTCTTTGATCTAGCCATTCTCCTTACAGACCATATCCAATAGATAAAAATAAAGGTGCACCCAGTGTCAGTATATATAATGGGTGCAATTGTTAATAACCTTAAGTGACAAAAATAAAAGATTAGTTAAATCATGTTCAATACACAATAAAATATGAGAGATTCATAAGAAGTTTATTTATGAACAAGAAAGAATGTTCACAACATATTGATAAGCATGAAAAGCAAATCACAGAACAATATGTACAATCTGAAAAATTTCTTCCTGTGTTTCCTACTTCTTGAGAAGAAGCATTGCAGTGTGTCCTGGCAGAAATCTCACAGGGAATGCAGACCCCACCACAAGTCCACCTCACCTTTCATCTGGTGGAGAGTCTGCCTCTAAGTCCTACTTGGCCCTGAGCACTCACACTCTGTATTTTGACATATACAATATTTCTTGTGCTGCTGTTTAACTTTTCAAGATTAATCTTGACTCCTCAATTCACTAGAATGTTGCTAAATCTCACATTTCCTTCCTCTCAGTGCCTCCTACAGAACAAGTTATCAGCAAACAGCAGCAGAAGAAAGAATGTATCACTTCTGTGCATGCTCCTGTAGGCTGGCCAAACCACTGGCTGGCTCCACAGGTGTGGCAACCAAGCCCAGTTCTAGGCCAGGCTTGGGGCTGTGTGTTGTCGGCCACCTATCAATCTAGTTCTATGAAGATGCTTATTGTTGCTGCTAATTATTGTTGAGTGACAGGGCTGTTTGTTTAAAGCATTAGGTTACTGCCCCACACCCAGAGGCACAGCCAATCCTACTGCATCCTATAATTAATGAGCTGATAAGTGTTTCTTCCTTATTTCCAGTGCAAAGTTGGCTTTGGACCAACAGACCATGCCCACTCCTTCTGCAACCCTCTCCCATCTACAACCTCATGTCTTGGCTGTTGGACGCCTCATATGGAGAAGCATCCTCTTTATCCAAACTGTGGACATGGTCAGAACAGCCGTACGTAAGTCCCTGTGTCCCCACCCAGACTCACCAGGTCCTTCTGGTCCTCCTAAGTGACAGAGTTTCATGACAAGTCTAAGCCAATCTATTACTCAAGCAGCTCACCCTCTAGGCCCAGAAATCCCTACAGGAGGTACAGAAGGGCTCTCGCATTCAAATTCAACAACTCAAGTCTCACAGTTGTCCTAAATCCCTGCAATCAGTGCTCACTTGTTATGCCTTCTGCAGGAAAAAAATATAAAAGCCATCGGAAAAGGAGTGGGAGTCAGAATCAGGGAGAGAGAATTGGGCAACTGCTTCTTTTTTCCCCTTCTACAGATATGAACACATCCTGGTGTTCACAAGGTCCAAAAAGGAGCAGAGAGGAAAGTCCTGGAGCATTTGCCATGAGCACATGTAAGAGCTTTATGAATGCCAAGCTTGGCCTACCCGCCACTGGGACTTTGGGCAAGGTATCTGATCTCTGGATTCAGCTTTCTGGCCTGTAAAATGGGACCACAGCAATGGAACATGTCACACAGAGTTGTCAGGATTAAATAAGTTAATGGATGTCAAGCACTTAGAACATGCCAAGCATGGAGTGAGGACCAACATAAATGTTGGCCATTGTTAATGTTGAAAATGTCTTCCTGTGAGTCCCCTGAGCTCTCTCCAGCTTCTGAGAAAACAGATGCCGCACAGCCAACACAGGGCAAGCTGCTCTCCCCGGTGCTTTGAAACTGGCCACGAAACATTTCTGCAGAAACTCTGCTCTGAGCAGACCTCCAAGGATGTTGAGTTGGCCTAGCCAGACATGGCAGCTGCCACAGGCCTACAAGGCAAGGGCTATTTGGGGGTGATCCACAATGGCCCCTGGGGAGAGTCCCATTTCCATAGAGACAGTCTCCTAAGGGTTGGGAACTGGAAACGGCTCCAATTTCCATAGCAAAGATTTCTTGTTACCTGGGGGCCTGGAATAGGGAACAGAAAGGGAGGGAAGGAGGGACCCACTCCAAAGTAAGTCCTTAGTTTTAAGAGATTGGGTAATTGGGTGCTGGTCAGTCCATCTCATGGCCCTTCAGACACACTGGTGAGTAGATAGGTTCCCTGGGTCATTAATAAATATTAATTTTCTAGCCAGGTGTGGTTGGCACATGCCTGGAGTCCCAGCACTCAGGAGGCTGAGGCAAGAGGATCACTTATGAGTTTGGGACAAGCCACAGTAACACAGCATGACCCCATCTCAAAAAATAAAAATGAAAAATAAATATTAATGTTTTTGTGTTCTTTTTCTGCCCTCTGGATCTAGGCTTTCTGAAAAGAAGTTTAAATTCCTCTCATCTCCTGCTTTACCATCTCACCTGAGCTGCAGCATTTTCTTGTTTGTTCAACTTACATTTTGGGATCCAGGCACTTTGGCCAGCCTTGGGACTTAGCTGAGCTGATGTTACTGGTTCCCACCTGACATTACCTCAAGGCTCATTAGAGCTCAGAATGGCATTGAGGGCATTGCTCTTCATCTGGTTAGTGTTACGCTCCCAGTGCTTAGAAAAGTGCCTTGCACACAGCATGTGATCAGTAAACTGATGTTAAATAAGTGCATGTCGATGTTGTAAAGTCTGTCATCCTCCTTGTGCCCCCCCCCCCCCCCCCACACACACAGAGCTTCCTCTGTGGCTTCTTCAATCGATGTTTTGTTCCATTTCCAGGTCCACTTGTATCTAATTTTATTGTCTTCAATGTATTTATTAAAATGAACAGATTTCCTGTTTTCTAATTCATTAATTTGTTTTATCTTGTTTGTTCTATCTTGTTTTCATCAGTTTGTTTTCTTATGCTTTGTCTTCATTCTTGAGTTCCCAGCTTGTGGAGTTTAATTCCCTTCTTTTTGGTTAATGATAAAACATTTAATTCCAGGCATTTTGCTTGAGACTAGCCGGGCCATATCTAGTAAATTTTGGAGTGTTTTCCACATCCTTAATTTCTCAATAGTCTGTAATGCAGGTAAGGAATGCTTATCTATCCCACTACCCACCCCAAACTTCACCAGCCATCTTCCTATTCTTTGACAGGAAAATAGTGTCTACTATTTTCTATTTAAAATAAAAAACAGGGGCTGGGGATGTGGCTCAAGTGGTAGCGCGCTTGCCTGGCATGCGTGCGGCCCGGGTTCGATCCTCAGCAACACATACAAACAAAACGAAACAAAGATGTTGTGTCCGCCGATAACTAAAAAAGAATAATAAAAAAAATAAACAGGGCTGGGGGTGTGGCTCTAGCGGTAGCGCGCTCGCCTGGCATGCATTCGGCCTGGGTTCGATCCTCAGCACCACATACAAACAAAGATGTTGTGTCTGCGACAAAGAAATAAATAAATTAAAAAAAAAAAATAAAAAAAAAATAAACAAACTTCACTGACTTTATAAAAAAAAAAAAATTGGGGTGTAACTACTACTTCCAGCCACTGCCCTTCACACAGCCACCCACCTCTTGGCTTCACTTAAATTGATTCCAAAGCCACAGGGGGCAGCCATGTGCTGGGTACTGTCTGCCCTCCCATAGCCCAGGGTTCATTTGGGGCTGTATTGTTCTTTGTTGTAGGCGCTGTCCTGTATGTTGTAGGATGTTCAGCAGCATTCCTGACCTACCCAGGAGATGCCAGTAGTGTATGTGTGGCGCCAAGAGTGTGTGTGTGCATGCCTGGGCATGTACACGCCACACACACACGCCACTACCATCAAGTGTAACAACCAAAAATATCTCCAAACATTGCCACATGTCCCCTGTTGGGAGTTGGGAGAGTTGGTTCTCTCTTGTCGGAGAACCACTGATATATTCCCATAAAAGCAGAGGCCATGAAGAAGCCAGGCCACACATTGTGACCACCCACCTCTGTGCAGGTCTGGTGAGCATCAAGGCCTGGAGGTTCTGCAGTGGGCCCCTTGTGGTTAGATGTAGGAGCTGCAGGTGGGGAGGTGCACCTATTTCTCTAAGTGGATGTCCTTTTCTCCTCTTGCAGAAAGAATAGGAAAATGGGGAATAGAGGGCTTCCAGTTGGAAGGTACCCTCACCTTCAGGAGACTAAGAAGGTGCAGAGAAAAGAGAAGGGAAAAACTCCTCTAGCAGTCTGTGGCCTTGGCCTTAAAGGGCATGAGCCGGGTTCCCAAGACTCCTGGGAACCCAGTCCAGTATGAAAGGGAGAGAGCCAGAAAAAATTCAGAGCTGAAGCCCTGACCACAGCAAGAGAGGATGCTCTTATTTAGTGGGGCCTCTGGGCACAGGGGCAGCAGCAACCCCTCTGTTCTCAGGAAACAAGTGGGCTCCACAATTGATTATGAAAGAAGCACATTGCTCTCCTCATAAAACAATGTCCCCACCATTTAACACTATTAAAGTGTAAAATGCACAAAGTTTGACCTTTTATATGGACATATCAGCATGAGTGCTCGGGTCTACAGAGGGGCTGTAGTGTTGTGATCTAGAGTACAGGAGTGGGACTCAACTGCCTGGGTGCAAGTCCCAGATCCTCCACCTACCAGACGTGTAACCTTGTGGAAATTATTGATCTTTTTGTGACTTAGTTCCCTCATTTGTGTAGTAGGGGCAATAAAAGAACCTATCTCATTGGGACATTTCAAGGGTTATATGGCTTACCACATGACAACAATATCTGTTGTCAACAATTGCTAGCTATTTTTCTGTTCATTGTGCCCTTAATTGGTAATAGCTAAAAATCTGGATACTTAAATGCCAATCAACTAATTAAATACATGTGGCACATCCAATCTATGGGAAGACTGGGCAGCCATTGAAAGAAATAAAGTAGAACTACATCTACTTAGATAAATAGAATCTATTTAATGATGAGTAATAAATAATATTATCTTTTATTTATTTATAGAGAAATAAATAAAATATAGAAATAAATATTTATATAGAAATAAAGATTTATATTATATATAATAGAAAATATATGCACAAAAAGTATATACAGTTAAGAGCTTATTATTATATAAAAAAGCTAGTAAATAAATAGATATGTGACGTAATCTGCAAAGAAATTTTCTAAGGTTTTAACAATAGTTATATCTAGGGAAAGGAAACGGAGGATTCAAGAACTTCTGCTTTCTCCTTTGATACTGTTTGAATCTCTTATCATGAACACTAACTTTTGAAAACTTTTTTAAAAGTATGTGCTCATGTACTTTTCCACTGGTGTGAAATTTTTAAGATATATTGTTAATTTTTAAGTGGCAGAATATGAACAGTACATGACATCTGAATCTTAATTTACAAACTTAGGCATGCAAGAAATCACATTTTAGTGCCTGTAACTCAATTCACTGCTTATGGGAAGCTTCAGTCCTGACAATAGGAGACTTGATGTCAGATGTGTCTAAATTCTCCTGAACGCTGGAAGAGCCAGGCACAAGCTAGAAAAGGTGAAAGTGAGGCTGGCTGAGGCCAGGTATGGCAGTCCCTGCTGCTATGTGCCTCTTCAGAGCAATTAGGAACCATGAATCAAGTTGCCAGTGACCTTGTGTCCTGACTTCACCATGACGTCAACTCTCTTTGGGATTTTACTGCCTGTCTAGGCGAACAGGTAGAAAATAAGGTGGGACATTTCTCCTCTTGTGTCTCCTGCCCTTAGTCAGACTGGAGAAGGGAGGGCTTACAAGGGTTGGAGGTCTTTCTACTCCAAAGCAAATTATTCTTCCATCTTGTTTCTAGTCAAGGCATTCAATCTCTGCAAGAGAGCCCTTGTCCTTTGATAAGCTGTTCAGAAAATCTTGAGGTTGCTCTAGAGAATGCTTAAGCTTTCAGCACACAAAAGCCAGAGATACTTGAAAGCTGATTTGGATTTCTAACCTGGAGAGAGGTTTAGAAGTGATGAGCTCCATGAATGTGAGGACAAGAAAGGGGAAAATTCAGGGATGAAAAAAGATCAATTCCACAAATATTATCTCAGACTCACATATGTGTAAGTGCAAAGCAAAAAGTCTGAATGTTTCCACCAAATAATTAATAGTGCCTACTTGGAGGATAGGCTTTTGGATGTGGGGTGGGAGGAAGAGGATCAGTAACGTTTTATTCTATATTTCTAAACCATTTGGTTTTTCAACTATGAAACTGTATTCAGCATTGCTTATATAATTTAATATTGTATTTGTTTTTTTGGTACTGGGGATTGAACCCAGGGGTACTCTACCACTGAGCTACATTCCAGTCTTGTTTGCTTTTTCTTCTGAGACTGGGTCTCACTAAGTTGCTGAAGCTGTTCTTGAACTTGTGATTCTCCAGCCTCAGCCTCCCAAGTTGTTGGGGTTACTAGCGTGCACCACCACACCAGCTAATTTATTATTTTAAATAAATAAATATTCACGCATACTTTGCCATCAGGCTGGTGATAGATGGTGGTGCAGGCCAACATCCCTTTCTAGCACGTTTATGGGCAACCCTTGGGAACCTCTTTGTATGAGGAGTTGAGAGACCTTCTGAGAAAGAACTCTTTCTAAGGTAAGAGGGAAACTGGCACAAGGAGCTGACACAGAGACGAAGCTTTGCTCAGTGGGAAGGAGCTGATTCTGAGATAGATTGGTATTTGTGAATTAGATATATCTGCGGGCCAAGTCCATGGCTCTACAAGGCAACAGGGGACCAACAGCTCCCAGCACTGCTGCTTCAGTGAGGTTAACCGGCATGCTGCTGACTCCCTACAGGTGTAAGGTGCATGATGGGTGTGGCAATGTCCAGCAGAACAGATAACTCCATGGGGTGTGGTAGGGGCACAGGGAGGTTGCAGAGCTGGAGGAAGGAAAATGATGGGGGGGGGGAGGTGGTAATAATTTTCTAAAGTTGTCCACTAGGACACAGGAAACACACACCCTGGGAACAACCAAAATGATCTTGGGGTGAGGGTGTGGGAATTAAGCATGAACTGGGATCCTGAAATAGCAGTCAGAAGCAAGAGACATGTGGATGAGCCCTACCAATGTGACATGTGCGTGAGTCCAGGTGTGTGCACAGGCAGGGAACACAAGAGAGGGAGCCACAAAGTCTACATGGGCGGGATCAGGGAAGGTCTCCTGAGACAGCTGATGTCAGTGACTCAGAGCTTGATAGATAGGCTATGGGACATTGGATGGCAAGGGTGGAGGAAACCAAATGTGCAAAGGCCTGGAGCTGAGAAAGAGTGTGGGGTTTGGGGAACTGAAAGCAGCATAGGTTGATTACAGTAAATGAAAGGGTGTGGTAGAAGATGAGGCAACAATGGTTGTATTCCATGGTAAAGAATTCGGACTTTATCCTGCAGCAGTGGAAAAGCTCAAGAGGTCTGTTTAGCAGGGAAATGAGATGATCAAATTTATCAGAGAGCATTTCACTACCATACTCCCACTTCTCTTAATTCCCACCCAATGAGCAGTCTGAGTGTGAGATTCTTTTCCTTCAGAAAGTGTTCCTTGACCACCCTGGGACTCAGCCAGCTCTCAGCTTATGCTTCTAGAAGTTCCCAAGCACCTATTCCATCTTTCCCCTTTGCACTGCATCTTAATGATCCATATCCTGTACTTTTCCCTCCTCCTCCATACGCCGTGAGTACTGGTGGTAAGGAACAATGTCTGTTGTGTTCTCTGTTGCATTCCTGCACCCTGCACAGTGCCTGCAATGGTAAGTACTCAATATATACTTATTTAATAAAACATAAAATGTGAGACACTCTTATGGTTTCCAACCCTTGGAGTCTAGGCTGGAAATGGGTGGTAGGGGACCAAGAAGAAGGCTCTTGTAATAATTTAGGTGAGAAGTAATGAAGGCCTAACCTAAAGTGGTGGTGATGGAGATGGAGAGCAGGGAGACATAGGGAAAATATTTGGGAGGCAGAATTAATAAACCTGGGTGATTAAACCAGGGTGCCAGATAAGGGAAGGAGGGCTCCTAGGCTTCTGGCTTCAGCAGTTGAGTAGATGAGGAGTAAACCAAGAACTGGCTATTCTGGAAGAGGAGACAATGTGGAGAAAGGGAAGAAGATTCTGGAATCAATTTAGACTGACTTTGACATGCCTTTAGTACATTCAGGTAGAGAGGTCCCAGGTGGAAAGATGAAACTGGAGCTTAGGATAAACATCTAGATTAAAGAAGAGATTTGGGAGCCCTCAGCCTGCAGGTAATGGTTAAAAACCAGAGAGGGGATAAGATCACCCAGGGAGAGGAGGAGGAGGTAAAACAATGGGGATGTCAACCTTTAATTGGTGAGCTGAAGAGGAGTCAGGAGAAAAGAGAAAAAAGCAGGTATGACATGGAAGAAGGAAAGAAGCCAAGGTCGTATCACAATTAAGAGAGAAGCATTTTCAAGGACTAGAAAATAGAGTCCAATAGGGTCGAAAACTAGGGCCTCACTTGCAGTAGAGAAAACCAAGGCCCAGGGAGGCTGACTAAAGTGGTAGAGGCCAAATGCAATCGAGGTCTATGGTCATAGAGACCAGTGGCTCTCAAATTGTGATCCCTCCCCTTGACTTGTAGAGTACCCAAGACCCTTCCAGGGAGGTCCATAAGGTCAAGACCATTTCCATAATAATTCCCAAAGGTTTTTGTAGTATTCACTTTGTGGACATTTGCCTTTATGTTGTAGAAGCAACAGTGGGTGACACTTATGGGGCCGTAACCCAAATCACCAAACTGGCACAAAACTTCCTTAAAAGTCATACTCTTCACCCACCATAGTTGCAGTTTTTAAACTTTTAAGTTGTTTCATATAAGAATGTCCATAACAGCTAGGTACAGTGGTGCATGCCTGTAATCTCAGCAACTCAAGAGGCTAAGGCAGGAAGATCGAAGTTCCAGGCCAGCCTCAGCAACTTAGCAAGACTCTAAGCAACTTAGCAAGACCCTGTTTCAAAATAAAAAATAAAAAGGACTGGGGATGTGGCTCAGTGGTTAAGCACCTCTGGGTTCAATCCCTAGTACCACACACACACACACAAAAGTCCATGATAATATTTTAATAACCATTAATTTTATTAAAACTGGACTATTAATTACCTGTCTTGCTAACAGTCTGCTCATAAAGCAATTTTGAAAACAGAAGTCCAGGAAGAACTTGTACAATTGTTTTTGCAAGCTGAACTACCTGTTTTTTTTTTGTTTGTTTGTTTTTGTTTTGTTTTGTGGAACATCATTTTTGTATAAAGGACTAACAGACTATGCTTCTTCATACTCGTATATCTTTCAGATGTTTTCAGGGAAATGAATGAAGTGAGCCTTTCACCTCAAGAAAAACAATTATGTGTTGCCAGGTACACCAGCACACACCTTTAATCCCAGCAGAAGGATCACAAATTTGAGGTCAGCTTAGGCAATTTAGCAACACCCTCTCTCTCAACAGCAAAAAAAAGGGCTGGGGATTCAGTGCAGTGGTAGTGATAGAGCATCTCTGGGCTCAATCCCTAGTACAAAAAAAGAAAAAAAAGAACACAAAACAGGGAAAAGACAGTTTCATCAATAAATGGCACTGGGAAAATTGAATATACATAAGCCAAAGAATGAAATTAAACCTTAATCTCACACAAAAATGAACTCAAAATGGATTAAAGACAAATGTAAGACCTGAAACTGCAAAACAACTAGAAGTAAACAAAAAGGAAAAAGCCCACAATATTGGTCTGGGCAAAGATTTTCTGGATATGACTCCAAAAGCTCCAGCAACAAAAACAAAAATTGACACATGGGATTCCATCAAACCAAAATGCTTTTATAAAGAAGAATGAAATTATGTCACTGGCAGGAAACTATGTGAACCAAAATAAGTCAGACTCAAAATTCAAGGGTGGTATGTTTTCTCACATTTGTGGAAAAGAAGGTTGGTGGGAGGCAGGATCTCATGAAAATCAAAAGGAGATCAGTGGAATAGAGGAAAAGTACCAGGGGGATGGAGGGGAGAGGGAAAGGGAAAATACTTGGGAGTGATACTGATCAAATTATTATACTGTGTGCACTTACAAATATGTAACAAATCCCACCATTATGTATGACTATAATGCACCAATAAAAAATGTAGGAAAAAATCCTAAAGGACAGAGCAAATGAAACAATAAACAGAAGAAAGAGACAATCTACAGAATAGGAAAATATTTCTGCAAATTATTGATAAGTGGTTACTATTCAAATAACTCGACAGGCATGGTGACATACAACTATAGTTCCGGCAACCCGGGAGGCTAAAGCAGGAGGATAGCAAGTTCGAGCGCAGCCTAGGGAACTTAAGAGAGACCCTGTCTCAAAATAAATAAGAAAAAAGGCTGGGGATATTTGTACACTCATGCTTTCAGCAACATTATCACGATAGCAAGCAAGGTACAAGTGTTATCGAAGAATGAACAGATGGGCAAAATATGGAATATACATACAATGGAATGTTGTTTAGGCATATAAAGAAGGAAGTTCTGAAACATGCTACAACATGAAGCCTGAAACCACTGTGCTGGGTAACGTAGCTGGTCACAGGGAGAGATGCACTCTATGGTTCCACACACTTGGGGTGTCTAATAAGATTCATGGAAACAGACAGTATGGGAGGTGGCTAGAAGAGGGAGGGGAGAAAGGGGAGTTGTTATTTGGTGGGTATAGTTTCAGTTAAGATGAGAAGAGTTATGGAGCTGGCTGGTGGTGATGGTTGCACAATAAAGTAAATATACTTAATACCACTGAACTGTACACTTAAAATAGTGAAGATGGTAAATTTTATATTATAATCTATTCTACCACAATTAAATTTTTTAAATTATATAATGGAAACTTGATGACCATTGAAAAATGATTTCCTATTACTCCCTCCCCACACCTTCTGACAGCCACCATTCTATTCACTTCCTTATGCCTCATAAGGGTAGAATCATGCAGTGTTTTTCCTTCAGTGTCTGACTTGTTTCCCTTGGCACAGTGCCCTCTAGGTTTACCCACGTTGTTGTAGATGGCATGATTATTGTTAAATTTTATATGTGTGTGTGTGTGTGTTTGTGTGTGTCATTTTGGTATGTATATTCTACTGTATGTTTATACCATGTTTTTTTAACCCTTCTATATACACAGTGAATAAGTTCTAGAGATTTATCATACAACAGAGCCATACAACATTGTCCATATAATTGACAATACAGTATTGTGCACTTTAAATGTTTAGAGGATACATATCATCTTAGGTTTCTCACCCCTCCCACTAAAAAGCCACATACAAACAAAAGAAAACAAGAAAAATTTTGGAATAGATACATTTTCTCTACCTTAATTGGTAGAGAATTGCAAGAGTATTCATATGTTCAAATTTGAAATGTACACATTAAATGAGTGCTATTTTTTGTATATTAATTATACCACAATAAAGCTAAAAGGGAGGAGTAAAATGTTTCTAAGAGCAAAACATCTGAGAACCTCTGATGCAGACTATCTGTTCCTGTCTTCCAGTTCTTGGACCCTGTTTTCAACACACCTACCCTTCCATTTACTTCACTGAATGCAGAATTATAAAACTCCCCAAACAAACTTAGTTGAAGAGATAAGACATCAGGCATAGCAAGCTAAAGAGAGAATAAGACCCTCAAAATCATTTTCCTCTAGCAATAGTGGCAAGGCCTGGTAAGTAGCTCTGCCAGGCTAGGCTGGGTTCACAACCCCTGCCTGCAGCCCACCAGTGGGAGAATAATAATGCCAGAGCTTAAACAGGAGTTCAGGTGTCTTATCTTTTTCACATTCCATATCTGATGTGATACAACAGTGAAGTAAAGGCAGGTGGAGCCATTTTTTTTTAAAAAAATCAGTTACGATTTATAGGGGAGAAAACACCAAAATATAAAAGAGAGGGCTGTAGTGGGGCACCTTCTGTCTGAAGTCCAGGGGTCCCTTCACCAGGCACTGGCAACAAGATGCCTAAATTGCAAAGCACAGTGGCACATGCCTGTAATCTCAGCATCTTGGGAGGCTGAGGCAGGATGATCACAATTCAAAGCCAGCCTCAGCAATTAAACAAGACTGGAGACCCTGTCTCAAAATAAAAAATAAAATAGACTGGGAATATGGCTCAGTGCTTCAGCGCCCCTGGGTTCAATCCCTAGTACCCAGCAGACAAAATGCCACTCAAGCCTGGAGGTCTACCATTAAAACATGCATTTTTTACTTTATTCTTTGCATTATGTTTATAAGCCATGTAGACTTCTTTTTTTTAAAAAACTTTTTCCATTCTTTTGGGTTATTAGTCTTTTTATTTTATAAGATAAAGTGACCCTCTATATTATTTTTTATTACAGAATAAATATTTAAGTGATTAAAAAATAAAAGCTGTGGTGCACGCCTATAATCCCAGAGGCTCGGGAGGCTGAGGTAGGAGGATCACAATTCAAAGCCAACCTCAGCAACTTAGTGAAGTCCTGAGCAACTTAGTGGGGCCCTCTTTCAAAATAAAATATAAAAAGGTCTGGGGATATTGGTCAGTGGTTAAGCCCCCCTGGGTACCCCCCCTCCAAAAAAAGTTAAGGAAACAGAAGACAAATAAGAGATGACTAAAACAAAAGCTGATTTCTTAAGAGGCAGATGAGTAACAAAAATTATTATGAAAAAAGACCACAGCATCAAATAAGTGACACTAGGAATGAAAAAGATAAAATACAATAGATATGAAACTACAAAAAATTCTATATTAATAGCCTCAAGACTTTTTTGAGAATTAAAATTATCAAAATCAATTAGAGAATAAATAATAGTTTTAGTAATACTTAAAGTCATAATAGAGGTAATATCCTGGAGTTTCCTCTTAAAATACACACTTGTCGAGGTAGTTAAGCACTAGTAAGTCGTTCCTCAGCTGTGGTCTTCTATGACAAGAGTTGGAACTTTGGACCTTGGACTTTGTCAGTCTTGTTTGGAAGGAAAGAGGATGTTGAGAGTATAGCAGAGGGACTGGTCTGTTCCCTGAAGTCAGGTTACCCCAAGGCTGAACCAGGCTGCCAATACACCCCTTCTCACCTCCTCAAGAGTAGCAAACCACCCACCTCACTTAGCCCTTCCCACAATTCCCTCCTCACTCACTGCTTTCCTTCTTCCCTATTCTCCTCTTCCCCCTCTGAGCCTCCCTTCCTTACCCCCATCCTCTGTTGAAAGAAAAGAATAGCTCCAGGTGCCATGCTACCTCACCCAACATCCTACCCTCTCCTGGCTCCTGGCAATTTCAGCCTGAAGAATTCAGCAAAGAGGTAAAGTCCTGAGGCCTAACCCTATGCCTGTCTTGGCCCATTCCTCAAACTCATTTCTCAGTATGATCTTAAGAAAAAACAAAGGGACCCCAGGGGTAAAGGATATGCAGTAACAGGTGATAGTTGTCTAGCTCTGAGCCCTGGTACTAGAGCTAACCCAAATGATCCATCATTTCGTATCTTGTTCTGTTTGTAATCCAAATAAATGTCTCACATATATAAACAATACTGTGTCTCAAATTTGTCAGTATAGTTGGATGAGTAAAAGTTAAATGTAGTTAAATTTGCTATTCATTCTATTCCAACTGTGAACAACTTAGTATCTCCAAAAATACACACTATGAGTACCACATACAAGCATGTATGTGTTGGGAAGTAGAAAACCATTAAATATTTTAATGACAAAAAGAGCCATCTCCTTCAGGAAAAGAAGGGGATGACCAGTGTACCTGACATTACTGTGGTCAAGTTGATGTCTCTTTATGGTTCTATCCATGGGGTGGGTGGAAAGGAGTCAACACAAATTGAATTCAGGTAGGAAGTCTTCCTTTGTGGATCTTGACAGAGATTTAGTCTTGGATTGACCCCCAGCCCTTAGTTGTTCCTAAAGCAGGTAATTCCATGGACTCCTTACCTTGCTCAAAGACTGGGAGATAAGATGGGAACTGGAAGGCAGATATTCTCCGAGATGCCCAACTTCCGCTGATGTTTGGAGTGACCAGCCTGTCCAGATACAGAAAAACTGATGCTGCAATGATGTCAACCAAACCCAAGTCCAGGACACATGACCAGGTTTGTTCAAGTACATGAACGAACATAGTTAGGAGGATAAAAATCTGGATCATAGCAGATATTTGGTGGTTCTTACCAAAGTCGATCTTTGGCAAATGTGAATAGAAATCTAGCTCTAGGAAATGAAAAATCCACAAGGGTAAGAGAGAGGTACCACATCATGAACATTAGCCAGTTCAGGGAACTGTGACTGAAAATCCCTAAGGTAGGTCCCCAGATACTCCCACCTATCTCATGAAATGCCTAAAATCCAGAATAAGAACTATCGACCTTTAAGCAGGTTGGGCAGGACGGGTGGGGCTAAGTAAGGCTAACTGGAGCTGGAACCAGTATTATTCTGAACTGCTGACACTCTGCCACTCCAGTACAGATGAGGGCTCTGAGAATGGAGTATGATGGGTATATAGAGGAGTATACAGAAGTAATGATGAAGAATGGTGAGGAAACAACTTTCTAGTGTTACTTGTGACTGGGTCTATTTACCATCTGAACTTCTGGGTCCCCCTCTAACCCTACCGAACTTATATAGGTTCAGTTTTGGAGATTAGTGAGCTGCCTTCTTCGAAGTATCCACCACTCTCTAACATCAGAGACCTAGGAGGTAGAGGGCTTTCTGCTTGGGCTTTATACAGACTCAAGGGCTGTTAACAAGTGACCAACTCAAAACCTCCCTCTATGGTTACCTCTGGAGGTAATATCATAGGAAGCCTGAGTGTGTTTTTATGTAATCTATTAGGCCCTTAGAAGTCTTCTTTCCAAAAATATCTTCCCTGCTCTAGATCCACCTGGTACCTAAAGTTTTACCATTAGGGTCCTTAAAGTTGCTCAAAAAGTCTCTAGAGAAATATAAATATAACTCTTAACTCAGGGTAGGAGTAGGGGATTGGTGCAGAGTTACACAAGAACAAATGAGTGGAAGCCCTGAAATTCCTTTATCGGGGGCACAGAGGGCAAAGGAGTGAAGTATGAGTGGGGAAGTGGAAGAATTAAGGGTGTCTATCTAGAAGCTGTTTTCAGAGAATACATGGTTTGTAATTACACTGCATATTTATTTAGGGTAGCTTTGACTAAGACTGATAGGGATTTGGTATGCCAGACTCTCCCCATAAGCCACTCCTTGGCTCCACCACTGCACAAGAAAATAAGCTGACTACAAAGACCTTGGAAATCCAGACACAAAGACCTGGACTTTGAGGGGAGCTGTCAAATTCAACTCCCTCTCCCTGAGCCACTGTGCTTGCCAGAAGCAGGTAAACACAACAGGACTGAGCTAAGGATTATCCACGGGGGATCTTGTATCCTCTGAAGGAACTACTGGCAGCACTCCCATCCATGGAGAGGCCAAAGAAAGAAGTGCAGGACTTTGGGTCAACAATGGCAGGGAAAAGGCACATAAATTGTGGCTGTATTATCCAGTCACAAGATGCAATCATACTGCTGCTTGTCACATGATGTCTTTTCCCCTCCTCCTTTGGTCTTTCCCTCTTCTCCTTTCCCCTCCCTTTGCTCTGTTTTGATTTGGTTAAAATAGATGCAAACCCTGGTCTTTTCTATTTTTACTACCCAGCAATTACATAATCCACACCGTAATTGCTGACTTGCAAAACTATTGGCAACAGTAGAAAAACCCTGGAGTTTTAAAAAGGAAAAGGATTATTACAGTACAAAAGCCTTTGGCAGCTTTACTGACTGGTAAAGCATCTGTAATCGTCACTTGCCAGTGGAAGTTACATGGGCCCTGGGAACATCCCCCACACACATACCTCAGGGAAAGTGGGCTAGGGGATGAGAGGCAACCTGGCTAAGAGGAAATGGCAGTGGGTGGGGGCTGGGCTCATATTTAATAAATGCCCTCACCAAAAAAGTACTCAAGATTGAGTGCCAGATTACCAGGGGTACCTTTTACTGCTTTTGTTTCTTGCTAGGGAGTGAAGTCTCCAAAGGCCAGGACCTTGCCCTCATCAGCTTCCCGGCCTTCCTTCAACCTGCAACATATTTCTGCAAGAGTCTGAGGGAGGGAAGACTACCTCAGTTAAACAGGTGCCTGACAGACACAGGAGCAAGGAAGATTTCAAGCACAAAGAGCTTCTCTGCAAGGCTTTCCAGATAGTAAGCCAGAAACACATTATTCAATTATTTCACAAAATGGTCCAATAAAAATATAAGAACTAGTGGTCTGGTAAAGGGTTTCACAACCAAAAAGAAATATTTCACTGAGCCAAAATTCTCTGTATGTTGAATGTGGGTAATGCAGTAGATTAAGGAGGGTTAATGTCTTCTTTCCCTGATTTTGCCAATGTTGCCACATTCCTGACCGCCCCCCCCCCCCAAGAATCAAAGTGATCAGTCCAATTTGGATAATTGTATGTGACCATTTAAAATATTTGCCAAATGTGATATACTAGAATGGGTGATGAGATGGAACTGTGAACAACCCAGGTCAATCAGGAAGGCAGGTATTAATCAAAATAAGATACAAACATAACATTACAACACAACCATGATGAAAGGTTATAAAGGGAAAGTATAGGGTGCTAAGGGCATTTAGAACAGTATGACCAGATAGGGTCTGAAGGTTCTTAGAATATTACCCTAAGGACTTCAGGGTTCTTTCAATTTGGCACCTTTGTTTCCTTCTGTCCCCTATCCCTCCCTCCTTCCTATATTTATTGGGTTTTTACTATGCCAAAGATAATACTAAGTTCTTTACATGTGTGGTCTCATTTGATTTTTATAACAAACTTACAATTCAAATTCAGCACTTTAAGATAAAAGGATCTGTTGAAAAAAGCTGAACCTAGCCGGGTGCAGTGGCACACACCTGTAATCCCGGCAGCTCGGGAGGCTGAGACAGGTGGATGATGAGTTCAAAGCCAGCCTCAGCAACAGAGAGCTGCTAAGCAACTCAGTGAGACCCTGTCTCTAAATAAAACACAAAAAATAGGGTTGGGGATATGACTCAGTGAATGAATGCCCTCGAGTTCAATCCCTGGTACCCCGCATCCCCCACCAAAAAAAGGTGAACCATACCATATTCTCTGTAAGAGAATGATATACCATTTATGACATGGATTAATTAAGACACTTCTGGCAGCAGGTGACGATTCAAATCAAACTTCTATAAGGGGTAAAAAAAGGGAAAGTCTAGGTCCACGCAAAATAAGCGTCCAGGATTCCACCAGTTTAACACGTGGTTACATCCAGGTACTCAAGACACCATCTGATCTCCAGTTTTCTCTATCTCACAGCTCAGCTGTCATCTGTGTTGCCTTCATTCTTGGGCAGTATTCTCCTTAGGGTGGCAAGATGGTCTCCAGCAGCATGGGACTTACATTCTGTAGGGTCAGGGCAACCGAGCTGGAAAGGAAAATAAGAGTGCACTTCTTAATAGTTCTAACAAAAACCCTGAGAGACCTGATTGGCCTGGATGTGGGTCTATGCCCCTGCCTGCCAAGTACTATTCTCTGACTGGCACATGACTATGTGTCCTCCAAGAGATGAACTTACTCCACTGGAACCACTTCTGAAAATAGGAAAGGAAGTGGTCCCCTAAAGAAAATAAAAATGCTCTTATTTAAGAAAGGAGAATGGTGAATAGTCAAAGCTCACTGACCTCTATTGTTCTCAAAGTGGGTGTTGAGACCATACAATAGGTTCTTCCATCAGCCAGGTCTTCCCTGCTAAGGCATGCGCAAAAATACTAAGTTCAGTGTGGCACTGACTAGATTCACACTGCTCAGAGACCATGACTTCTTACTTTAAGATACTAACTGAAGGGCTGGGGAGGTGGCTCAAGTGGTAGCGCGCTCGCCTGGCATGTGTAGGGTGCTGGGTTAGATCCTCAGCACCACATAAAAATAAAATAAAGATGTTGTGTCCACCTAGAACTAAAAAATAAATAGTAAAAAATTCTCTCTCTCTTTAAAAAAAAAAAAAAGATACTAACTGAAGTCTTACTATTTATTTAGGTCCTTGCTCAGAACAGTTTTAAAGTTCCAAGATTTTACAGAAGATTTTTCCCAATTTTTCTTTACCCCTAAATGATAGACCCTACTCGGCAATTGCATGGCTGGGAAGGGTATAGCTCATTGGCTCTTTAACCAGCATCCTCAGGTTCTGCATAACTCACAGGGAAGGAGAAATATGACAAAGTCCTCCGTGTGGACATTTTTTTTTTTTTTTTTGCTTCCCTTTTGAAGTCTGAACGGAAAACAGCTTTCACTGGGCAGAAAGAGGAATATAAAATGATAGCTGGAACATTCACAGAGCAAGATTTTGGAGAACCACTGTTAAACATTCTGAACTATACAGCACTACAACAATCAGATGTCAGCTGCAAACCCCCTGTCATTGTGCATTCTTTTAAAAGCTGCCTGGATCCTCCCATCCCAAGAAGAAATCCAATGGTCTTCCCAGAATCTCAGCAAATTACCAGCAGTTAATACTCTTAGTAGTCTCTTTGGCTCTGCTCCAACTCTTGCTAGAGCTTTGATCTTTTTCACATCTCACCTCCTGAGGCTGGTCTCTTCTCTCTGCTCTAAGCAGTCCCAGATGTGGGACTCAGCTCTTTTTCCATGCTTTACTCCAAAGAAAAAATATGTACACACAAACTCACTCAAAGCATCATGTGTCTGTCAGATTTCCCTGAAAGTATAAAGAGACAGAGATTTTATATTACCCTGCTGCTTGGTCCTTTTATCCATTCCACATGCTCCTCACATTTTGTTGGTGGTAGGGACTAAATTCCCCTTATATTATTCAGAGTACCTTAGCTCTCCATCCCCCTTCCAGAGTTGGGAACCCACTAAGAACCATTCACTCCAGGTTTCTCCCTGATCGGCACCAAGGAACAGTTAAGAACTTTTACTCTCTTGTTGCTACCACCATTCTGTAGTGGTCAAAGGAATGGAATGATTTTTTTCCCAGTACGAATACGAATTATATCACCCCTCTTTACAAGAAGAACTAGTCAAAGTTTTTGTTTTAAATAAATTTATATTACACTACCCTAAATTCTCCACCTCAGAGAACAGCTTATGTAACAAGTCTGAAACAATCCCCATTATGTCCACTGACACTGAAATGTGAGTAAGCAAAGCAACACTTCTGTCCCAGAGACACTGCCAATCTTTGAAAGACAAGGGAGTATATATCCTTGCCACCTTCTGATGGAATTCCTGCTGTTTCCAGGCTGGAGTTTTGGAGCTTCAAACTTCAGCAAAATAGGTAAAACTAGAGTAAGTTTCAAAGACTCCTTTCACCTAGGTTGGTGAGTCTGGAACCAAGGTTAAAACCAGTGAGAAAGCCTCTCCAAAAGAGAGGCAAGGACAGATGCAAAGAACAGGTTTCCTCCCATGGGCTAGGCCAGCTTTAAGCCTTGCTTTCCTGAGCCACTCATGTTTCCCATCCTTTTCTAAGAGCATGGGACAAGCAAGGCTTCCCACGCAGAGGCCCCTGCATCAGAGTCAGAGGCAGGGAGGCTCTGCAAGGCTGTGAACACCAAAAACAAGTAAATCCTAGCAAAGAAGAATCCTGAGCTTTGAATTCCTTTATTCATCACTCCAAAACATGCAACTGCAGACAACATAGTAGCATTCCTTAGGGATCCTTTTAGTTCCTGGGAAGATAGGGTGAGAAGTCTCTAAATTCTTCCCAGAAGCTAAAATTTATAATACCAAAGTACATTAACAAAGAAAGGATAAAGGTAACGATGTAGAATATATATTTTCTATCTTATATAAGAAACTGGCAAAAGTTAACATTTCATTCTTTAATGCCATCATTAGAAAAATACAGCCTTAAATAAAAGAAATTACTATAAAAATTATATAAAGTAACTTGTATACATTCTAAGTCAAACAGGAATGATTTTCAAAATAAATGGGAATCTCCTATTCATACTGTTCCATGCTTTCTATTTTTACTGACACAAAAACCTACTTCAATGTTTTAACAGCCACACAGAATTTCACAGTACCCCTACTCATGGATATTCACCATTGCAATGAAAATCCTTCTCTAGAAGACTCTGGGCATAAGGGTGAGTGATTCCTTAGATGAAATCTGTTTGCTTCGCTGTAACTTGCCTATTTGTATTCTATGCCATTTTATATTGGGTTTATAGTATTTTTCTTATTGATTTGTAGGATCTCTCTAAAGATTGTAGATATTAATCTATCATCTATTACATATAGTGCAAAAATAATCTCCTAGCCTGTTGGCTCTCTTCTAACTTTGTTTATAGTAACTTGTGCCAGAAACAAGTTTCTCTCCTCTCTCTCTTTTTTTTGGACCTAGGGCCTTGCATATACTAGGCAAAACGTTCTACCACCGAGCCACATCCCCAAGCCAAGTTTCTCACTTTTATGTAGCAAAACCAATTACAAATTACTTAGAAAAAAGTGAAATGGGAGCAATGCACCTCAAGCTCTGAGCCACTATGGTCTCTTCCATTTAGGTCCCTTGATAAAGTGGCTGGTTAGACAGTTATTTTCCGAGTTCTGGTTTTATAGCCAGGGTGACAGTGAAAATTGATCAAGAAAGGGCAAAAAGAACTATGAGGATTTTTGTTTGTTTCCAGTAATTTGGGGTTGCTTTTTTAAATGTTTGAAGTCATAGTACTAACAATGTTGAAGGAATCCTGAATCACTGAAAATCCTTAAAACAGCTTTATGAACAATGAACTGAGAATTTCCAGACTCTTTCAAACTATGTAAGCTTTAGGGCATTACTTGCTGTCACCATGAAGGGAATGACTGAACACAGCCCAGGAAAAATAAACGTCAGACCCCAAAGGAATACAAAGGCTCAAGAGTCCACTGATTCCTACCAGAGTTTTACGCAAGAAACTTTTAAAAAGTTTCCATTCAGCCTCTCACAGATGATTAGTACAGCCCACTCTGAACTAGAGCAGTTAAAAAAAAAAAAAAAAAAAAAAATCCTAGTGGCCAAATAAGATTTGCCTACAAGAGGGCCAATAGCTTTTCCCTAAAAGTACTTGGCTCCTGTATCTGTAAACAAAGGCCCAGGATCTTAGGCGGTTGTCCTAGTTGGCCATCACTCACCCCAGCAACCCCATTAAACCCCCCACACTATTTAAGCAGGCAGTGTAGAAAGCATACCTGAAAAACTGTCCTGGCCACCTTCCCTCCAGCTGAAACTTGACACTCCTTTATGAACTTGCATTCTGGGCAATGAAAGTTCCAACATAAAAACAATCTTCAGTGTCTAGCAGGAGGAGGAGGAAAAAGAGACTTCTTTGCTTGATATCTTGTTGCCTTGATGTTGCTTCAAAACCATTATTGTTATAATATTACCAAAAAGCATCTTTTTTTTTTTTTGCTAAGTCTTATGCTGAACAACTATACTCCTACTCATTGCTGTCATCTGCTGACCTCCTGGTCATCAAGGACTTGGTCACAGTCTGCCTTTCCATCTCAAGTCAAACCTTTGCCTGGTCATGACCTCCTCTATTTCTACTTCTCATCATTGCTTCTATAACTTCCGTTCTTTAACTTCACTGTGATTTCCAGGCCCTTCCCCACCACTGTGCCACCATCAGAACTCTCTTGGATTCACTTCTTTCTCTAGTCAGCTAAAGGACAACCACTCTCCCACCAATACTCTAGGCCACATTTATTTCTCCTCTTCTATTTGTTGTACAACACAGTTTCTATCTGAATGCAGATGTTCTCAGCTTTAATCCTCCACTTGTTTCATACTGCTGAAATAATCATTAGTAATGAGGGCTGCTTCCTCTATAAATTAATGATCTCCAACATTGGGTGAGTCTTCAGCACTGCTCAGCTATCCTCTTACATGTCTCTCAAGGTCATAGCCAATGGCACAAGAGTTTTTTATGAAACCATACCACTCTCCCCACTATCTCACTTGCTCCTAACAGATGATTTCAACTTCTGCTCAGAAAAAACAAAGCTCAAAGAAAGCCCAACTGTCTCCCAAAATCTCATCAAATCACTCTAACCATTATATCCCTATGAAATAAGACTTAAAAGTACTCAGCAGAACTCAGTGGTACACATCTGTAGTCCCAGCTACTTGAGAGACTAAGGCAAAGAATCACTTGAACCCAGAGATCAAGACCAGTCTGGGCAACACAGTGAAACATCTCAGGAGGGGAAGGAAAAAAAAAAAAAAAAGTGTTTAGAAGAATCTTGGCAAAATGTAAGAAAGTAACAAATGGTGGTACTGGTGGTGATGTTAATCTCAGTGCAGCCTTGACCTTTGTTCAGTTCAAGTTTAAACTTGTCCACCAATACTCAGGATACAGTACTCCCTTTTCCCCAGGAGACTTTCTCAAACAATTTCTACTTGCTGTTTCCCCACAGCATAGGGTTGTGCTCTCAAGAAAAGAGATTAATAGCCCTCTTTATATCTTGCACCCTCTTTTTACTAATTCTTCTCACTTCACAGCTGAACTTCTTCAAAGAGGAGCCTCCCCAATGGGGTCACACCCTTGCCTCTCATTCACGAGCTGCAGTCATGGCCCACTAAAACAGTGAATTACTTTTTTAAAAAAATACTTTCTTAGTTGTTGATAGGCCTTTATTTCATTTATTTATTTATTTATATGTAGTGCTGAGAATTGAACCCAGTGCCTCACACTTTCTAGGCAAGTGCTCTACCACTGAGCCACAACCCCAGCCCAAGTGAATTACTCTTACTTACCAAAAATTCTTCTCTTTGAAAAAATTACCTTAGCAATTAGCAAAAGAGTACAGTGAATGGAAATACAGTGTATTATTGATATAGAATTATAATAGTGAGGGCTGGGGATGTGGCTCAAGCGGTAGCGCGCTCGCCTGGCATGCGTGCGGCCTGGGTTCGATCCTCAGCACCACATACAAACAAAGATGTTGTGTCTGCCGAAAACCAAAAAAATAAATATTAGAATTATAATAGTGAGAGAAATTTTTGATAATATGAACTAGAACAGATTTTCAACACTGTTGATATAAGCAACAGAAAGATTGCTTTTGCTTTTTTAAATGTTTGAAGTCATAGTTCTAACAATGTTGATATAAGTAAGACTATTTACTGTTTTTTCTAAAACAAACCCACCTGTTTTCTAAAACCTTACCTAATTCTCTAGATCCAAATATTGGAAAAAAATCTCTTCTTACTCTGAATTCCCATATCATTACTCTGAATCTGTCATACTATGACTTTCTCTACAATTAAAGTTATCTACATGCTAAACTTAAGTTCCTCAAAAGCAGGCTCAGTTGAGTTATTGCAGAACTCTCTGCAGTTAATAAATATTTGATAAATGAAGAAATGGACTTAATAAGCATATATTATAGAAAGCACAATTTTAGTTCGAAATCAATCTAATTGGCCCATTAAATCAGGCCCCCTGAAGAAGAACCTCCACTGACATTTTGCTAACCTAATAATTAGCTTTCCTTAATAAACTTGCATTCATTCACATGTTGTAATTTAGGTTTTTACTCACTTAAATATGCCTTGAAAATGCAAATTCTGGGACTATTTCCTTTTAGGACCAGTCTGGAAGAACTAAGATAAGTCAATGAGGTAGGAATTATCCAGGCTGAAGGCAGTGAGCCTTCTCCCTTACCCCCAAATACTTCAACTACTTTCACATAACCATGTCAGCTCCTCCGCACAGGTCTGGCTTTGCCCCTTGCCCAACCTCCCTAGATCTACTCATTTCAAAGACAAGGAAGTTGATCTAGAAAATCTAAAAAGTTTTTTTTTTTTCTGGTACTAATATTCTGTGAATAATTGCATATTACCATTTGAAAATCAGATTTTATTCTGAAAAGCAGAACGCTTAAAGAAATGCAGTAGTATATCCTTTTTTTTTTTTTTTTTTTTTTTAATATTTATTTTTTAGTTTTCATCGGACACAACATCTTTGTTTGGATGTGGTGCTGAGGATCGAACCTGGGACGCACGCATGCCAGGCGAGCGCGCTACCGCTTGAGCCACATCCCCAGCCCCAGTATCCTTTTGTGAATATACTTTGTGCCCCCCAACACTCTCAATATAACTGTTAGATCATCTATATGAGACCAGTAATGCTCCCAGGGCACAGGACATAGAGGAACTTCTTCTAAAACACTGACATTCCTATCCCACATCCCTCTGAAGAAGCTAGCCCCTAATCCTTACCTAGGCAGAATTACAGACTTGGAGAAGCATGCCAAGGGTAAAAAGGTGGCCAGGAATGCATGATGGAAAACACAAGGCAAGGTTAAGTGACAGGTCCCAGTCCCTCTGGAGCCAGAACTTACACCTCCCAAGTTTGCTTTACAGTAGAGAGCATAATTTCTAGCAGGGCTAAAAACCACCAATGGCAAACAACCAAAGGGCAGGGCCAGTGTGGGTAAGCAAAAGTCAGAGATAAGCAAAAGAGGCTCCTGATTTAGTATCCAAACAATCAGGAGGAACATCTATAATGTAACTCTTTGGGTAAGATCCAGTTTGCCAACAGGAAATCTCCTATCTCCTTGGACCTCTTCATTTGTTCTCATCCTTTACGAGGAGAGATCATGTGACTGGGACCCAAGTGACACTAGCTTACTAGTTTTGGAAATACCTAAACAATCACCAGTTCATAAAGCAGAAACTTCTAATAGTGCCTCCATTTCCTCCCTCCTCCCCATAAAATCTGAGCAGTAACACTTATTATGAACAACCCATCAAAGCTGTGGTATGAGGCTGTGGGAAAACTGTTCCACCCAGCTCAACAAGCCTCAGGAAGAAAGATTCCATCAGTCCTTCACACACTCATTCAAGCACCCTTCCCGGACTCCCCAGAATGCTCCAAGCACTGGACTGTAAGGATTCCCTGTAAGATTCTTTAAAGACTCAAGTCTAATGACTGCAGACCATCCTTAAAGTTGACCCTTTGGATTCAGAACATCTAAAAGGTCATAACTGCCTTTTTATTTATGCTATCAGAATAAGCTAAATAATTTAATCTCATAAGTATAATTTCCAGTTGGAAAACTGAAGTGACTTAAGAGACTCATGATTTTCTACTCACTAAAGCAGGTCCTCCCAAGATTTCCACTAGTTAGTGAATACCCAAGTGGAGGTAACATGGGATTCCAAAACTAAACAAACATCATGACTTCAAAAAATTCTTTTATCATTTAACTAACTCAGACAAGCCTTTCCCTCACTAGTCAAAGTCAATACACTTTTACTGTATTGCTTTCAAAGACTGAAGCCAGAATTCAATAAACTACTACGCCACCACTAACTATGCCATAATCAAACTGGACACCCTTACTTCCAAAACACTTCATAGCTATTTATGGACAGGTTAGGACCCCTACCCCACACCCCCCGCCTTGAATTCAATGGAACATCCAACATTCTCTGGGTTTAGGAGAATGTCAGAGCTCAAAAGGACCAGGGAACAATGCAGTGACTATAAAGTGGTCCTCTTCTGCCCATCTCATAACTGTTCCTAACTCCAGGCTGCAGCTTTTGCATCAGTATTTCCTTCCTTAGAAAATTCACCTTTAAGAGGCAAGGGAATGTGAAAATTAGAAATGGAATTTGAAGCTGAATATCTCAATTTGAGTCCTAATTCTACATTCTAATTGAGTTTCAATGTCCATATAAAAGAAAAAGTAATAAAGAAAAGTATGCAAGATTGTGTTAGCTAAGTTACTGTATTGGTGGTACTCTGTAAATGATACAGTGATTTTTATGTGTTTTGGCTGTTGTTTATTATTACTAAGAACTCCTATCTTTCCCCAAGATCTACCCTTAGATCTGATTGAGATCGCTGTCATGCACTCCTCTCCAGTGTCTCTTAAGATGTACAGCAAAGAAAGAACTAAGATACCACCATGCTTCCCCCAAGCCTGTAAGGGCACCAAATTTAGGGAGTCTCCATGCTTACCACTTCTACTTTACAAGTAACTTTCTCTCTAAATGGAGATCTGTAGCCTACAAAACATTTCTTCTCAGATATACCTTTAGACCTTCAAATTCGACTCCAGGAAACAAATTCATCTCCCACTTCTATAAGAGTGGCTCCCTTTTCTAATTACCCCCTTTCTGTCATAATGGATAGTCTTTCAATTTTATAGGACAAATACTGGCATTATTGGTGACTTACTACTCTTTGTTCTTTCTCCTCTTCCAGCCTTACAGACTATCAAACCAGCAGTTTCTTCCATGAAATGTCTTTAGATTAGCCCTTTCTCTCCCTGGTTAAAGTTATAATCCTACTGTCCACCCTAGTTGAAAACTTATTACTTCAGGCCTATACTGTCACTATAGCTTCCTAATCAGTTTCTCAAATATTATTTTCTGCTTCATTCATTTCAGACACCCACACCATAAAAACTTCCCTGATCACTACTACTTTTATTACAACCACCTACCCAGTAATCTATAATGGCTCTTCATTAGCTAATACACCAAGGTAAAATAATTTTGTCAGCTCACCCATCACTCACAAGTCAGAATTCTGTTTTTTCAATAGTTTTTTCCCAAATCTGAAGACAACTTCTAATAACATTGTGTTGTATGATTTTTTTTAAATATATACACATAGTTATGCCTATATTTATTTCAGGTGAAAGAAGTTCATATACTATATGTTTTTCATGTATATATTACAGCTATCTTCCATGTTAATTATAAATCTACCTCATTATCAATGTATGGACACACCATATTTGACCAGTTTATTATCAATGGCTATTTTGTTATATATATATATATATTTGTCCCTATAAACTTGCCCTTAATAGTAAAGATACCCAGAAGTGGAACCAATGGTGCACTATACACACTTTAAATTTTGATAGATACTGTCAAGTTCAACTTCAGAGTAGTTGTACTAATTTATATTTCCAATCACAAAGTATGAGTTCCTGCTTCCTCAAGCCCATATCAGCAATCCAGTAATAAATATTTTCTTCTTCTCCTTCCTTCCCCTTCCCCTTCTTCCCTTCCCCAGTGCTAAAGGTTAAATGCAGGGCCTCACACCATACTTGCTTTTCCACAGAGCAACACTTCTTCATTTTAATATTGGTTGATCTAACAGTTGAACTATGGTATCTCATTTCTATTTGTGTTTTCCGCATCAGAGTGAAACAGCCTTTTTCTGTGTGTTTTATTGGTTATTTGTATTTATTCTCCTATGACTTTGGCACATTTTCTTTTGTGGTATTTGCTTTTTTCCCCTATTGATCTGTAAGACTTTTGTGTACATTACTGATATGTTTTTTAAAAACCTAATTATCTCCTAATAAATTTATTACTTTAGTTTTAATGTAAAAAACCTCTTCTCCATCTAGAATTTATATGGAAACAGTGAATTTTTTTTAATGGTTAGTCAGTTTTCTATTTTATATAATTTGTCCTAACTATCCTTTCCTAATTGAAACTGAGATCTGTTTCTGGACTTTTTAATCTATTCTGAGCTCTGTTCATCAACAAGAATTCTCCCTTGCAATAGTACTAGTTTTTCTTCATTGTCCACACAGGTCTTATAAAGGTTGCTGCCTATGTTCAAATTGTTTTCCATGCCTGGATAATCATCCTGCTTCTACTCCATAAATCATTCAATGCAAAATCATGGGGCTAAAAAGTAAATGCATTTTCAAAAAGAAATGGCTTTAAAAGAGGAAGATAATGAAAAGAACACATCAGAGGTTCTATAGATGATCTTCTGTGTAGCTGAAGAAGTGGATGGAGCACTTTATTGAGCTGAGCCCTATAGTGGGTTCTGAACAAACAGAAATGAACCAAGAGTTGCTTTCAGGAAGAATAATTAGTGAGAATTCAACTGCTGTGCAAAACACAGTAAGAAGAATTTGTAGTCCTTAGTCACAATTATAGTATGGAAAGTTTCAAAGGAGAAAAAGACCAAGGCCATATGCATGGGCAATATGAATAGTGATGCATCCCTAATAGAGAGCACTTTTTTTTTTTTAAATATTTTTTATTTTTTAGTTATCGGCGGACACAACATCTTTGTTTGTATGTGGTGCTGAGGATCGAACCCGGGCCGCACGCATGCCAGGCGAGTGTGCTACCACTTGAGCCACATCCCCAGCCCCAATAGAGAGCACTTTAAAGTTCAGGGATAGGCCAGTATTAGAATAAAGTTACTTACCTTTTTGCAATGTAAAATCCTGCTCATTACTCTAAAAGTTTAATAAAGCCTACTACACATACAAAAGCTTTAATTGGGGGTTCTGCATCTGGTACAATGTAGATAGAAATGGGAACAAAACATGCTTGAGGACCATCCACAATCTGAAATAATTTAGTGGGAGCAAGACCTCATAGTCAGAGGGACTGTAATACATGAGCTCCCAGGAACTCAGAAATCTAGAGGAAGGAATCAGACTTCCTATAAATTGTTGAATGATACTTTGAGTTAAAATTTAAAAGGGAAGAATAATCCCAGTCAATTGATGGCTTAAGCTGGGATACTTAATCCTTAAACTGTTTAAAAGGAACCAAACTGCATAAGGTTCAGTACACTTACAAACACAGTCACCAGAGGAGGTGCCAATTACTCTGCTTATACAAGAAAGGATCATAGGTTCTACCCTTTCTCCATCCTTCATGCATACAAAGGTGTCAATTCTCAGCTCTTCAATGACATATATCCCCGCCCCCTTAGCCCTCAGATTTTTTCTTTCTAGGACTTCCATTTTATTTAGAATCTAAACCTCAGATAAACCTTTAATTGCTCTTGAATCTTTTTTTTTCCTTTTCTGTTATTTTTTTTACTGTAGAATTCAACTAGATTCCTTGTAGACCTTTAAGAAAAAAAAGTGCAGGGGCTCATACTAAACACCTTACATTATACTCAGAGACTATTAAATTTCTAATAGGGGAACAGTGGAAGATGGTGATGCAAAAGTAATGCCCGATAGTGACATACCTGAGTCTAAGAACAAAACTGGAAGAGAAGGAGATTTGGAATAGGAGAAAGAGAATGGGTTGATAAAGAATTTAATGTGGCTTGAAATGCTGACTTTAGATGCCTAAATGCTATCCAGGTTACAGTTATCAATAGTGTTTTTGTTACTGTGAGATAGGAACTCAGAAGAAAAAAATGCTATAGACAACAAGTTTAAGAGTATTTGACATATTAGTAGAAGATGAAACCATAAGCAGATGGCATCACACCAGAGACAGTATATAAAGGGAGGTGGGAAGTGGGCCAAGGATAGAATCTTAGGAAATGGCCTCATTTAGGGAACCTGTTAGGGAAAATCTAGTAATGGGAAAACAAGTCTTTTACAGATATAGGCCAATTTAGTAAAAACCTATAAAATAACAATATAACCAACAGGCTCTATTTAAGATCTCTGAGTGCCCATTTCAAGTCCTCTTTGTACCTTCCTAGAAGTGAGCTGACTCCCTGATCTTCACATGCCCCTATAGTCCCAACTACTAGGAGGCTAAAGCAGGAAGATCTCAAATTTTAGGCCAGCCTGGGCAACACAGCTAGACCCTATCTCTCATAAAAACCAAACCATAGTCTTTCAAAGGAAATAGCAGACAGACAAGTACTACAGGTCAAAGCCCCAAGGCCTCTTCTTCACCCCTTGTGGGTAAAGGATACTACATGATAGATGTTCAAAGAACATCATACCTAAGTATAGATGAAAGTTGAGTCTTTCCATCTATTTTGTTTTAGGATTAGCTCAGTTAACAATCTAAGATCAGCCAAAGAACAATCTCACTCAAGAAAGGAAAGACATATACATCAGGATCTTCAAAAGACCAGTAGTTTTTAAATCAGGAGTCCTAGAGATTTCTATTTGCTTCGAATGGTCCTTTCCTAGCTATACTGCAAATGGCATGCAGAGAAAGTGGCAGGCTTCTCTTTAGTTACCAGCTGAGCCAGCTACAACTCCTGGCACTTGCTCATCCATCCTGTAGATTTAAAAGGCTCTCCACTTGTAACACTGCCCCACTCAGAAAGCAAGTACCTATCTTCATTCAAGGACTGAGAAATACTACTATATTCCATACTGCCCATGAGATGTAGAAGAAAAGGGACTTAATACTGAAAGTATAAAATGTATCACCCATTCCATAAAAATGAGCTCCATGCTACTTGGCACTGATCTCCATGTGTAGGTGAAAATCCTGAAACAGCATTGAGACTTAAGGCTGATGCTGAGACAAACAGTTCCAAAGTAGGAGGAAGAGTTGCTCAGAGTGTTTTAGAGAAATCCTGACAGAAGTCAAACCTGGGTAAAGGAGCCTTGAGAAGCCCTCCTTCTTTGCATCCATGAACTGATGACATCTATAGCCATGATGGTATCACCTCACTCACCACTTCCCATTTCAATGGAGACAAAAGGAGGAAAGGATTCAAAATGGGAAAAAGAATGCAGAATCCTTAGAGCTCCACTCTAGATCATAGCTGCCTAAGCAGAAGCGCAGTAAGTAGTCTAATATATGGTATGATTCCAGAGAAACTGGTGAAGAAGTGTAGGTAACAAGAGAGCATTTGTTGCCCCCGAAGAATTTTTTCACTGATTGTCATATTACTTTCATCTGGAATCATTTCATTTGCTGTTCATTTTGCAGGCAAAGCCTCACACTTTCAAAAACTATCTTCCACCAAATGCCATATTCTGTAAAATTCTAATAAATATTTTCCAGGAGAAAAAAAATAGTTCTCTAGTTAAATAAGTTTGGAAAATGCTATATTCTCATTTCCCTTTTGGACTTTTTTTTTTTTTTAATTTAAATCTTTTTTTTTTTTTAGTTGTTAATAGACCTTTATTTATTTTTATGCGGTGCTGAGAATGGAACCCAGTGCCTCACACATCCCAGGCAAGTGCGCTACCGCTAAGCCACAGTCCAAGTCCCTCCCTTTTGGAGTTGTATAATGCTTATTAAAAGCTCTTTTTGAGGCGGAGGCAGCTGGAGAGCTAGCATGAAAAGCAGGACAAAAGTCCATCTAAGCTAACAGCCTTGTTCCAGAAGAGCAGCCAGACAGACCAGAATGACATCCAGTTAGCACAATGAGCAGTAGGCAGAGTTCAAGGAGGTCAGTAGAAGGAGATCACTGCATGGGAAGGACTCTACCTACTGAAGCCTCGAAGGAGGAAAAAAAAGAAAAAGGCTTTAATATTAGAAAAGCTACCTGGACCAGGAAAGGCTGGAAAGCAAAGGCCAGGGCTGGGGATGTGGCTCAAGCGGTAGCGCGCTCACCTGGCATGCGTGCGGTCCGGGTTCGATCCTCAGCACCACATACAAACAAAGATGTTGTGTCCGCCGAATATAACTATAAATATTAAAAAAAAATTCTTTCTCTCTCTCTCTCTTTAAAAAAAATAAAATAAATAAATGTCATTTTCTTAAAAAAAAAAAAAAAAGCAAAGGCCACAGACCCTGGTGAGGGACAACAGCAGGATTTTAGTCCTGGATAAGGTTGGGGTTCCAGGCAGGGTGCTGGACAAAGCCTGGTACTGTTAGGTAAAAGGCAAAAATAGTAAGATGGAGAGGAGGCAGAGACTGGGTGGACAGAGATCTATCATTTATGGCACAGAACACATGCCCCAAAATCAGGCATTGGTTTCAAAATACTGGTGATCAGCAGATCCAGTTAATTTGGTGTAGAAGGCTGTGAAGGTTGGGAAGAGACAAAGGGGTGTGGAATATCCAGAAACTTCCACAGAGTTGAGCTGATTCTGTTAAGAAAAGAGGTCCAGATCTTATCAAACACTGGGGAGAAGAGAATAGAGGTCATTTTCATGATAGCTCTCTAAAGAATGTACCAAAAGAAATGACTTAAAATCCAAGAGAACTGAATGAAACCTAAAGAAGTTGCTCTGGACTTAAGATGGGACTGTGTTCAGAGTAGAATTTGTAGCCTGCAGGTGAAGGGAATCCATGAACAACACTGTGAGGAGTTGAGAAGGATATGGATTTGAGTTGCCCCAGAAAAAATTCCCTGTGGAAGGAAAAGCCATGAGAATTCATATCATAAAGGCCATTTGAGAACACTGAAAAATGAAAGTGGATGCCCAGTCAACTAGGAAGACTATGGAGAAACTCAGGCCAAAAAAAATTTCTATATCTGAATCATAAGGGCTACCCTTAAAAGTTTTTGGATCTATTTAGTAGGGCAAGGAGGAACTGTACCTTTGTGTACACACTCCAAGTGCTTTGTCATTGCTGTTGACATGGCTTGTGTTGTTTTCCAGCAAAGTCCCATCACAACATAACTCACTGGGAAACAGAGCAAAAGTTGTCTGTGACCAGCAGCCACTGAGGAAGTGCCCTGCCCTTGGTGTCAGTGGTGGCCTCTTTTGCGCCACTAGGTTGCATCACTTCTGGGAAGCTGTACCTCCCTCTTCCTAAGATCTGTGACCACCTCATCTAAAGACATCACAGCAAACCACAGACCCAAAGCTTCTACACTCCTAGTTACTACCCTCCAAACAACACTGTCTGTAATATAGCATGCTGGTGGGAAAATCTCTCTACTCAGCATCCCCTCTTTTGGGGTTAAGAACCATAGTCTATTCTCACCTATTTTTTGTTTGTTTGTTTGTTTTCTTGGTACTAGAAACTAAACCCAGGGACAGTGTACCACTGAGGCCACAACCTCAGCTTTTTTTTTTTTTTTTTTTTTTTTGAGACAGGGTTTCGCTAGGTTGCTTAGGGACTTGCTAAGTTGCTGAGGCTGGTCTCAAACTTGCAATACCCCTGCCTCAACCTCCTAAATCACTGTGATTACAGATGTAAGCCACTATGCCAAGCTAGCTATTTGTCTTTTTATAAACAAAACTATGAAGGAAATAGTTTCTTTAGGGAGTCAGTTTCTCTTTTCAGCACCTTTACCTCAATTTCATTGTGACTTTTTTCTGTTTCTACAACTAGGTGGGCAGTGTCCTCTCTTCTCTACTCCTTCCTTAGTCTAGTTCTCAGAATCAACTTCACAAACTCCTTTACACTTTCATTTATATGACCAAGATGCTTTATCATCAAATCCCTTCCTGGAGGGATGTGTGTGTGTTTGCTGGGAATTGAACCCCCAGGGCCTTGGACATGCTAAGTATACTCTCTACCACTATTCAATAGGGTCTCAGAGATTTAAATCAAGAGGAAGAAATTTCAGTTGTGGAATTCCAAGCAACAACAAACAGCTGTGCCAAGTCTTTGAGGGATAGGACACATTATTGGAACCTCTGAAATTATACCACTTAACAGACCAGACTTTTTATTCCATCACCTGACACCCTTCTGCTAGTCCAGAGACCAGGATCCCCTGGATCAGGGCCAGTACTTTTTGCCACCTGGTCTCCCTTAGAAAGGCAAAAGAGAGATACCTCTTGTTTACTCAGTACTAATTCATTGTAACAGACACACAACAGGTGTCACCAGCTCAACACACAAGTGAAGGCATACCACACCCTCACCTCTTACCCATCACAGCTTACTCCTTGAGACACATCAGATTTCATGTGGAGGACAGGATGGAGCCACTTAAGCAGTAAGCCAGTTACCCATGGTTATTTTTGACTTGTGGGCTACACTGAAAATGTAGAGGTAAAGAACAAAGGCTTTTTTAATCCTCCCCTACAGCGTATTGGTATCATTCCCATATATGTTGTTGCAGCATTTCTATATATAGAGCCTAGTATTCTATAAACAGGATCCTCTGGCTAAAAGGATCACTCCAAGCAAAATTGTGAGGTAGAGAAAGATAGTATCTTCCTGTCTTTCCTCATCCTCCTTTCCTAAATCTCACAAGAGACAGAAAAGCTCTAGAAAGTAGTATGGACTTTGAAGCTGGACAGACACAAGGAATAAACCTAGCTCAGCCTTTTATTAGTTGTGTGACCTTGAGCAAGTTATATAACTTCAATGTTCAACTTGCCTATGTACAAAAATGAGGATGATATTTTTTACTGGTTCATATTATAATTAAGAAAATACATGAAAAGCATCTAATACATGCTTGACTCTCAAGGGGTAACTATCTGTTTTTCCCCATTTAGTTCATTATGCACCTGGTGCCCTCAAGATATTCTCTGGCTGTCCAAAGCCATGAAGTGTTCCCCATACAAACCTTCCTTTCCTTTCCTAATCCCTATCAAAGTTCCCAAGATTCTATCTCTTATGAGAGCTGACCTATCACACTGTTAAAGGAAAGCAAGTCTGATGGTGAAATGAATTCAAGTACAATGTAAACAGTATTGCTGGGTTCCTACATTAACTCTGTGGGGGTGTTTCTGTATTTTAAAAAGGAACTTAAAAATTCAAATGAAAGAATTATAATGGTGAGACTCTCCCACAGGATAAAAAGACTACAGTGTCACCTCTTTCCTTGGGAACACAGCCTTCATGACTCTCTGAGATGAAGATGAGAAATCAGATCTACAGAATGTCAGCTCGGATTGCTGTCATACCTCAAATCAGTAACAGGTCCAGAATAGAACTTGGGAGCCTTAGCTGCCCCTCCTGCTATAGCCAGCACACACCACTTCCTTAGCCAGGAAGTTATAGTGATACTTTTTTTCCTAGGAGGTTTCCAACACTATTTTAAACTCTTTGGAATCAAGCAATAGAATTTGAGGATAGTCAGAGCCTTGGAACAGTCTATGGGAGGCCTGGGCCCCATTTCCAACATCACATTTTTCTTTTCCTTTCAAAATGGTCTCAATGAAGCACCGATTAACACAGGAAGTAGAAAGGACCTGCATCCTAATTTCTCTCGCCATGATCCAGAAAGAAGGATCACAGAGTAATTTCTAGGCTTACCATATACAGGATCACAGAAGCAGATTATTATGCTAAAATCAGCCTTAGTATAATCACCTGGCACAATGTGCTATGCTCACTATAAATCACCATTCAGCATAGGAATTCTCATTGCCAGGTATTCTTTAGCATTTTTGTGTGTATATTCAACTTGACTTTCCTGGAAAGCCCCTGGGGAGCCAGGAATACCAGCCAGACTGGGTTCTCAGGAGCCAGACATCTCTTGTGGGTGGAAAAGGCTGGCTGGCAGCTTCAGCAGGTGGTATAAAGAACTGAAAGTGAAGTCTAGGTGAGGAAGGGACTGGTCCAGGCAGGATTACCCAACAGTATGTGTTTAGGAAACTGGCAGAGACTATGACAACAAATATTTTAAATTATTTTTTTAAATGTTTATATTTAGTTTTAGGTGGACACCATATCTTTATTTTATTTTTATGTGGTGCTGAGGATCAAACCCAGTGCCTCACACATGCTAGGCAAGCATTCTACCATTTGAGCCACAACCCCAGCCCTTAAATTATTTTATATTTATCAAAGTAGTCACTACAATAAAAATCAGAATTTTACTACATCTTCCTAATTCTTTGCTGTATTTCCTTATACTTTTTTGCATTCAATACTGATTTTGATATATACACTAAGGACTCAAATGCTTTAAACTTTAAAGTTCTTAATTTGGCCCTTTGCTTCAGGAAGAGGGAAGAAAAACCAAGAGTCTGAAACTTCAAGGTCAATATTCATTTCTTCATTCAGCAAACACTTCCTGAGGGGCTAGTAAGTGCCAGGTCTTTGATTATCCTGAGTAACGAACTAAACAGATATGGTTCCCATATTCCTGGAGCTCACAGTCTAGTGAGAGTAGCTGAGAATAAAAACAGGATCCACAGCCAAAGGTCTATACTGCAAAACAAGATTCCTCAGCCAGCAATGAGATGGCAGCAGAAGAGTCCATAAGCAGTCAAGGAGCTATTCAAGATGAGCTGGTTCAGAGAATGACTTCCACCCCTCACTTCCTATGTGCAAGGGAAAGAACCACTGTGATGGGTTGAGTTCATCAATAACATGATGACTGATGCCCCTCACAGCTGGTGCAGCCACACAGTTGCTCCTTTTCTGCTCATAGCCATGTTCTGAAAGCTGTGAGATCCTGAAAACTTTAAATAAAAACACAAAATCTGAGCTATCAGAACAGAAATTCTAAAAGATACAACTGGCCAGAAGCAGGAATCATAAAAACAATGGCCAGAATCAGCTGAGGGATATCCCCAATCTTGTCACATCAGGTCTCTGACTGCATGAAAAATAATTTAAAAAGGAGGAAAGCTGTGAAAAAGAGACTGATTATAATGGTCAGGATACCATCAGAAGTCTCTTGAAATGAGTTTCTGCACTACAATATGAAGTGGGTAAGAACTGGTGAAAGGCTATGGCCTGATACGTTAGACAAGGGAGACATATCAGGAGCTCAGTTCTGGCACTGCCAGAAGTTGGGGAAGGTGGAAAGCCAACAAGAGCATCAGCAGGAGCCAGAGAATCAGAGCAGTATCTACAGAGATCTCAAAGTACCTCACCTCTTTGGGTTTCTGTTTTCTTTATCTGAACATGGAGATGATGGTAACAGCATATATTAGTTCCTTAGGTCTGCTACAACAAATTGACATGAATTGGATGGCTTAAAACAGAAATTTGTTATCTCACAGTTCTGGAAGCTACAAGTCTGAAATTAAGGTGTCAATAGGCCCACACTCCCTCTTAAAGCTCTAAGGAGTTCTTCCTTGCCGTCTCTAGTTTCTGGTGGTTGCTGGCAATCCTTGGAGTGCAAAGCCATTCCTGAGCTTATAGCAGCATAACTCTAACCTCTGCCTCCACTGTCATGTGACCATCTGTATCTCTCTCTCTCCTTAGAAAGTCATTGGATTAGGATCTGCCAATAGGATCATCTGAAACTTGATTATATCTGCAAAAACCCTATTTCCAAATAAGATCACATTCAGAGGTTCTGGATGTGTATATGAATTTTGGGGGAATGGACCTAACAGAGCATCAAACTCATAATAGGGGGCTTATGTGTGTCAGTGCTCCAGACTATGCTATAATGCATTCTATGTAAAGGTTAATCACCCGTCATTATTGTTTCTGTCAGGCAGCAGCTGCCAACAGGACATGTAAGTGCTCTGTTATATAAGAATCACCTTACCTCCATCTTGAGTTAAAGAATGGAACTAGAGTTCTGAAAAGAGATGATGAGGACAAAGACAAAGCAAAACAGGTTTACTACAGTACTACCCTGGGTTCCACCTCCAGCAGGGGGGGGGGGGGGGGGAATAAAAGGAAGAAAGAAAGAAAGAAAAAAATCATTGGAAAAATGTTCAAAGGACATGAATAAGTCAAAGAGAAAAATACAAAATCCAAAATATATTTGTAAAGATGTTCAATCTTTTATATTCAAAAAATACAAATTAAATCATATTTATTGAGTGTTATACCCCAGTTGATATTCTAAACATTTTAATTGAACTGATTTATTCCTTATAATAATCCTTTAAAATAGGTGCTATTATCATCCCTACTTTACTAAAGATGAAACTCAGACAGAGGAAGGTAAATGACTTGGTCACACAACAAGCGGTTGAGTCAGAATTCAGGCTATAAGAAGCTAGTTCCAAAGACACCTTCTTTACTCTTGACTATCATGTGACCTGTTAGACGGATAAGATATATCACCTGTAGGATGGATAAGACAAAAAACACAATGCCAGTCAGCCATGGTGGTGCACACCTGTAATTCCAGCAGCTCGGGAGTCTGAGGCGGGAGGATAGTGTGTTCAAAGCCAGCCTCAGGAACTTAGCAAGGCCCTAAGCAACTTAGCAAGACCCTGTTTCAAAATAAAATATAAAAAAGAGCTGGGGACGTAACTCAATGGTTGAGTGCCCTGGGTTCAATACCTAGTACCAAAAAAAACCCTGCAATGCCCAGTGTGATTAAAACTATAGAAAGTCATGTGCTACTTTCTTTTTTTTTTTTTTCCTCTCTTTTTTATTTTTTTCTCTCTCTCCCAGCAATTCAAAAGGCTAAGGCCCTAAGCAACTTAGTGAGACCCTGTCTCAAAAAAAAAAAAAAAAAAGCCTGGGAATGTAGCTCAATGGTAAAGAAAGCACCCGCTACGTTCAATCCCCAATACAAAAAAAAAAAAAAAATTTTACACATATACATGCTTATACTCTGTGAGAGAGGATTAGCACATAAAGAGATGGTTAATAATAAACAAGGGTTCAGATTAAGTGCTAGGAAAGTGGTACAGGTAGTGTGTATGTTCTCCCACCCACTTACATATCTTCTTCCCCATACTTTGTTCCAGAAAGAATATAAGGAGGGGCTGGGGATGTGGCTCAAGCGGTAGCACGTCACCTGGAATGCGTGCGGCCCGGGTTCGATCCTCAGCACCACATACAAACAAAGATGTTGTGTCCGCCGATAACTAAAAAAAATACTAAAAAATTCTATCTCTCTCTCTCTCTCTATCTCTCTCTCTAAAAAAATGTTTAAAAAAATTTTAAAAATAAATAAATAAATAAAAAAGAATAAGGAGAGCACATCTACACACCCTCCCAAGTTCTTTAACTTTCCCCATCCTCCCTCATCCTTTCCCTCTTCTTTCCAGAAGCCAGGTCACTCACAGGGTGAAAAGGGGATACAAGAGGGATGGAGGAGCCAGGTACAGTGGCCCACACCTATAACACCAACAACTTAGGAGTCTAAGGCAGGAGGATCTCAAGTTCAAAACCAGCCTCAGCAACTCAGTGAGGCCCTAAGCAATTTAGTGAGACCCTGAAAAGATAAAATACAAATGGGCTGGGGATGTAGCTCAGTAAAGTATCTCTGGGTTTAATCCCTGACTGACTGACTGACTAAATAAATAAATAAACAAACAAACAAACAAACAAATAAATAAATATATTGTATCCACCTAAAACTAAAAAATAAATATTAAAAAAATCACTTTTGATCATAATTACTTTTTATCATATTCCTACTATGTGCTATTGAATTTAAGACGTCAAAGGAACATTCAGGTTCAGCTGACCTGCTAACCTGATTAAATATCCAGGCCTGATACTAGAAAGAGGATGGAAATTTGAGGTTCTCCTAGGGCTATGACACAGAAGTCTCAAACTACATACTATTTGACCAGAGACTTTAGGCCCCAATCTGTCTTCTGCTGCTTTCCTGGGCTTTCAGCAGGAAACATTCACAAATTCATTTTCTCTTTCTTTCTCTCCTTCCTCTCCTCATCCCCTACTTTCCTCTCTCCCCACCCCTCCCCCACTCCCCAAGCCCCCAACACACTTAAGTCTGTCAAAGAGAAGAAACAACCTGCTAGAGAAGTATGCAAGATGTGTCAGAAAAAAACAATCATTCCTTTTATAGAAGAGTCTTTCTTTCTCATCTTTGTTGAATGTTTAATAAGCAAATATTATGCTACTCACTATAGGATAAAATCTTAAGAGATGCCTCCTTCCTTTGAGAACTTACTCCATTTGGGAAATCAAAAGCAACATACATACACATTTTTTTTAAAAAGGATTGCTCCTAGCCAAGTGCGTGGTTTATGCACACCTGTAATCCCAGTGACTTGGGAGGCTAAAGCAGAAAAATATCAAGCTCAAGGTCAGTCTCCACAACTTAGCAAGACCCTAAGCAACTTAGTAAAATCCTGTCTCAAAAAATAAAAAGGGTTGGGGATGTGGCTCTATGGTTAAGTGCCCCTAGGTTCAATACCCAGCACCAAAATAAATAAATTCAATTCAATCCAATCCAATTCAAAAAGGACTGAGGATGCGGCTCAGCAGTATAGCACCTGTCTAGCATGTGTAAGGCCCTAAGGTTCAATCCCCAATACCTCAAAAGTGCAGGGGTGTGTGTGTGGGGGCAGGGGGGTTCCAAGATTTCTATTGAATGGAACAGGAAGAATAAAGATGCTAATAAAACAAATGGTAGGAAGAGCAAGAAAAATAGTGTGATACTCTGTTGTACACAGGTTATCTTAAGTTTCAAAATCAATCAAAATTCCCCAATTTTTTTTAGTCTGGGTATGTAATAGGTATATAAATTTGCCCTTTTTTCTCATATGAATAGTAATACTAGCACAATAACCATAAATACTATTATGTACCTCTCTCTAGTTATCTCTTAATAATAGGTCTCCACACCAGTATGTATTTGTATCATTCTTTTTGATAGCTACATAATACAGCAATAACCACCTTTATGGTTTGGAGCTGGAATGTCCCAACAGTTCATGTGTTGAAGACTTATTCTTTTTTTTTTTTTTTAAAGAGAGAGAGAGAGAGAATTTTTTTAATATTTATTTTTTAGTTTTCAGCAGACACAACATCTTTGTTTGTATGTGGTGCTGAGGATCGAACCCGGGGCCACAGGCATGCCAGGTGAGCGCGCTACCGCTTGAGCCACATCCCCAGCCTATGAAGACTTATTCTTAATGCAGCACTGTTCAAAACTGGGAATTATGGGAACTGATTGGATCATGAGGACTCTGACCTCATCAACGAATTAATTCACTGAGTATTCAAAGCTAAATAGACTATTGGGAAGGGGTAGAAACTGTAGGAGATAGAATCCAGTTGGTTCAGAGCCCTTAGGGGCATGCCCTTAGAGACTATATCCTGTCCATAGCCCCTTTCCCTCTCTCTGCTTCCTGGTTACCATGAGGTGAGTGACTGTGTTCCACCACACCCTCCTCAGTATGATGTACTGCTTCACCACAGGCCCAAAAACAATGGAGCCAGCCAAACAGGGGCAGAAACCTCTGAGACCATGAGCCAAAATAAATCTTTCTTTATTTAAATTGATTTTCTCAACTAATTTGTCCCAGCAATGAAAGCTAACATATCCATTATAATTTATTCAACTAGTTTTTATCAATGTTTTGTTGCTGTTGTTATTGCTGTTATCTGGCCTCACACAAGCCAGATAAGCACTCTACCACTAAGCTACACCCCTAGCCCATATATTTTTAAGCAAAATGTACTGATGGCTCTCTACACATTGTTCCCCTCAAAAAAAAAAAATGTTCAGACGTCATTCTTCATATATCCTCTAAGAAATCATGAGTTAATTATTGATAACTGCTTTGGTTTGAATTTAATAGTGCTCCACATCATTTCTACCAAGCTGTAGGTTAGTTTTCTCAGAATCACAAGAAGACACTAAGGAGAACTGGGCGCAGTTGTGCATACCTATAATTCCAGCGACTCGGGAGGTTGAGGCAGGAGGACCACAAGTTCAAGGCCAGCCACAGCAACTTAGCAAGACCCTGTCTCAAAATAAAAAATGAAAAGGGCTGGGGTGGTAGCTCCATGGTAAAGCAACCCTGGATTCAATCCCAGTAGCCAAAAAAAAAAGTCACCAAGGATATGACCAAGAAAATACATGAAATATACATCATCCTTTGAACACTACAGTCACCCTTTTTCTCTATTATCCCTACTAATGGCTTATCAATATTACTTATTTTACTGTGTTTAACTCTCAGGATACTTTAAAGAGCATACACAGTAGTGTTACCTAACTAATAATAATAATAAGCACCCCTTTGACTTCAGTGTTTCTATATCTGCTGATTTTTTTTTTTTTTTTTTGGAGGGAGCATAGTGAAGTAGAATAGGGCTTCTCAGGGTTCAAATTATCAGATTTCCTATTTTCAAGTTAATTAATCTCTCAGAGCCTCCAGTTGGTCACCTATAAAACTGGCAATACCACCTATCTTTCACATAGGCAAAATCACAACACAGGGTGAGAAAACCTATTCAAGAGGAACAAAATACTGTCTCTGTTGAACCAGCACAACCTGGGAAGGTCAAAAAAATGCTTAAAGAAACAGTAGAGGACAAGAAGCAATCTGACAAGTTAATAAGAGAAAGGGTGTTTCTGGGACAGGCAACAGCTTATGCAAAGGGCAAGAGCTGTGCAGAGCCACAATGCAGCAAAACAGATACTAAAAAGAAAACAAAAATATGGATTAGTCAACAAGGACTTATTGAGTGGCTTTATGCAAAAGGTACTGAAAATACAATCATGAACAAGAAGACCCCTGCCCTCATGGAGCTTATAATCTAAAAGGAGAGAAAGACAAACAGGTAAATAGCATTAAGTGATCTGACTAAAGCCAATGGAGGACTAAGATAGTTTCTTGATATACAGTGGCCAAAAAAGATCTCTAAGAGGAGATTATACAGATATACAAAGTTGCCCTCTTTTTTATACAAATACTAATATTAGTTGACATGGTAAGTGAAAGGATAGTTAATGAGATAAAGTACAAGGTAAAAAGTATTCCAGGCAGAGGCCATATGGTATTGCAAAGGCCCTGAGGCCAGAAATAGCTGGAAAAATGATCAAGCGACTGTAAGCAAGTGAAGGTAGGAGTAAGGAAGGAGGAGAGTAGCCTGGAATGAGATTGGAGAAACATAAGATATTGCAGATCTTCAGACAATTTGGGCCAAATTGTTCATGATTGTTTATTCCAACCTGATACATTTGGACTTGAGTATACAGGTAATAGGGATGTAACAGAAGATTTTAAAGGAGAAAGATAACATCAAGTTGTCCATAGAAAGATGGATGGAAGCAGTATAGAAGATGGCCACAATGGAGAGTGAGGGCAGCTTCAAGGTTAGATAAGGAAAACCAATGTCAGAGCACAGTCAATGTAAATAAAAATGAGAAGAACTCCAGAGGCAAATCTGAAGTGTGACTGGCAGCCTCAGGGTCTACATTAACCTACTTTCTCTAAGTCCAGTGCCAAAGTTCTCTATAAACCCCAAAGATACTGATCTGCAATTGGAGAGATATTAAGGTCTTCCACCTCATCTGGGCTCTGTTCCTACGGTGTCTCATGTTCTGGCACTCTCATAGGAGATGGAGGGACAGAATATAAGACACTGTCATCATTGCATGACAGGCAACAAGACTATGGTTCTAGGATCTTAAAACCCAAATAAAGGATTCAAATTCTCTTCTTGCTCTTTTAGGGATGAGGAGCTGACAGGGACCTCTGTCAAGGGTCAGAATCAGCCTGGAAGATGATCAAACTAGATTCCTGGTCACCATTTCACATCTAATGAATCAGAATATCTAGGAAGAGAACAGGAGTCTGTTTTAAACAAGTATCCAGGCTCCCACTTGACTCCATGGGTAATTTCTACACATTAAAGTTTAAAAATAATAGCTCTAGGAACAGGGTTAATGGAGGAAGGCCCTTACTTAAACCTGGATAGCAATGTCAAAATTAGGGGATGATATAGGGGCAAAGCCAAGCTGGGTATGGAGTGAATAATCTAGAAGGAGAATTCAGAATGAATATGCAATTTGAAGGCCTTAAACCATAAAAGAGAAGGCAGAACATCAGAGCCTGGAGCTTAGAGCAGTGGGGTAAGCAAAGACCAGGAATACATGGGGAAATCATGAACAATGGTCACGATTGCTGACTCTTAGCCTAATTTTCCCAACAGAGCCCTAGAAGGGGAGTGTAGATGTCTTGCCTTACACAGGCCAGGTGACTGGCCATAGACTATCCACTCTGCACACACAACCACTCCATCTAACCTTCAAAAGAGAAACTGTTCGTTGAGTGTAGTGGTGTATGCCTGTAATTCCAGTGACTACAGAGACTGAGGCAGGAAGATCACAAGTTCAAGGCCAGCCTAAGCAACTTACAAGACCCTGTCTCAAAATAAAAAGAGCCGGGGATGTGATTCAGTGGTTAAACACCCCTGGGTTCAATCTCTGGTACCAAAAAAAAAAAAGAGAGAGAGAGAGAGAGAGAGAGAGAGAGAGAGAAACTACTTCTGCTCTCAGTTAGTACTGTTTCTACTCTCATGACTCCTTCTCAGCATATAGAAGAGCTCTAGGCTACACAGTAAAATACAAAAAACATCTAAGGGCTAAAAACTAGTACTACTAATGACTCTCTACTTGGTATATCAGAGCCTCTAACATTGCCTAATTTGAGGACCATTCCAGATCAGAAATCTTGAAATCTACTCCACACCCTTAGATCCTGCCATCTACACATATCTACTCAGTCTTCTACTAATTCTGACTATGCTTCATTGATAGAATTCCTTCCTATAGTCTAAACTCTTATGACCCTCCCAAAATTCCAGATTCAGTCTCAACAGAGTCTTGAACTCCTGAGGCTGCTGAGCTCCTATGCCTGGTTCAGTGGGAAGAGATGGTCTGAGGAGTGCTCCCTCCTTTCATCCTACCTGAATGGAACTCCAGGACTGCTTCAGGCTTTCATATAAGAAACTTATTTCAGAGATAGTTGAACCTGATATATTTAAAGGAATACAAAACAGAATCTGGTAACAGAATCTGGTAGCAGAATCTGAGGGAGGATAGGTAAGGTAGACTTTGATTTTAAAATAAATAGCAAATAAAATACAAAGAAAAGAATATGCAATCTCACTCAAACACTTGTAGGTCAATGACCTGATAATTCAAAAGCTGTTTCTAGATGAAAAAGGTAAGACTACTAAAAGATGATTTAAGTAGTCCCCAAGTTGATTTATGACCCTAATCCTGAACTGCTGGCCCTGTCCCTGCTTACACTATCCTGATTCTCTAGGTTTCTGACCTAATGGTTCAGCTTCCTGTTTCATCTTTGCCTCACCTTATCCCTCAGGCCTTTTGCTTCTCACCTTGCTTACAATTTTGTTCCACTCTCAGTTATTCTGTCTTCAGCCAATCTTCCTACCTGAGTTAACAATCTTCCTACACTGGTTCTCCATTTCATCCTAAGCATACATGTCCCTTTCATGGGCAAGTCCCCTGTCAGGTTTACTCTAGTTTCATGAACATGATTTGGAAACTAAACACAAGCACATTAGATGATTCAAGTCAAGCATGTTAGAAATTCATCCTGGCAAACACTGGAATTACCAAAGGTGATCAAGTAAGTAGAATGACAATAAAAAGGGCCAAATTCTAATTAAAGAATACTATAAACAAATATGCAAATAAATCAGAAAAATATCAGATAGTACTAAGTATTACTCAAAGAATAAGATAATGGAATAGAAAATATCTGGTGACTACTTTTAAAATTATTAATCAGTCTGAGGAATGCCTCTCAGAAGAGATGACATTTAAAAGCTTGTATATCTCTCTCTTTCTTTTTTTGGTAGGGCTATGGGGTACGGGATTGAACCCAGGGACAATTTTCCACTGAGCATTCTAGTCCCTTTTATTTTGAAATACAGAGTCCAAGATGCTGAGAGTCTCACTAAACTGCTGAGACTGACCTTGAACTTGTGATCCTCCTGCCTCAACCTCCTAAATCACTGAGATTACAAGCATATGCCATCAGCATCTATCTTAAAAGCCGGTATCGCAATAAAAGGAAGCCAGCCTTTCAAAAATCAAATAGGAAAGGATTCTAGGTGGAGATAACATGAACAAAAGCCTAACAGATATATCACTGAACTATTTTTAGGCAGAGGAATAACTCCATAATCATCCTTACATTTTATAAAGATTATTACAGTGTGGAGAATGGAATGGAGGTAGGGATATATAGAGATAGATAGATATTCAAGTAAGTAGAATGATAGATAGATAGATTTCTTTTTCATTTAAATGCTCACAATATGGTTTTTTAAATTAGGAAACCCAGGTATAGGGTAGTAGCAATGAAAAATGAAAATGACTAGATTCAAGAAATATCAAGGAAGGGAAAAGGAAGAAGCCTAAGAAAATTATGTTATATACATATACAAACATGGCATAATGAATCCCACTATCATGTATAATTACAATGCACTAATAAAAAATAAATTAAAAAAAAAAAAAAAAAGAAACATTGAAGAGCTGGGTATGGTGGTACATGCCTATAATCCCGGCAACTCAGGAGTCTGAGGCAGGAGCATTTCAAGTTTGAGACCAGCCTGGGCAACTTAGCAAGGCTCTATATCAAAAAAAAAAAAAAAAAGCTGGGGATGTAGCTCAGCAATAATGGGCCCTGGATTCAATTCCTAGTGCTTAGGAAAAAAAGAAAATAAAAATCTGAGGATGGAAGGAAGACAAGTCCTAGTGACTAACTGGTCATCAGATGTGGGAAAGAAAGAAGAACTATCCATCCCTACTAGGTTTTGGGCTTCAGTCATTACATGCTAAATTACAATGTATATGATAGGGCATTGGAGAAACAACAAGTGGGACAAAGCAGGAGACTGTGTTTTGTCATGAATAAAAGACATTCCAGTGGAGTTTTCCATTAAGCCGTTGGATATTCTGGTCTGGAGAAAGATCTGGGCTGGAGATTTGGGAATCATCCACATGTAGATGGTAACAAACTGTCAAAGAGGCTGAGATCACCCAGAGTAAGTACGAGGAAAAGCACAGGGCGGTGGAAAAGGCCTAACAGCAGAATGCCAACATTTAAAACAAGAATCATTTATTATATTAAAAAACTAGAAATATCTTATCTCCCTCAATAGAAGAGTTAAATATTGCCAGGTGTGGTGGTGCATGTCTGTAATCCCAGCAGTTTAGAAGGCTGAGGCAGAAAGTTTGTAAGTTCAAAGCCAGCCTCAACAACTTGGCAAGGTCCTATTTCAAAATAAAAAAAAATAAAAAGGGCTAGGAATGTGGCTCAGTGGCTAACTACCCATGGGTTCAATCCCTGGGTACAAAAAAAAAAAAAAAAGTTATTAGCCAGTCTATGGAACACTATACAGAAGCCAAAAAGAATGAGATGTGGGGCTGGGGTTGTGGCTCAGCAGTAGAGTGCTCGCATAGTACATGGTTCAATCCTCAGCACCACATAAAAATAAATAAAATAAAGGTATTGTGTCCAACTACAACTAAAAAAATAAATATTTTTTTAAAAAGAATGAAATGTATCTTTATGTACTAATATGGAATACTGGCAAGGCACATTCTTAAAACAAAAAAGGAGGGGCTGGGGCTGCAGCTCAGTGGTAGAGCAGTTGCCTTGCGCTGTGAGGCACTGGGTTAGATCCTTAGCACCACACAAAAATAGATATTATATCCATCTACAACTAAAAAAAATTTTAAAAAAAAACAAAGCAGGAAACACCAGAATGATACATAAAATGTAATAATATTTGTGTAAATAAATCACCAAAATGCACTTCATACAAATGGATATAAACTCATGGGAAAAAAGTAGTCTGAAAGTTTCATTCTAAAACACCAGTGTGTTACCACTAAGGACTATAAAAATAATTGAGATGGGGGGAGTAGTCAAAATATTTTCTACAGCTGGGCACAATGGTACATGCCTGTAATCCTAGCAACTCCAGTAGGCTGAGGAAGGAGGATCCCAAATTCAAAGTCAACCTCAACAATTTAGGAGACCCTGTCTCAAAATAAAAAATAAAAAGGACTGGAGATATAGCTTAGTGGTAAAGGGTCCCTGGGTTAAATCCCTAGTGCCAAAACAAACAAACAAAAAACATATATATATATATATATGTTTACAATATTTTGACTTTTTAAAAAGATAACTTGCCATATTCTTTCTAAATTATACTTTGTGTGTGTGTGTGTATGTATTTTTCTGGTGGTTTTTTTGTTTGTTTGTTTGTTTTTTGTAGTGCTGGGGATCAAATCCAGGGCCTTTTTGTTTGTTTCTTTGAACCCAGAGGTGTTTTCCCACTGAGCTATATCCCCAGCCCCAGCCCCCACTTTTTTCCTGTTTTTTGAGACAGGGTCTCACTAACTTGCTTAGGGCTTTGCTAAATTGGAGAGGCTAGCCTCAAATATGTGATCCTCCTGCTTCAGCTTCCTGAGCAACTGGGATTGCAGATATGCAATAAGACTTGAGCGCTAGGCAAGCACTCCTTTTACCACCGAGCCATACCCCCAACCCCAAACAGCAATTACCCTTTTGGGGATTTTTTGTTTTTTAGTAATCACCCTTTTTTCTCTAAGTTAAAAAAAATTTTTTTTTTTTATTTTTCCAAAACAGAATGGGCAAAAGAGGAAGCCTATAAAAGATATCTTCTGTTTGTCCCTCCCACACTCCACTAGTCTTCATGTTCACATCTTCCGGCTTCCTATCTGCCCAAATCTGAAAATGCTAACACCAATCCCCCTAATTCCACACTCTATTCTGAATCCTTGGCCCCAGGTCAGTCCTAGCCACCGAACCCCCAAGTAGGGCCACAGGCCTAGAAAGGGAGGTCAAAGCCAACCTCAGCAACTTAGCAAGGCCTTAAGCAACTCAGAGAGACCTGCCTGTCTCTAAATAAAATATGTAAAAGGATGGGGATGTGGCTCAGTGTTTAAGCACCCTTGGCTTCAATCCTTCAATCCTTGGTACAAAAAAAAAAAAAAAGAAAAGAAAAGAAAGAACAAGGATCACAAGGATCAGGTAGAAATCTCAACGGGGAAAAGATATTTGAAGGTCTAAAAGCAGCTCCCAAGTGCTGGGAAATGGGGATGAGGACAATCAGGCAAAGTCATTTAAGGGTGAATTAAAGGGTGAGCTAGTTCTATTTGTAAAGATTCCAAGTGAAGTGCTGTAATCTGGTGGAAACCAGGTTTACAGCAAAGGGAGCAAGACAAGCTGTATTTTGTGAAGAGCCAAGTTGGAAGGAAGGGTATCTAAAGGAGTCACTTCACAAAGCAGCAATTCTAGGAAGCACACTATAAAGGATTACTATAGATGGAGCAGCAAGAGGAGGCTAGAGGCTTGAATAAAAAGGAGGTGAGTAGATTCTACAAATGAACAAAGAAGCAGCTGAGATAAAGCTTCTCCTTCTTAAGTGAACCAAAGGCAGAGAGATCATAGGCAGCTCTCTGGTGGACTGTGCTCTTAACTTTCAACTTTCTGTGGATAAAACACAACATACTTCCTCATGTTTTCCTGGTCACCCAAAGAAATGACACTGCCCAGGCCTTACACAATAGCTGATTCATCATCAATTACTCTCTATCACAGTTTGCTGAGCCTCACAGCTCACGCAGACACATACCAGACAGCCCTGGAAAATAAAACAACCTGGTGTGAGCTGTCAAAGTCCTCTTGGTACTTGACCTCACCCTCTGAGGTAGGTTTCATTTCAAAACTGAAAGGTACTGTAGAGCTGGGGAAATCCAAAGATCAATAGAGCTAGGAACAGGTGGTTCCCATCAGAAAAGGGTCTCAGGATGGAACTCAAAACAGAAACCAGACCAGTGATAAGACATGGTTTATGATGTCTGTCTCCAAGCCAGCCTTCAGATGCCATTTATATGTTTTCCAATATTTATAACAGGGCATGACCACTCTTATCCACTGACTGACTACTAAATATCTAATTCCCTGAGTGCTTAAGCAACTTTCTCGTTTTATTCAGTTTTAGAGCTTTGGGGTAGCTCATTAATTGTGATAGTAAGGGACTTATAAACTTTTTAGTCTTTCAAAAATGGCAGATTTTCCTTTTTTTCTTCAATATGGGGATCACACCCAAGGCCTCATGCATGCCAAGCAGGTGCTCTACCACTGAATTACATCCTCAGTCCTAGCCACATTTTTTTTTGGGGGGGGGGGGGTTACCAATAATAAACTCAGGGGCACTCAACCATTGAGCCACATCCCCAGCCCTAATTTATATTTTATTTAGAAACAGGGTCTCACTGAGTTGCTTACCACCTCACTGTTGCTGAGGCTGGCTTTGAATTCTCGTTCCTCCTATCTCAAGCTTTGGAGCCACTGGGATTACAGGCGTGTGCCACCACACCTGGACGTGGCTATATTTTAATTGTAATGAATTTTATTATCTTTTCTTCCTTGTTCACCTCCCCATGAACCCTTTCCAAAATTCCTGTTTCACTAAAAACTTTCCAAATTATTCAAAATGGCCCACTCACTGAAGCAATATTAATACAATAAAATTTTAGTTCAAAGAGTCAAGTTATCTTGAGGTTCAATCATAACTATATGATTATAGGCAAGACATTTCATCTTTCTGGGTTTGGTTTCAGTTTCTCCTTCTATAAAGTAAGGAGACTAGAAACAGAAAGAAGGAAAGCAATACAATGTCCTTTAAGAAAGATTTAAGCTCATCAAGTGCCCAGCAGGGTTACTTTAAAAAGATACTGACTGGGTGCGGTGGCACATGCCTGTAATCCCAGCGGCTTGGGAGGCTGAGACAGGAGGACCAGCCTCAGCAACAGCGAGGCACTTAGCAACTCAGTGAGACCCTGTCTCTCAATAAAATACAAAATAGGGCTGGGGTTGTGGCTCAGTGGTCGAGTGCCCCTGAGTTCAATCCCTGGTACCCTCCAAAAAAATATACCTTAGCATATTATGGTGAAACTCTAAGCAAGAACAAAAAAATTCAGAAACCTCCAGAGACAACGGGTTATTATTCACAAAAGAAAAAAAATCCTATTCACTGAACTTCTCATCTGTATCACTAGAAAATCAAGATAGTGAAAAGCTGCTTACAGTCTTTATAGAGACTAAGACGAGTATTTCAAGAATCCTGAACCCAGCTAGGCTGAGTGGCATACTCCTGTAATCCCAGCTACTAAGGAGGCTGAGGTAAGATCACCATTCAAAGCCAGCCCAGATAATTTAGCAAGACCCTGTCTCAAAAGATAAATAAATGAAGGGGTGGGGATGGTGCTCAGTGGTAAAGCACACCTGAGTTCAATCCCCAGTGGGGAGGATGGAGAATCCTAAACCCAATCAAGACATCATTCATGCATGAAGTTTACAAAAAATTGAACAAAGAAGACATTGCACTGCCAGGTCTATTGCTAAGAAATGGAGACAACCTCAGTGTCCATCAACTGATGAATGGATAAAGAAAATGCAGAATATATGCATAAAGGAATACTATTCGGGAATAAAAAAGAATGAAATCTTTTTTCTTTTTTTGGTACCAGGGGTTGTACCAAGGACACTTAACCACTGAGCCACATCTCCAGGCCTTTTTTTTTTTTTTTTTTTTTAAGTTGTAGATGGACATAATGCCTTTATTTTATTTATTTATTTTTATGTGGTGCTGAGAATTGAACCCAGTGCTTCACATGCGCAAGTCAAGTGTTCTACCACTACAACCCCAGCCCCATCCAGCCCTTTTCATTTTGAGACAGGGTCTCACTAAGTTGCTTAAGGCCTCACTAAGTTGCTAAGGCTTGCTTTGAACTTGTGATCCTTCTGCCTCAGCTTCCGAGGTACTGGATAACAGGCATGACCCACTATGCCTGGCAAGAATGGGCTCTTTTTAAAAAAAATCCTGTCATTTGTAGCATCATGTATGAAACTGATGATCATTATATTAAGTAAAATAAGCCAGGAACAGAAAGACAAGTACTGCATGATCTCACTCATATGTGGAAAATAAAAATAGCTGATCTTATGTAAGTTGAGAATAGAATAATAGTTACCACAGGATAGAGAGAGAAAGAAAGAATAAGGAGTGGAAGAGGTTGATCAATGGCTACTAAGTTATAGTTAGACGGGAGTAAGAAGCTCTAGTGTGCTGCTGGGTGTGGTGGCGCACGGCTATAATCCCATCAACACAGGAGACTGAGGCAAGAAAATTGCAAAATAGAGGCCAGCCTTGGCAATTTAGCAAGACCCTATCTCAAAAAAAAAATAGGGATGCATATCAGAGGTAAAGCACCCCTGGGTTTAATTGCCAGTACCAAAAAAAAAAGTAGTACTTCTGCTGTGCTCTTGCACAGAAGGATGATATTGATACCAATAATGTCCTATATACTTCAAACAGAAAGAAGAAATAATTTTGAATATTTTTACCATAAAGAAATAAATGTTTGAGCTGGGGATGGTGGCACACACCTGTAATCCCAGTGACTTGGGAGGCTAACACAGGAGGACTGCAATTTCAAGGCCAGCCTCAGCAACTCAGTGAGGCCCTTAGCCACTTATTGGAGACCCTGTTTCAAAATAAAATATAAAAAGGGCCAGGGATCTAGCTCATTGGTAAAATACCCCAGGGTTCAATCTCCAGTACCAAAAAAGAAAAAAAGAGAAAGAAATATATGAGGGAATAGATATGTTTAACTTGATTTAAATATCACATGATATACCATGAATGTGTACAATTTTGTTTTTGTATGTCAGAAAATAAATTTAATTTAAATGTTTAAAAAATTGGACATATAAAGACTGTTCATGGGGCTGGGGATGTGGCTCAAGTGGTAGCGCGCTCACCTGGCATGCGTGCGGCCCGGGTTCGATCCTCAGCACCACATACAAAGAAAGATGTTGTGTCTGCCGAAAACTAAAAAATAAATTAAAAAAAAAAAAAAAAGACTGTTCATGGAAGAGAGACAGTGGAGTAGAGGAAAGAGACCGGAAGAGGAAAGAGAAAAGGAAAATACTGGGGAATGACATTGGCCAAATTATATTATTATTTTGTGTGCATGTACAAATATGTAACAATAAATCCCACCATTATGTATAACTATAATGCACCAATAAAAAATATGGAATAAGAAATTAAAAATTAAAGAAATATATATTTAAAGATTGTCCACAGGAGCTGGGGATGTGGCTCAAGTGGTAGCGCGCTCGCCTGGCACGCGTGCGGCCCGGGTTCGATCCTCAGCACCACATACAAACAAAGATGTGTGTCCGCCAAAAACTAAAAAAAAAATAAATATTAAAAAAAAAAAATTCTCTCTCTCTCAAAAAAAAAAAAAAGATTGTCCATGCCCCTCTTGCATAAAAATCAAAGAAACAACCTAGCAAAATCAGTATCTAAAATTAGAACAAACCCAGGAAAAACAAAGTATACAAAAAACACATTTCCTCTCTTTACTCCCAAAAATCCTTTTAATAAGGTTGGACCAGATGACTTCGGATGGCCTTTCCAATTCCAAACAGAAACCATCCTTGTACACCACAGTCCCTGGCAGTCTGGATTTGAGTTGTTCATCACCTAGTGGTCTGATGTAGTAAATGCAGTTCATCAACCTGGGATAAACTTACAGCCATTTTGTGACTTCTAACAGTGTGCAAGGCAGCAGCCTGAACTTCTAGAAATTATAAGAGTAGAAGATTACAAATCCTCCAAAATCATATGCAATTGTAAAGGCTTAGCTCACCATCTATTCATTCTCCAAGGATGTGGGAAAGGCCCACTTTGTGCCTAAGTTATCACAAGAAATAAAGATTTGTTAGGTTGAATTTACAAAATAGTGAGAGGCAGAGATTGCTCTTGTGCATATCAATCAGAATTCAAAGCAAGTTTAGATGCTATAAGAAAATTGCAAATATGCCTTAGGAAGACTGTCTCCAAAAGTTCACAAGACTGGTATATGGAAGATGAATTATATTTATCCTATATGGTTCATGGGATTGGCCTAAAATTAATGGGAAGACTGAATTAGATTTCAATTCAAAAGAAGAAACAGTTATCCACCAAAGAGAGCTATTCAACAATATAATATCTTCAAGAAGTGATGCACTCCCCCATCAATGGAGATATTCAAAGGGAATTTGGATGATTATCTGTCAGGGAGACAATAGAAAGCATTCCTGTAATTGGTTGGCAGACTGGAGACAAGATTGTATTAAATTACTTTAATGGCCCTTTCCAGCTCTGAGAGTCCATCATTTCTAAATAAAACGAAACAAAAACAAACAAAACTCACTAACAAAAAACTAAAGTTCTCCTTCTACTTTTTTTTTTTTTTTCCTTTTAGACCTACTCAGACAGTGTAACCCAGTGGCTAAAAGCATAGATTTGACTCTATTTTCTACTTGAGTAAACGTGGACAAATTATTTATTTCCTTCCATTTCATTATCTGTAAATTTAGAAAAGGCCCTATTCTCACAAGCTTACTATAAAAATTAAATGATATAACACTTTGTTAAGTACTTAAAACAGTGCCCTACACATGAAAGTGTTCAGAACTAGCAGTTTGAAAAGGAAAGGGAAAGGAATGATGGGGGGCAGGGGAGTAGGGGAGGTAAGAACTGAAACCTGTTTGTTTTAGTTATCTGTACCCAAGCCTCAACCAAAGCATTTCTGGCTATTGCTGACCAGCTAAGTTCCTTTGGCAACCAATCTCAAAAAAGAGCCCAGACCTGCCTTCTTCAGGAAGGAGGCACAACCCTTCACTGAAATCTGGCATCCTCCTTGCATAAAGCAGAGTTCCTAACACTGCACAAATACCACTACACCAAGCTAAAAAATGTCATTCTTCTTACTTGCTATTATCAATCCCAGAACTTGAGAGTTTAAAGGGACCTTATAGACCATATAGAGCAATTCCTTTGTTTAATGAATGACGACAACAAGGCTAAGAAAACTGAACTCCTAGACATAACAAGTTGGTAACAGAATCAAGAAAGAGCAAAGGCCTCTTTATTCCTAGTCACTAACCAAAATCTTGCCATTTTGGGAAAAACAAAACTGGCCCTTCTACCTCTCAAACCACATGGCCTACATAGGTTGAGCAACCTTTTGAGTTTCAAGACATAGATGTTGGATTTTTAGATTAGAGATATTCAACTAGTAAAAATCTATGCAAATATTTCAAAATCCAAAAAACTCCAAAGCCTGAAACACTTCTAATGCTAAGCATTTCAGATAAGGGATATTCAATTTGTACCACCTACTTCACACAGGTCAAAGACGCCTAGAAAGAGCAGAACACAAAGCTTAAAAGCATGGACTGTGAAGCCAGGCCACTTTATTCAAATCCCAACTCTTATATTTATTAACCGTGTAGCTTTAAGCAAATTTCCTAATCTCTCTTTGATGCTATAAAATACAGGAGTAAAAATGACGATGTATTTATTTGGTACGAGGGATTAAGTCCAGGGGAACTCTATCACTGAGCTACATCCTCAGCCCTTTTATTTCTTATTTTGAGACAGGGCCTCGCTAAATTGCTTAGGGTCTCTCTAAATTATTCAGGCTGGTCTTGAATTTGTGATTCTTCTGCCTCAGCTTCCAAAGTTGCTGGGATTATAGGCAACTGCCACCATATCTGGAAAGAATGACTATTTATAAGGTTATGTTTAAGGATTGAGATAATCCATGAAAATTCTCAGTACACTGCTCTGCTTCTCTTTGTTACCAGTTGTATTAACAAGAGAAACAGGGGCTGAGGATGTGGCTCAAGCGGTAGCGTGCTCACCTGGCATGCGTGCGGCCCGGGTTCGATCCTCAGCACCACATACAAACAACGATGTTGTGTCCGCCGAAAACTAAAAAAAAATAAATATTGAAATTCTCTCTCTCTCTCTCTCTCAAAAAAAAAAAAAAGAAGAAGAAGAGAAACAGGGGCTGGGATTATGGCTCAATGGTAGAGCACTTACTTAGTATGTGTGAGGGGCCCTGGGTTCGATTTTTACCACATAAAAATAAATGAATAAAATAAAGGTCTACCAACATCTAAAAAATTTTAAAAAAGAAGAAGAGGAGAAACAAGCATAACCACAAAAGATCAGAGAAACTCCCACTTCTGTTCCAAAGAACACTGAGACACACATATTTATTTAGCTTCATTTCCTGGCCCAGGAAATACCCAATCTTACAAGAGGAGACTACAATTAACCTATTGCTCATATATTTCTTTGGATTGAGGGAAGAACCAGTTCAGAGGATTAAGGCACATGCTATGATGATAAGATGCTTATGGTCAGAAATAAAAGTTAATAATGTCAGAACCCTTTACACTCAGTTCAAGTTCAACAAGATGCAGTTCTTGTTCAATCTCTTCCCCTCAACCTACTAAAGACAGATAGCATAACAGTTAAGAGCAAAAGCTCTGCTGCATACAGTGGTGCACACCTGTAATCTCACCAACCTGAGAGGCTGAGGCAGGAGGGTCACAAGTTCAAGGCCTGCCTAGGCAACTTAGTGAAACCCTGTCTCAAAATAAAGTCTAAGAATGTAGTTCAGTGGTGGTGCACCCCCAGGTTCAATTCCCAGTCCAGGGGAGTGGAGAGGATATATAGATATGTAGATACATATACATACACATATAAAATATACATTCAATTAAGTATATATTATAACTTTTTTCAAAATAGGGCAGAGATATATAGTATTTACTTAAAAAGAAAATAACAATCCCTCTTCCACTTTCCATTCTATTTTTAAAATTATATATTCATCATTTAACTTTCATAACAAAGACTGGTGTCATTTGTCATTATCTCCATTTGACAGGTACAGAAACAGGTTCAGAGAGCTTTAAGGCCAGATAGTTAGTAAGTAGATGGGCAGGATTACCAGAAAGAACTTTCAGATATGCGGAAGGTAAAGTTGGTGAACTCTTTTCACTCATCCTGGGAGGCAGGGGCTACATTAGAAGATACCTAGAAGGCACCCAAAAAGAATTAAGACTAATAATGGGATTTTTAAGAAATTCTTCAAAAGGTCATAACTGCTCTAACAAGGCAAGACCAATCAGGAATTGTAACCTAAAAGCCAGTAATGAACTAAACTATCATCAATTCTGCCCTCCCAGAAAGAGCACAAATGATTGATAGGCCTGACAAAGCAGGACTTCATCTCTGATGACAAGCACACCCCTTTATACTAGCCTTAATCTCCCCAATTCCAGAATGATGTAGCACTTTATCATGCTAAAGAAACAGCTTTTTTTTTTTTTTTTGGTTATAAGCAATTTAGGGGCGGGAATAATACCTTATTCACAGATATTTCCCTTGTTATGTGGTCCTTTATATACCAAATATATTTTTGTTTGAAAATTAAATAAATTTATTCATTCAACTCCAATATCCTAGGCACTATTCTAGAATATGAGAACACAGCAATGATCAAAACAATGTCCTGGGCTGGGTGAGTAGCTCAGTGATACATCCCCCAGCTCCACAAAAAAATAAAAAAATAAAAAAAGAATTATCAGGTTAACAAATATATATATTATATAATATACAAAGTGTATATTATATGTACGATACACATAAATATTTTATATATTAAATATAAAAATGTTTTGTGTATAAATTTTTCTCCTAGATACTGGGGATTGAACCAGGGGCATGCTACCTCTGAGAACCATCCCCAGACCTTTTTTTTTTTGCTTCCAGGAATTGAATCCAGAGGTGCTTAACTACTGAGCCATATTCCCAGTTCTTTTTTGTATTTTATTTACAGACAAGGTCTCACTGAGTTGCTCTGAACTCATAATCCTCCTGCCTCAGTCTTCTAAACCACTGGGATTATAGGTGTACGCCACCACACCTGGATATATGGTATTTAAAGTTTTGAAAAAAAAATAAAGCACTAAGAAATAAGTGTAGGCAGAACAGGTGGACTACTTTGAGTACTCTGTCACTGGAGGCTGAAGAGATGAGAAGGCATTAGGAAGAAAAAAAATGTTAAGGAAGAGGGGCCAAGGAGGTAGACAGAGAGCTAAGAGAATGCCATAGAAATTAAGTGAAGCCATAGTGCAAGGAAGGAGCAGCAACTCCTTCTGATAAGAAAGGTAAGAAAGATGACTGAGAAATGACCATTGAATCTACAAGCTGATTTCTAAATTTATTCTTCCCTATTTCACATATACCTTTTTTTTTGTTGTTGTTTAATCCAGTAAAAATCCCAGCATTATTCAAGGAATACACATAAGGTTTCTGTTTAATGGAGCTAGGACCATGTGGGGAAAAAAAACAAAAACAAAAATCAATGCTCTTAATCTGAACAAAACAGACTTTACAAAGTGAATGATGTTGAACAAACATTTTGTCTAGTTGAAGTAACTGTCTTTCTAAAACAAAGTTCCTGACTATGCCTTGTTGTGCTTAGTTGGTGGGATCAGAGCTTTTTAAACATATTTTTTCTTTTTTTTTTTTTGGACCAGGGATTGAACCCAGGGATGCTTAACCACTGAGCCACATACCCAGCCATTTTTTATTTAGAGACAGAGTCTCGTTGAGTTGCTAAGCGTCTCACTAAGTTGCTGAGGCTGGCTTTGAACTTGTGATTCTCCTGTCTCAGCCTCCAGAGCCGCTGGGATTAGAGGCGTGTGCCACCTCCCAGCATGAAAGGTATTTCTTTTGTTCTGCCATAAAAAGGCACAATTATTCTAGACCCCCTTTCCCTCCTCCCTAACTCAAATATCCTAACCAACTGAATAAGACCATAAATTTACACACACACACACACAGCCTTAAAGCCTTAAAAACAACAGACCCTAAAGTTGGATGACAAAGATACACTGTACACTGCATCTTTCTTTTTCTTTTTTTGAGATGGGGTATTGCTATGCTGCCCAAATTGGCTTTGAACTTCTGGGCTCAAGCAATCTTCCTGCCTCAACCACACAATTGGCTAGGACTACTGGCTTACACTATCACACTCTGCTGTACCTTCTTTCTTTCTTCTTCTTTTTTTTTTTTTTTTGGTACCAGGGATTGAACCCAGGTGAGCTGATGTCCCAGCCCTTTTTTTACTTTTAGTTGTAATTGGACACAACACCTTTATTTCACTTATTTTTTTTATTTGGTGCTGAGGATCGAACCCAGGGTCTCATACGTGCCAGGTGAGCGCTCTACCGCTGAGCCACAACCCCAGCCCTATATTTTTCTTTAGAGACAGGGTCTCAATGAATTGCTAAATGCCTCACTAATCTGCTGAGGCTGGCTTTGAACTCGAAATCCTCCTCTCAGTCTCCCGGAGCCACTGGGATTACAGATGTGCCACTGTACCTTCTTTCTTTTACTGTACAATTGATCACCAGTCATTTGCTAATTCAAAGGTTGGGCTTCATTTACATTTTCTCCTTAGCATTCCTAGATAAAAGTGCAATTTCTGGTGTCTTCATTTTAAAACAGAAGTAATACTCCAAAATAAAGTCTGCAACTTTCTCTGCTATAGCAAGCACAGTAAAGTTAGAATAATCCACACTACTGAAGCAGGAGAACAATAATCACTAAAAATTGGATAATGCAAACATCCGTCATAAATGCCTACAACTTCTCAATGGACTATGCTCTCTCTGATTTTGAACTTTTGTTCCCTCTGCCTATAATACCCTTTCCTACCCTCCCCCTCACATTTGGGACTCTGGATGTCAACTTTTATCTAGACCGCCTTCTCCCATTGCTTCCAAAGCTAAATTAAGGCCCCTCCTCTCTTCTCCCACTGCATTCTCTGCTAACTCATATATTAATACTTAACACATGTCTGTGTTACCTGTCTCTCCATCTAGATAATAAACATCTTGAGGCCAAGGTCAAGATCTCATGCATTTGTATATTCTTAGTGTCTAAGACATATTAAACAATCAATAATGATTTGTTGAATGAATGTATACAAACTTGACCAAGAAAACCTTCAGTAATTTTTTAACATATTTTCCCTGATAAATCAACTGAACTCAGGCTAATATTAAAGTTACTGGCACCCAATCCCATCCCCAGCTGATAGCAGAAGCAAAGAAATTTACTCTACATGGTAATGAACATAGAGGTTTAAAAAAAAAAAAAAAAAAATGGAAGTGTGTGCTACCCGAAATCAACTCAAGAGGAGTCATCATTTCCACTGCTCTTCTTTGAAGACAGCAGTCTATGCTTCTCAAACCACCAGCTGTGCGCTGGCACACAGGAGGGAAGCAGGGGTGATGAACCTGTAGATTGTTTTGTTCACCTCTTTCCCACCAATACTGCATTTCACTCTTCGCTTTTTACCCATCCTCACTTTCTATACTTTGTATTTGCATTCGGTTTTCATTTTTCCCCTTTTTAAACTTCCCTCTGCCATCTCTTCCACTACTCTATTTCAGGCAGAGATACCATAGAGTATCCAAGGGCATTGCTTTGTCTAATAGGGAGAACTTAGGCCAAGGATGTTGCTGTATCTTTGGGTTACTTCTGCAAACTACACCAATAAACTTCTTATGTTTCTCAGGCAACCAAAGAGTGATCTCCTAACAGCAGAACAAGGAAACCAGCACATGACACCAAATTGTTACTATCTGCAAAGTGGGTAAGATAAGTTTCTAGGCTATAGTAGCCTATAATATAATAGAAAAAAGGCCCTCTCAATTTAATATTATTTTAAATAAAAGAGAGCTCTGAAGGAGGAGAAAAAAATTAAACCATGTTTTTAAAAAACAATGCTACATGTTTATAGAGCAAATTTAAATAGCTATAGTATACTTTGCTGGGACAAGTAGGTTAAAGAAAAGAAATATGGTCCCTACCACCAGGGAATTTGGGAGTCTCATTGAGTAATCACTCTCACTCCTTCACAAACTCATAAATGTAAGCACTAGAGATCAAGAAGAGAAGAAATTATCTTAAAACAAGAGTCAGGAGCCTAAGGTAATTGGAATGGATGTTCTAGGACAGAAAAACAAAGACTGATTTGGGAGGCTTTTTGAATTTAAAGTTATCCAAGTTTCAAAACTGTGACACAGCTGGGCACAGTGGCACACACCAATAATTCCAACAACTCAGGAGACTGAGGCAGGAGGATTTCAAGTTTGAGGCCAGCTGCAGCAATTGAATGAGGCCCTAAACAACTTAGCAAGACCAAGTTTCAAAATAAAAATAAAAAGGAAATGTGGCTAAGTGGTTAAGCACCCTGGGTTTAATCCCCAATACCAAAATAAAAAATAAAATAAAGTCTATGCCACAGACATCAGAAGTGAAGGAAAGGACAATCTACAAGCAGTAATCAAGAAATCTAACTCATGCTGTATATATATATATAGGTGACTCTATGACCAGTGTGATTCTGCAATCTGTACAATCAGAAAAATGAGAATTTATACCCCAATTGATTCAAATGTATGAATTGCCAAGATCATTGTAATGTCATGGCAGCTAATTAAAAAAAAAAAAAAAATCTAACTCAGGTCCCAATAAGCTGTATAACCTTCAGCAAATTCTTTCACTCTTCTAATCCAAAGATGGCTCATCAGTAAAATTGGTACAATAATAACTTATTGGCAAAGCTGTCTGTGATGCTTATACAAGTAATATAAAATCATTTTTTAAAGTTTTATGTATATAACATGCCAACATAATGTAAGAGGAAGTAAAAATTGTTTCTCTGAATGGAAGATAAATCCTGTGGTTCAACTTCCAAAGTCTAAACCTGGCTCACCTTCCCAGTCATATTAAACCCCTTAACCAACCTGTGGTCATTTGAGTGAGAAGAGTCCTATGTGAGATTCCAGGGTTGGGGCGGTGACTATTCAATCCATTGTTCCATATCTCAGGAGCTTCATCCATAAAATGGGTAATGTGGAATTCAAAAGTTAATCCAGATCTGAGTAAGGGAGTACAGAATTTTCCAAAAGTGAGTAAAACATTTACACAACCCTACCCACCACCACTCAGAGATAATAAGGTCATTAAATAGTATCACTCCCAGAATAGAATTTAAAAATGGCTTAGTGATCATTTAATTTTTTGTTTTACAGTGGAAAAAACTGAGACCCAGATATATAAATTGTAGAAGTCTCACAGCTAGTCAGTCACAGAATGGGGCTAGGGCATAGAGCCTTGGATTCCAAAATCCAGAGCCCACTTTGACAAATTACAGCATCTCCAGGGCACCTGGAGAGCCTACAGGACACATCACTCTAGGATTTCATCAACAGTAAAATGTGGGCCACTGAAGGTGGGATATAGGATTCTCGGGGAGGTTAAGAGCTAAGGAAGATGAGAAAGGAAATACTTCACTGAGGAGTACAATTAGTCCTAGAGGTACTCAGATAAGAAGAAATCAAGGAAATATTTCAGGCAGAAAAGAATTAAAACAGGCAATCTTGGGGAAAAAAAATTTTTTTTTTACCTGATGGGTAAAAATTTCTTTAGGGAAGATAAAAAAAGTAAATTTGGAGGACCATAATGCATTCAATCAGGATACTCCATGACCATATGCAATTTAGTCCTTTCGTCTCCTGTTTTCTAATATTTTTTGTTGTTGTATTTGGAGAGCGCACCCGGATTTGAACCATTACTAGTATCTTTTTTTTTTTTTTAATTAGGAATTGAATCCAGGGGTGCTTAACCACTTAAGCCACATCCCCAGCCCTTTTATTTTCTGAGTCAGGATATTGCTAAATTGCTTAGTGCCTTAAATTGCTGAGGCTGGCCTTAAATTTGCAATCCTCCTGCCTCAGTCTCCCAAGTGGCTAGGATTATAGGTGTGTACACCATGCCAAGCCATTACTAGTATTTTTAATTCTTTAATCTACTTTGTCTCCCTACAAAGAACTCCACAGAGACCACATCTATCTTATGGTTAAGTATACCATCTGTGGACTCAGATTGCCTACATTCATATCCATACTTTACTACTTTATCTGAACTTGGACAAACTCCTTCACCTCTCAGTACCTCTGTAAAATGGAAATAATATCACCATCCATTTCATGAGCTTATATAAGGATTAAATGTGTATTCCAGTCACAACCTACTAATGGGTTTTGAATCATTTTAGTTATAACAACCCCTTTTATGTTTGAATATAAATAAATGAACAGAAACTGGAACCAGAATACATTGCATGTAGTAATAAGTAGTGTTTTGCAAAAAAATCTGTTATATAAAATGGGTACAGTGGCACACACCTATCATCCCAGCAACTAGGATGGCTGAAGCAGGATTCCAAGTTCAAAGCCAACCTCAGCAACTTAGTAATTTAGTGAAACCCTGTCTCAAAATTAAAAATAAATAAATAAATAAAAGGTGATGTTGCTCAATGGTAAAGCATCCTCATTTAATTCCCAATTAAAAAAAAAAAAGAACCGATGTGATATATGTGTGTACATCTGAATTACAATGTAAAATCGATTTCTTCTAATATTTTACTTTTAATAATGTTAAGAGCCACTGAGTTAAAGCATAGAATAGGCTTAGAACAGGGCCTAGCATATAACTAAGTACTTAGTGCTATTATTATTACTGTAATAATAATAGCACTAAGTACTTAGTTATATCCTAGGTATGTACCTATCAAAGTTATTTGCAGAGTTATATAAAACAATATGAAGACTTTTGGAAAATTTGATACACACGTTAATGTAAGTTAAAAGCAAAAATCCCTCTCCATCTATAACAGCCATGTAGTCCTTGTTTAGGCATGTTTTTGTTACCTGGACCCCCTAACCATGTGTGTGTCCACAGACTATGATTTATCTAACACTATGTCAGGATTTGTCAATATTTGTAGAATAATGGAGGCTTGGTGCCAGAGTAAAATAACTCATTTTTACAGAGCTGGGGATAAGGGGTAGTGAAGAAGGAGTCAAGCACAAGTAGCTGAAGGAAGCAAGTGAGTCTCTCAAAGAATTGTTCACTCCCCTAGAGCCAGGTAACTCAAATGTGCCACTGAGGAGGCCAGACTAAGACACGTGGGCCTTGGAGAAGGTCTGAATCACTTCCATCTCTCTCTCCTTATCCAGTTACCTCACAGAACAGCATTTAAGCCCAGACAGGGCTCAAATGTGTGTGTCACTCACATCAGGAGAAAATGGAAATCCCCAAGGAGATACAAATGGGCTGACTACACAACAAAGGATTACCTAAAGGTAACCTTCAAAGTCAGCACATTTACACGTTAAAAACAATTTAAATTCTAAGCAGATCGGGAGGCTGAGGCAGGAGGATCACAGGTTCAAAACCAGCCTCAGAAATTTAGCGAAGCTGTAAGCAACACTGTTTTAAAATAAAAAAAAATAAAAAGGGTGACGGCTAGGAATGTGGCTCAATGGTTAAGCACCTTTGGTAGCTTTTTTGCTACAAAAAAAAAAAAAAGAAAGAAAGAATTTAATTCAAAAACCTTGATTTATAGAAAAACTGGAAAATGTGCTCACCAGTAAAGAAATCAGAAGGTCTGGATTCCATCCCCGACAACGTATGACTTTGAATGGCTCACTTCATTTCTCTGGGCTTAAGTGTCTTCCTCTGCTTAAAAAAGAGAGAGAAAGAGAAGGGGATAACTACCTCGTAGAGCGTGGTAAAAATTAAGATAGTATGCAATAAAATGCCTACCATAAGATCTGTCCCTTCTAGACCATAAAAGACAATACAAATTATAATAAGCTGTGGGTCACTGACCAACTAACTGCCTGTGAAAATGCCTACAGAGTATATCTACATATTTGTATTATTTTAAAAATCATATTTTGGTCTTCCCAGCACAACACCGTGTACTAGGAGATCTGGGAAAGCAGTATTTTCCCATCTCATTCCTTAAAGCAGTGGTTTCTAAGTATTTTGGTACAGGGGCGTGGAGACACCTGAAATTTCCCCATGGTACTGCCCATACATTATGAAAATCTAAAAAAAAAAAAAAAAAAAAGGCCGAGATGATCGACACCGTGCCTACATTTTACTATTATTCACATTCTCCTTTCAAATTAAAGGAGGGAGGATTAAACTTCTTCCGCCACGTTTCGGACCAGCCTACAGGAGGGATCTTAAGGACTACCGTCCCAGGGAAGTCCCAGTGAACAGGAGACGGCGCGTTCTAGAGCTTTCGGGCGACCCCAATTTCTCCTGAGCGACGAATCCAGGCCACGTGTCGCCATTTTGTGTTCAGGAAACATGGCGACGGGGGGGGGGGTGGCGATGGGGAGCGCCACGTTAGCCCGCTTTCACTGAGGGACTAAGTATGCTTTGCTCACTTGACATTCTGGAGTCTGGCTTAGCTCAAGGAGGAAAGGGAAGGGGCAGAAATCACAACTCATGTGCCGGCATCTCAGCGACATTTTCTAGCGAGATGAACTAGGCAGAAAAGGCCTCCCAAGATGGCGGGCGTCACCAGGGGCCGCCGGAGAGTGGGGCGCTGCGGCTGCGCTGTGAGAGAAGAGGGCCGAAAAGCCAGAACCGGAGAGGCCGCGCGGGAAATGCCGCAGAAACCTCCAACTCTGGTCGGCACCGCTCGAATTTAAATAAGGCCTCTAGAGACGCACACTATTGTTTCAAGTAGCAGACAAGAGACTGCCACGGTAGAAAGGACCGAATTGCTAGGTTGGGTTTCTGCGGGTTTCAACAGAAAGAAACCAGCAAGATGCAAACAAAGCATTATGTAAATGGACGCCATTCTTTTCATGGCTGTTACGAGCACTTCACAAACACAAAGGCGCGACTGCGCCGGCCCGCGGTAGGGGCTCGGGTTTGGATCTTTCTGCTCACCAGCCACCTCCGTGGGGCCGGGGCAGGAGTGGGGGCTGGCGCAGGGCGCCCGGACGCCGGGGACGAAAGGGCCCCACGTGCCCGCTGGCGCGCGCACCCGCCCCACAGGCCGCACCTCGCCGCCCCTCCCCCCCGGAAGACGGCGGCTGCCCCTCCCGTCCTCCCCACACCCTCGCGCATGCGGTCTGGTTACCTCACGCGCACGTTTTAAACCCGCGGCGTCCCAGCTGCCGCCTGCACTGATCGCCAGGGCTGCCCTTGTCACTCTGCGCATAAATCCCTTTGGTATATCAGGAAAATTATATGTGTCTCCCCAAAACAACATTAATATTTTCAGCCACCTGCCAGTGCTGTTGGAGTTAATAAAACACGTGTTCACTGTAAAGCCCTGCCGGACCCACACCTTCCGCCCATCAAATGCATTATTTTCACTACTCCGGTATTGAAAGGATTTTTTTTTTTAAGTACCGCGTGGAGGTTGGCGCAATCTTGTGACCTAAAAAAACGGGTCCTCATTTTTTTCAAGGGGTCCTGCGCAGCAAGCACTTCCGGGGTCAGAGGGTACGCGGGGTTGAAAGCGGGCTTCCCGCCCCGCCCAGACCGCCGAGGCTGCCGCCGGAGTCGCCACCGCCGCGCCCTCGCCCACCCGCCCGCCCGCCGCTCCCGGCCCCGCTCGCCCCCTCCGCCGCCGCCGCCCGCCCCTGCGACGACGCCGCGGCCTCCCGCCCGCTCCTGCTCGCTCCCGCGGCCCTCGCTCGCCTCGCGCCGGCAGTTTTGGGCCTACACCTCCCCTCCCCCCGCCAGCCACCAAAGACTTGACCACGTAACGAGCCCAACTCCCCCGAACGCCGCCCGCCGCTCGCCATGGATGCCGGTGTGACTGAAAGTGGACTAAATGTGACTCTCACCATTCGGCTTCTTATGCACGGAAAGGAAGTAGGAAGCATCATTGGGAAGAAAGGGGAGTCGGTTAAGAGGATCCGCGAGGAGAGTGGCGCGCGGATCAACATCTCGGAGGGGAATTGTCCGGAGAGAATCATCACTCTGACCGGCCCCACCAATGCCATCTTTAAGGCCTTCGCAATGATCATCGACAAGCTGGAGGAAGATATCAACAGCTCCATGACCAACAGCACGGCGGCTAGCAGGCCCCCGGTCACCCTGAGGCTGGTGGTGCCGGCCACCCAGTGCGGCTCCCTGATTGGGAAAGGCGGCTGTAAGATCAAAGAGATCCGCGAGAGTACCGGGGCCCAGGTCCAGGTGGCGGGGGATATGCTGCCCAACTCCACCGAGCGGGCAATCACTATCGCTGGCGTGCCGCAGTCTGTCACCGAGTGTGTCAAGCAGATCTGCCTGGTCATGCTGGAGACGCTCTCCCAGTCTCCGCAAGGGAGAGTCATGACCATTCCGTACCAGCCCATGCCGGCCAGCTCTCCGGTTATCTGCGCTGGCGGCCAAGATCGGTGCAGCGACGCTGCGGGCTACCCTCACGCCACCCATGACCTGGAGGGACCACCTCTAGATGCCTACTCGATTCAAGGACAACACACCATTTCTCCGCTCGATCTGGCCAAGCTGAACCAGGTGGCAAGACAACAGTCTCACTTTGCCATGATGCACGGCGGGACCGGATTCGCCGGAATTGACTCCAGCTCTCCAGAGGTGAAAGGCTATTGGGCAAGTTTGGATGCATCTACTCAAACCACCCATGAACTCACCATTCCAAATAACTTAATTGGCTGCATAATCGGGCGCCAAGGCGCCAACATCAATGAGATCCGCCAGATGTCCGGGGCCCAGATCAAAATTGCCAACCCAGTGGAAGGCTCTTCTGGTAGGCAGGTTACTATCACTGGCTCTGCTGCCAGTATTAGTCTGGCCCAATATCTAATCAATGCCAGGCTTTCCTCTGAGAAGGGCATGGGTTGCAGCTAGAACAGTGTAGGATCACTCATAACCCCCTTCTGCTGTTTTCCCATGATCCAACTGTGTAATTTCTGGTCAGTGATTCCAGGTTTTAAATAATTTGTAAGTGTTCAGTTTCTACACTTTATCATCCGCTAAGAATTTAAAAATCACATTCTCTGTTCAGCTGTTAATGCTGGAATCCATATTTAGTTTTATAAGCTTTTCCCTGTTTTTAGTTTTGTTTTGGGTTTTTTGGCTCATGGATTTTATTTCTGTTTGTCGATAAGAAATGTAAGAGTGGAATGTTAATAAATTTCAGTTTAGTTCTGTAATGTCAAGAATTTAAGAATTAAAAAGGATTGGTTAAAAAATGCTTCATATTTGAAAAAGCTGGGAATTGCTATCTTAAACTCTTTGTTGGTGCTTTTTTTTCTCCCCTTTTAGCATTAGGTGTTTGGAGGGCAGAGGGCCCGCCCCGCTCTTCTCACCTTATCGGTAAGATTCCATTCCCCCTGCCTCAACAAAGGAGCACAGCAGGCTGGGCCTGCTTTGGGTATTTACAGAGATGGAGGGGCTCTTTCCGGAATGACATCCCTCCAACTAAGTTCCAGAGAGTGGCCTCTGCCCATTTCCCTGATAGAAAACATAAGGTTTTCTGAGGTGGAAAAAGTGCCCATTCAGTAGGACCTGATGAATGGAGAGCATCCTCTCCATCTAACCAGCCCCCTCTACCCCCATCCCATATGAAAAACTTAGCCAGGAACAATAAAATATTCTGAGGTGGGAGGAGCCGGGGGTGGAGAAGGGTTGGGGGAGGGGCATGGGTGGGAGGAGGGCAACAGCTGCGTCGTGGTTGTGGGGATAGAGGGGTCTATCAGCTGGACAGCTGGGGGAAGGGGGTCAAAGGAAGAGCTAGGCAGACTGTACCTTGCACGTGGCCTGCATGCACCTGTGGCAAGCCTGTCTGAGGATGTTGTTACACCTGTCAAGTGAGGTGTCCAGAAACAAAAGAGGCCCAGTTCCCAGTTTTTCAGCTGCGTGCAATGTTCAGAGAATCATTGTACCAGGAAGTAATCCTGCCTAAAGGAGGCAAGATTTCTTAAATTCTTATTGGCAAGAATTTTGTACCCATTGATCACAGCCTTAAGGTGATCAGGGTGTTAATACAAATTCCTGGATCCTACCCCAAATAACCAGAGAAATGCATTTTTAAACCTCAAAAGTGTCTGAGTTGAGTATCACTTTCTCTTTGGCAGATGGGGGGAATTCTGTGGTGAAGGCCATGTGTCCCATGTCCACATCAGCTAATGGGGTTAGGATGGACCTAATGAAAGAAAAATTATCAACAAGGCAATGGCAACAAGATAATTAGGTACCAAAGTAGGTAATGCAAACCCTAGGCACTATATGAAATCACTACTAGCAAAGAGAAATTCCTGTGGAAGGGGAGTATTACCCACAATATTTGTTGAAGCTTCTCTATAGGACATGCTTTTCCTGAGGTGTAGGCCTGGTTTTGAGAGTCCCTAGAGGTAATATTGCCATATACTTCACATCCACTGTAGAGGCCGGTCAGGCAGTTGCTGAAAGGAGCTCAAATTAGTTAAGCCTGCTTTCGTAGTTCATTCTGCCACTTGCTGGCTTTGGGAAAATTAATTAAATCTTTACAAAATGAAAATGTTAAAAGTATACAGCTCCTAGGCTTAAGAAAGTAAAAAGAATGTGAGGGAAAGCAAGATGTTGTTTAGCGCAGGCGCAGTGGCTCATGCCTGTAATCCCAACAGCTCAGGAGACTGAGGCAGGAGGATCAAAGCCAGCCTCAGAAACTTGGTGAGGGCCTGTCTCGATAATACAGAAAAAAGTGATGGGAATGTGGTTAAGTGACCATGAGTTCAATTCCAAGTACGTACATACATATATATATATATATATATATATATATATATATATAGTCTAGAACATGTTTGTTTGTTTTAAAAAAAAGGCCTATTTTGGGAGGTAGGAGTTTTCTAGAATATCTGAGAAGAGATGACAACTAATTAAAAGGTAAGAAACTAGTATTAAATGTTGAGCTAGAGGAGCTGGTCTGAGAGGCCAAGACACATGGGGGAATGGGGAATAGTGAAGACCTGGAAGCCTGTTCATTACCTTCTGGAAACAATGAGCACTAATCAGGGCAAGTGGGTAATGAACTCAAACCCAGAGACACCATGCTAGGCGAAGTAATTTGAATACCCCATGGAAAATTAGAGCTCAACCTTTCCTAACCCTCCTCCCCACTATACATGCCCTTTATTGGGACAAAGCTGGCGATAATTTGTAAAAAATAATTTGGACAATAAGGCATGTGATTAATTATACCTTGAAGAGACAAAGGGCAGGAACAGCAGTTAGAAAACTACCTCAAGCAGGTTCTAACTCAGACTGGAAAGTGGTATCAATAGGCACACAGAGGGTCCAATTGAAGCAGTGCTATAAGCCTGTAATCCCAGCTACTCGGAGACTGAGGCAGGAGGATCCCAAGTTCAGCCAGACTAGGCATCTTAGACCTTGTTTCAAAAGGGATGGGATGTACCTCAGAACACCTCTGGGTGTTTTGGGGGGAGCAATCAAAGCAAGAGAAACTGGGTGTGGAGGCCAGAGACATATAATGAGGAGCAATGAATCTAGGCATTGTGATAGGAGCATATGCCAGCAGAAATATTTGACAGTAACTAGAAATGGGAGGCAAAGTAAAAAGGAAGTCAGAGCTATGTGAGACGAATAAGGGAAAAGGGCTAGAGACTTGAGTTTTTCCTTCTCATCTGAGGGTGAGGAACCTAGTTGTCTTCTTCATTGCTGTATCTTGCACCTGTCACTGTGCTGAGTGGAGGCTCAAAAAATATTTGTAGAGCTGGGAATGTAGCTCAGTATTGGTAGAGCACTCAAGAACCTCACACACAAAAAATAGAATAAACATGGAAAAAGCAGCCAATTAGGAAGACAGAAGGAATAGTTGAAGCAGCAGGAGAAAAACCAGGATAGTACCCTTGAGAGGAGCCAAGGAGGAAAGTTTCAAGGTTGATGAAGTGATAGTAATGCTAAAGAGGTTGTTAACAGATCTGATTGAACATCCACCATGGGTAAAATACTTTGAACTTAAACAGGATGATGTGATACATTGGGAAGATGTCTAAGCATGAATAAATGGTAAAGGGAGGAAGATGAGGCTGAATTCTTAACCTCACTAGTGCAGTACCGACTGTCATAATGAAGAGTTCAAGCTTTATCCTAAAAACTCGTGGTGGTTCCCAAACATTTTGTTTTTTGCATCTCCAACAAGAAGCCTTTACCCTTATTACATATTTATTCATAAATTACATGTATACATTAATCATTCTGCTTCTTTGTAAAACATACAAGCAGAATTCTAAGAATTATATGATAAAACACAAAATCTTAAATGTTAGCAGTTAAGATAAAAAAAAAATTAAGGGGCTGGGGTGTAGCTCAGAGATTGAGTGCTTATCTAGCATGTGTGAGGCCTTGGGTTCTATCCCCTTCAATTAATCAATCAATAAAAACCTAATGCGTGAGGCACTGGGTTCGATCCTCAGCACCACATAAAAATAAAATAATGATATTGGGGCTGGGGTTGTGGCTCAGTGGTAGAGCACTTGTCTATCATGTGTGAGGCACTGGGTTAAATTCTCAGCATCACATATAAACAAATAAAGGTCCATTAATAACTAGTAAAAATATTTTAAAAAATAATAATAAAAACCTAAATTTCAAGCTAGGTGTGTTGGCCCATGTCTTTAATCCCAGTGGCTCAGGAGACTGAGGTAGGAGGATCATAAGTTCAAAGCCAGCCTCACAATTTATCGATCTTAAACAACTTAGGCCCTATCTCAAAAAAAAGCCTGGTGATGTAGGTCAGTGGTATAACACCCCTAGGTTTGATTTCCAGTAACAAAGAAATGTAAACTTCAATAGTTTTTTTACCCTTTGCCTCAGTTATTTTAGAGATGAAGAAATACTGAGGAAGACAAATTTCAATGAAGTGAGTGCACTTGGAGAGTAGGATTTCAGAAGAGCAATGAGGGAAGTGCAGCAGGAGAGGGCCTCCTGTCTCCAAGGAATGTGGACCACTCAAACACTTGATGCAAAGGAGGGAAAGAAACAGAACTAGAACTTGAGGGAGAGAGCATCAGGGAAAAGATTCTTTCGTTGTTTTTGGAAAGAACTTCACTTAAGGCAGATAATAAGGAACCCAGAGGAAGCAGAATGTTAAAGGTATAAATAAGACAGAACTGTAGGTAGAAGAGGGTCTTCAATTTAGGCCTAGGCAGTTGGACTATTGAAATTTAACTCACTTATTTTGTGCTCTTTCCTAAGGAGATTTTCATTTCAGAACCCACCCACATACATACTTTGTCCTTTTTCTTTGGGGCAGCTTGAGCATGTCCGGTTCTCTTCCGAACTAAGGATTGGAAATCATAAGGCCCCTCTGCAGTTGCTGTGTTTGTTATAGCTCCATTCCTACCACCAGCTGTGAGGCCACAGCCACTGCCACAATAAAGGAGCCTGAACAGGTTGACAAACACCTGTTGTGTCGTAGCCACAGGAGTTGTATCATGTGTTTAGAAGGCTGATCTCCCTCTAGTCCCCAATCCCCACACACAGGCACATTTGAACATTACCAGCACATGCTCCACTAGGCCAGCACTTTAAGGGACAATGAATCACCATGCTTGGGTTCACCCTTCCAGCACATACTTATTCTCCATGACCTAAAAACTAAACAAGTGTTCACCAAGAGCTTGGTGCTTGAGTTGAACCCACCTCATCCCCAGCCACTCTTGGTGACCCTAAGTGGTACACCACATGCTATCCAACATCCCTGGGTCTGCCACCACCTGATGATGAGACAGCACCCAGCAGACTTGTGAATAAGCAGTGGTGGCAGGAGAAGCTTTCCACTGCCAGGTCTTCTGGTCACCTTGCCTGGTCACAGGAGGGGCCTTTCTAAAAAATTCAACTCTGACTTATATCACTCTCCTACTTAAATTAAGTCTCATGTCCACTCTCCATGTGTGCCTACAAAAGAAAATCTAAACTTTTTAGCAAGACTTACACTGCCCTAAGATTCTATTTCCCATCAACCTCACTAGTGCAGTACTGACCAGCCTTCCACACCCAACAACTTGCGATTCCCCCCAAGTCATTTTGTCTGTGTATCCTTGCCTGGTGACATAACTGTTCCTTCATCCTGACCCTGGCTGGGCTCTTCCATACCTGCCTAGAGGTCTAGGGTTCTTGGGCTCCTGTTTTTTTGTTTTTGTTTTGTTTTTGCACTGGAGACTTGACCACTGAGCTATATATTCTCAGCCCTTTTTATTTTTTATTTTGAAATAGGGTCTCACTAAATTGCTTAGGGCCTCCCTAAATTGCTGGAATTGTAGGCGTGTATCCCCAGAGCTCCTCCTTTTGAGCATCAACATTCTACAGGAAAATCACACCTGGAGGACTGGGAGACCTGAGTTCCAATCCAGGTTCTGGCATGGAGTCACTGCATGATCTTGGACAAGTTGCTCCCCATTTCTGAGACTCAGTTCTCCCTCTAAGAAGACTGGATAAGATAATACCCACAACTCCCTGGCTGCCTTGGGAAATAATGCTGCCTTTGTGGAACCCATTCCTGCTTCTGACTTCTGACATGCTGGCCTTCTATAAATACTCAAGAGAGAAAAGCAGAAACTAACAAAAAATTGGCAGCAACAAGCCTTAGCTTGGCATTTTGAGCAGCTATTCATGGGTGCTTGGTTGAGGAGGAAGGAGAAAGGAAGGAACTCAGATTTGTTCTCACATCCCTGGTCATGCCTGTCACTTTAGGCTTTGTGGGGAAGAGAGGAGGTCACAGAAGGGATGCAGAAAAGGGGCATGGTAGTGAAGGTTAGAAATGAAAAGGTGGTTCCTAAAAGCAGACCCTAGCCCTCTTTCCTTCCATCCCCTGCCCCTGTGCCCTAGCTTCTTGATTGGCCCCTGGGCTTTGTGTACTCCAATATAAGGATAAGGTAACTATAGACCCCTCTTTTTTTTCCCAGGGCCAATTATGCCTCCAGGCATCTGCTGCCAGGCCGAGCAGGCCTTAATGTGGAGCTAGACAATGATACTTCGGTGGCACCAAACACATTGCCCAATTAGTCACTCAGATGGTGAATGATACTGGATTGGTTACTCCCTGAGCAGTTGGATCACAGTGAGATGCAGTGCCCTTTCTTAAACCTGCCTCCATGTGGATATGGATGAAAACTATGTCTTCATTTTTTTTCTTTTTCTTTCTTTTTTTTTTTTTTTTTTTTGGTGCCAGGGATTAAAACCAGAGGTACTTAACCACTGAGCCACATCCCCAGACCCTTTTTTAAAATTATGTTTTAAATATATTTTTTAGGGGCTGGGGATGTGGCTCAAGTGGTAGCATGCTCGCCTGGCATGCGTGCGGCCCGGGTTCGATCCTCAGCACCACATACAAACAAACAAAGATGTTGTGTCCACCGAAAACTAAATAAATAAATAAATATTAAATAAATAAATATTAAAATAAATAAATATTAAAATTCTCTCTCTCTCTAAAATATATATATATATAAATTTTTTTTAGTTGTTGATAGACCTTTATTTTATTCATTTATATGTGGTGTTGAGAATCGAACCCAGTGCCTCACACATGCCAGGCAAGTGTGCTACCTGCTAAGGCCCAGCCCCAGCCTCTTTTAATGTTTTATTTAGAGACAGGGTCTCACTGAGTTGTTTAGGCCTCCCTATGTTGCTGAGGTTGGTTTTACACTCATGATCCTCCTGCTTCAGCTTCTGAGCCACTGAGATTACAGGCGTGCGCCATCACACCCAGCATGCCTTCATTTTTTAGTTCATCGTCTGTTCAAAAGCATTTTCTGAATTTGCTTAGTGGACTCTTACAAGAGCTTTCTCCCACTGACTCCTGTTAGGACTTTAATTAGGTCTGATGTGACCATTCCCTCAACTGGAACCTGAACCCACCCCAAGCAACACCTCCAGTAATGACTAACATGTATCAAATGCTTACCATATACAAAGCACCACTGCTAGCATTTAAATGAATTAATTCACTGAGTTCAAGGTCCCATGCAGTAGATGTCCCCCACCCTCACCCCATACTAGGGATGGAACCTGGGACCTCACATGTGCCAGGCAAGCATTGAGCTACATTCCCAGTGTTTATTTTTTTGTTTGTTTGTTTTGAGACATAGTCTCACTAAATCACGTAGACTATTATGTTCCTCTCTCATCCTCCCCAATAATTGGGAATCTACAGATGTGCACCAACATGCCTGGTTTGTTTTAATTTGTCTTTTTTTTTTTTTTAATAGTTGTAGGTAGACACAAAACCTTTATTTTCTTTATCTATTTTTATGTGGTGCTGTAAGGCAAGCACTCTTCTAGGTTGAGCCACAACCCTAGCCCCTAGTTTGTATTTAATGATTTTTATTGTCCAGTTTTTCAATTAAGAAAGCAAAACATTTTTATGAAACATATGTGAATATGTAGTTCATATGACAATCCTGTTGCTGTTAACATTTTCTAGTCTTTGTTTTATGCATGTATGTACTACTTTTTTTAAAAAAAGGAAATCATTTAAAAAAGGAAATCATACTCTACACCCTAACTTATATGCAATTTTTTTTTATCAAATCAACCTATTTATATACCATAAAATTCACAATTTGCAGATGGGATATAACCCAGTGATAGAGTACTTGTCTGGCGTGTGTGTGAAGCCCTGAGTTTAATCCTCAGTAATGCAAAATAAAGAAAATAAAATAAATAAAAAATAGAATTTTGTAAAAAAATAAAAACTAGCTGGTTGCTGTAGCAAACACCCCTAGTCCCACTGACTTGGGAGGCTGAGACAGCCTCAGCAATTTATGGAGAGCTTCAGCAACTTAGTGAGAAAGAACCCATCTCAAAAAAAAATAGAGCTAAGGATGTACCACAATGGCAAAGAACCCCTGGCTTCAATCTCCAGTACCTAAATAAATATAATTCACCATGTTTTTTATTTTTCATCTTGTATATCTTTCTAATTTTTTTGTGCTGGGGATGGAACCAGGGCCTCTTGTATGTTAATCCCATGCTCTACTACTGAACAAACTACATTCCCATTCCCAAAATTCGCCACTTTTAAAAAATTTTATCGATTTATTTGTTTATTTTTGGTACCAGGGATTGAACCCAGGAGGTCTTACCCACTGAGCTACATTCCCAGAAACAGGGTCTGGCTAGGTTACTTAGAGCCTCCCCAAATTGCTAAGGCTGGCTTTCAATTTGTGATCCTCCTGCCTCACCCTCAGGAGTTGCTGGGATTACAGGTGGGCACAACCAGGTCTGACCCTTTGCCATTTAAAAATTTTACAATTTTGTGGTTTTTTAGTATATTCAAAAATGGTATCAATCATAACCACTAATTTGTGCCATTTTCATCCTCCCATAGCTATTATCATTCATTCCCTCCTTCACCTCCAATCCCCAGTCCTCAGTCCTTGGCAAGCACTAATCTACCTTCTATCTCTATGCATTTGCTTATTCTGGACATTTTATGAAATAGAATCACATGGTATGTGGCCTTTTGACTCTAACTTCTTTCATTTAGCATAATATTTTTAAGGTTCATCCATGTTGTAGCATAGATCAGTCCTTTTTTTGTGTATATGGTGCTGGGGATCAAACCCATAGCCTGACACATGCTAAGCCAGGGCTCTACCACTGTGCTAAATCTCCAGTCCTTTTTTTGTTTTAATTGAGGTCTGGGAATTGAACCCAGGGACATTCTACTGCTGAGCACATCCCGCCCTTTTTATCTTGAGACAGGGTCTTGCTATGTTGTACAGGCTGGGCTTGAACTCTCAATCCTCCTGCCTCAGCCTCCCAAATTGCTGGGATTACAGGTATATGTCACTGTTGCCAGTTTCATTTTTTAAAAAATTATAGGAAACCCATTAAATGCTAACATAAGCTTTTGTTTTGTTTTGGTTTTGGTGCTGGTACTGGGTGTTAAACCCAGGATGCTTTACCACTGAGCTATATCTCCAGACCTTTTTAGTTTTTGTTTTCAGACAGGGTCTCCCTATTTTGAAGGTCTTACTAAATTACTGAGACTGCCCTTGAATTTGCAAACCTCCTGCCTCAGCTTCCCAAGTCATGGGGATTACAGGCATTTGCCACCGTACCTGGAGTAACTGATATATATTTATTGAAAATAATATTTTCCATAAGAAAAAAACATTTAGTGAGAAAGGGTTATTGTTTGACATTTTGGCTTTTTTTTTTTTTTTTTTGGTAATGGGGACTGAATCCAAGGGTGCTTAACCATTGAGCCACATCCCCAGTCCTTTTTATTTAGAGATAGGATCTCACTGAGTTGCTTAGGACCTGGATAAACTGCTGAGGCTGGCTTTGAACTCTCAATCCTCCTGCCTCAGACTCCAGAGTCCTTGGGATAACAGATGTGTGCCACTGCACGTGGCTTTGGCCACTCTCTTTAATGTCTGGCAGTAGAATACACTGGCGCCTCATATCTGTTTCTGCATCAGTCTGTTGTGGTATCACAAATCATGCAGCCACTGGAACACTGCACTCTGTACAAAGGAACAAGTGAGAATGAAAAAGGAAAAACAATCTTAGCATTCTTGTGAAAAGAGCTTTGACCTCTTTGACCCTGAAAGTATCTCAGGGAGCCCCAGGGCTCCTGGCCACTCTGAGAAGTGCTGCTTTACAGAAAATTTTACCAAAGTATACTCACCATTGGGCCCTTTTTTCTACATCTTCACCAACACCAGGCATCACATTTTTTTAAACTTTACTACTTTGTTAAGCAAAAACCAGGATTTCTCCTGATTTTAACTTGGCTTCTCTAATTTCTAACTATATTGAAACTTTTTTCATGAGTTTCACATTTATGTGTTTTCTTTTATGAGTTTATATCCTGTTTATATCCTTTACATATTTTCTTCCTGGAGTTGGACATCTTTACCTTACTGATTGTAAAACCGTGTGTGTGTGTGTGTGTGTGTGTGTGTGTGTGTGAGAGAGAGAGAGAGAGAGAGAGAGAGAGAGAGAGAGAGATGCTGAGGATTGAGCATGCTAGGCAAGTGTCTACCAAGCTAGACCCTGAAAATAATTTTGATGTGCAAAAAGTTTTTAATTATTTTTATACTGGGGATTGAACCCAGGGGCACTTTACCATACCCCCCCACACCTTTTTTTTAGTTGTAGATGGACACAATACTTTAATTTTATTTATTTTTATATGGTACTGAGAATTGAAGTCAGTGTCTCACATATGGTAGTCAGGTGCTCTACCTCTAAGCTACAACACCCCCACCCCCAGTTCTTTTTATTTTGAGACAGGGTCTCTTTAAGTTGTTTAAGCACTTGCTAAATTGCTGAGGCTAGCTTTGAACTTGTGATCCTCCTACCTCAGCCTCTCAAGGCACTGGATTATAGGTGTGTGCCACCAAGCTCAGTTTTTGTTATTATTGTTGTTGAGACAGGGCCTCCATAAATTGCCAAGGTTGGTTTCAAATTTGTGATCCTCTTGCCTCACCCTCCTATGTCCCTGGGATTACAGATGTGTACCACCATGCCTGGCTTAAAATTATTATTTTTTAAAAAGGCAAATCTATCACCATTTTTAATGACATCATCCTTTTCTATGTCTTAACCAAAATCAAATAAATTGTCCTCCAATTTACTTTCCTTCCAGCAGTGTGTAAATGTGCCAGTTTGGCCTAAAAAGGTATCAAGAGATTCCTGATCTGCATTTTTAATTTATTAGTGAAACCTCCCATTTTAATTCTGCTGATTATTTGGGTAAGACACAGTGAAAGTGAAACCATATTTGCACCACAATGAAGATGATCTTTGATGACACCATCATAGATACCTCCCACCAAATGACCTTGGAGATAAAACTCCAGCTCACCCAGAACAGGTGGGGGTTTATTGTAAGTTAGCACTTGTGTCATAAGGTGGGTCTCACCTGATTCAAGGCTGGAGACCAGTGGGTCTCCAGTTTCTCACAAAGTCTGAGGTGGCCCAGCTGGGTGGGCCTCCTGGCCTCAGGCCAACACAGTGGTGCCCAGCAGGGGGCTGTCTCACTGTACCCTGAGATGCAGCCAGTTGATACCTACAATTGTAGCAAGATGATTTGGATATTTAAGAATTTAAAGCCTGACCAGCAGCACACAGCTGTAATTCAAGCTACTCCAATGAATGAAAAGCCAACGCCAGTGTGAGCAATTTATGGAGACCCTGTCTCAAAACAAAAATTTTAAGAAATACTGGGGTTGAAGCTCAGTGGAAGAGTGCTTCCCTAGTACATGAGAGGCCCTGGGTTCAATCCCCAGGGATTGAAAATACAAAACAAAAACTGAAAGTTTTATTCAGGGAAATAGCCTAAGCCTCATGACCTATATCTTAAAATGAGACCTTTTAGAATAAGAAACAGAAACTAGAATTTAACCAGTCTTACAGGATATTCTTGCTAACCACAAACTTACAGAATTGTGGCTTTAGCGACAGAGATCTCCTTTCACAACTTTTTGCAGATGTCCCTAGTAAATGCCAACATCCACTTCTTTTTTTTTTAATATTTATTAGTTGTTTAGTTATAAGTGTACACTATATCTTTATTTTATTTGTATGTGTGCTGAGGATCGAACCCAGTGCCTCACACATGCTAGGCAAACGCTCTACCTCTGAGCCACAACCCCAGCCCACCATCCACTTACCATCCACTTCTTGACTGCTCTCAAAAAAAAAAAAAAAAAAAAAAAGGTTACAAAGTGTATTTTGTGTCTAAGGTAGCATGCCCCATTAACTGAGCTTTTCTCCATTTCAAACTTTTTTCCCACATTCTTAGCCACACTGGAGAATTTTTTTGGGTAATCTGGCAGGTAAAGAAAAGAAAAGAGGCATGGCATTGTTTTAATATTAATTCCTTAGATTACTGGCAAAGGGGAAAAAAAATACACACACACACACAGACATTCCATATTTCTCAGTGGTTCCCATTTCACCCTCAGTGAATTGCCTGCTTCTCACCTTTCTTAACCTTTTTTCTGTCAGGGTGTTGATAATGTTCTCACTAATTGAGGAACTTATTGAATGTTAAAAATATTACCCCTCCATCATATATCCTGCATTTTTTTTCTTCATTTGTCCGTTTCCTTTTAACTTGTGCTTTGCAGAAGTTTCTAATGATTAAGTAGCTAATCTGTCAATCTTTAACTATGGTTTCTGTCTTGAATGTGAAACTTGGGAAGTCCTTCCCTAACCACAATACTTGCTATTTTGTTTTTTTAAATTTCCTCTTTTTTCCCCCCTAGTATTGTATGTTTCTGTTTATTTAATATTAAATATAATCCATCCATATTTGTGGACATATGATGAGAAGAGCTAATGATCCCCCCACCAAAACTTGCTGGCTAGTCATCCCAGTGGTTTTCATGAATAATTCATGAATGTCAAATTAGGTGGCCCCAATGAAGTCAGTGTCCCCCTCCAGGGCCTCTGGAAGATATTTCTAATCAAGTGCAGAATTCCTGGCTAAACCTAGAATAGCCCTCCTAGAACTTCAGGCGGCTACCTCCTTCCTGTGAGATTTGGCATCAAAAGAAAGCCTTTTGTCACTCCCTAGGCCAACCCATGCCTTTTCCTATTGATGTGTGATGGGTCTATTAAACAATACTTTTTTATTCGATATCTGCCTGTCTGTTCTATTTATACACCTGCCATCTTGTGCCAGCTCCATACTGTTTGGTTATCTCTCCTACATGCTAAGTGGTGATAACTGGAGGGACAGGCCTTATACTTTTTAAAACGTTTTTTACATTTTTTTTGTGGGGGGAATGATGGGCAGAGATTGAATTCAGGGGCACTAGACCACTGAGCCACATCCCCAGCCCTATTTTTATTTAGAGACAGGGTCTTTCTGAGTTGCTTAGCTTTTGCTGAGGCTGGCTTTGAACTCACCATCCTCCTGCCTCAGCCTCCCAAGCCGATGGGATTACAGGCATGCGCCACTGTGCCCAGCACTTTTTAAAACTATTTTCTCTCATTTTAAACTTTCAACTTGGGCTGGGGATGTGGCTCAAGCGGTAGGTAACGCGCTCGCCTGGCATGCGTGCGGCCCGGGTTCGATCCTCAGCACCACATACAAACAAAGATGTTGTGCCTGCCGAAAACTAAAATAAATAAATATTTAAAAAAAAATAAAAATAAAAATAAACTTTCAACTAAATGTGTTTCATCAAAATGTCTCCAAAATAAATAAATTAAAATTTGAAATTCTTGTTAGATTTTCAAATCTAGGTACACAGTATTTCTTTCATTTTTTAAAAGGCTCCCTTTATGTCTCTAAATGGTTTTATTGTAATAAATCTTAAATTACTGGTTAAGTTTATTTCATAGTCATGGTTGACATTATAGTGGGATTTTTTCAATATAATATTTTTTGGGGGGATGGGGATACTGGGAATTGATCTCAGGGGTGCTTTGCCACTGAGTTATATCCCTGACCCTTTTTATTGTTTTTTTGAGACAGGGTCCTGCTGACTTGCTGAGGCTGGCTTCATACTTGGGATCCTTGGGCCTTAGCCTCCTAGGTAGCTGGGATTACAGATGCTCTACTATGCCCAGCCAAGGAGAAAGAAATGTGATAGGAAAAAAATAATGGGCTGGATCTGGTGGTACATGCCTGTAGTCCCAGCAATTTGGGAGACTGAGACAGGAGGATTGCAAGTTTGAGGCCAGCCTCAGAAATTTAGTGAAGCCCTAAGTAACCTGTCTCAAAATGAAAAATCAAAAGGACTGAGAGTGTAACTCAGGGGTAGAGCACGGCTTGGTTCAATCGCCAGTATCTGAGGCCACGCCCCACAAAAAAAAAAAAGAAGAAGAAAGAAAACAATGGGTTCCATGACAGGCATGGTGGCATAATCCTATGACTACAGCTACTCAGGAGGCTAAAACAGGAGGATTGAAAGTTAGAGGCCAGTTTGGGCAATTTAGTGAGGCCCTGTTGTAACAGTGGTCCACTTTATGCTTTAAATGTAGCTCTTGTTGCCCTGCCTCTGTGATTTATTTTTAAAAGGAACTGTTTCTTTCTCTTCCTTTATCCCTCCCCCTTCCTAATCTCAGGGGAAACAGGATTACCTTTCTTCCCCATCCTAGGCAGAGTTATCTGTCCTTGAACACACACCCACCACAGAAATGAAGTAATATAGACTTCGGGGATGGCACCCGAAGATCTCAGAAAGGACTATCTCCCAAATTAACAAGTGACCTACAATGCCCACAGAGAATGGGTAGAGAGTGGCCTTTGAATCACCATTTTAAAAAACCCCATTTCCCCCGAAGTACAGAATCACAGCCTTTGGGACAGTAGTCCTGTGAGTTTCTCCTCTGCTAGCAAAGAAGCTTCTTTTTATTTCCTTTTTCTTAAAACTGTGTCCTCATTATTGGATTGGAAGTGGGGACAAGGACTGAGCTTTCAGTAACACTGTCTCAAAATAAAATTTTAAAATTGGCTAGGGATGTAGCTCTGTGGTAGAAAGCTTGCCTAGCAAGGCCCAGGGTTCCATCCCCAGTATTGCAGCAGGGGCAGAGGCAGGAAAAAAACAAAATAATGGATGTCAGTTTGGAAATGTTCAGAGGGATATTAGTATGGAGATGTCCAGTAGATAACTGGACATGTAAGAAATCTATACTAGAGACAAAGATTTGGGAGTTAACATTATATAGGTGTTAGGAGTTCAGGGATGCTAAGATGGTAAAGACAGGGTAGAAGAAAGATGCTGCTGGTTGGGCACGGTGGCACCCACCTGTAATCCCAGCAGCTCAGGAGGCTGAGGCAGGAGGATTGTGAGTTCAAAGCCAGCCTCAGCAACTTAGCGAGGCCCTAAGCAACTCAGCAAGACCCTGTCTCTAAATAAAATACAAAGGCCCAGGGATGTGGCTCAGTGGTTGATTGTTCCTGGGTTCAATCCCTGGTACAAAAAAAAAAAAAAAAAGGATGGTTCTGGAGGACAAGACAGGGAGATGAGTCATGTCCCTGTTTATGATGAGTCCAGGATTTATCACCATGACAACTCCTGCTACAGGTTCAATATTTTAAAATAATGGGGACAATTATTTTAAAATGGGGACACAGTGGGCAGTATTCTAATTAGGTTTCCTGAAGTAACCAATGGGGGGAGGATTGGACATATTGTAATTATAAGGTAGCCAATGGGAGCAAATGGGGTAAGGTCTCCAATCTGGTCCATATAGGAAAGAGAACGCCTCCCAGCTCAGCACATAAAACATTAATTTCCAAACACTGGGGCCTTGAGCCTCTCTCTCTATCAGCTCACTCTATCTTACAGCAGGCTACCTTACCGTCAATAAATCTGTAGTTTGCCTGTTATTTCTGCGTGTCTTGCTCAATACTTTGAGACATCAAGGACCTAGACCCCAACTGGACACCCCAGTGATAACAGGTAGTATAGCCAAGGCCTTGGAATAGGTAAATTCACACTGGAGAGAAGGTCAAAGAAAGAACTGGAGAATACCAGCCTCAAGGCTAAGCCAAGGAGAGGAAATGTGGAAGACACCATGACAGTGATGAGTGGAAATCGGTAGAGGATTCACCGGAGACCAAAGGTGGATTTCAGGGAGAGGAAGTGATGGGCATTGTCAAAAGACCAAGATTGAAAACAGCACAACTAGCTAGGAGGACATTGGTGACCTTAGTGAGTGTCAGGGTGTCTCTGTTGTAATGGGGTCAAAGTCACCTGCAGTGGGTTGAGGAGAGGGGAGAAAATAGACTCCCTTCAGGGCTGCTCCTTCAAGGAGCTTAGCAGGAAAGAGAAGGCAAGAGATGAGGAACTATGACGAAGGGGGAAAGGACTGGGATTTTTTAGGTGGCGGCAACAAGAGGGTGTTGCCCTGAAAAGGAAAAACAAGCTAAAGGCTTAGAAAAGAGAAGTGTAGAGTCAAGGGGGTGCACCCCTGGAACCCCAAAGATTTGGGAGTCAGAGGTGGGAGTATTACAAGTTCAAGACCAGCCTAGGCAACTTATGAGGTCTTGTCTCAATATAAAAAATAAAAAGGGCTGGATGTAGATCAGTGGTACAGCACCCCTGGATTCGATTTCCAATAACAACAACAAAAATAATAATAATAATAAAATGAAATTTTAAAAAGGAGGGAAAGCATCAGGGAGGTTGTGGAAGGGATGGCCTCCACAGTGGAGGCCTTTTTAGCTCTCTCTGAAGTGGCCTGAAGGATTAGTGCCTCTGCAGTAAAGGGGATCCCACCTCTAAACTCTCCCCCACCCCCACCCTAGTGGCAAAGGAGCCTTGTGCTAGGAGCAGGGGAGGTGCTCAAATCACTGTTCTTGGGCTGAGGACTGTGGCTGTCAGCCTTCAGGTCCCAGCTAAGCTGGGAAGTCACAGCTACACCTGGCCCAAGCAAAGGCATCAAAATTCTCCCTGTCATGGGAGAAGAAGTATCTTCTGAAGAGGATTCCGAGGAGTGGGGCAGAAAGCCTGCTCAGGACCGGCCTGGGCCTTGATAGATGTGATGGAATAGAATTTCAGCAGAGGCACAGAGAGCTTCCAGGTGGATTCAAATGTGCAGCCATGGCTGGGACCCTCTGGGGTAAAAAGTAAATGAGAGCGGGGCTTCGTGGTGCACGCCTGCAATACCAGAGGCTTGGGAGGCTGAGGCAGGAGGAGTGCAAAGCCAGCCTCAGCAACTTAGCAAGGACCTAAGCAACTTAGTGAGACCCTGACTCAAAATTAAAAAAAGGGTTGAGGATGTGGCTCAGTGATTAAGTGCTCCCTGAGTTCAATCCCCAGTAGCAAAAATAAATAAATAATAAAGTGAATTAGAGCATGTGGAGGCTGAGTCCCTAAACCTAGGGAGGGGAAGGACTAAGAGAGGCTCTGCTCCCCTCACCAGAGCAGGGGGTCCCTGCAGGTATAGCATAGGAGGATGAATTTCTGCCTGGTTCTGCCCTTCAGTTAGGATCTGAATTTTTCCCCAACCTCCTTCCCTAAGTTAAAATATAGGAGAGCTTCCCTGAGAAAGAGGCCATGAGCCACTGGGGAGGCAGAGGGTCTGATTCAGGAATATGATAGTAATTACCACAAACAATAGTGAGTGCGTGTGTGTGTGTTTGTGTGTGTGTTTGTGTGTGTGTGTGAGTGTGTGTGTGTGTGTGTGTGTGTGTGTTTTCAGGGCTGCCTATTCAACTGAAAAACAAAAGCGGCTCTGAGTCTAGAGCGAAGGTTTAACAAGTGACCAGGATGACTCATGCTGCTTGGCTGCTGAAGGCCACAGGGCTACCACCCCCAGCAGGGCGGGGCCTGGGTGGGAAGAGTGGAAGGTGCAGAGATTCCTGCAAACTTCCCATCCTGCCCCTGAACAGGCTGCTTTTTTTTTTTTTTTCTTTTTCTTTTTACTAACTAGAGGGCAGACTGCCTTTGGGGCCAATCTAATAAATACTTTTGTAAATATTAAGATAGTAAATAGGACTTTCCTCTTACTGTCAGAAATTTCCCATCGTGAGCAAACAATCTTGCAAAGGCCTGGGTCTCTTTGCACAAGAATGGGGATGCAAGATAGCAAGCTAAAAATGTGGCCTTTTCAAAACAGCTCAAGCTGGAACAAGAGAAGGCCTGGGGAGCTTAGGTGCTACTGTGAGAAGGGGTCCTGGTGGGGGGGAGACAGGACCAGCCCCAAAGAGCAGGTGTGATGGGAACTTACAGCCTGCAGATTTGAGGCATGAAGGAAACCTGCAGTGTCCAGCACAGTAGCCACTTGCCACGTGGAGCTGTCAAAGACTTGAACTGTGATCCTTTAAACTAAGATGTAAAATATATATTGAATTCCAAGACTTAGTGGACAGTGTAAAATAGATCACTAATAATTTATTAACAACTTTAATACTAACTACGTGTTGGAATAATATTTGCATTAAGTTAACTGTGTTGTTTAAATTGATTTCACCTGTTTGTTTTTTTTTTTTTGGCAGTGTTAGGGGATGGCTAGGCAAGCACTTTACCACTAAGCTATGCCACCAGACACTTCATTAGACTTTTTATATATGGTTTCTAGAAGATATGAAATTACATATGTGGCGTCCATTAAATTTTGTTGGCTAATGCTGCATTAACTTCATTAACCACTGAATTTTTATTGGACACTTACTTTGCCCAAGGAAGCATGAAGGCACAAAAGCCATTTATAATAATAATGGCACTGGTTTTTATAAGGTTAACTACTTGCTAGGAACTTTGCACTGATTTAGTAACTTGCCCTAAGTCAGAAAGCTAATCTGCCTCTTCCAGAACCCCCATTATTAACTATGAAGCCAAAATGCCTTCCTAGTGACAAAGACCTTAGGGACTATTTGGGGCACACCCTAGACACATGTTCTGACAAAACATAAGCTGCTCACCTATGGAGCTGTCACACAGCAGAGGACACCCAAGTTAAAAACCCACTACCCTCAGGGAGAAATGAAACAAAAATTCACACAGGTCCCAGTCAAACAACAAACAAAACCTACCTTCAGGAACACTTAGACCTTTTAGTATTTTTAGTATTTTTTTTAACCTGACTGAGTATTTTTTTAACCCACTGGGATTGCAGATGTGCGCCACTGCAGCAAGCTGGCTGCAGTGGCACACATCTGTAATCCCAGTGGCAACCCCAGTGGCTCAGGAGGCTGAGGCAGGAGGGTTGCAAGTTTGAGGCCAGCCTCAACAATTTAGCAAGGCCTTGAGCAACTTAGCCAGAACCTGTCTCAAAATAAAAAGTGCTGGGGACATAGATCAGTGATTAGACATTCTGGGTTCAATCCCGAGTTAAAATAAAAGTGAGAGAGCTCTCATTCTCCATCTTGTCTATCCAGATGTAATCATCTGGGGAGTTTTGAAAAATCCTGATGCATGGGCCTCATCCCTAAAGATTCCCATATATCTGTGGTTTAGGACCAGGGCTTTGGGATTTCTAACATCTTCCCAGGGGATCCTCATGAATAGCCTTGGTTGAAAACCACTTGGAGTAAAAAGGTAATTGGTCGCCCAACCCCAGCTCTCTCTTTTGCTCTTCCAATCTATACTGCCCACCCCATCATAACCATGTCAGGCTGGTCTGATGCCTCAAATTAAGGACAGTGTTGCTAGAGCAAACAGAGCTCACTGCAAAGGACCGTAGTGCTTCTTTAAGAAACAGCATTTTGACTTAGACTCTTTCTGAATGAGCATCTTTTTAAAAATTCAGCTGCTTTGGGGGGGATTCTGTTCCATCTTATTTTTTCCTGGAGTTATACTTTTTTTTTTTGGGGGGGGGGTACTGGAGCTTGAACCCAGGGGCACTCAACCACTGAGCCACATCCCCAAACCTTTATTGTATTTTTTTTTAAAGTTGTTAATGAACCTTTATTTTATTTATATGGAGTGCTGAGAATTGAACCAGTGCCTTACCTATGCTAGGCAAGTGCTCTACCACTGAGCCACAACCCCAGACTTTTTTTTGGTATTTTATTTAGAGACAGGGTCTTGCTCAGTTGCTTCGGACCTTGCTAAATTAATGAGGCTAGCTTTGAATTCACAATCCTCCTGCCTCAGCCTCCTGAGCCACTGAGATTACAGACATGAGCGACCACATTGGGCCTTGTACTTATTTTTAAATCTGTACACACATACACATGACCACTGGATGAAAGCAGCAAGAAATTGTGGAAAGGGGCATGATGTCCAGGCTGGTCTGCCACTGCTAGGGGCTCAACTTCCCCATTTGTGAAATGGGTGGGTTGGCCTCACAAGGATCCTTCCAGCTTGGACATTCCAGGATACTAGATCAAGGTCAGACTCTGCCCTAGATTTTGTGTCCGATCCTATAGCCAGAGGGCAGGACTGCTAGTGCAGATCAGGAGCTGCCAGCTGAGACAGAGACTTCACCTTTGGAACAGAAATTTCCATCTGTGGCCTCTCAGTACTTCACCCTATCCCTCCTCCCCACTCCCACCCCTGCTCCTGTAAACCAGCCTGGGGAATCAGATCGTGGAGAAATTTTGATCTGTTTATCTGGAAGGCACAAGTATAGCTTTGCAAAGGCTCCCATGGGTGTGGAGGTGGTTTGGGGGAATGTTTCACATTTTTCTAGCAAGTTTCATTCTATATTTTCTAGGAGGGACCTTCCCCCAGGGAGGCCTCAGGAAATGGCCATGGGATGAAGGAAGAACAAGGATGGGATGGGAGGGAATCTTCTTTGGAAGGAAATATCACTGCAAAGTTTTGAAAATCCATCCTGTGGCAATTGTTTAGAAAACACCCAGGACCAGGGAAGGGACCTGCCTCCATCACTGTGTGATTAAAAAGATATTTATTGATTTCAAGCTGCTGAGGACAAAGAGGCCTCCCTCCAAGCTCCGTTTTGCAGCCCTCCAGCCCACTATCTGCATTGCTGCCCACACTGGCCCTAAAATGCACATCTGACGCCATCCCCACTCCCACCCCACTGCCTCCATGGGATACCTATAGTGGGAAAAAAGGCAAGTCTAAGCCAGGCGCTGTGGCACACAAATGAAATCTCAGCTATTCAGGAGACTGAGATGGGAGGATCACAGCGAGCTTGAGGCCATCCAGGTCAATTAGGCAAGACCCTGTCTCGAAATAAAAAAAAAATAATAATAAGGCTGAGGATGTAGCTCAATGGTAGGAGCACCCCCCCATCCAATCCTACCCCACTCCCCCCAAAAAAAGTTGAAGCTCTTCTCTTTTGCATTTGAAGCCCTTCAAAATCTGGTCCCAGGCTTTTTTATAATTTTTTTTTTTTTTTAAGGAGAGAGAGATTTTTTTTTTTTTTTTTTTAGTTTTTTTTGCGGACACAACAACAACATCATTTGTAGGTGGTGCTGAGGATCGAACCCGGGCCGCATGCATGCTACCGCTTGAGCCACATCCCCAGCCCAGAGAGAGAGAATTTTTAATATTTATTTTTTAGTTCTCGGCGGACACAACATCTTTGTTTGTGGTGCTGAGGATCCAACCTGGGCCGCACGCATGCCAGGCGAGCTTGCTACTGCTTGAACCACATCCCCAGCCCCAGGCTTTTAAAAAAAATCTCATGAATAAACTACAACTATCTGTATCCTGCTCTCCAGCCTACTTAGCCCTTTTTGTTCATGTTTTTCTGTGGACAGCCCTGAGCTCCAGTGGAAAGGACAGTGGCTCCGCCACTTCTGTGTCCTTCCTTCAGTTCCCATCCAGCTCCTGGCACACAGGCTCAATATAGGTTTGATGCTTCAATGACCAACTAACTGGGTACTATGAAAATTAAGGCCTTGGACTGGACAATTCCTAAACTCCCTCCCCACACTAACTTGTGAGAACTTTTCTCCAGGGTAGAACATAAAATTGCTTAGAACTTGACCTACTTTATGCTGTGGATGTAGGTATAAAGCTTGCCTAGCATGTGAAAGGCTCCTGGGCTCAACCCCCATTACTGCAAAAAAGAAAGAACTTGACTCAGTGCATGCTAACAACTACTGTATTTTCTAAACCAGAAAAATAGACAGGTAATCTGACAAAGAGTTTGAAAGTTTTTTTTATTAGCTGGGCACAGTCCAGCATGCCTGTAATCCCAGGTATTCCAGAAGACTGAGGGAGGAGAATTACAAATTTGAGGCCAGCCTCAGACATTTAGTGAGATCCTCAGCAACTTAGGGAGACCCTGTCTCTAAATAAAATATAAAAATGGCTGGGGATGTGGCTCAGTGGTTAAGTGCCCCTGAGTTCATTCCCTGGTACCAAAAATAAGTAAGTAAATAAATAAATAAATAGGGCTGGGGTTGTAGCTCAATGGAAAAAAAGTTTTTTTGTTTTTTTTTTTTATTAGCATGGTAAGTTTTCATAACGCTTAAAATGCAATTCAGTATTTGGAATCACCTTCAAACAAGGATGTACTAATGGCACTGAAGTATATACTTAAAAATGGTTAAGAGGCTGAGGGTGTAGCTCAGGGACACAGCATTTGGTCATCATATGTGAAGACCTCGATTTGATCCTCTAACATTGCCAAAAAAAGAAAAGAAAAGAAAAAAAGGGAGAGAGAAGAGGAGAGAGGGACAAGAATAGTTAAGATGCAAATTTTATGTCCTGTGTATTTCTTCACAATTAAAAAAAAAAAGCAGCCACTCAGGAAGCTGAGGCAGGAGGATTGGAAATTCAAATCCAGCCTCATCAACTTAATGAGGCGCTAAATAACTCCATAAGTCCCTGTTTCTAAATAAAATATAAAAAAGGGCTGGGGATGTGGCTCTGTGGTTAAACACCCATGAGTTCAATCCCTGGTCCAAAAAAACAAAACAAAATCCTGAATGTGCAGTTGTTATCCTTAACCTTTCTGTGGAGTGGAATTTTAAATCAACTAAACAAAACCTTTTTATTTTTATTTTTTGTTGTTGTTGATGGACCTTTATTTTATTTATTTATATGCAGTGCTGAGAATCAAACCCAGTGCCTCACACATGTTAGGCAAGCGCTCTACTGCTGAGCCACAACCCCGGCCCTAAACAAAAACCCTTTTAAATAGGGAAATATTAAAACATTGATTCTTAGAGAAAATGGAGAAAAGAGGATCCTTGGTTTAATAAAATGTTCAAATGTAGTGATATTTAAAGAACCCTAACTTCATCAACATCCAGAGGTCTGTCACACAGCCAGTAGACTAGGAAATAAGCAAAAATAGCCACACTGACCACAAGAGATGTCAGTTGACTAACTGAAGAACCAACTTTACAAGGTTAAGTGATCCCCGTTTTTATAGCTGAGGAAATTAAGGCTCAGGAAGGGTGGCTTGCCTAAATTTATACAGCTGACCAATTGAAAAGCAATATTCAAAGCTACTTTTGAGTATGGAGAGAGTTTAAAAAAAAAAAAAGTTTGTGGCCCTTCCACTACACCACACTTCTCTTCCTCAGATGTTATAATGTTCATAATGGCCTTCTCATCTGGCTGGTTTAGTTTTCTGTTTGAATCCCCCCAAAGCAACTCTGACCACCTAATACAACTGGGAGGAGGCTGGAGTGGCTCAAAGGACACTGTGGGAACAGGTAACAAGCAGCAGCAGACAGGCAGGAATGAGGGCAGCCTGGGACCTTCTTTTCTAAAACACTGTGGCTCATGTGACACTGCTGCAAGCTTGGCTGACTCAGAGACTCTCTGTTCAGGTTTCAAATTCCCAGGAGAGAGAATCCTGGTTTGCCTGCCCGGATTAGGTGTCTGCAGCCCTATCAGTCAGCTCTGTCCAGGGTTGCAGGGTCCTGCACCCCAGGTGTGGAACCTAGGCTCATCCTAGGTGTTGCTTTTTGGGGGGAGGGGTTACTGGGGGTTGAGCCCAAGGGTGCTTTACCACTGACCTACATTCTGAACCCTTTTTATTCCTTATTTTGAGACAGGGTCTCACTAAGTTGTTTAGGGCCTCACTAAATTGCTAAGACTGCTCTCTAACTTGCGATTCTCCTGCCTCAGCCTCCCTAGTTGCTGGAATTACAGGCATGCACTGTTGTGCAGGCTGGGGGTTGGCAGGGAAGTCCCTTGGGGGGCCAGGTAATCCCTCCCCATGTGTTCTGAGTGGCAAATTTTCTGGGGAAGAAAAAAAGGCAACAGAAGTGCCCTGTCACCTGAGAAGTTCTCATGGAAATGTTCTGAACTATAAATTGAGTCTGAGTTGTCAGCCTTATTCCACTCATAGCGTCATCCTCAGGGTTGCAAACTTGGGCAGCATATCTGCCATTTTGACCTGATTGTGTATCTGCAGCGTTTGAACTCTTTTTACCTATACCAACTTCAATGTTCCAGAGCTTATCTGCAAAGGCACACTTTGGGGGCTATTGAGTGAAGGGCTGCTCAGGGAAGGGAGAAGGAAGGCATACAATCTAGAAAGCTCAGAGATGCCTGAGAGGCAGACTGTACTCATTTTCCAGGAAACCCCTGGGGCTCTCTACAAAAAAAGAAATAAAAATGTGTGCCAGGCATTTGACTCAGTGTAACTGTTTTGGGGTTCATTACATAGAAACTTGTGCCTGCACAATGAGTCCTAACAAGAAAAAACCAGGGGTTCCTGGTCCAAATTCTAAAACCCTTTGAAGAATAGTAGAACTATTAGCTCTGACTGAAGTTGAATTCTAGACAGAAATCACTATCCAAATTAATGACCATATTGAACAGCTTTTCAGAGTCAGGAAGGTCTCTGTATGAACCAACAGCAGCAGCTACCTTTGCTTAACACCTTATTGCTATGTATTTAGATTGCATTTCTCTACAATCCTGAGAAAGCTGCAATTATAACCATTTGTGGAGGAATGATTGAGGCATGGAGGAATTTTGATTTATTACAGAACAGAAGGTTGGGAAATCCTAGAAAGAATGGTTGACTTTTGAATTCAGTTCTTTAGACCTCAAAACCTAGGGTCATGTATCTCATGAGGACTTACAAATAGAGTCTTCACTTATTTATTTATACTCTTATGTCATCAGCATTTTTTTTTTTTTTTTTTTTTTTTTGCAGTACTGAGGATTGAATCCAGGGGCACTTTGAGCCCTGAGCCCATGAAGTACTTTTCCAACTTTTTAAAAAATAAATAAATAAATAAAATAAGATAGGGTCTTGCTAAATAGCCCAGGCTGGAGTGTAACTTGTGATCCTCCTTTTTCAGCCTCCTGAGTCACTAGGATTATAGGTGTGTACCACAATGTCTGGCTCATCAGCCATTTTTGCTACTGGGAGTCGTGGATGGTGGTAGTCGTTGTGGGTGGTACTAGAGATTGAACTCAGGGGCGCTGGACCACGGAGCCACATCCCCAGCCCTGTATTGTTTTTTATTTAGAGGACCAGGGATGTGGCTCAGTGGTAGAGGACTTGTCTAGCATGCATGAGGCATTAGGTTAGGTTCAATTCCTGACACCACATAAAAAAATAAAATAAAATAAACAAATAACATATTGTGTCTATTTGCAACTACAAAAAAAAATTTTTTAAAGTCTATTTTATTTAGAGACAGGGTCTCACTGGGTTACTTAGTGCCTCGCAGTTTCTGAGGCTGGCTTTGAACTCACAATCCTCCTGCCTCCACCTCCCGAGAAGCTGGGATTACAGGTGTGCGCCGTCGTGCCGGCCTGTCTTCAGCCATTTTTTCCAAGTAAATTACCAAATATTCTTTACTCTTGAACAGTGGGGCTGGATTCCATGCTGGTCTAAATATATGTGCAAGGAATGCATGCGAGGGGCTGGGGTTGTGGCTCAGTGGTAGAGAGCTTGCCTAACGTGGGAAGCACTGGGTTTGATTCTCAGCACCACATATAAATAAATAAAAAATAAAGGTCCATCAACAACTAAAAAAAAAGAATGCATCCGGTTAGTTTCCCTGCCCAGGAAAGTAGGGTCATCCTTTTCTTGGGCTCTAATTGTAAGAACAGCTGAGCTAGAGTAGATCCTGGTGATGGTTTGTTGCCAAGTCCCAGATTACACTGTAGACAAGAGGAGTTTTCTAGGACTATATTAAAGTGAGTGTGGTTAGCTAAGGGCTCCAGGCTGTGGAACTAGGAGGAATGTTATGCTAAACCTCAGGATTGAAATTCAAAACCAGAGTTTGGGTTCTTGCCTGTTAGATGTCAATCAAAGCTTAGTTCAGCCTGAGTGCCCATACACAAGTGTTGGGTGTTCCTTTATGAATTTATGATTGTCTGACCTATCCATCACCTCTCTGGAGAGGGAGATGAGTGAAAGTGGTGTGGAAGTAGATAAGATCTATAGAGAGTAACCAGCCTTTTCCTGGTCCTAATTTAGGTTTTTCAAACTCAGTTAAATTCCTTGATGTGTGAAATCAATTTCTTTGGTCAAGACTGACACCTGTTTTTGTTTGTTTGAAGTTAGGGACTGAGCCCAGAACTTCATGAATGTTAAAAATGCATTCTACCACCAAGCTGCACCTTGTCCCTATTTAAAATTTTTTTTTAATTATTATTTTTAAATGTTACTGGAGATTGAACCCAAGGGCATTCTGCCACCGAGTTACATCTTCAGCCCTTTTTATTTTTTATGTTGAGACAGGGTCTTGCTAAATTCCCCAGGTTGGCCTCCAACTTGCATTCCTCCTGCCTGAGCCTCCCAAAACTTTTTTTTTTTTGTACTAAGGATTGAACCCAGGGGAGCTTCACCTTCATTTCTGATTTACATCTCCAGTTATTTTTATATTTTTATTTTTAATTTAATTTTGGTACTAGAGATTGAACCCAGGGGTGCCTAACCACTGAGACACATCCCCAGACCTTTTTATATTTTATTTAGAGACAGGGTCTCCCTGAGTTACTTAGGGCCTCGATAAGTTGCTGAGGCTGGCTTTGAACTCCTGATCCTCCTGCCTCAGCCTCCCAAGCAGCTGGGATTACAGGCCTGCACCACTGTGCCCAGCAAAATTTTTATTTTAAGACAGGCTCTCCTTTAGCTGCTTAGGGCCTTGAACTTGAAATCCTCCTGGCTCAGCCTCCAGAGCTGCTAGGATTACAGGCATGTGTCACCATGCTCTGCTCTTAATATTTTCTTGAAAATGAAATAGAGTAAAATTAGTCTGTTTGACTTTCTTATTTAGAAATTTCAGACTATAGCCAGGCATGGCAGTGTTACCACTGTTTACCAGTGATGAGTCCTTGCTTCCCCGAATGCTGAAGTATAACACCAGAGAAGCACTCGGAGGCAAGTGTAGAGTGGAAAGTAGAAGCTTTATTAAAGGACAGCAGAAAAGACTTCTCCCCAGAGGAAGAAGGGGACTGGAAAGGCAGGAATCCTTGTTTCCCTTTATCTTGCAGTGAGTGATAGAATGCAGGTGGGAAGGTACAAAAGATGGGAGACAGGTGGGCTAAAGGAGTAATCTGGGCAGGAAGGGTCTGGGGCGGCTTTTGATTACCACTTCCCTGTTTGCTGAGAGCTGTTTCTTTAACAGTTCCTTAGGATGGGTTCTGGGCCTTGGGGACAGTAACATTTCAATTTCCCCAAGGGCTGTTCTGGTTTCCTGGACTCCATTCTCTATAATGGCCTCCATTTTATTTATCTTACTCAATATTAGACCTCATTTACCTAACTACACTAACTACCTATCTGTAAATCTGGCTTCAGTAGCACAGGCCTATAATCTCAGTGACTCAAAAGGCTGAGGCAGGAGGATCACAAGTTTCAGGCCATCCTTGGCAAATTAGTGAATCCCTGCCATAGCTTAGTAGTTAAGCACCTGGTTTCAATCCCCATTACTGCCAATCATCATCATCATCATCAACATCATCATCATCATCATCATTATAATCTGGCTATATCACGTGTGACTATGATAAGCAATGTTTCACGAAACATTCTAAGATCAATTTTAAATAAATAGTTTTGTGTGTAGGGGTTTGTAATATAAAATGTAACAAAATGTAAAAATCGAAGTAAAAAGTTTTTTGAGTCATTGGCTAGGTGGATTGAGGAAGGCCTTCATCTACAATGCTCTCCAATTACTATTAGGTCTTAGCTGTTAGGGCTGTTTAAAACTTGCCACATGGGGCTGGGGATGTGGCTCAAGCAGTAGCGCGCTCGCCTCGCCTGGCATGGGTGCAGCCCAGGTTCGATCCTCAGCACCACATACAAACAAAGATGTTGTGTCCGCCGAAAACTAAAAAAATAAATAATAAATATTTAAAAATTAAAAAAATAAAACTTGCCACTTAGAAGCATGAAACCAAAACAAAAAGCTGCAATAAAAAAGATTTAGAGACTTGATTTTGTAAATTTTCTGTATTGAAAAGTATAAAATAGAATTGATCATTTTTTAAAAAAAACAATTGTTCATGCACATTTCAATTTTATTTATTTATTTATTTATTTGATACTGTGGATTGAACCTAGGGACATTTTACCATTGAGATACATCCTCAGCCCTTTTTTTTTTGGTGGGGGTATGGGGAACTGAATTCAGGGGCACTCGACCACTGAGCCACATCCCCAGCCCTATTTTGTATTTTATTTAGAGTCAGAGTCTCACTGCATTGCTTAGCACCTCGCTTTTGCTGAAGCTGGCTTTGAACTCGCTATCCTCCTGCCTCAGCCTTCGAAACTGCTGGGATTACTGGCATGTGCCACCATGTCCAGCTAAAAATGTATTCTTAATATTAAAATAATGATTATAAATCAAGAGGGAAAGACTGGGCATTTTGGCACACACCTGTAATCCCAGTCAGTCAGGAGGCTGAGGCTGGAGAATTGCAAGTTGAAGGCCAGTCTCATCAATTTAACAAGACCCTGACTCAAAATAAAAAATAAAAAGGGAACTGCCAGGCATGGTGGCTCATGCCTGTAATCCCAGCAGCTCAGGAGCTTGAGGCAGGAGGATCACAAATTCAAATTCAAAATCAGTCTTTACCAATTTAGTAAGGCCTTAAGCAATTTAGTGAGACTCTGTCTCAAAATAAAAAATAAAAAGGGCTGGGGATGTGGCTCAGTGGTTAAGAGTTCAATTCCCAGCACACTCTCCCCCCCACAAAAAATCATTAAAAAGAAAAAGGCAACAGATTAAAAAGATCTTCAAATTAACTAATAATGTCAACTAAAGCATGCTATAGTTGTTTTTTTTTTTTTCCATCTCCCAATGTATTTTATTTATTTATTTATTTATTTTAAAGATAGAGTGAGAGAGGGAGGGAGAGAGAGAGAGAATTTTTAATATTTATTTTTTTTATTTCTCGGCGGACACAACATCTTTGTTTGTATGTGGTGCTGAGGATCGAACCCGGGCCGCACGCATGCCAGGTGAGCGGCTACTGCTTGAGCCACATCCCCAGCCCCTCCCAATGTATTTTAAATACCCAGTTTTGTCAAGGATGTAAAACTATAAAAGGCATCACATACAGCTGGTGGGAGTATAATTAGATAAACCAGAGAAAAAATTGGCAAAACACACCCAGAAGCCTTGCAAATCATGCGTCCTTTGATTCAATAATTCCTCTTCAAATAATTTATCTCAAGGAGACAATCATGGGTGTGTTCAGGTTGTCTACAATAGTAAAAACTTGGAAAAACTCCTGACTGTCCAACAATAGGATTGTTATGATCTCTTTTGTGTAAAAGGTAAAATGAATGAATGAATGAATGAATAAGTTTGCTTGCAAAGTCTACCCTCAGACTTGAGTTTGAGCCATTTGGGGACCTGGAAACCTGGTGCTTCCTCCCAGAGTACAGATTCTAGACCTGACAAGGGAGAGCCGAAGGAGGAAGTTTGGGGAAATCAGGCCTGGGGGCAGGGAGATGCAGACAGGGGACTGTTGAACCTCAGCAAAGAAAAAGGATTGAGACAGAAACTGGTTTTCTTAAGAGACAAAGTGAGGCTCTAAATCTTGGGCTTGAGATTAACACAAAAGATATCAAAGAAGCTGGTAAAAAAAAAAAAAGTGCCCTGGGGGAAAGCACAGTAGAGAAGAGGGTGTGGGAGGACTTTGCAGGTTTAGTTAGGGTGGTCTGGGAGGCCCCACTGAGGAGTGGCGATTTGTCAGAGAGCTGATAGAAAGGCCCGAACTCCCAAAGAACTCTAAGCTAAGAGAAAGGCCAGTGCAAAGACCCTGAGGCAACCACATACTTTTGCTGTGTTTGAGGAATAGAAAGGAAGCCCATATGGCGGGGAGTACAGTCAACAAAAGGGAGGAGGCAAAATCAGCCAGGTAGCCAGGTCAGGTCATCTAGGAGAACACTGTGGCCATCTAAGGACTTGACTTTTTCATTGAGTAAGAAGGGGAGCTGTGGGAGAATTTTGAGAAGGGACATGATGTGACTGACTTATGTTTTAAAAGCAACACTCTGGCTGGGCTCAGTGGCCCATGCCTTGTAATCCCAGCAGCTCTGGAGGCTAAAATAGGAGGATCTCGAGTTCAAAGCCAGCCTCAGCAAAAGTGAGGCACTAAGCAACTCAGTGAGACCTGTCTCTAAATAAAATACAAAACAGGGCTGGGGATGGGGCACAGTGGTCAAGTGCCCCTGAGTTCGTTCAGTCCCTTGTACCCCCACCAAAAAAAGGGCTGAGGATGCATCTCAATTCCTGGTACCAAAAAAAAAAAAAAAAAAAAAAGGGAGCACTCTGAAGAGAGCAATGTGGAGAACAGACTTGGGAGTTGGGAGATAGATGTAGGGACTGAAGATAGAGACGGGACACCAGACAGGGGCTACTGCAATAAAGTGCGCCAGGATCAGTAGATCAAGACAGAGAGAAGGTAAGGAGAACTGGTCAGTGTGTATATGTTGAAGGTAGACTGGCAGGATTTGGGATTTGCCAATGGATGGGATGGGGTAAGAGGGGGTGTGTGTGAGAGAGAAAGAGAAAGAGAAGGGGCGAAGGGAGAAATTGGAGCTAAACTTGTCCCACATGAACAAGAATTTCTGTTGATTTTCTCTACCACTGAACTACATCTCAGCTTGAAAAGTTTTCATAAGGGAAAGCAAGCATATTTTAAACAAAATATTTTTCCTTTCTCATCCTTAAGAATGAAATGGAAGATAATACCATTCGACTTTATCTTAATGATCATGTTGTAACAGGGATTTACTTGATGCTTTGACTATATAGCCCTGTGTGGCTTTGAAACTTACATGTTTTCCCTTTTTCCCAATTGTCTTCTCCTGTAAGAGTAAAAGAAACTGAAGTTAAAGTGTAAAAAAACCGGGTATTGTAAAGTTTCTAAGCTGCAAAGCCTGAGTTAAAATGTAAAGGACCAGGTATTGTTAAGTTCCTATACTACACCCCCAAAACCTGAAATTCCTGTAGCTGTTAAAACAATTCCCGGGACTGCCCAGTAAATATTCCCCTTGACCATCTAGTTGTTTAATAACCTAGGACCCTGTGCAGCTTGGCACGTAGGCATTCAGGGCCCAAACCAATCAGTTTGAATGTACCCCCCTCCTTAGAACTCACCTATCACTCCCGCCCGACCTGTTCCCGCCAACGAATGTGCTAATCAAGTTTGAGAGTTGTTGTTTGATTTTCCCACGCCTCATGATGATTTGCTCTGATGTATGCAAAGCCCCCGCCCTCCCCAAAAAGTGTACTTAAGCACTGCTCAACCCTGCTCGGGGCTCTGAGCCGCTCTCCCTTGTTGAGTGAGCACGGAGCCCCAGCGTGCTAGATTGGATCCTCAATAAACCCCTTTTGCTGTTGCATGAGCCGGTCTCTTGGTGGTCTCTTCCTCTGACGTTCGCGGACCCTTACACTCCCTATATTCTTTTTCTAATCTTCTCCTCCCTGATATATTTTCCCTGATCTTCTCCTTCCTTATCTCTCTTCCCTAATCTCAGTTTCTCTGAATCATCTCTTTAAATACCCTCCCCTGTTCCTGCTGATGGGCAGAACCATAGCCTTTGGGACAGGAGGCCCCTGTGTTTTTCCTTTGCTAGCAAAGCAAAAAACATTCTTTTTCCTTTTTCTTAAACCTGTGTCCTCCTTATTGGATTGGCATCAGGGATAAGGACTGAGCTTTGAGCAACAATAGTTCCATCTGACAAATTACTACAATTCTTCCACCTTCTCTTTGGAGCCCCTTGCTTCCCCACCCACCTGTGAGAGCTCACTCTTCCCTTTCCTGTGGCCAACATGGCCGCTTTCTCTGAGTTTCGTCCTCCCGTGTTTGTTCTCAGAGCCTGATTTTCAACTGGAGAGCTGCTTTCCTGTAAACCCACTCTGGACCTGAGAGATTGTATTTATCCCGAGGTCCACAGTTCAGCTAGGTCTTGTAGTGGTCAGACGACCCTAGAATGCCAGGCCATGGGAACCCAGAGGCAAACTAAAGCCTGTACCTGGATCTGGGACAGTCCATGGCCTCCCTGGAGGCACTAGGGTTCTGGTTCATCCACCCTGAATCCTTGGCTCTTGGGAGACAGGAAAGGAGCTATTTGTGTAAGACTTAGGCCCTGGAAGGTGTCCCAAGCTCTTTGGCACTAGGTGCCCCATTTGGAGGCCTAATAAAAAGCTTTGGAAGTGGTGGGGAAAGTCTTTTCTTACACTTCTCTATAAACATTTTTTAGTATCCTGAATTTTGGGAGTTTTATGTCATTAAACATTCTTCAGAAATGTGCATTTGTGTGTGTGTGTGTGTGTGTGTGTGTGGTAATGTAGATTAAACTCAGGGGCACTTTTACCACTAGGACACATTTCCCAATCCTTTTTATTTTTATTTTTTGAGACAGGGCCTTGCTAAATTGATGAGGCTGGCCTGAAACTGGAGATCCCCCTGCCTCAGCCTCATAATTTGCTAGGATTACAGGCATAGGTCACTGTGCCCAGCTTTTACTAGTATATTGAAAACCATCTGGTAATTTATTTAAGAGGAATAGTTAAAAATTGACCTCCAAATTTTGAGTCAGCAACTTAGAAAAAGAGTCCTTAGGCGGGGCACGGTGGCACATGCCAGTAATCCCAGTGGCTCAGGAGGCTAAGGCAGGAGGCTGAGGCAGGAGGATCGCAAGTTCAAAGCCAGCCTCAGCAATGGTGAGGTGTTAAGCAACTCAGTGAGACCATGTCTCTAAATAAAATACAAAATAGGGCTGGGGATGTGGCTCAGTGGTTGAGTGCCCCTGAGTTCAATCTCCAGTACCCTCCCCACCACCAAAAAAAAAAAAAAAAAAAAAATCCTTACATTTTCTATACTTTTCCCAACCTTTTTTTTTTTTTTTTTTTAAATTCTGTTTGGAAAGGAAATCATTCTTCCCACATCTAGGTTATATATATATTTGTATCAGGATTAAACTCAGGGTCACTCAACCACTGAGCCACATCCTCAGCCCTATTTTGTATTTTTATTTAGAGACAGGGTCTCACTGAGTTGCTTAGCACCTCTTTGTTGCTGAGGGCAGCTTTGAACTCACAATCTTCCTATCTCAGCCTCCTGAGCTGCTGAGATTACAGGCGTGCACCACCATGTCCTACTTGGGTAATATTTTTCTTTATTTTTAGAATATTATTTACATCTGTAAATAGCTTTAGTGTTCACAAAGCACTTTCTCATAAATATTGTCTCACCTAATCACATAAGCACACCATGAACTAGGTTACCATTTCCATTTTACATTCAAGGAAATTGAGGTTTCAAAGGCAAAGTGACATATGCAAGGTAATATAACTATTTAGTGTCACAGCCATACATGGGCTCAGGTCTTGGGACTCCCCAAATCATATCTTCTCCCATATGTAAATTACCAAGCCAAAAGCAGTTCAGGATAGGTAGATGGCAGCAGGACAGACACAGGAGTCAACGACATTAGTGAACTACAGATAAAGTGCTAAGGACAGTGGCTTTGCAAGGACAGAGCAATTCTTCCTACCAGAGGACATGCAGGAGGCTTTGTGGAGACATAAAGGATGAACAGGATCTGGATGTTCAGAATAAGAAGGGAGCTCACCCCTGTAATCCCAGCATCTTGGGAGGTGAGGCAGGAGGATTTAGTTCAAAGCCAGCCTCAGTAATTTAGTGAGGCCCTAAGCAACTCAGCAAGACCTTGTCTCTAAATAAAATAATAAAAAGGGTTGGGGATGTGGTCCAGTGATTAAGCACCCCTGGGTTCAATCCCCAGTACCAAAAAAGCGGGGTGGTGATTGGGCTGGAGATGTGGCTCAGCGGTGAAATGCTTGCCTCACATGCATGAAGTTCTGGGTTCTATGTTCAGTACCACAAAAACAAACAAACAGTAAGAAACAGAAGAAGAAGGGCTTTCCAGAGGTGCTGTGAGCAGGAAAGTGAAGTGTGGCTGTCTGGGGAAAGGGTCTCAGAGGGAGCAAGATGGGGCATGACCAGGGAGGAATGGAATTGTAATTACATCCTTAGCTACAGCCAACTGAGCCTTGGAGGTCATCTGGTAAGGAAACTTAGAGAAGTGGGCAATTTGCTGACAGCAGTACCAGGCAAGAAAAGGCAGGGTCCAGGTTCTAACCCTGGCCTCCCATCACTCAGGCCAGTGCTTCTTTCATGCAATAAACCTTTTAGATCTTCTGAAATGAAAGAGCCCTTTCCTAGGAACAGGATTTGCTACAAAGTACCGAATCAACCCCCAGTGGCAGGATGAGGGATCAATGATGAAATCTTGGTTGGGGGCAGTCAGGAAGCTACTGCAGTGACCTGGCAAGGTGACAAATGAGGCCCAAAGAAGGTGGAGTCCGGGTAACAAGGAAGAGAGACTGGAACAACAGATATGATAAAGGTCAGAAAGGGACCCACAAGTTGATAAGATACAGAACCTGCTGGAAGAAACTGGAGATGAGTGCTTCCCTTAGAGCCAAGGAGCTGCAGTGGTGTGAGGACTGCAGAAGAGAATGGATAAGAAGCTGGTGAGGAGCCAGAGGGAGCAGGTAGCCTTCCAAGAAGTTCTGCTGCATTGCAGGGCAGTCTGTACCTTTCATGCTACTGTTGTGAATATAAATACAGAGCTATAATTTTTCCAGAAAAATACACAAGAAAGTGGCATCAGTGGTGGCCTTGAGGGAGGAAAGTGAGCGGTTAGCAGACAGGGCTCTGCTGCCTGAGTGTGTGTGGAGGTGACAGGGCGCAGGTTGGGGAATGGGGATTAAATCCAGGGTATTCTACCACTGTGCTACATCCCCAGCCCTTTTTATTTTTGAGACAGGGACCCGCTAAGATGACCAGGCTTTGCCGCCTCCCCTTGTGATCCTCCTGCCTCAGCCTCCTAGGTCTCTAGGATTATATGCCATTGCGCCACCTCCTCTGGCTTGTCTTGTTTCTATTACCCTTTGAATTGTGAGCAGTGAGCATGTAAAAACAAACTAATGAGGAAAAGTTGTCCAAATTATATAGAAAAATGGAAGGAAAGAAAGAGGACAATAACACTGGGCAGACCAGGTTCTTTTTTTTTTCCCCCTTGGGCTGGGGAGACTGGGCAACTCTGGAAAATGCCATCTCGGAAAGGCAGCAGCGACACAAGGTCACTTCCACTAGGCCGGCTGGCAGGACGCTCGCGGGGTTGGAGAGTTGTTGTCAAACCCAACTGGGGAGAAACGGCGATTGTTCCCGCTGTGGGTGGCGCGCATTCATCGCATCGCAGTTTCTGGTGCCAAAACACAGGGAACAAAAGAATTATTAAATGCACAGAGGTGCCTTCGCGCGCTGGATTCGTGTCAGAAGAGCGAATAAACTGGGATTGGGGGGTTCCACGTTGTACTGGGGAGACTCGCCTACTTGATGGTGCTATTTTAGAAAACAAAAGCAAACGCTGCGTGCGGGTGCGGGTCGTTGTACGTGGATACGGGAGCAATGGCGGGAGTATATACTCCTGCTGGTCCAAATCGGGATGGTGGAACATGAGGCAGAGGCAGGGGAAGAAATCCTAACTACTCAGAGTGTAAACGGGGCAAATGCAAAACCGCCTCGTCACCCCGCCCCGGGGCCCCAAGGCTCGGCAACACGGCGGCGGGGAAGGGGCACCAGGCAGCCCAGAAGTCCTCCCCGCACCTCGTCACTGCGGGTGACCTCCGGGTGTGGGGCGGTAGCGCCCGCAGAGCTGCGCGGAAAGGGGCGTCTCTCAGCCCTTTGTTAGGTGAAGATGGCGAGGGAGGGGACGCGCGGCGCGGGGACCGGTGGGCGTGCGCGTCTCCGCCCGGGACAAAGGCGCCTGCGCGGCGGGAGCGCGGGGCGGCGCGCGCGACCCCACAGCTCCCTGGCGCCCACGCACCCGCGCGGCCGCCCACTCCCCTCTCTTCCAGGCAGCCATTTGCTCCCCAGTATTCTTTTTCTTTCTTTTTTTTTTCCCTTTCCCCTCCCCGCCGCCCCCAGTCACTTTTGCTCTACTTTCTGTCTCTAGGAATTTGCCTATCTAGATTTTTCTGTGTAAGTGGGATCATGCAATATTTGCCCATTTGTGTCAGGCTTGTTTTGCTTAGTTGAATGTTTTCAAGGTTCATCCATGTGGTAGCATATATGAGAATGCATTCCTTTTTAAATTTTTTTTTATTCTGGTGAAATGTACCTAAGAAAATTTATCATTTTAACCCCCATTTCCTGACCTCTACCGTCACCCCCTTTTGCCTTGTTGGAATGGAATCCAGGACCTTGAACAGGCTCGACAAGAGCTCTGCCAGTCAGCTACACTCCCAGCCCCCTTGGGGTGATTTCTATTCATGTAGAAACAGGCAAAAAGCAACTGGAGGTTGAACTTTAAATTTAAACGGAACCAACAGTAGGATATTACTGAGGGAGAGAAGATTCATATCACCTACAAAGACCATCTTCATCCAACTAAAAGATAGCAGGGTAATAAAGTGGTTAGAACTGTGCTGTCAGAATATGTGAATCATATTTAAATTTTCTGGTAGCAACATTCAAAACATAAAACAAGACAATAAAACATTTTACTGAATCTGTGTATCAGAAATATTGAGAGCTGGAAGTGTTGGCCTATGCCTGTAATCCTAACCAGCCACTCGGGAGACTGAGGTAGGAGGATAACGGGTTCAAAGCCAGTCTGAGTAATTTAGCACAACTGTCTAAAAAATAATATAAACCTGGCTCTATGGCATGCATTTGTAATCCAAGTTACTCTGGAGGCTGAGGCAAATGGATTGTAAATTCAAAGCCTGCCTAAGCAATTTAGGGAGGCCCTGTCTCAAAATAAAAAATAAAAAGGGCTGGGGATGTTATTTAGTGGTTAAGCACTCACGGGTTCAATCCTTGTTACCAAAGAAATAAAAGTAAAATGAACCGAGCTGGGGATGTAGCTCAGAGGTAGAGTGCCCCAAATTCAATCCCCACTAGCTCCTACCCCCATTATCATTTCAAAATGTTATTAATTTAAAAAATAATAATGAAGGGGAATAGCATGGATGGTGAAAGGAGACCCTCAGCATTATACAAAATACATGTATGAAGATGTGAATAAATAAATAAATAAAACAAATATTTGAAATTATAAAAATAATACAAAAATAATACTGAGCCCTATAACCCTAGCTACTCAGAAAACTGAGGCTGGAGATTAGTTGGTTGTTTTTTTTTTTTTTGGTTTCAGATGGACAAAATACCTTTGTTTTATTATTTCTTTATGTGATGCTGAGGCTTGAACCCGGTACCTCACACAAGCTAGGCATACTCTACCACTGAGCCACAATCCCAGCCCCTAGAGAATGTTGAGTCCAATCTGGGCAACATAGCAAGACCCCTATCTCAAAAATAAATAAATAACTGGCTACTGCGCATGGCTTGCCTATAATCCCAGTGGCTCAGGAGGCTGAGGCAGGAAGATCATGGGGTTCAAAGCCAGCCTCAGAGGCTGGGGTTGTAGCTCAGTTGGTAGAGCACTTGCCTAGCACATGTGAGGCACTGGGTTTGATCCTCAGCACCACATAAAAAAAAAAAAATGAAGGTATTGTTTTCATCTACTATAAAAATAAATAAATAAATAAAAAAGCCAGCCGCAGCAATTTAGCAAGGTACTAAGCAACTCAGTGAGACCCTGTCTCTAATAAAATACAAAATAGGGCTAGGGATGTGGCTTAGTGGTGAGTGCCCCTGGAGTTCAATCCCTGGTATCCCAAAATAAACAAAGAAAGAAAGAAAACAATACAAACATTAATGAGATAACTCACTTTTTTTTTTTTTTTAATACTTGTTCTCTGAAATCAGGCTGACCACATTTCAAGTGCTCAATGGCCATAAGTGGCTACTGTCCTGGACAGTGCAGGGTTGAAATCTAGGACATGGAAGCTGGACAGGTCAGGATTCTATATCCACATTCCAATCCTTAATTTGTCCTTACTGGACAAATTACTTATCTTCTATTTTTGTTTTTTGATCTATAAAGTGGAACTCATAACGGTACCCACTTTATAGAGTAATTTTGAGGATTAATGGCACACGAAGCACCTAGTATATGCTCAGTAAATGTTCATATTATTAGCAGTAAATTAGGCGGTTATTAAATTGAATTAATGAGATTTTGATATTACTGTTATGGTGACCTCATTCATTCCGTTCAGATGATGTGGCTTGGAGACGTTCCAAATAGACAAAGAAACAATGCACAAACCAGGAAAACATATTTCCAACACATGTGACTCACAAAATGGTATTATATTTGGTAGGTAAGAAATGTTTCCAAATAAAATAAGAACATAAACATGAATGATAAGTTCAACAAAGGAAACTAACATCTGAAGTAACTTTTTAAAAGCAAGACCTGCCAGGCACAGTGGTATACTCCTGCAATCCCAGCAACTCAGAAAGCTGAGGCAAGTTTGAGGCCTGCCTCAGCAATTTAGCAAGACCCTTGTCAAAAAAAAAAAAAAAAAAAGAAAGAAAGAAAGAAAAAGGAAACAGAAAAACAGAAGCATTAGCAAGACTCTTTTAGAGTTCAGAGTTCTTAGGAATCAGATATAATAATAAACATAGGATACTATTGCTGGGGCTGGGGTTGTGGCTCAGTGGTAGAGTGCTTGCCTAGCAGGTGTGAGGCACTGGGTTTGATCCTCAGCACCACATAAAGATAAATAAATCAAATAAAGGTATTGTGTTCATCTATAACAACAACAAAAAAATTTAAAAAAATGTTTAAACTCTGAGACAGGTGATTAAAAAAAAAAATTGGGGGCTGGGGTTGTGGCTCAGTGGTAGAGTCCTTGCCTAGCATGTGCTAGGCCCTGGGTTTGATCCTCAGCACCATGTAACAATAAATAAATAAATAAAATAAAAATGGTATTGTGTAAAAAAAAAAAAAAATGGATACCATTGCTGAGTAATGAATTGGCAATACCCAGAATTTGGTGGCACCTAATATCGAAGAAGGAAGGGAGATCAGTGCTCTTCTTCCCAAATTAAGATTTCCTGAGGTTTTGATTGTTAGATCTGACCCCTGTAAGGAAAGAAGTGAAAGAAGGAAATAAAGAGAAGTATCTCAACAGTGACACAGGTTTATTCCGGACAAACCTGCAGGGGTGGTCCCAGTGGAGACTGAGACCTGTCTTCCACTGGGGTAGATAAGGGGGATTGAGGGAAGGGGAATTAGGCTGTTGCTAGGGGTTGTCAGGAAGGGTCCCTGTGGTGTCACCTTCATAAGGAACTAGGTGTTTTCAGGATTTCAATCCCAGATAACAATTTCTTTCTTTCTTTTTTTTTTTTAATATTTATTTTTTAGTTTTCGGCGGACACAACATCTTTGTATGTGGTGCTGAGGATCGAACCCGGGCCACACGCATGCCAGGCAAGCGCACTACCTCTTGAGCCACATCCCCAGCCCCATTCCTGGTCCTTTTTATTTTTTATTTTGAAATAGAGTCTCACTGAGTTGCTTCGGGCCTCGCTGACTTGCTGAGGCTCACATCAAACTTGGGATCCTCCTGCCTCAGCCTCCTGAGTAGCTGAGGTTTCAATGCCATCATGCCCAGCTCCCCACAGCCTTTTCTGTTCATCTTTTCTCCCTTCCAAATGAAATTGAACAGCCAGCAATCCCCTTCAGCAAGTTTGATTTTTTCCATTGGCACATGTGCAGTCACTTCACATTTGCTTTGCTAATAGTCCCTTACCACAGGTGTTGACATTTCAGGTGGCTTGAAATAGCCCCCAACGTTGTACCAAATTTGGACAGGGCTGACATTTGTACCTTAAACCACAACAGTCCCAGAATATTCTTAGACTTTTGGCTAAGTCTTTAGGGAATGTTTTATCTGCCAGCAGAGTCAGCTACACAATTTTCAGTCTCTCTCTCTTTTTCTTTTTAATAAAAGGAGAAAAAAAAATTCATTCCTGCAGCCTCTCCCCCTGTCATGGTGGTTTTTATTTGCTATTTATTGATGTGCTCCTATGGGCATGGGCTATTCCAAGGTGTAGATGCAGATCCTTACAAATGCCTGGAGACAACATGCTTTTCCCAGTTTGGGAAAACTTGATCCACTGTAGGTGAAGAGACAAATTCTGACTCATCCACGTCCTTAGCTGTCTTTTCTCTGTATTCTGCTTTATAGTGGTGCTTTGAGGCCAAAGAGTCATCATTGTCCAGCCATCCCAAGGGAAGGGAGGGTCACAGGGGAACAGGAAGCACACAAAAAAAGAACACTTTGGCAAGGAGTTCAAAATATTATCCCTGTACGCACAGCAGAATCTGAGCGCTAGGTTAGTGAGTCAGACCCCAGAGAGCTGATCTATTCCCTGTTGCCAATTTAGATCTTGAGCCAAGCAAGGCTGAGGACCAAACTTAAGTTCTGAGGTGAGTTGACACCATGGGGATGTCCATGTGGGTGGCCAACCAGTCTGGTGACCCCATTCTATCTCCCTGCACAAACTTCTAGAATATTTCCAGACTGCTGAGGGGCCCAAATGAGAAAGAGGATATGGTGACTTAGGACTGGAGGTAGGGTCTCAGCCTTTGCCATTCCCTCCTTTCAAACCCCATTTTCTTGCTTCAGAAAATGCCTGTTTTGGGGAGCTGGCGGAAAAACCCATGCTCACTCCTCCTTGTAAGGCCAGGGTCCCCACCCGTAGAAATCCAGCATGAAAAAAACCAACACCGGTCCCTCATGTTAGCCAAACAAAGGATAAGAAAGGGTTCTCTCTGACTCAGAGGGCAGGGCACAGCACCCAAACCTGGGAGCTGCAGGAGTCTGAAGTAAGTGGCTCAGTGGGATGAGGCTGGTCCCTGCTGTGTGGTGTCACCGTGCGCCCCACTGGACCCCGCACCTATGATCACTTGAGCTTTCTAAAAAGACTGAGAAAGCTGAGGGCTGCCCATTTGTCCACATTGCCCTCTTCATTTTACATTATTATCCACTTTTTCTGAACGTGCCCATTTCCCTTTTCATTTTGATTCTATTATCTCTCTTCGGATCCTCCCTTCCTTCCTTCGCTCAGTCAGCAGATCTCCCATGAGTAACTGCCTGCTGTGCACAAGGCATGGCCATGGATGCAGGAGACACCCAGGTGAGGCACCCGATCTCTGTCTTCAAGGTGGTCACCCACACAGGAGCCTCCTTTCCCATGGCTGCTTCTTCAGCTCTTTTACTGTCTCCTTTTCCTCTCAGCTCCCAAAGATGGCAAAGATGGTTCCCTTCTCTCCTTCTGCAGGTCCACACTCCCATAACTCCAATACCATCGCAGAGCAGATATCCCTTAAATCCGACCCTAATTGAAGACTCTCCTATCCTCCAGAAGTAATTTTCCAAGATCTGACAATTTCTCTCTTTCTGGACGTTACACTAGTATGTCCAATAATAATGTCCATAAACTGATTTGCTGACCTTCCTAGTACCTCACCCCTGCTGCCTCAATCCCCTCCTGACCACCCTATCTCCTAACTTCAATATTTATGTCAGGAAAACATTCTTTTCCCAGGTATCTAGGATAGAGTTTTGGTTTATTTGGCCTCTTATTCATGCCTTCTCTTTCACAGCCAATCTGTGGTCATCTTCTGTAGATTCTGCTGCCATGCCGGGTCCACAGATTCATTTTCACTCATTGCCATTCCCACCATCATTGACTGAGTCTCTGCTGAACTGGTTTCCATGCTTCTAACTTTTCCTCTTATGTATGTGTGTATATATGTATGTATGTACATACTGGGGATGGAATCTAGGGCCGCTCTACCATTGAGCTACATCCCCAGTCCTTTTTTTTTGTACTGTGGATTGAACTCAGGGGCACTCAACTACGAGAAGTTACATCCCCAGCCCTTGTTTATATTTTATTTAGAGACAGTCTCATTGAGTTGCTTAGCACCTAGCTTTTGCTGAAGCTGGCTTTGAACTCGTGATCCTACTGTCTCAGCCTCCAGAGCTGATGGGATTACAGGCGTGTGCCACTCTACCGGCCCCGAGACCTTTTTATTTTTTGAGACAGTGTCTCAATTAAGTTGCTTAAGGCCACTATAAGTTGCTGAGGCTGGCCTCAAACTTGTGATCCAACTGTCTTAGCCTCCTGAGTCATTGGATTGCAGGTGTGCACCAGGGTGCCTGTCTTTCCTCTTTTAAATGCTGAGCTTGCAGCATGCCCTTTTCTTGCCTAAAAAGTCTTACTCATTGTTGCTGGGATAAAATGCAAAATCCCAAAACTGACACCCAAGGCCTCATCAAAACAGCCCTGTCTGTCCCCTTATTTCCTTTTTGTCTTGAACACAGATCCTGAGCTTCAGCCACACTAAACTACTGTTTTCTCCTATGTTCATGGTATTGGCTCCGCGACATGCTTCCCTAACTGCTATATCTCCAGTCCAAATCAGAGCCCAGTCCAAATCTTTCCTATTCCATGAAGCTTTTCTTTTCTCCCAAATAGTTGGATTTTTTTTTTTTCCTTAGAGAACCACAACCTTTGAGGTGTACCTCTCTGAGGCCCATATGTCTTGTTCTTTCTTTCCCCTCTTCCCCCTAGGGAACTGTAAACTTGAAGGCAAGGAGAATTTATTTCTTTTGGCTGCAGCTCCCAAAACCTAGCACAGAGCAACAAAATGAAGTGGAAAGAGCAAGAACTTTAGCACAAGAGACCCCAGGTTATTAACTGTTAAACTTTAGTCACATCCCTCAAACTTTCTCAGTCTATTTCCTTCTCTGCTATTTCCTACCTTGAGTGATCAGTTGTACTCCAGGCAGGTGATGTATGTGAAAGTCCTTATAGATAGCCACACCTCACATTGCTTTATTTAGTCAATAAATATTTATTGCATTGAAAGCAAAAGGTTGAGGAGAATCAGAGGGAATGTGGAAAGGTATTCAGGAATAAGAAAGCACGCGGTAAGCAGTGCCATAAAGGAAGGCTATGGGAGGAGGAGGTCCTGGGTTCAATCCTAGCATCATCATTAATTAATTAATTAAAGAACATGTTGCCTAAAATGTCACCCCTCCAACTGTGCCTGGTCATACAGAGGAGAGAAAGTAATTAGAAACAGCCCTAATTACTATTAGGGGTTGACTCAGGGGCACTTTATCACAGAGCTACATCTCCATTCCTTTTTATTTTGAGACAAGGACTTGTTAAGTTGCTAAGGCTGGCCTCAAACAAGTGATCTTTTTGCCTCAGCCTCTTGAGCTGCTGGGATTACAGGTGTGTACCACCGTACCTTACCAGCCCTAATCTTTTGAGGAAAGAGAGCAAATGGAGGCCCATATACATATGACTTATACCCTCAAAAACAACAAAATTGTAATCTATGAGTGAAACTATGAAATTGAAAGTATATACTTGGTGGGGCTGGGGATATAGCTCAATTGGTAGAGTGCTTGCCTTGCATGCACAAGGCCCTAGGTTCAATCCCCAACACCACACACACACACAAATAATATATATATATATATATATATATATATATATGCTGGGGGCTAGCTCAGTGGTAGAGTACTTGCTGCACGTGTGAAGCATTGAGGTCAATACTCTGCATCACATAATAAATAAATAAATAAATGTATTGTGTCCATCTACAACTAAATTATATATATATACATACACACATATTTTTTTAAAAGAAAGTATATGCTGGGCATAGTGGTGCATGTCTGTAATAATCCCAGCAACTCAGGAAGCTGAGGCAGAAGGATCACAAATTTGAAGCCAACTTCAGAAACTTAATGAGGCCCTAAACAACTTGGCAAGACCCTGTCTCAAAATTAAAATTAAAAAGGGCTGGGGATGTGGTTCAATGGTCAAGTGCCCCTGGGGTCAATTCCTGGTGCCAATAAAATAAAATACAAAAAAGAAATGTGCAAAATATCAACATTAAGTGAATTTAATTATTACATGCCTGGAATATCAATAGACTGGTAATGTGATCAGTAGTAAAATAAAGACAAACATAATTATTTTTTTGTACCAGAGATTGAACACAGGGGCACTTAACCACTGAGCCACATCCCCATCCCTTTTTTATATTTTATTTAAAGATAGGGTGTCACTGAGTTGCTTAGAGCTTCACTAAGTTGCTGAGGCTGGCTTTGAACTCACAAATCTACTGTCTCAGCCTCCAGAGCTACTGGGAATACAGGTGTGTGCCACCATACCCAGCCAACATAATTCTTAAAGCATACATTCATAAAATTAATTTTTCTTTTCTCCATTTTAGTAAAACTACTAATGAATAATGCTAAAACAGATGTTTTAAGACTCTCTAAAAATAAACAATCTAATATTTTTAGAATTGATTCCTGCAAACCATGTATAAAAGAGTTTCTTGGGCTGGGGGTGTAGTTGAGTGGTAAAGTATTTGCCCAGCATTCTCAATCCCTGGTCTCAATCCACAGTTCCTCCATAATTATTGTCATCGTCATCATCATCATCATCATCATCACAATAATAATTTGTTCTTTAAATAATTTATTATTTTATGTCTGTGGTGTGGGGTCTTCTAAAGTATAGGTCTCAGAATAGAGGTCTTGTGAATGCTAGGCAAGTACTCTACCAACTGAGCTATATTCCCAACACTTTTTTTTTTTTTTTTTTTGAACACAGGGGATCGAACCCAGAGGTGCTTAGCCACTGAGCCACATTTCCAGCCCTTTTTTTTTTTTTTTAATTTTGAGTCAGGGTCTCACTAAGTTGCTGAGGCTGACTTTGGGAGGATGTGGATCACAAGTTCCAGGCCAGCCTAAGTAATTTATTGAGACCCTGTGTCAGTAACTTGGGGAATCCCTGTGTCAAAATAAAAGGACTGGAGATGTAGAGTGCTCCTGGGTTCAACTGCCTGTATAAAAAAAAAAAAGGACACCTGATCCTGATCCTTTTCTTTCTTTTTCTTTTTTTGGTTTGTTTTGTGGTACTGGGGATTGAACCCAAGAGTACTCTATCACTAAGCTACATCCTCAATTCTTTTTATTTTGACACAGGGTCTCCCTAAGTTAGGAGGGTCTTGATAAATTACTAAAACTGGCCTGGAACTTGTGATCCTCCTGCCTCAGCCTCCCGGATCACTGGAATCCCAGGAGTGCTTCACTGAGCTAAGCACAGGTGTCCTTTTGACAAAGAGAAAAGCTTTGACAAGTGGCAGAGGAGGCAGTATTGTGACCATGGAGAAGAGTATTGCAGTTGCAAGTCAAGTACTGTAAGTCAGCAGTCCCCAGAAACTGATAGAGACAACAAATGAATTCTTCCCTACAGTTCTGGATAGAGCATGGCTTTACTGACATAGCCCAGCACACCTCTGCCCGCAGCCTGGTTTCAGCCTAGTGACACTTATTTCAGACTTCAGACTTATAGCCTCTAAAATTTTGAAAAACTGCACTGGGGATTAAATCCAGGCGTGTATAACCATTGAGTTACATCCCAAGTCCATTTTGTTTTTTTATTTTGAATCAGGGTCTCACTAAGTTGCTTAGGGCCTCACTAAGTTACTGAGCCTGGCCTCGAACTGGCAATCTTCCTGCCGCAGCATCCTGAGTTCCTGGGATTACAGGCGTGCACCACAAAGATTGATATGTTAGATATATAAATGTACTAGATCCCTAGTCCTTTTTATTTTTTATTTTAAGACTCTGCACCAGGCTGGCTGGCCTTGAATTTGCAATACTCTTGCCTCAGCCTCTTGAGTAGCTGGAATTATAAGCATGTGACACTATGCTTAGCTTATTTTATTTTTTTGAACACTGTAAGTGAAATACCTATTCTGAGAAGTCAATGCATGTAAACGCTTTAAGGGCAAAATCAGACAAAATCCTTGTATTGTTTAAACATCCATTTCTGGAGGGCAGTCTCTGTCCCCCTTTCTAATGTCTTCCAGGGCAATGGGCCACCCTGACTCCCTGGTGGCTCTAAGGACAGCTTTAGCACAGACTTCCTATGTCCTGCCAATAAGCAGCTAAGCCCAGGACACCCTCTTTCGTTACCCCGACCTAGAAAACAAACCAGTAGGCGAATCCCTGAGTCAGCTTTCTGAAGGCAGTTGTCAACCCATCTTCTTCTGCCCTTTGCTCTCCTTTTCTTCCATTTTCCAGAGAAACCTGGAAAGCTCTGCAACGGCAAAGTGCTGTAGAGCTCTGGCTTGTTGTTTTCCTTCCTCTCTTTGGCCTGTGTCATCCTCTCAGCAAGGACTGCAGTCAGACTTCCTGCCAAGCTCACCTGCTGGGTTCATCTGTCTTAAAAAAACAAATAAACAATAATAATAATAATAATAATAACCCCAAAACCCTGGTATTTTCATAGAACTTAAAAACCTCAAATTACACATTATTTTGTTCAACTCCCCAGCCAAAGAAAAATGTCCCAATTGTAAAATTTTGCAGAGAAAATCTATTTGGTTTCACTTTGTCAGCTCAATCACATCAGAGTGACAGTTCTCATAAAATATCTGTTCTTGTGAGGAATCCCATGGGGCAGGTCTATTTGAGTGTGGTGTCTAGCCGCGCAATGAGCCCCAGTAAATTTCCATTCAGTAATACAGTGACTGTTAATCAACACCGAATATGTCTCCATTGCTGTGAGGCCCTGGGCAGGGACAGCACCAAACATGAGACCTAGCTCCTGTCTGCCAAACTTTAACAACCGTATTAGGATACCTTCAACTCATCATTGTGTCTGGCTTGCTTTATTTTGTTTTAAGTCCATTTTTTGGTTGTCTATGTCAAAAATATGATTTATGGGCATGATTTTTTTAAAAAATTTTATAGTCACGTAACTATTTACAACCCCAAGTATTTTATTTATTTATTAAAGAGAGGGAGAGAGAGAGAGAATTTTAATATTTATTTTTTAGTATTTGGTGGACACAACATCTTTGTTTGTATGTGGTGCTGAGAATCGAACCCGGGCCGCACGCATGCCAGGCGAGCGTGCTACCACTTAAGCCACATCCCCAGGCCCTGGGCATGATTTTCTACCCTCTCCCTTTTTTGAGGTTTTGGGGAAAATAGATTTTTATATTGCAGAAATCATAGCTGAAGTTCAAACTCTTAAGTAATTCACATAAGACTCACTGAACTTTCAGGGTGTTAATTTAGCTATAAGAGTGACATAGCTTTCTTTCATTAGCTAGAATTCCTTGGCTAATGTGCAAGAAATTGGAGATGTCTTCCAGGTGTGTTCAATGAAGGGTTTTGCTCAAATCAAATGTGAGTCTAAAAGCAAATCATTCTCACAGAAGCTGAGCCAGGCTGGGATTCAGGTGTCTAGAATCACACCATATATCTCCCCAGAGGATGCTGGAGCAGAACACTCCTTCCCTTGGGTGCTGTTAAACTTGCAGGGAATGACGAGCAGAAGGCCTATGGAGGCAGAATGCTCACTCTCTATTACACATGTACAGCGTCACCAGGAATGATACCTCAAGATTCATTCCTTACTGACTTATTCTCAAAGGAAAACCCCTATCAGACAGAAGGTGATGAACACCACAGACTGTAGGTAGCAGGAAGAAGCTACCACAGTGGTGGTTCCCACATGCCCACACAAAACATGCCAGCAGGAAGAAGTAGAAAATATGTTAACTTAGGTTTCCTGTCAGGACATCCTGGCTTGAGACACAGGGCTGGCACTGCAAAATATAAGAGAACAGACAGATGGGAAGCTTCCAGAGGCCTATGGAGGCAGATAATGTTCTTGAGAATCTAGAGATCTGGGCTGGGGATGTGGCTCAACTGATAGCGCGCTCGCCTCGCGTTCGTGCGGCCCGGGTTCGATCCTCAGCACCACATACCAACAAAGATGTTGTGTCTGCCGAGAACTAAAAAATAAATTAAAAAAAAAATCTAGAGATCTGTCAGTCTGCAAAACACAGTTCAAAAGCAGGTATGAAAATAACCTGTTCCAATTGATGACAAGCAGTTTTTCTTCCAGGTGAAGAGGAACCTAAGAACGTGAGGACATGAACTGGCTCAAAGAATCTATCCTGGGGAAGGCTCCATGCACACATTCTGAGTAGAAGGGGCCCTATGTTAAATCAATAGGCTTGGACCAAATTTGCCATAAGAATGTGACAAATTTGGGATATGAACATTACTGGGTAAATGGCAGCCCTCATTTTGCTTGTGACTCTGAAGATTATCTGTGAATTCCCAGTGTCCATGGGACCACATGCCTTGCCACCTGACATTGGACAGTGTAAAGCCACACACTAAACAGTATACACTGTCTCCCTGGCAGGACCACAGGATGAAGGACAATCCCTTAAAAGCAGGGTGTAGGCCAGGGCCCTCCCTGCACTCTGGCTTGTCATGGCAAGTTCAGGATCAGAGAGATCACTCATCTATCTGTTCATTAATTTGTTCATTCACTCATTCAACAGATATTTATAAAACCCCTCTGAGGTTTCAAGCAATATTCTAGGTACTGGAAATGCACAGGTGAATTAAGACTCACTTCCCTGTATTGAAGAAGTTTAGAGTGTAACAGCAGAGAGCAAAGTAAGCCAACAGTTCCAGTAAGGCACCATGATGGATGTCGGCCCAAAGAGCTGCCACTATTATTACTATACTAACCTTGTTTTAAGGATGGGGGCACACAGACTGTTAGGGAAAAGTAAGCAGAGGCTGTGATGCCTGAAGGTTAGCCAGGAAAGTGGGGAAAAGAAAGAAGGTTGAGGGTGAGGTGGGGCAATATGCACAATGGAACAAAGGAGAGAGGAAACATGGCTCAGTTAGAACAATGAATGATTCAGTGTGGATGGAAAATAGAGGGTAACAGAGTTAGGGTGGAAGGGATGAGGGTAGATGGAGAAATGAGCAGAACTAGGTCTGTTTTCTTTTCTTTCTTTCTTTTTTTTTTTTTTTTGTGTGTGTTCAGTGCTATGCTGGAAATCAAAACCTCTCTACAACCGAGCAACATTCATTCCCCAGGGGCTAGGTTCTATGTTTGCTTTATCACCTATGGATTAAAAAAATAAAAGATGGACACAATTAGTTGTCAATAAACAGCTGAAGATAATGAGGAGCCACAGAAGGGTTCCAAGCAGAACAGTATGGCCAGGTTTATGTATTAGACAGACGTGCCACAAGGAGACTTGAAAAGAGTTAATGGGAGCAGGAATACCAGGTTGGAACCTTGCAGGGAACCAGGAGCAAGATGAAGATAGCTGAACCAAGGTAGTGCCCTGGGAGTGGCAAGAAGTGGGTGGACACAGGGTGAGCCTTAATGTCAAAGAGTATGGATACTTTTATAATTTCTCATGGGCAATGCCAGACCACATGCGAAAGTATTGGTCAACCTACTGATTCTTCAAAACTACAGGTGTACTCTGCTTTCTCAGAATTTAAAAGCTGGTGGTCTCCACCATACATTTTTGTGTCTTAGGGGTGAAGCCACTTCTCAGGTCCCTAAAGGTCTTCTCTTATGCTTATTTCCATGGTCCCTTCTGTGAAAAGGAAGTAAAAAGTAAACACCCTGTTTAGAAAAGGATGGCATGAACTACTGTTAAGTGGCCAACCTCCTTCTACACCATCAGGCCAGGATGTAAGGGAAAAGCCCCATCATTTCTTTTTATTGATTGATTGATTGTAGGTGGACACAATACCTTTATTTTATTTTTATGTGGTGCTGATGATCAAACCCAGTGCCTCATGTATGCGAGGTGAGCGCTCTACCACTGAGCCACAACCCCAGTCCCCCATCATTTCTTTACAGAATGTCTGAGCCTGAAGGACCAAGAGAGGTCAGTTCAAGCCCTTCTCATGCAGAAACAGCAGCCAGAATTCCAAGGGGTAGAGGCATTTGCCCAAGGGTAGATCTGGAGGTCAGCAGAGCCAGCCAAAAACTGAAGTCTCCCAGATGCTCTTCTATTAGGCATCCATTTAAATTTCCCCCATCTGATAATTAACAGAGGGGGCAACTAGAGGGTTCAGGTGATGCCAGGAATTTAAGTCACTAAGCATAGTTCAGCTATCAGCCTTACTCATTTTGGGTTGTATATATCTGGCCTCATTTCCCCTTCAGCTTCAAAAAGAATATAGAGGACCACTCTTTCAAAGGTCTTAAAGGTCAGTGTGGACTGTTTTAAAATTTTTTGGTACCAGGGACTGGACCCAAGGGGGTTTAACCACTGAGCCATATCCCCAGCTCTTTTTAGTTTTTCTTTTGAGAGAGTCCCACTAAGTTGCTTAGGGCCTTGCTAAATTGCTGAGGCTGGCTTTGAACTTTGAACTGATCCTCCTGCCTCAGCCTCTGGAGCCACTGGGATTACAGGCATGCTCCACCATATTTGGCTGGCTAGTGTGGAGGAACTGTCGTCCATCTTTCAACCTCATCACAACAACAGGTACTACCTGTTGACACCAGTGTTCATACTGTCCCATATTTACTCTTTCCCTTTTAACCACAAGCTTTTACTTCAGTCTACTATTTTGTCCCATTTTGTTCTTAAACTATCAAAAACTTCCAAATACCTGTGTGTGTGTGTGTATTCAATTTCTTTTCTTTCTTTCTTCTTTCAGTATTGGGGACCAAACCCAGGGCCTTGCACATGCTAGGCAAACACTTTATCACTGAGCTACATGTCCTATCCTCCTGTGTTCCAGTTTCATCTCTGGTAATGATAACACTTCACAGTTTTGAAAGTCTTGGTTCTAGGGGCTGGGGATATAGTTCAGTGGTAGAGTGCTTGTCTAGTATACACAAGGTCCTGGGTGTTGTCTCTCTCTCTCTCTCATACACACACACACACACACACACACACACACACACACATACGTCTTGGTTCTGAAAATGGTGCTGGTGAGCATTCTGAGATCCCTGCCTCAGTCAGTAGTATGTCCAAGCTTTCATCAGGGGACAGGGAGCCTCTTGAGGAAACACATGTGGTTTTCATTGATTACACAGCTATAACTGGCTCAGAGTCTTCCTTCCCTACTCTTTGCTCCCCAGCCCCATGCCCAGAGCAGGAAAAGTTGCTGAGAATGTGCTTCTTTAGCTCATTCCTCTTCCCAGCTTAGCTCTTATCACAGTCCACCAGATCAACACTGTTATTTTCTTAGAACTATAGTCTATCACCTGGCAGAGTGATACACACCTATAATCCCACATGGGAAACTAAGGCAGGAGGATCATAAGTTTGAGGCCAGCCAGGGCAAGTTAGTGAGATCCTACCTCAAACTGAAAAATAAAAAGAAGGCCTGGGCATTTGGGTATGTACCTAAAACAAAACAACCAACACCACCACAAAAAATATCAAAATAAAAGCAGAACTGTAGTGTTTCTGTCTAGGGTAAAATTCCATTTTCCTCTATCATTGAACTTGGCTTTTCTGGCTTTCAGAGAACATGCTGGATTCAGAGCTCTTGGCTTATTTTTCTCCAGGCCATGAGTCATATTCACACATTTTATCTTTTGTGGCACAACAGGGTCGGCTCCCCAATTCACAGAAGGATGATTAAAGACTGTGTATCCCTTTTACTTTTATATTCACTTGAATACAATTTACTAAAATCTGGAGAAAACTCATGGGGGCTGTGCACAGTGACCACAAACAGTAGCCTCCCTGGTGGTGCACGCAGCCAGTTTTTTTTTTTTGGTTGCCGCAGGGACCTTGGAGACAGCTATTTCCAGTGGACGTTCATGTCTCTGACTTCATGCAGGTACCAATCTAGGCTCCAGACAGGTATGTGGGGTGTCTTTGGGATGTGTCAGGGCACAGTGGCCAGGGTTCACACTGGCCAAGTCTTTATGACCATCCACACCATGCTGCAGAACCAGGAGTATGTAACTGAGACTATGCAGGGTCACATTTAAGTTCCCTGTCCTAGGGTTGGGGAATATAGCTCAGTGGTAGAGTGTTTGCCTAGCATGCACAAGGCCCTGGGTTTGATGCCCATCACTGCAAGAAGGAGAAAAAAGGAAAGAAGAGAAAGAATGAGTTCTCTGTCTATACAATATCCACATCTCAAAGAGGTAGGGCCATAATTCAGGTGAGTTTGGAGACATGGTGGCTGAGAAGGAGCTTATCCCAAATGGCTGTGGCAGGCCCTGGCTCCTAAGGGTTTCCACTGGGCAGCTTCTTTCTTACTTACGCCTACTAAAATAAAAGAGGAGGGAGACATTTCAGCATTTCTTCCTGCCTTTCACTCCTGATTTGAATTTTCTCCAAAGCACCTTTATCACCTTCTGTCATACTATATAGTTCATTTGTGTTAGCTCTCTCTCCTCACTAGAATGTAGACTTTTTAGGGGTTGTTTTTGTATTGGGAATTGAAGCCAGGGGCACTTTATCATTGAGCTACATCCCAACCTCAGTCCTAAATTTACTTATTTACTTAATTGGTACTGGGGATTGGTCCCTGGGGAATTTTAACCACTGAGCCACATCCCCAGCTCCTTTTTAAAAATTCTTTGACACAAGGTTGTTCAGGGCCTCACTAAATTGTTGAGGCTGCCTCAGCCTCCCAAGTCATTGAGATTATAGGAATGCACTGCCACACCTGGCTTAAAATGTAACTTTTTGAAAACAGGACTTTTTTTTTTTCATGTTATATCTCAAAAACCTATTTACCAAGTTCACACAGAGTTGTAGCTCCAGAACTCAGATCAGCGCCTTACACATATTAGCTATTCAAGAAATGTTGAACAAACTATTGAATGAATAGTTTTTTTTCAATAGGTCTTCCTTATTTCTGGGCCCTACCACTTCCCTCTCCAACAAAAACCATGCCTTTCCATTGGCTCTAGGTAGCTCCCCTCCATCTCCAGCTACTGACATTACATCATTCTGTAGGACCTACTCACTCCTCTGTGGCACTATCCCTTAACCTCCCCCAGCAATCTCACCCTCCCCTGAATCCACCGCATCCCAGGTATGCGTCCCTCATCTAGAATTCAGCATTTTCTACTTTGTGTGTGTGTATATATATATATATATATATATATACACACACACAAATATACTTTTCCTGAATAATGTGACTGCAATCAGGCCAGTAGTAGACACTGGTTAGTATTTCCTGGGCAAAGCTGATTTCCTGTCCCCTTTCCACTCCCTTTTCCCACAGTTCATCAGCCAGTGCTAAATGGACCCAGGACAAGGACCCAGATGTGGGCCTGATACTTTCAGGCTGGTCCATAGTGAGGGGAGTTATATCTCAAACACCTATTTACCAATTTCACACAGAGTTGAGGGACATACAAACCAAATGTCAATTTGCTGACTGACCCTGAGGAATGGTGACAGACCAGGTGGACTGGAATACTTGAACTGGCCTAACCAGTTGATCTCCCCATGCGCTGAACCTGCTTAGTAAATGTAAAACAAATGTAACCACCTAAAGTCAGTTCTCTGTTAAGGCAAGAGCTTCTCTTTGCTACAGGAGCCACCTGACCACAGAAATCAGAGCTCAAGTCTCCTTAGTCAGGATCTAGCCCCAGTTAGTCAGTGCCAGCATGGGCCTTGCCAAGGCTCACTTCTATACTTCTGAGGATGACCAGACCCCTTCTGTTCACTTCTTCAAACTGGTTCATAACACAACTGAGTAGACTTAACCTAAATTATAGTCACTCTCCAGCCCCTCACTTGTCTGCAAGTTCCTGAGGGTCCACACTTTGTAGGTCTCAATAAGTATGTCAGCTAATTTAGGACAGGAAAAGCTGCTTTGGCAGCAAAGAAAGGAAGGGAAAACCTCACTCAATTCCAAGGGTCCCTGGGTCAACCAGTTTCATGCACTGTTTTGATCTGAAACATAGAAGCTACCTGTTCAGAACTAAGAAGTACCTATCTACAAAGCCCTGTGCTTTGAAGAACTATTCCTAAATACTTAGGCCTTCATTTGTTTGCCTTGGAAGTTTCTCTTTCTCATACTTCAGCCAAGTTTTGAGATTGGAGGGTGGGAGAGAGAGACTTCTGCCTCTGTTGACTTTCTCTTGTCCCTTCGGTTCCACATACAACTCAACAGCAAGTAGGGGCTTCCATTTTCAGAACATGAAACAAAGAACATACTGACCCTGGGGGCTATTGAATCCAAATTACACAGGCATCACATCTCTGCACTGCTGACTGGCAAAGGAGCAATGGTTTGTATAAGTAGCAGGTGCAGGAGAGGTGACTCCTGCCAGATGGTGCTAAAAAAAGGCCCAACTCTGATACACAGGACTCCTTTCATTAACCCCTCCAAGACCAAGGAAGAGTGGGGGAGGGTTGCATCTCCTCTGCCTTTTGGGGATTCTACCTCAAATGCCCTCCTTCATCTGTTACTTATGTGTTTTTTTTTGTTCTTTTTTTTTTTTTTGTACCAGAGATTGAACTCAGGGGCACTAGGCCACTGAGCCACATCCCCAGTGCTATTTTGTATTTTATTTAGAGACAGGGTCTCACTGAGTTGCTTAGCACCTCACTTTTGCTGAGGCTGGCTTTGAACTTGCAATGCTCCTGTCTCAGCCTCCCAAACTGCCAAACTGCTGGGATTACAGGCATAAGCCACCCCGCATGGTTTAATGTGTGTTTTATTTTATTTTTGTTGTTGTTGTTTTTCTGGTACCAGGGATAGAACATGGGAGCACTTAACCACTAAGCTATATCCCCAGCCCTTTTTTGAGACAGGATCTCACTAAATTGTTTTGGCTGGTCTTGCAATCTCCCTCCCTCAGCCTCCCAAGTAGCAGGGATTACAGGCATACGCCTGAACACCTGGCTACCTAGTGTGGTTTTGTTCTGAGACAAACGGCTGAGAACTTGGAGGAGTAGGCCATAGTGTAAGATGCCTTCGTTCATACCCTCTAATATGGTCCCTAGCATCTCAAGACTGTGAGGGAGACCTGACCAGATGATCCTTTCTTGCCAGAACCCTAGAACACAACTGCAGTGGAGTCTCCAAGAGTATGGCTCTATGTCATCCTTGCTATGAGATATGAGGTGACCTATTTTAACCTGCTAAACCAATTTCCTTATATCAAATGTTCCACCTAGCTCACAACACCCTTATGGACTCAGATGAGCTCACTTGTATCTTTATTTTTACGTGGTGCTGAGGATTGAACCCAGTGCCTCACACATGAGAGGCAAGCACTTTACCATTGAGCTACAGCTTCAGCCCCTCAGATGAGCTCACTTGTGAAAAAAAGTTAGGTCAGTCCCTCACCCGTGCCACATTAGCACTTTCTTTTCTTCCTTCCAGGAGATGGTCCTTGTCAGTCTCCTTCAAGCTATTGGAGGCTAACTTCTCTCCAGGGTTCAGGCCATCCTCCCATGATGGTCACAGCAATGTCCCAAGAGGTGAAAAATTCTGGAGAGGGGCAGCAAAAACTGTGCGTGCGGTCCTATACGGGTCTTCCAGTAAAGAGTGAGGTAGGTGCCAGGGCAGAGAAAACTTCCCACAATTCTCATGAGGCCGAGGGTCACAGATGAGCCCTTGGCCACCCTTTCTTCCAAAGCCCCTCGTTGGGTTATGAAACACACCCTAAGAAAAGAGAAGCTGCTATTAACAGCCTGAACACGGAAACACAAAAATCTTTTGTTTTATGACAACGCAGTAATCACCGCACTCTTAAAGCTGACCCTTCCGATCGGGTGGGAATTAGTGAAGACGGTTCATATTAATGCAGGTAGACGCAACGCCCACCACGCGCCAGGCCCACTACTGGGTCAGTGAGGTGGACGGTGCTATAGGTACTTCACAAAGGAAAACCGAATTTCAGATATGCTGAATGGCTTGCTCAAGGCCAGCCGCACACAGCAAGCGGTGGCCCCAGTGCAAACGCATACCTCTTTTCGGGGCACCCTATTCTTTCCCTACCTGACAGGCACCGCCCAGGTAAGGGCTGCAAAATGCTAGAGACGGCTGACGACAAATGAGCGCCGGGACAGGGCGGGGCGGGGCCCTGGGCGCAGCGTTCCCTGCAGCGACGCGCGGTTGGGAGCTGGGTGCTACTCGGCACCTCGTGCTCTGAGGCCGCTCCGCCGCCCCAGAGAACCCGCGTGCCCACATCCAGGCGTAGGCCCGTCCGCAGGAGGGCGCAGCCGCCCAGGGTGCTAGGAAGTCGGTGCCCGACCGCCCAACGATCGCCCTCTGAAGAACCTCGCGCCAGGCCGCTGCGTGCCCGCTTAGTCAGCAGCTCGGCTGGGCGCGCAGGTCCAGGCTGGGCCCCAGGGTGGGTCACGAGGCGGGCGCGGCCGGGTCGGCCCCCGCCAGACCAGCGCGCGCAGCTCGCCCTCCTCCCTCCCGCACCTCCCCCTCTTTCCTTTCCCCTCCCCCTCTTCGCTCTCCACTCCCCTCCCTGAGAGGGCCGCAGCGAGCGCCACGTCCCCAGCCCCGCCCCCGCAAACCACGCGGGGAACCCCGGTGACGTCACCACCTTCCAGCCCTAGCATTCCCGCGCTCTCCAGAAAAGACGCGAAGGTGGTGACGTGTCCAAGGCTCCAATACGGCTGCGCAGGCAGCGTAGGTAACTGAACGTCCTGCGGCGCCGCCTGGTGGAAGAAAGACGCTAAGACGGCCGGAAGCTGCGGCGCGGGCGAGGGGAGAGCGTGACTTACGTCATCGCGCGGAGGCGAGCAGGCGGCTGCCGCGTGACCAGCTCCCACCCGGGGTGTTTTAGTGTCGTCTTTCTCTTATTTTTTTTCTTCTGCTCCCTGGATAGTGTGAAAGTTTAATTGTGCCCCCACTTTTTTTTACTTTGTCTCTTAGAATTTGTCAAGCTAATATGGTTCATTTTAGAAAATTTAGATATTAAGAAAATTACATTGTTATCAGCATTCCCAGTCATTTTTAACTATCTACCTTCTCTTGCATTGAACACAGTTGTGATCTTACTGTATAACAGTGGTATTAATTACAATAATTCCCTAGAAGTGACAAAAAACATCACTTGAGCTTCAAGACTTCTTAAGAAGAGTTAAAAAAAAAATAGGTGAGATGAGTGATTCACAGCTGATGTGCTGTAACTCACATCATCCAGATGAGGAATGGGTGCAGTGTTAAATAACTTGCCCAAAGTCGTACTTTAATAAGGGTGGCAGAGCTGGGTTTTCAAATTCAGGGCCTAAGATCTGAACCTTAAAATGAAGACTGGGAAAGACTGTGAAAAATGAAGCTAGGGAGAAAAACCCACAGGAAATTCACAGAGCTGTGGAATCGGAATGTTTTCTACTTTTGGAACCGATCAATTGGAAATATTCACAAGGAATGAGGCTAGTGCCCTCATCTGTTAGAACAACTTTATGGTAGTGTTAGAAAACCCCTCACAAGTGCATCTCAAGTGCACCAACCTCTAGCGCTGCTCTTATTAGTGGCAATGAAAGGTGGAAGGAAAGTTATGGATCAGGTCACAGTCCTGCAGTTGGGCACTTTGTGTCACTTGGAAACTTGATAGAAATGCAGAATCTTGAAGACTTAGAATTTATGAATCAGAATATACCTTTTAATCAGATCCCTTTGGTGATTCCTATGCATGTTAAAAGTTTAAATGGGCCATTATAAAACAAATTCTGTGGAATCCATACTTTCAGGTTTCAGGAGCCATAGTTCCTGCCAGGAGCTGCTCTGTTCTGAGCATGAATAAGCCTCAGTAGGAAGTGGATCAGATGAACTCTTGCCCTGGACAGTGGCCCACCTCTACTCCCATGTGGTTGTCCAGCCCTATTTTAGTGTCCATGAACAGTTGTTCATTCTAAGCTGGTTAGAACTGAGTTTCTATCATCTGTAATTGAAAGAGGACCAAGAGCCTACTTCATATGGATTTTTTTAACTTACTGTCCTTGCTTTCCAAGGACAATGAATTTAAGAAAGATATTGAAGCAACATATCATAATTAGAATACTGGAGTAAAACTAAACATTTTAAAAATATATATATATTTTTAGTTGTTGATGGGCCTTTATTCATTCATTTATGCTGAGAATCGAACCCAGTGCCTCACACATGCTAGGCAAACGCTCTACCACTGAGCCTAAACTCCAGGCCCCCTAAACATTCCTTTTAATGTGTTTCCAACAAGATATATAACCTCAAAGAGGCTGCTTACTTAAAAAAAAAAAAAAAAAAAAGGATTCAATGAGAAAAATGATGATATGAGAATGTAAAACAAAGTGCCTGGTATACGGTAAGCACATAGAAAATATTTGTTCTCTTCTTTCCTCCTTGAAGACACCTTTCCATTTCTTTTTTAGTATCTCCATTCTGTGATCAGTGAATCCATAAACAGAATTTTACCAACTTAAAACTTTTTGAAGAATAAAAAAGGAAATAAATGTCAAGTGACTAAGCAATTATAAGCATTAGTTAGAAATATCAATAATCTCTTGCTGCCCAGACCTTTTTTCCCTATATTTCACTATCAGGTAAATCTCTCCTAAAGCTTACAGTGGAAATAATTAGGCCAGCATGAGGTATAATTTGGAAAAACTAGTGACACTTTGCTTTATTTGGGAACAGAATAAAAAGCATGGCTGGAACTCTGCCAAGATGGTCCTTTACCTTCTGCCCTAACTGGGGTATTAATTTTCTAATACTGTTGGCATAAGGCTGAGTGCTGCTAACTTCTTAGAGAACTAGAAAAAGGTTGAAATAAAGTCTAAGGGTGAATCTATAAGAAGGAAAGTGAGTTGGTTTTCTTTTTGTTCCTTTTAAAACTGTAGCCAGTTTTAAACTGCCCAACTTATAATGAAGATAGTACAAAGCAGCACCCAAAAGGCTATTTATGAGTTTTTCTTCAGCAGAACCTGCTTAGCTAAGAGCAGTTTCACTAAAGAATGGGGCCATCTAAGTGCCAAACTAGTATTTAAAGTGGTCAAGGTGAGGATGTGCAAATTTAGCAGCAAAAAAACTCTTGTTTTGCCTCAAGGGAAAGTGATAGTGGTCAAAGGGGCCAGTTCCAAGGGCTGGTCCAGAGGGGCCCGTTGGTCTTGGTAGTCTGCTACATGCCCGTTCCGGTGGTGACCATACTCAAACTTGATCCGCAGCTCGCCAATCTTGGATTGGGGAAGGATGTCTGGGATCCACTCGATGATGAAAGGTGTGGGCTCTTTTTGATCTGGGGAAGTGTTTCCTAAAAGCGGGAGGGAGAAGGACCACTAATTAGTACAATTCCACCTGACTCTCATGGGCATTCCTTATAGCAAGAAGTGTCTTGGGATGGAACAGTCTCCTCAGCTTTGATAATCAGAAAGTTGAGAAGGGCCTACATAGTTAATGGTGAATAGAGTATCAGGTTTTCTGATCATTATAAAATTAAAACACATATTTGTAATTTAGGTCTTTCTTAACTGATGTTGCAGGCTAGAGTGTCAGCTGAATGGCAGATATGAAACAAAAAATTCAGATTCAATTTCTGTCAGTTAAAATAAGGATGGTTTTCAGGAGAAAAAGTAAAAAACAAAAATTTTTAAATATATAACAAAAAAATGATAGAGGAGAAAGACCCTAACTAATTATATGTACAGTATACCTTTTTTTTTCTCTCAGTATTACTTATTTCTGACTTCATAAACTAATATTCTATTTTAAAAAAATATTTAGTTTTAGTTGTAGTTGGACACAGTACCTTTATTTTATTTTTTTATTTTTATGTGGTGCTGAGGATCGAACCCAGGGCCTTGCATGTGCTAGGCGAGCGCTCTACCACTGAGCCACAACTCCAGACCCCTAATATTCTATTTTTCACTTCACTATCTTATTCCCCCTCCATTTTATCCCCAATAACTTTTCATCCTTTCTTCTTCTTCTTCTTTTTTTTTTCTTCCAGTGCTGGAATCCAGGGCCTAAAGCATGCTAGGCAAGAAATAAATTATATTCTAAGACACTTCTCCTTACTACCCCTTCTAATCAAATTGTAACATAGTTTCTGAGATCTCTTTGTATCATCTTAAAACCACAACAGTTTTCACATGGCAAAGTTTCTTTTCCCATCAGAAAAGTAGCTAGTACATCTACTAAGCATTTTGTAATCAAGGACCTTAGAATCACAAAGATATAATATGTAACATCTGCCAAACTTATTTATTTAAAAAAAAAAGTAATGCCCTTTTTTTTTTTCCCCCCACCAAATACTTATTACTATCTCTTCTTAAAGACAGAGCTGAAAAATACTACACTGGAAAGATTTTATTATGCAGGGGAAAAAATAGGCATGACTCCTATTTTTTTTTTTTCCATCATTGCTCTTGAAATCCTCACTATCTGAACAAGAAAAAAAAGATAAAAATGTTTGATAGGAAATAAAATGATCATGATTTTTGTAGGTGATGTCCCCAGTTTTACAGAAATGGGAGGAAAGCAACTACTATTATCATTACTAAGACTTTATTAAGGTTAAGAAGCTTGGTTAAGAATCTGACAAATAATTATAAATTATAATTTTCTCCTGGAATAATACACAGTTAAGAGAAAAGAAGGGGCCTCTCATCTTCAGGGGATACATTCTAAGACCTTCAATGGATGGTTTCCCAAACACACACACACACACACACACACACAGACTCTCTCTCTCTCTCTGTTGATATACACACATATATACACATTTGTTGTGAGTCAGCCCATGTGCTATGTGAGTGAGCTATGCGCATGTGAGCTTATGAAGGAACTGAACTGACATTGCTGCCTGATTGGGCTGTGCAATGTATGTGTGCCTTTTCGGTTGCTCTGCCTTTGATCCCACAGTCACCTGAGATGGGTGTGGCTTTCTAAGATGTCAGTCAGACTGCTGATCACAAGACATCATCAAGCAAGATTCCACCCTCCAAAATCCAATTGCCTTATTTGGGTGGAATATTCTATGAATGGCTTCTCCTCAATAAATAGGGGGGTTTCAAGTGTGCTTGCTCTCTTGTCTGCCTCTTGTCTCCCTTGCTCTCCTTGCCCTTCAGCATAGGAGCTTGATTCTTGAGGCTGCAGAGCTGTCCTGAATCCCGAAAAAGGTATTTTCTGTGTTTGTGTGTTTTTTTTTTATTACCAGCCCAATCCACCAGGAATGACTCTGATTCTGTTGCATATTATGACACACATATAAACTTCAATTTATATATTAGACACACTAAGAAATTAATAATAATAATAAAGTATAAAACAGTTATAACAATATACCATAATAAAATTATCAGCATCACTACTCTTGTGCTTTGGGGTCATTATTAAGTAAAATAAGGGTCATCTGTCTACAAATACTGAACTGATAGTTAAGATTTAGTCTCTGAGGAGTGGGGATATAGCTCACTGGTGAAGCACTTGTGCCTAGCATGTGTGAGGCCCTAGGTCCAACTCTTGGCACTGCAAAAATAAATAAATAAATAATTTTGGCTCCTGAGATAGCTGTTAAGTGTCCAATGGGCAGGTAGTATATATATAGTATGGATTCACTGGACAAAGGGATGATTTACATCCCAGGTGGTAGGGAGAAAGATTAACACCTAATTTCATCATGCTACTCAGAATGATGTGCAATTTCAAACTTATAAATTGTTGTGTCGGGAGCAGTGTTGCATGCCTAAAGTCATAGCAGCTGAAGAGGCTGAGGCAGGAGGATCACAAGTTCAAAGCCAGCCTTAGCAACTTGGTGAGACCCTTTTTCAAAATAAAATATAAAAAAGAACTGGGAATCTAGCTCAGTGGCTAAGCAACCCTGGGTTTAATCCCCCATACAGAAAAACAAACAACAACAACAAAAGCAACTTATGAATTATGTATTTCTGTAATTTTCCATTTAACATTATCAGATAGAAGTTGACTGAGGGTAACTAAAACTACAGAAAACAGAATTGCAGATAAGGGTATTACTGTATACCAAAACCAAGAGCTTTCCATACAGTGGCAATAACAAGTTAGAAACAAGAGCAACAAAAAAATGTAATATACCTAAGAATATGTTCATAAGAATCTGTCAAAATAATTATAAATTATAATTTTCTCCTGGAATAATACACAGTTAAAAGAAAAGAAGGGGCCTGCTAGATAGATCACAAAGCTAGAAAAATAATTAAAACTATGACTGATGTAAGGGGGAAAAAAAAAAAAAAAGGAAAATGCCCCAATATGCCTAGCATTCATTCAGACATTTAACAAGTCTTTAATGAGTACCTATTATGACCAGGCATTTAGCCATCATTAGACCATGTGGTACAGTGATTAACAGGAGTGTCACAGTTCACTGCCTTGGAAGGGCTTATAGTATAGTCAGTGGAAAGAAAGTTGAGTACTAGATGGTTGGTGCAGGCTCTGGAGTCCAAAATGGTGTGAGGTTGAAGCAGCACTACCACTTACTAGGTAGGTAACCCTGGGGGCGGGGGGGCTGCACTGACCTTCTCCTCTGTTTCTTCCTCTGTAAATGGGGATCATGAAATCTACCTCTCAGTGGACTGATGAGCATTAAATGAGGTAATATAAGGCACATATAAAGCCTTTAATTTTTTTTTTTTTTGGTACTGGGGATTGAACCCAGGGGTGCTTTACTGAGCCACATCCCTAGCCCTTTTTATTTTTTATTTTGAGACAGAGTCTTGCTAAGTTTCTGAAGGTCTCACTAGATTGCTGAGGCTGGTCTCAAATGTTATGATCCTCCTGCCTCAGCCTCCTGATTACAGGTGTGTGTCACTATGCCAGGCTATATAAACCATTTAAAATAACACCTGGCACAAAGCAATTGCTAATTAAATGCTTTTTATAGACATTATTGCATAAATACCCTAATTAAAAACAAACAAACAAAAAAACCAATTCATCAAACAGAAATGACTTTTGATAGGATTCTCCCAGTGAAACATCTAGGCCTAAAGATTTCTTTTTGTGTATGTGTGTTCATTCTGAATTTAATTTCCTTAATAATAAAAAAATCCATGGCTCAGTGGCAGAGTGCTTGCCTCACACATGTGAGGGACTGGGTTCAAACCTCAGCACCATATATAAATGAGTAAAAAAATGAAATTAAAAAAAAGGTCCATGGACAACTTAAAAAATATTTTAAAAATAAAAAACACCACAAATGATAAATATGCAAAGTTAACCCTCTTTAATATTTGAGGAAAATGCAAATTAAAAGAGAAAAAATTTTTTTAATCTATCAAATCAACAAAAATTAAAAAAGAGTTTCTCCTTTTTTTTTTTTCCTTTTCCTTTCTACAGTACTGGGGATTGAACCCAGGGCCCTGTGCATGCTAGACAAGCACCCTACCAATGAATTATAGCCCTAGTCCAAGAAACGCTTAAACATGGCTAGCAGGAATACATTCTAAAAATATTACAATCTTTCTAGAGAGCTGATGGATAAAAGCCTTAATATATACATAACCTTTGACCCTCCAATTTCTTTTTTAGGACTTTATCCCAGGGAATATCCTACATAAGTTAGAAAATAAGAAAAGTTTATTTATGAGGAAGCTAATTTCAGTACTGTTTTAGTTAATAGAAAAAAGTTTGAAACAACATAAGTAGGGGATTGATTAGGTGACATTCCAATGAATGAATTTTATATACATGTGTGTATATGCATATATATATATATATATATATATATGCATATACACACATATATTTATATGTCTTAATGTATTTTTTTCTTTGCCTATAATCCCAGCAATTCAGGAGACAGAGGCAGGAGGATCACAAGTTCAAAGTCAGTCTCTACAACTTAGTGAGGCCCTAAGCAACTTCATGAGACCCTGTCTCAAAATAAAATAAAAAGTAAAATGGGCTAAGAATGTAGATCAATGATAAAGCACCTCTGGGTTCAATCCCCAGTACCAAAATACAGACATACATACATAAATAACACTGTAAGTTGGGGGCGTATTCAGTATAAAACATGTGCTTAGCATGCCCAAGGCCCTGAGTTCAATCTCCAGCACCACATAACCCACAAAAAATGAAACAAACAAACAAACAAAACCCTGTGTATTCACAATAGCTAAAATGTAGAAGCAATCCAAGTGTACATCTACAGATGAATAAATAAACAAAAAGGTATATATACATACAATGGAATGTTATTCACCTTATGAAAGAAGGAGATTTGACTTAAGCTACGAACCTTAGAGAGAACTTATGCTAAGTAACATAAACAGGTGCAAAAGAACAGATATTGTGTGATTCCACTTATGTAGGTACTAAGAGTAGTTAAACTCAGAGACAGAAGTAGAAGGTGGGTGGCTAGGGATTTGGAGGAGGCAGGTATGGAGAGCAGAAAATGAGTTCAATTTTTTTTTTTTGGTGTGTGTGTGTGTGTGTGTGTGTGTGTGTGTGTGTGTGGTGTTGGGGATTGAACCCAGAGCCTTATACATGCAAGGCAAGCACTTTACCAACTGAGCTATATTCCCAGCCCAGAATATGAGTTCAGTTAAGGAAAATAAAAAGTTCTGAAGATTAAGTGATGGTTACTCAGCAATGTGAATGTACTTAATGCAAAATAATTGTACACTAAAAAATAGTTTTAAGCTGGGTGCAGTGGCGCACACCTGTAATCCCAGTGACTTGGGAGTCTGAGGCAGGAGGATCATGAGTTCAAAGCCAGCCTCAACAAAAAAGTGAGGCACTAAGCAACTCATGAAACCCTATCTCTAAATAAAATACAAATAGGGCCAGGGATGTGGCTCAGTGGTTGAGTGTCCCTGAGTTCAATCCCTGGTACTCTTTAAAAAAAAAAAAAAGTAGTTTTAAACTGGTGTGGTGGTGCATACCTGTAATCCCAGTGACTCAGGAGGCTGAGGCCAGCTCAAACAACTTAGGAAGACCCTGTCTCAAGATGAAAAATAAAAAGGGCTGCTGAGGATGTAGCTCAATGGTAAAGTGCCCCTCAGTTCAACTCTCAGTAAAAAAATTAAAAAATAAATAAAAATGGTAAATTTTCTACTATGTATATTTTAAAATAATGATAAAAAAGTTTAAAAAAATAACATTAAAGACAGACATGGAGGGCTGGGGTTGTGGCTCAGTGGTAGAGCGCTTGCCTAGCATGTGTGAGGCATTGGGTTCGATCCTCAGCACCACATAGAAAACTAAATAAATAAAATAAAGATGTTGTGTCTATCTACAACTAAAAAAAAAGATAAGACATGGAAAGCAGTTCATCATGTAGTAATAAGTAAAAAAAAAAAAAGCAGCAGAAGTACATCCCATGTTTTGGAAACTCTTAATGTACAGAAGAGTCTGAATATGCACCAAGAACTTAACAGTGATGCTCCCTACTGCATGGAGGGGTGGGGATTAAATGTGGTTTTAAATTTAGTCCTTTATGTTCTATAATGAAATCTATAATTTTTCTCCAGAGAGACTCTATTTCTCTAACATATATGACTTCTGTAATTTTATTTTGAAGCAGTGGCTCAAATGAGACCAAATATTTAACCCATCACTGCCTTTATGAAATGAATACATGTGTCTTTTTTTGATTAAAGTCAAGATTCAAAGCCTCAGAGCGCCAGATGTGGTGGTGCATGCCTGTAATCCCAACGACTTGGGAGGCTAAGGCAGGAGGATTGTGAGTTCAAAGCCAGCCTCAGCAATTCAGTGAGGCTCTGAGCAACTTAGCGAGACCCTGTCTCAAAATAAAACATAAAAAGGGTTGGGTTGTGGCTCAGTGGTTAAGTGCCCCAGGTTCAATCCCTGGTACCAAAATAATTAACTAACTAACTAACTAAATAAATAAATAATTTAAAGCCTCAGAGAGTGTAATGTACAGAGATGACCCCTGAAGGAAGAAACTCACCAACTTTGAGGAAAGTTTTTAGTTCCAAGGGTCGCAGCACTGGTTGCTTTTCTATGCGACCGTAAGTTTCTGCTATGCACTCCACTTCCACTTTGGGGCATTTAAACAGCTCATAAGTCCCATCTCGGTTCTGGATAAAGCTACGGGTGATTTCCAAGGGCATCTGGATACCAGGACAAAAGAAGAAAGGTGAGACATGGAAAACTTTCAAAGTAGACAAATACCTGGATGGCAATAAATCTTTTACGATTCCTTCTTTCTTGTTAAGTGCCAATGAATTACAACTTTCCTTTGTATTTCTGAGTAAATCCTGTTCACAAATCTGCCTTTTCTCCTTTACATCATTTCTGGCTTTCCTTAATTCGAACTCCAGCAAAATCATATACCAATTGAACCTGTAAGATCTTCACAACTACAGGACTGCTACTGACACAGACATGCTCTAAAATCAGTTTCATTACTTCCCCTCCTGGCAGCTTTCTTCTGAACAGTGTTTTGATAGCACTTACGGCTCACCTCACATCCTGTGTGCTTCACACTGTCCTAGGACTGAGCCAGATAGAGTCTGAACCAAAAAGCAGGGTGGCCCTGAGCAAGCTAACTTCTCAGGGCCTGTTTTCTCATCTGCAAAACTCAGTGCCTACCCATGCATGGCTGGGAGGGTAAAAGAGACAATGTAGGTAAATAATGACCAGGAGAAGCTGGTCAATGATCACTGGCTCTTTCTCCTAACCTGCCTTTGCCTTGGGTTGCTTTGATGCTTTCCTGAATGCCACCTATTCTAGGCTAGGAGCTGCCTCTGGACACCCTGCATTTAAAGTTCCCAAGTCTTTAGTGCTAACACAGGCCTTTTCCTGGGTTCATAGGAAAGTTCCATAGCTACCAAACAACTTATTCTTTTTCTGAACATAAAAATGCTTTGCCACTGAGGTAGTCTTAATGTATCAAATCACACTATGCTGAATTTTCTACAATATTCCTTCTCAAATTTTCGAGATCTGTTTGAAAATTTTTAAAATGTCTATTGTGTCCCTGGTGAAAGACAATGATAATTAAGGGCCATTTCTCTTGCAAGAACCAAATTACACTTTGGGAAGGAGGGTTTAATTGTACCACTTGACTTTACAAAGAGTACATCATCTAAAGTAACTCATATCCTTTCTAGCTGCCTGCTAATCAAATCTAGGGGTCATCATAGCTACTATGGGATCATTACTGAATTTATAAGACCCTGCTTTCTGAATCTGAAGGCAGAGAAAAATTATACTTTAAGACATCTTTTTATTGTTGGTGGGATTGAAACCATGGCTTTGTTCATGCAAGGCAAGCACTTCATCATCGGCTACATCTCTAGCCCTTAGAATTTTTTTTTTATTTTTTAAATTTTGAGACAGGGTTTCAGGAAGTTGTATAGGCTGGCTTTGAACTTGTGATCCTCCTGCCACAGCCTCCCAAGTAGCTGGGATTACAGGCATGTGCCACCATATCTGTTTATGACAATTTTTTAAAGTGGGAATACCCAGTAAAATCAGAGTCAGAACTGTAACAACTACTTCTGAATAACCTCTGGCATGAAAAAAAGGAACTCAGAACTGGCAAAGATCTCAGGGAACTGCTGCAAACTTACTCCCTACACTAGCTTCCCTCCCTGCCCTCCCACTACTGTAGAAATAAACTCTTACCTCTGGGGTATCTAAGATTTGCTTAACTTGTAGAATATTAGTGATATGCCAGGTGTACTTGGAAAAGGTTCCCAGTGGCAAGGCATCTTTTCGAACAAAAGCTTCAATGTAAAAAAGGGACAAAATTAGACTACCAGACAATACCATTCCCTTTCACTGTATTTGTTACTCAATTTCTAGAGTTCAATGCAATGCTACTTTTTCCTTATATAATCTCAACACTTTTTTTTTTAATCTTGAACATATTTTTATTGTTGCATGAATCATACTGTATGGCAATGACTTCCTTACATGGTTTTTGTCCACTGCTATTAGAAAAAAAAAGTGAGATAATCACATCTCACAGAATATTTTCTTGCCTGTTCTTCTTTCTATTATCTATTACAGAGGGGGAAAAAGCTTACCACAATCCTCAAAGGCTAATTACAATCATGCATCATAATAATAGCAACTGTATGCCAAATGCTTACAAGTGCCAAATTTAATCTTCAAAATAAAACTATGAAGTAAGTACTAGTATTATCTCTATTTTATAGGTGAAGAAACTAAGGCATAGAGAGCCTAACAATTTCATCCAGGGGCACACAGTACTAACTCTTACATTTAACTGAAGCATGTCTCAATCTAAGTTCTGTCCTGGTAAACCTCTGCCACTTTAGGCACATACTGCAGGGAGCCCCAACTCCCAGGGTGTCCACCAAAAGATTAGGAAGTTCATGGGAGGATTAAGCAGATAGCTTTGTGGAATATTACAGAAAGAACTTTCCTATAAGACTGTTAGACCCTATGTTTTAGTCAGCTTTTTCACTGCTGTGACCTAGAATCTCAACACTTTAGTTTTTCTTTTGGTATCAGAAATTATACCAGCCCAGCTGCTTAGAGGCTCACCAAGTTGCTGAGGCTGCCTTTAAACCTGTGATTCTCCTGTGCCAGCCTCTCAAGCTACTGCATTTATAGATGTGCACCACTGCACTCATCGAATCTCAACACTTTTAAAAAAATTTATTTTTCATTGTAGATGGACACAATACCTTTATTTTATTTATTTATTGTTTTATGTGGTGCTGAGGATCAAACCCTGTACTTCACACATGCTAGGCAAGCATTCTACCACTGAGCCACAATCCCAGCCCAAATCTCAACACTTTAAAATATATAGCAGGGTTTGGCAGATATGTGACAAATCCAGTGATAAAGATTTCTGCTATGTGAAGTCTCTAGTGCTCCTTTTGAGATCCTACTTATTTTTGATACCTTAGAAACTTGTAAAGGTATGTGCACAGGACTCCACTTTAAAATAGACTCTTACTACTTCACATGTTACAGCTTAAATTAAATTATAGTCTTTAAAATAATTACGTAAACACTTGTCTTACATGCATGAAACCCTGGGTTTAATCCCCAGCACCTCAAAAAACAAACAAACAAACAAACAATTACATGGAGTTTAAGATTTCTAACATGACTGCCAATCCTGCCAATCCACTGCCTACATGCCAGATTATATGTAGTTCCACCAAAGAGCCTAGAAAAATAGCCAATGGATGGGTTGAAATTACTGTATTAGGTCTCAAGTTTAAACTGGAAGAAAGACTCTACACTGCTTCAAAAGTCAGATTGTTAAGCTATGAACACAAAGATTTATATGTCCCCAAACATACTGACTCACAGCTTGCAATGTTCAAAAAATGAGTTAAAACTCAAGAAGTCACTATTGTATTAAAGAATAATTTACTGAATAACACTGGTTTCTTCGTGCAGTTACTCTTGGCCATTTGCCACTAAATAATATATTTTTTCTTTTTTTAAAGAGAGAGAGAGAGAGAAAGAATTTTTTTAATATTTATTTTTTAGTTATTGGCAGACACAACATCTTTGTTTGTATGTGGTGCTGAGGATCGAACCCGGGCCACACGCATGCCAGGCGAGCGTGCTACTGCTTGAGCCACATCCCCAGCCCAATAATATTTTTTTTCATCCATTTCCTTTCCTTATTTCCTATACTATTTAATAAGTGTCTTGAGATCCCTAGAAGAGAGATGTTAATAAGCACTGGAACAATATAATAAAGTGTTAGAGTTAGGTATGTATTTCAGTGGTAGAGTCCATTCTTAGCATGTGTAAGGTCCTGGATTTAGTTCCCAGCACCAAATATATAAAGTTCAAAGCCTATAAATTACTCCCCTTTATCAAATGTTGAAAAAAAAAAGATTTTAAAAACCAAAAGGTTTTAATTTATATATAATCTACTTCCAAGAAGCTGGTCCAAATAACTACTAGGGCCTGCAATGCTTTTGCAGAAATTAGTTCCTAATTAGAAATTTCAAACTTACCTACTTACCTATCTATCATCATTCAATCGTTTATCTATCTTACAGTACAGGGAACTGAACTCAGGGGAGCTCTATAGCTAAAATACAACTCCAGCCCTTTTTATTTTTTAGACAAGGTTTGCTAAATTGCAGAGACTGGCCTCAAACTTACAACCCTCCTGCCTCGGCCTCTGGAGTATCTGGGATTATAGGTGTGGCCACCACACCTGGTCCTGCTGTGCTCTTAATTGTTCTTTTACCAAGCTTATGTTTTCTTAATTTTTCTTCTAACCTCTTACTGGAATAAGTAAGAAAAGGGCCTTTGAAGAGTGTGGTCACTATTCCAAGAGCAAATTATTGAGGGCTTCATGCTCCAAGCATGTCTAGAAAGTTCTACACAAATTTTTTCTCAATAATTCTCTAAGGTCAAATATCCATTGCTATTCCTAAAGGAGAATTCTGTACCTGTGGTAGAGTTGGGGAGACGTTTTTTTGCACTTCCTATTGATATTCTCTGTTGCAGCGCATCAAAAAAGGACTGAGGAATGTGGAACACCAGTGGCTCTGGTTTGCCTACAGAAATAAGAAGGAAGTCACTTAAAAAACTCAGTGGGCTTTCTGATGTGCAGAGAGAGGTAAAGGAAGAGAAATGAAGGAGCAGTAACAACCACACTCCTGGAGTTTCTTTACACAGAAGCAAAAATAAGGCTCAGATGGACCTTTATGAGTCAAGAAGTCATCATCCCTATTCTTGTTCCCTTCAATAATAAAACACATGGCAGACCCTTGTTTTCCATTAAGGATAACTTTTGAATCCCCAATTTTGTAAATATCACCATGCTCATTTTTTTCCCTTAAAGGATATGTGAAATGAGCTGAGAACATTGAGGCCAAGCTGAGGAAAACCTAATCATCTGCATCTACTTGATTCATTCCTGCTCACTATCCCTGGTCACTTTGCTATTTGCATTCATATCTAAGCAAAGTATGCTCTTACCTGGATGGTCAGGAAAATGATTGTTGAGAGACTGCAAAACTAGGACACTGCTTATCCAGTAAGCATCAGTTGTTCTAAGAATGCTCTGAAGACAGGTAAAATATTTGAAAAGTACTGAGATCTCTCAAAGAAACCTGGGCCAACAAAAAGTCAAGAGGTACATCCAGGAAGGTCAAATTTCTTTTTATTTAAAAAAAAAAATTTTATGAAGGTCAAATTTCTGTGTTTATCTACATGGTTTTGGATGTTTTCTCTCTGCTTGCACTAGCCCTTGGGAGAAATGTTTAAGGAAAACTTGGAATTTATTTTTCTTGCTCCCCAGAATTCTCATTTTGTTCATTTATTGGTACTGGGGTTGGAACCTGCGGTGTGCTACCACTGAGTTACATCCCCAGCTCCTTTTCTTTTTGAGACATGGCCTCAAATGTGTGATCCTCTTGACAGTCTCTGAAGTTGCTGGGATTACATATATGTACCATCTTGCTCTGTTTCAAGGAACTTTATTTATTTATAAATATTTTTTTTTTAGTTATAGATGGACACAATATTTTTTTTTTAAAGTTTTTCAGTGGACACAACATCTTTATTTTTATTTGTATGTGGTGCTGAGGATCAAACCCAGCGCCGCGCACATGCCAGGCAAGCACACTACCACTTGAGCCACATCCCCAGCCCGGACACAATATTTTTTATTTATTTATTTTTATGTGGTGCTGAGATTTGAACCCAGTGTCTCATGCATGCAAGGGAAGTGATCTACCACTGAGCTACAACTCCAGTCCCGAGGATCTTTATTTTTTAAAATGATGTTCATTAGCTAGAATATATTCAACAAATAATATCAAGATGATATAAGGTCTGTGAAGATGTTATGAGGAGTGTTTGATGAATTGAGATGTATCGCTTGGAAAAAAGAAGACTTGTTAAGCAAGTCAAGGGGTCTATGTGTATGCAGTGGCAGGGACTGGTTTTTGGAAATGAAACCACACCTACCATGTAGCTAGAACACAGAACTAAAAGCAATAAAAAGTATTATGTTATGAGCTCAAAAAGCACTGAACAAAGCCTGGAAACCATCCACTGAGGATGTGTTCAAGGTGATGGGCAAGGACAGCTGAGTACCTGCCTCTGACATCAATGAGTTCCATTAGGCTACAACAAATCACACCCAAATCCAGCCTGCACTTTCCAATATTCCTTAGCATGTCTATATAATCCACCCCCCCACCAGTACTGGAGTTTGAACTACTGATCTACATCTCCCAACCTTTTTATTTTCTAAACTGAGACGGGGTCTCACTAAATTACCTAGGTTGGCCTCAAACTTGTAATTCTCCTGCCTCATCCTCCCAAGTAGCTGGGGATTACATGTGTGCACCACCACTTCTGGTACCATGTTTATGTAATTTGATATAACTATTTCAGTCTCACATGTTTAGGTTTTCTCTAAGCCCCCCCTCCCCACACTTTGATTTTAAGTTTGAGGGTTAGAATAATCCATTTTAAAGCTTTGCTATTTCTTTTACCAAACACATAAAACACACAGACAAGAGCAAGGGAATCTACCTTTACTTGTTATTTGCTGTGTTTTCTCTTCTATGTCTAAACTCATTTTGTAGGTGCTAAACTTTAATTATGATTAAATAAATGATTTAGTTATGATTATTCCTTTCTATCAACTTTCTACTTTCATGTGGCCCAATGCTCTCTGGATTAAAGTGCACTTATTTTTCTTATCAAAACAGAGTAGAACTATAGCAAAATTACATTAATTTCTTCTACTTAATGCAACAGCCCAATTGGATGACCAATACTTACCATCAAACTGATAGTGCATGGTTTGATGAATACGTTCTGTCACACTGGCCAGCCAGTCTTGGAAGGATAGGGTCACTTGTGCCTCATCTAACAGCTGGCCACATGCTAGAAAAAGAAGAAGAAGAAGAAGAAGAAAAAAAAAAACCTTCTTCTCAATGTTATTTCTTTCAGAATAAATAACTAAAGTTTGAAAAAGTTATATAGAGTTTGTACAGAAAAAAGTACATGAAGCTGAAATTCAAAGAAAGTAGTTGGGAGTAAGTGAAACAGATTCTGGGACATTGTTTTTTCTTTTGTTTAAAAAAATTTTTTTGGTAGTTGTAAATGAACAGCATGCCTTTATTTTGTTTATTTTTATGTGGTACTAAGGATCGAACCCAGTGCCTCACATGTGCTAGATGGGAGCTCTGTCACTGAGCTATAGCCCCAGCCCTAGGTTTTGCTTCTTAATTAACATAATAACTATACATATGTATGGGGGACAGTGTGATAATTCAATAGACCTATTGTTTTTAAAGAAATCATTGAGAAAAATAAATGAAAGTTCTTAAAGACTGGTAGGTTTAAGGTTATTAACCATAGAAAGTAGGTTTTTTTTGGTGGGATACCAGGGATTGAACTCAGGGGCACTCAACCACTGAGCCACATCCCCAGCCCTATTTTGTTTAGAGAAAGGGTCTGAGTTGCTAAGCGTTTTGCTTTTGCTGAGGCTGGCTTTGAACTCAAAATCCTCCAGCCTCAGCATCCTGAGCTGCTGGGATTACAAGCATGTGCCACCATGCACAGCAGTTAGTAGATTTTAATAGCATGGTCTCATATAATGGCTGCTTCAGAGATCTATAATCAGTTCTATTCCTGCTGAGTACTAACCTATTTGCTTAAGCCCTCTCAATTATAAAGCTATTTGTTTCCTATCAAGGTTAAGAACAGAATCAACTGAGTGATGCCTTAGTAACTCAACTAGGAGTTGCTATGATACCTTTACACTTAACTCTAAAACTTTGTATTCTAAAATGCAAACGGAATGCTAATTCATTATAAAATGGAAGGGTCAAATCTGTTTTTTTTTAAGAGAATTTTTTTAATGTTTATTTTTTAGTTATCGGCAGACACAACATCTTTGTTTTTTGTATGTGGTGCTGAGGATTGAACCCGGGGCCGCATGCATGCCAGACAGGTGAGCTACCGCTTGAGCCACATCCCCAGCCCCTGAAAGGGTCAAATCTTACAGCCCTAGAGTAAACAACTGGGAAGGGGCTGGGGATGTGGCTCAAGCAGTAACGAGCTCGCCTAACATGCGTGGGGCGCTGGGTTCGATTCTCAGCACCACATATAAATAAAATAAAGATGTTGTGTCCATAGAAAACTAAAAAATAAATTTTACTGGGAAATAACGTAACAAGTGGTGAGTTTGATGGGTACAGAGTTCAGAGTCTAGAGACTGTGGGACATAGGATCCCCATTCCATCATGTACCCAGGATCCATGTCTCAACTTCCTCTTCTCTAATATGAGGGAATGAATCTGGATGACCTCCAAATTCACAAATCGTTCATAGATCTACCATTCTACTCTATTTCTTCTAAAATATCTTCACGTGTGCCAGACATGGTGGTACATGCCTGTAATCCCAGTACTTGGGAAACTGAGGCAGGAGAATTGCAAGTTTGAGGCCAACCTCAGCAATTTAGTAAGACCCTAAGAAACTTAGTAGAGCCTGTCTCAAAAAATAAAAAGAACTGGGGCCAGGCGCAGTGGTGTATGCCGATAATCCCAGCGACTCAGGAGGCTGGGGCAGGAGGATCAAGGTTTCAAAGCCAGCCTCAGCAACAGAAAGGTGCGAAGCAACTCAGTGAGACCCTGTCTCTAAATAAAATACAAAACAGAGGGCTTGGGTTGTGGCTCAGATGTAGATCACTTGCCTAGCATGTGTGAGGCACTGGGTTCGATCCTTAGCACCACGTAAAAATAAAATAAAGGTATTATTTTATTAGTTGTGGGTAGACACAATACCTTTATTTTATTATAAAATAAAGGTATTGTGTCTACCCACAACTAAAAAAATAAATGTTAAAAAAGAGAAAAAACTCTCATTTAAAAAAATAAAATAAAATACAAAATAGGGCTGGGGATGTGGCTCCATGGTTGAGTGCCTGAGTTCAATCCCTGGTACCACCCCACCCCCACCCCCACACCCCCACCCCCACCCCCCACCCCACCCCACCCCACCCAGCAAAAAAGAACTGGGGAAGTAGCTCAATGGTAAAGCACCCTGGGTTCAATTTCCAGTACCAAAATAAATAAATAAACAAACATTGCCATAACTACTATTCATTTAAACTAAAATTATATGTAAATACATACAATGATAATTTGAATGGAGGCCATTGTCCTTTTCTTTTTTAGTACAAGGGACTGAATCCTGAGGTACTTAACCACTGAGCCACAACTACAGCCCTTTCTATTTTTTATTAAAGCCTCATTAAGTTCCTGGGGCTGGCCTTGAACTTGTAATCCTTCTGCCTCCCTCCTGAGTTGCTGGGATTACAGGAATGCGCCACAACACTCAACATCTTTTTTCTTTGCACTGAAAGAAGTGATGAAAAATTGTTCAAAATCTTCTATTTGATATTGTCTATGTTTACTTCCTGACTATCCAAAACCATAAATAGAAGGTGCAAGTTCTCAATAAAACAGTTATAGATATTCAATATTATAATACCATATAGCGTGTATTGGTCTTATTTTAAATTCAGGGTATAAGAGTAAGGCTGATGTCCTGATTTTAATCTGTCAGTCATAGTATATGGCCAGCCACATCACAACAAGTATTCAATAAATACTGCCAAAATTGAGCCAAATTATTTCTATATAATTTATATGAACAGTTGATTCCAAAATTTTCAAGCTTGCCACATCGATGTTCACAGCAGCACAATTCACAATAGCTAGACTGTGGAACCAACCCAGATGCCCTTCAATAGATGAATGGATAAAAAAAATGTGGATTTATACACCATGGAGTATTACGCAGCACTAAAAAATGACAAAATCATGGAATTTGCAGGGAAATGGATGGCACTAGAGCAGATTATGCTAAGTGAAGCTAGCCAATCCCTAAAAAACAAATGCCAAATGTCTTCTTTGATATAATGAGAGCAACTAAGAACAGAGCAGGGAGGAAGAGCAGGAGGAAAAGATTAACATTTAACAGAGACATGAGGTGGGAGGGAAAGGGAGAGAAAAGGGAAATTGCATGGAAATGGAAAGAGACCCTCATTGTTATACAAAATTACATGTAAGAGGCTGTTAGGGGAATGGGAAAAAAAAACAAGGAGAGAAATGAATTACAGTAGATGGGGTAGAGAGAGAAGATGGGAGGGGAGGGGAGGGAGGATAGTAGAGGATAGGAAAGGTAGCAGAATACAACAGTTACTAATATGGCATTATGTAAAAATGTGGATGTGTAACCGATGTGATTCTGCAATCTGTATTTGGGGTAAAAATGGGAGTTCATAACCCACTTGAATCTAATGTATGAAATATGATATGTCAAGAGCTTTGTAATGTTTTGAACAACCAATAAAAAAAAAACAAACAAAAAGAAAACACAAAATTTTCAAGCTTAGTTAATTCTGAGTAGAGAAGAGATACATTTAAATTCATAAATTATGTTCAAAATTAAGTCATTCTACTGGCTGTGGTGCCACATGCCTGTAATCCCAGCAGCTGAGATCAAAGGATCTCAAGTTTAAAGCCACCCTTAGAAATTTAGTGAGACTCTAAGCAACTTGAGACCCTGTCTCAAAATGAAAAACAATAGGGGGGCTGAGGATGTGGCTCAATGGTTAAACGCACTGGGTTCAATCTCTGGAAAAAAAAAAAAATTAAGTCATTCTGTCTCATTAATTCAGAGCAACAGTCATGCCACTGCTCTTAGATATGTTTTCAAGCTTCACTGACTTTGGAAACAGTCTATATTTTATCTTTCTCAACAAATACTTTTCACTGCATAATTATAAAATATATTATTTTTTCCTTCTACTTTGAATCTCATACCAACTACATTATAGGTAAGAAGCAATAAAAGGAACACACACACATTTTAAAAAATACCTGCTACCAAAACATGTTAGTAATTTTTTTTTTTTTATAGTGCTGGCATTTGAACCCAGGGCCTCACAAATGCTAAGTAAGTGTCCTACCACTGAGCTACACCCACAGTCCCATGTCAGTAATTTTTAATTTAAAAATATAATTTAGGGGCTAGAAGTGTAGTTCAATCGTAGCATGTGTAAAGCCCCAGGTTCATTCCTCAGCACTGTAAAAACAAAAGACATAATTTGGTTTTTTGTTTATTTGTTTTTAGAACTCTCTAAGGCCTTTGTGTGTGTGTATGTGGGGGAGGTAACAGGGAATGAACCCAGTGGCGTTCCACACTGAGTTAGATCCCCAGCCTTTTTTGTTTTTTTTTTTTTTAATATTTTTTAGTTGTCAGTGGATCTTTATTTTATTTATTTGTTTTTTTAAAATACTTTTTTTTTTTAAAGAGAGAGAGAGAATTTTAATATTTATTTTTTAGTTTTCGAGGGACACAACATCTTTGTTTGTATGTGGTGCTGAGGATCGAACCCGGGCTGCACGCATGCCAGGCGAGCGCGCTACCGCTTGAGCCACATCCCCAGCCCCTATTTTATTTATTTGTATGTGGTGCTGAGAATTGAACCCAGGGCTTCAAATATGTTAGGCAAGTGTTCTACACTAAGGACAACCCCAGCCCCCATTTTCATTTTTGAGATAGTATGTTACTAAGTTGCAGAGGCTGGCCTCAAATTTATGACCCTCTTGCCTTAGCTTCCAAAGCAGCTGGCAAGTAACTGGGTGTGTGTGCATAGAGTTCCATGCAATATTTTCATGCACTACCATGCCCACCTTTTTTTTTTTTTTTTTTTTTTGGTACTGGGGATTAAATCCAGGGGCACACTACTACTGAGTTATATCCCCATCCCTTTTTGTTCTTTTATTTTGAAACAGGGTCTCACTTAGTTGCTTAGGGATTTGCTAAAATGCCAAGTCTGGCCTTGAACTTGTGATCCTCCTGTCTTAGCCTGCTGAGAGGCTGAGATTACAGGCGTGCACCACTGTGCCTGGCTCCATGCCCAGCTTTAAGGCTTTTCAAATGTTGTTTAATAACATTTTTGAGTCGGGTGCAGTGGCACACACCTGTAATCCCAGCGGCTCAGAAGGTTGAGACAAGAGGATCATGAACTCAAAGCCAGACTCAGCAATCTCGAGGCGCTTAGCAACTCATTGAGACCCTGTCTTTAAATAAAATACAAAATAGGGCTGGGGATGTGGCTCAGTGGTTGAGTGCCTCTGTGTGGCTTGGGAGGCTGAGGCAGGAGGATCGCGAGTTCAAAGCCAGCCTCAGCAAAAGCGAGATGCTATACACCTCAGCGAGACCCTGTCTCTTAATAAAATACAAAATAGGGCTGGGGATGTGGTTCAGTGGTTGAGTGCCACTGATTAAATCCCTGGTACCCCCCGAACAAAACAAAACCAAAAACATTTTTGAGATAATTATATATGCAATTATAAGAAACTTAAAGTTTATATACCCTACACCCAGATTTCCCCAATAATATTTCGTAAAATTACAGTACAATATCACAATCAGGACAACGACATGGAGGCAATCCAGTGAGCTTATTCATATTTCACTCGTTTTACATGGACTTGTGTATAGTTCCATGCAATATTATCATGTGTAGATTTGTGTGACTGCCGCTTCAGACAATACATAAAACAATTCTGTCCCAAGATTCCTTTCTATTCACCACACCTGGCAGCATCTATTAATCTATTTTTGGTCTCTATGATTTTAGTTATAATTTATTTTTGAGCATGATTTGAAATTGTTGGAAAAGGAAAGACCCGAGCTCAGATAAATTCATATAAAAGTGTTTATAATATCAGCACTTTTTGGGAGAGACAACATGCAGCATGTCTTGATTATACTGCTTCTGACTTTAGGGTGACTTATCACCACTGCAGCCTATTCTAGGGAAGGGAAACTTACCCTGCCTTTTTAATGAAGAAGCAACCACGGGTTTTTTCAGGCCACTCTTCCTTAGATTACTGCTCACTGCATCTGGAGGCATTAGTGAATTGTTCATCTGTGCACCTGAATCACAAATCATTTATAGTATTTAAACATTTCTGCAGAATATATATTGACTAGATATTAATTTCTAAGGATTCTAAAACATATAATCAATCTGTCTTTGCTAATTTCTAGGCTACCTTCACAGGTTTGTTTGTTTTTTTAATTTATATATGACAGCGGAATGCACTACAATTTATATTACACATATAGAACACAATTTTTCATATCTCTGGTTGTATACAAAGTATAGTCACACCAATTCGTGTCTTCATACATGTACTTTGGATAATGATGACCATCATATTCCACCATCATTTTTAACCCCATGCCCTCCCTTCCCTTTCCACCCCTCTGTGCTATCTAGAGTTTGTCTATTCCTTCCATGCTTCCCCTCCCCACCCCACCATGAATCAGCCTCCTTATAACAGAGAAAACATTTGGCATTTGGTTTGTTGGGATTGGCTAACTTCACTTAGCATTATCTCCTCCAACGCCATCCATTTACCTGCAAATGCCATGATTTTATTCTCAATCCTTAGCAGGAAGAGTGAAGCAGGTGACATCACTATACCAGACCTTAAACTATACTACAGAGCAATAGTAACAAAAACAGCATGGTATTGGCACCAAAACAGACTGGTAAACCAATGGTCAGAATAGAGGACACAGAGACTAACCCACAAAATTACAATTATATTATATCAGACAAAGGTGCCAAAAACATGCATTGGAGAAAAGATAGCCTCTTTAACAAATGGTGCTGGGAAAACTGGAAATCCATATGCAACAAAATGAAATTAAACTCCTATCTCTCACCATGCACAAAACTCAACTCAAAATGGATCAAGGACCTAGGAATAAAACCAGAGACCCTGCATCTAATAGAAGAAAAAGTAGGTCCTAATCTCCATATGTGGGATTAGGCCCCAATTTCCTTAATAAGGCTCCTATGGCACAAGAATTAAAATCAAGAATCAAATGAGATGGATTCAAACTAAAAAGCTTCTTCTCAGCAAAAGAAACAATCAATGAGGTGAATAGAGAGCCTACAGAATGGGAGCAAATATTTACCATAAGCCATCAGATACAGCACTAATCTCTAGGATATATAAAGAACTCAAAATTTAACACCAAAAAAGAAATAACCCAATCAATAAATGGTCCAAGGACCTGAATAGACACTTCTCAGAAGATGATATATAATCAATCAACAAATATATGAAGAAATGTTCATCATCGCTAGCAATTAGAGAAATGCAAGTCAAAACTACTCTAAGATTTCACCTCACTTCAGTCAGAATATCAGGTATTATGAATACAAACAACAATAAGTGTTGGTGAGGATGTGGAGAAAAAGGTACATTCACACACTGCTGGTGGGACTGCAAATTGGTGCAGTCATATGGAAAGCAGTATGGAGATTCCTTGGAAAATTGGGAATGAACTACTATTTGACCCAGCTATCCCTCTCCTCAGTCTATACCCAAAGGACTTAAAAACAGCATACACAGCCACATCAGTGTTTATAGCAGCACAATTCACAATAGCTAAATTGTGGAACCAACCTAGATGAATGGATTAAAAAAAATGTGGCATGACACAGTAGAATATTAGTTAGCTTCACAGTTTTTTTTTTTTTTTTTTCTTCTGGTGCTGGGGATCGAACCCAGGGCCTCATGCTAGGTAAGTGCCTTACCACTGGGCTACATCCCCAGCTCCTAGCCTTAACCATTTACACATACAATTTAAACTTTTTATGCTCTTTATAGGAAATTGGAGGGTAGGGGATAGAAGTAAAAGGAAAAAAAAAAGAAGTCACCCATTGTTTTCACCTCTCAGATAATCATAACTAACTTTCCAGGGACCTATATTCTATTTTCTTCTGTCACTAGTTTGTTTTGCTAGTTTTGTGATTTTTAAGTAACTACAATTGCATCAGGATTGCCAGAATAGCAAAAAATTTTCTTTTGAATTTCTGAATAAGCAATAAATATTTTTTTAAATATGTTCCAAATGTTACATGGGAGATATTTATACTAACAATTGTTATTTATCTTAAATTCAAGTTTGAGCACTCTGTACTTTATCTGAGCATATGAATGACCTAAACACTTCCTCAATTCTGGTTTTTGTTTTGTTTTGCAGTATTGAGTATTGAACCCATGTGTTTTTGGTAACCACTGAACTACATCTCTAGCCCTTTTTAATTTTAATTTAATTTTTTTGTGGGGGTGAGCACCAGGGATAGAACTCAGAAGCACTTGACCACTGACTCACATCCCCAGCCCTATTTTGTATTTCATTTAGAGACAGGGTCCTCACTGAGTTGCTTAGCCCCTTGCTTTTGATGAAGTTGGCTTTGAACTCGAGATCCTCCTGCCTCAGCCTCCTGATCCTCTGGGATTACAGCCGTGCACACCATGCTCTGCCTTTTTATTTTTCATTTTTAGACAGAATCTCACTAAACTGCTGAGGCTGGCCTTGAATTTAGGATCGTTCTGCCTCAGGCTGCTGAGTTCATTGGGATTACGGGCATGTACCATGACACCTAACCATTTTAAGATTCTTAACAAATACTGCAAGCTATTTTTAAAAATGATTTTATCAACTTATACCACATTAGCTATGCCCAAGACCCCAGAATTTTGTTTTTGGAGGTGAGGGTATTGGGGATTGAACTTCAGGGCATATGACCACTGAGCCCCAGCCCCAGCCCTTTTTTGTATTTTGAAACAAGGTCTCACTGAGTTGCTTAGCACCTTGCTTTTTGCTGAGGCTGGCTTTGAACTCCACTCCTCCTGCCTCAGTCTCCCCAGCTGCTGGGATTACAGGTGTGTGCCACCATGCCCATCTAAGACCCCAGATTTCACCTTTGCCCGCAGTCTCATCATTTTAAAAAATCTTTGCTAATTTGGTTGCAAAAGTTATTTAGTTTCACTTTTGAATTTCTAAAAGGCTTGCATGAGTCTATTTACTAGTGAGTTTGCAATTTGTTACACATGCATGCAGTGGATATTTTCTTTCCGTTTAGATTTCTTTTTTTGTGTGTGTGGTGCTGGGGATTGAACCCAGGGCCTTGTGCATGCAAGGCAAGCACTCTACCAACTGAGCTATATCCCAAGCCCTTGTTTAGATTTCTTGAAATTTATTTACTAGGGTATTTCAACATTTTTACAGATTTATATGAGTCCTTAACTGACATTAAATATTTGAATTAATATGTGTATATATGTGCATAGATGGTTCCTGATTTATGATGGTTTCACTTAGGAATTTTTGACTTTACTATGATATGAAAAACATCCATGTTCAGTAAAAACCCTAATTTGAATTTTCATCTTTTCCTGGGTTAGCAATATGTGGTATAATTCTCTGTGAGTGGCAGTAAGGTACAGATCCCAGTTAGTCACAAGATCCCTAGGGGAAACAATGGATACTCCACAGTGTACTATGTCACTAAGCTATGATGTTTGATAGATTAGTATATTAGATACATTTTCCTTTAAGATATTTTTAATTTATGATGAGTTTATCAGAATGTAACCTTCATAAGTCAAGGAACATTGTGTATGTGTATATGTGTGTATGTGTATTTGTGTGTTATGTATCTCCACTTGCTGAAAATACGAGCAAACTGTATTCCTAAATTAGAGTGAGAAATATAACTGTTATATTGTTACAAGTTTTTGATTCTGGAGATTGAATCCAGGGCCTTGTGTATGCTAAACACATGCTCTTCAACTGAACTATACCTTCAGCCCATCAGTTTTTTAAAGTCCTCTGTGAAGGAAAACTTCAAAATGTTGTCCTAAGGCATATTAAAGTATAATAAGATTAGTCTGACTTTAGGGCTGGGATTGTGGCTCAGTAGTAGAGTGCTCGCCTAGCAGGCATTAGGCACTGGGTTCGATCCTCAGCGCCACATAAAAATAAAACAAAGATATTGTGTCCACCTAAAACTAAAAAATAAATATTAAAAAAAAAAAAAAAGATTAGTCTGACTTTAAATTTGGTTGGATCTTACTTTTGGTCAGTAGAAGCAACTTTCAGCTTGACTTGATAAAGAATTATCAATGGAGGGCTGGCGTTTAGCTCAGTAGTAAAGTGGTTGCCTAGGCACTGGGTTCGATCCTCAGCATCATATAAAAATTAAATAAATAGGGCTGGGGTTATAGCTCAGTGATACAGCACTTGCCTACCACATGTGAGGCACTGGGTTTGATTCTCAGTACCACATATAAATAAATAAAATAAAGGTCAATTGACAACTAATTTTTTTAAAAAAATTAAATAAACAAACAGAATAAAGGTACTGTGTTCATTTTTAAAAAAAGGAATTATCAATGGGTAATAAAAAAATCATAAAAAGGTCTGGGGCTGTAGCTCAGTGGTAAAATGTTTGTCTAGTATATGTAAGGCCTTGGGTTCAATCCCTAGCACCAAACACACACACACACACACACACACACACACACGTGACTCCATAAGAACAAAAATGACTTCTCATAATTTCTAAGATTCAAGGAAAGATACAAAACAGTAAAACGATGGGCTGAGGATGTAGCTTAGTGGTAGAGCACTTCCTTACCATGTTCAGGGACATGGTCTCAATCCCCAGCACTACATATACATGCCCATACTCACACCTACACACAACTACCTATAAAACAATACCCAGAGACTTTACCACCAAAAGAAACAAAATAGTTCCTCACCAGATACTTCATCCTTTTTCCTCTTCTTTGGCTTGGAGGCAGTAGACTCACAAGCTGATACAGATGATTCTGAATGGCAACCTATTTGGGGCACAATAATCTCTTTTAGACCTAAAAAATAAAAAAGATTTCTGAATTACTAATACTATCCAAGAGTAAGTATGGGCCCCCATTTAGAGAAAAACTAATTTATAAAAATCTAAATCCCCAACACAAAAGATGGAATGATTGCCGCTTTAAAATAAGTTCCTTGAGCCCGGCCTGATGGTGCATACCTTTCATTCCAGTGCCTTGGGATGCTGAGGCAGGAGGATCACAAGTTGGAAACCAGCCTCAGCAACTTAGTGATACCCTGCCTTAAAAAAATAAAAAGGGGGCTGGGGTTGTAGCTCAGTGGTAAAGTGCTTGCCTAGGACATGTGAGGCCCTGGGTTCAATCCTCAGGACCACATATAATAAATAAACAAAATAAAGGCATTATGTCCATCTACAACTAAAAATAAATTAAATAAATAAAAAGGGCTGGGATTATAACTTGGTCGTAAAGCACCCTGGGTTCAATCCACAGTACCACATAAAAATAATGATAAAAATAAGTTCCTTGAAAAAATTCCCCAACACATACGCATTTATTCATAGATCATTAACTTGATAGAAGACTCTACAGAGTAATATAAAACTAAAAGTTGGGAGCTGCTACCTGCTAATGATCATGAAGAAAATCATGAAGAAATTAAAAGTGTACCGCTGGGCATAGTGGCACATGCCTGTAATTTTAGCAACTTGGGAGGCTGAGGCAGGATTTTAAGTTGGAGGTCATTCTCAGCAACTTAGACCCTATCTAAAAATAAAAATTAAAAAAAGGGCTGGTAATGTAGTTCCATGGTACAGGGCCCTTGGGATTGATCCCCAGTATCAGTACTGCCAAAAAAAAAAAAAAAAAAAAAAAAAAAAATATATATATATATATATATATATATATATATATATGTAAATGAAAACAAGAGACTTGATGAAGAAGCTTCTAAAGGTCTTTTGATTAAGGTGCTAGTTTTCCCTCATCTTCAGGTAGGAAACAAGAGTGAAAGGGATTTGTTCTTTTTTGCTGTTGTTGTTAACATAAAACAACTGTGAAGTAAAACAAAGTAAAGCTAAGTTTGCTAGATTTATTGCCTCAATAAAAATGCCCAACTCTTCATCAAATTTATCCATCCAACAAATCAACCAAGCAATCAACCTTTATGCTGACTGGGATTAAAAGAAGGAATGTTTTTCATTTGAATTATCCAGCAACTGTTTCTGAAGGTTGCCAGGACAATCTCCAAATCTATCAGTGAAACTCTTTCATTGCTATTTTAGAAAAACAGAGAACTACGCGTCAATCATACCACCTACCGCTGGAATCAAAATTTAGGAAGTCTGAGAATTCCTGAGCCAATGTCTCATCACTGGCAAAGGCACAGATGCAAGCAAAGAAATGAATGCATCTCTGGGCTGCCTCTTCCTTAGAAGAACTTGACTTGTGCGATTTCAGAGTCTGACAGGAGCAGAAGAAGCGGCGCTCAGGCAAGCTTTTGGCACTGATTTTCTGCACAAAAGATGTATGCAAATATCCCAAACTATGCTTCTGGCTTGCCTTGCATTTCACCACCAAGATGTTTTTAGTAATCCTCTGTACCAGGGGACCCGTGGGTTCTGTGGCCAACTGCCAAATGGTCTGTTTGGTTTCTGGGGAGGCCTGCATGGCATTCAAGACTGAACTCTTCAGGGTCAGAGGGGTAGCTTCTGCCTGGCAATTCACTGCCAGTTTGATGTGTTGGCATTGGTTTTCCACAACGCCTTGGGTAGCAGCTTTCAGGCAGGATGGGACGTAACACCGTCCAGAGCTCAGCTGAGTGATGATAGTTCCATCTACTGTCTGGATTGTCGTCTCTGAAACACCAAGCTCCACAAAGCATCGGTAATCAGGACCCCGGTCTCTTTGCCGTACAGAGTAGACCTGCAGATCAGAGCCTGTGATGATTTTGACAGCTTCAACACTAGGCTGCTTCCGTGCACCATAGCGAAATATGGTTCCACATGTCTTGTTCTTACAGCTCAGGCCCCGGGTTCCATTGTATGTGCCGCAGCGGGGACACTTTCTGATTCCCCTCAATGTGGCCTTCCCCAAGTCAGACAAAAAAGCTGGGACTTTAGTCCTCAGAGAGTTTGGTTCCATTTTTCACAGGCCCTAGGAAGACAAGCCCATTAGGATGAGTACACAGTCACACACACACACACACACACACACACACACAGCTGAAGTCACTTGTAATATTTAGCACAGTGTGTGTAAACTATCCAATATTTTGAAATCATATCACAAAACAACATAAATCTAAATCATCAAATGAAATAAAAAGTGGATAAAACTAGGGCTGGGGTTGTGGCTCAGTGGTAGAACACTTGTCTAGCACATGTGAGACACTGGATTCGATCCTCAGCATCACAAAAAAATAAAGGTATTGTGTTCAGCTACAACTAAAAAATATACTTAAAATAAATTGGATAAAACTTTTCTTCCTACTTCTCTATACATTTAAAAAATTCTACTGTAGCAACCAAAGCATTTTTCCACGATTTGTTCTGCACAGCATTTGAAGTTATTTCACCAAATTTGTTTTATCTGGGTTTTTGTTTTGTTTTTTGGTACTAGGGGCATTCTACCACTGAGATACAACCCCAACCCTTTAAAATTTTTTTTTTGGTAAATTGTGAGGCAGGGTCTTGCTAAACTGCCCAGTCTGGCCTTGAACTTAGTATCCTCCTGCCTCAGCCTCCCAAATCACCGTGATTACAGGTGAGCACAACCACATCTAGTTATTTAATCAAATCTTTAATGCATAGATGTTTAACTTAAGCAAGGACTAGAGAACAGGAAAGACAGATTCTTTCCCTTTCTCCATTCCCCATAAAACCCAGTCCAGTCCTACCTGTACTAGCTTCCAGGGCATCTGAAAAACAGTGTAACCTGAATTTATAAGACTTAAAGTGTGTTTCGTTAGTTTGTGATGATCAGAGAGGACAGGTAAAGGCATGATCATTTGTAGAGTAAATGATACCGCTTAATACAAAGTCTTCTCAATTTTGAATTCTATGGTGTAACAATGCAGACATTCTGCCTCCTCCTTCTTGACCAGCCAATCGCAAAGCTCCTGCCCAATGTTCCACAGTCAAAGATTCCCACTTCCCTAAGTGGAGATTTTGGTGGTCTACAAGTAAAACAAGAAAAAAAATATTAATAACATACAAAGATGAGATGGTTCAGACAGAATACAGGCTGGGAGTACAGTTCAGTAGTAGAGCACAAACTTAGCATGTGTGAGAGCCTGGGTTCAATCTTCAGCACACACACACACACACAAACACACACACAAAAGATAACAAAAGAAATAAAAATCACAGAAGCTAAGTCTTTCACAATTATTTGAGAAATAGTTGACAAATTGTTATGGAAATGGTTAAATGTTTTATACTTCTAACTTCAAGAAAGTGAAACAATGTTAACTTTACTCCACCTCCAGTTGACAAGAACACCTAGAGCCATGATATAGAATTGGCCAAATGCTCATCTTTCCTATAAGTAATATATTACATTCCTAAGAGTGCTTTATGGCTAGGCTTCCTGTTGCCATGTCCTGAGCTGCTTTCCTCCACCATAATCTTCTACCATGATGTTCTGCCTCATCTCTGGCCCCAAGGAATGGAGTCAGCCATCCATGGACTAAGACCTCTAAAACCTAGATCATCATCATTGTAAAGAGGCAAGCTTGTCACCACACCCATCCAGTGCATAATTTAACTGTGGATTTTCTGCAAACACAGCTGCAATTGGCGTTTGTCTTCTGCAAAAGATTCACACAGTGAAAAGGTGTTTGATGGTGGAAGTCTCTAATCTCACTTATCAATGTTGTATTTTCAAGTCCACAGAGGTGCTAAAGGAAACAAAAAGAGCCTGTCTTTAGAGGAGATGGTAAAACTGAAGATGGAAAAAGAGCTGGAGTATAACTTTCGTAATTAATGCCAAGGAGAACAACCAGATCCTTCATGAAATATTTGTTGGTATTAAATTTAGATAAGACTAGAAAATTTGAAGTCACATATAAATGTCAACTATTATGATTTTACAAGACAGCAAAACTATGAAACAGAAAAACATTTATTTAATGAACACTGATTGACCAGGTACTGTTAAAAAAAAGAGTACTTTACATTTTCTAGGTTGCTTTCACATTCATTATTTCATTTGGATTTCACAATATAAGATATCTCATTTAAGCCAAACAATTGCTCTATAGATGAAAATAAAGAAATTATGTAATTCCTTCCTTTCCAGCCAGCAATATTGACAATGCTGTTTCTGCAAACACACAAAAATCTAAGAGTACCAAGTTTCTACCTGTGATTTCCCCCCTCAATATTATGAAAAATTTCAAAGATATAAAATTATACAGTGAGTTCCTCATGTGCCCACCCATTGGGTTTTACAATTAACATTTTATTATATTTGCTTTATTATGTCTAGTTATCCTTCCTTCTGTCAGTTCCTCTCATATTTTGATGTATTTCAAATTAAAAGCCCCGCATGGTGACATACACCTGTAATCCCAACAGTTTGGGAGGCTAAGGAAGAAGGATCCTGAGTTCAAAGCCAGCCTCAAAAACTTAGCGAAGCCCTAAGCAACTCAGCAAGACTGTGTCTCTAATTAAATATAAAAAAGGGTTGGGGATGTGGCTCAGTGGTAAAGTGCCCCTGGTTCAATCTCTTGTACACACACACACACACACACACACACACATTCCAACAACAAAAACAAAAACAAAGCAAATAACAAGTTTGGCATGGATATCATTATCTAAATATTTATTTATACAGTACTGGGTTTAACTCAAGGGCACTCTTACTACTGAGCTACATCCCCAACTGTTTTTACTTTTTTATTTTGAAACAGGGTTTCAATAAATTGCTGAGGCTAGCCTCAAACTTGCTATCATCCATCTTCAGTCCCCCTAGTCACAGGGATCACAGGCATGCACTGCCACACCTGGCTAACATTTAATGTTTTAAATATTGAATTTTAATGCTTTTTAAAAAAGTAATCTGATTTTTAAATTAGCAGTTAGCATTGTTTTCCCCCCAATTTCAAAGGACGATTTCCTTTTTTTTTTTTTTTTTGTAACATTGATTGAACCACTTAGCCACATCTGTAGACCTTTTTATTTTGAAACGATCTGGCTAAGTTGCCAAGGCTGGCTTTGAACTTGCAATCCTCTTGCCTCAGCCTCCTGACTCACTGGGATTACAGTCGTGTACTTCCATTCCCAGCTTTTGCTGTTTGCTTTATGCCCTGTAGAAGGCAACTTGCTAGTATCTTTCAAAATTACAACTGCATATTTGTTCTTTGGGAACCCAGGACTTGGCACATGTCAGATAAGTGCTCTATCACTGAGTTACAGCCCCAGCCCTGCATATTTCTTAAAAACAACAATCAACAACAACAACAAAAGACTTTCATGGGCTGAGGATGTAGTTCAAAGGCAGACTGCTTGCCTAACATGTCTAAGACCCTGAGTTCAATCCCCAGCACTGAAAAAAAATAAATAAAAAAGTTCAACTTTGGAACTTATTTTGTAGAAAAGCTACAAAGATAGTACAAAGAATTCCTGTATATGCTTCACCTAGTTTCCCCCTAAGATTAATATCTTACATAACTATGAGACATCTGTCACAATAAGGTTTAACATTGGTGCAATACAACTCACTCTACTACAGACTTCATTTGGATTTCACCAATTTTTCTAATGCCTTCTTTTTAAAAGAATAAACTGTCTACTTTATAATAATTATAGATTTTCAGAAAAGCTGCAGATAGAATAGAGTTTGCAGATACCCCTAACTCATTTTCTTCTGACATTAACCAATAGTGATGTACTACATATTACCACAGGACATTTGTCAAAACTAAGAAACCAGTAGAGGCACCTTATTAACTGAACTCCAGTCTTAGACTTTTTTCTCTCCAGGAGCCAATCCAAAATATCACATTACATTTAGCTATCACATCTCCTTAGTCTTCACAGGCCTGTGAGTTACTATGTTTCCTTGGTCTTAATAATCCTAACATATTTTGAAGAGTCAGGAATTTTATAGAATGTTCCTCAATTTGAGGTTGCAGATATTTCCTCTGCATACTCCTTTAGTATAATTCCACTAATAAGAATTTATCTTACAGATTCCCACATGTGTAAATGAGGGAAATATAAAGCTACTCACAAGCACTTTTGTTAACAGTAGAGCTCACAAATACCTAATGTCCTTCATAGATGAAACTGGATAAATTAATTATGTCATACATATACATACATATATGTAAAATGGAATACTATCCCAAAAGTAAGATTTCCTTATAGCTTTAAGAAAACAAAAGCCAGGCACAATGGCACACACCTGTAATCCCAGTGATTCAGGAGGCTGAGGAAGGAGGATCACATGTTCAAGGCTAGCCTCTGCAATTTAGTGAGACCCTCAGCAACTTAACAAGACTGTCTCAAAAACAAAAATATAAACAAACAAATAACAACAACAACAAAAACCCAGGGGGTATAGCTCAGTGATAAAGCACCCTTTTGTCCAATCTCCAGGTTACAAAAAAAAAAAAAAAAAAAACTTGGGGATGTAGCTTAGTGGTGCCAATCCCCAGCAACACACACACACACACACACACACAGAGTACATATTTGTGAATACCATGTAATGTCTCAATATATGTAAACACTGTATAATGTTCAAATCAGAATAAACATATCTATCTCTTCTATAAATATATAAACATTGTAAGATACTGCCAAACTGTTGATAACAACGTGGCTGTACCATTTTACATTTTCTCCAACAACCCAAAAGGATTCCCACTTTTCTACCCCTGGCCAGTGCTTGTTATGGTCTTCTTCATTATGGCCATTTGATTAGTGGACCTAAAATGGTATCTCACCATGGTTTTATTTACAAATCTCTAATGTATAATGATGTTGCGCCACCTTTCTCATGCTTAGGTAATCATATGGAATATTTATGCTATATCAAAGAAGCCAGACACTAAAGACCACATGTTATGTGATTCCATTTAAATAAAATATCCAGAATAGCAAAGTATATAGAGACGAAAGCAAATTAGTAAACTGAACACAGTGGTGCATGCCAATAATCCCAGACTTGGGAGGCTGAGGCAGGAGGATCCTGAGCTTGAGACCACCCTCATCTATTTAGTGAGACCCTGACTCAAAATAAAAAGGGCTGGAAATGTCACTCAGTGATAAGTGCCCCAGAGTTCAATCCCTAGTCCCAAAACATAAATTAAAAATAAAAGAAAGCATATTGGTGGCTGCCACAGCTGGAAGAAAGGGGAAATTGACAGTAACTGCTAATGGGTATGAGGTTTCTTTCTGGAGTGATTAAAGGCTGTATAACTTTGTGGATATACTAAAACCTTTAAATTGTAACACCTTTTAAAAGGGTAAATTTTGTTATATGAATATTTTAATGAAGCTGTTATTATTTTTAAAAAGACAAAAATATTTGGAATTCAAATGCCAAAGGTCTAATTTCCTGAGTTTTAAAAAACCAATAAGAAAGGGCTGGGGTTGTGACTCAGTGGTAGAGTGCTTGCTTAGCATGAATAAGGCACTGGGTTCGATCCTCAGCACCACATAAATGTAAATTGAAGATATTATGTCCAGGGGCTGGGGATATGGCTCAAGTAGTAGCGTGCTCGCCTGGCATGCGTGAAGCACTGGGTTCGATCCTCAGCACCACAAAAAAATAAAATAAAGATATTGTGTCCACCTAAAGCTAAAAAATAAATATTAAAAAAATCATTATGTCCACCTAAAACTAAGAAATAAACGTTAAAAAAAATAAGGAAAAGAAATCCACTAGAAAAAAGGAGAAAAGACATTAAAAGAAGGTTGAGAACAAGAAAAATTAAAAGTGATTTTAAATATGTGAAGATACTCAACCTTATAGTAAGGAAGAGGCAAATTAAAACAAGGTAACAGGGCTAAGTACAGCTCTGTGGGGAAGTATTTGTTCCACATGCTCAAAGCTCTAGGTTCAATCCCCAGCATCACAAAGTGAAAAACAAAAAAGATAACAGCAAAAAACCCACACAAACACAAAAAAGCCAAGATAACACTTTGGCAAAGTGGAAAAAAAAAGAAGAAAATTATCACTGTATTCATGAGAATGTGGAGAAACATTCTATACTGTTATTGTAAAACTCTTGGAAGAGATATAAATACAATAAATGTCATATACATACTTTGCCTTAACAATTCCACTTATGATATTGCATGTATTCTCACATGTGCAAAAAAGTATATGAAGGGATACTCACTGAAGAACTGTCCATAAATGCAGAACTATAGAAACAGTCTAAGAGCTCATCAATAGAGAACTGACATAAGAAAATTTTAGTGTAATCACACAATATGCTACTAAAAAGAATCAGACAACAGCCAGGTTTGGTGCAGACCTGTATCTCAAGCTACTCAAGAGGCTGGGGCAGGAGGACTGTTCCAGGACAGTTCTGCAACTTGGTGAGACCGTCTCAAAATAAAAAAAATAAAAAGGGCTGGAAATGTAGCTCAGTGATAAAGCACCTCTGGGATCAGTCCCAAGTACAGAGGGGAGAAAAAAAAAATCTGGGGATGTAACTTAAAAGTAGAACACTTCTGATCTGGATCCCCATACTGCAAAACAAAATAAAACAAGAACTGAACAGATGTATGGGTACTGTGGTTCAAATATCAACGTATATTGTGAAATGAAAAAAATCGTAGTACTTTGCTTAAACATGCTATTCTTGGTTTTAAAGGGGACAGAGAATAGGGGTGTATATATGTGTATGAACGTTTACTGCCACAGAAGTGATTTGTGACTAGGGAAACAGTGGGTCTGGAAAGAAGACTTACCTTTCACTGTTTTGTACTATTTTAATTTTAATGTGTGCTAGTACCACTTATTACAGATTCTGTATTGAAAGCATATACAAACACTTAACTTGTAAAGACCCTGTATTTGAAACATGAAAGGTCTCTAGGTAGTCTCTTTTTGGCAAATTTACAAAACAGTCTCCTTAGCAAGAGAATGTAAAGGGGCTGGTGATGGAAGAGTTAAGCCCTGACCGCTCCCTGAAGTGGTGGGTTTTCATCCTGGTTCTATCTGGCTGTGCAACTATATAGTTTGCAGAATGCTTTTTAACGCTTGTGAAACGGTTAGAAGAGAATGAATGACGATCATGAATGTAAACACACACACCAATTACACACACACAACTACACGAGTACCCTCCGTGTGGATAAGCCCTTTCTATGCATTTACTCATGTAATGCGCACACGAGCCTGTGAAGAATTGCCCATCTTGGAGATGAAACTGGCTGAGATTTAACGAAATTGTCACAGCCAGCGGGCATCTAACATGAGTTTGGAATGTGCTGGATTTCCTGTCAAACCACAAGTGAGAGGAGACGGCACATTAGCCCTCCACTGCCTCGGAGGGAAAAGACATCCTTCGGGCACACGTCTGGCAGGCGGCCTTCAGGACGGGAAACTCCCGCTTCCGGGGCCCGCCTGCCGCGAGACGCACGTCCCCCGGGACCTGCTTCCCGGCATCCTACCCGCGCGACTGCTCACTTCCGGTACTAAGTAGGCCCAAGCAGAAGCATCACCTCCTCGGCATCCTGTTCCTTGGATAAGCTCTCCGCCAGAATCCCCAGCCCTACACCCCGTCCCAACGCGTCGGGACCCTTTCTCAATACAATCGTCTTACCGGCCCTGCGCCCCCCCGTGGGCCCCAGGGCCCCTCGCCGATGACCGCCCTCACCTCTTCTCTCTTCGCCTGCCGCGGCCTTTTACAAACACGGCCAAACTGTTCGCTGTAACGGCGGTCGTTATTGGTCAGATCCGCCCACGCGCGGCAAATGCCCACCCACTTCAGCTCGCGTCGTCTTATGGGAATTGTAGTTTTCTACTCCTGGAGAGCGCTGAGAACTTCCGGCAGGATCCGGTGCCGCTTAGGTTCTGTCGCTGGATTTAACCCTACTGGTGTGGAAGGCACCAACGCAACTCCAGGGAAAACCGTTACTTCAGACCCGCAAAAATCATGTTTCTGTGTATAGTTTCACTGGAAATTGATGCAAAAGTCGCCTGAGATTTTTCTACTCTAGCGGATGTCGTGATTTTTGTTTAGAGATCTTGCCCACCAAAGTGCTTGTTGTTTCTATCTCTTGTATGTTTATGATAAGTTATCCTTTCCTCCCTTAATTAGTTTGACCTATTGAACGTTTTCCCTTACAATGAGCCGAAATTGGCCTCCTGTAATCCTAGTTCCGACTCTTGGAACCACACAGAATAAACCCAAAATCTTTGAGCATGATTGGAGACAGCTTCCCAATACAATGTGTCTCAAAGTGAGGACTCTTAGAAAACCTGTGATGAGATTTTCTGCACCCCTCGCCCTAGTCTAGCTGCTTCCTTCTAGTGGCGCTGTGGGCAGGTTCTTTACCACTGAGGAAAAAAAAATTTTTTTTGGTGGGTTACTGAGGATTGAACTCAGGGGTCACTTAACCATCAAATCAGTCATGGTGAGGCACATTTGCCGACGTGTGGCTCTGGAGACTGAGACAGGAGGATTGAGAGTTCAAAGCCAGCCTCAGCAACTTAGCAAGGCCCTATACAACTCAGTGAGACCTCTAAAACACAAAAAAGGGGTGGGGGATGTGGCTCAGTGGTTAAGGTCCCCTGGGTTCAATCTCTGGTACCTCTGCAAAAGCAACAACAACAACAAAACGATTATTATTTTGGTGGGAGTGTATTGGAGTGTACCTGTTTTTTGTTTGTTTTAGTTTTAATAATAGCTTTTATTATGCTTTTCTTTCTTTTCTTTTTGGTACTGGGGATTGAACTCAGGGGCACTTCACTACTGAGCCACATCCCTAGCCCTGGGCAAACCAGGATCTGAAACATGTAATAATGGCTGTTATGTGCTTAGCAATGTTATAGCTTTGTGCTAAATGCTTTATGTCTCATAAATAACGTATGTTAAGCCTTATAACAACCAGATTTTTTTTTTTAATATTCTGAAGTGCACTTTTCTTACATTTTAGCATGTTTGCTATCAGTGTGACAACCAGAATTTTTGTGAGTAATATATTTTCTGGGGCAGGGTTGTGGCTCAGTGGTAGAGCGCTTGCCTTGCATGAGTGAGGCACTGGGTTTGATCCTCAGCACCACATAAAAAAATAAATAAAATATTGTGTCCATCTACAACTAAAAAAATATTTAAAACAAAAAAGGGCTGGGGATGTGGTTCAGTGCTTAAGTGCCCCTGGATTCAATCCCGGGTACCAAAAAAGAAAAGAAAAAAAAATTGTTATATACTTTATACCACGTTATTTACACAAGTGTAAATTAGAATCACAACAGATTTTTGTTATTGATTTCTAACCTAACTTCCTTATGGTCAGAAAACACAAGTTATTTTTTTCTTTCCTTTTGAAACTCTGCTTTATTTTTCTGTTAACTGATTGAATGATAGCTTCTGACGCTTAAAGTCTTCTTTCCTTCCTTTTTTGATGGTACTGGAGATTGAACCCAGGGGCCCCTCAACCACTGAGCTACATCCTCAGTTCTTATTTTTTCCCCCATATTTTTTATTGGTGTATTATAGTTGTACAGAATGGTGGGATTGGCTGTTAAATATTCATACATGCACACAACGTTTGACCAATATCATCCCCCAGTTTTCCCCCTGCCCCTTCCCATTCCCTTGCCTCTATTCTACTGATCTCCCTTAGATTTTCATGAGATCCCCCATTCTTTTCCTTTTTCCTCTATAGATTCCACATGAGAAAAAAATAAGACCCTTGACCATTCTCAGTTTAGCTTATTTAACATAATATCCTCAAGTCCCATCTATTTTCCTATAAATGACAATTTCATTTTTCTTTATGGTTGAATAAAAGTTAATTGTGTATATGTACCATATTTTCTTTATACATTCATCTAATAATGGAAACCTAGGCTGGTTCTATAGTTGACGGCTATTGTGAATTGTGCTGCTATAAACATGGGTATGCATGTATTTCTACGATCACTTAATTCCTTAGGATAAAGACTAAGAAATGGTATAACTGGGTCATATAGTTGTTCCATGTCTAGTCTTTTGAGCAACCTCCACTGATTTCCGTAGTGGTTGTACTAATTTACAATCCCACCAATAGTGTATGTTCCTTTTTCTCCACATCCTAACATTATTGTTTGTATTCTTTTTTTAAAAATAATTTTTAAAATATTTATTTCTTAGTTTTAGATGGACACAATATCTTTATTTTATTTTTATGTGGTGCTGAGGATCGAACCCAGTGCCTCATGCATGCCAGGCAAGCATGCAATCAGTTGAGCCACATCCTGAGCCCCTATTGTTTGTATTCTTGAAGACTGCCCTTCTGACTGGTATGAGATGAAATCTCAGGGTATTTTTGATTTGAATTTCCCCAATTTCTAATGATATTGGACATTTTTCATGTTTGTTGATTATTTGTATTTCTTCTTTTGAGAAGTGTCTGTTTAAGCTCTTTCTACATTCTTGATTTAATCCTGTCAGAAGAGTACCTAATAAAGATTTTCTCCCATTCTGTAGGTTCTCTCTTCACATTCTTGTTTTCTTTGCTGTGTAGAACTTTTAAACATTTTTGGTTTTTTCTTTTGATACTAGTGATTAAACCCAGTGTTTTTTTTTTGGGGGGGGGGATACCAGGGATTGCTTAACCACTAAACCACATCTCCAGCCCCTTTTAAAGTATTTTATTTAGACAGGGTCTTGCTAAGTTGCTTAGGGCCTCACTATGTGCTGTCTTAATTCTCTGCTTCTCTATGGAACAGATAATACTAATTCCATTTTGCAAATGAGAAAATTAAAGGAGAGTCTTTCTCCCCACTGGTTTGTCTCCATACTTAGAATATGCTTTGTGTGTGTGTGTGTGTGTGTGTGTGTGGTGCTGGGGACTGAACCCAGGGCTTTGTGCATGCTAGGCAAGCACTCTACCAACTGAGCGATTTCCTCAGCCCCCAGCATTTTTGATTCATCAGTTTAGTATTACCTTTCTATTATTATATGCATCTTAATTCACAGACCTTTGTCAATAGAACTCTTTTTTTAATTGATCCCATTTCAGAGTTTCCCTTATTATGACCAGTACATGTTAAGTTTTTTTTACATCCTCCATACTGCTATAAAAATGTTCCATTATCTGACTCTACACAGTTCAACCTAATAACCAGGTCTACGCCTCTGACCATCAGTGTAGACTGACTGCCAAGTGGTTTCAAAGCCATCATCCTAGCACTTCCCTTTATCCATTCCTGTGCTGAATCCCATCTCTAGACACTCCATCATACTTTCTTTTTTCCCCATACTGGACCTACCACTGAACTATATATATCCACAGTGGTTTTTTTTTTTTTTCATTTTGAGATGAAAAAAAAGTTGTCAAGTTGCCCAAGCTGGCCTTGAACTTAGCATCTTACTTTAGCCTCCTCAGTGCTTAGGATTATAGGTGTGCATCACCATGCCAGGCTAATTCATAAAAATTTTTGGAGGCAATATCCTATTGACCCCTAGATTTCAATGTTGCTGTTGAGAATCAAAGTCCAGTATTATTCTGTCCTTTTTCCATTTCACAACTTTTAGAATGTTCCAAAATTTCTTAGTGGTACAGGTTTTTAATTCAATAATAGCTTTCTTATGATCCCCAAACCTATCATTTCATCAGGAAAAAATTTCAAATTCCACTCACAATATCAAGTTCTCTTCCTGGAGTCTGATTAGTTGTATACTAAGTCTCCTAAATTGGTCCAACTTTTTTTTTCCCCTTTGCTTTTTTTCTCCATTTTTAAAAAAACTGGCGATTATATCTGTACATAATAGTGGGATTTGTGGTTGCATATTCAGACATGCACACAACCATGATTTGCTCAATACCACCCCCCAGTATTTCCCCTTTCCCTCTTCTCTCTCCTCTGATCCCTTTCCTCTGTTCTACTTATCTATCTTAGATATTTTCATGAGATTTCCCCCTCCTCCACCTTTCTTATCCTTTCCCTTTAGTTTCCACATATTAGAGAAAACATAAGACTCTTGATCTTCTGAGTTTGGCTAATTTCACTTAACATAATAATCTCAAAAGAGTTGGAATGCTTTACAAATTTGCCTGTCATTCTTGTGCAGGGACCATACTAATTTCTGTGCTTTTCCAATGTTAGTATGTGCTGCCAAAGCAAGTACTTCTCTTTGCTTTTGATTTCTCTTCAAAGACTTTTTTTTTTTTTTTTTTTTGAGAGAGAGAGAGAGAGAGAGAGAGAGAATTTTTTTAATATTTATTTTTTAGTTTTCGGCAGACACACATCTTTGTTTGTATGTGGTGCTGAGGATCGAACCCGGGCCGCACACATGCCAGGCAAGCATGCTACCGCTTGAGCCAGATCCCCAGCCCCCAGTATGTTTTATTTATTTTTATGTGGTGCTGAGGATCAAGGCAAATGCTTTGCCCCAGCCCATTTCCTTGTCTTTTAGTATTTCTGACTGGCACAATTCAAAGTAGGATGACTAATGGCCAATTTTTGTTTTTGTTTTGGTGGAGACTTTCAAATGTCAGTGCCTGCCTTTTGGTAGTCATTCAGTTTTTTTCACAGAAGGATCCTCCAACATCTTGCCTGGTGGATATATATATATTCTAGAGCTGAAGAAAGATAAGATGCTAGGGAATATGAATTTATACAGTAAATGTTCCTTTTCTGTACAGCATGGCCTAGTAAGGAAGTGTACTGTTTCCTTTTTTTAGTTGAATTCTTATCAGAGTAACATTAGCCTCCCATTTCAGAAATCATTATTACTGGTCAATCTTGGTAAAAATCTCAGTTCCAAATCCAGTGCTGCAGATGACTGAATAAAACAGAAATTTTTAATAACTAAAGGGTACTCAAGGTAATCCACTATAAATACTTTATAGACTTCATATTTGGTTAATTCCTTATATATCTATGTGAATTAAAGTCTCCAAATGAAAGGAGAAAAATCCTATTCAAATGGAACATACTCAATCATTTTATTAAAGCTTTTAAATTAAAATTCAGAGTTTTGGAGTTATGGTCTTTAAATCCTAAACACAGCAGTCAAAATGGAGTGGTTGAAATAAGATGTAATAGGAATAAGCCACTATAAAGGCATAAATGTTTCTAAAAATCATTTAAGAGGTTTGCTTTTTTATTTTCTATAAATACATTTTTTAAAAATATTTATTTTTTTAGTTGTGGTTGGACCCAATACCTTTATTTATTTATTTTTATGTGGTGCCTCACATGTGCTAAGTGAGCGCTCTACTGAGCCACAACCCCAGCTCCAAACACTTTTTTTTTTCCTAATTCACTTAGTGAATTTAGTTACTCCTTTTGTAAGTGCAATCTAGTCCTTTTTGATTGCCTTTTTAAATGGGACTCTAATGCATACATAAGGAAGATGACCAATCACAGGAATAAAACAGGAGAATAAAAACTAGAATGTGAATCTCATTTTCAACAGGAGACAATATTAACAAGGAAAATGAGACCCTAGTTTCACATTTAGTTAAAACTGCAAAATGCAAATTCTTTGTGGTATTAAACAGCTAACCCAATGCAAACCACGGTTTTTGGAATAAGAATTAAAATATATAAACATCTGAATGAGTGAATATAACAATCAGCTAGACCAAAAAGAAAAAAATTCTCACACACAATAATCACTGCCAAGAAGATCCCACAGGTTATAGAAAACATAAAGGAACTTTAATATCCAAACAGGGTAAAGAATTCTGGATTAAAATGACCCATTAAGAGTGAATCATTTCAGGTTCTTTACAGTACCAGAAAGTCTGAATGCATATTGCAGAGAATGAAATTATTAAAAATTTTAATTTCCTTACCTGATACTAATTCCAGTATGATTTTTTAGACTGAAAAATCTTTAAATGACTTGTTTTAACACTAAGGTTTAAACCAAAGTTAGCAATGTTTCTGAAATATGAATTTGTTCAGTAGTGACCTTTTCATTCTGAATACTGGGTATCTCTTTCTCCTCAAAAAGTAGTCAATGTACAGTTGAAAGCTTGTACAGTAAGAAAATATACTGGCAAATAAAAACTGTTACTACTTGAGATAGTCAAAATGAGAAGAAAGCTACACTTGTGTTCAGATTAAATTACTTATGCCCAAACAATTTACCCTGCAGTCCATGAGTGTATAGGAAAGTACTTTTTAATTAGAGAAAAATGAGGCTCCTAAAATAGAAACATAAGCCAGAAGAATCTAAAAATAGCTTCCTGATATTTTATTTTGAGTATTTAAGCTGCTTTTGGTTGCATGCCCTGATCTGTAGAAGTTAACAAGGAAATAACATTTCCAAGTATTTAAAAAATTTACTCATCTTCCATAAAGCAACTTTTAATGTATTATCAACACTTAAAAATACACAGTGACTTAATGAAACATCAGTACAACTGCATAGAATTGAGCTCCAGAAAACTATACACTTACAAGCTGTCTTTCCTGGGCTCTGGTTTACAAAGTATTATTGGCTTAGAGACCAGCTTAGAGTCATTTGTCCTACCTGGAAGATACAGGCCAGGAAACTCATTTGACTTCATAGGCCTTTTCGGTTCCTAAATAAAATACTGGGAGCTCTCGGAGAATCTTAAAAACCACCAACCATTTAAACACATACACTGGGGACCCTTCCTCTCTGTAAGTCAAGGAGGATTTGTGACCTTCACTGAAAACAAAACAAAAATCACATCTCCCACAACTCTTCTAAGAGACTCTGAAATGTACTAGAAATTTCAAAACTAGAACAATGCCATCAAAGATTAAACCTCTTAATGCTTGGAGCCACACCAAAATAATAAAATTGGTAACTCCAATAAAACAGGTACCCAAAGAATCAAAATAGCGATTGCACTGAGGATTCTCTTCTTTGAAGGCTGTTTAAGGAGGTAGGATTTTAAGGTTTTCTTTTCTTTTTTTTTTTCTTTTGTTTGTTTTTATTTATCTTTTGGCCTCTGAACATTTAAAAAATGCTTTGCCCGGCTGGTCCTTCAGGCTATTTTTGGAGTTTATAATGAACCCCAAGCCTGACATAAGGATATTCTATAGTTTCACAGCTATCATTTGTACATATTAAGTTGATTTACTCTTAAGTAAATCTAACTAGAAAATGGCAAATTATATTCCTTTACATACAACTTTGTGTCTCAAAGTTCTTGAAAAACAAGAGATGATTTTGTATTCAAAGACTACCAAAGTATGTGTTTGATATTCACATGCAAACAACCTAAAACCTTATAAATCTCATGTCAACTCTGCATGATGCCTTTAAAAAGGAAATGACATACAAAGTTTGTAACTGTGCAAAATATTAAACTGCTAAAACATTTTACATAATGAAATAATACATGTAAATGTATAAGTTGACACATGAAAGTTACATGGCATAAGAACTTATCACATTTCAGAGATTTTTCTTGAGTAACAAGTTTTTGTTTTTACAGTTCCTGGTACACAGCAAAGTTTATCACAGAAGATAAAAATCCTTTTAAACAAATCCAACGGAATTCTTGAGGCACCTTCTCATATAAAACACAAGATGAATGCAATTATCAATCCATCTGAGAAAAGTTTTCAATCTAAGTGAACATCATTTTTTCCCATTTAACTATATTCTACAGAACTTTAATAAGGCAAGACAAATTTGTGAAAAAATGTAAATACAAAAATGATGTAAACTAATAATTTATATTTAAAAACCCCAAGGGGTAACAGTGAAGATGGGACAGCTCAAACAATGCCTATTATTTTTTTAATCTAAAACAGAATTGTGCACAAGCTGAAGATAACAAAGAACTTCTAGACTTTGCACAGTTTTGGTTTTTCTTTCTTTCTTTTTTTAAAACCATCTTTACATTACATGTTTTAAATCATATCAGGAATGCAAACTAGAACTGCACACTACTTTAGTGGAAAAATGTTCAACATTGTGCAATTTTCTGCCTCTTAATTTTTAAAAAGTGGCAGCAATCCCTGCATTTGTATTTGAAACAAGGATCTGAGAAACTTTATCAAAAAAGGTAATGAAGGCAAAAATTGGCAGACATCCAGCATCTTGTTTCTTTTTAAAAACAATGTGGATGATAAGTAATTTCATGATTAAAAAATGAATCTTTTAAATAAATACATTGTATCTGATATTTGCACTGACTGATTTGATAAATCTTTTAAGTAAACAACGGCTTTACTACACTCCCTGTAGCCTCAAGCCACTGGCTTTATATTCTAGAGTCCTTTTTCACTGGGTTTCATACCCTGCCACTCGATACCCCGCTGGCTGATTAGGCAACATGCTGCCATTCTGTCCTTGAGGTGGCTGTACTCCGTAATTTGGTCCCATCCAAGGTGCAGAAGACTGTGTCTGACTGGTAGAGAAGGTGAAAGAAGCAGAAGAGAAGGGACATCTACCAGTTAAAACAATGCAATGCTAAGAACAAATCACAACATGGAAAGGGAAAACATACTTTTTCTTAAACCCAAATATAAAAGTAACTATAAAGCCAGAGAAAGTAAACGCAAAAGTAAAGTAAAAAATCTGTATATTCTCCCTCTGAGTTGTACTTAAACTGAGTAAGATACTACCTGAAAGAAACTCCATCATTTGGTATAATAAATACTAGCATTTAGGGCTGGGGAAGTGGCTCAGTGGTAAAAAGCTTACCTCACATGTACAAGACCCTAGGTACAATCCCCAGCACCCAACAAGATAAAACAAAAAAACTAGCATTTATATTACTTAAAGAAATTAAAATAAGTATGAGCATGTGTAACTCATAAATTTTTCAACATTGTATGTGGTGCTGAGGATCAAACCCAGTGCCTCACGCATGTGAGGCGAACACTCAGCCACTGAACTACAACCCCAGCCCCTATACTACTCTTTTGTTTCAGTTGCTGATATGCTATTAGAAAGAAGATGACCAGGGACTGAAGAAACTTCAGGGCCAAGTGAGCATGGCCAGGGCTGCAGTGGCAAGAACCAAAAGTACCTGGGAGGCCAGGATAATGCTGGTGGCGTGTATTATTACCATAGAATCAATTCTGACAAATAGCACTTGGTTACTTTCGAAAGATGGTATGAGGTATTACCAAAAATTGTCAGACTTAATAAACCAAGCTGTCAGACTTAATAAAATGTGAATGTTGGTCAGTGAGCAGATAAAGTGCTGCCAAAACAAGCCTGGAACTGCTGCCACCAGTGATGTGGTGCAATTTAGCTACTACATTTCTGGGAAAGAGAAAGTTCTCAAAGTAGCCAGTCATCATCATCATCAAGTCCAAATTCCTCTCTAGAAGAGCTGAGGAGATTTTTTTTGTGTGACTATGTCCTTGGTAGCTAAAAGCCATGTGGAGAGAAGTTCACTAAATGCAAACAAATACTTTACTCTTGGGTTGAAAAAATGTGCATCTAAGAATGGCTAAGTGACCATTAGTCATCTGAAAGGCTTAACAACTATTAAGCACTTTTTTCCCTCACTAAAAAAATTAGTTGATTTTTTTACCAAACATTAGCAGAATTTGTATGACTCTGATTATACTTCAAGGCAACAAGTTTCTAGGAAAAATCAACAAGAAGGAGGAGGAGGAAAAAAAAAAAAAAAACCCAGACAAACAAAAAAAAACATCCCCCTCCCCCGCCCCCGCCCCGGGCAGTACTGGGGATTGAACCCAAGGCCTGCACATGCTAGGCAAATGCTCTACCACTGGGCTATATCCCCAGCCTTCTAGGCAAATTTTTAAAGATAATTATTTAAAACTATAAATTAGGCAGGCATAGTAGCACATGTGTTTACTGTCAAGACACTCAAGAAGCTGAAGCAGGAGGATTCCAAGTTTGAGGACAGCCTGGGCAACTTAGTGACACCCTCCCTGTCTCAAAAAATAAAAAGTTCTGGGGATGTAGTTCACTGGTAAAGTGCTCCTGGGTTCAATCTCCAGTATCAAACCAAACCATAAATTACTATTCTAAAAGTAAGTCCTTCAAAGGCTACAGTTGTGCTTTGCACAGGGGGCCACATTGCCTACTAATTACTTAAAATTTCTTTTGGACATTTTCTAATGTTAATAAAGCAAAAGGTCAAACATGCTTACTTAAATCCCTGCTGGTTCCATGCCTGGCCATACATTCCATATGCAGGTACTTGCCATCCATTAGGCATATACTGGCCAATCTGTTGTGCGTTTCCATACCACTGGCCCCACTGGCCATAAGCTTGTGGATATCCAATTTGATTCTGCTATTAGGTAAAATTATAAGAGATAATTTAGTATTATTTAAAATTATTTGTATATATGCAGCTCTTGATATACCACAAATACTTAACAAAACATATATAAAACATTTTATAATTAAAATGACAGGATAAACAATAATTTAGTGATTACTAAAACAAAACAAAACAACAAAAAACCCTTAGGGCCGAATGGCATGGCCCATGCCTGTAATCTCAGCAGTCAGGGATGCTAAAGCAGGAGGATCCAGAATTCAAAGCCAGCCTCAGCAACTTAGCAAGGAGCTAAGCTACTCAGTCAGACCCTGTCTCTAAATAAAATACAAAAAAGGGCTGGGGATGTGGCTCAGTGATTAAGTGCCCCTGAATTCAATCCCCGGTAACAAACAAAAAAACCCTTAGGTTCTCCTGTTGCAACTCTACATCATTTTCTATAGTCTATAAGGCAGTGATAATGCCCCAACAATAAACTTAATATAATGTTTAAGTGTTTGGTAAATTATTTACTTAAATGAAGAAATCTATATAGTTTAGGATTTTCTTACTCCCACCTCTCTGCTCCACTTATAACTTCCTCAAAAAAATCTTTATGAGATCAAGTTTAAAGTTGCCTAGAAAAACTTAATGCCCTGTTAGGTTTGTCATAGCATTTTAAAATTCACTGTGTGAGCATGAGACAATTGAGGCAGTTACACTCATCATGTCAGCACTGCAATCCATGAAAACACCACTCTGGAACTATAATACATATAGAAAGAGCTCTTATATATTATGAATTGAACTAGAAACTTATTAACAAAGATTATCAACAATTCTCATTTTAAAATAACCTTACTAATATTAACCCAGCAATTACTTCCCAAAGTTCAGGACCCTCTTACCTGTTGCACAGGATTTATCATATCAAGAGTTTCTTTGCCCCAATAGCATTTCACAACATGACCTTCAATAGTAGTACCATTAACAGAAACAATTGCATGTGCGGCACTTTCATGGGAATTAAACCTATTGAAAACAATATTAAGAATCAATAAAAATTCTTTTAAATTGAATTTAAGAATAAGACCTATTTTTAAAATCAAGGCAAATAAACTCAATAGCCGTTTGGCAGGGGAAAAAAGATCAAGATGATCTTAAGGTAGAACAAGCAGTTGGTTGGTTTTCTTTGCCATTTCTTTCAAAGATCTTTTAGTTCTGGAGAAACTTTTCTAAATAGAGGATATGTTTTATTGGCCTTGTGTTGGAAGAAGGGAGAATAAAACATACAGGAGCAAAAACGCTGTATGCTAGAGAAATTTCCATGTCTTTATAAATGAGGTAAATTCTTAAGAAACCATTGTTAAATGTTCAGAAATTATTTGAGGGGGGAAAGTTTTCACAAAAAACATCCCTACCTCACAAATGAATATCCTTTATCTGGAAAGACTCGAATTTCCATTATTTGCCCAAATGGTGAAAAAGTCTGACGCATTAGTTGTTCTGTTAGACAAAAAAAACACAAAAACAAAAGAAACCACACTCAGTTATAGTAAAATCCTAAAAATATTAAGCTTCTTAGCTTAAAGATTAATTTCCAGATAGCACATAGGTAAAGCTCCCATACCTGTTAGTCCAGAAGTAACACCTCCACAGTAAACAGTACAGTTGCTTGGACTAGACTGATTTACAACCTCATCATATGATAGCTGTTTAGTGTTTGCTGGAGAAGGAAAAAGTTTTACATTTTCAATTCATTAAATAAATGTTCAGAAGGACAAAAGCAGCATTAACTACACTACTATAATAGCAATATTTGATCAAAATGCTTAGAGAACACACATTACATTTGACATTAGGATTAAACCTCCCCCAAGAATGTCTAAAAAATTAGCCATTATTCTCTATGTAATAGGAGACTTGACATTAGAGATTGAATATCATTTACTATTTAAAAATTACAAAAATGAAAACTAAGTACATTTTTGAACAGTAGTCTTGATTTGCTTCTCATCTATTTCTGCAATAAGTCTCCGGGAACAGCTCTAACATTTACAATCTAGTGTATTTTTCTCCAAAATTCCACATTTCCTTTTCTTCTCCAATACACCTACACTCATATGTACTCTTTGGAGCTGGAGGCTTTCGGGTTGCCCAGTTAGTTCTGATTTGTCGTCCACCAAGCCATTGGCCACCCATCTGTTGAATAGCGTTTTCGGCATCCTGTTCCGCACAATATTAGAAATGACAAAGAATATACCATTAGTAGATGGTAAACAACTTTTAGCGGTAGTCATAACTTTGTGCTTTTTGTTAGTGTTTTTTAGTGAAGGTACTTTATTAAACATACAATATATGACAGCTTTCTAAAAATGCAATGGTGATGCTAGGCACGGTGACGCATGCCTAGGTAATCCCAGCAGCTTGGGAGGCTGCATGTTCAAAGCCAGTCTCGGCAATGGTGAGTCACTAAGCAACTCAGTGAGACCCTGTCTCTAAATAATAAACAAAATAAGACTAGGGATGTGGCTCAGTGGTTGAATGCCCCTGAGTTTGATCCCCCACCAAAAAATGCAATGGTGCTAAACTGGGCGCAGTGGCGCACACCTGTAATGTCAGAGGCTGGGGAGGCTGAGGCAAGAGAAGCCCCCACATTCAAGGGCAGCCTCAGCAACTTAGAGAGACCCTGCCTCAAAATAAAAAATAAATAGGGCTGGGGATATAGTTCAGTGGTTTAGCTCCCCTGGGTTCAATCTCTGGTATCACTCACACACTCACACACACACACACACACACACACACACAGAGCAATGGTGCCTTTTAATTATCTTTTTTGGATATCAGACTTTGGTAACATTAATTATCTGAAAAAGTCCGAGTCCCAATCCCCTAATAATAAGGTTAGCTATCATCAACTTTATGCAAAAACTCAACCTAATATAAATAAAAATTTTATTTTACACGATCCCAACAAACTTATTAATGATAGTATTGGGTTTCTCATTCATCTAAAAGTAAATATGGAGTTCTAGGTACTAGGTTAAGAGCTGGGGATACACTGTGGTAGGAGGACAAAAAGCAATTATAAATTGTGGTAGGTACCATGACAGGAACAAAATACTAAGATAAATAATATGGGCATGGGGATCTATTTTAGACAGCATGAGTAGGAAAATGCTTTTTTTTGGGTCCTGGGATTGAACTCAGGAGTATTTGACCACTGAGCCACATCCCAGCCCTATTCTGTATTTTATTTAGAGACAAGGTCTCACTGAGTTGCTTAGCGCTCACTTTTTACTGAGGCTGGCTTTGAATTCGTGATTCTCCTGCCTCAGCCTCCCGAGCCACTGGGATTATAGGTGTGTGCCACCAAGCCTGGCAGGAAAGTGCTTTTTAAAATGACATAATCTGAGACTGTGAAGAGCACAAGATAGCCAAGTCAAAATAAAGGGGAAGTAAGCCCCAGTAGATGGAAAAGCACTGCCAGTTCTAAGGCAGGAAAGAGTTTGGTCTGTGTCACAAAAACATGTGGAAGATTAGTTTCAACAGAATCTAGTGCATAAAAAGGGAGAGTGCCAGAGAACTGAAAAACTTTAAGAAAGAGCATCATGATCTAATCTGTTTTCTTTGGTAGCAGGGATTGAACCAAGAAGCTGAGGCTATTATAAGTATAACATATATTTTTTATTTTGAGAAAGGGTCTTGCTAAATTGCTTAAGGTCTCATTAAGTTGCTGAGGCTGGCTTTGAACTTGAGATCCTCCTGCTTCAACCTCCTGAGCCATTGTGATTACAGGCATATGTCACCATACCAGCTTGATCCATGTTTTAAGGGCATTCTTAGTGCTAGAAGAATGGTTTAGGGAAATGGATATTAAAAGGAAAAGGACACTTTGAGACTACTTCAACATTGCAGATTTTTAAAAATGCTGTTGGCCAGTAGCTGTGGCTATAATCTAAAAGAAAGGCCAACAAAATGGGGTACTGGGAAGGACACAGTAAGCAAAAGGGGACAAATCTAAGATAATTCCTAGGTTCCTGCTTCAGAAGTTGGAAGGACAGTGGCAGCTTTAACTAAAATGAGAACAGACTAGGAGGGAGGTGGGGAACAGGTTTGAGGGATAAATGAAGAGTTCTGCTTATAAGTTTAAGATGTCTGTGACTCATCTAAACAAAGACCATTTGATTCTAGTTCTGACTAAATATGCATTCACTAGTGATTTTTTTTTTTTTTAAGAGAGAGGAGAGAGAGGGAGAGAGAGAGAGAATTTTAATATTTATTTTTTAGTATTTGGCGGACACAACATCTTTGTCTGTATGTGGTGCTGAGGATCGAACCCGGGCTGCATGCATGCCAGGCGAGAGCGCTACCGCTTGAGCCACACCCCCAGCCCCGCACTAGTGATTTTTTAAATAGGAGAAACTTACATTCCATATTCTCAAATGGGAAAAATGAGTTCTAGCCCACCCAAACCTGCAACTTAATTTCCCTACATTGTATTAACCACCTTCAAAACCTATGAATCAATACCCTAAGGAACTCAAATTAATTGTGGCTATTAATCCATCGTATAAATTGTTTATCTTTCCAAAATATTATACTGTGACTAACAATAAAGTAAAACTATGCTTCATAATTATTTTATTTTCTCACCTTATAGGAAAAATATCTTATAATTGATAGATGGGACACGTACATTACTGATCTTGTTTCTTTTCACTTGTCAAGATGCTTTACAATTTCTAACTTTTCTTCTAATATATGGGTTCTTTCCAATACTATAAGCTTACCTACTTTCTTCACAGATTTTTCTTTTTTTAGAAGACAGTTATATTTCATATAGTGAAGATGATAGCTATACTATACAATACATTGACACAAACACCTGATCATCTGATCAGAAGGCATAAGTTGTTCTGAGAATGACTGAATTATAATTGCAGGACATTTTATATTCTCTTTTTTGGCCTTGCTAGCCATATCTAGGCTTTTAAAGCATATTTCTAATTTGGACAGTAAATTTGGGGCAAATGATCATAAGTAGTTAAAGTACATATCTAGACGGTAAAAGTTCATAGGAATAATCAGACATAAGGTCAATGTAAGTAGTCAAAGGAACTAGAAAAAAACAATTTTTTTTTGAGACAGAGTCTTACTAAGTTGCCCAGGCTGGCCTTGAACTTGACATCATCCTGGGATTATACGTGTGCACCAACATATCAAGTTTGAAAAACTTTTTATTTTTATTTTTTAACTTTTAATGGTTCATTCTAAGGTACTCTAATACAGAAAATACATTGCTTTGTATTCATCTCAGGCAACTACCTGTCTTAATATAATGGTGAACAATAAAATTCAAAGTTTAATGCAAATGTAGTATATGCTGGAAGATTTGTACATATAAATTCTCCTGGGCTGGGGTTGGGGCTCAGTGGTAGAGCGCTTGCCTTAAATGTGTGAGGCACTGGGTTCAATTCTCAGCACTGCATATAAATAAAAAATAAAGGTGCCTCAACAACTAAAATAAATATAAATAAATAAAATTAAAAATAAAATAAATTCTCCCACATGTATCCCTGTAGTTTTGCAAGTGTGATCCTACTTCATTTAACTGCTCTGACCTTTAGTTATATTAAAAAGTTTTAAGCACTTAATTATTTGAATTGATAACATACTTACAACATTAATAACTACAACACAATGTACAGTGTATTACTTCATCTGCCTGTTTCTCAACAACTACCCCCAGACCCAAAACCCTGCTAAAAGACTTTTTTATCCCCACAAGGGAAAACAAAAAAACCCCAAACACAATTTAATACAAGTCCCTTTCCTTTTAATGAAAATTAGCTTTCCAGCTAATAATACCTATAGAAATCTTTCTATAACGAGTACGCTACCCTTCCTTGTCTCTACAAAAACAAGAAATTTCAAATTAATGCAAATTGGGGTTCAGTAAATACTTGTAGAATGAAAGGAAAATATGAGAAGTTTCAATACAATGTATCATTTTTTTAAAGAGGTTCTCAACCATCAGAGAATTTTATTACTTACTTTTTAATTACTCTGGAAATATAAAAGGGGAATAACAAGATTTTTCTTTCTGCCTTCCTTCCTTCTATTTAGGTGCTTGGGGATTGAACTCAGGGTCTGGAGCATGCTAAGCTGTCCCCAGTCCCCATAACAGAGATTTTAAACATCTACTTTTGACTGATAATTTAAATATCTTTACTATGTATATTCTGAAACACTGTATCAGTACTTTGTATGCATCACATGTTAAATAAATGTTGACTAAATAATCAGAAAGGAGAAAGAAGATATCTTCTAGTGAGGGTACTAATTATTGGCAAAATAAAAGATGTAAGAAAAATAAACTTTTTACATCCTTTACTCTTAAAGCACTGCACATGCACTTCTAATTGAGCTCACCCATTTGTTGAAAAAGGAGACAAAGCCATATCCTTTAGACTTTCCTGTTGCCATATCTTTTACCACTCGGGCATCTCTGAAAACAGAAACAACCAGAAGTTTAGGTTTGCAAACTGTCTTCTAGATATAAAATGAAAATTTTATATACAACTCATTTTCAGGTTTCACCTTCATTAAAGTAAACCTTTAATGTAAATTTACCTTTTAATCTACAAATTTACATGTATTAGCATGTGAGGCTTTATGTTATAAACATGCAAATCAATAACTTCTTAAATATTTGTATATATTATTCAGAAATTGCCTCCCATTTCAAAATGTTTTTTAAACTTTTAAATATTAGACATTGTAAAAGTAGCTATTCACATGAATTATTTAACCACTTATAAAGTTTCCAGGCACATTAAATATTGGCTTTCTTTAACCATGCAACTTATAATTTGCTATTTGATACCATATTCTACCTAATCATAAAAAATTAAAATAGAGAACTGGAAATAAAAGAATTAAAAAGTTGTATATTCCTTAAACTAACTAAATTATTTCATTTTCTCGGATCAATTTATACCCCCCACTTTGGGGAATGGTAAATTTTGAGAACTTCATAATTTGAGAAATGTTAAATCATTGAAGAAGAATACTAGATACACTTCAGTTTTAAAATATACAAGAAGATTTTATACTGAATTTTATAATAGCATTCATATTAAGATTGATTGGAAACTATAAGATATAAAAGCAAAATTTTAAAAAAGTCAGAAAGTAAAAAAGCACGCCAACATTTATCCACTGTGAACCGTAGCTTGTAGTTAGCCAGGGCAATTCTGTCCATTCTTCAGAGACACTCTGCAAAATAACCAGAGCCCTATTATTTGAGATTGAGTAAAAACCCAGCCATGATAGCTAAAACTCCATACCTCAAAAAATTGGACTCATATTGTGCTTCACAATCTGCTTTTAATTTAGCCAGGTATGTCACAATGCTTGCTCTCTCAGGACACATGAACAAAACAGGCACTTTTATAACAAAAACCCAAGTCAGAAAGCCATGCAATGTAATTTCATATTAAAGTATACATAAGCATATTTTAGCTCAATATAGAAATTGATTTATTAAGTGTAGTCAAAATGACAAGAAGTGCTGGTGAAAAGGGAAAACTAAAGCAACTCACTTTACAAAATGTAAAATTAACTTATTAAATTACCTATATGGTACACTTGCATTTAATTTGGTATGTGATTCACTTCTATACCAAAATATGCTATATTACCCTAAACTCAAGAAACATGAGGAGTTTAAGTTCTGTAAATTAGGGAAGTATTATATTTCTTATACTAAATTTTTAATAGGCCACTGTTTATTATATACCTTCTAGAAAATAAAGCACTGTTAAAGGCTCCCTATTTTAAATACTTATCATGAGAACCCTTCAACATATAGTTATTACTTATCTCTTAACAACAACCACCACCAAAAATTAAAAAAGAAAGAAAGAAAAGTCAGGAAAATATGCTGCCAGTTGTCTTTTACGTTTAGGAAAACTAACTCCTTATATAGCCTAAAACTCAGACATTACATAATACCTCAATATAAAACTATAACATTAAAGAAAGGCCTTACCAAGAAAACAACTAATGTACACATCAGTAATTGTGGGACCAAAAGAAAATCTGCAGACTGAAAATATGATGCCAACATATTTAACAAAACGAAATTACTGATCCATAATTTAAAAAATCATGAAACTGTTAAAAGGTTATTGAATCTAAACTCACCAAATTTTAAAAATAATCTTTATTTAATCCCAAACTAAAATTCTCATTTTTGGAAAACCTGCTTCAATCAAAATCAAAGCATTTAACAAAACAGCTACTTAATCTATTTGCAATGTTAGATCAAGGTTTTTCTTTTTAAAGCTTCAGGAAATATCAGTTTCCAAATATACTCAACTGTTACTTATTTCTCTCTGAAAGGCTTCCCTGAAAAAGCAGTAGCAAAGACCTAGACCAAGGTTCTTAATCCTTTTATGATCCTGTGACTACTCTGAAGATAGGATGACATTTATATTCTCCACACCAAAATGAAAACAAACACAATTCTGCAAGGAATTTAGAGAGTCCTTGAGATGCCAAAGGTTAAGGCCCTGCAAGTCTAGATTTTTGAAAGCAAGCTAACCACTACTGAAACCCTTAGACAGACTAAGAGGAACTATTAAGAAATTAAAAGAAATATGTCAACACTAACAAGAGTCCATTTATAAGCCCTAATCTGTGACTGCCTTAAAAAGTTGGCCATACTAATGAACTATAACTCTTCAAATGAAAACTCCCCAAATTCATCAGCAATGCTACTGGCATTTATTTTGCCGTCTCCTCACCTCCTTATTTCTCTCTTGGTCTGCTCAATACAAACCAAAGCGAGAACTTCCTTTTACTTATTCTTCTATCTGAAACAATACTGAAGCACTAGAAATCCTAAAAAAATTTCTTTCCAAATTCAACCATTACTCCTTAAAAGGTACTATAAAAAAATTTTGCTATTCTTATGCTAATATGGCATGCTTTTCAAAATATTAAAATTCTTCTATGATGAATGCTACCTTGATTGAGATATATATGGGCCTAAAATGTATAATTAATATTAAATGCAAGCAAGATAGTGCCTTATAAAATACTATAAAGGCACTATTATTGTTAACAGTTAAAAAAGAGGGTAAATACTTCGGAGATAAACTTAATAGCTGCTTTTAGATACAATTGTTAAAAATTCTTTTTGTTAAATTACATTAACACAAAATGCATGGTATCATAGAAGTGCCCAAATAATTCCTTAATCATAAATCTAAGTTACTATAGATTATTATCAAGCCAGCAAGACACCTATATAAGAATCTATAATATGTACAATGCAAATGTCTCTTAAAAACTAATACTTAAAATCTTTGAAAAAATAGTTTAAGATAGAGATCAAAGATTTATTAATGGAAAAACAATTTTTTGCTCTTAAAGTCTTGAATGGTCTCTAAACAATGTAATATACTATAACTCAAGAGTTAAAAATTAATGTCCCAAATTCACAATAGATTTATTTTTATTACTTTTAAATTGTTTCTAACTAAAAACATTTTATTTATCTTCTGCTACTTACGATATTCTTCCAAATGGTGCAAAAGCTGCTTTTATATCTTCAGTTGTAATTTCTGGACTGAGATCACCAACAAAGACATGGAAATGATCTTATAAGGGGATAGAAGGGGAAGTGAAAAGAAAAATAGAACTTTAGAATTTAAAAAAGACCAAAATTTATACAATAAAGCAATCTTAATACAATTTATGGATTATAATAAAGTATTTAAAAAAACTATCCTATCTCTATAAAAAGCCTATCAATTTTAAACATATTACATCGAGGTAACAATATAGGAAAGATTCTTCTAAAAAGACTATGATATAGCTAACTGAAAACTGCAGTTATATTTCTATTTATAGTCAATTATACTGGTCTAAGAGAATAAACTAATAATATATAACAAGCTTCAGTACTGTAAAAATTTAAAGACTTAGTTAACATTCTGAAAGGAATTATTTACTTTTATTCATTTTACCACTATATGAAGGCTTTACAAATTAAAACAGTGGTATTAATTTATATAGACTAGATTGGCCTCAGTTAAGACAATTTACTGAAGCTAGCTACATCATATACTTGGTTTAACCATATTTTGTGAAGAACAATCAAAGAAATACCTTGCATTGCAACAGTTTGATGTTAAAGTATTTGACAGTTTTCTCAAAAGCCAACAGTTTTGGTTGCCCAGACATTACACCATTCAGTTTATGTGAATCCATGTGCAAGTGAACTAAGACTGAAGGCAACAGAATGAAAACAGTAATCCCTTCACTTTATATCAGAACCATTAAAAAAGCATTGGAGAGAAATAACCATCCTATATGTGAAACTTTTCTAAAAAAGACAATTCTCAAGAAACACAAAAAATGCAAAATTTTTGAATACTTTAAAATGGTCACATATGTATAAATATATAATTTTGATAAAGAATATTTGGAAAGAAAAATTACCCCTATGTGGTAGGCCTCAAGCAACATATTGGGTTGCTCTTCCGTAAAGTTTCAGGAGCAACTCAAACACTTGGAAGATCTGTATATGAAGCCCAGGTGACCTCAAGGAAGCAGGGTATCTTGTCTTTTAGTTGGTGAAAGTATTTCTAAAACATCAGCTGCTACCAAGAGAATTCCTTGAACTAGCACCACAGTAGTGGACAAGTCACACTTGGTCAATGCTGGGAGGAAGGGGGAAAATATTGCCAAAGAGACATAACAAAGAGATTACTACCTAATCCCTCCCCCCTCCCATATCAGACAAAAAAAATTCAGGTGGTTAGTGAATACCCTTTCAAGAGATTTCATTTTATGTTTAAGAAGATACAATTACCTTGTGAACGCTGTGTGCTGACAACGGTACTACCTGATGACAAAGATTAGATTTGTTCTTAAATTTATTAACACAAACACATTAAATCATATCTTAGGATAACGATCAAAACATTACTGCAAACATGTACGTTTATATGTTTTACAATAAAACTACTGGGTATAACAAAAACAAATTTTCAAAGAGTATAAAATATACTTACTGCTTGTATCTTTCTTTTGACTGCTGGGAGTAGTTGCCCAATTCACTTTGACTTCCTAAAAAAAAAAAAATTTCTACATTTATATTCCATAAAAACAAAGCTCAAAATCAGATTTGTATCTATGAATACATAAGAAAGATATGTCTGAGATGAAGCATTGAACACCAGTTCTGGTGAAGTGTTTTTTTTTTTTTTTTTTAAATATTTTTCAAGTTGTCAATGGACATCTATCTATCTATTTATTTATATGTGGTGTTGCGAATTGAACCTAGTGCCTCATGCAAGGCAAATGCTCCACCACTGAGCCACAACCCCAGCCTCTCAAGTTTTTTTTTTTTTTTAATATTTATTTTTTAGTTATCGGTGGACACAACATCTTTGTTTGTATGTGGTGCTGAGGATCGAACCCGGGTCGCACGCATGCCAGGCGAGCGCGCTACCGCTTGAGCCACATCCCCAGCTCCTCAAGTCAAGTTTTAATGCTCATCTTTTGACTTACACTTATGCCAATAACTTTAACAAATCCTAATCTTTATACATTTCTGTTAACATTCAAATAACCTTTTTTTTTAAACAAATAGTATCAATGTATGTTTTCCCTTAGTTTCTTCCAAGCTTTAGTAATTCAAAAATATTTTAGCACTTATGTTCAAGCACCATGATACCAACATAAACACAGGCCTCTCCCCTCTAAAAGCTTTATCCTGCCATTTTAATATTAAATGTGAATGACTTTTTATGATAAAGTGAACATGTTTCTAAAATGGAAATGAAACCATATAACTTAAAATTTACCAGCACAAGTCACCTTTTTGAATTATGACAGCTTACCTTACCCATTATCTTCCGCCCATTCATAGCAGCAAGTGCTGCAGCTGCATGACGATGTTCATGAAACTCCACAAAACAATATGGATCATTTCCAGCTGTCTGTTTGAGAACAAATACACAAGTCAAATTTAAGCTTTATTCTCCCATTATCTTAAAACTATGTACAGATTTTTTTTTTGGGGGGGGGGGGGAGTGGGGAAGGCAGGTACCAGGGATTGAACTCAGGGGCACTTGACCACTGGGCCACATCCTCGGCCCTATTTTGTATTTTATTCAGATACAGGGTTTCATTGAGTTGCTCGACTCCTAACCATTGCCGAGGCTGGCTTTGAACTCGAAATTCTCCTGCCTCAGCCTCCGGAGCCGCTGGAATTATGTGTGTACACCACCACACTAGCAAGATATTTTTCTTTTCTGTTTTCAAATATCAATTTTAGTTGTAGATGGACACAATACCTTTATTTTATTTGTTTATTTTTATGTGGTGCTGGGGATTGAACCCAGTGCCTCAGGCATGCTAGGCAAGTACTCTACCACTGAGCCACAACCCCAGTCCCCTAGCAAGATATTTTTCTTATAAATTAAGTTTTATATACTTCTCAGGCTATGGAAAATGAATGGTACACTCCAAAAGTAAATTTTTAGATTAAAAAGTTAACACTTTAAAAAAACAATTTTTATAAGAAGTTATCTTCTTAGGCTTATACTACAATGCTGTAGCTTTCTTTTAATAATGACTAAGTGTACTAAGTGAAAATAGTTACTAACTCTATTTATTAATATTTACTAATACTATGTATGTTTATTTGCCCCCATAAACACATAACAATTTCTTTAAGGTACAGAGTTTCATTAACATTCTCAAATTCTCCTTTGATTTCTTTTTTTGGGGGGAAATTGTGGTACTAGATGCTGAACCCAGGGACTGATGCTTGCTAGACTAGCACAATACTACTAAACTAAACTATATCTCTATCTCTTTTTTAAAAATTATTTATTTTGAATTACGGTCTTATTAGGATGACAGGCTGGCCTAGAACTTCTGATCTTCCTGCCTCAGCCTCCCAAGTAGTCTTTTTCCATTTTATAATTTTTAATCCTGTTGGTTATATATTAGTTTAATTGCTACAACTGTACACATCCCCTTACTGCTTCTAACTTGCTGAAATTCTTAGCCAACTTCTTAGACCTGCTTCTAAAATATAGGTAAATAGGCTCTGGAAACTAAAGAAGTTCTCTGGTAAGTAAAGTTTAAGAATGGGATTTATGTATGTACATATGTATGTATATTTGTGGTACCAGAGATTGACTATAGACTTCAGGGATTAGCCCTTTTTATTTTTTATTTTGAGACAGGGTTTTGCTAAGCTGCCAAGGCTGGGCTCCAAATTGAGATCCTTCTGTCTTAGCTTCCCAAATAGCTGGATTACAGGCACATGCCACTGTACTCAGCTAGAAGTTTTAGAACATGGACTTTCTGACACAGATATTTTGACTATTTAGAAAGCTTTTAAAAATCCACTCCCATCAAAAAAAAAAAAAAAAGAAAATTGTAATCTCAACTAGATTAGTATCATATAAATTTGCTCACTGTGGGATGGGGCTATAGCTCAGTGGTAGAGAGCCTGCCTTGCATATGTGAGGCATTGGGTTTGATCCTCAGCACCACATAAAAATATATAAATAAAGATCTTAAATTTTACTTCTCACTGTGATGACAGAAGTAGAATAAAAATCTAATAACAACAAATAAAACCAAAATGCTTTAATATAAAAAAATTCTCTTATTCTTTGCTGGTACTGGGATAAGATAACTTGGATGCTTTGTTTTTACCTTCGTTGGGATGCTAGGGACTAAATTCAGGGCCTTGAGCATGCTATGTAAACATGCTACACCCAAGTTGAGCTACACCCAAACCAAATATGTAGTTTTATTATAAATTAAAGCAGAAAAAAAAGAAAAATTCTAATATTTTAGACCTATCAGTGTAAAATGCTAAACAATTTAATAGTTCATTTATTTCTTTCTGTAATCTAAGCAGAACTGATTCAAAATTCAAAAGTGGCAAACACATAATTCAATATACTGGGACTACACTTTGTGTTAAAAAAATTAGAGAATATAAAAATTATGTAATTGAAACTAATGATAAACTTAATGAGAATTCTATTACAAAGATCAATGTTCTTAAGTATAAGAATGTGGTTAAAAAAAGTAGCTTGCAATTAAGATTAGAGCAAACAGATGGAAAAGATCATGCATGCTAATTTTTTTAATATTTAATTTTTAGTTGTAGATGGACACAATACCTTTATTTTATTTTTATGTGGTGCTGAAGATTGAACCCAGTGCCTCACGCGCTAGGTGAACGTTCTACCAATGAGCCACAATCCCAGCCCATGCATGCTAATTTGTATCCAGAAAAAAAAAAAAAAACTTTTCAAGTAAAAATAAGCTAAGCATATATACATTTTCAGCATGTATACTCAGGAATATAAAATTCCTCATCAAATTTTTAAAAATTTGTTTTTCTATACATATTATCATTCAGGGTTAATACCAATTATATGAATAAATTCTATTGTTTTCTCTACCTATTAAGGTCTGATGGATAGGAATTACCTAATTTTGAACTGCCTAAATCTGAGAAAAACTTGACCCTCAAAAATAAAATTAAAAACACTTTCAGCCAGGTGTGGTGACACATGCCTGCAGTCCCAGCAACTTGGGAGGCTGATACAGGAGAATAGAGAGTTCAAAGCCAATTGTAGCAATTTAGTGAGGCCCTAAGCAACTTGGCAAGACCCTGTTTCTAAAATAAAATATAAAAAGGGGCTGGGGGGCTGGAGGGGCTGGGGCTGAGTGGCAGACTACTTATCTAGCATGTGCGAGGCACTGAGTTCAATCCTTAGTACTGCATACAAAAATAGGCAAATAAAATAAAAGTGTGCTATCTATCTACAACTACAAATAAATAAATAAATAAAGGCTGAGGATGTTGCTCAGTGGTTAAACACGTTCAATCCCTGGCACAGAACAAAAACACTTTCACTGTACTAAATGCATATTATTTTTTTTAACCCCGTTTCTAGTCTAATTATAACTTAAATTGTAGATTAACTGAACAATAATTAATTCTGATACTTCAATGCATTTGAAAACAAAAACTTAGATACATATATACATACCCACATATAGTTATCTGCTCTAGGAATGATTAGTAGTTCTGTTCTCTTCCTTTATTTAGCAAATAAATTAAAATCCATTGCTAAGACAGATTTATTATAAATATGCTAAAATCCCTATGAATTTAGACATAAACTAAGAAGTCTTTGAAGTAATGGTTTTAACAAGTATGTCAAAAAGAAGAAAGTTAACTTAAGTAAAATACCCTTACATCCATAATCATTTTGCAGTTTTTACAAGGTCCAATCTGGCTGAAGAGTTGGAGAATTAGAGCTTCTGTTACATCTCTGGAAAGGTTACCAACATATCTGAAACACAAAGAAGAGCAATTCATCATTTCAGATTTGCTTCTTTTGCATCAGTTCCTAAAGTTGCTTACTGTAATATGAATGCTGGGAGATGTCAAATCTTTGCCTTACACTATACTATTAGGAATTACCTTGTAAATGTTTGCCAACACTTCAAAAAAAACTCATATGGATTCAAAATATAGTATGTGCAAATATATTAGACACTGCTAGTAGAATGGAAGATAGCCTATATGTGAGTGTATGCATATATTTATTTTGGCAGCAGTGGGGATTGAACCCAGGGCCTCACACATGCTAGGCAAGTGCTCTGCCACTGAGCTACACCCCCAGCCCTTTATTATTTTGAGACAGTTTCTCTTATTAAGACGCCCAGGCTGACCTCAAATTTAGCAAATCCTCTGGTCTCAGACTTCAGAGTAGCTGAGATTACAGATGTACACCACTATGTACACCACTGTGTCCACCACTATGTCTATTTTTTTGGTTAAGGTTTTGCAAATTAAATTTGTTGCCCTTTAAGTTTCTAGGCATACCTTACTTAGGAAGTTGTTTTTGAAACTCTTAAAATGAATCATTATTAGATGTATAAAATATTTTATGCAATCAATCCTGGGACATATTGTAACTTTTCCTTTTTTGATGTTACTGGGGGTTTAACCCAAGGGTATTCCCCTACTTAGCTCCACCCCAGCCCTTTTTAGTTTTTATTTTGAGGGGGGGGGAGTGTTTTGCTAAGGTTGCTAAGGCTGGCCTTGAACTTGTGATCCTCCTGCTTCAGTCTCTCAAGTCAACGGGATTACAAGCACGTGCCACCACGTCCAGCTTTTTCTATATTAATACAGAAATCATTTGTTTTCTTCCAATTTTTAATTCATATTTATTTCTATAACATTGTTTAATTATGTAGACTTTGAATATGCAATGAAAAAATTTTATAAAAATCATGAGAAAGTTGTTTCTCAGGTGTGGTAGAGTTCACAAACAGATGGGAAGCTTTCACTAAACATCACTGATCAGTGGAAGAAAAATAAAAGGCAGTACAACAAGGTTCCAGATAATTTGAGTTGATGACCAATGAACTTAATTAATATAAACAGGGCACTACAAATCCACATAATCTTTATAAAGGGTTTATAAATAAGTTCTCAAAATGGACTTTTCAAATGAGATTACCTCTAGGCATATTACACATTTACTACTTCTGACACGATAAAATACAGTAGCGTTTAATAATTGTAGAGTTCTTTCACCAGATACGCTTCAGAGAACTTGAAAACTAGACTCTCCCTTAGAAAAATAAACGCCTATACATGTCCACAAAGCATGGATTCCATTTCTTCTTTCTACTGTCCCAACAAACATATTGAGTGCCTACTAGAATAAAACTATTCGAACAGGTTAAAGGGAGAAGTGTTTAATTTTAAAGAACAAACAACATTTAAAGATCAGGTAGAATAATGGCATTTAAAAAAAGAGAGAGTAGGGCTGGAGATATAGCTCAGTGGTATAGCATCTGGGTTGGGGGGGGAGAGAGAGAGAGAGAGAAAATGAGGGAAAGCTCTTTTTTACAGAATTCTAATTAAGAAATACAGGATGATATTAAATTAACAATATATAAGCTATAATAAAATCAGTAAGTTCATTCATTTATACTAAAATAACTAGGTGAAAGGTTTGTGTACAAATGGATAATCAGTGTGCCAAAGTTATCATGGATTATTTAAATAATTGCAAAGGGAAAACCCTACCTTAAAAATGAGTGCTTTGGCTATCACCATTATGACCCAGTAATCAAAATTTAATTCACCTTATAGATGGGCAATGAGAAACTGTATAACATGTATTAACAATATCACTTATGGAGTATTCATATCAAAGAAGTTTAACCTAATCTGATCAAGCTTAAAATTTGATTTAAGAGGATATTGGGCATATAGAGATAATCACAAAATCTAGATGTTAGACATTTTATAAGACAACTTGATCTCTTCAAGAAATTGTCCTGCATCTGGGGTGTAGCTCAGAGTTAAGAGATCGGGCTTAGGGGCTGGGGTTGTTAGCTCAGCCTGGCATGACTGAGGCCCTGGGTTCGGTCCTCAGTACCACATAAAAATAAATAAATAAAATAAAGATATTATGTCCATCTACAATATACACAATGGAATATTACTCAGCAATAAGAGAATAAAATCATGGCATTTGCAGGTAAATGGATGGAGTTAGTGGGGTAGGGAGGGGGAGCATAGGAGGAATAGACAAACTCTAGATAGGGCAGAGGAATGGGAGGGGAAGGGAGAGGGCATAGGGTTAGAAATGAGGTGGAATGTGATGGACATCATTATCCAAAGTACATGTATGAAGACACAAATTGGTGTGAATATACTTTGTATACAACCAGAGATATGAAAAATTTGTGCTCTATATGTGTAATATGAATTATAATGCATTCTGCTGTCATATATAAATTAAAAAAAATTTTTTTTTAAATCCTATCCGGCATGTGTGAGGCCCTGGTTCACTCCCCAGCACTAAAACAACAAAGATCCATGATAGCCCTAATTAAAAAAAAAAAAAAAAAAAAATAGGACTATAGACTTACAAGGTATATAGTGACAACAAAATATAATTAATAATCCTTGACTGGATCCTAGATAGGAGAAAAAGAGCTTGTTCTTGCAGAATGCTAATAAATATAGAAGAAATGAGAGGGGAAAAAAATCACCATTAAAACTCTACAGTAGGACTAGGGATGTGGCTCAAGTGGTAGCATGCTCGCTTGGCATGTGTGTGGCCCGGGTTCAATCCTCAGCACCACAAACAAAGATGTTGTGTCCACCGAAAAACTAAAAAAAATAAATATTTTAAAAAAACACACCTCTACAGTAATAATTGCTACATGCAAGATCCACTCGTGAAAACTAAAATTAGTTGGTGAATTTTAAGGAAAAACACTTGCATAGCCTCAAAGTCTCTCAAAAAATATTATGGCTTTAACCAGTTAACTGGTGATTTTTATCTTCTGACCACAAATTCTCTTGATATATCTCTCTCTAGGAAATGCACCTCAATCCTCTCTTATTGAGTGTAAGCTAATTTCAGTGATTCATCTTCGTTTTTTTTTTTCTCCTGAGGCACTGGGGACTGAACCCAGAGGTGTTATAAGACTGACCTTCATATCCCCAGCCCTTATATATTTTGAGCAGTGTCTCAGTAAGTTGCTGAGGATATCCTTGAACTTGTGATCCTCCTGCCTCAATCTCCTGAGTTCCTGGGATCACAGATGTGTACCATTACATCTGGCTAGTTGATTCACTTCTAATCAACAAACCATTTTCAGAAAGCAGTCACTGTACACTGAAGAAACAGTATTTTGAAACTTTCAGTTCATACAAGGTATCTCCTCACAGATTCAAAAGGTATAAGAGACTTGACTAAATGTAATATATTATCTTGCATTGGATTCTGGAAAACAAAAAAAGATTATTGGAGTAAAAACACTGGGCGAGGTGGAATAAAACTTGTAATTAACAGCTTTGCATCCACCAATGTTAATTTCTTATTTTTGAAAATTGTAGAATGATTATGTAAAATGTTAATATTAAGGGAAGCTAGGTGAGACTGTGAGAATTCCAAAACCATTTCTGCCTATATCTATTCTCACCTAACTTTTGTGCTGATAAAAAATCCACAAAACTGCAATTAAGTCTAAATGAAAAAATGGATCTTCTGGAACTTTAGATCTACTTTGCCAAAGGCAGAGATCTATTGACAACTGGGTAGTTTTTAGAACTTTAATCTTATCACTTACTCTTTGCAAAATTGTCTAAATTCAAATATTTTCTGATACTTGATTTGAAGATAGGTAATAATAAGCAGTAAGAACAAGCTGGTTTAAAAGAAACACTGGCCAGGCAGTGTAGCATGCCTGTAATCTCCATCATTCTGGAAGCTGAAGCAGGAGGTTCACAAGTGTGATACTAGCCTCAGCAACTTGGCAATACCCTGTCTCAAAATTGAAAAGGGCTGGAGATGTAGCTCAGTGGTTAAGCACCCCAGGTTCAATCCCCAGTACCAAAACACTTTTTGGGGGGCATGCAGCTACACACACACACACACAGTTTGTATTGTCTTTATGTTTTCTTGCTTAATGTAGCCTGTAATAATCTCCAGGAGCCTCCATCAATTCATCCCACACATAGCTGTTTATTCTCTTTTGAGGAAGCTGTACACAAAACTTGCTCTCAATCTTGGACATCATTACAATAGACTATAGGTAACAATATATTTTCATATTAATCAATGACAAAATCTTTGTGCAAAAAAATAAAACCCATTATAGTAATCTTTAACTTTTTACCAATATGTCAGTCACTAATACCTCAAATTTTTATAAACAATGCTATTACAAGTATATTTGCTCAATAATAGTTTGAGACTGAAAGCCTAAAAATACGAAATCTGCAGATCCTTTTAATACACACTAGTGGGGCACAGTATTGCATGCCTGTAATCCCAGTGTCCTGGGAGGCTGAGGCAGGATTGCAAATTCAAGAACAGCCTCAGCAACTTAGTGAGGCCCTAAGCAATTCAGCAACCTTATCTCAAAATAAAAAATAAAAAGGGCTGGGGATATGGTTCAGTGGTAAACTGTCCCTGGGTCAATCCCAGTACCACAAATCAAAATAAAAACAACCCTTTTTTATCTTTTTATACATACTTTCAATGGAAAACAAATTATACATATATATATATGTGTGTGTGTGTGTGTGTGTGCGCGCATACACGCGCGCACACACACACCAGAGAGTGAACTCAGGGGCATTCAAGCACTGAGCCACATCCCCAGCCCTATTTTGTATTTTTTAGTTAGAGTAAGGGTCTCACTGAGTTGCTTAGCCATTGCTGAGGCTGGCTTTGAACTTGTGATTCTACTGCCTCAGCCTCCTGAGACACTGGGAGGTTTTCTTATATCTTGCAAAATGTTTTACAGTTCATTCTCATTTTTATATATGAAAAGTTTCTTTAGTTTTTCCTTACTATTTGGTTTCTTAAAAAAAAAGGATTCTCTGAAATATGGCTTTAAGTTTTATGTATAGAGGATTTTTTTTTTCTTTTGGCTACCAAATATCTCTACCTTATGGCAGAGTCCTATTCTCTACAGAAGCTGAAAATGACAAATAGGTTTTGTAGACCTCCTTGCAGCTGGACCATTTGAATATGATGGAGGTTAGGTGCATTAAAAATACCAGTGCTGAACAGACTTCACAGAGAGACCTTAAAAAGAAAAGATCGAAGAAAATGTTTTGGTGGCACAATGGAGCAGTGCTAGTACAGACTGTGGTGTCTGATCTTCAGTGTTTGTGGAAGCAGGATCCTTTCTGGGATGGTCTGTCATTTGATTATGACTGTGCCTAATAGTTGTCTCTCTTTTCTAAGCCAAGTTCCATGACCTTCCTACAAATTCTTAAGAGTGTCCAATATATTTTTTAATAAGCTCCTTTCATAGTTAAAGTACTCCCTTGCTACATATACTTAATCTTTATATAAAAATTTGTACTGGGGCTGGGGTTGTAGCTCAGCGGTAAAGTGCTTGCCTAGCACAGGAGAGGCCCTAAGTTCGATCCTCAGCACCACATAAAATAAGTAAATAAAATAAAAGACACTGTGTCCAACTATACCTTAAAAAAAAAAAAAAAACTCTACTAAAGCAGTTGCAAACCAAGGTCACCTATCACGATGTCTACTGAACTACTAAACAAATGTACAATTTCATTTTATCTAGTTTTTATTTTTCAAATGTTTACTTTTTTTGATGTATACCATACCAATGTTATTTATTTTGCCACATTCGGGATCCAACCAAGGGCTTTAAGCATAGTAGGCAAGTGCTCAATGACTAAGCTACACCCTTGACCTTATTTTTTTGAATAACATTTAAATGTCTTTTTTAGCTATTCCATGGACTTCTCACTAACACCACAGATTTAAGTATCTCATATTGTTATTTACTGTATCACCCCTGGGATAATGTACCAATCCTGTGCAGAACTGGAAAATGGAGACAGAAGTATTTGTTAAGGTAATCAATTTAAAAATGCCATTTTATGTTACTGTAACAAAATACCTGAGGCTGAGTAACTTTTAAAGAAAAGGTTTATTTGATTCACATTCTGGTGGTGGGAAAGTTCAGATATCATGGCAATGGCATCTGACCAAAAAAGCCCCAGCTGCATCACAACACTGTGAAATAGAAAGGGGCCCAGCAAGTGGGTTGGTCTTGCTACAACCCAGTCTTATAAGAACTACATTTAAAATTCCTTTCCAAGGCAATGCCCCCATGACCTAATCACCTTTCACTAGGCCCCACCTCTTAAAAGGTTTCACCACTTAACACTGCCACATTAAGGATCTAAATTCCTGAATATGAATCTTTCAGGGACAAACCACACCCAACCATATCATGTCTTTTTGGGCAGCTGGATAAATATGAATATAAAATAAACATTAGTTAATATTATATCTGGAGGTAATATATCTGGGGATGTAATTTAGTTGAAGAGCACATGCTTAGCACCAGAGAATCTGGGTTCAATTTCCAGCAACACACAAATATTGTACTAATGTAATCTCCTTAAGGTGAAGAATTATACTGTGATTATGTAACAGAATGTCCTCATGCTTAGGAAATAAAGTATTTAAACACAAAGTGTCATGATGTCTTCAATTAATTCAAATGTTTCTGCAAAAATACCCCCCAAACAAAAACAAAACCCCCAATAAATGGCTAAATATCAAAATTGCTAATTCCACCTGAAAGGCATGTTAAGTCTTCAATGTACAATTTGTGTTACTTCTCTGTAGGTTTTTTAATTTCTCAAAATAAATAATACCTGAGAAGTAGAACCAATAGAAAAAGTCATCACTGCTACTAGTGACCACATGACAGCTCTGCCAGGGATAGAATTTCATATTATCTTAATACACACTGTTGAAGTTGGTAACTAAGTTGAACAGTTACAAAACTGGAATCCAAGAACACTTAAAATATTCATTTTTTATTAATACAAGCTCTAGACAATTAACCTACAAAGAAAATGTACAAAGCAGAATGGGTTTGTTTCTAGCCACAATCATTAAAATGGAGAATTTAATAAAGAAATCCCCGTGAAAATGAGTAAAAAAGCATGGATAAGTAAGTTTTAACTTCATGATAAATTCCATAAGAGTACAGATTTTAAAAATTCAGACTGGATATATACTATATAGAACACTGACTGGAACATTGCTATGTACTCTATAAATATTTGCTGAATAACTATACTCTCTAGATGACTTCAGAACATTTGCAATTTGCTAGGAAATTATTTTGCCCGAGTTACTAAATTAACAGGGGAAACAATTATTTTCTAATTAAGAACCTGTAGATGGGCTGGGGATGTGGCTCAAGCGGCAACGCACTCGCTTGGTATGCGTGGGGCGCTGGGTTCGAACCTCAGCACCACATAAAAATAAAATGTTGTGTTCACCGAAAACTAAAAAATAAATATTAAAAAAAATTTCTCTCTAAAAAAACCCAAACAAACCTGTAATGCGTGTATATACACCACGTCAGCATCCTAACCTATTATTAAACAATTACGTACACTTCACAAAGGATAGTCTTTACACATTGCAGAAGCTATCTTATTTATTAGCTAGTAATTCTTTCAGTTGGTTTGTGTGGCCATACACATAAACCAGATTGAACAAATGTATCTAATATTAAAATTGAAGACATCTTAAGGGATATCCATGCTCTCAAAATGGCATTCATTTTTACTTATGTAGCAAACATTTTAGATTGATTGATATACACTTCTAAATAAATCCACTTACTGTTGGTGTCATTCTCACATAACACATCCAATCCACTGATAATCTCTGCTGCTAGATTTTCAAGACATATCCAAAATCCTTCTACTTTTCATCACTTCTACTAGTACTACTTTTTAAGTCACCATTTGGTCACTCAACTGAACTATACTAGTCTACTTGACTCTGCCCTTTCAATGGTTAAAACAGATTATATCACTCCCCTGCTTAAAATCCTCTTATTGCCTCCCTTATCACTCTTTTTTCCCAAGACATAGCCCTCACAGGGCCCTATATGATCTGTTATCTTCTACCTCCCCTAATAACCCCTTCTCCCCTCACATCATTCTAACCACATTTCCTAATTCTCTCCTATCTCTTCAGTCTCTGCAACAAGCATGCCTCACCATGGGCCACCAGCTCTTTCTGCAGTGCCCCTTCCTCAGATATATGCATAGTTCTCCCTCACCTTCTTCAGTTCTCCCCTCACGGTGACTTTTCCTACTGTTCTCTATAATTTCCACTCTATCTTCCCTATCTTGCATTATTTTTCTCTATAGAACTTAATTACTACCTAACAATTATTTATGTAAGTTCTAAAAAGATCTATGTGTTTCCAGTTCCTAGAACAGTGATAGCCACGAGTTACATTCTCAAATATTACTAATGAATATGTTTGTAGCACATTGTCAATTTTTTTTTTTTTTTTTTTTTTTTTGTCTGAGCCACATCCCCAGCCCTTTTAGTTTTTTGAGACAGGGTCTTGCTAAATTACTGAGGTTGACCTCAAACTTGGAATCCTCCTGCCTTGACCTCCTGAGTTGCTGGGATTACAAGGATGCATGGCCATTCTTCAGAAACAATGTATTATCCAATAACTAAAATTCTCATTTTAGTCAAACTTTCCTTCAGTCTCACCTTACTAGTTAAGAATGAATAAGCCAACTGAACTCAACAAAAAAGAGTTGCTATTTCCTTCTACAAAAGTGTTTGGAGAAGAGTGGGGTAGAAATAAGAAAGATGCATGGGGTGATGGAAAGACAAGGCCCTCATTAGTAATAATTAGACAGCAATTATTTAGCTGAGGGCTTTTAAAGAGACCTACATTGTTAACAATGTCAAAGCCACACAGTAACTGTACAGCTATATCAAAATGCATTTGAGAGTAAATCACTCAGAGGACATTAAAGTGCCTGGATCTAAAGGAATTAACACCAGCAATGTTTTTCTAGTTTAGTGTGCCGCTTTTATTTTACAAATTTAAAGTTTTCAAAGTGACCAAGGCCAATTCAGATTCACTATACACATATTTTTATTTTTCATTATGGACAATTTCAAATTTACACATAAGAATAATAGTATGTAAATATAACCCATCCACTCACTACAAATGTCTGAATTACTAATTACTTTGAACACTCCTCAAAATAGTCTTGCAGGAAAATCTTTAAGAATGTTTTTCTTGCAATGTGTTTCCAAAGTACTGCTGACAGAAAGATGAATACTGGCAATGTCAAATTTACCACGGTGATGCTGACCACTGAGATGTGGCAAGTGGATACTTCCTCTAAGCCACTTAGGAACACAGGTTGTATTAGAATTCAGACTATTTTATTCTCAAATGAGTAAAATCTTGATTCTCTTCTTGAACTGTACCACATTTTAAAACAAATCTATTAATCACTTACCATGGACCAGATGCTGTGCCAAGAACGTATTAAAAGCCCCTGACATATTATAAGTTCCAGAGTCATGAAAGCAAACATTAAAAGTAAGAATACTGCTGGGAAAACTTAGGAATTAGTACCTACCCATATTTAACCAAGATTGGTGTAACTGGAAAAATGAGAGATTTTGGCTGAGGGAGACAGAAGCAAGTGAGAAGATAATAGGACTACTTCGAGCAAAAATAAAAATTCTTAAATGGGGTGTTCTAATGAGAGGTTCAAGGCAAAATCAGTCATTAGTGTAATGGTTAAGAGCTGAAGACAGTCGAATTGCAGGATGAGGAATAAAAAGGTATATGATCTTGGGTGAGTTAATTAGACTCTAATTTTGCTTTTTCCGGCTACAAAATGGAATAAATTATTTTTAATGTTCAGATGAGTATTAAAAGAGCATTTAAAGCACTTAGCACAGAGCCTGGCACATACTAAGCATTCAATGACTCTCTGTGAATTAATAAAACTCTATTATTTCTCCTGCAATGATTAGTCCCCTGTCCCCAGTCTAGTACTATTTAACTACCTGCTTTTGTAGACTGGCCTGAGAATGCTGAAGTTGTCTTCATTATTTGATATTCCCAAATCAACGTACTAAAAAGGTTAAGTTCCCATATATTCCTGGCAGTTTCTGAAATTAAAACATTTCAAAATAATGTAAGAATCTTAAATGTAAAGGCATTATAAAATATGAGCAGTGCTTAACCCAATATGTGGCTATCATGCTTCTAGCTAAGATGTAAGAGGAAAAAAAGTCTAGTATGTTTTTAGGGAGTGTTCTTCTGTAGATACAAACTTTCCAAAAGCAAAGTCCATTCCCTAATTGCTGCATCCTTATAAAAAGATACACATAAACTAGCAGAATATTTAATCTATTAAGAAAATAAGTCTGGGGATTTAGCTGAGTGGTAGAGCATTTGCCTAGTATGTGCAAGGTTCTGGGTACAATCCTGAGCACTGCAAAAAAATAAAATAAAATAAATAAAAAATAAAAAGTTTTAAAAAGAAATGTAAAATGTAACAACATTTCCCATATATATTAGAAATATCAATTTAGAATTCAAAAAAATTTTTGGTGAAAAAAACTACACTCTAGTTCAGAACTTTAATATCTAGAGTTGTGAAAAGAAACCTAAAATTGTATTTTTAATGCATTGAGTTCTCAAACTGCCAGTATCCAACAGTAAAACAAAAAGCCACGCCAGGAACTCACTGAAAAGTTAACTACGTGAGATGATAAATATGTTAAGTCGGCTTTACTGGGGCAACCAATTTGCTCTGTGTATTTCATATTAAACATTATGTTGTAAACCTCAAATTCACACAATAAAGTAAAAATCCAAAACACATCTCACTGAGCTTTTCCTTTTTTTCCCCCCCTGGAGAAATGCAACAAAGGCAGGATCGCTCATCCAATTAATATTCTGAAAACAAAGAATGCAGGGGGGGGGGGGGGGGAACTACACGACAAAGAAAATATCCCCAGCTCGGATCACTTAATACTAAAAACTTCTTGCCTAAATACGTTATATAATCAACTGTTGCTTCATAAAAACTGCCTGCTTGATCGGCAACATGTCAATCACCAGAGTAGCAAGCGATTATAAAGATGTATTAAATCCACTTCCCCTCAGTAGATATATTCCTCCGGGTGAGATTTCCATTTTTTTTTTTTTTTTTAAAGCAGTTTCAAAATCCTTGGGTGGTCCGGTTAGGCTTTTTGGTCGAGGGTCGGGGGTGCTATAGAAGAAAAGCCAAAGAGAGGTTAAAGAAAGATATTTGGCTTTTTTCCAGTTGGCAACTGAGAGAATAAAGTTTACCTCAGCCTCAAGATGGGGGGGGGGGGGAAATTCCTACCAACGAGAAGAAAACGAAAGGAAGAGTTTCAGGAGAAAAATAAAATGTAAAGGGAAGTCTGAAAAGATATAAAGAGGTTAATTACAAGGGGGGGGCGGGGAAAAAAAAAGAGAAGAAAGCAAGCATGGGACTACAGGAGGGTCCGCCGAGTTCTAAAGAGAGGTTTGAATGAAAAAGTCTTTTCTCCAGGTCTAAGGACCCCAGAGGGCGGGCGGCGAGGCCAAAGGCCGCGCGCTGGTGCAGTTAAGGCGAAGGGATTAATTCTGAGGGTCGACCCCCAGTCCCTCCACTTCGTCCTCTCACAGCCCGGGTCTTGGCTCTAAACATCCAGGTGTGTGCTAAGGAGAGAGGAACCACGATATCGCGGCGTCCACGGAGACAATAGGCTGGGGAGCGACGCAGGGCCGAGGCCTCCCTCCGGGACGACCACCATCCCGCCTCCCTCATCGTTGCTCCAGACTCACAGAGTCTTGGGCATCTCGTCCTCCATGGCTGCTGCTGTCGCGGCGGCGCCTCTGGGTCCAGCTCCCTGCCCTTCACTACCTCCCAAATCGTATGAACGGCTATGGCTGCGGGATGGCGGGGTTTCTCGGCTGAGCAGAGGTTACTTCGCCGTCTTCTTCCGCGGTAATTACGCCGATATGCCCCGCACAGCACGAACAATGAAGCCCCGATTCAAGATGGCGGCGAGCCGGGCGCCTAGGAGCAGCCAGCGAAGTGACCCAGACCGCGCAGGCGCAGAATAACCCTGCACTCTCACCCTCGCGGCGCGGGGCTACACCTCAATCCGTAGGTTCACTTGTTGCGCAGCCGCTCTTTCACCCGACTCGTGATGGCTCGGATTGCGCAGGCGCACAGCTTAACTATTTCAAAACTTTCGTAAACTGTCGGTGAGCTCCAGATCCGAATGTTTCATCAGTGAATTATAATGAAATGGAGATCTTCAGGGTAATTAAAAATTCTAAGTATTTTCACTACAGGAAAGATTTATGAAGATTCTTTTAAGACATTTTTGAGCAAAAGAAGTGCCTGCGCCGCCCGGGAATCGAACCCGGGTCGCAAGAATGGGAATCTTGCATGATACCACTACACCAGCGGCGCTGTTGACGAAAGCACTCGCCAGAGTCTCCTAGGAGAAAAATGCAAGCACACATTCCCATTCAAAGATGCACTTCATATATTGTTATTTTAATTTGAAAATAAAAGTGTACTGATGGTTTGATAGCTCATATCTGCTATTTTTTTCATTGCTATGAGAAACGAATTATCTTATTGCAGTTCAGTTGGATGGATGTTTCTACTTTTTCTATACAGAAAAAATATTCAATTTTAATTTTTTTTTACTTAAAAACGTAAGTGTTTCAGTAAGAAGAATTTGCCTTGTTGGTGCTAACCAATTATTTGAGACTTGAAAAAATATTTTCAGACGCTTTATTTTGCCTTTCCGTGGTGTATTCAATGTACATTGAAAAGCATTTAAGAAGTGGTTTCTGTAGCAAATTGGTCACAAGAATCATAAGGTAAGTGAATCAGAAGATACATAAATTTAAGTACTCTTTTAGAAGGAAGGAAAATTAGGGCTCTAAAAGTGATTCAGTGCATTCGTTATGCATTTCATAATGAATTTTATAAGTTATATGAAATATTTTATAAACATAGGAGAATTTACACATCCAAAAACTAGATCCTCTTCAAAATAGTTCTTTTAGAACTATGATACATTTCTGATTTCCATTTTTGGAATTGCCTTGAGAGTCCCTGATGCATTCTTCAGATTATATTAAAAGATACCAAGATTTATTTCTTGAGGATGAGGCAGATGTTATAGTGGACAGTATTTTTAAACACATTTTTGAGACACCCATTTAAAGTAGTCTTTTTAGTTTATTCATAGAGATGTTTAACCATTTCTACAATCATTTTTAGAACATTTTCATTCTTCCAAATGAAACTTTTTCCAATTAACAATCACTTCTGGATCTACCTATTCTGGGCATTTCATAGAAATGGAATTGCACACTATGTGTTCCCTTGAAACTGGTTTCTTTCACTTAGTATTATGCTTTCAAGGTTCATATATATTGTATCTATCAGTTTCCTCTTTGGCACCTTTCCTTTTTTTTTTTTTTTCCTCCCCAAATATTTTGAACTGTTTTTGTTTGTATTATTATATATATATATTTTTTACAGTGCTGGGGATTGAATCCAGGGCCTTGCACTGAGCTATATCCCAAGTCCCTTTGCAATGTTCTTTTAGTACTGTAGATTTTTTGCTTGTTTTGGAACTTGGAATTGAACTCGGGGGCACTCAACCACTGAACATCCCCAACTCTTTTTTTTTTTTTTTTTTTTGTATTTTATTTAGAGAAAGGGTCTCACTGAGTTGTTTAGGGCTTCACTAAATTTCTGAGGCTGGCTTTGAACTCATGATTCTCCTGTCTCAGCCTCCCAAACTGCTGGGATTACAGGTGTGCACCACTGTACCAGGCTAAGACAGTCATTTTTTAAAATGTTATAAAAGTTATAAAAGTACTACTTGTTCACCATCACAAATGAAATAATATAGATAGTATAAAGAAAAGATTAAAAATTTCCTTATTCTTCCCTCTTTAAGAACTAATATTCACAAATTAGTCTGTAAGCTTCTACATCTTTCTCTATATGTATCCAGATACATATATATGTAAGTACTTAGGATTTTTAGTTATTTCAAAATACATGGTATATACTTTGCAACTTTTTTCACTTAAGCTTACATCATAGTATTATCCAGTTTGATGAATACAGATTTTTTTATATGTGCATACTGGAATCTAGGACCTTGGGCATATTAAACATACTACCATTGAGTTATACTCCCAGTCCCAACTTTAGTTGTGGCAAAATAGTCCATAGAATGAATGTGCACAACTTATTCAAAGGTAAATTGAATAAATTACCATAATTGGTGTTGATAGACCTCCAAGTTACTCTACCTTTTTTCTATTACAAATGGTGTTGCAATCCTGGTTCATATATCCTTATAAATTGATTCTTTTATTTCTGTAGGATAGATTCCCAAACATGAGATTGCAGAATTAATATATATTAATGTATATATAATTTAGATAAAGGTTATAATCATTCACATTTCTACCAACAATAATTGAAAGTCCCTGAGTCCTTCACCAAACTTGCTCCATTTTCTTCTGCATTAAGATGTTATTAGGGCTGGGGATGTGGCTTAAGCAGTAGTGTGCTTGCCTGGCATGCATGCGGCCCGGGTTTGATCCTCAGCACCACATACAAAGATGTTGTGTCTGCCAAAAACTAAAAAAAAAAAATTAAAATTCTCTCTCTCTCTCTTTAAAAAAAAAAAAAGATGTTATTATTCTTACTAATTTTTTCCAATATGTTAGATAAAAAATGGCATCTCCTTGTTTTAGCTTGCATTTGCCTAAAGGGTTGAGCATCTTTTTTTTTTTTTAATATTTGTTTTTTAGTTGTAGTTGGACACAATACCTTTATTTTATGTGTTTTTTTATGTGGTGCTGAGGATCAAACCCAGAGCCTCACATGTGCTAGGCAAGTGCTCCACTACTGAGCCACAACCCCAGCCCTTGAGCATCTTTTTCTTTCTTTCTTTCTTTCTTTCTCTATCTATCTATATTTTTACCACTGACAGTTACTCTTTTATGAGTTGCCTATTCATATACTTAGTCTATATTTATGAAGTTGTTTACCTTTTCTTATCACTTTATAGAGCTGTTTATATGCTTATAATATTGACCACAATCCTTTTCTTACTACTTCTTACCTTTTTTTTTTCCCTCTGTGGGGGGGAAAAAGCAATCTTTAATTAGCATCCTCATTTGGCTGTTAAATTTTGCCAAAAATCTACTTAGTTATTTATTTACTTATTTTGGTACCAGGATTGAGCTCTGGGGCACTTGACTACTGAGGCATATCCCCAGCCCTATCTTGTATTTTTATTAGAGACAGGTTCTTACTGAGTTGCTTGGTACCTTGCTTTTGCTGAGGCTGGCTTTGAACTCAGGATCCTCCTGCCTCAGCCTCCCAAACCACTGGGATTATATGCGGCAGTCTGGCTGGGCACAATTCAGGAGCCACTTGTCAAAAGAAACGAACTTTATTTTTAGAAAACACACACCAAACCACACAGCTCCTCAGGAAAAACCTTCAGAGCCCAACTGCCACCACTGGCTTCCCACAAACCTCTCAACCTCCCCCACTCCTCCTGCTCTAGAGGCTGATTGGCTGGGTCTCCGGGCAGAGCCAAAAAAAGTCCCCCAATGAGCAGCTCCCTGGTCTGAAAGGGCGGGGAAACAGCCCAATGAGCATCACTGCAGAGGAGCCAATCAGTTGGCAGCTAGAAGTTTGCTGGGGCCACTGTGAGCCAATCATCAGCTGGCAGCTGGAAGTTTGCTGGGGCCCCTTTGGCTGTGGCTCTCAACAATTATAGACATGGGCCACTGTGCCCAGCTCAAATCTATTTATTTTTAAGTACTGGGGATTGAACTCAGGGATGTTCTATACCAAACTACATCCCTAGTTGTTTTAATTAATTATTATCATTATTATTATTTTGCTACTGGGGGTTGAATCCAGAGGGGCTTTACCACTGAGCCACATCCCTACCCTTTTTTATTTTGTTTTTTTGAGACAAGGTCTTGCTAAGTTGCTGAGGGCCTTGCTAAATTACTGAGGCTGGCCTAGAATTTATATTCCTCCTGCCTCAGTCTCTCCAGTCACTGGAATTATAGGTGGCTGCCACCTGACCTGGCCCCTTTTAAAAAATATATATATTATATTTTTAGTTGTAGATGGACACAATACCTTTACTTTATTTATTTTTATGCAGTCCTGAGGATTGAACCCAAGTCCTCCTATGTATGAGGCAAGCACTCCACCACTGAGCTCTACTTCCAGCCCCCTTTCGTTTTTTATTTTAAGACAGGGCCTTGCCTAATTGAGGGGGTTCTAGTTAAGTTGCTGAGGCTGGTCTCTAACTTGGGATCTTCCTGCCTCAGTCTCTTGGCCAAAATTCAGAAGGTGAAAATCATGAGTTTTAAATGCTCCGTGACAACTGTTGCTATAGACCAACTCTTAATCTTTAGGCATGTTCAGTGCTAGGGGGTTTGGGGAGGGTAACCATTGGCTTGAAATGAGTGACTTATATCTATGAGACTGGTGTATCTGTCCCTGCTTTGGCTAGACCTGTTGCTCCCTAGCATTTTTTGCTTGGGACCTATCAAGCTGGAGCTGCTGGAGCTGCAAGCGACCTTTCAGATTGCCATGCGGGTTCTTAAGATGCACTATAGCAAACTGTTCACCACTAAGGTCAGAGGGCCTCCTTGAGGAAAGAGAGGATGGAGAGGGGACTAGGGTTCAAGAACTCATGACTTCAGATGTTTCCTCAGTTAACTCTTGTTCTGCTCCAGCCTGTTTCCATCTCTTCCTGTCTCTAGGCCTTTAATTTTCTCCCTGCAAACAGAGGAATAACATACACATCTTTCTAGAAAATGTCTCAGAAGAAAATGCACGAAAGTAATGCTCAGGAGCTTTCTCCGAGTTACTGTGGATATGGGCCTGCCAAACTCTAGAATGAGCTTTTGTTTTTTAGTATGAAATTCCCACATGGTCCATTCCCATCAAAGCAGAGCCTCATGTACCTCTTTAAGATAGCTCAGGCTGATCCAGTAACCAACTTAATATTTAGTTATAAGTGTTTGGACGAGGAATCTGAAAGCTGAGAGATGAAGCAGTTTACCTCTTCTTATCAATTTGTAGAGCTTTTTGTATGCTTGTAATATTAAATTCTCTTTTATTATTAATGGTAAATACTTTTCTTATGCATTATTGTTTATTATTTTACTTTAAAATGCTATCCTCTGACATCTGAAAATGGATAGATTTTATGTAATCACATGTTTGTTTATCTTTTTTCTTTTTCTTTTTGCAGAGTTGGCAGTCGATGAAACCCAGGCCTCACATATGCTAGACAAGTGCTCTACCACTGAACCAAACTCCAGTCCGAATGTTCCATTTATATTGCTTCTGAATTTTCTACTTTGCCTAAAATAAAATATATCTAATTTAAACATTAACCACTCATCACTATGCCTGACTACTTTTAAAGGAAGAATGAGGGACTAGAGAAGGGGGTGAGTAGGACATCAAATTATAGGGTAGGGTGGTGACAATTTTTTAAATGTAGCGAGTAAGGTTTGGCCCACGTGCAACCAATTATGCTAATTAACTGACTCTTGACTGAGTTTGTTAACTACATTTAAATTACCTTCCTAACCTCACATGGAGGCTGGGAGACAATAAGCCCTATCTTCAGATGTTGGTTGAAACAAGCAGTAAATTCTTAGCCGTCTTTAGTTTTTTCAGGCAGGTACTTTCAGAGGTAGGATTATGGCTTTGAGTTACTTGAAACAATGTTACAATGTCTTTGTAGGCCAAAATTGAAGCCAAGTAGGAAAAAAAAAAAAGTGCTCAGAAGAGGGCCTGGTTAAAGTTTGGTCAAGGAGAGAATCTCTTCAGTGTTTAGCTTCCTAGACTATGTTTATGGACAACATTCCTTTGACTAAATGTTACCTTACCGGGTTGGGGTGGTAGCTAGGTTAGCAGAGCACTTACCTAGCACGTGTGAAGCATTGGGTTCAATCCTCAGCACCACATAAAAATAAAATAAAGGTATTGTGTTCATCTACTAAATGTTACATTACCTTATAGTTTTCCTTTAGGTATGTGGTAACATTTTCCCCCATGATTCTTTTTTTTTTTTAACCTTTTGGAATTTCCTTAATAAATATTATTTTGGGGGCTGGGGTTGTGGCTCAGTGGTAGAGCGCTTGCCTAGCACAGGCGAGGCCCTGGGTTCAAACTCCAATACCACATAAAAATAAATAAATAAAGATATTGTGTCCAACTACAACTTTAAAATAAATAAATAAATAAATATTAAAAAAATAAGTATTATTTTGAAAGGGCAAGGGTGCAGAATGAAAAAGCCTTCTGCCTCCCATTTTGCAAATTTTCTAATTTGCAAAATTAAATCTAATGCCCATTCAGTCAATTCTTTCACAAGGTTTCAGTATCAGAGATCAGTTTCCAAATACAACCCTTGGGCCACAGTCAATTACATGGCCAGTTCTAATTAACTAATAAACATTTATTGAGGGCATATTGTATTTAATGCCCTGAAGTATTATAGGAATAATATAATTTTGAAAATGGAAAGTAAAAGACGGTTTAGTTTCTTTCTTTGTAATATCAAGATGTAGTGAAAAGGGCTGGGGATGTGGCTCCAGCGGTAGCACACTCGCCTGGCATGCGTCTGGCCCAGCTTCGATCCTCAGCACCACATACAAATAAAGATGTTGTGTCCACCGAAAACTAAGAAAATAAATAAATATTAAAATTCTAAAAAAAAAAAAGATGTAGTAAAAATGATATTGAAAAATCTTGATATTGTTATGTTCTTAAATATGTGTTTATTTCCTTAATACCTATATCTCTTCCATTAACACCTCCACCCTGTCCTCCTTATTCTATTCCATTAGCCTCCTTGTTTTTTTTTTTTTTTTTTTTTTTTGAGTTTTTCAGCCACGTTTACTAGCTCACATAAATATTTAAATCAAATACATCTGTCTTCCCTTTCTCAATCCTTGGGATAAGTTATCACAGTTTTTAATAAACAAAGTATGGTAAATATCCATAGGAAAAAGAATTTTAAAATATGAAAGAGAGGTTAATAAATAGCCAAGTACATCAACCATTGAAAGTACTGCCTTTTTGTATTAAAGACTAAGCCACTGATTTGCAACTTTTATTAAAATAAATTTAATCTTTTAAAAACCAGGTAATTTATAACTTGATTTCACTTGATTTTTGAGGGGACAGCAGTTGAATTTTTTTACATCAAAATTTGCAAAACTTCAACTAAAGAACAAATAAAAACATTCAGACACAGTTTTACACTTCAAAAATTCTACCAACAAATAAACAATGACAGCATATCAATTTACATTAGTACTATGGTCCAGATGCACTTTCCATTTAAAACATTTTAATCACGCCGTGTGTGGCATGGTGCCTTCTAGTGGGAGTTAGTGTATAGTCTGTTCTTGATGAAGACAACACTAGACAGATGTTGCCTGACGCCTGGGTAATGCTAAATGTGACAAAACCAGCGAGACACATTGAGATGTTTCTCCTTTTCTTGAGCTGTCAGGTCAACTATAAAGCGATGAAGTCCATAGTACAGTAGAATATCTGCTAAGTTAAAGTTATATCCTGTAAGGTAGACTTTATCTTCAAGATACAAATTCAGATCCTTCAACAGAGTGTGGATATCCTCTTAACTGGGGGTGTCTATCTACTCCATGACCCTGTACTCCAGCCACTGTTGATTTTTCTTCTGCAGTACTACCCAGCAAATACTCCTTGTTGGCTTCTTTGACTAGATGAGTTGCTATGGTAGTCAATCCTGTTAGGCTTGGACCATTGTTTGAAGAACTGGAATCTGTTGCTTAACCCTGGGCACTATACTTATTTCCCTTACTTAGCCCCAGGGACTTCTCCAGCCTAGCCTCCTTGTTGACCCTCAAATCTGCAAGGCATCTCTTATCTTCTCTTATATCCTACAAATTTTTGCTAAAGTGCTACCTACTCAATGAGGCTAACCCTGACCATCCTATTTAAAACTGCAGCCCATTTCCCTTTAAAACTGCAACCCATTTCCCATTCCTCTCACCCTAGTCTCTATATTAGATCTTTTACCTATTTACTTATTTACTCTAATTACTACCCCCACATTCCCACTGGGATATCAACTTCATTAGAGGAATTTTTTTTTTTTTTTTTGTGGTACTGGGGATTGAACCCAGGGTCTTGTGCATACGAGACAAGCACTCTACCAACTGAGCTATATCCCCAGCCCCCTCTTTTTACTTGTTGATGGACCTTTTATTTGCTTATTTATATGTGGTACTGGGAATTGAGCACAGTGCCTCACACGTACGAGGCAAGCGTTCTACCACTGAGCTACAACTCCAACCCCAAGCTTTTAGCTTTTAAAGAGTCTGATTTTCAAAAATATCTAGACCATTTAGAATGGAACACAACATTTGTTTAATGGATAAATGCTTTTTGCTCTGAATTTTCTACTCTGTGTCTAAGCTAAGCTCAACTTTTCTTTGTATCCAACTCAGATTCCTCCCATCCAGTCCATTCTTTTTGTTCATTTTTTTAGTTGTAGATGGACACAATACCTTTATTTTATTTGTTTTTATTTTTATGTGGCACCAAGGATGGAACCCAGTGCCTCATGCATTCTAGGTAAGTGTTCTATCACTGAGCCACAATCCCAACCCATCTTTATGCTCTTATAGTTGTCAGTTAGTTTGTTTCTTTGGGTAAAAGTATTGTAATAATAGAAATGGGCTCATTTTATAACCATCACTCAGCCACCGGTTTTCCTGAACTAATAGTATCGGGAAAATAGTTATAGACCAGACATTCTTATTAATGAATGCATAGTGTTCTACTGAATGGCATCTAATAGATGGAAAATGAAGAATCCCCCAAATAATGTGGCCTGAGAAAAAGGGAGTAAAAAGAAAGCCATGCGTTGACAGCTTTCATTTCCCAAGACAAATGCTTCTCTGATGCTAATTGCAGGCAGGAAAGAGGTGTCTCCTCACACTGAGGTGATAGCCTCTCAGGGGCACTGACCTTCCTTGGAGTAAATCCTCTCCAGATGTGGAGCACAGACCCCTGATCCAAGAGCTCAAATTTCTCAGCACTCAAACTGACCCCTTCACTTATAGAACAAACCCCAAATTCCTGGGTGCCCAAGAAAACTGGTATGCTCACTAGACCACCTCTCAGGATAACCTATATAAGTCCAGTCCCTTCCTATTTCAGGGGCTCATTTTCCACTAGGAAAGTGGGTCCCACCACGGCATCATTTTATCCCTGCATCCCCTGTTCCTGTGTTAAACTTTGTTCCTGAATAAAGTGCTGATCTGATCTGTGAAGTTTGCGTTCATCCTGGTCTTCTTGTGTTAACAACATCAGTATGTAGGAGAAGAAAAAAATAATTTTTCCTCTATCCTTCTGATTGGTGTCCTTCTCCTTGGTTGGTACAGATCCCTGTAACAAAAGACAGATTAACAAGAGAAGAATAAACAAAATGTTTACCACATGTATATGTAGAAGATACCCAGAGAAATGAGTAAATATCTAAGAGGTGACTCTGAATTCAGGTTTATAGCATCTTCAGTGAAGAACAGTAAATTTTTCTAAAAAGTATTTTTTAATTGTAGATGGACACAATACCCTTATTTATTTATTTATTTTATATGGTGCTGAGGATCAAACCCAGTGCCTCTCACATGACAGGCAAGTGCTCCACCACTGAGCCACAACCCCCAGCCCCTAAGAACAGTACATTTTTAAAGAAATGACAAGACAAGGAAAAGGATTTTTGAGTCTCTAGGGGCAGCAAATTGTGGGAAGGCAAATAAATGGTAGAGAAAAGCTCTTGGATAAAGTTAGATATAGATTCCTCTGGTCATGGCTGATTAAAGCCTGCCAAAAGACAAAATTATGACAAATTTAAAGGTTTCCATTGGCTTTTTAAAAGTATACCTTTATTTCTAAATGGTGCTGAAGATCTAACCCAGTGCCTCACACGTGCGAGGCGAGCGCTCTCACTCTGAGCCACAATCCCAGCCCCTTTCATTGGCTTTTATTTGTGATTCTAGAGTTGGGAAATGCCTCATTCTGTAAAATAGAATGAATATCCAATGAGCTGAGCAGAGGAGGTTGGCTTTATAGACAGAAAAGGGCTGAGGAAAGCAGAAACAGAGGACAAAAAGCATATTAGTAATTTCAAAGTTACTTCTCTTTGAAAGATTAAAGCAAAGAGAACTTCTTTCTCTTGTCTGCTATAACCAGCCTGTTTGAAAATTTAGCTGTGTTATATCTCTCCTGATTTCTTGGAAGTCCGGTCAGATAACATAGTTTCAGCTTGGTGGCAAGGAACTTTAGCATGAGTGACTCCATTTGGTTTGGTTTGGTTTATTGGACCTATTGCAGGAACTCTGTCCAGACTAATGGTTTCCTATATATTTTTTTAAAGATCTAAATTTGTCTTCAGAAAGTAACTCTTATCCTTCCAGGTAGAGAGGGAAGAAGAGACACCTTTGTGTTTGAAAATTTGTGTCCTACTTTTAGGCAATTTTGGTGGGACAGAGAGCTTTTCTTGTACCTACATTTTTACAGTTGCCTTCAGTTTTAAATAATCTTTATGCCAAAGAGGCATATTTTGAGATGCACATTCTGGTCTTTTACAGATACACTACTTTTATTCATTTCTGTCACTATATTGTGCTACCTCCACCTTGCACTGCCCCATCGCCAGTCTTATTTTTCTTTTCACCCAGTACCATTTACCCATTTGTCTCATGAGGCCCTGGAATAAAATGATCATTCAATAAGCATTTGTTGCCCCCCTGGCCAGTTTCTGACAGCTGTGTGCGTTCTCTGTGATGGTGTGATCCAGGGGACGAGAGAGCGCACTAGCGAAGAAAGGTGTTTTATCGGGAGGGAGAACAGATGGGGCAAGCTTCTAACCTTGCCTTGGATCTTTTCTGAAGGAGGGTGGGTTTCCGAGAAGCGTAGCGCGCTTGGGGGACGACTGAGTGGCCTAGGATAGGGAGTTGGGGTGGATTTGGGAAGCGAGGGACTGGGCAGGGGCGTGGCCTGTCAGGGGCGTGGCCGGGGAGGAGCCGGGCGGGCCTGCGCCGAGCCTGGGCGGGGCTCGGAGGGCCTGGAAGTCTAGGGGCGGGGCGAGTGAGCGCGCAGACGCGCCGCGGCGTGGGGACTGCGGGGAACTGGAGGCCGGTTGCTGCGCTGGGGAAGGCCATGGGGCACGTCGCCGGGGAGCTCGGCTTGTCGCTGCTGTGGCTGTGGCTGCTGCTGTGCAGCTGGGGGTGCCTCGGTAGCGCCGAGCTGCGGGCTCCACCGGAGAAGATCGGTAGGCCAGAAGGGGGCGGCGCGGGAGGGCTCTGGAGCGTAGTGCGCCCAGGTCCGAAAGCCAGGATTCAGGCAGGGCGGGCAGGTCGCTCCTTGACCGATTCACACTTGTGGTCAGCTTTCCGTCTTCCTAAAGACGGATTGCGCTTCCTGGGCTTGGAGAGATGCCCACTTGAAGCATGGGCTGTGATGGGGACCAAGCGTCCCTGCAGCCCTAGTCTTGGAGGCCTGGGGCTCTGGGGAGGATAGGCTCCTTATTTCTGCCTTCCTTTATGCTGCCCTTTCGGGAGGCCAGTCTTTTGACCGGTCCTGGAACGCCTGGCTGCTCTTGCCAAGCAGATTTCAGGCTCGCCCAGACACAGCACAGGGAGCAGTGCAAACAAGCTGACCCTGTCTGCTTCCCTTGTTAGGCTGAAACCCCCTCTTCCCCTCTCCACTTTGCTGAGGTCGGCCTGCTCTGAGGCCCTGGGATTGCTCAGTTTCTTTGCCTAGGGTTGCTGCAGCTGCCGAAATAATCTATTCTGTTTCTCGTTTCAGTCGTCTTGGTTTTTTACTTCTGGTCCCTTTATCCACCAATTAAAGCTCTGTTATTCCGAATCCTTAACCTGTCTACACTGAGTCTACCCTTGAGACAAAGAACAAAGCTAGGCAAAAATGGCGGCCCCTTTATTTAAAATGCATCCATGAGTTGGGACACGGAAAAGGGGCTTGCAGGCCCACTGGTGCCTCCACAGACCTGTGAGAATCTTTGGGCATCTGGAAAAGAATTGAATTGATGTCAGTTTGTAACTTAATCTGCATTTGACTGGGAGCAGCCTCTGTCCACATTCTGGGAGTTCTTTCAACAGAACCTTCCCCTTCAGGCTTCCCTAAATTGTTGACAGTAGCCTTGCATAACCTCTGTTATTAGCTTGTGACCTTTTGAAGGCAAAACAAAACCCACACTGGTAAGAAAAAAAGAAAAAACAAAAAAACTTCTTTCTTTCCTCTCATAGCAATTATTGGAGCTGGAATTGGTGGCACTTCATCAGCCTATTATCTGCGGCAGAAATTTGGGAAAGATGTGAAGATTGACCTGTTTGAAAGAGAAGAGGTGGGGGGCCGTTTAGCCACCCTGACTGTGGAAGGGCAAGAATATGAGGCAGGAGGTTCTGTCATACATCCTTTAAATCTGCACATGAAGCGTTTTGTCAAAGACCTGGGTATGTAATTTTGGTCTTAGAGCTAAGCAGAATTCAGTATGACCAACCCTGGATATTTTTATCATAGGGAGAACTGAAACTTTTCTGCCTTGTTTATTGTCATTTACAAAGAAGTTGGTGAAATAGTTTCCCTTACTGTCCAGATAGCAGTTGGTGCTGTTTTAGGAGTCATTCTCCTGTAATGGGAGACTAGTTATCTGTATCTTCTGTTATCTGGAATTACAGCCATGCGGTTGAGAAGATGGCTGTTGTTGTCAATTCTTTTTTTTGGATGGGGGTAGTTACTGGGTATTGAACTCAGGGGCACTTGATCATTGAGCCATTTCCCCTCCGCATTTTGTATTTTATTTAGAGAGGGTCTCACTGAGTTGCTTAGTGTCTCGCTTTTTTGCTGAGGCTGGCTTTGAACATGCGATCCTCCTGCCTCAGCCTCTCCAGCTATTGGGATTACAGGCATGTGCCACCCTGCCCAGCTGCTGTTGTCAATTCTTAAACCTCTCAGTTTGTGCCAAGAATCAGAGAATGTTTTGAGCTAGCAGAGACCTTAGAGTACTCATGTTACAGCTGAGGAAATGAGACCCAGTGGCTTGGAGTGCCTGGCTTAAGGTCATTCACACAGCTATGGGTGCTGACATGTGCTCACTGCTCAGGATATTTCACTGCTGCCTTGCCAAGCAGAGGTGCTGGACAGGTTGTGGAGGAAGTCTGGCAGGCCTCTGCAGGCACTTTCTTTAGGAAATATTGTGAAATTTTGGCCTCCTTCCACTTACCTGAAAAATCCAGTTTTGCAAAAGAAGATTCAAATTGGAATGGGAATGCCTCTTCTCTTTGGTTACCTTGTGCCTCCCCTGTGGGTGCTTCCTGTGCTTCTGTCTCTGTGACTAAGAACAGCCAGTCTAATGAAGATACATCTGCATGATCTTCTGACCCATCCTTTAGGGAATCTGCTTTTGGACAGTGCAGCGAGTGTTAGTGTATCATGCTCTTCTGAATAGAGCTCCTTTAATGTATCTCCTGAGAATTGACGAAAGCCCCAAATTCACAGTGTTCCTGGGACATCCTCTGGATTGTTTTCTTTCATTTGATCAGCCAGGAAACCACTGACTTAGCTGCCCTTTCTGTATTTTTGCAGGTCTCTCCACTGTTCAGGCTTCGGGTGGCCTACTGGGGGTGTATGATGGACAGACTCTGGTGTTTGAGGAGAGCAGCTGGTTTATAATGAACATGATTAAACTAGTTTGGCGCTATGGATTTCAGTCACTCCGAATGCACATGTGGGTTGAAGATGTGTTGGACAAGTTCATGAGGTAATTTTTCTCCCCTTTCCATCTGATTTAAGACTTTTAGGAACAGTCCTATATCTAACTGCAAGCCCCGTTTGTAAGATTCTTAGGCACACTGTTTTGTAGAAAACATGCATTGATCCTATTGGGAATTGAAGTTGTAGTTTGTTATTTGCTTCTGAAATGTACTTCACAAATGCTTCTTTAGTGTTGTCACTCTTAGGTGCTCTATAAAAATCAACTGTTTGAATTCTTATGGCAACTTTCTCAGGTAGGTACTATTATTGGCTTCTTTCTATAAATATAGAAGGTGGAGGCATCCAGAGGTTTTAAGTGTACAAGTTCACCCACCTGGTAAGTGGTGGAGCTGAGTTACCAGGTAGTCTGAATTAGAGTCTTAGTGTCAGCACTGTGCTGGTGTGTAGATGATTGAAAAGCTATAAGAAAACTCATTTAAGCTTAAATGAAGTTTTTTTTTTTTTTTTTTTCTCTTTTCATTCATTCCCTTTCTTTCTTTCTTTCTGCCTGCCTGCCTGCCTTCCTTCCTTCCTTCCTTCCTTCCCTCCCTCTCTCCCTCCCAGGGATTGAATTCAGGGCCTTGCATATGCTAGGCAGATTGAGCTATATTTCTGGCCCCTTGAATGAGTTTTAATAGTGATATGATATTTCAGTGAACCAACAGTCTGAAGTAGAGTATCAGGCTTGTGCCCTAAGAATTTAAATGTCAGTATTAAATGACAGTATTCTTGGGTAGCAAGAATGCAGGTGACTCTTTCTTAGTCTTTTCTTTATTTCCTTCCTCTCTCTCTGATTCTTCAAGTGCTAGGGATCAAACCCAGGGCTTTGAGTATGTCAGGCAATTATTCTACTACTGAGCTTCTATAGCTCCTAGATTGTACTGTTTTGGATTTTGAAAAGAATTCCTATCTCAGCTGGGTGCGGTGGTGCATGCCTGTAATCCCAGTGACTCGGGAGGCCAAGGCAAGAGGATTGCCAAGTTCAAGACCAGCTTCAGCAATTTAGTAAAACCCTGTCTCAAAATAAAAAGGGCTGGAGATGTAGCTCTGTGGTTAAGCACCCCTGGGTTCAATCCCCAATACCAAAAAAAAAAAAAAAAAAGAATTCCCATCTCAGCAATTTTGGAGGCTGAGGCAGGAGAATCTCAAGTTTAAGGCCAACCACAGCAACTTAGTGAGACCTTGTCTCAAAAGAAAAAAATAAAAAGGACTGAGGATGTAGCACAGTAGTTAAACACCCCTCAGTTCAATCCAAGTACCCCTACTCCACCAAAGAAAAAAAATAGAAAAAGGATTCTCGGACTTTATGGTATTGCTGCACTTCCTCCATCTTAATTTTTTTTTTTAATTAGAGCTTTATAGTTATACATAGTAGTAGGTTCCTTCTGACAAACTCATACATGCCTAGAAATCAATTTCAGTTCATGATTCCCTCCTTTTTCCTCCTGTCCTCCTTCCCCCTCTTACTCTCCTTTCTCTACTCTACTTGACTTCCTTTTGCTTATCTATTAATTTATATTTGATTGGTTCTTTATATTATCTTGTCCTTCCCTTCCCCTTCCCTATATTTTACTGTAGCTTCTGTATATGAGAGAAAACATTCAACTTTTGAGTTCCTGAGTTTGGCTTATTTCATTTAGCATAATAGTCTTCATTTCTATCCCTTCATTTCCACCAGCAAATGCCATAATTTCATTCATTTTTATGGTGAGCAATATTCCATTCTACACACACACACACACACACACACACACTCCACAGTTTCTTAATCCACTCATCTATTGACAACATCTGGGCTGATTCCATAATTTAGCTATTGTGAATTGGTTGCCATAAACATTGATGTGGCTGTATCACTGTAGTATGCTGATTTTAGATCTTTTGGGAAAATACCAAAGAGTGGATGGCTTGGTCATATGGTGGTTCTATCCCTAGTTTATTGAGGAATCTCCATTCTGCTTTCCAGAGTGGTTGTACTAGTCTGTGGTCCCACCAACAATGTCCAAGTGTTCCTTTCTCCTTACAACCTTGCCATAATTTATTCTTTTTCCTATTTTTAAAAAATATTTTTTAGTTGTTAATGGACTTTGATTTATTTATTTGTATGTGGTGCTGAGAATTGAACCCAGTGCCTCACACATGCTAGGCAAGTGCTCTTCCACTGAGCTACAATTCCAGTCCCTCTTGTTCCTATTTTTGATCATTGCCATTTTGATGGAAGTCAGATGAAATCTTAGTGTAGGTTTTTTTTTTTTTTTTTTTTTTTTGTACTGGGGATTAAACTCAAGGGCACTTGACCACTGAGTTATATTCCCAGCACTATTTTGTATGTTATTGAGAGACACGGTTTCACTGAGTTGCTTAGCATCTTGCTTTTGCTGAGGCTGGCTTTGAACTCACAATCCTCCTGTTTTAGCCTCCTGAGCCACTGGGATTACAGGTGTGTGCCACCATGCTCTTCTTAGGTAATTTTGATTTGCGTTTCCCTGGTTGGTAGAGATGTTGAACATTTTGTCGTATATCAGCCATTTGTGTTTCTTCTTTTGAGAAGTTTCTCTTTAGTTCTTTTATTGATTGATTGGGTTATTCAATTCTTTTTGTTAAGTTTTTTAAGTTCTTTGTGTATTCTGGATATACAAATACTCCTCCTTCTTGGAGGAGTAGCTGGTCCAGATTTTCTCCCATTCTGTAAGTTCTCTCTTTATGCCCTTAATTGTTTTCTTTGCTGTGCACCTTTTTAGTTTGATGACATCTCACTTATTGAGTTTTGATTTTTATTTCTGATGCTTTAGGGGTCTTGTTAAGGTAGTTGGTGCCTATATTTATGTAATGAAGTGTTGACCCTGTTTTCTTCTAGCAGTTGTAAAGTTTCTGATCTAATTCCTCAGTCTTTGATCCATTTAGATATGAATTTTGTGCAGGGTGAGAGAGAAGGGGGTCTAATTTCATTTTTCTACATATAGCTATCCAGTTTTTCTAGCATCTTTCCCAGCCTTATAAAAAGGCTATCTTTTCTCCAAGATATATTTTTGGTGCCTTTGTCAAATATCTGATGGCTCCCATCTTTTTTTTTTTTTTTTTAAAGCATAGAAGAGTAGGATTTATCTGGGAACTGCAGCACATACCTGTATTCCCAGCAGCTCCAGAGGCCGAGGCAAGAAGATCTCAAGTTCAAAGTCAGCTATAGCAAAAGGGAGCTCAGTGAGACCCTGTCTTTAAATAAAATACAAAATAGGGCTGGGGATGTGGCTCAGTGGTTGAATGCCCCTGAGTTTAATCCCCAGTACCCCTCACCCCGCCCCCCCAAAAAAAGAGTAGGATTTATTTAAGTAAGTAGAAAAGAGACAGTTTCTTCAGGGCAAAGACAGGAAATGATAGGGGTCACTCCTTGAATGCACTAGTCTGTGGGCTTATATAACTACTGGATAGGATGGCCCCCATCCTTGACATTTGTTTGTATACACTGATCTTTATGTTCATCATACATCTCTTTCTTTGTGTGAATCAGTATCATGTAAGTTTTGTTTTGATGGTTTTTTCATACTCTGTAAAACAGTTGGAGAGCTGTGCATGGTGGTACACACCTGTAATCCCAGCAACACTAGAGGCTGAGGCAGGAGAATTGCAAGTTTGATGCCAGCCTCAGCAACTTAGTGAGACCCTGTCTCAAAGTAAAAAATAAAAAGGGCTGGGGAGGTGGCCCAGTGATAAGTGTCCTTGGGTTCAATCTGTGGTGCCAAACAAACAAAGAGCAGCAACAACAACAGTTGAAGAGAACGTTGGTATTCAGCCAGCATGTGCCAGTTATGCATAGTAGTGAAGGGCTTGGGATGTAGTTTAGCGGAGTTCTTGTCTATCATGCCTTTGTGTTATTTTAAGCCATCGAGTTTATTATAACAGGGAAACTAATATACCTCTTGAACATCTCCTTGCTGTATCCTTGTGCCATTCTTCTTTTCAGGATACTAGCTAAAGATTCTCCATACTACTCCTCACTCAGAAACCTTCAGTGCTCTCTATTTCATAGAGTCACAGCCAAAATTTGTACCATGGTACAGAAGACCCAACAGGTCTAGATTTTCTGTCTTTATTTTTAATTTATTTTTGTTGTACACTGACTGAACTTTGAATCCTGAGCTGCTGGGATTAAAGCTGTCCATCACTGTGCCTGGTGCCTTCTTTTGCTTTAAATAGATTTTTTTTTGAGTACCATTTTAATTATTATTATTATTTTTTGGGCACCAGGGATTGATTTCAGGGGCACTAGACTACTGAGCCACATCCCCAGCCCTATTTTGTATTTTATTTAGAAACAGGGTCTCACTGAGTTGCTTAGTGCCTCACTGTTGCTGAGGCTGGCTTTGAACTTGAGATCCTCTTGCCTCAGCCTCCGGAGCCCCTGAGATTACAGGCATATACCACCATGTCTGGCTCGTTATATATTTTTTGAATTATTCTCTAACAATATTTTAGGACAACCTTGATTGTTAAAAATAAACTAATTAAAATAACTTTATTATTTTAATATCAACTCACTCTATCATGGCTTTGTAACCCCCACCTTTTGTAGTTATACAAATTCTATCTTTCTTTATTATAATCACATTAGCACAGTTTTATCATCATTGCTTTATGCAGTTGTCTTTTAAGTGAAATAGGAGAATAAAAGTTACAAACAAATATGCCTTCAAACTGCCTTTTATATTTACTTCTGTAAATGTCTTTACTAGTGGTCTTCTTCATGTGGAGTCAAGCTTTTGCCTAATATTCTATCTCAGCCTCTTTTTTTTTTTAACTTGTTGCCACACTTTACTTATTCTTTAATATATTAATTGTTAATATACATATTAAAAAAATTAGCAGTATATTTTTGTCTGAAATGGTCCTCTCCTGAAGTGCCAGTGGTAGCTGTAATTCTGGCTTTAAAACCAAAACTCCAAATGTTTAATAAGTAAAAAATCAGGACTAGTTGCCGTTGTACTCCAAATAAGCTAGCCTAGCTGAAGAGAAGAGGAAGGGGAAGAGGCCCGAGAGAGGAATCTGGAAGATCTTGGACCAGTGGCTGTGGCACAGCTGGCAGAGAAGTAGCATCATAGTCATCTGAGCAGTCCTGGTGTCGTCACCACTTATTGGCAGAGGTAGGGTCCTATGTACCCTCCTGTGTTTAGTTCATTTTTTTTCAGGAGGGAATAAGAGTCAGTTTAACTTTTTCTTTTTTCGAAATTCTTTTTTAGATACATATGACAGTAGAGTGTATTTTGACATATTGTACATATTTAGCTTTGGTTTTTGACCCAAGTCAGGGAGCTTAGAAAAGTGAGCCTTGGTCCAATTTTGGCAGAATAAGACCCACATTAAGGCACAACCTAGATCTGGAAGTGAGGGAGTCACAGGCAAACAGGACCAAATTTTCAAGAATAAGAAATGTGAATTGTAATCCCTACTCCCAGAACTGAGGAAGGGTCCTGAAAGCAATAGAAAAGATAACGTAGAGAACAAGGAAAATAAAATTAGCTAATAAAGTAGATAACCAGCCTCCTCTCTACCTGGGGATAGCCTGGTTAGAATTTGTTTTAAAGGCGACTGGTTGACAAAGCAGGAGGGAGGACACAGAGATGTCTTTTTCCCCCTTCTCCTTAGATCTCTCTAGGGCACGAAGTGACCCTATGGGCAAGATTGGCTAGTTCCTTGGCTTTATACATTAATCTGGGAGGCAGCTAGGACACTTGTTCAGTTATTCTTATGATGGTTGTGATTGCGGATGGGGTCGCCATTGGCTGGGACCCTGTGTCTGCATCTGTTGCACTTCCATCATGACAATGAAGAAGAAGTAATCAAGGAAGGCAGGCTAGGGTTCCAGCGGGTATACCCGGGTGTAGTGCAGCATCCACAAGGGCGGGATGACCAGTCCCGTGATGATAAAAAACAATAGCCAAAACCATGAAGATGTCACGTAGTTAAACATCTTGGCTGATTATAGTCTGAAGAGTTAGGCAGAGCCAAGATGAGAGTTCCCACTCAGGTAATTGGCAAAACAGGAGAAGCTTGACAGATGTGATAGCGTATACCTGTAATCCCAGAGGCTCGGGATGCTGAGCCTGGAGGATCACAAGTTTGGGGCCAGATCCTGCAATTTAGCTAGGACCTAGCAACTTAAATCATGTCTCAAAATAAAAAATGTGTCTCATTGGTTAAATGCCCCTGGGTTCAATCCCTGGTCCCCACCTCCACTCAAAGAAACAAACAAGCTTTTGGTTGATGTCAGAGGCAATGCTGAAAACAGTGACCAGAAGAAGGAAAGTTCAACCGTGGTACCAGTACTGAGAAGGGATGATGCTCTGTATGGGATATCTCTCCCAAATTTTCCTCATGCCATAGACCAGGGCTTACCCACAATGATGGCCATCCCAGCAACGAAGGCAATCAGGTAAAATGTGAACCTCCAACTAGCTTCTCGGAACTTCTTGAGGAGAGTGGGCTGGTTCTGATTGCAGTGGTAGCAGAACCAGTGCTCCACCTGGCATCCAGAGAGCCCACTCTACCAGGACAAAAGTGTTACCTCCGCCTGCTTGGGCTGCTTGCCACTGGTTGGGTAGTAATACTCCAAGGTAGAATTGGGAGGTGCCTGCAGCTAAATTTCTCCCTTTACATTCAAGAGGGTGGTCAGTGATGTAGCCATGTAACTGAGGAAGGGACATAAGTGAGAGGTGTTTGGTTCTTTTGAAATGCTCCTAGCCCCTAAGCTGGGAGGGGAAGGAACTGCAGGCTCAGGCAGGGTTATTCTGTGTCTCCGTTTCATGGGAACCCCCTTTCCTCCAGCCTCCTGGTCAGCCTACAAGAGTTGGGCAGATCTGCTAGTGTTGAATTTTCTGTTTTTTGTTTACTTGGGAATGCCCTAATTTTTTGTCATTTTGAAGGATATCAGCCTATCATCCCACTATCTTTGGCTTCCATGGTTTCTAGTGAGAAGTCAGTTGTTAAGATTAACTGAGGACCCTTTTATGGGTAGAGTTTGTTGAACATCTTGGATATGCAGATTAATGTTTTTCATCAAATTTGGGAAGTTTTGGGAATTAATTTTGGTACAAGGACTGAGCTAGGGGTGCTTTACCATTGAGCTATCCCCCCAACCCTTTTTATTTATTATTTTGAGAAAGGGCCTAAGTTGCTGAGGCTGGCCTTAAACTTGTGATCCTCCTGCTTCAGCCTCCTGAGGTACTGGGATTAGAGGTGTGCGCTACTGTGCCTGGCTGGGCCTTTATTTTTTTTGAATAATTTTATGTCCCTTTCTTTTCCTTTTCTCCTTCTAGGATTCTCAGTGTTTGCATGTTGGTAAACTTCATGTTGTCCCATAGGTCTTGTGGCTGCTTATTTTTTTAAACTTTTTTTTTCTTTCATTTCCTTAAACTATACTTTCAGTTGATCTGTCTTCAAGTGTACTGGTTCTTCTACCATTTTAAATCTGTTGTTTAGTCCCTATGGTGAGTTTTTCATTTCAGGTACTATACTTTTCAACTCCAGATTTTTTTTTTTTTTTTTTTTTTTTGGTACTGGGGATTGAATCCAGGGTGTTTAATAACTGAGCCATATCCCCAGCCTTTTTTTTTTTTTTTTTTTGTATTTTATGGAGACAAGGTCTAGCTAAGTGCCTAACTAAATTGCTGAGGCTGGCTTTGAATTTGTGATCCTCCTGCCTGAGCCTCCTAAGCCGCTGGGATTACAGATGTGTGCCACTGTGCCTGGCTTGATTCTTTTTTTTTTAAATCACTTTTTCCTCTTTGTTGAGATTCTATATTTGGTGAGTGAGATGTTATTCTCATACTTGATTTTGTTCTTTAGACATGATTTCCTTTAGTTACTTGAACATATTTACAATAGTTGACTTAAAGACTTTGGACTGGGCATGGTGGGCAGCTCTGGAAACTGTTGATTCTCTTGGACCCCAAGACTGCTTGTTGTTGCTACTATTGGTTTGTTTACTGACTTTCTGGGACCAGTTCTGTATTCTTTGTCATATAAGGCCACTTAAGTATGTATGTTGGTGTATATTTTCAGTGCTCCAGCATATAGTTTAAAACTCTACTTTAGCCTTAATTTCCTGCTTACTCTAAGCCTCAAAGTCTGTAAAACTTGACGGATAGATGGAAGCTGTCTCAGGACTTTCCTTGGCCCAGGACAGACAGCCTTGCACAATCACATGACTTTCTAGATTCCTGGAAACATTTTCATTCCCTAGTATCTTTTTATAGTTTTTTAGTCAGCTTCTTATTAGCCCCAAATGGTATCACAACCCTTAGGCGGCAGTGATGTTAAATAGTTGCCAATGATTTTTTTTTTGACAAATAGTTTGGGATGGGAGCTGGTTTGTACAGAGTGAGGTCTGAATCAGATCAAATAAAGACAAGCCCTGAAGATAGTGCTTTTCCTGAGTTCCCAGATAGGTCAAAGAGTGACATTTCTCTGGGGATTATGCTTTTTTAGGAGCTCCAAATCATTTCTGCCTTTTCCAGTGGCTTCTAGCTTGGTGGTTTCATAGTTGTTGCAAGTTGGCTGCTTTTTAAGGTTACTGCAGAGCTGACAAGAGGGGAATGGGAATAGGCAAATTGTAATTCTACAGAGCTCATCGTTTTTATTGAGATAGCCATTTTTCTTGAATAAATACTCCCTATAGTTAGGTAAGGGTTTGATTTATTTCCAGAGTTCTGAAAAAGAAATGTCGACTTTGAAAATGTTGACATTTTATTTTTGTATTTTAGGGCCTCATGCATGCTAGGCAAGTGCTCTGCCACTGAGCTACATTCCCAGCCCAGTGCTGACAGTTTTTTCCAGTGTCCTCACTCATTGCTCTCATGGAGGAGCTGATTCTCAGAGATCCTCATTAACCATTCTGGAAGTGCTTCAAGTCCTTTGCCCCTTTTCTGAATGTATGTTTCCTGTCCTACTGGGTCATTGTGCTTCAGCTGCACTGGCCTCACTGTTTATTCAAGAAACCAGGTTCTGTTATTGGCCTTTGTACTACTTGTACTTCTACCTGAATATTTACCCCCCGGATGTTTGCATGGCTTGCATCTGCCCTCCCTCACCTTTGTTCAGGTGTTGCCTTGTCAGTGAGACTTCCCTGACCGCTGGACTTATTTCTTGGGCCATCTTATTTACAATTACAACCTTGCTTGCCCCATGCATTCGTTTTCTCTTTGATTTATTTTTCTCTTTAATACTTATCCTCTTATCTATTAAATAACTTACTTTAATTTCTTGAATTTTATTACCTGTTTCCTCGAGTATAACACAAACTGCCTGAAGTTAGTGATTCTTTTTATCTATGTTATGTTGACCTTTGTATTTTCATCACCTAGAACAGTGCCTGGCTCAAAGTTCATAAATATTTGTTGGCTGAATAAGTTAGTAAATATTAAGGGTTATAAAAATGTCACTTGGGAAAAAAAAAGACTATAAGCAATCTTACCAGCAGAAATGACCAGCTGTTTACATGTCTGATTTTTTAGTTGCACCTACTGTTGTATAATAGGTACAATTCTCAGTGTTCATATTTGAGGTCTTGTCTCACCCTCCAGATGGACTTATCTCAGGAGGCTTGATTGAGGGGGGGTGAAGTTCATTGGCAGATTATTTAATTGACTAATAGCACCACTTATAGGTTATTTAATTGGCTATTATTTTGTCATGCTATTAGCCAAAGATTACTCTTCATCTTACGTTCTATTCAGTTGGTTATTTTTCTGAAGAACTCAGGGTTTGTTGCCTTCCTTCATTCTTTCTTTTGATTTAAACCAAGGGCCTTGCACTTGCTAGTCATGTGCTCTACCAAGAATTCAGTGTTTTCATATTAGTTTTTCCTAGCTCCTAAAACTAAAACTCAAATGATATGGTTGGATGATGTTGTTTTAGTATTTCTGTTTTGGCACTGAATCCAAACATTTTTTTCTAATAAAACCTTATTTTACATTTTGTACACTACATTCTTTTTTTAAATTTTTTTTAAGTTGTAGATAGACACAATACCTTTATTTTTATTTATTTTTATGTGGTGCTGAGGATTGAACCTAGGGCCTCATGCATGCAAGGCAAGTGCTCTACCACTGAGATACATCCCCAGCCCCTGTACACTACATTCTTAGTAGGTAAAACTGAAATGCATATAGCCAGGCACAGTGGTGCACATCTCTAATCCCAGCTACTCGGAAGGCTGAGTGGAGGGTCAGAAAGTTTGAGGCCAGCCTCCTCTACTTAGTGAGATTGGTGTCAAAAAATATTGGTAAGTCTTTGGGGATGTGGCTTATTGGTAGAGTACCCCTGGGTTCAATCTCCAGTACTGAAAGAAAAAAAAAGTTTATAATATTGTCCCTTTACTCTCTAAAAACATTATTATTATTATTATTATTTGAGAAGAAACTTTATATAAAAGCTTTCCTCTTATGTTCACTGAGAAGTATCTTTCCTTGGCTCTTATTTCTTCCTTTATTTCATATATTTATCTGTATGTGTGCCCTGTCTTGAGGGAAAAGAGCCATGTCTTTCTTGTCTTTATACCCCTTGCAAAACCTGAACAACCATTCATTGAATTACTACAAGTGTTAATTTGTGTAAATGTTCTTTATAAAACCATGGAGTGCAAAGAAATGTCAGGTGATATTTTCTGGGAGAGAGTGGCATTGATATTAAATTTTATGGACTTTTGGAGATGGTGACATTCCTGTGGACTGGGAAGTTGGGCAAGACTTTGCAGAGAAGGCAGGACTCAAGCTCTCTGGAAGAGATGTAGCTGTTCTGTGATTGGAATGGAAAGTCCAGAGAGGGAAGAGCCTATACAGTCCTGAGGGGACTATGCAGAGATAGTTAAGATCAGTGAATGGGTCAGAAGTGCACAGGTGGAGGATGTGTGAGTGATTGAGGGCAGAAATGTCAAGTTGTGCTTTTAAGCCTTCTACTTGCATGTCATCTTTAGACAAAGCCTTTTGCTTCTACTTTTTCTTTAATTAATTAATTAATTAAGGTACTAGGGATTGGAACCAGTGGTGATATACCACTGAACTTCATCCCTAGCCCTTTGTATTTTTGAAACAGGGTCTCACTGAGTTGCCCAGGCCAGCCTGAACGTGTGATTCTCCAGCCTCAGTGTTCTGAATAGCTGGGATTACAAGTGTGGGCCACCACACTTGCATGAAATTCCTTTTTTTGATGTCAGGTTAAATGATCTGGACTTTTGTTTAGTAAGCAAGACTTGGGTAGATTGAACCCAAGGGTGCTTTACCACTGAGACACATCCCCATTCCTTTTTATATTTCGAGACAGGGTCTCACTAGGGCTTATAGCCTCGCTAAGTTGCTGAGGCTGACTTTGAACCTGCAATCCTCCTGCCTCAGCCTCCCAGGCCACTGGGATTATAGGTGTGTGTTAGCATGCCCAGCCCCGTTTCTTTATAAGGTTATCCCAGTGCAGAAAAAGAAGAGTGTGTTCAAAGGACAATGGACTTCAGAAGAGGTGGAGGATGCGGGAGGGCCAAAAGCTTCTGGGAGAGCTGGGGAAGGTGATGGCTAAGCCGTGTCTCAGAGGATAGGTAGAAACTCACCAGAAGGAAACATGGAAGTTAATTTGACTTTTATGATGTTCTTTTCTATCTTTATATATCCCTGTCCCCCATCTTTTTTGGTGCTTAATGGTATTTTTCTTCTTTTTGCAAGGATCTACCGCTACCAGTCTCATGACTATGCCTTCAGTAGTGTAGAAAAATTACTCCATGCTGTAGGAGGAGATGACTTCCTTGGGTTGCTTAACCGAACGCTTCATGAAACTTTGCAGAAAGCAGGCTTCTCTGAGAAATTCCTCAATGAAATGATTGCTCCCGTCATGAGGGTCAATTATGGTCAAAGCACAGATATCAATGCCTTTGTGGGTAAGCCAGGCCTTGAAAAAGTGTTGCATGATTGTTCATAAAAGAACTTGATGGTGTTAGGATGGTTCCTCACTTTGGGCCATGGTTTGGAGAAGGCTGTCTTTCTCAAAATTGCAGACATTGCTGGGCATGGTGGTGCACCCCTATAATTCCAATGGCTCCAAAGGCTGAGAGAATTGCGAGTTGAAAGCCATCCTCAGCAACTTAGCGAGGTCTTGAGCAACTCAGTGAAGTCCTGAGCAACTCAGCGAGACCCTGTCTCAAAATTAAAAAGACTGGGGATGTTGCTCAGTGGTTAAGGCCTACTGGATTCAATTCCCAGTACCAAAACAACAACAACAAAAAACCCCCCAAATTCAGACATTGTTAGCAAAATTATGTATTTGTAGGTGTGTATTTTTAGGAGAAGGTTCTTAGCTTCCAATAGTTAATTGGTTCTCAACTGAGTAAGATTTTGCCCCAAAGGGCCATTTGGCAGTGTCAGAAGACATTCTGAACAGAACATTTAATTAGAAAGGGAGAGTGGTTATTGGGCTTCTTTCAAAGTCAGAATGAAAACACATTTTTTTTTTCCCCCTTTTGACAACAGGGGCAGTGTCACTGACTGCTGCTGATTCTGGCCTTTGGGCAGTAGAAGGTGGTAATAAACTTGTTTGCTCACGGCTCCTCCAGGCTTCCAAAAGCAATCTTATATCTGGCTCAGTAATGTATATAGAGAAAACAAGGACCAAGCAGACAGGTGAGTTTGAATTTTTATTTCTAATTATCCCTGCAGAAAATGGTTGTTCAGTGAGAAAAACTCCGTTTGCATCTCTCATTGTTTCAAAAAGATAGAATTTTAAATTGTTTATGTTATACCATGTAGAAATATTCCCAAATGTTCTCAAATACAATGGCATGACTCTTTGGATTTAAAAAGCAATCTCATCAAGAGTAAAAAATGCCATATTTTATATTTATTGAGATTCTGAATAGGAAATTGTCCTCAATGTAATAAAATTGCAAGGAACCTTTAGTTAGCTTAAGGGCTAAAACTCTTTAACTTCTTGGAATTAAAGAGAAACTATTTAAGTTTTAGAATTATTTTTAGATGGTATAAAATACAGTATGTTAGAAACACTAAGAAATGTGTGCTGCCTTTTTCTTTCTAGGAAATCCCACAAAGATGTATGAAGTGGTGTACCAAAGTGGATCCGAGACCCACTCAGACTTCTATGACATCGTCTTGGTGGCCACTCCATTGAATCAAAAAATGTCCAACATTACTTTCCTCAACTTTGATCCTCCAATTGAGGAATTTCATCAGTATTACCAACATATAGTGACAACTTTGGTTAAGGGAGAATTGAATTCAACTGTATTTAGCTCTAGAGCCAAAGATCAGTTTGGCCTGTCTACAGTTTTGACCACTGATAGTTCAGATCTGTTTATTAACAACGTTGGGATTGTGTCCTCTGTAAGAGAAAAGGACAGTCCTCAACCATCAACAGATGGAACATATGTTTGGAAGACCTTTTCCCCAGAAATTCTTACTAAACAGCAAATTTTTAAGCTCTTTTTGTCCTATGATTATGCTGTGAAGAAGTCTTGGCTTGCATATCCTCACTATAAGCCCCCGGAGAAATGTCCCTCCATCATACTCCACGATCGGCTGTATTACCTCAATGGTATAGAGTTTGCAGCAAGTGCCATGGAAATGAGTGCCATTGCAGCCCATAATGCTGCACTCCTTGCCTATCACCGCTGGAATGGGAACGCAGACATGATTGACCAAGATGGCCTCTATGAGAAACTTAAAACGGAGCTATGAAATAACATTCTCGTTTTTCCTCTCCTGGTTCCCCATGAGTACCACTGGCAAAAAAAAAAAAAAAGAAAAAAGCAAAATCTGAGCAGAAATGATTTTGAATCAGATATTTTGCCATTTTCATCATTTTACAAAGTAATCCTATTGTGTTCCAAGAAAATTACAAGGTTTGGATAACTCTTGCCTTTATCCATCTCCAAAATTTCTTGCAATATCCATTGGCAGTGTTGCCCAAGCTCGTCTGAGTATAAGAATCACCTGGAGTTTGTTAAACAAGGGTTCTCAAGAGCTTCTCTTTGAGATTCTAATTCAGTAGGTTCAGGGGTGGGACCCTGGAGTTTGATCAAAAGTGTTTTAAGATGAGTACTTGAGGAAGAACTTAGTTGGGTACTAGTTGGGTACTAGACATCTTAGTTGGGTACTAGTTTATTTGAGCTTCACAGCTGAATAAAATCTTTAGTCAGATAAAATCACTCTGTAAGTTGGGTCTTAGTAATTTATATGCCTTTTTGATGTAAATGCCTAAAACCTTGACTTTTGATTGTTTATGTTTTGATTTTATTAGGGGTAAAATTCAGAAGTCATAGAGAGTATAATCTTAAAATTAAAAAAATGGCATGCTAGGCAAACACTCTGTCACTGAACCACAACCTGTGTTCTAATGTTCTCACTTGAGGAGCTTTTAAAAATTACTGATAGGCCCTCACAACTAGAGATTAGGAGTTAAAATATTGAGGATACCACCTTGTCATTAAAAGGAGGACTAAGGATACCACCTTGTCAGTTTAAAGTTTCTAGTGTGCAACTAGAGAAGCACAGATGGGGGAATTAAAATGTCTATAAAGGGTTTTTAAAAAGTGCCTTAAAAGTAGTAAGAAACACAAAACATCAGAGCAGATCCATTGCAAGGAATCTCAATGAGAACTTCAGAATTAATCTTAATAGTAAGAAACACTGACAGCCTAACAGCAGAGGCAACTTCTATAAACCTAGAGCAGCTGGCATTAGAGAAGGACATTTAGAATGACACTAAACTTAACCAAGTTCAGATAGTTTTGGAATGTTAAATATATCAGTTACTGTAGCATGTGAGGTGAAAAGTTGGTTGCTAAAATCTCAGTGGCAGTGGCTCTCAACTTTTGACTGCCCGTTAGAATCAACTGTAGGGCTTAATGCTTCCTGTACACAACCAAACTTGAGAATCAGTTCTACATCTGCTATATGGAGATCATGAATCAATGTCATAGTCACTGGTAGAAAAGAACCCATATAAAGCTTATGCATTAATAACTGAAACCAGGTTAAGTGCCAGATTATGGCAGTAGCTACTTTAGCAAAATGATGTGAGAAAATGCTGACTCTTAACCATTATTTCTTCCCTACTATGTCTCTGAATATTGATATCTGAAAAAAACTGCCAAGATATAGTTGATAGAGGCAGGAATTAAGTTTATCATTTGTTGAAGGGTTATATTTTTTCTAATTTTATTCTTATCAAGTATGTTAAGAGGCATTTATTTTCTCCTTTTGTGGTTTTAATGAAGACTATTTGTAGTGAATGTAACATTGTTATATGCTTTGATAGTCCCTCCCCCATCTGAGGGAAATTATGTTGGAATACTCCTAGTGGATACCTGAAACTGTAGACAGTATACATAGCAAAACACAGTCTTTTCCTATATATCTATACACATATAAAGTTTAATTTATAAATTAGGCACATTAGGAGATTAACAATAATCATAAAAAAATAATATAACAAATGTTATTTTAAACTTATTTCTGTCATTTTCCATTTAGTACACTCAGACCGTGGTTGACTAAGGGTAAACTAAAAATTGGAAAATGAAACCACAGGTAAGGGAGGACTACTGTAAATATTGGTAAATACTAATGAAATGGTTTAACTTTTATCATTTGTACACTTGTTTTACAATGGGATATATTTTTTCTTGTAAGAATACCTATTTAAAATGTTTCATATCAAACCTACTGACTAAAATTCCAGTAGGGCATCTGAAATTGCTTCCTCAAAACCAAAATAGGTTCTAGCAGGAGTATTAGGTAGATTCAGTATAATTACAGTATTAAAAATAATAGTTTTTTCTAGAAGAAAAATTACTATTAAAGCCTGCTATTCCAGGCCCACTAGTTTTAATGTAACTACAGCATTAAAGAATAATTTTATTAAAACAAAAATACTATCAGGTTTTGCTATTCCAGGAGATTATAATTATTATTTTTTTAACAGAAGAGACTGGGAGAAATTATGTAGGGGTGGAACGAAGACAACTCTACTCCAGTGGTTCTCCAACTGAATTAAGTATGATTTGTTATTCAACACATTTGTAGTGGGATACAAAAACTTTTATTTAAGTTCTAAGGTGATGCTATTGTTCTAGGAACCACACTTGGGAGAACTGGTTCTACAAGTTAGTTCTGTATGGCTGCAAAAATTACCAGCAGTGAAAACAGAAATGCTAAAGAATATACTGGACTTCTTGTCAACTCATTTTACTGTGATTTAGTTTGATCCCTTTGGCTGTTCTTTTGTTTTAGTTTCTATAAATAGGAAATACTATATCTATACTCTTCATTGTGTTAAAAAACTTACATATTCCCGTATGTATTCATGTATACATAGTTTTAACTGATTTGCAGGCTTTTTTCAGACCATAAAAATAGGCCTTAAGCATTTGCTTGGAATGTTTAAGGTTAGGCTTATAATACAACCATCTGTAATAAACCTCTCATTTGAGCTTGTGAGCCATAAATAAAATTTCATGAACTAGATAAATATATTGTGGACAGCATTCTCACTGCTCTTCTCTACTCTAAGAGCCACAATACACTGGAATGCTTTTCTCTGAAATTCTATTTCTACTCTTCAAAATTTCTCCACGTAATGATTATGTTTAAGAAATAAACCACTATATTATTACGTCCTGTGTTTTACTTCTGTTGCACTATACTTAGAATGTAGATGTACAGAATGAGCAGTCATCATCTGAAATACTACAACTTTTTTTTTGGAGCACTCATACCAGTCTCATGCGACTAGCTGCTGTCAAAATGCAGCAAACACTAGCTTTGGGTCTCATCCCATAACTTACTGTTTGTACAAATATTCTGAAATCTGAAACACTTCTGATCCCAAGCATTTGGATAAAGGATAATCTACATTTGGAAAAGTCAGAGTATAAGTTACCAGTTTACATGTTTCATAGTAACCCCACTCATGCATTCAGGTTGGCTGTTTCTTTCTCTCTCCTCAGCACTAAAAAATGCAGAAAAATCCTTGTAATGTTTCACACTCAGTAAGATTCTCCTATTTTAATGTATAAATATACTTTTTAGAATCAGTCTCAACCATGAAAATTCACGTTAGAAAAGTTAGGAGCTAACATTCTATGTCTACATTCAAAACATCTGACAAAGCTTTTTGCTATTGAAGTTTATTTAACAAAAAGTTTAATATGAAAGTGTATATGACCCAATTTTCAAGTCACAGTTAAACAGGGCTTCTGGAGGGAGGACATGGATTTCTCTGTTGAACAGCCGTTATTTATACTCGTTCTAAGGCTTCTAACATGATGATACTGTTTCCTCGTATTACCTGGAAAGAGAAAAGTAAATTTCATTCAGTAGATAATTTCTACCAAATCATTAATAGATTCTCCACATTACATATCAGTTTGTGAGACTTTTTTCAAGTCATAGGGCGACCAAATAAATCTTTTAATCCTGACATGAAACAGTATACTAAGTCCTTTGGAAGAGATACATAATTTCTTTTCTTTTGGGGGTGCAGGGGGTACCAGATATTGAACTCAGGGGCACTCAACCAACCACTGAGCCACATCTCCAGCCTTATTTTGTATTTTATTTAGAGAGCGGGTCTTACTGAGTTGCCTTAGCACTTTGTCATTGCTGAGGTTGGTTTTGAACTCATGATCCTATTGTCTCAGCCTCCTGAGCTGCTGAGATTATAGGCGTGTGCCACTGCATCCAGCCAATAATTACTTTTTGAGATGCCAAATCCCCACTGATTCAATTCACCTTTTAAACTTACAGGACTCAAAACATACACAGTCCTGTCCTTCAGATCTAAAAATCAATGGGAAAAACAGGCAAAGAAGGGTATATATGTCAGTACATACATACGTGAAAAAACTTAGGAGGGAATTTGTGCAATATCAGCTGGACCTACTTAGGAAAGTGGGTAGAACTTCGACAGGGTAAATACTCAACAGAATGAGGATGAAGACAAAGTATAAGGGAATAAGGAAAGAGTTTAATTTGAATGTCACAGGAAAGTCATGAAGGAAGGTGGAAACCAAGATACTTGGTATCCAATCTTAAAAGGTCTCAAATGCCAATCTTAAAATGGAGGGCATTTAACTGGCAAACCAATAGTTTGCCAGTTAAAATAAAACTTAATGATTAGAGGAAAGACAATAACAGTCCTGGCAACAACATATGTAAATATGAATGAAGGTGCTTAGAGGCCAGAAGTTAGAAAGGGCCCTAGGAATACAGTGCCTGACTTAGTAAATATGCTATCAATAATGATAAGCGGGGATATTTATGAGAACATAGATGAAATGGTGGTAAGTAAATTCAAGAGGGATAGAAAAACAAGTGGAAATCGGAAGGGACTGGAAATAAGAAATCTCTGATGGACCTATGGATCACGAAGATCTGTAGATCACAGACCAGTGAAGTAGAACTGAAGAATGAAAGGACAGGAGTGGGATGATAAAAAATATGATTATCCAAGTGTTTATTAAAAATAGAGGCATTTTGGGCTGGGGTTCTGGCTCAGTGGCAGAATGTTTGCCTACCATGTACGAGGCACTGGGTTCAATTCTCAGCACCACATATATTAATGAATAAAACAAAGGTCCACTGACAACTTAAAAAAAAAAAAAAGGAGGCATTCTAAGTAAAATTCAAAGTGGAGCCATGCTTGTAGACCACTACCAAAGGTGAAAATAGTTATAAACTTGCTTTTTTCTCCCTTCATTCAGGTAACTTTAATTATACACACACTATGACATTGTCTCCACTGAAATGTAAATTCTAGGAAAGCAGGGACTGTGGTGCACTACCTCTAACATAGGGCAAAATATATGTGAAATAAACAAATGAGCTCTGCACGAGACTGGAAGGGTACACAACAGGTGTGAGACAGTGTCTCAGAGTCTGGGAATTAATAGCAACTAGTATGGTGAAAGACGTCAAAGAATTAAAGAGCGGATTTAAGAGAACAACGCCCTAAAATCGGTAAAGGGGACTAAAGGAATCTGTGACTTTTAGTAAGTCAGGGAGAGAAATGTAGAGAGCTAAACAGTAAGTTTACTTAGTTTTTAAAATTCCTGACTCTTTTTTAATGGTGCTGGGAATAGAACTCAGGGCCTCAAGCGTGCTAGGTTAACTGCTCTACCATGAGCACATCCTTTTTTATCCCCCTTTGACCAACAGATGATGAAAAAAATATTGCAATGATCACAACATGAAAAACAACTAGCTTTCTTCCTTCCCAGTTTTCTCATAAATTTGTCCATGTCTGACACTTCTACCCTAGAAGTGGAAGGTGATAAAGAGGTTATTTTAGAAAACAAAGATTTTCTGATCTGAGAACCTCATCACATAGTATTTAGGAATAGGCTACTTGTTGAACACCTTTGCCCTTCTTCTTTTGCCATATGTTCAAGACTCAATTCTACCAATTAACCAGAAACATCAGATCCAGAATCAATATCCCTCCTTTTGTTAAGTGTTGCTCTGGCTTGCAGCCTCTTCACAGGGCAGTTGTCTAATAAGATGATCCTACAACAGCACAATTCTTACACACACATACACAAACACAAAAACATACATACAAAATTTTAGCAAGAGCTCCTGAACCATGCAGCATCAAAATACACAGAATTTTTACTATATTAAATTTGGGGGACCTGGAGCAAAGTCATCCTATCTTAAGAAAATAAGACAGGTGATACTACCAAGAGCTTTGGAGGAGGAGGGTGTTTCAGAAGAGGATAGTTGACTTATTAGGTAATTATCCTTCTCCCCCTCAGAATGAAAACACATATGCATGAGTATGCGTGCGCGCGCGCGAACACACACACACACACACACACACACACAACCCTTCCCCTCAGAAAACACAATGGGTCACTGACTTGGACAAGATAATGTAACTGTCTCCTTTGTTAAGAATATCTGAGGAAAAAAAAATTTAACCTGTTTCCCTTCTTCCTACTTTAGAAGTCAAAAGTTCACTCCCATTTTTGCATTTTCTTTAAAATGTTTATTTATTAAATATAATTGATGTATTATCATCACTGTGTGAAAGTGATGACTCAGCTAAAGTGATGACTCAGCTAAAAGAATTACTGTCTACTGAGAAAAACTTTTTTTGGTCACATAATATTTGAAGTAAAAGAGCTGACTGCCTAACATAGCAAGTAGGTACTCTTGCTTTTAACCAATTTCTCTGTAAAGAAAATTAAGTCCAGCAAGATTCAGGGGAAAATTGACAGAAAGACCCATGATCCAAGTTTAATTCCTTATATGATAAAATTCTAATGAGCACATGATTATCTGGAAACAAACAAAACCCTTCTCAAATTAGAATCAAAATTTAGATGCCAAAGATGTTTCTGAATCATTTGTTGAGATGCAAAATATAATCTATCCTCTATTAGAATGAAGATTTCCTAACTTTTAAGAAGGGCTAGAAGGAAGCTTGGGAGTATGTATTTTTTATTTTCTGTGGCACTGGGGTGCTCTATCAACAAGCTACACCCCCAGTCCTTTTTTTTTTTTTTTTAAAGAATTTCAATATTTATTATTTTTAGTTTTCAGTGGACAAAACATCTTTGTTTGTATGTGGTGCTGAGGATCGAACCTGGGCCGCACAAATGCCAGGCGAGCGCGCTACCGCTTGAGCCACATCCCCAGCCCAACCCCCCCAATCCTTTTTTAAGAGTCTTACTAAATTAAATTGCCCAGGCTAGCTTCCAACTTGCTATCCTACTGCCTCAGCCTTCAGAGTCACCAGGTCATAACAAGTGTGCACCACTGTGACAGTCTTTTGGTGAGTATTAGAACCTGGTTGTTAATGATTCTGTTACCCAGAGACTCTAATACTGTCTGGGGGAAAAGAGGCTAGGCTACAATAATTGCTGCTCCAGAAATATTAGGAGTCAAATTGGTAAGAAAATAGGTTTTATTCAAAGCCATCTTTGAAGGAAGATAGAAACTTATATGATTTCATATATTGCCTTTTAAATCCTTGAAAATAAGTAGGAGAGGAGCTGTGCAATGAACATATATGCATTTTTAGTTAGCCTGTGCTAGACAGGACTGGGCAGCAAAAGGGGACTGTGGGCAGGCCTCAGCTCTCCTGTTTCTTTGGCACCTGTCAAGCATGGGAGAATTGTAGCCCTTCAGATTTCACTCTCAGCAGGAGGAAGTTCCTAATTTGGGGGTGGTAATGGGGGTGCAAATTCAGTATGTTTTTAGAAAAATTTTTTAGGCATAGATGGACATAATTTTAATTAATTATATTTATGTGGTGCTGAGGTTCGAACCCAGTACCTCACATGTGCTAGGAATTGCTCTACCACTGAGTCACAACCCCAGCCCAAATTCAGTAGTTTTAATTCTACTATATTTTTATTCGACATAAGCTCTAGGGGTATGTGTCTGAAAGGTACAGATCAATTTGCTGGAAAATTTGGGGTGTTGTGCAACCTGTTTTTCAGTCAAGTCTACTGATTTGCTTTTCAAAATGCAATAATGGAAACACATCTGAGATAAGTACTAACATAAACCTCGCAATGACTAAAAAAAAAAAAAACAAGTCATAGCCAAGAGTGGTGGTACATGCCTATAATCTCAGCTGAGTAGGTGGCTGAAGCAGGAAGGCCACAAACTCAAGGCCAGTTTGGGCAAACTGGCAAGGCTCTATCTCAAAAAATAAATTTAAAAAAGCACCAGAGATGTAGCTCAGTGGTAGAGCACTTGTCTAGCCATGTTCAAGACCCTGGGTTCAACCCCCCAGGACCACAATAAAAAAAAAACAAAACAAAAAAAACCCAAAATACAGGCAAATTTGTCAAAACTGGGTCTATCCTTGTCCCTCTAGTGCTCAAACTTTCAGGAAAAAAACAAACATTATATATCCACTGAGCTGGAAATATAGCCCGGGGTCCAATCCCTAGCACAACAGGGAAGAAGTGGGAGGGAAAAAACCCAACCCACCAAGGCTAACCCTTACTATTTCTTGGAGGTCAAATTTCGTTTTTGTTTTGGGGTACTGGGGATTGAACCCAGGGATGTTCTACCACTGAGCCATATCACCAGCCCTTTTTTATTTTAAGACAGGATCTCGCTAAGTTGCTGAGGCTGGCTTTTAACTTGTGATTTGTCTGCCTTAGCCTACTGAGCCCCCTGGGATTACAGATGTGCGCCACAGTGCCCAGCCCTTTTATTTTTAAGATGGGATCTCGCTAAGTTGCTGACATTGGCTTCTAGCTTGTGATCCTTCTGCTCAGTCTTTGGAGTCCGTGGGATTACATGTACATGCAATTGCACTGGGTTCTTTGGAGGTCTTTATATTCACCTTTTACAAGAAATTTAGGCTTTTAGACCAAAAACTATGCAACCCCTAGATGACAAGATAGGGTCAATATTCTAGCATATAGACACAGGCAACAAATTTCTCAATAGGACACCTAAAGCTCAGGACATAATGCTGAGAGTTGGTAAATGGGATGGCGTCAAGTTAAAAAGCCTCTGCACGGCAAAGGAAACAATAATGTGGAGAGAGAACATACACAATGAGAAAAATCTTTGCTAGCTACTCTTCTGACAAAAGATAAGTATCTACAATATATAAAAAACTCAAAACCCCCCCAAACCCCACATAACTCAATTAATAAATGGGCAAATGAATTAAACAGATACTCCTCAAAGAAGAAATACAAATGGCCAATAAATATATGAAAAATGTTCAACATCAGCAATTAGGGAAATGCAAATCAAAACTACACTAAAATTTCATCTCATACCAGTCAGAATGGCAGTCTTCAAGGATACAAACAATAATAAATGCTATTGAGGATGGGAGAAAAAGGAACACTTTTACATCTGTGGTTCGACTGTAAATCAGTATAACCACTATGGAGGTTTCTTAACCAGTATGGAGGTTTCTCAAAAGACTAGGCATGGAACCACCATATGACTTAGCTATACTACTACTTGGTATTTATCCTAAGGAATTAAATCATCATAGAAATACATACCCATATTTATAGCAGCATAATTCACAATAGGCAAATTATGGAACCAGCCTAGGTTTCCATCAACAGATGAATGGATAAAGAAAATGTGGTATGTATACACAATAGAGTTTTACTTAGCCATAAAGAAAAATGAAATCATGTCATTTGCAGGGAAGTTGATGGAACCTGAGACCATTATATTAAGCAAAATAAGCCAAACTCTGAAAGTCAAGGGTTGTGTGTTTTCTCTTATATATGGAAGCAAGAAAGGAAAAGGAAAAGAAAGGTGGTGGAGGTGGGAATCTCATGAAAATCAAAAGATCAGTAGAGGAAAGGGACTACAGAGTAAAAGGGGGAAAGTGCTGGGGGATGATACTGGCCAAAGTACACTGTTATATTGTGTGCATGTACACATATGAAATGAGTCCCATCACTATATACAATTATAATGCACCAATAAAAACAAAACATTCACAAAAACACAACACCAAAACTTTCTTTGGTAGCCACATAACTCTGGGCTAATGAATATAGGAATGTTTACCCTAAAATAAGGGTCTAATTAACACACACACACACACACACACACCCACACCCTTCTTTTCTCCCATGTAAATGGCTGTCATGATTATCCCTTGCAACTTTTACCTCGACTACTTTTAAATTTTGGGTGTGATAAATCAGAAAATTAAAGTTAACTACTTACACAAATAAAATAAAATCTCAAGGTCTATCCCACACCGATTGAATCAGACTCTGCATTTTAATAAGGTGCCTTGGGGATTCATATACATATTCAAGTATTACTTTACTACTTTATTGAAGAACTGACTATAGGTCTCTCTTATAAAGTTAAAAAATGATTTTTAACAGCTATTTCATGCTACAGGACCTTATAAGATTTTGTGTACTTGAAAACTTATTTTCAGGAATGATAAACCAAAAAGGAAATGGGAAGTCTTAACCTTCCCTGATATTTGCCTTTTATGGGGTCAACTACTCTAACTCCAAAATTTACTGTAAGGGAACAAAATACATATTCTAAAGCAAAAATGAAATCTCTAATGGAGGTCTTCTCTTTACTTACCACCATTCCAATATTGTTCTGTTGTCCACTAGTTGCCATTTCCACACATTCATCTATTACAAGATTCATGAAGGGATCAAATCCCCGCAATATTCCTTGGACATGTCTGCCACCATTTAATTTCACTATAAAAAGGGAAAAAGTTTTAATAAAACCATCCATTAACAGCCATTCGTTACTAACCAGGTATGATAAGACACAGGTAGCTGAGATGTTTGACCCCACTATCATTACTATATGTCAAACACTGGCCTAAACATTTTATATTTAATTCTACATTTTAATTTGTAAGAACCCTCAACAGTAATAATATCTTTACTTTATCCAAGGGCACTGGAACTGAAGTTGTAAATTAATAAGCTTCAAGGTTAGTTTGTCACAGCTGAGATTCAATCAAACTAAAGACTGCTTACCTATAAAGCCTAATGCTCTTAATTCCTATGTACTTCAAGTATAGCATGGGTCAGATTTTTATTTTATTTTTTAATATTTTTATTTCTTTATGTGGTGCTGAGGATCGAACCCAGTGTCTCACACTGCTAGGCAGTGCTCTACCCCTGAGCCACAACCCCTTCTCCTTTATTTAGGTTTAACAAATCTGTTTTTCCTATATATTACCAAGAAACAGAGTAAGCGCTCCTTGTCTAAATCCTTTGTGGCTTGTTTAAAAACATTTTTTTTTAGTTAGGTGGACAGAATACCTTTATTTTGTTTATTTATATGTGGTGCTAAGGATCAAACCCAGGGCCCCATAAGAGCTAGGCCAGTGCTCTACGGCTGAGCCACAACCCCAGCCCTGTAGCTTGTTTTAAAACGAAAAAAAGGTTCATGAGTTGAATTTTCAAATATTACAGCACAGAAAATTTCTGTTAATTTTATCAAAGTGAGGAAGGGTTTATATTAAATTATCCAAAAATCTTAAGTGCTATTAGAAATTAGGTAAATAAAGTTGTCTGGTTAGCATTTTGATAAACCTACTTAATGAATGGATGTGAATTAGAGGTTCTGTGTGCTTAAATTTTTATCAAGTGGCTCCAAACACTGGACACTAAAGATACATGTAAAAAGCAACTGAATAATTAAAAAAAAACAAGACAAAGCAATAAACTTACATGATAACTTCTTGTCCATAAATCTGAAAAAAACAAAGGGGTAAAAATTATAACTGTTTCAAAAATTTTAAGCAAAAACAAGCATAAAAGTATGTACAATAATTTGCTGAAATTTATACAATTGGAATAAGAAGTTTAAAATAGTAAAAATCTTATATTATCGTAAAGGGTGATGGATCAAAAGGTTACCTAAATTAGACATGATACAAAATAACAAAATTTGGGATGTTGCAAGACAATAAAACAGAATGTGTAGACTATATTAATCTACATTAAATTGAATCTTAAATGTGAATTTCAAAAGTATTACTGTTGTTTCAATACCATGTTGTTGCTTCACTGACCCAATTTTCAATGACTGGATTTTATAATCAAAACAGAAAAACAAAAATCTGGTTATGTTCTGGTTATTTCCAAAATAGTAATCAAACTATATCCAATTCAATAAGTATTTAATTTTATACCTGAGATAATAAGTAGTATTGTTTTATTTAACCTATTAAGTCCCAAGATTTCAATTTTACAACTTGTTCAATGAAATTGACAGAGGTTCATTAAAATAGGTCAGAACTCTAGAGATTATATTATTACTTAATATCATATTACAATTATATTTTTATCACAATATAACTATGCACTTATTTAAGTAGTTCCACCCCACCTTGGGTAGTCCTGGGAATTGAAGTAGGGGCACTTTACCACTGAGCTACACCCCTAGCCTTTTTTTTTTTTTTTTAATTTTTCTAGTTGTAGACGGACACAATACTTTTTATTTATTTATTTTTATGTGTTGCTGAGGATTGAATCCAGTGCCTCACATGTGCTAGACAAGCACTCTATCACTGAGCCACAACTCCAGCCTGCCCAGCTCTTTTGATTTGAGGTAGGATTTGGCTAAATTGCCCAGGCTGGCCTCTAACTTTTAATCTTCCTGCCTTGGCTTCTCAAGTAGCTGGGAAATTATAGGTATGTACTACCATGCCTGGCTATATCTAAGTTTTATTTTCCCCAGTACTGGAGATTGAACCCAGGGCCTTGTGTATGCTAGGCAAGCTCTCTACCATCAAACTACACCACAGCCCTTATATTTAAATTCTTATAGGTGTTTCACATCTGGGACTTTGGGACAAAATAGGTTAATATTAAAACATTAAGCTTAAGTATTAAGGGCAGTTCTCAACACAAAACAATAATTGTATTCTTTTGAAATTTCTGTTAAATAAGAAAAATCCCATCTCAGTAGGATAGTATGTGAACATTAAGCCATACAGCCAAATCAATTCCTACCACTTTAAGTTAAAGGCCAGAAAATATGAAATTTTGTTCAATTTTTTTGGGGGGAGTGGTGGTGTTACAGGGGATTGCCAGGGTTGTTCTACCACTGAGCTGCCCGATCCCAGCCATTTTTGTTTTTATTTTATTTAATTTAAAAAAACATTTTTTTTTTTTTTTTAGTTGAACATGGACACATACCTTTTACTTTATGTTTATGTGGTACTGAGGATTGAACCTAGTGCCTCACACATGCTAGGCAAGCGCTCTACCACTGCGCTACAACCCCAGCCCCCAGCCCTTTTTATTTTGAGACATGGTCTTAACTTGTGTGGTGTCTCACCCTCCCAAGTAGTTGGTATTACAGGCATGGTACCTGGCCCATTAAAAAGAAAAAAAAAAAAAAACAAAACTTTTTTTTTTTTAAAAAATGGTACTGGGGATTGAGCCCAGGGCCTTGCACATGCTAGGCAAGTACTCTGCTATGCCCCCAGCCCCATTCAATTTTAATGTAAAGGTATCATGGAAGAATTCAAAGATAATAACACATGGGGACTGGCTGTAGGCAGGAATAAATACATTTACAAATAAAAATACATTTATTAAGTATAATGAATAAAATCATACATTTTAGTAGGACCTATGTTTAGCAGCAAATTATAACAAGAGCTTGATTCTTTCTTCTTTTTTTAAAAAAATATTTCTTAGTTATAGATGAACACAATACCTTTATTTATTTATGTGGAGCTGAGAATTATATTGTTTACCACCATTTTATAGATGGGGAACCAAGGCTCAGAAAGTTTAAGTAAATTGCCCAAAGTCACCCAGTTAGTGAGAAAGTGTGTGCAACACAAACGGTTCAATTTGACTGAAGAAAAAGACACTCAAATATCAGTGGTTGTTAAGATTTGATGCTTGGAGTTTAGGTGGAGGGACTCAATGCTAAGATATGAAATCTGGACTTTATTTTGCAGACAGTGGTAAGTTGTTAAAACACAGTCAATCATTGGCAAGACTTATCATGGCAGCAAACTTTAAGATGTGGGAGGGTCAATTAGCTGGGCTAATTGTGACAGCATTAGTGACATTTGGGTTCAGATACTTCTTGGTTGTTGAAGGCCATCCAATATCTTGTGGGATGTTTAGCAGCATCCCCAACCTTGACCCACTAGATGCTGGCAGCACTAAACTCCTCAGCCCTATTTAAGAATCACTGAGAAATGATGAGCTAGGAGAAGAATACAAAAATAGAAGAAAGTATCTGCAGGAAACTAAAGAGAGAAGAAATCTACTCATTTGCAGGAATATCTGATAGGATTTAACAATTCATAACATCTAAGAATGAGAACTAGTTTCATTCTCTGAAATTCTCAAATATTTGTTAAGAAACAGGAAGGAAATCTAAAATTACACATGAGAACAGTCCTTTTGCTAAAAAATAATCACCATTTTACCAGTCTCTGATGAATTCAGATACCTACAAGACTTCATTCATCAGCTCATCAACAAAATAATTTTTATTTTAAATAAACGTTGTCACAAAAATCTCTATTCTTCTTAATGTTGGAACTTATGGTTTAATAATTTTTCTTCTTTTTTGCAGTACTGGGATTGAACCCTAGGCCTCGCATGTTAGGTAAGCACTCCCCAATCTTATCCCCAGCTAATAATTCTTTAACAAATTCAATTAAAATACACACGGATTTGCACACAGTAGTTGCTTTGATAAAAATGTACATTTAAATACAAACGCTTCTTTATGTCTATCTTTTTTTTCAGGACCACTAAAAAACAGATTATACAAAAGGCAGATTATATGGCTGTGCAATCCAATTAACACATGCAGATAAAGAACGATGTATAAATTACTACTTGGTTATAAAGAAGACAAGTACTTCGTAGACAGGACATACGTTAAGTTCAGGCAAAAAGTTTTGCGGAGGTTAAGCTTTAAACCGGGAACTACTTAAAGACATCTATGGTGATTCTACTAGGCGCAGAACAAAACTCCAAAGGACTAGCCTTTTTTGGTTAGAAAAATTAATGTTCTCACACGATTCTAACACCAGAACAGATATAACACCACATTCAAGTTTAACTTAATTACAACAGGGCAAGAATGTATCGAAACAGCACGTGGTACCCTATTCATATGTAGGATTTCTTTCTTTCTTCTTCTTTTTAAAATATTTCTTAGTTGTAGATGGACACAGTACTTTTATTTATTTATGTGGTGCTGAGAATTCGAACCCAGGGCGAGTGTTCTATCACTGAGCTACAACCCCAGCCCTTGTAAGTAGGATTTCTATGTATGAATTACAAATGAACTTAAATTTAAAAAGGAGAAAGAAAAAGGAATGGAATTTCTTAATAAAAGCTCAAAGAAATAGTTATGCATTTTTGTCTTTTCGATTTCCTGGGCTTCCGGCTCGAAAGCCAGACCCTGGTGTGAATCTCGAGGGGCTTCAGGACCGAATAAGAAATGGACAGAAAGGGGCTTGGGCCCCGTTCGGCATACACACGCCAGTCACAATGGCGGGAAATGGAGAAGACTTAAAAGAAACTTGGGGCACGCATGGAAGCGACCCTTTCCGAGCGGACCTCACACATACTCACTTTTTCAGCTCGGGAGGATGAGCCTTGCTCATATTGTCTACTCTTCAAGCTCAAAGATGCTTTGAATCGGAATTGGCGGCCTCCTTCACGCTACCGCGGTAGACTCGGCGTTTTCCGATTGACGTCACCGGCCCGATAGCCAATCGTTTGTCAGTAATTTTTACATCTCACCTCGCGATACTTACAGGAAGTCCAAGCACTTTGGTCAGGCGCCGGTTTCCGGTTGCGTCGTCGGCGATTGGCCTTGACGGGGAGGAGGGGCCTTGATTCTTTCCTTTTTTTAAAGTTGAGGTAAGTCAGGTGTCTGGTTCTGGGTAACCTCGGCCACTGTTACGTTTGTGGATCATGTTGCTTATTTTCCTTATATATGCCGAATGGAAATGAGCTCTGGAAGAGTGGGCCTATGATAGTTCTTTGGCAGGAATTCCTGCTGTGTTCCTAAGCTTCCCGTAACACCCAAATTAGTGATCTAGAAGTAAGGCTGCTGTCTCCAGGAATTTGAACCTAGAGCCTTGGAATGTGGTCCCTATTGATGGCCCAGTAATTTCTTCTTTTTTTTAATTAATATTTTTAGTTGTAGATGAATACAATACCTTTATTTATTTATTTTTTAATGTGGTGCTGGGGATCAAACCTAGTGCTTCATGCATGCTAGGCAAGCGCTCTACCACTGAGTCATAACCCCAGTCCCCAATAATTCTTTTAACACTGCCTCCAGAACTCCATTCAATGTACCACGGACCCAATGTATGAAACGCATAGTGCAGTGTAGATATTCTCTAAGGAAGTATTGATTTTCCACATCAAGTGTATGTCTAAAAAATAGATTCCCATTTGTTTTCTGCTGTTATCCCAAATAGTAAAATCCAGATTAAAGTTAAATGCATTCCTAATGTTCAGTAAAGACAAATTACATCATATATTTGATGTATGATGGTACTCAAAAATCCTAGGCACTGAATTTTCTCTTGGAGGGTAATAACAGTGTAACTTTTCCATCACTTGCTGTTACTGTTGAAACTAGAAACTTGACATGTTTTTTTTAAGTTTCTTTTCTTCATTAATGGATTTCAAGTCATCATGTCCTAGCCTTCCCTTTGTGAATTGGCCCTACATCTGAACATATAATTAATTTCCACTCTTCCATACATCTTAAAATTTCACACATGAGAAGAAACATACTAAGAAAGTGACAATATCACTGTCCAGATACAAAGAAACATCATCACAGGGAGATAATGAAACTATTTATTTTAAAGCCAAACCACTAGGAAAATATATTACAGCCTTGACAGAGCAAACAGACAGGCTATACTATCATTTCAAGTAATAAATTTGTAAAAAAGACAACATGCTCCTTATCCAGAAGTTAAGGTGCCATGCTGGGGCAGGAATACTGCATGTTGCAAAGGCCCCAGGCAAAAATGGTAAACGTTACTGTGTGGGTTGTCCCTCCTTTGCTCTCAAAGTGGGAGTGGGTGTCACAGTTTTTCCTAGCCCAAGCTGTTTACTTTTTAACTTTCCTGTTGCCAGGGGATTATCTCCATAAGGCTCTGTTAATTCAGGGAACTAAATAAGCAATGCTGGATTTAGGCTTTTGTTGCATTCTGTTCTATGAAAAGCTGGTTTTTTTTTCTTCCAAGGACAGTACTTCACAATTCCCTTAGCTAGTGAACAGTCACTGTTTTACTATTTCCAGATACTAGTATATGTATCACAATCAAAATTCCTCTCTTAAAGGGGAAAAGATTATTCTGTCACTTTGCTGCAGAATGCTGGTCTCTGCTTCCCATACTTAATGTGACATTGCCTCTTATGTTTTTGCAGTGGTCTCCCAGCTGAGAGATGCAATAAAAATGTCAAGAAATCCGTATCTTGATGGCCATAAAGGGTATACACAAGGAAGCTTGAAGCTTTCCAAGTTCTTATTCAAACTATTCTCCCTCTCAGATTCACATCTTAAGTCCACTTCATGCCTTGTATATAAAAAACTACCAAATAAAATAAAGATCTGGTAATCTTTTCCCTCTCCTAGATTAGTGATCTCCTGGATTTTGTTTTACAGCTTATGGAAAATGGTATGTTACTTCTGGTAAACAGGAGGTTGGCAACAAACAAAAAACACCTCTTCTCAAACTCTACCAGGTCACTGGCAGTCTGGAAGAACCTGCCATCCTGTAGATACCTGTGTTGTAAGAATCTGGTACCTTAGAGGACTCTGGCTTGGTACAAGGGAGCTTTCTACTGTCAGGATAACCACTTGCCATGTAAAATTTAGGCTCTAAAAGGCTCTCCCATCCTTTCACTCAAATTTTAGCACCATTTTTTTTTTTTTCCCCATTTCATTTTCTTGGATCAAGACACAAAGGAACCAGTGTCCTAGAGTCAAGTGATATATGCCTTAAACTTGCTGCCATCCTTAGTTTCTTCATTCATATAAACTTTGCTTAAGAGACTAAAAATTCCCAATCCTTTTAAAATAGATTCCTGCTCTGAGCCCCAATGGTCACTGGCAAGAACTTTTATTTCCCAATGGATGAGAGAGACTCTTTCATCTTCTTGGTCATAGTTGGGATGAGTTGCATGTGGTCATCCACACACTTGGTCACACAACTGTCCAGTTGCCGCTTCACCTGAAGCTCTTTATTCCCAGCATCTATTGAATCTTTGGCTTTGTCGTTGCAATGCATGGTACACCGGGCCAGGCGGTCCTAAAGCAAGAAGGAAGAGAAGGCTGAGAGGCTGGGTTCCATTTACTAAGTGCTCATCATGTGCTAGTCTTGGCATTCATATCTGGGTCAGTTAAAGGGATACGAAGTTCAATTAATTAAGATTGTCTTGGGTGAAACAGAAGGTCACACCAGGAAGATCCAGACAAACATTACTAGAAAGAAGGGGAACAAGAGGATAAATTATGTGGAAACCGCTGTACTATCTTGAAACATCTTGATTCTTTATTGTCTGTTTTTGTGACAGAGGAACACTCAATTCAATTCAAATATTTATTGAGGGCCAGTCATTTTTCTAATGTTGTAGAATATAGCAATGAGTAAACAGATACAAGTTCTTGCCCCCATGGAACTTGCAGTTCAGTGAGGGGAGAGACCAACAAAATCAGTAAGTGGACCTGTTGAGGAAACCATTGGACATATGAATCTGGAGTTCAGGAGTGAGGTCTGGTCCTGAGATGTGAATGTAGGAGTTATCCGATACAGATGATACTACAACAATGAGACCAGACAAGTAATTAGAAAAAAATTAGAAAAAGAGACAGGGTTCCAGTATAGCCTGGGCATTTCCAACGCTCAAGAGATTGGAAAGGAAAGTGCCAGCAAAGGAGGCCAAGAAAGAGGGAAAGGGAGAGAGGTGCTCTGATGGCCAAAGGATAAAGTGCTTCAGAGAGGTGAGGGAGTCACTGCATAATGATGCAGATAGGTTGATTAAGATGAGGACTGCACAATGATCATTGGATTTATCCCCAAGGAGGTGCACTCAAACTGCAAGAGCAGTTCTGGTACAGTGGAAGGTGGAAGTCTGCCTGAATCAAGACTACAAAGAGAATGGAAGGAGAAAGTTATATAGTAATCCAAGAACCAAGTTTTCAAAGACCTCATCTATAAAATTAACTGTCAAATGAACAAAGAAATCCTTTGGAGGGTTTTCCATGATCTTGGAGAAATTATCCCTTCATAATGGCAGTAATTTTGAAGAGTTTTTGTATAGCACAATTGTAAAAAATGTACCATACATAAACTAATTTATTTTGAGAGGTGGTGGTGGTGGGGTCTCTCACTATATTGGCCCTGGCTGGGTTTGAACTCCTTCCTGGGTTCAAGTGATCCTCCCACCTCCCTCACCTTTCTTAGTAGCAGGGACTATAGGCATGTGCCATCATGCTTGATTAGGTGTGATTCTTTTTCCTGTGAATGGACTCTCAGGCTATGAGAGACTGGTTCAGAAGAGGGCTCTAAATATACATGGAAGAAGGGAATAAAATGAAAAGGTAAAAGGCAGTTCTCTTAGGAATGTCAGGGGGCGTTTCTGAGCCAGGCATCAGTCAACAAAAATGCTTCATATAAATGACCACTCCCAGTGACACCAGAACTGCCCCTTGGGTGAGGCAAGCAGGGGTAGTCTTGGGTGGGTCTTGTAAGTTCACAAAATAAATGCAGGGTTTTCCTCTAATCGTGTACCTTTAAAGACTGTCTTATTCTACTTTCCTGGGAATTCTATCTTAAAAATGGATCAACATACGTTTTAGAAGATTTTATACTACATAGCATACACAGTATCTGTACGTGTCTAAATCACTCCAAACTTTACAACAAAAAGTATAAGGGCTTTTGGTCATAAACTCCCCTGGCAACTCCTTATTTTTTTTGTCCTGAAGATTTACCCAGGGGCCCTTAACCCACTGAGCCATATCCCCAGTCCTTTTTTATTTTGAGACAGTGTCTTCTTAAGTTGCTTAGGTCCTTGCTAAATTGCTGAGGCTGGCTTTGAAATTGTGATCCTCCTGCCTCAGCCTCCTGAGCTGCTGGGATTGCAGGCTTGTGCCACCACACCAGGTCTGGTAATTCCTTTTTACATCATTGTTTTATGGAAAAAGATAGTTCAATTTAATACTCAACTTTCAGGATCTTTTCAAAATTTCAAACCCTGGGAAGATTGATTAGCCATAGGACTATTACAAATTTAAACGGAAATAAGACACTAAAGCCAAAAGCTCTGAACAAACACTTGTTATCTCCTGCAGAGTACATCAAGGACTAGACACCTCTATTTGGGGTATTCCTCACCTGGAACTTCTCCAACTCACTGGTCACCAAGGCCTGGGCTTGAGCCAGAGGTGCATGGCAACGCTCAATGCACTGGTGTACTTGCTGCATGGAAGCCTGGCTGTCCTCACAGCAGCTGGCGCTGCACCGGAACATGAGGCCCTGGGGAGAGAGGACAGAGCCTGGTCAGGTAGAAAAGCTTCAGAGGGACAGAGATGATCAAGGAGTAATACAAGGCTTAGGAGGTTACATGTGTATTTACATGTCCCTCTTAACCTGCTTTTACCTTCCATTAGAATAGATATCAGGACCTTAAAACAACGACCAAGAAAATTATCCTGTGCTTAGTACAGTGTTTCATGGCATTCTTATGGCTAGCTCATTGGTACCTGTTGGTACCAATGGCTGAGTGGATAGGGAAGAACTGGACAGGTGAAACCAGGTAGCCCACAGGTACAGAGGTCGGCAACCTAGTAATCTTACTTCCACCAAATGGCATTCGACCAATTAATCCTTGACTCAAGGGACAGTATAAAGGAAACCCACAATCCGGTGAGGGAGGCGGGACGAACAACCACAAAACATTTAGGGGGGGTCAAAGCAGAACAGTACACAAACTAGCGTTGTGTGATGCAAGGTTCGGGGCAACAGAACCGGGCATGACCTGGCTATTGGGGAGACAGGGAGATTTTTTTCTACTTGACCTTCCATCCTGGCCGTGTCCTTTCTAGGTCTCGGGCTGTTCACCTGCGTAAGGGGCCGAGCCAGAGAGGATGGGCGGAGGGGCGGGACGAACGCCCCACACCCAAGCCTTCTAACTCTGGCCGGTGGAACCCTCTCACCCAGGTCGAACTGGGTGGACAACGGCCTAGCGCGTGGCCGGGCCAAGGATTTCACCCGATAAACCTAAGCTCCAGAAGCCCTGCCTGAGGGCGAGGCGGGCTGAAGGACGCCACGGTCACCCCAGAGGCGCCCAGACCCGGTCTGCAGGGATGGGACAGCGGTGCCGGGCATAGAGCAACAGCTGAGGGAGTCTGGGAATCAGACCGCGGGAAAGGGGACCTCAGTTCGGCCCCCACCTTGTTACCTGCATCTTCCGGATGTTCTCCCTCTCCACACTCTTCACCATGGAGTCCACCGCCTCCTGCACCCGGAGCTGCTGCACCTCCGCCATGGCGACCCCGCGCAACGCCGCGCCGGCGCCCACATGGACTCAGCGCAGGTTCCGCCCCCCGCCGCCGCGTCCCGGCTCTCCGGCCCGCCCTCCCCAGGCCCGTGCTGCCCCCTGGCGTCCAAAGGGAGCAACTGCACACCAGCGTTTGCGCACGCCGCACAGTCCCTGGTCCGCCTCCCGCAGGCTCGCGCTCAGCCAGCCACCTGCAACCGCGGGGATGTGCGCCCGCCGCGCTGCGGCTGGTTGCCCACCTGCCTCCCCTTTTTTTTCTCTCCTCCATTACTTCTTCTTCCGTTCCATCCTTAAAATTCTTAAAAAAAAAAAAAAAAGTGGAATTAACATACAAACACCCAGATCTTAGGTGTACAACTTGATGAGTTTTAACAAGCCGTATCCATTGCCAAACTCCGCTCTGTTACTATAGATTACATTTTTCCCATTCTAAAGCTTCATGTGCATGTGATTATTGAGCATATACTCATTGTGTCTAGCTTTTTTTTTTTCCCCATTTAGCATAATGCTTTTGAAGTAGAACCATGTTTTTGGTTCCTTTTTTGCTGCCGAGGAGTATCACTTTGAATGGGCAACTACACTTTATCCTTTCCCTTGTTGGAAGGCATTTTTGTCTTGTCCATTTATTAGCTATTATGAATAAAGCAGTCACTAGGAACATCTCTTAGCAAGTCTTTTGCAAGACACAGAATTTCTTTAATCTTGGGTAAATATCTAGAAGTGAAATTAGGTAAATGTGTGTGTGTGTGTGTGTGTGTGTGTGTATGTATATATATATATATATATATATATATATATATATATATATATATATATAAAATAAAAAATTAGCATCAAGGGCAGGGCGGGGGGTACAGATATCCAATCAGTGTTGAAGCATGTATGTGAAAGCAACAGGAGGCTGTTTTTGAACTCTGGAGTGGTTCTATCTAGCATGCCCCACTGGCCCCCCGCCCCCTCATCTTTACTATCCTAAACGTTCATTTATCAAACACATTGTGGGCACTGTGCTAGGTAGGATCTTGGGTGCAGAAGGTAGCATCAGTGGAGAAGGGGAAGTTGACAGTTGCAGGTAGTATTGGAATAACAGTGCTATAGGAGATGGCCCCACGGGCAAGAAGGAAATGAACGCCCAGGTGCCCCAGGAAAGCCTTTGCATTCAATCTGATTGAATTGAGGAGCGGGCCTTCGCTGGGCATACAAGAGTCTCGGAGGCCAGGCTCCGTAGGCTGTCATGAGCAAAACAGAGAGCAAACCAGATTGAAGCCTTGGGGAAGTGCCTGGAGCGGGGAAGGAGACTAGCGGGTGAGTGGGACACAAAGGAAATGAGGTCCTATGGGTGGAATTCAGGCATTTGCTGCCATTGGACACTAGATGGCAGGGCAACTCTGGTTAGAGGGCAGTGGGCATCTGGACTCCAACCATGATCCTTTCAAGGAAATTGTTCTTGCCCACACCGTGGCGCGCGCCCTGTAATCCCATCAGCTCTGGAGGCTGAGGCAGGAGGATGGAGAGTTCAAAGCCAGCGTTAGCAAAAGCGAGATGCCAAGCAACTCAGTGAGACCTGTCTCTAAATAAAATACAAAACAGGGTTGGAGATGTGGCTCAGTGGTCAAGTGCCCCTGAGTTCAATCCCCAGTCCCCTCTCCTCCCCCAAAAGAAAGTTGTTCTTGGACTGGGGTGTAGCGCAGTACTTACCTCCGGCGGCCGAAGTCTTTGGTTTGATTTTCTAGCATCAATAAAGAAAAGACCATCATCCCAAAGTTGTTCTTTTGTCATCAGACCCACGTGCCAATGAACCCCCTGGAAATCCATGTTTCAGGGTCCATGACATTCTTTCCACTTAAAATCAGGCTACAGACTGCTCCCAGCAGCAGCTGGAACCCAGATGATGCTAGTGGCCAGGTGTTGTTTTAAGTTTTTTTTTTTTAATGGATTATCTGATTTAATTTCCACAACAATTCTCTGGGATGGTTACTTTGTTATGCACTTTCCCCCACTCAGGGGCAGAAATCCCAGGCCTAAGAGGTGAAGTCACTTGCCAAAGGTTGCAAGCTAGACAACCAACCCTGATGGGCTGACATCCATTTCTTACTGTAGAAGTAAGAAATCTCTTTTGTCCAGGCCTGAGAGGCTGTTGTAAACAGAACAATTCCAACAAGCTTTGAAGTTTTGGAGAAGTGGCTGGAATAGGAATCTCAATGTATATTAAGTTATAAATCCCATGGAAAGTTCTTTCTTTCTTCTTTAGGGCATAGTCTAAAACTTTGCCCCCGTATTCCTAAAATGTCAGACTAAATATTTCTGGCAACTTCTAGGTGTAGGAGCCCAGTTAATTATACTAAAATGAGTTAAAAAGTCTTCCAGTAATATGTCTTTGTCAGTTTATGCAAACTAGTATATGCAAAATGAATGGCTTTTTAAAAATGTAATTTTTATTGTTGTTGTTTATTTTTTATATGGTGATGGGGATTGAACTCAGGGCCTCACGCATGCCAGGAGGCACTTTACCACTGAGCTATCTCCCCAGCCCCCAAATAAATGGCTCTTTAGTTTTTATGAAAAGTGATTCCTGACTTCCAGTTGGCTTTGGACATCAATGGGAAGCATGGTGAAAGCAGAGTTTAATCTCATGTTAGGAAGCTCAGATACCTGATTGTATTTATTATACTGGTGCTCTGGGAATAGATAATGAGGTTTCAGGATTATCTGGCTCTAGCCTTGACTGACTCACTGGAAGCAAGTCTGAGTTCTTTTAGGATCTGGGGTGCTTAGTTATGTAGTCTTGATTTCTTTCTGATCTCTACTGCACTTCTGATCTCCACTGAACTCAGGTCTTTGGGGGAGGCCCAACAGTGGCAGATCTGCTGGAGTGTCACTCCAGCAGAGACAATGGCCCTAGATGGATCAGGGCTCTTCCCTATTATATTTAGGATGTGGGTGGGACAAATGGGGACCTGAAGAGCTGGGATGAGGGGAGGAGTGAATTTTGCTCATTGCTGCCACATTTTCTAATCCTCAGGTTAGTAGTGGGTGACAGCCAAAGAACTAGCTATAGCCAACTCTGGTTGAAGAATTCTGGATGAACATTTATGGATCAAAGAGATCATTTAATGAGCATTTCTTATGTTATCATTTTCAAATTATGATACTCCTTGGTAGATTAGGAAGCCTTGCTGGGGAAAATACAACACTCACCCAAAGGACAGTATTTTCTGCAGAACAAGGTATTCAACCTTTTAGAAGCCTAAAGTATTAAAATACATTTGAAACTTTCAATGGTTATTTTATGTTTATTTTATAAAAATAAATAAAGCAAATGTTTTGTGATATATCATACCACATAAAAGTCTCTTGAATCTATGCACATCTCTCTAGCCTACTATTTACCACCCTAAAGTTTTCATTATTATTATTTGCTTGGGCTGCTATAATTGGCCATGCTTAAGTTTTTGCATATCTTCCAATTGAGTCATCTTTTATTTGGCCTGTAGAATATATTTATATAGTCTTATTGGGCTGGGGATGTGGCTCAAGCGGTAGTGCGCTCACCTGGCATGCGTGCGGCCTGGGTTCGATCCTCAGCACCACATACAAAGATGTTGTGTCCGCCAAAAACTAAAAAATAAATATTAAAAAATTCTCTCTCTCTCTCTCTCTCTCTCTCTCTCTCTCTCTCTCTCACCTCTCTCTCTCTATCTTAAAAAAGTATTAAAATACATTTGAAACTCTCAATGGTTATTTTATGTTTATTTTATAAAAATAAATAAAGCAAATATTTTGTGATATATCATACCACATAAAAGTCTCTTGAATCTATGTACATCTCTTTAGCCTACTATTTACCACCCTAAAGTTTTCATTATTATTATTTGCTTGGGCTGCTATAATTTGCCATGCTTAAGTTTTTGTATATCTTCCAATTGAGTCATCTTTTATTTGGCCTGTAGAATATATTTATATAGTCTTATAATGAGCTCTTTGTCAATTGAAAGTGTCACAAATATCTTTTCTATTGTATGACTTGCCTTTTCACTTTTTAAATAACATGAATTGATGAAAGAAATCTTAATTTAAGTGTAGTCCTAGTTGTAATTTTCGCCTTCATTGGTCATTCTTTTTGCATTTTGTTAAAAAATTTGTGAACTGCAAGACATTAATGCATTCTTAAGATGCTAAAAATTGTATTTGTTTATTTTTATTCAGTCTTTTACCTTTTTAGTATATGCATTCTAATTCTATAAATGTCTCTTAATACTGCTTTAGCTATTGCCACGTTTCAATGTGTAGTATTTTTTTCAAATATTTTCTAATTTCCATTACAAATTCTTCGATCCATAGGTTATTTAGAAAAGTATTTTTTAATTTCCAAACAGATGGGTAATTTTTAGGTAATTTTTTTGTGATTTGATTATGGTCAGCAAACTACTCTGTATAATTTTGGTCTTTTGATTTGTTGAAACTTGCTTTATGGTATCAGAGAAGTCTTTTCTGATTGGCTCCCTTCCATCATGTATGCTTCTCTGTCATGTATTTTCTTAGCACCTTGTACTGTGACAGTACCTGTCACTACAGCTCATTACTTGTCCCAGATTTTTCTTTGATAGATTAAGCACTCAAAGAGAACAGGGACCATGTGTGTTTTTCATTGCTGTTTCCAATTTCTTTGCTTAGTGTCTGGCACATACTAACTCTTTAGTAAAGATTTGTTTAATGACTGAATAAACTAATTAATTTCATTAAAAAGTAATTAATCAAGTTACTAAAAATAATTGGAAACCAGAGAAAAGCAACAATAAATAGATAAAAGTGTAAAAATCCATACTACCCTACTATTTTACTTTTTTTGCAGTGCTGGACATTGAATCCAGGTTTTTTGTGAGGGGGTGGGTACTGGGGATTAAATTCAGGGACACTCAACCACTGAGCTATATCCCCAGCCCTATTTTTTTTTTTTTTTTTTGTGGTGCTGGGGATTGAACCCAGGGCCTTGTGCATGTGAGGCAAGCACTCTACCAACTGAGCTATATCCCAGCCTTAGTGTCTCACTTTTGATGAGGCTGGCTTTTAATTCTCTATCCTCCTACCTTAGCCTCCCGAGAGCTTCTGGGATGATAGGCATATGCCACTGTACCCAGTCATTTATTTATTTTTAGTCTGACTTCAAGATACACACAAGGCATTCACTGCCAGGTGTAGGAGGGACATAATACAATGATAACAGTTAAATCTTTCAGTTAATTCTTTGTATTTTATTTAGAGACAGGATCTCACTGAGTTGCTTAGTGCCTCACTTTTGCTGAGGCTGGCTTTGACCTCTCAATCCTCCTGCCTCAGCCTCCTGAGCTGGTGGGATTATAGGCGTCTGCCATTGTGCTGGGCCAGGTTTTTTTTTTTTATAATATTGTTTTTAGTTCTAGATGGACTCTCAATGTCTTTATTTATTTTTATGTGGTGCTGAGGATCGAACCCAGTGCTTCACACATGCAATGCAAGCACTTTGCCACTGAGCTATAGTCCCAGCCCCTGTTTTTGTTTTTGTGTTTTGGACCAGAGATTGAACCCAGGGACATTTAACCAATGAGTGACATTCCAGCCCTTTTTATTTTTTATTTTGAGACAGGGTCTTGCTAACTTGCTTAGGGACTTGCTAAATTTCTGAGGCTGGCTTTGAACTTGCAATCCTGGTATCAGAGAAGTCTTTTCTGATTGGCTCCCTTCCATCATGTATGCTTCTGTCTCATGTATCTTCTTAGCACCTTCTACCCTGTCAGCTTCCCAAGCAATTGGGATTACAGGCATATGCCACTACGCCCGGCCTACTATGAATCCAGGGTTTTATTTATGCTAGGTAAGTGCTCTACCACTGAGCTGAATCTCTGGCTCTTTTAAATTTTACTTTGAATTTTTATTTGCTAAGCTTTATGGGCTGGGCTTATAACTTGTGATCTGAGGCTTGTGCCTCAGCCTCCTGGGTAGCTGGGATTACAGGTGTGTACCACTACACCCAACAGTATTCTGATCCTTCCTTCCTTTCCTTTTCCTTCCTTCCTTTCTTCTATTTATAAATGATAAATGTTTATTTCTTCCCTATCATCTGAAGATAAGAAGTCTAGGGTTCATATGGCAGCTCCATGATTTTTCTGATTGTTTTTCCATGTCCATCTATATGGTATATGGTATTGATTTATTTATATGGATTTATGTCTTTCCAATCTTTTTTTCCTATGTGTTGTTTTTTTAATATTTTATTTTTTAGTTATATTTGGACATAATACCTTTATTTTGTTTATTTATTTTTATGTAGTGCTGAGGATCGAACCCAGGGCCTTTGTACGTGCTAGGCGAGTGCTCTACCTCTGAGCCACAACCCCAAACCCCTATGTGTTGTTTTTAAAAAAACATTGCAGTAATAAAATATATATGCTTGGATACTTTGCTTATAAGTGTTTTCATGTCATTATGCAAAAATAAAGGGAAACATAGCATGTAGTCAGTGGTTAAGGTTAAGTAGAAGAGGACTGGAATTAAAATACAAATGTTAAGGTTTGAACAAGTGCGCCTGACCAGCGTGGGTGGCTGAACTTAAGTTATCTGAGGCCTGCCTGGTTTCAGGTTGCTCTGGGGCAGCTTATGTGAATTTGGGGTGATGCAAATTAAAACTCAGACACAAAATACCTTTACACAAGCTTCAGGAGGGCTTTCCCTGGCTCCCGGCCTCAAGCTCCCCAAAAAGGAGAACAAGGGAAAGTCATGAGAGGCGGGTGAAAGAGAGGGCAAACATGTTCAGAAGTGGGCTTTTATTTGGGGGGATGCTGTTTCTTCAAACATTCTATCCAAAAAAAAGCAGAAGGGGTAGGATTACAAGGGAACAGGTGAGTGTAACTCAACCCCAGCAGGGACGCCTGCACCTGGAGGCATGCCTTGTTTTTTGAGCTGAGACTACATCTAAGTCACTACAAAATGTAGTAATTGGTCAGAGCCCCCTATGTCAGGACTTAAAGGTGTGTTCATTCAGGGTGGCTTCCCACAGTGGAGTCCCAGGGAAGGCTCAGACTCCAGAGGGGTAATGTCAATGGGTTAGGTTTATGATCAGAGAGGGTCTTGGGCAGCCTCAGGGGTTTTCCAAGGCTCAATGTGCCTCGGAGCTGCCCCAGAGCAACGTGAAACCAGACAGGCCTCAGATAGCCTGGGAGCACTCTGTCCTATGGCCCAGAAGGGGAGCTGCCTAATGATCTCCAGGCAGCTGAAGCAAGCACAGAGCCCAGAGGGCTAGACTTGGACAGATCCTGTGGTGGCTGGCGTGAGCTTTTCCCTTGGAGAAGCCAGTGTGGGCAGGTGATATGATTTACCCTCCCACCAAGTATCTTGTCACTGAGATGTAGCTCTGGTGCAGGCTTCTAAATTGATTGAGATTACCTGGCAGACGGTAGCTCAAATTTAGAAATTTCATAGACTTAGAAAAATAAAATTATATGGAAGCTTGTGGACTGAGATTTGTATTAGCCAAGTATGTTCCTTAGATGAAGAATACAATTGGAAAACACAGCACAACACACACACAACACACATGGGCTGGGGTTGTGGCTAATAGTACAGCGCTTGTCTAGCAAGTGTGAGGCCCTGGGTTCAATTCTCAGCACCACATAAAAATAAATAAATAAAGGTATTGTGTCCAACTAAAACTAAAAAATAAATATTAAAAAAAAGGAGGGGCTGGGGATATAGCTCAGTTGGTAGAGTGCTGCCTAGCATTCATAAGGCCCTTGGTTCAGTCCCCAGCATCTCCAAAAAAATAAAATAAAATAAAATAAAAAAGGAAAACACACACACATACACACACACACACACACGCATGCTCCATGGGCATCTTCAGTGACTAAGAAAATGGGAGTTCTACTTCTCTTCTCAGGATGCCAGAACCAGCTCTTTATCTTCCCATTTCTAGGCTATGAGAAGGCACTCTTCTGGTTGCTTTCTGTGTCCAGATGGACCTCAGCAACCAACTCACTATTCCTGGAGTGGGACCTGAATGACATTAGCCATTCCCTGGGTCCAGCACCCTTATCCCTCCAAGACTATTAAAACTACCTTTGTTGAACCCTATGACCATCTGTGCTCCAAACCTTCATGAGTTTTCTAAACTGTAAATATGGTGTTATTGATAGTTCCCCCACATCCATTGTCCACTCAAAGTCCCCCACCAGCTTTCCAGAGGAAAGTTCTGCCTTCTTAGGATGGATCGTCAGGCCCATCAGGATCTGCCCATAACCTTCCTGTTCACACCAGCTCTCCAGATCTTCCTTACCATGTGCCACCCATGTCCAGCCACTTACAGTCCTGGCTGGGCACAATCAGGAGCCACTTGTCAAAAGAAACTAACTTTATTTTTAGAACCACACACGCCAAACAAAACAGCCTCTCAGGAAAAACCCTCAGAGCCTCAACTGCCACCACCGGCTTTCCACAAGCCTCTCTCTCCCACACAAGCTTCTCCCCACCTCTCACAATCCTCCTGCTCTTGAGGCCGATTGGCTGGGTCACGTGGGCGGAGCCAAAAAAGTCCCCCAATGAGCAGCTCCGTGGTCTGAAAGGGCAGGGAAACAGCCCAATGAGCATCACCGCAGAGGAGCCAATCAGCTAGATGTTGCTGGGGCCGCTGTGAGCCAATCATCAGCCGGCAGCTGGAAGTTTGCTGGCAGCTGGAAGTTTGCTGGGGCCCCTTCGGCTGTGGCTCTCAACAGTCCCTTAAATGTGTCTTCATCCCTTTTCAAGCCTCTGGGCTCCTGTGTATCCCCAGCCCTGCCCCAACTCCCTTCTCCTGTGGGATCCTCCTTAAGCCTTGACTCAAAAGCCACACAAGGAGGTCCTGCCCCCGTGGGCTCCCAAAGTGTTGTGTTATCTGACCCCTCCCATTGTGATCTTATTATCCTTTCAGAAAACAGGGGTCTCAAACTCACCCACCTTTTGCCCTGGCGGGAGCATGGGCAGGTTAAGTTGACTTGGTGTAAGACCTGTGTGTGAAGAATGATGGGGACTAGGCAGACTGAAAAATATATTCTCAATTTTTTCCCTCAAACTCTATGTGCCCCCACAAAAAATGGTAACCCAGGCCTGGCACCTCTTCAGTAAGCCCATTATTCTTTTCTTTATTTTTATCCCCCTAGATGGTGAGCCTCTGGAGACTGTCCAGGGTGCTGTTCTTTGCATTCTCCTTAGCACTGGTTTCAGTATAACACAGACCTCACTAGGGGATGTTGGCTGAACTCTTTGATTTTTCTCTGTCAACAGGGGCTATTGACAGAGAAAAATCAAGCCCCTTGTGGAGAAATAACTTTAACCAGAGTCACAGACGGAAGAGAGGGGTGGAGGGTGGGGATTACCTGGTGGGACCTGCCTGGAAGTTGTTCCCAACCCTGTTTGACTCTCCAGCCTGATGACTCTAATTGAGACTTTTCCTCTTTTGGGTCTCAGTTTCTAATCTGAGACCCAAATCTGTAACCCCTAGCCAGTTTCAGGGAAGTATAAATAGTATTTTTGGATTCTTAGAAGAAAATCTCTTTTAACATAGAGGATTATTATTGTGAGTCAAATCACTGAACATATGAGCCAATGCTCACCGGAAAAAGCAACAGAGTTCTCCTTGTGGGAAATTCTATGATTCATATATAACAAACCCAACAATACTTGAGAGGGTTCCACCCAAATCAGCTCTTTTTCTTATTCTCACCTGGCAATAACTCTGGTGGGCAGAGAACAAAGCTTCCTTGGAGAAACTGGTGGTCTAGTTCCAAGGGGATTGGGCAGATGGGCAAGATGCGGCTTTTGAAATGTCCCCTGTGATCACTTTCCTCTATTAATACCATCACATTGCGGTAATGCTCCTTGTTGAAGAGTGGGGTCTGGAGCTGGACCTACACTGAGAGCTGAGTAGAGCTCATCTTTCTTATCTGGGATATTGCCTTGAATAATGATAACAGTAGCATCTGTTAATTGAGCACATACTGGGGGGATAGATATTCTAGGTGCTATGGGTGGAATCTCTAATCCTTTCTGCAGGGTGGTGGGTGTTACTTTTATCCTTTTGACAGGGAAGTGTCAAATAAAAACAAATCCAGGTTTAGTAAGAAGATATTTTAATTCAAAAGATTGTTGCAACAGGAAGGAGGACTATTGCCCTAAGGAAGGATGCTATTGCAATAGAGAACACCCTGTCATCATTAGATTTGCAAGCCTCAAAAGCTGGGCAAGAGTTTTCCAGTTGTAGATGAGTAAACAAAGCAAGAAAGAACCAAGTGTGGGGAAGTGGGATGAAAGGATGGCATGATCAGCAGAGAGGAGACGGGAGATTTTATTCTGAGGCCAGCTTTGTCTGGGAGGGATCTTAAAGGAGGGTTATATGCTGGCTCAGGCTAGGAGTAGACCAAGTTCAGGGCCTGGAGAGAGAAGAAAATCTCAATCCAAAATATGGTTTACAAGCCCCTTATTCTGATTGATCAATGAGGACAAGCAGTTCAGCTTGTCATTTTAAGGCAAAGAATGGGAATTTGTAGGGACTATGTCTGGCCTGGTCCTAGTTATCAAGGGAGGCATCTGTGGGTCTTCTCTAGGTCACACGGGAAAATATGGTTCCTATCAGTAGGCTGTTTTTCTGGGACACAAAGGAATTTCTAACCTTTATTGTTTTCCAAAACCACTGGGCTCATATGAAATTCAACATTGTCAGGAGAAAGTGGTTTTAAAGGTCAAATAAATTGTCTAAAGTCACAGAGCTAGAACAGTGGAAAAGGGACTCAAATGAGATCTGATGACTCCCAAACCCATACATACTCCCCGGCTCCTATGGAACTTACTGGTCTAAAATTGTGTCAGTGCCTCTTGCCAGCCATCTTGCTAAATTTCTGAGGCTGGCCTTGAACTTGTGATCCTCCTGCCTCAGCCTTCTGAGTTGCTGGAATTATAGGTATGTGCACCATGCCTGACTCTGAAGATATATTTTTTTCAACTGTAAGTCATAACTCATTAATGTGCATTGAAATACATTTAGGTGATCATAACTAGTACTTTGTTTATTTTTTAAAAATATTTTTAGTAGTAGATGGACACAATACCTTTATTTTATTTATTTTTATGTGGTGTTGAAAAATCAAACCCAGTGCCTCACATGTACTAAGCAAGTGCTCTACCACTGAGCTACAGCCCCAGCCTATAACTAGTACTTTAAAAAAACAAACTAGAATAGACTAGAATGAAACAGAAAATATTGAAATAGTATATTGTGCTGGTAAGGATAAAAGGATTGTTTTGTGAAAACTTTTATCTCAGATGTGTATGTGTGTGTATGTGTGTAAAAGGTGTGTAAAATTATTAACTCTTGTAAGAAAAAATAACCAAAACAGTTTTGGCACCATAATAAATGCACAAATAACTGGGATGGGAACCGAGTTCATAGATCAGTCATGCCTTTTATTCAGCAGTAGAGTTAGGCATCAGAGGGGCTCACTTTCTAGGTAGGAAAATAGCCCACCAGTTACAGAAGGGGTTTGGGTTTTTATAGATTACACTGACAGATGACTTAATCTCTTTAACAGAATGTTTCAGTTTGGGCATTCAATAAACAAGTTGTGAGAATTTGAAACTTGTTTTTTTTTTTGGGGGGGGATGTGGGGTACTAGGGATTGAACTCAGGGGCACTCAAACACTGAGCCACATCCCCAGCCCTATTTTGTATTTTATTTAGAGACAGGGTCTCACTGAGTCATTTAGTGCCTTGCCATTGCTGAGGCTGGCTTTGAACCCGCAATCCTTCTGTCTCAGCCTCCAAAGCTGCTGGGATTACAAGCATGTGGCACTGTGCCCGGCTGAAACTTGTTTTTATGCAATGTTTTTATTGGGGAAGGATGGAGGGTCCAGCATTCAGTGCTTATCTCTTTCCCTCCAGGGTCTATTGTACTGACACTAGGAAAAAATTTATTGGGAAAGGATCAGTGCTTGTCCTTTTCCCAGGGACTGCCATTTTAAAATTGATGAATACTCCTTCCCAGGGATTGTCCTATCACTGGGGAAAGATTTATTGTGAAGGATCAATGTTTTGCCTTTCTCCACAGGGATTGTTAATACCCTGTCTTGGGTGTTGTCATTTCCCATAGCCTTCAACTCTTACCATGGGTAATGGTCCAAAGAGTTTGGAAAGCCTGAGCTGAGGGATTGTGTAGGACACACAGATAGGTTCTGTTGAAACATTGATCTACGGGTTCAATCTTGGACTGAGCAACAAGCTCTTTTGTGTGTTCTCAGCTTACCTCTGACAAGTTGACCTTCAGCTAACTCAGTGCCAGAGCCACTCCCTTTTCCCTTCCTTCCTTTTCTCTTCTGTAAATTGTAGACAGTGTTATTAGGTCTCAGGGGTGTAGTTAATGGTTCTGAGGTATGAGGTAAATAATTATTATTGTTGCTGGGAATTCTGTATTTCCCTCTCTCTCCCTCTTATTACTTTGGTTGTCATAATAAAAATAATAATGATGGTAATGATAATGATTCATGGAACCTTCTGTGGGTCAGGCTTTGGGAGCTGAAGTGGTGAGGAGCCTCCATAAGGAAGGACAGTTGTGGGGTAGTGTTCAGTTTGTCTGGGAGGAGGGGCCTGAGCCTGTCACACACACTTTTTTTTTTTTTTGTACTGGAGATTGAACCAAATCTCCAGGGGTGTTTTACTACTGAGCTCCATCCTCAGGCCTTTTATATTTTTTGAGACATGGTGTTTTTAATTTGCTGAGGGTCTCACTAAGTTGCCAAGGCTGGCCTGGAACTTGAGATCATCCTACCTTAGCCTCCCAAGTCACTGAGATTATAGGCATGTACCACCCCACCCGACCCTGTCATTCACACTCTTAACTCAAAGGGCTCTGCTTCTCATTATAATGAAAGTCCATTTTGGGAAATTTGGTTGAAGTCTTTGGATATATGCTGGTCTTAGGCTTTCTTTTTTTTTCTGGAACTGTTTATTTATCTCTAAAATGGGCAGAATTGAATTAATCCATATCTATGGTTCTCATCAATTTTACACCCTTTAACATCCTTTACCAAAGAGACTGAGAAACCCTTGCTAATTGAGAAATATACCAGGTAGCCACATTTTGGAGAGTCAGAGGTGAGGAAAGGTTTGTTCTAAGGTGTGTTAGTTAGCTTTCTGTCACTGTAACAAATACCTGAGATAATCAAATTTAAAAGGAGAGGTTTATTTTGGGTCACAGCTTTGGAGGTTTCAGTTCATGGTTGATTGGCCCATTGCTTTTGGTCCTATGGTGAGGCAGAATATCATGGTGGGAACTCATGACAGGGGAAGTTGTTTACTTCTGGCATCTGGGAAGAAAAAGGGAGCGAAGGATCTGGGGTCCCATTATACTCTTCAAGGGCATGCCCCAGTGACCTAACTTCCTCCCACTAAGCCCCGCCTCTTCAAGTTTCCATCACTTCTCACTAGCACCATAAGCAGGTAACCAAGCCTTTAACACTCAGGCCTCTGGGAGGCATTCATCCAAATCATAGCATTTGAGGAGTTCTGCCCAAATAGTGGGCAGTTAGAGGTCCAAATAAGGACACCAGTCTCCTGAGAGGACCAGGGATTAGGAGAGGGCTTTATGGAGAAATCTAGAATTGTTGAAGATTTATTTCATCTACTATAAATAATAAATATTTGTGTACTTTAAACACCATGTGATGCAGATATAAACAATACACCAAAGTTCAACGAGAAGTATGATACAAGTGGGCTAGACATAGTTTCTCTTAGTGATATTAGAATGTGAGTGGCACTTCACATCAAGTCAAGACAGCTCAGATCTGACAGGCCAAGCACAAGCAGCTCATTCCCCATCAGGCCCAGGACCACTGAAGGTATTTGATCCTGGAAATATAAAAAGGTTGCTTTCAACTTTTTTTCTCCTGGTACTGGGGCCTGAAGCCAGGGTTTAATGAATGCTAGGCAAATCCTCTACCTTTTTTGATTTTTATTTTGAGACAGGCTCTTGCTAAGTTGTCCAGGCTGGCCTTGAACTTGCCATTCTCTTGCCTCAGTCTCTTGAGTAGTTGGAAGTACAGGCACATGCCACTATGCCCAGGAAACTTTTAAAGTCCAAATATGCACATTTACTTATGTCATTAAGTCAATATAACTTGGTGGGGCATGGGGCGTGATGGTGGATTGGGAAGAGTTATTATTTAGGTGGTCTGTGTTGAAATAATGTAAGATGTGCTGAAGGGGGGAGAAGAGCTGTCATCTTACCAGCAGCACTTCTGGGCTTTAGGACTTCTGGGCTTGTGGCTTCTGGTTAGGAACCTAAGAGAGGTAGGACCATCAAGTTCCAGTTAAACTCTTAGTAGACTTGCAGGGACAGCTCTATGGAACACCAGAGGAGGTGGGGTTAGATAATGTTGACAATGACCAGAAGGATGATCAGCATGATTTTCTTTCTTCCTTACTGGGACCAGGAAGAGTATTTACCAGAGGGCTAGATGAGTACATTTGTAATGGAGGGACAGAAGAGGGAAAGCAAATCCCCTGGGTTCACCTGCACCAGAAAACCCCTCATGGCATGGGAAGACTTCCAGGTACTCAGAGGGGAGCTGTGTGTTCCTCATGGGCATGAGCTATGGGGCATGGCCAAGGTTGGCTTTCTCCACTATTTGCATGGAAATAATAAAGTTAAAATGTACTTGACAGGCAGACATGGAAGAGACAGATATTGTCCCTGGAGATCCACAAAGAGTGAGCTGTGTGTGGTGGCTGAGGAAGAAGGAAGGAACTAGTTGGTAGGTAGCCAAGGAGTTGGCTGGAGTATAGGCAAGTTATAGGTATGTGGGCCTCGAGTGCATATTAGCACCAGTTTCCTCATGCCTATTTGTCTCTGAATACTGAGCCTCCCCTGGAACCTCCATAGGCTGATGGCACCTTGGGCCTCCTGTAACCTAGGGATGTGACATTAGTGGATTGTAGAAATAATTGAAGACCAATCAAGTGAGAAAAGCAAAAGCTATTTATTCTGAACTTGCTAGATAAAGAGTCAGCCACCATGACTTGCATTTTAGCAGAGACTCAAAGTCAGGAAGAGGAGTGGAAAAGAATTATAAATGGAAAATGGGGAAAGCATTAGGCCTGCCTTGTTGGCCTGGGGAAGCCTAGCCCGGCTAAGGAGAAACAAGGCATCCTATATAATTCATTAGGAGAGTATAGTTGACTTTCTCTGGTTGGTTCTAAATTGGAAGTGGAGACAAAAATTAGGGAAGCTTTTGGTTATTAATCAAATCCTGGCCATTTTGAGATGATTGCTATGGAAGTTGTTGTTTAGCTTCTGGGTTGTCACTGGAGATAGCAATCTGGCCTCCCACAAGTCTGATTTACAGCAGGCTGGCTTCCTGGGTGGTTTATTGTAGATAAGGTTTGGTTTGCTGGGCAGGTGGTTGCAGGTTGCAGTCACAATTCTATTATAGATGCTCTGGGCATTGTATATCCAAGGACTTGGACTGTTCTGATGGCATAGCAGGGATCTCCAAGACAGACCTACATCCCCCAAGGCAGTTTCTTCCTTTGGAGAACAGTGCTTGAATCTCCTAGGTCTGTGGCAATGGTCTCTTAGTTATGTGGTTGGATAAGGATCCTGGGAAGTTTGATTAGAAGAAAAGAGTGTGGAAGGTAAAGTTTAGTTGGCCCTGTTCAAACCACTAAAGGAGGAGGAGTTCAAACCATGTTTGGAAAGTCACAGAGGTAGTAAATTCTTTGTTCTGCTAAACATTAGGCAAACTCAAGTGACAATCCTGAGCTCTTTCTTCTTTGAAGTGGGGCTCTCATGGGTTAATGATGTGCTTATGCCAAGGAGACAGTGGAACAAGTCAATATGGACCAGGTTTTCTCCTACTCAGACCCACCTGTCCTTCAAGACCCAGCCTTTTTTTGTGATACTCTTACTTGGGAAGATCTATCACATTTCTCTGGTTTTCTGTAGCATTGTTGGCATAACATTATTTTTCCCCAGCTCTTCATCCCCATCAGATCTGGACTGTGAACTCTGAGGGCATTAAATCATTTTAGTTTTGATCTCAATTCCTTTGGAACCCAGGAAAGTCCTTCACATAGCCTGATAACTGCATAAAGGAGTAATGGAAAGAATATTCCTTTTTTTTTAAGTGCTAAGATGAAGGCAGCCTAATTTGTGTATGAATACTCTAGAACATAATAAATGCATTCCAACCCACATTTGCTAGATACTGTTGCCTGAACTAAGAGGAACAGATTCAGTAGACAGAGATTTAAGAGAACACATGAAAGTATCTTTAGTTTTCTAATGGACCCTGTATTGGAGGCCAAGTTCTATCATTGCTTCCCACTTTGGCAAACATGTTTAAGATATAAATTCACTATTGGCCACTGAATGTCTGCAAAAGCCTCCTCTTTGCCCTTTAAGATTGAAATAAAATGGTCTTGGACCTTCATCCACATGTGCCAGGAAATATGACAACCTTCTCCCAGCTCCTCTGAGAACTCTAAGGGGCTTACATTTCTCTATTTAACCTTGGCTGGAATTCTTTCTCTGTGTAGAGTTCTCCCTTCCATTTCTAAACCTTGTCATCCTACTAGGTACCATCTTGGTTCCTACACTCTCTTGCAATACCATGCACCCAATGGAGTTTGTGTGAATGGCAGTTGTTGACTGAAAGTTTGAGGCAACAAGAGAAGTCATTATAGTATAGCAAACAACTTTAACTTAAACAAGGAGAGTAGAGTTCGTAATGTGTTCCACCATTCCTACCTTCAGTGGAGATGTTGTACATTCTGCCTGCCATGAGGTTTGGGTCCTCTTTCCACCACTCCTATTGTATTTTTCTTTGTGGCTCCAACCCCCAAGTCTTCTTTTGTGTGTTTTCCTATTGCCACCCTGCCCAAGACTTGGAAGTTTTGCTTGTTTTCCAAGTTAAGTAAAAGAACAATTTCTCCTCATTGCTAATTTCACTTTTAATTCTTATAATTTACTTATCTATATCTATCTATATGTATCTGTTATGCAAATATTTTAAAAAGTAGTTTGACTGATAAGCACATAGGTGTTGACTTTATTAGTCTCAATATACATTCCTATTTGCATGAAACATTTCAAATTAAAAATTAGAAGGAAAACAGATGGAGAAGACTATGGACCCCATGATCAATGCCAAGCATAGAGGAAATAGGTCTGGTGGTATGGAAAGTCTAAGTTACTTATTTAAAAAGATCTAGCTTACTGTGTGACAGGCATAATTCTAGCCACTTTGCAAATATCTATTCATTTAATCCTCATTATAATCCTATGGGATTGTTGTTGTTGATGTTCCCATTTTACAGATGAGGAAACAGGAAAGTTAGATATCTTGCCCAAGGCCATGTGTTTGCAAGTAGCAAAGCCAGGATTCATAGCTGTGGCCACCCTTAACCACCATGCCTTCTTGCTTATGACAGGAGTTCCTATGGTCATTGTGGTCCAGTGGGATCTGTGGGCAGTGGTGGCAGGGGGCATTGGAGACTCAGGGGCCTATAATGAGATAGCAAGTATTTAGTGGCTTCTGTGGAGAAGTTTAGAGTGTCAGAAAAGCTCTTCACAAGCTGGTCACATGGTGTCTGTAATCCCAGTGATTCAGGAGGCTAAGGCAGGAGGATCATGAGTTCAAAGTCATCCTCAGCAATAGTGAGGCTCTAAGCAACTCAGTGAGACCCTGTATCTAAATAAAATACAAAATAGGGCTGGGGATGTGGCTCAGTGGTTGAGTGCCCTTGACTTGAATCCCTAGTTATCCCTCCCCACACCAAAAAAAGCTCTTCACAGATAGAAGAGGTGTGGGCTTGGTTTAATGGGGCTTGATGTGGGAGAGGGAAAGGAAGATCTGCTGGGCTGCTAGGGGGTTGCCTGCCTATCATCAGTCATGGCTGTGGCAATAGTTATGGATGTTGATAACTTGTTCTGGATGTTAAGTAGGGCTGATGAACCACCAGGAGTTGCATAGCATAGCAACTTCACTAAAAATGCAGAAGATACTTGCAAAGTTCCTCTCTCTTGATTATACCTGGCCCTGGTTCCCCTGAGATACCTGGACTACTGAATAGGCCCAGCACCCTTCAACCTGAGGTACTTGAACTCTTGCCTACAAATAGAGAGTGAGGGGAGTTAATGAGAGCCCACCCACCCAGTTTCTAAGAGAAAACCAGACTTCCACTTCTACTTCTTCTTCTTCTTCCTCCTCCTCCTCCTCCTCCTCCTCCTCCTCCTCCTCCTCCTCCTTCTTTTTCCAGTGCTAGGGTCTTGTGCATGCTAGGCAGGCACTCTAACACTGAGTCCCCAAACTCTTTTATTTTAGGAATTAGTAAACTGAGAAAAAAGACCCATGTAAATCCTATTTAAAAAAAAAATTCTAAGACTTGGGACTGAGGGTGTAGCTCAATGGTATAGAGGATTTGCTTAGTACATGCAAGACCCTGGTTTGATCCCTAGCACTGCAAGGAAAAAAAAATTTCTAGGACCTGAAGGAATATTGTAACACAGAATAAACAAAGAAAAAATGTTTTTAGAAAAGATTTGTTGCAAGAAACAGAACAAAATTTCAGATAATATCTGCACTTTTTTTTTGTTAGATAAAAGTCAAGAAAATGTGGTTTCCAGGAAAGATAAAAAAAAAAAAGATGAGATAATGGGACAGTAGGCAAAAATAACATGGAACTTCCCAATAGAGCACATAAATAAAAAGGAATACAAAAGAAATTAAAGGGTAAGAATGTTGAAATGACATAGTGGGGGTAGAGTTTCCACAGACTTTAAATATATTTTAGAAGTGGAGATCCCATGGGAAAATCTAGTTTTGTGTTAAGAGAAGGAAGGGAAGAAATATTTCCACTGAAAGCATTTAGTGGAGAGGTTGATGGTATGGAAGGACTTAACATGCAAAATTAATTTGAATGAGCACAGTAGAAAAGTTTGGGAAAGAGATAGAAACTGAATCAGGACAGGAAAATCCTAAGTAGTTATGAAGATAAAAACACCAGAGGAGAAGAGAAAGATGGCCAGAGAGTCTTCTGTGTTGCACAGTCATTAGAGGGAAGCAGGGTAGGTTGGGCTGGTGCTATAGTTTGGATTTTAAATGTCCTTCAAAGACCCATGTGTTAAAGGCTTAATGATTGTCTTGGGGTGCTACTGGGAAATGGTGGAACTTTTAGGAGTTTGGGCCTAAATGGTTCATTGGGGGTGTACCCTTGAAGAGGCCCTAACCCCTTCTCTCTCTTGTTTGTGTTCCCAGCTGCCATGAGATGAGCAGCCTCCTCTGCCATATGCTCCTACCTTAATATACTGTGCCACCACAGGCCCAAAGCAACAGTGCCAAGCAACGGATAATTCTGGTGGCCAGAAATCTCTGAAACCATGAGTTGAAATAAACTATTCCCTTATAAATTGATTTTCTTAGGCATTGTGTCAAGTGATGGAAGACTGAGTAATGTAGCTGGCAACCAAGGGCAAGACACAAACCAACCAAGGTCCTGGAAGTCCACACTCACCTTTCATTACTTCATGGAGGTACACTTGAAGTGAAGGGCAGCCACTGTTAAGAGACGCCATGAAAACAAAGTAACCCAGAAAGGCTACACACAGCGGGGCAGCCTGCAAAGGCAGGCAAAATTCTTTTCAGGGATTGCCAGAGAAAATGAGTCCAAGATAAAAAAATAGGCTGAGTTCTTTTAGACCTTCTAGGAAAAGATGAGTCTGGTGTCTCATCCTGTCAATCTCTAGTTAAAAGGAAAAAAAAAAAAAAAAAAGAAAGTATCAAAGGAATTTGTTAGTTTGTGTCATCAGACAAAGAAAGAGCAGAGATGAAGTTAGCTTTGCCTCAATCTAAAGACCTCAGAGCAGTCTGAGAGTTTTTAGTTTCTCCTTTTTGCATTTCTTTGTGTGTTGGCTCTATTTTATCCTCCTTGTGGAGAAGAACGCCGATCTTGGCAACAGGAAATTCACAACCTTCCAGCTTGTACTCAGAGACATAAAGGAGGTGTAGTCCAAATATACTGCAATTAAGTTATGCCCATGCTTGAAACATAACCATAAATTTTTATTGTTTTGAACATAAAGACAAAACTCCTCCGTAAGGGTCTGTGTATTTGGCCCCTCCTCTCTCTGCAAGCTCATCTCCCCTGGAGCGCTGCCGGTAGCTCTGTGTTCCAGGCCTGCAGGCCTTTTTGGTTCTTCACATGCATCAGGTTTCCATTGTCAGGGGCTGAACACATTCTGTCCCCTCTGCCTTCTGTACTCTTCCTTCCCTATGTTGACTTAATGCTTCCTCTTCCTCCAGATGTAAGTTTACTCATTCATCTATATTTTTAAATATATATTTTTTAGTTGTAGTTGGACACAATACTTTTATTTTATTTATTTATTTTTATGTGGTGCTGAGGATCAAACCCAGTGCCTCGCACATGCTAGGCAGTGCTCTACCGCTGAGCCACAACCCCAGCCCCTATTCATGGCATCTTCAAGGAACAGTTCTTTCCTTCTCTTTCTCCTCCTCCTCCTCTTCCTCCTTCTTTTTTCATAGTTTAGGAATTTAATTTCTTTCTTTGCTTCTTGAATTAGCAAATCCTCACTACTCCTATGCTTCTTCAACTGCAGGTGTGCATACACAGCATCCTGTGCAGATTCTGATTCAGGAGGCTTGGGGGAAATGAAGATTCTCTGCTTCCAACAAGCTCCCAGGTGAAGTCCATGCTGCTGATCCATGAGCCATGCATATTGTTTGGGGAGGTGATGACCTCCCCAAAAGATATGTTGAAGTCCCAACAGCCTCCAGTATCTCAGAACATGACTTATTTGGGAATAGATTCTGTTCAAAAATAATCAAGTTAAATCCAGATTACTAGATTGGGCCCTAATTCAATGGGACTGGGATCCTTTATTACAAAAAGAGAAAACTTGGACATGAAAGCAGACACGGACAGAGAGAAGATGATATGAAGAGACACAGGGGGAATATAGCTATCTACAAGAGTCTACCTGAAGTTAGGAGAGAGGCCTGGGACAAATCCTCCCTGATGACTCTGGAGGGAGCCTGGCCCATGGCCCTGCTGACACTTTGATTTCAGACTTCTGACTTATAGAACTATGGGATTGTCTATTTCTGTTGTTTTTCATACTTTGTTACAATAGCCCTAGGGAACTAGCATGCATGAACTAACACTCAGATTCACTAAAAGTTGAAGAGATCAAAAATAAAACAAGGCTGGGCACGGTGGCACATGCCTGTAATCCCAATGCCTTGGGAAGCTGAGACAGGAGGATCTCGAGTTCAAAGCCAGCCTCAACAATGTCGAGGCACTGAGCAACTCAGAATGACCCTGTCTCTAAATAAAATACAAAATACTGCTGGGGATGTGGCTCAGTGGTGGAGTTCCTTTGAGTTCAACCCCTGGTACCCCCCCACCCCCCAAACAAACAAACAAAAAAACAAATCACTGTGCAAGTTGTTACTTTGGATTAGGTAGAGGGGAGTGAAGAGACAGAAGGGGTATGGAGGTAGAAAGGATAGAATGACATTATTAACCTGTGTACATATATAACTAATAGACCTGTGTGATTCTACATCATGTTCAACCAGAAGAATGAGAAGTTTTACTCCATTTATGTATGATGTGTCAATGTGCATTCTATTCTCATATATAACTAATTAGAACAAATAAAAAAAAGAATGATTCTGTAGGAATGTTTTCTTTTCTTTTTTTTTTTTTTTCTTTTTTTGGTACCAGAGATTGAACCCAGGGACACTTAACCACTGAGCCACATCCCCAGAACTATTTTGTATTTTATTTAGAGACAGGGTCTCACTGAGTTATTTAGTGCCTTTCTTTTGCTGAGTCTGGCTTTGAACTTGTGATCAAGCTGTTGGGATTACAGGCATGAACCACTGCACCTGGAGGAATGCTTTATTTTTGACATGGAAAGATGTATGTTATACTTGATCGAGTGAAAAAAATCAAGAAACAAAACAGTCTGCACTTATGATATTATTTTTCATAAGAAATAAATGTGTTTTATATCTGCATAGAAGAAAAGTGTGAAGAGTTACTCTGTAACATGTTCAGGGTCATTGTATATGGGTCACAGGATTAGAAATGATTACAATTTTTTCTTTTCTTTTTTTGGTACCAGGGACTGAACCCGGGGTGCTTAACCACTGGGCCACATTCCCAGCCCCCCTCCTTTTAAAAAAATATTTTATTTAGATACAGGGTCTTGCTGAGTTGCTTAGGGCTTGCTAAGTTGCTGAGGCTGAACTTGAACTCGCGGATCCTTCTGTCTCAGCCTCCTGAGCCATCAGATTATAGGTGTGCACCACTAACCAGCTTATAATTTTTTTTCTTAATATTTAGGTGGGGTTTCTAAATGATTCTATGTTGGTTAAATAAAAATTATCTTAAGGCTGGGGGTATGGCTCAATGGTAGAGTGCTTCTCTAGTGTGTGTGAGGCCCTGGGTTCAATCTATAACACCATAAAAACAAAGCAAAACAAAGAAAAACAAAGCAAAAAGCAAAAATAACAACAGCAACAACAACAACACCCATCTCAATTTAGAACATTCCATCTAATTCACGAGCAAGAGAGTGAGGATTGATTAGTTCATGTAAAACAAAAGCTCACTCATTAACACTCTTAAATTATTATTATTTTTGCTAAGTATCAAGTGCTTTATCCACAAATACTTAAGGCCATGTCCCTACCCAGATATACCAGCTGGACCAAAGGACAGCATGCAAGAGGCTGGCTACACGGTAGGGAGCGGGCACTGTGAATTCTGGTTTTCTTCCAGACAGGCTGGTCCATCTGTAATCATAGCTCTGCCCAGATTGCCTTAATGACAGGCTTGCCTCACCTGGTTTCCTGAGCAGATGCATTCCTTCCCTCTTGGATCACAGAATGCTATTCTGACTATCGGGTGTGGGCCTATCCCAGCTCAGTGTCTGCTTGCCAAGGACCTGCCCTGCATCACCATATCCTTGGTACTGACAAAGTGATTGTTACAACTATTTTTTTTTTCTTCTCACCTCCTTCAGCTTGAAGAAAACACGCTCCTACTAACTTCTGCTGCCCTGCCCATTGTAAATCACTTTAAAGTTGAACGGGGTTATCTTTCCTTTGTCTGGAGCTTTGGAAAAGCAGGTGAGCTGGTATATGGCAGGAGCGCTGGAGTTCAGACTGCATAGAGATGGGGGCAGCTGGGGCTTTGGCTGTTCTGATGGGCTATCTGGGGTACACCAAGTAGTTTTTAAAGTAGAAGAGGCATTCTGGCAATTTGTGTGCTGTAATTGGTCTTGAGAATCCACTGTCAACCTCACTAGTACCTGTGCAAGCACGCATACACACACACACACACACAGATTTGAAAATATGTTAAAAAGTATAAAGTGCTGTAGAATTGTTCAATATTTTATTATTAGAGATGCTCTTGGATGACTGTTTCTGAGCACATCAGTGAAGTGGAGATGGGGAAAGATTAAAGACAGATAGTGGAGTAGCTTATCTTCTTAAGGAGAAATCTATGCCCAGAACTTAAGCCTCTCAATGGGGGCTTACAAACAACGTATCTTTGTTCCTTAAAGACCATTGACATGCTGGGGAGGGAAGTGACATTTCTGCAGCACAAGGCCACGTGCCAGGTACCCTAACAGCCACTCTGGTTCATTCCCAAAGAACATGTTCAAAGACTTCAGATTACCTGTTTCATTTCTCCAAAATATTGCCTTGCAGGATTTTTCTGAGGAATAAATGAAATAATCATGTGATTAGGACTAGCATGCATTTGGTAGTCAATAAATGCTAGTTCATTCACTCACTATTGATTGAGAGCTTCTTTTGTGGCAGCTGCTGTGCTATAATTGCTGCTAGTGACAATGCTGCCCTCATGAAATACTCGTGTATCAGACAGGCCATGACTATAGACATTTCTATGTGCCTTGATTCAGTCAGACCTCATGATCGCTGTAAGGGGTAGGTGCTTTCATTATATCCCCATTTTCAGATAAGAGACTTGAAATACAGATTGTTGGTGTGACTTGCCTAAGATTATACAGCTCATAAGTGGCAGAGCTAGTGTTTGAATCCAAGACATTCAGGGTCCTAGAAAGAGTCTGTATTTTCAACTATACTGCTGTATTTCCCCTCAGCTAATATAGCTACTCCTATTTCACAGGTGAGGAAAGTCAGGGCAGTGCAGTGTTCAGAGAAAATAAGTAACTTGCCCAAGATCCCACAGCTAGAAAGAAAGTCTGACTACAAACTGTCTTGTACCTGTAAAGTGTTCTGCCCTGTAGACATTGTGTGATGAACTAATCAATTTATAAACACTTTAAAAAACTGATCTCAGCTATATGTGTCCCTATAGAGCCAGAGGAACCCACAGTGGACAGTGCCCCGATGAAGGGCCAGACAGTGGATCACACTGAATGCCTGGGCCTTAATTGAATTAATTAATTAATTATTTATCCTTTCCCCCCACCCAAAGACATTGAAAGAACACTCTTCCAGCGGGAGCCCTAACTAAGAAGGACTATTTTATACCTGGGCCAGCCTATTTTCAGCTTTAATCCTTACACAGAAGGAGCTGTTCTTTCTTAACTATGATTGGGCTACACAGTTCTTTTTAAAAGAGTACCTTTTGAAGCTCCCCAAATTTAAACAGACCTGTTAAACATCAATTTAAACATGGGGTTCCCATTCTGTTTATAGTGTTAAATCTCATACTGATAAAGAGATTGAATTCCACATGCCACAAAAGCCACACATTTAGGATTGCCAGATTTAACAATTACATATACAGGGCACTAGACAAACTTGAATTTAAATAAACAATGAGTAATTTTTTTAGTATATGTATCATGTAAATAAAATTTGATCTTATCTGAACTTCAAATTTCACTGCTATTTCACTGCTACATTTCCTATTTTATCTGACCCACTCTACAAGTACTTATTAACAGCTCTCTATGTACATGGAGAGAGCTTTAATAGTAATTATGGCTTCTCTACAGCATATCCTATACTTAATCTGCTAGTTAATCTCCAGAGGAACTCTTGGCCCTCAAGATTTACACATGGCACACAGTTTGGTCTGCAAAGGAAGGTCACAGAACCTTTGCAGCCAGCTTTCTTGGAGACTAGATTTGACTCTCATCCTAGAGTATCCTGATCAGACAGCTCCACCCTGAACTTGGAACTGGTTCTTGGGTGTTCTCCCTGCTATGGGACTTGTGGACCCTGCTCATTTCCACCTCCAGTTTTCCTGTTCTCTTGTTTGACCCCCACCAAACCCAGTGTGTTCAGACCCTGTCAAAGATGAAACTCAAGCTGCCTGAACACAGTGTGTCCAAGGGAGAATCCAAGTGATGTTAGTGGGAAATTTAGGCTATGAAAAAAAAAAAAAGCACTTTTGAGGGTGGACCTGAAGGGAAGGTAATAGATATAGTCAGCAAATATAGCAAATAGAATAATCCAGTAAAGTCAGAAGCTAAGAGGATCTGGAGCTGGTAGTCTCTGAGAACACTGAAGGGTCAAGGTGAGAGGCCAGGACTAAGGCAGTGGATGATGGGAAGGTGCTGGGGGTACGCTGTGGTGACATAGGGTGGTTCAGAGGCAGGTAGGGACGAGGTAGGGTCTGTGTTCAAGTATGATGATTAGTTTTATGTGTTAACTTGACTGGGCAATGGTGCCCAATTGTTTGGTCACACACTAGTTTAGAGGTTGCTATGAGGCATTCTTTTTTTACACGAATTTAATATTTAATCAGAAGTAAGAGTAAAGCAGATTACTCTCTGCTGGGTTGCTCTTGACTAAAACACTCAGGGGTTACTCCAGGGAAACTGGGCTAACTGGGCTGCATGAAATAACCACACAAGAGACAAAAATACCTTTTTCTTTGGGGGTGCTGTGACGGCTCCTCTGACCTTAAGGGTGGGTGAGGGGGAGGAGAGAGAGAGAGAGAGAGAGAGAGAGAGAGAGAGAGAGAGAGAGAGAGCCTGCACATGCTGACCCCTTTTATTGAGGAGAAGCTATTCAAATAAGGCAAGGGGTCAGGTTTCAGGGGGCTGAGTCTAGCTTCATGATGTCCACTGTCAGCAGGTAGACTGACATCTGGGTAGGCCATACCCAAGGGCACAGAAAGATAAGGGGACACACAAAGGGTGTTTCCATGGAACATTCTATCCCAAACAGGGCAAGGGGTAATATTACAAAGGAACAGGTGAGCATAGCTTCACCCATGAATATGCAGGGAAGCACACCCATGCACAAAGACACAATTATTCAAACCCTAGAAAAGTGGGGCAGTCTAGCAGCATGGCTGCCACCTGACGCCTCATCACTTAGCAGGGGAGTTAACTCAGTCACGTGAAAGGTTGGTCTCCCACAACTCTCCATATGTGTATAGGCCTCATACAATCAATTCTCTCTCTCTCTCTCTCTCTAATTTTGTTTTTGTTTTGGTACTAGGGGTTGAACCTAGGAGCACTTTACCACTGAGCTACATTCCTAGACTTTTTACTTTTTATTTTGATACAGGGACTCACTAAGTTGTTTAGGGTCTTGCTATGTTGCTGAGGCTGGCTTTGAACTTGCAATCTTCCTGCCTCAGTCTCAGGAATCACTGGTATTACAGGCATGCACCACTACATCTGGCTCACCCAAACAATTTTAAAGGCCTTCAAGGACTGAAGTTTCCTGGGGAGGAAGGAATTCTGTCTCCAGAGTTATCTTTGGATTCAAGGCTGCAGTATTGGCTCCTGCTGGAATTTCCAGCTGCTGGCCTGCTTCATAGATTCCTAGATTTACCAGCCCTCACAAATACAGGAGCCAGTTCATCTCTGTCATTTTCTCTACCCTGGAGTTCTGTTTCTCTGGAGAACACTGACAAATACTAGCATATGCTCTGAAACATTTCTGAAGGGGATGGAGGTGTCTGTGAGCACTACCCTGGTCCCCTGCCTTCCCACCTGCAGCACAGCTTGGCCACTCAATTCATGGCAAAAGGATCATGTGATCTTTTCCTGGTGGTCAGCCCAGGGCTACATGATACTATAAAAGCACTGGACCAGGGGCTTAAATTGGTTGCTTCCTGGTCGCCTGGCCTTGGTGCTCTGGCCAGGATTGTGAGTAGGCAGCTGGTAGTCCCTACCTGGAGGGGCTGTGCACATGGGGTAGTTCTAAAGAGGACCACTCTGCATCCCCCATGTGCTGAGATAAAAATGTTACTTGAATTAGACTACTTGTTATTTATTTATTTAACTTCTAAATCAGTACTTGTGGTGCTTTTGTGGTTTATGGAAAACAGCTAAGGCGAAATCAGGTGCCAGTTCTTGTTTCAGCTCTCAGACTGGAAACAATTGTCTTTTTTGCAGTCTACTTAATGCAACTTTGATTTGCATTTTTGTCCTTTTTATTGAGGATTTCATTGGTAAAATGGCACAGTGCTGAAGTGCTAGTTACTACCCCTTATGGAGAAAGTACAGATCACGTAAGTTGGAGTTAAAGTGCTGGTGAATCAATAATATGTATTGAATAAGATGCCTCTAAACAGAAGTACACATAAATGGGGATACGTATTGATCACTTGATGAAAATGTGACCAGAGGCTCAGGGGACCCTAACCTGTATTTCTCCTAGGAGCTGCAGTTCAGTTTTTGGAATTCGGTATTCCAGCCAACTTTAAAGAACATGACTCCTGAGAAAAATGAGTAAAGGTCAGATTCTGGACTCATGTTTTCTAGTTATGATTGCCTTTGTTCCCAGTGTTCCTTACATCCAGGTATCTACATGCAGCCCCTCAGACATTTGCTTTGCTCTTAGGGAGACAGAGTGTGATAGAGAGGCTGCAGCGTCTCACCCCCAGTAATTCTCTCTTCTTTACCTCAGGGGATAGAAGACTGGGTCCCATTAAGTCTCCTCTTCATCCTGCATTTCATCAGGGCAAATGGCAGTTGGAGAAGATTGTTCCAGGTAGGTGCACACTTTTCTAGTGGACATCAAAAAGCCTTCTCTGCCCTGTTGCTGTGATGTAACTCTTTTTTTTTTTTCTGATCCAACAATGCTTCCTTGACTACTGATTGACCTGCAAGCTTTCCTGTTATCCTTTCACACCAGCTTCTTGCTCTTTTGTGTGTGATGTCTCAGTCTCTTAATGGTCCTTCCAGTGGAGGATGGGTCTTTCTGCTGAAGAACACTGATTTGGAGTTCTCATTTGGTCCAGCTCCATCTGGATATTGTGTGTGGCCAGGCCCTGGTGGCACCATCTGTGGGAGAAATTCCTTTCTTCTCAGGCTGACTTGACCCCACGAACTGAGAGGTCCCCACGCAGTCCTGGCTGTTACCCACCAGCACCTGGGAAAATGTGCCATATAGCCCAAGTTGGGGAGCCCAGTGACCCTGCTTGGTTCAGGGTAGGTTGAAAAATGTCAGAATTTAAATCTGTATTGCCATCTGGCAAATAAAGGATTCTTTCTTCTGGTGATTCTTATTCCTGCCTGACTTGGTGCTCCTTTTTTAAAACAAATATTTATAATAATGCCCTCTTTACTTTCTTGAAATGAAGTCATGAATAATATAACTTATGTGTACACACATAATTAAAAAATCAATATCATGGCCCACCATATAAAATTAAATGAAAAGAATTGATAATAAAATAGTATTGTTGATGTTCACTGAAAAAAGACAACCAGAATCATCCTGGCAGTAAAAAATGTTAGGTTACTTAGCTTGCTGCAGCTGGGGAGAACACACCCCAGATGAGGCATAAAAAGAGAGAGGTGAGAGAGGCCTCTTATAAGCCTTGGGCTTAAGGTGAGTGGTTCTAAGGAGAGATTGAGAAAGGAGGGGCTGGGCCAGGATGGGAGATTGTCAAGAAACCCGGGTATGTGGGGATTGACTCTCTGAACAATCTTTATCTAGGCAGATTCTAGTGAAGTTCTGGGGAGGATTAAAGTTCAATTAGAGTGGCAGTTGGTAAGGAAGTAATCACTCTTATTAGTCATAAAAGGGGTATACTTAGTCATTTTTGTGGTTGTAGAGTAGCCTTGCCTTCAAATTTGGTCACAATATGGCCTTGTCTCAGAATTGTTTATGGAGTTAAGAGCATCATAATCTGGCTGCCACAGTAAATGTCTTTCATTATCTTGGTATATATTTCAGGTCTATCTGTCTGTCTCTCTCCTTCAATTGAAACTGGGGCCTCATGCATGTATTCCACCACAGATACACTCTACATCCTTGACACATCAGATATATTTCTCAGCATATATTCCAGTGCTTAGGCATAACTAATTAGAACACATGAGGAAATAGGTGCTTCTACCCATGTGAACAAACACATGAATGCAATAGCTACAAATGCTGCACCTCCTCTCAACTGTATCGGGGGACTCAAATATAAAAAGAGGGATTGCCACAGTGATGATGTTTTCCAAAATGGTGGACAACTTTGAGCAAATTTCTGGAAACACAAAACATAAGTTTCTTTTGGTTTATTCTGTAGTTATATATTCTGGGAAATTTGGATTACATTCTAACAGTTCCAAGTTAACTTTTATTTATACATATGATAGAATTTGGTTCAAATTTGACTCAAATACTTGGAAGTCAGCTTTTTCATGTATGTAAATGTCCAATTTGATGTTCAAACCTCATTCAGGATTCATAACAATTCTTCATTGTAGGGCACTGGTGTATGCCCAGTACCTTTGGCTCTCAACCGTCAAATGCCAGTAATGCACCCAATGATTTTAACAATCAAAACAGTATCAAGGGGGCTGGGGATATGGCTCACTTGGTAGAGTGCTTGCCTCTCATGTGTAACGCCCTGGGTTCAATCCTCAGCACCACACACACACACACACACACACACAAAACAAACAAACAAACAACCAGTACCAGGAAGATGATAACACCATCAGCACCACAATGGTGTGACAGACCCACATATTTTCAAGGTGTCCTAAAGATGGTATGATTATATGACTCCACTGAGAATCATGTCATTTATCTATTTAGTGAGGCCCCACAGAGGTGAAGTTTACTGTGTGGCAGGCATAGTTCATTGGGCTTTCCCAGATTTTGGTAAATGTCCCTTAAAGCTATTCAAATTACACTGTTAGGATTCCATTTTTCATAGACAATCTGATGGTTAATTCAGTTTTTTGAGTACTTTGGTTTGGGAAAGGGGATGTCAGAATTCAACTGTTGAATCTCAAGCAATCCTAACTAGGCTTGACATAAGACATCAATTGGCTTTCCTTTTCCCCCCACTCTCTCTTCTTGAAAATTTCAATAGACACAATTTGCAAACTTAAAGGATTTGGTGGAAGGGGCCATTAAATAATTTTTAGAATTTGTTTTTAATTACATAAATAATAGAAATATGCATATTTTAAAAGGTGCAAATATAGGGCACAATGTCTTGCTCAACCTCACCCAGTTATCGGTGTGTTTACAGAGAATCTGCTATTTTTAGCCTGGTGTTTATTATGCTGTATACTTTTAATGATGGATTTATATGCAAATGACTTTATAAAGACATGGAGTGTTATGGTTTTTCATTTATCCAAATGTGATTATACTGTATGCAATCTTTCATACTTTGTGTTTGTCACTTGGCCATCTTTCCATACTAGATGGGATGTAGGTCTTCCTCGATTAAACGACAACAAAAACAAAATGTAACTTTCCCTTTGACTTTATTTAAGATATCTTTGGGTACTTGAAATGTTTTCTTTTAAAGTGGCCATACTTATTATTTCCTTTCTGTGGTAGGCTGAATGTGTGTATACATCACAATTCCTATGTTAAGCCTCACTCCCCATATGGTAGTCTTTGGAGGTATGACCTCTGTGAGGTGATTAGGTTGTAAGATTAGTGTCTTTATAAGAAACCATAGAGAGTTGTTGTTCTTTTCACCAGGTGAAGTTACAGGGAGAAGACTCTGAACCAGAAAGTGAGCCCTTATCAGACACCAAGTCTGCTAGCACCTTGACCTTGGATTTCCTAGGTTCCAGAACCGAGAGAAATAAATTTCTGTGTGTGAGCAGTTCAAACAAACTAAGACACTGCCATTATGACTTGTTTATTTGTGTTTGGATTGAGAGGATCTTCCTCTCCTTAAGGACATAAACACATTTTCACTTTCTTTTTTTTTGGAGAAAAAAGAAAAAGAAGTTTTATTGATTTGCTAGCAAAGGAGAAACCCAGGGGACTCCAGTCCCAGAGGCTTGATTCTCCCCATCAGGGAGAACAGGGAATTTTTTAAAAGAGGTGACCCAAAGAAATCCTGCTTGCCCTGAGAGTTACATACTTTCTTTTAATACTAATATAGTTTAAAAAATGTATTCCTTAGGGGTTATCATGTCAGGTAGGAATGTAGCTTTACTTTCTTTTTCAAATAGCCTAACATCATTTCTTTCTTACCATTTTGAGATGTTCCTTGATCATATACTAAATTTCCATATGTACCTTATTCTGTTCTTTCATATAACGAAGACCACTAATCCCATACAGTTTTATAAAATGATTTGATAAGTTAAGAGAAAAAGTCTGCCTACATTGTTGCTCTCTTTATTATTTATTTATTCTAAATTGTTATACACGATGGCAGAATACAATTCATTTCATATTACACATATAGAGCACAATTTTTCAAGTCACTGATTGTACACAAAGTGTTTTCACACCATTCATGTCTTCATACATGTATTTAGGGTAATGATGTCTAACTCATTCTACCATCATTCCTACCCCTTTCCCCCCTCCCTTCCCCTCCCCCCTTTGCCCTATCTAAAGTTCCTCCATTCCACCTATGCTCCCCCTCCATTGCCATGATGAGTCAGCATCCTCACATCAAAGAAAACATTCGGCCTTTAGTTTTTTGGGATTGGCTTACTTCACTTAGCATTATATTCTCCAACTCCATCTATTTACCTGCAAATCCCATAATTTTATTCTCTTTTAATGCTGAGTAATGTTCCATTGTGTATATATACCAAAGTTTCCCTATCGATTCATCTACTGAAGGGCACCTGTGTTGGTTCCACAGTTTAGCTTTTGCGAATTGTGCTGCTATAAACATTGATGTGCCTGTCTCCCTGTAGTATGCTGTTTTTAAGTCCTTTGGATATAGACTGAGGAGAGAGATAGCTGGGCCAAATGGTGACCGTTCCATTATAAGTTTTCCAAGGAATCTCCATACTGCTTTCCAGATTGGCTGCACCAATTTGCAGTCCTACCAGCAATGTATGAGTGTGCCTTTTCCCCACATCCTCGCCAATACTTATTGTTGTTCATATTCTTGATAGTTGCCATTCTGACTGGAATGAGATGAAATCTTAGAATAGTTTTGATTTGCATTTCTCTAATTGCTAGAGATGTTGAACATTTTTTCATGTTTGTTGATTGATTGTATATCTTCTTCTGAGAAGTGTCTGTTCAGTTCCTTGGCCCATTTATTGATTGGGTTATTTGTTTTTTTGGTGTTAAGGTTTTGAGTGCTTTATATATCCTAGAGATTAGTGTTCTATCTGATGTGCTTGTGGTAAAGATTTGCTCCCATTCTGTAGGCTCTCTATTTATCTCACTGGTTGTTTCTTTTGCTTAGAAAAAGCTTTTTAGTTTTAATCCATCCCATTTATTGATTCTTGGTTTTAATTCTTGTGCTATAGGAGTCTTATTAAGGAAGTTGGGGGCTAATCTGAAATGATGAAGATTTAGGTCTATTTTTTCTTCCATTAGGTGCAAGGTCTCTGGTTTAATTCCTAGGTCCTTGATCCACTTTGAGTTGAGTTTTGTGCATGGTGAGAGATAGAGGTTTAACTTCATTTTATTACATGTGGATTCCCAGTACCATTTGTTAAAGAGGCTATCTTTTCTCCAATGTACGTTTTTGGTGCCTTTGTCTAATATAAGATAACTGTAGTTATGTGGGTTAGTCTCCGTGTCCTCTATTCTGTACCATGGTCTACAGGTCTATTTTGGTGCCAATACCATGCTATTTTTGTTACTATTGCTGTGTAATATAGTTTAAGGTCTTCTTGCTAAGGATTGCTTTGGATATTCTGGGTCTCTTATTTTTCCAGATGAATTTCATGCTTGCTTTTTCTATTTCTATGGGGAATGTCATTGGGATTTTGAATGGGATTGTATTGAATCTATATAGTTCTTTTGGTAGTATGGTCATTTTGACAATTTTAATTCGGTCTATTCAAGAACAAGGTAGATCTTTCTATCTTCTAAAGTCTTCTTTAATTTCTTTCTTCAGCGTGCTGTAGTTTTCATTGTAGAGATCTTTCACCTCTTTCATTAAGTTTATTCCCACGAATTTTATTTATTTTATTTTTTGAGGCTATTGTAAATAGTTTCTCTTTCAGAGGATTTGTCACTGATGTACAGAAATGCCTTTGATTTATAGGTGTTGATTTTAAATCCAGCTACTTTGCTGAATTCATTTATTAGTTCTAGGAGATTTCTTGTGGAATGTTTTGGGTCTTCTATATAGAATCATATTATCTGCAAATAGTGATAATTTGAGTTCTTCTTTTCCTATCTGTATCCCTTTAATTTCTTTCATCTGTCTGATTGCTCTGGCTAGAGTTTCAAGAACTATGTTAAATAGAAGTGGTGAAAGAGAGCATCCCTGTCTTGTTCCAGTTTTTAGAGAGAATAATTTCAATTTTTCTCCATTTAGAATTATGTTGGCCTTGGGCTTAGCATAGATAGCCTTTACAATGTTGAGATTTGTTCCTGATATCTCTAGTTTTTCTAGTGTTTTAAACATGAAGGGATGCTGTATTTTATCAAATGCTTTCTCTGCATTTATTGAGATGATCATATGATTTTTACCTTTGAATCTATTGATGTGATGAATTACATTTATTAATTTCCATATGTTGAACCAACCTTGCATCCCTGGGATGAACCCTACTTGATTATGGTGCACTATCTTTTTGATATGTTTTTTTATTCGATTTGCCAGAATTTTATTGAGAATTTTTGTATCTATGTTTTTTAGAGATATTGGTTTGAAGTTTTTTTTCTTTGATGTGTCTTTGTCTGGTTTTGGAATCAGGGTGATATTTGCTTCATAGAATGTGTTTGGAAGTGTTCCTTCTTTTTCTATTTTATGAAATAGTCTGAGAACTATTAGTTCTTCTTTAAAGGTCTTGTAGAACTCTGCTGTGCATCCATCCAGTCCTGGGTTTTTCTTGATTGGGAGACTTCTGATGGCATCTTCTATTTCCTTGCTTGAAATTGATCTGTTTAAATTGTGTATATCATCCTGATTTAGTTTGGGCATATCATAGGACTCTAGAAATTTGTGGATGCCTCAGATATTTTCTATTTTATTGGAGTACAAATTTTCAAAATAACTTCTAATTATCTTTTGTATTTCTGTAGTGTACTTCATAGTATTTCCTTTTTCATCATGGATATTAGTAATTTTAGTTTTTTCTCTCCTTCTGTTCGTTAGCATGGCTGATGGTTTATCAATTTTATTTATGTTTTCAAAGAACCAACTTTTTGTTTTTTTAATTTTTTCAATTGTTTCTTTTGTTTCAATTTTATTGATTTCAGTTCTGATTTTAATTATTTCCTTTTACTGCTTTTGGGATTGATTTGTTCTTCTTTTTCTAGGACTTTGAGATGTAATGTTAGGTTATTTATTTGTTGACTTTTTCTTCCTTTAAGGAATGTACTCCATGCAATGAATTTTCCTCTTAGAACTTCCTTCATAGTGTTGCAGAGATTTTGATATATTGTATCAGTGTTCTCATTCACCTCTAAGAGATTTTAAATCTCCTCCTTGATATCTTTTGCAACCCATTGTTCATTCAGTAACAAATTATTTAGTCTCCAGGTGTTGGAATAGCTTCCATTTTTTAATTTTATTATTGATTTCTAATTTCATGCCATGTGGTCTGATAGAATGCTTTTTTGTATTTGTTGAGAGTTGCTTTGTAGCATAATATATAGTTTATTTTAGAAAAGGTTCTATGTGCTGCTGAGAAGAAAATGTATTCACTTATTGATGAATAATATACTCTATATATGTCAGTTAAGTCTACGTTATTGATTGTATTATTGAGTTCTATAGTTTCTTTGTTTAGCTTTTGTTTGGAAGATCTATCCAGTGGTGAAAGAGGTGTGTTAAAGTCACCCAGAATTATTGTATTGTAGTCTATTTGACTCTTGAACTTGAGAAGAATTTAATTGATGAATGTAGATACTCCATTGTTTGGGGCATATGTATTTATAATTGTATGTCTTGTTGATGTATGCAGTATATGAAATGTCCATCTTTATCCCTTTTGATTAACTTTGGCTTGAATTCTACTTTATTTGATATGAGGATGGAAACTCCTGCTTGTTTATGTAGAACATGCAAATGGTATATTTTATCTCAACCTTTCACCTTCAGTCTGGGGATGTCTTTTCCTATGAGATGAGTCTCTTGAAGGCAGCATATTGTTGGGTCTTTAAAAAAAAAATCCTGTCTACCAGTCTATGTCTTTTGATTGGTGAGTTTAGGCCATTAACATTTAGGGTTATTATTGAGACATGGTTTGTATTATCGGTCATTTTTGCTTATTTTTGGTATTTAGCTTGATTTTGTTTCTCCTTTTGTTGGATGTTCCTTTATTGTAGTTCTTTCCTTTGCAGATTTTCATTTCTTGCTCATGAAATATTTCGCCAAGAATGTTCTGTAGTGCAGGCTTTCTTGCTGTAAATTCTTTTAGCTTTTGTTTATCATGGAAGGTTTTTATTTCATTGTCAAATTTGAAGCTTAATTTTGCTGGATATAAGATTCTTGGTTGGCATCTATTATCTTTTAGAGCTTGGTATATATTGTTCCAGGATCTTCTGGCTTTGAGAGTCTGGGTTGAAAAATATGCTGAGGTCTGAATTGGTCTTCCCTTATAGATAATCTGATTTTTCTCTCTTGCGGCCTTTAAAATTCTATCCTTATTCTGTATGCTAGGCATTTTCATTATAATGTGTCTTGGTATAGATGTGTTGTAATTTTATACATTTAATGTCCTATAGGCCTCTTGTATTTGATTTTCCAGTTCATTCTTCATGCTTGGTAAGTTTTCTGATATTTCACTTAAGAGATTGTGCATTCCTTTGGTTTGAATCTCTGAATCTTCCTCTATCCCAATAAATCTTAAATTTGGTCTTTTGATGATATCCCATAATTGTTGAATAATCTGTTCATGGTTTCTTACCATCTTTACTGTGAGGCCTACTTTATTTTCAAGATTTTATATTTTTTCTTCATTGCCTGAGGTCCTGTCTTCTGAATGTCTTGTCTGTTGGTGATGCTATCTATTGAATTTTTAAATTGGCTTATTGTTTCTTTCATTTCAAGGATTTCTGTTTGTTTGTTTGTTTTCAGTGTCTATTTCTTTCTTGACATAATCTCTTGCAACCTGTATTTGCTCTCTTATCTCTTTGTTGGTGTGACTGATGGACACCTATACTTGTTCTCTTATCTCTTTGTTGGAGCAATCAATTTTTGCCTGTATCTGCTCACTTAGGTCGTTCTTTTTTAAAAATATTTTGTTTTTTAGTTGGACACAATACCTTTATTTTAATGTGGTGCTGAGGATCGAACCCAGGGCCTCCCACATGCTAGACGAGTGCTCTATTGCTGAGCCACAACTCCAGCCCTAGATCGTTCTTTAATTCCCAAATCATTTTAGTTATGTATATTCTGAACTCCTTCTCTGACATTTCACCTACTTCACTACCTATGGATTCTATTGTTTTAGTATCTTGGTTTGTTTGGGGCACTTTCCTCCCTTGTTTTTTCATGATGTCTATGTGTCTTCCTCTCTTGCAGTGTAGATCCTAGGTATTACAGCTTTCGCCCTATTGTCTTATAGTGTCCTTATAGGTTACCAGTACCTCACTTTTAAGGGAGAGATCAATATTACAGCACCAATTACAGTAACCAATGTGTAGCCATATATCAGTTAGCTTCTATTTTTACATTTACAGTTTTGTCACTCTAATCAGAAATGATGAGTTCGGTTATCTTCTACCATATAGTCAAAAGGTTTGCATAATGGCTTACAGTTTCTAATGGTAGAAGGGGGGAAAGAGGGTTGGCTGAGATGTTTATGAGGTAGGATGTGAGAATATGGAGATATTAGATTATATGACTAGTGAGAGGGTAATCATAAGAAGTTGGCTCTTAGTAGGAGAAACAAGAGAGGCAACCCCATGCAAGACTCCTTATTACCTCAGCGATGGGATAACTGTTAGCACCCCTAGTAGAGAAACCTCTGGTGCAGCCAGACCCACAGGGACTTTGATGACTTCTTACCAGGTCCTTAATGTTGTCCCTTGATAGAAGCAGGGATATCCCAGTTTCGTGGCCGTGGCAGCTTCAAGCTTATATGTATCCTGATTTTGGGGCTGTGGAGCCACGCTTTGGTGAATAAGGAATTCCAGAGCGAGGTGGTTCCCTGAGCAGGTGCAGGGTGGGCCTCTGTCTGGATCTCCAGGCCTCCGTGTGGTGGGGTGGGTAGGCGGGGTTGTTGCTCACTTTAAAAAATTGCATGACTAGGGGCTGGGGATGTGGCTCAAGTGGTAGTGCGCTCGCCTGGCATGTGTGCGGCCCGGGTTCGATCCTCAGCACCACATACAAACAAAGAAGTTGTGTCCCCCCCAAAAAAAAATATTAAAAAAAAATTGCATGACTATTGTACATTTCTTTTCTGGATGGTTTTAAAATCAGATTATGAAATTTCATAAATTTTTTTTATTTTGATTGGGATTACATTGAATTATGGATAATAATGTAAGAATAATTAAAATTTTAATAACATTGAATATTTCCTATATTAATTTCCTATTGCTGCTATAACAAATTACCCCAAACTTAGTGGCTTAAAACAATACAGATTTTGTTCTTACAGTTTTGGAGGCCAGATCCTGGCATGGGTCTCACTGGGCCAAAGTCAAAGTATTGAAAGGGCTTTGGTCATTTTGAAGGGTCTAGGGGAGAATCTGGGATTGATGTATAAGGAATCTATAGATTTCCATTTATTGATTTTGTGTCAGGTTATCTTAGTGAACTCTTTTTATTTATATTTTCTGGTAGTTTTCTTTGGATAGTCTTAATAGGTGGGTTTCTATAAATTGTGAAAATAATGAGCGTCACTTTTTATGTACATTTTTGTGTTCATGCTCTGGTCAGGACCCCCCCCCCCCCCCATTACTAATAATAGAGGGCAACTTTATTGTCTCTCTGGCTTTAGTGAATGCTTCTAGTGTTAAGTTAAAATAAATGTTTGGTAAATAAACTTTATCCAGTTAGGACACTTTCTTTTTCCCCCCTTTTTTTCTAGTTTGCTAAAACTTTCCCTTTCCTTCCTAAGAATGGGCAGTGAATTTTACCAATTCTATTTTTGCATCAGTTAAGATGCTCATAGGGCTTTTCTTCCTTGGTCCATTTATGTACTAAATTATATTAATAGTATGAGTCATGTAGAACTGTCTTTATATTCTTCAATTAAATTATATTTGGTCATGATATAAAATTATTTGAAATACTGTTAGGTTCAATTTGCTGATGTTTTACTTAGGGTTTAAAAAACATTCTTGAGAATGGCCTATATAATTTTTTTTTCTTTGTGCTTACCTCGACTTAGGATTCCATATTATGCAAGACTGTGGACTCTTTCCATTTCCTAGTTTACATTTCCAATCTAGAGTTTTGAGGAGGAAGCCTCTGATGTATTGTACCCACTAACCTCTCTCCACTCAGCAGTTGCTTATGGTTTGGCTAGTCTAATTATCAGTGAGATCCTAACCTTCTTACTCCCTGTTGTGACATGGGGACTTTGTAAAATCTTGTTTCAGTATGTGTCCTGACCCCCAAACCAGATCCCATTCCTCCCAAGGGCCAGCCCAGCCTTGACTACAGTCCTCTTGTGTCCATTCCAGGATGGGACGCTGCTCTTTTGCACCTGACCCCTCTGTTTCCCAATATATATAAATTAACTGGCCTTTGAGCACCCTTCTCCTTGGTGCTGGTCACACCTTCATGCTAGTGGAGCCGACTGGGCAGTCTGGTAAAACTTAGAAACCCCAGTTTTTCAGAGAGGAGACTCAGCAACCTTCACTTCACTTATCAATCCCAGACTGCTCATAGTTCAAGCAGGGGAGACACTTTTTTTCCCCTTACCAGAGTCAGACTGCTCTCTGAGCCTTGCATTCTCACCTTGATTTTCCAGATCAAACCATCTGTACAAGTCCAAACTCTGTCTACTTCATGTTTCTTCAGCAGGGATTCATGAACGACTGGGGACCTCAGGTGTATTCCGAGTTTGTATGTTCTTTTTTTTTATGTTTATTTTTTAGTTGTAGTTGGACACAATATCTTTATTTTATTTATTTATTTTTATGTGGTGCTGAGGATTGAACCCGGGGCCTCACATGTGCTAGGTGAGTGCTCTACCGCTAAGCTACAATCCTGGCCCCTGTATGTTCTGTATAGATTTTTAATGTTGTACAATCATGTACCACAGAATGATGTTTTGGTCAATGGTAGGCTGCAGGTATGACAATGATTATACCATACAACCTAGTAGTATAGTAGGTTATACCATATAGGTTTATATAAGTATACTCTACGATGTTTGAACACTGACAAAACTGCCGAATGACACATTTATCAGATTGCAGTCCTATATGGCTGTATTTTCATTTTGTTAACAATCTAAAAAAAAGTTAATACAAGCATGCCTTAAATTAACTGAATGATGTCTTCAAGTGATGTTTTTTAGCTTAGAAGTTGAGATGTTTTTCCAACTGTGGTCTTAGGCAGTAGAAATTTCTTGGTTTTGGGCCTGGAACTTTCCTTAAAAATGTGTATGCAGAGTCTGAGGTTGTGGCTCAGTTGTAGTGCACTCATCTGGCACGTGTGAGGCACTGGGTTCAATCCTCAGCACCACATAAAAATAAATAAACAAAAAACCAAATAAATAAATGTGTATGCATTTCTCAGTTTGAATATAACTGCTGTAGATTGCTCTGAGATTACTCCCTTTAGTGTTTATGCTCACCTTGATGCCTTTACTGCCATCCCTCGCCCTCAGCTTCTCTGTGGTGCCACCTTCTAATCCACAATTGGACTCTGCACACACAATGCTTATCTGTGAGCTTTGCTGGTGGGGAGTGTAGGCTTTGGGCAAGTCCTTTGGTACAGGGAGAATGGAGGGGCCAGAGCCTCTCCTCAGGTTGGCACCATGGTTTTCACATGTGTCTCCAGGACTCGGCAGCAGGGGTCACTGTACATAAAGTTATTATCAAGGTGCCAGCTTTTCATCAGCTTCTCAGTGTTATGCTCAAGGGAAACCAGGGTGGCTTTGTTCCAGCTGTTTATCCCAGAGGGTCTATATTAACTGTGCCAAAGTGCACAGTGGAGCTGAAGGGATCTGACTTCACTGTGGCTCCTGCCAGCATTACTACAGCAAATGGGAGTGAGTTCACTCCCTGAACTGATTGCTGGGACTAAGAATGCATGTAGACAAATGAGACTCACTCAGTTAAATCAGAAGTTAATTATAAGCTCCCTAGACAGCTATGCATATTAAGAAAATAATCATATCACACCACTGAATAAGACCCAAGGACCACATCTCTATTTTAAATACTTAACACCTTGAAAATTGTAGCAATAGCTCTGGTTCTTTTGACTCTGTCCTTGAGTCCTGGCAGCTCATTGGCCCCTCATGGCCCAAGAGTTCCCTTAAGATCAGAGACAAGAGCTGGGTGTGGTGGTGGTGTGTGCCTATAATCCCAGCGACATCAGAGGTCAAGGTAGGAGGACCGCAAGTCAAAGCCAACCTCAGCAATATAGCGAGACCCTAAGCAACTTAGTGAGACCCTGTCTCAGAATAAAAAATAAAAAGGACTAGGGATGTGGCTTAGTGGTTAAGCACCCCTGGGTTCCATCCCTAGTACCATAAACAACAACAAAAAATAAGGATTGGGGGAGATCAGAGACAAGGAAGTCCTTAGCATGCCTTTAAGTCTTCTCCAAGTAATTTTTTCTTCTGAAAGTCTGATAGAAAAAAAAAAAAAAAACAACTTGCCATCTTGGATAGGTTATTTTCCAACTGAAAATGAGGTTAAATCATTGTTTTTAAATCTGTTTTTTTGTGAGATGATCATAAATGTCCTAAAACCAACCTAACCAACTCTCAGAATAATGAAGGCAGTATTTTTTCTTAAATATAAGTACACATGTTGTGGTTATTATTATTATCATTATTATTTTAAAGAGAAAGAGAAAGAGAGAGAGAGAGAGAGAATTTTAGTATTTATTTTATTTTTTAGTTTTCGGCGGACACACATCTTCGTTTGTATGTGGTGCTGAGGATCAAACCTGGGCCGCACGCATACCAGGCGAGCACGCTACCGCTTGAGCCACATCCCCAGCCCTGTTGTGGTTATTATTATGTAATCAACTACCTTTAAGGGCTAGTGACCCGATCTGGGAATATGGGGTTGAGAGTGTGCTCCACCAGATGATGGTGGCATTGAATTCTGTCTTTGATTTAATTATATTGCTCTATGATATGTCTTTTGTCTTGCAACTCATACACATTTTTGTTACAGATTATACTTTTCATTCTTCATACAAAAATTAATTTATCTAATATTTTCTCTCCATTATGAGTTAAAGCAACATGAATAAATTTTTGATTATTTTGTGTAGCATTTAACTCCCCTGTGAGACCATTTTGGTGGAAACCAAATGAACTACTGGCATTAGGTCAAGGCATGATAATTGAAAAAAAGTGTTATTGTTAAATTTCTTAAGAAAACATTGGATTCTAGGATCTCTAAAGTTCTTTTTGGGCCAGTGAATCTAGGCTAATATGGATGTAATTCTGGAAAAAAAGAAGAAAAGAGAGGAAGCACCATCCAATAGGATCTTAGGGATCTTCCAGTTGAAGTGTGTGTATGTGTGTCTCTCTGTGTGCACAGTGGGTGAATGACAAAAGCAATCAAGTTCAAGGCTTACAGTCACCTGGACAGATAGGACTGTATTTGGAGTTTATCAGGGAACATGTGACTAACGGGCCTCCTCAGGACTCCTGCCATGGCCATACACACACTCAGACAGGCACATACCCACCCATTCAAAGGGACAGACAGACATACACAGACCCAGACACACCCATACAGCCACAAAGATGCAACACCCAGGCACACATAGAAACACATCCAGACATAGACATACTCACTCAGATACAGATATACACACAGCCACACACACACACACACACACAGGGCAGACATACACACCTATTTTTCAGAAAACAAAGGCATCTCCTTCCTTGGTTCTTATTTTATAGGAGCTTTGATAAGCTTCCTTGATAATCAGGGCCTTTTCCAGTGGCATCCAAGGTGCACTGGTGACCTCTGAGTATTCTGTTCACCTTAAAGGCCTTTGTATAACTGAGTTAACCCTTCATTTTCTATGGGAATTTGGATTTCAGATATTCTGACAGTCTTCCCTGGGACTCAGTAGACCTCAAAATTCTTTGTGCTTATGATTCACTGGGGGGCTGGGCTGAAATGAGGTCTTGGGCCCCAGCATCTGATTCTGTAAGTTTGAAAAGTGGCCAGGGATGTTCAGTTTTACAAGTCCCCAAATGATTCTGATGCAGGAGTTTCAAGGAGAAACATGCCATCAACCTGTTTAAGAAATTACACAAATGTAACAGCATGTGCTGAGCAAATCAAGGCACCTAAGTGTTATAGTAAAAATGTACAAGAACTACCTGGAACACCCCAGTCCTAGGAGTCCCCTTTGATCTTGCTTTCACAAGCAGACAGTTTTTCTGCCTTCCTGTCTAGTCTAGATAATAAAGCTAAATATGTCCATATGTAATATGCTCTTAGAATTCTAGGATTCCCAGCCTCCTTGACTCATAAGATAATAACTTCACTGACTTTACTGGGGTTGGTTCCTTCTCTTTCTTCTTTCCATACTGGGGGTTGAACCCACGGCCTCACATGTGTTAGGTAAGCATCTCACCACCGGTCTACATCCCCAGCACTTTTTATTTTGTTTTGAGACAGGATCTTACTAAGTTTCCCAGGCTGGCGTTGAACTTGTGATTCACCTGCCTCGGCCTCCTGTGTAGCTCGGATTATAAGTGCCCACCACTGCATTTCACTTCGTGATCCAGGATATACATATGCAAACATATTTATTGAAAAAACTTCTCAACAATGTTTACCTTTATATTTCATTTTCTTTTCTATTTTGTTTTGCTTCATTTTTGAAAACACGCTGATACACTAGATTGATTTCATGACCCACTGTTCTGGTTATCTTTTGATACACACACAAAAAAATCATTCCAAAACTTAGTGGCTTAAAGCAACAGTAATCATTTTATTATCTTATGCTTTCTGTGGGGCAGGAATTTAAAAAGGGTTCAATAGGGCTGTCCTGATTTAGGTGTTTCACATGATTATAGGTAGTAGCTGGGGCTGGAACAGTGGCAGTTGAATCAGCTTTCTCCATGTAGTCTTTCTATGTGGTCTGTCTGCATGGGCTGATATTATGGCAGCCTCAGGGCAGTCAAATTGATTAAGGTACCTCAGAGTGCCAAAGGTAAGGACCAGGCAGAAGAAAGCCTAGCCTTGGAAGTCACATAGCATCGTTTTCTCCACATTCACAATTCCACTGCAATTCAAAGAAGGAAGCACAGGCTTCATCACCATGATGGATGGAGCTTCAAAGTCTCATTTTAAGAAGAGCAGAAAGGATGGGAGATACTGGGTCAGTCATCTTTGAAAAACACCTGTTGAGGGCACCATTGCAATTTGAAGAACACTCCCCTAGAGGGCACTGTTGTCATGAGACATCAGATTCATGAGTAGAAGGATGGGGAGAATGTTGGGAAGAGCGATGGGAAGAGAGAAAAAGGAATTTGGATGTTAGCAAAGATAGAACAGTTCATCCTTTGGAATTGATTGTTTTTTATGTTTCATAGAGCTTGAGGTGGCTATAATGGGGTATGTGGCTCTGCAGATGTCCTTAGGGAAGGGAACCCAACGAAAAAGAAGGGCTAGTAACCAATTTGCAGGGTTTTAAGTCTTTGTGCATTTCCCCCAGTCCCTAGCAGAAGACCTTACACAAAGATCCACTCTGAAAGCTAAGCATAAAGTGCCTGTGGGTCACTAGGCAGAAGGGCAAGCTTTGGGAAGAACAATGCTGCCTCTGGTATCCTTAGTTTGCAATAAACTATGGCCGGCTCTACATTTTCAATGCTTGGGCACTGGAAGTGCTAATTTGGAAGACTGTTGAACATGTATTTGTGGGTAAGATCGCCCAAGGAAAATGCATAAAGTCAGAAGAAAAGGGTGTCAAGGAGAAAAAACTGAGAGCCTCCAACATTTGAAGTTAAGAGACAGCAAAGGAGACTAAGATGGTATGGCCTGAGATATAGGAGGAGAACCCAGTGAGAATGGCGGCACGTGCTGGGACAGTTTCCAGGAAGAGGGAGTGGTCCTCAGGGTCAAGTGTGGCAGCAAAATCAAGACTAAAAAGACACCATTGGATTTGGCAATGAGGAAGTGACTGATGACTTTTATAATGTCACTTGCTGGAAGTCAGGTAAGGAGGGTATTATGGGAGTCTGGAAGTGATGAGAGGGAGTAAAGGGTGATAACTTGAGATAGTCAAGAGATTATCATTTTTTAAAGTTTTTTTGGATAAGACTAAGCAGAGGAAAGAATGAGAAATCAAAGACTAAAATGGAATAATTGATACAGCCTGGTCTGGGGAGGAGTGGGATCCAACATCCGGACTGAGGGGTGAGACTTGAAAGAGTAAGGCGGCTGCTTTTGAGAGGAGAGATGGTAAAATAGGGAAGAGGTCAAGATTTGGGGAGGAGGGGAATTCACTGTGTAGATGCTTGAGAATAATTTGCCAGTCGGTCAGAGATGAGTGAAAACCTGTTCAGTTTCTGCTCACACACATCCAGTGCCCATTCTGTTAAGTATTGTCATTTACAACAAAATGTGAAATAGGAGGCATACCTGGCTGCAGTCTCTTGCCTCCCCGTGGAGGAGTTCATTCTTCACCTAAGCATGGAAAGAAGGGGTTTGTGAGGGAAAGGGGGTTGTGGCAACCAGGTCAGTCTTGAACTCAGAGTAGTGTGGGCATCACCCAGTCCAGAGATCCTTGGTGAGGCAAGTTGCCTACTGGAGAGAAGAAAGAGCTTTGAATCTGGAAAGAAAATGTCCTTTCGACCTTTGCCCAAGCTCTAAGCAAAAGAGGGGGGGGGGATATGGTGAGTTTTGGATCCAGGCGTGCACATGGAGGGTCGAGGTCCACTGGGGTCAGATGGTGCAACAGAAATGGTATGGCTTTGGCTTTTGGTTCTTAATAGCTTTGCATCCTTGGACGGGGCACTTAATACCAAGCTTCTGTTTTCTTTCCGTAAAAAGGGTACCATCTTTCTGAACTAGTATTCTTTTTGGAATTCAAAGTACCTGTACATCCTAGAAACCCCATAGCTGCTACTATTATTATCAGTATTTCATTTACTGTCTATCTCAGAGAAGATCAGGAGCTTCTGACTTAATACCAGGACTGTAAGAATATGGTATGATTTTGGAATCTGTATGAAATATAGACTCATTTTATCATTTTCCTATAATTCCATAGTAATTATCATATTATGCATAGTAATACCAATTATTCCATAGTAATTAAACCCAAGATTCCTGAGTACTTCATTTGGGGAATAATTCAAAAAGGGAGCTGAGGAGAACATGTCCTACTTTACTGCTTGAACAGGGGATGGGGAGAGGAGGGGAGAAGAATCCAGAGGTCAGAGTGGCCATATCTGTGATGGCAAGAAACTTGCTGCTTGGAGGAAAGGGAAATGTAACTAGGATGGATTTGGAGCCCAGATAAAAGGAAGGCCTTTTGGGGGACTCAAGAGATGCCAGCCGCAGCCAACTCATGTCCAAAGGGAGGGCTTCATTGTCTTGTGTACTGCCCAGAGCCTGGACAATTGCCAAGATGGCTGGGTCCTGTGCCTCCTTTCCCCCAGGTGCTCATCTGACCATAGCACACAGTCTTTTGTGCTCATCTTGTTGGAGTCACTCATCACTCAGGAGTGCCTCGAGGGGAAGGTCAGGTGACTTGTTCACTGTTTGGTTGAATCCTTCAGTGGTTGGTGTTCAGTGCCTTCCAAGTAGCCAGTTCCTTGTAAATGTGATTCACTGGCTGTCTGCATCCCAAGTGGATAAATGACTCATATATATTTTAAAATTTATTTATTTATTTTAATTAGATAGATATGACAGCAGAATGCATTTGGATTCATTGTATGCAATTGCAGCACAACTTTTAATTTTTCTAGTTGTACACGATGTAGCGATGTAGCATTGCACCATATGTGCAGTCATATATGTACCTAGGGTAATGGTGTCCATCTCATTCCACCATCTTTCCCCCATACCCACTCCCCTCCACTCCCTCCCCTTTGCCCAATTAAAGTTCCTCCATTTTTCCAACCCGCCCCCCTCCGTCCTGCTCCATTATGGATCAGCATCCACTTATCAGAGAGAATATTTCGCCTTTCGTTTTTTGGGATTAGCATGATGTTCTCCAACTCCATCCATTTACCTGCAAATACCATAATTTTATTCTCTTTTAAAGCTGAGTAATATTCCATTGTGTTTATATACCACAGTTTCTTTATCTATTCATCTTCTGAAGAGCATCTAGGTTGCTTCCACAATTTAGCTAGTGTGAATTGAGCTGCTATAAACATTGATGTGGCTGTGTTACTTTAGTATGCTGTTTTTAAGTCCTCTGGTTATATGCTGAGGAGTGGGATAGCTGGGTCAAATGATGATTCCATTCTAAGTTTTCTAAGGAATCGCCATACTGCTTTCCAGAGTGGTTGGAAAGACCAATTTGTAGTCCCACCAGCAATGTATAAGTGTGACTTTTCCCCCACATCCTCACCAACACTTATGTTTGTTTGTATTCTTGATAACTGCCATTCTGACTAGGGTGAAATGAAATCTTAGAGTAGTTTTAATTTTCATTTCTCTAATTACTAGAGATGTTAAACATTTTTTCATATGTGTTGATTGGTTATATATCTTCTTCTGAGAAGTGTCTGTTCAGCTCCTTAGCCCATTTATTGATTGTTTTTTTTGGTGTTTTTTTTTTAAATAAATATACTAGTTGTAGATGGATACAATACCTTTATTTTATTTATCTTTATGTGGTGCTGAGGATTGAACCCAGGGCCTCACATGTGCTAGGCAAGTGCTTTATTGCTGAGCTACAACACCAGCCCAGGTGTTAAGTTTTTTTGAGTTCTTTATATATCCTGAAGATTAGTGCTCTACCTGACGTGCATGTGGCAAAAATTTGTTCCCAAAATATCAGCTCTCTCTTCACCTCATTGATTGTTTCTTTTGCTGAGAAGAAGCTTTTTAGTTTGAATCCATCTCATTTATCAATTCTTAATTTTATTTCTTGCACATTAGGAGTCTTGTTAAAGAAGTCGGGGTCTAATCCGATGTGATAAAGATTTGGGCCTACTTTTTCCTCTATTAGGCGCAGGATCTGTGGTCTAATTCCTAGGTCCTTGATCCGCTTTGAGTCAAGTTTTGAGTATGGTGAGAAATAGGGGCTTAGTTTCATTTTGCTGCATATGAATTCCCAGTTTTCCCAACACCATTTGTTGAAGAGGCTGTCTTTTCTCCAATGTATGTTTTTGGTGCCTTTGTCTAGTAAGAGATAACTGTATTTATTTATGTGGGTTTGTCTCTGTGTCCTTTTTCCTGTACCATTGGTTTACAAGTCTATTTTGCTGCCAATATCAGGCCATTTTATTTTTATTTTTTGATACAATTGCTCTGTAGTATAGTTTAAGGTCTGATATAGTGATGCCAACTGCTTTACTCTTCTTGCTAAGGATTACTATGGCTATTCTGGGTCTCTATATAGTTCCAAATGAATTTCATGATTGCATTTTCTATTTCTATGAGGAATATCATTGGGATTTTTATTTATTTATTTATGTATTTATGTATGTATTTATTTATTTATTTATAGTTTTCGGCAGACACAGCATCTTTGTATGTGGTGCTGAGGATCGAACCTGGGCCGCACGCATGCCAGGCGAGCGCGCTACCACTTGAGCCACACCCCCAGCCCCTATCATTGGGATTTTGATTGCAATTGCATTAAATCTATATAATGCTTTTGGCAGTATGGTCTTTTTGACAATATTAATTCTGCCTATCCAAAAACAGGGAGATCTTTCCATCTTCTAAGGTCTTCTTTAATTTCTTTCTTTAGTGTTCTGTAGTTTTAATTTTAGAGGTCTTTCACGTCTTTTGTTAAGTTGATTCCCAAGTATTTTATTATTTTTTGAGGCTATTGTAAATGGGTTAGTTTTCCTAATTTCTCTTTTAGAGGATTCATCACTGATGTACAGAAATGCCTTTGATTTATGGGTGTAGATTTTATATCCTGCTACTTTGTTGAATTCATTTATTAGTTCTAGAAATTTTCTGGTGGAATTTTTCAGATCTTCTAAATAAAGAATAATGTCGTTGGCAAATAGTGGTAATTTGAGTTCTTCTTTACCTATTTGTAACCCTTTAATTTTTTCATTCATCTAATTGCTCTGGCTAGAGTTTCAAGGATTATGTTATGGTGAAAGAGAGAATCTCTGTCTTGTTCCAGTTTTTAGAGGGAATGCTTTCAATTTTTCTCCATTTAGAATGATGTTGGCCTTGGGCTTAGCATAGATAGTTTTTATAATGTTGAGATATGTTCCTGATATACCTAGTTGTTCTAGTGTTTTGAACATGGAGAGGTGATGTATTTTGTCGAATGCCTTTTCTGTATCTATTGAGATGATCATATGATTCTTATCATTTTAAAGTATTTTTTTTAGTTGTAGATGGACACAATACCTTTATTTTGTTTTTATGTGGTGCTGAGGATCTAATCCATTTTCTCCACGTGAGAGGTGAGTACTCTCACTCCTGAACTACAATCCCAGCCCTGATTCTTATCTTTTAAGTCTATTGATGTGATTAATTATATTTATTGATTTCCAAATGTTGAACAAACCTTGCATACCTGGGATGAACCCCACTAGATCATGGTGCACTTTTAAATATATTTTTGTATTCGATTTGCTAGAATTTTTGTATCTATGTTCATTAGAGATATTGGTCTGAAGTTTCCTTCCTTGATGTGTCTCTGCCTGGTTTTGGAATCAGGATGATTTTGGCCTCATAGAATGAGTTTGGAAGTGTTCTCTCTTTTTCTATTTAATGGAATAATTTGAGGGGTATTGGTATTAGTTCTTCTTAAAGATCTTGTAGAAGTCAGCTGTGTATCCATCTGGTCCTGGGCTTTTCCAGGTTGGTTGGTTTTTGATGGCATCTTCTATTTCATTGCTTGAAATTGATCCATTTTAACTTATGTATATCATCCTGATTCAGTTTGGGTAAGTCATATGTCTCTAGAAACTTGTCAATATCTTCAAGATTTTCTATTTTATTGGAGTACAAATTTTCAAAATAGTTTCTAATTATCTTCTGTATTTCTATTGTGTCTGTTGTGATATTTCTTTTTTTCATCACGATTTTATTGAGTTTTCGCTCTCCTTCTCTTCAATAGCATGGCTAAGGGTTTATCAATTTTATTTATTTTTTCAATTTTGTCATTTTTTTTCAATTGTTTCATTTTGTCATTTTTTTTTCAATTGTTTCAACTTCATTGATTTCAGCTCCAATTTTAATTATTTCCTGTCTTCTACTACTTTTGGTGTTGATTTGTTCTTCTTTTTCTAGGGCTTTGAGATGTAATTTTAGGTCATTTATTTGTTGACTTTTTCTTCTTTTAAGGAATGAACTTCATGCAATGAACTTTCCTCTTAGGACTAGCTTCATGTTGTCCCAGAGATTTTGATATGTTGTATCAGTGTTCTCATTTTCCTCTAAGAATTTTTTAATCTCCTCTCTGATGTCTTCTGCAATCCATTGTTCATTCAATATCATATTATTTAGTCTCTAGGTGTTGGAGTAGCATCTATTTTTTATTTTATCATTGATTTCTAATTTCATTCCATTATGATCTGATAGAATGCAGGATAGTATCTCTATTTTTTTATATTTGTGAAGAGTTGCTTTGTGGCATAGTATATGGTCTATTTCCGAGAAGGATCCATGTGCTACAGAGAAGAAAGGGTATTCACATGTTGATGGATGAAATATTCTGTATATGTCTGTTAAGTCTAAATTATTGATTATATTGTCAAATTCTATAGTTTCTTTGTTTAGCTTTTGTTTGGAAGATATTTCCAATGGTGAAAGATGTGTGTTAAGGTCACCCAGAATTATTGTGTTGTGGTCTATTTGACTCTTGAAATTGAGAAGAGTTTGTTTGATGAACATAGATGCTTCATTGTTTGGGACATATGTATTTATAATTGTTATGTCTTGTTGATGTATGGTTCCCTTAAGCCATATGAAATGTCTATCTTTGTCCCTTTTGATTAACTTTGGCTTGAAGTCTACTTTATTTGATATGAGGATGGAAACTCCTGCTTGTTTACGCAGTCCATGTGAGTGGTATGTTTTTTCCCTACCTTTCACTTTCAGTCTGGGGATGTCTTTTCCTATGAGATGAGTCTCTTGAAGGAAGCATATTGTTGGGTCTTTTTTTTTTTTAAATCCAATTTTCCAGTCTCTGGCTTTTGATTGGTGAGTTTAGGTCATCCACATTCAGGGTATTATTGAGACGTAGTTTGTATTCCTGGTCAATTTTGTTTATTTTTGGTTTTTAGCTTGACTTGGTGTCTCCTTTGATTGGTTTTTCCTTTAGTGTAATACCTCCCTTTGCTGATTTTCATTGTTGTTTTTCATTTCCTCCTCATGGAATAATTTGCCAAGGATGTTCCGTAGTGTGGGCTTTCTAATTGTAAATTCTTTTAACTTTTGTTTATTGTGGAAGGTTTTTATTTCATCTTCAAATCTAAAGCTTAATTTTGCTGGATACAAAATTCTTGATTGGCACTCATTTTCTTTCAGAGATTGGTGTATGTTATTACATGATCTTCTAGCTTTTAGAGTTGGGATTGAGAAATCTGCAGATATCCTAACTGGTTTTCCTCTATAAGTGATCTAATTTCTTTCTCTTGTGGTTTCTAAAATTCTCCTTTTTTTGTATGCTAGGCATTTTCATTATAATGTGTTTTGGTGTAGATCTGTTGTGATTTTGTACATTTGGTATTAGTAAGCCTATTGTATTTGATTTTCCAATTCTTTCTTCAGATTTGGAAAGTTTTCTGTGATTATTTCATTGATAGATTGTTCATTCCTTTGGTTTGAAACTGTTTGCCTTCCTCTATCCCAGTAATTCTTAAATTTGGTCTTTTCATGTTATCCCATAATTCTTGGATGTTCTGCTTATGGTTTCTTACAATCTTCACTGCATGGTCAACTTTATTTTCAAGATTATATATTTTGTCTTCATTGTCTGAGGTTCTGCTCTCCAAGTGATCTAATCTGTTGGTGATGCTTTTTATTGAGTTTTAAATTTGGTTTATTGTTGCCTTCATTTCAAGGATTTCTGTTTTTTTTTCACAATCTCTTTCTCCCTATTGAAGTAATCTTTTGCCTCCTGTATTTGCTTATGTAGCTCTTTATCAAAATGATCTTTTGTTTCCTGTGTTTGCTCTCTTATATTATCCTTTAATTCACAGAACATTTTAATTATGTACATCCTAAACTCCTTCTCTGTCATTTCTGCTGCTATGCTGGCCATGGATTCTAATAATGTAGTATCTAGGTTTGTTTGGGGCACTTTAATCCCTTGTTTTTTCATGTTGTTTGTGTGTCTTCCCTTCTAGCAGTGTAGATCTGAGGTGTTACAGTTTACCCTGCAGACTTCTAGAGTTCTTGCAGGGTTCCAATACTTCTCTTTGATATTGCTTCTAGCCCAAGCTGGGAGTTGCCCCAACTAAAATGGTGATGGCATTAAAGAGCATATCCCCAAGATGGAGACAAATGTGTCCCAAGATGGAGGTGGCCACTTTCAGAGATGGGACATTGGGGCGCACTGGGTGGTGGCATTGGGCAGCATGCTTGGTAGTGCAGTTCAGTGGCATGCAGTGCTGTGGCAGGCAGCTGTCTCCAGATCCTCTCTGGTATCCCCAGATGCAGGGTACTGTGTAGAGGGGACTGTGACAGTGGTTGCAGTGTTCCAAGGTGGAGGTGACCAGGGGAGCCCCACTTTGGGAGATGGGGGTCCATATGGGAAAAGTGGCAGGGGGTCCTGTGAGGGCACTGAGGCAGGGGACCTGCATGGGATCAGCTGTCAGGAGTCTTCTGATAACTCGCAGAGGAACAGTATTTCCACTGCTTTAAGCCCAGGTCAGGGAGCAATAAGGAATGCAGCCTCCCTCTGGCCCACCATCTTGGATCCTCAATGACTCATAATTGAATAACAGAATAAAATGAATACAAAAGCCTGTTTGAATCTACTGAAATGTGGCCCAAGCATCAGTCAAGGTTACCTAATGCCCTAAAAACTAGATAAGACTCCTCTGAGTGATATATTTCATATTTGTGAGGTTCTTGGGGCTGTGGGCTAGAGTGGGGATGGGGAAACAGAAACAGAGAGGCTGTGGTCCCCACTGGCTCTAAACTCCTGCTTGCTTGGTTTAAGGATGGTCTCCATGAGTGCAATGCAATCCTTCCTTTATTTCCACACAATCTGCACTCCCACTGATCAAGGCAATTTGTGTGTGAAGCAGATTTTACTGAGTACTTGGGGTCGAGGCAGAGGAGGAGTTTACATCATGGCAACATGAGCAACTGCAAGTGGAATGTTATTCTTAAAATCCTTTTGCCACCCACCATTGATGATTTCTTGTTGGTCTTATTGACAGTGAAGCCCAGTCTTATGGCATTTTATAATTTCCTCTTTCCTTTCTTTCTCTCCCCTTCTTTTCTCCTCACCTCTCACACTTCAGATTGCTTTGGAAAAATTCAAAATCTCTATATTTTAAAGAGCAATTTATCCTTTCAAGAGCATCCCTATAACAAAATAACTAACAATTATAGGGTATTTTATAGCTCTCTCTATTTATATATATATTAGGTGCACTCTATGCTTATTTCAACATTATCATAATAGTCAAGATTTGGAATTATATTAAGGGTCCATTAATAGATTAATTAAAATGGATTAAAATATGTGATATACACACACACACACAATGGAGTACTATTTGGCCATAAAAAAGAGCAAAAGTCTTTTCATTTTCACAACATGGATAAGCCTAGATAATATTATGTTAAGGGAAATGAGCCAGGCACAGAAAGACAAATACTATATGTCCTTGCTCATATTAGGAAACCATCATATTTGATTTTATAGAAATAGAGATTAGAATAGTGTTTGCATGAGGCTGGGAAGGTATTAAAGATGAGGTTAACACTTAAATAAGTAGACTTTGAGAACAGCAGATTTCTCTCCACAATGTATTTCTCACCCAATCAGTTGATCTCCTTAAAAGGAAAGACTGAAGTCACTTGAAAAGGGTAAAGTCTGCCTCCAGACTGCCTTTGGATTCAAGACCACAATATCAGTTCCTGTTAGAATTTTCAGATTGCTGTCTTGTCCCACACAGATTTTGCAGTTGCCAGCCCCCAAACTGTGTGAGCCAGTTCCTTAAACTCTCTCCTCCACCCTCAACCCTGGATCTAGAGAAGGTCCATGGACTGGGACCAATGTGGGCAAGAAGCTCAAGAAGTATGAATAGGGCAAACACCTCTGCAAGGAATGTATTGATGAGCCTCTGAAACTGGTCTTGAAATTGGGAAGAAATGAGGTTACTGACAGGTCAGGATGCATTGTTTTAAAGATCAGAGCTATACTGAGATACAATTCACATACCACATGGTTCACGTGTTTAAAGTGTCCAATTTGGGTTATGGCTCAGTTGGTAGAGTGCTTGCCTCGTATGCACAAAGACCTGGGTTTAATCTCCAGCACCACACACACACACACACACACACACACACAAAGTGTACAATTCACAGAACTGTGCAGTCATCATCACAGTCAATACCTACTGAATTTTTCTCTTTTGGGGGTGAGGATGGTTGCTTAAAACAAGAGTTCGGGAAGTCAGGAGTCAGAACATTAAGACGAGGTTAGGGTTGGCCTTCTGGAGGTCTTGAAGGAGAATCTGATTCATCTCCATCTCTTAGTTTCTGGTTGTGACAGTCCCTGGTATCCTTGGATAGTGGCTACATTACTCCTATTCCTACCTCTGTCTTCATACAGCATTCTCCGCTGGGTTCCTGTCTCTTGTCCTTTCCTGTTTTTATAAAGATGCTAGTCATTGGATTCAGTATGTACCCTACTTCAGTATGCAAGTCAGGACACAATTTAAGGCTCTCTGAGGACAAAAATGATCATGACAAGCAATAATGGAAAAAGTAGTTCCCAGATAATGAGAAAAGGAAAAACAAAGATGAGTAAAGGTGGTCAAGAAGCAGCAAGATCAAGCCCTTTTGGAGGATGAAGCAGAATGCTTTTGAAGTCATGCATGTATAAGTTTGGATATATCTGAGTAGCTTCCTGAAAGGTCTTTAGATAAGCAAGAAAGACAACAGGCAACCCTTCCAGAAGATTTGAATCAACAGATGAGGCAATTGTAGAGAATGGACCCAACAGCTTTCTGTTCATTCCCTGTGACTCCTCACTACCTTGTAATGATTAAACAATAGTGATTTTAATATTTAAAGGGAATATCTAGATTAATGACTGACAGTCTACAGAACCACTAAAGAATGATTTAGTGTCAGGGGCTAGAAGGAAATTCTCCTTCAAAGAATAGCCTGACACTTACAAGAAACAGCCCCCTGGGAGACATCCTGCCTGGGAGACACCCTGCAGCCATCTATCTCCCTGAGACATCCTGCGGCCACCTATCTTCCTGAAACATCCTGCGGTTATCTCACCTTGTGCAGACATCCAGCAACTGCTGATAAGAGAGCTTCCCCATCCCCAGCGTACAAATACCCCTGTGTGAACAATAAAAGTTTGCAGCTTGATCAGAACTCCTGTCTTGCTGTCATCCTTCTGTGTCTCTTGTCCCTTCATTCCTCCCCATCTAGGTTCGCTGCCCACGTTGATGTGTCCTGCCGGTCGGGACAATTTAGAAGTAACACGTACCAATTTCATGTTGTATAACAAACAGCATTATTATAAGGTTGCAAAGAGGCTGCTGTAGGAAGGCTGGCAAACTCTTTGCCTGGACCAAACTCGGAGATTGAATCAGTGGCTAGTCTTCATGGAAGACTCACAAAAGACTGGAGAGCAGAAAGATAAATTGGGTACTTGGCAGAGATGGGAGGACCATGGCTATAGGCCAAAGAAGAATGAAGACCCCGTAGATACTGATACCAAAGTCTTCAAATTCCCACTAAGGAAAGTAAACAGAAGTCAGAGAGAGATGGGCTCTAAAATAAATATAAAAGCAAGAGGTTAGAAAGAGGACAGGGTCAGTCTGGCTCTGTATTTATGGGATCTGAAGGAAGATTGACCAGCAGGTTGTATGGTCAGTTGAGTTTGAAAGAAGAAGACCAGATGGCCAACGACACTGAGACTTCTCCTTTCTGGATATCCTATGGTGGGAGACCCAGGTCACTGTCTTGTAAGACTCGGGACAACAACTCAATGGCGCCAGGCTGGAGTGAATAGCTTGCAGAGATTCTAAAAAGATCAAAGTAATCCTGTTGTTCCAGTGTGTTGTTTGAATTACGGACCCTACAATTCTCACACAGTGTGCAATGCACCACATTAACAATTATTAGCCAAGATGGTTCAAGTTTAATTAATTGAATTTATGGGGAAGAATCTGCCCTTCTTAGTACTTTCAACATACAGGTTTTATTTCTGTTTTTCTTTTGTAACATGCCACATTTACCTATATATCATGGTAGATCATTTATTGGATATTCTGTTGAAAGGAGGGCATTCTACAATCCTGTAAGAGTTGGAAATGTTATCTCCCAATGAGGAAGGTCAGAGTAGAACCCTCCACACATCAAAAGAAAGAGAGGTTATAGAAATACAGCAGTCGTATAACTAAAATAGTAACATATTTTTGGTGCTCTGGTTAAACTTTTTTTTACTCTGAAGAGGCTGAAAACTTCCAGAAAAAACTCAGCAAAGACACCAAGTTGCTCAAGGAGTTCCAGGAACCCAGAATAAGCTTCTGAGCCTGGGCCTTCTCTTCTGGTGTGAATTGTCTCCTTCAATTCTCGATGCATTTTGATGAACAAGTGATCTATGACTTTAAAAATTTTGCACAAGTAACTCCAGCATGCATCACAAGCATACAGAGTGGGGAAAAGCAGTGGGGATTTTCACTCCTTCCCCATTGTAGAAAACAGAAAACATTTGTAGATTTAACAGAAAAATTTAAAGAACTGATTTTTCTTATTGATGACTGTGGAATTAGAAAGTAACTGATATTTAATAATATATAATATACTTTTTACATTCTTAACTTGGAGATGATTTTTTCCTTAGGACTACTACAGATAAGTATTACATTAGATATTATATATTAGTAGATTTTTAATTAGTTTTAATTAGCAATTAGTGTTCTAAGGATTGGAAATGTGTTGAGTAATAAAGCTGAACCTTGAACATGGGGAAAAAGAAAGGAAATAGATGTTGCCAAGAGGGCATCTGATCATGTGTTAGTACCCCTTACCAATCTGCAGTGCTCCTCTTTGGTAGCCACTTCTCCTTGGTGGAACTGACCAACCCTCACTCTGTATGGTTCTGGTAGGAAGAATACTCTAAGGACTGCAGTAGCCTAGGCTTGGCTGATCAGGACACTGCATTTGTAACTGAAAGCTCAGTCCCTGTCCCCAATGCCAATCAATGTTAATTTTATAATGAGGACATGGTTTTGAGAAAAAGGAAAAAGAAGGTTTATTGCTTTGTTAGCAAAGGAGAAACACAGGGGACTCCTGTCCCAAAGGCTGTGACTCTCTCGATCAGGAGGGACAGGGGGTTTTAAAGGAAACCTTCAAGGGTTATTATATTCCAAGTTTGCTCTGGTGGGGGTCCCAGGGCACCCTGATGGAGTGTTAGGATTCATTTGTTAATTTGGGAGAGATTCACTTCTCAAATCCTCAGGGGGCATCTCCTTCCTTAGTGGGTGTGTTTAAGGGCAGTTAATTAGGGCAAGAAAAGATAACACTGTCTCCCTAATCTTGTTAGAAAGGGGGAGAGGGGAGAAGAGAGAATCCCCTCCTTTTTTTTTTTTAAATAAAAATAAGCCGTAGAGCAATGAGGGCTACATTTCAGAAGGTGAAGAAGGGACTAGGGACCACTGTTACACATTCATTTGACCAAGGTGATTGGTCCAGGGATGGGCATATGATCGAAAGAAGGCCAATGAGAATTTTCTCCTGGCTTAAAGATCTGTTTTTCCCCTCTTGCTGCATAGAGGAAATCATCTGTAAAAAGTACTCATGAGACTAATCCACAGAGAGAATCAGTACGAAGAGAAGGAGTTAGCCTTAATAAATGGGGATATTTTAAGTCGGTCATGCTCAAGGCCAACTCCAACTCTGCCATAAGGGCTAACAGCCCCCTTTCATTAAAATTTGTGAAAATTGAGTTGAACATCTGTCACTTGTAATTTGAGGAGCCCTTGTTGATCCCCTCACTGCCTGCTATATCAACTTTGACAGCCTTCCCCAGCCTGACACTTCTCCCGGGGAATGTGTGATCTTATCGTAGATGCATCTAATGATTCTGTCCTCTAGCAGTGTACTCAGAGTGTTCCTAGAATAACCACCAACATAAGAATAGCTAAGATCTTATCAGAATCAAAGTCTTATCAAAAGCATAGTGCTAAGGGCATTATATGCATTTTTTTCTTTGGCATTAGTATCTCCAATTCCTTACTTTTAATTGGAAAGTACTAGGATTTGGGGAATTTGAGAAGTTGCTCATCATTTGGCCACCAGTAAGTTGGAGGAAAGAATGTGTAAACCCAGTTGAACTCTCTGGAACCTGTGCTGTTACATTATATTGCCCCTTCCTGGGCTTGGCCTCCCAAAGAACAGTGCAGTCACGGAGAGCTCAAACAGAATCCTGTGGCTCCACTTATTTATGAGTTGGGCGGCCACTATTTTGAGATAGTGAGTAATGCTGAAGGGCATTTTGTACTAGGCTGACAAAGTGAACCCTCTTAGCAATGCAAAAGAAAAGGAAATAATGTTCCCAGCTTACAGGTTGAGAAACCCAAACTCAGAGTGGTTAAGTGACTTGGACATGGTTACACTGTAGCAGTGTTGAAGTTGGGAAAAGCTCCCAGAAATGTGTGACTTCAGACCCAAGAGGGCTGAAAAGAAAATGTGACTTTGGAAGGCTTATAGAAATCAACGTCTTTAGGTGGATGGTGTGAAGAGCTTGTTCCAGTTAAAAAAAAAAAAGAGTCTTTCCTTGTTCAATGAATTATTTCATTCTGGGGAGGAAGACTTTGTCTACTTTTCCTTTTTCTGGAAAGGTCAGCCAGTGGGTCAGGCAGTTGGGGATTTTCATGAGGTTAGGTTTCCTGATTCATGGGGTGAGATTTATCTCTCTTATTGCCTCTCAGAGAAGGATGAGCTCATTGGTGGTGACAAGAGCAGCTCTCTGTCCCTTCCCTTCTCCAAATGCTGGAAGAAGTGGGATGTGAGCTCTCAAATGTCACAGAAGCCTACAAAATGCTGACTCCCGGATGCCGTGCATAACTGGGGTTGGCTCAGAACGTGGAGACAGGGCAACACCATCATCTGCTAAGAATTCATTGTTCTGCAGCTTGCCCTGGACACAATGGTAAGACTGAGACAGGAGGAATAGATGTGGGGTGGGTGGGGGCAGCAAACTGGGTGTGTCTTTGCAAACAAGTCTTCTTAGGGGGTGGGGAAAGGAGCAGTGCAGGATTAATCAAGAAGCAGACTGTGTGTGGGTTTAGGGCACTGAGAAGCAGGGACATAAAAAAACCAGACAGAACAAAGCAAAGCAAAGCAAAACAAAACAAATACTCAAACTAAGAAAAGGAGGTGGGAAGCATTTGTTTGGAAAGATTTTGATATTCACTGCTTAAAAAGAAGCATTGAAGTCCTCATGGGAAAATTCAGAACTTTGTTTAGTGTTTTTGTATTCTGAATCACAAATGGTAGGTGGGCTCCTTGACCTTTGCAGAGTCAAGGTGCTATTTGGATTAGGAGTTCTGCTTGGTTGAATGGTGCCAGAATCCCTTGTGGGAAGAAGGGCAGCTGATGGCCACATGCTTTGAGTGGCCCCAAGCAATAGCCTTGATCATTTCAAAAACAACCGGAAGGAAGAGTTCTGAAGGAAGAACTCCAGAGCTCCAGAGGGCTAGCAGAGGCGAGATTGGAGGTTATTTCTTTTGCTTCTTTGTGTGTTTTCCATTTTTTTTTGGAAATATTGCAGTCTTATGCAAAATTTTATTTTTATGTAAGAGTAAACTATGTCCCTATTGACCATCACTCCATTTGTGGCTTTTCCTGTGTATTAACATGCATATAATGAATCACACAGATGAGAATCCCTGTTTTGTATGAGTGGCTTTTAAAAAGCATAAATGATATTGGACTGTTCATTCTTTCTGCAACTTGCATTTTCCCCTCAAGATGTCCTGTTATGACACCTAGATCTACTTAATTCTTTTAACTACAGCATGATAGTCCATAGTGTGATTTTATTGTATGTACATATAATATTTACAATAATACAATTATTGTTGTAGCTATTGCCTTTATAGTAAATATTAAAATTATTATAATAAATATTCTAACACATGGTTATATATTTATATAGCTATATATGACTTTCTGTTTTATGTATGTTTTATTTATTTATACATTTACTCCTTTTCTTATGGACATTTGGGTACTTTCCACTTGCAACCCATTGCAAATTTTCAGTGAACAGCCTTGAGGGTTAGGGATATAGCTCAGTGGAAGAGCATGTCTGAGGCCCTCAGTTCAATTCCCAGCACCACAAAAACAAAACAAAGATGTGAACAGCCTTGACTCCCTGGGCATGTGTACAGAAGGTTTCTCAAGGCAGATATGGAGGAACCACTGATGGTTGATGCAATCAACTTGTGCTTCATCGAAGCTGTAATGATTGGTAGTCTCAATTGCATTATTAAAATATTGCTTTCCTACAACTTTGTCAACACTTGATCATGAGGGAAAAAATTGCCAATCCAATAAATGAAAAATGGCATCTCATTGATTTTCTTTGGTATTTACCTAGTTCCCAATGAGGCTATTTTAATTTATTATTCATCCTTTTCTTATTTAAAAAATTTCCTCAGGACACATTCACTCCTTTTATAGTATTGAAGGGAGTTCTTTCCTCTTCTTTTCCTCCTCCTGTACAGTATACAGACGAAGACTATTTGCTCTGACTGGACCATATTAGGTCTAATGACTATTCTTGAACCCATTTTGGTTAGGAGGTAGGACCTATCACTGGAGCAAGTTGAGTGGGTTCTCCTGATTGGTTGTGGACTTCTCCTGGAACTGGGCTGGGTCAACCCTAAGTTCCCTACAGCTGCTGCTGCTGAACAGAGAATGGAAGTAGGGAATAGGAGCAATGACTTTACAGTTCTAATATTCTGCAACCCCAAGAAGTCCTGAGATTCTACTTGCTTTATCAGGGATTTTTTTTAAACAAATATTTATTTGTTTATTTATCAATCAATCAGAGATCTTTTGATTAAAGAGAACAGACATTACTCAAGCTAAATCAAATGTTAAGTGGGATTTATTTAGTTGGGGGAAGCATGGCAGAAAACAGCTGGGCTGGGGTAGGAGCCAGAATGCTGGTAGAAACAAAGGCCTCTTTCTCTCTCTCTGTTTTCCTAGGCACATATCCCCTTTTCTTTTTCCTCCTGGTCAATCTCTTATGCTCACATATTTTCTGCATGACCTAGGCTGACCATTTTAACTTTGACTTACTATGTTTTCTCCTTAAGTATCCACCATCTATTTCCTGTGGTCTCTGGGTCTCTTGTTCAATTATTGGTAAGTTAGGAATACATTGGTTTCTAGCCAGCCAAAGGATTGACTGACTTGGAGATCATGTGTTCAAACCTGATCCAATCAACTTGTCCACCTACATAAGGACAGAGCTATTGGCCACAGAGAGCTGACCCTTCCAGAGTCAGTAGGTGTGGCAGTTCCTGCAGAAACTCTAGGCAGGGCAGGCAGTAAAATGTGCCCACTACAAAGGTGTGGTCCTCTTAAATCCAATGAGTTGTGCTGTATTCTAAAGTATGTTGGGGTGAGCAAGAATAGCAAGAGTTCCCCCAAATATTCCTTTTTCTCTTCTTCCTCCTTTGACCCTCAAAGTTAAATTCTGGATCAATTGGAACATGCTTAGTAAGTGCTCTACCACTGAGCTGCACCCCAACCCTTAAGCTAAATTTTATGTACAAAGATGTTCTTTAAGTGATAAATGGAAATTAATGAAGTGTTATACTCAAAGCATGGCTGAATAAAATACATCAATTCCATGAAATAGTGTGTGTCATTAAAGTGATGTTCTTAAACATTTAAAATAAAGGAAATGCATACAATGATATATATATATATATATATGTATATAGTTAGTGAAAAAATAGGTCATTTTGGTATATATAGTATGCTTATAGTCATAGAAATTAAAAACTCAAAATTATATATGCATATATATGTATTTATGGACAAACATGTATACATACATATATATGCACATATATATGAATGATATGGTAGTTTGCTTGTTTGACAATGGGCATTTCTTTCTTGCCTCTACTTTTCTGTATTTTAATTTTTTAGATTTTTAAAATTTTTCCATATTTTTTATTGGTGAATTTTAATTGTAAATAATGGTGGAATTTGTTGTTACATATTTATACATGCACACTTCTGTATTTTTAGATGCAATAAATACATTTTTCTTTTATAAAAGGAAAAACATAATGAAATTTATTTTAAAGAAGATAGCTTGGGCCTCTTGAACTCTGGGCTGTGCGACCCATAACTCTTCTCAGTAATGTCTAAAAGCCATTTCCATTGGGCTCTGAGTTCTGGGCCAAAGGGAATATTCTTTATTTCATCAGGGTATCGCAGCTTAGCACAGTGCCTGGGTGCATTAGACACTGAGCAAATAATTGCCAAATGAATGAACGAATAAAGTATGGATCCTTGTGCTGAGTGTGTGGTGAGATTCCAGCCTCTTATTTAGCAATTTAAGTGGAAGAATCCCTCAGTGTTTCTCAACTAATAATCCTCACTGAAAAGAGAAGTTCACTGAGAGTTTCCTTATCACCTTCTCAGGACCACCACTAATTTATCCTGGGTAGGACTTGGGAGGCCTTTTTGGCTTAGCCCCTGCACAAACCACTTGACTTCCATCCATGGAGTCGGGGACCTCAGGCTGTCAGGAGCTCAGTCCTGTGATCAGCAGCATTCCCATTTCTGTTCTCCATTATACAAAGTGTGCACCCTGTCTTGGGGTGTTGCATTGGATTGGGGTCTTACTAAAACCAGAGCTTTCTATTCTGAGAGACATATGTGGGAGTAAAATTTTGAAATCAATAGATCTGTGAGAATGAACAGGTAACACCCCCTGGAACCTGTCTGTGCTGCATTCTCTTTTGACCACTGAACATCCATGAACCTCCACATTCTAGATTTCATCTCTTTCCTTCTTTAAACCATTTTACCCTGCTGGGGCCGCCCTCACCCCAGGTGGCACACTGGATCCCATACAACTCCCGTGTCCTTCAGGCTCCAGTAACACCTATTTATTGTTGAGATAAACCTCCAGGGGCTGCCAAACTGCTTTTTGCCTCTCTCTGCAGAAGCCCCCTTTCAAAGCAAGTAAGCTAGCTTTTCTCCCTTCACCTTCTCTGTAGTGCTATAGCACCTCATAGTAGCCAGTACTTGGTAGAGCCCTGTGCCACCCCAAAGTAACTTTAACATTGACTAAGGTCCTACAATATGTTAGGCACCTTTCATGGTGCTGGGGACACAATAATGGACAAGGCAGAACTGATTCTTGCCCCACTGAAGCTCACCTTCTACCAGGGTGTCAGAAATCAATAGAATCAACACAAAATTGGAGCTCAGTTGTCACGATAGCCATGAAGAATTGCAGAGCACCACAAGAGCATCATGGTGACAAGGTCCAGGGTGGCTGAGGGGCAGATGAGGATGTCGAGGAACTGTGAAGCTAAGGTTTTGGATGGGTTGATTTTGTGGATAGATGTCTGACTCATCCAAGGAGCAGAGAAAGTATGAGCCAGGTGGCAATTTTTTCAATGAATAATGAATTTGGAATAGGGAAATGATGCTGAAGTCATATATTTTTTGGGGAACAATGTTAAAGGAAAGATAGAGAAGTCTAGGAAGGGGTGGTGGCAGGCAAGTGTTCCACTTAGAGCTTTGACCAGTGGGGGACAGCATTGAGATGCTTGAGGAGTTTAGACCTGACAACCTCTGGAAGGAGGGAGGGCACCCACCTAGTGGATCAAAGTCCTTGAACATGGAAACCAGAGGCATGTTGGCTTATCTTATTTCACCCTGAGTGGATATAAGGGTCCAGTAACAGCACACCCCAAATACTCCTCCCTCTGTCAAAGACTTGAATAGTGGCTGGCACTATGTCTGGAGGAGGTCATTTCAGTGGGAAATGCTCTTTTCCAGACCCAAACAGGCCTCTTTTCTGCTGAGAGCTGAGAGTTCTTTCTGGGTGTGGTTCAAATCCTGGATCTGCCATCTCTTGGCTGTGTAACCCCAGGCAAAGTACTTAACTTTCCTGTGCTTCAGTTTCCTTATTCCTAAAATGTAGATTAATGTCAGAACCTACCTAATATGGAGATTAATGATCTACTTTAAGCAAGTTAGCACATAAGGAGTGCTTAGAGAAGTGCTGGGTACCTAGCAAGTACTAATAAGTCTTACATAGATCACTTGGATCCCTGCAAATTTACAAATTTGTGGAATTTGTAAAAAAAATTATAATTATTTACTTATCTGGCAAGAGTGAAAGGAATAGGACTTATTCAGGTGTGAAGAACAACTCCTACAGGGGGAAAGGGGAATCCCTGGTGGGGGTTGCCCTGAATTTTAAATTTTTATTCTTACAAATTCTTGGGCTACAAAATTACCAGCTTCATGCCTTTTTGTTGGTTTGTCTCTCAGTGCCTCTGATAGAGGAAACTTATCTCTTTCCAAAAGTTGCCAGACTGGGTTAAGCCCACCTACTAGATCCACCCAAGAAAAGTGTATATGGCTCAGCCTGGGGGTGATGGATGAGGCAGATGATGCTAGTAGGATTCTGGGAGAAGGTAGGAGTTGGGACAGCAGGGTATGAGAATCAGTTCTTATGGATCTGCCAGAGTCAATTGCTAACTTTCTGGCAAATTTTAAGCCATTAAACATAGCTATTATTAGAAATTACTTTACATAAACTTACAGCTAAAGACATTTACTAAATACATTATAAGTACCAAAATTATCTTAATTATTTAACTACATTTAAACACTTATCTATGTTTGCAAGGTTATTAGGTTATTAGTGGAAATATTATGTAATGGTGTGCTATTGAACATCTTTCCAACTCTGTATGAAGCGATTTTGTCAGTAGCTTGAAAAATGGCTGTGTAGGAGTATTTACATCCTAGGAATCAGCGAAATCTACAGATCAGGTTTTAGTTTGTTGTTTTATTGACTATCTAGACTTAAAGGGATGGAGAAAATGATATATTGAAGACTAAACTTGTAAGTGTATCACATCTGTTGCTGTTACATTGCTAGTAATAGAAACATTTGAAGAAATATTCTTCCAGCATTATAATGAACAAGTCACTTGTTACTAAGCACGAAATATCAGCCAGCATTTATGTTGGAACTATTCTTGTTTATCATTCGCAACATTAGGTTGGTTATCCGTGAAAGAGTTTGGCAAAAATCAATGGAAGTTTTGTTTGGCTTACCAATTAATTGATTTGATGGAATTTGATGAACTTTTTCATCAAGAATATTAAGTATTGTTATTTGCATCCTTTATATCCTAAAATTTATATGCAAACATGCCACCCCACCCACACAGGTTGTTAAACATTTACCAGTGCAACTCTAGTGGGGAAAGAGGGAAAGCTGGGGAAGAGAGCCAGGTCCTGATGGTGCCTTTATGGATTCTTGGCCACAGGAAACATGAGGCCTCTAGCACCCAATAAAACAAAACTGCAGACTTCCTTTTGGGTTGTTGAATTTCCTCAATCTCCTCCCACTCTCATATGGTCCCCATGGTGTCACTCCAGCTGCCTCAAACTTAGACTCTCCCTCCTTGCCCAGTGCCTTTCAGTTGCTGAATCTTGGTGAGGCTGCCTGGCAGTGCATTCCTTGGGGACCTAAGGCTACAACTTTGTTCAGCACCCAGACTCTGGCTTGTCTGCAAGAAACATTTAGAGAATTTATCCTTCTCGAGAACTTAACTTTCTCTTATGTAATATTGTGATTACTAATAACTAATATTTATTGTGTTTTTATTATTAATAGAAGCAGTTCTTTGGGCAGTTATTCTGCGCCAGGTGATCTCTTGGGAAATTTACATATATTATCTCTGATGCCCACTACCACCTGAGGTCATTTTATAGATGGAGAAATTAGAGCCCAGTAGTTTAGGGTCCCATGACTAGTTAAGGCAGAGCTTGGATTTGAATCCAAGATCTGTGTGACTTTGAAGACAGTTTCACAAAACTACTGTTTTACATCGTGTATGGATTCTACCCTTGCTTAATATGTAGAAGAGTTCGTTAGCTAACATTTTTGCATTGCAATCTAACAAAATTATTTTTCATGTACAGTACTTTACCAAGAGAGAAGCTGTGCTACTTGAATATCTTAGAAAGTTCATTAAACATATAATTAGACTATTTTTGCGAAATAATCTGTGTGAGTCAGCTTTTTGTCTCTATGACCAAAATACCTGTCAATAACAATTGAGAGGAAGAAAAAGTTTATTTTGGCTCATGGTTTCAGAGGTCTTAGTCTGTGGTCAGCTGATTGATTCCATTGCTCTGGGTGTGGAGTAAGGTAGAACATCATGGCAGGGGTGGTGGTGGAGGAAAGCGGCTCAGCTCATGGTAACCAGAAGGCAGAGAGAGGGCAAGGCACCAGGGAAAAATATAAGCCCCCAAGTCATACTCCTAGAGACCTGTTTCCTTCAACCACACTCTATCTGCATATAATTATCACTGAGTATGGTAGTCCTTTCAGATTATTAATCCATCAAATGGATTAATGCACTGATTAGATTGCAGCTCTCATAATCTAATCATGAGCTTTTCGGGGACATCTCATATCCAAACCAGAGCAGAATTATTTTTGCTTGGGTAGTGATTTGATGAAACAAAACCAACTTCACTCATCTTTTCTGTGAGACTGATCATCAGGAGCAAACCAACAGTTATAGGGACTGATAGCTTTGGGGTCTCTCTGAATTTCCCTATCAGGTCTGCTCTATCCTGGCATCACCTAGACACCCCTGGGGAAAAGATACAAATATTCTGTCTCATCACCAAGTTACTCTGTGCTTCACTTTGCTTATGCATATCAAGGCAATGTGAGACCAGAATCGGATAGAAGAATGACAAAACATTTAATCTAATGTGACTTACAATTATTTAGGGAAATGGGCAGGGGTGAAGATAATGGAAGGCCACTGTCCTACCAAATCCTTCCTTCCTACATTAATTCTCCCATGCTCTAAGAAGTTTGGAAATTCAAATATATATGATTCATTTCCTGTTCTTCAGAAACCCACAGCTGTGAAGACAATTAATGTTTAATTAAAGTACAATTATTGTATCTTCAGGATCTAGCCCCAAGCCATCTGGACCGGCAGAATGAAACTGAAAGAGTTTGGGGACGTGACCTGAGCAGGGCCTTGTAATGGGGTAGACACTGGAGGTCCGTTCATGGGCTGATGTATAAATTCAGGCAGCAGGTGAGGTGGGTGATGAGTTCCAACGTGGTTCAGGCAGAAGTTGACGTCTAAGTTGGATTCCCCGGGGTAGAAAGCAGTCAACCCAGAGCAGGGAGTCTGGGATAGGTGGTCTTGCCACTCCTGGTGCTTACTGAATGGAGGCAGGCTTGCCAAGGGGTGGGTTAGTGGGACTGACACCAGGCTTTGAAGTGGGGAGATACTGGAGCAAGGCAGAAGCCCAGGGGTGAGCATTTGAGCTTAGCATATCAGCTTCAAGTAACACTATAAGAAATCATCTCAATTACTTACTGCTACATAGTAAATCATTACAAGACTGAGCATTTTAAGATAAAAAGAGTTTGTAATTTCTTAGGACTTTGTGAGGAGCCATGCAGTTCTGTGATCTTGCCCAGGCTCACTAATGCTGTAAACCCACAGATGGTGGCTAGAACATTGGAAGGGCCAAAGTGGTCTGTGGGTTCTGGTTGTTGGCTGGGTGTCTTGGTTCCCCATGTAGCCTCTTACTTAGGAGTAAGCTACACTAACTGGAGGGCATGAGAATGAAAATGGAATCTTCATGGAGATGGCTTTGTAAAGCCCAGGCTCTGGAACTCATATAGAACATTTCCTTCATATTTTATTGATCAAAGGTAGTTACCAAGCTAGTCTAGGATCACCTAGATTCAAGGGGCTGAAGACACAGACTTCACCTTTTGAAGGGAGGAGAGACATCACCATGTGGCAAAAGGGACCTGGATCTTTATTATACTTACCATATAGCCCCAAGGAGCTACATAAGACCTCGTAGTCAGAAAATGAAACCTCTGGGTTGGCAACAGAATCTCTTATTTATCTTTATGGACCGGAGCCTGAGAGTGGACTCAGGCTGCCTGACTGATGGTGATCTGAGAGGCAAAGGACCAGAATGGGGGGATGGATACTTTCCACAAGCCCTGGGCTGCTTCATGCTTGCCTTTCCCTATGGTGGCAGACTGGATCTCATTGCATTGCAGCCTCTAGGGGTCCTTTGCACACACCCAACTTAGATCCCAGGAACAGTTCAGACTCTGTAGACTTTGTGTTCTCTTCATGATAGGCAGGTGGGACTGAAAAGAAGAAGAGAGGCCCTCCAACCCCTCCACGCTGTCTCCTCTTCCCAACAGAAAGTCTTCTACTCTTCGGGTGTGTTCTGAGCTTTTCAGCTTGTGGCAGGGAGTTCCAGTCCTTTGGGTGAAAGTCTGGTGGCATAAGAGGAAGGGAGAATAGGGTTGAGGTTGTGGGGCCAAAGACAAGCCTGGAATTTCTCAAAGTACCCTGGTTGGCTCCTCATTACCTGGAGGGGAAATCAGGCGAAGTTTTCTTCAACCAGGGCTGTGGTTCTGGCAGTTGGGTGGTGCTTGGGGGTATGGAGACTGAAGGATGAGGGGAGTCTTAACCAGCTGTGGCTAATATGGATTATAACCTTCTGCTGTCACTAAGGTCAGCCCCAAGGCCCCACGGCAAATCTTACTTCCCGCCCCCAGCCCTAGTCATAAGAAACCCACACCACTTGTTCAGTCTTCCTTGCAGAAGACATTTCATCTCTTTGAAACCAAACATTCAGGTCTTTCCCCAGCAAACTCGGCCCAGTTCTAACTACAAGCTCTAACTACAGAGAAGCTTTCAGTAAGCTTCATCCCCTGCTTCCCCTAAGGTCTGCCTGATCCCACCCCATAGTCCCCTGTGCCCAAAGGAGGAGCAGAGGAAGGTGCCAGAGCCAATCCTGGGTGGTGCTGCTCCAGGGGTTCCAATAGCACTTTTAAGCCTGGGCCAAATGCACTTCCTGTTTCAAAGAAAGGAGGCTTATTGTGGAGGGGGCTCAAGCAGCTTGGCACAGCCAGCGGAAGAGGTAAGCATAAATAAATCACGCAGGGCGACTTGACTTTCTCTTATAATGCAAACTGGGTTTCAAAATCCCAGGGAATGTGCTTCTGGGCACAACTAGTTTTCCGAATGCCAAGGCACTGGGGGTGGGAGAAGGCCGTGGGCTTGGTGTGGGTGGGCTCTGGTGTAGAGTGGCGCTGGGAGAATGGATATACAAGAAGCAGAAAGTGTTTCTAAACCTCTGATAGTCACAGTCTTCTGCTCCTGGACTTCACATCTCCCAACCAAATCTCCCACTTGAGGCTCATGGAGCTATCCTGATTTTTTGGCGGGGGAGCAGGGGGCAGAATCATTAGGAATTGAATTCCTAAACTTTTCAAAGTCTAGACTCAGTTTGCTGTGCTCCAGTTTCTAGCTGGAGTAGGACAGCCCAGGATGGGGCTCAGGGGTTAATTTCTATTTGAGAAGACCCGTCTTCCCAGCCCTAGTTGAAGACATATCTGGGTTCCTACTAGGGTATCACTCATGCAATTTCCCAGTGCTAGCAATGCTGATTTAGGCCATTCCTTTCAGCCCAGGTGATCACAGTGTCAACAGCCTGGATGGGATAAAGGGTGAATGGGTGAAGGGAGAGGGTGGAAATCCCAGTGAATGGCCAGTGATGGACTCATGAATCAGACCAATGGATAAGGTCTAATCAAGGTCAGAAGGAGTTGGCATCTAGATAAGTCCTTGTAGTCTCTCTCACAGGAAGGAATGCCAGGTAGTGGAGGTGGGGCAGAGCAACCAAAGGAACTCAGGTCTGTTAACCTCAACTCTCTGTGACTTGGAATTTAAGGAGTCCCTGGGAGAGAACGAGCATGAGACAGGAGTTGAGGGAAGAGGAAATGATTAAGCAAAACCATGCAGAGATGCAAGATGGTGCCAGGGCCCAGCAGGGATGGAGTCTTGGAATCTTTTTAGTATTTTTTTTTTTTACTTGTAGTTGAACACAATACCCTTATTTTATTTATTTATTTTTATGTGGTGCTGAGGATCAAATCCAGTTCCTCACATGTGCTAGGCAAATGCTCTATTGCTGAGCCACAACCCTAGCCCCAAGTCTTGGAATCTTATTGGCATCAATGATGATGTGGTTTTCCCTAGCAGTGCTTGGGAATCCTGGCCACAAGGGCCAGGCTGGGAGAAGGACAACATGAGCAGATGACTAGGCACCTTATTTTTATAAAATTGCTGATCTTGAGAGAAGGATTCAGAGCTCTCAGGGTCTAAGAAGATTTTTTTTAATGGCATATCCAGGTCAATTTTTAATGCTGCCTGGGAATACTGTACAATTACAAAGTTTATACTTTAATAAATCAAAATGATACTTTGCCATAGCGGGTAAGCAGTGGCCTCACAGGACTGCTCGTGGCTAAGGTAATCAGCAATGTGATAAAAGGCACTTGAGGACTTGCATGGGCCCAGTCTCTGCAGGCTTCATGATGTTTGTGATGTAGTCACCAGGCTGCTCCGTGTCTCTCCAGGCCCATGTCCGGCCCTTTGGCCATTTGCCTTCTACACATCAGCCATGCATTGCCACAGGGTCCACAGTATTGGTCTTTCTCTTTTATGCCAAGTGCTCTGCCCTTGTCCTAGAAGATCCTCTCCCCCTTTCTAAGTGGAAGAACCTCTCGTCCTCAGTCAATTTGACTGTTTATTGTCTGCAACCCAGAAACTGTTTTTCCTGGGCCAAGTTCTGTATTTCTTCCTCTGCACTCCCCAGGCCCTCCAGTACATTTCAGTTATGGCATTCATCATTTTTGTAATAAAATTTTGTGCACATGCAGTTTTCTCACTAGGCAACAGCATGATCTCCCTGTCTTATTTAACTTTATACCTCCAGAGCTGAGCGTAGTGTGTCTTGTACATATTTAAATTCTTAATAAAGTATCTTAGTTTACTTGATTTTAGAAGATCAAATGATTTAAAACTGTTTTCTTTTAAGGATACATATGAATGTATGTCTTAAATGAAATAAGATATGTGTATACTTTTTTTTTTTTTTTTTGGAAAAAGTTACAAGTTTTTCAAGAACTTAGGGTGTGGTATCTTCATCAGCTCAGGCTGCCATAACAACATTGACTGCATGGCTTAAACAACAGAAATCTATTTTCCCCACAGTTGTAGAGGCTGGAATCTCCAAAATCAAAGTTCTGGAAGGGTTCAGTTTCTGGTGAGGGCTCTCTACCTGGCTTGCAGACCCTGCCCAATGGTCCTTCTTGAATCTCAAATATTTCCTAAAATGCTATTCCAAATACAGCACATTGGGGTTTGAGGTTTGACATATATATATATATATATATATATATATATATATATATATATATATATATATATATATATTTTGGGGTGGTGGACACAATTTAGCCCATAGCAAATGTTGTAAAATATAAACATGAATATCTTAAGTGGTATCCCTAGTGAAATTCAGGATGAATCCTGATCTCTCAGCAGACTGGGACCTTGCTCAGTGCTGCCAGTTCTCCCAGATATCTTCCTCCCAAGCCTCATTACTGCCCACTTTGAATCTTCTCCATCTTTCTGTGAATTAATTTTTACTTAGGCAAAAGTAGCAGGTCATTTTAATTGACCAAAAATGATTTCTGTTGATTCCATCACTGATCCTCCCTGTCCAGAGGTAGAAGGGTTTGGGATGAATGGAGGAGGTGAGTGATTGTTTAACTCCAAAGCGTCACCTTATTAGCTGCCTTCTCTCCTTCTCCCTTCATGTTGTGGTGACAACTGGGAGAGGGCAGCTTTATGTCAGATCCAGAAGAAGTGGGAGGGAGCTGAGCTTTGGCCTAAGAAAAGCATCTGACAAACACATTTACGTATACTTTTATTGTAAAGGAAGATATAAAAATGAGTATGAACAAACTCATTTTATTACCTAGTTTAAGCTTTAAACATCATCCTTTATATGGCATGTGTCCTTTTGTACAAGTGACTGACATCTGTTAAACACAAGGTTTGGAATGTTGATCTAGTTTGTGTAATTCTGGAAGGTTCCAGAATGTTCTTGGGGAAAAAAAAGGCACTGGTCCTATCTCTGACAGGGACAGTTAATAAGCATTCACTAAGCTGCCTAATGAGCATCTCTGTGGCGATTAAAGCCTATGTAGGTGTTTTTCCAGGCTGAACATATAATTTAAATTTAATCTTTATTTATTTTACACTGATTAGTCTAGAATTTGTTTTCTTAGGAACAAACACTGAGCCATGCATATTTCCATCATAAAGAGGAAAAATAAAATATCCGTGAACTACAAGGGGCCCTTCAGTCCTGGCAGACTGCCAGTTCTCTCTCCCCTGTGGAGGCATTTGGTCATTTATTATCTTGCAGGTGCTGTTTGTTTCCTAGGCCCGGCTCTACCTGTTTCTCAGTATCTTAGTTCTTTCTCTTAGTAGAGAACATATTTTATTCTTTCCTCTTCAAAGTTTTTTTTTTTTTTTGTGTGTGTGTGTGTGTATGGCTATAAAAGCAATTCATGTTCATTGTAAAAATGTCCCAAGTACAGAATGGTACAAAGAAGCAAGAAAAAAAATACTAATAAATCTTAGTACCTATTTGCAATCCCTATTCATTTTTTGTTTTACTTCTTTCCCTTAGATTGTCTTTGTATTTTTGACATTGTTGATCCACACTGTATTTTTCAATATTATATCCTGTTTTCTGCACTTGACATTTATTTCTGAAGCTGTCTTATTGTTATTCAAGCAAAAAAACTCTATAAATATAATTTTTGATGACTGATACTCTTGTACAGATTGTTAAAGGATAATTTTTCAAAGGTAAAATTATGACTCTTAAACACATATAAAATGAGCATGTCAAAGATTTTATTTCTCATCAATTAATGAAGGAACTAGTAAGATGTTATAACTGGTTCAAAGAGGGAACTTAAAGAACTATATATATAAAGACAATAAAGAGTGATGAAATGAATTTACAAGTAGGTACAAAATTGGAATACCCAGAGGGCAATAATCAGTTGCATTCACTGAATACAATTCATTTGTATTTTTATGAATATAGGGAATTTGCATTATTATCAATTTTGACAATTTGCATAGTGGTAAAATAGCTCAAAGAAAATGAAGGTCAATTATAACCCAGTCATCTTTTTAATCATTTGCAAGTCTTTTACCACCTGTCTTGGCAAGATGTAATATGATTTACTTAGCTGTTAGCATGGGATGTGCAGTATTCCTACATGAACATGCATGCTACAGAATGATTGGCTTTCCTTCTGAGTAAGATGCGGTAAGTTGCCGAACCTCACTTGACTCCACAGGTTCTTATCTGTAGAGTGAGAACGAGTTGGGTGGTCTCAAAAGACTTTCTGAATCTCCAAAGTCCCTACTCCATAATTACCTCGTAGCAAAGGTCCATTTGGGACACATCACTCTTTCCTTTTTCTCTCTTATTCTTCCTTTTAGCAAAATTATACTAGTAGGATAATAGTATCAAATAGGGTATACCTGTACCCAGTTTGAATGTAAGCCCAAGAGTGATATAAGATAAAAACCAGTATTAGGGCTGGGGTTGTGGCTTAGCGTGGAGCACTTGCCTCACAGGTGTGAGGCACTGGGTTCAATCCTCAGCACCACATAAGGTTAAATAAACAAAATGGAGGTATTGTATGTATCTATAAGATTAAAAACAAATAAACCAAAAATAGTGATTCGTCTTCAAAAAAATTTTTTTGCAAGAAATTTAAATAGAAAAATCATAAGAGGAGAAAAGCATTGTGTCATAGTTTAATTGCCAGGGGTTTTGCTTTCTTCCTGGCAAATAAGATAATGGTGTGTCTTAGCATTGTTGGTGGCTTTTACTTTTTTTAAAAAAATATTTTTTTTGAGTTATAGGTGGAAAACAATATCTTTATTTTATTTTTCTGTGGTGCTGAGGATAGAACCCGGTGCCTCACCCATGGTTGGCGAGCACTCTACCGCTGAGCCACAACCCCAGCCCCTGGTGGCTTTTACTTGATGAAATAAAGCAATAGCTTTACTGGAAGGAAAAAGAATCACCACTGTGAAAGTAAACATAGGTTACATGATGCACTCATGTTTCAGAAATAGTTTTTTAGAAAATCCTAAACCAAGAAACAAACAAAAAACTGAGTCAGAATTGAGAAAATATGTTTGCTTTTGGCCAGTGGATGAAGAAAGAGATAGACCATAAATCTCCTCCTGTTTTATGGATAGTAGGGATTTTGTAACCCAAATAAAACAATTTTTTTCCTGATTCCAGAAGTAATGCTGTTGGAAGCAACCCAAATATCTTATTAACTGATGAACGAAGAAATAAAATGTTATAATCCCCCAAGTGGAATATTATTCAACCATAAAGGGGTGAAGTGCTAATACACACTATGACATAAATAAGCCTCAAAAACATTATACTAAAAGAAGGCAGACATGCAAGGCAACATATTGTATGATTTACTTATATGAAATTTAAATTCAGAATGGTTAAACACATAGAGAAAGAAAGCAAGTCAGTGGCTGCTAGGGGCTGGAGGAGGAGTGAATGAGAAATTCCAATTAATAGCTATAAAGTTTCCTTTCGGGGAAACGGAAATATTTTTGAACTAGATGGTGGTAACTGGATGTACCACATTGTGAATGTCCAAATGCTGCTGAGTTGTATCATATAAAATGATTAAAGTGGGAAATTATGTTATTTGTATTTTACCACAAATAAATAAATAATCCATGTAATACTTGTTGAAAAAATTTTAAAATTCCTAATTATAAAAAAAGAGAGAGAGAGAGAGAAAGTAAATGCAATATTAGCATTAGAGTATTAAGTTCCTTGGTGGTTGGAACACACCACTTACTATCTGTTGCTTTTTGCCTCACTGAATTGAGGCTTAATAGTGGGGCCCACAGTCCACCAGACACCCAAAGGTTCTTTCTTTTACCTTTATGGGGCCACTCCCATCCTTTGTCCTACTTCAGTGGCTCTACTAGAATCAATAGGCTGGGCAACTGGTCATTCAGAGCCTTTTTGAGTGTTTCTGTTGCAGCTTCCAGAAGTCTCGGGGGTGTGGGGGCTCACTGATCTCTCTAGCTTGAACAGACACTTCAAACCCTCTTCCATCTCCTTAGACACCACCTGGGGACTTGGGATTCAGAGAGAAAGACAAAGAGTCTGTACAACTTCCCCTAGGAAGCTTCAGGGGCAGGAGGAGGAGCTCCTTTCTTGGCATGGACAAGTTGACCGGAGGCACCTCAGAGAAGGCATGCTGAAAGGCAGGAGAGGATAGAGAAAAGCTTCCTAGTGGGCTGAAGCTTGAAAGGTGTGAAGTTAGACATACAAACTTCTATTTTCCGAGAACCATCATTTTCTCCAGCTTTCTCTACACTCCTCCCCAGAAGCAGCAGTTCATCTTTGCATCTAGATGGTTTTGAATAAGTAGGGTGAGGGGTGAAGAGATGGACGAAGGCCAGGAGACGGGTGTGTGGGAGGAGCTAAAGGATTTAGCTGGTGTTGGAAATTGTGAAGGCTTCAAGGGTTAGAGGTGGGCTGAGGGGTCAGGACACAGAAGGGCTTTATCCTAAGAACAAGGTGAACCATTTGGATGCCCCATTTCCCTTCCTGCATCTGGGAATATTTAAGAAGACATTTGCTGCCTGTAAAGGCCAGTTGTATCTGCTTGACAGTTTTCCCAAAAGATGAATCCTCTTGTCTTCAAGTTCGTTCAGCTGGAGTTGAAGTGGCTCTGAAGCTAGCAATCAGCAGAGGCCCCCTCTCCTGTCAACTTCAAATCATGTCAGGGAACAAGCTCATTCTTCTGTCCTGGTGCTTTGTGTTCAGATGCCTGTTCTCCTGAGTTACATTTCAATCACAGAGCATGTGCTTCTCACACTTTCAATGTGCCAAGTTAGACACGTTGTCAATCACTCAGACCCTTGCCCGGGGTTATAATGCAGGCTGTTGGCAGGGCTGAGGATCTCATTCTGGTTCAGTGTGTGGACTTTCTTTTAGCTCCCTGGTTTGGGGTGTGCATTTCACTCACTCCATTCTGAGGGTTCTGGGGTTTAGAGACTAAATTTCCTGGGAAGGATTGTTGTCATCTTATATCTGCCTGAAGAAGGGGTCAGTTTCAACCTAAAGGGAGCCATTTATGGACTTTGAATCAACCTCCCTGCTTTAGTTTCACATCTGTTCTCCCTTTTATGATTTTTTTTTTTTTTGTAGTAGGGATTGAACCCAGGGGCACTTAACCACTGAACCACATCCCCAGCCCTTTTTAAAATATTTTATTTAGAGACAGGGTCTCACTGAATTGCTTATAGCCTTGCTACGTTGCTGAGACTGGCTTTGAACTTGCGTTCCTCCTGCTTCAGCCTCTCTAGTTGCTGAGATTACAGGTGTGTAGGATGGCATCTGTCGTGTGATTTCTCTCCAGTTTCTGAGCATTTTGGGAGTTCTGGTTTAGAAAATATCTTGCTTCTCATTGGTGTTCTTTCAGGTACTCATGTTTCTCCTCTGTCTTTCAGTTATCTTCCTCCACCTGCTCTGTTCTGATCTGGGTTTCTGATGGTTCTTTTTAATGTGCCTCTTCAAAAAATTTTTAAATACATTTTTTATTGATATAATAATTGTACATATTATGGAGTACAATGTGTGATTTTTCTTTTTTTATTTGTTCTACAATATGTGTTTTGATATATGTATACATTGGGTAATGATCAAATCAGGGTCATTAGCATATCCATCCACCTTAAACATTTGTTATTTCTATGTTGTGAGAGTGTTAGAAACCTTCTCTTCTAGCTATCTGAAATACACAGTGCATTATTGTTAGCTTTAGACACCCTACTGTGCCATAGAGAGCCAGAACTTATTCCTCTAACTAGAATATTACACCTGTTGACCAACCTGTTCTCAATCTCCCTATCTCCCTTACTCTCCCCAGCTCTGGTAAATGCTATTTGATTCTCAACTTCTATGGGATCAACTTTTTCAGCTGCCACATATAAGTGAGCTTGTGTGGTACTATGCCTGGCTTATTTCATTGAACATAACGTTCTCCATGTTGTGGGATTTCATCCTTTTTATGGGTGGACAGTAGCCCACTGTGTATATGCACCACATTTTTAAAATCTAATCATAGGATAGGAATTTAGTTTGATTCCGTATCTTTGCTTTAGTTCTGTGATAAACATGGGGGTGCAGATGTTCTTATGATATACTGACTTCATTTCCTTTGGATATATATCCAGAAGTGGGATTTGCTGAGTAGTTCTACTTTCAATTTTTTTTTTGAGGGGTACTGGGGATTGAACTCAGTGTAACTGAGCAACATCCTGGCCCTTCTAATTTTGAAACAAGTTCTCCCTAAGTTGCCTAGGCTGGCCTTGAAATTGCAATCCTCCTGCCTCAGCCACCCTCATAACTGGGATTATAGGCATGTATGTGCCACCATGCCCAGTTCATTTTTAATTTTTTGTGGAATCTCCATACTGTTTTTTATAATGACTATACCAATTTAGGCTATTTTACCTCATGTCATGGCCAATGTCTTGAGGAAGCTGATAATTATCCTTCTATAAAAAGGAAGGAGGGCTGGGGATGTGGCTCAAGTGGTAGCTTGCTCGTCTGGCATGCGCAGGGCGCTGGGTTCAATCCTCAGCACCACATAAAAATAAAGATGTTGTGTCCACCGAAAACTAGAAATTTAAAAAAAAAATTCTCTCTCTCTTAAAAAAAAAAGAAGGAAAAAATTACCCTAAAATTTAAATCTGACAGACCACTACTCTGGCAGGGCACTCCATCCTCATGAAAACAATTAGAGAATCTGATACAATATAATTAGTGTCTTGAATTTGTATGTTCCAGAAAAGTAATAATCAAGATGGCCAGGTGCGGTGGTGCACGCCTGTAATCCCAGTAGCTCAAGAGTCTGAGGTAGGAGGAGCTCGAGTTCAAAGCCAGTCTCAGCAGAAGTGAGGTGCTAAGTAACTCAGTGAGACCCTGTCTCTAAATAAAATACAAAAATAGGGCTGGGATGTGGTTCAGTGGTCAAATGCCCCTGAGTTCAATCCCCAGTACCGAAAAAGAAAAAAAAAAAAAAAAAAGAATCCGGATGGGCTGTGTTTTGGTGGCCACATCATGGAGAAAGAGGTTTGGACAGAAGTAGTGATTGGCCTGGAAAAGCATGGACTGGAGTGGGAATGGAAGAGTCTAGAAAGAGCATTCAAAGAAAGGTGGGAGGTAAACTTGATGGTGAAAGTTGTAGCCCAAGAATTTGTTTGGGAGTCAAGAAGTTATCAGGTTCCTTGCTGCCTCCCTTTCTGGATCTGTGAAATGGCTTTCACAAGAGGGGAGTCACATGGAGGACAAAGCACATTTGCTACATATTTATAGTTAAGAAAAACCAAAGAGAACTGCAAGGCATTTATTCACTAAATATGAAAACTTTCATCTCTCACTCCACCCCAGCCTGGAGACCTTGGTTATAAAGAACTAATGTAATAACTGTGTTGCAACATGTTTTTCCTCTGGTCTGTTTCTTATTCCTCTGGAGAGAGAGAGAAGTACGGACATTTAGACCTCAACTGGAGGCATTGATTGGAAGGGTTTCTCCCAGAGTTGGCCCACTCGGAAACCAGGTAATCGGAGCTGGAGGAAAGAGGCAACCCCCCCCCCCCCCATCCCACCAACTTGTTAGCACACACAACACAAAGCTTTTAACTCCAATCAGAAGGGTCAGTTGTCTTGGTGTGTGAGCTGGGGCTGCAGGCAGTTGGGCTGGGTGGAAAGTAGATGGTTGGCATAAGCTCTTTTTCTTCAGAGTCCAGAGTCCGTTGGGGTGGGGTAGGGGGAGGAAGGGAAATTTGCCAAAACAGGGAAGGAGAAGCTAGAAACGGGTGGAGTGTGCTAGGAATGTGCTTGAGATGATCAGAAGCTGAAGCCTCTTTTCATGGGACCCTGGCTGTTGGGTGGTTGATGTGTTTTTCCAAACTCCAAACTCCCCGTGATTCAGTACTGTGGCTTTAGTAATTACCAAAGTACTACTTTGCCCTGTGTGTAAATGGCCAATTACCTCTAACTGTCAAAAGGGCCCAGAAATCTCAAATAAGGACCCCAAGGTCAGAGAATGGGCTGACCCAATTTTAAGAAGTGTCAGGTGTTGCTCTGAAGACAACATGGCTTTGTGTGGATGTATGGAAGCGTGGGAGAGGAATGGATTTGGTGGATATATATATATTTTTTTGTAAAACAGTTTTATTGAGATATAATTCATGAACCATACAATTTACCCATTTAAAATGTACAATTCACTGGACTTCAGTGTATACACAGGGTTGTGCAATCATCATCAGTCAATCTGATAAAATTTCATTACATCAAACATAAATCCCATACCCTGTTGCTATCACCCCCTCTTCCCATCCCCACCTCAGCTTCAAACAACCACGGATGTAGTTTCTGTCTCTATGATTTCCCTATACAGGCCTTTCACATGAACGGAATCATAATATGTGGTCTTTGTGTCTGACTTCTTTCACTTGGTATGTTTTCAAGGGTCACCCGTGTTGCAGCATGTATCAGTACTTCATTTCTTGCTATGGTGGAATATTACTCCATTGTATGTATATGCTACATTTTGTTTAATCCACTCATTGGCCATTCAGGTTGTTTTTTTTACCTTTTGGCTACTATGATAATGTTGCATTAATTATTTGTCTGCAAGATTTTTGTGAGGAGGTACATTTTCATTTCTCTTGGGCATAGACCTAGTTGAATATGATAACTCCACATTTAATCATTTGGGAAACTGCCAGACTGTTTTCCACAGCATAAGTACCTACCATTTTGTATTTTCACAATCAATATATTAGAATTTTAGTTGCTCCACATTTTCTAGCTAATGCTTGTTCTTTTTTGTCTGTGAAGTTGTAAAAGTTCTTTATATATTCTAGGTACTATTCCTGTACCAGGTTATGATTTGCAAGTATTTTTTTTCATTTTATGGGTAGTCTTTTCATTTTCTTGATGTTGAACTTTGAAGCATTAAAGTTTTTAATTGTGATGGAGTCCAATTTATGTATTTGTTGTATATGTATATTATATTATATGTATTTGCTCATGCCATACCCAGAATTGTTTTTTTTTTTTTTGCCAAATCACAGTGTTGTAAATATTTGCCCCTATTTATTTATTTATTTTTGCTAAGAATTTTATAGTTTTAGTTCTTAAATTTAGGTCTTCGATCCATTTTGAATTAACTTTAAAAAATTTGAGACAAAATTCACATAACATACAATTTAATGTGTATAATTCAGTGACATTTAGTACATTTATAATGTTGTGAAACCATCACCTCTCTTTGGTTTCAAAACTTTCACCACCCAAGAACAACCCATTTCATCGAAAAACTACTCTCTATTAGCCCCTGCTCCTGAAAAACTACTAGTTGATTTCTGTCTCTATGGATTTTCTTTTTCTGGATTTTAATATAAAGGAGTTTTACAACGTATTACCTTTTGCATTCGGTTTCTTTCAGTTAGCATAATGTTTTGAGGATCTTCCAAATTATAGCATCTATTAGTACTTCATTTCTTTTTTATGGATGAATTATATTAATTGTATATCATAATAGTCAGCTTTCTGTAACTGTGATGAAATACCTGAACTAATAAACTTAGAGATAGGAAAACTTTATTTTGGCTCACAGTTTCAGAAGATTCAGTCCATAGTCATTTGGCTGTGTTGCTTTTGGGCCTGTGGCAAGGTGGTACATCATGGTAATTCTGTTTAACGTCTTGAGGAACTGCCAGACTGTTTTCATAGCAGTTGCTTCATTTTCCATTCTTGCCAGCCATGCATGAAAGTTCTAATTTCTCTACATCTTTGTCAAGACTTATTTTTTTCTATTTTTAAAAATTTATTATAGTTGGGCATAGTGGTGCATGCTTATAATACTAGCTACTCTGGGAACTGAGGCAAGAGGATCGCAAGTGTCAAGCCAACCTTGGAAAGTTAGTGAGACCCTCTCTTGAAATAAAAATTTAAAAGGGCTGGGGATGTTGCTCAGTGGTAGAATGCCTCTGGGTTCTGGGTTCGATCCCTAGTACTGGAAAAAAATTATTATAGGCATCCTCATGGGTATTAAGCAGTGTTTCATTGTCATTTTGATTTGCATTTCCTTAATGACCAGTTGAGCTAAATTTTGCATATGGTGTGAGGATAAGGATTCAACTGTATTCTTTTGCCTGTGCCTACCCAGAACCATTTGTCCAAAGGACTATTCTTTCACCATCTAATATCTTGGTACCTCTGTAGAAAATTAGTTGGCCATAGGTGTATGGGTTTATTTCTGGACTCTTAATTTTAGTTTTATTTCATTGATCTACACATCTATCTTTGTGCTAGTTATCACACTGTCTTCACTGCTGCTTTGTATAAGTTTTGAAATCAGGGAATGTAACTCCTCCCAATTTGGTCTTTTCCAGGATTGCTTTGCCTACTTGGCGTCCCTTGAAACTCTATGTGAATTTTACAATCATCTTGTCAATTTCTATAAAGAAGTCAGAAAGGATTCTGATTAGTTTTTTGTTGAATTTGTAGGTCAGTTTGGGGAATTTTGCCATTGTACCAGTGTTGTCTACAGATTCATAAACAGTGGATGCTTTTCATTGATTTAGATCTTTAATTTCTTTCAGCACTGCTTTGTAGTTTTCAGAGTAGAATAAAATTTTTGTAGTTCTTTTGTTAATTTTATTCCTAAGTATTTTATTATTTTTGATGTCATCATGAATAAATTGTTTTTCTAAATTTAATTTTGAGGTTATTTATCACACTTATGTAGAAATAGAATTGATTTCTGCATATTGATCTCATATCCTACAACCTTGCTGAACTTATTAATTATTCCTAATAGTTTTTTTTAACTTGATTTCTTTCAATTTTCTTTTTACAAGATCATGACATGATAAAATCATGTCATCTCTGGATACAGTTTTACTTTTTCCTTCCAATTTAGATGTGTTTTATTTATTTGTCTTGCCCAGTTGTTCTGAGGAGTGGAGGGCCCCATCTTAAAGGGCCAGGATGACCAAAATATACTAGACCAATCTATGGAGAGAAGTTCAAAAAATGTACCCATTATGGGTTCAGGATGATCAGGCCTATATCCATCCATTTATTCCCAAAATGTATATGGGGTATTCACTGTGTCCTAAAAATCTGATAAGAATACCATTATCTTCCTCTTGAACTAATGCACTGCCTTTTCAATGAAGACTTATTTTTGACATGTTCTTTAAATAGGCACCAGGGACAGGAGTGGCCGACACTGAGCTTAAGGTCTGACTAGGCATATAGACAAGCCAAACTGGTAATTATATGCTCATGAGAACATCACAGTCTATGGGAGCCATATCCAGAGTGATAGAGGGAGGAGAGAGAGAGAGAGAGAGAGAGAGAGAGAGAGAGAGAGTGAGTTGAGGGAGAGGAAGGGGGAAAAGATTTCCAGAGGAAGTAGACTGGATTGGGACATCTTGAAGAAATAGGCAATGGGCCCAAATGTGTTTTAGACACACACCGAAGCTCTAGCTGGCGTCTGCCATGACAGCCTTTCCAGGGAATTCTACTTCCCTATTCGACAAGTGTGCAAATAGGATTGTGTGGACCCCAGAAAGGCGGGTAGTAGTCTTTAGAGGACTCTGGAAGATCGAGTGAGGTTAAGAGAGGAGAAACAGAGAAAAAATATGGATGGGACCAACCAGGAAGCATAAATATGACTTCTACTTGGCCTCTTGAGAGAAATTACCCATCCCTCCCTTTCTAATATCCATTTCCTCTGGGTTTATTCTGTAATGTGTCTTTGCTCTCTTGAGCTCTGCTCCACTTGAGTCACAGGGCTTCAGTTCAAATCTTAACTGAGGCAGTCACCGGTGTCTTCTTTACTGTGTTCAGTTGAACAAGTCCTAAGCATGTCATAAAAAATGTCTGATGGCAGGGTGACCAATTATCCAGGTTGTCTGGGACTCCAGATTTCATCACTGAAAGTCCTGCAATTTGGGAGACTCCTCAGTTTCAGGCAAATTGGGATTCTTGATCACTTAGTATGGCCCTAGATAGGAGCAGTCTTCAAAGGAAGTTCATTAAACATCCAAAACCAAAACCAAAACCAAAACCCAAACCAGAAAGGTTTCGGTGCCTCTGGGAGATATTACAGTCTATTGTTGACTAGCCTGGAATTGGAATTATTAAGATCTAAGTTAGACTTACAGCCCTGCCAATTACCAGCTTCCAGTCTCTAGCTTCCAGCTTCCAGATTGGTTAGCTGTGGACAGTGCTGAGTCTCAGCTTTCATGTCCGTGGAGCTGTGGGAATAATGTTCTCCTAGGATTGTCTAGAATGAGAAAATGCCTCCAAACTGCCTGGCACAGATTTTGAAATATTGTAAGTGACCAAAAAAATGATCCACATTTTTGTTCAGAGGTTGACAAACTGTAGCTGGTGGGCCAAACCCTGCCAGCCTCCTATTATTGTAAATAAAATTTTATTGCAACAGTCACACCCTTTTGTTCACGTATTGTCTAAGACTGCTTTCAAGCTATAAAGGCCTAGTTGAATGGGTGCAGTTGAGTACATATGGACTGCAAAGCCCAAAATATTTATTTTCTGGTCCTTTATAGAAATAGTTTGCCCATTCGTGGGCAAATCTTATTAATATTACCAGGTGTGGTTGAGGGAGCCTTGACTCAGATCCAGGAAGCTTGGGTTCCAGTCTGGTAGGCATCCTGTCTGGTAGGCATCCTGTCTGATAGAACTGTCTCTGTGACCTTGAGTAGATCATTCAACTTCTTAAGATTTATGCCCTTATCTGTGATACATAGAGGCAATTTATAAAGCCCATTCATGTAGTCAACTTTCTAAGACATTTTGAACCTATGAGACATTCCAGAAAGAGGTTCTATGGAAGGTGGGTAAAGGGTGGAATGAATTCTGGCTTTGATGCCTCATTCTCAGATTCCCTGGGGTTGACAAGTCACCCTCCTCCTCAGCTGGGTCTTCTGTAGTAAGTCCCAGCAGCCTTCAGGAGAAGGCAGGTTGAACAAGTTCATTAAACCCACCAGAAGTCCTTTGTCAACTGCCCTGGAGAAGTCAGGCTGTCTGCCATGCCAGGGAACCTGGTTTCTAGTGTGAGGAAGAATGAATCATGATTCTCTTGTACCCAATCTTCCTGCCTATCAGAGGTTGTGGTGTGAGTCACCCAAATTTGCCAGTGATAAGTGTGAATGACTGTAGGCCACCTCAAACATGCTGATTTGCAAGGTGATGCCCTTTGGTTTCACAGTTGTGAAAAAGTGAAAAAGAGAAAGTGTGCAAACACACCAGGCCCTCAAGAGCTTTCTGTAATTAATAACTCAGGACAAAAAACTTTTAAGAGGTGGCTTCATTTTATAAAGATATCTTCTTTCTTCCTTTTTCCCTTCTCCTATTCTGGATGCTCTTCCCTGTTTCAGGATGTCCTCTTCTAAGGTCCCCTAAGCACTGGATTAAGTCCTCCCTCTGTGAGCTCTGGCTAACCCAGCCCACCCCAGTACTGCCCTTTCTGCATTTCTGTCCTGTCTGGTCAGAACCTTCCCAGCGTTGCTTCACACACAGCCTGGGTTACTTTCTGATAGTTCCATGGACATTAATCAACTCTTCCCAGCCCCGTCACCTCCACAAGGGCAGGGCAGAGCTGGGTTGTCTCTCTCATCTGCATGCCCTGGGGGCTGGGGTTGGGTGCTGGGTGCAGCAAGAAGTGTGGCCCAGGTAGAATGTTCTACCAACCTGTTCCTGCCCAGGGCTGGGGCTTCCTTTCCTCATCCAGGCTGTGGAAGTTTCATTTAAACTTCTCCCATATCCGGGTCTCTACTTCAATTCACTATCCTAGCAGGTTGAGTTGGCTCATACTACCCTGCTTATTCCTTGAGGCTATTGTGTGACAGTTCTGGGCCTTTATCCTGATTAGGATAATAACATCCTAAATTTGGCCAGTGGGCAGCCTTTCATTACCAACTGAAAAATGAACTGGAAGTTTCTGCCAATGAGTGTTTATATACCTTGTTCTTCTACAGAACAATTAGCATTCCTTTATTATGAAAGCCAGTTGTGTCACGGGATGTCTAATTGGACGGATATTACTGGAACTCTTTGGATTTTCTTTGTCAGGGTGTCACGTTTCATTTTGATTATATGGGGGAAAACTAACCCTTTTTATTAAACCAATGTAATATTAAGTATCATCACTGACATTCTAGCAATCTCACATTCAAGAAATAAGGCTGAATCTGCACACCCCTGTGTGGTGTGTGGAATGGCTTCTGGGAAGAGCCCTGGGAGGGGATGAAGGGCCTATGGCCTTCCTGGTTCCCACTGAGTCTGGGGACCAGCATGGAACACGCTCCTCAGGAGCATTTACTTACTCACATTTTATTATTATGTATCTGCTAAGTCCTTACAAATATAAGAACACAGCGTTTTTTTTTTGTCTGCTTATTTAGGAATGCTCTGTTTTGTCCTTTCCATTTTTAAAATTCCTATCCAGCATGTGCTTGGTTAACTTGGACCTATTTTGAGTTCATGTGTGGTTGGACATTAAGAAGAAAATTTCGGGTTGGGATTGTAGCTCAGTGGTAAAACGCTTGCCTCGCATGCGTTAGGCGCTGGGTTCAATCCTCAGCACCACATAAAAATAAATAAAGATATTGTGTCCATCTACAACTAAAAAAAATATTTAAAAATAAAGAAGAAAAATTTCACCTTAGGTAAAGCAAAATGTTCCTTAAGTAAAACAACCATGGGGAGCTACTTCCTATCTTGAATATGCTGCGCTTTCCATAAAGACAGTGCTTGGTGGCCCCTGAGAGGCCCTGGAGACTGGCTAATGCTGAATAATCATCCAGAAGCAAAGGAGCCCTCAAGCTCTGCTCCCCCAACCTTGTTAAGGAAGCCCATAGCTGCACAGGGGCATGAAGACAAAAGGTGTGGGTGGTTCTTGACCTTGAGCTTTGTGTCCAAGGATGTCCAGTCCCTCTAACAACCGTGGACCAAGAGGCTATGACAAACATGACCAAGAAGTCAATAGAGTAACCAGTTTCATCCTTTTCATAGAAAGCTGGACATCTGTCGGCAGGCAAGGCTCATTTGCAAACGGTCAAGTGGGTTAGGCAAGGTTTGAGAAGTGTTTTTGATGTTCCCTTGATGTTTGTTGTCCCAGCGGGAGCCAGGCAAATCTGTCCATGTTGCAAGTCCCTTGACAGGAGGGAAGATGAGTTTTTATTTGTTTTGTTTTTACTTAGTTGGCCTCTTGTATGCATCAGTTCTTCTTCCCCCAATTGTGGGACATAATTCACAACACAGCTCCCATTCCTTGCATTTTAAAAACACACAATTTTCCCTGAGTAATACAATTTCTGTGTCATCTTTATGGCTCCCCCCCCCCTTTTACAGAATTGAAGACAATTTTGCAGATTTGAAACAGCTTTCCTACAAATTTGGATGCTCTTTTTGCTTTGGTGGCTTTCCAAACATAGGCAGGCACCAACAGATTTCTGTCTGCAGGAAGCTGCTACAGATGTGTGAAGAATCTGAAGAGAGTGTGAACCCAGAAGGAGGGGCTGCCCCGCCCCAGCTCCCCCAGCTAAGTGCAGGCTGGGTGCCTGTGTTGGCAGCAGCCTGACCAGCCTGAGGACCCAAGGCTGCTGCTTAGGACGAGGTCAGACAAGCAGTGGAACCTTCATTTCCTTCACAATTGCCTCTCATTCTTTAACCCAGAAGTTCTGTTCTTCATGAATGGAGTAATATTGAAAGCCCACTTCTTCTAGAAAGTCCTTTGTTTATTATGTACTTGTGTATATGGAGATCCTTGGAGAATGACAAGAGTGCCTGGAATGTTCTAGAACAGCAGCTCCTAGATGGCTGGCTGTGACTCTTGTGTCCTAGCCTGGTTGTTGGACTGAGGGATCCCAATCCCACTGTAGTTCTAGGTCAGAGTCCTACTAGTCTTATCCAATCTCTCTTCAGGGAGGAGAATTTGACAACTTCCCACTCTACATCCAGAAGAAAATGGTATGGAGGACTACGGATTGAATTGGGTCCTCTCCAAATTCATATGTTAAAGTCCTAACCTGTAGTAACTAGGAATGTATTTGCAGGTAGAGATTTTAAGGAGGTAATTAAAATGAGGTCATTAGCATGGGTCTTAATAAGTGTCCTTCTTAGAAGAGGAGAATAGGATACAGGTGTACACAAGGAAGACTGTGTGTGGAGACCCAGGGTGAGGCGCCATGTATGAGCCAGGAGAGAGGCCTCAGAAGACACCAACCCTGCCCACACCTCAATCTCTGACTTCCTGCCTTTAGACTGTGAGAACAGGGATTTCTGTTGTCTAAGCCTCCCAGTCCATAGTTGTAGATGCCCTAGCAAGCAGATATGCTGGGTCTGGTGGGCACTGTGTGGGTTTTTGGCAACTATGAGTACTTAATAGACTTCAGTTGTCCTGTGGGATGTTTCTTTTGCAGTTCACTGAGAACTCTCCAAGGATGTCCTGCTCCCCCAAGTGTAACCACAAAGTTTATACTTTGCTTTTTTATTCTTTGCATTCTTTTCTTGGATCCTGGAGGACTGGGAGTAGGAGACTGGAGCCTCAGCTCCAGAAGCAGTTATCAGATTGTGTGACCTTGGGGAGGTCATGCAACCTTCTGGGCCCTCAGGCTTCTGGCCTGTCACATCAGCAGTTGAGTGGGTGGTTTCTGGAGTTCTTCCTATCTCAGATACTGACTCTAGACATTTCCACCATTAGCCTCACACTGTACACTCTTGTGAACTCAATCTTTTCTCAGGTTGCTGATTTCTCCCATTTATAACGTGGCCAGGAAATTTCTTTTTGTTAACATCTGCCTGGGAGGTCATCAAAATAAATGGTCTTCTTGGAGTTCACATATGTTTATGAGAGGACAGGGAAGCCTAGTTCTAATTCCAGGGAGCAGATTGGGAACTGCAGGGCTGTCAATTTACCTCCCAATGCTTCTTTTTTTTTTTTTTAAAGTTGACATTTATTTATTTATTTTTTATTGGTTGTTCAAAACATTACAAAGCTCATGACATATCATCTTTCATACATTTGACTCAAGTGGGTTATGAACTCCCATTTTTACCCCAAATACAGATTGCAGAATCACATCGGTTACACATTCACATTTTTACAAAATGGCATATTAGTGACTGTTGTATTCTGCTACCTTTCCTACCCCCTACTATCCCCCCTCCCCTCCCCTCCCATCTTCCCTCTCTACCTCATCTGCTGTTGTTCAATTCTCTCCCTTGTTCCCCCCCCCCCTTTCCTCTCACAACCTCTTATATGTAATTTTGTGTAACATTGAGGGTCTCCTACCATTTCCATACGATTTCCCTTCTCTCTCCCTTTCTCTCCCCCCACTCGTCTCTGTTTAATGTTAATCTTTTCCTCATGCTCTTCCTCCCTGTTCTGTTCTTAGTTGCTCTCTTTATATCAAGGAAGACATTTGGCATTTGTTTTTTAAGGATTGGCTAGCTTCGCTTAGCATAATCTGCTCTAATGCCATCCATTTCCCTGCAAATTCCATGATTTTGTCATTTTTTAGTGCTGCGTAATACTCCATTGTGTATAAATGCCACATTTTTTTTTATCCATTCATCTATTGAAGGGCATCTAGGTTGGTTCCACAGTCTAGCTATTGTGAATTGTGCTGCTATGATCATTGATGTGGCAGTATCCCTAGAGTACGCTCTTTTAAGATCCTCAGGGAATAGTCCGAGAAGGGTGATAGCTGGGTCAAATGGTGGATCCATTCCCAGCTTTCCCAGGAATCTCCATACTGCTTTCCAAATTGGCCTCACCACTTTGCAGTCCCACCAGCAATGTACAAGTGTACCCTTTTTCCCACATCCTCGCCAGCACTTATTGTTGTTTGACTTCATAATGGCTGCCAATCTTACTGGAGTGAGATGGTATCTTAGGGTGGTTTTGATTTGCATTTCTCTGACTGCTAGAGATGGTGAGCATTTTTTCATGTACTTGTTGATTGATTGTATGTCCTCCTCTGAGAAGTGTCTGTTCAGGTCCTTGGCCCATTTGTTGATTGGGTTATTTGTTATCTTATTGTTTAATTTTTTGAGTTCTTTGTATATTCTGGATATTAGGGCTCTATCTGAAGTGTGAGGGGTAAAAATTTGTTCCCAGGATGTAGGCTCTCTATTTATCTCTCTTATTGTTTCTCTTGCTGAGAAAAAACTTTTTAGTTTAAGTAAGTCCCATTTGTTTATTCTTGTTATTAACTCTTGGGCTATGGGCGTCCTATTAAGGAATTTGGAGCCCGACCCCACAATATGTAGATCAGAGCCAACTTTTTCTTCTATCAGGCGCAGAGTCTCTGATTTGATATCAAGCTCCTTGATCCATTTTGAGTTAACTTTTGTGCATGGCGAGAGAAAGGGGTTCAGCTTCATTTTGTTGCATATGGATTTCCAGTTTTCCCAGCACCATTTGTTGAAGATGCTATCCTTCCTCCATTGCATGCTTTTAGCCCCTTTATCAAATATAAAAAAGTTGTAATTTTGTGGATTGGTCTCTGTGTTCTCTATTCTGTACCATTGGTCTACCTGCCTGTTTTGGTACCAGTACCATGCTGTTTTTGTTACTATTGCTCTGTAGTACAGTTTGAAATCTGGTATCGCTATACCTCCAGATTCACACTTCCTGCTTAGAATTGCTTTTGCTAGTCTGGGTCTTTTGTTTTTCCATATGAATTTCATGATTGCTTTATCTATTTCTACAAGAAATGCCGTTGGGATTTTGATTGGCATCGCATTAAACCTGTAGAGAACTTTGGGTAATATCGCCATTTTGATGATATTAGTTTTGCCTATCCATGAACAGGGTACATTTTTCCATCTTCTAAGATCTTCTTCTATCTCTCTCTTTAGGGTTCTGTAGTTTTCATTGTATAAATCTTTCACCTCTTTTGTTAGGTTGATTCCCAAGTATCTTATTTTCTTTGAGGATATTGTGAATGGAGTGGTTTTCCTCATTTCCATTTCAAAAGTTTTGTTGCTGATATACAGGAATGCCTTTGATTTATGCGTGTTGATTTTATATCCTGCCACTTTGCTGAATTCATTTATTAACTCTAGCAGTTTCTTTGTAGACCCTTTTGGGTCTGTTAGATATATTATCATATCATCTGCAAATAGTGATAATTTAAGTTCTTCTTTTCCTATTTTTATGCCTTTAATTTCTTTTGTCTGTCTAATTGCTCTGGCTAGTATTTCAAGAACTAAATTGAATAGAAGTGGTGAGAGAGGGCATCCCTGTCTTGTTCCAGATTTTAGAGGGAATGCCTTCAGTTTTTCTCCATTTAGGATGATACTAGCCTGAGGTTTAGCATATATAGCTTTTACAATGTTGAGGTAAGTTCCTGTTATCCCTAGTTTTTCTAGTGTTTTGAACATAAAGGGATGCTGTACTTTGTCGAATGCTTTTTCTGCATCTATCGAGATGATCATATGGTTCTTATCTTTAAGTCTATTGATGTGGTGAATAGCATTTATTGATTTCCGTATATTGAACCAAACTTGCATCCCAGGGATGAATCCTACTTGATCATGGTGCACAATTTTTTTGATATGCTTTTGTATTCGATTCGCCAGGATTTATTGAGAATTTTTGTATCCAAGTTCATTAGAGATATTGGTCTGTAGTTTTCTTTCTTTGAAGTGTCTTTGTCTTGTTTCAGTATCAGGGTGATGTTGGCCTCATAGAATGAATTTGGAAGAGCTCCTTCTTTTTCTATTTCTTGAAATAGCTTGAAAAGTATTGGTATTAATTCTTCTTTGAAGGTTTTGTAAAACTCTGCTGTATACCCATCCGGTCCAGGGCTTTTCTTGGTTGGTAGTCTTTTGATGGCTTCTTCTATTTCTTCCTTTGTTATTGGTCTGTTTAAATTGTGTGTGTCTTCCTGACTCAATCTGGGCAGATCGTATGACTTAAGAAATTTATCGATATCTTCACTATCTTCTATTTTATTGGAATATAGGGTTTCAAAATACTTTCTAATTATCTTCTGTATTTCTGTAGTGTCTGTTGTGATATTGCCTTTTTCATCCCATATGTTAGTAATTTGAGTTCTCTCTCTTCTTCTCTTCGTTAGCATGGCTAAAGGCCTGTCGATCTTTTTTATTTTTTCAAAGAACCAACTTTTAGTTGTATCAATTTTTTTCAATGGTTTTTTTTTTTTTTTAAATTTTAATATTTTATTTTTAGTTATCGGCGGACACAACATCTTTGTTTGTATGTGGTGCTGAGGATCGAACCCGGGTCGCACGCATACCATGCGAGTGCGCTACCACTTGAGCCACATCCCCAGCCCCTCAATGGTTTTTTTTGTTTCAATTTCGTTGATTTCTGCTCTGATTTTAATTATTTCTTGTCTTCTACTACATTTTCTGATGTTTTGCTCTTCCTTTTCTAGGGTTTGGAGGTGTAGTGTGAGTTCATTTATTTGTTGTTTTTTTCTTTTTTTGAGGAAAGAACTCCAGGAAATGAATTTCCCTCTTAAAACTGCTTTCATTGTGTCCCATAGATTCTGGTATGTCGTGTCTGTATTGTCATTTATCTCTAAGAATTTTTTTTATTTCCTCCTTTGTGTCTTCTGTAACCCATTGATCATTCAGTAACATATTGTTCATTTTCCAGGTGATGCAGGATTTTTCCTTCCTTCTTTTATCATTGATTTCCAGTTTCATTCCATTATGATCAGATATGGTGCATGGTATTATCTCCACACCTTTATATTTACTAAGAGTTGCCCTATGGCATAATATATGGTCTATCTTTGAGTAGGATCCATGTGCTGCTGAGAAGAACGTGTATCCACTTGATGATGGTTGATATATTCTATATATGTCGGTTAAGTCTAGGTTATTGATTGTGCTATTGAGTTCTATAGTTTCTTTATTCAGCTTTTGTCTGGAGGATCTGTCCAATGGAGAGAGTGGTGTGTTGAAGTCACCCATAATTATTGTGTTGTGGTCTATTTGACTCTTGAACTTGAGGAGAGTTTGTTTTATGAACGTTGCAGCACCATTGTTTGGTGCATACAAATTGATAATTGTTATGTCTTGTTGGTGGATGGTTCCTTTTAACAGTATATAGTGTCCTTCTTTATCCCTTTTGATTAACTTAGGTTTGAAGTTGATTTTATTTGATATGAGTATGGCCACTCCTGCTTGCTTCTGAGGGCCATGTGAGTGGTATGATTTTTCCCAACCTTTCACCTTCAGCCTGTGTGTGTCTTTTCCTATCATATGCGTCTCCCGAAGGCAGCATATTGTTGGATTGTTTTTTTAATCCAGGTTACTAGCCTATGTCTCTTGATTGGTGAATTTAGGCCATTAACATATAAGGTTACAATTGAAATACGGTTTGTACTTGCAGTCATGTTTATTTATTTATTTATTCTCCCAATGCTTCTTCAGACTGACTTCTTTCCATCAGACAAACTGGGGATTTATTTTTTGCTTTAACAAAGGTGGCGATTGAAGTAAAATTAGGTGTCATTTGAAAACTGAATGATCATGGAGATGTAAAATAGCAAGAATGGACTGACAAACAGCAAGTCATGTGAACCTGCCCGCTGATCTTAGGGATCTTTGTCATTTTGCAGCTTGGCCTGGCCTGTGGTTTTGTATTGAATCTTGGTGCAAATAATGGACTTTCCTTCCTTTTCCTCTTCACATTCGCACTGCTCAATTCAGAGCTCTGCACTGCCATCAGCCTACCTGTTATAACAGGTACTGGCTCATTTGTCATTCTGGCACACACCTTGGACCCATCCTAGGCATTATTCATCTGAAATTGGAGGCCACTAACCATTTTCCTGATGAGTGCCCAGTGGCTTCATGTTTTGTTATAGCCTCTTTTTAATTTTGTTCAGCTTAGTGCAACTCCAGAAATTTGAACATTTTCTACGTATTCAGAACCATGAGGGGTACACCAACCATGTCACAAACCAAAGAACTACATGACCCGGTTCTAGACTCCACGGAGCTTGCAGTTTTCCTAGGAAGACAGGATACTTGCATGAAACAAGCTGCGAGTAGTCAAGTTGAAAAAGTCATAACCTCAGCTGGGCAGAACAGAGGCGCTAGTGCTCTTGACACATTCCAAGACTGGCGAGGAAGCAGAATTTAGGAACAACTGTAAGTGTCAAGAAAGATCAAAGAGGAGAGATGAACCTTGACCTATCCTTGGCATTGGAAAATTTTGGGCAGGTGATACTAGGTTTCTGTGGGCAACTCAAGCTGTGGAAGATCTGCAAGAATTTCATAGACTCTCATAGAAATGGGACACTGGGGAGAGGGAGAAAGCTCTTAGGAGAGGTGAGAATTAGGAGGAGGGAGAGAGAGAGGTGGGGGGGATCAGAGGTGGAAATTGGATTTGAGCAAACAGACTGTTTAATTTGGACTGTGTGAGATGGTTTCCAAACAAACCTCCCTCCCCTTTCTCCATCCTGTGCCTTCTTTGGTTTCCAGACCCTGACGTCATGACATGGCGCAGCTGCAGTTATGTATCTTTTCCTTTCCGTTTGACCTCCCAGCTAAAGTACCACTTTCTTGGCACCCAAAATGGAATCATTGCCAGTGAGGCAGAGGAGAGATTGGTTTTGGAGGTCAGCCCTGTGGAAAGCTGAGGGATATTGCATGTTCTTCCCTGAGGTGGCCACTAGAAATGATGTGGGGTGTGTCTTCTGGAAAGGAGTGGAATCTAGGATGTCTACAAAGCCCTTCTCTAGAAAACAGACACTGGTAGGCCTCCATACTTCCTGAATTAGACTGTTTCCCCTTTCCTTTTTGGATGGAGACCCTGGTCTCCTTCTAAGAGGATAGAGGTGGTGTTGTCTTGGGAATTAATGTGATGGTTGGCCAGGTGAGGTTGAGGGTTCAAGATAAAGCATGCTGCATGAGGCCACAGCCCATGTCCAACTATTATGAGACACAAATCTAATAGGAAAGAACAGATTTTCTTTTTGTAATTCTTTGGGAGAACCACCTCCTTGGAGGGTGTTAGGAGGCTGTATTAGTCCATTTTCAGTTGCTATAACAAAAATACCCAATCTGGGTACTTTATAAAGAAAATAAATTTATTTAGTTCATAGTTTTGGAGGCTGAAAGTGTGGCCTCATCTGTTTGGAATCTGGTGAAGGTCCCCTTAGCTGCATGATTTTGTGGCATCATGGTGAGAGCACCCGTGAGATGCAGAGATCACATGGTGAGACAGGAAGTCAGAGAAGGTGGAGAGATCCCAGTTTTATTCCTTGTTCCTACCTCTTAAAAGGTTTTACCCTCTTAATATTGTCAAAGTGGGGACAAAGCTCCTAACATATAAACAGTTGGGGGACATACTCAAACCATATTCAAACTATAGCAGAGTCCATGGTGCCTTCATTATTTAATTTTACTAAGCCACGAAGAGGAATGAAATTATGCCCTTTGCTGGTGTTTGGGTGGAACTGGAGAGCATCATGATAAGTGAAATAAGCCAGACTCAGAAAGTTGAGGGCCAGCTGTTCTCTCTCATATGCAGAAGCTAGCACAAAATAAGGGGAAAAAAAGGCGGGTGGTGATGTCACAAAAATAGAAGGAAGATCAGTGGAGTAAAGGAAGTTGCAGGGGGAAGAAGGAAGGATGGGAAAAGGGAGGAACTGCGGAATGGATTTGACCAAATTATGCTATGTACCTATATGAATATACCACAGTGAATTCCACCTTTATGCATATCTGTAAAGCACCAATTAAAAAAAAACAAGAACTAAATAGAAGGAAGACCTGTAGAGTAGAGGAAAGGGAATAGGGGGAGAGAGGATGGGAAGGGAAAGAGAAAGTACTGAACTGAAATAGAGCAAATTATATCCCGTGCCTGTATGGATATGTCAAAATGAACCCCACTATTATGTATAACTATAATGCACAATTAAAGACATTTAAAAAATAAAATATCATCAGGAAGAATTCTGGATGGGCCTTGATCTTTCCTAGGTAGAGGTTGGGTACATGACCTAATGAAGGTTTCATTAAGATGATTGTCTCAGGGCACTTTGTGCCCCAGAGCTCTGGAACACTCCCTGTAAATTAATTCACCTATGCCCATTCCTTCCCAAGACAGGTGAAAGGAGGTTCTAATTGGTCAGACACCAAGGGCCCTAACTCCTCTGAGATAAAAGAATACCACCGAGTGTGGGAGAATCTTGGAAAATCTTGTTTGCTTCCTCTGGGGATCATGCTAACAGCACTTATATCCTTTTTTTCTTTTCCTTTTTTTTTTTTTAAATAGAACTTATATCCTAAAGGACCTTTTTGCAATAAAATTCAGATGTTTCCACCCAACTCAATACCACTCTGTTTCTCCCACATGCACAGGTCTCTGTGCTATTTGGAAGCATAAAACATTGTAGAGTTCTGGGGAATCACATGTTTAATAGTCAAACAGAAATATGTCACCTCTTTTTTTCCTCCATGCAGAAAAGTATCTCTGGAAACATACACCAACCAGTGCCAAATGCCTGGGAGTCAGGAACAGCTCTACCTGCCAAGTCTTTCAAGTTTGATTCGCTGCCATCCAAAGTGAAAATTAGGGAGCTGGCTCTCCTGAACTTTGGATTGGTGACAGAAGAAGCTAAGTGGACCCTGAATTAGAGGTTAGAGGAGCCCAAGTTCTCTGGAACTCACTAGTCATAGGACACTGGGCAAATCGCAGAATATCTTGGTCTCCTCCTCAGTGAAATGGGACAATTGGAAAGTTATGGAGATAAAACAAGGTAATGGGAATGCTCAGTGTGAAGAAAGCAGGAGATCAGCAGGGCAGGAGACAGCTAGAGGGTGTGGGACTGAGAGGGGGATGGCATTTGGGATGTCAGAGTCTTAGGGTCACAGTGGCCTCCAATTTGAGCTAGCCTGTGCCAGCATACCTGGTGGCTGAGGTGAGCCTTATGGAGTTTGAGCAAGGCCTTATTTAGCTGTAGAGAGGGGAGTGGGAGGTGAGGTTGGCTATAGCCAGCAGGTAAAGGTGGAATGCTCCAGGCTTGAGAGTGGGCTCATGCCTGCTAGGTAGGGAGTCAAGTCTAGCACATGCTAAGCATGGGGGCAGGGCTCCCTTTTGGCCTTATCAAGGGCATTCTTAGAAACCCAAGGCAGAAGGAGAGTCAGTGGTCTGAGGGCTCCTGCTCAGAGTTAGGGGCAAGATTGCAGATGGCAGTTTGGGTCTTCATTAATTTTAGGCAGTAAGAACAATTTAGGAACCCACTCGTGCAGTGAGGGAGGGAGGATGAGATGAGAGTTGGGCTTCTAATGAAATTCCCGATCTGATTAAGGTCAGCTCACGACCAGGGACTGAGCTTGCTGGACCTCAGCAACTGTGTTAACATGGATCAACACATATTGAAAGGTATGATGTGGAGTACTAAGTAATATGATAACAATATTATTGAATTCATTCAATGTTCTATACTATACTAAGTGCCTCATATGCATCTTCTAGTTTAATTTTATTTCATTTTAATCTTCACGATCTGTGAGACTTTTACCCATTTTGCGGACAGGGAGATCAAGAGGTCTAGTGGTGGAGCTGGCATTAGAAACCAACTTTTTCTGACTACAGAGATTGTGCTATTATTATGATTTCACTGAGCACCATCACGGTGATAATAGAGGTGAGGGTTGTAGTGGTCCCAGCTCTGCATGTCCTGAGTAGGCGCATGACTCCTTCTACTCCTCATATGACCCATGACATGAATATGGTCTCAGCTTCACAGATGAGAAGAGACCCAGGATGTTAACTTGCCCAAGGTCTCAGAGTTGGTGAGAAATACAGCCAAAACAAAACCTGCATCTGGCTTGGTGCTGTGGTCACCTGTAATCTCAGCGGATTGGAAGGTGGAGGCAGGAGGATCACAAGTTCAAAGCCAGACTCAGCAATTTAGTGAGGCAATTCAGTGAGACCCTGCCTCAAAATAAAATACAAAATAGGGCTGGGGACATGGTTCAGTGGTTATGCACCCCTGGGTTCAATCCCTAGTAGCAAAACAAGATAAAGAAAAAGATGTGATTAGTGCCCTCATAAAAGAATCTTGAGGGAGCCTGATTGCTCCTCTGCTGTGTGAACACATAGCAGTTACCATCTGCAAAAACTGTGTGCTCAGCAGATAACGAATCTTCTGGCACCTTAATCTTGGACTTTCCATCCTCCAGAACTGTAAGCAATAAAATTTTTGTTGTTTAAAAATTACCCAATCTAAGGTATTTTGTTATAGCATCATGAATAGACTAAGACATTTGCTAACCTATTGAGAACTAACAAACATTTTATAATATTTACTTTTTTTTTATTCATTTGGACACAAAATCTAAAGTTAACCCTCCATATTTATGGGTTCTGTTTCCTCAGATTTGACCAACTGCAGATCAAAATTATTTTACAAAATGCATCTGTATCGAACATGTATAAACTTTCTTCTTGTTATTATTTCCTAAATAATACAGTGCAACAATTATTTACGTAACATTGACATTGAATTAATGATTACAAGTCATCTAGAGATGATTTAAAACACATGGTACAAGGCTGGGGTTGTGGCTCAGTGGTAGGGTTCTTGCCTATGTGTGAGGCACTGGGTTCAATTCTCAGGACCACATACAAATACATAAAATAAAGGTCCATCAACAACTTAAAAAAATTAAAAAATAAATAAAACACATGGTACAATGTTTGAAAGTTATATGCAATTACTATGCCAGTTTATGTGGGAGACTTGAGCATCTGTGGATATTGAGATTCATTGGCACTTCTGACACCAATCCTTTGTGGATATTGAGGGAGGACTGTATTTTATATGTCCATGTGAGTAACATTGTCTTTTGCATTGTTGCTTTAGTGGCAAATTTATTACCCTACACCTATTTTAAATTTGTGTACTCCATCTTCAGACCACAGTCACAGGGTTGGACAAGCTCATCTTCCAAATTTCTACCCAGTTCTTAGTACCTTTTTGTGTGTCCTGCCAGAGGCACCTATAGATGTGTGGGTCACATGCATAGGGAAAGACATCTATCTATCTTTAAAAAGAATGTGAAGAACAAAATAAAATAGCACTGGGTTATAACTCAAAGTATAAAATAAATACTTGAGTCTATACTGTTGTAAACAAATGATCGAATAAATAAATTCGAGCAAAGAGAAAAAGATGTCATGCTGAAGGATTTCAATAGATTTGTTAGATGCTCCACCCTGAAGGGGGTGGGACAGAAGTCTATTAGTTTCCTGTGGCTGTTGTAACAAATCACCACAAACTTGGTGACTTGAGACAATGATCTATTCTTTTTATAGTTGCAGAAGCCTAAAGTCTGAAGTCCATATTGATGAACCAAAATCAAGGTGTGGGCAGGCCTGAGTTTCCTCTGGAGGCTCCAGGGAAGAATCTGCTACTGGCCTCTTCCAGTTTCTGGAAGTCATGTTGGCCACATCAGTCCAATCTCTGTCTCAGTCTCCTATCCTGTGTCAACCTCCCTCTGCCCTTCTCTTATAAGAATCCTAGTGACTACAGTTAGAGCCCATTCAGATAATCCAGGATCATCTCCACATGCCAAGATCCTTAATTTAATCACAATTGCAAAATCACTTTCGATCCATATACACATGGAAATGGCTAATATTGAAGGTTCTGGGGATTAGGACATGGGCACAGTCAGGACCCATTGTTCAGTCCAGCACATTCTCTATTAAGTATGGGCTGACATACTGACTTCCACCCAGGACAGTACATAAAAGGGGGAAATATGAGTGATGTTACAGTGGAGAAACCTGACCTCAGCCAGATAATCAAGTTCAACATCAATAGTGATAAATCATGTTGATAGTATGTTTCCTTGATATGATGTGACGAGAATGGCATGTTACCTCTGTGATCATTCTCCCCGAACCACACAACCATAACCTAATTATGAGGAAAACATCAGACAAATCCCAATTGAGGCATCTACAAAACACCTGATCAGTATCTCCCCAAATGGTCAAGATCATCAAAAACAACAGAAGTCTAAGAAACTATCACAGCCAAGAGCAGCTCAAGGAGACACAACTACTAAATGCAATGTGGGGTTCTGGATGGGATTCTGGAACAGAAAGAGGACATTTGGTAAAAACAAAACAAAATCACATAAAATGATGCATGGACTTTAGTTAATAATAATAATACATCATCATTGCTGATTTAATTGTAATACATGAACCATAGATGTTAATAATAGGGGAAACTGAGTGGAGGGTGTATTGGAACTCTGTACTGTCTTTGTAATTTTTCCATAAGCCTAAAACTGTTCTAAAAAATAAAGTTTAGTTAGGGAAAAAAGAATGTGGAAGCCCAACACTTGAAGAGATGAACAGTGACTGCACAGGAGGGGAAATACTCATGACGAAGTACACAAAGAAATGTTTGTCCTCACCAAGAATTGGGGGAATGCTATTCCACTCTGGCATTGTCCATTCACAAATATGTGAAAATTAGGAAGTGAGACCCCAGCATTAAAAAGCAATTATTTGGAATTCTTTAAAGCTGAATATTGCATGTCTCACCAACTTCCCTCCCAGACATATCCAAAAGAAACATGGGGGGGCTGGGGATGTGGCTCAAGCGGTAGCACGCTCGCCTGGCATGTGTGCGGCCCGGGTTCGATCCTCAGCACCACAAACAAACAAAGATGTTGTGTCCGCCGAGAACTGAAAAAAAAAAAATTAAAAAATTCTCTCTCTCTCTCTCTCTCTCTCTCTCTCTCTCTCTCCCACTCTCTCTTTAAAAAAAAAAAAAGAAAAGAAACATGGGTATCAGGAGACAGGTACAAGAATCTTCACAGCAACACTATATGCAGTAGCAGAATTCTGAAAACAATTATCAAGGGGATAATTTACCTACATATAAATCGTAGAGTGGCCACACAAATGGAATATTACATAGCAGTGAAAATGGGACTATGACTACATGAATCACTATGGATAAATATTAGCAAAATCATGTCAAGTGGAAAAGCAAGTCCTAGAAGGCTATCACATAATTCCTTTTTCTAAAGGTGAAAAGTATGGAAAATTTAATTAACACATTGTATATGTTGTGATCTAAATAGCTATATCTGCATGTATATATTTATATCTACCTATTTATTTAAATGTCTTTGTATATATAAACAAAGGGAGATATGTGTACCACATCATATATATTTCACCTATGTATATATGCTTTCTTAGAAGACATATATATTCTAAGAAAGTTATGGCAATCACAGGATTATAGGATGCTGTGTCAAGAGTACAGGCAGGGAAAGAGGTAATGCAAAGAGTCAAAGAGGCACTCTAGGTGGTTAAAGATTTAAAAATTTTTTGAACTCGAACAGCCTTTTTAATTTTTGTTTTTTTCCCCACATTTTTATTGGTGCAACATCATCATACATCATGGTGGGATGCTTTGTTATATATTCATATGTGCATACAATATAACAGTAGAATTTGGCCAGATGAGGATTCCAATGATTTGTCAAGAGCTGTCAAGGCAGAGAGTCCAGTAGGACAATAGTTTCAGCTTCAGAGTGCCAGCTTGAGGAGCCGGCTTGGAGTGAGCTGTGCATCTTCATCACGGGCAGGAGAAACCACACTGTACAGAAGCCCAAGGGGACAAGAAATCGGAGGGTCAGCACTGTGGCGATTTTTCTCAGCAAGGAGAGGAAAAAAAATACACAGATACACGAACACAAGAGTGCTTGGTCTGTGTGAATGGCAGAACTTGCTCATGACATCACACAGCTGCTACGATCCTTTTAGTTTCTTGAACATTCTCTTCTCTCCACGATCACTTCAGCCTTTCTGTCTTGGGCTCTTCATAGTGCCAACATCTTTTACTGCATTTCTTTTCAACTTTCTCAATCTGTAATTATCCTATTTATTACTTTGCTTATCACTTATTTCTCTCCCCTAAAAATAGATGCTCCAAGGAGACGGGGATCTTTACCTTTAGACACACTTCTGTATTCCTAATGTGTAGAACCACCACTGGAATATGTAAAGACTCTTGATAAACATGCATGAAGGTTCATTTGGATGAGTGAATAAATAAAGGTTCATTGGGGCCTCAGCTATAGCTTGAATTTATCAAGCAGATTTAAGTGCAAGCTCTGTGTTAAAGGCTTTATTTTACTCTCTCACTTAATCCTCAGTGCAATCTCAGAGGGTGGGAATTCTACCCATGAGACAGATGAAAAGACTGAGGATTGGATACAAGGCTATATGACTTGACCAGGTTTTTTTCAGCCAGTAAATGGTGGAGCCAGGGTTTAAATCTAGACCTTTGTGATGCCGGAGCCCATGAGGATAATCAGAGAGCAACACCGTCTCTCAAGGGTGCTACGGAGCTTCAGCAATGAGATCATGGCCTATGGGGGAGGCTCCCAGAACTGTTTTCAGAAAATCCACTTTAAAGAATAGTTGAGGGAAGCTAGGAACAGTGGTGTACTCATAATCCCAGCTACTTGGGATTTCAAGTTTAAGACCAGCCTGGGCAACATAGTAAGACCCCATCTGAAAAAAAATAAACAAAACCAAAAAACCAAACCAAACCAAAACAAACCAAAATTCAAACAAAACAAAAAAATAAGGACACTTTTGGATGGCTTAACCACAACCATAACAGGTATTAAAGAACACAAAGAAAAATCGAAACCCCAAATCACAAATAGTATTATTTCCCTTCCTGATATTCTCTCCTGCTGGCCCTGGCTGGGGATGGGAACAGAGAGGTGGGAACCTTGGGAAATGGGGAGGATATTGGGTGAGTGTGGCAAGGACTCTGTCACCTCTCATTAAATCCATCTCCAAGTCCAGCTGGATGCATTTCTGAAATGTTTCTTGTTTCCAGCTCCTCGGCTCTGTACCCACCCACATGGCGGCTGTTCAGGAGCTGAGCACATCCCACCCTGAGCCTTCCTCCCTTTTATTCTTTTCTTTCCTCCTCTACTTCCCCCTCCCTTCCTGCTGTCCTCTGGAATCCAGCAACCCAGCCAGGGCTTCCTGCAGAAGCTCGCTCCTCTCCTCCTGGAAAGCTCTGTTGGTTTGGCTGGGCTGCCATTCCCAAAGCTTCCTCCAACTTTCTTCTCCAACCTCAACTCCTGCCTGCCTTGAGAGCCTTCTGCTCCAGTCGTATCCCTGTCACACTCTTTCCAGTCACCATATTAATAGATTCTCTATCCTCAGCATGAAATGCCTTCCTTCACTTGACAAGGAATTCTTCAAACACAACCGTTGGAGAGAAGGCCCTGCCCTGAGCCCTGGTGGCCTCTCGTGGGTATCTCTCAAGGGCAGCTCTGCAGCATCGTAGGCTAAATTTGCCTGTCTCTTCCCCTAATTGTGGAGCTCTCATTCATAACTATATTTTTAATATCCATCTTTCTTGGTGAGAAGTTGCTGTTTAGCCAATATCTGTTGAGTGATTGAATGAAAGAAAGGAGTCTATAGTTCCAATTATATGCCAAGGAGAATAGAGTTGTCTGGTGTCATTAAGAAAGATGTGCATCTAAAGTGTCTCTGGGTGGGCAGTGACCAGCTCTTGTTCCCTTCTTAGGTGAAGGAAAATAAGCCAGGAAGGGGCAGTTAGGGTGACACACTGTGTTTTCTGTGCTGAGAGTTGGCATGAGATACGAGGAGAGCTCTTGTGGCAAGGACTTCCCAGCCTGGGAAACCTCAGGAACTCTCCTGTACACAGGTGAGGTCATTTGGCTGTGCACCTGTAAAAATGAAAGGTGGGGTTAACCACAGCTTGCTCCTCCACCTCTTTGCCCAGCTCCACCCCAGCATGGTGCTGATGGGTTGTTCCCAAAACACTTGCCTAAGGGTGGGAGGTGGTGTTTGCTTAGAAAAAAGCTCCAGAAACTAGGCCTGACATTGGCAATAAATGTCTAGCAGTAGTCATGACTTGCAATCACCTGGGGATCTTCTGAAAGACGAGGATGGCTGGGTCATCCTCAGATTTTTCTTTCTTTTCTTTTTTTTTTAATTGGTGCATTAAAATTATGTATAGCAGTGGGATTGTCATATTTATACATGCACATTATATATTTTGATCCATCTCATTCCCCAGTATGAGATTTTGATTTAATTAGTCTGGGTAGGAATCAATCATGGTATTTTGTAGTTGTTGTTTGTTTGGTACTGGGAATTAAAGCCAGGGGTACTTTACCGTTGAGCTAAGTCCCCAACCCTCTATTTTTTCATCTTGAGACAGGATCTCATTAAGTTTCTTAGAGCCTCACTAAATTGCTGAGGCAGGCCTCAGACTTGCAATCCTCCTGCCTCAGCCTCCTGAGTCACTAGGATGGTGTGTGCCACCAAGCATGTGGTTTTCGAAAAGGTCCCTAGGTGATTCTTGTGTGTGTATATGTGTGTATAGCTGGGAATCTCATCCAGGGCCTCAGCAAACTCTCTACCACTGGACTATAACTTCAGCTTTTTCAGGTGATTCTGATGTGCAGTCAGGTCTAAAAAATCTGTTCCTATTAGATGTGTTCTTAGCCTGCTCAGATGGGAAAAGGCTGGGTTTGCAAATGTGCTGAGGGATGACTCCTTTGGAAGTTCCAGGTATTGCCCCACCTAATAATGCCTGGAGGCCTGTTATAGTTCGGATCTTGAATGTCTTCCAAGAGACTATGTGTTGAAAATTTGGTCTCCAGTCCATGGTTTGACTGGGAGGTGGTGGAACTTTTAGTAGGTGAGGCCAAGTGGAAGGAATTAGGTCACTGGGGGTGTGACCTTGAAAAGGATGTTATGACCTTGGCCTCTCTTCTTCTCTCTTTGCTTCCCAGGTGCCATGAGGTAAGCAGCTTCTTCCTCCATGCCATTCTGCCATGACGTACGACCTCACCACAGGCCCAGAAGCAATGGGACCAACCAACCATGTTCTGAAAATTTCAAAAGTGAGCCAAAATAAACTTTTCCATTTTTAAAAGTTATCTCAGACGTTTTGTTATAGTAATGGAAAGCTGACCAACACAGGCTACCTGTCAAGGATATTACTCCAAGGCTTTTCTGCAAAGGCCAGATAGTATGCATATTGGTTTTTGTGGGTCATTTGGCTTCTGTCACACTTATTTATCTCTGCTACTTAGATTGAAAGTAGCCATAGATAATACTTGAATGCACATGACTGTGTCCCCAAAATGTCACGCATGGACATAGAAATTTGAATTTCATATATCATAAAGTTTTTTGATTTTTTCCTTACATCATTAAAAAATGTAAAAATTGTTCTTAGAGCTTGTGCATTATACAGTTAAAAAAAAAAAGGAAAAAGAAAAAGTGATGGGTTGGATTTGGCTGCCAGCTCCCTGCTCCAAGAGATGAGTGGCATCTTCTCACAGCTAGCCTTAGCAACTGAATGAGACTCTGTCTCAAAATAAAATTAAAAAAAGGGCTAGGGATGTAGTTCAGTGGTAAAGCATGTGTGCTAGACAATTAGTATCAAGCCAAATAAAAGGGGAGGGGGATGCTATCATTCGTCACTTTCCTCCTGAACAAAAGGTGCTCAAGAACACCAGGCAAGTGAGTGTTAGACAAGGTAAGTCTTAGCTTTTAGCTCTTTGAGGGGCATATTTTCTCCAAAGAACTGAGGTCACTGTAGCAAGAACTGTAATCAGACATTCTATCTAGAGCCTCCTTAGGATGAGGATGGGAGGGAAACAGTGGCTAAAAGCAGTGAGAGATCATTTTCTTTCCTAATGAGGCTTAAAGAATAGCCATGATGCTCCCTCAAGGATGGTGAGGGGTCCCTGGAAGGTGACCACTGAGAGCTCCCAGGGAAAAGAACATCATTTGAAGAGACACATTAAACACCCCATAAAGCTGTAAACCGGAAAGGAAGCTAAAGAAGGTCAAGTGAATGTCTAGGTGGAGGTGTCCCAATTATTGTCAGCCAAGCTTATTAAAATCTTTGAGCTGGAATGGCTTACAATGAATTAAGTTATATATATGTTATTCATTACTTTGCATAAGTGCAGATATACCTACTGATTTGCCTAACTCTGTGTAATTTTCTTATTCTTTTTTTTTTTTTTTTTTTTAACGCTGGGGATAGAACCCAGTGCTTCATGCATATCAAGCATATAGTGCTGTAACACTGAGCTGTGTACTCAGTTTGTAATTTCCTCCTGAGCACAGGGGAAACCTGGAGCGACAGCATGCTAGCAAGACACTGCTTCATCTGCAGAGTGTGAAGGTGGGAGATGCGCATGCCTGGACTACCTCTGAGAAAGTTTCAAGTGTAATCCTGTTTGAAGAAACTCAGTATCCACATGAAACATCCAAGGTTTCTAAGTGTCTCTCCCCACATCTTCCACTTTTAAGACCTCCACTATGAAATTAAGTAACTGTTTAGAGTCCAATAAGTAAGTCTTCACCCCTTATATATTCTAATTTGGTTTCTTTCATTTGAGTCTTTCTACTTGCCCTTCTATTTAATTCATCCACATTCACTTTCTAAATGTGAAGGAAATGTTTGATGGCTGAGAAACTTCTTAAATTCCATTCTCAAGGAATATTCTAGAAAGGGCATCAGTGTATGTAAAGAAATACCAGTGGGTGGGTTTTCACTTAGCTTGGATTCAGTGGGAAAAAGTAAACTTTCTATAACAAGCAGTGTTGGGTTCTGGATCAGGTGCCAGGAATGTGAGAACAAAATGTCCCGTCCACTGGTGTTGGCCAGTGCCGGGCTCTGGGCCGCCTAGGATGATTCTCAACAGGTTGTCCTGAAGGCTGTGAAAAATAAAATCATCATGCCACTGGGGAGAGCTGAGAGAGGATATAAGGACCAGCAATAGCAAGGAACTATTAGTGGGTTTCTCCATGGTCAAGAGTAGGGATACTCTTTTTTATTTCTTTCCATTTTTAAACATTTCATAAGTTCACAGGAAAAGATAATACCCAGTTAAATCTGAGTTGGTTTTCATAGGATCCAAATAAAATTTAAAAAGTAATGGAGTTTTACTATGTCCCCGTCATTTTCCTCCAGGCATCACATATGCCTTCAATGAGTTATGTGAACTTGGACTTATGTTAACTCTTCCTATGAGCTATGTGAACTTGGACAAGTAACTTTATCCTTTGTCTCAGATTCTACATCTGAAATTGGAGGTAACAATAGTGTGCCTCCCTTATAGGATGAAAGTGAGGATTAAAAAATAATGGCTGTCAGAATTCTACCAGCAAGAAGGCCATCACTAGATGTGGCCTCTTGACCTTGGACCTAGAACCATGAGCCAAAATAGACCTTTTGTGCCAAAAACATACATTGGAGAAAAGATAGCCTCTTCAACAAATGTTGCTGGGAAAATTGGAAATCCATATGTGGCAAAATGAAATTAAACCCATATCTGTCACCTGGCACAAAAATCAACTCCAAGTGGCATTAGAACAGAGACCCTGTGCCTAATAGAAGAAAAAGTAGGCCTAAGACTTCACCATGTCGGCTTAGAAATGGACTTCCATAACAAGACCCCTAAAGTGCAAGAAGTAAAATCAAGAATCAATAATTGGGAAGGATTCAAACTAAAAAGCTTCTTCACAGCAAAGGAAACAATCAAGAACTTGAACAGAGAGGGGCTGGGGTTGTGGCTCAGTGGTAGAGTGCTCGCATAGTAACGAGTCCTTTGATCCACTTGGAGTTGATTTTTGTGCCAGATGACAGCTAGGGGTTGAATTTCATTTTGCCACATATGGATTTCCAATTTTCCCAGAAACATTTGTTGAAGAGGCTATCTTTTCTCCAATGTATGTTTTTGGCACAAAAACATAAATTGGGTTCGATCCTCAGCAACACACAAAAATAAAATAAAGCAATCGTGTCCACCTACAACTAAAAAATATTAAAAAAAGAACTTGAACAGAGAGCCTATAGAATGGGAAAAAAATCATTACCACATGCACCTAAGATAGAGCACTAATCTCCAGGATATATAAAGAATGTAAAGAAACACCAAAAAAACCCAAATAACCCAATTGATAAGTGGGCTAAAGAACTGAACAGACACTTCACAGATGAAGAAACACAATTGATCAATAAATATATAAAAAAAATGTTCAACATCTCTAGCAATTAGAGAAATACAAATCAAAACTACTTTAAGATTTCATCTCATTCAAATAAGAATGGCAGTTATCTAGAATATAAGCAACAATAAATGTTGGTGAGGATGTGGCTAAAAAGGTACACTCCTACATTGCTGGTGGGACTGCAAATTGGTGCAACCATTCTGGGAAGCTGTATGGAGATTCATTAGAAAACTTGGAATGTAATCACCACTTGATCCAGTTATCCCACTCCTCTGTTTATTTCCAAAGGACTTAAAATCAGCATGCTACAGTGACACAGTCACATCAGTGTTTATAGCAGCTCAACTCAAAATAGCTAAACTCTGGAACCAACCTAAGTGCCCTTCAACAGATGAATGGATAAAGAAAATGTGGTATGTATATACATATACAATGAAATATTACTTAGCCTTAAAAAAGAATGAAATTATGGCATTTACCAGTAAATGGGTGGAGCTGGAGAATATCATGCTAAGCAAAATAAGCCAATCCAAAAACCAAGGTTCCAATGTTTTCTGATATGCAGATGCTAACTCATAATAAAACTGGGATGGTGGTGCAGGGGAAAAATAGATACTTTGGGTTAGATAAAGGGTAGTGAAGGTAATGGAGCAGGTTCGGGGGTAAGAAGGATAGTAAATTAAATCAGACATTATTACCCTATGTGCATATATGATTACAGTTTGCTCTACATCATATACAACCAGAAGAATGAGAAGTTATACTCCATTTATATTTGATGTGTCAAAATCATTCTACTGTCATGTATATGGGTGGAGTAAATGGGTGGAGCAAATTAAATTAGAACAAATTAAAAAAAGAAAAAACAAACCTCTCTTTATTAAAACTTAAAAATGACTAATATTGAAAAATTCTTACCATATGCCCGGAATAATCTCATTAAAAATCTGTATTCATATGCATAAACAAATATTTGTTTTATAAAAATAGAACTGAATACTATTTTATAATTTGCTAATTCATTTAAAAAACAACAGGAACATTTTGTCTGTGGTATTTTTTTTATTATCTCTGACAATTTTTAATGATTTCATAGAATGCCACTGATGTGCTATAATTTATTCAACTGTACCCCTATTGATGGACACAAAAATAGTTGCCAGTTTTCTTCTGTTGTAAATATTTTGGTAATAATCTTGTAGGTAAAAATTTTACTACATTCATCATGATTTCCTAGAGATTATAGTTGAAATTGTACTTAAAATTTTTTTTTATTCTCATCTGTTAATATATGACAGCAGAATGCATTACAATTCATATTATACATATAGGGCACAATTTTTCATATCCCTGGTTGTATACAAAGTAGAGTCACACCATTCGTGTCTTCATACATGTACTTAGGGTAATGATATCCATTTAATTCCACCATCTTTTTAACCCCCTTACCCCTTCCCATCTCCTTCTTCCCCTTTGCTCTATCTAGGGTTCATCTAATCTTCCCATGCTCCCCCTCCCAACGCCACTATGAATCAGCCTCCTTATGTCAGAGAAAACATTCGGCATTTGTTTTTTTGGGATTGGCTAACTTCATTATATTCTCCAGCTCTATCCATTTACCTACAAATGCCATGATTTTATTCTCTTTTATTGATAAGTAATATTCCATTGCGTATATATACCACATTTTCTTTATATATTCATCTACTGATGGGCATCTAGGTTGGTTCCACAGTTTAGCTATTGTGAATTGTGCTGCTATAAACATTGATGTGGCTGTGTCCCTGTAGTATGCTGTTTTTAAGTCCTTTGGGTATAGACCGAGGAGAGGGATAGCTGGGTCAAATGGTGGTTCCATTCCCAGTTTTCCAAGGAATCTGCATACTGCTTTCCATATTGGCTGCATCATTTTGCAGTCCCACCAGTAATGTATGAGTGTGCCTTTTTTCCCACATCCTCGCCAACTATTATTGTTATTTGTATTCTTAATATCTGCTATTCTGACTAGAGTGAAATGAAATCTTAGAGTAGTTTTGATTTGCATTTCTCTAATTGCTAGAGATGTTGCACATTTTTTCATATATGAAATTGCACTTTTTAACAATGAGTTAAGTTCTTCAGGAAATTGTGTCCATTCACACTTCTAGTAATTTAAAGTAGCGTCTCCCGTCATACTAATAAACATTTCTTCAGTTTTTGGAGAGGTTGATCTTCTCCTGGGTTGATTCTTACCTTGCATCTGTCTCTTCCCTCAGGATAAATTCCTGGAAGTGAAATTGCTGAGCCAAAGGAAATATCTAGTTTATAGTTTTTATTTTGGCACTAAATTTCCCTCTAGGAAAGTTGCACCAAATTACACTTTCTTTGTTAGTATTCCCAATAACCAGGAACAGATGCCAGACATAACAGAGATGCAGGGACCTGGGGAATCCCTGCTGGTGAGGCAAAAACCCTTTAGTTACTGGATCATGGGAGTGGTCCAAAGAGCTGCAGGGCTACAGTGGGGAACAGTAGGGGTATCCTACTGTAGGGTGGAGGCCTGAGAGGGCTTTGGGTACTGAGCACTTTCCCAGGGAATGTGGGTTTATCAGCAACATTAATGCATATCAATCCTGGTCATAAGTTTTTTTGTTTTGTTTTAATTAGTTACATATATCAGTACAATGAATTTTTATCATTGAGTATTTGCACATTTTTTTTCTGTCAGTTGCAAGTTCACTTTGTTGGTTTCTTTCCATTTTTCTCTTATCAACTGTAACAAAATTCTCTATATTGACTGCCATCTATATTAAAAATATTTTCTTGACCTTGTTATGTAACTTTCGATTCTTCCAAATAACTTAAGGGAACTGACATTTTTCCAAAATGCATGTTCTCCCTCTGGGCAGCATCTCTAATATACTGTGTCTCTTTGACATCATCAATCTCATAACAGATTTGTGAAAACCAAACCAAGACATTACATACAAAATTAGATAATCCTTTTAAACCACTTTTAGCCATTGATAATAATTGCAGTGACAGACTGGCCTCTTAACGCCCCCAGGCTGAAGCAATCAGGAAATCTATCATCTAACAGACTTAAAAGTTTTGAGATCAAACAGGTTTCAAGGCTGGCTAATTCAGCCTTTCAATCATGTCATCAAAGTCCTGGCTTGTGTTCATCACTCTTTTCTTCAGAACAGGCTCTGGCAGGTAGATGGAGCAGTTCTGACTTTGCATGCAGATACAGCACGTCTAGAAATCAAGAAGGGCCATTTCTCCATCTTTTTCTTAGAAAGGAAGAACCCTCCTAGAAGCTGAGTGGAAGAAGGGAGTCACTACCAATCTCTGACATGGGACGGGGCCACCATATTGTTTAAGGCCAAAGAGAATGTACCCCTAGGTGGTGTGGGTTGTCCTTCAAATGGAGATCTTAGACTCTGAAAACGAAGGTAAATGTGAGGCACAACAAAGAACATATGCCTATTAGTTAAATCGATTAGCTTAGACTCTCCATTTTGTTGAGTTAGTATTATTGGAAATTGAAAGTGTCTTTGAAAGTCAGCTTGGAGTCAGCGCCAAGATGGATGTTCAGTTTCTCATGAATAATTCTTCACAATGGGCTTGAATTGGTCACTCCAATCTCTCCTAGCTTTGAAGATTCTAGAATCTATTCTTGAGGATTATTTAACTGAGCTGCTTTGTATGTGACAGGAACCCTTCTGTGTAACAAAACTTTCTGTTTTAATTTTTCATCATAATATAATCCTTTCCAAAGGCATTTTAATTGGTAATTAGGGATACAGACTTAAGTTAAAAAAGTGAATATAAATATTCAACGGAAACAAGAGTCAAATGAACAGATATATCTATGCATACATAATTTCTCACATGCACGGCTAGTAACAATAGCATTTTAATTTGTTTCTTTGCCTGGTGGCTGGTTAAGTTTCTTTGGACATGTGAGATACATTTCAATTTGCATAGCATTAAAATGTTAAAAAATATGCATTTTAGAATAGAGACAATAGAATGGTAGTTTTTATATTATGTTGGGCCATGGAGTCAAGCTTAGAATCCATCTGCATAGTAATTTACAGAAACTAACAGGTTACAATTTAATAGGATAAAATGTTAAGTCATGGACTTCATTAAAAGCAAGCAAACAAACAAACAGTAAGATGTGGGGGATAAGTCTACACAGCAGCACCCTTTAAAGTATGTGAGGGATTTTGATGACATTGAGTTCAATACAAGCTCTGGTTGATAGTAGCTGGCTCTTTTTGGATATCAACATTTTCACCCTGGGTATTCCCCTTTCCTTGCTCTACATCTAGTCTAGTATTTCAGAAAGCCCAATCCTTTAGGAAAGCTCAGTGAGGAGGAGCTGGAAGGGAGAACAGGAATTCAGAGCAGAGTCAGGGGAGATTGGGATCTTTCCAAACTGATAGGGGAGAAGAAAGGAGAGAGCAGTTGGAGTTGGGTCCTGCCTCAGAGAGTATAACTGGGAGATGGTCGGACCCCAAGAATGGCTATGTGGGGACTCTAGGCACATGAACCTTTTGGTGGCTGAAAAAAAAAAACAACTTTGCTCGGTATATGACACAGTCCCAGTAGGAAGTCCCTAGGTCCAAAGAACCATGGAAGACTTTTAAAGAAAGCCTTTGGGGACACATGGCTGATGCCTGATCCTGACAGTCTTATGTAACCCTAGGGAGGAAGCACCAAGGATAATCAAGTTACTTTTTTTTTTTCTTTTCTTTCTTTCTTTTTTTTTTTTTTTTTTTGCCATCCCATTGGGAAGGGGACCTAGAGCCAGAAACCGAGTTACAAAAAAAATAAAGGGATATTTCTCATCCGCTTGAGTTATCTACTACAGAGATACCTGCAGCTTACAGTCTAAGGCTGAATGCCGCAGCAAAGCAGCTGTGATGTAACCCTCTGTCCTCGAATTGGGATGCTTATTTTATACCAGAGACCTGGATTTTAAGTGTGCAAACCAAGAGGACTCCTTTCATCTACTATGGTATGTTCAAGATTCCCTCCCTCAGACATCTCCCCTCACATGGCGATCATGCACAAGTACATTTCCTGGGCCTTCCTCCAAGGGCCTGGGCCTGACTTTGCATGAGGCTTGGTCTTCTCCTGTTGGTTCTGTGTGCAAAGATTCTCCAGCAGCTGCTGCCAGCCTGGGAACTTGGAAGGGGGTCAGTTCCATTTGGTCTTAAGAGAGCTGGCGTCTCCTCAAGGCCATAAAAGGTAAGCGCCAAAGGAACTGGAGATGTAGGCCTTGGGGAGAAAGGACCCAGAGGCAGATCCTCTGGGTTTGAGAATTGGGCTTTCAGCCAAGGGAGGCTGATAGCTGTACACAGTTGAGTTCACCAAGAGATCAGTTAGAGCTTGGGGCAAAAGCGTTATTGAATAAAATGATTTGAGGGAGGTCAACTGAGTTCTTTGTGCTTCTGCTAAGTGGGAAAACCACTATTTCTTACTGCCCAACAAGCCTGTTTCACTATTACAGAGTTTGTTAAAAGGTCAGTCCTGAGATGGAGGCTCACCTTCCTTCAGAGATAATCAGACCCATCCCATGAGCTTTGCATTTCTGTTTAGACTCTTGGGGGTATCTTCCAGAAAACTCTTCTTCTTCTTCTTTTATCTATTTTTATTTTTTTGGTACTGGGGATTGAACCCAGGGGAGCTTAACCACTGAGCCACATCCCCACCCCTTTAAAAATTTTTTTTGAGACAGAGTCTTACCAAGTTGCTAGGGGCCTTGCTAAGTTGTTAAGGCTGACTTTGAACTTGGGATCCTCCTGCCTCAGCCTCCTGAGTTGCTGGGATTACAGGCATGAGCTCACCTGGCACAACTCCTTAAGGCAGTTCTGCATATTCCCTGGTCTGACTAATCTCCCACGCCTTTCTGCCCCTAGTCCTCCTACCATGCCTTATAGAACTCTTGATTACCAGAAAAATTGATTATGTCCTCAACCTCTTCCTTCGGTGGAACTGGACCTTGCTTAATAAAAACTTGGCTGTCTTATCTGTACAGAGTTCCTTTTGATCCTTTCTTAAAGCAAATGACACAGGGCACAGACACTAGGTAGATACCCTTCTTGTTCCTCTTGCCAACTCCAGCCAGTTTCTCCTTCCTTTTTCTGAAAAATCCTTAGCTTCTGTGACACATGGACCATCAGGTTCTACTCACAGGCTACTCCCTGCCTTCTAAAACCACCTACATACCCTCAGCCATTCCCCCCTCTTCTTTATTAAGATTTTTATCAGCTAGCTCACCATCTTTCTCTCTACCACTACTCTTGTCAGCATTCTCAGTGATGTCAATGTCAACATAGCTAATTCATCCTACCCCTGGCCTCTTAGACCCTTGACTTAAACTGCCTCACTGCCCCCATATCATCCATGCTACATCTCATTGTTCAAATAACCAGACCACTCCCCAAATTATCAGTATTCTATTCTGTGACTACCACCACTTGTTTTTCCAGATCATTTACCCAATTATACCAAGTATTTTTCAATTCAACTGCAACCTCTAAAACATTGACAGGCCTTTTACATTGTCTACTCTCCTCACAACTGTAATGACTTTTTATTTTCTTATTGAACATGAACTCCAAGGTCCATCATTATAGTCATTTCCCTGGCAAACACAATTGCCTTGTACTTCACTCACTCCCTTTTACTCCACATGTGATGCTGCAACCCTGGATAAACTAATTTCTCCAACTACTCTGCTCCTAAGCAGATGTACCTGAAGGAAAACCCCACAGCCATGCCGACTGTCCTTGTTTTACGTGTATGACCACAGTCCTCAAGGAATCTCTTAGATCTTGTTGTCCAGAAGTACTGCAATAATTTTCTTTTTAAATTCACTCACCTGATTGCCAAGATAACTTTTGCACACATCACTCACTGTCTCTCTAAGCTTCGCATATCCTCTTTCTTATTCGCAAATGGCCGCCTTGTCTCTTATTTTCATTGAGGAAAAAGAACAACAGCTCATCTTCCTACCATCACATTGACTAGGTAACATGCATCAGTTTCTATGTACTCTGTTTCTGCTTCTAGTACAGGAGAAGAACTATTCCTTCCTCCTGTCTAACGTCAATGTCACCCACACTCTGGATCACATCCCCTGTGGCCTACCATAATTGTTCCATCTCCTCTGTCATTAAAATGTTACCCTCTCTACAGGATTACTCCCACAAGTGAATAAGTGTACTGGAAAATCTTCCATATTCAACAAAACCTTCCATAGTCTTCAAATACCCGTCGCTTTTGCCCCCTTTCTACTCACCTTTTGAATGCAATGTCTCAAAGAGTTGTCTTTATTGTCTCACTTTGCATTTTCACTCTAGTCAATTCTAACCAGACTTTCATCTCTAGACTTCATTGAAAGGACTCCTCCCAAGATCACCAATGATTTCTACCTTGCCAAATCCTAAATTTAATTTTAAGTTACATTTGTCTTATCTTCCTGGTATCTTGGACACAGTCAATCCTTCTCTTCTTGAAACAGTTCCTATTCTTGGCAATACCTTCTTCAGGCTTTCCTTCTTCCTTGCTGAAAGCTCTTTTTCTGTCTCCTTTGCTGGCTTCCCGTCTTTCAGACTTCTAGATTTTGGAAAGCCTGGGATTCAGTTCTTGAGCTGTTTCTCCATTTACCCCCAGGGTGACCTCACTATTCCCAGGGTCTTAAATGCCATCTTTGTGTTGACAACTTCCAAATTTATACTTTCGTCCTAACCTCTGTCCTGAACAACAGACTCATGTATATAATTATCTACTCAACAGCTGAAGACAGCTCAAACTTAACATCTAAAACTGCTCCCCTAACCCATTCATTCCTTGGTTATTCCCATATTCAGAAATGGCTACGTCATTCACACAGTTGCTCATGCCAGTTAACCATCTTGATTCCTTTCTTTTCCTCACATTTCATACTCAAACCATTACCAAGTTTTGCTGGTTATAGCTTTACAGTATTTATCTTCAACCTGACCATTTCTCACTACTTCTGCCAATACCATCTTGGTTCAATTGACAATTTTTGCTAGACAATACAAGAGCCTCCAAACTGGCCTCTCTTCTAATATCCTTGCTCCTCTGTGGTCAATTCTCCACAAATTAACTATGAATTTCCTTTAAAAAATGTAAAATCCGGGCTGGGTTTGTGGCTCAGTGGTATAGTGCTTGCCTCGCATGTGTGAGGCACTGGGTTCGATTCTCAGCACCACGTGTAAACAGATAAATAAAGGTTCATCAATAACTAATAAAATATCTTAAAAAAATGTAAAATCCACTTTTAAATGTATGTTCTTCCCCTGATCACAACTCTCCAGTGGTTTCCCATCACTTTTGGAATAAGATCCAATATCCTGACCACATTTTGCTGGTCCTCTTGGTCCTACCCTACCTAGTCTCTGACCTCATCTCCTTCCCTTATAGGCACTCTAACCAATTACTTTCTTCAAACCCACATTTGTTCCTGCCTTAGGGTCTTTGTATATGCTAGTTTTTTTCCTCTGTGGAACAATTTCCTTCATGTCACCTCAGGTCTTCCTCTCCCACTTTACTTCATTCAGGTCTTAAGAGTTTGTTAATAAACTTCCCTGACCATTCTATTTAAGATAACCATCCACCCCTATTGCTCTCTATCCTTATATCCTACTTTAGGTTTTCTCATAGAATTTAAAACTTAGTAGCAAAACCCTCTAGGAACCTGATTTAAAATTGGGATAAAGGCTTAAATACACACTTCTCCAAAGAAGATATAGAAATAGCCAACAGGTTTATGAAAAGATGTTTACTGTTTAGAGAAACAAATCAAAATCACATGAGTGACTACCTCATACCTGTAAGGATGGTTATTATTTTTTTAAAAAAGTAACAAAAGATACCAAATGGAGAAATTGAAACTCTTGTACACTGCCAGTGGGAAAGAAAAATGGTACAGCCATGATGGAGAGTGTATATAATTATCTACTCAACCTTACTGATCTTCCATGAAGCTCTAAATGCCTGTTATGTCTACAGGGAAGGAGTTAATTTCACTTCTAACTCCAGGAATTAATTTTTTTTCCACATGATTATACTTAGGGTTGTGTGACCTCTGCCACTTAAGTAGACCAAGGTTGGATATAGAGGATGAATATAGAGGAAGCCATTGCACATTAAGTATGTGAATTGGGCTCTTCAGGAAGAAGATGCCAAGATGGAATTAAAAATGCAACAGATGCATTGAGGGAAACAGGTAGACCTGGGAAGATCCTTTAGCCCATGAAGCTGGTTTAACACTAGTGAAGGGAGAATGGGGGAGAGGAATTTTTCAGGAAGAGCCTCCAATTTCAGTGCACGTCTGGGAAAATCTCAGCAGGGTGGATAGGGAGTCTTCATACAAGGTTGTCTGCCAAAAGAGTCTTTTGTCAGTCAAAAATGGCCTAGCTCTAATTCTCTTGCTGTGCTCAGTCACTGAGGGGGAGGAGCCCTCATAGCATATGACTTGTGAATGCTGCAGAGATCCCCAAGGTGCAGCAGCTGGAGGTGGTCCACTGAGTACATCCTTGCAGTAGGGAGGTCTGTGGGCTATAGGCTGATCAAATAGGGGACTCTAGTTGTCTGATGATGGATTGACCCAAGCAGATTTGCTCTCTATTGGGAAGAATGTAGGTTTGCTTCTAAGGGTAGTCAGGTAGGTTACTGGATCTCAGGGAATGCTTATTTGAAGTAAATGACAATTGGCCCTTAATTCACTTCTCCGTGGGTGACCCTGCAACCCAGGCTTGGAGTCCTGCTGTAGAAGCCCTGCCTCCTTGCTTCTGCATGTGGCCTTACACTATACCGTCATCACCTAAGGTCCCTTGAGCCATGTCTCTCTGGGATCAGGAAGAATTTTCTACCAGTAAGAGTTACCCAACATATGCTGAACTCTCAGAAAGAGAGTTTGTATTGTTCTCTTACAGTGCTTGCTTGGGCTCAGGTGGCATGAATTCCTGCAAATTTGGTTGGCAATTTGAACCAGACCGATGTTCTCAAAGAGTGTACCATCTGCATCAGATTACCTGTGTGTGGGAGGCAGGGGTGAGGAGAGGGAGGCAGATCTCTGGACCTTACTGGGTACTTTGAATCAGCATATCTTGGGGAAAGACCCAGTTAGCAGCAAATTTATGTTGAAGTCTGGCTGAATTAAAACATTCTGTGAAGTCCATTATCACTCTAAGTGTCCAAGATTCAACTTCTAATGCTTTTGTTAACTAGGTATAGCTGGAAACCCTTGGGAAATCTAATGAATCTTTTGGGCCTCAGTTTTGTCACTTCAAAACAAAAATGAAAGTACAGCCTCCCCTACTTCTGGAGGCCTCTGCCTCTATTTTCTACCTTGTATTTCTTAATTTGAAATATAAGGTATGTGGGTCTAAGCAAGCATATTAAAAAAAACCTGTTGCAAAGAAATGAAATAGTAAGTGCTCAATAAATTTTTGTTGATTGATAGCTTGGTTTAGGGTTAGTCAAAGGAGAACATTGAAAACAGGAGGAAAGCCACATCTTAGAATGCAGGAGCTTCCAGACCTTGGCTCACTTCAGAGTCAAACATGAAAGCCGTTATTTAAGTTGTGCTTCTGAAGTGGGCTGAATGGAGGAGCCAGAGTTACCATCACAGGACTGCTACGGACTTATAATTGCTCTGCTAGTGATGTTTGTTGCCTCAAAGAGGTTTTTCCTGTGTGGCTTTATCAGAGGACATGGGCCAGCAGCAGGATACACAGAGCTTTCCTGTGTAGGCACAGAGACTCTCTGTCAGGCTGACCCTCAGAGGAACCACAGGAGTGGGTTCCATGCCCTCTGTAGGGAGGGGGTTGGAAAAGGAGGAGGCAGCCCATGGGGTTTGTCCAGATCTCAGAAGTTGCAGGCAAGATAAGCAAAATTCACTGCCATGTCTTGGGATGCAGAAGCTTCTGGATGGTGGCTTTGGATGCAGGGTTGCTATCTTAGTTTTTAAGAGAACACTTAGATCAATGGGTAAAGGATGCTGTATGTTGCTGGGAAGTTGAGAGATGCCTCTGCTTGCATGGGACCCGTCGGATCCCGTAGGCTGAAGCAGCTGCTGCTCAGGTCAGATTGCTTGGGTGGAAGCCTGGGCTCTCATCTGCTCTCCTTTTCTGGAGAGTCTGCCTTTGGGAATATCTGACTGAGCTATTTCTGTGATGATCATCCCTGGCTTGTGGCCTTGTGAGGACCCAGTGCAGTGACTCATTGACACATCCTTTGGGCCTTAGTGCTGGTCTAACACGGCCTCGTCCAGCCTTGGGAGTTCTCCAGTGTCTCACTGGCTTGGTCCCTTTCCGTTCTTTCCTGAGTCCCAAGTCTATGGAGATAAATCTCTGGGCTTCACTGGGGAGCTGAGGAGTAGATCACATCCCAAGTATTTTTGTTCAAACATTTTCTTTCTCTCTCCCCAAAGGAAAGAGAATTTGCATTAAAAAGGACTTACTATGTGTGAAACCCTCACACTAATATTCTTCAAAGTGGGATAGGCAATTCCCCAAGGGTGACCCATTGAGAGTGGGAACAACATCCTAAGACTTCTATTTGTTTATTTTCCAATCCAAGAAATAAGAAAGAAATGACTTACATGTATTAAATGGAAATTGGTGCCTTTGCGCCTGGTACGTGAGGTATCCTGAAGGGCAGAGTGGGGGTTCCAACCACATGGAAAGCTAACAGAGGCATTCTCAGGCTTTAGTTCATTGATTTTTAGCATTCTGAAACAAACTGCAATAAATTCAGTGGGTTTATGGATTGCAAAATCATTCTCAAAGTGAATAAATGGCTTAAAGGAGTCATGGATTGAAAACAATACTGAAATGTTAATACAAGAAAACCACAAAAAATGGCACATACTTCCACATCCAGAATGAGCTGCACCAGGCAGTCATGTTGCCCAGAAAAACCAGTGACAATCCAATCAGGTAGGAAGAGAGTTGGTAAGACAGGGAGAAAGTTGATAAAGAAGACTCTTTGAAATAGCAATTTACCCCCCACATTTTTTTTGTGTGTGTGTAACTGGGAATTGAACCCACGAGGTTTATCCCTGAGCTATATCTCCAGCACCCCCATGCACCCACCCCCATTTGTTGTTTAGATTAAAAAAAATTTATTTTTTTTTATTTTTTTGGGCACCAGGGATTGAACCCAGGAGTGCTTAATCACTGAGCCATGTCCCCAGTTCTTTTTATTTTTTTGAGACAGGGTTTTGCTAAGTTGCTTAGGGCCTTGCTAAATTTCTGAGGCTGGTTCAAACTTGCCATCCTCCTGCCTCAGCCTCCCAAGTAGTTGTGATTTGATTATAGGAGTGTGCCACTGCACCTGACTACCCCCAAAAATCTTTAAGATGACCCTCCCTCTAAATTTATGTCATGTGGAGAGATTAGCTAATGGCTAAACAATTAGCAAGGTATTTAAAAGCTAAGCTCCCAGAACAGGAAGATGGGACTTCATAATTTTTCAACAATGTTTACAGTCATGAAAAATCAAACCTGTTTTTAGGAAATTTTATTAAATTTAAGACATGCTTAAGTCTCTTTTGATGTTTTTTTATGTAAGCAAAAGAAGAAAAGCCATAGGTTGTTGGTCAGATACTTACTGATTGTTTCAGTCAGCTTCTTTGCTGCTGTGACTAAAAGACCTACCAGACAACTATAGAGGAGGAAAAGTTTGAGGGCTTAAGGTTTCAGAGAAGAAGAGAGAGAGAGGAGGAGGGGAGGAGGGGGGGAGGGGGGAGGGGAGGGAGGGAGAGAAGGGGGGAGGAGTGGAGGAGAGAGGAGTGGGGGAGAGAGAGGAGGGAGAGAGAGGGGAGGGGGGAGAGAGAGGAGGGGGGAAGAGAGAGGAGAGGGGAACAGAGAGGAGGGGAAGAGAGAGGAGGGGGGGAGGGGGGGGAGAAGCCATGCTTCCAATGTTCCACCTTCTCTAGCCAAACACCACCTGTCTTCAGTTACCATTCAATTAATCCCATCAGGCAATTAATTCACCGATTGGGTAATACAAACATTTCTTCTCTGAACCTTTTTGCCTTGTCTCACATGAGAGCCTTTGGGTTATACCTCACATTCAAACCATAATTTTTTATGCTAGCAAGAATTTCCTGGCTACTTGGCTGACACAAACAGAAAACTTTGGCCAAACTAAGACACATTCATTTGTCAGAAAAAGAATTTTGCGGCTGGAGAGGCTGAGGCAGGAGGATCTAAAGTTCAAGGCCAGTCTCAGCAACTCAGTGAGCAACTTAAGCAACTTAGCGAGACCCTGTCTCAAAATAAAAAATAAAAAGGTCTGGGAATGTAGCTTAGTGGTTGAGCATCTCTGGGTTCAATCCTTGGTACCCCGAAAATAAAACAAAAGAAAACAAAAAAATTTGAATTATTCAATGGTGCTCAGAAAACCTTGCTTTGTATTTGAAGAAAGAACTTTTAACAAGACTTACTCAGTGTGAGAGGTGTTTTGTGTAGTTTTATACAGTTGGATGGAAGGGTAGATAAGTCTAACAAGTTTTAGCTTATGGTAACTACTAACACCTATTTCAGTAAAGAAATACTATGAAAAATTTCCTTCCTTTTAGGATACAGAAAACTGCATGAACTCATTGTTTCCCCCTCTCCCGGGTAATGAGGAAAAAAACTGGGGTGGGGGAGGGGGGATAAAAAAGATATTAAGTGTTTTTAAGCCTGTTAGATGAAATCTCAAATCAATCAGGTTAACTAATTCCAGGGGATGAGAAGCCCTGCTAGGGAAAGATGGGACAATCACTCAAATGTAAAAAAGAAGAGGTATGGACCAGTAGTAGAGATAAAATAGAATTATAAAAAGTACTAATTAACCAAAAAAATCAGGAAAAGAGAAAAAAAAAGAACAAAGAACAAATGGAACAAATTATCAGTGTAGATTTAAATCCAAACATATTAATTAATAGTAGATTTAAATTCAAACATAAATAAAAGGCAGAGATTATCAGATTGGAAAGAAAAGCAGGTCTCACAATGTACTGTCCACAAAAACTTACTTTAAACATAAAGATACAGATAGGTGAAAACTAAAAAGATGGGAAGAGATATGTCTTGCAAATAGTAACTTAAAAAAAGATAGTGTGGCTGTATCATTATCAGACAAAGTAGACTTTAATACATGGAACATTACCAGCTATAAAGGGGGATTACCTTTATCCCATGGTGATAAAGGGGCTGCTTCATTAAGAGGATATAATAATTCTAAATGTATATGCACCTAATAAGAGTCTCAAAATAGATAAAACAAATATGATGGAAATTCACCCAAAGTAGAAATAGACAAATACTCAATTATAGTTGGAAACGTCAAACAAGAAACACCTAAAGAAATATGAATGGTCAACAAATATATGAAAAAAATGTTTAACATCTCTAGCAATTAAAGAAATGCAAATTAAAACTACACTGAGATTTCATCTCACTCCAGTCAGAATGGCAATTATCAAGAATACAAGCAACAGTATGTTGGTGAGGATGTGGGGGAAAAGGTACACTCATACATTTCTGGTGGACTGCAAATTGGTGCAATCATTCTAGAAAGCAGTATGGAGATTTCTCAGAAAACTTGGAGTGGACCCACCATTTGACCCAGTTATCCCACTTCTTGGACTTAAAATCAGCATATTATAGTGACTTGGCCACATCAATGTTTATAGCAGCTCAATTCACAATAGCTAAGCTATGAAACCAACCTAGGTGTCCTTCAACAGATGAATGGATAAAGAAAATGTGGTATATATATACACAATGGAATATTATTAATCATTAAAGAAGAATGAAATTATGACATTTGCTAGTAAGTGAATGGAACTGGAGACTATCATGCTAAATAAAATAAGCCAGTATCAAAAAACCAAAGCTGAATGTTTTTTCTGATATATGGATGCTAACACACAATAAGGGGTGGGGTGGAAGAATAGAAGTTCATTGGATTAGACAAAGAGGAATGAAGGGGAGGGATGGGAGGTTGGGAATAGGAAAGACAATAGAATGAATCAGACATAAATTTCCAAGGTTCATATATGAATACATGACCAGTGTAACTCCATATCATGTACAACCACAAGAATGGGATCCTAATTAGAATAAGTTATACTCCATGTATATATTTTAAAATATATTCTACTGTCATGTATATCTAAAAAAAAAATAAAAAAACATAAAAAGTATATATAAAAAAGAAACACCTAAAGAGACAATTTTGGGGTTACTAAAGAAAGACCACACAAACCAGATATATTTTCAACAGTGAGAATCTTTTAAACTCAATAGCTTTTAGGAAAAATTGTGTAAGCTTAACACCAATGGAGTAGTTGCTTTGAAAGAAATACAAAAGAGTGCTCAGAGGTAAGATTATAGAGGTCACACCATGGATAAGATTAATTTTATCACTAAATTCACTACATTATTTTAAAAACAAGTTTTTCATCAATATTATTGTAGCCACAATTACCTTAGGAGTTATAAGGTATCACCAATTTGGTAACTTTTATAAAAACGAGGCTGTAAATATATAGTAGAATCTTAATAATATTCTGCATGAGTGGGTGGTGGCCACAAACATTGTTGATACCACACAGAAATTGGTTGATTATCTTGTTGGCAGGATCCTTAAGAACAAGTTAAGCAAATTTCTTTAATAAAAAGAAAGGCTCGGGATATGCTGCCCTTTTACCAGTGATGACAAGTGGCCTTTTTAAGTGTGCTCCCTAAAAGGTATTTTTAGAACAATAAACATGGGCTTTTGTTTCTGCAAGGTTGTGGTCAACCTCTAGCAATGAGGGAGACTGGCTGTTTTGTAATAGGAAGCTGTGCTATGGGAAGAGCCCAGATTATGTTTCAATGCCATAACATAAGTATGTAGTAAAAAATGAAGTCAGAGGGCACTTTAGAAATGTCCAGATCTGGGCTGGGTGTGTAGCTCAGTGGAGACACTTGCCTAGCATGGGTGAGATCCTGAGTTCACTGAAACAAACAAGCAAAGCCCCATCAGCTCTGGTAGAAAAACGCAGGAATTTGTTCTCACTATTTCAAAATCTTGGAAAGAAAAAAAATTCAAATTCATTTGTTAATAATGTAAAATGTAACACCTTCGAACTACTTTACTACTTTGATGGAACAATTGCAATGAGGAATAAATTCACTAGCTTCATTTCAACAAAAGTTTTTGCAAAACTGGTCTATCAGTTTGAAAACTGAATATCACCCTTTGCTTCTCTCATATGGGGGCCCCTCCTTTTCCAGCAATGATAGCCAATCAAGCCAGGAACTGACCAGAGCTCAAATTTAGAACTGATCCTGGAAATGCTGTATCAAAACAAATTAAACAAGATTCCAAAAATGTAATAAAGTGTATCCAAGCACATTTCTCTTATTGAAAATATGAAAAGAATTTTTACATTTATTTTTTTAGTTGTAGATGGCCACAATACCTTTATTTTGTTTATTTATTTTTACATGCTGCTGAGGATTGAACCCAATGCCTCACACATGCTAGGCGAGTGCTCTACCGCGCTGAGCCACAGCGCAGCCCCACAAATAGAATTTTTTTATGTGAAAGTTAAAAGAATTTTTAGATAACTTAATAAAACAAAAATTATTTTCTAGTCTTGGGTCAATTATTAGACTGTGGTAACTTATCAGTTCCTCCACACACAGCACCCTCCCAGCTCCACAGCCCAGGACAGATATCCCTAGAGGAACTCTTCTTGAACTGTGAGGACTTTGGTCACCACAGATTCCTCCAGTCCAAGCTGGCACAGCCAGGCCCATGGCCCTGCGTGCTGGGCCTTCTGCCTCTTCTCTCTCCTTGCATTCAGAAGAGCAGCTGATGTAAACTAAGGCTGCTGGTCACTGTGGTGATTCCAAAGGTCCATAGCCAATCTGAAGACCACCTGGGAAGGCGCTCTGAACCGAGGCCCGAGAACAACAGTTACTGCAGCTTCAGCTGATGTTTTACCCGTGCCTCATGTTCTCCCACACCAGACCCCTATCAACCCAATTATTATGACTTCTATTTAACAGCTGAGGTAAGAGGCTCAAATGCTCCAGTGGGTTTCCCAGGTATGTGGGCTGGTGGGTGGCAAAGCTTACAGTTGGACCCAGTTGTGACTTCTGTTCCCTTTTGGGGGAGAAGAGAGGTGTCTCAAGAGAGCGCAGTAGCTGGCTATCCGCCCCACCCCCCCATCGGTGGTTTCATTTTACGGCTGTCAGTTACCCTTGGTGAACCTGCATAGTTGGTTGTAGGATCTTCCTTCGGATGGAATGTCAAATGCTACATCACTGTGACAGCCATGGTCACCTCCCTTCGTCTCCTCAGGTTGGCAGCTATCATCTCACACCCTCACAAGAAGGGTGAGTACAACACATAAGATGTTTTGAGAGAAAGACCACATTCTCATCACTTTTATTATAGTAAGTTGCTATTTATTATTGTTAATCTCTTAATTTATAAACTATCATGTATGATAGGAAAAAAAGCATACTACAAAATAGGGTTTGGTACTCCCTGTTTTCAGGTGTGCCTTAGGTCTTGGAAAGTATCTCTTATGAATACTGCTGTGATGGCTTTCATGTTGACGTGGGCTCCCTTGGAGGGTCCACACAAACACAGAAAAGGCTAAGATGGATGGTGAGATTAGCTCTGTCTAGGAATGTCAAGGTTTCAAAGAAGAAAAAAAAAACATTTTAGGTATCTCTAAAGCGGGTTCCTAAATTTGTTGCCTATATTTGCTCCCTATCAGAATCAACCGGGGTGGATACTGGGGAGGGGGGAAGAAAAAATTCTTGGGGCTCCACTTCAGACTTATCAAATTAGTACTGCAGTGGGGAAAACAGAATCCATCTGTATTTTCCCCAGTAGCTTCCCTGGCCCAGGTGAAGACTCTTGGAGGGCTGGGGGGACAGGCTGGGGCTGGGCACCTCGTCCCCTCAAGGTGGCTTTGAGTACTGAATAGAAGGCCAGGGTCCTTCCTGCTTCTCTGGTCACTCAGTTGGGTCTAGATACCAGGGTTGCTGCCCCAGAGGAAGAGCCTCCCCACACGTGATATGAGCCTCATGGGTTTGTTTACTGCCATCGGCCCAGGACTGTGCTCACAGAAACCATTTCTTTGTCAAAACACACGACAGGGAGCCTTTGGCCCCAGGCTTCTGTTTCATAACTCTTTTATTGGAGCAGAAAGAAGTAGCACATTATTGTTCTTCTGCTCCACGTTTTCTCATGGATCAAGAAAGCAACAAGCACTTTGTGCAAATAGAAAAGCCTGCTTTGTTGTCTGAGATCAGGGAGGTGAGGGTGCAGGGAGAAAGGCTTTCACAGACCTTAAAAGAGACTCTCCACACAAAGCAGGCTGGAGGCGATGGGATGGGCAGGAGGGCCTGGGAATGGGTGGAAAGAAATCATTTGCGCTTATTCACTGCCTCAGTCAAGGTTTTACATGGTTCTGTATAAAAGGATTTGGCAGGCATGTGTCAGAGCTGCTTCTGTGAGAAGGATCCTTTGGGGCTGATTTTTTTTTTTTTTTGAAAAAAGGAGCTAGTTGGCCAAATTGAGGGCACTTTGATGTTTTAAAAAACCTTGATACTACTAATAAGACAATTATCAGGGTGCTTTTCTCTGCCACCTGCTCCTCCTGACCTAGGTGGAGGCAAGGTGGCTGTTATCACCCTCAGTTACAGACAAGGCTCAGAATAAGTTCTCTGCCTGGCTTACCTGATGAGCTAGGCTCCGTTCCTGACATGTGCTCCCTGTACTTTACTATCACGATATCAGGAATTGTTCCACAAATCTGAATTTTTCCTCCTTGGATTTTCTTTAAAGGGAGCATTGAAGTTGATTCTTCCAATAAGGGTGTCAACTTCAGCTGATGCTATCTAGTCAGATGTGCACATGCCCTTGGGGAATCTTGTTAAAAGAGTTTAAAAAAATTTTCAACAGCATAAAAAGCAATAAACAAGAAATTTCTTTTTAGGCCAGGGATTTTTCTCTCCCCATCTCCAGGTAAATTGCTCTTTAGAGCATCAGAATCGCCTGGAGAGCTTGGTAAAACTGATTGCTTGGTCCTACCCTGAGGAATTCTTATTCAAAAGGCCTGGGAGAAGCTGGAAAATTTGTATTTCTAATAAATTCCCAGATGATGCTGATGCTGCTGGTACAGGCTTCTCACATTGAAAGCCACATTTGTACAGTGATTTTTTTTTTCCAGCACATAGCTCCATATCCCTGCATGTACACATAATGGATATTTAAATACGGACTGCTGGATTATTAATAATTTCGAAGTTTGTTTTTTCACTAAATATTCTAGATATCATTCCTATTCCTATCTGAGATTAAGAATAGCCATTATACTCCATGCCACATTTTTTTTTATCCATTCGTCTATTGAAGGGCATCTAGGTTGGTTCCACAGTCTTGCTATTGTGAATTGTGCTGCTATGAACATCGATGTAGCAGTGTCCCTGTAGCATGCTCTTTTTAGGTCTTTAGGGAATAGACCGAGAAGGGGACTAGCTAAAAAAAAAAAAAAAAAAAAAAAAAAAAAAAAAAAAAAAAAGAATAGCCATTATTCTTTTTAGTTGCTGCATAGAATTAAATTATGTGTTTGAACCATTATTTAACCAGTCTTTTTTTTAGGTGCTTAATTTGTTTTTATTTTCTATTACAATGCTGCAATTCTTTTACTTATAAATTTATATTCTTTTGCTAATATTTTTGAAGGATAAATTCACAAAAGTGGAACAGATGGGTAATAGTGTATACACGTTTTAAAATTATATAAAACTGTCAGTATCCCTCTTAAGTTCATTCCAAGTTTTATTCCTAGCAATAGAATTTGAAAAATGCCTCATTGCCTAGTTGACACCTGCTTGTAATCCCAGCTATTCAGGAGACTGAGGCAGGAGGGTTGCACACTTGAGGCCAGCCTGGGCAACTTAGATGCTGTTTAAAAAAAAAAAAAAAAAAAAAAAAAGCTCAGTGGTACAGTGCCTGCCTAATATGTATGAGGACCTGGGCTCAATCCTCAGTATGATAAAAATGCCTCATTAATACTGGATGTTAGGAATTTTTTTCTTTATCTTATGGGTAAGGAATGTTATATTGTCTTGATTTGTGTGACTATCAGTGAAAGTTGGGCATATCTTATTGGTCAATTATATTTCTTTTGTAGTATTGATACCGCCAGTTATTGGTGATGAGTCCTGCTTCCCCACATGTTGAAGTTTGAACATTAGAGAAGCACACCGAGGCAAGCATATGAAGCAGGGTTTATTTAAAAATGGGTAACATGGACTTCTCCCGAAAGGGAGAAGGGCGCCATAGCTGGTAACATGGTATCCCAAGAAATGAGGTGTTCCTTTTTATGTCCTAAGATTCCTTTGTTCTCCTGCCTTCCCCCCTTATCTTTCTTCTTCCTGTGTACATGACTAGACCCAGGAATGCTTGGTGGGATGCCCAAAAGGTGGGAAACAAGTGGGCTGAAGGGGGAAGGGCAGGATGGAATAGACAAGGACACATTAACAACCTCATAGCTCCCTGTAGGAAGGGGAAATTCCTGGGATGGGTTACCTTGGCAACAGGTTGGAGCAGGGGCAGGTTTTTGATAAGATTCTCTCAGAGGACAGTCTCCAACTTCCCAGACTCACTCAAAATTGGCATCCTTGACCTGACCTGACTCGACACACCCATCTACACTGACTGCCTGTCTAATTCTGGCTTCAGTATGCCTCCTTATGTCCTTCTTATTTTAGAGAAAAGAAGTTCAGAATTTTTCGTGGAAATTTCCCCATTATGTTGGGTATGGCTTAGGCCACTGAGGCAATTTGGAGAAGCCACAGGAATGAGTAAAAATGATTAAGGCAGGGATATAGAAAAGCAAAAGGAAAAAAGATTGAGAATAGAAGACTGGAGGAGGAGGAGAAAAGATGAAAGCCTTACATTTCTCCATAGTGAGTGTTTTAGTTTATGCTGTTATAACAGAATACCCAGACTGGGTAATTTATAACAAATTTATTGGTTCAGTGTTCTGGAGGCTGGAAAGTTCCAAGATAAAAGCACCAGCAGGTTTAATGTCTGGTTCAGGTTGGTCTCTGCTTCCAAGATGGCACCTTAATGCTGAATTCTCTGGTGCGGGAGGAATGCTGTTCCTCACTTGGCAGAAGAGCAAAGAGGGCAACGGAACTTGCCTTTTATAAAGAACTCACTTCTGTGATAATGGCCTAATTGACCCCACCTCCCAACACTGCTGCACTGGGGATGAAGTTTCTGACACATGCCTTTTGGGGGACACATTCATTCACAAGTTGTTTTTTTTTTTCTTTAAGAAGGGAGGCTGATGGGTGCTCTTTCTGCCAGGAGCATGGCCCAACTTGAATCCCAATAGGTGGGCTATATTCAGTGTAAGGAAAGGTTTTCTGATTATAAGTGTTAGTTTTAATCTACACTTCCATTTTTAGAGACTCAATTAGAGATATTTTTGGTGCAGCACCTCCTACACCTGAAATCATGGAGCCGAATCTTCAAAATACTTCTGTGTTCCCTTTTTAGGTTAGAAATTTAAAAAATACAATGAGCGGTCAGGTCAAACTGATTTCATGTAATTAGGGCTCTTTCCAACTTATCTTTGTCTTCAGTGTTTTGAATTGCCCTTCACTCTTCGGGTAGCAGGAGACCCAGTGCTTTGGGGAATCATCTGTGGACCTTTGTCCTCTGCCCAGATATTGAATCTGGCATTGAGGTGACATGACAACAGCCCAGCTGAGCAGCTGAGGAGTCCCTTCTCCTTGTCTCCATGGGACATGATCAAGTGTTTTGCATTCAGGGAGTTTGGAGTGATGGGACACGGCCCTGGGAGATCAGCCTCCTGGCACACACTCTCTGCCCCATCCCTGGAAACAATCTTGACTCCAGTCTCAATAGTTTTTTTTTTTCCTGGTTTCCAGAAGTATATTCTTATCCTCAACATTAGCAAGCAGTGTAGTGAGAGGAAGGTACTACTGAATGACATTAGAGAACCAAGGTTTCTTCAACTCCTCCCAAACCATCCACGTTTTGTCAGTGGCTAGGTCTTACCAGTTGTCTGTAAAATATCCATATATTTTTTTCATCCTCATTATTCCTGCCTTAGTCCAAGTCCTTTTCTTGAATGAATGCATTGGTCTGCTGGTTCCTCCAGTTGCATCCTCCTCCAGTCCATTTTACCATGTAACTATTCATTCATTCATCTGTCTTCTATGAGAACTGCCTTCGTCTTTGTGCAGAAAACATTCAAGAATTGCATAAGGGCTGGGTCTATAATTCAATGGGTAGAGTGCTTGCCTTGCATGCACAAGGCCCTGGGTTTAATCTCCAGCATCACACACACACACACACACACACACACACACACACTGCATAAGATCATGAGTTATTAATTACAAAGAAGAAATACAAAAAATGAAAATAAAAAAATACAGGTAACCAACTCTGTTGGTTCAAAGGAATTGGGTTTCCAGGGTGTGGTTCCAGATAGACTTGGGGTGGATATTCACATGTGCATAGGTAATATGAAAAACACTGAGAGTCATCCGCCCAGCCATCATGTCCTTTTCTTTCTTGCTAGTGATGCTAGAATATGCTCAGGGAAGTGACTTCCCATTCCAGCTGCAGAGAGTGAATTCTGATTGATTCAAACCAAGGTTATTCCCATTGCAGTCATTAGGCCAATGGGATGTAAGAGGAAGTCTGCTGGGTGGTAGGGAAAGGTATCAGGTAAAGGTTTCCTTCTCTAAAGAAAGGAAATCCACATGAAGAAAGCCCCTAGTTCTTCACAGAGGTTGCATGTGACTCTTGAGACTGCACAGCCTCGTGGTTGTGAGGGGAGATATGGCCAACGTATTGAAGTTGGCAGAGCAGACAGTTGGAAAACCCTTGAGACCTTTAAGGTGCCATCAGACCTATGAATTCAGCAACTCTGAATGCTGCTTGCACTTAAACACACAGAACATGAGAAAAAACTTACTTAAATCTATTTTAGTTGGGACTTCAGTGACATGCAGTCCAAAGCATTATATGGGTAGGTGTTAGAGTCTGTAAACAAGTCAAAATAACACCTGGCATTTTGCCAGGGGAATATTAGAGTTCGTAAACAAGTCTGGATGGTGCCTGGCAAAATGCCAGAGGGAGTGGTTTGAGAAGTAACAAAAGCAAGTCATTAAGTGTGGAGATTCCTTATTGGTTGACTGATGTATCTAGTTTATGCTAATTAGATAAGCTGTGTGGAATGTATAAATACTGCTCCTGTCCTGCAATAAAGGGCTTCCACTCCTGCTGTATCAATCTACACAAGTTGTTCGTCACCCCCCAGTTATTTTGCTGCAGCCAGCCGGGCTGCGGCAGGTAGGGTGTAACCCTTTACAAGTGGGAGGACTATGTCCCGGCTTACAATCCTGGGATCTCGGTAGGTACCATTTAATTCTGATTCTCCCCCACCCCCATCAAGTTGCAGACTACAGGGTGCGTTACTGGATGCCAAATCTGTAGTGTGGCCTGATGGAGAAATGGGGATCAGGAACCAGAACATGGGTTGGAAACCCCTTTATCATTCCCATCTTCAGCCAGAGAATTACCCATCATATCCAGAAATAAGGGAGCTCCAACCTGGAAAGGCACCTTGACCCTCATCAAGGCCAGAGGTCAGGCAGAGGGTGTAAATGAATGAAACAGGCCTATGGTTTGCTTATTAACTATGGAGGGAATATTCTCTATTTTATGAAGAAAATAAAATTTTTTGGAGGAATATCGATTTCTTGGTTTATATTTTAAATTTTTATGATCATAGAAAAAGAAAACTATTCCCTACTGAAACATAAATCATCTATTTCCCAGTCTCTAACTAGTGGGGTGCAGTGACTTGGAAAGAGTGGCCCATTGAAGGAATGGCTACAGACTATTGTTGCTATGTGAGGTTCCTGGAACAGTATGACAGGCCTTCTGATTCTTCAAGAGAAGATTGAAATCTGATTTAAAACAGAATTTTAACATATATCCTCTTGTTTTCTGAGCATGTGCAGGTTTTAGGGATGCACATTTAGGAGCGGAACCCGGGGACAGAAGCATTTATAGTTAGGTGTGCGGAGTGGGTTGGTGAACAGGCAGGTTGTAAGAGATAGGAGCTTGGGCTTTTGATGGACGGGTGCAGAATTTTGGTCTGATTTGTAAGCATTATAATGAGATTAAGACACTATAGAAAATTCAGAAAAGCAAAAACAAAACAAAACAAAAAACAAAAACAAAAATCACTCCTGATCTTGTTTATAGAAAAAGCATGATTTTTTAATCTTCCTTACAGACTGCTTTTCCCACTCTCTCCTGATATTAGACTGTGAGCATTTCCCCCTGGTTATTAAAAGTTCTCTGAAAACTTACTTTTGAATGACAGTATCTAAGTCCAGTGCCAGTACCATGTCTCATGAAACCCCAAACATTCTAGTTTGTCGGAATAAAATCCCCTCTGGAATCTTGGCTGGTTGCTCAATTTATTTCATTTGTTTGGCTGAAATGCTACCTGTCATGCTACAGCTGGAATAACTGTATCCCATGTCAAAGGGCCCAGTGGGAGAAATAAGAAAGGATAAAACTTGGTAGAGTGGAATCTAGGGAGAAAACCAAGGATAAACCAATTTTCATGAACTTTAAGTGGAACTTGAAACCATCAATCCAACTCTGCCTGAGTGTGATTCCTTTTAGGAAAGTTTAGTTCAGTAAACATTGATCTCTTTCTAGGCATAAACCATGCACGCTTCTGCACACCTTTTGGGCTCTGGGAGTGAGTAGGAACCTTCTGCATTTGCCTTCTGCTAACTTCACTCAGGTGGCTTGGTTGGGAATGAAGGAGGACTTGGGAAAATCCATGCCCAGTTCTGTAAGGATACCTCAAAATACTGGCTGAGCAGCAGTTTCCAACAGTTAGCAGTCAGCACTTCTGAGGCCTCTAACTGTTGCCCCTAGGGCAGGCACCCAGGGGCCAGCTGGAAGGGGTATAGTGAGGAGGGCCTGCAGGAGTACCATTGGGAAGGAGCCTCATCTTTGTCACCTCTCATTGCCCTCTGATTGGGGGAGGGGGCCCTGGCAGACACACTATACCTGCTTTGTGACTACGTGCGTCTCCCTGAGGGCGTGTTCCTAAGCCTTGTGCAATGACAGCCGAGTTGCTTGGCACCGATCTGAATACATTTCCCAGGCAGATGGCATGATGACACCTGGCTGGCCCAGCTCTCCTGTGAACATTTGGCTCCCCTCCTCTCTGCCGTATTCCTTTAACAGACACTTGACATAGTAGTGAGAACCAGCTTCAAAGATCATTCACAATGCACCGGTGTTGAGAGAGATCTTCCTTTGTGTATATATAACAGGATTCCCAGGGATCAATAAGGCTGAAACCAACAAAACAAACAGATGTATAATGCAGATTGTTTGTATTGCTAATAATAGTTAATGCAATAGCTATTTATTGAGTGTTTGCTTTGTGCCCATCTTTGGGACTAAGAGCTTTCATGCATTAACTCATTTAAGTCTCACAAACTTCTGTGTTAGATATGATTACTATCCTTATTTTACTGTGGGACCTGGAGAGGTTAGTCACCTGCCCAAGATCTTCAGTGGTAGAGCCAGGACTTGATCACAAGTCCGTGCATGTGACCATGCATTGTAGTGTGGTTGTAGCTGTCACTTGTCCTTGTAGTCCTGGGATCATCCCTATTGGTTGTGATACTTTTCTTTATACTTCAAACTAAAAATCTAAAATTTTATTTAGGATTTAAAAATATTCACATATAAATGAGATTGAGCTGTAGTCCTTCCCACCCTGTATGAGATGAACATTGAGTCATTTGTTTCGAATTTAAAATAAGTGGCTTTTTTGAGTTCTGGAATGATTTGTAATTCACTGAGGGAGAAGGGCAAGACTTTCTTAAGATAGAAAGCCCAGAACCAATTAAGATAAAAATCAGACAAAATTGATTATATACATAACATTTTTTTAATGTGGCAGAATTAAGTCAAAAGAAAAGTGATTGCAGAAGTATTTACAATACTTTACAAATGACATAGTTAATATTACACATCTACAAGTTAAAGAAACTAATAAAAATGACTAAAAAATGAATAGCAATTCAGAGAAGAAATCCACATGGCCAATTATATCATGCCAATCTGTTCTTTTCTAGTACCCAATTTTCTGTGCCCCTTTGCAAACGGGTTGTTTAACCCGGCGCTAATCCATAAAATGCAGAGGGAAGGCTGTTATAGAATCTCTGGGAAGGCCTTTACTTTGCTGATAAAAGGTGCAAATGTGGATGTTGCTACCTCTGTAACTCCACCTGGAATACAAACGTGATTGCCGCCTGGAGTTGTAGCAGCCATCCTGTAACCATGAGAACATAAGCATGGTGTGTAAGCTTTCTATCACTGTGACAGAATATCTGAGAAGAATCGGCTTAAATGGAGGAAATGTTTGTTTTGACTCAGTTACAGATGTTTCAGTCTATGATTGCTTGGCCCCATCGCTTTGAGCCTTTGGTGAGGCAGAACATCATGATGGGGAGCCTGTGGTGGAGGAAAGATTCTCCTCTCATGGTGGCAGAGATGAAAGGAGGAGGAGGTTGGGGTTTCAGTACATCCTTCAAGGACATACCCAAGTAACCTACTTCCACCAGTCCCTACCTCCTCAAGTTTCCATTACCTCCCAATGGTGCCATCAGCTGGGGACCAAGCCTTCAACACAGGAGCCTTTGGGGGACATTTAAGATCCAAACCATAACACATGGGAACAAAATTCAACATGCTAATGAAATAGAGCAGAAAAACCGAAGTTATTAGACTTCTGAACCAATACTCTCTAACACTAAGCCTTCAGGCCCTTGTTACCTAAGAAAGAAAAAAAATCCCTTTTTGTTTAAATCTTTCCTAGGAATTTGTTTCTGGGTGACAAATATATCTTTAGTCAGCTATATACATACCCGCTAGTGAGCCATTCCTATGTGTGACTCCATCCTAAGAAATGAAAGTACCAGTATGTAGAATGGATATACAATTATGTATGATATGGTTTTTGGAAGCAAGGAACTGAAAACGAATGAATTGTCCCTCACTAGTCATAATGCTAAATAAAATGCAGCATATTTGTACAGGAAAATGGTACATACTATTAGAATGTTTAGAATGATGTCTGTTGGCATGGGAAAATGTTCATAATGAACTACTGGGTGAAAAACAGCAAACTAGTTAACACAATTATAACCCCTAATATGTGAAAGATACATATATGTAAATGTTAATGTCCACACCAGCATATAAAAAGTGACAAAATTATCTAGAAGGGATGAGGGAAGTAATATAAACTGAAATAGGCCTGGTAGAAAAGATAATTCAAATATTGTTAAACTTTAAGTTTATTGAACTATGAAGAGAAGTGGCCAATATAATATACATGTATTGATGACTATGTTCTAAATATGAAATTGCATAGAAAATTTACAATTATGTTTTTGTTTTCTCGTAATTTCTTATTCCTTCATTTCCCCCTGTACCAAGAATTCAAGGACAGGTTTTATTTCCCTTTTAATGAGGTGAAGGCAGAATTTAGCCTTAAACTGTTTACCTTGAGGTCATGCTTAGTTTCCAGAATGAAAAGTTTAAAAGTGTGATATGTCCAGAGGTGGAGTGTTGAACAGTTTTAAAGTACACATATGATTAAGGTTACAATCATGGGAACACTTGCAGAATTCTGGTACACCAATGTCTTATTTGGTTTTCAGCACTGGATGTAAAACCTTTTCATAGTTTTTCATCCATACCATCAGTACTGAGAAAGCCCACTCAGCAACGTCACTTCATCTCCATAACTGGAACAACAGGGGCCCAACTTATAGAATTCCATCTTCACCTCTTCAATTTGAAAATGAACGTCAGACCATTACTTACAAATGGATTTTCTATAGGAAAGTGAGCCCAGTTATTTCTTGCCAAATAAGTTTCCCATAGACAGTTTCTCTAGAATGAACAAATAGAATCATTCATTTGAGGAACTACTGGTAAATGCCCTTCAAAGGCATTTATGAAGTGGCTTTTTTTTTTTTTTGGTACTGGGGATTGAACTTGGGGGCACTCAGCCACTGAGCCACACCCCCAGCCCCCCCTTTTTTGTATTTTATTTAGAGACAGGGTATTTCTGAGTTGCTTAGCTCCTCACTGTTACTGAGGCTGGCTTTGAACTCATGTTTCTCCTGCCTCAGCCTCCTGAGCTGCTGGGATTATAGGTGGGCTTGGAGGTGTTTTGACAAAGAAAAGTACCCGGAATTGATTTAATTGTTGAGCTCAAGTGAGGGACTTTTCCTCAAATTACACAAACAATGCAGTTTTTTGACCACAGTTAAAAGTTTGCTTTGTTCCAAGAGCTTACTTGGTCACATAATCTCCATGTAAGGCTGGAGACCACCATATAGTACAATTTGTTGTGCGTCCAACCATCTAGGTTAAAGTGAGATGGGAATTGGCATAAAACCCTCATACAACTAAAAAATATGTATTAAAAAATTAATTGCTTCAAAATACACTCTACTGACATGTATATCTAAAAAGAATAAATTTTAAAAAGTTGATGGCTACTTTTATCATGTGCTCTTTTTATTGTTTTGGCAATCAACAGATTCTTCTTTTTGCTTGCTGAATGCTGCCGCCATGAAACCTAGATAAGAAATTCCAACGGGAACAACATCGCAGCGGCACTGTTGGTATTGTCACTAATTTTGACCTGTCTACTTCAAGCTTTTCAAGAACATTCTAAACACAAAATAATTTATTCCTCGATGCTATGTCTAATCATGGGCACAAGTCCAATTTCTTTTCTCATGTTAAAGAAAGCAAAAGCAAATAACTAAAACAATACTTATTAGACTCCATGAACAGCTGGCCATATATTGTCTACATGCTGTCATCTGTTACAAGGAAAAAAAAAAGTGCCTGTGCCTGACTAATTTGGCCTGTATGTTTTGAATCTGATTTTTATTTTTTTATTATTGGTTCCTTTTAGTTGCATATGACAGTAAATTCAATTTTTACATAATTATAAAAGCATGGAATATATATTGTTCTAATTCCCAGTACCTCTCCCTCTTTCTCTCCCCCTACCCCCATTCCTTCCCTCTACTGAACTTTCTGCCATTTACCAGTAGGGTTTTTTTTTTTAATTTCTTATGGATGTACATGATGAGATTCACTGTGGTGTATTCATATATGTACGTAAGCAAGTTATGTCCTTCCGCTGTCTTTCCTTTTCTCATCTCCCATCTTTCCCCTTCATTCCCCTTTGTCTGCTTCATTGAACTTATGTTCTTTTTGTTTAGTTACCCACCCCTTATTGTGTGTTAGCATCTGCATATCAGAACATTTGGCCTTCGGTGTATTTGTGATTGGCTTATTTCACTTGGCATGATAGTCTCCAGTTCCATCCATTTACTGGCCAATGTCATAGTCATTCTTCTTAGTGGCTGAGTAATATTCCATTGTGTATATATACACCATGTTTTCTTTATCTATTCATCTGTTGAAGGACAAATGAGTTAGTTCCATAGCTTAGCTATTTTAAATTGAGCTGCTATAAACATTGATGCAGTTGCATCACTGTAGTATGCTGATTTTAAATCCTTTGGAGGAATGGAATAACTAGGTCAAGTGGTGTGAACCTGATCTTTAATGTGCTGAACAACATTTCCAGTGAAGGAATATTTGTTGAGGCAAAACCAATAGAAATTCTAGTCTATTTCTTCACTTCAATGAATTTTAAAATTTGCTTTTCCTTTTCTTGAGGATTTTAGTTTTTTAAAGAAGTTTTTTTTTTGCATTGTTTTTTTTTAAAAATTATACATGATGATAGAATGTATTTGTATTTTGATATATTAGACATACATGGGAATATAACTTCCCATTCTTGTGGTTGTATGTGATGTGGAGTTACATTGGTTGTGTACTCATATGAACATAGGAAAGTTGCATCCAATTCATCCTACTGTCTTTCCTATTCCCATCTCCCCCTCCCTTTGCTTCATTCCCCTTTGTCTTATCTATTCGTCACTCCCCCACCCCTTATTTTGTGTTAACATCCACGTATCAGAACATTTGGCCTTCAGTTTTTTGTGATTGGCTTATTTCACTTAGCATATTAATCTCCAGTTCCCTCCATTTACTGGCAAATTCCATAGTTACATTCTTTATGGCTGAGTAATACTTCATTGTGTATATATACCATATACTTTATTCATCTGTTGAAGGGCACCTAGGTTGGGTCCATAGCTTAGCTATTGTGAATTGAGCTGCTTTACACATTAATGTGGCTGTGTTGCTGTAGTATGTGCTGAGGAGAGGAGTAATTGGGTCAAATGGTGGTTCCATTCCAAGTTTTCTGAGGAATCTCCATACTGCTTTCCAGAGTGGTTGCACCAATTTGCAGTCCCACCAGTAATGTATGAGTGTACCTTTCTCCTTACATCCTCACCAACATTTATTGTTGCTTGTATTCTTGATAACTGCCATTCTTACTGGAGTTGAAATCTCAGTGTAGTTTTTATTTGCATTTCTCTAATTGCTAGAGATGTTGAACATTTGTTTCATATATTTGTTGGTTGACAGTATTTCTTCTGTGAAGTGTCTGTTCAGGTCCTTGGCCCATTAATTGATTGGGTTATTTGTTTTTTTGTTAAGTTTTTTTTCATTCTTTATATAACCTGGAGATTATTTCTCTGAGGTGCAGATGGCCAAGATTTTCTGTAGGCTCTCTGTTCACATTCTTGATTTATTCCTTTGCTGTGAAGAAGCTTTTAAAGTTCATTTCTATCACATTTATTGATTTTTGGTATTCTTATACTTTAGGAGTCTTGTTGAGGAATTTTGTTTGTAAGCCAACATGCTGTAAATTTGGGTTTACCTTTTTGCCTAGTAAATTCAGGGTCTCTGGTCTAATGCTTAGGTCCTTGACCCACTTTGAGTTGAGTTTTGTGCAGGATGAGAGAGAGGAGTTTAATTTCATGTGCTACCTATGGATTTCCAGCTTCCCAATGTCATTTGTTGAAGAGCTATCTTTTCTTCAATATATGTTTATGGCTGGCACCTTTGTCTAGTATAAGCTCAATATATTTATGTGGGTTTGTCTTGTGTCTTCTATTTTCTTCCATTAGTCTTCATGTTTGTTTTGGTGCCAATACCATGCTGTTTTTGTTACTGGAGTTCAATAGTATAACTTAAGATCTGGTATTGTGATATCTCCTGCTTTACTTTTCTTACTGAGGATTGCTTTGGCTATTCTGTGCCTCTTATTTTTCCAAATGAATTTCATGACTGCTTTTCTTTTTCAATGAAGAACATCATTGGAATTTTAATAAGAATTAAATTAAATCTGTACAGTGCTTTTGGTAGTATGACCATTTTGACAATATTAATTCTGCCTATCCAATAACATGGGAGATCTTTCCATCTTTTGAGGTCATCTTCAATTTCTTTCTTTAGTATTCTGTAATTTTCATTGTAGAGTTCTTTCACAACTTTTGTTAGATTGAGTCCTAAATATTTTTTTGAGACTATTGTGAATGGGATAGTTTTCCTAATTCTTTCTTTTAGTTGGTTCATCACTAATGAATAGGAATACAATAGATTTATAGATGTTAATTTTATAACCTGCTACTTTGCTAAATTCATTTGAGTTGTAAAAATTTTTTGGAGTTTTTTGGGTCTTCTAAATATAGAATCATGTTGTCAGCAAACAGGGATCGTTTGAGTTCTTTTCCTATTTATATCCCTTTAATTTCTTTCTTCTAATTGCTCTGGCTAGAGTTTCAAGGATAATGTTGTATAGAAATGGTGAAAGAGGGCATCTTGTCTTTTTCCAGTTTTAGAGGGAATGTTTTCATTTTTTCTCCATTTAGAATGATGTTGGCCTCGAGTTTGACATACGTAGCTTTTAAAATGTTGAGGCATGTTCCTACTACTAGTTTTTTTTCTAGTTTTTTGAACATGAATGAGTGCTATATATTGTCAAATGCCTTTTCTGCATCTATTGAGATTATCATGTTATTCTTGTCTAAGTCTATTGATATGATGAACTATGTTTATTGATTTCCATATGTTGAACAACCTTGTATCCCTGGGATAAACCCCACTTGATCACAGTGCACTATCTTTTTTAAAAAAATATTTACTTTTTAGTTGTAGTTGGACACAATACTGTTATTTATTTATCTATGGTGCTGAGGATTGAATCCAGGGCCTCGCACATGCTAGGCGAGCACCTTATCATTGAGCCACAACACCGCCCCTTCACTATCTTTTTAATGTTTTTGCATGTTATTTGCCAGAATTTTATTAAGAATTTTCATCCACATTCATCAGGTATATTGGTCTGAAGTTTTATTTACTTGATGTGTCTTTGTCTGGTTTTGTTATCAGAGTGATACTAGCCTCATGGAATGAGTTTGGAAGGGTTCCCTCCTTTTCTATTTCATGGAATAATTTGAGGATTATTGGTGTTAGTTCTTTGAAAGTCTACTAGAACTCAGTTGAGAATTTGTCTGATCCTGGGCTTTTCTTGATAGACTTTTGATGGCATTTTCTATTTCATTACTTGTAGTTGATCTGTTTAAATCATGTATGTCTTCCTGATTCAGTTTGGGTATGTCACGTGTCTCTAGAAATTTGTTAATGTCTTCACAATTTTCTATTTTATCGGAGTATAAATTTTCAAAATAGTTTCTAATTATCTTCTGAATTTGTCATGTCTGTTATATTTTCTTTTTCATCATGTATTAGTAATTTGAGTTTTCTCTCATTAGCGTGGCTAGGGATTTATCAATCCTATTTTTTTCAAAGAACTAACTTTTGAATTGTTTCTTTTGTTTCAATTTCATTGATTTCAGCTCTGATTTTTAATTATTTCCTATCTTCTACTGTTTTGGTGTTGGTTTGTTTTTTTTCCTAGCGATTTGAGATAAAATGTTATGTCATTTATTTGTTGACTATTTATTCTTTTAATGAATGAGCTCAATGCAATAAACTTTCCTCTTAACACTGCCTTCATGGTATCCCACAGATTTTGATATGTTTTATCACTATATTCATTTACCTCTAAGCATTTTTAAATTTCATCCTTGATTTCTTCTGTTATCCATTCATTATTCAGTAGCATATTAGTTGGTCTCCAGGTTTTAGAGTAGCTTCTATTATTTTATCATTGGTTTCTAATTTTATTCCATTATGATCTGATAGAATATAGGGTATTATCTCTTTTTTTTTGTATTTGATATCAGATCAAAAAGCAACTCTTAGAATATAGGGTATTATCTCTATTTTTTTTTTTGTATTTTCTAAGAGTTGCTTTTTGACCTAAGATATGTCTATTATAGAGAAGGATCTGTGTGATGCTGAGAAGGTTTACTCTGTCATTGATGGATGAAATATTCTATATATGTCCAGGCTAAATTATCAATTGTATTTTTTAGTTCTATAGCTCCTTTAGTTTTTGTTTGGAGGATCTATCCAGTGGTGACACATGTTAAAGTCATCTGGTGTTATTGTGTTTTGGTATATTTGATTCTTGAAATAAAAAAGGGTTTGTTTAATGTACATAGATGGTTCATTGCTTGGGGCATAAATATTTGTGATTACTATTTCTTGTTGATAATTCCCTAAAGCAGTATGAAATGTCCTTCTTTGTCCCTTCTGATTAATTTTGGCTTTAAGTCCACTTTATCTGATATAAGGATAGAAATCCCTGTTTACAAGATCCCTGTAAATAATGTGTGTTTTCCTGTTATCTTCAGTCTATGACTATTGGAGATGGCATATTGTTGGGTCTTGTTTTTTAATCCAATCTGCCAGTCTACACCTTTTGATGAGTTTAGGCTATTTAATTTATTATTATTGAGAAATGATTTTTATTCCCTGTGATTTTGATTTATTTCAGGTTTTTAATTTGAATTAGTTTCTCTTTTGGGACTATTTTTCTAGTGTAGGTCCTCCCCTTGCTAGTTTTCACTTTTATTTTTCTTCATGAAATATTGAGTATGTTTTGTATTAAAGGTTTTCTAGTTGTGAATTCTTTTAAATTTGTTTATCATGGAAGGTTTTTAAGCTTCAGAATTGATGCTGAATTAATTTTGTTGGGTATAGTATTCTTGGCTGGCATCCATTTTCTTCCAGATCTTGTATATATTATTCCATGGTCTCCTAGATTTGAGGGTCTAGGTTGAGAAATCAGCTGGGATCCAGATTGGTTTCCCTCTAAATGTGACCTGTCATTTTTCTCTGGAAGCCTTCAAAATTCTATCCTTATTCTGTATGTTAGACATTTTTATAATAATGTGCTTTGATGTAGGTGCGTTGTTATTTGTATATTTGGCATCTTGTAAGCCTCCTGTATTTGATTTTCCATTTTATTCCTAAGGTTTGGGAAATTTTCTGATATTTCATTGAAAAGACTGTGCATTCCTTTGGTTTGTGTCTTAGCTTTCATATATCCTAGTAAATCTTAAATTTGGTTTTTCACGTTATCACATATTTCTTGGAAGTTCTGTTCATTGTCTCTTAACAATCTTTTCTCCATAGTCAACTTTATTTTCAAGATTATATGTTTTGTCTTTATTGCCTGAAACTGTCTTCCATGTGGTCTAGTCTGATGTTGATGGTTTCCACTGAATTTTAATTTGTTTTATTAATTCCTTCATTTTGAGGATTTTTGCTTGATTTTTTTTCAGAATCTCTTTGGTGAAGATCTTTCAAACTTGTATTTTCTGATTTAACTCCTTACAGCATCCTTTTACTCATAGATATGTTTAACTATGAACATTCTAAACTCCTTCCTGACCTTTCTTCCATTGTGGTGTCAGTGGATTCTGTTATTGAAGTATCTTGGTTTGTTTGGGGCAATTTGTTCCTTGCTTTTTCTTTTTGTTTGTATGTCTTCCCAACTAACTATATGGATCTGATGCAGTGGAGTTTCTACCCTCTGTACTTACAGTGTTCCTGAAGATTTCTAGTACTTCACATTTAGGGGGAGAAAAATAATAACAACTCAAACAATATACAGCATTCAACAAAACAGTTCCTGCCATGATGTCTACAATTTTAATTGTCACAATAAACAGAAATGATATGATCAGTTGTTGCCTATAGTAAAAACAGTAGGTTTTTCAAGAGTTTACAATGGTGGGCAGGAGAGAACAGAATTGATGTAGGATGTAATGATTATGGGGATGAGGTGAGAAGAAAGAATTAAAAAATTACAGGAAGTGTGAAAGAACAATAGAGATTGGGTATTAGAAGAAAGGAGAAAAAAAATCAAGAGAAATAGATGAGAGAAAAGCACAAAAATTTAAAAAAAATTTAAAAAATGAATATAAAATTTAAATATTCTAATCAAATGTCCTAGTCCTCAAAACAACTGATTCATAAGTGTGAAATATGATATATCAAGAACTATGTAATGTTTTGAACAACCAACAATAAAAATTAAAAAAAAATAAAATAAAATCTAAAAAAAACCCAACTGATTCATGAAAAATAACTGGCTTCAAAAATGCTAGAAATGAGGAAAATGAACAAATATGAATATGTATAAATGTCTATGTGTCTATGTACCACTAAGGTCACAGTTAAACAGGAAAAAGAAAAAAAGTCTCATTGAGAAGTTAAAGAATTACTTCCATTAACAGTAAGATTCCCAGCTTCCCTCAGTGTTTATGTGGGTTTGTCTGGAATATATTTGTTCTGCACTCAGGGTGGGGTTTCTAGAGAGGGGGGGTAATCTCATAGGTGGAACTCCTAGGTGAGGTGTAAGTTTAGATAGGCTCTAGGGTCTTTGCTGAATGCCAGTTGGTCTGGATATTTAAATCAGTTCACCTATAGTGCCCAGCAATTGCTAGTCCATGCAGGAAGACTGTACCCCTGGGTTCCACTTATGTGGTTGAGGAGCCAATTCTTAGTCCACTGCATCATTGAGGACCCCACACTTTCTGGTTTCCAAACGGAATCTCTCCCATCCCTATCCTTTTAAATTCCTAGCCAGGTGCATATCTCCCAACCTATCCTGCAAGCAGTGGGATTGGAAGGGTATTGGGGAGAGCTGCATGGGCTTCCATGACTAGTAGATCCTTGTGTAAACCCCTCTCCATGTTTGATTTTTCTCCTACCCATTTAGAAACACTGTATGTCATGTATTGTGGGTTTGCCATGCCTGTATTTTGAGCCAAACTCAGGTTTGCCAGGAATTGGCTCCCCCAGCTGCCATTTGACCCTGTGCCATAGCTACAAAATAGTTCCTTCCTCTGTCCTATGCATGCAGCCAGGAGAAATGGGGCTTCTTTCCCAATCAAGCATATTGTGCAACATGCCTTTCATTTTAGTCAGGCAGTGTCTTTGATCTGTAAACTTTCTGTGCCCAGACATACTTTAGGCCTCTTAAAAATGCTGGTTCCTTTAATTCCCTTATTCCTCTACTTTGCTTGGGGAGGGACTGCTGTGGCTGGTGCCTCTCTGACCTTGGCAGCTGCTGTGGAGCTTGGGATTTCTTATTATATCCAACCTCCTGACTCCCTGATCTGCTTTGAATGTCCAATATTAAATTCCTGTAAATCCCCCCACCTTTTGTTTTTGTTCACCCACATTGCTGAGAAGCTGACTACCTGCTTTCTTGGTTTCATGCCATGGAACAGCCAGGCTAGTGATCTTCTCTATTCCACCATCTTGTAAAACCTTAAAATTTTATCAAGGTATTTTATGTACTATAAATTTACTCTTGTATAGAATTAAGAAGTTTTAAGCATGATCACAAAGTTGTGTAACAATCACATAATTTTAAAACATCAGTAACCCCAAGGCACCCTTTACCCATTAGCCAATATGCTCTTCAAAATTCATCCATGTGATACAATTTAGCAGTGCTTCATGCCTTTCTTTTTTTAACCAAATATTCAACAATTTGTGCCACATCTAAAAAATTCCCTTATTAGTTGATGGACATTTGGTTTGTTTCTATTTTTTTAGTGTTATAAATAATGCTGCTAGGAACATTTGTTGCAAGTTTTGCTGTGAGAATATATCTTCATTTTTCTAGTATATATGCCTAGGAGTAGATTTTCTGAGTCATTATTATAACCCTATGTTTAATTAGGAAGTGGTGAACTGTTTCCAAAGTGGATATATCATCTTCCATTCCAACTATCCATGTATGAGGGTTCTGATTCCTCCACATCCTTGCCAACACTTGTTATTATCTGACATTCTGAGTGTAGCCATCCCAGTGGGTATGAAGTGGCATCTCATTTGGGTTTGATTTGCATTTCTATGACGATAAATGGTGTTTAGCATCTTTTCATATACTTGTTGACCATTTGAATATTTTTGTCCAATTACTTTGCCCATTTTTAAAATGGATTATTTAATTTTTTCTTGAATTATAAATTCTTTTTTTAAATATAAAGCTTTTTAAAATTATAGGATATTTACTTTGCATTTTTAAGGGAGACATAGCTAATAATATCTTAGTCCCCTGACTTAGAGTTCTTTTCTTATGACTAGTTCTCTAGTAAAATATCATTCTATCAGAATTATTTCCTTATTCAAAAAAATTTTTATCAATACATATCAGATATATGGAATGGTATGTTTCATTGTGGCATATTTAAACATACAGAAAAACACAATTTGATCAATTTTCACTCCCCAATATCCCTACTCTCTTTCTCCCTCCCCTCCTTCTACCCTTCCTCTTGCCCCCATCCCCTTCTTCTACCCTAATATTCTTTCCTCTGCTTTCATGGCATTGCTTTTCCCCTGTAGCTTCTGCATATGAGGGAAAACATTGGTTACTTTCTCTCTGAATCTGACTTATTTTGCTAATAATTTATGTTCTCCTGTTCCATCCATTTTCTTGCAGATGGCATAATTTCCTCCTTTATGACAGAATAAAATTCCATGTATATATCACACTTTCTTTTTCCATTCATCTATTGATGAAAACCTAAGCCGATTCTACATCTTGATTATTGGAATTGTGCTTTAATATTACATGAATATGCACACATCTCTAAATTATGTTGACTTTAATTCTTTTGGATAAATATCAAGGAGCAGTATAGTACATGATGGTTCTATTTTTAGCTCTTTGAAGGACCTTCATACTGATTTCCATAGTGGCTATTCTAATTTACATTTCTCACAAACAGTATGAGTTCCTCCACCCCCACCAATCATTTATCATTATCTATATTGATGGTTGCCATTCTAACTGGAGTAAGATGGAATCTCAGTGTAGTTTTTTTTTTTTTTTTTTTTGTGCTACTAGGGATTTAACCCCAGGGTGCTTAGGTACTGAGGCATATTCCCCAGCTCCCCATTCAACCATTTCTTTGAGACAGGGTCTTGAAAAGGAATCAAAAGGAGACAGAAGTAAGATGCAGAGGTGGCAATGGCTAAGAGGCAAAATGGCTGCTCATCTGAGCTGCTTGCTTTATATCAATAGGTTATAATCAGTCACAATGTAAGATGTTTTGCTTATGATTAGTCATGTGCTCTGGCCAAGCATACATTGGTTATCTCAAGAGTACCTGGGAAAGACTGCAAAATATTCCAACCATGGGAAAGGGGGTGCCTATTACTCCCTGGGAGTTTGCTCACTGGAGGAACACTGCCTTGTACATTTCCATGGTAAGAACCTCTATAGGGTCTCCCTAAGTTTCTTAGGGCCTTGCCAGTTTGCTGAGGCTGGCTTTGAACTTGCACTTCTCCTGCCTCAGCCTCCTGAGTTGCTGGGCTTACAGGCATGTGCCACCATGCCCAGTTTTGGTGTAGTGTTGATTTGCATTTCCCTGAGGGCTAAAGATGCTGAACATTTTTTTTTCATATAGTTGTTGGCCATTTGTATTTCTTTTTTGAGAAGTGTCCATTTCATTTATTCATTTATTAATTGGATTATTCAATGTTTTAATGTTTTTTTGAGTTCTTTATATATTCTGGATCATAATCCTTGTCAGAAGATCAGCTGGCAAAGATACCCCATTCTGTTGATTGTTAATTTTTTCCTTTGTGGTGCCTTTTTAATTTTCTGCCATCCCACTTTTATTTCCTGAGCTATGAGGATGCTATTCATGTGGTCTTTTCCTGTGCCTTTACGTTGAAGTGTTTCCTTTATTTTTCTTCTAACAGTTGCAAAGTTTCCAGTCTTATACTTAATTCTTTGATCTTTAGTTCAGGATGAGAGATAGGAATCTAGTTTCATTCTTCCACATATGAGGTTGTCTTTTCTCCAGTGTATGCTTTTGGCACTCTGTCAAAAATCAAATGGCTGAAGCTCTATGGATTTGTCATCTTGTCTTCTATTTTATTCCATTGGTCTGTGTGTCTATTTTTATGTCAGTACTTTACTGTTTTTTTTTTAAACTATGGCTCTATAGTATAATATGAAATTGGGTATTGTGATGCTTTTTACTCAGGAATGCTTTGATTATTCTGAGCCTTTTGTTCCTCCATATAAATTTTAGGAGTTTTTTTCTAGTTGCATGAAGAATGTCACTGGTATTTTTGACTGGAAGTGCATTAAATCTGTAGATTGCTTTTGGCAATATGGCCATTTGACACTATTCTGTCTATCCATAAACATGGGGGTCTTTCCATCTTCTAGTGTCTTCTTCAATTTCTTTATTCAGTGTCCCATAATTTCCATTGTAGAGGTCTTTTCCCTCTTTGGTTAGGTTTATTCTTAGGTTTATTTTTGGTACTGGGGATTGCTCTTGGGGGCATTCGGCCTCTGAACCACATTCCCAGCCCTATTTTGTATTTTTAGAGTCAGGGTCTCTCTGATTTGTTTAGCACTTCACTTTTGCTGAGGCTGGCTTTGAACTCATGATCCTTCTGCCTTAGCCTCCCAAGTCGCTGGGATTACAGGCATGCACCACTGCACCTGGCTAGTCTTAGGCATTTTTTAAAAACTAGTGTGAATGGAAATTTATTTCTGTCACAGTGGATTCATCAGTGGTGTATAGAAAAGATATTAACTTTTCTATATTGATTTTTGTTTCTTGCTTTGCTGAATTTGCTTGCCAGCTCTAGAAGTCTTTTGGTGGAACTTTTATGATCTTTAAATTACAGCATCATCCTGTGTAAGAGGGGATAATTTGACTTCATTTCTTATTCATATCCCTTTTCTTTATCTTGCCTAATTGCTGTGGCTAAAGCATCAAGTACTATATTGAATTGTAGTGGTGAGACTAGACATCCTTGTTCCTGATTTTAGAGGGAATGCTTTCAGATTTTCCACATTCAATGTGCAGTTTTATGGGGATTTGTCATATATGACCTTGATTTCATTGAGGTAGTTCCTTCTATCCCTGTTTTCTTCAGGGTTTTTTTTTTTTTTTTTTGGTCATAAAAGGGTATTGAATTTTATCAAGGGCTTTTTCTGCATCTACTGAGATGATCATGTGTTTTTTATTTTTTGTACTTAGTTCTATTTATGTAGTGTATTACATTTACTGATTTGCATGCATTGAACCATCCTGGAATCCTGGGAATGAAATCAACTTGGTCATGGTGTATGATTTTTAATGTATTATTGAATTTGATTTGCTAATATCTCATTGAGTATTTTTGCATCTATTGATTATCAAGGATATTGGTCTGTAGTTTTCTTGAAGTTATCTAGTTCTCTAGTTTTGATATCAGAAATACAGGTTTTGTAAATGAGTTTGGAAACATTGCTTCCTTTTCAATTTCATGGAGTAATTTGAGGAGTATTTGCATTAGTTTTTATTTAAAAATCTGGTAGAATTCAGCTGTGAATCTCTCTGGTGTGTGCTTTTATCTGTAGGGAAGTTTTTATTACCTTTTCAATCTCATTGCTTGTTATTGGTCTGATTAGGTTTTCTATGTCCTCTTGATTTGATTTCAGTAGGTGGTTTACATATTTGTCAAATTTTTCTAAGTTATCCAGTTTATTAGAATATGCATTTTCAAAATAGTCTAATAATCCTCTGGATTTCAGTTGTGACCATTATAATATCCCCATTTTGTCTCTAATTTTATTAATTTTGGTCTTACCCCTCTTCTGATTATTTTGGTTAGAGGTTCATCAATCTTGTTTATATTTTTAAAGGATCAACTCTTCATTTCATTGATCCTTTGTATTCTTCTAGTTTTTATTTAATTTCAACTCTAATTTTTATTTATTTCCTTCTAGTTTTGGATTTTTTTCTAACCCTTAAGATTCATTATCATAAGTTGTTTACTTAAGATCATCTTTTTAATTTTTATTATTTTTTAAAAATTTTTATTTAGATCATCTTTTTTAAATGTAGGCACTCATAACTAGAAACTTCCCTCTGATAACAGCTTTTGCTGTATTCCAGATATTTTGATATGTTGTGTTTCTGTCTTAATTTTATTCTAAGAATTTTAAAATTTCCCTCTTAATTTCTTCAGTGACCCACTCATCATGTAAAAATGTATTGTTCAAACTCCATGTATTTGTACATTTTCTGTAGCTTTTCATATTATTTCTAGTTTCATTCCAATGTGGTCTGTAAAGGTATGAAAGTTTCAATTTTATTCTATTTTTGTATCTGCTAAGACTTGTTTTAGCCTAAAATATGGTCAGTTTTGGAGAAAGTTTCATAACGACTGAATATTCAGTTCAGTTTTTGGAAAAAAACTATTTGTAGAAGTTTGTTAGGTTCAATTGATTTACAGTATAATTTAAAATCTGATGCGTCTTTATTTTTTTTTTCCTGTCTAGATGACCTGTTAATGAGAGGGATGTATTGAAATCTCCACTATTTTTGTATCAGGGCTAATCAATTCCTTTGTATTGAGTAATTTATGTAATTGGGTACATGGACATTTGAAGCATAAATATTTATAATTGTTTTATATTCTTATTGGGTTTTCTCTAAAATATTTTTCAGTTGTTGATGGACATTTAAAAAATTTCTTTTTTTATTTTTATTAATAAAAATTTCTTTATATATGGTGCTGAGAATTGAATCCAGTTCCTTACACATGTTAGGCAAGTGCTCTACTGCTGAGCCACAACCCCAGCCCCTGAGTTGTTTTCATTACCAATATGTAATGATCTTTGTCTCATCTGACTGATTTTGGTTTGCAGCCTGTTTTGACTGATATGGGAGTGGCTATTCCTGCTTGTTTTCAGGTTCCATATACCTAGATATTATTTTTTCTATCCTTTCATTTTTAGTCTCTGGATGTCTTTGTGTCTATGTATTTCTTGGAGATAGACTACAACTAGGTTATGTTTTTTTTTAAATCCAGTCTGCTAGGCTCTTTTAATTGGAGTAGTAAGGCCACTTACATTCAGCATTATTTTATTTTATTTATTTTTATTTTTTTAGAGGGAGGGAGGGGGAGAGAGAGAGAGTTTTTTTTTTAATATTTATTTTTTAGTTTTTGGCAGACACAACATCTTTGTATGTGGTGCTGAGGATCGAACCTGGGCCGCACGCATGCCAGGCGAGCGCGCTACCGCTTGAGCCACATCCCCAGCTCCTCAGCATTATTTAAAAAATATATATTTTAGTTGTAGTTGGACACAATACCTTTATCTTATTTATTTTTATGTGGTACTGAGGATGGAACCCAGGGCCTCACACATGCTTGACAGGTGCTTTACCACTGAGCCACAACCCCAGCCCAAATTCAACATTATTATAGAAAGGTATTTATTATCTTTACCTATCCTGTCACCTTATTTTATTTCAATGTTTTAATCAATACTAATTCTCATGTGCATATTTATTTTTCTAATGTAACTTATTCTTTTCCATTCTCTTTTTGGTTATTCTTGTCTATGCTGGATTCCTATAAGTGTCTTCTATAGGGCTGGCTTATAGTGGTCATGTATTCCTTTTAATTTATACTTGGAAGATTTTTTTACTTTGATTATGAAGGATAACTTTGCTGGATATAGTAATTTAGGTTGATAGAATGATGTCTTCCAAGCCCTGAAAGAAAACTGTGTCCTCCTGTCTTTTAGAATTTCTTCTGAGAAATCTGTTATTCAGATGGGTTTGCCTTTATGAATGACTTGGCACTTTTCTCTTGAAGCTTTTAAAATTCATTCTTTCTTGGAATTTTTTTTGGAAGTTTAACTATAAGATATCATGGAGTATTTCTTTTCTGGTCATTTCGTTTGAAGTTCTAAATGCCAGCAGTACATGTGTGTTCATTTTATTCTTAAGATTTGGGAAGTTTTCTGCTATTTCACTAAGCTTTTTATGCCATTAATCTATGTCACCTCTCTTTCCTAAAGACTTACAAGACTTAAGTTTGCCTAATAACATTGTCTCAGAATTCTTGTTTATTGTTTCTTCTTTTCCACCCACTTTATTACTGAATATTCTAATTCCCATGCTTTGTCTATGAGCACTGATATTTTTTCTTCTGCCTAATATAACTGAGATTTGCCACTGAGTCTTTTATTTGACCAAGTTTTTCATTTCCAAGAAATGAGATGTTTGGTTATTTTTCAGAATCTCAATCTCATTATTGAAATGCTCTTTCATATTATGTATATTTTCCATTAGTTTATTTCTTCAGTTTCTTTTTTGATCATTTTAACAATCAACTTTAAAAAATTGTGTTTTTAGTTGTTGATGGACCTTTATTTTATTATTTATGTGGTGCTGAAAATCAAACCCAGTACCTCACACGTGGCAAGGCATGCACTCTACCATTGAGCTACAATTCCAGTCCCTTAACAATCAACTTTTGAACTCTTTCTGGTATTCCTTCCACTTTAATGACTATGGGATCAGTTATTTGAATGTTATGAACTTTTAAAATTAATTTTTAAATAACGTCTTATTATGTTTCTTGTACTTCTATATTGATATTTGTGCATCTGTTGGGATGGATTTCCCTTTAACTATTATCAGGGTCTTTTAAAATGAGCTGCTTTCTCTTTACTATGTGGCCTGGGCTGGGGGTATATCTCTGTGTAAAAGTACCCTGTTGAATGTGACTGTGGTGCTATGATCAATCCCTAACATTGCTTTGAGAGGAAAGGATAATCACCAGTAACTGCAGTCATTTCTTCAGAGTATACCATAGACTAAGAAACCATAAAAACTTAAAAATTTATTTTATAATTCCCCTAGTCCAAAAGTAGAAAAAGAAGTAATATAAAATGGAAAAATTTGGTACTGAAGTAAAATTGTTATTAAACTGTATAGGGCATAGTTAAAAAAAAAAGCAGGGGGGGAAAAGAAGTAGAATAAATAACAAAAATAAATAAAAGGGGTTGGAGTACAGACATAAGTAATAATACAAGAATATATAAATAAGAAAAAAACCCAATTGACAATTCAAAACATTAACAAAACAAAATTGAGTTAAAGTATGCAATATCAAATAATGGAGCCAGTCAAATCACAAAAGACAATACCAGTGAGAGAAACCTAACATTAAGGAATCTAAATTTATTCTTTGCAAAGATATTTGAGATAAACTTCTCACTGGTTATTTCAGATTTGGACTCTGTTAGGTTTTGGGAGACTTAGTAAATGACCATGCTTCCTCATATTGCCCTCTTAAGTTTCTCTGGGAATGGAGTTAGCATCACACCAGCCATCTCTATGGTGGGTTGGTGAGCTATATACTTAGATTCTCCCATCTACCTCAGTTTTCTGTTTCAAACATTGTATAGAACTTTGGTCTTGTCACCTATCCACATGGACTTCATTCCATCCATCTTTCGTCCAAATCTAGCTGGTTCTCACAGTTCCCTGGCATATCTAGGTACCTAATATATCTCTGGAGGGTCAGAGGCAAGGGTCTCTGATTGTCAGATCTCTGGCTGTGCCTGGAACCTTGTGTGTTCACCTGGAGAAATGCCACACTTGCCTAGAGCTATCAAAGAAGGTGTTAGTATGCATCTATGTAATTTTCAGGGTGTGCAAGGTGTGGCAACCCAGTGGCAGAGGCATAGCAGCCCTGTGCCTGAGGCTCACGGCTTTGTACTCTGGTAGAGTCATGCTCTATCTGTCCCACTCTACTCCCATTGTCAGTGTTGGGGATAGGGAAGTGTCTTGACAGCCTTCTGCTTACGGAGATCTCACTACACAGGTTACTCAGACCACCATTTCAAAGGCATTTGCTCTGATGGTATTTGCTGTTATCTGCAGGTGGGATGAAGATGTAGGGATTAATCCCTTTCAGGGTCATAGTTTTAGGTGTAGTTCTACAAAATGGCTTCTGACTCATTTTCTATTAGTCAATTGAGAGAAGCAGAGAACTTCTTTCTCATCAGGTGGCTTTGTGCCCCTTCCTCAGCCTACCTTTGTCTTTTTCCTCTACTGCTGTTTCAGAAGCTTGTTAGCCTTGCCTCTCCTTTTTTTTTCCTTTGTTAACCTTCCCCCAATACCTGCCCTAATGCTGCAAGTGTAGGGTTGAAATTAATGAATTCTTTCCTGTTTTCTGTTCCATTAACCAGAATGTCCACATCGGAGTCTCTCAATGTCTAATAGTATGTCTCAGTGCAATCCCTCCATCACCCACCTTTCCAATCAGCTGTTTTTTCTGCTTTCTGATTTCAAATGGTGACGGATTTGCTACCTTTTTCCACCATCTTGATTCCTCTTGAATTATGAGTTCTTTATATATTTGAGAACTTGTCTCTTATTAGTTGTATGAATTGAAAATATTGTCTCCTTTTCTGTAGATGGTCTTTTCACTTTCTGGGGTTTTTTTTCCACAAAAGATTTTAATTTTGATGAAATCAAATGTATTTTTTTCTTTGGGCTTTGTATAAGAGCCATTGCTTAACCTAAAGACACAGATTTATATTTATATTGTCTTCTAAGAATTTTATAATTTTAGCTCTTATACTAAGGTCTATGACTTATTTTGAAATTTTTATGGTGTAAGATAGAGGTTCAGCTGGGTGTGGTGGCACGTACTGTAATCCCAGTGGCTTGGGAGGCTAAGACAGGAGAATTGAAAGTTCAAGTAGAACCTCAGCAACTTAGTGAGGCCCTAACCAACTTGAGTGTCCCTGAGTTCAATCCCCAGTTAACCCCCTCCCCCCAAAAAAACTACCAAAAATGAAATAAAGATCTAAATAAAAATTATCCTTGTTCATGATTGGAAGATTTAACACTATTATGATGAACCTTCAAACTGATTAATAGTCATCCTTACCTGAATCCCAGATTACTGCTTTATGGAAACTGATTCTCAAGTTCAGACAGAGTTGCCAAGGAATGAGTAGTAAGAAGAAAAAATCTTCAAAAAGTAGGATGACTTGCAATTTTTTTCTTTCAAATATACTACAGAACAATACTAGGGAGGCAGGGCAACATTTGTATAAGGATAGATAAAACTGACCTAAACAATAGCTCAATAAAACAGTGTGGAAAGCCCCAAAATAAAGCCATATGTCTGTGGCTAAATGATCTTTGATAAAGGGACCAAGACAATCCAATGGGGAAAGAAGTCTTTTCCAATAAATAATGCTGGGACAACTGGATAGTCGCATGCAAAAGAATGAAGTTTGACACCCTCCTCCCCTGCTTTCTTTTCTTTCTTTTTTTTTTTTTTTTTGGTACCAGGAATTGAACTCAGGGGGCACTCGACCACTGAGCCACATCCCATGCCCTATTTTGTATTTTGTTTAGAGACAGGGTCTCACTGAATTGCTTAGCACCTTGTCATTGCTGAGGCTGGCTTTGAACTTGTGATCCTTTTTCCTCAGCCTCCCGAACTGCTGGGATTATAGGTGTCTGCCACTGTGCTCAACTTAATAGTTATTTGAGTATAAGTCTTTCAATTTTTTACTAAATTTATTCCTCATTATCTTTAAACATTTTTATTTTTTGAAATGCTTTGACGTATAATAATTATACATATTTATGGGATGAAGTAGGTAATTCAATACATGTATACAATGTGTAATGGTCATATCTGGATCATTATTTCCATCTCCTTAAACATTTATCATTTCTTTGTGCTGGGGAACATTCTAATTCCTCTCCTAGTTCTTTTTAAAATGTATAAAATGTTGTAAACTCTAATTATCCTACAGTAACGTGGAATACTAGAATTTATTACACCTATGTAACTATTTGGGTACCTGCCGGGTTTCTGTTCTCGCAACTAAAAGGCTCAGGGGTCACTCTAGTTAAACTGGGCTAACTGGGCTGCACCAAATAACCATACAAGAGACACAAATACCTTTTTCCTTGGGGTCGCTGTGACGGCTCCTCTGACCTTAAGGGTCCGCAGAAAGAGAGAGCTCGAGAGCATGCGCTGACCCCTTTTATTGAGGGAAGCTATTCAAATGAGGCAAGGGGTCAGGTTTCAGGGGGCTGAGTATCTTCATGATGTCCACTGTCAGCAGGTTGACACCTGGGTAGGCCACACCCAAGGGCACAGTAAGAGGAGGGGACACACACAAGGCACTTCCATGGAAGATTCTATCCTAAACAGGGCAAGGGGTTATATTACAAAGGAACAGGTGAGCATAGCTTCACCCATGGGGCTGTAGCAAGACACACCCATTTCTGTGACTGAGTGCCTCAGCACCCAGCTGGGGAGTGTAACTCAGTCACCCATAAGGTTGGCCTCCCACAGGTACCAGTTATCTAACCACCTTCTATCTTCATTCCTATGCTTCCTAAACTCTAGTGAACAGCATTCTACTTTTTTCTATGAAATCAACTTTTTTTGGCTTCATTTTGAGTGAGAACATGCAGTGTTTGTTTTTCTGTGCCTGGCTTATTTCACTTAAACCAGTTTTCTCTAGTTCCAGCCTGTTGCTGCAAATCATAGGATTTCATCATTTTCATGGCTGAATAATTTATTGTGTATATATGCCACATTTTAAAAACTATTAATTCATCAATGTATACCCCAGTTGACTCCATACCTTGGCTATTATGAATAGTGTTGCAATAAATGTGAATACAGTGTCTTTTTGACTACCTCCTTTTATTTTCTTTGGACACACAAGTGTATCTTGACCAGCATTTAAAAAAAATTATACAATTATAGTTACTCTAACTGGGGTGAATTGATATCTGTTTTGGTTTTGATTTGCATTTCTGTTCTATTGATGTTGAGCATTCTCCCCATATAATTATTTATCTTCTTTTGAGAAATGTGTATTCAAATCACATATCCACCTTTGAATTAGCTTGTTTTTTTATGCTGTTGAGTTTTTTGAGTACCTTATCAATTCTGAATGTTATATTATTATCAAATGAATAGTTTGCAAATATTTTCTTTCATTGTTTTAAGATATTCTTTCACTCTATTGATTGTTTCCTTTGCTGTGCAAAAACTTCTTAGTTTGATATAATCCAATTTTCCTGGGTCAGTGGGCAGAGACCATGGACTGAAACCTATGAAACCAGAAAAGAGAAAAAAATCCTCCTTATAAGTTGATCACATCAGGTGTTTTCTCACAATGAAAATCTGATTAACAGTGATTTTTTTTTTTTTTGAGTAAGACTCCAAAGACCCAGTTTGATATATAATAGGATTATATGAAACTAAGAAGTTTTTGTATTTTCAATATCTTGAAGTGTTTCAGCTGTTTTCTTTCTGTAGGCCCATAGTTTTAGATATTACATTTAGGTCTTTATCCATTTTGAGTTGATTTTTAAAATATAGTGAGTGCTTTATTTTGGATGTGAAATGTCCCTCAAAGGTCATTGTGTTAGAGGTTTGTTTGCTAGCCTGTCACTCTTGGGAGGTGGTGCAACTTTTAAGAGGTGGGGCCTAGTGGAAAGAGATTAGTTCTTTGGGGTCATGCATTTGAAGGGGATATTGAGACCCTGGCCCTGTTCTCTCTGCTTCCCGACTGCCGTGGGGTGAGCAACTCCACCATCATGCAATCCTGGCATGAGGTGCTGTGCTGCCTCAGGCCCCCAGACAATGGGCCAAGTGATGTGGACTGAAACCTATGAAACTGGGAGGGGAGGTAAAAACCCAAAACATTTCCTCCTTATAAGTTGATCATCTCAGGTGCTTCCTCACAATGATGAAAATCTGATTAGCACAGTGACTGACATCTAGCTTCATTCATCTGCAGTCTTCCCAGCACCATTTATTGATGGTGTATGTTCACCTTTCTCCAGTGTATGTTTTTGGTAACTTTCTTGAAGATCAATCAAGTATAGACGAATGGATTTGTTTCCATGTTCTCTATTCCACTGTTCTAAGTGTCAGTTTTTATGCCAGTACTAGGCCACTGTTGTTACCGATAGGTTTGTGTAGTGGGCTTTGAATTCAAGTATTGTGATGCTTTCAACAAAATGTTGTTGTTGTTCAATAATGCTTTGGGTTTTTGATCTGAGGATTTTTGTGGTTCCATGTGAAAATTTGGGATTTTCCTCCTATTTCTGAAAAGAATGCCATTGCTATTTTGATGGGAATTACATTGAATCTAAATCAATTTGGGTAACCATGCATGTTTTAACTACATTTCTTTCAATCCATGAGCAAGGGATATCTTTCCATTTTCTTCATGTCCTTTTCAATTTATTTTCAGTGTTGTATAATTTTTATTAGTGAGGATCATTTATTTCTTGGTTATATTAATTTTGAGTATTTTTTGTTATAATTGTAAATGAGACTGTTTTCTTTCTCAGCAAGTTTTTTTTTATTGGTGTGTAAAAATGCCGTCGGTTTTTATGTTGATTTTTGTTATCTTGCAACTTTACTAATTTTGTTTAGCTTCTAATATATATATCTGGTGAAGTCTTTATTTTTTTTCCTATATTTAAAATCATGTCATCTGCAAACAGATAATTTTTCTTTTTCCTATTTGGATATTCTTTATTTCTTGCACTGGTTAAGACATCTAATATTATGTTGAATAAGAGTAGCGAAAGTGGATATTCTTGTCTTATTCATGATCCTTGAGGGAAATGATTTCAGATTCTCCTCAGTATAATTTTTGTCTGAGTTTGTCAAATGTAAATTCATTGTATTGAGGTACATTGCTGCCACACCTATTTTGGTTGAGGGTTTTTATCATGAAGAGAAGCAGAATTTTGTCTAATGATTTTTCAGCATCTATTGAGAAGATCATATGTATTTTGTAATGCATTCTGTTGATGTGATATATTTATTGACTTGCATATGTGAAATCATCCTTAAATCCTTGAGATAAATCCTGCTTGATCATTGTATTTAAGTCTTTTATATGCTGTTGGGTTTTGTTTGCTAGTATTTTGTTGAGAATTCTTGCATCTATGTTCATGTGGGATAGTTTGTATTTTTCTTATTTATGTCATTGTCTAGTTTTGGCACCAGCAATTCTAGGCTCACAGAAATGAGTTTGGAAGTATTTAAGAGAAGGAGCCCTTAAACATTTTTTAATCATTTGAGAAGAATTGGTGTTGGTTCTTTAAAAGTTTGGTAAACAATTTAGCAGTGAAGCCATTTGGTCCTGGTCCTTTTCTTTGTTGGGAGACTTGATTACTGATTGAATACAGTTATAGGCTGTTTTATAACTGCTCCCCCCCACCCCTGCACTGGAGATTGAACCCAGGGCCTTGCCCATGCTAGGCAAGCACACTACCATTGAGCTACATCCCCAGCCTGGTTCAGGTTTTCTGTATCTTCAATTTTGGTAGGTTTTACCTGTCAAGAAATTTACTCATTTCTTCTGGGTTTTCTGGCATGTAGTTGCTAACAGTCCACGACTATCCTTTGTATTTTTATAGTATCAGTTGTAATGTCTTTTTCATCAGATATTATTGGGTCTTCTTTCTTATTGGGGGTAGCCTAGCTAAAGTTTTATTAACTTTTAAAAAATCTTTTCCCAAAGCTGACTCTTCCTTTCATTAAAGCTTTTGTAATTTTTTAGGTCTCTATTTTATAATTTCTGCTCTGATCTTTATTATTTCTTTCCTTCTACCAATTTAGGGCTTTAGTTGTTCTTCTCTAGGCACTTATTGCTGTATACTCCCCTCTTTGTACTTCTTTTTTTTTGTATCCCGTAGGTTTTGGTATGTTGTGTTTACATTTTCCTTTAAGAAATTCTTAAAATTTTCTTTTGGTTCTTCATTGGCCCATTGGCCATTCCATTACATTGGCATGCTGTTTATTTAACATGTAATTGCACAATTTCTAAAGTTCCTTTTGTTGATTTCTAGTGTTATTCCACTGTGGTCAGAGAAGATTTTTTTTTATTGGTACATTATAATTATGAATGATAGTGGGATTCATTATGCCATATTTGTACATGCACATGACAATTTGATCACTTATTCTCTAGTACCTTCCCTTTCCCATCCCTGATCTACTTGCTCTATTGATCTCCCTTCTATTTAGTTCATTATAATTATGTATATGTAACCCTATATATACACATACCTGTATATACATGCATACATATGTATATCCACACATATAGCATAATTTGGTAGATTAGACAGCATAATTTGGTAGATTTTATTCTCCAGGACTTACCCATGCCCCCCCCCCCTCCCTCTTAATACTCTTCCTCTACTCTATGGGTCTTCCTTCTATTTTCATATTCCTGTCTCTCACTTGCTTCTTCATGTGAGAAAAATTTGACCCTTGACTTTCTGAGTCTGAATTTTTTCACTTAGCATGGTGTTCTCCAATTCCATTCATTTTTTCATGCACAACATAATTTCATTCTTTATGGTTAAATGCTGTGTGTATGCATGGAGAGAGATTTTCTTTATCCTTTCATCTGTTGATGGACACTTAGGCTGTTTCCATAACTTGGTTATGATTTGCACTGCTATAAACATTTATATGCATGTATCACTATAGTAGCTGATGATAGTTCTTTTGGATAAATACCAAGGAGTGGGTTAGTTGATTCCATTCCTATTCTTTTGAGGAATCTCTATACTCCTTTCCATAGTGGTTATACTAATTTGCATTCTCACCAACAGTGTATAAGTGTAACTTTTCCCCAAATCCTCATCAGCAATTATTTTTCTTTGTGTTCTTGATGATTGTCATTCTGATTGAAGTAAGATGAAATCTCAGTGTAGTTTTGGGATGTTAAACTTTTAAAAATATATTCACTGTTTGCATTTCTTTGGAGAAATGTCTTTTGCCCCTTTATTAATTGGGTTATTAGGGTTTTTTTGTTGCTAAGTTTTTGAGTTCATTATATATTGTAAATATTAATCCTCTCTCAGAAGAGTAGCTGGCAAAGATTTTCTTTCATTCCGTAGGCTCATGATGCAAAGCTTTTTAATTTGATGCTATCCCATTTTGTTTTATTTTTTGAGCTTTAGAAATATTAATAAGCCAGGAGAGGGAAGATGGCGGCGAGGGGAGTGCATTGCCCCCGTGTGCTGCTTCACTGTGTGGGAGTATGACAAGTCAGGACGGCTAAAGGCTATCTTGTTAGGAATTTCCAGCAATAGTGGGGTGCTCCGGAACCTGGAGGAAGGATTTCCATCGCACGAGGATCGGCTACGGGGACTCAAACGCGAGAGGTTTGTCGCACGGAGGGTAACACTGCTTATTCAGCAAATCGCCCCGCGGCTAGAGTCTGCAGCGCGCGGGGAAACGAGGAGATAGCGACACAAGAATACAGCGCTGCAGTTTCTGCCAGCCGTGCAAGCACCGTACTCAGGGCTGAATTCTGGGTTCGAGACGGGGGAAGGAAGCGGTCCATCTCGGTTCTCCACACCGGTCAGACCACAGAGGAGGCCAGCAGCCACCATGTTGGAAAGCTGACGTCACCATCCCTGTTTTTGACTGACCGCAGCTCATTCAGCCATAGAACAGGTAATTTCAGGCTGCCATTCGCCTGCGGCTTGCAGACAGATTGCTAGGGTTCAGTGCCTGGGTGCTTCTTAGAACCTGATCTTATCGGAGTGAACACCGAGCGTGGGGCGGCCGAGTTCCGGCTCCCGGAACCGCCCTGGCCCAGGGCTGTGGAGCCTGCGGAGGCTGCTTCTTGGACCCTGCTCCTATCAGAGCATACACCAAGCACTAAGTGGCCGAATTCCGGCTCCCGGAACTGAGCCCGCGGGGACTGCTTCTTGGAGCCTACTCTTATTGGAGCTTACACTGAGCATGGAGCGGCCAAGTTCCGGCTCCCGGAACTTCCCTGGCCCGGGGCTAGGAGCCCGCGGAAACTGCTTCTTGGTCCGGGTCCTGCTGAGGGCCGGTCAGGACTCACCCGTTGCTTTGGTTGCCCGGCAAGGGGAACGAAATGCTGCCATTCGCATAGGATACCAACATGGCAGAGATCTGATGTCATCAGAAAGCGGCGGAGGAGAGAACTTCATCAATACCAGCGGCGACATAAACAGTTGGTCTCCTGGTAGGGGGGGTGAGGCACAGACACCCGAGTCTCCTCAATTTGTCGTCGAGCCAGAGGGGAGGAGCCGGGCCGCCGCCAGCGCCCGGAGCAGGCCCAGCGGCTCGCCAGCGTGGTGACCGCGTGACCCCAATTGGAGAGGGGGTGGAGCGGAGACGCCACCCGCACCCGCAAGGTGGGCAGACCCGCGACCCAGTGGTACATGGGCGTGGTAGGAGGGGCAGGGCAGAGCCGCCATTCGCGCTTGCAAGGTAAACAGACCTGTGACAGCCTGGCGGGTCAGGCCCAGTGGCCTGCCAGTGTGGTACACACGTCACCCCAACTGGAGTAGGGGCAGAGCAGATCCTTCTCCCACGCCCGGATCAGGCCCTGCCGGTGTGGTGGCCACGTGACCCCAATTGGAGTGGGGGCGGAGCGGAACCGCCACCCGTGCCCGCAGGGTGAGCAGACCTGTGACCAACCTGCAGATCAGGCCCAGGGGTCCACAGGCGTGGTAGGAGGGGCAGGGCAGATCCGCCGCCCGCGCCTCCAAGGTAGGCAAACCTGCGACAGACCGGCGGATCAGGCCCAGGAGCCTGCCGGCGTGGTACACACACCACCCTAATTGGAGTAGGGACAGAGCAGAGTCGCCGCCCATGCCAGGAACAGGCCCAGCGTCCTGCAGGCGGGGTAGTCACGAAACCCCAATTGGAGTAGGGGCAGAGCAGAGCCTCCACCCGTGCCCAAAAGGTGGGCAGATCTGCGACCGACCAGCGGGACAGGCCCAGTGGCCTGCCGGTACGACAGACACGTCACCCCATTTGGAGTAGGGGCAGAGTAGAGCCGCCGCCCGCGCCTGCAGGGTAGGCAAACCTGCAACCGACCGGCGGATCAGGCCTGGTGGCCTGCCGGCGTGGTACACTCGTCACCCCAATTGGAGTAGGGGCAGAACAGAGCCGCCGCCAGCGCCCAGAACAGGCCCAGTGACCTGCCGGCGTGGTAGCCACGACACCCCAATTGGAATAAGGAGAGAGCAGAGCCGCCGCCCGCGCCTGCAGGAAAGATACGCAAGCAGTATGAAAAGACAAGGAAAGAAAGGACCACAAGCAATGCAGGTCAACGCAACTTTAGAAGAGGTAACAGCTGCAGCAGATGGAATGTCAGATAAAGAATTCAGGATATACATGCTTCAGATGATCTGGAGTATCAAGGAAGACATTAAACAGCAAAATCAGACAATGAAAGATCACTTCGACAATGAATTACGCAAACAAATCCAGGAAGCAAAGGATCAACTATACAGGGAGATAGAGGTTATAAAAAACAAACAGAAATCCTAGAAATGCAGGAAGCAATAAACCAACTTAAAAACTCAATGGAGAATACTACCAGCAGAGTAGAACACTTAGAAGATAGAACATCAGACAATGAAGACAAAGTATTTCAACTTGAAAAGAACATAGACAGCTCAGCAAGACTGTTAAGAAACCATGAGCAGAACATCCAAGAAATATGGGATAACATTAAGAGACCAAACTTAAGAGTCATTGGGATACAGGAAGGTACAGAGCTCCAAACCAAAGGAATGAGCAGTCTATTCAATGAAATAATACGAGAAAACTTCCCAGACTTGAAGAATGAGACAGAATCCCAAATCCTAGAAGCCTACAGGACGCCGAATGTGCAAAATCATAAGAGATCCACACCTAGACACATTATAATGAAGATGCCCAACATACAGAATAAGGAGAGAATTTTAAAAGCTACAAGAGAAAGGAAGCAGATTACATTTAGGGGTAAGCCAATCAGGATAACAGCTGATCTTTCAACACAGACTCTGAAAGCTAGAAGATCCTGGAATAACATATTTCAAACACTGAAAGAAAATGGGTTCCAACCAAGAATTGTGTATCTAGCGAAATTAAGCTTCAGGATGGAAGATGAAATTAAAACCTTCCACGATAAACAAAAGTTTAAAGAATTCGCAGCTAGAAAACCATCTCTTCAAAACATCCTCGCCAAAGCATTACAGGAAGAGGAAATGGAAAATAACAATGAAAACCAACAGTGGGAGGTAGGACAGTAAAGGGGGGAAAAATAATCAAAGAGGAAAACAAACCATGTTTAGTAACAGAAATAAACAAATATGGCTGGAAGAACAACCCATATCTCAATAATAACCCTAAATGTTAATGGCTTAAACTCACCAATTAAGAGACACAGGCTAGTAGAATGGATCACAAAACAAGACCCAACAATATGCTGCCTACAGGAGACGCATTTGATAGGAAAAGACATACATAGGCTGAAGGTGAAAGGTTGGGAAAAATCATATCACTCATATGGACTTCGGAAAAAAGCAGGAGTGTCCATACTCATATCAAATAAAATAGATTTCAAGCCAAAGTTAATCAAAAGGGATAAAGAGGGACACTACATACTGCTTAAGGGAACCATACACCAACAAGACATAACAATCATAAATATTTATGCCCCAAACAATGGTGCAGCTATGTTCGTCAAACAAACTCTTCTCAAGTTCAAGAGTCTAATAGACCACCATACCATAATCATGGGAGACTTCAACACACCTCTCTCGCCACTGGACAGATCTTCCAAACAAAAGTTGAATAAGGAAACTATAGAACTCAATAACACAATTAATAACCTAGACTTAATTGACATATATAGAGTATACCACCCAACATCAAGCAGTTATACTTTTTTCTCAGCAGCACATGGATCCTTCTCAAAAATAGATCATATATTATGTCACAGGGCAACTCTTAGACAATATAAAGGAGTAGAGATAATACCATGCATCTTATCTGATCATAATGGAATGAAACTGAAAATCAACGATAAAAGAAGGAAGGAAAAAGCATACATCACTTGGAGAATGAACAATAGGTTACTGAATGATCAATGGGTTATAGAAGACATCAAGGAGGAAATTAAAAAATTCTTAGAGATAAATGAAAACACAGACACAACATATCGGAATCTATGGGACACATTGAAAGCAGTTCTAAGAGGAAAATTCATTGCTTGGAGTTCATTCCTTAAAAAAAGAAAAAACCAACAAATAAATGATCTCATACTTCATCTCAAAATCCTTGAAAAAGAAGAGCAAAACAACAGCAAAAGAAGTAGAAGGCAAGAAATAATTAAAATCAGAGCTGAAATTAATGAAATCGAAACAAAAGAAACAATTGAAAAAATTGACAAAACTAAAAGTTGGTTCTTTGAAAAAATAAACAAAATCGACAGACCCTTAGCGATGCTAGCGAAGAGAAGAAGAGAGAGAACTCAAATTACTAGCATATGGGATGAAAAAGGCAATATCACAACAGACACTTCAGAAATACAGAAGATAATCAAAAACTATTTTGAATCCTTCTACTCCAATAAATTAGAAGATAGTGAAGGCATCGATAAATTTCTTAAGTCATACGATCTGCCCAGATTGAGTCAGGAGGATATAGAAAACCTAAACAGACCAATATCAATTGAGGAAATAGAAGAAACCATAAAAAGACTACCAACTAAGAAAAGCCCAGGACCGGATGGGTATACAGCAGAATTTTACAAAACCTTTAAAGAAGAACTAATACCAATACTTTTCAAGCTACTTCAGGAAATAGAAAAAGAGGGAGAACTTCCAAATTCATTCTAGGAGGCCAACATCACCCTGATACCTAAACCAGACAAAGACACTTCAAAGAAAGAAAACTACAGACCAATATCTCTAATGAACCTAGATGCAAAAATCTTCAATAAAATTCTGGCGAATCGGATACAAAAACATCAAAAAAATTGTACACCATGATCAAGTAGGATTCATCCCTGGGATGCAAGGCTGGTTCAATATACGGAAATCAAATGTTATTCACCACATCAATAGACTTAAAAATAAGAACCATATGATCATCTCGATAGATGCGGAAAAAGCATTCGACAAAGTACAGCATCCCTTTATGTTCAAAACTCTAGAAAAACTAGGGATAACAGGAACATACCTCAATATTGTAAAAGCAATCTATGCTAAGCCTCAGGCTAGCATCATTCTGAATGGAGAAAAACTGAAGGCATTCCCTCTAAAATCTGGAACAAGATAGGGATGCCCTCTCTCTCCACTTCTGTTCAACATAGTTCTCGAAACACTGGCCAGAGCAATTAGACAGACGAAAGAAATTAAAGGCATAAAAATAGGAAATGAAGAACTTAAATTATCACTATTTGCAGATGATATGATTCTATACCTAGCAGACCCAAAAGGCTCTACAAAGAAACTATTAGAGCTAATAAATGAATTCAGCAAAGTGGCAGGATATAAAATCAACACGCATAAATCAAAGGCATTCCTGTATATCAGCGACAAATCCTCTGAAATGGAAATGAGGACAACCACTCCATTCACAATATCTTCAAAAAAAATAAAATACTTGGGAATCAACCTAACAAAAGAGGTGAAAGACTTATACAATGAAAACTACAGAACCCTAAAGAGAGAAATAGAAGAAGATCTTAGAAGATGGAAAAATATACCCTGTTCATGGATAGGCAGAACCAACATCATCAAAATGGCGATATTACCAAAAGTTCTCTATAGGTTTAATGCAATGCCAATCAAAATCCCAATGGCATTTCTTGTAGAAATAGAGAAAGCAATCATGAAATTCATATGGAAAAATAAAAGACCCAGAATAGCAAAAACAATGCTAAGCAGGAAGTGTGAATCAGGCGGTATAGCGATACCAGACTTCAAACTATACTACAGAGCAATAGTAACAAAAACAGCATGGTACTGGTACCAAAACAGGCGGGTGGACCAATGGTACAGAATAGAGGACACAGAAACCAATCCACAAAACTACAACTATCTTATATTTGATAAAGGGGCTAAAAGCATGCAATGGAGGAAGGATAGCATCTTCAACAAATGGTGCTGGGAAAACTGGAAATCCATATGCAACAAAATGAAACTGAATCCCTTTCTCTCGCCATGCACAAAAGTGAATTCAAAATGGATCAAGGAGCTTGATATCAAATCAGAGACACGCCGTCTGATAGAAGAAAAAGTTGGCTACGATCTACAATCGGTGGGGTCGGGCTCCAAATTCCTCAATAGGACACCCATAGCACAAAAGTTAATAACTAGAATCAACAATTGGGACTTACTCAAACTAAAAAGTTTTTTCTCAGCAAAAGAAACAATAAGAGAGGTAAATAGGGAGCCTACACCCTGGGAACAAATCTTTACTCCTCACACTTCAGATAGAGCCCTAATATCCAGAGTATACAAAGAACTCAAAAAATTAGACAATAAGAGAACAAACAACCCAATCAACAAATGGGCCAAGGACCTGAACAGACACTTCTCAGAGGAGGACATACAGTCAATCAACAAGTACATGAAAAAATGCTCAACATCTCTAGCTGTCAGAGAAATGCAAATCAAAACCACCCTAAGATACCATCTCACTCCAGTAAGATTGGCAGCCATTATGAAGTCAAACAACAACAAGTGCTGGCGAGGATGTGGGGAAAAGGGTACACTTGTACATTGCTGGTGGGACTGCAGATTGGTGCAGCCAATTTGGAAAGCAGTATGGAGATTTCTTGGAAAGCTGGGAATGGAGCCACCATTTGACCCAGCTATTCCCCTTCTCGGTCTATTCCCTAAAGACCTAAAAAGAGCATGCTACAGGGACACTGCTACATCGATGTTCATAGCAGCACAGTTCACAATAGCAAGACTGTGGAACCAACCTAGATGCCCTTCAATAGACGAATGGATAAAAAAAATGTGGCATTTATACACAATGGAGTATTACTCTGCATTAAAAAATGACAAAATCATAGAATTTACAGGGAAATGGATGGCATTAGAGCAGATTATGCTAAGTGAAGCTAGCCAATCCCTAAAAAACAAATGCCAAATGTCTTCTTTGATATAAGGAGAGTAACTAAGATTAGAGTAGGGACGAAGAGCAGGAGAAGAAGATTAACATTTAACAGGGATGAGAGGTGGGAGAGAAAGGGAGAGAGAAGGGAAATTGCATGGTAATGGAAGGAGACCCTCAGGGTTATACAGTGGAGGGGGTAGAGAGAGAGGAGGGGAGGGGAGGGGAGAGGTGGGGAGGGGGGAGGGTGGAGGATGGGAAAGGCAGCAGAGCACAACAGACACTAGTATGGCAATATGTAAATCAATGGATGTGTAACTGATGTGATTCTGCAATCTGTGTATAGGGTGAAGGTGGGAGTTCATAACCCACTTGAATCAAAGTGTGGAATATGATATGTCAAGAAATTTGTAATGTTTTGAACAACCCACAATAAAAAATTAAAAAAAAAAAAAGAAATAAGGAAGTCAGTTCCTGCTCTTATGTTAGAGCATTGCCCCTATTTTCTTCTAGCAGTTGTAGTGTGTCTGGTCTAATTTCTACAGCTTTGATTTACTTTGATTTTTATGGGTGGGTGAGAGATAGTTTTATTTTTCTACATGTACATATCCAGTTTCCACAGCACCATTTGTTAAAAATTTTATCTTTTCTCGAACATGTTTTTGATGCTTTTGTCAAGGATCAGATGACTATATCTGTTATCTTCTATTGACCTTTATATATGTTTTTAATGCCAATACCATGCTATTTTTGTTATGATAGCTCTGTGGTATAATTTGAGGTTGGGTATTGTAATGCCTTTAGGATCACTCTTATTGCTGAGAACTGCTTTGGCTATTCTGGGTCTTTTTTTTTTTTTCCTCACTAGAGTAAAAGGCATAAGTTTAAAAGAACGGAAGGGAAAAAAAAAGACACTCTCAAGGAAGAGAATGAGTCCTCTCAGAAGAGAAAGACAGTGCACCCCTCCTGCCCTGTAATTAGGAGTCCCAGGGAAGTTTCCAGAGAGTTCCACCTAGGTATTTACTTCCTGGAAGAGAGGCTGGCATGGTGCTCACAGAGCTGGAGTTTAAGGAAATTGAGTCCCCCTGTTTTCCACTCAATATCCTGCCCCTTAATCAGGATATTACCCTTTAAATAGCCCTCAGTAAACTTTCTTTGTGAAAGTTTGTTTTGGTTATTAGGGGGATTGGGGATTGTGACATAGCTTTGGTGATAGGGAGGGTCCAGGCCACCTGGTAGGGTGTGACCTAATCTTGAAACAATAGTTTTTCCTAGGGGCATAATTATGGCTGGGGGAGGTTTTGACAAGACCCCCATCTTCCAGGTACTAATCTGTCAGATAAGATTCCCTGTGGTTTTCAGTCATCCTTCATTGTCCTTCCCTGGTTACTCCTCCATGGCTGACTAGCTGTCTAGCATAGCTTCCCTTAAGGACTTGGATCCCTGAATTCTTTTAGGGTATCTGGGTATCAGATCTGGCCACTTCCTGCTGAGTGCAGGAAGTTGGGGAATGAAGGTCTTTTTTTTTTTAAATCAGGTGGGGCATGGACAGGAGGTGTATTTGGTATCAGGGAAGACCACAGACCCATGGTGGCAGTTGGTGGGAGACTGGACAAAGCATATATAGGGAAGAGATCATTCTAAGACAACAGTAAACAAGACATCAAAACATTTTGTAAACAATTAGCACAAAACCATTTAGTATTATTAGTCTCTGAAAACCCCCAATATAGTAACTCATTAAAACTTAAGGTCCAACATGGCTTTTATATGAGTAGAGGTCATTTAAGGCTTTAGAAACATAAGGAGGTTTGTTAGAAACATATAAAAAACACTTAGTTTTTATAATGGCAAATGTGTCTTCTTGAGCTAGTTAAGATATGTAATTATAATGGCAAATGTGTCCTCTCGAGCTAGTTAAGATATGTAATGCTATCTGATTTCTGTAAAATAGTCTTTCATATGAATTTTAAGATTTTTTCCTAGTTCTGTGAAGAATGTCATAGTAGTTTGATGGGGAGTGCCTTCAGTCAGTACAGTGCTTTTGGTAATATGGACTTTTGACAATATTCTGCTGATCCATGAGCATGGAAGATATTTCCATCTTTTTAAGATTGTCTTCAGTTTTTAAAGTGTTCTATAATTTTCTTTGCAGAGATCTTTCACTTCCTTAGTTAAATTAATTCCTAATATTTTTGAGGTTATTGTGAATGGAATAATTTTCTTGATTTCCCTTTTAGTGGATTCATTATTGGAGTATAGGAAAGCTACTAATTTTTGGGTATTGATCTTATATCCTGCAACTTTGCCGAATTTGTTTTTCAGGTATAGAAGTCTTCTGATGGGGTTTGGGGGATCTTCTAAGTATAGATCAAGTCACTTTAGGGGATCTTATTGAGGAAGTTGGTACCTGCACCTATACAATGGTGTTAATACTATGTTTTCTTCTAGAAGATAGTTTGACATCCTCTGTTTCTATTTGTATACATTTAATTTTCTTTTCTTGCCTGATAGCTTTGGCTAAAGTTTTAATAACTACATTGAAAATGGGAGTGGTGAGAGTAGACATCCTTGTCTTATTGCTGATTTTCGAGGAAATGCTTTCAGTTTTTCTACGTTCATTATAATGTTGACTTTGGGTTTGTTGTCTATAGCCTTTCTGGGGTTAAGGTAAGTTTGTTCTATTCCTGATTTCTTCCCCCGCTCCCCAATTTTAATGCAATGAATGGAATCTTGATTTTTTTGAAATTTTTCTATGCATCTATTGAGATGATCATGTGATTTATGTCGTGAATTGTTTTTATTTATTTATTTTTTGTTAGAGGATTATAGTTATACATAGTAGTAGGGTCTTTTTGAAAAAAATTATACATGTATGGAATTTGATTTAAATCCCTGTTTCCACTTTTTTCTGCCCCTCCTCCCTCCCCTTACTCTCCTTCCTCTATTCTACTGATCTTCCTTTTGCTGGGTTATTTTTGATTGGTACATATAAGTAAAAGTGAAATTCCCTGTAATACTTACAAATGTATATAATGTGAATTTGTTAAATTCATTCCACATTTCCTTTCCTTTCCCATCCTTACCCCCCCCCCCCATCTCCTTCTACTCTACCAATCTTCCCTATATATTTGATTTACTTCTTCCCCCGACTGCCTTCTTTCTCTTATTTTGCCCTAGCTTCCACATAAGAGAGAAAACATTAGATTCCTGATTCTGGCATATTTAATTTATGATGTTCTCCATTTCCATCAATGTACCAGCAAGTGCCATACTTATTTTATTTTTTTATAGTTGAGTAAAACTCCATTGTGTGTATGTGTGTGTGTATGTATGTATGTATATATATATATACCATTTTCTTGATTCATTCATCTACTGATGTGCATCTGGACTGATTCCATAATTTGACTATTGTGAATTTTGCTACTATAAACAATGAAGTGGCTGTAGAGCTATACTATACTAATTTTTGTTCTTTTGGATAAATACCAAGGAGTAGGATAGTTGGGGCATATGGTGGCTCCATTTCTAGTTTTTTGAGAAATCTCCATACAGCATTTCAGAGTTGTGCTCATTTGCAGTACCACCAACAGTGTATGAGTGTACCTCCCCCTGCCACGATCCTCACCAGCATTTATTATTTGTGATTTTTAGTAATTGACATTCTGATTGGAGTGAGATGAAAGCATAGTTTTGATTTGCAGTTCCCTGACTGTTGAGATGTTTGAACATATTTTAAAATCTATTTCTTGGCCATTTGTGCTTATTTTGAGAAATGTATTTAGTTCTTTTGCCAATTTATTGATTGAGTTGTTATTATTTTTAGTGTTATGTTTGAGTTCTTTATATATCCTGGATGTTAACCTGGCAGAGGAGTAGCTGAGAGTCTGCATTCTGTAGAGACTCCCTTTTCTTAATCATTTCCTTTGCTATGCATAAGCTTCTTAGTTTGATGGCATCCCATTTATTATTTCTTGGTTTAATTTTTTTAAGCTTTAGGAGATCTTATTGAGGAAGTTGATACCTGCACCTATATGATGGTGTTAACCCTATGTTTTCTTCTAGCAGTTGCAAGGTTTCTAGTCTAAGTCTTTGATCCTTTTGATTAGACTTTAGTGCAGGGTGAGAGAGGAATCTAATTTCAGGTTTCTACATATAGATAACCAGGTTTTTGGGCACCTTTGTAAAGTATCAGATGACTGAGAATATGTGGTTTTATCCCTGGCTTATATTCCATTGGTCTTCATAGGTATTTTAATGTCAGTACCATGCTGGTTTTGTTATTATTGCTTTGTAGTAAAATTTGAGATAGAGTATTGGGAGGACTCCTGCATGGTTTTTCTTGCTCAGAATTGCTTTAACTAGTCTGGGTCTCTTATTCTTCCAAATGAATTTATGGACCATTTTATTTCTATTTCTGTATAGAATGTCACTTGTATCGATAGGGATTGCATTGAATCTATGTATTGGAGTATGGTCATTTTGAGAATACTAATTGTGCCTATCCAAAAACATAGGAGGTCCTTTCATCTTCTAAAGTCTTCTTCAACCAATGGGACAGAAGACACAGTGACATACATACCCACATAAAAACAGTTATCTCATACCAGACAAAGGCACCATATAAACATACATTAGAGAAAAGCTAGCCTCTTCAACAAATGGTGCTGGGAAAACTGGAAATCCATATGTAGTAGAATAAAATTAAACACCTATCTCTCACTCTGTACAAAACTGAACTCAAAGTGGATAAAGAACCTAGGCATTAGACCAGAGACCCTGTGCCTACTAGAAGAAAAAGTAGACCTAACTATCATGTTGGTTGAGAAACCAATTTCCTCAACAAGACAAAGTGCAAGAAGTAAAATAAAGAATCAATAAATGGGATGGAATCAAACTAAAAAGCTTCTTCACAGCAAAGGAAAATATCAAGAATGTGAACAGATACCCTATAGGATGGGAGAAAATCTTTGCAAACTATACCTCAGATAGAACAATAATCTACAGGATATACAAAGAACTCAGAACAACACCAGAAAAATGAATAATCCAATCAATAAATGGGCAAAGGAACTGAACGAACACTTCACAGAAGAAGAAATACTAGTGGTCAATAAATATATGAAGAAATGTTCAATATCACTAGCAATTAGAGAAAAGCAAATTAAAACTACATTGAGTCCATTTCACTCTAGTCAGAATGGCAATTATTACAAATACAAGAAACATTAAATGTTGATGAGGATGTGGGGGAAAAAGGTATACTTGTATATTGCTGGTGGGACTGCAAATTAACACAAGCACTCTGAAAAGCAGTATGGAGATTCGGAAAACTTCAAATGGGATCACCATTTGATCAGTTATCCCATTCTTTGGTATATATCTAAAGGACTTAAAATCAAAATACTATAGAGATGCAGCCACATCAATGTTTATAGCAGCTCAATTCACAATAGCTAAGCTATGGAACCAACCTAGATGCCCTTCAACAGATGAATAGATAAGAGACATACACAATGGAATATTACTCAGCCTTAAAGAAGAATGAAACTATGGCATTTGCAGGTAAATGGATGGAGCTGGATAATATCATGCTAAGCGAAATAAGCCAAATCCCCCCAAACAAAGGCTTAATGTTTTCTCTGATAAGTGGATGCTGATCCATAATCCAGGGGGTGGGAGGAGAGGTAGGGAAGAATGAAGAAACTGGATTGGGAAGGGGAGGGGGAGGTATGTGGGTGGGAAGGATGGTGGAATGAGACAGATGTTATTACCCTACATACATGTGTGATTACACTACTGGTGTTACTATGCTCCGTGTACAGCCAGAGAAATGAGAAGTTGTGTTCCATTTGTGTTCAATGTGTCAAAATGCATTCTACTGTCATCTATAACTAATTAGAATAAATTAAAAAATAATTTTAGATGTCAAGTGCCCAAAAGTAACAGGATGCAACTAGTAAGAACTATGTAATCAAGAAAGGCCTCTCTATATTATACTCATGGAAATAAACCAATCCCAAAGAACCAAATGCCAAGTATTTTCTCAGATATGCAGATTCTAGTTCACAATAAAGGTGAGGGAAGAATAGAGGTAATTTGGACTAGACGGAGGGGAGTGAAGAGAGGGGAGTGGGCATGGGGGTAGGAATAATGGTAGGATGAATCAGACATTATTACCCTGTGTGTGTGTGTGTATGATTACATGACCTGTGTAACTCTACATCATGTACAATCAGATGAATGAGAAGTTGTACTTCATTTATGTATGATGTGTCAAGATGCATTCATTCTACGTCATGTATAACTAATGAGAACAAATTTTAAAAATACACACATACACATACATAAAAACTCAAACTTAACAAAAAACCAAATAACCCAATCAGCAAATGGGCAAAGGAACTGAACAGGTCGTTCACAGAAGAAATATGAATGGTCAACAAATAATATGAAAAAAAATTTTTACCATCTCTAGCAATTAAAGAATTTCAAATTAAAACTACACTCCAGTTAGAATGGCAATTTCTAAGACTATAAGTAATGATAAATATTGGTGAGGATGTGGAGAAAAATGCACACTGATACATTGCTGGGGGGACTGCAAACTGGTGTAACCACTATGGAAAGCAGCATGGAGATTCCTCAGAAAACTTGAACCACCATTTGATCCAGTTACCCCAGTCCTCAGCATATACCCAAAGGACTTAAAATTGGCATACTATAATGATGTGGCCACATCAATAGTTATAGCAGCTCAATTTTTGAGATGTAATTTTAGGTTATTTGGTGACTTTAATGAATGAGCTCAGCAATAAATTTTCCTCTTATAACTGCCTTCATAGTGTCCCAGAGATTTTGATAGTTGTGTTGCTATTCTCATTTACTTCAAAGTTTTGTTTTTTTTTAAATTTCATCCCTAATTTCTTCTGCTATCCCTTGGTCATTCAACAGCATATTATTTAGTATCCAGGTGTTAGAGTAGCTCTCTTATTTTTAATTTTATCATTGATAACCTAATTTTATTTCATTATGATCTGACAATGCAAGGTATCATTTCTATTTTTTATATTTGATAAGGGTTTCTTTATGGCATAACATGATCTATTTTAGAGAAGGATTTTGCTGCTGAGAAGAAAGTGTATTCAGTTATTAATAGATGAAATAATCTATATATGTCTGGTAAGTCTAAATTATTAATTGTATTTTTTTTTATTACTGTAACTTCTTAGGTTTTGTTTGGAGGATCTGTCCAGTGGTGAGAGAGTCATATTAAAGTCATGGGTATTATTGTATTGTAGTCTATTTGATTCTTGAAATTGAGTTTGTTTGTATGTATGTAGATTCTCCATTGTTTGGGGCATATTTTTAAAAATGTTTTTAGTTGTAGATGAACACACAGTATCTTTATTTTTTGTGGTCCTGAGGATCAAATCCAGTACCTCACATTTGAGGCAAGTGCTTTACCACTGAGCTACAGCCCCAGCTCATGGAGCATAAATATTCATGATATGTTTTGTTGATGTGTAATTCCCTTAAGCATTATGAAATGACCTTTTTAGTCCCTTCTGATTAACTTTGGCCTGAAGTACATTTATCTAATAGAAGGATATAAACTCTTGTTTGTTTACAAGATGAATGTGAATGATGTGTTTTTTCCCATTCTTTATCTATGAGGTGAATCACTTGGAGTGAGCATGTTATTGGGTCTTGCTTTTTAATATAATCTGCTAGTCTAAGTCCTTTGAGTTTAGGCCATTTACATTCAATGTTATTATTGAGAAATGATTTTTATTCCCTGTCATTTTGATTTATTTCTGGTTTTTTAATTTGACTTAGTTTCTCCTCTGATTGAACATTCTTCTAGTGTAGTTCCTCCCTTTTTTGGTTTTCACTTTTATTTTTCATTTCCTCTTTATCAAATATTGTGTGTTTTATAGTGCAGGCTTTCTAGTTGTGAATCTTTTAAAGTTTTGTTTATAGTAGAAGGTTTTTACTTAATCATCAATTCTGGAGCCTAATTGTCCTGGGAATAGTTTTGTTGGCTGGCATGGATTTTCTTTCAGACCCTAGCTTTGAGGGTCTGGGTTGAGTAATTAGCTGAGATCCCAGAGTGCTTTCCCTCTAAAGTGATCTGATATTTTTCTTGATAAGCCTTTAAAATTATGGCCTATTCTGTATGTTAGGCATTTTCATAATAATGTACTTTGGTATGGGTATTTTGTAATTTTGTGGTCTTGTAAGCCTCCTGTATTTGATTTTCCATTTCATTCCTAAGGTTTGGGAAATTTTCTGCTATTTCATTGAAAAGACTGTGCATTCCTTTGGTTTGTATCTGAGCCTTCACCTATCCCAATATATTTGAAATTTGATCTTTCATGCAATCCCATGTTTCTTGGAAGTTCTGTCCATGGTCTCTTAACATCTGTTCTCCATGATCAACTATATTTTCAGGATTATATATTTTGTCTTCATTGTGTGAAACTGTCTTCCATGTGGTCTAGTTTGCTATTGATAATTTCCATTGAATTTTTAATTTGCTTTATTGATTCCTTCATTTTAAGGATTTTTTTGCTTGATTTTTTTCAGAATCTCTTTATTGAAGTGATCTTTCACTTCCTATATTTTTTTTTCTGATTTTACTCCTTAAATCATCCTTTTCCTCAGAAATCAGTTGAACTATAAGTATTCTAAACTCCTTGTTTGGGGCAATTTGTTCCCTTGGTTTTTCATGTTTACCCATCTAACAGTATGGATATGAGGCAGTAGAGTTTCTACCCTGTGGATTTCTAATCCATGAAGTTTCTAGTACTTCATCATTTAAGGAGAGAGACAAATTATAACAGCAATCAGTGGGAACCACGTACAGTGTAAACCCAAATAGTTCCTGGTATGACATCTACGATGTTAACTGATCACATCATTTTTGTTTATTGTGTCAATTATCGCCCACAGTAATAACAGTAACATTGCAAAAGGGTTTACAATTTTGAATGGTGGACAGGGAGAGAACAGAAGTGATATAGGATGATTATGAGGGAGGAGGTAAGATGATAGAAGTAAAAAAGGAAGCGTGAATGAGAATAATAGAGATTGAAGAAAAGAGTATCGAGGGAAACGTGAGAGAAAAAATATATAAATTAAAAAATTTAAAAAATAAAAGAATTCAAAATACAACTGAAATATACTAATCCAACTTCCTAATCCTAAAAATATTGATCCATGAAAAATAACTGGCTTCAAAAATACTAGAAATTATTTAAAAAAAACCCCAAACTAAATGTGAATATGTGTAAGTATCCATGAACTTTCTCAGCAGTGTTAGGTAGTGTGGTCTAAAGTGTGATGCCTGTTCCATTCTCAGGGTGGAGTTGCTGAAAGGTAAGAGGAAGTCCCATAGACAGAACTCCTGGAGGCAGGGTTTAAGCCTAGGTAGTCTCTAGGTTCTTTGTTGATTGGCAATTGTTCTGAAGATTTTTAAATCGGCATATATTCCAGGCCCAGCAGTTGCCAGTCCACATCGGAAGAGACTGTATTCTAGGGATCTTCCCTGGGTTCCACTTGTGTGGTGGAGAAGCCAATTCTTAGTCACCTCCATCACCTGCAGACCCCATGTTTCCTGGTCTTGGGTTCAGTTTCCAAATTAAATCTCTCCTGCTCCTGCCCTTTCAAATTCCCAGACATGCACATTTCTCCAAGAAAGTCTTGCAACTAGATTGGAGGGAGAAGGAGGTAAGCTAGGTGGGTTTCCACAACCAGTATTCCCCTGTGCGAAACCCTTTCCATTTTCTCCTGGTCACTTGGGCACACTCTATTTCATGCAGACTGGGTTTGCCAGGCCTGTATTTTGGGCTGATCTTGGGTTTGCCAGAAATTGTCTTCCTCAGTTGCTGGCCTCTTTGCAGCAGCTGCAAAATGGTTCCTTCCTCTGTGCTCTGCCGGCAGCCAGGAGAGATGCAATTTCTTTCCCGCATAAGGATATTGTGCAGAATGTCTTTCAGGTCAGCCGGCAGGGCAGTGTCTTTGTTCTCTGATCCTCTCCAATCAGACACACCTCAGACCTCTTAAAATGTGGGCTCCTTTAATTCCCTCATCCCTCCACTTTGCTTATAGAGGGACTGCTTTGGCTAGCGTTTCGGTTGTTCCATGGTTGGTGGCACTGGGGATCTCTCGTTATTTTTTTAATATCCAACCTCCTGAGTCCCTGATCTGTTCTGAATGTCCAGGTTTAAATCCCATTAAAGTGACCCCCACCTTTCACCCACCTTGTTGAGAAGCTTGTTTGGTCTGCTTTCTTGCTTTTACACCATGGAGCTGCCAGGATGGCAGCTATCTGCCATCTTCCCAAGCAGTTTCCAACAGCTCCTTTTTTCATCTCTAGTTTTATTAATTGTGTTCTGTGTTACTAAGATTTCATCAATCTTATTTATCATTTCAAAGAACTGACTCTTAGTTGCCCTGATCCTGTGTATTTTTTTTTATTAATTTTGGTTCTGATTTTCATTTCATGTCTTCTATTTTTGGAATTAGTTTGTTCCTTTTCTAAGGCCTTGAGCATAAACTTATTTATTTGGGATATATATTTTTTAATGTAGGCATTCAATGCTATAAGTTTTCTTCTTTCATATTACTCCAGAGATTTTGATATATTGAATCACCGTTCTCATTTTTTCCTAATAATTTTTCTTCTATGATATGCTCTTCACTTAAAAAAGTATTGTTCAATCTATGCATTTATGTGACTTCTATTAGCTTTGTTACTGTTGATTTCTCCTTTAATTCCATTATGATCTGATAGGATATATGGGGTTTATCAAAAATGTTTTTCATGATCTATTTTAGAAAAAATTACACAGCTACTGAGAAATATAAATTTAGCTGTTTAGAAGTGAAATATTGCATAAATGTCTGATCTGTAGATATATTTGATTTATAGTATTACTTAGGTTAGTAATACATTGATTTTTTTTTTTTTATGTTTGGATGACTTATTTATTGATGTGTGTTGAAATCACTTGGCATTATTTTATTGGGGTTTAGCTCATATTTCGTGAAGTGTTTTTATTTTTTTAAATTAGGTGCACTGACATTTGTGGTATATATATTTACTATTACTGTGTCTTGTTGGGTTGTTCCCTTTACCAGGACTACTTTGTCTCTTATTATTTTTTGCCCAAAATTTGCTTTTTCATGTGAGAATAGCTACTCCTGCTTGCTTTTGGATTCCATTTGCAAGAATTTTTTCCATTCCTTTACCTTTATCTTGTGGGTGTCTTTGCCTATGAGACAAGTCTTTTACAAATAGCATATAGATGAATCTTGTCTTTTGATCAATTCTGCAATCTTTTTCTTTTAATTGGGGAGTTGAGATCATTTACATTCAGTGTTATGTGTTTGTGTTTTTTTGCCATTTTTAATTGTTTGCTATATGTAATTCTGTCTTGATATTCATTTACTCTTCTAGTGATCTTCCTCTATTTGTGTGGTTTGGGGTTGTTTTTAAGTTATTCTGTGTGCTATATCTTTGAGTATTTTTTGTAGGGCTGGCATGGTGGTTTTGAATTCTTTTATCCTCATCATAGAAAGCTTTATTTCCCCATTGATTTTTTTTTTCAAAAACAGCTTTGCTTGATATACCAATCTTGACTGAAATTGTTTCCTTTAGAGTTTAGAATATCACATTCCATTTCTCCCCCACCCCCCAATTTTAGTGTCTGAGTTGAAAATTTGGAGGTGAACCTTATTGTTTGCCTCTAAATGTGACCTGATGCTTTTCTCTTCAAGATCATATTTCCTTATTTTTCCTGTTAGATATTGGGACTATGATGTGTCTTAAAGAATTTATTTTTTGATCTTGCCTCTTAGGGTTTTTTTATGTTGATGTCTATTTCATTTCTGATATAGTAACCCAAAACCTTCTCCATATCAATGAGAATGTTCTTGATGCCTTTAGCCTTTATCTCCATGTTTCTTTCTATTCCAATGACTCTCAGGTTTGTTCTCTTCACAATGTCCCAGAGTTCTTATATATTCTGGTCATAGTTTTTAATTTTCTCCCCTTTATTACACTCTGAGTATTCAAGTTCATGTAGCCTGTCTTCAAGGTCTGAAGTTATATTTTCTATACAAGCTAATCTTTTGATGATTTCAAGTGAATTTTTAATGATTCATTGTGTCTTTCATTTTCAGGAATTCTGATTGGTTTATTTTCCTTTATTTAAATAGTTTCTCATCTCCTTATTTGCTGTCTTAATTCATTCTTTAGTTTTTCTTTCAGTTCATTGAATAACTTAATAATCAATTTTTAATAATATTTCTCTGGATTTCCATCAACTTTAATACTTGTTTGATCCTTTGGGAAATTGTGAATTTTTTTTGTGTGTGTAGGGAGATTTGTTTGCCTGTTTCCTCTTGTTTTTAGAGGCCTTGGACTTATGCACCAATTGAGATGGACTCTCCTTTCTCTTTTATGTTTGTCTTTTTGTGTGTAGTTATTTTATTTATTTTTTGTTGTTCTGAGACTTCTGTTTTTAATATGTAAGCGGGTGTCTAGGTTTGTGACATGAGTCCCTAGGTTTGTGACATGAGTCCCTCTGGTTGTTCCTCCTCGAAGCCTGGTTGTTGGTGTGGGTTTTTTTTCCTCTTTAATTGTATGTGATAAAGTTATGTTGAGGCTCAGGTGGGGATAGATCTTGTATGGGATGAGATTTACTTTTATTTGGTTGACTTGTGAGTATTGTTCTGTAGCAGGATATCTACTCTGTGAACTAGAAATATCCCTATAACTTTCCAGCCTTTCTTGGGGAAGTGTTATTCAGAAATAGCATTAATGTTAGCAACAGATGTATAGCCTTAAAATAAGTTTCTGGTGTCTACTTTGACTCTATAACACTATAAGATCGACGGAGTCAGCTTTTAGTGACAGTATCAACAATAAATAGGAACTAGATCTGGCATTAAATAGCAAGCAGGCATCTACTATGTCATCCACTATATTAACAATTACTGCAACATGAATGAGGTATGAATTGTATAAAATATTTAATTCTATTTAGCAGGATAATAGCCCCTATGTGAAGAAAAATTAGAGAGGAAGGCAAGATAAAGTTTGAATTAGCAAAAAAAAGTGAACATAGGAGAGACATTAGATAGGTAGCAGATGTTATCTGTAAAGGAGGAGGAATAAAAAATTAAAAGTATTAAACTGAAAGAAAGAGTGAACAGGAAAATTTGACACCTAGTGGGGCAAGAGATTGAAGAAGGGCAATGAGGGGAACAAAAATCAAGGTGTGAACAAACACAGCAAATGTAAGATCTAAACAACTCGCACCCGTGTATAATTTTACCTTACCTAGGCCAGCCAAGACTAAATAATGAAAATGTGCAGAGGAAAGCAGTTAAAGTGAAGGGATAAAACCTATTCATCCAGTGAGCACACCCACACCCAAATCTCACAGAATGGAAAAAAGTAAAAAGCAATACAGTGAAATTATATTTAAAAAAATAAAAACAATAAAATAAGAGTATATTTTAAAAACAGGGTGAATACAGAGAAAAGAAAGATAAGAAATTCTTGAAAAAGAAATGGGACTTTGTTAAGGTGGTCAAAACTTTTGGCAGGTATGGATTTTTGTTCTTTATTTTTGGTATTGTACTTGGCTCAAGGGTTGGGGTTGTTTAAAACAAACAACAAAAACCCAATGCCTTGATGTTCCTCACTTAGCTGTCAGCCATTGTGGTTAGGAGGCAAAGTTGAGTGTAGTATATCTAATCTGAGCTTCCAGTCTTCCAGTATAGGATGTGATAGACTGGGGCATGCTGACAAATAGTGTATTTTTAGAAACATTTAAAAATTTTTAGTTTTACATGACAGTAGGATGTATTTTGGCAGAAAATATAACTTATTCTCTTAGGTTCCCATTGTTGTGGTCATACATGATGTGGAGTTACCCTGGTTGTGTATACAAATACAAGGCTAGGAAAGTTATGAGATAGCGTGTTTTTGTAGTGGAGGTGGTTCAGAGTTCTAAATTGGAAGTTCCTGTACTTGGGGTTTAGTTGTGTCTGAATTTTGGAATGCTACTTGTTGGTTTTTTGAGATTTGATCCATATTGCCTATTGCCTGGGGGATGCCAGTCTCTGCAGGATGTCTGGGTCTCTAGGGCCTCTGCTAAAATCTACTTTTGGGTGTAGGAAATAAAGCTCCACAGGTTTCACCTTAACTACTATGAATGTGAAATACTGGAGGTTGGTCCTGGAGTGCAGATGTTCCTGTGTGGCTGCTATAGGCATCTTCCCAATAACTCTTATAAAATGACTGCAATAAAGTAAACTTTCTTACTTATTGTATAGAGACTGGTCCAGGTATAATTTTATTTGTGTGGATTTCAGTCACTTTGGTTCAGGTACCTCTGGGAATTTATAATAGGCAACTGTTGGTAGCTTCGTTTATGGGCTTCTGATCTTCTGTCTCTGTTTGCTCTACATAGAATGTTTCCCGTGCTGCACAGCTAATATTTTCACATTGGAGATGTTTTCTACACCTACAGAACGCTTTCTATGCCAGCAATCCTGCTTCAAGGTACCCCTGGGGTGAGAGATTTTTGGGTTTTCTTTTACTAAACTGTTTTTCCTACCAACTCTGTGTCCATTAAAATTAGTCTTCCTCTCTAAGTCAAAGGGTTTCCCAAGGCAATTTTTCTTTATTTTCTTTTATCTGTCCTTCATGCAGTCTTCTGTGTTCCCCTTTCCCTCAGTAGCCACTGCTACTATTGCTTGCAGCAAAGCTTGTGCACCTCTAATATATTATTTCTTATATGATGCTCTGTTTTCTTTTGTCTCTATGGTTTCTTTTACAATCCAGTATTAAGTTTCAGTGAGTTCCCTTAGTTACCCACTTCACTGAGGGGCAGTCTTCCCACTTTGTATATCTGGTGTTAAGAAACTGCCATCTTCTCCTCCTGCCCCCACTATAATTACATTTTTTGATGAATTACTTTTCTTGATTTGCAAGTTGAACCAAGCTTGAATTTCTTGGATGAAACCAATTTGATTATGGTATATAATCTTCTTATCTTTTTTGAATTCATATTGCTAATATTTTATTTAGAATTTTTGCATTTGTGTTCATCAGGATTATTTGTAGCTTCCTTTCCTTGATGTGTGCTTTTCTGGTTTTAATATTAGGGTGAATACTGTCTTTGTAGAATGAATTTGGGAGTGTTCCCTCCCTTTCTATTTCACGAATACTTTGAGGAAGATTGGCATTAGTTCCTTTAAAAGTCTGGTAGAACCCAACTGAGAATTCATCTGGGTTTTTCAGGCTTGTTGGAAGATTTTTATTGCTGCTTCAATCTCATTGATTGATATTAGTCTGTTCAGGTGTTTGATATTTTGTTCACTTTGGATAAGTCATGTGTATCTAGAAAATTGTCTATCTTCTAGATTTTTCCAATTTATTGGAATGTGTTTTTATTGGAATGTGTTTTCTAAAGAGTTCCTAATGATCCTTTGGATTTCATCAATGTCTGTGGTGATATCTCCTTTTTCCTCTCCAATTTTGTTGATTTGGGTCTTTATCTTTCTTTTGGTTAATCTTGTTTATCTTGTCAAGGATCTAATTCTTTGTTGTATTGATCCTTCATATTGGCTCTTTACAACTCTGTCATTAATTTTGGTTCTGATCTTAATTATTTCCTGTCTTCTATTGGTTTTGTAATTACCTTGTTCTTGCTTTTTCCAGGGCCTTAGATGTAGCATTGGATTGTTTATTTGGGATCTTCTTTTTTTTTTAATATAGGCACTTAATCTTTCCTCTTAGAACTGCCTTCATAGTGTCCCAGAAATTTTATTGCTACTCTTGTTTGAGTCTAGGAACTTATCTCTCCTCTTATTTTTTCTGTATTCCATTTATTATTCAAGAGTATTGTTTGATATCCATGTGTCTGTGGATTCTATAATTTTTGATATGTATTTCTAATTTCATTCCACTAAGATCTTATAAAATGCAAGGTATATATTGATTTTTTTGGTATTTGCTTTGTAACATAAAATGTGGCCTATTTTTGGAAAAGCTTCCATGCATTGCTAAGAAGAATGTAAATTCAGCTGTTGTAGGATGAAATATTCTATAGATGTTAGGTCCACTTGATTTATAATAATATTTAGTTTATAAGCATCTTTATTGATTTTTGTTTGGAATACCTGTCTGTTGGTAGTATGATTGTATTGAGGTCTACCTGGGACTTGGTGTCAAGGTGTGTTTCTTTTATGTAATTAGGTACACTGACATTTGGGGCATTTTAAGATATAATGTCATATCTTATTGGATTGTTCTCTTTAGGATGTAGTGACCTTCCTTGTATCTTTTTTTTTTTCTTGAAGTCTGGTTTATTAGACATTAGAATAGCTACTCCTGCTTGTTTTTTAGACCCTGTTTGCATGGAATATCTTTTCCATCCTTTTACTTTCAGCTTGTAGATGTCTTTGCTTGCTTATAAGAAGAATTTCTTGCAAATAGCATATAGTTGGGTCTTGTTTTCTTAATCCATTCTGCCAGTCTATATCTTTTGAGAGTTGACATCATTTTCAGAGTTATTTTGAAGAGAAGTTTTTCTGTTCCTGCCATTTTACTTTGTTTCATATATTTAATTTGGTCTTAATTTTCATTCTCTTAACTTTTCTTCTAGTGAGCTTTATCTAGTTGAAGGTTCTGGGGCTGTTTTTGAGTTCCTCTGTATGCATTACTTCAAGTATTTTCTGTAGCATTAGCTTAGCGGTCATGAATTATTTTATTATTGTGGAAAGGTTTTACTTCTTTGATTTGAAGTGATAGCTCTGCTAGATTTAACAGTCTTAGCTAGTGGTAATTCAAGCTCTGAAAGAAACATTATCTAATACTAGACACTCCTTGATTTTATAGTCTGAGCTGAGGAGTCAGAAGTGAGTCTTATTAGTTTACTTCTAAATGTGACCTGGCATTTTTTTTTTTCTTGTGGTTTTTAATACCCTATTCTTACTGTCTGTTAGGCATTTTGATGGAGTTTCTTGAAGTTCTCTTTTGATCTTATTTATTTGCAGTTCTATGTGATTCCTATATGAGGATGTTTATCTCATTCCTAAGGTTTGGAAAATTTTCTAGTTCACTGAAAATATCTTAATGTCATTAGCCTATATTTGCATGTTCTCATCTATCTAAATGATTCTTAAGTTTGATATCTTAATGTTTTACCAGAGTTTCTGTATGTTATGATAATTATCTTTTATTTTTTCATCATACTGAGCATTCAAGTTCACTCTGTTTTCAAGGCTTGACATTGTTTAATATGTAATCTAGATCTATTGGTGATACTTTCAAGTGAATTTTTTGTTTTATTGAATCTTTGATTTCCAAGAGTTCTATTTGGTTTCTTGATAATATCTTTATTGTTTAGCTCATTGTGTTAGCTTTTTGTCACTGTGACCCAAATACCTGGCAAGAACAATTCACAGGAAGAAAAATTTATATTGGCTCATAGTTGTAGGCTGAATCCATGGTTGCCCTCATTTGTTGCTCTGGACCTAAGATGAGGCAGAACATCTTGCTAGAACCTCCAATACATGCTGAGTAGAAATGGGGAGGATGGACATCCAAGCCTCTTTTCTTAGAGGGAATGCACCTTTCATCATTAAACATGTTAGATGTGGATTTTTTGGAGGATATGATCAGGTTGAAAAAATTTTCCTTTAATTCCTAGTTTTCTTTTTAATAATAGTGTTGGATTTTGTGAATGCTGAGTTGAGAGGGCATGTGTTTTAATTAAAACAATTTTTTTCTGGTACAATTGAACCCAGGGCCTTGCACATGCCAGATACGCACGCTACCACTAAGCTACATCCTCAGCCATTTTTGTTTTGCTTTGAGACAAAGTTTTGTTAAGTTGCTCAGGCTTATCTCAAAATTGTAAGCCTCCTGCCTTCAGCTCCCAGATAGTAGGATTATAGTGCCACTGTATTCTGTCATTTTTCATAATATTAATAATGTTTTATATTGAGTTTTTTTTAGGGGGGATACAAAACAACCTTGTATCTAAGGTTAAATCTTACGTGTCATGGTTATAATTCTTTGTTCATTTTGTTGGATTCAGTTTGCTAGTATATGGTTGAGGGTTTTTTCATCCATATGCTTAAGAGGCATTGGTCTTTAATTTTTTTTCTTGTGATAGGATATAGCTTTCATATGAAGTATGATAAATAGGAGAAGGAAGAGAAATAATCAGTGAGCTAATTTGGGCCTGATGTTTTCTAAGCAAAAGGGGGTTATATCAGACAAATTTTTCAGACTTCTTCTTAGAGTGATCTCCTGCCTATTTAAATTTTCTGCTTGTTGTAGGGTTACTTTTTGCAATTCATGTTTTTTAGTAAAAATTGGTTATTTTATTGAAATCTAAAAGTTTTTAGCATAATTGATAGCAATCTTTTAAAATAAATACTTGGTAAGTTTTGTCATCTTTAATTTTAAGTTTTGGGACTCTACCCCTCACCCCTAGGGTGTTTTTTTGCTTTTTTTTTGGTCTTGTGGATTGAACCCAGGGCCTTGTTGTATATGCCAGGCAAGCACTCTGCCACTGAGCTCCACTCCCAGCTTATTCCTTCTTTTATGTTTATTATTTTCTTCCACTTTATTTAGGCATTTTGTTCTTTTATATATTAAGTCAAACATCTATTTTGTGCTTTAGTTAAATAACAGGTGATTTTACTTCTGAGTATCAACTGACTACAGTGTAGAAATTTTGTTATGAAATCTTTATAATCATATACTTTGTGATTATAGATGGGTTGCTTATTTGCCCTGGCTAGAACCTCCAGTACATGCTGAATAGAAGTGGTAAGAGTGAACATCCACCATTTCTCTCTCTCGGCCAATGCTAAATAGTTGTTTTTGTTATTGTTGTAGCTAGTTAAATTAAGATAGTCCACTTGTAGTTTTGGTATTCCATTTTTAAAGGATATAAATTGTACATTTTGGGGGATCATCTTTAAGGTTTTCTGGTTCAAAGTCCAAGGTTTTATGAAAAAAAGTTGCATCCCCCCTATTTTGAGATGCGCCTTTTATCCTATGTCAATATTTTAAATAGCCATCCAAGGAAACACTCTAGTTATAGATCAAAAGCTTTTGAGGGTGTTTGTGACCTCACTAGGCTCAGCTCAGCAACCTTAGCATTGGAATTGGATGCTTAATATACCAGTTTGTGCCAAAGTTATGCCTTTTGCAATTTCTTTCCAGGATGGAAATAAAGCAGGATGCACCTGAATATATATTGAGGTAGTAAGTCTTGGATGTGGCCATAATTAAACCTTGTATAGTGCTGCCAATCGTATTCAGTGGAAAGGTCTTTATATCCATAGATCCTTAAGTGGGTGGAAGAAGGTCACAGAATGTTTGGGATGTATTTCTGATCAGTTTAGATAGCAGTACACCAAAATGTAAAGGATGGGGAGAAGAAAATAAAAATCTGTTTTCATTTTCAGCATCACACATCAGACCCCAAGATCAGAGTGCGTGCGTGTGTGTGTGTGTGTGTATATATTTGACACCATGAAAACTTTCAGTTATTTGGTGATGGGAATTGATGGCTAATGCCCCAGTCTTCTGATCATCAGAGTCTCAATTTGCTTAATTTGCAAATAGATTTCTAAATATTTCCTCAGTGGGAACCTAGTGGGATTGAGCTGTCATTTTGCAGTGATACAGTTCAGGAAGATACATATCATTGGTGTTCCCTATTCTCTCTCACTCTTCTTGGATCTCATTTCTGCTTCCTGTGATTGCCTCCAAAATAAATGATTTGTCCCCAAATTCTCAGCCCCTGTCTTTGGGGAAACTCACATTTTAAAGTAGATAAATCTGAAAGGTTTTCATTATGAAAATGACATAATTTTGAAGTAAAGTCAGTTGCTGGGTCACTTGTATACTTGCTATACTGCTTGTTTCCAACTGTAAATTAGATGTCCTGTTTCAACTGCTATAGGATTGTAATTCACATCATTGCCTGTTTTGGTCTGTGGCCTCCCAAGAGAACAGATCAGAATTCATAGAAACCAACCACAAGAAGGGAATCATGCAGCCTAAAGGCTTAGGAGAAAACCCTCTCATCACTTTCCTTTTCTATCTCTGGGTACAAACTTCTCCTCTCAAATGCAGCTCAGGCCTGGACATTTCCAGAAGAAAGGCTTCTGGGGTGTGGACTCTATTTAAAAAATAGAGCTGTGAAAGCATTCAACATTCTCCAATGAGTTACCCCACTTTTTAAATGAAACTAATACAGAATAGAATGGTAAGGGGTTTAACAATTCTTGATAGATATATACCTAGGTTGTCAGATTCTTGGGAAGTCACTCACTAGTCAGAACATACAACGTATTTTTGCTCAGAAGAAAAGCTCATCATGGTAGGGAGCCAGGAAGGATTGAAAAGACCTGTGAGGTGTCCAACTGTAGCAGCCAACACCAAGTCCCAATAATGTGACCTCACAAAAACCAGTGATCCCCTGCCTCCAGTTGGCCCAAAGCCCAATATATCTACTTTTTTTCTCCCAATAAAAAGTTGTTGCCTTACCTGCCATGCCTCAGGCATAGGAATCAATGCTTGGGCTACAAAGATGCACAGGACAGATCCTTGACCTTGAGGAGCTGCTTGTTCCTCCCTGACTAGTCTTGGGCCCCACCATCCTGTGCTCAGGGAGGAACAAGCAGTCCAGCACAGTGAGATGAGTGTTCTAACAGATGTATGCATGAAGAGCTCTGGGCGCCCTGGGAGGAGGTGTTATCTTCTCATGAGGCTGTGGGAAGGCTTCAGAAAGCGAGGCATGAGTTGTGAAGGAACAGAAGAAGTTTTCTTGGGCAAAGAAGTAGAAAAAAATTATTCCTGGAAAGAGAACTGAAGGCACAGAGACATGAGAAGACCTGGCAGAGCCTGAGAGCCAACAGCTCCGGAGTAGAGGTTGCTAGTTGATGGTGACCTTTGGACAGATTTTTTCTGGGACTACAGAGCAGCTCATAAATTTGAGCCACACTTAGAAATGAAGATGTTTTATGAAAAAGTTCAGACTTCCAACTTCTTCTGGTAATTTTTTTTTTCAAATTTGGCCTCTATGCTGTTCATTCAGCATAAAGGAAAGTGACTTTCCCATTTAGAATAATCTGGGCCCTGCAGCTGATCACCATGTCCACTCCCAGCCTTGGATTCAGGCACACATATGAGCTGCAAGCTTCCATTAAGCAGCTGCATTAACTCAGATGCCTGCGTTACTTCACCTCTGGTGAAGCATCACTGGAAATTAAAGAGCAGGGCAGGAAAGATTGGTAGAGTCAGACTAGCAACTGTGGGAAGCCATTACCACTCCTAGGACTGGAGGGAAAGGTGGAGGGAGTGTTGTTAGGAAGCCTGGTGAGTGCAGGCACTGGTCAACCTGGGCCTCCAGAGCCCTTGTGAGGTCATAGTTAATTCCAGAGACACAGCATTGGAGCAAGGAGGAAGTGAGGATGTTGTACCCGCTATCCCATGTCTCCGTTCCTACTGGATGAACTGGAAGCCACAGGGCAAGTCCACAGGGGCCAGCCTCCTGAACAGGGAGAATGAATTTGAGAGGAGTGAATAACTAGCACATCTTAGCACCTGGGGGGTGGGAAAAGCCAGAAAAAGCCCTCTCTTGATAGTCCTTCAAGCTGTATGGGGACACTCTTCAGGATGGTTAAGCCACAGACCCCAGTGTCCACAGAAGGCAAGAAAGAAGGGTAGGCAGGGCCTGAGATCTCCTTCCATTTGGGAGGCAATGGGACCCACAAGACAAGAGGCAAGTAGAGGCCCAAATCTGGGTTCACAAAGATTATTCCAGAGAGCATTGTGGAGGTAGAGGCTTGGAGTTAGTGGAGCCTCTATGGGTCTAGTTCACCAGGGGACCTTTCTGTCCCGGTGGTCAATCTGCCTTTGCTTGATTACTTCAGTGTTCAATCTGCCTTTGCTTGATTACTTCAGTGTTCAGGAACAGAATAGAAGGCTGCTAAGGCCAGGAGAGGACTCTGATGATGAAAAGTAGCTTGTACTAAACTAAAATCAACCTCTGTCTCCTAACTCTGCACCTTGAAGCCAGACTGGACACTTCTTTACCTCTGAGGATAGTTTTTCTCACTCTTCTGGGTCCTTAAACACTTTTTAAAAGCTGATATCCTAGGATCATCACCCTCTAGAGGTGGCCCCACTTGCCACCAACTCTGGAACTATTTCTCCTGACATCCCTCCCCATGTGCCTTTTGCCTTGAACTAAAGGCCCTATGCCTCCCTTGAGCTGGACAATATATTAATGGCATTTAGGATCACACTAGATCTCTATCCCTAGAATCAGACTGTGCATGTTTGTTTTATCTTGACTCCCTGAGATAAATAGGCAGTGCCTGTTTAGGCACTGGAGGCTCAGAAAGAACAGTAACACCCCAGGGTAAACAGCTGGCAGGGGCTGTATTCGTACCCTAGGACTTGGCCTCTGGGCCTCCAACAGGCACCCAGGAGCTCTGCACCCTGGCTATGGGGTTGCTTTTAAAAAGGATGGTGGGAGAGTCATGCTGCAGGGGAGGGGACTGTCTGCTTGCTCTGTCCTGGTAGGACAGTTTCAGTGCTGCTGGCTCCTCACAGCACCATTCTCCTGGGGTGTCACATGCCTTGATCCCTGTATTGTGCAGGACAGATCAACAGCTGAAGTCCCAGTCCTGAGTTAGTGGAGCAGTCTTTTGAGCAGGTCTGTTTCCCTTCCTCTTAGAGGGTTCCCCTGTAGGATCTGAGAAGATGGAGGATTTTGTGGCAGCAGGAGTACCTTTGGTGCCAGGGCACCCATGCTCCAGGTCTGGTGCTTCCACTGGAGCCAAAGAACTGCCGCACTGCCCCTGCATTTCCCTTTTATTCCTAACTGCAAAATTTGACTTCTGGAAAGCTATGCATGACCTCAAGAACCTGCTGTGTGGCACTCCTTACAGGTCCCTGTTATTTTTTCCCACCGCACTTCTTTGCTTTAGATGAGTCTACAGAGGCCCAAGCCTCTGTCTTCCCAGGGGCTAACATCTGCTGGATATTAAATATTCTGCTGGGCATGGTGGCACACACCAGTAATCCTACAGCTTAGGAGGCTGAGGCAGGAGGATCACAAGTTCAAAGCCAGCCTCAGCACCTTTGTGAGACCCTATCTCAAAAAAGTGTGTGTGTGTGTGCGGTGGGGGGGGGGGCGCTGGGGATGTTGCTCAGTGGTTAAGCACTCCTGGGTTCAAACTCTGGTATAAAATTTTTTTAATATATAGTATCCTTAAGGGCAGATGAGAATGGGTAGCAAGGAACTCTGAGCACCAGGCGTAATGCCTCTTCATGCCACTTGCTCTCTGGGGCTTGTTGCATCCTAGAAGACAGCAGGATTAGACTAGAATCACCATAAGAGATTTTTAAACAATGGCAGGGGTCCATCTTATATATTCAAATTTCATATTGATCTGGGAGAAGATATATTCTTCTCTGACAATTGGCAAGTTGCTCCCTATTTCTTGGGGCAAAAGACTGTGGCAGAGATCTAGGAGCTTGTTCCAAGTAAGTTCTGTAAAGAGTAAATGTAGAAGAGGGGGTTTCGGGAGACGGGGGAAATAAGCACTGATGTTGGAATTCCAGGTGGCTGCAGGGCAAAGAGCTTTGAGCTGGAGTGGAGGCCAGGTCATAGTCAGACACAAATGCCCCAACACTGTCAGGCAGGAGTCAGGGCACAGAGGCCAGGAAAAATAGAGGTCTAAATCTTGAGATGGCTGGACCCCAAAGAGTCTAAAACATGGATAGTTTGGTCAGTTTTTTCATTTTTGTGACCAAAAGACCTGACAAGAACAATTTTAGAGTAGGGAGTTGTATAAACCAAGGTCTCAGTTTATAGATGGCTGACTCCATGGCACTGGGCCCGAGTGAGGAGGAACATTGTGGAGGGTGTGGAGGACAGCAGCTCAGGACATAGCACTCAGGAAGCAGAGAGAGCACTCTGCTTACCAGGAATGGATTATATACCCCCAAGCACTCCCCCAGTGACCTACCTCATCCAGTCACACCCTGCCTGCCTATAGTTACCACCCAGTTAATCCATTCAAGTGGATCAATGCATTTATTATTTCATCTGTAAACTTTCTTGCCTGGCCTTATATACATGAGCTTTTGAGGGAAATCTCATCTCTAAACCACAATAGCGAATTGTTTTTCAAATTGTCTAATGCAAGTCACCTGAATAAATGGGGAAAGGTCCAGCTTTCCTCATGTCAAAGGTACTCAAAGTTCGTAGGTACTTTGATGGGTCCTCATTACCCCAAGCAGGCCAGTATACCTGCCTAGGACCAGAGATGGGCAGTGGACACAGGGTCCAGGGGGCAGGCAGCCTCAGCAGGAAGAATACTCAGAAATTGAACAGAAGCAAATGTGGGGACTAGTGGAGAAACCACAGTTAGAAATAAGGCCTTTGGGTGTCCTTGAAGGCCGGGATCATGTGAGAAAGATCAAGTAAAGCCAGTTGCTCTCTCCTCTTGAGAGCTGGGTAAAAGCTTTGTTGAGGGACAAAGACAGACCAAGGAACTTGGATTGAAGTGTTAAACAATTTTAGAGTAGGATCCTTGGTCCTCTGGGCCTTACTACAAAGAGCTTGAAACTTTTTTTGGACCAAGATTTCATGCTATTCAGCATCTATTTCACCCTTGCTTCTTCATGAGCAGCTCATCTGTTGGACATGTGAGGCCCATGCACACATGAGAAGTGCAGAGATCTACTGTGGGGTTTCAGGACCAGGGCTGACAGCTTTAGAATAATTCCTTACAGTCAGATACTGGGCAGCGGGGAGCAGAGTGAGTGGGGAATATGATGGGAGATAGGCCTGTCTGTTCCTTCTCCTAGGTAGAGCAGAGAAATCCTGATAAATTCAGTTGTCACTTTCTAATGGTTATTATATTTGAACCATGAGAGATAAATTAAGTTTCACATTCTCTGCAAAGTTTTTCCTAAAAACATAGGCCTACACTAAAATTTGTTCTCACTGAGTCCTCCAGCACAGAGGGTCTCAAATTTGAGCATGTACCAGAATCACCTGGAGGGAAGGGAGATACCCTTGGAGTTGAGTAGGTCTGGTCTACTACCTGAAGATTTGCTTTCCTAACAAGTCCTGGGTAATCCTGCTGATCTGGGATCATGCTTTGAGAATCATAGGTACTAATACACACACTCTGCCTTGAAATGATTTATTTGAATTCTGTCAAATATACTAGAATTATTTTCTTCATGTTAGTCAGTCTTTCCACTCAGAACTCAATTCCTTTGTGACATGGATTGTATGTTATCTATTTTCCTGCACATCAATGAGCACTGTTGGACACCCTATAGATTAAATTACTTATATATTAGGAAGAACTTCAGAAAACTTGATTTCTTCAAGCAGAGAGGGGTCAGCTATGGTGAATGACAGGATTCCTGTGTTTTACAAACATCATTTACTTTTTTTTTCTTATCAATGTCCTAATCATGTTAAAGAAAAACTCCAGTCTTGATTTAGGAAAAAAGTGTTCATTCCTTCATCCTTCCAAACAAGGTACAGTACAACTGAACAACAATGCATATTCCTGAAAAAACACAACCGTATCTTATATTGTTCCCTACTCTTTAAGTATAATTCAGATATTAAGGAAAAGAGCTGCTAATCACATTAACACATTACAGGAATCAAAATTACCACACAAAATAAATTAAAACATTAAATATTAACCTTTTCAGTGCAACATATACAGAAGTCAGAGTAATAAGTTCTTAAAAAAAAAAAACCAGGTTTGTTGTAATGAAAAGTTGAACATTTCAGTAAATTATTACACTAGGAAGAGGGGCTTCTTTTCAGTACTCGTATGTGTGTGTGTGTGTGTACACAATACTAGGTCTTTTCAGAAAGCCTAAAGTAAGATCAATGGCTAGAGAGAACAGGTCTTATGTTAGAACGTTAAAAACGAACATGTTTGCTTGTTTCTCTGATGTGCCTCTTGGTTCTGGGCTGGTTGATCATTCTCCCTCCTTGGCTGGACATATAAGAAGAGAGAGAAATCCCAGAACCTACTAAGGGGTTGGGCCTCATGAGCAATGTTAAGGGATCATTGGTCCATCCCTGGCAAATTACCTGGAAAAAGCAACCAGTGGCTCACAAGTCCTGGAAAACCTGGCTGGGAGACATCAGACTGTTTTCTACACTTGCTAAGCACATCCTGCCCTCCCAAGAAGTTTCAGTACTATAAATCCTCCTCCCTCACCAATGTGGGTGGATGAATGTCAATCCCTCCTCTTTTTCCTCGCTCAGAAAAAAAAGCACCCTAGAGTCATTGTGCCCACCTCTTCTTCTGGGACAATGGCCACCCCATCCCTTGCTTAGTTCCAACTGTGTCTAGCTGGAGCCCTGTCTTCCAGATAGGAACTGACTGCTGAGTATCTTTCCAAGTAGAAACTGTTTCCTGTCAGTATATTTAATGTTACAGTCTATAGAGCAGAGAGTACATCTAGGTTTTGTAAAGGTTTACAGGCCTTTAAAATTTTTTTTTTAATGGGGGGCTTTTCATGGTCTCCTGACTCACTGGAAATAGCTATGTTCTTCGCTGCTAGATGTGTGACTGCTTACCAGGTCAGGCCTCTGGTATGGTTACCTTTTTGAACACTTGGCCTTCTGGAGGACAAGGAAACAGGAATTCTGCAGGGATGGCAAGTTAAACACATTTTTATGCTAAGAGAATATTTTTATAGCTAATCAAGGGACTACTATTGCCCGGAAATGGTACAAAAGGTACAATTTGTCATCATTTGACCTCTAAAAGAGAAATTGGCAAAGAATCCAGGTTGTGGACAATGGTCCAATCAGGCCTGCCTCAACCTGACTTCAGCTTCTGACCCTCGTCAGACCTGCTGGTTTACAAAGGACTGACTCAGAAGGCACTTCTGAGGGGTATGTGCATTTGAACCCCATCACTATATGAGTGGACAGGCACAGGAACAAGCACTGGCAGCTATGATGGCTGGAACCTGAGAACTGGAACATTCACAGAGGCTAAATCCGAGGTCTTTGTGGGGAACCTCTGCTTCCACCAGCTGTCCATCCTCGCACCTCTGCCAAGTCTCTTGGATGCCAATTACTGATAGCGTCTTTAGGCTGGATATTGGTGCTTCCATCCATTAGGCAAAAAAAATTTTTAAAAAGCCCCAAGAAATATTTCCACATGAGTTCATACTCTTTAAAAGCAGCCAGACCTCCCAGAGTCTCCAATAGGCCACGAAAGATTGTCTTAACATCAAAGTGACATTCTTTACTTAGTCTAATTCAGGATCTCGGAATTTTAGGAGGGTCTGTTGAGAAAGCTGAGTAAGAAACCAGTGTCAGTTGATTGGTCTCTGAGCAGGAGGCTACAGTCAGGTCTTGGCCCACTCATCTGCTGCTGTAGGGCTGACCCAGTGAACACAATTTGAACCTATTATCTTTAACATTTAAAACACCTGGAGCTGTTCGGGGCAAGCTCTGAACAGACTCAATTTCAGCACTTAATGCTCATGTGTGACATCATTAAATAACCAAAGTTAAGACAGGTGGGATCATTGTCTTGCAAAAAAAAAAATCATAGAAATAATAGACTAAGGAAGTAGTTTTCTGATAGAAATTTCAAACCAACTTGACATGTTAAAAGTCCCTTTCATGATGTGACAAGATAGGTGCACTGAAGGGCTAATAGGTGGGAGTCTTTCCCTTTTCATTGTAGGAGTTTCCTTGCAGAGGAGTTCATATATTATTTCATTGCTATTCTGTTTCCAATTTTGTCAGTTTGAAGGGACTCACACTGGACCAGTGGGTCATAATGTCATCAAGTCTCGGGAGGACAATTTTGCCTCCTCTTGAGCAGAAAGTGAGAGACTTCTTAGTATTTTAGTTAATAAAACTGGCATTCTGAATGGAAGGGAAAGGAAAAACCAATAGCATGTTTCTCCTAATGCTTAAAAATAAATAGGAAAGTTAAACTTCTTCTCTTAAACATAAAGCAACAAACCAACCAAGCACAACATGGAAAATAAAGGACTGGTCCCCTTTCATGGATTCAGCCTGAAATGCCCATGGCTTGCTAATGCCCAAGCTGGGCTCATGAGGAAGCTGATGCTTTACCAGACAGTAGAGGTTGTATTTACTCTGTGTACACACACAGGCCCTCCTGTCCTCTCCCCACAACAGAGGGGACAGGTCCTTGCTGCTAGAGTTGCTAACTTTTCTACCAGAATGTACCCTGGGGCATTTACCCATTTTGTGTCTTTAGATATCATGAACTCTGAGCCCCAATTTTTTGCTTCTGTCGGAACCCTGTCCTCTGGTTCCATCCCCACAGCCCTTGGGAGGCTTTCCCCGAGACTTAGCTGTCTCAAAGAGGCCAGACATTTCTAGTAAGTCTAACTTATCAGTCAGCAATACATACATCATTAATTCCTCTGGAGGGGTTTATGCTCTTTTACATTGACTTAAGAAATTAAAAATCATTATCCATCTAATAAATATGAAATTATCTCCAAGGGTGGCAACAGTATGGGAAGGTCTTCAACATCACGTGTGCATGGCAGGTGTCAGGCTGGTTGAGGGCCTTGTGGGCGGAGGACATGCATTTTCTTAAACTTGTCTTCATCGTAACAATAAGCCATTTCCTCTTCACCACTTTCTATGCCATGTGAGAAAACAGTAACAACAATAGAATCTCCAGTATTGGGCAGGATTCTGTTGAGGGGAGGTAGCCCATTAAGAAGAAATACAGCCTGGAATCCATGACTGGTGGGAGACCGTTGCACACACCCGATGTAGGTAAACAGGAAGGCCACTCCTTTGCCGTTATCACTTAACCAGTCTTTAAATTGTGATCCACTGACTTCTTTTCCAGAGCATACCAAATCCAAGCAGACAGAGTTCTCGATAGAGTTTTGAAGGCCCACAGAAGATGAAAGGCTGCACAGGTGATCACAGGCAAAGTAGGAAAGGTCTTCTGGCAAATCCCAGGCATCCCTGGTGCTGCTGACCTATAGGAGGCTTCTCTCCATCAGGCTGCCACAGTCCACCTGGCCAAACTCCTCCTTGGGGCTCCTCAGACCACTGGCAGGAAGGAAAAACAGGTTAATATGCTGTGGGCCAGACCTAAGCCAAGCTGGGAAGGAGACTTGGAGACGGCATTAGCTAATGCCACCAGGTTCTCTTGAGCAGTTAGGCAGAGTCTCAATCCTGCTGTCTCAGCCTCAGGGGAGCACTTCTGAAATTGTGCTTTCAATGCCAAAGGAAGTCAGCAAGGGTGACAAAGTGAAATGAGTTGTAGCAGAAGAGAAGGGAGATGGGAAGGTGAATGGACCCTCTCATTAGTGACTCAATTCAACCTAGCTTGTTCCTCTGAGTGGTGGCTTGGTGGGCAGCCCATAGAGCTTAGTGTAAAATGCCTTCCCCCTAAGACCATACAAAAATGGACCCATTGCCGGGTGCAGTGGCGCATGCATGTAATCCCAGTGGCTCAGGAGGCTGAGGTGGGAGGATCATGAGTTCAAAGCCAGTCTCAGCAACAGTGAGGCCCTGTCTCTAAATAAAATACAAAATAGGGCTGGGGATGTGACTCAGTGGTTGAGTGACCTGAGTTCAATCCCCAGTACCCCCACCAAAAAAAAAAAAGACCCATTATTTTTTAGTAGATGCTCCCTAAGGGTTTCTTCTGGGGTTGATATAGTCCTCAGCTCCTGAATCCAGCTCAGCCTGGTTAGCTACCTGCCCTGGTTTGTCTGGTGGTTCCTCTGGATATGTGGAGGGGAGTGCCCTGGTTCAGGGTGAATCACATCTTCAACAGGGTTTGTGTGTAGTACCCCCCCCCCCCCCCCATTCACCCATCCTTTAGGCCCAGCTGGCCTGGTGGCATGCGTCATCTCGGGGAGAGGGGTTTCACCTTCAGTGGCCATCTCTGAAAAGCCAGATCCATTCCTGGCTCAAAGCTTACTTTCAAAGGTGGGGAGAAAAGTGACATTAAGAAGAAACTTACTCTACCCCATATGACTTCTGAGAGTCAGACAAATGCTATAAAATCATGTTTTCTTAAAATGTTTAAACATTTTTATATTGTTGTTACAAGAAAAGAATATCCACCTTCATTAGCTCCATGGATGGTCCCTCAAGGTAGTGGAAGAAGAGGGACTTCAAAATCCCTGGTCCTCAATTTTTTACTGACTCATTGTGGGACCCAAAAGGCCCTCAGTGGACCCAGTTTAGCCACTGCATTACATTATCCTCTTGAGGATATGCATCCATTAATCCTTAGAATGTTCTGAAGATTTAGGAAGTCTACAGCTCTTAAGTACTTCTCTTCCACAATTACTAAGGTTACTGAAATAAAAACCAGGGAAACAAGGCTACTGGTCCTCCAACTCCCTCCACAACAGATTGCCATGAGGTTTAATGAACACATGAGTATCTGCCTTTTTCTCCCTGCCCTCTCTGTGCAACCGGAGCATCTGAAATGCCAACTGTTTCCTACACATTCCTGGTGGATTGGACTTCAGCGATTGTCTCCTGACCCCATTACTTCTTCAAAAGGAATTTTGTTATGAGGGACTTGGATGACATAGCATCTCTGGAAAGGCTGTTGATGTGGGTGAGAATTTCCATAGGGTCTGGATAAAGTTTTGACTCCTGGAGACCAGAGCCAATAATGCTCAGAACAGGGGTCCTGAGCAGCCTATTGGCCTCATATCCAGAGATCCAATCTTCATGGATGTTGATGAAAACCCTAAAACAATGTTAAACTTAATGGGGAACACTAGGTCTAAGAGTGTGAAGGTCCTTAGAGAACTTTCACTGGCCAATGGAAAAGGGGAAGAGAACAAACATTGGACTATCTATAATTTGGTATATGCTAATTATGTGCTTTGTGTCAGTACTCATCTGACTTATACAGCATCTTCTTAAGACACAGGCTCTCTAATATTGACTTGTCGCAGGTTACACAGTCACCAGTAAGGATGAAAGAACTCCTTTCTAAGTCAGACACACCTTGGAATGAACCCAAACTGACTTAATAGAATAAAATAGCCTCCCCCCTTCCTGCTTCTTCCTCCTCAGACTTCTGCACCAACCCGGAGAAGGTGGTCATTTCTTCCCACCCAGGAGTGCCTCCTAAATCCCCCACGCAGCCCTCTACCTGTTTCTGAGTGGCAGCAAGCAGTCCTTCCCTTCAGGAGGGCACTGGGCTTCTCGTGCCGGCAGATGAGGGTGCGGCACCACTCACAGTGTTTTCGGACCTGGCAACAGCTACAAAGGAGGAGAGAAGATGGTGTGAACTGGAGCTCAGCGGGAGGCCTGGCCAGGCAGCTCTAAGACTCAACTAGCCTTCCCGAGGGTCCTCTAGAAGTTCAGGCACCAGAGGGAGCCCTTGAAGACTGGTGGCCTTTGGACCTGATGCTGGCCCACAACAAAAGACCAGCACCATTTCTGAAGCTCTGGACTCGCCGGGCTACATGGTTGTCAGAGGGGGCTGACCAGCCACCCAGCAGCTTTCTCCATAAAGAACCAGTTGAGAAACTCCATGAATGTAGTGGAATGACCATTAGGCTTGCGCTCAGTCACCACCCTCAGGCTGGCAGGACTGCAAGGATTCGGGGGGGGGGGGGGTGGTCATTCACCAGGCATTGCCAGGAGTGAAGCAGGAAACTTGGATGGGCAGAGTTGGCCCATGGAAAGAAAGAATGAGTCATGGATCTCAATGGCTTTGAATCCTCCTCTGAGGACCCAAATTCTCTCGTAATGGAAAATCCAACTTCTCTGTAAACCTGTTACCCGGAGTCTGGAAGCATAAGGGTTAAGAAGGCTCCTATCTCCCTCTGTGGGCAGGAATGAGCAGTTTCCAGAGTTAGCAAGCCCAAAGAACTGAGGAGCCTGGAACAGGAGCAGGGAGGAAAGTACCCGGACATTCATTACCACCTCCTAGCCCTGGGTTCCATCCCCAGTGCCACCGGGGAAAAACAAAATTACCTAGAGACATTGTCAGCTGTTTTCCTTGGGCTACCAGCAAGGGCTCCATTCCCATTCATTATAATCTTAATGTATATATGATTAATGTACATGGGCTGGGGGAAGTGTCCAAACTGATGTGAGCCCAAAAGCAGATGCTGAAACAAGCCCGTGGCTGTGTCTCTTGCTGCCAGGTGGTATTTTCAGAACCCCACTCCAGCCCCTCTCTGCCCTGCCCTGGAATATGAAGCTAGGAAAATTACTAAGCCCATGAAACTTTGGGCAGCAGTGCTGAGAAGGGCCCCTGAGGCCTTTCTGCCTAAGCTACTTCTGTCACAAATGGAAAATGAGAGGTCAGTGTAGTGTGGGGCCGGAGGCCCTCCTGAGCTACAGAGTCTGGGCTGTAACCAGCTCATTCCATGTTGGAAAGAGTTTAAGGCCTTGATTCTAGGTCTAAGCCAGGCAGACTTGCCCTGGTCATTTCCCAGCTAAGGTGTCCCAGGGCAATGGAATCAAGGCATCTAGAGCCCTCTAGCATGGGAGAGCTGGTCTCAGCCTGGACTGTGTGACTCAGTAATACCCTCTGTCCAGGCAACCAGAAGCTTAGTTTCTAGTAGGGACAGGGACAGCAAAGAGGTGGGACTGGCCACTTCTATGGGAATAAAAGATGGTATCCAGGCATCTAGATTTTTCTTGTCCCCACAGAATCTGAAAAAGTTAGTTTTTAAGTCTCTCTTGAAAGACCCACAGGGGTTCATAAGGATAAGAACCCTCTTGGCTACGGAAACAGCTAGCTGGCCATGGGAAGTGAGGGCAGCAGTACACTAGGTGACTCCTGCTCCCCTGGAAGGGTCTCTGAGTTGACAGTCTGGGATGTGCCCCACCCAAACCAACGCTTCTTGTCTATTCCCCACAACCGTGCTTTCCCAGGATGCCTGCAAGGGGAATGGATTCTGCCTAGGGAGGAAGGAAAGGCCACCTCAGTGCCGACTCTATCCTCCCTCACTTAGTGCTGACTTGGCCCGGGGGAAAGGTGTGAGCAGGCCGTGGCTACTGCCAAAAGCTGGGGCTCTAAGAGGCTCCTCATTTGTTGTCAGGAACCAGAGGCATGAGCTTCAGCTGATGGGATAGTACTGGACTAACAAACCAACAGGACGGAGCCTGTTTTTGAGTGAAACCTAGGCGCCTCTAGAGGGGGAAGTGCGGCTTCCTGCATTAACATGTAGCTGTGTGTGTACTCCAGCTTTGCTACTGTCTCCACCATGACTCAACCAGCACTGTGCTGACCTGAGAATTCCTCCTGAGAACTCCTCAGAGTTCTTGCTCTCTGACTCAGACTTCAGATATTTCCAGGTAGGAAATCCAGCCTAGTGCTGGGAATACAGCAGAGGGTATTCCCAGGGTCTCTGATTCTGGAGAGCAGTTCCTTGGGTAGAGCAAGCAAATGAGGCCAAGATGCTTGTGAAAAGGGTTTCCCTGAGTCTAGGGCTCAGAATAGCTGGAGGATAGAACTCTAACCCAGAAACTGGACTTTGGAGGATGAAGAAGGCAGAGTGGTGGGGAAAAGGGGAGGCTGTGCAGGTCATCAGCATGTAAAAATGGTGACAATGGCCTTTGATGGGACTTTGGAATTGGCAAAGTGCCTTCTGCAGAGAGAAAATGCTTCTTCTACTGCCCAGAGAAGTCGGGGAGCTGTTTCCAGTTCTCTCTGGGGGCACTTGTCCATCTCATCACTATCCTCAAGGCTGTACCCCAACAGTGGAGAGGGAGTGTGCCTATGGTTTGACATTGGCTTTGAGCAACATACAGACCCACCACAGGGGCCCCTCCCAGGATGCGCCAGGCCCTTACACAGCTTGGCTGCCATGCTGTGCCAAAAGTCATCATAGTTCCTCTAAGCTTTGCTGATGTTACTCATGGTTCATAGCAACCAGCTGTGCTGAGGTAGCCCTGTTAAGTGGCCAGGGAGCAGAGGTCCCTGGTAGGGCAGGGGACCTGACTTGGGGGCAGCAACTACTCACTGTATCAGCACACATGCAATGATGAGGACAGCCAGGGCCACAATGGAGACCACCACCAACGCAGTGATAGCTTGCTTCTTCTGGCTGGCAGCCACCACGGCCAGGAGGTCTGCGTGCTCACAGCGTGCACCCACGTACCCAGAATGGCAGCTGTGGAAGAAAGGAACATCAGCACGCTCCTGATAGAAGGTCTTGTTCCTCAGTGTGCAGGGAGGACCGGGCTGAAGCGACCTAGAACCCATAGGAAAAGCACAAAGGGGCCTTCTAGCCTTTGCTACGGGACAATGGTGTCCCTGCCACAGGCACTGCGTTCTAGGAGTGGGGGGACTGATTCCTATTCCTGAGCAGGAGAGGTGCTGCTAAAGCACTTCATAATTGTTACTGTGCTAAATCTTGGAATAAAGGCAGCAAATGTGTTTATGACAAGAACTTCATTTTAGCAGTTCATAAAAATCCAGGTTATTTTTAAACCAAATGTTTATTCAGAATTTCAGATGAGAGCAAGAAAATACATTAAAGTAGTTGGAGACATAGGCTGTGCTTAGCCTTTTTAAGTTGATTTAGTCCTACAAGTACTTACTTGCTGGGTGGCCCCGTGTACAGGGGGAACCTAGCACCACTACCTGGTCACTGTAGGACTGACTGAAGTTGCCAGCCTTGTGGTGAACCCTGGTGTCCTCATGACCAACAATACCTGGCCTACGTCCACTATAGGATCAGGGTGCCAGGAGGTCACATGTGTGAACGTACTGGTGCCCTCATGAACGTGCGCACTCATAGTGGTGTGTTCCTGCTATTGATAACTCTTCTGAGTTTCTCTGTCTTTGATCATGACAATAACAACCTCCTGCCTTGCACAAGTGGATCTCATCTCACCCCTGGTTCTCCAGGATGTGCTCTAGCCACAAGGAAATCTTGGTCATCTTCTTTTACAGGTATTCTCCCCTTCCCCAAGCATCATTCCTCTCAATAGAGGACTTGGCTCACACACTGGTACCTTTTTTATTGTCAGTGAAAATATCTGAACCACCATCTTGATTGGAGTGGGGGAGCTTTCTTCCCATAGGGGACTTTTTTGAGGGGTAGCCCCGCATCACATGCTGGATATAAAGTTTCAGTTTTGCTCTCCACCCAGATATGACAATAATAGCTGAATCTTTTTTTAAAGTCTGCTTTTTGATTAGCCTGTAACCTTTCCTTGTTCCTTTGAAGAACAAGGAAAACTGAAAGGGGATTAACAGTCTCAGGGCACCTGCCATGGTGCCAGGCTGGTCCCAGGGCCATTACACTTTTGATTCCCTTATTACTTCAGCGCTCCTGGGCAGCCAGACCAGAAAGGTACTTGGAGTCACAGGATAAACATAGTATGTTTCCCTGGAGCACAGATTTTTGCCCAATGTTAACAAAAGTTGAAGCATTTTAATGTTGAAAGAATAGGTATTATACCAGCTTAAGATTTATGGAAAACAAAAGATGTTGAAAAAGTTGCTACTGAAGGCTTTAGCTTGGGATGCCAGGGCATGAAGTTTTCTGTAACCTATTTAAAGGTAGTCATTGGTTTAAATTTAAGCATTTGTGCTTTTGTTTTGTTTGCATATTTAATTCTGTATTTGCCTTTCTTGCACCTTCCATTCTAGGGATATCAGAGGAGTTTGTACCCAGGTCTGTTGACCTGAGTTTGGGTGCTCTCATGTACCATGCAGCTTTGCCTATAAGAGCCTGGGGTGAGAATGTCAGAGTTATCACAGTTCTGGCTTTTGGCTTAGCCTTATAATCTTGAAAAGGTTAAAAAAAAAAAAAAGAATGACCAGGAGGACAGGAGGAATTAGCACTGACAAATAGAGGGCAGCATTTTAGAGTTCTAATTTAGCAAGGTGCAAAGGGTCTGCAATGTTTGGTAAAGGAGGAGGCTGAGGGAGAGCCCCTAGGATGGGAAATGCCCTGTAGGGCTCTCTACAGACCAGGGAGGGGAGTGCAGACCTTGGATGGTGGAGGGATCTCTAATGACTTCTCTTGGAAAAGGGTCGGGATCATTGAAATCTTGTTAAGAATACTCTCAGGGTTTGGAGTAGTGGGACAGAGGTGGATTTTGTTTGATTTTTAACAAAACAATGCAAAGACAAAAGTGACAGGGGACTCAAGGCTGGGAGGTGACTGGCTCAGGCAGAGCTGACATCTGAGCTGTCAGTGTCTAAAGAAAACTGGGCAAAAGTTCCTCCTCTGTCCTGTAATCAAGTTTATATCCTGTGGCTCCCTACCTTCCAGAGAGGCCATCTGCATTGTGGGCTTCTTCTATTTGATGTTTGGTGCCCCAACCATGCCAGGGTCCTAATCTACCCCACGGGCCCACTTTTAAATATATGCACTGCACCCAGCAAAGTGATTGGCACCTGGGCACTTAGAGGGCAGCCCTTCATTCATTCTGCAGCTGCATCCCATTTGTCAGTGCTAACTCCTCCTGGCCTGGAATATTCTTCTTTGCTCTCTTCCTCAGACTCTAACTCAAAGACCACATTCTCCAAAAACATATAATTTAGACACATTCATTGGCCCAGTCCCTCATCTGTCCATTTTCCTACCCCTCCTTTAGTGGCTCTTCCCAACCTCCTTGCTCCTGTGGGGCAGGGCCTGGTACTACAAAGTGCCCTGCTTCTCAGATTCTCTTTGTGAGGAGGATAAGAAAAAAGGTTTAGTAACACCCCCCCCACCACCATCACTTTTTTTTTAAAGAAACAGTTTGGAAAACTTATTTTTAATATTAAACTTAAATTTATGCTGATGATTTTAGGCATAAGTCACACTAGGAGGGAGAGTCACTTCACTGGGCTGTAAATGACTCATGCTTGACTCAGCTGCTGTCCTCTCCTTTACCCCAGGCATGTACTGGTTCCCATCTGGCTGCACATGAGAATCATCTGGGAAGCTCAGGAAAACCAGGGCCAAGGCCACACCCCTGGAGACGCTCGTTCAATTGGTCTGGGCACCAAGGCCTGAGACCCACTGAGGTAAAACTACCATTTAAGTGCACGGAATTGAGAACCAAGTTCATCTGCCCGTTTCCCTTTCTCCCTTGCTCTCTGAGCATTTTCCTAGGGTGGCAGCTGTACAATGGGCTCCCTCATAGCAGATGCTGGGGAAATAGGAGCAGTTGCACCCCCATTTAAGAAAATAATCTGAGGAGTTATCTGACAGAGGTAAATGGGAGATGTGTAACCGAACATCTTATGCCACTTGACCATTCTCTCTCCTGTCTTGGTCGTTGGTCAAACACAAGATTCTAGAAAGCTGGTTTGTTTTCATAATTCTGAAAATGAGGCACCGGAATCATATTGAAGCTATGTTCCCATAATAAGAGCAAAAATAAAGTCAAGTGCAAGAGAAAAAGGAAAGGGCACAGTTGAGGAGGGGCCAGGAGCACATCAGAGCAGCAAGAGGATCCAGACAGGTGGGTTCCTGGGGCTTTTTGTTTCTGTTGCTGATGAAGTCTGAAGGTTGCTTTGGTGCTTTTTGTAGGAGCAAACATTGTGGCTGTAGGCAAAGAAATACCTTTCTTTTTCCTCTGCTATGACATTTTGGGTCTTCCCTTTCTACCTGGTTCACGGTACGCTTTTAAAATGTTGAGAGATTTGAAAATACATGTAGTACTGTGTTCTTGAAGAAAAATTTTCCTCAACCAGAAAAGGAACATTTCCAAGCAAATCGGAAAGCACATAACTATAACAGAGCAGAAAGAAATGCAGCCCTAACCCCACTCATGACAGCCCAAGCCACGATTCCTTTTATGCTATTTCTATGTCATTTTAAGCATAAATTTCTCATTTAACATCCCTGCACCATTTTACCATCATTACCAAACAGTGCAAAAATCATTTAAAATGCCAACTTAATACTTTATATGTGTAGTTTGCCTCTCCAAACTCTAATCACTCAGACTCCATCCAACTATGATACTACAACTAATGCCAGGTGATAATCTCAAATGCAAACAAAGATGTGTGCACAAAGATAATGTCCTCAGGACAGGATCCCAAAGGTAGGTACAACATGGCACAGACTCTGCAGCCAAATTGTCATGGGGTCCGAGCCCTTTCCCTACTTATTGCCTGTGTGACCTTGAAGGAGTTAGTTAATTTCCCTGGTTCACAGATTGATAGGTCTTATTACTTTTGCATTTTAAAGATACAATCTCAAAGAGTTATGAAAGTTAAATGAGTTAGGCACTGTTTATTGCACTTTACAAGTGCTAAAAAGACCTCAATAAAAGAATGGGAACATTTTTAGGGCTCTTGAGATATATTATCTTCATAAGCAGTGATGTAGCCTCTGGTGAGAGGCTAGTACACTGCTTACTAGCCAACTCTTTTGGTATAGGTCTCAAGCTAAAGTCTTGGATGTGACAGTCCAGGACCAAGTTGAAATGGTTTAGAAATATGTTTTACATTAATTTGCCTTTAACATGGAGAAATCCCACAGGGCAGGGGGAGGAGTGGGTATACTGGGTCCAGTGGCATGTGTATTAGGATTTGCCCAGTCCTACCCTCTCTCCATTCCAGGGCTGGGAGGATGCTGGATCTGCCTTTGCAGCTCTGATCCAAGGGTCGTGTGGGATGCCTACATGTTTTCTACTCCTTTGAGCAGGAACTTACAATATCCCTGAGATGTGGTGATAGTGCCTAGGGCGGCTGATAGCACAGCATAAGAATTCAACTGTTTGCTAGGAAGCAGGCTTGCTTGGTCCCTTATGCTGTCCTCTAGAGCTTTTATAATGATGACAGAATTGTCTTTATCCAGTGAGTCTAATGCAGTAGCCACTGGCTAGTGTGACAGAGAAACTAAATTCTAATTAAGTCAATTAATTTAAATAGCCCCACATGTCTAGTGGCTCTTGTCTTGGACAGCATTTACTTTTGATAATTACTGTCACTGAGTCCTCATTATGAACCCATGAAGTATTAGCAACCCCATTTTATAAATAAACAAATTCAGGCTTAATAGGGCTAAGTCCCTTGTCTGAGAACTCAGCTGGATTTTAACTTGGGAGTGTCTGACCTCCAAATCCATTCCTTTGACTTCATTAGGGTGCCTAGTGTGACCCTACCTGGTACAGGTGGAGATGGGGAGAGAATGGGGATAAGCAATTTCTCCAGATCTGTGGATGAGAGGGACACCCTACTGCTTAACCCCTGCCCCTTGGCTAGGTGAGAAGATAATAGACCTACATCAAGCAGCTCATGTACCAGTAGGCACATGGTCACTATCTCCGGGGAGGTGGGCCATTAGTCATGGGCAGCATGCTGGTGCATCAATGGCCACCAATATCTCTGGAAGTTCGACTATTCCGATTGCACTGGAATGTGCTGTGGAATGTTTTCCTTGGCTAGCAGTAGTTTGTTTTCACACTCGCTGTGGGAAAGTTGTCAGGGAGTCTGGGGGCTGGAGCATTTGGTACAGGTGAGAAACTCTGAGCTAGCTGCCTCTGGTTGCCAACACTAGAACCCTTAAAACTTGTCACTGAGATGGCTTCCGCTGACTGTTTTCTTTTGTTTGAAGGCTTTCACAGGCAGCAGCCCAACAGTTTGAGGAATCCGCCTCAGGGAAAAGTGGTGCCTAACCACCCATGTCTGTAGCTTCACTGTCTCTGCACATTTTCTGCTAAATCTCTACTAGGACAGAAGAACTTCAGCAAGCAGATGGGCAAAGGGAGCCATAAATGTGCAGACGAACAGCCCGGGGCTCAGGTGAAGCATAAATGTTTGAGGATGATTTTTCACTACCTTTGGCCACTTTTGACTATTTTTTTTTTTCATTCTCTCATCTTACAGTACAAGATGTTATTTTTAGGTTTTTCTGGAAACTTAAGGACTTCTTATTAGAAGACGAAGTCTAAAAATGTATATTTTGAAACCATCTTCTTGGCTCACTGTGGGTTCTTTATAATGCTGTGACAGATGGGGCCATACCTCAAGGTATGTCAGTTTTATTGACCAGAATGTTGTGTGTGTCAGCTCCCGAAAGCTGGGGCGGTTCTTAGAAGCAGAGACAGAATGTTCTGGCTTTCTCTGCACGGACACAGTTTCTGGTCTAGTGGGAATTAAGTAGTTAGAACATTCTTCTGAGGACTGTAAATATATAAAGGTATAAGGTGTGGTCCTGTCCTCCAGAGCTTACGAGACAGCTCTGGCACGGGGCTCCCTTTGCCTCCTGCTAAGGGTGTGGCTGGGCACCCTGAGCATGCTGTGCAGGTGGGACCATACATCCCCCTGCTCCTGCCACCACCCTGCTAGGTCAGAGCCAGAAGGGCCTGATTTCAGATCCTGTCTAAGGGCTGAACACTCCCAGCCCTGGGCTCAAGTGGGTGACTGAGGGGAGTGCAGTGGGCTAGGGGAAGCAGAAGATGGAGACCGACACTGTGCTTTGGTGTTGGAGTATCCCTCAGAGAGGTGGGGGTATGTCTGAGTCCCAGCCCAGGGCTGCCTTTCTTCAAGAGAAATTGGGTATCTGCAGGGAAATGCAGAACCTAACTTCTAAAACACTGCGAATACAATAAAGCCAGCAAAAAAGGAAGTGGAGCATCTTCTACTGCCACATAGTCCTTGTGGACTGAATACTGCCCCCAGGATGCCAAAGTCCAGAGCGGAAACTGAGGTCAAGAGGTGGGAAGGGTTGGTGTAGCCATGCCTCCCCAGAGGGCCAGCTCTGCCCAATTGCCTTGGCTGTCTCATGTTCTTAGGAAGGACTTGTTAAAAGTCTGGTCAGAAGAGCTTGGGAATGAACCTGACCTTCTCTGGAAGCAGCTCTATCTATAAGGGGAGAAGTCAACACGTTCCTTGGAAACAAAAATGCTTAGTGATTTGATGTGGATTTTTCGAGCTGAGGCAGAGTGCCCTGTGGGCAGGAGCTGGAATAATTAGGGTGAATCCCACCTCTACCAACTCTGGGCAAGTTTCTTACCTTTTCTGAGCTTCAGTTTCCCCACGTCTACAATAATTTTTAGTGGAGAAGGACATGGTGAGAATCTATGAGAGGCTCAATGTGGAGTGCTAGGTACCATCCCTGACCTAAGCTACAGCTTTTACTGAGAGTTTATTCTTAGTAGACATACTTATCAGAATGGGATGGACAGTCACCTTTATTGAGCCAAACGCTGGACTTGGGATCCAGACAAGGGAGAGCAGCACACCTCCCCCCTCAAAACAAAAAACAAAAAAAACTTCAGCCACAGATAGTTACTGATTGGCTTGCTTGGTGGCCACCGGAAGTCTGCACTAGCTTCTGATCTAGTGCCGGGGAAGCAGACCTGAGCTTGGTGTAGAGACTTGTCTTTTGTCTCCAAAGAGGATCCTCCCAACTTGGCCAGGGCACACGGAGGCCCATTCTGGGCTCTGGAAGGGAGGCTTCTGGCTGTTACAGACAGGCTTCCAGAGCTGTGGTCAAACTCCCTTCAGTGCCAGTGTTTTTCCAGTGACCTGACTACTAATAAAAACAAACCCCTAATGTGCATTTTAATAAGAATGATAATCATGAGTAATGACAGTGCCTACTATCAACCGCATTGTGCTCCACTATCAACCTCATTGTGCTCCACTTTACTAGGTGGGGAGGGCTCTCATCTGGGGCAGATTCTTAGAGCTAAAAACATTCCTAGCAGAAAGGTTGCCAGCTTGTGTGTCCTCTCTAGGTGAGGCTCAGAGATGTTGAACATGGACAAGGTTGAACCCAGACTGGACTGTGGACTGAAAACCCTCCCACCACATCAGCCTGTAGCAGGCTCTCCTGGCCAGGTCCTTCCCAGGCTAGTTGCAACTAATGCCCTAAAGTACCCTGCCAAAGGACTGGGTTTTAAGAGCCATCGAATCTAAGCTCTGCTATGGGACTGGGCACAATCTCTCTGAACCCACCTTGTGGAGTCTTCATGAGATAACAATGGATTGTGCTTGAAATGGTGCCTGGCTGGTTTTTAATTAAATTTTTTGCATTATTTTGTACTATTAGGTTGGACTGTATGAAATTGCTGGCCCTGGGCCATTTTTGACCAATGAATATGTCAATTTCACATCGAACTGCTTATTAGCCCCCCAGGGACATTTGGCAATGTCTGTAGCGACACTAAGGTGGGTAGTGCTCTGGCCAGCTAGTGGGTAGAAGCTGGCAAACGTCCTTCAAGGCACAGTTCAGCTCCAAACAACAAATTATCTGGCTCCGAATGTCAACAGTGCCAAGGTTAAGTATAGGTTCTCCTAATTGTAGTTAACTACAGACAGTCTTAAAACATCTCTCTTCAAAACTTACATGGCTCCTACTGCCTGGAGGCCAAAGGCTCACTTCCAAAAGGCTCTGGCCTCCAACCTCGTCTCCTCCCATCTCATCCTGTTGTAGCTTCTGACCTGTAACAGCAGGTGCCACCCCCTTGACACTCCAGGCCTGGAGCAGCCTCCACTTGCCCAAGGAAGCTTTCCTCAAGTCCCCTTCTTACCCCACCTGGCTGACCACAGAAATCAAAGGTTGCTCTTTACTAATGTGATTCCTGGATTCCACCCCTGGAGATTCTGATGCAGGAAGTCAGGATGGGGCTCAGCAGTACTGTGGGGAGGTTGGCCAGGTGTGGAAGCCATGATGCATCTTTATGTACATTAATCCTTTGCCTGCACTTCCAGTTTAGCCTCTCTTCAGTCCAGCTAATGAAATAGAGTGCAGAGTCCTCGACACCTCTGGCCACTCAAAGGTACCTATCCCAGGGCCTCACCCTCCAGGAAGAGTTGATTAATTCAGGAATTTTCTCAACTTTGATGAATCCAAAAGTCACTTGAGATGTTTGTTCAAAATGCAGCCCAGGCTCTAACCTCCACAGGGGTTCTGCCTCAGGGGGTCTGAAACCTGGGTTTTTGGCCACCTGTTTCTGAAGCAAGTGGCCTGAGGCTCTGAACCTGAGCCCAACTTCAGGGTTCTGAGGAGTTTCTGGCAAGCCTTGCAGAGGCAAATGCTCTTTTAATCGAGTGCAGGATCACCCCCGGGGGCTAGGGATACTTACACACATGCTGGCTTATCCTCCTGCACCAAAAACCTGCAGGTTCCATGAAAGCAGAACTGAGTGTGGGAATCTGGGCATTCATTAAAATGTGACACCACTGCTGCGGCCACAGGCGGATCTGCTGGGGAGAGAAGACACACTGGGCTCAGATCTGGGCACAGATGGCGCTTGCACCCCACCAGTCAAGGAAGGCGAAGACCCTTATAGCTGGGACTTCCTGTCCCCGCCTTGGGGAACCCCCTCCAAAACTCACTTTTTGCCCCCACACTCTATAACTAGTACCTAGTGCAGGACCACAGTGCCTCCATTAGGTGCCTTCTGGATTTTCAACAATCTCTCCAAAAGATTTGGTATGATTCAAAGACATCAGAACAATTCCATCATTTCAACCCAAGAGCTACTTATTTCACTTTTATAATGTGACTGATCAATTTTTAAAGAAAATATAGCTTCTACTGGGTGTGGTGATACATGTCTGTAATCCTAACAACTTGGGAGGCTGAGACAGGAACGATGCAAGTTTGAGGCCAGCCTCAGCAACTTGGCAAGACCCTCTCAAAAAGGGTCTCAATATGTAAATAAATGATAGCTTTTATAAAAAAAATTTTTCAAAGCAAAATACCAGAAGGGCACAAAGGAACCTATGCCCGCTAGAGACAGAATAGTTAATGATGCAAAAAGATGTTCATGATATATTGTAAGTGAAGTTAGTGTGCTTCCAATAGGGTCTGTATGGTCTGAAGAACACAAATGAAATTTAAACCCAGAGGAGTCTGGGAAGAATACACTAAGCTGGCAGCAGGGCTTCTCTTGGTGCTGAGGCCAGGAGAGGGGAAGCTATGTGTCTAAAGCAAAGGAATTCACATGAGAGCAGCCCAGTCCCATTGGGAGGCCAGGAGGGGGCAGGATCAGGTCTTCCCCACAGTCTGGGCACCACGCCTGTCAGGCATACCACACGGACAGGCTGATGACCAGCACCTGAGGCTTTGCTTTGGTTGATTTTTTTTTTTTTTTTTTTACTCCACCATTGGCCTCATTCTGTCCAAGTGGCACTGCTGGCAGCTCCCTCACCTTGGCAGGTAGGTTTCCATTCTGTTTGGGGAGACTTTCCTACTTATTTATTCCCCCCAAAACATGACTTTTGGAATTCTTGCTCTGTGAAAAAGGGCAGAATATTTCACATTGTGAGGTTTAAGGCCCAAACCAAATGTTAAACGCCCGTTGTCCTCTATTTATGAATTGCCTCTAGAAGTACCACATTTTAAAAATCCTATAATTCCACTGGGGGCGGGGAAATCACAGGCTGAAAACACGACGGAATCCTTGACACGGAAGGCAAGAGTGTAGTGGCTAAACGTGCACTTTGGAACCAGAGGGGCCTGGGTTTAATTGTGCCTCTGCCCCCTGGAATGGCATGCTTAGCCTCTCCTAGCTGGCTTCTGCATCTAAAGATGGGGGGCCACCTACCTCATGGGTGGCTCTGAGGTCTAGCCAGGTAATGCTTAGTAGGTCCTATACCCAATGAACTGGCTGATCTAGGCCACTGAGCTGTCTGTCTTATTATCCTCACTCACAGTCCTAGGATACTAATGAATCTCTGCATGGGGTTTAGACCCATATAGCATATCGTCCTCTTTCCCACCATAAATGTGGAGACATGGAGCTAACAGTTCAAATGTTCCCTCAGCCCTAGTCATGGTTGTGAGCACAAGTAGAGAAGCCCAAAACCAAGTGGAGATGTCAGGTCCGGGCCCCTGGCTGCAGGATTCTGGGGAGTGGCACTCTAGGGCTTCTGTGGTCCAATGGCCTCAGCTGACTGCAGTCAGCCAGCAGCCTAGAGGCTGAGGAACAGCGCCAGTCACTCCCAACAGTGGACTCTGGGGATGCTGAATCAAGGCAGGAAAGGTTACTAGTCTGCATCACTAGCTTCTCTGTGCAGACACAGAGAGAAAGGACCTAGAGACCAGAGGACCTAATTTAATTAAGATATTGAAAAGGCTTTTGATAAGCTCCACAAAAGGCCATTCAAACATTCAACCACCACCTAGTGGCTAGAGGAAGTCCCTTGTCAGCACTTTGAGCCCAGCTCTTCCAAGCATAGTTTGTGGATTGGCCAAGGCCTCATTCACATCCTGACAGCATGTTAGAAAGTCAAGGTTGTGAGTCCGCCCTGACCTACTGAATCTTTGAGGTGGGACCCAGGAATCTGGGTGATAGATTTCCCTATGATTTTTTTTAAGGAGTCAGGATTGTTTGTCCTGCAGGAGGTTCTGATGCACACAAATGTTTGAGACAAACACGCTCTCAGAAAAGTGACAGGAGTCCCCCAAGGGATCCTTTTTGGAGCTGGATATCTTCTGGCTTTTCAAACTCCTATATGGTACTAATGCCTTAAATCTGCTGAGCTGCTTCATGGTAGAGTGTCAACTTAATGAAGATACACTAAAAGAAATTCCTGGTTCTGACTTTTGGGAGCACTGCTCTCCAAAACTGCCTGATGAGGAGCGGGTTCTGCCAAGGTGGCCTTTATCCTCTACTGATGGGTACTTTGCCTATTATCATAAGTGTCCTTTGCCTATTATCATAAATGTCCTGGGAGGTTTTATAAAACAGGTACAGCAGGGCACACCTGGAATCTCAGAGGCTTGAGAGGCGGAGGCAGGAAGATTCCAAGTTTGAGGCCAGCCTCACAACTTACCGAGACCGTCTCAAAAAGGGCTGGGGATGTGGCTCAGGTGTTTAGCATGAGTTCAATCCCCAACACCAACAAAAAGACTAAAAACAGGTACCACGTATATGGGACACAACTGAGAAGAAGGTGTGTGGGAAAGAAGAAAGGGAGGGAGGAGCAATCAAAGCAAAAGGGAAATAAGGATAGGAGGAGCAAAAAGGAAAGTTGTCAGGCATCAGATTAGTCTACAAAGCTCACATCAGAAAGTCCTGTGCCTGTGCTATAACTGAGTGACAAATATAGCTCTTTGCTTCCTGGCAGCCTAAGCAAGGATGCACATGGTTCATTAGATGGAAACATACCAGTCCTGAACTCCCCAATTCTGTGGTCAGTGAACAACTTCTCTTTCTCTGTAGGTGTTTTCAAAGGGAATGTCACGTGCTACGGTGGACTACATTAACCATAAAGCACACAGGGAAACATGTGCTGATATACCCAGTGTCTCTTTACTTGGTTCACTAAGAAGCCCAAGGAGTCCAAGCTAAGAAGAAACTCCATGCAAAATTAGTGACATCTGGTGATCTTGCTCTGTGCATTCAGAGACCAGCATGAAAAAAAGAAGCCTGGTGCTCCCAGTCCTCCGTGACTCCACCCGTCTGCCTCAAAACCAAGGGCAGAGAGGACAAGGGGAGCTCAAGGCTAGTTAATCATCACAGTCATGAAAAATATTTTTCCTATTTTTTTTAATAACAGATGTAATATTTTTGAAATGTTCTGAAAATATGCATATATAATTAATTAAAAGCCCACTTTTAATCCACTGTTGAGCAAGAACCGTATTAAGTCCACACTGCATATGAACACATACAGGAGCTTAGGGTTTCTACTTTGTTGCATCTGGATATCATTGGAACTTGTCACAGGTTTCCAAATAGGGGATGAGAAATAAGTGGATGGGGAGGAGCGGGCCACTCTGCTCTCTCTCAGCACCCTCAGGGGGGCAAGAGTAATTTGGGGATACAGAAAAGGAAAGATAGATTGGATCTCAAAAGAGAAGTACCCACAAACCATTGCACCTCCTGAGCAACCTGGCCTGTGTCCTTGACCCCTGCTGGTGTGACATGAGTGCAATGTATAAGTGCAGGGAAAACTGGAGTAAAATTATGTGGCTCTATCCCTATCTGGCCCCTAGCAAACGTCCCTCTATATATAACAGCCCACATCAGGGGGTTGCTGTCCCTCCCTGTGGAGATGGCTTGCATTCTCCCTTGAATGTGCCTCTGCTTCCCTAAATAAACCTCTGTCTCTGACTTGTGTGCTGAAATTCTTTTACCCCACTGGTCCTGAACCGAGGTCCCTTCTCTGGGAACTTCTTGGACCTCCAGTACCAAAGGTGAGCCAACCGTAGACAAGAGGGGTGCACTGGGGCTCTTGGTTGCTGTGCAAGCTTGTGAGCTAAATGCATTTTTCTCCAGCCCTTTGCTATGGTCTGGATATGGCTTGCGTGTGGGTCTCAAAGGTGCATGTGCAGGAGTCTTGGGCCTTGGTGTGGCAGTGTTGGGAGGTCGTGGAACTATTAAGGGGTGAGGCCTGGGGGAAGGTGATTGGGCCATTGGGAAGGGATTCATGTAGTTCTGGTGGGACTCTGGTTATTTCCCACGGGAGTGATTGCAATAAAAGGGGCACTCTTGGCCTCTGAATCTCTCTGGCTTCCTGTCCTGCCATGCAATCTTCCCCTCTCCCATGTGTTTCCACCATGATGCCATGTAACCATATTGTCATGTAGCCAGAAAGCCCTCACCAGAGCTGAGCAGATATCAGCACCAAGCTCTCAAACGGCCAGATCAGCGAGCTAAGTAAACCTCTTTTCTTTATAAAGCACCTGGCCTCAGCAATTTTGTTAAAGCAACAGAAAATGGACTAATGTACCTGTGCAAAGTGTGAGGCATGCGGTGAGCGAGGGGGAGAAATTGTTGATCTTAACTGGAGGCTTGTAAAGATGTTTATTTTAGATACCACACCCAGCACCACAATCGGCTATTAACACAGGGCTATTCCTGTTGACGTCCAGAAGAAAAGCATCTTTGGGGAAGGTGGGGGAGGGCAGATGTGGGCTGCCACTTATTGAGCACTCACTGTATGCCAGGTGCCAGGCTCTGAGGCTGGGCAGGCAGCCCACTAGAGGGAGTTGCTCAGTAACTTTGGCCATCATATCCTCATTGCAAGGTACGTTATTTTATAAAAAACGAGCCTTACAAGGGAACCCTCAAATTCCAACATCTTCCCTAGAAGGAGTCAGTTTCTCAGTGTCTAAGTTGCTTTCTCCTCTCTCCACTTCTCTTTCCCTCCTTTTTCCTTTCTCTTCTTTCTGAAAAGAAAATATCAAGTAATGGAAGGAATGGCCTAAGGACAGAAAATGATAATACCATCAGGTAGAAAAGGCCACCAGGGAATGTCCAAAGAAGGGCTCCCCTTCAAGTGCAAGTGGAGGGTGGGGCACGGCAGCCCCACCCCCAGAACCCTAGGCCATCTCCTCCAGGCACCGTGTCTGATTAGCACTAGCACGCTGCTGATAGGAAAAGCAAATGTTCTGGTTTTTGGAACAGCCCTCCATCCGCTCACTCCCAGCAGCTGGGGTTTCAGAGTTGCTCAGTTCCTGATGTCATGAAATTTACGAGAGGCCTCTCCAGCACGGGAACCAAATGCACATCTTGCAGACACCACTGTTCTCTGGGGAGCTGTGAAAGTTTTGCCCAAAGACCACAGACCCACTAATAGGGCCTGGAACCCAGCCCCACTCACAGGAAGAGGGTCTGGAAGAACAATCAAGGGGCAAGGAAATCCCAGATTCAATTCACAAGAGGGGTTTCTCCAGTTCAGAAGAGCCAGGGAGACACCGTCTGGACAACGCTTTCCGACAGCCCTGCTCCCAGGGGAGCAGCAGCCACACCACGGAGTGCAGTCCCTGCCCCCACCCCCCACCCCAACCAGCCCTAATTGGACTTTCTGCTGATCGGTGGGAGCTGACTGAGGCAGGGGCTCTTCACTCTTCCCCAGATGTCAAAACCCAGGAATGCATTTGCCTGTTGCAAAGCTTACATCATTCTCGGCTATTTCATTACTTCCTCAAATATCACAGTTAACTCTCTGACCATTTCATAATGATGTCTGGCTTTTCAGTGGGAACGTGAGCCAAGGTTTGTGACCTGAGACCAAATATTTTCAGACACTGCAACAGCAAAACCAACAAATGCCTCTTGAATGTCTGGGAGAAAAGGCAGGAGATCCATGCAGTGAGTATGGCAGCTGCCAAGCAGCACCATCAAAGTGAGGGAGGGCCCTAATCTGATGCGCCCTTGTGTACTTGCAGTACTCAGGCCCATGTTTTACCCTAAGTCCAGGCTTGAGCTACCTGCAGGGGTGGGCTCCGTTCTGGGAAGGCGAGGAGCACTTCAAGGCCGCAGCCGCCCCAGTTTATGATCCTAAACTCTGGGGGCAGTGCGTGACATGAAGGAGAGGCTGGAACAGAGGCTCAAACCTGGTGGCAGAAATGCTGCACCAGGTCATAGAGAGGCAAACAGAAGTGAGCATTGGTGAACAAGGGTCCTGACATTCCTTGGCATTTGGGGTTGGTGAGAACCATCCTTAGAATTTTATAAATGGTACTAAAGAGGAAGGCATTGTCTGTCTGCAATGTGGCAATGTCACTGACTTTGACCAGAGAGCGGAACACCCCTTCCAGAAAGATAATCACTAAGAGCAACTCCTGTCCAACCACCATAGGGTGGGTTTCACATGAGCAGCGGAAGTCAGCAGAGTACAGAAAAGTGACCATCTGTGGCTCGGGTAGGAAATTCATCCTCAAGGGCTATTCACTAACACGGGAGACTCAATTTTGTTGTTCTGGGACTCAGGCATGGTGGTGGAGATGAGATAAATATAATCACGCAGCTCATTCACTATTAAACCAGGAACCTATAAAACAGTGATGACATTAGTTAGCTTCACGGCCCCATCATATGAGAGAGAAGGGGCATTCATATTAGTTTAGCAATGAAAAGAAAAAATTCATTTTATACTTAAAATTAACTGACACCTACTACTGCAGTGCCTCTTGTCATTCCACTTGGTGAGTTGGGTGGGGGAGGAGAGCCATTTCTGTCCCTGCCAGCCCCTAACCCTGAGATTCTCAATTTACTGAGAGAACTCCTGTACTTTAAAAAAAAAAGTTTTTCTCCCTGTAACAAAATACCTAAACATAGATTTACTAATTCATTTAAAAAATATATTTTTAGTTATAGGGGATGGGGATATAGCTCAGTTGGTAGAGGGCTTGCCTCCCATGTATAAGGCCCTGGGTTCAATCCCCAGCACCACCAACAAACAAACACATCTTTAGTTATGGACACATACCTTTTTTTATTTGTTTATTTTTTTCATATGGTGCTGAGGATAAAGCCTAGTGCCTCATATGTGCTAGGCAGGCACTGTACAATTGAACCACAACCCCAGACCCCAAGATTTACTAATTCTTCAGCAACCTTTTCCAATACCAGCTAATTTTGACCCTATTTGATTTGGAACTTTCCGTGATCCTAAACTGGCTTGATACCCTGCCCACCTCTCACTTAAGGATAGGGACAAATCTCAAGACTACCCTATAGGTTACACATTATTAGACTCCATTTTTTTAGATGGGGAAACTAAAGTTTACATATCCTTGCCAATGGCACTTGGCAAGAAAGTACTAGAATTGGAATCTTATCAGTTTTCTCTAATTTCATGAAAATGAAGATCTATAGAAAGTTAGGTTATTGACATCTAGAAAGACAAATGCTAAGAAGGTACATTGACATACACAAATCACGCTGTTAGGAAGGGGACACTTTTTAAGCAGCTTCTAGTAATCAGGGACATTTACAAGAGCAACATAAGGAAGTACTGCTTTTTGGGGGGGAGGAATGGGGAACTGTACATATGGAACTTACTAATCCCACAAGCAGCAGTAGCTGGACAATATAAACAGATACAAAAGAGATTTCTATGTATCCATAAATGATGCTGGTTCATGAGACACTGCCATGTCTTTTTCTCTAAGCATGCTCCATCACAGCCTGCACCTCAGGGCTGTATGGTACTTCTGACCAAGAGACCAGGGGCTTCTGGCTCAATGAAGAGCTAATACAGACTCCTGAATTGCTTTTGCAGATTTAGACAAGATGCTAAGGGGGAAACCTGAGGAAACATCTGAGTCAACTTAATTCCCTCTCATCATTTCCCACTTGGGGCAAAAACCAAGGAATGTGATGGAACCAGATTCAAAGAAAGATATTAGTAGAGAAGCAGACAGCCTATTTTCTACTTTCCTGTAAAGACATTGGTTATTAATAACACAGCACTTGTGTGTGTGTGTGTGTGTGTGTGCTGGGAAAACAGACACATGGAAATTCACCAATACGACTAGTCTCCAGTTGGGTTCATCCTGCTTATGCCTATGTTGAAGGCCAAGGCAGTTTTTTTTATTCCAACAGAAAATCAGAAAACATGAGCATAGAAATATTTTTCCAGGATCTTATTCCCCCTAAACACTGTCTAAAAAGTGTTAATCTAATGTGGATCTTCTGAGGTCAGATGATGATGATATTATTATTAATAGTAGCTACTATTGATAGATGTCTGCTAATTGCAGGCATGTGCTTAGCATTTCAAGAGAGAATACTGCTTAATCCCATGAGGAGGTCATTACAATCCCAGTCCCGTGGATAAGGAAAGTGAAGCACAGGGAGGTGGAGTGTGTTCAGTGCCACTTTGTTAATAAATGGCAGAGCTGGAATTGGAACTCATGGCTGGCTTCTCTAAAGCTCTTGCTCTAACACAGTGTGCGCATATGCGAATAAAGGGGTAAAAAAATCCTTAATGTGCTTCCACAGTCCAGACAACTCTTTGATTTGGAGAATAAACAAATCAAGGATTACCAGGAAATCCTCAGGGGTATTTTAGAATTAAAAGGGCTGAGAGTCCCAAGGAAAATGGCCTTAATTAGCAGAGCGGCTTTAGGAGTCTAAAATAAAACCTCAGTGCAATCATATGACATACGGACTGAAACTAGTCTGTATGGATCCATCTAGAGATGCATGTATCAACTTGGCCTCTTACCTATACACCAACTCCTGCCAAGAACACCATCTCCCAAGGGCCTGGAGAGTGGACAGGTGAGGTGGGCGAGATTCCTCAGGTTGCCTGTAAACCTGCATTCTAGATTATGGATTAAAGTGAAATTGAAACAGAGGGGCGTGCATTGGACAGATTGCTCCCTCTCCACTGAGCTCTTCCTGTTCCATGTGATCCTGTTCTCTAGCTCCTAGGTTGCTGCTTCTATCTTTACCTTGGCCTTAGTCATTTTAAGTCAAAAAGAAAAAAGCAAAAGAAAAAAGAAAATTGCAGGTCACGGTTTTGCTTTGAAGACTAAAGCTAAACCTCCCCCTTCTTTTAATATTTTAATCCTTTGATATCAAAGAGACAGACCATTTTCATGTCTTCAAACCAGAAAGTCCCTTATTCTAATTACATCCTCTTGGGTGTCAACCAGCATTGTGAAAATATTTCACTTCCAAGTTTCATTCACAAAGTCAATGTGGATTTACCGAAGTTTGGCTCTCATCAGCTGGCTCTGAATCAGAACATGAAGAGCTCTGGGAACTAGAACGAGTCCTGCTGGATGTGGGATTCTGTCTTGGCTTTGTTGGAGGAACGGCCCTGTTGGAGCCCAGGGCTATCTGCCTCTGCTGTCTATGTGTCTCTGTTCTCTTTATAAATATCAAAATTGTTAGGAAACACGGTTGGCAGGAAACCCTCAATCTACCCTAAGGAAAAAAAAAATGCTTCCTCTTGAGTCTTTGAACCATAATCCCTTCAAACCCTCCTCACTGAGCACTGTAAACACTACAGGATAACTGTTTTTCTAGAACATTTCATGTCCTCAGAACTTTTGACAGACACTTTTTCAATTTGCAGTGTGTGGATGCTATCTTGGTGGATGGAGGATTTCCCTCATTCTAAGGAGGAGACTGAGATGTACAGAGGTAAGTTTAGGGAAAAATTCAGCAAACTTAAAATGTAGTTGAGTCAGACTTTGTCCTCTGACAAAAACGTGGCCTGTTCTTGTTTCACTTGAGTTTCATATAGATGATTTCTGGTTGCCTGTAGATAAAAGGCCCTTCTAACAAGAAGATACTTTAGTGGGCTGGGGCTATAGCTCAGTGGCAGAGTGCTTGCCTAGCATGTGTGAGGCACTGGGTTCAATCCTTAGCACCACACAAAAATAAACAAAGGCATTCTGTCCATCTACAACTACAAAAAAATTTTTTTTAAAAAAGTTAAAAAAAAAAAAGATACTTCAGGATTGTGGGTAAGTATTTTTTTCTAACTTCCTAAGCTTCACAAAAAGAATTTGAGTTTGAAAACATAACATTTAAAATTCAAACTCAACATGAATACAAATACCATTAAAGTTTGAATGATTTTTATTTTTAATATTTGACTTATAGAATTGTAGTGTTTTAGTACACTAAATTTTAGAAGTCTGGATTTGAGTCTACATAAGAAAAGTCATGTTCTATCTCTTGTTCTATCATTAAAAGGGAATAAGGAGGAGTCATGTCTTAAAACAGTCATCTCTTGATTTTCCTCAAGAGCCCCGCTTGGATGCCTAAGTCCCTTACATAAAATTGTTAAGAATATTAGTGTATAACCTATGCATATCCTTAGCACCACATACTTTAGATCACCTCTACTTACAATACCTAATCCAATATAAATACAATATAAATAGTTGTTATACTATATCATTTAGGGAACAATAAGAAAAAATTCTGAACATGTTCAGTAAAGAACAGCTGCAATTTTTTCAATTATCTTCAACCTGAAGTAGGTTGAATCTGAGGACGCAGAACCCACAGATGCGGTGGGCAGACTGTAATTACTTGGAGAAGACAGAAGATGTTCAGATGAAAGATGAGAGCTAACCTCAGGCTTGATTTCTAGAGGTAGAAACCTTACATACTCCCACTAGAAATAACAAACCCCAGAAAGAAGGCAGGCTATTTGATCCAGTCCATGTCCAACCACTATATTTAATGACATTTTTGAATCAAAACAGCTCAACCCAGAAATTGCTGTTTTGGGCCAGACACCTCATGAGTTCTGCTAAACCTGGTTCTTCTTCCCCCTGAGCACACAGACTACAACATTTTCCAGCCTCCCAGTGTGGTTAGATGTGATCATGTGATCAGGTTATGGCCAATGGATTTGAGCAAAAGTGATGGCTCCATTTTTAGGATTGGTCCATAAAAATCTCCCGTGCATCTCCCTTTCTCCCTCCCTAGGCACCAGCTAAACAGAGATAACTCTTCCAAAGGCATAGAGGAGGAAGGAGCCATAGGGAATATCACCTGGCAAAAAGCCTGCAGGGCCAGCATACCTGCACAGCAGACATGAGCAGGAAGTCAACAACATTCAGGGCTTTGATAAAGCAGGGAGGGCTCTTCTAAGGCCAGACTAAGCCTGAACAGCACTTAGGGTTGTTACCGAATTTCTGATGTAGGATAAATCATACCCTTTTCACCCACTGTCCGTTGTTTCTTTTGGGAACCCTTTCTATAAAGGGTTTTATAATGTTATCTAAAAAGTAACACACATTCATTGTCGAAATTTTAGAAAACACAAAAATTCTAAGTTAAGAGAATCACTTGTGATCTCGTCACTGAGAAACAACCACTGCTTCTACAGAACATTTTACAAATGTTTAATTTTTTTTCCTGGTAGTTTATTTTCTTTTAGTTCTTTGCATAAGGGATCATATTTCTTGGCTACTTTCCCCTTGCACTGGTTAAGAATATATCTTCTTTTTAATCTACTGATGCTTATCTTTGAACTTTAAAAAATTATTCTCTTGATATCAAGAGTGAAATCTGATGTTCAATTAGATATTTAGCATAGTTTTGCTTTATCCCTCTTCTTGTCCCCAATTATGTTTTTTTATTACTATAATCTGATTTTATATCCCTATTATGTTTTTTTAAAATCCTAGCTTCTATTTTAATAATTATTTTCAACTTCTGTGCTAGTATAACTACATTGACACATCATCAGTTGGGCACATTGTCACTAATATTTCTGTACCACATCTTCCCGTTCAGGAGATTTTTATCTCGAGATAAATGTTACCGAACTGAAGAGGATCTTTGAACATCTTTCCCAGGAAGAGCATGAGATGGGTGTGGCTACATAATGAAACATTATTTGTCTGAAAACATCTTTCTCATCCACACTCATGGCTTTGCATATGACAATTTCTCCCACCGTTGACTTTTGGCCTTGTAGTTGATGAGACACCTGAAGCTAGATTGACTCCAGGTAAATCTGCTTTTCTTTTCACTTTGCTGCTTGTTAAGACTTTCTTTGTAATAAAAACTAGTTAAATCACGTTGAGGTTAATGCTTTCAATCTTAAGGACAAATGTATTTCAGTTTAAGTTTTCTGTAATGTTTTCTTCTTTTGGATCCCCTACTTCTATTTTCCAACCTTCTTTTTTTGTTCTCATTATTTTTGTCTTTTGAGTTACCTTCTGACTTCTGGAGAAATTTCCCAGCTTACTTTTTTTTTTTTTTAATTTCACTCATTTGATTTACTGTACTATCCAATTGAGGCTCCATAGTAGATTAAAAACTCATTGTATTTTATCATTTCCTTGCAGCTGTTTCTTATTTCACAGACACCATGTCAGCTTGAGTCTTGAAGACACCATTTAGAGATGATCCAACCTCTTTGCTTCTCAGGACTATGGACAGACAGACACTCATTGGGATTCCTCAGGAACATTCTTCTCACATAATACATCTTTTCATGTGGCAATTTCTTTCATCATCATCTGTATTGAGAAAGATCTACTTTGTCCAGTGCCATGTGAAGTTAAGGTGGGCTCCATGCAAGACTTTATTCAATATTGGGCCAGGTAAAATAGAAAACAGCAAGTTTAATTGTAGTGCCTTTAAATATCTAAGAAATCTCATTGGTGAAAGCCAGAGATAATAGGTAGAGCAAAGAATTTTATCTTTGGGTCAGAAGGTATTTTGTCTTTTCTTCCTTGTGTTTTCCAGGCATCCATACCATGCAAGGAATGACAGCAGACTGGGTTCTGCACTCATTGTTCCTGGTGTCCTTTCCTGAGGTGTTGATAGGACACAGATGGTCCAGCCACACCCCATACCTTGGCCTTCTGAGGTATGGAGCTGTTGGTGTGATTCTGCTTATGACAAGCTCCTTGTCTCCCCAAGAATGGTTGTTGGAACAGGGTAAGGTGATTCCAACTTGCACATTTACTGGCAGAAATTCTGTAGAGCTTCCCATACCAATAAGTTTAGAAATAGTTTCATATTCCACTGATCATTGTATTAAGTGACCAAGGGCACACTGGGGCAGTTAATGTGGAATGTTCTAGTCTTCATTTTCTTTTTTGTAATCATTGTAGTAAGATATAGATATTTTCTATGTTAGTTGCACACAAGGTGACCAATGTAACAGTGCCATATCAGCCCCAGTGACCACTGACAGAGTTTACAGAGTACACTCAGTTCTCCTGATGGGAATCCAGTGTCAGCACATACTCTCATGGACTCCAAGAGGGGTCTGGTTTCCATGATGGCTGCCTGAGCCTTGTGGGCCAGGATCTCCCAGAGCTGAAACCTCACCCCTTCTTCATGGTCTGCCAGGATTCCTAGTGAGAAAAGCTCAGAGCCAACACGCTCCTTCAGTGATCTAAGGCCTCTGCCTCATAAAAATGTTGGGAATTCCTGATTTAACAGACTTCCTCCCCAACCCACCTGCCCAGGCTAAGTGTAAACCAACCACCTTGGAAATTTGTTCTTAAAAGGAGAAATGTTAGGGGATCCCAGAAACACCAGGGTCATTTTATCTCTTAATAGTTTCTCCAAGTCATACTGGTTATGAAACAAAAGACCTCATATTCTGATAAAAAAAATTTCTTTTCCATTCAAAGTAGAAGAAATGAAGCCCTGAAGAATCTCTTGTCCTAACCCAGAAATGAAGTTTCTATACCTGAGATGGAGGTGCTCACCTCGAACTTCCCAATCAGCATAGAGCCCCGCTTATGATGCCCTAGAGGAACTCTTTTAGGCCTCTGGGGCTGACAACCTCCAATAGAGCCCTTTCGACTTGGGCCAGTTTATTTTTAGGAGATCCTTCTCTGGACCATGTTGACACCTGTCTTCCTGAAGCCTCTTCCTATTGGCTTGAATTTTGCCTTGGAAGTCACACAGAACAAGTCTCTTTCTTCCAAATAGCAGTCATCCCCCAAGTCTGAGTCTGTGGTCCTAAACTTCCTGTGAGACCCAGCCTCCAAGACAGCACCCAGTAATCCCCACCTGGCACCCAGAGCCTTGCCAAGGCCACTTCCACCTGTCTCAAAGTAGTCTGTGTGACTGATAGAATATGGAAGGCTTGTGACTTCAGAGATGAGGTCAGAAAAGGCACTGCATCACTTACTCAGGGGATGGCCAGTTGCTGGCTCATTGGGACACTCAATGGAGCATCCTTGTAACTATGTGAGAACCATCCTCCAGCCTCAGTCAGGCCTTAGAGGATGGTGCAGCCCCCCCTTGACACCTTGACAGGGACCTCAGCGAGAGACCCCAAGCCAGAACCTCCTATTTAAGCTACTTCTGATTCTTCTTAGAGCCTGTGTCAGAAAATGTTTGATTTAAGCTGCTAAATTTGAGGGTACTTTGTTATACTGCAATAGATAATTAACTGAGTTAATTATCTGGAGAAGACCTGAAGACACCAATTAGAAAATAAAGACTAGAACATTCCACATTCACTGCCCCAATGTACCCTTGGTCACTAATACAATGATCAGTGGAGTATGAAACTATTTCTAAACTTATTGGTATGAGAAGCTCTACAGAACTTCTGCCAATAGATAATAAACTGAGTTCCTATATATGTGACTTAAATGAGAAGGTCTGTAAATTTTTTATCTCAGGACAAAGTGATTTTTTTCTTCTTAAGTGCCCTTCTTAAAATAATTCAGCACAGAGTAACCATGACAACAACAGCAACAACAACAAAGACATTTACCAAATGCCTGGGGTGTTGGCCTCTGGGCTGAGTTTTAAACCTACAGTTGAACTTGACTCTTATAAAAGCTTTGTGACATAGATTCTATTATTCTACCCATTTTACAGATGAGTAATACAAGTTTAGAGAGGGTTAGGGCCTTGCCCAAAGGCTTACAGCTAGAAGAGTTGGAGAGGAAATCTAGAAATGGGCCCCTTGACCCTGGAGCTCTTGTTATAAATCTCTGGGATGTAGGAACAGAGTTCAGTAGGAAGATAATTTCCCACGGCCTGATTTCTACACTAATGTCAATTTAAATCTCTATCAACTTTGCCAGCAGTTCTAGAATGCTGTTGGATTACATGAACTTGTGATCAATTAAAGCCTCTAGCTTTTTCTTTACTTACACAGCTATCAAACTTGGACTTATATCCTTCCTAATTAAATCATTATTCTTAACCTAAATACTATTAAATGTGTCACTGTTCAATTTAACCTAGTTGACTGGCTTTGATCCATTAATCTAGCTCAATCCTCTCTCGCGCCTTTGTTCTATCACAGGATTCAATACGAGCTATTGTTCTGGGCATTGTGTCACCTCTGAGTGGGATAAATGTGCCTTACATGTCTTCCTTTGATTTGTTCACAGAATTCTCAGCAGGAAAGGAGGATAGATCCCACTGGCACACCTTGGAGGCCACCTTTCAGGTCAAAAGAATACATCAGTGAATGTTTTCTGAGAATGCTCTGGTTAAAAATTTCCTGCTTTTCCCCAAAACTCATAGGTGATCCCATGTGGGGTGTGTCCAGGGATCCACTCATGTAAGTTCACCGATGCTGTTCTACCTCACCTGGTACCTCCCCTAACTTTTAACTCCTACTTCTCCACTTTGTTCAACTAGATAATTTTATTTTGTCAAGCTTCTTGCAGAGACCACATTGCATTATCTTGACAGCACACTCCTGATAGCATTTCTCTCACCAGTCCTACAACACTAAAAAAGGAAGCAACTTAGTCCCACTGGCTCTCTGGGAGGTTTCATTCACAGACTCAGGTTTTCCCTTTCTATCTGCTAAAATACTTTGGTCTGGAATTTCCCTGGGAGTATCAAGTTCTATCCTCTCTAGAATCTTGAGGCATTTTTACATATTTAAAATCAGAAACATATTTGTCTTTTTCTACTCTCAGGGCCATTTTTACACTTGCCACTCTTTTTTACGAATCACCAGCAAGGACAGCTCCATTGTTGCTGTAAGTTTTCTCAGGCACTGAGGTGAGCTTCATCTGCACCTCTCCAGCATATTCATTTATGGCATTAGGTGGTCGTTAACTAAATAATTCTTGCTCATCTATTTCTTATTTTTTTTTTGAGTTTTATTTATTTATTTTTTCTGTATTCTTTTATTGGTTGTTCAAAACATTACAATATTTCTTATTTATTATATTTATCTTTGACAGAAAATATGAAAGCCAAGTTATAATTACTAGCATTCTTTTCCTGGTCTTTTTGGACTTCTTTAAGTTTTGGGTGAGGGGTACCAGGGATTGAACTCAGGGGCACTCAGCTACTGAGCCACATCCCTAGCCCTATTTTGAATGTTATTTAGAGACAGGTTCTCACTGAGTTGCTCTGTGCCTTGCTTTTGCTGTGGCTGGCTTTGAACTTGTGATCCTCCTGCCTCAGCCTCCCAAGCCACTGGGATTACAGATGGGTACCACCATGCCCAGCAACTTCTTTCCATTTTTACCTATCGGTTCCCAACTACTGCTTTAGAAAGCCCTTTGTTTGTGTGGCCAAAGGGGTGCATGGACAGGCCTCAGTTCCTTCTGTCCTCAGCTCCCTGACATCCTCATGGACACCTGCCAGCACCTAGAGGAACACCTGTTACCTACGAGGCACAAGCATTCCCTCAACAAAGTGCCATTCCATACCTCTCTTCGTCACCTCTTGGGACACATCCTTCTCTTCATCTCTGCAAAACTTATTAAACTGTGGACCAGAGAAGTCCTTCTGCAGATGCACTGGGGTTCCTTGTATCTCTTCCCCCTACACTTTCTCACACAGCTTCAAGCTATCAACTTGGAGCCATCAAGAGCCACCCAAGCTCTCCAGGTCATGTTCCCTTTTCGAATCCTACATATGGGATCACATCTGGTTCTTCTCTGAATTTTTGGAGCTCTGCGTTCTTGACCTCTCGTGCTGCCTTCTTCCACATCTATAAACTTCAATATAGCACATACAGATACCAACTGGTTGATCTTCTTAGGTTGAGGCTGTCTTCAAAGAAGCAGTTGTCCTTGCTGCCTCTCCCACCTTCTGGGTAACACTACAACCAACAGGTACGTGAGGAATTTTCCAGGTGCTCAATCTGTGGCATGCTGAGATTTCCAGAAAATGCACCAATCTCAAGGTTGCTGTCAAACCACATTCTATCCTTATGACTACTTTGTAATCCCGATGCAGTTGGAATTAATTGCTTGGATACAGCATCTATCCTTACACTTGATCCGTGATGATGTTAGTTTTTGAAATTCATTTTTTAATGTTAAAGTCCACATCTCCATTGAGTGCATTTGTTGATTTGGGGCTGCCCAGCAAATATTTCTCTACTTTCTAACAGCACTGAATTTTCTTTCAGGGCATTATGTCTTTCCCCACAGGTTTGCACCCTATGGGCAACATGGTCAGTTGCCCTGTGGCCCTTATATTCTCTCTCCCTGGCACATGAATGTTGAGAAGAAAGACAAAAATAATGCAGCTGCAGTCCCATGCAGTATAACTGTGGCAGGCCGAGCATGGCTCCTGTTCTAGGATGGAAGAGGTTCCAGGAGGCTCCATGGAACCTTCTGGGTTACCATCCATTTCCAAATGTAATTCTCCAGCTTTCCTGCTGATTCTATGGGCTCCCCAAAGCCCACAAGATTGCTTTGGTTTGAGTGAGGCAACATGACTGCTGTGACCAAAGAACCCCCACTGATGTGTCCTCAGCACAAGGCCTATTCTTCCCACCATGTATTAAAATGCTGTTTCTTCTCACTAAATCCCTAGTGCTGATAGGATCATGGAACCACTGGATCAAGTCACTGGAACCATCCATCTACTTCAGCTTCTCAAACACATTTCCTTAACAAGCCCACGATGTAGAAACTGGATTAAAATTTCAAGTTTAATCTCTCTGCTGTGCCCTAAGTCTAGAGTTACCTCAGGCCTCAAGTACGGTTTATAGTGAGCCGGTGTTCTGCATTATTACTGCCCTTTCTTCTTCCTTAAATCAAGCTCACCCTTCCCAAATTGATAAAGCATAGCCTCATAGTTCACTTTAATGTTTTGCAAAATTAAAAACCCAAGGGCTGGGCACGGTGACACATGCCTGTAATCCCAGAGGCTGGGGAGGCTGAGAAAGAAGGATCTCAAGTTTGAAGACAACTTAAGCAAAACTGAGGCACTAAGCAACTCGTGAGACCCTATCACTAAATAAAATACAAAATAGGGCTGGGGATGTGGCCCATTGGATGAGTGTCCCCGGTTCGATCCCCCCACCCCCTGCAAAAAACAAAAACAAAATGAGGACTAAGAATCCAAAGGAACTGAATACTGCTTAAATTTCAAACTATACCTGCCACCCTCTCCATTATATCTGTTGTTACAGTCTTGAGTCTATCTTCTCTCCCTCAAATTGCTATTTATGGACACATTGATCATCTTGGGAGCTCTTTAGCTAAAAATGCACTTACTTCCTTACCCTTGAATGCTACAGTCTATCTTTGCTGGAATCCTTATGGGTAGTCATATTTACATATTAGGTTTATATAGGAAACAAGTCCATTTTGGTGGCTCTGTAATGACCATTCTCCATTTTGCCTCAAAAGAACAATCAAGAAAGACTGGACACCTGCCAATTAGCGACATCAGTGCAACACTGGACCCTTCCACAGGAAGTCACAATTCACAGCCATATTGCCAACTATGGAATTGAATGAAGACTTGGGATTGTCTATCCTTCCAGGTGTTAAGGTCACGGTATTTGAAAGGCAAAAGCTCACAGTAATTATCTTAACTGACGTGTCCTAAATATGTTTTTCCTAGCCTGCCAAGTCACGAAGTCATTGCTCTCTGCTGCTCACTAGAGTGGATCTTTCCTGTGTGTACCCACTCATGAGAGAGTCCCTGCTTATGGAGAAGTCTAGATTTTCCAGTCGATGCAGCAAAAATGCCCTCTGTAGACCTAGATGGTGAAACAATGAACGTTCTGATGGACTCTACAGTGGCCCTGAAGGAAAGGAAGGCACAGGGAACAAAGGCAGAGTATTTCACCTCTTTTGATCCTTGTCTGGGCACCTTTAGGTTACCCTTACTCTTAGTGGGAATAGACCCCAACCCCAACCCAACACCCAAGAAAATTCCACCTGCATTCTTAACAATTATATCTCCCTGCCTTTATTTAATTCTTGTTTTTAATAAATTTTGAAATTGCAAAAGCAACATAAGTTCAAGGCGGAAAGTTGAGAGTTCCAGTATCTCGTTATTACTATGTACGAAACTGAACATCATCTACACAGATCTTTATTCATGCATATTTATGATTATCTTCCTGGGAGTAGAATTAGCGTGATAAAGGGACACTCATTTCTAAGACTTCTCAGACATACCGTCGGGTTGCGTTGCAGGACGTGTGCAAGCATATACACTTCCCTAAGTACGGGGTGTGTTTCTTCATATCCCTTCCAACACTGGATCTTATCTTTCATTTCCCTTTGCCAGTTGTATGGAGGTCTATGTGAATCTCTTACATTAATAGTTTTTTCTTGACTTGTGATGCAGAATGTTGTTTATATGATTACTAGAATGTTCATTTCAACTTTGATTAATTAGTTGTACCTATCTTTTGCCTTATTATTTTACTTTTTGGTACTGGGGATGGAACCTGGGGGCACTTTATCACTGAGCTATTCCCCAGCCCATTTTTATATTTTATTTAGAGACAGAGTCTTGCTGAGTTACACAGGGCCTCACCATATTGCTGAGGCTGGCCTTGAACTTGTAATCCTCCTGCTTCGGCCTTCCAAGTGGCTGGGATTACAGGTGTGCACCACTGTGTGCGATTCTTTTATCAGTTTTCTATAGATGTTATTTCTTGTTTATTTGTAAGCACTCTTTAAAATATAATAACAACTCTGTATCCTGTTATATATATTACAAGTAATTTGTGGTTTATGTCTTCATTGTGTTTATGCAGAAGTCATACTGACCTTATAATTAGAGGCCTTCTTTGAGATTATATAAATATTTACCTCTATTTCTTTCTACTAGTTTATATTTAATTTATATTTAAACCATCTAAATTTTTAGTGCATAGCATGTGCATTATTTTTTAGAGCCAACCAATTATCCCAACACCATTTGTTGAACAGTTCATAATTTTCTTATTGTTTGAAATGCTACCTTCAGCATATATTAAGTACTCGCTTTCTGGTTTGTCTATTTAGTTCCATTGAGAACCTGTGTATCTGCACCAGCATCAAACCATTTATTTATTTTAACCTTGTAATATGATTCAATATGACAGTTCAAGTTTGTCCTCCTCCCTTGCCTTGGCCACTCCTTTTTGGAGAACAGGTTGTATGTTCTCACCTATTTGTTTTTGTCCAGATGAGTTTCAGAATCATTTATAAGTTCCTTCCCCCACATCCAGTCTTTTGGGGACTGACATAAACTAGAGATAACTAGTCCATTTTCAAAATGGAGTTTTCCTAGCCACAAATGTGCTCTGATTGTCTCTTTATGCATATTTCTTTTTCACTTTTATTTTGGGGGGGTACTGGGAATGAACTCAGGGGAACTGGACCACTGAGCCACATCCCAGCCCTATTTTGTATTTTATTTAGAGACAGGGTCTCACTGAGTTGCTTAGCGCCTTGCTTTTGCTGAGGCTGGCTTTGAACTCGTGATCCTCCTGCCTCAGCCTCTAGAGTCGCTGGGATTACAGGCTTGTGCTACTGTACCTGGTGCTTTATGCATATTTCTGTTGTGGGCCTGCAGTAAAGTTCCACAGAAGTCCTGCACACAATCATTATTGGATTTATTATTTCTATGCTTGGCTTCCTGTTAACCACCCTGGACAGGATCTGAAGAGGCTTCCAGCTGCCAGGCTTGCCATAATACTGTGTACCAGAGGCTGGAAGGATGTACCACGGATAGAAGAATGGCACTGCAAAGGCCTGGTCCTGGTGGTTGGCTCCATCACACCCACTCTTAATGACTTTAACCAAGTCACTCCCTTTCCTGGGTCTGTTTACTTCTTTGTAAAATGATAGGTTTGTTCTCCATAGCTAAGGTTCTTTTCAGGTTAAAATTCAGATTATATCAAAAAGGAAGTGATGGATGGGACTGTCCTTTGAGGTTGTGTCTATTCATGACCCAATGCTTAGGCCCTGAAGGAGTAAGGAATAAAGGGCTGTCTAAGTATGGCTAGTTTAGTCTGAGAAAACCTGGAGATGGCCAACTTGAATAGGGGCTGTTGAGGGGCACAAGGGTCAGTTTCCTCATGCAAAACATGGGCACAGACCTGAGAAGTCAGGGAAGGCAGATTCGATCCAATGGGACTAGATAGCACGAACCAGGGTAGACCCTTGACCAGAGAGCAGCAAAAGGGAGTCAGAGCAAGTTTTCATAGTCTGTTTCTTTTAGCCATGCCCTGGGAGGCAGATCTACAGAATCCACCACTCAAATCCATGAGCGCCTAGTCAAGGAAGCCCAGCCTAGTCCTAAGGTTTCTTCAGTCCAAAGGATTATCAAAGAATCCAGGTAAATTACATCAGGGGTCTTGGCCTTGACTTCATCAATTCCAGGAGTTGAGGGGGAATGGGAAGCACGGAGCAAGAGGATCTTCCCTGGCCCAGGAAGCAAAGCAAGCCTGTGATGAACCAGGCACGGGAGGCAGTGTGGATCCAGAGTGGGTTTGGACAGGCTGCCCCGCAGAGCTCTGATAGGGAGTCAGATGTGTTCTGATGCTCAGAGCTGCCTGCCGGCTCCCTGGGCAGAGGTTCTTAGGCAGGTGAGTGCCTTCTCCCACCAGCTGCTGGGGAGAGGTGGGCGTTGGAATGCTGCTCCTGGGCGCCCTGGCCTCACTCAACCTGCCATTTCACACACCCATTCCTTAACCTCATTCTCTGCCCATTTCATTCCTCGTCCCACGCAGTGTTTACTAAAATCTCTCCTCCCCACTGGACGAAGCACGAGACCTGGCTTTCCTGGGCTGTCTGGGGAATGTTCCCACAACCAGTGAGCCACTAGGCAGAGAACCAGTGGGTGGCCACCCTGTACCACCCACTCCAGGCAGAAGGACCCCATCTTCCACCTTGGGGATCACAGATATTCTTGGGAACAAGAAAACAAGGCCATCTCTGAGAAAGAATGACTTTTCCTCTGGGGCTTACAAGTGAAAAAACAAAAACACCTTACAGGAAAAGGAGATAAAGGATCCTGTAGCTTCACTGTTTGTTTATAAAGCAGGGGACAGTAGTCAAGGGACAAGCCAGAACCTGTGTGGCATTTTATAATCACTGTGTCTAGAAGCCAGTGTTTAGTTACATGTTTTCTTCTGTAGACTCGGAACTTGCTGTTCATGGTGTGGTCCATGAATGAGCAGATTTGATGTAGACTGGGAGCATGCTGGAAATGCAGAATGCCAGGCCCCACCCCTGGACATCGAACCCAAATCTGCATTTTAATCAGCCTCAGAAGAGCTCTATGCATGCGCACCTAGAGACATGCTGCTTTGGCATGCTGCTTCTCAATCCTGGCTGCACACTGGAATCACCTTGGAAAAGTACCAGTGCTTGGGCCCAACCCCACACCCACAGATAATGATTTAATTGTTCTGGGGTACATCCAAGACAATGGGTTTAAAAAAAAATTCCATGGGTGAATCTAATAGGCAGCAAAATTTGAGAACCGCTGTCTAGCCTACATATCAATGAATTACAAGGAAACAAGAGAGAAATTCTTTCCTGGATTATAAATAGAATTACAGAAAGCTTTGCAAACAATTATGGCAAAATTCCTTGAGAATAAATGGAACATGCCACAGATATAATATGTCTTTACCACTTAGTGTCAATAAGCAACGTGCTTGGGGAAAATAAAAACATTCAGTTGTACTCTTCAGTGGAATGAACAGATAACACTTTCTTTCTTCTGTCTTTTTCTCACTTTGTGACTAAAAACTAAAAAAGCCTCTTCATGGAACAATTTTCAGAGCATGGCAAATGGGAACATTTTTGTGCTCTAGTTTTCTTAGCATATTTCATTTTAGCATTGCAAATTTTGGTCTGATAATGTGCTTTGCAGTAGGGCACCGTCAGTATAGTGGAGGCTCTTGTGTTCTCTTGTAGAATACAGAGTTTCCTTTTTACTCACATACTCCTTTAATGTAGTTGGACATCCATCTTTCTAGCTTAGAAAGGACGTTTTATTTCATTGCCAGGGAATAGAACTTCCAAAAAACACAAATGTCTTTCAGCATCATGTTGAGTAAATAATCAAGGGTCTATGAATTGGTCTCTCTCTAACTTCCTGCCTTATTTTGCTTTCAACTCATAGGTGAGCTAGGAAAGGACATCTGCGTGAACGTTCCTGCCACCTAGGCAGGCTATCAGCCCTGAAGATGAGTCTCAGCCTCCAGAGCTTCCTAGGCTTGGCATGTTGATCTGCTCCTGGAGTTTGTCAACAAAAAGCAACACACACTATGTTTGTGGACCAGTCAGTGCCTTTCCTCTGAATTCAAGCCATTCAAAAAAATCAACTCAGGAAAATATACAGTGATTCCTGGTTCAAGTTTCCCCAGCCATACCAGAGTTCATATAGGATATGACCACATGCAATGGAACCTGACAGCAGAAAAACTGTTGATGTCCTCTGTCCAGGTTCAGAGGGAACACAGAGTTCACATCCCCACCTTCAACACCGATGGAAGGCATTGTGAGTGCCCAGGAGGAACCCAGCAAGTTCACTGAGAATTGGATGGGGCTGAGGATAGTGACCTGAGACTCTGGATGGTGCTTCTTCTCGGTCTCTCAACAGCCAGGAATGCAGTGTCAGGAATGGGTCAGAATGGAGTCCTCGGCACCAGCCCAGGCTGAGGTGGGGAAGGCCTGGTGAGGTCTTGGGAGGTTGGCCAGGACTGGTGGCTTTCAGTTCAGTAGAGGGAGGAGGCCCAACAACCCTCCCAATCCAAACCAAACTTTCCAGCTTGGCCCAACGCAGGAGACAGGAGACATTACCCACATCATGTCTGCGCAAAGGAAACCCACTCCAAGATGGCTCCGCCAAAGTCCACCAAGTCTCCTCGGAGTGGATTGTGAGCTGGCCTCTAGAAAGCTTAGTTTTTTCAAAAATGTTCATTCCCTTTATCTTCTTGAGAATTCACAAAGGACAAATATACCCTGTGACAAGTCTCCCTCTCACCCTATCCCTAGCTAGTCAGGGCCCCTCCCTGGGGACAGTGACATAAGGGGCCTCATGCACATGACTTCCTGGCACTCCCTTCCTTGTAAGAAGGGTCCTCTGATGAGTGAAGGGTACCTCTTTGGTCTCCTCTGGCTCACATACAGGCATGTAGAAAATTCCAGTCTCTTTCAGTGTCCTTATTCCTTGGGAAGCCCCAGGACGCTGTTCCACGTGGCATGGAGAAAGAGAGCATAAAACTGCACATCTCCAGCATCTGGCAGATGGCACCTACATACAATGTTTTCATCCACCAAATATCAACTGAGCTCCTTTTCTGTGCAAACTTGCTAGATGCTGCAGAAGAGGAAGCCATGAACTAGCAAGTCATGCTCTCCTTTCTCAGGATGTTAGACCTGAATGAGGTTGGGACCCACCCTCCAGTTGATGGGGAGATAAGCAAGAGAAAACAAAGGGATCAAGGGGTGAAGAGGAGGAGGAGGCAAGACTACAGGCAAAACCTTGAGAACTGATACAACAGGGGCCGGGAAAGGAGAGAGTGAGCTTGTTCCATAAGGATTGGAGCCACTCTATAGCCCTACCATTACACCTTCACAGCTACTTGAATGTGGCATTTCCTTCTCCACACCTGGCCGAGGTGGGGCCAAGGGAAGAGGATTCTAGAACAGGATTTAATGGGCCCTGTCTTGGATCATGGTCAGTTGAGGATGGCCCTGGAATCTTCTCAGCCAGACTATGTATCCCTTGAGGTCAGGTGTGCACAAAACAAGTGGCTGCATGTTTCATTCATCATTACCAGACAAACAAGTATTATTTTCCCATTTCTGAGATAAGGAAACAGAATCAGAGAAGTTAAGTAACTTGCTCAACGTTGCTCTGCAGGCTAGAGTCAGAGCTAGCTGGATCAGGAACCCAGCTCAGATCTCTTTTCCCCCCTCTAGGCCTTGTTCACCTTGATGCTCCTTGATATCCTTTTTTGATGACTGATTTGATTTTGTATAAATTAGGGGTTTTCCATATTCCCAACTTTAACTTCAAAACCCAAGCCCAATTTCACAGCCTTTCCACATGTTGGGACAGCAAGTTGTGACTGTGCCCCCCTTTGCATGTTTCTTAATCACTGTGCTTCAAATGTGCTCAGAAACACAAAGGTATCTTTCATGTTACTTCCTGGTAAAACAACTCTGCATCTGGTGTTGCTAAATTCTAGAGCAATTTGTCCCAGTTGTTATAAGACTGATTTCATTCTCATTTTAAAATTTGAGTTTTTATAGGCATACACACTAACTTAACGACATGTACATCTCATTAATATGTTCAAACTCAATTTATGATGAATATTGATCATGGTTCTTGTACTTATGTGCAGAAGAGAGCACATACGTGTCCATTTACTAAATTATTAAACATGCCACAAATGCTAGCATCAAGCGACAACTCTCACTGTTAATGTTTCCATTTCTAAAACAGAAACATAGAATAAGGCCCACATTCCCTTCTGGGCAAGTGGCTTGTAGAGACCTGGGCCATTCCACTGTATAGCCTTGGTGTGTTATTATAGCCTCAAAATTCTCTTTCTATATGTGTAAGCTCTGTCATGGTTTGGATATTTGTAATGATAGGAGTCTGAGTAGGAAAAATCTTCTAGGAAATATTTCTAGAAAGATCTAGGACCACTATGGGAAACTGAGACCTACACACCCCCGTATCAGTACACCTTGGCAACTATCTATTGTGGTTCTGATGTCTTCTAATCTCTGCATATGCCTTCACTTGCCTCCATAGCACTCAATGAAATATTCCAGAATCTTCTATATGAGAATACACCACTCACTTAAGCACACCCCACCAAAGGAAAATGCTAACAATAGTGTAGCCAGCTTCCAAGACAAATAAACTAAAATCTACTCACAGCCTCACCCATACTTATCAGTGTCAAAGCAATGATGCATCTAATGATGGTAAACATATGCTTGAGGAAGAACAGATCTTTAGAGCAAGGAGGGATGATGGAAATGAGGTAGAGACGGCATTTCTTAAGGCTGTGACTAGAATCTAGGTCTCTGAGCTGCTCGCCAGGACCAACTAATGGGTACACGGCTCAAGTTCAAATTTGATTTTTCCTCCTTCTCTAAATGTATTAGTTTCCTATTACTGCTGAAACAAATTACTACAAGTTTTGAGACTTAAAACCACACAAATGTATCATCTTACAGTTCTGGAGGTCAGAAGTGTGAAATGAGTCTCAAGGGGGCAAGAAGCAAGGTGGCATCATTATCAGGGACGGTTCTTTCTGGAGACAGTAGGGAAGAATGTGCTTCTCGACCTTTCCTTCAGCCTGAATTCTTAAACTTCTTCCCTCTTCACAGCTCCTATTCTGATTTTTACCCTCTTGTCTTCCTCTTGATGAGGGTCCTTGTGATTATAATGGGCTGACCCATCCAGGGTAATCTCATTTCCAAAGTTACATCTGCAAAGTCCCTTCTGATGTGTAAGGTAAAATAGTCACAGTTCCTGGGGATCAGGGGGTGGACATCTCTGGGGGACAATTAGGACAAGCCTACCCCACTACACACAAGCTTCTCTATTGCTCACAAAAAACATTCTCCAGTTTGGTGGCTCTCCTGAAATGCAAATCTAGGTAGAGAAGTAGGAAGAGGAAAGTTAACACTTTTTGTTTGAAGGGTCATAATCCACAGCCCAACAGAAGTCAGAAATTGAAGCACATGACTATGTCCATTAGTACTACACACAGGTGTGCAATGACAAAATAGTAAATGACAGATTTGGCCTTAAAATAAAGTAACTGGCAAGATACAAACCTGAAGAACTTCCATAAAAATGAAAAAAGGCAAAATACCTAAACAAGAAACCACCAAATACATCACTGCCATTTACCTTCAACCCTCAGCCAGGACTTGGCTTGACATGTTCCAAGTGGACGGGTATCATCCACATCTGCTCATCTACTCCAAGGCAGTTTGAAACCTTTTGTAGGATCTCTTATCATCTGAGCACTTGGAGTTTTCTTGATAAATATCTTGCTGCAACGAACATTATCACAAGTACATCTTGACACAAATACACTCCTGCTTATTTCCTTAGGATAAATCCTTAGAAGTGGTACTTCTGGATCAAGTGGCAAACAGGGCTTATTTTATAGCCTTATGATGAGGATTACCAACCGGCTCTCATAAAAGTAGCTACAATTTACACACCCAACAAGTCTCCAGTTTTATCTGCTTTGTACACAGACACTTCCCTTAACTTTGTTAATCTGATCAATAAAAATGGTCTCTCATTTATTTGCATTACTTTGATGACTAGGGAGGGGAGATATCTTTTCTATATTTATTGGCCATCCAATAAATACACATCCTTTTATGACTTGCCTATATAATTAATTTATTCATTCTCTTACTGGTATGTTGAAATTTTGTGATTGATTTTTTTAAGAGTAATTTATGTGTGAAGGATATGAATCCTCTTTAGGATTCAGATATTGACAAATATTGCTTATAGATTTTCTTTCTATAGTGTTTTTTGTGTGGCTCATAATTTATCATCTGTATGTATCTATTTTCCTTTATGATTTTTGTCTTCAATGTTCTGATTAGTTTTCCTTTATCTAATTATATATTCATTTATATCATCTTAGAGAACTTTTGTGCTTCTTTTTTTAAAATATTTTTTTTAGTTGTAGTTGGTACAATATCTTTATTTATTTATTTATTTTTATGTGGTGCTGATGACTATTTGATGACTAATTGAACCCAGTTCCTCACACATGCAAGGCAAGTGCTCTATCACTGAGCTATAGCCCCTGTGCTTCTTTTAAATAGTTCAATCAGATTGAACTCATTTTAGAATCAGCTTGAACTTGTTTAGAATGTCATTACCTTTTCCAATAAAATTTGTTTCTTTTTAAATGTTTAGCCTGCCATCTCAGAATCATCTATGACATGATCCACCTTCTCCTTATGGATATGAAATGCTCCTTTACCACATATGGACTTGTTATGTGCAGTTGGGTCTCTCTTGGACTTTTCCATGCTGGTCTGTGAATATATCTTTTCTTATGCCAGTGTCACAATGTTTTAATTATTTTAGCTCTATTATACTATTAATATTTGATGGTAAAAATACTTCCACACTTTGAATCAACATTTTCTTGTACTTATTCTTAAAAGAGAACTTTGGAATCATTTAGTAAAGTTCCCCCTTACTTATCCTGAGCCAGCTGACAGACAACTAGAACTGCTTTAGATTTTGAAAGCAATGATGGGAAGAACAATTTTATCCCATGTGCTTTCCCACTGAGGAACAGGTCTCTATCAAATAAATTACCTTAAATGGAAAAATCTATGGTATTCTTCAAATAGATTCTGAATGCATCTTTTACAGATTATTCCCTGGCCGTCTATATAGTTTATATCTTAAAACCATTTGAGGCTGATATTCTCTCTATATTTTTTACTGTTACTATGATTGTTCTATTTGGGGGATTTTTTTCCCTCTCTTAATTTTTTTTGGATGGGGATACCGGGGAATGAACTCAGGGGCACTAAACCACTGAGCCACATCCCCAGCCCTATTTTGTATTTTATTTAGAGACAGGGTCTCACTGAGTTGCTTAGCACTTCACCATTGCTAAGGCTGGCTTTGAACTCTCAATCCTCTTGCCTCAGCCTCCGGAGCTGCTGGGATTACAGGCATGCGCCACTGCAACTGGGTGGCTCTTAAGTTTTTAAACATACAGTGCAGTATTTTTTTCTTTTCTTTCTTTCTTTTTTTTTATATAGAAGGTTACTAGAATTTTTCATCCTGCATCACTGAAATTTTACACCGATGGAATAATAATTCCCCACTCCTCACATACACCTAGTATATTTTTCATTGGTTATAGATGATTTATAGGGAAACTAATGACCATTTTCTTACTTGTACCCTACTGTATTCTCTTAACATTCCTAATAGGCGTTCTGGTGGTATGTGTGTGTGTTTCTGGTATATAATTTGTAAAAACAGTGATTTATCTCCTTTCCAACTTGAGTTTACTGAAAGCCAAGTCAGCTGCCCAGATCTCATCAGTACTGATAAGCTGCTGCTGCTGCATGCACTTGCGTGGACCTTGAAGTTCTTGTACCTGGAGGAAGGAGGTGCTGGGACCACACCATCATGGTTGCCGTCTAAGTGCTACCATAATTATTTTTATTGTGTTTCAGTAAATCTATAATCCTCATGCTCAACTAGAGCTCTATACCTCTCTCCAAAATATGCTTCTACTGGAACACTTCCTTGTTACCACCAAGTTCTTTGCAGAAGACAGTGAGAAAACACCTATTTCAAAGGCCATAGACAAAAAAATTCTAAGTCATGGGAAAATAAAACAAAATACTTCCTACAATATATCTATGAAGATAAAGAAAAAAGGCAAAACCTTAAGCTGGAAACATAACCTTAGACTTGATTCTGGCACAAACTTTTGCCTAGCTGAGGTCAAATCTTGGCTCTTTGTCACTTTAATTCTGTCTCTGGGCAAATACCTGAAACCTCCTGGGCTGTGGTTTCCCCATGCAACAGAGAACATATAAAGATGCAATGGAGCTGGGTGTGGCAGTGCACACCTGTAATCCCAGTGGCTTGGGAGGCTGAGGCAGAAGGATCGCAAATTCAAAGCCAGCCTCAGCAAAAGTGAGGTGCTAAGCAACTCAGTGAGACCCTGTCTCTAGATTAAAAAAAAAAATACAAAATAAGGCTGGAGATGTGGCTCAGTGGTCAAGTTCAATCCCTGGTACCCTGTTCCGCTACAAAAAAGGAAAAAAAAATGCAAAGGACTTGGTATGGAGCTTAGTATTTCTGCTTTCCTTTACATACTCAACACAATGTTGTATGTCTTTTATGTGCCCTACACTGTGCTGGGCATTGGGGATGAAAAAAGGTCGCTATAGTCAAGGAACTTAAATCTAATGGGGGGAGGCAGGCAAATAATAAGTAGATAAATGAAATCATTACAGCACTGAGGACTATGAAGGAAATGCACAGAGGTGTGATGGACAGTTACTGCAAGAGACCACTAACACAAGGCTTCTCTGAGACGGAGAAGCACAACGGAGACCCAAAAGACACAAGCAAGTCAGCTGTGGTGAAAACTGGGGAAAGAGCACTCTGGGCAGGAACTAGAGCAAGCACAAAAGCCTAGAGGCTAGAAAAAGGTCTGACACATCTGGAAAAAGGGGAGCTGGAACACAGAAAGAGAAAAGAGGTGTGCATCTGGAGAAGAGGCGGGCTGCCTGGGGAGGGGCTCTCAGAGCAAGAGAGCCTGGGTTTTTTCTGCACTTTTCTATTGCAGTTGCTTTGTTTTTTGGTACCATGGATGAACCCAGGAGTGCTTTACCACTGAGCCACATCCCTGGCCCTTTTTTATATCTTATTTAGAGACAGGGTCTCACTAAGTTGCTTAGGGCCTTGCTAAGTTACTGAGGCTGGCTTTGAATTTGTGATCTTCCTTTATCAGCTTCCTGAGCTGCTGGGATTACAGGCATGCACCATGGTGCGGGGCTCACAGTTTTTTGTTCGTTTTTTTTTTTTCAGTTGACACCAGTATGAGAGAGACTGCTGTGGGTTTGCCATATAATCCAGAAGTTTGACATACATTCAACTATGTCATTTGTGACAAAGAGATCTTACCTTAGGAGGAGGCTCATTTTATGATTGAGGAGCATTTCTCTTCAAGTTCAATCTCATATGTTTATACCAGACCTAATGCTGCGCACAGAACAATGAAAAGTACCTATTGTGCTTATGTGAGAGGCACAGAGATTAGGAAAAGCTGCTCCTGTGGTCCCCTGCTGAGCTCCTTGGGCACAGTTTCCTTTGGGCACATTACATTCCTGCTTGCCAACTTCTGATTAAGAGTTAACTATGGAAGGGAGGCTCAGGTGGGTGGGCAGGAGGAAAGTGGTCACTCACTAGCTTTTGGAAGTGACTTGTAATCTGATACCTGAGATAAAACCTCCACTGCCAAGAACCTTGCCCCATCAGCCTGGCCAGTAAGAATCACTGTGAAGGCTGTAATCCCAGCAGTTTGGATGGCTGAGGCAGGAGGATTGCGAGTTCAAAGCCAGCCTCAGCAAAAGCAAAGTGCTAAGCAACTCAGTGACACCCTGTCTCTAAATAAAATACAAAATAGGGCTGAGGATGTGGCTCAGTGGTTGAGTGCCCTTGAGTTCAATCCCTGGTTACCTGCCTCCCCAAAAAAAAGAATAATTGTGGGATCTATGTGACAGCTATCCAGGTGGAGAAATTCTTTCCATCAGTTTTTAAAGTCATTTGTATCAAATGCACTAATCTGTATTTTCCCAAATGATGTTGCATTTATTTACTGTAAGGTACTCTTGCACTGTTCTGCCTTGAACATTATTAGACATGAAAAGAAGTATAATTAAAAACGGCTTAGTCTAGCATTAATTTTAAACTCTGCCAATGGAGGCAAGCTGATGTGGTATTTTTATAACCAGAGAAAACCGACTTTGGGGACAGTTTCTAGCTTTTACAGAGTAGCAGCACCCCAAGAGCTTATTTGCAAATTAGTTGATTACATCTCATTATCCACAGGAAACTGAATACCATTAAGAGCAGAGAGTGCTGCAAGCTTCCGTGAGCTGATCTCACCTTCTGCCCCCCCACCCCCACTTCATTGCTGCAGAACTTGCCCTTCCTCACCATAGCACTACGGTTCTTGTACTGGGAACAAACTTCCTGAGCATATGGATTTCCTAAGTAGATCAAGCCACTGTCAAACATGCACGGATTCCTCCCAGGCTAGGGCATTTACTGCCTTTCCTGGTGTGGTCCTGGGGTATCAGTTTAGTGGGCTGTGCGGGAGCAGAAGTTTAAGGTACAACTTCAAATTGAACAGGGCCTGAGAAAGAGGATGACAGAATGTAAGCCTTAGGTTAAAAGTTTGGGAATAGACTGGGGGGAGGAAATCAAGAGGGTCCCCCCCCCCCCCCCGACTCATCTTTCTCTTCTTTATCACCAAGATTAATGGAGAGAAGGAGAGGGGGAAGGGACCACCCACTTACTGATGATAAAGAGAGGCAGGTGCAAGGGTTTGGAGGACACTGCCCTTCCTTCCCTGGCTTTGTTGGGGTAGAAGGTCCTTCCTGTACATGAGCTTGCACAGATCTAGTCTGTATAAAAGTCCACAACTGCCAGGACATAATGGCTGTATTTGTTCAATACTGTAGTTGGCAGGTCCTTTCACATTCATCGAATCTTCATGGCTATGGACAATTATGCAAATCAAGACTCAAGTCCCTATCAGAGGATTCCAGGATCCTATACAGATACATTCCCCCAATACCTGTGGCTTTCAACTCTGACTGCATACTAGAATCCCCTGGGAAGATTTAAAACATACTGATGCCTGGACCCCATCCCCAAGACCTGTGACTTATGATCTCTGCAGTGAAACTGAGTTGAATAACATTTTATTTTACCCAATATAGTCAAAGTAGTGTCATTTCAATAAATGACTAATGTAAATATCTATTCATAAGATACTCATTTTTAAAAGACGAAAATCTTTAAAATTCAGTATATATTGTATATTGTCAACACATCTCAGTTTGGATTAGCCAGATGTCAAGTGTTCCACGGCCACATATGGCTGCCATTCTGAACAGTGCAGTTCTAAGACAAGCTTCTGGGGGCTTCTACTTTTCAAGGAGAATACAAATGCAAGTAGCCTGAGCATCGGGAACTCTTTCACTTAGAATTAAAACATTCACTAACCATCTCTCCTGGGCCAGATTCTTAATAACGTCAGCCTTTGAAAACACACACACATACACACACCGTATTTTCAAATATTGAAGATGTCAAAGCCCTTTGCCCAAACAATATCCTGGTTTAGGGGATAGAATCATTCAAAATTTTGCTACTTAAGCCAAGTTTTAAAAAGTAACTCAATGTGCAGTGTAATATAAGGGCAAAAATGCAACTTTGGAAAATTCCTTTGGCTTAATTAGTTGGTATTAGTCTTTATAAGAGCAACTCTCTGAATAGCCCTGTAATACCAACACACTTACCAAGGTTGATCAGTTTAATTTGAAATGTGACTGGTAAGGAAGAAGCCTGCTCTATTTACTGCCTCCTTCTCCCAGGGTGTCTGGTGCTGCCTTGGCTATATTCTGAGTCGAACGGGCTCTCTGTCTGCCAGAAAGCTGTGGGCATTTGTACTACTCACTTATTCAAGCGACCTACATAGGGACTCACTTCACAGGTGTACACTTTGGAAATATTTTTTTTTCCATTCTGTAGGTTGTTTCTTTGCTCTGTGAGCTGTTTCTTCGGCTCTACAGAAGCCGTTTAGTTTGATGTAACTCTGTCTACTTTTGCTTTTGTGCTTTTGGGGTCATATCTAAATAAAAATAATTGCCCAGACCAATGGCCCACAGATTTTCTCCTGTTTTTATCTAATAGTTTCATAGTTTCAGATCTTATATTTATATTTTTTTTCATTCATTTGCGGTCCATTTTTTGTACAGGATGTGAGAGAAGGGTCTTAAGTATGTGAGATAATGCATGCCATTTAGCTTGATTTAGCCATTCCACATGGAAGCATATATTAAAATTTCATGCTCGACACTATAAACATATACAATTTTTATAAGTCAATTTAAAAAGTACTATTTTTTAAAAATTTCTCCTCTAGGGGAACCTTCTGTCCTCTCAAGCAGAGGGCAGCCTGCACCCAGTCTCTTCTAACACCGATTTGTTCCTAACTCTGGCAGTAGTCATTTAATTCAGATAATGTTTTGCAATTCCAATCCTCATGTTTGCCACTTAAAAGATCCTGAGAGTGAGAGCTGTCCCTTGTCCATCTCTGAAGCCCAGCACAGTCTTCTGTAATAAGCCCTCACATTTAGTCACAAAAATACTTAAAAGAGGAAGGGGAGGTCAACTTAAATTGGGCCAAAGAGCTCTTCAGTATAATAATCTCCTCTTTCCCTAGGATATCAAAGAGCTTTTTCTTTTTTTTTTGAAAAGATGTAATTTTCTTCCATTTTGTCCCCTGGATGGTTAAGAATTTAATCCCTGTAGCTCTAGTTCCTCAATTAGGTACACTCTCCATTTAACAATCTAATTATTTTCTCATCTTCCTACCTTTCTATCTTGTCCTCCCACTTCATGTTTTATAGCCTTAGCATCGAAAGGGAAATGAGGATGAGTTTTCCCCACATAAATTGCTATAAATAGTCCCCACTGTGATCCTCAACATCTCCCTGAACCCTCACACAAGTGAGAGGGACCTGTATGCATTTCAAACACCAGGGAGAGGGCTTGAGAATGTGACCTGCTCAACGAGGTGGTCCTGCAGCCTTCACCTCTCTGCATGGGTGACATGTGCCCAACACCTGCTTGGAGGCGATATCTGCCTGTCTGGCCTTCTGTACCCTGTTCGCCTCTCTGGACCTCCAGCCTTTCCACACAGCTTCCCTGGGCTTCTTTCCAATCTTTCTTTTTCTTCATGAATCTTGTTGCTCAGAGTAGGACACAGCATCCCACATCTCCCATGACCGCCGCCAATTGGGCAGACTACGTTTCCTCTCCTTGGGGTACTGTGATTCTAAAACTAAAGTTCAGTTTGGGGCACCTATGGAATAGTAGGCTCCACACACCACTTGCCAAGAGGCCAAGTGGGGCTACTTTGTTCTAGTCTTCAGGCATCGAGGGGCTCCTCCTTAGTGTTGGGTTGTGTGATTTACCCCATCGAGGGTACAACCTTTATGAATTGAGACTCTAATCTCGTCTCTTCGCCAATTGGTTCAGGCCATTTTGCTTTTTTCAGATACCATCTTTTATATGGATGTTATTGCTTTCTTACTTTTTGTTTCTATAAATTAAATGAAAAGAAACATATGACAAATACCTAGGATTTAGTAGGTACCTCATTCCCTGCTAAGCACTTGACACATCTCATTTAATTCTCAGAACAACCTGATGAGGTAGGTTCTGAATTCTCCACTTTACAGATGGGGAAACCAGGGCACAGAGTGGTTAAGTAAGTAGCCCGAGGCCACGGGCGCCAAGAGGTACAGTTAAGATTTGAACCCAGGCTGTCTAGCTCCAGACACTAACCACTGCACCTTCAAATATTTGTGGTTTTGGTGTATGAATCCCTTTCCAGCAAACCAAAGTTAAATGATGAAGATGTAATCCGCCACCTGCTAATGAGAAGTGGGAATGAGGTGCAGCATAAACCCTGACCTAGAGACCACCTCCGCTGCCTATCCACTAAGACACCTGCCAAATGGGGACACTGCACACAGTAAAGCTCAAGAGGGGAGGACTGTCTTTGTCCTCACTGACTTTGTGACTTCTATACATTCTATACGTTCTATAAGTTCTATGAGTTCTATATATTCACCCTCCATGTTTCTAAGTCTCCCAATGCAGCCTTCTTAGATGGATCACTAAGGAGATTCGGTTAGGAAGCACCTATCTGTGACCAGACTTGTCCAAAAACCACCTACAGGAAAAGGAATCCTGCTACCTCAGGTCAAAGTCCACCACAGCGACTGAGTCAAGTCTTTACTAAATGAAACGAGCACGTAAAGGAACAGTGCATAGTTTTGTGATAAGATAAAATTAAAGCTTTAGATAAACACACAGGCACACACAGGTCACCCACACGTGCACATGCATATACATACACATGTGCATGGACATGTCATTAAACACACACATACACCTTGCTTGAAGAAGGGTATTTCTAATTTTTAGTAAAATGAAAGATTAAAAATCCAAGAAAATAGTTCCCGATCTCTCTTAGAGAAGGGAAAGAAAAGGAGTCATACAGTTATTTAATGGAAGGTGTCTGTAAATCTTCCCTTAAATACTATTGATGGTCTGGATGAGATATGTGTCTCTGTGTATTTTTTTAAATTCATTTTTTAGTTTTATGTAGACACAATATCTTTATTTTTTATTTATGTGGTGCTGAGGATTGAACCTAGTGCCTCATATGCTAGGCAAGCACTCTACCACTGAACCACAACCCCAGCCCCTCTGGGTGTATTTTTTAAGGATAGTGGTGAAGTGCTTAGAACTCTGCAGCCAGTTACCTAGGCTTGAATGTTACCTAGGCAGTTACCTAGGCAGAGTGGGGCTACTTTGTCACTTTCTAACTATGTGATCTTGTGCATGTAACTTCTCTGTGCCTCAGTTTTGTCAATGGCAAAATGGGGCTAATAATAGGACCTTCTTTGAGTTGCTATAGGAACAGTATATATAGACCAGTGCCCAGCACAAACTGAATGCTCTGTGTTAAGTCATATTATTATTATGTAAATTATATTGTAATTGATGAAATACAAAATTTTTTTGTTGGTTTTTGGTACTGAGGATTGAACCCAGGGGCACTTAACCACTCAGCCACATCCCCAGCCCTTTTTTGTATTTCATTTGGAGACAGGGTCTTGTTGAGTTGCTTAGAGCCTCACTAAGTTCTGAGACTGGCTTTGAACTTGAGATCCTCCTGCCTCAGCCTCCTGAGCTGCTAGGATTATAGGCATGCAACACCACACCTGGCAGAAATACAGATGTATTTTAAAGTGTCACCAAGTTCTCAGAGCAGATTTGGCCATTAATGTATATTAATTAATATAACAATACTAAAGGCATAACTGCTATTTGTGTGGCCTCACATATTTTTGGTGTTAAAAATGGGTCTTTATTCTGAAAAAGCTGAGAAGCACTGACCAGGGTTCAACTGGAAAACTGCCCGCAGTGCCAACTACAACTTGGCTATCATTTGGTCAAGTGTGCATTCAGGATTCTGGAGCCCTCCATCATGCTGGCTATCAGCTGGAAAGAGTGCTAGAAATGGAATTTTACAGAAGTTGTCCATGCACATGTGTATGTATATGCATGTGCACGTGTGGGTGACCTGTGTGTGCCTGTGTGTTTATCTAAAGCTTTAGTTTTATCACAAAACTATGCAGTGCTCCTTTACATGCTTGTTTCATTTAGTAATGAAATTACTAAATGAATTTTTACAGAATTTTTTAAAAAATATTTTTTTAGTATTGACAAACCTTTATTTTATTCATTTATTTATATGTGGTGCTGAGAAATGAACCCAATACCTCACATATGTGAGGCAAACACTATCATTGAGCCACAACCCCAGCTTCTTTACAGAATTTTTACAGAAATTAATAGGCTATCAGTTGGAAAGAGTACTAGAAATGGAATTTTACAGAAAATGTCAAAATTTTATAGAGACATGCCACAGCTGTCATAGAGCATCTGGAAGATGCATTTGTGGCAGATTTATAGAAAACCTGATAACTTCCACCTTTGCGATCTCAAAAATACCATCCTAGGCCTACCTGCAAGAAGGGTGAGGATGTTCATCATGTTCCAAGTCCCCCAAAATTCAGGATGAGAAAGGCCCATTAAAAGGGATTCCTTGGTGTACTTTGTATACAACCAGAGATATGAAAAATTGTGCTCTATAGGTGTAATATGAATTGTAATGCATTCTGCTGTCATATATAACAAATTAGAATTTAAAAATTTAAAAAAATAATAACAAACAAAAAAAGAATTCCTTTCAAATTGTTAAATGACAACTGGGAAAGAAAAGATGCTGCTTCTGAGGCCCAGGCTGCTTGGGACTCATGTGTAGATAGAATGTGGGCCCTAAGGAACATTGTGGTCAACGTAGCCTGGTGATAAAATGGCTAGATGTGTGAAATCACCTTCCATTACACATTCTGATAAGGGAACTGGGCCATGAGTTCTAAGACAGGACGTTAAACCCAGCAGTTACAGAGGCTGCTAAGGGGACATGTGAGCCCCTTCATTAGCACCCATCTGAGCCAGATGCTCCAGGCATATCCCAAACTCAGAAGCTGGGGTGGGGGTTGGGTTTAGGCTCTCAGAAAACAAACTGATGTCCTATTCCAAAGACTATGTTCCTTGTGCCATCCCAGTGAGGGCGATGAGAAAGGGGATGCTTTGAGGTGAGGGCCCGAGTTCTGAGAGTTTTGACTTCTCTCTCCCAAGCTCCTGGGTGAACACTAGAAAGCCAGTCTTGAAACACCCCTGAATCTGGCTGAGGAGGAGCAAGAGCCCCAGGGATGGGGACGTGTCACCTGAAGGTGATGGGAGCTCAGCCTCATCTTCCCACTAAGCTCTAATAAGATGTGGCTGAGGACTATAAACACAGATTTCTAGGTTGAACGCTGAGGGGGGCCCAGTAATCCTAAATCATTTTAACCCAGCAGGATGCCTGATGCATCCCGCTGAACACCTTAGCACCAAGAGATAAGGACCACCACGAAGATACAGTCTTGCCTCATGGTCCAAGCATCACTGATAACGAGGACAAGAGCAGTAGCAACTAATGCTTTGAGGAGCTGCTGTGTGCAGCTGTTTTCTATCTAGTAAGTCCTTAATCTTCACAACAACCCTAGAAGTAGAAACTATTATCATTCCCATTTTACAGACAAGGAAGCTGAGACACATAGTGGTTAAATAGCCTGGCAAGGTTTTACAGCCTGTTAGTGGCAGAGGTAGAATTTAACTTCAACATACCTAGTTCCAAAATCTTCACATTTGAGATACTGACTTTTGGGCTGAGAGCCCAGGAAGGTCCAACACCTCTGTTAAAATAAGGATACAAAGTACAGATGCTCTTGGCACTTACTATGGGGTTACCTCCTGACAAATCATTAACTGAGAGTATCGTAAGTTGAAAATGCATTTAATGCATCAAACTATTGCACAATATGCTTTGCCCAGCCTACCCCAAATGTGCTCAGAGCACTTACAATAGCCTATGGTGGGGCAAAGTCATTGATCATAAAGTCTGCTTTAGAATAAAGGGCCAAATATCTTATGCAAGGTATTAAATATTGTACTGAAAGCAAAAACCAGGATGGCCTATGGGTATGCTTCTACATCATCAAAAAGTTGAAGCATTGAAGCTTGAACCTTCAAAAGTTGAGGCCCATATGTATTTAAAATTTCTGCAAAGTGGATCGTGATTTAGGAGGCACAGGGCTGCTGAAGAAGAATTTAAACGAGTATCCTGAAAACTCTAAGGTAAGTTGGCAGCTGCTAGGGCCAACCTTACCCAACAGCAAGGCCCCAGGACAGCTGCTGGTGCTAGGAAGCCAGGCTTGGGTACAAAGCCATAAGAAATAGGGTGGCCCGCATGCAAGGTAAGTGTGGCAGGTCCCTGTGCCCAGAAACAGCAGTATGGGTGTAAGCTTCACTGACAGCTACCACTGATGGCCATCAAGGACCAGGCAGCCTGGACTCAGCACAAGCTGGATGATAGACCTCTTATTTTTCTTTCTTTCCTTTTTTTTGGTTAAAGACACTGTGGAAAAACAGGAAAGTATAAAGGAAATGAAAAACCATCCTGGTTTTTGCTTTCAGTACAGTATTTAATACCTTGCATGAGATATTTGGCCCTTTGTTCTAATACAGACTTTATGTGATCAGTGATTTTACCCAACTGTAGGCTTTTGTAAGTGCTCTGAGCACATTTAGGGTAGGCTGGGCAAAGCATGTTATGCAATAGTTTAGTGCATTAAATGTATTAAATATTCTGATTAAGTAGAGATAATTAATGTTAACACTATCTTGTTTGCTCCTTACTTTTGCACCTGTGTGTTTGAGTTATCAATTTTATGTACTTTTTCTATATTTATATCATGTTCATTTGCCTATATCATTAAATATTCTTTATCAACATGATTTTAAAGGGGTATCCAGTAGCCCATCTATCAGTTCCATAACAATTTGCCTTTGCTGACACTTAAACTGACTCCTTTCTACTGTAATAAATAATAACCTTATATCTCTTATAATTGTTTTAATATCTCTAAAAATGCAACATAGGTCATAGGTCATGTACAATATTAAAGCTCTTGCTTAATAATATTAAGTAATTAAGATCACCATTAATGGTAAACTATTTTTCAGAAAGGTTATGTTAGCAGTATACACACACTTGTATCACACACACTAGTGTTCAATATTGCCATTCTCAAAAATGTGCCCATTTGATAGACTAAAATATATAATGTCCATGTTACTCAACAGAATATAAAGTCTTTCAGAACAGGGTCTCTCTTCTGGTCAGGGCCTGGCACATGGTAAATGCTCACTAAATGTTTTTTGACTGACTGAATGATGTAAAGGATCAGTCTGGCCTAGGGACTGATCTTCACAAGCAGCCCCCTTCACCCAGGCCATGTGGTCATGGTCTGTTCTTACAATATGGATAACAGATAGTAGCCACAGCCTGGAAAAATGACAATTAGATAGATGAAAAACCATCCAGGCACCAAACCAAGGAAGATACAATTTAATAAAGAGAATAAGTATGCAACATTGAACTTCTATTAAAAAATGGTAAGTCTGAATATGGCACAAATGTTCTCTTCTTTAAAAAAAATCCATCATGGTAGAGCATGGCTTTGTGTTTATGAGTTGTCTTTGAGATGTCAAAATCAACAGCATTACCTGCCTGCCCTGGTAACCCTGATGACAGGGCTCAGGTTTAATTCTGGTCTGAAGTAGTACTTCCCCCCAATCCCCACAGTGGCACTGCAGACTGAATCCAGGGGTGCTCTACCACTAATCTACATCCCCCCCCCATCCTTTTTGTTTTGAAACAGTGCCCAGGCTGACCTTGAATTTGCAATCCTGCCTTAGCCTCAAGTAGCTGTGATTACAGGCATGCACCACTGCATCTGGCTCTGAGGCAGTACTTAATAAATGTACACTAAGTAAATGTTGAAAACTAAAAGATAGAAGACCAGTAAGGCTTCAATAGGCCTAGACTTTAAAAATTCCACAAGTCTTGTCACTTGCATTGCTTCTTTCAAAGACAGTAGATGCTTCCTTAACTGGGCTCTACTTACACCAAGCCCTTGATCCCATATTCACAATTCTTTCGTTACACAATGTAAATCAATGACCTTGGCATATGAAAACTCAATTAGTTGGCTACTCTGGTTGATCAGTCTATTTCTGTTCCTACTAGATAGGTTGTATATGTTCCAAGAGGTCATTCGTGATTGTTCTCAAACCTGTTTATGTCAGGGGTACTCATTATTGTATTTGCATAATTATATATTACATAAATGAATGATGTATCTGTGCATAAGGAAAGAGCTGTTGTTTCTATAAGTTGAGTGTTTTGGAAAGCCTTGGTGAAGGGGAATACATTAAAAGAACTTCTGTGAAATTAGGGGTGGTAGGCTGGAGTTGTGGCTCAGTGGTAGAGCACTTCCCTCACATGCGTGAGGCACTGGGTTCGAGCCTCAGCACCACATTAAAAATAAATAAGTAAATAATTAAAGATATTGTGTCCACCTACAACTAAAAAAATATTTTTAAAATTAGGGGTGGATGAGACAACTATAAAAGACAGTGGGGGTGTGGGGGAGGAGAAATGTATTGGGCTAGAAAGATTTATGGCACTTACTTTGCAAGTGTCTAAGTTCTTAGAAAGATATCAAATATGAAAATTATAGAGGATGGAATACAGGTGCAATTCATGCAAGTAAAGTGATGCCAAAGGCTGACTGTGATATGTGAATCTATTAATAACTAAAGCGAAGGTATCATGAAACAGTACCGCCCTCCTTCCATGCTCATTCCACTCTGAATATTAACTCTATTCTCAGCAATTCAATTGATTTTTTTTTTTAAAATGTTGGTTGTGCCCCAGAGAAGTGGAAAGGCACAGACTTAATGCTATTCCTTCATTTTATGGATGAGGAATTGAGTTTCAGGAAGATTTAAGGGCTCTATTTAGGTCTCTCAGCCAGTGAGTCAGAATTACAACGCTTCTCTTTCCGTATTCTGTGTTCTGCCTACCACCCGAGCAGCCTTTGCTCAAAAAGCAACTAACCCAGCCGAATTTCTTTTGCAAAATGTAGTCGATGACAAGGATACATGCTGGACAGGTAAAGAAGCCTCTCATTCTACCCTGCTCTCCTCTGAGCAGTAGCTAAAGCAAGCACACAGGTGTGTGTGGCTTACCCCAAAATATACCGAGTCTCTTGTGTTGCAGATACATATTTGGAACAGGTGAACCATATACCTGGGTCGAACACGTGAGCCTTCTAATTTTAGAATGACTTCAGCTCCACGTGAGAAAACTCTAGACAATGGAACGGGGAAGCAGTTTGCAGTTCTGAAAAGCTTTTGTTAGATGAGATGAGCAATAAGCAGATCCTTTGCTTGCTGGCTGACCCACGTTCTACCTGTTTTCCAAACAGGTGAGGCCTTTAATGACTTTTCCCTATAAGTTGATTTGCCCTCACTTGATGCACCCCACCACAAACTCACCATCTCGACATTTAAGTCCTGGGTCCCACCAAGATCCGACTATCATCCCCCCTCCCTGAGTTGATGGTGGTGACATTCTCCTTAAATAACCCCACTGAATTTTCCATGTTCTATCATCATCTCTGAAAAGCCTCCCAGACACTAAATTAGGCAAGCCCTCAAACATGCCCCGATTCCAGATGGGCATCATTAGAAACAGGCTAGAGGAAAGGGCAGAAGTCGCCTCGAGTATGTAAGCAGATCTTGCCAGGCAGATGGCAGTGGGAAGCTTGAAGCCTGGCTCCTGAGCGCCCTGAGCAGGGCCCTCACCACACCCCCTCAGTCACCAGAGGGAGTCTCATGAAGATATGAAAACCAGATGGGTGGCTTGGGAACCAGACAACATTTCTGAAGGTTAAGCAAGCAGCTACCCAGCAACTTCTTAACCAGAGTGCATTCTGACCCTTTTAAGGGGCATTAAAAAGCACCTTTTGAAGATAGGTCGTAACTCCTTCCTTGGGAGGGCGTGACAGGTGTTCTGAGCTGTGGGTGCTGCCACCCCTTAGCTGCCTCTAGCTAATGTTTCTCTCTATGCTCTGCAAGTTGACAACCAACCAGATAAAAATGTTCTGTCCCAAACCCCAGACTATTGGTTTAACTCCCACAGCAAGTATTTTCTAAATCACACACTAAGTGGTCAGCAAAGCTGCCCATGTCATAAAGATGCTCTTGTTATAAGTTCCCTTGTTCTTGGATCACCTGTGGAGTGGGCGCCTGGAGAGAGTCTGCTTCTTTGCACATGATTCCAGCCCTTAGAGGGTTAAAATGTGAATGTACAGCAGCGTCCAGTTCCAAGAGAATCAAATAGTCACTACTTGATATCCCTGAAGGATTGGTTCTAGCACATCCCCTGACCCTGTGGACACCCAGATCCACAGATGCTCAAGTCCCTTATATAGAGTGGCATAGTATTTGCGTATAACCTACGCCTGTCTCCTGTAGACTTTAAAAAATCATCCCTAGATTGCTTATCATGCTTACTATTATGTTAATGCTATGTAAATAGTTGTTACACTCTATTAATAGTTTAGGGAATAGCAACATTCAAAAAGCTTGTACATGTTCAGTAGGGATGCAATTTTTTCCCAGATATTTTTGGTCTGTGGTTGGTTGATGATGTGGAACCTCAGGACACAGAGGGCCCACTGTATGTGGTGGTCACATTACTACTTCTCTGAGTCCTCAGTGGGTACCATCAATTGATCACCTCAGGACTTCTTGAAAACCTGAAGGCAGCCTTATAATCCCTCCCAACCCAGCTCTCCAAGTCCTCTCTACCGATCCATCAGTGTCAGGTGAAGAATCTTAAAAGCCAATCCTAAATCCTCCCAACCCAGCTCTCCAAGTCCTCTCTACCGATCCATCAGTGTCAGGTGAAGAATCTTAAAAGCCAATCCTAAATCCAACAGTTGAGGAAACAAATCCAAACAGCAACCTGATAAATAATGACTTGGTCAGGGACCTAAAAAGTCTGGAACCATGTGGGCCCAAACACTAAGTTCTGGGCCTCCAACCTAAGGCCCCATTGCCTTCCACTGTCCCAACAAAAGCAAATGTCTGAGAAGAACATGCTGATGATGATCCAGTTCTTTATGCCTCTGGTATCATTTCCCCTCTATATTTGGGGACCCAAGAGGCAGGAAGAAAGGAAATCTCACAGAGAAAGACCAAGGGCATCTGTCAAATAAAAATGTCATGGATTTTTTTTCGTCCCTAAAATGCAGAAGAAACATACATGAGATCAGTCCCTGTTTCTTAGAGCCCCATTACCAACCTTGACTGGCACACGGAGCTTGCAATTTTCTCTCTACAATGCTCCCCTAATGGCTGGGCCTCCCCCTGAGTACTCCTATGGCCCTCTGGCTCCAGTGCTGTCAGTCAAGAATGTATCAGACTCTATCTTACATCCATTATAGCTTCTCATTCTAGTCCACAGAGTGAAAAGACATCCCCTGACCCTATGGACACCCAAATCCACAGATGCAAAGTAAATGCAGATGAAAAGTCAAAAAGCACAAAACTAAGTACAGTCTCATCTATCCTCCGTGTTAAGGATCTGATGAAAGGAATCAGTGTTGCTTCTGTTGGCATGGTAATGAAACTACAGTTTTGTGCTTAAAAGTCCTTATCTGTCAAGACACATATTGAAGTGTTCACAAGTGAAATGGACTTTGCTTTAAAATACCCAAATTTCCAAAGGGGAAAACAAACAGAGGTAGGTAGATAAAAGAAAAATGGCAGAGGGGTGCTAGTTGTGGAAACGCGGTGATAATATATGGTGATAGATTTCACTACTACTTATCTTCTTCTGTGGACGAAGACATCTACAATACAATGCTAAGAGCTTCACTTCTTAAATTAGCCAAGAGTTAAACACACATGCATGTACATACACATGATCACTCCAGTGCCAGGTAGTTTTAAGTGTGGCTGGTGGGTGTTGGTCCCCAGTTTGAGCTTTACCCACACAGGATTTCAGCCTTGTCTAGTGAGGTCAGAGTGGGGTGGGAAGGGATGGGATGGGATGGGGTGGGGTAGTAAGATCCATCAGGCCCAAAGAAAGAGGAAGTAAAGCAAACAATTCCAATTTAGCTACCAAACCCTGCCTTTGGAGGGGTGACAATGATGTAGTCATCACCATTTAGATTTGTCTCTTGGTCCAACCCCCTCCCGACTCATGGCTGGGTTCCATGGTACAAGACAGAAAGTAGAAGTGGACAGAGCCATGTCATTGATCTCTAAGACACTGGGGGTGCCAGTCCTGGGGCTAAGTGCCCCATCCAACAGACAGTGACCGAGAAGCCAGACAGGCAGCCCCTCCCCTGTGCACAGGGGCCAGCTCTGGGGCTCAGGGTTCTCTGAACGTTGAATGCTGCTTCTGCCCTCACCTGCCACCTCAGGACTCAGAGTGGCACTCAGTCTATCACATAGGCATGTGCAGCCATGACCAGCTTGGCTGGTGTTTTCTGACATCGTAATGAGAAAGAACAAACCTCAGCGACATTCTCATGGGAGGAAATCCAGAAAATAAAGGTGAAACAGAGAGGTTGGCCACTATTCTGGTGAGGATAGTCGTTTTTCTGGATCAATGTATCAGGTGTCTCCAGAAGGACTTAGGAAAGCCCAAAGAGCCTAGGTAGAAGCAATGCCAGGCCCTAAAGGAACAGGCTCAAAGATGACATTCCTCAGGCTCTTCTTGTCTGGATGAATGGATGGAGACTTGAAGAAGGGGTAACAACCAGGAGCGTACCCTTCCCCATGGATGGCAACATCCGCATTTACCATCATTCTATTGTTACCTGAAAATAACTTAGAACCTGGATCTTGGCCTACGAGGTCCTACAGTGAGGACCAGGAGGGGTTGCAGAGAGAGCTGGGGAATCAGGGATGGAGACCCAGGGCACAGGCCTCCATCCAACCCATGTGGCCCAACTTCAAGGTCTTTATGCCTCACTTCAACCCTTCAAGGTCAAGAAGGGTTCAGGAAGGGCATGGAAAACACAGGAAGCATCTCAGGCCATCCAGAAGCCTTGATATAAGTGGCAAGATCAGAACTGATAGTAGCCCCTAGGTGGCTTAGTGTGAGGTTCTATCAAATGTAAGTGATATCAGTACTTTCTAGTGTTTGGGCAGGTGACCAGAGGTCAATCTGTAGGAGGGGCTGATGCTCTTGGAGTAAATGTATCCCAGGATGGGGGATGAGGCAATTCTGAGAACATGCAGTGGAATCACTAAGCTATCATCTCTTTCCCCCATATGCTCCCATTAGAGCCCTTTGTGGTGAGGGAGGTAATTAAAAGTCAAAGAAATGCTTCAAGGAAACTCTGGCAGACCCTTGAGTCCAGAAGCACAGTTTTGGGATGGACACATTCACCTCCTTCTCCTTCTCCATCTTGAATGAAGCACTACACAGAAGAGAGCCATTTCCTTCTGGTTCAGCATGGGTCACTGAGTGGTGTGAGTACCCCAAGGGTTCCAATGCATCAAAGATAACAGTGCCAAAAGGGTCTGTGGGGTTGGCAGTATCACCTCCAATGGGTTTGGATGGAAAGGTCTAGAGGAGGTGAAGAGCAAGTTACCAGAGACGCTGTGCAGGTGGTTAGAGAATTTATAAATACATAAGAAACATCACCTCCCGCTGGGGGCCCCTGAAATTACTAGAGGGACACTGCAGTAGCATGGGGAAGTAGTCAGGGAAACGTACCCCGTTAACAAGGGAACAGTGAGGCTGGCACACTGGTGTACTGCTGGTAAAAATCAGCACAGTTCACGTGGAAAGCCACTTGGCACTTAATACCAAGAGTCATAAATGCATGTACTCTTATTCTTAGAGACAGAGCCTCAGAAAGAATCCAAAAGAAGAAAAAGCTTCTAGGTGGGAAGAGGTGTAGCATCATAATTTAAGACACTGGAAACCCCATGAATATCCACTGGGGATGCTCCGTTAAACCCCACAGGCCCATTTTAGTGGAACATTGGAACAGTTTAAAAGGGTTGATTTCAGGACTTTCCCACAACATGGAAAAATGTCTAACCCCAACCCCTGAGGGATCAAAATCACCGGGACTCATCAACCCATGAACACACGTGCACAAAGGACATGACTTAGAACACGAGGGGGTTTGCCTCCTACACTTCCCATGCTTTCCAAAATGCTGATCTAAGATTTTTTTAAATGAAATGATTACTACACATTTCAAAACATAAACCAGAAAACTATTCAGCACAGAACAGTAAGAAGAAGGGGACACAGGCTTGGGAATGTGATGGGGGCAAGAGCTGGTCCTGAGCTCCTGGGCCCCTAGCCCTCTTCCCAGCACACCCACCTGCAGTGGTGGCTGTCAGAACAGCTAAAGGGAGACGGGGGAAGAGAGACCCCCTGCAGCCTGCAGTGATGACTGTCCTGTGAGTGTCCCTCTGCCTGAGATGAGGACAAGAGAGGACACAGAGAGGGGACAGGCAGGTACGCACGGGCAGGAGCCCAGGAAGGGAGCTCCTATGGTGAGGACACAGGCCCACGGTGGCCACGCTCCACCCGCCACACCCTGTCTGCATCCTGGGGAGGCTGTACTCACCGCTCAGGGGGGACGTGCTGTTCTCCAGGGCTTGGCACACAGCCAACACGATACCTGTGGGGGGGAAGCAGAGACAGGTAAGTGTCTACTCAGCTCAGAGCTTCCTCAGAGGACTGGAGGGCGGGTCCCTTAAAAGGCCAAGCCTTGCTAGATTTCCAAAGGGTTCAACAGATAGGCCTGGCTACCTCATTTGTGGGACCCAGTGCATAGTGAGAACATGAGACCCCTTGTTCCAAAAGGAGGAACAAAGCACCCAGGACAGGCACCCTAAGTAGCAAATCAATGTTTTCCTTCCTGCCACCTCTCTCCACCTGTCCCGGTGGACTTTCCTTTTTTTAAAAAAGCACCTTATAAGTACATTTCTGTAGTGGGAAAGCATGCATAACACATGTGCCATTTTAACCACTTTTCAATGTACACTGCAGTGACATTAAGTACGTTCATTCCATTATGTGTGTCATGGCTTTTTTTGTGGTTGTTGTTGGCTACGTATGTCATTGTGTGTCATGAGAGCACCTGCAGGGGGGCTGCAGCCCACCCCAGGTACACAGGGACCCTACTAGCAAGAGCCAGGGACCTACAAGTTGTTGGGTTTTCTCTCCAGGCAGCTGCTGGGCCAATGTGGTGCAATCCAATTAGGGTAGGGAAGTCCAGTCAGGTGTCTGTTCTTCCCAGTACAAGGTGGATGGGTGACCGCCAAGGGTAGTGCACCCTCCATGCCAGGATGCACCAGGTGCCTGGATCAGGGAAGGGCAGAAGTTTGTTCCTCTCTGATTGCCCACTGAACAGGCTATGCAGCTGCCAGCTTGGGATGGTGACAGCTGCCACCATGCTCCACCATACCTAACCCTAATATTTTCTGTGTCCAGGAACCACCAGGGGCAGAGAGCATAGCTGGGGCAATGACCCACCCAGTGAGGGTGGGAGATGGGGGTAAACAGGACCACAGCAACCAATGCTGTCAGCCTGTGGTGCAGCTCATCATCCCGTTGGACTTCCCTTAAAAGACATAGATCCTAAGATAAAGTCAGGAGAATTTCAAGACTGCAGCTGCAGAGCATTAAACCTCCAGCTCAGGGTCACTATGAGTGTGGGGCTCTATGTGACCTGCAAAGTCACTCCTGGCCACAAATGACCTTATATACCCTCAAGTTATACATCAGAGGTTTCTGGAAACAGAGCAGCAAAATTCCAATGAAGAAGGAAACTTTTCTGAGTTCTGCAATTAGCACGAATTAGCTTCCCCAAACTGAAGTGCAGAAAGTCATCCCCATGACCATGCAGAGGGGCTGGGCCACACAGGTTAGCCCAAGGCAGATGCAGCAAGTCAGCACCGAAAACAAACAAACAAAACAACAACAACAAAGAAATGTCCTGTCTGCTACTTTGCCACAGCACAGGACCCTTATAACCCCCACCAGGCTAGCCGTAGGAGCCTCCTTGCCTCTCTTCACTTAGGGCATGGACACAGGAGTCCTGACTCTCAGAGGAAAACATACCTGGAACAGAGAGAGCACCTACACTCATATGAGTGCTTCCAACTGCTTTTAGTGTCCAGGCCTGTTGTGTACTTCCCAAATATTGCTACAGAGTCTTGCACCAAATATTTGGGCCAAGCTTAGGGTGGGGCAGGGGCATTAGGAGGCAAAAATGAGTAAAATCTCCCACATCTTCTCCGTGCAATTCTTTCTTGTGGCCCCACAGGTGCTCACTTTGTTACTTAGTCTGTTAGGATTCCCCTGACATATTTCAAAGAGTAAATCTGGACTGCACGCATCAGGTGCTTAAGCAAGGTACGTTGGCTGCAGCCAGGAAGAGCTGTAGAGGTTGCCGCTGGAAGCCAGGGAACAGGCTTCTCCTGACTTTACGTCAGCATTGCCAGAAACTACTCTGGGCTCAAGTCAGCCAGGGACCCCTCATCATACCAAGGAACGACTCAGGAGATGCCTCTCCAGGGGGAACGTGACTGGCCTGTCATGAACTGTCCCTGAACTAATGAATGATCTTCACGCCTCCTTCCCTGCCCTGTATCCTGTCAGTCAAGGTAAACACAGCCCAGTTCCTGGGCTCCACATCAGCCTCTGGAACACAAACACCAACTCTCCAGGAAGAAGAGGGTGTGCGCTGAGGCCGTTCCCTCAGCCTGGGGGCAAGTGGCTTCCCCTCTTTCAGTTCCTCACCTGTAAGCCATCAGCTGCCAGACTCACAAAGGTGTTTTGGGAATTAATTAAAGTTTGAAAAACCACCATGTTCCACAGATGAAAGGCACTGAGGTTTTTATTCACAATTTGAGCAATTCGAGAAGAATAGTTCCTTTCTATACACTCACGTTCCCATGGAAAACATCTTCCTGAGGCTCTGGCTGGGCAATCCTGTTCAAGCACAGCTTCAGTAGAGGCCCCACGACAGGGGGTGAGGTGAGGCCTCTGCTTTCTTTTCACTACATGGTGAGCTCATTAAGGTGGTCTCGGACTAGGAAGAAAGGGGAAAACCCTCTCTTCTCAGGTCAGGCAGGGGCACTAATTGGGTTCCAGGCCCAGCACACTAGAGTTTTGCATTATCTCACTTTGTCCTCATAATAACCCATGACACTAGCACCTCTCAGCCTCCCTGCCTTCCGAACCAGCTAGTGGGGATACCCATCTGTGCAGATGAGAAAACTGAGGCTTGGTAAGGCTAAGACATTTACACAAGCTCCAGGGGCCAAGTTCTAGACTCAGGTCTATCCACCTGCTGTGCCCAGGCCTGTCATGAAACACTGGCGGTGTGTACTTATCAGTAACGGAGCTCCGTCTCAAAGGACAGACTCAGCAGGCCCAGGGGGGTGAAGGCTGGTCATTCTCTTCTGGGAGCCATAACCATTACCTCTTAGGATTTCCCCACTCCCTCCAACTTCCTCCCCTAGGCAAGGACAGCAGAGGGACTGTCCAATCTGCTTAAGCCCAGGCGTCCGGAGCTCTGGTTACATGGCTATGGTTGGAAAGCCAGACTGTGTGAAGGCCTAGAAAACCACGGCCTCGGCAGGCTCCAAGGCTCAAGAGATACAAAAGGAAGGGCAGGCAGAGCCCAGCCACAGGGCCAGCTGCTGCCCGCAATGGCTCAGGGACACACAGTCCAGATGCAGGCTCTGTGGCCACAGCCCCAGATTCCTCCTGCCCGAGTTTCAATACTGCTGGCCACCAGCCCTCAGGATAGGAACTGAGGGCCACCCAGCCAGCTTTCCTCTAGGACAGGAATCCTTTATTGGTGGATCCTGTCAGCATCCTATTTCTGTCTAAATAGCTCCAAAGTGGGAAATCCCAAGACTGTGGACTTCAAAAAAGAATAAGAAAAGTAGGGGGTGGTATTGAGGGGAAAACCACACATAACGGAAGAAAAAACCCAAAAGTCTCATGAAAGCCAGATCCTCAGCCCCCAAGGCAGAGTCAGAAGCCAGGCTGGCTCTTGGGGACAAGGGTGGCAGTGCTGTAATCCAGCTGTCTGGAACTCAGACAAGAGTTCCCAACAGAAACAATGTAATGAGAGAGACCCGCCTGTTCATCTGGAGTTCACAGAAGTGGAGCCACCCTGGAACCCGTCCACAGAGGGGCCAGTGGGAAGTGCTGTTGAGACATGATGGACACCCCTGTTCTCCCAGCAGGATGTCCCTGCTCCAGCTCCTTGCTCTTGCATGGAACTGGCAATTCTGGAGACAGGGATCCAGATGGTGTCTTTGGCATGCATCACCCTCTCAATTAACCACCATCTGGTGACCACCTCTTCTATGGCGCTTAGACCTGGAAGGAACATCCTCTGGCCCCTGGCCACCCCAACAGAGGTGACCATGGCCTGCTCTGGCTTCCACTGCAGCCAGTATTTGCTTCCAGGTGCCTGCCTATTTAACAGGATGGCTCAGTGGTCTCCCACTAAAACTCCAAGTGCCCAATAATGTCTCATCTATGTTTGGGTCCCTAAGCCAGGGTCCCTAAGCCGGCTACTTTAGTAAAGGGCCAGGTTTAGGGGTTGAAGATATGTAGGGAGCCTGGAGGAAAATTGCACCTTTGGGTACAACATGCTCTGGGTTCCAAGAAGGTGGTGAGGACAGATTAAGAGTGATGCAGGGCAGGGGGGTAGCAGGTGGGCTAGAGAGTGGGGCACAAGGGAGTGTGGGTGTTTATGGGGCTCTCAGGCTCCCCCTTTCTTCTCCTACCATCCTTGGGGCTGGGAGTCTGAAGGAAAGAGCCAGGAGCTTGGGAAGTAATGGGTGGTACCTAGAAGGGGGGAATCCTTCAGCTCAGGGCAAGGTCTGCAGGGGCACCCAGGTAGGCACGAAAATACACATTTAGTAGGTCACATAGAACCCAGGGCCTGCAGTACAGGTTCATGGCATCTTCTCTTATAAATTATATACCAACATTTAAGTTTTATCAAGAAGTATTGTGGGATTTTACCAGCATAGCAAAAATTGCCCAATTTTTTATAATCTTATCAGTATTTTTAAAATCCCCAAAGTTGACATCCTGGTGAACTTGCTGACTTCAGAGCAAGAACTGATTGGGAAGAGGGAAAAATGAAATGCTCTGCAGGAGAGCTGTGGGACCAGGGGACCAGGGGACCAGGAGCCAGGCCCCTGGAGACTTATCTGTCTGTTGGTTAGGATATCAGTGCCAGAAGCGGCCACAAGGCATCCCCAGCGGAGAACAGCTGTGCTCTCTCTCATGGGAAGAAGTGACAATTCACTTTTGGCCCTGTTCCCAGTGATGCCAGTACACTGTTCCCAGAGAACATCGGGCAAAGCTGCAGAGGAATTTGTGGAGGAACTGGCCAGACGGGATTAGGAAAACTCTGGGGATGGCAAGGACAAGAGTTTAGAAATATGTGACATGGGAATGAATCACCTTGGGCAGATGGGCCCATGGGACAGAGGGCCCTTTCTGTCATAATCCCAGCCTCTGGAGCGCTACTTCCAAAACACAGGTTTGACCTTGTGACCCAGGGAGACAGTGTGATGGGGAAATCACCTGAAAAGGCTAGTGTTGTATTCAGGTGGCAGAGCAGAGAAACCAACGATGCAGGGTGGAGGACAGGCTTTAACCTCCACCAACCAGGGAAGTCCTGATACCTGCTCCCAAGCAGAGCCATGTCAGCCAACACGTTAAACTCAGAAGGCATTTTTGTGCTGGGACAGGGTGGTAGGGAGCCTGATGGAGTCTCTGGAGTTCCCATCTCATATGGTTCAGTAATAATTATTCTCATGGCTATTATCATAATTAATAATAGCAGCTGCAATATTTGTTTGAGCACTTACTATATACCTAGCATCTTCTCATTCAACAGAGTTCAAAATAGGAATGCTTGGTTCTGCATCCCCCATCCAAAATTCTCTGGTCCAAAAGTGTTTTAGAATTCAGATCTTTTCAGATTTGTGCATATTCACATACATATAAAATGAAATATCTTGGGAAAGGGACTCAAGTCTAAACATGGAATTCATTTGTTTCATATATACCTGATATGTGAGGACAGAAGGTAACTTAATACAATATTTTTAGCATGCCTTCATTCTGACTACAACTCATTACATGAGGTCAGGTGTGGAATCTTCTATTTGTGGGTTCATAACAGTGCCCAATTTCAGATTTTAGCCAGAAGTTGTGGTTCACATCTGCTGCTCAGGAGATTGAGGCAGGAGGATCATAAGTTCAAGGCCAGCCTTGCCAACTTAGACCCTGTCTCAAAATTAAAAGTAAAAAGGGCTGGGGATATAGATCAGTGGTTGAGCACCACTGGGTTCAATCTCCAGTAGGAGAAAAAAAAATGTTTCAGATTTTGAAGCATTCTGGATTACACATTGTAGGATTAGGGATATTTAACCTGCATTAGACTCCAGCTTTAGAGTCAAGAAAGTGGAGATAGAGGGGGTTAAGACATCTATTCAGGGTCCCCTAGTTTACAAGTGATGGATACTGCAGCTCATGTTACAGGGCCCAGTTGGTTCTATTTTGCTTCAGAGCACTTCTGTGAAGTACAGAGAGCACATGTGTGCTAGCAAATACAGATTTCCTCCTTTCTCACCTGGATCTAGGTAGTAAGGGAAACAGTATGGGGAAAACAGCTAACAAGGGAGCCCGGAGACTGGGTCATCCACAAAGGTGTTACTTTTAGCAAGTCATGTCACCTCTTCAATCTTGGTCTCTTTATCTTTAAAAGGCAGGGTGGGCCAGAAGATTTACCAAATCCCAGAATTCTGGGCAGTTATGAAGACATAGCTGTCTATCTTCCTCAACTGTCTAGCTGGGGGAATACGGGCCTGGTTTCAATTCCTTATAAGTGGATCCTCTAACTTTAATCAGGGATCAGGCAAAATGAAGTCTGTGTGTGCCCTGTCTCAAAGAAAGTGTGCTTGCTTGATGACAATTCTTTCTTGTGATTTAGCACGGAATCTATTATGTCAATGATCAAAAGATGGATGAGATCCTAAAACAGGGTGCTTCCCGTGTCTACATTTCCATTGCAGACTTAATGATGGCTTGCTAATCTATGCCAAGGTCACAACCCATTAGGATCAGTGAACTTGGGATCCTCAGGTGCCCTTCCTAATGACTTCTGAGGTGGCCATAAACAGTAAAGTTCAACTTGATAAGTCTAAGGCAATACCTGAGATGATGACATCATAGAAAATGGGCCAGCTTTACCTGAAAGTGCACAGGAATTTTCTATGTCCATCTAAATAGGTCCAAGAATGAGAAAAACTGAAGTGTTCAGAATGAACCTTCAGGATCAAGGAGGCAAGAGAGATTAGCAGATGGGGCCTGCATTATAACTCACTACCATTTTTTGGTTATGACTTGGGGGTCTGTCACGGCAGAGCAGAAAGGAGTTTTGCCATCAGACCTGGGTCTGAATCCTGATCTGCCTCTCATTGGCCATGAGACCCAGCATCCACATAACCTAACTTTGTGGAGCCTTGATGTCCCTCTGTAAAGTGAGGGTAACATTCCTCACAGGCCTATTGTAAGGATTAAGCAAAATGAAACGAACCAGTAGGCAAAGTCCCTAGACCATCTGCAAATGCCCACTAAACGTGGCAGTTGACGGTGCTTCCTCCTGGATTTTCTCCTTGGCTTATTTCATCATAACCTCCAGGAAGTTCAGGACAAGGAGTTGGTCCTGGTCCCCCATCCCTGCCCTCCCTGGGACTCACCAAGAGGACGTCAACAAAGGGGTTTTACTTGAGGCCAGGGTTACTTAGGTGCAGGCCAGTGATATTCCAGGCACTGACCTTGGAATATTATGCCTTTCAAGGGTTTAAAAAAAATCACTACTTACTTTTGTTCATGAGTCAAATATTGAGTACCCACTTACTGTTACCAAATTAAAAAAAAAAAAAAAGAGAGAGAGAGAAGATCTGTGATTTGTCCTGAAAAATGACCAAGGTACCTGAGACAGCAACAGAATCCACACTATCAGAGAAAAATGGAGTTCCACTCAACCAGGAAAGCAGACGAGCATGGGTTAAAGTCATGGCTACCACTTGCCAGAGACACTGGGCTGATCCTACAGTCCCAGTGATGCTTCCACACCCCAACACCATCTCCATCCCCACTCCCCCAAACTCCCACACCAAGGCCTGCTTATCAAACCACAAGTTCAAAATTAGCTCTGCCTCCTTCTGGGTTCTGGGCAGGACTGAAGACCCAGCAGCCATCCGTCAGCCCCTCCCTCCTTTACTCATCCAAGCCACGCCCTCCTACACACCCTGCCTCCACTGTCCATCCTCCACAGTGGCATCCACCGCCTGCATCCCTACCGCCCTGCCCCCCAAACAGGCTTCATCTCTCCCTGGTCTAGCCCAATAGCTGCCAAACAGGTTCTTCTGCCAACAGCCTTTTTTTACCTTTGCCCCTGCTGCCAGAGTGAGTTTGCTGGACCATATCAGTCCTTTGCTCCACACGCTCCACACCACTCAGGACCCAGTCCAGAGACAGAACCCAGTCCCGAGTTCGAAGCATAGGTTTAAAGTGCATCAGCTGCTCTCAGACCTTATTTCCAGCTACAGTCCACACCCACCTCCTGCACCTCCCTCCCTGCCCCCTGCACCCCCTGTCCCCCACCCCTTAGCAGGCAGAACCCAGCTTAGTGCCTTGGGCTCCCGCCATTCAGATCCTCACTCAAGTTCCTTGCAGCCACTCACTTTTAGTTACCTGCCCAAGCTTCAGTTTCCTTTGCTGTAAAAGGACATAAAGAGGTATCCATCTCCTGTACAGGTGTATTGTAAAGAAGAAATGGGGGAAGGAGGCGATGCAGGAGAAACCTATAGTCTATTAATTGGCACATAATAAACATGCAACCAATGGCAACTGCCATTGACAGTAATTAATATTATGATGCTCTCAAATGTTTAATGTGATGGACACACTCATTACCTTGACCTGATCATTACACAATGGACACATATATTAAATCATCACATTGTACCCAGTAAATATGTACAATTGTTATGCATCAATAAAGTTTTCTAACATGTGGATCTCTCAAGTTGCCACGCCTCCTCCTCTACCCATGGGAATCAAATTTGCTCCTCTAAGCCTTGCTTGAATGTCAGAGGGAATCATTCCTTATTTTATTCTGACTTGTGGTTTGGAAGTTTTCACATCTTATCTGGGTTACCCCTCTAGTGTGGCCAGGAGCCATTCCTTAATCTTCTCTGTCCTAACACCTGCACCTCATTAGGCGTTCAGTTAGGTTGAACTGAATTTCTGAGAGGTCACCAGCTTAAGAAGAGTCGGAGGGGGCTGCATAGTGAGAGTGTGCAGAGCGAGAACAGGAAAAGCAGCCAATCCTTCTCACGTTCTTTTCTTCCTAAAGCTTAGGTCATGGTCTTTACTTTGATTTCAGTGGAGATGGAACACAATTGAATCTGACATTCGTTCATTAATTCAAGTGCTTCCTGAGCACCTACCCCATGGCAGACACAAAGAGGGAGGGAGGAACTAAAAATCCCTTCTCTTATAACCTCTACAGCCTTTTCTTCCTATGGGAAATGCTCTTTCTATTCTTGAAAACTATTACATTCAACTCTGCTATAAATGTCTGGCTATACCATTATTCAGTTCGGTGTTAAAATGTGTCTATTTAAATAACGATGTCAATAGTGTCACTAGAATAGAAAATCCACGGAGGAGTGAAGGAAGTGTGGTCCTTATCTGAGATCTGAGTGAAGTTAGCTGAACTGGCCTGACAGGCGACCCTGAGTCATTTGGTCACCTTATGAGATGACCCCTGAAACATTTTTTCCCCATTCTTAGTTTTGTTGGTTTTTCCTGAAACTTGACTGAGAAAATGGAAAGCCCTATACTGAGTGGTCCCTAAGGAGGCCTGGACATATCCCAAAGGGGAGAACAAAGGAGTGAACAGGGATGTCTGAGCTCATTAAATGGCAGCTTACCCAGCCCAGGGAACACTCATTGTCCACTCTGCCCAGGGCTCTCCAAGCAAAACACAATTGCAACTCTAGACCAGGAGACACAGTTGAAGCAAACACATTCAATGGTGTTCCTCCAAGTATCTCTGAGGGTCCCTATCCAAGCTCTTTCCTCCACTCCAAAGGTCCAAGTCCTCTAAACACACCAACTCATTCTCTCCCACGTGGTCACTCTCCCAACCACATGACCTCATTTCTACCCAGGCTTCTAGGCCCTGCACAACCCCACACTCTCCATGATGCCCCCAGTGCTCCAGCAGGCAGGGTTCTCCTCTTGCACCCCTAATACTTATCAGTGATGGAGCCAGAAGTGGTTCCTACTTAGGTCAGCCACATGGACCACTCAGAGTTCTCTGTCCCTCCCTCTTAGCCCAGATCTCATTTCCCACCATCTCTGATTTAGGACAACTGATTACTATCTTCCCTTCCCTACTTCAAGGGACAAGTGAGAATATTTGTAAAAACACTTTGAGCTATTTAAACTAACAAATGCCCAGAAGTGACCCCCCCCCCCCCATGCACAGGGTTAGCAGGGAAGGGACATAACTGCAAAGGAGGTGACATGTGCTCTTCCTGACATCCAGGGAAGCATGCAAAAAAAAAAAAAAAAAAACCAACAACCAATAAAAAACTATGGAAACCCACACAGGAGACTGACACTGCCTGTTGAGACACCTTTGTTCCTGGCAGGTGTGATACCTTACACTGCTATAGACGTCTCTCTCTACTAGTCCCAATGCCCTCACCCACTTCAAAGTCTGACAGAGCCATGTTGCCCACTAACTGCTGGTCTGAGAGGACCCCTTCCTATAACCAGAGCAAATGGGGCAGCACATCTTGCCTAGCAATCAATTAGCTAATCAGGATTCAAGGCATTGAGCATCTGCAGGGGATGGGGAAGGCCCTGTGCTCCTGCCCATCTGCACAGATCTAGCCGCATCTATTTTTTTTGCCAAGAAGGAGCAGACCTCTTGGGCAGAGTTAAGGTTTTTTGAAGACCTGGGTGAACTTCCTCTTCCTCACAGCCTGCTCCTGTGCTGGCTCCCCACCTGATTTCCTGGAACTATAAGGCAATGAAGCAGCAGCGCTGAGCCTCTCGGGTGGCTCGACTTCCCCAGCTGTGAGTCACTTGCAGGCTCCACAGGGCCAAGCTCTGATATCACAAAGATGCTGTACCAACCAAGGTGCTCCAGAAACCTGCTCCAGCTGACGGATACTATGATCTGAGCCTGGAGGTATCTCTGGAAAGGGCTACACTTGACTTTCCCAGAGTCCTAGAGGGAGGGAGGAAGAAGAAGAGCTGGGGGAGTGGGCCAGAGATAAGACTGGGGATCCACGGGCAGATACCACAGCTCTGTGGGCAGGGCCCAGGCCCTTCAGAGACACGATGGCTAAATAGAGAAGTGCAGGAACTAAATGCCACCTCTGCAAGAGTCCCAAGGATGTGGCAAGCCTGTACCTCATCAGTGTAGGCCCACTGGCCCTGTCCCAGCTTCCCTGGCCTCATGGTGGCCCCAGAATTGCCACCCTCTGGCCCCAGGGCAGCAGGAGTTTTGCTTGTTTAGACCTCAAACAAGCAGAGTTGGCCTCCTGGGAGCACCAACCCAGCCAGGCGCATTCCCTCAGCTGTGGCAAGACCATACATAGCCATCCCTCCCTGCCAGTGGCTTAGAAGTAGGGTATGAGCAGGAAGGAGATGAAAATAAGCAATCCTTGAACTCTGCCCCATTTCCTCCTGTGAATGACAAGCTCATCCCTCCCCACTACTCCACCACACTCAGAACACCCCAGGACCAACCTGTGGATGGCATTGCAAGACTTGGGGTTTGTGCCAACATCAATATCAGGGTGACTTGGCAGACTCTCCCATCAATGCAGTGTCAGCCTGGGTGCGGGGGCCACTTGGGGGTGGGGATGGCACTGCACCAGTGCTTATCACCACCTTCCCCATTGCCCTTGGACAGCTCATTTGACCAGATGAGGTGGCTGATTGAGAAGCAAGGTCAAACAGGAGGCAACGAGTCCCCAGAACTACAGATCTTCATGAGTTAAGGGGGAAACACCCTTAAGGTTTGGTAGGCCCATATTTCTTAACCCAAAACACATTGCAAGTTGGGAAAATGTCTCAGTTCTTTTCCCAGAAGTGAAGGGCAGGAGCTGGGGAATAGGGAGGGAGCAGAGGAGGAAACAGGTGACAAAGGCCTGGGTGACAAGTGTAGGCACCCAGCTGCCAAAGGGCCCAAGGGAAGAGTGGGTAGAGGGTACCAGACTTTACCTTTCACTGAAGAGCCCACCAGACCATCCCCTGGCCTAGGGCTTCTCTCCACTGGTAGTACACCTACCTTGGAGCACCCGAAACCCCTAGGGGCAGGTTTTGATGCCAAAGGACTAGGGGAGCACCCCTGGTATTTAATGGGTGGGGCCCAGGATGCTAAGTTTCTGTAATGCACAGGACTCTGTCCTGCTTAAGATGCTAACAGTGCTCCCTGTTGAGACACTGTGGACCTGGGTAGGGAAAGTCCCTTCAACCTCGGGCCAGTCAGCTTCCAACTGCACCTGTGCAGAAGTGTTCAAAACTCAGGGGAAACGGAACTGGCTGGTAGTCACAAGAGGTGACTGTAAACTGTATGCGGCCTCTGAGAAGCTTTCAGTGGACTGTGGTGATCTGCTCCACTCTCATTTAACTGGAATGCTCCACCCTGTCAGTTTTTCTCTCCATCCTGTGGTCCATCTGTCTGTGTCTTTCTCTATTAACCCAATAGGAAGCCTGTCCATAAAGCAGCAAGATTGACAGGCCACAAACAAAATGGTTCCCAGGGTTTTATAGCTGGGGGTCCAAGGAGATTCAGAAGCTCAAGGGAGGGAAGGGAACACAGGGTGAGGCACTCGACTTTTTCCTGGTCTGCTGCTGGGCTTTAGAGATCTTGAGGTATTCCCCTTGGGACACCACAGGTTCTCATGGCCACGTGTAGCAAAGTTGCTCAGTGGAGGCTGCAAATGCCCTTGGTCCTGAGGAAGAGTCTCATTTGCTGTCTATGGAGACAAACTGGTAAGGAAGGAGACCTGCCAGCCACACAGGGCTGGGGGGTAGAGAGCATCACGTGCCTTTTGGTGGCATCAGTTTAAAGCAATTCAAAGGAAAACAAAAACCTAGTTGAAACCATGCAGCACACATGGAGGACACCACATTTCTCCTCCAGGAAGGTGGCAGCTCCCCACCAAACCTGATCTTGCCCTTTCCCTATTGACCACTTTGGTTTTTGTTGGGAAGGGCAGAGATGAGGAGTTAAAGGGAAGAAGAAACAGGGGAAAAAAAATCCTCTTTTTCTAGAATGACTCAGCTCTAGTGAGAACAGGAGGACCACAGAAAAAAGAACGGAGAGGTAGCACTCCACATCGGAGCCCCAGACGAGTACAGAGAGAAAAGATCTTGGATTACTCATTTTCAGAGAATGAGGTATCTCCTGGAGAAACCAGACCCATCTCAATGCAAAGTGGTTTAGGCATCGAGACCAACTGGTGAAGTGGAAGAGCCACTTCAGAAGACAGTTTGGCAGTTTCTTATAAAACTAGACATACTCTTACACGATCCAGCAATCATGCTTCTTGGTATTTACCCCAAAGAGTTGAAAACTAATATCCACAGAAAAACCTGTGCATGAATGTTAACAGCAGCTTCATTCAAATTGGCCAAAACCTGGAAGGAGGCAGCCATGATGTCCCCAAATAGATGAGCAGATAAATAAATGATGGTACAGTTCTACAATGGGATATTATACTGAATAAAAATACAGGGAGGACTCTTAGATGTATAAGGTTCAAGAAGTGGAAGAAGCTCTCTACTGTCTACTTATAACTATGTGGTGTTCTGGAAAAGGCATAGAGATGGTGAAAGGGTCAGTGGTTGTCGGGAGCTTAAGATGGGGAAGAGGAAGGGATGAACAGGGGATTTTCAGTGCAGTGAATCTACTCCACAGGACACCATGATGGTGAATTATAATGGTCATTATAAATCTATCCAAGCCTATACAATGTATAACACCAAGACTGAACTCTAATGTAAACCAGGACCTTAGTTTTGACTTATTTATAGTTTATGACTTATTTTAGTTAAATAATAGTGATTTCAGTTAATAATAATGTACCCATATTGGCTCATCAATTGTAACATCCCACACCAATGCAAGATGCTCACAACAGAACAGCGTGTGCAGTTTTCTTGAAACCTGAAATTGCTCTAAAAATATTCAAATGAAACAAAACAAACCAAAAAAACCCAGCTGATGACAACTACAACATGATAAAGTGAATTAATCTTCTCCATATTATGAATTGTCCAGCCACACTGATTCCCTAAAAGGTTCTTCTCCTAGGAAGGCATGACTTGGGTTGGGTTTTTCTAGAAAGGCAGAGGAGACGCTGCTTGGCTGCAGACCACAAGCCTTCCACAGAGCACCAAGGCTCTCAGCACATCCACTACCCACTGCTCCCCAGTGTGAAGTCAGAAGACAAGTTAGCTTTTGCCATCACTATGAATTCTATCTGGTTGCAAACTTAGGGCAAGAGCACGGTAACTTCTCCTCTGTCATGGGGTCATGTTGGAAGGCTGGGTTCAACAAGTCTCTACTGATGGTAGCTTCTGAGGGGAAGCAATGGCCAGCGTTGGTCAGTGGCCAAGCTCCCTGGGCTGGGCCATCCTGTACCCGAGACTCACTCTCAAACTGACAGCACATCAGATGAGAGGAAGCAGGGAAAAACATGACCCTGTAGAAATGGGCCCCAGAAGACCCAATGGAGAGGGCAGAAGGCGGAGGGGGCAGAGCCACGTGTGAGGGGTCTTCCAGAGAAGGCTTTCAGTAGGGAGGTCAGAAGGCAGTCAGGAATCTGAGCAGCCTTGGACACAACCAAGAAAATCCAGTACTCTGTGTTCAGGGCCAGTGGCCTGGATTCTGTGGTTTCTCACATAAAACAATGTATCTGAGACCTGCTCCCTCCAGGCTGAAGTTACCAACACAATTTTTCTATCTGCCGTCAGCATGCTCTGTGACTGAGGCAGAATACAAGAGTTAGCAGGGAGTGCTGTTAATGCACCCTCCAGCTTCATCTATGACAGGGGCCTGAGGGGCAGCAGACAGCCTTCATCATCAAAGGAGGTTGCAGCTACTGAGACCCTTCCCACCCTCTTCTTCCTGCCCCTGCTTACACTTCAGGTAGGAAAGGAGCAAGAGAGACTGGGGGCTTTCAAGTTGTCCAGCATCATCCTCCTGTAAAACCCAGTACAAGGTCATGAGCAAGGGGCTCATCCCTCTCCTGCTTTATTTTTTCCTCCCACAACTCAACATTTTATTTCTGCCTCCTTGGGATCAAGTGATGGGATTATGGGGCAGGGGTATGTGTTTGGGTCCACTGTATTCTCAGTGCCTAGGACAGCTCTCAAGAAATGTTTGCTGAATGAATTCAGTTCCTTTTCATACCAAGTCTGCCAGACAGTCCCAGAGAGAAGGCCAGGGGTCATGAACTAAGAAGATAATCCTTGAGTGCCTAGTCAAGCAGGAGAACTTTCTAAGGACCCTGAAGAATCCAGATACTTTCAGTCTGGAATAAAAAGATATTGTTAGAACTTTTCTATCATAGAATCTTCATCATAGAAGTTTTCTATCATAGAAGTTTTCTATCATAGAAGTTCTCCAAGAACTAATGTGGACACTTGAGTATTTTCTGTATTGAAGATGTACGTGTATACAAAGAGTCATCATGAAGGTCCTTTCTGAAGAAGGGACATCTGAAAGACATCTAAACAAAACCAGGGAGCATATCCTTGAAAAGACGTGATGGAAGAGCATCCAAGGCTGAAGGAACACCAAATGCAAAGGTCCTGGGGTGGCAGTGAACTGAGATGGCCAAAAAAAGATCAGGAAGGCTGGTGTGGCTGGGGCAGGACAGCGGTGGAAATGAGCTTGGAGAGTTGCTAGGGCAGAGGTGTCCTGTGGGGACCCCTACAGTCTGGATTTTATTTCTCTCTGGGCAGTCCCTGGAAGGTTTTAAACAGAGGAGTCCCTCAGGGGGCTAGGGACAGAAGAAGTCTTAGGGGGCAACAATGGAACCTGGAAAGAGTGGGATGGGACTCCTGCAGCAGTCAGGTGGGGGATGAAGATGGCAGTCATGGAGGACACAAGACGTGGTCAGATGTGAACAGAACAGAAACAGTGGGCAGACTTGCTGATGGACTGAGCGTTGGGAGGGACACCCTAGCCTCATCCTCCTTGCCTCTCTCTGCACCATCCTCTGCCTTCTTCCCACTTTCCTAGGGCATGTTTGACCCTCAAGATTGGTTCAAATATCAGTATCTTCAAGAATCTTTCCCAACTACTTCAGATGGAGGATCCCGTCTCCCTCAAAAAATAAAAATAGAAACGAATGAATACATAAGAACACAGACTTAGAGACAGATGCCCATTTGCAGGCTCAACCTCCACAAGAGTAAATCTATACAATACATCTTACCTTGGTCCCAATGTTCTAAGGCCTCTCTAAAGAACCTTCATTAAGCGTTCCCTTCCAAGTGTTGCCCACTATCCCCGAGATATTTCAGGGTGCTCCCACCTGGAATGAAGATCTTGATCAATCCCAGACAAGTCCTAGGTTAACTGGAGGCTTACCTAGGAGACACATGTGAAACTCCCAGGACAAGTGAGCCTCTGGATGAAGATGGCTCTAGAAGGCTTTCTAGAAGCTTCTCTGGTATCTTATCCTGCTCAGCATCTACCCCAGCACTACCACCTATGGCTGGTCTGGCAGCATCACAGGCTCAGAGGCCCAGGGCCCACCAGGAACAAAGCTAACAGGTGGAGTAGTGACCTGTGGCCAGAGCACAAGCAAGCTGCAAAGGCACCAAGCCACTTGGCTCTAGGGATCCATGCCCTAACGCATGCATGGCCTCTGCAGCAGCCTCCCAGGCCCATGAGAGCACAGCCCAGGTCAACTGTCCTTCACATCCTCCCATGGTTCTTCGGGAGAGCACTTAACAGACCATTGCCCATGCAGAAGCAGGTCTAAGGATGCTGAGATGGCTTCTGGGGCTGGAGCAGACATGCCACATACCCTCCAGGGAAAGGAGTCCTTCCCTTTAAAAAGGCAGAGTTCAGTACTCCTCCTGAAGGCAGAAGTAACACTCCCACTAAGAACTCAAGAAGATCCCAAGGTCAACAGACTTGAACACTGACGTGGAGTTTTTTTTTTTTTTTGCTTTTGCGTTTATTTTCAGGGGAGGAAAACACCCTAGAGTGTCCTGAAGGATGGCAGGACATAACAGTCCACACCCACCCAGGCTCCTTGCCTTGCTGGGATACTAATTTAACCCTGTCTAACAAGGGCTCACTGGTACTTTTACATGGCTGTGGGATTAGGTTTATGGACCACTTTTTTCAAAGCCTAAGTACTGTTTCTAAGAAAATTAATATGGCATGAAATATTAGCAACATAAGTAGAGATACATTCAATTCTTGGAAACTCAACTTTTTCTCATTCTTAAGCCCATCATCTCAAGCAGGAAGTCAAATACATGACACACAGATCAATGCCTCTCTGCTGAACCCACAGCAGACATTACTGGTTGATCACAGCACTGTTTCCCACTGAACTCAGATGCACCCATCAATTCCTTCTAAACAACCACTTCCAAGTAATCAGAATTGGCCTAGAAGATGGATTTACTTCCCACTTCTGCTCAAAAAAAAAAGAAATCTGCTGCTAGGTCAATGATGTTCTGGGGGTAAGAGGTGGAGAGGGGAAGGAAGGGGAAAATGAAGAGAGATTCTGGGGGTAAATTATTTATAATCAATAAACACATACTAGGCAACCACTGTTACTGCATAAATTTGAGAATAGGCATAAAAGGAAAGGTGAAATAAAACGCCCACCAAGTAGGAAATGAAAACTCTAGATGAAACACACACTACACACATTCACAGACACACACACTCATGAACTCACACAGAAATGTTACTGCCAATACAGTAAGAGGTCACCCAAAGACACCAATGGGTATGACTATACCCTACTCCAGTACAAGGGAGATAATATGCAAGAATAGCAATGGCTATTCACACAGACTTACCCACCTCCTCAAAGCAAAATGTTTTTATACAAACAAAGCCCCAGATTTTCAGAAAGTTTTGCCTGTGAAGCCTCTGAAAATAGCTCATCAGGAGAGAAACAGCCCAGCTGAAAACAAGGCCTGAGCCATTTATACAAGAAGCTAAACTGGAGAAAATCAAGAGCAGCATGTAGCTAGGCAAGGTGGAGCACCCCAGAATTTCTTCAGTGGTTTCCAGTTATCTCACTTTGGGGGGCGGGCGGTATACACACTTTCACAAAAATTTATGACTTTATCTTCAAGGCCAAACAAGGAGGCCATTTGTCCACTTCTGCTTTGCTCCCAGTGAAGTCAGAAGTCATCACCGCCCCAGAGGGGACCCTGGACTAAGCCAGAACCAGGCTCTGGGGCCCTGGCCAGCTCAGAGAAGCAGACCACACACACCAGGATGGTAGTTAACCGGCAAGCCTGCTCTCACCCCCACTCACAAGGGCAGCTGGTGCCTGCTTTGTTGAAGGAAGTATATTCAAGGGAAGATGCATATCATATTATATTTTCTGGGATAAAACGAAAACAAAAACATACCCCTCCCCTAGGCCTGCAGTTCGTTTCTCAAGGCTGGGAGTGCAGATAAGCTGTCTATGACCTCTCAGACAGTCTCCATCCTTGGCCTGTGGAGAGTCCCCTGCTGGAGCAGAGTCCTCTCCCTTCTTTAGGCAGTTCCTCCCACAGAGGAACCCCAAACAGCCAGAAAATATTGTTCCCTGGTGATAGAAGTGCATCTCTGAACAAGGAGGCAAGGTGCTTTCCCATCCTGTTAGAAATCCTTTTCCTTGTTATCATTCACCAGCTCTGTGTCCTCTGACATCCTGGGGTTCAAAGGTACAAGCTGAAAAGATGAAAATTTTTGACCCAAAGTGACTGTTCTGTTCCCCCAACTTAAACCTTGCCCCCCCACCCCCACCACAGAATGTTACAACTAAAAGGCACCCATCAGACAAGGAAGGAGGGCTAAGGAGCAGGTCACCAAGACATTAGGAGACTCAAAGGAAGAGCCCACAGCTCGAGGTGCAGAAAACCTGTGGGAAAGGCAAGATAGGAGGCCTCTGCTCTGGAAGCAACAGCAATTTCATAATAAGCTGCTCTCTTTCCTGTCTCAGGAGCTGGTGTCTGACAACATCACCTCTTCCTCCCTGTGGCCCAGCAGAATGAGCTGTGTACAGTCACCAGTGAGTCAACTTTTTATTTTTATTTTTTTGGACTCTGTAGTGGATGCAACCTGCTTCAAGCAAATCAGACGTGTGAATGATTTGGATTCACAAATTAAGGGGAGATTTTTTTTTTCTAGAAAAGGATCATCCAATAAGGTCCTTTAATATACAGATTTTTAAAAACTGTCCATTTAAAAGAATCCATTACACTTGCTGTTTCATGTGTAATACATGGTTTGCCCGTGTATACCACTCTCTCACCTTTCCCCAAAGGAAAAAAACACCCTGAGCACACTTTTGAAGACTGCTCATACGGTGGCCCTTCTGGAACACATTGGGATCCAGACTCTAACCAGACATTGAAGTGACAAATCAGAGGTGCAAAGGCCATCAAAAAATGCTTCCAGCCGAGTGACGCTCCTACGTGCAAGCCAAACTGCAAGTGCTCTTTGTGTTCTTGTCTGCTATTCTATACAGTCAACTAGAAATGCCTGTGCTTTTTGTGGGTATGTGTCATCGCTAAAGTTGGGGGAGAGGCGTTTGGAAGTATGGCAGCTATTAGCGAACGTGCTAATGCAGGTTCTATCTTTAGTTGGACTGTGAAGAACTAAATGTGTTAACTCACAAGTGTGAAAGACTCCTCTGTCTTCTGCTATTATTTGGGGGGAATGTTGGCTGGAGTTGAAGTGGGAGAAGGAGGCGTTGGGGACAGCACCCCAGCAGAGGATGTTAGAGGCTTCAGGTCACAAGCTTTGTGACTTTCAGGCATGTCACCTACTGGGGGACAGATTGCATCCATGGGAGAGATCCCCCCTTTAAAATAAACACCTTTTTGAAAGAAATGTATGCTTGCAATGAAAACAGGCTCCTATTAACAAAATTATCATAAGTTCCCGGATCACAAAAAAAGATATGTCAATAGTTTGTCTCATGTGACTGATTATCTGTCGTGGGAACACCTTGGCTCCATAGAAGAGGGAAAAGGCCCTCTACCATAGTTATTTCTTTATGATATTTCATAGTATTAAGAAGTCATAGTCTTTCTTTTCATGACAATGACCTGCATGGGGATTACTCTCAACATGGTACCATGCAAGGGAGGAGCTGTCTGAAGTCTGACTACACGTAGGTCAATGTCTGCCACAAAATGGCGCTCCCATACACATGAACCATTCCAGGCACCTCAGCACTCACAGCCTTCCATGACTGACAAAGAGAACCAGAATGAGTTCTGGGGTGGCTAGAATAGCAGGTAAGGGCCCTGGATCCAAAACCTGGTTCCTTTACATGCTGGCTATGGAAGCGTGGGCAAGTTACCTCACATTTTTGTGTCTCAGTTTCCTCATCTATAAAATGGGAATACTCAGTGTAACTCCCAGAACTGCTAAATGTGTTAAAGGAATTTGTGCAGCATGCAAGGCACTTAAAGAACTTTCCATGTGCCAGCACCCTTCTAAGTGTGGGGCATTATCAACACAAAGTACCCTTGCCCTATTTTACCAAGACAACTCCTTTTGAGCCCAAGACATCGACTCTGCATTTCATGCCCTTTCGTTTAAAAAAAAAAAAAAATGATGTCTGCTTGTGCCGCTATCCACAAGAAATTCATGGGGGTTGAGGGACAAAGGATAGGTCATGGTTCCCTACGTATTAATACCACCATCCAGCAGAGTAATGATACATGCTTCTATATCTACTAAAGTGAACAAATCAATAGGACCCCTCCCTTTGTGCTGATTGATCTTATTTTTGTTGTTCATCCCATTGGCTGTATGATAGATACAGCATGAAGTGAGTAAAGTAGCTACATTGGGTAAATTAAGAACTAAATGTTACATTAGACTTGGTTCACAAAAAATCACAACTACTGTTTGATCACTTAACATATCCTACATGAGATGGTAGCCACGATACTCCACACGATCCATTCTTACTGTTAAGAATGCCTTGCCTTGTATCTGAAATCCAAAGTACCAATTGAGTTGAAAGGACTGTTCTGGTTATTTTCCGCCTATTGCAGAGTAAGGGAAAGAGGCCCATCACCAGAAAATAAGCTCATATTACATAGTGAGTGGATGTTGTCTTCCTAAGCATAAATCTTTTAACTTTCAAGTGGTTCACTGGTGCGTAACCAGTCTGTTAGTCAAAATCTTCATAGAGGTTCAAAAAAAGAACTTAATTTGAAATCGTGGCCTCAACAGAAGAAGGTCTATCATCTTGACCCTAAGACAGAATTATTCCAGGAATTTCAAATAATAATTTTAATTCTGGTTCTTCCCCCACCACACACACATACAAAGAAAATTAAAATAGAGCAGAGTTTTGTTTAATTAAGTCAGAAATCAAGTTTCACCGGAACTTCCCATTCACAGGTAATAGTGCAAATTCAGCATCAACTACAGGTACCACATGGGGGTAAAGGGTTTACTAGTGATGACCACAGGTACTGAAAGACTCTAAAATAGTTTTAGAATCATTAAAGATGGTGAAATCACACAATCCTTAATGTATACATGTGCCTAACAACAGTGCCAAAGTCCATGAGGCAAAAATTAATATAACTGCAAAAGTAAAAAGCTGAATCTACCATCGCAGGTAGATATTTCAATACCCCTACATCAGAAATGATAAGATCCAGTGGGCACAAAGCAGTAAAGACATAACTGAATTCAACAACACTATCAATCAACTGGATATAATGGACATCTATAGACTATGTCATCTAACAGCAGCAGAATACACATTCTTCTCAAGAAAACACACTTTGCCTTAGCAAATTTAAAGAAATATCCATACAATGGATGCTCATGAACCACAATGGAAATTAAACTAGAAATTAATAATGGAAAGATAGCTAGAATAATTCCCATCTACGAGATTAGCAACATGTTTCTAAAAAGTGCATGGATCAAAACAAGGAATATCAAAAGAAATAAACATATTTTGAATTAAATAAAAACATAACTTGTTGAAATGTGTGGGGTATAGAAAAAGTAGTGTTTATGGGGACATTCATGGCATTCAATGATGCTATCACAAAAGAAGGTCCAAAGTCAATAATCTAAGCTTCCACTTTAGAAAATCAGAAAAAACATATTAAATACATTAACTGGAAAATGATAGTTATTTAAGTCACTGTTATGCTCTACTCTAAGTATCTGAAAATTAGTCATCCATATGGGACAGAACTTCTCAAACTTTTCCAGCAAAACCCCCAAAGTGGTAAAGAGGAAACTTGTACTTATTTCGCTTGATTCTGGGAGCAGAGTCTTAAATAAGCCAATGGGGGAAGGAAGTCACAATTTATCTTGTCTTATGTTTTATCCTAAAAATTACTTTTGATATTTCAATCTTTAATTCTATTCACTAACACATCTGAATTTATTTTAATATAGAAAACCATGTTATAACTAGCTGGTGGAGTTCCTTTCTCAGTCTCTAATGAATCTAAGTTACAGAGAGTGATGCACCAGGTTTGGTCTGTGGTTCCAAGCATGTCATGTCATATTCTACAGCACTCCCACATGAGAAGGTGACATGAAAATATAAAGTCTCAGTTCACCAGAATGCCACCTGGAGGATTGTAGGCCTGCCTTGTGATCTCCAATTTCTATCTGTAGAGCATAGAGTTCCGGAAAGACTAGAGGGGAATATAATCTGGCTCACCAGGCTTTTCAGTACAGTGAGACCCAGTGCCCACCAGCCCTAGCCACCCTAGGGAATGAGAAAAATCATCCTATCTCTCCAGGGATAGAAACATGGTAAGTAATCCCCCCCTCCCACACTGCCTAGGATGCAGGGGAGGAGGAATCTCATCACAGGGAGAAGTGATGAGTATCTACTGTAACACACTGTTTACCTTCCTGGTTCTCAATATTTCTTGCCCCAAATTCCTAGGACAATGATACATCCTAATCCCAAAGAGTGGTTCTTACAGCTGTGATCATCGGATCGGTGGACCAGAATGAAAACGCCACAAATAGACCCAACTACTCCTAAGAATGTCTCAGGTGACAAAAATGTGGGATGAAATCTGTGAGTGCAGAAAAAAAAATTATTCAACAGATGATATTAGAGTAACTGGATCATTATTTGACAAAAGACAGATTAGATTTTTATCTTGTATTTGACACCCAAAATATATTCCCATTGAATTAAAATTTAGACCTAAAAGTACAAGAAAAAAATTAGGAATCAGCAGGCCATAGAAAAAGCGCTTCCTACACCAAAATTATGCATCACACAAAAGGAGAAACCATCAAGAAATTATGAACAGATTTTAAGACTTTAAAAGTTAAAACCAAAATCAAAACCACACTTCTGTAAGCCTAACACACAACACATATGAATTTAAAAGACAAAATATTTTAAGGCATATTTTAAGTCATATTTTAAGGCATATTGTTAAGGCGCATTTTTTAAGGCATATTTTAAAACCACTTACAAATCAATAAGAACCTATCTAAACATGGTTTAAGGACATAAATATGTCATTCACAAGAAAATAAACTGAAATACTTATCTTACTAAAAACCAATGAAATACAAATTAAGATAATACTAATTTACATAGTGTAGAAAATGATAATATTCATCACAGGCAGGTTTGCTGATAAATATGCATTCACACATAGGTGATAAAAATTACAAATGCACAAGATTTTTCTGGAAAGTATGTTGTCAAAACATTATATTAAGTGGAAAAATGCATTTCTGGGGACTTATCCATAGAAAATGATTAAAATATGCTGCAAGAATTTTCATTTCAGGTTTGAATATTTAAAAGTTTAAAACAATTTCCATCTCCATCAGTATGAGATGGTTAAGTGAACGCTGTATAATGGAATTCATTATAGCCATAAAATGCATTTATGTATGTATATGTTTACCATAGAAATATTGTCCCTATGTACTATAAGTGAAAAGCAGATTTTAAAACAGAATCCACCAAATGCTGTTTTTGGAGGGAAAATGTGAATATACAAATATCTGTATCTATGCCCAGAAAGAAGGCTGGTAGCGTAGCCAGTAGCTAAACCTGGTAAGATGTCTGGTGAGCAGGATTTGGGGGTGTTTTTAGATGCTCTTGTCTGTAAATTCTGGATTATGCCTCCTTTTGGGAAAATGAATGAGCAGTTGGGCACGGTGGTACATGCTTGTAATCCCAGCAGCTCTTGAGGCTGAGGCTGGAGGATCCAAGTTCAAAGCCAGCCTCAGCAACTTAGTGAGAGCCTATCTCAAACAAACAAACAAACAAAAAAAGGGGCTGGGGATGTGGCTCAGTGGTTAAATACAACTGGGTTCAATCCAAAAAAATAAGAATCAGCAGGGCTTAACCAAGATTGATAGAGAAGGAGCAGGTCCTGAACACCCACCTACCGAGGTGGCAACCAGAGGTGACCAAATTTTATGGACACGAAGTGGTCTACACTGTGGCCAGCACAAGTAGTTATGTTTGCCTTGGGGATTTTCTTTAGAGGGCATGGGGGTGGGTTGATGGGGTTCAGGAATATGCCAAATTCAGAAGGATTCTCCAACTGTATGATCTATGAGTTGACCTCACAACCCTAAAAAAAAAGAGCCTGGGCCCCAGGCTTGCTTTCATTCCAGTTTAGGGACCTGTGAGTCATCCCCTGAAACCCTAATTATAACACCCAAGTCTGCTATGTGCAAAAAACATCTGTCATTGTTTCAATCTGCATGTGTGTTCAGCATGCAAACCAGCCTAATGATGCAAAACTTGAATGCAAAACTCATAACCCAGAAACCACTGCAAGGTGAGAAGGGCTCAAGCCTGGAGGTTCCAACCAAGGTCAGTCACAAACAAGGTGAACAGGTCATGTTCAGCCATAATTCACATGCCAATTCCTCAGGGCCAAGACCACAGTAAAAGTTACAGGTTTGAAGCTCTTTTTTCAATCCAGCAAAGTCTGCTAGATGTGTGTTTCCCCTCATGGGTTGCCAAGGCCTGGCAAAGAGAAGGGAGAAGAGTGTGTAATTGCAAACCTCTCATTTATCAGCTTTGGCTGCTTTTGTGTCACCACATTACGTGCACCATTTAGCCAGTTAATCTCCTGTGCCTCTCGGAGGTACAGTAATTACCCGGAGAATGCCTCAGACCTGGCAAGAGATGACGAAAGAACAGCAAAGACACATCTATCCTCCATGCACCCAGTACAATTGCTGAGTGACCTCATTCAAACTCAGATTAGAAGCCCTGAAGAACTCAAGCTGCAGATATGCTCACTCTTTAGGAATCTAATATTTTTACCTAGAAGTACAGATCTTAAAAACAAAAGAAAGAAACAAAAACTAAAGCCAATGAACAATAAAAAGATATTCTCCCACACAAGCCCTGGCTGTGCTGTAGTAGCACCTAATGGCCATAATAGTGTTTCTGGAGGTTTCTAAGCTCTTTAAAACTTAAGGAAGCAGAGGATGCTCCCTAGCAGTAATGTCCCCACTGAATCAGAGGTGTCATTACTATGACAACTTTGGTATATGTGTTATGCAAACAAACTGAAGCTTTGTATGTGGTCTTATGAAACTTTCCCTTGAATTTTAATGATTCAAAATCATTTTCGGCCTAAATGTAATCAAGATTATTTTATTTTATTTTATTTGAGGGACTCTGGTGCTGACGTTGTTTTACTTTGTTAAGGTCACCAATGATGCAAAAAGAAAATTTTCCAGGAGTGATTATTTATAAATCTATGTTAAATTTTACAAATCTGAATTAAGCAGATTGTGAGGAAAACATTATCAAAACTGATATGAGAAATAGGAAAGTTGAACTAATCATTTGTGATGGTCTGGAGCTGACCTGTCCCCAGAAAGTTCCCACATTGAAGGTGTGGTCCCCAATGCAGTAGGATGCAGAGGGGGCGCTCTTGGGAGGTGATTGGATCTTGAGGGCTCTGACCTCATGAATGGATTAATCCATTTATGAATTCACAGCTGAATGGATTTGGGGGGGGGGGAGGAACTCTGTTATAAAAGCAGATTCTCCTTCTGCTTTCCCAGCTGTCATGAGGTTAGCAGCTCTGCCCTACCACGCATTTCCCACCATAGTATTTTGCCTCACATGGGCCCAAAAGCAATGGACCCATGTCCATTGGACTGAACATGGACTGAAACCTCTGAAACTAGGAAACAAAATAAGTCTTTCTTCCTTTTAAGTTCTTTATTTCAGGTGTCTTGTTACAGGCAAAGAAGCTGACTACTACACCACTGAAAAAGGACCAGGCTCAGAAGTTTCATAAGCTGTTTCTTTGAAGCCTCCCCAAGAACCACGTGTTTTCATGATATTTCAACTACCAAAGCACAATGAAATGTTTCAAAATTTATTTTAGAAAGTTGGTGTAAGGCTAATATCAAAACCTAAAAAAGGAAAACAAGGTCCCAAACAACTCACAATGGGTCAAATTTAGTAGTATAGAGAGAAAATAATACCACATAGCCAAGAAGGGTTCATGTCAAGAATTTAAAGATGGCATCAACATAATTGAGTCAATAAATGTCCTTAGAACATTGTGAGGGAAAAAAAAACATGTTATCTCCTCCTGCTTCAAAAAACTTATATAGGGGCTAGGTTGTGGCTCAGTGGCAGAGCACTTGTCTAGCATGTGTGAGGTACTGGGTTTGATTCTTAGCACCACATATAAATAAATGAATAAAATAAAGGTCCATCAACATCATACACACACACACATAATTAATACAACAAAATGCAAAACATTTGTTAAATTACAAAGAGAAGCAGATTTTAGAAACAAAAATATGTATATATACCTATACCACACACATACACACACACACACAGCCAAAAGTCAGCACAGCCACATATTTAACTATTAAATGCACAAACATTATCAGCGTATCTATGAAGAGAAACAAGGATATCTACTGCTTTTTTAAAAAATATTGTTCTTAAAGTTCTAGTCAGTACTATAAAAAGTGATAATAGACAAGAATATTTAAAGGAAGGGGGGAAAGTTATTATTCAAGATTGCATTCCATGTAACTAGAAAACTTAAGAGAATCAATTGAAGGAATCTTAGAATTTTTTAAACACCAGTATGAAAAGAGCTTTTATAGACCAGCAACAGCCAATCAGAAGAGACAGCAGGGGGATGTCTCACCCACTAGAACACAGATGCATCAGTACCAGGACTTGTCTCCCTCTTGGCTGATTCCCAAGCACCTAGAAGTATTTCCAGCACCGAACAGGTGCTCAGTAAATAAAATAAACAGATGAACAAATTCAAAACAAGGTTCAGAATGCCAAGCAATGGAACCAAACTGAAATTTCACAATTAGATTCAAGGACTTATAAAAATTGAGCATATGATAAAGATGATACTTCAAACAACAGGGGGAAAGATAGATTATTCCATAGCAATTGAAACTATTGATTGACTTTTCATTAAAAAAATTAAATATGAATTGTATCATATAACATACCCTAGAATAAATTATAGATAGACTATTTCAATATACAACCACTATCTAAAGATTAGAAGGAAAAAGGTATGAAAGTATTTGCCTCACCTTAGGATAAAGGAAAGCTTTTCTCAATACATAGGCAAAATAGAAACTTACAGAGAAAGGTTTAAAATTTCTGCTAAATAAGAATAAAAACATTAGGAATATCAAAATGCCATAAACAAAAAGTAAAAGATAAATAATAAATGGGGGAAGAAGAATACTTATATGACTGGTAAATGATTAAAATCCTTTCTATATAAAATGTTGTCATCATAAAGCCCTTTGAAAAGAATGATCAATCAACAAGACATTTTGAAAAGGTTAAAATGCAAAATAACAAGATGACAAATGATTTAAAAATTTACCCACTCTAACAAATAGCTAATATGAAAAGGTGGCTGAGATATTTTTCTCCAATCAACCTGGCAAATGTTAAGCCCAACTTATGGTATTATAGAAAATTCAAGAAAGTAGACATTTGTAAACTGCTAGAAAAAAAGGACAATTTCTGGGAATTTATCCTAAATAATCAAAGATGTGCCAAACATTTAAGGACAAGACTGTTGTATCATTGATTTTCCTTGACTTCCAGCATTATAAACTTAGTATATGCTTGTTATAAAAAAAGTAACCCATTCAAACCAAGAGACTGTACTATTCACATAATCCTGGAAACTGTCTTTTTGAATTTGTCGTGAAAAACTTTATCCTTTTAAATATCTACATAGTAAACCACCATGTTACATGTAAAAATATAGAATCTCCTCAAATAATTACAGCAGTGTGGTACTGGTAATCATTCAACAATCATTGACATTTTTCTTTGCAAATGTCAATGAGAGTTTACACAGGATATAGCAAATGTGGAACTGATGACTCGGTTATTAATAACTATTACCATACTCACTTCCAAAATGGTGTATTAGTTAATATTCTCAAAAACAATATGTGGATTATGTATAAAAGTTAAATATAGGAAAGATCTATGAGGCCCAAATCATACAAAATTGGTTGAATTATAGTATTTATACTCAAGGGAATATTCCCCAGCCACTAGAAATGATGTTATATATTAATGACATAACAATCTTTATTATAAAAAGATTGTTAAATTACAAAAACAAACAGTGTGAGCCAACTGGAACTCATGTATACTTTTCGGGGGAGGTGGATACTGGATATTAAACCCAGGAATCCTTGATCACACCAAGCTACCTTCCTACCCATTATTATTATTTTTTAAATTTTAGACCAGGTCTCATCAAGTTGGCCTTGAACTTATGATCCTCCTTCTTTAGCCTCTCAAGTCACCGGGACTATGGATGTGTACCACCATACCCAGCTTCCTATACACTTTTGAAGGGAATATCTACCTATACATTCTTCCATCAGATTCTAACAAAATGTTAAACATGGTTATCTTGTGGTGGCAGAATTATAAGTCATTAAAGCAGTTTCTTATACTTTCCTTAATTTTCCAAATGTGCTAGAGGAAATAAATGTTAATGTTTAAAAGCATTAAGTCATAATTTTTTTGACAACAAGAAAACAACATTCTGAAGACTGGGGTGTTGGTGATGCAAGACTTAGTATGTAACCACCCTTGGTGATCATAATAAAGAGTTGTTTAGGATTGATGTTAACAACCCGGTGACTGTCAACAGAGACTGGACCTGAAGTATCCTGCACCAGGCACTCCAGGAGCCACGATCAGAGATGCCCAGGTAGAGATGAAACCAAGGAGCTCTCAAGCTAGCAGAGGCCAAGCACCGACCACCCTTATCTAAGGAGGGATACAAGGAGCCAGGGCTCTGCTCCCAGGATTCCGGACCGGGAATGTGAACACAAAGACCAAAACCAAAAAAGGCCAGGCAATAGCAGAAGAGCTGTTCCACAAAAGAGTTTCAGGTCTGAGCCATTAAGGAAATCCTAGCCTTCCTCAAGTACTTGAAGAGTGTAAACAGGTGAGGAAGACAAAAGGTCTTGAGGTAAGAAAGAGGACAAGAAAAAAATTAAATGCAAGATCACAGAATACACCAAGTAGGGGAGGAACTCTGCAGGCAAAAATTGTCTCCTCCGACTTAAGACAAACCACTTGTAAAAGACATCAAGCTCCATTTCAATAAACTTCCAACTCTTTCTAAGCCTAGGTAATAACTATTTATTTTTAAAGTCATCTTCAATACAATAAACTCATAATGCTTGAAAAGAATTGACCCAGATTTTTAGAGGTGGCCCGAAGGGAATGTGCCTTGCAATTGAACAACTCCTGAGAGAGGGTTCTGATAGCCTAGATTTCTGGCTTTCCTGATTCTCTGAAAGATTTCTGTATTTCCCATTTGATAAGGAACATTAAAAAAGCTAGCCAAAACCACTATAAAACTCCCCATCCTCCTTCATCTAGAAACAACCTTAAATATAGGATAGAATTAAAATTAGGTGATCAAAAATATTCGAAATGGTGGCAAAAACAATGGTCAACTTTGGGGCAATCAAAAAAATAATAATCAGGAGGCCAAGGCAGGAGGATCACAAGTTCAAAGCCAGCCTCAGCAACTTAGCAAGGCTCTAAACAACTTGGAGAGAACCTGTCTCAAAATAAAATAAATAAATAAATAAAAAAGAGGTTGGGGATGTGGCTTAGTGGTTAAGCACTTCTGGGTTCAATCCCTGGTACCAAATAATAGTGATAATAATAAAATAAGTAACATGATTAATGCTGGTGACTTTAATAACACAGGACCAGTGGGTGTAACTTACACGGATAAAGTACAAGCACACTTATAACAATTAAGAGATCTCAGCAAGAATTCTAACTCTGCCCTGGTCAGCAAGACAGACCTTCGAAGTACATTGAATAATGGTTCATAAACCCACAGCAGTATTTACAAATGTCAGAATGTACTTTACAAAGCAATTGAAGCCAGAATGTTCCCCAATGGCAGTTGATTGAGGAGCAGTGGTTCTTGAAGTGTCCCACCTGCCTCTTCCCTACCAGTTGCATCAGCCACACCTGGGAACTTGTTGGGCATGCAAACTCTCCCACCTACAGAATCAGAAACACTGGGTTGGGGCCCAGCAACCTGTGCTTACCAGCCCTCTAGGTGATTCTGATTTAAGGGTACTGCTATAGAAGATACTATGGAAGGTTCGAGTGTGAAACCAAACAGAAGATGCCTAATTCCATATGTACAAGCCATTCTCATTTTGGCTGAGCCAGTGCCTGTTCGTGGCAGTGCACAGACTAGGACCTTGTTCAAAACACACTTTGAAAAGGTCCTTGGAGATAGGTCCAATGAAAAAGTCATCTATTTTTCATATGTTACCACAGTAACAGTAACACGAAGCATCATTTGCTCCTGAAAGAAAAGTCCCCTTTGCAGGGGACATTATTTACAGAAAGATCACTTTATCCTGAGGAAACCAAATTCTGGAAAAGCAAATAGGGGAAATTCAGCCTTGAAGTCTTCTATATACCCCTTTACAGCCACATTCTAAGTGAACACTCCCTAATTATGACTGCCCAGTATGGAAAACATGTGTCCTAGGCAAACCTTCAAGGTCTACTCTGAAAGATGACATTTCCATGTAATGGAGAAAAGAAACATCTTACTTCAGTCCCTCTACTGATCCCTTAGTCCTAAATTCCAAAAGGAAGGTGACCTATTCCACCTCCGCCCGCCCTTGGCATCTTCTAACAGCCTCCAGTTCTACCTCCAGTTCTCATTGATGAGAACTGCTATAAAAATGTTTATCTTGGGTTATAACCTCATTTCTGTATCATAAAATCAATTTCATTTTGTGTGTAGCCTTTATAATTTATAAATAGCTTCCATATTTATCATCTCATTTGATTCTCCTAACAACCTGTGAGGTGGGTACAGTTTTATTATTCCCACTTTACAGATGAGAAAAATGGAACTTGGTGCTGTCCTGAATAAACAAGTGATCATTGAATATTAAAAGGGAGGCACAAATGCTTCACATCAAAAATTAAAGAGCTCATGACATCTCTCCCAAAGAACTCCTAAACTGGCTCGAGTTTGACTTCTACCAATTGATATCCACCAGAAATCACCTAGGTAGCTTTTCAGGTTGGGTGGTATTTTTCTGGCCTAGAAATGGTGAGGAGCAGGGAGCTGAGGTAGTTAAAATGGACAAACTCTTCCAGTTATAGAACCCACGTAACTTGCAATGCTGCCTAGAATTCTACAGGGTACCAAGTAACAACAACAACACGGCGGTGAATTGGCATTAAGATTGAAAAGCTCCTACTACAAGCCAGTACCATTCTAAATATATTCAATATATCCGATAATTCTCAACATCCCCATTTTACAGAGGAGAAAAACAAGGCACAGATTAGCTAAGCATCTTGCTGAAGACTACATCTTGTTCCCTGGACACTGAGGAGGACGTGCAACTGGAAGTGCCAAGACCCTGTGGTGTGTGTCTGCCAGCAATGGAAACCCTACATGGGATGGCAGCCCCTATGGGAACCTGAGTTATGTTTCCAAAGTTGCCATTTGGGCAACAGTCTCCACACTCTGTCACTCAAAGCATTAATCAGCAGCATTCAGGTTCCAAGTAATCAAGCATTGGCTCAGACTCCTAATAGCCCTTCTCAGACTGTCCCCAGCCAGGAAGGTTTTCTAGATCTTGCTTAGCAATGGAACAGACTGATTTGCCTGGAACTGCCTTTAACTAATTTAAGAAAAATTAGAGAGGAAAGCAGCTTTGGAGGAAACATGGCAAATTAAAGATGCATGTGGGAGGCAGCAGTTCTAGTAAATGCACAGAACTGACAGCTCTGATTTTTCTTTTAAAGAAATATAAATAAAAAGGAGTCTTTAGTGGTGTAAATTACTACTGTTTTTTTTTCTACTTTTTTTCAACTGCTCACATTTTGGAAGTGTATGAGCCAGCTTTTACATATTGATCAATTTTTTTTTATGTTTATACATCTTTTTCTTAAGGCAGGAAACAAAGACCAAGTTGGAGAGAACATTCTTAGACAAAAGAGAAAAATTTCACGTCTTTGCTATGAGTGTGCTATGATGGAGGTTGTGGGTAGGGGCAGAAAACTTTCAAAGACTTCCTCAAATTTGTTTGCCTTCATCATTTTCTGTCTCTAAATTTTCACCGAATAACCACCTTGAGGTTCTAGGAGTTCAATGGAAACCTGACTTAATAGCAAAGAAAGTTCCAGGGTATTCTACCCAATCTCTCCTTAAAGCAAAATCCCACTCCTGAGAGATTGGTACCATTCTGACCACAAGTAAAGTGACATTTCCTTATTCACATTTCTTCCACATTCTTATAATCCTGGTCCAACTACTTACTGTGGGCCCTGTGGGCTTTTCTTCCCTCCTGGAGAAAATGGGAATGATAATCAGATGGGTGTGAAAACTAAATGAGTTAATAAACTAGTAGTGTGCCTGACACAGTAAGCACTCACATAGTGTTAGCTATTATTACTGCTATTATTTGCAAAAAAAAAAAAACCCACAACACCACCTCAGAACAGGGAATCTATCCAAGAGGCTTCCACTTATCTGCAATGTTTCACTGCTTTAAAAATTTTTTTTGAACTGAAACAAGTCAATACACAATACATAATACAAAATGCAAAAGGGGGAGCTCTTAGGAAGGAGGTGAAAAGCTGCCTATAATCATATCACCTGTTGGTGAGTTTTAGGCGAGGATGCAGAGAGCATCTCCTTCCAGGACTGCCCCATATTTTCCCCTAGAGGATGAGTTCCCTGCTGCTGCGATTCTTCATCACCCTTAATCACGGTATCAAGGACAGTACTGCAGGTTGTTCCATGAACCCCCTGCAATCCTACACTAACTGGATGAGGTCGCAGCTCTGGGCATTGCGGAGTGTGTTCTAAAGCTTTCTTCAGACTTTAATGGTCCTATAGCGATGTAGCCAGCAACTTGCTTTGCAAGGTGAGACTCAGGAGATAGCTACAATTCCTTCCACTGAAGGCTGCAGCGGTAACCGGGACACCTGGACTGATCATCAATCAGCTAACACCTGAGAGACCCAATACCACTAGGGGCAAGAGTCCCAGACAGCGTGCACCCCTGAGCTCCTGACCACGTACGGACATACCTATGAACTTCATGGTAGAAAAGCGCACGGGCCACCCAGACCAACCCCAGGTGTGCGCGGTTTAACTTCCCCTCCCCTCCTCCACCCCTCATTCATTTCCAAGAACAAACTCAAAGGAAACTGGCAACGCTCTGCTTAGGGTTTCACTCCTGCCCTCGACTGACACTGAAACCACTTCTTCCAAGGAAGTTAATTAAAAGAAAAACTAATCCGCACAAAAATCCAAAACCTACCCCAAAGCTCAAGAGCTCTTAAAGTTAGAAGATTGAGGGCGCCTAAGGGGACCCTGAACTTCTGTCCGTCTGGGGCTCAAGGGTAGGCAGGGGGTACAAGATACCAAGCAAAGGCCAGCCAGAGAGGGTCGGACGCCCACCCCCGGCTCCAAAGCGGCTCAGAGTCTACACGCCACCAACGCCGGTGAAGACCGGTTTGGAGGCAGCCAGGTAAGCAGTAGGTGTGGGCTTGTGTACGAGCAGACACACAGCCGCGGCGGATTAAAGTTCAAACCCGTTCACACACCGCTTCCCCTTCCCTGGCGTTCTCACGCACCGCCCAGGCGGCCACTACCCAGGGAAAGCCCGGGCGCTTGACAGTCCCTCTCTTTGTAATTCTTAGCGTCTCCCTTTGCCTCCCAGGCTCCAACCCATTAAAAGCATTAGCCACCCCCAACTCTCCTGCCTGCACAGAAATCCCCCAGAAAAAAAAAAATGAAAAGGAAGGGACGGGGGAAGCGGGGTGTCGCAGAGGGCGCACGACGAGCAGCAGGCAGTGTACTTACCGAGCGCGAACAGGGCGAGCTGTCCAGCCGAGGTGACCATTTTACGGGCGGGCGGGCAGCAGGCGCTCCAGCCTCCTGCCCTCCCTGAGGTGCCCAAGTGGCGGAGCGGCGCCGCGGTGCGGGGGGAAAAAAGGCGCTGGCAAAGCAGGGCCGGCCCCCCTCGCGGGCGGGCGGGCCGAGGGAGGACCGAGCGCCTCCCGACTGGCACTACCCCTCAGCGCTGCCAGGCGGGCGGAAATCGGAAGGAGCTTACCGTCACCTCTCGCCACTCGGCGACCAGGGCACGACGGACCACCCTCCAGCCCCAATGGGGGTGCCCCCCTAAGGCTACGGGGGGTGGGGACTGGGGGCGGGGACTCTGCACGCACCGAGCAGGGCGCGGGCGGCTGGGCGGGGCAACCCGGGACTCCCTGAGCCGTGCAGCGCGAGCCTGTCACCCAGGCCAAGGAAAAGACAGGGAGCATCTGACTTCAGACACCACCCTCAGACTGCCAGTGTAGTGCGCCCGCCGGCCCCTACGTACGGGGTCGGCTCCTGCTGCTCAGCTCGAGGGTCCCTGGGCGCAATGACAGTTTCCAGGCTCTAGGCGGCGGAGCAGAGCCGCCGGGCTCCTGTCACCTGCGCTGAGGGCGGCTCCAGCGGCCTCTCGCGGGCGGGGAACTGGAGACGCGGGTCAGGAATGCGACCTGTGAACTTTGCCGGCTGCCTGCCAAGACTTGGTCCAAGGAAATGCTCCCCATAATCAAGCCAAAATTTTGTTAAATTAGGTTTCCCTCTTCGTCCTCAGTCTCATCAATTCTAGGGACGTCAGCCTCCTGGGCACATCGTGAAGATCAGGGAATCTTAGTATTTACTTCTAACCTGACACTGATAATGAAGATGAAGCGGAAACCTGAATGTGCACCCCTAATGCTACCCATACCCTGATGCAGGGAGTTGAGGCTAGGAACTAGCAGAACTCCATCAAATGTGACAAAAGAGAGGGATGTTGGGTGGGAGTCACCTAGGTGGCCCTTTCAGAATTTGTGGTTTTGAGCTGACTCCTGATGCTGGAATTTAGGAGGTGGATGGAACAAAGGAAAGATATTCCGAGCGGGGAATGGACGACCCATAGATGTCTCAGGGACCGTCCACAGGGAAGAGTATCCCTCAGAGAGTCAGTGACCAGCCATAGAGCTCACAGACTAACCCTTTTCTCCTGCCTCCTCCAGCCTCGCTGTTCCTGGGCAGCCCCACTCTTCCTGGAAGATGGAAGCTGTTGCCTTGCAGGAGGCTCTGAGTCTCAGAATTGACTTTTGCCAGTTTGTGCACCTATACAGCCAGAGAAATGAGAAGTTGGGCTCCATTTGTGTACAATGTGTCAAAATTCATTCTATAAAATCATGGTATTTGCAGGCAAACGGATGGAGTTGGAGAATACAATGCTAAGCGTAGTTAGACAATCCCCAAAAACCAAATGCCAAATCTTTTCTCTGATATAAGGATGCTGGTTCATAATGGGGCTGGTGGGGGGAGCATGGGAGGATTAGAGGAACTCTGGACAGAGCAAAGGGGAGGGAGGGGAAGGGAAGGGGCATAGGGGCAGGAAAAATGTGGAATGAGATGGACATTATTACCCTAAGTACATGTATGAGGACACTAATGGTGTGACTCTACTTTGTGTACAGAGGCATGAAAAATTGTGTTCTATATGTATAATATGAATTGTAATGCATTCTGTTGTCATATATTACAAATTAGAATTTAAAAAATTTAAAAATGCATTCTACTGTCATGTATAACGAATTAAAAATAAACAAAGAAAGCACCTGGCCATTTATCTCAACATTTGGGTAGGAAATACCTGTCAAAGGGGGACATTGAAGAGAGTGTAAATTTGCATTAGTAAATCATTCTCTTCATTACATTTGTTAGAAGACATTTTGTTGTTCTTCAGCCTTAATGATTTGCATTGGTGGGTGTTATAGTTTAGATAGCAGGTGTTCCCCAAAAGTTCATGTGTGAGACAATGCAAGAACACTCAGAGGTGAAATGATTGGGTTATGACAGCTTTAACCCAATCAGTGAATTAATCCCCTCATGGGGACTAACTGTGTGGTGACTGACCGCAGGTAGAGTGTGCAGGAAAAGGTGGGCATTGGGAGTGTGCCTTTGGGGTGAATATTTTCTGTCTGGTGAGTGGAGTCTTTGCTTCCTGATATGATGCTGCTTCCCTCCACCACACTCTTCTGCTGTGATGTTCATTCCTCCTCCCCTTAGGCCAGGAGGAATGAAGTTGGCCATCTATGGGCTGAGATCTCTGAAACTGTGAGCCCCCAAATAAACTTTTCCTTCTCTAATTGTTCTTGTTCTTTGCTCATAAAGACAAACAAAACAAAACAAAAACCTGACTAAAACAGCGGGTGAGAGTTTCATTGTAAATTCTGGGGTGCATCTTTTCCTCAGTTCACTGCATTGGTGCTTTCCGACTTCTTTCAGTGTCTGGGGTCCACCTCCTTCAGCTGTGTTTTTACCTGTTCTGATGGTTTCCCTGTGTCCTCCCTAGTCTATCTGCCTTGACATCTGGAGGTAAGGAATCAGGAGTTCTTCCACCCTCTGCTCTCAGGACTGGAGAGGGACCTGTCCATCTTGCTTCCTCCTGGAACATGCACATCAACACAGCTCGGTGTGGCTGCCAGTCAGCTGCCCTGCTATCTGAGAGTGTCTACCTCTCTGCACTTGTCTACACATAGACCAGGATCCAGAAAGTATCCCCAGAATCAAGCCAATGAACTTGTCCCCTGATGGACTGACTGGAAAATCTTTTTAATCAAGAGAAAAAGTTTCATCTTTGTGAACTAAAAAGTACCCAAATCAAAGGACATTCTAATATTTGAAAATCATTAATTCTCCCCCAAGATTCTCTAGAGCTGGTCCATATCTGTGGTTTTATAATCTTCCAATTCTTTCTTGGTCAAAAGAAAATCAAAGTCAGGAACACAACCAGTGAATTTTGCCAGCTGTCTGCCAAGACTTGGCCCAAGGAAATGCTCCCCATAATCAAGCCTCATCAATTCTGGGGACATTGCCTCCTGGGCAAAGCCCTGTCACATTGGGAAGATCAGGGAGTCTTAGTACTTCTAACATGACACTAATAATGAAGATGAAGGGGGAACTAGTTTTGTTTTTAACTTAAGCACTTTTCATTTTATTTTGTAAACCAACTGAAATTGTGACACAAGAATCATGTATTTGCTTCTCTGCTGCTGCCTCAGTTTCCACATCTTAAATAAGCATAATACTTGGCTCGTTTAGTTGATGTCAGGATTAGGTGCAAGAATTTCTCTTATGCTTGGCACAGTATCTGATATCAACAAACTATTTCAAAAATCTTCCTCAGTGGACACATCTCTAAGTGTCCTCCTATCATTCTTATTGTACCATTTCTATATTGTTTCTTGGGCATATTCATATGCCTGAATGCATGTGTGCATGCGCACATACATCTCTTCCTATGCGAAAGAGTTTTACAGTAAATCAAGAGCTATGAATTAGTGTCTCAGCCCGCAGTGTGAGAAGGAGGAGGAAGAAAATCACAAAAAAGCAATTCAGAGCAAAGAAAAGAGATTTCCTAAAAGATAGTGTGGCATCTTTGTAATTTAACAATCCCAGATACACAGCTTTCTGAGCTGAGGGAAATTCCAGCATAGAGCTTCATTGAAGTTGTGTGGAGACTCAGGTGTGTTCCCTTTACCTCCAGACTCTTGGACCTGTCTTAAGGGGCCACTGAGGCTCCTTTTTCTATGTGAACACCGAGCCTTCCTTCTAGAAATACACCTCCACTGCCTTTGCATACATGAACTTCAGCTGCCCTTGAGCTCTGTGTAATCCCCCCTATAACATGCTGATCACAGCCTGTCCTTCCCGTGAAAATAAGAGAACTATGTTATGTCCTAGGCAGAGGTTGGTAAAACCCCACTGTCAGTTTTCCCTTTCCTTTCTTCTACATACTTATTATGGAGGGTATATTTACAGGGGCCCCTTCTTCACTGTAAATAGCCGCTCCCTCCTTCCTGATTCATTTATGCAAGGGATTGTGGAGCCACAAGCCCCACAGTCTTCCCTCAGTGGTTCAGGGCAGCTGAGTTTGCTGTTTAGCTTGCAGTTACCAGAGACATCTGTGAGTAAACAGCTCAAGCATTCTTAGGGAGGAAGCACAGCCATGCGCCACAGCATTGGAGGAATTGCAATTCCTGCGGACAAACCTCAGAGCCAGTGACCAGAGTGGCTTCAGGTGGTTGCAGGACCTTCCCTTGGGGGCAGTAGCAGATGGGGGTGGGAGGGGGCAGTTCAGAGGAAAAACAGAAGCACCTGGCATATAGGAGGGCAAAGGTCAGATGTCATCTGTGTAGAGAGCGAGAGAACTTTATAAAGGACTCTGGACAATTTTGTTTAGGTAGAGTGAGGGAATTTTAAATGTGATACGGGATTTAGGAAAATAAATTTAATCCAAAGTGAGGTATTGTCCAATTATCAGCCCCCCACCCCCAGTAGCCTCAGCTATTTGTGTATTCTTTATTTCTAGATGAGGAAAAAGTAGGAAACTTTCTGCTGAGCTCATTTTTATACAGTTTTCATCACCAGCAGAATGGGTTGGGTAAGTAGAGACAATAGTCTGGGTGATTTTCATTGCCAGTGTTTTCCAAAGACTGTAACCCTCTGCTTCACATCTTCTTCCTCCCCAACTATCCGGTCTACCTTGGGAGTGCACTGGCATGTGTGTTAAGCTTGACTTCTTCCTTCCCAGAGAATATCATGAAATGATCCCAAAGCCCAGCATTGAAGCTGGGAGGTCAGTGGTTTCATGAGTTGTCCAAATATCTCTATATCCTAGTCAAAGCACTAAGTCAGAGTCTCTAGGACTCTGGGTCACCAAATAGCTGCGACAAAGAAAGACAATTATTTTCTTATATAGCTCACCAATTTCCCAGTGGTCAGAATGTAGTATTCATGCCCAGAGGATTCAGCACAGCAGATGCCAAACCCTTTCATTGAGCATGCTTAGAAGGAGAAGGGCTAACACATTTCATTGTTTTCTCTGTCTTTTCTATTATCCCTAACAGCCTCCACCACATTGCCACACCCTCAAGAGGACTGGAAAAATAGCCCCCAGAATTCTCAGGATTTCCCCTGGGAAAGTCCAAAAACCAAATGCCTAGAAATCCTTTGGCAAGTAAAACTGATGATGTGATGGAAATAGGGTAGCGATGGTCAAAAGAATCAAAAGAAAGATCGGAAACAGAAAATATAAAGAATCAAGGAGAAATCTATGAACAATAGTCACCAAGGGACTTCATATTTTAGTTTTTCAATGAAGGGTCAGCCTGGCTGATAAACTCAAGAAATACTCTCCAAGCTCAGAGGAAAAGGGGGGAAAATATGGCAGATAAGATAGGAAAACAGAGAAAGATAAACCACATTGTCCAAAGTATTTTTCTCTCAGGAAGAGAGCACAGAGCTGATGGAGGAGAAGCTGTCCTTACATCCTCTAACACAAGGCGCTATTGATGAGAGCAGGTGGATGTACAACCCAAGGTGGAGGGGATCTTGTCTAAGGAGACTATGCAAGTGCAAGAACAGGCTTCCGTTCTGTGATGGATGCCCAAACTCTTCCTATCCTGCCTCTTTTCCAAACCCCCACTGAAGAGCCAAAGGAAAATAACGATGGGAGAATTTGATGTCATTGTACAAAACTGAGAAATGATTCCACCCACATGCCAAGCATTTAAAGGAATTTCTGTAAGATTTAATGCAGATGAGACCAGTTTGAGAGAAGGTTTTGACAACCTTCAATTCACTTCACAGATGAGAAAAATCTCTGGAGGGAGGGACTCCCCCAAGAACCCAGTGATGCTCCTGAGGCATTTGTGATAAAGCCTGCAGGTGAAATGCACCCCAGGAATGTAAGCTGGGATACGTTTTTTTTCTGTTTTGCAATACTAGAGGTAGACCCAGGGGTACTCTACCCGTGAGTTCCATCCCCAGCCCTTTTTATTTTTAATTTTGTGATAGTCTTGCTACATTGCCCCAGCTGGCCTTGAACTTTCGATCCTCCTGCCTCAGCCTCCTGTGTTGCTGAGATCACAGGCATAAACTACCACACTCAGTGAAGGTGGTGCACTATGAAGGTGAAACTCTCTTGGGATTTCCACAGACAAATGGTTCTTCATGGTTTGCTTTCATCTATTTATCCAACACATCTGTTTATTCCCCTTCAGGCCTGCTCTGTTTCAGACACTGGGTTAGGTGTTCAGGGTTCAACAATGGACAAGTAAAGCATCCTTGGCTTTGTGGAGCCACTAAGGCAGAACAATCAGGGAACCTCAAAGGAAAAAAAACAATCATTTTGACATTTGCCACACAAATGCCGAAGACAATAAATCATTATCCATGGAATTTTGAGAGAAACGATTATGACACAAAATTCTGTTTTTAACCAAGGTATTTCATATAAGAAACTATAAAAACATAAACCAATCTAGGTACTATTATCTGAACTAAAAACTATTCCACAGAAAATATTCCAGCTCTCCCTCCCAAAGAAACTCAATAATGTAAAGGAAATAGAGTAAAAGAAATTTTCATGAATAATGAAAACAGTAAAAATCAATGCTAAGCCTAGTTCCAGATTTTAAACGTTAAGCACTTACTGTTTTTGCCAGTAGGATAGACATTTTCCTTTACTTCCTGCTAACCAAACCCCAACTTTTATTAGCTGCATGCCATTGTCCACAGGATGAGGCAAAGCAGTGCCTTGGCCAAGGCTGATGATTGGCCTGGAAGTGGGCTCAGGGCGGTCAGGCTAATGAAATGTCAGGGAGAGTCTCTTGCTAGGTTTTTAAGGGAGGAATTTGCTGGATGATAGAAGCAGTGAAGTAGCCTGCATTTTTTTTTCCAGTCTTGAAGTTTTTGTCTATGGATTAAATATGTGGAATTGTGGCATCCATCTTGTGACCATGAGGAGATGAAGGCTAAGAGACTCAGAGTTGCTCACCATCATCCTGATGATGAATTGCTGCTGAACCAGCCCTGGACCTACTTCCCTTTACTCTTTTTTTTTAAATGTGGTATGATTAAATATCCTTAACATCTGAGATATTGAAGATAATTATATGTAATATATACATATATATGTATCTTTTAAGAATTATCTTTAATGTCTCAGACATATAGGGATATATATGTATATATCAGGAATTGGAATTAAATAGTAATCATCATCATCATCATCATCATCATCTAAAGGCCCAGATTACTGTCACAGAAACTGGGAGGACATGGTATCATAGGAAAGGGAACTAAAAATGTGTTTATTTTCTCATCTTTCATTGAGAAGAATAACTATTGTGAAATTCTTTTCTTTGATAGATATTAAACCCTTTTAAAATTTTCAAGGTAACCAGTAATAGAATAAAAATATAACATCCAAATTTCTAAATTAAAAAGCAGGGGGTGGGGAGAGAGCAGGAAAACAAGGAAAATTCCAAGATGTAAAAGCCAGGAAGCATACATATGATTAGATGCAGAAGTAAACACAAATGTATCCATTTCCCCATTGAACACAATAGATTTAACTCCCTTTTTGAAATACAAAGTGCGACTAGAGGTTTTTAATAAACAGGCCTATTGGTGATATAAAAAGCAAAAGCAGTTGCCTAGTAAATGCAAACCAAAAACAAACAAGCAAACAAAAAATCTGGTGAGAAATAAAATTATAAGAAAACTACATTTCTCAGCAAAAAGAATATGTAGACCACTTTAGTCAAAACTGAAATAAGGGGAATTACAAGGGCAAACTATAATCCCATTGTTTGATAGAGTGTCACATTAATGGCTCCCAGTGAAACATGCTCCTGGTAACCTATGCCTTTGTGTAGAGCTCCTCTCACACGCAGCCTGGGTTTGGCTTTGTGACTTGATTTTCCAGTGGGATATCAGTAAACAGAATGATGCATGCAGATATTTAATAAGTTCTGCTTTAAAGCTTCCTCTCTTGGGATGATTCTTACATCATGGGCGGCAGCCCAACCTAGCCCAGTGGACGATGAGGGGCCACGAGGAGCAGAGAACTCCACCCCCCCATTCCTGAACCCAGCCTCCATTCCACCTACCCTTTGAATTTGGCTGTAAGAGTGAACGCTGCCAACCCACAGAACTGAGAGAAAGGAAATGTCATTGTTTTAAACCAGTAAATCTTAAGGTTTATTATGTAGTGATAGATAATGGGCACACTTTGTGAAACCTGAACCTATCTTTCCATCTTTGGCACCTTAAAAGGATGAAAAGTAAGCAAAGATATGCTGAATTTGAATAATTTAACCAACATAGTTTATATTCTATAAATATAAATACACTCCTTTGATGGATCTCTAGAAGATATTGGAGAAATGATCCTATGCCATCCCTTACATAAAACCCTAATGAATTCCAAGGGAAAATTTTTCTTGGAATATTATAGTCGTTGACTATAATATGATTAAATCAAAACTTAACAAAAAGACAACTTAAATGTCTAATCTCTTAGAAATAAAAAGAATGTTTTTCAGAAATAATTCTTGGATCAAAGAGAAAATTAAACTATGCTACAAAATAATGGTGAGACAAAATCAAAACATTTTGCATTCAGTCAAAGCTATATGCAAAGAAAATGTTGTAGACACAATTTTTTTTTTAAAAAAAATTTTTATAGTTGTAGGTGGATACAATACCTTTATTTTACTTATTTGTATGTGGTGCTGAGGATTGAACCTAGGGCCTCACACATACCAGGCGAGTGCTCTACCTCTGAGCCACAACACCAGTCCCACACAATTTTTTTATTATTATTAAGAAACAATAAAATTAAATAAAATAACGATGTAATGGAAATAGAAAAAAGGAATAAGGTAAACCTAAGGAAGGCAGAAATATGTTGTCACAAAGGAAAAATGAATGTATTAGAAAAGGCAAAAATCAAGAAGTAAGTTTGAAATGAACACTAAAACCCAGGCAAGATTATTCATGATACATGGAGAGAAAATAAAAAAATGTCTAGCATTGGCAATGAGGAGAGGGTTAGAACATATGTGGAAAAGTTTTGTTTTTTTTAAATTTAACAGAAAAGAGTATGTATAACTCAATGGTTAATGAATAGGGAAATCATTTTAAATGAACAAATTTTCTAGGAAAATGTAACTGACTTAAAAAGAAATAGGAAACTTGAAAAGACTAATAATCAGAGAAGAAATGGAAAATTGTTAAATAATTTCCCTGCAAAAAATGACTCTTTGGGCTGGGGTTGTGGCTCAGCGGTAGAGCGCTCGCCTAGCATGTGCGAGGCCCTGGGTTGGATCCTCAGCACCACATAAAAATAAACAAGGATATTGTGTCCAACTAAAAAATAAATATTAAAAAAAGATGACTCTTTTATACAATTACACAGATTTCTTTCTACCCTCAAGGAATTTAATGTTTTTGCTGTTTGAAATATGTTCCACAACATAAAGAAGAAGGAAGTGGTCCCAATTCAGTTTTTAAAACTAAAATAACCCTGGTATCCCAAACTAAAAAAAAAAAATTAGTACAGAAACAAAAAAACAAAAAAAAAAAAGGAAAACAAAAGACCCCATCTGAGCACAGATGAAAAATGCTAGCAAATCCAGACCAAAAAAATACATTGAAAATAATACACTGTGACTACATTGACTTTGTTTCATGAATTTGGGTAATGCTTTATGAATATAAATAAATTACATTTTGAATCAAAGATGAAACTTAAAATTATCTCTAGAGATGCTGGAAAGTTCTTAGTTGATGAGATACAGGATCATTGACGTAAGGAGTACCTATGTCGAATCAGCACCGATATTATTCTTGATAGTAACACACTGGAATCATCCTAGTAGAGTCAGGAACCAGATAAGGATGCTAATTTAACTACTACTATATAATATTTTTTGAATAATTTGATTTGGTGAAGAAGTTTTACAGTTTTTGGTATTTCATTACCTTTGTCTTTTCCTTCCCTACTGATTTGAAATAATACCTTTTTATCATACTGCAAGTCCTTTAAATTCTTCATCCCACTCAAACCCCTTTATACTCTGTATTTATGATTCGTTTGTCTATCTCTATCCTCAACTTCACACTATTTTGCATTTTTTAAATTTCATAATGGGTTTTGGCTATTTTTTCCTCTTTCTCTCTCTTACACACACACACACACACACACACACACCTATAGAAAAGTTTTCCCACTTAACATCCCTACCAACCATGTGGTAGGCTTTTTCCAATGTTGGGTATTTTCCCCCAAGCCAGTTAATGTAAATTATCAGTTTTGTGGGTCATATCCATCTTGGAGACTCTGATGAAAATGATGAACCATCTTCCCATCTCCCTCTAGATATCTATATTTTATCTATATCCATGTCTCTATATACCAAATCAAGCCTATTATAATAAGTGATAATAGACTCTGAATTTTATGATGTACCCCAGGGTGACAATGCCTGAAATAAATATTCATCTATATTTACTCCAGAACTTTTAGATATAATTCTTTATTCTAATTGAAATTTATTTGGGTGATTATTTACAATCCACTTGTGAAAAATGTTCAGTGTGATCCCAATGTCTCTCCCTCATAAATATGTTAGCATGATTGCATCAAGAAACACATAGAAGGTTACAGGTATACCAAAATGTTTCTCCCTTTATGTCTGGGCAGCAAAATTGAGTGATTGTCTATTCTTTTCTTTGCTTTTCCTTATTTAAATTTTCCACAGTGAATATTTTTCACTTTTGTAATAAACAAGCTGACTTTTTCAGAAAGAAAAAAGGGCTTTTGGGGGAGTAGAGTTGCAGGGAGAGAGATCTGAAAGGGGGTTCTCTCCTTCCGTAGACAGAGAAATGGTTCCCGGGGTTGGGAGAGACGAAGCTGGACTGTCAACTGTTTGCGCTGCTGCCCTGGCCAGGCAGGAATGGAGGGGGCCTGGGCCCATCTCACAGACACAGGAGCCTCAGTGTGAACCGGGCCTGTGATAGGCCGATACTGCTTGCTCCTAGAACAAGGGCCCTGTGTCCGCCACTGTCCAACACAAAGGACAGAGGTCCCCTGTTTACTTTGGATTAGAAGTGTTAAAATGAGAGACAGCAAAAACATTGAGTTTTCCTTCTTTTCCATTTTTTTTTTTTTTTACAAAAAAAGAAATTGTAGTCAGTTGGGGACTTTTTTGGCATCTTCTGTGAATAAGAATCAATCAGACTAGATTGCTGAAGGAGTCTTAAAGAGCTTCCCTTGTTTACTATTTTTTTTTTTAGATTTATGGCTTAAAGGTTAGGAAGTGCAGCAACTGAGTAGGCCTCTGAATTGTCCATTCATTTCCCAGGAAATGGGGCATTCCCAGCCCCTTGGTCAGCTGGTCGGAGTGACCTTTGACCTTTGCAATAAGCTCATCATAGGCTAAAGCACCCACATAGTCACAGACATAACTCCCCCTTTCTCCCTCCTGTCTAGCCTCCCACACATTGGAATTGTTCTTCCTTTTCAGAGATATTCAGATATTCAAAGCCCCGTGTCTTAGAAAACTAGGAATAGAAGTTTTATCAAAGAAGCCTGTAAATCATAAAAATCAAGGTGGTCCTACGACATACTGCCTGGGAAGGAATGAACCCTTCAAGATCACAGGGTGGCGGGGGCATGGTGCAAATTGTACTGACTTTTGTGGTATCCGGTCTCAAATTCTAGCTCTGGCACTAATGGACAGCCCAAGGACAACTTTCTGAACTCTTCCGATTGCCAGTTTCCTTACCTATAAAATGGGGGATCACATAATATTCAGCACACAGAGCCATTATGAAGATTCAATCAGATGATGCAAGTTAAAGGGCGTAAGTCAAGAGACTGCTCTAGGGAAACGCTCGGTGCATTGTTGGGGCCATCTTGGCTGCGACTTGCAACTGCCATCACTTACGGAATAGATAGTAATAGTGTGGCCCAGTTGGAGAAGATGGAGCTAACCTAGTGCACGTATAGGACTTAAGAGTAGTTGGTAGGGACAGAGGTTTTCTGTCTGAGGCTGGCTTGTTCTCAAGGAACTACCCCAATATCAATAACTATCAAAGTGGGTGAAAATAGAAGACTTTGGGGGAGGGCCTTTGCTGTGTACATTTGACCTTTCCTTTAGAATCCCATATGCCCTTCCAGCAGTGTGAAATTGAGAATGGTCATCTATGATGAGAGATACCCTTGATAAGGTTATAGTGTGCATGTGAACGGTATGGAAAGGGGAAAGTTGACCCTAATTTGGAACCACTATGGCATTCTGTGCCCTGTCAACTCTAGTCTGTTACTAACATCCTCAGAGGCAAATATCTGAAGCAACCTTTGCTTGTCATATTCCAGTTCATAAGGGTACCTTGGTGTAATAGTTAATTTTATGTGTCAACTTGCCTGGGCTAACGGATGCCCACATAGCTGGTAAAACATTATTTCTGAGTTTGTGTCTGTGAGAGTGTTTCCAGAAGAGATCAGCATTTGAATTGATAGACCAAGTAAAAAACAATTCACCAGTTCACCAAAGAGGATGAACAATATCCAGTGTATCCAGGGCCCAAATAGAACCAAAAGGTGAAGAAAGGATGAATTTGTTTCTGTTGGAGCAGAGACCTCCATCTTCTCCTGTCCTTGAACATAGGTGCCCCAGGTTCCTGAGTCTTCTGGTTTGAATAAGGATTTACATCATTGGCTCCCAGTTCTTGGGTCCTGGGCTCAGGCTGTGACTTGTAGCATTATCTTCCTTGGTTCCCAGTCCTTCAGGCTTGGACTGGATCTGCACCACTGGCTGTCCTGGGCTCTCACTTGCAGATTACAGATCTGGGATTTCTCCACCTTCATAGTGATACCAGCAACCACTCATAATACATCTCTTCCTACGTATGTCTTTATGCTTCTCATTGGTCTGTTCCTCTGCAGAACCCTGACTCAGTCAGCATCCTAGAATTACTATTCAGAGTGGACTTTCTGGGGACTTAACCCAAGGCAGCTGGGGTCTTTCTTTACCACTGCAGGGCTTTCCTATTTCTTTTTATCCTGAGTTTCTATTTGCCACCAGCAGGGCTGTAGGGGGTGGGAGGGGGGGGAAGTAAACCACCAGATTTTATGATAGGAAGAGCTTCTCACTCTCAAGATAGACCACATCTTCCCTTGAATGTGTATCTACCTTCTAAATAAACCTGTCTGTGCCTTTGTCTGGCTCATGCTGGAAAACAAAATAACAAAACAAACAAATAAACACAACAAAGGGGACTGGGAGTGTAGCTCCGTGGAAGAGTAATTCTCTAACATGCATGAAGACCTGGATCCAATCCCCAATTTAAAAAAATAAAGAAAGAAAAAATATATATATATACACACACAAAAATTCTAGCTCAAACAGAAACAAATATATATAAATACATATAATATAAATATACATAAAATATATATTTGGTGTGGCATATATATGACAAAGAAATTCCCAAAACACTTAAATTATTTAAAAAATTTTTTTTTTAGTTGTCGATGAACACATAGTATCTTTATTTACTTCTATGTTCTGCTGGGACTCGAACCCAGTGCTTTACACATGCGAGGCAAACACTTTACCTCTGAGCTACAGCCCCAGCCCTTAAGTCATTTCTTCACACATCACATTTTCAGAGTGCCAGGGGAAACAAGCATTTATTTCCCAAGCAGGCAGATGAGCCGCCATTGAGCAGAGGTGACTGCTCTGTCACTAATAACTTGTTAGGAGACACATTTTTAAGTGTGGCTTCCTGGGCTCGGTGCTAGGCTGTAGCGTCTGCCTGCTCTCTGCTGTTTCCTCTCTCCTGATGTCCCCCAGGGGACTCATTCCCTGCCTCCATCTCCTTCCGCTTTTCTTTCCCCCTTTTTTCCTAATTTCTGACCATCTCCCACTTTTTCTCTGTTTACCATAAATAGGAACTATGCATTCATATGATTTTTAAATTTAATTTTAGTGAGTGAGGCTTTATACTTTGTCCTAGATTTTAAGAAACTCGGTTGCATTTCATCTTGTTATAATGAAAAAAGAAAAACAACAACAACAACAAAAACTACAGGTGACCAGTGTCCACATGTGAGTCATTTAATCTTTTTTTTTTTTAATGTTTTAGTGTGTATACCATTCTCAATGAACAACCCCTGCAACAACCTGTGATGTCTCTGCTGGTCTGAAAGATACTTCATTCTGCCATTTTATTTCTCACTCTCTGATAACTGGATTTCTGTTTTTAATTTCTTTTTCTTATGAGCATTTGTATCAACTGCATGGTGCCTGTTTGAAAATCTAGTAGGAAATAACTCAGCAATAATCTAATTCCTGCCCATGACACAGACCTCACCTATGCCCTGAAACTGCTCCCCAGATCTGAGAAAAATGTGCCTGTCCCAGTCCTTAATTTAAATATCACTAGAGATCTGGCCAGCCAGCTCTTACAGGCCTCCTGCTGATGCCAGACTGGAGTCAGCCAAGTGACCTGCTTCTCCAGTTGGGCAGGACATTGGAATTCCCCTGGATGGGACAGGTCTTCTGGTATTGCTGTTGGATCACACCAAATGAGATAACCAAAATTTCCCTCTCCTAGTATCACAAAGAACTTCTGAATGCTTACCTCCTGTGATCCTCATATCAGCTCTGTGAATTGAAGCTATTAATGTTATCCCTATTTTATAGGTGTGAAAACAGAGACTCAGATGTTTAGGGTCACACAACCAGAAAATGTCAGAGTAAGAATTGAAAATGTTTACTCTTGTGTGGGCTCAGTAAACATTTGTTCTTCCCTCATACCTGCCACAAACTAACCAAAAGTCATTGTTTCCCAGAGGGTCATCTCTCCAGGGAAGGACATCGCCACCAGGACAAAGAGGAATTAAAGGTGTGGTCCTGTTGTGATATTCATTATTCAGAGCTCAGAGCTCTTCTGGACTCTTTGGATCCCCCCTGCCAGCTCAGTGGAGGAGACTGCTATTGTGTATACTACCTATGTGACAAAGAAAGGAATATCTGCATTTCTCACAGAGGACAGCAGTCAAGAGCCATTGTCACAATTCCATAGAAACATCAGCAAACAGATCCATGCAAAGAACTGAGTGGTCCTCAGGAATCCAAGACGACTGTTCGCCTCTACTGTACTCCAGATTATTTGTGGTATGCAAATAGTGGAGGGTGTGAACTGAAGACTAGTTTCTAACAACAGCTGGGAAGGACTTTTTTCTTATTAAATCACAATGGAATTGGCATAATGCAGAATGGACCAAGCTAGCAAAGATGAAGTTGTGAAGGGAACGCCTTTAAAAATGTGAAAGTTAAAAAAAAAAAAATTATTGTGCATTATTAGAATACATCATAGTGGAATTCATTGTGATACATTTGTGATGTACATAGCATAAATCGGCTTATTTAATTCCCCTGTAACTCTTTTCCCTCCTGTCCTCCTTTCTCCAACCTCCTTTCTCTACTCTACTGGTCTCACTTCTATTTTTATGATAAAGTTGAATTATTTGTAAAGGCTCAAACTTGTGAAGGTTAAATATCATAAGTTTTCTGTTTGTTGTATATTTTGGTTGCAGGAAAAAAAAAAACCTGACTTTGCTCATTTCTTAATTTAAAAAATTTGGAAGAGAATGAGGAGAAAGAGAAGAGGAGGAGGAGGAGGGGAAGGAGGGGGGGGAGAGGGGGAGGGGAGGGAGAGAGGGAGGGGAGGAGGGGGAGGGGGAGGAGGAGGGGGAGGGGAGGGGGAGGGAAGAGAAGAGGAGGAGGAGAAAAAAGAGGAGGGGAGGAGAGGGAGGGGGAGGGGGAGGAGGGGGAGGGGAGGAGGAGAAAAAAGAGGAGGGGGAAGAAAAGAGAAAAAAGAAGAAGGGGAGGAGGAAGAGATGAGAAGAAGAGGAGAAGAAAGAGGGAAAGGGGAAGAGGAAGAAATGGAGGAGGGGAGGGAGAGCAGGAGCAGGAGCAGGAGCAGGAAGGGACCATTATTTAAAACTTCTCAAAAAACATGACAACCAAAAGAAGCTACAAAGGAACTGTGGAGAGAACCCGGTGAGTAAGAGACTGAGGAATGATGAGTATGTCCTCCCTTGGGAGGGTTCTACCCGTGCAGATCATCACACACAGGAATCTTAACACCAAACATGTTCTCACACGTATGGTGGTGGTGAATGTCTTCAAACTAGTCACAATTGGAACAGAGGAGAGTCTGGAACATATTTAATGATTTACTTCTGGAGAGCATCACAAACAACCCCAAATTTGGGTGACATCTCTGAATTCCCCGGCTCTTGAAGAATTTGCCTAGATATTTGCTCTTGAAGGTTTGTCCAGCAATCCCAGGACAGTGAGAACTATCCAGAATATGAGATTCAATTGAAGTATCCCTACTCATCGAGCTAAACTCACAAACTGTCATCCTTCTAATTCTATTAACCCCTACCTTTACCACATTCTTACTTTCTCGAAATACACACAACCTTCCTTGTCACCAGGTTTAAATATTGCTTGGTTAACTCCTGCTAACCCTTCAGGGCTCAGCCTAAACCTTGCTTCCTCTGGGTAGCCTCTCTTTTTTTTTAAAAAAAAATTATTTTTAGTTTTATATGAAAGTAGAATGTATTTTGGCAGAATATACACATATAAAGTGTAACTTGTTCTATTAGATTCCAACTCTTGTGGTCATACATGATGTGGAGTTACCCTGGTTGTTTATACAAATAATAAAGCTAGGAAAGTTATGACCAATTAAATCTACTGTCCTTCCTATTCCCCGCCCCACCCATTACCACTGTCCAGTCCAATCTATTTCTATTATTCCCCTCCCCAAACTCCCCTGTTTGGGGTTAGCATCCATGAATCAGAGAGAACAGTCAGCCTTTGGGTTTTTTGGATTGGCTTATTTCACTTAGCATGATGTTCTCCAGTTCCATCCATTTACTGGCAAATGCCAGATTTTCTCCCAATCTGTAGGATCTCTGTATATGTTCTTGATTATTTCCTTTGCTATGAATAAGCTTTTCAGTTTGATGCCATCCCATTTATTGATTCTTGATTTTACTCTTGTGCTTTAGGATTCTTGTTAAGGAATTCAGCTTCCAAGCCAACATGTTAGAGAGTTGAGCCTACGCTTTCTTCTAGTAACTGCAGGGTGTGGTATAATGGCTGGGTCTTTGATTCACTTTGAGTTTTGTGCAGGGTGAGATTTAGGGGTTCAATTTCATACTATTATATATGGATTTCCAGTTTTCCCAGCACCATTTGTTGAAGAGGCTATCTTTTCTTCATTGTATGTTTATGGCACCTTTGTCTAGGATGAGATAACTGTATTTGTGTGGGTGTATCTCTGTGTCTTCTCTTCTATTCCATTGGTCTTCATGTCGGTTTTGGTGCCAATACCATGCTGTTTTTGTTACTATAGCTTGGTAGTATAATTTAAGGTCTGGTATTGTGATGCCTCCGGGATTACTTTTTACACTAAGGATTTCTTTGGCTATTCTGGGCCTCTTATTTTTCCAAATGAATTCCATGATTGCTTTTTCTATTTCTGTGAAGAATGTCATTGGAATCTTTATGGGAATTGCATTAAATCTGTATAATGCTTTTGGTAGTATGGCCATTTTGATAATATTGATTCTGCCTACCCAGGAACATGGGAGATCTTTCCATTTTCTGAGGTCTTCCTCAGTTTCTTTCTTTAGTGTTCAAAGTTTTCATTATAGAGGCCTTTCACCTCTTTTATTAGGTTGATTCCCAAATATTTTATTATTTTTGAGTTTATAGTTTTCCTTATTTCTCTTTCAGCTGATATATTTTTGGTGTATAGAAATGCAATTGGTTTATTGGTATTTATTTTAAACCCTGCTACTTCCTGAATTTATTTATGAGTTCTAAGAGTTTTGTAGTAGAGTTTTGTGTGTCTTTTAAATATAGAATCATGTTGTCAGCAAATAGGGATAGTTTGAGCTCTTCTTTTCCTATTCATATCCCTTTGATTTCTTTCTTTTGATCTGGCTAGGGTTTCAAGATCTATGTTGAATAGGAGTGGTGAAAGAGGTCATCCCTGACTTATTCCAGTTTTTAGAGGGAGCTTTGAGTTTTTCTCCATTTAAAATGATGTTGGCCTTAGGTTTAGCATACGAGGCTTTTATAATGTTGAGGTATGTTCCTACTATCCCTAGTTTTTCTAATGTTTTGAGCATGAATGGATGTTAAATTTTGTCAAATGCTTTTTCTGCATCTATTGAGATAATCATGTGATATTTGTCTTTAAGTCTATTGATCTGGTGAATTACATTTATTGATTTCCATATGTTAAACCACCCTTGCCTCCTTGGGTTGAACCCCACTTGATCAGGGTGCACTTTTAAATATGTTTTTATATGCAATTTGCCAGTGTTTTATTGAGAATTTTTAACTCTATGTTCATCAGAGATATTGGTCTGAAGTTTTCTTTCCTTGATGAGTCTTTGTCTGTCTTTGGTATATAGTTTCATAGATGAGTTTGGAAGTATTCCCTCCTTTTAAATTTCTTGGAATAACTTAAGGAGTATTGGTGTGAGTTCTTCTTTGAAGGTCTTGTAGAACTTAGCTGAGAATCCATATGGTCCTGGGCTTTTCTTTGTTGGTAGGTGGGTAGCCTCTCTTGATTCCTCAAGCTTAGTCAGAGCCACCTGCCAATTCTGATAATGTCCTGCGGGCTTCCAAGTGGCACTTGTAGCATTTACTTTGTCCCTATCTCAAGATGGTTGTCTGGTGTTAAAATGCAAATCTGGATGCTGTTCCACTTCACATATCTCTCATTACCTTCTCTGGAAGGATCCCCAGAAGATTGTAGAGGCTGTGGGCCTCCTGGATAGAAGTGGAGCTATGGAGATCAGGCTTAGAGGAGAGATTTTGTTCATCCTGTGTGCTCAACCACATGACATCATCTTTCTCTTAGTGGCAATACCTCTGAAGCATAGCTGTGAAGGTGCTATGGAGTTCAGACACTAAACCTGCAAACAGGTCCTTCAGTAAGGGCTCATCATGATCATGCTTAGAAGGAGGAAGTAGAGGCTCCTGAAGAATGGGCTGCCAGGATAAGGCAATGTGGGTCAGGAAAAGGGCCAGCCAAAGCAGGAGCCATGCAACATGAGCAATAGGGCCAGACCCCATTTACCTAGACAACATCAGCCCAAGGATGGCAGTGATCACCCAGGTGAACTCCATCATCCTGGAAAAGTGGCTTCTCAGGTCAAATTGAATTAGACTTTGGAAAAGTAAGAGGCCTTTCTGTCAACTACATTCTTAACTGTTATTTCCATACCACAATTACAATTACATAAGAATTTCCAAATTGTTGGTTTTTATGTTTACCTTCCTCTGTTAGAAGTTCATATATCTAGCATAAAGTTAATTCTCCATAAATATTCATTTATCAAACAATGGATTAATCATTGAAAAAAAATCCTGAAGTCTCCTAATAATCTCAAATCTTTTTGTTGAAAGCTTTTGCCAAAACAAAATCTTAAAAACCACCAACACCCACCCCACATGCTTTTGAGAAATCTGTCAGCCCAGCAAGTTTGAAATCACCAGTTTTGAAAGACACGTTGTTAAAAAAAAAAAAAAAAAAAAGTGGGCTGGGGTTGTGGCTCAGTGGTAGAGCATTTGCCTAGCATGTGTGAGGCACTGGGTTCGATTCTCAGCACCACATACCAATAAATAAATAAAATTTAAAAATTCATCAACAACTAATAAAAATATTTTTTAAAAAAGGTAAGAAGAAAGGCACATTTTTTGTTTGTTTGTTTTAACCAAGAGTGAGCCCCAAGTCCTATGGTTTAAGTATCTTAATCAAGGTCTGACCCTTTATCTCTGGTGGTCCTACCAGACCACTCCGTTCTCCTGTGTGTTGCCAGATTTAACTGCTGAATCAAATAGTTTTATAAGAATATACGCAAGAAGGAGACTTGCAAAACAAGCAGCCAAGGCTGGGATTTTCACTTTGCAGAGAAAGTACTGTGTGGAGATCTGCCTAGTAGGGGGTTAGCTGACTAGCAAAGTGTCCAATGGTTAGTAAATGTGACTTGCCAAAAAAAAAGAGAGAGAAAAGCAGGGCTCTTCACACTGAAATCAATGCAATGCCATCTAATATACAGAGATAAAAAAGTCCTGTGTCAATGTCTTATCATAAGTGACAAGATAATAGCATTCTAGGATGTTTAGACTTGATTTCTTTATGCCATTCTGCCAAACCAAAAACAAGCCTATGTCACAGATTTCTGGCACTTCACAAAACTCTTCCCATAATGACAGATCTAAATACATTTATAAAAATAGTTTGCTGGATTGGGGTTGTGGCTCAAGTGGTGGAGTGCTCACCTAGCACGCATTGGGCACTGGGTTTGATCCTCAGCACCACATAAAAATAAAATAAAGATATTGTGTACACCTGAAACTAAGAAATAAACATTTAAAAAAAATAGTTTGCCACAAATAAATGACTTCTGGCTTTAAATGTCATTTAGCTAGAAGTATCTCAGCCTCTTTCAATTTCCTTAAGATATTTATGAAAATGAAGAAAAAGGACTTGAAATACCACCAGAAACTTGGATCCTATCAATGGCTTAACCAGATTCTTAAGGTCATTTTTATTAATTTGGAGGTGAAACACATCTGGTTGGTACAAACCTATTCAGGTTATGCCTCATGTAACAGAGGTCAATGGGAAGCCAGGTGCTACTGCCTTCTGTTACAAACACAGAGATCCAAGGTCTCCTCAATTGAAACACTGGGAAGGCACCAATATGCCTTGAAGGAGCTGCTTTTTTGAGGATGCTAAAAAACAAACAAACAAACGCTTGTTTGAAAGTAGCACCTCCCAGGAAATAACTGGTCAGGAAATGTGTGTACATGTGGGGGAGGGGCAGGAGGTAGGAGAACCAGCAATTTTGTACTATATCCTGGGAGTTGCAACCTTTATAAGATAAACACTACAGGCAAGGGTGGGGACAGGAAGATGCGTAATAACAGTACACATTATCAATTGCAGTTTTGCAGGTGAGTTCATGGGTCAGAGGAATAGAGAATCAGGTAGGGGAATGTGCTATCTCAGTAGAATAGAGCTGTGTTAGCTGCAGCCTGCTAAAAATTGAAAACCGGTCTGGACCCCAGCATGTCAACTTTTACTCCAATTCTGAAAAGGAGATGTGTCTGTAGAAAATTCAATAGAATGTATAAGCAATTAGGAGTAGTAAGTGATTTTAGCAAGGATGCAAATTACAAGGTTAACTGCTTTCAATGTACAAGCAATAAATAATTTAAAATGAAGTACTATATCCAATAATATAAAATTATCAAATACTTATGAATAATGGTAACAAAGATTCAAGATTTCTACATTTAAAACTATAAAATGTTGATGAGAAAAAAATTAACAACCAAAATAAATGGAGAAATATATATACCATATTCATGGACCCAAACACCTAATATTGTTAAGATGTCATTCTCTCCAAATTGGATTGCAATCCCAATCCAAATTACACATGTTCTTCTGTAGTATGACTTTGCCATTACCCCATTGATACAAGTCTAGTTTTCCTCTTTTTGCATCTAGATGGGTTTGCTACAGGTGTTCATAGGCAGGTCATGAGTGGCATGCAGCTTCAACCTGCATTACTGGAGCATTTGTGTTTTTAGACTTCAGCTGTCATGTAAGAAGTCCAGTTACACTGAGGCTCCAGGCTGAGGAAGGCAATATATCTCTATATGTGGAGAGATTACATAGAGAAACCCTATGATTATACAAAAAGAATATTACATGAATGAATGCCTGGCCAGTTCCTTCATGTTACATCCCCAGCCATCATCCAACTACAATTGCATGAGATACCTCAGGAGCATGGAGCTGAGCCCTTCATGAATTCCTGTCCTCAGGAACCATGAGATGTAATAAGTATTGTTTTAAGTCACTATATTCTGAGATGGTTTATTATGCAGCAAACATAACCAGAACAGGGACCTTGGAGTACACAAAGATTTTTTAATTACAAGAAGAACTAACCATAAAATTTATGTAAGTACATATAATGATGTGTATGGGTTTTGTTAAAAATTAAGAGCTCTGTCTAAAGATACTAGCGAGAGAGTATGAGCTGACACAATGGGAGAAGATAGACACAGAACATATCTGACAAAGGACTTGTATGCAGAATATAAAAGAATATCAATAAAACTAGTAAGAAGAATGCAACAAACAACCCAATAAAAGTCTTCACAAAGTCTTTGTGAAAGGGAATATCTGAGTGACTAATAAGTACATATAAAATTATCACATCATTCCTCTTCAGAAGACAAAAATTTAAAACACTAAGAGATAGCACCACATATTTGTCAGAATGGCTAAAATTAAAACTAAAAACACCAGGTATTGGCAATGTTGTGGAGAAACTAACTTTTATACATTGTGGCTGGAACTGTAAAACAGTACAACCAGTTTGGGAAACTGTTTGGTAGTATCCATTAAAGCTAAGGATGTTCCTCAGAAATTTCACAGTTAGGCACACACTCAGGAAAAAGTGGGCATATTTTCACAGAAAGGTATGTGCAACAACTTTCATAATACCTTAAATAATTATATATCCTAATTGTAAACAATCAAGACGTTCATAAAGAGAATAATGGGTTATAAATTATGGTGTATAGATGTGCCTTGACTTTTTATGAAGTTAGATCCTGATGAACCCATCATAAATTGGAAATATATCAAGTTGAAAATCCCTTTAATCCACCTATCCTACTGAACATCAAAGCTTAGCTTCTGTGAACATGCCCAGAATTTCCACATTAGCCCATAGTTGAGCAAAATTATCTAACATAAAGCCTATTTTATAATAAAGTGTTTACCATCTCATGTACACACACAAATGGGTATTTTATAGGCATAATGAATGGGTACAAAAAACACAATATCCAAATAACACTAGCAACATGGTACCCTGTAGAGCACCAGCTGTTTATTCTCCTGATGACATGGCCAACACAGAGCTTCAACTCCTGCCATTGTCCGAATTGTGTGAGAGCATCATACTGCCTCTGGCTAGTCTGGGAAGATGTCAGAATTCAAAATTGGAGGCATAGTTTCTACCAAGCGCACATTGCTTTTGCACCACTGTAAAGTCAAACTATTGAACTCAGAGACCATCTGTATTCCTGTAATGGAACACAACTTGGTATTAAAAATGAGCAAACTGTGGATATCATGCAAAAACATGGATGAAGATCCCAGACAGCATGTTCAACAAAAGCAATTGGGCACAAAAGAACACAAACCATATATTTCCATTTATGTAAGTTCAAGAGTAGCTTCATTCAATGATTTCATTTCTATAAAATACAAAACTTAGGCAAAAATAAACAAGATATACTTATCTCTTACTTCATGACTTTAATCCAGTCTTAAAAGCCCTGCCACCAAGTAAAAAAAACCATTAGTTGAAAGTGTATTTTCAAAAAAGAAAATAGGAAGGAGACTGGGGAACCTGAAATAAGAACCAGACTAATAAACACTGGACTTTTGAATGATAAAGCAAGTGTACAGGATAATGAAGAAGAGCAACTAAAGCCAGAAAAAGGTGAAAATGTCTTTTCATTCACTTTCACTGGAAAAATTATAATGCACTCCACTGCAACTTCCGATACCCAAATTTTATAGGTAGAAAAATACATATTAAGCAATGAAAAAAACCCAAGTTTCTAGAAGTAATAAACACCAACTTGAAAGGGAATAAAAACCATTACATATAAACTATAATAGAATAAATATTTATTTTACTTGCAAAAACTATAGCGAAGTCTATTACAGAAAATTCATGCTATTATTTAAACCATCTTAGAAGAAGAAAAGGTAGAACATTGATAATGTACTTCTCAAAGCTGGCATTACCTTGAGACCCAACCTGGCAAAGGCTGATGAAAGAAAGAAGAAGAGGACTTCAAACTAATGTTACCTATATCTTTATCCATATATTTTTTTAAAGTCACATACAAAATACTGGTAAAAAAAAAAAAAACTTAATATCACATGTAATTTGAAAAGAAATATTCCATGACCAAGTAGATCTTATCGAAGTAATGTGAGAATGGTATAATTATGAAGCATGAAAATTTATTACATTGTTAGGTTAAAGAGAAAAAATAGATATAAACAGATGTCAAAGGTGATTTGATAGAAGTCAATGTTTAGTTTTGATGAATCCTCTAGTAAGTTGGGAATAAGGAGTTCTTTCTTTTTTGGGGGGGTACTGGGGATTGAACTAAGGGGCCTTCCACCACTGAGCCACATCCCCAGCCCCATTTTGTATTTTATTTAAAGACATGGGCTCACTGAGTTGCATAGTGACTTACTTTTGTTGAGGCTGGCTTTGAACTTGAGATCCTCCTGCCTCAGCCTCCTGAGCCGTGTATGCCACCCTGCCCAGCATGACATTATTTTAAATAATGAACAATAGAGGTATTCCATGTAAACCAGGAAAAAGACAAGAAACATTATTTGATCGACTCCTGTCACTTTTCTGGAAGTTCTAAACAACACAATATTTTTCAAAAACTAATATGCCTAGATTGGAAAAGCAGAGAAAATATTCATTTGTAATAAGTGATCAAATTTTCTACTTGGAAAAAGCATCAAGTGGATGAGGTGTTGAGAGCAGCCCTTCCCTGAATATTGATAATAAGAGGGTAAATTGCCCACAGATATTTTTAAAACAATAACAAACTGAATAAAATCAGTTGGCTTTTTATTATAACTTTACCCGAGCCATTCTAAAAATGTCAGTGGTAAAATACTCTTCCTTGAAAAAAAAATGCAATCTAACTTCTGAACAGTGTTATAGTCACTGCTGAGTTTTGACAATGTGTAAGCTTCAAATAAGCAGGTTTTTTTTCCCTTTCCTTTAATAGACATTGTATCCTACATGGAAATGAACTGAGGCAAACAGTGAACTTCACACACGTGTATTCAGGAGGGTACAGTAACTGGAAGGATGAAGGCACAGAATTTAAGTTAGTTTCCACTTGGTCATGTGACCACTACCAGAATTCAAAAGGGCAAGCTTTGAAAGCCTCTGTCATTTTCATCAAGAACTTGAAACTACTATTCACCTGCTCTTCTATGATTTTTGCATCAGAAGAAAAACTTCATATTTTTTTTAATAAAATATAATTGAAATTTATGATGAATTTCCTGGAGAAGATATTTAACCACAGCATTTTTTGTTTCTAAAATTGCAATTTCGACCAAATCACCCGTGTCTTTAAGACTTCTCTTAACTACTTGTTGAAATTAGAATTGATAAAAAGTGTTCTTTTTTCTTCAACTATGAACAAAGATTGATAAATCTGGCCATATAATCCAATAAATATGAAATGTACCAAGACAAATGTTGATGAGAACAGTGGCAAATTTGTAGAAATCTGAAAACCGTAATTTGTAATTGTTATTTTATAACTCAAATTTGTGCCACACCAACATGTAGGTATATGTTTTTCTTTCCTTTTAAAATATACTATTATAATTAAAATGCATGGATCCACTAATTTTTTCCTTGTTGTATGATAATATTTTATCTGAAATAATTTTTAACTGATATGATCATATATATATATCAATCTAAGTGTATTTTTATTATCTTTTGGTCATTATCATTTTTTTTCATTTCATGATTATTAATAAAAATACATAGTTCATAGGAGAGGGCTTTTGTATGTGCATGTTTGTTTTTAGTACTGAGGGTATAATCCAGGAATACTTTACCACTGAGTCACATCTTTAGCCCATTTTTATTTTTTATTTTGAGACAGGGTCTCACTAAATTGCTTAGGGCCTCATTAATTTGTTGAGGCTGGACTCGAACTTGCAATCTTCCTGTCTCAGCCTCCTCAGTCTGTGGATGACAGGCTTATGCCACTGTGCCCAGTTAGGAGAGGGGATATTTTTAAAAGCCTGCTGCATGTATTGAATATGCTAAGTACACTACTGCCAATATTTTCAGAATTTTTCACTATAACATCACTTTCTCTGAGGATCAAGCCCATTATATCGATTCTTCATCTCACAGTCTTCATTATCTCCCCAGAGCTATAATACTTAGCTATGAGTTTAATGTAATTCAGATCCTTGATTGCTCCATCTGAAGGCAGAAAACAGGAAACCCCATAGCCAACTTTATTGGGAGTAATTTTAAAGAGCCAAGTGTAGCAGATGTCTAAGGCTTAGATCTTTGTGCACCAGTCCCTCCGCACCAAGGCATAGCATCCAGTCTATTTTTCAAAGTGACACTGTAGAACCTACCATAATACTTGAACTTATGAACAAAAAGGCAGATCTTCAAAATAACACAGATGAGTCTCCAAAGGAACAAATATGTATTCAAGGCAGCTGACACCCTGAATATCCCTGATGTTTGTCTTTGAGTGTATGTGCTGTGCAGATAGGGGGTGACCAACCTTCTCGGTTGGCCTGGATCTGAGAAGTTCCAGGGAGGCAGGACTTTCAGCACTAAAACCAAGGAAGTCCAGGCCAACTGGGACAAGCTGGTGACCCTAAATGTAAGATCAGCTTTCCTTCTCTGTGTATATATTTGTAAAATTTCAGAATGCTTTCGGTGGCTAGCAATAGAAAAACCTCTCAATAGTTATTTAACCAAAGTGAATGTTCAGTTTCTCACATAATGAGCAGCAGGAGGTTGGCAGACCAGGCTGCTATAGCCACCCACGATGCCATTAGTGTTCCAGGTCCCTTCTGCGTTTCTGGTTCATGATGCTTCACATTTTTTCTTTAGATCTTATGGTTGCTAGAATGTCTGTGATACTTCTAGGCATCCTTTTTACTCCAAGGCAGGAAAATAGGGCAAAAAGGCAGGGGATGGGGAACGCTGGCAGGCTTCTTCCTGTGTCTCCTGGGCCAGACTGTGCCCCATGGGTACTGCTGGCTGTAAGCAGCTGGGAAATCTAGAATTTGTACTACAACCTCTCAAGCCGAAGACAGCAAGAGAGAAGGGGGCTGGAGACAGGCTCCAATGAGCCAGCCTATATAATGGGTTTGTCAAAATATTCCAAGTCATAAACATCTCCAGGACCTTAAACTTAATCTTTGATGGACCCAAGAAAACTGAAGAATTAGCATGGTTTGGAAAATTATTAGAATCGGTTTCATAGCCCAAGCCATGTCTAAGTGGAACTTATAGAGGAATATATTTAAGCAATCGCTCACCTGAAGGTCCTGGTGGCAGCTCACGTTTTGTGCACTATCAGGCAGAGTGAAAAACACTACAGTAGATGCAGCAGCAGGATATTGGGTCATATTTCCTTCAATTTGTGGGTGATTCAATTGTGGAAAAATAAAAACAGTATTTTTGAGCTTGTATCTTAAAATGAAATGACAGCAATCACTTCCATAGGCACTCAAAATGGCCTTTCATTGGGGATTCTTGATGTTTATGAGTTAAAAGCATAAAAACTTTGGGGACTAATGTTAACTCCCACAGCAAATTTTTCAGCCACCTGGTTATTGGAAAATACCCTAACAACACTCAAAAAAAAAAAAAAAAAAAAAAACCATTACATTCAAATTGATGTAATACTATTAAAAAAATACTAAAATTCATTCATTAATTCATTTATCAGTGTTGAGTCCCCATTATGTATCAGGCTTTGTTCTCGATGCTCAGTGAAGGGGAAAAAATCCAGACAAAAATTCTTACCCTCATTGGAGTTTGCATTCTGGTGGATAAACAGATGATAAACAAATAAAATATATGTGATGGTGATAAACACTATGAAGAAAAATAGAACAGGGAAGGGGGAGAGGGAATCTGGGGGTAAGAAGATTTTTTTAAAGGTAGTAAGGAAGATGACATTTGTGTAAAAACAGAGAGAGGAGGGTGTGAGCTGTACAGACAATATAGGGGGAGTGGTCCAAGCCAAGGGAAAGTGGTCCAAGCCAAAGGGACCGAGGCAAGCACATTCCTGGCTTTTTGGGGAAATGGCTGGGAGGCCTGTGTGGCTAGATCACTATTCTTTTTTCTCTTGCAGTACCAGGATCGAACCCAGGGCCTTGTACATGCTAGGTAAATACTCTACTAATGAACCACACCCTCAGTGGCCTGTGTGGCTAGAGTACAGGGAACTGGGGCAATTGTCATGAGGTAATTGGTGGTGGTAGGGCAGACCTTGGAGGGCCCTGTGGGCCAGCATGACAAAGGTGCTTCTTACCTAAGTGAGAGTTGGGTTTTAGGGAGAGGAATGACATGACCTAGTTTATAGTTTAAAAAAGGATCACTCTGGCCAGTGTTGAGAACAGAAAGTGCAATAACAGATGCAGAGAAATCAGGGAGGAGACTCTAGCAGGAGATAGTTCCTTGGGGCAGGGTGCTAAGGTGGAGCTGGTGAGAAGGGGTTGAAGTTTGGATACGTAGGGTGATAGAGGTGGCAGTATTGGCTGACAATGTGTGAGAGGAAGAAATTCCTGGCTTGAGCAACTGCCGTTTGGAATATCACTTACTGACATGGGAAAGATAGTGGAAGGAGCATGTTTTAGTGAAGGAGAGTTGGTTGTGGGATATGGCTAAGTTTAAGAATAGATGTCTAAGAAAAAAATGTCAAATAGGCAGTTGAATATACCAGTGTGGGCTGGGGCTAGGAATTTTGAACTTCGTGGAACAAGAGGCTCTGCTTCATTAGCTGGGATTTTTATGGTGCTCATGTTGTAAACCAGCCGGAGAGGACACATGATCACCTCCATAATTAAAGCCTTCAGGATGGGGTATTTTGGTTTCATCCCACAGCTGTAAATAACAGATCACATCCATCTGGGGTTCCACCCATGCTTTGTACTACAATTGTGTGAACCTCAATATCCTTAGGTATTAGTTTATTGCTCTGTAGCACATTAAAATGTGATTTAGAAGTATGTCTGTATTCAGTTTTTAACTAATGTGGTATTGGTGAGTTGCTTTTAAGTCAGAGAGAAGCAGCCAAAGTTACAAACAGCCATGAGACCAACATATTCTGAGAAGTCACCTATACCTACTGTAGGCTTTTATTATAGATCTGAGCTCATCAAAGAAATAGAAGTTTTTAATATTAGTCAATTACTCACCTATTCTAAAATTGTTTCTGTGCCTATCTTAGACATTTTCCTTTTTAAAGAAAAAAAAAAAAAACCTAGCAGAGGGTCAGAGGGTCAAGGTCAGGGTGAGAGGCCCTCTAGCAGTCTGTGGTGGTTTTGATGGACATGCCTGTGGGTGGCTTCAGCCTCAGCCAGTTGCTGCCTCTAGCTTATACAGCCTGGTTGAGTACCAAAGGCAATACTAGAGCTTCCTGAACACAACTGTAGCTTGCAATTAAGAGTGACCCAAATGACAATTGGGCAATCTTGGAAGTCATGTGGCACTTGAAACTTAGCTAATGTACATGCTTTCCACATTCCTACCAGCCCCCTAGGTGGCCAACTTGAATTTGTGTTTCTTCTTATACCAGCAAAGTTAATAATTTCCTCAACATATTCATTGGTTGTTCTCATTTCTTCTTTATATCCTGTCACTTTCAACCAAATTTCTTGACATGTGCAGTCTATTTTATTTGTAGGAGAGCATAGGTTGGATTTGTATAGCCTGTAAGAGCTTCAACTTGTCCTGTCCTGTTCAGACTGCTCTGAAGACACCCTTAAAATCCTCCCTTGAACCTGCCATTTCTCCTGGTGGTAGTCTCCAGGTGTATACTATTGTTTTAAACAAGCTCGGTTGCCTACTCCTTCCCCACGAGTGGCCAACGGGAGTAGATGAAGACTCCTTCATTCCAGTCTCCTCCATTGTGGATGCATTTGGGGGATTTGTGTGGCCCAACAGAGATATTCATGGTCCTATCCTTGTATGTGGCCTTGTGACAAATGTTATTGTACAACACTCTTTGGATTTATCAACTTGGATTCTGCACAGTGTTCAAAAGTGAATACCCAAAACCAAACACCCAACTCACTCCCATATACCTTCTTTCTATGTACTTGGACTTGGTGGGCAGATGTTGGGCAGGGGATGAGGAATGGAGTGGCAGGGCCCCTGAGGTTATAAATGCTACCAAACTCATGATTTCTGAGGGGAAATAAAACACTATTTTAAGCAGACCAGTTGCTGTCAGTCTACTTTAGGTATTTCCCAAGTGGCTAATAGCAAGATGCCACAAATCCCACAAGCTCATCTGCAGTTGTGGCTGACTTCGTTCAGCTGGGATATCTGTGAAAGTGATAGAGCCTCCACCGTCACACAGAGCACACACAATGTTGTACTGTGTCATATCAGCCCCAGGCTCCAGCTGGGGTTATAGATACTGTTGCCCTCATGACTGATAAAATAAAACTCATCAGTCAAGGGAGCCTCAATGCAACAATTTAAGAAATGCTCTAAGTGAACTAACAGATGCATATAACATTAATTATAAGCATTCTAGAATGTTAAGTCTTACTGCTAACATGAAAGAAGGTAATAGAACCACAGTGAAAATCCAACCTTCCTCTTGACTTTATGTACATCTTTAGGCACAACTTGGGAAAGGGCAGCTACAAGCCTGACATTGGTAATTTTGGATGTCATACATAGCTTTATTTTTTTTTAAGGTGGGCAATGGGAGTCCTTTGGGGATGGTAGCAAATGCCCCAGGTCTATGAATTGTAATTAGGTGCTCCGAGGATGCCTGTGGGATCCTCCCACTGCTTGCCTCCAGCAGGGCCACCTTCTCTCCTCTCTTCCTTTCTCCTTTGCCCATCCTTCCTCCTCCTCATCACATTTCCCAACACTGAGCTCTGCAGGTAGTTGCTTTTCTGTAAGAATGCAGAGCCACATTCAATGCATCTTCTGCATATTGGTGGCCAGCCTGGCCTATTCATCTTCCTCAAACTCCTTTACTGTGTGTGCTTCATTTTCATAAACCTTCATGTTGAAGAAGCTACAGCAGGAAAAATGTGTGGTGGAGCCCATGCCTGTGCCTGTCCTCCTGTGTGTGTGTGTGTGTGTGTGTGTGTGTGTGTGTGCGCGCGTGCGCGCAACCAGGGACACCCACTAGGAAGGTCAGCTGGCCAAGATCTTCTGGTAAGATTCTAATGGTTTAAAGATCCCCACAGAGACTAGTAAAATTGTCATTATTTCTACTTTTTGAGGCTGTTGGATAAACCTAAATGTGAGGCTTTACCCTAAGGCCTGTGAGGTGGTGTTCCCATCTCTTCAGAAAGGCTTCTACCTTTGAGGGTGTGGGTGAGGAGGAATGGTATAGGAAGTGAGGGAATCTAGTCTGCAGGTTGACATTTTGGAAATCAGCTTTCAGGTTTGGTGTTACACATTTTTCTAAGGGTTTTGGATTTAAGCATCTCCTAGTTTTCAAGGCTTTTTGGAAAATGTCATCAAATAGCCAGGATATGAAAAGGAGGAGGTAGAGGAGGAAGAGGAAGAATAAGAAAAAGGAGGAGGGGGTGAGGAGGAGGAGGAGAACAATGGCGGGAGGGAAAGGTGTTTAGAAGGTGATGAAGACTCAGGTTCTGGTATAGGCTCCAGGGAATTTTAAACCCTTTTCAGAGTTTTATTTCTACTTTTTGGAGGGTTTCCTCACACTTCCAAAAATGGCCATTTCAGACCCCTAGGGGAGCCTTTTCTGAGAAACAGGGTGGGTACAGTTAGTTTTTTGATTAAAATCTTTCAACAAATTAGGACTCTAAGAGATCTTGGAGCAGTTTTGACATTGTGGCTACAATTTTATTTGTGGAATAAAGATTAAAAAACATAAGCAAAAAAGACATTTGAAGGGGTGAACTGCAGCGGATAGCTGATTTAGGGATTAGCTTGATGACATTAACATAGGGGCGGGGGGGCAACTGGATTAATTAAAAACACATGTCCAGTGCTGCATACTACAGATGTGTTTTTGCAGTTTTAAGACTTCTGTTCCTGGTTAGAGATGTAATATGAAGATAATTCTTCAGGACATAACCATTCCTTCTGAGGCTCCTTGCTTCAGTTCATGCATTCAGCAAACAGGAAATGAGCTTCCTTCCCTGAGAGACTGGGGTGGGGTGAGTGGTGGCCACAGCACACATCTCAATCTCAGGTCCTACTCCAGTGGCTTGCATCTTCACGGAATTCTCCCTGTTTCCACTGCATAACCAATACTCTGGATAGGGACTGGGAAGGCTTTCACTGGATTCCAATCAGTGCACCAAGGGCTTCTACCTAAGACATTCAACACCCTTCCTTCCATTCAGTGAGATCTACAGCTAATCATAATCATCATTAGTTACAGCGAGGTACACAAGACACAATTTTTTTATTTTGGTGGTGCTAAGGACCAAACCCAGGACCTCACACATGCTAGACAAGTGCCCTACCACTGAGCTCCACTCCCAGCCCCAGTGTTTAAAAATAATCTAGCAGCAGCATTCCAAAGGGATCCTGAGTCCTTTTGTCTTCCCAGAGATGATCCCTGAACTGAACTAAATTACACCAAATGCATGTGGGCCACCTTATTCAAAAGATGCTTCCAGCGTATCTAGGGGGAGACTGGCATATCATGCAGTACCCAGGCACAGAAGGGCATGGCTGCTGTTTGACCTTTGGCCTTCTGTAGCAACTAAACCTGGGTTAGCCCAAATGCTTTAGAATTGGTCCCATTGGAAGAGTGAGCAATGGAGTAAATAGTTTATTTTTTAAAAATGTAGCAACAATGCTGGCCTCAAAGACGGTCAGTAAATTCACCCTAGCTGTCAACAGTTGTAAGAAACAAAAACTTTGGAGATGGGAAAGAAGAGGGTAGACAGGGCAGTGGATTGGGGTTTCTATTTGGGGTAATGGGAATATTTTAAAATTAGATTGTAATAATGATTATACATGTTAGTAAATTAATTAAAAATCACTAACTAAAAACTACCAAAAACCATGGTATATGAATCACACCACAATAAAGCTGTTAAATTAAAAAACCAAGAAGAAAGTGTGTCTCAGAGCTGCATTAGAAAATATGATAAAATCTGTTTTCTCTGGCCAAACTTCCAGGGATGCAGATTTTCTCTTGATATAAGGAGAGGCCTTCTGATGAGCACTAAGGCCCAACAAGAGAACACAAGGCTCTGTGGGAATAAGTGCCCTCCCTGACCCCAAGTTCAAGCTCAGTGGTCTATCAAGGACAAGGGACCAGGGCTCTGCACTGAACTGGGTGGCATGAAGTCTTCTAAGGTGATTTCTAGCTCTGAGATTGAGGAATTCCACCACTGAGATGTGGCATGTCCCCTTTTCTCTCTGAGGCTCAGTTTGCACAACCAAGAGCCAACAATGGTTTTGCCACAATACAAGTCACCTGGACCAGGATGTTTTTGTGATGCTCTAAGATTTGCTGATGAAAGAGACCAGAGAAGCAGACTCCCCAAAGACTAAGACTTAGGCAATAACAGGAACTCAGCAACCGACAGACTGCAATTGTCTCCTTAATAATAGTAATTAATGCAAGAATAATAACTTCATTTTCTATTTCCTATTGCTGCTTTTGTTCAGGGAAGCTCACAAGCCCAACAAAAGAATTTTCGCCATTCTGGGGTGCAAATTTATAGCAGTGTTTTAATGTTTGCTTTAGCATGTATGGTTTTTTTTCTAAATTATATAAGTTAATTATGTTGCCTATAAGAAATCTGGAAAAAGCAGAAAACAATGAAAGAGAATATAAATTAAATGTGAATCTGACACACCAGTGATATTCACTATTAACCTGTATCTAGTTATATTTTGTATTGTATTTATACTGGTATATATCTTTACAATCTTTTTAAAAATCATATTAGAATATATATTTTTACAAAAAGAAAAAATGTTGATAAACTGATTTCTAATTTAACAATATGTTTCAGTATTTCCAAGTCACTAAGTAAACTTCTTAAAGTTAACTTTAATGGTTGCATAGGATTGTATTATATAACTACATTTATAATAGAATTATATTACAAGTATTACATTTGTATTACCATTATAAAATAATACATCAGCTGGGTGCAGTGGGACATGTGCCTGTAATCCCAGCAGCTCTGGAGGCTGAGGCAGGAGGATCACAAGTTCAAAGACAGCTTCAGCAAAAGCAAGATATTAAGCAACTCAGTGAGACCCTATCTCTAAATAAAATACAAAATAGGGCTGGGATGTGGCTCTGGGTCGAGTGCCCCGAAGTTCAATCCCTAGTACCACCCCAAAAATAAATAAAATAAAATAATACATCAAAATATATTAACATTATAAAATTAATATAATAAAATATTTGTCATTTAATGTATTATCACATTAACATATACAATTAATACATTATATGTTAATATATAAATACATATTAATATATTTAATCCATTCCCTATGGTAAATTTAGACTGCTTCTAATTTTTTTGCTATGGGCAATGAAATCACTGAGGTCAAATTCTTGCAATTATTTAAAATATAAATACAATGAAAAATTGTCCCTAAATGTGGAATTTCTGGTTCAAAAAATATAAATATTATTCAGGGCTTTGTTATTTATTTCCAAATTGTCCTTCAAAGACTTAGTAACTATTATATTTAAACCATCAGGGGGTTAGGATATCCATTTGCCCTTATCTTCTTTTATCTTAATTATTATCATCATAGTTAACTATTCTCCAATTGTAGGTATTCAATGGCATCTCATATTTTCACATTCGCATTTTTCTGACCATCATTGAGTTTGTCCATTTATTCAGCATCAGCATGAGTTTAGATTTCTTCCTTTATGAATTGCATGCTCATATCTTTCATTCCTTTTTCTGTTGGACCTCACCTTTTTTATCCTTTTGATTTATAAGGTCATTGTATATGTTACAGATATCAAATATTTGCTTTCTTCATAAGTTGCAAATATTTCCCACCAAATTACTATTTGCCTTTGAACTTTATTTAAAATATTTTTTGATATACAGGTTTTATATATTGCCAAAATGTAACAATCTTTTACAATTTCTGTCCTTGGTATGATTCTAAGAAAGCATTTCCCCACCCAAAATGTGTATAACTATTTCTTTATTTTCCTTTAGAGTTTTTATAATTTCTTTCTTTCTTTTTTAACCTTCACATCTTCAAGCGCTCTGGTGTTCAGGTTGAGTTTCTGTGTAAAGTAAGAACTTCATTTTTTTCCCAATGACCAATTACTAAAAAGTTTATCCATTTTTGAACTAATTAGAAGGGTCACCTATATCATGTACCAAAATTTCATATTTGCTTTGATTTGTCTTTGGATTTGAATTCTTTTTCGTCAATCTGTCAGCCTTAACCTATATCCCAGATTATCTCAACTAATGCTCTATCTTATATATTATTTTGTTTTCATCATAATATCTGGTAGGGCAAATTCCTAATCATTTCATATGAGATTTAGTTCTTGATGCTTGACAATTTCTTTGGATATGGTCACTTGGAATCTTTCTTCCATTAGATATTTTAAACCAGTTATTGACGATACAAAGTAAAACCCTTATCTTTTTTTCCATAATATTGGTGCATTATAATGACAAAAACCCTCATCTTCAAAATATGTGTTTTAGAATATCACAACTAAGCTGCCATTACTTCAAGTATTTTTTCATATAATGCAGAAAAGTAATTAATTCCAAAAGATGACAGATCAGGTTTGTGTAATGGGTGATTAATTCCAAAAAAAAAAAAGTAATTAATTCCAAAAGAGGACAATGGGTTTGTGTAATTCCATTACGTGGGGACAGATATTTCCTCGAATACTTTCTCTTTCCTGCCGTCCCTCTGGAGTCTTCTGCAGAAAGATTGACAGGAGTCATATTCATATGCACAGATTCCTTAGAAGAATTTTAATGTATTTCTCAGAAGATAGCCCATCCTACCTAAGAAAGGAACATAATACTGAACTTCAGAATATGCTATTCAAGTATTAAAGGCACCTGAGATCCAAGTCATTACACTGAGGAAGGAAGTCTAGATTAAGAGATACCTTTGCAGATAGAAGAATTCTCTCCATCACCAAGATAACAAAGCACTGAGCAGAATTTCTTTCTTCCTCAAGGCTAAGGATGCTTGAGTTTTATATTTTTAGTGTGGTCCAAAAAAAAAAAAAAAACTGAGCTGGTCCAGAATTGTAGTCAAAGGAGATGGCAAGCTGGGCATGGTAGGACATGCCCAGTGCCTTGGGAGCTGAGGCAGGAGGATCGCAAGTTCAAAGCTAGCCTCAGCAACTTAGTGAGGCCATAACTTAGAGAGACCTTGTCTATAAATAAAATATAAAAATAAGGCTGGGGTTGTGGCTCAGTGGTAGAGCACTTGCCTGAGGCATGTTCGAGTCTCAGTATCACATATAAATAAATGAATAAAATAAAGATCCATCAACAACTAAAAAAGAGAGAGATGACAGCAAACTAAACAGGCCACCCAGATGGTAATGATGGCTTTCCAGTTAGGACTTCTGGAAATAAACCAGAGCTCCAAAGCCCAAGAACCCACTCGTCCAACAACTGTACTGTGATGTCATTGTCCCCAAGGACTGCCACCAAAACTGTTACTTCTGGATCTGCTGATGCACCTTGCTGTCATAATATTGAAAGGCTCAAGAAACCTTATATTTATGTGTTCTATAAATCAATTTTAAGAAGCTTTTTTCTTAATTAAAGTCTTGAAATAACTTTCCAGTAAACTGGCTGAAGATGTCCTTGCAGAACATTCTGTCCCAAGTCACCGTTGAGTACCCCTCCTTGATGTATTCTCACAATCCAACCTGATATTCTGCATTCTCCAGTCTTAATATTTTCAAAGTCTAATCCAGGCTGTGGATTTTGGCTTATGCCAGAACCTAAGTCAGGGCCTGTGATTCCTCCTGGGGCGAGAACTGTGTTTCTGCTCCCAGGCTGGTCTGAGATGGATCACTGTTGTCAGACTGGGAACAGCCATGGGTGATGATGATAGATATTGCAAGATACTCAAGTGAAGTCTTTGCAGGGTCTCCATGCAAGAGAAGATGCTTTTCCTGATAAGGAGAGGGGCTACTTTTCCTTGTGCTAACAAACAATTCAGGGGAATCTGGGGGTTCCAGATTATTGGGCGCATGCATCCAAATGTGTTCATCTCGGTTCTCACAGATCTACTCTTTTTTTTTTTATCACTCCAACATTGGATACCTATTGTGGGTACATGTTGTCTCCTTTTCTGTTTTGTTACCATTACAATTCGATGCTGAGCCTGATTTTTGACAAAATCTGCCTTTTAGCTGCTAGAAATGAGGGATCTTGTTCAAACCTTCTAGAGAAGCAGATTGGTTTACACAGCATGCATCTTGCATTAGGACTTAACTGTCCTGATTCCATCGCTGTCTTTCTTTGAGATTTTCCATGCAGTTAACAAAAACTGGGCAATTCCATAATCCTTATAATCATCTCCAGTTGTTCAAGAGCTACTCCCACCTGATCCAACCCATCACATTCTACCTGTACTGTATCCCCATCAACTGCAGGTAAGAGTCTCAGTAATTGTGATGTCAATGCACGTTAGGGGGCTTGTCGTCCCTTTTACCTCCAACTATAGAAGCCTGATGGCCACTCGACCTGTGAGTGGCCCATTTAAAATTTCACCTTGAGGACCTACTTTCTAGGGCTGATCTTGATACCAATTTCAGTCTGGGTTCCCCTAAAAGCAGAACCTGGAACTAAGGCTTATGTGTGATTGTTCACTTGAGAGTACAGATTACACCCAAGGGCTGAAAACAGGAAGGAACAAAACAGGGAGAGAGAGTCAAAATAAGAATGTGTTATCAAGTTGACCAACTGCTACAGGGTGCTCCACCCCAGGAGACAACCTGAGAAGCATTGTGATATGCAGCTCACAGTCTTACTGCTGGAGAAGGAGAGGGAGGAGTGTTTATCCTGTGGCTCCCACCACCTTTGGTGGAAAAAGTTTGCCCCAAAGGACACCAACTACTTTTTGCCCTGGTTGAGCACAGAACCCTGCAGACATCCTATACTGAGGAGTGTCAGAGATGCCCCAGGGCAGGGTAAAGCAAGGGGCTTAAGTTTGCTCCTACTAGATGCCATTCAAAGCCAGAGCAGAAGTGGTAGCCATAACCATGGGCGAATAAGAGCCCAGGATGTTAACTGTTGTCCAAGAAGCACCTAATAACCCTGAGAGTGGTTATCAGATAGCTAAGGACTGATAGTGGAAGCTTTCTTTTACAACTTTTATACTCCAAGGATGTCACGTGGTTTTCTACCTCCTATTGAGTTCATTTTGGTAAGCTACATGTTTCTTTGAAAATCATTCCAGTGGGGCTGGGGATATAGCTCAGTTGGTAGAGTGCTTTCCTCACAAGCACAAGGCCCTGGTTCAATCCTCAGCACCACAAAGGGACAAAAGAAAATCATTCCACTTCATCATTCCTTCTCTTTTATACTAGACTTTTAAGGAGTTGTTCAATTTATTGTATAATTTTGTTTTGTTTTTACACAAACCATCTTGGATTGAATGACACTTTTCTGTTTTACAACTAAGCAATTGGTCCTTTTATTATGTTAATACCTTTTAACAGCTTTACATTTATTTTACATTTAAAACAACTTTTCTCTTGAGATGAATGCTTAACTCAATTCATCATTTCTTTTAAAAATAATAATAGCATCCTAGGATATGATTTTTTTTCAGAGTATAGTTTTGTTACCCACCAGAAGTTTTGAAATATGGTGTTATTATTATTGCTATTTTCAAACAGTATTTAATTACATGCTTCATTTCCTTTCTTACCCAACAATTATTTAGAAGAATATTGCTTAATTTCCTGGTATTGGGATTCTACTTCTTAATATTTTTCTCACTGATCCTTTGTGTCATTAGATTTTGGTGAAAGATAGTCTACATCTAAGAATTTATTGACATTTCTTTTGTGTGTGTGTGTGTGTGTATATACCTACATGTATATGTGTGTGTGTGTGTGTGTGTGTGTATTTGTTCTAATTAGTTATACAGAAGAATGCATTTTGTTGACATTTCTTTTATAGCCTATTTATTATCTTAGTTTATACACATAAACATTTTAAAGAGATATGAACTAGATGTTTGTGGACTATAAATGTTAAAAAAGCTTATAGATTTATTCTCTTGTGTTCACTGGATTCATTAAAGTCCATGAAAGAAATGATAAATGTTGCCACTAAGATTATAGTTTCATCAATTTATTCTTCATTTCTAAAATCTCATTTTTAATACTTAGCTACTATTTTATGCAGAACATAAACATTTATAAACCTTTTTTGGAAGGGGTACCAGGGATTGAACTCAGGGGCACTTGACCACTGAGCCACATCCAGCCTTATTTTGTATTTTATTTAAAGACAGGGTCTTGCTTAGCACCTCACTGTTGCTGAGGCTGGCTTTGAACTCATGATCCTCCTATCTCAGCCTTCTTAGCTACTGGGATTATAAGCATGTGCTATGGTGCCCGGCTATGAATATATTTTATTAGTGATTGTATCTTGTATTGACATAATTTTTATATAATACATTTTCTCGAATTCTTCTTAATATTGCTATTCCTACTTTAGCTTTTGCTTTATTATAATTTATGATAATAATGATAATAATTTATGGACTATATTCTTGTGTGTCCTTTTAAAAAAGAGCTTTATGGGTCACTTCATTTTAGGTCTGCCTTGTTAAAACAATATAGATGATTAGGGTTAGGGGGAAATAGAAGCCACCTAATGTGTCTCAAATGGAAAGGGACTTAATACAGGCAATTAGTGCTTACAGAAGTGTTAGGAGAGACCTGAGGAGTGAAGCGGTTACAGGTCAAGTTCACAGTACCAAATCTGCTGCCCATAGGTCAGGAAGCCAATTGTTGCTGCTGCCCATATAACTGCCTCTTTCTCACCCAACTGGTCACCAGATGCTGAGATGTAGGTCCAGCCACTGTCCATGATCTTCTCTGTCCAAACTCATTTCCAGTCGCAGCAGCAGGAAGGCGGCTCCCACTTCATCTCTACCCTCCAAAGCTCCCTCCAGTGCACATCATTGGCCTGACCTAATTTGTACCAAGAACCTCATTTTGAAGGTCTATTAAAAAGGTAATTTTTAGTTTTCACACCTCCAAATTGAAGGAAGATGGAATGAAAGCTAGGAGACCCAATATAAAAATGTTGGATTTTTCCTTTTGAATTCTAATAACCCTTCTGATTCAAATGGATAGTATAACTCTGTCTCATTTATTAGAATAACTATATATGATTTGATCTAACATTTTAATTCTTATGTCTACATGCATTTCTACTTTACTATCTTTTGATTTGTTGACCAACTTTTAGTTGATCTGTTTTAAGTAATTTGCAAGTTTTATATCCAATTTTATTCTACCACTGATTATCTTTAATCATTAGATTAAATATACATAAATATATTTAGACTATGTATACCTTTAGGTTAAACATGTACTTCTATATATTTGTATATACACATATATCTTTTTTAAGGTCAATCATAAATTTGTATCTACCAACACATGTAGAAGATGTAGCAGTCAGATGTAGCTCTTGTTGACAAATAAGAGAAACCCTCTGCTAACTTGAGTAGAAAAGGATTCTATTGGAAGGATATTTGCCATATCATAGAATTGGTGGGAGGTGGAGCCAGGTATGGTGGCACATGCCTACAATCCCTGCTACTCAGGAGGCTGAGGCAGGATGGTTAAAAGTTCAAGGCCAGCTTTGGCAACTTAACAGGACCCTGTCTCAAAACAAAGTTCACGGGTTAGGGGTATGACTCAGTGGTAGAGTGCCCCTGGATTCAGTCCCAGTGTAGTAGGGGAAAAAAAAAAAGAATTTGTGGGAGAGGCCTGGAGAGCCAGGTTAGGAAAGTAGGCAGGTGGCAGGAAGCTAGACCAAGGTCACACCCAGGACGAGCCTAATTAGAGTCCTGCTGCTACCACTTCCACAGCCCCAGAAACAGGCCTCTGCTCTCTACTCCCCTTTCTCTGGGTACAGACCTTGGGTGGAACTTCCTATGGGCTGAACTTGGGCCATCCACCCGGACATCAGCTGCTAGGGGTCCAGAAGGACATGTGTTCAGTTTTTTAAACTTCAATTGTGAAAGACCAACCTCATATCCCACCAAGATTCCCACAGTGGCTCATTCCTTGAATCTAGGAAGCTGTCAGATGCTGAATAAAGTATCCCTGGATAAAGGATCTTCTGTGTATGTGCGCACATGAGCGCGCGCGCACACACACACACACACACACACACTCATTGTAAAACATGAGAAATAGAGTCTGTTCTTCCTTCTTCCTTTTAGATTAACCACCAAGCATCCATGGACTGTCTTCTATGAGTCAGAAGCAGTCATGGACACAGCATATGGAAATAAGAGGCCAGTTTCTGTCTGCACAGAATGTCTAGCCTGATAAGGGAGAATTAGATACCCACAGGTGCCCTTTTAATATGGGGAGACACATGCTAGGAACTTGTATATTTTCAGGGTGGAATTGGATCAGAGGAAAGGGATGGTTAACCCTGTCTGGGTGGGAGAGGACTGAAGCTGATCTCATCTTAAAAGAGGAGCATTTTCCAGGTACCCACTAGGGAGAAAGGTACAAGGAGCTGGCTGTGTGGAACCCCATGGAAATATATGTACTCAGGACTGTCACCAGGGCATGAAATACAAGGTGGGACTCCAGTCTGGGCTGGAGAGGTAGATAAGGCCACCCCAGGCTAGAGGTAACAAAGGGAAGATGACCTGAGACAACAGGGATCGCCTAGACCCACCAAGTGCTGTTCCCAACTTGCCTTCCCCTGGTCATGCAGTGGTCAACTCAAATCCTCACGTCTCCACTCAGGCTTGGTGATAGCCTCTCTGTGAAACTGACCGAGTCTTTGAACCCACAGAACTTCTAACCCTGCTGGAGCCTGGAGAAAGGAGGGAAGGAGGGACAGAAAGATGACAGAGCTTCAAGAGACCCTCATAGGACAGCATCTGCCTTTGGCTCAATAGAGATAAGACCATTTCCCACTGCCCAGTAGACACCAGAGGAACTGCTTAAGTTGAAGTGGCCATTTGGATCAGAGGCTCCAGAGTATTTTCTGAGAGGAGGACCACTTAAGTCATAGAGGTTGAACAGTAGAGGCCTCATTGTCCCAAGAGAGGACAACATCGGAATATCTGACCTTCCGCGGCCACCAGGGACCCATTGGTGTTAGCCAGTGAGGTAATCATGTCCCAAAGAGTGACCTCAAAAGGGACATCTTCCTTTTCTCTTTCCCAAGATAGGACTCAGAATAGAAAGGGAGTGAGGTGGAGAGGTCCCCTCCACCATCTCTCCAAGTTGCTGAGGTGACAGTGTTAGGCTGGGCTGCAGTTTTCAGTACTGGATTGATACTATTTGATAACTGAAGGTGGGTAAAAAGTTCTAAGCTGTCTGTAGAGGAGCTTATCTATCTGGTGGGACAGGAAAGTTTGACAAGTAGAACCGGGGAAAGGCTATTGGGGAAAAAAAATAAAAACACTTTATGGCTGATGGAGAACAATGAGGAGGGAGTTCTACACAGCACAGAATATGAACTGTTTCCTAAAAATTGCCTTTAGAATCTCCTCATCCTCCTGGCAGCTGCTCAAGTCCCCACCTCTGCCACCTCCCCTGGTATCTTTTTCCTAGCTGCCTTTTCTTTGGCACAGCAATCTCTGGCTGCCATCAGTTCAGCCCTACCCACCGGAACCTGTCTTGCCAGGACCTGACCTCAGCAGGCTGAGTCACACCTGCATCATTCACTGTTGGGGCGCAGGTCTGCATCCTGCTTCCGGCCCCAACCCTGCTGTTAGCTCTATCAGGTTCCCTGGGCCAGGAAAGGACTCGGCTTTCTCTCTCCCTCCTTCCAAATTAGATTCCCCAGCAGCAAGAAATCAGGCTTCCTGGAGAGATGTAAGTTTGCTTATGAATTTGACCATGACTTTTGCTCAGTGAAGAGCAGCCTTTTCTGCCTTTCCAAACCATACTCAGATGTGCCCTTGAATGAACTGGGGCAGAAGTCCTTAGGTCCTGACCAAATGTGCTGTTCCCATCTTGCCTTCTTCCCCTGACCATGCAGTGGTCAACTCAGATCCTCACGTCTCCACTCAGCTGTAGGGCCTCTCCAGGGCTGGTAGGCATTCTGCCACCGAGCTGGTCTTTGTGGCTTTGTGCCCACAGTAATTACTAGGGCTGGGCTATGCACATCCTCTTTACCTCCTCTACTTCCAGTCTGCAGGACCTGCCACCCCTGCAGCAGCTGGAGAGGCGTCTAACCACAGGCTGGACGTGTGTGATTGCAGGTGTCTGCTTGACCACTGGTCCCTCCATGGCCCCTCTGCTCTCCAGAGGCCAGACAGGGATTCAAAACATGTCCAGGCATGTCTGACACTGATCTCTCCACCATGAATTTCCCAATATCTGCAGCACTTATGCATTGATACAAGTTGATTCTGTAAAAATATTGATTTCTAGCCTGTACCACTGGTAGACTCCCTTAGCCTCTCTCACTCTAGCTTACATAAAGCCACATAAAAGTGGTCTGCATTTCACACAGATAGGCCCTCAAACTCCATACCTCATGGTTCTAATTTTGATTTTGTAACAGACGCCATCGTTTCTCTTTTTGAAGGTGATTTTCTAAGGATCACACAGCTCTGTTGGGTTAACCTCTGCTCCTTTGCCTGGTGGGCATCACGAAATCTCACTCTTGGCACAGTTCTAAGGGAGTACCTTACTGAAGAATAGCTCAGGTCAAAACCCAGATGAATTCACTAAATAAGATCCAAATGTTCCAGACTGCTTTGCAGACTGTTGCCATGGTATCCCATCCAAACAAACAATCCCACCTTAAAAGAAAAATATCGATCAGCAATGGAGATCCTTACTGAAGTTTTCTTTTAGACCCAGAAGAGAGAATCATATAGCACACCATACAAAAAACATCTCCTCAAATCTCCTCTAAACAAGTCTTGCTATGCCCAGACTTTGATTTTGCATCATTTCTTTACCATGGGGGCTCTAAATGTAAAACTCTCCAGTATTTCCTCCAATTCAATGTGCTGCTGTGCTTTTGTCTCTGCCTCTTTCTCTTTCCCTCTGTCTAGTGTTAAATTCCTTTAGCATTTCATCATACCTACTTCTTGGGTCAACAAAACCATCTTTGGGGAGGCTCAGCCTCCTTAGAAGGACCAAAGAGACAATTTTTTTTTCTGCAGTGTTTTTTTTTTTATAACTTTAAAAATTTTGAGATAAATGCAGATTCACATGTGATTGTAAGAATTACCCCATGTATATTTCCCTAGCTTCCCCAATGGTAGCATCTCACCAAACTATAGTACAGTTTCACAACCTTATTATAGTTATTGTCATTGATACATTTAAGATACAGAACATTTCCATCACCATAAAGATGCCTCATATTGTTCTTTTGTAGCCACACCTACTTCCCTCTCTACTACCCTCTTTACCTGCTGGCAACTCCTAATCTAACCTTCATTTTTATAAGTGTGTCACTTCAAGACTGTTAGATAAGTGGAATCACATAGTAGGTAAGCTTTAAGAATTTTTTTTCACTTAGCAAAATTCTCTGGATTCATTCAGGTTTGTGCATGTAGCTGTATTAATAATTATTTTTCATGGCTGAGAGTATTCCATGGAAACACATATTACACTGGTTTAAGCATGCTCCCTTGAAAAGTATCTGGGTTTTTGTTTTTTTTTTCCAGTTTGGAGATATTATGAGTAAAACTGCTGTAAGTATTTGTACATTGGTGTTCATGTGAACCTAAGATGTCATTTCTCTGGAATGAATACCCAGGTATACAATTGATGAATCATATGGTAGTTGCATGTTTAATTTCTTAAGAAAATACCAAATATTTTTCCAGAGTGGCTATAACATTTTCCATTCCCATCAGTGACGTAGGAGTGATCCAGTTTCTAAACATTCTTATTAGCATTTTGTGATGTCATCATTCTTATTTTAGCCACGTTGACAGGTATTATAGTAACATTTCATTGTGGTTTTCATTTGAATTTCCTAATAGCTAATGATACTAAATATTTTTTCATGGACTTGTCATCTTTATACCCTCTTCAGTAAAATGTTTCTCCATGCCTTTTGTGCATTTTCTAATTGGATTTTTTTTTTCTTTCTTACCTTTGAATTTTGACTGTTCTTTATAGAGTCTAAATAGTAGTCCTTTCTCACATATATGGCTTGGAAATATTTTCTACAACCCTGTCTCTTGTCTTTTCATCCACTTAACAGAGTCTTTCATCAAGTAAACATTTTTTAGTTTGATGAAGTCCAATTTATGAGTTTTTCCTTTGTGGATCATGATTGTGGGGGTCAAGTTCAAAAACTCTCTGCCTAGTCCTAGATATCAAGCATTTTTTCCTGTGCCTTTTTATAAATAATATTTATAGTTTTACATTTTACATTTAACCATGATCCACTATTGAATTAATTTTTATGTAAGATGTGACTGAGGTAGAGGTTCATGCCTATCATGTCCCAATGTCCCAACACCATTTGTTGAAAAGCTCTTTTTGCCCTATTAAATGGCTGGTGCACTTTTGTTAAAAATTAGTTGTAATCACATGAGACTGTTTCTGGGTTCTCTGTTCTGTTTCACTGATCTGTTTGTTCGTCTTTTTGCCAATACCAGATGTCTTGAATACAGTAGCTGTATAATGAATCTTGAAATTGGGTGAACGAATTTCTCCCACTTTATTCTTCTTTTTCACAATTGCTGGAGCTATTCTAGTTCCTTTGCCTGACCTTATAAATTTTAGAATAATTTTGTCAGTATTTTTTAAAGTCCAGCTGAAATTTTGGTAGAAATAAACCTATGCATGTGTTTGTAGACAACTGATATGTTTATTATGTTGAGTCTTCCAATCCATAAACACATTCTCTCTCTCCTACTATTTACATTTCATTTTCTTTTATCAGTCTAGGTGTATATTTATCTTTTTCAGAAATTAAAAATAATACTATATTTTAAATTTCAATAGCCATGGATTTATTGCTAGAATATAGAAATATAATTTTTGTGTATTCATCTGGTATGCTGTAACCTTGTTGAATTAACTAGTTGTAGGATAATTTTTTTTAAAGTTTGTGAGATTTTTCCATTTTGACAATCATGTCTTCTGTAAATAGGTGCCATTATATTTTTTCCTTTCCAATATTTTATTTCTCCCCCTCCCCCCTCTCCAGTCTAATACTGACTAGAACTTCTAGGAATCAGTGAAGGTCCTCGTCTTGGTCTCATTATTAGGGAGAAACATTTATTCTTTCTTCATTAGGTATGATGTTAGCTGTCAAATTTTCACAGATGCTCTTTATCAAATTGAGGGCATTCCCTTCTAGTCTCTTTTGTTTTTATTCTAAGTTGAGGATTATCAAATGATTATGTGATTTTTCTTCTTTAGCTTGTTAATATGATAGAACATTTTTTGATTTTGAATATCGAACTAGCCTTTGTTGTATTCCTAGAATAAACCCCACTTGGTCATGGGGTATAATTATTTTTGTAGATTGCTGAATTCTATTTGCTAATACTTTGTTAAGGATTTTTGTATTTATTTTCATGAGGAATATTGCTTTGTAGTCTTTGTTATTTATACTGTTTTCTTTTTCAGGTTTTGGTATCAGAGTAATATTAACTTCAAAAAATGAGTTGGGAAATGTTTCCTCCTCTCTACTTTCTGGAAAAGACTGTGTAGAATTGGTGTCATTCTTACTAAATAGTTTATAGAATTCTCCAGTAAAATCATGTGGGCCTGGAGATTCTTTCTTTGATAGCTTTAAAATTATGGATTCATGGTAGGGAAAAGACTATTAAATCTGTTTTGTATTGGATAAGTAATTTGTGCTTGAGGAAATGGTTCATTTTCTCTAACTTGTAAAATTTATGTGTTTAGAGTAATTTGTACTATTTATTTTTGACGTCTGCAGGGTCTATAGTGACTGCACTTGTTTTATTCCTGATATTGATAATTTGTGACTTCTCTCTTTTTTATTTGTTAGTCTCTTAGAAGTTTGTCAATATTACTGAACTTTTCAAAGAATCAGCTCTTTTTCTCATTGATATTATTGTTTTCCACTTTATTGATTTATGTTCTTATCTTTACTAATTCCTTCATTCTATCTCCTATATGTATAATTTGAGCTTCTTATTATAAGTTATTGATGGTGGAGCTTAGGATTTTTTGAGATTTTCCTTTTTTTTGGGGGGGGGGGTCCAGTTCTATGCATTTAGTACAATAAATTCTCTCCTTAGTACCGCTCTAGCTATGTACTACAAATGTGATGCTGTCTTTTCATTTCTATGTACTTTAAAATTTTCCCTTGGGACTGACTCTGATTCATGGATTATTTAGAAGTGTGTTTTTTAATTTCCACATGTTTGGAGGTTTTTCCTATTATCTTTCTGCTATCAGTTTATGGCTTGATTCACTGTGTTCGGAGAACACATATTGTGTGAATTCACTTCATTTACATCTGTGTTAAGGTTTGTGGTCCAGGATAGGGTCTATCTTGGAATAAGATCTGTGGCACCTGAAAAGAAAATGTATTCTGCTGTCTGGGAGTAGAGTATTTTATAAATGTTGATTAGATTCGTATATGCATGTGTGTATACATGTGCATGTGTGGTACTAGGGATTGAACCCAGGGGCATTCTAGCACTGAACTACAACTCCCTCCCCCACCCTAGGGTGGACTCAAACTTTCCTGTTTTGAAGGGATGTCCACTCTCACACTTCTATTCAATGTAGTTCCTGAAACTATAGCCAGAGCAATCAGGCAAGAGAAGGAAATTAAAGGGATGAAAAAGAAGTCAAACATCTCTGTTTGCTGTTAACGTGATCCTATTTCTAGAAGACACACAAAAATTTCCACCACAAGACTTCTAGTGTAAATACTTTCAGCAAAGCAACAAGATAAAAGATCAATACTCATAAATCAACAGTTTTCCTGTACACCAACAGCGATTCATCTGAAAAAGAAATCAAGAAAACCATCCCTTTCACAATAACCTCATAAAAATTAAAATACTTGGGAATCAAACCAAGGAGGTAAAAGAACTATACAATGAAAACTACAGAACACTGAAGAAAGAAATTGAAGAAGGCCTCAGAAGATGGAAAGACCTCCCACATTCTCAGATAAGCAGAATTAATATTGCCAAAATGCTACCATTTTGGCTAGACTACTAAAAGCAATATACAGATTGAATTTAATCTCCATCAAAATACCAATTAACAGACCTTAAATTCATTTGGAATAATAAGAGAACCAGAATAGCTAAAGCAATCCCGAGCAAGAAGAACAATGCAGAAGGCTTCATGATACCTGAGCTCAAATTATATTACAGAGCTATAGTAACAAAAATGCATGGTACCCTATCAAAATAGACATGAAGATAAATGGAATAGAATAGAAGACACAGAGACAAATCCTCATGCTAACAGCCATCTGATACTTGACAAAGTTGTCAAAAATACATGTTGAAGAAAAGACAGCCTTTTTAACAAATTGTTCTGGGAAAACTACATATTCATATGTAGAAGAATGAAATTAGGTCTCTGTCTCTCACCCTGCATAGAAGGCAAATCAAAATGGACCAAAGACTCAGGAATCAGACCAGAAACCTTGCAACTGCTAGAATAAAACAAAAGACAACATTCCATTATATACGTGAGGGCACCAACTTTTTCAACAAGACCCCTAAAGCTCGAGAAATAAAATCAAGAGTCAATAAGTTGAATGACATCAAATTTAAAAGCTTCTGCACATCAAAGGAAACAATTAAGAGGAGGAAGAGATGAAATCTCAGTGTAATTTTGATTTGCATCTCCCTGACTGCTAACAATGTTGAACATTTTTTCATATATTTTTTGGCCATTTGTATTTCTTCTTTTGAAAAGTGTCTTTTAAATTCATTTGCTCAATTATTAATTGGGTTATTAAGTTTTGATATTAAGTTTTTTGAGTTCTTTAATATATTCTAGATACTGATCCTTTGTCAGAAGAGTAGCTAGCAAGATTTTCTTCCATTCTGTGGATTCTGTCTTCACATTCCTAATTGCTTCATTTGCTGTGAAGAAGCCTTTAACTTATGACATCCTACTTATTGATTCTTGGCATTATTTCCTGAGCTTTAGAGGTCCTATTAAGAAAGTTGTTGCCTGTGCCCATATCTGGAGTGTTGACCCTATTTTCTTCTGGGGGTTGCATAATTTCTGGTCTAATTCCTAGGTCTTTGATCTATTTTGAGTTGATATTTGTGCAGGGTGAGAGACAAGTGTCTAGTTTCATTCTTCTGCACACAGCAGTCAGAATGGCAGTCATCAAGAATACTAACAATAATTAGCAAGGATGGTGGAATGTGACGGACATAATTATCCAAAGTACATGTATGAAGACACAAATTGGTGTCAACATACTTTTATATACAACCAGAGATATGAAAAGTTGTCCTGTATATGTGTAATAAGAATAGTAATTGATTCTACTTGTCATTTATTTTTTTTAAATATCAATAAAAATTTTTAAAAAATACTAACGATAATAAATGCTGGAGAAGATGTATAGAAAAAAGAATACTCTTACACTGTTGGTGGAAACCAATATAAGCAAAAGACTAAGTACACATAAGAGAAAACATATGACCTTTAAGAGTCTTCTTGTATACGTTTCACACAAAACGGTCAGGGTGTTTAGCTGAAATTGAAAGAAATAAGGAAAAGTATGTCTAGACTATTTTACCAGAAGCTGGAGCCAAACAAGGAAAAGAAGGTGGTAGGGGAGGTGACAGGATATCATAAAGAGACCGTGAAGATCAGTGGAGTAGAAGGAGAGTGAGAGGGAGGGAAGGAGGAAGGAAAGGGGCAAGAAGTATGGAATGGATTTAACCAAATTGTGTTATATATGTACATAAATGTATCAAAGGGAATTTCCCCTTGATGTATACATAGAAAGTAACAATGAAAAATAAATAAAGGCGTGAAAGGCAGGTGAGTAGAAGAGAGGAGAGAGAGTGGGGGAAAGGAAGAGAGGAGGAAAAGGGGGTGGGAATGGGGACTACAATAAAATCCCTTGCCTGTATGATTTTGTCAAAATTAACCCAGATTCTATGTATAATTATAATGCTCTTAAAAAATAACTTGCTGTCTTCTTGCTGTCTTCCTGCCTCAGTCTCCTAAGAACCTGAGAGTACAGGTGTGCACCATGATGCCTGACATTTAGATTCTTTGGGTTGATGGTTTTGTTGAGTTCTTATATATGCATACTGCTTTTCCATCGAGTTTTATAAAAGTTTGAGTGGGATGGTCGGGAAGTATCCAACTATAACTATGAATTTGTCTATTTCTCCTTTCAGTTCTGTTTTTTGCTTCACATATTTTGTAGCTCTCTTATTTGGTGCAAACATCTTTAGGATTGCTATGTATTCTTGATAGATTTGCCCTTTTATCACTATAGAATTCCCTTCCTGTCTCTGGTGGATTTGTTTGCTTTTGTGTCTACTTTCCTGATATTAATGTAGCCACTTTTATTTTTATCTTGATGTTGCAAGATATATCTTTTCCCATTCTTTTACTTTCAACATACCTATGTTGTCATATTTGAAATAATTTTCCTCTTGATGTTATTTATATTTTTAAATTCACTTGGAAAATCTCTTCCGTTTAATTAGTGTATTTAAACACTTTAATGTGACTGTTGATATGGTAGGGCTTAAGTTTGCCATTTTATTTTTTGTTTTTGTTTTTGCTTTTTCTTGCCTCCTTTTGAGTTACTTGAAACATTTTTTCAGAGCTCCATTTTGACCTATCCATAGTTTTTAAAATGTGGGTCGTATAGTGGGTTATTTTTAGGGGTGTGGAGGTGTGATTGTTTTTATCCATCTATCTACCTACCTTCTCTTCTTTCCCCTTTGTCTAATCCACTGAATTTCTATTCTTCTCCGCTCACCCCCTTATTGTGGGTTAGCATCATATCAGAGAAAACATTTGACCTTTGGTTTTGAGGAATTGGCTTATTTCACTTAGCATGAGTCTCCAGATCCATGTATTTACTGGCAAATGTCATAAAATCATTCTTCTTTATGGATGAGCAATATTCTGTTGTGTATATATACCACAAGATTTTTTATCTATTTGTCTGTTGAAGGGTACCTAGGTTGGCCCCGTAGCTTAGCTATTGTAAATTGTAAAGCATTAAATAGTTTTCTGAATGCAGAAAAGGAGTCCGGGACTGTCAAGTTTTATGGCTTGGGAGTTAATATGGTATCTGTATCATAAGATTGGGAACACAGGAGGAGACATAGCTATGGTAAAAAGAAAGATGAAAGCTGTGCTGTTTCAGACACCTTGATGTAGATGCCTGTCGAGCAGTTTAGACACTCATATGAAGAAGTGCTGGGAACAGATGAGGAGTGGTTCGGTTTGTTTGAATGTCCTCAGCATAACATAGTAGTAAAACCATGAAAGAGAGAGAGAGATCACAATGGTGATCTAGGGAGGAGCATGGGCCAAGGGGGGGAACTTAAGAGGAGCAATTAGAAGCAGGAGAGGAGGTTGTCTTAGAAACAGTGGAAAATAGACTGTAAAGACAGAAGTGATCATTGTAATCCAGAAGAAAAAGATCATCATAAGATGAAGACTATAGAGCTCCTAGCTTTACCTTTCAAAAAACCTAGTAACTTTTTCCAGAGTAGATACAGTATAGTGCCAGGCAGGAACTTGAAGTGGGAGGGGAGAAAGTGCAGAGAGCTAGTGTAGACCTGCTTCCTAAAGCTTGGCACCCAGAGAAGGGCTAGGAATGAAGCCAGACCAAGCAGTTCTCTCCCCAGCCAGCCCTCTCTTTGAAGATGGGAGAGATTCCGCATGCTTTTATATGCTGAAGGGAGAAAGCCAGCAGGGAGGAGCGGTTTGAAGACATGGGACAGAGAGGGGCTAACTGGTAGACCAAGAAACAAGGGGCAAACCACAGTTAGGAAAGTAGGGGAAGGTTTGGCTTTGAGGCCAAGTCCAGGCAGCTGGTCCTCCAGGTCTGGAGAGAGACAGGTAAGGATGGGGGGTGAGGTCAGGTACTTAAACCTCTGGGTGGGGAACAGGAAGGGGAAGTAGATTACAGATGCCCACTCCAATTATCTTGCTAATATGGATAATAGGTACTCTGCTGGGGTAACAGCTAGGTAACAGGTGAGGAGGGAAATTGGAGAGAGTGTAATGACTTAGAAATAGAGAAGGTGCTGATTATAAACAAAGTGAAGGGATGTCCATTCCATCTGACAACTCAGCTCAAATTGGATGCATGGAAGTTGCAGTACCAGCCCCATCATTAAGAATGGAGGTAGGATGGGCGCTGTGGCACACTCCTGTAATATCAGCAGCTGGGGAGGCTGAGGCAGGAGGATCACGAGTTCAAAGCCAGCCTCAGCAAAATTGAGGTGCTAAGCAACTCAGTAAGACTCTGTCTCTAAATAAAATACAAACTAGGTCTGGGGATGTGGCTCAGTGGTCAAGTGCCCCTGAGTTCAATCCCCAGGACCCCCCCCCCCAAAAAAAAAGAGAACTGAGGTGGTCAGACTTTGTCTGTCTTGAAGGAGGCTAGCATGTGGCCACATGCTTCTTGTAGTGCCCTGCTAGTGTCCTTATGGACATCTGGCTGGAGCTGATTGACCTTGCAGTTCTGGAGATTCTTCCAGAAATAAAAATTGGTGTGCCTAGAAGCAGATTTTAAAGGCAGTTTCTCTTCAAAATATCTTTCATCATATACTTGATAATCATCCAATGACACCATGGTAGCATTAAAATGGGTGATATCAAGAGAACTATCTTGAAGCCTTTATTTCCAGTCCGAAACAGAGCTTTATCTTGTGTTTGTCATAAATGTACATATTCTTCTCTTCCAGATGATTATATTTGCAAAGTAGAGCTTGCTTTGATCACTCATGGCAGGATGATCACATGCTACCACCCTTCCGTGGATATTCCATGTGGACACGCAAAACCTATCACTCAACCAGATCCTGTGCACAATAATGAAGAAACACATGATCAAGTGCTGAAAACCAAAATAGAATGAAAGGATGAGCACCTTAAGCAAGGACCCATGACAAAAACTTAGCAAAAACTACTTAACTACTAAGTGTCATTATTATCCTCGTGGACAGTATCACAGACGTAAGAAACTGAATCTTCCAAAATATGAATGATATTGAGATTCTTGGGAGAATCAAAGACAAATGTTATCCTGTGTCTTATTTGCCACTTGAGAAAATGCAATCTGGTATATTCACTGTTATGTGATAAAATAATAATAAAATGTCTTTTCATATATTAGAATATGTATTTCTTTATCATTTCTGGATTTTGACATTCTTTGATTCAAAGTAACCTATCCCATCTTTTCTTTTTGGGTATATTAAAGTCTACCATTTATTTTTACGTGTCTGAGTATTTTTATGTCACCTAAACATTATTATTAATATAAAGATGATTAATAAAATGTGCATGTTTCTTAAGAAAAAAACAAAAGAGCTGAGATGTTTTTCCAACTGAATTCATGAGTCAGTCTCACCATATTTTAATTTGCAATATGTGAGCCAGAACAGATATAAGTTCTTGGCAAAAGAAAGAAATGAATAGACATTTTGGTGATGGTTTTTCAATGCAGAGAAAAAAATGTTCATGTGAGATTTGATCTGTAAGTCATGTGTTTGCAAATACCACTGGTACTAGGCTTGTATGGTTTGCGTTGTGTAATTATGATAAAAAAAAATAAAACAAAGGAATTCCATGAATGGCCTATATTTCACTGTTTGGGCACAAAATCAACTGAGGTCGGGTAATAACAAGCAGCCCTACTGCCATCTAATCATCTCTTACACTGCCAGGACAATGCTCCTCTTTATGCCACATGGAAGTCAGGCCTCCGTGATTGTAGGAACTCCCGCCAACTCAGCACTTGGCTTGGTGACCCAAGGGTTCTCAGGCCACATCATCAGACACAGCTGGTGCCACGGACACATCCGCTGTCATGCTCCCCACGCGATGGCCATTGAAACCCCAGGGTGGGGACTCACTGAGGAAACCCCACACAGTCCCTACAGAGCCCCAGGGAGGGCAGGGTTGACGTCAGGCTGGGAGGTGAGGGGCCCAGACCCACAGAAGGCAGGCTGTGTTCCAGGATGTGACAGTTTCTGTGAAGAGAAGATGTATGGCCTCTTTCCACTGGAGTGTGGTGGAGGCTGGAGGGGCAGAACAGCCAAGCCCTCCAAGGAATTCTTGCCTTATCAGGAGGTTTGCCCAGAAAGGCTGAGATGGCAGAGGGTAAGGGAGAGAAATTGTGTTATCTTCCCCAGGTAGAGCTAAGAGTCTACCATTGGTCCTACAGGGGCTTGTAGCATCTTTTTCTTCCACTAAAGAAGGAACAAAACAGGCATTTATTTAATGCTATTTATGAACCACCTTCTTGACTAGGCCTTCCTCAATCTTCATAACCTGGGAAGCACATATAAGCACACTTCAGAGGATAAAGTGGTATCAAGGGGGTTAAGGAACTTACCTACTGCCACATAAATAGAAGTGGGGCATTTGTGATTAGGGCTCAGATTAGACCTGGAAGCCTATTAGTACTCTTCCCATTTTATCCAAAGAAACCTATAAAGTAATTTTTGTGTATTCTTTCTGCTCTGGGTACCTATTTAAACATCATAAGAATTTGCAGCTCAAGACTGAATGACCTCAGAGGGTAAGTGAGCATTTGCCCAGTGGCCTACGGGGTGGAAAGGATGTTTTTCACTTTTATAGGTTTGGAAAGGGTGCAGCTCATTGCCTTTGAACTTGATGGTGCTCACCGCCCAGAGCACCCACTTTACACTCGTTCCTATCCTGACTCAGGTAAGCCCTGGGAGAGTGGACCCAGCCACTCCATCACTTATATAACAGGGACTTGATTCTGCAACCAGCCTAGGTGTCCATCAATAGATGAAAGGATAAGGAAAATGTAGTATGTAAATAAGCAATGGAGTTTCTATTCAGCCATAAAGAAGAACAAAATTATGTCATTTCTGGAAAAAAAAAATGGATGAATCTTGAGATCTTTATGTTAAGAGAAACAAGCCAGGCTCAGAAATTCCAGAGTCATGTTTTTATCCATATGTGAAAGCTAGAGGGAAAAAAGATGGAGGGAGGTGCCACAGTCTGGCTGGGCACAATTCAGGAGCCACTTGTCAAAAGAAAGGAACTTTACTTTTAGAACCACACACGCCAAACAAAACCGCTCCTCAGGAAAAACCCTCAGAGCCCAACTGCCACCACCGGCTTCCCACAAGCCTCTCTCTCCACCACAAGCCTCTCCACCTCCCACAATCCTCCTGCTCTTGAGGCCGATTGGCTGGGTCACATGGGCGGAGCCAAAAAAGTCCCCCAATGAGCAGCTCCGTGGTCTGAAAGGGCAGGGAAACAGCCCAATGAGCATCACCGCAGAGGAGCCAATCAGCTAGATGTTGCTGAGGCCGCTGTGAGCCAATCATCAGCTGGCAGTCTGAAAGGGCGGGGAAACAGCCCAATGAGCATCACCGCAGAGGAGCCAATCAGCTAGATGTTGCTGGGGCGCTGTGAGCCAATCATCAGCTGGCAGTCTGAAAGTTTGCTGGGGCCCCTTCGGCTGTGGCTCTCAACAGGGAGGGTCTCATCAAATTAGACGGGAGACCAGTAAAGGGGATCAGGGGGAAGGAGGAGAGGAGGGAAAGCCAAGGGCAAGATAGTGAGGATCAAAATTGACCACTCTGTGTTCTGTGAATGTATGAATATATCACAGTGAATCACACTATTATGCATAATTATAATGTACCAGGAAAATATTAATTAAAAAATACAACAGAGTTGAGGTGTCTATCTTTTTGAAACCAAAGTTAGGACACATGATCTAAAGCATCTTTTGATTTATAAATAAATGTATATAAAAGGAATAAGAACTAAAACATATTTATTTGCCCATACAATAAATGATTTTTATGGAAAGGTTCACAAATATGAGACATTCTGGATGAATTGACAGTAATAGCATCATGCTGCAGAGGAGGGAGTCCTCGAGATGTCCCTATTGCCGGCTCTCAACACCTATTAGTTGAAACTGATTTTAGTTGAGGTGCACAGTGGCCTGGCATGCGGATCTGGCCTGGCCAGCTTTTCAAGTAGATGTTCTGCCCCTACTGCAGTTGAATGATGGAAGTCTAAAAACTTTTTCTGCTAATCATTGTGAGTGGGTAACATGTTGGAAAATTTCTTTCAGAAATCATACTGATCTCTCAGGAACTGAGCCTCTTTGAAGCTACTGAATCTCCTTCTCCAATCTCCAGGACCTGGTTGATACCTGTTCTCTTGGTACATGGTCTTCAGGTGCCCACTTCTCATTGGAGCATTGGAATGGCAAGTCCCCTGCAATCTGCTTATAACCCTGAGCAAAGGCTTCATGCTGCTACCAGGCCCAGGACCCATTATGCCTCATCAGGCAGGGCCTCTGCTACTCAGCCGGTCCACAACCTGTGTTCTACCTGTGGCTCTCTTGCCACACTGTGATGTCTTCTGATGCTTTCTTCCATGAATGACATTCTTCCTAACCCTTTCCAATAATGGGAATTGCTACCTGCAGTACGAATCTATTGTGAATCCCTGTTTCACATCCCATCTCTTCAGGCTCTTCACAGAACCTTTTTTCTACCTCCTGCAGTGAATGGCTCTCTCTTGGGAAAAGCTGAGGCCTAGTCCCCTGGGCAGTATCTTGGAAGTCAAAACCTTCGTTAAAAAAGGATCACTTCCAACATAGCTTGTAGGTGCTGTATTCTTGGCTAAGTGAGGCATCTTTTCTAAGTGGGACCTTTCACGTGGCATGTCCCCAATGTGCTGCAGGGATGCAGGTGAGATGATCAGCAAATAGTCCTTGTCCTCTGACAACTTTTGGCCTCACCTCAGTAGTAGATGCCTACTCATTGTGGACAAGTTGCTTCTTAGCAGAAGCTGGTGAGGCTAAGGATGGCCAATGGCCCATTCTAGCACCTCCCTCTTAAAGTCATGATTATGTCATCTGCAAATAGAGATAGTTTTACTTCACCAGTTCTAATCTGGATGCTTCCTTCCTTTCCCTTTCCTCCCCTTTTTTCTCTTCCCTCCATCTCTTTTCTCTCTAATTGCTCTTGTTAGAGCTTGTGGCCCGAAGTTGAATGGATGCGTAAAAGTGGTGAGAGCAGACATTCTTGTCTTATTTGTATAACGTTAGCACAGCCTTTCAATAGACACTGTATGAGTTCTCCAGAGACACAAAACCAATGTGATATATAAATATGTAGAGATTTATTGTAAGGAATTGGCTCATATAAAACTATGGAGGCTGAGAAGTCTCAAGATCTACAGTCAGCAAGAGGGAGACCCAGGAGAATTGATGGTGTCATCCCACTTCAAGTCTGAAGTCCTGAGACACAGAAGAACTGATGGGTAACTTCCAATGGAAAGCAAGCAGAGAGAGCCAAGAAGAGCTGACGTTTGGGTTTAGTCCAGAGACAAGACCAATGTCCCAGCAAAAGTAGCCAGACAGAAGGATTTTCCTGTTATTCTCAAAAGGGTCTGCCATTTTGTTTTCTTCAAGACTTTGATTTATTGAAGGGGACCTGCCCATGTTAAGGAGGGCAGCTTGCTCAACTTATTCCATCAGTTCAAATGCAAGTCTCATTCAGAAACACCCTCACAAGCACCAGGAGAATGTTTGACCAAATATCTGGGCACTTCATGATCCAGTCAAGTTAACATGTACAATGAACCCTCAAGTGCTCTATACCAAGCTGAGAAAGTTTCTTTCTCTTCCTAGTTTGTTGAATGCTTTTTAAGATTATGACGTGGAATTGGGTTTTGTTAAATGCTGTTTTTTAGTAGGGATGCATTTGTATGTTTTTTTTTTTTTTTTTTTTTATCTAAGGTATTGCATTAGTTGATTTTCACATGTGGAACCAACATTTCATTCCAGGAACAATCTGACTCTGTCATGAGTATAATCCTTTTTAATCCATGAATGATGTTCTTTAATCCTTCATTAAAAAAGGATCCCTTCCAACATAGCAGCTTGGAGGTGCTGTATTCTTGGTGGAGTGAGACATCTCTTCCAAGTGGATGGATTTGACTCTCACCTGGCACATCCTCAGTTTGGTTAGCTGGTATTTGGTTGAGGATCTATACTCATAAGAAATACTATTTTGTAATCTTCTTGTGATTTGTATGATTTTGTTATTTTAGTAATATTGGAGCTGCAGAATGAATTAGGAAGTGGTGATAATTCTTCCTTAATATTTCACCAATAGGATTCACCAGTGACACCATCTAGTCCCAAAGTCATCTTCACAGGAAGTGGCTAGGTTCCTGGTTCAGTCTCTTGTTATAGGTATATTCCAGTTTTCTATTTATTTCAAGTCAATTTTGGTTACTTTCCCCTTATTTTCAAATGCCAGCCTTTTCCAGGTTGATGAGAGAAGAAAGATCACAGGTTTGGGAACCCAAATCCTTGTTCCTGATTATCCAAGTGAACTTGGTCAGGTTTGTAACATTATTTTATGCTTCTGCAAAAACCAAACTCCAGCACACTTGTTTCTAGCATTAAATTAAATGAGGTCTTATAACCTGTGATATAAAATGTATTAGGTAACCTCTAAATTCTAGTTTTATCTTCTTGAACAAGACACCTGTTTTCCAATTCCAATCATAAATTCTTTCAAACCATCAAGTCTGAGATTATGATTCCACTGGCAAATAAAAGTGTATAAATAACAAACATAAGTGGCATAAAGAAGGGAAAGAGGGTCAGCTAGTGAGCAGTGACTGTCCAAGGACACGTTAGAGTGTGGCATGTAGGGCTGGGGTAAGTATTGACAGACTTGCTTCCTGGAAAGGTAGATGGGAACTTCCTGATCATAAAGTCTTGAGAGGACTGAGATTCCCGGAAACCACACAGAGTAAAATGTGGAGGAAACAATCAGATTTGCATATGGAACTGGAATTTAGAATACTAAGCTTCATAGCTTAATATGGTAGATACAGAAGCCTAAGCATCTTAAAAAGAGCAAGAGAAGAGAACAAAACTCATCCCAAAGAAACAAAACAGAAAGGTGGATGACCAGGCAATATGGCACATGGCAAGTGTCCACCGACTTCCCTCACACATAATACTCAGAATATCTAATTGTGGTTTGGAGACTCCAATATTCACAGTGATGTCTGTTGGGCTACCAGGGAAGGATGGGAGATCCTCCATGAGTGGGGCATGGTGTGATGCTCAGGAGTGGACAAAAGGAATGGGAAGGGGCGAGGAGCAGCCATTATTATTTCTAAGTGAACAGAACAGAGAACACAGTTTGATGACACATGAAGCTGTGCTGGGTAAGAAAATACTTAAAACTATTATAGAACACCAAGGAATTCTAATGGATTTTCTGGTTTGAGTCACTAGAAGAAAAAAAGGAAAGTGGGGGGACATACAAATATTGAAAAAAAAATTCACCTTTTTGAACTTCTGGGCAATTTTGGATTGTTTTTGATTACAATGGATTTGTCAACTATACATCATAATCTACTGAAAGGAAAATTTGAATTTTCTTTTGGAGTGAACTTCAATCAGTTACCTGTCAGAATAGCAATCTATTAGACAGCTTCTTGATATGAATTGTATTGTCTAATTTTCCTAGGTAACATAAATTAATAAATTTAAAATGTGCCCTTTTAAGATCAGAGCTAATTAAGATTTAAATTGCAAGGGATGTTTTCTTTATTAGGATTTCCCATCCATAATGAATATACCAAAAACAACAAAAAATAGAACCCTTTTCTTTTGGACCATGTGGTTTATTAAATTACAAAATGCCTAATCTTCTCCAAAGAGAGTCACTTGCAAAAGCTCTGACAGTTATAGGGGGGAACCTCCAAGGTTAAACTAGAGTAAATCTTTTTAATAGATTTGGAGAGATGAAACTTTAAGTAGAAATATCATTAATAATTAAAATACTGATAAAAATGTTTTAAATCTATATAAAAGAATGCTTATTTAATATGGTAAAAACAATAGAAACATGAAATCAAAAGCCACTAATAATAATCAATAGAAAAACCCATGGAACCAGGAAAAATCAGCACAAGCAAGTTGTTTCTCTGATAAGATTTTTAGAAATTTTAGCTGCATTTCAAAGGAGGCCAAATTTACTGAAAGATTAATTTGCATAGGGATCAATTATCCACATTTTCAAAAATTTGAAGCATTGCCCTGACTTTTTCCAAGCTGATGGTTGGGTGGGCAGAGGAAAAGCAGGCCCTGGTATTGTCGTCACCTGTATACACCGGGCCAGTACGGGTCCCAGAAGGCCCATTTCTATCAAAGATAAGTTCATGATGGTCTGTGTTGCATGAAGTTATCTAAGCTCTAAGGACTTTCCCTCTAAGTTTTAGTTTTTCTCCTAGCCTTGTGCCATTTTTCAAGGTGGAATTGGGTGCAGAATATGGTGGTGCATGCCTTTAATCTCAGCCACTTAGGAGGCTAAGGCAGGGGGATTACAAGTTCAAGGCCAGCCTTAATAACTTATCGAGGCCCTAAGCAGCTTAGTGAGACACCGTCTCAAAGAACAGAAAGTCCTGGGGATGTGGCTCAGTGATAAAGCACCCCTGGGTTCAATCCCTGATACCAAATAAATAAGTTGGAAATGGGTGAGGGAGGCACTAGAGTGGTCTTCTCACAACCCCCTCTAAACCCTCCAAGATGAAAGTGGAGCAGTGTGCCAGGCACCCCTGGGGCCACAACCCAGGAACAGACTAGGGGGCTGAATGAGCAAAATCCCTGCCCAGGGTCATGTCCAGCATGTGGACAGAGGAGCATCCCCACCCGGAGCTGCTGAAAACCATCTTTTGGGGTGAGGAGTCATTTGGTTGATTTTCTGTGAATAACTCTGGGGCCAACATCTCCGGCTCCAGCACAAAATGGAAGATGGGAAAGCCAGGTGGTACCTGCCAGAACAGGACAACGTGGAGCAAAGCAGAAGGGAAGGTGGGAGTCAAAAAGGTAGTTTTCCCCAGTGCCAAGCACCACCCCAAGCTGGGAAGGCTACGCAGGACAGGAGCTCAGAACTCACTGTGAACAAGGACACAGAGAGGGGGCCTGGTGCTGGAAGTTCACGCCTTTTGACCATGGGGTACCCAGGGAAGAAGAAAGCTAAGAAGAGATGACAGCAGCCTGGCAGGGCTCTGCTTCCTCTCTGACCCTGCCACTTGGGGAGAAGGTGACATCCCAGAAGTCACCAAGGCAAGCAGAATATGAGTGGAGGTTACTGGAAACTGGTAATATTTGGCTAGAAGATCCAAGGGAAGTCTAAATCCCATCTCACTAATCACCATCCCCCACCCCCACACCACTGAAGATCTTTCAAAAGCTGCTCAAACAAGGAGCAAAAGCAGATGGGTAGATGGGTCCTCAGATAAGGAGTAACAGTTGGACTGGTGCCTACTAACCTCCAGGGCAGAACTTTCTGGCCAATGTTTGGTTGGAGCAGGTGGCTTGGGTGCTTCCTAAGCCTGGGTCTTGTTCCCTTGTGGTCTTGTTCCTTTCTGGTAGATCCAATGATAAAGGAGGTAGAAGTGCCCAGGCCCATCCACAGTGGGGTAGGCCACAGTACAGTCCACAATTCTGGGGCTGCAGAATCATGAGGTGTGGATATTTGAAAAGAGGAGAGAAAAATTATCTTTGTGAATAGAATAGCCAAGAGAATTAACTGAAAAGGTATTGTGTAAATAAAGTAGTTTTACACTAGAACAGAATACAAATACCAAATCTTTTGCTAGAGATGAGCAACAACAAGATGAAAAGATGTAAAGTCACAGATGGTGCGTGCGTTGAAATATAGAATAGCTAGGAAGAACTCTAGAAGGGAGTCTGCACAAGCTAAATGAAGAAAACAACAAACGCTATTAAGTTATATAGAGATACCAAAAAATATGACCATACTTTTCCCATTTTCAAGTCACAAACGTCCTTTTAAAATATCATTTAGAAAAATTGCACAATGTCCCACTGACTGGATATAGCTGTATTCACTGAACAAATCTGAAGATTTGCTAAATTTTCCTTCTAATTATAGACAAATAAACCCCACCACCAGCAAAAAAAAAAAAAAAAAATGCACAAATCCTTTTCCTCATCTCAGTTATTTTTTTAAAGTAAATTTTAGGGGTTTTGAATGGTTTAATCACAGAAACATAATCACTGACTCAAAGCCTGTGATACAAGGATTTCCAGAGAGTTTGGGCGCATGATTAACACGTGAGGCTACACCTTTCATTGCATTCTTGGTAGCAGATATACTATATTTTAAATTTTTGATAAATGTGATAGATTTAAAAAACACAAATTTATTGTTCTTTCCTTTTGTCTGAACAAGTGAACAGAGCGGGATTAAGAGCCAGGGTTTCTGCAGCAGACAGAACTGGGCCCCAGGCCTGCCTTCCACCCTGTATCCTTCCAGGTTTTCACACCAGGGGTAACACAGCTTCCTCAGTGGGCTGTGCAGAGTAGAAGATGACACCTAGAAAGCCTCAGTGCTCTGGAGTCCTCCACCAGCGCCAGCTCCTGGGACAATCATGATGATCACCCACTCCCTGGCTTCTGCAAATGCTGTCTGTGTCCTTGGCCTATTTCTCAGGTCTCAGGTCTAATACTATCTCTGAAAGCTGCCATTGGATGTCCTGTGTCATGCTCCTGGGCCACCTGGATATGCACCCAGGCCAGGAGAGTCCCACTCTGGCTAGAAGGAATAGGTGCTAAGGTGCCAATGCTGGGGCCCTTCGCTTCGGGACTGAGCAGTGACGTGGTAGGCTGCCCTGGGCCTCGCAGTTCTGACCACCTGTACAGCTGACACGTGGGCAGAGATGAACACTGCACATCGTTTGAGAGCTACCCATCGACCTTAACTCCCAGTGTCCTCCCTCTGCAGATGATTCCAGGCAGCTGACTCACTGCAGTCACACTCCTGGACTCCTGGACTGTGCCATAACTGGCTTCTCTTCCTCTTTCCTTCAGATGCACTTGTACCCAGAGCCAGTCTTCCTGGGGCAAGGCAAATAGAGCAGCACAGTTTGCTAGGTCATTTAGAAGTCCCAGTTACTTAGTGTGCTAGCCTATAGTATCTCCCAGAATGCCCATCTTACTGATGCAGAACTCATTTGGATAGAAGGACCCAGAATATACCAGTATTTGAATCATTATATTCTGAAGTGATTGACTTGTGTTTCCCCTAAAGGGGGGTGGAATTTCCCACCTCCAATCATCTTGGGAAGAGTTTTACCCTGGGATAGGAAATGAGGAACAGGAAGCAGAACTCCAGGGTAAGATATTTCAAAATTCTCTCCTCTCTCTGGAGCTTGAGGGAGTTGGGTTTGGAATTAAAGTCTCAAGAGTAGGACTATTGGTGGCAAGAAGCTGGCCCCTGCCACTCAGAGGCAGTCATCCTTTACTCTGTGTTGTCTCCCTGCACCTATCACCCCTGTGTCTCTGAACCTTGAATTCCTGGCTTGGCCTCTGCTTTAAGGAATCAAGAGGGGTGTGTGCGTGTGTGTTTTGGTTTGGGGGAAGACAGGGTCAGGTAAGGGCAGCGATGGTCCTTGGAGGTCACCAGCGCAGTGTTGGTGAAGGCTCCTGGTGGATCAGCTGACCCAAGCAAGGCTAGCAGAGAACAGTGGAACCTAGAGCCAGCTCTGCCTGAGCCTCAGAAATCCCTGTGGGGAAGGAGATGATCACAGAAAGCTGGACTTCCTGCAGGAAAGCATCACAGGGCGAAGGGCCAGTTTAATTTTGAGCCTATGTAGAAATATGGTCTTGTAGACTAGTAAGATCTGGTCACACCACTTACAATTATGCGAGGGATAATTAGCTAGTTGGTGGGTTTTAAAAGGGAAATATTTAAACATAAACAACATGCTCACAGTCAAATCTATGAAAAAAATGTTCAAACCCTCAAAATACTTTAATTTCTGGTCTGTGGAAAGTTAGGTATCTTTAAAAATCCTCATGGTACATTTAAAATAATACTTAAAACACTAGGACTCTAGGAATAAATCCAACAACAGATATAGAATATATCTGTGGAGATTGTTGTATTTATAGAAACACATTAAAGAAGATCTAAGTAAACAAGATCTTGAAGCAGATTCACGGATGAGAGAACTCAGTATTATACACCCCTTGCCTAGTAGATAATAGGCAAGGGGTGTATAATAGATTCTAGAATCTACTATTAACATTTTATTGTCCTTGTTGGCCACGTGTCTATCCAGCTACGCATAGCTCTTACTGATTCAAATTGGGTTCAGGACTTTTTTGTTTCATTTTGATGATTTGTTTTTGTTTTGGGGTTTTGTTTGTTTGTTTCTTGCAGGACTGGAGATCAAACTCGGTGCCTTGCACATGTTAGGCAAGAGCTCTTCCTCCATCCATCATTCCATCTTATTTTTTAGAAAGTACTGCAAAATTGCAGGCATCCACAGAAGCCCTCTAATACTGTCACATGTACATCATTAATCATTAATTAGGGAGGCTGGAGGCTCTTTAACTTCCCAGGTGGTATGAATTTAGGCCCTAAGCCCTAGGAAGGCCAGCTCTTGTTTATAAATTCTTAGGGAAGAGAGACCCCACCCTCTTCTTCCCCCTCCACCTGGAGCCAAAGCTGAGCCATGTATTCTTGCTGCCTTCATTTTTGTGGGATCAAAATGTTCTCTGCTTCTTCTTGTAATGGATAGTATTATTTGGGTCTCCCATATGATGTTCCACCCTGGAAATATCCTGTCCTATGTATGGCCATGGGGATGAAATTCCAAGTCATGGGGAACTGTCTTAAGTTTCTAGGGCTACTCCTGACATTTATTTTTCACTCATCTCTCTGTGTTGCTGCTTCTGTTGTTTGGGGGCCTCTGGAGACTTGACTTTCTTTTTTTGTAGGGGTGGGGACGGGAATTGAACCTAGGGGCACTTAACCACTAAGACACATTCCCAGCCCTTTTAAAAAAAAATTATTTTGAGACAGGGTCTCTCCAAGTCCTTAGAGCCTCACTAAGTCACTGAGGCTGGGCTTGAACTTGCAATCACCCTACCTCAGCCTCCCAAGTCACTGGGATTATAGATGTGCACCATTGCACCCAACTTTCCTTACTTCCTTGACATCGTGTCTTTGAAAATACCTTTTAGTCCAGTATGTATTATGCATTGTGGGACAATAAGTTTGACTGCAAATTTATATATATAAAATCCATTCAGCTGTGCATATCCTAGGGCCTGTCCCTGGGTGTGCCATTATCTTCATCTCTTTCTAGCTTGAGGTTGACAGTATGGGAATTTCAGAACTCTGACTTAACCAAATTCTAGGAGCTTTTTTTCCTCTTCTCATTTTCCTTCCTCCTCCCTTCTTTTGGCGCAAAACACATTAGAAACATATCCTACTCCTCTGGGTAGCCCTCCTAGAACCCCCAGCTCTCAAAGTGTTATGGGGACCAAAAAGGGACACATTGTTACCAAAACCTTTCCTCATCTGTGCAGAAGGAAGGTGTTTGGCCATGACCTGGGATCCAAAGACCTCCACTCTTTGAGTTGCCTCTTTGAGCTGCAGACTGGGTAGTTCTTAAACAATAGAAATGTATTTCAGTTCTCAAGACTGGAAGGTGGAGATCAGGAAGCTGTCCAGTTCGGTGTCTGTTGAGGCACTTTCTCACTTTCTAATACATAAATAGCCACCTTCCAGCCACAGCTTCACAGGGTGAGAACAAAAAAGCCCTCCAGGTCTCATTCATGAGAGCATTAATCTCATTCTCATGGAGTCTGCCCTCAGGACCTAATCACCTTCCCAAACCCCTACTACCCTCCCCTTGGGAGTTAGGATTTTAAAATGCAAATTTAGGAAAGTACATACATTCAGTCTGTCTTATCCACAAGTGAGCACCTCTCAGTCATTCATATGGTACACGCCCATCCAGGCCCTGTCCACAGAGACAGTGAGTGCCAGGACATCCAGAAACTGGGAAGACCCTAAGAGTGTCCTACTCACCTGCTGATGGTTCAGAAAATCCATAAGGGGTATTGCCCAAGGCTCCAGAAACTCATAAAGCATGACACAGACATGGGCTCTCTCCCTCTGATACTATATTAGCTGAAGTCCAGTGACTCAGCTTGTGAAGGGTTAATTACTTATGGACTTCTGCTGTGCCTTGGAAAGCAAAGACAACGAAGGCAGGTGAAAGAAAGCTAAGAGCAGCCGCCCCGCTCTTCATGCAGGTGAATCTCTTATCCCAGTTAAGTGGCCCTGGCAGGAGGTCAACATTCCCCTGAAAAGTCCCCTTGCCCTATTAACTAAGGGTAGAAGGGGTTCTTGGGAGTAATTTCCTGCTGTAGCCACAATCAACAGGTATGAAACCTTCTGGGAACATTCTACTAACTCAACACAGTGGAGTGATTAACCTGCTCTCAGGTGCCTGTCATTGCTGGACAGGTCAGCCTGACATCACCTGGAGAAGTCAGGCAGTAAAGCCCCAGGAGTGTCACAGCTTCTAGGTTTAAAAACAGCAGCCTGTGTTCAGGGTGGACAGAACGCAAGTACTGGGCCTGACACTCTGAGGGGCTCCATCCTGACAGCCAAGGTGGTCTTTGGGCCTCCTCTTCTCTATGAAAGTGGCCCAGCCTGCCTTGAGCTACCACTCTCCAAGCAGGAAGAGCATGAGTGGTTTGCCTTGGACACATCATTATGGAATGTATAGTGGGTGGGGCTCCTTGCTCTGTGTGCCCTGTGTGGTTTGCTCTCTGGCTTTTTTGAACCAGAGAGAAATTAGGAGAAGATTCGAGGAGGAAGCCCTTCATTCCTTGCAGGACCTGGACATTTCCCACATTCAAGCTCACCTCACTCTGTGGCCCAGAACCCAGGTGCCACCCAGGAACCACACTCTGGAGTCCAGGGAGCTTTGGTTTGAAAAATATTTGCCTGGGTTTCTGGTTATCATATTTCCCCAACAAGCACCTATTTGACTGGCATTTCCTGGCATGCACCCATCTTAGGAAGTCAAGCCTGACTTTTCAGAGAGGACAACTGACCACAGGAAGGATGCTTACAGCTTAGAAATTACTGAAAAATGTTCATGCCACCAAACTAAATGTTCTGCACCAGTGATGTGAACCACTCTCTTGAAAATCACATTTCTTAAAATACAACTCAGGAGATGGGGAGGTGACAGGTTATAATGTATCAATAAGGATGCAGGAGCCATGAAATCAGCACCAACCCAGAACACGCAGATACCGCAGTTGATGGCAGAGGAGATGGTTGTAGCCTTGCAGCAAGAGAATGGCTGGCTGGAGAAGTCTGCGAAAGTGGGCCTGGAGTCCAGGGACGAGGCACAGAATTCTAACCCTAGCCCCAGGTTGGGCCTAACCTTAAGTCAGTCATGAACTGGCGGAGGAAATCTGTTTTCCACATCTCAGAAAAGGGTTTGATGATACCTACTAGTTGGATGTGCACTGAAGTATTTAATTAATGTTTGCAAAGCACTTTGAGATGCAGTTATAGGGCCCACAGCCAAAAACAAAGCCAGTTTGTTTAGGTTGGCAGTAAAAAAAGTTAAGTGCTCTTTACTAATTAACACTCTATTAGTAGAACAGCAATATCCATGTCAAGTTACTCAAGACCATGTTTATTTTCATCACTCTGCACAGATTGGTTTCTGAGCTAAGAAAGTCTGAATTTACCTGATGGTGTGAAGTAATAAACTACCGAAACCTCCCCGCAAGCCAAACTCAACCAACAAAGAAATATGCTAAGATGGGTGCATGCCAGGGAACGCCAGTCAAACAGGTGCCTGTTGGGGAAATGTGATAACCGGAAACCCAGGCAAATGATTCCCAAACCAAAGCTTCCTTTTCTCCAGAGTACGTTCCTGGGAGGAGCCAGGGCATCAACAGGGCGCCATCTGCTGGTACCTTGGAGTATTTTCAGAAATTTGCCTACTAATTTGCAGCGTGCACAGAAATACAATTTGAGAGAATTAGAAAAGCTCAAAAGAAGTTGATTAGAACTGCCTCCATTTCTATAAATGACAATGAATTTTGACATCACCATTATGAAAACGTAAAATATACAACTATAGGACGCTGTTACATATGATATCTGGAAACGTCTAGAAGGGAGCACAGGCAATAATCTAGCAGCAGCGATGGCAGATTAAAAATTATATGTTGGTTTCAACCTATGTTCTCATCTCATTGAACTGAATAGAAGTATGTGTCTTAATTAAGTGTTGTTGACCAGATGAAAACGTCTATCCCGGATTTGGCAGAGTAATACATTATATTTGCATTAACTTTCACCAAAATCTAATTTGGTGGCTTAAAAACTTTTTTTCTTGGTATCCTGACAATCCTACAAAGGTTATGAAAGTGAGGATAGAACTTTCAACACAGGTGTAATCCACCATGTAATTAGCTAATCATGGCTGGACAATAAGTAGATATTAATAGCCAAACATCAACATTAGCCAAGCTATACACAAATAAATTAACCTCTGAATCAATCCACCCTCACTTAGTCAAAGGAGGTGGTGAGGAAGTGAGCCAGGAAGGCATCTGAGGGGAAAGTGCTTAAGTCAGCTAGGACATAGCAATGGAAAGGCACTAAGGAGGGGGCACTTGATCAGCTGTGGGTGATCAGAAAGGCCAGGGTTCCTGGAGCAGCATGACAAGGCCCATTCAACTTGGGACATGTGGACCAGTCCTGAGCCTAACCAGAACCTCATGCCAGCCTGCCTAGCCTACTCCACCCAATCTGTAGACCATAGTCAATCTGTAGACCTATAAGCATGGAAATAATGGAAATATCGTGGCTGCAAGTCACTGAAATTTTAAGACTATTTGTTAAGTAGCATTATTGTGGCAATTGCTGACAAATACATTAATCAAAGAATCACACAATTAGGTGTAGTAGCAAAGGAGATTAGACAAGTAATGGCAGGAGAGGGACATATTATATTTTGCAAGTGTATGGTCCTCTAGTCATTTAAGGAGGAAGAAAACCAGGAGAGTGTTGTCCACAGACTAAGTGAAGAAAGTGAGTTAAGGAAGAGAGAGGAATTGAACATATCACTCGCTAGAGGTTATAGAGTGACCGTATGCTTCATTTACCACTATGTGTGACACTTTTAAGATCAAAACGGGTACTCTTAGTAATCATGGCAGGAAAGCAAATATAAACTAGGGATATTCTGAAAAAACAGAGATATATATCAGGTAAAGTGAAAACTGATCATTGAATGTAGGTTTACCAACTAAGAGGTCATTGTTAATTTCCCCAAGAGCAGTTTTGGTGAGCTAGAGCGTTGAGTTTAGCCCAAATGGATTGAGTTCAAGAGAAAAATGGGAGGAATGTGAGAGTAGGCAACTTTTCTGAGAAATTTTGCTATAAGTGGGGGGAGAAAAGGAGGCATTAGTCAAAGAAAGAGATGAAAGCAATATTTTGGTATTTTTTTAACTGAAGAAATGAAGTTAATTTACATGGCAAATGTTTGATGATGGAGATCCAAGATGGCGGGCCAGAGGGAGGCAGCATTCTGTGTTGCTTTGTGACCTGGGGCTCAAATAGTGAGAATACTACTTCTCTGCCAGAGATATTCCTGCTCCTGTGCGGGACTCATGGCCACTGTGTGGTCCAGGGCTCCAGGCCACAGCATCAGAGTAGGTCTCCCAAATACTCTCGCCCATTCAGGACTAACCAGGTACCCAAGCAGGCACCATCAACATCAACACAGAACTTTCAGCCACCCACAGGAGCAGAAATCACCATGCCACTCCCACACAGGACACACAGGCAACTTCCCACAAGAACTCTGGCTGCCACTCCATGTGGACCCCCATCTACCAATGTAGGGCTCCCCCTGGTCACCACCATTTTGGGACTCTGCAGCAGCAAAGATAGTCCCCTACGCTCAGTAGCCTGCCTGCACCTAAGAACTTCACACAGGCTCTGAAGTTGGCCAACAGCTACACACCAAATGTTTGCTGATGGGAACTAACCAGAAAAAGTTATTGTTGAAAGAAAGAGGAGGAGAAATCCTTGAACAGGCGAGAGAAGATGGGATACTATGGACAAATAAGAGCACTGTCCTCTGCTGTTATCATGAGCCGTTCAACCTAGGATCGGGAGGGAAGGCAGAGTAGACACAGGTGGGCGGATGTCACAGTGGGAGTGGTGGGAGATTTCCTTTGATTTTGTCCGTGAAATAGGAAACAAATTCATAAACCAAAAACAAGCTCATAGGAGAAGAAAAGGTCTTAAATAGTTGTCCAGGAGATTTGGAGAAAAATTACTCCAGGAAGACATATAGTAGGTTGCCCAGCAGCAGTAAAAAGCCTGCAGTCCTGAGTTTAAAATGCAACCAGCAAAGGCAGCTCCATGTCTACTTAAGAACTAGAAAATAACCAAAAAATTCACCCACCGTAAGCTGCTCTTGCAAACACAATTTTTTAAAAAATCATCAGAGAGCTAAGGTCACAAGGCAACAAATTCCCTAAATTCCAAAATGAGAGAAGACTTTTGGAGGAGAGATGGGACTCACTAGCTATATGATGGATGGCAGAGCCAGGGTAAAAAGGTGCCAACAGATACTAGTGGGGAAGGAGAAATAAGAAATTGTAACCAACTGCCTGAGGTCAGGTGTGGGCAAGTGTGTCATCCCAGAATAGCAGGGGAGCTCACTTTCTCTCTCAATCTGCTCCCACAGCCTTCCACTGGAGGTTCTGGAGGAAGAATAAAGGCAGCATGAGACTGGATTGGTGCAGGCATGGAAAAGGTAATTGCTGAATGTTGGTAGCACCTTGGAAGAAGAAGGAGAGAATAGGGTAGAAGAAATATTTTTAAGACTGGTCAAGAACTCCATAAAATACTAAAATATGTCAAACCATAGATCCATAGAATTCAGAGAACTCAGAAAGATAAAAACCCTAAAAAAAAAAAAAATCAAAACAAAACCACACCTGGACACTTCCTAGTCTAACTGAGGAAAACTCATGTTAAAGAGAAAATCTTGAAGCCTACCAGTGGGGAGGAAGGGAAAAGGCGCATTTTATGCAAAGGAACCAAGATAAGAATCATGGCAGAATTTCATTGGAAACCATGTAAGTAGAAGACAGTGGAGCCATGTCTTTAAATTACTGAAAGAAACAACCTGTTGATCCACAAGTCAACATCCAGCGAAAATATCTTTCAAAAATGAGGGAAAATAAAATCTTTTCAGAAAAACAACTGAAAGAATCCATTGCAGGCGGACTTATGCTAAAAGAAAGACTAGCGGTTTTTCTCCAGGCAGAAGGAATATGACCCAGGTAGAAAGTAGGATCTATGAAAGAAAGAGGGAGCTCCAGAAATGCTAAAATAGGAGGGTAAATTCCTTTAAATTGCTCTGAAAGATAATTTTCTAGAGCAGGGGTTGTCAAAAACTTTGGTAAATGACAAGATAAAACAATATTTTAGGCTCACAGGACACGTGGTCTCTGTAGCAACTCCTCGACTCTGCCCCTGAAAAATGAAAGCAGCCAAAGACAACACGTAAAAACACGGGCATGGCTGTGTTCTGATAAAACTTTATTTATAAAATTGTTCAGATGACCTAAGGCTAAAGTGATAAAAATATATCATAGAGTTTATAAGATATTTAAAAGCAAAATTTAAGACAAAAAATAGCACAAAGTGCCGAGGAAGAAATTGGAAGCATACTGTGTAAGTTTTTTATATCGTTTTAGAAGTGGCCTAATATTATTTAGAGGTAGACTGGAATAGAAGACATATATTGTAAACACTAGGGCAACCATTAAATGTTTTTTAAAAGAGGCATAACCATAAGTGAAGAATGGAGATATCATTAAATCATAAAAAATTTAATCCCAAAGCAGACAGGAAAAGAGGAGGGAAAAGGAACAAAGAACAAATGGGACAAATAGAAAACAACCAGCCAGAGGGTAAGTTAAACCCATGACACCTCTAATTAGATATAAATAGTACAAATGCTCCTATTAAAGGCAGAAGTTGTAATGTTTGGATTTTAAAAGGCTCATCAGCCCTGTGCCATCTATAAGAAATCCACTTCAAATATGAATATAGAGACAGGATAAGTAAAAGGATGGAAAAAATATGCCTTACAAATGTGAATCTAAATATAGCTAAAGAGACAGTGTTAATAGCAAAGCCTTCAAGGAAAGACCATCACTCAAGATAGTGAAGAGATATCCCATAAGGATCAAGTCACAAAGTCAAGAATCCTAAGTGTATACGCCCCTAAAGGTAGGATTTTAAAGTAAATGAATAATACCTGATAGCACTGAAAGGAGAAATAGACAAACCCACAATTATAGTTGGAGACCTCAAAACTTCACTTTCATTAACTTATGAGAGAAAGTACAGAAAAATCACGAACAGAATAGTCCATGTTCTTACCTGAAGAACATGAACATTCACCTTGACCTCAGTGACACTGATAGAATACTCTGCCTGACAGTGGCAAAATACACATTCATTTTAAGTGCCAAAGAAACATTCATATGTATGTCATTCCAGGCCATAGGACCAACTTCAACAATACAAGAGAATCAAAATCACGTAAGTTGGCATATTTTCATGCTTACATCCATTCTGAATCACTTGGGTGGATTTTGGTACAAAATCGTTAGAATTGGATCGAGGTAGGTTTGAGATTTTTTTTTTTTTTTTCCAGTAGAGTAATGTGAAGAGGAAAGTAAGGAAATTTTTTAAAAAAGGGATTATGGGATTGAACCATGAAATTAAGCTGAATACAACATAAAGTGAGAAGCACTGAGAAAAGACTGAAGGGCTGGTTTCAAAGAGTGGCTGAGAGTGACTTTACTGATAATGACAAGGTCACAGGTAAAACCATGGCAATGCGTAACTGAGGTTCAGTGGAGAGCATGATTATTGAAACAGACAAGGTGAAGGAACTGAGATGCTAAGTATTGGAAATACCACCTGCGAGGCTCTTGACAGCAGCGGTGGAGAGTGACGGTGAACCAGGAGTTAGGATCCTCAAGGACTAAAGGACAATGACTAGGAGAGGAGATGACTTCCACAAGACCGGCAGTGAGTGCTCTGGTCTGACAACACAAGATGTTATTGTTGAGGGGAGATGGGACTAATACAGGCAATGAGAAACAAGGAGGCCACCGAATGACCTGACCAGCTCCATGGTGCCAGGAGGCAAGAGAAGACCACCTTCACTGAGGAGCGTCCTCACTGTGGGCGCTCGTGGAGTTGGTAGCAATCCTCATTCTCTCCTTACCATGGAAGGGGTCAGGCAGCATGGGGATTTTAAAGTTCAAAGTGACAGGCTGAGCTCACCGTTTATTTCCTTTCTACCTGAGACTCCAGAAAAGTGATGGTGAAAACATAACTGCATCGTATAGAAAAATTGAGAAAGAGAGCATGGGGAGGTGAGTGGTTTCATGAACTTCTTGTAGATGGAAAATGATAGGCGATGAATGAAACAGCCCTCCAAACCCCGTTCCCGGGAACAGGGAACTCTCCAACATCTCTGCCAAACCTTCCCTTTGACTAAGTGGAAATCTAGAACACTTTTATCTAGAGAAGCTTTCTTCCTCCACCACTCAGGGCCAACCTGCATCATGGTCTGAGAGCTCTCCAAACTTCATCCAGCTTCCTCCATGTTTCTTCATGCAGTTACCTGAGGACATGTAACTTAAAAATTCACTGCAGAATATGCAGGAGGAAACAAAAGCAAGGGAGAAAGCCAGTGGCCACAGGGCACCCCAGAGAGACTCCAGGACCAGGCCACAGCTGGTAGGTGGCGATGAAGGCAGGAGTGAGAAGGAGGGTTCCAAAGTGAAAAGGTTGACCCAAAGGGGGGCGGGGCTTCACTTTCCTTTTTCATCCTATTGCTAAAAAGTAGATTGTAGGAATCCCAGCACTTCCCTAAGGCCAAAAAACTATAGAACTCTTCTTTAAAGATACTGAACTTACTTCCAGAGACCAAATAGGGCTTCCAGAATTGGCAAAGCCCCTGGGAGTAACGCCCTCCATTTACACAATTGACTTAAAGCCTGGCTATCCCTATGCTAGTCAAAAAGAGCCATGGGGAGACTAGGGCCGTGGCTCAGTGGTAAAGCACTTGCCTAGAATGCATGAGGCACTGGGTTCAATCCTCAGCACCACATAAATAAATAAAATAAAGGTATTGTGTCCATCTACAACTAAAACAATCAAAAGACAAAAAAGAGCCATGGGCCTGCGGCTGAGCCTCACCAACAATGCAGAACTCCCAGTCAGCACACCCATTCCTAGGAAAGACCTAGGGAGAAAAACAGATATATCCTACAGAAGAAGGAAAGCCGTGGAGAAAAATCAACACCCATCCCTATTATTAAATAGAATCTGACCGTCATCAGAAGACAAACATGTGCATGAAATAACAAAGATTCACAAACAGAACAAATCACTCCAAAAGAAACAGGTCAAAAAAAAAAAAAGAAAACATTTCAAAAATCTCAAACCTTTAATAAATATCCTCAGAGTTTTTGAGATGCAATATGGATAAGGATAAAAACAAGAGTAGGAGGCTAAAAAAGTCACAATCAGAAAATCAATAAGAGAGTTGAAAGGTAAAGTCCAAGGAATTTCCTAGAGATAAGGCAAAGAGATGGAAATGTGAAAGAAAAGAAAAAAAAAAAGGCATAAGGGATCAATCCAGAAAGTTTGATTATCTAATAGAAGTTCTACAGGAGAGGCTGGAGATGTGGCTCAAGCGGTAGTGTGCTTGCCTGGCACACGCAGGGTGCTGAGTTCGATCCTCAGCACCACATAAAAATAAAATAAAGATGTTGTGTCCCTCCAAAACTAAAAAATAAATATTAAGAAAAAGAAGTTCTACAGGAGAGAGAGAGGGAGTGAGAAATGGATCAAAGACATAATCTAAGAAACTTTTCCAGGCTGGGGGGAAAAAACAGTTTTCCAATTAAAAAAAATTAGATAATGCTGGCAGTCACACATAACATACATTAACAAATTTTATATAATGAAGATAAGATATTTTCTGAAAGCAAAAAAGAAAAAGACAGAAGAAAATAGATTCTTTAAAAATCAAAAGTCAAATTGACATCAAGCTTCTCATCTGCAGATGGAGTTGTCGAGAAGACAATGGACTTGACCCTCCAAAAATTATTTTGAATCTAGTATTCTATATCCTGCTAAGCTGTCAATCAAATGAAATATTTTCAGAAATGCAAAGCAAAATAAGTGAGGCTTGCAGATATCTGAATATGGAGAGTAAAATTGACCCCAGGCCTCCCTTTTGTCCCTGAAATTCATGGACACATTTGTTGCACAGACACTCTCAGCCAGTGACCAAATGCAGCAGAGATGTTAAGGCAGACCCCATTCTTGGAGACAGGCAACTCTCCAACATCTCTGCTGAACCTTCCTTTGACTAAATGGGAGACTAGAACACTTCTATCCTACCTTCTCTCTCTCTCTTCCTTATTCAGGGGCAAACCTGGGCAGCTGTCCTGACATTATGCTGCTCCTTCCATCTTACCTCACACAGTTACATAAAAACTTGTTTTGAAATCTATTTCTCAGTGGACCAAGATAATTGAAAGTTTACCTCTTTGCACATTTCTTGAAGAAAAGCCAGAAAAGGCAGGGGTAAAAAGGAAAAAGGAAACAAACAGAATGAATAAGACATGAGATATACATATGGCAAACCTAGCCAGAGCTCAGTAAACATGAAGTAGCGCAACAAGTCTGAAAAAGCCATCAGAATGAATGTCTAGTTTAAAGATTGGCTCCAAAATTACCTTTGCCCTTCACTCTTCTGGGAAGTTTTCTTCATTTAGAATGATGTTGGCCTGGGGCTTAGCATAGATAGCTTTTACAATGTTGAGATACGTTCCTGTTACCCCTAGTTTTTCCAATGTTTTGAACATAAAGGGGTGCTGTATTTTGTTGAATGCTTTTTCTGCATCTATTGAGATAATCGTATGATTCTTGTCTTGAAGTCTATTGATGTGATGAATTACATTTATTGATTTCCGTATGTTGAACCAACCTTGCATCCCTGGGATGAACCCCACTTGATCGTGGTGCACTATCTTTTTGATATGTTTTTGTATTCCATTTGCCAGAATTTTATTGGGAATTTTTGCATCTATATTCATTAGAGATATTGGTATGAAGTTTTCTTTCTTTGTCTTTGTCTGGTTTTGGAATCAGCATGATATTTGGAAGTGCTTTCTCTTTTTCTATTTCCTGAAATAAATTGAAGAGTATTGGAATTAGTTCTTCTTTAAATGTCTTGTAGAGCTCAGTTGTGTATCCATCCAGTCCTGGGCTTTTCTTGGTTGGTAGGCTTCTGATGTCGTCTTCTATTTCATTGCTTGAAACCGATCTGTTTAAATTATGTAGATCATCCTGATTCAATTTGGGTAATACCTATGACCCTGGAAATTTGTTAATGCCTTCGATATTTTTATTTTACTGAGTATAAGTTTTCAAAATAATTTCTAATTATCTTCTGTATTTCTGTAGTGTCTGTGGTGATATTTCCTTGTTCATTATGTATGTTAGTAATTTGAGTTTTCTCTCTCCTTCTCTTCATTAGCATGGCTAAGGTTTTTGTCAATTTTATTTATTTTTTCAAAGAACCAACTTTTTGTTTTGTCAATTTTTTCAATTGTTTCTTTTATTTCATCTTCATTGATCTCAGCTCTGATTTTAATTATCTCCTGTCTTCTACTGCTTGTGGTGTTGATTTGTTCTTCTTTTTCTAGGGCTTTGAGATGTAATTTTAAGTCATTTATTTGTTGATTTCTTCTTCTTTGAAGGAATGAACTCCATGCAATGAACTTTCCTTAGTATTGCTTTCATAGTGTCCCAGAGACAATATGTTGTATCTGTGTTCTCATTCACCCCTAAGAGTTTTTTTTATCTCCTCCTAGATGTGTTTTGCAACCTATTGTTCATTCAGTAGCATATTATTTAGTCTCCTGGTGTTGGAGTAGCTTTTATTTTTATTTTATCATTGATTTCTAATTTCATTCCATTATGATCTGATAGAATGCAGGGTAGTATCTCTACTTTTTTATATTTGTGAAGAGTTGCTTTGTGGCATAATATGTAGTCTATTTTAGAGAAGGATCCATGTGCTGCTGAGAAGAAAGTGTAATCGCTCATTGAAGGATGAAATATTCTATATATATCAGTTAAGTCTAAGTTATTGATTGTAATTATTGAGTTCTTTAGTTTCTTTATTCAGCTTTTGTTTGGAAGATCTATCCGTGGCAAAAGAGGTGTGTTAAAGTCACCCAGAATTATTGTGTTATGGTCTATTTGACTCTTGAACTTGAGAAGAGTTTGTTTGATGAACTTAGATGCTCCATTGTTTGGGGCATATAAATTTATAATTGTTATGTCTTGTTGATGAATGGTTCCCTTAAGCAGTATGAAATATACTTCTTTATCCCATTTGATTAACTTTGACTTGAAGTCTACTTTATTGATATGAGGATGGAAATCCCTGCTTGCTTCTGCAGCCCATGTGAGTTGTCTGATTTTTCCCAACCTTTCACCTTCAGTCTGTGGATGTTTTTTCCTATGAGATGAGTCTCTTGGAGGCAGCATATTTTTGGGTCTTTTTTAAAAATCCAATTTGCCAGGCTATGTCTTTTGATTAGTGAGTTTAGGACATTAACATTCAGGGTTATTATTGAGACATGATTTGTATTCCCAAACATTTTTGTTTATTATTGTTATTTAACTTGACTTGGTTTTGCCTTTGATTAGTTGTTCCTTTGGTATAATACCTCCCTTGGCTGATTTTCATCGTTGTTTTTCATTTCCTCTTCATGGAATATTTTGCTGAGGGTGTTCTGTAGTGCCGGCTTTTGAGTTGTAAATTCTTTTAACTTTTGTTTATTATGGAAAGTTTCTATTTCATCATCAAAATGATCGGGTGGGGGGAGCCCAGTGATGGCTTGGATGATGAGTTCAGAGACAAACTCTGCAGCTTGCAGTGTGTGGCTTTCGGCTGATTTCAGAACCTGTGTGACGTTCTTGGGTGCAGGCAGGCTACTGTGCATAGGGGACTATTTCTGCTGCTGTAGAGGCCCAAGATGGTGGCAACTTGGGGAGCCCCACGTTGGTAGATGGAGGTCCACATGGGAGTGGCAGCTGGAGTTCCTGCACGTGGGAAGCTGTTGGGCTTCCGGGATTTCTGCTCGGGTGGGTGGCCTTTTGCACAAGTGCTGATGCTGTTGGTCCCACTCGGGTACCTGGTAGTCCTGCATGGGTGAGTAGTTGGGAGACTTACTCTGATGCTGAGGCCTGGAACCCAGGATGGGCATGGTGGCTGTGATTCCAGAAGCAGTATTCTCACTACTTGAGTCCCAGGTCACAGAGCAACACAGAATGCTGCCTCCCTCTGGCCTGCCATCTTGGGTCTCCTGGACTTGGATTTAAATTGTAGCTCTTCCACTTACTACAAGAGACTTCAGCAAGTTACATAATGTCTCTGAGCCCTAGTGGTCTCACCGGTATAACATACCCACTAACACTTGCCACTGGGAAAACTGTGTTTCCTGGTTACCGTGAGGTAAGCAACTTTCCTCCACTGTACCCTTCCACCATGATGTTCTTCCTCACCTCAGGCCCAGAGTGATGAGTCAGCTGACCACAGAATGAATCCAACACAGAACCCCAAATAAACTTTTCCTCTTGTGGGTTTTTCTTGTCAGAGTAATATTCCCTATAAAAGTTTGATGGAAACGCTATATATACATCTGATGTATTGGTGGGAGCCTGAGGTTCATCTGGAGGACTGTAAAGAAGTTCTTGACTTTACTAAGAAAGGGGCAGAAAACAAAATTGAAGTAGAAAGAAATTCAGAAACTACCCTTAAATAACAACATATTTTAGGCAAACTCTGATAGTGATCAGCAAAGCAAGACAAAACAAGATGCTTCCCCAAGCTAGAAACAACAACCACAAAATATGGCACAGGGAAAAGAAAAACCCAGATGACTTGAAAAAAATAGACTGGGAAACTAAAAGATAGGTCCAAACCAGAACTGGAGACTTCCTTTGAAAATTAGTATTTTATTTAGGGACAAAGAAAAGAATTTTTGGAAGCCAAAGAATTCGAGGACTCCAACAATCCCCAAAACGGATGACATAAAAGCAGCTAAGGAATTGAAGTTTAAAAGGTCTGAAATAAGAGATTTAAAGACTAATATAAGAGAAGATCCCAAAGAAAAGAGAAATATGTTGAATCTTGGCTGGAGTCTGAATCGAGTGTACTTTATGATGCTCCTTTTCAGGAGAAAATGACAGCAAAGAGTCACTTTCTGACAATAGAGAAGAGAAACAAAAACAGTGCAAGAGATAAAGCGAATCTGGACTTGGGACAAGCGAATGTCGGTGAGGAACCGCTGGGTGGCCAAGCTAAGAGGAGCCGAGCACCTAAGGAAGACTGGGGAGTGGAAGAAGGAAGAGGCCATCCTGTGGCTGTGCTCTATTTGTGTACAATGAATCGAAATGCATTCTGCTGTCACGTATAACTAATTAGAACAAATTTAAAAAAAGAAGAAGAAGAAGAAGCAAGAGGCTAGAAAACAAGAACACCTTCTCAAAACTATACCTAAAAAGCAAAAGAACCCTGACAGATGAAGAAATGACACAGAATTAAATAAGCTGACGCCACCTCCGACTGCCCATGCGCAGAGTTCTAGGATCTGGTGGGGAAGACAGAGTCCTGGGGTCCTCTGACCTAACCCAGCAGGAAGAAGAGACCAGAGAAAAATATCCAAAAGACAAAATTCAGACAAGGAAGAAAAGGGCCAAAAAAGAGTCAAAAGGAGGAAAGATGTTCAAGGAAGTCAGAAATGCACTTGATTACTTCTTTAAAACTACAGAAGAAAAAAAAAATGATGTTCCTGAGAATAATCAGGAAAAGAGCTAATACCACTGGATTGTAAAACCACAGCAGATCACAAAAGCAAGGAGTATAAGTGTTCCCTGAAAGAAAGGAGGAAAGCTAGAAATGAAACTGATACTTGGGCAAACATTGCTGCCGACGGTGATCAGGGGACTTTGGACAGTTGGTGCCAAATGTATGAAAATTCGGGTGAGTTTGGCATCATTTTGCAGGATGATCTCACAGTCGTGTGCCATGTTATTTACTCTGCTCGTCTCCACCATTGGAATTCTGACCCAACATCAGAAAATCACAAGATTGTACCTGGATCTCCTGAACAAATCTTTTTATAGGGAGGGAGAAGGAAAGAAGGGTGGGTGGGAGGGAGGGAGGAAGCCGTGAGGATTAAAGAGAGCAATGTAGACTGCTTGACCCACAGCAGGCAGGGGGAATGAAGGTATCATTTATCCAGGTGAGAGACGTTGAGGGGAACCCCAAACAGATCCCTCTTTGTCTTTTGGTAACCATCTTTTAGAAGGATCAAAGAGAAGAATAGTAAGATTTTCAGGTGAGACAGTGAGCAGGTAGGTAGGTGTGGGGCTAAATTCCTAAGGAAGATTGGGGAATTTGAATCCCCACTCCCCCATTTACAAGTTGGGAGACTGACCAGATACATAATCTCCATATGCCTCGGTTTCTCCATTTAATAGCAATAATGTCTCCTAGGCTTGGCATGAGGATCAAGTGAGCTAATTTCATGACTAGATGGCTGCTTGGATCATGACAAATAACCACAAAGTGTTGGTTGCCTTTGAGTTTGGAAAATGAGCCGAGAAGGACTCCAGGTGAAGCTGCCTGAGTATGTCAAATATGGCTCCCTAATAAGAGAGTTCAAAATAAAATACATGCAAACTCTCAAGGATAGGAAGAATAGGAAGCAATAGCAGCTCTGGAAAGTTTAAAGCTGGGAAGCAAAGGGTAAGTGATAACTGCAAATTAACAGACCCAATAAAGCTGAGTCTTAAGTCATGTGTGGATGAAGTAAAAAAAACCAACTGGATTTATTCCACAGAATCCTCAAAGGGCTCAGAACCTCCAGAACCTCCAGAGGTCCAGAGGGGACTCAAATAAGAAATAGGGTGAAAGCTGTTGAGAAGTGATTTGATTCCTGAATCCCCTTCTTTATTCCACACTCCTAGTGAATGCCCTTTTTTCACTCTGGAAGAAAACTGGGGGAAATCCTCTTTACAGAGGTGTGGGTGAGTGCCACACAGGAAAGTGGGGGTATTAAGTGGGGAAATACAACTGAACACCAAGACCCCCGGGTCATTACCCCCCTTCATCTCCTAAAATGTCAGCATCCAAAAGCCCTCCATTCCACTGGGAGAAGAGAAGAGTCTTCTTTGGGGAGTCTGACCAGCCAAGGAGAAAGGCCCTGAGCTGGAAGGCCCCAACCCAGAACCCTTCTGATCCCCTCCACAGGGAAGCACTAACTCAAGCCCTTCACATAGTGGAACTCTAGTCAGCGTGTTAGACCCAAGAGCAGGCAGCCCAGGCTTGTCAGACAGTGACAAAGTTCTCTAATGTGGAGTGAAAAGGCCCAAAAAGCACAAAGTGAAAAATAACCTAGAGGAAGCAGAGTCGATGCAGGAAAGAAGAAGAATTTTTTGAGAGAACTGTTACTAATATTCCTGGAGAAGGGGAGATGGCATCAATGAAGCAAGAATGGTGTGATTTTTTTTTAAAATCCCATTCAAATAACAACAAAAAGCTCATTAAAAATCAAAATACGATGACAGCAGGGAGAACCTCAATAGAAGAATTAGAAGCTAAGTTGGAAGGAATTTCTTGGAAAAAGACAAAGAAATGGAAAGTAGGAGAGACAGTGCAAGAACATTGGAGGGTGAGCACAAGAGATTCAAAATACAACCAATAATAATCACAAAAGAGACCAGAGAAGACTGAGGACAACAAGTCATGGAGAAGATTTCCCAGAACTGAAAGATGTAAGTTTTTCAGATTCAAAGAGCTCAGGGAGAACTCAGCAAATTCATTAAAACTAAACCCGTGTGAAAGGGGCATCATCGTGAAATTTCAGAACTCTGAGGATAAAGAGAAAAGCTATATCCCGTAAAAAGAAAGAGGTTTCTGAATTGCGATGGGCTTCTAATTAGCAACTCTGCAAACACAAAAGCGGTGTTAGTTGACTTTCCATCATTATAGCAAAATAGCTGAGAGGATTAACTTATAAAGAAAAAAGGTTTATTTTGGCTCACAGTTTTGGAGGTTTCAGTCCTGGTCAATGGCCCTATTGCTTTAGGCCTGTGGTGATGCAGCACACCATGATAGGAGCATGCTGGCAGGGCAAAATCGTTTACATCAAAAGGGAGCAAAAAATGGGGCCTGGATTGTGGCTCGGTGGTAGAGCGCTTGCCTTGTATGTGTGAGCCCCTGGATTGGATCCTCAGCACCAAATAAAAATAAATGAATAAAAATAAAGATATTGTGTCCATCTACAACTACAATTTTTTTAAGTGATGGGGGTGGAGCAAAAAGAGCAAGAGGAAGGGGCCAATCATCCCCTTTAAGGGAATTTCCCCAACGACAGAAAGACCTCCCACTGGGCCCCACCTTAAGTTTCATCACTTCCTAAAGTGACACCCTGGAGACCAAGGCTGTAACATCTAGGCCTTTAGGGGACATTGAAAACCAAGCCATAGCAAAGGTAATGCAGCAATGTCCCTCAAACTGTGAAAATAATAATTTTTTTTTTCTTATCTACAATTTGGTAGCCAATCAACAATCAAGGAATCACGAGGGCATAATAAGGACATCTTTGGATATGCAGTGTCCAAAAATCTCTCACATACCCTTTCTCAGGAGACCACTGACAGTCACTGGAAGAAAGACCAGAAGAGAAGGCCATGAGATGAGGCAAACTTTAAGGCAGGAAAGAAGTACAAGGATTCACCAGGAATCTGGTGAACAAAAATCCCAGAGTGACTGCTGACATCCTGATTGGAGCAATGTCACTCCAAGTGACAGACCATCGCTGTGCCCTCCACAACTGGACCATCTTTTTAACCTGATGAGACTGCTGGAGCATGTACTCCATTAAAACAAGAAAGTAAACCAAAAAGAAGAGGACGCCAGAGAAACAGAGAACCCCACCCAGAGAGAAAGGCAAAGAGAATTCCAAGATGGCGGCAGAGAAAGGGCAGTCCCACGGAGTCAGCTACACAGCCGGCCCAGGGGACAGGTCAGGGTTTCACAAAAGGTGTTTCCAACAGAGAGAGGGGGAGGAGGAGGAAGATGAAGATGAAGAAAAAGAAAAGAGAGAGAAAGAAAAGAAGAAAGGAAGGAAACAGGTGGCCTGCAATTGTTGGCCGTATAGACAAGTGTTCTGAGCGACTCTTGGCAGTTGTGGAATGGATTAGCCATAAGAACCCCAAAATTAAGCAAATACAAAAGAAGGTACTTATTAACTACAGATAAAACAAAAATGAAGAAAGGGAACATAATCATATGGCACTGCAGGGCTCCACCGTGAATAATATTTGTCTAGGCCCATAATGTAAACAGAGACTATTGATCTGACTGAGGACAGGAACAACCACGTGGGTTGGAGGGGACAGGAAGCAGAGGAATGGGGATGGTGGCTGAAGAGAACAGATCCTCCTCTACCATAATAGGAAGTCAAGTAGAAGATAGAAGCACACACACACACACACACATACACACACACACACACACACACACGTTATTTAGAAACACAGATGTGTAAACCCAGGAAAACAGTGGTTGAAAGTGGTCACCTCTGGGGAGGACAGCAGGTGGACTGGGGAGAGGTGGAGAGGGCAATTGTATTTTGTTTTTATTTTAGTTCAACTTGGTGTTTGGAACTATATGTACCGATTTTTAAAATTTAAAAGACTGATGAATTCCCCCCAAGCAAGTGGACTCTGGTGGCCTCCATAGTAGGTTGTGGTAACTTTTCCAACTGCCCAAGCCCAATGGTAAAGCTTAGAAAATAATGACAACTTCCTCCTCCTCCCTCAAAACACCAGCTACCTATTTACCTATAGATGTAGATCTTTAAAAATACGCTATGATTTCAAAGAACTGTGTCCCATTCAAATATCTAGGAGAACGAAGAAAGTGATTCACAGGCAAGAAAAATTACAACTGAGCAGAAAACACGGAAATGAAAGTTAAATGCCTACCTGAACTTGAACTGTGTTAGTCAGCTTTCTGTGACTGTGACAAAATACCTAAGATAATCAACTTAATAAAGGAAAGGGTTTATTTCAGCTCACACAAGTTTCAGCCCATGGTCACTTGGCCCTGTTGCTTTGCGCCTGTGGTGACATAACACATCATGGCAGGAGTGTGACATAGAGGAGGCCTGTTCACCTCATGGCAGCAGGAAAGCAGGAAGAGAAAGAGGGGCTGGGGTCCCAACATCCCTTTAAGGGCAGGCCCTCACTGACCTAACTTCCTCCAACAAGAAGGCCCAACCTTTTAAAGATTCCACTACCATGAGCTAGGAGGCCAAGCCCTTAGCACATGGGCCTGTGGGGTTCATTGTAGATACAAGCCACAGCGTCAACCATCTAATCTATCATGTAGCTAGTATCTTTTTTGACTTCCTGGGAAATTTTAGAAGTCCAGGTGTCAATCTGCTGATGGCCTCCCATATCCTTAAAATCTGCTCAGGGGGACTTCAAGGAAGCCAGGCTCCTCCTGGCTTTCGCTTGTGTCCAGTTCTAGCAGTCTCCTCTTCCCTTTGAGAAACAAGAAAATTCCCTCACTGAGAACAGAGTGCTGCTCTTCACCCCAAGCCTGACATGGAATATATACAAAGGTCGTTCACTGAATGAGTGAACTGCTTCCCTAACCCTAGCGTAATCCCTAAACTGTTATTAGAACAGGAGGGATCCTATTTTACCTTGTCTGCCCACATTATTTTACAGAAACCCAGATGGAAGCCGGCATTTGTTCAGGTCACATGATGAACTGGGTGCTGAGGCCGGTATGTGTATTGGTTTCCTAAAGCTGCTATAAAAATTTCACAACGTGGGTGGCTCTTAACAACCAAGGTGTGACAAAGGCTCAAGTGGAGGATCCTTCCTGGCCTCTTTGAGCTTCTGGGGGACCCAGGTGTTCCCTTGGCTCATGGCTGCATCACCTGACTCTCTGCCTCTACTTTTACATGGCTGTCCCCTCTATATCTGGATGTCATTGTGTCCTATGGTCTTCTCCCTTTTGTATCTTCACATCTCTGTTTTATAAAGATGCCATGCTGGATAAAGGCCCATCCTACCCCAGTGTGGTTTAACTTACTGCATCTTTAGTGGGGGAGTGGGGGTATTTGCAAATAAAACTATGTTTTGAGTAGTGGGGATTAGGACTCAACTGTATCTCCCCCTACCCGACAGTGGAGACACAATTCAACCAATAACAGTGTGGAAAGCGGATATTTTTGTCCCTGGCCTGGCAGGTTTACCAGAGCTGCCCCTGTCTCCAGGCAAGATGATCTAGCTCCACCCAGGGCCCAACCCTGTAGAGATGGTTTTTCCAGCTTGCTGACAGGAAGACATCAGTGAGACTGCTTAAATGTGAATCTGCACTTTGGAAGAGTCTCTTGAAAAATCAGATTCCATTGAGAACTAAATAAACAGAGTGAATGATAAAAGGTAAGTGAAGAATTCCAAACTCAGCAAGAGGCACTAAGGGAATCGAGAAAGTTCCCTCCCCGGAAGCCCTGCACCCCATTTCCTGAGTTCCCACCTCACCTCATAAACTCAGACTCCACAGAGGACATTCTGGGCAGCGATGCCCATCGTCCCTCTGAGAGGACAGGTCGTGTCCTCCAACCATGGCCGGAAGGTTGGAGAAAGGAGGGGGCTGAAGCAGGCTCTCGTGTGCTCACCTTCCTCCTGTAATTCCAGACCTGTGCTTTTCCTGCAGTTCAATGGCCTGCTCCCTTCCAGTTGCCACCGTGACCCAGCCAGGCCTATGATGACCCAGAAGTAGGAGCCCAGAGTCCTGGGACTCCTGCCCTGGAAGAGCAGGCTGACGAGGTCTCGCCTTCTGAGGATGACACAATCTTCAAGACTGGAACAGGCTGTCTTTTCTTTTCTTTTTTTTCAATGGAGACCATAGGCCTCTGTGGATAGGAACAGGCTGTCAGGTCATGCTGGCCCTGTGGTGTTTATTCAAAAAGCCACGAGAATAAGTCTGATTCAGCCTTCCCCATAACTGGGAGGGAGGAGAAGTTTGTCTTGAGGCCTCTGCTTCCCCCTCCTTACCGCCCTTCTCGCCTCATTGCCATAGATGGCACCAGTCCTTCCTAACACAATGGCCCATACCTTTGTGTTCACTGGTGTCACCCCTCCCAGGAATCCTTACACTGTTAAAGAGCAAAGCAGAGAGAGATGCACAGTACACAGAAGGACGGTATTGTGCACGCAGAGGCAGTGAGTGGGAGGGGGATGGAGGGCTTCCAGTTGGCCCACCACTAACTCTGCTCAGAACTGATGGGGATGGTGGGCTTTCTTGCCAGAAGCCCCATCAGCCAGCAGGAGGAGGGAAGCACAAAGGGCTGGTCAGGGCAAAGGCAAGCCTGGGGCCCGATGAGCTGGGCACCTAGACCAGACCTATGGAAAGCATCATGTTCTTCCACCAAAATAAACTTCAAAAGCAGCGATAAGACAAAAAAAAATACTGGGTAATGACAGGCTGGGCTTCCTTTCATCTAAGCATCTGGAATCTCTTGAAGGCATTAATTATACCTTCCTTCCTTGGATGGAGGAGGAACCAGGTAGTTGTCACCATAGCAGGACATCTCAGGTCCCCAGGCATGAGCACTGGACTGGAGTCAAGAATTCCAGTTTCAGCCCTGTCAATGTAGTGGTTTGACATATAAACAATAATCTTGGTAGTGTAGTCGATGCATAAATAATAACCTTTGTGAAGCACCCGTTGATGCCAGCCGTCGTGTGACAGCCGCACCTGTCTTATCTCAGGAAGCCCACACAGTATCTCAGGAGGCCCATCTTCTGTTGAAACCCATTTTGCAGATCAGAAAGCCAAGTCCTTGAGAGAATGATCAACTCTGCCAGTAAGGAGGGATGATGGTGTATGGACTCAGGGCTGCTGCCTGCAGGGCCAAGGCTGCTGGGAAAATCTAATGAGACAGAGTATATGAAAGTTCTTCTGAAAGCTCCACATTAATACGAAAGTAAAAGGGAATCGACAGACCAGAGTCCCAGATGAGCTGCCATCCTGCCTCCTGAGGCAGGTTTCAGGCTTTGATATCCCTGGGCGCAATTTCCCTGCTGGTGGTGCCTGTGCAAGATTTAGTCAGGGTTCTGGGGGCTTGATAACGTGGGAGGAACAGCATAGAATGTCCTAGATTTAAATGTAACCTTGTTCCTTTCAAAACCCCTACACAGCTTCTGACACCTTCCGTCTAGGAAGGCTAACCCCTTGTCGTCTTAATCTGATGGTCATAGGAGGAAAAGGATCATTTAAAAATAGTATTCTGCCAGGGGCAGTGGTGCATGCCCATAATCTCAGTGATTCTATTGGCAAGGGCCAGAGGATTGCAAATTCAAGGCCAGTCTTGGCAATTTTGTGAGACCCTAGCAACTTAGAGAGACTCTGTCTCAAATAAAATATAAAATAAAATAAAATGGGCTGAGGTTGTAGCTTGGTGGTAAAGGGCCCTGGGTTAAATCTCTTGTACCAAAAAAAAAAAAAAAAAGTATTCTGCTGGGTATTGCTTTCTGAGCTCCCCCAGGATTTGAGTGACATTATTTGATGGTGGGCGGACACCATAGGGGTGGGATGGGGAGTGTCTTTTCTTCTTTTGCTATTGAAAAGATTTCTTTTGTAATTCATGATGATGCACTTTATATCATGCCAGCAAGACACCACAGCACCATGACTTCATTGGAGTGTGTACTCAGCCAGGTGAAAACTCCTCTGGGCCTCTTGGCTGTCCTGGGACTCAGTCCCTCCAGGTACCTGTTGTTCCCGCCTCCGCCCAAGGTTACTGAGCACCGCGTTGACACAGAGTGGAGGGCAGGGAGATCACTGATTCAAGGGGAAATCATAAGAGACCTCTCTTGCACTGAAGGGCCAGGAGAAGAGTAGGCGAGGTAGGCATAGAAATACAGGATGGTCTTCAGGGAATAGTCCAAGAAGGGCAATAGCTGGGTCAAATGGTGGTTCCATTCCCAGCTTTCCCAGGAATCTCCATACTGCTTTCCAGATTGGCCGCACCAGTTTGCAGTCCCACCAGCAATGTACAAGAGTACCCTTTTCCCCACATCCTCGCCAGCACTTGTTGTTGTTTGACTTCATAATGGCTGCCAATCTTACTGGAGTGAGATGGTATCTTAGGGTGGTTTTGATTTGCATTTCTCTGACTGCTAGAGATGGTGAGCATTTTTTCATGTACTTGTTGATTGATTGTATGTCCTCCTCTGAGAAGTGTCTGTTCAGGTCTTTGGCCCATTTGTTGATTGGGTTATTTGTTTTCTTATTGTTTAATTTTTTGAGTTCTTTGTATACTCTGGATATTAGGGCTCTATCTGAAGTGTGAGGAGTAAAAATTTGTTCCCATGATGTAGGCTCCCTATTTACCTCTTTTATTGTTTCTCTTGCTGAGAGAAAACTTTTCAGTTTAAGTAAGTCCCATTTGTTGATTCTTGTTATCAACTTTTGTGCTATGGGTGTCCTATTAAGGAATTTGGAGCCCAACCCTACAATATGTAGATCGGCGCCAACTTTTTCTTCTATCAGACCTTAAAAGAGCGTACTACAGGGATACTGCTACATCGATGTTCATAGCAGCACAATTCACAATTTCTAGACTGTGGAACCAACCCAGATGCCCTTCAATAGATGAATGGATAAAAAAAAATGTGGCATTTATACACCATGGAGTATTACGCAGCACTAAAAAATGACCAAATCATAGAATTTGCAGGGAAATGGATGGCATTAGAGCAGATTATGCTTAGTGAAGCTAGCCAATCCCTAAAAAACAAATACCAAATGTCTTCTTTGATATAATGAGAGCAACTAAGAACAGAGCAGGGAGGAAGAGCAGGAAGAAAAGATTAACATTAAACAGATACATGAGGTGGGATGGAAAGGGAGAGAAAAGGGAAATTGCATGGTAATGGAGGGAGACCCTCATTGTTATACAAAATTACATATAAGAGGTTGTGAGGGGAATGGGAAAATAAACAAGGAGAGAAATGAATTACAGTGGATGGGGTAGAGAGAGAAGATGGGAGGGGAGGGAGGGGGGATAGTAGAGGATAGGAAAGGTAGCAGAATACAACAGTTACTAATAGGGCATTATGTAAAAATGTGGATGTGTAACCGATGTGATTCTGCAATCTGTATTTGGGGTAAAATTGGGAGTTCATAACCAACTTGAATCTAATGTATGAAATATGATATGTCAAGAGCTTTATAATGTTTTGAACAACCAATAAAAAAAAAATTAAAAAAAAACAAAACAACAACAACAAAAAAAAGAAATACAGGATGGCTGGGACGCAGCATGATGAGACCAGATCCCAAAGGTATCCTTGTAAGATTTGTGTCCAGGGTTCGGATTCGTGTGTGAGAGCGCCCTCTGGAGGCCTCAGGGCATAGCGCCAGCCCAGAAGGGGCGCGTCTTTTCCCCAATCCTGTTCAGAATCTGTCTGCCACAATTCAGTGGGCACCTAGATGCACCTGTGATTTTTAACCTTTTTGTCAACTTCATGAGAAATAAATTGACGTCTATTGGATGGTCTGTGTAGCTGGTGAGAATTTAAGGCAGAAAGTAAGATTTTCTCAAAGGTAGGTATTTTTCGTGATTGCTGTGCAAGGTGAGTGCAAACCCGCATAGATAAAATTAAATGCACATCAGGGTTTTTAAAAATCCTTTCCTTTTTTAAGTTGCCACTGTAGCTGTCCTTCATTTAAGGGTTCACTTGGTGATTAAGATAATAATAATTAGAAGAACACTTAGGTAGCACTTACCTAGTATACCACTCTGTCCTAAGAGCTCTAAACAGAGGTGATTATTTAGTGGTAATGGCCCAAGGACAAGGACACTGAATAACCAGACAGCTAGTAAACAGCACAGCTGGAACTTGAATCTAAGGAACCTGGCTCCAGAGTACCCCTCAGCCCTTGACTTGCTCTATCTCATGTCATGTGCCCAAGACAAGCCAAGACCTACAGGCAGCCTCTTTTCCGGGGAGCACATATGCAAGGGTTCATGGTTGTGAGCATTTTTATGGAGAGAAGGTCTTTGCCTCTTGGCACTTTCTTGATCCAAAAAGGTTAAGAACCTACAGCAGTCAGGAGCTGGGGGTTCTAGCCTGACTCTACTATTAAGTAGCCAGGACACTTAATGAAGCCTTATTTTGACCTTGGACAAGCTCCTTTACTTCCATGCCTCAGTTTCCTCATCTGCAGAATGGAGAAGAAGCAGTAAACTATGGGATCTCAGTGACTTCTTCTAATTCTAATATTTCTCTTCTTTGAGTAAGTTTATAAATGCCTGAGCCCTTACCATGCGTGGGCTAAGGTGCTTTGCCAAGTCCTGTAGCTACAAGGAGGAGTGAGATTAGCCTGTGCCTCTAAGGAGATTGCATTCCTCTATGGGAAACAGTCACTAGGTCCAGTCTTCTTCAAGGACAGTTGGAGGCTGGGAAAGCAAACAGCAAAGTGATGTTGGGACAGCACCCTAGGGTGATGAAGGAGGCACAGCCCTTTTTAGAACAGTGGTATCCATGGAGTGTGCAAGAGGTAGAGACCTCTGCTCCAGGCTGCTGTGAGCTAGGCATTGGACCCAATCACTCTTGGATACTAGGTCAATTCTAGATATATCTGGGGGAGACCTCAAGAGCGAAATGTTGGCTGTCCTGCCAATATAGTTCTGGGAAGCCCAAGAATCAGTGGGAAGAAAATAAAGAGATTTGTTCTTATTTGTACTCGAAGCTGGACCATGGGTCATGGGTGATAGTTATAGGCAATAGAGCAAGTTCAGAGGAAGAAGCCAGATCAGCACCTGCCACTACATATAGTAGCAGTGATGAAAATTGTCACACAGACTCTGGGATCAGAGACCTACAGCATTCTCCCAGAAGTAGCTTCAGTGTTTCAGAGATGGCTAACTGATAAGAGGAATGTACCCTCCTACATGATACCAGGAAGCACCTGCCCAAAAATACATCCCGTGGAAAATAGGTTGTAATCCTGAGCTTGATCACCCCTGGGCGATAAAGCCAGTTTTCCGGACCTACGAGGGAGAGAGCCAGAAGAGTAACCTAACCAACAGGCCAGGGCCATTTCCTGCTTGTATCATGTGTTCAGAGCCAAGAATGTGGAGGGAGAGAACCGAAATGTCTCACCATGAAGATTGTGACTCCCTCTGAGGGTTCCAGGTTCCACTGCATTTCATTCCATATGAATGCAGTGGAACCTGGAACCCTCAGAGGGAGTCACAATCTTACAGCATTGATGTAAGGAAACTCCGTGATGTGCATGGGGATCCCAATGAAGGCAGAGGGGACAGCCCTCCTTCACCTGGCAAATCAACCAGTGTTCCAGACCAGATCTCGTCAAGTGTTTATTTTCCCTCGTTATGGCAAAGCGTTTCCCACCCAAGCCTATGGTCAGGTTTTTTCACAATGAATGGGAAGGAGGGTATCGCACTGCCTTCTTAGGAGCTACCTCTTAGGAGCTACCCTCACAGAGGGTAGCCACTGCTTCCTGGCTCTGGTTGGGATTTGGGCAGCAATGCTGACAAGAGGCTTCAGCAAGAGGAGCTCTGCCCTGGGTCCTGAGCTTCACAGGGACCTTTCTGACTCTTTCTCTGGCCATACTTCCACAAAAGTGGGGTCAGCAAGGCCAAGGGGGCATACCCACCTGGTACTACATCAGTCTCTGGCTGTCCAGGACACCAAAGTCCCTACCCAAACAGTCCTACTCCACAGGTTCTCCCCAATATCCATTTTTTCCAAGGATTTACAGGATGGCCAGAGGGTGGCTGTCCACAGGAGAGGCATGGACAGAGTCTGCACATGAGATCTGGTGTTCACCAGTGTTCACACGAGGCCACTGTGGCAAGGGATGAACTCAGCATTGGCAAGAGAGGAGTAATGGGCCTCAGGCTAGGGGTTAGACACTGGAGATCAGCTCTCCCCATACTGCCATCTTCCTTTGTGGGACTCCAGTGAATCTGAGAAGTCCAAATTAGAACCTGGCCTTCCAGCTCATTCATTATGAATATATACTTTTTAAGGGTAAGGGGGCAGAGTACATTTAATTTGAAATGCTTAGCTGGATTTGATGTTTAGACATACACTGTATGAGCCTCCAATTAAATTATAGCCCTCGGCCAAATACTCAGAGCAGTTCTGTTGGTTGGAGATGAGCTTTGTGGATGCTGAGGTTGTACAAGGCAAAGACCCACCTCTGGAGATGAGGGGCTCCTGCTGCTCATCCTGAAGTCAGTGTGTGTGTGTGTGTGTGTGTGTGTGTGTGTGTTTTCCTGAGGTTTAAACCCAGGGGCACTCCACTACTGAGCTATATCCCCAATCCTTTTTATTTTTGATTTTGCAACAGGGACTTGCTAAGTTGCTGAGATTGGCCTGGAATTTATAAACCTCCTGTCTCAGCTTCCTGAGTTGCTGGGATTACAGGTGTGCACCACCACCCCCAGCATGATATTTTGAGCAGTCAAAACAATGTAAACTAAGATCATCAATTTTATCTTAAAGTAATGGCATTGGTGGGTATGAGTGTGGGGTTTTGTGTGTGTGTGTGTGTGTGTGTGTGTGTGTGTATAGGGGGATCTTCACATGTGCATGCATATGCATTGGTTTTAAGACAGTAGAAGCCAACCTGTAGATGTCCGAAACAGTGAGGTCTTTATGGTGTCTCCCAGGGAATAATAAAAACTTAAAATAATTTAAAAAATAGTTACCAGATTCTTATCCCCCCATATTGGTTATTTCTCCATCTTACAGACAAGGGATTGATTGTAGCTTAAGTGACTTACCTGAGGGCATAGAGTTCATGAGTCTCAGAGACAGGATTCACTCCAGTGTGCCTCTGGAGTCTCCTATATGGTATCTTGGCCATGAGAACTTACTGAGGTAAACTAGGACCATCCAGAGCTGCCCAAAAGATGGGGACTTAAAAGCCAGGCAGAGTACTAGATATTAGATAATGTTAGAGCTGCTCGGACACGGTCATCAGAGAGGTTCTGAAGGTTTGGATGAGTAAGGAATCTTACTGCTCATTCATAATCCCGTTGCAGGTGACAAAAAGGGACCAGTGTTTATGAGAGCACTGCTAGGGCCTACCAGACCCCAAATGGAAGAAGTCTAAGATGGCAAAATGAATCAGACATAATTTCCTATATTTGTATATGAAATACATCACGGAGGACCACAAGAATGGGATCCTAATTAGAATAAGTTATACTCCATGTATGTATAATATGTTGAAATGCATTCTACTGTCATGTATATCTAAAAAGAAAAAGAAAACTGTATTTTTAAAAAATTCTGGAAGTCTTTCTTGGGACTTTCTACAAAGTGGTAGCAGAGAAGGGAACTCTTGCCCTCTGGTGGCCATCTTTGGTATGGCAGAGGAAGAGGACCAACCTTGGATATGGGGTGGGTGGCAAGGCAAAGTTATTAACTTATATCCTGATGGGTTTTGGTAGTTATCCCATGGCCACTTGAAAGGAAAGGGAACTCTGCTTATAAGTTATATTTTGTCTATTTAATATGTATCGCTACATTATTCAAATCCTACATGCCTACACACACATATATTTGTCTACTTGATTGTGAGGGGAAGAGAGGCATATTAAGATCTCATCTATAATTGTGCTTTGTCTATTTTTTTTTCATGCCCCCATTTATTTCATCTTCATTGAAAAAAAAAGAGATTCCACTGGTCATTAAATTCTAGTTTGCTAAAAGCACTGAAGATGTTATACCACTGTTTTCTCACTTGCATTATCATTGTCTCCAACAAGAAATTGTGTGTTATCTTTGTTCCTCTGTATATACTGCCTCCTTTTTTGGTTGCTTTAAATATTTCCTTATTATCACTGGCTAAGAGAAATTTATTTATGATGCACCTTACTGTAGTTTTCTCCATGGTTTTTGCACTTGTGATTCATTGAGCTTCTTGGGAAATCATTGGATTGGTTTTTATAACATTTATGGAAATGTTGGCCACTTATTTCTTTAAATCATTTTTCTACCTTCCCCTCCTCTATTCCAGCAACTCCATGCACAACTCTAGTAAGTTGCTTGATATTGTCCAACAGCCCACTGCTGTTCAGTATTTAAAATCCTCTTTCTGTTTCATTTTTGGTAGTTTCTATTGCTGTGTCTTCAAGTTCACTAATCTTTTCTTCAACATATAATCTGCTGTAAATCCCAGTGAGATTTTTCATCTCACATGTATGTTTTCATTTCTAGGAGTTTTGTGTCTGTTTTGATACCTTCTGTGTCTTAACCTTTTGGATGCATGAACAATAGCTATCATAACTTGTCTGATGATTCTAAGATCTGAGTTATACGATGGTTTGCTTTTTTCCCCTTCTTTATAAGTCTTGTTTTCATATCTCTTTTGTCTGTCTGGTAATTTTATTAGATGTCAGACAGTATGAATTTTCCTTGTTGGGTGCTAGATAATTCTGTACTCTTATAAATAATCTTGACCTTTGTTTTGGCATGTAGTTAAGTTTCTTTGAAACAGTTTAATCTTTGGAGGGTCTTGTTTCTAAAATTTCCTAGACAGGAGCAAAACTGCTTTTCTTCTAGGACTAATTAATCCCCACTACTGAGACCCAGTCAGTGCCCTTCTGTGTACTCTATCCAAATGCCCCATGAACATGAGGTTTTCCTGTCTGAGAAAGAGCGAGAGGCTCTCTTCCTGACCCTGTGTTGGTACCAGCCACCATTTCTGATCCTTTCAGGTATTTATTTCCTTGGCTGTATATCATTTCCTCACATACAGAGGTTGACTGGTATTCTGCTAATACTGCAAGGGAACCTTCTGTGCATCTTGAGTCTTGTCAAAATGCACTCTTTCCTTTCCTGGTATTCTATCCAGCAACCTCCAGCTATTTTGATCCCTCAGGACTCTCAGCTCCATCTCTTTAAGAGCATTTGCCAGGCTCCACTTGGGTTTGCCCTCCCTGCACCATGACCTAGAAAGTTTCTTAGGGCCCTACACTGGGACAACCAGCGGGTTCACTCCATGTATTTTACATCTCTCTGGGATCACTGTCTTTCATGAAGATCATGGTTTCATATGTATTTTTCTTTTCTGGGGTTATTTTAGGCAGGGTGGTAAATTGGTCTCTTGTTACTGAACTTCAGCTGGATTTCAACTGATTCACTTTTCATTGCTGTTTCAAATGATTTGGAATCTATATAGTCTTTTAATTAAGACTATCTTTAAATGCATACAAATCATCTCTAGGCTCACAACTGTTATGAACTGAATGTTTGTCTCACCCCTAAATTCAAGTGTTGAAATGGATTGACTAACAAAATTTTATATGTAATGGGATCAGCATTCTTCTAACAATTTAAAAAATGAAATAATCTAGTAAGTCCCTTTTTTTCAGTGAGAAATTTAGTTTTACCTCCTTGCTGCTCCAAATTATTCTTTATTATATTCCAGTAACTACTTTTTAACCACTCACATTTTGTTAAATTAACCATGAACAATTAGACTCAGTTACATGTTTAATTGAATTGCTCACTACCTTATTTCAATTGCACGTCCTTCCCATTGTTATTTATCATATTAATTTTCCAATCAACAGGATACATGATTGACTAGTTTTTTTTTCCCTTGTTGATGGATTCTCTCGCACCTAAACATATATTTATGTTCTCATTCATGACCAATAATATTTAACCTGCTATTAATTGCTTATGCCTCATTTGAAAATGTAACTGTGTTTTTCATCATCTAAAAATATTTTCTTGACTTAAAGTGCTTCTTTTTCATGACTGGCTGATCTTTCCTGATAAGCAGAATACTGGATGTGCCTAACCTTTTTCTTTTTGTAGCAACTTGGATTAATGGAGGGCAGTGTACTCTGGTTCTCAGATTGCTCTTCTTTTAAACTACAAAATTGTTACCAAATTATCTTTCTCTGTTATTTTTCTTGACTAAGTGAGATCTCTATCCAGATTGGAGTTGGCCCTTGTCCCAGAGGTGTGGCCCCTGTGCAAAAGCAGAGGAAAGATTTTGACCTCTCAGAGTGACACTTTGCCAGACTGGATGTTGCGTTATCTGCGTGGCCGTGGTGGAATTCCTAGTAACTTGGCTGAAAGTTTCCTCTTTATATTTTTTCAGGTAATCAGGATTAACTGGAGCCATGGCACCATTCTGTGACCCTGTCAGGATTCTGGTGCTAAAGCTCTCTCTGACCCTTGTTACTTAACACTCGTGCAACAGTGTTCTAACAACACCCTGCTCACTAGTCTTGAGGCCAGGACTGGCCCTGCCACATTTCCCAGTGTCCCCCGGCCCTCTCTCCTTGCTATCCTCACTGCTTGCTCTGAATGAGAACTGCCCTCCATACTGGGTCCTTTCCATTTCCTCTCCAGGGACACTTTCATGTGCAGTGATTGTCCATCGGCTGGCAGTGGGTTTAATGTCTTCTTCCTGCACTGGAGATATTTCTCAGCATTTCTGGCAAGCAGAGGGCACTCTGCTTCCACATTTGCATCCCTTTAGTCACTACAGTGAAAGTGGAGGGGGAATAATTCCAGCTGTGGGTTGGTTTGCATCCCCATGTTAAATGGCAGCAAGCTTTACAAAGTGTAGTCAGCATTTTCTGTTCTCTTTGACCCCATCAGTGCACACAGCTGTGAGAAGACAGAGAAGTCGTGCTCCTTGTGGGTGGTTTTCTTGGTGTCTTCAGCAGAGGGGAAACTGAAGACTTTGGGGCAGATGAGGGCCTGAGTTCTTTGCTGCTAGGTTCACAGGAGCCTGCGGGAGTTTCAGGGAACCTGGATGTAAGAGCAAGGTGGGGCTCTGACCTTGGATGCGGGCAGCATGTGGGGAACAGATCTGCCTGGAGCAGGGGCCTGGGATGGAGGACCATTGCTCAGGATGCTCAGGCCATGGGAAGCCCTGGAAAGAGCAAGGGCTGGGTGACCTAGAAGACTTCAGTTTGATTATGGGGCTTGCTACTTACTTACTTGCAGCCCAAGAAAGTCTCCTTGTTCCAGAGCCAGCGTCCTCATCTGCAAAGTGAGTCATAATAATAGAACCACCTCTGGGGCTTGTGGGGATTAAAGAGGAGCTATCCTTCAATGGCACCTGGCATCTGCTGTGGGTGCTCCACAGATCCTGGGTGCACTCCATATTTTCTGAGTAATGCAACAGCTGGAAGGGAGCCAAATAGACTTGCTCCTCTTCTCTCTCTTCCAATCTCCCATCCTAGGAGTAGCTCCATTTGTCTTACCCTCTGTGGGGTGACTTCTTACCTCTCCCCAGCCCTCTGATTCTAGGACCACACCTCATTCCATTCCAGCTCATCAATTTGCCCCTGCAGGGCCATCCCATTTGTTTTCACAGTCCCCCTCTCAATCTGCCTCTGTCAATCTTCCTCCACTAAGTTGTTTCCAAATCCACATGACTTGTGCCTTCTCAGAGGATGCTAGTATTTGTGACCTCCCTTCCCATGTCAGCACTCAATTATATGTGCGTTCTGCTTCCCACATGTGAGCAATGGTCACAAGGGTAAAGGTGTCTCACCTGGTCACTGTTTCCAGAAATAGACCCCCTTTCTGACGTTTGCTTTCCTGGTATCCTGGAGAACCGAGCAGCCAACAGAGATGGGTCACACACACCAGGAAGCCAAGCACGTTAGATTTACTAGGGTAATATCCGCAGGTGAGATAACAGCACATACATACAGAAATCCACGGGCAGAGATACCACCCCAGCAACACAGTCAGACACCAAAGCAGCAGAAGGGCTCAGGAAGTGGCTTTGGAAAGTTCTCGTGAAAATCCAAGGGCAGCTTTGGTGCTCAGAGATTCAAACAGAAAACTATACAAAACCATCCCATAAATATATATATTATATATGTGCATATATATATAAAATTGCAAAATAAAAGCCCCAGAGACTAACTGTCCATCTGCACGTTGGTGGCTCAATACACGTGTTAGCACACAGAAAGGCAAAACCGTGTGTGGGAAAGGTGCATGACCCAGGGGGCTGGCATTTCAGTAGCAGAGAGAGTATTTACATGGAACCCCTATTTGAAACCTCACAATACTAGGAAAAGCTAAACACAGACAATGTATGTACAAGGGAAGACAGTAAGTAGTACTCCCTAGTGACGATTGTCAGACACAGACAACTCACTGAAACCATCCACAGCTTTAAACAACACTGCACTCCCTACCTAGGCTGGGTTCCTGCTGCCCTGCGCCCCAGCCGGGCCACCCCAGGCTCCTGACTGCTTGTTCTTCCCACTTCTCAAACACTGGGACTCAGTAGTTAAGAGCAGATCATGGGAATTTAAAGGTGGACACAGTCCCAGGGGATCAAATCATCACCCACAAAGCAAGACCATCACCACAAAGCAAGACTATATTTTAGGGAATCCCCTCCTTAAAATATATTCCCCTCCCATTGTATATAAGGGGCTGGGATGTTTTCCAAGTGAGGCCCCTGTGTCCTTGGTCTGACTTTCATCATCTTTCTGATTAATTTTAAAAGGGACGATCTGCCTTTGGGCTTTTAAGTTTGACAAGATGATCTGATAGAGGGGAGAAGCATTTCGGGTCTTCCTAGAGCTATTTTCCCACCACCCCATAAACGCTGGCAATCACCCTACTTGGTGATAAGGGAAGTGCCCCCATCGTGGCCTGCCTCGTCCCGATGCCTGGGAAAGAGTGGGTGGGAAGGGAGCTGAAGACCAGAGGCTACCAGGAGGACCCCCAGAGCCTTCCCAGGCTGAGGCCCACTCCAGCTGCCCCAGAATCCCTCCCTGCTCAGTCGCCAACTCCCTCCTCCACCTTCTGGCCTGTCTCTCATAGTGATGACCCAACTTTGGGGGGGGAAATCTACAACCACCTAAGAATGCAAACGTTTACTTCCGTATTTTTAAAGACCACCACCAACTGGAGGTTCTTCCTAATTGCTCCTAAGATGCCTACCTTCTCCAGGGAACTGCCTATGTAAATACAATGAAAGCCACTTTCTCCACCAAAGGATCCCCTCACCTGAAATCCCCATGCTGACCCCTGGGTGAGTGTGGCTTCTCACTGCAGACGTGTCTTGATGGCAGAGCCCTACCGAGTCTCTCATTCCTGACCAAAAGTATACCTCATCCACGGAGATCAGCCGGTTGGACAGGACTTTGGGGAATAAGTATGTTATGGTGTATAAGCTTTTTCAGGTTGTGGTGCACAGAGAAGTGGGCACAGATGGCAACTCATGAGCTTGTATTAAATCACCCCTTTCAATGTGGGACAGATATGATGTCCTATCAGGTTTAGCGCCTGGATGCCCTGTCCTTTCTATGGGTGTGGAGAACACAGACTTATCTTCTCAGACTCCTTGAATTTTATGGTCTTAGATCAAGGGTTTATTTGGGCTCAGTGATGAGAGAAGATATAAGAAGACCTGTTTCCTCCATGCTCAGAGTCAGCTGCAGCAGTGCCAACCAATGGAGGGCCTCTGCAGACCCACGTGGGTAAAATGAGTGAGGGGAAAACATTTCCTCACCTGTTGAATAGTCAAGAAGGGCTTTCTTTCTCTTGACCTAAAATGTAAAATTCACACTTATGAAAAAGCATGGTGTCCTGGCCTGTGATAGGCTGTGTCTCCTTCTGTCTCCAAGCACGGCATCCTGGAAAAATCAACTTATTTCTAATCTTTTGACTTTCAAAAGTTAATCATGCCATAGGGTAAATGGTTCTTTTAGATCCACAGCAACCAAAGAAGTGGATCGATAGCATTTCTTCCCATGCTGACAAGAGCCATGGCCCCTCTGTTACAACAGTGCCAAACAACCTCTGAATAACCACCCTGGCACGTCACCATGGGTGAGGGACAGAATTATCCAGCAGAGGACAGGATCTGACGCTTGGCCTATGTGATTTGGTGGTGTGGGGCAGGGCTTTATGGTGGGCTTACTACTATAAGAACCTGCAACCCCTCATCCAAATCCTCCCAAGTCCTTTAGACTCAGAGGAATAAACTCATGTTACCTGTAGGAGTTTCAATGGGGGTTATTTTCACGTAGCTGAAGTAGGGCAGTAACTTGGGTCAGCTGTGGGCCAGGAAGCTCTGGTGTAGCCCAGATCTGGGCTGCAGCAGGGTCAGAGAGTCTCTTGGCAATGCCTTTTGCAGTTTGGGAGGAGGTCACATGGTATGGATGGTTCTCCCACACCACAATTGGCTACCAGCTACCAGTGCACAGAGGCATTGGACCCAAGTTTGTCCCTCTGTGACCACTGACCCCTCTTCCTCTCTGCCCCAGCTCTTGCCTGCCTTCCCACGGAAACAGGCTCAGACGCTTCTCTACTGCTCAGATCAGCCACTCACAGTGAAGCAGACTGGTGCACATTCTCTTATCCCTTTTCTGTGTCCTATCTGAGCACAAGGGCTCAATTAGAAACTAATCCATTATCTAAAAGCTTGGAGCTCATGAATATTCATTTTCTCCAATCAGATACCAAACTTTCAGTCGATTTTTATGCAGAGCCAAATAAAATACTCTCTCACCCTCGTGGCCTGCGGGTTTGTCTGGACTGCATGGCTGTTTCTACAGCACTTGGTGCTAGTCCTCCAGCCTGCAGCAGAATGGACAGCATCCTTCACAGGCGAGGGAAGAAAACAACGGTCAGGTTGATGCAACCCTTTCCCAGCAAACCCATGCCGAGATGAAACAGAACTGAGTAGGGGACATAAGCTCTTCCTGCCTTATTAAAAATCTCAAAGGGACTCTGGGCTGGAAACTCACTATTTGCTATAGAAGATAGTGTGGTTCCTTGCTTCTGTGCATAGTCTTCCCTCATTTGGGAATAGGAAACCCTTGTCTTTCTGGGAAGTTCTTCTTTGTTTTGAAAACCTAACTCCGCCATCATCACTTTCAGGAATGTGCCTCTGGCCCCCAAAGAAAACCAAGTGTTGCTTCCTTATGCCACCCCTCTGCACTCGCCTGTTCTGTATTGGTCTGTGGGCCTCCTACTGTGAGTTTCTTGTGGGTAGGAGCTCTGTCCTTCCTTCACACCGGCACCAGGACCCAAGCTCAGTGCATGTTTTCTAAATACACAAGGAATGAACAGATTGGCAAATATGAGGTGGACTCGTGGCACAATCCCACGGATGATGCTCCAGCAAGGCTCCGACATTTTCACCTGAATGAGGGCTTGCTAAGGTAAAGGGAATACAGAGCGTTTGCCAAGTACGGAGCCATCAACAGACACCTCTGAGCAACGATGACTCTCACACAGAGCTGCTCCGGAGGTCACGTCCACTCCTCCCTTTTCTGCCGCCTTTTATTCTGGTAACCATGACTGCTTCCTTTTAACGTCAGCATCATGTGTAATTCTGAGCAGCTGCTCAACAAATCCTATGAAAGGATGAATGAATAAATGGAAACCTAGTTTTTAAAGAAGGCATCAGAGGATTGGCTTTTAAAGGCATTTCCCATATGACAGATTTTTTTTTTCTGAGATGTCAGTGCCCCGTTGGGTTGTCCATCCTAAGACAGGACCCAACCAGGAAGCAGAGGGGCCCTAGCAGTTGGGAACCCGTGCTAGGTTTTCAGCATTGGGTTTTCCTTGGCCATGTCAGTTTCCTTCCTTTTCAAGAAATAGCCAACTGTGGATGGTGTTTCCTGCCCCAACCGGAAGGCTCCTGCCTGTCTTGTCAGAGGACCACATTCACAGGCCACCAGGAGTTGAACATGCATCAGTAAAAGTGGACATAGGTAGTTTCCTACCTTCATTTCAAGTGCTAACATTATGCAGTGGACACTAGTCTTAGAAATGGTTCATGGACTAAATCACCTTCAAGAATTAAAGTTGTCCATTCATCAGAGATTGTTAAAGAGAAAGGGCTCAGGACTCAGACTGACCCAAGTTCAAATCTAGACTTTAGGTTTTTCTTTTGGGAGTTCAGTTTCCTGGTGATCAAATGGGAATCATGTTATCCAACTCACAGGATTGTTGTGAGGCTTACAGGGTGTCATGTATGTGAAGCCTGCACAGTGTCCTTGGACTTGAAATGCTCAAAAATGGAAAACTATGGTCCTATGGTTAAGAACTTCCAAAAATATTTTTACATTAGTCAGGACAAAAAAGAGAAATTTTCTTTGAAGACACTGTGCTTTAAAGAGAATGGATTGTCTAGGAGTCAACAATGCTCATGAATCAATGCCCCATAGAAGATCATGAAAAAATAGTGTTGGATTTAAAACAATAGCTGTAGCTATGACCAGGCCCCAGGACAGACAGAGTGACAGGGCTGGGGACACCCAAGCATTTCTCTGAGCGCTGGTCCAAGAGGATTAATCCTGAAAGACACATTTCTGTTTCTCCTTTGATGGACCCAGAATAACTTGGATCTGGACCCCCAAGGAAGCCAAGACTAAGATGCCAGTTCTCTGCTCTGGAGCAAGTGCTCTGGGTTTGAGGGAAGGTCAGGGGACACCTGGCTGCTGGACAGGAATGAGGCAGGTACAGTGCATTGCTGGGTGTGTCATGCAGAGCTAGAAAGGCAGCATCTCCTGTGCCACCTTGATCCTCCTTATACAACGCAAAGCCAACGGAGGATTTAAATTTCCCCACTTTTCTGCCCTGAGCATGAGATAACATTTTCTTATGCTAAGTTTGGTTTTAGTTTTGAAGCACTTGAGATGCACAATACAAACAGGTCAAGTTCCTGGCTTCTGATACTGATCAGACCATCCCTGATCGTCAGGCTGACTTGGCTTGCCCTCACATCGGCCAACACCTACAGCTCTTCTATTCATCGTTCAAGTGGTTCCATGAAGACAGCTCAGGGGTAGTGCTCGGGGAAGTGCAAGCTAAGCCATCAGCCTTGGGAAGAAAGGTTAACTTCTATTGGCGGGGACAGGTCAACTTGTCTCGTTACTTTGAGCAACAGGGTAGGGACCCAAAATGGACAAGAGAAACAAGATTTCTCAATGCGGCCATATCTCCATATCACAGAGATGGGCCTTCTGGGAAGAAATGGACCTTACTCAGGGGAAGTCTCGACCTGTTTGATTTAGTCTGAGCCTGTGAGAGCTCATAGCCCATTTCTTGCCTTCCTGCCCTGGGCTCAGATTGGCGGGCAACGTCCTGACAAAGGTGGCCCACAACTAGGCAGTGTTGTGAAGTGGAAAGAGCACTAGACTGGGGGTCCGAAGACCTGAATTCTAGTGCGGACTCTGCCGCTAACTATCTGTGTGACCTTGGGCAGTCACCTGATTTCTCTGGTGTAACTGTAAAATGAGGGGTTGGTCGGGTGATCTCAAGTTCCCCCTCTGAGTGTGATCCCGGGTCCTATTCTATCCCTCCTTGGCCCTGTGCTTCCAGGGACAGAATTGGGAGAAGGGGAGGGGAGGAGGGAGAAGATGCAAATGGGAGTCCGTGGGTGCCACCGATCAGGACTCCACTTTCTCCTTCTTTTTGCTCTTTTTCAGGAAGGAGGGGGTTCGGAATTTCTTTTTCTTCTTGGAGGGAGACTTGGAGGGCGAGCCCTCTGGGGACATGGGACCGCTGGTGACTGACTCGGTTTTGTCCTTGGAGGTATCGACGTCCGTGTCGGCGTTGGTGGTCATCTGGCTCAAGCCTCTGCTGAGGATTTCCTCTGCAGTCTGCTCTTCCTCCCTCCCGTTGACCACCACCCCTTCTGGCTGGGCTGTTTCGGGCTCAGTGGTGGCTTTGCTTGTTTCTGTCTCCTTAACATCTTCTAGAAAAAGAACAAAAGACATGACCGTAAGATTTCATTCAGATGAGAGTGTCCACCTGGGAAAAAAAAACACTTCCGGTTCAGTCTAGAACAATGGTTGGGGAGGCAGACTGACATGGGGATGCAGAACAGGGTTCTGAGGCAAATGGGAGGACAAGGCTGTCATCCGAACACTGCACCCCTTTCTACAAGGCCTGCTCCTACATCCTAGGTAGGACAGTGACCCTGGACTCTTGTCTACACACTGAACAGACATGGAGGTCAGAACACGGCAGGCATCCCAGCAAAGACTCAGCTCAGGACATTTCTAGGCACAGAGCTAGGAACACACACGAGGGAGGAGAGAGGCTGATGGAAGGAGGGAACGTGTCCTGGACATCTTAGGGGAGGCATCTGAGAATCGCTGAAGGCAGAGCAGTTTCACTAATAAAACCATGGAGGTTGCATGTTGGTTTCACTTCTTACACCAGGCGAGCTGCCTAGGAAATATGGAAAGCATCTTCCCAAGAGGCAGAGAGGAGAAAGCTGGGAGGATGGAATTCCCTGAGTGGTGTGGACCCTGCATTTCTATGATACAAGGGTTAGTCATAAGGGATCCACCCATCTAATGGCACCCGGGGATGACCAGGTGCCATGTGCAAGGGCAGAGCTGCTCAGACCCCAGGAACTAAACCCTCCAGTGGCCCTTCCTCCCCTCCCCACCCACATCCCACCCTCTTTCCATGCAAGCTTTGGAATGCCGGCTCAAGAGGGAGGAGGGGAAATGTAAAACCACACACTTTGAGAAGTAGAAGGCACCGTACTGGTCGTCTGGCTTCCTCCTTGTTTATAACTAAAAACTGAGCAAAGCTGTAAAACGGTGGGTCGGCCTCGGTTCACTGACTTCTAGTCCAGTGCTGTTCTCAACCCAAGCTCAAAGGAGCATCCGTGTGTGGCTGTGTGTGAGCTCATGTGAGTGTGTGAGTACGTGTGGTGTGAGGGTTAAAGTGAGCTGCATGTGTGTGGGGAGTGTGGAGTCTAAGTGTGAGTGTGTGTGGAGGGTGTGGCGGGTGTGTTACCCCAAGAAGTCAGCTCCGCAGGATCCTCCATGTGGGAATGTGGGCTCTGGGGGAAGGGATAGTGAGTGTCACAGAAGTGGGTGGAGAAAGCGTTCTAGAGAAGCATGGGGTTCTGACGGGTGAATGGGGACACGTCTGGTTATGTGGAGGGTTACATGGAAGATGGAATTCCCTGAGGGCTGGAAGGGGGACCTTAGGACAGTTAGGATGGGCTGGATTAACTGCTTGGGCAAGATCTCCTTGTAATGAGGCCTATTGTAACTTCTGAAACCGACAAGTCGAAGCCTTCTCCCAGACGCCTTCTGGAAGACTCCCTCCTGGCACCACAGACTCTGGTCCCTGGCTCCCATTCTTTCCACTGCCCAGCCCACGTCCTCTCATCATCCAGCTGCCCAGTTCTCCAGCTCCTGATTCCTATGGCCCTTGCCCAGCCCTCACCTCTGCCAGGAATTCCTGTGGCCATCACCTGGCATGCTCCTGAATGCCATCCGTCAATCTGGACACAACCTTCTGTCTATCACTTGTCCCCATTGTACCTGCCATTTAGCCTCCTCAGCCTCCCAGTCCCTGCTGCCACCCCAGCCTGATTTCTGCTCTCTGGAGGGCCCTTCTCTCCCCTCTCTGTGTCCACAACCTTCACCTCATGCAGTGAGTCAGCTTGATTGTTTCATCTTCCTTAAAGTCTTTTCCGATCCCCATTTCCACTTCTGGGTCGAATTGACCACTGTCTTTGCTGCCTCCACTACAAGAACTTTTAATCACCATAATTATAAAACTATTAGACCTGGGTGATTTTTTTATGCCTATCTCTTCCTCTTCTGAACTGAAATAAATTTGGGCAAGACTATCTAATTATCTATGTAACTAGCTCCTAGAAGATACTGAGAAAAATGGCTGTGGGAGTCCATGAATAACTGAACGCATGAGCAAATAATGAACATGTGAATGGATTTATACTACCCAAGGCAATGCCACCCCCTCATTATATTTCCTGTCTACTCCACCCTGAGCTTTCTAAGGATCCATCATGTAATGCCACCCAGGTGCTACACTTCCCGACCCTCCTCGTCTTCATTCCCAATTGTCCTGGACCCTTGCAACCCCTCCACCATGGCTCTGCAACTTAAATCCAGAGACTCACGACAGGTGCCCACTTGAATGACACATAAGGATATATTCTCAAGCTTGACCCTTGGTGCTCTTCAAAATGACTTTGGGACTTGTTTTTTAGCTTCACAAATACAACTGTGGATCAGAGGGGCTTCCACTTTCTGTTCTAGTGTCATTTCCTGCCTGGCGATGACGAGGATTCTTACTCTTCCTGTGCCCTTCATGCGTTCCCCAGTTCCCCATCCATTTCCCTTCCCACACCTGCTCTGCCATCCACCTCAGCTACAACCTTGGCCCCTGGTGAGAGTCTTGGTTTACATCCATGTTCTTCTCACCATGTAGAAAACAAGGGCCACACCCAGTGTACCCACTCTGACCTCAGACAGCTCTCTGATGGTGAATTGTTTTGGTGGGTCGTGGCAAATGAAGTGTGAGTGGAGAAGCCAAACTGAGATTGCCACTCCCTCAACTACAGGGACAGAGACCACTTGAGAGTTCTGTTGGCCAAGAAATGAAGCAGTGGTACAGGACTCCAAAAACATGTATGGGTCCCTGAAAAGCATCAGGGACTGGCTCTGAGAGTCTAGACCCTTCCTCTGTTAGTGATTCAGGGAGTTAAGTTGGAGAGTAGGCTGGGAGGGACCCCGAGAACTAGGTGCAGGTGGGAGTTTACCTTCCAGCATCCGCTAAAAAGCATAGACTTTCCTGAGTGCGGTGCTTGGGACTCTGGGAATAGGGGATGATGGGGGAGGCAGAGGGTGGAAAACTGGGGGCTATGTTTAAGGATGGATAAGGTAGCTGGAGAGAACAAGGAGTAATTCAGAGAGCACATGATTGGGAGCAAGACTAGACTCAGAGACCAGGTCTACTCCCAGACCCCACAGGGCTGCAGGACAGAGGGCTGAAAGACTTCCAGATTCCGAAAGAGAAGGCAGGCTTCTGTAGGAGGTGCAAAGCCTCCTAGATGCTCTACTTCTCAGACTTGATTTCTCATTATCCCATAGTCTCCATCCACTCGCTGCCTCTTGGTTCACCAGTGTCCCTTTGATGATTAATTCTACAAGTCCACTTGACTGAGTTAAGGAATGCCCACATAGCTGGTAAAACAATCCTTCTGGGTATGTCTGTGAAGGTGTTTCTGGAAGAGATTAACACTTGAATCGGTAGACTGAGTAAAGGAGTTGTACCCTCATCAAATAAGGTTGGGCATCATCCAATCTGTTGAGGGTCCAAATATAACAAGAAGGTGGAGGAAGGTGAACTCTCCTCTTGAGCTGGGACATCCTATCTTCTCCTTCCTTCATACACTGGAGACCCTGGTTCTCAGGCCTTCAGACTGAGGGTGAATAAAGCCACTGACTTTCCTGGTTTGCCAGCTTGCAGACACTCAATCATGAAGCTTCTCAGCCTCCAAAATCATTCCCTAGTAAGTCTTCTTTTATATGTCTATATATGCCCTATTAATTCCGTTTCTCTGGAGAACCCTTATACAGTCACCTCCCAGCAATGTCTTTTCTCCCTGCTTCCTGGCTACCATCTCTGGACAGCCTACCCCACTACTATCTGCCAATCCAAGTACATATGTCCCCAAAGTCTGGCTCAAGACAGCTTGTGCATCTGCCTGGTATTTGACAATGATCTTGCCCTCTTCTAAACCTACTGTTCACATATTCATTTTGCACTTGCATGCAGCACTCATCTTTTTTAAGACATCATTTATCACCCCAGTAGACCATTCAGGACAGAGACTGTCTTACTTCTCTGGCAGCCATCATCATCCAGCTCAGTGATAACATGCTCAAGCCTTTTTCCAGGTGAGACCAGATGAAGGTCAACTGAGGATACCTTGCTTCTCTTCAGCAGCCAAATCTTCTGTGCCCATGCACTGGAGTGAGGACATGGGGAAGGAAAGAGGCCTCGCCTAACTACAGGAGCAAGGATGCCTTTCCTCACTGGCCTAATGAACCTGGCCTTCTAACATCTCAGGGTCAAATTCCACGATCCCTGGCCCCAGCCCTGTTAGGTGCAGGACAGGCTGAGTAAGTTGTCTGCAGGGCATGCCAAACAAAGTTAGCTGCAGGATGACCTGGCCACTCAAACCCTCTGTCTGGTTCTTTATCACCTGTTTGCTTCAAGCCAAACTCCCAAGCCACCACTCAAGGCCGAACACTTAACCCCCTTGTGCCAACAAGGCAGCTTGCAGACCCAGAGACCCCATTAGATTTGGGCTATAAAAACTCCCTCCCGCCGGGCCCCACTCTCTTGCTTTCTCTGTCTCTCTCTTGCTCTCTCTCTCTCTCTCTCTCTCTCTGTCTCTCTCTTGCTCTCTCTCTCTCTCTCTCTCTCTCTCTCTCTCTCTCTCTCTCTCTCTCTCTTTTCTCCTCTGTTGCACTGCTGCAATAAAGATCTCTTGGTTTCTCTAAGTGTTGTGGTCACTTTTCTTTCAAGCCCCGCAACTAGAATGGCCCTGTCTCTGCAGGAGGATGGACACCAGAGGAAGGGCCCTGAAGCAGAATTTTCTGATTTGCTTCTAAACTCGGGGTCAACCAGACAAATCATCAACTGTATCCAAAATGCATAGAAAGTTGGTGACTGCCATCTACTGTTTTTGTTTTCCTGCTGAGAAAAAGCTCTTCTTCTGTATAAAGAACCAAAAGAAAGGTTCATAAAAACCTTGAAATAAACATCTGTGGTCTATGCCAACACAGAGCTGACTGTGTAGCAGCAATCAAAACAGCCCACAGGGTGTTCAAGGGACAGAGCAGGGGAGCCAAAGAACAAAAGCCAGAACTGCCCCATGGCGGATCAATAAATTGGATGCTGTCCACACAGAGAGGTTTGCAATTTTTAAACATCAGTGAAAGAATTGCAGAGAGCCTGTGAAAATACAGCTTCCCTGTATTGTCTCCATGATAAGACTCTGAAACAGATGGTGGGCCAAGAAATTTATATTTTTTAACAAGTCCTTAGATAATTGTAGTGCAAAAGACCCATGGGTCACACAGTGGGAAACATGGGTTTAGAATGGCATAGTTCCTTCCACATCTACCCCCCAACAAAGGGCTGAGACAGCACCACTGATAGGAGAGAAAGTAGAGCTTCTTATAACCAGGGGCAGGTGGAGTCTCTGTGACTGCCACGCATGCTCCACAGCCAGGACACAGAAGCTCCCCTGGACACCCAAATATACTTTCAGTGTGTGGTACAGCTGGTGTGCAAACACGGCCCCTGTGAGTGATGCCTCCAGGTATTCACGTGCTTATGTAGACCCCGTCCTCCCTGAGTCGAGGCTGGCCCCATGGCTCACCATAACCACTAGAATATAGACAAAGTGCTGCAAAACTAGCCTCATGCCAAAGACTAAAGTAGGACTAGAAACTGCTGCTTTTATAGTTTTGTATAAAGTCCAACGACCCTGAGGGAAACATACAGAAAGGCCACATGGAGAAGCTTGGGGGCGGGAGGAGGGAGAAAGGAAGAAAGGGTGTGTGTGTGTGTGTGTGTGTGTGTGTGTGTGTGTTAGGAAGAGGGAGGAAGGGGGAAAGAGACCCAGACACACCAGTGTCCCGGCTGAGTCCAGTTTTCTCTTGGCCTCTGCCAAGGTACCAGACATGAGTGCACCAGCAGGTAAGTTCCAGCCTAGTCAAGCTCCCAGCCACATGCAGCCCCAGCCGATGTCATATGCAGCAGAGGAACCATCAAGCTCAGTCCGTCAATCCACAGGAGAACTAATTTCCATAAAACCCGTTCCTATTATGTGCCATGATTTAATAATTATCTAGTGCTACCCCAAAACTCAGAGGCTTAAAAGTCAAGTCAGATGTATTAGTTCTCACAATTCAGAGAACATGGTACGTAATAAGACCTAATTTATGTAAATACCTTACAAAGGACTTTCATGTTCCTTAGGTTCTTTTATCCTGGCAACAGCGCCATGAGTTAGGAAGAGCAAGCATTTGTGCTGTTCCCCCATCTGCAGTGTTTTTAAGTGACATATTTAAGATGACTAAATTATTTAGTAGCAGAGCTGATGGTGTGATGTCAAATACAGGACTGTGTCTTTGCTGGCCCAGTCAGTGGCCCTGAGGGGTTGCTGGAGGATGGAGTTGGCAGTTGGCAGTCAGTCAAGAGCCAAAGAGAAGATGGCTCAGATGGCCAGATGTAAAAGAAGAGGATTTGAAAAGAGTCTCCTTCAGAGAAGCTGATGGAGTAGGAATCTGGGACACAGATAAGGAGTAACACTACGGTAATTCGTGGGGATTTAAGAGCACGGTGACAAATGGTTGTAAAAAAACACTCCTGATCTGACTGGCTAGCTAAATACGAGAGTGCAGATGCCAGCCTGTCTGCCCTGAGGGACTGGCCACCCACTTCACACTGGTCTCCCCACCCAACCAAAGCTCATGCCTTCATCATGCAGGGTCTGCTCCAAGGTAGCCATGCTTCTCAGCTCTGTCGGTGGCACGGATGTGTCTTCAGAGAGACTGTGACTCTTCTCACAACTCGACCTCAGTGTGCCCTCCAGGGGCACAGATTTGGACCAGAGAGAATGAGGAATCCTGCCACAGTGGGTATGATGACAGATGTTGGGGAAACAGTTATCCCATCCATCACACACCCTCCTGCCTTCCGTCCCTTCCAGGAGCTGATAACAAAGTGCTACTCTTTGTCCCATTCCTACCATGAGCCTCTTCTCCAGCCTCAGATTTCCTTCCTACAACTGGTACACATATCCTCATAGGTGCTGAGGGCTCTAATCAGGCCCAGTCTTCTGTGCCTTCCCGTGAGACAGCTCCCTTGGGGCTCTCAGGCTCTGGTCCACAGCCCTAGAAGAGGTCACCAGCTCCTCAGAGGTACTCATGCATTAGAACAGAGGCGGAGGTGAGCTCCTGAGGGCCACGAGCACTCTACCACAGGGAGAGCTGCCCCACAGCCCTCACCGCGGATGCTTGTTGCTTCTGGGTGTGTGTGCTCTGTGTGTACATCTGTGTCTCCCTCGGGGAAGCCTAGTCTATGCATAGTGCAGGTGGAACTGGTCATGAATTTTATATCCAGAAAAACTGAGGAAGGCGGGGGTGTGAGTTGCAAAAGAAAAAAATTGGGAGAAATCTATTTCTTTTGAAAAACTCCTCCCTCCCCCATTGCCAGTGTTGGAGTGAGTTAGTAAACAGCCTTTCTATACTTACTACAGAGACAAGTATTCAGAATCGGAGGAAACTCCTTTGATGAAGGCACAAATGGGAAGAGAAAGGAAGACGTTGTGGAGACAGGTTGACAACATGACACCATGATGAGACACAATGAACACAGACCACTGGGGACATCCACTTGGGGCCCTGGCCTCAAGCAGATGGGTTTCCTCTGACAATTCTGGGCCTGTGCTCGAGGCAGCGACTGGCTTAGGGGGGGACTCAGGGGTAGGCTGGGGAGGGGATTCTATCTGAGTCCACATGTGTGGCCATCTACCCAGGAGAGAGAAGATCCCAGCTGCCACCCTGCTCTCTGGATGGCAGGGCAGCCTGTCTGGCAGTGTCTCTGGGAGACTCGGGGGACCCAGGGAGGAGCGTTCATATCCTGGAGTGATTCCAGGAGCTCATTAAAGACACTTTTATGATTTAGGGACTTTAACAGTATCAGTGTCTACCATATGATATTCTTATTCATAACGACTAGATCTTACATTTAAAGCATGATTTTATTCTTTCAAAGTATGTCTTCATCTATACTTCCTTTACACATGCAAGAACCTTAAATAGGGAAAAAATAATAATAGCCCCATTTGGCAGACGAGGACATGGGGGAACCTGCTGGTTTGATAGAATTAGCAGCTTAGATGTTATCAGTTAGCAGTTCAGATGGTTCTAGAACTAGGTTCTCAAAACTACTGTCTCTCTAATGAAGTGGTTCTCAACCTAGTCTATGTTCTAGATCCCCCTGGAGAGCTCTTACAACTCCAGGCTTCAGGCCTTCCCATGCCCCACCCCACCCAGGTCCTCTAATTTATAGCTGCTGTGGGTGGGATCTAAGCCCCAGTGAAGCGGAGAATGACATCATCAGCCTCACCCTGGGAAATGCAGAGTCTCGGGCCCTACCCCAGACCTAATGGATCAGAATCTTCATAGTCCCTATGCACATTAAAGTCTGAGAACTGGGCTAGCATATCTGCAAAATCCCACTAGCCAGCTGTGTCTCCACTGCAGTTGAGGAGACTTTCGTTCAGCTTTACTTGGCAAGGCTTAAGCTGCAAGGTGTGTTGTCAGAGTTTATGAATGAAACAAACTGAAAATTATTCAGATTTCCTAGAAAGAGCAGAGGGGAAAGTTTTTCAAATGGTGTGTGTTGCGGGGGGTGGGGTATTACACCTGTTGAAAGGCAGGTGCCCAGTGTGCCTAGCTGTCCTGCCATCCACGCAGACACCTCTCCCAGCTTGTGGATGCTCCCCCCACCCCCACCTGCTCAGCTCCACTCACCCTCTGCAGACTTGGAAGGAGAGACCACAGGGCTCTTTGTCTCTGCCTTCACCGGGCTCTGTGCTGGGGAAGCAGGTGCTGACTTTTCAGGTGAGCCTGGCTCTTCTGTGGCAGCCTCCTTCTCTCCTGAAAACACAGAAAAGCACCTCAGCACCGGGATCAAATACTGGCCAGATGGGTGGAGAGAGAGGATGCTAGCCACGCTGCCATTTTCTAATTGGTCATCATTCCTCCTGGCGGAAAATGAACCCCCTGGCTGAGGTCAGCCAGAAGCTCCCGCTCCTGCTAAGCTTTTATTTCTGCTGTTTCCTTGGGGAGGAAAATGGGAGAAGAGTGATCTTGTTTCTTTCATCAGAGCTTATGTACCAGTGCAACAGGTCATTCCTGAAGGGACAGCAGAATGCCCCCTCCTCTCTGTCCTGTCTCTGAGGAGGACCAGCCAGATAGGCACATCCATGGGCAAGCGCCAGCCCCAAACAAGCACTGACTCCCTTTAAAAACACCCGTGATTTGTTTGTGTGTAGCTACTTTGTTAACTCAGCAAATTTACATGTCCTGTCCAAACAATCCCTAGGGATAACAAGCACCATATTTTTCTGTTCTTCCAATTGGTCCATGAGAACTGCAAGCCAGCCAGGCAAGCTTCCATTTTGTGCTTTGGAAGAAGGCGGACCCTGGGTGAGGAGAGGTGGTGGAGGAAAACGCTGCCCTGGTGAATGACAGCTTACCCTAGTGGACACTGCCAAGGGCTGAAGTATGTCTCAGATTCCGGGTGTTCTTAAAGCAAAAAAAAAGGGACGGCTCAATTTGGCTGGAGTGGGGAGGGTGGTGGGGAGGCTTTCTTGGCTGGAGGGGGATTTGAGAGGGAGCTGGCAGTATTGATGACTTTAGATCAGGCTAGCAAGAAGGGAAACAGTGCCAGGAGGGGACACAGGCATGGACCAGGGCACGCATTCTATCACATATCTGGGAGTCAATATGGAGAGACGGGTTTGAGTGAAGACTCTGAAATTAAGGAGGAGTTAGAAAAGACATAAAGGTGCCAGGCTCAAAGGCTTACATCAGGCCTGACGGGTCATTAATGATAATTATGACTCTTATCTTATTCCAGCTAATGTTAAGTTGGTGTTTGCCAACCTAAGCCATATTTACAGGCACCATTCTGAGCACTTTATACAAGCTAACTCTTTATACGGAGGTGAAAGGGCAAATGAGGTCATGCAGCCACCATGTAACTGTGAAGCACAGAGCAACAGAGGCATTACTGGGATTAATAAATAAGTGGAATATTATTTGGTGATGGGGCAGGAAGTCCTCCCTGGGTGGTCCTGAGCTCTGCCCTCTCCCCTGGGAGATTTCCAAGCCATGGTGCCCCGGGGTTACTTACCATCCAGTTCTAGTTTCTTCCTCTCCACCTCTTTCTTGTACTCCTCCAGCTCCTGGTCGGTGAGTTGGCTGAAGGGGTTGGGCACCGTCTCCTCTGAATCATCTTTGGTATCCGCGTCACCCTTGGACATCAGCTGGCTCTCTGTCGACTGAAAGTTAACCACAGAGTGTGTGTCGCTCTCTGAACGCCGCAGATGGGGCCCAAGCCAGGGCCTCCTTTCACACTCAGGTGGCTGCCAGCAGTCTTGCTAGCCATAGCGTGGCATGCAGCTCCTTGGAAACAGCTCAGGGCCTCGTGGTAGGGCTTGTTCATTCCTCCCCACTGCTACCTGATCACCAGACCCAGATTTTGCAACTGCCTGGATGAATAATACAGGGAGGCCACTCTTTGCCCCTGAAATAAAATCAAAGGATGCTCCCAAGCAGGAGGAAGATGCACCTTTATTGCAATCCCTTCTATGGACACTTCCAAGCCATTACTATGTAAATGTACAGTCAGTGGCCCAAAGTCAGTAGGCAAGCCCAAGCCTAGCAGGCAGAGTGTTGGCTTGAGCAAGCTTCATGCCAGCCATTCCCCACCAGAGCCCCTGCCCACCCCCCAACAGCAGTGCAAACCCAACACACAGCAGTAAACACAGCAAACACAGCAGCCGCAGCATTCTTAGTCCAAGCTATGAGTTCTGTTTTGCGCATGGTCATAGGTTACAAAGGGGCAAAGGTCCTGAGTCTCGGATTTCCAACCTGCAGGTACCTTCAGGGACACTGGCAAAATCGCTCCATTTCACCACCCCTGTGAGACCCTCGGCTCTAGAGAGCTAATCAACCAGACATTGTGAGCCTCCGGAATCCTTTGGCTACTCTTGCCCAAAATAGGGACTAAAATCCAGACTCCATTGCCCTTTGTCCTAATTGAGCATCCTCATCATGGCCTTTAAGAATGCAGTGCTCTGGAGCAAAAGAAAGTGAAGCCCAGGGGCACTGAACCCAGAGAAGCCAGGTCTTCTGACAAGAGGCCCAGGGGGCTCCTTCCCAAAGGGAGGCGGAGGTAGGCCTATTGCAGGAATCAGAGTCAAAGGAGCCAGATTCTAAGATGAGGGACTCAAAGGAGAGCCCCTGGTATAAATGGCACAGTTGTTTTTCAGCAATTTTGCTTGCTGTATTGACCTTTCACCTCCCCCAGAATCATAGGCTATTTCCATCCTTGACCCTGTGGCATGTTCAGTGTTCTTCATGTGGCTGAATTCGGGTGGGTGGGAGTTGGATGTAAGGATGTAACATACACACTTCTCCTTGCAGTGAACCCCCACCTTGTGGGCTGCTGCCTGATCTAAAACCGTCACATCATCTCAATTTTCTTTGTAGAGAACATTTTCTGGACTTCCCCACTTTTTACTAAAGAAAATTCCATGCCCATTGCTGCCTTGCCTTGAGCAGCAATGACTTCAAACAAGCCAGAATTCTGAACTTGCTAAATACTAGACAAGAAAGATGTTGTTCTAGCTCAAGCACTCAAGCACCAAAAAAATGACTTTGCCAGGCACTGTGGCGCATGCCTGTAATCCCAGCAGCTTAGGAGGCTGAGGCAAGAGGATTGCAAGTTCAAAGCCAGCAGCAACTTACTGAGGCCCTTTCTCAAAATAAAAAATAATAATAATACTGAAAAGGGCTGGGGATGTGGCTCAGTGGTTACGCATCCCTGGTACAAAAAAATAAAAAGAAAAAACACCAAAATAAAACAATGACTTTATGCTTTCTTAACCTAAGTGGGGTTGTGTGGGCAACTGACTGCCCTTCCTTCCCTTCAGGAGCACACACCCTGTGTCCAGGCCCTCTGGGGGTCAGGAGCATCTTCCCAGAACTCTGGCCAGATGATGCCATATCCACACATAGAGGTCAGAAACACTCAGGGCCGTGCAAGCCTGGTGCACCTGAGAGCCACCAGCCCTCCACAGGGTACTAACAGAGGCCTGAGCAGGGTACCAGGGTGGAAGGTACGGAGCTGGCCAGCAGCACTCCTAAGAACAAGCTGGACAGCAGCTTCCCTGCCCAGTGCCTGCAGAGGGCAGGTAGACACTGTCTTCCCGGGACCTCACAGCCCCCGTGAGTGGACCTCCATTCTGCAGCAAGAGCATGGATGCCCAAGAGCACAGAGGAGGATGGGCATGAGGACTCAGAGGTCCTGCTGCCCAGCCCCAGGCACCAAAGCCCCAGAAGGCAAAAATGTCTCCCCTCCAGCCAGGGGCGGACTCTGCTGTACCGGGCTTCGGCTCTTCTCAGCAATGACGCTGGCCAGGAGCTGGGACTGAGGCCCTGCCGACTTCACATCTTGCCGATTTTGTTCTCGAATCTATGTGGAAAGGAGAGAAGGAGGGTGCGGCATCAGAGTGTGGAGCTTGCCAGGGGGCCTGCTGGGATCCAGTGTGGTCTGTGACTGGAATCTAGAAGGGCCCTGCAGGGTGAGGGAGCCCGTCCCCTGTAAGAGAAAGTCCCCAGGTCTGTTCCCGAGTGAATTCACAGTTCATGTAAATCAGAGAAGCAACTGTGAGGACAAGAAGAGGGAAGGGGACACAGAGGGAGGGTCTCAAATTTTAATATTCCTAAGAAGCCCATGAGGACTCTGTTTTAAATATAGATTCCTGGCCCTCCCCACACCTACACCTACTGAGTCTGAATCTTGATGCGGGGTGGAGGTGGGGAGGTGCAGTGACCCAGGAATCAGACAAATGCTGCAGGGAAACTCAGCCACAGGCTGAACACTGTTCTGGGCACTACTGGCCCGTGGGCAGCCACAGCTCCAGTTTTAAAGTAACATTAGAAATATGAGTGGATTATCAGGGGAAGGTGCAGAAATAAATATCAAGGTTCTCAAAGTCTTAAAAATAAGACAAATGGCATAAAATGTATAGAAACTCATGTAGTGGGTGGGTCTTGCAGACATACCCAATGAGCAATGCCCGCAGCCCGCTGTGGGAGGGGCTATCTAGGACTCTCTTGGCTATCCATATATGGTAGCTTCTTTCTTTTGTGGCACATCCCAGGTGCTGGTAAGGTGGGCATGTCTGGGAACTCAGCCTGTGTTTGCAGGACTGAGGTCCCCTTGTGGGAGGGGAGAGAACGAGGCCAGCAGACACCACCTTACCTTGTTCCTCATGTCCAGCACTTCTTGGGGGTCGGTGTAGAGAGGCACAAATTGGTTGGGGTTTTCAATCCGGATTGGCATGCCACTGCTGGATTTCTCCACCTCATCAGCCTTCATCCACTGCACGAGGCAAGGCCAGGTGGGTAAGATAGAGGAACAGGGCCCACAGACCCTCCCCAGTGACCCGCCCCTCGTGATCTGCGCCCACTAGTCTATGCAGAAGTTCAGCAGAATTATTCATAGATGATCTCTCTTCTTGGTCCTCTTTGACGCTGTGACAGATGGGTGACAGATGACCTGGCTGCCAAAGAAGGCCTTAGGTCATAACAAACACTGGAGGGTAGGGATCAGAACCTTGGTAACCAGCTTAGACAGGCGACCACTTGGGTTTCAGCATTAAATAGCTCAATCTGAGTTTCAAGGGCTTGGTGGAGAGCTATTCTATATGGCTGCCAGGTACTTTAATGTAAACAAAAAATCAAATTGAGAGTCTGTGTGTCTGAGAGAGAGAGGAAGAGTGGGAGTGAGAGGGAAGGTAACTTAATACGAGACAAGCCCCCTGACCTCCTGGCTTTGCCTCAAATTTACAATTGAAATGTTGGATATTCACCCTGGTATTTCCCAGCAGCCCCCTTTGGACATGAGACCAAGAAGTAAAAAAAATCAATTGTTCCAGGGGAGAGTAGCCTAGTCCAGCTGCCCTCTAGAGAAATCTACCCCTCAGACCAAAAATTTAGCACAGAGATGCAAGAAAGAGGTGGTCAGGCCAGGGGTGGGAAGTGTTGAGCTGTTGTTCTCAGAGGCCCCACAAGAAGCCTGAGAGGCAGCTGCACAACCTTGGGCACTGGGGCCATTTGTTCTGCTCCCTTATAAAGCTCTTAACCCCCACAAATGCAGCACCCCCCACCCCACCCCAGCCTGTTCTGGCTTCCCCCTTACTGTGGTCTTGGGCCGGGGGCTGCCCATGCTCCTCTGGACCTCGTCAGCCACATTGACCCGCAGGTAGGTATTGGGCGTGTTGAGCCAGCGGGTCTTCTCCTTCTGCTGCTTCTGGGCATGCTGTCGCAGGGCGGGGACAGGGGCACCATCCTCCTCAAACACAAAGGCAGTGACTGTGGCTGGGATCTCCACCTCACTTTTGTGTTTGGTTTTCTCTTGAACAAAGGGGTGGCGGTACGGGTAGCCTGTTCTGTAGCCCTAGAAAGGACAAAAATAGAACCACTCATTATAGAGGAGGAAGATCAGAATATGTACTTGTGTTTTTGAACACACGCACGTGCCACACTTTGCCCCATTCCACTTATAGACTGTTTCCACTTATAGACTGTTTCAACTCAAGTTTCCATAAGACAACCTAGGTGTGGCCATTCTCCTAAGATATTTCAGAATTGTTTGCTCCTAAGGGTCTCCAATCAGGACTGAGAAAATTCCTAGGACCTTGTGGTTCTCGGAGTATGGACACATACAACTCTTTATTCACACAGAGTCCCCAGTTTCATCCACTCTGGTGATTCTCAACCCTGGCTGCGCACTGGGATCACAGAGGGGCTTCAAAAAATACTTGTGTCTGGGGCCTTAATGCAGAGCTGTGGACTTGACGGGACGATTGCCTGGCTTCGGCCATGGGAGCATTAAAAGCTTCTCAGCTTATTCTAAGTCACCCCTCCCTTCCTCGACTCTGAAGCTTCTGAACTCCTCCTAGAGTCCTAAGATTGGACTCAATAACATTTTTGTCTCCTTAAGCAAGACCACGTCCCCACAGGCAGAACTGACCACAGATCAGTGGGAACAAACACTCCGGAAATTTGGCATCTGCCAGAGTGATATTTGGCTCTCCTTGTCTTCTTCTTCTACTACTTTTTAAAATTAAAATGACATTAAGGTATTTCCTGATTATAAAGAAAATATGAGCCCATGAAAAAAAATTAAGCAATATAAAAAAATGAGGAAAAATGTGAATTTCACAAAAGATAACCACAAAAATTTTTTTCTGGTCTTCTCTGTATACATATGTGGGTATGTGTACATTTGATTATTAGTAAAATTGAATAGTTTTAATTACATATAGTGGCCACTTGAAGTCTTCCTTTATAAATCATTATGCTCCCAGCTCATTTCCTGTTGAGCTGGTTTTCCTTTTCACACTGATACATCTCTTTTAACACTAAGAGTATTAATCTTTGGCTGTCAGCTAATGTCGCAAACATCTTCCCCCTTCATTTGATGTTCAGCTTTGTCTATGGCAGGGGAATGATTTATCAAACTGCAAGTTTTAATTGTCTCATGGAATCATACCTGTCAATATTTATTCTTACAATTTCAGACTCTTGCCATGCTTGACAAGGTCTATCCCAATGTTTTTAATACCTCTGTGAATTCACTTTTGTATTTAAATTTTTGATAACTTGGGATTTTATCTTATTGAAAATAATGAAGCAGCCATGTTCTTTCCCACATGGCCAGAAGTCTACCTTTTCTCACTGATTTGTACAGTGCCTGCTACCTCTGTGAATTTTCATGTATTTTGGGTTTATTTCTGGATTCTCTAAGCTGTCACAAGGGTTTGCTTGTCCAAACTGTTTAGGAACTGCTCAGTTACTAAAGCTTTATCCTACTTTACCATGGGGTGGAGCTAGTGTCCCTAATTATTTCTTTTTATAGCATTTTCCTAGTCATTCTGAATTTCACATTGAAAGTATTTTTTATGTCCTTTTCCCTTCCCTAGTTTTTGACAGAATCACATTCAGTTTGTAGATTGATCTTGGGGTTGTGACCTCTTTACCTATGAACAAGCATAAGTTATATTTTTTTCATCGATTTCAACTTTTCTGATGTCTACTGTTAAAGTTTTGTGGTTTCCTTTAAATGAGGTTTGCTTAATGTTTATGATTTTGTTGCCTTTGAGAATACGATTTTTCTATTATATCATTAGCTATTTTGTGTGTGTGTGTGGATGTGTGTGTGTGTGTGTGTGTGTGCGCGCATGTGTGGTGCTAGGGATCAAACCCAGGGCCTTTACATCACACATGCTAGGCAAGTGCTCTATCACTAAGTTACATCCCTAGCCCCCATTATATTTTCCAAGTAGTTAACATGAAGATACAAAAATTAATGATTTTTGTATATATTTTCAAAACTGACCACCTTAAAATACCCTCCTTATTTCTAATTTTTTAGTTGATTTTGGGGGAATTCTCTAAGCAGGTAAGCATATTATCTGTTCCAAATAGTCATCTTATTTCCTTTACAATATTTATGCCTCTTATTCTCATATCTCACTGCCTGGGATTGAGTTCAATATTATTTCAGAACAATATTAAGTAATTGTGCTGAAAGTGGGAATCATTGTTTTATTTCAAAGTTCCTTGGAATACTTCTATGGTTTTACCATAATATTGGCTCTTGTTTTGAGAAAAATCATTTTAATCATGTTAAATAAGTATCTTCCAGTTCTAACTGGTAGATAATATTTTTATAAATTGATATTAAATTTTTATCCATTTTTTTATATTTATTAAAATCTTCAAAAAGGTTTCATCCTTTGGCCCTTCAATATTGGGAAATATATTTAAAGTCTTATAATATTCAACCATGCTTGAATTCTGGGAATCAGCCCTTACTTAGTTAATGGGTGTTATTATTCTAACATTATGTTCTATACTACTTGTTAGTTTTCAGGCAACATTTTTCATCCATATTCAAAGTAAATTAGTCTGAATGTAATTTTTATGGCTTAGCATCTGTTATGAATATTAGGTCCTCCAAAAGCTCATGTGTGAGAAATGCAAAAAGGCTTAGAGGTGAAATGATTGGGTTATAGGAGCCCTAACCCATGCCTTAACCCCATGCCTTTGGGGCATATATTTTGTATCTGGTGAGTGGAGTCTCTCTGCTTCCTGGCCATATCCTGAGCCATTTTCCTCTGCCATGATGTTCTACTTTACTTTAAGCCCTTAGAAATATAGTCGGCCATCTATGATCGAAGACCTCTGAAATCATGAGCCGCCCAAACATACTTTTCCTCCTATAATTGTTCTTGTCAGGTCTTTTAGCCACAGCAGTGAAAAAAGGTGACTAAAACAGTATCCTCCTTTCACTCTTCTTTGACACCATTTAAATAGCATGAGAATTGTCCGTTTCCTAAAGGTTTGAAAGAATTCCTGTACAAAACCATCTAGTCCTGATGCTTTATTTAGATGGAGATTGGTCAGTGCACAAATGGTAGAAAGAATTGTATTTTCATTGTGGACTGGACCTTTCATCATTACAAAGTGACCCTCTTGATCAATCTGGTAATAAGGTAAAGATGACTTGGAGGAAATGAAGGCAAGAAGAAGAGATTTAATTATCATAATGGCCTTGACATGATAAAGGGGGCCTGAGGAGGTAGCAGAGGGAACAGGGAAAATGAACCAGATGGAAGTGCTAGGAGGACAGATTTCATCTTTTCCGTCTCTGAGCAATCTAAGAGGTTAATGTCTCCTGCAGCATTTAACCCCTCATTTTAAGTGCTTTCCTCTTGTTCTTAAATTTTCTCCTGTTCATCAACTAAATTGTTAGCCCCTAGAAGAAGGAAGAATGTCTAAAATTTTTTTGTATCCTTTAAGGAAGCAGACCGCTTATAGACACACACCAGTTTAATTCCTTACCTGATGGATTCATCACTGCCACAGAATATTCTTATAAAGGATAAGGAAATTAATAATATTATGTGCTTTCTGCTTTGAAGTCATAAGATTAGACAGGCAGGACTAACTACTTAAGAGGGGTGAACTACGCCCCAATACGACAGCAGCTCTGACTGTAAGAAGATGTGCTCTGATTTTTGCTGGATTACTATTTCTTATAATAATGTGCAGATATGACATCCACAGCACTTAGTAGGGAGTGGCAAAAGCCATCACTAAAGAAAACTCAACTATTTTTAGGAGGGCCACAAATGCCAAGTTAAATTGCCCATCAGTGAAGCCCTCAATGACTTGATCGTGATGTTGGCAGTTTCTGTGCCACCTTATGCCTTGCACTGCCTGGTTCCAGAGGTGAAGGTTCCATACACTGGCCTGGAAGGGCAATGGCAGGGGACTCACCAGATTGTCCAGCATCCTCATGAGGGCTTCAAACTCGTGCTCCCCCAGCCGGCTCTTCTGCATGGGCCCAAAAGTACTCCCAGCCCACTGCACAGAGCCGACCTCGTGGGGCCGGTGCTTCTCCTGCTCCAGGAGGATGAGGTTCTCCACTCCCCCAGCACTGGACAGAGCTGACACCTGCAGCAGAAGCAAAGAACCCTCAACCCATGTGCATATAGGGGCCCCTGCACTTCCTACGCTTCTGCACAAAATAGGACACTGAGGGCCATGAGGTGAACTTAGAACTAGAAATACCCGGGAAATTGAGGAAAAGCCACTCAAAACTCATCGGACTTGCAACTATTTCCGGGGAATGAGATATTAGTAATTACTTTTCTAATTTCAGTTTTTAGAGACCGCAGAGAAGAAGCCAAAAATAGCAAGTGTTAAACCTTAGGAATAAAATAATACAGGGAACTGAAAATTTACCTGGGATACAGACCAACTTAGAATTGTCATTATTTCTGAGGAGGCAAGATGAGATTGGAAATGGCTGTAAAGGGAACTTCAATTCTTGTCTGTAATAATTTATTTCTTCAAGAGTTAAATATTTGAATCAAAAAGGTTATTAATATTTGTTAAATCTGCCAGGTGCAGTGGTGCATGCCTGTAATCCTAGCAACTTGGGAGGCTGAGGCAGGAAGATCACAAGTTCAAAGCCAGTCTCAGCAACTTAGCTAGTCTCAGCAACTTAGCTGTCTTAAAAAGTCAAAAGGGCTGGGGACAGTGCTGTGCCTCTGGATTCAGACCCTAGTACAATCTGAGTGGTAGATGTCTATTGTTATTCTCTTTATTTTTCTGTATTTAAACACTTTCTCTGTCTCTGTCTCTCTGTCTGTCTGTCTCTCTCTCTCTCTCTCTCTCTCTCTCTCACTGTGTGTGTGTGTGTGTGTGTGTGCACGTACACGTGAATCAAGTCACTTGAAAAAAAATAGTGTAGCTTTTAGACCAACCAGTGAAAATTGGTCTAAAAGTGTAACCTGATGGGAAGAGTTAACAGGTCTAAATAAAGAATGCATCCTCCATGATAAGGTTAGCCAGTCAATGAAATCCCCAAAAAGAAGACAGGTGAAGTGTCACTATATGGCCAGGTATGGTGCATGGGGCCAGACAGCTTTCATTTATGGACTTGTAGTATTTCTCTCACCATCAAAGCTCCATGGGGAGGGGATGATGCAGGTGGTTGCAGGTCATGGATGTGGAGTATTGGGAGAAGAAGTATGTGTATAAAGCAGGCAGTTTTAGAATAATCCTAAAAAAAACATTTACTTACTAAACTAATCTTTTTTTCCAATTCCATGCTTATCTGACTGTTATATTCTATGGACTCCCACATACCTACCACTCAGATATGGCTGGTCAGGATTTGGATGGATCAGTCTGGTTACAGAGATGGAGAGTGGCTTCTGAGTAGTTTCACTAGTGAGTCAGTGTCCCAAGCTACCCATTAATAAATGCATCTACATCCTGAGGAAGACTGGATACCACATGTAAGCCTGTTTACTACAGGGGAGCTGCCCTAAGCACATAAACTTGCAGTGTGCTGGCATTTTGTGACTATATTTTTTTACTGAAAATGAAAGGATCCATTTACCCTGCTGATAAATAAACGCAAGCCTATAAACCCATGAGGGTCTGGACAGCCTGAGAGTGTGTGACATTCCAGGGTTAACTGCGGACCCTGTGCTACTTCTTGAAGGTCAGCCAGGTAGGTTTACCAGGTGAACCCCATCTCCTTGGGAAGAGCCAGAAGTAAGAACATATTCCACATTCTTTTCACCCAAGACACACGCCCATATGCCCATGTGACAGTTCCCACTGACCCTTACCGCCCTGGAAACGCAGTGCCGGGTATTATTTAAGGGCACGGAATTGGGTGCCAGATTGTCTGGGTTTGAATCCCTGTCATTTTCTTGTTATGTGACTTCGGGCAACTATGTCATCTTTGTGCCTCAGTTTTCTCCTCTGTTAAATGAAAATAGCAATGCCTACCTTGTGAGGAATCTTTAAGGCCATGATTGTAAAGAACTTAGAATAGCCCCTGGTCCCTAAGGAGTTCCACGTGAATGTTGCTGATAAATGAACTCTAAGATGCAACATCCCCTCAGACTGGTCATTAATGGAGGAGGAGGGAGGGAAAGAATGGCTCATAACCTTGCAAGGGCTGCCTCCTCCCACCTCCCTCTTCCTCCACCAGTTTCCATGGTGATGGGTAGCAGATGGAGAAGAACTGCCTGTGCATCTTCCCATCTGCCTGTCAGCAGAGCAGGGAACTGCCTCTCTCAGCTAGGGATGACCCAGTTTTCTGGAACCCCAAACTGATGGGGAGTAAAGAGTTCCCAGGAGAGCTGAACAGGCACTCAGCCTTTAACTACAAACATGACCACAGCCACGTCTGCTTGTTTACCAATGTGACTGAGGGAGAAAACGAGGCCCAGGGTGGAAACAGAGCTTCAGCACTGCCCCCTCTACCTCACATGACCCCAGTACAATCCCCGTAGCAGATCGCTGCTACCTGTGCTTTCCCATGTCCTAATCCACCACCTTCTGCTCTCATCATCTCTGGGTTTCTTCCACTTCTTCCGGCTCCATGCTTTAGAAGCCTCTCTGCCCCAACAGTTGGGAAAAAGCCACTGGAGCTTCTCTGGGGGTTGCTAGCCACATCGCCTAAGGTACTTTAACAAGGTCACATCAAACCAGTCTTGAACAGAAAGTGACAGCAGCCATGGGGGGCTGTCAGGGAGGGTGGCCGGCAGCACTGCCCTTTGATCACACATGACCACTCTGCTTTTGCTTAAGTTGCCCAGTGGCCACTTCCAGGGTCCAGGGCCTGGAAGACACATACTTCACTGTGCCGGGGCGGGGGTGGGGGGGTGGCGGGGACTCACAGGCATCTGTCTCCATCTATTTTTAGGGCTAAGCTGTCTTTTGAGGATGAGGAGTTTCCATGAGCTATTTTCTCAGGGAAGCCTCTTTCTTCTCCAGAGGCAAAATGTGGAGTCCTTGAGTGTTCAGGTGTGGGGAAGGGCCAGCGGCTTCCCTTTCTAGTGAGGTTCTGTTGGTTCTGACACCAGCCAATAGTCAGAATTCAGGGCCAGTATCCTTGATTGGGGGAAGGACACCACACCAGGGAGGCACCACCTGGCTCTGCCCACCTCCCCTGGGTCTCTGGTTCTGGCTATTTGGGGGCAGGGAGGTGGTCTCACACCATTTCCCATAAAACCTCTTTATCACCGGCTTCACAGCTTTCTTTTCAAAGAAAAGATAGTCTTCTAAAAACTACTGATAGAGCTCCACTAGCGATTATTCTGGATTCTTCTGGACTGATCTACTTCCTCCCAGAGTAATGCCTCAGAGAGAGGCAGCAGCCTTCGACTGAGCTCTGCTCTGCTGGGCTAGCCGGAGGGGGCAAACAGGACACCAAAACGACCCTGCACGCTGGGCACAGCTAGGTGCCGCAGGTGCACCCAGGTAACATGTAAGCATGGCATACTCACGATGACAATCTCTCCCTCTTCTAGCTGAAGAGTCCAAACAGCTCCCTGTCCTAGGTTTGACCCCCAAACGTTGGGTGGCCAGACAATGGTGATCGGTTTTGCCAACTCACAGAACTGACTCTAAATGTGAATTTTCAGAAGTGTGAAGTGATGCCATGATGAGAAAACAGAAAAGAGTGTCACAGGGCCAGGTGCAAAGGACTCCCCAACTCAGAGCCAGCAGGGCCACTGCCTTCACCCACAGGCACCCATCAGAGCCAACTCCTGGGCCCACTTCCCAGAGGGATGCGCTCACCTGTATCTCACAGGCAGCCTGCAGGTGGAAGATCTTATAAAATGCCTCCTCTACGGTGTCACCTAGAGCGACCATGCCATGGTTTCTTAGCACCAGGATCTGTGGAGGAGGAAAAAGCCAATTAAACCTCAAGCCTTCAAAACTTAAGAGGGAGAGATTTTTTATTTTATTTAGAGCACTTTCTATAGCCCTTCCCAGAGCCCCTCCCCCAGCTCCTTATTCATTCTCCCTAATCAAACATCCCAATGCCACCTTGCATTGAAATTGAAAAGGCTTTTTTTGTGGGGGGGTGGTACTGGGGATTAAACTCGGGGTACTTAAATTTGGGGGGACAATGCCTGGATTTTTAGGTGTCAGAGAACTCAGAAATCAGAAAAACTGGGTGTGTGTATGTGTGTGTGTGTGTGTAAACGAATGAATTTTTTGATGTCTAATACAAGAGTTCAACCTCAAAAGCATCTCTTGCTCCTGTGAATTAGTTGACTTAGGACCAAAACCCAAGAGGACAGTTCTTTGAGGTGGCTCTGCAAAAACAGGTAAGTGGCATCCCCTCTCTGGGCCTCAGGTTTTCACTCCATAAACTCAGTGAGGCCCTGGCAGCTCCAGGATTCCACAGTTCTGTGAAAGAGGCTACACTGGTCTCCCAAATTGATTTTATAGATGTGGAAATAGAAATCTTAAGAAACAGAAAGTCTTCCAGCTAATCGGAGGCAAAAATATGAACTTGAACCCTGAGGTTCTCACTATTGGTCCAATTTTTCAGTCTTAGCTGGAAGCAGGTGGATAGAGGAGGAGACAGAAATGAATTTACACCAAGAGTACCCATCCCCAAGGGCCAAGCCTATCTTCCCTGCCAGAAAGTTTACTTGATTGGTTTTTCCCTTGAGAACTCTCTAAAGCCAGACAGGGCCCACATGGGAGCTGAGATACAGGTCCATGGATCGGATCTGTCCTTGCAGAGCCTGGGCTGAGGCCTCGAGGCTCTCAACAGCACACCCTCTCACTTAAAACAGCTGCAGACCCTTTCTCTCAAGTCCAGAGAGATGGAGACAATGACTCTGGCCCACAAAAGACTGCAAACAGTGAACACCCCCTCTCTCAATTTCTTATAATACTTTAAAGTGTAAAAATCTCATCCCTGTCCTGACACTGCTCATGATACTTTGGAGGATGTTGGGAAAGAGAGGCAAGACTTCTCACCTGAGTTAGAGACAGGGAGACAGGGACTCAGGAAATAGACAGTGAGTGCCTTGCCAAGATGGTGGCAAGCAACCACCAACCCAGGCTGTTTCCAAGCTCAAGTGTGTGCTGTTGTATGTTAGGGCTTTAGACTTCACCCAAGCAGTAACGGTGTTCCACTTTTCTCTAGCAGGTTGATAATGAATGAATGAATGAATGAATGTGATAACACTCAAGTTTGGGGAGACTGCAGGGAAATAACATCCTCTATATTAGACATGGGGAAGGACAGAGAGTTGTTAGGGGGAGGCAACTGATCAATATGAAGCAAGAGTTATAAAATGTGCATCCCTAGAAATTTGTCCTAAGGAAATTATCTCAAGCATAGGAAGATTTAGTCAAAAGGATTTTGATCCCAATGTTGTTTATATGAAGAGAAAATTTGAGGGGGTGAAGACAAGCCTTCTGATATCCTACCCTAGAGGACTGCTCAGCTAATAGCAGTCAGCTATTCATATACGGCATAATTTAAAAATTTAAAATAGTGACAGAAAATGTTTAATGATAATACTATATTTTGCTAAGGGCAAAAAAGAGAACATATTTTATGATCCCAATTTTGTAGGTATATATGAGAACACTTAGGGTGTACACCAAAATCTAGTAGTGTGAAACCTATCTGCAACCTCTAAACATTCTCTAGTGAATACATGTCACTTTCGTGATGTCGGTTTTGACAACGCCACTCCAGAGCACCTTCCCAGAAGAGCTGAGCGAACCTTGCAGGTGGGGCCAAGGCACTTCTGCAGGTTGATGCGATCAGCTTCCTGCTCCATTTCCCCGTTGAAGTCATAATAGGCCATGTCCCCCACCAGCAGGGCATTGTGGGAGACAGGCAGGAGGCCACACTTCATGGCTGAGACCTGTAGGGAGACAATGGAATGGCTAGCACCTGCTGCCCCCAGTTCCACTGGCCTTTTCCACAGCCCAGCACAGTCCAGTTTTGCTCTGGGGCAGGCAGGGTCAGGGGAGCAGCTACAGAGAAAGGCCTGGGTCTCCTCCTCCACCGGCTGGGATCTGCTCTCATGCTTCTGCCTCTAATGTCAGTTTTCACACCAATACACCAGCTGTTAGAAATGCTGGGTACAATGATTCAAGAGAGCTGTTGCTGTCCTGCCCCAGCCCGGCTGTGGTCCTGTGACTCCAGGAAGGAGGGATGGGAGTTTGTACCAGGTGGAGCAGGCTCAAGATCCCCGGGATGGGTTGGAGAAAACACTCAGCTTTGGTTTCAGTGCAGAAACCGACATGTCTCTGCAAGGAAGACCAATGAGAAACCATTTTATGGCTCTGGGGCTGCAGAAGTGCCAGGAACCAGTGGTAAAGCACAGGTTATGACCCTGACTCCCACCTCTTATGAAGAGCAAGGAGCATGGAGGGAACCCTCACTCTACTCCATGAGTTGGCCTTGGGCTCTCCAGACACACATGCTTGGCACAACTCCATCATCAAGTCTTAGTCTTGCCTCAGGGAGAATCTTTCAGATGCAGGTGCCCTGGATCTGGCTGCTGTGCAGGGAGGTGACAGTGGATGAGGACCTCAGAGTGCCAGGAAAGCACCACTCACCGCTGCTGTGGCTGGCGTATGCAGGTGGATGACGCACCGAACATCAGGCCTGGCTGCATAGATGGCTGAGTGCAGACAGAAGCCCGAGGTGTCCACCGGGAAGCAGCTGCTGCCCTTCTCCACCACCTCTCCCAGGATGTTCACCTTGATCTGTGCCAGAGAAGAGTCTCAGAGTAACAGCATGGGTGGGGCCTTTCCTCCTCCCCCAGGAGGTGAGCCCTGCACTCACCAACCCTTCTATTCCCTATTCTAGACCCCAGGAGCAATGGCTGAGTTTGGTGTTGAAGGACAAGGACCCAGTCCTGCCCTCAGAGAGTGAACAATCTTTAGGGATCACAAGATGATATCATTCAGCAGGGGAAATGCTAGAACAGAGTTCCTTAGACTTTTCTGTGCATGTGAATCCCCTGTCAAAATGCAAATTCTGCATTTCTAGCACCTTCCTAAGTGATACCCATGCTGTGGGTCACGGACCCCACTTTGAGTTACAAGAATTTAGTCATTCACAGAATTCTCTAGAACTAGGTAGAAGGAGTCTTTAATCCCAGCAGAACAGGAGGATCAGAAGTCTTCCCAGAGGAAATCATGTCTAAATTGAGTCTTTTTATTTTTAAATTTAAAAATCATACACAAAGGTAAAGAGACCAGTATACTGCACACCCATTTACCAACCACCCAGAAGGCAGAGTTTAAAAATTAGTAGAACGAAGTCACTGGCTTTATAATCTACTTTTGACTCTAAAACTCACATGGTTATTTTGTGTGTGTGTGTGTGTGTGTGTGTGTGTGTGTGTCCAATCTCTTGCATGAGGAAACAAGAGGGAGAGAACAAGCTGTGGCTGGCCATGGTGTCCCTTACTTAGACAATTTCACAAAATGCCAACATCAGAGAAGGTCACTTTGTAACTGACACAACAAGACAAATGACCACTCCTTAAGCATATATAAACAGACTGACTCAGACAACACAGTGCAAGTACAAAATCGGCCAATACCCCCCTCTCCTGGTTCACGGGAGGAACTGCTGCTTCTTTACCAAAGAGCTAAAGCCTCACTCGAAGCCAGGGGCCCCCTGGATAGCAACTGGGAAAACATCCAATCTTAGAATTGCTGCAACCCTACAGCACACGCTCCGAGGCCACATCCCCATCAGCCAACACCAACCCAAATCCTTAAAGAGGTCCTCCTAACACTTGCGCTGAGAACACGCCCTGTTCGCCAGAGCAATTTCCCTCTTGCTGGTAGTTAATCTATTTACTGATTACAGATATCCCCTGGACATTACCGAGCTAGATTAGAGCTTCTAAAAAGTATAACTTGGGCTTTTCAAGCTGAAGCAGTGGAGCCATCTTCAAGGTAGCCTACAAGGCAGTCCTATAAACTGCCTGCATCTCCATCCCTGAAAGCCCCAGCAGAGGGGACTAAAGGAAGGAGACAGACCCTGGTGTGGGGGAAGGGACAGGCTACTGACATCATCTGCTTAAGCAGAAGCATCAGTAAGATGTCCAGTAAATCCCCTCTTACGAAATTCTTCTTTAAGTGAATTTTACAAAATGAACGTGACTTCAACACTTGGAAGTGGCAGCAACTCTCCCCCTCAGGCACTGTGAACCTGAGTGTCCTGTGATAACTTCTGGTTTCCTTCATCCTAGTTCCCTGCTTGCTCCGATGTGTGCTGAGTTCAGAATTCCCACTCTGGGCTGGCCCCTCTTTGACTTCATGTGTTTCTTGCCTCGTCCTTGAATGTGTGACCTGTGATCACTCAAGAATCTCCACAGCTAATAAGACAACCACCAACCCATGAGGTGCCTTTGCACAAATGAATAAACAAATATTCCCTCTGAGGGTAGCCCCAGGGGTGCAGGGCTTGGCACATGGATGTTGCTTCTATGCTAATTTGAAGAAGCCAAGCATTAGTGAGTGGCACACAGGCTGAATTTCACCCTCTTCAATCTTCCCTGCCAGCCAGGCTCCCTTGTGCAGTATACAAACTGCACAACCATACATTGCAGCCCTAAGACTATACATACTCCCTGAGTAACACATGCTCATGACTCTCAAGCCTCTATCTCAAGATTAGGTCTCTTCTAAACCTAGAATAATCAGATGTCAAATGACTTGTCCTCCTGAATGTCCCACCAGCTCCTCAAACTCAAATCTCAATCCAGTTGATCGCCAGGCCCCAAAAGCCCACAGGACCAAAATGTTCTGCCCGGCTTACTGTAACAGCACTAACCAGTTGTCCTGATATCATCTGGCCTCCACATCATGGTCAGTGACCTTTACACAATGGAAACCCGATTGTACCACTCATAGTACTTCAGTACACTTCGTTAAGTGAGTTTTACAAAATGAACGTGACTTCCACACTTTGGCAGTGGCAGCAACTCTCCCCCTCAGGCACTTGGAACCTGAGTGTCCAGTGATAACTTCTGGTTTCCTTCAGGCTAGTTCCCTGCTTGCTCAGATGTGTGCTGAGTAAGTGCTTATAGTACACCAGCAGCTCTGAAATTCCAGCAGAATAAAGCCAAAATGCTGTAACAAGTCCTTCCAGGCTTCTTATCATCTGGTCCCCACCCCATTTCCAGCCTCACCTCTAGATTCTGAACATCTACGCCAGACTTGCTACCTGCCTGTTCTCCCTGGTATAACGGGACCCATGAACATCAGAGCTTGGAGCATGCTACGCTCTTGCCAAGGTCAGGACACCTCTGCCAGCCCTCTCCCTGCTGGCCAGGTAAGTCTGCTTATCCTATGGACTCACCAGAACTCCCTTCTGCACCATTGTTTCAATTAGAAGGCTCTTCCCTCCATGCCTCCACCTCCTGGGGCTGTTGGCAGAGCATGGTGTCCCTCCCTGGGCTCCCAAAGCTCTCCTGGAGTACTCTACACTCTGAGCTGTCCTCAGTGACTACCTTGCCTGTCTCCCCCAACCAGACAATAAAGCCTTTAAAAACAGAGCCCGTGTTGCTCCTGTCTCTGTGATCCCAGTTCTCACCTGGCCGTCACCTCCTTGGGTCACATACCCTCTGTGAGCACCAGTGTCCTTTTCTGCATATAACATGGCCTTGGCCAACCTTGAGGTCCTGTTCTTCCTGGATGTTCAGTGGTTCTGTCAGCCTGGACTTTTGACCGAGTACCTAGACTCTACAGTTGGACATGACTCAAGCGCCCAGGTGGTGTCCTCCCCTCCCAGCTACAAGGAATGGCAGCCTGTGTCTCTGAGAAGCACTGGGCGCTTCTGCTTTCGAGACAGTCCTTTCTACTGCTCTGTCCCTTCCACCCAGAAATCTTTCCTGGCCTGTACCACCTTCTGGATGCCTCCTCCCATCCCACCTAAAAGGAGCAGCCTGGGAGGGATCCAGAAGCAACCTCTAAGAGCCCCAGCATCAGTTAGGTCTCGCGTTTCTGAGCTTCTCATTCCAATGTGTCCGCCCCCCTCCCATCCTCCCATTTCTCCACTTGGAGGACTCCAGCTCATCCCTTCTCCCTCCTCCCCCCTGCTGTGGAGGAGTCCTCGAGATGCCAAGGGTACTCACCAGGCTGGACGCCGTGACTTCACTGCAGGAAACTCCCTTGGGGCTAATCAGGAAGTGGTCCTGCTCCTTGCTGACTCTCAGCTGCAGGAAAACACACATTTTTAGGGACAAATAGGGAAATGGGACATTTCCAAGGACACTTGAATCTCTTCCTTCCTGAATCCACTTTAATGAACTCTTGCCTCTCCCCCAACCATTAAGAGATGAAGAGGACTCAGCTGTCCATGGAGCTGGGGAACCACAGCGTGAAGAGGAATCTCACAATGTTCAAGAACAGCCTCAGAAGTAGGGTCCAGGTGATCCTGGACCCCACCCAAAGTGTCCACTGGGTAGGTTATCTGTTTTAGTGATCAGAGTTCCCCTTTTGGCTCTTGTGGGGGCTACATGCAATGTCCCATCCTGCTCCAGGTGCTTTTCTCACCGTAACATAGGTGTCGCTCAGCTGGGCCCAGCCATAGAGGTCTAGGAGTCGGTAGACACTGCTGATCTTGCAGCGCATGCGCCGCTCCCCCTTGGCCAGGTTCAGGGTGTCAGTAGTGTGGAGGTCATTGATGGGCGTCATCATGGAAAAGTCTGCAGGGGACAGCAGTAGGGATAGGACAGCTCTCAGGGTCAGGAGCTCCCATCAGCTCAACCCTCCTATTCCTGCACTAAGCCTCTTCAAATTCTTACAGCTATACAAGAAACATCCCTAGGCAATCAATATTCTTTAATCTTCTTCCAGAGGGAGAAAGTCCATAGAAAGTCCATAAAGTCCTCTGCTCATTTAACTAAACATGGCATTGCTTTTGATTTTTAAAAAATGGTAACACTCAGATCACAGAATAAAGAGTTCTCAGAATGCCAAGATTACCATAAACCCTAAGAATGGACATCGAGTAAAACCAAGAATACTCAAATCTTCATCTCATCATATTAGGCCCTGACTTCCTTAACAAGACTCTTAAAGCACAAGAAATAAAATCAAGAATTAACAAATGGAATGGACTCAAACTAAAAAGCTTCTTCTCAGCAAAAGAAATAATCAATGTGGTGAAGAAAGAGCCTACATCCTGGGAGCAAATTTTTACCACACACACATCAGATAGAACATAAATCTCCAGGATATATAAAGAACTCAAAAAACTTAACACCAAAATAACAAACAACCCAATCAATAAATGAGCTAAGGAGCTGAACAGACACTTCTCAGAAGATTATACAATCAATCGACAAATATGTGAAAAAATATTCAACATCTCTAGTAATTAGAGAAATGCAAATCAAATCTACTCTAAGATTTCATCTCACACTAATTAGAGTGACAGTTATCAAGAATACAGACAACAATAAATGTTGGTGAGGATGTGGAGGAAAAAGCACATTCCTCACACATTGCTGGTGGGACAGCAAATTGGGACTACAACTAATCTGGAAAGCAGTATGAAAATTCCTTAGTAAACTTGGAATTAAACCACCATTTGACCCTGCTATCCCACTCCTTGGTCTATACCCAATGGACTTGGAAAAAATGGATGAAGTTTGATGGGGCAGAGGGGAGGGAGGGGGATATGGGGGCAGGAAAGATGGTGGAATGAGATGGACATCATTACCCTAGATACATGTATAACTGCACATATGGAGCGTCGCTACATCATATACAACCAGAGAAATGAAAAGTTGTGCTGCAATTGTGTACAATGAATCAAAATTTATTCTGATGTCATACTTACCTAATTAAAATTAATTAATTAATTTTAAAAAAAACAAGAATAAATTTCTGAGTGGAAATAAAGGTCTATTTCATCAGTTAGCTCTAATGAAGAAGTTACCAGTCATTAGATCTGATATTATCATGCCATTTTAGCTAGATCATGTAACAATTTTTTTTTTTTTTGTAATTTAGAAAGCCAAGTCAGTTGGGAAATAAATTCCTTGACTTTCTTGAGTCATTTTCAGGAGTCATAAACTCCTGAAGTCAAGGCTGACCAATGTGTTTGAGGTTACCATTAGGGCATGTCTGTTCCTCTCTGCACACATAGACTCTTTTTATGTGATGGTTCCTTCTGGGAAATTTCTGGAGAAGCAAGAGACTTGGAAACAGGCCAAGAAGGTTTGACAGTCTCATCCTCAGAACACCGAGAGAGTCTCGGAGTTGATGTCCAGTCCATTCCATTAACCATGATGACAGTGCCTCACTCGGGGAGGTGGAACAAGGAATCTGAATGCCCTGCACTTGGATGACTCAGTGTCTAGGAACCAATAAGAGAATCAATAAGCAAGGATTCTAGCTTACAATGATGTCTGCCTGAGAGTCTCTCAAAGCTGCCTCTCCCAGCTCCCCACTAAAACTCTAATGGACTAAAAAGCTCTTTGGAAACTTTTATCATATTTGTAACCCCCGCCTCGACTACAATGTGATGTATTTCCCGTATCATATTGGCCATTAGTTAAAATGAGATGGTCTGAAGATGTGAGGGTGGGCCTCACCACCACAAAGGGCCTGTATCAACCATATGAGATGCCCCCACCCCCCCCCAGGGCATGTGTCCACTGAATGCAGCATTGCCAGGGACACCAGTGTTCTAAAGTCCCAGTTAGATGAGCAAGAGCAACGACAAAACTCCAAAGTCAAGGATTTCTAATACAAAATTGACTAGTCTTAGATCCCGTCCTGTAGGTGGGTTTCCCACACAAGAAACTACCTCTTTGCTTCATCCCTAGCAGCAAAAGGAAAGGACATTAGGTCTTGGCAAAGCCAGGCAAGTGGGCCTACTGGAGAGAGGGTTCATATCCCCGTTCTTTCAATTCCTCTCTTACAAAGAACTGTGGAGTTCTAGGGTTGCCAAGAGGCCAAAATAGGCCTGAAAACATTCACTCCGTCACATCTTCTGTGTTTGGTCTCAAACAAAATTCCCTTCCCTGACTCTGAGGAGTTTCAACTGTGAGGATTCCTCCACCCACAGGACCCAGGGGCAGGAGATGAGAACAGCAGGGCTCTACAAGAGTTCCCACACCTCTGCTCTCAGATCTTAATGTACAGGATTCTTACTCTGACCAGCTCCATAAGTGAGTCTGGTTGAACACCATGTTTATGACACAGGTCTAACTGGGCCAGATGAAAACTCAGTGACCTCCCTGAAAGACAATAGTGAAGAGCACACCTATGAAAAAAAAAATCTAAGACAAATGGAGCTACACAGAGAATAACTCATGACCCTGACAACTTCTCCTCTCCACACCCACCTCTGGACATGTACTCATTGTATTTTCAGGCATCCATCTAGCAGATGCTGATTGATGAGGCAATGGGAATACCGGTCAGCCCTATTTGTCTCTCAAAAGTAAAAGTTCAGGGACAGAGACGTGAAGACAATGATGGAGTATACACAGACAGACGTGGGAGGGAAAAACCAGAGACAAAGACCAGAGAGCCTGGGTTTAGACAATTAGTATTGATATAATAGAAGAAAATTTTTCTAAACTGAAATAAAGGTTTATGTATACAAATTGTAAGACCTTACTATAATTTAGACCAAAACAGTCCATAAAAATTATATATTTACAGATAACATTTATGAACTACATAGATTAGGGGAAAATCTAGAAACATCTTTAAAAACAAGAAGAAGAAAACTTTTGGTTATCTCCAAAGGAACAACAACAAAAAAGAATCTGTCTCAAGTTTCTCTATTATTGCCATAGAAAGCCAGGAGACAATGCTTCTATAGGAGGTTAAAAAAAAAAAAGGCTAAAAACATTGAAGTGATCCAAAACAGGTAAAAATAAAAGGAAGATCCAAAGTACATCAGGCAAATAAAAACAGAAATAAACAGAGGACACAACATTAACATCAAAATACAACAATATTCTCTTGGGCAAAGAAAACCATTTTGCAGGTCATTTTATATGGATTAAAGGTATAATCCGTAATAAAACTACAGCTATAATGAATAATTGTGCTTTGGATATTTCATTAAGATATACAAAGGAAAAACTATCATAAATACAAAGAGAAATTGACAGAAATCAAATACAGTGGAAGACAACACAACTTCCATTTTATACAAAAAAATCAAATGGAAATATGGGTTAAATGTTATGCCCTAGAGATCTCCTATAACCATACATCATTTGAAAACATTAGGCCACACCCACAGGAAAAAAATCTCAATAAATCCTTGACACGGAAATTAAATAGGCCATGTTTTCCAAATATAATGCAATAAAATCCAATATTGTTAACAAAAAGAACATGGATTCAACCAATTAGAAATGAGAAAACACAATCTCTGATACCTTTTAGAATAAGAAGAAAGGAGACTGGCAATGTGGCTCAGTGGTTGAGAACATGCTTAGCATGTCTGAGGCCCTGAGTTCAGTCCCTAGCACCACCAAAAGATAGTCAAAATAGCAACTGATAATTTTGAAAAGATCCAGGAAGTAAATAATTTTATATGAAATATATGACAAAAATTTACTCAATAAGCAGCAAAAACAAAGATAAAACTGAGGGGAAAGTGTCAAAAAAAATCTCCAAAACGTTTTCAGATCTGGATGGCTTTATAAATGAGTAATGAACTTTAAGGAACAAAGACTTCCTATTGCATTCAAAATCCATCAGGGCAAAAAGAAAGGTAAGCACACCTTGGATCATGTTAGGAAACCACAGCCTGAATCCCAATACTGGATTAAGACCACCCCAAAAGTGAACTGTTGAGCAGTCTCACATGTGAAGACGTATACAAAAGATCCTGAATAAAATTTCATCAGATCAAATCCAAAGTATTTTGAAAAGAATATATCAAGACCAGGAATCATTTATTTCAGGAATGAAAAGATTTCAGTATTCAGAAATCTATAACTCATCACAACAAGTGATCAAGGAAACAAAAATCAATAAATGCCCTCAAATGCAGCAACAACCACTTCTGAGGAAGACCTATAATGAATTAGAATAAAAATATATTTCCTCGGCATGAGAAAGAATAATTACCTCAAACTGTGTGGCAAAAGAATTTCCATTAAAGTCAGAAACAAGACATGGATGATTACTCTCTAATCTATTATTAACATTGTTCTGAAAGTTCTAGTGGATGAAATGAAAAAGCTGGAATAATAAGCCAAAGGGTACATTTGTTCCCTGGGATGATAAAATATGGGAAGGTGTTTGGAATGATAAAGGCAAAAATATACATTATTTGCAGATATGTGATGTTCTATACACAAACCCCAAGATAATTCATATCTATCTATCTATCCATCTTAAGTGAGAGCTATAATCAAAAAGAAAACTGAATACAGAAAGATTCATTTAAAGTGACAAAGTTTCAGGGATTAACATCAGTAGGGACCATATGAAAATAGACCTTAAATATATGGAGAAAACACCCCTCATATCTGAAAAGATTTAATCAATTCATGCAAATAGTTTTAAAGAGCCTCCTGTTTGCCCAATGCTATTTTAAGTCTAGGACACTATTCTAGAATACAGTATTCTAGAACCAAACATACAATTTTCCCCCATGGAGATTATATTTTAATATAAATTACACACTTATAAATTCTCTACAAAATCAATCTACTCATCTAATCCCAGGAAAAATTCTAAAATCAATTGTTTAAGGTAGACGAGGCGTACAGGGCAGAGCTTGACAAAATAATTCTGAAGGCATTTTAAAAAATAAACACATGTTTGAGAAAAAAATGACAAGCGAATAATTAAGGGCATTTGTTCCCTGGGATGATAAAATATGGGAAGGTTTTTGTAAGCATGCCAACAAAAACAGAATACACAAAGGAAAACAGCAATGGATTCAACCACATGAAAATTAAAGAATTCTAGAGATGGAAAATACCATGAAAGAATTTAAAAGGCAAAGGAAAACTGGAAAAACTTGCAATGTATTTAGTAGATAGCAGGAAAATAGAATTCATTATAAAGATTCCAGGTTCTGTATGAAAAAATATGCTAATAGGAATATCAGCAAAGAATGCAAATAGGCAACTTACTACAAAAAGAAAATCACATCCAATATATATTAAAATGCATAATATATCTACTCAATAGTAATAAAATAAGTGCATATTAAAATGCAAAGTACTATTTATCACTGTCAAATCAGAATGATGAAATTAATGCTAAGATATATTACAGATCAGGGTGAAGAAATGAGCACTCTGTCGCATTGCCACTGGAAACATAAGTTGATTTTATCTTTCTTTCTCCAGAATGGAGAAAGTAAAAAATTTGCCAATATGCACAAAGGTCTTAAATCGTGGATATGCTTTGATCCAGCAAATCTACATTTTATAACTTAAGAGAAAATAGTCAAGTATACATTCTAAGATTTTTTAAATCAGGATGTTTACTGTATTTTTTATAATAGTAAAGCACTGAAAATAATCTAAAAGTCCAATAACAGAAAATTGATTAAATAGCATACATCCACCAAAAATTACATTGCAGAACCAAATTGTGTACATATGAGTTACTGACACACCCTACCACTCTACCACTGAGCTACATCCTCAGCCCTTTTAATTTTTTATTCTAAGATAGGTTCTTGCCAAATTGCCCAGTCTGACCTTCTCTAACTTGCAATCCTCCTGCCTCAGCCTCCAGAGTAGGTGGGATTACAGGAGTGCACCACTGTGTCTGACCAGAACCATATTTTATTATGTAAAAAATTAGTTAGAATATATTATTATAATGATATATATAATGTGATTATATTTTTACTTGCATAATCTATATGCTAAGAGAAAAGTTAAAAAGATATACATCAAAATATTGATAGTCATCACTTTCAGGTTTCAAGAACACAGTACGATAATCTTTCTTGATTATTTTCCTAACTGTCAACCATCATCCTATATTTGATGTTTTGTTTTTAAAGGTCATGGTCAGAGCTTCATACACAGCCCAGGAAGGTGGGTTCATGCTTAGCCCTGGCTCCTCTGGCTCATCTATCGGGTTCAGTTGGCCTGTCTAATGCAGCATAGAGACAATGGCTTCAATGGCTGCCTCTCATCCCCTGAAGTTACCTCTACCACTCCCATTTCTGTCATCAGGGATAATTCTTCTGTGAGTCTTTAATTGCAGCAATATCAAAAACAGAGCCAGGCACCTCCCTGGCTTCTGCTGATCTCCCCCAGGCCTGCTAATGCAATCGCACGCTGGTGCTGTCGCCTGGCAACCAAGCTGCTTCTCTTCTCCATGCTCCTTCCTCTCTTCCCCATCACACCCCTCCTCCTCTGCTCCTGGCAGCTCCCCAGACACCCACGTACTCATGGAAGATGTTGGGAAAACTGCATGGGAGGTGCTGGCCATGAAGTCCGCAATCTGCCGCAGGGCCCAGATGTTGGAGGAGTTGTTCCCCTTCTTCATCTGCTCCTGGATGAGGCCTTCCAGCTCCTCCCTGAAAGACTGAAGCAGACCCCAAGGTGCTGGTCCTCTCAGAGTCTCTCACATGTGAGAACTGAGGGCCCTTCCACCCTAGGTACTGAATGATGAGCTCTGTCAAGTACCCACTCCCAGCCCCTAGGTCAGCCAAGCAAGGATCATGCTTGGGATTCCTGGGTCCCAGGGGCAATTCCAGTGGCCCTCGGAAGTCTCCCTGGATTGCTCTGTGGGGAGCACCAAGGAGACGCTGGGAATGAACTCCGTGTTCTCTTTGCCCTGTGGGCAGTGATCCTGATTTCCATTAGCTATGCCTATGGCTCTTCTGGATCTCAGTGTCCTCGTATACTTAATAACAATAATAAAATAAAAAAAAAGAAGGAAGGGCTGAAGGATCTAATGACCTCTGAGGTCACTTCCACTTCTGATACACTACCCTAAGCCTAGCTTCTCAGACAACAAGGCCATGAACTTGGCATCTTGCCCACCAGGTGGCAGCAGGAAACACTTGAGGTTGGCAATTCTACAAAATCACAGAAAGAAGCAGAATTCCTCCAGTTCATCTCCTGCCAGAGGCCCAGAAACCAGGTCTGGTGCTATCTGACTCTGCCACCCCTTATAGTCATACTCTGGGGATCTCCCCAGGAACTCCTCATGCCAATGCTCTTGGCACCTGCTGTCTTCCACCAGGCTCCCCACACAATACTGCTAAGACCTCAGATCCATTCTCTCCATGCTCATCTGTGGGGTGTGAGCTTTCACTGTTCTTCCCCCACCGTGGTGGCATACAGACCTCATAGGTGCCCTGGCTCCCTGAATCCCACTTAGGACTGAGGAAGAGCTGGGCACAGGCTTCTGTGTCCATCTTGCCAAGCACCTGGAGATTCCACTCCATCCAGAAGTCCCCAACACTCAGTGTTCATGGCTGTTTCCTAAGGAGCCCCATGCTCTACTTTCCCAGACTCCTCCTTGCCTCCCTCCACTCTGCTCTTCCGCCCAGCTCAATGGCCCCCACTTCAGTCATCCATCAGACCAGCTGTCCTCACGCACTACCTGCCTCAAGGATGAATTCTATGGCGGTGCCTTCCCCGTGGTGCCCTCTGCTGGCCACCAGGTGATGCGGATTTGTCTGTTCGTGGTTACAGTTCTCAGTAGAGAGGGGAAGGAAAACTGGAAACTGAGGCTCCGAAGGGTCATAGGAAACAGGGCAGGGCTCCTGTCTGTCTCCCACTTTCTGAGCCAAATTGCCCGTACACACTCAGCTTTGGCCAATACCAGTGATCAGGGAGAGAATCAAATACACACTTTGTCCTGCTTAGCGGGTCTAACTTCCTACAACCTGGGCACCGGAAGAGGAGTGACTGATCTATTGGGTCCCGTGGAGAATCAACCCACCCCTCCTCTCCCCTCCCCACCTCCTCTTCCATCTCCCTGACCAGCTGCGTCAGATTCCACTCACCGGACTCTGCAGGATCATGGTGACGCGCTTCTTCTGCTCCATCAGGTTGAAGTCCTGGCGCAGGTCGGCCGCACGGTTGCGAAGGCGCATGTACTCAGGGTCTTCCTCGGAGAAGCGGTCAAAGTAATGCGACCCCTGCGGGGGCGGCGGGGAGGTGGCCTCGGGAACAATCTCTTCACTCATTTTCCTGCTGGGGCTGTGATCTGCTCCTGGAACCCTGTAGAAGAGATGGGGTAAGCTTGATGTTAGTTCCGATTGAGACACACACTCCCTAAGGCAGAGGGTTGGGTTTCGTAGGCTTCACAGTGGAATGCAGCTAGTCTTGGCGGGGTGTAAGCTGCACTTAGAGGGCAGGAGCCTGCCAGGTGTGCTGATGGATAGGGGGTACTAATGCAGCATTGAGCCAAGTGAAAACATGGACCCAGCTTAACTGGGTACACTGGGGTTGAAGTAGATAGTTCCCAGTGGAATCATGACCTGCAAATCTTTTTGAACATTTCTATAATGCATACCCACATAGTAGAAGCTATTTACTGGGACTCAGTATTTTATCTAAAATGTAAGCCTCTTATGGGGGTGGAGTGTAGCTCAGTGGTAGGGCATTTGCTCAGCATGTGGGAGGCCTGATTAGATCCAAAGCAACCCACAAAATAAATAAATGTAAATCCTTTTTATAAGCCTCCTAAAAATTATGGTGGGGAAATCCACAAAAGAACACTAAAAGATGGGAGACACTTTGCTTGGTGCTTGCCCTTCTGGGAAGGAATCACTGTTTTAGTAAAAGGTGTCTTAATGCAGAATCAGATCCTCTTTCCAAGTTTAAAATAGGTATGTGATTTTTATTAAAGGAAAATTTATTCTCTCCCAAACCCCACTAAGTATATATCAAGAAAAAAGAATAAATACTGTTTGAAGGGAGCCATGTTGTGCCCAGAGTCCCACATACTGAGGCTTGATCCCTGCAGTGAGAACAAGGACAACCACTGTATTTTATCTACTCAAGCACTTTTTTTAAATGCATGAATGAAGAACTAGGATGTGCCTTTTATTGCTATAATGGAGCCCTTCTGAGGAATAAGGCTACAGGTCTAGCCTTCACTTCCCAGCTGTGCAACTTTGGCTAAGCTGATCTCCCTCTGTGTGTCAGCTCTACTGGCCCTTCAGTCTGGGTCAGGCCATTTTAACACCGCAGTGCTTTAGCCTTCTGCCTAAGGCCTGATTACCTTCTCAGCAGAAGGAGGCATGCACCTTGACTGACCCATAGTTATTTTTTGAACACATGTATGAGATACAAAGAACATTAACTGGGATTAAAATCCTAGGTTCTCATCCGTAACCTCTCACTCCCTTGCCCTTCCTCCTTGTTGAGATGGAGTGTTCTCTTCTCTGGGAGAACCCTCCTGGCCTCCAAGTCCTGATCTACACTTGACTTCCAGCCTTGCTTCAGCAGTCCTGTGTGTCCCAGCCTTAACCTTCATTCCAGCCAGCAGCTCATTCATTACAAAGAAAGCCGTGCTGATGGTCAGTAGGGCATATTCTTGTTGTCCCTGAGCTGCCTGTGGCCTCTCTTCCCTCTTCTGCCAGGACTCTTACCCTCATCCCTTGCAGTGTCCCCAGGAGAGGTGGGTGGAGGAGGATGCTATAAGTAAGCCCAGGGAGAACAGTGGGAGCCCATCCCATCAACAGAGAACACCCAGATGTTTTGGTATTGTTGTTTGCATGCTTCCTTTAGGGAAAGGTGGGTAGCAAGTTCAAGGGAAAGCACATGGGCAGAGTCCCTCAAGGGCTGGATGGATGATCACCTGAGCCCTTGCCTGGAGCTGTGGTTCTCAGCCTTGGTTGCACGTTGGAATCACCAGGGGAACTTTAAAAACTACTGATGCCAGAGATTCTAATATAATTAGTCTTGAGTGTGACCTGGACATCAGGATTTTTAAAAGCTCCCTGGGTAATTCTAATAAGCAGTCAGGGGTGAATTATTACAGGCTCTATGTTAATGATTGTAACATGTAATGTAACATCCACTCCAGGGGCTGCTCATTTCTAGCAAGCCTGACAAGAGATGGTATAAAGGCTCATGTTTCTAAACTCATGCTATGTGTTACTTCCCAGAGCTGTCCAGGCCACTCAAACCACCACCTTGCCTCGGACAGCAGGGGTGCTCCATATGTTATCATGACACGCTTCTGCAAGGCTATCAAACTGTGACCTCTCATCTTATCTCTTTCACTAATTAGTCAGCTCCCCATGAAAGCCCTTTCACCTCCCCCCCAGTCCGGCATCCCCTTTACCAGTTGTGTCAATGAGATACTTGACAAGAGGTGGGGATGAGGGACTATGATGGTGGAAGGAATCTTTTGGGCATGGCAGCCAAAAAATAAGTCTAAAGAGAGATTTCGAAACAGATATGGCAGGTTACTAGAACAACTGTGGGTTGGACTTAGTAACATTTAAACCCAGACTCTTTCCTCTCATCTAAATGGAGAAAGAACAACCAGATGTTTCTGGTGGAATTAGCTCTGGACCAGAAGCCAGAGGCCTGTAATCTTGCCCCAATTCTGTCACTCATCTCCCTCTCTGGGTCTCATTTTGTCCATCACCAAATGAGGGAGTGAAGAGAATGACCTATGCAAAGAACACACATAGGCAACTGACAGTGTCCTGGTGGCCTCAAGTCAATTCTGTATGCAAAGGGCTACTTAAGAATACTTCACCTCACAGGGTACAGTAGCACATACCTGTAATCCCAGCTGCTTGGGAGGCTGAGGTAGGAGGATTAAAAGTTCCAAGTACAGCCTCGGCAACTTAGTGAGGCCCTAACCAACTTAGTGAGACCCTGTCTCGAAACAAAAAATAAATAGGACTGGGGATGTAGCTCAGTGGTAAAGTGTCCCTTTAGTTACTCCCCAGTAGCAAAAGTAGAATACTCTACCTCCATCAGGCTCCCACCCAGCTTGGAGCTTGGGGTAAGAAAGGGCTGCAAGGTCAAACATGATAGGACTGCACTGGAGCCATGGAGATGTGCAGTCACCACTAGATTGTCCTGGGCAGGCAGCGCTACAGACCAGAATTCCTTCGCAGGCATCACCCAGCTTGACTCCAACACCTCTCAGCTTAGTGACTCATCATGGCAAATAATTCTCTTTGTCACTTCCAAAGCTCTGAATCTTGGAATTTATTTATTTATTTATTTTAAGTAACAAGCAACTCCCCAGTGAGTGCACTGGATGAGCATGGAGTCGCGAGCTCCCTGTGTTCCCTAGGCCTACAGGCCCACCAGCTCCAGAGCCACCTGAACCCACAGCTTCTCCAGGACTGGAATGTTTTGAGCCAGCTCGGTCTGTACTCAATGTTCCTAGCTCAATCTTTCCACCCAGAGGAAAGGTGAATCCTACCCCCTTTCCAGGAACAGCTCCATGAGGCAGTTCCCCCCTCCCTGAAGCATGAGGAACTAATAAGTATGGGGCTAAGGGAGAGGAGCCCACACCAACATGTCCTGGCCACCTTCCCTTCTTGGAGCTCAGCCCTACAGGGCTGTTCCAGAGGTGGGCCCATGGGAGTGGCATAGGATGTGGATGCCCTGATTCCATCGCCATGCCAACAGCCAGCTGGACAGACCCTTTGGCTTTGTGAACCAGAGGCATCCTTTTGTGCTCCCTCTTCCCCTCCCACAATGCTGGGAAGGTCATAAAAATTGTGTGCATGCTGCTCAGTGATTAAAGGCATAGACTGTGGAACAAGAACTCTCGGGGTTCAAATCTCAGCTGTGCCACTTATTACCTGTGTGATCTTAGGCTAGTTAACCTGTTATGTGCCTTGGTTTCCCAATATATAAAATGGGGATTGTAATAATGGCCCCCAAAAGATTGTTGTAAAGCTCAGCAGAGTTAATGGCTTGGTCTGCAGCAAGTGTTATTAACTCTTGGCTCTAATTTGGTGTCGCTTAGGGGCAAGAATCATCTTAGCTTTAAGAACTTGAGTAATAAGTGGCTTGTGATTCAACTCTAAACAGGTGCACACTCAATAACTATAATTATGTGGTTTTAGCACAAAGAACCAATCCAGTCTTAAGCTATGTTAACAAAAAGGAAGAACAAACATCCAGGAAAAGATCAATGAGAATATCTAGTTTTCTGATCAGACAATGGGAACATGTCAACCTGAAGCTCACAAGGAAGAGGAGCTCACAAGCTGGATGCTGAAGATAAGCAGAGGCCAGTGTTTGTGGGGCCAAGTGTGATGGAAGAAAGAAAGTATCTGGTCTTTGTCCCCAGGTCCTGGCACAGAACCTCAAAACCCTTGGAATTCTTTAAATATCCAAGAGATAGCAGAAATATCTTTTACTATTCATAATGACCACTTTTCACCCAAACCTGAGTTTATGCTAATAAGGTGACTCACCCAGGGCCCTCAGATAGTTTCAAGGGAGGTCTGACTACTCTGGAAAGACCAAGCACATGATTAGAGGGTTGGAGCTTCCACTCCACCTCACACGCTCCCAGGAGGGAGAGGGCTGGAGCTCAGTTCCATTAAATGGCAAATGAGTCCATCAACCATGCTTCTGTAATGAAGGCCTCTGGTTAAAAAACTAGAGATCTCTGGACCCTGAGGCTTGGGGGAGTTTCCTAGTTGGGTAAACACACTGATGTTCTGGGAGAGAGCTGTGCCCAGATTCCACATGGAGAGAGCACGAGAGATCCGTGTGTCCCACCTCCATCCAGGCCCATGTGTCTCTTCCATTTGCTGTTCTTGTCATAGCTCTTATGACAGAACTACAATGACAAGTATAGCACTTCAGGTTCTCAGAGTCACTCTAGTAAATCACTGAACCTGAAGAAGGGTCATGGGAACCCCCAAACTTATAACCAAGTCAGTCAGAAGTGCAGGTGGCCTGGTGATCCCACTTGTGGCTGGTGTCTGACCTGGGGACAGTCTTGTTGGTGACCTCGTCCATTAACTTATGGTAGTTGATCTGTGGCCTTTTAACTGAGACATATAATCCTTCAACATAATTGAGTTGAATCTGAATTGAGTTGAATCAGTTGGTGACATAACAGCACCAGGCAGCTCCCTATTCATGATTTAATCTAGTCCCCAGGACGACTCAATGAGGTACATATTGTTGTCCCAAGAAAATGAGTCACAGAAGTCCTGGATTCAGTTAGGACTATCTTTGACCCCAGATCCTCATTCTCCACTCTATCATATTGTCCCCAAACATCTGTTGCGCCACCCTGTAGGAGAGGGAATTGGCTGATTTCCTTGAGTCTCAGGGGCCTAAATTAGGAAGCCAGAGTTGTTATAGATAGACAGATGTGGCAGAGAGAACTTTCTAACCACAGGAGCAGCTCAATATTGGAACACAGGACAGCTGCCTCGTCAGGTGCTCTCTCTCCTCGAGTCCAGGTGCTGCAGAGGGTCTCCTGCCCTTGCTCAAGATGGGGTGGGGGTGGGGCTAGCAACTAGCAACCTCTAAGGTCCTACAGATTCTATAGTAGTTCTTGGGTAAGATGGCCGGGGGGAGGGGGGGGAGTTCAGGGCAACAACCTGAGTGTCTGGAAGCTTGTGCTCATTCTATGGACCCAAGTGTAAAGTGGCATCACCTGTAATAGCCACCAGCTACTTACTGGGAAGCTGGCCCAAGCCTATCCAAGGCTCTCTCCTCTCAGTGCTGGGTCTTCACCCCCTGCTCCACTCTCCGGGGTGCCAGCCACATCTACACAGCCTCAGGCATCCAGGTGGAAACTGGAAACACAAATACAGCAAACATCAGTGTCTCATCTTACCACCATGACACAACCCAATTTATTTTATGGACTGTTGAGAAACTCGTCAAAATGAACTTGAAATTCATTTCATTTTAAAAGCAAATTACATCTATAAAGAGAAAACATTTGTATTTTTACAACTGGGATTAAATTATAAAGAGGGGAACTGGCAAAACCCTTTGCTGGGTGCCGGCTGGAGAGGTCTCAGAACAAGGAGGTTGCTCCAAATGGTCAGGGAGCGCAATGTGGGGGCTCCTGCAAGGAGCCCAGGGGTTGGCAGACACCCAGGCTGGAAGGGATAAGACCCCTTCCTGAGACCCCCACAACACCTCACTAACAGATGGTAGTGTGAGTGATTTTCCAAAGTAGTCCAAGAGGTAGAAATATCCTGAAAAATATTACACCCCAGGAAAGTGAGAGAGCCTGAGACCCATACAGGCCATGAAATGGTGGATTCAAAACAACTTCACCCAGAATTTCAGGAGAAGAACTAATACCTGGATAACAGGTCCTAAAGCACTCCTAAAAGAGGAATGTAAAGTTGTTAATATCTAACAACAATGGGCAAGCTGCCACTCCAAAAATCCTGGGCATTGAGTTCTTCAAAAGATTAATCATACACACACACACACTTTTGTGTGTGTGTGTGTGTGTGGTGCTGGGGATTGAACCCAGGGCTTTGTGCATGCAAGACAAGCACTCTACCTACTGACCTATATGTCCAGACCAAAATATATATTTTTAAAACCCACACGTGCAGGGCCTTGTACTCCCAACTACTTGGGAGGCTAAGGCAGGAGGATCACAAAGTTCAAGTCCAGCCTGAGCAACTTAGTGAGACCCTGTCTCAAAATAAAAAAGAGCTGGGGATGAGGTCCAGTGGTCGAGCGCCCTGGGTTGAATCCCCAGTACTATAAAAACAAAACAACCCACAAGTGATAGTTTTCTATTTTCCTGTGAGAGCCCTATTAAGACCTCTGGGATGGTCTCACCCAAGGCTGGCAGCATTCCTGACTGCCCCCTCAACCCCCTGCCCATGGCTCTGGCTCAGTTCAGCTCCATCCCTTAACCTGATGCTGTCCTAAATATAACCATTCAGAAAGATGTGTCTCACCAATGAGAGTCAAGGAGGTGGACCCAGGAGTATGACCTGTCTGTGGGAGTCCAGGACAGTGGCATGCCACTGAGGTACAGTCTGCTTCTCAACTCAACCAAGGGGTCCTAGGGCTCAGTGTTTCAGTGCCTGGAGGTCCCTAAAAGCAGTCCAGATGTCCACCTTCTAGTTAGGGCACTGGTGGTTGCTTTCAAAATCGAGGCTTGTAGCTCAGTATGCCCAGTGCCAGCTGCTGTCCTCCTTCCAGTGGTTTTATTTCTATCTAGAACAGAGTCACAACCCCTTGATGCTACATCTTTCCAGTGCCCACCAAGATGGGAGCCCTGCCTTCCAGGACAAATCAGCCTGGGGTTCTGGCACACTCCCACTGCCCTCCCTAAAGACCAATCCAGGCAAGTTGTCTTACCCCAAGTATCAGCTCCCCCATTTCCCAGTAGCCCCTGGCATAGAGGTCTGAGGCTGTCCTATGGCTACAACTGGCTAAGATTTGAACTGTCAGAGTCTGAGCTCTATCTCATGTGCAAAAAAACAGAATTAACCCTTTTCCCCAGAAGTAATGTGTACCACTCATATAAGGCGGCAGACATCTGTCCCCCAGATGAACAAAATAATTTCCATCCCAGTCTCCACTGATGTTCAACTCTATATGAGCCCCATTCTTTGGGTTAGTCTGTTATCCTGATTAAAAGGAAGATGGCCCTGAGAGGTACTGGAAGCAAATGCATCATCTGCAAACCATTAATCTGTGGCAACAAAACTTGCTAAGAGCCAAGTATATGATGCATGGCATTTTTGGTTGAAAGGTGACGCCAGCTAGTCATTGAGATGATATGATTATGTTAAGATTTGCATTCATATGGATATTGGACTCCTGCTGTTCACCTCAGCCTGCTACGGGGACTCCTGGAGAGTTCCCACTGGTTGTGGAAGTACAGTAGGAGGGAGTTCCGGGGGAGGAACTTGTCTCTGGCGGTTCCAGGAGAACGTCGCGTGTGTGGATCGGATCTTCCCGGGGGCGTACAGAACATTGGCGGCAGTTTCAAAAAATTAGTTTGTTCCTGCTTGAGTGGCTCGTGATTTTGTGCCCAGCCAGACTGCGGCAAAAACTGTCAAATCCGACTGCAGAGTCAGGCTGAGGTGGGCCAGGGCAGGCACCAGATCAGAAAGTTTGATGAGGGAAAGGGAAGAGAAAGAGACCTGGTACCTCCATCTCTCCATCCTTTCAATGGTCCCTGGCCCATGGTCTTTCCTCTTTCCTGTCCAACATCCAATCAGTTGCCAGAATCACTGGTCTAAAATTGCAAATCTGGTCCACACTTGCCACTGCCCTGCTAAAACCCCACCCGCTTCACCAGGGGCAATATTCTTGTAACCACCAACCCCTTCCTTAAATTCTTGAACCTCCAGCCAAAACTTTGTCGGATTCTATTTTTAAGATGACAGCTATTCTTTTCACCTTTTCTAAATATAAAATTTTAATTCTGAATTTCATTTTCCAATCAAATGTATAGTCCATGTTAAAAATTTAAACTCATTGACCCCCAACCAGGGAGCTACACTTTTACCTCTCTGTCTACTCCCACCTCCACCCCATCTCCTTAAGGATGGCCACCTGCAGGATGAGTTATCATCTCTGATCTGCCTCCTGCTCTCTGCCTGTCCCACTCCAGGGCTGATTCACAGGACCCTGGGGTACCAGACAGATTCTTTGTCAGCACTGGTGTCTGCCAGGGGCACCCTTTTGTCTGCCCCCCTCCTTTGACTAGGCTCTGGTGTCCTGTCTCCCGGAGCCTGCCCCGACACCTGCCTCCCTCAGGCTGTCACATTACTGTTACCTCTTCCATTCCACTTGCAAGTGGACAGCAAATATCTATTACCCTGAGCTCCAAGCAGGCAGGGCCTGTGTCACAAGCATTTTTCTGTCCCCCATGTTGTGTTGTCACAGGGCCTGGTGCGAGATGGGTGCTGAATAAATATTAGTAGAACTCAAACAAATGCAACTCGTGGGACTTTGGGAAGTTAGGCCAGCTTAACAAAGCAGCAGTGCCCAGCACTGGGGTCCTCAAAGCGAGGAAGGCCTGAGGGGCGCCTGCAGTACAGAGTGGGGGGAAGAACACTCAGCCACCGGTTTCAGGGTAAGGTGCAGGTATTAACAGGTATGCGTGGCAAGTGCCCTAGGGTCTAAATCACTTCCTCCCAAGCACAGTGCTCTTCTGATATAGAGCCCGATGGCTGGGCCCCTCCAGCCATGATGCTCTTCTGTTTTGAAGCAGTATCCCAGCAACTGCTTGCAACTAACAAGTCTGACTCAGTGAGATGCTGGACAGGAAGGAAACCTCACATACCACACAGATGCACTGCAATCCTCCTGGCCTCATGCCCGCCTCTGGCCCTCTTGCCTCTTCTCTCTAGCACCTGCCCCATTCAGGGCCCTCCACTCTGCACACGGGAGCCCTAGAACTCCCTCTCAGAGTCACCAGTTCACATCCTCACAATGACCCCCCTTCAGAAAGATCCTCCTTGGGATTCACCCTGATAGTAGGGAAGTGGGGGTGGGTAGGAAATATGCTTCCCGTCACAGAGCGTTTTCTTCCCTATCTCACAAGACTAAGTATGTGTCCCCACTGAGGTATGAAATCACATTTCTACAGATTGCTCCTTATGGCTGTAAAAAAGAACAGGAGGTCTATGGGGGAATAAGAGACGCCCAAGCTGCCTTTTTGCTAAAACCTGCTTCAGCTCTGTGCATCCCAAGGAGTGGTGGGTGTCTGTCTCCTGCCACTTCACTGGCTGTGGGTCTCCAGACCAACAGAACATGGCACCCTAAGCCCAAAGAAGAAAGACACCACAAGATGACATCTCCAGCTGCCCACCACTGTCACAAGCACAACCACCCTTGGCACTGCCAGCCTCTGAAAACCCAGGCCCCAGTGCCATAGGCCAGCTCCCAGAAGGACAGCACAGCATTTGCAGCAAGCTTAAGGCTCAGGGTCAGAACACAAACTCACCAATCCATGAGTAAGATCCCCAACACGGAAGAGGAGGCCTTCATGGCTGTACTGCTGCTGTTTGGCAGAAAAAAAATGGGGGCAGTTGAAATAGGGACTGGACCACACCCTGCCTGGTGTGTTCAGATAAAGAAGGAGCTCAGGCCTCTGTGGCGGGATCAAGGAGGATGCTTATCACCATCTTTTCATACTCTTCTTGAATTTTGAATTTTCCAAAGTTTCAAATTGGATATTAATCACTGATCACTTAGGACAAAAGTAATTTTGTGTGGGGGTGGGATACCAGGGATTGGACTCAGGGGCACTCACAAATGGGGCACTCAATCACTGAGCCACATCCCCAGCCCTATTTTGTATTTTTATTTAGAGACAGGGTCTCACTGATTTGCTTGGCACCTCGCTGTGCTGAGGCTGGCTTTGAACTTGTGATCCTCCTGCCTCAGCCTCCTGAGCCGCTGGGATTAGAGGTATGCACCACTATGCCTGGCAGAACAAAGGTAATTTGAAAGAAGAAAAGGTGGAAGGAGAGAGGCAGAAAAGTCTCTCTGTGTCTAGAGAGAAACCCCATCAACTGGAAGAATCCTTTAACACTCAACTGCCCCAGAAGTTCTTATTTGTGGTCATCCCTGCTGCCTCGTTTTCCAGTAAAAGCCAGTGCATTTTTTTTTAAGAGAGAGAGAGAGAGAGAGAGAATTTTTTAATATTTATTTTTCAGTTTTCAATGGACACAACATCTTTAGTTTATTTTTATGTGGTGCTAAGGATCGAACCCAGCGCCCCGCGCATGCCAGGCGAGCACGTTACCGCTTGAGCCACATCCCCAGCCCAATCAGTGCATTTTTAAAACCTTCCTCAAAGGACCTCACACCTAGTGGTTGACAGACAGGTTTTTACATTCTCCTACTACTCTGTTGTGGAAGGAGTGGACCAAGACCTCCTTCTTACAAACATGGAGTCCGATCCACTCCCTCTCACACAGCAGTTATTTGTGGAATATCTATTGATGCCTGGGAGTAAGCAAGAACTGGAATTGAATAGGAGAGGGAAGACACCTGAAAGAAATGAGACATGATCCCTGCCTGCTGGAGACCCACAGCCATGTTTGTTATTTATGAATTCAAATGAAACATAATAGATACATATGCAAATATATGCAGATATGCAGCCAACCATCCAGGTCAGCACAATACAGGGCATTAAAATGCATGTCAATATTGACCTGAAACACATTGTGTTCAATGTTTGTTGGGACAGGACACTGGAAACTTTGGGTCCACATTTTTGAAAGCTAAGGTCCTGTGTTAGATCTTATAGAAAGACATTATTCACAACAGAAGCTATCAATACCCAGCACTGAGCCTTTCTCCCAGCCCTTCTCCCAGTATTGAAGGACCAACATCCTGCTTTTTCAGGTGGGGAAACTGAAGCTCCAGGAAACCAAGTGACTTGATCTGGGCCATAGCAATGGTAAGGGCCTGGGTTTAAACTCATCTAATCCCAGAGACTCTTTTTCTCCCCTCCTTCAGAGGAAGGTGAGCGGATGCCAGGGCCTGTAGGAGGGAGATGAAAATCTGCAATGGCCACAGCCCAAAACCTGGGCTTCATATTCCTGGCAGCAGCTCCAAGGATCGGCCAGCACCAGAAAGGATGATTCTGGTTCCTCATCTGGCACATGGGCTCAGAACTGAGCTCTTTCCCAACTCAGAAGAAAACAGAACACAGGGCAAATGGGGAGGAAGCAGGCACCTCCAGTATTCATTCTGGAAAGGTGGGCTGAGCTTTCAGATAAGGAGGATGGCTCTGGTCCCTGGCAGGAAGCCAGATAGGCTGCGATGGTGACAGGTGGAAGTGGACCACCTACACACCCTCCCATGACTGTTGGGTCTCTGCAATGTAGGTAGAGCTCACCTCTGAGACCTGCCTGAGCTGGATTCAAAGACAATTCTTTCTATAAATACCTGCCATGAGTCAGTTCCTGGGGATACAAGGGGTATAATTCATAGTCCCTGCTCTCAAAGGGCCCACGATAGGGTGGGTGGCCCATAGCAAGCTCACTACAATCCTTTTTTCTTTTTTTAAATGTGATTGTTAAATTATTTGTTCTTTTTGAATATACATTAAAGTATATTTTGACATATTATACATTCTAATTCAGATCCCATTCTTGTGGTTGTCCATGATGTCATTATGATCCTTGATCGGAAGGGGCATAGAGAGTGCTTTAGGGAAGGCACCAGGAGGCGGCGGCCAGGTGGTTCCCAACCTCGAAATTCCAGCTCTGAGCTTTAGCCAGCTGGTCAGATGCTCCTGCCACTGATCAAAAAAACACGTGGACCTCATGCCTTCATGAAAGGGAAAGAAGGGGCATCCAAGAAGCCCTGGTGATGCAGAGACATTGCTGAATTAGCAGGGTGGCTGGGCTCAGCCGCCACTCAGTCCCCCCAGTGGAAAGGTCAGCCAAAGCCGCAGATAAAGGCTCATCAAAAAGGCGGTCTAATGGAGGTGACACACGCTCTGGTTCACTGTTCCACACCTCCGGCTGTCTGGGAATCCAGTCACAGTTACTTTTAAGCAGTCACTTTGACACCTTTTGCCTTCAGGCAAGATTGTACCTTAAACCACCTAAGCTACATCTTCAAAAGTTTCATCTCCATCAAATGTAAAACGGTGATTCTTCTATTTGGCCCAATCTGATCCCATTTGTCCTTCAACAGGAAAGTGAAGTGTGACCCACTGTCATGTGGCAGGACTACCCTTGTCCCCCATCCTCACTCCCAGCCAAGAGACCCAGAAAGCAGCTCTTAGACCATGTGTCCTGTGTTCTAGAAGAACAAATCAAATCCTCTGGGTCACAAGAGGTGGGACTAAGTGCTCTTTTGGCACATTAGGGCCCACGTTGTTTTGTTGGTTTTGCTTTATTAGGGCTTGGGGATATTTGCATTGGGGGGGGGGTCACTAATAAGGCACAAGAAAAAATTATAAGACCACCTGGCATCTGAGACTGGAGGGGACTCTGACACCATCCCTCCCCTCTCCAGATGGGGGAAACTGAAAATTCACAACACAACTCAAGTGAGATTTGGGACTTGGCTGTTGGGAGCAGAGGAGGAAGAGAATTAGTACATCCAGGAAGAGAAGGTGGTGGCAGCTGGAAGGCATACATTACAGTGGGAGGCCTGACGGCTCCTATGGGGAACTGCTGGCCTCCAGAGCATCCCCATGGAAGGTCGAGAGTGAGGCTCCAATAGTCAGGTCACAAATAAGATGGGAAAATAGGATGTAGCTTGTTGACTTTGCTCCTCTCTCATGGTTCTGTGGGGCTTAAATTTTCATCATGGAGACATTCAGGAAAGAACTATTCCAACTTCTATTTTTGAATGTGTTTTTGCACACCTATGTGTCAGAGACAAGGCCATGTGCTCCCCAAACCCACTTCCTCTTCAACCTTCCCACACTTCCCAGCCCCTTTCTCTTTGGATAGGATCATAGGGACACAGAAGCAATAGGCATCGCCTGTAACCTAGGCCACTGATATAGTTTGGATCTGGAATATTCCCCCAAAGGCCCATGTGTTTAAGGCTCAGTCCTGTTGGTGATATTGGAAGGTGGGGGAACCTTTAAGGGGTGGGGCTAGTTGGAGGTTTTAGGATATTGAGGGTGTGCCCTTGAAGGGGATTATGGGGTGCTAATCTCTTCTTCTCTTTTGCACTCAGCCATAAGACAAGTGGGCCCCCTCTGCCATGCACTCCCGCCATGATGTACTGTGCCACCACAGGCCCAAAGTAACGGGACAAATTGGTCCTGGACTGAAACCTCCAAAACCATGAGTCAAAATAACCCTTTTTTTTTTAAGTTGATTTATCTTGGAAATTTATTACAGTAACAGAAAACTGACTAGCATAGCAAGGCACCTCAGAGAAGAGGTGCCTTCTCCACATGCTCTCTCAGTTCCTGCCTCCAGCTGGATGCAGAGGATCCAGTGGGCACACTCCCATTGTGGGGGATGATGTGGTCACTCCATGGAAGGTAGCCCACTGAGCCCCTGATTGGCATTTCTGAGGTTGTTGATGCAGCAGGTAACCTAACCCAGAGAACGTACTCACATCTTTACTGTAGCTCAAGATGGTCTTCTGTTAACTCCATGATTATTGCTTCCTCTCCACTTATTCTACTGTCTCCTTCAGAATCACCAATTATCTCTGTGTTGAATCTCCGTCCTCTAAATATATCATTTTTTTCCTCTCACTAGTATTACAGACATTTTCCTTGCCTTCTGATAGTTTGCCCCACTTCAATAATTTTAATTCGGCAAAAAAATAATCTGGATTTCAATTCAGATATTTAACATTTTTATCTTTTTGAGTACTTTGCTTACTTTATTTTTACCTAGACCTTTCTGTCTTAGTCTATTACTTCTCTATGATACATGTATCTTTTAACTATACTCAATATGCCAAATAATTTTCTGACACTTTTCTTCTGTTTGCTGTAGCAGAATATAAGAGGTGATTCTTTTGAGTTTTCCAAATGGTTTCTTTTCCTCTGAAGTGTCTTTTCTGAAGAGATTTCTAATTATTTTTCTTTTACTTAATTCTCAGAAAGGGGGAAATCAAGACCCCTAAGTATGACTTTCAAGGAATGCAGCTTCTAAGGCAGCAGGCATGGTGGCCCACAGCTACCATCTGCCTGCTTGGGAGACTGAGGCAGGAGGTTCAAAAAGTTTGAGACCAGCCTAGACAACTTAGCAAGACTTATCTCAGAATTTAAAAAATTAAAAAGGTATGGGGGCGCTGGGGTTGTGGCTCAGCGGTAGAGTGCTCGCCTAGCACATGCGAGGCCTTGGGTTCGATCCTTAGCACCACATAAAAATAAATAAATATTGTGTCCAACTAAAAAATAAATATTTAAAAATTTTTTTAAAAAAAGGTATGGGGATGTAGCTTAGTGGTGGAGCACTCTGGGTTCAATCCCTCACATAGAAGGGGGAAAAAAGTTTCTAGCCAAATATGATCAGGAAGCCACATGCTCTCTGAGAATGTGATGTAGTGAACACATAATTAGTGGTAATTTTTTATGCCTCCAGGAAATTTCTGCACTGACACAGCCACAGCAACCACCTCATTGACCAGTCCACCTAGCACCAGAGACATGAAAGGAGTACTATCAAGGAAGCAAGTCCACTCCCACATCCAGATTAAAAAATGGGGACTCCTTCTAAAGGAGACTTAATGAAGTTCAACCACACTCACTTCGAGGGAATGGAGCTATTGAGCTATTAATATCAGATTCAAGGAAATAAAAAGTGAACCCACAAATCTTAAAATATGACCTTCCAATTCACAACTTCTCGAGAACTCCTCAAAAGACATAGGTGCAGGGTATGGAAGGTCACGGTCATTATAATGATTAGGGCTACCTGATCCTGGTGACTGTAGTCAGCCTCACAATGCAGGAGGTGAGTAAGTCACACAGGCGAACACAAGGAAGACCTTTGAGGCTGGTCTCAGAAGTGGGGAGAAATCAGTTATTGATTTGATAGAGAGAGGTAAAAATAAACATTGGCACCAACATGTTTCTTCAAATCCAAGATATCATCCACTGATTGATATACCATTATTTATTATCAAGAAAGAAAAATCTACTAATTATAAGTCACCATTGATTGAAGGGTAATCCCAATGTCAGAGATATTGAAACGTAAAGGAAATGTGTCTTGGAATTCATGAAGTATGCGAACCCCGGCGAGAAGTTAGGGCCATCCACTTCACGTGGTGGGCAGCATGCTAGCCACTGGGTCAGGGAGCTGAGGGATGACACAGGAAAAACAGGCAATGGGGTGGGGCTTAGGAGAACCCCTCAACACCCTCCTCAGAAGACAATGTTTGTTGGCTTCCATCTCTACTTCTGCCCAGCACTGTGTCCTGAGATTCAGGACAAGAGGCAGACAGATGAAAACAGCTTTCAAAAGGGTTTTCTCTCTGTGTACATCCACATTCTGATGAGGAGTCCTCTTCCTCCTCTGTGAAATAGGAGCATGTCATAAGGCAAGACTAGAACAGCTCAGGAAGGCCAAAGCTGAAAAGAGGAGATTGAAATGGAGATACATCCACTATCTCAGTTTCTGATTTACTGAGCCAATTAAAAACAAAACAAAACAGGATGGCTAGAATGTTCTCCATAGGAACTAGCACATAGAAGGTGCTCAACAAATGATAGTTCCCATCCCCTATAAAGTCTCTCCCTATCTGCCATTTGGTTCTGCCCTGTATTTTCCCAAAGTTGGAAATAGAGACAGCAAAGAAAATTAAGAACTGTGGAGGGTGGTAACAGTCTTGGACTCCTGTTAAGAGTCCAAAACTATCTTTGTACATTATGGGTCCAGGGAATTGGTTCTGCCATGAAGCATCATGGCCAAGAATCCAAGCATTAAATGTCAGGATTGAATCCCAGCTTTGCATCTCTTTAGTTATGACCTTGGGTAAATTACTTTCTCTAAACCTTGATTTCTTCATTTGTGCCATGTGGAGACTGTGTTTTCTCAGGATTATGTGAGATATTATATGAAAGCCTGGAATATAGAAAGGACTCCACAGATATTGGATGCTACTTTAAATCATTCCTCACCTGTTTAACTGACTGAATTCTCAATTCCATCCTGCCAGTAAGCATGCATTTGGGCTGCCTGCCCCCATCAAATGTTCTCAAGGGAATGTCAATGAACCTGTGAGACTGAGCATAATAAAATCAGGCAGGTTATGTCTGCTGCTGAATTTCTGTACTAAATACACTGATGGATTTTTGATGGATTAGCTTTTCAAATGGGTCGCTCCACTTTTCCTTCTGGGGATTCACTATTGTTTGAAAGACCTGGTCCTCATGTTGAAATTTAATTGTCACCATAACAGTATTAAGAGGGAGAACCTTTGAGAGGTAATTAGGCATGAGAGCATAGCACCAGTTGTCTGGGGAGCAGGCTATAGACAAAAGGATGAGTTTGGCTGGTTCTGTCTTGTGCATGCTTCCTTGACAGGCGGTGCCCTCTATCACACTTCACACAGCAACAAGGCCCTCACCAGAACCAGCACCATGCTCTTGGGCCCCCCAGCCTCGACCTGTAAGCTCAATCAACCTCTATTCTTTATAGAAAATAGCAAGGTCTCCAGTATTCTTTACAGCAGCAGAAAACAGATGAAGACCGCAGGTGATCTAGAGCCTCCGGTGCTGGCTACGATGCTGCCTGCATCACTGGTGAGAACACCTGGATTGGGCTGCAGGGTTTTTCTACTCGTCCCTGAACCCCTTGGCCTGGCCACTTATTATAAGCATGAAAGGCTATGGCCAGCCATCTCCTGATGCACTTGTACCTTGGGACTTGGGCCTCTGACTCTTCTGGAAGTCAAGCTTGGAATTTGAGAGTCAGGGGTGAGATTTTTAGTCTAGGAAAAAGAAAAAGCAGCAAAGGACTGCAAACCCAGGCAGAAACAAATGAAGGGTATAAAGGGGGGAATCCCACCCACCCACCCAAAAAAGGGTGGGGGCATTTCAAGGAAATTCCAGAGGCTTCACATACTGGTTGGTAAACAAATGGAACGCGTTAGGCCAAGGCATCACAGAGACCAAAAGCGCTGAGTGACAGACACATTACTCACCTAACCAACTTCTTTGATGATGAACACCCATGTGGCATTCACCTATTAAATGCAGTCGTGGGGAAACATGAATCTATGTGATTTTTAATGAAAGAGCTGTTGGGGTGGATTAATTATATATATTTGCAAGTGCCTGCTATGTCCAGGTACCGTGTTAGGCACTGTCCTGCCATAAGCCTGCCGTTCCAGAACCCACTTTGTGCTGTGGGGTGAGGAACGACTGTGTGTGACCTTAGGCAAGTCCCTCCACTACCGAGTACCTCATTCTACTGGCAGTCCTTGCAGAACCTCTCTCATGAGAAATGTCCCACCTGTGTTTCTGGGTGGCCTCTTCACAAGGGATTCAGAACTTGGCTTGACTGCCACTTCCTAGTGAAGCCACGCCCCTGTTCAGTCCCATATTTTTCTGTCCCCCACCTCCCTGTGTGATGCCCACACTCTGCACACGTAGGCTCAAGCCAGGTTGAGTGGTTCTCCGGGCTGCTCACCCAGGCACACTGGAAGGTTACCTTTGGCCCCACTGCTGGGCTATCTCAGCTTTCAGGTTTCCTTGACTTGGATCCTCTCTCAGGGTTGTAGGACTCAGAAGATGATCCAGGTGTCCCCTGCCAGCTCCTATCCAAGTGTGTGCTGCTTTGATACAGATGCAAGGCACCATGCTAGGTGCTAGTCACTCACCAGTGGGTAAGATGTGCTCTGCATTCTCCAGGTGCAAAGAGCAGGAGAGGCACCCAACCTCTGGGGAGTGTTGGGTATGGGCAGGAAAGCTGATCACACTGGATCTTGGCCTTGTTCATTAAGCCCAAGCCTCCCTGGGAAATGGGACAAAGGCCTCTGCTGTCATTTCTCTCCTCTACCTCCTCTCCTCCCTGCCTGGAAGATAACCTTTTGAACTTTTCAAATTTCAAAAACATTATTACTTAATGGTGAAGAATGAAGACTCCCTGCAGACTGCCCAGTTTATAGCCCAGGCTCCCCTCTACCAGCTGGAGACAAAACACAGGTCACTGAACCACCCTGTGCCTCAGTTTCCTCATCTCTAAAGTAGGAATGGTAATTCTGGTGGCCACCCCCAGGGGGAGCTGTTATAATCAAATGAGTTCATCCATGTCAAATATTTAGGATGACGCCTGATGCTGGTCACAGTAGCAGCACTCAACAATGCTGGCCTTGTTTGGCAGTTTTCTGCAAATGTGGTTGAATCAGAAAATGGCTGCAATAGCCAAGGAGGGTGAGCCCTGTCTGGGAATGACCCAAGGGGATCTACCCACCCCCATACATACACATACACACACTGTATCCATGTCCTCACTCCCAGAATCAGTGAGTATGATCTTACTTAGGAAATGGACCTTTACAGTTGTAATTAATCGCAGGCAAAAACCAACCTGGATTATCTGTGTGAGCCTGAAGTCCCATCACGTGTGTCCTGGTAATGCAGATACAGAGGGGATGGCTATATGGGGAAGTAGAGCCTGGAGTGATGCAGCCACAAGCCAAGGAACCCCTGGAGTCACCAGAAGCTGAAAGACGCAGGGAGGGCCCTCGGGAGGGCCCTCCCCTCCCCGCAGAGAGAGCATAGCCCTATCCATACCATGATTCCAGGCATCTAGCCCCCAGAACAGCCATGGTGCTCCTCCAACCATAATGGGGACACAGATCCCCTGAGGATCTTGCTAACTGCAGATTCTGATTCAATAAGTCTGGGTGAGGCCTGAGAATCTGCATTCCTCAAAGGCTCTCAGCGATGCTGCTGTGCTGGTCCACATCACACTCTGAGTATGGAGGGTCTGAGGGCATGTGGCCGTCAGCAGCATCATGAGGAGCAGGGAAGCCATGGGAACAAAGGGGTAGAGGTCGTAGAGCACACCCGCCATAATCCTGGGCCCCTGTGACAGTGGATAGGAGCTCAGCTTTTAGCTGTAGGATAAAGAGTGATGCACGTCATTGACCTTTGGTGGCACTTGTCCCTGGGCTCAATCGATGCTTCTGAATTGAACAGCAGCTCATCCAGGCAATGCTAATGGCTTCTGACTGCTCCAGTTCATCACCTCTAACAGGGTCAACCAAGAACGGTCTCCCGTCCTTTTTGACAGGGGAAAGAAAAAAAAGACATCCTCATCCTGGCTCACAGAGGCCAGGAGGATACCTAGGAAAACAGAAGCTATGTTGGTAGAACCTTAATTTCAATGAACTTGATAAAAACTATGGATTATTATCATTGAATTAATGATTTTAGGGGGTAAAAAAAAAACACTTGATTTAAAAAGGAGACAAGAATTTGCCTCAAACATAGCCTGGGCTCTTATATGACTGGGTATTGAGAAGCTCAGTTTGATGGAAAAGACAGGATAAGCCTCTGGTATACACGCCCCAGAGAGGGAGTGTTTAGCTTTATCCCCCAACAGAGCCTATGTTTAAAAAATAAAAAAGCGGAAGCCAGTGCAGGAGCAGGTAGAGGCAGCGGGTGCTCCTTCACCTGAATCCTCACTGCACTTCCCGCTGGTCCCTTTCTGCAACAGCCCCACCACCACTACCATCTATCCCACATGATTATATTTCCAAAATGCTTCAAAAAAATCCTCTATGACTTCTTCTTGTTCATAGCCAAGATGGTCCCAAGGCTTTATATCATGCACTGACCCCAGGTGATTGGTAGCAAGCAGCTCCCCTCAAGAGATTGAGACTTTTCTGTGTTCGATTGGGAAGAACGTTGGGCTTGGTTTCCAGAGCTTGCCCTGGGATCAGGGCAGGGCAGGTGGCACTTTTCTTTTTGGACAAGAGGATAGTCATCTTGACTCTCAATCTCCTCCTCTTTCCATTAAGGTGTCATCTTGTCCCTGAACCCAGGTTCAGAGGCTCATCCCATGGAAAATCCAATGTCCAAAAGAAGATCCTTGGGGAGAAAGATGGGCTTTATTCAGTGGCCAAAGAATGAAGGAGAGCGAGCTTTGCTCACAAATCAACTTCTCAAGTCTAGGGGGTTCTGGGGTTACAGATTTAAGACAGGAACAATGAGCTAATAAATGGGAGGAAAATTTATGTCTTTTCTGGAAATGGGTAGAGATCTTCCAGGAACTCAGATGTCACCTTTTGTCATTCCTTTCATGGTCTGGTGCTTCTGCTCACGGTCAAGTTAACCCTATATAATAGTTTTGGATAAACATCCTATATCTCAAATGATCAGCATGTCTATGTGCAGTGCTGAGTAGAATGTGACCCACGGCTAGGGCAAAAGAGACAGGCACAATATGAAAATAGATGTCGAGCATTTTCACCTGTTCCAGCCATCCCTTGGACATCTGCAGGCCCAAGGGAAGAGTATTTTTGGCAAAAGTGGCCTTCAGGTCCCCAGTGAGTAACCTAGGCAAACATTATCATCACAACTCATAAGTCAGAGGTGGGATCTACAGCAAAGACAGTGGAAGACTAATAATGTATCACCCAGTCATGTGACCTCAAAATTAGTAATTTTTAAGTCAAATAAAAGCAAATGAAATCTCCAGGCATGGTGGCCTGGAGTCTCCCAGAGACTTGGGAGAGGTTGAGGCAGAGGATTCCAAGTTCAAGACTACTCTGGGCAACTTAGCCAGACCCTGTTTCAAAATAAAATAAAATGATAGACAGGGCTGGGGATGTGGCTTGGTGGTGGAACACCCCTGGGTTCAAGCCCTGGTGGGAGGGGGAAAGCAAGTGAAGCTAGAGTTTACTTAGGTTCTCTCCTCCGTACCCACCTCCCACTCTTCTCCTTGAACACTCACTGCAGACAAATGGGAAGGCCTTCTGTAGCCCACACCAGCACCAACATGTGACAAGGCTGCCTCTGTGACTTGACTGAAACCTGACCTTCCTTCTTCCCCTGGTCAAGGTCATTCCAATCTCCAATGCCTAATTCTCTCTCCCTCTCCTCAGGCTGCAACCTCTCATTCATCACCAAACTGCCTTTTTTTTTTTTTTTCATGCTATGACTCACCTCTGTGAGTCAGAACAAAGATGATTAATGTATGAGTTTTGAAGCTTTTCTACACCCTTGAGACCCTTTTCCTCCGCTATGATTTGAAGGTCCTCTCCAAAACTTATATTGAAGCTGGGCACAGCAGTTCCTGACTCTATCCCAGTTACTCAGGAGGTTGTGGGAGGAGATCACAAGTTGGAGGCCAGTTCAAGCAACTTATCAAGACCCCATCCCAAAATTTAAAAATTAGGGGGGAAATAACTCATTTTGAAATTTCATAGCTATTGTAACAGTATCAAGATGTGGGACCTTTAAGAAGCAATTAGATCATTGAGGATTTGGGTCTCAGGAACTAATCCTCTCCTAAGAAAAGATGTTTTCAGCCACATGTGGTAGTGTACCTGTAGTTCCAGCTACTTGGGAGAATGAGGCAGGAGGATCATTTGAGCCCAGGAGTTTGGGGTCAGCTTGAACAACACAGTGAGATTCCATTTGTTAGAATGAATGAGAAAGAAAAGAGAAGGAAAGTGAAAAAGAGAGAAGGAAAGTGAAAAAGAGAGAAGGAAAGTGAAAAAGAGAAAAGGAAGGAAAAGAAAGGATGAGTTCCACCTGTTTTTTTGTTTTTTTTTTTAAGTGCTAAGGATTGAACCCAGGACCTTGTACACATCAAGCACATAATCTACCTCTGAACCCAGCCACACACCCAAGGAGATGGGGAAAGAGCAAGAGGATGGGATCTTCAAAGAAATATGTAAGTTTTCAGGATTCTTGTGTTGAGAGAGCAGAAGCTTTGTGAGGTTTGAGTCACCAGGTGGCAAAGAAAAGTGGTTTATAAGAAATAATGCTACAGAGCCAGGGGCACATGCCTGTAATCCCAGCAGCTTGGGAGGCTGAGGCAGGAGGATGGCAAGTTCAAAGCCAGCCTCAGCAACTTAGCAAGTCCCTTAGCAACTCAGTGAAACCCTGCCTCTAAATATAATATAAAAAAGGGTTGGGAATGTGGCTCAGTGGTTGAGTGTCCCTGGGTTCAATTCCCGGTACCAAAAAAAAAAAAAAAAAAAGAAAGAAAGAATGCTATAATCTATATATTCCCCATTTCACGTTCAAGAAAAGCAAACACCTCAAGTTATTATTAAGAGCCTCTGCTGGCCACGTAAGTCCATTTGTGTTAGTCAGCTTTGCGTCACTGTGAACAAAACATCTGACAACAACATCTTAGAGGAGGAAAAGTTTATTTTGGGCTCACATTTTCGACATCTCTATCCTTGGTTGGCTGAATCCATTGCTCTGGGCTTGAGGTAAAGCAGAACATCATGGTTGAAGGGTGTGCACAGGAAAGCTGCTCAGCTTATGGCAGGTGGGAAGCAGAGAGAGCGAGCAAGCAAAGGGCCAGAGACAAATATAGTGCAAGACCATGTCCCCAGTGACCTAAGTCCTCCAGCCACACCCCATCCACCTAAGGTTGCTACTCAAAAGTCCATTGATATTATTAGTCCATCAAATGGATTAATCCACTGATGAGATTACAGCTCTCATAGTCCCATCTTTTGCCTCTGAATGTTGCTGCATCGTCTAACACATGAGCCTTTGGGAGGATATTCATATCCAAACCAGAACACCATTCTTGAGGACACAGCACTGCTCTCGGTCTGGACTTCATCGGATGTGGTCTTGTGGGGGAGTATCATGTTAACGCCTCGTGCATCTTCTTCCTGACATGACTGTAAGGGCCATTTCCTTTATCAGTCTGCAAGGGTCTAGGTAGGTTCTAGAGTGACAGAATTGGAAAGGCTCTTCAAGTATGTTCAACTCCAAAACACAGAGAAGTGGAATCAGTTCTCCTGGGGCTGAAACACCTGCCTGAGTAGTCAGCCACACACTCTGGGATGATGCATATCAAAGATTAAATCCAGGATACCAAATCCAGTTTGACAGGTATTACTGAAGACACTCTATGAAAAAGATACTTTGTGTGAAAATATGTGAAATAATCTAGAGGGGCTTGGGTTGTGGCTCAGCGGTAGAGCGTTTGCCTCACATGTATGAGGCATGGGTTCAAACTTCAGCACCACATAAAAATAAATAAAGCCATTGTGTCCATCTACAACAAAAATATTTTTTTAAAAAAAATTGCTATGCACACTGCCCTGTGGTGAGTTATTTTATGATGAGAAGTGCCCTTCTGCCGATGATAACCATCCCCAGTCCTGGGTGAAGCCTTCTGACCTCTGGCCTTTGGGGGCCTCAACTGTCCCTCTTCACCCACGGGCGGAGTGTTTCCCTGTCTCCTCCTCTCTGTCCCTCACACACAGACACCGCCCTGAAGGCTTGCCTTCCTCCATACCAGCAAGTCTAATGCAGAGAATGGCAGGTGCACCCTGGGGATGTTTATTTCCGACAGTGGAAGCAGGGAGGCCTCTTTAAAGACCAGGGCCCTCTTGGCAGGGTTTTCCCATTGGCAAACCCTTGAAGACAGGTTGAGCATCCAACTCACTAATTATCTGTTGCAGGACTTCAATGGCCACCTAGCCTGGGCCTATGCCGGCCTAACCACTCCTCAGCCTTCCCTGTGTGGGCAGCTGCTTCCCCCTAGGTTGAGGGCAATGGGGGCACTGACCCCGACATGGGGGAGAGGCCAGAGCATTTCGTCCCATGCTCTGGCTCAAGTGGCATCTCCTCCACAGTCCCACTCCTACGGCAGAGGCCCACCATATTCTAGCTTCCCCTGAGGGACCCTGGCCCCAGGCTGGGATGACACTACTCCTCCCTCTCTCTTATCAGCTTCAAGGTAGAGGTGACAGTAGGCAGGGGGAGTAGTGTCCTGCTGGGATAAATCTCTGGGCTACCTCTCCACACCCTGTTTATGGGTTGGTTTTCAACTCCTCTGCTACCTGTGCAGATGTCCTGCATTAAATCCCCTCTGCTGAGATACAGGAAGTTCCTATTTCCCTTGTTAGACCCAGACTGATACACAGTCCAACTCTTCCTTGCTTGCTTCATTGAACCTATGAAAGATCAAGGTCAAGGGGATGTCATTTTTCCAGAAAAAGACATACTGATATTTAGTTGTTGCTGGCTAGACGGGGTTTCTTGGTTTCTGTCCTCCACACACATATGTCAGGAAACGCTTCCTCTTTATTTTTAATCCAGAAGAGTTGAAAGTCATCCGTATCAATCATTCTGAAATGTGTGACTTTCAAGAACAACTACAGCCACAATCTAGTCCTTTTACTCTCTAATCAGACCCTTTGGACATTAAGAGCAATTAGAGTATTCTGGAGGATGACCATAACCAGGTCATACTCTGCTTCCAGGCCCCAGTTTCAATATTAAGGAAACAAAAATGATATGAAATCACCATTTCCAGAAGCATCTAAAAACGTCTCTTAATATATGCAGAAAAATTCAAGTCCTCAGATTTTTGGACCAGATGGTCTTGCAACTTTGCAAAGTAGGTTTGATTTCATAGTTATTTAAATATGCCATATATTTTAAATACACAGTGCTTCTACTAATTAACACTTCATAATTTCTCAAGAGTCCCATAGGCAATTGTTACCGTTTGTAAGCGGTGAAAGATAGTGGCAAGAAAACGAATGCTATTTCTTTCCCAAATAGCAGCTCTGGGATAGTATATGTGAAATATCGCAACTCTCCCCACCGTGTGAGCAGAATGGGGAGAGATGTCAAGTGTAGCTCCCTGAGGTTGGTGTGGGGACATGTGACAACGCCCTCACGAGGAGACTTTAAACACTGATGCTCTTCAAAGGCAGACAGCTCCACATGGGCCTGTGGACCAAGATCAGTTACAAGGATGCATGTAAGTTAAATAGTTACCTAGTAAGAAGACTTGGACACACGTGTGCACATGCACTTGCTCACGTGGAGGGCAAAATGGTCACGGTTCGTGTGAACCTGTGAGGCCAGGCAAGCAGGCCACAGGTTATGCAGTGTGAGTGGGGTCCCTCTGCCTCACTCCTCTTTGCCTCAAGTGGGAGCATGTGGATATTTAGTTAATGTATCTTCTTTTTTCAAAGCTAGCACTCCTGGGAGAGATGATCAGATATTTGTTAATCCTTCCCACATCAACGTGATCTAATAAGACAGTGTTCCTCTTGGTGGGCTGACATCAGGGGAAGCCAAAAGGAACACGGAACAGTTAGGGAGACACACCAGGAGTATGAAGGCTGCCTTACTCTATTGTAACAATGGGGCCTCAGCCCCCTGGTAGTGAGGGGACCAGGGTCCTTAGAAGCTGATGGACACCAAAGAATGAGAGAAAAGAAAACATCTGCTACCCCAGGGTCTGCTGGGAAAGACCTGCCTGGACAGGCAGCCACCACCCTCACCTACTACCAATGTGAGACTGCTTCCTCTTTGCAGGGTAAGGAGATATAAGCAATAAGGCCAATGCTAAGTCAGGCGGCAAGACCCCTGCTACAACCATGTATACCTGTGGAAATGTTTATTGTATAGAAACTTCTTTGTTGGAATTCTAAAAATAGCAAAGAACTAGAATAGGCTGTCAGCATCACTACACTGGAAGTTCTGAGAGAGCAGACTTGTCTGACATTGTCCTCACTATGTCTCAGTAAGAGTTGGCTCAATGAATGGGATGGTATAGACTGAGGTATAATGAGACAATACCTCAAGGCCCTTCTAATCACTCTCAGGGCCCACTGGCCATTTGTGGCTGCACAATGTTTTTGCTGGAGTGACCGATGAGCCTCTGAGGAAGAGACCCAGCCCTCGGCAGACCTTGCAGAGAGACACAACTGAGCACTGCTGGCTTTTGCTGTTCTCCTGGATCACGCCTTCCTTATGCAGCATCTGCATGACAGCCAGCCCACATCCATCATGTTATATAGCAGAGGGCATCTTCCCTGTGCACCAGCCAACCTTAATTTTCCCTTAAGCAGACCTTTCTGCATTCAACAGGTGCAGGCTTTAGACTAGAAGACACTAAAGGGAAATTCTGTAGGTGAATTTTCACCCTTCATTTTTAATAACCACAGGCAAAATGTAACTACTGATATTGTGTCGGACCCAATACCTCGAGGTGATGTTTATGGTCCTATTTTCAAATCCCCCACCCATGGGGTTCTGAGCATGAAGTGGCACAGGGCAGCAGCGAGAAGCAGCCTGATTCTGTAGGAAGGTGGGAGAAAGCCAGGGATTTGTAACCAGCCCATGAAGAAGCAAAAAAATATGAAGCCTTTGGATCTTTACAGTTCACAAAACTGTTTTGTATCAATCAGAAACAGCTCTGAATTTAACTGGTGACACTCCTTCCTAAAGATCCAAATCCACACACCTGCTCAACACTAGGCTGACTACAGAAGTCATCTGTCTAACTTTCTTAGTTAGAAACATTTGAAGGCAGGGAGTGAGTGAGTGGACCAGTGAAAATCACATATGTATAAAACAGAAAGCGTTCCCCAATCCCTCAAACCACACACCACACAAAGGAGCCTGACCACAGAGCTGTCATTCTGGGGCTGTGTCATGGGGGATAAAAAGCACCAAACCAGAGTCTGGTCCTGGATTTCTCCACCATCCTCAGATGGCTCTGAGGCGTGAGGGAGGTGGGATGGAGAGGAGGATCCTGTCATCTAGAGATACAGCAGCGAAATCCCTAGGGGCAGGGAGGTGGCCTCCAGACAAAGAGCTCAGTAGACTGAAGCTGCCTCTAAGCTGAGCCCACTGTTTGCCTGGGGAAGTCAGTGGCTCTCCTTTGGGGACATGAAGGAAACAAAGGAACCGTTTTATAATGTCACAGCTCGCCCTGTTTATTGGGGACAGAGGGACATGCCAGAGCTAAATTTGAGTCCCAGATGAACATCACTGAGAAAGAAGAATTGCTAAAATGCCTGACGGAAAAGGCTCCAGGTTCTGGCCACCATCTGTCTGTTCATACATCTGTCTAAATCCACCTTCCCCTGCTAATTACTCCCCACCTCCTCACAGTCACTCTGTGCACATACATCCTGCTCACAGTTTCCCTTCTATATTATTTAGCATTCAAGCAGTCAGTAGACTGACATAGACATACATACAAAAAGACATGCTTGATCAAATTAGCTACTTTTATAAGACCAAGGTCCAAGGACCATCTCCTTTAGATTTGCCATAGGCTACAATTTTGTAGAATCTTCTGAGTTTTTCCAACAGTGGATGTTGCTTCCTGCATGGAGACTGAAATCACTGCTGGCTCAAAGTCTCCCCAATGATCCTCAGGCTGCTTTTTTAAGGAGGCTTTAATAATGCATAGTAAGGGAAGGTGCTGCATGAATAAAATACCAAGCCACTACACCAAGACTTGCTGCCTTGAAATCAAGCCTGGTGATGAAAGCAAGTGGGCCAGCTTAAAAGCTGGAGTCTTCTGGTTTGCATCAAGAATGAAGGTTTGGATCCAAAAACCTTTTCTGGGGATGCCATCTGACAAGTGCAGGTTTGAGCCAACGTCAGCTTGTCAAGGGCTAATTTTAATTTCCTCCTAGCAGCCTGGCCACACAAATCATTACTAGCTGAGGAAGGAAGAAATGCTTTTGATTTATCCTTCAAGAGCAGTGGAGGTGAGTACATATTTGACTGACATATTAAAACATGTCATCAAAAAGGTGTTGTGGGTTGGCAAAATACATCAAGGATGCAGCCGAAAGGAAGATCCTATATCTGGACTCCAATTTGCAGGTTATATAACTGATATCACGGTGACACCGGGGAAGGTTTTAATAGTGTTAATAATACAGTAAGGGCTGGCGCATCTTCAGAAATGGCTTGCCGCACAGATGATAAAGAAAGGATTGCCTTTCTTGTCCCCAAGTCCCAGAGCTTTCCACAGACACACAAAAGCTTACCCCGAGCAGATGAGCAGACTTCATCTCTGTTGTCAAGGAAACCAGTCTGTTCTTAGCTCTAGAATAGAAAGGCTGGGCCTGGCCTCCACCGTGCCTTCCGCCCACCCCTCCTGATGGAGCCTGCTGTCTCTTCCCCACCCCACACACACTCTGGGGTGCCCAGGACCCTTTCTCTAACAAAATCTATAGCATGCCGAGAAAGTAGTGGCCCCATTGACAGCCCAAACCAACCAGCCAGCAGGTACACAGGTCACACAAACTCATGGGAAGCCATGAGTTGACACAGAAAGGGAAAGAACAATTGGCAAGGGTTTGGGAAAAGTGCCAAGTGATCGACCTGTGTTATTGGGAATGGCTTAGAGAAGTAGGACTGACCACCCAGTGCTGGCCCAGCACTTTCTCTCTCCAAAACATCTGCCCCCCTTCATTTCTCCAAATGGCAGCCTTGGGTTACACTGGCATCCGCCATAGGGCCCTACCTGGTGCCTGATCAGAAGCAGGGAGTGGGGCCCAGGGAAGCCTTTAGGATAAAAATGCTCCCAGGAAAGGGGTATTCAGAGGGTCAGGATGATACAAGGATCTGGGAGGAGGGGAGAGAGGACCCCAATGTCAGAACTCCCAAGGAAAAAGAGTCAGGATGCAAAGAGTGCAAGACAGAGAAGTGAACCAGTTGTTGGCAGGAAAGAAGAGAGGGTGACAGTATTTGGGGCGGGGGGGGGGGGGGGCACGGAATTCTCTGTGGAATCTACAGACAGGGAATAAATTAAATAAGGCACTGAGATGATACCTGTTAAGGAACAGTCTTGCCCCGAAAACAACCCATGGACTTGATGTCCAAACTCCAAAGTCACATGTAACTCTGCTCCCCATAACGACATTGCCATCTGCAACAATCCACATATACCAAGGTGGTCCCATAAGATTGCAATGAAGCTTGAAAATTCCTACCTTTTCTATGTGTAGACATGTTTAGACACACAAATACTGGCAATGGCCTACAATGTTCAATACCATCACGTGCTATACAGGTCCACAGCCTGGGAGCAACAGGCGGTGTGTAAGTACCCACCACAGTGCTCTCACCAAGACAAAATCAACTCACAATGATTTCTCAGAACATGTCCCGTCCCATTGCTAAGAAGTGGGTCTGCACCTGAACCTCTGAACTCCTGGAGCAATGGGTGTCCATGCCCTTTTAAGACACCCTCAACCTTGCATTATACCTATTTGGATATGTATTTTATCTGAAGTCTTTTTAAACCCAGAACCCTGAGGAGTCATGCACCGACCCATCTCCGCTGCCCAGAAGAGCAGCTTGCACGTGCTCGGGCTGATGAAGTTTTCTGAGTTTTCCTGAAAGGATGAATTCTCGTTTAGATGCTTTGAAATCACCTCCAGAAAGAGTTCAGAATTGTGGAGTAATTATGAGAAAGAATTTGAAGATTTTCACGTCTAGAATTTCAAACAGAGAAAGCTGGTTTTCATTTCTACTGGTGCTTTACCCAACTGCCCCAATTACTGCGATTGCCTTTTGTCATCATTATTACTGTTAATGACAGTGATCACTTTTGTCAGCATAAAGAAGTAGGGTGAGACACCTGAACAGAGAAATGAGCAGAAGTTGGAGAGATCCCTCTGAAGCCCTGCCAGTACATATAGGATGCTTTGGGGCAGAGATTTGCATAACAGTTAACTGAAGAGAAAATGACTACTTGGCCAGTAGGACTAGCCTTTAATTAGACACACTCACACCTGGGTCAGTTCTGAGGGCTGTCATAGGCAAGGAGACACCATTCATGCAACCAGAATTCAAAATATACCAAATTCTCTGCTAGAATTTCTCAAATGCCATTAAGAATAGAAAGTGCCAGCAATGCTTTTCATTTCTTTTGTGTGTGCGTGCGTGTGTGTGTGTGTGCGTGCGTGTGTGTGTGTTATTGATTTATTGGTATTGGGGACTGAACCCAGGTGCACTTTACCACTGAGCTACATCCCCAGCCCTTTTTATTTTTTTGTTTTGAAACAGGGTCTCAGTTGCAGATGCTGAGGCTGCCCTTGAACTTATCATCCTCCCAGCGGTGCTTCTTAAAGCCCTCCTTTTCTCTTTGTTCTCTTTGTACAATATACAGTTACCCAAGGGGCCCTTCCCTCCAACCTCCTCCTCCCTCCCCCCAAACTCTGCCTCAGGCTGCTCTGCCTTCTTCCTATTTCTCTTCTCCTTCCCTTTTTCAGAAAAACTCAACATCACTATGCAAATGTAAACTCTCATTCCATCTCTCCTTCCTCCCCCACCCTGCCCACCTCTCCTCCCCAGCCCACTCCATTCTCCCCATTTCCTATCACCCACTTGGAGAGGGTAGAAGAAGCAAGGGAAGCAGCAGCCACAGGACACAAAACCCAAGTCTGCCAGGGGACTTGAAAGGCAGACAACAGTGAGCTAGATAGTAATGACCTTTGTCCTGCCACATGAAGACTATATCAGGAGGAAGGAGAACTGGACCCGCATGAAAACAGAAAGGGGAGTCGGAGGGGCAAAGATTGGATTGGAGCTGGATTAAAAATAGGGGCCAGCAGTGCAGATCCTGAGATTCTAATCATGGAGCAGCATTAAAATATCTCTAGGGGCTGGGGTTGTGGCTCATTGTTAAAGCGCTTGTCTAGAATGTGTGAGGCACTGGGTTCGATTCTTAGCACCACATATAAATAAATGGATAAGATAAAGATCCTTCAACATCTAAAATATAATATTTTACACATATATGTATTTCACTGGTATGAGAACATAGCTCCAGTCAGTGCAAGATCCTCTCCTGACTCCCTCTTCACATTGTGGGAGACCTAGACTGCATCTGCTCTCATTGAGGAGACAGAAAACAGGTTCCTTGCCTGTGCTACCTAGAATTTTTAGGTATTTTTACAAAATACCCCTCCAGGTTTCCTGGTGTAAGCATGACAGTCCCCTGAAGTCTGTCACCACATCCAGTTGACAGTTCTAAACCAGATTAAGACTTGATACAGTTCTGTGTAATGAGATAAGTTATTTAGCCTGTTATATAACTTCTAGAACTTTTCATATGCCTTTCAAGAAGTTACCCAGTTCAGAAAATCTTATTAATGCTTTCCTTATTTTTAGACACCAAGAAAATCTATTTCTCCACACTCCTACTTTAAAAAAGAAAAGTGAGTAGATACTTAAATAATATCATCTTGAAGCAGATGGAATCATTCGTCCACCCAGCATGCTTATAAAAGCACGATTGGGGGAGTGAGGGAGGTCACCCTATTATTCACAGCCCTGATGTGTATAATTCATCCAAGTTCCCCGTCCTGATTCCATCTCTCTCTTAAGAACAACTGATTGTGATTCGGATTCTCACATCTCTGAAGCAGAGCAAGTCCTGGCTAACACACTACAGACTGCCTCCGCACTCCACTGCCATCCTTTAGAGAGGAAATGATTATCCTCATTTTATAGAAAAGGGAGTTGAGACCCACCCACAGAATTCCAGGAACCTGCTCTGGAACACACAGCTAATATATGGACCTGGGGACATCTGATTTTGAAGCCATCTCCTATGAGGCCTCTAGATATTCCTATAAAGCTTATTTAACTTTTTAAAATAAGTGAAACACTACATAGGAGACATCACAAGCAAAAGCAAAAATTCAGTAAGGAAAGGCCAGAATCTTTAAAATGATCAAATTATCACAAGAAATTCCAGTTTAGCCAGGTGTCTGACTGGCAATGCATGACCAACCCTCCCGCTTTTCACTAAAAACCGAGGTTGACTGGCACACAAAATCAAAGCAGAACTCATAAGAACTCTGAAAATGTTGGCTGGTCATTGTCTTGGAACCAGACGATGGATGAATAACGTGACTCATCACAAGACCCATGGGGCTGACAGCAGAGGTGTGGATGGTGACTCGTTTTCGCTGTGTGCAGGGGAGTGAGTTCAGTGGCTGAAAAGTGACGCTGTTCCCCTGCACAGCTGCCTCCTGGTTCAGGTCTGTACCTCCAGAACCCTTAGCCACCTCCCCACTACGATGCTCCTTGCAAGGCCAGACCATTTGACACCGATGTCACCCTTGTGCCCGCCTCTCATGCTTCGTCGGTTCCAGGATCACAGTGTCAGTCGTGCGACATGGCCAAGGACAGACCTGGGCTCTGATGTTGTATTGCAGCCAGAGATCGGAAGACACAAATAAGACCTGGCTGTGCTAGAATCGTGTGTCAGACAAGATCCACCTCCCGCTACTAATAGAGATATATCTGTGATGAATCATATGACTAAAAATCATCAGTGGATAAGTATGCAGCTAAACAAATTGAGTTACAGTATTGATCAGAGACAATAAAATTCAAGGTTTAAAAAAAAAAGCAGCCCTCAAAGACTATATTTTAAAAAATAGCAAATCCCACAATGAAACTATCATATTGAATAATTACATACTCGCATAATTAGATAGAATAATTACCTAATTAAATAATTACTCACTTATATAGACTATATTATATGTAAAGCAAAAACTAGGGAATCAGTGAAAAAAACAACAGGATCACAACAATAATGGGTGACATTAATATGCAGCTCAGTCTTTGACAGATTAAAGAGGCCTGAGGGAGGGGAGGGTGTAGAGAATCTGAATAGGTTGGTTAATTAGATTTAAAAGTATTCCTCATTATACACATTCTCACCATACCCAATCAGGAACCCCACAGATTTAGGCAGCAAAGTGTACACCGAGCATTTACATGACAGTAAGCAATTTCACCACAAGCATCTAGAGCAGGGTGAAATACCAGTTAAAAAAGCAAACCCTTCAGCAAAACACCTCTTCATTCTAGAAAAGGCATCAGCTGTCCAGAGACAGACCTTGGGGGTTTGCCTTGTTTTTGTTTTGTTGCTATTGTTTTGTTTTAAAGAACAGTGAGCTCCCCCGCTCCCATGCCAACAACCCTCCCCAGCCTTGGTGTGTAGAGGATGATCAAACAAAGGGATGAACCGCCCTTCAGAGAAAGCCCCCCATCCCCGCCAAAAAAAAAAATCAGCAGCAAGCAGGAAAACAATGGGATACGTAAGGACAGTCAGGGCACCAAGACATGAACATGGCCCAAATCAGAGACCTAGAGAAAGGAAGAGCGAGTGAGAAATTTCCTGTGACGGAGAATAGCCAATAAACTTGGAGAGTCACTGATACCTGACACTGAATTTAAATGTTTATGGCCCTGTATTATAATCACCTCCTGATATGCCCAACCCGGTGATTGCAGGTCTGACACACAGAAGGGCCTTGCTCTGGGAGGAGGACGGAGAAAGTGAGGGCAAACGTGTTCCCAAAGACGGCAGCCCCTCTGGGAAGCAGGCTCTCGAGCATGACGGTGGCTGTTGTTCGCCACATCTGTTTCCTCTCCACTTTCTCCTGTAGAAGAGGATGGCATCTCCCCACTCTCTTCCAGCTTGGCCTTGCCACCTGTCTTTCTGATCAATGAAATATGAACATGAGTTCTTCTGGGAAGAAGCATCCTAGAGCCCTTCCTCCTGCCTTAGCCTCTAGCGGTTTCCAGATGCTGACAACGGGACTCGCCACCCAAACTCACAGACATGCCACAAGAGCAAGAGACAAATCTCTGTTGTGTGCAGCCGTGGAGAACACAGGGTGCACTGTCACCCAGCCTGTCGGGACCCACAGCCAGAGGGAACTCATGGTTAGCTGCTGCAGCAACAGTGCAAGAGGTAAAGATGGGCGTGGTGACACACACACCTGGAGTCCCAGCTACCTGGGAGGCTGGGACGGGAAGATCACTGGAGCCCCTAAGTTCCAGGCCAGTGTGAGCAACAGAGCGAGACCCATCTCAAAAGCAAACAGGTAGACAGAGCAGAGCAGCCCCTCCACCCTAAACAAAAAGAACCTTCCACAGGCACTGGCCCTCCCAGAGTTTATAGATAAGGGGCTTGGCCATTTTAATTGCATATTAAAATTAAAGGCAAACTACATATTAAAAACAAGTTGGGGGTCTTAGAGATGGATGGGTTACACATTAATGGAGCACTTCTAAAGATTATTTCAAATTAGGCCACAAAGGAACTTCCAATAAACCCTAAAAATTGAGAAAGACATATTCTCTGACTACTACACATTGAAACTAGGTAATAAGTTTTATTCAGAACAAAAAGCCTGCCATCTAAAAATCTGTAAACTCTCCCTTTAATTAATGTTTGTTCAGAAAGCAGATCTAAACCACAAAGGCACATTATTTAGAAAAATTAGGAGCTATAGCCAGAGTTTCATTTAAAAACACACTTAGAACCTTTAATACTTTTATTAACAGCAATAAAAATAAAATATCCATTTGACTTTAAAAGTTAAAAAGACTTAAAACAAACCTAAGGAAAGAAGAAAGGAATTAATTATCATTAATTAATGAAAAATCAAAACAGGAAATTGATTAATAAATCACAGAACTAGTTATAAACAGAAGGAAATATTCTTAGCAATGCAATAAAGTAGCAAATGTATAAAGTGGAATGGGAACACAGGAATACAAAAACAAAAATCGATGAGAGCTTAGGGCATGAGAAAAATGGACAGGAGGAGGCCATCTATAACTGGAGATGTTACTAGGCAATGCCTTGCTTTAGAAAAATGCACTGGGCTGGGTGCAGTGGTGCACACCTGTAATCCCAGTGACTTGGGAGGCTGAGGCAGGAGGATTGCAAGTTCAAAGCCAGCCTCAGCAACTTAGCAAGGCCCTAAGCAACCCAGTGAGACCCTGTCTCAAAATAAAATACAATAAAAGGGCTGGGGAGGTGGCTCGGTGGTTAAGTGCCCCTGGATTCAATCCCTAGTACTAAAAAGAAAAAAGAAAGAAAAAATAAAAATGCACTGGCTGTTAACACTTACTTTGGCAACTTCTAGAAAGTCAGCTCTTCTGTAACCCCCCATACATAAGGAACCTACAAGGAATAAAATTCTAAACCTAGAAAAGAACCCAGTTTGGGCTTGCAGTTGTTGGGCAGGAAATAAACATCTTCATGAGTGGTTCATTGTGCTTCATTCTGCCTCAGAACAGGACGGTCTCTTCTCTCAAAACTGGCTTACAAAGTACCGCTAATTCCTGGAGAGGGAGCAGAGAACCACAGTCCACCTGGGCCACAACCTGCCCCAAGGGATGTGTGAACCCTCTGTGAGTGGTCAGGATTCAAGCCTCTGTTCTTCTAGGGTCAGGTCCAGCCCCTTCTCCAACTTGAACCCTGACTTAAAATCTAACTAGTGGGCTGGAGTCATGGCTCAGTGGTAGAGCACTTGCCTAGCCTGTGTGAGGCCCTGGGTTTGATCCTCAGCACTGCACATAAATAAATAAAAGATCCAGTGACAACTAAAATCTAACTAGTAAAAATCATTTGTAACTCAAACTAAACAACTACAATCTGTGGCCCTCCTTCGGCATTTTTTCACATCTTTCCCTTCCTCCTATCCCCTGTTCACTTCTTTCACTGTCTCTCTCCCTTTACTCTCACTTCCCTTGCCCATCGGACTATTCCTAACCACTGTGGAGTCAAGAGACCAGGATCATAATTACAGCTCCATTCACAAACACGTCCCACCCAGCCATGGGCTCCCACAGACAACCCATTAACCAATTTTGAGATCTCTCTAGTTGGCAATAAAACGAAGACGTCAGATGGGATTGGAAGTTTCTATAAACTGTTCCGAGAACCCTGAAGGTTCCAAAGAACTGCATCATCATAGAGTCTGAAAGCACTTGGTTCAACATAGCTGAACTATTTGAGAGATCATAATAAACCACACCTTAAATTCACTATTTCAACTACATCTGAAACTAGCAATCCCTTGTGCCAATTCTTTTCTTTTCAGGAAGGGAAAGAAGAAAAAAAAAGCTTCCCTGCCTGCCTCTGCAGATTTGAAAGTCTTCTAAGCTGGTTTTACAGAGAGTAATGTCTGATCCTATCTGTCACATGCAAACTACACCACCTGAGAATACCGGCACAAGCCCAGTAGCACCCATGAGCTGAGCTTTATCTGCTCAGAGCAAGCTCCTGACAGGGGAGAAATAAGTTTTGAGTGTTACCTTTTATTTGGCAGGGGCCGGGGAGGATGGTTACTTGAGATTGAACCCAGAGGCACTTAACCACTGAGTCACATCCCCAGCCCTTTTTTATATTTTATTTAGAGACAGGGTCTCACTGAGTTGCTTAGGGCCTTGCTAAATTGCTGAGGCTGGCTTTGAACTCACAATCCTCCTGCCTCAGCCTCCTGAGCTGCTGGGATTACAGGAGTGCACACTGCACCCGGCTTACCTAACATTTAATATTTATACATCTAGTTTCTTTCAGGTGAAGTGAAATAATCATTTTCTTTCTTTTTTTTTAACTAGAGGTTAAATAGGGGTGCTTAATCACTTAGCCACAAACCCAACCCAAACCCATTTTTTTTTTTTTTTAATTTGAGACAGGGTCTCACTTAAGTTGCAGAAGCTGGCTTTCAACTTGTGATCCTCCTTCCTCAGCCTCTTGAGCCACTGGATTATAATCATATGCCACCACACCCAGCTGAAATGATCCTTAAAAAGACTAGACGGACTGCTGGTTGAAGAGAGGGAAATCTTTTTTGCATATTCATAATGAGAAGAGAGGGAATTTTAGGAGAGAATATGATGATGCCTGTGATAAGGGTGGTCAAGTTCAAGGGGAAATGTCCAGTCAGATCCAATGGTGCCTACAGGTCTGCACCTCTTACTGGCTATAGAGCAACAATGAACCAAAGAAGAGAAAGGCCATAAAAATTCAAAGACAAGTAAATGCAGTAGCCACTGAGGGTCTCTGGGGCTCTCTCTAGGGCAATAAAATCCACTTGAGCCCTCAAGATGCTCTGGGTAAAGAAATGTGGTAATCCAGTCTGCGCTCCCTGCCGTCGAGCATCATTTGAACAGCACCCAGAGAGCCTAAACAGGAGTTCCTTGGCTATACCTCTTCTAAAACAGACATCTTCATGTTCTTTTAAGTCATATAATAGAACTTAAATTTTCCAGTGTATGTTTAACTTAGCCCATGAGGGGAAAACACACTTTCTCCTTGAAACGCTTATTAAATCCTTTCCTGTGGACCTTGTTATACACGTTAAATGAGAAGCCAGCTTTGAAAATACGAGTACTGCTTTCCAATACACTCCATGTGGGATCCAAGACTGTGTGTCTAATGAATTAGCCAAATAGGTCAAAAGTATCCCAGCAAAGTTACTTCTGACAATGGGGTAGAGCCAGATGTCTGTCAACCAGGTCAAAAATGACTGTAGTCAGAATTATATTCAAATACCTCCTCAATGGCCGTGAAGAATAGAGTATGGTTTTGCATGTCTCACCCCAGAGAGTAATGTGCCTTGTAATTATATAGCATGTACTTCAACATCTGACACATAAACTGGAAAGTGCAAAACAGAGTTTTTATCTGAACTGTTTCCCTGGGTGTTGGATTGCCATAAGGTGAACGTGAGCTTGAGGCACCTCTGCTCTACAGGAACTGTTTGCAATATCTTGTGGTTCTAAGCTGCTGCTTTGTATTTATGATCAACCATTTATAAGGGAGAATACTTGCTTCAAAATACTGAACAGTGACTTGAGAAAATGTTTCCTCCTTCGTAAGGGTGTAAAATTTCAAATAGCTTATAATTTGGAAAGATGTGTTAGTTGAATTTTAAATAAACTCAGGAGTGGCAGCTTCCTGGGAGCTGCAGCATATCACATTTAAAGATAAGCACAAACTGGACAGGGTGCCACACACCTGTGATCCCAGAGACTCTGTAGGCTGAGGCAGGAGGATCACAAGTTGGAGGCCAGCCTCAGCAATTTAGCAAGACCCTCAGGAACTTAGCAAGACCCATTCTCAAAATTAAAGAGGGCTCCGGAGGTGACTCAGTGGTAGAGCACTCCTGGGTTCAACCCCTAGCACTGCAAAAACAATATAAACAATAAAGAACCAGCTATTAGAAAGTGGCAGTATCTTTCAAATCATGTGTTATGGTTTAGATACGAGACGTCCCCCAAAAGTTGATGTGCAAGACAATGCAAGAATTTTCAGAAGTGAAATGATTAAATTATGAGATCTTTAACCTAACCAATTCATGAATCCACTGACATGGATTAACTGGTGATAATTATAGGCAGATAGGGTGTGGCTAGAGGAAACAGGTGACGGGGGGGGGCATATTTGGGGGGTTTATATTCTGTCCCTGCTGAGCAAAGTTCTCTCTGCTGAGGTGCTTTCCTCCCCACTTCTGCCTGACCTTCCGCCTCATCTTGGACCCAGAGCTATGGAGTCAGCCAATGATGGACAGAACCTCTGAAACTGTGAGCCCAAGTAAACTTTTCCTCCTCTACATTGTTCTTGTCAGGTCTTTTGGTCACAGTGAAAAAACCTGACTAAAACACCAAGGTTTTAATGTGCTCGGCATGTTAAGACACTGACTTTAAATGACTCACTTCTTGGAGTTACTTGTACCACTCCAGGCAGCGAATTTCAGAATATTTGTTTCTCATCACAAATTTACTGTCTATTTCAAGGCAAGGAGTTGGTAAAAGTGTTTCAAATGAGACAAGAAGTTATTGTGATTTTATTTTCCTTATAAGAAACTCTTACTGAATACCCCCGAAACATAACAAGAGCGCCCTCCCTCACATATCTTGTTGCTATTTTTAATAAGTCAAATGAGCTTAATTTGGCAATTTAGGGTCATAATATTATCTGCTTACAAATTCCTGTAGTATTGACAGTGAAAACATTCATACCTAACATTCCAAGTAAAATACAATTATTATAAAAGTCTGAGTAAATATCTGACAGACGTCAAGGATAAGGGGAATTGAGTAGCCTTAGCGAACATCTCCGTAGTATTAAAAGCACCCAGAAAATCTTTTTTTTTTTTTTTTTTTGCCAAACACAGATGATTTAATTGTCTGAGAAGCTCATTCAATCAACAGTATCCAAATTGAACACTTGCATCAAAGAAAAAAAAAAAAAAACTACTTCATCAGATGTTCCCAGTGATTTTTCTGAAGGAAAAAAAACATTCAGTGAATGCTATTGGAAAGCATAACAGTGAGCAAAACCAGGCAACATCCAGCAAGCAGGGAGTTAGAGCTCGGACAGAGCGATAGCTCAGTTGGTAGAGTGCACAAGGCCTTGGGTTCAATCCCCAGCACCACCAGAGAGAGAGAGAGAGAGAGAAACTTTAGAGAAGTCTGGCAGACACCACCTTAACCAAGTCAAGTCAGCATGTGCCACCTGAAAGAACACATGGAGAAGACAACAGCACCCCCTCCCTGGCATCCCTTCCCAGAATGCATAATCTGAACCTAATTATGAGGATCCATCAAACCCACATTGAAGAACTCATGGCAGAACTGGCTGGGACCCTTAAAAAGTATCAAGATTACGAAACATAAAGACGAAGGAACTGTTCCAGACTCAGAGGAGTCCAAAGAGGCATGATCCCAGATCAAATCATGGACCAGACAAAAAAAATCATTTTATATTACAGTCTGTAGATTAAATAATGGGACTGTAGTGCAATGAGATTTGAGGAGCGAGGAATTCTGCCTTTTTTCCTCTGACTTGGTTAAGGTCGTATCTGCCAGACTTCTCTATTCTAAAGTTGCTATTTGTCTTTTTGTGTGTGTGTGTGTGGTTCTGGGGATTGAACCCAAGGCCTTGTGCATGAGAGGCAAGCACCCTACCAACTGAGCTATATCTCCAGCCCCTATCTCTTGGAATTACTAAATATCTTGTGTGGAGATATTTTGAGACCCAGAATTTTTGTGTGTGGTGATGTTTCTTGTTTGAAACCATCATTACCCTGGTGATTGATAAATGATAACTACATCAATTTATTTTAATTCCCTTCTTAGTTCTTATCATTCTGAATTTAAAACGTTTGATGTTGATTATACATCTAGGATGGAAACTCTAAAAAACAGGTAAAATGCTCCCCTGGTTTACAAATCATCAAAAATTGTATTTGGTTATGTAAGAATCTTTTGGTTCTTAGGAAACACATTGAAGTCTTTAGAAGTAAATGGACAGCATTAATGCTTGCATTTCACTCAGAAAATATTGTGGGCGTGCACACGTACAGAGGTATGTGTGTATATAAGCAGTATGTATGTATCAAGAGAGAAAAAGCCCTCTGAAGAGGTAAAAGTGAGGTTGAGATAAAAAGAACGAGAAGGAATTTGCTAAGGAAGACCCCCATGAAAAAGGGGGTCTTCCTTTGCTCAACTAGTGCAAAGGCCCTGAGGTCAGAAAGCACTTGGTGAGTTGAAGGAGTAGAAAAAAATCCAGTGTGGCTGAAGCTGAGTGGGCAAAGAGAGGAAAGTGTGACGAGATTCGAAGAGAGAGGAATTTTGCTTTTTTTCCTCTGAAAACGGGAAGCACCAATGACTTTGAGGAGGAGGATGGCAAGATCCGACTGGCATATTTAAAAGCTCACATTGGGGGTTGGGGTTGTGGCTCAGTGGTAGAGCACCTGCCCAGCAGGTGGGAGGCACTGGGTTCAAGTCTCAGCACTGCATATAAATTTAAAAAAATAAAAATATTAAAACAACAAAAAAGCTCACACTGGCTGTGGTATGAAAAACAGAGCAGGGGGTGGGGAGGGGGAAAGTGGGCGGGAGGGGGAAAGTGGGCCTGAGGGAGGCCAGTTGGAGGCAGCAGATGTTCAGGTGGGGCTGATGGGCCTTGCACTGAGGACATGGGGACAATGGAGAACCGTGAATGGGTTAGGGATAGTTTAGGACACAAAAATTCCAATGGGACGTGGTGGTAGCCTGGATGTGCTCTATGGGTCTCTCCTTCCAAGCTTTGAATCAGTTAAGAGAACTAAGCCTAAGAGTTCAAGGTGAATTATAAAATATTCCTAACCTACCCTTGTGCCAGGGTTGCGCCTATTTTTTTTTCAGCTGTAGATGGACATAATACCTTTATTTTTATGTGGTGCTGGGGATTGAACTCAGGGCCTCCCGCATGCTAGGCAAGCACTCTACCACTGAAACACATCCCGGCCTCTACTCTTTCTTATTCTCATACTCCTTTCTGAGCAGTGGCTCAAAGCACAGAACCAGAGACTGTACCTTCGCACTGTGGGAGGGGCCTCTGGAGTGTGGAAATCATCCTTAGTTGTGAAACGGCTGGCCACCTGAGGCATAGGCCACAACTCTGAGGTTAGCACAATGTGTCTAACATCCCAGCACAAAGCAGGGAAGTGCCATGTGCCAGGGAGGGGCAGGGAGGGACCAGATCCCATCCAAAGGCAGACTGCGCTCCCCACAAATCCTCCCAGGAGAGCAGCTGTCTGTGCTAACTGGTAGATTGCCTGTCCCTTTCTCGGGAAAGCACAGCAGATGCTTTTTATATAATGTCCAATTACCCCAAGGAATGTCACCATTTCCATGATTAATCAGTTGCCTGTACTCAGGGACATATGTGAGGTGAGTATCCAAGGACAACAAAAGACCCTGCAGAGAGGAGATACATTGAATCCAACCCCTCTAGACAATAGTCAAAGAAACAAATTAACTGTACATTACGTAAGTATCTCTCATGGCAGATTATGGCCCAAATGAGGACAATTTCAACCTAAATTCCTTGTGAAACAAACCTACAGGATTATGTAAATGACAGGGGAAATCTGTAAAGAATAGATATTCCCTTTTCAGGCCCCAAATAATAATGAGCTAGTGAGTCTGTAGTTGCGACTATCACTTGTAAAATCCACCCCCACCACCACCACCAAATAAAATCATGTTTGCACTTAAAAGGATTCTTCCAGGAAGGAATCGAACAGAGCAGGAAGAGTCCATCTTGCTTTGTAAGGCTGGGCTCCAGTGTCAACCCCTTTGTGAAGCTTTCTCTGATCTCTGAAGCAGAATTAATAGGCCTCTCCCCTGAGCTCTGAGGGCACTCATTGGCAGGAATTATTTATCATGGTAAATCTCTCGGATGGCTGTCTTTGATTACAGTACCTAGCATGCCACTCAACTTCCTTTTCATTCTGGAGCTTTAAAGGAGAGGCAAATACAGAAAGCGCCAGCACCAACAGGGCGTGCAGCTGCTGGTACCCAGGCACCAGCTCACAGGGCCAGGAGCATACACCTAGAGCTAACCCTGTGAGTCCTCACAGTACCTTGATGGAGTAGGACCCACTGCGAGGAGGGGACGGGGCTGGACAGTGAGAAGACAAGTCCAAAGTCACCACTAGTAATTGGAGGCAATCAGGATTCTAACTGAGGCTTTCTGATTCTGTCACCTTCCAGATGGGTAGGATGGGAAAACACCAGTCTACGTGGCAGAATACCTGGAGTCCAGTCTTTAGCTGTCAGTTTATAAGCTGTGTAGCCCTAGGATATTCACCAAGTTCCCCTAGTCTCTGGGATTTCCCTGCCAGATCTCATCCACTCTCTCTAGCAAACTATAACCCTCCCTTCCTGGGCTTCCCACCACAGACCCACAGCCTGGGGCTAAGTCAAAAGCTTTTGATAAGACAAAATGTTTTTGGATGAATTTACTTGGGCACCATTGCTCTCCTAGTGTCTTTACTTGCCTCACAGTTTTTAAAACAGAATAAGGCTCTGAGCTAAGAACTGAGCCAGTAAAGACTTAGCAAATAGCCCCTGTACTCCAAGAGCTAAAATTCCAAAAGGAGATTCAAACAGGAATCCAAACCTCGAGATGACAACACAGAGCCGTACGATAAATGCTCTCCATCGTGCCATGTGCTCTCCCATCATGCCACAGCACCAGTGGACAAGAGAACATCTTCCTGCCTTCTGCTACCATTACCTTTTTTAAAATATATCTCTTCTGTACATATTATGTGTTCTAAGGACTGTCTCTCTTTATGTGTCAGTGGCTTGGGAACCATTTACGATATCAGACTGACCTTTCTAAAATATAACTGAGCAATAAACATAGTGTTTCCTTGATGCTCAGTGAGATTACCATTTGAAACTTAAATTTTTTACAGTAAGTCAACTATCAAAATGATAAAAGGCATTTATTTGCTTCTTTCAAGCTACCACATTTAGATGTGAAGCCTCTGTGACCTGAGTTTTCTTAGAAATTTATAATGACATAAAATTTTACTGGCTTTAAAAAAAAAAATCTAACATGGTATTGCTCATAGGAAAAACAGGGGTTTTGTCCTCCCTGCTGGGTTATTACCTCCACCCAGAACCAGCGAGGGAGCGAGCCTGCAGTTCACAACAGGGTGTGGAGAATGGCACAATCCCATGAGGCTCTTCCAAGGACACCACGCCCTCACTCCGGAAGAGCATTCCTATCCTGAAGTTCAATGATATGATTATGGATTCTGCCCTCCTTTTCACCCCAAGTCTCCAGAGGCAATATAATCAATGTTACCTATTTGAACACAGATTTTTTTAAAAAAGGAAGCCTTTTTTGGAATCTGTATCATTTCGGCATTATTATTTGTCAGGGTTCGCTAAATTCTGCTGCAGGAACCAGCTTCCTTCCTCTTGGTCTCTTGTGTGGCTACACAAAGTTTAAAAAAAAAATAAAGACAAGGGAGTTGCGGAGAGGCAAAAAGAAAGGGAGCTTATTAAGGGTCCATTTTAGGCCCCACATAAAGAGCTTTCTATCTAGGAATGCAGGCTTGCATTTTGGCTCCCCTGGAGAGGAGAATGTGTGACCTCAGAAATGATCACTGAAGACTGTGCCTCTGACCAGGTCTCCTGAGCCACTCTGAAAGCATCCACTGTCTGGGCAGGTTGCAGCTTCTGGTCTTTGCTGCTTTAAATGTTGGCCAGAAGAAACAGCGCCGCCTATATAGCACATTCTGAGATCATTACTCAGCACTATATTAAAGAGATTTGGGGACAGGGATGGGGGTTGTAGAGAGGTAAATCCCAAATTCCATTAAAGCACATTAAAGAAAATAAAATTAGCTTAGGCATGGGAACATACATCAAGCCATTAAATAATTTAAAGAGCTCTTAGTAGAGCATGGACCCATAGGAACGTGGGCACACTGAAACTGCTAGAGTTGTGCTCAGCTGAAATGTTTGGTAGGATTAATCCTGGAGGCTGATGTAGAAAACTAGATTTCCATAGCAAGCACTCTCTCATGAAGGATGGTCAGGTCAAGTGTTTAACAAGGGCAAGCTCCTGGTCACTAATGCCAGATGCCTGAACATGTTCACCTCCCCTTCTTCCTCCCTAATAGAACCTTGATTTTGTCCAGGGAATAATATGCCCATTTAAAAACAAATTGCATTTCCCAGACTTCCCTGAATCTAGAAGCAACCATTTGATACAGTCCTGGTTCAATAAAGTACAAACAGAAATCTGCCGGGAATTTCTGAGAAAGTCTAATTTCCTGATGGAAATAGCATCCCCTTTCCCTCACCATGTCCTCCTCCTCCCCGTCCCTGTCTGGAAGGCAGACAGGAGGCTGGAAATGGAGTAGCTGGTTTGCAAATTTCCAAGAGAAAGAACCACCACCTGCTGATCGTGGCAGAGCAGAGAGAGCAGCCCTGCAGGTGAGTGCTGTCTTGAGCTGCTGCGCCAGCCCCCAGGTGCGGACTTTCTAGGTGAGGGAAATGAACCCTACTTGGCTAAGCCATTGTGGCTTGGTTTCTGTTTCATACAGCTGGGAGGCAATTCTTAGCCAACATAAAGTGTTATATATACAAAAAAATTTTTTTCCCATTCTGTAGGCTCTCTCTGCACGTCATTGATTGTTTCCTTTGCTGTGAAGAAGCTTTTTAGTTTGATTCCATCCCACTTATTGATTCTTGATTTTACTTCTTGCACTATAGGACTCTTGTTAAGGAAGTCAGGTCCTAAGCCAACATGGTGGAGATTTGGGCCTACTTTTTACTCTATTAGGTGCAGGATCTCTGTTCTAATGCCTAAGTCTTTGAATCACTTTGAGTTGATTATTGTGCAGGGTGAGAGATAGGGGTTTGATTTCATTTTGCTACATATGGATTTCCGGTTTTCCCAGGACTATTTGTTGAAGAGGCTATACTTTCTCCAATGTATGTTTTTGATGCCTTTGTCTAGTATAACTGTATTTATGTTGGTTTGTCTCTGTGTCTTTTATTCTGTACCATTGGTCTATGTATCTATTTTGGTGCCAATACCATGCTGTTTTTGTTACTGTGGCTCTGTAGTATAGGGTAAGGTCTAGTATTGTGATGCCTCCTGCTTCATTTTTCTTGCTAAAGATTGCTTTGGCCATTCTGGGTCTCTTATTTTTCCAAATGAATTTCATGATTGCCTTTTCTATTTCTATAAAGAATGTCATTGGATTTTTTATAAGTTTTTTATTTTTTTTTTAGCTGTAGATGGACACAATATCTTTATTTATTCATTCATCTTTTATGTGGTGCTGAAGAACAAACCCAGTGCTTCACATGCGTGAGGCAAGCACTCTACCACTGAGCCACAGCCTCAGCTACCATCATTGGGATTTTAATAGGAATTGCGTTAAATCTATATAATGCTTTCAGTAGTATGGCCATTTTAACAATGTTAAGTCTGCCTATCCAAGAGCATGAAAGATCTTCTAAGGTCTTCTTCAATTTAAAATTTAACACACAAAAATAATAATAATAACAATAATAGTAATAATAATAATAATCCAATCAATAAATGGACAAAATAACTGAACAGACACTTCACAGAAGAAGAAATACAACCAATCAACAAATATATGAAAAAATGTTCAACATCTCTAGCAATTAGAGAAATGCAAATCAAAACTACATTGAGATTCCATTTCACTTCAGTCAGAATGGCAATTATCAAGAATATAAGCATCAATGTATGTTAGTGAAGATGTGGGGAAAAGGGTACACTCATACATTGCTGGTGGGACTGCAAAATGGTACAACCACTATGGAAAGCAGTATGGAGATTCCTGAGAAAACTTGGAATGGACCAGCTATCCCACTCCTTGGTTTATACCCAAAGGACTTAAAAACAGAATACTATAGTGACTCAGCCACATCAGTGTTTATAGCAACTCAACTCATAATAGCTAAACTATGTAGGTATCCTTCAACAAATGAATGGATAAATGAACTGTGGTATATATACACAAAGGACTATTACTCAGCCTTACAGAAGAATGAGATTATGGCATTTACCAGTAAATGGATGGAACTGGAGAATATTATGCTAAGTGAAATAAGCCAATCCCAGAGAACCAAAGGCCAAATGTTTTCTCTGCTATGCGGATGCTAATTCACAATAAGGGGGGTGGGGAATAGAGGTATTTTGGACTAGACAGAGGAGAGTGAAGGGATGGAAGGGGGCATGGGGATAGGAATGATAGTAGAATGAATCAGATATTATTACTCTATGTGCATATGAGAGAAGTTATACCCCATTTATGTATGATGTGTCAAAATGCATTCTACTGTCATATATGACTAATTTTTAAAATAATAATAAAATAAAGTGTTAAACAGACAAAATAGTTCCCTTCCAACAAGCTTTGGAATCAGCAGGGTGAACACAGGTCCTTGTTATAGACCTTTCTGAGCCTTTCATATCCCAGTTGTCTGACGATGCTCAAGAGAAGGGTGGAGGCAGCGTCTCTCAAGTTCTGTTCACCATGGAAACTTTTATTTCATGTTACATCTCTTGGTAACAGTGTTCCACCAAAACTACTTTGGGAAACTGTGCTCCAGCTATACCTGCTCCCTCTCCCTCCCTCTCTCCCCCACCCCCCACTTCTCTCCTGGATCAAGGAAACAACATCCCTTTCTAGGACATACAAATTCTTAGCAAAAGTTAAGACATAAGACCATTGTAACCTTGCATACTGGGTTGAAGAATATCTACCAAAAATCTACATCCAAATGAAACCTGTGAACATGTCTTTATTTAGAAATAGGGTCTGCACAGATGCAATCAAGTTAAGATGAGGTCAGAGTGGATGAGGGTGAGTGCTAAATCCAATGGTCAGCATTCTCACCAGGAGAGAGAGATGTGGTCATCCAAGGCCACAGAGACAGACACCATGGAGGAGAAGGCCATGTGACAACAGAGGCAGAAATTGGAATGATGCAACTGCAAGTCAGGGAATGCCAAGAATTGCTGGCTACCACCCAAAAGAGGGAACAGCCAGGGAAGGATTCTCCCCTGCAGCCCCCAAAGGGCATGTGGCCCTGCCAACACTTGATTTCAGACCTGCAGATTTGGAACAGTGAGAGAGAGTAGATTTCTGCTGTTTTGAGCCACCTGGTTTGTGGTACTTCCTTAAAGCAGCTATGGGAAACTAGCATATTTTGTCACAAAGTTACAAAGTCTGAATTATAATTTTTTTCCCATGTCCAGGGAGGAGAATGAAGGGTCAACATGGAGGCCCGGCCATCCAGAGAACCTGCCTCTCCCCACCCTGCTCCACATTTTAGATTCTTGAAAGGAATATATATATTCTTCCTGTCGTGTTTCCTCAGGATCAAAGAGCATCTTGAAAACTCTGACATTAAAAAAAGGGAATGTCGACTTTAAATAGAAATGCCCTGAAGAGCAGATTCACAGGAACCCTGGATTTACCATTAATTATCTGCCTGGCCCGGGGTCAGTGCCTTCTCCCTTCTCAGCTCCATTTGTCTCATCTCCATAACTACAGGGTTGGACTGGCACATCTCTGTGGCCCTTCCCCTTTGACACCCTGGAATTCCAGGGGGAATGTTACATGCGTGACATCTGATGCTTGTTACTTAGAAACACAAGGAGCGGCAGGGCTGGTTGAGAGGAGGAAGTCAGAGTGGCCGGTCCTGCTAAGGCTTAGGGCTCCTTCTGAGCTTTTCTGAGTTTCCTCACACAGATGCTCCTCCACTTAGGATGAGGCCACATCCTGCTGAAAGACTCATCAGAATTTTAAGATGTGAAGTTGAAAATGCATCTAACACACCTAGCCTATCATAATCATGGCTTAGGCCTGCCTGCCTTAACCGTGCTCAGGGCACTTACATTAACCTACGGTTGGGCAAAATCATCTAGCACAAGCCGTATTGATGAGCTCATGCAGTCTACTGAACACAGCATGCTGCGGAGCACTGGTTGGTTACTGCCCTGAGCACAAGGTTGGAGGAGGAGCTGCGGCACCCTTGCCACCGCCCAGCATCTCAAGAGAGTATCCCGCCACACATCCTTTACCTGGGAAGAGATCAAAATTCAAAGACAGTTTCTACCAAATGTGTAAGGCTTTCACAGCATCCTAAACAAAAGAACCACAAGTCAACCTATCAAACGAGATGTCAAGGGCAGCTTCCTTCCTAGGGTAGCTCTTAGAACGGAACTACAAGAGGGGATGCAGTGCTGCATTTGGAGTTAGTTTGCCCTGGCATGTTGAAACTCTAAAAGAGTGGACTGGTTCTGTAGAGAAGGCTATAATTAAATTACTAGGAAAAAAAAAAAAGTGCATCTTCTTTGCCCACTCTTAGGAGAAATTTACACTGGTAAAAAGTAAGGTAAATTATTCACATTACCAAAGATGACTTCATTTCATGAACAAGTTTATTAAGGATTTCCTTTCAAATAAACGCTATAAAAAAGAAGTTGCTTAACCTGCTCTTCTCCAGTTTATATAACATGAGGTCCTTTAGATTCTTTTCATTACATGAACTAGTGTCCACCACGTGACCACAGGGGCAGCTTTTTCCTGAAATGCCACAATTTCTCATCATGCTTTAGTGTACTGGCCAGCAGAGAGTACAATATTCTCAAAACTGATCAACATAGTGGAAACTTAGGAAAGAATGTATCTTGGAGATTAGATGTCATTTTCTCAGTGTACCCCACAGGCTATAGAAAATGCAGTGATGTAATGAGAAAAGAATCCTTGCTTTTCTCAAGGACACAGGAAATATAATGTCTCAGTAAGGTGCACAATATTGTAATTATCAGATATAAATAGTTTCAGTGCCTTGAATTCATACATCCCCTGTCAAAAATGGTTTGATGGAGTCAGAGACTATAAATTCTGTGATACTTCGACTCCTTGGACATTTGCAATATAATTTATGCCTAGCAAGGACATAAAAACCTTAAAATAAGATACTGTCTCCCCAATTCTCTAAGCATATTAATAGACTATTTACTATTTTATTTATAATAAAGGAGAAAAATAAACCCCCAAAATAACCTGTCTTTATAAAAATCATATGTCATAGTTCTATTATTGCTACTTATAAAATTTATTCATGTACCCAATCCACAGATATTTATTATCTATTATGGATCCACTTTTTCTCATTCAAAAAAAATGAGATTGATAGTATCATCTATCCTATAAGGTAGCCATTATAATTAGACTTTAAATATACATAAATGTTTATCATTACCACAGCCTGACAATGAAGGAACTACTGAATAAATATGAGCTGCTACAATTATTACTGAGCCAAGTGGAAAGATTTGGGATACATTTTGAAGCACTGAGCCAATAGAATTTGCAGATGGATTGGAAGAGAAAGTGAAGCAAAGACAGAAACCAAGGACAACTTCAACATTTTTGGCTTGGACAACTGGGAAGATGATATAAGGAATATGCAAAAGAAATAATTTTGAAGAAAAAAATCAAGAATTCTTATAGGGCCATGTTAGATTTGACCCGAGATGCCTGTACTCCAAGACACCCATGAAGAAAATTCAAGGAAGTAGTTGATCCAGATGTCTGCAGCCTCACAACTCAACACTAAGCAAAGTAAGGTCTGAAGGCCAGCTGCGGCAACGGGATCCCCCCAGAGAGCTAGCTGGACACATACTCTCAGGCCCTGCCCCAGACCTGTGGAATTGGAATCAACCTCTTAATAGGTTCCCCAAGTGACCTGTGTGTACATTAAAGCTCTGAGGAAAAATTGGGAATGGAACCACCATTTGATCCAGCTAATCCTCTCCTTAGTCTATACCCAAAGGACTTAAAACCAGCATACTACAGGGACACAGCCACATCAATGTTTATAGCAGCACAATTCACAATAGCTAAACTGTGGAACCAACCTAAATGCCCTTCAACAGATGAACGGATTAAAAAAAAAAAATGTGGCATATATACACAATGGAATATTACTCAGCAAAAAAAGAGAACAAAATCATGGCATTTGCAGGTAAATGGATGGAGTTAGAGAAGATAATGCTAAGTGAAGTTAGCCAATCCCAAAAAACCAAATGCCAAATGTTTTCTTTGATATAAGGAGGCTAATTCATAATGGGATAGGGAGTGGGAGCATGGGAGGAATAAACGAACTCCAGATAGGGCAGAGGTGTTGGAGGGGAAGAGAAGGGGCATGGGTTTATTAACAATGGTGGAATGTGATGATCATTATTATCCAAAGTACAGGTATGAAGACACGAAATGGTGTGAATATACTGTGCATGCAACCAGAGATATGAAAAATTGTGCTCTATATATGTAATAAGAATTGTAGTACATTCCGCTGTCATATATAAATTTAAAAAAAACATTTATTTTTTAGTTGTAGTTGGACACAATGCCTTTATTTTGTTTACTTATTTTTATGTGGTGCTGAGAATCGAACCCAGGGCTTTGCACATGCTAGGCGAGCACTCTACCGCTGAGCCACAACCCCAGCCCCCAGACCATCCTTTAGATCTGCCAATAGGAACATCACCATTGTCATCTGCCATGCCCTTGATGAGAGCAGCTTCAGTGGCATGAGAGGACAGAAGCCCAGGGCACACAAGGGACTTGGGGTGACAGAAAGTGAAGCAGGGAGCAAAGGCAACTCATTCAAGGAGTTTTGCCAAGAACCTAAGAGAGAAATGGGGCAGTAGCTGGAGACGGCTTGGTGGGGGACACAAGAGCATGGCGACAGCTGAGGGGAAGGTCGCAACTCGGAGAGACAGATGCGAGGAGAGGGAGAGCTGCTGACGCAGAGGAGGAACGCCAGCTGCTGCAGTGGTGTTTTTGAGAAGGCAAGAAGGAAAGGGGCCCACGGGCCAGGAGGAGATCATCCACAAGACACAGGCCCACTCGGAACAGCAGGGAGGGCGGGGGCTGCGTGGTGGGAGGATGGGAGAGCTGCAGGCTCATTGTTTCTGTTTCTCAATGAAGTTCGAGTGGGGTGGGAGGGGAAAGAGAGAAAAGAGGAGTCCTTTCAATCATTCTGGGAAGTGGGAAAGGAATTGCCTCAGAATTGCCAGGTAGGCCAAGGTGCTTTTTTGAGACTTTCGGCCAGATGTATTTTAAAATCCCATAGAAGTCTTCATTCCTCCAAAAAATAGAAATGTCCTTTACTAATGCACAGAAGCATGAATCACAAGAAAGTGCATCTTTCCCATCAATTTCCCTCATTCCTGTAAGCACTGTATTACAGTAAAGGTCACCATCAGCAGAGCAAGGCTAGACCAGGGAGTCGGGGCAGAGCAAGATGATACAAAAGGACAGGAGCCTTCTGTCCCCTGCAGGGGATTTACGGCTGAGAGGTGATGCAGGAATTAAAGACAGGAAAACACAAGAGGCCACCGGGAAGGGAGCTTTTCCTCCTGCTCTTACAATTCATAAGAACTGGCTAGGAGATCCCTCATGGGACAACAACTTTGGTAAACAGCACCAGATACTATTAATTGCTTTTAATTGAGTTTTGAGGTATCCCAAAGTCAATAATGCCTCCTCAGTTACCTTCCTTCCTGCTCAGGAACCAATCAAATTGAACAAGAGCACTCCCTAATCCAGCCTGATTTGTGATATACAAATCAAGAAGCTTGTGCCCTTCAACAGATGAATGGATAAAGAAAATGTGGTACATACACACAATGGAGTATTATTCAGCCATAAAGAAGAATGACTTTATGACATCTGCCAGAAAATGGATGGATCTGGAGACTATCATGCAAAGTCAAATAAGCCAGTCCCAAAAAGTCAAAGGTCAGATGTTTTCACTGATCCGTGGAAGCTATCCACAATAAGGGGGGAGAGGGGCAGAGTAGATATTTAGTAGATTAGGTAAAGGGAATGAAGGGAAGGTAGGGGGTAGGAAAAGTAAAGACAGTGGAATGAATCCAAAAATTTTGTTGTACAATTGTATCAAAATGAATTCTACTGTCACGTATAATTAAAAAGAACCAATTAAAAAAATCGAAGCAGCAAAGCCTGGCTGTCTTCCGAGCGCACGCTGCCGCCAGCTCTCTCTCCTCATCCCACACACGGAGCGCCGGCTGGGGTACAGTGCAAATCCTTCCTGTGCCCTAGGCCACCTCCACCTAAATCTACTCCTTCAGAACTCCATCTTCTGATTGACATCCATCATCCCTCCTGTGACTCTCCTTGACCCTTCTTCTGGTCACTCCTCTTGTTCTCTGTGACGATAACTCTGGCTGACCATCTTCCTCTCCATCATCACCTCACTCATTCCCGATGACGTCTATATCCACACAGGAATTTATCCAACACTAGCCTCACGTCTCCACAGCCTCTGAGGCCAGCCATCTCTCCTTCCATCCAGCCTCAGCTACCTCCTCCCATGCTCATACCTTAGATCTTGCCATCACCAGTAAGAGCCCTACCTCCAACATCTGGATGTCAAAACCCTCCTCCTGCACTGTCCTCTTCCAGCCCACCTACTCTGGCTGTTAGAGTCTGTAAACAAGTCAAAATAACACCTGGCATTTAGCCAGGGGAATGTTAGAGTTCGTAAACAAGTCTGGATGGTGCCTGGCAAAATGCCAGAGGGAGTGGTTTGAGAAGTAACAAAAGCAAGCCATTAAGTGTGGAGATTCCTGATTGGTTGACTGATGTATCTAGTTTATGTTAATTAGATAAGCTGTGTGGAATGTATAAATACTGCTCCTGTCCTGCAATAAACGGCTCCTACTCCTGCTGTATCAACGTTCACAAGTTGTTCGTCACCCCCGGGTTATTTTGCTGCAGCCGGACTGCGGCATCTGGCATCCCCTGCTAGCAATTATTCAACACCCCCAAGACCCCCTACTCATTTTTTCACTACCCCCAATTCCACTCTTCCCTTCTGTCCTTATCTAGCACAAATTAGTCCAGATTGGACTGGACTAGATTAACATAATATTCCTTGCTTGTACAATCACATCAAAATGGATGTGCCCTTCAACAGATGAATGGATAAAGAAAATGTACATACACACAATGGAGTATTACACAGCCATAAAGATGATAAATCTTTATGGATAAATCAGTCCCTTGATAAGCACCTCTAACTCCTCCTCTGTGTCTCTCCACTGTCCTCACCTCACAGAGTCCCGCCCTTGGTTAAACTCTGCGACTTCAGTCCTGGATAGTACCTGGGCAGTTGACCCCTGTGTTCACCTGCACTAAAAAGACTCCCTTTCAAATGATATCTTACCCTAATGAGGCAGTTGCCCTTCCTGGGATCATTTCCTACCAGCCCGTCTCTCCTCAAACGCCCACCACACCCCCCTCTCCCCACCCTCAGCCAGGGAAGTCACTCTAATGGCATGAGAATGCCTGCAACCCACCAGCGCTCCTCCTCCTCCCACTACCCCACCTGAGACAGCTGAGGCCACCTCCCTATGGGACCTTCGCTGGCTACTCTTCCCATGGCCTCCTGTCACTCTCCTTGGGCTGCCCGATTTCTCTTCTGTGTATTCACCTGTTTACAGGGTTAGCTTCTGCATCTCCTTACTGACATGACCGCTAGCAGACCTCAAGCAGCCTTATGCATATTTTATTGAACATTTTTCATTGTCCCTTTCTCCTCCCTGCAAAAATTAACCGTAGGCCTGCAATCTGAGCCACCCTCACCTGTTTGAAAAAGGTATTTACTGGAAAAAAAAAAAAAAAAAAAAAAAACAGAACTTGGAATAAGCAAATAAAACAAAATAGAATCAATATGTCAGCTGTGTTCCTCCCTCCTGCCTACTCTCCCTAATGGAACAGGCAGCCCCTCATAATGCAAACCACAAAACCCTTCAAGGGAGAACACTGGAAGCAGCCTGTGCAGGAGGCAAGGATCAGATCCCCCAGCTTCTGACTTCATCCCCTGAATGTCACTTGCCTCTTAGGCAACTCCCCCACATCCTCCCATAGAGTCCTGCTAGGACTCCATTATGTTTCTGCTCCCTCTTTGAGATTAAAGGAAACACCAGCCCTGCTTGCCTGCAAATGGAAGAGCCTTGTTGACATTGAAAAGACAAGCAAACCACCAAAACAGAGAAGGGATGCCATTTAAGCATATGAAAATATGCTCAGCTCCGCTGATCATTAGAGAAACACAAACTGAAACCATGCTGAGATTACTTTATTAAAAATTTTTTAAAAACTAACAAAATCAAGGGTAGAGTAACTAAAGCTCTTCTATGTTGCTGGAGGAATGAAAAATGGCACAGTCACTGTGAAAACAGTTTGGCAGTTGCTTATAACATTAAGCACACGCCACACTCCACTGCCATCCCACTCCTGGGTATTTTACCCAAAAAAAAAAAAAGCTTAAATCTTACATTCACACAAAAACCTGTAGGTGCCAATGCATACAATGGCTTTATTCATAATCACCCCAAACTGGGAACAACCCAAATGTCCTTTCCTGGGTGAACAGCTAAACAAACTGTAGCACATCCATGTAAAGGCATGCTACTCAGCAATCAAAATAAACTATTAATATTTGTAACAACAGGGATGAACCTCAAAAACATTACCCAACATGGAAAAAGTCTAATGCAAAGGGCTGCACTGTATGATCCGATTCACATGGCATTCTGCAGAACTAAAGGCAAATCCAGGTGGGTGGCTGCCAGGGCCTGTGAGTCACTACAAAGGGACATGAGGAAACTTTTTCAATCTGGATTGTAATAGCGGTTACATGACTGTTTCTATTTGCAAAATTGACAGAACTGTACATCTAAGGAACATAGATTTTACCATATGAATATGTCAATAAACTTGATTTTAGTATTTTTTAGTTGTTGATGGACCTTTTTATTTATTCATATGCAGTGCTGAGAATCAAACCCAGTGTCTCACACACATTAGGCAAGTGCTCTACCACTGAGCCACAATCCCAGCCCAATAAGCTTGATTCTTTAAAAATGCAGGTAAACAGATTTAAAAGCAACCTTCTGGATAATACAGAGGGGAACTCAGGAATAAACAATACTAGTAGCATAGCATCACAACAAATCATCTTCTAAGAACTGGTATCTGCATAATAATGTGGTACCTTGCCTGGCAGCTCAGGTTGGCTTCAAGGTGCCCTCTTGCTGCCTGCCATATGGGAGCTGGGCAGTCATCCATCTCATCCCTGCCTTGAACAGGGCACAAAGGACTTCACTCCAAATCCACAGCCACCGAGGCCCTGATTGGAAGAATCAAAATAACTGGCATCTGAAAGGCCAACCCCACCCTTCATCCTTGTCCAAATGCCTCCCAACACCATCCTACAGGTACAGCAGCAAAAAAAAAAAAAAAAAAAAACATTACTAAGGCCATGATGACTATTTTGTGGGTGTTACAAAGTGGGAATAGAAACCTTCCCTCTCAAAATCAGACTCACTTTAAAAGAATGTTTTTGCAGATAAAAGGTTATGAAGGACCTGAGAAGCACTAATAGTTACAGATGGGCATGTGGACTTGCTCTGCAAACAGAAACCCCACTTTCTCAGTCCTACTCCTCATTTCCCAGCAAACTTGCTCTTTTGACGGATGCCTCCACCCATTCTTAACACCCTGAGGATCCCAACTCACAGTAGAAACTGAAGCTATAGATCTGTTTGACAACATTGTTGACTTAATTAAGTATTGCTTGTTGGGTGTCCCAGTTGCAGAATCTAGGATTTTTATCTCATTATTATACATCAACTTAATAGATTTATCCTTTGACAATATTCTCTAGCTGTTTTCATTTTGTGTTTGAAGTTGACTAATGTTTAGCATCCTGGCTCAAGATGAAAATCTTCCATTTTAATAAAACAGTAGCAGTACAAAACAGTAGATATTTTTAATTATGAAAAAATAAGAAAATCTACAAAGTTAAAGAACATGCTCTGATAACCCCGGAGGACTCATCACTTAGTGTTTTCGTGGTAGGCTACAGTTTGCCTGGGAGATCCAGGCTGTGTGCCCTGTTCCAATGTAATTATGAAGAGCTCTTCCTTTCACCCTACAGAGTGTACCAGTTTAGGTAGATTTTGCTTGGCTTCTACAATTATTAATGATAGATGGTCTATCTCAACCCTATTTATCCCTCCATACAAAAGATCATTTTGAGATAAATCCAAGACATCATACCATTTCATAATATGACATATATTTACAATATATTTTAAGAAGAGATTTTAATTCTTTGATGGCCTTCAGCTTGATATGTCTTATTGATTGAAACTAAACATAATAAATAGAAGCTTCAACATCATGCTAAGTGAAGTTAGCCAATCCCCAAAAAACAAATGCCGAATGTTTTCTCTGATATAAGGAGATTGATTCATAGTGGGGTATGGAGGGGGAGCATGGGAGGAATAGAGGAACTCTAGATAGGGCAGAGGGGTGGGAGGGGAAGGGAGGGGACAGGGGGTTAGCAATGATGGTGGAATGTGATGGACATCATTATCCAAAGTACATGTATGAAGATGTGAATTGGTGTGAACATACTTTATATACAACCAGAGACATGAAAAATTGTGCTATATATGTGTAATAGGAATTGTCATGCATTCTGCTATCAAAAAATAAAATAAAATTGTTATAGATTGTAAAATAAAATAAATAGAAGCTTCAAAACTAATAATAATAAATAATGATAATAATAATAATAAATAGAAGCTAAAGCTTCTCCCTTGGAGAAGGTATTTGGCATGGGGCAGGAATTGTTTTATGCTTGAACCTATTTGATTTATAAACTAGGGTGCCTGCATTGCCTTGAAAATTAAAAAATTGGGCATAGGGGAAAAAAAGAAAAATAATAATCTATTTTGTAAAACAGCCTAGAACACTAAGAGTAAAGTTATATAGCAGGATTCTAAAAATTCTTTTGTCTTGATTATCATAGCTAAACCTGAAAAATTAGACAACTGGAGATGGAAATGTGGAAATGATAGTATTTTCTTATAAATTCTTGTAACTCCATATTTACTGGACAAAGAGTCTTTGATACCCTTCCTTCTCATCCAGGTGAAAATGCCTCCATTGTGAGGATCCACTCTGCTAGCTCATTTATTTTTTGATAGCTTCTTACTTTTGGTAACCCTGAAAAATGATCTCCCATAACACTTGAGTAATAACTGCACCTCATTCCTAAAAGTATTAAACTTTTTAACCTCACTTTTATTCTAATTCCTTTTGGACTATTATTCAGATCTTCTAATTTGCCACTTCTATTTTTCTGAAGTTTCTGATAAGAAATAACCATATTTGTCAGAACTATATGTAAACTAAAGTCAATAATCTTGAGTGGGATAGAAGAATTTTTCAGTGTCTCTGGACTATTCTAGATGGAAGGTACTGGGACTGAATTCATAGGTACTACAGCTATATGAGGGCATTTTTATGGTAAAGACAAGCAACTTCACCAGGGCTTGAATTTAAATTAACCCCCCTGGCTTTAAAATTCAAGATGGTAGGCCTATCCCACCATATCCTTATGCTTCTATCCCTGCTTGGACTCCCTTACATGGATCAAAAGGGAATAAAAACATAAACCCATAATGGCAAAACAAAAGTGGGTTACAACCAAAGGAAGAGACTTTAACAAATTTCTGGAAGACAAAACGCAGATGGAGCACTGGTGATTAATGTCTGAAGGAGAAAGAAACCACAGTCTAGATTTCTGGCAGAGGAGGCTGGAGCAAGAAAAGCCCATCTGTATGGCACAGCCTGGACTCGGAGATGAGATGCTCAGTACTACGGAAAGCAGGGATCGAAAATTAGAGGCTGAACACAAATTACAGACCCTGCCCAACCTCCAACCAGCACACAGAGCAGCCCACGGCCGAGCACTGAGCTGTCATTGACCTCTACCTCAAAATAGCCTGCATATACTGCTTTTTCTCAATTCACCAACTTCAGTCACAGGATGGGTCTCAGGCCAACCACACACAATGCAGGGGAGACCCAGGGCAGCTGCGATGGTGTGGTGTCCCCACAAAAGAGAGTCCTTCTCAGGAGCTGCCTAGGGGACCTGAGAAAACAGAATCCATTTGAACTTCACCCTTTGAACACTTTCCACTTAGTGGCCCAAGGTGTATTAAGTAAGTACAATCCTGCTACTTACTTCACAGTGAACAATATCAACCCAGTCAGGTGATACTTCAAGAGTTTTCAGCTCTTACAAATTCCTTATGGACAAATCAGAGAGATCAATTATGAGTATGGAACAGAATGAATATTTTATCCCCTTTGATAATGCAGAGCTGGAGGGAAGGAGGAAGAAGCGGTGGTAAGAGCCTCATCTTGCAGAGGAGAGTCCAGTCCCACATCAACAGCGGATGGAGTGGGACATTCAGTTTTAACTAATCTATTGTCTGGAGTTGCAGGGATGACCAGGAGAAGGGCAGTTTCGGGGTGGGGGGTTTGCAGGCGTGTTGCAAATAAGCTACATCCTTGATTTTCATGGCAGAGTCACTAGACGACGACAGAAGACGACTCAGAAACAGCAGTATATATGCATACTTTTTTTCAAACGAGAGGTAACTACAGCAAAATGAAAAAACACAACTACAGTGGTTTGTCTGGGAGAGGGGATTTGGGTGCAGCAGGAATTGTTTTCTGCTAGAACTATTTAAGAACTAGGGTACCTGCATTGCCTTGAAAATTAAAAATTTGGACACAGGGGTAAAAAAAAGAAAAATATCAGTCTATTTTATAAAATGGGAGAAAGGAAGTCTCCCACAGCACAAGCATGGATGGTAAAGCTGGAGTCTGCATAACTATGGTAACAGATGTAGCTAATTTAGGACAGAAAAGAGGGTGTTGGAAAGAGCTAGGAGTACGTGGTGTTAAGAGGGAAGGAGAATAAATTCTAAATAAAGGGATGCTGAGATAATCAGTATGGATGCTCTGCCATCTGACACAGTAAAGAGGAAAGAACTGAGCCCGCCCTCATTTTTCCTGTGTCTTTTCACTGTAGATTTTTTTTTTTTTTTGTAAGTAAGATCCTGATGGGAACTCCATGCCAAATAAAGCAAACAAACACGATGAAATTCATACCCAACAAAATGACACAGGTGGAACATCACGTCCATTGTTTAAAAAAATCCTGTCTTCATCAAGTCCCTGTGCAATTCAAAGTTCAATAGCTTCATTTGTTCAAGAAAAGTAATTTATCAATGACATTCAAATGCACTTGTATGGATTTTCCCTTCGAGAAAATGATTCACAACTGAGCACAAAGACTCAAGTACTTTCAAAATGCCACAGAAATTTACCAAAGGAATATAAAAATAGGAACAAATCTGCATTGCTTCTGGTTACCAGGAAGCTGCCACCCCTGTGGCAGGAACTGTGGGGGATCGGCAGCTTTGCACCATGGTTCCTCCCGTCCAGGAACACGGCATTCTATTTCTTGAGTAAATATTGTTAGTTCATGTTTTCTTGAAAAATTGCCCATTTCATCCAGAGCTTCACATGTTAGGATTCTATAATGCCGTATTCACATGATTTTAAAAATATTTTATCATCTTTGTTCCATATGTTGTTTCCAGATTTATGGAATTTTTTTTCTTAGTCTTGCTAAAGTTTGTCTATTTTACTGGCTTTCTAAGAGAACTTCCTAGACAAAAGAGGGGAGACCACCTGAGGAGGAGGAATGGGCTGTGGACCACTCAGGAACTGAGGCGGGACAGGTGAAGGGAGTCCTTCTGAAGGCTGGAGTGGTTCTACCTTCCCAGGGGGTGGATGGAGTGTGAAGGAGGAAGAGGGAAGGCCGTTGGGGCTACATCCTGAGGGCAGAGGGAGGATGAGCACAGCTATGGATGGAGGGAGGTCAGGCTAGAAGCATGAAGGAGAGGGAGGGTACTCCAAGTAATCCAGGTTGCAGCAAGAGCTGTGTGGCTGAATGAAATGGAGCCCCAAGCAAACTAACAGCAGGCAGAATGGAAGGGCAGCCTTGTTGACATGGGAACGAAAGTCCAGCTGGGTCTCATGAAAGCTACTAGAACTGAAATCAATTTAAGGAGCCATGCAGATGCCTCTCTAGATCATCCATCAAGTGGAATAGAGAAAAGACCCATGATGTCTCTCGTGTCTTTTTTTTTTTTTTTAGGGGGAGTGGGCGGTTGGTGGGTCTCAGCATGCTAGGTAAGTACTCTACCGCTAAGTTACATATACCCAGTCCTTTTTTATTTTTGAGACAGAGTCCCACTAAGTTTCCCAGGCATGACTTGCAATTCTCTGCCTCATCCTCCCAAGTGGCTAAGATTATAGGCGCACTCCATGCCCAGCTCTCTGTGGGGCTAGGGGGTCTTCTCATCCCAACTCCTCTCCTCTTTATGCATGGCCTAATGTGACTACTGAGATTCCAAGTCCTCATAGGCCCACTTCAGGTCCAAATAGCTGCATGAATAAGGAGATGGGGTGAAGAGTGTCATATAACTCTTGGAGCTGTCACAGAGAGAAACCAGAGGGATTTGCTGCCTGGCCTGATAAAATTTTCCCAGTCCCTATGAGGCGGGGCAAGGGAAGATCATTCTAGATATCAAATGAACACTGAAATTTGCTTTGGGAACCACCTCCTGAATGCCCTGGCCTCTAGATCCTTTTCTGGTAAAGCCCTGTATCAGATCAAATATGTTAGGGATATTTACTGCTGGGCCAAACAGTATTTATTATGCACTTATCTTTCTTTATTTTTAGCTGCATTTATCAAGTGATCAGAATTGTCCTTGTTTGAAGTTGAGTTCTAGTTCCATGTTCCTGGGAGTTCTCTCAGTATGTCAACATTGGGGGTCCACCACTCAAGATGGAAGTGCTGATTCTCACCCCATCAATCATACAACAGCCCATCCAGCCCTGTAGCACCAAGTTTAGGATTACTCTAGAATTCAACCAGGGCACACCTGCCTCTTCTGAGGAGGGACCCTTGTGGAACCCTGGGCTGGCTGATGTTGGTTGGCACTGTCTATATCATGTCTTCCATAGAATCCTAAAAGAATCTAGGCCCAAGGTTTGTACTCTCTGTTCTCTAAAACTATCAGAGGAAAGGGAGCCAGGTATGGTGGCACATACCTGTAATCCCAGCAGCTCTAGAGGTTGAGGCAGGAGTATCACAAATTCAAAGGCAGCCTCAGCAACTTAGCAAGGCCCTATGCAACTTAATGAGACACTGTCTCTAAATAAAATATAAAAATGGCTGGTGGGGCTGGGGTTGTGGCTCAGTGGTAAAACACTCACCTAGCATGGGTGAGGCAGTAGGTTCGATCCTCAGCACCACATAAAGATAAATAAATAAAGGTATTGTGTCCATCTATAACTAAAAAAAATGCTTTTTGAAAAAATGTCTTGGGATGTTTCTCAGTGGTTAAGGGCACCTAGGTTCAATCCCTGGTACCAGAAAAAATAAAAAGGCGTGGGGCCTGTAAGCATTAAGATAAATGCTTAGGCCTTTGCTACCATCTTGAAACCATCTCCATCCATGTGATTATGATTATGTCTTTGTTACCTCCAGCCCAGATCTCCCTCTCAGGCTCTGCCCAGACCTACACATTGACCTCTCCACTAGCCATTCCCACCTGAGATGCATTTTACCTAAAACTGACCACTGTCTTCCACAAACCACTTTCTCCTTGGCCATGCTGATTACCCAACAATCAGACAAAGTAAGTTTAAAACTACCAGCAAAGCAGGGACCCAAACATTCTTGGCATGAACTCTATATTCTGAAGCATCACAACAATCACAAGGCTATTATAGTCATAATATTGAGCAAGACACAAATGATACAATTGCAATCTTTATAAGAGAACCAAGTCTATTTTGTTTAGAAATGCAAATTTAGATTATAAAACTATAAATGAAGGAAAGTCAATGAACAGCATAAAAGAAAGATGAGCCGTTAACTGCAGGAGAAAGGTGTGTCCAGAGGGTGCGCTGGGCTCTGGGAGCTGGCAACATCCCATTTCTTAACTTGCTTGGTGGTTACCCACACATTCGCTTTATAAGGCTTCCTTAAGCAGTACCTTTGTTTTGTGCTTGTCTCTACATATACATTATGTTTTATACTTCTTAAATTTTTTAATAAAGTAGTTATTAGAAGGGGCAAAAAAATCTAAAACTTTCCTAGACTTTCTTAAACTTACTGTCAACATCAATAAAATAAGTGTATCTTCCATGATGCAGCACACTGGAAGACAAAGAACAGTATGTAGAGTTTTCAGGTGAAAAAGATTCTGAGGAACAATTATGTGCCCTACATAAGGACAACATACAAAAGTTCTTTGTCAGGAAACAGCAAAAGAACAAATCACATTTTCTGAGAAAAAACCCAACTAACCAAGAAACAAGTAAAAATGAAGATTGCATATAAGAAAAAGATTATGCATGGTCACTTACATGACTCAGTCTATAAATAACAACTGTTAATGTGGCTATCAAACAAATGTCACAAATAATTCTGGAAAATAAAAGCATGCATTATCTTTCCTTAAAAAAAAATGCTTCTTAACTAAAGATATTTTTAAGGTAAGAAGTGGGATTGGGGGAACTGAAAGCCTTCCTCCCCCATTATTAACTACTTACTTTAGTAGGGTACATTTTTCACTTGTAATAATCAAGGTTGACACATTATTACCAAGGTCCATGTTTTATTCAGATTTTCTCAATTTTTACCTAGTGTCTTTTATTTTTTGTTTCAGGATCTCATTTGGTTATCTCATTGGATTTAGATGCTATGTCTCCATAACCTCTTTTAAGACATGAGAGTTTTTCAGACTCATTTTTTTTGTCACTGTGACAGCTTTCAGAATTACTTTTTGGACATTTTTGGGGACTGCCTTTCAGTGAAATTTTTCTGATGTTGTTCTCATAATTGGATTGGGTTGTGTGCCTTTTGGAGGAAGACCACATTGGTAAAGTGACATTCTCATCATACATTTGTCATTCCATGGATTTGTATTATGAACATGACATTACTCTTAAGTAAACTTGATAATTTGTTGAAGTAGTATTTGTCAGGTTTTTTTTTTTCATTTGTAAAAATTACTCTTTTTCTCTTTTACATACTCTAAAGAAGTTACCATGTTCTTTAGAGAATTTGTGCTCCACTTACTCGAGGGTGGCCTGTATGTACATACATCCTTTGGAATTCTTCTACCTGGGAAATTTATCTATTCTCTCATTTATTTATTAAATAATTTATATCAGTATGGGAAAAAAAGAAGTGGGATTGGGGGAAACAGGTAAGAAATTAAAATATATTCATTCTCTCATTTGGGGGAGAATTAATAGACATACTGATTTTTTTTAATGTCAATGAAGAGTACTTAAGAAAACTTCTCTTTTATCTCAAGAACAAGGAAATCTTAGACTACATTTAAGTTTAAAAAAGGTGGTGGGAGGGTGAAGAAATAGCCTGGAATTATATTTTTAAACACAAAATTTAAGATAAAATATATCAGGTGTAATCAATGTGAACTTGTTTAAAAATAGTCAGGGGCTGGGGTTGTAGCCCAGTGGTAGAGCATGTACCTAGCACACACAAGGCCCTGTGTTCTATCCCAAGTACCACACACATACTCACCACCATCTCCCCCCCAAAAAAAATTAAAAAGACAAATATCAATGGCTGGGGTTGTGGCTCAGTGGTAGAGTGCTTGCCTAGCATGTGTGAAGCAATGGGCTCAATTCTCAGCACCACATATAAATAAATAAATAAAGGTCCATCAATAACTACTAAAAAAATTTTTTTTAAAAAGACAAATATCAAAATGACATGGAAGAAATTTAATTTTTAAAAAAATGACTATATGCCAGGGAAATGAAAATTTTAAAAAGAAAGCAGGATCTCAGTTTTATCATCAGTAAAAATTAAAACAAAACAAAACATACAATGAAACAAGGATATTTGAAATAAAGATTTATTCCATAATGGAGCTTCAATAGTTACAAGTGATTGTGTCAAATAGGATGATCAACCACCACTGTTTGGCACTGTCCTGGTTTAAGAACTAAAATTCCGGGCTGAGGTTATAGTTAAGTTGGTAGAGTGCTTGCCTCACTTGCACAAGGCCCTGGGTTCAATCCCCAGCACCACACAAAAAAATGAACTGAAATTTCCCATCCAGGAAACCCACCAGGCCTGGACAATCAGGACCCTAAGTAATCAAGCATCCAAGATATCTGATTCGGTGTGGGTGTGGGTGTGTATCTGTATCTGTGGGCTCCACAACAAGATTCAACAAACTTCAGATTAAAAATAGTTGGTGAAAAAAAAACTGCATCTCTACCATATGATCCAACTATCCCACTTCTGGTTATATGTATCTGAAGGAAATAATGTCTATGTATTGAAGAGACACCTTCATGACTATGTTTGTTGTTGCACAATTCACAACAGCTAAGATATGAAATTAGCCAAGGTCCCCACCAATAGATGAATGGATAAAGAAAATGTGGTACACATACACAATGAAATATCAAATATACATAATAGAATATTGTTCAGCCATAAAAAGAATTGTATCACTTGCAGCAGAATGGGGGGAACTAGAGGAAACTTACATTATGAAATAAGTCAGACATACAAAGACAAATACCATATGGTCTCTTGTGTATTTAAGGAAAAAAGTTAATTAGAATGTATAATAGTGGTTTTTAAAAGGGTGGAAAAATGGGGATTGAGGAACATTGGATAATGGATACCCAAATAGAGTTAGATAGAACAAGTTTATATACAGTATGATTATACTACTGGTGTGACTCAGCACCATTTACAGCCAGAAGAAGGAGAATTTATGTTCCATTTGTATACAATGTGTCAAAATGCTTTCTAATGTCATGTATGATTAGTTAGAATAAAAATAAAATTATATAAAACAAAAAAATGTGTTTATTCACAGGGACCAGTTCAAAACATCTATGCTTTACAAATTTTTGACTAAAATATCAAAATAAATGCATCTATCAAACTTTAAAGTGTCAAACCAATAAGAACTGATTTACTACAACAGATAATATTGTATTATAATATATTGCTGAGACTAAAAAACACCATTTGGAGTTTAATAGTAGAAAGGTATAGCCTCAGGTTTTGGTTGATACATATTATCAGTTTTCAAATTTTGACTTCAATAATACTAGTACAAGTAATGTCCCCAAGCATGGTGTGCCAAACAACACTAACATCCTCAAAACCAGGTTTGCTACCTGAAGATAATCAGATCATTTAAAATTCTGTGATCCAACCATCCTCTGAAATGCCTACATAAATGAACTGTCATTTCATACTAATAAAAACAGTCTATGCTCCAGGTGGCTCATATGTAATAACTTACCAATCCTCATAAATCCACCGTGAAATCAATATCATATGTTTATCCCCATGTTATCACAAGAGGAAACGGAAGAACAGAGGAGTCGAGCAACTTGCTAAAACTCTTGCAGCTGATGAAGTAGGAAAACACAGATTTGATGTCAGGCAATCTGGCTCCATTTCACCATTATGTCAAACTGCCTATTGGGGAGTTACTGGATCTACGTTAAATGGAGGGCTAACCCAATGACTGCTAAAGCCAACGACAGCAACCTTTTCATTGCATTTTTTACTCCGACACCTGCAGCTTATAAATTGCTGCAACTTGGTCCACAGGAAGGTGGAACTGGCATGAGATCTTCGTTCTTTGCCAACATAGCAGTGGTCACCAGGAGCTGTTCTTTTGAACTTGGCAAGCCACACCCTGTGCAGACTAACCTCTCTCCAATATTCAAACTCCCCTGCCTTCCTTGGAGCTGTGACCCAACCCATGAAGCCTGCCCCTTGCTCAAATGGAATGACCCAGAGGCTAACATAGGCCCCAGCACCTGATTGGGTTTGCCATTAACATGAGCCAGAACACAATTTAATTATTATCTTAGATTACCATTGGATATAGTTATTAATTTTAAAGAATACAGATTCCTCAAATTACAAATATTCTTAGAACACCAGGGCTCTGAGAGATCTGTGGTGTGATATTTTTAGCTCAGATTGAGGGACATTGCCAGAAAACAAGTGTTTTGAGCTGGGTATGGTAGCACACACCTGTAATCCCAGCAGCTTCTCAAGTTTAAGGCCAGACTCAGTAACTTAGGGAGGCATTCAGCAACTAGTGAGACCCTGTCTCAAAATATTAAAAGGACTGGGGTGTAGCTCAATGACAGAGTGCTTGCTAGCATGCCCAGGACCCTCAATTTGATCCTCAGTACTAGGAGTGGGAAAAAAATAATATATATATGAGACTCTCCTGTGTCTGATAAGGAGATGACTGAAGACATCATCCCAAACACTTCAGGATTTTTGAGCAAAATTCCTTTCTGATCTCAGAATCAAGAATTGTGCTTCTCTTAAGAAGTTTTTGGTTTTTCTATTCTGGACATGTGATGTTTTGTTTTCCCTGCACAGTTCTTAACACAATTTGTAATTACACATTCATTTGTGAGATTTATTGCTGAATATGCATTTCTTGCCTTTAAGTGCCATCAGGGTAGAGACCATGTCTATCTGTCTCATCCCTTTTTTCCCCCCTAATGCTTCTCTCAGAACCTGGAACTTAGTAAGTTCTCACAGAATGTGTGTTGAGGGAATGAGTTAACACATAAATAAAACATATGCACTGTGGGCTGGTCAATTACCTTTTTGCATGAGCTGCTAACAAGGTTTAGAGCAGGATTCGTTTCCTGCCCTAATCAGTGTCTTTACCCTGAGTTTCCCTTTTTCTTTTCTTTCTAAATTAGGCAGCCTTATTATATTTTATGAATCCCTGTAAACTATCCTAAAACCCTTGTGGAACAAGGTAGGAGATAGATAGATAGATAGATAGATAGATAGGTCTATCTATCTAAGACTTTAGAAAATATATTTATTTAAAACCTCAACACTAAATCCTCTGCCATCAAACACATTTGATCATCAGTAAACTTTAAGAATAGCTAAGGTTTGCTAACTCCAGCACTGTACTAGTGCAAATTCCAATCAGAGCCCAGAAACCACAGGTGTTATTTTGGTTCAGACACACTTGTGTACTGTAGATGGAACAAGCACATTTCTAATAGGGCTAGGCAATTTGGTGGACAAGAAAGAACACAGGGCTGACTTCAAAATCTTTATGGATTTGTGGTTAAAGAACAATTTATCTTTAGTGGGTCCTCAAAGTGCTTGATGCCACACTCAAATGAAAAAGTTTGCTTTTACTTGTTCCCCTATGTGCTGGAAGAAAGGGATTGGACAAGATCCTGGTTCATAGGCATTAAGAAAAATCTATTCTGTCTGCAGAAGGAAGGTAGAACATTAGTAAAACTATTGAATGCTCTAATCACCTTTTGAAATTTCTGACATATTATATGTAAATGGGAGGTGTTACTTGCAAGCCTAAAATTTCATAGTTACCTGGTTATATTCATTTAAAGTTCCTTCACTTCAAATGTTGGCTAGCTATTTCGTTGTTAAAATGAAACATGATTTTTAAATCCCATTAGTGCAAACACCCTTTTCACTGAACTTGGCAAGCCCATACCCTGTGCAGACTCAAGAATCCCAACTGTGAAGAGAGCTGAGCCCATGTACCCTCTCCAGTTCCTTTGCTCTAAACCAATCCTTCCTTAGGGGTTAGTCAGAACGGTCTGCCTAGGAAACTGAGGTTTGATTTGTATTATTTATAAGACTCACTTGAGTCAGTTGAATTTTAGATGACAAACTGCCAGAAGAGGGAAGAGTGGGCGTAAAGAAACAGATGGGTTAGAATTGTGTGTCATAGATTAATGACAATTTTTAAAGAATTTGATAAGGTGTAGGCTGGGCCTCACTTTTTATTTTTTTATTTATTTATTTTTGGTGGGGGACAGAGATTAGGGATGAGAAAAGGAAGAGCCAGGCAAGACAATAGGCCAGACTCCAGCGCCTGATCCGCATCCTAAAGCAGGGTGCCCCTCCCGCCCTTCCCCCCAGCACCAGGTAGGCTGTGGTCGCATTTCAAAACAATCCTACGCGGCTCCCTCCTGCCAGCTGGACAGAGGGTGGCCTCCTCCCAGGCTGCAGGAGGAGACACACCAAAGAGAGGGAAGAGAAGATGGAAGCTCAAGATGAAGTGTCTGGCAACACCTCCTTAGGGACAGCGGCCTCTTCTCCCTCCCAAGTGGTAGAGTCACATAAAAATCCAAACCCACCGGGCCCGCTCACGTGCCAATCGCCCCAATCCAAATGCAGATAGCTGCAGGCACGGCACCTGCTCGGCGCGCCCCTGCTGCGGAGCGCCAGGCCCCTGGGAAGCCAGGAGCCAGCACTGCTCCCCGGGAGGGCGGCGGCCGGCTGAGCCTTTCGGGAAGGGAGGGGGAAACGAGGGGCGGCCCGCCAGGCAAGGTGGACCCAGGCAAGAAAACAGCCTCACCCGTCAGGCCGGGCTTTACGCTCCATACGAGGGTCCCACCATCCACATGTGGGAACCGCTGCTTGCAACCCCGATTTCTAAAGAGCTCAATATTACACCGTCACCAAAAACCTATAGGCGTAAAACACACAACCTCGACCAGGGCTGCATCGCCACAGCGCACCCGAACAGTGGCTCACCTAGCTGGACCAGCCAGCTCTTGCACTGTGGCAGGATGCTTAGGGGTCCCAGATGCTGTTAAACCGAGCTCCACCAAGGCGAGCCCACCGTACCCCTTCCCAAGCGGGTCTTACCGTCTGCACAGCATTGTATGCATCTCCGGTCTGCCACTGTGGGTTGATCTGTGTTTTTCTGTGGGATTTTGTTGGATGCGCTTCATAAATCCATGCAGCTACTCTGCAGAGCAGTGTTTTCCACCCATCCTGCAGCCCCTGCTTATCAGAGCAGCAGGGAATCTCACCAGCCCGGCAACTTCTCCGCGCGCGTTGGTGCCAATTAAGAGCACCAGAGCTGCCACTCCTTGACAAAAGGCTCTGCTTCCCGCGCGCGTCCCTCACGGCCCTACGGTCAGAATTAAATCCATTTCCCGCAGGAGGCTGGGAGGAAATGAGAGCTCTCGGCTGTGCACGCTGACAAAAGGCCGCCTTGCCGTGCGCACAGCGCCCCCTCCAGCGGGCCTCTGCAGGCCCGACCCAGGCCACCGTGCTGCAGTGTACCCGCCCGCGCCCGCAGTGCCACCGCCCGCTGCCGCAGACCCCGCGGCTCTGGCTCTGCCCACGTCTACTGTGCTCAGCACCGCTCACTGTCCCAGACAGTACAGCGCCCGCATGAGGACCTTGTTACTGGGAAGAAAATTGAAGCGGCGGCTCCATTAGGGATGTCTCCTCCCTAGATTTAAAAAAAAAAAGTCTTACCCATGCTTGGAGTTGTTTTTCTGGTTGGTTTTGTTGGTTTTCTGGTCGGGCGAGGGGGAGGGAAGCATCCTGCCTTTGGAAGATAACTCTATTAGTGATGTTAACAGCAACTGGTTGACTGAATTCCAAATCAAAATTTCCCTTATTCTGACTCCATTTTCAAGTAGGACAAAATTTTTATTGGCACCGCCCCTCCTTCCTCCCAGGCTTTGGGTCCAGCTCCAAATCTCACTAGGCATTCTCCTTCACCCCTTCCCCTCCCCACTCTCCCATGCCAGAGGAAACGGGTATGTAGTGAGTGGAGAACTAAATGGGAACCCAGACACTTGGTTGCAGTCTCTAACCTGCCTTTAGCCAGCTCTGTGGCCTTGATGAAGCCACTTACCTCTCAGGGTCTGTTTGTCTTCTACAACAAAGTTGACACGGTAAGCTATGGCCTGGATGGTTTCTCGTTCTGTCTGACTGTGTTTCTGAAGGCCTGGCCCTCAGAGAGTAGGGATGACAAGGGGAAGCTTGAGACTGTACACCCCCATAATTGCCATGCATTCCACAAAGCTCACCTAAATCAACACTTAGTGCTTTTTAAAAGGTGGTTGGAAAAAAATGTCCAGCTTCCAGAAAAACCTCTGACCACTGATCCCAAACCATGCTACAGCCCCTCTGCTCATTCTAGGTTCTGGAGGCCAAAGCTCTCAGACTCCTCCACAAAATCACTGGACCATACCATAATGGAATGCAGAATCTCTGCAGGTGGGCCCAGGAATCAGCATTTTTAACAAGTACCCCCCAGTGATTCCTTTGCAGGATACCATTTAAGAATTGCCACTCTGTGCCAGCCACTACTGATTTAGAAAAGAGAACATGTCCGTCACAGCAACCCTAAAGCAGTTGGCAAGGATTCCATTCCAGATGCCAGGATAACTTCTTTCTTGGTCCTGCAGCCTCCTTCTCCTCCCCAAGCCTCCCAGAAGCACAGTTCTCAAACCTGAACTACAAGCACAGCCACACAAGGTAAGCTCTCATCCCTCTTCCCACCCTGCAGGACAGAAGGTCTGCTGGCCCAGGAACCCTGGAAGTGACATGTTTATTGAGACACTCCTGGTGGCTGTGACACCGTTGGTGCCAATTAGTGATTAGATCTGGGAAGCCAGGAACCCCTTCTCCAGAGAATGGAAATCACAGGTAAAGTGGGCTGTATTCCTAGAGAATGCCAAAAGGGAACAAAGAAATTTTATTTAGTCCAAAACAGCAGGTTTCATGAATCCTCCCAAGTCATCTCTATCAAAAAATTATTTTCATAGTGTTAATTTTCTCAAACTAATCACAGCAAATTCTTGTTGACTCCTGGCACTATTCCAAAGGCTTTATATTTATTCTTTCTTACTTTAATCTTTAAAAGAACTCTATGAGGGTGGTGGTACTATTATCCTCATTTTACAGATAAAGAAACTAAGGCACAGAGAGGCTAGGTAATTTGTTTGAGGCTGCACCTCTGGTAGATGGCCTGGCTCGGCCGAGCCAGGATTCAAATTCAAGCACTAGGACTCCAGAGGTTATGGGCCTGAACTACAATGCTGCTTGGCCTCTTAGAAGGGACCAGAGACTTTTAAAAACAGAACTAGTACAAGACACTGGCAAGGTGGATACACTCTCCTTTTCCCAAAGAAGCAATTCTGCTTCTCTACATAGCACAGGATTTTTTAAAAAAGAAAATACGTTCTGCTTCTCCCAGACTTGATCTGAATATGAGAGATCTGAGAATAGTGGTGCCACGTATGGCTTGAAAATTGTTCACATGTCAGATAGGAAAGACTTCATTAAGTTTCACATTAATAGCCTATATCAAAACTTTCATTGAGACTCCAGAAACTCTCTATTCCAGATTCTTCTTTGAAAATCTAACAAAAGGAAGCATAAATGTTATTGGCCCCAAGTATCACTGGAAGACCGAGACACTTCAGAGTTCTCATAGCAGCAAACCTAAGACTCCCAGTCCTTAAAGAGGAACAGAAAAACACAAGAGACCCCAGGTCAGGCTTAAAACACCACAATTGCATAATGTCCTATTGGTTCTGTTTCTTAGGAGAACTTGGACTAATATAGATTTTGGTGCAGAGAGAGGGGTGCCGCTGCAGGAAATATCTAATCAAGTGGAAGTGGCTTTGGAAATGAGCAATGAGGTAGAGGCTGAAAGAGTTCTTAGGTACATGCAAGAAGAAGCTTAGATTGACATGAAGGGACTCTTGGTAGAAACCTGTCAAAGTTGATTTCTGGAAAGCATTCAAAAAGGAAAGAAGAGACTTGAATAAAGAGCTTCCATCTTCTTAAAAAAAATACTTAAATAATCACGAACAGAATATTGATAGAAAATTATTTCAAAAAAAAAAATGATGCATCTCAGGAACTTAAATAAGCCGTAACAAACCAAACCAAGTCCAAAATTAATAGAAGGAAATAAATAACAAAAATCAGAGTAGAAATAAACAAAATAGAGACCAAAAAAATAGTATAAAAGATCAATGAAACCAAGAGTTGGTTCTTTGAAAAGATGAACAAAATTGACAAATTTTTAGCGAGACTAACCAAGCCAGGGGCTTGGGGACGGGGAAGACAGAAGACCCAAATAAATAAAATCAGAGATGAAAAGAGAGACACAACAACCAACACCACAGAAATACAAAGGATCATTAGGGGTTATTGTGAACCGCATGCTAACAAATTGGAAACCCTAAAAGAAATGACCCCATTTCTGAACACTAATCTGTATGGACACATATAACTTAGAAAAATGAGCCGTGAGATCATTAGAAAGAAAACCTGAAGAGACTAATAACAAGCAATGACACTGATCAGTAAGAAAAAGTCTCCCAGAAAAGAAAAGCTCAGGACCAGGTGGCTGCACTGCTGAATTTTTCTAAACTGTTAAAGAACACACATTGTTCTCAAGCAATTCCATAAATTAAAGGAAAAAGAATTCTTCCAAACTCAATGAGGTTATTATTAACCCTGTCACCAAAATCAGAGGATATGACAAAAAAGAAAATGACAGACCAATATCCCTGATGCATTTAGATGAAGAAATTCAACAAAATACTAGCAAATCTAATTTAAAGCACGTTAAAAAGATCATTCACCACCATCAAGTTGGTTCCATCCCAGGAAACACATCATAGGATGCAAGGTAATAAAGAATAAAAATAGCAGAATCATCTCAACAGGTACAGGAAAAGCATCTGATGAGATTCAACATACATTCATAATAAAGAGCCCTGAACAAAATAGGTACAGAAGCATTATACCTCAACATAATAAAGGCTGCATATGACAAGTCTACAACCAATATCATGTTGAATAGGAAAAAAAAAACAGAAAGCATTTCCTCTAAGATCAAGAGCAAGACAAGAGTATTGACCCTCATCACTCCTATTTAATGCACTAAAAGTTTTAGCCAGAGCAATTAGGCAAGGAAAAGAAATAAAAGGCACACAAGTAAAAAGGAAAAAATTTACAAATGATATGATTCTATACAGAGAAAAACCAAGAGACTGTAACTGATAAAGAAATTCAATAAAGTAGCAGGATACCAAAGCAACATGCAAAAATTAGTAATTTTTCTTTACACCAAATAATGAACTTGCTAATAAAGAAATCATGAAAGCAGTCCCATTCACAACAGTGACAAAGCAAAAATAAAATACCCAGGAACAAACTTAAAGAAAATACCTTTATAAAAAAAATTACGAAACACTGAAGATAGAAATTGAAGAAGACAAAAAAAAATGAAAAGATCTCCCACATTCATGGATGGGAAAATATTGTTAAAATGTTCATACTACCCAAAATGATCTACAGATCCAATGCAATCCCCATCAAAAAAAAAAAATGACATTCTTCACAGAACTAGAAAAAAATCCTGAGTTTCATATGGAAACATGAAAGACCCAAAATAGCTAAAGGAAACTTGAGCAAAAAGAACAAAGCTAGAAGCACTGCAGTACCTACATCAAGACATACTACCAAGCCACAGCACTCACAACAGCAAGGTTTTGGCATAAAACAGACACATGAACCAACAGAACACAATGGAGATCCAAGAAATAAACCTGTCACACATATGACTCTCAATATAGGCATCAAAAACAAACATTGGAAAAAGGACACCCTCTTTAACAAATGGTGCTGGGGAAACTGGATATTCACATAGAGAAGGTTGAAATTTGACTTCCCTCACCCTGTACAAAAATCAACTCAAAATGATCAAAGACCTAACTGTAACAACAAACTAGCCAGGCACAATGGTGCACATCTATAATCCAAGTAACTCAGGAGGCTGAGTCAAGAAGATCACAAGTTCTAGAACAGCATCAGCAATTTAGTAAGGCTCTAAGCAACTTGGTGAGATCCCGTCTCAAAATAAAAAATAAAAAGGGCTGGAGATGTAGCTCAGTGGTAGAGCACCCCTAAGTTTAAAACCCAGTACTTCCCCCCCAAAAAAAAAAGAAAAAAAGGAACTGAAATTACAAGAAAAAAAAACATAGGGAAAACAGTTTAAAACATTGGTATAAGCAATAACTTTCTGGATAGAAGTCTAGAAGCAAGCGACATGGACAAATGGGACTATGTCAAACTGAAACACTTCTGCACAGCAAAGAAAACAATCAACAGGGTAAGGGGACAACCTACAGAATGAGAGGAAATATTTTTCAACTCTTCCTCTAACAGAGGGATAATTCCAGGATATATAAAATAATTTTTAAAATCTGATTTTAAAATGGGCAATTGATATGAATAGACACTTTGTAAAAGAAATATAAGTGGCAAAAAATATGCAAAAACGTTCAATATCCTTAACCATCAGAGAAATGCAAATCAAAACCACCATGAGCTATCATTTCACCCCAGTTAGAATGGCTATTATTTAAAAAATTAAGAATAAATGCTGATGAGGAGGTGGAGAAAAAGGAACTGTTAAACACTGTTGGTAGAAACATAAATTAGCACAGCCATATGGAGAACAATATGATGGTTCTCAAAAAACTAAAAGTAGATCTAAAACATGACCCCACTATTTCACCTCTTGGTATATATCCAAAGGAAATGAAATCAACGTACCAAAGTGATACTTGAATGCCCATGTTTATTATGGCTCTATTCACAATAGCTGGAGTCAGCCATGGTGCCTATCAACAGATAATGTGGTAAATGTACACAGTGGAGTATTATTCAGCCATAAAGAATGAAATACTGTCATTTGCAGCAAAATATATGGAACCAGAGAACATTATGCTAAGTGAAATAAACCAGAAACGAACAAGTAAATAAATAACATTTTATTTCATATATGTAAAAAAAAGTCAACCTGAAAGTAGACAGTAATTACGAGGGATTGGGGAGGGGAAAGGTGGTTAGCTTTAATCAGTGCACACTGAATCCATTAATATGAACAATTAATACATGTTAACAAAAAAAATTTAAAGACTATTCTAATCAAATCTCAGATGGAAATGAGGAATGGTTTACTGGAAACTGAAGGAAAGATGGACCCTTTTTATAAATTGACAAATTGTATCCTAGTGTTTGGCAGAAGATAGAACCTGCAAATAATAGAACTGGACATCTAGCAGAGGAGATTTCTAAGCAAAGTATAGAAGGTACTGCTTATAACAAAATGTGAGAGAAGAAAAATGAATTAAAGAATTAAAAGCAAAAAGGACCAGAACTTGGAGAGTTAGAAATTCTCAACCTACCCATTTAAAAAAAAAATATGACAGCAGAATGCATTTCGATTCATTGTACACAACTGGAGCACAACTTTTCATTTCTCTGGTTGTACACGACGTAGTCGCACCCCATGTGCAGTCATACATGTACCTAGGGTAATGATGTCCATCTCGTTCCACCATCTTTCCTGCCCACATGGCCCCTCCTCTCGCCCAGTCAGAAAGTTCCTCTATTCTTCCCATGCCCCCCGCATTATGAATCAGCACCCACTTATCAGAACATTCAGCCTTTGTCAACCTATCCATTTTGAAGAGGGAGGGAGATGGGAGGGGAAGAGAGAAGAAAAGGAGGAGTGAGTTTATTATGAAGCAATGATGCGACTGAGCAGCCATCTATAAAGAAACCATGGGTGTAACTCATGGACTTAATCAGCCACCTCTACAAAAGAAATGGAGGGGGGATTATACCAGCAAACACACTACCAGTGAGAACTAGAGGGGACAGAGAAGGTAGGGTGGAGTGAAGGAAGGCTGCTGACCTCCTCAGAGTCCACAGGACTGGACCATATCAAACATGCACTATTCAAGGAAAGGGAAGAATAACCCCACTTACAATTCAGAGAACCAGGGCAGCCACTTACACAAGTCTAGGGACAGGGCTGGTTCTACCTGCTTTAGAGGGATGATACTTCCCCACCCCCCAGTGAGACTAAAAGGCAGGACATCAAACCAAAGAGGATTGTCCTTGAGACTTAAGATAAAATGAAATTTGCCTTGCTAGGTTTTGAACTCACTTGAGATATAGCAATCCTTCTACTTCTCCCTTTTGGAATGAGAATGCCCATCTGTGTCTGTCCCACCACTATATTTTGGAAGCAGCTAACTTGACTGGTTTTACAGGTTCACAGCTGGAGAAGAATTTTGTCATGGAACAGGACTCATACCTCACATCTCATAACTGATTTAGATGATATTTAAATGAGATTCTAGAATTAAGCCATTAGAGGTGATGCTGGAATAAGACAAGACTTTGGGCTGTTGGAGGGGAATGAATGGATTTTATAAGCAACAAGGACATGAATTTCGGGGGCAGGAGGCCAGTAGCAGAGTACTCCAGACAGAATCATATTCCTGCAAAACTCATACATTGAGACCCTTATCCCCCCATGTGACTATGGTGAAGACAGGTCTTAAAGAGGTAGAGGTTGTGACTATAATCCCATTGCAGTAGTGGCCTTATAAAGGATGAAGAGAGACCAGAGCTAGATAACTCTCTGGCATGGGAAGACACAGGGAGAAGGCAGATATTCTTAAGCTAGGAAGGAAGCCCTCTCATCAGAAACTGAACTCTACCGGACCTTGATCTTGGATTTCTCAGCTTCTGAAACTGAGGAATAAATTTCTGTTAAACCACCTAGCCTAAGGCATTTGTTAGGGCAGCCTGTACCAACACCCTTTCTGTGCCTCAGTGTCCCCGTTTGAGAAAGGGGGATACTCATGCCTCTCTCTTAGGACTGCTGTAAGAACAAGTTAACCCATACAAAACGTATAGCACAGACACCAGCATAGATGAAGCATCAGGTCTTTGTGAGCAACTATTCTGAAGATGGAGGCTATCTTTGTGCTCAAGGTGCTTGGGTGACTAACTCCCACAAAGGTGCCACTTGTCCTGAGCTGGGCATTTAGAAAATGTCCACTCCCACAGGCCAGTGCTCAGGATTCCACACTCCTCTATCGTAAGCTTGCATTCCAATTAAAGGTTAATTTCCCTGGGAAAGGTAACAGCCACTTATTCCTCAAATTGATGAAAAGCACAAGGCAAGACATCAGGTGTGGGTCCTGAGAGGGTGAGGGTGAACGCTCAGGAGGGGCTGGGAGCAAAGGCTGACGGTCCTCCAATCTATTTCTTCAAAGCATGAAGTAGAAAGTGGAGTCGAGCGAGTCTGTGGGAGACAAGGCCATTTAAAGGGTGACTGTTAAACTCAGAATTATTGCAAATTTCTTAAAAAAAAAAAAAAAAAAGACTCCAAAATGTTCAAGACTGAATTTATTTTTTCTCTAGAAGGTGACCCTGGGCTTTTTCACTTTTCATACTTGTGGAGTCTGAAACAGAGAAGAAAGTCCATTATAAATAGCTAAAGGAAAAGAACAGATCGCTCACAAAAGAAAAATAAAGAAATATTGGGGCTAGGGGCATAGAACACAGTATGAGTGAGGCCTGGGTTTGATCCCCAGTCCAAAATTTCATTTCATTTCATTAGTAATCAAAGATGTTCAAAGACAGCTGGGCGTGGTGGTGAGCACTTGCAATCACAGCAGCTTGGGAGGCTGAGACAGGAGGATCACAAGTTCAAAGGCAGCCTCAGCAACTGCAAGGTGCTAAGCAACTCAGTGAGAACCTGTCTCTTAAATAAAATACAAAATATGGCTAGGGATGTGGCTCAGTGGCCAAGTGCCCCTGAGGTCAATCCCCAGACCCCCCCCCAGACCCCCCCATCCCCCTCAAAAAAAAAGATATTTAAAGACACCTGTTTGTTTGTTTGTTTTCCATTTTTAGACATCTCTTTGTTGGCAAGAATGTGGTCAAACTGGCACTGTGCATTGCTAGTGGCATTACAAATAAGCAAGTCATAGAACATACCTACCTGTGACTCAGGAGCTCTTCTGCTTCTGGGAACCTATCCTGAAAAAACAATACAAAATACAGAAAGAGCTAAACACAACAGGCACTCTCCTACATTTATAAAAACAAAAAATTGAAAACAACTTAGGTGTCCAAAAATTTGAAAATTGTCCCCATTAATGGGTCACCTAAACATGCTCATGATTTAAAAAAAAAAGTCACACAACTGTTATGTGCCCTGTGCTAATTTCTTAATTCAGTAGCATAAGGGAAAAAAATTGGAAGTATTTTAGTAGATTTCCAGCAGACATTTTACTAAGGTGGTGAAATCATGTGTCTTCTCAGTTTCCTGAAATCTCAAAGGAAGAATAAACCCACCACTGAAAAAAAACAAAAGCTTGACTCATCTCTAGGCAACTCAGACATTAGAACCCATTAAGTATATAATTGAATTTTTTTAAAAAAAAGTATATAATTGTGTATGATAAAATGTTATTGCCAAAAGCTATAATTTAGTTTTAAAGTTGAATGTATTTTCTGGTCTGCTCTCCTTTCCACTTCAAGGTTGAGGGGTTTTCTTTTTTAGAATAAAAATGGTTAAAAAGAATTTGATACTATGGCCCACACCCCTCAAACACACTTCATTGACTGGCTAGATGTTGAGCAAGTTATTTTTGTTCTTTAGTTTCCTCAGATGCAAAGTGGAGAGAACTGTTTGTACCACACAAAGTAGTTACAAAATTTCAATAGGTTACTATGTAGAAAGGGCCAGGAACAGTGTCTGGCACAAAATAAGTATGAAGAGCTGTTTTTCTGATTTTTTAAAATCTTTTTTGTTTCAGTTGTAGATGGACACAATACTTTTTTATTTATTTATTTATTTTTATGTGATGGTGAGGATGGAACCCAGCGCCTCACAGGTACAAGGCAAGTGCTCTACCACTGAGCTACAACCCCAGCCCTATTTTTCTGTTCTTGATTCATTCAGTCTTTAAGATTTTTTTCTGTTAGATTTAGCTTTAGAAGCCTTTTTAAAAATTAACTTTTTACATATACAGAATGTAAATTAAATCTAAGAAACAAATTCATGTATTGTTATGTTTACCTAAAGAATTAAAAGAGTAATTGAATTCTATCAGCCTGGGGTCTAGTGTATTTTAGATAAATTGTTTGAGTTTGTTTTTAAGAGTTAGCTGGAAAATTCCAGAAATCTAATATTTAAGAACCCAAATAGGAAAACTTGCTTATCAATGTTGTCTTTGATGTCACAGTTCATCAAAAAAAAAAAAAAAAATGATAGCTGGACCTCATATAAGTCAAAGCGGGTAGTCTGAGGAATAGAAACTCAGCCTGTTGATTAACATCTTTCAGAACAGGGGTGCCCTGCCAGTGTGAGCTGTGCGGCTGGGTAATTTGAGGTACTGTCCAATCACTTTTCATTCATCCAATGAGCCAATGCTTGGTAGGAGGAGGTGGGACGAACAGAAGTCCTTGCTTACTTAGTTTTAGGGTTCAGTCCCCAGGCTCACAATAGTTTGAAAAGCAACTTTCATTTGAAAGAGAATATATAGATTCTGGTGGGCCAGAGCTTAGATGGCTATTCATCAGGTAGCCGTAGAACAGGAAGAAGGCAAGATATGATGTGGGAAAACCTTCCTACAACCAAACATGGAGGCAGAAGTTGAAATGGCAGGAAGTAGTTGTTGAGAGGGGATGGAAGCAGTGTGAAGCAGCTCCCTGATCCCCGAGGACGACCCTGTACTATGCCGTCTTGGGCCTTGACCCAAGATGGGGAAGAGTTCCATAAGACAATAGAACCCAAGAAACAGACAGTAGAGTCTGAGGGAAACAGGGATTCGCCTCTACTCCCCAAAGGGAGCCTCTCAGAAGAGGTAAGTGCCACAGAGCTGAGTGGCATCTCCAGGTACATGGATCCCAAGGCAGCCTTATAATCCCAACTGGAAGTGGGGAAGCCATGGAAACCAGAAGTCCTGGGTTCTGAATGGAACAGTCCCAACAAGTCTGGCTCAGAGAGGAGAAGACACCATGAGGTCACAGAATTTACAGGGGATGTCAGCTCAGCACCACCCAAGACCAGCGAAGCCCAAGGACAAGCAGAGTCCCTGCCAGCCTCCACGGTGCTCACTCCACACTGTACTTAGAGACAGAGGTGGGAGAGATGGCCTAAGAAGCAAAAAGCCCCAGATGGGGGCTGGGTATGTGGCTCAAGCAGTAGCGCGCTCGCCTGGCATGCGTGTGGCCAGGGTTCGATCCTCAGCACCGCATACAAGTGAAGATGTTGTGTCCACTGAAAACTAAAAAAATAAATGTTAAAAAATTCTCTCTCTTTATAAAAAAAAAAAAAAAGCCCCAGAGGGATTCTGAACATTGAATGAACATAAATATTGAACATTCAATACTTATTCAAAAAAGATGGACCTTAACGGGGCAAGATATGGAATTTCCCCATAATCTGCATTATAAGGACTGAGACCTCAGGAACAAGTAGAATACAGCGTGGGAGGTAATGTTACGTTTCCTCACATCTAGGTCATGCCTATATCTGGCAACCTGCTTCAGTTGTCCATCTGGACCTAGAGACCAGAACACAGCAATGTAGTCCCAGCCTGGTCTTCTCATATCCAGGGAGACAGCTGTGTAACTCTTCCAGCAAATGAAGCTCCTATCATGAATGGAGTGTTGGCCACCAAACCCAATGCAGTCTCAGTCTCTTCACTGGGGGTCCTGTTCCTCAACACAGAATACATGGGACTGTCTCTGGTTCCTCATCTCAGACCACCCCAAGGAGGCAGGTGCCTCAAACACATCTTTCACACACCAGAGTAGCTGGAAGAACATATATAGTGAGGGAATTTCCAAAGAGGAAGAGTGATCTAAAGGGAACAAGAAGGGTCCCTAAAATAATGGAGTAGTATTTATAATCCCTTTACCCTCTCCATTAGGAGATCTACCATTAACACTGTGTTCTTGGAATTCCACTTTATGCCTTATCTGTCTGGATAACACAGGAATAAGGAAAGGACATCAAAGGTGGTAGGACACACCGATCTTCCTCAGAGGCTAGGGCTAACTTGTGTTGTCCTAGAATTTGGTGATTCTCTACTAACCCAAACAGCCATCTGTCTCAAGGAAAATGAGCAGCATATCCAAAAAGTCTGACCTCTCCTCTGAGACACCCTTCCATTCAATTCTGCCATTCTTTATGTTCACCTGGGGCCAATGAGATGGGCATATTACAAGGCTCTTTATAAAATCTCGTAAATACTCCTTCTGGAAGTCTAATGGAATAGACATAGACTGAAATTAATTTCACCACAAGGCCCATTATATGTAGAAAAGGATGGAATTATTGGCTCTCTCGAATAATGGTACACTTTCTGACAGGATTAGGTGACATACCAGATAGAGTTCTTGTCATAAAAAACACCAAATTTCACACACATCCACACATACACTCGAAGCATGTAAACCTGCATTCATGATCAATTCAGTCTTCTTTACCCAGAGAAAAATTAAAAGGAATCTCCCTTTCTTATTTTCACAAAGAAATAGAAATTTTGTCTTCCCTCTAACATTTTATCTTGATGAGATTTAGCCTTTAGGGTCTCCTCTTGGGCATCTGGTTGTATTATTCCTCAGTAGCTGCAACCTGGGAATCCTCCACTGGATGTATCATCATTGCCAACACAGATCCATCCTGCCCCACCTGCCCCAGATGGCTCACCTTTCCAGAGTCCCAGACAACCTACAGCATATGTAGGATCAAAGCATCAGCTCCTAGACCCACAAACTTTAGAAAACACAGAAAATCCCAGAGCTGAATGCACTCACTGGAGCAGCCTACCCTAAGCCCCATGCCTTTAGTCCAGAGCAGCACTGTCAATCACCTGAACAGGCAAGATGCTAGTACCGTGCAAAGAGGAGTGGTGGGGACTCTGGCAAACCAGAGAGCACCTGCCCCGTCCAAAGGGAGATTCAGCATTCCAAAATATCCTGCTGGGCTACACTCATCAGAACATGCCCCATCAGTCACCAGTGAACACCCAGGCAGGCAATGTGCTTCCTATGCAAAAACCTAGACACGCTGTGCTCTGTGATAGACTTCTTACTACTGCATGCCTCCGCCTGGGGAAAGGCAAGGTGCAAGACAGAAGAAGCTTCCAGGCTTTCCAAAAGTGTTCTGTTCCCCTCATTTCAGAGGTTAAAAATGTTATTGGAAGAATAGTCTCCAAGGAGTAATTTCACAGATGACCACAACCTGGAGAGGGGGCAGTGGGAATCTACCACCCATGCAGCTTCCTTCTCTCAGACTCTCTTTCAAGGAACTTTCTCACAGCATGCCAAAATTCAGAAATCTATGTTGGCAGCAGTTCTAGGCCCCTGGGACAGCCATTTGTGTTCAGCCACATGTCCCTTTCCAAAGCCCCTTAAACCCTGGCATTCTTGGCATCTCACTCCAAAACTGAAGGTGTTTTGTTTTTCTTTTTTTTTTTTTCAAAGATGTAATCTCTACAGTATCACAGGCAATGCTGAATACAATTCAGAGCTGTATACATTATCAAATGCCCAAGCCACCATTCACAAGTGACAAGTAGAAGGAATAAACATGGCAATACAACCAACACTTTGCTACCCAGCAATGCCCAACCCCAAGATGGCAAATACCCACACCTGGAAACTTCATTTTTAAACAATCCTCTTCCAGACCTTGAAACCAATCCTTATCCCTACCAAGCCCCGCTGTGGAACCCCTCATGGCTCCCAACCTCTCCGCCTACATGGATACTTGCTGCTTCAGTTCCCAGGCAAACCTGCTCTGGCCCCAGAAGTTAATCTCCGTCCCTGCCATCAGCAGATTCTTATGTACTTCATTCAGGATTCTGCCTCCCAGGAATGTTGTTGACCTTGCATAGCCCGTTCTGACCCTGTCTCCAAATCCCCTACAATGCCCATCCCTGCCAGCACCAGGAATTCCACTCCTGACCCCAAGGGCAGGAAGAAGGGTGCCTTTCCTGCACACTGAAGCTAGAAAGGGCCTTCCTCCTAAATCCTAACCCCTCTACATATAAGTGATTCAGTTCAATGAGCTACATCAGCTGTCACTAAGTCTCTAGTCAGGGTATCTGGCCAGGATTCTGAAACCCTGTGTAGTCACCCCTTTGGGTAACATGGGCTGAACCCTTACAAGGATCCTTTTGTCAAATAAAGGCTAGCCTGAGCATAGCATCCTTGACCTCATCCTAGTTTCTGATTGTAAAGTACAAGTTTATATAAAGTCAGTAGATAATTGTTCAACTCACATGCAAATAACAATCTCAGAGTTCCATGTGTTAAAAGGGAAAATAATGTAGAAAAAATGCTCACCTCAAAGGAAACATAATTTCCCCCTTTTTCTGTCTGAACAATTCAGTCCTAATGCCAATAGTTGAGACAGGGTTAGGTAGGAAAAGCCATAATGACCCCAAGCAAGTATTGGGGCCCAAGCGGGTAAATTGGCATTAACACCAGAGGAAGCACCCATGCCTTTGGTAAGCATGGCCCAGGTGGAACATGAGAGCCAAAGAGAGGGCCCTTGTGAAGTCTGATAAATCCTAAAAAAGATTGAAGAGACCAGCCATACAGGGAGGAGATGGCAGCAGATGGGTTACACACAGGCATGTCCTTGGATAAATGGAATCATCATTCCAGGCTGGGGGTGGGACAACATGAGCTCAAAACATCTTCTGCAAGAAAAGAAGCGACCAAAGAATACTGATGATAAAACAAACAGAAAGGGGCTTTCATTGGCCACAATAAGGACAATTTGAGCAAAAAAAAATAATGACATATAAGCTACTGAATTTAACAGAAAACTATGCACCCATGCTAACATAAAAAGTAAATTAAAATAGTAAATTAAAAACAAAATGTACAGGTGTGCATCCATGTGATGCATGGCCTATACTCAGGAATGAAAAGGAAACACAAACTACTGATACAACAACCTGAATGATGTCAAGAGCATTGTCCCTTTCAAAAAATTTTTTTTAAAAAAGTCTCTTAAGATAGAATATGGTATGATTCAATTTTCAAAACATTCTTGAAATAACTTATAGAGATGGAAAACATTGGTGGTTGTCAGGGATTCAGAAGCACAGAGAGTCAGGCAGCAGGTGTGACTACAAAGTGGTAACACAAAAAAGATCTTCATGGTGATAAACAGTTCTGTATTGCGATTGTGCTGGTGGATACACAAATCTACATGTGATAAAATGACACAGAACTATGTACCCTCTGGATTTGATATGCTATAGTTAATATAAGATGCAGTCATTGGGAATAACTGGGTTAAAAGTGCATGACACTTCTCTGGACTACCTTTGCAACTTACTGTGAATCTATAATTACTTCAAAGTTAAAAGTTTAATAATATAGGATGTTTGATGAGTAATGGGACAGTTAGGAAATCTCAAAGCAGCTCCTCAGAATATACGTATTAATTATGAAAGAAAAAGACTGACTTTCAAGTGGAGGAGCCTGACAGTCACCACTTCAAGCAAGTGATCAAAAGGAATGTCACTAGAAATAGAATAGACATGTGCCTCAGTAGGATGCAATGAATAGAAACAGCATGACTTGTGAGATTCCTGGCACAGATACATGTCTTAATCTAATCAGGAGAAAACAGTGCATATCAAACATACCATAAAACTGGCCCATAATCTTTCAAGAGCGTCAAGATCATAAAAGTCACAGAAAGGTCATGACCAAAGGAAGCTAAAGAGACAACTAAACACAATTTATGATTCTCCTCTGGGTCTTTTTTCTTAGAAAAGGCATTATCTAGGATATAAGTGAAACATGAATGGGGCCTGAGGTTTACACAGCAAGAGTGCAAAGACATTGGCTGCCTGATTTGGGGTAGTTGTGTTAGGAGAATGTCCCATGTGTAGGAAATGCACACTGAAGTAATCAGGTGTGAGAGACCATCAGGCTGGCAACTTACCCTCAAATGTGTGAGGAAAAATGTTCTTTGTACTACACTTGTAACCCTTCTGTAAATTGATTATTATTTCCTTTTTTATTAGCACTGGAGAGTGAACCATCCCTGGAATTGGCCTACTGAGCCACTGGGTTACAGATGTGTGCCACCACGCCCTGGCTCCAAATTTTTTTCAGTTTTCAAAATGAATGATTTGAATGTCAAAGGATGAGAAATTCTTGACCAAACTGATAAAATCCTAGAATGCTCCCACAAAAATGGCATACTTTACAAACAGGACTTGAAAGTGACCTTGACAGAAGTTATATATCCAGTATATGAAAATGTCAAATACACGATTCATTCTTTGTTCAGTCTAAGAATTAGCAGCATACTCTTCTAATTAACAAACTTGTCTGGCTAAAGACTAAAAATTATCTCCTTCCTTTTTGGAAGCAAACTTCCATGAGAACTGGTTAATGAACAGAAGTTCATTATGTGATGAACTATAAGCAGCTATCCCAGGATCTATTACTCTTGGAAAACAAGGATTACACATATATTTATGGTCTGTTCTGCTACCATGGAAGCTTCTGCCCCAGTCTGGCCAAAAGGGATTGGCAAGAAGATAGAGAATGACATGAGGATACCTACCAAAGAAGGAACAATGAGAATTAAATACAAGTCAGATCCCACCTTGATATCCACTACATATTCACACTGTCACTTGCAGAAACATGATTAGTATTAACTTAACCAGTATTGATCCAGGTCAGGTGATTTCTTCACCTTCTTTTGGTCTGTCATCCATGTCCACTCATGCAGTAGCAACAGAGATTGTCTCCTAAATGTTGACCAGCAAGAGAAGGTTCATATCTCAGGTGGTCAGAATATGAAAATCTAGGCTGAGCACATACTCAGATGGGATCCTTAGAGTACAGTAATCAAATCAGACATGGAAGCCAAGGCCAGCCAGTGAACAGGAAGACCGAAGATCTCCAGTCAGAGCAGAGCTACAAACATTTGCCACAAACTAGCTGGGATGCCAGTAGCTTATTGTTGCTCACCAATCAATCTTGATTACTCGTGGAAAGTCAAGCAAATGTAGTATCTGTCCAGGTGAACCCATACCAGAGACATGCTGAACACTTTACTGACATGATGTCATTTGAACCTCACTTATTTTACGTGCAAGGTAGGTACAAGCATTACTTTCATTCTACAGATGGGAAAACAGGATCACAGAGAAAAGTTCAGCAGCTCAGGCAAGGTCACACAGCCAGCAGATGGCAAACACAGGGTCTGAACCTCAGCAGTCTGCCTCCAAAGCCTACATTCAACTGTTATTCTAACCTTCTCCCAACAACCATCATTGGTGACTCTGTCCCTTATATTACAGTGACAACATGCTTGTGACAGTTCATTGGTTTGTTTCCTACAGGCCTTTCTCATTTTGACAGCATTAGTTACAGAGAAAAGGATAGAGCGAGAGGCAAAAGTCCTCCTTCTGAATTTGGAGAAGCATGTAGCCACCTTCAGCTATTACTTTAGTTTGACAAAGTAACAAAGAGCAATAACTATGAATGGTTTTGCTATTACTTAGAACATGTTCCCCTACAACCAGACTCCCGACCTTAAAATAGCATTGCCATGTATCTTTACATATGGCAAGCTACTTGTTCTGGAGAACACACAGTCCAGAAAGCCTTCTGCTGTATTAAATATGGCCATTTTAAAACTAAGCTTAGGGGGCTGGAGTTGTTGCTCAGTGATAGAACGCTTGCCTCATATGTGTGAGGCACCGGGTTCGATTCTCAGCACCGCATATAAACAAATGAATAAAATAGGGTCCGTCAACATCTAAAAAAATATATGTAAAAAATAGATAAATAAAATAAAAATAAGCTTAGGTTTGTATTGGGTGGTTCTGGAGGAATTTTCCCTTCCTTGAGCTGACAACCAATTAATTTAGGAACATCATAATCTTCCAGGCTAGGAAGCCCCTCCTCCCCACCCAGATGTTCTCACAAAAATCTTGTTTTAATCAAGTTTGAGCATGGAAAATGCCACACACTTCAAGGTATACATACATTTGGAGGTTTCTGACTTCCATATAGCCATTTAAGAAGGAATACTGTACCAGACTCCTGGCCGTTGAAGTAATTTCTGGTGGCCAGCGTCAGACCTGGGCAACAAGTGTATGCTGGCTCACCACTGCCACCATCTGCCCAGGGCCCTTCCTCTTCACTCTTCAAGCCAATGGCACAGCTGGTATGTCGGATAACGTTTCTTGATAGCTCTCTAGCCAAGGAAACATGTGATTCACAAGTATTGTTGCTATAGTTCTGCTCCTCTGGCTCTTGTTTCTAGAAACCAAATTAGTTGTCAAACAGTATAATATGACATTCAGACTTTTCTTGGTTGTACTTTTGTGTTTTTTTGTTGGTTTGGGGGGTTTTGAGTTTTTGGTTTTCCAATTCTGGGTATTGAATTGAGGGCCTCACACATGCTAAGCAAGCACTTTGTCAAGTGAGCTACATCCCTGAGCTATATGAAATATATCAACTGGGCTATATTGGCTACATAAAATATATTTCAAACTTTTTACATAAGGGCAATGCTTCAGTTATGGAGAGAAAGTATTGCTCAGTAGCCTGTATTTTCTCCTTCTGTAAACTCAAAATGTTGTGCATTTGAAATATTGTGGCATGAAATAAATCCTATATTTTATAATGACTGCACAGAACAAAGCACTTGTTACACAATTAGTCACCTGCACATATTTGAACCCTAGGACCATGCCATCTAATTTGGCCAATAGGACAATCCATTCCTGCCATTGCAAAATATAGCTTCCTAGGAGTCAACTGAATAGGACTAGTGGACAAAAAGTTCTACTAGAATGTTCTAGTATAACATGTTCTACTAGAATGTTCTAGGTTCTAGAATGTTCATTTCTCTTCTCTCTAGTATCCTCTTCTGTCCTTAAACACCAGCACACTGTTACTTAGAAAATGCCTTCACTTGACCGGATAGTTTTCTTCTTACCATTCTTTTGATCTTTATTTCCTTTCTCATACTGTCAAGGTGAATAGACCTGAAGCTTTCCACTTCCCTGTTTGAACCCCAGATATTCACTGATAATGCCCACCTGACTTCCCATGAGTTCACTCCCAGCCCGCTCCTCTTCCATCTCTCAGATGCTAAACCTAATTACTGTTCTTCCTTTGCCTTCCTTGGTCTCAGCAGCATCCTGATTTTCTACCTTTGGTTTTCCATCATTCTCTCCTTCTCAACTTGATGATCCCATCTTGTTCCTCCACCTCCCTGTCACTTAATCCTAATGATCTCCTCTTGCTAATGGTGTCACTTGGAGCTCATCTCAAAGGCCTTCTCTCTCTTCATATCTCCCCTGGGATCATGGATCCATTTTCAGGCCTTCACTGTTTGCCTCTCTATGAAACCCATGAACGAGCCTATACCTCCCACTGCCTATGGACACTTCTAAGCTAAGCCACTCTGATAATAGTAGCAACACTACAATGCTTTACAGGTTACAAAGCAGGTTCATTTAGATTGTCTCATTGAATAACTGCAAAACCCCTTCTGGATCTCTGTTGATGAGTGTTCTGCTGATAGGAAACTGCCACCCCAAAGTGCTTTCATGGAAGCCTCCTCCTAAGTTCCAGCTGTTGAGGTCCTATTAAAGATTTAGCAACTAGCATCTAAGTGCCTTGGACAGTAACAGAAGGGAAGTAGATAGATGGCCAGAGACTTGACTGCAAAGCTCATCCAGATCTGGGTTCAAATCCTAGTCTTCACACTACTTAGCTGTGTGGCCTTCACATGAATTTTGATTTCCTCCTTTGTCAAATATCACAAGTAGCTCTGAGGATTATTATAAAGATTAACTGGAGGGGCTGGGGTTGTGGCTCAATGGTAGAGTGCTCACCTAGAACATATGAGGCACTGGGTTTGATCCTTAGCACCACAGAAAAATAAAGGTACTGTGTCTATTTACAATTTAAAAAAAATTTTTTTAAAGACTAAAAATTACTTGGCACAGTGCCTGGCATACAGAAAGAGCTCAATAAATGGTGACTATCAATGTTCTAAATTTTTAAACCTTTACCTCTAAGTCTTTGGATCCTTCCAAAACATCACTGAGAACTTGTATGTATTCAGATGCACCTTTAAGGATATCAACTTTGCTAGGCTTCCTGCTTTGGGGAAGAAATGGCACAAGTGCCTTCAGTTTGGCAAAACCACGGTTGAGATTTTTTATCTACAAGACAAAAAGGTACAGACAATGCTGGGTATTGAATTGAGGGCCTCACACATGCTAAGACAACAGACACTAACTTATGCAGACATCCCCCAAACCACAGAAGAGAGCTGTGAGGTCTCGATTCCACCACCCTCTCATCTGGGAGGTGAATCAAGGCAGGCATCCCACAAAGGGTCACATCTCTGTGTGCACTGAACTTAACAGCCAGATGACGGGGTAGTAGAATCGACTCAGTTCTGCAGGCAGATGGGCTGGAAGGTGTGTTGTTCACACTGACCTTGCTTCATTTCCTTTGAGAATGCACCTACTTCATTATAACAGAAACAATAAAAGTAGGGGCTGAACTCTCTGCAGCAACTACACTAGGATTTAAAAACCCAGCTCCATCCTTGGCCTTTTGGAGCAGGTGGATACTTCATATCACTAAGACTCAGTCTGTTCATCTGCAAAGTAGAAAGTACCTACTATATATCTTTTTGGTGAATAAGAACCATGATGAAAAGAAAAAAAAAAAAAGCCCTCCTCATCCAGATCTCATACCTAGTCTTCAATAAGCACTATTGTTGCTGAATAAAATGTACATACATCTTTCTTTCATCACTGTGCCCTCAACTTATCAACCTCTTTCCCAGTAAGTTACTGATACAAGGCCAAGTGTGAAAGTCCATATGTTGCTCACACTTCAAAGACTCCTCACTTTTACTTCCCCTATTCTCAAGGTCTAATACCTCAGCTCTGGAGGCCTGGAACATTGATGTTTGTCTGTCTAGAGGACATAGGCTCTGGGAGAGCTGGCCCCTACAACTCCACAAAACCAATATATTGAGAGTTGTCCCAACCTGAAGTGAAACAGATGAGAGACCAGGCTAATTGACAGGAGAATCCAATGACCAGCAAATGTATAAAAAGATTGAAGGTCAATAAATTATAAATACCATTTTTCATATACCAAGCTTGTAACATTTGTTTTGTTAATTGGATCAGGAATACCATGAAAAAGAAAGCAGTCCTGTACTCTGTATCAGGGATAAAAAAAATATATATAAACCTTTCTTGAAAGCAAGTGGGAAACTGGTATCAAAAGTCATGAGATCCGATGTGCCCTATGTCCCAGTAATTCCACTTCTAGCATTTTTATTCCAAGACCAATTATCAGATACACACAGACTTATACCAGTAAAAAGTTACAAACAACATACAGCCTATCCATGGAAGATGGAATTGGTTATGGTCCATTCCTTTGACTGTAAAGTCAAAAAGAAAACAAGGAAATGCATTTAGTAATGTTAGGTGAAAAGACCTACAATGATAAGATATTGAATAATCACAATTTTGTAAAATTATATACATGACATACAACTAGGAAAAATGAATGACTGAGGGGGACATATGCAAATATGTTCTGGTGGTCATCTGTCATGAGTATTGCCGGTCCCTCTTCAGTCATTTCTGTATTCCCTGGGCATATTGATTTTATCATTATAAAGAACAATAAAGGTAATTAGCTTTCAAGTGGATAAAATGAGGCCCAGTTCCCTACAGAAGGCAACTCCTTCTTGGTGGGAAAGGCTCACTTAAAATGTTGGATTATAATCTCATTTTAGGGCCATCAAATCAGATCAGAGGATAATTTGTATAAAATATCTTGTCTCTGGTAAAAAAAAAAAAATCATACTTACCCTTTTTTACAACTTCCCCAACTTCCCTAAGTCTTCTGCCCTGACTTGCTCCTTCCTCCTCATACTCTTTCCCATACAAAGCTTTCTAGTAGGCTAATTTCACAGGACCTGGCTGGGGTGTTTAGGGCCTGCCCTCCACAGAACTTATCCTCCAAGCCCTAGGCCTAAATGAGCGCTTCTCTGGCTCTTATGTCCCTCGTCCTTCCCCTTATAGGTTCACCTCCATGGCAACCAAGCCCAAAGATTACAAAGGGCAGAACAGAGAGAGAGAGACCAGACCTGACCATTTGGGGCCAAGTTTTGTCAGAGATACCCCAAAATACCAGCAGATGACGCTCCAACCACGGCCCACAGGATTAACCGCGTCCCCACCCTGACTGGGAAAGTCGCTTTTTTCATTCTGTGGGGTTGAGAAGGAATTTAGGCTCACACTGGGGCACTGTGTTTCGCTACTTAAAAAAAAAAAAAAAAAAAATTTAAGAACAACAACTTCCATTAAGCCCCCTTCTCCCCCTCACCCTGCATTTGCTCGAGGCTAAGAGGCCACGGTCAAGAAAACAAGTAGGGGTCCCCTTTGTGCCCAAGCACGCCACAGCTTGAGACTGAAGTTCAAGTCCAGCAGCCCTGAACTTTTTAAAAGCACCTGCCAAGGGGAAAGAGTTTTGAAGTTGGCAGGGTCCCCCTCTACCCTTCTCCTGGACCTCCCTGCACAAGTCCAAGAGAGTCAGCAGATGGGGCAGCAATCCCACCCCCAGGAACGAAGCAGCCGGACGCAGGTGCCCAGTAACAAGGCCACTTATTCTCCCGACAAGCTAAGGACCCACGTCGGGCCTCCAGAGGTCCAAGTCGCCTCTAGGCCTGCGTTTCGACGGCAAAGGGGCGCACAGGGGATCCTGCTGATGTTTGGTGGTGGGTACCTCTGCGGGAAGTCAGCTCCCTCCCAGGACGCGGTCGCGTGGTGACCGCGCCCAGCGGCCCTGGGGAACCCCTCACCCGCTCGCGCTCCTTGGCGTTGGCCACGCGCCGCCGCTCCAGCACCAACTGGAGGTCCTCCGTCGACGAGTAGCAGCCCGAGCGCAGCCGCTTCAGCCGGCAGATGGCAGCCAGCTGGGGCAGCGGCCCGAACTGTTCCCGCAGCACGTCTTCCAGCACCTCGGCCTGAGGTGCGCCCAGAAGGACAGGCGACAGGGGACCCGACTCAGGGGATGAGGGTGCAGCGTCCATGACGGCGCGCGGGGGGTCAGCGGGCGTCCGGCTTTCACCTGCCCTGCCGCACCTGAGGCCGCACGAGGCCCGGGCGGGGGCGGAATCTAGACCACCTGTGCGCTTTCCGGACCGCAGAACCGCAAGCCTGCTGCCCTCACCCGAGACGGGCCAGCAACCCCCCAGTTTAACAAGCCCCACCGGTCGGTGATTATCATGAGCGCTGGATTACAACCTGGGGTCTCAAATTTGCAGGCACTGCATGATGCAGTTGAGGGAAGGAGTGGTAAATTCACAGGTGAGGTACCAATCCCCCCAATTAATTTAATTAGTTAATTTAATTAGTCTGAGTTGAGACCTTGGCTCCTGGATGTACTATGCACATGTGTACTTATATACACACGTATAAACTTTTCCCCTGAAATTTTGATGGATGCACACACTATTTTAAAAACTCATTTTGAAATAAAAGGTGCAGAAGTGATCTCGAAAAGAGTAACCAAGAACTCCTGTATTCCCTTCACTGAGTTTATCTCTCTCTTTTTTTTTTTTTTTTTTTCACGTGTTCCAACTCATTTCTTTTTAGGACTATTCCCATTTTTATTATTTTTTTCCCAAACTATTTGAATGTTTGTTGTTTTGAGACACTGTCGCACTATGCTACCCTGGCTGGTGGACCTGACCTCTTGGGCTCAAGCCACACTCCTGCCTCAGCCTAAGATTTGGTAGGACTACGGGTTGTTTTTCTAAAGTAGTTAAGTCGCAGGCGCCAAGTCCCATCACCCCTAAATACCGCAGTGGGTATTTCCTCCTTAACAAGGCCACTCTTCTACACAAAAACAATTGTCGTTCAAACCAGAAAAGTCAACATTGACACTGCCACCATCTAATCCACAGACCTGTCCAAATTCCCCCAGCCATCTCTACAATGCCTTTCTCCTGTCTAGTTAGGATCCAATCCAGGAGCACATTTGATTTTGTCATGGTGTTTCTCTCTCTCTCTCTCTCTCTCTCAACATTTTTTTAGAAGTAGTTGGACACAATACCTTTATTTTATTTATTTATTTTTATGTGGTGCTGAGGATCGAACCCAGGGCCTTGCACGTGCTAGATGAGCGCTATTACTGCTGAGCCACAATCCCAGCCCTTGTCATGGTGTCTCTTAACTCTCCTTCACTCTGGAACATTTCTTCAGTCCTACCCTAGCTTGCTGAGGTTGACAGTTTGAGTAGCAGAGGGCTTTCATTCTGTAGGTTGTCCCTCAACCAGAATCTGTTCATTGCTTGCTCACATCCAGGCTAGCTCCAGGGGTCTTAAACCTAGTTGATAAAATTTCTCTGGCAATTGAGTTACTGTCCATCTTGGTTTCTGTTGCTGCTGTCAATTTTGTTCTTTTTCTGTGTCTTATGAGGTATTTTAGAGGCAGACGAAAAGACATCAGGTACCATTTTTAAAGAGAAAACGCCCCTCTTTCAGACTTCAAATGATACATTTTTTTCATCTAAAAATAAGAAAACATATTAATTCATTTAGCGAGTGTTAGAAAGAATGCAGTTAAATGTACCCCTACACCTTTCCCTGGAGGGCCTCCACTTGCTGCACCAACACCAGGTATGAGCTGGGGTTAATGCCTTGACCACACCACCAGCAGGGTTAACAGTGGGTCGAAAGTGTGACTCCACAAAGAATAGAGAAGAGGAACTGACACAGAGGCACTCCCCCCAGGCTTTGTCCCCACGGTTCTCTAACTGTCGTCACTTCACAGAAATATAAAGATCAAAACGCTGACTTTTTCAGCTAGAAAGGGTCAAGGCCAGGATTAGACCCCAGATATAATAGATCTATAAGTACCAATCTCTCCCTGCCCCACTTAACTCCTCCCGTATTGTGATAGTTATGATTTGTGAGCCTGATAAAAAGTCTAGAAACTATGCTGTTGTGCAGATCCGTGACCCAGGCAGAGGGGTGATCCGAGCACCAGTGCAGAAGTCACAATAAGAGCTGGTTGAGGATGTGTAAGGGGCTTGGTTCAGTTCTGGTTTCCCCCATTTCAGAGATGTGATGAAAGGTGCATAAGGACCACATTGAAGAGAGCCCAGGTTTCAGTCCCAGAATCTAATGGTTCGTCACAACTAAGAAGGAAGACTGCAACAAAAGCAGGGCTTTGGAGAGGTTCAAAAGGCAATGGGGTGCGCTACTTTGGGGGTGTAGGAGGAGCTGAGAGACACAGCTAGGCTATGGACACCCTGCTGCCTGGGACCTTGTTCTGCAGAAGGAAGCTAGTATAGCCTTCCTCTTGAGTCCCAGATGGAAGGCTTCTTTTTTTTTTCCTAAAGCACATGGGCCCTCAAATCTCCCAAGAGTAATCCAGGTCTCTTTCCTCCTCCATGACTCCCACTGGGGCTGGGACTTCTAGAGTTTGTTGCCTTTAAACTGCAGCAGAAATGACTAGAGGCAGAGGTAGAGCTATGTATAACTGATTAATATAAGTGAGAACACTACAGAAGGGGAAGGTCCCTCTAGCAGGCATGGTGCGGGCATTCAGGAGGGTTAGACATGAGCCCAAACTTGGGTATCTAGGCAGTAACTGCTGTAAAAATTCAGAGCATGGAAGATGGGGAATTCGTTGGTAGAAGATAATCAAAGTTACTGACCAAACTCATAAACTAGTGGCTTCCCTCATCCTCAAAATGTTGCTGCATCTTCCTCTATATTGTGTTCATTCTCTTGACTGACAAACTTCTCCTTGTCTGTGGGAGGCCAACCTTACACGTGACTGAGTTACACTCCCCGGCTGGGTGCTGAGGCACTCCGTTGCAGAAATGTGGCGCCCTTCTTGGGTGCGAGGGTTGGTGTCTCATGCATGGGTGTGTCTTGCTACAGCCCCATGGGTGAAGCTATGCTCACCTGTTCCTTTGTAATATAACCCTTTGCCCTGTTTAGGATAGAATCTTCCATGGAAGTGCCTTGGGTGTGGCCTACCCAGGTGTCAGTCAACCTGCTGACAGTGGACATAATGAAGATATTCAGCCCCCTGAAACCTGACCCCTTGCCTCATTTAAATAACTTCTCCTCAATAAAAGGGGTCAGCGCACACTCTCACTCTCTCTCTTCCTGCGAACCCTTAAGGTCAGAGGAGCTGTCACAGCAACCCCAAGGAAAAAGGTATTTGTGTCTCTTGTGTGCTTATTTCGTGCAGCCCAGTTAGCCCCGTTTAACTGGAGTGACCCCTGAACCTTTTAGTCACGAGAACAGAAACCCGGCACTTGTCCTCAGAAAACCAGGCCTGGGAGATCATTTCAGGACAGCTGTCATGTTTATTGCTTCTTCTCCCTATGCTGGAGTCAGGCCATTCCCTAAATCAAAATGTGTGGGACCCTACCTTCCATTAGGTATGGGTTCTCATACCCAGAGAGAAAATCTCTGAAGATAGGGGCACTGGAATGTCAACAGCACAGCCCATGGAATGACAATTGTCACAGCCTGCTAATTCCACCAAAGTAGTCCATGTCCCAGAGCAGCAGCTCTATGGAGTTCCCATAGTGGAGCCAGAGTGGGCAGGTACTCCAGGGTGAGAAGCTGTCCACTTCCCCCAAGTCAACTGAGAACCTAACTTCTCTGTCTCCCCAGATGGCTCCAGCCAGTCTATGGAGAACTTCATTCTTCTGCCTCTCTCTTGGGAAATTGAAACTTTCAGAACCTACTCTGGAGAAGAGAAGGAACCAACCCAGGCATTACAAGTGAGCCTAGCATATTAGCAGGAAGGAGTCCTTCAGGTTAACCTGCCCTTGTCCCACTTCCTCTCCATTATCTTCAGACCACAGGCTGTGGTTGACTGGATTGATGATGAACAGGTGCTTTCTACTGTGGAACGTCTGTGCCCCTAGGTTTCTAGCTCCACAGGATTCCTTCTGAACTACCTCTTCACGCTAGCTTCATGAGGACTGGGATTTTTATCCTTTGGTTCAATGTTGCATCCCTAAAACTTAGAAAAGTGCTTGGTACATGGTAGAGGCATAATAAATATTCTTTGAATGAATGAACTTTGATATAAAGTGAAATTCCTCACATATATTTAAAGGTTATGAATCTTTATACATTAATCAAAGTAACTTTGAAATATATAAATAAAAGCTCTTGGAGAAGCCAGGTGTGGTGGCACATGCCTGTAATTCTAGCAGTTCTGGAGGCTGAGGCAGGAGAATCACAAGTTCAAAGCCAGCCTCAGCAAAAGCGAGGCACTAAGCAACTCAGTGAGACCCTGTCTCTAAGTAAAATACAAAATAGACTGGGGATGCCCCCGCAGTGTGGTCGAGTGCTCCTGAGTTCAAGCCCCAGTACCCCCCCCCCAAAAAAAAGCTACTAGAGAGTTTAAATATGGCTACCTTCAGAGGAAGGCTCCATTTCCAGTTGCTCTGGGTTCCCAATTCAAGCAGCAAGAATATTGATCAATGAAATTCAATTATAGATAGTCAAAGTCTCTTAGAGACTCAGAAATTCTGGTGCATTGAACAAAGAACAAGAAAGAGTCCATTGGAGCTAAACCTGCAGCTGTGCTGGTTCACCACAGAGAGAGGGTAACACAGAGAGAGAAACACAATGGACAAAGATGACAGAGAAAACCCTACAGAACAGAAAAGCAGCCTGAACTTAGCTGATCCAGAGGCTGCATAGCAAAAAGTTCTGTTCAAAAAGTTCTATGTATTTCTCACCAAGCAAGGAGAGACCTGAAGTGGGGCCATCTTGAGGCAGCCATGCTGCAACTTGCTGCAGCAGAAGCCAGGAGATCACAGCAAACACTGCCATGCTGTCCTGGCAAGAGCCTACCACGTGGCCCAGGGTGTACCTGGCAGAACGTGAGTGAAACAGGCACAGACACCATTGTACCCAGGGAGATTCAAGTCCGAAAAATAGAAGGCTGAACAATTCACTTTCTGTTAGAGTCTGGTGGCTCATGTGACCAGCTAAGAAGGGTCAGGAAACTGAACAGGAGGGCATGATTACTCTCAGAGACTAAGCCTGGGAAGACCACACTGTGGGCAGTGAGTGGAATGTATGACACCTGTGAAGGGTTGACCCACTGGCCGGCTAGTAGGATTCTCAAGAGGTTCCAGACTCCCAGCAGAAGCTACCTGGCCATAAGGTGTGTTGATCTAATCTCTCCAGAACAGGTAGCACCCAACAAAGCCCCTAAGGCTGATTAGAGCTAAGCCCCAGCCAAACACTGGAACTCTGCAGCATGAAAAGAGGAAGGGGTTAACATCCCCCAGCCTGCACTTGCTCATTTTCTTCCCCTCCACAGCCCGGCCCAAGAAGGAACAGAAAGAAGGATAGTTGGATGTAGGCAGTGACCATAAATCCTCATCCTCATCAACAATTTTGACCATTTCAGTGGAGATGATTTTCTCATTTTTCATGACGAATCTTTTTTCCTCTTAAGCTTTAGGAGCCTTGTTAAGGAACTCAGATCCTAAGCCAAGATGGTAAATATTTGGTCTGTGTTCTAGTGCCTAAGTCTTTGATCTACTTTGAATTTTGTATATACACATATTTAATTTTTTTTGTTCATTTTAACATTTTTCTTTGTCTTTTGAGGGTTAAGGTTTTACTTTATTCCTTTTTATTTTACTTTTGTTTGTTTTTCCTTCTCTCCTTTCATCTCCCTCTAAAAGCCAAATTCTCTTGTTCTCTTTCTCTCTTATTATTAACTTGTTTTTAAATTATTTTTAAACTTGTTTTTAAATTATTTTTCTCCTTCCAATTTCTCAGCACAAACTCCAAAATCCAGGAGAACTAGGGATGACGTGCTTCAAGGCCTGAAAGAAATAACTGTCAATCAAGATTGCTGTATCTAGCAAAACTATCCTTCAGAATTTAAGAAGAAATAAAAATATTCCAAGATAAGCAGAAACTAAAAAAAAAAAAAAAAACCCAATGACTACTAAGAAATACTTTTAAAAATTCTTCATACAAAAGAAATCAAAAACAAACCCCAGGGGCTGGGGATGTGGCTCAAGCGGTAGCGCGCTTGCCTGGCGTGCGTGAGACCCGGGTTCGATCCTCAGCACCACATACAAACAAAGATTTTGTGTCCGCCGAAAACTAAAAAATAAATATTAAAATTCTCTCTCTCTCTCTCTCTCTCTCTCTTTCTCTGTCTCTCTCTAAAAAAAAAAAAAAAAAAAAAAACCCAGAGAACACAAATGGACAAATCTTATTTGAAAAGTAGCAAATGAGAAACAGGACCAAATTAAACACTAGGTGGAAATGGAAGGAATTAATAAACATCTCTCTATAATAACATGAAATGTAAATGGTCTCAGCTGTCCAGTTAAAAGATGCAGACTGACAGAATGGATTAAAGAATAAGACCCAACTCATAGCACAGGCTGAAAGTGAAAGAATGGAAATTGATATATCATGAAAATGGAGCACCAAAACAAGCAGAAGTAGCTGCTCACATATCTGACCAAGCAGAACTCAAGCCAAAATTAATCAGAAGAGATAAAGAAGGGCAATTCATACTGGTAAAGGGAACAATCCAACAAGAAGATATAATAATAGTATTTACCTCAAACATTGGTATACCTAATTTCATAAAACCAACACCACTTAAAAACTCAAATACACACCAGTACACTAATACTGGGTGATTTCAATGCAACTTTTTCAACAATAGATAGGTCATCCAGACATAAACTTAGTCAAGATTCTTCAGGCCTAAAAATATTATAAATCAAATTAACTTAACAGACATCTGTAGATTATTTCATCTAACAAAAGCAGAATACACTTTTTTCTCAGCAGCTCATGGAAATTTCTCCAAAGTAGATCAAATTTTAAGCCACAAAGAAACTCAGCATATATCAAAAAGTTGATATAATGCCTTGAATCTGATCAGATCATAATGGAATAAAATTAGAAATCAATACCAAAAAAACCTACAGAAACCATATAAACATGTGAAGATTGAATAATACACCACTGAATGATGAATAGGTGATAGAAGAAATCAGGGAAGAAGTTTTAAAAGTTCTTAGAATCAAATGAGAATGATGATACAGCATACAGAACCTCTGGAACACAATGTAGGTGATTCTAAGAGGAAAGTTTTAACTGTGAGTGCCTCCATAAGAAATATCAGAAATATCCCAAATAAACAACCTAATGATGCATCTCAATACCCTGGAAGAACAAGAAACAACTCCTTCCAAAATCAATAAAAAGAAGGAAGTAATTAAAATTAGAGCCCAAATCAATGAAATATAGAACAAAAAAGCAATATAAAGGATCAATGAAATGAAGATTTGGTTCTTTGAAAGATAACAAGATTGATCAACCCTTAGCAAAATTAATCAAAAGAAAAAGAAGACCCAAGTCCCGGGCCAAATGACAGACCATGGGGAGCGGAGCCCCGCGGCCTCCCAGAGACCCCGTCCATTAAGACAAGGAAGAAGACAAAGAAGAGGACCAAGACAATGTGGTCGTTGTTGAGGAAGTGAATATTGAATTTGAAGCTTATTCCATCTCAGATAATGATCATGACAGAATTAAGAAATTACTGCAGCAGCCTTTCCTAAGGGCTCCTGTGAACACTGCACAACTAACAGATCTCTTAATCCAACAGAACCATATTGGAAGTGTGATCAAGCAAACAAATGTTTCCGAAGACAGCGATGATGATGATGTGAATGAAGATGAAATTTTTGGTTTCATAAGCCTTTTAAATTTAACTGAAAGAAAGGGTACCCAGTGTGCTGACCAAATTAAAGAGTTGGTTCTAAGCTTCTGTGAGAAGAACTGTGAAAAGCGTATGGTTGAAAAGCTGGACAAGCTTTTAAATGACACCACCAAGCCTGTGGGCTTTCTCCTAAGTGAAAGATTCACTAATGTCCCTCCTCAGGTTGCAATGCCCATGCACCAGCAGCTTCCGAAAGAACTAGCAGAGTCACACAAAACTAATAAGCCATGTGGGAAGAGCTCCTTCTACCTTCTGATTAGTAAGACATTTGTGGAAGCAAGAAAATCTGATTCCAAAGAGAGAAGGAGCAACCAGAAGGATAAATTAATGTTTGTAAATGCAGAGGAAGAGTTTTTCTGTGAGAAGGCAGTCCTGAAGTTCAACTACTCAGTGCAGAAGGAGAGTGACACTTGCCTGAGAGTCAGGTGGTCTTTTGATGATATACCAATGAAGCCCTTGCAAACTATGATGTTAATTCCAGAAAGCAAGATGAGTGAAATTATGGATAAACTGAAATATCACCTATCTATTTGGCCCAGTTTTCATGGACATTGATAGGCTTATTTTTGTAAAATTACCAGAAAACCCAGTGGAGAGTTACTGAAAAACTCATGACTTTATTCAGATTTAAGTCCTCTACAAAAAGTAGGGTTCTTTTCCATGTGTCTATGAAATATTCACAAAATATCTTTTTTCTGTTTTTTTTTATTAATAGTTGTTCAAAACATTACAAAGCTCTTGACATATATTTCATACATTTGATTCAAGTGGATTATGAACTCCCATTTTTACCCCGAAAATATCTTTTTTTGTCAAATTATGAATGGTTGTTTAAAAACTTCCACCAAGAAAAAAAAACATGGTGTAGTAATTTGAGGAATGCAATAAAACTATTTAAAAAGAAAAAGAAAACCCAAATTAATAAAAATAGAAATGAAAAAAGAGAACTCATCATAGACATTACAGAAATCCAGAGGATCACTCAAGACTATTTTGAAAGCTTTTAATTGAATAGTTGGAAAACCTAAAAGAAATGAATACATTTCTAGACACATATGACCTGCCAAAATTGAATCTAGAAAACCTAAACAGACCAATAACTAGCAAAGAAAATAGAACAGTAATAAAAAGCCTTCCAACAAAGAAAAGACCAGGACCAGATGAATTCTCATCTGAATTCTACCAGAATTTTTTTTTTAATATTTATTTTTTAGGTGTAGATGAACACAACACAATGCCTTTATTTCTATGTGGTGCTGAGGATCGAACATGACTCCCACCTGTGCTAGGCGAGCGCTCTACCACTGAGCCATAATCCCAGCCCCTCTACCAGACTTTTAAAGAAGAACTAATGCCAATGCTTCTCAAATTGTTCCTATGAAATATAAAGGGAATGGAACACTTCTAAATTCATTCTATGAAGCCAGTAGCACACTCATTCCAAAACCAGATAGGGACACATCAAAAAAGAAAGAAAAATTACAGATCAATATCACTGATGAACTGAAATGCCAAAATCCTTAATAAAATATTAGCAAATAATATTCAACAACATATATAAGAAGATTGTACACCATGACCAAGCTGGTTTTATCCCAGGGTTGCAAGGATTATTTAATATACTCAAATCAATAAGTGAAACTCACCACAAAAATAAAACTAAGGACAAAATTCACAGTCATCTCAAGAGATGGGGGGAAAAATGTGCTGAATTTTGTGAAATTCAGCACCCATTCAAAACCATTGAAGTAAGTAGGGATAAAAGGACCTACCTCAACATCACAATGGCTATATATGACAAAGCCAAAGTCAACATCACAGTGAATGAGGGAAAAGCATTTTCTTTAAAATCTGGAATAAGGATGTCTACTCTCATCACTCCTATTTAATAGAGTTCTTGAAACTCTAGCCAGAGCAATCAGATAGGAGAAGGAAATTAAAGGGATACAAATGGGAAAAGAAGAAGTCAAACTATTTCTGCTTGCTGATGACATGATTCTATATCTAGAATACCCAAAAATCTCTATCAGAAGACTTCTAGAGCTGATAAACAAATTCAGGAAAGTAGCAGATTACAAAATCAACATACAAAAATCAGTAGCATTCCTATAGGCCAGTAACGAATCAGGAAAACAATCCCATTCACCATATGCTAAAATATTAGGAATAAACCTAACCAAGAAGGTGAAAGACCTCCTCAATGAAAACTACAGAACATCGAAAAAAGAAATTGAAAAAGACACAGATGATGGAAAGGTGTCCCATGTTCATGGATAGGCAGAATTAATATTGTTAAAATAGTCCTACTACCAAAAGCATTATGTGGATGAAATGCAATCCCCGTCAAAATATCAATGACATCCTTCACTGAACTATAAAAAGCAGTTCTAAAATTCATTTGGAAGAATGAAAGACCCAAAATAGTCAAGCAAATTTAAGCCAAAAAGCAATGCTGGAAGTATCCCAATACCTGACTTCAAATTATACTACAGAGTTATAATAACAAAAACTGCATAATACTTGCATAAAAACAGACACATAGACCAATGGCACAGAATAGAAGACACAAACTCACACAGATCCAGTCTGATCCTTAATAAGCATGCCAAAAACACATAGCCAAGGATATCATAAAAGATATAACAGATTTCCACTTGTGATCATAATGAAATAACTGGACAGGCGACCCCTAAACCACTAGAAAACCGGACAACATACATGAAACCATCATTTTCAGACACTGGCCAACAGGCAAAGCAAATTGATTTGAGTTCCTGAGATAGGGAAGGGGACAGGTGAGCCCACAGCCTCCCTGGGTTCCCTCCTGGAGGTTCTTTCCACAGGGCAGGGAGGAGGATACCAAACAGGATATGACAATCTGATTATGCTGAGGAGAGAAACCCGGGAGCTTGGCAGAAAGGGGAGTGCTGGAATTTGGGGACAGAGTAGGAAGAAGAAGGGGCTATGCAGAGAAAGGGCTCCAGAAGTCTGCATAGGAGTCCCTGATGCATGGGGTGGAGATCGACAGAGACCTGACATAGAAATTATCATTCTAAGCTGACCTGACGGAAAGCTAAATCCCTGGAAGGCTGAACAGAGGCCACAGGAAGAGGCTGGAGCCAGCAACACGGCTCTGGGGGTTAAGTCTGGAGACAGAGGAAGCCAGCCCACAGGAAAGAAAGAAAAAAAAAGAAAGAGAAAAAGAAAGAAAAATTACAGACCCATATCACTGATGAACTGAAATGCAAAAATATTTAATAAAATATTAGCAAATAAGATTCAACAACATATATAAGAAAATTGTACACCATGACCAAGCTGGTTTTATCCCAGGTCTTTGGAGTGACTTAAAGGGCTGGGAAAACATCCAGTTCCAATCCCATCTGTACCCAAAGGAAACCGAAGGAACAACTGGAAGGCTGGAACTTCCTGGGACTTTGGACTCTTTCTGAAGTCTCTGTAGGTTGTATCCAACATCTGCTGCTTTCGACAAAGTAGCTAAAAGTTACAAGCTGTAAAACCCTTAAATGAGGGTATGTTTATTTGGGACAGAAGGAACATAAAGGAAAGGAGGGTCAATCTAGGGAGAAAGTGCGGTGGCTGTCACAGGGACAAGCAAACACAGAACTTCCATTCATTCAGGGAGTCTTTATTGGCAGCCTAGGCTGGTGACTGAGGGAATACAAAGGTACATCAAGGCTCTCCCTTTGAGGAGCCATTGATCCTGCTGGATCTTATGACGTAACCAAGCTAGAAAGGGTTAAGTGAAAGGACATGGCAGGAAACACAAAGGCCAAAGGAAGACCTAGGGAACAGACTGAATTCAGAGGCCCTTCAGGTGCCACAGCAGCTGGGACGCTCCCTCAGCTCTAGCCTGCCACCTGCTGGCCCATGGGCTTCTTGCAGACCCAGTGATAGGGGCTATTGCAGTTCATGTCATTCCACAAGCTGCGAAGATGGACGCAGTCTTCAGTCTGCCCATTCTTGTGCCTCCAGTTGTCTGGCTGATTTCTGTCCCAAAACCTGGAAGCAATAGGGCTTTATTGTGTCAGATAAAGCAAGTGTCCCTTCCTCCTGAAGTGGCATGAGGAACTGATACCAGCCCCTCACCCTCTAGAGGTCTAGGGTAAAGACAGGACTGGGGACAGAGGTACCCTGAAGGTGGCTCTGCTGAGGTTCCCCCCTTAGTTACTGAGGATTCAGTCAGGGAGGGACAGCCTGTGATTTTGCCAGCCCTCACCCCAGAATGCACACTTAGATGCCTTCTAATAGGGGAAAGAGTCTCTTGGGACCAGGCCTGAGTAGGGCATAGGATAGGAAGCAAACAAAACAAAACAAAAAAAGAAAAGCCAAGAAGAACACTCACAGGCTACCTGCCAGTCCCAGGACCTATCCTCCTGATACCCCTCTGTGGGCATCACTCAGCCATACCACATACACATCACATACCACACACCACACAGCAGCTGTACTCACGCCTTGCTCCCAGCATTATTGAACTGTGTCCCATCTGCCCAGCGCCAGGTGCCCTCCATGCCCATGTCAGTGAGGCCAATCCAGTGGTAGGAGTTACTTGTGAACTGTACCAGGAATGCCTGTGGAGAAGAGGCAGGGTTGTGTTTGACCCTGCACATGAGGAGCTGGTTCTCCAGGCTTTCCCTTCCCTGGTCCCAGGGCATGTAGCCCACCTGGAGAGCCCTCCCTGCACCTTCTGTGGCTTGCTCAGAACCCAGGACTTGTTCAGGACTTCCCTCAGGGAAGTCCAGCATCTTCCATATTGACTGTCCCTATTAGGTCCTTGACCTTGAGGGGTATGGCTTTATTTGGACAAAAACATTCTGTCCATATTAAGGAGATGTGTTTTACAAAGTAGCATGTCCCTCAACAGTCCTATAACAACAGTCTCAAGAGAGCCACAGGAGTGGAGAGTTCTATACTCCTAACTGGATCAAACCTGTTGTAGTCCTTTGTTAATATCCAAGCAAATTCTGAAAAGGACGCTCAGCAGGTGGGCTTCCTGGGACCATATTATCATTTGGTGGTTCTAGACTTATAAGTGGTGTCTGGTCTCCCCAGGGAGCTTTGGGTCTCCCGCTCATGAGCCCTCCACCACCACTGAGTTAGCTGACATTAATCAGGACTGATGACTGGAAAGGAAGCCTAACAGGAAATAGAGGGCATGGGGGAGGGACATATTCCCACTATTTAAGAGCAATCACCTTGTGCCTCCTCCCTTTGCCCGTCCTCCCTGATGACATCTGCTGGTCCTGGGTGTCTCCCTTGTTCACTGAGAATATGGACTTTTGCTATCAGTTCTTCTACCTCCAGGTCAAGGTACTCATCTGAACTCAATAAATATTTGCTCTCTACCTGACAGAGGAGACACAGAGATCTCCAATGCAGTGCTGATAGGGAAGAGGCCAAAGCACCCTAGACCCTTCCACACACCGACTCCATTAGCCACCCCCACCTGCAGCTCTGACCTGCTCTTCCTGAGAGGTCACTGATGCCAGGTGGGCTCCCTTGGACACACAGGACCGCTCAGCCTCATGCCAAGACTTCTTGACGTGAGAAAAGTAATACAAGTTTTTCTCATAGGCTTTCCAGCCTTGCAGGATCAGCTGGAGTAGTTGATCTAGATCAAAGGTTGGGGAAGAGAGAGAGAACCATGAGCAAATGGTGGATGTCCCAATGCTGGCCTTCTGCACTCTCCTGGGGCCAACCACTGAGTTTCAAATGCCCAGAGAATTTCTGATGCTCAGTGCTCCTGGATCAAGGCCTGGGAGGCTGCACCACCAATCCACTACTCACTCCTCCTGGAAGCAAAGCGCCCCCTGCCCCATGCCCAGGTGTCTCAGCCCCTCCTGGGAGGCTCAGCTCTACTCAGTCGACACTGTCTTCCCAGACCCCTGCTTTGGGGCTATACTGCCTCTGTCTCAATTCACTGCTAGCACCTGACAGTCCACTCCAATTCCTGGAAGATTTTACAGTCATCTCAGAGCCTCCTTCATTTCCACTATTTAAGAGTAGTCACCTGGTGCCACCTCCCTTTTGCCCTTCCTCCCTGCTGACATCTGCTGGCCCTTCATCTCCATCCTTCAGCTGCCCACACCCATGGCCATCCTGGGAACTTATCGTTACCTAGTCTGCCAGACCTCATAATCCCCAACCTCTGAGAGCTGCTCCTGTGAGCTCAGCTCTTTCATCTCTCCCTGCCATGACACCTGATCTCTGACATTATCTATACCACAGCAGTGTGAATAGAGCTTCACAGGCTCACTTACTCTCTATTTATTCTTGTGTTCAACATTCATTATTAAACATTCCTAAACTTCTCTGAGCCAGGGGCTGTTATACAAGATCAGTAAGACATGATTGATGATGCCCTTGAAGAACTTAGAGTCTAATAAATGAAAAGAGAGAAGGTGTTGATTAAAACCATGTGCATGTTAGAACAGAGGATATGGTTCATTTCACCTGGGAGGGAGGTGTGGCTCCAGAGGGGCATCCTCAGTGAGATGTCACTCAATATAAGTCTTGAGAGATTGAAGAGGAGTTTTTCAGAAGTTCAGTGTCCAGGAGAACATTTCAGACATGGGAAAGAGTAGGCATCAAAGCATAAAGGCACGCAATGACATAGTATGCCTGGCCTGTCGAAGATACCAAATAAGCTGAGCAGATGACTTGTGGTCAATGTATAAAGGATGGGAGATAAACTTGGACAGATTCACCAGCACTCAACTTAAAACATCATGTAAAGCATTTGGATTTTTTCTCTATGAGTAATGGAAATCAGAGAAAGGTTTTAAGAAGGATCCTAACATGCTCAGATTTGTACTACAAAAAATTCCAACCTGGGGCTGGGATTGTGGTTCAGTGGGTAGAGCACTTGCCTCGAATGTGAGAAGCACTGGGTTCGATCCTCAGCACCATATAAAAATAAATTAATTAAATAAAGGTATCGTGTCGAACTATAACATATATATATAAAATTCCAACCTGGTGGAGGCAATAGGAAGAAGACACTTTGAACCAAGCAGAAACATCATTTATAATGTAAGGGCAAAGATCTCAAAAAGATGGTGAGTGTGTGCAATAGGAGTTCTCTTCAAAATGTAGTCCCACACTGGCAACATCAGCATTGTCTGGGAACAGAGTTGAAATGCACATTCTCAGGCCCACCCCAGCCAGCCCTGCTCAATCTGAAATTGTGTTTTAACAATCTACAAGTAGGCGAGCCCTCCAGGTAATTCTCATGTTCTCCAAGGAATGAGAACTCAGCCTAAACCAAAGATTGGCAAACTGAAGCCCACCAGCCAGTCTCTTTACAGAAAGGTTGATTGGCACACAGCCATGCCCATTAATTTATATATTATCTTCCACTGCTTTATCCCTCAGCAACAGAATGGACAACCCAGAAGACTAAAATGTCTACCATTAAGGGAAAAAAAGTGGCCCTTTAAGAAAAATTCTAATTAATGCTTCTCAGTCTGACTGCTATTAGAACCACGTAGGGAGCTTTTTGTAAAGTTGTGGTCCCCAGACTGCATCCAGGACCCTGCCACCTCCAAAAAAAAAAAGTCAGTTCCAGAGCTTAGTCTTTAAGCTCCTTGAGTGATTCTCCACAGTGTGTTCCCAAAGTGGAGAAGACGGATCTCTGCTACAACAGTCAAAGACCATGGGGGAGTGAGGAGGAGAGCAAGACCTAGAAGAATCATGAAGAAGGGAAGGCTGCCGGCCCCCACACCAGAACCAGATGGAGCAGAGCAGGCCCTGGGGGCTGCCTGCCACGCCTCCCTTGTCAGCCCATCTCTTCAGCAGCTGCTTCAACCAGACCTTCTCTCCCAGCTCCTCCAGACCCCTCCCCCTTAGCAAACTCCTCCCACTCTAGCCAGAAAGAGGCAGGACTGAGTACCAGCCCCTCTGTTTCCTGTTCCCACATCTCCAGACCAAGATGAACCACGCCTTCCACACACCCAGCCTCAGAGGGGCAGGTTTTGCCCCAGCCTGTGCATTTCATTTCCCTCTCTATCCCTGGCCTCCTCTTCTTTGTTGCTTCCTTTCTCTCACCTGCCCATCAAGCCTATCCAAATCTAGAAAAGAAAAAAAATTTTTTAAATAAATAAAAAACTCTCAAGGAAGTTTGCCAGTGGGTTCACATGGAAATTACAGAAATGCTCATGAAAACACAGCCGTTATTTTCTCATCTCTATTTTTACAATATTTGCCACCACCTCTATATTGCATATGTTGCTCTTCTTTAGAAAGAAGAACCTCTTTGTCTTCTTGCCACCTGAAGGTTGGCTTCTTATTTCCATCCTCAGCCCTCTTCTCATGGTGACTTCTGTCCCATGCAAACTCCCTCACCCCCACTGCTGCAACCAAAGCCAACATACCCAGGGCCCCCAATGACTATGACTATATCCCTATGGCTGTATCCCAGGTTTCTGTCTTGGATTTCAGACAAGCTCTAGGTGACATCCTTGATCCCCCATAGCATCCCAGACCAGCATGAAAAATCTCCCTGGTCCCCTTCCTTTTTTATTTTCCACCTCTAGGAGCCTCCTCCTAGAGATGCAGCCCTTCTGTAATTCTTCATTCCCCAAAAGAGAGGAAACCCAAGCTCAGAGGCCTTCCCTGTCCAGGCTGTGTCTCCCAGGCTACTTCCTTCCCTCATGGTTCAGTGTTTTTCTTTTCTTCTTTGTTTTCCCTGATACTGGAGATTGAACTCAGGATCTTGTGCATGCTAGGTAAGCGCTCTATCACTGAACTACAGCCCCAGTCCTTTTAATTTTATTTTGAGACAAGGTCTTGCTAAGTTTCCCAGGCTGGGCTTGAACCTGCAATCCTCCTGCCTCGGTGTCCTTGGTACTTAGGATTACAGGTGTGTCACCATACCCAGCTAGTGCTGTTTTCTGGACTGTATTCACTGACCCATTAGTGAGTCATGACAAGCTTTTTTAATAAAGAATAGATTATAAAATATCTGAGAGCACCAGATGCAATAAAACATTTGCTTTTTGAAGTGCGTGGGTATGCCTATTGATGCTGTTACAATGTAAAATGAATTTCATGTCATGGTTACATTCAAAGCAGCGTGAAAGTCACTGCTCTAGTCCATACTTGCTGCCTTTTCCACCTGCACCTCATAAAGTTTCCCTCTTTCCCACAGGTTAGTCAAAGTAACTGAAGTTTCCAGAATATCAATTTCACAGCTCTATGGCTGTGTGCTGCTTTCTTACCTGATTTTCTTGGCAAATACTATTAGTCTTTTAGGACTCAGTTCAAAGGCCATCATCTCAACACAGGATCCTCTGATCCTTTCCCACAAAAGATGTCTCCCCACACATAACCCTCAGAAGGTTCCTTCTTGCTTCTTTCTTCTCCTCCTTCACCCCAGCTCCCAGTACCTGTTTCTCACTTCTCACCTCTTATACATGTCTGTGTATCTTTCATGCAGCTTGGCCCTCCTTGTCTAAAAGCTTGTCAAAGATACATAGCAGGTCTTATTCATCTTCATACCTGACACTTAATAGGGCCTCAATAAAATGTCAGATGAGCCAGGTATGGTATTGCACACCTGTAATCCCAGCAGCTTTGGAGGCTGAGGCAGGAGCATCACAAGTTCAGAGCTACCCTTAGCAACTTAGCAAAGCCCTAAACAACTTAGCAAGACTCTGTCTCAAAAACTAGAAATTGAAAAGAGCTGGGGATGTGGCTCAGTGGTAAAGAGCCCCTGAGTTTAATCCCTGGTACCAAAAAGAAGAAAAAAAAATGTCAGATGAGTGCACAAATATTGCCATGTGTTAACTCATTGGATCCTCATTGTAAACCACATATTACCATCCCCACTTTAAAGAAGAGGAAAGCAAAACTTGGAGGAGGTGAGCAACCCACCATTCCCACCCAAGACACTGACCTGCCCCACCAGACCCCTCCCTCTCACTTACTTTGGGTGCTCTGTAGCTGCTCCTGTGAAGCAGTGGTTGCAGAGAGGTTCCCCAGGCGACTCTGACCCTCCTGGATTTTTGCAGTTAGATTCTTGGTGTTCTCCAAATCCTCTTTTAACCTCTGCATCTCAGCCTTGGCCTTCAGCAAATTGCTCTCTAACATCTGAGTCTGGGAACTTAAGGCTTCAGCACCCTTCATTCCTTCTTTTAGGGTCTGTATCTCTCTGCTGGCATTTTTCAACTGACCATTTAACACCTGAATCTGGAAATTTAAAGTACTGGCATTTTCCAGCTCTGATTTTAGCTCTTGGATCTGAGCATCCGTCTGTTCCAGATGGCCACTTGCTATTTGGATCTGGGCAGTGGCAGTTTCCAACTCTCTTTTTAACACGGAACTGTCATCATCTGCCCTTTCCAAATGACCTCTCAGCACCTGTATCTCAGCACTGGTGTTGTCTAAACTGCCCTGCAGAAAGATCTGGGCCTGGGTGTTTAGAGCATTTGCATCTTGTAGACTTCCCTTCAGCCTCTCAATCTCGCTATTGGCCCTCTCCATGGAGCTGTTTAATGTCTGGGTCTGCGAGCTCAAGGTATTGGCGGCCTTAAGAGCACCTCTTACCATCTGGATGTCAGCCCTGGCATCTCCCAGATGACTGCCAAGTGTCTGGATCTGAGAACTGACATTGTCCACTCTGTACTTCAACATCTGGATCTCTTCATGCCAAGTGTAGGAATTTTCCATATGCCCTCTGAACATCTGGATCACCTCTTGCATTCCTGCTATGCTGTCAAAATAATGATGATCTGGGGGAGGAAGAATCAGAGAAGGCAGCCAGAGGCCCATTATGTAGGGAAGATCAAATGTGCCCATCAGAATGCTTTTAAAAGATCCAAGGGCAATGTCCATGATACAGCCCTGCATCCCTTTCAGGCAGCCTGCAGGACACTGCAGCCACCCAGACCCTGGGGATGGGCCACCTGAGGATGTGGACCAGAAATATAAATAAATGAAGACCAAAGCATCATGGAAATTCCTCAGAAAACTTGGAATGGAACTACCATTTGAGCCAGCTAACCCACTCCTTGGTTTATACCCAAAGGACTTAAAATCAGCATACTATAGTGATGCAGTCATATCAATGTTTATAGCAGCTGAATTCACAATAGAACCAACCTAGGTGCCCTTCAACAGATTGATGATTAAAGAAATTGTGGTACATATACACAATTGAGTATTACTCAGCCTTAAAGAAGAATGAAATTATAGCATTTGCTGGTAAATGGGTGGAGCTGGAGAATATCATGCTAAGTGAAATAAGCCAATCCCAAAGAACAAAAGGCTGAATGTTTTCTCTGATATGCAGATGCTAACTCACAATGGGGGGTGCTAGGGAAGAATATAGGTACTTTGGATTACACAGAGGGGAGTGAAGGGAGGGGAGGAAGTATGGTAGTAGAAACGATGGTACAATAAATTAAACATTATTATCCTATGTGCATATATGACTACATGACTGGTTTGATTCTACATCATGTAAAACCAGAAGAATGAGAATTTATTCTTCATCTATGTATGATGTGTCAAAATGTATTCTACCATTATGTATAACTAATTAGAACAAATTTTTTTTAAAAAATGAATACCAACCTAGCTATCACACATGAACAAGGGGTTGGGGGATTGAAATACCTGCCTACAAGTAGATCACCCAGAGCCAGGCAGTAAAGTTTGAATTATTTTTGCCATAATAATTGCTTAACTTGAAAGTAACTAATTATATCCTTTAAAGCTGTTGAAGTTTAATTCTACTGAAATTTCACCATAGATGGGTCATTATAAAAAAAAAAAAAAATAGGTATGAGGAAAGCCCGTGTTTGGTCCTATGGTGTATCTGTACGCTAAGCATGAAGTCCCTTGATTTGCCCTTGTTACTTCCTAAACACTCTGTAGACCACAAATACACATTTTATGATCACAAATTTGGGCGGGTGCGGGGAGATAAGTATCTCAGGAGGAAGCACACCGTTCAGTTTACAAGGCCAGAATGGAGGAGTGCCACGCCCTTTGATAACAACGGATCTACATTGAAATGTCCTTTCAAACGGCTGGAACTTCAATATTACATAGGGAAAGGGGCCTACAGAAAAGTTTGAGGATGTGGGAGACCTGAGTAAAGGCCTTTGTCAAGTCTGGTGTGATGGCGCACACTTCTAATCTCAGCCACTCTGAAGACTGAGGCAGGACAATCAAAAACTCAAGGCTAGCCAGGGCAATTTAGTGGAACCCCCGACTCAAAATAAAATAAGAAGAGTTGGGGGGTGTAGCTTAGTGGTAGGGTACTTGCCTAACATAGGGAAGGAAGGAAAGAAGGAAGGAAGGAAAGAAGGAAGGAAGGAAGGAAGGAAGGAAGGCAGGCCTTTGTTGTCGGGGTAATTCCTAGAGACTCGGCAGCCTCTTTAATCTGGGGGGTCTTCCTACCAGCCCCACTAGCCCCTGCCTTGGGCCTGCTTGCATTCTTGGCTCACCTCATCAACTAGGACCTAATCTCAGACATTTCTGGTTGCCTCCTGATTTTAGCCTCCCCCAAAAATAGAGGGAAGAAAAAAATAGGGGGAAGAACCCAAGAAGGCAGGGACTGTTTCTGGAATATTCGTGTACTATTCCTCATGCTCTGTCTAGGTGGGTGTGTGAGGCCTCAGCAGATGGCCTTTGAAGCCCAGTCAAATATTCTGTCTTATAAAGATAGATAGATCGGGCTGGGGATGTGGCTCAAGCCGAAACGTGCTCGCCTGGCATGCGCAGTGCGCTGGGTTCGATCCTCAGCACCACATAAAATAAATACTAAAAAATTCTCTCTCTCTCTCTCTCTCTCTCAAAAAAAAAAAAAAAAAAGATAGATCAGTGCTGGGGATATAGCTCAGTTGGTAGAGTGCTTGCCTCACATGCACAAGGCCCTGGTTCAATCCCCAGCACCACAAAACAAACAAGCAAACAAAAAAAAGATAGATCAGTGCAACAGAATGGAGACTTCAAAAGTACCACCACACAGATATGGACAGATGATTGTCAGCAAAGATGAAAAGGTAATTCTTAGAGGATAATGCTTTTAAAAAATAGTGCTGAGACAAATGCCATATGCAAAAACAAAACAAAAGCTATAAAATTTCCAGGAGAAAACAGAGAACATCTTTGTGGCCTTAAGTTATGCAAAGATTGATCAGAAACAAAACCAAAAGCATGGGCTGGGGCTAGGGCTCAGTGGTAGCGCACTTGCCTAGCATGTGTGAGGCAGTGAGTTCGATTCCCAGCACCATATATAAATAAATAAAACAAAGGTCCATTGGCACCTAAAAATAAAAAAAAAAGACCAAAAGCATGGTCCATTACAGGAAAGAAAGAGGGAGAGAGAGAAAGAGAGGGAGAGAGGCTGAGGGTATGGCTCAGTGGTAAACATATGCTTAGCATGCACAAGGCCCTGGGTTTAATCCCCAGCACCAATAAATAAATAGGGCTATCAGAATTACAATCTTGGGCTGAGGATATAACTCAACTGGTATAGTGCTTGCCTCACTTGCACGTGGCCCTGGGTTCAATCCCCAGCACCACACACACACACACACACACACACACACACAATACAATCTTGTTCAGAGAATAAAAAAGCAAGTCATAGATGCAGAGAAAATATTTGCAAATTACATGACCAGTAAAGAATTAAAAATGAGTGCATATGTCATGTCCCCTTTTATATAAAATGCTAGAAAAAGCAAACTAATCTTCAGTTACAGGAATCAGATCAGTGATTGTCTGGGATAGGTGTGAGGAGGAGATCACAAAGGGCCAACAGTTACACTCTGGGGCTGAATGATGAATTTGAAAAATTTTAGAATCTTTCTAAGGAAGATGGAACCTATTCAGAGACCTGGAGGTTTCAGAGGAGAAGCTAGTCCCAGGGTCTAAGCTTCCAAGTGTCCCAGTTCCCTCCCAGCCCCTACCCCACCATGGCTACTCACTGTGGGGCTCCACAGGTGACTGGCCAGTAGTGTTGTCTCCCGGAAACATGGCTTTAAACTCTTGGAAGGAAGGATGATCCCCCGGTGCAGGGCTTCGGGACTGGAGAGCTGAGACACCCCATTAACTGGGTCAGTGCTATCCCCAGCACTGACCCTGGAGAATAGGCTGACCTACACCAATTAGAATTCCAGAAAGATGGAGATGGCACCAAGGACACTCTCAGAATTTCCTTCATGGGCCTCAGTTCTGGGAGGCTCCCAGTGGTCTCTACTGCCAGGAAAGCTGTGGTCTGGGCCGGGTTGGTAGTGAAATGGCCCTTCTGGGAGCAGAGAATGTACATCTGGGTCCCCTGGAACCTTCACACAGGAAGGAAAGAGTCAGTGGGTTTCGGGTCACCTGAAAACTTACCCACAACAAAGAGAGCCACAAGAGAGGAGACCAGGATCACAGCCAGGGTGGCCACAACAAGCCTTGACATCCTGGGGGCTGCCGGAGCCACTGTCTCAGAATCCACCTCTGCAAAGGAGAAGCCAGGGTGGTCCAGGATGAGAGGGTTCCATGCCCGCAGGGACAGAGGCAGTCTCTCTGACCCAAGCTCCGGGTCTATCTAGTGGGGATGGAAAACCCATCATGTTTATCACCCAGGTGGCTGCCGAAGGAAAGGGAAGCACTTGGGACATTTGCCAGAGCTCATCATGGGGTATGGGAGCAACACCAGGAAAGGCATGCTGCTGAGACCCCAGTGCTCAGAATCCCAAGGAGGCTGCAGTGGCACCAGGGGCACAGAACCTGGCACAGAGGGGAGAGCAAGGAAAGTGTGATTTGAGTGAAAGAAGAAAGGAGAAAAGGGAGGGAGAGGGGAAAAGAGGAAGGACAGAGCCAGAGCCCTTGGACTCCCCGGGCCAGTCTTGCTCATGAATCCTGACCAGAGCAAGAGCCAGAGCCCTTTGGGGCCACACTGCTGCCTCCCCACACACTGACATGCAACAGTCCTGGAGCCTCTGCTACTGGGGTTAGAATGCCACCATGGGTATGGGACTGTGATTAGAGACAAAATGTGCCCAAGGAAACACACTGACAGTGGCTAGAAACCAGCCCAGAGCCCCCAGAGGCTTACAGGTCCGCCCATGTACAGAACTGGGGTTCAAAACCAGGTCCGACTAAATTCAAAGTGCAACCCCTTTTCCTTGCCATCCTCAACAAAAGAGGTCTAGGGAGACTTCATGCAGAGACCAAGAGGTGCCCTATCCTCTACGTGACCCACATTCTGCCCTTACCTGCTTATTGTGTAGGCCAAGACAGCAATGATCTGTGCTCTGACTTGCTAAGGAAGAGCTCAGAGGGCTGGGAGACAGGCGGGCTAATCCCAAAGTTTTCTCACCTCGGGGATGCAGGGAGACACGCTGGTTATCTGTGCAGAAGTGGACCGTGTCACTTTCCATCTCTGCGTCCTTCAGCCCTGCTGCTCCCGCTAGGAGCAGGACCCAGGACAAAGACCAAGTAACCAGCAAGCCAGTAACAGTGGGAGCAAAACGGAAATACCCCAGACTTATATGCTCCTGGAAAGGTCATGATCACATTCAAAGCCCTCCCTACTGACTCTGCAGAAACCCAGCCCAGCACAGCCCCTCCCATCAGGCTTCCAGGAGTCCATCAGCCCGGGCCCTGTCCTCTTCCTCTTCCCATTGGCACCTCCTCCTTTAGTGCCCCAAACTCCAGCCTCTGCCTCAAAGTCACAAATACACCTGTTCTCTTCTCTGGGGGCTGAAACTGGCTGCTTGGGAAGAGGGTAGAGGTGTCTCAGTTCTGCAGAGAAAGCATTCTTGCAACTGTGGCTAGTCCTTAGTCCCACCCCAGTCCCTCTAAAGTAAAAGGAGGTCAGGTGATGGAAGACTGCAGGGTCCATGTGGCAGGGAGCTGCAGGTTAAGGGAAGGGATGGGGTGACTCACTGCCCACTTGGTACCTTAAAACCTGATTACAGGAAAGAAGCTGAGATGATTTGAAATATATATTTGGTCTTTGTCCTAGGTCCTGGCACAGAGCTCCTGAAACTCTATTTGCTGAGTGATGGGAGTGCCTTTTGTCATACCTAATGACCACACCTGAGTTTATGTTAATGACTGGCTCAGGTACACTAGGGAGTTTCAGGATGGTTGGTGCACTAAAGACCCACCATTAGCAGGGAGAACTTTCAGAAACTCATCCCCACTCCCTCCTCTCAGACATCCTGGTAGGGGAGAGAAACTGGAGATGGGGTTTTACAAACTCTTGAACAAAACTCAAGGAGTGTCTCTGGGCTGGACATCCCATGTTCTGGGATGTCCCACCTGACTCCATGGAGACAGAGGCTGTCATGTTTTGGGACCCCTCTGGACCTTGCCTTATGCCCTCTTCATTTGGCTGATGGTACCCTTTGCAATAAACTCTAATAGGAAATCTAATGCTTTCCTGAGTTCTGTGAGTTGGTCTAGTAAGCCATCAAAACTGAGGGAGTGTCATGAGAATCCCCAAATTTGTAGTCAGCCAGGCAGAAGTGTGGGGTCACCTGGGAGCCCCATTCATTGCTGGTATGGGAAGTGGAGACTGTCTTGGGGGATAGAGCCCTAAACCTGTGTGGTCTGTGCTAATTCAGGGAGTTAGGGTCGAAATCAAATCAAATTGGGCCCAGTGTGCTGCTTTTCCATGAGATGTATAACTTCTAGCCGTGTTTACTGCTTCAGGAGGTTCCTACCCCTTGGTGGGCCTAGAACTAGAAGAAAGGGAAGTGAAGTATCCCAGTGGATGTCACCATGGACCTATGCAAGCCTGATGTCCCTGTCCCTACTAAGGGATAGTCACTTCAACAGAACCAATATTCTCCACTGGCTGGTCAAGACATCCCTCCAAGAGCCAGTTCTGGGGATACTGGCAGATTCTTGTCCCTGGGTTCCCCTTTTCCCCATTGCCTCAGATGGTAGTATTAGTGCAAGTCAGTCTCCCATCGCCACCACTCTTGCAAGCTGTCAATGACAAATTTGCAAATTGCTTACTTCCCCATATTGTTGTTTTCCTGTTTTTATCCTCTCTCTCCACTTCCCTTTCCTGTGCCTTTTTCACAAATCCTGGCGACAGCCTCCCATAGGCCCCTAGGCACTAACTAAAATGACTTCAAACTCCATCGGTGGAAAAGCCACATAGAAAGGGGCTAGAATTGCAGCACGGGTCGAGGAGGAGGCTGTGTGATGGAGGCCCCTGTCCACTCAGTGGGCAGGTAGCCCAAGGATGGCTGATCTGCAAGGTAGAGAGGGAGTGGCTGCCCTCTCCCTGTTCATAATGCTATGTTTGGTGCTCGTGTGTCAGTAGGACCGTGCAGGGAGCGGTGTGGCTTGCAGAGTACACCTGTTGGCCTTCTGTTTGACCTCCTGCCTGTTGAACGCTGACCTGGGGAAATAGAAAGTCACCCCAGGACTGCTGTTTCTCGGCCAGTCAGCAGCCCTTCCAGGGCCCCAGCAGTGTCCCCCAAGCCCTTTCTCCACATGGGAAAGGAGCTGCTGGAGGTGGCTCCCCGGGGATGGAGGTGAAAGAAACGGGCAGTCCTGGTTTCTATTTCCCCACACAAAATACTCGGGTTGGTCCCACTCAGGAACTCTTTCCCCCAAGGGCCACTGAAGATGAGAGGGCTTCGAAAGCAGAACTTTGGGGATCCCTTGCTCAGCAGAAAGGTGGAGTCTGGACCAGGAGAGGGACATAGTCCTCCAGATTATGACCAGCAGGACTCCTCCTCTTGCTCTGCATTTCCTGTCCCCATACCCTCCTGCTGCCTCCCACCTCCACTCCAGGGTCCCAATTTTATATTTCCCATGAGAACACCATCTGCCAGCAGGGAACAAAACCTGGGAGGTTGCTATGTCCTTGCTGAGAGGGTCCTCTGCTGTCTAGCCAGAGAAAACCCAAATGGGTAGAGAAAACTCGATTGCCAGAACTACTTCACAGCTGGACTCACTCATGCATTTGTTTTTCCTGCCCCTACTGAAGGTCACAGGGTCATGCTCTTGACGATCCATTCCTTTACCAACTAGAGCTATAGACCTGTAGCTCAGAGACATCCTGGGAGGTATCTCACTTTCCATATCAACCCCTAACACCACAGGGTTGGTGAGTTGTTCCAAGGCCAGATCCAGCAGTTAGTAATGGGAAAACCCAAGCAAGGCCTGCAAAGGCCTGCAAACCCAGGGCCAGGCAACTGAGGAATGACACAGCTCTGTGCTCAGGCATTGTCCCTATGGTTTGCCTTGAGAACCATCCTCCTCCCATCCTCAGTCCATACCATCCCCAATCTGCAGCTCCAAGGACAAAGTCATGGCTTGACCCACCTAACATGTCTCCCTGACCTTCCTCATTACTTCTGGGATGGAATGTAACCCAATCCTAGGTTTCTATTGAAACAGTCGCAAAGGGAAGCTCCTTCCTCTGAGCTTCTCTTGCAAAGGTGTGGGCTTGTGGGCTCAGAGCTACCAGGTCACCATTCCTGGAGAGTCTGCCTGCCACCAAAGCCACACCAGAGACTGCCGGAACAGAGGGTAGAGAGAATAACGTGAGCACCTGTTTTCAGAGGCACAGAGCACCCTGTCTACCACACCCAAACCCAATAGCAACTCCTCCCATCCACAGGCCTTAAGCAGCCACCATCTCATCTGGCTTTAATTTAAATAGTCTCCTAACTCTTCTCCGTGCTTCTCTTCTTGCCCCTTCTCATATCCTGTCAACATAATGCATATTGACCTTTTCAAAAACCAGTGGGTGCACACTTGTGCATTACCCAGCTCTCTCAGCTGAGCAATGAGAGCCTGATAGCAACAACCACAATCAGCAGCAAGATGGTGGGCTCTGAGATCATCCTCCTCTAAAGGAAACCAGGCTCACTGGACAAATGGCAGATTCTAAGACCCAGGCAGGAAATACACGAGATGTGCTTGCAGCATCTTGTGTAACTGGAAATTAAGGAAATGTTTTAAAAAGAAAACACTGATGAGACATTTGATCCAGCTATCCCTCTCCTCGGACTATCCCCAAAGGACTTAAAAACAGCATACTACAGGGAGACAGCCACATCAATGTTTATAGCAGCACAATTCACAATAGCTAAACTCTAGAGCCAACCTAGATGCCCTTCAGGGGATGAATGGATTAAAAAATGTGGCATATATACACAATGGAATTTTACTTAGCAATAAAAGAGAATAAAATCATGACATTTGCAGGTAAATGGATGGCATTGGAGAAGATAATGCTAAGTGAAGTTAGCCAATCCCTAAAAAACAAATGCCAAATGTTTTCTCTGATATAAGGAGGCTAATCATAGTGGGGTCGGGAGGGAGAGCATGGGAGGAATAGATGAATTCTAGATAGGGCAGAGGGGTGGGAGGGAAAGGAAGGGGACAGGGGATTAGCAAGGATGGTGGCATGTGATAGACATCATTATCCAAAGTATATGTATGAAGACATGAATTGATGTGAACATACTTTATATACAAACAGAGGTATGAAAAACTGTTCTATATGTGTAATAAGAATTGTGATGTATTCCGCTGTCATGTATTTAAAAAATAACCCCCCCCCCCAAAAAAAAAAAAACAATGGTGAGAGAATATCAAAAGGACACAGGAACCAACTGAAAGAGCTCCCAGGGCCAAAGACAGGAAGAGAGCAAGAAAATAGAGTTGGATTATAACCCAAAATACAAATATACACAAATTCATTCTGATCTAAATTAATATTTGAATAAATCAATAAATCTTGACAAATAAAATAAATAAGTAAACAAGTTTAAACATTTCAAATAATTTATGTAGCTATTTCACCATCTAGAAGGCAGACTATAACACTGTATTTTTATTTGTTTTGTTTTATAAAACATTATCTTACTCTGCTATTATACAGAACATGACATTTTCATAGACTTTTTTAGGACTACAGTCAATGATTAGCACCACAAAAAAATAGTCCAACTCGAAAGAACAATCATTTTACAAATTGAGCACCCTCTAACATATGCATAAATCTGCATGGAAAAGTACTGATGTGTTAGATTTGAACTTAGTGTTTATTTTCCCTTTCTAATGTATTAGGAAATGACTTGCATTGAAGGAAAGAGGAAATATTGGCCAAATTGTATTGCCATATCATGTGTATATACAAATATGTAACAACGAGTCCCATCATTGTGTACGACTAAAATGCACCAATAAAAAATATGAGGAACAAAACAAGAAATGACAGGCATTTTAATTTACCAGAAACAATGCTTCCATTCTGACAGCAACGGGCTACTTCTATTATATAATAAAGTGAATACCAGAACCACAGAAGCAGGAGATGTTAAGTGAATATTTATTGGGGAGGGAAGTTGTCGACTTAAACAGCAGCATATAAAGAGTGATTAGGGAAGCTCCCTATTGTCACAGGCAGACATAACCCACGTAATGTGTGATATAGGAGGCATTTCGATTTGTGACCCCTAGCCCAGAATCACTAAGCACTTTCCCATTCTATCTACTACTTTCAGATTCCTAGTAAAAAGGAAAACAGTAAGAACATGGAAAATTTGTTACTGAGAGGAAATCCCCAAAGGAGAACAAGGGAAGGAATGTAGAAATCAAGAAGTTATGTAGAACACTCTTTAAATTACCATTAATCAAGCCGGGCTTGATAGCGTAGCGCATACCTGTAATCCCAGCAGCTTGGGGGGGGATGAGGCAGGAGGAGGATCATAAGTTCAAAACCAGCCTTAGCAACTCAGTGAAATTCTGTCTCAAAATAAAAAATTAAAAAGAGAGGCTGGAGATGTAGCTCAGTGGTTAAGAGCCTCTAGGTTTAATTTTTAGTACTCCCCCCAAAATTAAAATTAATCACATTTGCAGGCTTGGGGCTGTGGCTCAGCGGTAGCTCACTTGCCTTGCATGTGTGAGGCACTGGGTTTGATTTTCAGCACCACATATAAAGAAACAAAATAAAGGTCTATCAACAACTAGAAAATTTTTTTAAAAAATCATATTTTCATATCTTTATAGTAATACAAAATGTAGTCACTTGCACAACTGGTTCAGATTATTTAAATACCAGGCACAGTTTTAGTCTTCTTTATAAGAGTTAGGAATTTACTCCTGTCTGTATAAAATCAATATATTAATACTGTTTTAACTTTACCCCTATAAGGCCAAGACAAACACAAACCAAGGAATGGAGAATTCCCCACACATCAGTGTGAAAAGATGCTAAGCCATTGATTCCATGCACATGAATGGGTTTCTTTGCTATAGAGAACGTCCAAGTGGAATAAGGAATGGAGACGTGTAAAAAGGTTTCTCCAAGCGGAAGGCAGGATGATACCCTGTTTGCATCTAGGTTCCGGCCCCTTCTGTGGCATCACATTCTTCTGCACTGTCTGATGTGCATGATGTTGTCTCTAAGCAACTGCATGATGGGGGTGACATTTGTCTGAGTCTTCATTCATTAAATCAAATTCTGCTGAGGCCTCATTTTAGCCAATGTGCAGGCAAGCTCTGGGTTACTAAAGATGTCATGGTAAAATAGAAAAAAGCTAAAAGCCAGCCCCAGGTGGAATGGGTGTGTGGGCTGTATCTCTTTCTTGCTTATATGAAATGCATCTTGGTAAGCTCCTCGGGAATTATCAGTCTTTTGTGTTCCAGCAGCACCACCTGAGCAAGGTACCAGAAGTAACCTCCCTTCATTTTCGGGTCTAAGACCCTATTCTCTGTATTAAATATTTATTCAATAATTCTAGGTCCATGGTGCTGATGGATTTCCCCTCCCACTCCACGTTCTCGTGAGTCTTCCATCAGCTGCACCCTGTCAGAGGGTAGGCTTTCTGCTGAATGCTGGAGATAACCCTTCAGGGAAACCTGTGGCACCTACCCACATTCTTATAGGCCACTAAGAGCAGGCTATCCGCTCCATCAGACAGTTCAGGCCCTGCTCAGTCACAGCCTGCAGGCAAGTGGCCACATGTTTTGCAGTGCTAGGCCTGCTCAGCCAACCTGGCCTTCTAGATCAGCTCTATCTTTTTCAGGGCACCAGGCCAGGGTCAAGGGCAAGGCGAACAAGGGCCAACCAGGCCTGACCCAGATCCAGAGGAGTCCTCTTAGAGATCAGCAGCCAGGGCGTGAGTCTCCACTTTTTAAGTGTGGGCTGCACATAGTGACTTCCCTCAAAGATATGGAAAAGAGCCGAAAGAATAACTGCAGTGAATAAAACCTGAAAAACTCTTCAGTGTCAAGGTCAGCATCAACAGGCATGAACTATATTGATAGTGCGAGATGAGGTGAAAGCAAGCTGCCCTGCCCCTGCTCCACCTCACACTATACTCCAGCCATATGGGCTTCTCTCGCTGGTTCAAGCATCTGAGTTTCCCACTGTTCCCTCCTGGATTCCTTGCCTGCGAACCCGTCCCACTCACTGTCTAAATCCTGCTCCTTTCCCAAGACTCAGTTTATGCATCTTCCTCAGGAAGTCTTATGGAATCCTTTTGTTTTAAGCTCTCATAGAATAAGAAAAATTCCCTTTTGAAAACATACTGATTTGATCATTATTTGGGTAAACTGTGTTTTTCCCCTAAAAATGGAGTCATATATTCTATGACAAAGAAGAAGAAGGAAGAAAAGGAGGAGGAGGAAGAGGAGGAAAAAAGAAAAGATAATAGGAAGTTTCCACAGGACAGATGGGGGGAGACCTGGAGGTCTAGAGTGGGAATGGAGAGGCAGAAGGAAAAGAGAGTCTGAAATCTAAGAGGAAGGTCTACTGGGGCTTCCGGGAGCACTGGACAGGTGGGGTCTGTAAGGAGGTAGAGGACAAACCCTGAGTCCAGGGCCCAGCTCCAACCAGGTGACAATATTAGAGATGATGCTGGCAATCCCAGAAGCCAGATGCTCTGTAAGGGGAAGAGAAATAAGTACTAGACAAACCACACCCCAAAAAACCCCATATAACAGTGTATCTTCCAAAGCACTGGAAAAATAAAAACAAAGAAACCACAGTCTATATACAACATGAGGAAAAGAAATGAGAAGGGGTAGAAAGGAAAAAAAGAAAGAGAAAAAGAAACAAAGAAAAACAAAGATTAGATAAAAATCAAGGAAGTATAGCTGGGTGAGGTGGCGCATACCTATAATCCTAATAGCTCTGGAGGCTAAGGCAGGAGGATCGCAAGTTTAAAGCCAGCCTCAGCAAAAGTGAGGCACTAAGCAACTCAATGAGACCCCATCTCTAAAGAAAACACAAAATAGGGCTGGGGATGTGGCTCAGTGGCCGAGAACCCCTGAGTTCAATCCCCAGTATCCCCCCACCCCTGCCAAAAATGTAAAAAAGTAGAAAAATAAAATATTAGAGTGCGTGTCCATAAGAGTTAGGATTAGTCAGTAGGGGTCAGTCAAGTATTTTTTTTTCTCCTTTTCTTTTATATTCAAATATAAAACTACAGGTTCTTCGAGAATATTTTACTACAGCTTTGAGAACCAGTACGTCAAGCATTGTTAGCTTGGTGAATTAGAATAAAAATCAATATTATAAAATAAGAACACAAGTGAATGAGACAAAGTTCTTACCTGCCCCTGACTCCCAACTTTCTATGTGACAATAGAAAAATTCCCAGAATTTCACAACAAATATTGTCGGGTTTAAGACCTGAGGAGCTGCCTGGGTCATGACAATGCCCGTTGGGACTTGTTGGGCAAGGCCCCATTGTAAGCAGAAGTTCAGGTGACCTCACTGTCAGAGAAGCAAGCCCTACGTATGGGAGGAGCCAAGATCACAAGACCAGCAGAGGAACAGCACAACATTGTGCTTGCTGGTTATGGGATGGGGTGCAGGCCCCAGATAAAAACACAGCCTTGCTGACTCAGGCTTTTACAGTTGTAAGGAAAAGTGATGAGTGAGGGCAGGGGGAAAGTCTTGTCACAGGAACCATTGTGCACAGAAACCCAGGAGGATCCGGAGGAATGGGTGTAAGGCAGCACCAGGAACCTGAGCAAGCAGAGCTGGGGGTCTGCCCTGGGAGTCCTTCGCCTCTATATCTTAGCAACTCTTGTGCTAAACGTTCCCTTCTCTCTGGTAGACACAGTCCTCATGTGCTTCACCTCTTTTCTTTTTATATTTTAAGCTTTTTAAATTTTTTTTTATTTTTAGTTGTAGTTGGACACAATATCTTTATTTATTTATTTTTAAAATTTTTTTAGTTATACATGGACACAATATCTTTATTTTGTTTATTTTTATGTGGTGCTGAGGATCGAACTCAGTGCCTCACACATGCAAGGCGGGCGTTCTATGCTCACCTTTTTTCTCTCTCTCATGGCTTCTGCTCACCTTTTTTCTCTCTCTCATGGCTTCTGCTCATTGCCACTTTCCGTAGGTGCCCCATGATGGCCCCATGGCCTTCTCTAACTGGGGCCTTGCAGCCCAACTTTCACATTAGCTGCCTCATTCCCTTTGATATTTCCTGGTTCAACTTTTTTTTCCCAGAAAAAAATGGTCTAGTTTTCCCAGCCCGTGTCTTCACACCAGGACCAACATAGATACCTGACCAGCCTTGTTCTATCATGCCCCATTCACCCCATGGGTGAGGGAGGGATCCTCTGCACTAAAATAGTATAGGATAGCCAAACCCATGACATCTGCCACTGGACAGATAAGCTTGATAGCAGTTTACTAATCACGTAGACTCAGTCCAGGGGAGAAAGACACCACATGTCATGCAGGGCCCATGGGGTTATTCTTGGGAGCAGAGCAAACCAGCAAGGGCTATGGAAAGCTGGTGTCATAGTAGCACTAGATGAGGGGCTTCAGTTCCTGCAGCAGAGTGTGATTGGGGTTGTTGAATAATTTCCCAGCTGGCAGGGAAATGGAAACTATCATTGGGTGAAGTTTAGCTGACCCAGTTAGTAAGGAACTAGCCACGTGGGGAGCATTTCAGCTTAGGGGGACCATATCTGGTGAGACAGAGGAAATTAGGGCTAGGTTTTTAAAGCCCTGTGAGGCTCAAATTCATATTCTAAAGATTTTACCACATATTTTAGAGCTTAAACACAAGCCTGTGCCTTCAGCTCTGACCCTTTTGCACATGGAACAACCTGCTGCTGGTTGCTCATTTAGAGTGCTTTCCCTGGGTGTTAGAGTCTGTAAACAAGTCAGGATGGCGCCTGGCATTTTGCCAGAGAAATGTTAGGGTCTGTAAACAAGTCAAGATGGTGCCTGGCAAAATGCCAGAGGGAGTGGTTTGTGAAGTAACGCCAGTGAGCCATTAAGTGTGGAGATTCCTTATTGGTTGACTGATGTATCTAGTTTATGCTAATTAAGATAAGCTGTGTGGAATGTATAAATACCGCTCCTGTCCTACAATAAACGGCTCCCACTCCTGCTGTATCAATCTACACAAGTTGTTCGTCACCCCCCGATTATTTTGCTGCAGCCGGACTGCGGCACCTGGGGTCCTAATGGGGACCCTAGTAGGACTGTTCTGCTGAGCCCATCCCAACACTAACCCCGCTCCCTCCTGCTTTCTCTCTGCTCCCCTGGCTGGGGCGGCCTCTGCCTGCATTCCTGCCTCAGCCACTGGACTTGTGATTTGGACCTGATACCTGAGAATGGCGTCTCCTTGAAGAGAGTGGGAAACTTGACCAGACTTCTCCTCGGAACAAAGCTAGAGAACAGAAGACTCTCCAGGGACACCCAAGAAGAGAGATCACCAAGGTCATGATATTATAGACCTTGCTCTACTTAACTTCAATAAAAAACTAGAGATGAGTATTGTTCATATTTTGTGGCATTTCCAGAACCAGAATGTCCCTCCCTACTCCTGTTTTTTTTTTTTTTTAATATTTTATTTTTACGTTTTAGGTGGACACAATCTCTTTATTTTATATCTATGTGGTACTGAGAATCAAACCCAGTGCCTCCTGCATGCTAGGCGAGCACTCTCCCGCTGAGCCACAACCCCAGCCCTCCTGGTTATTTTTGACCTTCCAACTATGCCTTAAGGGTGCCTGTTTTACTCAGCTTTTTCACTGCTGTGACTAAAGGACCCAACCAGAATAACTTTGGAGGAGGAAAAGTTTGAGGGCTCAAGGTTTCAGAGGTCTCAGTCCATTGACAGCTGGCTTTTTTCCTGAGGTCTCCAGGTAAGAAACAACAGAGCAGAAGAATGAAGAATGTGGCAGAGGGAAGCAGCTCACCTGACGATCAGAGAGCAGAGAGACTCCACTCACCAGATTAAAAAAATGCAAGAAAGCCACACCCCCAATTCCCACCTCCTCCAGCCACACCCTCCCACTTCACTTACCACTCAGTTAATCCCTATCAGGGCATTAGTTCACTGATTGGGTTAAGACTCTCACAACCCAATCATTTCTCCTCTGAACCTTCTTGCATGGTCTCACACGTGAGCTTTTGGGGGACACCTCACACCCAAACCATAACAGTGCCCCAGAATTTCACATCCAGCAAGGAAGACTGCCTTTCCGTCACGCCCACGTGTACAATTAGGAATGGAAAAGGGCGCAGGGAGAGAGGCCGTGACCCAGGCAACGTTCCATTCTAAAGATTTGAAATGAACTCCTTCAGGTACCAAAAGAGTAGTTCCCCCACACAAGGTGCAGGAAGGGAGGAAATGCGGAACAGAGGAGGTGCAGGGGAGGAGCTGGACAGATGATCATAGCAGAGGCAGGAAGTGAATGAGAGGAACGGAATAAGGAGGAGGAAGAGGAAGGAAGGTGAAGCCAGCTCAAAAGGAGATGTGTGTCCACGGCAGCCCCGGACCTGAACAGGGCAGCTCGCCCCAGGGAAGAAGGGGTTCAAGCTTCAGATGAAGAGGGCAATGGGAATGTGATGTGGGCACCTGCCCGCCACCAGCCTCCTAAGCAGGCAAGTGAGAATTCTGGGGCATCAACCAGGAAAAGCCTCGAGCAAACAATATCAAGAGAATTGCTTGATGGGTCTGAAGTAAATTCTTTTCATATTTCATTCTTACTTCTTTAATTTAAATTAAATTTCAACTTATACAAAACAATTGTGCATATTTATGTGGTGTTTTGATACAGATATACATGGTGTGCTGTTTAAATGCAGTAAAACGGGTCTGTCTCTTCTAGACATTGATCTTTTCTTGTAATTTTTATGTGATGCAGATGAGGCGTTTATGAAGAAATGGGGGAGCCTAAGGCAGTGCCTCAGAGATCAGGGTCTGGATGCACCTTAGCCAGGCTGTGTGAACTTCTAAATTCTCTCCACCTTCCCCTCCCACTTAACCCAAGTGCTTTCCATTCCAGCTGCCCCTGTGGGGGGTCAGAGAATTCCCAGTCAAGACAGACAGACTGGGATGGGGATACGGCTCAGTTGGTAGAGTGCTTGCCTGCATGCACAAGGCCCTGGGTTTAATCCCCAGCACCATTAAAAAAAAAAAAAAAAAAACACCAGACTTCAGGATGCCATGGGGTTAATTTTGAAGAAGGGGGGGGGGGGGGGGGGAAACTAAAGTACAAAGTCATCCTGGCGTATTGAGAAGAGACAGTTCCTCAAATTCAACAAGCCTTGAGCTGGGGCAAGTCCTTTCAGGGTTCTGAGGGAACGTAGGGCCGCTTACAGATGAAAGGTAACATTTTATCACAGGAAATGTCATTCCATGACATGAGCAAAGGAAACCTTATATCGGCACAGTGTTCATTGTTTCCCACATTGTTGGGCTCACCTGGAATCCAGAACCTTCCAAATCAAAAAAACAAAGAAAGACATATTGGCAAAATTGGAAAACAAATAACTTATTTCCAATAAGGAAATGAGTTACTTCAACCCCTTTGTTTTTCCCTCACCTTTGGTCCTAGGTAAGAGCAAACCAAAACAAATTTTTTGCACCCAAGCCTAAGAGGAGGGAGATTGGTTAGATTTCAACCTCTAAGCCCACCACTTATGAGCCCCTTCATGAACCCACTCTGCAAAGACCTAGACTTGGGATGGAACTCCCTGCTCAAGCTGAGTTGAAGGCCCTGCTGCCAAATCCCAGAGGCTGTGGAAGGCCACAGATTTGTCCCAGGTCCCTCAGTCAATGAGTGCCAGCAGTGAGCCAGGTCTCAGTTCCCATCGTGCTAGGACAGGGATGAATCACAAACCCCATGTTCCATGGGAAATACTCCCATCCTTGATGCCCTAGGAGAATCAGGTTGGGAAGGAGGGTACAAGAGGCTCACCTCGAACTTGGGTCATTGAATGGAGTATTATCCGTCCAGTACCAGTTCCCTTCACTCCCTGTTTTGGTTAGGCCAATCCAGAATGGAAAGTCACTTGCTGTCTTGTACAGAAACTCCTGTGGGAAACTCAGAATGATCAGAGGTGTTGGCCATGACCTGAAGTTTGAGTTCCTGTCTCCAGATATCGATGCTCAGTGATAGCCTCTGAACTCACAGGCCCAAGGCACATGCTGGACCCTCTCAGGCCTCTTCCTGCCTTTACTGGGAACCCAGAGTCTGTCTTTCAAGTTCTGATTTTGTCTTTGCTCTGCAACTAACAAACTGAGGACCCAGGTCTTTCTACTTTTCCAGAAGCAGGTACTAGAGTACAAGAAAGACTCAGATAAACTACAGAGCAAAGACCCCAAGAGAATGGCCCAGATGACAGTGTTTAAATTCAGTGAGCCTCTTCAGTCAGAATGGCAATTCTCAAGGATACAAACAATAATAATTGTTGGAGAGGATGTGGGGAAAAAAAGCACACTCACACATTGCTGGTGGGACTGCAAATTGGTGCAACTACTCTGAAAAGCAGTATGGAGAATCCTCAGAAAACTTACAATGGAACCACCATTTGACCCACCTATCCCATTCCTCAGTTTACACTCAAAGGACTTGAAATCAGCATACTACAGTGACGCAGCCACATCAATGTTTATAGCACCTCAATTCACAATAGCTAAACTATGCAACTAATCTAGGTGTCCTTCAACAGGTGAATGGATAAAGAAAATGTGGTACGTATACACAATGGAATATTATTCAGCCTTAAAGAAGAATGAAATTATGGTATTTTCAGGTAAATGGATAGAACTAGAGAATATTATGCCAAGTAAAATAAGCCAATCCCAAAAAACCAAAGGCCAAACATTTTCTCTGATCAGCAGATGCTGATCCATAGTGGGGGTGGGGGATAGGAAAGAATGAAAGAACTTTAGATTATGCAGAGGGGAGTGAGAGGAGAGGTGGGGCTGTGGGGATGGGAACGAGGGTGGAATGAGACAGACGTTATTACCCTCTTACACATATGATTACACAACCGGTGTGACTGCACCATGTGCAGCCAGAGGAATGAGAAGTTGTGCTCCATTTGTGTACAATGTGTTAAAATGCATTCTACTGTCATGTATAACTAATTAGAACAAATTTTAAAATTTTTTTAAAAAGCTATTTTTAGATTAAAAAAAAATTCAGTGAGCCTTTAATATGTGCAAGATACCAGGAACAGTATTCTGGTGCCTTGCACATATTATATTATGCATCTTCTCCTTTATTCTCTGAAGCAGGCACCATTACTATGCAGGTTTCATCAACTAATAGTCTGAAGCCCAGTGAAGGTAAGTAGTCTGCCCTAAGGCTCCAGGACTAGTTAGATGGCAGGTTAGGGTTCTAGGTTACTCCAGAGCACATGCTCTTTTCTGCTGTACTTCCCACCTCCCAGATAGAAAGATCAATATGCTGCCTCATTAGAAAAGAAATTTCTTAAGTCTTGTCAGGTCATTAATGCTATTCACAAATATTTCCGTCTTCAGAACACATGGAAAGAACACCCCTCCCAGCCTTCTTTAAAAGTTAGCAGTACTGGCCAGGCAAAATGTTGTACACATGTAATCCCAGTAACTTGGAAGGCTGAGGCAGAAGGATTGCAAGTTCAAAGTCAGATTCAGCAATTTAGTGAAGCCCTAAGAAATCTGCAGAGACCCTGTTTCAAAACAAAAAATAATAAATAAACAAAAATTTTAAAAGCTGACAGTACTGTGTGTAATTTGCTTTCTCCGGTGAAATGTGAGCAGAAGTAATTTTGTCACGTTTGGGCAGAAGCTATAAAAGTCAATGAACAATTTACTACATTCCCTTTCCTAAATCTTAGTGATTATAGATAATGTGTTAAGGTGACACTGAGGTCCTTGAGCAACCGTAATGAGCAGAACCTGCTTGCTGGTTCTTGTGAGACAGGTAGTATAAAAGAGAAATAATCTTTCATTGTTAGGTCACCAATATTTAGGGCTTTTTTATTAGCCTTGCCCAACGTCCCTGAGACAGGTGTTAGCACACCCCTTTACAGAGCTCCCCCGAGAAACCACACTCACCTGCTCGCTCTTAGAGGTCACTGAAGTCAGATGTGAGTTCCTGGACATACAGAACTGCTGGGCACTGTACCAGGTCTTTGGGGTGTGAGAGAAGTAGTAGAAGTTCCCCTTGAAGTACTTCCAGTCTTGGGAAACCATCTGCAGAATGTCATCTGGAGGATAAGGGCCAAAGGTGAGCACTGGCTTCTGTTCCCTGGGGCTGCAGGATGGGGCTGGGTACTTGAATGGGATCCCAGAGACAACAAAGAATGGGGTTGGGCCCTGGGGTCTTTGGATCCTGCTATGGGAGCTTGGGGACATCCTCATGGATCCTGAAAGTCTCACTGAGATTGGTGGATAGGGTCTCTGGGATTAGAAAAGAGAGACTAAGAGGGGGATGGATTGCAAACCCTTCTTTCCCATGAAGGAAAAGCAATTCTCCACTAACAGTAACAAATAGCTGGCCCCTGGGCTTGAGGTAAGGAATTTAATGGGAAATGGTGAGATGTGGGCCAGAACAGAGATCCCATAATGCTCCATTCCTTGGTGTGGGGGCCCAAGCTGAACCGTGAGGTTTTCTCTTCTAATATCTCCAAAGTTTTCCTCAACCCCAATGCTAAGTTCTCACTCCTTAATTTTCCAGCACATTACTGCCCCTTGCTTCTCACCCAGCAGCTCAGTGGTCTCGTGTCTGAGGCAAGCAGGTCTCAGGGGGGGCCACTGGTCATTTTGCAATGCCATTTCCTGAGTCACTTACTTTGTTGTTTGAGCGACTTGCTGATGGTCTCCAAGCTGCTCTGCAGTCCCCGGACCTTGGCATTTAAAGCACTGGCTTTGTCCAGATCTCTTTTTAATTCTGGGATTTGGGCATTTAAATGACCCACCTCCTCCCAATTTCTTGTTAAGCTTTGGATCTGTGCAGTGGCTTTTTCTATGCTGGCTGTCAATGTCAGGATCTGAGCATTCACACTATCCAGGCTGGCATCCACCATCCGGATCTGCACGCCGGCTGCCTCCACATCACGGCTGTTCTTCTCAACTTTAGAACTCAGGGCACTGACATTGTTCACACGACCTTTCAGCAACTGGGCATCCGTCTTTATGTCAGATATTGTGCCCATAAACCAGGGATCTGAATGTATGAAAGTTAAGAGGTCAGTTGAGCAGATTCCCAGGGAAGGAGAGGGGGGTGTAGTCAGGGTGAGAAAGGAGGAAGGGGAGGGTCAGGCTCAAACTTCCTAAGAATCCAAGGCAGTTCAAGGAGCTACTTCTACTCTCCAGTCATTCATTAATGTTCAGCAAGCATTCAGTGGGCACCCAGGGAGCGCCAGGATTCCGGTGGAGACAGATGATGAGAAGATAGATAAAGCACAGGTTTTCTGCAGAGACCTCACAGGCAAGAAGAAGCAGCCATTAGAACTCAGTCCTGAATCTCCTCTGAGTGTTCAGGGCAAATTTGGGAAAGGCATATCCTCAAGCACCCCTTGTCACTCTCCCCATAGCCTGGGGCTCTGGGCCACCTCAGTTGGGAGAAAGGGGAGACAATAGCATGGGGTGAAAAAAATAGGTGAATGTGTCCTGAGGATGGAAGCACAAACATGCAGGCCCCGGAGCCAATCAGGAAAACCTCTCAGAAACTGGGAAGGAAGAGTGGCAGCTCAGTCTACTGGGGACAGGGCACCCTATTACTGCACACAGAAAGAGGAGAAAGGAGACAAATGAAATGCCTTAGGAAAGAGAGAGCAGGAAAGAGAAGGTCTGGGTCCCCAGGGAGCCAACTAGCTGTGGAGAAGGACAAAAGGGATGTGAATCCTGAAGACTTACAGAGAATGGCTTGCAGCACAACGGAGGCGACCAGGACCAGTGACAGGCAGATTATTGCCACGCGGAGGATGAGAGGTTTCCTCAGGACCAGAGATGGATCCTGCTTGGGAGGAGGCTCTGGAAGAAGAATCAAAGTTCTGTTAAGGACAGCAAAGAGTGGGTTTGGACCCAGAGCACAAAACAACAACTGGTGCTTGCCTCGGGGCCAGAGGGAGATATTCTGTTTGTCCACAGTGAAGTGCGCATCGGGGACCTCCATCTCTGTGGCCTTCATCCCCCACACTCATGCATAGGTGCTTCTGGCCGCCTGTCCCCCCAAGCACGTTTTATCCAGAGAAAACAGGAAGTGATCCCACAGCAGGTCACTATGTCATCCTGAAGTTCCCCATTCCTGGCTTAGATACCTGGCCAGACCAAGGCCACAGCTTGGTCTCCTCAAAGCTCTGAGTTTTCAGAAAGAAATCATTTGTCTTCCCTGGGAGTCTGTGGATGGACACTTTAACCATCTTGCCTCAAAGCTATCCCATTTCTCTTGTAAAGTTTCCTTCATCTATCATCCGCCCACCCATCCTTATACCCCACAAAGAGATATCAAGTGTCTTCCAGGCACCAAACTCTGCTCCAGGCACAGGGAAGCAAAGATGGACGGCTCACTCAAGCAACTCAACATCTGAAAGGAAATATAGACCTGAGCAAAGGAATTGTAATACAATGTGCCAAGCATAACAATGGAGGAACATGTACAATTCAAAGGAAGAGTAATGACAAAATGTTCCAGGTACAGAGATGGGCATATGCAAAACAGGGTAACATAATGCCGCACGGAATGCCTGGGAAATTTTAAGTAGATGTTGCTATGTGAGTATAAAGTATATGACAGAAGGCAGGAGGTGTGGAGCTAACAAGGTGCCTGGGGTCAGATCATGAAGATCCTTTTAGATCATGTTGAGGAACTTGACTTCTGTCTTGTGGATAATATGGAGCCAATAGAAAGCTTCAGGAAGGGAAGAAAGAAGCACAGGAACATTATAGAAAGATCACTCTGATTGTGGAGGAGCATAGATCAGGCTGCAGGAATCCTGGAAGCAGGGAGACCAATTAGGAGACAATTTCAATAAAGCAGTCTGCTTTATTTTGTTAAGGCATCTTAGCTGATGCAGTACCCTTTTTTAAAATGCAGTTTAGAGAGTGAAAATATAATTGTAAGATGTAGGTTTTCCTCCCTGCTTCCTGTAGTTGTTAGTACCTCCAACAGAGCGGAGAGGCTGAGTAGCATCAGACTAGGAACTGGGGTTTTTTCCTCTCTCTCTCTCTCTCTCTCTCTCTCTCTCTCTCTCTCTTTTCTTTCCCTTATTCTATTTTCCTACCTCCTGTCTCCTTCTCTACAACCTGAACTAGAGAGTTCCATATGTGAGAGATGTTTAAGGAACAAAGGAGATGATTTAGGGCCCAATGAAGGACTAAATGTTCTCCTGAAAAATTTCTCATGCTTAAAAGAAGTCTGCCAAATCTGAGTAACCTGGCACATAGCAAACTTTAGACAAGTATTTCTCAGAAAGTGGGAAAGAGGAAAGGGAGAAAATGGAGGGAGAAAAGAAGGAGAAGAAAGGGAAAGAAGATGTTACAGATAATTGGATGAATGGATGGATGATCAGTGGATGAATGAATGAATGAAGAATGGATGATGGATGGGTAGGATGATGGAAGAATTCTTGGATGGGAGAACGGAGTATTTAGTGAAAGAGTGAAAGAAGAGAAGATTAATGGATGGATGGATAGATAGAGGATGGATGGATGAATAGATGATAAGTGAGCAGAAGATTTGATGGTTGATCAAAGCTTAGAAGGGCTTGGAATATTCTGCTTCTGGGTTTTCTTGCTTGGTACCCAGTCTAAGCCCAAAGTCACCCCAGCCTTTCTGCTCCTGTTTCCTGGCCCTATATCTACAATCTGTCAGTCCTGAGGTAGAAAATAATCCAAGTTACACAAGATTCCTTCAGGTGTCCCAGGCTCCTCCTGGGGCATTTGATAGAAGTTGCCACAAAATACATCTTGGGAGTATCTGGTCTCTTCCACTTCTGACAAGAAATTGACTTTTCCCAAATCACTATTGGTTTGTAGCATGAGTTCTGGATAGGGCCCCTGGATACCTCCTTAGTAGTCCTAGGAAAAAAATCAAGGTTAGGTAGCAATTACTCCTAGTGATGGAAATGGAGGCCTCAGGTGGATATTCTGCTGATTGCTGAGCAAAAGGCTGGCCCAGCAGGAGGAAGCTAAGCAAGAAACAGGAAATCCTGGGTTTCCAGAGGAGCCGGACATAAAAGTCCCAAACCAGAAGAAGTTTCATTTCCTTTTTGAGGAAGGAGTGATTCACAAGCTATTTTCCTATGGCCATGCTCATCTGCAGGTATTTATTGAGCTCTTCTCCCATGCAAACCTCTGGGTGCTCTAAGTGGTCCCTGGACTAGAAGGAGAAAAGACGGAGCAGGGAGGCAGTTTCCTCAGACACACCTTCCAACCAGGGAAGTAGACAATTTTTTGTGAACATTCAGGAGATTATCTGTTTTTCCTAAGTAAAGAGGAACTTTGGTCTAACCTAGAGTGACCAAAAATCACTACTGTGATAAGAGAAAGGGAAGTCTGTGCTCATTTCTCTCCATGATCCCAGGGTTCTAAGACCTTCTCTGGATAAGGGTGAAGGAAGTTTGACCACTTTCCCCACTTCTTGGGGTGAAACAGCTTTATGCTTGAAGGAGGATCATGGACACAATCAATGAGAATAAAAAAATAGACTTCAGTTGTTTGAAATGTCCCAGTAGTGCTGAGAGTTACCTCCAAGAAGTGGTAATCTAAGTTCCTCCAGTCAAGGCATGAAGAACATGAGAGTGAACAACAATCTGGGGAGTAGAGACAGTAGAAGACAAGAGGGAGGGAAGAACAGGGTAGAGAGAAGAGAGGAGAATGACTATGCAATTAGAGAAAATGACCATTACATCTGGCCAGAACTGACCCACAGTCCTCAGAAAGGTTAGTATACATACATCAATTACCTAGTTTTGTTGGCTGAGAGAGTCTAGAAATGATAACACTCCAGTAGCAACAAACACACTTAACACCAATATCTTGGCTTCTCCAAAAAAAGATACCAGGGATCTTTGGAGAAATTGATGATTCTAAGGTTATATTAGGGAGAATTCAGATACGCCTGGAATATCTCGTGTACCAAAAAATAAAGAAGTGCTCGAAAAACAAAAGGATAAACAACAGGATGAGAGTGTGTCAAAATGACACAAGAGCCAATCTGAAAGAATTCCCAGTGGCCAAAGTTGGAGCTATTTGGGCAACAAATGGTTTATAAACCAAAATATAAAATAAACCTACATGAGTCCAAGCTAATTTAAATAAATAGAGCAGAAAGACAAATTTTCCTACAGGAGAATCCCAAATAATACACATAGATATTCTTCCCTTCAGGAGGTGGTGCTTAATTCTCTCCTTCCCTCAATAGGCTTTTATCCTGAAATCTTATAAAATTTACTAATTAATGCTAACAATTTATCTGTAGATGCTTTAGGGTTTCCTATGAATGGAATCCTATTATCTATGATTAATGTTATTTTTATTTCTATATTCCCAATTCTACTTTTTAGTTCTCTTGCCTTATTGCATTGGCAAGGACCTCCAGTTGTTGAATAGAGATGGTGAATTGAGGCATCTACATCTCATTTCTAGTCTCAAAGGAAAAGCTTTCAACATTTCAAATGAAGACTTCAATTAAAATGAACTAATCACTGCATTATGCATTTCCTATCTACTGCTCATCTACTTCTCCACAGAAGATAGGGTGTTTTGCTTCCTATATTAGTTTCCTCTTGTGGCTATAACAAATTGCCACAAACTCGGTGACTTAAAACAATACAAATTTATCTTACATTTCTTAATGTCATGGAACACCAAAGAGAATCCCCAGGTATGAAACTGTCCCTTTAACCACACTGGTCAGGAGTTAGCACTGGTTCCTCAACAAGAAGGAACTGAAGATGATGGCAGCATAACCCGTGACAAGGATTTTATAATTCATTCATTCATATCACATTGCTCCAGGCCCAGTTCCCCTCTCCTTCTGGGGGAGGGAGGTAATGGAATGAGAACTGATCTCTCATGTGTACATACAACCTATAACATATTCTAAGCTCAAACCCACAAAAGGAACAGGACTTCTAAAAACACAAAATCCCACAATAATATATGCAATATTACAACAGGACATTCTATCCTCTACAAATTAAAATCAGCAGGCCAACAAATTATGCAACCCTGACAAATGCCCACATTCTAGTGAATCAGAACACTTCATTTTATACATGAATGTTGGGCAGGCTCCCCTCAACTTTCCTTGCCAACTTTAACAACAGATTTTTCTCCAAATATTTATTTTTTTTAAAAAAAAATATTTTTTTAGTTGACAATAGACTTTATTTTGCTTATTTATATGTGGTGCTGAGAATCAAACCCAGGGCCTCACACAGGCGAGGCAAGTGCTCTACCACTGAACCACAACCCCAGCTCTCCAAACATTTCTGTTTTGTTCTTTCTCCGAAAGTAAATTAGATAACCATTCCCAGTTGCAATTCAATACTTTTGTTTCTTTTTAAAAATATTTTTAGTTGTATATTAACACAATGTATTTATTTACTTTTATGTGTGCTGAGGATCGAAGCCAGTGCCTCATACGTGCAATGCAAACACACCACCACGGAGCTACAACCCCAGCCCTATGCTTTTGTTTCTTTAACTGTCTGACTAAGTTTGCAAACTTCTTTCCCTTACCAAGCTCTTGAGCCGGCTCTGTAGTTATCAGTCTCCCTAACTGGAACATAAACCTTCACTTTTCTCCCCAGTCCCCTAAATTATCCCTGCAGTACTGTTTTCAACCAAGCCCCTTACAATGAGTGGCTTCCATCTACAGCTATTGTGGACACACACACACACACACAAAACAAAATGGATGATGACATTGCTTCTCATTCATTCACTCACACATTCATTTATTCATCAAGAGAGATTTCTGAAGTGTCCACTGTATGCCAAGCTCTATGCTAGATGTAAACTTTCAGCCTTGAGTAAATCAGCTATGGTCCCTGCTCTGCAGAAGAGCACAATTCTTTCTGGATAATTCTTGGCCACCTTGTAGATAAGAAAAATAAAGGGCTGGTGGTGTGGCTCAGTGGTAAAGCGCTTGCCTAGCCTGTGTGAGTCACTGGGTTTGATTCTCTCAGCACTGCATATAAATAAATTAAATAAAGGTCCATTGATAACTAAAAAGAAAAAGAAAGCACATCCCTGACAAAGCCCAAAACAATAGCAAAATGTAGTGTGAAGTGTTGTCAAAATGACATTTTTCCAAACAAGTTTTATTAAAACACAAGGCAAAGAATCATATAGTTACATGTTTTTGTTTCCTACAAATAAATCCATTTCTCACAATATAGCTGCCTTTCAACTGGCCCACAAAGCACAGACTCCACGCTCACACTTCTCCTCCCCTTCCCCAGGTCAGGCAGGAGGAGAATGAGAGCTACAAGTCTAGGAATTACTGCAGTGATGTTCAGTCTTAGGTACACATATTTAAAAATGTCAGCACCCAACCCCAGAGAGTGTGACTAACCAGGGTCAGTTGGGGCCTAGGCATCAGTATTTTTAATAATTGTCTAGGTGAGTTCTACAGAAGAAAGGCTGAAAACCAGCAATCTGGTGGGAAAACATGTATCCTATGGCAGAATTCCTAGTTCTGCCATATACTAGTTGGTTGGATGACACAGGGGAGCCTCTGCTATCTTGACAGTTCCAGTGAAGTAAGGTAACTTTATGTGGAAACATCCAACTCAGAGCCTCATAACAAAAGTCATTCGGTCAAGATGATTGTTGAATGAAAATATCTGATGGTTCTTGCCCAGAGTTAACAATCTTGAACTAGAATGAGAAGAGAGAAGTAAGCCATCTTGTGGCCAACATTTAGACCTCCAGGGTCCATAATAATTAATCCATGGCTGCAAGTATGTCCAGGGTCTTTTCAGAGCAATCCACTGCCCATCCATCACACACACAGAACATTCCAAGGGAATCAAGGCACACCCAAAATCACGCACCAGAGAGCCATTCAACAAGTTTACATACAGCATGCTTTCTGGATGCCAGGCCCTACATAGATGGTGAACACAGAGTGAGGCATTTACAATAAATGTGACACAGATAAGTCCCTCCCATGCTGGGTTCAGCGCCCTGAAGGGAAAGCACTTGGAGTCATCAGAGCATGTAAAAGAGAACAGCAGGGATTAGAGAAGGCTCCCCTGAGAAGAGCCAGTTGAGCAGAGATCTGAGGGAAAAGTAGGAGTAAACTTTTATGGCAGAGAAGGTAATTCCTGGAAAAGTGGGGTCCTAAGAGAATGTGGCACCCTGAAAGGAAGAAGGAAGGTCAGAGAAACTGGGACAAAGAGATGGCACCCCATGGTCTTAGAGAACAAGGTTTCTGGAGCCAGATTACCTTCTCAAATCTGGATTGGCTACTTTCAAGACAGAACTCTATTTACAACGTTTCTTAAGGCCTCTGTGATACAACCACCTTGTCTGTAAAGCAGGTGCAATGATATCAACCTCATGGGGATGATAGGGATTCAATGAGTTAATACAAGCACCAGTATATAGATAAATGGTCTATAATTATTAAGAGTAAAGACAGCTCTACTTCTCTACACTCAGAGGTAGGAGTACTCAACTATCTAGTAATTCATTAATTATATTTGACCCTTTTTATCAGGAACAGGATGATGAATTGGCCCAGCTCAGCGGAACAGTTTTGTCCCACATCAATACTCACCAAAGAGCCTCCCAGAAGAGGACACTCTCAATAATCACTGGACTTGATGATTCTAAGGTTATTTTGCTTGGCCTTTCCATGATTACTCAGTGGGCTCATGATCAAAGTGTTGATCATACACTGAAGGTGTGCATGGGCTCCACAGCATGGGTCTCACCTCCCCAAGGCTGACATTGCTGAGGGCCCAACCTACCAACCCGGCAGCTAACTGTGAGCCCTCAAAATGGTACCATCTCTCAGCTGGGGATATAGCCCAGTTGGTAGAGTACTTGCCTGGCATACATAAGGCCCTGGGTTCAATCCCCACCACACACACACACACACACACACACACAATGGTACCATTCCCTTGATGGATTAAAATGCTACCTAGTGTCAAGTTGATTATATTGGTACCCACCTTCATGGAGGGGGCAATGCCTTGTCCTTCTTAACAAAGAAATTTGCTTTTGAGTTTGGATTTATTTTCACTTCTTGCCACATTCCTGCCAGCAACATTATCCATAGTCATTTATTGAATGTTATGGCACTCCACACAACACAGCTTTTTTTTTCCCCTAGTATTGGGGATTAAACCCAGGCGTGCTCTACCACTAAGATAGATCCCCAGCCCTTTTTACTTTTATCATTTTAATTTAAAGTAGGATCTTACAAAAGACTGGGCTCAAATTTGCAATCCTCCTGCCTCAGCCTCCTGAGTAGCTAGGATTACAGATGTATACCACCACACCCAGCCTATTTTCTAAGAAGCTTTTTTTGAAGTTTTAAAAAAAAAAAAAAGTAACAGACTCATGCCTATAGGTTTCACTGAATTTATCACCCAGATAAATAGCTTGCCTTATAGACTAGTGGACCAGTTCATCAATGAGTCAGTTATCAGCTGGAAGACAAGGCCTTGAAAAGTCAGGGAGCTGTTCTATGCGTATAGCACATGCTTTAAAACAGGACTGCTGCTTCCTCCAAAATCCATTGATCTGAGTTTTTATTTACTTTTTTTTTAAATGAATATAAGGGGACCTCTATGACTAAGGCTCCCTAAGGAGCTGACAGTTGGAGGCCATCTGCTGACAGCACTCCCAACAGTGAGCAACAGGTTCTTATTTGAAGGAGGATCTAGAAAGTGTATCTCCATGTTGACTACATAAGATAGTTGACCCTGAGATGCAAAGGAAGGAAAGCCACTCCCAGTGGAGCACATCAGTAATCCCAACTGCTTAGGAGGGTGAGGCAGGAGGCCAAGTATGAGGCCAGCCTGGGCAACTTAGCTAGATACTATCTCAAAATAAAACTTTTAGCCAGGAGTGGTTGTGTATGCCTGTAATTCCAGCAGCTCGGGAGGCTGAGCCAGGAGGCTCACAAGTTCTAAGCCAGCCTCAGCCATTTAGAGAGGCTCTAAGTGACTAACTGAGACCCTGTCTCTAAATAAAATACAAAAAAGGGCTGGGGTGTGGCTCAGTGGTTAAGTGCCCCTGTATTCAATCCCCAATACCAAATAAATAAAAAATTTTAAAGGCTATAGATAAGCCAGGCACAGTGGCACAAGCCTGTAATCCCAGAAACTAGATAGGCTGAGTCAAGAGGATCACAAGTTTGAGGCCAGCCTCAGCAATTTAGCAAGGCCCCAAGCAACTTAAACATGACCCTGTCTCAAAATAAAACATTAAAAGAGTTGAGGATATAGCTCAGTGTTTAAGTGTCCTTGGGTTAAACACTCAGAGAGAGAGAGAGAGAGAGAATTTGCTGACACATAAATGGGAAGTAGTGAGTATCCATTAAGATGGCACCCAATGATCCCTGCCTCTTGATATTCATATCCTTGTGAACTGAGAGCATGACCCTCCCCCACCAGTTAAGTCTTCAGGTGAGACCACAGCCCCAGACAATGATTTGACCAGAATCTCAGGAGAGAACTTGATCTGGAGGTACCCAGCTAAGCCCACAACTGTATACCTGAATCACCAACATTATAAGGTAATAAATGTTTGTTGTTGAAAGACAATAAATTTGGGGATAGTATGTTATGCAGCATAGATGGCTAAGACAAGGGACAAGGAGGGTCATGACTAGACCCCAAGCAGTAGATACCTTGTGTCTGTCCACTTAGTTCAATCTGTAAAGTTTGGAATTCTTCTGGAAACCTTAACAAACCCAATGACTTATAGGCTGAACCAAAAATGAAGTTGTGGTTCATGCCACCAAGTAAGGAACCCAGACAGTTGATGTAGTGGCTAAAGGGGAAAGGAAAGCAGAATAAATGGTTATGGAAGGAAGTCATATGGCCTCATGAACACAGCAGAAATGAGAGCTAAAGCCACTCCCAGTCTTTCCTTCTTACTGTGTCATGTGTGTTTTTATATCATTAATTTCACTTTAATTATTTTTCTTCTTCTCATTTACCACTGGATATAATGGAATCATGACAGATCTAGAGGAAGGAAATCACACCCTCCGGGATCCTGGATTTGGAGCTGGATGTGATAACTTAAAAGACAGTGGGTTTCCTGGCGAGGATGTGGGGAAAAGGGTACACTTGTACATTGCTGGTGGGACTGCAGATTGGTGCAGCCAATTTGGAAAGCAGTATGGAAATTTCTTGGAAATCTGGGAATGGAGCCACCATTTGACCCAGCTATTCCCCTTCTTGGTCTATTCCCTAAAGACCTAAAAAGAGCATGCTACAGGGACACTGCTACATCGATGTTCATAGCAGCACAATTCACAATAGCAAGACTGTGGAACCAACCTAGATGCCCTTCAATAGACGAATGGATAAAAAAAAAATGTGGCATTTATACACAATGGAGTATTACTCTGCATTAAAAAATGACAAAATCATAGAATTTGCAGGGAAATGGATGGCATTAGAGCAGATTATGCTAAGTGAAGCTAGCCAGTCCCTAAAAAACAAATGCCAAATGTCTTCTTTGATATAAGGAGAGTAACTAAGAACAGAGTAGGGACGAAGAGCAGGAGAAGAAGATTAACATTAAATAGGGATGAGAGGTGGGAGGGAAAGGGAGAGAGAAGGGAAATTGCATGGAAATGGAAGGAGACCCTCAGGGTTATACAAAAGTACATACAAGAGGAAGTGAGGGGAAAGGGAAAAATAATACAAGGGGGAGAAATGAATGACAGTAGAGGGGGTAGAGAGAGAAGAGGGGAGGGGAGGGGAGGGGAGGGGGGATAGTAGAGGATAGGAAAGGCAGCAGAACACAACAGACACTAGTATGGCAATATGTAAATCAATGGATGTGTAACTGATGTGATTCTGCAATCTGTATATGGGGTAAAAATGGGAGTTCATAACCCACTTGAATCAAAGTGTGAAATATGATATATCAAGAAATTTGTAATGTTTTGAACAACCAACAATAAAAAAATTAAAAAAAAAAAGACAGTGGGTTTCTTGCTCTTGGAAAGAGGATGTGTTTGCAGTTTAATAAAACACAGCTTCACCAGTCCAAGTGACACAGCCTGAAAAGGGCTGTAGAGAGACTTGTCCTTTCTGGCTATCCAGAATACTTTTCATAGTAAAGACAAATCTCAAACTCAGTGGTAGATGGGACCCCAATCCCTAGTCAGAGGACAAAGAGAAATAGTTCCCGCCCCCAACTACCTGGTAGCTGGATCTCAGGCATATTACCAGGCTCAGGTATTCAGATGCCACTATTATTGTGTGAGTGAGACAATAATGCACTGTTTCAGAGACGTCTGAGTTTCTTTAAGAACATTTTGAGAGTCTTCTTTGATCTTCCTTTGTTCTGCCCATTTCCCAACCATTCCCATTGAGTCTGAGAGTAAATGGTCACCTTACTAGTAAATTTCTTTTTTCTTTTTTTTTTTTTTTTTGGTACCAGAGATTGAACTAGAGACAGAGTCTCATTGAATTGCTTAGCACCTTGCTTTTGCTGAAGCTGGCTTTGAACTTGCAATCCTCCTGCCTCAGCCTCCAGAGCTGCTGGGATTACATGCATGCACCACTGAGCCCAGCTCCAATAAATTTCCTTTTTATGGTTAAATTATGTAGGTATGGCTTTGCTGTTGCCTAAAAGCCCTGAATAATACACCCACCACGATATTAACTCTTTTTAAGACTGACCTAGGCTTCCTCAACTGTTGCATGGAACACTAGTCCAGAAAAGTGCTCCACCCAGAAAAGTTCCAAAATAAAGGAAGTTTGTAAAGTATTCCACACAGTATTTCTTTCTTGGTGATTCATGGTAACTGGGAACACATTAAATGTTTTAAGAAGCTTGATGTTTCTATACCAGATTTCCTTTGTCATTTTGCTTTTACATCTCACTTAGTAAATGATACTTCTCACTCCGAAACACAGTGGCTGAAATTTAAGGAAAGAAAAAAGATAGGTTGCAGTTCCTTTTGATTTCCAAGTTTCAGTTTGTTCTTCGAGGTCTTAGCACTTCCCAGCTGAATCACACAATGAAACCATGACCCCTTTAAAGGAGGATTTCCTACCTACATAATATCATCACTATGCTGTTGATTATCTCCACCTCCCCACTAACTTCAGAGGCTTCCAAAGACATTTATAAAGTAATTTTATTCCAGAATCTGTTAAAGATTTCTCTGTTCTGTGTCAATGATCACCTAACTCTCTTATTATTACAAAATGAATAGTTGCTTTATAAAATGTTTTAAAATATAGCCAGTTCCATTTTTAACCTTTAGAATAAAACTTTTCTTCGCCATTTAAACTTATTCTTTCAAATTACCTTGTGGCAAATTACCTTTTGGCAAGTCCTATTGAGATTTTCAACAGAATTTTTGCAAAGCTGTAAAATGATTTAATGAGATATGATGTCCTTAAAATAGTCTTTATATCCAGATGTACATTATATCTATTTCTTTTACTTACATCTGTCTATCAATATACCTTTGGCTTTCTTCTTGTAAGTCCCAATTCTCTTTTTTTTAAAGGGAAAAACATAAAACTATTATTATTTTTAGATAATATGATTTTTTACCTATAAAATCCATAGGAAGCATCTGGAATAATTATTTAAATTAAGAGAGTTCAATATCCATATGGTTCTGAAATAACCTACATGAATAAATTTCCTATATGCCAAAATCAGCTCATTTAAAAATATGGATACTTAGAGAAATTGGAGGGATTCAGATATGTTTAGGAAGAGGATTAATAAGACTTGGTTAAGGGGTTGTGTTTTAGTCAGCTTTTTCACTGCTGTGACTAAGAGACCCAGCCAGAGCAATTGTGGAGGAGGGAAAGTTTATTTGAGGTCTCACAGTTTCAGAGGTCTTAGTCCACAGAAGGCCAGCTCCATGCCTTGGGGCTCAAGGTGAGGCTGAACATCATGGCAGGAAGAGTATGGTGGGGCTAGGGATGTGGCTCAAGCAGTAGCGCGCTCACCTGGCATGCGTGCGGCCCGGGGTTCGATCCTCAGCACCACATACAAACAAAGATGTTGTGTCTGCCAAAAACCAAAAAAAAATAAATATTAAAAAAAAAAGAGTATGGTGGAGGAAAGCGGCTCACATGGTGGTCAGGAAGCAGAGAAAAGACTCTACTCACCAGATACAAAATATATATCCCAAAGGCACACCCCTAGGGACCCACCTCCTCTAGCCACAACCTGACTGCCTTCAGTTACCACTCAGTTAACCTCATCAGGGAATTAATTCACTGATTAGATTAAGACTCTCATGACCCAATCATTTCTCCTGTAAACCTTCTTGCATTGTCTTACACATGAGCTTTTGGGGGACACCTCACACCCAAACCACAAAGGCTTGGTATAAAAGAGGTTGGGTGCATGAAATGTTTTGGAGCTCCACATGGCCTTCTCCCCATGTCACTCTGAAGGAGAAGAACCAAGTTGGATTATATAATCTCATTTCAATGCAGGGGTCCAAATTTGGGGCTCTAGGTAATTCTTCCCAAGATTCTTGGCATTCCTAGTTTTAGCGCTGCTATATGATCTTTGCCACTGTGTTCTTTCATTTTGGTTGGCTGGAAGGAAGTTTGGTTAGCTACTAGCTCCTACCCCACCATTGTTTCCAGAAATCTGCCTGTAAGATTCTCTGCAGCTGTTCTCCCTCACTCTTTCCTAGTTGTTTTGATAAACGAAGAGGAAAGATCAATTGCCAAAATTACACGCTGAAACCCAAAGGAAGTGTGAAGATTTCAAATAGTGGTAAAGGAGAATGGAAGAAGTTCACCAAAGACAAGGAAATGGACAGGAAGCTCTGAGACCACAGAGTCATAGTCACCCTGAAATTCAAGGCAGCCCAATAAATGCCAAAAGTTCTCAGACCCTTTGGATAAGGAATCCAGAGTATGCACAATTAGACAAGGAAAATGCCAAAGCTATTTTTCTGAGTTAACTTAAAACCTTGCAAGTTATACCCTTGGATAAAACATATATTTCAATGTAAGCATCATTATTAGGGCATCAACTTATTGGGCAACAACCAGTCAGAATTATAGACTTTTAAGCATTAAAACTTAACACTTTACAGTACATAACAACAATCCCTGAAGTACAGACATCTTAAAAGACTCCTTTGTTATTTGAAAATAAAACGAAACAGGATTATATGCTTTCAACAAGTCTCCCCTCTGGGCAGGAGAGTAAAACTGATGTTCTTTGTGCATATTCTCAATACATTTCCTTATCAAAACTCATTTCAAATAGATCTGCTTCCCTATAGTCTTGTGGGAGAGGAAAGTTCTTATGTTTCTAAGATCTGTTTTTATGAATACCATTCTCAACATTAATCCTATACTCAAAGTTAAGGCTATTAGCCCAAGAAAAAGTCCTGAGAAAATGAAAGAGTAGAAGAGACTTTTAAACAAAAAAGAATATACAGCGGTGTGCTCACAGATGTTTAACAAGTGGCCCTGTGGTTCTAGAAGAGAAATGCTGATGTGTATGCAGCGTTTGCCAATTGCCATTGTGTAAATATTCCCACCATGGCAGGTTTCAACTTGACACCACTCCCTGAATGCAGAGTTGAGAAGAGAAGCACGCTACAGTCTTTCAAGAACCTGAAAGAACCAATTCAAACACACCACTAAGGCACAAGTAGTGTTTTCCTCCTACGACTTCAATCTGTCCAGTTGTGTGGCTTTTCTCCAACACTGGTCTCCAGGAAGGAGAGGAAAGGGAGCTGGCTGTAGGTTTGGGATGAAAGGACAGGAGTACTAGGAGTATGACCCTGTTAAATGCTATCAGAAAGACCCAGAGTAGAGAAAAGATTCAACAACCTCTATGAAATGGAAGTCTGAGACCCCCATCCCTCTTGGAGATTTTTCATTCCCAGAACTTGTTGGTCCCTTTTCACCAGTTCCAACCAACAGCATGCTGTTTCTTGTTACAAGTTCTGCCTATAAACACCAGAACGAACTGTTCCTCTTCCCTGGCCACAAAAGGCCTGGCTGTCCCCACCACCACAGTGCCTTGACGTGAGCATGGCTCCTTTTCCTGAATGTGGTCTATGATCATCTTCTCCAAAGACGGTGACTTGATAGGAAAACCCCTAGTTCCTGGGTACTTTCTTTGGAGCAAGAACCACCAGGACATAGAGACCTGTGTTTGGCTACCAGGGAGAGGGTGGGGAAGCAGCTGTATGTCTACAACGGAGCCAAAACCCTTTCCATTTACATTGGATTTGATTGTCATGAATCTTTAGTTTCCTTTAAGCTAGAACTGCCTCATCACCACCACATCTCTCTCTCTCTCTCTCTCAAACACACACACACACACACACACCTCTTTTTATCTTTCATGATAGTGACATATTAGAGAGTCTGTGCCAGTTGCTCATAGAATGTTCTGGATTTGTCTATTGTTTCTTCGGGATTAGACTCAGATGGTTTTATTTTAAAGATGTTAGTACATCTTGACAGTACCTCGTGGGCAGGGCACTAAGCTGTGACTGAGCTGGAAGCCGAGCAGGTGTGTATCAACCACTGCCCAACATGGCCTCCAGGTGCCTCTGGGCTCCACAGCCCTGAAGCTGCTCAAGTCTTGAGCCCTCCCCAGCTAGAACAATAATGGAGAATTTTCTGGGCAGCAAGGGGTCCAGAGCTACTGTGAACAAGTGTTTGGTGCCTTCTGGTAGCAATGTCCAAACCACAGAGCAAATGTGTCTTGAGGGAGGACATAGAAACCAGGAAGCCACTCCGTGCAGAAGCCCCTGTTCAAGGGACCCCCGACTAAGACCAAGAAGATGACCCATGAGCCAGAAAGACCATTTTCTTCCAATATTACCCACTGGATGTATATCCTTGGGGACTCTATCGTGGGCCCGCAGGACCAGACCTGGCTGTCTCCACCACTGTGATGCCCTGAGATGGGCATGTTTAACAGTCCTTTTTCAATGTGGCCTATGGTCACCTTCTCTAGGATGGGTGACTTATTCCCTTCACCTGGAATACCAACCACACCCAGCTATGTGGGGAATAACTGTACATTTACTCCGTTTACTCTGTGAATCCAGAGAATAGGAACTGGATGCAAATCTACTAAGATGCCCTAGGACTCCTCCAGGGATATCCTCTAAGCCATCCTACTTCAAAACTAAAGCAGTCAAATAAAGACTTCTGCTTCTGGCCAAGAGGGGGTAACAGACCATGTTCACTCTTCTACTCGAGAGGATGAAAACGAAGCAATGGTTTCAAGACACTAAAAAATGAAGGACAGTGGTCCCGGAGACAAAGGTAACAAATGAGGTGAGCCCCGTGATCACCTCAGCTTACTGCCTGGGGAGTTTCCAGCTACAACACAGGAGGAAGGACAGGCAGAGCCAGGAAGGTCCCTGAGCTGAGGAGACAGAACTGAGAGTCCAGGGAGAGCAGGGTCACCAGGAACATAGGACAGAGCCTAAGTTGCAAGAGCTGCACAGACCTAGAACTCCAGAGACCTGCAAGGGGTCCACCTCAAGTACCCAGCAAGAACTGATCAGCACGTGTGTGTGAGGGGAGTACCTGAGGTGGGGACGGACCTACTCAAAAGGATTGGAAGGAATAGAGGCTGGAAGTAGCACCAAGACTAGAACAGTGTCTGTTCCCATCAACCAGACTAGAAAACTCATAATTCACAGGGCCTTGGGTGAAGAGCTCAGAAAGCTATTGCCTTACCTGTAGAGGAGGCTTATCCCTGGGTGGACCAGCTCCCAAACCTACCTCACAGATCATAACAGTTAGACCAGAAAGGATCTGTGACAGACATGAAAGTGGTCAGAATCAAAATGGAGTCGCTCATGTCAACCCTAACAACAACAAAAAAAAAAAAAAGGAAAGAAAGAAATGAATTCATGAGGTTATGAAGGAAGGGTTCTTACACATGATTCCCTGATAGCAACTCTCATAGAAGACCCTGCCAGAACCACCATCTTGCCCAGAGACCACTGCAATCTTATACAAAATTTATTTCTACAAGGACATCTGCCTGGCAACTGTCTGTTCAACTTCCAACTAACACCACTGTTGTTACAAATTACTGTGGCCAAGGATTGTTGTTTCAAAATATCTGATGTAATCTTCCTCATTCTTAACTTTAAAAAAATTTCCCCTTAGACTTAGTGGCACAAACTCATAATGCCAGCTACCCTGGATACTGAGGCAGGAGGATCATAAGTTCAAGGCCAGCTCTGGGCAATTTAGCAAGAGCTGGCCTCAAAATAAAATTTAAAAAGGGCTGGGGATGTAGCACAGTGGTAGAGCACTTGCCTACCATATGTAGGGCCCTTGGTTCAATTTCCAGAACCCAAAAGGAGAAAGAAAATTAAAAACCACTTTCCCTTACCTCAGTCTCTCTGAATGTGTTAATGGTCACCACAGCACATGTATTTCTAATGCTCTGCTATTTCCAAATAAATAGTATTATTCTTTGGAGGATTTCTTTCTGATTATTTTTTTGAGGTTGACATTCCTATTATCAAGTAACATAACCGCATCTCAAAATAAAGCAAAAGAGATTCATAAGTACCCCAAAATATCAAGTCCCCAAAAAGGACAAATTCAAAATGATTAGCATTTAATCAGTTACCAGGCCTGAAAGGAGATAGGAAAACAAGACCTACGATGAGAAAAATCAGTCCACTAAGATCAACATCAGAACCACCAGAGAAGGAAGTTCAGATAGACATTATCGCTGTGTCCCATATGTTCAAAAAATTAAGCAGGGGCATGAAGAAATTAAGCAAAAAGACCCATGGGGAGCTTCTAGAAAAGCCGCTCAGCAACACTGGGGGACCTGGACTGGCCCCACCGGGGAGGAAAAGTTTAAAAGGGGCTTTGATTCTTGAGCAAAAGGAATGCATCTCCAGGTCCCCTGAGAGGCAGATGCCAACACAGAATTCAACACACATTAGTTTTATTAGGGGAGATCCTGTGAGGACATCTGGAGGGCGTTGGAGGAAGCTGGGAGGAGAGAGCCCTCAGACCAGTCTAACCCGAGTGAAGGAAAAAGGAAAAATTGGTGGAAGTGTCCACTCCCGGCTGCTATTTGTCTAGGAAGTATTCAGCAAGGTCAATGGTGGGGAGGGGCTCTTGAGCTACAGACACCCATCAAAGGAGTTTCATGTCTCCCAAGTGTCCCCTTAGTATCTTGCTTTATGTCCTCACCATCCTCTGCTATGGCTAGGAAGCAGGCCAGGATCACATATTGGTCCCTCCATTTCTCATGTCTAGGAAGAGTGTGGAATCCAATTCCTGAAATCCCTGCCAGGGCTACTGGCCTTATTAAAATCATTGCCCTAGGTACATGTATGATTGCATGAGGGATGTAACTCTACATTGTGAACTACCAGAGAAACAAAAAGTTGTACTCCACTTGTGTACAATGAATTGAAATGCATTCTGCTATCATATATAACTAATCAGAACAAATTTTTAAAAAAGAAAAAGAAAGAAAATGTGGTACACACACATAATGGAATATTAGTCAGCCTTAAAGAAAAATTAAATTATGGATAGCATATGCAGGTAAATGGATGGAACTAGAGAGCATCATGCTAAGTAAAATAAGCCAATTCCCCAAAAAACAAAGCCAAATGTTTTCTCTGATCCATGGGGATGGGGGTGGGGGCGGGTAGGGAAGAAAGAAGGAACTTTGGATTGTGCAGAAGGGAGTGAGGGAGGGGTGGATCTGTGGGGATGGGAACAATGGTAGAATGAGACAGACATTATTCCCGTGTGTGTGTGTGTGTGTGTGTGTGTGTGTGTGAGAGAGAGAGAGAGAGAGATTACTCTACTAGTGTGACTCTACACCACGTACAGCCAGAGGAATGAGAAGTTGTGCTAAATTTGGGTACAATGTGACAAAATGCATTCTACTGTCATGTACAACTAATCAGAATATTAAAAAAAAAAAAAATAGAAAGGAGACCAGTAGAATAGCAGATGGGGATCAGGGGAAGAGAGGGGAGGGAAAGGGGAGGTACTGGAGAATGAAATTGATTAAATTATACTATTTTATTGTGTATATCTATGAATATATTATAACAATATATTATAACAAATCCCACTGTTATGTATAATTATGATGTGCCAATAAAAAAGAAAAAGAAAAAAAAATAAAATCACAATCATGCGATCTCCTTCAGTGACCCATAGATGGCGCCATCACCTATGCCTGGGCACAGAAAGAGCTCCCTCCTTTTTGAGTTTTTGCAGTGAATCTTGTCCTCAGTGTACATTAGTATGACTTGATGATAGTTATAATGAAGTCCTGACCTTTTAAAAAATGTAGCTATTCAGTGGTAAAGTGCCCTGAATTCAATCCCCAGTTCCAAAACAACAACAACAAAACCTAACTACTTATCTCCCAGTACATTGGGCTGGTACAAGTTAGAAACAACTATAAATCTCTTGAAAAATCAGCCAATGGAGACAAAGGAAAATTGCTTAAATAGTAACCTGATCTTAATCAGAACTATCCCTTTGACTAATAAATAATCTGCATAATTCTATTTATCCTTGCTCTAGAGTTAATTTTTAAGTAAGCTTGTTAATCTGCCACAATATCTGTTTAGGATGTCTGTAGGCATGTTTAAAAAAAATATGGGGGGCTACCTTCAGAAGATGAACATAGTGTTTTGCAATCATTTAATGTCTTCAGCCAATTTCTGAAGACAAACGTAGATATAATATTGCTCTTTTATTGTTTTACTAAGTTAAAATCCATTAATGAATAAATTCATGTAAAAACTCAAAAGAAATGTAGCTAGTGGCAGTTGATGAGGCAGAGACAGGAGGATCACACATTCCAGGACCTCGTGGCACGCTAAGCCGTGACACAAGATATAACTGCAATTCCTGCTGATACTGATTCAAAAATTCAGACATCCTACATTGCGTATTTGCGTTCTAAGGGCCGAGGATACCAGCAGTGACTATGACAAACATGCTCATTGTGCTCTTAGTATTCAACTTAAGGCAGATAGCATGTTGTCTTTCTTTTAGTAACTAAAGTGCTAAGGACCAAACCCAGAATTGCCTGAATGCTAGGCAAGCCCTCTACCACTAAGCTCTATCACCTGCCCCTGAAAATTTAAACGAGTGCTGAGGATAAAGTCCAGGGCCTCACGCAAGAGTTTCACCACTAAGCCACACACACATCCCACCCCAGTAATGTCAAGTAGCTCAAAAGGAGTTTGGGTTTGAAGAGCAGGCGGGGTGGGGGCTTGTGGATCTGGAGCACAGCTGAGTAGAGCTGAGTGCACATTTGTTTTGACTCACCATGAAAATCTGGGTCTCACTATGAAAAGCAGGATCTTTTGGGAGCTGGTTGTTGAACATTTAGGCTCACATGCTGAGTTTACTTTACTACTTTTTGCATTTGGTGCATTTTTTCTCTAAGGTTCAGTTTATAAAAAATGTCAACAGAAACTAAATATCACCCAAAGAATGAACGCTTTGTCCCTTCTTTCCTTCTAAGTCTGTTTGCCAGTCTCTCTCTCTCTCTCTCTCTCTCTCTCTCTCTCTCTCTCGCTCTCTCTCTGAAAGCAAAGACCTCTTGCACACTAGGCAAGTGTTCTGACACTGAGCTACATCCCTCTTATTTTGAAAGAACAAAATTTTGGCCTCCAATTTGTAATCCTCCTGCCTCAGCCTCCCAGAGTGGCTTGGGTTTACAGGCATGAGCCACTGTCCCTGGCTCTAATCTATCTTCTGTAAACTACAGACTCTACAATAATGTGGCAACATCATCCTGTACTGTCTGCCTTTCAAATAACAGGCACTGGGTCATGTTCTCCATGCAGCCCCAGGATCTCACTCTGTCCCAATGACAATAAATGACAGGGTGTGAGCACCCAGCATAAGTCAGGGACTTTACCTGAGCCAGCATTTAACCCAAATGATCACCTTTAACCCAAAAGAACACCTTACTCACAACAGCTCTGAGGTGGCCAGTTAGCCCTGTTCCCATTTTTGAGATGGGGAAACTGAAGTACAGAGAGATCAGGCACCTTGTTCAAAGTTACAAAGTGATTTAAGCAGCAAATCTGGTATTCCAACCAGACTCCAGCCTAGCTCTAGCATCCGCTCTGAACCTTAATGGCATGCTCAAATATTTATGAAAATAATTAGTGGTTTAGTTAGCTAATATTAAATGAAATCATCCATCATAGCCCAGAGAATTTAGCTTCTGTGTCCTGAGACCACCTAAGGAAGTCAGAACTTTGAGTCAAGCTGCGAATTTGCAGACTAGTCTAGACCTCAGACTTCTAGACCTGGGTTTGCTCTGAACTCCCCAGAAAGGCACCAAGAGGCCAGGAAATTCACTGGGCTCCTGCAAGTTTAGTATTCTCCAGAGTGTACCCAAGACAAGGGGATGCTCCTCCCTTGCCACCCTGTCCAGAGGTTCTCATTACACAGAAGAAAGATACCAGAAGGAAAGCGCCTCTCGGGGGATGCAGGAGGAAGTCCCCAGCACCACTCATAATGTCCTGTTCAAAAAAGAAACCTGAGCTCAGACTCAAACCTCAATCTGATCAGGCCTCTAAACCAAACACCAGTTAAAGGAAACACACAGCAACACAAACACGCTAATGTAAAAAAAGACACATATAAGAGCCGGGCACAGTGGTGCATGCCTGTAATCCCAGCAGCTCAGGAGGCCGAGGTAGGAGGATCAAGAGTTCAAAGCCAGCCTCAGCAATTTAGCAAGGCCCTAAGCAACTCAGTGAGACCCTGTCTCTAAATAAAATACAAAATAGGGCTGGGGATGTGACTCAATGGTTAAGCACCCCTGAGTTCAATACCGAATACAATACCGACACAAGATCTGGATTCAGAGGTAAGAACCTGTAATACCAGCTACTCTAGAAGCTGAAGCAGGAGGATCACAAGTTTGAGGCCAACGTGGGCAACTTAACAATAGCCTGCCCCTAAAGAAAAAAAGAGAAGGAGAAAAGAAAAATACACATATAAGACAAAATATAAAATATGAAAAATGCCTAGGTATCAGGCAATATAAAGAATAACACTAATTTATAGCAATAATTATATTATTTAAGAATTTTTATTTCATACACATACTAATGTCTTTATAGGAAATAAAATAATTTGAGGAAGAATAATAGGAATGTCAATAAAATGAGTGTGGTCAACTTTTGAATCTGGGTAATGCACACATGAGCTCTTATTATATAATTCTGTTTGTATTTGCTTTAAAATGCTTAATAAAAGGCTAAAATGGAAGAGGCCTCAGCACACTGCCCCAGGCAGCTCTGCAGCCAACCAATCAGAGTTGGGATTATGGATCAGCCTCATCCACTTAACTCTGGCCTGGACTATGGTAACCCTCGACAGATGGATGCCGTGAAACAGAAGGAATCCATGGGTCAAAAAAGTGAGTCAGCTCTGGTAGGGTCAGAAGCCTAACTCTATATTTGTAGAATACAGAATGTGTATTTTCTTTTTTCTATCTTTCTGTTTTCTTGTTGTTCTCCTTCACTCTTTGATAAAATTCTTCTATAAAAATTCCAATTTGGGGGGATGCTAGAGTACTATGCATGAGGCCTGGATTTGATCCCTAGCACTGCAATAAAGGAAAAAATTCCAACTTATCGTTGTGGTTAGAAGAAGCAAGGAAAATTGAGTTTATTGACTGAAAATTGAGTTTATTGAAACCTCTAATCCCTGCTAGGCATGTGGTGGTGCATGCTTGTAATCCCAGCCAGTCTGAGGCAGGAGGATTGTAAATCTGAAGCTTGCCTGAGCAATTTAGCAATACCCTGTCTCATAATAAAATATCAAAGGGCTGAGGTTGTAGCTCAGTGATAGAGGGCTTGCTTAACCTGGCATCATGTACTACCAAAAAAAAAAAAAGGAAAGAAAGAAAAATTCCTAGCTCCCTAGAATGTGGCTTTTCTCTCTAAGCAGGACACTGGAAGATGGGGAATTGAATCATCCCAGAAGAAAGATCTTCAAGACATGAAATTGGTCGATTTTTCTTAAGGTATTGAGAAGACTTAGTTGGCAGATTTTGAGATTAAATAACTTCAAAGTAAGCAGAAGCTTGGTACAGTGGCTCATGCTTGTAATTCCAGCCATTTGGGAGGCTGAGGCAGGAGGATTGCAAGTTCAAAGCCAGCCTCAGCAAAAGCAAGGTGCTAAGTAATTCAGTGAGACACTGTCTTTAAATAAAATACAAAATAGGTCTGGATATAGCTCAGTGGTTGAAAGCCCCTGAGTTCAATCCCCAATTCCAAAAAAAAAAAAAAAAGTAGTATAGGAAATTAAAATACACTCTGTGATTCAGCTGTGAATAATATTTATATATTTATAATACTAATATTGAATATTAATGTGTCAAATGTTATCTCTTGGTTTTCAGCATTTATTTCCATTTCATTTGGACACCTCACCTCCAAATACCATAACTGGTAATTAGATTTTCAACATAGGAATTTGGAGGGTCACAAACGTTCATATCATAACAGAATGAGAATAGCATCCTCTGGCTTCTGTTCAGTGGCTCTTCTCCTAATCAGGGGACACCCTTCCCATGGGACAGAATAGGAGTTGGGAAAGGCCTGTCATCCTGCGCCTTAGAGGTGCACCTTCACTCTAATGCGCAGGTATTAGGTATTTCTGTTATAGCACTTTATTTGTTCAGTTAAAGGTACTGATTGTCCTCTTAAATTGGGGAACACAAAAAAATAAGAAATATTGCCCCATAGTCTGGAAGAGGCTCATCAGCAGCATGCCAAAATGTATGATTGGAAGCTGAGGAAAGAGAGCGTACAGACTGGAAAAGAGCTTCACAGAACTGAGCTCCGCCTAACATTTCTCTTTCTGAGTCCTTCTGCACCAAGTCCAGCTGCGATAGATTGTACCCATCTATCGTTGGCATAACTCTTGATCCTCCTGTATCTGGCTTGTGTTTTATGCCTGTATGCATCACCTTGTGTCATTTTTGCCATGTCTGTCTCCCCTACACTCAAAATGGCCTCTAGTCACTAAGAGGAGGAGGACGGTGACGTCAGGCCACTGGGGTATCCTGGGGTGGGAGCTGCCATTGTTCGTTACAGCGAGGTGCATGCATGTTTCCTCCTCTTTGTAGCCGCAGTACTCGGAAAGTATTTCAGGAATAAGGACGCCCTTTGAGCTCCGGGTACCAAGAAGCCCTCGGTGCCCCTCCTCCCTCCCCCCCTCCCTCCCCGGAACGTCCAGGATTAGGGACAGGGGACTCCTCCACGGCGGCGGCGCAGACTGGTGTAGCCGGAGAAAGGAAGCACGAGACCAGCTTCCTGGGCCTGGCCTCAGTTAGGAGATATTCCTCCCATCCCCATCCCCACCTCCACCCCAACTCTGGACCCCAAGGAGCTGGGGAGGGACGGAACCGGCGGGGAACCACCACCCTTGCGCAGGGAAGTCGCGCCAGCCTAGCCCGCACGGCGTTGGACGTTCGCTACCAGCAGGGGGCAGCACGAGGCCGCTTCCCGAAAGGTGGCAGGTAAAGATCGGTGCTGCAAGGCTGCAAAGAGCTGGCGCTGGGACGACCAGGAGAGGGAAGAGAGGGGGCTGAGCCTCTGGGAAAGTTACCTCAATGACTGGGGTGAGGTATTCACTCTCAGGCCTGGCATAGTTTTATCCCTGACGCCAGAAACATAGTTACCTTTACCATCAACACGGTATAGCAAGGTGACATCTGGCACAGTGATCAAGGAAATAGGCTTTGCCATGACCGTGCGACTTTGTGCCAGTTACCTAATCTGTCTGAGCTTTGACTTCCCCATCTATTAAATGGATCCACAGGGCCCACCTCACTGTGTTGTATGGAGCTCATAAGCACACCAGTAAGTGCTTAATCATTGTTAACGCTTGTCAGCACTTTTCTTGTCGCATCTTAATTGCCTGTCTGTACATTGCTCTTGTCACTTATGGGAAAATATTTTGGGATCTTTACCCAAGAGTGGAATTTCTCTATCACTTCATGTGAAAAGTCCCCTAAACACCTGCTATCCCCTGGGTCGATAATACCTGTCATTCATCTTAGCATTGCCAGTGGCCAAGATGAAAGTTACGGCTCAGTGAGCTGGTGTGAGGCCAAGGAACTGCTCTGGGATAATGTTAGGGTGAAACTCCCATGTTAATGCAGAAATATTCAGAGGTGAAATAATTGGATTGTGAGAGCTGTAACCTAATCAGTCCATCCTAGTTTAAAAGGACTGGGTGGTAACTGTAGGCAGGTGGGGCATAACTGGAGTAAATGAGTCACTGGGATGTGCCCTGGAAAAGCGCATCTTCCCTGCTGCCCCTTGCTCCTCCCATCTCTCTGCTTCCTTGGGAGAAGCTTTCCTCTGCTAGGCCCTTTCCAGATGATGTGCTACCTCACTATGGGTCCAAAGCAATGGTGTTGGCTGTCTCTGAAACTGAGCCCCAAATAATCTTCCTCCTCTAAGTTGTTCTTGTCAGGTATTTTGGTTAAAGCCACACACACACAAAAAAAAAGGCGACTAAAACAGATGAGGTTGCCCTACACTAGGCCCTACAGAACCCCTGACTCAGACCTCAGACCCAATCAGCCACAGAGATCTGTCCAGATCCTCTTAGACTCCAGCGCCCTAGAATGGAGCAGGTCTCCTTGCTGTGTGAAAGGAAGGGCTGTTTCCCCCCAGCCCAATGTAGTTCATTCTACCCCCAAAGAGTTTGGCCTGATCTGGGTCTCTATCCACTTCTGTGATTCTGACTCTGTCTGCGCTCATGTGTGTCACTAAGGCTGGTGATTCCAAAAGGGGAAAAGGGACGCCATCTCTTTTTATGAACCATCCTTCACTTTCCCCCAAAGAAAACAAGTTGGAAGCTCACCCAGTTTCCCCCAAACAACAGCCAGCGAGGATTCTGCCCTTCTGCTCACGGCACAGCCCCACTCAGGCCCAGGTATAGGATGGGATCTCCCCAGGGAGACACGACAGCCTCCCTGAGAGACTGCTGGGAAGGGAAATACCTTCCTTAGTTGGAGACAATTGCTGAGAGAGATCCTGGAGACCCTTCCCTGGACAGTCACAAATTCTTCCCGGTGGCCCAGAGATAGAAACACATCTAACCTGTGCAGAACCTCTGGGAGAATTAGCTTAGGCTAAATTATTCAGTCCTCATTAAACTTCTGAGTGACACTATGCAATGCACACCTGCCCAATGGTATACAGCAGAACCTACATCCTGCCAGTCCCCTGGGAAGTAGAATTTCAGTCTGTGAAAAAAAAAAAATCTGTGATCAGACAAATGTCCACTTGCCTACCTATGCACTCCGGGGCTGTGCAAAGCAGGTAGAGCTCCCTTGAGAAAACAATACTTCCTATTGCTGTGGACTCACAAGGCCCTGAGACTCCCTCCAGAGGCTCTGCCCGATGCAGTCTGCGGGGCAGTTTGTGGCCTCCTTGCCTACAGCCTAGCACAGCCTGGCCAAGGTGGTTGACCACTCAACCACCCATCTCTGTCTCCTGGCAAGTGTCCTCACTATCTAGCCCTGGCTTCCATTCCTATTCCAAAGTCAGGAGTGCTTCTCAAGGATTCTTCTTTCTTCCCAAACTCCTATCCCTGACTGAGTCCCTGGTCTCTACTACACAGTTAAGTCATTGTCACTGTTATGTATGGCCACATACAGTGTCTTCAAATGTCACCCTAAAAACACCATTTCTGAAAATTTATCTAAGAAAATTTCCCCCACAACTACAAAGATGCATGTTCAAGGATGGGGTGTAAGGTAAGCACAAGGCCCTGGGTTCGATCCCCCCAGTACCGTTTTAAAAAAAAAGGACAGGTGTAAGGATATTTGTTTGAGGTAGCAAAAACTTTCAAAGAGCCCAGGTGCTCAGGTGAAATAATACTTTAAAGACCACACAGCTTGTGGACTTACAGGCAGCTCATAAAAATCTTTTCAAGACATTTTAAATAAAAGGAGGGGAAGATTGGAAAGCCATATGAACACTCGAATCCAATATAGATTTAAAGAAAATGGAGGACAACGTGTGAGTAAATTCAAGGACATGGCAAAACCAAAAGGTCAATAAACACTTTGGGAGATGCTCAAGATCATTGGAAGTTAGAGATGTGGAAATTATAGCAAGAATCAAGGATTGCCAGGCACAGTGGTGCGTGCCTGTAATCCCAGTGGCTCAAGAGGCTGAGACAGAAGGATCCTGAATTCCAAGCCAGCCTCAGCAATTTAGCAAGGCTGCTAAGAAACTCAGGGAGACCCTGTCTCTAAATAAAATACAAAAAAAAGGGCTGGGGATGTGGCTCAGTGGTTGAGTGCCCCTGAGTTTAATCCCCTGGTACCAAAAAAAAAAAAAACAAGAATAAAAGATCCCTGATGTGTAGTTGACTGGCAAAAATTTAAGAGTGGGAAAATATCAAGTTGAGGGCAGAGGAAATGTGTGGATACAGATAGCTGCATGTACTATTAGCTAAGTGTGGTCTGGATGGGGAGCTGGCGATGTCAGGCAAGGCAAACATTATTATTTTTCCATCCTGTCACTTAGAAACTCCACTCCTACATATAGATCCCAAAGACATTTTCCCATAGACATTTAAAGCAATCTGTGTGACAATGTTTGCTGTGGCAGTATTTGAGGTGACAAGGAAATTATTGGAGCCCTAGATATCTTTCCATGGCAGAGTAGACAAATAAAATGGAGTGATCACATGCTATGGAAAGTTACACAGCAATCAGAAAGAGCAGAGAGTGAGGATTTTAAAATGTGGTATTGCTCTTCCTTTTCTGAAATTCCACTCAAAAGCCAGTAGGTGGGGCCAATCAAAGCAAGTGTCCTCACAAAGGAGAGTGTTGCACCCTGCATGAGTTTTGGAATCCAAGCAGGAACACTGGCACCAGCACCGTGTCAGGGCTACATGTCCAAGCCCCAATGGGGTGTTTTAGAAGGGATTTCACAAGTGCTGGGGGTGGGTAGCAACAGGATCTGATTACATAAAGGAGGACTGATCAAATAAGTATATTAAAGATAATAAGAACCAAATTTTTCACCATCAGAGAAAGGAGCTAAAAATACAGGGAAAAAAAGGAAAATAATAAAAAGCCCTGTGGTTAAATTGGGACTGGAGTTATTGGTGTGAACTTGTGGGTCTTAATAGACATAAATGCAAATATATGTCATAGGGGCATAGATATATTTCATGGCTCTGTCCACTGAAAGGTTCTCAATAGTAGTGATCATAACCAGAACCCAGGTCTTGCCTTCTAAAAAGAATCATGCACTTAAAGAACCAAGATTCCTTGGGGAAAGGAATGACAAATTCAAAAGCTAGAGCATAAACATTGACATATATTGTGCCAGAAAGTAAAGAAGGACCCAAAGAATAGAAGGAAAACAGGAGCTGTGGGGGATAATGAGGTGTATATGCTAGGAAATCAAACTCAGGGCCTCCTGCTTGCTAGACAAGCACTCTACTGCTGAACCATAAGAGAGAAATGTTTGACAAAGATCCAAGACAATTCAATAGGGAAAGAATAGCCTTTTCTTTAAAAATGATCCTAGAGTAACTGGACATCCACAAGCAGACTAATTAAGTTGAACCCTAACATCATATCATATGCAAAGATTAACTCAAAATTAATCAAAGATCTAAATGTGAGAAAGCCAAAACTATAAACCTCTTAGGAGAAAATTTTGGTTTAAATGTTAACCTGGGATTTGGCAATGCCTTCTCAGAAATAATGCCAAAATTACAAGCAATAAAGGCGGGGGGGGGGTGATAAATTGGACTTTAAAAAACAATTTTTTTTGTTGTTGTTTTAAAGGACAGCATCAAAAAAGCACGGAATGAGAGAAAATATTTACCCATTATATGTCTGCTAAGGGACACATCTACAATATGTAAACAACCCTCAAAATTCATTCATATAAGGACAAATAATAACTCAATGTAAAAATAGGCAAAGGATATGAATAGATATTGCACAGAAGATGTACAAGTGAATGAGAAAAGATAGTCAATATCATTTGTCATCAGGGAAATAAAAATTTGAACCATAATGAAATACCACTTCATGTCCACTAAAATGGCTGAAATCAAATAAAAAGTGTTGCCAGGTGCAGTGGCTCATGCCTGTAATCCCAGTGGTTCAAAGCCAGCTTCAACAACTTAATGGGGCCCTAAGCAACTCCACTTGGAGACCCTGTCTCTAAATAAAATATTTTTAGAAAGGGTCAGGGATGTAGCTCAGTGGTTAAGCATCCCTAAGTTCAATCCCCAGTACCAATAAATAAATAAAATAACTCATACAGCAAGTGTTGCAAGGGTTGATGGGCTGTAGAAAAATAAGAACACTCATTTACGTAAGGGGGGAGGGATTTTAAAATAAATAATAAAATAATTAATTCCTCATGAAGTTAGCACAGTAGAAAGACAGAAAAGTTGATGTATTGTTTCCAGCTAAAGATGACTAAAAAGACCTTGAAAACTAAATGCAGTGAATAACATTGGATTAAATCCCAAGTCACAAAATAATAATAATAATATTAAAAACATTGTTGAGACAATTGGCTCAAGTTGAAAAGATCTGAAGATTATATTATAGCAATGTATCAATGTTAAATTCCTGCTTTTGATCATTGAAGTTTGGCCATGTATGTAAAGATCCTCCTTCTTAAGACATAAACACTGGAAGAGAGAGAGAGAGGAGGGGTGAGGGGGAGAAGGAGGAAGAGGAGGAGGAGGGAAGGAGGGAGGAAGGAAGGAAAAGAGAGGAGTAGAGGGAGGGAGGAAGGGGAAGAAAAGAAGAAAGAAAGGAGGGAGGAAAAAAGGAAGGAGAGAGGAATACTGTATCTAAGAGTAAAGGGCATGAGCCCTAGGTTCAGTGGTGCACGCCTGCAATACTGGAGGTTGAGACAGAAGAATCACAAGTTAAGGACAGTGTAAGCAACTTAGCAAGACCTTGTCTCAAAATAAAATTAAAAGGGCTGGAGATGTAACTCAGTGGTAGAGTATTCCTGAGTTCAGTTCCCAGTACTAGGAAAGATGAAAATGAAGATGAAGAAGAAGAGGAGGAAGAAAAAGAAGTGGAGTACCAAAGAAGCATAGTGCCTGCAACTTATTCTCAAATGTCCCAATAATAATAATTTTAGCTATATAGAAAAAATGACATATGCAGCTAAAAGGCAAGTGTACTGGAGTTTTCTGTACCAATCTTGCAACTTTTCCATAAATTTGAAATTATTTTAAAATCATGTTTGTTTTAATATTAAAAACAAATGAAATGCAACACTCTATACCCTGTATATTAATTAAAAACATGGGTATACAAAACAATGGATATTTCATGATAAAATACAACAACAAAGACAAACACAGTAAACACTACCCGCTGGTTTCAGAGGAGGGAGCAGACATGGAGGGTGGAAAAGAATGGAAGTGTTCAGCCTAAAGAGAACACATACAATTTTTCTGATAGACTAGGGAGGAAGTCTGGCAGAGCAAACCGCTAATTTCTCACCTCACACATCTGAGAAACAAAGAAAAGCTTTATATTTTATCTTCATACTTTGGCATTGTTTCCATTTTACGATATACAATACATTCACATGTTACTTATACAGTTTTTAAAGTGGGAAGAAAATGGCAAAATATTCATATAATTTATTCTAGACTATTAAGAATGAGATCAACGGCTAAGGTTGTGGTTTAGTAGTAGAGCACTTGCCTCATATGTGTGAGTCACTGGGTTCAATAAAATAAAGGTCCATCGACAAATTAAAAAAAAACACTATTTTCAAAAAAATGAGATCAAGCTATAGTCACTAACAAGACTACAACCTATGGTTAAGTATCAGCAATTGTATGACTCATTATTGCAAAAAACATCGTTTGAATATGCAACTAATGCAACTTTGTAAACTATCAGCTCTCATTTTTCTGGAGGGAGAATTAAAGAAATGGACTTGTATATACACTGGTCTAATTATTTTGTGGGTTGTTAAAATTTTAAATTAATATGGAAGACCTAAATATATTCTCACCTCATAAAAATTCAAATAATATGTGCATTGTGTTGCTGGTTTAAAATATATATTACTGTGACTTAGAAACAGCACTGTTTCTTACAAGACAATTAGTAGTTTTAAGTAAGCTAAGGTAAACTCCTTTTCAATAAAACACAATGTACGACAATAATGATTATGGAATTATGCCTCTATTAATACAGTAACCTTTAAAAACAATACAAATGCCCAATGGTAATGTTATCTGTTTCCAATTTCCTTGTGCAGAATGAAGAGTCTCACTTTTCCGGACCTTCCCGCTTGGACGTACACTCTGAAAATGTGTAAGCTACTACTGCGGGTACCTTTTCAAAACTCAAGGCCTGCACACGCTAAGATTCCTTTTCTGCCTTGTTTGTCCCTCCTTGAATATCGTCTTCACTAGGAAGCCTTACCCGATTTTCTCCAGGCAGGGGAAGGAACTCCCGCCCCTTGCTTTCATTGCCTCCTCTTCCCTAGAGGGCTCCCAGCTATGCACAGTAATTCTCAATCCCGAGGCCTGTCTCCACAGAGACCTGGGGTGCAGAGAAAGTGTTTTAAGGTGGGGGCTGATTCTTTATATCTGGAAATCTTCCACCGCTAGCACCATACTCTGCCCATAATAATTACACACACACACACACACACAAAATGTCTGTGCAAATTGCTTTGGAAAGCAGTTCGGCAATATATTAGCAGACAGGAAAATGTTCCTAAGCGGGACATGGTGGCATGCCTGTAATCCTAAATAGATGAGAGAGACTGAGGCAGGAGGATCGCAATTCGAGGCCACCTGGGCAACTTAGCGAGACCCTGACTTGAAATAAAATAGAGATGTAGATCAGTGGTAGATCGCTTCCTAGGTTGCCCGAGGCCCCGAGTTCCGATCCCCAGTAACCAGAAGAAGAGGAAGAAAAGGAGTCCCTATCCTGTTGAGTCAGTAAGGATCCTGAAGTTTATCCTCCCCGAAGAAGAAAGCTATATACCTGAAGATTTTGATTTGTGCATTATTTTAATGCTCAAGAACTGGAATAACTGACAATTGAATGGTCAAATAAATTATACAAAAAAAAAAAGAAATTATACAATAAAACATAGGATATTAATCGGCCGTTGAAAAGTATGCTTTTGAGAATCATAGCACACGGCAAATATTTAGGTGTGAACTCAAATTAAAAAGGCTGAATACAAAACTGCACGTTGACTAGGACTCAAATTATGCGAAATAAGGATGCACATTAAAAAAAAAACGTTTGAAAAGAGTCTTTACAGGGAAACAGTGAGGTTGCTTTTTTTTTTCCTGTTTTCATTTCTATTGTTGTTCTAGTCGTAAGAACAGTGTGCAAAGATTGGAAGCGGCATTAAGAGGAGTCTCAATCTTGCTTATACGATTTAAAAGCAGAATACGGTATTTTCGGCCAGAGGAAAGCGTTTCTTATGCAGAAATTTCGGGCCCCTCGACCGGCCCTTGAGACTGGAGGGTCGAGAATGGCATTCCCAGCATCCTTCGGAGCAAAGCCACAGCCACCGAATCCACATGAACCAAAGTGCAAGAGAGGGCTCTCTTGTCCACCACCCGTGAACTTCGCATGGGCGACCTGAATCCAGTTAGGCAGAGCCGAACGTCTATTGGTTGCGTGGCTTTTCTCCTGTGATCAGTCCCTTTAGACTGATTTCCCCAAGAGCAACCCGCAGGCCCATCCAAGACCAACCCGCCTGCCTACCAAACGCAAGAATTCGGGAGACAGTTGGGGGAAAGCCGCCCGCCCTGGGTGGAGCCCCTATCGCGCTTTGTTTGTTTGGGTGGCGCGCGGCCTCCCAATTTCCGGCCCCGCCCCTTCCCACTCCACCCGCCCCCCCCCCTTTCCCCCAGCTCCACTCCAGCTTCTTGGCTTCCTTGCACCCTGTCTTCGGGTCTTCTACTTCTCGCCGGCCTCCTTCCTTCTCCTTCCCTTCCAGCCATCTTCATACCCACCCTACTCCTACCCGTCCCCATCTCCCCAGCAAATTTCGCCCCGGCAGACAGAATCCGTGGTCCTTTCTCCGAGAAAATCAGCTTGATCCATTCTAGATGGACCAGGTTTCGGAGAAACCAAGCATCTGGGATCCAGTTCCCCAGGCCGCAATATCGGGGAGGGAAAGCCAAAGGTTGAGGCAGGGGATGGGAGAAGCGGATCCCCTGAGGGAGGAAAGACAGAGCTCGGGAAAGCTGGAGGCGATTAGAGTGGGGCCACCTCCACTTAGAGACCCTAAGAGTGCTCGTCTATCCGTCCGTCTGCTTTTTGATTTTTCCTTAAATCATCCACCCAGGGCGGGATTTCCAAGTGGAGCACCCAATTCGTAGCCCACAACATCTCCAAGTTTGTTCTCCTTGAGTATCCAGGAGCTCTTTAAAAGGGGTGGGTGGGGGGAGAGAGAACTCAAGTAATTGATGAAGACTCGGTACTTAAAACTGCTCTAGACTCAGTCTCACACACGCTTTACCTCTTTCGGGAAGAGCGTATCTCGCTCAGCTGTCCTCCCAACTCTACCACGATGCGTGTACAGGATGCACAGAAGAATGGACAGTGGGTTGCGATTATTTTTACAAAAATCGTGTCACATTCCATGATTTATTCCACACGGAGGCCATAGATGCCAGGGAAATGGAGAGAGAGAATTCCTTTGCACTGTTCGGTGCGTTTTGTTGAACTGTTTGCAGAAGAGTTTCACCTTGCCAAAAAGAAAAAAAAAAGGTATTATAAAAATAAAAGGAAATGGGATTCAAATCTAAAAGAAATATCGGTACACCCTGTTCTGCAGACTGCGCGCGCTAGAGTGGAAAGGTGCGACACATTACTCGAAGTCGCAATTTTGAGTTCGCCTCGCCACCCACTCATTCCGTGGGCCAAGGCCCAGTGTCGGCGAAATCCTTGCCTTGAGGCCGCCAGAAAAAAAAAAAAAAATCGACTCGGCTGGAGAGGTGGCAGACCAGCCCTCGGTGCGCTCTGACCGAGGCTTCGCGATGCAGTGTCCTCGGGATCGCAACGACTTGCTGCGGTTCGGTTCCCGCGTGGGGTCTGGAACCCGCCTCTCTCGTGGACCTTGACCTCCAGCGAACCTCGTCGCCACGTTTAGCTCTCCCTGACCTGATTTTGAACCCGCTAATCCCGTCCCGAACTCTCGCCCCGCGGCGATCCCTCGTCCCGGCCCGGCGCGCTAATTCCCGCTGACCCCGCGGCCCCGCCGCCTCTCCCAGCTCGCGCAGCTTTGAACCTCGGCGAGGGCTTCCGGCCTCTGAGCCAGGGCGTGATCCCGCGCGCAATCTGCACCTCCTGCGCGCAATCTGCACATCCCGCGTCGCCCCCAACCCACGCTTCGACACTCTCCACCCAAGCCAACAGCTTCTAACTACAAACATTCCGCCCTCTCGCTTTCCCTAGGTTCATTTGTAGTTCTGTGTCATTCATTTGTTTCTTTAAGAAACCTACCGGCCTCAAAAAGATCAAAATCTTCGGTAACACGTTCAGCTGGCGTCACTGTGAAGCTGCAGGCACTTTCATCGTGGCTGGCCAGCAAGGAGGACATAGGAAGAAAAAGCAGGGAACCGGTTCCTCTTGAGCAAGCGCCAAAGCGAAGACTGAAAAGACTGGAAGAAAGCAGGCATCTCGAATTCATTCCTACTTTTAAGGTGGAAGTGGATAGGCGTTCGAGATGAGACCAGAACGTGGAGCTTCTAGGGATGGGGCTGAGGATCTGGAAAGACAACTACTTGTCATTTTATGATCCTTTATGCTGTCTTTGAATTTTTCAAAATCTTTTTTCTCAGATGCATGTTTTCCTTCTTTAAAAAAACTAAAAACGATGAATATTTTAAAAGTTGATTAAATTAGTCCACATCACACGCATTTACAAACGCACCTCACACACCCGCTGGACGCGTGGGTCGGCACATTGGTTCGCAGTTGCTTTGTTTTGTAAGCCACCAGAAAAGAGCACAGACAACGTTTCTTTTCCGGCCCTCACAAGGCCGCTGAGTCTTCTTCATAAAAGCGCTTCCTCATAGGGAGTATTTTTCAGAGGTGGTTTTCTAAGAATGAAAACAAAGCTGAGCTTAGGGTCACCGGCTGGTTTGTGCATATCTGTGTGAACCACCAGGTGAAGAGGCCCTGTAAAACTCATCTCCAGATACCCAATCTTGACACCCAATCGGGTCTAATATCCAGGAGAAGGCTGGCTGTCTCCAGTGATGTAGGTGCTACCACTGTGGGGATTTGAGCCTGTTTGGCTCACAACTGTCTCCACAGTTTTATTAGATGAAGAATAGTCCACAGTATACAGCCACTCCTAGAAGAACTTTTCTCAGTCTGTATAAATTCTTAGTGTCACCTTGGGGTGAGAGGACTGGCTCCTGTAGGCTACAACTTCCAGGGGTTTCAGCTAGTGGCCAGCACCTTTCAGTATTTCCACAGATCCCCAAAAGTCACCCAACACAGTCTGTCACTCAGCTCCTCACCCTTCTGCTTTGGAAGTCCTTTCACAGGGTGAAAAGATGGAGAATCCCTCCACCTCACTCCACCCAAACTTCAGTTCCTGCACCACAGCACAAAATCTCTGAGTAATCCCCTCCCTGAACCCCAGGCACAGGCCAGGCAGCAGAGAGACCGAGGGCACTTGTGCCCAGACCCACTTGGGTCAGGGATCCAGGAAGTCACCAGTGATGGGGAGAGAGGGGAGAAACTAGAGTCAAGGTGACAGAGAAATGGGTGCCAGATAACTCTTCTCCCTCATTTCCCATCACCAAGCTCAGTCTGGATCCACCTGCGGGTGACACTGATCACAGTGATCATTTCTTGGGGGTAACAGGTGTGTGGATTCTTCAGAACTGGGACATAGGAGAGGGGTGGTTGGTGCCCTTGAATATGCAGTGTTCCTGCAGATGCAGAGGCTACAACAAAAATAAAAAGGAGCAGTGTCTACTTGGTAAGTCACTTTCTGTGGCACAGAGAGGAAAGGCAAGTGGCCGCCCTTGATGGAAGTGTGGAAACAAAAAGCCTCTGTGAATCCATTCTAACACCAACATTTAAGGTTTTTCTTTTACTGTATTCTCTTTAAATTTTGTTGTTGTTGACTAACACAATACCTTTATTTTATTTATTTTTATGTGGTCCTGAGAATCAAACCCAGCATTTCGCATGTGCTGGGCGAGCGCTCTACCACTGAGCCACAATCCCAGCCATCTTTTACTGTATTCTTTTGAACTGAATTCCATAAATTCAAAGGTATCAAAGGACATGAAGGCCACCCCCACCCATGCTGATATCAGAACCCCTCCCCAAGGCTGACCTGGAGAGCAGTCCCAGCAATTCACACCACTTTCTCTTGTGGGAAATGCCCAAGAAGGAACATGTTCCCTTAAACTCCCATTACCTCCCTGCAGGGTCTCTGATTCCTGGCCATATCCCTGCATGGTCTTGGGGGTATCTGGCTGGAAAGAGGGCAAAACCTGGTTTCCACACATAGACCCCAATAGAATTATAAACAGGGAAATCACAGTGTCTGTGCCAGGTCCCAGAGTTGGATGATTGAAGACAGGGTTACAGTTTGGGCCTCACAGCTCACTGTCCTCTAAATTCAAGCTCCATTTTTGGGAAGCAGAAGGTTGAATCAGACCAACAGAGTTTGCTGTCCTGAGGCTTTGGTGGCTGATGGCATTTCTCCAGTACCTCCACCTGGGACAGACACCTAGGCAGTATGTTTGAGGGCTGGAATCTAACTCCACATCCCTCAGGCTGAAAATTTGCCCTCTGTTCTCCTTGGACATGGCTAAGCAGTGGCTAACCTCCTCAATCTTCATCCTACCTGTCCAGGGAAGGACAGGGACCAACTGATGCTGTAGTTGTTCTTGACTAAGTGGAAACTAACATAAGCTTAAATTTTCTTTCTTCCAGCACCCATAAAATGCCATGTACTAGACAAAATATACAGACTATTCTTCATAACAATCCCAAAGGTTGGCACTATTGTCATTCTTATCTAATGAATGTGGACGCTATGGTACAGAGAAGTTAAAAGACCTATTGGCAACTAATAGTGGTAGAATCAGGATTTGAATCCTACCTAACTAGGAACCATGACTCTGAACCATTACTCCAAAGCCAGTAACTCCTACAGCAATAACAACAGCCCCACTTCATTGGACAGAATTGGAAAGGAGACTGGGGATACATAGCCACCAGATGATGCTTCTCTGAGCCTCTCCAGGGTCCTCCACTTGCTCCTTTTTCTGGCTGAGCTACTGGTTGGACACCCGGAATCAGGGAAGCACAAAATACTCTCACACAAAAAGTAGAAATAATTCAAATGTCCATCAATAATGAATGAATAAACAATGTGATATAACCATACAATGACTATCGTTCAGCCATAAAAAGAAATGAGGTACTGATACATGCTTCAATATGAATGAGCCTTGCTGGGCATAGTGTTGCGTGCCTGCAATTCCTGTGACTATGGAGGGAGCCTGAGGCAGGAGGACTGCAAGTCTGAGGCCACCTTAGCAATTTAGCAAGGCTCTAAGCAAGTTAGTGAGACCCTGTCTCAAAATAAAAAGTAAAAAAGGATAGTGATATGGCTCCATGGTACCCCTGAGTTCAATTTCCGGTACTGAAAATTAAGTTAAATTAAATTTAAATTTGAAAATATAAGTGAATCTTTAAAACGTGCTGAAAAAAGAAGCCAGGCACAAAGTTTACATATTATAAGATTTCATTTATATGAAATGTCCAGAATAGACAAATCAATAGAGATAGAAAGATTAATGGCTGCTTAGGGTTGAAGGGAAATGGGAAACTGGGGCTATGAGTTTCTTTCTGAGTTAATAAAAAAGTTAAAGTAGCTGTGCACGATGGCACTCGCCTGAAATCCCAGCAACTCTGAGGCTGAGGTAGGAGGACTGCAAGTTCAAAGCCTGCTCAGCAACTTAGTGAAGTTGAGCAACTTAGCAAAACCTCAAAATAAAAATAAAATGGGCTAGGAATGTAGTTAAGTGGTAAAGCATCCCAGGTTCAATTCCTAGTACCAAAAAAGAAAAAAAAATCAGTTTAAAGTTGATAGTGGGAACAGTCACACATGGAAGTACACTAAAAACCTTGAATTGTGTACTTTAAATGGATGGATTGTATGAAATGTGAATTAGATCCTAATAAAATTGTTACCAAAATAAAAACAAAAAACATATATAGTTCTCAGAACTCGAAGCCACCCACCCAGCCATGGCAAACCCAGGCTCAGCTCAGTTCTACTAGGATCCACAAGACTCACAGTCCAGGTTTCTTTTATCTCCTCAGAGTCCACAGGTAACCTCTATGGTGCTGGTTCCCTCAATCCCAGAGCCCCTTCTCAAGCTTCACTAGGGACCACTGTCCAACTTGAGAAGGGCAGAGGATGGAGCCAGGGCTGGGAGAGAACTCCATTCATACTCAGAGTGAAGTTAGAGAGTATGGAAGAGGTTTTCATCGTGGCAGAGCCTTGGGGCTTCACTGTTAGGTTTGAATGAACACCAACCAGCTATGTGACCTTGGTCTCAGTTTCCTCTTCTGCAAAATGGGCAACCCACCATAAATAGTCAAGGGACTATTTCACAAAATGGTGAGTCTGGCACAGCTTTAGGCACTGAACCAATACATCCCTGGCTAAAATCAGATGAAAATGTTTTGGGGACAATCCAGAATATGGTGGGAGTATAGAGGTTTTTTTTGTCAACAAAGGAAATATTCTGGAAGATTCTCTGTTGTTTTCATCTCTTAGTTCATGTAAATGCCATGTGGGTCAGATTATAATTTTAAGAAATGGCAAGTAAAAGGGGCCTTTCTCATTCTAATGGAGAGAGGGCTGGAACAGAAGAAAGGAAATAAAAAAGAGAACACGGAAAGAAGGAGGAAGGAGAGAACAATGGGTGAGCCCAGGACAGGCCATTGCGCTGTGGAGTTCTGAGGGGCGGAACCGACCGCCCAGGAAGGGATAGCAGAGCGGAGGGAGGAACATTGGAAAACCAAAGGAGAAAAGGACGCAGAGGGAGTAGGAGGAAGACTCCCAGAGACCTCTCCCAGGGAGGAGAGGAAGCAGAGACAGCTCTGGAAGGAATCTGACAGGAGAAAAGAGATCAACTAGTCAGGAGTCCCCCACCTCTCCTGCCTGCCTCCTCCCCAGCCAAACCCCTGGCCAATGCCTCCACCTCCATTTCCTGAATCACCACATATTGACCATCTCCTGGCTTTTGCTCCAGCAGTTCCTGCCCCCCCTGCGTGCACATGTACACACACACACACACACACACACACACACACACATACACACTTGTCCTAATTCTGTAGATCTCAACCAGGCATCACCTAGGAGGCTTTTAAATATATGGAGCCCACTAGGAACCATTAGAAAGTTGATAAAGAATTTTTTTCTAAGTTCCTAGATGATTTAATATGTGCTGGATAAAAAAAAAAAACAAAAAACTCCCTTCTTGCTTAAACTTCCCTGACCCTGTGTCAAGGCCAAAGCCAAGGCAGATGTTACCTGCTCCTCCATATCTGCCTGATTAGGTACCTGGAAGGCTTTGTCAGACCTCACCTATCGGCATCAGTCCCTCCATTGTGTTCTTCTTTACAAACTTGCCTAGACTCATAGCCTCCCCCAGATAGACCTTGAACTACATCCCCAGCCTTTATGATAATAATAATTATTATAATTAAAATTTTTGAGATTGGGTCTTACCACCCAGGCTAGCCTTTAACTTTTGATTCTCCTTTCTCAGCCTCTTAGGATGTTGTTATTACAGGTGTATGACACCATGTCCAGCAGTAGTGATCTCTTGAGCTTCTCAGTCTCCCATCCACCCTCCTGGTGTTCCTAAAGCCTAGAGCAGAATCCCAGAGTCATTGATGTGCCTCAGTCATCTTGTATTAGCTGAAGAGAGACAGTGACTGAAATTACAGGCAGCTAGTTATCCAGGAGGGGACTAATCACCAGAATTTGAGGAGCCTCACTATGACCCAGCACCTCTTCTTCCACCAGAAAGAACTGCCAGTGAGCTTACTATTGAAACTGCCCTTCTTGGATTTCAGCACTCCTATTCCTCTCAGAAATAAAGGCATTTGTATTGTTTTGCAAAAATAACAATGCCCATTGTAAAAAAAAAAAATCCCATTAGCAACCCATCTTCTTTTAAAATGTCAATAACCTCCTGTGGTGGGGAGGTGGGACAGTGGATCCTTCTCTAGCATGCTAATACAGAAGTCTGGCTTCAAGGCAAGGGCTGGAGGTTGCAGAAAGAAATAGGATATAGATCTTTTCTTTCATCTCTCTTGTACTTCCTAAACGGTGTCAGAATTCCAACAGTGTCCCTTTCTGCTCACCCCAAGTACCTAGCACCTTTACTGAAGGGAAATTCCCATTCTAGCTGTGATGGTCTTGGGAATTGAATTCTCTGGGGACAAAGCAATTGCTGCCACTGACTTTTGGGAAGGCACCAAAATCATGGAGGAGAGAGGCATGGGGGAGACCCATACAGAAAGTAAGTGGAGCAGGGCAGAGAACTGGACCCTTCTGAGCCTCCAGGTAAGGGTGGGGAGATTTACAGGCTGAGAGAACAAAAGATTAGAGAAATGTACAGATTGACAGAGACCCCAGGAAGGAGGACCAGAAGGAAGTGTGTGACCAGAAAGGCACCCCTGAGTCCTGAGTAGAGGGGCCTGCCTGGCCCCAGCCTCAGAAAGAGTCAAGAAGCAAGAAAAAAAGCTGGCTGTTCTGGGTCCAGGTTCAGGCCTGGAGAACTGGTCTGGTACACCTGTTAGAGCACCTTGAAGAATACACACAAAAAAGAAGGGCCAGACACAGCGTGACTCAGTGACACAGGCTGTGATTCCAGCCACTCCAGGAGACTGAGGCAGAAGTGCAGGTTGGGGGCTAGCTTCAGCAACTGAGGGAGACCCTATCTCAATTTAAAAAAAAAAAAAAAAAACAGCTGAAGATGTAGATCAGTGGTAAAGCACCCCTGAGTTCCAATCTCCAGTACCAAAAGAGGGGGGCAGACACAGGTTCCCCCACAAACACATTAGGGATTGAACACAGGGGCTCTGGACCACTGAGCGACACTTCCAGCCTTTTTACTTTTGTTTTTGGTACCAGGGATTAAATCTAGGTGTGCTTTATCACTGAGCTACATCCCAAACAGTTTTTTTTTTTTTTTTTTTTTTTTTAAATTTTGGGACACTCTCACTAAGTTGCTGAGCCTGCGGGGGCTCCTCCTGCCTCAGCCTCCCTGGTTTCTGGGTATACAGGGATGCCCCTACCACACCAGGCTCAGGCACAGGCTCTGAGCACTTGACAGGGATGCAGAACTGAAGGCTGTGGCAGAAGCTATTGGGGAACTGGCATTGAAGGATTATTTGGCTCCAAAGAAAGGTAATGAGTAACCCTTAAGAACCCAGGTAAGCTTTATCTTCTATCTGCCTCACACCCTCCTCACACACACCTTTCCTCCCCTAGCACTAGGACAGGACTCACATTTCTCACCCTAGAGGGGTCTGGGAGGAAGGCTGATGTTATTTATCCATAGGCAACTGGGAGCAAGCGCCCAGCGTCACTAAACCTGGGAAAGTTCTTTCCATCCGCCAAAAGGTGAGTAGGAGGTGGATGGATCCCCCTACCGGATGTTCTTCAAGAATGACCAGAACAGGCCCATACCCTGTAGAGACAGCTTGGATTATGATTCCAAGCAAGACAGACCAGAAAGGATGGCCACTTTCCCAAGTTAGTCTGTTTCGTGGGGCTGGAGATATAGATCAGCTGGTAGAGTGCTTGCTTCACATGCACAAGACCCTGGGTTCAATCCCCACCACCACCACAAAAAAAAAAAAAAAAAAAAGAGGGATTGGGAATATAGCTCAGTTGATAGAGTGCTTGCTTGATTCTTGGAGAAACCGAGATCTAAGAGTTCTTTGAATGAAGCTGAAAGAAGGGGCGACCTTCCTGCGGACTCTTTCCCCATTCCTCTCCACTGACAGCGGAGGACCTGCTGTTATTCTGTATAAGGAATGCATGATGGTAATGTCACCTGCCTCCGGGTCCAGGGTTCAGGACGCAGCAACTGACTCCGGCCCTGAACCTGTCTGTTCCTCCCCCAAGAGGAAGCCCACTAGTTCCTCCAGAGCGGTGAAACTAATATCCGTCATTGTGCTGTACTGTGCTGTATGTATCAGGCTGCAGCGGTTGTGTGGAACCAAGGAAGGACTACACTGGAGTTTCAATAGGGCAGAGCCACTGAGTTTAGGTCATTGCCCTGCCCCCTACCTACTGGGATCCTCTTCCCACCTCCCTCATATTCAGGTTCCTCAGTCGATTTCCAAAATGTTAGAGGAGGCAGAGGCCGTAGGAAATTCTCTCTGAGTCCCTAGGGTCTTGGCCCGATTGGGGTGTCAGTGAGGCCGCAAGTGGAGACTGATCACGAAGGCGAGATCAGTAAACTCAGGACACTGGTTCTCTGGTCCCAACCACCGGATGAGAAATTCCCATCCCAACAAATTCGCTCCAGACGGACTCAACGCCTCCAATTCTGCGTCTTACGCTAGATAGCTGGGGTCCCAGAGCCAGACGTCGCCTCAAGGTGGGCGCCCCAGCCATGTCATATTCAGAAGAGACAGACATCATTCCACAACCTACTTCCTGGCCCTCGGCTCAGCCAGACGCACGACCTAGCCAAGAGGCCGTATCCTGGTACAAGTGCGCCAAGCCTTGCAGATCTAGGACCAGCAGGAGGTACAGCGGAAGGACGCGGTCTCCCGGAATAGAAGGACGCGCTAGTGGGAACTCTGTGACCGCGCACAGCCGGCCTCCTGGGTAAGGAGCTGGGACATAAGGACAGCGAGCCGGGGAAATCGTAGGGGAGGCCCCAGCGGCCTGGAGTTGGAAAGCCTGGGTTCAAGCGTTGCCCAGACTCCAGCCTCGGCCTGAGGTCTCTGTTAGGACAGGGGTGCTGCTTGGAGAGGAGACCCAGTCCCCACCCCCACCTCCGTACGCACTCTGGCCTCCTCCGTGCGCAGAAGCCCTGACTTCCTCATCGGATTCCTGTGCGCCCTGCGCTGCCCAGGCCTTCGGGGAAGAAAGAGCCGAAATTTCTGCCGAGGCCGAATCCCGTACCACGTAAAACGAACAAGAGAAAAGGCAGAATAAAGGGCGCGGGAGAAAGGAGTCTGGGAACTCCCAAGACAACACCAGCGGTCCCGGCTGAGTTTCCCCCGCAACCAGTGACTGGAAGCTGTTGGAACCTCCCAGGTTCTGGCTTCGCGGGACTAGACCGGAGGCCACCAGCCTCTCCCGGGAGAATGGCCCTACTCACCAGTGAGTGAGCTCAGAAACTCAGCCATAGACGCCAGAAAAGCACGCTGGAATGGAGCTCTGAGTCACTGGTACGGAAAACTGCCGTTGGTGAAATAAAAAATGAAGACGGTGGAAAAAGTACCTCGAAGGGTCCAGCAGGTGCTGTTCCACTTGTGTTTGCACAGAAACCCAGGCCTGTGTGTGGCAGGAGGAACTGTGAGGTCTGGGGGTGGGGAGATGGTGTTGAGTGCTTTCTGCTTGTAATATAATTCTATGTTGGACACATCTTACTTGGATAAAAATAAATACATTTGAAAGCCAGAGAGAAGAAATGCTGGAGTGCAGAGTGGAGGTGGCTAGAGGATGAGATGGCCAGCATCCTACTGGGGGAGGGGATGGTGCTGGCCCTGGTGGGGGTCCTTGAGGAGCTTGGCTACCTTCCAGGGGCCAGGCTAGGAGGGGCCCAGTGCAGGGCTCACAGCACTGAAGCTGCAGGAATCCCCTTCAGCCAAGCTTGATTTGGCTGGGTCACACTTCCCCCAGAGCCATTCTGTAATTCAATAAACTTCCTTTCTCACCTGTTTTCCCTACACTCCAACAATCAGGTTCCCTGGACTTACAATCTCAGCTCTTACAATTAGTCCACATTGTTCTCCCACTGCACACAACTACCACCTATTCTGGGCCCAATCCCCTTTCTGCAATCACCCACTCATATAACTTGTGGCTGTATTTCCTTCTTCTCTTCCTCTTTTCCTTCCTCCTTCACTCTCTCCTGTCTTTTTTCCATTAGTATTGACCAGTAAGCCTTCTCCTCTGTCTTCTTTACCCTCCTCTCTTTTCCTGGGTCCCAAATTCTTAAAGAAGTCATTGAGAATCTCCCAATTAAGTAATTGGTGAGCCCCCAACCACCTCTCTTTTGACTAGAGCCATCTGGAATTGGACACGTACACACACACAACGGCTCATATGCACACTGCAAACACACTGTGCTTACCCCTCACAGGAGTCACGGAGGCACTCATCCTTGCCACAAATACACCAAGGAATCCACAGCCTCCCTCTCACAGAAACTTTGACCAGATCCTGGTACATACTGAAACACCTTTGCTAGTACTTAGCATCTGACACTCCAGCAGTTCAGAAAAGGCAAAGAACTTCTGAGCTTAGAGCATTTGGGGGATGGGGCACAGCCCCTATGGCACACACATATTTGCACGCACACCTTCCCTGGGCATTCTTTCTTTCTTGCCCCTTTCTGAGTCAAAGAAAGGGAAATCCGGGCTGGCACCTCCTGGCACTGTCTAGAGTGAAGATAAACTCGAAAATACTGCCCACGTGGACGTCTCAGAAAGCCAAGTGCTGTGCCCAGGGACCCTCAATGCCCAGCTTTTCATAGCCAGATCCTCCCCGGCTCCATCCACGCCCACCTGCGGCCCCGCGCTGCTCGCCCGCATCCCAGCCGGGACTGGTCCCAGGAGGCTGGACGCAGAGCAAGGAGCAGGGGGAGCTTCGCAAGAGAAAGCGCAAGGAAATGCCCGAGTTCTATCCCTGTTTCTAGATGCAGTTCTCTTGAGCAAAAACCTCAGAGGTTTAGGGGAGACGGGACGTTTGCTGCCCGCCAAGATCTCAGTCTCACTCTTGACTCCGGGATCTGGCTGTCTGTTCACACGTCACCCCTCCCTTACTTACACACTCATACACACCCCAGGGTGCGGGTGTAGCGGTCTTCTCCTGGCCCCATTCTCCCAGGCTCATTTACCCCAGGAGAGCTCTTGCTCTCCTAGAAGGGCAGGAAGGGGCTTGTGTTCTGTGTTCATGAGTGTAGATGTGGGTATGAATCTGCAGAGTGGCGCACTGAACCCCCGGCCTGCGGCCCTGTCTCCCCCCCTCCCCACCCCGCCAAGCGCTCGAGCAAGTCCAACCTCCAGTTCTCTGCTCAATCTCGCCTGGGTCGCCTTCCTCGCGCACTTTGGTTATTGATCCAGCTGAACCGGCGGGAGCGCGGAACTGCGCTTCCCTAGGGACGAAGAGAGTGGGGAGGGGAGTAGATTGGGGGGTAGTGAGGGGAGGTTGATAAACTTTAGGAGAAGGGTGTAGGGTGTTCCTCAGAACCCCAAGGCAGACCCAGCCTCCCTCTGCCGGGCTCCGAGCAGGACAGAACTAGGGGTGGAAGAGTGGGGTCACCACCTCCTCCCCCTCCTCGTCCCCTCTCCGCCTCCCGCAAGGCGCAGAGCCCCAGTGAGCCACCGAGAGCCCGAGAACCCTGACTCCTGCCCAATCAGCAGGGAGGGGAGGAGCAGCCAGGCAGGGGCGGGGCGGACGGAGGAGCTGTAGGGAGGGGGGCGCGAGGGGCGGGGAGCCGCGGGCTCGGCCAGCCCAGGCGGGCTAGGCTGCCGCGAAGGCGGCAGTGGCGGCCGACATGGGCGATGGGGGCGCGGAGCGCGACCGCGGCCCTGCACGCCGGGCGGAGTCTGGTAGCGGCAGTGGGCGCAACGGGGATCTCAGCGGAGCGGTGGAGTTGCAAGCTGACGGGGGTGGCGGAAGCCCAAAAGAGGTTGCCGGGACTTCGGCCTCCAGCCCTGCGGGCTCCAAGGAGAGCAGCGCAGACAGTGATGGGCAGTCCGGGCCCGGCGAGGCGGACCACTGCCGCCGCATCCTGGTACGAGGTAAGACGACAGCCCAGGACTCTGGTCCACTGGGCTCGTACCCTATCCCTATCAGGGCCTCCGACTTTCCTGACTCCTCCACCTTCCAATTCATATATTCATTCATTCATTATCCAGGCTTTCTTCAGCAAATATTATTTTGAGCGTCTATTGTGTGCTGGACACTGAGCTGAGTGCAAGGGACAAAGCAGCGAATGGAAGAAGTCCCCGTTTCTCCGCCTTACTGTTCTCATTTTCTTGGCCCGTCCCCTCTCTCTAGGCCCATCCCGGTTGGTTACTGTGGTGGAGACAGATATGAGTCTGGGGAACAGGATGCTGAGAGCCGAGTTCTTGTCCGGTGTCCCTTAGGGCAAGTACGGAGAAAAGCATCACATGCGCTCCGCAGGGACAAGACGTGGGGGGAACCAGAGTGGACAACCGCGTGAGGAAGAGGCCCAGGCTCCGCTAAGCTGCCAGAGCACTTCCTCTCCTCCTGCCCAGCCTTGTCTCCCATCCCCGGCAATAGGGATCCTCAGGAGTTGCTCCCGGGAGAGGGCACCGCTCTCTGGGGGCGGCGCGCGCCGTGCTAGCCTGCCTGTGCTTTGCTGTTCCGGTTCCCACTTCCTAGCGGCGCCTGGGCCCAGCTGGCTCTCGGCGCCGCCTTCCCCCGCCTTCCTTTTGCGTCCTTCCCTCTCTCCCTTGCCCCTCGCTCTCCTGTCTCCTGTCTTCTTTCCTGGCCATTTCTCAGCGCGGAACTCGCCTTCCCAGCACTCTCTTCCTGCAAGCGCCCGGGGAGGCCGAGGCTCCCAGGCCCCTAAAGCCAGTCTCCTACGTAGCTGAGGGGTCTGCTTTCACTTGATCTGGGCCTCGCCCATTGAGAAGGGAGGAGAAAGGAGTCTCTAGGGTCTTACCCCCAGCTGGTCCCCAGGCTTCGGGCCGGAGGCTGCAGTCGGCTGCCGCTGGCCATCCCGGAGTCCGCTTTCGCGGGTAACCGCTCGCCAGAGCTCCATCTTCGGATCGCTAGCTCGGCTTCCTTTCGCTGCCTCTTTCCATCCTCTTCTTCCTGAGTACCTATCCTAGAAGCCACCAGGCCTCTGGAGGGGACTGGCAAGAGCCGATTTCCTCCTCCTCCTGAAGATCCGAGTTTACCAAATCTGAGCTCTAGCCGGTCGCCTCCAGAGGCCCGTTGGCTTTTAGGACTAGGGTATAGCAGGGAGGCACTCTCACATGAAGGTAAGGGACAACCGTCTTCAGCATAACTGCAGGGATCTTGGTTTGGGAAACACTACTGTGACCTGGTGTGATCACCAGCATATTGGGTGGCACTGCTGCTCTGGGATCAGGCTTGAATCAAGGCAATACACCATCAGGTATTCCAGCAGGTGAGTGGACCTGTTGGGCACCTAGGATTAAATTAGATTCCATTCTATAGGCTGTGGGATATCCATAGTGCAACATGTGAACGGTCAGTTTGGTTTCATTAAGGAAATCTGTAGGGCCTCCAGAGATGTAGAAACTGAGTCCTACCAGACCCACACACTACCTCATCACATCACACCTCATCATGGGTGTGTATTTCCTTTTGCCAAGACAATTGTGAATTCTGAGCTCACCTACCAACTTCTCCATTCTATTAACATGATGTGTAGAACCAATAAATTTTCTGTGCACATGTCAATGAAATAGCTGCCAGCTGTAGACTTTTAGAAGGTAGGAGTCAAAAATGACCCTCCACCCTGTTAGTGGGACCTTCTAAACCAGAGAGACATAGAATGTCCCTATATGCAGGGCAGCCTGTGTACATCTTCAGGGGGTATACTTTTATAAATGTATATACACATAGCAATGCCATTATATTTTTAAAATATAGTGAAAATATTAAATATAAAACACAGAGGATCTATTTAGACACATAACAGAGATAAAAGGCAAATCAAACCTTCATAAATCCCTTTTGCCCTTCCCCATTTAATGATGAGGAGGTGATTATAGACCTGAAATGACCAGGATGTCATTTACCACTAATCCCTCCTTGTCAGGGTCACCTGTGTCAGTCACTGGCAGCCCCTCGTGGTCAGGGTGGGGCTTTACTAAGTGAAACAGCTCTGGTTCTGGCAAAGGAAAGTCCACAGTGCCTTGGCTACAGAATGACTGTTCCTCCCATAGATCCTAAGTGCATTTTGTCCTTGACCTCTGAGGATACATTCTCCCAAAGTAAAGGAAGGAGGGCTGGGATTGAAATACAGTGGCAGAGAGATTGTCTAGCATGCTGGAGGCCCTGGGTTCAGTGCAGAATACAAAATAATAATAATAATAATAAAGGAAGATCTTAGCCTTTTCAGCCTGGGTTACTATTGAAGTTGGGCCGCACTCCCTCCGAATCTTTTCAGATTCTTTTTCATTGTGTATTCCCCTTCTTGAGGACCCACCCCAGGGCAGCAGATCTGCTGAAGGAGTCTTCAGCACTGGGCAGTAGGAGGACAGTCTGGGTAGCAGAATTATGCAAAGTTCATTTAGAATACTGGCTTTACAACCCTTTGATTCTGAACAACTTCCTTTGTCTTTGTGCCTATTTCCTCATCTGTACAAATGGACGAATAGCCCTTACCTTGAAAGGCTTGCTAAGTTTCAGAGGTGCTCTCAGTAAAACTGGAAACACCCAGCAGATCTCTTAAAATACTTGCTGAAGGAAGAAGGGAGGATTAACTCCAGGTGACCCACAAGCCATTTCTAGTGGGTTGGGCAATGGACCTATGTGTAGGAGACCTCTTCCAACTCACCAGTCCCCCAGCCCTTCCCCAACGGGTCCCCTGTGGCTCTGGGCCCAGGGACTGGGTTGTATTGGAAAGTGAGCAACCCAGGGGTCAAAAATTGGCTGGTGGTAAAGAAGAATCAGCTCCACCTTGCAGACCACAGAAGGCGGTTGGTCCTCCCCAGTTCCCTTGGTGGGACCAGCTTGACCAATGACTCCAGCCTCTGGCTGCCTCTGTGAATATAGGGAGGCTGACTATTCTTCCTACCCTTCCTCAAAATGGAGGCTGCTTCTCGCCATACAAACGCACAAGCATGGCGTTGGTGCATAACTGGCACATCGCATGCTTTACCTCCGAACTCCGTGAAGCTTCCACCCAGACCTACAGCCCCGCAGGCCGCTCCACACCTAGTATGCATAGCCTCTCATCCGGTGAGGGGTGGGGACGGAAGGATCTTTTTGTTTTATATTTGGAAAGGGTACACCAACCGCCCAAGGGAGGCGAATAGAAGAAAGAGGCCTCCCCAAGCCGTGGCTCTAAAGCGAGCGTGGTTCTAAAGCGGCCAGCTGTGCACTCGCCTTTTCGTTGTAGCCGGGATCCCTATAGAAGACAAGGCCCAACTCTAAACCACAATTCCCCCCGCCACCATGCACCCTCCCACGCGCTCACTCCGACGTGACTACGTTCTTTCCACATTAATCCAGATATAAATTCAATAGTACATCTTGATAAATCCGAGAATGCGCATCCGTATTTTTAAGGACAACAGTTTGGCAGTGGCACTGGCTCACCCAAGGCGACCCTCGGGTCTAGACGCCAGTCTGTGGGTCTGGAAACTCCATTCAAGAAGCATCTTCCATGCCCCTTCTTCTGGAAGCAGGAGGGCGGGATAATGGCAGGATCCTTGAAAGAGTGACTCATCCATCCATCTATCCATCAGCAAAAAAAAAAAAAAAAAAATCCCGGCTCGCTAGTGCGCTGCTCCTTGCGCAGGGTGCTGGGGTGGGGGAAAGGGGCGCGAAGCCAAGCCTCTGGCTTGGCCTGGACAATTCCCGCGATGCTGGTGTTGAGAGAAAGGAGGATCAACCTTAGTGGGGTCTGGCCCCTAGGAGAATCCTCAGGCAATCTGGAATCGCGTTCCAAAACACCAGACAATGGCGTGCACCCGGCGGAGCCCTACCTCCCTCAGACTAGTCCAAAAGCTCCAATCAAGGGGTTTAAGAGGCTCTGGCTGGGAGCTGACTGCGGAATCTGACGCCTCTCGTCAGCAGCCAAGTCTGGGCTCAGCCCCGCCGGGCATCACTCGATTTCCACTTGAAATCTTGGCGGCCACTGGGCCTAGGGATACTGTGCCCCGGGCTGCAGGCCTAGTCCTGCGGAGCAGGCGTTTGGGCAACAAAGATGGAGGTCAGTGACATTTGGAATGAGCACCAAGCTGCCAGTCCGGGCATGGAGGCCTCCGCGGACCGCGAGACCTTACTCTCAAATCTGTCTGTTGATAGATACAATAACCCAGGCCAGACGCCAGGGAGGGTTTGAAAGATTTAAACAGCTTATGCAGAGGACCATACTTAGGAATTCTTATATTTGTTTTTATTTTTATCTTTTAGTGTTTGGGGAGAGTATCAAGTTTTTTTTTTTTTTATTTTCTTGGGGTCGCTTTGTTTTTCCTTTTTATCAGAACACTAGCATTTGGGTCTTTATTTTCCCCTTTATATGCTCACGATCCTCTCCCCACCCCCAATCCCCACCCTACCCCACCCCCACACGCAAAAGAAGCAGACCGCAGTCAAATGCATCTTGTTGGTGGGTCTTTTTCTGCCCAGTCTTCATTTTTTCCCCCCGGAACCGCGCAGAGGGGGTGGGGGAGTTGGATGGCTCTTCTCTCGCGCTATTTCTGCCTCTACGTAGTAGTCACACCTCTCTCTCTCTCTCTCTCTCTCTCTCTCTCTCTCTCTCTCTCACACACACACACACACACACACACACACACACCCGGGTGGCTCTGGAGAGAGTGGGTATCTGGGACAGAGAAGAAAAGAGGGGATGACAGGGGTGGGCATCCCGGGGCGTCTGTGTACCCGGTTCAAGTCTTACTCTTTGCGCACTCTCTGGAAGGAGAGAGGGCATCTACGCTTAAATCAGGCCCAGGCGCCATTTCCTCAACTATCCCCTGGCCCCAAGTCCCCCGCTGGTTGGTAAATCTTAAAAATTCGATTTAACTTTGGGAAGCGTGGCCTGGGGAACATATACATTTTGCCTTCTACTTCCTGTTGCTTAGTATAAAATAATGGTTGGCCTTTGATAGTCCTCCGAGAGTCAGTAAGCAGTCAGTTCCCCGGTTGTGCATCCGCTGGTTGCTGTTCGGTCCCCCAGTTTGAGATGCTCTGATAAGAAGACATCGAGGATGAATGAGCTTGCCCTGGACTCTCTCCGGACCCAGGGTAACCTAGGTGTCTGGCTACCCCATCCGGCGGGGCGGGTACAGGGGTCTCCTCCTCCCGGATTCTCCGGCTGTCGGAAGCCTGGTGTAGCCTGGTGGCATGGGGCACTGCAGAAAGTGGTGGCAGCAGGCAAGCGGGGGTCTGTCCTGTGGAACTACGTGTGGGCACACCCTGTAAAGTCAAGGCCGTGCTCTGGGAGGAAAGGTTGGGAGAGAAGGGCATTGTAAGGCTCTAGTGGAAGCTTGCAAAGGCCCGGGGACCCCTCAGATCATCTCTTTCTAGTTGACTTATTCTACAAACATAAATGTGCACCTACTGTGTGCGGGACTGATTCTAGTTACGAATGACCCTACGCAGATACTGACTTGCTCTAGGGGATTTGCGTGGCTCCTGACCTGTCCCCGCAGCCGACCGGGGTAGAGCCCGGCTGAAGTCAAGAGTGTCCGGAGCCAGTTTCCCCTCTTCGCCGCAAGGGGACCAAGTAGGAGGTGGACTCTGTGTCTGCCAAAGCCATGTGATTTCCCCACATGTGTTCTTAGCATACAGTAGTCATTCAAGTATTTGTCGAATAAATGAAAGGAGAGGAAATCATCAACATCATGTATTTCTCTAGATATGAAGTGGCCAGCGCACTTACATGAGAATATCTTTATATGAAACGGCGATAAGGGGAGCACACGATGTAATTGTTAAAATATAAAATTGATAACACCTTATATTTAGAATTTTGTTTGTGCAATTTGAAACTTTGGGAACCACTGAAACACAAAACCTGAAAAACCTTAATCTTCCTCCCCGCCCCCCACAGTAGTTAGCCCTCCAGGGCTGGGAAGGTCATCTAGAGGTCGGGTGGAACTGGAGCACCTGGGAAGGGCAGGGTCGCCTTCGGCTGGAGCTGAAGTTCTATTGCCCCGGCAAAAGTAACCACAGAATAGAGAGAAATAGCTGGATTAATAGCGTCTTTGCTTCCTCCAACTCACACCACGCGGCCCACCACTGAAAAAGCCCGGCAACTGAAGCTAGGTTTCTCTGTTTTGCTAAATTAAGCATTGACTCCTCCGAGGCTCCTCCATCCTCGGCCGCCCACCGTGTCCTCCCGCGCAGCCTGCCAGCCAGGGTGTGGGAAGGAGACTTCCTGAAGTCCAGTTTCGGGCATGACTAAGCTTAAAATATAAAAACGTAGGTAGAGGATTTAAATTCAAAAAGTAATAAGTGCTCACCCCGGCGCGATGGCGCACGTGGGTGTTCCCAGCAGTATACTAGGGAGGCTGAGGCGGGAGGATCGCGAATTAGAGAATTGCCTGGGCGATTTAATGAGTCTCTAGTCAAAATAAAAATGGGTTGGGGATGTAGCTCCGTGGTAGAGCGCTCCTGGGTCCAACCCCGAGAAGCGGGCGAGGCATTGGGAATAATACCTACTGCATACAAAAACAAAACCAGAGGCGTTAGGAGGCTCCCAGAAATAGCCACCATTCAGGTGTATCTTTCCATGAGAGGTTTCCACGCTCATATACAAGCATAAATAAAAGCAAAATCATGTCCTATAGGCTGTTTTTCAGCTTACCTTTTTTTTTAAAAAAAAAAAAAAAGTAAGTTTTTATATGAGCATGGAAAACCTAGTTCATGCTGTCCCTTACTGTAAATTTTCCCTTGCTTGGAGAAAGTTTAATTTCCTCTGGAAGAACCTTAATTGTTTTTCCTCAACATGAACACTGTGAAATGAATTTCCAAATCAAGGGGTTTTGTGCCTTTCCTGAATGGATTCATAAGTTCCTAGCAGTGTTACTGCTGCTTCATAAAGTTTACAGGACAATTTGAACAACATTTTCATTTAATTGTAAAACAGGAAATTAATTGATCAAAACTTTTTAAAGTATAAAGTGAAAAACCTCCAGTTCCTGCACCAAAGGCAGCCATTTTTTAATCGCTAATATGTTCTAGATTATTTTTTATGCTTATGCAAGTCAATGTGGCTGTATTATTTCTTTCTTACAATATATCTTGGGTCTTAACTTCTTGTTTGTTTTTTACAGATGCATAGTATTCTCTTTATGTGGACTGGATGGACCATAATGTATGTGATGTAACTTTTGCCCTGTTGGTGGACATTTAGCTTTTTTTCTTACTTGTTGATATTATTTATAATGCTGCAATAAATAAACTTATTCCTGTTCACTTCCACATGTATGTGTATATCTATCAGAAAGTTCCTAAAAGTGAGTTATTGGGTCAAAAGTTATCTGTATTTTTAATTCGGGAGGTATCAAATTGCCCTCCATCAGACTTAGTAATTTACACTCCTACCAACAATGCTTGAAAATGCCCATTTATCCCAATCTTGCCCACACAGTTCCCAATTTACATCTTGATAGATACTTTCAGATTATTCTGAAATAATAAATAAGTTCAGTAATTTACACCACAAATTCTATATCTTTTCACCTTTGTCAACCTTACAGGTGATAAATATTAACTCACTGGCATGTTCATTTTACTTCTTTGATAGTGAAGTTGACCATCTTTTCATGTTTATTAGCCAGTTGTATTTCTTCGCTGTTATATACTAATTCATTTCCTTTGATTAGTTTTAATTTTCAAATACGTTTTCTTTTTTGATCGGTAGATATTATGTATTATGGATAGTATCCCATTGCTCTCAAAATGTGTTGCAAAAGTTTTGGTTATAATTTGTCTTTTAATTTTGTTTATATCTTTTGTTTTCTGAAGTATAAATTATATTTTTAATTATAAAGCAGTTCATGATGTTTTGCTATGTAAGGTTAGGTAGAAAGTTCCTAATTTTCCTCACATAATACACTTCCTTTCTTTTTTTTTTTTTTGGTGATGGTGCTAGGGATTGAACCCAGGGCCTTGTGCATGTGAGACAAACACTCTATAACTGAGCTATATTCCCAGCCAGCATAATACAATTTCACTTCCAGATTTTATCTCCCAAACTTTCCCTACTATTGAAAAATACAAATATACAAGTTATGTATTGCAAAAAAGTATCTTTTTGCAAATTGCTTTTTTCATTTAATATATATTGTGGAACTATTTCCATCTAAAATTGCTTCATTCTTTCAAACAGCCACATAGTATTCTATTATGTAGCTATCACATAATTTATTTAACCAGTCCCCTATTAATGGTTATTTAGGTTGGGTCTCCTTTTTCACTATTATACAAATAATGCCATAGTGAAAATCTTTGTATCTTAATAAACGAGCTTTAAAATTTTCATTTATGAAACATTTGGAAAATTGTAAAAGTGTAGAATATTTTATTACATTTAAGAATAATTGTTCTTTTCTTTTTTTTTTTTTTTTGGCTATGACAAAACTATTGTAGTTAAGCTTTTTTTCTCTTATTGTTATTGGGGGCAGTGATGGGGTTTGAATCCAGGATCCTGTACCTGCTAAGCAAGTACTCTACCACTAAGCTATATCCTCAGTTCTATAGTTAAATTTTTTAAGAGTCTTTTAAAATAGACATATATTTAAATATTTGTAGGTAAAATCATATTATTTCTATTAAAAATTATGACAGTGCAGAAAAAAGTAAGATTGTTCCTGAAGTTGAAGTTGGGGGAGAAGTATATCTGAACTTAATATACTGTTTTTTCTAATTTTGTGGATGTTTGAAATTTTTCATATATTAAAATGTTTTAAATAATAAAGGTCAAACTGGGCATAGTGCAAGCCTGTAATCCTAGTGGCTTCAGAGGCTGAGGCAGGAGGTTCACAAGGCTGGGGATATAGTTCAGCCCTGGGGATATAGTGCCCTGGGTTCAACCCCCAGTACTGGTGAAAAAAAAAAAAAAGGATCATTTCAGATATACATAGTATGATTAAAATTACTAGATACGTCCTGGAAGTAAACTTTGAATATCCAAACATATATACTTAATATGATAGGCAATTCCAAAATCACACAAAAATGTAGATTTATATTTCCAGCAACGGAATAGAAATATGCTATTTCTTCACATCCCCCAAACCCAGGATGTACTCAGACTTTTAGAGGAAAATCTTTCCAATTAAAAAAAACAAAAAACTTATTATAGACTATTATGTACCAAGCCCCAGTACTATAAACAAAACAACACAAAAGGAAACAGAAAATTTATTAGTAGTAGTATTTTAAATTGCTAGTGAGGCTAAACATGTTCTAATATATTTATTCTACATGTTAATATCTTTTTCTATGAATTAGAAAAAGAATTTTCTAATTCTAATTCATATTTCTTTTGCTTATTGTTTTGAAATTGAAAATGTTCTTTATATAATAAGGAAATGAATTCTTTCTCTGTTGCATGTATTAAAAACATCCCCCAAGTCTTTTTCTTTTTAAAAAAATTTGTTATTGAAAAATTTTTTTCTAAATTGAAACTTAAATTTTAATCACATCTAATGATTATTTCCCTTTGTGCTTCTAGATTTTAGTTCCTAATTGGAAAGTTCTTCTCTCTCCAAAGTTAAAAATACTTTTTTTAAAAAATATTTTTTAGTTGTTGATGGACTTTACTTTCTTTATTTTTATGTGGTGCTGAGGATCAAACCCAGTGCTTCATGCATGCTAGGTGAGCACGCTACCACTGAGCCACAACCCCAGCCCCAAAGTTAAAAATACTTTACACACAAACACACACACACACACACAGATATCATCCTCAATATCTTCAGGGAGTTGGTTCCAGGACACCCCCCTACCCCCCTACACTCCCCCACATACACCTTTCCCTCTCCTTCTCTCTCTCTCTCTCTCTCTCTCTCTTTCATTCTTTCACTCTCTCACTCTCTTGCTCTCTCACTCTCTCTCTCTCAGAAGTTTAAGTTCCTCAGCATAGTATTTGCATAGCACATTCTACTTTTATATTATTATTATTATTATTATTATTATTATTATTATTATTATTATTATTTTCTTCTGGGAATCAAACCCAGGGCCATGCACATGCTAGGCAAGTCTCTGAGCTATATAACACTATCAGTAAGCCCCCCACACAACATAAAGAATTTTATAGTAATCAAGTAATATTTGTGGATTAGATCAAGAAAGACGTTGTCTCACTAAAAAGTCAACACATTAACAGCACGGGGGACTTCCTGATGCTAGGTAAAAATTGAAGTCAAAGAGGGCTTTAAGGGAGTCTATCAGGAGAGCCCAAGGAGGGGGTCAGATATGGGCCTGGAGGTTGAGAGCATAAGGTAAGTATTATTAGGCCAGAGGGTTATCACCTCTCCCAAGCAAAGGCTTTGCAAAGGGACAAAATTCACTCTCTCCATACCTCTAAAACTCAAAGTTCTTTGCAAAACACCTGAGGAGGAAGCAAAATTCAGGACTTATTTTGTTGAGACTTGGGGGTTTTCACCCTTAACTAAGTTCCTGAAGGAGGTCCCAGAATGAAAATTACCCTCTCTTCATACTTCCCCCGAACTCCAACCAGGAAAGGAGCGATTCCTTGAAAAAAGCAATTCAGAAGGAGCAAATTCAGAGAACAGAGTCAGTAAGAATGGGCTGGATTTTTCTGCAAAGACAACACAAATCAGAGACTTAACCAAAACTAGTGCATTTCTCACTCGCAGGATAAAGCTGTCCTACTGGGCAGGGGCTCAACTTGGAACTCAGAAGCCAGATCTGGCAATGCTCATCTTCCCTCCTATATCCAGGACCATCACAACAATACCACAGTAGGGGAAAGGAGCTGGCAATGCATACGTGGTGCTGATTGGTTGGGTAATTTGAGGGGGGAAGAGTAATACCCACTAATTTGTTTTATTGTCTTTCAGCACTCATCATCTTACCTATTTTTAAGTTTATTTTTTATTAAAAATAAATTATTTATTTTAAAAATAAGTTACTTATTAAAAATAAATAAATTTATGATGTCTCCTTCCCACCACTAGATCTAAGGGAACAGAACCTTGCCTATTTGCTCATTTATATATCCCCAGACCCTAGAATAGTACTTGGCACGTAGTAAGTAGTTGTTAAATATATGGTGAATATATGGTTGTCTTTATTTACATAGATCATTTATGTCTTTATTTACATAGATCATTTATGAGTGACTTAACATCAGTTTGTAAAATTATTTCTTCATTCTTTTTAATTGCTTTATAGTATGAATGTACCATAATTTGACCAGTCAGTTCCCTGGTGGGAAACACTGAGGATGCTTTCAAATTTTCAATATTTTGAGCAATGCTGCAACAAACATCATTATAATGTATACCTTGGAGCACATTAGTGGGTGTTGGTGCAGGAAAAATGCCTACTAAAATATAATCACCAGAACAAAAGCTGTGTGCATCTGTATTCCTGATAAATGTAATCTTAAAAAGTACTAACAGTTTATGATCCTACCAACTGTGTATAAGAGGGTGGATTTCCCTACAGTGCACCGTGGCTTTATTAATTACTTTTATTTTTTTAACCAGGGATTGGACCCAAGAGTGCTTAACCATAAGCGACATCCAATCCTTTTTGTTTTTCATTTTAAGACAGTGTCTCGCTAAGTTGCTTAGAGCCTCACTAAATTGCTGAAGCTGGCCTTGAACTTTCGATCTTCCTGTCTCAGACTCCCAGGCATGTGCCACTGTGCCTGGCTATTAATCACCTCTTAATGACTTTTCCATCTCATGGGAGATAAATGGCTTTCCATGGATGCTTGAACTTGCATTATCCCAATTATTGTGAAGCTATGCCCATCTTTTTGTGTTTATTTGCCACTTGGATGTCTTTTCCTGTGAATGACCCAGATAAATTTTTGAGCATTTTTTTCTACCAGGCTATTTCCCTTAAAAAAAAAAATCACAATTGGAACCAGGTACAGTGTGCACACCTGTAATTCTGGCAACTCAGGAAGCTGAGGTAGGAGGATCACAAATTCAAGGCCAGTCTCAGTGATTTAGGGAGACCATTAGCAATTTAGCAAAGTCCCGTCTCAAAGTAAAACATAAAAAGGGCTGGGGATATAGCTCAATGCTAAAGTGCCCCTGGGTTCAATCCCCAGTACAAAAAAATCATTTCTTCTTGAACTTGAACTTGGGGGTATAAGTTAGTGGGAGAGTTTGCCTAGCATATGTGAGGCTCACAGGAAATGGGAAGGAGAGAGATATGTATGATTGCATTGCATTTTGAGTATTCTGGTTATTATTTGTATGCCTCCTTCAAAAGTATTTTCTTCAAGCAGGGCATGGTGGAGCATGCCTGTAGTCTCAGCTAGTAGATCCAAGGAAACTGAGGCAAGAGGATTGAAGGATCCAGGCCAGCCTGGGCGACTTAATGATACACTGTCTCAAAATAAAAATATGAAAAGGGCTGGGGATATAGTTCAGTGATAGAGTGTTGCCTAGCATGCATAAGCCCCTGGGTTCAATCCTCAGTAATATTCTTTTTTGTTATTTGTTTGTTTGTTTAAAATATTTTCTTCAACTTTTAAAATAAATTTTAGCTTGGTTTTTGGTGCTTTTCTCATACCAATTTTTAGTTTTAACACAGTCAGATGCATCCTTTGTGTTTTCTTTACAGACTCTTGCTTAGGAAGAGTCTATCTTGCTTAGGAATCTCCTAAAAGTCTATGATTCACATTGTAATCTATTTAAAACTTGTTATTTATGGTGTGAGACAGGAATTGGACTGAATTTTATTCCAACTAGATGATTTATGGCTACCAGTTTATTTACCTCTATTTATTAACTAACACAACCTGTCCCATTTAGAATGCTCTTTATCATAAACTCCATAATTGTGTGTGTGTATGTGTGTGTGTGTGTGTGTGTGTGTGTCTAGTGGTGTACTCTTCATTCCCTTGTATCTCAATATTTACTCATTTGAGCATCATCCCCACTTCTGTTTTTCAACATATTTACTTAATATTTTGGCCTAATTCACTTTAAAATTAAATACTTACTTTACCTTCACCCTAAGCATGTAAAATCATGCTTTAATTTTTTTCTAGTAAACATTAAATTAAATAAATAACTTTTGAAATGACAAGTATTGATCATGTGATATTTTCAATCATCGTACAATCCACAAGCACTATGCAGAACTGTTTTGGGGAAACACTGTTGCATTCTTTTCACTGATGAATTGTCCATTTCTATGATAACACATTGCTCTATTTTTATGGCATGTTTCTGAAATAGTTTTCATTTTGAAAATTTGTAAAAATAGTATGGAGAGGCCCCCCATATCCAGCAGCTTCTCCCATTGAGGACGTCTTATACATCCATAGCACATTACCAAAAACCAGGCAACAGATATATGGACAACCGAATTAAGTGGAACTTTGGTTTTTCACCCATTTTTCCTCCTGCTCACTTTTGAGTCCCTGTATATAGTTTTGTGCCATTTTATTATATTTAGAGAGCCAAAGAGCTATCATCGCCATGGAAATACAAAACAGCCATGTCATCACAAAGGAGCTTCCTTGGGCTATTTATAGTCACATCCTCCCTCTGTTCCCACACCCTGGAAAACACTGATCTGTTCTCCACCTCCATAATTTTGTCACTTTGATGTCATATAAATGGAACCATACAGTACATAACTTTTGGGGACTGACTTTTTTCACTCAGTATAATTCTGAAAACTATGGGTAGCAATAACGCTCCAGTTTTGTTGCTGATAGTATCCCATTCTGTGGATGTATCACAGTTTGTTTACCTCCTAAGACCATCTGGTTTGTTTTCATTCTAGGGGCTATTACAAAGAAAGCTCCAGCTAGGCAGCAGGGTGGTGTACACTTGTAATCCCTGCTACTCAAGAGGCTGAGGCAGGAGGATCACAAGGTTAAGGCCACTTAGTGAGACCATTTCTCAAAATAAAAAATAAAAAGGGCCAGGGATAGAGCTCAGTGGCAAACACCTCCAGGTTTAATCCCCTGTACCACGAAGAAGGAAGGAAGGAAGGAAGGAAAGAAGGAAAGAAAGGAGGGAGAGAAACAGGCAAGTAAACTACTATGTACTTTTGGTATAGATTTTTGTGTGAGCATAAGGTTTCACTTCTCACCAGTGACTCAGGAGACTGAAGCAGGAGAATCATAAGTTCAAGTCCAGCCTTGGCAACTTAGTGAGACCCTGTCTCAAAATAAAAAAATGAAAAGGACTGGGGATATAGCTCAGTAAGAGCACACCTGGGTTCAATTCCCATACTATCCCCCCAAATAAAAGATTTCATTTCTCTAGAATAAATGCTCAAGAATTCAGTCCCTTAGTTGCTATGTGTATGTTTAATTCTTTAAGAAACTGCCAAACTAGTTTCCAGAGTGACTTGTATACCATTCCACGCTCCCACCAGCAAAGTACAAGAGTTCCAGTTTCTCTGCCTCATCCCCAGCCTTTGGTTTTCAGTATTTTTTATTATCTTTTCTAACACATGTTTCACATTGTGGCTCTAATTTACTTTCCCCTAATGGTTGGTGATTGGAACATCTTTTCATGGGAATATTTGTGTGATGTGTTTTGGTATCTGATGGCAAGTCTGAAAATTGTCTTTCTTGTTTGGTGACCCTGAGGGAGACCTTGGGCTGCCCTTGGTCACTCCCTGTTACCTCTTGTAGTAAGAGGAAAGGATGGTTAGGAAGTTGGCTCAGGAGCTCCAGAGTTCTGAGCAGGTGCCCCAGGACAGAATGCAGCCTCCAGTACCAGGTGTGACAGCACCCTTCCTCCTGTCTGTACCCTCAAGCCACATTTCATAAAGCCATAAAATACCTTTTCACAAAATGCCTTTGGGATGGATTCAATTGGGGTGTTGTAAAGAAGTTCTGAGTCTGGTCTCCTAACTGGTAATGGTGAAACTCAAGCAAAAGAGACTAAACTGGTCACAATGTAGTCACAAATATCACCCAATTTTTTTTTAATGTGCAAATAATTGGAGCTGGGGAGCTTGGGTTACCCCCTAAGAAGCCAGTGGTCCCTGCAACCCTTGAAGAGCAGAGCAAGCATCTGGTTGATGTGCTCTGCCCAGCACCTGGGCAGGACCTGACCTCAGTTAGTGGAGTGGGGAACACCTCTGAGCAGTGACTACATCCCTCTGTCCTGACTCCCCTTCTCCCTGGGGTTGACTGGGAACATGAAGATGCTTGAGAACCTCTGAGATCAAGGGCAGGGCCTGTGAGCCAGTATCCCTGAGGAGTCAGAGTACACCCTGAAGAAGTGAACACCCACTGGCACTAGCAGGAAGCAGCCAGAGTCAGCTCATGGGGTGGGATTGGAGGGAGGAGTTTCAGATTATCCTCTGGAGCAGGGATTCTAAAGCTTCTAAATTCTAAAGATTCTCCCCTGTGGATCCGGAGAATCCTGGCAAACAGCACATTCCAAATGCAGCTCCTTTCTCTTGTTCTCCAGGGGAATGGTTATCCTTCCAGAAGATTCCATTTATACCCATGCCCAAAGTTTCCTCATTGTAACCTATCAACAGCTTTATTAAGGATTGTCAAATAGGTTATTCATGAAATAAAATTAGAGCATTTCTAGAGTTTGTTGTCAGTATGACCTTGAGTAAGTTAATTAAATCATACTCCTCTCCTTCTGCATCTGTAAAGTGGGAATAATAACAGTTGTTTTTTTTTTTGTGGTAAGACTTTTATTAAGGGGAGTACACAGAAGGACTTTTAATTTTATTTAAAAACTTTTTTTAACATTCATGATAATAACAGTTTAAATTGCATTGAAACAGTGTCTAGCCTGGAGCAACTACGGCAGAAGTGTCAGCTATTCTTATAACTAAAATGTGAGCAGACGCAGCCACTACAGCTTCTGGCTACATTGCAAACGCCAACTGTGAGCGCCCCCTGGAGGGGATTTGAATTCGTGCAACTGTGAAAAGCCTGTGTTCCTGGGTTTCTGCAGGGGGGGATTCCCTGAGGGAGCGTTCTGTCCTCATTGTTCTTCCTTTGTGATGGTAAATCACTCTCATTATTCGGGAGTGTTTGGTAAATCCTACAGAGTACGACCCTGCATATTTCCACAATCTGATTTTAAACAGCATGGTCTAATGCCTAGATTTCAAGTCAGCAGTGTATGTGGTTTAAACATGGATCATCTCTACCCCTATAGTTAATGTATATTTATACACCACCTTCCTCCAAATATTTTACTTTTCTGAACACTTTGTGATGTTACTACGTGAGAATATGTGATGAACGTGGGCTGCATGCAGGGTTTCCAACCTTTTTTGAAGTGTCCCCCAGTCCTGGAGATCCTGCACATAGAGGGCATTGATCCAGAGCCCTGGAGTGGCACTGCTATTAGGTTATATGGAGAGTGGTGGAAGTCCCCTCTGGAAGGTACCCAGCATCCTGATGTAGTAGCAGTTGTCCTTGGGCTCCTCCTGGGGATCCTGGCTCCCTGTTCTGCCCTCTACCCCACACTAGCTAACCTCATCATAAACACCACCAGGGTCTGTGGGGCAGAATGCTCACACGTACCTGCATGTGTGCACATGGATGTACACACACACACACACACACACACAACACACACACACACACACACTGAGGATGGGATCTGGTTCTAGACGTCTCTAGTAGTGTTGCCTCACTAACCACACCCAAGTCTAATCCATTTTTTCCCTCTGTGCTTGAGGACTGAGTATATTACTTTCCATTGGTCCTTACTCTGCTGAAGCAGCAGAATCCTGGTGATCCAGAGTGAGTCCTTTCACTCTGGCCATGACAGTAGACCTGACTTTTTTTTTTTTTTTTTTTTTTTTTTTGTACCAGGGATTGAACCAAAGGCACTTAATCACTGAGCCACATCCCCAGCCCATTTTTATGTTTTATTTAGAGACAGTGTCTCTCTGAGTTGCTTAGGGCCTCACTAAGTTGCTGAACTTGCGATCCTCCCACCTAAGCCTCCCAAGCTGCTAGGATTACAGGCGTGTGCCACTGCACCTCGTCCCCAGTTCCTTTTATTTTATTTTTTAAAATTTTATTTTTTAGTTTGAGGTGGACACAATATATTTATTTTATATTTATGTGATGCTGAGGACAAATCCAGTGCCTCATGCATGACAGGTGAGCATTCTATCACTGAGCCACACCCCAGTCCTTTTATTTTGAGACAAGGTCTTGCTAAATTGTTGAAGCTATTCTCAAACTTGTGATCCTTCTGCCTCAGGCTCTTGAGTAGCTGAGATTATAGACCTATGGCACTCTGCCCAGCTAGATCTGACATTTGTACTGATGCCCATCCTATATATGCACAAGATACAACATTCTACATTAAATGGTTGAGGAAGCTGGGCCCAGAGAAGGTGAACAATTTGTCAGAGGTCACACAACCAGGCCCCAACCCGAGAAGTTCTGAGAAGTTCCTTGTTAGACTCTTATCAAGATGCTTGTTAGTAACCTAATCCCAGCTAGTGAACTAACCTGATTTCCTTCCTGGTCCCTGCAGATGCCAAGGGTACCATCAGGGAAATTGTCCTGCCCAAGGGCTTGGACCTGGACCGCCCCAAGCGGACCCGCACATCCTTCACTGCTGAGCAACTGTACCGCCTGGAGATGGAGTTCCAGCGCTGCCAGTACGTGGTGGGCCGTGAGCGCACGGAGCTGGCCCGCCAGCTGAACCTCTCAGAGACCCAGGTAAGAGGCAGGCCCAGGCCTCTCCACCCTGTCTTGGCTACTGGGGAATTCCTTGGGGTATGAGACCTGGGCTGCTATAGGCCAAACTTTGGAGGAGGTCACACATGCACAAGGGAGAGACTTAAAGCTATAGGCAAACCAGAGCAAATGGAGTACTGAGAGAGTTAGTAAGTGCCAATAGTAGGGGGCCTTGGGTGGAATATAGGAAAAGGCTTCGAGAAATAAAAATAAAAATTTAGGGAGTGGCTTACGGAAATGTCAGCTTGTAAGAGGAACCTCGAGAAGGGATGTGAGGGGTTGGCATGCTGGAAAAAAATGATTCTGGGAAGATGCTATTATGGGGGAGTACACTCCTGTAATCCCAGCTACTTAGAAGGCTGAGTGGGTAGGATCACCAGAGTCTAGGCATTCAAGGCCAGCTTGGGTAACATAGTGAGACCCTGTCACAAGAAAACAATTCTGGGGAGAGATGAGACATGACACAATAGGTCTGGGGAACTCTCCCTTCTTCATTTTGGGCTCCTTCCCACCCTCTGCACCTTCCCTTCTTCTCAGTATACCTCAGTCCCTCTTATGCAGAGGAGGGATCTGAACACTCCCTTCACCCACCCAAAAGGGCTGGCATTTTAACAACGGTATGCTTAGCCCTAGGAAAAACTTTTATAAACTGAGCACCTACCCTATGTGAATGAAGACATTTCAAGCTGGTTCTGGAACTATGAAATAATAATACTCAGTACTTACACATGCCAGGCACTAAGTGCTCTGCCTGTTAGGTAACTAATCAGTCACAACAACTATATGATACTGGTGTATTATCCAATTTGACAGATGAGGGGAGGTTATGTCCAAGGTCATACAATGAATAAGTCCCAGAGCTGGGATCTGGATGATCAGTCTGGCACCTTGAAGTGGAACCTGGCCCACCTGCCTCAAGCTCGTTAAAGAGTAACTCAGAAGTCGGGCACATGGCACTTGTCAGCAATCCCAGCTGCTCGGGAGACTGAGGCAGGAATATTACGTTTGAGGACAGCCTCACCAACTTATGGAGACTCTATCTCAAAATACATTAAAAAGGGCTGGGGCTGGGGCTGGGGCTCAGTGGTAGAGCACCACTAGCATGAGCCTAGCATGTGGCCCTAAATTCAATCCCTAGCACCAAAATAAGTCAATAAATGAATAAGAACACAGAGACCCTTAGTTTAGCTATAGCTCTAGCAGTTTAATCTCATGTATGAGGGAGATCAACCAATAGACAGAGTGCCAACAATGAACAAGACGGGATTTATAAAGGGAAGGGAGGCGAGAGGAGAGGAAGCAAACTGAGTACTCTGGGTTCCTTCCTGGGAGCCCTGCAGGGGACTGCATGGAGCCTCTCCATGTGCCACAGCTGTCCTGCCCTTGGCCTGGCACTTCTTCACTCACAGAATCCTCTAGCTCTTCAACTCACACTAACAGAATGTGGCCAGCAGGGCAGTCTGATAGACCTGGTTATCCTGGTCCCCTTGGGAGTTGAGCAGGCTACTCTTGGAGTAAACCAAGAGCTCTAAGGGTGCAGAGGAAAGAAGGGCCACCTGACGAGGAAGGCAAGGCGGGGTGGGGGGGATGCGGAGCAGCTGGTGTCCTGCAGGGGCAGGACATTTCCACCTGGTTTTGGTTAGCTCCTGCTGCCACTGCCTAGTTCCCCACACGACAGCTGGGTCCCCCATCCAGCTGGGTTGGGCCTGGGGCTGAGAAGCTAGGCTTGTGCTCAGAGAGGAGGCTACAGTGGCTGGGCTGGGCCAGGCCAGGGCTCCCAGGGAAGTTAGGGAGACACCATCATCCCTGAAGGCTATGCCTAGGTCAGCACCTGCCCCTTTCCTTGGTGCTAATCTCCCTCTGCCTCACCTAGTTTTGCCCTAAGCTCTCCCCTGAAACTGTGCTCTCTGGGGACCTTCTGGGTCCTCATCCTTCCCTTGCCTAGCACCCTACCCCACATCCAGCCTTGACCCTCAGAGGTCATCTGCAGCCTCTTTTCTTCCAGTAGGTCTTCCCTAAGGCTTCTTGACCTCGTCCCAAGAGAATATTCCATGGCTTGACCTTAAAGTGTGTGTTTGTGTATCTGTATGTTGTGGTGGCATACTGGTATGCACTGCCCAAGGACAACTGGTATGCACTGCCCAAGGACAAGAACACGTTTGAAAGCCATGTCTCTTCTGCAGGCTCCCTTGGGGAGCCCAGAATAAGCTGGCCTCATGGTGAACCCTCAGCAAATCTTCAGCTTCTTGCTTCCTGCTTACGCCCTCCTTTCTCTTCCCAATCCTGGGATTGTGCAATGGTATAAATAATGTATAGCTAACATTCTCTGGGAACTTTCCATGCACAGCTCCCTTCCTGACAGGTTTCGTCTTCACCACAACCATGTGAAATTGGTGTGAGGCATTTTTTCTGACACCAAGTTTGGTGTAGTTTCCAACACTACCCCAGCCAGCTCCAAGTCTCTGACACCAACTGAGTGTCTAACAATTCTATTATGACACAAGTTCCGAGTTATCACAGACCCCACAAGTCAAGGGTAGACCTACCCAACTCAATTCCACAGCAGATGCCAGTGGCAAGTCCCAGAAGCCACCTGTGCTTCTGACCCAGTGGCCCTGAATTCAGGGGCTTCCACATCTCCTTCTTGAGGTTCGATTTCACAAGAACAGCTCACAGAGCTTAGGATCCACTTTACTTCTATGTATAGTTTATTATAAAGGATATAAGTCAGGCTAGGAATGGAACCACCACATGATCCAACTATACTACTCCTTGGTATTAACCTTTTTTTTTTTTTTTTTTTTGGTGTGGGGGGGATTAAACTCAGGGGCACTCAACATTGAGCCACATTCCCAGCCTTGTTTTGTGTTTTATTTAGAGACAGGATCTCATTGAGTTGCTTAGCACCTCACTGTTGCTGAGGCTGGCTTTGAACTCACAATCCTCCTGCCTCAGCCTCTTGAGCCACTGGGATTATAGACATGCACCATTGTGCCCAGCCAGTATTAATCTCAAAGAAGTAAAGTCATCATACTATAGTAATACAAGTGTACCCCTGTTTATAGCAGCACAATTCACAATAGTCAAACTGTGGAACCAGCCTAGGTGTCTATCAGTGTATGAATGGATAAAGAAAATGTGGTATAAGTACACAATGGAGTTTTATTCAGCCATAAAAAAGAATGAAATTATGTCATTTGCAGGAAAATGAATGGAACTTGACAACATTCTGTTAAAAAACTCAGAAAGCCAAGGGTCTTATATTTTCTCTCATATGTAGAAACTAGAAAGGCAAAATGAAAAGAAAGGTTGGGGGATCTCATGAAAATTGAAGGGAGATCAGCAGAGTAGAGGAAAGGGACTGGGGGAGGGAGGAGGGAAGGAAAGGGGAAATACTGAGGAACCATATTGACCAAATTATATTGTTATATTGTGTGCATATATGAATATGGAACAATGAATCCCACTGTTTTATATATAGATATAATGCACCAATAAAATCTGGGAGAATTTTAAAAATAAAAATAAAATTGATTCTAAAAAAATAAAGGATATAAACCAGGAAGAGCCAAGTGGAAGAGGGGCACAGGTCAAGGGGATGGAAGGGGAGGGTCTTTCATGCTTCTTCAGCCCCCCCCCCCCCAACACTTCCACATGTTCCCCAAACAGACCTCCAATCTCCAGCCTCCCTCACTCCTTGAAGGTGAGAGGAAGCTGAAGGTTTCCACCCTATAATCATGTGTTGGGTCTTTCTGGGACTAGCCCCAATCCTGAAACTCATGAGGGGTCCAGGAGTCACCTGAATAGCATACATTCAGATTGGTTCATAATGAATAACAAAAGGCATTTCTGTCACTTGGGACCCTCCAAGGGTTTAAGAACTCTGTATCAGAACCTGAGACAGAAACCAAACATTTCTTTTCTTATTTTCCACTGGGGACTGAACTTCATGGGTGCCTCACCACTGAGCTACATCCTCAATTCTTTCATTTTTTATTCTGAGACAGATTCTTGCTAAGTTGCCAAGGGTCTGACTAAATTGCTGAGGCTGGTCTCAAACTTGCAATCCTCCTGCTTCAGCCTCCCCAGTCACTGGGATTACAGATATGCACCACTGTGCACCTGGCCTAACATTTCTTGTTACACTGCAATAGGTCTTTATTATTTTCAGCTTGAATGGAAAGAAACTGAGGCACAGAAAGTTTGAATAATTAGCTAAAGACTTAAAGCAGGAACATTCATTAGTTCATTTAAACTTTAGAAGAATTGGTTTTGTGGATAATGTTATCCCCCACGTAAGAAAACTGAGCCTCAGGTTATTTAGCTAGAATTCCATGGAATTCATAGTACATTCAGCAATACTTTTATTAAAAAATATTCTTGAATGCCTACTATATACCAGGTGCTGTTCTAAGGCCCAGGAGATGTAGCAGAATTTCAGAGTGCTATGAGGGGTGTCAAATGGGGTAGATGGTAGGGATTCAGAGGAAACATTTTATTGGAAAAGTCAGGGAAGGACTCTTTGAGATGACACAGAGCTTAAACCTGAATGACAGGTAAAAGATGGCCAGAGGAGGATCCAGAAGAAAAGTCAAGACAGAGAGTAATTTTACTGACCTGGGGGTAGGACCTGGCATAGAATGTTCTAGAAGTGTCAGAAGGCCAGCCTGGCTTGAGTTGGAGGGTAACAGGGCAAGTAGATCACGGCAGATTATGTTATGCTTATAGCCAAAGGTAAGGCCTTTAAGGGAAAGTCACATGAGATGATTGGCATTTTACAAAAGTAATTGGCTGCCATTTGAAGAATGGATCACAAGGGAGCAGAATGGACCAGTTAGGGGCTACTAACATGGTATTTTGAACAGAGTGGTGGTAGAAGAGAGAAGAGGAATGATCTGAGATGTATCCCAACTTGGAGGTAGAACCTGTTAGGACATGCACAGGGTGAGGGGAAGGCTCAAGCACCCGGGTGAGTGGCAAAACCCTTTATGAATTTGAGAAAGTTGTAAAGGAGCGGGGCAGTGGGAGCATAATGAAGAGTTTCCATTCCATCAGTTAAGTTTGAGATCCAAGTGGAGACGTCAGGAGATGTCAGGAGGGATGTCAGATTTTTTTCCCCCCAGAGTTAGGGGGCTGGATTTTCTCTAATTTATCTGAGGATCTCATTGTTTTGGGGTAAAGGATAAGAGATTCTTTCAGGTGTGCTCAGATAGTGAACAGACTATGAAGGGATTAAAATTTTTTAAAAAAGGAGGCCCAATTTTGTGGAAATCTAAGAAGAGGAACCATGGTGCAGCCAGGTCTGGGAGAGTCTGGATCTGAGGGTTCTTTTGGACCCAAGGGCTTCTCTGGTGCTACACGGAAGGTGCTATCCATTGCTCTTTAAGGGCTGGTATCTCTTTCTGTCTGTCCTCTTCTCTACCTGCTGCCAGCCAGCATCTCTACTCCCTTCCCTATATACCAGAAGGACCCAGCCATGGTCCTTCTTCAATCAGGCAGAGAAAAAGTGAGCTTGCCTTGGGCCCATTCGCATTTCTAGACTCTACCTTAATCTCTGTGTGCCCAATTATGTTGAATTGCATGCACATGTAAAAATCAGAAGTCCACCTGCAAGACCAGGTGTGCAGAACAATGAGACCTTTCCTCTGCTCCCAACACCACCAGGGCTCTGCAGGATGAAGTCCACACAATGTAGGCACAGTGAACAAGACACTGCCCTGGCCTTGCCCAACCCTGTGTCTGTGCAGGGAGAGGGGTCTCACAGGGGTTTCTCTCTTGACACCAGTCAGCCTCATCCCCCCATGGCAGCATGTGCTGAAAACAATGACAAAGTCAGAGAACAGGGACAGTCTCATTTTGTCATTCTTGCTTTTAGAAACTTCTTGATACACTTGGTTACCATGCTATGTTCAAAAAAAGTGGGAGCTGGGTGCTGTGGGTGCACACTTGTAATCCCAGTGACTTGGGAGGCCGAGGCAGAAGGATCACAAGTTTAAGGCCAACCTCAGCATCTTAGACTTTGCCTCAAAATAAAATCAGAAGGCTTGAGGATGTAACTCAGCAGTAGAACACTTGCCTACTACTTCTACTACTACTACTACTACTACTACTACTACTACTACTACTACTATTAATAGTACTTCAATTTCAAGCCAGGCATGGTGGCATACACTCAGGAGGCTGAAGTGGAAGGATCTTTAGTTCAAGGCCAGCCTAGGCAACATAGTGAGGATTCTGTCTCAAAAAAAAAAAAGAGAGAGAGAGAGAGAGAAACTTCAGTTTTGCTGTGTCAATTATTATTAACCCATGGAGTCATCACAAAAAGAAAAGCATGAGAAGGCATTAATATGATCCCCATTTCACTGATGGGGAAACAGAGGCAGTAAAAACTTAAGCAACCTGCCCGATGTCATCAAGCAAGTTAGAGGAAGAACCACAGCTGTCTGTCTGACTACAGGTTCTTCTCTACTATACTGCTTACTTTTTTTCCCCTGCAGTGCTGAGGACTGAACCCAGGCCCTCATGCATGCTGGGCAGGTCTCTACCACTGAACTACACCCCAACTCCTTATTGTTTGCTCCTTCTATCAAAACACTGTATTATAACCCTTGCCAACCTGCCATGTTTCCCATGACTAATGCCTGAGATCCAAGTGGGTTGAAATAGAGTTTCATTTACTTTGTTTTTTCAGCACCTGGCAGTGCCTGGCATGTATCACATGCTTGCTATTTCTGTGTTGTGTGAATGAATGACCAGAATACCAGGGTCAGAGCAGGAAGTAAGAAAAGATGTGGCTGAGGAGGAAGGAAAGGTGAGAGGCCTGCTCAGGATTCCCACCCTCGGCTGGCCTGGAGGATTTGAGCAGGAACAGGGGCCCAGAGGCTAGACTGAGGACAAACTGCCAAGTCTCAATACTGACAAGATTAACTTGGATCAGGGCTGTTCCATCCCTTTTACAATTGTCCTCAGCCCTACGTGTATCATCCCTGCCCCAGATGGCTTCTTCTGGAACAGCAGAATAGATGGTACCTTCCCAGTGCAGGTTACAAAACCCAGGGCCATCCTAAACCCCCAGTCACCATTCATCTCAGGTTCAATGTGTGCCCATAGTCCCAGGAAGCAGTCTTTATGAGATTATATAATTTCCAAAGGAACAATAAATCTTGGAATTTAACCCTGACAATAAGTCAGAAGAACATGATAAATAATCTCTCAGAAAATGCCTCCCCATTCCTGGAAACCATCCCTCTACCCTGGTCACAGTATGGCCCAGTAAGAGATTGGGATGTGAAGCCACCAACCATTCACTGTAACCAAGATGGCAGGCTGCCGAGAGGTCACTGAGAAGGCTAGGGCAGGTGATGTCCCAGGGAGTGTACTGTACTCAGGATAAGACCATGACTCTGCCACCCTGGGGGAATTCAGAAATGACTTCTTGGAAGAATGAGACTGAATTGAGACTTAAAAGATCAGTAATTTTGGAGTTAACCATAACAACAGGTGGAGGGCAGGGGACGAGTTCAGAGGGCTCTAAGCCTGTCCCTCCTCCGTTTATTCTGTGTTTGCTGAGCCTTTTAAACTAGTCCCAAAGGATTGACAGTGAGAAGTAGAGAAGCAGGTCTTCCCACTCCCACCCTCAAAGCTGGCGACACCCACAGCATGTTGGAGCCACCCACAGAGCTTTCCAAAGAATATCAATGCCTTGCTCCACCGGCAATTCTGTTGGAATGAATACTAGACAGGGCCCGGCAACAGAATTTAGAAGAACGTGCCCAGGTAATTCTAAATGTGCGACGGGGTTGAGAGTCCTTGACCTAGCCCACCCACGCCAACAAATGACATGCCTGGTCCCAGCCCCTGCTCGCCTGCCCTCTGACTTCTCCTCCCCACTTCCAGGGCCACCTGCCCAGGAGACTCCCAAATGCAGAAGCAGCCCACACCCACCTCTCCTTGCTGTGGGAAGATGGGTGTGTGGGAGAGCACCTGTACAGGCTTTGTCATTCTGTATTGTCACGCCCCTTGTTACTGCCACTTCCTTGTACCTAAATGCCCTCTGATCACTAGGAGTGGGTTGGCTCCCCTCCCCTCTGGACCCTCAGCTTCTCAGGGGGAACGGACTAGGACTTCCGTGCCTGTCTTGGCTCCTTCGCTCAGAGGCACCGCAGTGGCTAGACTTCTTAGATCCTCCAAAAGTTAGAGGGAACCAGTGAGGCCTCCCTACCGCTTCCCTTCAGGGACCTCCACTCTACGGCTCCTACTCCTCCTGCTGGCACATGCTGCCCCGGCTCTGGGTGAGAAGCACCTGGAACACAAGTCTGGGTGTTCCAGTGATGGCACTAGTGACATGATGGCCTAACACATTTTCCACCAGCTGAGCAAATGCCAATCTCCTTTCTGGAGGTACTTCCAGTACCTACAAGTGATTCTTTCTTTCTTTCTTTTTTTGGGGTTGGGTGTACTAGGGATTGAACTCAGGGGCACTCAAGCACTGAGCCACATCCCCAGCCCTATTTTGTATTTTATTTAGAAACTGTTGCTGAGGCTGGCTTTGAACTCGTGATCCTCCTGCTTCAGCATCCTGAGCTGCTGGGGTTACGGGTGTGCACCACTGTACCCAGCTCAAATAATTCTTTCTGGGCTTATCACTGATTTACCTCCAGTGGTGGGGACACTCCCTCCCTCTCAGAGATGAGAGGGAACCCATTGTCACTCCATAAAACTGACCACTCCTGGTTCCCCTTTTCTTGTACCATATTAGGAGGAGGGTTGGGGTGCTGGGCAGTGGTGGCAGGATCAGGTGTACTTCCTCTCAGAGACCCGGAAATAGGTCTCTGCCCTTTGTTGGTGGCTCTGTTTAGAATTTTGGTGCTTTGTTCCCTTATGTCCTCAGCTTTGAGCATGTGGCCATCAGAAAGACCCCTCAATGTCCTGCCACATTCTGCCTAGTGTCATGTTGAGAAGTTTGACCTTAACGGGGAATGGGGACAGAGGACCTGCTAATAAGACCCCAAAGGCCAGACTGAGCTAGGAAGCACTTCCTCCAGAGGCAGTGGTGGGACTGTCCTCAGACTGGGCAACTGACCTCTGCCCCATGTCACAGAGGGTCCCACTTTGGCTTCCTCTGGCTTCCCTATGGGATAAGGATTCTGCAAAGCCAGGAGTTATGCCCATTAGGGGCCTGCACCTATCTTAGCCCACCCCCAGGGGTCCAGGACTCCAGAGTTCCTGTCAAGTGACGCTTCTAGTGCTTGCCTGGGCCCTGCTCAAGTCAGTCCTTCTGAAGGAAGGCATTATTCAGAACTCCAGGTCCAAGAAGTGTCAATGGGCTGTTTGCAGAGTGTGAACAGGATGGGGTGGCCACACGTGTGTGTCAGAGCCAGGTCAGGCCATGAGACAAAGGCTTCCATTTTGCCTCTTGCCTCTGCAGTTACTTGGGTTGGGCCTGGAGTAGAGTCCTTTACAGTACTGGGCTTCCCACCTTGGAATCACCTGGTGAGCGGTAAAAACTGCCAGAGCCTAGATTCTACCCACCCCCATTCTGAGCTGATTGGGTGAAGCTAGCAGTGAGTTAATAGGTGGCTCCCACCCACTCTCATGGGTGGCCAAGGTCAAGAGGTACTGATATGGAAATGGTCAGGTCAGAGAGGACACAGGAAGAGAAGAGGCTCTGCTCTAGGAAGTGCCCACCACAGGGAGGAGGCTTCTGCCTTCCCCCATGTCTACTTGGGTGGATGGAGATGATCATAGTGGAAGAGGGAATGCAGGTCCCTATTTGGAGGAGTAACTAAACTGCATCTGTGAGTGTGGAGTTTGGGGTGCTTTGAGACATCCATAGGATGATGTCTAATAGACAGTTGGATGCCCAGCCTGGACTTCAGTTCAGAGGCCAGTGCCTGAGGCAGCATATAGATGGTGGCTAAAGCCATGAACTTGACTACCAGCCCAAAGTGCATAGGCTAAGAAGGGAACTCCAGTACTTCAATTGTACCCCCAAATTCCATCCTCCATCAGCCAATTCATTCCTCTATTCTAGGTCAGAGTAAACTTTAGCAATGAAGGGGTGTTTACAATTTGGGGACAAGGGTCCCTACTCATTTCACCTAGAGCAGACTGGTGGTGGGAAGACCTTAATGACAATCTGCTCTTCTTTCCCCTCTCTTTCCTCACCCCCGTGCCCCTGCCCTGGTCCACACACTTCCTCTCCTTTTCTCCTCCCACTTTCCCTACTCTGCTTTGCCTGTCCCCCCTCCCCACCCTCCACCCCAAGGTGAAGGTCTGGTTCCAGAACCGCCGCACCAAGCAGAAGAAAGACCAGAGCAGAGACCTGGAGAAGCAGGCTTCCTCCTCGGCTTCCGAGGCCTTCGCCACCTCCAACATTCTACGGCTGCTGGAGCAGGGCCGGCTGCTCTCGGTGCCCAGGGCCCCCAGCCTCCTGGCACTGACCCCTGGCCTGCCTGGCCTGCCTGCTGGCCATAGGGGCACCTCTTTGGGTGACCCCAGGAACTCCTCCCCACGTGTCAACCCGCTGCCCTCGGCCTCAACATCTCCCCCGCTGCCGCCCCCTCTGCCAGCCGTCTGCTTTTCCATGGCCCCCCTCCTGGACCTGCCTGCCGGCTATGAACTTGGCTCCTCAGCCTTTGAGCCCTACAGCCGGCTAGAACGGAAAGTAGCCAGCCCTGGAGGCGGAGGCAGCAAGAACGCTAACACTTAAACTCCCACTCCTGTGTGACACTGAGTCCCCAAGCACAGCACCGCCCCAGCCTCCTGAGCCCCAGTGGACTGCACTGAGCAGGCCCAGAAGAGAGGGGTGGCTGCTGCAGCCCCTCCTCACCTGCCCCAGCTCAGAGACTCGACCAAATGGCCTTGGTCCCCGCAGCTCGTGTGTGTGAGTGCAGTGTGCGTGTGCGTGTCTCTCACTGAAATAAAGGAAAACGATGACAAGAAGGGAAACAGGCCCCGCAGCAACACCTCATTCCATTTTGTCCCTGTCCTCTGTGATGGAAAATGGGCTCAGAGTGAGGGGGGACTTAGAGGGAAGACTCTAGAATCTGAGGATGCAGGTGGGTCACAGTATCCACTGTGTGAGTCAATAGGTCCCTGACTCCCACTCCCAACTGAGCTCCCACCCAAGAACCCCAGTCTCCAGGTGCCAACATCAAAGCTTTCGTTGGTTAAGTGTTATTCTTTGCAAGCTCCTCTTTGAAAATTAAAAATAGTTGCGAGGGTGGTTCACACCTGTCAGGAGGATTGCACATTGGAGGCCAGCCTCAGCGACTCAGCAAGGCCCTGAGCTACTTATTGAGACCCTGTCTCAAAATAAAAATAAATAGGGCTGGGGTTGTGGCTCAGTGGGAGAGCAACCCTGGTTTCAATACCTGGACCAAAAATAAAAATACATGAGAGGGGAAAATTGGGCAAACAATGCAAGGAAAGACCAGATCTGGAGAGGAGGAGAGATGGCATCAAAGCTGAATCCAGGCAGGACCCCAGAGTTTAGAAGGGGCCTGCCTAGGGCAAACATGCAACATGAGGCACTTAAAAATTTTTTTCTTATTTTCTTTTTTCTCAAGGCACTTTCATTTAACTTTAATTTTGTGATAACTAGACTTATACAAAGTTGCAAAAATAGGACAACAGAGTTCCTACCACCCAATTTCCTGCAATGGTTGCATCTTCCATAACAAGTTAAATATCAAATCAGGAAACTGACATTGGTACCATGTGTGCAGTTCCCTGTCTTTTTATCACCTGAGTAGATTCGTGAACACCATGCCATGAGGATGCTCCATCACCATAAAGATTTTACCCTCATGTTGCCCCTTTATGGTCACACAATCCCTCACCCCAATAGGAGAGCTCGTTGACAGAATGGGAGTGGGACCCAAGACCTGAATGGGTCCTCACCTGGAAGATGCAGGGTGAAATTTGGGCCCTGTGGGCAGAAAAGTCAAGCACAGCCTGCTCCAGTCTGCTTTGGGGGACACAGTAGCTGCCACTGTGGTTTCAAATTGGCTGCACTGACAAAGTCCCCCAGAGTGGGGTCTTGGGAGCCAGGGATACCCAACAACTGCACTTCTGCCTTTCCCTCTGTTCAGGTGGTATAGTTTAGGGAGGTGTTTGGAAATGCAGGAAGTCCTGAGTCTGGAATGAGGCATGGAGGTGACCTGGCAGAACTTGGGTTGGCCAGTCTAGCCAATACCCAGCATCTATTCTGCTTGTTTGGTACGGTGAGACACTCTACAGGCCCTGGGGTAGCACAACTGCTTTAGCCTCTCGGCACAGAGAGGACTCCTGGGAAGCAGTGGTGAGGTTCCAGGTAGAACACAGGCCAGGCTATGGGGATGCTTGATTTTTAACTCCAAATGTTGAGATAAGCAACACATAGGCCTCCATGTGTATTCTGTCCCAGGATGAGCATGACAAGGCAGGCCTGAGGTATGGGAGCTGGAGGTGAACGCAAGAAGGTGAGTCTGGGTCCTACAGCCAGCCTGGTTTCTCAGGCAGTTCTCAATGGCCTAAGACAGAAAGGCTAAAGGAGACCCAGGTCTGGTGGAAGACACAGGCTCAGCTCTTGGGGCTCACAGCCCAGCCACGCAACCAAGAGGCCTCTCCTAAGGGAGGCCAGATGTGTGGTGAATCTAGGGCCCTGGAGAAGCCAGGGAAGCCTTCCTATAGGAGATAGACTGAAGCTGGCTAGAAGAGGATCTTCTGTAGATGTTGAAAAAAGATGATGGTGGAATTGTGCCAGGGAAGAAATACCTAGGTATAGGCAGGGCAAGAGGCACAGGGTGAGGGCAGCTTGCCAGAAGCTGAGTGTGGGAAGGAGACCAGGAAGAGACGTGGTGAGGGGCATGAGGACTGTGGAGAGCACCAGAAGTTCCAGTGGGGAGCCACATTTACACTCCTTGTGGATTGTGGGCAGAGGGACAGCCAAGCACAGCTGCCCTCCCTCCTCACCATCCTCCACCTCCCAGGTCTGCCCAGCCTGTGCCCAGCCTGTGGGGAAAGCTTCAGAGCTGGAACCCCGGGCTTCCCTGTTTACAGTCAACCTGGGGGAGGAGCGGGGAGGGCGTGGGAGGAGAGGGAAGGAAGGGGCGGTGGCCGCAGGTGCAGGCTGGCAGTTCACTCCAGCTCAGTGGGGCCTGAAGTCGTAGAGCTGCCACCAGCCTACTCAGGCACTGACTCCCAGGCCACCACACACCATGGCTATGAAAGTAGACAGCAGGTCCAGCGGGCTCCCCAACAGTGACTGCGACCTGGGCACAGCCAGGGAACATATCCAGGCGGTCACCCGAAACTACGTCACCCACCCCCGCGTCAGTGAGTATGAGCCCTTAGTGGGTGAGGCTGGGGTGGGGAGCTGCTGAGACTCCAGCAGAAAAAGTCTTCTTGCCTCAGAAAAAGAAGAGGACTGATACCAGGGGATAGCAAGAGGCCCTCGGTTCAGTGGGAACCGCTCTGTGAGGGCAGCCTGCACGGAGTCATCTCTGCAGGTGGAGGAGGGATGGAGTGCCCAGCCCAGGCCGACCCAGAGGAGAGGACTGGGGGGAGGGGTTAGTTGTCATCATTGATCCTGCCTAAGACCCTAAGCCCCGAGAGAGAGAGCTCCAAATGCCCCCGAGAGAGTGCGCGCCCGTCTGTGCGCATGCGCACACTTCTATGTAAGGCGTGTGCCCCAGAACCCTCAGCAGGAGGAAGTGTATGATGAAGTATAGTGGGGCTGACATGTGTGTCAATGTATGTGAGTGTTCTCAATATAAGGTGATAGTGTCCCTGTGTCCCGAGAGTCAAGGGCTACGTGTTGTATGTGCCTTCTATGAGAGATGTGGGCCTGGAGGGGTGTGCACCCACTTTCTCTTGGAGGGGAAGAATCCTGTGAGTGCGAATGTATGCAAGTGTGCTTGTTAGGGTGCGGGTAGGTATGTCTGCATGTGCTTCGATGCAATGTGTATGTTCAAGGGGACAGCACAGGACAATGTCACGTATCTGAGTGTGGCAGTTTTTATGTGTGTACACAGGGCTAAGGGTGAGTGTCAGGTGTAGGAGCTTGTAAACCGGTGCTGGGGGGGGGGTACCTTTGTAACTTTCACGGAGGCAGCCCTGTGTGGCTAACTTCTGTGCTGGTTCTGTAGGGGTAGGACAAGTCCAGATGTCTGGGGAGGAGAACCTGTAAAGGTCCAGAGGACCAAAGGGAAACCCCCTCACAATTTCCTTCTCCAAGGTCACCCTCCCAGGCCTGGCAGTTCTCAGACAGCACGTGCAGCTCACTGGAGTAAACCAGCCTGGCCCGCCCCTGTTAAAGCCTAGCCAGAGGTTCCTAACAGGGCGTGTGGGGTGAGTGAGAGGAAGAAAATCTGACACAGGAAACTCTTCTCCCTCCCTCCTCCTCCTCTACAGCCATCCAGTCTAATGGAGGAGGTGGGGGGAACTTGAAAGGGCAACAAGAGCTGAGCACAGAGTAAGCAGGGTGGGGGGGTTGCAGTCAGCAAAGCCCCCAAGGTGTGAGGCTCCTGCTGAGGCCTGAGACAGGTGCTGAGGGTGGAACAAATTCCAGTAAAGGAGAAATGACAGTTCAGTGAGTTCAGTCTTCTTAAGGAGGCCCCACAGGCTCTGCCCTGTAGAGGTTCCGGGGGTAGATTCTCCCTAGGCCAAAGTTGTGGTCACCAAAGCTAAGAAACACACAGTGATTCAGTTCACACTGGGTCCAGAGCTGGGAACTCCTTCCCATGAGATGACCTGCCACCCCTGCGATCACCTGTCCCACACCTGAGGGCACAGGAGAGCTGCCATGCTGGGCAGGGTGTGGGGTCTGGACCCACAAACCCTGCTTTCCCTCTGAAACTTGCCCTTGTGAGTCCTGAAGATAAATGTCACCCTGCCTGACTCCTCCTCCAGGCAGGATTGCCCAGCCAGGAGCAGCCTCAAGCCAGTTTCCTCCTAACCAGTTCTTTATTTACAATCAACATCCTGGAGGTTCTGACCCAGGATGGGACCTAGGGGTGTCAGTGCCTCCATATTTATAGGCCTCCTGCAACAGTAGCTCCCACCCAGGCAAATGTGTTTATACCCCACAGTTAAAAACCAGAGCAAGTTCAGTGCAGGGAGCCCTCCTGGCTCTGCTCTGGCCATTGACTTCACTTTGCTGCAAACTGAGCATGCTCACAGGATGCACCCAGGATCAACCCCAGACACCTTCCCCAGCCATCCAGACACCTTCCTACCCAGCAGCATCCCAGCACTCCTCAGCGTGCTTCTGCACCTGCAGTGTCTCCTGCTCCTGTCTGTTCTCCTTGGGTGACTAGGGGGTGCTCCTCCCTGCGGCATGTGGACAGGCACAGGACCAGATAGGATCTGGAGACCCCTGGCAGGTTGGAGGCAGGGTTGCTCACCCCTCTGCTTGCCTCCCCAGCCTGATCTTCTACCCTGGGACTCTAAGCACTCTCTCAGCCCTGAGACCGAGCCTAGAAAGAGGCTGGACTCAGAGGGCCAGGGAGGTGCAGCTTGAGAAGCCCTTTCCTTCCCAGAGGAGATGGACTCCTCACAACTGATTTCAGTACAGAGACTACAGGAAAGAATTGGCCAGAAAGGAGGAGCTAGGTAGAGTCTAGATGGGGAGTAAAACCAGCAGTATCCACCTTGGGAAAGAAGGGTCTCTTTGCTCCACAGCATTCGACTTGTTCCCCAAGAACCTTGGCTTCATTGGGGAGGAGGTGGCATGGAGCTTCACCTGGGCACTGGGGCAGAAGAGGCTAGGCTGGCACAGGGGGCCAGTCTAGGCAAAGTTTTGAAAGGTTAGCAGCCTGGTTGGAGGGATGGAGCCTAATCAGGCCCTCCAGGGGCTTGAGCACCAAGCCGCTGGCTTTGCCTCCCTGCCTCAGTTTCCTTGGCAGAAAGGGGAGAAAGTTACATCGAGAGTCCCAACCAACAGGTTCCTGGGCTGATTCTAAGAACCCCCAGCTTCCAGCCTCTGCCCCCCTCCCCTAATCCTTCCAGCTGGGATCAGGGAGGAGGTGCAGGACCTGCTGCCCCAGGCTTGCCCCCACCCTGGCCTCACGCATGGGTGCCCGCCTCAGCCCTCTCCGGGGACGCTGCAGGTGTGGCTGGGCCAGCGCTAATTAGTGTGCCGGTCAGGATCCCTGCTGGGCCTTTGACGGGGAAGGCGGTAGGGAGGTGGGGGTAGGGAGCCGCTCCTCCAGCCTGCAGTCCAAAGTGCAGCCCGAAGTGTCAGCTAGGACAATGGAGAGGGTGGGCAGAGCAGCTGGAGGGAGTGTCTGCACAGTCTGGAAGGCCCATTGAGGGAGTGCCCCTCAGGTCATCTGAACCGGCCCTCTGCCGGCAACTCTGCAGCCCCCTTCCCTCTCCAGGGTCAAGGGGGACATCCCAGGGTGGTGTAGTGGCCATAATCCCCGAGGGCCACAAGATACTGCCTGAACTGTGGCGAAACCAGCTGAGTTTCTGGGTCTCAGTTTGCCTTCCTCGAAATGGACATAACCAGAGTATATACAAACAAGAGGCGTATACAAACAAGAGGCCTGTCACTCAGCTACCATTCTGTCTGTCTCAGGAGAGACACAGCCCCTGTAGGGGCCAGTCTGCAGTGCTATGGGTCTTCAGAAGGAGAGACCCCGTGAGCTGCAGTAGGTGGTTTTGGGCAAGACCTTGAAGGGTGTGAACAGCCCAGTGTGGAACCGAAATGGCATGTGAATGGGTTTTCTAAGACTCCACGGAGCTGTGTCTCCATCCAGCCTCCCTAGGAATCCCACCTAGAACCAGGTGTTGTGGCTGCTGAAGCCTGGGAAGATGACCTGTAGGTGAAGCTGGTGTGCTAAGATGGGGGACTCAGAGACCTCATGCTGTCCCCATGTGACCTGGCATGATCTCCCACCCTAACTCCCAGAATAGAGTTGAGAAGTTGGCCTCCCAGAGGGTCCCTGCAGGCAGGCACTTAGCAGCAGCCCAGGCTCCTTCCAGAGACCCTCCCCTTAGGGAGGAGTGTGGATCCTCTAATCCCACATCCTCTACCACCATTGTCCCCTACCTCCCCTTCCAGGTTAACGGGGATTTCATGTGACAGAGGCTGTGAAGTAGGGGAGCCAGCTGTGAATGAAAGGAGGAAGTTGAAAGACCTGTCTCCTGAAGCCTTGGAATTGGAAATGATTCCCTGTGGCTTTCTGGCCCTGGGGACCCTGCCCTGCCCCCATGCCTCCCTTGCTCCAGGCCCACCCACCCTGTGTCTTCTTACCCCAGGTCTGCAGTTTTCTTCCCCTCCCTCAGCCCTGTGGCACGTCTAGTATTTACTCTATAAAACCCGGCAAAGCGCTGGCTTGTTCTGGACTTATAAACTTACTGGCCTGTCCCCACGCCCCTGCCCATCCCCGCCTGACCCAATTCATTTCCTCCTTCTGCTTCCACGTCCTGCCTCTGTTCCACTCTTTATGGTCCTAACAACCCTGGCAATTTAATCAAAATACCACACGAGCAAGAGTGTGTGTGGATGGCTGCATGGTGGCTTTTTTTCCCTAATGTGGAGGGAGATGCCCCCACCTAGGAACCCTACCCTCCCTCTTTGGGGGGGGTCTCTTTATGCCTACACACCCCCTTAGCACCCCCTTTTTTTTTTTTTTTTGAAATCTCTTCCATCTCCATCTTCACAGGAAGTAGACTGGAGCTAAAGGTACAGTCCCTCAGGATGGGCAATAGGACCCTCCTTTGGTCCAGGGGGCTGGGAAGGTAGGGAAGGTCACATGTTGGTTCTCATGTGGGACATGTGAGGAAAAGCTAATGGAACCATAATTCATCCAACAAATATTTCACAAGTGTCTGCCGTATACCTGGTGCTTTCCTGAGAGGTGGGATACAGCAGTGAGCGCTGCAGAGGATGTTCCTGCTCTCTGGGAGTTGACACGTCCCTGAGCCCAGATGCAAGCCTCTGCAGGCCACTGCACTGCCTGTGTTCCCCCAAATCACCAAGTAAGGGATTCTTTCTCACGTCTGAGCTGCTCACCCCTGGCATATGTGCCCTTTCCCTAACTTCTGGGGCTGGGTGGATAGCTCCATTTGACCTGAGGGCTCAGCTCAAAAGGCCCATCCTGCAAAGCCCTGACCACTAGATCTGGCCGCCTGGCCATCTCACATACCCATCCTGTTCTTGCCCTTCTTAGCACCTACTGCAGTTGGTAATTGTGTTACATTCTCTCTGTCCCTTCTTTTAGATTGTAGGCTCCACAGCTGGCCTCGTACATCCAATAGGTGCCATAGAAATGCTTGGAGAGAGGGAGGGATTAGGGAAGAAGGAAGCAGATCACCTAGGGAAAGGGAAGTAGGAAGCGCCAAGCAGTGAAGTCTCCAGGAGGGAAGAGTGTGTTGGCCAAAGAATCTGAGAAGCAACCCAGAGGTGGACCAAGGGGGCGGGGAAGAGGAGCATGCATGCAGCCTCTCATGGAATGTGCTGGATCACTTTGAATGCAGGATCTAGAGGCCTAGGAGAAGCCTAGAGAGAAGTCAGCCCTGGAATCCAGAGTAGAGAGGCTTGAGAGGCAGGGAAGGGGGAAGAACCATTGGATCACTGGAGGCCATGCTTGTATGAGCAGAAGCTGGAGAAGGATTGGGGCTGAGGGTGGGAGATACCAGAGCTTGTTTGAAGGAAAGACTGTCGGGTGCCGGTGGTGGCAGGGTGGCACTAGCCCTGCACCGCAGAATTTGTTGTCTCCAGGGCCTGGTGCGGGGGAGAGACCTGCCTAGGATGGAGGGTGGGCACTCCTTCGTGGGAAGAAGTGAGGGCAGCCAGATGCAGTGGGTCTCTAGGCAGGTCTGAGGACAGGGAGCAAAAGGGTGCTGCCCTGGGCCAGCCAAAGCCTGGGCAGATAACTTTCCTTCTCGCACTCTTCTTGAGACTGGAGTTTTGCAAACAGTGCTGACATTGGAGGATCTATGTAGAGATCTGTACAAGCCTTGCCTTGCCCCATGGGTGGGTCTCCTGGTCTACACCCTGGTGAAAGGAGCTTTCAGACAAAAATAAGGGATTTGATTCAGAAGCCCAGAATGGGGAGGGAGTAGGTGATGGGCTATTGGGTTCTCTCGGGCACTAGGTGGGTTGGGGCCACCTAGTTTGCCCAGGAGCATGTCTGTAAGAGGGCTGTGTGAACCAGGGCTGACAGGAAGCACAAGGGGTTGGGGGGAGTTCAGCCCTGGCTCTGCCTCAAACCTGCTTTGCGACTCTGGGCCTTCCTTCTGGACTCCATTTTCCTCTGAGGTCTGCAGTCTGTGAGGGACCCAGCACCCCACCCATCTTGCCAAGCCAAGTTCTCCGTCTCAAGTTGAATCATTGGTGCCACACAAGAATCCCAGGGTAGGACCGAGGTACCCCTTTGCCTTGGGCAGGACTGTCCCAAAGTCCCTGGGCTAGCCCCTGGCAGAACCAAAGCTTTTGCTAACCTGGCACTGGAGTTGGGAAGTATTTCCTGATGTCTAACAGAACACCACCTTCTAAGCTAAGCCCATTCCCCCTCTATGGTCCTGTGCAGCTGCTAGGTCTGGGGGCATTTCTCTTCTTCTTCCCCCTACCCCTCTGAGCACCCAGCGAGCCAGGGGAGTCCAGCAGCCTCCCTGGCAGGGCCTCCCCAGGGCCTGTGAGAGCAGGGGCTCTGTTCTGTTTCTCTCAACAAAGCTTCTCCCCCCCACCCCCCACAGTGCTCAATCAGTGTGGGGTGAACAGAAGGAAATGTGGCCTGGTGAAGGGCAGAGGAGGGCACTTCTCAACCACAGCTGGGGGCCAGAAGCCTTTGGAAAATGTTGTGAGTCAGAGAGGAGGGAGCGGGTGAGGTGGGGGTTGAGGCCAGAGGGGAAGCCCATCAGGGAGGATAAGGGTCTCCTCCCCAGGACCAGGGAAGACTCTGAGGCCTCTGCCCTCCCCCAGCCTCCTGCAGGTGTCCGAGGCAGCAGAGGCCCTGCGGGCAGGGGCATGACCCTTACAGCAATGGTGGCTGGCCCTGTCACAGCTAATGACCCTGATGGCCCAGGCTGGGGAGGAGGTGGGGGGTGTTTAGACGGAGGGAAGGCGAGGATTCTTCTCTCTCTCTCTCTCTCTGTGTGTGTGTGTGTGTGTGTGTGTGTGTGTCCTGTGTCGTGGAGGCCAAGCATGTGTTAGGGGGTGTTTGGAGGTAAGAGCCTTACCACCCTGCCTTTCCCCCAGCCTACAGGACGGTGTGCAGCGTCAATGGGCCCCTGGTAGTGCTGGACCAGGTCAAGGTAAGGTTCTTCTGCCTCTTCCCTGGCCCCACGGCCATACCTCAGGGTTCCCTTCTCCCTTACTGGATATCTTCTAAATTGCCCTTCCCCTGGATGACCTGTCATCCACGTCTGCACTCTCCTTCCCTACTTGTGTTCCCAGGCAACTAAAGTTTTTCATCCCTGCCCTGTCAGTGGAGATTGTAAAAAGCACAAATACCTCTCAGAGGCCGGGCTCCATGGGCCTTGGGAAACCTGGTTCTACCACTGATGGGCTGGCAGCCCCGCGGCCTGCTGAGCCTCATTTCTGCATCTGTAGAACAGTGGTGCCAGACTCAAAGACAGGACTCTCCCCACCTGAGACTTCCATGGGGAAGAGCAGGATTTGCCCGTCAACTCCTCCTACCATTTCTCAGGAGCTTGATGGCTTCCAAAGTCCTTTGAACAATTGCAGTGTCAGAATCAGCCTTGTGGGTTGGGAGTGAAGTGGGACCCACAGGAGGCAAATGAGATGTAAGTAAGCTCTTTTGCATCTCCTGGGAAACTAAGAACTGGCAGACACTGAGTTGCCTTGTTGGAGACTGTTGAGTGTTAAAAGAGTCCTGCAGAGATTCAAGATCACTCTGCTGTCCTCACTGTACTAGCCAGTTCTAGTTCTCCAGCCTCCCACCCATTCTGAGCTGAACAAACTAGAAACCCCGGGTGCACCCTTGACCCCTTCTGTCCTGAACAGCACCCATCCAGGCATTGGGTCATGATCTGGTCACATGTTTCCTCCCTGCCGGGCGGGGGGCAGGGGACCCAGTTCCCTCCTATTGGATATGCATTAATCCTTAACTCCAGGAGCCCAACAGAACACTTGTACCAAGGACATAGTAGTGTTAAGCATATGTTTGTTTAAAGGAAAGGTGAGTAAATTAATGAGATGAACAAATGAATGAGTGTTAGCATGACTAGATAAAGACCTGTTAAAACCAGAGCCACTTATATTAATTAAATCAGAACCACTCAAATAACGATTCTAGAGATGTATGTTGCTGTTTGATCTATTGTAGAAGGGATGCCCTGGGAGGAAGTATGACGAGGTAGTTAAGTGTATGTACACTGGGGTCAGGGCTTGGAAGAGTCAGACTTTGTAAGTTTTGGGTTTTATCATTTTAAATATTTTTATTATTTAAATTGTGCACAATACCACAATTTGGTTTTTATAACCAAACTTCTGTAATAACAATAATAATTTTAAAAAACAAAGATAATTCTGGTTTTTTGTTGATGTTGTTGTTGAAAAAAATAACATTGATTTGTTTTCCTTCCTTCCTCCCCCCCCCCCCCCCCCCCCCGCCCTTTCTTTCTCTAAAGTACTGGGGATTGAACTCAAGGGTGCTCTACCACTGAGCCACATCTCCAATTCTTTTTAAAAATTTTATTTTGAGACAAGGTCTCACTAAGTTGCCCAGGCTGGTCCCAAATTTGCAATTCTCTTGCCTCAGTCTTCCTAGAAGCTGGGATTACAGGTGTACACCCTTGATTTGCATTTTTTACTTTTATTTTTATTTTGATACTGAGATTAAACCCAGGGGCATTTAACCACTGAGCCACATCCCCAGCCCTTTTTAAATTTTGAAGACAGGATTTTGCTAAATTGCTGAGTCTGGCTTTGAACTTACAATCCTCCTGCCTCACCCTCCCCAGCCACTGGGATTATAAACGTGCCCTACCATACTGACTTTTGCTTTGCTTTTTTTTTTTTAATAATTGGCATATAATTCTTGTACTTATTTTTGAGGTACACTATTATAATTCAATATATATATATACACAATGTACAATAATCAGATCAGCATAATTAGCACTTCCATCTCCTCAAACATTACTGTTCAATTTATTGAGAACCTTCAAACTCTTCTTCTCTAGCTTTTCTGAAATGTGCTAATTAAGACTTCTCATGTTTGATCCCAGCTTAATTCCACTCTTTTCTACCAATTCCTTATGAATCCTGGAGCCACAGCTTTAGCACCAACTTGGAAATACAGATTCTTGAGCTCTACCTCAGACTGACAGGGTCAGAGTCTTTGGGGTGGAGTCCCAAGTTTGCTCTCACAAACCCTCCAGGTTTGAGAACTATCTATCCAGGACTGTAAATTCCTGTTCCCTCATCTATTAAATAATGACAGTGAGGAGTAAATCAGAAAAATTATCCTCCCTGAGAACAGTCAGCAATAGCTCTTCCTGTTAGCAATGCTAATAAGCCTGATCAAACAGTTGTGCGATCCCCTGTCCCCCACCCCATCCCACCACACTCTCCTGCCACAGTCTTGGTCTATAGGGAACCCAGAAAAGTACAGAGACTCAGCACCTAGCAGACGTCCATTTCTCAATTCCCCCCTACTAGGAAACCAGAGCTAGATCCCCAGACGTATGGCTTTGTGATTACTGGATGCATCTGTAACTCTGACAGAGCAAACTAACTAGGTGGTGCATGTACCTGGAAAGCCTTCAGCTAATAAGAGAGAGGACAAGAATCGGTAGTTTACAGTCTCCTAAGTCCTGGAGAAAGGGAAGGCATCCTATGCACTGCTCCCGCTGCCGGCCCCTCTTTCTTTTACAGCCTGACTTGGGCAAAATTCCACTATTCTGTCTCTACAGCGCCACCTACTGCCTATATCGACACACAATCAATTACTCTTGTTTTCCATTCTTTACAAATGGAAAAACAGGTTGGGGAAGAATCCGACTAGATCAGAGGCTCTTAGCCCAGGAAATAAGACACCTAAAATTGTATGTAAACAATTGAAGGTATATTGGCATGTGCCGATGTGTTTTTCTGGAGGGAGTTTCTACTATTTTCATTTGATTTCCCAGAGTTTGTTAACTAGAAAAGGCTTAGTCTCTGATTTGAAGATTGTAAAACTGACCCTCCTAGATCATGAAGCATCCACGTTCCCAGCCCTGATCTCACAAAAGCACACTCACACACACCCATATTCACACTCTCAATAGTTCGTTCACACACTCGAATACTAACACACATTCACACTCTCAAACCCACACACCAGTCACTGCAAGCATTGAGGAAGTATCTGGATATCTGACATCCACCTGCTTGGAGCTATTCTAGAGATTCACGAAGGCAGTGGTTCTCATACTTGAACATACATTAGACTCCCCTGCAGGGCTTGCTCATAGACAGGTTCTGGGCTCCACACAAAGTTCTGATGCAGTAGATCTGTATCGGGGCCCAAGAATTCGCATTTCTAACAAGTTCCCAGATGATGTTCATGCTGCTGCTCTGGAGACCACAACTTAAGAGCAACTGCTCTGGAGAATCTCCCAACTCTTCTGTTCTGGGGTTCAAATCCATCCTTCCTTGACACTTGGAGTAAACACTCACCTGATCCACCAAACTTGATCCCAGACATCTTTATCTACTTTCAAAAGATTGCAACAGCCCCGAAGCCCATTTCCAGAGAGGAGGTCCCACGTTGTCCTTGCCATTGTTGACAGGAGGGGCCTTGGAGGACAGAACTCCCTTGCAGGAATCCTAGTAGACTAGTTTCAGAACTTCCCAGTCTTCGACATGTACATAGCAGCAATAAGGGGCATGGCCCCTTGCTGATTAAGGACTCAGTTGAATCTCCAGCAAAGGGGATGGGTCGCACTGAATTATCCCCACTCCCTGAAATCCTCTTAGAAGTCAACAGTGAGAGTTGATAGGATCAGGCTTGCTCAATATGCAGCTGGGAAATAGGGTTCCTTGGTGTATAAGCTGCTGCACCCTGCAGTTCTCCCCTGCACCCTCCATTCTAACTAGTTATGAGATCCTCGCCCTCCTTAACAAACACTCCCTGCCCACCACACAGGGTTTGGTATTCTCCTCCTAAAGGTTTCCAGTGTATATTCCTCATACCAGACATGTCCTTGTCCGGCCATGATCTTTGATATTTAAAGTTCTCTTCTCTGATCTCATCCTTCAGGGACACACAATTCACAACTATCCCCTCCACTTTCCTATTCCCCACTCCCTCTCACTCTCATAAACCCGCATAAAAAACTATCAATTTTTTATTACCCCCCCCCCCACTTTATTGGGCCTGTTGGCTGAATTTGGACCCATTCTGACCTGTCCTCTAACCAATAATTTTTCCCTGAAGTCAACAACCCACCATCACCACCAATGATGTGACAAATAAGGACGCCCGTGGCCACTTCTGGGAAATGGCCAGGCACAGGGCCTACACCCAGTGCAAGGGAAAAGAAGTCAGGGCTTGAACTTCGGAACTCATTTACCAGTCTCTTGCTGCCCTTGCTCTTGGGCTCCCTCTTGTGGCTGAGAACCCAAGACGGCTGAGTACCAGGGGCTCTTACCACAGGGATTATTCTCTTAGGGTGGGTCTTCCCTCCAGGGATCCCACTCTATGGGTTAGGGAAAGAACAACATTGCCAGGGTTCAATCACTGATACCAAAAAAGAGAAAAAATAGATAAAAATTTGTATTGTTTGCTCACAGCTTCTGAATTTCTTATTAAAGATGCCTCTCATCTGTCTTTGAATTATTCAGGAAGAAAGTTTCTTGTAAATATTTAAAATATGTTTTGTCTTTATATTTAAATTTTGTTTATGTATCTGCATTTATGATGAGGTGGTATTCTAAATAGATACCTAGTTATGTAATTTCCCTCCGTGAATAAATATACCACATTTATTCTATCATAGTCCTGGAAAACCTGAGATCTGTTTCTGGACTCTCTAGCCCATTATCTGACTCACATTAATTCACTGTTTGTCTTCAGCAGATTTATAGCAAGTGTTTTTTTTTTAAATAACAGGTTTTAATATCTGGTAAGGCAAATCCTCTATCTCTGATCTTTTCCATAACTATTTTTGGCTCTTCTTAAACATTTGCATAAACTTTAAGATCATTTTATCAAATTCCAAAAGAAACAATAATCCACTGGGGATGGCTTTAATTTATATGCTTTTAAAAGAATTAATATCTTTATGACAGCAAGTCATTGTTATGTTCTTCAATAAACTTTTGTGGGGGTTTTTTTGTATTTTTTACATTTATTACCAGATATTTTATGTGTTTTCACTTTAGTGCAGATGGGATGTTTTCCTCTACTGCCTCTTCTCACTGATTATGATTGGAATAGAAAAAAAGATTGATTTTTATACATTTATTGCGTTTGCAACCAAGTTCTCTTATGGGTCCTAGTAATTGTGTGTATGTGTGTGTTTTAATTAGAGCCTCTTGGGTTTTTCTAGATTTGCAATATCATCTGCAAATAAGGGAGTTTTATCTCGTTTTACATAAGCATACTTTCTTGGGGGGAGGGTACCAGGGATTGGACTCAGGGGCACTTGACCATTGACCTATTTTGTATTATCTTTAGGGTCTCACAGAGTTGCTTAGTGCCTCACTTTTGCTGAGGCTGGCTTTGAACTTTCCATCCTCCTGCCTCAGCCTCCTGAGCCACTGGGATTACAGATGTGCACCACTGCACCCAGCATAAGCATACTTTTATATATATATATGGTGTAAGATGGATACGATACCTTTATTTAACTTATTTATTTTATGTAGTGCTGAGGATCGAACCCAGGGCTTCACACAAGCGAGGCAAGCACTCTACCACTGAGCCACAACCCCAGCCCCATGAGCATACTTTTATTTTGAAACAATTTTAGTTTTATGCAAAAATAAAAATAGTACATCCATATATTCAATTATTAAAATTTTAATCAATTTTCTCTGTGTGTCTATGAAAATGTGTGTGTACATAGTTTTTTCTTGAATTTTAACTTTTTGAGATGGAGGAGGGTCTCACTAAGTTGCCCAGCTGGCTTCAGACTTGAGACCCTCCTGCCTCAGTCTCCAGAGTAGCTGGGTTTACAGGTGCACCATAGTGCCTGGCTTTTTTGAATCTCTTGAGGGTAAATTATGCCCTAATACAATGTGTGTATTTCCAAAGAATAAAGCTATCCTCTTGTATAACCATAATTGTAGTTATCAGCTTCAAAATTTTACACTGATATAATACTTTAATTTATTATCCATAATCCAATTTATCAGCTGACCTAATAAGGTCTTCTATAAATTTTTTCCCCTCTAGTATGAGATCCAGCCTAGGGTCATGTATTGCATTTAAGCATCGTGTCTGTTTAGCTTTCTACAGTCTGGATCATTTCCACAGCCTTTCTTTAACATTTTTAAAGAATACAGCCCCATCTCTCCACTACCCTTAAAAAAAATAGAACATTCTCCATTAATTTTCATTGTTATATTTAAATTTTTTGTCTCATTGAGTAAAATAAGATTTCTAAAAAAAAAAAAGTACCAGGTAACAACAGTGACATGGTTATGATTTTTATTGGAAATAAAAATAGCTTCAGCATTTCATAAGGATGTTGAGGTTGGTTTTCATAGTGTTCAAGTCGTTGCCTCTCATTCCTGTTTTACATAAAGTTATACAAGAAACAGCTGTCTTGGAATTGTATCAAAAGAGTTTCTGTTCCTGTTTACAAAATCCCAATTCGTTTTCCTTTATTTACTTATTTGGTACTGGGAATTGAACTCAGAAATGCTCTATCACTGAGCTCCATCCTCAGACCTTTTTATTTTTTGAGACAGGGTCTTGCTAGGTTGTTGAAGCTGGCCTCAAACTTGTGATCCTCCTGCCTTAGCCTCCCAAGTCACTGGGATTACAGGTGTGAGCTACCATGCTTCTTCAGGGTTTTTCTTTTAATTTTTGTAGACAATTCCTACTATGAATTACGTTGTCAATTGTTGACAAATGCACTGATGATGATGTTCTAGCCTTGCATTCTTGGAATAAACCCAGTTTGTTCATGCTGGTTTATTTATTTGATACACTGTATGATTGGTCTAATAGTTTAATTAGTATTTCTGCATCCATGTTAATTAGAGAAATTGGTCAATGATTCTCTTTTGGTACTATCTTCATTGGATTCTCATGTCACAGAGCTTCCCATTAGATAGTTCTGTTTCCTTCTAATCATCGTTCATTTTTTTTTTCCTGTTCTTGCTTTGGTTCTATTCTTCTTGGCCATTGCTCCAGCCCAGTACTGGGTGGAAGGATAACAGCAGGTGTTCTTGTTTTGCTTCTCGTTTTAGTGGGAATGCTCTATCCATCAAATCACTGAGTAGCTATTTCCTATAAGGTTTTCAAACAATATTCATTTGGGGATTAAGAAAATTCCCTTTTATTCCCTGTTTTCAAACAGTTATTTTGTTCTTTGCTTTTTGTTTGTAATTATTAAACTTTTCATTTATAATTATTAAAAATTTGACAGTTTTTAAACTTTTTCCAAAATGTTCTCAATAATCATAGTTTTTCATCTTTTAATCCATTAGTAAGATGAACTACATTAATAGATTTTCTAATATTAGACTAACCTTGAATTCTGGAATAATCCTAATTTGTTATCTGTTTGTGTATGTGTGTGGGTGTTCGTTTTTTGTTTGTTTGTTTGTTTGTTTGTTTTTTTTGGAAGAGGTACCAGGGATTGAACTCAGGGGCACTCAACCACTGAGCCACATCCCCAGCCCTTTTTTGTATTTTATTTAGAGACAGGGTCTCAGTGAATTGCTTAGTGTCTTTCCATTGCTGAGGCTGACTTTGAACTCTCCATCCTCCTGCCTCAGCCTCCTGAGCCTCTGGGATTACAGGCGTGCACCACCATACTCAGCTCATTTTTTAAAAAAAATATTATTATTTTGGTTTGTAATTTGGTCTTTTTTTGTACACTGCTGGGCTTGGTTTGATAATATTTAGTTTCAGATTTGGGAATCCATATTCATGAATGAGATTGCCTACAATTTTCTTATAATTATTTTATTTTGGTATCAAGATTATGCTTGCCTCTAACAATGAATACAGTGCTTTTTCTTCCAGGCTTTCGAAGGGCTTTAGCAAATTTGAAGTTATTTTTCTCTGTTATAATTCACTGGTATAACCATCTGAGACAGGTGCTTTTTTCATAGGAACACTTTAAACTATTTATTCAATATTTTAAAAATTATAGGATCAAATTTGATGCCAGCCTCAGCATCTTAGACCCTAGGAACTTAGTGAGATCCTGTATCAAAATAAAAAGAGCTGGAGATGGAGATCAGTGGTAGAACACCACTGGATTCAATCCCCAGTACCCCACCCCACACACACCTAGCATGACCGCATAATGATCATTTTATGTGGTACTGGGGATTGAACCCAGGTACTCTATCACTGAGCTCCAGCCCTTTTTATTTTGTTTTGAGACAGGCTCTAACCAAGTGGTCCAGGCTAGCCTTGAACTTGGGATTCTCTTGCCTCAGCCTCCTGCAGTTATAGGCATGTGCCACCCTGCCTGGCTTTTTATTCATTTTTATTTGGTTTTGATTTGAGTTGTGATCTTTTGGGACTTCACTCATTGCATCTAAATTTTTAAATATGTTACATGAAGTTTTTCAAAATTCCTTTTATTATCTCTTTAATATTATCAGCGTAGCTGGTTATAATTTTTTTTAATTCCAACATTTATTTATTTATTTATTTGTGGCTTTTCTTTTTTTCTTAATTAATTTTGGGGAGAGGGTAACTGGGTATTGAACCCAGAGGAGCTTAACCACTGAACCACATCCTCAGACCTTTTTATCTTTTTATTTTGAGACAGGGCCTCACTAAATTGCTGATACTGACCCCTTGAATTCGCTATCCTCCTGCTCAGCCTCCCTAGTTGCTGGGATTACAGGTGTGTGCCACTGCACCCTGCTCCATTAGTCAATTTTATTAGACTTTTCAAAGTACTAATTTGGCTTTCCTGTTCTTCCTTATTACATGTTTGTTTTATATTTTAATAATTTCTGCCCTTTTATTATTTCTTCTACTTCTTATGGGGTTTTAATGCTGTTTTTGTTGTTGTTTGTTTGCTTTTTGGTACTGGGGATTGAAGCCAGGGGCACTGAATCACATCTCCAGCCTTTTTTATTTTTTGTTTTGATAGAGTCTCATGAAATTCCTGAGGCTGGTCTTGAACTTAAGCTCCTCCTGCCTCAGCCTCCCTACTCACTGGATTTACAGATGTGTGCCACCACTGGCTCACGTTGCCTATTTTAGATTTCTTCAACCTTGTTTCTTTTCTAATAAAAACCCTTAAAATTTCAAATGCCTCACACGTATGCTGAAGCATAATTTTCTTTTTATATATATTTTTTTATTTGTAGATGGACATAGTATCTTCTTTTAAAGAGAGAGAGAGAGAGAGAGAGAGAGAGAGAGAATTTTAATATTTATTTTTTTAGTTTTCAGCGGACACAACATCTTTGTATGTGGTGCTGAGGATCGAACCCGGGCCGCACGCATGCCAGGCAAGCGCGCTACCGCTTGAGCCACATCCCCAGCCCCGGACATAATATCTTTATTTATTTATTTTTATGTGGTGCTGAGAATCGAACCCTGTTCCTCACATGTGCCAAGACAGGTGCTCTACCGCTGAGCCCCATAATTTTGGGGCTACAGCCCCAGCCCCATAATTTTCATTATTGTGCATTACCAAATATTCTCTAATTCTGATCAGATCCTCTATATTTAAAATGCTTTTATTTTCAAACAGATAAAGTTTTTCTATTTTTTGTTACCAATTTCTAACTTACATTGATTAGGGTCAGAGAACATGGTTCAGCTTCATGTAGTTTATAGATCACGGCATGATGATATCCTTTCCATTCTTTTTTAGATAATCTGTCACTTTGGTTTTGATTTTGCAAGGAGTAATTTAGAAAAGCACTTTAATTTCACAGAATATTAGCAAATGGTGCAGGGGTATTATCTTTCTACCATTGCTTTTCTTGGATTAAGGTTATGGTTCACTTCCTGAATTAAATCAGCCACATGGGAGGTGAGGTGGGGGTTCCTGGGACGCAGCGCTCACTCCATGTCCTCCTCTGGGCTGGAGGTGCAGATACAGGACTTGTCTCTTTTGGTTCTTGGACCCCTGTGTGAATGTGGAGGGTGTACTCCTCCAGCCAGCTTCCCTGGCCAAGCTCCTGACCCTCCCTAGACATGGGAAAGCCTGGAACCCTGTGGTCCCCAGCATATACAGAGACAGCAGAGCTTGGGGACTCCCTAGGGCAGATCTCTAACTGCCCATCTGCTGCTGTGTCCCTAAGAGACAGCCCAATGGAGTTTTAAAAATTGAGTTTCATTTACATACAATAAACTTCACTCTTTTAAAGCGAGTTCAGGTCTTTTAATATATCACATTTTATTTGTCTGGTTCATTAATTAATGGATATTTGGATTGTTTCCACTTTTTTATGAATATGAAAGAAACTACTCCCCTCCACCACCACCGTACCAGGGATTGAACCCAGGGGCGTTAACCACTTAGCCACATCCCCAGCCCTTACTGAAAAAAAAAAAAATATTTAGAGACATGGTCTGGCTGAGTTGCTTAGTGTCTTGCTAAATTGCTGAGGTTGGCTTTGAACCCACAATCCTTCTACCTTAGCCTCCTGAGCCTCTGGGATTATAGGTATGTGCCACTACACCCAGCTATGAATAAAACTTCTATGAACATTCATCTACAAGCTTTTATTTGGACATATGTTTTCATTTCTCCTGTATATACACAGGAGTGAAATTACTGGAGCCACATGATAATTCTATCTATGTTTAACTTTGTGTGTGTGTGTGTGTGTGTGTGTGTGTGTTGCTGGGGATCAAACCCAGGTCCTTGCTCATGCTGGCAAGCACTCTCCCACTGAGCTATAATCCCAGCCCTGGGTTGAACCTTTTGAAGATGTGAAGAAATCATAACTTGTTATCTGATGGTTAGGAGAAGGGAATCTGGAGTCATACCATTTATTATCTGCCTTTTTGATTTTAGCCATCCTGGTGGGTATGAAGTAGTACCTCAATGTGGTTTTGGTTTTCATCTCCCTAATGACTAAAGCTGTTGAGCATCCTAACATGTATTTATTGTCCATTTGCATATTTTCTCCTTTGATCAAATTATTTTCACTGCGTGTTCTACTTTAGATATTACTGAAATTAGCCTGATTTTTTAAATTCCTGAAGTCCTGATTCATATATGTGAATCATAATCACTGCTAGGAAAAGATGGCCCCAGGTAGATATATAGTTCCTGGAAACAGGGTCTTTTCTGGTGCCTGAGCACAGGGAAGCACTTTGCCATTGTTTCCCGTTAGTCTACAGCAGCAGAAACACTGCTTTCCAGCCGTGGGTGGTCACAATACCTGGTCACAATAGCTATTCCATTTTATTTTATATTTTTTAATTGTTGATGGACCTTTATTTTATTTATTTGTATGTGGTGCTGAGAATCGAACCCAGTGCGTCATGCATGCTAGGCAAGCGCATTACCACTGAGCCACAATCCAAGCCCCCCCACTCCATTTTATTGAGCATTTAAAGGTGCCAAGGTAACAAATTTGCAGAATATTGCCTCATTTCCTGCCCACAGCAGCCCTGTGAAGTATTACTATTATCACCCTCGTTGATAAGAAAAACTAAGGCTCATGACTCAATGACTTAAGTACTTAATGAGTTACTTAATTAGGTAACTTCCAGAAGGTTCCAAAGCTATTAAGCTTCAGAGTTTCGATTCTAACCTGGTCTTCTGACTCTGGATTCCCTTCTCCTAACCATCAGGTATACTCCCTCCTAGAGAGAATCCAGTTGTCCACTTCCCAGTCCCTCAAGTTCATTTCCATGAGTGTCTGGCCATCATAGTGCAGACAGCAGCTTGAGACTGGACCAAGGAGGGATGGGGGAGGTGGCATGGACTTTGCCCTTGTCTCACTCTTGCTCTGGGCTGCTCTCCTCCCCTGCCAGTTCGCCCAGTATGCTGAGATAGTCAACTTCACCCTCCCCGATGGGACTCAGAGGAGTGGCCAAGTGCTTGAAGTGGCTGGGACCAAGGCCATTGTACAGGTAAGTGGGCTCGGTGAGTCAACGAATGAACTGACAAAGTTCCCACACTATCTGACCAGCTGTGAAGCAGGCAAATGTCTATCTGCCTGAGAACACCCTGACCAGAGCAGAGCATTCTAGGAGGGTCTGAAGTGGGAAGCCCCAGTCTCTCCTGGTTAGAGTAACTACCTTTTGTCCCATAGGTGTTTGAAGGGACCTCCGGGATCGATTCCCAGAAGACCACCTGTGAGTTCACAGGGGACATCCTGCGGACTCCAGTGTCAGAGGACATGCTGGGTGAGGGATGGGGATGGGGCAGGGGTGGGTGCCCCTCTACCCTCCCAACCCAGCTTCTCCGACCAAACCCTTAGTGCCTGGCTTTGTCATTGCCTGTACACATATCTGCCTTCCCATGAGCTCTTGGAGGCTAGAGGTTGTATTTTCTCTGTTCTGACCTGGTCTCAGGGCCCACATACAGCAAATGTTCAGTAATGAGGAAAGCAGGACCCTGCTTGAGGTCAGGCTGAAAGAGACTGCTAAGCCCTGCATATCCCCTAACTCTCAAGATCTGCCACACCTGGCTTGGTTTTCCCCTTATCCAGCCCTGGAAGCCCCTCAACTAGAGTCATTGTGCTGGGCCAAGGCCTTGCTTTCTGGGATAAATGAGAGCTGACAGGGAGGGGGCCATGGGCAGTGGAGGTGGGGGATAGGAGGGGGGTGGTGTGAGGCTGAGAGCTGAGGCTGGCCCCAACATCCTTCTCCACCACTTGCCTACTCAGGTCGGGTTTTCAACGGCTCGGGCAAGCCCATTGACAGAGGGCCAGTGGTCATGGCGGAGGACTTTCTGGACATCAATGGTGAGTGAGTGGAGGCTTTGGATATCTTTTAGGACCCAGTCTCTGACATCTTCCCACTTCCGGCCATCATTTCTGCCACCTTGTCCTGGAAGTTCTGTCCGGACACAGGCCAGAGCCACTGACCAGCACTTTCCCAGGGCCAGGCAGATTAGGTGTGATGTGAGAGCATCAAAGGCCTCTCGTCCCCAAATCAGCCACCAAATCCAAATGCTGCCCTCAGCACTCTGTGCCCAGCCCCTATAAAACAGTGGTGCACACCTGTAATCCCTTCAGCTCGGAGGCTGAGGCAGGAGGATCACAAGTTCAGAGTCCACCTCAGCAATTTGGTGAGACTTTAAGCAACTCAGTGAGACCCTGTGGCTCAGGGGTTAAGCACCCCTGGGTTCAATCCCCCCCAAAAATTGAAATGCCATCATCATTGCATAGTGTTCCACATGTTCCCAGACCTTCCCTCTTCTGCCCTCAGTTCCCTGTCCCCAATCCTCAGAGCTAGGGCCACTGCAGCAAATCCAGCCCTCCAAGGCTGTCATATAGTTAAGTGGAGGCTTTTCCCAACTCCTGCAACCCTAACCCATCAGTTTACTGAGGGAGTCATGGAGGCCCACAGAGGATGGTAGCTTGTCTGAGGCCACACAGCAAGCCATTGGCAGAGCATAGATCATATATCTGCTCCTATAGGGGTCTCAGATTGCCCTCAGGTCCCTGCACAAGAGCCATAGGTGGTGAGGAGGGTTCTATCTCAGGCCAAGGGGTCCCCAGGCTGAGTTCTCACCACCTGCTTCTAATGCACCAGGGCAGTGCTGTCCAAGGTAGCACTGGGCCTGTGGTTGTTTAAACCTGAACCAAACCATATTTCATGTATGCAATAGCCACATGTGGCTGGGGACACACTGAGCAGCGCAGCCAGGGCACAGTTCTGTCTTCACAGAGAGCGCTGTTAAACTGCACTGTTCTAGGGCTGGGGACGTGGCTCAAGCGGTAGCGCACTTGCCTGGCATGCGTGCGGCCTGGGTTCTATCCTCAGCATCACATACAAACAAAGATGTTGTGTCCGCCGATAACTAAAAATAAATATTAAAAAAAAAAAAACTGCACTGTTCTAGAGTCTGGGCATGAGTGGGAAGGGCAAAAGCTGAAAACCCTGTTCCCTCCCAGGCCAGCCCATCAACCCCCATGACCGCATCTACCCTGAGGAGATGATTCAGACGGGCATTTCTCCCATTGACGTCATGAACAGCATTGCCCGTGGTCAGAAGATCCCCATCTTCTCAGCAGCCGGGCTCCCCCACAATGAGGTGAGGCCTGCAGAGGAAGCAGCAGCCTTGAAGACCAGTGGGCCCCAAGCAGGTCTTCAAGGCTGCCCTGAGTCAGAGCGGCCCTCACTGCTTGAAAGAGCCCACTTGTAGCTCCCAGTGTGGAAAGCCCTGCCTGGCTGAGCTCCCAGCCTCTGCCTGCTTGTCCTTGTACTAGTCTTTCCCAGATCACACCTACTTCACTGCCACCACCAGGTATGAACAGCCAGTTCTCCCAGAGTAGTTGGTGTGACAAGGTTTCTAGACATTTTCCCCCACCCTTCCTGAATTCCTGAATGTGCCTCAGTTTACCCTCAAAATGATCTGGTGATCAGACAACATAAATGCCCTCATTCTTACACACACACAAACACACACACACACACACACACACACACACACACCCTGGTTTGAGAGTTAGGATCCAATAGCCCCACATATTGAAGACCTGGGGCAACTCTGTGCCCAGATAATTCCAGCAGGCTGAGGGGGGGTCTAGGGGCTCTGAAAGGCCCAACTTCCTTCAGACAAGTGGTTCAAACCCATGCTAAGGCTGTTGCTCTTTGGAACTGTTCATTACTCTGTCTGTCCTGCTCCTCCCGACAGGCTCTCTCAGTTCTCTAGTAGTCACAGAATAGCCCCCCTCCCCAAGAAAGCTGTAGGACCCAGGGCAGAGCCTTCACCTCTCTGGGCTTGGACACTTGCTGGCAAGGCCCTGACAGGAGGACAGATTGAAAAACCTCTCCATCCATCCTCCTTAGTGGTGCCCGGGGAGGGGGGGGCAGGTGCTGGGCTCTGGCCCTGACAGCCTCCCTCCCCTCCCAACCCATTCTGCCTCAGATTGCTGCCCAGATCTGCCGCCAGGCTGGGCTGGTGAAGAAATCCAAGGCAGTGCTGGATTATGATGATGACAACTTCGCCATCGTCTTTGCAGCCATGGGGGTAAGAGAGGCGGGGCAGATTTGTCAGTTAGAAGCTGTGAACAGGCAGCCCTGGATCCATTGGTCTCTGAAACAACTTAATCTTCTGGGGGAGGCACAATCCCTCTTCTTGAGAAGCTGTCAGAGTCTGGGCCAGTCTGGTGGGAAAGGCAAGAGTGTGACTCAAGGGGTGAAGGTGGGCTCAGTGACCAGAGCAGTGTGTCCCTTCAGACATCTTGAAGGCCACAGCAGCTCTAAGATGGCCCAGAGTGGCTTGGAGAAGGAAGCCAGGGAACTCAGGGAGATAAGACAGCTCAGGAAGGGGATATCAGGGAGCCCTCAGGGGGCCCAAGGGGAGGAAAGGGAGTTGGGCAGGGCAGCTGGCCAAGAGAGGGGCAGGATGGCATTGAGCTCCTGAAGAAGTTTGAAATTCTCTGGAAGGGTATCTGATGAGGCCCTCTCAAGCCCCAGGGCCACCCCTGTGACTATGGCACCTTTACCCCCAGCAACTGTTAACCAGTCAGTTCACAGGCTTTCCTCAGAAAGGAGGGGCCAGGCGCTGTTCTCAGGCTGCAGCCCTCCCTGCTCTATGTCCAGGTGAACATGGAGACAGCCAGGTTCTTCAAGTCCGACTTTGAGCAGAATGGAAGCATGGGGAACGTCTGCCTCTTCCTGAACTTGGCCAACGACCCCACGTGAGCCCTCCCCATGTCCAGGGAGAAGACCATGTTTCCTTCTAATACTCAGGATACCAGCAGGGCTCAGGGCATTCCAGAACCACAGTCATGGGACCGAGCTAGGAAAATAACCCCTGGAGGCACAGTTGGAGAAACTGAGGCCTGGGAAGAGCTAGGGATAGCCCACCAAGAGTCCCTGGGAACCAGCTAGGACCCCACCTGCCACCTGCAGTCCCTCTGCTCTTCCCACAGCCTGCAACCAGCCACTGTCCTAAGTCAGGGCCCTTCACCCTTGAGTCACTTCCACAGTCACTACTAAAGAAATTGTCTCTCCTTTTTTTGGGGGGGGGATTGCTATTTTGAAGGTTTAGAAAATAAGACTTAAAATATTGGATCAAGTGGATTAAAAAAAATTCTCATAAGATATCCTGGGTGTTGAGGGGGGGTCCCCAAACTAAGGAACAAAAGGCTGTGATGACATTACCAAGAGGTACCCAGCATAAGGGTACTGAGAAGTGCTCCAAGTGGGAAGGGTAGGCAGTGTGTGGACCATGCACACCAGTGTGCTCAGGGACAGGAGAGGCACAATGAGTAAAGTGACAATCCTGAGGACACAAAGCAAGTGCTCTATCTAAGACACAAAGCAGGTGCCCTGGGGTGAGAAGGAGCTAGAGCAGGCACTTGTGCTCCCACCTCACCCATGGGAGATACCTCAGAGCCCTTCACCTTCAGACCACAGCAGACAAGTCTGCTGTCTTACTCACCCAACACTCACCCCTGCTTGGAGTCTCCTACCTACCCACCCTCCTGGTCTCGGCCTCCGTCTCCTCCCCTCCCGTGGATAGCAGGTGAAGGGGTGAGGACTTGGTGGCAAGTGCTCGCTCCCAGGAATATGGACCTGACCTGGGGGCTGGGGTAGGGGCTCATCTTATCCTTGCCCAGCTACTGTACACAAGCCAGCTTCCCTCTGTACCTTGTACTCAGCCCTGGGGTATGTGGGGCACAGGCCTGGGCCTTCAGGCTCTCTAAATACCAACCATGCCTGCCTCCAGGATTGAGCGGATTATCACCCCACGTCTGGCACTGACCACTGCTGAGTTCCTCGCCTACCAGTGTGAGAAGCACGTGCTGGTCATACTGACTGACATGAGTTCCTACGCGGAGGCCTTGAGAGAGGTAAGCTGACCATCAAGGGGTGTCAGAATCATCCCTGCCTTGCCCTAGGCTTGACCTCTTGGAATCAAGGGATCATCCTAAAAGTAAGAAGGGAACTCGTCAACCCAGGCCTGCCGTCCTCATGTGTGCCCCAGGGCTCAACTGCAGCCTGGCCTTTTCTCTCCCACCTTCCATTCCATTCCTCACAAAGTCACTGAAGCTTCTACCCATCTTCCTTGTTTCAGCCCCTGCCTCCTTTCTTATCCCAACATCCATGGATCTTGCAGGTCTCAGCTGCCAGAGAGGAAGTGCCTGGGCGCAGAGGTTTCCCTGGATACATGTACACAGACCTGGCCACCATTTATGAGCGAGCAGGCCGTGTGGAGGGCCGGGGTGGATCCATCACACAGATCCCCATCCTCACCATGCCCAATGATGGTAGCCTCCTCAAGCCCCCAGAGTTCCCCTTCCTCCCTTTCCCACCTGGACTCTTACAAATCCCATGCTGCTTTGCACAGATGTGCAGTAACTCTGCTCCTCCATCAGGGCTGATCCTTTCCTACACATCCATCTCTACCCCCTCACTCTCATGAGGGAAACAGAACCTGGGTGACCCCTGGGTGGGTGGAGACCACACCCCCAGCCACACTGAGACCAATGCATTTTCTTGTAGATATCACCCACCCCATCCCAGACCTGACAGGCTTCATCACAGAAGGACAGATCTATGTGGACAGACAGCTGCATAATAGACAGGTACTTGCTGCCTCCCTCCCCACTTTGACTCTCACTCCAAAAGACCTGGAAGAACAGATGTCCACTACCTCCTCTGAATGAACGAAGCTGACCCAATCAGGAGACATGCACCCAGGGAGGCCTGTGTGGGCCACAGCCTGGGTAGAATCCAGTCTACCTGGCTGTGGGAACTTGAGAAAATAATCCCTTCAGAGTCTGGGTGTACTGGGCAAGAGTGGGGAGGGCAGAGAAAAGCTGGAAACCCTGAACAGGACTTCACCAGGGATTGAACCCAGGGTCTCCTGCATGCTAGGTAAGTATCCTACCACTGAGTTATATCCCCAGCCCCAGGTCTTCTCTTCTGTGATATGGGAATAATAATACTCATTACACTGATGCATTGAGAAGCATAAAACAAGTCAGCATATGAGAAGTATCTGGCAGATAGTAGACAATAAATAAATACCAATTATTTTCCCTTTCCAGTTTTTTGCTTTGCTGAGTAAAAACACCAGGTGTCTGATACAAATAGAATGTGAATAATGGGCTTTTTATGAACTTAAGGTCACATCATCTTCCTCCCTCACCGACCTGTCTAAAACCACTTGTGTAGTCAGTCACCTGCCCTACAATATATACGACATAAGAGTGTCAGGGTGTGACCACTGACTTCTCTGTGGATGAATGAGGACGAGTCTCCTAAATAGGGGGAGATGAGACAAGCAGCTTGGGTGGGGTGGGGTGGGCTCTGCTGTCTGCCAGTCGCCTCCTCTGCTCCCCCAGATCTACCCCCCCATCAACGTGCTCCCTTCCCTGTCGCGACTGATGAAGTCCGCCATCGGGGAGGGCATGACGAGAAAGGACCACGGGGATGTCTCCAACCAGTTGGTAAGAAGGAGAGGGCCAGGGGCTGTTGGGTAATCTAGTTTCAGAAACTGGAGATTTGAGCTCCATCTGGACCGACAGGCTTTTCCCCTGGTAAAATTCCTTCGCAAAAAGGGGAATCCCAAGGGCAGCCAGGTTTGGGGCCATCGGGACTTTGGTGGGAAGTCCGCGAAGCCGCCACCGCCTCTGCTTCCTCCTCCAGTACGCCTGCTACGCCATCGGGAAGGACGTGCAGGCCATGAAGGCAGTGGTGGGGGAGGAGGCGCTCACCTCCGAGGACCTGCTGTACCTGGAATTCCTGCAGAAGTTCGAGAAGAACTTCATCAACCAGGGTGAGGCGCTTGGCGGGCGCGGAAGCAGAACCTCTCCACCCTCCTTCCGCCCCATACACACAGCCCTCACGCTCCTGCTCGGTCCCTAGGACCCTACGAGAACCGATCGGTGTTCGAGTCGCTAGACCTGGGCTGGAAACTGCTGCGCATCTTCCCCAAGGAGATGCTGAAGCGCATCCCGCAGAACGTGATCGACGAGTTCTACTCCCGCGAGGGGGCGCCGCAGGACACGGTGTCCGACACTGCGCTCTAGCCCGGACGGAGCCTGGCGCAGCTGCACTGTCCGGTTACCCCTGTCTTACGTGCCCGTGGTTGGCCACCTTTCCCCATTCGCCATCTGCCTCCCGCCATCTCCCTCTCCGACGTTCCCCCGCTGCCCGCAATACCTGAACTCACTTCCGCGTCCACCTTCAGACCCCTACAGGCTATGGGGGCTCCCCAGACTCTGTCTTCCTAGACTTCAGCACTGGGAAAGACCACAAAGGAAAGCCCATGTCCTACTATATTTTTATTTTAAATGATTTTTTTTTTTCTGTGATCGTGATGCTGCTGCTGGAGACCTAACCCAGGCCCTTGGGCATGCTAAGCAGCAGTTCTACCACTGAGCCACACCCCCAGCCCTGAATTTTTATTTTAAAAGCCCCCAAGAGAGAAGTAACAAAGATGAATTATCTTAAGTGAAAAAGATTGACAAGAAAATTTGGTAATTGTTGAAGGTGCAAGTGATGGATGCATGAAGTTCCTTATACTACTAGTCTCGCTCCTAAAAGGGGAGGGGGGGTGGATGAGGAGGAAAGGAAGGAAGGAGAGAAAGGAAAAGAACAGAGAAAGAAAAAAGCTGCATTAGTGCCTCAAGAGCTGACAATAGAATTCCTCTTGGGGGATGTATTTGTCCTTTTAAGAGGTATCTTATATGTTTGGCTTTTAATAGTTCTGCCCCAGAGAAACTGGGGAGGAATTTGGTTTGCTGCAGACAGGAAGGGAAAAGAGTCCTTAGGGAGATAGCCCGACAGACATGACAGCCCGTGCAGAAGGTTGGGAAAGACCCCTAAAATCAAGAAATTGGCGAAGAGCATCCCAAAATTCAGGATGCCTGAGGCATCCTTGGAAATGACCTACTCTTCTGTGATGTCCTATCCTCCTGTCTCTCTACCCCATCTACAAGAAAGTCATGAATAATTCTTTAAAAAGCTTTGACTGGCTGGGTGCACACGCCTGTAATCCCAGCAGCTCAGGAGACCGGGAGACCAAAACAGGAGGATCGCGAGTTCAAAGCCAGACTCAGCAAAGGCAAGGCGCTAAGTAACTCAGTGAGACCGTGTCTCTAAATAAAATACAAAAATTGGGCTGGGGATGTGGCTCAGTGGTTAAGTGTCTCTGCGTTCAATCCCTGGTACCTGCCCCGCCAAACAATAAATAAAATAAAAAGCTTTGACTGTCCACAGGGCTTAGAGTTGTTTTTATTTAACAACAACTTTATTGAGATATAATTCATACACTATACAGTTTACCCATTTATAATGGTACTACTTGACAGCATTTAGTATACCTACAGAGTTGTGCAACATTCACTACAATCAATATTTAGAACTTTTTCATTGTTTCCAAAAGAAAATTTGTACCCTGAGCCATCATCCCTCAACTACTCTCCACCTGTGCCCTCCCCAGCCCTAAGCAACCATGAATCTGCTTTTTATCTCTACAATTTTGCCTGTACTTGATATCTCATATAAATGAAATTGTACAATATGGTTTTTTTGTGACTGGCTTCATTCTCTTAGCAAAACATTTTCAAGGTTTATTTGTATTATAGTATATATCAGCACTTCATTTATTTTTATTGTCGAATAATATTTTATAGTGTGAAATCAAAACTTTTGTTTAGGCATCAGTTTTTGGACATGTAATTCATTTCCATTATTTTGGCTATTATAAAAAGGCTACAAAGAACATTATGTACAAGTTTTTGTGAACATATATGTTCATTTCTGATGAGTAGAATTGCTGGGTCCGATGGTAACTGGGTTTAACTTTTTGAAGAACTTCCACACTGCTTTCCAAAGTGGCTACACCATTTAACATTTCTGTCAGCAGTGTATGAGGTTTCCAATTTTTTCACATCCTTAGCATCCCTTGTTCTTATGTCTTTTTATAGTTTTACTTCTTCCTTTCAAATTGAGATGACTTTCTTTTCATTTTCTTCTCTAATTTCCCTGGTTAGAACCTCCAGTATGTTGTTGAATAGTGTAACAAGAGTGAACATGCTCATCTTGTTCCTAATCTTAAAGGGAAATTAATTGGTTGTTCTCCATAAATGTGATGTCAACTGTGGAGTTCTCAAATAATAGCTTCATTGAGCTAAAATTTGTTCTAACCAAGTTTATTGAATGTTTTATCATGAGAAGAGTGGAACTTTGTCTATTGAGATGATCCTGAGTTTTTGTCCTTTATTCTACCCATATGATATATAAACTTGGTTTTTCAGATGTTAGACCAAACTTGCCTTGTTAGGATAAATTCTATTTTGTCATAGTGTACAATCCTTTTATATATGTAATGAATTTGGCTTGATGGTCTTTTGTTAAGGATTTTTTACATCTACATTCACAAGAGATGTTGGTCTATAGCTATTTTTTCTTATGATGTTGTCTAATTTTCAAATCAGAGTAATACTAGTTTCATAAGATGAATTGGAATTGTTCATTCTTCTATATTTTTAGAAGCATTTGGGAATAATTGGTGTTAATTCTTCTTTAAATGTTTGGCTTGAGCTTTTCTTTGTGGGTAGTTACTATTACTGCTGCTGTTGCTACTAATTGAATGTCTTTAATTTCTATTTGTCTAATCAGATTTTCTATTTCTTCCTGAGTCCTTTTTGGTAGTTTGTTTTCTTACAGGAAGTTGTCCATGTCATCTAAGTTAGCTGAGTTTCTAGCAACTAATTGTTCCTAATATTTCTTTGTGATCCTTTATATTTCTGTAAGGTATATAGTAACATCCCCTCTTTCTTTCCTGACTTCACACATTTTAGTAAATCTCTCTTTTTTTTTTTTTTTGGTTGTCTAAAAAGTTTGCTAATTTTGTTGGTCTTTTTAAAAAGTCAACTTTTAATTTGATTTTTCTCTGTTTTCACTCATCTCAAAGCAGTTTCTAATTTCCCTGGTGATTTCTTCTTTAGCACATTTGTTATTTAGGAGTATGTCACTTAATTATACAAGTTTATAAATTTCCTAAGCTTCTTTCTGTTATTTATTTCTAATTTCATTTCAGTGTGGTCAGAAAATACACTTTGTATGCTTTCAATTTTTTAAAATTTTAACAAGTTTTTCTTGATGGCCTAGTAGATTGTCCTCTGCAGAAGGCTTTGTGTGTACTTGAGAAGAATGTATTCTGCTATTGTTGGGAAAAGAGTACTATAGATGTTTGCTTGGTCTAGTTGGTTTCTAATGTTATTCAAAAACTTCTGTTTCCTTATTGTACTTCTGCCTCATTCTATCCATTCTTGAAAGTGAAGTATTGATGTCTTCAACTTTTATTGTTGAGTTATTGCTTTCTTTCAATTATGTCAGTTTTTGTTTCCTATATTTTGGGGCTCTGTTGTTAGTGCATGTATGTTTATGACTGTTACATGTTTCTGATAGATTGGCTCTATTTTTTTTTTTTTTTTATAAAATAGTCCTCTATCTCTAGCAACAGTTTGCTTCTTGGGTTAAAGTCCATTTTGATATTTGAATAGCCACTTCAGCTTTCTTACAGTTGCTATCTATATCTCTATATATCTACTATATATATCAACAGGCTATCTAATATATCTACTCCTGTAGATAATATATAGTTGGAAATTTATTTATTTGTTTATTTTATACCCAGGATTTAACCCAGGGGTGCTTTACTACTGAGCTACTACATCCCCAGCCCTTTCTATTTATTTATTTATCTTATTTTGAGACTGGGTCTCACTAAGTTGCTGAGGGCCTTGCTAAACTGCTGAGGCTGGCCTTGAACGTGCAACCCTCTTGTCCTCTAGAGTTCCTGGGATTGGAGACGTGTGCCATTGTGCCCGGCTTGGAAACTGATTTTTCTGCAGTCTGTTATTACTGCATAAAGATATACATACACTGTTTGACTTTAATTTTCCATTTGTTTCATGACTTTTGTTTCTCTAGTCCTCCTTTAATGCTTTCTTTTGGATTTGAATATTTCCTAGTGTAATATTTTAATTCCTTTGATAATTTTTTCACTCTATTTTTTTAGTTGTTTTCTTGGTGGTTATTCTAGGTCTTACCAAAATCACATTATCAGAATGTATTTCAGATTTATGGTAACTTAACTCCAGTGAGGCATTGAAATATTATTCTTATGTTCTCTCACTTACTCGTTCATTTGTTCTGTTTTTGTTTTGTGAGGATTCAGATTATGGCATGAGGTAGCTTCTAGCCTGAAGAACCTTAATTATTAATTCTTATAAGGCAGGGATTCTAGCAACAAATTCTCTAAGTTTTTGTTTGTTGGGCAATGTCTTTATTTTACTTTTTTTTTTTTTTTTTTTAATTTAGAGACAGGGTTTTACTGAGTTGCTTAGGGCTTCACTAAGTTGCTGAGTCTGGCTTTGAATGCATGATCCTCCTGTCTCAGCCACCCAAGCTGCTGGGATTGCAGGCATGCACCACTGCATCTGGACAATTTTGAAAGATTATTTTCGTTTTTGTTTTTGGATATAAAATTCTTAGCTGACAAGTTTTTTTCTTTACTGCCTTCTTGCACTCATTATTTCTAATGAGAAGTAAGTTGTTAATCTGATTGGGGTTCCTTTGTATGTGGTGAGTTATTTATCTCTAATTTCTTTCAAATTTTTCCTTGTCTTTGTGTATTTTTTGTACAATGTACCTGAGTGTTGATATATTTATCTTACTTGGAGTTTGTTGAGCTTCTGAAATGAATAAATTAATCTCGTTTATCAAAACTGATAAGTTTTCAGTCACCATATCTTTAGAATTTTTCTCATTCATTTCTTTTACAGGTCTTTATGATATTCTCATTATGTTTGGCCTGAGCTTTTCTTTGTGTAAATTGAGGTGTCCAGTGGTCTCCCCTCTCTTTTTCTTTCCTTTCATTCTTTCTGTTCTTTTCTTTTGGGGCTCTATTCTTTTTTTTTTTTTCATTCCTTTCCCCCTCTATTCCTTGTATTACCTAATCTCTACTGTTTGTCATCAGTTTTCTGATTCTTTCCTCTGTAAGTTCAAATACGCTGTTGAGCTCTTGTAATGAATTTTTTTGGTGATTGGAATCCAACCCAGGGCTTTGTAAAAGCTAGGCAAGCACTCCATGACTGAGCTACACCACCAGCTCCCGATTAGTTTCTAGAAGAATTTCTCTTTATTGATATTTCCTGTTTGATGACATGTTATCTATTTTTACTTTTAGCATTCCTTTAGTTCTTTGAATATACTTACAATGGCTACTTATCTTGGTCTGTTATCTCTGATGTATGGGCCATTTCACAAGCAGCTGCTCTTGCTTGATTTCTTATTTCCTGATTATGGGTTATCATTTCCTGTTTATTTACATATCTCATAATGCTTTGTTAAAAACTGGATTTTTTTTTAGGTAACTTGTTTTAGCAATTCTGGATTCTTATTTTCCTGCCCCCCTCTCTCTGGGACTTGTTTTTGTGGTTTGCTTGTTGATTTGTTTAGTGATTTGGAAGGGCTATTTTAGCAGTCTTCCCCCTCTCAACATGAAGCCTCTGAAATGACCGCTACAGGGCGCAGCTTTGGGCTTGCATGCCATCATTTTGAGATAGCAGTGGTTTAAGCAGGATCCTCTTTCACTGTCGCTTTCCCTGATCTATTAAACAGCCTGCCTCTGTTGGTGTAATACCTAGCTTTTAGCCTCTGTGCATCACCAGCTTATCACTTTATTTTTTATTTTCTATGATGCCCTTGGGAATAAACTTCTCCATGGACGGATCTCTTTGCAGAGGTCATACTTGTCTTTGAAGTTTGTTCTGGCTCTAGGTGGGCTCTTCTGAACTCTGTCTCTGCTTCTCTCTGGTAAATTAGCTGTCCCAGAGTTTGGATTGTTTTTAATTGCTTACCAACAAAATCTCCATTGTTTTTAGAGAACCATTAGACTTAAACTTCCACACCGTTACAAATAAAGCCATTTCTTTTGGTGGAGATCTTTGGAGCTCTCAGTTCCTCTGGATTCTCTGGGCATAATTTCTGAGATCCTCCTGTGGATCTGAGGCCAAGGACAGTAGCCTGATTGTCTCATATCATCCTGATTTTGAGCAGGGTTCTGGACAGGGGCAGTCACATCTGGTCCTCTCTCTTGATATAGAATATGATCTAGCTATGAGCAAGTCGAGCCAAAGGTGATCAGGGCCCCAATATTCTCAGATCCTTGTAGGTGGAGCATCTGCCCTGTTAATAGAGGTGAAGTGAAGGGATCCCTCCAATCTTTCAGCTGCACTCATGATGAATTTAGCCTGTTGTGGGAGGCCATCCTCGAACGTGACTTGAGTTACTTCCCTGGCTGGGTGAGAGGCGCTTAGACACAGCTATGTCAGAGCTTTCCCCACCCTTCTCCAAGTCCGAGGCTTGTCCATGCAGAGGCATGTCTGGCCACTGCCCCGAAGACCCAATTGTCGCCCCTGACCTTGGGATGCTGCCCCCCTTAACCTTCATTGGATGGGATTTTCCCTGGAATTTTTTGTTCCCCAATAAAAGTCCACTCCCTGGCGTGTTCTATCTCTCTTGCTAGCCTCTTCAGCATGCTATTAGATAATAATAGTCTGAATAAATAACTTCCTGTATTAGGTGGCTGGAGGCTGGAGCTAGGAGAAGCCATCCTGGAGCTGGTTTTAAAGGTAATTAGAGTCTTGTCTCTTTAATTTAAAATTCCCTAGCATTTTACTCATGAATCGAACCTTCTTTAATGAAGCCATCGCTGGTCTGCTGGTCTGCTGGTCACTTGGCAGAGCCTGTACCAATTGGAGCTGGGAAGGGGAGGGAGAGGCATGCTCGTGTCTTGCTTCTAAGAATGAGGAGGAGAGAACCCTCATTTTATTGGCCATATTCATCCATATTGAAGCTTTGGTCATTGCTCTGAAATGGGAAAGTCTCAAATGCCACAGATTCATACCATTCTTATGAGACTTAGGAGATTTTCTTGAATGTTTCTTTATTTTTGTGTATGCCTTGGGACAATGCCCAGAGACTTTAAATAGTTCTTAAAAATAATTTCCACCAGTTATGGTTATTTCTTGAGGATTGGGCCTATGAATCTCCTCATACTACCATTTCAGAAGTGGAGGTTGGGCAAAGATTTAAGACAAACTTATTCTAAATCTCAAAAATCCAGGAGATATCAGAATTATATTCTGGGTCCCTTCTAGGATCCTTTGGATCAGCATGCTATCAGATAATAATAGTCTGAATAAATAACTTCCTGGATGTGGGAGCTTCTGGCAACTGCTACCCCGTGAGACACCCAGTGGAGGGAATAAGATTCTAGCCCAGTTTTGCTGCTCCTTTGGAATTGTTCTGAAGCTGAAGAATAGGATCTATTCAGATTCTTTGAGAGTACGGGGGAGAACAGACAGGGAAGCAGGCACACACTGGGAAATGTGTTTTAAGGAGTACAACTTGTAGCCAGGTGCAGTGGAGCACACCTGTAATTTCAGCATCTTGGGAGGTTGGGACAGGAGGACTGCAAGCTTGAACAACTTGGTGAGACTCTGTCTCAAAAAAAAAAAAAAAAGGGATGTAGCTCAGTGATAAAGTGTCCCTGGGTTCAATCGCCAGTACCAAGAAAACTGAAAGGGGAATACAACTGCTTTCTCTAATGTTTCTAGATACCTAAAGACCTGCCCACCCCCACTGATTAGTGAACAATCCAGATACTTTTCTTCTTCCAAATCTTGAACCAAGAGGCAAACATTGCCTTTCTCATCTGTTGACACCTGTCTTTCAAATTTCCTTCCTCCCCAGAATGGGTGTGTCCATTTCAACAAGACAATATTATTTCCTCTCTGTATTCTGCAATTACAACTTGATATTCAGGTCCTATTCCCTGTCCTAATCCTTGTCCCACTACCTTCACAGGCAGAACCCAGACCCACCAATAGAAGACTCCCACGTGCTGGCAGCCAAGCCCGAAATCCTGTTACCATCTTTGGCCCAGTACACTGCTGAGTCACATGAAGAAAGTTAAAATCAGCTTCAAGATCCGTTCCAAGCATAATTCTTCAGTTTCACTTACCTGCAGCCCCAAACAGTGCAGGGACAAGTTCCAATGCCCCCTGGAGCTTCACAGTGCTTTATTCCATATGGCTCTCTTTAGGGGCCACCCCACTGGTTCCAATTATTTTACTCAATGGAGAATTTAACCTCAAGAGCTTTGTACTAATCAGGCTTCAGTTGAATGTGACAGAAACTCAATCCAAACTAGTTTAAGCTTCAAGAGGATTGTGGGTGGCTCAGAGGGCTTGTAGGCCTTTAACCTTGGACCTGGGATATGGTGACAGCACTCTCTGGGTTCTGCCCCCACTTCTCTGAAGTGTGCTTCCTCCCCCAGCCTTCCATCTCCTTCGTCTAGGACTGTAGAACTAATTGCTCTGGAGCCATACCCTTACCTCTCCCTTCCAAGTGGAAATCAAATCTTTCTCTGGGCATTTTGTGTTGTCTGTCCTCCCATCGTCTGGGTAGCTTTATACATGCTAGGAAGTGCTGCACCACTGAGCTAAACCCCAACCGCAGGCTTTGCTAGTTTGGAAGGTGCTTGGCAAGGGTCCTGACTCCTTCTGATTACTGGGGTAATAGGGCAAGTGGGTTCTCAGAGGAGGTTTCCCTGGAAAAGGGGAAAGGTGCTTCTGAGTGGAAAATTTTCATCCTTCCCTGCAGGTCACTATGGTCATAGAAGACCCTCATTTCTCCTTCAATTTTCCCAAAGCAAATATCTGGGAGGCTGGGGTGCAGAGGGGAGAAGGTGCTAAGAGGGAAATGAAGTTAGGTATGCCCAGAGTTAGTCCTGGACCCTCAGGACTCCTCTGGGGTCTATCCTCTTAAGTAAGAAGAGGTGACAACATGCATGGTTCAGTAAGAGAAATTGATTCAAGCAACAGCTAATTGATTACTATATATATGTAAAAAGTCAAAAAGGCAAATGGGAAAATATTGGCAAAGAATATCAAAGGTCACTATGCTAATAAGTTTTACAGATCAATAAAAATCATATTAAGCGGGGCTGGGGATGCCAAGCGGTAATATGCTCTCCTGGCATGCGTGGGGCACTGGGTTCGATCCTCAGCACCACACAAAATAAAGATGTTGTGTCCACTGAAAACTGAAAAATAAATATTAAAAAAATTCTCATTCTCTCTCTCTCTCTCTCTTTTTTTTTTTTTTAAATATTAAGCCTGACAAGTTGGCACTTGCCTGTAATCCCACCTGCTTGGGAGATTGAAGTAGGAGGATTGCAAATTCAAGACCAGCCTCAGCAATTTAGTGAGATCCTTTCTCAAAATGAAAAATAAAAATGGCTAGGGATATAGCTCAGTTGTAAAACACCCAGGGTTCAATCCCTAGTTCCTAACAACTACAACAACCGCAAATGTGCGGATAGTGCTTCTCTGCTGGCACTCTTAGACTGCTTGCATGCCTTGACTACCTGTGAAGTAGACACTGTGATCCCCATTTTGCTGAGGCAGAAACTAAGACACAGAGATCAAGTAACTGGTCCCCACTGCAGGTGGAAGGGAAGTGAATATAAAAACTTCCTGAAGGGCAGTTTGGAAATCCCATATTGACAGCTAAAAAATACTCATTCCTTTTCACCTAGTAATTCTACTTGCAGAAATCCATCTTAAGAACCAGAATTGAGCCTGCAGCATATGTGACATGGCAGCACATCCATTATGATGCTAGACTGTGGGTGCGTCATAATGTACGTTTATTACGTGGAATGACAATGGGAAGTAACTGGAACGCCAAATGAAGAGGTACAAAAATGTACGCATGACGTGTGGATAGATCTCAATAGAACGTGATTTCTGCAGCTGGTTTCTGCGAGATGATTTTTCATTTCCACACTGTGCTTCTGTTTCAACTTTTGTAATCAGAACGAAAGCTAAGGGTGGTGTTTGCTGGGTTAGATGTTGAGTTTCCAGGGCTGTGGACCCCTGGCAGCTAGGGTTGGAGTGTATTGTCTCTGAGCACTGTAGTGGGTTGGGAGTGGGTGGCAGGCAGGTGTCCTCCCAGGTGCCTGGGTTCTGTCCCCGCATGGAACAAGGCTATAGACATTTGAAGCTGGCAGGATGGCTTACTGACTCCCTGGAAGCGGCTGCCAACAGCGGAGTAGCTACCGGGTGGAGCGTGGGAGGGTCCACGCACTGCCACACCAGTTGCGAGGCCTTAGGCCAGAGCTTCAGATTCTCTATAGCTTGACTGACCGGAGCTCCTCTGTGGGCTCTGCACGGTGGTTGGAGCCCCGGGACCTGGAAGCGGAAGAATGCAGAAGACCCAGCCTATGGACAACTCCAACGGGTTCCCTACAGCGGCCATCAAAATCCTTCCTGAGGTTCATGAACAGTGACTCCAAGCGGTCCAGGTGGGCCCAGAGAGAAGGCGAGCACTGGGTACAACACCTCCCAGACGAGGCATTGTCATAGAGGGCGGGGGCTGAAGCTGTCGGGGACACTCTGGGAGCAGGGCTAGGGCCAAGGCTCGACCCCTGGGAGGTGCCCGGGTTAGTAACTGCCCTCGCCACATGGACACCCTTCGCGGTCCGTGCAGCCCAGTCCCACTCACCCCCACCCCACGCGACCCTAGCATCTTGGAGTTGGGGGACTACAGGGCCAGTAAGTGCTACTTTGAGCTGTTTGCGGCCGCTGTGGGCGATGTGGAATGGCTGCGGTTCTGTCTGAACCGGAATCGCGGGGAAATCTCAGCCGACAACAAGGTAAGGCCTTGGAGTGTGGGAACAGGGACTGAGGTCCCCTCTTTCCACCTCCTACTATGCAAAGAGCTCCTCACGTAGTAGTCACCTGGGCATCCAGAGATGGCCTTTTCTCTGTGGCTGGTCCTATTCACCTTTCGTGGGAGGCCATTGTGGGGCAGGGAGGGGAAAGTATGAGCTGATGCACTGGGAGTGGGAAAGGGCTGTGAACCATTCCTAGGGAACAGGGAAGAGGAGACGAGTAACTCCAAAAATTGCTACATAGGCTAGGTTGTGGACCCAGGAGTCCCAATCTCGCTCAGCTTTCTCTTACTGTACTCTGGACCCCACAGGGCTTCACTGCCATCCACTGCGCAGCCGAGGAGGGCAAACTTCAGTGCCTACACGTTTTGGTAGAGGAGTACCAATTTCCAGTAAACTTGACCACCCGAAATGGTCAGACCCCTCTGCATCTGGTCATTAACAAGGACAACAAGACTGTGGCACTCCCCTGCATTTACTACCTGCTTCAGAAAGGAGCAGCCATTAATAGGTGAGTCCAGCCTATTTCAGAAGGAGGCTTCTTCTGGGCAGATAGGAATTCCACTTCTAGGCAGGCAGATCCTTGCAGGTGGGGCTGATGGAAGGCAGGGATTGGGACCCACCTAAAGCAGTCAGTTTAGGTAGCCACTAAACTTCTAAGCCTCAGTGCTCAGGTTTCCAAACTCATATTTATATTGGAATCACCCAGGAGGCTTTCAAAGGGTGTGACTTTTTTTTTTTGGGGGGGGGGGGGGCGCATGGGATGGGATTAAACTCAGGGCTGCTCTACCACTAAGCTACATCCCCAGCCTTTTGGTTTTTTTTTTTTTTTGAGGCAAAACTCAGTTTCTGAGGCTGGTCTAAAACTTGCCGTCTTTCTGCCTCAGCCTCCAGAGCTGCTGGGATTACAGACATGCACCACCATAGCCAGTTCAAAGGTTTTGCTTTAACGGGTCTGTATTGTGGCCTGGGCTTTGCAAGTTTCGAAAGATTCCCAGATGTTTCTGATTTGCAGCTAAGTCTGGGAACCACTGCCAGTGTCTTCAACTGATATTTGGGAGGATCACATGCTAGTCCAGGAGCAGACATTAAATTAGCAAGAGAGGGAAAAGGACACAGCCAGGGTCACCCAGTGTGCTGGCAGCAGAGCAGGGCTTGGAAATTGGTTTGCCCACCTGATAAGCAAACACCCTCGCCTTTCCTTTCTACTCTCTTCCCTTCCGATGGGGCCTTCTACAGCCAGACAAAAAGTGGCTCCACACCCCTGCACCTGGCATCCCGTGAAGGAATGTTGAGCTGTGTGAAGTTCCTGGTGCAGAATGGTGCCAATGTCCATGCCAAAGATGCTGCGGGTTGCAAGCCCATTGACTACTGCAAAATATGGAACCGTCGTGCCTGTGCCCGGTGAGGGTGTGAGAATCACCCCCAGCCTGCATCCCCACCCCTTTCTCCCAAACCCTCTCTTGATCCTCCCCCAGAGCCCTCACCCAAGGCTGAGCCTTTGAGAGGAAGGTCTGGGAAACCAGATGGTAAGGGGATAAGCCAGCTAAGGAGGACCCCCGCCCAGGATATTATTGAGGTTTTTGCCAGGCCTCACCTTTTTGGGTTAAACATTGCCATCCTTCCTTACCCTAGTGCCCCTGGCTCCTCAGCAGGGGGTGGTGACCAGACCACCAGACACTTTCCTCTTTTCCCTGCAAAGGACCCCTGGACAAAAGCAAGAGTCATTTTGCTCACCCCTGCTCTGGCAGCTCCTCCCACCCCCTCCAAGTCCTCAGTAGCCACCAGTCTCCCCAGCCCCGGTGGAAACGCAGTCTCTGTGGGATGACACAGCCCATCTTGGCATCAGGTTCTTAAAGGATGCCATGTGGAAACGGGACAAGAAGGATTTTGCCCGTGAGATGGGAAAACTGAAGCACCTCAAGGATCAGCTGATCGTCATGGAACACAACTACCTGGCTGAGTATCAAGTAAGGGGGAGGCTGGGCAGGGCCAGGCACTGGCTGCTCTGCAAGCTTGTGAGCAGAGACCAGGAACTCATTTATTATGGTGAAAAGAGCATTAGAAACACTTCCAACCAGACCACCACTCAGCAGGCTGAGGCAGGAAGATCATAAGTTCAATGCCAGTCTGGGCAACTTAGCAAGATCCCGTCTCAAAACAAAACAGAAAAAGGGTTTTGGATGTAGCTCAGTGGTACAGTACCCCTGGGTTCAATCCTCAGTACCAGGGGCAGGGGGAGCACTTCCACCAGTAAGAGCCCCCCTCTCCCCCATACTCTGGTGAAATCTCTCCCATATAAGCCACACTTTCAGTCACGTTTTTTTCCTGTGTCAGAAAGTAAATATAGCTGAAAAGAGCAAGTATTCAAAAGCCCCACTCAGGATGAGATTCTCATCAATGAGACCAGGACCTGCCCAGCACTGGGACTCACACTCTGTTAAAGAGATGATTCACCTTTCCCCCCAATAGACCACCACGCTAGGCACCTGCCAGACCCTGTGGCCCCAAAGACCAACAGGTGTGGTACCCACTCTAGTGTAGAGGCAGGTAATGTTCCCATGGGGGTGGTGGGTGTCAGGAGGGTCCTGGAAGGGATGCTTAAGAGGGATATTTGAAGGTGGGCAGCAGTTGGCCATATGAAGAAGTACGGAAGGGCTGACCAGGCAGAAGGAATAGCCATGTAGGAAGGCATAGGGACACATGGGAACATAATATATGCAGAGAATGGCAAGTTTGGAGATCAGATGTGAATTAGAAATGACAAGCTAGACAAACTAGAGTTAGAAACTGCTCTGGTAGAGGTCCAGAGCAGTGAAAGACTTTGGCTAGGGAAGAAAGGAGGATTTCAAGCAGGAATAATTAAATAGACTGCAAACAAACAAACAACACAACAAAAACGAAGAACCTACAGAGATGCTAGGAATCTTAGGTAGATCCTTAAGTGGGGAGGGCTACAGGGCCCTACTCGGACTCCAGCTATGATCTAGCTGCACTTCTCTCCACTGTTCTGAATCCCTCTGTTGTGTCACCCAACTCTCACAGTCACATACATGTTCATAGGGAGGCAAAGCCCTTCTGTTTCCTGTGGCCCTAACCCTCCCCAGACTCCCTTCTAGATCTCCACCAGGGGAATCTCTTGTTGGCCTCAATTGGATCATGTGTCCATTCTTGTTCCAATGACTAGAACTAAAGGAAAGCCATATGCTGATTGACTGAAGTCTGGGGCAAGGCTGAGGGGATTATGATTGGCTTAGCCTAATCAGAGCCTACCCCTTGCAGCTGGGTCAATCTGATTGCTTAGCAACAGTCTGGGAGTGAGACACTGAGACTACAGGGTAGGGAGTTTCTAGGACAGGTGGAAGGTTCAGTTCCAATGGAGGGAAGGACAGTTTGACAAATCATTGCTGCCCAGCCTGGGAGACAGCCAACTGTAACCTCCCCTATATGGCTACTCAAAGCCTACCTCTGAGAGCCCTGTCCAGGTTAGCTCTGCCCTATTCCAGGTTCAGTGCTATAGCTTGGACTTCTTGTTTGCCTTTTCCCTATCAAACCAGAGACTCTCATATGGCAAGACAGATATCCACTATCATACTGAGGATTCTTCTCTGGGAAGGGAGCTATTATCCCCGTAAGGCTTGAGGTTTTTCCTAGGACAGGAACTGTGTCCCCCTCCTTAAGTTGGAGGCTTACCAAGTCAGAGAGTATATCTCCCCCATCAAGTCAGAAGTCTCCTTCATCAGAATAACGGCTCTCATAGGCTGGAGTTTCTCTCAAACTCAGGGTTTCCCTGTGGCGAGGATAGTAGACCTAAAATTTCCAAGGTCTGTAGCCCCAGGGCCTCCTTCCACCTAAGTACTAGAGCAGGCCACCACCACTGTTTTCCTATTGTTGCAGAAAGAACGCCAACTTCTGAGAGAAGCTGATTTCAGGAAGTGGCTCCATTCCAAGCTGCCATACCAATGCCATAGCCTGGTCCACAAAAGCAGGGAAGAGGAGGATGATGTCCCACCTTTGCGTACTGCCCTCTCCAAGACTCAAAAATCCCAGATTTCTATGAGCTTCCATCCTTCCTTGGAGGAATATCTGCAAATTATATCACAGCGGGTGGTGCCTCCCAAGCCCATCTACCAGAAGCCTAATATCAGACGGCCCAGCACGTGGAATATTAGCACTAACCCTTCCAGACCACCTACCACCGAGATTGGAAGCCCTCAGGGAATCCGCCTGGGCGTGAACCCAGACCCGTGCTTGGAGCACGACTTCCAGGACTTTCTGGAAGTGACTCCAGACCCTACTGGTGGAGCATGGCTGCAAACAGTGGATGGCCACTGGGTGGCGCCCGTGCCCAAGTTGCCTTATGAGGTGATAGTCCGAGTTCTGTACCCAAGGGCACAGCCATACAGGATGAAGGTGCCCCAGGGCCTTTATCCCGTCAACATACTGGATGTGCCCAAGAAGCAGCACTTCAGTGAAGACACCTTCCAGGCCAATGCTCTGGTCATGAACCTGCGTGAGATATTTGATGAAGCCTTCCTGGCAGCCATGGGAGCTCATCAGGGGTCCCCTGACCTGCCTTCCCCCCAAGGCCCTTCATAAAGTTATTCTGGTGGCCTCTCTACCTGAGGAAAACCAGTGAAGGCTGAGGTGTGGTGATTCACATGGGGGGGGGGAGGAAAGGGGAAGGAGTGTCTATGAATTTCCCACTCTCCAGCTCATTAGCTCAGACTCCAGGCCTCCCTTCTTTCTGTGAGGAAATCTCTTGGATCCCCCAGGAATCCAAAAGAGCAGAGCTCTAAGGTTCAGAGTGGGGGTCAGTCACTGTGTTAGGCCCTAGCAATGTAAAAGTGGATACCTGCTTCCCTACCCCAGCCCAAAAGGGATCAGGCTTCCAAAACAGAGGGACTGCAGGGAAAATTCTGCAGTCAGAATTACTGCCTGCTGCAGGAGCTGAGCCTCACTCCTCACTGCAGATCCAGCCTGGGTGGAGGACAGCTAATATGTCACACCCTGGTCATGGGCTTCCTACCACATGAGCTGCCATCCCTTACTCCTACTGCCAGAGGTTTCTAGAGTTCAGTGAGATCAGTGGCTTTGATGTGAGACTATGAAAACACCTGTACTTCCTCCAGGAAGCCATCCCAGGTCCCCTGAAACCCCCGTGCGCACATCACAATTCATTCATTAAACAAACATTTATTGTTTTCTATGTGCCAGGTACCAAACCAGGCACTGTTGATACAAAAATTCAAGGACAACTGTTCCTGCCCTCAAGGAGCTTACAGTCTAGTGGGGAGACAGACCATAAAGCAGGCAAATAAGCCCAGAGTGATCTGTGTGGTGTGCTGGGGTGGGGCTGGTGGAAGATAGGACATTCAAAGCTCCTTGGTGGAAGTAAAATCTTGAGACTTGACAAAGTACCAAAGTAAATGGAGGAAAAGAGAATCAAAGTGGCACGAGAGCCATGGCATCTCTGCATACAGGAGGCGGGAACCCAGAGTGCAAGAAGGCCAGTGACAAGGCCAGAGAGGGAAGCAGGGATCAGAATACCAGGAGTCTCACAAGCCATGCTACGGGGTCTGGACTTTATCCTGAGGGCAGTGAGGAGCCATGGAAGGCTGTAGGTCAGGGAGTGACTTGATCCAACTGTGCATTTTAGAAAGAAAACTCTGGCTAGCCATGGGATAGAGAAAAGGTCAGAGGCTGTCAGAAGGTAAAAGCTGACAGTGGGAGTGGCTCAAATCAAGAGATGTTAAGAAGACAAACTTGACAATTTTTAGAGATTGGACATGAAGGGCAGAAAGAGAAAGCAAGTTTCCTGTCTGGCTCCTGAGTGATCTTGAGACCAAGACAGGTACCCCACAGGGGCAGTTTTGCAGAGATAGCAACAAGTGCCAACTGGGCTATGTGCCTTCTGGGTCTGTGAACCCAGAAGGCAGCAGAACTATGATTCAGATCAGGAGGGATGCTGGGGATGGAGGTCAACTCTTAGTTCCTTGGCAGAATCTCTGAAGCCATCAACCTGGATGTGCTCCCCCAGGGAGCCCACAACAGAATCCTGAAAGACCCCAGCATGCACAGGGCAAGCAGAGAAGCCTACATAGGAGACTAAAAGAAGCAGCCTGAGAGGCAGAGGGATAACCAGCCACAGAAGTGCCAGGAAGTGTGATTTATAAAGCAGGTGGTGATCAGACATGTCAGCTGCTGTCAAGATCCAGTAAGATAAGGCATAAAGCGTCTGCTGGATTTAGCCCATGAAGAACCCTGGCCACCCATAGGAGAGCGCTGACCAGCAGTAAACAGAGGGAGTGAAGCCACATCATCAGGATGAGGAATAAAGAAGTGGACAGCAAGGGAGAGTAGGGCCAGCTTTCAGCCCATCAATGAGGAAGATGCTGGCCTCGTGCCCTCTACCGTGTCTGCCTTGTCTGCATAGCAGAAAAGGGCCTGGGAATCTCACCTGCATCCAAAGAAGACCAAAATGTGCTAGTCCTCCCAGGGAAAGGGGAAGGCTGGCATTTTAAGAGAATGGAAATGCTAAAGTCAAGGAAATGAAGGGCTATGATGGGACTTCAGGCATGATATAGAGAGGAAAGATTTCCAAGCACAGGGTCTCCCCAGTGGTTTAAAGATAACACATGTGCAGTATATTTCTGCACCTGCAGCCTCACTGTGAGGTATAGGACATGGCCAGTGATGGCTCTCATGGGGACTTCATTCCAATATGTACTGTTGAGCACTTGCAAGGCACTGTAGTTGGAGTGCAAGGTCAACAGATGCTGGTCTGTGCCTGAGACCTGGCCTGCCTTCTTAGAAGGCAGAGATCATCTCCCTGGAGGCCAGCAGCACACAGAAGAGTACCAGACCTGTGTGCTCTTGGAGCAACAAACAGCCTCTCCCACCAACCCCATTTCTTAAAAAACAGGCTAGAGCCCAGGCTGCCTGGAAGCCAGTTTTTATTTTTTTCTTTGAGCCTGGAATAGAATTCAACCAGAAACCACTCCTTTTCCTCAGAGGAAGACTTATAAATAGGATACTGTAGATGTTATTCTGAAAATTTAACCCAGTTCTAAACTATCTCCTATCCCCAGCTTGCCAGAGCCTCAGGGAGAAAAGACCCAGATGAGACAGGTGCATAAGAAAGGCTGCCTCAAACTCCCTGCCCAGGTTCTATTCCTCATCTCCGCCCCCTTCCCACTAAGGGCCACAAGAAGAATTCCTTTGTGAGGATAAGACCCAGACCCAGAAGAGTCCCTGGAGCAGACAACTAGTCTAGTCCAGGCAGAAGATTAGCAGGGAGAAAGGAAGGTGAACTTTGGGGGTATTAAGGCAAACAGTGCCACCTAGAATCTTTATTCAAATGGGAATCAGCAATTGGACAAAAATCACAGTTCAACAGCAAAAACCATTTCTCTTGGGTACCAAGACATGGCCCCTCCCTATGGCCATCTGCCCAGAGAACTTGTCACCAACTGCTCTCCAACTTCACAGACCCTGCCCTGCCTGAGCCAGAACCTCCCAACTCTCTTCAGGAGAGAGAGGGGAGGACCTCCTGGCTAAGCAGGCTCTGCCACCCTCCCTGGTGCCTTGTGAAGGAGACAGTCCAGCAGCATCAGATCCGAGCCAAGCTGAGTACCCTGAGGAGGGTGGGATGGAGTTTCAGAATTGAGGGGAGGGAAGCCAGGGCCGGTAGAAGGTGCCTTCCAGGATCCTGGCCCCTACCTAGAACAGAGGTCCAGGTGCCTGACTCTCCTGATCTTGCTTCCACATCCCCTCCCCAGGAAGGTCAGTATATCTTCTGACGACTGGGTAGAATGGCCTCTTTGATGAAAGAGAAGACAACCAGGATCCCTAAGCGTTTGCCCCGTTTGCCTTTGGTGAAGTAATTGGAGACCACGTCATCTGTGGAGACACAGGCAGGGAGATGAATATCAGAGTGTGTATGTGTGTACACACAGCTCTCCCAACCCAGAGCCCCAGTGTCTCATCATAGGGCTGGGCTCAGGTGCCTTCAGCCAACTCAGGCCTTGCTGGCATCCCCCCACCTGGCCCTTACAGACCCCTTCTCACCTCCTGGCTGCATGGTGGAGGGCAGGACGTTCTCCCCAGCCGAGAGCGACACAAAAAATGCAAAAGGGATTATCCACAGGCAGAAAGTGAAATAGGCCAGGACCTGGCAACAAGAAAGACTGAAAAGAGGATGTCCAGGAGGCAGCAAGAGCAGGCTAGGTGTGGCCACCATGGGTATTAGAGAGGTGGCTAAGTGGAAACAAGGCCTGTCCCTAATCTCTGCAAGGGCTAGGGGCCAGGAAATAGGGTCTGGACATTCTCAGACCTAGAGATGATTCAATAGTGAAAGGCCACATTCCCAAAGAAATGACCTTGTCCTTCCCTGGGGCTTCAACCTGGAGCTGTAAGGTATGGAGCAATCCTGGAAGAAAACCCTGGCAGACCATGATGGGGTCTGGGGCTCAGAACTACAGCCCACCCCTGCCCTGTGAGGTCTGAGTCAGACAAGGCCAACCCAGTGTCCCTTCAGGGCCTCAGATGACCCCATCAGGGTACCCTAAGGACTCACTGGGGAATGCAGTATCTTCCCCACCTCAGCCAAAGGGATCCCTCTGTTTCTCAGCCACACTGCTTTCAAAAATCATCTATACTATGTTTTGTTTTTTTAAAACACATGATCCCTCAATGTACTCAGTTTTGGATCATAGCTAAGTTTATAAAGCAAATCATGCTTACTCCCTTTACTCCCCCATTCCTGTTACTAGCTGCATATGCTATGTACTTCTTACCTCTGAGAAAGGATAATATTCTTCCGCAAAAAACTGAAATGCTAGGTAATGATTCACCACCACTAGTCCTGTTAAGGGAAGGAAGAGTCAGTCAGCTTGGGAGACATAATGTAAAACAGGATTCATAAGCTTCCAAAGGCCCTGAGATTTGGGGGCCCTGTGTCTCACTCCTGATTTTGCACTCAACTCAGAGTATGGCTTTGACCCAGTATATCCCTGTCTAGAACTCAGCTGCTCATCTGTCAAGATGGGAGGATCAGCCAGGTGTGGTGGACCACACCTTTAATCCCAGAGATGCAGGGGGCCAAGGCAGGAGAATCACAAGTTCAAGGCAGCCTCAGCAACTCAGCAAAACCCTCAGCAAATTAGCAAGACCCTGTGTCAAAACAAAAACTATGCAAAGGATGTAGCTCAGTGGTAAAGTACTTCTGAGTTCAATCCCTAGCACCCCTACCCCCTGCCAAAAAAAGATGGGAGAATCAGCCCCAACCTGTTCAATGCAGAGAACATCATGAGTAAAGTCAGAAAATAGGTAAGAAAGTTCTAGCATGTTAATAAAAAGGGGATTCTGTGTTACATAACACAAAGCCTGGTTGCAATGAAACTTTTTTTTTTTTTTTTAGTAGTGGATGTTTTCTTGCAGTACTGGGGCCTCATGCATGCTAAGCAAGTGCTCTATCATTGAGCTACATCCTCAGGCTTTTTTAAATTTTATTTTGAGACAGGATCTTGCTAAGTTGCCCAGTGCTTACCTTGAACTTGTAATCCTTCTTTAGCCTCCCAAGTAGCTGTGATTATAGGTGTGTGCCAACACACTCAGCACGAACTTGGTTTTTATTGAATATGAGTTCTAAAGAAAACTCTCCTATAGGCAGTAGGTAGAAGGAAAACATGATTATGCAGACCAGACCTTTAAGAAATTCTAATCCAAACTGAGAAGCATAGAAATGGTCAACTCAAGTAAAGGGGCCCTCATTCCTTGAGAGTAAAAGGCCCTAGTTTGTAGACACTTTGAGGTATAATCATATGGTTCCTCAAAATACTAGGGAGGGGGTCCTGGCCCATCCTACCCCAGAGGGAGGCAACTAGTCTGATATGTTCTGGTCCCACACACACCTCTTTAGTGTGCAACTAAGTTTATGAAAAAGAGCAAGCAAGTAGATCCTGGAGAGAGGTTACTCAGAGTTAGGTGTCCCTAACTGTTCCCATGTTGAGATGAAGGGCAGGCATTAGAAAAAATATGTCCCCTGAATCTGGAACTCCTCACACACCCCTCACAGCAACTACCATGTCTCTTTTCTACCCGCTTGCCTCACCCCTTCTAAGATGATGACCACAGCTCTGCTTGCCTAGACATATGCTAAGGCTAAAGGAAACTGAAGACAGGACAATGCCCTGTGCCCACAAGAGCTTTTGGAAAATCCCAGAATCTCAGAAGGCTCAGGCAGGAGGATCAAAAGTTCAAGGCTACCTGGGCAACATAGTAAAACCCTGTCTCAAAAATAAAAAGAACTGGGGATATAACTCAGTGGTAGAATGCCCCTGGGTCCAAACCTCAGTACCATTAAAACAAAAAATCTAGGGCTGGGGTTGTGGCTCAGCGGTAGAGTGTTCACCTACCACATGCGAGGCCCTGAGTTTGATCCTCAGCACCACATATAAATAAATAAATAAAGTAATTGTGTCCAACTACAACTAAAAAATAAATATTAAAAAAAAAAAAATCTAGCCAGGCACAATGGTGCATGCCTGTAATCCCAGGGGCTCAGGAGGCTGAGGCAGGAGGATCGTAAGTTCAAAGCCAGCCTCAGCAATTTAGCCCCTGGGTTCAATCTCCGGTACGAAAAAATAAATTTAAAAAAATTTTTTTTTTTTTTGGAAAAACTATCTTGGGCATCTAAATGGCAGGCTGTAGGCTGGGGGAATGATAAAGGAAGCCAGAGGAGTCAGGAATCCCACAAAAAACCCTGATGAAGAAATTTTACAGTGAAATCACACCAAGGCACTCAAGGAAGAGATCAGTCCTAGTTTACTACTGAGCCCTACCTGTGGATAATAATCTCTTTCAAAGTTTTCCACAGAAATAGAAAAGTAGCTCTAAAACAACCCCCGTCTCTGTCTTATACCCTGACCCAAGGCTAGGCTGATCAATATAATTAGCAGAAGAAACAGCAAACCTTGTGATGAAAAACTTTCTAAAACCTTCTCCATGAACACCTGTAAACCTCTATAATCATCTACTACGTGCCAAATGAATTTCCTTCCCAAAAGTCCTGTGAGAAGTATCACCTCCAAACAGATCGAGTAGCTAAGGCCCAGAGAAGGGGACATGACTACACAAAGTTAGAAAGTGGTGGCAGGGCAAAGGCAAGAAAGCAGGGGTCCTCAACTTCAAAGGAGCTGCAACCACTGACTTGAAAAGGTAGTCCCCAAGAGACATCTGCACCAGGCCCTTGTCTGCAGGAGGCTCACAGTCCTTTGAGGCTCCAGTCTTTTTTTCTTTTTGTTACTAAGGATTTTTAACCCAGGGGTGCTTAACCACTGAGCCATATCCCCAGCCCTTTTCATTTTTTATTTTGAGATAGGGTCTAAGCTAAATTGCTGAGATTGGCTTTGAACTTACAATCCTCCTGCCTCAGCCTCCCCAACTGCTGGGATTACAGGTGTGCACCTCTATGCCTGGCAAGGCTCCAGTCTTAATCATGACTTTAGGCCAAAGGACTAGATGGGAAGCTGCCTACCTCTCAAGATAGGGCCTCAGGCTTTTCAGGCCAAAGTGGTTTCTCTGAGGCTGGGACTACTCATTGGAGAGCCCTGCCTCTGCCAATCTATACCATCTTCCCCCTTCCCAAATCCTTCTTCAAACTTACCTCTTTGGAAAGGCCCTCCCAGCCTAAGCCCTCCACCCCCAAAAAATTCCAGGCAATGGGGCTAAGTCAGGGTCTAGGGGCCTCAAGACTGAGAAGTCCATCTGCCCAACCAGCCTTGCCTCCTGAAGGACTTTGTGGCTTGCTTCCCTCTCTGTATCCCCTTCAGTACTCAGGACTGAGATGGGCATATTTATTCAACCATGTCAGCTGCCTCCCCAATTCTGTCCTCTCTCACCGCATGACAGGATGAAGTTAGGCGAGGTCAGCATGATGAAGGGGAAGGTCTGGAGGAGGCCAAAGTAGACTAGGTTGGTGAAGAGGCCTACGCCAATCATGCTGGTGGGGAAACGCTCAAAGACATAGAGCCCAATCAGCACAGCTGTGGAGAACTGGAAAAAAAAAAAAAGAAGCACTCGATGCAGGAAGCCCTTCCACACAGCCTGCCCAGACTCTCTAACCCCAGTTGCCTATGGGTAGCACTAGGTTCATACTTTAATCTCCTCATTTATAGTCACAGGCCTGGTTTCCCCAGCTAGACTCTCAACTCCCAAAGGGCAGCTTCTTTAAATGCCATTTCTCAAAACTTTTTTTTTGCATTTTTTTTCTTTTTACAGTGCTGAGGACTGAACCCAGGGCCTCATGCACATTAGGCAAATGTTCTATCACTGAGCTACATCATCAACCCTTGAAGTTCTTTGACAACAATCCAAAGTAAGAAAAATGTACTACAGTGACCCCAACACACACATACATATATATGATCAGAGTTCAAATTTAATACTAGTCTTTCCTTTTCTTTTTTCCCTTTTTTGGTGCTGGGGATCAAACCCAGGGCCTCATGCATGCTATACAGACATTCCACCATTGGGTTACACTTCAAGCCCCATTCCATTTTTTTTTTTCCTAAATGCTGATACCAACCTACTGAACTGATTATACAGCTCAATAATGAATTGTGCCCGCAATTTGAGAAACATGTTCTGAAGGAGGTGTAATTGTCAGTGCTTAACAAGTGACAGTTGGCTGAAGGAAGGTCTAATTCCTGCACCAACACCCACATGCCGGGCCTCTGAGCCCAGAGCTAAGGGCTACAGTCTTGTCTCCACCACTAACTTCCAACACCAGGCCATGTCCAGAATGGAAGCAGCTGATGACCCCAGGAGGCTTGAGTGGCAATGGACTCTTCCTGTCCAGATGTACCCCCAGTCTCTCCTGCAGCTGGAGGAAATCTGTCAGCAAGCAATCACTCCTGTGGCCTTGGCATCAATAGCACAGACCGTATCCAGGAAGAGAAGCCTCCCATGAGGCACGCGTGGTGTGCGTGTGGGTGCTCCCCTTAGGACAAATCACTCAATCCCATTAGAAAGACAGCATTGAACAAGCATTCAAAACTGTCCTTAAGGTTCCTGTAAGTTCTAAATGCTGGGGACAGAGCAAGGAGCCAGAAACAGTGAAAAACAGCTAAGCAAAGGCAAAGTCACAGGCCTGTCAACAGAGGATGTCCACTCAGCTGTCACCTTAGGAACAGAGAACAAGGTCTGCAGTGCCACTTGGGGAAGGAGGCCAAGTGGCAAGCCCAAATCTGGGCTCAGGAGTGCAGACCCAAAAGACAGGTCACAGACAGGGCTCTCATCATCCAAGCCAAATTTTCCCCACTTCCTGCTTTTGAGCTAGACAAGAACAAAGGGGAATATTGGGGAAAGCTGCCACTTACCCAGATCATGTATTTTATGATTCTGCTGGTAGCCACTGTGTATTCTTCTATCAGTTCTGCCAGGTAGTAGAGACCAGCCGCTGGGGAATGGGGAGAGGAACAAGCAGGGAGAACATCAGCCAGGGTGACTTCTGCCATCCTGGTCATCCCTTTCAGCAGCCAGTTCCCCACCAACCCTCACAGACTCCAGAAACTAAGGAACAAATCAAACAATCCACATGTTGCCCTTACAAGTCTGGAGAAGCAGAACCTTGTTGGAGCAACTAAGGAGAAATTTCGTAAGAATGAATGGAAGCCGGCATGGGACTCCTCAGCGCAATGCTAACCTCTGGCCCAGAGAACATAATTTCATGCACTCATTCAATAAATCTCTTCAGGGCACTTAATATGGGCCAGGTGCTAGGCTGAGTGCTGAGAATACAGTAGAACAAGACAGACAAGAACCCTCCTGACCAGGTTGAGGGGAGGTGGGAACAAGTAGGGAGAAGAGTCAGACTAGCCCAATGTAAGAAAGCTACTTTAGGGCAAGGACTGAGCACTACCGGATCACCAAATCCTGGAGGGCTTTCAGGAGAAGGTAAGATCTTAATTGAGATGGAGTAGGAAGGGGACACAAGGGAACAGAGCATCAAAGGCGGAGAGCAGCAAGTACAAACGGGCAGAGGAAACAAGGCAACAGCAAGTGTTGGGGAAAGTTGGGCAAGGTGGACCCGCGAGGATGGGAGCGGTTAAGCGGTAAGCAAGCGCAGGGGGGGCACTTCAGTCAATCTGGCACTGCCAAGCGGACTTTGTGACACCTGGCAGGACGCGCGGTCAGGCCAACCGGCTGGGCTTAGCCGAGAGTGGCAGGACATGGAGGGCTGGGGGTGCGAAACGACGAAGGTCGGGGGCGCTGAGCAGGGACCCCCAACTCGCTCCAGACCCCCCGCGAAGTGACCCCTGGCAAGTCCAATGCCGGGGCGGAAGCCCGCAAGGGCCAGGGTCGCGCACTCTCACCGACGGCCAGTGTGATGAAAGCCACCTGGATGAAGAGCGACAGCCAGCTCAGCATGTACATGAACCACATGGCGCCCCCACCCCGCCCGCCCAGCGGCCGCCGGGACGGGCCTGCGCGTTTGGGCTCCGACAACACGGAGCCACCGCCACCGCCGCCGCGTCCCCGCCCCGCGGACGGCCTACGGCTGTGCGCGGCCGCCGAGAGGAGCCCGGCCCGAGCGCCGCCCCCGGCCAGGTCCGCACTAGCGCCGCCCGCCGGCTCGGAGGACCAAGCGCTGCTGCCGCCTCAGCGCCGCTCTTGCTCTCCGCTGTTTCTTTTGTCCGCGGGACAGTCCCCAGGAGCAGAGAAGAGGAGGCACTCTTACAGCAGCTCAGAGTGCAGGTTGTCCACTAGGCCTTCTCTCGCTATCGCAGGTAACAAGGACGAAGTTATTGATTGCCTTACAAGTGCCGGGCGCTGTGCAAAAGGCCAGGCTCCATGTTCGTGACGGAAATTGATCCAATGATGCGAATCATTTTCTGCATGGAAGTTTGGGTTACCTTGCTCCAGGTCACACATCTATGAAGTCTCACAGTCAGGAGTTGGAGTGCTTTTAATTGGTCACCCTCAGACCTAACTCGACCTTTATATAGAGGCTCAGTTCTTTGGGGGTAGATTCTTTCTGTACCTTTGTGTCGCTTGCACCTTGCTCAATGATGAGAACGCAGGATGCTAACTGCATGGTCTGCGCTTACCAACCCTCTGGAAGAGTTGCTGAAGGATCAAGAGGAAGGAAGTTCTTGTTTAAAAGTTCCCCATCTAGTGGCAGAGACAGGCGTACAAAATAAAGTGTGTATAAAAGGATTCTGGTATGCTTTTTCCTATCAGCATCACATTTTGATGCATAAAAAAGTCAAAATTACCATAGGATCCAGCAACTCCATTTTGGGGTATATAAGCAAAAGAATTGAGAAAGTAGAGACTTTGTACACCACTGTTCATAGTGGCATTAGTCATAATAGGCAAAAAGTGGAAACAACACAAATATTCACTGATAGATAAAAGGATAAAGAAAAGGTGGCATGCATATACAACTGAGTATTCTTTAGTCTTATAAATAAGTGAAATTCTGGGCTGGGGATGTGGCTCAAGCTGTAACGTGCTCGCCTGGCATGCATGGGGTGCTGGGTCCCATCCTCAGCACCACATAAAAATAAAATAAAGATGTTGTGTCCACCAAAAACTAAAAAGTAAATATTAAAATCTCTCTCTCTCCCTCCCTCCCTCCCTCCCTCCCTCTCTCTCTTTAAAAAAAATAAGTGAAATTCTGGCATATGCTACAACATATGTATGTGAACCTTGAAGATATTATGTTAAGTGAAAAAAGCCAATTACTTGAGAGACAAACCTTGAAGATATTATTTTAAATAAATACGCCAAGCATTGTATGGTTCCCTCCTGTGAGGTTCCTGTAGTAGTCAAAATTATAAAGACAGAAAATAGAATGACAGTTTCCTGGGGTTGGGGACAGCGGCCAATAGGGACTTATTGTTTAGTGGGTAGAGTTTCCATTTGGGGAGGAAAATGTTCTGGAGATGAATAGTGGTGATAGCTGCAGAACAATAAATGCACACTTACTGTTACTGAACTGTATACTTCAAAAAAAAAACATTAAAATTGTAAGTTTTGCATCATGTATAGTTTACCATAATGAAAATACATACATTTTCCTATGAAGAGAAGGAGTGGAGTTTAAGAGTGGAAGAAAGCATTCCCACTGTATGTCTTTTTATATCCTTAAAACACTGAGCTATGTAAATATATCACCTATTCATAGTTTAAAAATTTAAAATGTCCACATTAAAATTGGTGATGATTAAAAGATCTACTAGGATGTCTCAAATGTTCTGTTGTTAACCCAATCACTTTGTGAGAAAAGCCTTGAGAAGGAAGAGGGATAACCTTGGATCATGTGACTTGGTCGTTCCTTATTGGCCCAACAGGGTAGCTTCATTCTCAGATCTTTTCTTCTAGGCAGTTTATATTTGAGACACAGAAGCATCACAGAAGCATCAATGAATAGAGGCATGATAAATTCTTAATTGATCTTTAAATATCTCTCCAGAAAGGAAAAAATAGAAAAGCATCCTCCATCCCATTCCAGAAACTTGAGGCTCCAGAGGGTGGGAACATTTACCCTAGACTAAGCCAGCCAGCGCTGTTACTCTAGATCTGGACACTTTCATTGCCCCACAGTTTTAAGATTGCAGACTGGCCATGGGAATCAGAACTAAGGAACCAAATTTTCTCTGAGACAGGAAGAGAGAGCCATAATTTCCTGAAAGCCACGAGAAGCAAGCAGTGAGAAGTAAAAGCAACTGGCTCCTATCTGTTCCATCCAGCCCAACATGACAGGGCAGGAATCAGGAGGCTCCTTGGGACCATGCCTAGCAGGGAGTCAGGCTGGGGAGCAGCAAGCCCAGGCCTTGCTTAAAGGAGAGAAAGAGAAGAGAGCAGGAGGGACCTACACTCAATTCAAGGGACTTATTTCAACAATGACAGGATTTGTAGATTCAGAAATCCTGACCAGATTGTTAATTTAATCTTTGACAGGCCCTAGTAACTACACATATTCTTTTAATTTTTACTTACATTCATATGTTACCATGTAATATCTGCATGTGGGGACCAACTCCCAAAAAATCTCATGAGGGGGCCTGGGGAAAACTAACTATGTCAACATCACACTTCTTGACTTTTTAACTAAGATTAAGGACAGAAGATAAGATGTGCTAGCAGTCACAGTGCTCTGTGCCACCATTCCGAGTGAGGATGAATTAACACATCTAGTATAGGAGATAGTACTGAGGCAGGCGCATAGGGTTAAAAGTTGGTGACAAGAGTTAAGTGACAATAATCCCTGCAACTCCAGAAGCTAAAGTAAGAGAATCACAAGTTTGGGGCCAGCTTAGGCAACTTGGTGAGAACCTATCTCAAAATAAAAAATTGAAAGGGCTGGGTATGTATATCAGTGGTAGACCACCCCTGGGTTCAATCCCCAGTACCGGAAAAGAAATTGGTGATGATTAAAAGAAAGGCATTACATGCTCTATGTTTAAGATAAGTGGCAGAAACAGGAATAGAGGATTGAAGTTCAAGTCAGAGACAAAAGGAAAGGCCTGCATGCTTTGTGCTTAAGATGAATGGTAAAACCCTACCTAAATATTTCCATTGTTCAAGATAAACAACAGAAAACATAAAACCTGATGCAAATATGTCTGATCACAACACCTTTACCTATCTAACAGTAATCCTCATTTACATGAATTTCTGTGTTAAAAGATATGCCCAGGAGGGTAGTTAGGGGAGAACTAACACAATTTTAGGCACATTTTGAAACGTGTAAACATTTTTGACCAAGTTTAAATTGGACAGATACAATAAGAAATTGCCCCATAGCTTATGTATATGTTAATTTGCAGCCCCCAAATGTATAAATGCTATTCACCCCTTGACTTGTCTGCTATTCTGCCTATGAGGATGGATGCTTGCCTATGAGACAACCATCTTACTTAACTAATCAATGCAACAAATGATTCTTTCTAACCCTCTCCATGTAAAAGCCATGTTTGATTTCTATCCTGAGTGAGTTAAAAGACCTGCTGAGCCAGTGACATTACTACTGTTGTCTCCATCTTACAGATGAGAAATGGAGGCCCAGAAAAGTTCAAAGTCACACACCTCGTGCTTAGAGGAGATTTGAATGTGGGAAGCCTGGTTTCAGAAACCATATGATTTTCCTTTGTATCCTCAAGTCACCAATCTTTGCGGTCAGGTGATTCTGCCTGTCTACCCAACACATGCCTTTTGGCTAGCGGGCTGGGTCCTGCCTTATCTCTATGCGGCTGCCTGGACTCCTGGGCTCATCCTTTCCTCCCTCTGTCTTTATCCTTGCAGGAACTAATGAATACACCAGAGGAGTCCAGTTTTAGTCACCTTTGGTTTGGTCTCCAATGTTTTCACTATTTTGTCTTCTCACATTCCCTCAAAATTCACTGCACTCAAAGCCTGGATGGGCATTTAGTTGGATCTGTGGTCCCAGGGCTCAACCCAACAGGGCCGGATCATCTCTAGGGTCTAGAAAGACAGTTGTGTTGAATAAGACCAAGATCCCGAGGTCAAAGTTCCCATCACCTGGCTGTGTTGGCTGCTGCCCTCTAGTGGCCATCCGAGGAGCTGGCACAGACCACAGCTAGGGTAGGGTTGGTGGCCTCCTGGAAGAGTTTTATAGACATAATTGGGGACTTACTGCCAGTCTTAAGAGTGAAGGCCAAGTAGGGAGGCCCTGAGAGCACACACACACACACACACATCACACCCATCACATACACATTACACACAGCTGTGGTCAGGATTCACCTCAGCTTCTGGGCCTGTGCTGCCTCTTACTGACCAGGTAATTGTTGTTGTGCGAGACACCATGAAGTCAGACACAGGCACAAGACACCATGAAGTCAGACACAGGCTGACAGGCTTGGAGACCCAGGCCCCTCTTTCCTTCTAAGCCTTATTCCTCTTTTGTGATTCTTGCCTAGACCTGACTTGTCTCTGCCAGCTCCCGGGCTTCTTCACAGAAGTTGGGGGTTGGGCAGATTTAAGGAGACATGTTCCCGCCCATCCCACTCCAAGCCCAATACATACCACCATGTTACAACAAGATGTCCTCTTTTGATGTCCCCATATCCTAGGGGGTATTTTTTCCTGTAATAGTTCATGTAGTTAGCAGGTTTGTTTCATATTCCACAGCAGGGTAGGGTAGCCAGAACAAAATTCTAGTAAGAGACAAAGCTCAAACCATGAAAAGCAATGACTGCGACTGTGTCCACAGCATCTGTATGTCTTAGTTGTCTAAGCTTCCCGACCCTGACCTTGTTTCTACACTATGTCTCTGCTCCCACTCAAGCAGCTGCTTCCCAGTCTGGGTACCCTCCCCCATCCTGGTCACATGCTTGGGGCCCCAACTCAGGTGTCTGAGTTAAAGAGCTCTCCAGTGACAAGTCCTCAAAGGCTCTATTAATTGCCTCAGTTTTATCTTCAGCTAAGCTGCCAGGCCTGAGAGGAGACATGATGAGAAAGAATCTGATGGGGGATGTAAGACCCCAGCAAGTTGTTAAATCAAATTTCTAGACACTGAGAGATCTCTGAAATAAAAGGATTTATTGAGCTGTAACAAATGCTAGTCTGGAAGAAAGGAAGAGTCCTGGGACAAATTCCCTAAGCTACGAGCAGCATGTTGGTAGCAGTTGGGAAAATGTCCATGAGATCTAAACCAGAGTATTTATAATGATAATTTTGGGAAAAGAAAGAATCAATTGCTTACCCTGGAACTTCCTTGGCTGTAGATAAGAAGGGCAGAACAACACGAAGCAGACAAAATTTTGGAGGCAGTAGGTTAATGCGTAAGGAGAACTTGTCATTCCTGGATTGGTCGGGGTTGTACACAAGGTGTGATGACTCCTTGACAGTTGTCCTCTCGGGTTTTATGTTAAGGGTTTCAAAATACTCTTGGGGATGTGGAGCAGGTTCTTTGTTTGATCTGAAGGGGTTAGCCAAATAGTTTCTCTTACCTCTTTTCTCTTACATTCTTAGACTGTAACTATATTTAGGACATGTCAGAATTTTTCTCTTACCAATATTCAGTCTCTCTCTCTCTCTCTCTCTCTCTCTCTCTCTCTCTCTCCACACACACACACACACACACACACACACCAGAGCTCCTGAGCAGCACTGTCCAGGTCCTGCAGCCTGGTGGGGTGGGTTAGGGTGGGGGAGCAGCTGGCTGGTGGAAGTCCAGCTGGCCTGGGCTTGGAGTGCCTCTTGGAAACAGCCTTATTAGCCAGGACAGGAGAGAGGCATCACAGTCGCTTCTGTCATTAACATAATGCAGATCACTGAAATCCAGGCCTGACTGTCTCCTGGCCTATATGCAAGCAGCTCCAGGTGGTCTCCCCTGACAGGAACTTCTGATGAGAAGAAAAGGGAATACTCTCTCTGACCAACTGGCCTCCTTCCTAGGGCTGCGAAGGGGATCAGTAGATCAAAAAAGTAAGAAGGTCCTGGACCAGGAAGTAGCCAGTGCTACCTTCCACTTCACAAATCAAGCCCAAGGTCAATCTATATATGAACACCTAGCCCACTTCTCTGCCAGGAACTCTTACTCATTATTGCCTAGGAAAGTCACGGGAATGTGTGTATCTCCATGTCCCCAGATCCCAGCATGGAGCTTGGTACAGAGAAGTGCATATATGGTGGGCAAGAGCCATCCTGCCTGTAAGGCTGGCCCCTTCCGCCAGGTCACACTATCCCCCTTGGAAGGGTGGATCCCTGACCCAAACTAGTGAAAGGGTCACTTGCTGGAGAGGGTCCCTGTGAGAAGCTGGATTGGCCTGTGTGCAGTGTGTGACACTCAGCCATCACAGTGGCAGCTTGTGAGCCCCACGGCCACCACTTATGCCATGTGGGTGACAATAGCAGTTTGTGTTGAGAAAGCCTGAGCTGATGTGCGTGAGGAGGAAGTGGACATTGGGTGTGGTCTGAGCCTTCTGATCACAGTTCCAGGCCCTTCCTGTCCCAGCTGTCTCCCACTCTTGGCTTCTATGACACACTGTTGAGGATCTGTTTCTTGCAAATTACTTGTCCTAACTTCCCCCAGAGAGGAGGTTTCAGGGCTGAATAGATGCCCCTAGTTATCTAAATCATGTCTAAGTGGAGCCTGGTGGTTCTCAGCCCTAGCCATGAGCAGACTCCCTGGGATGAGGTTCAGTGTCAGCAGATTTCCAAGTCCCCACTTCCACAGGGTTCCCACAGGGCAACCAGAGTGGAAACCACTACCCACGGGAAAGAAGAACACAGGAGGCATGGATCCTCTAGAGTCCTGAGACCTACATCGACCGGCCTCTCAGATTGGGCTACAGAGTTGTTGGCAGTGGAGGGGCCAGCATGTGTCCAGCCTGCCCGTCCTCATTCTCTTTCCAACTCTTACCTTGTAAAAGCAAACCCTGGAGCTTCCCGGCCCTACTACCCACACAAGATTCTCCAGATCATGACTCTGAAACCTAAAGAAACTTGCCTATCCTGTCCCCTGCCTCCTGAACAAATCCCTTCCACTCCTACCCTGGCGGCACTCAATGTGCCCTTCTCTTGGCGTATCCAGTTATTATAGTCTTTCAACACACAATTAACATCCTTGCCTCCAGGAAGCCCTCCCGGTTGCTCCAGAACACTCTAACCCTTTTCCTCTCTGGCCTATGTCACCAAGAGTCAGCCTCCTGACTCTCTTGCTTCTTTAGTTAATTTTCCAGGCATTTCCATCTTGCTTCACCAGCCAGCGTGCAAGGCCCTATGGCCGTTCATCCATAACCTTGCCAGACACCAGGCTTGGCACGAGGCAGAAGTTCAGAAATCTCTGGGCCCCTTTCTCATCCAAAGAGTCAGCTGAGGACGCCAGGTGAGATAGGAGTAGGCTTTCTCTTATATACACATGCAAATGTGGCCAGTGGGAGTTGATAAATTGGGAGGGGGGGAAAGATCACCTTTTAATTTCATCCCAATCTGGAATCTCTGTGCCCAACACACCAGATGAGCTGCCCATCACAGACTGCCTACCACCCTCCATACACTCTCAGAGTGGGCAATGGAGGGATGTGAGTCTGAAGCCACAGCCAGTGTAGGAGGCCAAGATTGATGTGTGACTGGTTTTAGGGCCCTGACTGGCTAACTGCATGGCTGTGTGTGTGTGTGTGTGTGTGTGTGTGTGTGTGATGGGGACAAAGCTAAATGCAAACTTCTGCCAACCAATAGCACAAAATAGCATCTCCCAAGAGCCACTGGAATCTCCTTGCTATGGCCATCTGCAGCCTTGACGAGAGCTGAGCTAGCAGCTTCTCCTCTGAGAGCCTCTGGGTCAGCTGGGGTAGAGGCGCAATAGACTTCAGAGACTGACAGGCGTCCAACCTCCAGACTCTCACTTACCCACAACCATATACTCTGCACCAGAAAGGCACTACACAGAGAGGCCCCCTGCAGCTGGCAATGCAGAGGGCACAGGTAGCCATGCAGGCAGAGAGGCACACGGGGACTTGCTCAGACATGGAAGCAATCAGGATGGAAGTGGAATAACTTGTACACAGATACACGCAGATCAGGCAAACCCACAGATGCAGGACCCAGCACAGATCTGGGCTTCACACCTGACATCCTCTGTAGACACCCAAATCAAGCCTTTGTCTGGTTTAGTAGGGCAATGACAGTTTTTCCCACCTCCCTTTTCTTACATCCACTCACCTTTTCTTGAGGCCTCCTGAAGTGAGGCCAGCCCCGGTCCTCCTCTCCTGTGACTAAGGGGCTCTCTGTTCTGGGCTGTGCTTAGTAGATGAAAGTCAAAGCAGAAGGTGGCCTTCCCTGCCTACGCTGGGTCTGGAGCCTCCACACACAGGAGGAGGCTCAGGGCAGTGAGGGTAGGTCATCGACACCCCCACTGCTTTCCCACGCCCAGCCTTGGTTACAGCATTTGCCTGGGACTGGCCCTGAGGGGAAGTCTGGCCCGAGAGAACCTGGTCTGGGGTCTCCAGTGTCCAGCTCAGGATTCTGGTCAGCCTATCCCACCATCTGCCAGTGGAGTCCTATAAGTCAGGGCACCATGGATGGCCTTGCCTTTAGCCATTTGGAAGCAGCTTCAAGGCCAATTTCAGGGTGGTCCCAGGGAGGGGCCTGGCTATAAGAATTGTTCTCTCTGGGCATCTCCTGGAGCTGGGCACCACATGCCACAGTTGGATCTGAATAACTGCAGGTACCCTGTGGGGACAGTCCAGGTGCTGAATGTGAGAGCAAGGCAAGCCCCTGTGTGCTGGGCTGTGGGATTGGACTAAGGGAAGGGGTCAGAGCTGGATCTCAGAGCCAAGCCTGGCGAGGAGTTTCTTACTGAGGGCTGTTGCCCCAATCTGGGTTGTCAGGTGCCACACCAGATATGGCATCTCTCTTTTCCTCCTGTCCACACACTCCACCGGGTCCCTATAGTAGAATTCCAGCTCATCTCACTCTGGCCCTGCTCTCTGCTCTTGTCTACAGCTCTCCTCCTCCAGAGTCACCAGGCTGTCTCTCTCTCCATTATTCAGATCACCTCCTCAGAGGTTAACTCCTGACCACACCAGCTTAGTAGCAACTCATCCCACTTCCGCTTAACCTTTCCTTTAGAACTTATCACTGCCTGACAACACAGTAGATACTTCTGTCGGTCCCACCAGAATGCAAGCTCCACAAGAGCAGGGACTTTGGCCTACTTAGACCCAGATTTCCCAGTGCACACAGCAGGCATGCACTAAAATGTGCTAAAGGAACACGAGAAGGCACGCCAATGACAGGCAGGTCCTAAGTGACAAACGTGCGTGAACATACACTCAGCACACACCTGCACACACCACACCAGCACCGGCGAGCAGAGGCATGCGTATTCTCGTGTCTCACTTGGCTCAGCTCCCCAGAGCCCAGGGGAAGCGTTATCACCCATGTTCCCCCAACCAGGCAGCCTCCAGCTGGACTCCACTCAGCCCTCCTGGTGCTAACTTGGCCTGACACGCCGGCTGCACATGGGGCCTCCCGTGGAAGCTGTGGCAAGCCCACCACCATTGTGGTGGTTGCTAATTGGCTCTGTGTTGGGCCTTGGGTCACCGCTCGGTCAGCCATGGCTGATACCTTCTTCCCACTTGTCTCAGGAAAGGCACGGCTGTCCCTTCTGCTTAGGCCTCAGCAGGCCATTGAACCGCACATGCCCAGCCACGTGGGACCGGCCTGGCCAGCTAGCTTCTCTGATGGTGGCCCCCACCCTATTCACTCTTGAGAGACAGCAGAAGTAACCCAGCAAACAGAACTGGCTTTGGGGTGGACAGTTGTCTTAGGGACATGGTGTGATAACCAGAGTAGGAGAGAGAGCCCAAGCCAGGTGTCTATTTGTCATCTGACTCAGCACCTGAGATTCCACTACTATAGGGACCACACTCCAGTCCATCCCTCACCTTCAGGGTTTCTCTTAAAGTGCACATCTCCTACTTGGGGACAAGAGGAAAGGACAGGGTCCTGGAGGGTGGGAAGAGGAAACACCATTAATTGGAATCTTATAATCAATTCTCACCTCCATTATATCCATCTGTCACGTCCTGCACATGATGCTGTTGTGCCCCTGACCCCTATGTCAAGGAATTTTCAGCAAACTATTTTCAGAGTAGAAGCAGCTGCCCTCACCCACATCACACCTACTATCATACCCACCATCATGCCCACCATCACACCCACCATCACACCCACCATCACACCCACCTCTGGGATGTTAAGGCTCTGGGGATCTCAGTGTGGTTATTCCTCAGCCAAGGCTTTGAACCTCAGTGGTGCTGGCTTATCTGACTTTCCTCCCAGAGGAGGTTGAGAGTGGACAGTGCCTGGGATGTGAGAAAGCTTAAGGCCTGACTTGATATAGGGGGAAGCTCACTCCACTCCTATTTTTCAGGTGCCCAAGGTGTACCCCTTCACAATTTTACCAGGGCCCAGGCCTTTTTTTTTTTTTTTTTTTTGCTGGGGGTACTGGGAATTGAACTCAGGGGCACTCAACCACTGAGCCACATCCCCAGCCCTATTTTGTATTTTATTTAGAGACAGGATCACACTGAGTTACTTAGCACTTCACTTTTGCTGAGGCTGGCTTTGAACTCGCCATCCTCCGGTCTCAGCCTCTGGAGCTGCTGGGATTACAGGCATGCACCACCATGCCCTAATCGTCTCCTGGTTTGGTACTAGAATAAATACATCCCAGTCTTCAAAACATTCTCAAATCCTGCCTCCTCCACAAAGTCTCCCCTACTGCTGTCTTGCCTGACATTACATCCTGTGGTTACGTCTTTGCTCCGTCTGCCCTGATCAGGGGACTTCAGAGCTCAGGACAGATCTGGGCTGTGGTGTGTCTCTCCTGCACTTCCTCCTCTGGTGCTCCAGCTTGTGGGGCAGGTCATGACTGCAAAAAGCACTTCATCAAGTCAACAACTCCAATGACCTCCCTTCTTGTCTCCTGGGGAGGGCACACAGAAGCTGTTGAGTGATACTTCCTGGGTCTGATCTAGCCCTTGCTCTGGATCTGGAGAACTGAAAGCTACTTGGCTCTTCCTGCTTAAGGGCCAGAAAGGGATGGGGCAGGCCAAGGCCTTGCAGAAACAGCACCTGTGTTGATGCCAAACAGAATCCTAGCTGCTCCAGGGAAGAAATTAAGAGGAAGGAGTGGAGGGGCGCCAGCCTCATTCTACTCCCTGCCAGGGCTCAGCTTGGGTCCAGCAGGGACAAGCTGCCTCGAGGGTATGGATCCCTTGCTTCAGGTGGTTCAGCCCAGAAGGAAACAAAAGTACACTCCTAGAGCTAAGTGTGAGGCTTCTGGGGAGTTGAAAAGTTTTATGGCCTTTGAGTAGGATTCAGCCATTTATAAATCAGTGGATTATTAAAGAAAAAAAGAGAGGTCTGGTGTACTGACTCACACCTGTAATCCTAGTGACTCTGGAGGCTGAGGCAAGAGGATTGCAAGTTCAAGGCCAGCCTCAGCAACTTAGTAAGACACTACCTGAACATAAAAAAATAAAAAAGCTAGGGATGAGGAGGGGGTTGTGGCTCAGTGGTAGAGCACTTGCCTAGCATGTATGAAGCACTGGGTTCTATTCTCAATATCACATATAAATAAATAAAATAAAGGCCCATTGACAACTAAAATATATTTTTTTAAAAAAGGCTGGGAATGTAGCTCAGTAGTTAAGCACCCCTGGATTCAATTCCCAGTACAAAAAGAGATAGATAAGTAGATAGATAAATTGAAAAAGAATAAAAATTCTACTTCTATTTGGATTTCCTTGAAATCTGCCCAAGGGATCATTGAGTTGGTATAGAGCCTTCAGGGCCATAAACTTGGGGATCCCATAGATCTATTTCTCCCAGAGTTTTCCAAACTGGAATTTAGAGAGTCTGTGATATATATTTGGCTGGGTGGTAGTGGTGTTGTTGGAAACTTCCCTGAGAGACAAGACCCTCTTGACTCACAACCTTGCTTCTCTAGTCAATAAACAAAACAGAACAGGAATGGGATTCTCTCCTTTGGGAGTTTTTCTGAGCCTTAACCTACTGATGGGCATCATGATTCTTTAGGATAAGTGTAGGGCAGGTGGATTTTCAGTGTCCCCCCGGGATTACAAGAACCATTGCTGTGAAACTACCAATTATCTCCCAAGGGAACACTATTTGGGAAACACTATTGAACTGATCTGTGTAGTAATATCTCATTCTGTTATTTGCAGTAGCATATAATTTCTGCCCTCCTAAATTATTGGAAGACAATTTTATGAAACCTAAAAACATGCCGATGCCTGTAATCCCAGCTAATTACCCTACCCAGCAGGAAATGACAGATGCTCTTCAGAGTTGATGCCAAACATAGGCTTTATCCTCATTTTCCAGGTTCTTCTGTGAGGCTCAAGGCCCACAAACAAGGAACCACTTTATGACCTTTACATACAGTGTACAGATTTTTGTTAAAAAGATACTTCATCTATATCATGGAAAACTACCCAGGAATTAAAAGGAATGACTTCAGAGACATGTAATCGTGTTGCTAAATCTCCAGGGAATTATGCTGGGTGAAAAAAGTCTACATTTCTAGACTCTGTGTGTGTGTGTGTTGAACCCAGGGGTGTTCAACCACTGAGCCACATCCCCAGACCTTTTTAAAAATATGTTATTTAGAGACAGGGTCTCACTAAGTTGCTGAGGCTGGCTTTGAACTTGTAATCCTCCTGCCTCAGCCTCTGGAGTTGCTGGGAGTCCCAGGTGTATGCCACCACACATGGCAATTTCTAAACATTGTTGAAATGACAAAAGTTTGAAACTGGAGAACAAATTAGTGGTAGGCGGGAAGGGAGGAGTGTTGAGTTTAAGAGGACAGCTGGAGCGGTCCTGCTGGAGATTGGATTACTCTGCGCATTGACTGTGGTAGTGGACACACAAACCTACACGTGATAAAACTGCATAGAATTAAGCACACAAATTCACAATTATAGAAATGGATACAGATAAGAATGGAGAAATCTGAAAGATTGATGGGCTTTGTATCTATGTCAACATCTGGTTTGAGGTTTTGTACTATAGTTGTACAAGATTTTACCATGGGAAAAACAGAAGTCTCTGATATCTCTCACAACTGCTTGTGACTCTATAATTGTCTTAATAAAATTACAATTATTTACTAAAAAAAAAAGAAATATAGACTGGGTGCCATGGCATCTACCTGCAGTCCTACTACTCAGGAGGCTGCAGTGGGAGGATACCTTGAGCCCAGGGAGACACCATATTAAGGAACAAACAAAAAAGAAACTCAAGGGTTGGGGGTGTGGCTCAGTAGTAGAGTGCTTACCCAGCATGTATGAGGCCTTGAGTTCCATTTCCAACACCACCAACAAGAAATGAAGGGAGGAAGGAAAAAAAGAAAGGAAAGAAAGTCAATTTTTATAAAAGTAGGACCATGGGTTCCTCACATGTGCTAATGGACAAGCATGGGAGAGATGGCCTCCCTTTGCCCTCTCCGTCCTTGAGATCTCTTTCAGAAGAGATCTGTTCTAGGGGAGTCCACCTCACTTCCCTGAGATCTTCACTCCCTCTCCTGGGACACATAGTGTTTATGGCTCAGAGACCTCCATATTTAGCACTCCAGCTAGGAACCAGGGAGCTGAATCCTGACAAAGGAATGGGACAGTCCAGCAAGTGGAGGTCAGTGCAGACAGAACAACTGACCTCATGCGGCCTAAGGAACCTCAGACGCCAGAAACTGGACACTAGTGACCAAAGGCCTGATGGGAAAAGAGCACATATCAGCCAATGCCTGTAGGAGCTATGGTACTGTTTAACCCTGAACTTCACATGGCACCCAGGGGGCCCAAGAGGAGAAAGAGAGGTGTTGGATCTTAGTTGCGAGTGAAATGGCTGTAAGTGATGAGATTAAGCTTTCCACTATTAGGGGGAATGGAGAATTAAGACAGAAATCAAGTTTATTGTAGGAAAATAGTTACATTTTTGTACCCCTGAGTTTGTAGACTCTAAAAAATTGAACTCACTACACAGGTAGGCACTTTTATAAATGTACTTATACACAGATAGACACAGGTATAGACCACTGACATTCTCATGTGCATAAAACCTGTACCCAGTGGTGTGCTGGTAAATGTTGAACAGGTGGCTTTCTTTAAAACAGCCATAGCCAATAACCTGATTTGTAGCAGCTATTGATTTCTGTGGTATAGACATTCCCACAATGGTGATTTCAAGCTACAGACATATCTCTTAATGGAGTTGGAGAGATGTACACAAAGCTGGGTCTTTGTGAGTTGGTGTGAGTGTGCTCCGGTGCAACACCAGAGCTCTGACACAAGTCACATTTGCACATTGATGCATCTGCCCAAAGGTGCCTAGATGTGTAGGATTGCTCAGGTTTCCTGGAGGATGGAGATGCTAATTCTAATCCTGTAGACACATTCCTACAGGAAAAATACATAGATGTTATTTCAAATACATGTGTCTGCAGACCCAGTCATTTACAACATATACAAAGACAAGTTCAAAAATATAAGTAAATATGTGCCTGTCTACCTATAGATTCACACAGGCCGAGGTATGCACATAAAATCCTATGCAGACACCCACATACCCAGGAAAGAAGAAGGAATAGATCAGCGTGATGTGCTCAGGTTGCTGCCCTAGTCTGAGGTTCCACACCCTTCAGAACAACTTCAGATTGAGGCAGGTAAAGCCCTTCCTTCCCTTCTCTTCCTTCAATGGTTGAGGAGCCTTGAGGGGAAGAATGTTTATGCCATTTAGTTACACATGCTTCTGCACTCTGGGGACCACATATGCCCTCCCCACCTGGATTGGTCTAGAAGAACCCTGCCTTACTTCCCCAGAGGCTCCTTCCTCTACTCTCTTTCCTTGTGAGACAGTGAAATCCAACCTTTCTTCCCTTCCTTGTCCTGGGTCAGAAGCAGGAGATGTCAGTGTAATTCCACTCAGATCCCTCCCTATGGTTCCTGCTTTCCTTACGCCCTTATCACTTCCCTGTTTATCTCTTGCCCAGGCCATTGCTTAGCCTTCTAAGTATCTATCTCCAGGCTCCAAACTCTGCTCCCATTTGGCCCATTATAAGGAATCTGCCAGTAAATCAGCACAGTGCTGAGGTCACATATGTATTGGCAACTCTTAGGGCTAGATCCCGTTGAGGCGTCGCTGATTAAGACAGTTAGGGACCACCACAGTGACAAAAGGCAGATGTACTCCCAAGGCCTTAACTCATGATCTACTGCTCATTAAAAGTATTACAAAAACGGAATGAGTCTGAGCCCTCAATTATAACAGGGACTTAGAGAGGCAGCCTTTGCTAATAAGCACTGACTTCACTTGGACCTGCTGATGACTGATGGGTAACTAAAAAAGGATCAAGCTTGGCATCTCTGCCTTCATTTTGTATCTGTCTCCTTTATTACCTTAAACTGTGGGTCAGATTTCTGCTCACCTTTGTACACAGGCATGGTAAGCATTTAAGGAGGGTTCATTTAAAGCTGGCAATTGCCTGTTTCAAGGCTGAAGACACCAAGATAACAGTAAGTAGGTATTTTTCAAGATTTGCAGGGACATTCTACTACTCACTTTTACAACTTCCTTCTGCAGCAGCACCTGGAAATCTTCAGACAGTGTCGTAAACCTTCCAGGAACAGTGGAGCCTTGCAGAGAGGTTACCCCATGAGAAGAATGACAGTAAGCAGAGACAGTCATCTCATGGGAACCAAATTGCCCCTTTCCAGGTTCACAGGTCTGTTAATCATCCTGCAAAACAAATGGAGATTGCTCCCTCAAATGATAAGGATTTCTCCCTTCTCTGGAGCCACAGACAACTCACCCCCAGCAACCCAATAAAAGGTCTGTCCTTCCTGATTACCCACCCCCCAGTGCTCTCTCCCTTTTCCTTGAGGTACAATGAATTTTGCCCGCAATGAATTTTGCCTGTGTATTCATATTCTCAACTGATTCAGTTTCATTTCTATTGTTCCTGGGTCAGCAGTTCTCATCTCCAACATCATGCTCCAACATCATGACCACATGACCAATTCCTGCTTCCTTAGTTCACAATTTCACTTCTCCTTATTTTTTTCTATGTCTTTCTCTCCCTAGTGTTCTGTAAATTGTCTGTGCCATGGAACTTGCTTGTTCTTTCCTTCAGTTCATAGTAGGGCATTTACTATACCACATGTTTGTGGCACAGGACTTTATAGTTTACCAGCATTCTTTTTTTCCCCCTGCCTTATTTATTACATTAGGAATCAATTACCTTAAGATATATAGAATCCCACCCCCACATGTAAGCTATTTCAATTTTGTGTGTGTGTGTGATGCTGGGATTGAACCCAGGGCCTTGTGCATGTGAGGCAAGTACTCTACCAACCAAGTTATACCCCCAGCCCTATTTCAAAACTAAATGGCACACTTATAAATAGCTCAAGGTCAAGGAAGAAATCACAATAAAAGTAAATAAAAAGTGCTTTGAACTAAGTGATAATAAAAGCTTAAAATATCAGGATCTCTGGGATGAAGTAGTACTCAGATGAACATCTATAACTTAAAGTACTTTATCAGAAAGAAGCTAGAATAACAATAAATGATTTTCAAATTATATAGTGGGAAGGAAAAAATAAGAGTAAGACCAGAAATATATGAAATAGAGAAGAAATAATACAGCTAAAATTGATAAAAAATAAGCAAGTCTATTCAAGAAAAAAGCAAGAACATAAAAATTAATATCAATGGAAAAGGAGCTATCAAAATAACACTACAGATGCTAAAAATATATTAAGGTCATATTATAATTGTATGCCAACATATGTGATAGCTTACATATCATCTACCAGCATTCTTGAAACAATTTTTGGAGCTCCTGTCATGTGCCAGGTACCGAGGTTAGCCCTGGAAATACAGTGTTGAGCAAAGAGAACTGTTTCATGAGCTGTCAGAAGGATCTGTTAAGACCTTTGGGGCTAAAAGTCCTCTGTTCCAAAATAAGTGGATTTGGCATGAAAGATATTTTTCCACTGTCCTTCTTAACACCTTTGTCCTGCCTCCCCTGAAACTATAGTCTTCTAGCATCACACGGACAAAGTAGAGAAGGTAGAGAACAAGACTGAGGCTTACAGATATCTAAAGGAAATTACCGACCTCGTGAGTATCATAGGAGCCACTGCTGGGATGCTGCAAGCCCAGTGCAAAGGAGCTTTAAACTTTTACAAAGCTATTTAGAGTTAATGAACACCTTCCTGTACTGCAGCACCTTTATTTCTTTCTTGTTATAGTAACTAACCACACCCATAATAAACACTGTTATTTTTGTGAGTTTAGGCTAATTTGATTTCAGAGCCTCAGTTTTCACTGATAACGTGTGGTTGGAAATCTCTTCCTTATCATAAAATTTTAGGATGATAAACAAATTAAGGTATATAAAGAACTTTAAGGATTATAATGTGCAACAAAAATGTATAGTATTATTAGTCTTTTATTAAATGCTACTTTCTTCAAACCAATCACATGACCAATACTTATTTCAGAAACAAGCACTCAGTGACTTTGAACTTGTGTGATCTCCTGCCATCTCGCCCAGCCAGGAGAGGTGACTGAAATACTCTGGTCTGGATGGATAGGAAACAAGACATATAACACAGATGCATAACAGAATGTACTGCATGCTACAAATATGAGCCTCACATGTAATTTAAAATTTTCTAGTACCCGTATTTAAAAAGATAAAGACGCTGACAAATTTGAATAATATAAAGATTTAACCTACTATATCCAAAATGTTGTCATTTTAATATGTAATTCATATAGAAATGATTTGTGAGATATTTTTACATTCCCCTTTGACACTAAGTCTGTTTGATCATGTGTGTATTTTATACTGACAACATATCCCATTTTGGACTAGCCACAATTCCAGTGATCAACAGTCACATGGATACTGTGTAGGGCAACAAATATAAATATAAATGTTAAGATCAAGTGGTAGTGCGCTCACCTGGCATGTGTGAGACACTGGATTCGATCCTCAGCACCACATTAAAAAAAAAAAAAAAGAGAGAGAGATCTGTGCAACACTTTAGGGTTTTCCAAAAGTTTTTGACATTTAAATCTCATGTATCCAGGGTAGGTGTAGGTTTACCATCTTCATTCTGTATATATGAGAATCAGCAGCAAATTATGTGTAATTCTTTCAAACATCCAGCTACTAAATGATGAACTCAATCCTTGTCTTCAAACCTGGGCACTTTCCTCTTTGCTTTCTTTTCTAAACAAGCAAACCAAGAGCACACTGGAATATTATCACACATGTAGGTTCCAAGACTCATTGCAATGGTACAGAAAAGGAATCCATTTTTCTTTTTTTGTATGGGGGATTGAATACAGGGGCACTTTACCACTGAGTTACATTCCCAGGCCTCTTTAATTTTTTCTTTTGAGTCAGTGTCTCATTAAGTTGCTGATAGTCTCATTAAATTGCTAAGGTTGTCCTCAAATTTGCAATCCTCCTATCTCAGCCTCCCAAATCACTGGGATTACAAGTATGCATCACCACGCAAGATTAGAAAAAAATATATTTTTTCAAAATTCACCAACAATTTCGCGTCGCGTCTCTGCTCAAACTCCTGCCCAGTTTGAAACTCACCAGAATCTATTAGCTGTTATTCTAAAAATATGTGTGCTGGATCAAATACTTTGCAGCTACGAATGAAAATGTCACAGGGCAAGAATTTTAAACCTTTATTCTCTATCATGTAGTGATTTACTTTTTATTCGTTACTTAGTTCTTCAGCATCCCGAATGTAGGAAATGAAGATTCTTCTCTTCCAGTTTAAAAAGCACAAGTATGCCAAATATTCATGTCAAAGGATAACCAGACTCAGCCAGCTGGCTGTCAGGTAGAGAGTCCTGTTCAAGATTACAAGATGGCAAGCACGGAAAGGTCAGGGGCTGGACACGGATAGGCTAGCTCTAGAATTGCTGCCTTAAGAAGTACCCATCCCTAGACTGATGTTCCCGAAGAGACTTTGCTAAGGGCTGCCCTACTGCAAGGCAGAGTTGGGCGTCGGAGACACAGAACCACTCTTAGGAGCCCAAAGGGCCCGTCAGTGGCCAACCCTTCCTCCTTCGGGCTACCAGTCCCTTTCCTGACGCTGTGGGAGAACGGGTGCGGAGTGGTGGATGGAAAGTAATAAAAGGCCTGTAAAACTTTATCTGCTGGTGTGCGTCCTCGTAAATACCCTCCACGGATAACTAAATTAGGTCGGCAGTAAGAGCTGACTGTTTCCTTCTCAGGACAGCCTGGAGGGTTTTTCTTGTTTTGCAAAAGGCTTCTACTTCCTCCTGGTTTCGTATATTCACACAAGCGCAGCTGAAGATCTGCGCAGGTGTTTTGTGCACGCGTGTGATTTTCGCCATCGCCAGGGTCTCACATTAATTTCCTTAGGACGCCCCCGGACCCCAGGTTTGTGCGCGGAGCTCCCGGAGCCCTGCCGTGTGTGTGCGTCACCGTCAGCGTAACCCTGCACACAGCCGACAGGAGCATTGCGCACGCGCAACGCGGAGCTGCCAGCAACTTCCGGACGTCCAGGGCCGGGGAGGGGAGTGACGAGTGGGGCCAATTCGCGACGCCACTTTCTGACTCCAGCACTGAGGATCCAGTACCCATCCTCGGAAGCAGGGTCCGGGAGGAGGGAGGCCCGGCCGGGACCGGGAAGAGCCGCTGAGGAGCACAGAAGCCCAGTCCGAGGAGTTGCCCTGCCCGGGCCAACCAGGGACCAGGGGCGGTTCCCGGAGCCACGCCCCCTCGCGCGCACCGCGAGCCAGCTAGACTGCGCAGACGAATACGTGACGCGGGGCGGCGCCGAGCAGGAGGGAGGGAGGGAAGATGAAGGAGGGCGGGGGAGCAATCGGCGGGACCAGCGGCGGCGGTAGCAGCAGCATGGCCGCTCTCTATGGGGGTGTAGAGGGGTGAGTGCGGCCCGACGCCGGGAGCACGGGAGGGGCGGCCTCGAACATTCCAGGCTGGAGGGCGGGGCGGAAGGTCGTGGCCAGCAGGGTGTGCAGGTAGCCTCGCACCTCAGGATCCGGCCACTATGGGCTTCTGGGTTGCAGGGCCTTACGGAGAAAGGGTGTGTCACGTGCAGGGCCAATCTTAAGTGCGAGGCGTTGTGCCTTGCAGGGTCTCGGTGAGTGCCAAGGCCACACCCCAGGGGGTCCTTTGTATTTTACGGCGGAACCACGCCCCTTTCTTCCACCGACAACTCACTGGACAGCCCACTCGGCGTATTCCCTCTGGGAAAGCAGCTTTTTCCTCATTTCCAGATCCAGAAGGAGTTTTTGCAGAACAGGTGTCAGGTGTGAAGTTTCTGGGTTGGAGATAGCAAGCTGGAGTGAGTGGAAGCTGGGACAAAGATCTTTGCCTGAGGGTATCTGGGAGCTGGAACAGCTGCGAGACACAGTGTTCACACGTCCTGGTGCCCATGCCCCAAAGCTTTCATTTATCTTGGCACCACAGGCACCTCATGCTGGTTTGAATCTTCTGTTACTCTGTTTTTCTGCTAAGAATCTTGTCTGTAGGACTTTCTGTAGTAGCTCTGCCCCGGGTATAACTTTGGGTAATACCTCTCTGAGCTTCAGTTACTGAGGACAGAAAGGAACAAGATGATTGATTACCAGATTCCCTGCCAGTGACAAGATTCTGTGAATCTGAATGTGTTGACTCAGGATATAATAGAAGGTGACTTGTTTCAGAGCTTTTGAATTGGATTGAATTCATTTCAGTGTATGCCATGTCTCACTGCTGACTTACCCAAAAGTCTTTTCACATGAATTGTGAAGGTTGATTTCCCCATCCTGTACCATCTTGTATTTGTAGCACTTTTTTTTTAAACCTCAGTACAGTGTAGGTAGCAGTTTGTATTCATCCCTGTAACATTCATCTATAAGCTATAACCCATTTTTTTCAGTTTGTCAAGATATTGTTTTGGATGTTGAATCTACCACTTCACATGCATTGACTACTGTTTGAAACTTCGTGTCTTCTTTGAATCCGATGAGAAGGTCTTCAGTGTCCTCTCCTAAGACATTCCTAAAAGTACTGATCCATAAGGAAACACACATCCCATCACCACAGATCTGCCTCTAAACTACCATTTTCCCCAGTAATCAGCATTGGAGGGTTTAATTGATTGTGTGTAAATTCTCCCTGCCATCTGGTGAGCATTTCTTCCAAAGATGTCTTGAAGACCTTGGCAGGTGGAGCTCTCGGGTCTTGAAAGGCAGCCTTTAGTAGTTATGAGAGGAACAGAGAGATGTGCACATTTCTTTAGCTTTTTTTTGTTGTTGTTGTTAACCAAATGTTGTTTGTGCCAAGCTCTGTGCTAGTTATGAGGCTAGATAAATGATCCAAAGCTTGGCCCAGTGGAGCTGTTAAATCTATTTAGAAGTAGACACAAAGCAACTGAACACATGCTTGATGCAGAGGAAAATTTTAATAGTTATGGGGGCACTGTGAGGGTTTAACTAAATAGCCTTAACTAAGTGGGGTGGGCCACACATCAGAAAATTTCAAGGCCTAGATGATGCATATTCAAAGGGAAACTGAAGGAGAACTGTGTTTCAGTTTCAAGAGCATAACAAACACCAAACCACAGAGGTGGGTTTGAGAGTGGTGATTGGGATTACTGAAACTTATCTCTATCACACTGGGCTTTGCCTGCAACAGGGACTGCACTAGCTTAGCTCTACTGCAGGTTTTTCTAAGCAGAACTGAGTGCCCTCTTGTGTTCTGTAGGGGAGGCACACGGTCCAAGGTCCTTTTACTTTCCGAGGATGGGCAGATCCTGGCAGAAGCAGATGGACTGAGCACAAACCACTGGGTAAAAGCCACACTGAGGGGACCAGAGGGCTTGGTTCTGATTTGATTCTCTAATTCCAATTGAGGTGGTGGCTGGGATTCATAGAGCAACTGATAGGGATGACATAGGTCCTGCAAGCCTTTGTAACTCCTCCTTCCCTTGATTGGGCCAGCTGATCGGGACAGAAAAATGTGTGGAGAGGATCAACGAGATGGTGAACAGGGCCAAACAGAAAGCAGGGGTGGATCCTCTGGTACCTCTGCGAAGCTTGGTGAGTCTGGGGTAGAGCCTTGGAATTAAGCCAACAGCAACACTAAGACAGGTAGCAAGTTTAGATTGGATGAACTTGATGACTATGGATGAGAAGGCCTCCAAGGTCTAGTCCCTGGTGTTGAAACTTGTGATCTTACCCATTCTCATGGTTTCAGCTGCCACCTTCAACTACAAGTATATTGGAAGAGTAGGATTGGGGAGAGCCACTGAGACCTTGGTTTGAATCCAGCTTTACCACTCAGTATCTATTTGACCCTTAAGAAGTGGGTCTTACTTTCCTCACTTGGAAAACATTGCTAGCAGTAGCTATCCCAGAGTTATTGGGAAAAGTACAGTGATACATCCCAAAAGGGTTAACACAGAATCTGACCCATATGCACTCATTAGGTGTAAGCTATTCTTACTCTCAGCTTAGATCCTCCCCTCAAGTTGATGCAGCTCTGTCTACTCCTTGTACACATAAGTGAAATGTTCTTTGGACACAGCCAAACCATCACCCCTTACCTTGTTTCTCTGCCTGATTTTTCTAAGAGCATTGTTGTCTAAGCTCTAAAAACATAGCATTGTTAAATTCCTCTTTCCTCTGTCCATCCCCAGTCTGGGCTGTTCTCAGAGCCAGGGCCTTCTGAGGGGCGGTGGTGTGGGATGGAGCGACTGAGGCTGGATGAGCAAGGTATAGCCAGACATAATAGAGAGCAGGAAGCAGGCATCAGGAGGGTTGGGATGAGAAAGGCACTGTGTCTGGAGCTCTGCTTGCTTGCTCACCTCCCACGTGGCCCAGGGCCTATCCTTGAGTGGTGGGGAGCAGGAGGATGCACTGAGGATGCTGACGGAGGAGCTGAGGGACCGATTTCCCTACCTGAGTGAAAACTACTTTATCACCACGGATGCTGCAGGCTCCATCGCTACAGCTACACCAGATGGTGAGGAGATGGATGGAGGGGTGAGGTTGAGAACTGGTTTTTGCTTGGGAAAGCCCCTTAGAGATAGCTGGCAAAACTAGTATTGCAGTATCTGGAAGGAAGTCTCTGAGTCACCCCTCTTTACCCAAATCCTATCATGATCAGCTTAAGACTCTGCCAAAGCAGACTTGGAAGATAGAAAAAAAGTGGGCAAGAAATGTAATCATGGTGGTAAGCAAATCAAACATAAGACTCCATTGCAAAGGAGGGAGCCCTTGGTGGAAGCCAGTGAGAAGCAGGCTGTGCATAGCCTAGAGCATAGAGAAGAAAGTTGGGGAGCTCTATGATTTTGTAGTGCTAGATCACAGGATTGGTATTTGCTAGCTCTACCATCCTGGAGAAGTCATGGAACTCTCTGATTTTCGATTTCCTTATCTATACAGTGGGGACAATTATATTTATAAGGTGCTGACTAAATATTACTATAAGAACATTGTCTAGCACAATCTGTGGCACATAGTAGGAACTCAGTAAAGCAGGTAGAGTCACCTGAAGACTGGCTTAGCAAGAAGCCACATTCCCTGAAGGAGATGTAGACCATGTTCCTCAGTCCCTAGAGACAGGCTCTATGATTGCAGTTTCTCCGAGGCCCAGGCCCTCCCCTTTAGGCAGGAAACCTACTGGGCTCAGTTTTCTCCCCTGTAGGACTGGGTGGTAACCCTTTTGCCTAGGATGTGTGTGGTTTCTGTCCTATCTTCTTCCACAGTCGGAAGCTGTTGCTCTGTACAGAGCCTTGGCCACTGAGCCTTCCCTGCCCCTTCCCCAGGTGGCATCGTGCTCATCTCTGGAACTGGCTCTAACTGCAGGCTCATCAACCCTGATGGCTCCGAGAGTGGCTGCGGCGGCTGGGGCCACATGATAGGAGACGAGGGCTCAGGTGAGCTCACACTGGGCCTGGACCCTTTCCTTCCTGCAGCTCCCCATCTTCTCCCCTGCTCTTGGCCTACTAATCCCTGGGGGTTTTCTGGGGACAGCCATTCCAAGTGCAGGGTAATGGCTGACAGATCATAGCTGGACTAACTGCTGACATTGCTCTTCACTAGTGATTTTGCTCCAGGGTTCAGATTCACATCTCAGCACAATGGCTGTAGCCTACCTGTGTTGACTTTTGGAGACCTTAGGGAAGAATTGAGATTATGAAAGATCATAGATGCCATATCAGTCCGCTTCTGGGAAAGAGACAGAAACTCCTCCCACCATGGCCTCTTTATGGGTAGTATGTGTACATTTTCATAGGGGCCCTTGGGGCCCAGCTCGAGTTGTGACTCTGGCACAATTGTGAGAACTGATTGACCCTGTCTTTGTGTAGGAGATGCTGTGATACAGATTCACCTATTCTGTCTTCCAGCTCCAACTTGCTTTTATCTGGGTCAGTCAGATACAGTTTCATTAAAAGCACCTCCTTCTCCCCGGCATCCCCACCCCCAGGAATCAGGAAATGTAATTTTCTATAAAACCCAAGCAGATCACTAACCCTGTCTGGGTCTGAGTTTCCTTCCTGGTGAGCTTCAAGAGATAGCCCATCTTCTTAGCCCTCTCTGCTCTCTGCAGCCTACTGGATTGCACACCAAGCAGTGAAAATAGTGTTTGACTCCATCGACAACCTAGAGGCGGCTCCTCATGATATTGGTTATGTCAAGCAGGCCATGTTCAACTATTTCCAGGTACTTCCCTGGCCCCAGTGGATGTGCACATCTGGGGTAGGGCAGAGGGGGACTCTAAGATACAGCAGTTGCAGGAGAGGGATTGGGTGGGCCAAAGTGGGTCAGAGCTGCAAGGTGAAGTATAGGTAAGAACAGAATTTAGAATGCTGAAGACAGTGCATTCCAAAGGTAGCATGAGAAAGCTGTGGTTTGAGAACAAGTGGTTAGCCAGGCTTCATTCTTGAGCAGCTAAAACCCACTGAAACAGCTTTCTAGGCTAACATAAAAATTGCAAGTGAGGTCAGAAAGGAGAAATAGCAGGTAGAGTCTGAGCAAGGTCCTTGAATGCTGATCTGCTCTCTGGCCTTTATGGGTCAGGAAAGCCTATTAAAAAGGAAGCAGGAGAATTTCAGAGGGAGGCACAGCCACTTACCTAGCACACTGGGGACTGACTCCTCATCTGTGCTGTGCTCAGTTGTGGGTTGGGAGACACAACTGCCTTTAGTGGAGTCAGAGGTGAAAAGTGGGAGGATGTGGAAGGAAGAGAAGAAGGAAGATAAATTTATTTAATAGCTTGTCTATCTGCATGAGGGCCAGTCTGTCTTTTGGGGGTCACTTAGGCAAGCTGGACCTAAAGCTGAGGAAGGAGATTAGAGATATTAGAAGGTAGGGCATGTCTTCTTAAGGCTGAGGGATTGGTGATTAAAGAGTAACCCTATCCTGTGCCACAGTGAGGAATAGGGAGGAACCAGGAGAAAACACCTTAGCAGTTTAGTTGTCTCACCCAGTCAATTGTGTCTGCACTCCACCAGCATGCCTGCTGCTCCCTCTTACATTTTTCAGTCATTCTTAGAAAGTTGTTACCAAGGTTTGCTGTGTGTCCTGGCACATGCCTGTAGGCATAAGAGGCTGAGGCAGGAGGATCATGAGTTCAAAGCCAGCCTCAGTAACTTATTGAGGCCCTGAGCAACTTAGCAAGATCCTGTTTCAAAAAAATAAAAAAGGGTTGGGGATGTGACTCAGTGGTTGTGGTAAAGTGCCCCTGGATTCAATCACCAGTACAAAAAAAAAGAAGAAAAGAAAAGGAAGTTGTTATTAAGGTTAAATGAGACTGTGTATAAAATATTTATATATGTAGGTACTCAAATTTTAGCACCGCTTCCCTCTACTAAAATGTGTCTGGGAAATCATTTGAGATGTTAAGGGTAGGCAAGTTTGTTGGGGAAGAAGGACCTTCTGTGATCACATAAGTTTGGGAGAAGCAGATGAATTTCTTGGTTGCAGTACCTCTTGGAGCCTTTGCTAATGTGTGTTGTAACTCTCCCAGGGACAGTTGCAATATATGGTATTACTTAGATTCCTTTGACCAAAGAAACCTTTCCAAGAGCACTTTAAGGAACTATAGAACATGCTGTGGTGATTACATATCTGTATTCTATACTGCCTGTAAGCTAATGGGTAACAATGAAGTCCATGCTGGGAAAACACTTTTCTCAAAATGAGAAATCTCACATCCTTATACTTTCTAGAGCTAAAACGTGCTCCCAGAATTATTCTAGCTCTTCAAATAGTATAAATTAGGAAGGGCAACTTAGGTGGGCAAATGGGATTTTCTTTACTTCTCATAGCTGTCTTGTGTTGTTTGTCTTTCAGGTGCCAGATCGGCTAGGAATCCTCACCCACCTGTACAGGGAGTTTGACAAAAGCAGGTTTGCTGGGTTTTGCCGGAAAATTGCCGAAGGTACTGAGGTGGGGTAGGGTTCTGTCTGGCTTTGTTTCCCTCAGACCTGCCTAATTAGGGGGTGAAGTTCATATGGGGGCTAGACACCAATTTCCCTCTCACCAAGTGACCTCACTGTTTTGCCACCTCTGTCCTTGGTGATGGCACTGGGTGTGCCTTGGGGTTGAGGCAGAAGGGCTAGATGATTGTACTGACTGTTGTTTTGTATTGTCAGTGTTTCTCCTTGACAGGTGTCAAGGCTAGGGCAAGCTATATGCCAGTTTCTGAGAAATTTGTGAAACAGTTTTCATTTAGACAAATCTATAACTTTTTTTTAACTGGTTACATTCAAAGAACCAGGGGATTAAGGAAACCTTGGGCATATTTTGTTGGGTGTCAGAAGCTCAAAATATGGCTTGCTTGTTTATATTTTGCTTTCTCCACTGTCACGTCCATACTCTGTTAATTTGGATTCCATAGCCTCGGGGTACTCTTGGGCTCTTTTAGAGCCTGCTAGACTGAGTTCCTTCTCCCCCAGTAACAAGGAAGGGGCTAATCAGCGGCAGACTGCTGGAAGCAGGTGGGAGGCACTGACCAGATGTCAGCCAGCTTCTTAGCTGAATTCCTGGGTCCCCAGAGCTGAGAGATTCATAGGGATAGACTCAAAATAACTCAGTGTAACCTGGTAATCTAGTGGTAGGGTGCTTTGGGGCAGGGGGCTGTCCTTCCCAGTGCCTTCAGAGGTGCAGCGGGGAGGTGGAGAGTGCTGCCATGAGACTTGCTTGCCCCCGTGCCAGTGGTGAGGCATATGTCCTGATTCAGACTTCCGCCAGCTAGAGGTGCTGCCCTGTGATGGGGAGAGTAACCGGGACAAGCTGTCCCTGGGTGTTCACCAACCCCCTTTTCCCTTCTCCTATCCCAGGTGCCGAGCAGGGAGACCCCCTTTCCCGCTACATCTTCAGGAAGGCTGGGGAAATGCTGGGCAGACATATCGTAGCAGTGCTGCCCGAGATTGACCCGGTGAGTGGAGGTGCTGCTTCCCTTTTGGTGATGCAACTGCCCCATCAAACCCTGCATCAATTAGAAACTATTTTAGATGAAGTTATGAGGTGAGAAAAATTCTGCTTATAACATAAGAAAATCCTACGGTCTAGTGCTTCCCTCTGTAACTGGTGTGTTACTACCTGTATTTACGTGTAGTAAATGGGTTTAATGTCTGTCTGTCCCCTTTCTGTCCATTCCCCTTCCTTTTCTCTTTCCTGTTTCTGTAGTTGCTTGCCCCTTTTCTCTTCCCTCCCCTGCCTGCTCTTCTTGTTTCTCTTTCCTTGAGTTCACCTTATTCTGTTATTGACTAGAGGGAAAGTCTGGGATTTGGGGTTGGTCTTAGGAAACCACCTGGCAGCTCCAGAGATGCTTGTTCAGTCCACAGCATCCATTTTTGGCCCTCCACCCAGGTCTTGTTCCAAGGGAAGATTGGCCTCCCCATCCTGTGTGTGGGCTCTGTGTGGAAGAGCTGGGAGTTACTGAAGGAAGGTAAGTCTGGGGGCAAGGGGAGGGGAAGGGCAAAGGCAGAGAATGGGTCTGGAGTGGAAGTCCAAGAAAGCTGCCTGTTTTAGGAAAAACTGAGACCTGTGCCCTGAGGCCAAGACAGGCCACTGATGCCTCAGGTTAAGGCCCTCAGCCTTCACTTTGCCTCTGTCCCATCCGACTTCCCACGAACTAATATATAATTTATGCTGGGGATTAAACTTCGGGCCTCAGACTTGCTGTGTATGTGCTTTACCACTGAGCTGCAATCCCAGTTCCTTGAAGTCCTGAAAACGTGTCATATTCCAACGATTTATTAAATAACCTCTTTTTAAAAGTTAAAGTGAAAACTCAGAATCAGAGCTCCAGCATATGATTAACGGTGGTAACATCCCTAGTCAGCATAATCCTGGCCAGAAGAAACGTGACTTCTTTCCAGGCAGCCTCCTTTCAGGAAGTTGCTCAGCTCCCATTAGACATTCTGCAGGGCTTAACGGCCCCTATTGGAGTTCCCAGCATTGGAACTGAGAGGAGGGCAGGCCTTTGAGGCTGCTGGCTGCATGTGCCCTGGGATCCACTGTGTCCTGGGGACTTGGCCTGTTGGCCCCTTCAGCATCTTCACAGAAAGACCTTAGCATCTTTGTCCCCTTCCCCTCCTCCTGGTCTCTTCTCATTTCTGTCCTTGCATTCTTCCTTGCAGGTTTCCTTTTGGCGTTGACCCAGGGTAGAGAGATCCAGGCTCAGAACTCCTTCTCCAGCTTCACCCTGATGAAGCTAAGGCACTCCTCCGCCCTGGGTGGGGCCAGCCTAGGGGCCAGGCACATTGGGCACCTCCTCCCCATGGACTACAACGTCAATGCCATTGCCTTCTATTCCTACACCTTTTCCTAGGGGACTGGTCCTAGATCCTCCCATTCTAAGCCTAGTGGACATTGGGTGCTAGAAAGGAGGTCTTTTCTTTTTTAAAAACACATATAGAAGAAAATAAATGCACTCTGCCCATTCCCCAATTGGATTGTGTGTTCAAGCACCCTTGCTGTTATATCCTCAATGCACCACTAGCAGGTGTCCCAGAGGGCTTAGGAATGGTTTTGTCCATAGTTGAAAGCCCCACCTCCAGGGACTTGGTCTGTGATCTGCATCCGATCACCATGTTCTTGGACAGATAATTTATCTGTGCCACCTCAAACACATCCCCCTTGCCTTACCATACACATTAACCTGTGACTTAAGTTTTCTCCTGTCAAAAGTAGGTAATGATTCCTGCCTGACCCCTATTGGAACTAAGTAGTCTTCCCCTGAATGAGATTTCTCAGTAGGATTTAGGGGACAATACAATTCTAGTTCAAAAAATTTTTTACCTCACTGGATTTGGTAGTTGTAAGTAAGCAGTGCATTTTTCAGTTTCTTGTGTGAATGAATTCTTGAGTTTATGAAGATTGCTGAGGTCCAAAAAGGCCAACTAGGGATAGCCTATCTGGATGGCCTACCTGCCTGTCCCTGACTGCTACTAGCCTGGCTCTGGTTATGGCATGACATTTTGTTTGTTGTGTGGCCCCTGGGAATAATGAGCATCCGTGAAGAGCAGACGTGGTCCCTGTCCTCTGGATTCTGTAGTTGGACTAGTGAAGACAAACCTAAAGCTTCCTGTGCTGCTGCCTGTGCTACAGTCTTGATCCACAGTGGCTGCCTCTACAAGTGTCCAGAGTGTACACTATTAGAAGGCATCGATCATCTCCTGGACATGAGTTCTCAAACTTACATGCTTCAATTCTAGAGTTTATTTTAAAATCAGGTTTCAGTCTTTTTCCCTCCTCCTACCTACCCCCTACCTCAAGAGGTCTGACTCAATAGGTCAGAGATGAGTGGAGTGGGTGAGGAATTTTTTTTTTTTTTTTTTAATAGTCTCATTATGTTGCCCAGAGTGACCTCAACCAAGATCTCAAGCATTCCTCCTTCCTCAGCCTCTCAAGGAGCTGGTCATAGACCTCCATGCCCACCTAGGAATTTTCATTCCTACTCACTTGTCTTGGTGATTTTTGCCAGAGGTCCAGCATCTGTACTTGAAGGAGTTTGCCTTATTGCTTCTGAGTTCCAGTTACATTCTCAGGGGATCTTAGGTCTTACCTGTTTGTTTACAGTACATCATTCATGTGGAACAGAATGGCCGCAGCTCTCTTCCCTAGCCCAATGTAGCAAGCTGGTGCTTTGAGCAGTAAGAACTCAAGCCAAGTCCCTTCAAGGGACAGAGCACAACTTCACATCCAACTGTCACCCAATTCTTTGGGTCCAGCACTTGGCAAATCGCTAGTACCTCACCTTGTAAAAAGTCTGCAGAGAACAAGGATATAACAGAAGTACCTTTGCTATATCCCACAGTCCTAATAATAGTAATAGGGACTGAATCCAGAACCTCACATGTTAGGCTCACTGAGTTGTATCCACAGCCCTTTTTACTTTTTTTTTGGAGACAGGGTCTTGCTAAATTATTTAGGGCCTCATTAAATTGCTGAAGGCTAACCTTGAATTTGGAATTCTCCTGTCTCAGCCTCCTGAGTTGTTGAAATTACAGGCATGAGCCACCATGCCCAGTTTTTTTTTTTTTTTGTACCCAGGGACACTTTACCACTGGGCCACATCCCCAGCTCTTTTTTTGAGACAGGGTCTCAGTAAGTTTTTTAGGACATCAGTAAATTGCTGGGCCGGCCTCAAACTTGTGATCCTACTTCCTGAGTTTCTGGAATTACGGGCATGTGCCACTCACCTGGCTTGTTTTTTTTTGTTTTGTTTTTTGTTTTGTTTTAATGTGTTCTTAGGATTAGGTTCAAGCAGTGTTTTGGTAAAAAATTTATAAATAATGAGACCTACTTATGTTCTTCAAATATGACCATCACTCTATTTGTGTAGACTCTATAATTCCAGTTGGACAGTGGAGGTTTTAGAAAAGAATAGCAGCATATCTTGACTTTCTTAGTCCAAGAACATGATTATTGAGTAAATGTTAGTTGAAAAAATGAAGCCAGATTCACTGGTGTCCATCTGTAATCCCAGAAATTCCTATTGAGAGGAGAATTGAAAATTGGAGACCAACCTCGGCAACTTAGCAAGACTGTCTCAAAGTGGAAAGGGCTGGGGATGAAGCCAGTGGTAGACTGCCCTGGATTCAATTCCCAGTACTATACAAAAAACAAGTGAAAATCTCTCCCATCCCCCAAGTACTGGGGATTGAACCAAGGGCCGCACACATGCCCAACAAGTGATCTACCACTGAACTATATCTCCAATCTCTCCACCCCATGACGATAAAGTACCTAAGGTCAGATATGCTCCTAGATTCTATCACATTTAGTAGATGTGATAAGGTTTCAAGCAGGGTGTGGTCACATACCTATAATCCCCTTGGGAGGCTGAGGCAGGAGGTCACAAGTTTGAGGCCAGCCTAGAAATTTATCAAGACTCAAAAAATAAAGAGCCGAGGATGTGGCTTAGTGGTATAGTATGTTTATCTAGTATGACAAACAACAAAACTAAACAAATGTGATGAGGTTGTTTATTCTCATTAGTAAGACACTATTACACTAGTTGTGGTGCAGGGGCTTATTTTTGTGTGAGAGTTTCCTCCCCTTTAAACATATGCTTCCAACAAGATACCAGGAGCAATTCATGGGATTTTGCACTACCAAGGCATCCAAGCCTATAACAGCCTCATGACAAGGCAAGAAAGCAATGAGCACTGGACTTAAATAAGGCTGGCACTGCCTTCATCTGTCTGATCTTAGCACAGCTCATCATCCAGACCAGTAAGCTAACACTGATGTCTTCCAGGTGTGATGAAGTGCTCTGAGTGCTAAAAATGACTAGGCCATTTTTTAGTTAGCAAAATTCAGAGCTGTACACGTAAAATATATCCACACTTTAGTACACTACACTTACAATTAAGTTTAGTGAAATTTAAAAAATATACCATCCACATCTTCAAGGATGTTACAATCTAATATATCAGCCCTATACTTATAACTTAGAAAAAGTTATAAATAGGCAGGTCAACTCAGATTTTTCTCCCTAGCTTTGGCAAGAAATCAGGGCTCAAAGCAAAACCCATGGGCCCATAATCTTTTTAGCACCTAAAATCCTTGAAAGAAAAAAGTACAAAACACCAATCCTCTCAATAGTCGTCCCCACTAACCCTGTAGCCCCAGTGCCTAAGATGAAGCTTTGAATGTAGTAGGCGCTCAAACTTGTTTAGTAGTTGAAAGACCGATAACAGAATCTTTTCACTTTTTTTAAGGTAGGAGTTAGCTTTGGCTCAAACAGAAGTCAACTCTCAAGTTTCCTTTCTAGCCCAAGAAGTCCCTTTCACCACCTCTGTTCAAAGTGTACTTACTGCCACTACTGGCTGAGATGTATTAAGAGCTTTCACTCACTTTTTTTTTTTCTTTTCTTGGTATCAGGGATTGAACCCAGGGGTGCTTAACCACTGAGACACATCCCCAGACCTTTTTGTATTTTGTTGGAAACAGGGTCTTTCTAAGTTGCTTAGGGTTTTGCTAAATTGCTGAGGCTGGCTTTGAATTTGTGGTCGTCCTGCCTCAGCCTCCCAAGCTCCTGGGATTATAGATGTGTGCATCCACACCCAACAATATTAAGAGCTTTCAATGTGCTAGTCAATATTATAAAATTCTAATTTTCAAAATAAGACTCGGGGTAGGTGTCATACCTTTACCAATAAACAAGTTCAGGCCTAAGGGCACTAAGAAAGTGGTGAAGGTGGGGGTTCACTCAGGTCTGATTCCAAGCCCATGCTTTTACTGTTTTGTAATCTCATTTGGAAGGAATATTATTCAATTTAAACTGATATGTCTTTAGACATTAAAAAAAAATAACTCGCATACCACACACACATACCCCTACATTATGATGATACATAGTGAACCATCCCTAGGAAAAAAGTACCAAGGCCAGCAAATGCACTTTATTCTCATTTATTGAGATTTTCAACAGCTGCCATTTGGTTCGTATAGCAAACTTTAAAAAATGACTTCTATTTTTTATATTTTTATGAAAATTATTTTCTTCAATTTTAAAGCACTATTTCTCCTCCAAAGTAGTATTAATAACTGCCATGTAAAGTTTATTTAGAAGGGGGGGAAGCAACAATAGCTTTTAAACATTTATGAAACAGTGACAAAGTTCCAAAGTCTCAACGTGGACCAGCCGGGGATGCTATGCTGTCCCCAGTACCATCAATACTTTACTTGCCATCCATACCAACAGGGGTGCCACACACACACCCTCTGACCTTCTGGGGGCTTCTTGTTCCACAAGCTCCACTCTCTCTCCTCTCTACTTCTGCCGTCAGCCTTCCCTCTCTCCCTCCCTCCTAATGTGTCCAACAAAGGCAGTACAACTTTTAATACATGTTCAGCTTTGTAACTGGAGACATGCTACTTATTTAGGAAATTCAGATTCCCCCATTCATTCTGGAGGAGGAAAAACATCCAGCACAGCATAGATGGTTTCACTTTCTTCTCCACTGAGACACATGCTCATACTTATTAAATGGATTTATTAGATGCTTCAAAAGTCCCGATGTATAGTAGACAGCACAAAAGTTTCTTGTAAAAAAAATGTTGCAAAATTATAAAAATTTCTGCAGCACTTGAGGCTCCTTCTGTGGAGCTTCTAGTGACAAAGCTGGTTCTGAAAAGTAATTCCTTTGACACGCACAGTAGCTTCACCTATGAGTCCTATATATCTATGTTCAAAGAGTTCCATTTAGACCACAGGAATCTGAAATCCAAGTTCGTCAGGCTGTCTGGCTAACAAAGTGTACATACCCATCAATGGGATACTACTCAGTAGTAAAAAGAACAAACCACCAAAACATGTTCTATGTAGTGGATGAGCCTCACAAACATTATGTTAAGTGAAAAAAGGCCTGATACCAGAGACCACGTGCAGGACTCCATTGATGTGAAATGTCAAGAAAAGGCAAATTTATACATGAAAGTGGTTGCCTGGAGTAGGAACAGGGACTAATGAACATGAAGATCTTATTGGGAGTGATGAAAATGTTCCAGAACCAAGTAATGGTTACGGCTGCACCAATGAGGAAAGTTACTAAAACCACTGACTTGTACAACATTTGAAATGGGTGAATTTTATGATATGTAAAATATCCATCATTAAAGTTGTTTTTTAAAAAAAGACTCCCTACCTCCCAACTGCCCTTCAAGCATTAAACAATTCTGAAAAGCTCACAATCAAAAGAACAGGATTATCACTTAGTATTGATTTACACAGTAAAACATTTTACTATTTTATAGAAAAAAATATTTTAGTAATTGTAAAATAGTAAAATGTTTTTAAATTTTATTATCTCAGGGCTGGGGGATGTAGCTCAATAGAATGTGTTTGCCCAACAATGAGGAAGGCCCTGAATTTGAGCCCTAGCAATACAAAACAGAAAAAAATTTTCAATTTTCTGTAGAAATAAATAACCTAAAACATTTATTATTTTGGAAAAAAAAAAAAAGGTAGCCAGTGAGAAGGTAGATTTGAGGAAGTAAGCTCAGCAAATTTTGCAAATGAGACTTAAAAACAAAAGCAGCCTTTTAAAAATAATCCCCCCCCCCCAAATAAAGATAGTGTCTCTGTGTTCTTTTAGATTTCTCTCACGTCCCTTGGAAGCAGGAAGTACAAATCTCTTGGCTAACACCCTACAGAGATCAGTATATCCAGCTGTCTTTTTCTCATAACTTCCCTAAAAATGAAACTGACTGGGAACAGCAATGGAGGTTTAGAAAGTGAGAGCAGAAGGCCAAGTAATATGCAAGACACTTGAGTATTTCCTTGGGTAGATTTCCTGCTCCCCTGTCCCTGTCACCAGTAGCATGTTCAGTATGGGAGATTAAAACAAGGAGAAAGAAACTCTAAAACCTCTCTTTCCAAACTGTGACCAAGTCTGTGGATGAAATTCACAAGACAGAAAATCAAGGTCAATCCTGTTCTCTCGGCCCATTTGCCAGTATCCTAGAGGAGATGCACAGTCTTTATAAATGGGTGAATATCTCCAAATCTTGATCAAATTTTTCAGATCTCTACTGGTTCTCATACCTCAGTTATCACCTAAACCAAGAGATCAAGGGAGCCTGTAATGCTGAGATGCTCACTTAAAAAGGGCTGCCTCTTCCAGCCACCGGAGGGTGGATGCAGGAATGCTGTTTCTGTGGACTACTACTTCTCTCAAACTTTGCTTTCTAACCTGTTAATTACCAGCATATTCATGTGACCTCACTATGGCTCAGCCTCTCTTAAATCAAGATAAAACTTTTCGACATTATAGCAAAAAACCAATTTGGAAAATGCTTAGTATTTCACTAAAACATTTATTGTAAGCTACTGTTAGCAGGGTAAATTTAAAAACATCCCAACTGTTTTGACTTTGCAAATTAAAGGTGCTACAAAAATCCATCCTTATCTTTATGATCTTTCCAGGTCTGTCCTTATATGATTCCCAAAAGTAAACTAATGTACACAGAAACTGGCCCGAGGCTCAGAACTGCATGTACCCAGGCCTAGGCTATATCCTTGAATTTTCTGTTGCAGTTCAAATATCTTGAGAAACTCAAAAGATGTTCCTTTATTGTTTTTTTCCCATGAAGAAAAAGAGGAATTATCTCCTTGTAGTTTTAGAGTCAAATAAATAATCACAGTAATCTAATAAATTAACACTGGGACCAGCCAGATTGGCAACTGTTAAAAATACTCCATTTCTATAAACTGTCAAACTTCTAGTTGCCAATTTTAAAAGTAAGAAGACAACAGTGGTTTAAATTCAACATCAAAACTATCACTCATAAACACAAGCTTTGCCTTGCTTGCACTCAGACCTCTCCTGGGGGAAAAATCTGAGATGGAGACTCTCAGCACTTCCCCAGGGAAGGGTCTACCAGACCCACATGAATTTTCTGCTAAGAAGTTGGCAAATTAGGGCTGAGCCTGTGGCCCAGGGGATAATCCCTTCCTACAACCCCAACACATTTGAGAACATGAAATAGATGATAAAAAGAGTTGGGCCACAGGAAGAACCAGTGGAAGCACAAGTCCTACATATTAAATAAGGGATCACCTTGCCCGCTGCTTCCTGATCTGGAGGGCAGCACATTCTGCATCTGAGGGGGACTGAAAAATCCTGCCCTTAGGTTCCAGACTCATCTGGTTGAGTTTCCTTAGTCCGGACCCAATATACCTTGTGACACTGTGCTGAAGACAGACATCCAAAACAGCCAGCACAGCAGAAGAAAAATGAGCCTCTTAGACCATGCCTAGTAGTTCAGTCTACCTGACATCAAAAGAACAAACCTTCAGGATGAAAAAATGGTTACTCTGGATCCCTACAGAGCTTTCCTGATGGGTAGCCAAAGGAGAGTCCATTGTCCTCTTTGCCAACACATTCCAACAGCCTTCAGCATTTTTGAGCTTAGATGGGCTAATGGAGACTAGAACAGGCACAGTAGCCCCAGGAGAGAGATTTCCCCTATTTATGTACTTCCAATGCCTTCTCTTTATTAGAGGCAACATCCTGGCTGAAAACTAAGCTGGAATAAACAAGGTTTTTTATTCAGAGTCTTCCCTAAAAGAAAATTAACAATTTCATTCTCTTGAGGTAGAAGCTTTGGGAATATGCATGTTTGGCAATACATGTTCCCAAAGCTACTCATAGTCCTATGACATGTGACCTAGTGAGAAAGACCATTTTTCAAATGATTCCACCCTATAAACTTAAATGAGGAAAGATATGAGTTTGTATTTTAAATCTGGCATTAGTGTAAACCCAACAATTCAGGAGGCTGAGGAAAGAGGATTCCAAGTTCAAGGCCAGCCTCAGCAAATAAAGAAACCCTGTCTCAAAATAAAAAATAAAAGACTGGGGATGGTAGCCCAGTGGTAGAGCACCACTGGGTTCAAATCTTTAGTACTGGAGAAAAAACCCTATCATTAGCCTGTGGCTCTTCAAAAAATCAACAAGGGAAGCTGGGATATAGCACAGTGGCAAAGTGCCAGCCCAGCATGCATAAAACCCTAGATTTGATCCCTGGCACCCTCCCTGCCCCCCCCCCCCCCAAAAAAAAAAAAAGTCAACAAGTGAGCTCATAAGAAAATGGAGAATTTCTTCAGCTTTCCAGACCTAGTCCTTTTCTTCCAAACTCTGTCCCACATCCACATACTGAATCTCTACCAACTTTATTTCAAGTTATGTGATCTTGCCCTTATAGGCCTATCACACAGCAAGCAACAGTTATACAAAAGCCACTGCATCCTCAGATCTCCGCCAGTACTCATCCTGGGAGAAGAGCCAGCACTAGACATACTCTTTCACACATACTACTACCTCCTACGTTCTCTGTACACAAAAAGCAGCTCCTGGTGCCCAGTTTAGTCCTTAGATGTATCAACAAAAACCTTCAGTGAGTTGTAGGTAGGAAAGACAACAGGAGCATACCCAGAAAGGTCAACCTAGAAAACTCAAAAGATTTGGTGTATGGGAACAGTAAAATGTGAAACAGCTTTAACTATCCTGGAGGGTTGTGGACACAGTCATATGGGTCTAGCAGGACTCCTAGGTCATTTTTCAATTCCTCTGCATACTTTTATAAGGTAGGAGAAGCATCCCATCTGTGAGCTGAGCTTCTTACTCATGTCCTGAAAAATATACTTCCTTGAAAAGGTGCATAAACTTTTCTGAGGGAATTAAGATACTAGGAGAACCATGTTGATGGGACTGGAGAAAAAATTAAAAACTGTCTGAATAAATTTTAAGACACAAACAACCCAAGATGCTACAGTAAACAAAAACCAGGATTTAAGGTTGAGTCTCCAAGCTCGAGCTAATGGCCAAAACAGAAGGCTTCTCACATGTTTTGGTAACATAACTTTTCCTAAACACAAAGTAGGGCTGGGGTGGAAAGCAGATATGGGCAGAGACAGCTGAGGGCTGAGGTGGCAAATCAGCCCTAAGTGCCCTTTCACCTGTAAATGATGAGACTGATGGTAGCTGTAAACAAAGGCTTAAGAAGAGGACAACAGCAACCACAGGACTCTAGTGACAATTGCCATCATAGTCCACTCCTTCTATGTACAACTTTCATCAGAATGAAGAGTTACTGTAAACTAAGAACTTTAAGTCTGTTTTTTCTTGAATGGGGTTCAGAGCAGAAAGACATGGCTCCACAGGCCATTGGTACTCCCAGTTCACTGCAGAAACACCAGGGAACAGGAGAGCTGGGCTCCAGATTCTGGTTTGCACCATGTGTCTCCTCTGCTTGTCCCTCTTCCCATCCAGCAAGACAGCACAACAGTCTTTGCAAGTAGCTCTGTGGGTATTTCTTGCTCCTGGTAGGTACACAGCAGGATGAGAAGGGTATTTCTTAAAAACCCAATATTCCTTGGTCAGCTTATTTTGTTTAAACACAGACAGTAGAACATTCCTGATAAAGGAAAAAATAAAATGCGATTTCCTTAATTCAAAAAGAGCTAATTAACAACAAAACAGGAAACTGCTCCAAAGTCAGTAGAACCAAAAGGAAATACTCAGAGGCTTGTAGAGTCACAGTATCCAGTTAAACCGAGGTTCCCCTTCCCGGCTATACTCCCCTTGCCCACCCCACCCGCCTCTAGACAGCTCTGCCTTTTTGTGCATCACTATCCCCAAATGTGGGGACAGGCAAGTCCTCCTCAAAGGTTCTGTTGGCTCAGTACTTCACTCCTGGAATAAACTCCTTGGCATCCGGGTTCAGGTTACTTTTGCTCTGAAATAAGAACAAGAGATAATAAATCCTAAGGCAAGCTGTACTTTAAAACTTATTTTCTTCCTACTTAATTTTTTTTGGTACTAGGTATTGAACTCAGGGCCTCATTCATGCTAAGAAGTGTTCTACCACAAAGATACACCCTCAGCCCCTCCACTTCCACTAATACCATTACCTTCCCCTTAGCCTTTAGGACAGAAAGAAAGAAAATTCCTTGTAACTCTGTTGTTGCTTGGCTGCTCTCAATGGCTCCTAACATACTTAGCCCATACTTAGCTAATTTTCTCCTTCCTGTTTGAGATTCTGTTCCCTTCCTGATGCTTCTCACAATCTCATCAGAGGCCTTTCAGTTCAACTCCAAAAAGAATTTTCATTTCACAAGTATCTCAACTTCGTGAAAATCAGAACTCCATGAAACTGGTCTTGGTTACCATAATTTCCACTTTTCTTCATTTTTATTTCTTTGGTTATAAATATATTCACACCTCTGTTGTGAATACCCCAAAACTCAGCAAACTTCAGGGCATAATCATTTGAGATACAAGTTGGGTGAAAAACATAATGCATACAGAATTCTGATGTTACATAAACATGGAAGGCAAGAAATTTATTTATCTGGTCTAATTATAAGTGGCAAATGACCTCTCAGGAGTATATTTCCTTCTAAAATGAACAGGCAATTTTTATGATACAAACATTCAGAACTTAGGTTTATTAAATACAGACTTGGGCGACAGTAAAGAGGAAGATAGCAGCAAGTGATCATTTCAGAGCCTGTTTGGAGGTTCTATCAGGGGAGTACAGCTACTCTAAACTCTTGACCAGAGAATGGGTTTCCTCTACTGGGGAAGATCATCCTCAATTTGCAGCTTCAGGCAAGACACACCGAGTAGTGAAGGAGGAAGGGACACCATCTAGCCAGATCAGCAGAAACAACCCTGGTGATAAATGGGGTGACATGTCACAGCCAGATGGCCCTCAACAGATCATGTGAAACCAAACCTGATCTTGAGTATTCAAATTTAATCCTTCGTCTGAATAGTTTTATGAAAAGCCCACTGGCAGGCAGGCATCATGTCTTCACTGCACCCTCTCATCAATGCCCATCTAAGTGGTGAAGAAACAGCAGCTTAGAGGGCTCCAGAAACTTGCAAAAGATTGAGGGCCAGAAAAACAGTCTTTGACTCCAAATTCTACATTCTTTTTACCCTGTCTTATGTGGAAATACACATGGTTCTTACCAAAATATCTTCAGAATTATGGTCATCCCCGACGGACAGTCCATTTAACTGCTGCTGCAACTGTCCCATGGCCTGCGGCAGGTCTCGTGCTGGAATAAACCAGTCTTGGTCTTCCTCATCCAGCATCTCCTGGAAGCAGCGGTCCAAGAAGTCTTGCTCCTGAAGCTCCTCCTCCACCTGGCATGCAAAGGGAGCACCTCAGATATCCTATCCAGGGGACGCATCCCTACCAGGAAGCCCCCAATCCTTCCCTTCAGAGGTTATTGCTCTGAAGCTAAGATGAATTTGTATGAGATTTAAGAATTAAGATGCTTGTTATGATTGGTTAGGAAAAACACGATTTTTAATTTTTAGCTGAATTTCATCAACAATAAAACAGAGAAATAGTTATTAAAAATTTTAGGTCTTTGGGCTGGGGATATAGCTCAGTTGGTAGAGTTGCTTTTCTTGCATGCACAAGGCCCTGGGTTCAATCTCCAGCACCACAAAAATAAATAAATAAAATAAAAATATTGTGTCTACTACCTACAACCAAAAAAGATATTTAAAAAAAAATTTTCAGGTCTTCACATTTCTTGTAAGACCTACAATATGTACCAGATATTTTCCATTTCTATGGCCTTGTGGAAAATCATTTTACAGCTTAAAATTCTTTTCTCAGTCTTGTTAAGAAAGAAATTCTTAAATTTCCCATTTTATAGGAAATATGTAACAAGATACAGAAAGTATGTAATTACTGTACTACTTGGATAGTGGAGATTAAATCAAAACTAATTCTTAGCTCCTGGACCACTTTTCTAGTAATGAGACCCCCAAGGCAGAAAAGTAATTTCAGAACCTTAGAAAGACACAAAAGATACTTTGTGGCTGGGTGCAGTGGTGTTTACCTGTAATCCCAGCAACTCAGGAGGCTGAGGCAGGAGGATTGCAAGTTCAAAGCCAGCCTCAGCAAAGGCGAGGCACAAAGCAACTCAGTGAGACCCTGTCTCTAAATAAAATACTAAATAGGGCTGGGGGTGTGGCTCAGTGGCCTAGTGCCCCTGGGTTCAATCCCTGGTACCCCCATTCAAAAAAAAAAAAAAGATACTTTATGGCATATCACTAGAAAACCAACCATGTCATCAATATAGTATTCTCTCAAAGCAAGAAGAAATGTATGAATATTTAAACAACTCCATATTTCTTAAACTCTGCCCCAAACTAAAGCAATAAATACATCTAGAATATTTTACACTTCTTTGCAAACATTGTTACTCATAGTAAGCTCTGCAGATTTTCCTGTGACTTTAACAGGCTTCCTGCCTCACGTTTGGCAAATTCCTTGCCTGCATCCTGATGACAAACTCACAGCTCATTAGCGCCACCACTAGAATGAACATCAAGCAAAAAATGATTTTTCAAATTAGCCTATACAATTCACAAGTCACTGGTGGTAAGATTTAAGGAAAGGAATTTTAACTTTGTAATTAGTCACATTTTAAAAAAATGTCAAATGAATTACATAGTTATGAAGTTATTAAAATAATCACAACAAAATATTTCCAAGCCACAAGATTTAACATGACTTTGTGTTTGAAATTTCCTGAAATTTTCTTGCTCCATTCTTTTATATATTCCCTTTCTGAAGCATTTTACTTCATATATTTCTCTTTGGGGGGCTTACTATGTAAAACTATTTCCTGAATTGTAGCAGTAAGCTGTTTTCTTTGTATAAAAGTTGGGAAATTAGGGCTGGGGTTGTAGCATTGCCTAGCACATGTGAGGCACTGGGTTCGATCCTCAGCACTACATAAAAATAAATAAATAAAATAAAGGCACTGTGTCCATCTACTTACAAAAAAAAAAAAAAAAGAAGGAAGGAAGGAAAGAAAAAAAAGTCACCTTAATTTCAACACTCAGACCTGAATGGAGATTAATGACATTTTGGAATGTACCTAGCCTACTCTTACTAGACACCATGGGAAAACGGCAGGAGCTTAGAATAAAAAGTCCCCTGGTAATTAGAAATGTACATACAAAAGAATCATAAGATTTAAAAATTCAATAAGCATTCTTCATCTCTTTCCACAGTGTAGACAGGGAGTAAAAGCACATTTTATACACTACATATAACTGTTTTTTTGCCTCCCCCCAACCCTTAACAATAGGCGTCTTTTCTTCTTAAAAATTCCATGGAAGCCAGGCAGAGGAGGGTATAAACAAACCATTTACAATAAACTGGTATGTTTAATCTTACTTCTTCCCTTCTTTTCTCAGTTATACTTTCTGAAGATGACTGATACTATTTTTATTGGAACTTAATTCTTTCTCCCCTCAAAGCTACATTTCAAATTCTTTCAGCATCAAATTCAATGAGTTATCAAAAGATCAATGTCTCATTCCTAGTTTTGGGGGCTTGTATGGTGTTTTGCATACAATGAATCTTGAATTGAACCTCAAGTGAGAAGACATTGGATTCTATAGCTGGTAACCCAGATATAATATCTTCTAGCACATGTGAGGCACTTTCCAATAAGAAATCTGAGAAAATAGAATAAGATAAATACAACTTGATTGTGGTAAAAACTGTATAGTTCAACATGGTCAAAGTGACCTACAGGGGTATAAGCAGAAATTACATCAATCAGATCTGAGATCCTAAATCTTCCTGCTCTTGAGGAATTACAAAGTTTCTCTGAAATACTCAATCCCCTGGCTTGACATTGCATACCAATTGGAAAATAACGTTACAAAACTAGTATTTCCTGTAAAATATTAGGGTTGGGAGAATTCAAGCAAACAATCGTTTACCTGCTTAGCCTTTCTAAGGGCCTGGCAGGATATAACTGTCACTGCTTTCCTAGTTCTGAAACAAGTTATAATTTTTAAAGTTTCTAAACTATCTTTCCTCAACCTCTTTGGGTGTGTGTGTGTGCATGTTTCTGTAAGCTGCTAGGTTTCCAGTACTTTTCCAAGTACCCTGCCTCAGTTTGCTATATTCTTAGATACAGAAGCCCACATCTGGCCTACAGTGTAAACATCTGGCTCTTAAGTCCCAGTCCTAATCAGCAGGGTTAAGAGCATGTCAACAAGTATTATCAAAGCCAGGACAAATTGTTTATGCTTTCAGCAAACTTTTTTCCAGTCAGAGGCTAGTTAAAGGCAGAGTCATACAGGTCAACACAAAAGCTAAATGCAACTATTCTAAAATCCCATAGAAAATATATTTATTTTCGCTTAGAGTTCTTAAACATCTATTATGTCTACATTTATTTTCAAAATGAAGCACAGTTTCACATTTCCAATAAGAAAATAAAATCAATGAACTTCAAAGTCCAGAAAAGCAAGCTCATTACCATTCTATTTCTTATTGTTCCATAGTATAAGCACTTAATTTCATACTGTCTTTATAGAGTTACAGAATCAGAGTGGTTCCTAGGATTAAAACAGGATCAGGGCAGGATAAAAGACCTTAGCTAGCTGGGTGGGGTAGTACAAGCTTGCCATCCCAGGTACTCAGTAATTCCATCTGCTTGGGGAGGCTGAGGCAGAGGATCACAAATTCAAGGCCAGCCAGGGCAACTTAAGGAGACCCTGTCTCAAAAACAAACAAATATGCTGGGAATGGCTCAGTAGTAAAGCATTCATGGGTTCAATCCTCCATAAAGGTGTGCAAGGGAACCAGTGACACCTTCCCCTTTTTTGGTGGTACTGCGTATTTGACCCAGGGGTGCTCCCTACCGAGCTGTATCCCCTGCCTTTTCCCCGCTTGAGACAGGATCTTGCTACGTTGATGAGGCTGGTCTCAAACTTTCAATCTTCCTGCCTCAGCCACCTTGAGTCATTGGGATTATGTGTGCTCCTCCACACCCAGCCATTTTTATTTTTACAGAAAATATTACAGCTATTGAGTTACATGTATCATTAGCTTCTACTTCTTTCTTTACCTGTCTGTTGAAGTCCTCTTCATTCTCCATCCACATATATTCTGCAAATGGGTTTTCTTTTTCATCATGCCCATTTAGTCCCTGGTCCTCTTTGGATTTTACACTGGGTGGTGTATTTGCCACACTTGATCCATTCATTATGACAGACTCTATAGGAGCAAAAGAAAGGATAAAATGAATACAAGGATCAAGAAAATGTAAACCCACAACATCTAAGTTCTTTTAGAAGTTTCTGAAGTTCTGAGCCAAAGACTTAAATGAACAGAGACTGTTAAGACTATAACTGTGGGGCTGGAGTTGTGGCTCAATGGTAGAGCACTTGCCTGGCATGTGTGAGGCCATGGATTTGATTCTCAGCACCGCATATAAATAAATAAAACAGCACCACATATAAATAAATAAAAGAGCCATTTAATACAGATGCACAATTCTTAAAGAGTTAAGAGAAAAAAAGGGTCTAGGCTTATTTTTTTTCCCCCTAGGCAAGAGACATAGGATAGGGTGGGGGTAAGGAATCTTCCCATGTCAAATTCCTGAAGGTCCTAGAACCTAGTCCAGATCACTTCCTTAATGATTAAACAGGAAGAGAGAATGTATTCTTTTTCTATTTCTTAATTCTTTTTGTAGTCCTGGGGATTGATCCCAGGGCTTCACACATACTAGGCAAGTGTGCTACTACTGACTTACATCCCCAGCCCGAGTATGCATTCTTAATGAATACTGTAAGCACCTGCTCCTTATTCTGATTCTCAAACTTTGTGTTTCTTTAAAATGTATTTCAAAACAATAATACGTGTTCATTGTATGATAAGCAAAAAGTAGAAAAAAAATCACCAGTTGTCCAACCATCTAAAGTTAATAATAATTAACAATGTGATGGTGCACGGAAACTTCCTGACACCCCTGGCATGTATGTAGATACAGACATACACATGTTCCCCAAGTTTCCATTCTCAGCAGTAACAGGATCATGATGCATTAAGCCCCACCATTTTTTTCTCATTTGTGTTAATATAGCCATAATGTCTTTTGGAGTATGTCCAATGTTTCTGTATTGTAAAGTTTGGATGAATTTCTGGTATTTATTTTTTTCTGATGATTTCTTTATAACTGCTACATTGGAGAGTATGTTCCTTTGTTTAAGTATCTTGATTTATTGCCACCCTCCCAAAAGAATTTAAATCCCCCCAGTAGTGTGTAAGTGCCTGTTTTTCCACATTCATGAATACTATTATTTTAAAACCATTCCTAGTCTCATAAGAGAAAACCTGCATTTTATTGTTTATGCTTCTTTAATTTTTACTGAGGCTAAGTATTTTGAAATGTTTACTGGCCATTTTTCTATTAAGATTTGTGGATTTTCCTTATCTTTGGTAAGAACACTTATTAGTTTAAATTTTTTTTAATTAAAAAATAATTTATAAAAACAAGTAAAATAATTACTACACTTGTTTATTACTATTATTTTTTGCAGTACTGGGGATTGAACCCAGTGGCTCTCTACCACTAAATTACACCCCTAGCCATTGATTGATTGATTGATTGATTGTGGTGCTGGGAATTGAACCGAAGGCCTTGCATGTTAGGCAAGAACTCTACCACTGAGCTACAGCCCCAACTCTTATTTTTTATAAACAGTCTCCCTAAGTTGGTGAGGCTGGCCTAAAACTTGAAATCCTCCTACATCAACTTCCCAGGTTGCTAGAACCACAGACATGCAACACCGTGCCTAGCTATATTTGCTCCATTATTTTTGGTGGCCATATTTGCTAGCCTTCATCTTTGCTTACAGCTTGTGTGTGTATGTCAGTCTACGACTCTTAAAGGTCCATATGTATGGAAAAAAAGACTTTGCTTTGGCTTGTAATCCATTTTGGTGTTTTGTTATCACTGAGAATGTGTCTTTTTTCTACTCTTTATCTTAATATTAACCATTCTTCATAAAACATTCCAGTCTTCACTCATTTTTCTTCTCTAACCTACTGTACCTAGGGAGTACCATGTTAAAATTCTTTCAGTTTTTTTCTGTTTCATGTGCATAACCTTTCTTGTTCCAACTAGATCTCAATTCCAACAAGACTTGAGGTGCATACAATTTGTAACTTATCACAACATTAAAGACTCCATAAATACTTGTGGCTTAATTGTGCTTTGGCAACTTTCTCTCTCTATCCCATCTTGCTTTCACCAAATTCCTTAGGGCTTCTTTAAGAGTTTCTTAACAAATTATTTCCCTCTTGTCTCCATCTTGGCAACACACCTAAAAGCCTTTCTTTGCATCTGAGTATACTAAAAATTTCTTACTTAATCTTCTTTAGTTTCTGCAAGTTCCTAAACTGTTATGAACATTAGAAATCTACTCTTGTAGTTGGACGTGGTGGCATACACCTGTTAATCCCAGCAACTTGGAAAGTTGAGGCAACAGGATTGCCAAATTCAAGGCCAGCCTGGGCAACTTAGCAAGATTCTGCCCTCAGAATAAAAAGTAAAAAGGGCTGGAATGTAGCTCAGTGGTAGACTGCCCCTGGGTTCAGTTCCTAGTACCACTAAAAGAAAAAGAAAAACAAATAAAGCCCTAATCTTGTAATAAGGCAAGTAGAACTGTGAACTGTAATGAATAGATGGAAAAACAACTCACTGATAGTTCTAAAAGAATTCCATTTAAAGCAGAACCCATTAAATTTACTATAGGTTTAAAGAGGGGACCTGGTAAGAAAAATATCTGTTTAACATATTTTATTTATTTATTTATTTAAAACAGAAACCACTCAGACTGCATTCCCTCCCTCTTGTTCTCCAGAAAGGAGAGAAGAATGATCATCAATGGCAATAGGCAGCTGCAGCAATGCAAAACCAAAAGCCAGCTTCACGCTCAGAAGGGAACACTACGCCTCCTCCTCAAGACATATTTTAGATAGTTAGAGACAAAATAAGACAATGTTTATTTCAATACAGGATCTTAAAAACAATTCTACAGGGCTAAAGGAGGAATCCAGTTCTTTATTTTTACTACTTCCATTTGCAGCATAGCAATGACAGAAGCAAGTCAGCTTTAAATGCCAGAGCAACTGCGTAAGTAAGTGTGATCTTCCTAAACAGAGACTCTTACAGGTTCTCTACTTTTCTGGGTAGCAGGTTATCCTGTATTGTATTTCCAAAGATTTATTTGGCTGTTGTTTACAATCAGCATTTCTCCCCATCCATGTGGAAATTGTCCACAGAGAATCAGAGTTCAGTTTTCTAAAACATCTGCCTTTATCAAAAAAAATAAATACTAAGTGCATATGATCATAAGGAAAAAGGGAAGGCAGAAAAAGAACAGAATACCCCTTCTGATTTAAGAGCAAGGTAGAACACAGAGCAAATTACACACTGCACTTGTTCATGAGAAAGGCCATGGTAATTACCATAAACTCAACATGAGGGTGTTACTTGTGATTTTATAATGTATGTGTATTTGGGGTTTCATCCATAGTTCCATAATTTCATCCATCTATCTATCCATTTACTCAGTGCAGTGCCTCATGTATGCTAGGCAAGCACTGAGCTACATTTCCAGTCCTAGATAGTTATAAAAGGTACTTTAGGCTTCAGAAACCAGAATCCCTGTCTCTCTTTAACCTCGTGTCCTCCTTTCACCTGATCCTTTTTGTCCCCAAGGCATACCACAGATACCAGAACTTCTCTTCCTCAAGCCAGGTCATAGAAATTAAAAATATAGCTGGGCTCAGTGGTGCACACCTGTAATCCCAGCCACTTGGGAGGCTGAGGCAGGACGACTGCAAGTTCAAGGCCAGCCTTGGCAATTTAGTGAGACTCTGTAGCAAAATAAAAAGGGGTGGGGATATAGCCCAGTGGTAGAGAATCTCTGGGTTCAAGCCCAGTACAGCAGAAAAAAGAAACTAAACTTATACTCTAATCTTCCCCCTACCTTTCTCTCTCTCAGCTAGTCATAAGGAAATTCTCTTACACATCTTGTCTGACACTAGATCATAAGCCCCCTTTTTAAAAAAGGGTCCTGTCCCACAGCTTGGAGCAAGGAAATTTGCAGAGAGGCCAAGAAGAATCTTGGACAGACAGGATTTGCTGGTTTTCCCCACTCATTTATTAGCATTAGATCATACCTTTTTTTGTCTAATTACATTGTTACACAGTTGTCTATGTTTCAATCATGTTTATGCAATGACATTTAAAAAAATAAAAAAGGGTTCTGAAAGCTTCTGGACAGCTGAACGTGTGGAGGCTGACAGGAAGGTAAAAAAAACGACTCATCCACATCCTAGCAAGATGGTGAAGCCAATTTCTGGGGATGGACACTCCTGGGCTCAGGATCCTTCCAAATCTCACCCTATATCTCTCTTCATCTGGCTATTTATTTGTATATCTTGTATAATAAACTAGTAAACATAAATGTTTCCCTGAGTTCTGTGAACTGCTCTAACAAATTAACTGTACCTAAGGATGGGGTTGTGGAAATCTCAATTAGAAGCCAGCTGGTCAGAGGTTCTGGAGGTCTGGATTTTTTTAATTAATTTTTTAAAATTTATATATAACAGCGAAATGTATACAATTCTTATTACATATATAGCACATTTTTTCATATCTCTAGTTGTATACAAAGTATATTCATACCAGTTCATGTCTTCATACCTGTACTTTGGATAATAATGATCATCACATCCCACCATCATTAATAACTCCATGCCCCCTCCCTTCCCCTCCAACCCCACTGCCCTATCTAGAGTTCGTCTGTTCCTCCCATGCTCCCTCTCCCCACCCCACTATGAATCAGCCTCCTTACATCAAAGAAAACATTCAGCATTTGGGTTTTGGGGATTGGCTAACTTCATTTAGCATTATCTTTTCTAACTCCATCCATTTACCTGCAAATGCCATGATTTTATTCTTTTATTGCTGAGTAATATTCCATTGTGTATATATGCTACATTTTTTTAATCCACTCATCTACTGAGGGGCATCTAGGTTGGTCCCACAGTTTAGCTATTGTGAATTGTTCCGCTATAAACATTGTGTTCCTGTAGTATGCTGCTTTTAAGTCCTTTGGGTATAGACAGATGTAGGAGAGGGATAGCTGGGTCAAATGGTGGTTCCATTCCCAATTTTCCAAGAAAATCTCCATACTGCTTTCCATATTGGCTGCACTAACTTTCAGTCCCACCAGCAGTGTATGAGTGTATCATTTTCCCCACATCCTCGCCAAAACTTATTGTTGTGTGTATTCATAATAGCTGCCATTCTGACTGGAGGGGTAGAACCTAGGGGCACTTAACCACTAAGCCACATCTCCAGCCCCTTTTATTTTTTATTTTGAGACAGGGCCCACTAAGTTGCTGAATCTGGCTTTGAACTTGTTATCCTCCTGCCTCAGCCTCCTGAGCTGCTGGGATTATAAGCGTGTACCACCACATACAGCAAGAGATCTGGAACTTTGGAGTCTGCAGTGGGTGGCAGTCTGGTGGGACTAAGCTCTCAATCTGTGGGTCAGCATAAGAACAACACTGGCTTGTGGGCTTACTGGGTGAGGGTGAACTGGTGCTTCAAGTGCCCCATTCCTTTAGTAACAGGGTAGGAATTTTGCTGGACACTGGTAGCTCCTAGGGAAGCAAATGGATGTTTCCATCTTGGGGAAGAAACAGGGTATAATAAGATTATCAACATTAAATTTCCCATTTCCAGTTCTTCACTTTTACCCAATAGGTATTTGGCATTAAGAAATCTAAGAACAATTTGAAACCTATCGCTCCCCCACCCTACCTTCCCTCTCATGTTCTGAGTATATACAGGGGTACTAAACCCTGCAGAGCATTTGCTTTAGTACTTTACCATGGTCAAGGGTTTATGTCTAAAATATCTGGCTTAAAATAGGGGCCTTAGTTACCAGCCATAATGAACACCTACACCTTTCAGATCCAATACACTCATACCAAAAACAGCTGTTCTTTGGATCTATATGAGATATTTCATAAGCTATAAAATCTGAATTATGCCCATAATAACAGTTTGGGGTGTGTAGGTGGTACCAGGGAATGAACCTAGGGGCACCCTACAACTGAGCTACATCTCCAGCCCCCCCTTTTTTTTTTAATTGAGATACAGTCTTGCTCGGGCTGGCCTCAAATTTGTGATCCTCCTCTCTCAGCCTCCCAAGTCACTGGGATTATAGGCATGCACCACCATGACTGGCTATATTTGGGATTTTTGACTGAATTAAAAAGTCATCTCTGCCAGGCACAGTGGAGCATGCCTGTAATCCCAGCAACTCAGGAGCCTGAGGCAGGAGGATTGTAAGTTCAAGGCCAGCTTTGGAAACTTGGCAAGACTTGTCTCAAAAGAAAAAGTAAAAAGGACTAGGGAGATAGTTCAATGGTGAAGTATCTCTGGGTTCAATCCCCAGTACCTAAAATTAATAATTAATTAATTTTAAAAAATAAAACTAGCCTCTGCTATTCTGTTTTCAACAGTTTCATTATTCCATCCAGCCTGTTTAATACTATTTTTAAAATTAAATATTGTGGATAATAGTCTTTAATTCTATTTACTTCAAATATGCTGCCACTGGATACAGGTTTTACCTTTCCTCATTACATCTTAAAAATGCAATCCCTTGGCTCAATCTACTCATTTATTAAAATCTGAGTGCCAATTTACATTAGGCACTGATGCTTTGGCAGTAGGATACACAGTCCTTGCCCTGATGGTATTTACATTCTCTTAGGAGAAAAACAAGCAAATAATTAAGAGTAACTATGATTTATACTGCAAAGTGAGAAGTAAATGAGACTATTAGAAAACTATAGAGGGAACCAATCTAATTCAGGTGTGGGCAACATTTTCACTGATACCTGAAAAATATAAATCAGCAATAAGGAGAAGAAAGAAGCATGTGCAAAGCCTCAGGCAGAAGAGATCTTTTCAGGACACAAAGAAGGTAGATGGGCATCTAGTAGAAGGACAAGGAAGAGATGAGGCTGAAGAGGCAGATAGGCTGGATCATATGGGGCTTCTGAATTTTATCCTAAAAGTGATGAAAGCCATTATAAGGAGTTCTCAGCAATATAATGACTTGATTCAAATTATGTTTTGCACTCACTCAGGCTGCTATGTGGAAAATGGACTGGAGAGACCCAGAGCAGATAATGAGACTAGTAGGGCAGCTAATGCTCTTAATCCAGATGAAAATATGGCGGTTGCTTGGTTCATGATGGTGGCAGTGAGAAGAGAAGTAGGCCAACTCCAAAACTATTTCAGGAAGTTCTGGGTGATGAAGGCGATGTGGGGAATCAGGGTGAGGGAAATATCAAATATAATTTTGGTACAAGGTACTGGGCAGATGGTAATGTCATTGTCTGAGCTGAGGAATTCTGTGGGAAGAGCAAAATTTTTCCTGGGTGGCAATGGTGGGGTGGGCTAAGAAGGGTGATGAGTTCTATTTTGGACATGTTAAATTTGCAATGCCTCAGAAACACTCAAATGGTGATGTTAAGTAGGTTGGCTATATGCATCAAGAATAGAAGAAGTGTGGCTAAAAAGAGAAAGTTGGAGTAGTCATTTATATAAATGGCAACTGAAGTCATGGGACTAGAAAACACTGCCTAGAAAGAAAGAGCAAAGTGAGATGAAAAGATGGTCCAAGGCTCAGCTCTGATGTGTGTGAAGATTTTTAAAAAGACAGGCAGAGGAGGAGGATAATATGAAAGGAGGTTAGGGAGAATCTAGAGATGAGAAGGAAATCAGAAGAATTTGACAATACAGAAATCAAGGAAGGCAGAATTCCAGTGTAATAGATTAAATGAAAGTTCACCAAAATATATGTATGGCCTGCAGCCACCAGAATTTAGAAGAGGCAAAGAACAGATCCTCCCCTAAAGCCTTCAGAGGAAGTGCAGTTCTACTGATTTGGTATACTGGCTGATTTTGGAATACTGGCCTCCAGAATTGAGAAAGAATCAATTTTGTGTTTTAAGCCATTAGTTTATGGGTAATTTGTTTTAGTAACCACAGAAAATCAACACATTTCCAGTGAAGTGGGAATGCTGAAGACTGCTAAAAGGTCAAAGAAGAAGAAAGCTAAGGAGCATCCACAGAATTAGGAAATTGGAGATTTCTGATTACCTTAATAAGAGCAGTTTCCATGTAGAAAAATAAGGGGGAAAGTCAAATGGAAGTAAGCTGAAATGCAGGTGACAGCATGTGTGAAGTAACTCTTTCAAGGAGTCCAGCTGCCAAAGAAAGCATGGGCAGAAACTGGAGGAGTGAGAAGTCCACAGAAACTAAGTCCACAGAAACTAACACTGAAAAGGCCAGTGGCATGTTTAGGCATTCACAGAAAGGGTCTAGTAGAGAGGGAGAGGCTATAAACACAAAAGAGAATACACAACCATCCTCCAAAATACAAATGCCTAGGATTCTTAGTGATAGATGACTGCAGGGTGAACATTAAATCAGAGCAGCAGGAAAAAGAGCATGGGGAGACGGATTTGAACCATACAAAGTCATAGGAAACATCACTAGCCTATGGTAGGTGATTTCACTTGCCTGGTGGCAGATATGCTGTCTCCCAAGTATGTTTCCCTAACTGGAACAGTTGCTGAATTAACCTGTCAAACTCCAATTCTCCAACTTTCTAATTAGCCTTTCATTTCCTCTTCTAATTTTTTGCAGGGTCATATCCCCCCACCACCACACATTTTTTCTTGGGTGGCAATGGTGTTGGGGGGTGGGACCTATGTAAAGCTACTTAGGCAATACAAGAAATAACTTTATAAAGCCTTTAAAATCATGTGGAACATATTTTTATATGCCATGTTATACTTGGCACTAAATTAATTTGTCTCTTTATTTGAGAAGTGTTCTTTTAACTAAGTAAATAAACTCATCAGATTTTATCCATCATTTGGTGGAGGATTTAAGGAAGACAGAAGGCAGGGAGAGTAGTGCAACTGTCATAAGGGTGAGGGAAGATAAGTGAGATATGTATAGAGATTAAAAATCAAGTTCTAAATTAATCTCTAATTAGAATGATTTTGTCACTGGGTGTGGTGACACACGCCTATAATCCCAGCAACTCAGGAGGCTGAGGCAGAAGAATATTAAATTCCAGCCAACCTGGGTTATTTAGCAAGAAGGAAGGAAGGGAGGGAGGGAGGGAGGGAGGAAAAAAAAGCTGTAGATAAAGCTCATTGGTAAAGCACCTCTATCTCCAATCTCCAGTAGTACTGTTAAAAAGAAAAAGAAAGAAAGAAAGAAAAAGATTTTTGTTCCTGGTATTCCCATTTCACTCATTCACGGAGCAGCAGCTGCCAAATTTTTAATAGAAAACAAGTAGGTAATCACCCTGCTAAGCTTTTCTATGTTGACCTCAGTGCACAAATGCTATATTACTTATCTTCATATGATACAAAAAGAGTGCTTACAAACAAAAATGTTAGTGAGTGTTAAACACACAGAAAACTGAATTTACCTGCAATAAGAAGTTGACAAGAAGATTCTGAAAACATATCAGTTGACAAGAAAGTCCAGAAAAAGAGCAACAGCCAAGCACAGTGGTGCACACCTGTAATCCCAGGGGCTCGGGAGGCTGAGGCAGGAGGATCATGAGTTCAAAGGCAGTCTCAGCAACTTAGGGAGACCCTAAGCAACTCAGCAAGACCCTGTCTCTAAATAAAACATAAAAATGGGATGGGGCTGAGCTCAGTGTTTGAGAGAGAGAGAGAGAGAGAGAGAGAGAGAGAGAGAGAGAGAGAATTTATGTGATCCCTAATAACAAAAAATATAAAAACAAGGGTAAATTACAAATAGAAGCATCATTTAAATTAAACTTGGCCTGGTGGGGTGGCTCATGCCTATAATCCCAGTGGCTCCAGAGGCTGAGGCAGGAGGATCACAAGTTCAAAGTCAGCCTCAGCAAAAGGAGGGTGCTAAGGACTCAGTAAGACCCTGTCTTTAAATAAAATACAAAATAGGGCTGGGGATGTGGCTCAGTGATCGAGTGCCCCTAAATTCAATCCGGGGTACCACCCCCCCTAAATTAAACTCAGTGCTGCCAGATTAGAAAGACAATAGCAATTCGATAAATCTCTTTTCTATTAATGGTATGATGTATCCTGTACTATTCAAGGGCTGGGGACATAGCTCAGTTGGTAAAGTGCCTGCCTCGCATGTACAAGTCCCTGGGTTCAATCCCAGCACCGCAAAATCCAAGCAGTAACAAAAATAAAACAAAAAACAGACTCTGTCTTATACTATTCGATAAATTTGCCCCATTGATGAAATGAAATCTGAAAATCTGACACAGGCATTCTGAGAAGAATGACAACAATGAACTTTATTAAGGCTGAGAACTTCATTAAGGCTGGTTCCCTGGACCAAAGCCAAGAAAACAAAACAAAAAATTTTAATCAAATAGGATTAAAAAACATATGGCAAATGGCGAGAAGGCATTCAGTGATTTTCAGTCTCACAAGTACATCAGATCACTTGGAAGCTTTTCCACAACCATACTGTCATGTGTTCTGAATTGTTAGGCCAGAGTCAAGGCCCAACATTTGTATTTTTGCTCAATAATTTGCTATAGGTAATTCTGATGGGTAGAAAGACTAAAGATGACTAAAAACAATTCTTCCAATAAAGTGGCAGACTGTGTGGAATAGTACAAATTCTAATTACCCTAATTTCTACATCAGCAGTTCCCAAATTGGTGTTCTACTAATTCTCTTTGAAACAAACACAATCCACATATACATGGCTATGTAAATTCAGTGCTCTGAGAAGTCCTTTTAAAGCATTTCCCAGTTTTATTTACCCAATTTATTACATTTATTTATTTATTATCTATTAATGCGTGGTGACTGAATCCCATCCAAAATTAAGGTTTTGAAACTTAAAGCCAAGAGCTGAGCTGTGAGGAGGTGATTAGGCTCCACCCTCTTGAATGGAAATAAGGCCATTATAAAAGCAGCTTCACACAGAATTTGACTCTTTTGCCCTTCTGCTGACACAGGGATTCACTCCTCCAGAGGATACAAAACACCATCTTGGAGGCAGAGAGCAGCCCTCACAGAAAACCGGACTTGCTGTTACCATGTCCTAGGGATATTCTGTAATGTTAGTATTACACTATGAGAAATGTACACAAAATAGACTCCATAAAGCATTTAATGGCACTTCCAAAGGTAGAATCAACAGATTTGCCAACATTTGGTGACTCTGTACCCAGACCTTCCTTCAAACTCTACTCCTCCCACTGAAAGGCAATCCATCTTCCTTCCAGAACATCAAATGACAGTCAGCACAGTATCCTTCTTAACTTCTCCAGATCCAGCTCTAAAGAGTTATTACATATTATTAACAGGGGGAAATACTTGAAGTTTGTAAAGATAATATTAATAAAAACATTTATATGGGAAAATTATTACATATAATAACTTTCCTCATCAATAAGTGTACAAATGTCTTAAGACTGACTATGACAATTTCAACTTGTTTTATCAGAAATACCACAATAGGAGGTCTCTGTGCCTAAGTTTCTCCTAGTTTGGCCTCCATTTTATATTTGATTGATTTCACATATATTTGAGACAACATTACTCATTATTCAGTTTGGGAATAGTCTATTTATCATCTTGAAAGCTTCTTGAGGGCAAGAAAGAAGTTGGCACCCACCAGTCCCCAATAAATAATTTGTTGATTAACTGCTGTTTCTAGAATTCTGTATTCTAAATCTCATTATTCAGGCAGGAAGCCCATACCCTTAGGGGCAAGGATCTGTAGCTGAGCACTCTTCATGGGGTATGAACAGCTATTCCCCATGGCCAGTGGCAACCCCATTCTGGAATCTGTTTTTGACAGGTTAAGTTATTCAAGGTGGAAAATCCCCCACTTCCAGGAAATTCTGAGATAGTCTTATTCACTATTAGCACTTAATAACACCAGGTGGCTATAACATTCTCATGAATTGTGGGTTAGGCATAATAGTTTGCCACAGTGGAACTATCTAAACTGGAAGAAAACCAGGGATTCCTACAAAAAAAGGGGAACCATTTTCATTTTATTTGATATACTTTTGGTAAAAAAAAAAAAAGAATTGGTTTGCCATAGCAAAGTGGGAAGAGGGGAGCCAATCAGCCTAAATACCTATGTAATGTGAGAGAGAAAACAGCATGCACTACAAGTCTATTCAGGAAGGGTAATAATTTGGGGTGGGAGAAATTTTTTGTAAGTTAAATTGGCTGGGTGAAGTAGCACACACCTGTAATGGGAGGCTAAGGCAAGAGGATTCCAAGTTTGAGGTCATCCTGGGCAACTTATTGAGATCTTGTCTCAAAATAAAAAATACAAAGGGCTGGGATGTAGGTCAGTGACAGAGAGTTTGCCTAGCATGTACAAGGCCCTGAGTTCAATCCTCTGCACAGGTGGGGGAAAAGGTAATTTGTTGGAGAAATGTGAGACCAAGTTAAGACAGAACTGTTCCTGGGAGAAAAGGGAATGTTTCTCTGGCTAACAGGGGCACAATGCTGGAGCACAATGAAGAAGAAAAGTCAAGAACAATATGTTTTAGAGACTGAAAGGCTTCACACTATGTAATAATAACTACACTTGAAGACTTTCTACTTGCCCATACAGAGCTTAGGAACCCATGGATTTTTTTTTTTTTTTTTTTTTTTTTTTTTTTTTTTTTGGTGTGGAGGTTTGAAGAAACAGAATTTTACATCTAAGTTGTAAAGAGGAAGCTAAAATAGCTCATGAGTTGAGAAAGCATTCAAGGCAAATTCCCCCAGACCTCTAAGCAAAAGAGAAGACCCACTAAATAGTCAAATTACATAGAGAAAAAAAGAGTAATTTACCCAAAAGCAAGGAGAAAGAACAAAAATAAAATAATAACTCTTCTAAGAAATTCACTAACTATTCTTTTAATCTTTACAACAATCCTATAAGGCAATGGCTGTTATTGTCTCATTTTTTTCCCCAGTGAATTGTCTATTGTTCAGAGATGCATTAAATACCTTGTGTAAGGTACAATATTGTAAATGTCACAATTGGAGCTTAACCTTACATCTTTCTGAGCCAACCCCAAAACCCAGGCTCAGAACCACTACCCACTTCAATTCCAAAATGCCTTTTTTTTTTTTTTTTTTTCAAAATGCTAAGTTTCGGGCTGGGGATGTGGCTCAAGCAGTGGCGCGCTCACCTGGCATGCGTGCAGCCCGGGTTCGATCCTCAGCACCACATACAAACAAAGATGTTGTGTCCGCCAAATACTAAAAATAAATATTAAAATTCTCTCTCTCTCTCACTCTCTCTTAAAAAAAAACAATGCTAAGTTTCACTTTTTTAAAGAAAAATATTATAAATGCAGGTGGTAGAATCAGGCTGAAGAAAAATTATATTCAACAAAAATACTGAGGTCTTTGGAAGAAAAAGGTGAACAGGTCATATAACCTGCTAGTATGTTTAAATCAAAATAAATAATATTCCCTACCATACACAAATAAAATCCATTTAATTTGAAGCTTGCTGGTACATTTAGGAAGAGAAAGCAGACCCCCAAAAGGTCTATAATCCCTTATGCACAATTTCAATATCCAAACTCTAAAAACTAAAAAAATTCATATAATTCATGTGAAAACTTAGCTGACAGTAAAACTTAAAGTGAACTGATAAGAAACTATGTACAGACTTTTTTTTTTTTTTTTTTTAAAGAACCGCTTATAGGGCTAGGGCTGGGGCTGGGGCTGAGCGGTAGAGTACTTGACTAGCATATGTGAGGTCCTGGGTTCGATCCCCAGCACCACATAAAAATAAGTAAAATAAAGGCATTGTGTCCAACTACAACTAAAAAATAAATATTAAAAAAAAGAAACGTTTATAAACCAGGGTTGATTTATCTATCTATCTATTTATTTATTTATTTTGTGCAGTGCTGGGGATTGAACCCAGGCTTTGTGCATGAAAGGGAAGCACTCTACCAACTGAGCTATATCCCTAGCCCCTATGTACAGTCTTTATTTATCCCACTTAGTATAAAAAACTTTTGCTTTGCTTGAATGTATTAATGTGTGTGGAAAAAAGTGTTGCCCCAGACCCATGCAGCACTATACAAGAGAGAAAGTGTCTTTCTAAAACCTGGAAATTTCTCAATTCTGAATCTCATCTGGTCAAGGGGCTCAGACTCTCTATGGATCAGTATTCAAAAGCATTTAAAAAATAATTTCCAAGAATGATTAAATCAGAGGCATTCAATCTCCATGATTTCATAAACCAGTATGTTTTTGATACTATTTGGGGGGCCAGACATAGTGGCACATGCCTGTAATCCCAGCAATTTAGGATGCTGAGAAAGGAGGATCACAAATTCAACGCTAGCCTCAGAAACTCAGTTAGGCCCTGTTTCAAAATTAAAAATAAATAAATAAAAGTGTTAGAAATGTAGCTCAGCATAAAGTGCCCCTGGGTTTAACCCCCAGTACTGGGGGCGGGGGGGAAGAAGAAGAAAATATTTTGAGAGAAACACAGGATTAGAACTTTTCAAAAACTAGGTCAAGAGAGTAAAAGCATCCTATCAACATCATTTTATAAAATACTATTTTAACAATAAAATACATAAAGTCTTAATTCAGTGCAAATGACAATTCATTAAATTGAATAAATTAAATTTTACAAAAACACTATGTGGTCCTTATTTTCTTATTTCAGGGCTGCTTAAAATTCACCTGAGACCAACACTGGTCTGATCTGAGGCATAGTGCCCAGCTATAAAACTGTCTGAAGAAGTTGTTACAATGCAGATAACCAGGCATCTCTAACCTAGGAGGTAATAATTCAGATGGTTTGGGATACAGCCTCCCCCATACACATCTAGATTACTTTTTAGAAAACTCCTGGGTTGTTTATGATGTGCAGACAAGCTTCAGAATCACTGGTCTAGTCTCTACTCTCCTTTTCCTCATCTAAGGAATACCTTCTCTAAGGGTATAAAGGGAACCAAACAGGAATGTTTCTAGGTAGGGAATCTGCCCCACCCAGTGTTTGCCATACAGTTATTCCTCTGAACAGTCCAGGCTGGACCAGCTGGTCAATTTAAAAACTGAAGCTATTAGCAGTGGAACAACAGGAATTAGAGAGTTGACAAGCAAGAAAAACTTGTTAAAGCACATCGCCTCTATAAAAAGGTGTTGCTCCCAAAGTTTTCTCTCTTCAACTCAAAGATTTTACAACATATAATGCCTAAATTTAGCACAGATGTCTTTGTCTCGAGCTAAAGAAAAGTAAACAAGTAATTTTAAAAAATATGTGCATTGTATCTACACGTGCATGTATGTATGTATATGTGCATTTGTATGTATATTCGTATATACCCATCTATTCCTTAATAACTGCTTCTAGTTTGTAGTTTTTATGCCAGGTTTATGATTTGGGCCTTCATTTTTCAACTTCAAAAAGATGATCAGAATTATTAGTATTAGCTCAAACAATACAAAGGACAAATCACAAAAATATGAAAAATCCACAGCACACTTGATGTTTTGTGAAGCATACTACATTCTCCAACAATCCAGGAAGGTAATTCCAGTGATTTGTCTCTTTCTGAAAACGTTTCTCTTATTATCTCAAATTAGTATTAAAATCCCTAAAACCTAACAATAAACATAGCTAGTATCTTTAAAAACACATAAAGCTTTGAATTTAACAAGCACTCAAAGCCTTTTACCAGTTTAAAAAAAAAAAATCAGGCCTTTCTAAACTAGCTTAAATGCTAAATGATGGAGGACACAGAAGGGACATCTAACTCCTATTCCCATGGGGTTACATCACTAAATCCTATTTACTAGAGTCCCCTGTTCTGTCTAACCAAACACAGCACTATGCTGGCAGCGAGGGTTGAATCTTTCATGATTTGCCCCATAACCTGTGTGTTCCCAGAAACTAAGCTTTCTTTTAGAACAAGATTTTTATGAGTCATATTTAGTAAACGGTGGTGATTCTTAAAAATTTACTATGTGAACCAGTGGCATCAGCAAAAACTTGTTAAAAGCAAATTCTCAGGCCCCACCCTAGACATGCAACTCTGGGGTGGGGCCTAACAACTTGTATTGTAACAAGCCCTGCAGGTGATTCTGATGCACGCTCAAATTTGAGAACCTCAGGTATGCAACAGATAGAAAAATACCTTCCTTCTCTAGGTCAAAAGCCAAGCATTCTCTGTATTCTATTTTGATATCAAATAAAGATTTCCAATTAAAATACATAATCTCCTTATTACTCCCAGCCTCCTTTCATTGAAAGTGTTTTATTTTCATTAGTTAAATAAGCAAACAAACTGCTACCAGAGATTTACTCGGGAAAGGGCACTTTTCCCTTCCAGACTGATCTTACACAGCAGTACTGTTTCATCCTCTTACATCTAAAGTTCTAAACAAGTATCTTCATCATGTGAATCTCAGACATTAGAAATTCTATAATGAAACATTAACTAGGTCTGAACATACCAAATTTACTAGAGAAGAAAAGTGGAATCATTTGCTATATTTCAGAACTGCATTCAACAGGAAGTTAAGATTTCAAAAGTTTTCACAATTATACTACTTCCAAGTTAACAGAATTAAACCAGAATACCGTATTCTTAAAAACTTCTAGTCCAGCAAAGTTTTACTGCATTACTTCTTGCTTTCAGTGGGGATAAAGCAGAGCGCTCACAGGCACATTGTAGTTCTGTAGTCTTGCAGGTACACAAACAGTTACATGTGTTCAATATTAAACCAAAGGTCCTCTAAGCCTTCAGATGGTGTTAATAACTCAACACCAGCACCAAAGCCTAAACAACAAAGAGACATGAAGAACACTGCTAGCAAATAAAAGTAGATTCACTAGAAAACCACATTCTGTTCTGCCAAAATTATCACATAAAAACTTTACTTCCCTGAGGTAACTGCATTTTAAAGAGTAGGCAAGACAAGTCTATAGCTCACATTGCACCTAGTTTCCAAATACAGGCAACTGTTTCAAAGCACACACACAAAAATGAAGAGAACATTCTAATTATTTGTATATAGGTAGCTCAACACACTAAACTGAACAAACATTAGCACAAAAGAAAACTACAATCACAGAATGATTTCCATGCTACAAACGTGACTGCAAATAAAACACGAGCAAATAAAATCAAGCAATTTATTTAAAAACAAAACCACTTTAAGTTCGGCCCAGAAATTCAACAATAGCCATTAACAGTTAGAAATTTTAAAAAATAAATACTATCATATTAACAAGAAAAAAACAAAAACAAACACGATCATCTCAGTAGTTGCCAGAAATGTGTTTAATAAAATTCAATGGGCTGGAGGTGTGGCTTAATTTGACAAGGCCCTGGGTTAGATCACCAGCACCACAAAAACAAACAAAAAAAACAGAGCCAGGCCTGTGGTGCACGCCTGTACTCGCAGCTCTAGGGAGGCTGAGGCACAATGATCACAAGTTCAAAGCCAGCCTTAGCAATTTAGCAAGACCCTAATCAACTTATCAAGGCTCTGACTCTAAATAAAATACAAAAAGGGCTGGGGATGTGGCTCAGTGGTTGGGTGCCCCTAGTACCAAAAACAAAACAAAACAAAAACCAAAGAAACCCCCAAAACCCAGGAATAAGTAAAATCATGCTTTCCTGTCTTTAATGGAAGACAGGAAAAAGATTAGAAATATCAACTATTATAACCACTAATTAATTCTAGTCAATTGGTCCATCCAATGCAACTAGTCAAGAACACAAGATAATAGGTATCACTATTGGAAAGAAAGAGGCAAGATTATCCTATGTGCAAATATGATTTTGATTTTTCAGCAAGACTAAGAATCAACTGGTAAACTATTAGAAATAATAGAAGCTTAGTAACAAGACTGGCTATAAAATAAACACAAAAATATATAAAGCACTTAGTTCAATTTATTTTATAAATAAAAATAAATACAAAAAATTAATAGTATTCATATAAACCAATAACAACCAATTAGAAGAGATAAAAGAATAAAGCAAAAGCATTCTTTTTCCCTAAACTGAAACAATTTTTGCTGTAGGATAATTTAAAAATTTATATTAAAAGCCCTAAAGTTGTTTTATAGTCTTTTCCTACAGACATTCTACGTCTGAGAATTCAACCCAAAAATACTTTCTCAAGTCTGCTAAAATGTACAATGAAATTCCCTATGTGGCGATGGGGGGCAATGGTGAACATAATATAAATCCAGCTATTAGAATGAGACAGGCTTAATATGATGGTGCACACCTGTAATCCCAGCAGCTTGGGAGGCTGAGGCAGGAGGATTGCAAGTTTGAGTCCAGCCTCAGAAATCTAGCAAGGTCCTCAGCAACTCAGTGAGACCCTGTCTCAAAAAAAAAAAAAAAAAAAAAAAAAGATTGGAGATGTGGCCCAGTGGTGGAGCGCCTCTGGATTCAATCCCCAGTACCACACACAAATGATGATGTCAGGGTATAGATACCACCATTAAATTATAACCAAACTATAGTGAGAAAAAGACTATACATCATGATCCTCCTTGTTAAAAATGTTTACATGCATAGAAAAGGTCTAAAAAACAAAACAAAAAAGTGATTTGGGTGGCAAAATTAAAGATTATATTTCTTTATATTTTATCTTAAATTATTCAAGGAGAATATTGCTTCCTTTATAATCAAGGAAAAATGCTATTTTCATTTATACATGTGTGTGTATGTAGATATTTAAATCTCCTTTTTCTTATTTTTTCTCATGTATGTGTCACATGTAGGCTCCGGGGCTTGAATTCCCTCCTCTTGAGGTAGATCAGCCCACTTTTGAAATGTGCACTACACAAAGTTGCCTTAGCTTCATTTTTTAAATAAAGGTCCTATGGTAGTACCACAGAGAAAACACAATTAGGTAAATTTAAATTGATTAAAAGTGTGATTGCTGTAGAATATTATATGTAAATATATAAAAATACAACTGAATATCAAAAATAAAAGTCACCATTAAAATAATACCGACTACAGTCTGGAAACATTTTTGTTTTATTTTATTGCTCTCAAAAATATTTTAAAAGTATACAAAACTGAGGGAAAGAAGTAAAAAAGACTGTCTCTCCATTTCCTAGGGTAAATCTTCCCATCTTTGCTGTTTCTGCTATGTATTCACTGATACCAAAAAGACTAGCAGCCCCCAGATCCTTTCTTCTGATTTCTAATAACTTCATGTCATTCACTCACTCACTCACTTTTAAAAGGTAATACAAACACATAATTCCAAAAAATTAAAATATAATATATGCCTCCATACAAACATAATGGCAAAATCTCATTTCTACTCTTATTCTCCTTCCACAGATAAACACTTCAATTGGTTCCTTATATGTCTTCAGAATTTTTTTTTGCAAATATGCATGTATATTGTACTGTTCTCTCTCAACACAAAAAAGTAGTATACTAAAAACTCAATATATATTAGAGGTCTTCTATATCAGAACATAGGTCTTTTTTACTCTTCTTTAAAAGTACACAATATTCCATGGTTTGGATTTTCCAATTTACTTAACTAGTTCCCTCTGATGGATACTGAAGTAATCTCTACCATATAAACAATAATGCCAAGTATAACCACCTACACACATCTAATTCATTTCTAATGTCTTTGATGAAGCCTCTAAAATGGTTCAGGAGATGAAATCATCATAAGGTTACAGGTTCACTAGGCTGAAAAGTGCCCCTTTTCTATTTCTCATTATGTACAGTAATATGTAGTAATTATACCCTTAGGGGATTTAGCTCATAAAAGTGAAATGACTAAATAGAACACACAGAATAAACCCATTTCTATTAAAAATACATATATATTTATGTATACACATGAATATACATGTAAAGTATAAAATATATCCATCAAAACATTAACCATTGATTCAGGATGATAGGATCTAGGAATTACTTTGTAGTCCCCCCCACACTTTTGCCGTTCAGTGATTTCTATTTACAACAATAAGAACAGACTACTTCTGTTTAAAACAAAATAAAATGTTAATTCAAATTAAGCTGGATATATTTCTTTTATCTGCCTTATATTTGTATACTGCTTCAGAGGGTTCAGTATCATCCTCAGCACTTTATATATTATTAACTGCTCCTTTTTCTTGATTTAGATAGCATTTTATTAAAAATCTCTATTATCTCACTTGTCATAAAACAAATCAGTTGTTCATTCATCTCTTTTGCTTGCCTGTGAACTCCATGAGTAAGTCTCACTATATTTTCAGCATCTTGAATAGTACATGTCCCACAAGAGATTCATACATGGTAAAGAAGTAAATTATTTCACTACAATATAGTAGTTCCAAGAATTCAACATCCTTATAGATACCATGCCAACAATCTGAGAAAAACTAGCACCAGTTACTAAGCAGCACCATGGTTTACTCAGTTGTGACATACCCTCTGGTCAAGTTTTTTCAGCCTACCAGTAGTGTTCCGTAAACTTCATCTTTTTCTATCTGTGCCTTTGCATCTGCTGATCTCTCTTTGGAATGCTGTCTTAAGGTTTCATTTACCTAGAGAACATTCCCACTCATTCCTTAAGAATGAGTTCAAGGGCTAGGGATGTAGCTCTGTGGTAAAGCCCAGGCTTAGCAACATGCAAGATCTGTGCTTCAATACCCACCATGGGGGCAGGGGAGGACTGAATCAGCTTAAACAATACCTTCTCTGGGAAGCCTTCTATATTCATATCCTTTCAGGAAGAGTTGAGAATTCCCCAAATTCGATATTTCTGTATCTTTTACTATGTATAAGCCTCTGAACTAAGTGCCAAGGATAGAAAGACAAGGCTGTGGATCCTGCCCTCATGGAGCTCATAGTCTATAAGACAGCCATATGAATAATCACATTATAAGACATTAAATGCAACACCAAGAAGAAGATATATTGCATATTTGACATGTGTCAATTACTTTTTTTGTAGATGCCTTATTATCTTTGATCATGCTAGAAGGCATTTGAATTGGAAAGAAGACTGAAACTCTAAGACTGCTGCCCCTAGATAGGGTCTGAAGAACTGTCTCTAAGGAGTTTTATATATCCTATAGTTGTCAGACAAATAATATATGAAACCAACCCTGTTTCTTTGGCTGAAAGAAAGGAAACCAGGGCTCAGCGCTTCAACTTAGGACATAATACAGGTTGAACTTGAGGAAGATCAATAACCAAGAATATGGCTTGGCTCAAAATTCTGCCTAGTAGGGTCCTCCATTTTAGGAAGTTTCATTTTATTTGGACAGACAAATCCAATCAGATTATTTTCTTTTGGAAAATACAATCATTGGGTGAACAAAGTAAAAAAAAAAAAAAAAAAAAAAAGCAGGTGCTAGAGCTCAAATCCTATCCTAAATACTGTTGAGTTAGTGTTCCGTGAGGTTTTAAAAGCTCTAGAACTGAGAGAAAATATGGATGCTTGAAATTATTTCCCATTCAAATTTACATTTACTACTCAGCACCAAAGGTAATATGTGTGAGCCTCTTCCCTGAAATCTAAAAAGTGTTTAACATGTAATACATATACATATGAAATCAGGCTCAAAATTCCAAGAACTTGATCAAATTCACCCACCTGATAGACAGAAGAGACAGAATTCAAAGACCATGATTCTACAATATCCCACCAGTTACATGGGCAAATGATCTCAAAATCAACAAATGACAAGTACAGATTGACACAGGTCAATGGAGAGAGGCTCAAAGGGAAAAGTTTATTCATAAGAGTAGAACAGATATATTCTGGAAGTATACTTGGGAAGGTAACATGAGAAAGAGCACACCAGGTGTCACCTTGCTCAAGGTAATTAATAATTTCAACCTGGACCTCCCTCTCCAGATTTATTAGCTGTCTTTCTAACTCAAATATAAGATCCACATAGCAAGAATTTAATCTCTAGCTTGGCTTATAATAAGTACTTACTAAATATATGTTGATTGAATAAATAAGTGAACAAATTATCAAAGAAGCTAAAGGAACATTCCACAGAGAATCTGGGGAGGGTACCATGAAATGGTCTCTAAGGATCACTTAGAAGCATGGTTGATCCTCACTATTTGTGGATCTCATATTTGCAAATTCATTTACTTACTAAAATTTATGTGTAACCCCAAAATTAACAAGTGGTGCTCTTGAGGTCTTTCCTGGATAAGTATACAGTGGTGAAAAATCTACTGCCTCTTGAATACATTTCAAGCTGAAGTCGAATAGGTGACATGGCTCAAAGATTCAGCTCTCATATAGAGATGACCAGAGGACAGACAGTAGGGGGCAGTGCAGTGCAAGAAGCTCTAGCTATAGGGCCAACTGGGATAAGGTTTGAATCAACTTTGGCACCTGTTAGTGAGAAGGCCCCAGGCAAATCCATGAACACTTTTGAACCCCATTTTATAAAAGTCTATTTTGCAAAATAAAGAAATTAGAATCTATCAGGATGGGTTGTTTTTAGGTTTAAGATTATAACCTATGTGAGATAGGTAGGTTCAGGAAATGGCACTGTGGGAAGTCTAGAGCAGTGAGAGATGAGGCCAGAACACAGTGCCACAGTGCTTCTCTGTATCCTGTACACACCCTGAACTGCAGAACCTCTCTTTGCATTTAATTCTTGGTTTATAGGTTTATCCTCCACCAAACTGAGCACCTCAAGGTCAAGGTCTCTAGGAAGAAACATAGCTATAGTCCTCTGAAATTTGCAAAGGATAACTATTAAGCACAAACATACCTGAAAAGACTTTACAAAAATAATGTTGTTTTTCACCTGCAGTCTTATATCAACTCACAATAGTGATCAACTCAGAGATCTGCAACTTATCCGGGGGTTTTCTTTGATGGCTGTTATAACTCTGACATAAATTATTCGGAATACCTGGGCATTTGTTAGTTTTAAGACCGTGCTCTACTGAGTGTAATTTATTAACAAGACTCAAACATATGATCCATTAGACAACTTATCACCTCAGAGTAAAGATTGCTTCGAATTCACTCTTATCTTTCTTTATACAAGATAAACTCTTACCATAAGTAAAATATAGGGAAGCATATTTATATATCTTACAAGTAGAATAAGAAAAAAAATTTTTTCTTTTCACAAAAGCTTTACAAAATCCTGACCCAAACACAGTAAACATGATGTTAGACTCACAGCTTATATTTCTTCACTGAGACCTGGGAAAAACAATTCCATTTTATGTAAAATCATAAAACTAAGAATTATGGAAATGAATAGGGTTTTGTACACGTGTATATGCTCGCTCCTCTCATACACAAATAGCCTAAGAGGCCTATCAGTCTTAACTCAATATGCTCTCATTTCCTCCAAATCCTCACAGCTCAATATCTAAATTAATATTTTCAAACTTCTAAAATTTAAATCAAAATTAAGAGTGGTTAGTTTTTCCCTATAAAACTCTTGGCATAATTTTATTTAGGGGGCTGGAATGTAACTCGGTGGTAGAGCACTTGCCTAGCATACTCACCTGGGTTCAAATGCCAGCACTGCTAAAATAAATAGTACAAGATAGTGTGAAGTATAATCTATAAACATATGGCCAGAACTAACACTACTGGAAACCAAGCAGCTATACTATGAAGGTGAATACAAAGGTGAAAAGAGACTATGGAATGTTGTTTTTAAACAGATTCAATGCTGTTATTATCCATTCATAGGTTGGGTGTGATCAAATCCCATCGTGCAGTACAACTAAAGTATGTCCTATATTTTATGATAGGATAGCCAGGCCCTTAACTGGAAACACTGACGCTTTAGTTAAGCTCTTTAAAGTATAATCCAATTCCATCTACTGAAAAAATAATACATTTTAGGTCTGTTGCTGCCATAGGCCCCTTTCACCTGCATTTTCAACAATTATCATCAAAAGAACTGTATCGGGACAATGATCCTAAAAGGCTATAACGATCAAATGCCATCTTAAAGGAGGCAAAAATAATTTACCTTTAACAAAGCGATTAAAGTTCCCAACCTTGCCAAGTTGCCAACCTTCCCTGTTCAGTGTATTCAGTGTATTCCGCCTCTTTCCAGTTCTTCTGTCTCTCTTGCGTTCACCTTCCAGCTGTCTGGAAGAAGCAAGTGGAAAATGTTAGTTTCCAAGAAAAATGAGAATGAAATTTAGGGGGTGAGAGGGTGATGGACTCACTCTCAGAAAACAAAGCATAAGAGAAGCAGCCAGGGTTTCTAAGTTAAATTAGGTATGAAGAATGAGGAGGGCTGGGGTAAAGGTGGAGGGAGTAGAAGATAGGCAGAAAATGCGCGGGGTCCAGCCAATGGGGGAGGGGTAAACGCGCAACTCCTCCTCGCTCTCGCCCCGGGGAGAGGGCGGGGGATGCAGCAATGGTCAATTTGCGCTACTAGCAGTGGTGCACCGGGATAGTGAGGGGGCCCACATGTCCGAGAATTCGGTCCGAGCGTTAGAAAGGGACTGAGGAGACTCAGGAACTTGGGTGGGAGAGAACAGAGCACCTGCGCGGAGAAAAAAAAAAAAAAAAAAGGACTAAAACCCTCTACTGCTCCCCAGAGATACAGGGTGACCCAAGCGGACGTCCCTTCTTGCTGAAAGGTGCAACGTGTGACCCCGCGGGCTTTCCCTCCCCACAGGTGTTCGGGTAGGCGCGCGCCGCCCCTTACAGCTCCCACGGCGGTCTAAAAGGGGGCGCAGGACGCCCCTAGATCCAAGGGTCCTTTCCCTTGTAGCTCCGGCACTCGAGCCCACCTGTGCTAACCAGAAGTCCCTCCTCCAGACCGTATTCTGCCACTCCTCGGGGAGCCTAAGCCGTCGCCGCAATGGTAGCAGTCGCCAGGACAGTCTCGGCCTCTAGTACCAAAACGTGAGCCACAGCACGGGAGAAGCGCCACTAACACTCGCCCGGTTACCTCTTACTGCACACTGGCTTCTCACCCCGCCCCCGAATCCAAGCCATTGGTTGCCGGGCACCGCCCCATTCGTCTATTGGACCGAGGAAGATGCCGCTCATTCACCTAGAAGGGCATATGTAGCTTTTATTGGTCTAAATGTGAAGCTGTGCCCGCCCATTCCCTCAGAAGTTTAAGCTTGTGATTGGTCTTAACGTCTGTCCGTTTACTCCCTTAGTTCTTTCCCTCGCGGTGGGGGTTTGGAACGCCCCCCTTGCCGGAGACCCTCCCCCGCACCCCCGACTGATTGACTAAAAGGACGCTGAGCTAATCCGGAATAGGCTTTGGGCCAAGGACGCGTCTGGCCTCCACGTGGGGGAGGAGCCCAAGGCTCAGCTCCTCTGGGTTTGTTTACACGAGCTTTAGCTTTTGCTTTTTGCATTGGCTGAGCCGGAAGCCAGTCCCACCGGGTTTAGCCAATCAGTTTAGCATACAGGAGGCTGGAGGCGGGCTTCAATGGGATTTCCCCTACTGTCAGTTGCCGCGGGAGGAGCTTTGAGCAAGGGTGGCTCGGACTTGGCGCAATGTTTTGTCGCGGAAAATTTAGGAGCTAGGCTCCTTGGAAGACTAGAAGGAATTAGAGGGACGCTTCCACATTTTTAAAAACAAACCTGAGTTATTCAGGTATTTTTTTAAGGCCAACTTATTTTCTCCCTTGGATTTAGGGCGTCCAATCTTAAAGGATTTTGAATTTTATTCTTCAAGAAATAGGAATATCTTTATGGTATATGAGTTTACAGTATATATCTTTGTCTTCTCCCACCCTCTTATGCTGACTAAAGAACTTGACACAAGTAGAGGCTTGGTGAATGAGTGGATAAATGATAATAAAGAGGAGAATTAAATTCAGATTAAATACCATAACTAAATATATTAAATACATATTTAACATTAAATAATACAATAAAGTAAATAAATCCATTTATTTATTCATCAAATGTTATTGAACATCTTCTAAAATGTTCCATACTCAGATCTACGCTTTGGGTATATAAAATGGATAAAAAGAAGATGCACCCCTAGTGCTTATTCTCCGTTAAGGAGAATGCCTAGAAGCAAGTAACCAATAAGGTTTTGTTTTTTTTTTTAACTATTTTTTTTAAGAGAGAGAGAGAGATTTTTTTTTAATATTTATTTAATTATTTTTAGTTTTCGGCAGATACAACATGTTTTTTTGTATGTGGTGCTGAGGATCAAACCCGGGCTGCACGCATGCCAGGCGAGCACGTTACCGCTTGAGCCACATCCCCAGCCCACCAATAAATTTTTAAAAAAAAATTTTTTTAGATGTTGATGGACCTTTATTTTATTCATTTATTTATATGTGGTGCGGAGGATCAAACCCAGTGCCTCACACATGCTAGGCAAGTGCTCTACCACTGAGCTACAACCCCAGCCCCAACCAAAAAGTTTTAAAGTGTTAGGTTGTGGCTAAGTGCTCTAAAGAAAAATACAACAAGTGACAGAATGTTTGGAGGAATGGCTATTTCAAGTGTAAGTTAAAGAGCTGGTCAGTTTAAAAGTCTGTTTGAAAAAAAAACAAAAAACATTAAACCAAGACATGAATAATGTCTAGCATGTACAATTCTAGGATCTCTATTCAAATTGTTTCACATTAATTTTGAAGTTTTATGATTAGGTGTACATCTGTTTAGGATTGCTTTCTCTGTTTTTTTTTTAGTTGTAGATGGACACTATACCTTTATTTTATTTATTTATGTGGTGCTGAGGATCCAAGGAGTGCTCCACACATACGAAACAAGTGCTCTACCACTAAGCCACAACCTCAGCCCAGAATTGTCTGCTCTGTTTTGAAGTTTTGTTTTTATAGATCATTCCTCAGTATCTACTGGAGATTAGTTTCAGGCTCCCCCAAGGATTTTTAAAATCCATGGATGCTCAAATTCCTTAAATTGGCCTTCTGCTTCCGTGGGTACATGAAATTTGCCATTTAAACTATTTTAAGTGTACAGTTCAGTAGCATTAAGTATGTTCACATTTTTACATTTAAATTTTTAGGAAGTGACATACTGTTTTTCAAAATGGTTGCACCACCCATTTTACATTCCTTTGAATAGTGTACAAAGGTTCCTATTTTTCTTCATCCTTGACAACATTTGTTATATTGTGTTTTTTTTTATATTAATCATCTTAATGGTTGGAAATAATATCTAGTGAGTTTGGTTTGAATTTCCCTAATGATTAGTTATGTTGAGCATTTTTTTTCCTGTGTATATCTGTTTTCAAAAAATGTCTATGCAAGTCCTTTGCCCATTTTAAAATCAGATTTGTTTTGTTTTTTGAGTTGTAGGAGTTCTTCAGGTATTCTGGATATTCATCCTCTATCAGATATATGACTTGCAAATACTTTATCCTGTGAGTTGTCTTTTCTCTCTATTGATAGTGTCTTTTAATGCTGGCGGAGTGTTTCTGATTGTGCAAGGACACCATGTGGTTCTAAAGAGCCTGTTTTTTCAAAGCCATAAGATTGCCCAAGTCCCTCTCTTATTATCCTCCTGAAGGCCACCTAGGGAAGGAAGCAGAGGAGGCTATAGCAAGGCTATCATAGAGACAGATTTTAAAAAAATAAATAAATAAAAGAATTAAGCATTTCTTATAGGGTCAAATTTACTTTATCAGACAAAGCTTTAAAGCAAAGTGGAGATCTTTTTGTTTGTTTGTTCTTTTTAGATATACATGACAGTAGAGCGTATTTTGACATATTATATGTGCATGGAGTATAACTTGTGGAGTGGAGATCTTGTTTTGTTTTGTTTTGTCTCCCCTTACATCCCAGAGAGGTTCCTGGGAGAAACCCCGATAAACTGGAGAGGTAAAATAGAGAAATAAGTGGATACACTGGCTGGGCTTTGAAGCATCTGCAGTTACTGTAGAAGCTCTTCTGAACATCTTCACCAACCCAAGGAGCAATGTAAAGAATATTTGGCTCAGTGGGGGGCTCCAAGGGAGAGCTCTTTTGTGACTTCTCTCAAAATTGTTATACTATCCATTTATTCTAGAAACAGGAGGACTTCTACAACACAGAGTCACCAACCCTAGGGAATTTCTCCAAGATCTTTCTATAGGGACACTGACTAACTCAAGATAAATGACCTAGAGATACAGGCATTTGGAGATCCCTAAGAAATGTCTGGGTCCTACCTTATTCCCTATGGTGAAACCAACTAGTCAACAATTATACACAAAGATAATTTATACACAATTTTCTTTATACTGCTGCTTTATTTTCCCAATGTTGGGTCTGGAACATAAACTCTCATACATGCTAGGCAAGGGCAAGCTCTAACACTGAGCTGCACCCCAGTCCCTAGTGCCTTGTTATTTATTTAATTTTTTTGCTACTGGGAATTGAACCCAGGGGCACTTAACCACTGAGCCACATCCCCAGCCCTTTTTATTTTTTATTTTGAGTCAGAGTCTCACTAAGTTACTGAAGCTGCTTTGAAATTGCAATCCTCCTGCCCTAACCTCCCAAGCCACTGGGATTACAGGCATGTGCCATCGCGTCTGGCTAGTATCTCATTCTTTATCATGAATGGACAATGATAATCAGACAATTGAGGAAAGTATCTAACAGGAAAGACAATGATTAAATTAAACACACAGGGAAAAAATAAGCTCAGTGGAAACTGAGACAATGTAAGAAACAAAGTGAAATGAAAAAAGAAGGAAACAAAAAACCCTTTAATTAATATCCTTTAAGGATAAGATGCTGCATCATTAAATGAGAAGAAAATGCTACTTAAAAAATTCAGAAAACAAGAAAGAGTTCTTAGAAATTAAATAAAAACTTAAAATTAGCGTTTTTCATCCAGGCACAGTGGTACAGGCCTATAATTTTCACTATTTGGGGAGTTGAGGTAGGAGAATTCCAAGTTCCAGGCTGGCCTCAGCAACTTAGCCAAACCTATCTCAAATTTTTAAAAATCTTTAAAAAGGCCTGGAGATGTAGCTCAGTGGTAGAGCAACCCTGGGTTTAAGCCCCTGCACTTCCATAAAAAAAATGAAATAAAATAAATTTAGAGTTTTATTTTGCTCTTAAACAGAAGATGCCTGGAAATAAGAAAATGGGGCTCCAACATTCCACACAGCAGGCAGGAACAAGAAGTGAAGAAACTATGTCTCTTCCCTTTAAGGGACTTCCAGGAAGTGTTTCATTTACCATTTCCATTTACACCCACTGCCCGGAACTTAGTCATATGAACAAACTCAGCTGTAGCGGGAGTCAGGAAATTAGTTATTTATTATCAAGTGCTAGTAGTAAAACAGGGATTTTACTATTAAGTTAATAGAAGAGAATGGATATGAATACCACAGAAGAGCTGGAAGATGAAATTGATAAAATATCATATAAAGCCAGGTGCAGGGGTCCATACCTGTAAATCCTAGCAACTTGGGAGGCTGAAGAAGGAGGATTGCAAGTTCAAAGCCAGCTTCAGCAACTTAGTGGGGCCTTAAGCAACTTAGTGAGATCTTGTCTCAAAATAAAAAATCAAAAGGGCTGGGGATGTAGCTCAGTGGTAAAGTACCCCTGGGTTAAAGCCTCAGTACCAAAAAAAAAAAAAAAAAAAAAAAGGAAAGAAAGAAATGTCATATAAAGCAAAATTTAAAAGAAAATTACATGGAAGATAGAGAAGATAATGTAAGAAATGTTCTAGAAGGAGGGGTCGATAAAAATTCTGAAAGGATATAAATTAAATGATACCAAAACATGTCTCATAACTAACTTAATTCCTTAAAAAAATGAACTCAACAACCACCCCACATTTTGAATTTAAAAAGTCCATACCAGTAATATCTAATACTTGCTGAGTTTTAACTGTGTGTCAGGTATCACTTTAAGCAGTTAATATGTATTAATCTTCATATTTGTTCTTCAAAACAACACAGTACTGTTATGATTCCTCCCTCATAAACAGATAAACCAAGGAAAATCATTCTGTTTTCCTGCAGAGGGGGAATGGATTCAGATGTCATACCGATGATGTTCCACGTGTATCAAGAAGGCATGAAGAGGGCTGGGTTTGTGGCTCAGTGGTAGAGCGTTTGCCTAGGATATATGAAGCACTGGAGTTTGATTCTCAGCACCACATAAAAATAAACAAATAAAATAAAGGTATGCTGTCCATCTACAACTATAATTTTTTTAAGAAGGCATGAAGAGTTGCATTATCCATATAATGAGGTTTTCCTGTGTCTCAGGCTTCCAAGCAGGTCAGAAAATGCCTTGAGAGAGATAGAAGGGATGACTGACTTCGGCTTTGTTATTAACTGGGATGGCTGGGGAAAGGGTGTTTGTAGACAGGCTGGGGCTTGGAAGGCAAGAATTTCTGGAAGGAAGCTTTCTTACTGGTTTGTCTACTTATGAGGCAAGAGGGGAAAAGGGAAAGTGGAGAATGAATGCTGTCAGCAAATATGAAAAATGGAGTCAGACTTTTCATTACAAACTCTAATTCAAGTCCAATCATTTGCAAAGCAATAGGGATAAGATGATCCTATAAGTTTCCAGGAATAAGTAGGTCACCTAAGAACAAGTCAGGAATCAGAATGAAACCAGATTTTCCAATGTTGACACAGGAAAACAGAAGCTAGTGGAGGAATGTTTTCAAAATCCCGAGGGATCATTAGTTCTAAGCTACAAATTGGTACCCAGCCATACTATCAATGAAGTGTAAGGGTGGAATAAAGAAATTTTCAGACAATCATAGCCTCAAGAAATTACCTTTCAGGGATCCTTTTATTGGGAGCTTCTGGAAGATGCACACAATACATTGCATATATACATTTTTTGAATTTGTGGGCATGTTTATTGCTGAAGGATGTTCCCAGAACACAGTTTATAAGTACATAATTCTTCAATGTCATTGAAGAATAGACATTAACACAGAAGCACAAGGATCAAGAACAATCAGGAAAGGTGACATTACAAAAATGGACAAAATAAAGTGCCAGTGACGGACTAAAAAGAGAGAGAGAGATGTATTAACTGTCTTACAAAGAATTCATAAGAGCTATTTTTAGAAAGCTCAATGAACTTCAAGAGAAATAATGCAAAATAATGAAATAATGTAAAAATGTGACTAGAAGTGAGAAATACAATAGAAATTTTGAAATAATAAAGAAATATCAAACAGCCTGGAACTAAAAAAAATTACAGTGGATGAAGTGAAAATTGAAAAAGAATCAACAGCAGCATTGATTAAGTCGATGGAAGAATCTTTGGATTTGAAGAGAGATTCCTTAAGGGGAAAGTATGATTAGAAGAATAAAATAAAAAGAAATGAAGAAAGTTTCCAGGATTCATGAGATAACATCAAAAGAGAACGTGTGGGGGCCAATGGCATTCAAGAGGGATCAGAGAAAGATAAAAGGGAAGAAATATTATTTAAAGAAAGAATGTTCCAAACCTGGAGAATGATATATATATCCACATACACCGTGGTCTAAGGTCTGCAATCAGATTCAATCCAAATGAGGGTACACCAAGACATATTGTAATCAAACTGTCAAGGATCAAAGACAAAGAGATAGTTTGAGAACAACAAGAGAAAAAAAGCAAATAGCATAAAAGACGTTAATATACTGCATATACTTTTATTTTATGTACATTTTGATGTTTGACATCTCAAAGGACCTGTGTGGGGAGAAACTGCCCGTCTTGGGGCTAGTCAATTCTTAGGGTCAGCAAAGGGCTCAGCTGAGAGCACAACTTTGATATGCAGACTTTATCTGCCATCTCTATCTGTTCCTACATCCCAAATGGCCATATTCCTCTGCCTGGATCATCCCAGGGTCGGGTACCAGGCAACTAGACACCATCCCTGGAACCCAAAGCCTGCCAAAATTATACAGATTTGCTATTCCTAAACGATTTACCTTACCCTGTGTTTTCCTGGAAACCCCAATTAAGACTTTAAGCTCAGGCTTTCTCCTTGCTTAAAACAATAAAAAGTTATTATCTTACAATTCTGGAGGTCAGAAGTTCACAGCAAGTTAGTTTTTGTTTTGCAGTGTTGGGAATCAAACCTGGGCCTTGAGTATTTCACATGTGCTAGATAAGCACTCTCTCCCACTGAGCTACATCCTCGGCCCCCATAATTTTAGTTTTAATGATCTATAATCAAGCTGTTGGCAGGCCTGAGTGCCTTCTGGAGGCTCTAAGGGAGAACCCATCTCCTTCCTATTCCCATCTTTTAGAGGCCACCTACATCTTTGGTTCATGGCCCCTTCCTCCATCTTAAAGGCCAGCAATGTAGCATCTTTTCTCCATCCAACTTATGCTTCCATCCTCATCTCTTTAACTCTGATTCTTTAGGCTTCCTCTTTTTTTGTGTGTGTGGGGGGAAGGAGGATAGGGAATCGAACCCAGGGTCACTTAACCACTGAGCTACATCCCCAGCCCTTTTTATTTTTGATTTTGAGACAGGGTCTCACTAAGTTTCTTAAGGCCTTGATAAATTGCTGAAGCTGGCCTTGAACTTCTGATCCTCCTGCCTCAGCCTCCCAAGCTGCTGGGATCACAGGTGTGCACCACCATGCCCAGCTTCTGCCTTCCTCTTAAAAGGACCCTTGAAATTAAAATGGGCCCACCGAGATGGTCATCATTATACAAAATATATGTATGAAGATTTGAATTTGGTGTCAACATACATATATACAGAGATATGAAAAACTGTGGTATATATGTGTATTAAGAATTGTAATGCAAAACAAGAGTACATGTATAATGGCATGATTTTAGCGTGAACATACTTTATATCAGAGTTACGAAAAATTGGCTATAAATAGGTAATAATGAGTGTAAGGCATTCTACCATTGTCATGTATGTAATAAATAAATAAATAAATAGGCCCATCGAGTACTCCAGGATAATCTCTCCATCTCAGAATCCTTAACTTAAACTTACAAAGTCCCTTTTATCATGTAAAATTATATATTAATAGGTTTTGGCAATCAGTGTGTAGACATCTTTAAGGGCACATTATCCTAGCTGTCACACAGAGCTAGGGGTAGAGACAGGATTCAAATCTAGGTAATTTTTGCCCAGAGTTCTTACTCTTAACCACTATGTTCTGCTGCCTCTGTATTTACACAGTCATCATCATGTTAATACTGAATGTCACAAAATTCATGATATGACCACATTGGGAGGATAGGGAGTAGGAAAGTATAGATTAAAAGTCAATAGATTATCTGGGCAGGTGACACACACCTATATTCCCAGTGGTTCAGGAGACTGAGGCAGGAGGATCTCAAATTCAAAGCCAGCCTCAGCTGTTGAGAGCCACAGCCAAGTTGGGATGGTGCCTAGCATTTTGCCAGTACTTTTGAGTTCTCGCAGAGTTCCCGTTGAGTTCCGGTCGGGGATTCCTGGAGAGTTCGAGTTGGTTGGTGAAGTTCTGGTGGAGGGAGTTCCGGTTGGTGTGTGGTGTGTCCCGGAGAAGGCCACGTGGGTGGCGTTGGTGGGAGTTCGGAAATAAAGTTTGTTCCTGCTTAAGTGGCTCGTGATTTGTGCCCAGCCAGACTGCGGCACTCAGCAAAAGCGAGGTGCCAAGCAACCCAGTGAGACCCTGTGTCTAAATAAAATACAAAATAGGGCTGGGGAGGTAGCTCAGTGGTTGAGTGCCCCTGAGTTCAATCCCAAGTACCAAAAAAAGAAAAGAAAAAAAAAAAAAAGACCAATAGATTAGATTTAGCCTAAAACTAAAAACTTCCAAGAATAAATATATTTATTATTAAATTATATTGTTATTGATAGTAGTTTATTAGTAGATAAAGATTTTTATATATCTCTCTATATACATATCAAAAGAAGCAGCTTAAAATGTTGAAAAAGTTTGCCTCAAGGGTGGAGAGAACAGGTGATTTTTTTTCAGTATCAGTCTAGTGAAACCAATTGATTTTACAACCAATTGATTTTACTTTGACTAAACACAGTTAAGTAGAAAACCCCAAGATGGGATCTGTGAGGCACTGTTTATGGAGTTGCTGTTTGTAGTGTCTGCCCTGCTGGTCTCTGCTCTCATGTTTCCCTGCTTCCTGACCTTATTTTAGGATCTTGTTACTTGCCTCTGGCTCTTTGCATGAGGTAAGTTCTACCGAGTTACCTCAGCGTTAGCACCCTCCCTTGGCCACAGTTTTGGTATCTGTTCTCCAGTAAGGAGTCCTGGGACTCCGGGTGTCTAAGCTTCCACTGTCAGAAAGGGGCCTAGGCAAGGACTTACTTGACCTTTGAAAGGTTCCAGGCATGGCTTGTGCACAAAGCACCTCTTTCCCATATTTATTTGGCCTGAAGACAGAAGGCAGAGATCAGAGTCAAAGGCCAAAGGATAGATCCATACACCAGGGAGTTAATCTTAGGAGCAATATGAAGAGTAGGAGCCCGGTTGTTGAGGCAACATGGGATGAATGGATGAACAGGGGTGAAGGAATGGACATTCCTTCTAAGAACAAGGAATAAGAGAGAGGACTGGCACACTGGGGTGGACCTTGATGGGGATAACACTGAATGAGCCATACCAACTTTTGGTTTCTGAGCTTGTCATTAGGACCATTAACCAATCCTCTAGTTTTTGGTTTTGTTTAATTTTTTGTTTTTTACAAAGGCATAGACAGAGGTTTACTTAGGAAGTAGATACACATTCAACCCTCCTTGGGTTGGGGCTCTAAAATTTATAGAGGGGCAGTAGTTGGGAGCCAGGCTGGAAGGGGAGCCAAGGTGGAGCCCCATGCTTTCACACTGGTTTCCCCTGTATTTGTGCATTTCCCTCATTTTACAAGGGCACAGGCCAACGGTATATCTCTCAGGAGTTTTAGTTATTCCTAAGCACTTTCTTCATCTCAATGACTCAGGGGCGTTTCCTTTGAGACTCAATTCCTGTCTCATTTATCCCTAATTCCTATCTCATCCCTGCCACTCGCCCCCAGACTTTGATTCCTTAATCTTAAGGGTTAGGGGCAATGATCTATCTTCTGTGGCTGCCTCAGGCTGGTAAGGGATGAGGACCCCACTTAGTCAGTGATCAAAAGTCTCATCCTGACTGTTCAAAAGGAGTCATCCCACTCAGTTGTGGGATGGGCTAGAATTCTTGTATTGCCATCCTCTTAACATGGAAGTGTTGTAATCAGTGTCAGTGCCTCTGAAGTTCCCCATACAGGCCACAAAGAGGTGTCACGGGAGAAGACCTATGTCCTAAGAAGGGTCTAAGGAGTTACCAACAAGAAGAGAGAGCTTGACTCAGGACCAGCAGGGTTCTTGGTATATGTGTTGGAAAAGGGTTTCAGCACAGACTAGTCAAAGGCATAGACAGAGGTTTATTCAGGAAGTAGATATACTCTCAAGAGAAAATGTGGGCTATCTTGAGAGTTAAAAAGCCAATCCTCCAGTATTTTTTATAGAGTCATGCAGAGGATACTTTTCTACTCCTCTTTGAGTTAGGCATGGGTATGCAACTTGCTCTGGAGAATAAAATGTGAGTAGAAGCATATATCATTTCTGGACAGATACAAACAGACATAAAACCAGCATATTACTTATAAAATCTTTCTATCGCAGTGATCATATAACCAGTATTGAGACAGAGCCTCCAACAGTCTGGGTCTCCTGAGTTACTGTAATGAGTAGTACCCTATAGACAAAGTATCAAAGTTTTGTTTTAACTAAGCACTAAATGTGCCCCTGTGATCCCAGTGACTCAGGAGGCTGAGGCAGGAGGATCTCAAGTTCGAGGCCAGGTTCAGCAATTTAGTGATACCCTTAGTAACTCAGTTAGACCCTAACTCAGAATAAAAAATAAAAAAGAACTGGGGATATAGCTCTGTAGTAAAGTATACCAGGGTTCAACCCCCAGTACCAAAAAAAAAAAAAAAGACTTGTTCATGTCAACAAAGGACTGTTTGTTACACAGCCTGACCTATCCCTACTTGACTGATACAGGTCCTGAAGTACCAGAGCAGTAAACACAACAAATAGTCCTTAAGAACTCAATAGATCAAGCCCAGAAAACCAAGTTCTTTCGTGCATCAGGAACAGAACCTCAAATGATGGCTGTGTGTAGTAGGCAGAGTTCAGATGGGCAAGGATGTTGCCTTTTAAACTGTACATCACTATATGACATCACCACTAGCAAAGAGAAATTCCTATGAGAGAGGAGTAATAAATATTTGTTGAAGCTTCTCCATAGGACATCTCCTTCCTGAAGTGCAGGCCTGGATTTTAGAGTCCTTAGAGGTAAGATAGCCGTATACTTCACATCCATTGTGGAGGGCAGGCAGGCAGTGGCTGAAAAGAGCCCAGATTCTGGAGTTAGACTTGATTTCATACTTAGATTCTGCCACTTGCTGGCCTTGGGCAAATTACTCAATCTTTATAAAATGAAGGTGTTAAAAATATACACTTCCTAGGCTTGAGAAAATAAAAATGATAGTATGTAAAGCAAGACATTGTTTAGAACATGGGTTATAAAAAAACTAAAGGCCTATTTCTGGGGACAGGGTTTGCCTCGAGGACCTGAGCAGAGAAGACAACTAATTAAAAGATCGGGAATAAGTAACTTGTATTAATTGTTGAGCTACAGAAAAGCTGGGCTGAGAGGCCAAGACACATTGCCGGGGATAGTGAAAACCCGGAAGCCTGCTCAGTACCTTCTGGAAACAATGAATACTAATCAGGGCGAGTGGATAATAAACTGTAAGGTAGCTGGGCGTGACTGGAATCCCATCACTTGGGATGCTGAGGCAGGAGACTTCCTTGAATCTAGGAGTTCAAGACCAGCCTGGGCAACACAGTGAATCTCACTTTCTCTCTCTCTCTGTGTGTGTGTGTGTGTGTGTGTGTGTGTGTGTGTGTGTATCTGCAAGGTGAACTAGGGGTGAGTTCAGAATTTAAATGACCGAGTCTTCTGAATCTTCTGTGGAGGAAGACCTGATGGGTAGATTTACTGTGGAGATACAGATAGCAGTTAATATGAAAAATGTCTTGGTTCAGGAGCTTGAATAAAAAACCTTCAAGGAAGCCCTGGGTGCTAGAGAGGGTTAATTCCTCAGGTTTCCCAGGCATGTCTTCAATGTGAAATTCTCATGAAGCAATATGAAGGATGTTATTTTTTATATTTAGAGCTAGATATAAGTAGTCAGGAAGCCCTGTGATAGGGCAACAACCGAGTCCCTGCCCCCCTGAGGTTTAGGGAAAGAGGTAGTTTGGGCTGTCTAGAGTATATGAGGTGGAAAATTAAGAACACTAAAAAGAGGCAGGCTGCCTGGAGTGAAGAGAACAGCCCTGCATGTGGCAGCTGCTGCAGGCTGTGATGGGATGCGTGCACTAGCCTCAGATGCTGAAACAGTGCCTAAAAGCTGGAATTCCCACTTCCTGGGATTTGACCTCCACCAGGGTCAGCGTCTGTGAGAAATGGGCACAGGGATGCAGTTAACAGACATGATGTCCTTCTGGGATACAGTCACCCTCATAACTTTGCAATAAGTTAAGGGCCTGCAGACTGTAAAACACTAGACTGGTTCAAACAAGGTCAGAGCTGAGATCAACAAAGTCTGCAGCCTCTGGATTCTTGAGCAACTTCCAGAACCTAACAAATAGCCTCACTCTCTGAGTAGGAAGGGGTGCTTCCTTTATTGATGCCATTAGAGCAGGAAAGCAGTGAATGAGCCGCTACTAATGTCCAATGTGTGACAAGCTGTGTTGGGGACTCAGTAGTCCTGGAAGGAGCCCTTTACTTTACAAAGGTCATTATGGTATGGCTGAGGAATTGGTGTTATAGATTGTGAGAAGAGTTTCAGCTTCAGAATTGGGAGTGCATCCAGATACAGTGATGTACACCTATAATCCCATTGCCTTGGGAGGCTGAGGCAGGAGAATTGCAAGTTCAAAGTTCGCCTCAGCAACTTAGTGAAGCCCTAAGCAACTTAGCGAGACCCTGCTTCAAAAAGAAGAAGAAGAAAAGAAGTAGGAGTAGTAGCAGCAGTAGTAGTGGTGGGAGTGCAGCTGCTTGGCTAGCTCTCAGACTGGGCAGAAAGTCAAGTAGACACTTGCCCTAGGGAGGAGGGTGATAACTGGACAGGCCTTCAACCCCCCCTGTAGATGGGACCTCTGGAATTGATATGGCAGGACAGCCACAGGATATGGCCCCAAACAATATTGAAGTTGTCAGATGTGAGTGCTTCTGATCTCTTGGCCTTGAGCTTTGAGAGGCCTCAGACCACAGACAGTGTGGGAAGCGTGTAACTGATAGCAGCTGGCTCAGGATGCACTGTTTCCCACAAACAGCTGGAATGAATGGTCTTCTGGTTCACTGCCCTCTCTCCCTCCATGGAACATTTCAATCTCAGCAATACTGCTTCTTCTCTTCTACCCAACTATTTTTTAAAACAAAGTGGGTCCAGTTAACCATAAGGCTTGGCTTTGCTGAGTTGCCTATGAGTGTATGTAAGGACTTATGGTCCTCCATCTTTCCACATGGTGCTCACCTCTTCCTCAAAAGAAGCATTAAACAAATATTCTTTAAGGATTGTTTTAATGAAGCATCCAATCATTAGCTTCTCTAGATATCTAAATGTCCTGATCTGGCTTTTCTCTACCTACCCTACACCCTCCTTCTTAAGGTTGCACTTCTTAGGAGTGCAAGTAGAATGCAAACCACCCCTGCTCCTTCTTTTTTCTCCCCGTGGTAGGGATTGAACCCAGGAACCTGAACATGCTAGGCAAGAACTCTATCACCGAGCCATATATATCCCCAGCCCCCTCCCCCGCCCCCCCCAAAAAAAACCCTTTCTATAGTAGGTCTGGAACATAGTACCAGTTCAATGAAGCATCAATATGAAGATTCCAGGCAGAGATGTGGGAGCCAGGCATGAGGTTATGGAAGAGTGATCCATCACAGCAAGGCAGGGAAAGAACGGCAGGACTGAACCATGACAGATCCACAAACTTGAAATTCTCCTCCACTTTGCCCACCAGGAACTAAATGCAAAAATGTCCCATCCCCCTACATGGGGACCGCGGTCAACCTAAAAGGCATAGTTTGGCTAATGTTGACATTGGTTAGGTCAATTAGGATAGAACAGCTGAAAGAAAGAGAGCCAGAAGGAGAGTCCAAAAACTGTCCAAGAGAGAGCCAAGACCAAGACTGGAGAGAGCAGGTGGGGTCAAGTCTAACAAAAAGCAGATAAAGCTAGATGGTTAGGAGTCAGGTGGAAGGATGGTAAAGAATGGGATAGGGTCCTGGGAAGAGTATAGAGGATGTAACCAGGATTTGAAAGGAAGGCTGAGATGAGATACCCAAATCTCATTTGTGTTAGATGTCTACCTCAAGGTATTTGAGTAGGTTCAACAGATTTAAAGGCACAGAATGGGAGGGGGCATTACATTAAACAAAATATGTGATACTGATGATAGTTATTTAATGGTAATGATGACTTCAATGACCATTTAAGTAATAAGCTAAAACAGCTTTGAAGTACGTGTGGCATAATTGGGAAAATATAAATATGTGCTGAATGTTAGATACCATTAGAGAGTTACTGCTAATTTTGTAGGTTGTAATGGTGATATTGTAGTTAACAGAAAGAATATTCTTATTTTTTTAGAGCTATAAGAAAATATTTAAGGATGAACTGTTATGATAACTGAAATTAATTTTGAAATGGTTTAGCAACCCATACACATATACATGTAATGAAGAAAATATGGTAAAACTTTGACCAATTTTGGATGCAGATAGTGAGTTTATGCCTGTCCAGGATAATATTCATTGTTTTCTTGTTTGCTTAAGTATTTTTTCTTAAAGTTATGAATAAAAAGCTAACGCATTAGTTTTTATTAATAAGTTGACTAGAAACTAAAGCATAAGTTATGTAATAAATTATCATACTAATGAGAAATCCAGTCTTTGTGGGTGAAAATATGTTATCAATGATGAATGTTGACCAGAAACATTTGGCCAAAAGACTTTAATTTAAGAGACTTTACAGAACAAATTTGAGCTTAGAAATGGCTGATAAAATAGTTTCCAGATTTCTCTCAATTATTAGGTCTTTCCCAATTTCAATAAGGAACATTCATTTGAAAATTCATCATTTTTTAAGGGAATTGGAAGATTTCTTCTCCTAAAACCTTGCATCTATTATGTGATTCTTACCAATTTTTGCCTAGCCTCTTTAGATATGTATTCATGTCTGCCTGATTTACTCCCTAATAAAACTGCCACCTCTTTAAGTGTCATTACTCAGAACTCTAGATTACTCTACCCTCCAAGTACATGACCAAACAAATATTTGTTTATGAATGGACTTAAAAATTCCCAGCACTCCCCAATTTATCTTTTGAATACCATTATTTTTTCCACAGTATTCTGAAAACAAAACTCATTCACATTCCCAACGATTAGAAGGGTCTCCCTGTGCCCTGGGAACCAAAATTCTAAGAATACCTACAGGTTCCAAATTTACCCCTCCTGTAATGGAAAATCTAGTGCTGACCTCTCCTTGCTGAGGTGGCAGTTTCTGATTGCACAATATTGTGTTCCCTTCCAGGGCAGCAGGAGCCCAGATACTCTTCTCAGAGTCTGTCTCCTCACTAGAAACATAGTCTGTTCATTTAGCAATTAAAGCTGTCAGCACAGCAAGCTGGCAAGAGAGAGAGCAGCATCTGTCCCTGGGCAGAAGCCCTTGGCAGAGCCATGACTTCAGGGCCTGGGGAAACAGGTAGGACAGTGACTGTAATTTGTCACTTCCCCAGTACTTGATCATTTGTACCTTATGTACTGGCAAATGACATACACATTACTCTAAGAGGAAACAGACAGGAAGTATGGGAAAGAGGTAAGAACAGGAATGGTCTGTGGATCTCCAAGGGCTCAAACCTTGAAAGGATGTTGTTTTACCTGTTCAACCTTCCATTCACAAATAGACTGTGCAGCTGGATGCCAGGAACTCAATGGCTAATGGGACATGATTCTTGTCCTTGAAGGGCACGCAGTGAAAGGGAAAGATGAAAATGTAAATAAGTGCTACAAAGTGTTTTAGACTTTATGGGGCTTGGGGAAGACAGACAAATAGGAATGGAGTAAACTGTGTGTCTCCACAGTATCCACCTGCCTCTTTTCCCTAAGGTGCCAAATTTCCTAACCATCGCAGCACGTTAACTCATTGCAAGCTTCTTTTTATTCAGGGGGCAGTGAGTACCATGGATGGAACTCAAGAGCACCTGACCACTGAGCAACATCCCCAGTCCTATTTTGTATTTTATTTTAGGGTCTCACTGAGTTGCTTAATGCCTGGCTTTTTTTGCTGAGGCTGACTTTGAATTTGAGATCCTCCTGCTTCAGCCTCCAGAACCACTGGGATTACAGGCATGGGCCACCGTGCCTGACACAAGCTTATTTTTTTTTCTTTTTTTATAATGAAGCTTTTTTTTTTTTTTTGTAGTTGTAGATGGGCATCATGTCTTTATTTAATGTGTTTATTTTTATGTGGTGCTGGGGATCAAACCCAGTGCCTCACATGTGCAAGGTAAGCGATCTGCCACTGAGCTACAGCCTCCTCCCACAAGCTTCTTTTTGAATTGAATAATGACTGAATTATTACAAGACCTGGGTTCTAACACGAATATTTCTTTTTAAAATTTTATCTTGAGACAGAGTCTCACTAAGCTGCCCTGACAGACCTCAAACTTGAGATCCTCCTGCCTCAGCCTTCTGAGTAGCTGGGATTACAAGCAGGCACCACTGCAACTGGCCTATCATGACAACTTCTGATGTTAACTTGCTGTGTGATCATGTGGCCCTCATTCCTTTTTCTAGCTCTCAAATATTTCATCTCAAAAAAGAAGATAATTGAATAAAAATGATTTTTAAAGACAAAAAAAAATGAAGATAATTGTCTGTCCTTAATCCTCCTAGTGCTGATGATCAGGGGCTCTGAAAAATGAAGCTATTCTTTCTGAACAGGGTGAGGAAGGGGAAGGGAGGACAACATGGGTTTGAGGTAGAAAGTGAGAAAAGGGAAGAGAGTGTCATGATTGTAGGGCTATATGGAAATCCTGGGTCAATAGGGACATAAATATACTTAATAATTTTTAACAAATAAAAATACTATCTCAGTATTTTTCACCTTTAAAAACTCACAAATTACTTGACATAAAATAAATTAATAATTAATAAATATTGACATAAATAAATTACTTTATTACTTTATTTATGTATCACTACACATACAATGATCCAGGAAAATATGAAAAGGATGGCAAATGTGTCCAGAAATATCATAAGGTAGATATAATCCATTATTGGTACTTTCATATACCTCTCTTTGACTACACATATTCACACATACACATGCAGATGAAACTATTGTACACATGATGTTCTTTAATCTTTTTTCACATTTGAAAAATATTGTGGCCTTTTTTTTTTTTTTGTACCAGAGATTAAACCCAGGGGTGCTTAACCACTGAGCCATATCCCCTTTTTATTTTTGAGATAGGGTCTCCCTAAATTACTTGGGGCTTTGCTAAATTGCTGATCCTGGCTTTGAACTTGCATCCTCCTGTCTCAATCTCCTGAGCCACTGGGATTACAGGCATGTGCTATCACACCATCTGTGTACATATTTCATGCTAATATATCTAGACTATCATTTAATATGGGTGTTGAATTCCATTTATTGTGTTATTTCATAGATTGTATGTCACAATTTATTTAACCAGTTCTCTATCAATAAAAATTTATTTATTTCCAATATGAAAACATGGAAATTAACATCCTTGCAAATATATCTTTAGAAAAGTGTATTTTTCCTTCCTTAGGATAATCTAAAGAACTAAAATTGTGGGATTACCTTTCCCCCAAGAAAGTAACTATTACGTAAAATTTTTGCTAATAATTCTCTCATTTTTCTTTGTAGTTTTCCCCATCTGTATTTATTCATAAATGCTCACATAGAAGTTTTTAAAAATTCTTATATAGGGCAAACTTATCTGTTCTTTATTTTATTTGTTTGTTTGTTTATTTATTCATTTTGAGGCAGAGCACTATGTTGCCCAGGCTGGTCTTAAGTGATTCTCCTGCCTCAATCTCCCAAGTAACTGAGAACTGGGATTCTTAAGTGCACCACTGTGCCCAGCTCACTCTTTTATGATTTATAACTTTTGTTTTTATTCTGAGAAATCTCTCTCTCACTGATATTTACATTCACTAATTTTTCTTTTAGTTCAGTTTCAATATTTTTCTTTTAAGTATAAAAATAATCAGAATTTAGCTGGGTGCAGTTGTGCACACCTGTATTCCCAGTAATTCAACTCAGCAGGCTGAGGCAGGAGGATCAGGAGTTCAAAGCCAGCCTCAGCAAAGGCGAGGTGCCAAGCAACTCAGTGAGACCCTGTCTCTAAATAAAATACAAAATAGGGTTGGGGATGTGGCTCAGTGTTTGAGTGCCCCTGAGTTCAATCCCCAGTACCCAAAAAATAAAATAAAAATAATTTTTATTTTTTGAGACAGGGTCTCACTAAGTTGCTTAGGGCCTTGCTAAGTTGCTGAGGCTGGCTTTGAACTTGTGATCCTCCTTTCTCAGCTTCCTTAGTCGCTGGGATTATAGGCATGGGCCCCTGCACCCAGCTTGGATGGAGATGTTTTTATGTGAATCCAGATATGAGTTGAAATATCGTGCCACTTAGGAAAGAGAATTGCTAGAGAAAAAAATCACGTGCTCATCATTGCCACAGTTTGGTGTAAACAGAAAGCAGTCATGAGGGAGGGGACTTCCATGGAAAGGAAGAAGAGAGCAATTAAATAAAACTTCTTTAAAGCACACACAATATACAATGTTCATCATCCCAAGTAGAGAACATAAGGCAGCATTCTCCATAAGAAAAAATGAGGAATGGGGAGGGTTCATAGGTATTTGACTTTTCAAATAGGAAATTGGAGTGTCTGGAGGAGCACCCTAACAGGGCTGGGCAGTGGTGTGGAGGTGCCTCCTGAGCCTCTGCAGAGGTGGGTGCCAATGGGGAGTTAGGTGCAGGGCCTATGGGCATCCTCAGTGGTTGTGTTTGGGGGCAGAGAGGCATAGGAGTTGGGGTGGGCCAGGCAGGATGGGACTCCCACAGTGTTGGAAGTGTTGGGGCTAGGGAGTGAGGATGAGAGGGGAGCTCAGATTTGCTCCTTGATGGAACGAAATGCATGTTTTTCCTTTGAAAATAAGGGTTCCCATGCATTCTGGTTTAGAATGTCTCATTGGGCATGGCCAGTATCCATGGTCTAGACAAGCTGGGAGCTAGTGATGAAAAGGGAAGGACTGGTTGGAGCCGGGGGCCTTAGGAGAAGGAGAGCATAGCGAGCAGAGTCCCTTCCTATGGGTCTGCAGCCACATATCAGGAGTAGGGCTAAAGGCAGCCATGGGCACCTGTCTGCCAGGGGCCTAGGCAGGACAGATAAAGGATTGCATCTTCTGTCTCAGTTGGCCTTATAAGTTCTTTGGGACAGGTGGATCTTGTAATGCTTGGTAAGGTGGTCACTTTTCATGAAGTTCTTCTGTCCCTGGGTACACTCAAAAGTGTTTGTCTTCTGTGTGGATGAGAGTGTACCTCTGGAGCTTGTCTCTCCATGTGAACTTCTTTCCATAGAAGAACCATTTGCAGAACAAGAGCAGCTTGCTGGTGTGCAGTTGCCCGTGGGCCTGCAGCAGGGATGCCTTCAGAAAAGTCTTGCCACAGTCAGGGATATGGACACATGCTTTTTCTGGCCCTGTCTCCAGACCTCTTCTCCCCATCTTTGCAATTGGGACTCATGTAGGCCATACAGCACTTCTCTCCAGGTGGGGCATCTCTGGCCAGGACCTTCTCCATCTGCAGCTGGATCTGGTTGGGGCTTAGCCCACTGATGGTCAAGTTGTTTCCAGAAACATTCTGCACTTACAATTGCTGCTGTCTGGCTAGTGTTGGTGATGGTGACAGCATGCCCTGGACTTGGACTTGGTTAATATTGATGGTCTGCATTGCTTGGGCAACTCCTGTGCTGTGTTCAGAATGATGACTCTCCCAACAGGCTCAATCTTTAGCAGGGGATGCTTTTTTTGGGAGAATTGAATCCAATTGTTTTCTGCTGGTCCCATTCAGCTAGAGAGCTTGGGGTATAGGGCTGCTACAGGTGGTTGCAGCTGTTGCTAAGAGGCTATCATGAACAAGAACTGACTGTACCTTTACCGGAAGGTGTGCAATTGGCGACCTGAGTAGGCGCTGACTCTGCAGTCTGAATCTGAAAATTCTGGGAGAGTTTTTGCCTGATGGTGGGAGGGCAATGGGTGCAGTCTGCACTCCCTGCAGAGTCTCTTGGAGGATCTGCACCATCTCCTGCTGCTCTGCCTTTGGGGGCACCATCTGGACCATAGCTGCCTGCCTGCCTTCCCAGAGCTCTGAACAATCAGGTTGTTTTCTTCCTGGTGACGTTGTCTGCCCTGGTCTCAATCATGGTCTTGATTAACACCATCTCCATTTGCTCAGCCACAACCTCAGACAGTTGGGAGGCAGAAAGACTCTTCTTTCCTGGCTTTCCTGTTAGTCTAAGACAGTGACAGAAGGGGGAGGGGATCTTTTGGTAGAGGAGCTGAGTGATGGCCCCAGTGTCACTGGCATTCACAGGGTTGTTGATGGGCAGGGTGAGCATCATGTTACCATCCCTCTCTGTCAGCTTCACCAAGTTGGCCAGATTCTACACAGGGATGATGACTGTACTCAACTTTTAGATGGGGGTTGGCTTGATGAGGAACAGGCTTATGACTGGACATCTAACAGGGTGGTGATGGCTTGATTTGTACCAGGGATGATCTGGATTTGGTTGGTGAGATTGAGCTGTACCTGGATAGCCTGGGATTTGCTCTCCTGAATCTGAGGGACTGCCTGGTACTAGATATTGGCATTTGGTCAGTTTCCTTTATCGATCATGGTGGGGTTCTGGATAACAAACACCAGCCGCTCTCCAGGAAGGAAGCACTAAGTTGTGACCTCTGAATCTGAGGTATATTTCCTTTGGAGGACAAGATGCCAAAGCTATTCTTGCCAGGACCGAGAAGGAGAGGGGCAGGTTTGACAGGGACCAGTTTTCTTGGCATGTGTTGGGGGAAGATGGGGAGGAGAAGGCCCTACAGAACCTTCAAGAGCTGGAGGGACACTTTTGCTACATGTTGCAGCAAACAGGGTCAAGAGAGGGCTAGACCGTGGACCTCTGGACTGCTCTGATGCTGAATGCCCTTAACTGTCCACCCCCCACCTGTTAGAGAATAAGGACTTTGGGTGATTTCCCCAACTTCACCCTCTTTCAGCAGGAAGCAGCTTGGAGATATCATAGTCCATTTTTCAATAGAATTGAAATATAGAAATTGACAGTGGGGAAATGTAACAGTGGTCTACCTTATGCTTTAAATATAGCCTTTGCTGCTCTGCCACTGCTACTTATTTTTTAAGTGGACACATTTTTTTCTCTTTCTCTTTCCCTGCTCCTCCCTAATCTCTCCCCCTCCCTCATCTCAAGGCAACAGGATTATCTTTCTTCCTAACCCTAGGCAGAGTTATCTGTCCTTGAGTATATACCCACCATAGGGAGGAAGTAATCCAGACTTTGGGGATGGTACCAGAAGATCTTGGGAAGGACTGTCTCCCAAATTAAAAAGTGAATTACAACTCCAGAGAACCCATGGAATGTAGCCTTTAAATCACCTCTTTAATAGCCCTCCGTTCCTGCTGATGGGCAGAATCACAGCCTCTGGGACAGGAGTCCCCTGTGTTTCTCCTTTGCTAGCAAAGCAATAAACCTTTTTGTAATTTTTTCTCAAAGAGGGGTGGGGTAGGGAAATGGCTGGGAGTCCTGGTTAGTGGCAGTTTGGAGCTTCAGGTTGTCACTGGGATTGACCGAAGAAGTGACAGCCGTGTTCATTGTGGATGACTAATTATCTTCCTCCCTGGCCTCTTCCACCACTGAGAGCCTCTCTTTGTGGTTGAGTATTAGTGCTTGCCTTGTATGTGTGAGGTCCTGGGTTCAGTTCTCAGCACTTCCAAAACAACACAAAAACTCAACTCTATTTCTTAAGAGGGATAATACAGGGTTAGGGTTGTAGCTCTGTGAGTCACTGGGTTCGATCCTCAGCACCACATAAAGATAAATAGATAAAATAAGGATATTGTATCCATCTAGAACTAAAAATATTTTTTTAAAGAAAGAGGGACAATACAACCCATTTTTACTGTTCCTGTGGAGAAAGATATGGTTCTGAGAATGTAATCCAGTCATTAAGAACAGTATAGCAATCTCCACAGCCTCAGCCAAGTCTTACTGCAACTAAGAAAGGGTCAAAGAGAACTAGGCTTCTTTTTTCCCCAGCAAAGCAGATTGGCCACAATCTGTTACCCAAGGGAGGGAAAAGGAACTAATGGCACTCTGAATAATACTGTGAAGCTCTGAGAGTGCTGGAGATGAAATTAAGAAATGTCCTTTCCTCTAAATTATGAGTCTTATGTATGTCTCACTTAAAAGTTCATTATTTTGGTCACTTGTTTAGTTATTCAAGAACATTTATTGAGTGACCCCTGTGTGTTATGTACTGAGAATGGATCTCAGTCTCCATTTGTCCTATTGGCCAGATACACAACCATATGCAGTGGCCCTGGGCAAGGAGCAAATCACTCTGAAGGTGACATTGAAGCAAATATCTGAAGGAAGAGCCAACCTCATGGCTAATTGGAGTAGAACATTCTAAGGAGAGAGAATAGCAAGTAGAAAGGTCCTGAGATAGATATATTTGAGGAAATAATAATAATAATAATAATAATAATAATAATAATAATAATACTCTTGTGGCTATAATGAAGTGAAGGAGAATAGTGCGTAATGAGGTAAAAATGCTAAGTGGGAATGTAGACAGTGTAGACTCTTGTAGGCCATTGCAAGAACTTTGGCTTTTACTTTGAATGAGATAAATTGACTTTGTTTTAAAGAGATTTCTTCTCCTAGCTAGGAATACACTGCAGTAGGAGTAAGTAAGACCAGAAAGGCAAGAAACAATAGTGGTCTGGATCAAAATGGCAGCAGAAAAGGCAGTGAGAAGTGAGTGAGTTCTCATATTTTCAAGCAGAACTGATAGGATTTTGCTACCAAATTGGAAGTAAGAGATGATTGAGAGGAGTACAAGATGACCCCAGTAATTCTGGCCTGGGAGATTGGAAAAATGAAGTTTGCCCATTTACTGAGACGGGGGAAGACATCTCAGTGGGAGGAGAAAGTGTACGGAAAAGATCAGCATTTAGATTTTGGACCTCTTAAGTTTGAGTCATACAAATGGAGAAGGGCAGTTAATTAGATTTATAAGTCTGGATTCCAGAAAAGAGATACAGCTGGAGACATGATTATGGGAGTTGGAAGCACATGGATGGGACCAAAGCCCACAGGACTAGAGGATATCCCAAGGGAATGAGTGTAGCTGGAGAAGAGGAAAGAGCCCTTCTGGCCTTCTTGCTAAACCTATGCGGAGTTCATTCCTGCTTTAGGGACTTTGCCAAGAATATTCTTCCTCTAGACATTCCCAAGGCTTGCTCCCTCATTTCAATCACACCTCCCTCAAATCAAAAGATCTTCTTGACCACCCCATCTAAATAGCATCCCTTCTCCTTATACCCACCAATCATTCTGTGTCCCCTACTTTCTTTTATTTTTTCTTCATAGCATTTCCAATTTCCTAAAATCACACCTTCATTTATTTACTTATTTATAATTTATCTTTACCATAAGGTTAGGACTTTCTTTTCTTCTTCTTCTTTTTTTTTAAAATATATATGTTTTAACCAGGCACGATGGCCAGGCCTGTAATCCCAACTACTTATCAAGTTTGAGGCCAGCCTCAGCAGCAACTTAGCCAGATTCTATATCAAAATAATATTTTAAAAAGCTGGGGATATAACTCTGTAGTAGAGTGCCTGAGGAGTCAATATTGCTCTAGTACAAGAAAGAAGGAAAAGGGAAAGGAAAGAAAGAAGGAAGGAAAAAAATATATATATATATGTATACCCATACATATATATATACACACAGAATGGGAATTGAGACAGATAAGTCAGTCAATAAAGGATAACTTGTCAAGCAATTTACCATTGTAGTTAACTAAGGCTCTGTCCTGCAGGAAAACATTGAGCCTGAAAGAATATACTGTGAGGGGTGTTGTTGCTGAAATATTAGTGAAAAATGGTTCCCTCTCTGGATCTGTGGTTTTGCTTTCTGTGGTTTTAGTTACCAGTGGTCAACTGTGGTTAAAAATCATTAAATGGAAAATTCTAGGAAAAAAACAATTTGTAAGTTTCAAATTTTTTATTGTTTTAAATAGCATGGAATCTCACTCCATCCTGCCTGCGATGTGAATCCAGCTCACTCTGGATGTGCCACTTGCCTACCACTTAGTAACTGTCTTGCCTATCTGATTGACTATGAAGATATTGGATTGCTTGTGTTCAATTAACTATTATTTTACTTAATGATGGCTCCAAAGCCAAAAGTAGTGATATTGGTAATTTTATTACAATATATTGTTATAATTTTTCTATTTATTGTCATTGTTTATCACTGCACATAATTTATAAATTAAATGTTATCATAGGTAAGTATGTGTAGGGAAAAAAACCACAGTATTATATAGGGTTTGCTATTATCCATGATTTTAGGAATCCACTGGGGGTCTTGGAATGTTTCCCACATATAAAGGGTAGTACTGTGTCAACTCCTATTGGTCACCAATTGAGGGTTGTTTTTAGGGTGTATTAATTCTTTCCTGATGAGTTGACTTGCTCACAGGCAGGCTGTGTTCTAACTTCTGAAGAGAGGCAACATGCAAAGAGATGCAGATACTTGTAATTAGAAGTGGGATGGAGTGCAGTACAATGGTAAGGACCAAAGGTATATGGTGGTGGGGGCACAACACCATCTCCTACATCATTCTATCCCCAGTATCTAGAACTATGCCTGGTATGCAGTGGGTTACTCAATAAATCCATGCACCTTTCAATGAACATTGTTCACATGAATCTCATAGGTGTTTTCTGGAGGGAAAATCATATTTGGTACTCAGCTCTTAAGTTCTCCTGTCCTACATGGTAATTTTCTTTAATTTTCCCAGTCCTTAGTAGAGTTGAATACTACACACATGGGCAAACTTGTTTGATGGTGATGTGGACACTGAAGGAGCAGAATCTGTGGGAGGCACATGTCCAGGAATCCCAGGCAGAGATTAAGAGCAGAGTAAAGTGGAGGAGATGGGCCGGACTAGAGGTGGTAGGAGCACAAGCAGAGCAGACAACTCGGGGAAATAGCATCGGAGTTTGGAAGAACTTCTGCTTTTCCAATAGCTACTAAGTGAAGCTAATTCTTGGATGACTGTTCAGTAGGGAATTTTTCCCTCTCTGATTTGAAAAGGCACCCGTATATCAAACATTAAATTCCAGTGTATCCTTGCACCTATTTCTGAATTCTACTCTGAGGGGATCGTTCTGTCTGTTCTTCTGACATTTCAGAAACACAGTTTAACTTCTTTTCAAGTCATCTGTTTTTTTTTTCCTGCTTGAAAGCTTATAGGATTATTTCCTCTGTATTTATGTTTGCCTATGTTGGGAAGCGACCCTCAGCTGTGCATGTGTGCATGTATGTGTGTGTGGGGGGGTGGCTAGGGATTGAACCCAGGGGCTTGCTTGTATACGTTGGGCAAGGGCTCTACCTCTGAGAGACATCCCTAGCACCCATTCAGAGTCTGTCATAAACGGTGTTGTAGCTTTCCCCTTGTTCACTGGAGCATTTGCACTTGGAACTCTGAAGTGCCACATGAGAAATTTTTCTACCCCAAAGTAACTACAAGGAAATTAAGCCACACAGAGTGGCTTTTTTGGGTGCTGTGATCAGTACAAATCTCACCATCTGAGACACCTCCAAGGAAGGCTCTGGATATCAAAGAGACGAGACAAACCATCCCTTCTATACCCTTTTCAAATCTCTGATCCATAGAATCCATGAGTCTTATAAAATGGTTGTTGATTCACACGATTCAGCTTAAACAGTTTGTTACCCAGTCAACAAGGATAGCTTAAGTGTGGGCTTCTTGAAGGAAATGGGGACTCACCAAAGTGTTCCTTGCTATGGAATAACCATGAAATTCAACAGTAGTGAAGAGCAAAAGCATCAGGGCTGTCCAGCTCCAGGTGCTCCCAGTAATACAGGAGACAAAAATAACCATGGTTGCTAGAGTTGTGTTGAGTGGCCACCCTGGTTGCTGTGGGTGTGTGAACTGTCGGCAGCCAGAACCAGGAGAATGGGAACGAAAAACAAGGCTAGTGCAATAATCTAGGCAGGAAGGGGAGGACCTGAGCTAAGATAGCAGAAGTGGAGAGGGAAAAAATATAGACTTCAGAAAGTTTTCAGAGGTTATCCAGTAGAATCATGAGGCATGTCAGAGAAATCTGGAATGGCTCCCAAGTGTCACAAAAGATGGTGCTATAATTACCCAGGTCAGAGGAAAAGGGACCAATCTGAAGGGAGAGATGATAGGTGGAGGATTTGGATGTGTTCAATTTGAGGTGCATGGGACATATGACAGAGACTTGGACTTTAAATAATATCTTTGGGTTTTAACAGTATATATTTAATAATTAAAGTCATGGAAGTGAATGGTGTGGAAGACCAAGAAGATGCAGAAGGAGAAGAAGGATGGGCCTAAGATCAAACACTGGGGAATGAAGATGTTCAAGGGATAAGCAAGGGAGAGGATCCCCATAAAGACTTTTCTGAAAACAAATTATTGCATAGGTGGTAAAAGACAGAAAGCATCTGGTGTCAGAGTAACCAAGAGAGGAGAGAATTTTAATAAACAAGATAATGGTTAATAATACCGCATATCTCAAAGAGCAAGGAGAATGAGGACTGAAAAGTGGCCATTGAATCTGATCATTATAAGGTCACTGGTGACTTTAGAGAGAGCAGTTTCTGTGGAGTGGTGGGAATAATGAACAACGGGCAGTAGACAAGGACTTACTGCAGAGTCAAAAGAAACATGAGTTCTCTAACCAGGCAGGGAAAGAGAAAAGAGCATTGAAATCTGAAATGGCAAGGAGAGGAGTCAGAAGGGGTGGGTGAGTGGGCTGACTTAGGCCTTTGTCATTTATACTGTAGGCCTTTGTCCCTGGGAGAGGCTGGGTGGTGCAGTGGTTAGGAGCCACCCTTCTGGCATTTGTGTTTAACTTCACCACTACTAACTAGCTGTGTAAACTTGGGAAAGTTGCTTAGGGTTTGACTTTAGTTTCCACATCTGTGAAGGATAATTGTAACCACATCTTAGGTGTTTGTGAGTGCTTAGACTAGCACAAACAAAGAACCCAGTAAATGTTAGTGATCACGATTAGTTCTATCATCAGCGTCATCAGTGCATTTGTGAACTCTGGCTTTTTCTCTCAGTAATAGCTACTGCTTTTGCTTTAGGAAACTGATTTTCAGAGTATGATCCAGGGACCTCTGGAAGCCCCAAAACTCTTTCAGAGGGCTTGGGAGATCAAAACTACTTTCCTAATACAATATGATTTGCTCTTTTCACTTCCATTCTCTCACAAATGCATAGTGCTGTTTTCCAGATTCAATGTGATGTGTGATATTGTAACAGATTGATGCAGAAACAAATATGAAAATTTAGTTGTTATTAAGGCAAACAGAAAAGACTTTAAAAAACGTTAAAGAATGCCACTCTTCTCAGCTGTTTGTTGTGTTTTGGAAATTATAACTTATAGCTTATTTTTTTCATAAAAATGTGTTATTTATGTTAATATAAAATGTATTTATTTTTGTTACTTTAGATGAATGCAGACTAAATATTTAAACACTTATCTGTTTTAATTTCTAACATGATAGATTTCCAAAAGATTTTATTCACATAAACAAAACCTCTTAGAGGTGATAATAATTTTTAAGAGCACAAAGGGAAACTAATGCTAAAACATTTGAGAATCATTGCTCTAGAGACAATTGGAATGAGATCAGGATGTACTCTATTCTCTGGTCACGTAAACTCACTTGTTTTTCTTTAAAAAAAATGATTTTGTTCACAGCTCTGAATCTTTGCTGTGCTGTTCCCTCAGTTTGGAATGTTTTCATTTACTTGCCTGTCAAACTGTGGCATATCCTTTAAGACACCTATACCCCAAATTTCACTGGCATCTGGTCCTCAGCTTCCCTTCTTAGAAGCTGCACAGAATCAAGAACACTTATGCTCTTTGTTATGATCTCTTTCTTATTGTTCACCCATCATACCAAACATGGTGATAACTATGTTCCAATCTGAGCAGAAGTGGGAGAACAACCCTCTTCCCAATTCTTTTTCCAACTTTGTCACCTGGGACCCCATGCAACTTTTCTTGTTCACTGAATCTCACAAACCTGCCACTTTTATTTTTGCATACAAGTTCCTTTCTATTTGAGTCAGACAGTCTAGGCCTGTGAGAAACACAATACCCTGCTCCCCATACCTACATCTCTTTTACTCCTCAGGGGTTCAAGAACTAAAAATATTTTTATTTACAATAGAAGCACTTCTGTCAGATTCCAAGCCTTACTTTATGTCCATTTGGGAATCCCCTGTCATTATCATCATCATCATCATCTTTCTTATATACACTCCAATTCCCACACTAGGTCTGCAAGGGACATGTTTTCCTATTGTATTAGTTATCTATTGCTATGTAACAAATGTACTCCCAAAACTTGGTGGCTTTAAATAATATTTATTATCTCAGTTCCTGGAATCTGGGCTGACTTGGCTAGGTCTTCTCCTTCAAGTTCTCTTATGGATGATGATCAAGGTGCCAGCTGGGGCTATGGCATCTCAACGCAGGACTAGGGAAGGATTTGCTTCCCAGTTGTTGGCAGGATTCAGTTCCTCATTGACTATTGGCTGGAGGTCTTCATTTCCTGCTACAGAGGGCTTTGTAAATAGCAGCTTGTTTCATCAAAGCATGTAAACTAAGAAGGCAATAGAGTAAATCTGGTAAGATGGAAGTCATTCTTATGCAAGTGACAGCCCAATGCTTTTGCAGTGTCTCTGGTCTCCAACTTATGATGATTCCTCTTGCAATTTGATTTTGCAATGGGGGTGAAAGTGATACTTATTTGACAGAAACCGTACTTTAAATTTTGAATTTTGATCTTTTCCTGGGGTGGGGATATGCAGTAGGATCCTTCCTTGCTATGCTGACAGTGGCATCTGGCTGCTGATCTGTCAGACACCCAACAGGAGATACAACCCATCTTCTACAGTGTACTGTGTTTCTAGATTGTGATGTTCAGTGGCTTAGGTGTATTATAAGCATTTTCAACTTAAAATATTTTAAACTTATGTTGGATTTAATCAGGACATATCTTGTCTTAAATTGAGGAGCATCTATATTCTATTTGCTAGAAGCAAGTCACTAGGTCCAGGTCACATTCAAGGCAAGAAGATTACATAAAGCATGAATGTCAGAATCATTGAGAACTACCTTGAGAGATACCTTCCACACTCCTTTTCCTTGAGAGTGAAACTAAAACTCATTGAGGTTTAGTAATTTAAATCAAGTCACTCAGCTAATAAATGGTAGAGTTAAGTTTGATTTTAAGTCTTTCTAAGCCTAAAGCCCACCCTTCTTACACTGTATTTTCACTGTGGCTATCTCACCATTCATCTGCAGCCTTAAAAAGGGCAAGAGGAGGGCTGGGGATGTGGCTCAAGAGGTAGCGCGCTCGCCTGGCATGTGTGCGGCCCGGGTTCAATCCTCAGCACCACATACAAACAAAGATGTTGTGTCCGCCGAAAACAAAAATAAATAAATAAATATTTTTTAAAAAAAGGGGGGCAAGAGGAGCTTATGTGCTATAGTGATAAAAATGTTGGACCAGGCATGGTAGCTCACACCTGAAATCCCAGCCACTCCAGAGGCTGTGGCAGGAGGATCACAAGTTCAAAGCCAGCCTCAGCAAGTTAGTGAGACCCTAAGCAACTTAGTGAGACCCTGTCTCAAAATAAAAAATAAAAAGGGCTGAAAATGTGGCTCAGTGGTTAAGTGCTCCTGGGTTCAATCCCTGATACCAAAAAAAATTTTTTTTTGATAGGTGGATGAATTAGGGAATCAATTAAAATAGTCCATATTTTGGAACTGTGCATAAGAAAATTGCTAAACCAGGGCTGGAGCTGGGGCTCAGCGGTAGCACTTGCCTGGCATGTGTGAGGCACTGGGTTTGATTCTCAGCACCATATATGAATAAATAAAAAAGGTCTATCAACAACTAAAAAAATATTTAAAAAAGAAAAAGAAAATTGCTAAACCAGGTTTCAAAATAAAAAGCCAGGATGTAAAACAGACCATGAGTCAAACTAAGAGAAGGAAGCAGAGGGGCAACCCAGATACATTGTTGACCCCATGGAGTTCTTCAGATTTCCTTTCCTTCTGTGTGAACACGGTCTTTCTCTCTTGGTTAGCGAAGACAGTTCTTGTGTATTGCCAGAATTCAAACAGTAAAATTGCTAAGGATGCTCAAAAGGCATTCTGAATAAAGTTATATCAATATCCATACAAAACCCATTCAGCCTATGTATTTATGTGTATTTGACCCAAAAGTCCTAACCTATGATACCATGATGCTAAAGAGCAGGGGATAGTAGCAGCCAAACCATACTAAAAGAGATAGAAAGACCAAAATTTTAATGCAAATGTGGATGTTCCCTTATCTCATAATAACTGAATTATTCATATATAATCAAATATTGCCTGTAAAAATAACACTTCTAATACACTTTTTTGTATTGGTGGAAACTTACAGTATACATTTCAACACACATTTTATCCAATTAGATCTGTATTTCCTACTTTTTATGGGAGCTCTGTAAGAGGTTTATAGATACAAAGTTATACTATAGGAAGGGGATTGGCTTCCACCATTTTTATCAGTTAAATGAGAGCTCACTGAGAAATAGATGCTGGAACCAACATTTTCTTTCTTCTACTTCTTTCTTCTAATGAGAATTCTTTTTTTTTTTTTTTTCCTGGCCAGATCTTGTATAAAGTGTGACTCTGAAGAACTAAGCAAAAGCAATAACCATGTGGTCCCTAATAAGAAAGGGAGACCCAGGTGCAGTGGTGCATGCCTGTAATCCCAGTGACTTGGAGGTTGAGGCAAGAGGATAGTAGGTTCAAGGCCAGCCTCAGCAACTTAGCAAGGCCCTAACCAACTTAGTGAGACCCTGTCTCAAATAAAAAATAAAAAAAGTTGGGGATGTGGCTCAGTGGTTAAGTGTCCCTGGGTTCAATTCCTGGTTAAAAGAAAAAAAAAAAAAAGCTACCCAGTTAAGAAGTTTATAGTATATGATCATGATGTTTCCATTTAGGGTTGGACATAAAGTATCAGCCCACCTTACACAGCCTTCATCAAAAAGAATCCTATCTGAGACAGAATGAGATTAATAAAACTCCTGAAAACATATTTTGTAACTTTCTAGTTACTACATCAGTGCGGTGTAAGAACCTACCCTAGAGAACAGTCACCTAACTGGGATCCTAAGTTTCGTTGTTTTTCTAAAATATCCCCAGGTATGAGCAGAATGGCTACCTGGGCAATCTTTCCATTTCCTGGATAACTAGAGATGTCTATTTAGTGGCTGAGCTATGAGGCTTAACTTCCAGACTATCATTCTAATTTCTAGTTCTGTTAATTCAATAAGGAAACTTAGAGAAAGTTATCAGTGAGGTCCTATGTCACCAGAAAATCCTGTACTTCGGAAAAACATGTAAATACATATCCAAGATTCTATAAACTTGCTGATATTACAGTATTTAGGAGTTGTAATTTTTGCATTTTTTTAAGTGCTCAGAATCAGACCCAGGGCCTCATCCATGCTAGGCAAGTACTCTACCACTGAGCTATACCCACAGCCAAGGAGTTACTTTTTAGAAGTTTAGTCTTTAGAGGGGTAGGGTTGAAGGTGACTACCTCTGGAGATTACAGCATTACACAAATGATGGTTTCATGATGGTGAAGCTGTGCATTTAATTTTTTTTTTTTTGGTTGTCAAAGAGGAATTTTGTTTTTCTGAAATTTTTGATTCCATGCCCAGGATGTTACTGTTTATAGGCTTAGATAGGTCATTTGCTGTTGTCAGGTGGCATTTGCAATTGTTGAGCAAGACTCCTTTAGCCATAAAACCATGCTAACCTCTCCAGGACATTCATTCCTCAACTCTTTGCTGACAGTACACAAGTTATCATATAGCCTGCATGGGGTGGTGAGGTACAGTTCTATTTTCAATTCACCCTCTGGCTTGCTCTATAACCTTGGGAAAATCACTTCTAGGCCCTGTGCCACAGACCTGCTGTCCGTAAATTAGGGCTGATTATAACCTTCCTCTGGCTAAGTCAGTGGAATTCATGAATTCTGAAGTCCAAGCAAGTAAGAATTTCAAATGCTCGTGGAAACTATCATATACATTCATTATTTTGAACTTTTTTTTTTTTTTTACAGTTCAACCTTCTTGAACATTTGATTCTATTTTTGCTGTAATAACACATCAACACGGAACACATTAAAATGATTTACCCCAAATTGGATGGCTTGACTATACTCTTTCCAACTTTACTACTCAGAGATGGGAATAAATTTTTTTCCATCTTGCTTATTCGTTTCCATTTCTCCCAGCCATTATCCAGGGTCCATTGAACATGACATCCAAGGGATTTCACTTGTGGCAGGGGCTTAACCAGGCTTCATTTATTCTATCTTCATCAATGGATGAAAATCAGTATTACTTAAAAATTCATAAACTTAAGCCTCTCCTAAACTTAAAACACCTACATTTACACAATGTTATCTTCTTATCTTTATGTAAGGCAAATGTCAGCTAGACTTTCTCTTCCTTTTGCAATCTAAGTGAGTTCATCTTAAATAGCCATCAGGGTGGCCACACCCCTTCTCAAGATCACCAGCCTTTGCTGAGGTGCTTGTCTCTTCCAGTCTTTCAACCCTGAAGCCTCAGCTTTGTGTGACCTTTTCACTTCCAACTGCTTCAACTTCAGCCTCTTCCTCAGTTTCTACAAAACTCCATTCACGCAAAGCTTCAGTGAAATTTTAAGATTTGGGGAAGTAACTTCCAATTTACATGTCACACCCTGCTTTGCTTAAAACTCTATTTTCCCAAATTATCACCAGAGATTTCCCATTAGCCCTTTACTCAATGCATAACCAGCCTTGTCCTTGTCCCCTTGGCTTGTCTTTCCTATCCCCTCCTTGTTTGGCCTATCTCTTCTCAACACTCTATCTTCCTCTCTCTCAAGGCAAAAGATAAATTCCTCTCATATTCTCATGCAACGCAGTTTTTCTTGTGTTGCTAGGGCTTCTGCTCATAATCAATATTTTCATGGTCTCAATTGACACCCAAAACAAATTATGAGTGTATTTTTCCAAAAAGAACAGTTTTCTGCCCCCGAGGAATCCTGGTACTATTTATTTACTGAATTTCTTCCTAATGATACTCAATAGTGCATGCTTACTTATGCATAATTGTAAGCATTTACAAACTAATTTGTATTCTACTTTTCTCATGTTGTTTCACATGTATTTCCCCATTTATTAGTGTAACCCATTTTTGCTACTTTAATGTGTATCCTCCCAATAATTAGGTATCCTAGTAGTTTCCAGTTTTATTTTGTTTTTCATTATAAATAGTGTTGCTGGGGTTGGGGATGTGGCTCAAGTAGTAGCGTGCTCACCTGGCATGCATGAGGCACTGGGTCGATCCTCAGCACCACATAAAAATAAAATAAAGATATTGTGTCCACCTAAAAAAACTTAAAAAAAAGTCAATATTAAAAAAAATAGTGTTGCAATAAATAATGAATGAAAATTGATTTTCTAATTTGTATTATTTTGAGGGACTGTATTGTATTCTATATATAGATGATTGGATGAAAAGAAATGATTTCATAGATCTTGTACTTTGCTACAGCACTCTTGAAAATAGTTATTCTGTGAAACAATTTTATCAACTTATGGATTTAGCTATTTTTCCTAGCTCTATCAAGATTCTCTTTTGTAATTTTCAACTAGCATTGCAGCAAAGTCAATGATTTTTCCAAGATTTACTTTCTTGTATTTCTTCTTGTATGGACTATTTGCTTATATACTTTAACTCTTATCCAGTGAAGTCTGGGTATTCATTTTGTTTTAATTGAGATATAATTCATGTATACACAATTCCTCCATTATTATATACTTCAATGAATTTGAGTCTATTCACAGAGTTGTGTGACTATCACCACAATTTTAGAACATTTTAACACCCTCAAAGAAATTCTGTGCCCAAGCATCAATCTGGCCCCCAATTCCCAGCTCTGTGCAACCACTAATCTCCTTTTATGTTTCTATAGATTGACCTCTTGTCTATTTCATAGAAATGGAATTATATAGTATGTGATCCTTACTGACTGGCTTATTTGACTTAGCATAATGTTCTCAAGGTTCATTCATTTGAAGCATATCAGTACTTTGTTCCTTTTTATTGTGGAATAGTATTCCATTATATAGAATGGATATATATCTACATAATGACTATATCCCATTGCTTTATCCATTCATCAGTTGATAATCTTATAAGTTGTCACCACTTTTTGTCCATTATGAATAACATTGCTATGAATATTCAGTTTTTGTATGGGCACGATTCACTTCTCTTTAGTATGTGTGCAAGAATGCAATTGTTTGGTGTTATGGTTTAGATTTGAGATATCCCCCCAAAAGCTTATGTGTAAGACATTGCAAGGAAATTTAAAGGTGAAATGATTGGGTTATGAGAGCTTTAACCTAATCATTGCATTAATTCACTGATAGGGATTAGCCATAGGCAGGTAGGGTGTGGTTGGAGGAGGTGGGTCACTGGAGGTGTGCCTCTGGGGTATATATTTTGTACCTAGTAAGCCTAGCTTAGTCTCTCTCTGCTTCCTGATTGGCATGTCCTGAGCTGCTTTCCTATGCCACACCCTTCTTCTCTGATGTTGTACCTCATCTTGGGCCCAGAGCAATGGGGTTGGTCCTTTATGGCTGACACCTCTGAAACTGTGAGCCCCAAATAAACTTTTTCTCCGCTCTGTGTTATTCTTGTCAGTTCCTTTGGTCATAGCAATGAAAAACCTGACTGAAACAATGGATCAGATTATAACTCTTTGTTTAACTGTATGAATAACTACTGGACTGTCTTCCAAAGTGGCTGTACTATTTTACTTTTACAACAATAGTTTCTCTACATCCTTTCTGTATTAGTATTTTAGGGATACCAAAACAAAATACCCTAGACTCGGAGACTCAAACACCAGAAATTTCTTTTCTTATAGTTCTAGAGACTATAAGTTCAAGATCAAGGTGTTAGCAGGTTTGGTTTATCCCAAGATCTTCTTGGCTTACCAATGGATGTCTTTACCCTGGGCCGCTAGGCTGCTGGGCTGCTGTCTGTGTGCACACACCTCCTACAAGGACACCAGTCATATTGGATTAGGGCCTCAAGTAGAGTCGCACTTATGATCTCATTTAACCTTTATTACTGCTCTAAAGGGCCTATCACCAAATACATTCATATTGGGCACTAAAGTTTCCACATATGAATTGTAGGGGATGCAATTTGGTCCATGACACTCACAAACATTCGTTATTATCTTTTTGATTGTATATATTACATGTGATATATATTGTTATTATCTTTTTTTCTATATAAATATGTATTGGATTATATATAATCAAAGTACATATAAAAATATATATGCCTTTTTTATAATATCCATCTTGAAGTGGATATTATGAAGTGGAATCTCATTGTGGTTTTGATTTTCACTTCCTTGATGGCAATTAATGTTAAATATCTTTTCATGTGCTTATTGGCCTTTGTATATCATCTTTGGAGAACTATTTATTAATATCCTTTACCCTAATTTATTTCTTTGTCATAACATATATTATTCCTATTGTGGATTATCTGCATTATTGAACAACATATAGATATAAAACATACTAGGAGCAGTCACAGGAGAATTTTTCTAAATCTTTTATTAATCTAAAGAAAGATTAGAAACATTTAAAAATCAATTAAAATGTGTTTATATGAAAAATAAAAAAAATCATTGCAAAAAATACCATAAACATAGCCAAAAGACAGGTGGGTAAAAGATAAACTATTTATGGTGGATTAATTTACATATACGAAAATATTCCACAGCTTTCAAAAAGACCAACTAAATAGAAAAACAGACAAAGGGTATGAGCAGACCATTCACAGAAAAGGAAATTAAAAAATTAAGTTTGATAGCATGCTGTATAGAGATATGTGCTGAAACAGGCACTCTGAGACATTGCCATAGGAACATAACCTGAAACAAACTGTATGGAGAGGAATTTGGGAACATTCATCAGAATTTTAAACGTCCCCACCTTAAGATCTAGCATTTAACACCCAGATATTTACTCTAAACATACGTAGGCTCATATGCCAAGTAGCTATAGATAGGAGTATTGACGGTATTGCAGTACTTACTGACTGCAGTATTGTTTGTGTTGGGAAAAGTATAAGGGCAGCCGCACCCAGAAAAAAAACCCAACATGGCGCCTAAGGACCTTCTCTTCCTACTTTCCCCCCCCTTTTTTTTCACTGGCACAAAAAGTTCCCGCCGGCGCCAATTTCAAATCTCGCTGGCGGGGAACCTTAGCCCCAATAAGAACTAATTCCTGGGCTCCGGAGCTGATATCTGGAAGAACTTGCCAATAAATGGGTGGCCTGCCATTTATCTAAGCCCTGCCATCTCTCCTTAGATCTATATAAGCACACAGCCTTTTGCAATAAAATTGGAATTCTCCCCGACCAGTTGTCTTGCGTGGAGGATTCTTTCAGTTTGTAATAGCAAAAGCATAGAAACAAGTAGAAATAATTTGATGAAATACTAGGCCATCAATATAATGAATGAAAGGCATGGAGATACATTGTACGTATATAAAAGAAAAGTGGAAAACGGTATGTGTGTATGGCGGGGGACTGATTGGGGGAGAAGTATTGTGTGTGTGTGTATTTTTAACGGAGACTGTCTTTGAAGGAACATGCAAGAAATTTGATGGTAGCTTAAAAGAAAAGATTTCCAATCTGGGTGGGGGGCAATAGGCAGAGGCAGCGGAGGATGAAAACGCATTTCATTGAATAGATTTTTTCACATGATTGAAAATTTTAACCATATCACACATTGCCTAGTTGTAAGAAAAAATCAACGACGACGTGGTGTGGGTTGTTCTCCACTGTGAACCAAGGCCACTGGAATTTCAGAATTGGGTTTTCTTCCTGGCAAAAATCTCACCCTCCCCATATCAAAACTTGACTTTTGATATTGGATTGCGCCTTCTGTGGGCTCCTGCAAGTCCCTGTTTCCTGTATTTGCACACCCATCCTACGGATTACGAGATCCGAAAGTAAGGCTGTGGCTGGCCCGCAGAAGGTGTTCGGTAAGAAGCGAGCAAAGAAATACTTGTCTAAAACAGGAAAGAATCTGCAAAATCAGAAGCGTGTCCCTAACGTCTTAGACTGTTACAGAATGTGCTTCCCCCAATCTGGAAGCGTAGCTGGGCAGCTGCTGGGCAGCAGAGACACTTGGGCGGTTCAGCCTGCTCCGCCCCGCCCCCGGCTTCCCGCGCTCTGCGCCCATTGGCTGGCCTCGCCGGTGGGCGGGCCCCTCCGCGTGAAGCCGGGCGCCCCGGGGCTGATGCGGCGGCGTGCGAGGCGCGCGGGGAGCTGCGCGGGTGCTGCGCGCGCGCCGCCGGCGATGCCCCGGGACCGCGTTTCTGCCGGGACTGCACCCCGGCCGGCAGCCGGGGCTGCGACGGCTGGGTCGGTCTCGGCTACCGCCGGAGCGCCGCAAGTTTCGGACCCGTTGAAGCGGTGAGCGCTTCCTTTTCCCCTTATGCTCCCCGCCCTCGCCCGTGCCAAGGGGCAGTTGGCCGCGGGTGTGCAGGAAGGGGCGGGCCGACTGGGTGCTGCGCACCGGCGTCCCCGGGACCAGGTCCAGATTCACCCCGTGACTGTCAGTCCCTAAGATGCCTGTCGCGCTTAGTAAGTGGTGTGTGCAGATGTGCCAACTGGTCATCGAGCCGCCGCGGGCACTTGTCTTCGGCCTTTGGTCCAAGCAACTCTTATGTGGATCTGGATGGGTTCGGTGAACTAGACACGCAGTGCGAGGTCCAGAGAATACCTGGGTTAAGTGAAAGCCCCCCTCGCACTTAACGGTACCTGAGAGGCCGGGCTGAGGGGTCGCAGCTGCTTAGCTTCTGTGTGGGTGAAATAGCTCGGATGAGCTTGAGCTCTTTTAAGAAAAATTACATTGTAGAATTGCATAATTTGCTCTGTCTCATCCAAAAATAGCTTTTGATGCCAGGATAGTAATTTGAATGCAAAATTGACTCTTCCTCCCCATAGGAAGAAAGTTTTGAGTTTTTTTTTTTTTAAATAACAATAGATTTCTTGAAGGAAATTCTCGGAAAACAGAAAAATAAAAGGAGCCATACATAATGTTCTAAATGATCAATCTTGAAGAATTAGTTTTGTTTTCTCATTTTGCTTAGGTGTGCTTTCACCCACCTCTACATAGACAGGTTCCAGAGTTTGGAACGATGTAAATTGCATCCCCCAGCCCCATCCTACTTAGCCGAGGGCATATGTGCTGCACCTGGCAGCCGTGTTTGGCCGTGTTTGGCCGAGGACTCAGGGCTGACCCCAAGATCCGGAGAGGCTGTCCTGCTGGCCAGGTTGTTTATTGCAGCGATTTGGAGTCATAAGGGACACTGTTCTCGCTCCCGCCTTAGGGGCGTTTGATAGCAGCATCAGCTCTTTCTTTTCGCCCTTCTTGGCCTGAGGCTTCTCCAGTCCTCTGGATGGATCAGGCTGGATGGAGGCTTGAAGTAAATAAGTGAATTGTTCTTACTCAATACAATGGATATTAGTTCTATACACCCCCCTCCCAATCTTTGTGGTGTTTGTGGGAGTTGTTTGGAGCCGAAAGTGCAGAGATTGATAAGACGTTTTGGAAAAACGGAATGCTTTGGTATTGTCATCTTGGCACTTGAACCAAGTTCTGGTAGCATTTGTCTCAGCCTGTTTTGCCCCTTTCCAGCCCTCTGGATTGATTTGAGTTGAAAAGGGATGCCTGTTTCCTATCCTGTAAGGATTAGGGAAAGAGACTGCTGACTTTACAAAAAAAAAAAAAAAAAAAAAAGCTGCAATTTATTCCACTTTCTATGGACTAAATTACAATTTTTTTTTTTTAAAGGAGAGCATATGGAAGGTTGTGGAATACTGTAATTGTTCTTCACTAGGGGACTAGAAAGTACAAATTTTGCTTTGATTCACTAAGTAGGAAAAACTTAAATGCTTTGAATGCACCTTTTACAATTGCCAATGCTACCATTAATTTACTTGTAAAATCAGAAAGTATCCCTGATTTATCTTTTCTATAAATCTCCTTGGAATAAATTTAAAGAACTCATGTGTTATTTTGCTGTTCCTAGTTGTCATGATTCTTAGTGTTTTCTTTAAATTTTAAGTGTATTTTAGTGAGAGGGATAATAAAGTATAGTATTTCCTTACCTTTTGCCTCTAGGGACAGTTTATACTCGTAAGGAAAACTTAGTAACAATTTATAAAATAGAATGATTTGAAGAATATGTTGAAGATTGCTCTTTTTAAAAAATATGTGTGTTGTGATTTCTAGAATTATTTTTCTGCAAATTTTTTGATGTGGTATAATCATTTGAATGCAACATTGGTATTTTTGTTTACTAAATAGTCATGAGCTCTTTTTTATATTTATTTTTTAGTTGTAGTTGGACACAATACCTTTATTTTACTTATTTTTATGTGGTGCTGAAGATCAAACCCAGGGCCTCAAACGTGCTAGGCGAACAGTCTACCACTGAGTCACAACCCTAACCCATTCTTTTATGGGAATACATCATCTTCCATTAAATAAATTTTGCAAGATACAGAAAAAAAAAAAAAAAACATACCTAGTGTTTTCTGGCATCAATTTTGAAGGATTAGTTTTTCCAGTTAGTTTAGATCAGATACTACATGCCAATCTTCCAAATTTGAAATTGTGTCAGTAGTGTTGAATATGCAATTTTTGTGATGAGGGGGTGGGAAGACTTATAGTTTATATTAAAATTTAAATTTTTTCCATTGACATATCAGCAACATCAGACTATTATGACTTTTTCTCCTTTAAGAAATGAATGGGATAATAAAATGCTTTAGTAACTGACTATTAGGACTGCTAATGTTAAATGCTGTGGGTTTTTTTTTTTTTTTTTTTGGTACTAGGTATAGCTCAGCTAACCACTGAGCAACATTTCCAGCCCTTTTTATTTTTTATTATGAGACAGGGTATCTCTAAGTTGCTTACGAACTTTCAACCTGAGATCCTCCTGCCTCAGCCTCCTGAGCTGCTGGAATTAGAGGCTTTGATTGTTTTTAATGACATTAAGTTGAAAGGTTTTTGAGAACTCATTTCTCAGTGACTTTTTTACTAAAAGTTTTCTTCTTTTCTTTTTCTCTGAAACTTCAATCATTTCCTTGCAGCATTCATGTAAGATCTGTGGTTTTGTTATCAAGGTTCAATCCCCTCTTTTTTTATCTTACACATGTGAAATTTTGCAGTTTGAGATCCGTACCAAGATTCATTGGGGTAGCTGAGGACTCAAGAGCAATTCAGTAAAATATCCTATGTCATTTCCCCTAAGTACCTCATATTTACTTTTCTATTAAGAATTAATCAGGAGACCATTTGCCCATACCTGTTAAAATCCTTGAATTTTTAGAAGACATTTGACTCAGCAATTCCACTTTCAGAAATTTATACTAAGGAAAACAGAGTTTGTTACTAGAATGTTTGTTGCATTGTTCTTTATGATGATGAAGCTTTGAAAAACATTCTCTCTAAATAAAGAAATGAAAAAATAATTTATATAATAGAATATATATTATGTAATGGTTCCTATATTAATATAATGTAAAATTATGCAGCCATTAAAAATCATATTATGAAAGAAATGAGTAAAATGAAAAGATATTCACAATAACAAGATTAAAAAATAAATTCTTAAGACATATGAATGTTATATTATTTTTTATTAAAAAGAAATATGTGTAAAAGATTCTGAAATATAGTAAAGATTATACTTGTATAATATTCAGGCTTACTATTTTGAGAGAAATTCTCTTGCATAGTAACATTTAAAAGCCTTTGAGATTGGGAGGCTGAGGCAGGAGGATTGTAATTTTGAGGCCAGTACTGAGGGAAAATAAAAATCTGATATCGTTAAGTTTCTTGTTCCTTTAGATATGGATTGTTTTTCCTTCCTGAAAGATTTTCTGCATCTTTTCTGAGATTGTATGATAGTGTGCTCTTCCAGTGGTTCTTTTTTTTTTTTTTTCTCCATAAGGCCCTTTTAACCTGAGATCCCCTCTTTTTCCCTATTTGGTAAAATTTTGGTAATTTCTTCCTTTCCATCAATTCTGTTCTCCTTTTCTTAGTTGGACTTCTGCCGCAGTCTGGGTGGGCACAAAAATCACGAGCCACTCAAACAGGAACAAATTTTATTTTTGAAACTCCCGCCAATGCCCTGTAAGCTCCGGGGAAATATGCCGACCCACACATGTGGAGTTCTCCCCGACACCAACAGGAAATCCCTCCTCCGGAATTCCCTCCTACCGCACTTCCCCAACCAATGGGAACTCTCCAGGAGTCCCTTGGCAGACCGAGGTGGACAGCAGGGGTCTAATATCCATATGAATGCAGATCTTAACATAATCATATCATCTCAATGGCTTGCTGGGTCACCTTTCAACCAAAAATGCCATGCATCATACTACTTGGCTATGGCTCTTAGCAGACTTCAGACCTTCTGGTTCAAACTTTAAATTTATTATAATCTTTCTTATATTTTTTATATCTTCCTTTCTATTTTTTTCCAAATTCTCCAGGCAAAAATTTCAACTATATCTTCTAGTCCTTCTATTTAGTATTTTATTTTAATCATCATACTTTCAATTTTGTAGAGCTCTTTCATATTCTCTGATTGCTTCTTTTCATAATATCCTATTCTTATTTTAGGAGGGCAATGAGTTTTCTTTAAAAATAAGGATATTAAGTATGGGTTTTGCATTTAGAGTTTTCTTTTGCTTTCTTCATTGTTTCTGCCTTTGGAAGTTCTTTTTTTTTTTTTTCTCTTTGTGTGGCTTTTCCATTTCTTCAGGGAGAAGCTTTCAGTTCTTTGCAGTATAGGATGTAATTTGAGGAGCAGGCCCAGTGAAGGAGAGGGTGTCACAAGTCCCCAAGAACAACTCTAGGTTGAGTGATTAACTAGGAGGACTTCAGAATTCTGCATATACTTGTACTCACAGTTAAGATTTTATAGCAGCAAAAGGATACAAAGCAAAATTGGCAACGGGAAAATGTGTGTGGGGTGAAATCTGGAGAAAAAGAGGTGCAAGCTTCCAAGATTCCTTGTCCCAATGGTGTTCCATAGGATTGCTTGTTAGTTATGACTGCAGGGTGAAATGTTGTCTACCAGAGAAGCTCACTAGAGACTCAGAACCTGTGGTTTTCTTGGGGACTGGTCATGTAGGCACCTTCTGTCTAGCATGTACTGAAATTCTGGATTCCCAGAAGGAAAGCAGGTGTTCAGCATAAACTACATTGTACAATCAATATTTAGGTGCAACAAACCACTCATATCAGTTAGGAAACTGTGGGAGCCTTCCTGAAATCAAAGTTCCTAAGCATCAGCCAAGGGAAGACCTTGTAAGCAGGCCTTTCAAAGGTTAGCAATGTCAGGCCTGCTATATGAATTCTTCTGCATGGGGACCAAGGGTCTCATAGTTTCATATATAGTCTGACTCACTGTACTGCTTTCTGCTCCATACTTTATCCTTGCCCTCTATTGGTAACCTGGAGGTCAGTACCTCTTTCCTATGGAGCTGACAAAGTCACTAGGTTGCAAGAGAATGGGAGAATGGCCCTGGGAAAGGGTGCATTTAAACATTATGCATTGTAAACTATGATTAGATGAGGAGTTCACAAAGTAAAAGAGAATAGAATCAGAGACCACAAGGATTTCAATTAACTTTTAGATTATTGTATGTTGTCTTAGGACAGTGATTCCTGAGGCTTGGTAGAAGACTGTTAAGCTTCTACCAAATTCTGGATTCCCAGAAGGAAAGAAATGGGGAAGTGGGTGGGTTGTGTGAAAAGACTACTGTTTGCTTTACTTATTTTCTAAGAATATAGTTGGATGTTGGACTTAAATCTCAAGATGGATATTGAGTGGGAAGAGAGGGGAAGACATCTTAAGTTAATGGTCTGTGGACCATTTGTTTGACTCTCTCAGTATTTTACATGGTTTTGAATTAACTGTTAATACTTTAAAATAAAGCAGACACACACACACACACAGCCTGCCTGCATTTCCAGGGTTTAAAGATATGAGAACTCTGGGAAAGCTGAGACTGCTTTAGTTCATGGCTGCAATAGCTGGAGTTGGGGGCAGGTCTGTCCCCCTCTCCTTTTTTTTTTAAATGGTGCTGGAGATGCAACCCAGGGCTTGTCACATGCTACACAAGCTGTCTACCATTGAGCTACATTCCCCAGTCCACACCTGTCCCTTTTGGAGAGGATGTGCTTCCCATTTGCTCATGACACCAATTTGTGGGCTAAGTGTCAGTAAAAACTTATCCTTTATATTTGTGCTGTTATTTTACTGCTATAGCTTTAAGAAGGAAAGACAGTATATTTTGGGTCCTTTTTTCTTTCAAATATAGAAAAACAAAAAGGTCCTTTCATTAAAAAAAAAGGTAGGGGAAGAAAGAACATTTTTTTAATGTGTAGAAGTGAAGAGAATTCCTATACTTTAATATGTAAACAAAGAGTATTTGTGTCAAGAAAAGATGCCATTGCTGGATGTGATGCCACATGTCTGTTATCCCAGTGATTCTAGAGGCTGAGGCAGGAGGATTTCAAATTCAAGGTCAGCCTAAGCCATTTAGTGAGGCCCTAAGCAATTTAGCAAGACCCTATCTCAAAATCAAAAATAAAAAGGGCTGGGGATGTGGTTCAGCAGTTAAATATCCCTGGGTTCAATTGCTGGTACAAAAGAGAAAGAGAGAGAGGAGGTAGGGGAGAGGGAAGAAGGGAGGGAGGGAGAGAGAAGAAAAGATGTCATTATTTAGCAGTCAACCTTGGGGCTGGGAATGTAGCTTAGCAGTAGAGTGCTCACCCAGCACGCACAAGGCCTTGAGATCAATCCCAAGAATTGCTAAAAAATAAAATAAAATAAAAAATACAAATCAACCATACATAGTAAGCATGATACCTACTACAGTAGTTCCCCTTTTTTTGCTGGGGACATGTTCTAAGACCCCCCAGTGGAGTCCTGAAACTGCAGATAGTACTGAACCCTACATACAACCACTGCAGTGCCACCAATTGATCTGGTAACCAAGATGGACACTAAGTTACTGCCGGGTTTCTGTTTTCGCGACTAAAAGGCTCAGGGGTCACTCTAGTTAAACTGGGCTAACTGGGCTGCACGAAATAACCACACAAGAGACACAAATACCTTTTTCTTTGGGGTTGCTGTGACGGCTCCTCTGACCTTAAGGGTCCGCAGAAAGAGAGAGAGAGAGCATGCAGCGCTGACCCCTTTTATTGAGGAGAAGCTATTCAAATGAGGCAAGGGGTCAGGTTTCAGGGGGCTGAGTCTATCTTCATGATGTCCACTGTCAGCAGGTTGACTGACACCTGGGTAGGCCACACCCAAGGGCACAGTAAGAGGAGGAGACACACACAAGGCACTTCCATGGAAGATTCTATCCTAAACAGGGCAAGGGGTTAATTACAAAGGAACAGGTGAGCATAGCTTCACCCATGGGGCTGTAGCAAGACACACCCATTTCTGTGACTGAGCGCCTCAGCACCCAGCTGGGGAGTGTAACTCAGTCACCGGTAAGGTTGGCCTCCCACAAGTTACAAACAGGTGGGTGGCATATGCCATGTGACTATGTTGGACAGGTCCTGGGCAGGATAGAGCAGAAAAGTGCTCTTTTTATTTTTATTTTATGCTATTCAGAATGGTGTACAATTTTAAAACTTATGAATTGTTTATGTCTGGAATTTTTTATTTAATATTTATGGACTACTGGTAACCAAAACCACAGATAAGGAGGGAATATTGTATACAGAAGAGATATAAAAGTGTTGTTTTTGAATTGGTAATTAAATAAGGGAGATATATATATATAATTATGAGCCTGTGGGCATCAATACCTTATATAGATGATCGATTCCTAAAGCAGTGCCTTTTTTTTTGGCACTACTGGGGATTGAACCCAGGGGTGCTTTACCACTGAGCTATATTTCCAGCCCATTAATTTTGAGAGAGTCTCATTAAGTTGCCTGGGCTGGCCTGGCACTTGTGATCCTCCCACCTCAGACTCCTGAGTTGCTGGGATTATAGGTATTGCTCACCAGCCCAGTAGCAGAGCCATTTTTGGAGCAGAAATTTTGTTTCTCAAATAAATAAACATATAAAAATAAATATAATTAGAAATACTATTTCATAGCATATTGAAGACATTGCGAGGATTTAAAAGGCAAGCTACAAAATTAAATTATTTATATCATTTTTAATTTAAGCTCATGCAAACATATTTAGATAATGTCACACACTTAGCAATATTTGTGATATCTGAAGATTTTAATGGTTGACAAATTTTTGAACTTTTTTGCCCATGAGAATACCAGTATCAGAAGACTCACTGGGCCTGTTTGAAAAGTCTGTCAAAATTTAATGAAAATATGTAAAAATTTATTAGCTTATTAATTATATGTAGTGCTCCTGGGATAGTAAATAGTTGAGATTAACATTGGACATGCTGGTGACAACTTGTTTAAAGGAAATAGACACAAATTTAATTCTACGCAGATTTTACAAGGAATAATTTTTAGGCCAAAAGTTTAAAATTGGAACTAGTAGCTGAGTGTGGTGTAATCCCAGTAACTAGAAGCCTGAGGCAAGAAGATTGTGAATTCCACACCAGCCTCAGCAATTTACTGAGGCCCTAAGCAACTTAGAAATACCCTGTCTCAAAATAAAAACCAAAAGGGCTGGGGTGCCCCTGGGGGTTCGATTCCTAGTACTAAAACAAAAACAAAAAACCCAACCTGTGTAGTCATTAACACCATGAACTTGATACTGATACTTGAACTTCAGGTAGTTCAAGGCTTTACAGCACTAATAGTATGAACAATATATTAGTTTCCTATATGTAGTTTAGGACCAAAAATACTATTTGAACTGTTAAATCATACACATCATATAAGGTAAAATGTGTGCCTCAGTTTACCTATGAAGAATGGCTCAAAGATTTGGCTTGTTTGGTTGACATTATAGTCTTTCTAAATACTGCAGATATTTCTTTATAGGGACATTCACAAGGAGTACCATTATTTATTTGATCCAGTTTTCTCATTTTTAGTTAATTCTTTGTTGCTACCAGAAATTGAACCTAAGGGCCCTTAACCACTGAGTCACATACATAGCCCTTTTTTACTTATTTATTTTCAGACAGGATCTCACAAGTTGCTGAGGCTGACCTTGAACTGTTGATCTTCCTGTCGCAGCCACATGACAGGGGTTACAGGTGTGCGTCGCCATGCCCAGCAATAAATGTTTTTGGAAATTTTTTTCACTAAGGAATATTCTGGGTCACTTCAATATGTGCTGAACCTGGTTTCCAGAAATGAAAATTATGTCCTAAACTTCATTCTCAGAATTATAGAATTTAAGAGTGAATTCCAAGGCAGGCTCTTTGATTTTACACTTTATGGAAATGAACTCTCATTTCTGAGTAACATCATATAAATGGATAGCCACAAATCAAAGTATCAAAAAGGAAACAGAGGGGCTGGAGTTGTGGCTCAGTGGTAGAGTGCTCATCTAGCACATGCGAGGCCCTGGATTCGATCTTCAGTACCACATAAAAATAAATAAATACAATAGGTATACATATATAAAAAAGTAAACAGCATCAAATTTCTACAAATGTCTTTAATTCCCTAAGTTAAAAAAATCACTATGCCAAAATTTCATCTTTTAGTTCAACTTAGTCTGTTTTTCAGTTATTATTTTTTTTTTAAAGAGAGAGAGAGAGAAAATTTCAATATTTATTTTTTAATTTTCGGTGGACACAACATCTTTGTTTGTATGTGGTGCTGAGGATCGAACCTGGGCCGCACACATGCCAGGCGAGCGCGCTACCGCTTGAGCCACATCCCCAGCCCTCAGTTATTTAATTAGTGATTTTAAGTGTGTGAAAGATTGTGAAGTTTGTAGATTATAAAGATTGAGAAGTTCAGATTCATAAATGCAGAGTTGTGTGCAGTAAGCATGATTAATAATTTTAACATAAAAACTGTTAATTCTGGGATCTGGGATTGTGGCTCAGCTGTAGAGCGCTCACCTAGCACTGGTGGATTGCAGGTTCGATTCTCAGCACCACATAAAAATAAAGGCATTGTGTTAAAAAAAAAAAAAAAAAAAAAAAAACCCTGTTAATTCTGAATAAGCCAATTATAATAATAGGTGTTTCTGTGTAGGTAGAATGCACAGAGTATCTTAGCAAATCTCTGAACTATACACATAAAATTCATCTTTGTTTGAAAAAGAGCCTGTATTTCGGAGTTCTTTTATGATACTTAATTAAAAAAAAAAAGACTACTATTCACAAATACAGAGCAGAACTCCATATTACTCAATGGTCTATCTGGGTGGTAACTATAGACAGGTGAGGCACGGCTAGAGGAGGTGGGTCACTGGGGGCATGCCCTACTGTCTCTTTACCCTTTTTCCTCTCTCTGCTTCTTGGCTGCCATGATTGGAGCAGTCTCCTCCACTGTGTCCATCTGCCTCGATTTGCTATTTCATTTTGGGCCTTTTGGACCCGTTCACAATGGACCTGTTGGCCATGGACTAAACCTCTGGAACCATTAGCCAGAATGGACCTTTCCTCATGAAGTTGTTCTTGGTCATAGTGATGCAAAGCTGACTATCAGGGAAATGGTTCCATGTTTTTGGTTTTAAATCAAAGGTGTTTTGAGCTATATGAAAAACTTCATAATTAAATGTTCCTGTTTTTTAATTTGTATTTTTTTCAGTTGCAGATTTTATAGTCTTAAATAATAAAAGCTTGGGTCACGTTACATGCCTAAATCATAGTTTGTTAACAGTAATGTTTGATTCTTTTTCTGGCATTTGAATTTTTTTTATTATTTTGATCATTTCAATTATTTATGCTACCAAAATTTGTATGTGACCATTATTATCAGTGGGAGGTAAAAATCTCAGCTATGTAGTTGGACATGCTGCCTGTGAAAATATGGGTATGACATTATTTTAATTCATTTTTCATTGCTATCATTTTTTCCTTACATAGGCACCAAATGTACTTTTTGTGATGGTTTGTTTCACAGTGGTAGTTTTAGGAATTGAACATGGAAAATTCCTGCTCATTTATTTTAACATTGTAAATACATGTTTGACAATCTATGATACAGTGTGAGTTTCTTCACCCTTCTCTTACCCCCTGCTGAATCTTAAATGAGAATTCCTGGTAAAGCTTCAGGGCAAAATATTTAAAAATAATACCTATAACTTTGGTGGGATTGAGGTTCCACCCAAACTCCATTAACATATGTATTTTCTTTAGACATGGAGAGTTCAGGTGAGGTGTGAGATTCTGTATTGTATTTTGTAATAATGCCTGAGTTTCTGTTGTTACATCATTGAAATTCTTGGTTTTGAGACAGATGTCTGCGGCCTGTGAGAAGCTGCCTTGTCTCCCTCTTCCTGGCAGTGCTACCCTCACCCTGGCTCGGATGCAGATAGAGCACTGCCTTCTCAATTGCTTGCTGTGTGTTGCCTTTTCATAGAATTATAGACTTGAAAGACTTTAGTAAAGCTTTTGAACAGAGAGGAAATTCTTTTTTCTAAAGTTCTCAAACTAGCCCAAGAAAATAGAAAAAAAGAGGGACAATGGGAAATATTTTCCTAAATCTTCAGTTTGTAGATACTGAATTGGCACTGTTAATACATTTGCATTTCTCCTTGCTCCCATTTGGTCTTCCTTTGGGATCAGATGGGGGAGTGGGAGTTATGTTTCTGAATACTTTCTTCAGTGGTTCCCAAGTTTGGTCCCTGGGCCAGCAGCCATCTCCTGAGAACTTGCTGGAAATGCATGATCATGTTCTTATATTCTAGACCTACCAGATGAAAAACTCTATTGGGGAGTAGGGTGGATGACAACCTGTGTTTTAACAAACCTTCAGGTGATTCTGATATGTGCTGAAGTTTGAGAATCACTGTCCTATATAGCTTGACTGGTACCTATGTCGGAATTGCATGTAGAAACCTATATGAGTTCCCGAACTCCTTCAGCATCTTCTTGCTTTCTCCCACTGCTTTGGATTCTAGGATAAAGTATATATTATGTGGTAAATAAAGTATATATTAAGTGGTAAATTGTGGACATTTAAAAAATTATTTTTAGTTTTAGATGGACATAATACCTTTATTTTATTCATTCATTTTTATGGGGTGCTGAGAATTGAACCCAGTGCCTCACACATGCTAGGCAAGTGCTCTACCACCAAGCCACATCCCTAGCTCAAATTGTAAACTTTATCTCAGCTGACTGGGACTTTGTGATAGTTACAGTTAACTACTTCAAGTGACAGTTAATTGCCTCAATTAATTATTGAGGTAATGGATGAGACAGAGATGCCTTAAGCATTTCCAAAGAGAGTCAGTTAGCTCTGGCACCCTAGGAACTATTGATCAAACCGGAACCTAGGTTTTGAGATATGGCCAAGAGCAATTATTCTCATTTTGGTAACTTAAAGTGATCAATGGGAGAAAAGATGAATGTGTACCATTCAGGTCCAATTTTTAATTGTAAAATATACATAACATAAAAATTTACCACTTTAATTTTTTTTTTTTTAAATTTTGGCCAAGGCCACATGGGGCCAGTTAGATACCTTTCTCTCTTTCAGTTACAGTTAGATACCTTTCTCTCTCTCTGTCATTTGAACCACTTTAAAATATACAATTCAGGGGGACTAAGTACATTCATATTATTGTGCAACCATAGCCACTATACATTTCCAGAAATTTTATATCAATCAAAACTGAAGCTCGGTATTCATTAAATAATAACTTCCCATTCCCCATTTCCTCCAGCCTGGGAACCACAATTCTACTATATTTATGAATTTAATTATTCTAGATACTTCATATAACAGGAGTCAAATAAAGTTTGTGTCTGTCTTGTTTCATTTAGCACAATGCTTTCAAGGTTCATTCATACTATAACATGTATTAGAATTTTCTCCTTTTTTTTTTTTTTTGAGGTACTGGGGATTGAATACATGACATTATGCATGCGAGGCAAGTACTGTACCACTGAGCTAAGTCTCCAACTCTAGAATTTCATTTTTAAGGCTAAATAATATCTTATTGAATATTTTGACCACATTTTGCTTATTATCTTTCCATCAATGGACATTTGCGTTGTTTCTGCCTTTTGGCTGTTGTGAATGATGCTGCTGTGAACAGTGGTGTAACTATATCTGTTCAAATTCCTGCTTTCAACTCTTTTGGGTATATATCTAGAAGAGCAATTGCTAAATTATATGGTAATTCTACGTTTAGATTTTTACTAACTGCCATATTATTTTCCCACAGTGGCTATACCATTTTACATTCCCAACAGTAATGCATAATGTTCCACTTTTTCTTATACCCTTACCAACAGTTGTTATTTTCTATTTCTGAATTTTAAAAAAATAGCCATCCTAATGGGTATTAAGTGGTATTTCATTGTGGTTTTTATTTGCATTTTCCTAGTGATTGGTGATACTGAGCATCCTTTTCTGTGCTTGTTGGTCATCTGTATCTTCTGTGGGGAAATTTTCATTGAAATCCTTTGCTCATATTTAAAAGTTGGGGTGTTTTTTATTTTTGAGGGGTTCTATATATTTTTTTGGTATTAATCCATTATCAGATGTATTGTTTGCAAGTATTTTCTGCCATTTCATGAGTTGCCTTTTCACTGTCCTTTGAAGCTCAAAAATTTTAAATTTTGATGAAGTCTATTTATGTGTATTTTCTTTAGTTGCCTGGTAACTATTGAATATGATACTACTTTGGTGTTATATTTAAGAAATCATTGTCAAATCCAATGTTGAGAAACTTTCACACTATGTTTGCTTCTAAGAGTTTTATAGTCTTAACTCTTTTTTTCTGGGGATTGAAACCAGGGTAACTTACCATTGAGTTACATCCCTATCCTTTTCCATTTTTTTTTAATTGAGAGAGGGTCTCACTAAATTATTTGGGACCTCACGAAGTTGCTGAAGCTGACCTTAAACTTGTGATCCTTCTTGCCTCTATCTCTAGAGTTATTGGAATTACATGCATGTGCCCGCATGCCTGGCTTATAGTTTTGACTCTTAAATTGAATTAGCTTTTGTATATGACATAAGGTAAGGGTCCAACTTCGTTCTTTTGCATGTTGATATCCAGTTTTTCCAGCACCATTTGTTGAAAAGACTGTCCTTTTCCCATTGAATGATCTTTGTACCCTTGCTAAAAAGCATTTGAACATATATGTGAAGGTTTATTTCTGGGCTTTCTTGTCTATTTCATTGTTATTTATGTCTGTCTTTATGCCAATATCACATTCTTTTTACTGTACTTTGTAGTAGGTTTTGAAATCAGGAAGTGTCAATTCTTCAGCTTTGTTATTTTTTAAAAAACATTTATTTTTTTAGAAGTAGTTGGACACAGTTTATTTTTATGTGGTGCTGAGGATCGAACCCAGAGCCTTGCACGTGCTAGACGAGGGTCTATCGCTGAGCCACAATCCCAGTCCCCAACTTTGTTCTTTTTCAAAATTGTTTTAGCATTTCAGGATCCTTTGAGATTCCATATGAATTTTATACGGATTTTTTCTGTTTCTGCAAAGGTATGTTTTTTATTTTGATAGGGATTGCATTGAATCTGTAGATTGCTTTGGGTATTATTGCCATTGTAACATTATTAAATCTTCCAATTCATGAATATGGATGTCTCATTATTTTTTTTCCTCCTCCTCCTCCTCTTCCCTCCTCCTCCCTCCTCCTCCTCCTCCTCTTCCCTCTCCCTCCCTCCCTCCTCCTCCTCCTCCTCCTCCTCCTCCTCCTCCTCCATGGTGCTGGGAATCAAACACAGGGCAAGCACTCTACCAATCAAGCTACATCCCCAGCCCATTATTTGCCTTCTTTAATTTCTTTTAGCAGTATTTTGTAATTTTTAGTATATGTCTTTTACCTCCTTGGTTAGGTTTATTCCTGTAAAGTATTTTATTCTTTTATACTATTATAGGTGAAATAATTTTATTTTCATTGTTAGTATATAGAAACAATTAATTTTGTGTTTTGATTTTTTTCTTATAACTTTGCTGAATTTGCTTTTTTGATTCTGGTGTGTGCATGTGTGTGTGTGTATGTGTGTGTGTGTGTGTGTGTGTGTATTTAAAATTATTCAACAGAGGCAAGGGACTACCATTGTGCTTTTTTCCATTTTGTGTGTGGTTTGTCCTAAAACAGTCTAGGAAATAGTGTTTCAATAATTTTAAGGGTTTTTCTGACCACTTATAAAGAAGAATTGTGCATAATTGAGGAGGCCAGATAAGTGAATAGTATTGGATTTCTGACTGTGCAGAACAATTAAGACAGGGTCATACACATTGCAGAATTTTTATTTTGTATGGCCCTTGACCCTTAAATACCAGTAGCTCCTAGATTGTGGGTTCAGCCAAAGGATAGCCTCTACAGATTTTCATAAATCAGTGGGTAGGTAGGGTTTAGGAACATACTGACTTAGATTGAGAACATTAGAGAAAAATATATTCTTTTAAAGAATATAGGGTCATCAGGAAAGCTAAGTTGCTGGTCAAAGTGGTGCATACCTGAAATCCCAGTGACTGGAGACTGATGCAGGGGAATCATAAGTTCAAGGCCAGCCTCAGCAACTCAGCGAGGCCCAAAGCAATTTAGTGAGAGCCTGTCTCAAAATAAAAAATAAAAAGGGCTAGGGATATGGCTCAGGGGTAGAAAATCCCTGTGTTCAATCCCCAGTTTAAAAAAGAAAAGAAAGCTAAGTGAAAAATTAGAGGAAGAGACAAACTAGTCTTTAGAATGGGTTGCATAGAACTGTATATGCTATAGCTAAATAAGGAATTTAAGGTATATTTTCAAGGATTATTTTGATCAAAATCAAGGCAAAAACAGATTTCATTTAAGTTCTATCTGGAATTTGAATTCTTAGTTGCCAATACCAGGAAGCTACCAGCAAGTAGATCTGTACTTGAAAGACTCATAATTCTCAGCCTGTAGTATTGGCTTGGTATTGCAGTATACCCCAGTGCCAGCCTGTTCCTCCTTCCTCCCAAGGGAAGGGAAGAGACCCTTGAGAGGGGAGACCAGCCCTGCAGTGAGGAAATAAGATAGTGACTAACATAAGAATTATAATTTGATGTAATGTATTACTGGTTTAAGCTAAGGGAACCCAGAATGGATTCAGCATAGAGAACTGTCTTGAGGCTGGTCATGGTGGCATATGCCTATAATCCCAGTGGCTCAGAAGGCTGAGGCAGGAGGATCGAGAGTTCAAAGCCAGCCTCAGCAAAAGTGAGGTACTAATCAACTCAGTGAGACCCTATCTCTAAATAAAATACAAAGTAGGACTGGGGATGTGGCTCAGTGGTTGAGTGCCCCCAAGTTCAAACTCCAGTACCCAAAGCAAAGAACTATCTTGAGACTTGTAACTATAAAAAGTGACACAGTCTTCCCCTCAGGAGGGCTCAATGAGATGGTTTTCCTTAATTGTAAAGGTTTGGGGCATAGCTAGTCTGAATCTGGCATTAAATTAATAGACTGGATTGTGCCCAATTTTGGTTAATATGCTTTAAAAATGATGTAGATAGGCAGAAATTGTGGCACATGCCTGTAATCCCACCTACTTGGGAGGCTGAGGCAGGAAGATTAAAGTTCAAGTCCAGCCTGAGTGATTTACTGGGATGTAACTCAGTGATAGAGTGCTTTACTAAAATGTGCCAGGCCCTGGGATCAATTCCCAGTACCACACACAAAAAAAGTGGTGTAGATAAATTCAGAAGCCCAGGGTAGGTAATCAGAATTATCAAAAGCAGGCAAAGTAGCAGCCCTAAAATTGGTTTAAGCATTTTTCTTGGAGCCCAGTCCAGATTAAAGGTTTTTAGTAGCAATACTACAAAACACCACAAGATGGTGACAGAACTCTATTTTTTTTTTTTTTAAACACCAAAATTGGAAGAGATCAGGTATTCCTTGATGGAAATGAGGAAAAGAAAGATTAAAAATGTTTATATTTCAAAACTTTTGGAATGATTAGAATGCTTGTTCTGGCAAGATTTTACAATGCTTGCCCATGATTTATTTGAAGTATTTCATACATGTTGAAAAGCAATATTGATCCGTGTATTAGGCACCTTGCCTCTTGGGCTCTTGCAGACACTGGTATTGCCTCCTTAGCATTCTGTTCTCCTTTCCTCTTTTTTCTGACCTCTGTCCCACTGTCCTTTTCTACTAATACTTTGTAATATAAGGATTCTCCAGGACTGTTCCTGGGTTCAAATAGAGACTCCCAGTTATTAACCGTGTAACATTCAGCAAATCCCGTAACTTTGTGCCTCAGTTCTTTTTTTTCTACAAAACAGAGATAGCAATAGTGCCCACTTTGCAGGATTATTTTCAGGGTTAAATGAATTAATAAGTGTAAAAGCACTTAGAACAATGATGGCACATATAATGTTAAAATTATGTGGAATTAAAGTTTAAATTTCTGCTATTCATTGAGTTAATTTATCTGTCATTAGACAGATGAGTGAACTTCTTGAGGATTTTCCCTGATTAAAAAAAAAAAAAAAAAGAAAGAAAAATATGTCAAAATACATTCTACCATCAACTAACTAAAAAGAAAAAAAAAATCAAGGGCTGGAGATGTCCCCAGCACTGCAAAGTAAAAAAAAAAATAAATAAATAAATAAAAAATTAAAAAAAGAAAAGTCTAAGTCAGATTTACCAGTTTAGGTAGGATTTAATAGCTTTTCTTCCCCCTCCCCATCAGTCATCTTTCCCAATTTTACCTGTTTGTTTATTTTTTAAACTTTATTATTTATTTCTTTTTATTTTATTATTTTTATGTGTATTGGCTTGGTATTGCTTAGGATTGAACCCAGTGCCTCACACATGCTAAGCAAGCAGCTTTATCAATGAGCCATAACCCCAGCCTAATTTTACCTCTTTAAATTAGTCACTGAAGAGAAAATTACAGGCATTTTATTTATTTATATGAAGGATTTTTTATTAAAGGGTTGTGTTCTCAGAAAGTGAAACAAGGAAATATTAATGCAAGTTAGATTTTTGTTCTATAGATATTTTTTAATCTATTCAGAGGAAAAATCTTTGCAATAATCAAGATTTTTAAATGATACTCTGCCTTACTTTAGGATTATATTAAGATATGTGCTAGTGAAGTTAAAATTTGTACGTTCATTTTTAAAGAACTTTTAAAATGAAGCACTTTTAAAATGAAGTATCAAAAATATGAAATTGTTTTCTACAATAATCCCCCAAAGACCCGTACCATAATTAAGCTTTTCCAGCAACCCCACTACCATGATTAAGGTTCTTGTCAGCAAGATCTTACAGAGCTTTGACAGGATTTCGCAGGATTTCTGCAGAGAGCTCATTGTGATTTGAGGCTTCCTCTTTCATGTAAATGCCAGGTTTTCAGACAAAGGGTCTGATAGAGGCTGTCTGAAGAGAGCTCACTGTTATTATCTCTGTTTTCCGTGGTAAAAACTAGTGAAACCTCTGTTTGTCCTAAAATATGGGACAAAGAGTACCTGCTATGTAACCACTCCACTGAGTGTAAATCTAAAAGAATTTCCCCACCAAAGTTCCAGAGATTTTTAGGCATCAGCCCCTCTAGACCATTACAACTTAACCCTGCTGCCTGAAAATTCCTCAGGTGTCCAGTCTCATCTGTCCTATATCATTTCCACATTTTTTTAAATCAGTACATTATAGTTTTACATAATGGTGGGATTTGTTGTTACATATTGGTTATAGTTTTACATAATGGTAGGATTTGTTGTTACATATTGGTAGATGCACACAATGTAACAATATAATTTAGCCAGTATCATTCCCCAGTAAAAATATGAGATATTTAAAGATAAAATCTTAAAAATAATGCCCTGTACTTACCACTCATTTAAACAAATAGAATGTTAATAATATATTTGAAACTTTATGTACCCCTACTGATTCCACATTCCTTCCTGCACATCCCCCAGTCTGGCTGTGTGTGTGTGTGTGTGTGTGTGTGTGTGTGTTTGGGATTGAACCCCAAGGCCTTGCACATGGTAGGCAAGTGCTCTACACCCTCAGCCCTTTAGTTTTTTGATTTCTTATTTTCTTACCTTAAAATGAAACTTACCCACTTATGGATACATTTATAAACAATGTAGTGCTTAGATTTGTATTTTTAAAACTTTACACCAATGGATACATATTATAGGTATTCTTTTGCAAGTTACTTTAAAAAAAAAAGAGTCAACGTTTTGTTTCTGACACTCATTCAAGTAGATACATTTAGCTGGTGCATTTTTACTGCTGTATGGTATTCTGTTTTGTGAATATACCATTTATTTTGCTATTTATCTATTCAATGAAGAGAAGTATTTAATTCAAGAAAGCTTTAAACTTTGCTGTTAAACATTTTGTGAACATTTTGTGACATTCAAGCGTTTTTCTAGGCCACTCATCTAGGAGGGCTATGCTGGGAAACGGCACATAGTTTTCTACAGTGATGGTTGTCATGCACCTTCCTGTCAACAGTGTTAAGAGTTGGCATTACTCCCATCCTCACCAACATTTGGCTATTTGGTTTTAGCCTGGTGTGTGCAATATGGTCTGCTCCAGTCCCTCTAGACTCCTGAGTTTTCCTCATGACCTTTTCACATACTCTTTTCTCTGCCTAGAATGTTCTTTTCCCTGTGATTTGCACAGTTTGCTCTTTTACCTCCCTCAGGGTTTTACTCTCTTTTCCTGTTGTCTGTGAGGTCTTCCTGGCCAGCTGTGTGAAACCTGACATTCCTCTCCCTTCTTCCCAATCCTTTTGCTGCTTTATTTTTCTCTGAGCACTTATTACCATTGCTTTTCCCTTCTGGCAAGGGGAGGGAGTTTCTATGTCTTTGTGTGTGTGTGTGATAAATTAATAAAGTATTTTTTTGTGTGTGTGCGATTTGCTAAACTATTTATTTATTTATTTTCGTATGTCTTGTTCTCTCTTGTAGCCCTAGAGCAGTGCCTTGCCTGTAGTAGACTTTAATAATTATTTGTTGGCTGAATTGAATGAATTTCATTTGCATTGTCTTGGTTATTAATGAAGTAGAGCATATTTTTGTGGCCATTTGTGTTTCTTCATCTGGAAAATGCCTATTCAAACATTTTGTTCATTTTTCTTTTCTTTTTTTTTTTAAAGAGAGAGTGAGAGAGGGAGAGAGAGAAAGAAAGAATTTTAATGTTTATTTTTTAGTTATTGGCGGACACAACATCTTTGTACGTGGTGCTGAGGATTGAACCTGGGCCGCATGCATGCCAGGCAAGCGCGCTACCGCTTGAGCCACATCCTAGCCCTATTTTGTTCATTTTTCTATTGTGTTGTTTAATACTTTCTTATTGATTTTAAGGAGTTCTTTATAAATTCAGATTATAAAATCCTTCATTGAATCTGCTGGGGTCTTGTCAGAGTGCCGCAGCTCCTTCCTGGAGGCAGGAGGTACGCTGTGGCCTGCAGAGCCTAGAGCCACAGGAGCAGTGCCCAGATGAGGCCAGTGGTGCCCAGTGGCCCCAAGACCTGGGCATCCTCTGCCTTCTCTCCACTTCTTGCTTCTGCACAGCAGTGTCTCCTGGGAACCTAGGGCGCCGACATGGATCGCTCTTGCTGCAGAGGTGAGCCTGCCTTCACGACTGGGGGATCTGGGGCATGGAATCCAAAGGTGCGCTGAACACAGGAAATGGTGGCGAAAAACCCCAGCCCACTTTGGAGGAATTCCTGGATGTGGAAAATCAATGGTGTTGCCACATAAAAGCTTCCACAAGTGTTTTGAAAAATCTCTATTATAATGGAGTGGATATCATTGATTTGTCCAAGAAACACAAATCAGAGATACTTATCATGGGTTAGGGGGCTGCTGGAGATTGTGAATCCAGGACCTTGCACATACCAAGCAAGTACTCTACACTGAGCACAGGAGCTACACCTCCATCCAGGTTGAATGGCTTTCTAAATTTTCACAGTGCAATATGTACTATTTTTCCCCCAAAATAAAGCAAAGCTGTTCTCACTCTCTAGAGCGGGATCTATGACTTTTGGGGTCATGTTAGAAACATGACCAACATAAGAGAATTATGAGTCCCCCAAACAAAGTCACTAGTGGGAGATCAAGCAGAAAGGACAAAGCTTATTTGAAGATCATTTGCAGGACTTGGATTTAAGTGCTCATTTGGGCAAGGAATACTGAAATATGATATTTAATTAGATGTAAGACTGAACTTAACGTACCAGGTGGTTTCTGTCAGAGTCACCTTGGTGGCTGGCGGTGACAATATCAGAAAGTTTCCTGTCTCTGTTTTTTTTTTTTTCCAGAGTAGAAATTAGAAGTTTATTAAAGGACAGCAGAAAAGACGTCTCCCGGAGGAAGAAGGGGACACAAGAGGGGATAGGGGTATAGGCTTATGAAGAGCATTCTGAATCTGGAGGAACTCTTTGTTGTCCCTGGTAGGAGAGACACCCCTAGTCTGGCCTCCATGCCATCTCCCTTGGTCATCTTCACTTGCTGTGCGAATTTGCGCCTGTTTCAGGAGCATCATGTCTACCTGGATGAGCCCATCAGAATCCACCACTCAATGGCATGTTGTCAACCAGCACAGAATAATGCCATCTTTGATTGCAAAGTGCTGACAAGGAACCATGCTTTCCTCTGGTTGGATCACAAGACAGGCAAGGTCAGACTCCTGCAACGTCTCCCCACCTTGCTGCACTTGATACTGGCAGTCGGACATAATCAGTGGAATCAGGTCTTGCTCCACTTCGTAACTGATAACATGCAGGGAAGATGCAGGTGTGAGGGATACCACCTGGAATCAGGGAGAAGCTGCGAGCCCATCCTACCATCAGAGCAGTCTCGAGGCTGGAGGCCTGCACTCAAGCATGGCTTTGCCCACTGCATCACAAAGTGCCTTGTATTCATCCCCATGCACCAGGTATTGGTCCATCTGGCCTGTGTGGTCCTTCTGCAGCCCAGGAGAAGAGGGTTAGTCATGGTGGGGCAGGGTAGGGTGTTCTGCAAACTCCCTTCTCCATAGGCAAAGAAAGATAGCAGACACTGTTGGAGGTGAGAAGCAACTCAGCTGGAACTCCCTGCGAGGTCCAGCTATGACAATCCTGGAGGTATTCAGGAGCATGGCCTCCACAGGGATGGAGAGCCTGGGGAGAAGGGAGGCTGAACCTGGAGCTTCTTGCTTTCTCTATACACGGCAACACACCAAGCAAAGTGACAAAAACATGTCATCTTTGAGTCCCAGATAGTCATCTTAAAGATGCCAGGAGTTTCAGTGCCATTTTTTAACCCCAAGACAGTAAGAATTTGACAATTTCTGAGCACTGGGAATGGAGAAGCCGGAAAGCCAAACTCATTGCACCGTCTCTCAATTCTTACCCACCTCTGCCTGGCATAGAGCCCAAGACACAGCTTGCAAGCTGAGTAGCCTTTTACCTTGCTGGAAGCAAATATTAAAAGAAACATTCATTCACTTTTCCAGTGTAGAATTCAATTAGAAATTAAGCCTTGATAAAATGCAGGTGAACTACAAACCAGAAACATACCCAAATGTGCACACACAAACATGCCCATACCTACCTTTGCCCCATGGCAGGTGGCCTAAACCCACCCTGAAGCAGAGACCAAGGACCAGATACCTGCCTGTGTCCTGCCTATTATGAGGGATGGGAGAGTGAGGAGTGGTTCCCACAGCTTTCCTGCTCTGCCAGGGACCTGCGTCTCACCTGCTGTGCAATGACTCCCTTGGGAAACACCCACTGGCATCGATGGCCCTGCCTGAGAGGCTCTGCACAAATTCCATCCCTCGCAGGCTAGAGAGCCTCCGGACCAGGTACACGCGGTGCCAGTCGTTCCCTGCCTGGGTGCAGAACTGCCCGACACATCGCAGGTAGTACTGCTCCTCCACAGCCAGCTCTGACAGTGCAAGGAGAAAGCTGGTCAGTGACTGGGGACTAAGAGCCTACTTCTGAGGAACTCAGTAAAAAAAAAAAAAACATCCAGAACAGGGGAACATGGTAAGGGCAAGACCCTAAGGAGAGTTCCTGTTCTGAACTCGTAGCTAATTTCTCCAAGGTAGAGAAGACCTGCCTGAGCCCTCCTGAAGCTCCAAGAGGAGATCAGAAGCCCTGTCGAGACTCACAAGTGGGTCCTGGCCACCTCCCGAAGGTACTGACAAGACACTGTAGTGGCAGGTCCTTGGCCTTGTCTCCCTGAGGAGCAGGTCTGTAGGAAATGGCCTTCCTCCCTCAGGCAGTGGAGTTCACTCCTTGTGCAGTAAGCACTGGTCTTCTCCTGAATTGAATCCTAAGGAGCAAAGAACAAGAAAGAAAAGAATATTATACTTTTCAACAGGTGCTGGGAGCCATTAGCCAAGTAGGTATGACAATTTCCTTGCCAGCGTACCCCATGTTGCTGACATTTGCAGTGACATTGAATGTAGGTGACCTTGCTCAAGGACCAAGGCGGATTAGGGTGTTCCCGGTTTAAGATAATTGGGTTTAGGGCGTTCCAGGTTTAAGATTATTCCTCCTGGGAATAGGGCGTATCCTGCTGCCTAAGTTCCCCTTGAGTTTTCACGGGATTTAGACAGTATTTTTTGGAGACAGATGCCCAGTGGAGGTGGATTTGGGCAGAGAACGTGGATTTCCCCAGAACATGATTGTAGACGGCTGGTGTGAGTTCGGGAATAAAGAGTTGCTGTTTGAATCTACAAGCTGTGTGGTGGCTCGTGATTATGTGCCCAGCCAGACTGCGGCATTTGTGCACAGCCAGACTGTGGCATTTGGCGGCTCGTACGGGGAACATCTGAAACTTGGAGGTAAGTGAAATTGCTTGCCCCTGAGGGAAGGCGAGAGAATGGGTGATCAATTCAAAAAACAATGTGTTCCTGTTGTGATTTATTTTGTTTTTGTTTCAAGCTGCCTATCCCTAGAAATTTCTCAGGCAAACTGGGAAAAATGGTTGGCTAAAGGTTTGAAGTTTGTCAGCCCTGAGGAAGAGAAAATTGATACAACGATTTTTTATTCCGTTTTTGTTTCATTCAGTTTCGGTTTTGTTTTGTGTTATCTTATTGGGTTGCGTTATCTTTATAGTAGATTAGAAATTAGTAAAAAACAAACCGAAAAGATGTTAAGTAAATTGTTAGAGGTTCAGACCATGGAGAAAGACATTTTAGATCAAGCAAAAGAGAAGGTCTCTCGAGCTAGTCAGACAGAGGAAGAAAATGTAAAGGAAAAGGGGTTGTTAGGAAAAAGGCCACAACAGGAGGCTGTTAGTAACTCCGTTTTATCACAAGAGGGCGTAATTCAACCAACAGCCCCACCGATGGAGACAGCTGAGTGGCCCTCAAACCCTGTAGTTGATAAATGGGATCCTGAGACAGGACCTCAAAGATTAGCATGCCCTGTACTTGAACAGGCAGGAGGGCAGCGAATTCACCGTGCTTTAGATTTTAAAACAGTGAAGCAGTTAAAGGAGGCTGTAACAACCTATGGTCCCCAAGCTCCCTTCACGGTAAGCATGGTTGAGTCCATTACTAACTTGGACATGACGCCAGCAGATTGGGCTAGCATGTGTAAATCTGTACTAAATGGAGGACAATATTTGTTATGGAAGGTTGCCAATGAGGAATTTTGCACGGAGACAGCTAGGCGAAATGCAGCAGCCGGTTACCCTCAAAGAAATCTAGATATGTTGTTAGGAAAAGGACCTTATGAGGGTCAACGGCAACAAATTGAATATGATCCTGCTATATATGCACAAATTGCTGCAGACGCAGTTAGGGCATGGAAGACTTTACAAGGACATGGAGATTTACAAGGTCAGCTATCTAAGGTAATACAGAGAGCTAATGAACCTTACGCTGACTTTGTAGATAGGCTAATTCAAATGGCTGCCAAAATTTTTGGGGATACAGAACAAGCAATGCCATTAATAAAACAACTGGCTTATGACCAAGCAAATCGTTGCTGCAGAGAGGTTATTAGACCATGGAGACATGAAGATTTAAACACATATATTAAATTATGTAGAGATATTAATGAACAAGGGCAAGTCTTGGCAGCTGCAGTACAACAGGCTTTAGATGCCAGGCCAAAAACATGCTATGATTGTGAACAAACAGGACATTTTAAAAGGAATTGCCCCATAGGAGGAGGGTTTAACAAAAGTAGGTATCAAAGGAATAGAATACCGGGTATTTGCCCACGATGCCGTAGAGGGAGACATTGGGCTAATGAATGCCGTTCTCAAACCACCATAGAAGGTACTCCCTTATCAAAAAATGGACAAAGACCAGGTATTTATCCAAGATATCGTGGAGAAAGGCATCAGGCTCCATTGCCAAAAAACGGACAGGGGGGCCCAATGCCCCGGGGCCCATAACCACAAATCTGCGGGGCAGTGGAGGAACCCAGCAACACCATCAGGCTAGTGCCCAGGACACATTGTCCATTAAATCCCTCATCAGACAAACCCGAGGGAGTGCAGGGTTGGACATCTGCGCCTCTGCCAGAGCAGTATTAACTCCAGAGATGGGAGTTCAAATCATTCCCACAGGAGTAAAAGGACCTCTTCCCCAAGGAACAGTAGGCTTATTACTGGGACGTAGGTCATCTACATTAAAAGGACTTATGATAAGTCCTGGGGTAATTGATCCCGATTATGTAGGTGAAATAAAAATTATAGCTAGTTCTCCAAGAGGTATATCAGTAATTTCACCTGGAGATAGAATAGCACAGTTGTTAATAATACCCAGCCTACATAATAAATTTCCTAGTCATAGTGTAGAAAGAGGTTCCAGGGGATTAGGCTCCACAGGTGTAGATTGGGCTATGTTGTCTTTAAATTTAGATTCTCGCCCAATGCTAAAACTAAATATTCAAGGTCATGAGTTTAATGGACTACTGGACACAGGAGCTGACCTTAGCATCATATCTCGTCAAGAATGGCCAAAACATTGGCCATTACAACAAGCCACTCAAACGCTTCGAGGCCTAGGAGTGGCGACTAATCCCCATAGAAGTTCTATGATATTAGATTGGAAGGATCCTGAAGGATGTGAAGGAACTATACAGCCATATGTATTGGATCATCTTCCTATAAATTTATGGGGACGAGATGTCCTAGATCAATTAGGTTTGACGTTAACAAATAACATCAATCCTAATGCGCCCACTACTAGGGCTAGACAAGGCTTTAGGAAAGAAAAAAGATTAGGAAAACAAGGGCAAGGTATAGCAGCACCAATACAAATAGATCAAGGAACAGACAGACATGGGTTGGATTTTCAGAAAGGGCCACTGAGACAATCAAAATTACTTGGAAATCAGAAAGACCAGTGTGGGTTCCTCAGTGGCCCCTGACTAAAGAAAAGATACAAGTAGCCCATGATCTGGTCAAACAACAATTAGTGGAAGGACATATACAACCTTCCATATCTCCCCATAATACTCCCATTTTTGTCATCAAAAAGAAATCTGGTAAATGGAGATTATTGCAAGATTTAAGAGCCATTAATAATGAGATGGTTATTATGGGACCTGCTCAATCAGGGATTCCTCAATTGTCTGCTTTGCCAAAAACTTGGCATGTTTTAGCTATAGATATTAAAGATTGTTTTTTTTTCAATTCCAATTCATCCCGAGGATAGTCCACGTTTTGCATTTACTATCCCTGCATTAAATCATGAAGGTCCTGATCAGAGATATGAATGGAAAGTACTCCCTCAAGGGATGGCTAACAGTCCAACTATGTGTCAAATATATGTTAACAAAGCAATCCAGCCACTTAGAAATCAAAATCCTGAACTACAAATATTTCACTATATGGATGATGTATTATTGGCACATAAAGATAAAAACATATTGCTGGAATGTTATGCCACACTTACAAACTTATTAAAAAATTATAATCTAGAGATAGCAATAGATAAAGTACAATTAAATTTTCCAATTAATTATTTAGGAGTTCTATTATCCTCAACCATGGTCCGTCCACCAAAAATTCAAATACGAGTAGATCAACTCAAATCACTTAACGACTTTCAAAAGTTATTGCGAGACATAAATTGGATAAGGCCTTATCTAGGTATACCAACAGGAGAGTTGGGACCTTTATTTGATATTCTAAAAGGTCCATCAGGTCCAAATTCACCCCACATGTTAACTCCTAAAGCAAGAAAGGCATTAAAAATTATTGAAACATATATGCAAAATATGCATTTGGATAGAATTGATATAAGTTTGCCTTTATTATTTATTGTACTACCAACAAAAAATATTCCTACAGGAGTATTTTGGCAAGAAGGTCCATTATTGTGGATACATTTATCTTATTCTCCTAACACTATTCTTACTAGGTATCCTGAGGCTGTAGGACAATTAATACTCAAAGGAATAAAAGCAGCGAAGGGAGTGTTTGGAATTTCTCCCAATAAAATTATTACTCCATATACTATGGATCAAATTGATGAGTTAGCTAATGAGTTAAATACTTGGGCAATAATCATGTGTAAATCTAATGTTACATTTGATAATCATTTACCATCTAATCCTTTGTTGTCTTTTTGGTCTAAGCATCCTGTAGTTTTTCCTAAAATGACAAGAAAAACACCTATCATGAATGCTCCAAATATATTCACTGATGGGTCTAATAATGGTACAGCAGCAGTAGTTACCCCTGATCAAACTTTTACATTTTTAGTACCGAAACAATCAGCTCAAAAGGTAGAGCTTAATGCAGTTTTACAAGCTTTTTTGATGTTTAAAGATTCTGTATTTAATTTATTTTCTGATAGTCAGTATGTAGTTAATGCTATAGTATCTCTTGAAGATGCTGGTAGGATTTCCCCTTCTTCTACTGTTTTCTCTTTGTTTTCCACTATACAAAGTCTAATCTGGGACAGAAAAGATCCATTCTTCATAGGACATATTAGGGCACATACAGGATTGCCTGGAGCCCTTAGTTTAGGCAATGATTTAGCAGATAAAACTACACATGACATACATATTTTCTCTACATTTGAAGAAGCTACAAATTTTCATAAAAGGTTTCATGTTAATGCTAATACTTTACAAAAGCGTTTTAAAATAACTAAGGAACAAGCCAGACATATAATAAAACAATGTCAAAATTGTGTGACATTTTTACCACAAGTTAATCTTGGAGTCAATCCTAGAGGACTGATACCTAACCATATTTGGCAGATGGACGTCACACACTTGCCAGAATTTGGAAAATTAAAATATTTACACGTTACAGTCGATACTTCTTCCGGATTTTTGATGGGCTCCCTTCATGCCGGAGAAAAAACTAAAGATGTTATAGCTCATTGCTTACAAAATTTTGCCACTGTGGGCGTTCCTAAACAGTTAAAAACCGATAATGGTCCTGGCTATACCTCTACCTCTTTTAAACAATTTTGCTCATCATTTGGTATTACTCATATAACAGGAATCCCATACAATCCACAGGGACAAGGCATAGTTGAAAGAGCTCATCAAACTATTAAAACATACTTATTAAAGCAAAAAGAGGGAATTGGAAAGGGGTATATATCCCCCAAAGATAAACTTAAAATAATGCTTTTTACTCTAAACTTTTAAAATTTGGATTCATCAGGACTTAGTGCTGCGGAAAGGCACATGTATCCAAAAAATGTACATAAGCCTAAAGTACTTTGGAAAGATATTCTAACAGGACAATGGAAAGGTCCTGACCTAGTGATTGTCTGGAGTCGGGGCTCTGTTTGTGTTTTTCCACAGGGAGAACAGCAGCCGATTTGGATTCCAGAGAGATTAACTAAAACAATTTCTACAGATCGAAAAGAAGATGATTTGACTCAAATCCATAACAGCTGATATCCAGAACTCCAGCTTGGCCATTCTTACATCTGCGACAGTGATTAACCAGGATGCTTTTTTCAATAGCTATTTTATTATTGCATTTTTCTACATCATAAGGTTCTATTTTTATTTTTTGAGCTCATACAAACGTAGGTTACTGTTTTTCTGATCAGTTTTATTTTTTGACTGTGGAGTTTTTAAACATTGCAATGGAGATTTCACCTAGGTAAAGCTACAAGGCCTTTACTATTTTCTTATGTGTTGTACGTTTGTGTACACTCTTGTGTTTTGTGTTGTATGTCTGTATGTGCGTATGTCCATATTTCTTATATTAGGAGCGCTCATGAAAAAATGGATCCGAATTATTATTATTATTTTTATTCACGTGATTTAAATGGTTTAATTTAAATTAGGTAAACAGCTGTTAAGGATTGTTTTTAAAGTAGGTTAATAGATCTGTTTGTTTACTTTCACCTTTCCTTTTCATTATATTTAATAATTCTTTTCAGGATAATGTCTTTTTAGCATCATTGTCAGAATTCCTATCTTTATCCCAGTGCCGGTGAAGACAAAGATAAAACCAGACTACAGCTTCTATGATAGCTATCACAGTAAACTGTATAAACTGATGCATCAATGAATTTAACTCAGCAAGTAATGCTCAATCAAGGAGTCAACTTAACTTTGGGAGGAAACGGATTTTGGGAGGAAATGGACATATTGATAGATTCCTCCGCTTTGAACTGCTTGCAGAACTTGCCTGGACTATGTAACTATCGTTTGGTGCAGCGAATTGTGGTAATGCTGGCATATCTTTGCTGATGGTGTCACTAGTGATGCAATTTTTATTTCCTTGCCAGCACACCCCATGTTAATTGTGGTAGTGCTGACATATCTTTGCTGATGGTGTCACCAGTGATGCAATTTTTCCCAAGGAGCCGTCAATTGGCTTGGTGTCGTGGCATTTCTGTATCCTCCTCCCTTCTGCTAGTGATGGTCTAAAATTTGGGGGCCAATGGCTTATGCTGGACCGGTAGTCAGTGACGGGTATGATCCAATTGCAGTGGTATCAACCTAAGACAGGAGGCTGACGCCTAAAGGTCAGTTTTCCGATGACGGGTAAGAACCATATGTTGAATCGGACAACCTACCAGGCACGGTCCTTAAGCCACATTGCTTGTTGTTTAATTAATCAGAAGGGGGGAGATGCTGGGAGCCATTAGCCAAGTAGGTATGACAATTTCCTTGCCAGCGTACCCCATGTTGCTGACATTTGCAGTGACATTGAATGTAGGTGACCTTGCTCAAGGACCAAGGCGGATTAGGGTGTTCCCGGTTTAAGATAATTGGGTTTAGGGCGTTCCAGGTTTAAGATTATTCCTCCTGGGAATAGGGCGTATCCTGCTGCCTAAGTTCCCCTTGAGTTCTCACGGGATTTAGACAGTATTTTTTGGGAGACAGATGCCCAGTGGAGGTGGATTTGGGCAGAGAACGTGGATTTGGGCAGAGAACTTGGATTTCCCCAGAACGTGATTGTAGACGGCTGGTGTGAGTTCGGGAATAAAGAGTTGCTGTTTGAATCTACAAGCTGTGTGGTGGCTCGTGATTATGTGCCCAGCCAGACTGCGGCATTTGTGCCCAGCCAGACTGCGGCCAACAGGCAACTCCTCAACCTTCTAAAATTGCCAGTGATAATTAATGGGAAAATAAAGGGCTATCATTATAAAAAAAAAAAAAAAAAGACCCTTCATTAATTACTTCTATGGTGAATATTCTACTTTGTGGCTTACCTTTTAGTTTGCTTCTGTAATTTTTTGGGTTATCTTTTAATAAGCAGGTTTTTTTTTTTTTTTTCATATGGAAAGCCAATGTACTTCTACCACTCATTGACAAGTCTGTTCTTTCTCGGCTGATCTGCAATGCCAGCCTGCTGGGGACTGAATGTTTGTGACCTCCCTTCCCCCCACATTCATCTGTCAAGGCACTAATCCTTATTGTGATGGTTTTTGGAGGTGGAGACTTTTAGAAGATAATTAGGTCTAGATGAGGTCTTAAGGGTGGAGTTGCCATGCCCTTAGAAGAAGAGGAAGAGAACAGAGCCCTGTCTGTTACTGCCATGTGATACAGAAGAAGGTGGTAATCTTCAAGCCAGGAAGAGAGTCCTCACCAGACATTGAATCTGCCAGTGCCTTGATCCCTGACTTGCAGAACTCTAAGTAATAAGTTGTCTGTTATTTAAGCCACTCAGCCTATGGTGTTATGTTAAGCAGCCTAAGCTAAGATCCTGACTCTGATATATATCAAGTGTCCATAAATCTAGATCTTTTTCTGGGCTTTCTTGTCTTTCATTCATTTTTGTCTTTTTCTGAACAATGCCATATTTTCTTCTACATTATAACCTTGATATCTGGTAGGGCAATTCTTCTTCCATAGTAGAGTTTTTGTCTATTATTGGCTCATCATTCTTTTTCCCCCCAAAGGTATTTTGAAAATTTGTTCTTTTTAGATCTATATGACAGTAGAGTGTATTTTGACAGACTATTCATACATGGAGTATAACTTCCCATTCTTGTGGTTGTACATGATGTGTAGTTCCACTGGTGGTGCATTCATATAGGAACATAGGAAAGTTTTATCCAAGTCATTCTACTGTCTTTCCTGTCTTCATCTCCCCTCCCTTTCCTTCATTCTCCTTTGTCTAATCCACTGTTCAGTCTTCATCTATTCTTCTGTCCCCACTCCCCTTATTGTGTATTAGTATCTGCATATCAGAGGGAACATTTGGTTTTGGGGCATTGGCTTATTTCCCTTAGCATGATAGTCTCCAGTTCCATCCATTTACTGGCAAATGCCATAATTAATATTCTTCTTTATGGCTGAGTAATATTCCATTGTGTATATGTGCCATGTTTTCTTTATCCATTCATTTGTTGAAGGGCACCTAGGTTGGTTCCATAGTTTAGCTATTTTGAGTTGAGCTATTGAAAATATTGATGTGGCTGCGTCATTGTAGTATGCTGATTTTAAGTCCTTTGGATATAGAATGAGAAGTAGGATAGCTGGGTCAAATGGTGGTTCTATTCCAAGTTTTCTGAGGAATCTCCATACTGCTTTCCAGAGTAGTTGCACCAGTTTTCAGTCCCACCAACAATGTATGAGTGTACCTTTCCCCCCACCTCCTTTTATTGGCTCATCATTCTTTCATATAGATGGTAAATTATCTTATCAAATTCCAAAGTATGACTAGGAAAGGTTTTTGGTTGAAATTCTATTCAATTTAATTCTATTAATTCTTTTGAATGTATTTTGGGAAGAATTTATGTATTTATGATATTAAATTTCTTATCTATAAACACAGTATATAGCTTATATTTATTAAGTCTTTTTAGTATGTTTAAATAAAGTTTTTAAAAGTTTTCCATATAGAATCTTGCGTATAATTTTAAATATTTGCTCTTGGTATCTTAATTTTTATCACTACCATAAGTAGTTGTTTTAATATTTTCTGACTTTGTTAGTATGTAGAAATGTACTTCACTTGGTAATTTGATCTTATACTCAGATACTTTATTAAACTGTATTATTCTACTGATTTATCTGTAGGTTCTTTGGCATTTTCTTCTTCTTTTTTGGTACTGGGGATTGAACCCAGGGGTGCTTAAACACTGAGCCACATCCCCAGCCCTTTTTATTTTAAAAAAGAGACAGGGTCTTGCCAAGTTGCTTAGGTCCTCATAAGTTGCTGAGGCTGGCTTTGACCTTGTGATCCTCCTGCCTCAGCATCCTGAGCCTTTGGGATTATAGGCATGTACCACCGTGCCCAGCTGGTGTTTTCTATACAGACTGTTAAATCATCTGCAAATAAGACAATTCTGTTTCTAATCTTCAGTCTTTTTTACTCTTACTTTTTTTTTTTTTGGTCTTATCTCAATAGTTGGGACCACCAATGAAATGTCAAAAACAAAACAAAACAAAACAAACAAACAAACAAACAAACAAAAAAAACCATACAAAAAAACCCCAGTGATTATAGGTATCAGTGCATTGAATAGTATTGCTACAATTTGAGTTTAACCTAAAACTTCAGAATATAACTTTATTTGGAAATAGGGCCTTACAGTTGTAACTAAGGATGGAGATGAGATCCTACTAGACCTAAATGCAATGCAAATGTCCTGATAAGAGATAGAAAAGAACACACAGAACCCTGGCATGGTGGCTCATGCCTGTAATCCCACCTACTCAGGAGGCTGAGGCAGAAGGATAGTAAGTTCCAGGATAGCCTGGGGAACAAAGCCAGACCTTGTCCCAAAATATAAAAGGGCTTGGGATATAGCTCAGTGGTAGAGCTCCCCTGGGTTCAGTCTACAGTACTGCAAAGAAAAAGGACACATAGACACACAGGGAAGGTAGAGGCAGAGATTGGAGTAGTGTATCTGCAGTTCAGGAACACCGAGGATTGCCTGCAAGCACCATGGCACCTATGCCTTGGAGTTTCCAGAAAGAATCAATGCTAACATCTTGCTCTCAGCTTCTGGTCTTCTGAAATGGAAGAGAATGCATTTCTGTTGTTTTAAGCCACCAGTTTATGGTAATCTGTCATGGCAGCATAACGCAATGGACATCTTTGTCTTTTTTTTCCTGACATTTGTAATTTGTTTAATTTTGTTTATATGTGTGTGTCTGAGAGACAGACATAGGATAAGTTTGAAACTGAATCTTTAATTATAGTCATTATTTTAAAATAAATTTTTTTTTAATTATTATTTTTTTAATTTTTGTAGTTGTAGATGGAGAGCATGCCTTTATTTTATTTGTTTATTTTTATGTGGTGCTAGGGATCAAATCCAGTGCCTCACACATGCTAGGCAAGTGTTCTGCCACTGAGCTACAGCCCCAGCCCTAAAAATAAATTTTTAATTGGCAATGTATTCACATAGTTCAAAACAAAAAGGTATATACAAAAGGGTATACTCCAGCCACCCACCATAGTGTTCTTTATGTGTGTGTGTGTGTGTGTTGTTTTTTTTCATTAAATATAGCTCAGTGATCAGTCCTGACCATTATGCAAAACTGATTTCTTACTCATTTGTACAACTTCATAGTATTTTTATTGGTTGGGTATATAATTGTTTGTTAAACTAATTCATGTTTGTGGAATTTAGGATGTTCTTAATTTTTTGTAATTATAAATAGTGCTTTTATGAGTGTATCTATTGGATAAGTTTCTAGAAATAGATTGCTTTTTTTTTTTTTTTTTGAAAACAGGAAAAAGAAGGTTTATTGCTTTGCTAGCAAAGGAGAAACATAGGGGACTCCTGTCCCAAAGGCTATGAGCTGTTCATCTGCAGGAACAGGAGGCTTTTATACGGGTAATTCAGAGCAAATGAGAATAGGGAGAGATCAGGAAGGAGAAGATTAGGGAAGAGATCAGGAAGAAGGTTAGGGAAAAGAAGTTGGGGAAAAGAAAAAAAAAAAAAAAAAAACAAGGCTAAAGGGATATAGTCCAAGCATAAAATGAACCCTTGTTACAATCCCCCACTGTCAATTTCTACATTCCATTTCTATGGAAAGTGAGTGATGACATCTCCAAAGCTACTTCCTGCTGAAAGGGGGTAAAGTTTTGGGAAGTAACCCAAAATCCTTCTTCTCTATCCTGTGGGGCATGGACCGTTAAGAGCATTCAGCTTCAGAGCAGTCCAGGGGTCCACAGTGGCAGATGGCAGGTGACTGGACAAGGCATACATAGGGCAGGGATTATGCTAAGCCAACAATAAAGACAGCAAAGCATTACTTTTTTGTAAACAATTAGCACAAAACAATTACTATTTCAGCCAGTCTCCAAAAACTATGAGGACAGTAACTCATAATCTTCTCAGTGAAAAACGGCTCAAATTCAATCTAAGAGGTTAGGAAGATTTGTAAGCCTATGAAATCAGACTCAAATTAATTCAGGACAAATTTGTAACTCTTGTGATTAGTATTATTAGGCACACTCACACAAGAACCTTTCCTTCATAGCCTCCAGCTTTACTTACTGTTGGTAGGGCTGACACAAGTGTATATCTTAAGTTACATTAACAACAACAACAATATTGTTTTTTCCTTTTAAATGTCTACCCACATACGACTGTGCTTGAGCTACACTCTCCTGCCAGGTATTTAAGACCAAGTTGGTCAAAACTGACCTTGTTCTATCTATTCTTAAGAGTCAGCTAAGAGTCCTCAGAGATCACTCTTGGGGACATGTGTGAAGCCTCCTGGCTCCTTTAGCTTTCCTCTACCAGTGGTGCCACTTCCCAGGATTTTTTGGGGTCTGGCTGACCATAAATGGCTTCTTTTGGAAGCATTAGGGACATTTCCATCTCCAGTGACCCTCCTCATTGCAGAATGTGTACTGCTTGGCTTCCTATTCTCTGGGATCCTCTTAGATCTTCCTGATCCATAGATTGGGTGGCTCATCAGAGTTGCAGGGCTCAGAGAGGGGTCTCTGTCATTCCCTGGGTCCCAGCTGACCTTAGAGGGCAGGGGCCAAAGTGTTGGCTGCTTTTCCTTGGCCCTTGTACTTCCTTAACTTTGGTCTCCAAGTTTTTGGTTTCAAACGCCTAGCAAACCAGTTTCATTTAATTGGGGTTAGTATTTGTATTGGAAGTCAGCATTATATAATATCTACCCTGTAGGTGATGGCTCAAATTAGTCTCAAATATTGACCCAGGGTTGTGTTTTTTTATTTTTTAAGTATCTCTGCAAAACACTGCAGGCAACAGTTATAAAGTTTATAAGGAAAATACAAAACAAAATTAACACAGCAAAAACATTCAGTTTGTGTAATAGCTATGAACCAAAAAAAAAAGACTTTTATAATCTTGAATCTTTGCTTAGTTATGTTATATTATATCCCCTCTTTGAGATCACAGTAATCTTTACAACAAAATCAATCTTTTGATCACAACTTTAAATGAGCTGAAGTCTAGCCTATTTTGGAGCCATTTTAACATGGAGTAAGGTGGAAGGCAGAGGCTTAACAAAAATCAAAGGATAGCCTTAAATCTCTTGGAACTTTTAGCAAACAGTGTTAATCATCAGAAATTGACTTAGCGAAAACCACGGTAAGGCAGGACTCTTCACAAATAACACAAAACAACATTACATCTGAAACATGAGTCACAGAAAGGCTAAGAGAGCTTTAACTTTCTTTTTGTGGAAAAAGTAGCAGGGTGATTCTGTGTTTTAACATGCCATCTTTAAACAGATCAGACTCTCCTTAATACCTTCTAAAAATACCTTTAAATTCCAATTCGAGTGTGCAGAGTAACACAAAAAATTGTACATATAACTTTTTTACAACAGGTTACTTTATCTAGCTATAAAACATCAAATATATGAATAAATACCAACCAAATTTATTTCAAACCTGAGACTTTTGCTACACCTAATTTTATTTTGGAGAACACCAACTTGGCAAAGTGCTCTCCAAAGCTTTACATTTATCTAAGCTTAAATTTAAAAAAAAATTTTTTTAGATGTTGATAGACCTTTATTATTATTATTTTTTAATGTATTTGTATGCAGTGCTGAGGATAGAATCCAGGGCCTCACACATGCCAGGCAGGTGCTCTACCGCTGAACCCCAGCCCAGCCCCAAAGCTTAAATTTTAAAGTGCAATTTAGAATCTAGAGTGTATGGTAACAATAAATACAGGTCTGCATGGATTAAAAAAAATCAAAGGAATAGCCTTAAATCTCTTGTAACTTTTAGCAAACAGTGTTAATCATCAGAAATCGACTTAGTGAAAGCCAACAGATAAGACAGGTCTTGTCAGACACAATGTATAAAAAAGAGCACTTATTGGTTATCCTGCTAGTAAACTTATATATACTTTCATTTTAAGCTTTTACATAACACTTAGACATGGCTTAGACAGTTCTCAGATGCATACATATCCTATTCATATATATTTTGGGTGTCAACTATATTGTTTTAACCTAAATAACAATTGTTTGTTTAGTTACAAAGTAATCATTTAAGATTTTAAAACAGGTACAAACCTCAATTCCTTTAAGACTTGATTTCCCCAAGTAATAAACCTGACAAATACAATAAAATTATCCATAGATAAGAGCAGATCAATGTTTCAGACTTTGCTTCATATTAGTATGTTAAAGTTCAAATAACTTTGACTCTGCTAATTATAGCCAATTTAATCAAACACAAACTTTCTGAAATTTACCTTCTGCTCACCTTCTGTGACTGACTTAAACATTCACAACTTCTTTACATCCTTAGTTTTGCCCACTTTCATCTTGGACTTTAGCCTAAGAATACTACTTTACCAGATAATACTTTCTCCTCCAGAAACATTTCTTTTACCTTCTAATTTTTCATACTAAAATATATTTTCATACCTGTAGCTTTCTTTTATCTTGTCTAGTTTTGGACCCTTTCTTAAATTCATATTCTGAAACAGACCTTATGAATATTATCTGTGCATTTAATTTACAGGATGATTCTATTCCAGGAGAGAGTTGGACAATCCAGCACATACAAAGACTGTGTCTTAATCTTTTGAATTTAAGGGGTTAGATGCTCAATCAATTTAGAATCCAGAATGTTGAATTTAAGGGGTTGGAGCACAGGATATTTTTGAGCCTGACCTGTCTCCCTTATCGTTATCACAATGTCACCAACTTTAAATGAGTTCCCCACAGTCAATTGTACCCAGGGGCTCCTTTGGGGCCTTTTTCTTACACTAGGCATATTGATATACAATGGCGGAGGCCCTTTCCGTCCTTTTCTTTAGGCTTCCTTGAAGATCCTCTTTCAGAGGCTGCCTACAAAACACAGGTGGGCCTTATTTTCTACCTTTTTCTTTTCTGTATTCGGTTATTTATTCTGCGGGTTTCCCCAGGCATTTAGTTTGATGGGATGCTATTCTAGCAAGAATTGCTTTGCCCCAGTGATGAATATTCCCTGGCTAAATAGGGTCTCCTGTCAGATCTTCAAAGGGGAGACTTCTTGTCCCCAGGTCATAACCTGACAGTGCTGGAACCTACTGCCACATCCCATGTGGCCAGCAACCTCCACCTCAACCCAGGGGGAAAAGGGGCTGAAAGGCAGGGCAAAGCCCAGAACCTCTTTGGCCCATTTTTCTACAGCCTAGGTGGCTTTTTTGGGGATTATTTTCCCCCCCAGTTTAGGGCCAGTGTCCTTGACCACAATGAAATGATCTGTGGCTGATTGGGGCCAGGCTGAGAAACAGTGCTGGGAATACCGGCACTGGGTTTAAAAGATTTAAATCTTTTCAACCCTTTCTTCTGGATTCCTGCTATCCTTACACAGAAGAGGCAGTCAGTGCCTTTTGGCACCTTCAATTTAGTTCCTGACGGTTCAGACCCCTTATCATGCAACAGCATAAATGCCCGTACATATACTTTACCCCTGACATACCAACTTCAGCATCAGTCAGAATTGTATAATAATCCAGAAAAACCATTCAAAGGCCAGATTGTATTACAGCAAACCATCTTTCTCTTAGGCTTATACCTATAGGTGGCCAGTTCAGCCAAGATCTCTCTGCTCAAGATCAATGCAGCATAGTCCATGTCTTAAAGGCCAGTAACAGACAAAACAAAACAAAACAAAGGGGCTGGGGATGTGGCTCAAGCGGTAGCGCGCTCGCCTGGCATGCGTGTGGCCCGGGTTCGATCCTCAGCACCACATACAAACAAAGATGTTGTGTCCGCCGAAAACTAAAAAATAAAATATAAAAAACAAAACAAAACAAAAACAAACAAAACAAAACAAAAAAACCCACAGCTGAGAGAGGATCACCTAAACCAGGGCTGACAGATAGGAACCTTTAAAAACAGACAGACCTGCATGTACAAATTTCTTTTACTTACTTTACCTTTGACCAACCACAACTACAAGATTGTACAATAATCTAGAAAGCTATTAAAAAGCCAGATCTTTACATATAAAACATTATCTTAGATAGTCTTATAGGTGGCCCTTTCTTCAACTCACTTTACCTCCGACAAATCAATTCTAATTGCAAGATTGTACAAAAAGAAACACAGACAACCAGAAAGAAGTGCCAAAACTATGGCTGATAGATAGGAACCTTTAAATTGACCAGCCAAGAACTTTTTCCCAAGAGACTATCTGTAGAAACAATGCAGTACTGGCCATGTATTAAAAGGGGCAGCAGCAGATACAAATAAAACAGATAAGTGGAGGGAATTCTCAAGCCCAAGGCCAACAAACAGATGAGAACCTAGAACAGATCAGAAGGGACTACATATCCCTAAGTCCCACTTAACCGTGACTCTTAAACCAGTGGTGCCACAAATGTCCCCAGAAAGAGGGACCAGCTGTTCCCACAAATAGGAACTAGGTGTATGGAATCAAGGGTCTCCGCATGCACACTGAGGAATTTACAAAATGGCCAAGGGTGTGTGAATTTCCTCAGTTCAGTTTCCTTTTTCTCAAAGTAGAGCAACTGATGGAGCAACTTGTGCAGTTCAAAGAGAAGGTGGGAATTTCCAGAAAGAGCTTTGGGAGCTGCTGGGATGGTCCCTCAGTTCCTCCCTTTACTCACAGGAGGCAAACTCACAGGTCTCTCAATTTCTCCAATAGTCAGCTCTGAACAAACTCACCAGCACCATGAATCCCTGGCATGGAAATTTTGGGGTTCCTTGGAGAGCCAGGCCTGCCCAAGAAAGCTGGAGCAGGGGCTGCTCTTGGCTCCTGGCTTGGCTTGCCAAATTTGTAACCGAATGCTGGGTCCTCGTCCTCAATGCCAATCCAATAACAAAGGCAAGGTCTTGAGTAAAAGGAAAAAGGTTTATTGCTTTGCTAGCAAAGGAGAAACAGGGGACTCCTGTCCCAAAGGCTGTGATTCTCTAGAATTGCTATTTTAGGTATGTGTTTTTGTTGATTGATATTACCAAATTGCTTTTGTTAGAAAGATTATAATTTACACTGCAGATAGGAATCAGTGAGAATGCTCATCACCTATACTCTAATCAACAGTCTTTTTTTTTTTTTTTTTCCTAGTAGCGTTGAGAATCAAACCCAGGGCTTAAAATGTGTGAGAAAAGTGCTGTACCACTGAGCTTATGCCCAGACCTTTTAATTTTATCTTGAAACAGGATCTGGCTGAGTTACTGAGGCTGGCCTTGAATTTGCTATCCTCCTGCCTCAGCTTATAGAATAGATGGATCATAGGTCTGTGTCATCACCTCTGTCAACATAGTCAAAATTTTGGATGTGTGCTAATCCAATATGAAGCTATGGAAACTCCACATAGTTTCAGTTTACATTTTCTTCTCAGTAAAATGAAGTGTCTTTTTAGATGTTAAATAGCCATTTGTGATTCATTTTTTTTTCTTATCCTTTGCCCACTTTCCTGTTGAGTTACTTTTATTCTTATTTATTTATAGGTGCTTTAGGAGGGCACTAGTTCTTTGTAATGTGAGTTATGGACATTTTCCTGGGTTCATTTACTCCGTAATAATGCTTTCCACACTTTTCTGATTTTCTGAATTTATAGGTTGTTTCTTTCCTTAGAACTAATAATATTGTTTAGATAGGGGCAGGGCCCACCCCCAAAAAGTAAAATTTAGCATGCTGAAAAGATGGCATTTTCAAAGAATCCTAACAACCCTGCGACTTTGCTATACTTTGGTCAAAACTTAAGGGATTTTATTTTCTATATTTCCTTTGTTTCAGAAAAAATTTAAAATCTAAGAACTGTCTCCTTGACTACACTTAAATTTTTGAAAGTTTGCTTTTGCCACATAGAAAAAAAATGTAATGTAGAAAAATGAGATAGTAGAAATAAAAATAAGGGGGAAAATTCCCTCAATTTCCCTAATTGTTAACGCCATACTTTTAATGATATGTACTTTGAGATATATGTACATATATGTCTCAATATTGTTGTTTGAAAATGAGACATACTTTAAACTTGTCAGGTCATCTTACAAATCTAAAAAATGTTAGTAATATTTGTTGTATGGATATAAACCAATTTTGTGGTTTATCTTCAGTTGTTTCTGCAAATTCACTCTTTTCTTCATAGTCATTAGCTTTTGCTTATTCCTAGCATTTGGCCTTGACCTTCTTCTCTTCCAGGTATTATCTCCTAGGTATTTGTATTGATGGCTTGCAATTTCAACTGCTAGATAACATGCCTGCAACTCACAACTGATATGTCTAGCTTATAAAACTCTGCTGAGCCCCAACCTATATATCAGACCTACTACGTAGCATTTCCACTTGCTGGCATCCAGATACCTCAAATTCTATGTACCCAAGCAAGTGAGAACTATGAAATTCTTCCATCACAAACCTGACATCCTGCCAATGTTCCTTATTAAGTGAACGGCACAGTAATCTGTCTACCAAATAAGGCATAAACACAGGAATCATCATTAATGCACCCTTCTGCCTTCCCCCGTGTCTATCGTATTACCAGATCATTGCTCATTTTCTTTTTCTTTCTTCCTTTTTTTTTTTTTTAACCTCATTGCCAGACATGCTTTGTTCAGTTCTGGAGGGGCACATCTTGTGGGGAAAATGGTGGTGGGCCACCTTGAGGGTCTGGCTTTTATATGGCCTTAACAGAGCCAGGTCATTGGAGGAGCTGGTAACCTTTGGCAAGCCCTCTTGGTGGGCATGGCCAGGTAATGGGAGGAGTTTCATTGCCCATTTTTCTCAAGTCTTTCCATTTCTTAGTGTCTTTACTGCCAACATTTCAGTCTATGATATGACCTTTGGCCAACCAACAGGTCTCTGTGTTCCCCATTGGACCCCATCTCAAATTCTCTATAGCAATGCCTCTTGAAGTATCTGTGGTGAAGGACCATTATTTAAAAAATTTTCCAATCTGTTACATTTTGTCACATTTGTAAAGATAGTAAAAATAAATTAATAGAAAAATGAAATAAAGGACTGGGATTGTGGCTTGGTGGTAGAACGCTTGCCTCGCATGTGTGAGGTATTGGATTCGATCCCTAGCACCACATTAAAAAACTAAATGAACAAAATAAAGGTATTGTGTTCAGATACAACTAAAAATATTTTTAAAAAGAAAAATGAAATAAAAACAAAGCCAAAATATAAGCTTCAATTTTTTTATTATCAGACACAACAGATATAAATCTTCTCTCTCATAGTGATATAAAAGTTTCCAAATACTTACTCTGAGATTTTGCATTTACCTTGATGTGTACTGGTTGCAAACAACACACCATATCTGATTTGGCCTACTATTGAATCCTCAATGCTGAGGGCATTGCCTGGCATACAAAAGACACCTAATAAGTATTTGTGAAATTAAAAATATAACTTTGCCAATTTGGGGGCAAGTTGTTTCCAATGATTGGTCACTTTAAATATCACATTGAGCATGTCTATAATTAAGTCTTCATTTCTTCAGGCTCAATTCCTAGCCATAGAATTACTACATCCAGGGTAGAGATATTTAAAAAAGGTTTTGTTAAGCTAAATTGCCTTTTAGAAAGATTGTGATCCCATCAATGTTGAATATGAGTGCCATTTTTGTTCCTTTGCAATAGTTCTCTGTTTAGCTCCTTCTCCTAATTTAACTACTTCAGTCTTGGCCTATGTCTTGGATCATCTTTGAGCTGGGGAGAAATAGCTTTTCTGCCCCTTGTCCCCATTCTGCTTTTCCAGGGAATGGTTCATTACCAGGTGGTATTTACCTTTATCTGAATAGAGTAGTTTGGGACGGTTGGAGGGGGCAGGAAGGACCATTGCTCTTTAGGATATTCTAGTTCTTTGAGTCTTCCTAGGTCTGGATTTTTTTTCCCGTGGTGTCTCCTTTAATTTAGTTTGGCACAAATTTTGACTTTTGCAGCCAAGCAAAACTAGTGGTTATCTGACTCATATCTGTGTTAGTCTGTGGGCATGAAAGTATCTCTTTGTAAGACCCTATGGCCTTTTTTTTAAAAACTTTACTGAAAATTTATTCAATAAAATAATAGCAGAATTTTTCAAGTATATATTTATTATTTTTTTCTTTATATATGGCAGAGGAATGCATTACAATTCTTATTACACATATAGAGCACAATTTTTCATATCTCTGGTTGTATACAAAGTACATGTACATTTTCATACATATACTTTGGATAAGAATGATCATCACATTCCACCATCATTTTTAACCCCATGCCCTCTCCCTTCCCCTCCCACCCCTCTTCCCTATCTAGAGTTTGTCTATTCCTCCCATGCTCCGTCTTCCCACCCCACTATGAATCAGCCTCCTTACATCAGAGAAAACATTGGCATTTGTTTTTTTTGGATTGGCTAACTTCACGTGGCATTATCTTCTCTAACTCCATCCATTTACTTGCAAATGACCTGATTTTATTCTCTTCTATTGCTGAGTAAAATTCCATTGTGTATATATGCCACATTTTTTAATCCATTCATCTATTGAAGGGCATCTAGTTTGGTTCCACAATTTAGCTATTGTGATTTGTGCTGCTATAAACATTGATGTGGCTATGTCCCTGTAGTATGCTCTTTTTAACTCCCCAGGAGAGGGATAGCTGGGTCAAATGGTGGTTCCATTCCCAATTTTCCAAGGATTCTCCATACTGCTTTCCATATTGGCTGCACCAGTTTGTAGTCCCACCAGCAGTGTATGAGTGTCCCTTTTCCCCCACATCCTTGCCAACACTTATTGTTGTTTGTCTTCATAATAGCTGCCATTCTGACTGGAGTGAGATGAAATCTTAAAGTAGTTTTGATTTGCATTTCTCTAATTGCTAGTAATGATGAACATTTTTTCATATATTTGTTGATTGATTGTATATCCTCTTCTGAGAAGTGTCGACCCTACGGTCTTTTCTTGTTGGCTTTCAGATAGGCTGACTTAAACTGAAACTTGGACTTTCTTATGAGAATTAGATGTCCAAAATAATCAATACCTGAGTGAGGATACTTTTTATTACAAGTTGCAGAAAATCCTAATACAAACAGATACATTTATTATCTTCCATAATGGGAAGTCCAGAGGTAGGGTGAGCTTTAGACTAGTCAAGATCAGCAATGCCTCAATTATGTCATTAGAGACCCAAGTTTATTCTTTTCTTTGTTCTGCTATTCTCAACAGATGCTTCCTCCTAAGATTGGCTTCTTATGTTGCAAGGTAGCTGCCAATAGACAAAAAGGACATAGACTTCCTTGGTGATTCTTGATATAGAGAGGGGGAGGGGGTTTTTATTAAAATGAATCAAGATTTTCCTTTTATGTGACTGGATCAACTTAAATTATGTGTTCCCATCTAAAATGTTTCTAAAAGCCTTTAAAAATGTAGGTTTGGGGGCTGGGGCTGTAGCTCAGTGGCAGAGTACTTGCCTAGCATGTGAGAGGCACTGGATTTGATTCTCAGCAGCACATAAAAAAATAAATTAAATAAAGGCATGCTGTTCATCTAGAACTATAAATTTTTTTTAAATGTAGGTTTGGTGGGTAGAAAGTTAGTGTTCCAAGTTATAATTTAACTAGCTCCTTTGTAATCACAGACCAAGGTTAGTTACTTCATAGCTAGGGCATAGAAGAATCTGCATGACACTCCATATTTTATGGTTTATCGTTTCTAATCCTTTTATGTTATCAATTTGTAATTTGTCAGGATTCTGGTTTTCAAATAACAAATACTCAGTTCAATTTGATTTAAACAAAAAAAGTTTAGGGCTGGAGATATGGCTCAGTGGTAGAGCATTTGTCTGGCATGTGTGAAGCCCTGAGTTCAGTCCCTAGCACTGCCAAAAAAAGGCGAGGGGAAGGAGGATTTTATTGATTCATGGAACTGGAAAGGGTATGGGATAGTCTGATTTTGGACGTGGCTGAATGTAAAGCCTGAAATGTCATCCAGGTCCTTCTTTCCTAGTAAGTTTTCTCAATTTGGTAATCATGAGGGCCATCAAAAGCCTAAGACTCAAATCTTATTAGCCTTAGCAATCTCAGCAGAAAGAGTATCTTCTCTGATCACTCTGGCAGAAAAATCCCAGGAAGCATTCTGATTGGTTACCTTCTTATTTCTGAATCAATTACTGTGGCCATGGGAATAGAATATTCTGATTGGTTAGGACTGAGTCATGTGTCTCATGTGTTCCAGGTTGGCAGTTCAGCCATATCTAAACTTGGAAATCCTTCCCCTCTGGAAAAATGGATTGGTTATGGGAAGAAGGGGGTAGGGGTGAATGTTGGGAAGGCAAAAATAACAGCTGCTTACTAATTTAGCAGTTCAAAAGAGTCCAAATTTGCTACAGCAGTAATTCTCAAATTGTGTTCCCCAGACATACTAAATCAGAAATTCTGAACTAAATAGGCATGGCATCACATACCTGTAATACCAGCTACTTTGGAGGCTGAGACTAGAGGATCATGAGTTGGAGCCCAGCATGGAACACAGTGAGCCCCCAATTAAAAAAGAAGAAGAAGAGGAGGAGGAGGAGGAGGAGGAGGAGGAGAAGGGGGAGGGGAGGGAGAGGAGGAGGAAGAAGAGGAAGAGGAGGAGGAAGAGGAGGAAGAAGAGGAAGAAGAAGAGGAGGAGGAGAAATGAAAAATTCTGGTAGTACAGCCAGAAATCATTTCTCCTTCTTTGTTGATACTCTCGTACTTTTTTGTAAAAAACTTAATCATGGTTTCTTTTAGGTCTTTCGATGTGTTTGTAATTGCTACTATGAAGTCTTTGCCTGTTAAATCCAATATCTGGGCCCCTTCACAGGGGGTTTCTTTTGCCTATCTGTTTTCCTCTGTACAGGTTACCCTTTTTACAGGTTTATTTTCGTGTCTCACAGTGTTTGTTGTTGAAAACTGTAGTATCTTGGGTAATATATTGCAGCAACTCTGGATACTGACTCTCCCCCTCCCCAGGCTTATTTTGTTATTGTTTGTTTAGTGACTTAGCTGAACTATTCTAGTGAAGTCTATTTCCCTTTCCCTTGAAATGCACAGCCTCTATTTTAGCTCTACAGAGGCTGAAGTCTTAGAATGTATACATGGTTCCTGGGATAAGCATTTTATCAGGACTCTTTTTTCCCCTCAATCCCATTAATGGGATTGAACCCAGGACTTTATTTGCTCATGCTGGGTAAACATTCTATCACTGAGCTACATCCCCAGTCCTTTTAAAAATTTTAGTTTGAGACAGGGTATCACTGAGGCTGGCCTTGCATTTGTGATCTTCCTGTTTCAGTGTTCTTTTTGACTTCCAAATTCTTCCTTGATCTCTCTGTTGTACTCCACCTGTCATTATCGTATCATATCCAGCTTTTATTTATTTATTTTGGTACTAGGGACTGAACCCAGGGGTACTTTACCACTGAGCCACATCCTAGACCTTTTTTTATTATTATTTTAATTTTGAGACAGGGCCTCTCTAAGTTGCAGAGGCTAGCCTCGAACTTGTGATCTTTCTAACTCAGCCTCCTGAATGCTGGGATTACAGATGTGCACCATCACGCCCATCCAGCTTTAAGCCTTCATTAATTGCATGCTGATTTTCCTGTTGTTTCTGACCATGCCCTGAGTTATAAATTTCTCCAAGTCTGATTGAATTAAACTTATGTTCCTTTGCAGAGATAGTTTTTGAGAATAATTCCTGATGTTTGTGCTGTTCCCAGGAGGCTTTCTCTTTCCCTAGTTCTCTCTTGCAAATTTGCTGACCTACATTTTTGCTTATCGATCTTGTGAAACTGTCAGCTTCCTTTTAATTTCTTATCTAATTTCTCTATTGTCTCTGAGACTGCCCCTAAACTTGAACTTGTACTCTGTTCTAAATTAAGCCATTTCCCCTGAGGAGAACTTGTCTGCTCATAGCCTGCCTCTTCCTCTGAGCAAAATCTCTGAGCCACTGCTCCAGAGTTGAAGTTTGGAATAGTGGGCCACTTCTGTGGAAAGACAACCCTAGTTTAAGAGCAGAACTCTGGATAGGGGCAGTAGCCTTTGATCGTCTCAGCTTACCTCTCTTGGAGTGGGATTCTGACCTAAAAACATGTTGGGAGGAGGCCCAGTATTATTATTTTTGAAACTAATGTTTGTTTTCCAGGAACTTTATTTCCATTTTGCTTAAGAGCTGTGGAAGAAGAGCTCAAAACCACTCTTATTCCTGCCCATTCAGTGGCCTTAACAGTGGGTCCTACAGACCAGTCTTCAGTGGCTAGCTGGGCCCTCCATCTTCAGTAGGGAACTGCTAGATAGACATAAAGGCCACTTGCCCATCTGCAGACCAGTCTGCATCCTCAGGTCGAGTTCCTTCAGGAGCCGGCACAGTTCTTTCACCCTGAAATGCCTCCTTGGTCATGGGCTTTTCAGTGGCAGCCTCTTCAGTGTCTCTAGAATTAAAGATCAGGCACGACCTGCAAGGAATGTTCAGAGGAGATGATGCCATGTGTGTTCAAAACTTCCTGGGCCAGCACCTGGGAAGATTCACCACATCAGCCCCACGGGGTGAGTTCCCTTGTTGTCTCATGGTAAAGCAATGTCCACACAGTGCAGAGGAGAATCTGTGTTGCACATGGTGATGGCAGGCAGGTTGAATAAAATGCCTCTGTAAGAAGCTGGTGGTCAGACCTGGGATCAGTAACCACCAGATGATGTGGCTCCTGGAAGGTTGTCTGGATCTTGTTGGTGAAGATTCCAGAAGTAAAGTGGCCAGTAAAAGGAGTGGCTCTAGTGGAGCAGCAAACTTCAACACAGCCACTGGTCAGGATTCCTAGGGTAGGACACTGACCTCAGCAGGGCTTTCAGTGGCTACAGTGGCACAAGTTGTTAGGAGAAGCTTCTCCCAGTTCTGCTTCAAATTAATGATATAGATACCATTGCTTTCCCTTTTGTAGATGTACTGTTCCATCTGGAAATCAAGATTGGTACCACCTAAGTGGGTCTCTGCTAAAAGGAATTTGAAGACATCTTTCTTCTTCATTTGGAGGGCATCAAGGGTTTTGGACATTGTGGAAGTTTCCCATGAAGTTATCACAGGAATTCAGAACACTGTTGTATGAACCCCTCTCTAGGTAGCACAGAAAAGCAGGGCCCTGTTTCATCTGGGTAGAGCCTCCCTCTTGTAAATGTGGGCTAGGCATAATAAGGGCCCCAGACCTTTCTGCTAATCTAGACTGAAGAGAGATGCTGATGGCTTGTTCCTCTGGAGAGAGATTGTATCTCTTGGGGGGTAGAGTAAGAGGAGGCCCATCTTCTCTACACCAACTAGAGTGAGATTTCATCACACTGAGCTTTGAGATGACAAATGAGTGGGTTATTCAAATGCCAGAGACTCCCACTGTTCTTACCAAGATTTGGTAGATTTCTTTCTTTAGTAAGTCTATTTCGTCATTCACTATTTGTTGTTAGAACAATTTATAGAACTTTAAGTGGCTATTTTTTTAATAGTAATTTTCACCAGTTGTGGTTAATTCACTCACTGTGAAGCATGTCCATGAAACTCTTCCTGCATCCATTTTGAAAAATCCTTCCTTCCTTCCTTCCTTCCTTCCGATTGAACCCAGGCCTCATTCATGCTAGACAAGTGTCTACTACTGAGCTATACCCTCAGCACCCTTTAAATTTTTTATTTTGATATAGGGTCTCACTGAATTTCCTAGACTGGGCTTGAACTTGTGATCCTCCTGCGTCAGCCTCCAGAGTAACTGAGATTCCAGATGAGTGATGCCAAACCCACCTTCTTTCTTTTCTTTCCTTTCCCTCTCCTCTCCCCTCCCCTCTATTTCTTTTATATCAGGAATTGAACCCAGGGGCACTTAACAACTGAGCCACACCCTCAGCCCTTTTTACTTTTCATTTTGAAACAGGGTCTCTCTAAGTTTCTCAGGGCTTTGCTACATTGCTGAAGCTGGCTTTGAACTGGTGATCTTCCTGCCTCAGCCTTCTGAGCTGCTGGGATTACAGGTAGGCACCATGATGCCCATCTGGCTAGATCTTTCTTAAATTGCTTTTGTAGGTAATGTGTACACTGTACACAGTGTTATCAGGGTAAAGGGCTCATAAGATGATCATCCTTCAGGTAAAGGATTATTTTCATTTGAGAAAACTAATTATTAATATTGCTTAAATTAGAGCTTAGATTAAAATTCTGTTGTTTCTAAAGCCCAATTCATTGCCCACTGATTGATTATGATTTTGACTCATGTTTTCAATGAATTGATTCCCTCATTTTCAGATAAGAATATTAGGTATATACTGCTGTATAGACAGTTTATCCCCAAACTTAATAAAAAAATAATATTTTTTATCTTAATTATTTCTGGGGGTCAGGAATTGAAGATTAACTTAGTTAGGCAGTTCTTATGATGTTGCTTTCAGGATGTCAGTTTACGATGTAGTTTGTGTGTGTGTGTGTGTGTGTTTGTGTACATAAATGTATATATTTCTTTTTTTTTTTTTGGTACTGGGGATTGGACTCAAGGACACTTGACCACTGAGCCACATTCCCAGCCCTATTTTATTTAGAGATAGGGTCTCACTGAATTGCTTAGTGCCTAACTTTTTGCTGAGGCTGGCTCGAACTTGCAGTCCTCCTGCCTCAGCCTCCTGAGTCACTGTGATTGCCGGTGTGTGCCACAGAAGTTCAGCCCCTGTGGGCCTCTTAACAGCCTACTTGGATGTCCTCACAACATGGAAGCTGGCTTTCCCTAGGATAAGTAATCCAAGAGAAAGTGGGTAGTCGACTGCTCTCCTTTTTTATGCCATAACCTTGAAAGTCACATAGTATCACTTCTGCCACATTTTCTTCATTAAAAACAAATGAACTAAGTCTCTCACATTCAAGGGGAAGGGAACTAGGTTTCATCTCTTGAAGAGAAGTATATCATATAAATTAACAAACATATTTAAAAATCATTTAACAAGAAGAGACAAACTGATTTCTTCTCACCATTGCATTAGCTTTGATAAAACTCCAGAAAAGAAACTGCTAATTTTCTTGAGTTAGTTTTTGAACTTCTATATATATTATGCCTTGGTGTACTTTATAATCTCCAAAATTCAAGGATCAGTAAGAATCAAGTTTTCTTTCTTTTTTTGGTACTGAGGATTGAATCCAGGGCTACTCTACCACTGAGCCACATCCCTTTTTATTTTTTGAGATAGGGTTTCGCTAAGTTGCTTAGGATCTTGCTAAGTTGCTGAGGCTATTCTCAAACTTGCAATCCTCCTTTCTCAGCCTTTAGATGTTTATGTTCTTTTGAAGGACAGGAAAGGATTCTGGGATTTCTCAGACTTTTCATCATGGCCTTCTGTCTATGTCAGGACTTAGATTTAGAAACTAAAGACAGAAGAAGGGCAAGTAGTTGCCCCAAATGGTATTTATTAGAATATTTGCACTTGAACTGAAATAGTGATGAGATGCTTTATGTCATTGAGACAAAGCCCCATTTAGTTAACAGATCATGGGAGAAAGTTCATGATGACTCTTCTTTTTTTCTAATACTTTTGGGCTTTGAGCTGTGACAGAGCTGAGCAGGCAGAAACAGGGCTGGATAGAGCTGCTCAATTCTTGTTGTCTGGCCAATCAGAAAACAGGGTGGATGAAAGAAGAGGGTAGGGATTTGTGGATAAGAGTTATGGTAAAGAGGCAGTGATGCTGGGATTGGTGGGGGTTGGGGATTTAGCTCAGTGGTAGTAGAAGGCTTGCCTAGCACACACAAGGCCCTGAGTTCTGTCCTCAGCCCTGAAAAAGGAAAAAGAAAAAAAAATATATAAAGACAATGATGAGTAGAATATCTTTTCCCCCCTATAAAGAATACTGACACTTCTAGCTGGGAATGAGAATTTATGGAAGCCTTTCAAGGTGACTAGAAAGCGTAGAAACCTACAGTATCATGGGTCTAGCAGACTATGATAAAGAGTATTTTTCTTAGAAATGCCATAGGTCTTGATGAGTAGCTTTTGGTGCACAAGAGATTTCCAGATACATCTTATGGACAAGCTAATCTAATTTCTCCTTCTTTTACCTTTTACATGTAATAAAACTGAAATCTGGTGAGTTTTGTATCAAAGTAGGAGCCAGAGAGATGACTCTTGTAATTCCTAATCCAGTGTCTTGTGCAGAGTTACATATTGCTGTGTCTGTCAGACTTTGCATAATCTGGTCCCTCACCTTTTTCTCCATTCTCATCTTGTCCTCTTTCAGTCACTCTTCCTCACCTGAGCTGGCCTTCTTGTTAGTACCAGGGCCTTTGCGCTTGATGTTTCCTTTGGTCCCAAAGTTCTTCCAGGTATCTGCATGGCTTCCCTTGTCTTCCTTTGTATTTCTGCTCAGATGTTGTCTCATCAGAAAAGACTCCCCTGACTCCCCTATCTAAAGTATTTCCTAGTTCCCACCTCATCATTTTCCCCTTTACCTGTTGTATTTTTTAAACTTTTATGTTATCACATTATGTATTTATTTATTTTTTCTACTGAAGTATAAATCTGTGAGGTCAGGACTTGAGTTTTAATCACTGAAATATCTTCTAGTACCTAGCAAAGTGACATAGAAGAAGTATTCAATGTGTTGCAGGTCAAATTATGTTACTTCTTTGCTCAAAACCTTTCTCTCATTCGCAATAAAAACCAAAGCCCCTAAAATGGCCTTTGTCGTGGACCAAATTGTGTGTCCTCTATCCCAGTTCACATGTTGAGGCCTCAATTCCCAGTGTACCTCAGAAAGTGGCCACATTGGGAGATTGGCCTTTTAAAGAGTGGTTAAGGTTAAATGAGGTCATAATGGTGGAGCTCTCATCCAATGTGACTGGTCTCCTTATGAGAAGAGGAAGAGACGGAAAGGAGCATGTGCACAGAGAAAAAGCCTCGTGAGAACACAGTAAGAAGGTGCTCAACTGCAAGCCAAGGAGAGAGATCTCGGGAGAAACTAAACCTCCTGATACCGTGACCTGGGATCTGCAGCCTCTAAGGAATGAGAAAATCATGTCATTAATTATGAGGATAGCTGGGCGTGGTGGCACATGCTGTCATCACGGTGGCTCTGGAGGCTAAGGCAGGAGAATTGAGAATTCAAAGCCAGCCTCAGCAAAATTGAGGCACAAAGCAACTCAGTGAGACCCTGACTCTAAATGAAATACCAAAAAGGATTGGGGATGTGGTTCAGTTGTCAGGTGCCCCTGAGTTCAGTCCTGGTACTCCACCGCTCCAAAAAATGATGGGGATAATTCTGAGAAATGCATCTTGAAGGATTTAGCTATTTATGAACATCGTGGAACATACTGACACAAACCTAGATGGTATAGGTCAATCACTTGATGTGGCCCTTCGATGTAGCCAAGAACCATGGTAAACCTGAGGTTGCTGCTGGCATCCATAGCATACTGTTACACAATAAACTTTATAAAATAATGATAACTAGTATGGGAAAGTAAATACATAATCCAGTTGCAGAGTCATTTACTATCATCACATATTGTACTCTATAGATAGTTTGTTTGGGCTATATTTTTATACAACTGGCAGCATCATCACAACACGTGAATAGTGTGTTGTGCTACAATATCACAACAGCTTTATGTCACTAGACAGCAGGAAGTTTTCAGTTTTCTGTGGTGAATAGCATAATTTCTGCCAGAGCAGACCCTCAAGTAATATTTTTTTATATGTTCTTTTGGAAGATAGCCAGGCATAGCCACAACAAGAGGAGACATAGGAGTCTCAGGAAAACAGAATTTATCATACTCACAGGTGCTGGAGGCTGGAGGCATGGCAGGCCATGCAGGTCTGTAGGAGGAAACACCAAGGTCAGTCAGGAAGAAGAAGGGGCAGGATGGAGGGCAAAGCATAGTGTTACCGATGTTGACTGGTGACGAGTCCTTGCTTCTCCAATGTTGAAGAATAACACCAGAGAGCACGCCGAGGCAAGGTCAGAGTAGAAATTAGAAGTTTATTAAAGGACAGCAGAAAAGACTTCTCCCTGAGGAAGAAGGGGACCCAAGAGGTGCGGTTGTCTCACCTTTTTATAGTTTTGGTGATGGAATGTAGGAGAAGGGTTGGGACACAGGTAATCTGGGCAGGAAGGACTTCATTAACACTTCTTCAAATCTGCTGGGGCTGTTCCCTGGGTTCCATTAACATTTCTTTGGGGTGGACTTTGGCCTAGGGCCTTTCCATTCCTTGAGTTGTCCTGCGAGCCCCGGAATCATTCTCAGCATGGCCTCCATTTTAGATTTCACTGATATTAGACCCGATTTACCTAACTACACTGACTACCTAACTTTAAATCTGGCTTCAATAGGACAGGCTTTCATTAGTGTTTCTGAAGGAAAAGCAAGATGGGGCAAGGTGAACAGCTAAGAATTGGCTAGTTTGAGTAATTGAGGCAAGTGCTAAGAGATAAGCATGGTTCTTAGTTCCTGACAACTGACATTGGGATTATCCTGGCAGAAGAATAGGGGCCTCCTTCAGTCTAGGGACCAAGGGAGAAAGTAGGGCTCTGGATTTGTTAGTTTGCATAACAAAGGTATGTTCTTGTTGAGCCCTTGGTGGTCTTCAAAGAGTAGACTACTCTGGTTTTTAAAGTGTCAAACATCATAGCCTAGAAAATTAAAAATGTATACAATACACTTTGTTGGATCAGTTAATGAGTGACCAAATGGCACTGATCCATGGGTAAACAAGTAAATCATTAAGCCAGAAGGTCCATAAACACCCTCCCATCAACCTAGTGGCACACTGCCTGAACTATATCCCCAGTCCTTGCCGCTGGCCAGCGGCAGCAAAATAACCAGGGGGTGACGAACAACTTGTGTACGTTGATACAGCAGGAGTGGGAGCCGTTTATTGCAGGACAGGAGCAGTATTTATACATTCCACACAGCTTATCTAATTAGCATAAACTAGATACATCAGTCAACCAATAAGGAATCTCCACACTTAATGGCTTGTTTTTGTTACTTCTCAAACCACTCCCTCTGGCATTTTGCCAGGCACCATCCAGACTTGTTTACGAACTCTAACATTCCCCTGGCAAAATGCCAGGTGTTATTTTTGACTTGTTTACAGACTCTAACAAGTCCTTTTAATTTTTGAGACAGGGTCTCTCTAAGTTGCTCAAGCTGTCCTTGAACTTGCTATCCTCTTGCCTCAGCCTCCTTGCCTCAGCCTCCTCAGGCAAGGGTCATATATCCATTTTTATATATAGGGATGAAATAGTTCTTCATTTTTTGGAAAGGTATGGCATATTTTGAATACAGGAAAAGGATAATTTACTTAATATCTGGAATCTTCATGATTGACTTTATTCATTTCAAAGAAAATAAAGCTAGATTTCCACCTCATGTCATAAAATTAATGTTAGATGAATTAAACATCTAAATATGAAAAATTATGAAGTTGCAAACAAATTCAGAAAGCTTTGGGAGAATTATTTTATATAATTTCTGGGTATGTATCTTCTTGGGAGTAGGAGGAGGCTTTCTAGTCTAAAAAAGAAAACTTAGAATTCATAAAGGAAAAAGTTCATAGATTTGATTGCATGAAGATTGAAAGTTTATAATACCAAAAGAAACAAAACATTAATGGAGAAAAACCAATTATAATGTGGTTGAAAAGAATTAATATTCCTTATGTAGTAAGAACTACCTTATAATAAGAGATTATCTACTTATTAGAAATATAAGGATATGAAAAGGAGTTTTTAAAATAAAGAAATGTACATGGCTGTATGAAATTGTATTCCATAATTACATGCAATTTTTCACCCATCAGAGTCATTTATGTGTGTGTATGGTACTAGGGGTTGAACCCAGGGGTGCTTATCACTGAAGTACATCACCAGCCTTTTTATTTTTGATTTTGAGACAGGGTCTTGCTAAGTAATTTAGGGTTTCACTAAGTTGCTGAGGCTGACCATGCCTTGTGATCATCCTGCCTCAGGCTCCTAAATCACTGGGATTACAGGCATGTGCCACTGTGCCTGGCTTTCATTTGTTCTTTAAATAAATATTTACTGGTTTTTCTACTCTGTGTTAAGTATCATTCTTGGAATGCAATGAAGAAAACGGACAAATATCCCTGACTTCATGGAGCTTATATTCTGATGGAGGAAGATACATAAGAAAAAGTAGAATTTTTATGCTAAGTGAAGCTAGCCAATCCTTAAAAAACAAATTCCAAATGTCTTCTTTGATATAATGAGAGCAACTAAGAACAGAGCAGGGAGGAAGAGCAGGAGGAGAAGATTAACATTAAACAGAGACATGAGGTGGGAGGGAAAAGGAGAGAAAAGGGAAATTGCATGGAAATGGAAGGAGACCCTCATTGTTACACAAAATTACATATAAGAGGTTGTGAGGGGAATGGGAAAAAAAACAAGGAGAGAAATGAATTATAGTAGACGGGGTAGAGAGAGAAGATGGGAGGGGAGGGGAGGGGGGATAGTAGAGGATAGGAAAGGTAGCAGAATACAACAGTTACTAATATGGCATTATGTAAAAATGTGGATGTGTAACCGATGTGATTCTGCACTCTGTATTTGGGGTAAAAATGGGAGTTCATAACCCACTTGAATCTAATGTATGAAATATGATATGTCAAGAGCTTTGTAATGTTTTGAGCAACCAATAAAAAAAAAAAAAAAAAAAGAAAAAGATAAACCAGGTGTGGTGGGGCACAGAATCCCAGGTACTTGGGAGACTGGGCTGGGGCAGGAGGGTCCCAAGTTCAAGGGCAGCCTGGGCAAGTGGATAAGACCCTGTCTCAAAGTAAAAATTTAAAAGGATTGGGGTGCCCCAGGGCTCAGTCCCCAGTAGCACAAGAAAAAAAAATTTTTTTTGATGTGTTGGAAGGTGGCAAATGTAGAAATAAATAAAACCACAGGTGAAGTCTACCTGAAGGGAATGAAAGAAAATTTAAGAGATTACTTTGATCAATAGTAGAAAACTTAATTGGAAAACCTAGATTCAATGAATGCTTTTCAGAAAGTGTAATTGTTAACCAAATTATGGAGGAGAGAAATTCTTATCAAATTAAATGTTGTAAAATATCTAGATAAAATTGTTGAAGAATAGCTCTCATAAATAAAGCACCAGACAAGATATTTCCAAGATGAATTTTATCAAACATTAAAAGAACAGACAAGCCAATGATATTTAAAGTATTGCAGGTTTTAGAGAAAGAAATGAGTTTGTGGGTAAATTATTATTCTCCTGCATATTTAGTGTAAGTGGAAATTTGTATAAGCTTTTTGGGAAATATTCTGGCAACTATTAAAATTATATATTTTAATATATTACACATATATTATATAAATATTTGTATAATATTTATATAATAGTCCCACTCTTGGGATTCTAGCCTTTAGAAATTAAAGCATCATTTGGTAAGTCAATTTGTATATGGTAATACTTTTAGTAGCAAAAAAGACTGGGAGCAACTTCAGTGTACCACAATAGGTTGAATAATTGATGGTGCAACTATATACTACACATATTATACAACTATTAAAGAGAGAATCTACATGGCTTACCTGGAGAAATGTCAGTAATCAGAAAAGCAAATATCAAGCTAATGTGTACATTTTGGGGGGAAAAAAAGAATAACGAACATTTTTTTTTGTTCCATGTTAATCACACATTGTGTGAATATAAAGAAACATATGGAATTAAACTCATCAGATAAGTTTTTACTATTGGTTACCCAGGGTTTAGGGAGAACTGGTTGGCTGTTTATTTCTTGGTTTTGTCTTGTTGCCCCAAGCAGGATTTTTCATTTGAAGTGAAAAATCCAATTAGATGTTTTTTTTTTTTTTTTTTAAAAAAGATTTGTCTTTTAGCCTTTCCTCTGCTTATTTCAATATGAGTGTGGGTGCCAGCTAAAACTTATGTGTGAGCCTCAAAGTGGGTGCTGTGATTTGCGTGGTATCTGGAAGGTAGGGGTTTACCATATTTTGTTTAATGATTGAGTTTTTATACTGATATAATAGAGTCATCTTGAAAAGATAAAGCACTGAAAAAAATTAATTTCTCTCAGAGCAAGGTTTTTAATGGCATTATGAACGCCTACCGCAGAGGCATTAGTGTGAAATGGTGTATAATAGGATTTCCAGAGTTAAGCTTTTAGCTCAGTATCTAATTTCCTGGCATTTTGAGTGGCCACGATATACATCATGTGATTGCTATAGGAATGAAGAAAAAAAAAGAGTGCAAGGTGAAACGGTAAAGATAGGAGGAATAAACTTTATTTGTACAAAGCATCTTGATATTAAGTGCCAGGCATTACTTGTTTTAATGTTATTACTGAAGGGGAAATGATCATGGGAAACTTCATGGAGGAAGTGAGACACTATACGTCTTCAAAGAGGGAGTATGGTTTATGGGCTCACAACAGGCAAAGGCATTGACTAACACTATGCTCGAGTCGGCAGAGGGCGCCGCAGCACGCCACACCACCGCAGCGCCCCCTTCCGGAAGCAGGCTGCCCCTGGTCCTCTCTGGTTCTTCGGGCGAGCGCGGTGCTGGAGGTACGCAGGCGCCAGGAGCCGCTTAGGACTCTTTGGTGCTGGACGGGCGCGCATGCGTGCAGCTCGCTGGAGGCGGTAGCTTCTTCGGCGTCGCGACTGAACGCTGAGTGCTAGACTGTGTGGGGCGCAAATGGGATCCGGCTGTTAGTCGGTAGGCATAGGTAGGACTGCTGCCTTGTGGGGAGCAGGGGGCTGGAAGGCGGAGGCTCGAAGCGTGGGGGTCCTGCGCCTTTCCTGTGGTGTCCGGGCCGACTATTGTATGTGTGTCGCAGCGGCTGCGCACAAAATGGCGGCGGGCAGACGGCGGGGGCGGGAGGAGCTGGGGGACCCCCGGGATGGCAAGAGAAGGGGTGCTGGGCTGCTCCGCTCGCGCGTTTGCTCGCCTCGCTGCCCAGGCGCGCTCTATCGGGCGCCGGAGCCTGCGTCGGAAAGAGCCGCTGACGCCGCTGCACGGGCCGAGGAACGAGAAGAGCCCTTTGGCAAGGCCGGGCGGCCCCTTCCCCTTGGGCGCAGGGCCTGCCGAGGCCCGCGCCAGGCCTGACAGCCGTGGAAGCGGTGGTGAGGGAGCCCGAGGAGGGAGGAGCCATGCCCCTCCGCCCAAGGAGGCGGCGGAGTTTGAGCCGAGTCCTCTGGCCAGCGACGTTGTGCAAGAAGCATGCGGAGAAGAGCGTGTTTGCGTTTGGGGCTGGGGGATTTGGGGTGGAGGGGAATGATGCGATCCAGCGCCTTTTGCCGGCCACTGTTCCCTGTGCTTCCTTGTGCGGAGAAAAACGTCACCTCTGTGTGGGATACGGAGGGCTCGTAAATGGCGGTGATACTTATTTCCACATTTCTTGGAGGAATCGCGAATACAGAACGTCAGTGATTAGTTTTTGTGTGATTCCTAGCTTTGGAGGGGGCGATCTGTTGGGGAAAATGTATCTACCCCATGCTGTAATCCTTGAGGAGGTTTGAAACATCTTTTGTTGTTTGAGTTAATTGTGAAGGTGGGAGAGTTAACAATCTTACAAAATTTTCAATTAAGCTAGACAATGAGGGCCACCGCCAGCTAATTTTTCTTAACCTTAAAATTTGCCTTTAGGCGAAATTTGGAAGGAGGGGAGGAAATACGACGAATGTGAAGGAGTGTGAAGGAGTTCGGAAGAAAAATTGTCACCGGCTTATATTGATTGAGATTCTTTTCCTAACCAGCTTTGGAATTAATGACCCCCACTCCCAATCCTCTTTCGTCATTTGTTGCAAAAGGTTAACTCATTTTTCAGGGATGTTGTGTTTGCTGGTTCAGATTAGCAATTTAAAATAACCTGGAAAAAGAAATTTACAAAATGCAGATGAATTTAAGGACGTTTACACAGAAAAATAAACTTGCATGTTACATTACTAAAAGATTGCTTTAAATGTTAATGATTTGCATTCTAGATTTAATGGGCTTATGTTGTATTTTTTTAATGAAATTTATTTGACAGCATTTCACATACACTTTGTGTCCTTATGTTCTGTTATATGTACTTAAAAATAATTGTGTGGAATCCACCATATTAATATGCTAAAATGTGCTGGGCCATTCCTTCCTTGGACCAAGTAGGGGTAAAGATAAAACAGTTGGAAGAAACCACAAAATCTAATTTGCTTTTTATTAACTGGTTTTCAGAAAATGTTTGTCACATATATTTGTCACCTTATATATTGGTTATATTTAAGTTTCATAATTTTTTTCTTTGTATTTTGTTATGGAGGGTTGTATGGTAGAAACTAGTGTGTAAAATATTTTCATAATCAGTTGTCACTTTATGGCTGTCTTAAAGGTTTTTTTCTTTCTTTTTGGTGGTGCTCTTAAGGTGATTTCAGAAAGTTTTGTTTTAATGTAATGGAAAAAAATGAGAGACAGCTTCATGGGAAGAATAGACTTTGAAGATCTGGATTCAGATCCCTATTTTCCTTTTAACTGTGTGAGACTTGGGACAAGTTATTTTTGTCTTTATGAAATTTTGTTTCTTTATTTGTAAAGTGGTGATACTAACTGCTTTCTCCTTGAGTTTTTTTTGGTCACTATTGAGACAAAATATGGAAAGCTCCTATCCCTTGATACATATTAGTCTCTTAATAAGTTTTAGTTGTTAATTTTAATCCAGATTTTAAAGTTCTTAGGCAACATTTTTTGATAGAAAATTACAGTTTGGGAATGTTGCTTTTTAATTAAGAAGAGGCTTAAAAGAATTTAGATTCAATTAATAGAATTTTAGAGTTCAGAGATAATCTTTCATTTAAATATTTTGGGCTTCTATAAACTTTATGCTTCTCTTGCACTTTTCAAAACATGGGAATAATGTATTACATGATTGTGTTAGTCTTTGTGTCTGTTTGCATGATTGGTACATATTGGATACCCAGAAGTTGGGTGAATGAACTCAGTAGTTGCTAGAGCCTGGACGATATTCCCTTTCCATTGTGCCTTAATGTATATTGATCAAGGTTTGCATAGATCTGGCCAAAATCTGGCCATTCTTACATGTGTTACATACTGAGAAACAGTGCTTCTTGTAAAGGTATTCATTAATAAAGTTTAGGCTGTTTTGCAAGGTAACAAGAGTTAATGAATATTGAAATGTGGTTCAGAGATTCTCCACCTTGAAAGTATTTGTTTTTGGCTAAAGCTAATAAGCTCCCCACTTGTATCCAACTTATTTACTCTTTTCATTGCTTCAACTTTGTGTAGTCTGAATTTGGTGGTTGGAAGTGGAAGGAAAATAAGTATATGGAAAACAAGAATAATAGAAAGAAAGAATGGTGAAGAAAAATGTAGAAATAAAACCCACAGGTATAATAATGATCAGTGAGGATCAAGAATAAAAGCATTTTGGAATGAAAATAAGAAAGTTCAGGGAGAAGGAGAGATAGCTTTAAGGTGCATATATTATCTTAGTAGTTATCTTGGGGTTACGTATATTTTGGATTGTTTTTCAACTCTTTTTAAAGACCAACATGTACTTATTTTTCCAGTCTGTATTAAATTTTTGTACTTTTCACCTGTCTTATTTCTATTGTCTATCTTTCATAACCTAAGTATTTAAGTCTGCAAGCTCCCTACCTAAAGCATAGGTAAAAACTTTCAACTAATTTTTCTGTTGTCTTGCTGAGTGAAAGTTGCCAACCTTCTGAAAAATTTTTTTAAACATTTTATTATGGAAATTTTAAATATATGCAAAAAAGAGAATTACATAATGATTCATCCAAGTACCTGTCATCCAGCTTCAATAATTATAAGCTAACAGTCTGGGGCTAGGGTATAGCCCAGTGGTAGAACACTTGGATATCATGCCCTACTTTGATCCCCGGTACTGCAAAAAATAAAAAATGAATAAATAAAAGTAAACAAGCTAATATTCAATCTCGTCTAATCTCTACCCTTACCCTTCACCCTTAGGGTTTTTTTGGTACTGGGGATTGAACCCAGGAGTACTTAACCACTGAGCCCAGCAGCCCTTTTTAAAAATTTTATTTAGGGACTGTCTCACTGAGTTGCTTAGGGCCTCACAAAGTTGCTGAGGCTGGCTTTGAACTCATGATCCTCCTGCCTTAGCCTACCAAACTGCTAGGATTACAGGTGTGTGCCACTGCACCCAGATCTTCACCCTGTTTTTAAGCAAATCCTATGTCTCTGATCAGTTCTTTAATATATAGTTCAAAATATTTTCTAAAATGTTTAGGAAAATTGCTTATCACATCTAAAATAGCCATTACCAATTTTTAATGATGACATAATTGTTAATAATTTTAAAATATAATAATATCAGATATTAAGGCAGTTTTTAGATTTCCTACTTGTAATGTGTCACACACGTGCATATATAAAGTTTGTTGGAGTCAGGATCTGTGTGAGATTCATAATCGGAGCAGTTGCTTATAATTGGTTGCAGTTGGTTGATACATCTTTTAGGCCTATTTATAAACTCCCCACCTACCTGTTCTTTCTTGTTGAAGAAAAACCTTGCTTTTTATGCATTAAATGATACATTTATATAACGGTTTTGCTTTATCTGAATTAGTGAATTTTGATATGACTTTAAAATGTAGTTAGTAATGCTAAATCTGAATTTAGGAATGACTGCAAGAAAGGTGGAAATAAGCAATTAATTCCTATTTCTATTTCTAATATATTGTAATTTTTAGAATTTACCCAGTCTTAATAAAAGGAACAGATATCTACCTGCTTCTTACTTACGTAAAGCATTTTATTTACTTATCTAGCATTTTTTTGAGCTCCAGTTATAATTTTAATCTGCATGACAACATTCTGAGTGTTCTGTTTTTATTTGGATTTTCAAATGATGAGACTTGGGTTAATCTGTGTGCTCAAGGTCCCATTGTTATTAAGTAGCAGGACCAGAATTATAACACTGAATATAAGGTCTAAATTTTTAAACATTGGGCTAGAGTATCTCTCTAAATCTGAATTAATAGTGTTAATTTTTGCTTATGGGAGTAAACCAATTTTGTATGAAGTCATTCACTGGCACCTCTCCTTGCAGGGGTGGATATCTTTGGATCAGTGCAAATTTCCCCAAAGATTGGATTATTACAGATTTCGTAATGGACTGACTAACAGTAGTTGGGGAGGGAACATGATGTAGAAAAAGAAGGGCCAAATTAAAAAATGAGTTTTGGGGCTGCTGACCTTTTTTATGTCTCTTGTCATATTTGCTTATAATCTTTTTGACCTAGTGTACAATTAAGTTATAAAGTCCAGTGTTGTACATAAAATGTTGGATAATTTAACCATTTTTTAATGAATTTAAGCTTTGGGTGACAGGGAATGAATTCCTTTTCTCCCTTCTGTGCATGGTGCATGTGTACACACACACATACACACACACAAAACTTACTTTTTATCTGAACAATTTGATAGTAAGTTGCCTATGTTGTGCTTTTTTATCTCTACATACTTTAGTGTATATTTCTTAAGAACAAGATGTTTTGTAATATTATAGTTAACAACTTTAGTAAATTTAAAATTGTTAAAATTCTTAAATCTGAATTTGTATTCTGGTTTTCCTCATATGATCCAATAAAGTTGATTATAGCATTTTTTTCCCTTCTAGTACAGGATCATCTAGGCTGGGATACTGCATCTAGTTGTTGTTATATCTCTTTTTTTTTTAAAGAGGGGGGAGAGAGAGAGACAGAGAGAATTTTAATATTTATTTTTTAGTTCTCGGCAGACACAACATCTTTGTTTGTATGTGGTGCTGCGGATCGAACCCGGGCTGCACGCATGCCAGGCGAGCACGCTACTGCTTGAGCCACATCCCCAGCCCTTTCCTTTAATTTTTATTGTTGGTTGTTCAAAACATTACATAGTTCTTGACATATCATATTATTAGTCTTCTTTAATCTAGAACATTTCTGTAGCTACCTTTATTTTTTGTGAAGTTGACATTTGGGGGTATACAGTCGTCTTTGCTCTTCTTTTTTGGGGGGTATACTGGGGAGTGAACTCAGGGGCACTAGGCTACTGAGTCACATCCCCAGCCCTGATTTGTATTTTATTTAGAGACAGGGTCTCACTGAGTTGCTTAGCACGCGTCGCTTTTGCTGAGGCTGTCTTTGAACTCTCGATCCTCCTGCCTCAGCTTCCTGAGTGCTGGGTTTACAGGTGTGCGCCACCAATGCCCGGCTTTGCTCTTCTTTTTAACAGAACATTTCTCACTTTGAATTTTGTCTGATATTTTCTCTTGATTAATCAAATTTCAAATTATGCGTCCCTGGGTGGAAAAATTGCGTAAATAATGGTATGTCCTCAGGATATCAGATCTGGAGGTGTGTGATGTCCATCTGCCCTTCATAGTATGACTTCATGGGTCATACTGTGTTGGACATGTTTTATGTAACGTGTTTGCTAGGAAAGACAGTTTAAGACCATGTATATGTCCCACTCATCAAAATTTGCTTCTGGATGTAACATTTGCTAATGATTCTTGCCTGAGCCATTCTTTACTGATAGTTTAAAAGTGATTTTCCAACTCTACTTGTTCTCTAAATTTACTAGTGGAAGGTCAGCGCTCAGTAAGAGTCTTCCCTTCTCCTCCATTAATTGATTTATTGATATGGACTTATGGACTCTTGTTGGTTTTCTCAGTGTTTTGTAATTTTTTACTGTTCAGATCTTTCTTGCTTTCTCCCATTTCACATTTGTATGTCTTGCTTTCCACATTGTGAGAGCACTGGTTCCCAACACCATCAAAACATTTACTTATTTGCTCATTCCTAGGATATAATCTAGAGTAGTTTTAGCATGACTTCATCCATATTACTATCCAAAAACATAAAACAAAAAACAAAACTCCCAAACCTATTAAATGAGTGAAGAATTGTTCTCATTCCCTCAGCTCTATCAGAACTGAGGTATATAAATTGAATAGTGAGTTATAAGTTACTGAATTTTTCTTTTTCCTCTTCAGTGGGTTGTAGTATTCATTTAAAATATGATTAAATTAGTTTGCTTTCAGTTTGAGGTATTTCTCTCCTTCCCAACCTTGTTGATTTAATATTTTTTAAAAGTATGTAGGTTCTTAACATGCTTCCGAAATTCAAAACTATATTATAAAAGCTAACTAACTCAGTTGTAGAGAGAACTTTTCTCCGGTGTGTTAGGAACAAAACAAACAAACAAACAGAAAACAACATAAGGTGTATTCCAGGGCTGGGCATGGTGGCATGCACCTATGATGCCAGCCCTTGGTGCTTTGTTTGGCGGGCGGTGGGAGGATTGCAAATTTGAGTCCAGCCTCTGCAATTTAGCAAGGCCTTAAGCAACTTAAATGAAAATAAAAAAGGGCCAAGGATGTAGCTCAGTGGTAAAGTGCCCCTAGGTTCAGTTGCCGTACACCCCACCCTCCAAAAAAGGATTTATTTACTCCATGAAATATCATTTTCATATCCCTTAAGTCCTTGCTGTCCATTACCTTTTATAAATAACCCACTTCATTGTGTTCTGTGCTGTTTTATTTTGTACCCATAAGCAGATATGTGTATATTTTCTTATTTCCCTTTTTTGACAAATATGGTATACTATATATGTTCTTTTGTACTTTGTAAAGACGTTAAGGCTTTTGTTATTTTAAGGCATTCATTCAGTCAAGTACTTTAAGTATGTTTACTTGGTGATTTTTGAACCTACTTTAAGCTGAATGGGAATATTTTTTGGCCTGTGTTATCCATGAAAGAAGCAAGTAACCAAATGTCGGGGAAGGCAAGGATGTGATTAGGCCTCAGAAACAGTTGGAACTGGGTATTGAATGCCTTCACTATTCTGTTTACTTGTTGGTCCTATTTGCCTTTGTTATGGTATCTTTATTTTGTTGTAGTGCTTGTGCTTTCTGAGGCAGTGACTATAGTTGTCAAAGCATTTCGAGTTTTATGAACATCTACTACATTCTCATTTCTAGTTTTAAAAACAATAATCCCAGGGAAGATTATTTATTTCAACTTGGATCAGGTGGTTTCTTTTGAAATAATCTATTATGCTTTTTAGGAGAGTTAAGGTAGTATCACCAATGCATATATATGCTCAGAGGAGCAACATTTAAGATGAAAACATTTGTGGTCTAGAGACCCATTTATGTATGCAGTGTACATGCTCCTAAAAAATAAAAATAAATGTTAGCTCATGTATTTTTCTGGAAATAATAACAATATTAAATTATTGGTATATGGGGTTGTTAGTGCCTGGTTCTCATGGTGATCTGTTCTTAGCATTGTGCTTTGACAATGGATCTTCCCTTGTTCTTCAATTTTGAACTCATGATGTTTATACATCCTTTGAGGTAGCAGTGCAGTTTGTGATGCTCTTCCTGATGCCAACTTAAGTTTTTAATTGTTTTTGCTTTCTTTTACTGCTTCTTTGAAAGCACTATGTTTTAGCATTTTAATGCCCAACATGATATTCTCTATTCACCGTCTTGGCACCTTCAGAATTATGGCACGTGTATCTTAACATAAGGGAACAAAATAATGGTAGAAAAGAATTGACTGAATGGGTATAGCTCTACATGGTAAGGGAAATTAGAGTGTAGTTTAACTGAGAAAAGCACAGAATGAACAGCTGGACTCCTGTATTAACTAGCTATTATAATAACTGCATTCTTAAGTGCCAAAGCAAATGTATAATATTCTGAGACAGTGCTCTGACAAAGTGGCTTCAAATGAGGTATGTGGGTGAATACCTAGAAAAATAATTTTAAAATACTATTCTTTCCTTTATAGTAAATTGGTGGAAAACTTTTCTGCATGTCAGCATGTCATAAAGGTGGTCCCCCCACTTTTTTCTTTTTGGTAAGGAGGTAAGACAGGTAAAGAACATGAATTATTTTAATAATTAGAAAAAAGAAAGCTATAGAATAAATTTACAATTAAGATAACAGGATGAAAAGAACACCAAGGAGAGATGTAGATTCTCTCATGGTCTTGTTTCCTTGCTGTGTTCTAAGGCTTCACTTAATCTATACAGTTTACAAACACTGGGATTTGTTTGCTCTTGGTTATGAAGTTCAAATGAGATAATTTAATGGTATTAAAGTGTTTGTAAACCATGAAGTGCTACAAAGTTCAAGTATGAGATTTTTATGTAAATCTTTTTATTATAAATCTGGGGGAGCCATCGGCTAATTTTTGATGCTGCTTTTGGATTCTAAAAAGTTTTTAGGTCTTTTAATACCTCTAAAAAAATTTAGGGCTTCCTTTCCTCTGAAAGACAGTATCAAAATAATAGGCAGTTGTTGATTGTCCATAATAGTAGAAATCTCAGAAATTCCTCATGGGATTTAATGGTGATACCTTTTTTTAATATGTCAGGTCATTTCTTCATGCTTCCCTGAAGAACCCAGCTTCTGCTACATGGTTCTAAAAGAATTTTTATGATTGACATACTGAATTCTTATTTTAGAGTGGTAGTTAAGAACGTTCTTGAGAGTTTTTAGCTGCTATTTGTCAAAATAAATGTTTTGTGATCATTAAATAGCCTGTTTTTGAAAAATAATATAGGAAAAATAAAATGTCAATTAAAAATAATATATAGGCTGGGGATATATAGCTCATTGGTAGAGTACTGGTCTATCATGTTCTAGTTCCTGGGTTTTATCCTCAATATCACAAAATAAATAAGAAAGAAAACAGCATACTTCTGAGTTGTAAAATTGTGTTTAGCATAAACTGTTCTTAAACTCTTCTCTATCACATGTGCATATGCATATGCAAGACTAGAAGAATTGTATCAGAATATTAGTTTACTCTAGGTGATGGTTTTATTTATTTATTTTTGAAAGGGAGTATTTCTGTGTTGCCCAGGCTGGCCTCACATTCCTGGGCTCAAGATGTTCCTGCTAGCCTCCTGTGTAGTTGGTCCTATAGACAGATGCCACTGTGACCAGTTTTGGGTTTTACTGAAAGATTTTGTTGCTTTTAATTTTCTATAACAAGCATATATAATATTATAGGAATAAAAGTTTTAAAGGATTAATACTGTTTAATTGCAGTCATTTTCAAAGGAGTTAATAATCCATAGCTCAGATCTCAACTTGGTTTAATGATTTCATAAGTTGGCTATCTGTAAATTCCTCTGGGTGAACTCTTTAGGACTAGGGCTCCTGGGGTTAGAGGTCTGTCTTAATTTGTTTTGTTGTTTTCCAGGTGTTAATGACAAATATATCCTTGTCTTTGGTTCCTGTTTCTTGTAACATTGTTTTCTGGTTTCATCCAGTATCATTCTTACAAGGCAGAGGAGTTGTTTTCTTTGTTATGGTATAACGTAATTCTTAATGAGAGGTTTCTACAGAATAGTTTGTAAATAAAAGACTGCTCTCTTAAATCATGTAAATGTATAACTTTTAACATCTAGAAGTATACAAAGAGCTCAAAAAATTAGACAATAAGAGAACAAACAACCCAATCAACAAATGGGCCAAGGACCTGAACAGACACTTCTCAGAGGAGGACATACAGTCAATCAACAAGTACATGAAAAAATGCTCACCATCTCTAGCAGTCAGAGAAATGCAAATCAAAACCACCCTAAGATACCATCTCACTCCAGTTAGATTGGCAGCCATTATGAAGTCAAACAACAACAAGTGCTGGCGAGGATGTGGGGAAAAGGGTACACTTGTACATTGCTGGTGGGACTGCAAATTGGTGCAGCCAATTTGGAAAGCAGTATGGAGATTTCTTGGAAAGCTGGGAATGGAGCCACCATTTGACCCAGCTATTCCCCTTCTCGGTCTATTCCCTAAAGACCTAAAAAGAGCATGCTACAGGGACACTGCTACATCGATGTTCATAGCAGCACAATTCACAATAGCTAGACTGTGGAACCAACCTAGATGCCCTTCAATGGATGAATGGATAAAAAAAATGTGGCATTTATACACAATGGAGTATTACTCTGCATTAAAAAATGACAAAATCATAGAATTTACAGGGAAATGGATGGCATTAGAGCAGATTATGCTAAGTGAAGCTAGCCAATCCCTAAAAAACAAATGTCAAATGTCTTCTTTGATATAAGGAGAGTAGCTAAGAACAGAGTAGGGTCGAAGAGCATGAGAAGAAGATTAACATTAAACAGGGATGAGAGGTGGGAGGGAAAGGGAGAGAGAAGGGAAAATGCATGGAAATGGAAGGAGACCCTCAGAGGTATACAAAAGTACATACAAGAGGAAGTGAGGGGAAGGGGAAAAATAATATAAGGGGGACAAACGAATGTCAGTAAAGGGGGCAGAGAGAGAAGAGGGGAGGGGAGGGGAGGGGAGGGGAGGGGAGGGGGGATAGTAGAGGATAGGAAAGACAGCAGAATACAACAGACACTAGTATGGCAATATGTAAATCAATGGATGTGTAACTGATGTGATTCTGCAATCTGTATATGGGGTAAAAATGGGAGCTCATAACCCACTTGAATCAAATTGTGAAATATGATATATCAAGAACTATGTAATGTTTTGAACAGCCAACAATAAAAAAAAAAAAAAAAAAGAACAATTTTAAAAATAAATAAAACAAAAAAAAAAAAAAAAAAAGAAAATACATAAGTAAGTTTTTGCTTTTAAGGAACATATAGTTATATCCAACTGGTATTTGTTCATAATTACATATAGTAAGTAGATGGCTGTGATTGAAATCTTTGCCATTTGTGTCTTGTTTTGGAGGAGAAACAATATTTAGAAGGGCTTGTGGTCCTGAAGTTCTAAGAGGAATCATCAGCAAGTGGAGAAAATTGTGCAGAAAGTGTTTGAGTAACTAGATGACAGACTGATTTCCAAAGCAATCATTGTTTTAAAGGATTGAGTTAAAAACAAAATTGTTCTTAGAAGTAATTTTATTATGTAGAAGGTGGTAGGTACAGTTTCATATGACTTGTGATTGTTTAAAAACCTGGATTTTGTTATCAGTGGGAATTTTTTTTTTTTTTTTTTACATTGAATTTGGGTATCAGTGTTCAATAAACTTTGTCTGCTTATGTCTGGTGAATTTGAAGCTTATGTAACTTGTCTTATTGTAGTGTTTTACTCTAACTTGAAAATTAATAATCTTTGTAAATAATGAGGACTTTGGAGGTGATAGTTCAGATAGTTTAACAAATATTTGAGGGTCTTGTGAGTAGCAATAGGGTTTATATGCTTGGGAGATAAGTCTTAATGATAAGCTTCAGTTGACTCTAAATTGTTGGAAAAGATTATGCATGTGAGTACAAAAACATTAGCTAGTAAAAGGTATAAGTAAAAAAATGGTAGAAGCAATAATTAATAAACCTTTCTTAATTATTGGCATTGATGGTCAACAAAAATTTGATGGATACTGACTTTGAAAGTGAGTAAAGTCAAATCAGTGTCTAGGGCAAGGTTATGTTGTTTGTTTTGATAGGGAGATGGGAAAAGAATAGAGGCAAAGGTCTAGCTAGAGTAAGTATCCGGTAAAATTAGAAAGGTAGAGATTGACTAGATTGGTTGGACCTTGGAATGAAATAAAGAATGAGAAAGAGAAACTCTCGGGTTTTTGAACAAGAGCAATGTAGTAAAAATGTCCTGTTGCAAAGATTGAATGTGTTGGCAGTGTGCAAAATGATTGGAAGGGAGAATTTCCCAGAAAAATTAGCATTTTACTAACATTGTGTATAAAGTACGCAAAGTTAGTTTACTTACTAACATTAAATATAAAGAAAAACGTATATATAATTATGAGTGAAATTGTAGCTTGAACCTGAAATCAGTGATCAGTAAATAGAATCCACAACTTGGATTCCCATTGGTAGACGTAGATGCCACAAGACTTCACAGTACACTTTGGGTATACAAGTATACAAGTAGGCAATTGATGGATAGCCCAGGCATAATGTATGCTTTAAACAGCAGCAATAAACAAAAAACTGGAAGAGGGAAGGCAAGTTATGTGGCTGCTGACCTTGGTCCTGAACGATAGCTAAAGTACTATTTCTCTCAGAAGTAGGAGTAACATAGCACTTCTGATGGGCTGGTCAGTAGCCAGTTTTAACTAATACATGTCTGGGGATTGCAGGATTGTCTTGCTCACATCTGTTAGTTAAGAGTATGGATCATGGGGTTAAATTACATTGAATGCAAATGTGGACATAAGCAAGTGTGTGCTTCTTAACTTCTCTATGCCTTAGTATCTGTTATAAAACTATACATATCTCAGGGAGTGTGAGAACTAACAGTCCACATAATGTGCTTAGAACTGTAAATGACACATGGACAATGCTCTATAAAGTTTATCATTGTTATTACTAATATATCTAAACTCGCTGTTGAGGAAATTCAAAAGTAGGGGCTGGGGTTGTGGCTCAGTGGTAGAGTGCTCGCCTAGCATGCATGAGGCACTGGGTTCGATCCTCAGAACCACATAAATGTAAAATAAAGATATTGTGTCCACCTAGAGCTAAAAAATAAATATTAAGAAAAAAAAAGAAATTAAAAAGTAGGGTGACTAGTTTTGTTACATATTATCTTGTGTGTTATAACCAGTTTCATGCTCTTGCATCTGCTTTGTTAGACTCTGAATTCAAGTTATTGACAGCAAAGTTTTACCTTATAAGAAACTGTTTAATAGCAGTTTAATTGCTTTGTAGAATTTATTAGGTGTGAAAGCTGGTTCCAAGGAAGAATGTGTCTTAACAGAAATGAGTCTTACAGAAGTTTAAGGTTAACCATTGTTACTTTCATTGTTTATATGTATGATTCATGCATATTAAGCATGTGTACATTTCTAAGTATTTTAATGCATTCATCTTCTTTTTCCAGCATTAAAACATGAAATAAATACTTTGTGTTTTTCAAGATTATTTAAAAGAACCTATAAATACAGCACCTAGCAAACAGTGCATCACATACAGGAACTCTGGCTTGAGGTTTGGGGTTTGTGTTCTGGATTTAGGAAAGAAGAAAAGAGAAGGTTTCAGGAAAAAATTTTAAATTCTTGTAAGCCTTTACTCTAAAAATATATGAAATGCAGAATGGTTTCATGGCTTTATTTCAAAATGTTTTACACTGGCTGTAGAACCCACTTCATGAAGTAGTTTGAGTTAAAATGATCTAATATTTGTGTTTTAACTTTCAGCTTTGTGTATTTCTTGGAAAATTTCGCACCACTTGTGAATTCCTTGAGCCTGGGCATTGCAAACCCACTTCTGTTGGGCCCATCTCCTTTGCACTTTGCTCAGATTAAGACTCAGTTGGCGCTTCAGCAGCTGAATGCCGTTGCCTCACATGGTTCAACACCACCTTACACTTTATTAAATCAGGCATTCTTGAAAGTAGCCATGTCGAGACCCAGGTTTAATCCTCGAGGAAACTTTCCACTTCAAAGGCCACGAGCACCTAACCCTTCTGGGATGAGGCCTCCAGGACCATTTATGAGGCCTGGATCTATGGGTCTTCCAAGATTTTACCCAGCAGGGAGAGCCCGTGGAATCCCACACAGATTTGCTGGCCATGAATCTTATCAGAACATGGGACCACAGAGAATGAGTGTTCAGGTAACTCAACACCGAACTGATCCAAGATTGACCAAAGAAAAGTTGGATTTTCATGAAGCACAACAAAAGAAGGGGAAGCCTCATGGTAGCCGGTGGGATGATGAGCCTCATATGTCTGCATCAGTGGGAGTGAAACAGAGTTCTATCACACAGGTTACAGAGCAGAGTCCTAAAGTACAGAGCCGCTATACAAAAGAGAGTGCCTCAAGTATCTTAGCAAGTTTTGGATTGTCTAATGAAGATCTAGAAGAACTTAGTCGCTATCCTGATGAACAGCTAACTCCTGAAAATATGCCATTGATTTTGAGGGATATAAGAATGAGAAAAATGGGGCGCCGATTACCGAATTTACCTTCTCAGAACAGAAATAAAGAAGCACTTGGTAGTGAAGCAGTTTCAAGTAATGTGATTGATTATGGGCATGCAAGCAAATACGGCTACACAGAAGATCCACTTGAAGTACGTATTTATGATCCTGAAATTCCAACCGATGAGGTCAAGAATGAATTTCGGTCACAGCAGAGCATTTCTGCATCTGTTCCTACTCCAAATATGATATGTAATACTATGTTTCCTGTTGAAGAAGTGTTTCGCCCGATGGACTTCCCCAGTGAGTCCTCAAATAATCAGTCCTTTTTCCCAGTTGAGAGTGGAACCAAGATGTCAGGCTTACACATTTCAGGACAGTCAGTCCTTGAACCTGTAAAATCCATCAGCCAATCCATTAGCCAAACAGTTAGTCAGACAATGAGTCAGTCTCTGATTCCTCCATCTATGAACCAACAACCTTTTTCATCTGAATTAATTTCAGCTGTAAACCAGCAAGAGCGGATCCCACATAAACCTGTGATTAATTCATCTAATGTACATGTTGGATCGAGAGGAAGTAAAAAGAATTATCAATCAGAGACTGACATTCCCATTCAATCTCCCTTTGGGATTGTGAAAGCATCATGGCTACCAAAGTTTTCACATGCTGATGTCCAGAAGATGAAGAGACTTCCAACTCCTTCTATGATGAATGATTATTATGCAGCATCTCCAAGAATATTTCCACATTTGTGTTCTCTGTGTAACGTAGAATGTAGTCATTTGAAGGTGAGTGTTTTTAAAGATCACTGTATAATGATGCTCAGCGCCCAAGTTTTCTCTAAATTCTGATGTGTATGCTCGTGTTAATAGGCATTAAGGAAATTACAGAAACTGATTTTGATTGCAAAAATCAGTGCTTTTAGTTGTAATCTTATATACTGCTGGCTTTAGTACTGAATTGAATGTTCTACACACCTGTTACTGGGCGTACCACATAGTTTGTCCATTTATTTTGAACTTTCAGTTATCCCATTTATACAACACAAAATTTATATAACATAAACTGTGTACTTATAACATGATGTCACATGAGTTGTGTTTAAATAAGATCTTTTAGCATAAAATATAAAAACTTGGTAAATCATTTCTGCTGCATACTTTGAAGAGACAACATTTAACGTTGATTTAAATGCATTCTGATTTTTACATGGACCACTGATAATTTATTTTCTTATCATTATTTTAGTATTGAGAAGGGGCTTTGTAAAATAATGTAATAGTAAAATGAGTCAAGATGCATTAATTATTATGGGACCAGCTGTAGGTTTAGCAGATAGTTTCTAAAATAGGCTTAAGGTAACTTTATTGGTTAATATAGTTAGAAGGAAGTTTTTTGCTGAGATGCTGAAGAGTAATACCATGTAGACTATATTATTAATAGTAATTATTGGTAGATTTGAGCAGGAATTTCCAAGTAAGTTTTATTATATGTTTAGAACCACGGGTTTTTCTGTTTACTATTGTAATTTGTAGATTTAGATGGCAAATGCCAAGTAGGAGATGTTTCCCATAGGAAGAAACTGATTCAAGGCCTTAGCCTTAAATTGGTGTGTTCTTTGAAGAAGCTTAAAAATCTGAGGGTGTTAATTATCCTTTTTGTTTGTTTGTTTGTTTTTTTGCTACCCTTTTTTCCCTCATTTATCCACTCAACAAGAATCTGATACCTAGATCTGTTGCTCTTGTTATTTAAAGTTAATGCCAGCCAAAGAAAACAACATTCTGGGCTGGGAGTGTAGCTCAGTGTTGGACCATTTGTTTAGCATGCACAGGGCTTTGAGTTCAATCCCCAGTATCCAGGAGGAGAAAAAAATTTAAAAAAACAAACAAAAAACCAGCATTCTATTCATTTTAACCAGAATTATTGAAATCTAATAAAATAATAAATAGTTGGCCATATTTCATCAAAAGTGATAAAAAAGTCTTTACCTTGAAAAACCTCAGAATAATTCACAGCTGGCCTCAGTGTTAGAAGCTCTTTGTATTACTGTATCTGGGCATACCACATAATTTTGAACTTTTAGTTAGTAATATTCAATTGAAGAAAATATATCTTCACATAAAGAAATTAAAGTTTTAATTTTTGTTCTGTAGACTAGAAAAGGTATACACACTTTTTCAATGTATATTTACTGATACCAGTTTTGTACATTGTTCTGTAAGTGCCAGGGCAGAAATGAGGAACAGTATTAAATTTAGATGTTTTCAAACAATTCATACAGTTGCACTGAGGAGGAAAAATTATGCATCAAAAGACTTTTTAAAAATTAGGAAAAGGAAAAAAATGGTTTGGTGATTTATTTAACTTGTTTTCCTGTGATGGAGGGGAAAGATACTTAGTATTTTTATCTTGTTCAGATTTGTATCAGTCAGGCCAGCATTATCACTTGACCAGTACCTATTGTATGTCTAACAGTATGTAATTAAAAAGTATAAATACACTTCCTGGCATCAAAAGACTTTTGTAGTCTAGTTAGATAAGACTAGTGGATTCAAAGTTACTAAGTGAGTCTAGACTAGAATGTCTCAAGAATGAAGACTTCGTGGAGTAGTTCAAATGATGTGTGGGCTTTAGATATACCTATCTGAAAGGGAGGAGAGATGACATTCCAGGTGGGATCAATATGTGGATAGGCAAAGGTCTGAGAGAAGAATACATCGATTGCAGTGCAGTAGGTGGCATTTGGGAAAGAGTGATGAGCATGCTAAAAATAAGTAGAAGGAGTCTTGAAAAGCTAGCCTAAGGAGTTTAGATTTTAAAATTGGGAGGCATTAGGAAGTTAGTTTAATTTCTCGATATGTGAATGGGCATGTTGAAAGTGTATAGGAGATTTGACTGAAGTGTGCAGGTGAATGAAAATGAGATGGGAATGAGGAGTAGGACATGTAATTGGAGGCTTCCTTTATTATTCAAGTGTAAAATGGTGGAAGCCTGGGTTCATAAGATAAAATTTAAGAGGAGAGAAAATCACTTAGTGATCATTAGAGCTTATAGAGTGCCTTTTAAAATAAAAACCCAACTTCTAATAGCACAACAAATTGAAGCTCATTGAAGTAATGAATTCCACCACTGAATGGACAAATGATAGTATGCGAACATGAACTTAGATGATACAACTAACTCTTTTGTTTTTCTGATGTATTTTACTGCCTCATAAATGTGCATATATATGACATTATAAATATATAGCCAGTAAATATGAATTACCAACTGCAAGCTTTTTCCTGCTGAGTAAATCCGACAATTCTTTTCTACCCATCCTTGAGTCTTTTAAACTATAGCATAAAGAGATACTTTGAGAATGCAACAGTAGATTGTGAAGTGTTTCCTTTCTAAATTATGGGTTGGGTTTAAGAGGGGCTTTCCTTGGTTTAGAAAATTGTCTTTCTGACTGAAATAATTTGCTTCAAGATCAACCTGAGAATTTTTCAAGGTAGTTGGAGGTTAGAGAGCAAGTGTTGATAGGGGTCTGTATTTTACAGTTCCATTCTGATCCTGTCCAGTCTACAGTCCTTGCAGGATTTTCTGCTTTGGTAGGTATTATCCCTGTTTTCCCTGGAAAGGCACTGTTGCTTTTGAACCAGTTATCTGATCTGGGTATTATTACTAGGGAATCTAGAAATTGGGATGACATATGTATATTTACTGAGCTTAAAGTAAGTAATGTCAGTAGGTAAAGTAAGCCTGTTAGAAGACAGCAGTGTTTGTATAGGTGAGTGTATTGAATTGAAGAGCACATACCTTAAATAAATAGGGCAGCTATCACCTTCAGCTGATAGTTGCTATGAGAATATGTATTTCAGTATTGTGATATCTTAATATTTCTTCAAGAAAAACTAGAAATTGGATTTGGGGATAAAAATCTCTGAATTTATAAGTGTTGGTAAATTATTTAAATAAAATACTTTATGGTCCAAATAAATCAAGCCAAACTCCCTGACTGCCAGTGTGTCTGTATGGTGTAAATAATGTCCAATTAATATCAAAGATGTGGGTTTAGTATTACTACTAGAGACTCTTAACTGCTAATCTTTTTTAGCTTTCTGTTTGTATTACTGAAGAGGATATGCAAATATTTCCTTTTTGCAGCCCACAATCAAACCTTGGGGCTTAATGAAACAGTTCAGATTTTGTCATAATTTGTTAAGTATTTCAGATAGTTCTTGCCAAGGCAGAGTTCAAAATTAGTGTCAAATGTTGTTTTAACTATGGAAACATCTAGTTTGTCTTTTAGAAATGACCTAAACTAAAATGTTTTTGAAATGGAAACAAGATTTTCCTCAAGGGAAGTTGTAAAATTCAGAACTGTTTATTAAGGTTTTTTTGCCTTTCCAAATGCTGGAGGAACAATAAAACATTGAGTAATATACATGTTGCTTTTAACTGATTGTTTCACTTTGGAGACTGTATCTTTAAAAACTGTATTGGTTTTTGTTTTTGTTTTAAAATCAGATGTATCTTTCAGGAGCTATTTATGGTTATGGATTGTAATTTTAGGGCAGATTTATTTGTAAATGAAGTAATGTATAAGAAAGAATTTTGTTAATTGTAAAGCTCAATATGTAAGGGATACTGTCTTTAAAATGGCGTCACTTTCCTTTAATCTTGAAAATAAATTAGATTTTATTATCAGTTTTTCATATTTTCACTAATCTTTATCATTTCTCAATATAGTGAGTACCTTGTTTGGAATGGTACTGGCGTAGTAGTATTTGGTTGTTGATGATGTTAGCATGAGGTATAAGTCATTCAGATACTATATTTTGAAGATGCTGTTTTGTAGATAATCACTTGCACCTTATTTATAGTTTTTGTTCTCTGAATTTTTTTTATACTCAAAATGAGTTATTTTATGATCTATGCTTTTATTTTCTCCAAGTGTTAATATGTATTGATTTCAAAATGGGCATCCATGGGTATAATTTTTTTTTAACTTTTTTTATACTAAAACATTTTTAAATGGGATCAATGAGGTATGGTGTTTCAAGGGCATTTGGACACCTTTAAGTTTTGTTTGTGAAAATTTTATTCAGTGGCCAAATGCTGTTTATAATTAGATTTGTTTTAAAATCCTTTGTCATTTAAAAGATAAATCTAATTCATTGGTCAACAAGAGGAATATTCTAATTTCAGTATTTTTCTCCTTTTACAATAGGATTGGATTCAGCATCAAAACACATCTACTCATATTGAGAGTTGTCGACAGTTGCGTCAACAGTAAGAACATTTTTATCTTTATTTTCATAAATGTTGAATTTGCAAAATATGTTCAGACATTACTGTTAAATACCCTTAGTATGATACTTTGTAGAAAATATTTTTAAAGATTATTGCCTATTAAAATGCTAATTTTGTAGCAGTATTTTAATATTTTTCCAAAAAGGGAGAATTCAGCATGATCCTTTCCTCTGGGGTTTTTTTTTGTTTGTTTGTTTGTTTGTTTTAAGAGAGAGAGATGAGATGAGAGAGAGAGAGAGAATTTTTTAATATTTGTTTCTTAGTTTCGGCGGACACAACATCTTTGTTTGTATGTGGTGCTGAGGATCGAACCCGGCCGCACGCACGCCAGGCGAGCGTGCTACCGCTTGAGCCACATCCCCAGCCCCTGATCCTTTCCTCTGACTCAACTCCTTCCTAACTTAATTCCCAGTAGGTAGATTTTTTTATATCTTTGGTTTTTTTGCTTTGCTGGCTTGCCTTCCCTGAATGGTTTATTATTTCAGAGCAGATATCATTCCCTTCTATTATCTCCCCCCTTTCTCAAGGGTTAAATAAATAAAAACTAATCCAAGCCATATATCAGTATTTAATTTCCAGTCTAAAAGCTCTCTGGCTCAGAATCTGTTTTCAGAATAAATTTTAAGTAAGGAATGAATATTAGTTCCATTCTACTTTGTTCCTTATTTAAGACAGGGCACCTCTGAAGATTTCCCCTACTAGATATGGAGGTGAAAAATACTGCTTTAGTAGCATTCTCTGTGCCTGTCTCCCTATCTTTTTCCTTTTTCTTTTCTTTCTCTCCTTCCTTCCTTTCTTTCCTTCTTCTCTTTGGAGAGTATGTTTACATTGATTTTTAAAAAAATAATACTGAAGATTTAACCAGGGGTGTTTTACCACTGAGCTATACCTGCAGTTCTTTTTATTTTGAGATAGGATCTTACTAAATTTGAGACTGGCCTCATACTTGGAATCCTCCTGCCTCAGCAACCTCCCCACCTCCAGTTGCTGGGATTATACCACCACGCCTGGCCAGTGTTGGCTTTTTTGAAGAGTTCAGGAACAGTGTCTTATGGAATGTCTTCCATGCTGTTTGCTTCCTGATCATTAAATTTAGGTTGAACAGTTATGTCACTGATACTTCATAGGTGATGTATTTATTGCATCACATTGGGACATAGTCTTAGTTAGCTTCTTGCTCTTGATCATTATGTTATGCTACTTCATTAGGTGTATCATGCTTTTAAAACATACTTTTTACTAATTAGGCAGATATTGGGTGATCCAACTCTACTTTTAGTATGTTATACTTTATCTTTTTGCTTTGAGCTTTGGAGATAAGAGCATTTGTTTTAGTTGGCAAGCTAGTAGAGGTCTAAAACAGTATTACTGACTCCTTTTTTTTTGGTAGAGGGACACAGTAACTTTATTTTATTTATTTATTTTTATGTGGTGTTGAGGATTGAACCCAGTGCCTCATCCATGCTAAGCAAGCACTCTACCACTGAGCTATAGCCCCAGCCCTGTTACTGATTCTTCAGTAATAGTTCTCTAGCTCTTATGAACCATAAATTGTAGAGCTCTAGAAATTTAATAATAATTTCTATGTATTTTCAACCAGCTTATATTTCAGTCTGTGAGAAAACGAAGGATTACACATATCAAGTAACCGACTTTAAGTTACATAGCCATTAAATGACAGCACCTACATTGAAAAATCTAGTTTTGTTCGATTACAAAGGTTTCTTTGTAAACCTTGTAGTCTAAGACTAGAAATTATCTTCTTGAAAGGTACAGAAAAATGAAAATGTGGGAGTAGATAAAAGGATTCTTTTGTATTGGAAATTATTAACATTAGATTGGATTGAAGTTAACTTTTTGTCCTCATAGTTTCTCACCTCATAGTTTCTCGCATGTTGCTGCAAGAAGTAGGGGGCAGAAGCTTTCTCAGAATTTTCTGTCATTTTGCCACCTATGTTTCATTGATTAGAACGTGTCACTGTTTATCTTCTGGATAGGCTAAGAGAGCAAATATAACACTGCTTTAGTTTTTGTAGTGAAAGCAGGCAAGAGAAAAAGGAGTTGAGAATTATTGTTAACTCATTAATAATAGCAACAAATAAAAACTACTTTACCTCTTAAGTTTTGATCTAACTTTATTTTCCTGCTAGGTGAATTACTAAAACAATCTGCTATACCTCCATTACCTGACTTTTGTCTTACTACTGAAATTATATTCTTGAATATTAGTGACTTAAGATAATTACTATGTCCAGCTACCTATTAGTGTCCAGATTCTCTAGAAAAGTTTTAAAATAATTTTTAAAACATTACACACACTTGTAATTCGAGCAACTCAGGAGGCCAAGGCAGGAGAATCACAAGTTCAAGGCTAGCTTGGGCAACTTAGTGAGACCCTATCTCCAAATAAAATAAAAAGGGCTGGAGGTATAGCTTAGTGGTTGAGTGCCCTGAATCCCCAGTACCACAAAAAAGAAAAAAAAGAAAGAAAGAAATGAAAAGAAAAGTTAAGAGTGAAGATGGCTTCTGTGATCTTACTCATTTTTTTTTATGAGTACTCCTTAATCTTTCATTGTTTTTTCTTTGCTTAAGTATTGTTCATAGATTTTGTTCTCACTCCTCCTATTTCTGTGTCCACCCTGTGTTAGTCTCACTCTCAAGACTACAGCTGTGGCTTTTATATGCCTCATTGCTAAACATTTCAGTTCTCATCTTTTTGCTTAATTCTAGAGATTCATGTACATTTGTTTTAAAAACATTTATTTGATATTCTTGCTTAGAAATGTTCATGAGTTTTTCCCTTTTATTTGTGTACAACCTCATTACTTGATTTCAAGGCCTTTCATAAGTTGTCTCTCCCTGAGGTAGCCTTTCCAGGTTTTGTCCTTTATAATTTCTTTTCATCATTCCTATGCTGTAGCTGACCAGTCAGTGGAATAGAACACCTATGTTTTGCCTCCAGTCCTTCACTTATGTATTGCTAGTATTTGAAATCAAACCTAATCCATACCTGTTGATAGACCTTTTTAAGTGCTATCCACAAAGTAACCTTTCTGTGAATTCTCTCCTGATTGTTCTTATAGATGTATATCTTCAAGTTGTACCATCTCTCATTGTTCATATTGTATTCTGAGAGAGATCATGTAGAATATGATAAGCATGGAGTCCTGGAGAGTTCTGTAAAGTAACTAAAATGTCTTCTCTCTTTTAACCCTTCCTAAACTCATATCTTATACCTCTTCTGTGCCTCTAAATACTTTTTGCATGTGCTGCCCATTTTATTTAGAGTTTGAGGCCTTTAAATTATGGGGAATAAGTTTCTCTGATATACATATTAGCACAATACCTTATTTATTGAATTAGACACCCAAAATATTTTATTTCTAAGAAATTTTTCATATTTAAAATATTATTAATCACGATGTAAACTTAGATTTTTGAACAGTCTTCAGATATTACAGATAAAGATTAATTTAGCCATATAATCTTATTTTAAATGTCTATTAATACTATTTATTTTCAAAATAGATATCCTGATTGGAATCCTGAGATCCTACCATCAAGAAGGTAACATTTTTTAATAGCGTTGTTATTGTTAAAACTTGATTTTCAGCTGGGCACGGGTGATACACACCTGTAATCCCAGTGGCTCGGGAGGCTGAGGCAGGAGGATTGCAAGTTCAAAGCCAGCCTCAGCAACTTAGTGAGGCCCTGAGCAACTCAGTGAGACCCTGTCTCTAAATAAAATATTAAAAAAAGAGTTGGGGGTGTGATTCAGTGGTTAAGTGCCCATGTATTCAATCCCTGTACCAAAAAGAAAAAACCCAAAACAAACAAAAAAATGTCCTTAATTTTCTTCTAAGAGCAAATATTTACTTTTTAAAAAGCTATTTTTTCCCAGAGCAGTGGAGCACACCCGTAATCCCAGGGCCTCAGAAGGCTAAGGCAGGAGGATCGCAAATTCAAAGTCAGCCTCAGCAACATAATGAGGCCCCAACCAACTTAGTGAGACCCTGTCTTAAAATAAAATAACAGCGGGCTGGGGATGTGGCTCAGTGGTTGAGCACCCCTGGGTTCAGTCCCTTAAACCAAAAAATAAAAAGCTATTCTTTTGAATTGTGTCCTACTTTGATCACTTTTCATAATGGGCAATTGCAGGAAGCTCTCTGAAGCTTCTTTACTTATTGTATGTTAAATAATACGTTCTTTTTCTGAACTTCAACTTTCTTTAATCTTTAATGAAAATATTTTTATTCTAACTTTATTATAATTTCATGTTAAGCTTTGAATTCTTGAGAATACCAACTCAATTTATGTGTATACACATTTATGGAAATCAAAAAAATATATGTAGACAGTATACTTTTTCAAGGAAAAATTTTTGAAAATATTTCTGTATGTAAATCAGTTTCTAAATTCTCTAGTTAGCTTTATACTTGAAAAACATAATTCGTAAAGGGGTAAGCATAAGAAATCAATGATGACACTCTTCTGTAAACTAGAAAGGGTAGGATTCCAAGCCATTGGAATGTTGATCATCTGTTCTAATTGGTTTCTTCCAAACCAGAAAGTTGAATTATATCATAACAATAGGTTTTCTTGTTTTAAGTAATACTTGTTATGAGTTTGATATTGAAGGTAATAATTAATTTTTGAGGAGGTACTTCTAGCTGGGTATGGTGGTGACTTGAAAGGATAAGGTAGGAGGCTGGGAAGTTCAAGGCCAGCTTCAGTAATTTAGCAAGACTCTCAGCAACTTAGTGAGATTCTGTCTCAGAATAAAAAATGAAAAAGACTGGGAGCTGGGTTTGGTTGCCTGTAGTCCTAGCAACTTGGGAGGTTGAGACAGAAAGATTACCAGTTTGATGTCAGCCTCAGTATCTTAGCGAGGCCCTAAATAACTTAGTAAGACCCTGCCTCAAAAATAAATAAAAAAGGACTGAGGTAGCTTACGTAGCTTAGTGCCCCTGGGTTCAATCCCAGTACTGTAGGAAAAAAGAGGTACTTCTGTCACTTAGTATAATTTTAATTTACATTAAATTGCTGCATCTTGATTCTTTTTCTTCTACTTTGTAGAAATGAGGGCAATAGAAAAGAAAATGAGACTCCAAGAAGACGTTCTCATTCCCCCAGTCCTAGGCGTTCTAGGAGATCAAGTTCAAGTCACAGGTTTCATCGATCTCGAAGCCCAATACGCTACCCATATAGACCAAGAAGTCGGAGTCCAAGAATTTGCCATCGGTTCATTTCTAGATACAGATCTAGATCCCGATCCCGTTCGCCATATCGAATTAGAAATCCATTTAGAGGTAGTCCAAAATGCTATCGATCAGTCAGCCCTGAAAGGACATCAAGGAGATCAGTGAGATCATCAGGTATGCTGATGACCATGAAACAATAAAATCTACTTATTTTGATTAAAATTTTTAGTTCCTTTTGTTTAGATTTTAAGAAATAAAATTGTTTTATAAAATTGTAAAATTGCTGTGTGAATTCTGACACACATCTCAAAGTCCATTTTTCTGGTAATTTTGGGAGAGTTGTATCTGTCCATGCACAAAAGTAAGCATGTGAAAACATAGTTTGCCTTAACTATAGACTTTCATGAATACATTTAAAACTTAAAAAATTACTCATATTTTTACCCTGTTTAAGAAGAACTTTGAATAGTTCTTTTCTCATATTCAGTATATTCTAAAAGGTTGAATGTAAATGGAAATATTTGCAAATTTATAAGGCAACTGGTCTCATTGTTGTGGTCCAAGATCCCCTACATATCCATAGGATTTTTTCAAAGTTCTGTAAGGTTTTTTCCTTTTCCAATTACATATATGTGCGAGGCTGGATTTTCTTTATGTTTTCAACCAAAACGGTGTATCCAGCATATTGGATGCAGAACCACATATAAGAATTTTTAAGTATTTCCCATTAAGCCCAACATTAAAGTGTGTAGAGAAATGTACAGTGTTGTTACTCATTTCACTAATTTTTTTTACTTTGAGAATTTTAATCTTTATAAAAGATGTCACCGTTAATATTGGAGTTTATATTAAATGAATTAGTAAATTGTTTGAAAGTTCTGTTTTTAACTTTTAATATGGTAAATATCAGTAAATACAATACAAATTCTTTGAAGTTCTCAGCATGTGAAGAAATCCTGGAGCCACATGGAATAAAGGAACTACATATAAAAGCCTTCAGAGTGCACAGTTAAAACTTGAGACCATTTTTTTGTGTGTTTATCTTCCCTATTGAGCTCTGTGTGATAAATGTTAATCTTTTTTTCATGATGTCATGAAGTGGTTCTTTATATTCCTTTCAATTGAAGTTGTACTTACATTCTTCTTACTAGATAGAAAAAAAGCATTAGAAGATGTGGTACAACGATCTGGACATGGGGCAGAATTTAACAAACAGAAGCATCTTGAAGCCATTGATACAGGACACTCCCCAGCACAAAAACCTAAAGTTGTCAGTGGAACAAAGCCACCAGTTAAATCTATAAGCTCTACAAAGAGTGATGCAAATTTAGGAGGACATTCTGCTCGTAAATCAAAGAATCTTGAAGATGACACCTTACCAGAATGTAAACAGGTGTCTGGTAAAGCTGTCTCTCTCCAGCGTAAGGTCAGTAAGTCTTTTGTTTATTAGTGAAAGTGTACATATATATGTTGTTATGGCAAAGAGAAAACAAAGTTGTCTAAATTTTCTTATTCTACATTTCCAATAAATGTGAACTCATAACTTGTTTAATTATTTTGATACGATTCCATTTCATTGTTTTCTCATATACTCTTAGTATAAAAATCCAATAATTCAAATCTTACAGCTTAGAAATGTCAGAGATTTGGCATTTGATGCGTCAAAAAATATTGTGATGGCTTGGCAAAATTTTTGGCTGGCTTCACAGATAGATTGTTGTCTTCAAGTGCTTAGGTATATAGTGCTCTCAAATTTTTCTAAATACAGTGAAGACTTTGTTTTTGCATGGATCTGGCAGGCAGGGGAGATAACTGGGGATTGTACTCAGGGGAGCTTTATCACTGAGCTGCATCCCCTCCCCTTTTTATTTTTTTGAGACTGGGTCTTATTAAGTTGCTGAAACTGGCCTTGAACTTGAGATCTTGCCTTAGCCTTTCGAGTAGCTAGGATTACAGGCACGTGCATCTCAGCACATTGAAGATTTTCACCAACTATTTCTTGCCCCAAAAAGGTTATATTTAAAAGGATAAACTTAGAAAATCAACTTGTAATTATAGAATTTCAAAGAGACTTTGGAAGAAGTATTAAGTATGGGGAAAATTTTGAAGAGGGAAACATTTTTAATTTGTCTGACAAGACAGTATATAAAGTTCTTTTCATTTTGTTTCAAGACTTCTGTGGGGTAGTAATGATTTTTTTTGAAAGTCCTTTTTTTTATTTTAGATAATTTTTAATATGGATAATAAATTTGATTATTATAGTATATTTAAATTATATCTAACAAATGAATATTTAAAAACATTATACCCATATACAATAACATTTTTAATCATTAGAACATAGAATTAACAACATGGGAAATTCAGCTTCACTCTATGATGGGCCATGTAGGTTCAAATAGAAAATTTTTCTTAATAGCTCTAGATCATTTCTTACCCCCTTTTTTTTTTTTTAGCATTTAAGAATTTAAATGTACCCCTGAGTATAATCCCCAGTATTTCCTCCACCTGCCTTGCCCATGTAAAAAAAAAAAAATTATAAACATTTAGAACAGATCCATTAACGGACCAAGATTAAAAGGATAATATATTATACAAGGAATTATTATTTTGTTCTTTGTCACTTAACTTGGTTTCTTTATTTTCTTTCACTCCAAAAAATAGCTTCGGAAAGAGCAGTCTTTGCATTATGGTTCAGTTCTTCTTTTATCTGAATTACCAGAGGATGGCTGTACTGAAGAAGATATTAGGAAGATATTTCAGCCATTTGGAAAAGTTAATGATGTCCTGATCGTTCCATATAGAAAGGAGGTGAGTCATTCAGTCTGTTTTAAAATTCATGCAGTTGTTGTTTTAGTGATTCTGTAAATTTTTGTTGGGTCTCTCACCTGGTTATACTGCATATGTTCACTGGGAGTTACAAGTGTTTGGATGTGAATGAACATGTTCCCAATTTTTTGGTACACTTTTTCTGTAAAGGGCCAGATAACAAATAACTTTAAGCTTTTGTGGGTTGGCCATAGCATTCTAACTACTCTGTCACTGTGGTATAAAAGTAGCTGTAGTTAATATGTAAATGAGCAAGCATGTTCCCAAAACTTTACAAAAATAGATGGTGTGCCATATTTTACACCAGTGGAGTTATACTAAAATAAATTATTTTCTTTGTATGGTAAGTATTTTTTGCATGTGGGGGATATTCCTATAGCTCATCTGATAAAGTTTTAGAACTATGAGGAACCCTAAAACTAAAGCAGAACATAGGTGTGAGTTAAGATAAGGGAACACAGTGGTAGTGTCATCTTTACTGCAGGAAGCCTTAAACATGTTCAGGTTTGAGCAAGCTAGACAAGATCCTGGCTTTACTCCTGTTGTTCAGTTAACCCTGCCTTGCTATTCCTTCTTGTTACATGAGCCTGCCATGGACTTCTGGGTCCCTCTTCCTGTCTTGGTAACAGTATAGAGATTCTATGAGGTTAAATATCCTTTTCATGCGTGAAACATGCTTAAGATCAAATGATCAAGTGAAACAAAGAGAGGCAAAAGCAACTGGGCCTTAAACTAATTTCATAGTTTTCTGTTCCATAAGGAAGTAATAAGTCCATTTTAAAACACAGGGGCTTTTAAAAGGTACCCCCCCCCCTTTTTTTTTTTTTACTGAAAAAGAAATAAATTTCATTTTAGGCTTACTTGGAAATGGAATTTAAAGAAGCAATTACTGCAGTCATGAAGTATACTGAAACATCACCTCTTGTGATAAAAGGAAAAAGTGTGAAAATAAGTGTTCCAGGAAAGAAAAAAGCTCAGGTAAATTGAATTTTGGTACTAGATGTTTTGTTGTTGATTATTTTAACCTTTTGTTTAAGTGTGGCATACATGCAAAAACTTTATGAAATGTAAATGTTAGCCCAACAGATTATGTGTATAAATTCAGATACACTGAAATTTTAAAAACTCTTTATGCATACACATATATAGCACCACAGTGGTTTAAATAACAAGCAACAGACTAGGATCATACTTTACATATACTTAACCATATGTAAAACAAAACTAGCAAGTGTCTGTGAACTGCCACCTATATCACAAAACAGAACATTGATAACATCCTTAGCTGCTGCTCCTCAACCCTCCCTGCTGCCCACAGGTATTTCCTCACTTCCTTTCTGAAGCCATGGTTGAGTTTTGTCTGTTTTATATTTTTATATAAACAAAATCAGAGATGATATGTTCTTTTGGGATCCTTATTTCCTTAGAAGTGTTAATTTTTATGAGTTTAGTCTTGCTTAGACTGTTTTCTGTGCTTAGTTGAAAGAAAATATCAATAGAATTATTTTAAAATCTTCAATAGTATTGCTTTGTGTGTGCTCTTTTATTTTTCTATTTGCTGTAGAATACAGCAAGGTTCTATATCAAACATTTCCCAATAATAGTCTATCCGTATTAATGTATGAGGCGTTTTTCTCATTTTTGCTTTCTGTGAGGTATTACTTTGTATTTTATAATTATTTTAAGGTTCCTTATTGGTTGATGTTTATGTTATTTCTAGGTCTTTCACCATTATAAATAAGACTTTAGTCGTCTTGTTATATGTCTCTCACAGATCATCCTTTTGTGTTATAGGATGTACAGTAATACATAGTATTGGATTGCCTGCAAAGTAGTTGCAGTAACATATAACCTTGTAATTTGTGTGAGGACTGGTATTTCTAAATTAGCAATATTTTAATTTCTTTAGTTTTAACAATTCAGTATATCAAAAATGGTATCTAAGCTCGTCACGGTGGTGCATGTCTGTAATCCCGGTGTCTTGGGAGGCTGAGACAGGAGAATCATGGGTTCAAAACCAGCCTCAGCAACAGCAAAATACTAAGCAACTCAGTGTCTCTAAATAAAGTACAAAATAGCTGGGGATGTGGCTCAGTGGTTGAATATCCTGAGTTCAATCCCCAATACCCCCTATCCCCATGGCATCTAATTTTAATTTGCATATAGTGAACTTTCGTATTTTTATATAATTATTAGCTATTTTTTACTAGGTATTTTAGTGAGTTGTTGGTTTCTTCTCCCAGTGGGTTTTTATCAGTTAAAAATTCATTTGAGCTGGTGTGGTGGCACTTGCCTATGATCCCAGGGGCTAAGGAGGCTGAGGCAAGAGGATTATAAGTTCAAAACAAGCCTCAGCAACTTAGCGAGATCCTGTCTCTGAATAAAAAATAGAAAAGGGGCTGGGGATGTGGCTTAGTGTTTAAATGCCTCTAGGTTCAATCCCTGGTATCCCCCCACACCCCCAAAAATTCATTTGAAGGTGTTTATTATCCTAGATACTAATTTTGTGTTATATAAGTATCTGTGTATGAGTGTATACACACACACACACACATATATATATATATATATATATATGCACATAAGTTTTTAATTTCCATGTGTTCAACTGGACTGGTATTTTCCTCTGTGGCTTTTGTTTTTTTCCCCTTTTATCATGTTTTGGAATACCTTCACTATATCAGTGCCAGAACGATACACTTCCTTTATTTTCTTAATCTATTTTTCATGGTATAATGTGGGGTTAGGCTTGGTATTATATACAAAATGGGTAGCAATTAACCCATTGCTACTCATACCTACTCTATCCTTATTGATTTAATTATCCTTATTGATTTTACCTCTTTAAATTTCTTTATATACATAGGTCTGTTTTAGATTATTCTGTTACATGAATCTAATCATTTTTATGGTGTTACTATGTGGTATAAATTATTATAATAATTATTATGTAACTTTATAATATTTCCTTATCTTTCTGACAAGAATTCCTCCCACCCCTGGTATTGGGGATTAAGCCCATGGGTGCTTTATCACTGAGCTACAACTCAAGCCCTTTTACCTTTTTTTTTTTTTAATTTGGAGACAGGGTCTTGCTAAGTTGGAGAGGCTGGCCTCAAACTTTTGATCCTTTTGCTTCAACCTCCCCTGTAGCTGAGATTAAAAGGTATAAGCTATCATATGTAGAGTTCTATTTTTAGATATTATTTAAATTTATTTTGGTTTATCTTGAACATTTACTGATGTTGGTTTTAGAATCAGTTTAGATTCTCTGAAAAGTCTCCCTGAGATTTAATTGATACTATACTGAATTTGTATAAATACAAATTCACCGAGTCTTTCTCTTTAAAAGCATGGTTTATCTCTCCATTAATTTAAATTTCATTTTCTGTCCATTAGCCAGTTTTATAATTTTTTATAAACAGATCTGTATACTTAAGGGGCGTTAAGTTTATAAAAATACATATATTTATATAAAATATATTTCTCTAAGAGAAAGGGGCTTTACTTTTTATTTATTTTTCAGTAGCCACTAGTCGGGTAATGCATCATCCTAGTTTTCCCTGCTATGTGCTTGCTGTCCATTCTTGTTGTCTTGGTTTGGATAATGAAGTATATGGTGACCCTGAGTATTGCTGATTATATCATTTAGGATTTTGTTCAGTTTCATTTAACAGAAACCTTACCATCAGTTTATTAAATAAGAATTAACCTTTATGTTTTACTAGGAAATCTTTATGTAGTTTATCCAGAGCTGGTGCAGCAGCTTCCATAATATCTTGAGGAACCTAACCCATCTTTCTTCTCTACCATCTTTAGCATGTAGCTTTCATCTTCAGTTGTAAGATGGTTGCTATATCTTCTGGCATCATTTCTATATTCTAATCAGAAAGGAGGAAATAAATGGGTTTGAAAGAATGAGTTACCCAGAAACATTTATTTAATTTCCTAGAACTACCACACATGGCCATTTAAGTTGGGGAGGAGGTTAAGGAGAAGCAAGGATAGAATGCATAATTTCAGAACTTAAGCTTTATCCTATTGACAGGTAAATCTTATTCAAAGGTTTGAACATAATGGAAGGGATTAATTAGGATGATGCATCTGGAATTGGTTTGGAGAATGAATTGAAATTCAGCAAGTGACTTGAAAGCAAAGAAAGCCTAGTAGTTTGACCAAAGTGGAGAGGAGTCAAGAGAGCGCTGAAGTCCAGTTAGAAAATTCATCTAGTCAATTCATCTTGTATAATGGTATTATTTTTTGTAGATTAGTAATCTTGAAAATAGGAAAGTAAAGTAATTTAAACCAATGATTATTAAGCAAGACTTAGCTGGTCATTAGATTTGGAGAAGTGGGGAAGCCAGTCTTATTTATTCTTTAATGTTTAGGAAAACAGATAAGAATACATTTAATGAATTAGAGTGTTTCAAACAGATTAAAATCCTTTTAGACAATTTTTTTTGTAAGATTTGTTAAGGTAATGACTTAAGCCCAAGAGTCCAGACATATTTGCTATCATGATTTTTCTAGAAATGCATAGGGGAAACTGTCAACACCAGAGGCTGGCAACATGTCATCCACCTGTCAAAAATATTGATGTTCTTCTTTAAATATGGTTTGGATGATGCTGAATTTAAGGAGGCTTAGACGGCTAACTCATGACTCCCTCTGTTGTGATAGAACAGCATTCCTAGGCATTGACTGGAGGGGAACTCCAACAGAACTCTGGTTGTGCCTTCTTCAGACGGGAAGTATGTGGACAGTCTTTTTGGCCTGTTAACACAGTAAGTGGAAGACATTGAGTTTTCCTGCCAAAGCAAGCCAAAAATAAACTGGAAACCCAAATTAGAAAAAAAAAAAAAAGGACTGTGCTGTTGTTTTCATGGTCCAGATCATGATTTTTGGCATGAGTAGTTAGAACCAAGGTGAAACTTAATTGACCTGCCCAAATTGATGTTAGGACTGCCTCTGACTCTGGCTGTGTTTTACATAAGTTTTCCCCATTTTGCTGCTTTTCAGAGTCAATAAAGAAATTTTTAGAATAGGTAAAAATTTCTAATATATTTATATTAATATGGATTCGCATAACTGATGGAAACTCAGTTACTTATCTTTAATAATAAGCCAGCATAAATCTCTTTCCTAAACAGTGATTCTTCCTTCTGAACTAGTCCCTTTATTACTGTTACTCATAACCTGAAAACAAGTATTCAGAGAACCCCTCCACCCCCGCCCCCAGAGAAATAACTTCAGGCATATACTCACAAAAAAATTTTTAAAGGGACAGGAGCCCTTACTCTAGAAAAAAAGTGTGATCAAATTGCCCCAAAACAAAACCCTTAGAGCTATGAACTATTGTTGTGGCTCACCCTGTACAAATAAGCAATACTTCAGAAATTTCAGTTTGATATTTTTTAGCAACATGTATGATATTATATCTAAAACTAGAACAGTCAACTAAGAGCCAAGAAGATTGCATGGAAATGAAAAATAATTTGGGGAGAAAGTAAGCATTTGAGCATTATGGAAAATCTAGTGAGTTAGCAAGGTGATAAAAGCAAAAAATGTGATTAGAATTCAGATCAGGGTTGATTCCATTTTAAATAAAAAACTTTCTTAAGCATCTATTATGAGTTTGACAGTGTAGAATCTGCAGAAGTTATACAGTGGTGAACAAGACAGACGTAGTCCTATCCTTATACCTTATATATGAGAAAAGGTTAAAGAGCTGAAACTGATGTAAGAGGAAAGGCTTGGTAGGTAAATCTAAAAAACCTAATCTACGCAGAATTGAAACTTCAGAAAGAGGACATCACTTAAATGGCTGTGAAGATTTTAATATTTCTTGGTTATGAAGGAGAGGGGTGACCTACCGTGATCTAGGTAGACACAGTAAAATACAAGAAGTAATCCAGCCTTCAGGAGTAGAGCAACACATTATCAGGGTTGTACGGGAAAAGACTGTGATTTATTGCAATTCAGTATATCTATTGCAAGTGAAATTCTAATATAACTTAAGATAATATTTTCAGACATATATGGGCTTAGAAAGTTAATTCATTTACGTATTTTTTTAGGAAGTAATATAAAACAAAGAACTTAAGAAATGGAGAATTATATAAAATGTACAGTCAAAATAATCACTTTGATAAATTAATATAGCATAAATTAAAAGAAGATAATTTTATGCCAAACTATATCATCAAAAATTTGTGCTAGGTGCGGTGGCATGCACCTGTAATTCCTGGTGCAGGAGGCTGAGGCAAGAGGATCATGACTTCAAAGCCACCTTCAGCAACTTAGCAAGACCCTAAGCAACTCATCAAGGGCTATCTTTAAATAAAGTATTAAAAAAGGGGCTGGAGATGTGGTTCAGTAGCTAAACACCCCTGGATCAATCCCTATCTCAAAAACAAAACAAAAAAAAAATGCACTGGGGATCGAGCTCAGTGATAAAGTGCCCCTGGGTTAAATCCCCAGTATCCCCTCTCCACTCCAAAATTGGAGTGTAGCAAGATGTGAGAGCTAAAATTTTTAAAACTTATACAGAGGAAATTAGTAGTTTGGAGTTTCTTTTAAAATTGAAAGTAACAAAATAAAAATAGGAGATTTAATATCTTCTGAATCATTGAGGTGATAGAGACATTTGGAATACAGTCCTTTATAGTACAGAGAGGAAATTGCAGAAATTCCCCAGAAGAACAGAAAATGTAAAATTACATGAGAACTATTATGAAAATCATCTCAATTTAGCAGATTTTACTGAATGTTCACAAATTGCCCTGCATGATTTTTAGGCACTTGAATAGAATGTGGAATATAATAAAGTCCCTGGTATCACAGAGTTTAAGAGATATAGAGAGAATAGACCATCAATATAGAGAGAATAGACCACCCTTGTTGCCAATAGACATATGTATCATGTCTATTGGCAACAAGGGTGATAGTGAAAAACCATCAGGAAAGGGGAGTAGAAGTATTCTTACTGGAGACAAGCAACTGGAATTTTTCAATAAGGTAATTGAGGGAGGTATCATTGAAAAGGAGGTATTTGAAGAAGTACCTTAAGAGGGTTGGGGATCAAGCCATGTCTCACAGAGAAGGAACAGCACTTAGTTGTAAAACACTTAGTTCCACACTAGCTTGTTTGAAGAGAAGAAGGATGCTTGAGGTTGAGGGTGGAAGATAAATGGTGGTTTGAGGAGTAGAGAGTAGTGAAACATTTGGAGGAAACCTTTACAGGCTATTGGGTTCACCTTTTATCTGCAGTGTCAGTTACTGGTATCAGCTCTGGTCCAAAAATATTAAAAGAAACAATCATAAGTTATAAGTTGTGTGCCATTGTGAGTAGTGTGACGAAATTTCCAGCTGTTGTGCTTTGTCTTTGCCAGAAACATTAATGAGCCCCTTGTCTAGCATATCCATGCTGTGTAACTTCCCATTAGTCACTTAGTGGTCTGTTTTCACACTAAATGTGGAGGTGTTACAGTGCTTGTGTTTAAATAACCCTTATTTTACTTAATTATAGTCCTAAAGTGCAAGGATGTTGATGCTGGAAATTTGTATATGCCAAAGAGAAACTGTAAAGTGCTTCTTTTTAAGTGAAAAGGTAAAAGTGTAATCAATAAGATATTTCAAGAGACCATATTTGCATAAATTTTTATTGTCGTATGTTTTTATAATTGTTCTATTTTATTATTAGTAGTAGTTAATCTGTTGATGTGCCTAATTTGAAAGTTAAACTGTCACAGGTAGGTATGTATGTAAAGGAAAAAATACAGTATATATAGGGTTTAATACTGTCTGTAGTTTCAGTTATCCACTGGGGATTTTTAGAATGTATACCACACAGAAATGGAGAGATTACAGTACTGGCTTTTGCTCTGAGTGTGGGAAAGTTTTCGGGGCTAGGAATGGCAAGTTTAATCTGACTTTATGTTGTCAATAGGGTGTGAGTAGATGAAAAGGCAAGGACAGAAGCAGAGATCCTTCTGAGTCAATTGTATTAATCAAAGCTAAGTAATTTACCCTGATTGAATTGGAGTGCTGGCAGTTAGACATCTGAAATGTCACAACACTATGAGAAATCATGTTTTTGAAAGATAATGATTAGAAAAATGTATGTGAGTGATGAGAAAATATAAAATTCTGCTGTATGATCACAAATTGAAGGAAATATTTTTATTCTATCTGTATGTAGAAAAAAGGGTAAATAAGCATTTATACTTCATAGTAGGAAGATTTTAAATGGTTTTTATTTTTCTTTTTGAATTCCTTTTGCTTTTGTGCATTTTCTAAATTAATTTTTATAATTGGGAGAAAGCTAAAATTTTTGTTCAAAATATTTTTCGTTTATAGAACAAAGAAATGAAGAAGAAAACTTCAGACTCAAAGAAATTAGCTGCATCTGCTTTAAAGTAAGTGATTTTATGATTTCATATGTGAGAATTAATGTGTATATGAATTGAAAAATTTAAATTTTAAAACTGTATTTTAAATCACCATAACTATAATTTAAATGGGACATTGTTCCAGTGGAATGATGTTTACCTTTTTCAGTTTTGAATGCTGCATTTTTAAAATTTTATAGAACTTCTAAGTTGGTTGCTAATTTTTTTCTTCTTTTAAATAGGAAAGATGCAGATGCTTCAAAAACTGTTGAAACTGTTACTTCAACTTCTGGTAAGTTGTTAACCTTAATATTCATCCAAATGAGGGTGTTTTGTCATTTCACTTGAATGTTTTTACAAGATGATGCTTGAAAATCATTATTATACTTTAAATTGCATTCTTTAATTGTATTAAGTAAGCATTTAATATTTAGTGCTCTGTAATACAGAATATCTGGAATAAAGATAAGGACTCTATGAGATAATGTATATAAATGACCTATTGTAGTTCCATATTTAATAGCTGTAGCTGTATTTTTACATATTTAGGTTAGTTTTAATAATACTTCGCTCCAACCTTTCCCAATAAACCACAAGATAAAACGTAAAGAAAGGTTTGGTAAGATTGCTTACCTGTTTCCCTTTGGTTTTTAAAGTTAGCTGAGAGCCAAAAAGTAAATAACAACAACAATAACAAAAGACTAAGTAAATAGATATTATTACATTCGGGTGCTAAAAGTTGTTTCTTTACACTCAGGAAGGTACTTCATGTCTTTTTTATGAATCTAGCTAAATGAATTTTGCATAGTTTTAAAAAATTGTTATCTTTTTCCCTCAATCCAGTTAGGACTAGAAAAAAATTGCTGCCAAAATATACCCTCTTGAGACTAGTAAGGATAAATAGATTAATAGTGAATGACAGAGAGAAAACTAAAATAAAGCAGACATGAAATATAATCAGAGAATTAAATTGTTTTTTTGTATGTTCTGTTTGGGGATGGCAGGTATATAGTGAGTTTTGGATTTCTTTTCAGAATAAGATAAGATTTGAGGTACTAAAATTATTAACCAAGTGACTGGAAAATTGGATTGTGTAAAATTATCTCCTTTCTCTAATAATGTTTAGTTGGATAAAGTAATGAAGCATTGGACATTAATGGAGGTACTGTGGCAGTCATTTTGACTAAGATTTTAAATTAGATGATGTATATATTACAAGTATTACATAGAGGGCTGGGGTTATAGTTCAGCAGTAGAGTGCTCACCTGTCACGGCTTTGGGTTCGATCCTCAGCACCACATAAAAATAAATAAATTAAGGTATTGTGTCCAACTACACCTGAAAAATAAATATTAAAAAAAACCAAGTATTACATAGAAACAAGATTACCTTTTGCAGGGAGATGGCATAACAAAGGCAGTAAAACTGAGGAAGTACTCTGTAGAAGGCCTTTAGGAGTCATGCTGGGGAGTTTTTTATTTGACCCAGTTAATAACATTTCCCAAAATGTGTTGCATGAGAGTAATTCCTAGAAGATGATTTGGGTCAGATAAAATTTGGGGTATGTACTATTTTTTTTTTAAATCCGTGAAACATTTATTTTCAGTTTTTTTTAATCCTCTGTTTCCTAAGCTTGGGTAAAGTACACTCCATTTTTACTCTAAAATTGGTAAAAGTTGGTACAGACCCTGGGTAAAATTGCCATAGAAAATATGGAGCCATCTACTAGTTGTTTAGGATTCTTACATAGATTGATAAATGGAGAGATTGAAAAGTTCTATTGAGGAAACAGTTGGATTCACTTGGGGTAATTGGGACTTGATATGAAAAGGTTAATTAGAATGGCATATGAAGGTAAAGTTTGAATTTTGTTGTGTGGAATTTTTTTAGTAAGATATAAATATTAAAGGAATATAATAATTTTAAAGTTTTGGGTTGGATGAATTTTGCTCCAAGAATGATAATATTGGGTTTGCCTGTAGTTCAGCAGCAAGGCGCTTGCTTAGTAGCATGTGTGAGGCACTGGGTTTAACCCTTAGCACCACATAAGAATAAACAAACAAAATAGGGGCATGCTGTCTGTCGACAACTACCAAAAAAAAAAAAAAAGAGTGGTAATATTGGTTATTACAGAAAAACATAGCCACAGTTTTATTTATTTATTTTAGCTTGGGGGAAACGTGATGTTAGATTTCAATTTAGCCAGAATTCAGCTATTTTAGAATATCTCCTGAATATTTTTAATAGCTAGTCATATGGCATTGAATGTGAAATGCAGATATGTAGGAAATTTTCTAAGTGTAAAGTATAAATGTTAAATTTTTCTAATATAATAAAAATAATTACTGTGAAGAAAAATGCTTCAAGTTAAATACTGAGCACTTCCTATTTTCTAATGTAAATATAGAAAGAGAGGAACCTATAAAGAAGTGTTAGGTGAAAGAATGGTATACAATATCTTTTTTGAGATTAGATATGTCAGATTGAAGAATGATATGAAAAGTCAATTAAAGATAGTTTGATTATAAGCACATCAAAAAGATTGAAGCTGTGGGGAAGAGGCAAAAACATAAATTTGATCATAAAGGGAGACTTTTAAATTCTCACCCAATACTAATATGAAAGAAATAAAAACATTAAATAATATGTGTTTTAGAAAGTGAGAAGTGCTGTGACCAAAAGAAAAAAATAGAACTAGGGTAAAGGTGATTAATTCATTTACCTTTAGAATATAGTGTGTAAATAATAGTGATTTTTTTTTTAAGCAAAAGGTTCTACTAACAATCTGTTCCCAAAAAAGGGAAAACAGGGGTAAGTCAAATTTTGAGCATCTATTTGAGTTATGTTATTTACACTGGGCACTTAATGTATTTATGTTAGTTACTTTATGTAATCTTTTCTCATTTTTAAATAAGTAAACAGATTCAGAGAAGTTATTTGACTTACTGAAGACCACATGAAGAGTTAGGACTCAAACTGTATGATTTCAAAGTGTTTCGCCTGCATAAAACTACTGCTATCAAAATGAATTCCCAGATGAAAATTACTTTATTTTAAATGTAATTATAAGGGCTGGGAATATAACTCAGTAGTAGAGTGCTTGCCTAGCACGTGCAAGGCCCTGTGTTTGATTCCCAGCACCACACACATACAAAAAATATATAATTATAAAAATAATAAATGATTACAGAGCTTGTTCTTAATCTCTCTGGATCACTGTTCTTCTTTTATCTTAATAGTTTCCCTAAAAGTTTGTTCCACTTTTCATGCTATGCTTTTTTTCCTAGTTGATTCTCTCCTTTCCATGTCTTTAAGGACCAGTTACATCTCTTATACATATTTAAACCTTCTCCATACCCTCAGATGTACTCGTCTCATTTAAAACAATTACCATGGATTGAACCCAGGGGAGCTCTACCACTGAGCTGCATCCCCAGACCTTTTTATTTTTTATTTTGAGACAGGGTCTTTCTAAGTTGCTGAGCCTGACCTCCAACTTGAGATCCTCCTGCTCAGCCTCCCAAGTCTCTGGGATTGTAGGTATGCACCACTGTGCCTACCTTTTAACCTTTTTAAAATCTAGTATAGAATAAAGTCCAAATTCTTCATCTTTACATAAATTACCCTTTGCCCTTTGAAGGCTTCATCTTCCTTTTTCTACCTCAAAACTCAGCTATGTTTCAGCCTCTCAGAACAATTTATATTCTAGGCATGCTATGCTCATTCATCTCTCAGTTCTTTACTTATGCTGACCATTCATGTAATAGTTGTCTGACTCTCAGTGAGCTTTACTTAGTACCTACTTTACAAGTACCAGGCAAGGTGCTAAAGGTAAAAAAAATCAGTGAAGGGGCTGTGGCTGTATTCCTTAGCATGTGTAAGGCACTGGATTTAAAAATAAAATAATTCTATACAAAAGGTCAGTGAAGACTTCCTTTTGTGGGGTAGGGTTAAGGCCAATTTTAATTCATTCTTTGTGGCCTGTCTCAGTTTCTTCAGTACCTTCCCTGACTTTCCTACTCTGTTAGAAGTTTGCAGCTCTCTTCTAGTAATAATTTATACATTAAATCACTTGGTATTAATAATTTGTGTTAATAAGTCTTTGTTTCCTTTACTTGCTGGGTAAGGGAACATATTTAATTTTATTTTTCCATCATTTAAATGTTAAGTCTTACACAGTGGCGCATGACTGTAATCCCAGCAGCTTAGGAGGTTGAGGCAGGAGGATCAGGAGTTCAAAGGCAGCCTCAGCAGAGGCTGTCTCTAAATGAAATACAAATAGGGCTGGGGGTGTGACTCAGTGGTCAAGTGCCCTTGAGTCCAATTACCGGTATTCCCCCCCAGAAAAGTTAAGTATTTATATCAAAATAACCATTGGATCAGAAATTTAATGTGTCACATAGCCTGGTAAAGATATTTTTAAATGTGGACAACATATTTTTTAAATTCCAAAATGAGGAAATTCATTCCAAATAGGAAAACATTTGATTACATAAAAAATACTTTTACATAAACATTTTGTATAATTGCATTTTAAAAATTGTTATCTGTGTGATATAGACCAATTTCTTAATATTTAAAGGGGACTAGTAAATGAGGAAAATGTCAACAACTTAAAGAGAAATTTGGCAAATAGAATAAGTAGGTAAGATGATGTAGGGATGTAAAAAATAAGGATGATATTTAAACGTGAAAATTGATTCAACTTTTCTCATAATTAACAAAAATTAAATCATACCAGTGTTGATGTCACATTGGAAAGATTTCATAACTTTTGTCACTGAGTTAAGCTTATGGTTAAGTTACTCAAACATAAGTTGTTATGTTTGAGTGGAAATGTAGAAGCCCCACTCTCATATTTGATGGGAATATTAATTGGTACAGCCACGCTGGAGGGCTCTTTTAATATTAATTGTTAAAAATTTAGTGTGTACCTTTTGACAGATCAAGTTCATCTTTAAGAATTTGCCCTAGTAATAATTCCTCAAGAACATCTTGGGATGTTTCTTGCCATACACATAATCAAAATTATGGCCAGGTTAGCTCTTACCTTAACCCAAATGATGTTATTATAATGTGTTATTGAAATATTTTTCTTGTTATTTTAGCCAAAACTGGACAAACCAAGACATCTTCAGTCAAAGTAAACAAATCTACAGGTAATTTTTTGGGAGGGGGGAGATTGAAACAGTGTCCTTTCGCATGCTAGCAAGTGCTCTACCACTGAGCCACACTCAGTCCTCCAGGTGTGTTTACAGTTAAGATCTAGACACATTAGCTTACTTTAAATTAAGAATGTGTAGCAGTAGTCTTGGATTTCATGTGATACAGTCTTATTGAATGTATATTAATCCTCAAAATATATAGTCATCCTGCAATTCTGAGAAACGAGAGATTTAGTGCATAATATTCTTTCCTTATAGTAATTATCAAAGTAAGATAATTAAACTGGAGAAAGTATTTCTTATAATGAACATCACAGATATTTTCTTCCTTTTCTTTCATTGATGTTGTCTCTCACTTTGTTTTATACAATAGTCCAGAAAGCAAACATGATCTCTTTGCAGTTTTTATAAAACTAGTAGGTTTTAAAGTAATTATTATTATTTTCTTTACTCTGGCATAATGCTTCCTTTTCCTTTCCCTCCCATTTCTACTAAATGCAGGTTAATTCAGGGTCATCTTTAAGTGGATAAGAGCAGTGGATTAAATTGTCTTCCCTACAGTATTAAACAGGAAAAGAAGTAGCTTTTTACTGGGAAATACCACCGTTAATGGCAGACCCAGAATTTTCATGTAGCAGTTTCTTAGAAGCAGTCATCTGAGGGGGTCTTATATTGCAAGGAAACTTGTCTTAAGACTGCATTTATTTATCAACAGTTCATTATTACTTTGATAGGAAGGGTATGGAAGTCACTGGTAGAGATTTGGTAGGCTGGGAGATAAAGCTGCTAGAAACATCCCAAGAGTCATCTTTGTATTTCTTGAGGAATTATTACTAGGGCAAAGGATGTTGGAAATAGATGCTGGCTTTTTTTTTTTTTTTTTCCTTCTCAAATTTTGGTGTACAAATGGAAATAGGAAAGTGAATTGACTTGTGATAATAATAGGGATAGTAAAAGAAATGCATGATAGGCTTACTGGGGCAAAGTTACTTCAGTGTAGTAAAATTTACGGATTGCTGGGTGCTGGGGTTGTTGCTCAGTGGGAGAGTGCTCGCCTGGCACATGTGGGCACTGGGTTCGATTTTCAGAACCACCTAAAAATAAAATAAAGATATTGTGTCCACCTACAACTAAAAAAATAATAAGTGTTAAAAAAATTTACAAATTACTAAGAATTGACTAGTTGTGTGACAGATTGTAAGGAATTGGTGCAGTAGTTCCTGTACCCACAGGGATGTGTTCCACAACCCACAGTAGATACCTGATACTGCAGATAGTACCAAACCACACATATACTGTTTTTCTGACACATAAATATCTGTGATAAAGTTTATTTTATACGCTAGGCACAGTAAAAATTAGCAATGATAATAAAATAATAAAAAGTTAAGGGAGTATGATCTCTAAAATTATTTAACCAATTGTACTTTCACCTAAAGTAAGAAGCACTTTACAGCTTCTTTGGCATGTGTGAATTGTCAGCATCACAACACTTTTTTTTTTTTTTTTTCAGTTGTAGGATGGAGACAATGTAGTTATTTGTTTTTTATGTGGTGCTGAGGATTGAACCCAATGCCTCACACATGTGAGGTGAACGTATTACCACTGAGCCACAACCCAGCCCAGCATCACTACTCTTGAACTTTGGGGCCATAATTAAGTAGTTAAGTAAACACAAATGCTCAAGTAATAGTGTGATATCAGAGACTGCTACTGAGTAACTAATGGACCAGGTATACATTGTTGATATGCTGGATAAATAGCACATTCACATCTCAGGCAGAATGAAGCAGGACTCAGAATGACACAAAGTTACTTATAAATTGTTTGATTTCAGAATTTTTCCATTTAATACTTTCAATCTTTGGGTATATGAAACTCTGAAAAGCAAAATTGAAAGATACCTTTCATGTTGCTGTTTTAGAACAACGATTATGGTCTGTCCTTGAATATAAAAGGTGGATTTGTACACTATTACTATTGGATTTTATGGATGTCAGTTATTCCCTCCCTCCCTCCCTCTCTCTGTGTGTCTGTCTTTCTCCACCCCCCTCAATTCTCTCTCCCTGTCCCAGGGTGTATGTGTGTGTGTGTGTGTGTGTGTGTGTGTGTGTGTGTATGTGTGTGTGAGAGAGAGAGAGATTGATCTAATTTTTCAAAAGTATGGTTGTATTCTTACAAGGTTACTGTTAGATAGTTGTGACAATCTCCAAACACCTTTGTTTATATGTGAGGAAACGTATGCAGAAATCATTAATGCCCCCACTTTTTTTTTTGCTATGGCAGTGGTAGGGCACCAGGAATTGAATTCAGGGGCGCTTGACAACTGAGCCACATCCCCAACCCTATTTTGTATTTTATGTAGAGTCAGGGTCTCACTGAGTTGCTTAGTACCTCACTGTTGCTGAGGCTGGCTTTGAACTCTTGATCCTCCTGTCTCAGCCTCCTGTGCTACTGGAATTATAGGCATGTGCCACTGTGCCTGGCCACATCTTCTTAATTTAACTTCGAATTCAACTTAGATTTATGGCATTTTCTTGCTGAGTTGTTATAGATTCTAAAATTCAAAGCTAAATTTCAGAATGGTGAGGTTTTTGGCTTCTTGGTGATCTTTTTTTTTTCTTTTTAATATTGTTTAGTCGTTAATGGTTCTTTATTTATTTATATGTAGTGCTGAGAATCAAACCGAGCGCCTCCCACATGCTAGGCAAGTGCTCTACCACTCCACCACAACCCTAGCCCCTTTTTAGTGATCTTTACTGCAACTTTGATGATCACAATCTTTATAAATAGCATCATCACAGAAAGTAAGCAACAGTAATCCGTGTGTAGGCAAAAAGCAGTTAAATAGTCTTGGACAGCTAGAACACATTAGGAATGAGTCAGAAACAGTCTTTATGTGACTTTGAGATGTTCTTGAATTTTTTGGTCAACTGACAGCAAGGGAAGCTTGGATCTGGGAGGTTCTGTGTATAACTGGTTTTGGAACCATTGAAAGCGTGGGATTTGGAATTGTTTTTATGTCCTTAGAATTAATAATTTAGCTTCTAGTTGATCCATACATTTAGAGATTCATTTAACTCACCTTAATACCATTTACACATATCCTAGTAGGGGAATGAATTCTTATGTCAGTGATTTCTTTTCCCCCTGAATAAATTATCATAGCTGGATTTTAGAAAATCATCTGTGCGGTTGTGCATATATTCTTTCTCTGTGAAGTTCGTTCTTTGGAGATTGTTGATACTAGTTAAGTAAACCGGTTTTGACCTTAGCTTTTGTTATTTAGGGAAATCAGCGGGTTCTGTAAAATCTGTGGTAACAGTAGCTGCTAAAGTTAAAGCTATCAAAACAGGTAAGACTAAAAGAGGTTTTATTACGTTTACTTTTAATTCTTCCTTAAAGCATACAAATACAATATCAGAAACAAATTTTAAATTCACAAATAATTTTTAGTATTTAATAACATCTTGAAAATAGATATTGCTATGATCTATATAGGTCTTTTATTTGTTGGTACTTTTATCTTGGACAGTAAACTGCCATTAAAGATATATTTTTGTGCAGTGATATAACTCATATTATCTATATTTTATTTATTCACACATGCACACATCTGTATATATAGCTTTATAGATTGTATAGTTTGACAGATTTATAATCATATAATAAGGCTACTCTGTCATTCTCTCCTATAAATAGTTTAGTCTTTGCCTTGTTCTTTTTTTTTTTTTTTTTCAGAATTTTTGCTTCACATTACCTTTCCTAGCTTGTATAATTTTTTTGATGTTTGTTACTTTAAAAGATTAGTTCTTTCCATGTTAGTAGAATGAATTTCTCTGTAAAGAAATAGTACATTTTCTCTCTAAGTACATTATTTTAAATAAATGTAGCTTTTTGAAACTTAGCATGATCTTCTTAGTGGTGGTATCTTTTCTTAGACTAGTATCAAAGAACCTTTGCAGAAATTCTAAAACATGTTTTGCTTCTGTGATTATGTGTTTCTACTGCATGAAGGTTAAATTTATTTAAGGCCACCAACAAAACATTGTATCTTGGGCTGGGGTTGTGGCTCAGCAGTATAGTGCTCACCTAGCACGTGCAAGGCTCTGGGTTTGATCCCCAGCACCTCATAAAAATAAATAAATAAAATAAAGGTATTGTGTCCAACTACAACTAAAAAATATTTTTTTTAAATTGTATCTCAAATTTACTTTTACTATTGGTAAACAGATATTGAAAATAAATGGAAATAATGAATATATGGAAAGAACTGCTTTTACAATAAAGTTGAACAATTCATTTACTAATACATTAGTATGAAGCATGCTAAAATGATTGAACAGACCTGTAGAATAACAGTTGGATTGTTTTAAAAGGAAAATCTACTGGAAAGAAGTCTTTAGAAGCCAGAAAGGCTGGGAATATCAAAAATAAAGATTTAAACAAACCTGTAACTGTACCAGGTAAGCTTGAAGTATTATCATTCTATATTTTATTTTTTTTAGATCCTGTGTATTCAGGATGTATTTTGAAATTTCCCTTAAAAATCCTCAAAGGGATTATTTTGTTTTCAGAAAGAAATGTGTTAGGTTGAGTTTGATTTGAACCAGGACAGTGAAAGAGACTTGAAATGACAAAATAATTTGTTATTGTTTACATTTACTAGTTTAATTAGATAAGTGTTTTTGTAGACTACTAAAACAGACTATTTCATGCAGCAAATTCTGAAGTAAATACCAGTACAGAAGCTAAAGCTGCTGAAAACAGTGCTAAAGAAACTATTTCAGGTAGGCCAATAGAATTTTATTTTGTTCCCCTACGGTTAAGGATAGAGGAAAATTTTTAAATTTTAAGAAAAGCAGTACCAAGTTTTGTATCTCGTGTGTGTGTGTGTGTGTGTGTGTGTGTGCGCACGCGCGCGCGCACACACACACAGCTATGTATTTTTAAATACCACTGTCATACACAAGATTATTCCGAAATTTTGCTCTTACAAGGAAAAAAAATATATTATCTAAAAGCTAGTGTCTCTTTTGTAGTTATTACCTACTAATTTTCTAGTCTTTTGTCAATTGTAAATATGTGCATATAGCTTCTGTTCAATCCATTGTAAAGTGAGATTTTAATAAATATATCTACATGAATTTAAAAAAAATAATTTTTATTATTATTTTGGTATTAAGAAGCTGCTTTGGAAGCCACAGAAAATGAAGCAGTTAACAAGGTCAGTTTTTATGTTTTATTTCTTTAAAGCTCAAATTTTGACAAAACAGTTGTTTTGGTTTTTTTTTGTAGATCCACGTAAAAAAAATTTACAGTATTTGTGTTGTGGAAAATTCAGTCATTTGTGACTCCTTAAATATGGTTTCAGTTCAAAAACCTTGAGTTACAGAGTAGATCTTAGGGATAGATTACCAAAAAATGTGTACATATTTGAAAAGATCACTTTTCCCTGAGAATAGCTAAAATGGGGTTTGGGGTAAATAACAGTTCATCAAATTAGAACTCAGAATTTCGTGGTATCTTTTTTCTTCCTAGGAGATATGCTAATATTATATTTTTTAGAACACACGAGGTTGTTTGATGTTGTGGGGACTTTTGGAGGGGCAGGTGGATTTTCCAGTTTATTTGAAGATCATAAAGTTCACTTTGATTATTTTCTTGTAGTTATATTTATCATTAAGAATATTAAAGTATCATTAATCCATATTTTATTTGTTTAGATTTTAAGGTCACTCAGGTGCTAATAAGCACAAGTTTATTTTGCTGTAACAAATCCATTAATTCATTCTTTAAGAAGTCACTAAGTATTTTAGGAATCCCTTAAAGGACTTTAAAAGGAACCATTTTTTTGGTATGGGGTGTTGAACCCAGCCAGGGGTGCATAACCACTAAGCCACACCCCCAGCCCTTTTTATATTTTAGTTAGAGTGTTGCTAAGTTGCTCAGGGATTGGACAAGTTGCTGAGGCTGATTTTTGAACTCAAGATCCTCTTGCCTCAGTCTCCTGAGGCACTGGAATTACACATATGATGTGCCAGTAAATCACTCTCAGAGGGTTTATGAAAATTATAAGTTTCTACCTTTTTTTTTAAACAAAAGTGAAAAACTGCCAAGCTTACTATATAGCTTATCCTTAGAAATTTTCCCAATATTCACAAAAAGAAAAATAGTATTGATGAAACAGTTATCTTAGAAAATAAAATGGATCAAGATAGGTAACAGTGGAAAAGAAAGTACTTCCTCAAAGTGTGGATTAGGTTGTTGGGTAAGGATCTTAATGAATTGGGTAAGCTTTTTTTATGTTGCCTAAAAATAATTATCTTACTTGGGAAGATAAAAAGATACACACTAATTTGGAGATTGAGGATGTTGTGTCACAAGGTATAGGAAATGGCAATAGTACATGAAAAAAAAAGAAGTTGTAAGTAAGCTTATGTTTTAAAACACCGAATGGCAGGGGGAAAACAACCCACAGATCAGGACTAGGTGACAGGTTGTTTGACTATAGTTACTCTGTATATTTGAAGAATGTAAATTTGCAAATGTAAGGGGAAAGGTTGTTTTTTATTTGAAGTTTATTCCAGCCTCCTGAATTGGTCAGACTTTTCTCAGAAGTAAACACAATTTAAGTACTAACATAATGATGTGAAGTATAAATTTAAATATAAAAAAAAGTTAAAAAATTTTAATACTAATTTCTTAATTTCTTTTGAAGGAATCAGAAGAAATGTGCGTGGTACTTATTTCTAATTTGCCTAATAAAGGCTATTCTATAGAAGAAATTAATAACTTGACAAAACCATTTGGTGGTTTAAAGGATATTTTGATTTTATCATCTCATAAAAAGGTAAGAGTTGTTAATATTAGTGATAGTTTACACGCTAATTTTGAGAAACATTAAATTCATGAAACTATTTAAAAGCAACATTGCAAAGTAATGCTTACATTAAGCTAAGAGAGTTTTAAAATGTAAAACAGATTTATTTTTAATACTGTCCTAATAAGGCATAGTTTTAATGATAAGAGGGAATGGCTAACTAATATGTCAAAGATCTGCTCGAGATTGTATTTTACTAGAAAATGTTTAATATCTTTAATGTTTAATAAAAAGCTGTTTAATAACAAAATTTTATAGATGACTCTTCTACTAGTATGTCTTATTCTATTCTTTCATCAGTGATAACTCAAATGAGCAGTCACTGTTTTCAGACATAAACTAATAATGTTAGCTCTACTTAGAATAAATAAGTTTGCTGGGCACAGTGGCACATGCCTGTAAATCCCAGCCACTTGGGAGACTGAGGCAGGAATACTGCAAGTTCAAAGCTTCCTCAGCAATTTAGCGAGAACCTGCCTCCAAATTTTAATAAAGGCCTGGGGATGTTGCTCAGTGGTTAAGACCCCTGGTTGAGTACCCCCAAAAAAGTTTATCTGTATGCTACAAACTTTCAGTATTTATTGCTTTTGTAATTTTAAAACAGCACAGTAAGATTTTTTGGTTAATAATAAACAACTGGTGGAAGGTATTTTATAGGAGGTAAGATTTCGGGAAAAGTTTGAACATTGGAAATCATGCCATTAGATTGGTAAACAGCAGTGTTCTTATCATAGAAAGGTGTGTTGGAGATCATGAAAGGTCTTTGAGGCCAGTGTTCTTAAGAAAATGAGAGAAGAGTGAATACAAGTAAGTTATGTAGTTTCAAAATATGTCAAAAATAGGTTATTTGAGTGTTTCACAATTCTGTAAATGCATTAAAAACTATGCATTGTACACTTTTAAATGGGTGAATTTTATGTTGTGACAGTTACATTTTATTAAAAGAAAAGTAGATTATTTGTAAGTTTAAAGAAGATGAGAATAAAAGGAAATGCATTTTTTAATATTAAGGTTTTATATGTGACAGTATATTGAAATAGGGGAAATTTGCATTTTTAGAAATAGTTAAAATTTTTTAATAACTTAATTTTTTAATTAATTAATTTTAATGTGGTGCTGAGGATCGAGCCCAGTGCCTCACACGTTTTAGGCAAGCGTTCTACCACTGAACCACAACCCCAGCCCAGAAACAATTAAAATTTATTACTGATAACTTTACATAATTCATTAAAGTATAAATACATGTATATTATATATTGTATATAAGTATAAAATCTAAACACAAAAATACCTAGGTTATTAACTATCCAGTTTTGATTAGAGTAGAAGTATTAAATACTTGGAGATTTAGTACTTTTAGCTATTACATAAAAAAATATCAGATTCAGTACAGTAGTCCATCCTGCCTCCACACTACTGCTTATATAGGAGAATTACATTTGATGACTATAGGGATGCCTGAAACTGCAGATAGGACTGAACTTTGTATATACTATATTTTTTCCAATACATACATATACAGATATAATGCCTTTTCCATCTTAACTAAGTACTTAACATGCACAGTGGCCATAATTTTTGCTGATTTGATTTTCAGATGCAACAGCAAAACTAGCACAGATTTCTTTTTCCTTCTTCACAATTTCACAGATAAAAGATTTGTCTTTATCATAGATCTTAGCAATCTCAGCATGTATTTTTTTTTCTTTATTATGTATAAACTTTTTACCTTTTTACTTGAAGCACTTTACAGCTCCTCTTTGGCACAAGTCGTTAACATCATACTCTTATGCTTTGAGGCCGTTATTTAGTAAAATTAATGTTACTTAAACAAGAGCTACACTTAACAGTAACAGAGATGGCTATTAAGATGACTAATGGGCAAGTAGTATGTGTATACAGCATGGATATGCTAGACAAAGGGATCTTTCAGGTCCCAAGCAAGAAGTGGGATGACTGGAGATTTCATCACACCACCCATAATGGCATTCAGTTTTAAAATTTATATATCTTTTTTTAGTTAATGATGATATTAAAATTAACATAAAGGAAAATGGATACTTGAAATTAAAAAAAACATTTGTATACAGTGAGAAACAGAAGCTTCACATCCACAATATGCTATTTAGCATATTAAAAGTATAATGAATAAATGGGCAAATGACAGAAATAATTTGTGAAATATTTATAGCTGTATACAAATACATAGAAGATTTTTACCACAGTATATATTAGCAAATGTATAGAAGAATCAATTTCAACTTACCTAGGCTTGAAAATTAAGACAAAAATACATAGAGCTAAAATTTTATACCTATGAAAAAAACAAAAAATAACTTGATAGTCGTTATACATGTATTTACTCAAAATGTAATATCTACATGTTAGATACTATTGTACTAAAAATGCAGTGAATAATTTATTACTTTAATGTCAGTTACTAGAATGTTTTTTGTTTATATTTGTAGTATTGCCTTACAAGTTAAGTCATTTATTATTTCTTAGTAGTCTTAGTTAACTGTGTGCATCACGATTTTGAGGTCTGCATTTTTGATCTTAAAAATATTTATTAAATTGTTTAAGTCATTTGACTAAAGTATTTTCTTTTCAAGAAAAAATAAGACTTTTTTTTACTTGTAATTTTTATTTTAAAAGGCATATATAGAAATAAGTAGAAAATCTGCAGATTCTATGGTAAAGTTTTATACCTGCTTCCCAATATCCATGGATGGAAATCAACTCTCCATAAGTATGGCTCCTGAAAACGTGAATATAAAAGATGAGGTAAATCATAGATTTACACCATCATTTTTATTAGATATTAATTTTTTATCAGATTTTTATAGTCTGTTATGTTATCCTGTTTTCTTCTTTGGTGCATGTCTTTATCCTAGGCGCTAAGAAAACTTTTTGTCTTCTCAATAATCACTTAATCCACTATTGAGGGAATCCTATACATAGTTTGTTGGGTTAGAAAAAAATTTAAAATTATCTCTAACAGGCATCTCCTCGCTGCTCATATCTTACAGGAATTTTGGAAGTTTTCCTAATTCTTTTTCTATGATTTTTTTTTTCCTGATTCCTTACATGTGAGCCTTCATGAAGTTTTCTCTCTTTAACTACAAAATTTGTTTCCCTTTCTTCATTCTGTCTACAGTTACTTCTCTTAAAAACTTTTATTGGACCAGCAAAGTTATATTCCTTTGTACTTTATGCCTTCAGCTCATCAAGTTCGTTCTTCACAAAACCACAAAAATGACAAAGTTCATATCTATTCAAATTCAGTAAAAACCCTTCAATGTTTCTATGTGACCTATAGTGACATATTACTATGTCTAGAGGAAGGTGGAAATGCAAAACACTTGTAAATTAGAGAGAGTGTTTTATATATGTCACTTGTGTCAAAGAAAAAAAGAGAACCATAGTCTCATAAGATAAAGTTCTTTTCCTGCACATAAATCTTTTCATTAGTTATTCTTTGCCAGCTTTGACATTCTATTCTCATGTCACTTTGGCCTTTTTATATTTAAGTAGCAATAGTTCACTGTACATTTCTACACTATGCAGCTTTGTATTTGCCTGTATCTGTTATTCCTCATCTTTTTCTTTGCTTTGTTAGCTTTCCTTTTTTCTTTTTTTTTTTTTCTTAAATTTTTTAGTTGTAGATGGACACAATACCTTTATTTTATTTATTTTTTTAAGGTGGTGCTGGGGATAAAACTCAGTGCCTCCATGTACAAGGCAAGTGCTCTATCACTGAGCTAGCACTCCAGCTCCTGTTAGCTTCTTTTAATATTAAATTCTCTTTCTTTTGTTCATATTAAGTCATAATTAGTTCCTTATTTGTGAATTTGAATGTCTTCCCTAAATGGCACTTACTGATCTTTAATTAATTTAGAGAAATAAGGAAAATGAAGTTGTATGGGGTGAGACTTCAATAACTTTTTCAAAAAGAGGGAAATATTTTTGGAAGGAATCAAAGTTTTGTTGCTCATTTGATGAAATAATGGATAATGCAAATTTGTGTAGAGTTTTATATTATAAATCTTGACTAACTACATGAATGAGAAAGAGCTTATTTCTTCAGCCTTTATCTTTTTGACTTTTTAGGAAGCCCTGTTTACAACCTTGATTAAAGAAGATGACCCAGAGGTGAGTTTTGCATTTACATACCCATGTTGACGCGTTTGTTAGAAACATTGTTTTATTGGTTCATCTTTTAGGAATTAAAGAAGACCTTAGTAGCAATATTAAGATACCTGTACTGAAGGGATAAGATATGTCATGTGGATCTTACTTTCTTTATCTACAGTCATTTTCTTACTCTTGAGAAGACATCATATGGCCATTGTAATTTTAAATTACCACTAATCTGTGTTTCACAGTTTGAAGCTACAGCTTTGAATTTTTCTATGCCATCTCTTAAAAAATACAGGCAAATACAGATAAAATTTATAGCCAGTTTGTGCATCTTGATAATTTACCAGAAGATGGACTTCAGTGTGCACTTTGTGTTGGACTTCAGTTTGGAAAAGTGAATCACCACATATTCATGAATAATAAAAACAAGGTAACAAGTTCCTCCCTAATTTAGCTACTACGAATATATGACTGGACCCTTATTCTTGTGGTCTGCAACTTTTGTGGGTGCGGGGGGCAGGGGTGGGCAGTGTACCAGGGATTTTTAACCCACGGACACTTCAGTGTTGAGCTATATCCCCAGCTCTTTTTATTTTTTATTTTTGAGACAAAGTCTTACTAAGTTGCTTATGGCTTGGCTGTTGCTGAGGCTGACATCAAACTTGCGATCCTCCTGCCTTGGCCTGCCGAGTTGCTGGGATTACAGATGTGCACCACCATGCCTGGCTGTGGTCTGCAACTAACTTCTGAATTGAAGCATTTATAAACACCATTCAGTTGCTTAGTAGGATAACAGACCAGGATATTTTCTCCTCAGCTGTCACAAGGAAAAGAAAATAATCAATCTCTATCTGTCTCCCTTTCTCTTTTTTCAGAACTCTTAGTTTTTAAGGAGAAACAAGATTCACACAGGGGAAGGGATAAAATAGTCCAAAAAGTATTATCTAACTGGGAAGTTTAGATTGAGTTTATTTGAATCTGACTTTGACTAACTTTGTGGCCTTGGCAGTTTGTTTTACACTTATTTGTAAAATGAAATGCACATTACCAGATATCTTTTTAAAGTTCCTTTCAGCTATAAAACATAGATTTAGGTCTGTTCATTTATGAGAAGTTATAAATACTCATTTCATGATTTGGCTTCTTTTTTTTTCTTTTTGTTTTGGTACTCAAGATTGAACCCAGGGGCACTTTGCTCTTTCACTGAGCACATCCCCAGCCTTTTTTAATTTTTATTTTGTTTTGAAACAGGGTCTTGCTAGGTTGTTGAGGGCCTCACTGAATTGCTGAGGCTGGCCTCAAACTTGCAATTCTCCTGCCTCAGCCTCCCAAGTCTCTGGGATTATAGGTGTGCACCACTATGTTCTTCTCTTAAAATTAAGAACCAAAAATTGTTCATCTGTTTGCATTTTTCATACCCTCTATATTCAATACATATTTTAGTTTATGACCATTAAAATTAGGTTTTGATCAGCAGTATTTTATCTAGAAAGGCAGGATTTCACATTAAAGTGGATGATTTTTGCTTCATATAAAGTACATATTTGATCAATGACTTTTTTTTTTTGGTATGTTCCTAACTGAAAATAGAGCATGTTTGGGATTACATGTTTAGGATTACAGATGTGCATATAGGAATGGTGTGACATAGGCTGGAAGGTAGGGCACAGATGGCATGTACAAATTCTAAAGTTTTACTTTAGGCAGACTCTTTTTGTACCAGGGATTGAACTCAGGGGCACTTGACTACTGAGCCACATCTCTAGCCCTATTTTGTATTTTATTTAGAGACAGGGTCTCACCGAATTGCATAGTGCCTCAGCCTCCTGAGCCGCTAGGATTATAGGCATGCACCACCGTGCCCAGCATCCTTTTATATATATATATTTGTAGACATCCTTAATACACAGTCTTTAAAAATGCATATCATTTTCAGTTTTGCTTTGCCTTTTGCAACATTCTAAGGATCGTTTTCGTTCCTTTACTTGGAGATAGGATTAACAATACCTTTGGAATCACACACCTAGAGCCTGAAAGAAAAAGACAATCAAATTATTCAAGAATTTAAAAAAAGATGTTATGGTGGTAAAATATACAAATTCTGCCATTTGCAAAAAACATAAATTTACCATTGCAGCAATGTTTAAATTCACTGATTAATTTCGGTTATTAAGTATCATTATTAAGTATTAAGCACATTCACATTTTATTGACAGTATTATCGTTATCCATTTCCAGAAGTTTTCCCATAATCTCAAATAGAAGCTCCATTAAACAATAACCTGCCATTCCTCTTCCTCTCAGCCTGTCAATCAACATTGTATTTTCTTCTTTTTTTTTTTTTCCTCCTTGATTTTTTTTTGGGGTGGGGTGGTAGAATGGAACATAGGGCCTCTTGCATGCTAGGCATGACATGACAAGAACCATTTTAAAGGAGGAAAAGTTTGTTTTGGGGCTCACAGTTTCAGAGGTCTCAGTCCACAGATAGCTGGCTCCATTCCTCAGGGCTCAAGGTGAGTCAGAACATCATGGTGGAAGACATGCTGGAAAGCAAATTCAAGACATCACACCAGAAAGCAGAGAGAGCACTGCTTAACAAGGACAAGATATAAACCCCAAGATACACCCCCAGTGACCCACCTCCTCCAGCCCCACCCTATCTGCCTACAGTGACCATCCAGTTCATCACAGTCAGTGGTTGAACACACGAATTAGGTTAAGGCTCTCTTAACACTTCACCTCTAAATCCTTTTGCATTGATTCACAGATGAGCTTTTAAGGAACACCTCATATCTAAACCATAACATATGTCTTCCAGGTTCATACATGTTGTATCATGTGTCAGTAGTTCCACTTTAAGGTTGAACAATATTTTATTGTATGCATATACCACATTTTAAAGTCTACTCATCCACTGGTCCACAGTTTTGTTGCTTCTATCTTTTGGCTATTGTAAATAATGCTATGTACAAATAAATGTTTGAGTCTCTTTTTTCAGTTCGTTTGGGTGTATGGAAAGAAATGGCTAGATCATACTTAAATAAATGTAATTCTACTTTTAATTTTTTAGGAACTACTCATCATTTTTTTTTTTAAATCTTCTCCAAAGGCGATTCTTCAGTTAGAAAGTCCTGAATCTGCTCAATCAATGTACAACTTTCTGAAACAAAATCCACAAAACATAGGTGACCATGTATTGACTTGCACGCTATCTCCAAAGATGGATTTATCTGAGGTAACATTTTTTGTGTGTGTCAGTTTTTGTTCCTTTCGAAAATGAAAAAAAAAAAAAAAAAACACTTACCCAAAGCTTAGAAGATATACTCTAAATGTAGTTTGAATAATTATTCTTTAAATTTTTTTAAAAATTTGTTCCTTTTAATCAGTAGTCAAACTAGTTTTGACCCTAAATATTTTTTCTTTTAAAATTTGTTTTGCAATCACATGTAATTGTCATGGTTTATGGAACAATGTAAATTTGTCTTCATGAGAATAAAGTGAGGTAATTTTGAAAAATATAATATCATTTTTTGACATGTGGATGGAGTAACTCCATATACGTATCATCATTATCTCTGGGATAATGATGATAATGATAGGCTGCTTTGGTTTTCCTTCTGGGAGAAAGAAGTGTGTATATTTGTTTTAAATTAAATTTTATTGAAAATTCTGTTCTTAGCTGGGTATCACAGTATATGCCTTTAATCCCAGCTACTTGGGAGGATGAGGCAGGAGGATCACAATTTCAAGTCAATATCAGCAATTTAGTGAAACCCTGTCTCAAAAAATAAAATGAGCTGGGGATGTGGTAAAGTGAACTGGGTTCAGTTCCCAGTATTGAGGGGAAAAAAAAAAAGATCAGTGTATTCTTCACTTGAGAAAAGTTCTCATTGTTTATTTTTTCTCTTCAATTTTTATTGTATTTTTCTAGGGTTGTTTTTTTTTAGTTTTTTTTTTTTTTTTTAAAGCTCCTACAGTTGTCTGAAATATCTTTCTTAAACCAGTTTATGTGCTTATCACATTCAGTCCTATGCATTTGTTTTTCTCTTTTACTTATGAATTGGGAAAGAAGTTACCTCATACAGGTATCTGTTAGATTTCCTCTGCTATCACGTAAGGTTTTGTTCCCACTAACAGGCTACTCCACAGATTGAGAAGACTGCTTATAAATACTATCTTTGGATGGGGTTTATTGACTGTTAGTAATATCTGCTATGCTAGTAGGATGTAGACTAGACTTCTGTCACATACTCTATTAAAAGAGGTTCTCTAAGCAGATTATTCATTTTATGTAAAGTACTATTCTTTTTTTTTTTCTGACAGACTTTCTAGAAAGTTTCAAATGAGATAACACATGATTCCTAAAGAAAAGTCCTCCTTTTTCTGTGTATAAGCTCTAAAGGGCAGATATTTTTTATTTTTGCAAGTTGTTCACAGATATGTCCCCAAGTACCTAAGATAGTGTTTGGTACATAGGCACTGATCTTTTAATTTCTACTTTTTTTTTTCTGGGGGTGGGGGGGCCGTGGGTCTCAGAATGTTGTTTTGTTGGAAGTTCAGAAAAATATTTAAAAGGTTTATTGTTCCAGCATTTCTAAATGTTTTGAGTAGGAAACTTTTTAAGTCTTCCTTATAAATAGAAATCTTTTAAAATAATTCTACAAGGAAGATGATTATATTTCAGGTTTATTGGCTTTCTTATAAGCCACAGATAGTTTCTCATTGATGTCAACATTAAGGAAAATTTAATTGCTATATGTGAATTATTCTGTATAACACAATGTAATGGTCTTTATTGAGAAAAATATTTCTAGAACCTGATTGTCAGGTGAACACTGAAAACTATCCGTTATTTTTAACTCATTATGTTCCATCCTATGTATAGGACACCTTTAAAAACTTAAACTGAGCCATTTTACAGGTGTTCCAAAAAGTTTATGGATATTTATGTGATCTTTATATAGGACAATAGGACATAATGGGTTTAAGGTTTAAACTTTAAAAATTTTTTAACTGAATATTTAAAATCCAATAGAATAACCTCTAATAAAATATGGATTGTGTTTCAGGCTCAAACTGAGAAAGACCCAGAACCAGAAAAAGAAAGGTATGTTGCTTTAAGTTTGCTAACATTTTTGTACAGTATTTAGATACTGAATTTTATTTCCATATTTATAGTAAATAGTCTCACTGTAGGAAAAAATCCTATCTTACTCATTCCTTTTGTGTATATATGAAGTCATTGTGGTTTTCTTTTGGGGTTCTGTTGACCAAGGGGTTTTGTTTTTTTGTTTTTGTTTTTTATCTCATTCAGGTTTTACTGATTATTTAGGTAAACTATGAATTGAAATATAAATATTACTGTTTAGATTAAATATATAAATATTACTTCTTTATAAAATGCTTTGTAGAAACTTTAACAATTTAACTTCATGGTCAATATTATATTCTTTTTGTTAAGAGTTTTCTATTTTATAGTGAACACAATAGTGAAAAATCAATTTCCAAAATACAAAACTTCATTAGTTTAATAAAAAGATAATTTTTAATAAAAAGATAATTTTCAGTGTATATTTTGGTACATTTTTAGAAACTGAAGTGGGAAAAGGAAAATTTGTCAAAAAACAAAAAAGTTAATATGAACTGCTTTGTAGTTTCAGAGGATGAAAGCTCATTTTTTAGAGTCCCTAAAAATTAGTGATTGACAAACTTGATTTGACCACAGTACACTCTCTCCTTACTAACGTTTTCATTAAAATGGATATTGTTTTCATTAAAATGGATATTGTCTTTGTCACTTCCTTATCCTACCAGTTAATAACCTGCCATTCACTGCTTTTATTTGCACAGCATTGATTTAGAACATTTCTTTTACCTCTTGTGTACTAATTCATCACTGGTATTTTGTTAGTCCACGTTATAAGAACATGTAAGCTTGAAATAACAGTTTGAAAGTATTTAAATATAAAAAGTATTTGTTGTTTAGTACACTGATTTTAAGATGCCTGAAAACAGAATGTCTTATGGATTTTTTCTTCTTAGTAACTTTGAAGCAATGGGTTTTCCACATGTGTCAACACATACTTTTTTTTTTTTAAGTTTACATCATCAACCTAGTTAAATTCATATACCTAAAGAATAATACAACCAACAACGTTTTCTCTTAAAGCCACAGAGGACTTAGTAACAGCGGCGCATGTAGTAGTACAGAGACCAACAGTTTTTCCACAATAACTCTGTGACTAGTAAATAAATAGACTTGTCCCCAAATTCATTTTCTGTACTTTGATAGTTTTCTCTGAAGTCTGCAAAAGAAAAGCTATTGCCTATAGCAGTAGTAATTAGTCATTATCTTTCTTTTATTATTTAGATATATCTTTTAAAATTAGATATTAATAATGAATTTACAGGTAGTTGTTCAGTCTTATAAAATTAATTTAGAAATTCTAGCATTAATCATTTCATAGTTAATTTCTAGTATGTCATTCATTTTTTTTCTGACTTATATGAGATGAAGGAGAAAGATACGGGATATGGCCAGAATACTTAACATTTCTTTTAGAGTAAACTGATGTTAAGAAAATACTAATATTTATTGTTTTTATAAAGTACTTGTGGTTGCCATTCATCATGAATATGATCCTTTTGTTTATAATTAATGTAAAATATTTAAATAGATTTCCCATGTAGAGAAAATATCATTCATAATTTAATAATAACCCACATATTAACCCTGTATTCATCCCCCTTCCGTGCAATCAATATTTACTTATCATGTGACTAAGGTTCCAAATAAGGATGCTAGATGAAATTTCCCTAACTCACTAATATTGGGAAGTACCCAGTGGGACTCTGAAATAAACACTAATCTTCAGTATTGTGAAGTCAACTCTAAAGTTTCCTGTCTTACAGTGTTACTCTTCGTTCTCATGCTCAGCTTTTGTTGTATGCCTTTTTTGACATTGTGGAATTATGGGACTATGGGGTAGAACAGGGGAGTAGGAAATTAGATACCTGTGATGAATGCCTTCCTGGAATCCCTTTTGTGTGCCATTTTCCAGAATATGACTGTTTTCCTGTTTAACTCTGGTGTTAATAATGTCACTTATTTGACATCTCAAACTGACTTTTCAATCTGAATTGATCACTATTGATGCTTTCTACCATATCAGCTGGAGGTATTAATTTTTAGTAAATGAATTCTATAAATTTTTAAAGAGAGAGGCACAGAAGGACAAATATGGAATTAAATCTTTTTTCCAAATAGTTCTATGTTCTCTTTCAAGTGTGGAACTGCATAGTGATTCATTTTGTATAAAAGATAATAACTTTTTATAGACAAACTTTAAATATGGTAAAGGGAAAAAAATCTTGCTATATTCTTGAACCAGGAATCAAGATCCTCTTCATTGTTATTCTTCCAGCCCCATAAATGTTTGTAAAGATTTTAGGGTTAATATGCAGTTCAGTAATGATTCAGGAGTTTGAGTTTATTCTTCATCATCAGAAATTAATCTTGTATTTTGAGAAATAATATTCATGTATCTGTGTATGTCACAACTTCTTTGTCATGTTTGTGCTTAGCCACAAACTTTATTTTGACTAGTCCCAAGAATTTGGAACATATAAAATCAACCACTGTTTTTTTTTTTTTTTTTGGTAACAGGGATTGAATTTAGGGGCACACTCTGAGCCACACTCCCAGCCTATTTTGTATTTTATTCAGAGACAGGGTCTCATTGAGTTGCTTAACGCCTCACTGTTGCTAAGGCTGGCTTAGAACTCGCGATTCTCCTGTCTCAGCCTCCCGAGCCACTGGGATTGCAAGCGTGGGCCACCATGCCTGGCCATTGGTGTTTTTAATATAAAAGATGTGAATTATTTCAAATAAAAGCCTTTCATTATACAAAGTGTAGCTTTTACAGTAAATAGAATACATATTAAGGTCCATGGTTACTGGTTCTTCAACTCAAATTACTCAAACTTGGTGCCTTTGCAACTTTTGAACAAACAGGTGTTTTTCTGGTAGAAAAGTGTTCTATTCTTCTTTGCAAGCCTAATTAAATTTACCATCCTTGTGGGAGAGCCAGTTTATTGGCTCAGATGATTAAACCCTGATTTGGACTTTTTCCATGCTTCTGAAATGTGATGAACGTCTTAGGACACAGGTACACGTCATCTTGCATTGTTAACTAGAATATATTTAACTGTACTTTCAGAAGTTTATCAGAGGTACTCTTTACTATGAGGTATTGATATGGTAATCATCATTTTTTTTAATTTTCCTCCAATGTAATTATGTGAATATATTGGTTAAACTTTAATTTGTGTTGACAGCATGCTGGATGTTGTCTTCAAAAGCTAAGGTGCTCCTTATTCTCCTAAGATAAATTTTAATTATAGAACATAAATATTAAAAATACTTTGTCTCCGCCTCAGTGAAAGTAGTGGAATTATAAGATTACGCACTTTTGTTTACTTTGGGTTTGGGAAGACCATGATGAGAGATGACATCAATTACATGTACTTGGCTATGTATTTTCTCTATTTCTTCTGAATAACTATGGCTATGTATTTTCTCTATTTCTTCTGAATAACTAGATTTTTTATTATTCTTAGTACTGGAGAGGTTTCTTTTAAGAACATATATTCCTTTCTATAATGTAGCCAGAGAACAATGTTTTATAAGACAGTATGTTCATGTTAAGGTGATTCTATCAGTTTCACCTCTAACTTTAAATTTCCAACAGAATTATTTTTAAAAATATTTCCAAAGAAAAGTCTTCTTTTAAGTATATATCATTAATAACTATAATTCTTGGGAGATTAAAACAAATCTGTCTCGCATCAAAAAATGAGAGGATATGGTTAAGAATGACATTTCCCCCTACCAGTTTGTTTAGATAAAGTTTACATAGAAAATTTTAGTTTCATTGTAGAACTGTACACATACTTTCTTATTTCAGTTACCACTGATAAGAGGATAGGACATCTAATAATAACTGAAGGTATTTGAAATTCACATTTGGCCTTCCAATATGAAGTACAAACTTGACACAGCAGAAAAAAATATTGATTATAACTCAGATGAGTAAAATGAACAAACATATCAGTAGTCGTACTTCTGTCACTGTTTCCTTTGAATTAAAGAGAAATCTTCAAGCCAGCTGAGGTGGCACGTATGCCTATAGTCCTAGCAACTTCCGGGGTCAACTCAGGGGGATCACAAATTGGAGGCCAGTCTGGGCAACTTAGTGAGACATAGTTTCAAAATAAAAAAGGGCTGAGAATTGAGTTCAGTGGTAGATCTTCCCTGGGTTTAATTCACAGTACCACCAAAAAAGGAAAAAAAAAAAACTTCAGTGAGATGAAGGATCTCAAGTTTTTACATTGTTTACACACTTACATCAGAACATCTTAACCACTTTAATGCTGATTGGCTGGATTTCCCAGTGCTTATTATGAATGCATCAGGAAGTCTTTACAATTGGCATCAACAGAATTATTTATAATGGTTGAATTCTCATCATAGTTTGATTTTTGTTTGTTTTTGTTTGTGTTCTTTTTTGTTTGTTTTTAAATACTTTTAGCCCTGACTTGAAAAACAGTCCAGTTGATGAAAGTGAGGTGCAAACAGCAGCTGATAGTCCCTCTGTTAAACCTAGTGAGGTTGAAGAAGAAACTACTCCCAATATTCAGACAGAAACTTCCATTCAGCAGGAAGAGCCTTGTGAGGAAGAACCTGAAAAAGCACTGTGTGACTCTGACTTTGCTATTGAAACACTGGAAATTGAAACTCAAGGGGAGGAGGTCAACATAGAAATTCCTCTTGTGGCAACCACTCCAGCTAGTATTGCATTGTTTGTGGAAAATATAGAGGAGTCTGCTTTAAATCAACAGGTGTGTACCACTGACTTTGAGAAGGAAGAGGCAGAAATTATGAACCCTGAAACAGAATTGCCAATATCAGATAGTGTACTTATAGAAGAAAGGAGTATCAAAGGAATTCTAGAAGATTCTCCATCTGAAGCAGAAGATTTCTTTTCTGGAATCACACAATCTATGGTAGAAGCTGTAGCTGAAGTGGACACACATGAAACTGTTTCAGAAATAGTGCCATCTGCTTGTGTTACGACTGTAGCACCAGGAATTTGCACTGGGGATGAGAAGATAGTGAATAAAAAGAGTATTTCTGAAAAAAGCGACATGGATGAAAAGGAGGACAATGAAATTAATACCAAGGAAACCAGAATGGATCTACAGATAGGAACAGAGAAGACTGAAAAGAATGAAGCTAAGATGGTTGCAGAAAAATTGGAAAAGATTATGGTAGCAATGAAAGAAAAGCCTGCAGAAAATATTGTAATCAAGGCCTGCCCAAATAAGGAATTGGGTCAGACCAATAAGCCCGATGAAACTGGTAAAACTAGTATGCTGGCTGTATCAAATGTATCTGGCAATAAATCAAATATTAAGGCTGCTATGGTCTCTTCTCCTAAAGCAAAAGCTCCAGCGTCAAAAACTGAAAATCAGAAAAGTTTTCTAAAATCTGTGCTCAGAGATCAAGTAAATGTTGAAAAGAAACTTTCAGCCAAAGAACTTGGTCTACTTAAAAGTACCAGATCAGACTTGGCAGAAGGCAGCAGTAAATTCAAACCCACTCAGAGTGGTATTACCAGAGAAAGCAGTGGAAAGATCTCAGTCCTGCAAGGCAAGGATTCTAAACTGGATTACAAGGACATAACCAAACAGTCTCAGGAAACAGAGGCTAGACCTTCCATCATGAAACGGGATGACAGCAACAATAAGGTGAGGAGAGTAAGAAGAATGACTCAGTGTGTCTTTGACGTGCTTAGCTCTGCTGCTGTAGTTACAGAGTAGGAGATGTTTCATACTTTCATCTCCTCACTGTGCCCTCTAAGCTCTCATTTCCCTTTCTTAAATCCATTGAATTAAGCCAATAGGCATTTAGAATATCAAGCTCAAAGTTCATAATTAGTTGGAAAAGCATTATTTGGTCAAAAATATGTGGTTTAAAAGGAAAATCTGTAGTGAATCTTTTAACATGACTTAGCATTCTCCTTCTGAATGAAAAATGTTTTTTCTTTTAAATCGAAGCTTCCTTTTTGTAGTCACATAATTGCCCAATTTAGACATTATGGATATAGTAAAGAAAAGATTGGTAAAACTGAATTTAGCTACAATTTTCAGAGACTATGCCTGTACTAGTAAATGACCAGTAACTTAATTGTGTATACTCATTAAATATTTGCTTAATTGTGTTTAGGGTTTTGGGGTTTTTTAAGAACTTTAATCACCTGGATGTAAATTCTGTTTTTCTGTATTTCTTACTTAATATTTCAGGCTTTGTCTGGGCAAAACACTAAGAATTCTAAAAGCACCACTGGTAGAAGTTCCAAATCTAAAGAGGTAAAAAATAATCCAGTAACACCACTACTTCATTTCCAGCCTTCCATTACAGAATTCGTCTGTCTTATAACTTGAGTCTGCCTTATTTAGTTAATAAAATGTTTAGAGAAGGAGAGGTATAGAGTAAGGGATAGCAATGACTGTTTTCTTTTTGACCCTAACACTAATTCTACTACTAATACTTTTTATATTGAAGTAGGCTAAATAGTTTATTACATGTACTTACAATTGATCATTGGTAGCATTCTAAATAAATGTGGGAGCACTGATGGAAACTGGTTTCTCTAGGCACCATTTTTCAAATTACAGATGTTTTGTTTTCAAATATAGTTACATTAACTAGTAATAATTGTTTTCATAAAATAACTTTATCAAAGCATAAGCTTTATTTCTTAGCATTGCATAAGTAAAATGTGTATTGTAAGTGAATTGATCAATGGGAACAGTCCATTGAGCTAGTTACATTTGCAGTGGTTTTAGAAGTTCTGTAAGTCCTCTCAGAGCACTTATTAGATATTTAGCATATGGATCAGTAAATTCTTTATATTAATTGTTTGACAGATGCTTAAATGTAGCATTTTTGTGCCATTGTTGTATTACAAAACTTATCATTTAAGAAGTAATCAATCTTATTAAAATTATGTGAAAATGGAATTAGATTGATATCATTGAATCTCTTTAACATGTATTCATGAATTGCAGTTAATCTGTTTGTGGAGGCTTTTAAAAAAATCCTAATTTTATTTTAGCCTTTAGGAAACTGCAGTATAATTCTTACAAATGATCTGCCTGCACATTTATTGTGACTATTTGCAACCTGAGTGGTCAGTAGTTGTTAATACTGTGATTTTTAACTTCCAAACAGGAACCGTTATTTCCATTTAACTTGGATGAATTTGTTACTGTGGATGAGGTTATAGAAGAAGTGAATTCTTCTCAAGCCAAGCAGAATCCATTAAAGGGAAAAAGGAAAGAAGCTCTTAAAAGTACTCCTTCTTCTGAACTTAACTTGAAGAAAAAGAAGGGGAAAACCTCTGCCTCTCATGGTGTTGAGGGAGAATTATCTTTTGTAACATTGGATGAGATTGGGGAAGAGGAAGATGCAGCTGCACAAGCTCTAGTCACTGTGGATGAAGTAATTGATGAAGAAGAATTAAATATGGAAGAAATGGTAAAAAATTCAAATTCACTTCTTACATTAGATGAATTAATTGACCAGGATGATTGCATTTCCCACAGTGAACCAAAAGATGTTACTGTTCTAACAGTGGCTGAAGAACAAGATCTTCTCAAACAAGAACGCTTGGTAACTGTGGATGAAATTGGAGAAGTAGAAGAGCTACCTTTAAATGAGTCAGCAGACATAACTTTTGCCACTTTAAATGCTAAAGGAGATGAAGGAAATCCTGTAAGGGATTCCATTGGGTTCATTTCTTCTCAGATGCCTGAAGACCCTTCTACTTTAGTCACTGTAGATGAAATACAGGATGACAGCAGTGATTTGCATTTAGTGACTTTGGATGAAGTAACTGAAGAGGATGAAGACTCTCTGGCTGATTTTAACAATCTAAAAGAAGAACTTAATTTTGTTACTGTTGATGAAGTTGGAGAGGAGGAAGATGGAGACAGTGATTTAAAAGTTGAGTTAGCACAAAGCAAAAATGATGGTCCTCTAGATAAAAGAGGAGATAGAAAGAAGAGAGCCATGGACACAAAGAAGACAAAACTTGAAGCCTTGTCCCAAATGGGTCCAGTAAATGAGAATGTTTCAGAAGATCTGAAAACCATGATTGAAAGACACTTAGCAGGTAGATTATTGGAAGTGGTAGTTTTCCTGTTTTATGAAAGGGTTATATATAAAATTAATTTTAGACTATATGTTGTGGCATTACCAATAATTTCATCCTGTATCAATATAGTAAGCCAGCAAATAATATTTTCCACAGAAATGTGTACAGATTTCACATATTTCTCTTAGTTATAGACCAGAACTTGCTCTAAGGAAAGGTTGTCAAAAACAGAAAACAAGCTAGTATAGCCAAGTTAGAATTGGAATGATAATGGTCTATTTACATTGTGGGCAAAACAGCTTTTGATGATCAGAAGGATGTTTATACCATGCTGCTACCCAGATTTTGTTTAAACTTAGGATTTAGAACAATTCAATAATGTACAATTTTACTTTAATATTTTGATGGTTTAGAATAATAGAGCAGCTCACTTGTAGGACTTGAAGGAGATAAATAATTTCCATTAAAGAAAATCAGGGAAGATTTAAACCAAAGAATAAAATAATAGGAAGATCTCCACAGGCTTATGTAGCAAATTAGAAAAATATGTATAGCCACCTTAAGTAAAGAAGATAGAGAAGAAGAGTTGTTTGGAACATGATAAAAGGGAATGTAGGAGGATGTTTTAACTACAAGGAATATTTTTTAAATGACTTCTATTTTATACTAGAAATAGGGTTCCTTCTCAACTTTGGGTATTATTTGCTAAAAACTAGGGTGTTGAAATTATTATTCAAACAATTTAATATGTTTAATTTAAAGCAATTTAAATATTGTTACTAGAGCAGTAAATTTAGTCTTTCTGTTTTAAAGCTAAAACACCAACGAAGAGAATTAGAATTGGTGGTAAAGCACCACCCTCAGAAAAAGCTGTTGCAACAGAATCAGCAAAAGGTGAAGAGGCCTTCCAAATTAGTGAAGATAAAGCAGGATTGTTAGGATGTGGAGAGAGTTACATAGCATGAGATGGTGGTAAAAATTTTAAAGATTACCATCTAAGTAGAAAAGCAGTAAAATAGAACAGGAGTGGGAAATGGCAGGTTTAGGATTATTAGGTCCAGATACAATTTTTATTTTCATAATTTAGAGATAATGGACCATTGAAATTAGGATGAGATATATTTGTAGAAATGATCTATAAAAGGTTCTTCTGACCATGTTGTAGCATCAGGCAATTGTCTATTTTTAATGCTTCCAAGCAGCCAGCCAGTAACATAAAATGTCTGAATAACATCAGTAAAATTTAAGTTGAAACAAAAAAGGAACAGTATCCAGCAAGGGAGAATACTTCACTCAACAAGTATGTGGCTTTGTGTCCATTATATTGGATACAGTCTATACTAAAATGCTGAAAAGTGTAGAAAAGAACACAAAGTTCCTGATATCTGGGAATTTATTACCAGTATGACTTAAAACAACACTATAAGGTATCCCTTTTACCATTATTCTCTTTGCAGTGCCCTCCTTGCCTCCTTGTTCTATCTTATATTAGAAATAGGGTTCCTTCTCAGCTTTGAATATTATTTGCTAAAAATAAAGGTGTTGAAATTGCTATTCAAACAATTTAATATGTTTAATTTAAAGCAATTTAAGTATTGTTACTAGAGCAATAAGTGTAGTCTTTCTGTTTTAAATTTTTCTCTAAGGAAAAATTATCAACCATGAGTCAGTCCAAGTTCTTTTGAGTCTTATCTCAGCTGGCCCTTAGTACTGTACACAGTCCATTAGAGGTTATTCACTCTGCTGAGCTTTCATATTCATAATATCACTTTTAATTCTCTCTTAGGCTATCAATTTAGGCTCAGTTTTCTAGGTTGGAGGGGCATCAGAATTATTCTCTGCCGGTATATCCTTTCCCCTAATTTCCACTTAACTCTTCAACCCAGCACCTTGTATAGACAAGTTAACTCTTCCCAGAACTACAGTTCTACTTGTTCCCCTGTAAGTTTTTTCTGAAACTATATGTAAATAAAATTTTCTGTTAGTTTTGGCCCTTTACCTCTAAATGCATTTAATAAATCTAAACAGATTTACCCATATATTTTTTTGACATCAGACAATCTAGAGAATAGTATATGCAGAATAGTCAGGTGGTATTAACCAAGGAAGAGTTTCTTTGAGTTTTAGTCATCTAAGGTAGGGATTATCCAACATTAACTTCACAAAGTCTATAAATCTATGTTGAATAGCTTCCTTTTTTCCTTGAAAATTTTTAATGACTTTAGTTGATGAAGAATCTGGATTAAAGGATTCAGAACCAGATCGAAAACGCAAGAAGACTGAGGACCCATCTTTAGGCAAATCAGTGGCACCTGATGTCCCAGAAGGTAAAGTGAAATGTCTGCACCATAATACTTGTTCTGTTGTTTAAATGAATTATTGAGTAACCTTGCTTGTTACTTCTGAAGACAGCTTTAAAAGTAGGCTGTTTTTTAACCTGGCAGGAATATTTTTATTGCACTCTTTTAAAAAGTCTGGCATATATGTTTCCTGTTTTATTTCTGGTGCTTTCTTTGCTGCTGAGGTGAGAATTGAGTTATACTTGCCCTGGCAGAAACTCCAGTTAGGTAGAACATGCAGAAAAGTTAAGTTTGCAAACTTTTTTCAGGACCATATGAGGTAAACCTTGTTTGCTCAGCCTGTACACTCCATAAGCAATCACCTATCATTCTGCCTCTTCTCCCTTTTATTTTTTTATCAGGGTATTCCTAAAATTATTTATTTTAGACTCTGTCAGATTCTATTCTGAAGGATAATTGAATGTTCTTTCTAATCCAGCCTTCTCAATGGGAAACTATTCAGTTTACATTATACCACTTAAGTGGAATTCTGGCATTCCTGAGAATGAAATTTTGTTGTTGTTGTTGTTGTTTTGTTACTGGAGATTGAACTCAGGGGCATTTTACCACTGTGTTACATCCCTAAGTCTTTTTTTATTTTGAGACAGGTTCTCTTTAAGTTGCTGATGCTGGTCTTAAACTTTTGATTTTCCTGCCTCAGTCTCCCAAATCTCTGAGATTACAGGCATTCGCTACTGTACCTGATAATAATTTCTTTTAAAAAAAAAAGTTTTATAATTAAAGTTATTGCTCTTGATCTCACAGTATATAGAAGTGTTTACTATCCTTGTATGTAAGTATATATACTATGCTTAAAATGTTTGGATAAACTGACATAACTGTTAGTACATTATTAATTTTCTTCCTTTCTCTTCTCAACTCTTTATCTTAAAGATTTAGATTTTCTTGTACCGAAGGCTGGATTCTTCTGTCCAATTTGTTCCCTCTTCTACTCAGGTGAAAAAGCAATGACAAATCACTGCAAGAGTACTCGTCATAAGCAAAATACAGAGGTAATTTCTAATTATTAACTCTTACAATCTCCAGGTGCTGTTATTGTCTTGTAATTGAACTAGTTAAATATCTACCCAAAATGTACATTTTTTTCCCTTTTGCGAGAACTGTTGTGGATGTTCTTGCTAGTTTATTCATCTAAGTCCAAAATCCTATTTTCTCCCTCACTATACCTTGCCAGCAGCTTCTAGCCCTTATTTCTTTTCCTCGAACAATAGCATTTGCCAGAGTAGATTCTGCAGATTAATAGTCTCACGTGACACTCCATTAAAGTAAAAGAAACTGCATATTTTGATGCCCTGTTACAAAGTCATGTACATGTTAGCAAACTAACATTTCTTCCAACAAAAAACATATGGGGAATTTTTTTTTTTCCTGAATTGCTAGCCAGAAAGTATCCTGCTTAAGTTTATGCAATGCAGTTTCCTAAATTGATTGATCACAAAGCCCTCTTTTTAAAGTTTTACATGTTTAGGCAGTACTGCTCTAGAGAATCATTCTTAGCCATTAAAGCAGTGGTTCTGATTCCTCCTGAATGTTTGAGATTGTTTTACATGTACTTTCTATTGAATTTGTGCCATAGACACTCATCAAACACTGAACTATTATGTGCTGAAAGCTTATTTAATCCCCTCAACAACTTTAAAAGACAAATGTTATTCCAGCTTTTGACATGAAGACCCAGACTCAGGATTACATTTCTAAACCCAAGGTTACATAACTAGTTAGTGGCAGACATAAGATTTGGACCTAGTTGTTTTATTCTAGCCTCAAACCCTTATACATTTTACTTATGTTCCCTGTGCTTTCAACTTTATTATGTAGTTTTCCATTTAAAACCCAACTGCATAATATGGCATTTGGAATAATATTTAAACTTCTTATTGTGAGTCCATAAAGCCCTACCTGATCTGACTTTTAAACTTCTCTGAACTCATCTTTTTATTACTGACTTCATCCCAACTTTTCTGGCTCTCTGTTTGACTTTTTTTTTTTCCTGTAGTACTGGGGATTGAACCCCCCAAGTGTAGTCTGCCACTGAGCCATATCCCCAACCCTATACCTGGCTCTTTTTTCTTTTTTTTATACATGAGGGCTCCTTGCCAGTTTTACACCTTTACAATGCTATTTCTTTGCCTCCTCTCAGTTTCACTTCTTTTTGGTTTCAACTCAAATATTAGCTCCTTAGAAAGAACTTTGCTTAAGTAAGACCTAGCTAAAGTAGGACATTCCAGCTTAACCCCTCCCCACAAAAGGTCAACCTAATCAGTTGCCTTCTTATAATTTTAGAGTGCTTACTACTTACCCCAAATTACTTCATTTATTTTTTTTCTTTGATCATTTGTCTTTCCTAATTAGAATATAAGCTCCATTGTATACAATGCTTATCTTACTTTGTTGTCACTGAATCTTCAAGCACCAAGCATAAAGCTTGGTATATATAAAATATCATAAGACTGATGAATGAAAAGAAGGAATACTAATATAAAGCACTGTGTTTGTAATCTTTTGTAGAGTTGGGCACTTTTAAATTGTAAATGCAATGAAATACATTAGAAAGGTTTTCATACACAGGAAAATAATATCTAATAAGTATTTCATATTGTAAATTGCTTTCACAGAAATTCATGGCCAAGCAAAGAAAGGAAAAGGAGCAGAATGAGGCTGAAGAAAGAAGCTCTAGGTGATTGGGAGAAAGGGAAAAGAATTCATTAGAAATTTGTTTAGGGTCCAGTTGATTTGTGTATTTTTGTTATCACTTAATTTGTAATTTTTGTTTCAGAAGCAAATATTCATGTTGTATAAATTTCTGATTGCCCTTGATGTAGAGAGACTGATGGGGAAAGTATGATGTGTTTGATTTTTATATCAAATCATCAGGCATGGAGAAATGTCTTTTAGAGGTGTTAAAATAAATGTTCCTACTGTATATTTAAAATGTTGTGTTTGTGGTTAATTTATTAAAAACTTGCTTCTGATTGCAGATAAGGTGGTTCTACAACCCTTGAGATTTGGGATGTTTGGGAATTTTTCACATATTACTGGAAGTCATATCATGATAGTGTTTAACCTTGTTTCATCCATCCATGTATTACAGGTCAAAGATTTCTTTAAATGCTCAATTTTTCTAGATAAAATTAGATTATATCATGTTTGACCTACGTAAGTTTTGAATAAAGTATTGCTTTGATTTAATTTTATCTATTCATTTACTGGTACTGGGAATTGAACTCAGGGGTGCTTAACCATGGAGCAATATCCCCAGCCCTATTTATTTGTTTGTTTGTTTGGAGACAGGGTTGCTAAGTTGCTGAGGCTTGTCTTGAACTTGCAGTCCTCCCTCAGCCTTTTGAGTCCCTTGGATTACAGGCGTGTGCTACTATGCCCGGTTTGCTGTAATTTTTAAATGTGTTCATCCCCCCGCGTCCCCCCCCCTCCCGCCCCCGCTTCTGCTTCTGTTAAAACTATTTCTGCCAAGAGCTTTTCAAAGTAGTACCTCTCAAGTCATTATTAGCTTGAACCTACAGAGGAGCAGCCTTTACTTTCTGTGAACTTTTACAGATGATTTTAAAACCCTTTAGATTATTATCCAATATGTTTGTAAAAAGTTGGTATAGCAACAAAAATAATTAAGTGGATTGTTAGAAGGTGCTGGACATAGTCCTGTACTGTATATTTTTAGATTAGGCTATACTTCAAAATTCTTTTAGTATTTGATTCCTTAGAATGTACCCGATAATAATAGAGACTGAATGGAGAGAAACCATAGCAACAAAACAACTTTTTAGATCTCTTATTCCCATGACAGCACAGGAGTTACACCACAGCCAACAAGAAGTGGAATAAAGATCAAAAACACAGCACTTCTTGCCAGGTGCTATAGCACATGCCTGTTAATCCCAGTGACTCAGGAGGCTGATGCAGGAGGATCCCAAGTTCTAGGACAGTCTCAGCAACTTAGCAAGAAGACAATGCCTCAAATATGTTGTAGAGTGGTAGAGTGCATCTGGGTTCATTCCCCAGTACCACAAAAAAACAAATGAAAACAAAAATAACAGCAGTTCCAAAGTCACTGTACATTCAGTTCAAATTTAGCCACAGCCTCAGCAACACTACAAAAGACTACATATCACAGATAGGAAGTAGAGTGAGTAGAGGGAAGTGCAAGAGTCTGTTGGGATTAGAACCCATATAGGTGAATGAGGTAATAGGGGGAAGAAGAGATATTAAAATGCTGGAGAATAAGATGCTTCAATCTAAATCATCAAAGTGAATGAGAATCTTTTATTTCTCCTGGACTTGCTTTTGGAATTTTTGCATCCAGAGAAGTTACAAGCTTAAGTTCCTTTCACACTTTTTTATTTCCTTCTGAGTAATTATCTGGAAAAAAGCTATTTTTTCTTGGAATTGCTATTCTACACTCGAATAAAAGGAACTTCTAAAGCATAAAAATTATACAGATTTTTTTTGTTGTTGTTTCATCCTAGTGACTGATAAATGATATTCCTCTCTGCTGCTTCTTGCATTTAATGCTGGTTATTTTTTTATCATGGGGCTTCCAGTACAAGTTTTTTTTGTGAAGTTTTTAAAAAAATAAGCACATTCTTTGCATATAGTTTTCCAATTCTTGATGTTTTCAGAAAACCTTGAAATACCTCCTTCCTTTAGTCATACTACACATGAAATATGCATGTGTATAGCAGTTTCTGCTTATTAGTGGATTGAGGGGTGTAATTTGGATTGCAATCTTCTTTATAGGTTTCTGTCATTTCATCAACTAGATACCAAAGCAAAATAGGTGGCATTCAACATGACCTCTATAAAAGCTTTGGAATTTATTCCACTTCCTATTATGGAATGCTGTGGAAACCTACCTCTCCAAAACCTCTCCTTTTTATTTATTTATTTATTTATTTTTTAATCATGGGGAGTTAAGTTTCTAAAGCTGAAATTTTTTATTTTAGTATTATTTGAGGAAAAAATACCAAACATTTTAAAAATAATAATTTATCCAGTATATCTTCATACTGAACTGAGTTTCAACCATTATTAACTCAAGGCCAGTAAGATATATGTGAGTATGTGTATATTTCTCACTACCTCTCTTGTATTATGTTAAAGTAAATCTTAGCATGATATTTTACCCATAAATGTTTCATTGTGTGTTTCTAAAAGGATTCATTTTTCCTTTTTTGGAGATACTAGGTATTGAACCCAGAGCTTCTCAAATCCTAGGCAAAATTCCTAGCCCCCAAGATTCTTTTTTAAAGAAACTATGTCATATATATATTTTAGTTGCAGAAGGACACAATACCTTTATTTGATTGATTTATTTTTATATGGTGCTGAGGATCGAACCCAGTGCTTCCATGTGCTAGGCAAGCGCTCTACCACTGAGCCCCAACCCCCCAAGATTCTTTTAAATGTAAACCAATATCATTAAAAATATTCCTTACTTAATTCAGTTCAGGTTTTCAACTTTTGTATGTGTGTGTTTTGCTTTTTTTTTTTTAATACTGTATCTCAATCTACATTCAAATAAGGATCATACATTGTGCTAGCTGATATGTCTTTTAAATTATATAGTTTAAAATATAGATTCTTCTCTCTCTCCTTGTAATTTGTTTGGATAAGAAACTTGTTATTTGGTTCTACAAAGAAGCTACATCAAATGTGGTCTTTGGGGCTGGAGGTGTAGCTCTGTGGTAGATTGTAGGCCTAACATGCACAGGGACCTATGTTCAATCTCCAGCCTTGGGGGGCAGGGAGGGGAGAGGGGAGGGTGGATAGGAGGTCTTTGGGTCCAGGAACAACCCACAAACTTGTTATTAGTTATTATGTTATTTGACTTAAGAACATAAGTTGAGATTGTTTATAAGCATTTTAATGGTGATTTATGTCTCTCCATTGACTCTTAACAATTTAAAAAATTTAAATTTGCATTGTTTTGTGGGGATTTTTAATTTCATTTTGTGTGTTTTACAAAAGCATTAGTCTGCAATGGATTAAAAATTAGGGAGAAAAAAAAATGACCCAGCACATAGTTTGAGAAACACTGTTGATAGGTTTCCTGTGCTCTGGATTTTGATGATTGCAACCCTATAATCCCTTTAACACATTTCTTGTCCTCTGTTGCACTTATAGGTTGGTAGTTGAATATGGACACTTCATTAGAATTTGTCTCTTTTTCTTTCGGTAGAACTGCTTCAAGTGGTCTTCCTCATCAAGAGGCACAAAATGTCTGGCTGCTTTATTTGACATTTTAATAGCAGTTGATGCTTCATTTTTCACTTAGTAACTAGAGGTTGAATAGTGATGTTTTAATTCTCTCTTCCTTCTTCATTTATAAGTTGGAATACTTTTCTAAAGGGAGATACTACTCCTGATATTTGGTTACTCAGGGGTGTCATTTGTGTAAGAAAGACATGACAAATATTTGATGTTTTTCCTTTATTTGCCTGATTTTACAGAATGAGTCATTTCATTGGTACCTATCAACAGTGATGAGTTCTTTTATAAAACATGAACCCATGAATTTTAACATACTTGATGTTTCAAACCTTTACAGTTTTAGCTTTGTTGATGCTCACATTATCCCATTTTTAATTTAACTCATTGCTCCTATCACAATGACACTACTAGCTGTTATTGTCTCCTTACCGTTCATACATCAAGGTGTTCTAGGAGCATCTGTACATTTCCTGCCCCAAACTTGAAGCCATCCATTTCCCTAAAGAATAGTGGATAATTGGGGTGTTTATTGCTTTTAGATTGGTCATTGCTTTTCAGTGGATAGAATTTAAAAATACACGGCTTTTTTTTTCACATTTTTTTATTGGTGTATTATAGTTGTACATGATGGGATTTGTTGTTTCATATTTGTACATGCATACAATATAACAATATAATTTGGCCAGTGTCACTTCCTATCACTTTCCCCTTTCTTTCTCTGCCTCCAACCTTCTGGTCCCTTTCCTCTACTGATCTCCGTTTGATTTTCATGAGATCTGCCCCTACCTTTCTTTTCCTTTTTCTCCTGTAACTTCCACATATAAGAAAACATACAACCCTTGACCTTTTGACTTTGACTTATGAAAATACACATTTAACATTTTTGTTTTTAAGATAAAATGCATCACTATCATTATTGTTTCTTCCCATTCAAATTTAGGATTTCCAGGTTTTTAGGTCTTCTGTCTTAAATCTAGATCTTTGTGCTATGAGAATTCTAATTCTCAGGGACATTAGAGTAAAAAAAACTAAACTGTCAACTTAAAATTGCTGCTTCATCTCAAACTTTGCACATCACAGTCAGGATAATAATACAAAGACCACAACCTAGAATGATTAAAAGCTCCCCCATCCCCCATTTACTCTTTTTTTCCTTAGGGAAGGTATACCTCATTAAGGATATACATTCAAATTATAGAGCTTTCACTTTTCACTTGAAATAGTTCTTTTAGTAGTTTTGCTACTGTCTGGATTCACATCAAGGTTTCTAGTTTGATTTTTTAGTTTTAGAGGTTATAGTTTTAAATTTGGCATGTTCTAGAGTACTGTTATAAAATAAGTCATACTGAAAGAAATTACCTTTCTGGCTACAGGTAACTTCCTGCTGTAGGTAACTTTCTTTGTTACTATTGTAAGTAACAATTGTAATTGTAATTGTAATTGTAAGTAACTATTGTAAGTAAGGAGATTCGTATCTGTAGGGTCATCAGTTTTTAATATCTTGTGTTTTCTAATAATCATATAACCAGTGACATTATGAACAGGTTAAAGCTCATAGGACCTAAGGGATATCTGAGTATATACAAATGTAGGAGGTAGGATGCTGTACTTTCAACTCATAGGTCACAAAACTGAAGGAATTATAAGTTCTGTAGGCTGAAAGGAAGTCTTACCTTTTGGTAAAAATTTTAGGGTTTATGTTTTGTTTCAAAAAGTGTTTTTTTATAAGAATACTTTAAAAGATTTAAAAAGAAAGATGGGGGAAGGATGGCAATACGCTACCAAGTCCATGGAGAGGAAGAGTAAGGTGTTGTGACTCCTTACCACTTCATTCTGCACTGACATCTATAATTCTTAAGCAAAACATACACATCTGAGCATATGTATGTAAGTCATGTCTGTCTTCTAAAGTCTTTACATGAGAACATGAGCATAAAAAGATACAGGCTAGCTGATGCTAAACACCCATTGACTGGTGTAGACATGAGGAGTTCAACATAACATATCGGGGAAATATGAATGACAAAGTGGAGGTTAGAGAGTAGTCATGAAATGTTATATTAACTCAGTGTAGAGTAATTGTAATAAATTACACGTGTCCATCAAAAAGCCACACAATGCTATCAACAGTATCTAGTTGATATTTATAAGACATTTTACCCAATAGCAAAATATATATTCTTTTTACGATCCCATGGAATATACAAGATAAACTATATCTTGGGTCATAAACCAAACCTTAACAAATTAAAACCAAATTTAAGTCAGAATATGTCCTCCAGGCCTGAGGTTGTAGCTCAATGATAGAGTGCTCACCTCGCATGTGGAAGGCACTGGGTTCAGTCCTCATCACTACATAAAAAAAATAAAGGTATTGTGTCCATCTACAACTAAAAAGTTAAAAAAAAAAAAAAGAATATGTCTTCCAGCCATAATGGAATTAAACTAGAAATATTTATAGTATAATACGAAAATACTTGAAAATTAAACAGCATACTAACAAATGACCCATGGGTCGTAGAAGAAATCTCAAAGGCTTTTTTTTTTTTTTTTTTTAGTTTTTAGTTTTCGGTGGACACAACATCTTTTTTATGTGGTGCTGAGGATCGAACCCAGTGCCCCACACATGCCAGGCGAGGGCGCTACCACTTTTGCCACATCCCCAGCCCCTCTGTTTTTAAAAAACAGAATTGAGGGCTGAGGTTGTGGCTCAATGGTAGAGCACTTGCCTAGCATGTGTGAGGCACTGGGTTCAATTCTCAGCACCGCATATGAATAAATGAATAAAATAAAGGTCCATCAACAATTAAAAAAATACAAAAAAAACCCAGAATTGAGTGGAAATGAAAACAACAAACTGGAATGCAGCTGATGAAGTGCATAGAGGGAAATTTATTGTACTAAGTGCTTAAATTTTTAAGGAAAAAATATCTCAAATCATTCTTCGAAGTTCCAGCCTTAAGAAACTAAGCAGAACAAACTAAAAGCAAGCAAAAGGAATCAAATGATAAAAAGCAAAAATTAATGAAATTGAAAATGGGATAACAATGAAACAAAACAAAACAAAAAAACTCTAGCAAGATTGACTTGAGGTACAAGTCACTGAACCTGGGAATGCAGTAGACAATATCACTGTAGTTCCTGTAACCACTGAAAGAATAATAAAGGTATGCTGTATGCTCAAATTCAACAACTCTGAATGAAAGGGAAAAATTCCTTATACAAAGTCACAAAACTTGGGCAGGATGCTATACAGAATCTGCATAATCCTAATACCATTAAAGACTGCCTTTGTAATGACAATATTCTTGAAGAACACATATTTAAGCCTAAAGGTTTCATTAGAGCCCTTTACTATCAACACAGAAAGAATTGATATTATAAGTCTCTTCCAGAAAATACAGTAATAATTCTCATTTTATGAGGGCTTTATTCAAATTCATAAAGCTGATTCAATATCAGAAAATCAGAGTAATCCACAATATCAACAGGCTAAAGAAGAAAACTATGATCATAATGATTGATTCAAAAAGGGCATTTGATAAAATTCACCAGTTCTTGTTAAAAATCAGTACACTACCCAGCTGCTGACTCTAAATAAAATACAAAATAGGGCTGGGGATGTGGCTCAGTGGTTAAGTGCCCCCCGAGTTCAATTCCAGGTACCCCTGCCCCAGCCCCAAAATCAGTACACTAGAAATAGAGGAGCCTTCTCAATCGCATAAAGAGGATAGCATTAGTTTTGCTTTACTTTAATAATAAAATATCCGAGGCAGCAAACTTATAAAGAAAAAGAATGACTTAGCTCAACAGTTTTGGAGGTTATGGGGGTAGTGCCTGCATTAATTCTGGTGAAGATGGTAAATGATGGTACATCATGGCAAGACTCACATCTTGAATCAGAACAAAAAGAAGAGGATGAGCTGGGTCCAACAATCCCTTTCAAGGCAGGCCCTTAGTGACAATCTGAGCACACCTACCATAATAAACACTTTGCAAACAGTAAGTAGGAATTATTATTACTTGTGTCAACAGCCATGTCTGAACAAGTAATAATAAATAGTTCTACTTATTGAGTGTTTGCTTAGTATTTATTATGGTATATTTCTCAGGAAAGACCCTGTCATAAGAAATTGAAACCTCTTAACACTACCATGAGTATTTCTCCTCAGAGAAAGCATATGAGGTAATCAGAGTACCACCAGGGTCTGTGATTCTTTTTTTTTTTTTTAATGGTAAAAGGGGTTCTTTATTAATAATGAATGGGTTTCAGGAGGGCTGTGCCAGGGACCAGGAACAAAAAACAAAGATATGTTGTTGTTTTTATATACAACAATTAGACATAGTTTGTATAGTTTAGAAAAGTCATGTTAGAAATTTCACCTTGCACAGACCTGAAGTTTTACTTTTTTTAATTGATTAAAAAAAAATAAATGACAGCAGAATGTATTATAATTCTTATTACACATACATACCATAATTTTTCATATCTCTGTATTTAAAGTATGTTGACACCCAATTCATGTCTTCATACATGTACTTTGGATAATGATGTCCATCACATTCCACCATCCTTACTAATCCCCTGCCCCCCTTTCCCTCCCACCCCTCTTCCCTATCTAGAATTCATCTATTCCTCTTAGGCTCCCCCTCCCTACCCCACCATGAGTCAGCCTCCTTATATCAGAGAAAACATTTGGCATTTGTTTTTTGGGGATTGGCTAACTTCACTTAGCATTATCTTCTCTAACTCCATCCATTTACCTGCAAATGCCATGATTTTATTCTCTTTTATTGCTGAGTAAAATTCCTTTGTGTATATATGCCACATTTTTTTTTTTATCCATTCATCCACTGAAAGGCATCAAGGTTGGCTCCACAGTTTAGCTTTGTGAATTGTGCTGCTATAAACATTGATGTGGCTGTGTTGCTGTAGTATGCTGTCTTTAAGTCCTTTGAGTATAGTCTGAGGAGAGGGATAGCTGGGTCAAATGGTGATTCTATTCCCAGAATTCCAAGGAATCTTCATACTGCTTTCCATATTGGCTGCACCAATTTGCAGTCCCACCAGCAATGAGTGTGCCTTTTTCCCCACATCCTCACCAACACTTATTGTTGTTTGTCTTCATAATAGCTGCCATTCTGACTGGAGTGAGATGATATCTTAGAGTAGTTTTGATTTGCATTTCTCTAATTGCTAAAGATGATGAGCATTTTTTCATATATTTGTTGATTAATTGTATATCCTCTTTTGAGAAGTGTCTGTTCAGGTCCTTGGCCCATTTGTTGATTGGGTTATTTGGGGATTTTTGGTGCTTAGCTTTTTGAGTTCTTTATATACCCTAGAGATTAGTGCTCTATCTGATGTGTGAGGGGTAAAAATTTGCTCCCAGGATATAGGCTCTCTGTTCACCTCACAAGTTGTTTCTTTTGCTGAGAAGAAACTTTTTACTTTAATTCCATCCCATTTATTGATTCTTGGTTTTAATTCTTGTGCTATAGGAGTCTTATTAAGGAAGTTGGGGCCTAATCCTACATGATGAAGATTGGGGCCTACTTTTTCTTCTATTAGACACAGAGTCTCTGGTTTAATTCCTAGGTCCTTGATCTGCTTTGAGTTAAGTTTTATGCATGATGAGAGATATGGGTTTAATTTCATTTTGTTGCATATGGATTTCCAGTTTTCCCAGCAGCATTTGTTGAAGATGCTATCTTTTCTCCAGTGCTTGTTTTTGGCACCTTTGTCTAATATATTTGTAATTTTGTGGGTTAGTCTCTGTGTCCTCTATTCTGTGCCATTGGTCAACCAGTCTGTTTTGGTGCCAATACCATGCTGTTTTTTTTTTTTTTTTTACTATTTTTCTGTAGTATAGTTTAAGGTCTGGTATAGTGATGCCACCTGATTCCCTCTTCCTGCTAAGGATTGCATTAGCTATTCTGGGTCTCTTATTTTTCCAGATGAATTCCATGATTGCTTTTTCTATTTCTATGATGAATGCCACTGGGATTTTGATCGGAATTGCATTAAATCTGTATAGTGCTTTTGGTAGTATGGTCATTTTGATAATATTAATTTTGCCTATCCAAGAGCAAGATATATCTTTCCATCTTCTAAGGTCTTCTTCAATTTCTTTCTTTAGGGTTCTGTAGTTTTCATTGTATAGATCTTTCACCTCTTTCATTAAGTTGATTCCCAAGTATCTTATTTTTTTGAAGTTATCGTAAATGGGGTAGTTTCCTTCATTTCCTTCTCAGAGGATTTGTCACTGATAAACAGAAATGCCTTCAATTTATGGGTGTTGATTTATATCCTGCTACTTTTCTGAATTCAAGAAGTTTTCTGGTGGAGCTTTTTGGGTCTTCTAGGTATAGAATCATATCGTCAGCAAATAGTGCTAATTTATGTTCTTCTTTTCCTATACATATCCCTTTAATTTCTTTTGTCTAATTGCTCTGGCCAGTGTTTCAAGAGCTATGCTGAAATAGAAGTGGTGAAAGAGGGCATCCCTGTCTTGTTCTGGTTTTTACAGGGAATGCCTTTAATTTTTCTCCATTTAGAATGATGTTGTCTTGAGGCTTAGCATAGATAGCCTTTACAATGTTGAGATATGTTCCTGTTATCCCTAATTTTTCTAGTGTTTTGAACATAAAGGGGTGTTGTATCTGGTCAAATGCTCTTTCTGCATCTATTGAGATGATCATATGATTCTTATCTTTAAGTCTATTGATGTGATGAATTAAATTTATTGATTTCCATATGTTGAACCAACCTTGCATCCCTGGGAAGAGTCCCACTTGATCATTGTGCACAATCTATTTAATATGTTTTTGTATTCGATTTGCCAGAATTTTATTGAGAATTTTTACATCTATGTTCATTAGAGATATTGGTCTGAGGTTTTCTTTCTTTGATGTGTCTTTGCCTGGTTTTGGAATCAGGATGATATTGGCCTCATAGAATGAGTTTGGAAGTGCTGTCTCTTTTACTATTTCCTGAAATAAATTAAAGAGTATTGGTATTAGTTCTTCTTTAAAGGTCTTGTAGAACTCAGCTGTGTATCCATCCAGTCCTGGGCTTTTCTTGGATGGTAAGCTTCTGATGGTGCCTTCTATTTCCTCACTTGATATTGGTCTGTTTGAATTGTGTATATCTTCCTGATTCAATCTGGGCAAATTGTATGACTTAAGAAATTTGTCAATGCCTTCAATGTCTTCTATTTTATTGAAGTACAAATTTTCAAAATAATTTCAAATTATCCTCTGTATTTCTGTAGTGTCTGTGGTGATATTACCTTTTTCATCACGTATGCTGGTAATTTGAGTTTTCTCTCTCAAGGGTCTGTCAATTTTATTTATTTTTTCAAAGAACCAACTTTTTGTTTTGTCAGTTTTTTTCAGTTGTTTCTTTTGTTTCGATTTCATTGATTTCAGCTCTAATTTTAATTATTTCTTGCCTTCTACTGCTTTTACTGCTGATTTGTTCTTCTTTTTCTAGGGCTTTGAGATATAGTGTGAGGTCATTTATTTGTTGATTTTTTCTTCTTTTAATGAATGAATTCCACTATGTTTTCATAGTGTCCCAGAGATTTTGATATGTTGTGTCTACGTTCTCATTTACCTGTAAGAATTTTTTAATGAATGAATTCTTTTAATGAATGAATTCCACTATGTTTTCATAGTGTCCCAGAGATTTTGATATGTTGTGTCTACGTTCTCATTTACCTGTAAGAATTTTTTAATCTCCTCCTTGATGTCTTCTGCAATCCATTGTTCATTCAGTAGCATATTGTTTAGTCTCCAGGTGATGGAGACATTTTTATTTTTTATTTTGTTATTGATTTCCAATTTTATTCCATTATGATCTGATAAAATATGTGGTAGTATCTCTACTTTTTTGTATTTGCTAAGAATTGCTTTGTGGCATATTATATGGTCTATTTTAGAGAAGGATCCATGTGCTGCTGAGAAGAAAGTGTATCCACTTGATGCAGGTTGAAATATTCTATATATGTCAGTTAAATCTAAGTTATTGATTATATTATTGAGTTCTATAATTTCTTTATTCAACTTTTGTTTGCAAGATCTATCCAGTTGTGAGACAGATGTGTTAAAGTCACCCAAGATTATTGTGTTGTGGTTGATTTGACTCTTGACTTGAGAAGAATTTGTTTGATGAACATAGCTGCATCATTGTTTGGGGCATATATATTTATGATTGTTATGTCTTGTTGGTGTATGGTTCCCTTGAGCAGTATGCAATGTCCATCTTTATCCCTTTTAATTAACTTTGGCTTGAAGTCTACTTATTTCATATGAGGCTGGAAACCCCTTCCACAGTCCATGTGAGTGGTTTGTTTTTTCCCAACCTTTCACCTTTGGTCTGTGTATGTCTTTCCTATCAGATGAGTTTCCTGTAGGCAGCCTATTGTTGGGTCTTTTTTTTTTTTTTTAATCCAATCTGCTAGCCTATGTTTTTCGATTGGTGAGTTTAAGCCATTAACATTCGGGGTTATTATTAAGACATGGTTTGTACTTCCAGCCATATTTGTTTATTTTTGTTATTTAACTTTGATTTTTTCTTATTCCTCTTTGATTAGTTTTTCCTTTAGGGTACTACCTCCCTCTACTGATTTTCATTGTTTTTTGTTTCCTCTTCATGGAATATTTTGCCAAGGATGTTTGTAGTGCCAGTTTTCTAGCTATAAATTCTTTTAACTTTTGTTTATCGTGGAAGGTTTTTATTTCATCTTCAAATCTAAAGCTTAATTTTGCTGGATACAAGATTCTTGGTTGGCACCCATTTTCTTTCAGAGCTTGATATATGTTGTTCCAGGATCTTCTAGCTTTCAGGGTCTGTGTTGAAAAATCTGCCATTATTCTAATTGGTTTTCCCCTATGTGTAATCTGATTCCTTTCTCTTGTGACTTTTAAAATTCTCTCCTTTTTCTGTTTGTTGGGCATTTTCATTATAATGTGCCTTGGTGTGGATCTGTTGTGATTTTGTACATTTAACATCTTGTAGGCTTCTTGAATTTGGATTTCCAATTCATTCTTCATGTTTGGAAACTTTTCTGATATTATTTCATTGAATAGATTGTTCTTTCCTTTGGTTTGGACCACTATCCCTTCCTCTATCCAAATAACTCTTAAATTTGGTCTTTTTATGCTATCCCATATTTCTTGAATGTTCTGCTCATGGTTTCTTACCATTATCACTGTGTGGTCTATGTTCTTTTCCAGATAATATATTTTTAATTTGGTTTATTATTTCTTTCATTTTAAGGATTTCTGTTTGGCTTTTTTTTTTTTTTTAAGAACCTCTATCTCCCTGTTGAGGTGATCTTTGGCTTCTTGGATTTGTTTATGTAGCTCATTGTCAAAATGGTCTTTCACTGCTTGTATTTGCTCTCTTATATCTTCATTGAGTTCACAGAACATTTTAACTATGCATATCCTGAAATCTTACTCTGTCATTTTTTCTGCTATAGCTGCCAATGATTCTAATGATGTGTTGTCTTGATTTGTTTGTGGTACTTTCTTCCCTTGTCTTTTCATGTTGCTTGTGTGTCTTCCTTTCCAGCTCTGTGGGTCTGGTGTGTTATTGTTTTTACCCTATAGGTTTGTAGTGCTCTTGTAGGGTTCCAAGATCCCTCTTTGTTGGGAAGGACAATGTTAAGAGATCCCAATATCAACAATACATCACCTATGAACAATTTGTTGTTATTAAGACATTTACAGTTTAGTCTCAATGTCCAGAAATGTTGGATTCAATTATTATCTAAAATATAATCAATAGTTTCGTAAAAAGGTTACAGTTTCTGGCGATGGACAATGAACTGGCATCGGGCATAGGTTGATATGCTGAGGGGGAAAGATGTGAGAGTATAGAGTTAATATATCTTAGGAAATGTGAAAAAGAGAAATCTAATGAAGAGGGTTAGTAGCAGGGGAATAGACAGGAAGTAATTTAGGGTAGACAAGTACATGGGAAGACAGTAGAGTACATAAAACAAACACATATGTATTTAGAAAAATATAGGATGTGGGCTGGGGATGTGGCTCAAGCGGTAGCGCGCTCGCCTGGCATGCGTGCGGCCCGGGTTCGATACTCAGCACCACATACCAACAAAGATGTTGTGTCTGCCGAGAACTAAAAATAAATAAATAAATATTTAAAAAAAAAAAAAAAGAAAAATATAGGATGTAAAAATAGTAAAATTTGGAGGGGAAAAGAAAAATGAAAGAAGAAAAAAAGAGAAAGAACAAAAAGAGCATATGCAACTCCTTTATATTATATTATTCAGATGACTCAGTCCTCAAAACCGTATTTCATGCAAAGTTTTTGGTATCACATATGTTGGGGATGTGAGGGCCAGAGGATAGAAGCGTAGAAGAGAAAGAAAAAAAAATACTTGAAAGAATAAACCAGGGTTGTTGCTAGTTTTAGAGATCCGTTTCTTTCCTGCTTCTCTTCTCATCCAATAGGTGAGGTGGTCTGTTTTAAGCTGGTGTCTCTGCTTAGGATGGCATAGGTAACCAGGGTGAGATGACTAGACCTGGTGTAGGGCATCTGGGAGTGGGGAGTGCCACTTCCAGTCCCAGCAGTGAAATCATACCTCACGGGTCTCTTTTTGGGACCGCTCATCTGACTTGAGTGCCTGGTATCCTCTCCCTCTCTTGTCTGGAGATTTCCCAGATCCTGGTCTCTCTGTTAGGCTCCAAACTTTAGTCCCATCCCCTCTCTCAATTAGTCGTTCCCAACTGCAGGACCTCTCACCCCCAGGCTGACACCAGGTGGGCAGCGCCCTGGTTGCACTGCACACCTGTGCAACTGAGAGCTGTTTTTGTGTTGGGTGGTCACTATGCCGAGTTATCGCTGCTGGAGGGGAATTGGATACCTGGTATCTGGCCAGATGGAGATCTGATCTGAGATCTGCCCCCACCTAATATGGTGAGAAAGGTCATCCAAGATGGAGTCCGTCTGCTTCCAGGGCTGGGTTGTCTGGTGAGGTGGGGAGAGCTGGGCATTTTGCTGTCGATTGGTAGTAGCCGAGTGACCTGCAGAGTGCATTCTGGAGTTCAGCAGAGGTGCTGATAGGTGAACCTGCTAAGCAGCTTGAGAGCCGTGCGTGAGCTAGAACTGCGGGCTTTGGGTTTGGGAGCCAGGGTTCTGGAGTCCTGCTGGAACACTGAGGCTCTGAGTCCTGCATGGGGGTCACATGGCTGGTGATTTCTGCGGAAATCAGCTGTAGAGGGGTCCTCTTATACTCTTTGAGATGCTGTATTTCTACTAGGTGAGACCTGGGTCACAGAGCGACACAGGATGCTGCCTCTCTCTGGCCCGCCATCTTGGAATCTCCAGGTCTGTGATTCTTAACAAGCTTGTGCACAAGGATCTGTATGGACTTCTTAGAAGATAGGGAACATAGAAATCATGTAGTGTTTTCACATTGTGTCTTGGTCAGAATTCTGTTTCCTGGGGGTTTCTCACTTCTTATATTAGAAAATGGTATCAAACATGTCCCTTAATTTCACGGTTTGAAGAACTAACCTCTCCAGGACCCACTTTTGCCCTGAAATAGTAAGCAGTATAAAATTGTTGGAACACCCATCCTTCTCAGCACTGATCTGGTTGTGTTGTCAAAGGCCTGGTATATTAGTTATAGCCAATGGTCACAACCTGGGCACCTTGAAACAAGTTTATTCTTTGAAAATTCCTGAGGCAAAAAAATCCAAGATCAATGGGCTAGGGATGTGGTTCAGTGGTTAAGCACCCCTGGGTTTAATCCCTGGTACAAAAAAAAAAAAAAAAAAAAAGAATCCAAGATCAAAGTGTTTGTAGAAGCACACTCCTTCTGAGGCTTTGGAGGATTATTGGTTTCTTGCCTCCTCCAGCTGCTAGTGGCTACATTCCTTGACTTGTGGCTGCATCACTCCAAACTCTGCCTTTATCCTCACATGCTTTTCTTTGTGTATAGGTGTCTAATAACTCTGCCTCACTCTTCTATGGATATATGTGGTTTTGTGTTTATGGTCTACTGGGATGATTCAGGATATCCCTCTCAAGATCCTTAATCACATAATGTTCACAAGTCTTGGGGATTAGGAATTGAATATGTCTTTGCTGGAAGGTTTGTTTTCCCCTCTGCCTGCTATACTTGGCTATGGGAAGTAGGTACCCTCTGTTGTCAGCCCCCAGTGAGCAAACAAGCAAAGCACACCCCATGGCCCTGGATAATCCAGACTGTTGAATCTCACCTTCAGAAGAGGGCAGGAACAGAGGGGACATGTCTGCATTTGACAAGGAAGCAGAAAATAAAATCTTTTTACCAGCTTCCATCTTGATGTGCTATAATTTCTTATCCAGCTATAATTTTTTTTTATTGTTTCTAGATGTACATGACAGTAGAGTATATTTTGACATTATACATACAGGGTGTATATTCTAGTTGGGATTCCATTCTTGCAATTGTACGTGATGTGGAGTTTCACTGGTGGAATTCTATATAAACATATGAAGTCCGATTTATTCTACTGTCTTTCCTACTTCTGTCTCCCCTCCCTTCCCTTCATTCCCCATTGTCTAATCCAATGACCTTTTTTCTTCCTCCCCTCCTCCCTTATTGTGTGTCAGCATCTGCATATCAGAGAGAGCATTCAGCCTTTGATTTGGGGGGATTGGCTTATTTCACTTAGCATGATAGGATCAAGTTCCATGCATTTACTGGAAAATGCCATAATTTCATTCTTCTTTATGGCTAATATTCCATTGGGTATATATACACGTTTTCTTTATCCATTCATTTGTTGAAGGCACCTTAGCTATTGTGAATTGAGTTGCTGTGTCATTGTAATATGCTTATTTTAAGTCTTTTGGGTATATAGCAAGGAGTGTGATAACTGGTTCAAATGGTGGTTCCATTCCAGGTTTTTTGAGGAATCTCCATACTGCTTTCCAGAGTGGTTGCACCAATTTGCAGTCCCATCAACCTGCTGCAATTTAAAAGAATAAAACTACCATCTCAGCCAGAGAAGAGAGATACTCTCCCCATTGATGTGGCTGTGTCACTGTAATATGCTTATTTTAAGTCTTTTGGGTATATAGCAAGGAGTGTGATAACTGGTTCAAATGGTGGTTCCATTCCAGGTTTTTTGAGGAATCTCCATACTGCTTTCCAGAGTGGTTGCACCAATTTGCAGTCCCATCAACCTGCTGCAATTTAAAAGAATAAAACTACCATCTCAGCCAGAGAAGAGAGACACTCTCCTCAATTTTGGATAACCTTAAAATAGTGCTTTACAAATGTTTTATTCTCACCACAACTCTCATTATATAATGTCTTAAAACTAAAAATAAGTTCATGTGGAAACAGGGTTCTAACATGTGTACTATTTATTCTCCATTCCTTTCCCCTAGTACACTTTGACCTACCAGATTTCTCTGTCCCAGAGCACAGAGTGTATGGTCCTAAAAGATTTGAGCTCACAGAAACAAAAATGGATTGACCTTGATGATTCAAATAATTTTTCCTTAAGTTGCTCTCGTTGGGAACTTTCCCAGAGGAGAAACCAGATGAAATCCTGAGTTAACAATCAAAGTAACTCAGCTGATAAATATGGGTAAATTTAGGGATATCTGTGTAAATATGTAACCTTGGGATAAGTCAGGGATCATTTATTACAACAATAAAAGTAGAAGCCATAAGGGAAAGAACTGAAAATTTTAACCACATAAAGATTTTTAGCTTTTGTTATGTCCTAGCTGGTCTGTCTATAGAGTAGATTTCTTTGGGTGAGTCGGGGGGTGTGCTGAGCTAAAACTAACTGCCTGTTGTTTAGTTAGAAATCTGACTTTGACAGGTATTGGGGCTCAGAAAATTACACCCCAAAGGGAAGGCTTCAGATGCAAAATTTCTCTCTTGCCTTCTGCTGTCCTATCTCACCTCTCACTCTCCACCAAGCCAAGCTGTAGAAACTTGAATCCCTCTCCCCCAGGATAAGTCAGAAACCAGAACCCTTCCCCCCCACCCCCAAAGCTAGCCATGAAACCTAAAAATATCACTTTAATTTTTCCCTGTTTTTCTTTCTTGGAGCTGACCATAAGGAAATTCTCTAGCCTCCCTTATCTAATAGTAGATCATAAGACCTTCATTTCAGAAAGGACCCTGCCCTATAGGCAGCAGGAAGGAGTGTCAGACAGGCCTTGCTGGCTGTCCTTACAGTCCATTAGCATTTGATCATGCTCTTTGGGTCTAATCACATTTCTGCATGGTTGTCTGTGCTTTGTCAAACCTAAGCATAAAAGTGGATAGTTCATCCTGGAGCTTGGGGCTTGGGCTTTCGTGTCACAAAACTACCATCAAGCCAGACCACTTGGTGATACACACGTGCAATCTCAGCTATTCAGGAGGCTGAGGGAAGACCATCGCCAGTTGGAAGCCAGCCTGCATAACTTAGATACTGCTTCAAAATTTTTTTAAAAGGAAAGAAAAGAAAGAGGGACGTAGCATACCTGGCATGCTCAAAGCCCTGGGTTCAATCCCCAGTTCTAGCAGGTGTGGGGGTAGGGGGAGACGCAAATGAACTTCTTAGGCTTTTCTCTCACTAACCTGCCATTTATTTATTTATTTATCTATCTATCTATCTATTTATTTATTTGGTATAAGAGTGTTGACCACCCTTTACAATGGGCAGAAGAGGGATTACTCCCTTTTCTGCTCCTATATAGGACTATGGTCTATAAGGTCACCAAGTGTAATTGTTCAGTGCACTATCTATCTGTGCAGCTATATGTGACAACACTGAAAGTTATTCCTTTCATGCTGCCCCAAGACAGATCTCACCTCATATAAATCCCCCTAGCAACACAGACATATACCCCCCCCCCCAAGACTTCGCCTCATCCTCTGGAGAGTTTTTTGGTATTCATCAAAACTTTACTCCTAATATTCTTTACTCCCTTTCTTCTCTCCTGGTCTGGATACTTATCATAATCCCAAAGGAGAGGAGAAGGTAGGCAGAAAAACAGAACGTTAGTATGCTTAATGTCATGACTATTGTAGCCAAAGTTCTTTGCAGCAAAAAAAAAAAAAAAACAGAACTGTGCTTCGAATTACTCCAAGCCAAATGTGCAGGGACTCTATCAGTTGGGATTCCTGGCTGCTAGCTTCAGCAACCCCATCTGGGCATCAGAAGCAAGAAAAGATTTCAAGGGAGCTTTGGAGGCTTTGGCTTGGGAAATGGATGGGACTTGAGCAGCAGAAGCCACAGCTGTGATTCTTTGATCTTCAGCAGTAAAAGGTTGGTTATTTGCTGCCATTGCAACTACAACATCTGACTTCCTAAAGCTCCACAAGGACTTAGTCCTAGGACAGAACATCTCACTGGCTTAGCTTGGTTAAATGGGCACAGTGACAGGGAAAGGAAGGTCCTGGCTCTGCAGCTTCCAGACACGAGGCAAACACTTATCTCCCAACACCATTCACAAGGGGGTGGGAAGAGGGCATTTAGGGAAAGTGACCTTGAAATGGCAATCACCACAAGGACCATCTTAGCACTCATAGGGAGACACATGAATAGTGGGACTCAGGAACAACAACCAGAGGGTCTCTGTCTCTTGTTTTCCCACCGCATTCCCTAGTCTTGATCTCTCTTTCTTTGCAGAGAGATCTCTACTTCTCCGTGCACCTGGCCACTTCTGAGCCTCCCTTTCTATTTGTGTGAGCTCTAGTCACACACAAGCTAGTTAGTGTCTCTTGGTCCCAAATTCCAAACTCTTGGGAGAGATAATCTGATTGGTTAAGCTTGAGTAGTCTCAGAGAAAGTGGTCCTTTTAAATAAACATGATAAACATGTCCTAAAATTTGAGGAATAAAATTTGGCTACATACTTGCTTGCTGAACTTTTATTTCTGCGCAGATTAAGCTAAGCAGAAAAAGTTTGAACACAGGCTGCTGTATGAATAAAGTACAAAAGTTTAACCCATGAGGAAATTTCTTTCTTTTCAAATCACTTTAATTACACCTAGGTAGGGACTTCTTAGATCCAATTTTAGCTCTGCCATAGATCAGGTTCATGTTGCTTCATACATCTGGATAGAGCCAAACTGTACTTCTTTAAAAATAGACCATAATTTGGGCTTTCCCTACATCAACAGGGCCTCTTGCCCTTCTTCCCAGTGCAATTAAATTGTACTCCCTACGTGGTACCCTTCTCTAAAACCTTAGTATGGCAACTGCCTGCCATACACAAGACACCTATAAATGTTGATGAGTGAATGTATGTTATCAATCCACCTGTCACTTTTATCCATGACAAATTTGTTTTATCCCATCACCCAGAACCACCAAGTTCTGTAGTAAGAGATTTGATTACCTGATCTGAAGATTTTCCTTCCAGCTTGGCCTTACTTTACTCATCCTCACTTTCATTGTCTTGTTTCATGTCCCCCTCATATCTCACCTTGAATCTCTGCTGTCACCTCTAGCTCTTCATCAGAGATTTCTTCGTGTGTATGTGTGTGTGTATGTGTGTGTGTGTAAAAATCAGCATATGTTACTTTTACAACAAAAAAAGAGGAGGCAAAATTGCAACAACCATGCCCCCCTTTTGGGGGGGGATTGAACCCAGGGACACTTTACCATTGAGCTTCCTCCACTTACACTTCCTTTTCCAAAAGGCAACTAACCAGAAGGAGTTTTGTGAGATAGATGAGATCCTGCCACTTCTCTGGATTAAGCAGGCTGTAAGCAGCTCCCCACAGATCCTGCAGTTTTCCAATATAACCCTGCATCCCAACACACCTTAATTTATACTCCAAACACTGTGTTCTCTACTCCCAACTCCTTCCAGGACCTTGACACTGAGCACTCCCTAATTTCTCCCAGAACACTCTCTTCCTCTGCTCCCACCACAGTCTTACCCAGAGAACTAATTGGCCATTGGATCCAGGGACTACATTAGGGTTCCCTGCCACCTGTTCTCATGCTCCCCAATTTTCTGAATGTAATTGCACTAACAGATGTGTACTGGGATATCATTGGCTTGATCATTCAATAAATGTCAAGTTTCTCCCACCAAAGTGGAAGCTCCTTGAGGCTGGGAACCTCACAAATTTACTAGTGTTGTCAAAATGAAATACCACAGATTGGGTGTCTTAAGTAATAGAAATTTATTTCTCACTGTTCTGGAAACTGGAAGTCCAAGATCAAGTTGTCAGTGGATAGGAGTGTTTTCTTCTTTTTCTTTTTCTCCTTCTCCTTCCCTGATTAAATCCAGGGTCACTTTACCACTGAGCCACATCCATAGCTCTTTTTATTTTTTATTTTATTTTGATATAGAGTCTCCCTAGGTTACTTAGGGCCTCACTAAGTTGCTGAGGCTGGACTTGAACCTACAATCCTCCTGCTTCAGCCTCCCAAGCCACTGGGATTACAAGGCATGTGCCCTCACACCTGGCTAGTTGACATTTCTTCTAAGGCCGACCCTTGCTCTCTTTGACTTGCAGATGGATACCTTCTCACTGGGTCCTCATATGGCCTTTTTGTGTGTGCACATATTCCTGTTTTATCTTTGTTCAGATTTCTGTTTTTTATAAGGACACTAGTCAGACTGTATTAGGGTCCACTCTAACGAACTCAATTTACCTTAATCACCCTATCTTCCATTTATTTATCTACTTATTTATTTATTTAGTAGTCCTATCTTCCAAATATAGTCACATTCCAAGGTACCAGAAGTTGTTTTCAACATGTCTTTTGGAGGGACACAATTTGCCCATAACAGGGACATGTCACTTCTGTTCATCATGGTTTCCACATCACTCAGAATGGTGCCTGGCTTGTCCTTTCTACATACTTGTTAAATGAATGATTGAATTTCAGCACCCTGCTCTTTGCTTGCCCCAACTATTATGTATTATGCTAGAGACAAAGCACAGACAGATTGCTGCAGGAGGATCTAAGTGACCACAGGAAATATGTGCTATCCTGATCTTGAATGGATGGGCCTTTAAGGGAGTGTCGCTTCCCCTGGTACTTCCAAATGGGTCTCAACCAGTCAGTAGCTGACTTTTTTTCTGCCTTGGGTGTGTCTGATGCCCCCATGAGCTACTTGAGGAAGTTTAGTTGGCAGCTGCACACCCATCCAACAGGCCCTCTTTAGAAGGTGAGTCAGGCTGCTGGGAGAGTGGCTCTGCATAGCTCCGGGAAAGCAGTTTAGCAACAAGTACTAGCACCTAAAAAAAGTCATGTCTTGTAACTTTATAATTCTGAGACTAGGAATCCAATCTGAGGATCTAGCAAAGGATGGCACAAGATGGGTTTCTAGCCTAGTTTTAATTACTTTAAGAAAATATTTCTCACTGTTATAATAGTGAGGATCTTGGAAGAGCTTAATGAGTACAAATGGGAAAGCTTTATGAATTTAGCATATTATGTGACAGCAATTGAAAAGATTGTTTAAGAAGAATATTTAATGATAAAAGAAAAATGTTACACACAAATGTGGAAGGCAGGGCTGGAAATGTGTGTTTGCTAGCACGCAAGAGACCATGTTTGACCCCCTGCACCACATTAATTAAAAAAAAAAGTAAAACACAGATTGCATATGTGTTCTGAACCCATATATTTAATAAGTAATTTATATGCATGTATCCATTCAGAGGGGAAAACCTGGACTGGTTAGTATTCAAATATTAATATATCAACACATATATTTTAGAATCAGAGATTATTTTGTGTTACTTTACAAACTAGAAGAATGAACGCCACGTTTTTTGAGCTACATCCCCAACCCTTTTTCATTTTTGTTATTTTGAGGCGGTCTCACTGAATTGCATTTGCGATCCTCCTGCCTCAGCCTCCGGAGTCGGTGGGATTATAGGTATGTTCCATTGCGCAGAATGAAGCAAAAAAAAAAAAAAAAAAAAAAAAAAAAGAAAGAAAAGAAAATTAGAAGAGAAAAGGATTTTTAACACATCATGCCATGAACCAATTTCTTGGGGTACAAGGAAAGAAGCCAACATTAACTTTTAAGGTCCCAGGTAGACTACGTTTCTGATCTGGGCACTAATGTAGACATTAACTGTCCCCTCCAGTGAATCAAAACCAGCAAATTCTCTCCGAGAACTGTGGCACACCAGGACAAGTTCTGTGTCGGGATGTGACTCCAGTCTCAGCATTAAGCAAAATTTTAAGGCAGCCGTTCTGTCTGCCAATGAAATTCTAAGCTAAGGGAAAAGTGCCGGCCCTGCGTCTGCTCCCCAGCCCTACCTAGGGATCCCCTGTGGGTCCTACTCAGAGAGGTCGTGTGGCTTCTGGAGAGTTATGGAGACACGCTTGGAGCAGCGCTCCGCTGGGGGTATAAAGTCAGGAGAAGGGCCGAGCATAAGTGAGAGGGATCTAGGCTACGCCGGGCGCTGAGTCCAGGTCCAGTCCCAGGCTGTCGCGGCCACCGCCCTGTCCGCGGTTCACCAGTCAGGTGTAAAGTGCCGTGTCATTGGGGATGCTGGTGGCCGGAGCATTGAATTACAGCTCTGTGGAGCCGACGTAGGGCTGCGGGGGTGGACAATGAATAGAAGCCCCTGCTCTCGCAACGCCCGCAGACTGGCGTTGAGCGCAGCCAGGGGGCGGGGACGAGCCTAGCCCACTGGAGAGGCTTGGGTTGGCCTGTTCCCTTTTAAGAGCAGCTGCTCTGATCCAGGAGCCAGAGATCCGGAGGCAGGCTCGCTCCACCGGCCCTCTCCAGGGAGGGCACCCGCGAGCAGCGCCTCGGTCCGGCCCGACCGGTCCTTCCCAGCCCTCTTCGCTCCCGGGGCGCACGGGACATTAGGCGCGCCAGGCATGCTGAGGGTCTTCATCCTCTACGCCGAGAACGTCCACACCCCGGACACCGACATCAGCGATGCCTACTGCTCCGCGGTGTTTGCAGGTAGGAGGGGCCCGAGCTCCCGCCAGGGCTTAGGGTGGGGTCGGGGGAGGAGACGCCACTGCTCTGTACCCTGGAGAGCGCCTGGAGGTGGGGGACCCTGTCCCAGCCGCCAGAGTGCGGTGGAATGTGGCAAAAGCGTGACATCCTTGAGGAGGGGCGACTCAGAGGGAAACTGAGGCTGAGAGGGGGGGAAAGAGAAAAGGAGAGAGAGAGAGAGAGAGAGAGAGAGAGAGAGAGAGAGAGAGAGAGAGAGAAGGACAGAAAGAGAAGGAGAGAGAGAAAAGAAAAGAAGAAGAAGAGGAGGAGGAGGAAGAAGAGAGGAGAGAGAGAGAGAGAGAGAGAGAGAGAGAGAGAGAGAGAGAGAGAGAGAGATGGCTGAGCAGCGCTTTCTGGGGCCTGGCCCTGAGGCAGCATCTCTCCTTTCACTTCTTCTGGACTCTTGAAATGTGTCTTTGAGCACTGTGGGTAGCAAAGCACGGTGTTGCAGGGCTCCCCTGGGATCCTCTCCCGGAAGGCCTGCTCTCAGACCTATTTATAACCCAGCTCTTCCAGCCCCAGGCCTGGCTTCTCTCCTCACCCCTTGCTCACTACCAGAGTCTGAGCTGAGCTGATTTGCGGCCGCTGGGGGCAGAGGCACGCCCACCTCTCCAGGAATCCTATTCTTGCTTTGGGCACAGGATGGAAGAAATATAGCAACTGGGTACAGCTGTCCGCCAGCACCAATCTTTAGGGACTTTCTGTCTACCCCCAACCCTCCCCAGCAGACAGGTACATTGTCTGGGTGTTATCTGGTGTCCATTATCAGATTGGGGCCACCTTGAGCAATGCAGCCTGCTCCTCTACAAGATTGGGACCTCCCATAAGAAGGTCTTCATAGGGTTGTATCTGGAGTTTTTTCCTCCAGTAAGTGAGGGCTCCATCCTGTCTGCTTCCCCAGGACCTCCTCGGGGACAAGCCAGGGCTGGAATCTACACAGCTGGGCCTTTGGGATTGGTGTCATAGTGAAGGACCAGGGGGGCTAGAGTTTAAGCCAGTCTCCTGACCCACTCTGTGGGTTCCCTTCTCAGCCTCCATCACCTGCCACGCCCCCTTCTCCCCAGAGGTCTGACTTGCAATCTACCTGCATCCCAGGCCCTAGAAATAGCATCAGGGGCTAGGGGCGTGGCTCTGTGATAGAGTGCCTGCCTAGCATGTGTGAGGCACTGGGCTCCATCCTTAGCACCACATATAAATAAAAATAAATAGAACAAAGGTATATGTCCATCTACAACTAAAATAATAATAATAATAATAATAATAATAATAATAATAATAATAATAAGTTGTTATAGCATCAGCTGATCCCTGGGCCTTCAGCACAGACATTCCCTTTCCATTTCCCGCTCAGAGGTACACTTGTTCCTAGATGTCAGTGTACACATATTTGGTGCACAGCTTGGAGCTCATGGGACATCCCACATACTCCAAGGAGTAGAGGCCCCAAGAATGCAGACTTGTCCATCCTAGCACACACAGATGTGCTGTCTCAGGCACTCCACTGCTGGCTATGCGATTCAGGTCTTCTGACCTTGTTGGGCCAGGGTAGAGCTGGGAATTGCTGAAGGGTTCTGTGGCTTGGAAAGCAGCATGTACCAGAGGAGCCTGGGGTGGGGGGCTGTCTAGCTGTATTTTTCCCTAACATGCTCTTTGACCTGCTCTCAAACAGTTTTCCACATCAGCCTCCGGAAACTAGCTTTAGCAAGGTGTTTCCAGTCAGGAGGATAGTGGTGTCAGTATGTGTGTGGGGGTGGGGGTGGGGTGGGGGTTCGTACTTCCTCTCTGCATCCTCAGTTCCGGGCAGGCCAGTGGCCTGGTTCAACTGCCTGGCTGATGGCTCCCGGCTCCATGTTGCACAACTTCAGGGGACACTATTCACACTGTAAACTCCTGGCTGAGGAGAGGGAGGATCTTCTTGTAGGGGAGAAAGACCGCTGTGCATTAAGCAGCTGCCCTCTCTTGCAGCACCCCTGCCCCATTCAGTAATCCAAGTGCAAGGCTGAATGGGAAGGGCCTCTCCACAGCTGTGCAGTGCTCAACATACACTCTCATCCATAGCCCGTCTCGGTCTCAGGGGCTTTGTCTCTAGTGTCCACTTGGCCTGAGCCACATCCTCCCATTCAATACACCAGCCTCCTATCTCTCCCTGTGTCTCTCACCCTAGATCGAACTCTAGTATGAGAGAGGAAAGGAGAAATAGCGAGGGAAGCATTTCCTAACCCCAGAAGTGCTTTACCCACAGGAAGTACTGTTGGTGTGGCTTCTCTCTGGTCATTATTTCAGCCCCCAGGGCCTGTCTGAGGAGCAGTCTCCCCTTCCTCCATCCCCATATTTACACATCCCTCCCCTGCCCCACCTCTGAAGGCTGCCCTTTGCCCTGTCTGGTTCCTCTGAGTGGGCTTCCCCTCCCTAGAGCCCAGAGCTAGCTGGAGGGAAAGCAGGTATATTGTCCATGATGATCCCCTTGGTCTGAATGAACCCTGGTTTGCAGTGACCAGTGTCAACACCGGGCTGTGGGGAATGCAGTCCTTCCCCTCCCCCATCCCTGGCCACATTCCACCTCCTGCATTAGCCAAGCTCCAAACCCAAGTCCAAATTTGGCCTCCTTGCGCATGCAGGCCTGCTCTCCCTCCTTCTCCAGGCCAGGGCCAGGTTAGTGAATGATTGCACAGAGGCTCTGGTCTGGGACACAAGATGAAAGCAAAACTCCCTTCTGAGAAGTAACCCTCACCAGCTGTTGGGGATCTGGCTTCCCACACTATGTTTTTGTCCTATAAAGCCCCTCCTCCGCCTGCTACATGATTTTAACATCCCATAATGACACGTCATAGCTCCTCTGTGTAAGCATAATTTCACTTCTTTCTTATAGCAGCTCTGTGAGGCTGAAGGGCAAGGATAGAATCCCCCTTTAAAGGTAAGAATTTGGCCCAGAGAAGTACAGAGGCCTAGCCTAGGTCACACAGTGACCAGAGTACCCCCAGCCTGGCAGTGCCCTTTGTTGTTCTCAACATCCATGGCTCATAGATTAGAAAGTGCTTTGGAATGCATACCACACACTGCCCACACCCGGAGTGCCCCGACTGAGTCACCCAGGGAGGGCAGTGCTCTGGGTCCCCAGCATGGGACAGAGTTGAAGCAGGGGGGATGCAGGGCTATGGGGGTGGGTACTGGGAGACAAAAGGTGAAGGATCCTGATTTTTAAAATAAGTCTTCCTCACAAGGAGAGGGAATGGACATTCATTATGCACAAGATGCCATGTTCAGAGGCTGGTTTTTGAAAGCTCATAACAATCCTATGAAAGAGACCTGTTGAACTGATCCTGTGCTTATGAAGTGCCAGACACTCTTCTAAATAGAACATTTAACATGAGCTACATCATGGTCCACTTCAAATTGGTAACAGGTACTTAGATACATTTACATCAACCTCATTTCATCCCCCTAGCAAGCATATATGGTAGCAGCTGTCATCACCCCCATTTCACAGATAGGAAAACGGAGGCACGAAGAGGTTAAGTAACTTGCTTGAGGTTATATGCTGCTAAGTAGTGGAGTTCGGATTCAAGCCCAAACAGTCTGGCTCCAGGGTCTTCTCTCCTGTCTTCCTTGCTCCCTGCATGTTCCTCTTTCCACATTTATTCATTGTCAGGACATGCTAGCAGGGAGGGCGCTGACACCTGTCACATATATGCTGCTTGGGCACCGTGCAAAAGTCACTGGTGTTTTGCTCAGTCCTCCTAACACCTATGTGAAGTGTTATCTTCTTGCTTTCACAGAAGCCTAAACCAACTCTGAAAGGTGAATCACATGCCTCAGGTCACACTGCAAGGGCAAGGTGAACTGGGCTGGAGGCCCAGGATCATTTCCCTTCTGGGCAGGCTCTTTCCTGGCAGTCACACAATAGTGGCTGTAGCTGAAATCAGGACTGTGTGTGCAGTTTACACTCTCAGTGGACACACAGGTGCCTGTCAATCTCCACTGGTTGCATCGTGATATCCGTGTGACACATCCTTAATTGAAAGGGAGGGGAGAGGGAAGGAAGCAGTGGGAAATTCATATTTCTGGAAGATTTTGATATTGCAAATGTGCTCTAAAGGAATCCTGTACACACCTTGGCCTTGGGATGAAACAAAGCCCCCCACAATATTAGAAGAAAGTGATCAGAGACAGTGAGCTCTTCTTCTTCCAACCTTCTTCCATGATCAGGGAGGTAAAGCCACTAATAGATGACAGAGAGGACAGGGCTCACAAACTCAGGTGTCTCTGGGATCTTGGTAGGTGGTGCAACGGAGAAGATGAGGCCAGAGGGAAAACCAAATGTGCCTATTGAGTAAGTGGGGGCAAGTGTGCACCCCACCCCTCCCCAACCCTGTGTTCACAGGTGCCAGATTATCAGTGTTAGGCAGATATTTGGGGGTCCACCTGCCAGCTTCTCTGATTTCTCAAGACAAGCTGTAAATTGAAATTTATATGGAAAATCCCCTAAAGCTTAATTAAGGCAGGAGTTTGTTATAAAACATTGTATAGGTCCAAGATGACACATCTGTAGGCTGGTATCTTGAGGGGCACCAATGGCAGTCTCCGAGGTCTTCTCCTTTGGTGTATCAGTTGGCCCTTGTCGGTAACTACACTGACGGGGCTAATGGAGGAACTTTAATCTGATCCCTCCTTACCTCTGTCAGCCCTGGGAATTGAAGAAAACAGGTCCTGTTCCTGCCAGATTATGGCTCCTAAACTGGCCTGTCACTTTCCTAGCAGGGCTGGAGCAGCCTGGGATCTGAGGAGCTGCTCTCGTCCACAGTCTTAAGTGGGATGCAGACCTGGCTGTTGGGTATGGAATCCTAAGTAATGGTGGGATAAACAGGATAGTCCCCTCACTCCTGTAGTAACTGAGATGCACGTCATCCTGGCCGGTAAGATTCTGGTCCATCCGGCTGTCCAGGATCCAAGATCCTCCTGCCTTGTTGCCCTGCAATCCCCAGGGGTCCTCCTGACAACTTAGTCCCGGATGGCTCACCACCATGGTTCACATTCCATCCGGAGGGAAAAGGGGTTGGGGAGACATGTCCTTGCTTTGTAAGGCAGTTATATTCACGTCCCTCCTGCTCAGATCCTATTGGTCATCATTCAGTCTCATAGTCCTATCTAGTTGCAGAAGAAGCTGGGAAATTAGTTTTTCTATTTGAGTGGCCCTATGCCAGGTAAAATATTCTGGAAAATGTCTATAGAAGAAGAGGAGGACAGATATCAAGGGGCAAGTTGAGAACTCAAACACACTGTTCATTACTGATACAAGTCCCTTGGGAAGAAGTCCCATTAAGTTCGTAGGCGCCAGTTTGAAGCCTGCAAGGGAAAAACTCTCTGTTTAGAGAGAATTCCTGGGCAGTGAATAGGAAGGGCCAAACTGGGAAGTTGGAGATTGGGATGGGAAAGAGGCCTTTGGAAATACCCAGGGCTCAGGTCTCTAGGTGCCACTTTTCTGTTTTGCAGAAGTGTGTGGAGCCCCCGTTCCTTGGACATAAGCCAAGAGTTTGTTGAAATCCCTTGGAATGTTCCTCTGGAAATATTAGATATATCCCCTGCCGATGTTCTGCGTGAGGGGCCTGGGGTGTGGATGTGGATGGGATAGGATGGGGAGACAGGAATCAATGTGATAATTTAAAAAGAAAATTTCACAATATCTAAAATTTCCTCTAGAGGGTGGTACTGTTCTCTGAGAACCACTGGCTTAGCCAGATCATGGAGTGGAACCATTCCCAGAGCCACAGGCAATGTCCATCACATCCACTCCAGGCCAGCCTTGACCTACACAACAGGGATACCTGGGCCACCAAGCCTCTGTCTCTGCCCTCATTCACCACTCCACGGCCTAGCTAGACATTCAACAATCACACAAGTAGGCACTCTGTACAGTTGTGATGGTACTAAGAAGGAAAAGCACTAGCAGGTAGTTATTTGCCAAAGGACCCAGCCTATATCAGGAGGCCAGGGACTGCTTCTCTGGGGAAGCAATATTTGAAATGCGGCCCAAGGGATATAGATGGGGGTGGCCCTGCAGAGAGAGAGCAGCACAGGCAGCTGCAAACAGAGGGTACAGCCCACCTCAGAGATAGAAGGGAGCTCGGCATGTCCTAAAAAATGAGAATTCCCTGGAGCGAGCATTCAGGGTCAGGGGCTGAATGGCCTTACCGTCTGGGCAGAGGAAAAGAATCTGGGATATTCCAAGAGCATAGGAGGGCTTTGAGGAGTTTTAGGTAAGGCAGTGATCTGATCCTATTTGTTTTACGATTAACTGACTAAAGTGTGTGTGTGTGTGTGTGTGTGTGTGTGTGTGTATTGCCAGAGTGACTGTGGCCAGTTAGGGGTCACCTGCAGTAACCTGGGCAGAAGAGGAGAGTGGTAGACCTGATGGGGGCGTCTGAAGGCTGTGGGCACTCAAGTGGTACCAAAGTCATGGGAATCAGGAAGAATGACTTGGGTTGCACATGACTGAAATTCTTGACTCAAATATTCTTTAATGATAAATTGTCTTTTGATCAATGCACCTAATTGACTCACCAGAGACAGATGAGTTTTGGGTATAGATGATCCACAGCATCTCCCTGGACCTAAGCAGACTTCACTTTTCTCTCTGGTCTTTGGTCCCTGCTACATCCCAGAGGCTGGTTGGCAAGTGGATCTACGTGCTTCGTTATTCTCATGAAGCAGGAGAGGGAGTTGGGCTTCTCCATTCATAGCATAGAAGCTTCTCCTTTCAGGGGAACAAAAATCGGGTGCATGTCCACTGTTTAACCAATAGCCATTGTCAGGAGATGGACTCAGATAGGGCAAGATCCACCCTGGAGCTGGAAATGGGCATATGCACAGCCAGGTTCTGCTAGGAGGGAGGAAGGGGCTGGATGTTGGGAAGGAACCAAGTGTTCACTACATCTTGAGGGTGAGTGAGAGGGGTAGAGTCAGGAGGAGGAGGGTAGGGTCCAAATAGCTAGAGAAGATTCTGGAGAGGGGGCAGCTCTAGACAGTCCCTCCATAACCATGCTTCATCCCATGGCGAGTTGCTGGCTCCTTTGGGCTTCCTGCTTCTTGAGAGCACTTCCCACTGTGCCTTTAGATCTGGTTGTTGCTATCTGTTGTCTGTATCCCCTGATGGTGAGCATCCTGAGGGCAGGGATATATTGGCCTGGCTCAGCACTGTTCCAGCAAGGGTGAGTGATGATGGGTGTGGGATTCACTTATTCTCTCAGTCAACCATTTGGAAATATTTATGGAAAGACCACTTTGTGCTGGTTCTGTAGCTGAGGAGGCAGCCTCGAACAAACAGATGAAAATCTCTCTTTTGGGCGGCATACTGGGGATTAAACTTAGGGGCACTTGACCACTGAGCCACATCCCCAGCCCTATTTTGCATTTTATTTAGAGACAGGTCTCACTGAGTTGCTTAGTGCCTCGATTTTGCTGAGGCTGGCTTTGAACTTGTGATCCTCCTGTCTGAGCCTCCCGAGCCGCTGGCTGGGATTACAGGTGTACGCCACTGCATCCAGCAATCTCTGACTTCTTTGAACAAATATTCTAATAGGAAAAATGGAAAAGAAATAAGATATATACATACCTAGTGACTGGTGTTTAAAAATTTTGAAAGGGAGAGGAAAAGAGAGGGTTGTAGTCTTAGATTGAGTGGCCACAGAAGGTTTCCTGACAGTGGCTACCTGAGGAAGGGATGGGAGAGCATCACAGTCAGAAGAACAGCTGGCAGAGATCCTGAGGGGTGCTCTCCTCTCCCTGAGGAGTAGCTAGGCGGCTAAATTGCTTGAAGAAGGCAAGACTAAAGGCCAGTGAAGTCAGGCGGGGGTTTGAAGGTCATCAGGTCTGAGTTTTATTCTGAGGGAGCCATTGAATGTCTTTGAGTGAAGGAGTGACACCAGGTGGCGCTGACTGGATAAAGAAAAGCCTGTGGTGGGGACCTAGGGCAGGAGCAGGAAATACGCAGGGAATCTACTGCTATGACTCAGACACTGGCTTCAACCAGGGTAGTCACAATGGAGAATGTAGATGGTGGGATTTTGGACATAGAATTTTTACTTTTTTTTTTTTTCCTTTCTGGTACTGGGGTTTGAACTCAGGGGTGCTTTACCACTGAACTACACCCCAGCCCTTTTTATTTTTTATTCTCAGACAGATTCTCACAAGACCACTGAGGCTGGCCTGGAATGCGCAATCCTCCTGCCTCAGCCTCCTGAGTTGCTGGGTGCGTGCTAACAAGTACGGCTTTATTCTTTCTTTTAAATTTTTTTTTTTTCTTTTCCTTTCTTCTGTCCACCCGCCTTTGGACATATTTTGCAGTAGTAAAGTTAATAGAATTTGTAGTTTTGGTGGCTAGGTGGTTCTTTCTAGAGAGATTAAAAGAGAAAGAGTGGAGACAAAGTGTGGATATCTTCCAAAGGATGTTGCAAAAAGAGAACAATGTGGGGAGAGATTCAAGATGGCAGATTAGAGGAAGGCTGCATTTCCAGTTGTTCTGTGACTTGGGATTCAAACAGTGAGAGTCTTGCTTCTCAGCAAGGTATGATGAAATCCATTTGTTATGGTTTTCATCAAAGCAAGAGATTATCCCAACATGTTATGTCATCCCTTGGAAAGAAAGTATGGAATTCAGGAATGTGAATCTGAAGCAAGCAGAAGCATGTGGCATCTATACTGGATCAGAAGAAGATTCTGTTTTGGGATCACAGTGAAAGGCTTTGCCATGGGGAAGGTCATGAAGTTGTCTTGAAGAAAGGCCCACCAGAAATAAAAATTGCTGATATGCCTTTGCATTCGCCCCTCTGTGAATACCAAAGCACTGTGATTTCCCACACCTTCAGGAGGTGACTGGTATGATGAAAGAAGAATAAAGTGATAAAAATGGGCTGGGGTTACATTTCAGTGGTAGGACACATGCCTGGAATGAATAAACCTCTGGGTTAGAGCCCAGCACCACTAAAAAAGATAAACAAAGTGATAAAGGATTTGAGAGAGAGGGGGGGGGTGTGGTGGGGAATGTGTGTGTGGGGGGGAGTGTAGCAAAGTGGTAGAGGAGGGTGTAGCTCAGTGTGCTTGAGGCCCTGAGTTCAACACATACAGAGAGAGAGAGAGAGAGAGAGAGAGAGAGAGAGAAATTAGTGGTAGCTAAAGGAGTTGTGAGGTCAACAGGGTGTTTATTAAAAGCAGTAACATAATAATGATCCAGTAGACAGAGAAAACTTGGTATTTAGGGGGTGGGTAGGATTGCCAGAGCCTTGTCACTGAGAGTGAGTGGGGATGAGCTCTATTGGTCCTCATTGGTCTTAAGTTCATTTATGAGAATGTAAGAGAGCTGGGAGCAGTGTCCAAGGCTTTTAACCCCAGGGACTCAGGAGGCTGAGGCAGGAGAATCTCGAGTTCAAAGCCAGTCTCAGTAACTTATCAAGATCTTAATAAACTTGCCAAGATCCTCTATCAAAATGAAATATAAAAAAAAGGTCTGGGGCGGGGGGCGCTGGGGCTGTAGCTCAGTGGCAGAGTTCCTGCCTCCCACACAGGAGGCACTGGGTTTGATCCTCAGTACCACATAAAAATAATAAAATAAAGGTATGCTGTCTATCTACAACTAAATTTTTTTTTAAATGGTCTTGGGATTTGGCTCAGTAGTTAAGGCCCCTGGATTCAATCCCCAGTACAAAAAAAAAAAAAAAAAAAAAAAATCTTAAGAGAAACTGAAGGATTTGGAGATAGATGCTGTTGCAGGTCAGAAGAAAGAGCCTAAGGACATTCTCTGTTGAGTAAATAAGCAAACTGAAGGTGGGGATGTATGATTGGCTGTTGTAGGTTTGGGGAGAGAAAAAATTGCTATAAAACAGCTGTCTATGAGAGAGGGAGGCTGTTGGGCTTAGGGAAATGGAGTGTGATTACCCGCAGCAACATGGGTCTACTTGAGTTTGGGATCATGACTATCAAGTGACACCACTCAAGTCTGCCTCATTATTCTCCAACACATTTAGCATTTAGGGTGCGGGTGTGGAGAAGGCAGGGTTGGATGCCACGGGGTTATAGCTCGGCCCTATGAAAATGCTGTATCCCTCAAAATAAGCGGGGAGGGGAGGGAATTGCGATTTTGCTCAGCCAAATGATGCTGATAACTAGTCACCAAATTTAGGTTGAGTAAGGAGGTGAGTACTTGGGAAGTGGGAGAAAACAGACTGCCCTGACCTGTGTAGGTGCTGAAGTGTTGGGATATACAGAGGTGGTCAAGAAGTTTATAAGCTGGAAAGGAACAAGACATCAGGTGAAAGTGTGCTAACGAGGGTCACCCCTCAGGGCTCACGTCATAAGCAACTTTCCCTCCGGTGGGGTAGAGGGCGTAGATTGTTGGGGGTGGGGAATTGGAGATGGAGTCCTGGACTCCAGCAATCGCACTGCGAAGTGAACACTGACCTCCCGACTCGGGGAGACCAGCGACTCTAGATTGTCACGGAGAAAATTCCGAGGCGTGTTCGCAGGGGCTGGAGCTTCGGGGTCTTCTTCTAGCGCCGGTTTCCAGCCATCAGAACAGTCGCCGGGGTAACCCGCTGGAGGGGAGAGGGTCGGCTGGCGAGCGCGGGGGATAAGGCAGGTGGGAGCTGCAAGCTGCACCCGGGCCGAGGCTCCAGGCTACGCTCTCCGGGGCGGCCCGCGCTCGCCGCTGCGCAGACGCCTCCTTCAGCGCTCTATCCAACTTGCTGTTCCCGTGGACTCACTCGCGTCCCGGCTGCCGATTCCGCACCCTCCCGCCCGCACTCAGTCCAGGTTCCCACCCACTCTCCAAGCGGCCCAGCGGCCCTCGAAGTCTGGGTGGGTGGAACCCTGGGCGTTGGAGGGCTGGCGCAACCGTGCTGCTGCGCCGAATTGCGCTCTGTAGCCGAGCGGTGCGCCTCCAGCCAGCTGCGCTCCTATTCCCGCCGTGGGCGGGGACCCTCGCCGAGAGATCGACCCCTGCCCCGCTCCGCCCACCGCCCGCAGGGCGGATCTGGGCAAGGGCCGGAGGGGAGGATCCGCCCAGCGGGTGTCCGGTGTCCTCCCGAGGCTTTTCACCAGGGGTTGGCCACTTTTCCACCGAGACGAAGCGAAGGCGACAGCTCCTTTTCGGCGCGTTTTCCCCGGGAGCAGATCATTTGCTTGGTGGGTGCCTGGATCCTGCGTTCGCGCTCCCGCTCGGTCCGTGCGCCTCTGCGCGCCCGGGGCTGCTGAGCCATGCTGTGCTGCTTGCTGGTGAGGGCCAGCAACCTACCCAATGTGAAGAAGGATGGGCGCAGCGACCCTATCGCCAGCCTGACTTTCCGAGGTGAGAGCCCGGTGGCCGCCGCTTCTACGCTTGGGCACCACTATACCCTGAACCCACTGCTGAGTCTAGGGCCCCGGCACAGGTGCTAACCCTAATCCAGGACAAACTTTGTTCCTCTGTCATCCGGGTCAGAAATCCCAGCCTGAAATTGACTAGGATGAAACGGCACAGTAAATGCCACAAGACTTTGAAATTATGGAAAATCGAAAGTGTCATAAAATGTCAAAGGTTATCACTCTTTTAAGACAATACTCAGAAGGAATAAAGTCGAAGTTCTTAAGGGTCTGAGTTGGAAGATGGGTGCAGAAAGAAGATAGGACTTAGCCACTTAACTGGGCACAGTGTGCTTTGAAAGTTACGCATTTCATTCATTCATTCATTTACTCAGGTATCTTTATTGAATGCTGGCCATATCCAGTCAGCCATCTATCAACCAGGAGGAAGAGAAACAGAATAGGATGGATATGGCCTTTTGAGGAGTGTCTAGGATGTTTTCCCAGATTCAAGGAGCTAATCCCCTATAGGCTTTGACCAGAGAGGGTCTCTGGGACAGAGAAGGAATCACTCCCTTCCTTTCTCTCCAGCTCCTTTACCCTCACTTCAGGCAGATACTCTCACGGGAGGGTGTCTCAGGAGGGGAAAAGGAAGAGGAAGGATCTGTCAAATTTGAGAGAAGGAACAATAGCTGTGAGTCAGGACCCCTGCTCTGCAGAGAAAGATAAATAAGGAGAGAGGGCTTCCTCTTAGCTCGGAGTCATACTTTCTGGCTTTGTGGAATTGAAAATATGTGTATCACAAAAATAGTCAAATGGAGAGAGGACAGGGTCAGGGCTTTTCATGAGGGTTGAAATCAGTGGGAGCACCCAGGGGGCTCTACAGTTCTGACCCATTTTCTCCTCTGTACCCCTAAGTAGCCTCCAAATAATAATGATAGATGAACGACACCATTTAGCAAAGTGAGTTCTAGGTGTAGTTTTTATTCTCTGTTATGGGACATTTTACATTTTTCCTCTTGAAAAGTGTGATTGGAAGCATTCTAGACAATGTAGCCATTTTCATCCATCAGTGACAGACCAGGGTGTTCACTATGCTGGAGCAAATTCAAAGCAAGGTCCTGTGTTCTCCTCGACCATAAATACTGTCTAGGCTTGGCTATATAGAAATTGTGGGACAGGGCTGGGGGTGCAGCTCAGTGGTAGAGCACTCATCTGGCATGTGCAAGGCCCTTAGTTCAATTTCCTGTGTGAATGTGTGCACACGCACACACACACACACACACACACACACACACGCACACACAAATTGTGGGCCCATAGTTGTGAGGAAAAGAAATTCCCTAAGGACACTGAGCCCCTGGGACCACATCAGCCTAGGACTCACATTTGCATTGAAACCCCATTGGATCTGTTTTCATAGCTCTTTCCCTGTTTCTGCAGCAGTCCTGGGGTGGCAACTGTCACGCCCATTCTGCAGATGAGAAAATAGAAAGCCAGGGAAGTCACATGATTTGTTCATGTCAGTGGTCGCCCCAGGGAAGTACCAACTCTTGAGTGGGTACTGCCCTTGAGTCAGGCAGGTAACTAAATCTGTTGAGGCCCCCTTTGGTTGTTGCCCCTGTCCATGGAACCCTGAACAGGTACAACTTCTGGTCTTCCCCAAATCTGTATTCCCTGCATTTTAAAAAGCCTTATTATTTACATTTACAAGCCCTTAGGAAAGCTGGAATATAATAGAACATAACCTCTCCAACTGTTCAGTCTGTCTTTCATAATCAGCTGCGTTACCACCTTCTCCACGGAGGTCTCCAGGGTCGCCCTGGCTGCCTAGTCTCATCTCTGGATGCAGCATTGCCTCATCAGCTCAGCTAGCACATTTACCCCAGCCACCCGTGCTCAGTACTCAGCTCCTCCCCAGGACACCAGGCCACCTTGTTTATTCATTGGCATGTCCTAGTGCTGAGCACACATGGGCCATCAGCAGTGTCTGTGCCTCCTCTGGCTCAGCCTCCAGCCATCCTCCAGATGTGTTTATGCTTGAGAATCACTTGGAGGGTGTTTGAAAAACCAGCTTCTGAGGCCCCATCCATACAGGTGCTCATGCAGCAGGTTAGGAAGGTGAGTTAAAAATCAGCATTTGATATGTACGTGGTGCAGGACATGGTGGAACCACACCTTGAGAAAAATTTGAATCAGAGATGATGTGATAGGTGAAGCCCATAAGCCCCCCCCCCCCCCCCCCCCCCCCCCCCCCCCCGCTACAGGTAGTCACGATGGAGTTTGGGGCTGAGTTGATACCTAGGGAGGGAAGTCATTAGAATCAGACCCAGAACTCACAGAGCTCAGGTGAGGTGTGGTACCCCAGAACAGTATGGGGTACTGTTTATAAAATTTGTTGCCAGCCCCCTCCCCCTCTCCAGGAGCTAAATCACTCTGGGTGGGACTCAGGTGTAGGTGTTTCTGATGAATCTGAGCATTTTGGATGCACAGTCAGCTTAGAAGCACTGAGCCCAACCCCCTGTGGCACAGAGGGGACAGTGACCTGCTTGCATAGAAGCCAGCCTACCCTGTGTGCTTTGTTCCAACATGTAGCCTGAAATGTATGGGCCCGGGCTGGCCTGGCTTTGCTTGCAGTTGTTCCCTGGGCATTCCAGCCTCAGATGAAATTTCAGGACCTGCCTCCCAAAATAGACGATGAGCTGCCCGAGGCTGGACTCTGAGAGCACTCTTTGGCTTCCCTGTCTAAGGAACTCAGGGTAGAGGCTACTCATGAATTCTGGCCGTGTCTTTGTTTTTGTATTAATTAATTAGTTATCTAAAAATGCCATGGGTAACTAGCCATGGTGGATATTTGTGTGTGTGAGCAGCTTTGTTTCCTATAGCATTTGGTCATCTGTACCTCTCTTCTGCCTTGACATTTTCCGTTCTGTAATGTGACTATTTATATCCTTCTAACTCATACATTTGGTTCATTGAAAAATTATTTATTGAGCACCTACTACATGCTTGGTAGTGTTCTGTGTGCTGGGGATGCATCCAAGGACAGAGTCAGATCCCTGGTGCTTTGGAGCCAGATCTGCTGTGCCTCTCACTTGGTGAACTTCTGCTCTATGTCCCCTGCCTTGAGGCCAGGATCCTAGGAGTCGCTGTTTATTTCCCGTCTCACTCATCCCTCAGGGCCTCTCCTGTCTTTCCAGCCTCTCTTCCTCTTTCCCTTTTTTCCCTTCACTCTGTCTCCTGGGCAGGAGCCTGAGGGTTCCTATAGAACCCTCTGTCCTTAGAGAATACTCCTCTTCACCTGTCAGGGCAGGTAGGCTATTGGGGCACTGGCTGGCCTCTCAGAACCTGACTTTTAAAACAAGTGCATAACTTAATATATTGAAAATAGCTTTCTTTCTTTTTTTTTAATAAACATAATAGGTATTCACTATAAGAAGCGGCAAATTCCAGCTGGGCGCAATGGTGCATGCCCATAATCCCAGTGGCTAGGAGGCTGGGGCAGGAGGATTACATGTTCAAGGCCAGTCTCAGCAAAAGTGAGGGACTAAACAACTCAGTGAGACCCTGTCTCTAAATAAAATGCAAAATAGTGCTGGGCATGTGGCTCAGTGGTTGAGTGCCCCTGAGTTCAATCCCCAGTACCCCCTCCCCTCCCTGCTAAAAAAAAAAGAAAGAAAGAAAAAAAAAAGAAATGACAAATTCCAGAAAGACATGAGGCAAAAGTAAAATAGACCCCAAATCCTGCCACTCGCATTAATTTGTAGAAAGTTTGGCATGTTTCATTCAAGATTTTTTTTTCTTTTAAAAAATCTTTAGTTATGAAATTTAACACATAAACAAGTACAAAAAATATAAATGTATAATTTTACATGGTGGTTCTCAGCTGGGAGCAATTCTGTTCTTCAGTGAGAGGTGACATTTGGAAACATCTGGAGACATTTCCGGTAGATGCCACTGGAGAAGTGGGGGTGTTACTAACATCTAAAGGGTAGAGGCCAAGGATGCTGCTGAAAGGTTGCACAGAACAACTCCGCAACACTCACAGCAAAGGTTTTTTGTTTTGTTTTTTTCTTTTTTATTGATTTTTTAAAAAAATAAATGACAGTGGAATGCATTACAATTCTTATTACACATATATAGCACAATTTTTCATGTCTGATTGTAAAAAAAGTATGTTGACACCAATTCGTGTCTTCATACTTATACTTTGTATAATGATGTCTATCACATTCTGCCAACCTTGCTAACCTCCTGCCCACTCCCTTTCCCCCAATCCCTTTGCCCTATCTAGAATTTGTCTATTCCTCCCATGCTCCCCCTCCCTACCCCAACTATGAGTCAGCCTCCTTATATTAGAGAAAACATTCGACATTTGTTTTTTGGGGGGATTGGCTAACTTCACTTAGCATTGTTTTCTCCAACACCATCCATTACCTGCAAATGCCATGATTTTATTCTCTTTTATTGCTGAGTAATATTCCATTGTGTATATATGCCACGTTTTTTTTTATCCATTTTTCCACTGAAGGGCATCTAGGTTTGGCTCCATAGTTTAGCTATTGTGAATTGTGCTGCTATAAATATTGACGTGGCTGTGTCGCTGTAGTATGCACAGCAAAGGTTGTTTGGCCCCCAATACTCACAGTACCAATGTGGAGAAACCCTGCTTTCGTGAATGCACTTTGAATGGAATACGCAGGTAATAATATTCCTGAGGTCGGCCCCACCCTCCACCACTATTTCCTAGACCCCTGCCTTCCTCTCCAGAGGCAATCGCATCCCAGAATTTCCCCCCTCAAATGTTCACATATTTGCATTTTTACTCAAAAAAGGGAATATTATATCAGTACAAGTTCTTCTACATAACCTTTCAAAATGTCTGAAGAATGTTTTATTATATGGGCAAATCATTATTCAATGCCCTATTGATGAATATTCAGGTTACATCACATTTTAAGTATTTTATCCAATTCTTATACTGCTACTGTGAGGAGTGTCCTGGTGACTAAATCTTTGCCTGCATATTAATTATTTTCCTTGGGTAAAGCAGCAGAAATGGAATGCTGTGTCCGAGGTAATAGATGGGCTCGAGGCTTTGCTGCATTTCCCAAATTGCTCTTTTGGAAGTCTGTACCAACTCTACCCTCTGCCAGTCAAGCATGAGGGCTTCTTTTCTTTTTTTAACACATACTAACTGTCCAAATTAATGCATTTCACTGTGGCATTTCTGTACATGCATATATTGTGCACTGATCATGTCTAACTTCCCTTCTGTCCCCTCTCCCCCTTCCCTGCTGGTCCCCTTCCCAGTCTCTAATAGTTCCTCCTCTAGTTTCAGGTCATTTTTTGTTTTATTTTTTATTTTTAGTTTCCACATTTAGGGAAAAAAACATGCAATACTTCTCTTTCTGTGTCTGGTTTCTCTCTCTCTCTCTCCTCCCTCTCTCTCTCTCTCTTAGTTGTAGATGGACACAGTATCTTTATTTATTTATTTATTTATTTTTGTGTGGTGCTGAGGATGTAACCCAGTGCTTCACATGTGCAAGGCAAACCCTCTACCACTGTACTGCAACCCCAGCCTCTGCCTTATTCCTCTTAACATGATGTCCTCCCATTTCCCTGAAAATGGTAGGATTTCATACTTTTTAAGAGATGAATATTATTCCATGTGTATACCTACTATATTTTCTTTATTCACTCATCTGTTGATGGGTACCTAGGCTGTGAATACTGCTGCATTAAACGTGGGTATGCAGGTATGTTTTGTATGCTGACTTCATTTCCTTTGGATATTTATCCAGGAGGGAGCTAGGTGGAGCATACAATAGTTCTATTTTTAGTTTAGTGGGTTTTTTTTTTTTGTGTGTGTGTGTGGGGGTCTGGTACCAGAGATTGAACTCAGGGGCACTCAACCACTGAGCCACACCCCCAGCCCTATTTTGTATTTTATTTGGAGACACGGTCTGACTGAGTTGCCTAGCACCTTGCTTTTGCTGAGGCTGGCTTTGAACTTGTGATCCTCCTGCCTCAGCCTTCCGAGCTGCTGGGATTACAGGTGTGTGCTACAGTGCCTGGCTTAACTTTCAGTTTTTTTGAGAACCCTTTAAGCTGTTCTGCAGAGACTTGCACAAATGTACACTCCCACGAACATTGGATGAGGGTCCTTTTTTTCTTCACATCCTCCGTGGGGGCTTATTTTCTTTCTTTCCTTTTTTTTTTTTGTTGTGGTGCTGAGGATTGAACCCAGGGCTTTGTGCACGTGAGGCAAGCACTCTACCAACTGAGCTACATCCCCAGCCTGGGGCTTATTTTCTTTCCTTTTTATTGGCATATATTAATTTTACAGAATATAGGGTATCATTATGGCATTTTCCCACATGCAGAAAACACAATTTGGTTGGCTTTAGTCCCCAATACCTCTCCTTACACTTCCCTCCTCCCTCTACCCCAGTGGTCTTCCTTCTACCTTAATGACATATACCTTTTTTCTTTTTTTTTTTCCCCTCTAGCTTCCACATATGAGAGAAAAAGAAATAAAACACTGTCTTTCTAAATCTGGCTTATGTCACTTAACATGATTCAATGAGGGTTCATTTTCTTAAAATCATCTTTCACAGTGTCCTGAGGTTCAATTAGTATTCATGCTATTTCAACATTGCCTATTAGTTTTTATTTCTCATTGAGTTATTTTTATTTTTATTTATTTATTTATTAAATAACTTTATTTCATTTATTTATTTTTATGTGGTGCTGAGGATTGAACCCAGGGCCTTACACGTGAGAGGTGAGCACCTACCGCTGAGCCATAACCCCAGTCCCGGAGTTATTTTTTAATTTGTCCATTTGGGCTATTTGCTTCTTAATTAATTGCAAGTGCTCTTTACATATTAGAAATATTAACATTTTGTCATAGGTGTTTCCAGTATCTTCCTCAGTTAATTTTATTTTATTTGACCAACAAAAATGGTATAGAAATATCTTCCTCAGCTGTAACGGACCTTTCAGTTTAAAGACTACCCCTCTCAAAGTGCATTTCATTATAGACAGTATATCTACTGCCCACTGTCCTTCCTGGCCACTTCTTCCCTGTCTGGTGTGGTTCCAGCAGGTTTAGAAAGATGAGGATGGGGGATTCTTGTGGGTAAGAAGAGCAGTGCTTTGCTGGTAATGGGGGGGGGTGACAGCCACCTAGGTCGGGGGTGCACAGGCTTGAGTCCTCAGATGATGTGGCAGGTGTCAGAATCCACCTACCCTTTGGTTTGGGGTATCTGTGCCAGGAGGTGAAGCAGACTGTCCTTCAACAGAAGCCAGGTCTGCTTTCTCTCCTTTCAGCTGCTCTTGCTCTCTAGTTATCTTTGGATACTTGAATATCTACCACTTTCTTTGTCTTAATGGGTATTCTACTGGGGTGTCAAGGGAGTGTCCTGTGCAGAGCAAGCCCTCAATGAATATTTGTGGGATGAATGAGGGACTTTCCCTCAAGGCAGCCTGCAGGATCTAAAGGTCCTCTGCAACTTCTGAGGAGTGTAAGACCTGTCACTCCATGAGGACAGAAGCCGCCATCCTTCTCACTGTATCTGGGAGTCTAAAAACTCCCATCCTCCCTCCTGCTTTCTGCCTCTTTCTAGGTAGAAATATTCTCCACCTTGACATTGGCTGGTAGATCCCAGGACACCTCCCCTGGACTTTTCAAAATGTTGTGGCAAAATGCCCATCACATAAAATTTCCCATCTTAGCCACTTTTTAGGATACAGTTCAGTGATGTTAACTATATTCACAGGCCTGGGGGTGTAGCGCAGTGGTGGGGCACATGCTTACTATGCACGAGGTCCAGGACACTGGGTCCTGGATTTTTTTTTTTTTTTTTAATTCCTAAGCTTTTCTATACTGACCTGTATGGTTTATTTTCCCTCTGCTTTCTCTGGATGTTTTTCTAAAGCCAAAATCAAACAAATTCACAAACAAATAAAAAATCCCCGTAAAACAAAAGACAAAAAAAAATCATATCGTTGTTCAACCATCAGCACCATCTATCTCCAGAATTCTTCCTCTTTCCCAACTGCAACTCTGAACTCATTAAACACTAATCCTCATGCCCCCTTCCCCCAGCCCTGGCAGCCACCACCCTACTTTGTCCCTATGATTGTGGCTACTCCAGGTACCTCATTTAAGTGAAATTTTGCCTTTTTGTGGCTGGCTGCGTCATTCTGTCTGGAAGAATACCCCCGCACTTCAGCCTGATCTTCACAGATGATGCCGAAACCCAGTTTTGCCAAGCAGGTTGGGAGAGGGTGTAGCTCCCTCCCTCTCCCCCAGAGTGAACTGTGAGCACCTGAGTCTGTTAAATGTCACACATAAAACCATGTCTCAAGGGGTTGGGGTTGTGGCTCAGAGGAAAAGCGCTTGCCTAGCATGCGTGAGGCACTGGGTTCGATCCTCAGCACCACATAAAAACTAAATTAAAGGTATTGTGTCCACCTACAACTAAAGAATAAATGTTTAGGAAAAAAAAACATGTCTCAAGGTTAAAAGTAATTCTTAGGGACAAGACAGGTCTAAATTCATGATGCTGGAACTATTTTTCTCATTCTCCTTCTTCTTTTGAAATTAGAACACTTTTTTATAAACAATTCCAGAATATAAACTGATTTTGTATCAAGATTCTTTGAAACTTTTAAACCTATATGTAACCTAAGCTTATTATTATTTTCATTTTCTACTTTGCAACCCAGCAAATACATGACAAGTTAGATAAAACAAAAAGAGAAAAAAAATCTAAATTGCTTTATAGAAAAAAAATCAATGAGCATAAAAATACCTGGCTCAAACCTAAAACAAAACCCAACCAAGAAACAGATGATGTAAAGTTTACTAATCCTCTAACTTAAAATAAATGGAAAATAATTCCACCATGATAGCAATTTGATGAATAAAAGTAGAACTACTGTCCTGGAGGGAAATTACATTTTATGTAAGAAAAATGTAATAGTGCTTTTAGAAAATGAGGAAAAAGTTATTTCCACGTTGGGGGGCAAGCATGCTACACACTTCATGTTGACTTGACCTAGAACTTAAAGCATCTGTTCACATATGAAAAGTGAGAGGGACATGAACATTGTAAAACACAGCTTCTCAATTATTTTTTTCTATTTAACCTCAAGAGAACCAACTACAGAGCTTCGGAATCCCAGGACAGGCTGGTGCCAAAGCAACTCCTCCTCTGTCCTTTCTTTTCTATGTTTTTAGAGAGGTGACATTTTTTTTTTTTTCTGCTCAATTCCCAAGCCTTTCTGTACTGACCTGTATGGTTTATTTTCCCTCTGCTTTCTCTGGATGTTTTCCTAAAGCCATTTTCTCAGGACTTTTCCTCTGATGCCTGGGCTGTCCCTCCTCCGGTCTTCTCTGCCATCCTCTGGGTGCCTTTTCCTCTTCTGACGTGTCTGGGTATGGCTGGCTTGATGGATACTGGGACTGATTCATAGGAGAGGAGCTTGTGAACCAGGTTCTGTGCTCCATGAACCACAGCTGTGTTCTGCTAAGGTTCATGGGCACTGGTTTCTCTGAGAAAGAGTCCCTGCTGAGTTGGCAGTAGCTCAGAGTCTAGTCTCAGTCTACTGTCATGGACTGGTAACCACAGAGGTTGAAGGGTTTTCCGCTTTTTGTAGGTTGGTCTGGAAGGTTCCAGACTGGGGAGTCTTTGATCAAAGTTTCTATACCTGGATCTGGTTACCAACCTCTTCTCTTTACCTACCGGTTTCCAAATAGTTCTCTCTCATCTTTCTGAAAGAAGTCTTTGACTCTAAGCCTCTGGCTTTCTTTACTAAATCTCCAAGTCCATCTTTTTTCTTTTTTCCCTATTGAGGACTTAACCCAGGGGTGCTTTATACCTGAGCTACAACATCCCCAGCCATTTGGAGACAAAGTCTTGCTAAGATGCTCTGACTTGCCTCTGCCTTGTAATCCTTCTGTTTCAGCCTCCCCAGTTATTAGAATCACAGGTGTGTACCACCTTGCCTGCCTACCCCCAATCCTTTTTACTTTTAATTTTGAGACAGAATCTCACTAAGTTGCTGAGGCTGGCTTTGAACTTGTGATCTTCCTGCCTCAGCCTCCTGATTCCCTGGCATTATAGGGGTGTACCACCATGCTGCCTGGCTTCAAATTCATCTGGAAAATAGTCTTACTACTTCTGTGAACGCTTCATTAGGTGGACAAAAGGGAATTCTCCATATTAGGCTGAGAACTTGGTGAGAAATCTGATGGATGGTATTTACTCTTTAATTGTTTCAGTTTTTTGGCACAAACTTTCCTCAAACACTGAGACTGTGCCTCAACCAGGAAGCTCAAAACCATGACGCAGCTGGGCGTGGTGGAGCACGCCTATGATCCCAGGGGCTCAGGAGACTGAGGTAGGAGGATCTTGAGTTCAAAGCCAGCCTCAGCAAAATTGAAGCACTAAGCAACTTAGTGACATCCTGTCTCTAAATAAAACATAAAAAGGGCTGGGGATGTGGCTCAGTGGTCCAGTGCCCCTGGTTTCAATCCTGGGTAACAAACAAACAAACAAACAAACAAAACAAAACAAGAAGAAACCATGATTCAGAGATTATAAAATCTATTTTTGTCCAGTACTATTTATCTCATAATGTAAAATCTATTATTATTCAAACTGTGTGCACTACTCCAAGATGCCATTTATAAAAGTATCGTTCAAGAGTTGTCTTTGGGGCTGGGGCGCTTGCCTAGCATATGTGAGGCACTGGGTTTGATTCTCAGCACCACATATAAGTAAATAAATCAAACAAAAATCCATCAAAAAAAAAAAAAAAAGAGTCATCTTTGTTCATTCAGTGGTATCTTTTTTGACTCAGGGGCCAGTGGCCACAATTGTCCCTATCTGGTCAGCACCATGGGCCAGAGTAGAGGCTGTGGTGGAGGTGGCCTGGACATGGCCAAAAGTCTGGGGTAACAGCTGCTGTTGTCTTAACTGTTTCCTTCCCTTGGTGTCTGTAACTCATGTGATGAGTGCCAGACTCATGTCCCTTTTCCTTCTTGCTCCTCTTTGGGGTAGTATTGCCCATAAGCAACCCCTTCTTAATGTCACCCAGAGGGTCCCAAGTGGACTCTTCTAACCAGGACCCTGTGAAATCTCATTTCAGGCTCTTGTTTCCCTCAACTTTAGGAAAGGCAGGAAATGGAAAATGGCTCTGAGACACTTAGCCCAGGGCTTGACACACACACACACACACACACACACACAGCTCAATTATGCCGGCTGGAGTCACCAGGAAGCGAGATTCCGAGTGGACGACTCCAGTGAGGGTGCAGCTGGAATTTTCCAAGTTACTCCTGTAGGTCACACAGGAAGCTGATCTGTGGCAGGGGAGGGGAAGTGGACACTTGGCTTGCCTCTATGTCCCCCAGAACCCTATGCTGTAGACACTCTAGTTCTTATCTCACCAAGGCCTACAGAGTGGTGAGCTCTACTCTAGGTCACTCCCTAGTGGCTACCATTGAATGACTCCAGGGTCAACTTCAACTGGAGCCACAGCCTCATGGCCCACAGGAGGACTCAGAGAGGTTCAGCCCCGACAGGCCTACACCAGCATCGAGAGAATAACTGGTGCCCCTTCCAGGACACCTTCCCTGGAGCCACGGGGCCTCCTTCCCTCCCTTCATCTGTTGAGGATTCAGGAAGGCTTCTGGGGTGCCCCAGGAACAGTGCTCCATCCTCTGGTGAGAAAGTGAGTCTGCAGCCAACGTCAGAAAGAAAAGAGCCCTCACTCAGCACCTGCTCACTGTGCATGTTGTCATGTGCTAGGGTCACTGCATGAGTGAGGTGTGGTGTCTGTCCTCGGGAACTCACAGCCTGGTTGGGCTGTTATTCAACTGTTATCCAGCCCCTGTGGGCCCAGCTGGCTTCGAGAGCACCCAAGAGAGTCTGGGAGTCCAGGGAGGCTCATCAGAGGAGACAGCTGAGCTGGGCATTGAAGAATCAGGAGTCTACTGGCTGCATCAGAGGGCAGCATAGAGGGGAGGGAAGGGGCAGTGAACTCCCACGTGAAGGGTTCCCAGGGTGCTGGGCCCCTGGCATATCCTATCTCTCTCTCTCTCTCTCTGGTACCAGGGATTCAACCCAGGGGTGCTTAACCACTGAGCAACATCCCCAGTCTTTTAAATATTTTTTATATAAAGACAGAGTCTTTCTGAGTTACTTAGGCAGATTTTTTTTTTTTTTTCTGTGGTGCTGGGGATTGAACTCAGGGCCTTGTGCATGTGAGGCAAGCACTCTACCAACTGATCTATACTCCCAGCCCATCTGAGTTACTTAGGGCCTCACTAAGTTGCCGAGGCTGGCTTTGAACTTGCGATCCTCTTGCCTCAGTCTCCTGAGCTGCTGAGATTACAGCCTTGCATCACCACTCCCAGCACATCATATATATGTTTTTAATATTCACAACCCTTTGTGGAGGTGCCATTATGATTTTACATATGAGGAAAAACGAGGCTGCAATGTTAAATGAATTTCCCAAGATTCTTTGAGCAGCTCAGAAAGGTCAAAATCCTTTTCACAGTAACAGGAAATGAGAGTAGTTGGCATTTGCATTGATGGCCGCAGGCAATATAAAGTAAAACACCCCATGCCTCCACACTCATCAAGACCTGGATGGCAAACGGTACCGGCTGTATTCTTTCTATCCTAAGTATTTAGTTAAAAAAGAAAAAAGTCAGTTTCATTTAAGAATGTCTTTGATGAACCAAAAATCGTTAATGCTAACCTTCAAGGACACGTGTTTTTAATATTTTGGGAGGTGAAGTAGGAAGCCTGAGTAGCTCACTTCTGCACACACAAACAATGACAATTGCCAAGGGAAAAGCACTTCAGTGACTGCTTGAGTTATAGGCTAAACTAACCACTGGTTAATTGGCCTAGTTTTCTTCTTTAAGGTTTCTATATTTTCCAAGATTTATTTATTTATTTATTTATTTATTTATTTATGTGCTGGGGATTGAACCCAGGGGCGATTAACCACTGAGCCACATCCCCAGCCCATTTAATTTTGAGACAGGGTCTTGCTAAGTTGCTTAGGGCCTTGTTAAGTTGCTGAGACTGGCTTTGAACTTGCCATCCTCCTGCCTCAGCCTCCTGAGCTGCTGGGATTACAGGAGTGCACCACTGTGTCTGGCTGTTTATTTTTTCATGGAATACTATTTTTCCTGGAAAGAATGATTGACAAACTATGGTTATTCAGACTTGCATATTCGGTAGATAAATTCTTGAAAATGAACAAAGCCAGCCTGCCACTTCAAGAAGAATAGCTAACATGTATCTCTTCTGCCAGTTGCAAAGTTTGAACTTTCAAGCAAAAAGTGGAATTTTAGAAAGCTTGTATTTTTCAGCTTCTCAGTACGTACACCTTTCTGGTGACGTTAATGGTGATATTAATGAAGGTGATGTTTTTGGTATCGCATAATGAAATGTGTCAGCATTTGGAAGATCTGCACAACTCAATGAACAAAATTTTTTCCAAATGACGGATGTAGATGTTACAGAATCATGAATGGGTAAAAGATTCATTCAAAGTGCAAGGTAGAATAATTAGTTGTAATGTAACAGGGAACAAAATGTTCAGTGATCTAGTTTCATGTTTCACATTGCAACTTACCTTTAAGAAGTTCAAGAGATACTACTTAATGAGTTTAGATGTGGTTTCAATGGATATTCACAGTTACCCAAAAGTTCATTAAAGTATGTGCCTCCTTCCAGCTACATCTCTGGCTACATTTTCTTCATAGATATTGACCAACATGTCAACAAATTGGATGTAGACGTAGATATGATAATCCAGCAACAGTATTAAGGAGATTTATAAACATGTAAAAACAGTATTACTTTCCTTTGCTTTAGAAGTTACAACTATTTTTCAAAGAAATATGTCACTTATATTAGCATGTATTGGGTGTCTCATTATATTAAATTAATTGCTAAGTAAATATCTTAAATGCCTTAGTTTTAATTTCTATTGTAGTAAAATTGGATAGATGTGAATCCCGTAGATCAAAGCTCTTTGGAGTTCACAATCATTTTGAAGAGTGACATCTTGGGACCAAAAAGCTTGGGAACTGCTGCCCTACGGAATCACAGCCCCTGGTCTCTTGCTGGGTCAAGCAGGTGCATTCCTATCTCTGGTAATCCACGAAGAAGGATTTTGGACAGAGTTTCTGGCCACCCTCCTGGAGGGGCCACCCAGTAGACTGATAGGCTCAGGTGAGGAGATTCCCTAAGTCTAGTAGGACACCGTGGAATGCGTCTTACTGTATCCATAATGGAATCATACAATATATGGAAGGATTTTTTTCTCTTCTCTCTATTTTTATTTGTTCTAATTAGTTACACATGACAGTAGACTGCATTTTGACACATCATACATAAATGGAGTATAACTTCTCATTCTTCTGGTTGTACATGGTGTAGAATCATACCTGTCACATCAGTCATAGATGCACATAGGGTAATAATGTCTGATTTATTCTACTATCCTTCCTAACCCATGCCCCTTCCCCTTCTTTCATTCCCCTCCATCTAATTCAAAGTACTTTCCCTAGCCCCTCCCTTTATTGTGAATTAGCATTTGCACATCAGAGAAAATATTGGGCCTTGGGTTTTTTTTTTTGGATTGGCTTATTTCACTTAGCTTGTTATTTTACCATTTACCAGCAAATGCCATAATTCCATTCTTCTTCAAGGCTGAATAATATTCCACTGTGCATATATACACCACATTTTCTTTATCCATTCATCTGTTGAAGGGCACCTGTGTTGGTTCCATAGTTTAGCTATTGTGAGTTGAGTTGCTATAAACATTGATGTGGCTGCATCACTGTCGTATGCTGATTTTAAGTCCTTTGGGTACAAACCAAATAGTGGGATAACTGGGTCAAATGGTGGTTCCATTCCAAGTTTTCTGAGGAATCTCCCTACTGCTTTCCAGATTGGTTCCATCAATTTGCAGTCCCTCCAGCAATGTATGAGTGCACCTTTTCCCCCATATCCCTACCACAATTATTATTGCTTGTATTCTTGATAATTGCCGTTCTGACTGAAGTGAGATGAAATTGTAGAGTAATTTTGATATGCATTTCTCTAATTGCTAGAGATGTTGAACATTTTTTCATATATGTGTTGATTGATTGTAGTTCTTACTCTGGGAAGTGTCTGTTTATTTCCTTATTATTGGGTTTTTGTTTTTTTGGTGTTAAGTTTTTTGCATTCTTTATATGTCCTGGAGATCTAACTGTGGTGCAAGTGGCAAAGATTTTTGGAGGTAGGTATTTTTTCAAAAGAGAAATGAAACATTTTCTAGGAAGATTGTTGATTTTTAGAACCAGAAAATTTGCATAAAAACACTTTAAAAAGTCAGGAATGACAATAACAAACTCATTAAGAAGAATCAGTCTGGGCATTTTCTTTTAAAAGCATCCTTCTGCCCAGGCTGCTCTTTGGTAGTTCCAGAGCTGGAGGAGAAGTTGTACAATTGCACTGGTGGGATTGGCATCCCTTGGTGGGCTTCTCGGGGAATCTGTTGGTTTTGTGAGATTTCCTCTGGCAGCTGAGCTACAGTGCTGAATGGATCCAGCAGCTGCACCTACCAGGGTGGAATGAGCAGGGTGCGATGTGTCTCTCCATTTTCCCTTTTGTGTCTCCCTCAGGGGTGAAGAAGAGAACCAAAGTCATCAAGAACAATGTGAACCCCGTGTGGAATGAGGTATGTGTGTGTTTTTATCCTATCCCCTCTCCTTTTCCTCCTCCTCCTCCTCCTCTTTCTCTTCTTCTTCTTCCTCTCTTCCTCCCTCTGTCTCTCTGTCTCTCTCTGTCCTGTCTGTCTCTGCAGGACAAGTTAGGGGCTTTGGCAGAGGTGGCTTTTCTCAGTGGTGTCCTACAGGGGCTGGTTGTCCAGAATTCTAACCAAAGTCTCCTGATGGGGTCTTGGATGCACCAGGAGCCTTTGCTGTGGGGCAGGCTGAGGAGTCTCTGGCAGGGCTACCTGACATGGCACTACTAAGGGCGTGGCTTTTGAATGAGCACAATCTTGGACTCTGAGGACCCTGCAGGGTTACATGGCATGTTTCCAACTATGCTTTTGACCTGTTTTGCTGGCATGAGTTGGAATTGAGTTGGACCATGGAAGAGTGGACCACGAGAGTGTGGCCTCCTCTTCTGTTGCTTTCAGCTCTCACCATCACCTCTGAGGCTCTGGAACTCTGATATTCATTCATTCATTGGTGCATCCAACCATCCACCCACTATCTATGCATCCATCCATCCATCCATCTATCCATCCACCCACCTATCCATCCACCTATCTATCCATCCACCCACTCACCTTCTTGAATGTATGCATGAACACAAACCAGACAGTCTCTTCTCCTGGGAGCCACAGGTTAAGATATCTTTTCTTCTAGGGCTTTGAGTGGGACCTCAAGGGCACCCCCCTGGACCAGAGCTCTGAGCTTCACGTGGTGGTCAAAGACCATGAGACCATGGGGAGGAACAGGTGAGATGGGGGCTCCATGGCTTGAAAGCACAGGTAGGTCAAGGTGTATGTAAACTCCAGAATCTGGGCTGGAGAGCTGGTGTTTGAGTTCAGCATTGATTCACTGGGGACCGCCTCTCCTGGGCCAGAAGAAGTGGTCCTCAGTAGATGCTCGGAACAAACTCAGCTCTGGCCTCAGGAACATGGCCGCGGGTACAGCTGAGAGCTGCCCAGGTTGCAGGGGAGAGAAGATGGGCTTGAATCAGGTGACCCCAAGTTTTTTCAGATAGCGTGTTCATGTGCCCCAGGAGCAGGGAGGAGAAGGCTCCCTGTCTCTTGCTCCAGCCCAGAGGCAGGTCCTCCCTTCCCCCTCCTCATTCCCTCCCTTCCCAGGCTGGGCTGGTGAGGGCGGGCAGGCAGAGCGAGGCTGCAGCTAGTGGAGCACCGTGGAGGAGGGCTTTGTAGAAGACACGGGACTGAAGGTGAGATTTGTGGTTTAGAAGACAGAACAGTATTCATGGGCAATACAGACTGGTATTTCTCTGCGGCAGGTTTCTGTTGAGTTCTTTCATGTACCTGGTGGGGGAAGGGTTTCTGGGTAGGGGAACTTGCAGGAGGAAAGTCATGGTGGCAAGACAGGCAATGAATGTCACCTCTGCCATTGAGCTCCTGAGTCTTCCTGTATTTGCTAGTGGGGGGAATGGGCAAGACCAACCCACCTTGCTCACTGATGGAGCTGGGGATTGTGGTGTGTTGGACTGGGAGACTGGGAGACTGCAGAGTGACAAGCCTTGCTCACTGGGGAGGGGTTCAGTGGTCCCTGATGGGTATGACAGGGGGCCACTGTGTTAGAGCCAGCATAACGCCTGGTACTGTTTGCTGATGTCTGAGACCAAGGCGCAGGCTTGGGTTTGCTGTTCTGTGACCCATTCACAGGGGAGCCTTTGTCTGGGAACTGGGTCAGCGTAGCCAGTGTCTGAGGCCTGGAGGCTGACTATGTCTTCCTGTGATATGGGAGAGGAGGACTAGGGAGGATCGCAGGTGGCCAAACACCCAGAAAGTTTGAAATCTTAAAAATATGGAAGAAAAATCCTACACTGCTGTGTCTTTGTAGCACCTGGGGCTTATAGATTCCAGCCCCATGGCACAGGGGGCGGGTGGGAATCAGTTCAGGTTAAGCTACCTTGCCACACAGAGACTGTGGAAGATGAAGTGGCCTCCAACAAACCTAGATGGCAGACATTGGGCATTCCTTGAAGGCTTCCTGAAGGAGGCCCACATTGACTTGGAGTTGGGGCAGGCTCTGGAGAGGGTATTCCAGTGTGGATGTGTGGAGGGCAGCCTGGCTCAGGCCTTATGGTGTGTGTATGGAGGTCTGTCTCATGACATATGCAGCCCTTTGAGGAGGGGGAAGTGGGGCTGCACTGGGTCTCCAATGCCAGGCTGGGGATCTCGACAGTAAGACCACCTAGCTGATGCTTACCAAACGCTTGGCAGAGTACCTGGCCCTGTGCTAAGCCTTATAGACAAGATCCTTTTCCATCACTGAGGGACTACTACTATGATCATCTTCATTACAGGTGGGGAAACTGAGGCTCTGAGAGATTGGTCAGTTTCCTCAAAAGCTGGTGCTGGTGGATCTGTGATTGGAGGGCAGGTCATCATGACCGGATCATAATCCTTGAACCCTGCGCCTCAGGGGATTCTGGAAGCCCCAGGTGGTTTCTGGGCCCATCTGGAGAATTCATTTCCCCCAGTGATGCTGGAATTGAGGGTTTAGTGAGGGAAAGGTAGATAGGTTACAGCAGGGCATGCCAAGGAAATGCACGTTTTATTTTCACAATTATGTTCCGTGTTATTATAAGCTATCGGGGGCTTGTTTTCTCAGACCACAAAGACAATGTGAGAGAAGGGGCTATGAACATATTTTTATTCAATTCAAGGATCAGGCTGAATCCTCAGAATGACGGTAAGCCAGGGTCACACATAGGCTGTGGGTCATGTGTCACATAGAGGGGGCTGGGTGCATTGAACCTTGCGGCCTTCCTACTGGCCCTCATGGATGCCTTTTAGATCCTGGGGGTAGCTGGCTCCCTGAGAATCAGTTCCCCATGACCAAGTCACTGCAGGTCAGTTTTGAGATCAGTTCCTCAAATTGCAAAACAGCTAAAGTTACCGAACTTAACAATTTACTTATAACTATAAATACAGTTAAATTTATATAGTAAATTATTACTATTGGTATAATTTTTCATACCCAAGCACTTACTTTAATTTTGTAGTTTAAGCAGTTAAAAATTAAATTGCAATTACACTAAATTAAAATGTAGTTATATCCATAAATATCTGAAGAATATGAGAAGCTGTCAAAGCAACGTTGTCCTGGAAGAATGTAATAGGCACAAATGGGGTGAGCAGCCTCCACAGCAGTTTGCTCGACAGTCCAGTGCCTGGGGGTGTCCCCATCTGGAGCAGCAGGAGAGCAGGGTCCTATGATTAGATGGAGAAGTACTTTCTCAATTAAAAAAAAAAAATCAGAGCCTTGAAGCATGAAAAATTCTAAGACTGTCAAAATGAGAAACATTCCAGGAAGTGACAAGAGCAGCCACAGGACATTTTAAATATTGAAAGAAAAGGGAGAGAGTTCAATGAACTCAGTTCAAGGATCCTTTGACACTGAACGCCCACTCACTGCCTTCAGGCCAACACTGTCCATTCAGGAGGTGATGGTGACTGTAGTCATCCAGTTGTCCTCAGACCTCCGGTGGGTTTCAGCGAGGGCCCACGGAGTTCCCGTGGCCAGCCCCTTCACTGCTGGGATTCCTGGGTGGGTCCTCCCTGGGCCTTCTTCCAGCAGGGGCTCAGGGACCACAGCAGTACTTCACTCATCTGTCTCCACCTCATCTCTGCTCCCTCTTCCAAACCTCCATCCTCCTCCACTTACCTCCATCTGTGTTGAGAGTCCCCTCAGCGCCTCCCTCATTCTTTGTAACCACTTTCCACACCTTTTGTGCACAAGTCTCTTGCTCTTCTCCTTTTCTTTCCAAACCCCCTCCTCTTTTAATTCATTCTCTCCTTCTCTTCCCCCTTTTCCATCCCACTCCTCTTTTCCTCTGGCTTCTGGGGCATTTGGGACTTCTGTCTTTTCTTCAGTGATCACTGGCAGTTTTGGGGTGGCCTCCTTAGATCAGGTCTGCTGGGCTGGAGTGGGATCGTGGGAAGCACTCCATTCATTCATATCTCAGGAAGGGGACCTTAGTCTTGGAACTGTCTCAAGGCTGTTTAATACCCCCTCTACCCACCCGTGGGGCAGCCCCAAGCCTGAGCGACCCTGAGCCAGCTTCAGGGCTGGATTAACTTTGTGTGGCCAAAAATCAGGTTTCAAATGCTCATAAAAGGAAGCTCTGCTCCTCTGGATGGAAGACACTGAAGCAATCCAGCTGGAGGATCTCGAATCTGGTCCTGGGCTGCCCTGGACACTTCCTGTTTACTCTGGGCCTTTCTGAGAGGAGGAGACATGATCCTGGTCTCTGACCGAGTGTTTGGGCCTGTGGGATGTTCAGCTCCGAGGCGCTGATTTCTAGTTCAGAGCAGGGGTGTCCGACTCCCCAGGGGCTGGGCCTTTCCCCTGTGCTGCTGGACTGAGAGCCACCCAATCCCGATTCCAGACTAGTTCTCCCCAGTAGAACTTTCTGAGGTTATGGAAACGTCACATCTGAGTGGATTAGGGAAATGGAGGAGCTGGGTCTTCCAATTGTATTTCATCTTAGTGACTTTGAATAACGCCATGTGTCCAATGGCTACTGTATTTAGACAGGGCAGCTCTAGATTTTTTAGAACAGTGTTCTAACCCTGGCTGCCTCTTAGAATTACCTGGGAATTTAAAAACATACCCATGTCTGAGCTCCACACCAAATAGATCAAACAAGATGCTTCAGTGGGGCTGCAGGCATCAGGGCTTTTGGAAACTGCCCACAGGAGGCCAGGGTACGCCCAAGGTGGAGAACCCATGGAGTTAGAGCCACGCTGCCACTTTGAAAAGGAATCGCTTTCAATTTTGTTCATGGATAAGCTGAGGAATAGATATAAGCAGTTATTCTCGTAATTACTTGAATATGCAATCACCATAAAATTGTTAAAATAAACAAAACAATAAGTACTAAGATAAACTAAGTAAAAACAATAACAAACAATGCATAATTATTTAATAAAATGATTTTAAAAATATAAATAAAAATATATTTTTTTGGTACAGGGGACTGTCGCTTAACCACTGAGCCATATCCCAGCCTTTTAAAAATATTTTATTTAGAGACTTTTAATATTTTATTTAGAGACTGAGTTGCTTAAGGTCTTGCTAAGTTGCTGAGGCTGGCTTTGAACTTGTGATCCTCCTGCCTCAGCTGCTAGAGCCACCGGGATCACAGGTGTACATCACTGTACCCAGCATAAATATTAAAAGAAAGCTGAAACTAAACATGGTAAAATTGTTAGAGAAATGAAAAATAGAACAAAGAATCCTGCTGGTAACTAAACCCTGATATATGAAAATGAGACTTATTAAAATACAGTTCCAGGGGCTGGGGTTGTGGCTCAGTGGTAGAGCGCTTGCCTAGCATGCGTGAGGCCCTGGGTTCGATCCTCAGCACCACATAAAAATAAATGAATGGAATAAAGATATTGTGTCCAATTACAACTGAAAAAAAAAAAAAAAACCAGTTCCATAAAAGGAGCTCAAAATGTCAGGGAGTGAGTGATATTTGATAAAACTGGATGTGGACCGAAAAAAGGAAGGAAAAAAAATTCTAAGAACCCAATCTGTGTTGGGAAATTTAGGCAGAAAGTAATTGTTCCTAATGAAAATAATATTTTTAAAATGAAAATAAAGATGGTAAAAAAGAAAAAAGGAAAGAATTTAATTGTGCTGCATAGAAAATGTAACAACATATTAAACTAGCTTAATTTGTTCTGGAAAATGCCCCTAGAAATTAATTAATAGAGGTTTTTTTTTTTTTTTTTTGTGCTGCAGATTAAACACGCGGCTCACATATGGTAGGCAAGCCCTCTACCACTTATCTACATCCCGGGTCCTTTTTATTTTGTGAAGTTGCCCAGGCAAGTCTTGAACTTGCAATCATCCTGCCTCACGCTCCTCAATAGCTGAGATTACAGGTGTGCCCCACTGAGGCTGGCATATAGGTGTAGTTTTAACTTAAGTTGTTTGATAAATAAAACACGGAAGAAAAAAAATCTCTATGTAATCTAAACTTCCTCCTGGCAAAACAGTAGGGTCAAAGTGATGGTCACTTTGACCTCAGTAACTCACCAGCTCTAAGCCTGATCAGAACAAGGGGACCAGAGTCAACAAAGAGACATACACGACACCCTGTTAGATGAGAATGTCCCAAATATTACACAGAACATACTTATATTAAAACATGATTCATTGTTTCTCTGAATACAAACCTAACTGGGTACCTGTTATTTTACCTGGTGACTGTACCTGCCGGGTGCACGCACCTGCCTTGCTTTAATTGAGCAGCCCAGAAGGGGACCTAGACTACCAAGAATCAGGAACATGTGACTGCCTTAAAGAAACTTTAGGTGTTCACAGTAGCGTTTTCTTTGGAATAGCGTGATCGCTCACTACCTTTCGATGACCTGATAACTTCATAAAGTGTTCCTGGGGTTTGGGGGCAGACAGTTGCTCCTTCACCCTTCCTCCATGGCTGAGTGTCAGTCTGACTCAGGGCTAGGAGGCAGCTCAGGAACCTCCCTGAGTATAGGTGCTCCTCCCTCCTTCCTCCTTCAGCCGCTTCCCCCTCCATGCCTATACTGGGTTGGGCGACCTGGTCCCATGGAAGGAGTGCAGACTTGGAGAAGAGCTGTGGTCTAGTTCCAACAGCTGTATGGCTTTGGGCAGGTCACCTAAGCTTCCTGAATCTGTTTCTTCCATTTTAAGTCAAAGGCAAAAATGCATCTAAGGGACCTGCAGTGAAGACGTGTGCTCCTCTCCTGCTAGCTCTGTTTGGCAAGTCTCTTCCCCAGGCCCCCTGTGCTGCCCTCCTGTGGCACAGCTGTTTCAAGTGACAGTTATTTATATGTCAGGAAGACCTGAGATTCAAGAGATGTCCCCTTGTAGCCTACTGTGGTGCCTAGACTCAGCCCTCTCCAATGGAAGGCCATTCTCAGCCACCTAAGGTTCAAAAAGGGACTAAATCATGCTAATTCATAGGTGGCAGCCCTGGGCTTGCTGTTCTGCTCTTCCTTGGGAACTTGGAGGATGCTGCTTTACAGCCCAGGCTCTGCTTAGACAGGCAGGGAGAGCGCTCACGGTGAGCACCTGGGTACCACAGTAGCCTATGAAGGGCTGTCTCAGGATTGGCAGGTCTTCCTGATGTAGATGACCATCTCCTGGAGTAAGGTTTGGTGCTCCTGGGGTGAAGGTGACTGTGACTTGGTGCCTTCTGTGACACAGAGCTTAATTTGTTGAGGTAATGTGGGAATTGTTTTTTTCATTTTTTTTCTTTTTATGGCGGCGGGGGGGGGGGACTGGGGATTGAACTCAGGGGCACTCGTCCACTGAGCCACATCCCTAGCCCTATTTTGTATTTTATTTAGAGACAGGGTCTCACCGAGTTGCTTAGTGTCTCACTTTTGCTGAGGCTGGATTTGAACTCCTGATCCTCTTGCCTCAGCCTCCTGAGCTGTTGGGATTACAGGCATGTGCCACTGCGCTTGGCAACATTAAAAAAAAATTTTGATACAGGGACTTTCTAAGTTGGTTAGGGCTTCATTAAGTCACTGAGGCTGGCTTTGAACTTGTGATCCTTCTGCCTCAGCCTCCCCAGCTGCTGGAGAATGTGGGGATTTCTTTTCTTTTAATTTTTTGAAAAAAAGGGAAAACGAAGGTTTATTGTTTTGCTAGCAGAGGAGAAACACAGGGGACTTCTGTCCCAGAGGCTGTGATTCTGCCCATCATCAGGAACAGGGGGCATTTGAAGAAGTGGCTCAATGGCTACATTCCTGTGTTCTCTGTTTGTTAATTTGGGAGATAGTCCTTTCTGAGATCTTCTGGTGCCATCCCCAAAGTCTGGGTTACTTCCTTCCCGTGGTGGGTGACTGCTCAAGGACAGAAAACTCTGTCTAGGCTGGGGAAGTGATGTGGGGATTTCTGGGAAGGAGCTGGACATGACTCTTAGTTCTCTAGGGTAGGAATGTGCAGGGATGGCAGAGGTGTCTAGGTGATGGGCCTGGCCAATTGGTGCCTGTCACCCACACCTGGAGTGCTGATGTGATTTCGAGGTTCTGGGAGGAGCAGGTGATCTAGATCCTCCAGGCTGTCCAGAGCCTGGGTAGTGGCATAAGACTGAGGGTCAGGGGCTTTGCTCAGCAGTCTGCCCCATCTTGGCTTTGTCTTGACCTGGACTCCTCAGAATGTCTGCTTCCTCATCAGGACAGCGGCAACAACAGTACCTATGTGGTAAGGTTGTTGTGACATTTCAGTGAGATAATGTGCATGTGCCAAATGCCTACTAGGGCTTGGGTCATTGAAGACATTCGGGTTATAGGGGTTATTGGTAGTAGCTGAATCCATGTAGATGCACATACGTAAACCACACAAGTGTGTGAACATTTATCTGTATACCCCACGTGGACACATGGCAGTCAGTACCTGAGTGTTCACTACTGTGTCACACACACATATGTGCAGATATTCTTTCACTTAAAAAAGTTGAAAAATATCATAAAAATTATAAAGTAAAAAAAATGATAAGCAAGCTCCATTCTTAAAGGTCCTAGTGGAAGATGTGTAAATTCTCCCACCTTTCACCCATCTGTTTCTTTCCTTCTCTCCAGAGCTGTTCACTATTAACAACTTGGTGCATATCTTTCTTGACTTTTCCTAAGCATATGCAAGGATCTCTTTATACAATGCATGCACATTTACATATAAAAGTGTCACCATTGCTTTTTGTCACTCACCATTGACCCTGTCCCAGGTCAGTATGTTACTTGACAGTGTGTCAACCTCATTTCTAAATGGTTATGTGATATTCCAGTTTGGGTGCACCAGACTTTATCCTCCTGCACTCTTACCGATTGGCATTTGGTTTCCCTCCAAATATTTTTGCTCTCCAATGATTATCCACGGAATAATTTCATCCAAATGTTTTTATGTTCTTATTCTATTTCTTTCTCTCAAATAGGTCCCTTAGAAGGGAGATCACTGGATCAAATGGTATAAACATACCTTTTTTTTTTTTTGTAGATTCTGTCAAATTAGTTTTAAAAAATGTCACCAACAGTGAAAAAAAAAATACTTGCCAGTCTTTATTTTGGCTAGTGTGATAGCAAAAAACCCAAAGAAGGTATCTTGTAGTTTCTTTGACTTGCAAAGTTGAGCATCTTTTCATAAGCTTATTGCCCATTTACATTTCTTCTATCTGTTGCCTACCCTTCTGGTTTGAATTGCTTTGCTTTTTTCTTATAAATGAACAGTAATGGATACCTTTGGGGTGTTATTAGGGATATTAACACTTGCTCTATTTTATGAAGGGAGGATATTTTTTTCTGCACTCATCACTTGCTTTGTGATAGTGCATCCTCATGTGAGATTGATACCCACCAGATGTGTGTGTGTGTGTGTGTGTGTGTACACGCGCGTGCATGCATGCTCACAGACATTTAAAAAGGCAGAGCTGCTGTTTGCTATTGCTAAGTTGGCAAAAATAGGCATGAGTTCAGTCTCTGGTTTTAGCAAGCCAATTTTCTGGCTCCCCTTTCTGAAATCCTGGGGCAGTTGATTGAAGTGGGAATGTTTACAGTTTACTATCCCATTGTTCTCAGGAGGTTCGAAAATGTTGGCCATATCCTTATTTTCAAGGATTTTTATAATTATATTTTGATCTGGATTCTATCCAGGACATCCCTGAGTTTCAGAATAATTTTTCTTTTGTCTTTCTCTGGATTGAAGTAGAAAACTATTTAGAGTTACCCTGGGGTAGCCCCTGGAGAATTGGATACTGGAAGGAAGGCTGGCAGAGCCCAGGCAGACTCAGGGGCTGTGGAATGTCCTGCTGTCCCTCATTTCCTGCCCCTTCCTGCCGGGCACATTCAGCTGAGGGGCTCAGCTCACACATATTTCCTCCTGGGTGTACTGTAGCCTTCCTGGAGAGAGAGGGAGAAAGAGAGAGGGAGAAAGGGAGAGGGAGGGAGGGGGGGATTTCCCGGGACTGGGGCTCTCTTGACTTTCCTGTCTAGTCTGAGTGATGAGGGGAAGATGCAGCTGAGTCAGGGAGGAGCTGAGCTGTAAGATAGAGATTAAATCAACATGCCCTTTGCTTAAGGTGAAAGATCGAGAATGCAAAATAGATACATTATGACCCTTTTGGAACGTTAAAAAAAATTCAAACTTTTAAAAAAGTTGCAAAAATAATACAGAGAATATTTAGTTACCTTTACTCAGATATACATATCATCAACATTAAAATTTTTTTTTTTTTGATGCTGGGGATTGAACCCAGGAGTGCTTTATCACTGAGCCACATCCCTAGCCATTTTTTATTTTTTATTTTGAGGCAGGGTCTCACTAGGTTGATTAAAGCCTCTCTGTGTTACCGAGGTTGGTTTTGGACTTGTGATCCTCCTACCTCAGCCTCCTGAGCTGCTGGGATTACAGGTGTGCACTCTCACATCTGGCTTCGTTAACATTTTAGTCCATTTGTTTGATTATAGTTTCTTCTCTTTTCTTCTCCCCTCCTCTTCTCTTTTTCTCTTTCCCACTTGAGGGTAAATTATATCATCTTGGCCTTTTTACACCTAAATACTTCCACATATATTTCTTAAGAGTAAGTTTTTTTTTTTTAACCCAATCGTAGTGTAGTTATTAACTTCAGTGAATTTAACGTCTATAAACTTGATTTATCTAATCTACTATTTGTATTCCAATCCTATCAATTGTATAAATATTGTTTATATAGTGATCTTTCTCCAGCACTCTTGCCAGAACAGGGTCCAGTCTAGGGTCCCGTATTGAATGCAGCCATATTTCCATGGCTTTCTTTAATCTGGAACATTGCGATTGTCTTTGTCTTTTCTGATCATTTGCACTTTTGAATAACATAATATCCTTACTTTTTTTTGAAAATAGAATACTCCTCATTTGGGACTTGTCTGAGACTTTCTCATGACTAGAGTAGGTTAGTATTTCCTGGCCGGAATACTGTCCAAGTGAGGTGCCCATCTCATCATGGAGGCACCTGATGTTTCTCCTGGGGGATGTTCATTTCCATCACCTGGCCAGGTGTTGTCTGATTTTTCAATTGTCTCTTTATTGCTCTTTCTTCCCCTTGAACTCTTAAGAGATGTTTTAAGATGATGCAAATGTCCTGCTCCTAATCAAGATGGCTCCCTGGATTTGGCACCTGGGCATGATTCTTGCCTGATCTAGTCTCTACCATGATGGTCGTGAGCTGCTTTCTTGTCTCCAGCCCCCCTTCCGCATGTGCCAGTCTGGGCTGAGTGAGCTGCTCCCGCCAAGCCCCACATGGTCACAGTAATGGCACCATCATCCCTATCCTGTGTCCCTACAGTGTTCTGGCCACCTATGCTTTCGCTCGAGCTCACCCCTGGCTCAAGGCCAATTTTCCAGGTTGAAAGACCCCCAAGCTACCAGGCGAGGTGTCTCATCTCCTGCATTCATGAAGGACAGTGCTGGAGGGAGGAAGAAGCCATTCCAGGGCTGAATTATTCTGTTAGGAAGTCTTTCCTTCTGCTGAGCCTCACTCTTTCTCCCTGAAAATGTTGAGGCTTTTATTTCTATTCTGCTCTCTGGAATGACACAAAGAAATCTAACCTCTTAAACACGACAGCTCATGATCTAAGGTGACCTTCAGCATCATTTGGTAGGGTGAGAATGTGCGGAGAAGGACAGAAAAAGGATGAGCAGGGTGGGGAGGAATGGACCCAGCATTCACCAAGCTCTGGCACATGGGTGGGACGTTAGGTTCCTCAGCAGAATTTTCTGAACTGTGTGCTATTCCCCTAAAGCTCCAAGATTGTGGTGGAGGTGGAGCAGTACTCAGTGCCCAGACTGGTAGGTGCTCACTATGCATTGGCCAAATGAGGATCAGTCTCAGGAAGGTTATGGAAATTGTGCCCAGCCACACAGCTGCCAATCAGCTGAACTGGGCCTCCAACCCAGGCAGGATGACTTGAGGCCTCTTATTCTTTTTTTGGTGGGGGTGGGTGGGTATGATGGATTGAACTCAGGTGGATCCAACAAATGCTCACCCTGCAAAGTCTAGACTACTAGATCTACCAATAGCCGCTCCATGTACAGCTAAAAAGTACACCCAATGAGCTTTTAAAAAGCTTTCTAAAATGTCCACACACTCCTGATCTCTCCAACAAAGAATTGGCCACATCCCTAGCCCTATTTTGTATTTTATTTAGAGACAGGGTCTCACTGAGTTGCTTAGTGCCTCACTTTTGCTGAGGCTGCCTTTAAACTCATGATCCTCCTGCCTCAGCCTCCAAGGGGCTGGGATTATAGGTGTGTGCCACTTCACATGGCCAAGAGCTCTTATACTTAATCACTGAATATAAATACTGATCTAATTTAGGAAGGTAGTTGATGGAGAGCATTTTCAAGGTGTTGCTGTAGATTGAAAGGTACAGTTTGAGAATATGGGGTTAATGCGTGTAGCACTTTAGGATCAGCCACCTGGGGTGTCCCTGTTACTACACATCTTGTCAGCATTTCTGAGTCACCTTCCTTTGGAGTCTTTGGGAGAAGCTTGTCTCCAGCCCACTTCTCTGTCATTCTAGCTGCGTCCGCTCCTTCCTCCTCCCTGCTCCTAACAGTTCTTAGCCTCTCTGTGTTGCCCCAGCCTAGTTTGCTGCACCCCTTCATTCTTCAGTTCACAGCCCCATGGCATGAAGAAAGCACTGGGTAATTGGGGTGGGGGGCCTGACAACCCTTGCAGGCATTCAGACCATTTTCAGTGGACTGTCTGCTCTTTTAGGGGTCCTCAGCCATTTGGCCTCAGAATTGTCTCTGTGTGACCTACTGGCTTCTCCCAGAGTTTCAGCCACCTGCTTGACGCCACCTCTGCCCTCCACATAGGACCTTTCTCTTCCACCTCTCCTCTCTCTTTGGGCCCAACCTCTAAACTCCCTTGAAAATTCCAACAATTGCTAATCCTGCAAAGTCTAGACTACTAGACCTACCAACAGCCGCTCCATGTACAGCTAAAAAGTACACCCAATGAGCTTTTAAAAAGCTTTTAAAAATGTCCATGCACTTCTGATCTCTCCAACAAAGAACTGGCAGGCTTGTATACCTTAAATGCGCAGGTGCAGCCACAACCCTGGGCCTGAAGTGTCTCTTTGGTATGCTGATATCATTCCCTTTGGATATATTCCTAGAAATGGGAGAGCGGGTTCGTATGGTAGATCTCTTTCTAGTTTCTTGATGAAACTCCATACTGTTTTCCACAGTGGCTGAACTAATTTACATTCCCACTCGTTTCTTATGTATCATTCTGTAGAGAATCAGATGTGACTGCGTTACTATTCCTGTCCTTGATGGAGTTTGCCTGCAAACAGGATATTCTGTCAAGGTATAGATAGGTAACAGCGGACATGCTTGAAAACGAGGTGTCTGCTGTCCTTGGGAGGACTTGCCTGCAAACGGGATGTTCTGCCAAGTGGGCTAGGAGGGCACTAAGAAAAATTTTATTATCTGTTCTTAACAAAGATCAGAGCTCAGCATACTCCAGGCCGAGAGTAGATTAGCCATGAGAAGCGGGTCACTTCTGATTAGAAAGTAAAACTTCTGTGTACTATGTTTAATTAGCTGTAAGACCTGATTTATTGATGTTGGAAGGCTGCCTTCTTTGTTCACAATACTATAAAAAGATTGCTTGTACACAATAAAGGACTTTTTTTTTCTGCTGCTGCTTTGCTTGCTCTGCTTCTTCTTTCTTTTCCCATGCTGACCTGCAAGTGAATTACTGCAACATCATTCTAGAGTTCTTATTGCTTAATCCTCAATATAGATTCTAACTTTCCTTATTTTAATGCAATAGGTAACATATTATAGACATTCTTTTGTGCTTTGTTCTTTTCACTTAACAATGTGTCTTGAAGACTTTCTATAAAAGTGCATGATGAACTTCATTATTTTTATAGGTTTATGGCATTTTTTTTTGTATGTATTCCTTTGTATTCCTACTTTACCTGCTTTGCATGGTGGAGATTTGGGTTACCCTGTGTTTGTTTTTACACACAAGGAAGTAATAAGGCCCATTTTTTTTTTCTTTTTTGTACTAGGGATTGAGCCCAGGGGTGCCTTGTTACTGTGTATATCCTTATTCCTTTTTAAATTTATTTTAATTTTGAGACAGGGTCTTGCTAAGTTGCTGAGGTTAGCCTGGAATTTGTGATCCTCTTGCCTCAGCCTTCTGAGTCATTGGGATTACAGGCATGTACCACCGTGTCCTGCCAGGTCCAATATGTTAAATAATTTAAAAAAAATTTATGTTTTATCAAAATGAATTTAACTGACCAGCTTAATTCCTGCCTCCCACACAGTGCTTCAGTATTGGATTTGGAGGCTACCACCCAATCCCTCTTCTCTCTGCTCTGCTAGGGCAGAGGCTCTACTGAATAATGGAACTAATTCTTTTTCATGGGGGAAAAATGTGTGCCCTGTCAATACTAACCAGCTTTACTCCTCCACGCCAATTCCTGATTCTGTTTCCTTGGGTGGCAGCAGATTTTTTTTTTTTTTTTTTTTTTTGAGTCCCCGTGCTCTTCCTGTTCCCACATTCCAATGGCTTCGGAACACAGCAAAGCCAAGAGAGATCATGACCAGGTCCAGGGAGGCTCTGAGGGCCTGTGGCATTTTTCCACCAGTAGGCTGCAAGAGGCAGGGTCAGGGCCCAAGGCTTTCCTTGCCACCCACCAGAGTTGGCTCCTACAGCCAGGGTCCTGCACAGGGGTCCTAGGCCCCTCCTTGCCTGGTTGGCTCCTATTGAATACTGTTTGACACCTGCCATGCTACTGGTTGGTGCCAACTGAGTGTATAGCATCCCAGACGTGCAGAAGGCAACTCAAGATGGGGCAGTGGGTCTGGTCCCTCGGGGTCTGGAGCTCCCTGAGTAAAGACCCAGGGAGCTTTAGTCTCCACTACAGGAAATGGATGAATGGATGAGGAGAGGCCTTCAAGGTGTCCTCTGATCAAGGCCCTCTGGCCTCCCTCAGGGGGTCCCTGACTGCACCCCCATTGCCTCCTCCTGAGCAACGCTTGCACCAGGCCCACTGGTGGGAGGCTCTGCATCTCCCTGACTCTCCTGAACCAGGTCCCCACAGCCCGCCTCTTGGGCTTTGGGATTGGCACTGTCCAGTCCTTCCTCCTAGGGATGCCGGGGCTCTGGAAGCCAACTGGCACCTTGGAGGGCCTGACCCCAGGGCTTATGGTGGTGGTGGACCTTGGAAGGTGCATTTCATGACCCAAAAAGAGGTATCAGGGAGGAAATAGCAGTCGATCTGAGGCAACTCGGAGGTGCTGGGCTGGCAGGGGTGAGGCCAAGGCTTCCTTCTGTATTTCCTCCCATTGTTCCCACCCCACTTCCGGGAATTCTCCTGGGCCTGGGCTGAGAGGTCAGGGCTGCCGACAAAGGGAGACAGGAGACCTGGATTTGCGCTGGCCCTCTGGTTTTGACTCCCAAATTGGAGCTCCAGCCCCATGTACAGGTCTCTAGTTGACCAGGCCTGCTGTCTATCCCCTCCACTCCTGCTTCCTGGCCTGGCCTTCCTGTGCCCAATGCTGGAAGTCTCAGGGCTGTGGGGATTGCTCAGGAAATCTGGAGAGCCCTAGGACTGGCTGTGCCATCTCTGCTTGAACAAGTCATTCTGATCTGTCACTTCAGTTTTCCCAGGAAGGAGGGACAGGGTGACTGATCTCTGAGGTTGCATGGTCTCAGGGGTCCTCTACACCTACTCTCTGAACTTTTTGACTTTGTCTGGATCCTGAGGACACTTGACACTTCAGTCAACATACTGTGACAGGTGTCCACCTCATGGTGGCTCTTTGGGATAGACATGTATATTGTGAGGGGATGAAGGAGTTTCAGAACTCTGCAATGAATATTAATAAGTTTCTCTATTTAGCCTTTCTTTAAAGAAATATGAGAAAAAATTGACCTTGAACATATGCCACATTTCTTGTCTTTCTAGCAAGGTCACTTCAAGGTGACTGAGAGCTGGCCTACCCCAAGAAGGATGAAAATAGATGTACTTTATTGTCCAGAGGTTTATACAAGTGACCAGTTTTTATTTTTAGAGTGGTAAATATACATTAGAAACCTACCATTTGAACCTTTTAAAATATATATTTCAATGGCATTAAAGTTGTGCAGTCATCACCTGATTCATCTCTAGAACTTTTTCATCTTCCAAACTGAAAGTCTATACCTATTAAATCATAATTCTCCATTGCCTGGTCTCCCAGCCCTGGTGACCACACCGTTCTACTTCCTGTGTCCATGAATTTGACTACTCTAGGTACCTCAAATAAGTGGAATTGGACAATACTTGTCTTTTGGTGTCTGGCTTATTTCACTTGGCATAGTGCCTCCAAGGTTAACCCCTGTTGTGGCTCATGTCAGAACTTCCTTCCTTTTTAAGATTGAATAATATTCTGTTGTAAGTACGTATTGCATTTTACTTATCTGTCCATCTGTCCAACTTGGATTGCTTCTACTTTTTGGCTATTGTGAATAATACTGCTATGAACATTGATATGAAAATGACCGAGTCTGTGATTTCAATTTTTTGGAGTATATATATCCAGAATTGGGGTAGCTGGGTAATACTGCAATTCTCTGTTTTACCTCTTCTGAGGCACCTCCATGCTGTTTTCCTCAGCAGCTGTACCTCTTCCTGTTCCCCACCAGCAGTGCACAAGGGGCCCAGTTTATCCACATCTTTTTTTTTTTTGAGATGGGGTACTGGGGATTGAACTCAGGAAGTTCAATCAATCACTGAGCCACACCCCCAGCCCTATTTTGTATTTTATTTAGAGACAGGGTCTCACTGAGTTGCTTAGCACCTCATTTTTGCTGAGGCTGGCTTTGAACTCATGATCCTCCTGCCTCAGCCTCCGAGGGGCTGGGATTATAGGTGTGCACCACTGCGCCTGGCTGTCTGCATCTTGACCAATGCCTTCTCTCTAAATAATAGCCATTCTAATGGATGTACAGTGGTATTTCATTGTGAATAACAAGTTTTATTTTTTTTTTAAAATCAGCTAATTAGGTCAAGATTGCAGTTTTATTTTATAGGGTCATAAAAACATATATCCAAATTAGTGGCTACAGGGGTCAGAAAAAGGATGGTCTTGGATACCAGGTTTGGTTTGGTTCATCCATCAGAGAAGAAGGAGGGGAAGAGGAAGAGGAAGATGAAGTGTGAGAATAAGGAGGGAAAGGAGAAGGAAGAAGGAGAAGAAGAGGGAGGAGGAGGAGGGGAAGAAGGAAAGTGAGCCGTGACTGTTCATTGGACTAATGAAGCTTCATGCCCTGATGGGACTGTCAGGATGGCTCGGATTCCCAGGAAAGCAAGCAGGGCCAGTGCCTCCCTTAGGTGACAGGTTCTAGTGGACTCAGCTGCTCACCCACTGTTTTCCTGCTGCTGCAGAGAGGCACGTAGTACATGGTGCAGTTTCATAGCTCAGGGAACACACTACTCCTCAGAGCCCTTCAAAGGGCCCTTCTCTGGCCACTGTGCTGGTGGCCCACTCTTTCCCAGGAGCCCATCGTGTATGGTGCCCTCGGCCTCGGTGAGATGAGTGTCCTCAAGTGTGTGTGCTTTTGGCCATTCTGGGTCTCCCTGGGGAGGGAGGCTGTCTCCCCTGCCTGAATGTCCTTTCTCCCTGTCCCTGAAGACAGGGAAGTTCCTTTGTTTTGACTGATGATTGCTGCTGTTGAGTCCTGGTGTAACTGGTGTAGACAGCCTGTGTAGACATGGCTGATGGGAGCTGCTGGGGCTCAGGAGCAATGCAGGTGTGATGGTGGAGAAGCTGACCCTGCCTTCCAGGGATGCCGGCCTGGTATGCTGTCAAGGATTGGTGGGGAAAAGTCCTTACATGTGACAGTGGAGACCTGGCTGGGCCTCTGGGCTGTGGCAGGAAGGGTCAAGGTTGACCTTGGGGAAGGGCGTGTGCCTCTTACCCCTCTCTTATGCCCAGGTGTTTTCCCAGGGACCTGGTCTTCCAGGATGGTGCCTGATAGTGACTTGGTTGGGGACGCAGGGGGAAAGCTCAGGGGCTCCCAGGGGACCGGTGGTCTAGGTAGATCACCTTTGTGTATGTGGTGGTGGTGGTGCTGATGAGGGGTCTGGTGGGAGAAGAACCAGGGCACATCAGGCTAGTTTTCTACATTTGACTTCTCTATCCTCCTAGGTTCCTGGGGGAAGCCAAGGTCCCACTCCGGGAGGTCCTTGCCACTCCCAGCCTGTCTGCCAGCTTCAATGCCCCCCTGCTGGACACCAAGCAGCAACCCACTGGGGTAAGTACCGAATGGCCCCTGCATTTGGCCAGGTTCTGGTCTGAGTTCTTGGCTGGTGGCTCCTACTCTCTCTGTCACCTTTGATTTTCTGACTTCAGAGATGTATCAAAGTCCAGCTTCTGGAACTAAGCCAGATCTTGGGGTGACAGGAGGGACACAGAAATGGGAGGGAAGGGGGCCCTGGTCAAGTCAGCTTTGACCCCTACCAACTTGGCCTGCCTCTGGGTCTTGTTCTGTCCATTGGGCCACCTTCTGTTCCAAGTTCCCAGTCAGCCTTGGCCATGGCTCTCTGAGTCTCCCTGAGAGAACTGCCTTCCTCATTGCCCAGCCCCAGATTTGGAATAACTGAGTCATCCGGGTCACAGATTACAAGGAAGGAAGACAGACAGCCCTCCCCTGCCCACCAGGACCTGTCAGACCCCCTTCCTTTTCTTCCTTTGTCTTTCCTGCCCCTCCTCCCGCCTTGCAGAGCACTCCTGTTCCAAGCAGCCAATTCCCAGCCCTCATCTCTGGCCTCCTGTTATTTTTAGTGAGCTAAATATACCCTGCAGGGTTCTTTCTTCCCGGTCACTAGGATTCCTGACCTTCCCTCTAAGTCTACCTTCTAGGATGCACTGAGGAGCTATAGATCTGGAAATGCTTCCTCCCAGTGAGACCTGGGAAGTTCTGAGTGGGCCTTGACTTTTTTTCAGATAGGGTGGGGTGTGCTCCTGTGCGTTTGTGTGTGTGTGTGTGTGTGTGTGTGTGTGTGTGTGTGTGTGATTGAGCCCTTTGCTGGACAGGACAGTCTGGGCTGAGCTGAATGGAACCACACTGGGTGCTGAGATCTGGAGAAAGGGAACAACTGGGGACCCAGAGAATGGATGTCCAAATGGGACATCCAAGGGTGCATCTCCAAGCCTCCAGAGTGGGAGGGGCTCGAGTGGCTCACTGCACTCCTGGTCTGTGACTTTCTTAATGCTGCAGTCTGCTCCCACGGTCTTGGGACAGTGATGGCCAGGCTGCTTCCTTGGTGAGGAGCTGCCACTTCCCAGAAGAATCCCTTCCTGTCTCAGACCTTGCTGGTTGATAGGACATTCTGGTTCAGTGCCGTGTTCTCGAGTCTATCTCTGTCACTTCCTGAGTCTCCTCTTAGGCTTCCCTTGATCTCTCCAGTCTCCTGACACTGCCTCCAGTCAAGGAGGATTCCAAGGGGTGATGGAGCTGTCCCTTCAGGGATCCTGAAGAGGGCCCCAGCTGGCCCTGGAGAAGGCATAGGGATCAAGGGAGCTGGTGAGAGGCTGGTGGGGTCAGGGAATCTGCGAGGAGCTTTTCCGTCGCACCTAGGGTGAGGCCATTCTTTTGTCATTACGCGACCTTAAGGCCTCCAACCAGAGTTCCTCACTTCCTTGCTGAGATGCCAGCCTCTCTCCACCAGCCCTTTATGCATCTGTGACGCTGGCATTTCCTGTACACGCTTCCCTCCAAACTCAAAGTCTCCTCCAGCCCCTGAGACAGAACCTTCCAAACCTGGTCCCTTTTATGGGACTGAGCCAGGTGGGCCACCATCCACCTCTCTTCTTAACTCCTGTTCCCACACTCTGTGGGCTTGATGCTCAGACTAGGAGACTGCTGCCTTCTCTCCCCTGTCCTGGGACCCTGCCTGTCTGCAGACAATCCTTCATCAACCATGTCTCCAAGAAGGGCATAGAAGAGCCAGGAGCTGGGGAACGGGGAGGAGGGCTGGACCCTGCTAGGTGAGCCCCCAGCTGGGGAGAGATGGGCCTCCTGCCTGCTGCCCAGGGTGCAGCCCTCACTGTGGCAGGGCCCAGAACCAGACTCTGCTACCTATGATAGCACCGGAGTCACAGTGCAGCCCCAGGCAAGTCATAAGGAGCCCTGGGGTGGTGCTTCCTGCCTGGGACTTGGGCTTTTGGAGTTGCAGTGGGAGACATCTTAAACTATGAACTGTGAACATTGCTTGGAGGGGACAGAGCCATGAGACGCTGAAGGTTCCACCAGCCACTCTTGAGGCTGGATTTCTGGGCTGGACCCCCCCGAGCACAGCGTGCTGTAGTTCAAATTGCTTCTAAAGACCAAAGGAACCTGCTAAAGGAATGATGGGAGTGAAGAGAGGCCCTGCGGATTTGCTAGAAAACCCTAGAAAGACTGAGAGGAGGAGGAGGCATGGGGAGAGGTGGGGAGGTCCTGCCGCAGGCTGGGCTGTGGTCTCCCTGTGCCTATGGCTCAGTGTCCTTCCCCAGCCCTTCAGATATGGCATCTGGACTGTGTGCATTGGAGAGTCCAAAGCTATCCAGACAGCTTCCAGACTGATGAGGACAACACTGCCCCTGTCCTGAGGAAACTTAAGGCCAATAGGAGTGTAAGAAATGGCCTGTATGTGCATTTTAAAAGCAGCTCACTGACGAGGGTGTGGACACATGATGAGAACTAATTTGACATTGTTCCAGCCTTTAAGCCAGAGTCAGATCAGAAAGGGAAACCCCCTGGATGACAAGAGCACATGGGGTGGTTCGGGGAAGCCAGGGCACTGCATGCTGGGATCAGGCACAAAATGAGGACAGACAATGCTGCAGTGAAACCCTGAGCTTCTTTCAAGTGGTCTGAAGATTCTGCCAACCAACACTGTCAGCGCAGGCCCGCCTTACCCTCCACCAGCTTCTGGAGGCTTCCCGAGGGAAAGGTGAAGGAGTCCTGGGCATACACTAGGCCTTGCCTGTGCTGTCCTGACTGTGCGTTGTGGGGGTGGGGTAAGGGTCTGGTCTTGAAAGAGCTTGGGGTGGAGAGTTGTGGCCCAGGAGTAGGCAGCAAGCTGCAGGCTGAGCAGTCAGATAACCTGCAGCCTGAGCCTGGCTGCAGAATCTATAGGGGGCCAGGGACCCAGGAGGAGCCTACAAGGTGGCTCCCTGCTTCTGTATTGGGCTTCCTGAGCCCTTTTAGCCTGGGGACCATTCAGGAACCTCTAAAGTTCTGCTGATATTGTTGGCTGTGGACCCCCCAAAATGACTGGGGTTACCCCACTTCATAGCAGTGTATTTTGGTGGACACATAATTGATAATGGCCTTGAGGTAGGATAACCTCCAGCCAGGGACCTGAGAAACTGGGTTATCAGGTGGGTACATTGACGTGGAGGGCTGTGAAGAGCATCCCACCCAGGGCTCTAGGCCAAGATCATGAGGTCTGGGACAGCACAGAGCTCACAGCCCATAGGAAGAAGACCTCCAGCACTGACTCTCTGGAGAAGGAAGGGTCCCAATGCTGGGTGGGACTACAGACATGATCCCTTTCCCTTGAGATCCTCAGTGGAGCCAGAGGCCTCCAGTATTAATTATCTCTGCTCCTAGCATGAAAACTAATTTCCCTGGAGTCCACCCCGTGCTGGGGCATCTGTTCTAGATCCTGGTTTCTAGACCTTCTGAAGCTGCCTGGGATGTTCCTGAGGCTCCTGGATGGGCCATATAAGAGATGGGCCTGGCTCTGGGCTGGAGGTCTCCTTCCAATGCCTGGAACCACCTGGATGTTGCTAGTTCTTTAGATGCTCAGTGCAGGGCTATTAGTGTGGAAGTACCTGATGCTCAAGAAACCCCATGAGGGGCTGCCTGGACTGCCTTCAGATTCTAGAGCTATCACCCTTTCCTGCTTCTTGCCGAGGGCTGCCCCTGAGCGCCCTGTGCTGAGGTGCTGACACCAGGCCAGGGTGGAGCCGTAACCCTCCTGCGGTGCCATCTCTGCAGAGCTGGTGTATCAGAAGCCCCAGGTGGTATGGAGCCGGTAGATAAGCAGGGTGAGCCCATACCTATGATAGCACCGAAGTCACAGTGCAGCCCCAGGCAAGTCATAAGGAGCCCTGGGCTGGTGCTTCCTGCCTGGGACTTGGGCTGTTGGAGTTGCAGTGGGGAGGGGTATTCTTCCAGAGGATTCGGCTCCAGGGTCAGGATCCCAAGGGCAGCCAAGATGTGGCCCCTTCAAGTTTTTGTCTAACTTCTCTCACTGGGGGTCACTCAGACCACTTGATTTAACCCTGCAACCTGAGACTCCTCTACTCCCCTGACCCTTCTTTCTAACAGATGCTATAATTTATGTTTATTATTATATATTGTCTTCCTCCTTTGCTGAGATATCAGATCCATGAGGTGGAGACCTTGTTCACAGGAATATCCCCAGGATCTTCAACAGGGTCTGGTCCCCAGCAGGTGCTCTCAATATGTATTTGCAAAGGGAATGAGTTTGTGAATTAATCGAGTTGGGCCAGACATGACAGGCAGGGTCCCCATTTCCTGTCTTTCTGATATGGACACACACTGACCTAAGCAAACACTGTACCCAGGACTGGCCTGGTAGGTAGTCACACAGAGTCCCGTGCTCAGAAGGACCCTGGATTTGCTTTAGTTGTCTACCATTACCATGTTAAGATTCTAATAATTTTTGAATGAGAGACATCAGCTTTTTGTTTTGCACTGGGGCCTGCAAATAATGCATCTGGTTCTGACTTAAACTACTTCTGCAGCAGGGAGCCAGCCTGAGTGGGACAGGGGGCTCTGTCTGCTGAGTGAGCTTCTTGCAGTCATGGAAGGAAAGGATTCACAGATTTTTTTAACACTTATTTTGAGTTAATTTAAGATTTAGAGAAGAGTAACCAAGAATATTATAAAAAGTGTTATGCTCTAATCCGTTTGAGACTAATCTGCCGACCTCCTGGCCCAGCATCCTGAACTTTAATGTGTAATTTCTCTGATTCAGGACTCTGTCCCACATAACCATAGCACAGCCTTCAAAATGAGCAAATGCCATTGACACAGCAGTTCATCTAATCCACAGACCTCCACTGGAGGTTCATCAGTCTTTTTTGACAGTATCACTTCTAGCCAAAGGATCCAGTTCAGAGTCACAACACATGTTGTTCTTTTTCTTTTCTTTTTTGTACCAGGGATTGAACTCAGGGGTGCTAAACCACTAAGCCACATCCCCAGCCCTTTTTATTCTTTATTTTGAGAGGTCTCCCTAAGTTGCTTAGAGCTTGGCTAAGTTTCTGAGGCTGGCCTTGAATTTGCAATCCTCCTGCCTTGGCCTCCCGGTTTGATGGGATTATAGGCACCACAGCACCCAGAAGTTGTTGTTTCTTTAGGGTCTTTCTGTCTGAGATAATTCTTCAGTTTTTTTTTTTTTTTTTACTTTTATCATCTTGTAGTATTGAAATGTTTGGAAATGCAGGTCACTTGTGTTATAGAATGTCCTTGGTTTAGGTTTGTTGGATGTTTCCTTGTGATTAGATTTAGGTTATGCGTCTTGGCATGAATGTGGCATAAGTGATGCTGTGTTGCTCTCATTGTTCTCTATCAGGTGATATGATTTTTGATTTGTTTTCTTAGTGCATCATTCCCCTTGATCGATTGTATAAACTGGCATTTGCTGGGTTTCCCATTCACGCACCCCACCTTCTAATGAGTAAGGATTTTGTGGGGAAGTATTTTGTCTGGTCATAAGTATCCTGTTCCTCACCAACCTTTCCCTGCAAGTTTGCTTTACTTTTTATGGTGCTGTGGAGTCAAACCTGGAACCTCATGCATGCCCAACACTTGCCCTACCACTGAGCTGTGTCCCCAGCCTGATCTCCCAGTTTTGACATGAATTTCCATTGTTGTCTGCTGGTTGAATATATTATTGTTTTTTCTTAATTTTATTTTTTAGCCGTAGATGGACACAATACCTTTATTTATTTATTTTTATGTGGTGCTGAGGATCGAACTCAGTGCCTCATATATGCTAGGCGAGCACTCTACCACTGAGCTATAACTGCAGCCCGTATATTATTGTTTTGATGGTTCCTAAGTGGTGATGTTTCTAAATTAATCCTTTTTGTTAATCAGTTGGCATTCTACTGAAAGGAAAGGCTGTTTTCCTCTTTGATTATTTACTTATTTCAATATGAATCCATGTGTTTCTGTTTTATTCAATGGTTTAAATTGTTACTATCCTTATTGATTTTCATGTTTTAAATTGTCCCAGATTTGGCCGGACAATCAGGGAGCCCCTGTCTTCTGTGTCCTTTTGAGATGTTTCTATTATTCACTGAGCATTTCCTTGCTTTCTGGCTGAAATGATGATCCAGGCTCATCTTGTACCTCCTCTGCCTTAGCCCCAGAATTAATTACTTTTCCAAAGATCCCTATTAACCTTTTTTAAATAAATATTTTTGGTTGTTGAGGGATCTTTATTTTTATTTATTATTTATGTGCTGTGCTGAGAATTGAACCCAGTACCTCACACTTGCTAGACAAGTGCTCTCTCACTGAGCTACAATTCCAGCCCAACTAGCCTTTTGATAAAGTGGGGGAAACCCCAAGAAGGGTTTTAGAAATAGAGATGCAAGGCCCCCTGGTGTCTCTACCCTGTCCCTTGCTCCAGGTTGTTTGTCATAGTTGTCGTGGTCGTGGTCCTCCTCCTCCTCCTCCTCCTCCTTTTTAAAAATTTGTTCTAATTAGATATACATGACAGCAGAATGTATTGCCACTCACTGTACACAAATGGAGCACAACTTTTCATTTCTCTGGTTATACACGCCAGAGTCACACCATTCGTGCAATCATACACATACATAGGGTAATAATGTCCTTCTCATTCCACCATCTTTCTCACCCCATGCCCCTCCCCTCCCCCACTCCCCTCTGCCTAATCCAAAGTTCCTCCAGTCTTTCCTTGTGTGTGGGGGGGCGGGGATTTTGGATCAGCATCCATTAATCAGAGAAAACATTTGGCCTTTGGCTTTTTGGGACTGGCTTACTTCATTTAACAGGCTATTCTCCAGCTCCACCTGCAAATGAAGTGCCTCGACCCCTCCCCTCGATCCCTCCCCCGACCCAGGTGGTTCTTTTCCTCAGGAGTTGCTGAAGCAGACGGCGCTGGTGCTGTCCGCTCAGGTGGCGACACCTGGTGGTGGCTCACGAATCTGCAGGGCGGGTTATGATCCTGCGTCGGATGGTGGGATTTAAAGGGTCTCAGTTGCTTAGGGTGTCTACCTTCAGTCTTCTGAACCCTGCTTCCTACGGTCCTGCTTTAAATTTGCCTGGATGCCCTTCCCCAGGCTCCAGTCTGGAGGGTGTAAGCATGAGACCTCGTACATCAAACCCTTCAGCCAAGATCTTCAGCTCAGGGCTCTTTGCCTCAGGAACTCTGGGTGTTCCTAATATTATCAGAAAAGATGTCCACTGTCCTATGCTAGAGCCACTCGGAGGGAGATCGTGCATCAATAAACACTTATAAAAACTTTGCCAAAACCCATGAAAGTACTTATTGTTTAACGCTAAGCAGAAGAAAAGCTGTACATTATTTGCTTGAAACGACTGGAGAGAAAGATGTCAAATTGTGAAAGTGGAGGAATTATGGACAATTTCTTTCTTATGCATTAGTTTTCTTGTTCTTCTCCTTCTTCTCTTTCCTCTTCTTCCTCCTCCTTGCCCTAACTCCTTCTTCCCAAGGGGCACTTTACCATTGAGCTGCTTTCCCAGCCCTTTAATAATTTTAATTTTGACACAGGGTCTTGCTAAGTTGCTGAGGCTGGCCTTGAATTTGTAATCCTTCTGCCTCAGGCTCCTGAGTTGTAATTACAGGTGTGAGCCACCATACCTGGCCTATTTTTCTTCTTTAAGGTTTCTATACTTTCCAAGTTTGTTTGTTTGTTTGTACTGGGGATTTGAACCCAGGGGTGCTTAACCAGTGAGCCACATCCCCAGCTCTTTTTATATTTTATTTCAAGATGGGGCCTTGCTAAGTTGCTGAGGCTGGCTTTGAACTTGAGATCCTCCTGCTGCCTTAGCCTTCTGAGCTGATGGGATTACAAGCATACACCGTGAATATTCATTGTTGTCTGTTGGTTGAATATATTATTGTGGGTTGTTTTTGGATTTTATTTATTTATTTTTATGTGGTGCTGAGGATCAAACCCAGGACCTTGCACATGCTAGGCAAGCACTCTACCACTGAGCCACAACCCCATCCCTATTATTGTTTTTTTTTAAATTTTTTTTCTAGTCTTAGATGGACTCCATACCTTTATTTATTTATTTTTTTATGTGGTGGTGAGGCTCAAACCCAGTGCCTCACATATGCTAGGTGAGTGCTCTAGTTTCCACACTTTCTTAAGCAGAGTATTTATAACTTGGATTAAAACAGATGGCTGCCCCAGGAGACTGGGCTGTGGCATGGGAGAGGCTCAGCCAGGCCCCTGCTGGCCTGGGAGGCGTGAGGCTGGAGTGTCTGTTAGGATTGTGCCTGCCAAAGGGCTCAGGGACTCCTTTGAACAGTGTGGGACTCAGGGTGGGGTTGAGGTGGGTCCTCTTTCACTTGCCTCTGTGGGGCTTGTCGGTGATGATCATCCCTTGTTGATGTGGATGGTGCCACTAGTTACTCTCCTTTCAGCAGAGGATGTGGTGGGGGCAGGTGTGCTCTAGGAGGGCGGGAGTCAGCAAGGTGAGTGGCAGCCCAAGACCCTCTCAATGCTGGCTTCCTGCTGAGTAGAGTAGAGCAGAGCTGAACTGTCTATGGAGAAGGAGGGCAGGTCCTTGGCTGAGCAGAATGGTTAAAGGGAGTTTTTCCTAAGACTTGAAAAATCCTGCAAGAGAAGTTGGATCCCTGATTACAATTTAATCCTCATTCACCCTCATAAAGAAGCTGCTATTGCTATTACTACCCCTCCTTACAGATAAGGCAACTGAGGCACAGGGAGATTGCATATCTTGTCCAAGTTCACCTAGCTCCCGAATGGTTAGAAACTGACCCCAGATTCTGTGCCCATAACTACCTGACTATGCTCATGGGTCCTTGGGGGTGGCTTTTTCACATTCCCTGCAGATTAGATCCTTGTCAGCGCCCTGTTCCCTGGGGAAGGATGCGGGAAACAGGAAGGATGCAGGAGGGCGGTGGTCTGAGGCCAGCGTACTAACCTGCTGCCCCATCCCCGTCTCTTCCAGGCCTCGCTGGTCCTGCAGGTGTCCTACACGCCACTCCCTGGAGCTGTGCCCCTGTTCCCACCCCCTGTTCCCTTGGAACCATCCCCGACACTGCCTGACCTGGACATGGTGGCTGGTGAGGAGCCCATCCTTTGTGTGACAGGGCCCCCGGCAAGAAGGCCAGCAGGGGTACCCAAGCCTGGGGTGGTGGGGCTGCAGAGAGACCTCCCAGCCTTCACTGCCTTCCCCAGATTGGGGCTGCCCAGGCGTGGAGAGGAGAGGGTTTGGGTGGGTGGGGAGTTCTGAGAGCTGCCTCTGCCGTGCAGAGAGATGGGGCAGGAGGCATAACTTCCTCTGTGCTACTGAGGGTGGTGTGAAGACACCCTCCCAGCTCCAGCTGCCCAGGGCAGGGGCTGTGCATGGTGGGCCCTCTGCAGTCCACAGCTCTGAGGTGTATGTGACTGAGTGAGGTCTGTCCAGGTTATACCTAAGGCCCCACCTGCTCCCCAGAATCTAGTGCTTCCCTCTCCTAGCTCCAATTGGCCTTTAGTGATGACATGTGACCCAAGAGCTAGTTTTTCTTTGAAAGAATCCTGGGATAACATTAGGGGACATGAGTTCCAGTCTTGCCTTTGACACTGACTTTGAGCTGGTCGCTGTCCCTCTCTGGGCCTACAGATTATCATTTGTGGAATGAGCAGGCTGAATTAGCTAAGTCCTGGGCCTGCCTCAGTTCTCTTACCTGGGGGGCTTGTCGGGTAATGATCCAGGCCAGAGGGCCTGGCTTGTCAGGGGGGTCGGGTGTGGGAGCGGGCAGGGCCTCTGTGTGGTCAGCCTGCTGGCGTAGGGCAGAAGCTACAGAGACGGGCCATGTGCATTTGCCAGTGGTGAAGAGGCTGGAGTTTCTCCTGTTTTGAAGAAGGGTAGAGGCAGCACAGCATGGAAACTGGAGCAGTTTCTTCTTTGGCTGGGTCTTCAGCCTGTCTGGGAAGCCAAGTCCTGTGGAGGGCCCTGTGGAGAAGGAGGCAGAGAGGGCCATCTTCCTGGGGCCCCGCATTGTCCGAGCTAAGATGGGAAACCACTCTGGACTGGGTTGAGAAGTCCAAGCTGGACTCGAGCTGGAAGAGGCTCAGGGGGAGGAAGAAGGGTGTTCTGAATGGTAGAGGAGGGGGAGGAGGAGGGCCCCAAAGACTCTGGGACCCCCCTGAGGTGAGTGAGATAGAATTAGGTTTGGGCCAGTTGGGGTGTCAGTCCTGCCTGCAGAGGTGGTAAGGAGGGACACTGAGCTTTGCCCTGAGCTGGGTGGGGGGCAAGCGGGGTGGGGGGTTGGGGGTGCAGTAGGTGGTCTTCCCTCACTTGGCTCCCTCCTGCCCCTCCTCTGGGGCTGTGCCCTGCTCATGTGCCAGGTGGGGGACAGAGCCGGGCCGAGACTTGGTCCCTGCTCAGTGACAGCACCATGGACACAAGATATTCTGGAAAGAAGTGGCTGGTCCCCACGGGTGAGATGCCAGCCAGAGCTGTCCCCATCCTAGACCCTACCACCTGTAACCGTCTCACCGGACACTGATGCCAGCCCGCTGGAGTGGGATGAGGCGGCTGGATGGCTCTTCTGCAGAGCTGGGGGAGGGCCAGGGCCATTCTTTCTTCCTCCTGTCGACTAACTGAACTGACAGCCTCAGGATTCGGCTGTTGGCAGCCTCTCTTCTTCCTACCCATCCACCCTGGCTTATTATGGGAGAGGGAGGGCACAGGCAGGTGGCAGTGGGTCTCAGTGCCTGTGCTCTCTGGGTCCTCCCTCTGTTGGGCTGGGTCCCAAGGGCAGGGCCAGAGGACCCAGAGCTCACTGGGGCTCTGTCCTCCCAGACACAGGAGGAGAGGAGGACACGGAGGACCAGGGGCTCACAGGAGATGAAGCAGAACCATTCCTGGATCAGAGCGGCACTCCAGGCCCGGGGGGCCCCACCACCCCCAGGAAGCTGCCTTCCCATCCTCCCCCCTACCACCCGGGGAGCAAAAGAAAGAGAAGTGCACCCCCATCCAGAAAGCCTCTGTCGGATAAGCAGCAGGACTTCCAGGTGATTGAGGCGCTCTGGCACCCTGATGGCTTTAACCCATCAGCAGCGCCTGGCTGGTGTGTCCAGCCTCAGGGGAGCTGCTTCTGGGACCATGAGGGCCTCCTGGTGGGAATCTGCTCTCCCTGGGTCCTGGGAAGCTGCTGAACAGGAAGTTCAAGTCTCGGGGCCTCAGAACAAGCCTCTGCTCAGGCCCAAGGTTTTGGAAAATACCTTAAAATCACTCACCCACTTTCTTATTGCTATGATAATCTGTCCTTCCATGACATGCGGTTTTTTTTTTTTTTTAAAGAGAGAATTTTAATATTTATTTTGTAGTTTTCGGCAGACACAACATCTTTGTTTGTATGTGGTGCTGAGGATCGAACCCGGGCCGCACGCACGCCAGGCAAGCATGCTACCGCTTGAGCCACATCCCCAGCCCATGACATGCGGTTTTTAAGAAGAGTTAATAAATAACAGTCGATTAGAAAGTGGAACCAATACACACCTTCTTTTTTCATGAAAATTACTTTAATATTTTAAAACAATATTTTAAAATACTCGATCTAATGTTTGGAAGTACAGATGTTCTTGAATTCTTCATTCACTTACAGTTCAATGGCAAAAATTCTTAATTTATGTCTCAGAATGTAAAAAAAAGCATTGCATCTAACAATATAAAGAACAGGAGCTGGGGACCTAGGGACAATAGCTCAGGGGAAGAGCACTTGCCTTGCATTTGTGGGGCCCTGGGTTCAATCTTCATGAACACACACACACACACACACACACAGACAAACACACACACATGCACACACACAAGAAAAAAGAACAAAGACTATTTATGGAGTCACTTCAATGCGTAAGCTTGACTTCTGAGGGAATTGTCAGTAAGGACTGTTCAGATCTTTCTAAAATGTCAGTGTCAATAAGGTCTCAGGTGGGGTTTGTGCTGAATGAAGAGAGTGGGACTACTCCCACCCTCCCATTGGGATCCCAGGGGGTTTACGCAGGGCAGCGTGGCGGCTCTTCTGCAACTATGGGATTTTATAGATGCAAGGGACCTTGGTAGGAGATATGCTTGTTCTTAGAATGCTCTTCCTAAAACATTTTAAATAGTCTTTCCAAGAAGCCGGCTGGTCCCTGAGATTTGTGTCTCTCAGGGCAGAGGGTGGGTGGCCTCATACACTTTCTCCCTTCTTCCTTCTCATGGTCCCTGATGACTTTCAGATCAGAGTCCAGGTGATCGAGGGGCGCCAGCTGCCGGGAGTGAACATCAGACCTGTGGTCAAGGTCACTGCTGCCGGGCAGACCAAGAGGACTCGGATCCACAAGGGAAACAGCCCTCTCTTCAACGAGGTGGGAGACACTGGGCAATGTTAGGGCCAGAACCTTTGAAGGTCTTCCAAACGGGGAGCCCAGAGCAGTTTATTCAGAGTGTTCACCTGAGGTGCTAACTTTGGTTCAGGAATTGGAGAAGAACTCCAGCTATTATTCCTGCTTAGGGTCTCTCTACTCCATGTCCCTGTCATCCTGTAAGGCTGTGCCTGAGATGACACCCTCTGTGGGGTTTTGTCAGATTCCCAGAGCTCAGCATGGAGTTGAGCTCAGCCCTCATTTCCTATGTGGGCTGCACTCCCAGGCTCGAAGGCCTCTGGGTACTGATCTTCCCCCTGCCTGGCCTGTGGGGTCATAGGCACTGATTTGTCTCCGTTTTTCTCTGGACCAACAGACTCTTTTCTTCAACGTGTTTGACTCTCCCCTGGAGCTGTTTGATGAGCCCATCTTTATCACAGTAAGTCTCAGCAACCCAAGCGTTCTCCCCGGGGCTCTGTGTGCACATGTGTTTGTGCGAGGCATTGTCCGTGTGTGTACGTGCACATCTCAGTGTGCATGCGTGTCAGCATTGTTGGTGAGTGTGAGTGTGTATGTGTGTGTGAGAGAGATACGGGATAAAGTCTGGCACCCGGAAAACGTGGACCATTCGCAGCCAGCCTCTACTGGGCGTGGGAGTGCCCACACACCTCAGCTGTGGCCTTCCCTAGGGGCCTCAGGTGGGAAACCTCTGGTTGTAGAGGACGCCTTGGTTTTCATCTTATTTTGTTTGTCCATGGGCCTGCTTTTGGCCAATATTTTCTTTCTCTTGAGTCTTCTCCCACTTGGAAGGTGGTATATTCTAGTGGTTAAAATGCGGGCCTTGGCACCGGATTATCTGGACCCGAGTCCCATCTCTGCCCTTGCGGTTATGTGATTCTGTACAAGTCCTGTCATCTCTGTGCCTCTAGTCCTTCAACTGTGCAATGGGGATAATAAGAGTGCCTAGTCAGGGTACTATTCTTGGGAGTACTATTCTTGGGAATCATTTAGAACAATCTGGACTAGAGTAAGTGCTCATTATTGGCTGTTTTTATTTGGGAGAGAAGAGCTGTTGGGTTGAACCCTGTCTGGGTCACAATTTCACTCATAGGTATGGATTTTAACTGCTCTTTCCTCCTAGGTGGTAGACTCCCGTTCCCTCCGGACAGATGCGCTCATTGGGGAGTTCCGGGTAATTGTTCATTTCCTTGCGATTAGTCAGTTTTCACTTACCTGTGTTCCTGGAGGCGCTGTGGGTTACCTGCAGGGGTTGGCACTCCAGAGACCTTGTGTGCCTTGGTCCATGTTGGGAAGATTTCAACCCCTTCCCTTAGAAACCCATCAGATTTCCCAACTCAGAAAACCTCTCCACAAAGGTAGCAGAGAAGTAGGACACTTTCATTGTTGAATAAGCATTAACTGGGGTGGGCTGAGCATCTCAGGCCATCTGCTGAGAGATTACCAAGACAGGAAGGAGTCTCATCCTTTCATATAGCCAGTGGATTACATATTTTCCATTACATTTTCATTCTTTTGAGAAAAACAATAACTAGCCAGGCATGGTGGTGAACACCTATAATCTCAGTTACCTGGAAGATGAGGCAGGAGGATTGCAAGTTTGAGGCCAGCCTGGGCAACTTAGTGAGACTCTGCCTCAAAGTTTAAAAAAACTAATAATAATAATAATAATAGGCAGGCCGGGGTGCTGGGGATGTGGCTTGGAGGTAGAGCACCTCAAATAAGACAACTGGGTAGAACTGCTGGGCACACAGAATTCATCCTAGATTTGGTGGATAATGACCATCAGTGTCAGCTAATTTACTTTATCCAGAGGAGGAAACAGGATTACAACTCCTGTATTTATAACAGGAGATAGTTTTATAGCCTGGAGCATGGCACCCACTCAAGTCAGGCCCGTCACTTCCCTCTGGGTGGGAGGAGGACCCTCTTCCTTGATGTTTACATTTCAAAGAGAAGATGCCCTTGAGAAAGATGTCTAGTCTCCATATCATAAATTTTATAAAATGCTTAGTTTTTAGAAAGATACATTTCAAACAGATAAAGTACTTACATTTACTGGTTTTCTAAGGTAAAATGTATGACAGAAAGAGGAGAGCTAAAACATTCCCTTATTTCCAGTAGGAAGAATTAAGCCTCTTCTCTTTAGTTCCTATTTGTCTCTACATCTGAGAAAGCAGCGTCCACCCAATTCTGGCCAATGCTGGGACTGTGCAACCTGGCACTGTCCGCCCTGAACTCACCTTCACGGTGGATCAGGAATGGGGTTCAGCTGAGGGCCCTGGGGGAAGGAGCCCCAGCCTGCCTATTTGTCCTGGGCAGCCCAGAAGGGAGCAGTCCACCTCTGGGAACCCAGTACCAGAAGCACAGTGCTTCCTAGAGGATGGTTCAACAGCTTGCAAAAAATAATTGCACGAAGCGAGTCAGATCTGCATGGTGCTGCGACGTCGTTTAGTGTATTTCTCACTGATGTTCTTATTTGAGAATCTTTGAGGATTTGATTTATCAAAAGGAAAGAAAGAGTGCAGACTTATTTTAACCTGCCTCTGCTATCCAAATAAATGACCCCCTCCCCTCCTCTGGGAAGTAGCCACAAGATTTTAGAAAAACAGAATCTAATTTCTTGGTAAGGCATTTCTTTAAAGGAGTGGGTTTGAGTCTGAGTCATTATGTAACAAATGAAATCTTAATTATTTTGAGACTTGAGTCTTTATATTCTTGTTCTGAGAATCCATGGGTCAAGAAAGATATTTTTTCTAGTTATTAATCTGTGATAGAAAAGACTTCATATTTTTTATTTTATTTTTTTGGGGGTGGGGTACTGAAAATTTAACCCAGGGACAATTTACTATTGACCTACATTCCCAGCCTTTTAAAATTTTGAGACAGGGTCTCACTAAGTTGCTTAGGGCCTCACTAAGTTGCTGAGACTGGCCTTGATCTTACAATCCTCCTGCCTCAGCTTCCCAAGTTGCTGGGATTACAAGCATGTGCCACCATGCCTGGCTCAGACTTCGTATTTGAGGGCAGTTTTATTCACAGAAGAATTGAGTGGAGAGGCTGGAGTTGTGGCTCAGAGATAGAGTGCTCGCCTAGCATGTGTGAGGTATTGGGTTCGATCCTCAGCACCACATAAAAATAAAATAAAGATATTGTGTCCACCTATAACTAAAAAACAAATATTAAAAATAATCAAGTGGAATGTACAGAAAGTTCAAGTGTACTCTTTGCCCTTCCATTGCCCCTCAACCTCCCCTACTATCAACATCCTGATAATCTATGATTTTTTAAAAAGAACACTATGAAATATAGGAAAGAAAAGAAACAAATCAAACCCATGCAAATCTACTGCCCCTCAGAGATAGCAGAGGTGCCATTTTGGGTATTTCCTTTCCTCTTTCTTTTTGGGGCATTAACATACTTTACCTAACTCTATAACAAATATATTCCATGGAGTGTCACATGACGCTTTCCTGTGTCTCTAAAAGTTCTTAAAACAAGCCCTTTACTGGCTTCATCGAATGCACCATGCTGTAACACTTCAGTGCCAAGAGTTTGACTTGTGTTTCCTTTGATTTCAGATGGACGTGGGCACCATTTACAGAGAGCCCCGTGAGTTCTCACCCCTTTGGTGTGTCCTTGCATGAGACTCTGGAGGCTGCTTGGGGACACTTGCTTGGGTGCTCACTCTCCCTCCCTGGGGGGTTTGGAATGGAGGCGAGGCTTTCTTGGAAGAGAAGGCAGGGGTTGCATCCTCCTCGCAAAGGCTTCAGGCCCTCAGGAAGACGCAACCCCCACCTGTGTCAGATGGCCCATTCAGGGATGATAAACCTGGAAGGTCCTGGGGCCCGGGGTCACCTCAGATAGAGGCAGGTCATTTGGGTGATGAAGTCCAGGGATTCTTCTCTCTCTGATTTGGTCACTTTCTGAGGAAGTTAAAAATGGTTTAACTTTGTCTCTTATAGAGGTTTCTGTTAATACTTCTGATCTACGTAGATGCTCAAAGTTGATTATTCTAGGCTTAAAAAAACAAATTTGAGACATTTATTTACTTGCCAACATCACCCAGGTGGACCATGTCATGATTATGAATAGCTAAGTCTTCTCTTCAGGAAGAGACAGCCCTATTGAGTGACTGTGGCATGCCATAGAGAGCCATCTTTGGTCATCCTGGTGTTAGAGCTCTTGGTTTCTCAGCCCAAGGGATTCTAGGGTTTGCTCCTTTCCCTTCCTGCCATGGCTGAGCCCTTTATCGCACTGTATGTGATCCATCCTGGGCTTCTGGACCAAGTTGCAGTCTTGGGTCTTCCCGGTCTTGATCATTCTCTTTTAGGTCATGCCTATCTCAGGAAGTGGCTGCTCCTCTCGGACCCTGACGATTTCTCTGCTGGGGCCAGAGGCTACCTGAAAGCCAGCCTTTGTGTGCTGGGGCCTGGAGATGAAGCTCCTGTGAGTACCTTTCCCTGGGTCTTCCTCACAGCCCTTCACATATTGCTTGGTGGTGGAAGCACCCAACGAAAATCCTGAAGCTTAATTTTTTTTCCTGATTTAAAAGAATGCATGATAATTATGAGAACTGTAGAACATGTAGAAAAGTATAAATAAAAAGGACTCACTCATAAGTCTACCACTTGGAGTGAGCCATTATCAATATCTTCTCACCTGCCTTTCTCAAAAACACGTGTGTATTTTTCTTTTTGCAAAGGGAGATCATTCTCTCCATGATATTGCAACCTGAATATTGTTGCCTCAGATTATATCATTATCATGTGGATGTGGTAATAGGCAAAGTTCTAAATCAAAGGAGGAAGTGAGGGAGAAAAGTGTGGCAGTCCCCATGAGGAACCAGGAAGAGAAAGGAGCAACCGCAAATTCAGGCTTCAGGTGTCTGAGGTCCAGGAAAGCTGGGCATGCAGCCTAGACTGGAGAGTGAATCTGAGCAGAGAGTCACTAGAGGTGCCAAGAGATGTGCAGAAAACCTATAAAGGATAAGGACACAGTGTACACCAAGAAAATAGGAAGCAGGAGTACCCGGGACAGTGAAGATATTTAACAAAAAAAAATTTAAGAGAGGAAAAATATAATAAAGTTAGTTTAGTGATAAATTTTTAGTATAATTTTTGATACCAGTAAAAGTGAATTCTGTAAATAATGATATGGGTGTGTTTAAGGGAAGAAAGAATTTTTTGGGTTCTGGTTTGTCTTTAGAACCCTGAAAGGGGTCCACAAGAGGACCCCTGGGCAGTTCCTGGGTGGTAATGATTTATGTCTGGGGCAGGTGGGCAAAGCATGTTTCCTCCATATTGCAGAAAAAAGCCCTGCTTCTTGGAAAAAAAAATGAGAAGAGCATTCAGAGCTGGGAGGTGTCAGCACCCTGTGTATTTGAGAAGAGAAGGCTGGCAGTGTTGTGGCAGAAAAATGTGCAAAACAGCTGGGCGCAGTGGTGCCCACCTGTAATCCCAGCAGCTCCAGAGGCTGAGGCAGGAGGATCGCGCGTTCAAAGGCAGTCTCAGCAACTTAGTGAGGCACTAAGCAACTCAGCGAGATCCATCTCTAATAAAATATAAAAAAGGGCTGGGGGATGTGGCTCTGTGGTTAAGTGTTCCTGGGTTCCATCCCTGGTACCAAAAAAAAAAAAAGAAAAGAAAAATGTTCCAGAGCAAGTTGTCTTATGAGACACCTCACTTAACATGGTAGGCTGAGCTCTTAGAAAAGGAAGGTCAAACACTGCACCCGAGAGCTCATGGAGGAATCATGTTTGGCTTGCTTTATAGCTGGAGAGAAAAGACCCCTCTGAAGACAAGGAGGACATCGAAGGCAATCTGCTCAGGCCGACTGGTGTGGCCCTTCGAGGAGCCCACTTCTGCCTGAAGGTCTTCAGAGCTGAGGACTTGCCTCAGAGTGAGTGTGGAGCAACCCCCTCCCCCATGGGTGGGCGCCTGCTACAGCTGCTGTGAGGACATCGTGAGGGAGGGACCATGGTTGGCTCCCTGGGAGAGGAAAGTGCATCACTTTGTGGGTTCCTGGGGCACATTTTCATCCTTCCTTCCACCAGGGACCATCCCTTTGCCTCCTTCCTGCCTCCCTTTGGCCCATCTTCCTCCTCAAGGGTCTGTTAGAGATCAGTGCTGGACAGCTGGCCCTCTACTGTGCTGCCTGGCCAATACCTTGAGCCTTTCTAGGTTTTCCAAGTTTTTTTTTTTTTTCCCCCCTGTGGTGCTGGGAATTGAACCCAGGACCTCGTGAACTCCAGGTAAGCCCTCTACCACTAACCCATACCTCCAACCCAGCAATCAGGATTTAATGGAAAATAACACACGCTGGTGGAGTTAACCAGATGCCAGAATCTGGAGCTTAACAGTGGCTGCTGGGCTCCATTCCGGGGTCCCCTGGCTCTTTAGCCACTCTGGAGACCCATTTTCTGGGTTCTCATTGAGAAAGCAGCGCCATCTAAACACTGCCTGCTCCCAGGTCAGAGGTCGTTGATGTGGGGACACCCTCACTGGCAGAGCCCAGGCAGGAAGCTATGATGCTGGAGGGTTTGCAGGAGGCCTTCCTGGGACCATTTCTCTATAGATGAAGAATGCTGCTCCCCCGGTGGCTCTTCATCCCCCATTACCTGGGGCTGTCCATGTTCTAGCACAGAAAGTCCCACGTTCTGGAAACTGTTCAGTCCCTAGCAAACTGGGACCTTGGATCAACTGACTTGTGATAATCTCCCACATCCTCCCAGGAAGGCCAGCATGTCCGCTAATGGTACTGGTCTCACCCTGTGTATTTAGTAAACCTTGGGGGAATCATATCAAATATTGGGGAGCCATGGGTACCAACCTCAGCTGCACAGTAGAATCACTGGAGTGGCTCAAAGAAAGTACAGTGCCTGCCCCCGTCGCCACCCCCAGCCTTTCAGATTCACTTGGGTTGGGGTAGGGCTCAGAGGCTTCTCAGGTGATTCTGTCAGGAGCCCATTGTGAGTCACTATTTCAGAGTGTGCATTAGCTTCATCAAGCCAGTCTTCTTCCCCAGCAGTCTGCAACTTGGGTCCTCATTTACATGTTTTGCAGAAAGTTCTTTGAGGGTTTCTGCTTTGACAATTGACATCCTTAAATGAAATGGGTTCCTTCTGTGCAAGCTTACTTGGACCAAAACCACAGTGGGGAAGCCTTTGAATAAGTAATGGGAATTCAGTGGATATTAGAATACCTGCTTAAAATCATTCTTTACTCATTGGCTGCAACTGTGTGGAAGAGAGACTGGCAAGCTTCCAGAAGGCATGGGGAAATGGAAATGTTTGCTTTTCTTAAGGTGAAGGAGCTTTGTGTTGTATTTGCTGCAGTGTTGTTTAAACATAAATAAAAACAAAATAGATGAGTAAACAGAACATGACTATTTGCTAATCGCTGTTACCCGTTATTCATGTAGGCATTAGTGAGCATATAATCTTTAACTGTCCCTCTCCTCACACTCGTTCATGGCCATGTAAAACATAACATATAAAACATACATATACATATGTATGTACATAACACATCTATCCATATATACATGTGCAAATAATCTGGCTAACTCAGTTAAATAATTTGGTTTGAAGTATCATAGATTTAAAACTCTTAAAAGATCCCACCACTTGGGAGCCTGAGGCAGGAGAATCATAAGTTCAAGGCCAACTTGGGCAGTTTAGAGAGACTTTGTCTCAAAATAAAACATAAAAAGGGCTGGGGATGTAGCACCGCTGGGTTCAATCCTCAGTACGCCAAACCAAAGGAAGCCAGAATTGACTGATTGGCTAATCTTAGGTAAATTACTCTGCTAATGGAAATAAAGGACAATGTCAACCAGGTGTTGTGGCATATACCTGTAATCCCAGGTATTTGGGAGGCTGAGATGATGGTGTGGGTGTTGGTGGCAGGTTCAAGGCCAACCTCAGTACTTTGGGTGATTTTCCTTTCTTTTTTAAATGGGCTGGGGTGTAGCTCAGAGGGGGAGTGCTTGCTTAGCATGAGTAAGACTCTGGGTTTAATCCCCAGCATCAACAAAAACCAAACAGGAAGGGTCACCAACAATGGGGTATTATAAAAACTTTCAATCCTTTTTTAGATTGCTTACTATCCTTGGTGATGTAGATCTTGAATCAATCAAACAGTTACTTGGAGACCTGCTCTGCAAACTTCTTTTTTAAGTTTTTTTTTGGCACTGGGGATTTGAACCCAAGGCTTCACACCCTACCATTGAGCTACACCCCCAGCCTGGAGACCTGCTTTGAAACCTCTTAATGCTGAGGGGACAGTGGACAAGGTGTCTGGGGCTGAGGAAGGAAGCAGCCCAGGGCTCTCAGGGGCTGTGGCTCTGCAGCAGTCCTCCCTCCTGGGAGCGCCTGGGCTGAGCCCCAGAGGATGGGGCCATAGTGTCTCACTCAGGTCTAGCCGGGGCTGCCTGGAGATGGATGGAGCAGAGTTGGGGTTTGGCATGGGGGATAGCAGGTGGTGACTGGCTTGTCCTTCTGCCCAGTGGATGATGCTGTGATGGACAACGTGAAGCAGATCTTTGGCTTTGACAGTAACAAGAAGAACTTGGTGGACCCCTTTGTGGAAGTCAGCTTTGCAGGGAAAATGGTAAGGAATGAGGGAGGGGGAGGGCCCCTGGGGGAGGGAGAGGGCTGAGCATCCTTCGAACAAGTGTCAGAGAGAACAGTTCAAGGTGAGGTGCAGTGGAGGGGTGTGCATGGTGGGCACTGATCCTGGGATGCATGCCCAGGTCTGGCTCTCTGGGCCTGCTGCCCACAAAAATGTGGACAGGTCTGCCCAAGGTGTCCAGCCAGACACCGAGGTGTGGATATAGACCCAGAGAGGACAGATGGACACTGAATACACTGGTGGAAAATTAAGCAATTGTGTGGAAAGCAGATGTGAAGGCATATAGATAGGGAAAGCTTTTTAAAGAAAAATGTGGGATGAGCCAGGTGTGGTACACACCCAGGAGGCTGAGGTGGGAGGATCACAAGTTCAAGGCCAACCTGGGCAACTTAGTGAGAAGGGCTACAGGGATGTAGCTTAGTGGTAAAGTGCTCACTTAGCCCTTGTAAGGCCTGGGATTCAAAACATGATTATTCTTAACAGTTGTGGCAGGAGTCGGGCAGGGAAAGACCACTCTGGTGGGCACCCTAGGGATTCTTCACTGCCCAGGGCTAAGGCAGTTACACCTGTCCCTGTCAATTTCTGCCCCTGCCCTTCTCTACACACAGGCAGGTGCCTCCCAGTGTCTGTGTCCACCCTAAGGGGTCTCTCTAGTAGCCTGGGCTGCTCCTGGGCTTCAGCCATTGCCAATGCAGGGGGGACTCTCACAGGTCTCTTTAGCTCTGATTCCTCCTTCACCTTCAGCTCTGCTTCTGAACAGCTTTGACTCAGGACTCATTTTCTTTGCCACCAGCTGCCCCATGTCCAGGAGCCCCCATCTTAACCGGGTATCACCACCCAAGGCAGAACTTGTACTGTGGGCCTGCCTGGACTCCTCCCTCTTCTCTCTATCTACAGTAAACATGCCATCTCTAACTCTTGACCTCAAGAGTTGACCTCAAAGGACCCAGCCTTTCCCTGCGTCCCCAGAACCACTGCCACCTCTTCCCAGGACCACACGACAGTGTTCCCCTGCTGCCATTTTTCCTCACCATGATATTGACCCTTTGGAGACCCTGGCCACTTGTCCAAGTTCTGGATTTCTCTGTTTCTTGCAGGTGTGGCTTAATTTCCTCTGCTGGCTCCTGTACTTTCTATAAACTGAAAGTTAGGTCTGCAGACTCCATTAGATTCAGATTATGTATGTTGTCAAGAATTCGTCACACGTGATGCTCTGAACGTCATGTTGCAACATGTCAGGAAGCAGTGATGTCAGGCATCAGTGTCATGGGTGATGACACCTTGAACACTCCATTAAGGGGGTGCCTATGGATCTCCCCCTTTTAAAAGTCAGTGTCTTCCTGTGTAATTCCAGCACTATGTAGACCATAGCCTGGGCTCTGTGAAGGTATCCTATTTCTGATTGTATTCATTCCTGAGTAAATCATTTCCTTGGGGTTGCAGAATGATGATTTTCATTATCATTCCATCTCTCTTTATTAGTTGGCATTTCTCTGTGGAGAAAAGCTTTGATCCCCTTGCCCCTTTGACTATTACAAGGGACCACATTAATTTTATAAATTCAACGTGTTGGAATCCGTCATTGTTGGCTTGACGCACACGTTATCCTGAAATTGGCTATTGCGAGCCCTTCCATTGGTTCTTCCATCCCCAGAGCCTAACGCAGGGTCTCAATGAGAACGTCTTGGGTCCCGTGACTCAGGCTTTAAGCTCCTTCAAATGCTGCTGGCAGATCTTTCTCTGGTGCAGGTTTTGGTTTTGGTTTGGGGTCTGCATCTGACACCCTGGACCTAACCTCAGGAAGGGCCAGGACAGGATGCCCTTGTGGCCTCTTCTCTCTGCTCTCAATCATCTCCTCATGGACTCTCTCTGCTCCGCTCTGCACGGAGGAGACAGGAAGCTATGGCTAGGTAGCTTTTGCTCCAAGGACTACGATCAGTGTTTTCCACTGACAGATGGAGAAGGTCATGCCAACCGGGAAAATTGTCTTTATTCCATGTTCCCCCATGATAGGGTGCTTCCATGGTGTGACACCCAAGACCAATTTTAATGGCCTGCTTTCCTTGGAGCCAAATCTCAGGAGCTCCTGCTGCTCCTGGGTCTTTTCCAGCCCCCCTTCATCTCCCCTGGCCTTTTTTTCCTCTTGGTATCAGGGATTGAACCCAGGGGTGTTCCACCACTGAGCCACATCCCCAGCCCCTTTAAAAAAAATATTTTATTTAGAGACAGGTCTTGCTGAGTTGCTTGGGGCCTCACTAAATTGCTGAGGCTGGCTTTGAACTCGTGATCCTCCTGCCTCAGCTTCTCAGGCCACTGGGATTACAGGTGTGCACCACCTTACCCAGCTCCTGGGGTCTTTTGACCCTGGGAGTTTTTCTGGCAAGGTGCAGATGGCCAGGGGAGGTGATCAGGGGCGGGGCCTGGCTGAGGCCCAGGATTGTACGAAGCCCAGGGCAGCTGGGCTTAAGCAAGAAGCTGCAGCCCATGGTCCTTCTCAAAGGGGTGGTGGGAGTTGAAGAATGAGTTTATAAGGAAGGGGCCCCTGAAATCTCCCCCTTGATAGCGTCAGCCTGGTCAGCCTCCTCTGTGATCCTTGGCCCTTGTGGCCTCTTCTCTCTGCTCTCAATCATCTCCTCATGGACTCTCCATGCTCTCTTCATCTGTCTGTCTGATGATCTCATTGCATCCTAATCTGAAGAGTGCTAGGGTTTTGTCCTCTGGGTCTATCAAGCCCCGCCTGGACATCTTTGCAGTACTGCTTATGGGCACAAGGTGGCACTATTACCCAAGATGTGAACCGTTTGGATTTGACCAAGTTACTCAGGGGGATGGTGTGTGTGTGTGTGTGTGTGTGTGTGTGTGTGTGTGTGTGTGTACATACTTCATATATGGGAAAAGGCAAGGGGAGGTACTTGTAGGGAAGGGGTGGAGGTTCAGAAATTTTTTTATGAATAAAAAAAATATATAACCCATTACTTGTAAAAAGAAGAGTTGAAAAAAAATCAGAGAACAGGAAAATGAAGCAAAACCCACACCCAACCCATATTTTATTTCTGTGGCCCTCACCATCCCAGAGATAACCATAGTTCACCTAGGGTCTGCCTGTGTTTCTTTCTGGTATGTTTTCCTGTTGATTTTCTCTCCCCCTCTCCTCCTCCTCCTCCTCCTCCTCCTCCTCCTCCTCCTCCTCCTCCTCCCCCAGCTGGATATTGGCTGCTGAGGTCCCGCCGGCTTTGCCTCTATCTTTCATCTTGTAGATGTGGCCCTTTTTTTGGGTCTGTTTAGTACTACTTCATTTTTTTTTTTTTTGCATGTTTTATGCCTTTGTGTGTGTGTGTGATTTCACTTTAAATTGGTTCCCGAGCCCAGTGCTGTAGTGATGTCTGGTGCAGAAGGGCAGAGGTAGGTGGACTGGCCTTTGTTCATGCCCCCAGGCCCACATCCCAGTGGCTCTTTCAGTGGGAGCCTCCAAGGGTTGAAGTGTTTGCTGTGGAAGAGGCTCTGGCCTCCCCAGGGTGAGGCTGAATGCCCTGAGTGCAAGAAGCGCAGGGCAGACAGGGCTGTCAGCTATGGTATTTTGAGAGTCCTTTCTTTTAAAAAACTGAATTAGGTAATACCTCTACATAGGAACATTCCATCTCTTCTGTACCTACCTATCATTTCCCTGTCTCTCTGTACCCATTCAACGCTACTCATTTCCTCCTTGCAAAGGAAACCTTTGTAGCTAGTTTGTTTTATATTATTTGGTTTCATTATGCATATGGAAGTAAACATGACTATAGTTTTTATCTTTTACCCTTCTAATATAAATGGCTGCACATTAGACTCATGGCTCTGCAGCTTGCTTTTTCTACTTAATAATATATAGCTTGGACATTATTTCATGTCTGTGCATAGAGTGGTCCTCATTCTTTTTTAGAACTGCATAGTACTCTATTGGGTGAATGGACCATAATTTATTTAACCTGTCCTCTCTTGGATACCTGGGTTGTTCAGAATCCTTGCTAGTCCAAGCCATTCTGTGTTGAATAACCTCACATGTAGGTCATTCTTCCCATGTACAAGCACTTCTGTGGGATAAATGTCTAGAGGTAGAATTTACAGGTCAAAGAAAATATGTACTTGTAATTTTGATAGGTAGTGGCCAATTGCCTCCTAGAAGTATCAAGCTATTTCATTTTCCTACCAGCAAAATGTGAGCGTGCAGTTTCCCAACAGTGGGTTGTCAGATTATAGAGAGTTTTATAATCTGATGATGAGAAATTTCATCTCATTGATTTTATTTGTGGTTCTTCTATGATGAATGAGGTCGAACATCTTTTTAAAGATTTTTAAATTTGTTTTAATTTGTTATACATTACAATAGATTGATATATATAATGAATTGATATATATATATATATATATATATATATATATATATATATATATAAAAATATATAATGGAGTATCATTTCTCATTCTTCTGATTGTACATGATGTAGAATCCCACCAGTCGTATAGTTATGTATGTATAGAGGGTAATAATGTCTGATTCTTTCTACTATCCTTCCTACCCCCATACCCCCTCCCCTCCCTTCACTCCCTTCTACCTAATCTGAAGTAACTCTATTCTTCCCTAGCCCCTCCCCTCATTGTGAATCCACATCTGCATAACAGAGAAAACATTCAGCTTTTGTTTTTTTGGGATTGGCTTATTATTGGCACATATTCTCCAGCTCCCTTCATTTACTTGCAAATGCCATAATTTCATTCTTCTTTAAGGTTGAGTAATATTCCACACACACACACACACACACACACACACCCCCCACAACTTTTTAATCCATTCATCTATTGAAGGGCACCTAGGTTGGTTCCATAGTAAAATCAAGAATCAATAAATGGGATGGATTCCAACTAAAAAGCTTCTTCTCAGCAAAGGAAATAATCAATAACGTAAAGAGAGAGCCTACAGAATGGCAGAAAATCTTTACCTCCTGCACCTCAGACAGAGCACTAATCTCCAGGATACATAAAGAACTCAAAAAACTTAACACCAGAAAAACAAATCACTCAATCAATAAATGGGCCAAGGAACTGAACAGACACTTCTCAGAAGAGGATATACAATCGATCAACACATAAATGAAAAAATGTTCACCATCTCTAGCAATCAGAGAAATGCAAATCAAAACTACTCTAAGATTTCATCTCACCCCAGTCAGAATGGCAATTATCAAGAATATAAGCAACAATAAATGTTGGTGAGGATGTGGGGAAAAGGCACACTCATACATTGCTGCAAATTGCAGCAAATTGGGACTGCAAATTGGTGCAACCATTATGGAAAGCAGTGTGGAGGTTCCTCAGAAAACTTGGAATGGAACCACCATTTGACCCAGCTACCCCACTCCTCGGTTTATTCCCAAAGGACTTACAATGAGCACACCACAGTGATGCAGTCACATCAACATTTATAGCAGCTCAATTCACAATAGCTAAACTATGAACATCTTTTAATGCTTCGCTGCCTGTGGTGTCTCCATTCCTGTGAACTGTTTCATTTCTTGCCCACTGTTCCACAGCTGCTCTCTCATCTTTCCCTCCTCCTCCCTCTCTTTGCTAACACAAGGCCCAAATTCTGGCACCCATCCCTTCCCCCAGCCCCACGCAGCCTTTGCTTGAGCTCTTTTTACAGCGGGGAGGAAGGTGGGGCAGGGGTTGGCACTGGGTGGATGAGGGATGGAGAAAAAGCCCTCACTCTGGGGATCTGAAGTCCCTGATCTAACTCAGATGCTCATTAAATGAGATAATGCACATAAAATGCAGTGCTTAGCACGCTACATGGTCTCTAGGAAATGCTCTGAAAAGGCCTGCTGGTTATTTTTATGTGCAGAACATGCAAACCCACCAGGATCTACTTATTTGAAACTGAGTCTTTACCTGCTGTGTCTGTGTGTGGCTGCAGCCTGGGGCTGGACAAAGGGCCTGGTGCTCCCCATGGACTACAAGGAGAGGGTTGGCATGTGAGCTACAGGCTTAGATCTTTTTCTGTTCCTGTTAGGATTCTTGTTTGGGACAAGCCTTGTCTTTAGGGCAGGGCTGGTCCGAGACAGACGGTGACTTATAGGGTTTAGATCTTCACTGAATTTTGTTTCACTTTCAGATGCAGGTGCAGGGCCCTGGCCCCCTTCCTGTCCCTCCCCCACCTCTGATCTCCACTACCTTCCAAAGTGGAGAGTCATCTGGTCTGATGGGCAGAGGGAGGAGGGGTGCCTTGGACTATGGAGGCCTCTGGGATTCAGGGACCCCACATTTAGGATCATATCCATAATGAGAGGTACAAAAGGAGAATTTCCAGCCAGAGGTATGAGTTCAGGGTGGAAGGGCTGTGCCATTCAGGGAGCTCACCCAACTCCTAGCTCTGGGTCTGACCTCCTGCTGAACTTTGTCTTTGCAAAGATTTCCTAAGTCTGAGCTCACTGCACTTGGCCCCAAGACCCCAGAGTCTTAAGCCCAGCCCTAAGGGCAGTCAGCGTGGTGGAAAGTGGCTGCTGGCTGGGGTGGTCCCTGAGGGATCCCAGAGTCCCATGGAGCTCAGTGCCCCTGTCCTCTGTTTCTCCCAGCTCTGCAGCAAGATCCTGGAGAAGACGGCCAACCCCCAGTGGAACCAGCACATCACGCTGCCCGCCATGGTGAGCCTCGATCTGCCACCCACTGACCCTCCCCAGGAGGCCCTGGGGCCTGGGACTTGAGGAGGTCCAGGCCCCCGTCCTCTCCAGCCTCCTGTGGCATCTTGGACTTCTATGTGGAGGAGGGGATGTCACTGTCTTCAAAGGACTACTCTCAACACGCCTCTTTTTCCCTCCTCAGTTTCCCTCCATGTGTGAAAAAATGAAGATCCGTGTAGTGGACTGGTGAGCTCCAAGCGGGGGTTCTAGAGGGGGCTGCCCTGAGGGCCACGGAGGCCCTGGGTTTCATTCAGCCTGATTTGAGTGAAATGTGGTCTGTGCAGAGTGAGGGGGTGCAGGGCTGGTGGTTTGGGGACGCTGGCTCACTGCTTGCCCACCATGTCTGTCCTGGTAGCAGATAAAGAGGGCACAGCCAGGGAGGCTGAGGGGGCTCCACCTCTGGGGACCTGAGGGCTGGGAGGCTCCCTGGGGGAGGTGGGGCATCCATGACCTGGTGGGATAGAGGGTTTCATATGTCCATGGTGACAGCGTTCCAGGGAGCAGAAGGTCATATACTGAGGCCTGGAAACCGAGAGAGCAGAGCTTCTGGGAGCATGGGCTATTGTCCACCAATGGGGTGGCACAGGACAGTTTCTAGGATAGGGAATTGGGCCAGTGGCCTGAGCAGAGACAGCACTGCAGGTGTGGAGCAGGTGAGGACAAGAGCTCACGGGCATCTTAGAAAAATCTTAGTATCTAACACTCATTGAGCACCTAGCAAGCACTTTATGTGCATTATTTCCTCTGACCCTTGACTCAGTGATGGGGTTCTACTTCACGCGGCAGGGAATAGATTGGGAAAGACGGAGTGACTTGCTTGAGGGGACAGCGGGAACGTAGTAGAGGTCAGAGGTGAACTCAAGCCTGCATCCTTAACCACTAGGCAACACTGCCTCCTGCAATGTCAAGACGATCCCTCTCACGCTTGAGGGGGACGTTCAGGGTCCACCTATGCAATCTTTAGGATACCAGGCTTTCCAAAAAGAGAGCTGTCCTTTCTCTGCCCCCAAAAGTCTTGGCCGTGTGGTTCCCTGGCATGCTCTTCTTTGGTCCCAGGCCCATGACACCCCCAACCAGCAGGATAATGAGAGACCAGGGAAAAACCCCCAGGCCACAGAGCCATTAAAGTGTGTGCCAGTTCCCCAGGCCTAAAGAAAACAGCTTGTGAGAATTAGAGGGAAGGGAGCAGCAGGGTGGTGGAGGTGGTGGGGGGGACGAGGGAGAGGCCCCCGGGCTGTGACCGCGGGTATGTGCCGTGGGGAAGCGGTTTGGAGAGACCCACTTTACATCCCCAGAGCGATCCCTGCATTTCAGCTGGCGACGTGTGTGTTGTGCTGCCCGGGGCGGCTGGCGGTGCGTGCCTGGGCCTGTGTGTGCATGTGCTCGCGTGTGGATGCGGTTGTGCCCTGTGCCGTGGATGTGCTGGCCTGACTCCATCGGAGCCGTGTCAGAGGCATCGGCATACTGTACAATCCAAACACATTACCGAATCTGGTGGTTGCGTCTCTGGTTTGGGTTGAAGTGGCATTTTTATTGTGAGTCTATTTTCAGACTCGCTGTATTTTCCAAAAGCAACCCCAAGCCCCAAACCCCAACTCTTGGCCAGAAAGCATTCCTCTGTTACATGTTCCTGTCCCGAAAAGTGCTTTCTTCCCAGAAAACAGATAAACTTTTGTAATTACCTGAATCCTGGAAATATGATACAGTCCATATGGCCTTTTCTCTGAAACTTAGTCTTCCTTTCAATTCTTTAAAAATTCCTTTTTTTCATTAAAAAAAAAATGTCCCCAAAGCCACTCCCCACCACCATAAAAACAACCTCTCTCCTCCCATTCTCCTTCCTTCCTCGCCTGATTCAGAAAATCCAATTCAGAGGTCAGAAATCCAATTCTTTTTCATGAGCTGGTATTTTCTAGGGCTGGGAGGGAAAGCAGTTCAAGGATGCCATCCGCTGTCAGGTATCTGTATCGATAATCTCAAGGAAATTCTCCTTTTCCAGTTCTTGCTCATGTCACTCACCAGAACAGTGATGCAGATTTGTGCTGACAGGTCACTCTTCCTCATGCAGCCCCTTTGTCCTGATGGAAAAACTTTAAAATCAGAGTTGAATCACCTTCCTGAGAAATATGAAGAGGAAGAAAGGGATCAGCAGAAATCACTATCTCATGGGGATTTAAAAAGAAGGCTCAGGTGTCTTTTGTGATGGAGCTGGGATGTACCCTCTCCAGATGCCACCCATGGCCAAACTTCACCTAGCAAGGAAAGAGGGGGTCCTGGACCTTGAGTAGAAGAGGGATTGAAGGTGCACCAGAGAAACTTCCTGAAGGTCATACATAGGTCTTGCTCAGCCCAGTGTTTCTCAACCTCAGCAGATTGATCTTTGGGGCTGATAGTCCTTCACGATGGATGGAGGTTGTGCAGTCTGCTTAGGCTGACTAGGAACATTCCTGGCTTTACCCTGTAGGTGCTGGTAAGCACCCGCTTCTCACTCCAAAACTTAGCCAAAAGTTCTCTGGGGGATCAAAACTACTAGGTTTTGAACCTCAAGTCCAACTTGCCAAGGAAGCAGCAAGTGGCTACAACCAACTTGGTTTCCATGTCAGGAATGTCAGGTCCCAAATCAAATATTGGCCATCTTTGGAAATGAATTAACTTTTTCAACCTCAGTATCCTTAGCCTGAAGTCGAGGCTAATTGTAGTACCTACCCAATGGGGCAGATGTTATAAGTGAGCTAGATCACATGATGGGTTTAGTACCGTGCTTGGCTTAGTAGTGGCTGAGTAAGGCTTAAATGTTAGCTGTTATTTTTATTGTTATCAAGGGAGGTGGGCATAGGGTTCAGGAGAGTCTGCCCAGGAGGTTGCTGGCTAATGGGGAGATCAGTCACTCTCCTACCCACAGTCCTCTACGCTGCGTGGGAAGCAGGACTGGCTCCTTCCTTGCCAAGGAGCCATGTGAGCCACAGCAGGAGCACCAGAGCAGGAATCAGGACACCAGGCCTGGCTCTGTTCCTCCTTGTCGGGCTGACCCTGGGGCAGTACCTGCACAGCTCCAAGCCTGGGTCCTGGTTATACAACAGAGATGCAAATGAAAGTACTTGTTTCTTCAAAAGTACTTGGTCACATGTAAAGTCACACACAAAAGGGAATCATGCATTGGCACTGGCTAATTCAAGATGGTGGCCTTGGAGTTAGTTTTTCCTGGTCACCTGGTTTTCTCCTTGAACTTGGTATTTCTTTAGCTGCTGAAGTCTCAGCTCTGTCTGGGAATCTTGCTCTTGAGCAGCCTCCTGATGGCTTACCCTCCCTGCCTTCCGCCTCCTCCCTGTCAACCTGAGGGTTCCAGGCTGCTGGCTGAGCTGGTTGGCTGATGAGATACCAATGGTTGGCAAGACAGACTCGTTCCCTCTAGGGGCAGCTGGGGTGAGCTTTCTGTCCAATCTCTTCTTCCTTGGGATTACCAGGCCTCACCAACATACCTGGTGTGAAGACTGGGACTCCCCATATGTGTAACACCGGCCGAGTCCTTCCAGGGTAGACAGTGGTCTAAATCCTCCTCCTGTGCTCAGGTTCTCTCTGTCCCCTTGTTCTAGGGATCGCCTTACTCACAATGATATCGTGGCCACCACCTACCTGAGTATGTCGAAAATCTCTGCCCCTGGAGGAGAGATAGAAGGTAAGTTCCACCTGTGTTGAGTTCTCTGACCCCGCAGGCTCTTTCCATCTCACCTCTGAGTTGGAGAGTTTGCAGAAAAGGGAGGATTATAAGGTCTTTGTTGTCCATTTTCCATGGTGTAGGGCTCTGGCCAGTGAGAGAGAAGCCCTGGAGACACTTAGGATGCTCCACAGTTGAATGGTAGAATGTATCACTGAGTGAGTGGTACAATGAGGGTAATCTCTTGGTGGATGACTGTGCATAGCAGTTTCTATTTTGTAATGGCTTGTATTAGTCTATTGAAAAGTAACCTATTGTTATTTTATAAAATTTTAAATAAAAAGATAACCTGAAAAAAAGTATATAAGACCTTTGTGTGAAATTACATGTTAATTACCCCCCTGTCATATATGTGGTAAATAAATCTTCTACCGCAGGCAAGAACTATTAGTATTCTGGGACCTTTCTGTGTTTATCTGTGTGTGTGTGTGTGTGTGTGTGTGTGTACATCCATAAAGGAATATAAACGTATATATTAAAAGTTAAATTGTTTTGAAAATTGCCTTTTGTCACTTGACAATACAATGTAGATGTATTTTCATGTGATTAAATGCTTTTCTACAACAGTTTTAAGTGAACAAACATTTCATTGTGTGAATGTACCGTAATTTACACACACTAGTAAATGTTGAATATTTAACTGTTTTCTAATTTTTCTACATTATGAACAACTGGCTTTCAATGACTATTTTTGTGGCTGAATATCTGTGCAGTTCATGAGTTTTCTTTTGGATGACTATCTAGTAGTGGAATTGCTGCATCAGAGGATTTTAACATTTTTAAGGTTTTTTGTCTGTATCCACATTGTCCTTTAAAAAATCTGGACTAATCTATAATCCAGTTACTCCCATAAGCTTTTTCTGTTGCATCCACATGAATGCAAGGTAAAATAATAATGTCATAAAGATCTTTGTTAATTTATTGGCTGAAAATAGTATCCGATTGTTGCCTTAATGTTCATTTCACTGATAGCTGGTGAAATGGACCAGTGTAAATTTAAAAAGACTAAAATTTATATGTGATATATATTTATATACTTTATGGCTATTCTGCTAAAAATGCATATTTTTGGTCCATATTTATGATGGTACGCTGTCTTTTTCTCATTGTTTTGTAAGAGTTCTATATGTATACGGATGTTTATTCCCCTTGTCATATATGTGGCAAGTAATTCTGGTCAGCTTTATTTTACCAACTAATAGTTCTTGACCTACAGTAATTTAAATTTTTCTAAAGCCAAATCTGTTAATCTTTTCCTTAATGAATAAGGCAGGACTCTAATTTTTTTTTCAAAAAATTTTTGGTGATATACCAAAACTATATTTAAAATAATTTTTCTCTACAGTGTTAAATGCTATCTTTATCACCTACTAAATTCCTAAATGTGTTCTTGGGCCAGTTTCTCGATTTTCTATTATCTTCATTTGGTATGTCTGTGTATTACTTCTTTGGTTTTGGTATCTGGGTTATGCTGGCTCTGTAAAATTAATTGGAAAGATTTTAAAGTCTTCTCTAACATCTGGAACAGTTTATATAACATAAGAATATAGACTTTTGAGGGTTTGAAATAATTCACCCATAAAACCATATGGGCTGGGTGCCCTTTTTGAGTGGGTGTAGTAATAGCTCTTTTAAGCTTTTCAATTTCTCTTGTGATTATTGTTATTTTTAGTTTGTTGCTTTTACTCTAGTCAATTTTGATAGTTTACCTTTTTCTAGGAAAACATCATTACTTTAAATCCATTCACATACTCTTGTGCAGAGCAACCTTTTATAATGTAAACAATTCTTTCTACCTGTGGTATTTTCCTTTTTCTCGTTTCTATTGTGTTGGAGTTTTTTCTTGATGAGTCTTACTAGTTTTTTTTTTAAACTTTATCAGCTTTTGTCAATTTTATCCTGTTTAACTCTTTAGACTGATTTCACTGTTTCCTTTTTAAACTTTCTAATTTCTTCCATTTGTCTTTAATGAGTTAAATAGTTGAAGTCTTGTTTCTGCCTTATATATCGTGCTTAAAAGGTCTTCACCAAACCAAGGTTATATTGAACTGCTTTTAATTTTAAGTCTTTATACTTGAGTGCTCCATTCTGAATTTGTTTCAGTGTATTTTCTGAGACCAGTGTGATTTCATTCCTGTGTAGGTGGTATACATATTTTTTTCCCCCCCAGAGGAGATTTTTTTTTGTAGGAATTTATCTCTTTCTCATAGTTTAGAAAATAACAGTCACACCATGCTTCATGATTGGGGTGACCTCTGACAAGTGCTTTGCTTGTTGATTTAATTGTCCTAACATCACAGAGTGTACTTACACCCACCAAGAAGGCCATGGGGTCATCAGCCATACAATCTTATGGGACCACTGTGTCAACTTGGTCCTTCATGTACTGGAATGTCTCATGGGTCACTTACGGTACTTAGATCCATCTAGGTGCAGGACTGGTTTCATTATTTATTTTTCCTGAGACATGTAAATTCTTAAATATGAGTTGAGGGATATATTATTTTTTAATTCTAGCATCATTTCCGGGGCTGCTGAGGGCAGGGTGGGGCAGGAGGGAGCTGCCACTCTGCAGCTAGCCAGCTTGGGGTCACCTTAGGCTGGCTCTGCCTCTTTGTAGCTGAGGGACTCGCTCCAGTTTCCTCTCTGTAAAACAAGGCTCTTACAAATTCCAACCTAAGGTTGTCGGAAGGATTCAGTGAGATTACAATGGTAAAGTTCTTACAGTACCTGGTATAGAATAAACCCTAAAGTCACACTGACTATCATTATGCTTGACTTTTCACATCACTCATCTAATGTACTTTTCTGCATCAATTCTGCTTTCTCGGCTTCCCATGTGGCCTTAAAAGGAACTATTTATTATACACTCTTTCTTGACAAACTTTCTCTTCCCTCTGTCTTTATATATTTTTCCTTTTCTTCTTTACTGCTGTCTGTCCTCTCCCATAAGTTTTGCTGTGTCCACGAAGGGTACCTCTTGTTCACTATTGAGGATCCCAAACCACTTCCCAAAACATTCAGATGGAGGCTCTCCTGAATCTTACAGGTGCTGTTTCCCCGTGGTGGTGGGACTCTGTCATTCCCCTCCTGCTTTATTCACTCTCTAGCACGATCAGCTCAACGAGGGGGTCCTTGTCCAGACAGGGCACAGGTCTGTCTGTCCGTCTGCACGGATTCTTAGCAGCAGAACAGGCTAATGTGCTTAGTTCCTGGAAGACTGTAACCAGTACTCTTGAAGTCAGTGCCTTCTCCAATCCCTTCTTCCAGGTTCTTTGAAACAGTTTTCAGACAAACCTTTTAAATATAGGAAATTTCAAACACATCCTAGAGAATTATACAACAAACTCCCAGCTACCCTCGCTCAGCTTCAACGTCTAGCTACTCTCTGCCTTTCTGAGTTCACCCTTGATACTTTGCATTGGTGGAATTCATAAAAACAACCTTCTAGAAGGAGCTGCTAAGGACTCCTGCCCCAGCTGCTCCCCTCCTGACTGGGAGAACTGCCTGTTGCAGGAGGAGGTCCCCTTCATCAGGCTCCTACAAAGGGCTGTCTGGCCTTTGCAGGCTGAAGGACCTGAGGCGGGGACACTGCATCATGGGGTGGTGCAGGGGTGTTCTGGCTTCCTCCCAGGTCACAACTCTTGGAATGGGAGGAGGTTGTTCTCTGGTTTTCTGACGGCTACTGTCCCTCTCTGAATCCTGGGACAGATCCTGGTGGAGGCCAACATGATTTTTCTGACTATTTTCCAACAGCTGCTGCTCCATGAGGCTGACAGCATCCACCTGCTGGAGTGGATCAGTCCTCATTTCTGATGGAGATGTTGGCCTTCATCTTTTTTGTGTGTGTCATTGGGACTTTTTTTTAAAAAATTAATGCATTATAGTTGTACATATATTGGGGGTTCATTTTGACATAATTATATAAGTATGGGCTATAATTTGCTCCATTTCTGTCCCAGGTAATTCCTCTTCCCCTCTCTTTCTCACCTCCTGTGCCCTTTTCCTCTACTCTACTGGTCTTTCTTCTCGTTACTTATAATTTATTAAAAGTTAATGCATCATAGATAGATATACGTACATAGAACATTCTCATCAGATTCATTTCATGGTCTCTCCCCTTTCCTGTCTCCCCTCTCTCCCCCCCTCAGTTTCTTTTCTCTACTCCGCTGATCTCTCCTCTGTTTTCTTGGGATTCCCTGCCTCCTTTTCCCCTCCTATTTTGGTCTAGCTTCCACATAGGAGAGAAAACATTTGACCCTTGACTTTCTGATTCTGGCTCATTTCACTTAGCCTGATGCTCTCAAGTCCCATCCGTTTACCAGCAAATGACATAATATCATTCTTCTTTCTGGCTGAGTAAACTCCATTTGTGTGTGTATGTGTGTGTATCTCACATATCCTTAGTCCATTCATGTATCGATGGGTACCTACTTTGGTTCCATAGCTTAGCTATTGTGAATTGTTCTGCTTTAAACATTGATGTGGCTGTGTCCCTGTAGTATGCTGATTTTAGATCTTCTGGATAAATACCAAGGAGTGGGATTGCTGGGTCATGTGGTAGTTCTATTCCTCGTCAATGGAGGAATCTCCAAACTGCTTTCCAGAGTGGTTGTACTAATTTTCAGTCTCATAAACAATGTACCAGTGCACCTTTCCCCCTTCATCCTCACTGGCATGGATTATTATTTGTATTATTGATAATTGCCATTCTGACTGGAGTGAAATGAAATCTTAGTGTACTTTTGATTTGTATTTCCCTGATTGCTACAGATGTTGAACATCCTCTAATATATTTGTTGGCCATTTGTGTTTTTTATTTGAGAAGTATCTCTTTAGTTCTTTTGCCAGTTCATTAATTAGGTTATTTGCTTTTTGCTGCTAAATTTTTTTTTTGAGTTCTACCAAAAGCATTATACAGATCCAATTCAATCCTCATCAAAATACCAACGACAGAACTAGAAAAAAACAGTTCCAAAATTCATCTGGAGAATGAGAGACCCTGAATAGCCAAAGCAATCCCGAGCAAGAAGTGAAGCTGGAGGCACCATAATCTGGGACCTCAAATTATACTGCAGAGCGATAGTAACAAAAACAGCATGGTCTCGGCACCAAAACAGACGTGAAGTCCAATGGAATAGAATAGAAGACATGAGACCCATCCAGAAAGATACAGTCACTGATACTAAAAAAAAAAAAGTGGTAAAAACATATTTTGGAGAAAAGATAGCCTTTTAAACAAATGGTGCTGAGAAAACTAATATCCATTAGTAGAATAGTAAAACTTGATCCTTGTCTCTTAACCTGCACAAATCAACTCAAAGACCTAAGAATTACATCATAAACTCTGCATACTAGAAGAAAACACAATAGGCTTACACTTGGCACAGGCCCCGAATTCCTTAACAAGATTCCTAAAGTCCAAGAAATAAAACCAAGAATCAATAAGTGGGATGGCATCAAATTAAAAAGCTTCTGCACAGCAAAGGGAAATATTAAGATGTGAAGAGAGAGCCTACAGAATGGGAGTAGATCTTTGCCACCTGCTCCTTAGACAAGGGATTAATATTCAGAATACATAAAGAACTCGAAAAACTTGACATCTCGACTGTTTTAATGGGAAGGCAAGAAAGGTGTTTATGTGGCCACTAGATGGCGCTCCAGTCACAGGCAACCCAGGGTGCTTCAGGGAGGTTTCCAAGAGCAGGACCATCTCCTCCCAGATTATTCTGGAAATAAAGGAGAATCTTTTTTGCAACCAGCCAACTGGGTTTTAAATATATAGTTAAATAGCTTGATGTATGTGACAATAAAAGAGTTAAACTGATTGGTTGAACTAGGCTATTCTTGGGACTGCTCAGTTTCTAGGATGTCCCTTCCTGGAGGTGGCTCTCTTTCTGAGGCCTGAGCTTCTCTGAAGTCCTGAAACTTAGCACTTGCCTGGTTTCCTGTTCAGCTTCTCTGCTTGTCCCCCAACCCCCTCAGAACATGGCCTTCCCACGGGCTGGGGATGTGGCTCAAGTGGTAGCGCGCTCGCCTGGCATGCGTGAGGCACTGGGTTCGATCCTCAGCACCACATACAAATAAAAGAAAGATATTGTGTCCACCTAAAGCTAAAAAATAAATACTAAAAAAAAGAACATGCCCTTCCCACTTTCTCTTTAGTTCTTTTGTACTATTTCTCTCCTCCTCACGGGGTTCTAGCACATCTGGGTGATTCACCACACTTGATTTCCTTACAGCTTTCAAAACCCAAACCAAACTGAACTCTAAAAACTTCTTCTCCGCATTCCCCCACTTCATGTTTCCCCAGATGATTCGGTTCAGTTAGGAGTTTTTGTTTTTGTATTCCTGTTTTTATTCCCAGTGAGGACAGGACCGAACACTAACCTCTTAAGTACTTCTGCCATGAGTTTGCCTGGGCACACCAAAGTATTCCTTGGACCCTGTGCACCAAGGAGAAATCTTGTTTTTTTTTTTTTTTCAAAGGGAGTGCTTTCCTTAGACGCGGCAGTTCTTTCAAAAGGTCACAGTCACGTGAGACCTGTGAAACCTACATGGAGTTCTTGATAACTTTACACATGTGAGAATCATGCTGTATAAATAGCACTCGAATCCTACAGTTTTTTCCATGGCTAAGAAACCCCAAGTTAGTTTCTTCTTGTCTTTGGAACGTAGATGATGTCGATTTCCCAGCAGTTTTTGGTTTCTCCTCTTGCCTGGCTCAGGCGAGTGTCAGGCAGCCAAATGCCATGGGCTTGGAGGTGTGCCGAGAGGCAGAGGGAACTGGCAGGCCAGCTGCAGGTAATGGCCTCGACTTCTCCAGGGTACATGTGTGTCCCTTGGGACTGTCTGCAGGGCTGTGGCTTGTAGGGCTTGTGGTTCACTGGGCAGGGAGGGATGCTCTGTCTTTTTCAGTTTCCCCCAGGTGAGGGAGTTGGGCTTTGCTGCTCAGGCCACAAAACTGGGAGTATTCATCTGTGCTATGGGACTTCCAGGTCCTAGTTCCCTGGGATCAGAGAAAACACACCAAAACACTTGTGTTTTGGCACAAGGATGATGAGAGGACTAAATAGAAGCTTTGTCTTGGGCGGGCTCTCCGGCCACCCTGCCCTTGACTTTATGAGCTGTCTGCAGACACAGGGGAGAAAACCTGGGATGAGTTGTAGCACCCAGAGACCTGTGACCTGCCCTCAAGTTAGGAATCACTGGCCTCAGATGTCAGCAGGGCTATGTCTTGTTACATACTCCCAGTGTCTAGCATGGTGCCTGATTAGCCTCGCTGAATGAACAAATGGATGAATGAAAAGGAGTGCTTAGTCCTCCTGGCCACCAGAGGCATGTGTAGGTCAGGTGGCTTGTAGAATTTGGGGGACATCTGTGTCTGGCTGGGAACCAGTTTGCAAGCCAGTTTGTGGGTGGGAAACCAAGTTTACCTCTGCAAGAAGCACCCGGGGATTGGAAATATGACCTTGGCCTCATCAGCCTGAGATAATAGGCTGGATCTGTTCATAATCATTTGCAACTAGCTTAAAGTGGAAGTCTGTTTCCTTCCGGGGGTCCCTGGCCACTATTCTTCTTGGACCATAGCTGTGCCTGAGGAGGTCATCTTGCCGAGGTCACCTTGCTCCCCTGTGTCCAGAGGCCTGGCTCTCTCACTAATGAAAGCTGATTCCTGTGGATATTCAAAGGACCATGAACCTGGATTTCCTGCCAGCGGGCATTTGAAGCTGAGACCTGGCCATGGAGGGACTGGACTCACCCTCCCTGTGCCTCTGGCCTCACTTGGTTAGCCCTGTCCTCTTTTCTGGGCATCCACATTCCTCTCCTCTCCTTTCTTTCTCTGTCTGCTCATTTACAACATTTTGCTTAACCCTTGAATCTATAGGAAAATAGCAACAGGTTTTTTTTTTTTTTTTTTTTTGGAGAAGAGTAATTGGTAAAGGTGAGCAATGCCTGAAAATCATCCCCAAGTTCACTAACATTTCTCTAGGCTTGGTCATGACCTCAGACTCGTAGGTACAGTTTTGCTGATTGGAGAAGGGGAAAAAATAAGAAGAAAAGAAAAGGAATATCAGAGTATAAGAAAGGGCAGAAATTAAGGAGAGTCAGTGGTGGAAGAAGACTGAGGCTGCTCATTCCCCTGGGGTATCTCATACCTGCCCAGAAATGAGTGATGGATACCGAGAGCCAAAGCATTTCCCTCCTTGCTTCTATTTTTAGAATCAGTTACCAACATTTATGGGCACACCAAAGTGTGCAGAGCCTTCAGCTAGTGAACAGCATCTGTCACCATGCTTTCTTGGAAGCAGAAGGTGCCAGAAGCCAGATCCCCAGGCTCCCCTGTTGTGAAAACGCAACTCTTATCTTCAGTGGCAATACTGGAAGTGACCACTAGGTGGAGATGTTGTGCCTTAAAACACCACTGCTCAGCCGCTGGTCCCTAGTGTCAACCTGCCTGTTGGGTTTGGAGTCCTGGGTGTGCCTTGTGGCCTCACTCTGATCCCTTCATGTTTCCCTTGCTCTTTCTTTATGTCGGTACTAGGTGTTTCTCACTCATCTGGCTATAATATAGAAAAGCATATTTTATTATTAAAGTAAAAATATTATTTCTTGAATACACTGAATCATGCTGAACATATTAATCATGTTTTGGGTCCACTTTTCCGAGGGCTCACTGTGGTCCTAGGGGCTATGTCTGGCTGGGGTGGGGCTGGTGATGGCTTAATCTGTGACAAACTCATGGCTGGGCTCGGCTGGAGCCTGGGGCCACGTCTCTTTCCCACTTAGGAGCTGTCTTTCCACCTGTCTGCCGTCTGTCCATCCATGTGCCTGTTCATGTAACCATTCCTTCACCCAGCCGTGCCCATCCTAACCCCTTTTCCATTTCTTTATGCTTCAGAGGAGCCTGCAGGTGTGGTCAAGCCTCCACGAGCCACAGACCGTATGTTGCTGTCACCTAGGGGACCACAAGGGCTTGGGGTCTTGGGTGTCTTTTTGCTGGAGGGGTGAGGGTGTTGGAGACTGGGGAATTCTCTGATTTGCATGAGATGGGGTTGGGGGTCTGGAGCTTACCACAGGTGGTTACCTCTCACCTCGGGTTGAACATGTAAATTGCTTGGAATGTCTTAAAAGCAATTTCTTCCCACCCTCCCAGACCCCTTCCTACTACTGCGGGGCTGGAGCTGGGGCTGGCAGTGAGGGGTTAGGGCAGGCATGGGGCTTCAGTGGTCCAGGTGGAGTGCAAAGTGTCTCAGGGACTGGGAGGAGGCCAGAGGGAGTGAAAAACTCTAGAAATGGAGCTCACAGGTAGATCATGATCAAGACCATCAGCACAAATGACTAGTCATGTTCATGTGAGCTTCATTTTGCAAGACCTCCTACTTTGGTTCTCAGAGCCAGAGCCCTGTGTGTGCTGGGGTCTGGAGAGGGAGGGTGTGGAGGGTGCTCCTGGCTGAGGGGTGGGCCTGGCTCCTGCCTGTCACTGCCCTCCCTCACCCCCAGGGTCTTACAGTGCACACCTTAGGTTGGCTCCAGGTGCTCTTTTGCTAAGGCCATTTTTATTGTCTTTTCTTGGCCCATCCTTGTGTGGACAGGGTCATCCCAGATGGTCCTAGCCCTGCTGCCCACCTTTGGCATTCTGGGAATGTCCTCTTCCCCCCTTTCTCTGAAAGGGACAGAGGGCTTGCAGGGTTTTCAGAGTCCCAGCCTGAGAAATGGAGCTATGGACCAGAAAGTGACATTAATAAAAGCCTCCAGAAAAGGATGGGGATGATGTGGAGGACAGATTTCCCCTCATTGTTTATTCTCTCCCTAAGGCTCCTCTGACCTGCTCCACTTAAAAATTGTTCATTGCATCGTGTGTGTGTGTGGGAGGGGATCCTGGGATGAATCAAGGCCATCAGGACACAGGGGCTTGTGTCTGGGGGCTGCACTATGGAGGAGAGACCTCTAGTGGGGCCTTTCACTGGACCCTGAGAGACGGCTTCTCTGGTCCTGAGACTCTGGGACCTCCTTTGTGCCTCCCGTGACAGTTAGGTCTAGTGCTATTATTGTTTATGTATTTATAGTGGCTGCATCTGGTGCATGTGAGGAAACTGAGGGCCAGGGATGGGCTCAGGTCTGAAGGTGGCTGGGTTGAGCCCTAGAAAGCCCCACGGGGCCAGCGCCTCTGATCCCTGCTTCTGTCTTCCAGTGGATGACAATCTGGGCTTCCTCCCCACCTTCGGGCCCTGCTACGTGAACCTCTATGGGAGCCCCAGGGAGTTCACAGGCTTCCCGGACCCATATGCAGAGCTCAACATTGGCAAGGTGAGCTGCTGGAGCACTAGGTCCCCAGGCCCCTCGGGTGCCCAGGCTGGCCTGTGGGGGTCTTCCAGCCTGGCCTGCAGCAGCTAGGCCCAGCCTAGACTCCAGGGTCAGCAGGCATCCCTTCAGAGAATTCTCCTTCTGTCTGGCCCGGTCCTGGCTCCTTCTTCCTGCGTGCCCCCCTCTGCCTGTGCCTCAGGAGCGCTCTGATCTTTTCACTGTCCCGGTCCCTTAGACACTCAGGCCACACTCCCTGGGGTTGATTGGAGGCTGGCACAACCAATCTGCTCGGTGACTTGGCACAGTCCCTGAACTCTCTGGGCCGTGACATCCTCACCTGCTGTCATGGGTTGGCTCAGGAATCTCCTAGGAGATGAACTGAGTGCTAGATTGTCCCCCTTTCCTTCCCTTCCTCCCTCCCCCTTGACCCCTCATCTCTGTGACCTGACCTCCCCTCACAGGGGGAAGGTGTGGCCTACCGAGGCCGGCTTCTGGTGTCCCTGGAGACCAAGCTGGTAGAGCAGCACAGTGAGCAGAAGGTGGAGGACCTCGCCGCAGACGACATCCTCCGGGTGGAGGTGAGGGGCACTCTGGGAGAAGGGCGGGTCCCTGCTGGGGACAGACAGGGCAAGGTGACCAACTGGGTGTCATGGCAGAGGGAGGACTCAGTTCTGCCTCATGCTCATCGGGCCTTCACCTCTCTGGGCCTCAGCATCTCAGGTGTCAACTGGGAATAATTCAACACCTACCCTGCGCCCTGGGAGGAATGTTCAGCAGCTTAAAGAAGATAAATGAAAATATACGGAAAGCCCAGAGCTCAATGCAAAATGAGATGATGTTCTATGATAATGATGTAGACATAGCTTTGAAGTCAACTAAACAATGACCATGTGTCAGATATCGTGCTAGCGATCCTTCTGATGTCCTCAAGTCTTCGCAGAACCCCGTGAGGGCTCGGTTGTTATTGCCTCCATTTTATAGAGGAGGAAACTGAGGCTCAGATATATCAGAGCAACCAATGGTAGAACTGGGCCCATGAGTCCTGGCTGTACCACTTACCAGCTGTACCAGTTTTCCTCTCTGTAAGGTGGGCATAATAATGACAAGATTGTGGGGACAAGTGAATCAATGTATGCATGCAAGAAGCACTTGCTCTCAACATTCTCCTAAAACCTTAGAGCAGTTTAATCCTTCTTCGCTCTGCCATGAAGGGAATCAAAGAGTCACGTTGGTTCAAGTCCCATGTGACTGAGTGCCTACCATGTCCTCAGCCCTGTTCCCAGAGAGGACAGTGAGATTCACTGCTCCCAAGCCTGTGGCCAAGAGTGCCGCAGAGCTGGCTGGCGTGGTGGGGACCCTGAGTGGCGAGGGGCAGGAGCTCTGGGCAGTGACCTGGTGGTTTAGAGTGTTCAGCTCACTGAGTGGCGGGGGAGGTTCCAGGCTGCCCCGAGGGGCACCGCGGGAGCCCTTGCTCGGCTGACGTGGTGATGCCGTTGCTGCTGGTTCGGATTAAGGAGCAGCATGACCTTGGGGGAGCAGATCTTATTGGGGAAATATGGCCAAACACACAGACCTGGCATGCGTTTGTTCAGTCAGTAACCAAATCTGGATGCTGTTTCTGAGTTGGACTGATTTGCCCGTCATCAGTCCAGCCAGGAGTCTCCGGGTGCTGGTCATGGCCAGGGCCTGCCAGACACGTGACCCTCCTCTACCTTGGGTGTCTTCATCGTGACCCTCCTGCCTGCTCTCTGCCCTCAGAAGTACCTCCGGAGGCGCAAGTACTCCCTCTTTGCCGCCTTCTACTCGGCTTCCATGCTGCAGGACGTGGACGACGCCATCCAGTTTGAGGTCAGCATTGGGAACTATGGGAACAAGTTCGACACCACCTGCCTGCCGCTGGCCTCCACCACCCAGTACAGCCGGGCGGTCTTTGACGGTGAGGCCCGAGATTTGGCTCCTGGATGAGACCCGGATCATAGAGCAGGGGCCGCACCCCGAGTCCTGCCTCCTGTGCAAGGCTGCGGGAGGCTCCAGGCACCGGCCCTGGCAGACTGTTTGGGGTGACCCCAGCTCTGCTGCCTGTGCTGCCTCCCGCGGTGCCCCTGCAGGTGGGGCCCCGCTGTCAGAGCCCACAGCCCGACTCCTGGAGCAGCTGTGGTTCACTGATCCTGACCCAACCAGATCATTATACATCATTCGGAGTCTGCTGAGCTTGGCTTGGAGACTTGGGAGATGTGGGCTGGGATTTCCCTGCAGGGCTGTGCTAACCACCCCTCTGTTTGATGTGCTAAGGAGCCCCAGGGAACCACAGCTCAGGCAGCTGGTTTGGATGTTGGGGAACACAGATCACACCATGTGTGTCCAAGGGGGTTCTTAGGAGGGAAGGGGGAACAGGCACCTGTCTCCCTCCCACCCTTGGTCCCCTTCCCAATGATGCCAGTTGCAGCTCTGAGTGTCCGGGGGTCTGAGCTCTGCAGAGCTGTGTGCCACCTGCCCTTGGCTTCTGCCCAATACTCAACCTCCTCTGGCCTCCAGGGTGCCACTACTACTACTTACCCTGGGGCAACGTGAAGCCTGTGGTGGTGCTGTCATCCTACTGGGAGGACATTAGCCACAGAGTGGAGACTCAGAACCAGCTGCTCAGGATCGCTGACCGACTGGTAAGTGGAGGCCTGCCCTAAGCTGTGTGCATGGCCCCTGCCCTGCCCTGGGTGTCTGCAGACTTGTCCACTGGCAGTGTGTCTGCGTATGTGTGCGTGCGTGTGTGCATGCGCGCGCGCACACACACACACACACACTACTATGCCTAGTGAATTTTAGGGCCTTTGGTCCTCTCTGTGTCCTGCAAAGTTAGGCTTGTGGTCCTGTCCTACATGCTGAGAAGAGGAGGTCACAACAGTCCTGGGAAGCACCAGTCTGATGTGGGAGGAAACAGAGAAAGAGAGAGGGAGGGGGAGAGACAGACAGACAGACAGACAGGAAAGGGCTGAGAAGGACAGAGCTCAGCACTGGTCCACGTTGGATGCCTTTTGACTCAGCACACACAAGAGCTGGTGCTAGAAACTTCTTGCTAGAAGCCAGAAACTCAAAGTGAACAGGGAGCTGCCCCATCCTCAGGAGGTTGGTGTGGTAAAGGAGGGTGAGGGCCCCACGAGCCTCTCACCCTGAAGCTTCAGGGTGGCAGAGGGAGAGGCTTGGGGCTCAGAGGAGAGCCGCCAGGGAGCACTGGGAGGTGTCGCAGGCACTCGAGGGGCCCCTGTCCAGTGGGGGGACAAGGGAAGTGGAGCTCTGCTGGGGCCCTAGGAGGATGATGAGGCCATGGGAAGGAGACGACCTTCGAGGGGCAATTGCAGGACCTGGGCTACAAGGCCTTGGTGGCTTCTTGGATTTGGGGAGATGAAACACCAAGCAGTGACTCTGGTGGCTGGGGAACTGGGAAGCAGGGAGAAGAGCAGCGTACAGGGGTGGGTGGCAGGTTCTGTTCTGGAGGTGAGGAGGGAGGCTGTCTGCATGTGCTGGGGGCTGTGGGCCTGGTGCTCAGCCAGGAGTTGAGGAGAGTCAATCATAAGAGCACAGAGGCCAAGGGAGGGGAGAAGGGGATTGGAGAGGCCTGGGCATATCTGTGGATGAGCACAGGTGGAAAGAGGGGCTGGAAGGAGTGCAGGCCAAGGTGAGCCGCCATAGTGCCTATCACTTCCTTGAGACTGGCGGTTCTAGGGGGAAGGAAGACCAGCAAAGACCAAGAGGAGGAGAATTCAGAGTTGACACGGAACAAGAGCCAACTGTTTTGATTTGTCATTGTCTGCAGACTTCAAGAGAGCAGGGACTGTGTCCATCCTTAGGCTGGTGGTGCTGGGCCAAAGGACACGTCAAGAAGGCTGATGGATGGGGAGGGATGTATGGTGGACTGAGGGACAGACCTGGGCCTGACAACGTATTCCAAGAACAATCTTCACCTCTTGGCTTGGGGCTGAACCCATGGAGAGGTCTGGGGAAGAGTGCCAGGAGGGGGCCAGATGCAGTTCAGCCAAAATCCAGGCCATGGGGGTTTGGAGAAGGCCTCCCCGTGATTGGAGGTAGCTGAACTGCTCCTGAGAGTCAGTAGTAGAATCTTCAAAGGAAAGAGGTTCCAGGCTCAGAGAGGACCATGGGAAGTCAGACCTGGCTTGAAGGTGCTGGGTGAGGAGAGGCTGCATTCATATCCATTGACGGCCCCTGAGAGCACGTGAGCTTCTCGTGTCTGTGTGAGGCTGAAGTTTCCACCTTGGGAATTGTGGAGAATCCTGGAAGGTTCTTGGGCCAGGCCAGTGCTGGTTGGTTGGGTCTGGGCTCTGCTTTCTCTGTTTAATCCTTTTTGGTTCAGGGCCTGGGGGTTGGGTCCAGTATGTACTTTCTGTTCCATGGTGACACTCCTGACCCTTGCCTGCCTGTTCCACAGGAAGCTGGCCTGGAGCAGGTCCACCTGGCCCTGAAGGCCCAGTGTTCCACTGAGGACATGGACTCCCTGGTGACTCAGCTGATGGATGAGCTCATCGCAGACTGCAGGTAGGGGGTACCTGATGCCCATGGCGCCTGCCTCCCCTGGCTCGGCAGGGCCAGTTCCCTGGGAGTGTTCGTGTGTGGCAGTGAGTGGCCGCACGTCTCCCAGCCACGCTTGGCCAGCAGTCCGGCCCGTGCTGAGTCCAAAGGTGGTAGAGTCAGTGCGGGGAGTTGAAAAGGTGACATTTAGAGCAGGTCATAAATCTCCCGGCAGCAGCAGCAGCTGTGGGCGGGGGCGGCCCTGCTCACCTGAATGGGGAGCATTGTGTCTCTGATCCCCGACCTCTTATTTCCCTGATGGAATCTCCAGGAGAAGCTGGTGGAGGGTGGGGGCGGGGAGTGGCGGGGGTGGGGGTGGGGGGGACGGCGCCCCTCCTTCCCCCAAGGCCATGTCGGGACCACAGTTTCTGTTTAGCCTTCTATTGACACGACTGATTGTCAACTTCAGGAAGAGGGGGTCTTGGGAGTGATGGAGAACAGAGGTGCCGAGGCCCAGCAGAGGGGACACATCCCAGCATCTTTTCCACTGCTGGCTGGGTTTAGGGGAGCCACTCCAAAGGGAGCTTTGAACTTCAACTTACCATGAAGAATAACCAACTTTATAATAACTTTATAATATCTACAAAGTGCCAGGAAGTTAGGAAGAACTTAATCATGGTAGCTGTCATTATTGTTAAGAAGAAGAGATGGCTGGAGACTTAGGCCCTGGCCCCTTTAACTAGCTTTGTGACTTTAGGTAGCGCCACTTCTCCGGACCTCAGTTTCTCAGCTGTTAAATGGACTTAATAAGCAGTTGCCCTTCTCCTTTCTGTGGGGTTAAGTGTGAGTATGTGCAAATGTCACCTGTGCCCCTCCCCCTCTGGGCCTCACTCATCACCCTCCCCGACCTGGCTGTAGAGTCCTGTTGAATGTATTAGAGAACGGCTCCTGTGCGGGGACCCTGGCAACCGTGCCGCCTGCCACAGCGCCCCTTCTGGTCCTTTATACCCCGGTTAGGAAGTGTATCTTTATCAAAGTGTTACCCTAAAGACACTCCCCCTCATGCGGGCGGGTGGAATTCCAGACAGGTCATTCATCCATTCTCGAAACTTCTGGAAGCCTGGCAGGCTGAGTGCCAGGCACATTGACAAGGCGCAATGTCAGCCCTCCGGGGGGTGATGGATGCAAAAATGAAACATGAAGTGAGCGTGCCGGGGAGGGAGAGCCCGCGCTGTGGCAGCTCCGAGCAGGTGCATCTAATTCCAACAGATCCCGTTCAGGGAAGCTTCCCAGAGCAGGGCTGGCCCGTGTGAACCTAGAGGGGGAGGAGAGGGACTGCCCAAGCAGAGACTCAGAAGCCTGAACTTCAGAAGCTGGAACCAGGCTGCCTCCAGGGGCGTGAGGGAGAAGCTGATGCCCCACGGGGTGGGCCTTAGGGGCCTGCTGGAGCTCAGGTGGCTGGTGATAAGTGCTGGGATTCGGCTGTTCGTTCAGGATGAGGATGGAGTGGTGGTGGTGGTGACAAGTGGGTGCTGGGGGACCAAGTGAAGGGAGAGTGGACATAAGGCTGTGTGGGTGAGTTGTGACAAGGCCACTGAGGTCCTAGGCTGGGATAGGTAGGGCCTGAGGGAAGCAGAGGGCAGCGTGGACACTCTAGGAGGCACTGTGATGACAGCCTCGTGTCGTGCCAGGCACTATTCTAAGGAATTGCACATGTATTAATCATCACAGTAGGAAGCAAAACGATCCCCATCTTACCCATGAGGAAACTGAGTCACGGGGAGGTTGATTAACCTGCCCAGATTCACATGTCACGAATGCGGGGGAGCCCCTTGATGTGCTGTCCTATCATGGACAGAATTTGACAGTGGATTGGATATGGAGGCCAAAGAAGGGTCCAGAAAGGACCCCTGCTCTGGTCAGGGCAGCTGTGTGGGTGTTGGGGCCATTCTCTGAGGAAGTCAGCAGGAAGAGAAGCAGGCAGAGGGGCGATGAGGTATCAGGACAGGCCGTGTGCAGGGGACATCTGTGAGGAACCTGGCTTGGGGTCTGGGAGGAGGAAGATGAGATGAGCTGGCAGGGCATGCAAGGCATGGTCAGCACAGGGGTGGGCTGCAGCTGTGGGGTGGGCTCACAGGCGGTCCCTGTATCCCACCAGCCCACACCTGCAGAATGTGCCCCATTGCACAGCCTGGGGGCTGGGGGGCAGGGCTAGAGTTTTCCCTGTAGTGCTTCTCCTGACTCAGGAGGGGCAGACCTTGGCAGGTCTACGGTGCCTGGAACATTTGAGACCCAGCTCCTGGACTGCCTTAAGTGCCCTCCTCTGAACTCTGCTCTTTGGAGGATTTGGCTAAAAACACTTCTGCCGTATCTGGCCCTTGGAGTTTCTACCCTGGGGGTAGCAGGGTGGCCAGGTCCTTCCAGGGATATTGGTGCCAGCTCAGGAGCTTGGGAGGGGAGCTGGGTTCCCACCCTCCTGGGAATGCACACAAGTGGGTCTCCAGAGGAGGAATTCCAGGCATCAGGACTGATTCCTTCCGGCATCCCCTGATGTTACAGAGCAGCCCCGGGGCCTCAGTGAGAGGCCTTCCTCCTGCTCTGCCACTGGGCACAGACCCAGCTGACAAGCAAGGTATCCAGCTACCTCGTGCCCAAGCCAGGGTGCCAGGGCTGACCACAGCTGCTCGCCGAGTCTCTCAGCGGCCCTGCCCACATCTCCAGCATCAGTGCCCCTTGTTCCAGCTCAGGCCCAGCCAGCTGTCTCTCTGGGCTAACGGTGTCCACTTTGTTCTTTCTGGCCAGCCTTTTCCTCTGACCTCTAGACCCATGGCCCCAACAGCTATGCTGTGTCTGTGGCTGTACAGGCCCTGGGCACACTTTATCACCCCACCCCTTGTGTCTTCTTCTGGATTCATCATTCCCAGAAACCATGCTGGGTACTTGGGCCAGCTCTGAGTGTCCCCCTTCCTCTCTCCCCCCACTAGTCATCACTCTGCCTCTCCACCTCCTCCTTCTTTTCTTCCCCTCCAGCCTCCTCACTTATTGTCTTCAGGATGGTGCCATGCCCACCTCCTCTGCAGCCCCGAAGTGGCTCCTACTACACTTCGGAGAAAGTCTCAGCCCTCATCCTAGTGAGCGCCCCTCTCTGTCCCCACCATCTGCCTCATGGATCCCCATCCTTTTGCATCTCTGTGCACCCCCTCCCCAACCATACATGTTCTCCTTGCCTCTGTGTCCAAAGCTCTTCCCACTCAGCTGGGCCTGACTAGCTCCTGTGGCCCTCCAAGGTGCAGGTGGGAACCACTTCTTCCAGGAGGGACTCCTGACTCTATAGGCTGCTCTGTGGGACTTGAGACCCCTCTCAGGTTTCTCCCCTAGAGAGAGAGCAGGGCGGGATCTCCTCTTTGGGTAGTCTTCAGCTCAGCTGAGGCCCAGCAGCACCATTGCTGAGTGAAAGGAACGACCCCAAGCCAGTTCATCTCTCAGGCTGCACACTCCCTTCCTGGTGGCTGTTCCCCTACAGTCACCCACTTGGTCCTGCAGGGGCAGGCAGCCAGCAACTTGTGAGCAGCCAGCTCTGGTCTCCTCCTAGCAGGTCCTTGCGCTCAGGGCCACTAGATGTTGATTTCCAAGTCAGCCAGAGGTAGCAGGGCGTCTGCCATTGTTTTAAGGCTGGGGTGCAGCATCCCATTGCCTCGTCTTGCCTGTCTCCCCTTCTTTCTGTACCCCCTGCCTTGGGCTTTCCCAGGATGGGAGCATCTTGTTAGTGGCGCTCACGGGTCCCGCCTGCTTCTCGCGGATCTTGGCCAGGCTGGGGCTTCCATGAAAATCTCCCTCTGGTGGTCTGTAGCACAGTCCCTCCCAGCTTCCGACCCAGGCTGGGCGCATAAATCACCCCGGTTGGCTTGCGGCTCTCCTACCCTGTCGCCCGCCGCCCCCAGCCCCGCTCCGGGGCCTCACCCGGCCAGCCGGCCCGGGCAGCCCCGTCCGCGGCACCCTCGGGGCAGTAAATATTATATTACTACAGGGTGTGCAGTACGTGACCTGAGACAGGCCCCGGGGCTTAAGTTTCCCCGAGAAGGAGTTCGCCTCCTGCTCCCCCCCACCCTAAAAATTCAATTAAAAAAAATAACAGGAAAAATGTAGTGCGCCGAGGGCTGCCAGAGTGGTGGATCTGGCGGCGGCGGTGCCGCTGCGCTCCGGCGGTAATTGGTTCTGCATAGCTCGGGGAAATTGGCAGAAAAATAAATCAGCCGGGAGCCGGGAGTCGAGACGCTGCGGGGAGGGGAGTAGGAGGGGGCGCTGCAAGCGAGCGGTGGGAGCAGACCTGGCGGCTTTGACTAATGTCCTGTTGGGGAGTCAAGGGCTCGCCCGGGGGTGGGGTGGGGGCGGGGCACCCCCATGCTCCAGCAGGGACTGGCAGGAGGGGGTCTCCTTGGTGTAAGAGCGCACAGACGCCACCAGCCACCACTCGATCCGATCCTGCGTGACCCTTGCTGGTGGAGGGACCTGAGACTTGGGAGTGGTGTGGAGCAGCCCTAGGAAGGACTTTTAGGGAGCCCCTGCGGGAAGTGGGTGTATGTATGCGTGCGCATGTCAGAGTTCTTTGCTTCCAAGCAAGGTTGAGTTTAAACCTAACTCCACACTTGGGGCTCAGGGCTGTGTTTTGAGGGCTGCATGTAGCCCCACCATGTCTCCTAAAGCTTCCCTAGGCAGAGCGTCTGGGAGGGGTGTTGTGGGCCGCCCCGGGTGGACACATCTGTATTATTGGTGGCGGGCCTCCCCACGGTGTCTGCAGTGGCTTGTCAGGGGTTCATAAATTTCTTTCTTGGAGAAAGTGTGTGCACAATGCAGAAACGATTTGTTTCAGTGTAGGGCAACTTAGTGTTGGGGCCTCTGCCTAGGAGGATGCAGGGACAGGATGCAGACTCTCTGGTCCTCTGAGAGCTTGCAGTCACCTGTGGCGAGGGGACAGGCAAAAGCACTCATCAGACAAGGGGTTGAGGGTGAGCCCCAAACAGGTGGCCCCAGAATTAAGGGCTTTAGGCTTCGGAATGGGAAGTAGGAGGGCAGACAAGGTTGGGGAAGCTTCCTGGAGGAGCTGAGGGTCACAGAGGGAGCCGTTCATGTGGATGAGGCTGGAGAAGGCGCTGTGCAGACAGGCCTTCTCTTGTGGGGCTGTGCACGTGTGTACTTGTGTGTACACACATATGTGTGCTTGGACTTGGGGCAGCTTTGGCCTTCTGTCTCTCACAGCCAGCCCCTGAGTGATGTCCATGAGATACCTTCTGCCACCCACCTGGACCAGTACCTGTTCCGACTGCGTACCCGCCACCTGAGCCAAATCACTGAGGCTGCACTGGCCCTGAAGCTTGGGCAAATTGAGCTCTCTGCTGCCCTGGAGCAGGCTGAGGACTGGCTCCTGCGTCTTCGTGTCCTGGCAGAGGAGGTAGTTAACCCTGCAGGGTGCTGCTTTCCTTTGCTGTCCTGTTGCCTGGAACATTGGAACTGGGTGTGGGGGGTGGGCACTGTCTGAAGCATGATCCAACCTTGGCTCCACTGCTGGGGGGAGACCTTAGGCAGAGGACCCAATCTCTTTGAGACTCAATATAGGCATTTGCAGAAGAAGAAGAGAGGATACAACAGGATTCTGGGTGTTATGGGGCACAGCACAGAGCCAGGTATATAGTAGGTAGTCAATAAATGCCCCCAACCCACTAAAGGATGGTAGAGACAGTGCTAGAACCAGAATTCAGGGTGTCTGGCTCTAGGTCCCTGCTTCCCCAGGGACCTGACTTCTTCCTGCCAACCAGTACCTGTCTGTACCTGGTTTCCAACCTGCCTCTAACAGGCCCAGTGTTTCCTGCTCTCCTAGATGCCTTTGAGCCCCAGGCCTGGGGAGGATGGATTGCTGTAACTCTGAACTTTGTTGTATCTTAGAATTGGCTCCAGTTTATCTTTGGGGCACCCTTTCCCCACATGCATACCCTTCCCCTGGTCTGTGAGGCCAGATGTTATCAACTGAGTTCCTGGGCAAGCAGGCAAGCCAGGGAGGGGTTTGTTGAGAATGAGAAGGATCTGCTTACAGGTCATGGGCAGACACAGCTGCTGCCCACTCTGACCAGAGCCATGTGGGATCCCCAGGTAGGAGATGGAGGTGGTGAGAAGGGATGCCTCCAGAAGAGCAGGCTGCCAGAGGGCCTTCTGGAGCAGCAGGTTGTCAAGGGGAAGTGGGGAAGGCTGTTTAGGAAGGGGTGCTGGGCCCTGGATGCCTCCCTGGGTGGCCTGCCGACACGTGGCCAGTTCCTTGGGGACATGCTGTGTGTCTCAGCCATTGACCAGCCTCTCACAGTGGTGGGGACCATCCTGAGGTTTGGTCTCTGGCTGCATCTATAATCTTGCCCTAGGCTGATGCTGAACAGAGCACAGATTAGAATATAGCAGGGAGGATTAAGGTCAAATGGGAGCTCTTACTGTAAGGGAGCTGGAGGGAGAGCTCTGCTCAGACTTGTGTATGCATCAGAAGCTCTAGAGTTCCTGACCCCTTCACCCCAGGTCTGGGATGGAGCCTGAGAATTTGTGTTTCTAACAAGATCCTGGGAACTCCTGCTGCGCCTGGGGGACACACTTTGAACCCCTGGCATGGTGGTTGGGAACACATATCTGGAGGCAGAAAAACCTGAGTTGTCTCCTAACCTCTCTAAGCCCGAATTTCCTTACCTGTCAAATGGGGAAGCCCTTCCTGCCTCCTGGGCTGTTGCAGGGATTAAGTGAAACAGTGCATGTGACAGGTTAGTGAGTGCCCCAGGAGCATGGACTTTCAGCAACAGACCTGGGTAGAGAGCCAGCCCCGTGGCTCACCATCCTTGGAAGCAGATGGACCCTTTCCCAACCAGTGCTTTCTCCAGAGTGTGCAACGGGCAGTTGTCCCTCATGGCTAGAAGCCTCCAGGGCTCAGAGCCTGACCCTTCTGTTCCAAGTTAGTCCTTCTGTTCCAGACCAGGCCTCAAAGGTCCCCTGTTAGAGGGAGGAGTGCCCTCTGGGAAGATGTGCACCTTCTCTGGATTTGCTGTTGCCCTCTGGATTGAGGAAGGGGAGTCTGGTCCCTTAAGTGTAATACTCATCCCCAAGAACATCTGCCCAGTAGATGGGACATAAGAACTGAAGCTCTGGCTCCAGGCAGGAGTGACTCTTCCTGGAAACCTGTGTTCTGCTTCCGGTGTGAGCTGGGGGCAGCCTCATGCCCTGTCCTCTGGGGGATGCGAGCCGCTGGAGACTCAGCCCGCCCTGGAGGTCAAGGGGAAGTCCAGGAGTGGGTGGTGTGTGGATGGAGGCTGCTGAGGAGAGGTCTTTTGGCCTCTGGGTCAGAGGTCAGCTCACAGTGCTGTGCCACTGTGAAGTGTGGGCTTGGGCATGTCACTGGTCACTGTGGCCAGCCACCCTGATGGCCACCTTTTCTCCAGCCCCAGAACAGCTTGCCGGACGTCATCATCTGGATGCTGCAGGGAGACAAGCGTGTAGCCTACCAGCGGGTGCCGGCCCACGAAGTCCTCTTCTCCCGGCGCGGGGCCAGCTACTGTGGCAAGAATTGTGGGAAGCTGCAGACCATTTTTCTGAAAGTGAGTTTTCCTCTCTCCAGGTCATGATTGCACTTCTCAGTTCAAAGCTTTCCTCCTACTTCATCCCTTTCCTGTTCCTGGACCTGGGGTTCTGGTCCTGGAAGAGAAGGCGCTTTGGTCAAAATGACTTTTGTTTTTCCTCTGTCCCTCACAAAGTCCCCAGAATCCGTGCTTATGGTCTAGAAGGTGCGAACGTTGGAGCTGGAATCATGGGACCCTGGGAATGAATGAAGAGGAGTCTGTGGTCCCAGGCTGTGAGGGCGGGTTGCAGATCTCTGAGGCCGTTTTTGCCCTGTAGGGCATGTCCCTTGTAGAGAGGGCCTGGCCACCAGCCGTCCACATCCTGGCACAGACCTGGCTGCACACCCTGCATGATGCCACCCCCCTACTCCAGCGGGAGCCATACTGGGGTTCAAGTTCTTCACTGCTGGGAAGGCTGGTGTCTGGGGCTTGGGTTGTGCCTGTGACTCAGAACCCTCAGAGGGAGCAAAGACTCCTGCCCTCAGTCTCACCCAGCGTGCCCTCTCCTTCCTTTCCTCCTCTTCCAGCACCCCAGCCTGCTCCCTCCACATCTTCTCTTGGGGACCCACCAGCCTTGGTGATAGGGAGGTGAGCGAGTGTTTGGGGAGGGGCCACCTACCCTCCTGGGTTAATGTGGGGACCCAGGGCCAAGGCTGCTTTGGTCAGGGGACTGTGGAGAGGTCTTTTGGCCTCTGAGTCAGAACACAGTGGCAATTCCCCCCTGGGCTGTGGCCCTGCAGGCCCAAGGGGAAGGTCCCTCTGTGAAGCTGCCATTCAGGCTGCCCTGCTAGAGGCTGAATGGCCAGGAAGCAGGCCTACTCTACCACTTCCTGTTCCCTCTGCAGTCAGGGCCTACTCAGCCTCAGCTGCCTCCTTTACCCCAGCCTGGTCCAACTTCCCAAAGCCCCTTTGCTTCCCCACGTCTCTCCTCCCACCTCATCTCTTTCAGTAAGTCATTGTTGATCAACCTTAGCCTTGAACCCTCTGAGTAGAGCCGTCTGTGCTCTTGACCCCTTCATATACTGGCCAGCCATTCTTATTGCTCCCTATGTGGGTGGAGATGATAGGCTTTAGCTGGGCAGCGTGTACACTTATTTCTAGGTCTGACTAGTACTCTGTGTGGCCTTGGGCAGGTTGCCTAACCTCTCTGAACTGCCCATTTTCTTCTCACCTATATAATGAGAATAAGGCTATCAACTTCATAGGTTTTGAGGACTGAATTAGATAACCCAGGTAATGGACCTTGCTGCACCTAGGTGATCAATGGATATTAGTGTCTGCCCTCTTCTTCCCTTTTCCTGTGGTAGAGATCCCATGCTCCACAGGTACCTGGATTAGAGGCCAACCCATGGGCAGGGATGGGCGTATCTGCACGTAGGGTCATTGGTACTTCAGAGGAGAAGCCAGCTTTGCCAAGTGTGTGTGTGTGTGTGTGTGTGTGTGTGTGTGTGTGGCAGGGGATTGCCCCACAGTCTGCTCATATGTTACCTGGGGCATGTCCTTGTGTGATCCTAACCTCTAGGTCTGACCAAGAATCTCCCTCCTAAGCCAGTTCTCTGCTCATGGGGCAGAAAGGAGAGGAAATGGAGGAGTGACCCCATTTGGGGGGCTGGCCAGGGAAGGCTGTGTGCTGAGAGTCGAGGTGTGGACACAGAGGCACACCTGGGGGCCTCCCTGGGACAGATTGAGTTCTGGCTCTGACCTCTTGGCCCTGTAGCCACAGCCAAATGCAAACTGAAAATTTTCCCTGATTCTAAGCAAGGAAAAAAAAAAAAGATACAGAATTGTTTCTCGAAGTCTTCCCCACTGAGTTTATGAGCCCCGCCAGTAGCTCCTGAGCAAGCTCTACAAAAATGTTGGCAGCCAGCAGAGACCAAGAAAACATTGGTGTTTCTTAACTTAAACCAAAGTTGGAAAAAATGAGCACCAGCAGAGAGGGAGAGGAGCCCCAAACTAGACATTTCTTTATTTGCTGTTGCTATTTTGGGTCGGGCAGGCTGGCCCTGTCTGGGGGAGGGCAAGGGAGAGAGCTGGGGGTAGGTGGGGGAGGGGGGCCAGGCATTCCTGCCATCTCCCTGGGGCTGGTGGTTTGGAGGGGAAAAGGCAGCTAACCACCCTCCGGGACAGGACAGCTGAAGCCATCAGCTGTGGGGAGGTTTCCAGGGGGTGACACGTGGGATCAGGGGCTCCTTCAGGCTTCACCAGGGTGAACAGAAGCAGAGGGTCTGGCAAGTGTGAGATGGTCACTGCCCAGGCCTGGCCAGCACCACTTCCTGTGCCTCCTTCCTGTACTGACTCCCGCTAGGGGTCCAGCCCTCCCCACCAGCCTGGGACCTTGGCCTTGGCTTCCCACTCTTCGTCTGAACCCCCAGAGCTTCCTGTTCCTCTCTCTTGACTCCCTGTCCTAGAGGACATACTCTTCTGAGCTCATGCACATGGGGCCTAGGTACTTCATGTGTCACCTCCTGTATGGGGACCGTGTGTTATTTATTCTAAGAGTGAGAGACTTCTGTTTCTCACTCCATATCTCACTTTGGGCTTTAGTCAAATGGTGAAGTGATCATAGAAAATGTTTATTTTTTTTTAGGTTGGGTTATTGCGGTTATTCAATTTTGGCAGAGTGTCTGAAGGTTTCAGGATTAAAAGCACTTGAAGACCAGTAAATAGTGGTTAACATGCTGATAAGCACTTGAAAATGTAGGGATATTAGATGGTACACTAACGTCTGGCTAAAATATGAAATACTGAGAACGAAATGAAATGGCCTTAATTTCTTCCTCTTCCAGGCCTGTGTCGTTGTGTTTCCTTTAAAGACAAATTCTAGAATGGTTCTTCTGTCTCAGAGGGTAGCCACATATGGCTCTTTAAATTTAAATTAATTAAATCAAATAATTCAATCCCTCAGTCACACCAGCCACAGTTCAAGTGCTCATTAGCCACATGGGACTTGTGGCTACCATATTGGACAGTGCAGATAGAAACTATTTTCCACTGTAGCAGAAGATTCCATAAGACAGTGCTATTCTGAAGACAATGGGATTGAGGAGAATGGAATTGTGAGAGAAGGGGAAGATGAAGGACCCTGACGTAGACATGGTCCCTCTTTGCAGAAAGCTCCTGGGTGGGGACAATGTAGTCTTCTTTGATGAGAAGGAATTTTGGCAGGGGAGAGAGTTCTTCTACATTCCAGTTCCCTGAAATTCTAAGTTGTCCATCAGGCGTTGGTCAACATTGAGGGGCTATTGAGCTGGTATGTCCAAACCTGGAGGACCCCAGTCCCCACCCCAGTTGGGACATCCTGATCCTGAAAGGGAATGTGAGTTTCTATCCTTCTCTGTTGCCTAGTATCCAATGGAGAAGGTACCTGGGGCCCGGATGCCTGTCCAGATACGAGTCAAGCTCTGGTTTGGGCTTTCTGTGGATGAGAAGGAGTTCAACCAGTTTGCCGAGGGCAAGCTGTCTGTCTTTGCCGAAACTGTGAGTGCCCACCACCTGGCCCCTGCCTCCCCCTGAACCTGCGGGACCTGCCGCAGCCCAAAGTACTTCTCTTTCTCCCTCCAGTATGAGAACCAGACCAAGCTGGCCCTGGTTGGGAACTGGGGCACCACGGGCCTTACCTACCCCAAGTTTTCTGACGTCAGGGGCAAGATCAAGTTACCCAAAGACAGCTTCCGCCCCTCTGCTGGCTGGGCCTGGGCTGGAGATTGGTTCGTGTGTCCAGAAAAGACGTGAGTTGTGGGCAGGGTAGTCTTGTGAGGGTTGGCTGCCCGCCAGCCACGTCCCCTCTGCCCCAGCAACTTTCTTTCAGAGTCCCCAGCTCTGTCAACTCCTCTGCCTCCTGCTACACTGGTCACTAGAACTGTGGCTGTCCCAGGACTTGGGCTCACTATGCAGTGTTCCTTCTGGAAGCTCTCTAATACCGAGAAGGCCCTTTATTACGAAGCCCCCATTTGACTTGGCCTTGTGCTCCATGACACCATGGACAAGCTCTTTCTGCTCCTCGTGTAATAATTCTTGGGTTGCAGGCAGCTCACATGTTCCCCCAGGGGTCCCTCCCAGATTGACATCATCTTTCTCCATCCACGTTGCCATCTCTGCCTCTTCCCCTGTCTCTCTTCCCGTTGGGTTGATGTTTGGGAATTTAAAAAAAAAATTAAATTATAACATATAATCTAAAGTCAAGCACTCGGACCAAGTGTGCAGTTAGATAACACCTTACATTTCTAGGACTATCTGTTGTGCTTCAACTACCCACCTAGCTTTTGGTGCCTTTGACTGGCCCCCCTCTCTCTTTCTTCATCTTGGGTGATATATTCTTTTCGCCATGAACGAGGTGCCCCTGGGTCTCCTTTTTCTCTGGTCTCTTGCATCCTCCCCTCTGTCTGTCTTGGAGTGAGGCTGATGTGCAGGTTGGCCAAGGCAGGGTGCTCTCCTGGAGGTGATGGGCGGATGGGGGCCTCTTCAGCAGCGGCTCTGACTGGCCTCCCCCATAGCTTGCTCCATGATGCTGATGCTGGTCACCTGAGCTTCGTGGAGGAGGTGTTTGAGAACCAGACCCGGCTCCCCGGGGGCCAGTGGATCTACATGAGTGACAACTACACTGATGTGGTAAGGAGGTGGACCAACCGTCCAGGACTCTAGGGAAAGCTGCCCCACCCGTCCCCTGAGCCCCAGGAGGGGTCTATGGCTCAGAGAAGGCTGGGACATCTTCTGTCCTGCTTGCACCTGCTGAGTCTCCATGTTCTGGGTTCTAGAAGAATAGGAGTCCTGAGTCACATGGGTCTCGGGGGCTCTGCCATTCTGTCTGGGGCTTCTTTTCTGGGCCCCTGCTGAAGACTGTCTGATTTTCTCACACTTGCCTTTCCTGATTTGTCCCTAGAATGGAGAGAAGGTGCTTCCGAAGGATGACATTGAGTGCCCACTGGGGTGGAAGTGGGAAGATGAGGAATGGTCCACGGACCTCAACCGGGCTGTCGATGAACAAGGTAGGCCACCTGTGCAGCCTGGTGAGCCCCCCACATCCTGGTGAGCTCAAGGTGTGCTGGTGAGGACCACTGAGTGCCAGAGCCCCTTGGCCTGAGGCACTGGCTTTCACTGTAGTATATCTCCTCTTCAAGTGACAAATTAGGGCCAAGAGTCACTGGCTGCTTGAGTCTGTGAGCATGCCCCAGTTGAAGAGATGGCCTCAGGAGAGATGGAGAATTATTGGGCAATGGGTGACTGGTGTCCTCCTCCAGGCTGGGAGTACAGCATCACTATCCCTCCGGACCGAAAGCCGAGGCACTGGGTCCCTGCAGAGAAGATGTACTACACACACCGACGGCGGCGCTGGGTCCGCCTGCGCAGGAGGGACCTCAGCCAGATGGAAGCACTGAACAGGGTGAGCTGGTAGGGGGGTGAGGACTGGGAGAGGCACTCCTGGTTGCAGGAGGTTGGGGTACAGGTGCAGACACCTGTGTGCACACAGATACATGCAGGTGTGCATGTGACATGCGTCGGCACTTGGGACTCATTGCAGCTGCTCACAGATCACACCCAACACACGCAGTGATCACATCCAGCACATGTACAGATGACTCCTAGTACCTAGGTATGCAGATCCCACAGACACAGCATATCCACGTAGCAAGCCTACCCCAGGGGTTCACATACAGGGTTCCCCTGCAGCCCCAGCAGGTGCAGAGCGACCCCAGGAGTAGGCACAGCTTCCTAAAAGCAGAATCCATGACATGGCTTTGGCTCCAGTCCCTAAAGACTGTGTTCTCAGGAGGGAGAGGGGAAAGGATGTGCCTTGGGGAGGGGCCCACGTTGGACCACAGAATCCTCCTCACCTGGCAGGCAAGGGGGCTGGATTGGCATCTTCCTAGCTGTCTGTCATTGGCTGAAGGCTGCTGGGGCATGCTGGGATACAGACCTCCCCAGCATGGTGGCTCTTAGCAGGCTCTAAGCAGGCAGCTGCAGGGAACTTGGAACCACCTGACTTGATTGCAGGGTGCGAGCATGGTGAAGGGATAAGGATGGGCTCCGTCAGCATGTACCCAAGGACGGGACCCCATCCCACAGGACACAGACAGGGCCAGAGTGCACACGTATGAGCACACATGACACATGCCCTTGCTCCAGAGTCACACAGATGCCCAAGTTCCGCATGGCCTCAGTGCCTGCCTCCCCTGGACCCTCCTGGTCTCCCTCCTTCCTTCCCAAGTGTGCTTTTGAATTTTGGCCCAAGAACCCAGGCTTCCACCAGTCTAAGTGTATGTAGCCTTTGGCATGACCCAGGTTCCTTCCTCTCTTTTGAGCCTAGAATCTAAAGAGGAATGTCTCTGGGTCTGGGGAGAAGAAGTGTTTGGGAAATTAGCTGTTGCTGCTGCTGTGAGCCAGGCACACAGTGCTCTCCCTGACGGGCTGGTTGTCAGAGGTAGGGCCTGGCCAGACCCCTTAGCCTTCCCTTCTTCCTGGAGGGGAGGCAGCTGACCTCCAGGACTGGCCTTTGTCACTGCTTGTGGCTCTAGATAGCCTCAGGCTACTTTCTCCCAGGAGCTGGGGCGAGAGGCTTCCAGATTTCCTCTGGGGCTGGGAGAGGGGCCTCTTGGAACAAGTGCAGGGGGTCTCCGCAGCTCGCCTGGATCCCACCTCCTGGGGAAACAGGATCTTTGTTTTGCCTCTGAACTACAGGCCCACTTCTATTTTTATAAGCTGGGAATATGAAGAAGAAAAAGGAAATGACAAGAAACCCCTGGATTTATGCAACCCTCCCCTAATTCAAATCAGCGAGCATCCCCAGAGCCAGGGTTTCCACCACTGCTGCATCACCTTCCCCTCCTGCGGGCTCTCCTTGCAGCCACGGAGCCTCCTCTCCCCTCCTGATGTTTTCACCTAGAGGTCTTGTTGCTCCAGATGCTTCTCAAAGCCCCCCTCCTCCAGGCAGCCCTCCCAGGTTTTCCTACCTGGTCTGCACTGCTGTGGGAGTCTGTGGGGAGGCACAGCTGGGTCCTGGACGCCCCACAGGCCTAGCAACTGGCCTCTAAGCCGCCCTGTTCTCCCGTGCAGCACAGGCAGGCGGAGGCGGAGGGCGAGGGCTGGGAGTATGCCTCTCTCTTTGGCTGGAAGTTCCACCTCGAATATCGCAAGACGGATGCTTTTCGCCGCCGTCGCTGGCGCCGCCGCATGGAGCCACTGGAGAAGACGGGGCCAGCAGCTGTGTTTGCCCTCGAGGGGGCTCTGGTAGGTGGGGCTGCACCTGTCTGGGGTCTGGCTTGCTTTCCCAGGGCTTTCCAGGGGCTGATGGGGGAGGGGCATGGGAGCCCCCAGGTTAGTTTTTTGTTTTTTTGGATGTGACATTGGCCAGTCATCCTGTCTGGGGGTTGTCCTAAAATAAAATAGTCTCTTTCTCCTTCTTTGAGTAGTAAGTAGTTGAGAGGGAGGGGCCTTCGCTTCTGATCACCTGATCGCCAGGACTGGAGCCAAGGGACCTTGATCTTCTTAAAGTGGCTGGTTGGCATGGAGGTGGGAGGCCCAAGGCACTGTAGTAGCTAGAGATGTCGGATGACCCTGGGATGCCCTTGGTTGTCCTGAGGCAGGGATTATGCTCACAGGCTTCTCAGGTACATGGGGAGAGATGAACTTTAGCACCTGAGCCTGTAAAGTGCAGTTCTGCAACCAGTGGCACTGGAATCAGTTCAAGATTACCCATAGTCTGGGTGATGGACTCCCCCAAAGAGATGAGCAGACGCATCCTGGAGCGTCTGAGTGGGGACCCTCAGGCCAGTGATATATAGCTTGTGCCCTGCAGATTCCCAGGGGTGGAAGTAAGAGGCCTGACTGTAGTGCCCCCTCTGAAATCGAGCTGTGAGCATGTGACCCCCATGGGGGCTCTGGCTGGGACCCCAGAGAGCAGGTCTCACAGCTGCACTGGCTGATGGGACATGAAGCCATCCATGGGAAGCCAGCCACATGTGCCTGTGTATGTCTAATGGACACCAAGGACATAGCCATGGTGTGGCCTAGTCTCCAGGGCTGAGAGGCTGCAGCGGGTGGGCCCAGGATCTGATGGGAGTCGAAGCCAGCAGTGGCCATGAGGGAGTGAACAGAAGTCTGCCACTCTCAGGCCATGATGGTGAGCCAGGCCCAGCCATGGGAAGAGGAGCGGAAACCCTCCACTGGTCAGATAATGTCTGAGAATCCGGAGGAAGCCTGCTCTCGAGTTCCTGGGCCAAGTCTTGGGGAGGTTGAGGGGAGACAGCAGAGCCTGGGCTCTCTGGTTGCTGAACTGGTCCTCAGGCCAGCTCAGGAGCAAGGTAGGAGGGGGCAGGGCTGCTGTCTGGTGACCCCTTTTGTCCTGAGTCAGAAAGGGCCTGGCCCAGGACTGGGCAGGGCCTGGGATAGTCACGTGACTCCAACTGAGCATGGTGGGAAAAGACCTCCAGGAAGGCCTGGGTCTCGGTCAGGCGGGGTCTGGTTCGGCCAGGCAGACACCTGAGTAACCAGCACTTGCTTCCATCAAAGGGAGACTCAACTCAATGGGCTAAAGAGACAAGGGGGCTTATGGGCTCTCTTAGCCCGGAAGCACCCAGGAGGTAGGCAGGGCGTCAGGGTGGCAGGAGATCCAGGTTCGCACGGTGTCCCCAGGACTCACACCTGCCTTGACCTCATCTCATACTGGCTGTCTCCCTGGTGGCAAAGATGATGCTGGTGACCAAAGGCTGACCTCCTTGTGACAGCCCACGAAGCCCTGCTCCATCAGCTAGTACAGCCCACCTCCCTGCTGGAGACCCCAGAGGGCTGCTTTCTCAAAAGTGCTAATAAAAGTCTCCAAGCGACTGGCTCCACCTGGTCATGTACCTGAGTCAGGCCCTGCACCTGAGGGAATGGAGGGTTCTGATTGGCCATCCGGGTCCGTGGCCCTGCTCTGTGATTGACAGTACCACTGCCAGGAGAGAGGAGCTTCTGAAAACAGAGCTGGGCAGAGAGCTCAGATGGCAGCAGCTGAGTGCTCCTCAGTGGGCTGTGGGGGAGCCACTGTGGGGGTGGGGCAGCCGCGCGCTCTGGTCAGAACTGAACTTTGGGAGCGCCAGTCAGGGTGGAGAGGGAGAATGCCCATCGGGGTCATCAGGAGTTTGGGGTAGAAATCCATTGGTGAGGTGACCCTCTGGGGCAGAGGGAGATGGAGCGGCAGGGGAGGGAAGAATGAAAGGGTAGATGGAGGGGCACCACTGGTGGGCCTGGGGCTGCAGTGAGTTCTGGGCTGGCCCCGGGGAGCCTGACGCACACACCTGGTGTAGTGCTGAGTGAATACAGATCTGGCGGCTGCCTGCCAGGTGGCCTGAGGCAGGGAGGTGGGAGTGTGGGGGCTGAGCATCAGCTGGGAGGGGATGGGGCCAGGAAGGGAGCGGGGTGCAAGGCCAGAGGTGCCCCGGGACTCATGGATGGGAGTGTGGATGGGTGCTGGGGCTGGTGGGACCTGGAGGAGGAAGGTGAGGAAGGCTGGGGACCCACTGCCAAGCTTTCGTGGCTCAGTGACTGGGAGAATGGGGGAGCCTTTCCCAGAAACGGAGAAACCAACTCTTTTATTCTTTATGTGGGAGAAAATGTCACCAGACATCATTGCAATCAAGTGTCAAGTCGACAAAGGGGAGGTGATGGATTACAATTCAAATGTGACCTGGCTGTGGCTGTGATATGCGGAAGAAGCCAGGGGCCGCCAAGTCCTCTGAGTCCTGGGAGAACGGGGGCTGCGGTAGAGAACAGAGAGAGCCAGTGGTTTGGGAGGATGCATCCCACATACCTGGAGTGGGAAGACCGCAGAGTTTTGGAAAGTCCTAGGTGGGTCCAGCATTTGGACAGAGACACAGGCCCAGTTGACAATAACTGACTGGACCATACTCCGAGTGAGCTGAGCCCCTATCAGCCCCAACACACATCCTCCCTCCCCCCACGAACACACTCCTCTCTCCCAGTCACCTTTACACACTTCCTGCCACAACAAGGGATAGTCTGGGCTCTTTCCTTGAGCCCCACTATCCTTGCTCTGGACATACTGATGCCCCAGTGAGTGACTGGGTCTAAAGCCCATCTCACATCTTGGGACAGATGGTCCCAAGATTTTCTGGTGCCAGGACCCTGCTGCCTTACCTGAGTGCTGGTCCTTGCTCACAGTCCCAATGTCATTTTTTGTGTGTGAGTGTGGGGGTGGGTACTGGAGGTTGAGCACAGAGGCACTTGACCACTGAGCCACATCCCCAGCCCTATTTTGTATTTTATTTAGTGACAGGGTCTCACTGAGTTGCTCAAAGCCTCACTTTTGCTGAGGCTGGCTCTGAACTCAAGATCCTCCTGCCTCAGCCTCCCGAGCTGCTGGGATGACAGGTGTGTGCCACTGCGCCCAGCTCCAGCGTCTCTTGATGTGCTGGTGAGAGCTTGGTGAGATGGGCAGCGCTTCTGAGTGTGCAGGTGTGCTCTGGACTCTGCTTCCTCTGCCCACAGGCTGTGGACAGGTCACTCATGCGTTTAGGGAGTCTGTTATTTCACTCATGAAAGGAACTGCACCCTAGGGTCATGGTCAGGGTTAACAGGGACGCATGTAGAGAAGTTCTCCTCTGACTTGAACAAAGGAGCCAGTCAGGGGATCTTGTTAAAATGCAGACTCTGATTCAGTATCCAGGCAGGACCCCAGAGTCTCACTTCACAGAGAGAGGCAGGGCCTGTTCACACCTGGCTGAAGGTATGTGGCCAGCATCTTGGATAGGGAGGCAGGACAAGATGACCTATTCTCCCTATTCCTTGGTGGGACAGAAATGATATTCTAATACTCCTCTGGTCTGGCCCGTGGGGAGGGCCTGTGTGATTAGGACAAGAAATGATCACAGTGAGCTCCAGGGAGGAGCTGGAGGGAGGATGCGTGCTTCCGGGGTGACTGTTTGATGAGGGGTGGCTTCTTGGTGGAGGAGACTGGAGGCAGACTTTGAAGGAGCCAGGGAAGGACAGTGGGAGGGGGGCCGGTAGCCTTCCTGGTACCTTGATGTCTGGGCCCAAGCACAGGCCTGGTGATGCCCACGGCCTTCCACTACCCCTCCCCTGGCCTGTGTGTCCACCGGAGGGCTGGGCCTGGCTGGCTAGCCCCCTTCTGGAAGACGTCTGCTTGGAAGGGAGGCCCTGTCTGCTCATTAGCACGGGCAGCCTTTCCCTGAAACCTTCGGCAGGGGCCAAGCCTGGCTCCCTCTGCGGAGCGGGAGGCCCTGGCTCCGTCTGCTAATCGTCTGCTGTCTCCATCCCGAGCATTATTTTATTTTCGTATTATTCTTTTTCCAGCTAATATCCTGGCATTCCCAAAGACACCGGGTTTCATAATCTTCCTGGCGTTCCCAGGAGTTGGGAAGCGGAGCACAAAGCCGCTATTATAGCGCGTTCCATCCAGCCTCCCTCTCCTTGCCCCACACCCCTTGCTGCCGCCGCAGCCACCACCGCCGGCTCCCACCCAGTCACCCCCTCCTGACGCCACCGGCCTCTCTGGGAACTCTGGTGACGGCTGCTGGGATGAGCTCACGGAATCTGTCCTGTCGCCCTTGCCCTGGGCCTGCCCTCCGTGCAAGGATTTTTCCAAGCCCTGCCTCTGCTCAGCCCTGAGGGTTTCCTCAGGAGGCAGGAGGGGAGGAGGTGGACCAGCAACGTGTGCTCAGAGCCTTGGAGCTTTTCAGAGCTGGGAGGAACTTTCGTGTTCTGAGGATGTCCTCAAACAGACTCCTGAGCTGCAGGAGCCTTTTGAAATCGGATGCAAAGTTATGCACGTGTGTGTGCGCACAAGTGCGCAATCTGCGAATGCGTGTGTATGGTTTGCATGTTCGGGTATGTAATGGCTAAATTGTGGTGTAAGGTCCTGGGTTTTATCCACCTCATTAGGGGATCCAGGACCCCAAAGGGGATAGAATCACTAAAATCTATTTAATCACGTGCCAAAACCCAAAGTGAGACAATCTGTATTATCTCATTTTATCCTCATGGTGACCCTAGAAGGCTGGCATCTATTATCAGCCCCATTTTACAGTCAAGGAGACTGAGGCTCTAGTTGGGCTACAGTAGCCACTAGTCACATGTGGCTATTTAAACGGACATCTAAAGTAATATAAAGAGAATTCAGTTCCGAGTGAGACCAGACACATCTTGAGCACACAGTGGCCGCACGAGCTGGCCCAGGATGGTACATCATTGCAGAAAGTTCTACTGGACAGTGCGACTCTAGAACAGCTCTGAGATCCAAATGTCAGCACAGAAGAAACTGAGTCCTGAGAAGTGGGAGCATGGGTCAGTATTAGAAGCAAGGTCAGACAGCCGGCTCTTCTGTCTCCTCTCCCCAGATGTCTCCTGACCATTGGCCAAATGGGTAATTTCACCCGCTTTTTATAAGTCACTTTTATAAGAGCAAAAGTTCGTCCTCACCCATCGAGAGCCCTTCAGGGTGGGACATGGCAGCTGAGCAGCTGGCTGTGGCCCTTGGCCGGATCCCCACTCCGCCTTATAGCCAGGAGGCTTGGCTTCCCTGGGGCAGTTGGGCAGCTAGAGAAGCATCTCCCCTCCACCCTGGGTAGCACCCACCTCCAAAGCCTGCAGTTGTTGGTAGAGGCCTGAGTTCTGCCCTGAAGTAGAGAGGACCCAGAAAGACAGGTGTCCCAAGCCTGGGCCACAGGCATGGAAGGGCAGTTGGGAGTTGAAAGTTCTGGGGAGGGGATCATGGAGAAGCAGGTTCCAGAATGGAGTGATTCGAGATCAGAGCTGGCTGACAAGGAGGCCAGCTGTGGGTGGGCGGTGGGGTGTGTGGGAGTGTCTGCCTGCCACCTGGATGGAGCCATGCGGTGTGCTGGGCCAGTCCTCAGGCACCGTTCCCAGAGCTGGCGCTCTGAGCCAGGCTAGTGCCCGGGAGGTGTGAGGGGTTTGCTTGGTTAGTTAACCCAGGCCTGGGCAGGGGCTGGGGCTGGGGCTGGGCTGTTGGAAGGCAACTCTGTGCAGCCCAGGTTTCTTGTTCCTGTCCCCTACCTGACATTGTGCTGGAAGCGGGTGCTTGATGGCTCTCAGCTCCTCCCTGTCTCCCTGGCTCTCTTCCAGAGAAAGAAATGTGGGCAAGTGCTCTAAATGCGTGGACTCCGGGTCTATCTTGCCCAGATTGGGATGCTAAACTCTGGAGGACCCAATTGCCAGACAGAATGGCAGCCACATTTTGTTGAGCAGAGGTGTCAGGTGCCCCCCTGTATACACAAGGGTCTGGCTCCATGATTTCTAGGGGACTGTATAATTTATTGTCTGGTGTGGAACACTATTAATGATCATGCTGGCTAAACAGGCATGAGTGGGGCCGTTCCAGGCAAAGTGGGACATACAGTTGTCCTAATTACCAAGGCACGCTGGCCCGGGATAAAACCTGCCAGAGAGCTCTTTGCACCCTGCACATGTGGAGATGTGGAAACCCTGGAGGGACACACACACATATGCCCTCGCCAGCCCACACGTGGCACTGTGGATTCTCCAGGTTTCCTCATTCCACTCCCACATCCCCAGGGGCCAGCCAGTAGTTTTGCAAGGAGTTTAGCATCTGCTTCCAAGCGCTGGCTCCAGCTGTAAATGAAATGGGGTTGCACCCTCGCCTGCTATTCTACTTAAGGTTGCAATCAGCCCTGATTAGGAAGGGAGTTCTGCTCGTTCCTCTGTTCCATTCCCTCTTTTAAAAGCTTCTCCTCGCTTGGCTGCGGCTGCTGGCCTGTGTGGGGTTTCCCTCCAAGCTCCAGGGCAGTGAAGCGGGTTCCCTACAGTCCTGACTTGGTACTCAGTCCTCTGCAGCTCCAGAGCTTGGCTTAGATGCTCTGAGCTCTGATGGGGAAGCAGGTGTTGTTAGGAAAAAGCCTTGAGCAGGTTGGCCATGGAGACCTTTGATTCTGCCCGCTAAATTTGCTGTGTAATCTCAGGGTAGACATTGGTCTCTCTGGTCCTCAGTTTTCTCACTGATTATCAGATGGGGGATGATAATGACACAACACCAATAATAACCTCCCCCTTATAGAGCAGGGGTTGGTGAAGCATGGCCTACAGGCCAAATCTGGCCTTCTGCCTGTTTTTGTAAATAAGGGTTCCTCGGCAGACAGACGGTGTGGTCATTCACTTGCATATTGTTTGTGGTGGCTTTTTGCTACAATGGGAGCGGAACAGTGTGACAGACACTATAGGGTCCATGGTGAAAGTATTTACTACCTGGCTCTTTATGGTCAGCAATGGTTGACCCCTGTCCTAGGGCACATACCATGCATAGTCGTCTCCCACTCTGTTTACATATTATCTCATTTAACAGTCCTAGGAGGTGGGTTCTATTGGCAATCCCCTTTTACCAATAAGGCTCAGAGAAGACAAGTCGTCATTATTGCAGCTGCGTTTCCTCACACAGGGATTGTGAAAGGTCTTAACAGATAATGGCTGGGTTGTGCAGGGTTTATCGTATCTCTCCTACCTTGTCCTATTATTTGGTTGTCCCAGCAAAGCAGATAGAGAAGAGACAGTGAAGAAGGTGAGAATCTGGAATGTCACCCGAGTACTGTGCTGGTCAACAAGCTCTCCAGAACAAACAAGGCCCAGATTGGTAGCATTTGCTGATTTCCATGGTGAACACACCCCTACCATGGCTGGTTTTGAGCTAAGCAATGAGGCACCATTGAACAGGGAGGCAGTCAAGGAAGGCTGGGAGCAGGGATACAGGAGTACCTCATCACAAGGGTGCTGATTGCAGGAGGAGAGATAATTGCAAAAGGTAGTGATTAGGAGAGGTTTGAATATTTACCACCTTTGCTTTTTAATATGACCTCTTGAGTTGTCAATTTGTATGATTTAATTTTTTTTGGTACCAGGGATTGAACCCAGGGCTGCTTAACCACTGAACCACATCCGCAGCCCTTTTTTTTAAAAAAAATATTTTATTGAGAGGCAAGTTCTCACTGAATTGCTTAGGGCCTGGCTAAGTTGCCGAGGCTAGCCTTGGAATTGCGATCCTCCTACCTCAGCCTCCTGAGACGCTGGGATAGCAGGTGTGTACCCCCGTAACTGGCTGCATGAGTTGGATTTTATTGATGACGGTGTCTAACAGCTGACTTGCAGACTTCCTGAAAACTTAATCTGCTCTCACGAGCCCCGTGAGCTGGCCCTAGCACCCTCTGCTCCCTGGTCCTGTCTGCAGAAGTCGAGCTGGGGATGGCCCCCAGCAGTGGTGCCCTTTCCAACAGCCGTGCCACCTGTGCTGCTGGCACCATCCTGGGTAGGACGTGGGTCCTCCTGGAAGTGGAGGAGAGCGGCACATCTGCTTGACCCCGCTGGGACAGGGAAGGAAGGCGTCTCTGGTCTCCCCAGTGGCACTGACATGCCTCTAGGTCCTGTTGATTCCAGCCAGGCCACCGTGGTGTGGCTGTGTGGCATTGTCACCTGCCCGCCCAGCCTGTGTCTTTTTGCAGCATCTGCCTCTGCTCTCACCCCTTCTGTGTCCCTCCTTCCTCTCCATGGATCCTGACCTGCAGACCCTGTCTAGGGCAAGGCCATTTGCTGCAGGGCCTTGCAGGATGCAGGACTCTCAGGCCTGCTGCTGGGCTCCATCTTGGTCTTGATGTGACTTCAGTGGGTGAGGAGTCCCCTTCCACAGGCTGCATTTTCCTCACCTGCTCACCTCCTCCTGGCTGAGGTGCTTGGAGGTGAGGCCTGGACAGACTCAGGTGGCCGTTGGCTTGGGGCTCCTGGGGAGCCTGGGAACATCTCTGAGGGGTGAGTCCCTCCTACCTCCGGCTCCTCCAGGGAGCCGTGGCCTCCTGCCGGGCAGCGGTGGGTTGGAGGCCACCCAGGCCCCGGGGCGAGCAGCAGGATCCCTTACACAGCTAGCCCTGGGACAGAGTGCGTGGCCACAGACCGCGTGGCTGCCAGCCCCAGCCTGGGAGTCGCCAGCATGAGCTATGGAGGCAGGAATGTGATTGTGGGAAACCCAATGCCCTGGCCCTGGCCCTGGGGCCGGCCAGGGTGTGTGCAGGGCTGTGGGAGGTGGGGGGCAGAGCGCAGCCTCCCCGTGGCCTGGGCCTAGCAAGCGCTCGCTGCTCCTGCTGCCTGCCCCACGCTGCCGGTGCCACTCCCCCTGCACAGCGCCCCACCTGCCCTCCCCCATCATGGACCTGAGTGAGGCCACACCCAGGCAGTGTCAGATCCTGGCCTCCTGAGCTGGGAGGTTGCTGACTGGCACGTGGTTCAGGCAAAGGGGATGATGGTGGTTTGTTTCACGTAATCCGTCTTTACTGGATCCCTACTAAGTGCCAGATGTTGGGCTGAGTGTGGGTATCATAGAACTGTGCCTACCTTGCCTATGTGCGTGGGGGATGGATGCAGGAAGGAGGCTGGCTCATCAAGGAAGTGTCCATGCCTCAGTGATGACTAAGCTGGAGAGAGAGCTCCAGTTAGCTAGCTGAGAGGGCATGTCAGATGGAGAGGACAGCCTGTGCAAAGGCCCTGTGGCAAAAGGATGGTGGGCTCAAGGCATTAAAGAAGACCAGAGGAGAGGCATCATTTAAATTAACACAACACTAGAGAGATGACAGGGTTAAACTGATGTCACTAGTACCCCTTACTGAGTGCCAGGCATCTTGCCCAAGGCTGCAGGTACAACATTTGATTTAATTCTTACTGTTGGTTCTCAGCTGGGGGCAATCCCTCTACCCCCGGGGTCATTTGACAATGCCTGGAGACATTCCTGGTAGCCACAACTTAGTGGAGAGGCTCCATGCGTCCAGAAGGTAGAGGCCAGCTGTGCTGCTGCACACGCCGGGGTGCACAAGGTGGACCCAGGACAGCAGGACTCAAGACAATCTCCTGCATTTCCCACCTACGAGGTGGGCAGTTGTCACGATGATGATGGTGGGGTCTCAGGACTCCCAATTTCCCCTGGCTCGTGTCCTCTCTATGCCCACTGATCCACACTTGGAGGCCTGGGGAGTTCCTGTCCCCTTCCCCTCCTGGGACCTCATGCAGCCTGGGCGTTTCCTCCGTCTGTGCCCCAGGGTCTGTAAAATGAATCTGTCACCTGGATTTTCTCCTCCATGCACATGACGTGCTGCTACAGGTGACCCATTTATTCCATATCTGCTGGCCGCTCTTTTGCCCTGGGACTGCTGCTGTCGGGTTGCTTTGCCTCCGTGTGCTCTGGGGTCACAGAGGTGGTTGTCATCCCTCCCTGGAAGGCTGTGGGGACTCTTTGAGTAGTCCCTGGATTAGCACACCGCTTGGCAGTACTCTGTACATCACACCGCCACTTCACCCTCTTCCTTTCTTTTTCATTCCTGGGGATGGGACCCAGGGCTTCGCCTGCAGGGCAAGTGCTGCACCACTGAGCCACCCTCCGGGTCCCTGCCTGCACTCTCTTCTCACCTGGGGGGGCGCCTCTCTGGGGCTCCTTCCCCTGAGTCAGGCTCAACCCCTACGGAAGTTCCAGGGTGTGAAGAGGGAGGCGCGTGGGTGGGTGGGGAGCTGGCCCTGGACTTCACTCCCTTATTCTGTAAACATGTCACCGGGGCCTCTGTGTGCCAGGGCCTCTGTGTGCCAGGCCCTGCAGTGGGCACTGGGGACCCAGCGGTGCCCGCCTAGAGCTCACTGCCAGTGATGGAGGCAGTCAGCAGAAAGGTGAACGTGCCAGGCATCTGTGCTGTAAGGGAAAATAAGGCCACAGAAGAGGGTCAGGGGCCGTTGGGGAGCCCAGGTCCCTTTGGGGAGGGTTGGTGGCCAGAGAATGTGAAGATGTTGGGCTGCTGTGTGGCTGGAGTTCTGAGCAGAGTGTGAACCAGGGGAGCCGGGGATTGGGGCTCTGCTGGGAGGCACTGATCTCGTAACTGCCCCTCTGCTTGGCTCTGAGTGTGTGTCTGCCCTGCTCCCCAGAAATGGATCTTCCTCGCAATCCCCATCCGACTCCTTGAACCGCAAGGAGAGGGGAGGAAGAAGGGATGTATGTGAGTGGCATTGGTGTCCCGTGACCACGGGGGATGGCTGGGCCCCTCCCTTGGTGGCAGGGCAGGTGGAGAAGGCCAGGTGGAGGGCCCCCTGGGAGTTATTCTTCGGGCAGGGGCTGCTGTGGGTCAGGCCTGTACCTGGCCCCGGCCCTGGTGGAAGTCCCAGGGAGGGGAACACCTCTTCTGATGGCAGGCGGGAGGCCCTGCCCTTGGACAGGGATCCAGAGTCCCAGACAGAGCCTGTGGGGGGTGTTGATGGGCGGCAGGAGGGGAGGCCGTCTGAAGGAGGTGTGAGGTGAGTGGGGATGGGTGTTGGCAGCCACCACAAGCAGGGAGGTCCCTGTGGGTGCCCTTGAGGCAGAGGTGAATTATGGGGCCTGTGTAGCTGGACGACACCCCCCACCACCACTTTGTGCTCACCCAGCACCCTACCTGCCGGTGGGGCACTTGTGTGTGGCCAGGCTGGGGAGGAGGGACAAGGGTCTGTGGCCCTTTCACCCCAACTGAACCCAGTCCCTCTCCCCCACCACACCCCAGGCCTCATAGCCAGCAGCTGGAGGGGCCAGGTGCCAGTGCCAGATGCCTTATTGAACCCCAGTGCTGGCTGGTGTCCCCACCTGTTGCCTTGGTGTCCTGTGTCTCCTGCCTGGATGGCCTGCTGGGAGCCTTCAAGTCTGTCTCCATGCTTGGCCTCAGAGCCCACAGGCACTGTAGCCAGGAGGGGTGCTCAGTGGCCAGTAGCTGCTTGACTTGTTGCCAGAGCAGCAGTGCGGTCAGGCCAGGAGCCTCTCCTGGTGGGAACCCTGGGGGCCACAGCTGCCCAGGAGGGAGGACCTCAAGACGACGAGGCCTTTGGACTTCCCCTGTCTGCAGTATGACTCTCCTCCCTGTTACCCTGCTGGGGTGTGTGTGTGTGTGTGTGTGAGAGAGAGAGAGAGAGGGGGGGGACCCAAGTTCTGGGGAGGTGCCTGCTCGTGCAGGTTTGATCCCCCAGGGCTGGGATCCCCTATGGAAACGTTCACTTTTCCAGCTTCCTGGAATAATTGTGAGAATACAAGTATGAGGTGTCTGAACACCACCCCAGCACAGCCGTTTCCCAAGGTCATCACTAGCTAACGTTTCTGGAACATTGGCTCTGGTGCCAGGCAGTATACCAAGAACTTCCTGTTCTCTGTCTTCTCTCTTCTTTAGCTGTCCATCACGGTACCTCTGAGATAGGTGCTGTAGACCTCTTTCCAACTCACAAATGATTCATTCAGAGACATTAAGCAACTTGCCCACAGCCGTACAGCCAGTTAATTACAGGGTCAGAATTGGGGCCCAAGTGATCTGGTTTTAGAGCCTCGTTGAAATTGTGGTGAAAGGAAGCTAGGGCAGGGTCACTGTTCCTCCCTGTCACAAAGGAGGATGTCTGGTGAAGTGAGCCAGAGCCAATCACTTGCAGGATGACCTTAGGTGGGGAGGACTGGGATGCCTGATGGCAGCCTAGACAGGGAACAGCGAGCAGAGGGAGCAAGGGTGATCCTGGGAAGCTTGAGGGGGCCGGGTTTGAGGGAGGCAGACCTTGGTGCGGGATGGGGGATGGGACAGGTCACTGGGGCCTGACTGGGAGGAAGTGTCATTTGACCCTTCAGGTATAAGAGGCACTGAAGGTTCCCGCTACGGAGCTGAGTGACGGTGGGTGATGAAGCTGGTCCTGGCTTGCAGGGTGGGTAGGGGGACAGGCATCCAGGGACTTCTGGGATGAGGAGCTTGGGCTAGGCTTGAAGGTGGCTGTGGTTTGAAGAGGAGAGGACAGAAGTGAAAGACTGTCTTATATTTGGAGGTACAGGGGTTGGGGGACCCTGCAGCTCCAGGAGCTGGGGTGCTTCCTGGGAAATGGCTCCATCCAGGGTGAAGATCAGGGCTACACTGCTGAGAACTGGCCCGTCTGGGTGGACCTGGGTGGGACCAGCAGGCAACCCCAGGAAGGTGCCAGGGCTTTCTTAGAGGCGTTGTGCACATTTGTGGGATGGGAAGAGCCACTGGGCAAGGAAATGGAGCACAGGCCACCTTATCTCTCCACCCTACCGCCTCTGAAATGGAGCAGGTGACGGTCTGAGGAGAGGACGGGAGGAAGGATTGGAGAAATAGCGATGGCAGAGGGAGCAGGCAGCACGGGCCTCTGGGAAACGGTGCCTGCTCTCCCAGCCCCTCGGTGGTGTGCGGCTGGGCTGTTGGCCCTTGGAGGAAGGTGGGCTTGAGGGAGGGCACCAGAGAGGTGGGCATCTGGCTCAGGGGAGTGGTCTGGTCTTGGTGTTCCCCAAAGTGACTCAAGGCTCCATGGTTAGATCCCAGTGCTAATCAGGACAAGGCGACAGGCCTGCCCAAATGGCTTTGTACACAGTAAACTGATGGAGAGATTTCTGAGCCAGCTGTGGCCCCTGCTTCTGTTCCTTTCCTTGGCCCCAGACTCTCCCTAGCACAGTGGGAACTTTGAGAGACAGTGAGTATCTAAGCCTTTCCCCAGAGCTTGTGATCTGGCTTGGGACCTATATGCCTCTGGCACCAGCACTGTCTATAAATACGCAGCGGGTGGATGGATAGTGGGAGCCCAGAGATGCTAACCCGGGACCTCCAGACCTTGGCTCCACTAGATGCACCCCAGTAGCCAGCTCTCTGCTGATTTCTTCCTTGGAGAGTCCTTTAGAGTCTTTTCCTGTCAACCTGTAACCTGGAACAGCTCAGAATTCCCCCCTGGCTTATCCAGTCTTCTCTAGAGGGTCGGAAGAATTTCCCACAATCCTTTGGACTTTGACATTGGCGTCTAGCGATGCCGTAGAGAGGATGAGCTTCTGAGTGTCGTTGGAGGCCAACTGCTTTTAGCAGCTGAAGAGTGTCGTGACCCTGGTAGTGAAGGGGTGGGTGCAGACATAGGGGAGTTCAGGGCACTGTGGGTGATCAGAAGTGACTAAATTAACATGACACTAGAGAGATGACAGGGTTAAACTGATGTCACTAGTTAAACTGATGTTACTGAGTGCCAGGCATCTTGCCCAAGGCTGCAGGTACAACATTTGATTTAATTCTTACTGTTGGTTCTCAGTAGGAGGCAATCCCTCTAACCCCGGGGGTCATTTGGCAATGTCTGGAGACATTTGTGGTAGCCACAACTTAGTGGAGAGGCTCCATGCGTCCAGAAGGTGGAGGCCAGGTGTACTGCTGCACACCCCGGGGTACACAGGGAGGGCCCAGGACAGCAGGACTCAAGGCAAACTCCTGCATTTCCCACCTACGAGGTGGGCAGTTGTCACGATGATGATGGTGGGGTCTCAGGACTCCCAATTTCTTGGCTCGTGTCCTCCCTATGTTTCCCCACTAGCTTTGGGCTCTGGGGTCAGAATCTGCCATGACCAGTTTTGTGCCTCCAGGGTGGTGTAGTGGACGATAGGAGCGACGATTCTGTGTCCGTCTCTACCTTGAGCTTCGGTGTGAACAGACCCACCATCTCCTGCATCTTTGACTGTAAGTGATCCTTGGTGGGACCTACAGAGGTGATGTGCGTGTGCACCCTACACTTCTGTTTGCATGGGATTACGTGGGCAGGTGTGTATATCGGGGCTCTGGAGAACCGAGTCTATGTGCTCTCTGATCAGTGTCTTTAGGCATGTGTGCACATGTGTGTCTGTGCGTGTGCACATGTGTGTGTCTGTATGTGTGCACGTGTGTCTGTGTGTGTGCACGTGTGTCTGTGTGTGTGCATGTGTGTGTGCACGTGTGCATCCACTCAAGTGTGAGAGTGGGCATTCACACTGTGCCTTGTGAGTGCCTGCTACCTATTTGGCCTCTGCTCCTCCCTGTCCTCCTCTGTTCCTCCGGATTCCTGAAGCTCTAGTCTGGCCTCAGGATGCAGCAATCAGTTCTACCTTGGAGCTGTGATTCGTCCTCCTGGCTTGCGAGGCTCACTCTCGAGAAGTGGCCTATGTCCCTTCTGTCATTCAGTCCCTCTGTCTGCTGTCCTTTGAGGGCAGACTCCCCTCCCCTCTAGCCCCAGCAGTTAGACCCCGTCAACCGCTCACTCTGGCGTCTCTGTTTCTTCTTCGGTGAAGACGGGAATCGCTACCACCTACGCTGCTACATGTACCAGGCCCGGGACCTGCCAGCGATGGACAAGGACTCTTTTTCTGGTAGGTGGGAGAGAGGGAGGAGCGCCGGGGACCGTGGGCTGAGAGCTGAGATGGAGGAGTCAGGCCTGCAGGCAACAGGGGATGTGGCCCGAGGCATCCCTTGTGGGGGGTGGCTGCTGCATTTGCTGGATGCTCAGTCCCGTGGCCTCCTGGTTGTCAGGTGCAGCAGCCCTTCCTCCGGGATCTGCTTGACTCCTCTGCAGGGTTTGGCATGGCTGACCATCCCCTCCTTCCTGAAAGCCCCCCAGCCATGGCTTCCAGGCCACACCCTCTCCAGGGTCTCCAGCGGCGTCCTTCTTCTCCGCTTGCTTCATGGCGTGGGCTGAAGTTGCTCTAGTGGCCCATCCCGTCCAGACCCAATCCTTGAGGGGCCGCCGCTCCCAGGTCCAGGCTCCTCTGCATTTCCTGCCTTGGTCCTGGGGTTCAGAAACCCTCAGTCACACGGTTCTGTGGCTTCTGGCACTCAAATCTCTCAGATCTGTTCCCTTGTCTTCAGCATCACACTGTCACATTACGCTGGCCTTGCCCCTTCTTATTCAGGCCACTTGGAGGCCTCGTGGCTTGCCTGCCCTCAGCATACCTGGGCACATCGATCATCTGCTTTCAAAAACCCTGACAGACGGACCCCCACTCGCCAGCCTGCCCCTGTGGTCCTCACCGGTTTCATCTGGGGCTCGTTCCCCTCTCTTCACTAGCTCCAGTCCCATCGGCCTTTGTCTGTTTGCCAGTCTCTTCCAGGTGCCTGACTTTTGAATTTAGCATCCTCTCTGCCTAGAGTGCATTTCCTTCCTAATCTAAACCAGGTGAACTCCTAGTTGTCCTTCAAGACCCGCCGGGATGCCCTTCTCCAGGCTGAGACAATTTCTCCTTCCACAGCACTTGGCTTCCTCTCTGGTGCCTCTCTCAGGGCCCTTACCTGCTGCACAGATGAATTGGGGTCTTCCTGCTGCAACCTTCCCACTTTGACCATGACCCTCCTTGCCCTGCCCCCAGGAAAGGGCTTTGTCTTCCCCTGAGCCTGTAGCATTGGGCACCTAAGAATGACTACTTTCTGAGCACTCCCTATGCCCAGGTAGTACTCATAGATGCAACCTTGTGAGGGCTGTGCCAGGGGCAGGTCAATATCTGCAGCGATTTCTAACTCTGGGATACACATCCGGGCTCTGGCCATTGGAACTTACCTTGAGAAATAAGAAGGGGTCAAGTTTGCTGCCTTGCTTTCTCTCCTGGGGAGGTTGTGAAGGGGGAGGGTGCAGGCAGTGGGTTTGTGCAGGGTGAGTGGGCAGGTGGGGCTCAGGTGGAGGGCCTCTTGTCCCCTGTGCGCCTGGTTGGCCGAGGACCCTACAAGTCAGGAACTCCTCCAAGGGACCAGCGTGGGAAGCCAGTGCTCAGTCCAGGGACTGCAGGGCAGGGTCAGCCTGGCATTGGCCTGCGGAGACGTCACACTTTCCATCCTGGCCCCACCCCTCCCCCAGATAAACATCCCTTGAGCTTTGCGGGCACTGCCCAGGGCTTCCTCAGAGGCCACTGGCTTCTGAATGAAAGGCCCAATTGAGCAGCTGATGGAAGGGAAAACAGCAGCCAACGCGGGGAACCTATAAAACCCAGAGTGTTTATTTTCACTCCCAAACCCTAAACCAAAGCAATCTCTCCCCTGGAACTGACCCTGGGGCGGCTGGCGGCCCGAGGCTGTGCGCGGCCACCGGCTGGCATTTCTCTGAGGAAACTCATGTGTGAATCCGGAATGTCTGGGGCCAGGGGAGGGTCTAACTCTGTCTGTCGCTGGTAGCACCTTCCAGCTGCCTGCTGCTGTCTGGGGCAGAGGGCCCTCCCCGGGGCATGCTCCTGAGCCTGACCTGGGCCTTTCCTGTGCTCTGGTGCCCCCATGGACTCTCCTTGTCCCTCTGCGGTGGACTCTGGAGCTGTCCAGAGGCAGGGGCTGTATCTGTGCTTCCTCCCTGGCTGAGGAGTTGAGGGATATGCAGGAGTTGCCCAGAAAACACTTCTGGAACAATATCGGACTTGGCATAAAGAGGTTTTTTTTTAAAAACAATAATTTCTTTATTTTTTTTTATTTTTAAAATTTGTTCTAGTTAGTTTTATATGACAGTAGAATGCACTTGGACACATTGTACACGAATGTGGTGCAGAGTCACACCGTGTAATCATATGTGTTTCATGTGTGTAATCATGTGTGTATATAGGGTGATAATGGCCATCTCATTCCACCATCTAGAAGGGGCTTTTTGTGGTGATGTGACTGTCCAGGAAGCCTGGGGATTCCCCTTCAGGTAGGGCTTGAACACATAGCCAGCCTGGATCCTCTGCACCCTTGGAAAGTGCCTGTGGTGTGTGTGTGTGTGTGTGTGTGTGTGTGTGTGTGTCCTGTACAGCAGTTAGACCTACACATTGTAAGATGCTCTTAATTCCAGTGGCTTCTTTTGGATATGGGGGTGGGCCTGTTGGTGCCTGGCCAGCGTCTCTGGTATGTGCTGGCTTTGCCTTAAACTGAAAGCCGTGACTAGAGAAGACAGTGACATCTGTGTGGCACCCAGCTCTGCCTTGCCTGCCCTGGAATTCTGGAGAGGGTAGCGTGGTTTCCCTGAACACATGTAAGCCGGGTGGCTCTTCTTGGTAGACTGATATTTCTCAAAGGGTTCCCTGTGGGAAGCTTTCTGCTCCACCAAGTTGCTCCCCAGATGAGAACTTGGTTGGGTGGCAGAGCTGCCACCCAGATGCAGCACTGGCACGATGCTATCACATTCCAGGAGATGGCCCTTAGCTGGAGGAGCCCAGAAATATTTCTTTGAGGGTCTCATGGGGCTCGACGTGGCTTCCCAAGTCACATTGTTCATTAACCCATGGCTGGGGTGGGTGTCAGGGCAGAAGGTCCCGTGGCCCTCTTTGCTGGCCCCATGGCTCCTGGGAGGAAAAGGCTGTGCAGTTGGGTGGTCCTGAGAGATGTTCCTGCCAGGCTGGGCCACAGTGACATCTGATGAATGGCTGCTACACTGTGGCCCAGGGACCAGAGCTTCAGTTTTCCATACAGATGTGGACTCTGTCCTGAGTGGTGTGGGGGAATTCTTGCTTTGGGGCTTCCTGCGTCTGGATTCTGGTCACGTCCTCCGGCCCCCTCTCCCTTTAGGCAGGGCTTTTTGTTCGGGTTGGCTCCATTGGAGGCATTCTGCCCCAGAAGCATAAGGAGGTGTTTTCCCCAAATGCATCGGAGGCTTGTGAAATGCTCCACTGAAGAAAGCTTCCTGAGCAGGAAAGAGACGGGGAGGGAGCTCTCATGTTTGCAGGGCGCGGTGGCCTAGGAGGTGCTGCGGCTGCAGGGAAGGAGGCTGTCCAACCGTGTTGGGACCCTTGAGCTCCCAGAGGAGGGCAACATCCTGTCTACAGTATTCAGCCCACACTGCTCAGCAGGAGTCCAGGGCCATGGGTGATCTGCTCACCTTGGTCCTCCCCTCTGCCCCCCGCCATGGGTGCTCCCTACTCCCTTTCACCTCCACCAACAACTTCCTGTTTCCCAAGTGCCCATGCTCTTTGGTGTCTCTGCCTGCTGGGTGCCTTGACACCCTTGGCTGACCTTTATCCTGGTCTCTGTTGATTCCTTCCTGATTCTTGAGGCTCAGGTAGGAGACCACCTCCAGGAAGCCTGACTCAATGTCACCAGGCTACTCTGGGGACCCCTACGCCTTGCACCTGTGTGTTCCACTATTAAGTCACACACAACCTACGCTCTATCTCTTGTTTCATTGCTGTTTGATGATGCTAAGAGCTATAATTGGTCTCCTTCATCTTCCCATTCCTAGGTCAGTGATAACCTACCAACAACTCTATATAAAATGAATGATATATTATAAATAACACCAGAGCAAACATCTTTGTACAGATAGCGTTTGGCTAATTTGGGTCATTCCCAGTAATATGGAAAAGGGGGCCTGAATGGCTTTATGTTTTATGGGCATACTTCCCAATTACTTTTCTGAAGGTTGCTGAATTGCTTCCAGCGATAAAGAATACCTCATACTTCATCAACTATTTGCCAACACTGAGTGTTAGTTACAATTTTGAATCATTTTTCTTAAATTTTTGCTGTAGGGTAGTTTTAATTTGATTGCTGTGATCCACTCCATGGTCTCCTTCCAACGAGTATGACATGTAGGAGCACTGGAATTGGAATTGCAGGTCTTCCTGGGGGCAAATCTCCCTCTTTGGACAAAGAGTGTGACACTACCCATCCTGTTCTCCACATTGGTGGTCTGGGCTGGTTGGTGGAAAGGTCCCACAGGGGAGCTTAGGATGTTGAATGCAGAAGGTCCTCCTTTGGAGCAGCAGGGCTCAGTCTGAATGGCCAGATTCAGGGCACTGGATCCAGCCAAAGAATTGTCTGCCTGGAGTTTGACATGGTGGCTCATGCCTGTAATCCCAGAGGCTTGGGAGGCTGAGACAGAAGGATTGCAAGTGTGAGGCCAGCCTCAGCAACTTAGTGAGGCCCTAAGCAACTTAGAGAGACCCTGTCTCAAAATATTAAAAAAGGGCTGGGAATGTGGTTCAGTGGTTAAGTGCCCCTGGGTTGAATCCCTGGTACCGCCCCCCCCCCAAATAATCAACAAACCTGCCTGGGACTTGGTGAAATCCCTGGCTCTATTGTGGATGGGGATGCTGGTGGAATCCTGTGTGTGTGTGTGGCTGGAGTCTCTCCAGGGCAGCTGTGGTCCTCAGAGAGAACCCTTCCAAACATGCCCCCTGGCCCGGGGTGCACGGCCCTGGGGAGAGCCCGAGGCTGGGATGAAAGTGAGAACCCAGTCCTCCACCTTCCCTCCTCTTGGCTTCTCTGCAAGAGGATGTGTCTGTGAGTCCATCTGACCACCTTGCTGGAGCAACAGTGCCCCCCTCCTTGTTTCGCTTTTTGGGGGAGGAGCTGGGCCCTCTGGGGGAGAGGCCAGGCCCCAGCACACAGTGGCCCAGTGTCTGAGGCGGGGGGCCTCCAGGCCTGCTCTTTACAATGTCTTTGTTGTGTTTTTTCTCCCGTGGGCGGCTGGGGGCCCGTGTGTGGGTCTGGGTGAGTTTTGTTTGAAAGCACCCACCCCCCAGTGCTGAGCTCATTGCCTGGGCTGCTGGGGCTGCTGGAGGGAGCCGGCCTGCTGGGGGGGGCGGCGTGGGGGGTGCTGCCAACACCAATACGGCGTGCAAGGCCCGCCACAATGTGCAATTGTGATCTTTGTGTAAACGCGGTCGGTCTGGGGCCCGCATGCTTATAAAAATAAAGCGTTGGGAAGCACGGGGGGTGGGAACAAAAGGGGCTTTTTCGCCGGCCCTCTAATATGGTTTTATTTATGGGAACGCGCCCTCCTTCCCTTACTGGAACTGGGAGAGGTTCTCTGCCGAGCTTGGAGCTGATGGTATCACAGCCAGACGGTTTCATTAAATGCACAGACGCCGCCACTGCCGACGGGCCCTGCCAGGGGCAGGAGGGAGAGGACTCAGCCAGCCTTGCCAGGGCCAGTGCGTGGAAGGGGGAGCCCCGTGCCAGGGAGGCTCCCATCAGCAAGAGGTGGCATTTGCCCCCGCCTCTCCCCCTGCAGTTCCTTCTATTCCCAGAACCTTCTGCTCCTCTGCTACTCCATAGCAGGGCTCAACATCAATTTCCTGCAGGACACTCCCCATGACTGACCCTGCTGTGCTTCTGTGCAGGAGGTGACAGGCTGGCCCCAGGCTAGTGGTCAGCCTCCTGTGGCTAAACCCAGCATTGACCAGCCAATGGGTACCCATGGCTTCTGCCTGGTAACTTAGATGCCCCTCCCCCTTATGATGGGTTCTTTGAGCAACACCCACCATCTTAGGCCCTGCTCTCTGGGTCCCTTTATAGGAGTCCTGCTGCTCCTCACCCACCTTCCCACCTCTTCTACCGGCAGAGTCCCTCTCTCTGCTGTGTCCTATGCGGTGGCCTTGGCTTACCCCTTGGTCTCCTTGTGGTCCAGGAGCCCGTCATCTTATATCTTCTTGGTGGGGTTCACTGTCTCCTCATCCCAGCCTCAGGGTTGTTTGGACATTCTTGCACCCTTCTGAGCCCAGTGAGGCAGAGACCATTGCTTTTAAGGTCATTGAGGATCTCTTGGGGTCCCACAGGGTGTCAGTGCTGGGGCAGGCCTGTGGGCTCAGAGCAGGTAGGGCACTGCAAGGTGCCAAGGGCATAGGGCTTCCATGAGGGCACTGGGCCAAGTCCTCACAGACATTCAGTATCAGCTGCCAGCCTCCTGTGTCCCCACACTTTCCTGTCCAAGTGCCCTCAGCATTTGGCATTTGGAGACTTACAAAATGGTAACAAATTAGCCCTCAGCCCCAGGTTCCCATTCCGTTAGGACAAGTTGGAAGGGCCCCTTCTTCTAGGCCTTGTGCTCCTCTCTTGAGTAGCACATAGTCCCAAAGGACCTGTTCCCTTGTTGTTTTCCCAAGTGTGGCCTTAAGGCAGCATCAACATCACCTTGGAACTTGCTGGAAAGATCTGCAGTGTCATAGTGTGGGGTGGGACTCAGTAATCTCTGGGTACCTTCCAGGGGATTCTGTTGCCTGCTTGCATTGGAGAACCACTGTCCTAGAATCTGCTCCAGTGACACTAACTTGCCTTTGGGACTGGGCCGAGAGAATGGCTTGTGGCTAGGTCCCAGACTGGTGCGTCCAGCGCTGGCAGGCTGCAAAGGAGTTTGGGGATAGTAAGGAGCTCACACGACCCACTGCATACCAGCTCTTAGGTCCACGCCCAGTAAGCCAGGACCATATCTGCCTGGGGTCATTGCAGGAGCCTCGTAACTGGTCTCCTGAATCACCTCCCGCCTCCTCCAGTCTGATCTCCCCTGACCAGGAAAGGCCCCTGAGGAAAATGGGTTCCAGCGTGGATACATTGCTCTGGAGTGGCGGCCACAGCCCTGCTTCAGCTTTGCGGCCTGGGCGCCTCCTGAGAGGAGACTCTCACGGTCCCTGCCATGTCCTGTCTCTCTTCCCAATTTGGCCCATACAGATCCCTATGCGATCGTCTCCTTCCTGCACCAGAGTCAGAAGACAGTGGTCGTAAAGAACACCCTGAACCCCACCTGGGACCAGACCCTTATCTTCTACGAGATTGAGATCTTTGGTGAGCCGGCCAGCGTTGCTGAGCAGCCGCCCAGCATCGTGGTAGAGCTCTATGACCACGACACCTACGTGAGTGTGCCCAGCTCGCTCCCTTGCCCCCCACTGCCCACCTGCTGCAGGGCCCTGGGGAGAGCTGTGCTATGAGCTCTGGGTTTCCATCCAGCTGGGTGCTCCCCAGGGCTGGGGCTGGTGGCCTCTCCCCTGACCCCTCAGGCTGTGGAGTAATTAAAACTATTTAAGAGGAATTAAAAATGGATTGCTAGCACATGTGCTGTGCCCTGTGGCACAGTGAGGGGACAGATCTGGAAAGGGCACTTGGCTGTGGTCAGGAGCCTGGGTTTTTTCTGTCTCTACCTTATTTATGTGATTCCAAGAATAGCCTCTTTCCCCATCAAAAGCTGCTGATTCTTCAGACATTTATCAGAGACTTGCTTTACTGAGACGAGTGGTCCCTTATTTGAGGCTGAGACTCACCCAGAGAGTAGAGAATCCTCTATGTATGTGAGTGAGCATGTCCCAGAGTGCCATACAGCTCTGTGGCACAGGCAGGGGCCTCTGCACGGAGCTGTCCAACAGGACTTCCTGTGATGACGGAAGTGCTCTCTAGCTGTGCTGTCCAGAGTGGGAGCCACTAGCTGCATGTGGCTAGGGAGCACTTGAAATGTGGCTAGTACAAACCCAGAAACTTGAGTTTTAAATTTCATTGTGTTTTAAAGAATTAAAATGTGAATTTAAATAGCTGCAGGTGGCTAATGCTCCAGTATTGGAAAGGCAGCTCTGGAAGTTTCCAAGGAGGGAGGGATGGAGCCAGGCTGGAACATCAGGGAAGGCTGTGGGGAGGACAAAGGCCCTGAAGGAAATGGGGTCCCGGGGTTGGTGGGGGAGGCTGAGGGGCACTGCAGCATAGTGTGGGGGTGAGTGGGGGGCTGCGAGGGGAGGGGTGGGCAGGCTGGCAGGGGGAAGGGAGTGCGAGTTAGGAAACAGCGTGGGGGGTTGGTGATAGGGTCAGAGCAACATTTTAAGAAGTTGATGCTCCTGGAAGAGATGACCAGGGGTGTGGCACAGAGGCCTCACCTGGGTAGGGACAAGGAGAAGGATGGCGGGGGCAGGGTTTGGAAGATGTTTCCAGTAAAAGTTGCCACCACTTGGATGCCAGGGACCAGGGGAAGGGCTGTCTAGGGTCCCCACCAGATATGTGTGTGAGGGGTCAGCTGGCAGTGGACAACGTGGGCCTGGGCTGGGAGCCCTACCTGGGAACTCTGGGAGGAAGAGCGAGGGCCCTGGGGAATGAGCAGGTGGAGGGAGCCTAGTTGGGACTGTGTGGAGAAGGGTGCAGGTGGAGGGTGGGCCGGGAGGTGCCCAGGATGTGCCAGAGTTCTCTGTGGGCCTGTGCGCCCACACCCCGTCATGGTAACACTTTCTGGAAATATCTCTCAAATGCTGCTCTCTCCCCTCTCATCCCACTGCCACCCCCAACCCAGGCTGGGGCCCCTTTGCCCAAACCATCTGCCCTCTTCTTCTTAACGTGTTGCTCGGAGTCCTTTCCCTCCCTGTGGGCTAGCATCTAGCAAATGACTGCTGCCCGGAGCTCCTGCTCTCCTGCCTGCCTAGCCCTCCACCAGTCCCACCCCGTCTCTAGCTCTCAGCAGCTGAAGGGGCAACACCTGGCCCAGAGCAGCCTCAGGACCCCTTCCAGTGCTGTAGCTGCTGCAGTTAACGCTCAGTAATTGGTGCCAGACTGTCACCTGCTGGTGTGGGCATTTATATGGAGCCGGTGGCCATTCCAGGATGGCTCTTGGGGACAGCGAGGTCCCCTGCAGTGGTGTGGCTGCAGTTAGCGTGGCCTCCCAGTTTTTGCTCTGGGTCTGTCCCTGCTCTGGGCAAGGCACGAGGGCTTGGGAGGCCACACCACCATCTGGCGGAGACCCAGGTTCTGCCCACTGCCCTTGCTGGACTTGGCCAGGCCTGTGTGTGATGCACAGTCTCCGTGCGGTGGCTGACAAGGGGAGAGGCCAGCAGCACTAGGGGAAGTGGCCATGTGAGGGCAGGAGAGGGAGAGGCCGCTGAGGCCAGTGGGCCGGAGGAGGAGAGGATGCGTAGGCAGGGAAAGAGAGGTGTCAGGCGGCAGTGAGGGGGCCTTCTGTGCCAGAGGAGGGTTTGGACTCTGTCCTCTGGACAGCAGGGAGCTGAGGAAGGTACCTGAGCAAAGGGATTATCAGGTGAAAACATTATTTTGGGAACATAATTTGATGAGCATGGTCAGAGTTTTCCATTTTAAAGCTGGAGAAATTAAGGATGAAAGTGAACAGTCAGGACATATCAAAAGTCCCTGGGAATGTCACTCATATGGCTGTGGGCATTAGAGAAATGTGGGGAGACTGTCTCTCTGGTCTCTCATGGGCTCAGAGCTGGATTACATTAAAGCAGGAGCACTTAGTTCAGTATACAGAGGGTCTTCCCAACCATGGTGGGAATTTGAACCTAGCACAGTGTCCAGGGTTGCTCAGATCTCACCTGATCCTGGCGTCCCTCTCAGGAGGGCAGGGTTTTCCACTTGGCCTGAGGGGGCTTCCCTGACTCCCAGGACCCTCCCAGGAGGCAGGATTCAGGCCTACTGATTCTTGGAGGTCACTCTGAATCCTGAGCTGGGGGATACTGACCCTTCTTCTTCCACACCTGGTCTAGGGTGCAGATGAGTTCATGGGTCGCTGCATATGTCAACCAAGCCTGGAAAGGATGCCCCGGCTGGCCTGGTTCCCACTGATGAGGGGCAGCCAGCCAGCGGGGGAGCTGCTGGCATCTTTTGAGCTCATCCAGAGAGAGAAGGTGAGGCTGGGCCGCATCCAGACCCAGGAAGGCCCAGGAGGGGTACCTGGTGGGGTGGGGAGGGCAGGGCTGCCAGGATCCCCCCACCTGCTGCCAGTGCCCAGTGGGATTCTGGGCAATCTCTTCTGAAAATCAGGCCTCCTAGTGAGACCCATTTTGCCCATCTTTTCTGAGCTCCAAATCAGGACTCCATCAATCACTGGGGTAGAATGTTGGGAGTCTGTAATGTCTGAGTCCTCTCATCCCTGGATTTATTCTGCGCTGGGTCATATCCTGATGTGGCCTCTGGGAGGAGGGCCTCTGTGGTCTGGTGGTGGGGTCTTAACTGCTGTGATGGGACAGGCAAGGGCAGGATCCTTGTTCCAGTGCTGGCCCCGCCATGGCCTAGTTGTGTGGCCCTGGGTGGCTGTGTGGCCACTGTGAACCAAGAGGCTTGGGTTCCTGCTCTGCCTTCAGACTTATTCTTGGCATCATGTGAACCCCAACGTGTAAATTGAAAGGAGGGCTGCTCTGGGTGACGTGTCTGGAGGGGACACTTAGCTTCCCCTGCACCCCTCCCTCTCCCAGGAAACGGGGTCTGCAGCCTCCTGGCCTGTCTGAATCCTGACACATTCCATGGTGGTCATTTTCATGTTTTGCCGGGCTGGGGCAGAAAGGAGGGGGCTGAGGTCTTGGGTGACAAGCGCATAATCGATGCCCTCTTTTTCTTCACCCTAGCCGGCCATCTACCATATTCCTGGCTTTGAGGTAAGCCTTGTTCTTATCTTTCCTTCTTTAAGCTAAGCTCCACCCTCCCTGTGTCTTAACCCCCTTCTGGCTCTAGGGAGGGTGGTCAGCCGCTCTGACACTGCCTTGCCTGGAGTCCCAGGGAAAGCTCCTTAAGCAGGGGAGGGCTTGGGTGGGCCCCAGGGCAGGGTGGGCGGGGCTGGGGCACTCCAGGTCTCTGCACCCAGCCTCCACCTCGCCAGCCCTTATTCCTTGAGAGATCTGAGAATCGGAGACTCCCACCTTGCAGAGGCCTCATGATCATCCAGCTGTGGTTGCTGGCTGGGCTGTGCTTTGGAGTCACCTGGGGCTTTAAAGCTTATCAGTGCTCCTGTCCCACTCCAGACCAAGTGAGAACACAACCTGTGGTGTGCGGCCCTGGCCTTGGTGCCTTCCAGGAGTGCCCAGGGACTTTTAATGTGCACCTGGGGCCACTAACTTAACCCCATTGCCGCAGTCTGGCTGGGCACAAAATCACGAGCCACTCAAACAGGAACAAACTTTATTTTTGAAACTCCCGCCAATGCCCTGTATGTTCCCGGGAAATATGCCGACCCATACACGCGGCGTTCTCCCGGTCCACACTACCCCAACAGGAAATCCCTCCCCCGGAATTCCCTCCTACCGCACTTTCCCAACCAATGGGAACTCTTTGGGAGTCCTGCTAGAGCTCCAAAGTAGCAGGCCAAGGTGGACAGCAGGGGTCTAATATCCATTTGAATGCAGATCTTAATATAAACATATCATCTCAATGGCTTGCTGGCATCACCTTTCAACCAAAAATGCCATGCATCATACTACTTGGCTATGGCTCTTAGCACCCCATGATTCAGAAAGTGAGGGCCCGATATAGCCTCTGCGTCACCTAGGGTCCTCCTCATGCCAGCTTCGAGGCGTGGCCCAGCAACCTCTGCTTTCCCAGCCCTGCAGGAGCTTCTGATGCACGTAAAGTTTCAGAAGCCCTGATTTAGACTGGATTTTCCAACTTTTTCCTTCTCATGGGACACTGTTTTCTCCCAGCAATGGCAGCTTCAGCCCCTTGTCCCTGCCCTCCTTCCCTGTCCTGGGGGCCATGGGAGAAAACACAGATACCAGGCTTATTCAGTTCCTTATGCTGTTCCAGACCAGGCTCAGGTGCAGCTGTGCGGGCTCCTTTCGGACACCTCATTTGCCCCTGTGAGGCGTCCACCCGAGGTTTAGACAGTCTTTACCGCACGAGGCCGCCTCTGCCACCCCAGCCCTCCGCTTCTCCCCCGACTCTTGCTAGTTTCCCTTTCTGTCCTCTCCCAGCTCGACTCTCAGTTCTGCCAGCCCTGGAGACTCAAGGTTGTCCCCCTTGGTCCCCCAGGTCCACTTGCCCTGCAGGAGCAATAACTCCAAGGCCCAGGCCCGACTTCCTCCCGGGGTTGCTTCATAGGGTTCTAGGTCCTTCTGCCACCTGTCTGTTACTTTCCCTTCTCCGGTCACTTCTGGAGCTGCCTGGACTCTACGCTTGGGCATGAGTCTTTCCCACATGTCCCTCTGGCTCAGGTCCATTGAATCGTCTTTCTCGGACATCATGGAGGGTGTGGCTTGGGAGCACGGCATTCTCCCCTTGCCGGGAGGGGCCTTTCATTGGCTCCTCTTGGTGGTGGTGTCTGGAGTGCTGATCTCTGGCCCAGACTAGCTCTCCCTGTTACTAATGGAGACTTCTACCTCCCTCTTCCTCATGCACTATCTCCTGGATGTGGAACATTCGATGGTGTGGTCCAGGTGCAGGATACATCAAGGATCCTGGATGAGGTGAGCCGGACTGGAGCTGTGGCCTGTGGCTGGGGACCAGTGGGCAGACACAGAGGGAGGTGAAGGCCAGCTGTCCAGCCTCCCTGTCCATACCCCAGAGTCTTCTAGCTTCCTGGTGCCAATAGGCACCTGTCATATGGGGACCTATCTGGGCTTTATTCCTCAAGCTCTGTGTGGGTCCAGGGCTGCCTGGGGAGTGTCCCAGGGTGTGTGTCACCTCAGAGGCTTGCTGCCTTCTTGGGAGGGCCAGACTTACCCAGGCTACTCAAGTTCTAGCTGGTTGACTACCAGGTGGCATGTTTGTAAGACTAAAATGTTCAGCAGGGCTCAGAATAGTCAAGGAAGCCTCTCTGGTGGAGACAGCATTAGCCAGACATCTGTGCAGCACTTAGCAAGGTGGAAACACGCCTTTGGCCCAAGGGGCCACGGACCAGCATGGGAGTTTAGGAGGTGGATGGAGCGTGGACTCCTAGCGCTTGAAGAAGTTTAGAGCTACAGCTACGTGAAGAGAGCCACGTCCTTGGGCGTGAGAAGCACGTTCTCTTTCGGCCTCCTGTGCATGGGTCAGGGGATGATGATGAGTGAGCGGGCAGCAGAGTCTTGGATAGAGAGACAGGAATGAGAGCCCTGGTCAGAGGGCCAGTTGGGAAAAGGGCAGCCACTTCCTGTCATCAGGGAATCCCCAGGCTGGGAGCGGACACCGTTTGACATTTTCAGTGCAATTTAGACTTGAAGCGCAGAACCAGGATGTGGGATCTGCAGGCCCCGCGCCCCTTACCTCACTTCCTTCACTCCCAGACTGAGGTGGGGTCCGCCAAGTGAGCTGGCCGTGATTGCGCCTGACAGGCGGCCTCCAGCTTCTGGCTGCAGTTGCGAAAGACTGCCGATTTGGAAAGGGAGGCAGAGCCCGGTCCAGGGAAGCAGCACGGAGCCCTCGCTCTTGATTGAGAGCACTCTGTGGCCAAAACCCACAGCCTCCTCTGAAGAAGACCCAGCCCAGGGATGAGTTATTAAAAAAAAAAAAAGTTAGAATCCTTCATAACTGGATTTGTCATATAGAGCAGTAAAGGCTCAGATTCTAAGCACAGGGATCCAACTGCGGTCTGGTTGTCAGGAAGCAAATCAAAACTGTAGCTTTTGGTCCAGATCCTTCAGAGGGCCAAGTGTCCTGCTGCAGGGCCAGCCAGGCCACAGGCTGAGGCCTCCTGTGGGTCAGCAGAGCCAGGGGAGAACAAGTCCTGGGGTCTGTTGGGCACAGGGCTGGACTGAGCCAGCAGGTTCAAAGGCCCGGGGTCCAATCAGATGAATGGAGTGTCATCTAGTCCAGGGAACAAGCCTCCAGATGATCCCCACCCCCATAGCTCAGTCTACTTCCACTCACTCCAAGGCCAAGCTTCATACCAATATGAGGGTCCTATTTGGTCTTCCGGCTCCCCTGAGGTGGGAGGGGGCAGGTCAAGGCTGCTGCTGGGTTGGTCCTGCGGGGAGTCCAAGGCCCTGGTGGTATTCTTCTGTCTTCCGTGCTGTGGCCAAGCTCCTGCCATTGATTCCCATCCACTCCCTCCCAGGCCCCAGCCTCATCCCTTTGGGGACTACCTGAGCCTTCCCGAAGCCCTGGAAAGTCTGAGAGTGGGGAGGGCAGAACGGGGGTGTTAGAAGTTGTCTGACTGCACGGTGCGTGTTGGGGAGGGAGGGACTGGGGGAGAAACCAGCTAGGAAGGAGGCTTCTGAGATAGTCACCGTCATGGGGGACCAGACTAGAGGGGGCTGGAGGAGCAGATGGGGCCGGGGACTCCGGATGGCCCCTCCTGTGGGGAGAACATCTGTGCCAGGGCAGCAAAGATTCACACGTGCCTGTGAGTTAGATGCATTGCTGTCTCCCAGAGCTGTGGGCTCCCAGAGCAGGACAGCGGGGCTAGCTTCCTGGAAGAAGTGACACCGAACTAGTGTTTGAATAGGCAGAAAGGGCCCAGGGAGCGGGTGCAGGCCGCAGTGCCTGGGGCTGGGGCTGTGTCACTGCCTGGGGTGACAAAATTTCCCTTCTCCAGGCTGGGTGCCTGTGTGAAGGCCACTCTCCAAGGCTCTCTGCGGGGGAAGTAGAATGTTGCCCTGTGCACTGGAGGCTGGAGTCTCAGAGGGCGTGTGGAGGTCCCCTGTCCTCAGGGCCTTTTTGTCTGTCTTTCCCTCTCTGAGCCTCTTCCCACCCTCCCTGGGCTTCGCCCTGCTCTGTGTGCTCCCTGGCCGCCTCCCTCCTTCTCCCGCCTCCTCTGAGCCCTCCTCTGGTTCTTTTTCTTTTTGTCCCGGAGAACAAAGGCGGTCCTCACTGCCAGGGGGAAGGAGTTCAAAGAAACGCAATTTCAGATTTCCTGAGAACTGGAGAGTGTGTGCATGCACGTGCGAGCGTGTGTACATGTGGACACTCGCGAGAACACACGCACACACGTTGGGCAGGAGAGGTGCTGCTGGGATCCTTTCTAACCAGGGCCCTTAGGATGTGGAGCACGCGTAGAGAGGACCCCTGGGGCTTGCGGTCCTGACCATGCCAGGGCTGCGTGGCAGGGACGCCCTCGTAGGAGGGATCACATGCTCTGTGACTGTTTTCATGGCTGGCTCAGGGGCCATCCAGATGTCACCCCATGTGTCCGTCCCAATCCAGGAGACAAGGTGTGTGACTCTCACTTGAGATGTACTGGAGGGACCCTCCTGCACCCCTACATCCACCAAAAGGAAAAATTTGATGTTTTGCAATCAGGAAAATAAGCCCAATGGTCCCCCATCCCCCTCTTCCTCCCCCAAGGCCTTAATTTGAAACACTGTTTTTCCTGGGAAGTGTAATTAGAGCAGCATGTTGCTCCTAACGAGCTGGGTGGGGCCGGCAGACAATGGAGCCCTCCCAGCCCGCCTGGCTGCCCCCTGCCTGGAGCTCCCCGAGGAACAGGGATGTGAATGTCCAGAGGGTCCCCTGACTCTCTCCCACTGGGCAAGGTGGGGTCTATAGACTTCTGGTGATGGGACAGCTAGGTGGCTGGAGAGGCTTGTCCCCGTCTACTCTGTCCTGGCAAGAAGCATCTGTCCACTGTGGTGCCACCTTGACAGGCCTCCAGGTGGCTTCAGCTCTGTGGGGAGAGCCTCGCTGTCCTTGGGGTCCTCTTGATCTGAGCCAACTTGGTGGACATCCTTCCTGCCCGTTCGGCCCACCACTGTAGCTGCTGCAGGTCTGCCTGCCCTGCGTTCAGGGTACGCCAGGAATGGGCTGGCTCCCTCTAATTGGCTTATGTGGTATGGCTGTCCTTGGAGTCCCCGTCACCCATAGGACAGTGAATCGGGATGTCCTAGTTGTGCTTGCAGTTTGCACCCCGCCCCTGCCTGGCCATGCTGATAGGGGTCTGATAAGGGTCACAGCACCTTCTCTGAGAAGATGAGAAAGGGGGTGCTCAGGAGCCGTCTCTGCATGGGCTCAGGACTCCTGTTAGAGACTCCAAGGTGCTGCAAGAATGGAAAGTGGAACACCTTGGAAGTGGGTGGGCAAGGCCAACGTGACTTCCGCTGAAGGGCACACTGCCCCACCTGGCTAGCAAGCACCCCTGGGCAGGCAGGCCCCGCCTTTATCCCTAATGCAGCACTGCCCCTTGCCCAGATTGGAGGAGCTTGGAGTTATCATCTACTCGATGAGCTGATGTTAAAATTGGGGTGGGCAAAGAGATGGGCTCTCATTAAATGGCTACAGTTGGATCCAATCAAGGTTAAATATTCTGAAAGTGGACCACCAACTTTCTATTTCTTTCACTTCCATGGGTGAGATGATCAGAGACTGGTTAGGATCGCGCGAACTGTGGGTGGGGCCCGGGTCATTTAGGATTGAAAGATGTCAGAGAGTAGGGTTATGGGAAGTTTCTGGAGTGTTTGGGGGAGATTTCTGGGTGCCTGGAGAACTTGACCTAGGCTTTGAAAGCTGTGTTAGATTTGGGCAGATGAGCAGACCCATGCAGACAGACAGCGGTGAGCAGACAGGGGAGGCAGGGCTGGGCGGGGACCCAAGGGCCGGGATGGAGCAGATAGGAGAGAAGGTGTGTGTCGGGATCATTTTTTGATCCATCTCTTCCTGCACTCTTTCCTCTGTCTGCCCTTCTTCCCTCCCTTCCTTCAGTAATCTACCCATAATCATTCATTTATTAGGTGGGGGATTTAGCTGTGATCCCAGTTGTACAGAATTGCCAGTTTCACCAGGGACACAGTCATATGAATACATAGAATGGTGCAGAGGGATAGATGTGTCTTTCAGTGGGACTAAGTCCACGTGGCTGTGGGAGCTGTGAGGGAGCTTTGGCTTATGCTCAGGGCATAGGGAAGATTTAAATGGACATCTGAAGTCCAAGCAGATCAGGTCATCAGATGAAGTGGCCAGAAGCTCATTCCAGACCCAGGGTCCAGTGAGTTCCAAGCCTCCAAGCTAAGGAGAGCCTGGTGCCTCTGGCTACCTGCTAGAGCTTGGAAGCTGTGGGGGTCGGCACGTTCTGGGAGGTGGCTCATCAATATCTGGGCTCCTGGAGGGGAAGTTTATCTGGTGAGAGATGTGATCAGAGAAGTCAGCAGGAACGGGGAGCCTCCTTGGAAAGGGGCCCCAGCCTGGGTTGGGGGTGGCAGTGGGATGAGAGGGGAGAGAGCAGCATTTGAGAGATATTTCCAGAAAGTGTTACCATGACGGGGTGTGGGCGCACAGGCCCACAGAGAACTCTGGCACATCCTGGGCACCTCCCGGCCCACCCTCCACCTGCACCCTTCTCCACACAGTCCCAACTAGGCTCCCTCCACCTGCTCATTCCCCAGGGTCCTCGCTCTTCCTCCCAGAGTTCCCAGGTAGGGTTCCCAGCCCAGGCCCACGTTGCCTACTGCCAGCTGACTCCCCCCACATATCTGGTGGGGACCCTAGACAGCCCTTCCCCAGGTCCCTGGCATCCTCCTTGGAAGCCTCATTAAAGAAATTCGCATTATTCCTGCCAGGGTGCGGGGATTTCAGGAGTGTAAGCAGAGGGTGGCATTTTTTGGAAACCTGGACTGGCTGCAAAGCACATGTGCACTTTTTGTAGGGAGTGGGTGTGCCAACTCACATGCACAGAGACCACTCTGGATGGTAGTGAGTCCGAGAGAGAGGGTGCTGGCTTGAGCCCAGGAAGAAGACAGGGTGGGTGTGAGAGAGATTAGTGACGAGGGGAGGAGAAACCCAGGGTGGCACTTTTTTTTTTTTGGCTTGGTTGTCCAGATGGCTGTTGGGGCCAGTTTCTGAGATGGCATTGAAAGGGAGAAAGCAGAGTCTAGTGTTGGACAAGTTCAGTGTGAGCGGCCCTTCAGGTGCGTGGATGAACGGAGCAGAAAGATTCTAGGAATGGGGCTGAGAAGAGACAAGCGGGAACAGAAAACCCAGGAGCCCTGGCATTTCAGGGCTGGTGGAGGAAGCGGGGGAGGCTGCCCAGGGAGAGACTTAGCATCAGAGGGCAGGAGGGACAGCAGTGTGGAACCAGAGGGGTGGCTTTAGGAAGGAGATGGGGTCAGCTGGGCAGATGCTGTGGAGGGGGAGAGGTGGGAACCCACGAGTGAACTTTGGGCTGAGCTTCTAGGAGGTGATTGTTGACTTTGGAGAGAGAAGTTTCCAGGATGGGGTGCTGGGGGGAAGCCGAAGGCGCTGGACAGGGAGGCCCTGGGTGGGGACAGGAAGAGAGAAGAGAGGAAGGAGAGGAGGAGGCGGGAGAAGGCCCGCAGAGGGGAGGGCGCGGGTGGATTCCAGAGAGATGGGTCGGGGAAGGAAGAGCTCCAGGAGCCAAGGTGTGACACACATGGCGCTGGGGGGACAGTGTGGTGGCAGCTTGTGTGGTGGAGTGGGTGGGACAGAGGTGGGATCCCAAGGAGGTGGTGGAACCAGCCTGGGGGCCAGAATGTCCTGGGATCCCTGGGGACCGGATGTGGCTGGAGGGGGCCGTGGATGTGTCTGGTGCCTCTTGTGGGGAGCTGCTGATGGACTCATCTCTAACCTCTGTTTCTGCTTCCTCCTCCTGCCTCCGCTGGGCCGGCGCCCTGCAGCTGTGCACTCCTGCCTTCTTCCTCCAGGGTCTGCTGCACACGGTACTAGCGCTTAACCCGCCAGGGCTGTGGTCTCCGCGGGCAGGTTCTGCACATGGCGAGGACGTCGTCACCACGGAGCTCTGGGGGCTGGCGAGGAAAGATGGAGTTGGGGAATGAGGGAGAGAAAAGGAGAGCACAGAGGGACACGTTCCGGGGGAAATGTATTGACGGGTTGTCCTTCTCAGGGAGCTTAGGGCTGTTCCCTCCTTGATCCCTTTGTCCCTATTTTATCTTGGCCCCACAGTGAGCTGGGCATCAGCCAGGAGAGGCCACCATCAGGCCATGAGTGGGTCTTGAAGTACAGCCTTCCTTTAGAGAGGCCACCCCGGTTCACAGCCACCTGTAGCTGGTGGCCTTGGAGTGCCGTGGTGGACATCACACTAGGGGTGGCCTGAGCAGCCAGGCTACTGCAGTGGCCGAGCAGGCGGCAACGTGATGTGCAGCCCTGGACATCAGCCCTCCTCAGCCAGTCAGAATGTGGGTGGGGGAGGAAACTGAGGCGTCCCTGCTTATAATGCCAGCATTGCTGTGGCATTTTAATGCTTCTGGTGGCCCTGCGGTCCTTAAGTCATCCTGGGAAGAACAACACCGGTACTGATGGTAAAAACAATGGCACTGACAATTGTAGTAATAATTACGGTCACAACCATTTATTAAGCACCTTCTGTGTGCCAGGTACTCTTTATATAAATGTCTCGTTTAATTCTCAGAGCAACTTCACAAGACTATTGCTATCCCCGATCTTTAGGAGGATCCTGAGTCACTGAGGTTGGGTGATTTGCCCAAGGTCAAACGGTTAGGCAATAGCAGAGCTGGAACTGGAGTCCAGGTCTGTCTGATTCTAGAACAGAGCTTATTACTACTGCTACAGGTCAGAGAAGCATGGCGTCATCTGAGTGTCCTTGGACAGAAAGGATGGCTTGGGTTGGCTGTGAGGTTTCATGAAGCTGGTATTTTTTTCTGTTTCAGCTTCTCTCACCATCTATGACAGAGCATCTGTAGATGCATGTGTTATCCTTTCAGAAGAAACCCAAAGCTAGTTACTTGGAGAATGACTCTAATGATTCCATGGTTGATTAAATGAGATTACAGGAAGCCAGCTCTGTAAAATGTTCAGCACAGCCCTTTTAATTATAGTCAACCTTTCCTGAATGTTATGGCCTCCATGTATGGATGGGCAGGTTATGCACTGTACAAAGGCAACTGTGTCTAAGGGGGTGCAATTTCTAACACAAACATCATAAATTTATATTTTTTTATAAAAATTTTCCAGTAGGTGGCAGTAAAGTGTCTTGTCCTAATAAACTTTTAAAATATGACAGTTTTCTGACATGAAGTAGATTGTCTTGAGAAAGGGATATCTTACTCTAATGGTCACAAAGGTGTCACCAATAGTCCTAGTGAGAGTTCATGTGTTCCAGACATAATGAACATGTATCTCCTTTTCTCTTTTATCGATTGCTCTGCTCTTCTGGTATACAATGTTCTGTCCTCATGGGGGACAGGCGTAAGAGATCAGGTTTGGGGCTGGAAGGTGTCCGGGTGTGGATGTGGGTTTGGGGGATGGTAACCCAGTGGGATCTGAGCCAGGGGGCAGGAGAAGCAGGGTAGAGGGAGGCACGTGGATGTTCTGGGTTGAAGCAGGCCCCATGTGCATCGTGCGTGTTGGGGTTGGGGAGACCCCGAGCTGCTCTTGGTCACCAGAGCCTGCAATATGGGAGGAGGTGAAGCTTGCTATTCACTTGAAATGGGGTGACCTGAACCTGGGGGATGGCGTTTGGTAATCCTGGAAAGGGTGGTGCCTTGCAGAGGCTGACAGCTCCCCCACTTCTGCCTGCCTGACCCCACGTCTGGGTCTGGGTCTCTGTTTTGTGTCTCCCTGTGCACATCATTTTTTTCTGTCCTTTCTTACATCTTCGGCTTGGTCTTCTCCGCCTTTGTCTCCTGTCCACTTGCTGACCCCTGCAGTCCGAGGACACAGACTTGCCCTACCCGCCACCCCAGAGGGAGGCCAATGTCTACGTGGTTCCCCAGAACATCAAACCACTTCTCCAGCGCACGGCCATTGAGGTGAGCCTGGCCCTGGGTGGGGGCGGGGGCTGGGGGCAGCCTGGCCCTTTGCCTTCCTGGCCCCAGTCTTCCCCAGGGCCTGGGCCTTCCCAGCCATCCCCTCTGTCTGTCCCTAGATCCTGGCATGGGGTCTGCGGAACATGAAGAGCTACCAGCTGGCCAGCGTCTCCTCCCCCAGCCTCGTGGTGGAGTGCGGGGGCCAGGCGGTGCAGTCCTGTGTCATCAGGAACCTCCGGAAGAACCCCAATTTTGATGTTTGCACCCTCTTCATGGAAGTGGTGAGCCCCCACTCTGTCCCCTCCCAGAGTCCTAGGGGCTAGAGTGTCCTCATGGCTTCAGGCAGTCGAGGGGTTGAGCTTTGGCTCCCTGCGGGATCCCTAGGGGCTCAGGTCATCTCTCTGCCTCACTTTCCTGTGAAAATGGGGAAAACGCTCCTTCTCTCCTCACTAGAAGAGCCTGTCCTTAGAGCAGACAAATGGGGCTGGCCTCCTCCCTCACACCCAATCCTGGATTAGCAGAAGCTTCTAAGAGCGGCTGGTTTTCCTTCCAGGGCAGGTGATGGTCTCTGGAGCTCCCCTCAGGGACCTGCCAGGGCTCTGACCCCCCAGCGCTTCCTCCCAAGCTGCCCTGACCCTGACCCTGGCCTGGCCTGGACCCATTAGAGGTGCTTGCTCCTCGGGCCTCCGTCCTCCAGCCCTCTCCTGCTCCCTGTGCTGCCTGGGCCTAGTGGCCGGCGGCGTGAGGCAAGTCTGAGGAGAGGAAAATGTTCTGTGAGATGAAAGCGCTATAGGAATTCCAGGCCCAGTGGCTGTCAACAGGAGCCTCCTCTCGGCTGAGCCAAAGCCGCCACTGAAGGAGAGCATATAAATTATTTCAAGTTGTGTTCAAAGTGCTTTGGGGGTGGGGGAGAAGGATCTGGGTCTGCAAGCCAACTCTAGAGTATCCACTTGGGGGGGACTGTCTGCAAGAAATGTGGAGTCCTGGGCCAACTCCCCTCTCTCTCTCCCCGGCCAACGCGCGCTCAGGGAGAGTAAGTAGCCTTGCTGAGCTGCAGGCTGAGCTGGGTGTATTTGGAAGGTAAAGCTATCCGGGAAGCCAGCCTCCACATAAGCATTCGAGAGCAAGGTGTGTGGCTTCTGCTTCCTTGGCCAGCTCCTGGGTTTCTTTCATCCGCCATATTGGATTTCTGGCTATTGGGGATGGCCTGTGATCCTTTCCAGTTCCTCAGGCCTGCTTGTGAAGGGCCCTCCCTTCTTTCCCTGAGACTCCCCAGAAATGGGCTCAGGCTGGTATCCAAACTCTCCCTCTCCTCCACCTAGATGCTGCCCAGGGAGGAACTCTACTGTCCCCCCATCGTGGTGAAGGTCATTGATAACCGCCAGTTTGGTCGCCGGCCTGTAGTGGGCCAGTGCACCATCCGTTCCCTGGAGAGCTTCCTGTGTGACCCCTACTCACCGGAGAGTCCGTCCCCACAGGGCGGCCCAGGTAGGGGGCAGGATTGTTGCCTGGAGGGGCCAGGGCAGAGGGGCAGGGCAGGCAGCACCTCCCAGCTGAGAGGCATCCTGAAGCTTGTCTCTTTGGGGGGTCTGGGTGAGAAGTGGCTTCGGGTCAGCTAGACCAGAGGTGGGAACCTCCTGGAGCTGAGGAGGGATGGGTCCAAATGAAGGTCAGTCGAGGGAAGAGGTGACGAGGGAGGAGATGTAGGGGGATAATGGAGGGGGTGGGAATGCGAGGAGAGTTGAGAGAGAGAACTGGGAGACAGGGCAAAGAGGAGTGGGGAGAACTGAGAGGTGAGGAAGTGGAGAGACCGAGGGGTCTTGTCCGAGCTCCCTGGCCGAGTCCCTCACCAGCCTGGACACGGTTCTACTTGCAGATGATGTGAGCTTACTCAGTCCTGGAGAAGATGTGCTCATTGACATCGATGACAAGGAGCCCCTCATCCCCATCCAGGTAGGATGGGCGCAGGGCCCCATGGGACAGAGGCCAACTCCCCCCCTCAGTGGCTGGCCTGGATTTCCCCTCCCCCTCCACTCCTCTTCCCCATCTCTTCTTGCTCCTGCTCTCCGTGCTTTATTGTCACACAGCCATTAGAGAATGTCTCCCTCTGCACGCTGGTGGCTGGTTACTGCATGGTGGAGGGACCTAGATGGGGGCTTTCAGTCTTTGAAGGGGAGAGAGTTGTGGTCTTCAGGGAAAGACTCAATTCGTTTTCCTGGAAGCTTGCGCCTGATACCTTTGGGGCCATGTTGAGGGTTTCCCCCTGGAGATCACTCAGTAAATCAGAGTGGAGAGACATGAAGGAGAAGGAAGGTAGGGACGGAGGGCTGGGCGGTCTTGGGTACTCTAGCCCCATCACCCTCCCCTGGGTAGACCTCTTCTTGGGAGGAGGATTCTTCCATGGGCTGGTACTTGGTGGCACCTTGGAGGTACCTCCAAGCTAGTGATGCATCTTACCTTGTTCCCCTCCACCAGGGACAGGAAGGAAGAGGGGCAGGAGAGGGACATTATTTTAAGGGCCTTCAACTCTGAGGAAGTCAGAGCGATCCTTTGCTATATTCAGCTACCTAGAGCCTGCTGGTGACCTAGATGCAATGGTAAATGACACAGCCCAAGGTCTGTGACATCTTTAACCTGGGAGGGAGGGCACTCTCTGTACCTTGGGTCTAGAGGGGCTCTGGATCCTTCAGAGCTGAGGCCACCCAATCTTTTCCTGCAACTGGGGGCAGAGGCCATGAACTTGCTGACTGTCACATTGTCACCCTCTTCTCTGGGCTCCACATGATGCTGGCCACATATTGCATGACATCTCTGACACCCTCGGGCTCCCAGAGCTTCCAGGCTGCCTGAATCTTCCAGCCCGTGTAGATAGCCCTGTGTTCTCAGGCCCCCAGACTGCAGATGTGCTCAGGATGGGGTGGCACTTCAGAGAGGTCCGTGTTCTTTAAACTATCAAATATTAGCTTGGAGAGGAAGAGAACAACTTGGGTGTGGGTTGGGCTGAGGATCCTCAGGTCACATCTACAGGGCTTCCCTGGGTCATTTAGGGCTGTTTACCCCTTTCTCATTCGTTCATCTTTCTGCTACTTCCAGGGGAACATCTCTGGGGTCAGTTAAGGTCTTGCTCTGTAGTTTCCTAGTGCTAAGAAGACATCAGAAGCCCCGAGCTCTCTGTCTCCCCAGCCTCCAGGGGTCCCCAGGTCTGAGCTGCCAATCTTTCTGTTAAGGTAACCTTGGCCTCTGCCGTCTTGCTCAACTCCTGGTTGGTCTTTAAGATTCAACTCCGGTGTGGTCATCTCTTTTGAGGAGTCTTCCCTAGCTCCTCCCCTTTGCCTGGAAGATCTGTTACTGAACTTGCCCTAGGTCCTCTAAAGGTCAGCATCTTCCTTGGACTAAGTTCAGGACAGTGATTGGGGTACCTTCCTCTCTATATCCTCAGTGCCCAGCATGGGGCCTGCGGTAGAGGAGGTCTTCAGTGAAAGTCTGTATGGATGGGTGAATGGACAGATGGATGGATGGATGGATGGATAGATGGATAAATAGATGGATGGATGGGTGGCCTGTCCTGTGTCTGTATGGGTCTCAGGAGGACCCTTTCCTGGCTGGGGAAACCCAGATGGACATTTCAGATGGCTCAATAGGAAGGTTAGCTAAATTTTGTGCTCATGCCTTTTGGTCTGGTTGGGTGTTTAGGGCTGAATTAGGCAGAGAATTTGCCCCAAACTCTGGACTGCCTGATCCTGGCTCCTGTTTCCTGCCCTGCTCAGTGGGCTGCCCAGCGGATCTCTGTTCTATAAGTGTTGCCCTCAAAATGTCTGCAGATTTGAATGAGAAGGGATTATTTTGGGTCCTGTTGGCTACAAGTACAGCCAGAGGCAGACAGTAAGGAGGCTAGTCTGGACATCCTCCCAGCGTGGACACAAGGGAACTGGGGCTGGGGTCTGAGCCAGGACCAGCCCCAGGCTCTTTGTGGAGAGTGTATGGCCATTCTGGCTAGAGCTGTTGGCCAGGCAGAATGGTGAGGAGCTGGAGCAGAGAGCTGGCTCCTGGCTGGAGGTGCACCATGGTGTATGTGTGTGTGTGTGTGGGTGGTCTCACCTGACCTGAGAGGTGAGTGGGGAGATGGAGGAGGGCAAACCAGCTTGCTCCCAGGGAATAGACTGGATGACCTCCCCGTGCAAACCCCCAGCTGGACAGAGACTTACTGAACAAACTGATGGAGACAGCCCCCCTATTCTCAAGGAGCCCAAAATCTAGCAGTGAGACCAGCCCTGGTCTCCAGGGAGCTCTGACCCTCCAGGGAAGCCCCCAGTCTGGTGTCTGATTTTATATTGTGTTTTTCTCTGAGATCTATTGATCTGACTTGGCAGATCCAAGAAATTTTTCACCCTCCTGGCACTTGGGGGTTCCTCTCCAGGGCTGACCAGGGAGGCAGTGGGCTCCAGTTGTAATAGTTTGTCAGGTAGTTTTGGCTGGGACCCCCCCTCCCCCACAAAGCAGATAGAATGGAACGCCCTGGTCTATAGGAACTGGCGGAACAAGGATTTTGGCAGAATTTAGGTTTCGCCTGGCTCCTGTTTGGCCAGCCTGTGTGATTCTCATGATTGACGCCCCAACCCTGTCCCCATGGCTTCCCAGTGGCTCCCAGTTGTGGCGCTGGCCTCGGGCTCCTTTCCAGCTGGCCCTGTTCTCTCAGATCTCTCCCTTTCTTTCCTTGCTCATACCTTTCTGCTCAGAAAGTCTCACCATCATCTGCGGAGGTGCTGGCATGAGCCCACTGCCCAGGTAGAGACTGTCACCTGAGATTCTTGATGCTGGCGCGCAGAGAAGTCCTCTGCTTCTCAGAAGCGTCTTGGTTGGTGTCAGGAGTCGTCAGTTCTGGAGATGACAAAGTGGGTGGATGAGGCAGATCTGCCTCCTGGGGCTCGGGGCCGGCACCCATCTCTAGGGCCGGGGAGACCCTGTGTGGGCGGGTGCCTGGCCTCTCTGAACTGTTCTCTGCAGAAGTGGGCTGGGGTGGGGGTGGGATTGCTGCAGATCAGCTCCACTGTTTGTTCTTGGTCCATCAGGCTGTCCTCTGTGTAGGTGTCAGATGGGTCCCTGAGTGTGTGGTGTGTGTGTGTGGTATGGCATGCACGTGAGTGTGCAAGGGAGGTGGGGACGATGGGAACAAGAGAGTGGACAAGCTCTGAGGGTGTTGGCCAGAGGTGTGTGTCTAGGCTTGTTGGTGGCCTTGACTGCTGAGTGTGAGGCAGTCCTAGGTAGATCCCCACAGAAGGAGAGCACACTTGATTCCACCCAGGTCTCCACTTTAAAAACGGATATATTCATTTTTATCTGATCATAAATATGACACATGTTCATTTGTTATAACTGGGAAAATAATGAGCAGGTGGGCATTGCCTCCAACTAAGTAAACTGCTGTCCACCCACATTTCATTCTCCATCCTTTTCTCCTTCTGTCCCTGATTCTGACTCCATTGCTACTTAAAAACAAAACAAAACAAAACAAACAAACAACTAGGGCCTTTGTTTATGAATCTGTTTTTCTAGTTAAACCAGTTCTGGGTGTTATGATTATAAAGATGGAAAGAAAAACAGTAAGCAGATGTGCAGGGCTTGCTGCCCGAGCTGAGGCCCAGCGAGCGTCTCGAAGCTCAAAGCAGACATGGTGGTCTGCACCCCCAATGTTGCCCCCCCCCTGGGCATGGAGAAGCCTGCAGAGCCCACTTGGCGTGTTAGGGTGACTCTCGGCTAGCATTCTCAGGGACCGGTGTGGGTGTGGTCCCCTCTTTAGGTCTCTAGAGGAGAATTTCTGGAGTGGGGATAGAGAGAGAAAGAGAGAGAACACTTGGGGAATTGGATCCTGGGGAGACAGGAGGTGTCTATCAGACTTCCACTGAGTGATGTCACAGGGACGAGGTGCTTTAGCAACTAGGATACCCAACATCAGGGACTCCTGGACCTGGGGTCAGCCTGGGCTTGAATAATCAGGGATGCCCTCCAGAAGGTTGCAGGAGGGAGGCCTCAGAGGAGGCTGGGTGGGGTTAGAAAAGGGGAGAGAGGAGGGCTTGCCTGGGAGGCAGGAATCTGGGCAGAGGTTTGCAAGTAGGACTGTGTGCGTGCGGGTGCGCACGTGCATGGATATATGTGTGTGTGGTGAGGTGGAATGTGTTTGTGTTTATGTGGTGAGGTGTGTGTAAGTGTGTGTGTGTGTGTGTGTATGTGTGGTGGGCGTGGGCTTAGCGAGGAGGCAGGCCTGGCAGGCCAGAGTGGAGGAAACATCAGAAGGTGGCACTGACCTGCTCCCCACGCCCGCGGGCTGAAGTGCAGGGATTGGCCTGCTCCCAGGCCCTCAGGCTCCTAGGCTCCCAGGCTTGGGGTAATTTTGAGCTTGCTGCTCCAGTTATAGTCTCTGGGACACCATGAAGGTGGAAACACACTCCCAGAACTGGAGCAGCAAATTATGCCCGCATCCCAAAGGGGAACGTGTAATTTCTGAAGCTGGATTCGATCTTTGGGGCACTATGTTTAGTGTGTTCTTTTTTCTCCCATTTGCTCGGGTGAACTGCCGGTTTCCCTCTCACCTTTCTAAAAAAGGACTGTAGTAAAAATAACAATAGGGCTTCTGTGGGCTTCAGGAGGAGAATGGGAGGGGCTGGGCCCTGTCTCTGTCCCGGCTGGGGGGTTGCACGGGGAGGTCATCCAGTCTATTCCAGGGGCCGCGCATGCCCAACAACACATGGCCAATGGGCCTGGCTGGTGCCCTTGGGCCATTGTGCCCTCCTGCCCAGGCTTCTGGCTCTGATGTCCCTGCAGTGATGCTCCCTTTAAAGAGCAGGGTGGCCTCTTCGAGTCCCCTGATCTCCTCCAGGTGCCAGCAGGGCTGCATCCTCCATGTCCTTCTCTGGCTGTTCCTGACCCTCTGGGAAGTGTCTCCAGGGCTCTTTCTGCTGAGGAAGGGAGGAAGGGCCTGGGGGGTTGACCTCCTATGGACTCTTCCCAGAGCCCTCTGCGTGGGGCTCAAAAGAGGAGAGACCAGCCTGGCAGTTCTGGGTCCTGCTGACCCCCCCACCTCTCCTGCCTTGCCTTCTTTGTCCTTCCTGGACCATCTGCTTCGTTCTCCTCCTACCTTTGCCGTTGCTACCTTCTCTGCTGAGACTGCATCTCCTTGACTTGTCTGCTGCTCATCTACCCAGACTGCTGTCACCTCCCTCTGGCCCACTGTGGTGCTCTCTGAACAGGTCTCCTGCCTGGAGTCCCCAACTCCAGGGATAAGTACACCATAAGTACCGAGTTACTGTACTGAAGACAGCAAGCAAGGGTCCGATGCAGAAAGTTGGTGGCATAGGGTGGCAGGGTGGGACTGGAAGACTCTTAAGGTTTCCCTGGTACAAGTTTTGGGGAGCCATGTGATGCCCTGGTTCTTGAGGCAAGAAGGCTGAGAAACCTGCAGTTGCTCGGGAACCCTGCCCAGCAAGGATGGGAGAAAGCCCCTCTCTGATGGGGAGCAGGAGTGTCCCTCAGGTAGGCAGATTTTGGAAGGTCAGGAAAGGCACGTGAAAGGGCTGCCAGGGGCAGGGGCAGCATCCAGTGCCTCACTAGAGCTGAGTGTGTGGGCCCTTCCTCTCCCTCTTGCTGGAGGTGGGCTTGGTGCTGTTCTCTAGACAGGATCCTGATTCAGAGATGGCAGGATACTTGCCTGAGGTCACACAGGTGGTGGCCACGGAGCCAGGCTTCTCCGACTCGGAGCACACGTCTTTCCCACAACTGTTGTGGCTCCTTGGAGGAGGAGCAGAGGGTGCCGGATAGAGGAAGAGGATGACTCCCGTGGGCCATCCAGCCTTCCCCGAATGAATCCTCTAATCCCGTCACTAACCAGCCTGTTTAATTTGTAGCTTTCGGATGGTCTGTCAAGCTGGGCTGCCACTAACACGGTGTCCTCTCCTTCCGGCCCTCATGTATGTATTACTTACCTATTTGTGGGCTCTCTGATTTCCCTGGGGGGGGGGGCTAAGGGGTGGGAGCTAGGAGGGGAACCGAGGAGGGAAGAAAGAAGAGATAGTCACCAGCCTCGATCCATGAAATAGAAGAGGGTGGGGCATCCTACCCCCTATGGGGTAGGATCTCAGTCAGCAGTGATGTCCCCATGTTATTCCTGGTGCCTCCTGAGATTCCTTTCAATCCTGTTAACCTGCGTGGGGGCTGGGGTTGGGTGGGGCTGCCTGGCCACTGGAAGCGCTGGAATTCTCTGGATTGGACTCTGACTTCTGGGACACAGGACACAAAAAGTCAGTGTGTGCAAAGCAGGCTGACTTTCTCTGTCCCTCCCCAATGCATGGAGGGTGTGCCTGACTGAAGGGCCCCAGGGTCCTGGCAGGTTCTGAGAGGTCTGCTTGGGCCACTGGTCAGCTTTCTGCCTGCCTCAGCTGATTCCCTAGTGTCCTCCTTCTGGGTGTGGGTCCCTGGGGAAGATGACTTTGGTGTGGAGCCTGGGTGTGTATAATCAAGTCCCGTGGTCCAAAGGGCAGTGAGTTCAATTCCATTCCTGTGAATTCAGGGTCCTATGGAATTCTAGGAGGAAGTGCTGTCTATTTGTATTTTTCTCTGGTTTATCTTTTGTAGAAGTCATGGAAAACACAAAGAAGGCAGAGAGTTAAAACCACCTGTATTCCTACCAGTTAAAGGGAAGGACTTTTAAGATTTTGATGTGCCTACATTTTTAGATGTTTTTATGTACCTGTGTCGACTTTTATTATTATTTTTAAATTGAATTTGTATTGGGGAATTGAACCCAGGGGTGCTTAACCCCTGAGCCATATCCCCAGCCCTTTTTTATTATTTTTTTAAAATTCAAGACGGTTCTTGCTAAGTTGCATAGGGCCTTGCTAAGTTGCTGAGGTTGGATTTGGACTTGAGATCCTCCTGCTTCAGCCTCCAGAGTCACTGGGATCGTAGGCTTGTGCCACAGCACTGTGTACTACTTTTTTAAAATCTACATTTCAAAACTTAAAAAAGTATAATGAGAATGCTTTTCCATTTTTTATATTCTTTAAAAATATGGCTGCATGTGCTGTGGATATCCATAAAGTATTAACTACTCCTTATCATTAAATGTCTAATTTGTTAATTCTCACTATTGTCCCTTTTATGTACCTCCAAGGAGTTGTTTTAGTTTACTCTCTGTAGGTCTAGCCATTTCTTGTTAAAATGTATTACTAGGCATTTTCTAGCCTTTCTTGTTATTCTCAATGGAGTATCTTTTATTTCCCTTAAGAATTTTTGACTAATAGCTAGGTGCCGTGGTGCATGCCTGTAATCCCAGTGGCGGTCGGGGGGAGGGTTGAGGCAGGAGAATCACAAATTCAAAGACAACCTCAGCATCATAGTGAGGCCCGAAGAACTCTGTCTCAAATTAAAATATAAAAAACTGTCTGGGGAATTGTACAATACAAATTCAATTAAAAAAGTAAAAGTAGACACAGGTACATAAAAAACGTCTAAAAACATAGGCACATCAAAATCTTCTCTTCAACTGGTAGGAATACAGGTAACTTTAACTCTCTGCATTTTTGTGTTTTCCATGACTTCTACTAAACTGTCTGTGGCTTAGTGGTTAAGCACCTCTGGGTTCAATCCCTGGTACTCCCCAACCCCCTAAAAAAGATTTTGACTACTAGAATATAGAAAATAATATTTTTGTGTACTTACTTTGAAACTGACTCTTTATTAAGCTCTTCAGTAATTCTGACAGTTGTTAGTTGAGTTTTTGGGTTTTCCAGGTGGTTAAGATTTTTTTCTTCAAATAGTAATAAGTAGCTCTTTCTAGTAGCTAATATTTTGTACTTTTTTTCCAGAATAACATTTGATCATAGCTAGCTAGTGAATAAAGCTATTTAGTCACTGAATAATAAAAGTGATTCTTTCATTTTCCATACCTTATGATAACTGATTAGTGTTTTCAGATATTCTGGATCTTGTTCAGGTCATGTTCTTTATTGTTAGTTTGTTGATAGATTAAATAGATATAGGAGTTGAATTTTATCAGATGTCATTTGGCATTTATCAAGGCGATAATTTTGTTTTTCCTGTTCGATGATGTATAGTTTTGTAATATAGTTACTGTATTCCTGGGGTAAACCAAATTGGTCCATTTGGTTATGGTATTACAGTTTGCTGAGACTGAAGCCCTCTTATCCAATGCAATCAAACAGGTAGTTGGTTGGCTGATTGAAAAAGTTGGTTTAATAAGGACTCATTAAAAATCGTAGCTCATGCCATAAGCATTTCAGCTTTACCCCATATCCATGCATCTTCATTTGCTAATCATTTGATGTGTGCTGAGCCCTTTTCTTTGAATTTGGATGTCCTGGACTGAGGACCATGTTATCCTTTTGTTATTATAAACCACATCTGAATTTTGGCTTTGTATTTATTACAGTTTGAGGAGAACTCAATGATCCTAGCAAAAAAGTCTGAGAGCAGTGCTTTGTTTTTTAAACATTTAAGATCCCCTATCTTTTGTGTTCTCACTGGTACTTAATTTTTAAAAAAGTCAAGAGAATTACATAAACATTTTACACATTGTTGTAATCTTTATCTAATTACCACATTGAACAACTGGCATAAACAGATTTGGAAACCAATGCAATTGGCTGTTGGTAAACATACAGCTCACCTTCTGGGAGTTGCTGGAACATTCTAGAATAGCCACAGGCATTCCCCTGGCTCTGTATCTTAGATTATTGGCTAGTGTTTGTTCATGGTGAAGGGATAGTTTGGAAGCAGAACATCTATTACACATACTACACATTACCTATTACTTATTTGGGATTTTTGCATCTCTGTGAATCAGTATTGCTTTTGGCTTGTCTTTACTAGACTTTGATATCAGGGTTATACCGATCCCACAAAATATTTTTCAGTTGCATTTCTTCTTTCCATGCTTCTTTAACTGTCTCTAGGGTGTGGGAACTATTGTTTCTCAGGAGTTTTCCACAATACACTTGAACCTCTCTTTGTGAATTTGACTTATATGAATTGGAAATGGTGTTATATTATCTTTTAAAAAGTTACTTTATGTACAAAATGGATAATAATATGAATCAACCTAAATTAAAAAAATGATTAACAATTCTATAAATTCAAAGGTGGTGAATTTTATTTATGGTTTAGCTGATAAACAGGATACCTGTCATCTTTTCAGAAAACAGTATGTAGAATATGAGTTTTGAATTATACAAGTTTTCCAAGAATGGGTATTTTGTGTAATTGCATAAGACAATTGCTCTCCACTTGTGAAACTGGGCCTGAACTCTTTTTGGAGGGAATTCTCTGATCAATTTCTATGCCTTCAGTGAATTAGGTAGCTTAGATATCCCTGCATTGCCTGTTAACCTTGGGCTGGGTTTATGCATGCTCCTACAATGAAAGACAATGCTTTTGTATCTGTCCTATTTTTGTCTGCAACACTAATTTTGTATATTTGTCTTATTTATTTTTCTTTATTTGGCTTAATAGCATTTCATCTATTTTACAGTTGTTTTTTTACCCAAACAGCCAGCTCTGTGACAATTCTGCAAATGTGAAGTTAGGTTGTTTAATTTCTCTGCTCAAGTCGTATATTTTGGATAATCTAAATTATCACTTCGTATTTTTCTTTCTCCTTTAAGAAAAACCTTTGAAAGGAGATATTTGTCTACATTTTCTTTTTTTTTTTAAAAAAAAATTTGTTTCAGTTGTAGATGGACACATTTATTTATTTTTGTGTGGTGCTGAGGATTGAACCCAATGCCTCACACATGCTACACTAAGCTACAACCCCAGCCCCTATTTGTCTACATTTTCTTTTAAAAAATTTGAATGTTTTGCTTTTCATACTAATATATGTGTGTGCATGCATGCGTGTGTGCAAACTGTAAGGTAGAGATTATTTTTTTGTTTTTTCCAAAATATAACCAGTGATCTATATGATAATGACATCATCATAGAATGACCCCTCCTTTTTCATTAGTCTATAATAACAGCTGTGACATATATAAGGTTTTTATATAAATATGGGTTTATTCGTGGGCTCCCTATTCTGTTCCACTGGTCCATCTCTTTTTTTCTGTATTCGTAGACCTCTCTGTGTGTGTGTTTTAACTATAGCTTTCTAATGAGTCTTGATATCTGGTACAGGAAGTACCCTGCCCTGTTGACTTTCAGGAGTGTCATTGCTATTCTAGTCCTTTGCTTTTCTACCCCAGTTTTAGAATCAGCTTATCGACTTCATAGGAAAAAAACAAGTGTGTGGATCTGTGACTGAGATACAGTGAACATCTGGATCAAACAGGGGAGGACGGACAGTTTTACAATACCGTCTATTAAACCATCAACATGATATGTTTTTCCATTTATTTAGGTCTTTTTTAATGTCTTTTAGTAAATTTTTATAATTTCATTAAAAAAATTTGGTACAACTTTTATTATACTTAGATCTAGTATTTTATGCATTATTGTTCTTTAAAGGTACATTTTCTAATTAATTTTTACACATATATAAATGAAATTGATTCTCATATACTGTTCTTATATCTAGGAACTTCGCTAAACTTTCTTATTAGTTCTACTGATTCATGGGTTCTTCTGGGTTTTCTGTGTGTTAATCACATAATTTGTGATTAATCATAGTTTTAATTCTTCTATGTATGTTTTATTTTTCTTTCTTTTTTCTTGTTTCATTTTCTTGCCTTATTGAACTGGCTAGGACATTCAGCTGGATGTTTTATGTAATTGGGTATTCATTTTAAAAAGAATGTTTTTATGTTTCACCATTGAGTATGAAATTTCTGAGAACTATCACTAGTTAGCTAAGTTTTTATCATGAATGTTGCTAAGTTTATTGAATATTTTTTTGTGTATCTGTTGAGGTGATCGTATTTTTTTTGTCCTTCAATCAGTTAATGTGGTGAATTACATTGATGGGCATCTTTTCTTTTCCTTTTTAGTGCTGAAGCAACTAAACATTTCTGAAACAAACTAGCCTGGTCATGATATATTATCTTTTTTTCTGCATTGTTGTGTTCAGTTTGCAAATATTTAGGATTTTTTTGCATCTACTTTTTATGAACGATATGGGTTGAAATTTCTCTTTTTCATACTAATCTTTTTAGCTTTTGGTGTCCACGTAATAGCAATTTTATAAAGGGACCTGAGTGTAAATGTTCTTTTTCTAGTCTCTAAAAGAATGACATAAGATTGGCACTATCTGGGTCTAAGTGTTTGGCAGATTCACTTGTAAAACTGTCCAGACTTAGCATTCTTCTTGGGGATATTTTAAACTACTGCTACAATTTTAAAAAATGTTTATAGGACCTTTGAGATTTTCTGTTTCTAGGAGAGTCACTTACAGTGATTTATATTTTATAAGAATTTATCCATTTCCTCCTAAAAATATGGCATAACATTTTTCATAACACCTTCTTAATTTTTCTAAAAAAATTTCTTCTTCTAGTCATGTCTAGTAATGTCTCCTTTCATTCCTAAGATTATATTTTATTATTTGTGCCATAATTTGTTGGATTTTTTTTCAGCCTTTTCAAAGAATCAGGTTTTAGCTGATCTTTTGTGTTGTTTCTGTGTTTTCTGGTTTATTCATTTCTTTATTATTTCCTTCCTCTATTGGGGGGGTTATTATATTTTTAACCTTTTTGTAAACCCTAAAGACTGTACAATTCTCTCTAAGCTCTGCTTTATGCTTCTCACAGGAATTGACAAGTAGTATATTTGTTATTTTCCATTCTGAATATTTTATGATTTCTGTTATTCCTCTTTGACACCAGTATAAAAATGTATTTTGGAAATTATTAACTTATACTTTACCTTTTTTGTTATTGATTTTTTAGCTTAACTGTATTGTGTTCCAGAGAACGTAGCATGTGTGTAATGATACTTAGAAATGACTTGACACATTCTTTATGGCCTAGGAAAAGGTCAGTTTTCGAAACCCTCCTTTAAGTGCTTGAAAAGAACATGTATTCTCCAAATGTGTTTTACATATGATATGTCCATTTAGAACCGATTTGTTCATTGTGTTATTCCAATCTACATTTCTTCTAATTTTCATGCATGTGTGGTTTATCAGTTTCTGAAAGAGGTATATTAAGACCCTATCTCAAAGTGACATTTCTTAGTTTCTTCTTATAATCCTGTCTGTATTTTCTTTATGTGTTTGATGCTGCGTTATTAGATACAAACAAGTTGATAATTCTTACATCTTCCTGGAGATTTGAATCTTTTAACATGTCCCTTTGCCTTTAAAAATCTTCTACCTTTTAAAATAAGTTTTTCTTACAGTCTTTTTTGTTCATGTTAGTAAAACTATACCATTTTTATTTGGTAGCATTTCTCTGGCATATCTTTGTCTAACTTTTTACATTCGACTTTTCTGTGACTTTTTTGTTTTAGATGCCTCTTCTGTGAATAGCAAATAGATGGACTCTGTTTTTTGTTTGTTTGTTTGTTTTTGCATTATTCTGATATTTACTGATATATTTGCATTTATTTCACCATCTTATTTTGTGTCTCCCTTAGCATGTCCTGATCTTTTTTCCCTCATGTTTTTTTCAAAGCTGTACATTGTTTCTATTTCTTTAGCAACTAATAGAGAAATCTTAATATGCATATTTAACTTATCAAGTCTAAGTTCAATTGGCATGTACAGCCTCTTCCAGAACATTACAGGGAACTTACAATGCTTTAACTCTGATCACCTACCAGTTTCCAAACTTTTGTTTAATACTTTAGTTCTATCTTTGTAAACTGCATTTAAGAGCATTCTTTTTTTTTTTTTAAAGTAGTGAATTTTCCCTTTATCCAAACTCACACCTTCTATTTCTTTTTGAATGTCAGGCTTCTTTCTCTTGGGATCATTTTTCTATTCCCTGAAGTAGAACTGATTGAAATTCCCATAATTGGGGTCAGTTTATTATAAACATTCTCACTTTCTAGTTGTCTGAAAATATTTTTAGTTCATGCTTATGTTGGAAACACTAGACTCACTGACAATTATTTTCTGTCAGCACTGTCTTCTGACTCCCATTGTGCTGTTGGCTTCTCAAATCTTAGGGCTTTTTCCCCTCCCCGTTAATTCTGGATAGTTCTCAACTGCTATCTCTTCAAATCTTACATATTCCCCAGTCTCTGCATCATTTCCTTCTCAACTTGGACTTCTCTAGTCTCCTTCTCTAGTGGACCTTCTCTAGTCTCTATGTCAATTAAACTTTCTTTTACATTACAGTTGGCCCTCTGGGATCTGTGGGTTCTGTATCCACAGATGCAAACCACCATGGATCACAAAGATTTTTAAAAATTGGATCTGTTCTGAACACGTACATACATTTCCCCTTCTCATTGTTCCCTGAACAATACACTATGGCAACTATTTACATAGTATTTACATTGTTTTAGACATCATAAGTAACCTGGAGATGATTTAGGATATGCAGGAAGATGTGTTTGGTGATCGAGTGCTTGGTGCTTGGTACCAAGCTGCACCATTTTATACAAAGGCCTTGGTGAGTACCTTCAGATCCGGGTCTCTTCACCGGAGTCCTGTGGATGTTGAGGAACAACTGTATTTGTTCCCTTGCATTGCATTTTGGCTTATTTCTGAAGATTTCTCTTCCCATTCACTAGCTCTAGCCGTTTCTTATCTGCTACATAACCCCATTTGTTGAGTTTTTAGTCCTAAGTATTATATTTTTACTTCTAAAAGTTCTTTCTCCAATCTGCTTGTTTGTTTGCTTTTGCAGTGCTGAGGAGTGAACCCAGGATTTCCTGCATGCTGGGCAGTGATCTACCATTGAGCTATACCCCCAACTCCCTTCTTAAAAAATATTGTTTGAGAGAGGCTCTTATGAAGTTGCCCAGCTCCAGTTTGTGATCCTCCTGCCTCAGCCTCCTAAGTAGCCAGAATTACAGATATGCATCTCTTGCCTGGCTGCTTGCTTGTCTTTGAAGATCTCTTGTCCCTTTGTTATATTTCTTTTCTTTCTTCTTTTTTTTTGGTACCAGGGATTGAACTCAGGGGTACTTGACCACTGAGCCACATCCCTAGCCCTGTTTTTTTTTTTTTTTTTAAATTTTTTATTAGAGACAGGGTCTTACTGAGTTGCTTAGCCCTTTTCTATATTTCTAATGTATTTTATTTCTTTAATCCATTAAATACCAAATTTTCGATTCTGTGCCTATTTCAATGAAATTGACACAAGTGCATCAAAATAGGATGGAAATCATAGCCTCTGGCTTATGATATAATTTATAATTGTTATTGACATTGATGATAATATTATTGATGATAATAATTGATGATAATATTAATGAATACTATAACTTCTCACTCATCTATTACTTTTCTCAAGACTAGTATTCGAAAAACATAAATATTTATTTCAAAGTTGCCATCAATGGTATATTTATGACTCAATTTGAGTTTTCATAGGTGTCCCGCATATGGGACAATGGGACGTAATGGGTTAAACAGTCTTCTTAGTAAAGTGTTATTTCTGACCATTCTGATTTTAGTTGTTCCAATAGCTCTGGTTCTGCAGTTGGTTGGTTCTAGTTCTCTTGCTCATGGTGTCTTGTTCCTTACGTGTTTCACTATTTTTGATTGTGAACTCATGTTCCTTGGAACTTTATCTGAGAATATTTTTGAGGCCTGGATGGAAGTCACATTCTTCCAGAGAGGATATGTGTTTACTTTTCCCAGATGCCTGGAGACACTACAAACCCAGATTCACTTAAAACTAAATGTTCAGCTTGTGGCTTTTCGGGTCCCCTTGTCAGTATGCGTTTGGTTCCATATTTCTCTGGATTTTTCCTTTCTCATTTGCCCTTAAGGATTTTCTTTACATCCCCATCAGTCCAGTCATGCATTTAAAATAGATTTTAAAGATATCTGTTAATTCACATGTTCTTGCTTGGAGGATTTCTCTGGTTGTCTAGTTTGACATTTTGCTGGAAATCAAAGTCTGGATTTAAATTTTAAATTTGATAAGTTTGTGCTTTTAATCAAGCAGGTTGTATCTGCTTCAGGACTGAGTACTTTGATTTCTAGTTTGTGGTATCTTCTTGAGACTTCCCAGGAACATACAGAGCAGTTTTTTTTTTTCTTCCGCTTTCGACTTCGCTCTTGAGCTCAGGGAGACACTTGTCTCCACCTTCTGATGGCTCTCCGTCTTATAAGCCAGAGTGCCTTCTCCTGTCTTTCGCTTCTGCCTACAGAAGAAAGTTTTTGCTTGGTAAGTGCTAGGAGCTCAGGTGGATTATGTCCATCAATGTGTGGCCTCCCCTAATGTCAAACTTAGAGGGAAGAAGGAAACCGTTTAGATTTGCTAGGATTTGACTTTGCCAGTTGGAAATCTAATGGGATGGGAGATGTAAGAAGGGATCCTGGGTCAGAGGCTTTTCTTCTGGACAGAAGAGTTTGTTTCCTGTTTGTGGTGGCAGTTGGGTGTTTGCTGACCAGGTCAGCGCCACGCCATGGTCCTTGTTATTAAGTTCTCTGCAGGAGTTTGTTAAATAAAGGAGAGTCGACCCTCTTCCTGAAGGCAGGGCTGTACTTCAGGGCATTTTCTGTAGCCTTGGCTGAATGCATCCTAAACCTTGTGGGTTCAGACTTCTGACGGGTCATTTTTCTCGGGGTTGGATGCCTATTCTTCAAGCTTCTAAACTAAGGATGCCAGTTTATGAGTTTATGGTGAGACACGCCTGCCTGGGGTAAGCCACCTTGAACACTGGGCCAGCTCTTCGTCTGCAAGCTCAGCCACCGAGGAAGCACGTTGTGATTAGAGATGGATGAACAATCAATCAGAATGAGGAGAGCCAGTGGTGTGATCTGAAATTCAGTGGCAGCTGACCAAGATGGTCTCATTCGTCCATCTCCTCAGGCAGGGATGGCTTCAGCCTTGGTGCTCTCTCCCCTGATGGTGCAGGTGTGGACAACTATCAAAATTCAACCCTGGGTTAGGCGCGGTAATCCCAGTGGCTTGGGAGGTCGTGAGTTCAAAGTCAGCCTCAGTAAAAAGCAGGGTGCTAAGCAACTCAATGAGACCCTGTCACTAAATAAAATACAAAAATAGGGCTGGGGAAGTGTCTCAGTGGTCAAATGTCCCTGAGTTCCATCTCTGGTACCAAAAAAAAAAAAAAAAAAATTGCAACACTTGCTTCTCTCAGGGTGGACTGATTGCTTTTTCATTGACATATTCTTTCCCTAGATGTACTCACACCTTCCCACAGAGAGTTAACGCTTAGCAAAGGAGGCATTCTTCTCTGTTGAGGTGATTTCTGCCTCTCCTTGTTCAGATCCCCATGCATTTATTTCATGGTCTGATTCTCTAAGGGCGGCCCTGTTTCACTTAATTCCAAATTTCAGGGGATGCTTCATTGCGGCTCATGAGTACTGACAACAATTTATCCCAAGACTTTGAAGCAAAGGTTTTTCTGAGCAAAGGAATCAATTACAGGGCGTGGCTCCCCAGTCAGAAGCATTTCCAGAAGGCATATGAGACAGCTCCTCTCTGCGCTTCACGGTTTCACCTCTGAACTTGGGAGTCGGAGCGGGAGCGTTTTAACTTTAATAGCGTTCACGGTTTTACCTCTCCTTTAGTACCTATCAGTTGAAATAATTAAGAAGATACTCAGTTTCTTCTGAAAGCAGGTTTCCTGAAGACATTACGTGGCAATGTTGGTGTAGCCAAAATCACTGTGTTGGAAGGTAACAGAAGTGTATTTCTTTAAAAAGATCTGGGTTCAGCTGCTGCTACAAAGACTGGCTTCTCTGCTCCCATTAATGTTGAGGGGGTTCGATGCCCATGGTGTAATCTGGACCTTCCTTGTGACTCATTCTCTTATTTTCTCAGAGCAAATACAAATCGCCCATCAAATGACAAGTGAAGGCATTGGGGGGGTGGGGGGTGGCAGGCAATGAAGAGAGGGAAATCAGAGCCGAAATCTGTTAGCTATTTGGAGTAATTGGTTATTTGCTGTGTTTGCTGGTTGGGAAGCAGAGCACATACTTTACGGTCTCTCCTGTTACGGGGGCTGGAGTCACCCGCCGATATTGGATCCTTGTTGCCGGAGCCCTTGGCTCGGGGCGCCTTTCCCCTGCTTGGCATTCCTGTGGTCTCCTCGGGGGTGCACCCCTCCTCCCTCGATGCACACTGCAGGGGGGACAGCCCGGGGTGAAACTTGTCTGGCAAACTCCAGGCCCCATCAGGGAGGAGGAGGAGGCCCCTTTCTCCCAGCCAGCTCTCCTAGCCTCCACCTTCACCTGCCACCATCCTCCTCCCCAAGAGGTCTTTCCCTTGGGTCCAAAGGACCTGCTGATCCATACAGAGAAAAAAGACTCTTCTCTTCTTATAGGGGCATTCCTGGCTGTCCTTGGATATCTACAGATAGAGAGCTTTCTCCAAGGTTTAACTTATTGCCTCCCTCTCTCTCTTGGTCCTGCACACCATCCCCCACCTCACCTGAGTCTTAGTTGTGCTTGGAACCTGCCAGAGCTCACTCCTGAGCATAGGGCTCCTCTCAGGGTACTTGGTGAGGTTCCTTAACTCATTCGGGTGTCCTTCACACCTCTCTGCATGAACCGTGGCCTGGGGAAATCAGACTGAGTTAGCACCAGTTCAAAAAATTATTTGAAAAGTCATGTGATTTTGTGTATGAAAATGCACAGAGTGACTCCAACAGTAGGTTGACTTTGGCCCATAGTAGGCTCCCCCCAAATCCTTTTAAAATTGAATTTAAGATAGCTAATATTAGTGTCTGTAGTTTGAGAAATACTTCTGTCCTGGGAAGGCCTTCAAAAACAGTTTTTCTCTCAAGTAGCTTGCTGGAACTTTTTAAGTAAAACTGGCTCCCTCAGCGGCGGGCTTAGGTGAGCTCTTGCCCACCCAGCCCTCCTGGAATCTGCACAGATTCTGAATTAGAGATGTGTCATTGGTTTCTTCATAGATTTGGATACTCTGATGAAATCTTCTTTCATCCGTTCAACCTATTGAACGGATTCCATTCAACCTATTGGATTCCATTCCTTTAGGAGTTCTCCATGGGTGTATGGGATCAGGCTGCCCTTGGAAGACCAAGTCCATGGGCTCAAGTATTCAACTTAGGCTCTTGAGTTGGGAAAGGGCCAGCAAGCTGGGTCCCTCAGGCCTCCTGCCCATGTGAGCCCCCATCTGGAACAGACCGGAAGTCAAACGATGAGGTCCCCTTACCATCTGCTTGACTTTGCTGGATCTCAGGCTTATTCACGGCCTTTGAGAGCAATTCAGCACTTTGGTTCAAGGCCTCCCCCCTAGGCCCTGCTGCTGATCCAGCTTGAAGTCAGGGTACACAGAGGAATGATCTCCTGGACAGACGAGGAGGCCCAACTACAGGGAGTGTCAACAAGAGTCTGAGAGCCCAGTGTTCCACTTGTGGAAATAATTAAGTGATTTTTTTTTCTTTTTTTGCTGTGAGTGTGGAGAGTTCTGCTGAATCAACATGGTAGCTGGAAGTGGGCATTTGTCTGTGTGGTTTATTTTTGGGGGGGTTAAGTGATTTAGTATGCGTGGGGCAGGGTCAGTTTGAAGTCAGGGTATTTGTCTGGTCTGCTGTAGATGTGAGTACTTGAGTATTATGTATGTGTCTGTATTTGTGTGTCATGAGTTGGTAGTCTCAGTTCCTTAAACCTCAGAACAATTAATTGAAGAATTAGAGGAATCATCATTGGATTTTTCCAGTTATGCAGATGGTGAGTCAGGGGGTAGCAGTGTTGGGCATGAAGCGGATGATGTTGGCCATATCAAGAGAGTTTATGGGCTGGGATGTAGCTCAGCGGCAAAGCGTCTGCCTGACATTTACAAAGCCCTGGGTTTGACCCCCAGTTCCCCCCCCAAAAAAAAGACAGAAAAAAAAAAGAGTTTATCATGGTAAACTTCATAGGTCAGAGAACATCTTCAAAGACATTAACTCAGAGTCTCATAATAATCCCAGTGTTGGATTGTTATAATTATCTTGATGCTAATGATTCTCTAAGAGAAATTATGTTCAACACAGTCTAGGATGTGTACCTCTGGGTTGATACAGGCAAAGAAAGCCTTCTTAAAATCATACAAAAAAGGACTCCTTTATTTAGAAGTGAGTGCATCCAGCATTCTCCATGGTGACCTAAGATTTAACATTATAACCTTGCTGAAAGATGAATGTCACCAAGTGCGGTGGCTCACGCCTTTAATCCTAGCAGTGTTAGAGGCTGAGGCAGGAGGATCGTGGTTCAAAGCCAATCTCAGCAAAGGCAATGCACTCAGCAACTCAGCGAGACCCTGTCTCTAAATAAAAATACAAAATAGGGCTGGGGATGTGGCTGAATAGTTGAGTGCCCCTGAGATCAATCCCCAGGATCCTCCTCCCCCCCCCCCAAAAAAAAAATGATTGTTACTAGAAACTTTTCTCTTTGATTCAAGCAGTCATCCAGGGGAGAAATTAAAAGTTTTATTTTTGTCCTCCAACCCCACCCCACTTTCTAACTTCACAAAAAGGAGGGGATAGAATTATTATTGCCAATTTTGCTATCCACATTCGTGTTAAATGTGTTAGACCCACTGGCTGATAATGAGAGATTAAATGTTTGAAATGTACCATGCTGATTTGGGTCTTTGGAGGGATCAGGGTGCCCATTAGTCTGGATTGAGCCTGGGGAAACATGTCTTTGTTACATGGCTTTGGTTGCTCGGGAACTGAACGTTGGCTATTAGCTGAAATCGGAGAAGCTCTCAGTCCGTGCCTTGATCACACTTGCTTGGTTGGCTGACTGAACAACGAGGGGCCTTGAACCTGGAGCATGGGAGAATAAAGTTTTAACAGCCAGATTTCTTGTTAGAACCTTAGCTGACACTTCAGAAATCAAGCCTCTTGCATTTCTTTGGTCTCCTTGCCATGCTCCAAGGCCAGATGCTTAACTGTTGCAAAATGAGGTCAAGAGCACACTTGGAATTAGAGAACATAGAGCTGCATCCCTCTTGGCACTTTGGAAGATGGGAATCCATCAGTGTCAGAGGTTGGCCTTGGCATAACTGGGGTAGGGGGAAAAGCTACTCTGCTTTTTTGTGGGGCTCGTTCTTATGGGTGTGTGAAGGTACTCTTGAAGTTCTTGGGAAGAGAAGGAAGAAATGGGCTTCAAATAACTCCAGCAGAAGCCAGGTTGGTATAATGGCAGGGATGATATTTTCAAGTCACCTTTGAGAGTGTTAGAAATATAATTTTACTTTTCTGTAAGTCAACTTACTCTCTCCTTTGAGTTCATATATATATTTTTTTCCTTGATGGTAATCGTCAAGATTTTAGGTTTAAACTTCTTTTAGTTTGGGTTTTCTTCCCCCCTCTACGTCCCTGGGAGGCGGCTAAATGCTGGTTTGGGCTTCCATAATGTCATTACCTCTGCAGAGAGTTAGTCCTATTCCTGGCTTGTGTCCACCCTGGCATCTAGGGGCCTGCTGATTTCAGGGCACATGGATTATATTCCATCTGCTGACAGCGTCTTCTCATCTCTGCCCCACCATCCTGTAAGGCCTCCTGCCCCCTCCCCCTTTAACTAACTTGCAAGTCCACCCAGGGAGCGTGGCGCTATTTAGCAGCTAGCTCTCCCATGATTCTCTGGGATCTATGGGAAAAGTCAAGGATTCGCTGGGCTCTCTCCCATGACATCCATGAAACCATCTCCTGTCAAGTGCCTCATGCCCCCATTCCTCTGGTAACTTCTGGATGCTACCAGATCCCCAGAGTGAAGGAGGAGCCAATGGGAGTGAGGATAGGCCTTATCAGGAGACTTCACAAGTCTCTAGTTCTTGCTTCCTGTCCCCCTCTGCACTTGCATCTGATGGGGGGAAAGCTGGCTCAACAAAGCTTTCTACAAACCTGCCATTTTAATGGTACATTATCTGCCTTTGGAAACTCAAAAGCCATGGTTCAGCACCTGCATCCAGGAGACCACAGATGCCCCCCGCTGCTATTTAGGCATCCATATGTCCATCAAAAATTTACTGAGTACAAACGTGTATCAGGGAGGGTTCTAAGTATTGGGGATATGGGTGTCACCAAGACACAGGGCTCTGCCTATGGTAAGGAGACACAAGTGACATATATGGGGTGTCAGGTGGGGTTAAGCACTATGGAGAAAGGTCAAGGAAAGGTGAGTAGGAAGGTGGAGAGGGCTGCTGTCATGTAAAATATGGTCACTAGGAGGGAAGGACTGAGATGGCATTGGCAGGGAGGGAGCTCCTGCAAGGGAAGGGCATGAGGGTGTGAAGAGTTGAGGACCTGAAGGGCCAGTGTGGCTGGAGTGGGGTGAGTGAGCAAGAAATCAGAAGGGTGTGAGGTGAGAGAGGAGAGGCTCCTATCACAAGTGGCTTTCCGGGTTGTGAGGGCTTTAGCTTTATTCTGAGTTGACAAACGGAAATAATTAAAAGCTGGGTGACTGCGGCCAGTGTCTAATTGCCGATGGGCAGGATTTGGTAGAGGTGAGTGTGATGATGTAGGAGAGGATGGAGAGGATCATGGAGTGAGGTCCCTGAATGGGCCATAGGGGATGAGACCTGGGCGCAAGTAGAGGCTGGCCTTGGGTCAGCTGACAGGCACAGGGGGAGAGGTGGCGAGGGCACAAGTGCTGTGGGGTCTTGAGGAAAGAGAGCAAGAGGGATCAGGGTCCATGACAAGAGCAAGGCTAGGGAGGAGCATAGCGGTCCAAGGAGAAAGAGAATTGTGGAGGAGTGGGGGTGTCAGGAGATGAGGAGAGAAAAGGGCTAGGAAAGGAGTCGGGGAGGACAGATGGCCCTGGGTGCAGTGGAGGCTGATGTGAGTGTGGAACGAGACTGGGCAGGTGGTTTGATGTTTTCCTCTGGTCATGTTTGATGTTCGAGACAGGAAGAGCTGGATTGAAACCCAGGATGTTTGGGTCAGAGATAAGATGGCTCCAGAGAAGGGCAAGAGAGTTCAAAAGCAGGAAGCACAAGACAGGGAGCCAAGGACTGGAGGGGCAACAAGCGGAAATTAGGTCATGTGTCCACCATGTCTCCTCTGCAGGCACCATGTGCATTGAAGGTGAGGGCGGTTGGCTAGAAGAGGGGTCCCCTCTATGGGATGTAGGAAGGAGATGGGGGCAGACTCACTGAGTGGGTGGCCCCACTGTGATCAGAAAAGAAGCTTTATCCTGGAGAGCAGTTGCTGCCATCTCCTCTCAGCCATTCCTGGGCTCTGGCAACCTCTCACTTATTATTTTTGTCTCATTTCATATAAATGGAATCATAGTTTTGTTTTTTTCTTGTGATAGACTTTTATTGCTCAGCATGTTTTCAGGGTTGATCTGTGCCGTAGCATGTTAACTGTTTTTTATGCATTTTGATTACCAAATAATATGCCATCGTATGAGGGCATCCTGTTTTCTTTATCCTTTCTTCAGCTGATGGACTTTAGGGTTGTTTTCACTTTTGGGCTCTCATGAGTGATGCTGCTATGAATATCCAAGTACAAGATTTTGTGTGGACCAGACATCTTCATTTCTCTAGGATCTATGCCAAGAGCAGAATTGTTGGGTCATTTGGATCTTTGTATTTAACAGTCTGAGTGGTGACCAGACTGTCTGCCAAAGTGTCTGCACCATGTGACTTTCCCACCACAGCGTGCGAAACTTCCAGTTTCTCCATATCTTCAGCAATACTCTTTATTATCTGATTTATGGAGTATGGCCATTCTGACAGGTGTGAGATATTTTCTCATTGTGGTTTTGAATTGCATTTCTCTGATGGCCAATGCTGTTGAGCATCTCTTCATGGGCTTGTTGGCCATTTGGATATCTTCCTTGGAAGATAAATCCATTGCCCATCTTTAAATTGGATTAATTGTCTTTTTTCTTATTGTGTGAGTTCTTTACATATTTTGGATACAAATTTCTTATAAGATAAACGATTTGCTAATATTTTTCTCCCAACCTGTGAATTGTCTTTTTAACTGTGGTGGTGTCCTTTGAAACATATTGCTGTTATGCTTTATTTAAAAAATTTTTAGGTTTTAAAGTTTTGAAAGACATTCTTGTATGCAATGAAAACTCAGAAATTTTTGAGTAATACACACAAAAGGAATAAATGAAACATTATCTTACCATTCAGAGGTAAGTACTATGAACATTTGGGATTCCATTATGCATTTTATAAGTCTCATCAGTTGTGAATATCTCTCCAGTTCAATATTTCTATAAAATCATTTCTTACGTTGCATAATCTTTAATAATGTGCGTGAACAGTTTGCCTAAATAGTTCCTTGTTGTTGGACACTTAGGTTGTTTCCAACTTTCGCTCTTTTTAATGAAGTTAAATCTTTCTGAATATGCATGGTTAATTTCTTTGGATGGGTTGGAATAGAATTGCTGGGTCAGAGCATATACACTAAAAAACTTTTTCTGAGGATAGTGCTGGGTATTGAACCTAGGGCCTTATGAATGCTAAATATGCTCTCTCCTCAGCTACATCTCCAGGACCTGATTGCACATTTTTAAGGCTATAGCAACTTGCTCCCCATTTGCCTTCCTGAAAGATTGAGGCCAGCTATGCTCTGCCAGCAGTTTGTGGGAGATAGCCCTTGGCCAAGAAGCCCACCTGGTCCATGAAACAATACTATTAACAGTAATAGCATTGCATTTATGTGCTATGCACCATTTCAAGCACTTTATACATGTTGACTGATTTATTCCTCATAATAACTCAAGTTGATGTTATTTTGCCATTTTACAGATTAGATAATTGAGGCGCAGAGAGGTTATATTGTTGCCCAAGGTCAACAGCTGGGAGTGCAGGATTTGAACCCTGGAAATCTTGTTCCTGAGTCCTGGATCGTAACTACTTTGCTTTATTCTTGATTTAGGTCTCCATCTTATGCAATCAATTGTGGACAGAGGTAGCTGTAGGTATAAATGCTCAGGAGGGAGAAAACTTGGTACTCTCAAACACAATGTTGGCTTTTGCTTTAAAATGTTCATCATGCTAATAAAGCTAATACTTTTTAAAATTTATTCTAATTTGTTGTATATGACAGTAGAATGTATTATAATTCATATTACACATATAGAGCATGATTTTTCATATTTCTGGTTGGACACAATGTAGAGTTACACCATTCCTATCTTCATACATGTATTTAGGGTAATGATGTCCATTTCATTCCACCATCTTTCCTACACCCATGTTCCCCCTTCCCCTCCCTCTTCTTTGCCCTATCTAATGTTTGTCTAATCCTTCAATGCTCCCCTCAAAAACCCCATCATGAATCAATATCCTTATATCAGATAAAATATTTGGCATTTTTTTTGGGGGGGATTGGCTAATTTCACTTAGCATTATATTCTCCAACTCCATCCATTTACCTTCAAATGCCATGATTTTATTCTCTTTTAATGCTGAGTAGTATTCCACTGGGTATATATACCACATTTTCTTTATCCATTCATCTACTGAAGGGCATCTAGGTTGCTTCCACAGTTTAGCTATTGTGAATTATGCTGCTATAAACATTAATGTGGCTGTGTTCCTATAGTATGCTGTTTTTAAGTCCTTTGGATATAGACTGAGAAGTGGGATAGCTGGGTCAAATGGTGGTTCCATTCCAAGTTTTCCAAGGAATCTCCATACTGGTTTCCATATTGGCTTCACCAATTTGTAGTTCTACCAGCAGTGTATTGTGCCTTTTCCCCCACATCCTCGCCAACACTTATTGTTGTTTGTATTCTTGATAACTGCCATTCTGACTGGAGTGAGATGAAATCTTAGAGTGGTTTTGATTTCCATTTCTCTAATTGCTAGAGATGTTGAACATTTTTCATATGTTTGTTAATTGGTTATATATTCTCTTCTGAGAAGTGTCTGTTCAGTTCCTTGGCCCATTTATTGATTGGGTTATTTGTTTTTTTGTGTGTGTATGTTAAGGTTTTTGAGTGCTTTATATATCCTAGAGATTAATGCTCTATCTGATGTACATGTGGTAAATATTTGCTCCCTTTCTGTAGGCTCTCTATTCACCTCACTGATTGTTTCTTTTGCTGAGATGAAGCTTTTTAGTTTGAATCCATCCCATTTATTGATTCTCGGTTTTAATTCTTTTGCTATAGAAGTCTTATTAAGAAAGAAATTAAAGGGATACATAGGAAAAGAATAATTCAAATTATCACTACTTGCAGACAATATGATTCTGTAACTACTAGACCCAAAACATTCCACCAGAAATCATCTAGAACTAATAAATGAATTCAGCAAAGTAGCTGGATATAAAATCAACACCCATAAATCAAAGGCATTTCTGTACGTCAGTGACAAATCTGCTGAAAGAGAAACTAGGAAAACCACCCTATTTACAATAGCTTCAAAAAGATACAAGGGAATAAACTAAACAAAAAAGGTGAAAGACCTCTACAATGAAAGTTTTATTGCAGAATGGTTAGAGAATGTGACTGTCTTGGGTTTTATTTCTGAGGCTTTATTGAGATTTGCTTTGTGGTTTTTGATTTTTTTTCTAAGTGCTTCAAGGGTGCTGGAAAAGAAGGTATATTTTCTGTTTTGGGTTTACATGTTTGTTTGCTTGTTACCATTAATGGTATTATCCAGACTCTCTGTCTCCTATTCTTTTTTAAGTTTACTTGGATTTTCAAGACTGAGAGACATAAATCCTTTCCCACAACTCTTGTGTTCCTGTCTTTTCTTTGTACAAAAGCATACTAGTTGGTTGTCTGTCTTTGTCTGACTTATAAATGCAAATGTTAGTATCTGGGCTGGGAAAGAAAGGAACTGAGCAGCTAAACTGAATTCCATTTTAACTATTTTTACCTACGTGTACCTATTTGTACATATTTGTGTGTCTTTGTGTGTTTCTGTGAGGGTGACATGCGATCTGGCATATACATCTCCCTTGGATGTGACTGTGTCAATATTTTCTCCTGTGTGCTGGTCATTGTGAGTTTGACATATGTGTTCATATATGTGTGTTTATCTGTAGCATCTTTTTCTTTAACTTGAACCTTAAACATCAGGGCTAGGGACTGCCTTGCTATTACTTTGGCTTTTTGTGGAGTGGTTAAAAGTCAGGAGCTCTGCCCCCGTGTGTGTTAACCCATCTGAATCTTGGTTTATCTCTCCCGGCAGCAGAAGATCTTCCTGGTAAGTGGGTCCAGTACCAACAGCTTCTCTCTGGCACTCATTCTTTGCTCTGTCTGGGGACCAAGAATGTTAGGACCCTAAACCCCTGCTGTTACCCTCTCCCCAGAATGCCTGTTCATGTGGCCCTGGCCTGGCTTCTGCTTGAGCTCATCCCTTCATAAGCAGGAACTTAAAGGACTTGGTGTTGGCCCAAAAGGGCCCCTAGTATTTTCGGAAGTTTGATGGTAGCGATTCAGGTTATTTTATGACCTAGTGCAGGCTCCTCTGGGATCTCCTCACCGTCCTCTCGTAGGAGTCTCAGAATGGACTCTTTGGACACCTTGCACATGGCCTTTCTCATTGTACTGGATGAGCTGCCAGGGTGTGGACAGGCATAAACTGAGTGCCCAGCCCCACGTGGGTTTCTGAGGCCTGCCTACTTGTGACCATCCCTCCTTCAGGGAACTTGCTGACTTCCTGGGAGACAGGGCACATTCCTTAGACAGGACATGGCTGGAGGACTGTTCCCCACTCAAGAGCTGGAGGAGATAAAAGGTGGGAAGGTCAGTGTTTGCCACACAGACAACAGGCCCTCCTTTTCCTGCAAATGTGAGTGAGTGGAGGAAGGAGAGGGCTGAGAGAGAGACATTACAGCCTCCTCTATGCTCACCCAATTCCCCTGTTTAGCAGCGTCTTTTGAATAAAGGTCACTTAGTATGTATTGATTTTTAGGGATTGTGCCTTGATTTGACCTCTAGGAAATCTAAGTTTGGGTTTCCAATGTGGGGAGGGGAAGGGCAGGAGAGGTCTAGTGCATTTTGTTCATCAATAATACATTACTGACATTTCCCCCCAGAGCAGCCTCGGTACCTTCTGATTTTAGCATTGGTATGTCCTTGGGATATAGAGGGCGCCATGATAATTATACCCACCTTACAGAAAGGCCCGAGAACCTGACAGAAACACACACAGTGGGGTCAGCACGAGGGCCAGAGCCTCTGCCTCGCAACTCCAGGCAGAGGTAGACACCTTCTCCTCCAGTCTGTGCCCTGGAGAGGCAAGGTTTCAGCTCCCTGCTCCCCTAAGCTCTCCTGTCGGGTGAGCCTTGGCATCTGGGTCAAGCCAGAGGCCTTGGTGGGGATCCATTAAGAAGGACCTTGCTTGGCAAGTTGTTTCTTACATGGTCTCTTCCTTTCTCCCCACCCAGGAAGAGGAGTTCATCGACTGGTGGAGCAAATTCTTTGCCTCAATAGGGGAGAACGAAAAGTGTGGCTCCTATTTGGAGAAGGATTTTGACACTCTAAAGGTGAGGTCTCGCTCCCAAGATGGGATTCTCTTCAGGCCTGCCGTCACTGGGCACCTGGGATGGGCAGAGGGAGATACAGCAGAAAGATAATGTGTGTGTGTGTGTGTGTGTGTGTGTGTGGTTGGGACTCTTGATGAACTAATTGGAATGAGAAAGCTCATCCACCTATTTGGACCAAAAAGTCAATGTGGGCTGGGATAACTAAGAAAGTATTTTGGTACCTGTGATACTTGAAGTATTTGCAGGTAAAATGATGCTTGAGTTTTGCCTTAAAAATGCCCCTTCAGACCCCAAAAATATGCAGGAGGAAGATACATGGTATGGGTGGTCCTCTGACAGATTTTCAAAAGGCTAAAAATGAGTAAGCCTATAAAGCATTAATTGTTAACATTGGAGATGGGTACTTAGGGATTTGTAGTACTATCTGATCTCTTCTAGTGTTGTTCGAACTTTCCTATAATAGAAAATTTGTATTGAAATAAAAAGTGGAATCAATCTGAGAAAGTACCTGTGGCCTCTGAATATAAAAATATGGTGAAACCTTGTCTCTGGATAAAAACCAGGGCTAATCAGCCAAATTCTGGTATTTTAAGGAAGTTCTAACAATGCGATCACTCTTTTAAAAAGTGGATTCCTTTTTAAAATGATGACCAAAAGTGACTCAAAAATCACTGCCCAAAGGAGTTGCAAGTTTCCTGTATAGGGTTACCAGATAAAACCCAGGATGTCAGGTTAAATTTCAGATAATGATGGATGATTTTTAAGAACCATTTGTGTTCTTGTGTGGGACATACTTAACTAGAAAGTATTTTTTATTTATCTAAAATTAAAATATAACTATGTGCCCTATATTTTCACTTACTTCTTTTGAATGTAAATGAGAAAGATTCTGTGCCCCACGATTACCCACAGGCATGGACAGGAGAGAACAAATGGTGGGTGAAGACTGTCACATGCATGAGACGGGTCCCCAGGATCTTAAAGGGGAAGGAATAAGTGAGGGTCCAGGGTAGTTGGGTGGCCTGGTCTTTCAGCTGATTTTTCTGCCTGAGAGTCTTTGGTGGGGACTCTGAAGGGTGGTTTCACGAGGTGGCAAATGTCAAGTCTGATGTGTTAGAGGCTGCCTGATGAATTGTGCCTGGAGACCTGGCAGCTCAGAGATTAGATGACAGGCAGCAACAGTGGCTCCCCCAGCAGTAAGCTCTTCATTGACTTCACAGCTGGGTATGTGAGGTTGGGCAAAGGGACAGGACTATTTGTGTACCAGGAAGAAGGTTCAACACAGTAGGTCTGGCATGTGGTACTGTGGCCTTGCCAAAAAATGAGACAAACCAAGCAAGAATGAGGACTGCTGCCAGGGTGGCCCGTGGCCCTGGCCCCTCGCTGCTCCCTAGGATGCTGGATGCTGAATTGGCACCCAGCCCTCTTGCTTGACCTCTCTGAGAAGATCTCCAAACAGCATCCAAGTGAAAATAGCCTGTCCAAAGCAAAAAGGCATTCCAACTATTTATGGGGGAAAAACTAGACTTAGAAGGAAGTCCTTTAAGGATAAGTAAATAGAAGAAAGCCAGCATCACCAGCATGGGTCTTTGAAAAATAGCCTGTAGCATAATGGAGAGAACAGAGTATACAACAAGTGGAGAAAAACTCATTTTGGAATTTACTAGCATAGGGCAAAAACCAATGCATAGTCTTAAATAGCAAAACGAAAACAAAAGATATAACAAAGCATTTAAAACAAATTATAGAAAAAAAAAACAGTAGAAAAAGAGCAATACAGATTGGTTTTCCTAATAAACAAAAATGGATTAAACTCTCCTATTAAGTGAAAAGGACTCTTAGACTATATCAAAAGTTGAAATTCATCACACTGTTTTTTTTTAAATATCTATTTTTTTAGTTGTAGTTGGACACAATACCTTTATTCCACTCATTTATTTTTATGTGGTACTGAGGATCGAACCCAGGGCCCTGTGTGTGCTAGGCAAGTGTTCTACCGCTGAGCCACAACCCCAGCCCCCATCACACTGTCCCTTTATGAGATGTGTCTAAAATGTACAACTTAGAATGATTAAAAAATGCTTTGGCAACCAATGTTTTGGCTACAAATACAATTTCAGGTAAGAATGAACAAAGGGGAAGCAGGTAGAACTAAAGTAAAAAGCAAAGAAAAAAAAGAGTTTTATAGAAATAAAAAGATACATTTCAATGAGAAGGCACCCAATGCTTAGAAATATTTGAGCAAAAATGGACAGGGATATATAAGCAATTACTTCAGACAGATAAAACACAGAAATTAAAATTGAAGTGAGGGATTTTAATATATATTACTTTTTGATCAGTAAAAAAATAAATAAGAAAATAAAAAATCTGAGTAACTGGGTAAGATGTTTTAAAGTTACGTCAAGTTAATGTTGCATCTTTACATGAAGTCACAGTTGTAGCTTTAAAATAGAAAATAAAAGTCATAAAAATTAGAGAATACATTTTTTCTAATGCTCAGAGAATGCTTACAAAGTTTGATTACATATTAGTTTAGTAATATGTTCCCCAAAGCAGATATCATACAAGAGAGCTTAAAATAAAATGAGAAATTAATAACAAAAGTTTAAAAAGAAAGTTAAACCAGTTTGAAATTTTAAAAAGTATTTTATTAGGACTTCCAGTACGAACATGACTGCATAAATCAGCATTTTTTCCCTTTTCTCTTGGAAATCATTCAAACCCACAAAATCCATTTTTTTTTACCAGAAAAGTTGGAAACAAATACAAGTAGCAGACTCCAAAATATAAGTAAGGGCTGCCCAAGGACAACTGAGATTGGGTAGAGACCCACTTAGCAGTAAATGAAGAGAAGATGCATCGAGGAGGATGAAAGCGCATAGGGGTAGCAGATCCCAGTGAAAATATCCTTCCAAATGGAAGAATGCTGATAATTATTTAAGATGGGTGATGAGTACATGGGAGTTTGTTATCTATTTGTTTTTACTTCTGTGTGCTTGGAAATTTTTTATAATAAGTAGTTTTAAAATATGGTTCTTAGAATTGAGGTTGCACTGTGAAATATGAAAGTTAATCCCCTGTTTGCAACACTGGAGCTTTGGAGACAGGATCAAAGTGATGACAGAAGCCTCCTTAGACTGGTTTGGTTCTGAGAAGCAGAGATGATGGAGCTACATGAGGATCACCCAGATGAGCCATAGTTGCAGGAAGCAGTCTGCCTCTGTGGTAGGAACAAAGGAAGTAGCTGGTCCAGAAAAATCCGACCTACTTAGTGACGAATAATAATAAAATAAATGGTATAGCATTAATTTAAAAATTCTGGGTGGGGGAAAGGAGGGGAAAATAGAAATCAAATTTAGCAATGAAAGAGGATATATACCCACTGAAAAGTTTTGCCAAGGAGCAGAAGTGATAGAACATTTTTCTGTGAGCTTTATAGAAATGGGGCTGTTAGAAAGCAAAGTAAGGGATGATGAGATGAGTGGAGAGGAGCTGTGAGTGGTAGGACTCAGGAAAAAGGAAGACGAAACATGAAATTGGAAGGAGCAGAGGGCAGCATGGACACATGGGAAACACACTCAGGGGTGTAGAGGACAGAATGACCAAAATGACCAAAACAAGCAAATTATGGAAAAGGAAAAATGTGAAAAAGGAAAAAGAGAAAATGGCAGATATTGAAGTCAAAGAAAAGAGGCCCAACATTTGCATAATTGGCCCCTCTGAAGATGATAACCAAAACAGTGAAGCCAAACAAGTAAACATAATAATTTAATCCAACGTCACTGGAATGAAGGAATGTTGAATATACATTTTGTAAAGGTCCACTGTGTATTAGGAAAAATGGACCCAGCTTGGTCAACTCTGAGACATATACTAGAGTAATTACTGTACTTCAGAGTTCTTTGGGTAGTCATAGCTCTTTCTCATTCCATAGGGTAGAGGAGAAATAAATCAAGATGATTTCAGTTCTCTATAACCTTCAAAATCTTACTGTAAAGCACCATATATAGGATCATCAAAGAAATGCAGGGTGACCTGAGGATTTTACATTCAGCAAAGCTGCCCTCAGGCAAAACTACAGACAGCTGGGTGTGTGTCTTCAGGAACTGAGTTAATATAATTCCTACGAGCCCAGCTTGACAGAACTCTCAGAGATGAGCTTTAGCCAGCGAGGCGACCAGAGCAGAAGGACTGTGCGTATCCCATTTTACCTTAGAACCCAAAGGAAAACAAACGGAAGGCTTAGGCTCAGAAGACAATGTAGATACCACATGATATGGTAAATGCAGAATAGACTGAAAATGTAGAAATGATAAAACTGACAAAAAGTCAGTGGAGAAGGAGGAAAGAAGGTGAGACGTAGAGTAAGGACACTAATTGCTATATTACAAAATGAATGGAGTGGAGAGATTAAAAAATTTGCAGATCACAACATAGGACTATAAGCAAATTATGACCAAATAGTAAAAGGTAATCATTAAGAAGAAAATGTTGCCTAAAACTAGGTAATAGAGAGGGAGAAGGAGGAATATAAAGTTTAACCCACAAACACTGTCTCTAAAGACATAGAGGACTAATTATTATTAGTATGTATACATTTATAATACCAGAATGGAAACTCAGGTTATCCTAGATACCAGAAGACACACACACACACACACACACACACACACACACACACACATATACATGTATTGTGCAGCTAGAGATTTCTAAAAAACCTATGAAACTAGAAAATTCCATGGCTAGCTCAATATAAAAACAAAGGTATAACTCAGACTACATATCACTACCTGTAACATCAACTGCTTATTATGAAATTTAAATTTGATCTCAAAAAAAAAAAAATCTCTGTTAAATCAGACCTCAAAACAAAATCTAACTCTAAGACAAAGAGATTTATAAAGAGTGAAAAATAAAAAATTGGCAATATGTGTACCAGGCAGATGTAAATGAAAAGATAGCAGAAGTCATGATGTTAAAGTTTTCAGGTTCCTAAGATTGAACAAGACAAAAGTTGGCAATTTATGGCGCTCAGTGGGAACAAGTTCAAGATAGAACAGTAATGAGAATGTCTACGTGTGAAGCAAGACAACGTCATCAGCTACAAAACAGAAAGTACAGGAGGTGGAAGAAGCAATAGAAGCATATTGAAAAGTAGAGAGAGATTTTAATCCACCTCTATCAGTATATGTCAGATCAAGGGGACAAAAATGTGAGAGGATACAAAAGCCCTGGCATAATTATTAACCCAATTGAATTTGGAAGCCTTAAAATAAAGACCACACCTGTGGCACAATTACAAAATAATAAGTATGTAACAGGCCACAGAGAGAATCTTAAATTGAAAAAAAAAAAAGATGCTATCACAGACACCCGTTTTCTGATTACAATGCTGTAAAAATTAGAAATTAGCAACAAGATCAAACGTCCTCACGGCCTCTTCTATATGGATAATTAAAAAATACAAACCTTCTATTAATAATTTTTGAGGGAAAGAGAAAATACAAACCAAAGGTGCAGAATATCTAGGAAAGAATGATAAAATACTAGACAGTAAAACTTACTCCTTATAGCTAAAGCAGCTTTCAGAGTACATTTACAGCCTTCAGAACTTAGGTTAATTATAAAAGAATAAAAACTAAACATCCAATTCTGAACCCAAATTATAAAAAAAAAACCTGTAATTACACAATGCCAAGAAAATTAAGATGAAAATATTATCTATCAATACAAATAGGGCACTGCCAAGATAGTGGCAAGGAGAGGCAGTTTTGAGGCAGTAAATATTTTAATTATCATGAAAGAAAGAATAAAGTGGATATAATAATAATAATACATTATTATAATTTAATAATTATTATAAATTTATTATTTAATAATTATGATTTATTGTCTCTGACTTAAAGAAGTCAGAGATAATAATGATAATACATTAAAACACAAAGAAAATATAAAAGCAGAAATGAGAAACTAAGAAAAAATGATAGAACTGAAAAATCTGAGAACTGATCCTTAAATTGAAATGAATCAGTTACATGAACATCTCTCCAGCTGATTCAATAAGAGATGTAGAGAAAAACAAGCCAAAATCCGTAATGGAAGTAGGGACATAGTGATTATAATGGAGAATTAGAACAGTTCAGGAGAATTTTAAGTTCTATGGAGGGCCCTTCCTGTCTGTGGATTTCACATCTGCAGACTCAACCAATCTCGGATGAAAAATATTTGAGAAAAATTTGTCTTTACTGAACATGTACAGACTTTTCCTCCTGTCGTTATTCTCTAAACAATGAATAAGTAGTTGTTATAACTACTTACATAGCATTTACATTGTATTAGGTATTATAAGAGGATGGTGTAACTATGCTGAAAGATGTGAGTAGGTTAAATGAAAATACTATGCCATTTTATTTTATTTATTTTAATTTATTTTTTGGTACCAGGGATTAAACTCAGGGGCACTCGACTACCAAGCGACATCCCCAGCCCTATTTTGTATTTTATTTAGAGACAGGGTCTCATTGAGTTGCTTAGCGCCTTGCTAAATTGCTGAGGCTGGCTTTGAACTCGCAATCCTCCTGCTTCAGCCTCCCCAGTTGCTGGGATTACAGGCATGTGCTGCTGTGCCCAGCCTATGCCATTTTATATAAGGCACTTGAGCATTTACAGGTTTGGGATATTTCCATACTAATAAGATTGAAAATCTCATTGAAATGAGTTAATTTGAAGGCAAAGAGAAATACTAGGACTGTCTCAAGAAGGAACAGAAAACTATGAAAGAAACAGGGAAATTATCAGAGAATCATCTCCCAAGAAAGAGCCACAATCAGGGGATTTAAAGAGGCAATTTCTTAAATATTAAAAAAATAAATAATTCCTATGATACATACACTATTCCACAGCAGAAAAAGAATTAAAAGTAAAAAATCTTGGTTTTTTTATAGAGCTAGAATTGCTTTACTACCAAAATCTGATAAAGCCCACTCATACATATAAATCTCATTTATGAAATGAATATATGTACAAAATCTTAAATAAGACCAAAGGGAACCAAATCACATATTAAAATAAAAAGTCATGCATGATAGTGAAATTGACTTTATGGTAAAAATAAGGAGAGGTCAATATTAGGAAATCATTAATAATATCCATCTTATTGAAAGGTAAAATTAACTGAGACTCAATAGATATAGAAAAGCATTTGGTAAGATTCAGGAGCTACTGTTGATTCTTTGGAATGAGTCACATATCGGAAATAAGAAGGAGTTTCCTCAATGTTAGAATATATCTCAAACCAACAGCCAGCATTCAGCTTCATGACTTCTGCAGGGCTCTATCCCTAGAAATTAGGCTTCTGTTTCCAAAGAATGTTCCTTAAGTGCATTTGTCTGGGGCGAGGGTTCATAGCTTATTGATTAGTGATCACTGAAGTCTTGTGTGACTCAATATAGGCCTATAGGGAAGCTCTGGGGACATCCCTTTTGACAGAGACAAGAAAAGACTCACCATGACCACATACATTGTTCTAACCATGTGTATTCTAACCATTTCCGTGTGGACAAAAAGAAATAGGTCACTCATTTTAGAAAGGAGGAGGCAATTATCATTACCATCATGTGTGAAGGATTTGCTTGACCCCCTGAAAAGAATCTGCTAAGTTAGAATCACTAGGAGAACCCAGGAAGATGGCAGCAACTGTTTAGAAAATCTAGTGAAAGAAAGGTTCACATTTGCAATACCAATGAAACATTTATCTTAGCTAGGAATAAACTTAATGAAAAGCATGTAGGCCCTATATGAGGATAACTAGAAAATAAGTTTTGAATAAATTCAGTATCAGATTATATCTCTGGATTAAAAAAACTAATACTGAAAAGATCTTGATTCCTTCCTCCAAAATTAATTTTAAGTTTAATGTGAGTCTAATAAAAATTCCAAGAAGCATTTGTTTAGAACTATACTTAATGTTCCAAAATTTCATCTGGAAGGACTTCAGAATATGGAGCCGCGGTAATTAGACATAGTGTTAGTGAGGAGTAGACAGAATGATAGAGTAGAATAGAAAGATATCACAACCCGCAGGATGTGTGATCACTTAGTGTGTGATACAAGTCACTGTGAAAAGGAGGAACAGTTTAAACAAATAAGACCTTAGACAATTGCATAACCATTTGGTGAAAAAGAATTTGAATTCTTCCCTCACACTGTGTACGAAGTTGAATTGAGTGCTTGTTCCTGCTGAAAGAAGAAGATACTCGGAGCCTAATTTGAAAGGCAGAAGCTGTAAGGAAAAAGCTGTGTAGAAATTTCTGGAATGGCTAAGAAAACAAACAAATGGAGCACACAAACACACACAAACATGACATCAACACATACAAACATAAACATACCATAAAAATATCACACACATATCATAAACACGATTGAACAGCAAGTGATCAACTGGGACGAGATATCTGTATCATGTTTGCTAGACCAGTGGTTAATATCCTCTACATACAAAGAGGCCTTTCAAATTACTACAAATCAGAAAACAGACACCAGGAGATGGAAAAAGGATAAATAACAAGGATGAGCAGTTCATAAAGAAGAAATACAAAGGGCTAATAAACCCATACAGGTTTTTCCAGTGGTCAAATAAATGTGAGTTAAAAATTTAATATAGCATCTTTCATCTATCAAATTAGCAAATTAACATCTATCAAAATTAACAAACGTTTAAGTGATAGTATAAGTCCAGAATATGATACATTTGCACCTGTAGTTGGAGGAACGAGTCTAGACAATTTTTCCAGAGGGCAACTTGACTGTGCTCATCAAAGTTCTTAAAACATTCATATGTTTTGACCAGGAATTCTTTTTCTAGAACCTTACCATAGAGACACATTTAAATGAATACACAAAGCATATGGGTAACAGTTTTCAAACTCCTGTAATTTATAAGTCATTTTTTAAAAATAAGATTGAACAATTGCAAAACTAAATGTTGGCTATAACTTATGGTACATTAATACATTTTGATGTTATATTGCCATTAATGGGGGTCATATAGAAGTATATTTTTCACCTATAAAGATATTCATGGAACATTGTTAGGATAAAAAAAAAGTTAACAACACAATTTATTTCCTGGAACTGCATTTTGGGAAGAAAAAAATTCCAATAAAAAATATTAAGAAAATATTCAAAAGGACACATACCAATTTTTCATCACATAACTATTATTTGGGGGATTTTAAGTGTTATTAATTTTTCATATTTGATTATAATTTCTAATTTTTAATATTGCTATCACTTGCATAATTAAAATATTACTTGGAAGAGAGAATTTGAGCTGGCCCAAAATGAGAAATAATATTTTGAAAGATGAGAGAGCAACTGATGTAACTTTACTGTTAATTTCAGTTTTAATCAATTCAGCATGTCTACCTGTAAACATATCAATATTACTACTATCATCTTTATCATCTGAAAAAAATACATTTTCATTTATCCCTTATCAATTTCAAAAAATTTTTCTAGCAAATAATCATTATTGGCTATTTGAGAGCAGACAAATAAATAATAGATTTAACAAATTTAAGCTGGTGCTCAGCAGGTCTGCTTGGCTTAATATTTGATGCCATCCTCATTGGACATTCTGAACAGGGGTTCATTTTTACTTGAAAAGCTGATCTGTTAATTTTCCAGAGTTCTGACTCTGTCTACAAATAAATTTAACTTTTTATATGTTTGTAAGCTTATCTCCTTTTTTTTGAAATATTTATTTAGTTGTAGATGAACACACAGTATCTTTATTTATTTTTATGTGGTGCTGAGGATCGAACCCAGTGCCTCACAGGTGTGAGTCAAGCACTTTACCACTGAGCTACAGCCTCAGCCCCAAGCTTATCTTCTTTAAAAAATGCACCAATCATTTTCTGTGATGATGCTCAAATATTTGGAATATTAATTCAAACACTCGCTTCTATAATGGACTGAACCAATGTCTTCCCTCTTGCTCCCTCTCCTGGGGTTTTCGTTCCATCTCTGACTTTTCCCCCATTTCTTTCTCTTCTTCTTGGTTCCTCTGCACCTCTCCCATCTTGCCCTTCTCTTTGTCTGTGTTCCTTTATTTGTTTTGGTCCTCACTCACTTTCTTCTTCTCTGTTCCTTCTCTTTCTTTCTCTACTTTCATACTATTGTGTGTTCCCTTCTTTTCCCATTTCCTCTTCCTTTGCTGTCCCTCTGTTTGCTCTCCCTTGTCCCCCTATATGACAGGTCTATGACACATCACTGGAGAATGTGGAGGCTTTTGAAGGCCTGTCCGACTTTTGCAACACCTTCAAGCTCTACCGGGGCAAGACTCAGGAGGAGACAGAAGATCCATCTGTCATTGGGGAATTTAAGGTAAGTCCCTGAGGATGTGTCCCTGGGTCAGCCTAAGTGAAGAAGGGGGTGGAGCAGTAACTGCAGTGGTGACCATGGTGCTGATGTTGGTGACCACATGGGTGGTGGAAGTAGTGATGCTCCTGATGGTGGTAATGGGGCGGCATTGGGCTGGGTGAAGTTCATGTGATGATTCTCCTAGAGATGAGAGCAATGGTCATAATGGTTATCGTGTTGGTGACAATGCTAAAAATCAAAATTAACCTCTCATTCTTTTCAGGGCCTCTTCAAAATTTATCCCCTCCCAGAAGATCCAGCCATCCCCATGCCCCCAAGACAGTTCCACCAGCTGGCTGCCCAAGGGCCCCAGGAGTGCTTGGTCCGTATTTACATTGTCCGAGCATTTGGCCTGCAGCCCAAGGACCCCAATGGGAAGGTAACTTTCCTAGAGCACTCAGAATGGCAGGCATGACTACAAATGGCCACAGGAGTCTGGACATGGTCTCTGCCTCAGGGAGTCACAGTAGGCTGGGGAAACCAGAAAAACCCATGCAGAACTGAGAAGTCACTGGATGGAGTTTTTGTCAAGGACCAAAATGTAGGAGGTCAGAGAAGGGCAAAGTTGGCACAGGACTTTGGAAATAAGTAGAAGTTTTTGGGGAAGGAATAGGATTCTTAAGTACAGAAGGAATTTTGATAGGTCAGGAGGGAGAAGAAAGTAGTATTTTAAGAGAAGTCAAAAGCACAGGCAAAGGTTTGAAATGGGAGGGCTTGGTCCATGGGCAATTAGGATGCGACATAAGGATCAGTGTGGCGAAGGTGTAGCTGGAGGCTGGGATTTGCAGGGCATCCGTGGTGGGAAGGAAGGAACGAAGGAGGGAGGAGCAGGTTTGGTAACTGCTGTGCCCAGCTGTGGTGGAGCTGGAGGTAGAAGGAAAACCAGGAATGCTCGAGGTGCCTTTATTTAACATTCTGGTGTTTTGTTCATCATGGATTATTGGCATTGGTTTTAATTTTCAAAATACTGCACTGAAGTATTATTTATCTTGATTCCTGAGTTTTGGGGCCCTCCCTTAAATTGTGTGCCTAAGGCAAGAGACTCAGCTGTCTCACCCTAATCCTGGCCAGAGATGGAAGAAGGAGATTTGAAGGAGGGAAGGAGTCCCAGAGTCAAAGGGAGACAGTAAACTGGGTGACAGAGGAAAGCTGGAAAGAGAGAGGAAAGCTGAGAGGCAGGAGCGGTCCTTTCTTACCTCCTTTCACAGGTTCAGGCCTCCTGTGTGTCCTTGAGGCTGTGGGGAGGGGCTCAGCATTCTCCTCCTGCTGCCTGGCCTCTCAGGGCTGGGAGGTCAGATGATCCTCAGCCTTGGCACCACAGATGGCCTCCAGGATGTGGCCGGGTTGGCTTATGTCCTTCACACCTTCTCAAGCCAGACTTGCCCTGGGCCTTCTCTGGCCGGGCTGTTCCTGGAGGATAGCTGTAGGACTGCTGTTGCTTTTGGGCCATATCCAGGAGATCGGCTTGGGCCAGTCTTGGTGGAGAAAGTGGGACCATCTCTCCCCCTTTCCATCTGCTTAAGCAGCAGTCACAGAGAGGACCCCAGCCTGGCCTAGTCCCACATAGAATCCAGTCTGTCGTGTGTGCGAGCCTGGGGGCTGGGCCCTGCCTCCCCCAGCCTCTCCCAGTGGGGCGACGGATCAGGAGTAAGGAAGACTCAGGTGCCCCACTCCCGCTGCAGGGGCTGAGGCTAGAGGCTGTGTCAGGGGCCATGTGGTTTAGGGTGGGTCTCCTGGCCTGGCAGAACCCAGTCCACATCACAGCCTCCTAATGGCTGGCCCCCTCACCCCATCCGGAGGCAGGGGACTCAAGAAGCCCCCAAAGACACATTGGGAGAATGATTTCACTTCAGTGTCTCTGTGTTGTCCTTCAGTGTGATCCTTACATCAAGATCTCCATTGGGAAGAAATCTGTGAGTGACCAGGATAACTATATCCCCTGCACTCTGGAGCCTGTATTTGGAAAGTAAGTGGGGAGCAGCTGGGTCCCAGGCTGCAGAAGCCAGTCTGGATACCCCACAGACCAGTGGGCAGATGGGGCTGCTGCTGGGCAGTTCTTTTCTCCTGGGGCATAACTGTATTCCCTAAATCTTGCAATTGGTGGGTGTAATCTGAGCTAGCTCTCAGTGAGCCAAGGGCTGGAGTCCCAGCAGAAGCCCCTAGTTAACACACTTAACGATTGCCTAGATCAGAAATCTGCATGGAAGCTCAGAAGATAGATCGGTTAATTCCTTTTTGCATAAACTTTTTCTTTGGATTTACAGAAAAGTGACAGAGAGGATACCGATTGCATATAACTTTAGTCCTACTTTCTATCTTACCTTTGCCCAAATGAGGACATGACATCAGTGCGATGCTACCCACTAAACCCTGGACTTTATTGGCTCTCACCAGTTTTCCACTAATGTCCTTTTATTCTCCTTTTCTGGTCCAATGGACCATGCTTCACTCAATGATTTCTCTTTTAGTGCCCCACATGTGTCTGCCGTGGGTAGCTAGGGGAAGAATGTAGACCCGAGATAGTAACTGACTCTAGAACAAGAACAATAGAAGGAAGACTCAGTGCCCGTGCTGTGGAAGCAGCTTCTGGGCATCCTGAAATCCTGAATCGCTGCTTGGTTGTGAGCTTTTTTAGGTTGACAGCTGGTGGCTGTCTCTCTAGCACCTACAGAAGCAGCCTCTTCTGATAGAGTCAAGTGACATATTGAATTCATACCTAGTATCCGTTTGGTTAGTTGTTATCATTTAGCCTGTGACCAAGACTCTGTCAGCCTGGGGAAATGCAGATTTTGAAGGGCAAACGGATCTGGTCAGCAATGAGTCACCACCAGGCTGGGACTGGAGGGAAGCTGGAGGGTGCAGAGGGCAGCGCTGTTTGCTGAGCCCCAGTGGCTGGCACAGGGCTGTGGCTAGTGGTAACAGGCAGTGGATGGGCCTGTCCCACAATGTGTGTGCACCCAGGGCAGGTTGGAGAATACACTTCTCTCACTCCCATCTCCCTCCAAATCATGCCTGAAGGCTGGTGTGCCTGGTGCTTCTTGCTCCCTCAGATCCCAGCAGAAATACTCTTTACAACCCTTGAGATAATCAAACACAGCTTTGATGTCTGACAGTGCCCTTCCCTGATGGATGTTGTGGTAGGAACATGGCTTTTCTGCCCACTTTAAGTTCTATCTATCTATCTATCTATCTACCCACCCACCTACCTACATTCCTACCCACCCACCCATCCATCCATCCATCCACTCACCCACCCATCCATCCATGCATCCTAGAGACTGAATCCAGGGTGTTTTACCACTGAGCTGTACACCCAGTTCTTTAATTTTTTACTGTGAGCAGGGTCTTGCTGAGTTGCCAAGGCTGGCCTCGAACTTGTGATCCTCAGCCTCCCAAGTGCGGCATTACAGGCATGAGCCACTGTGCCCTGCTAAGCTCAGCCACTTTAAGAAAGCCACAAACTCACAGCCATAGGGGTGAAGCTACTATGCTCATCCATGTTTAACCCTAAACACCCTGATGGTGCTAGGGGAGTATTTTCCTGTTCAAGCTACTCTTTGGGTTCCCCAGATGCAGTGTGTGGGTGAGCGTGTGGAGGGTCTCTGCCTGTCCCCTTGCCCTGCTTAGTTTTTCTTCCCCTCCACTGTGGCTGGGGAGCGCAGGTCAGGGGAAGGGTCTGTTCCACGTGCCAGCTGCCCTTGTTGTTCAGCTGCTCTCTGGGTGGCAAATATTTTGAGCCAGTTTATTTTCCTGTGGGTGCTTTCAAGAGGCTCTTAGAGACCCTCTGAGCCTCTTTCTCTCCTCTTGGGATGTGGGAGATGCTGCCTCCCTGAGCTGAATGTCTCCTACCCCCTGGTCCTCAGATGGCCTGGTTCTAAGATGGCCCCCTCCACAGTCTCTGGCTGTTGGAACCCTGGGAGGTCCTTTGGGGCAGGATTCAGAGCAGATCCAGTCTGGCCTTGAGGCAACCCCCTCCTCTGTGAGATGCAATTGGGTCCCTTGCTCAGCTGTGGACGGGAGAGCAGTACCTCCAGATGGGGCCCCGCCTCCTCCTCTCTGCAGAGTTAGCGTCCTGAGTGTGAGTTAGGCCGTGGGCTGTGCCTCCCACTCCAGGGAACTCATTTCAAGGGGAAGAGGTAGAATACCTCCACCTTGACCCAGGTGGTGGCCAGGGGCTCAGACCCTGCAGGAGCTCCTCTCCCCAAAAAAATCTGCTCAAAAATCCTTTTTCCATTCTGCCCTAGAAGTTGGTGTGCTGCCCTACGTGCCCAGAGAGTGGGTCCTGGGCCAGCCCCTTGGTAAATGCCAGAGCTCTGGCTCCTGGCTTTGGAGTTTGACATCTCCTGTCTCCTGGTGGTGTAGTGGGAGCTTCAATTTTAACTTTCTGTTCCACTTCATTCATTCATTCTGGGGGCTGCCAGGCGGGTACCTGTTCAACCCAGTTTATAAGGGACACACACACACACACACACACACACACACACACACACACACCCTCACCCTCTCAGACAAGCTCTGTACAGAGTCTTATGGGTGATGTGCTCTATGAGTGAGTGACAGGAGACTGGAGAAGGGTGGACTTTTGAGCTCCTGCCCTCGTCCTGCTCCTCGATGGGTCTGTTGACATCAGGGGGCTGGCAGTGTCCTGAAGTCCACCCCTCCTGCAGGATGTTTGAGCTGACCTGCACTTTGCCTCTGGAGAAGGACCTGAAGATCACCGTCTACGACTATGACCTCCTCTCCAAGGATGAGAAGATTGGGGAGACAGTCATTGACCTGGAGAACAGGCTGCTGTCCAAGTTTGGGGCCCGCTGTGGACTCCCGCAGACCTACTGTGTGTACGTGCTTAGGGCTGGTTGCTTCTCTCACAACCAGTCACCCTGTCTATTGAGCTTTTCTGTGTGTCCACCTTGGGCTTAGCACTTCCCAGGTGTTCTCCCCTTGAGCTCAATGGGGGCCTTGACTTCACTTAACAGATGAGGAGACTAAGGTGCAATAAGGCCCGTGGCTTATGAGTGGTGTGCTTAGGATTTGAACCTGTTCATCTGACTCTAAGGACCTGCCTCTTGTTTATATTGTTATAACCCAGTTCTCTGATATACCATGGAGGCCTGCAGAGAACTGGGCACCTGGGAAGAGATGAAGAGGGAAGGAGGAAGAGGAGGAAAGGAGATGTCAGTGGGCTTCCACTGGGCCTTGCGGGGAACTCTGGGATGGTCTGTCAGGGGACTCGCAGGTGGATGGTACCTCTTCCCACCATCTTGAGTCTTGTTTGGGTCTGATTCTCTAACTCAGGAAATTGGAAACATCTAAGTACCAATTCCATGGGTACTTAATCCTTTGCCTCTTGGTCCTCCGTTTTTCCATCTAGAAAATGATGCAAGTGGAGGGTGGGTGATGCTGTCTGGGGGTTTCACAGATCATTACCGACCCTTCTGCCCCATTCAATGTCCTTGGAGTGTCTCATCTTTGCCTTGTACTTGGGCTTCAGCTCTGGACCGAACCAATGGAGGGACCAGCTCCGCCCCTCCCAGCTCCTCCACCTCTTCTGCCAGCAGCACAGGGTCAAGGCCCCCGTGTACCGGACGGACTCTGTGACCTTTCAGGATAAAGAATATACCATTGAGGAGATCGGTGAGCTGTCCCGTGACCCCCAAACCACGCCGAGCCTCCCTCTCTCTCTTCTCCTCTTTCTTCAGGTTTTCCCCTGTTGTAAAGGCTCAGGTGGACATGGTCCACGTCAGCAGGGCGAGGGCTTGGGTTTCTCTAGGGCAGCGCAGATGCACTAAGCTTACCCTTGGTGTTTTAGGTCCACTGTGTAGCCATGACACCGTTGTGAAAATCAGAGGTCAGGGTGGGGTCAAGGTCAGTGGTCAGGGTCAGAGCTCTGTCCAAGGCCATGTTGGAGCTTATCTGAGGGCAAGGATAGGAGTGAGTCTGAAGCCAGGGTCAGGGTCAGGGTCAGAGATAGGATTCATCTTCTGGCTTTGGTAATTAGACTTTGTTCAGAGTTTGGGGGACATCCATCTCTGAGAAAAAATATTCTACTTGAATTGCAGCAGCCCACCAGCTGGACCTTGATGCACCTTCTGAGTCCCTCTGGGTACCGTCCATGCACCTATGTCTCCAAAGGGCAGGCAGGAGGTCTGTCATTGCCCAACCCCTGCCCCCGGTTCTGCCTGATACTGATGGCTGAGATCCCCCCACATGCTCTCCATGTGTCTGGGATGCCACAGGCCTGCACTGCCCACCCAGAGCAGCTCAGCCTCCCCGGAGGTGTTTACAGGCCCAGCTGGCCCCCCGCCTCCTGCTTGTTTCAGAGGTGTTTGATGTCAGAGCTGGTGCTGAGGTTATAAAAGGGAAATGACAGCTTTGATGCCTCCCTGCCCAGGTCCCCCTCCTCCTCCTCGTTCTGTTTTCCTCACTCCCCCAGATTATGGCCGAGCCAGGCTCAGCCATCAGGCACCACCCCCCTTTTCCTATGGAGCGTGCATCTGATCTAGGGATAGTCTCATTTCCTCCAGTGGCCACTGTTGCTCTGTGAGCACATTTAGCACAGGGACCAGGGCTTGTGGGCATAAAATTGTGAGGTCCAACATCTGCCTGATTTTGCAGATGAGGCCATTGAGGCCAAAAGTGGTTAACAAACTGCCCAGAGTCACCCAGGCAGCTGGGAACAGAGCCGGATCACTGGCTCCTACAGGGACATTCTTCTTTCTTTGGGACCCCTATTAAGGTGGGCAGGGCAGGTCCAATGGGTGAACGTGTGCGTGTGTGTACGTGGCCACACCTGAATGCCCTGGGTGTGTACTTGTGGGTGTGTACGTGCATGTGGACCACCATCACTCCCAGACAGGCCTCTAGCACAGGGGCCTCCAAGTCCGTGTCTCTGGCTGGTAGGCCAGGCTTCTCAGGGTCCTGTTTCTGGTAATTTTTTGTCCTCTCTGGGGTAGAGGCTGGCAGGATCCCGAACCCACACCTGGGCCCAGTAGAGGAGCGCCTGGCTTTGCACGTTCTTCAGCAGCAGGGCCTGGTTCCCGAGCACGTGGAGTCACGGCCCCTCTACAGCCCTCTGCAGCCAGACATTGAACAGGTAGGACCTCAGCCTCTGGGTCCTGGAGTCCTTGAGCCCTAGACCCCACCCCAAGGTCAGCATGAACACCTAAAGGACCCACTGGAGACTCTGGGATTTGGCCAGTCCCTCTTTGACCCATTCCTTTGCAGTCTGAGTGGTCACCACTGGAACTAGGAGGGACCTCTAGGAACTGGCCTCCCTGGCCACCTCCAGCTCTCAGAGGTGGGGGGTGAATCCCAGCAACCCCTTTAGCCATGTGTAGGCCCAGCCTCTGACTTCAGTCCACCATTCTGGAGCCTCACTGTTCTACCCGGTCCTCAGGGTGTCTCCCTGCTCACTGCCATCTGTCAGAGGCTCAGTGTCAGATGCCCAGCCCTGTGCTGAGCTGCAGCTGGGTGTTCAGAGAGGGTTCCTAGTACCCTATGACAAAAGGGCAAAGAAAGCCATAGAGAGCATCCACAAGAGGGGCAGGGGAACCCTCCCATGCAGAAGGGTGGGGTGAGCCTGGAGGAGATGAGCCCAGAGCTGGGTTTGGAGGAAGCTAAGGGGAGAGAAGGTCACAGATGAGAAGGGGTCAGGGTGAGTCCTGGAGATGCCTTTGTCAGAAGCAGACTCTCTTTCCCTAGGTGGCTTGGTGACCAGCCTCCCCAAGGTAGTGCAAGGTCAGCACTGCAATCCCTGCCCCTTAAGATGGGGACAAAATTCACATTGGGCTTGCAGAGAGGGTGGGGCTGAGGGTGGGCAGGTGGAGGGGCTTCCTTTCCTGGAGACCTTCTGAGTCCCCTGACTAAACCTTGCTCTGTGCCCCCCACCATATTGCATAGACTACTCCCTAGCACACATCAGCCCCCCTGGGGAGCCTTCCAGGTTGGTGACCTGTGGGGAAGTTGGCTCACCTCTGCAGTGGACCCTGCAGTCCCTTGATTAGGGTCCCTTCCCCACAGGGCGGGAAGCCTCTTCCTGGAAGGGCCTGAGTTTTCTCTGTCCTGTTCCCCAAGTGCCTGGCACAGAGCAGCTGTGCCATGGCCGTTTGAATGTAAAGGCTGGTGGCAAAACAGGCTTGTATCTCACAGGGGAAGCTGCAGATGTGGATCGACCTGTTTCCCAAGGCCTTGGGGCGGCCTGGACCTCCCTTCAACATCACCCCACGGAGAGCCAGAAGGTGACTGACCCAACCCCAGGCTCCCAGCTAAGCTGGAGGAGGGAGGGTCGTGCTGGCTCTGGGTGGGAGCAGCAGGTTGCTCTTTGGCCAGGCTTTATGCGACTTGGGGCTCAGAGTCCAGCTCTCCTTTGGGTCTGGTCAAGTGTCCAGCAGGCATGTGTCAGGCCTTCCTGGATGAGCCAGCTGCTCAGCTCTGGTGGGAAATCTGAGTGGATTTGAGTCTTTCTCCATCCCCTCAGGTTTTTCCTGCGTTGTATTGTCTGGAACACCAAAGACGTGATCCTGGACGACCTCAGCATCACAGGCGAGAAGATGAGCGACATTTATGTGAAAGGGTAAGGCGCCATGGCCATTCTGCCTGTGCCCGCTCAGCGGCTTGCCCTGTACCCTCGGGAGGCGCCCAGTGGGTGGAGCTCTGGGGGAACAGCAGGCTTCAAAGGAGGGTCTTGGAGGGTCTCCTCCTTTGGGACATTGTCCCCCCAGCAGATTTCTTTTGCACTCATCTTTGGGCTAAAGTTACAAGGTTTGAGGATGTCCCGAGACAGTGGCTGAGATGTCAGATTGCTTTCTGATGTATGGCACGTTTTTGCATCTTGGAGGTTTCCTGGGAATTCTCTTTGCCATATCGTTTACCCAGTTCATTGACCTTTGTAATTCCTCATTCCCAAGTTGGGGACGTTGTGAATCTTAACAATAAATGCTTTTGGCGTGTGTGTGTGTGTGTGTGTGTGTGTGTGTGTGTCTAGCTGGATGGTCGGCTTTGAAGACCACAGACAGAAGACAGACGTGCACTACCGCTCCCTGGGCGGCGAGGGCAACTTCAACTGGAGATTTATTTTCCCCTTTGACTACCTGCCTGCGGAGCAAGTCTGCTCTGTCTCCAAGAAGGTGAGTGTCCCTCGTCCCCAGGGCTCTCGGTCCAGACTTTGCATTGCCAGTGGGATCCCATGGCTACTGTCCCCATCAGTGTCCCCACCACTCTCCCCTCTCCATCGTTGCGGATGGAGTCTTGGGGTCTACATGGGAAGAGAGGGAACCCCAGCCTGGTCACTGGAGGTGCAGAGAGGGGTGACTTCTGGGGAGCTTCCCAAGAGGGCTGGCCTGGTGTGTGCCTGGGTTGCCTGTAGCACTGGGCATGGCTTGGCAAATCCCTCTGGCTGCCTGGCCTCCTGCAACTGTGTCCTGTGTCTGAAGTTGCTGTCCAGGTTGGACAGTCCCCGGGAGCCTCAAGTGCTGCCCTCCTCTCTCCACTCCACCACCTCTCGCTGCAGGCTGAAGGCACCTGGAGAGACAGGCCAGCAGCAGCCAGCAGGGAGAGGTGGATTTGGGGACCTCAGTCTCTGTGTCTCAGCATCTCCTACTTTAGGTCTCCTCTGGGCCACAGTCTCTCTACCTCTGATCTAGGCAAAGTCAACGGCAGGCACTTCCTGCCTGAGGCCCGCCCTTAGGGAGCAGCCACCAGAGCACAGTGAAGGGCTTGCTGTGGGCAGTGAGGGGCTCTGGCCAGACTGACCGGAGGCAGAGGGCCCCTGGGAGCTTCTGATGACCCTCATCCACCACTTTGCCTGGCATGTCTTGCCACCTGTTGGTGCTTTCCTGCTTAAGGAGGCAGATCCCTCTCTGTGTAGGTCCTGCTGGTCTGGTTTCCATCTGGGGGTGTCTCAAGGCTTCAGGCCCCAAAGCCCCTATGATTCTCTCTCTCTCTCTCCTGACTGGCTGCGAGAGCTCAGAAAGGGCCAGGGGCCAGGGCGGCTGGGGACCTGGGCTTGGGTTACCTTGCTCTTCTCAGTTCTCCTCATGGCTTCCTCTGCCTGATCCTTCCTAGCCCAACACAGAGTCACCTGCACTTTAGAGAAACCAAAATGTCCATTGGACATTCTCAGACCATCAAACAGAAGAAGACACAGAGAAACAAGGTGAAAGGGTTCGCTGGGTAGCACCTGCCAGAGAGCAGAAGTTAGCCACAGGTTCTGTGGAGTCAAGGACAGCCCAGACCGTTGCTAGGTCTCATCTCGTGTGCCTTTGCCCAGTATTTGTCTTTCTCAATACTGGTGTCAAAATGGAACACATGCTGCCATCTGTCAGAGAGCACCATGTCATACAGGTCCCAACCCCCCTCCCGAGTCTGCTGTGGACAGGGAGAGCGGGGCCAGGAGTAGAGAACAGAGCCATCTCAGGGGCTCCCCAGGCCCTACAGGGGCTGGCACAGTAGGGGAAAATGGGGCCAGGAGATGCACATGGCCACTCTGATGGGAGATGAGGCAACCCCTTCACTGTGACAGGTGAATGGGTGTGGCCAGAGGAGAGGTTTCTGTCTTTTTCTTTGAAATAACAGAAGAGAGATAAACTGGCCTGTCATGTGATCTGGGACAAGTGGAAAGGGTGGGAAACAGTGGCTATGCTGAGTGGGAGAAAGAGGAATGGGGAGGGGACATGGAATATGCTGGTTGGTGGCATGAGAAGGGTGACCTGGCATCTCTGAGGGCCCAGGTGGAGTTGCTGATTAATAATTTGGGCATCAGTGAAGTTCTGTGTCTGCATCGAAGGCCTTGGTGAAGAAGCTGGGTTAGCTCACGGGGTACCAGAGGAAGCACCGAGGCTGACCGGGAGTATCTGCCTGGCCTGATGGTCTCCACTTGGGAGGAGAAGCCTATATGGAAAGGGATGGAGAAGAGGGAGAGGAGTCAAAGAGTGAGTAAGAGGCACATTTGGGGAGGAGGGGACAGCAGGTGCTCCTGACCTCAGGCTCTGAGCAGAGGATGGCTGGGGGCAGGGACTGAGGTCACAGGAGGAGGAGGAACAGAAACAGCCCAGGTGGTTCTGAAGGCAGCCTCTGGGGAGAAGGGGCCCTGGGTGGCAGGTGGAGCCATGCCCACAGCAGGGCCCTAATTAGCTGGTCTGGGCTGACGGACATGTCTGAGGTGGGCTGGTTCAGGGGCTGTACAGCCTGTGGGCTCCCCGGGCCTGCTGCAGAGCCAGCCCTCGGCCGTGGGCTTCAGGGCCTCTGGCAGGCAGGCCCTCCAGGGACCCCATTAACCAGACGAGACTGTCGTAAAGTACAAGGTCTCCTTTCATCCGGCTGCTTTGAACCACCGCTGGTTGCCCTGGCCCAGCTCCCCACCTGGAGCCCAGCACACCCACCGGGGCCTGCAGTGCGGCAGGCACCCACCCTGCAAATAAACAGCTAGTAAAAGGGCCCAGGCTGGGAGCATAATGAGCGCCGGGGACCTGGGGGGCTCATTCCCCAGGCTGGAGCCCCCGCCCAGCTGCTCCCACCAGGGGCTGTTTGAACCTCTGGCTCATTACTGAGCCCATAAACCAGGCCGGCCAGAGGATCGGAGGCTGCTGGCGGCCCTGCAGGCGGGCCTGGAGCTGGCCATAAAAGCTGGCCAGAGGAGGCAGGCACCTGCAGGAGGGCTGGGCTGGGCTGGGGCCTGGAAAAGGGGAACATCAGACAGAGTGCCGGGGGCCAGGGCGGCTGGGGACCTGGGCGCCTGCTCCAATCCAGGCAGCAGTCCCGTAGGTGGCTGTGCACCATGCCCACTCCTCAAGGGCCATGGTCATGGGCTCAGTAGAGAGCCCCGTGAGATCTGTGTGACCATGCTGCTCAGTGGGCACTCAGGACCCGTGAACCTGTTGTCCCCAGCACCTCCAGTGTCCCTGAGACTTGGGTTCAGGCCCTCCTCTGTCTGCCTCTCTAGATCTTTGCCTGTGCTTGCCACCAGCAAGAGAAAGAACAAGCCACTGTGAGCAGGACAGCCCTGTGATGGCCCTTGGGGTCAACTGTGGCTAGAGTCAGGGGCTGGCTCGGTCCCACACCCCTCAGTTGCTCCATGAGGCTCTGAGGGAAGCAGTCCAAGGTGACCTGGCTCCAGGTGGAGCTGGTGCGAGGGAGGTGGGACCACGAGAAAGGGACCCCTCCTCTTGTTCCAGTAGGAGGATAGGGACTCCCAGTGCTGGGGTAAGCTCTGGAGGTGCAGAGGTATGGAGAGGGGTGATGAGGGACGAGCTAGGGTCCTGGTCCCAGTGCCAGCTCCTTACCGCAGTGTGCTGTGGTTCCTTCTGGTGCCAGCCAGGGTGGGTGGGGGATCCTAGGTTCTCAGCCCACTGTGCTGCTGAGATCACATGTGCCAAGCAGGGCTGAGAGCAGGATCCTGGAAGCTGACGGCCTGGGTTGGAACCCCAGCTTGCCACTTCCTGCCATGGGACTTTGGACAAGTTACTTGCTTTGGTCTCCTCAGCTGAAAACATAGTGTCCCCTTGTAGGCTGTTGGAAGGATCATGCGTCTAGTGGTAGAGGGCTGCCAATGTGTAGGAAATGTGACATTAATGTTTTTATTATTAACTGTTAAACCTGGGCAAAGTCCTCTAACTCCTTCAAGCCTCAGTTCTATTGTCTGAAAAGCCAGTGATAACCTTGACTTACAGGCTTGGGAGGCTAATGGAGCCAGCTGACGTGAGGTGAGCCTGTGTGGTCTTCTTGTGGATCCTGAACACTACCTTCCAGAATCTGCCCTTACCAGCCTTCCCACCAGGACTTGGCTCTGGCAGGTCCCACTCCAGGGACAGCCTACTCCACCTCTTCTTCCAGGCAGCCCTCCAGGTTGCAGGGACTGTGGCCTCGCTAATGTTTTTTCCCTGTTTCCTTCTCTGCTCTTCCTCTGGGTCAGGATGCCTTCTGGAGGCTGGACAAGACAGAGAGCAAAATCCCAGCAAGAGTGGTATTCCAGATCTGGGACAACGACAAGTTCTCCTTTGATGACTTTCTGGGTGAGCCTTGTTTCTGGTCGGCCAACACTGTGTATCAGAGGCTGGTCCAGAACCCGCTGTGTGTGTGTGTGTGTGTGTGCATGCCCGTGTGCCCCTGGGAAACCTGGTAGGGTTTTCTGTTCTCAGGGGGCTCAGAGTCACTGAGTCCCCAGTGCTGAGTGAAATGTATGACAGGACAGTGTCAGATTGATCACAGTGATCAGAGTGGCCTCTAGGGTGGGCCTCTTGCAGAGGTAGCATTGACCACTGGGCCATGTTGGATGGGGGACTCAGGTAGGTGAGGAAGAGGGGAAACTCAGGCTGAAGCCTGCACAGGTGTGTGCTGCCTGTCACAGCTGAATGGCTTCATGCTTGGCGGGTGCTCTCGTTGCACCCCAGTCCAGGCAGATTTGAGTCCAGAAATCAAGGTGTTCCAGCCACTGCTCATCCTTGTGCCCAGGTGCTGGCTGAAAGAACAAACCACAGACTCCATCCCCCAATCCCAGGGGTTCGGTGGGGCTGGTGAGATCCTGAGCTGGGAGCAGGGAGCTGGGCTAGAGGGTTGGCCGGAGGCAGTGCCTCTGCAGGGGTGGGATGTGGGGACAAAGACGGCGACTCTGCGTTAACTCTTCCAGTGTTAACTCTGGAAAACGGGGAACATCCATAGGGTATTATTCAGCCATAAAATGCCACAAGAAAGAAATGAAATGCTGTCCCATGACACCATGGAGGAACCTTAAGAATAAGCTAAGTGGGTGGTGGTTCATGTCTGTCATCCCAGGGGCTGAGGAAGCTGAGGCAGGAGGATCACGAGTTCAAAGCCAGCCTCAGCAACTTAGTGAGGCTAGATGTGGCTCAGTGGTTAAGTGCCCCTGGGTTCAATCCTGGTACAAAAAAGAAAAACATGCTAAGTAAAAGAAGCCAGATGCAGAAGGACAGCTATTTCATGACTCCGTGTATAGGAAAGGCCCACAGGAGGCGAATCCACAGAGAGGCAGAACCATCAGTGGGGATTGGGAGGAAGAGGCAGGGTGGAAAGGGACTGCTTAGTGGGTACAGGGGTTTCTTTTGGGGCTGATGAAAATGTTCTGGAATTAGATGGTGGTAGTGGTTACACAACTCTAAATGCACTAGAAGCCATTGATTTGCACATTTAAAAATGGTTACAGTGCGGGCTGGGGTTGTAGCTCAGTGGTAGAGCCCTGGCCTCACACATGTAGGGCATTGGGTTCAACATTCAGCACCACATAAAAATAAAGGTATTGTGTGCATCAACAACTAAAAATATATTTTTTAAAATGGTTAAAGTATTAAATTTTATGCTATTTGAATTTTACCTCAATTGTAAAAAAAAAGTTTTAAAAGAATTTGAATCCATGGTAAAGGCAGCCCACGGAAGTCAGGATTCCTGGCTTCCATTTCTGCTCTGCCACCTGGGAGCAGGGTGGCCTGTGTCAGATCACCGATGCCCTCCTGGATGGCTCTTTATTGCAGAAAGGGGAGCCCTCAGCCTCTGCAGGGGGCGTTCTGAGGAGCAGCTCTCAGCAGGGGAGGGCTGGCTGCCGATCAAACTGCTCTCATTTCCTGGGACTCCCACAATCCAGGTCCCACGCCCAGCAATCAGCACACTTAGGGCTGGGAGCTGCTCAGGACTTCATTATAGAGTCAGATGTAAAAGTGATGGCACCCAAATTGAATTTTGTTATTTGGCTTGTTATATTCGTCTATTATTCCTGTAGAAAGATTAGATGACCACGGTAAGAATGGTTCTTCCTCCTCCTTAATCTCACCACCCAGAGATAACCTCTACCAACCTTTTGATGTATACTATTGTATGTTGGTTCATTGATAAACAAACATGGATATGTATGCATTTTATGTAGATATATGACATGTATATAAATATTCATCTGCACAGTATGTGAAAGGGTGTGTATCATACATATTGTTTTATATTCTGGGTTTCTTTTTTTTAATTTAACATTTTGAGAGCACCCTCTCTGGTCCATAGGCATCCATCTACATTGACATCTGCATTACCACATTTGCCTGCCTGGTGTTTCATTGTGTAGATGGACCCTTTTTTGCTCGGTTTATCCTCTCTCGGTAGATCATCAGGCCATCTTTGGTTTTACCAATGTGAGTGACACCCCTAGGCAGACATATTTAGAGCCTTTGTACATCGCTGTCCTTAACTGTAGGAAGTAGATTTGTTAGAGTCTGAACACTCTAATGATTTTTGAAACATTTTGTTCAATTGCCCTCCAGAAAGATCTTATTTATATTTCTACTTAGGTGTCCTGTTTGTACAAGGGTGACATTTCTCCTAAACATTTGCTACCACTGTTACTTTTTTAAAAAAATTGTCAATGCCTTATTATTTTAATTTTTGTTTGCATTTATTACTTATAAGGTAGAATATAAAAAATATATTCATTAATCATATTGTTAGTGGGCCTTTTTTCCATGGTTTTGAGATGTTCATCTTTTATTCTTGGTTTTCAGAGCTTTTTATATATTAAGGATACCTTGCAAATTTCTTGCCATTTTTTCATTTGCTCTTAATATTTTTATGGAATCTTTTTGCTAGAGACATTAAAATTTGGGAGCATCATGGACTGGAGATGAAGCTCAAGAGTAGGGTGCTTGCTTAGCATGCATAAGTCCTTGGATTCAATCCTTAGGTTGGGAAAAAAATGGGAACATCCATACTTTATGGAGTGAGGCTTCAGAATTAATTTTGAAAAAGAAAAAAAAAGAAAAGAAAATTGTATTTTAACTGAATTAGAAAACAGTGTGAAAATAAAGTTAAACAGGCTTGTCCTCTATTTGTTTTTATTTTTTGGTGGTATTAGGATGGAACCCAGGGCCTCACATATGCTGGGAGAGTGCTCTGCCTCTGAGCTGTATGACCACCCACCCTTTCCCTGCTCCCTTTTTTAAAAAATTTGAGACAGGGTCTCACTAAATTGCTGAGGCTGGCTTCCAACTTGTGATCCTCTGCCTCAGCCTCCTGAACAGCTGGGACCACATCCCGCTTCATCCTTTGTTTTTTAAAATAAAACTTCATAAAACCATTAGCGAATACTATCTTTTAATTCTAGGAGATTTCTCTTTTCCACTTTATACTCTGTTTTATAATTAGATAGTTTATACCCTTTGAATATTTGTTACTTTTTAATCTTATTGGTAATAATTAAGCATCTATAATCTCACCATCCTGAGATAATCCTGTGTTTCCTTAACTATCTTTAATGTAGATCGTGATGGGATAATTTGTGTGTGTTTGCGTGTGTGTGTGTGTGTGTGTTAATACTCTGATAGTTACTTAATATTATATTGGGATCATATTTCAAATGGGAAATTAATATTTATCTGCACTGGGTGGAGGGATATGTGGGTAGATAGATAGATGAATGTGATGTACTGGTGAACAAGTGGATAGATATAGTGCTGAACAGGTGGAGGCTATGGAGGGAGGTAGATGGGTTGACATGGGTGGAGAGATAAAAGGAAAGATGGATTAAAGGATGGGTAGAAAGAAAGAAAGCCAGGAAAAAGAATAAGATCCAATGCCCAGCCACAGAAACTAAGCATTGTACGCTGAGAAAAATCTAAGCTTTCCATGATAATAATCTCTTCAATTTGGCCCCAGGAAACAATTTTGCAATCCATCTCTCCCATGAGTCCCTCATGACCGGGGCTCCAATCCTGTTGACTCCATCACATTTGATTGGATTAGGTGAAACCACAAGATTGCTGTTCTTGTAGGTCAAAAATAGTTACCTATTGGCATTTTGATATGGTTGAACCAAATAGCTACAGCTATGGAGAGAGGATGGATAGCACGGTAGGGTAGGTGACTCAGTGACAAGATGGCTGGTTGGAAAGCCGGGTGGGTGGATGAAGAGACTGGGGTGAACCACAGCGAGGCCCTGCTTCACACCTCCTAGGAGGGCAAGAATATAGTAATGCTACTGAGATGAAGTCAGAGGTGTTGAGGATGTGCAGAAGTCGGAACCTTTGTACCTTGCTTGGGTGGGTGTGACATGGTGCAGCTGCTGTGGAAAATGGTGTGGGATTCCTCACACACCTGGATTACCATAGGACCAGCAGTGCTCCCAGGGAATTGAAAACAGGAACTCAGAGACGTGTATGCCAACGTTTACTGCAGCATTATGCACAGTGGCAAAAGGTGAAACAACTCAGATCCATCAACACATGTATCAATATATAAAATGTGTTATATACATACAATGGAATATTATTCAACCATTAAAAGAATGTTACTGATGTGTACTATAAAGTGTATGAGGTTTGCCAACATTGTAGTCAATGTAATAATCCAGAGGCATAAGGGCAAATATTATATGATTCCCCTTGTGTGAAATATCTAGGAAAGGCAAATTAATAGAGACGGAAGGTAGACTAGAGATCTCCAGGGGCTAAGGGAAGAGGAGAATAGGGAGTTTTTGCTTAATGGATACAAAGTTTCTATTTGGAGATGAAAACATTTTGGAAATATTGGGGATGGTTTCCAATACTGTGGCTGGAGTTAATGCCACCAAATTGTACATTTAAAATGGGTTAAGACGATCCATTTTATGATGTATATATTTCACCTTGATAAAAGTAATTTTAAAAAACCTGATGAATGTAGACATGCGTATGTGAATGGGGTGGTCCTCAGTAAGGTGAAGGGCAGAATCGGGGGCTTGTTAAGGGTGAGTCAACAGGATGAATGCAGATGGACACTGAGTAGATGGATGGGAAACTGGGGAGGGAATGAGAGGCTCCGGATGGGGGGTGGATGGTTTGTGGGATCTGGCCCATGGCTAAGCCATGAATTGAAGCTGAGGAGGTGACGGTGAGCTTTCTCGAGCCTGCCTGCCTTAGGGCCACCCAAGGCCAAAGCACATCTCTCTGTGGCAGGCTCGCTGCAGCTGGATCTCAACCGCATGCCCAAGCCAGCCAAGACGGCTGAGAAGTGCTCTCTGGACCAGCTGGACGACACCTTCCACCCGGAATTGTTTGTGTCCCTTTTTGAGCAGAAGACAGTGAAGGGCTGGTGGCCCTGTGTAGCAGAGGAGGGTGAGAAGAAGATTCTCGCGGTGAGTCTGCTTCCCCAGCCTCCTGGTGGAGGGTGCCTGGTGGCTTCTTCCTTAGAGAGTGGCGGGTAGCGCGTGCTCCCTGCTCCTCTCCTCTGTCCCTCTAGTTTCAGGGCATTCTCCTCCCCTGTCCCCTTTCCCATTCTCAGCCTTTCTTTCCTTTGAGGCTCACACCCAGGGGACACTTATTTAAATAGACTATGATGGCTGGGCAGGGCGTGGTGGCACACACATGTAATCCAAACAGCTCTGGAGGCTGAGGCAGGAGGATCATGAGTTCAAAGCCAGCCTCAGCAATGGAGAGGTCCTAAGCAGCTCAGTGAGACCCTGTCTCTAAATAAAACACAAAATAGGGCTGGGGGTGTGGCTCAGTGGTGGAGTGCCCCTGAGTGCAATCCCTGGTACCAAAAAAATATAAATAAAAAAATAAATAGATGGATGGATACATAGATAATGGACGATGCTTCTATTCTGTGTGTTCCTAACAGTGATCTGGGTTTCCTGGGGGATGGACGGGGTCGTGTCTCTCCCATTGGAGCAGGACCCTCCCTCCTGGCTCTGCTCTCCTTGCTGAGAGGTTTGATCTGGGGGGTGATTAGAGGACCAGGGAGAACCTTCTTTCCGCCCATCCCCCAGCCCAGAGCAGCTGCAGAAGGAAGCGAATCCCAGACACAGAAACAGCCTGCAGCCAGCCAACCCTAAAGTGGCTCTTGAAATAAAATACCCTTGTTATGTGAAGAATTGTAATGATTACTACAAAATACTAACACCCCAAATGAAGCATGAGCAAAGGACCTCCGTAGATAATCTACAGAAGTGCAGATGTCCATTAATCATGAAAAAAAGGGGTTTATTCCTTCTAGTAATTAAAAGACTATTTTTAATGTGATTTTTTGTTTATTAAATTAGATATCAAAAAAGAAATACTGACCAATGGTGAGAACGTAGAGAGACAGACCTCCCCATTTACTTTGCTAGGAGTGTTAGAGGTTTTAGTGTGGGGAGAAGCACTTTGGTAGCATACAGCAAGAGATGTAACCATATTTATGCCTTTAGACTCTGTTGTCCCACTTCTAAACTCTCTTCTAAAGAAGTAACCAGATAAAATGAAAAAGTTCTGGGATGTTTGCTGCAGCATTATTTATAATATCAAAGAGTTGGAAACAACCTAAATGAACCAAAATAAGTAGTTTACTGAAATACATTACAGTTAAGCACCCATGAAATGTTTTACAATCATTAAAAAGCAAACTTTAAAGAACATATAATTATATACTGAAATATATTCCTAAGTGAAAAGAGTGAGCCGTAGACCTGTGTATACAGTGTGATATTTCCTGCACTTGCAGCTTTGGGGCATAAAAGGTTACTAACTGCTTGTCTGCACGCGGTGGAGGTATGGATGATAATCTTTCTTTATACATTTCTGTAGATTCTAAGTGTTCCCCAGGGAGCGAGTACTGCTTTTATCATCACAACATCTGTACATCTTAAAAATATTAAAAAAATGAAGTGGCCTTATGTTCATCCCAGCCTGGCTCCTCTCCAGGCCACCTGGTAGTCCCTAATCAGACTGTGTATCCCCCCCCTCAGGGCAAGCTGGAAATGACCTTGGAGATCCTGTCAGAGAATGAGCATGAGGAACGGCCTGCTGGCCAGGGACGGGACGAACCCAACATGAATCCAAAGCTCGAGGATCCAAAGTTAGTGCCCAGCCCCATTCCTGGTGCCCAGGAGGTGGAGGGGTACAGGCCCTCCTGGAGGGGGCACCCAATGCACAGCCATGCACAGGTCACAAGGCCCACATGGCTCAGAGAGGGGCAGGTGACAGGCATCATTTCAGGGGTTGTGTGCCAACGTGCTGTCATACAGCATGTACACCTTGTCCTTGGGAACCGTCCCTGCTGGGTGGTCATTATCCCCATTTTACAGGTGAGAAAACAAAGCAAAGTTAAATAAGGTTTTTCCAACTAGGAAAGTAGGGAAGCTGAAATTCTCCAGTGTGCTCTGATTAGCTCTCATCAAGGTCTTCCCCTTCACCATGCTGCCTCCATGACTGTCCTCTGGTGTTGTGGCTTTCGGATGACTTTTTGAGCTCCATTTTCCCATCTGTGAAATGGGGAGACCAGTGCTTTTTTTCCCCCGACTAAATACAATTTTTATTTTATTTATTTTTTATTAGTTATACATGACAGTACAATGATCTTGACATTTCATACATTTGAATCAAATGGGGTATAATTTCTCATTTTTTGATTGTAAATACAATTTTTAAATCCTTTTTTTTTATACCATACATCTCTTAGGAAAATAAACCAAGCCAGTGGATGTGGGCTTCTCAAAGGCAGCTCTTGGACAATCACTAAAAGACACTTGGGGCCAGGCAGGGTGGCATATGCCTGTAATCCCAGTGGCTTGGGAGGCTGAGGCAGGAAGATTGCAAGTTCAAAGCCAGCCTCAGCAACTTAGTGAGGCCCTCAGCAACTTAGCAAGACCCTGCTTGTAAATAAAATATAAAAAAGGGCTGGGGACGTGGCTCAGTGATTAAGTGCCCCTGGGTTCAATTCCTGGTACAAAAAAAAAAAAAAAAAAAAGACTTGGGGACTCAAGGCTGTGTGTGATGTCCCCAGCCAGCCTGCTTAGTACAGACGGCTCATTTTGACACAGCGCTATCCTGAGTGCCATGCATCTAGCCGAGCTGTGAGGGGTGTGGTTGCCCCCGGATGCTGGGATCTGGTAGACAGAGAAGAGAAAGCCGTGAGACCCAGGGGTACAGTCAGACGTGAACAGGCCTTGATCTGGACACAAAATCCTGCGTGTTCTTTTGAGCTGTGGGGCTGGCTGAAGGGAGGGTTTTGAGGTTCTTGGTTGGGAGGGAAAGAAAATCAGCCTCTGGGTTCTCTTCCCACCATCCTCCCCAAGTGCGGCCCAGCCATGGCCATCTGGGAAAGTGGGTAGCTGCTCTGAGGCCCATGGGCCACGGCTCACCCAACGTGGCAGCTCCCAAATCTGGGGTCTGTGATGAAGGCCTGAGGCATAGGCTCTGGGGAAGGCGTCTTGGGGAGGACGGCTGGGGACCAGCTCCGGAGCACCGAGAACAGGAGGGCGGCACAGTCAGGGCTGATGCTGCAGCAGGGGCTGGGGACAGGGATGCAGACCCTGTCTGCTAAGTTTGGGGGCAGAGGCTGGGGGCCTGGGTGAGTCCTGGGCACCCTGGAGGCCAGGGCTATTCGACCTGCAGGCTCAGGTCCGCTGACCCCTGGGGTCTTGCTTCCAGGCGCCCTGACACCTCTTTCCTGTGGTTCACCTCCCCGTACAAGACTGTGAAGTTCATCCTGTGGCGGCGCTTCCGGTGCGCCTTCATCCTCTTCCTCATTCTCTTCATCCTGCTGCTGTTCCTGGGCATCTTCGTCTACGCCTTCCCGGTGAGCAGGCCCGATGGGGAGGCAGATGTGCCGACCTGGGGGAGCTCTTGGGCTGCTGGGGAAGCTCATCCTTGACTGTGAGGAGCTCCCTCTGTCTCCTCAGGGAGAGGAGTAGCCTCTGTCCCCAGGAGTCCCTGGTCCCATGAAGGGACTAAGGATGACCCTGGGGAGCCCTTGGTCCCGGGTGGGGGGGAAACTGAGTCCTTGCCCTGGACGGGGAGACACAGCTGTCTTCAGCGAGCCCCTGGGACATGTGTCATCAAGGGGTTGGCAAAAGATGAGGCCCCTTGGGATGGAGCGAGCAGGGGAAACTTCTTGAAGGAGGGTGTGGAAACTGGGTCTGGACGGGAAGTTAAGAATTGGGGGGACCACAGGGGATGGCCACTCTGCCTTGAGGACCCCACTTGCTAAGTCCGGAGGAAGGGAGAGGCTGGATCCAGGAGAGGGTCCCAGTGTCTCCTGAAGACCTTGGTAGAGTGTTCCTGCCTCCTACAGTGGGGGTGGGGATGGAGAAAGGGGGGAGTCTGGCCCAGGAGCCCCTCGTTTGCAGGGCACACATTGGAGGGTCCCTTTCACTTGGTAAGAAGCCAGCTGATACCTGGCAAAGAGCTTGCTAGGCCCATACCAATGATGGCTGCTGTGTCCCCAGCTCCATGGGACCCTCACCAGGGAAGGGGGTGCTCAGGTGTCTGCCCTGGCTTTTACAGGTAACCCTGAAAATGCCCCAGCCCCCAGTGTCTCTAGAACTTTAGACATTGAAAGGATCACAGCATTCTCAGGATCACACCTGATTTCTCACGTCCTTTACATCTTTAAAAAGCTTTGTAATATGAGCATTTTAAACCTATATAAAAAAGTAGAGAGAAGGGTGTAATCAGCCCCTGGATACACTGATTTTCACAACAAAGACTCGGAGGGGAAGGGCTGGCTCCAGGCACACAGCCCCTGTCCAGGGATCACTGGTTTCTCGCTTCAGTCCGGGAGCCTCGTCCTCATTGCAGCAGCTGCTGGGAATGACTCCCAGGCAGCTCTTCGCTCTGTGAACCCTCCAGGAGGTGGAAAGGGGTGGAGACTCCCCCGCTGAGAGTTGGTAGCTGGCATTGCCTTGTCGGCAGAGTGTGTCCCAGAGGAGGAAGCCTTGAAACCATAGACCACCCCATGCTGTCTCTAATGTCATAAACGGAGAGGAGCCATGGAGGGACGGATGTCCAGGCCCCAGCTCTCTAGGGGCCAATGCAAGAAAGAAGGCCCAGAACCAGGATGGCTGATGGGTCCAGCTACGGGCCAGGCCCCCCACGCTGGCTGGGGTCACCTCGGGTGCCTTGTTAACATGTTTTCTGGGGCTAGGAAGAAGAGTTGAGGTCAACTGGCTAAACTGGACTGTGGTCCAGGGGTGGACCCAGATTGGGGGGCCCTGAAGTTTGTATCATTTCAGGGGCCTCTTTAAGAAAGGAAAAAGAGATCCCAAGGTTAGAGACAGGTCTGTAGAAGGAACCACTCAAGTATGGTGTCCTGGAGCACAAGCTGCTGCCGGAGGTGACCTGGGCTGTGACAAGGCCCCAGAGCTTCTGCCTGGGATTTGCTCCCAGGGGCGGCCCAGGCTGCCCAGCTCCCGTCTCTGGGCCAGCTCCAGCTGGGTTTTGCTCATTGGACGTACCGGCTGCCATCAGCTAGCTGGGGAGACTTTCTCAAGCAAGCACATGTGTCTGGGCAGAGTGGACATGTTGGGGGCATGAGGAGATGAGGAGGCCTGTGCCACCAGAAGTTCTTGGTCTCCTGGGAGACATTGAATAAGGACGAGTAAGGATGACCACAGAATAAGGATGACCGCCACGGCGAATTGAACATTCCATTAGGAGGCCCAAGCTGCGGGGCTAGGAAGGGGGGCTGGTGCAGGCACACTCCTCCACGTGGGCCTGAAGCCACCAGCACCAGCATCGTCGGGGAACTGGCTAGAATGCAGACTCCTGGGCCAGCCCCCAGAGTTTGCACTGGGGCACACTGAGGTTGGAGAAGTGCTGTTAAATGAGATGGAGTTCTGCACTTGAACTCAGCAAGACCAGCTCCACCCATGACTTCTTGTGTGACCTTGGCAAGGTGGAGGCGGGGGGGGGGGGTGTGGTTGGTGGAGGTGGTGGTGGACGACGACCAGGTCAGCTCTGGCCTTTTGTGACTGTGATTAAGGCCAGGGGAACTCCTTCACCTTCCCTGAGGAGCAGCATGTCAAGCCATGTCTCTTCCCAAAGAGCCTAGGGGAGGGCCGGGGGCAGGCCCCAAGCAGCACCCCCACTGCCCTTTCTGTGCCTAACCCCAGGCCACAGCCAGCTTGCCCATCTTATGAGGCCTTTGGGTGGCAGACCTAGGACTCTGGGGCCTGGGGAAGGAGTCTCTCTGCCTGGCTGGTGGGAAGGGAAGGCTTCTAGTCCTTTCTAGACTGTGGTCCTTCTTTGTCCCTGGGGCTAGCCTTAGCCTCAGCCATGTGGGCAGGAGCTGAGTAGCATTTTGGGGGTCCTGTTCAGAGGCCCTCCCCTGACTCCTGGTCTCCCTAACAGTATCACTGTCCCTCAAGTCCTTCTAGAAATTGTTCTCTTTAAATACTGACCCTGCCTTCCCTCTCCTACAGCCAACAAGCAGGGGCACATCCTAGTCCAGGGCGCCAAGGACCCAGGGGCCAGCCTGGGACTGAGATGGCAGGCCTTTTGCTTGCAGGCTTTGCTTTAGCCTGGTAAAGTCCTGCTCCCCTTCACCCAAGTCAGTCACCTGGCCAGTCCCACTTCTGTGAGGACTGGATTGGTGCCCCTCACCTGGCTTTTAGGCCAGGGACAGAGGGCTTATGCTAGCTGGCCCAAGCCAGGCCCGGTGGAGAGGGGCCCAGGGTGGGGCTGCTCCCCTCCAGTGGGCCCAGTCCCCCACCCTCTTGGAAATTCCCCTGGGAGGGGCGAGGGGGCAGCCTGTCTGATTCCTCTCGGCTCCCCCCTCAGAGCCAGCTGGGAGCAGGGCCAGCGTGGGGAGGCAAGAGGAGAATTGGCGGGGAAGGCCGGCCAGCTTTGTTTCCAGAGTTGGCTTCCCCGGGCCGGCGCTGGGGAACATACTGTCCCAATTAGGAGCCCTGTGTTGTGTTGTGTATGTGTTCATGGTTTTTTGGAGGGAGGAGTGGGGAGGGGAGGTTCCTGTCAGTCCTGCAGCAGGTCGGGCTAAATCAAGGGCCACCCATCTCTGGTCCTGCCCCGCATCAGGGCTCCACAGCCCAACTCTCTCTGGCAGGGAGCAGGGTGACCAATGAGATTGGGGTTTCCATGTGGGGGGTGTGTGTGTGGAGGGCCATAGGGGAGAATTGAGGCCCTGCCTTCAGCACCAGGAAGAGCCCAGGGTGGGTCTCCCGAGGCTAGGCCCTTGGGGATCAGAGTCCCTTGGCCAGGACCTTGATGATCAGAGTCCTGGTGGGAAGGTGGGAGTGGGCCCCAGATTAATGGGAGAGAAGATGGGGCAATTCAGGTGGCCTTGATCCCAGATACCGGGAGGGTATGAGTGGTTTCAGGAGGGTATGGGTTTGCCTGATGGGTGGGTGTGCCAGTCAGTGTGGAGTTTGTGCCAAGTGTGGGGGAGAAGCAGGTGTGGGCAAGGAGTGGGCAGGTAGGTGAGGAGCCATTAGCCTCCTTTCCCAGTCTCCTACCTGTCACTCAGACCTGTCCAGCTGCTCTGGCTGTGCCTGCCCAGAAAGAGGTCACCAAGTGTCCCTGCCTCCTTCCTCCCTCCAGAACTATGCTGCCATGAAGCTGGTGAAGCCCTTCAGCTGAGGACCCTCCTGTTCTGGAGAAGGGGGCGTGGGCTGCCCTCCCAGCCAGGGCTGGCCTGCCTCCTCGGCCCAGCTCAGCCGAGCTCCTCCAGACCTCCGCAGCCTGACCCTCCTGCCAGGTCGGGCGGACAGCACCTGCTGCAAGAGTGACTGATGAACGTGGAGCCCTGGGATCACCCACTTCCATCATCTCTTTCTCCCCCCAACCTGATCCCCTTTTGGATCAGCTCATATAATTTCAGTATAAAACAGACTGAACCACAGAGTGCATTGACTGTGTACTTGAGCAGGGAGGGGAGTGGGGATGGCTGGGCAGGGGAGGGTGTGTCTGGGTGGACCAGGTGTGCACGGGGTGCCACCATTGCTGGTATGGCCTTTCAGAGGGAGAAGCAGGTGGGCGGAGCCCCCAGAGCTGCTTTTACAAGGCTGCCTGGGGGTAGGGGGCTTGGAGGCTCGGTGTCTGGCTGGCCTCACCACCAGCATTCTGGGCCTCCTTTCCTCTCACCCCCTCCCCTCTCCTCACTCAAGTACCCTCCTTCCTTTCCAAGTCTGCCCTTTGCTCCGGTGGGCAGTCACCTGAACCGTCTGGTTTCCTTGGTCATGCTGAGGAAGAGGTTCCACTTTACAAAAAAGGAGAGTCAGGCTGGGCGCTCCAGGCTGAGAGGGCAGCAGGAGCTCTGGCTCAAGCCAGCCTTGTCCCTGACACTCTTGGGAACCCCTCCCTCTGCTTCCTCCTTCTGCTTTAAAGGTCTGAGCTGGAGAAAGACAGCTTTTCCTTGCAGTCTGACGCCTGGCTTTACCCACTGGTCTGACCTTTCCTCGGGAAACCGGGCTCACTCGGAAGGAGCAGCAGGAACATGCTGGAAAACACAGAGCTGGGGGACGTGGCTTTTAAATGTGGCCTCCGCCGCTCACCCCAGGACTGGAAAACCAGCCTCCTCTCCGGTCCCGCCCAGGCCCCAAGGTCCCCAAGGGAACCTTCCAGTCCCACTTGGTTCTCCCCTGCACTCGGGGACCCAAGATCAGGCCCCTCTGGATTGGGAGGTTGGACGGTGGCTGAGAGAGGGATGATGTCCAGAAATTACCTTGGGGAGGGAGCTGTACCTTCTGAACAGAGTGATTCTACTTTGGGGGAGATTCAGGTGGGAGGTGGCCGTGAGCCCCAAGAATTGCGTGGCCAGTGCTGAAACACTGCCACCTGAACCCTGGAGCCAGGAGCCACAACTCACACAGAACACGCAGCAGGGAGCCGGGTCCAGAGCGCTCCTGGAAGGCTGAGAAGGTGGTGAGCTCTTACTGGGCCTGCGCAGTGTGGCCCGTGTGCGGCAGGAGGGGAGGCCGCCTCCAGAGCAGGCTGCAGGAGAGTGGGCAAGAGGGGGGCTGCAGCTCCAGGAGGGGCCAAGGGAGCTTTGCAGGGTGGAGAGGACTGAGAACATCTGAAGGTAGAGAGAAGGAAGCCCCTGAATCAGGAAAGATGGAAGAGAGGAGAGGGTATGGGTTTGCCTGATGGGTGGGTGTTTTTAAAGGAATATTTAAAGGAATCAGTTTCTGGAAAAGATAAGGAAGGTGTTAGCTCTGGAAAGAAGATCCGGCTTTTTCTTCCAGGCCCAGAAGGCAAGCGCAAATAAAAGCATACCATGCAACTATCAGCTGGCTTAAAAGGGTTTTGAGGGTCATTGTCCCATTTGTTCCATTGACTCAGATGTTTTTTCCTTGCTACTCTGGGTTGCAGGTATTAGAAAAGCCCACTGAACCTAGTAAAGGGAACTTAAGGGCTTTATGGAAATGAAACATCAAGGGTCGGCTTCAGGCAAGGGTTCATCCAACTTCTCAACTAGATCACTAAGAGTTTGTGTTTTCTCTCTGCTTTGCCCTCCTCAAGGTTGGCTTTAGCTACAGCTGGCTCCATTCCTAGAACTGGGCTTGAAACTGTTTCCTGGGATCACATGGGCCAATAAGAAAAACTCAGGGAGGTCTGGGGGATGGATGCTAAGGGGACACTTGCCCAGCAAACATGTTCAGTGTTGAGGTGCTTCATGTGGTAGGCCCAGAGCAGATTCTGAGGATCAGCGGTGAGTTACCTGTGACTCCTGTCCTCCCAGGGATCCCAGCAAGGATGGAAAACTGTCTCCTGATAGGAGGAGTGTTTGAGAAGGGGTGTGTCCTGCCTTGGGGAGGAGAGGCACAGGAGACCCTCTCTAGAAGGGACATTATTTGAGCAGAGGATTGAACTGGCCCAGAGGCTAAGAGAAGGGGGGTTCCAGTGACGGAGGTGGAGGCTGAGTTGCCAGCTGGAGCCATCAGAGAGCTCTGCTGTCCAGGGTGTGGTCACAGCAGGGACGCGGCTAAGGAGATGAGCTGGTAGGGCAGGGCCAGGTGTGCAGGGCCTGGGCGTGCACACCTACCTCATTCTGGAGGCAATGCAGAAGCACAGGAGGACTCAACACTCCACTGACGGATCAGCAGTCTGTTTTTTTTTTTTTTTTATGATCCCTCCAGCTTGCTTCTTGTCTTGGGAGACAGGAGTCCCCAGGGGACTCAGAATGGGCTTCAGACAAGTCAAGCTATGGCCAACTGCCTCTGGCAGGGAACGTGGGGATCCCACCTTACTCTCAAAGTGGTCTCTGGTCACAAATACTGAAGAGCAGTTGCTCAGGGTGCTGTGTGGCCGGTTGCAGAGGGCCATTCTAGAAGGCTGGTTCATGAATCCAGAAACTGACTGGGGACTATCTGACAGGTGAGGTTAGAGTGAATCGTTCATTCCTATCTTTCATTCATTCATTAAAGAAATATGCATGCATTTATATTTGCCTATGCATGTAGATGTACATGGGGACAGAGATGGAGAGGGCTGTCGGCAGACCAGGCACGGTGCTAGATTTTGAAGATGAATGTTGAGAAAGACACACGTGGGTGCTGCCTTCCCCAAGCTCCCAGTTGAGTAGGAGAAGCAGGAAGTAGGACAGGAACAGACACTGTTGGAAGGGCAGGAGGTACAGGGTCAAGAGCAGGGGAGGGAAAGCGTGAAGAGGGAAGAGAGTGCAGCCAGGCAGGATGGCACACGTCTGTAATCCCAGTGGCTTGGGAGGCTGGGGCAGGAGGATCGAGAGTTTAAAGCCAGCCTCAGCAAAGGTGAGGCACTAAGCAACTCAGTGAGACCCTGTCTCTAAATTAAATGCAAAATAGGACTCAGGCTATGGCTCACTGTTGAGTGCCCTGAGTTCAATCCCCAGTACCCCTTCCCCCATACAAAAAAAGGAGGGAAAAAATTGCCCAAAGACAGGCCATAACCAGAAACAGGCTCTAAGATCCATAGGAACTTCCACATGGATACCGAACAGTGGTTCTCAACCAGGGGTAGTTTTGTCCTCCAGGGCGTTTTTGGCAATACCTGGAGATTTTGGGGGGGATGGGTGTACTGGGGATTGTATTCAGGGGCACTCAACCACTGAATCACTTCTCCAGCCCTATTTTATTTAGAGACGGATAAATATTTTATTTAGTTGCTTAGCGCCTCACTTTTGCTGAGGCTGGCTTTGAACGTGATCCTCCTGCTTCAGCCTTCAGAGCCTCTAGGATTACAGGTGTGTGCCCACGTGCCTGGCTGGAGATGTTTTTGATTGTGATAACTGACAGGGGAGAGGTGGAGGTTGCTTCTAGCCTTCAATAGCTGCTAAACATCCTATAAAGCCCAGGGCAGTTCCTTTATCCCTGCCCCACTGCCCACAACAAAGGATTATCGAGTCTAAAATGTCAAGAGTACTGCTGTTGAGATATCCTGGCATAGTGGGGTCCAAAAATGATGGACAGATAATTTGCTAGGATTTGAGGACAGACTCGTCAGGGCTAGGGGAGTGGTGGGATGGGAGAGAAATTCCAAGTGCTTCCCAACTGTCTGGCTTTATGAGGGGTCAGCTGTGTTCCCATTCATCAAGTCCGTTCTGGATAAGGATGTTCAATCGTGTTTACAGCACGAACAAAATGCCCTTCCTGCCCTCCATGTCTCCCTGCTAACTGCAGGGAGGTCTCTCTCCTCCTTTTGCAAAGTTCTGGAAAGCACTGTCCATGCTGGTTGTATCCACATCCTCACCTCGCCCTTCCACCCATTGTGAAGGTTAAGCCATTGACCTTGACAGCCACTGTCTCAGGAAGAGGCATGTCACTCATTTATGGTCAATGAGATATGAGGGGAAGGTGGTGGAGTTAGGAGGGGGACTGGGGCACTGCTAGAAAGGGTTGCTCCTTAATACAAAAGGATATAAAAGGAGACACATCCTCATCTTTTGTCTCTTAATCTTGTGGGGAAAAAAATGTAATGACAGGAGCTGTAGCTGCCATCTTGGTGTCTTCAGACAAATTTGGGGAAAGGAAGATGGGAAGGACCTGGTTCTTGATGAAGCTCTGGAGAAAGAACCAAGCCTGGAACTGCCCCACCTCCAGACCAGATGTCTTGTGATGCAGGATCATAAATTCCTGATTGTGCAAGGCCCTTTTGTCTGGGTGGTATGGTACCCACAGTATCCTTTCAGAGGAGTTTCATTCTGTTCCCTAAAATCCAGTTTTACTACAGTCACCATGAAACAGGGCTGTTGTATACAGGCCCCACATCTAAGACATCATATGCTTATTATTTATTATAATAATGTCCCCACAGATGGCAGTAAAGTGTTTTGTTCTAATAAAACCAGTGTGTTACAGTAGTTTTCTGATAGAAGTAAATTACTTGAGGACAGGGCACCTTTTTCTAATTCACCCAAGGGCACCATCCAGCCCTAGTTGTTAAATCTGCAGACGCTTGTCCTTTAGGACCCTTAGCAGCGACTGGAACAGGGATGTGCTCCGCTTCTTGGTAAACTTGGCCTGTCCTTGGCTCCCGTGGTCCCCTGGTCACCGGGGTCTCTTCCCCCTCTGTGACCGGGCCTTCTCAGTATCCTTCTTTGTGGGTCTAGAATGTTCCTTGGGACTCTTTTCCTGGCCCTTATTTTCACACTGCAGACCTCCTAGGTCACCTCACCTCCTCATCGGACTTTATTTGTCCTCAGAGGTGAATCCCCTTTTCACCCAGCTCTTCTCTTGAGCTGCAGGTACTTTGTTCAACTGCTTAGCCCTGGGCTCCCCCCCACCCCACCCCCCACCCCCAGGGTGACTCAAGCCCACAGCTCAGAGGCTGTTACTCATTCAAAATCTCCATCCTCCACCAGCAAGAGAAGCTACTACTTCATTCTTCCCTCCATCTCCCCAGTCACTGGGGCTTCAGCGATTGGGGACCAATCGCCCTCACCTCTCTGAGCCTCTGGGGCTGAAGTGGCATATCAGTCCTTAATGAGATGTCTGCTTCCTCCACCGAAGAGACTTTAAATGTTTCATTGCAAGTTCTCTTTAAACAGGCAGGCCCGCAGAGGCGTTTCAAATAGGATTTTATGTTCTGAAATTCAGTTAGTCCTCAACATTTGAGACCAATTTTGGCTGCAAGGTGGAGAATAAATCTCATCTGTTAAAAAGTGGTTCAGTAAAACTTGATAAGCCTTTTGTATCTGTAATGCTCAGTTCTCCCTCCCCCTCTCTCTTTTTTCCTTTGCTGGTATTTTTGAGAGATTCTACACATGCACACACACACACCTGTGCACACGCACCCATGCACACAGGCAAACATGCAAATATACACACTGCACACATGCATACCTATATCTGCACATCTCTGTTTTTCCATCCCTTTTTTGTGTTTATGTGGCCAGTCCAGGACAGGGTGACAGGGAGGAGGAAAGACCTAGAAAAAGCTAAAGCCCTGCCCAGGCTGCCCCTTCCATTTGCCTCTACCCTAGGGACCTCGAACTTGTCTCAATCTTCTCTCCATGTGTTTCATAAATGTGGGATTATGGGATTTCCAGAGAAGCCAGGTGGGCATCCCCTGCCCGGGACCTGGTGACAGCCCAGGAGATGTTTCCCCGCTTGAGAAAATGGCCTGGGTGAGGGCAGGGGTTCACCCGCCATGCTCTGTCCCTTCGCGGCTGAAATGAGTGCAGCAGCAACTCTCCCCTCCCTCCTCTTCCCTGAGTGAGAGCTTCTGTCCTTCCCTCTGGGGAAAATAGCTATAGCTTCTATTTCCTGGGGCTTGGCCAGCGTGGGTTCAGACCTGTTTCTCTGCCTTTGTTCTGGTCTCAGGTTTTCATGGTGTGTGTGTAGTGTGTGTGTGTGTGTGTGTGTGTGTGTGTGTGTGTAAAAGAGCCAACATATGAGACAGATGTAAAAAGAGACAGATTCATGGTGAGAGACAGGAACAGAGAGAGACAGACGGAAAGGGTCAGCAGGGACAGGAAAGTGACCAAGGATGTCTTGCCGTGGCTGGAGTATCTTTTCAGTTTGCTTATCGTTTATCAATGGTCAGAACCGGCTCCATCTCCATTCTGCCCTCCCCAATGGCTCCCAGGCTGATTTAGAATATGGGAGAGAAGAAGGGGAGAGGCTACAGGCCACATGGACCCCCAAGCCCAGCCGGGCAAGCCTGGCACCAGATTTTCCTCAGAAGGCAGGAGCTGTTGCAGACTCTGTGGGTCACCACCGTCCGTCACCCTGAGGGCTGGCCTGTGTGTATTTGTGGGGAGAGGGGTTGGCTCAGCTCCGAGGACGTGGGCTGAGTGCCTGCCCCAGCCTGGCTGTTCTCCACGTGTCTGTGAGTGGCCTGGAGCAGCAACCTGCCCCGTCCCCTTGTCCCACACTCCTCTGCCCTCCATTAGGCTCAGAGGCCTCCATGGGGATCCCGCAGGTGTCCAATCATGCCGCCACTCAGCTCAGGCCGAGGCAGGGAACTCTTTCCTTCACTGCTGGGTTCAGCAGACATGTCCTGGGGTCTCTTCAAAAGGAACTTGACTGAGAACAAGTGGTAACAGACCAAAGCACAACAAGAAAATCCCACATACAACAGGTGACAGTTTTCTAAGTACCTGCCGGTGTGTTTTGTGACTCTAATCTCTTGCTTCCTCTCCTTCTCTTGGAGCACTTTTTCCAACTGGGATTACCCCAGAGAAGGGGAGAGGAGGGGCAAAGACACCTCAGGACAGGGGCGATGGAAGGACGGTACCATCGAAAACCCCGGGGAAAGCGCCCTGTTGGATTTCACTGAAGTGGGACTGTGGATGGCCAGCTCGGGAGCTCTCTCTCTGGGGAGACTCAAGCTCAGACATGGTATGGCAGCGCTTCAGGGGCCTGGTCTCCTTCAGTCTACAGGAGGATTCCCAGCCTGATTCCTGGTCACAGGAGATCTTCCTAGAGCCTGGTGGCTAAGGGCAGGAGCCCTGGGATCCCACACACGGCAGCCCGAGTCCTGCCTTCAGCACTTGGATGTGGGACCTCCGGCAAGACACTGGCCCTCAGGTCACGTTTCCTGTCTGAACCCAGGGATGAAGACGGCCTTCCCCTCAGTGTCGTGAGGACTCCCTGAGACGTCGCCTCCCTGGTAGGTGCTCCTTGGCAAGCGGGGGAAGTTGTCACACTTTAATGAAGTAGCTCTGTGTCACCTGGGTGCTGCAGGAGGGAGGTGCTGAGGAAGACAGGGCAGGCGAGAGGGGGTTCCCTCCCTGGGGGCCTCCCCCAGTGCGGGGTGATGTAACCCCATTTCTCTGCCTGGGAAGGGCTGGGCTTTCTCCCTGGATGTGGGAAAGGAGCAGAGAAGCCACGCAGCTGCCTGACATCGTGGTGGTGTCCGCCATCCCATCCTGTCTCTCAAGCAACCTGCCCCTTCCCCTTGTCCCACACCATGTCCAGGGGTTCCTTTCTCAGCCAGTGGTGTGCTTTTATTCCACTGGCCACCTTCAGGTGGGCTGGCTGAGAGTCACCCCTAATGACCAGAATGGGCGTCCCCTGTAGATGTGTAGTCAGACCCTGTAGACAGACCCAGTCATTTAATCACACCTGGCCATGCTCAGACTCCCCGGGATGCACCCCGGTGCTCTCTTGGACCTGGTCGCACACAGACACGGGCACGGGCACACACGAGCATCAGACATACGTCTCTCTCCATGTGCACGTGTGTACGTGTGTGTGCGTACGTGCTTCACATAGTCAGCCAGAGTTTGCTCTGGAAACCCAAGCAGAAAGGAGCGTGTGAACGTGGCCATCATCAGGGATAAATTAATCCCAGACATGTAAAGGGTTTTCTATTTTCATTCTCAGCCCTACTGCAAATTCAATTAGGACTCTCTGCCAGCTACTGAAAAGAGGGGACAAGTCAGTACATGGCTGAGCCTGGAAAATGGGGCGGGGCAGGGGACCCTTCTGGACCCACATCCTCCATTCCCCCTCCCTGTTGTCCTGGATCCAGGAAAGAGTTGCAGGGATCTTGGATTCCCTACTCCGATTGGACTTGGGGCAGCACCAAGGTGCCACGGGAGATGTGGAAGTTTGAAAAGAGGGATGCTGCCTGAGAGATGAGCTTGGAAGTGACTGGCGCAGGTTCCCTACCGAGGCCATGGGTTCCAGGGCTGGCAAATCTTCACGGCTCAAGGGTTTGCCCAGCTGACACTCACCTTGACCGTGTCCGGGGAAGAGAGAGGCCTGGCCAGCAGACTCTTTGCCAAGTCTTTCTGTGCCCCTGGCTGAGGGTCAAGTGTTGACCCTCTCCTTCACTCTCCACGCTCCCATGGCCACCTCTGACGGCAGCTTAGCCTCCAGCACCTGCGTGCTTACAGGGGCACGTGTGTCTCCCCTGTGTGTCCGAGAGCTGGCATCCGGGTTTGCAGGTCCTCTCTGAGCTCAGCTCATGGGGGTCTGCTCCTTGCACCTGGACCTGGCGTTCCAAGACCCACTCAGTCAGAGTCTTAGCAAACCTGTGGGAGGGGGGCCCTCCTGGGTAGAGAATGTCCTTTGGAAGGCCACCTCTCCTTGCTGACTCCCTTCCTGTGTTTGTGACTGTCCGAGGCTAGGGATGAAGTGCACGCCCTCAGGTGGGATGCTGCCCTCTGTGACCCAGGTGTCCCCTCCTCCTGCTCTTCTGAAGGGAAGGGCCCTGGTGGGGAACTGAGCTGCTTTAAGGGGACAGTAAAGACAGTAATTCCATGGGAACGCCCCGAGGAGGCCAGGAGGAAGCCCGTATTGATAGGGGACGGGTGAATTGATGAAATAATAAATATCTCTTTTGTCGAGTTCGTGATTGAGTTGGAGGAGCCCTCAGGGAGTTGGAGGCAGGAGGGGAGGAGAGTGGGGAGGGTGGACCTGGGGACCTGAATAGACAGGCTTGCAGGGAGAAGGCTTGTGGGGCCAGGGAAAGGCTTCACAGAGGAGCCGCAGGCCAAGGGCTGAGGGCAGGGCTCTGTCTGCCCACCCCGGGGTCCTCTGGGGCCTCTTCCTTCACGTAGGCCTGGCCACAGAGAAATGGCTCTTCCTTAGGCTCTGGCTGCCACCTCCACCATGGAGGGTAGGAAGGAGCAGGATGGGCGGGAGCAGGGCTGGGGCCAGGGGCCTGAGCAGGGGCCTGCGGTGCCAGCCCCTGGCCATCAGTGCCAGGTGGACGAGCTCCTCTCCTGCCTTCCCCAGGCCTCTGTGTGGGGGAGGCTCCATTCCATGACCAGCCAGACTGCTGTGGATGCCTGAGATTCACGCCCCACCTGGTCAGGCTGGTGGCCCCACCCTGCGCTCCCCTCTCCCCTCCTGTCTGAGGGAGTTGGGGGAACTTGGGAAGCGGGAGGGGCACGGGCTCCTGGGAAGCCCAGCCTGTTCCCCTTCTCCAGAGCTGCTCCTTTGCGGGTGAAGTGGGATTGGAGGCTGACCGGCCTCAGGGCAGTCAGAGAAGGAGCCCTACCCGCTGAGTGCAGGCTGTGTGTGTCAGGCACCGTGTGAGGCCTGTCCACACCTGGAGTCGTCCCCTGTGGGTGGCAGCTATCTCCAGCCTCATTTTAGAGATGAGAAAACTTTGGAGGTGACACAGTCTCTGACAAAAGGCTTGCTCTTCACCCCCAGCCCAGCTGCTCCTGCTCAACCAGTCTCACGTCTGTGACATCTAGGAGTCCTGCAGGGCAGGCAGGGGTGGCACTCAGGAGACAGGTAGGAGCCGTGGATACGAAGGTGGCGTTGGTTCTGTGGAGTTTGCAGTGTGTCCATTCACCTGACAAACGGTCATTAGAGCGACTGTTCTAAGCAGAGGCCTTGTCCTTGTCAAGGGTCCTCGTCAAGGGTCAGATAATAAATAGTTTCAGGAGGTGCTGAATGAGTTTTAGGAGGAAAAGTCAAGTAAGGTGAACACATTTGAAAAATGATTCTAGGTGGGACTATCAGAAGTGACGGTTCTTTTCAGATGGGAGAGGGGAGAGGCCCTCAAAAGAAAATGTGACATGGGAGCAAAGACCTGGATGAGGTGAGAGAGGGAGCCTGAAAACCTCAGGAGGTCATTCCAGTCAGAGGGCCCAGCAGGTGTAAAGGCCCTGAGGCAGAAATGGCTTGCTGGATGAGGCCTGTCTTAATCTTCTTTTGGGCCTGGGAAGGAATCTCAGCTCCTTCTTATCCCTCACTGCTTTGCCTTTGCTGGGACCCGCGTGGACGCCCTCATCCTCTCTAGGCTGGGCTGGCAATACGGGCACAGAGCCCCTTGGCTGGCTTCTTTCTCATGGTTGGCCGTCTGGAACCTGGCCTGGGCCCTGGGAAATGCTTCCGGAGTTCACACTCCTCGCTGCCCACTCTAACCCCCACTGGGGATTTGGGCAACATGCTATTTCCAGATGGGCAAGGGTGACTATTTATTTTATTTTTAAAAATAGCTTTTATTGGTTTTTTTGTCTTATTACAAAAGCAATATATGTTCATTATAGAAATTTGAGAAAACAGCTAGCAAAAGGAAGAATAGAAACCAGCCACTAATCCCATTACCCAGAAAGAACCACTTCAGGCGCTTGGGGTAATTCTAGAATTTTCCATGTATAAACTATATGTGAGCATTTTTAAAAAATGTGATCTCACCATACCTAGTGGTTTGTAACCACGATTCTGAGTACGTCCGTCCACATCACTGAATGCGCCTCTCCAACACGATTTCATGGCCGTCTGACAATCTATCCTTCAGAGGAACCACGGTTCATTTAGTCAGGCTCCTCTGGGTCAAGACTGTTAGGTAGTTTTCTCTTCTTGAGTATCGTGTCCCCGGGTCTTACCTGTGGCCGCTGCAGGTGATTATTTTGAAATGTCTAAGCAATCCTTGAGATAGGAGGGCAGGGTGAGATGCTCTGGATGGGAGTCTGGTTGGACGAGAAGGTTCCTGCTTCTTTTTCTAGGGCAGGTTTGAAGTCTCTCAGACACCCCCAGGCAAAAATGGAACCCCTGGGGGCACTCTGGAGATGGCGGCGAGGGGAGTGCATTGCCCCCGTGTGCTGCTTCACTGTGTGGGAGTATGACAAGTCAGGACGGCTAAAGGATATCTTGTTAGGAATTTCCAGCAATAGTGGGGTGCTCCGGAACCTGGAGGAAGGATTTCCATCGCACGAGGATCGGCTACGGGGACTCAAACGCGAGAGGTTTGTCGCACGGAGGGTAACACTGCTTATTCAGCAAATCGCCCCGCGGCTAGAGTCTGCAGCGCGCGCTGGGAAACGAGGAGATAGCGACGCAGGGATACAGCGCTGCAGTTTCTGCCAGCCGTGCAAGCACCGTACTCAGGGCTGAATTCTGGGTTCGAGACGGGGGAAGGAAGCGGTCCATCTCGGTTCTCCACACCGGTCAGACCACAGAGGAGGCCAGGAGCCACCATGTTGGAAAGCTGACGTCACCATCCCTGTTTTCGACTGACCGCAGCTCATTCAGCCATAGAACAGGTAATTTCAGGCTGCAATTCGCCTGCGGCTTGCAGACAGATTGCTAGGGTTCAGTGCCTGGGTGCTTCTTAGAACCTGATCTTATCGGACCGAACACCGAGCGTGGGGCGGCCGAGTTCCGGCTCCCGGAACCGTCCGGGAACCGCCCTGGCCCAGGGCTGCGGAGCCTGCGGAGGCTGCTTCTTGGACCCTGCTCCTATCAGAGCATACACCAAGCACTAAGCGGCCGAATTCCGGCTCCCGGAACTGAGCCCACGGGGACTGCTTCTTGGAGCCTACACTTATAGGAGCTTACACCGAGCACAGAGCGGCCGAGTTCCGGCTCCCGGAACTTCCCTGGCCCGGGGCTAGGAGCCCGCGGAAACTGCTTCTCGGTCCGGGTCCTGCTGAGGGCCGGTCAGGACTCACCCGTTGCTTTGGTTGCCCGGCAAGGGGAACGAAATGCTGCCATTCGCATAGGATACCAACATGGCAGAGATCTGATGTCATCAGAAAGCGGCGGAGGAGAGAACTTCATCAATACCAGCGGCGACATAAACAGTTGGTCTCCTGGTAGGGGGGGTGAGGCACAGACACCCGAGTCTCCTCAATTTGTCATCGAGCCAGAGGGGAGGAGCCGGGCCGCCGCCAGCGCCCGGAGCAGGCCCAGCGGCTCGCCAGCGTGGTGACCGCGTGACCCCAATTGGAGAGGGAGCGGAGCAGAGCCGCCACCCGCAGAGCGGAGCCGCCACCCGCACCCGCAAGGTGGGGAGACCCGCGACCCAGTGGTACATGGGCGTGGTAGGGGGGGCAGGGCAGAGCCGCCGTTCGCGCTTGCAAGGTAAACAGACCTGTGACAGCCTGGCGGGTCAGGCCCAGTGGCCTGCCAGTGTGGTACACACGTCACCCCAACTGGAGTAGGGGCAGAGCAGATCCTTCTCCCACGCCCGGATCAGGCCCTGCCGGTGTGGTGGTCACGTGACCCCAATTGGAGTGGGGGCGGAGCGGAACCGCCACCCGTGCCCGCAGGGTGAGCAGACCTGTGACCAACCTGCAGATCAGGCCCAGGGGTCCGCAGGCGTGGTAGGAGGGGCAGGGCAGATCCTCCGCCTGCGCCTCCAAGGTAGGCAGACCTGCAACAGACCGGCGGATCAGGCCCAGGAGCCTGCCGGCGTGGTACACACACCACCCTAATTGGAGTAGGGGCAGAGCAGAGTCGCCGCCCGTGCCAGGAACAGGCCCAGCGTCCTGCAGGCAGGGTAGTCACGACACCCCAATTGGAGTAGGGGCAGAGTAGAGCCGCCGCCCGTGCCTGCAGGGTAGGCAAACCTGCAACCGACCGGCGGATCAGGCCCGGTGGCCTGCCGGCGTGGTACACTCGTCACCCCAATTGGAGTAGGGGCAGAACAGAGCCGCCACCAGCGCCCAGAACAGGCCCAGTGACCTGCCGGTGTGGTAGCCACGACACCCCAATTGGAATAAGGAGAGAGCAGAGCCGCCGCCCGCGCCTGCAGGAAAGATACGCAAGCAGTATGAAAAGACAAGGAAAGAAAGGACCACAAGCAATGCAGGTCAACGCAACTTTAGAAGAGGTAACAGCTGCAGCAGATGGAATGTCAGATAAAGAATTCAGGATATACATGCTTCAGATGATCTGGAGTATCAAGGAAGACATTAAACAGCAAAATCAGACAATGAAAGATCACTTCGACAATGAATTACGCAAACAAATCCAGGAAGCAAAGGATCAACTACACAGGGAGATAGAGGTTATAAAAAACAAATAAACAGAAATCCTAGAAATGCAGGAAGCAATAAACCAACTTAAAAACTCAATGGAGAATACTACCAGCAGAGTAGAACACTTAGAAGATAGAACATCAGACAATGAAGACAAAGTATTTCAACTGGAAAAGAACATAGACAGCTCAGCAAGACTGTTAAGAAACCATGAGCAGAACATCCAAGAAATATGGGATAACATTAAGAGACCAAACTTAAGAGTCATTGGGATACAGGAAGGTACAGAGCTCCAAACCAAAGGAATGAGCAGTCTATTCAATGAAATAATACGAGAAAACTTCCCAGACTTGAAGAATGAGACAGAATCCCAAATCCTAGAAGCCTACAGGACGCCGAATGTGCAAAATCATAAGAGATCCACACCTAGACACATTATAATGAAGATGCCCAACATACAGAATAAGGAGGGAATTTTAAAAGCTACAAGAGAAAGGAAGCAGATTACATTTAGGGGTAAGCCAATCAGGATAACAGCTGATCTTTCAACACAGACTCTGAAAGCTAGAAGATCCTGGAATAACATATTTCAAACACTGAAAGAAAATGGGTTCCAACCAAGAATTGTGTATCCAGTGTGGAAATTAAAACCTTCCACGATAAACAAAAGTTTAAAGAATTCGCAGCTAGAAAACCATCTCTTCAAAACATCCTCGCCAAAGCATTACAGGAAGAGGAAATGGAAAATAACAATGAAAACCAACAGTGGGAGGTAGGACAGTAAAGGGGGGGGAAAATAATCAAAGAGGAAAACAAACCATGTTTAGTAACAGAAATAAACAAATATGGCTGGAAGAACAACCCATATCTCAATAATAACCCTAAATGTTAATGGCTTAAACTCACCAATTAAGAGACACAGGCTAGTAGAATGGATCACAAAACAAGACCCAACAATATGCTGCCTACAGGAGACGCATTTGATAGGAAAAGACATACATAGGCTGAAGCTGAAAGGTTGGGAAAAATCATATCATTCATATGGACTTCGGAAACAAGCAGGAGTGTCCATACTCATATCAAATAAAATAGATTTCAAGCCAAAGTTAATCAAAAGGAATAAAGAGGGACACTACATACTGCTTAAGGGAACCATACACCAACAAGACATAACAATCATAAATATTTATGCCCCAAACAATGGTGCAGCTATGTTCGTCAAACAAACTCTTCTCAAGTTCAAGAGTCTAATAGACCACCATACCATAATCATGGGAGACTTCAACACACCTCTCTCTCCACTGGACAGATCTTCCAAACAAAAGTTGAATATGGAAACTATAGAACTCAATAACACTATTAATAACCTAGACCTAATTGACATATACAGAGTATACCACCCAACATCAAGCAGTTACACTTTTTTCTCAGCAGCACATGGATCCTTCTCAAAAATAGATCATATATTATGTCACAGGGCAACTCTTAGACAATATAAAGGAGTAGAGATAATACCATGCATCTTATCTGATCATAATGGAATGAAACTGAAAATCAACGATAAAAGAAGGAAGGAAAAAGCATACATCACTTGGAGAATGAACAATAGGTTACTGAATGATCAATGGGTTATAGAAGACATCAAGGAGGAAATTAAAAAATTCTTAGAGATAAATGAAAACACAGACAGAACATATCAGAATCTATGGGACACATTGAAAGCAGTTCTAAGAGGAAAATTCATTGCTTGGAGTTCATTCCTTAAAAAAAGAAAAAACCAACAAATAAATGATCTCATACTTCATCTCAAAATCCTTGAAAAAGAAGAGCAAAACAACAGCAAAAGAAGTAGAAGGCAAGAAATAATTAAAATCAGAGCTGAAATTAATGAAATCGAAACAATTGAAAAAATTGACAAAACTAAAAGTTGGTTCTTTGAAAAAATAAACAAAATCGACAGACCCTTAGCGATGCTAGCGAAGAGAAGAAGAGAGAGAACTCAAATTACTAGCATACGGGATGAAAAAGGCAATATCACAACAGACACTTCAGAAATACAGAAGATAATCAAAAACTATTTTGAATCCTTATACTCCAATAAATTAGAAGATAGTGAAGGCATAGATAAATTTCTTAAGTCATATGATCTGCCCAGATTGAGTCAGGAGGATATAGAAAACCTAAACAGACCAATATAAATTGAGGAAATAGAAGAAACCATAAAAAGACTACCAACTAAGAAAATCCCAGGACCGGATGGGTATACAGCAGAATTTTACAAAACCTTTAAAGAAGAACTAATACCAATACTTTTCAAGCTACTTCAGGAAATAGAAAAAGAGGGAGAACTTCCAAATTCATTCTATGAGGCCAACATCACCCTGATACCTAAACCAGACAAAGACACTTCAAAGAAAGAAAACTACAGACCAATATCTCTAATGAACCTAGATGCAAAATTCCTCAACAAAATTCTGGCAAATCGGATACAAAAACATATCAAAAAAATTGTACACCATGATCAAGTAGGATTCATCCCTGGGATGCAAGGCTGGTTCAATATACGGAAATCAATAAATGTTATTCACCACATCAATAGACTTAAAAATAAGAACCATATGATCATCTCGATAGATGCGGAAAAAGCATTCGACAAAGTACAGCATCCCTTTATGTTCAAAACTCTAGAAAAACTAGGGATAACAGGAACATACCTCAATATTGTAAAAGCAATCTATGCTAAGCCTCAGGCTAGCATCATTCTGAATGGAGAAAAACTGAAGGCATTCCCTCTAAAATCTGGAACTAGACAGGGATGCCCTCTCTCTCCACTTCTGTTCAACATAGTTCTCGAAACACTGGCCAGAGCAATTAGACAGACGAAAGAAATTAAAGGCATAAAAATAGGAAAAGAAGAACTTAAATTATCACTATTTGCAGATGATATGATTCTATACCTAGCAGACCCAAAAGGCTCTACAAAGAAACTATTAGAGCTAATAAATGAATTCAGCAAAGTGGCAGGATATAAAATCAACACGCATAAATCAAAGGCATTCCTGTATATCAGCGACAAATCCTCTGAAATGGAAATGAGGACAACCACTCCATTCACAATATCTTCAAAAAAAATAAAATACTTGGGAATCAACCTAACAAAAGACGTGAAAGACTTATACAAGGAAAACTACAGAACCCTAAAGAGAGAAATAGAAGAAGATCTTAGAAGATGGAAAAATATACCCTGTTCATGGATAGGCAGAACTAACATCATCAAAATGGCGATATTACCAAAAGTTCTCTATAGGTTTAATGCAATGCCAATCAAAATCCCAACGGCATTTCTTGTAGAAATAGAGAAAGCAATCATGAAATTCATATGGAAAAATAAAAGACCCAGAATAGCAAAAACAATGCTAAGCAGGAAGTGTGAATCAGGCGGTATAGCGATACCAGACTTCAAACTATATTACAGAGCAATAGTAACAAAAACAGCATGGTACTGGTACCAAAACAGGCAGGTGGACCAATGGTACAGAATAGAGGACACAGAAACCAATCCACAAAACTACAACTATCTTATATTTGATAAAGGGGCTAAAAGCATGCAATGGAGGAAGGATAGCATCTTCAACAAATGGTGCTGGGAAAACTGGAAATCCATATGCAACAAAATGAAACTGAATCCCTTTGTCTCGCCATGCACAAAAGTGAATTCAAAATGGATCAAGGAGCTTGATATCAAATCAGAGACGCGCCGTCTGATAGAAGAAAAAGTTGGCTACGATCTACAGTCGGTGGGGTCGGGCTCCAAATTCCTCAATAGGACACCCATAGCACAAAAGTTAATAACTAGAATCAACAAATGGGACTTACTCAAACTAAAAAGTTTTTTCTCAGCAAAAGAAACAATAAGAGAGGTAAATAGGGAGCCTACACCCTGGGAACAAATCTTTACTCCTCACACTTCAGATAGAGCCGTAATATCCAGAGTATACAAAGAACTCAAAAAATTAGACAATAAGAGAACAAACAACCCAATCAACAAATGGGCCAAGGACCTGAACAGACACTTCTCAGAGGAGGACATATAGTCAATCAACAAGTACATGAAAAAATGCTCAACATCTCTAGCTGTCAGAGAAATGCAAATCAAAACCACCCTAAGATGCCATCTCACTCCAGTAAGATTGGCAGCCATTATGAAGTCAAATAACAACAAGTGCTGGCGAGGATGTGGGGAAAAGGGTACACTTGTACATTGCTGGTGGGACTGCAGATTGGTGCAGCCAATTTGGAAAGCAGTATGGAGATTTCTTGGAAAGCTGGGAATGAAGCCACCATTTGACCCAGCTATTCCCCTTCTTGGTCTATTCCCTAAAGACCTAAAAAGAGCATGCTACAGGGACACTGCTACATCGATGTTCATAGCAGCACAGTTCACAATAGCAAGACTGTGGAACCAACCTAGATGCCCTTCAATAGACGAATGGATAAAAAAAATGTGGCATTTATACACAATGGAGTATTACTCTGCATTAAAAAATGACAAAATCATAGAATTTACAGGGAAATGGATGGCATTAGAGCAGATTATGCTAAGTGAAGCTAGCCAATCCCTAAAAAACAAATGCCAAATGTCTTCTTTGATATAAGGAGAGTAACTAAGATCAGAGTAGGGACGAAGAGCAGGAGAAGAAGATTAACATTTAGCAGGGATGAGAGGTGGGAGGGAAAGGGAGAGAGAAGGGAAATTGCATGGTAATGGAAGGAGACCCTCAGGGTTATACAGTGGAGGGGGTAGAGAGAGAGGAGGGGAGGGGAGGGGAGAGGAGCGGAGGGGGGGATGGTGGAGGATGGGAAAGGCAGTGGAGCACAACAGACACTAGTATGGCAATATGCAAATCAATGGATGTGTAACTGATGTGATTCTGCAATCTGTGTATGGGGTGAAGGTGGGAGTTCATAACCCACTTGAATCAAAGTGTGGAATATGATATGTCAAGAAATTTGTAATGTTTTGAACAACCCACAATAAAAAATTAAAAAAAAAAATGGAATCCCTGGAAAGACAGAGGAGATAAAATTTAACTAGGAAATTTTATCTCCACAGCTGTCTACAAACAGCCCTGCTGTAGAGGAAGGCAGATCTGGGCTTCTGTCCTGCCTCAGGCACCTTCCTGAGGTGGGGTAGGGATGGTGGGGGGAATGGAGGACCCAGGGCCCAGAGCAGGAAGGGGTGATCGGCACCACCTGCCCTGAGAGCGCATCCTGGGGATGTGCAGAAGGCCTTGCAGGTGAGCTGGGGGTGAGAATGTGGGTGGGGAGATCTGGGAGGCCCACCCCCCAGGGAAATGTGGGTGCAGCGTGGACTGAGGCTCGGTGAGGCTCACCAATCAGGAAAAGCCTCCTTTGCTTCCTCCAGGAAGCTGCCCCTGATTTCTCTCCCAGAGCAGTTTCATGGAGTCCTTGCTTTCATGGATCGCGTCTCCTTCAGAGTCCTGGCCACCCTGCTGTGTGAACAGCAATTATTTGCACATGCTTGAACTTGACGCTGGCATCTCCCCTCACCATCCAGGAGGGCTGGGACTATTCTGTCCCCGCTCCTCAGCCATCACGAGGTCATCATGACTCCTTCAGTTATGATCAAGTCCAGATGTCAGGGATGTGGCCCACGGGGGACGCTCAGGTTTGAAATGTTTCTTTAATATCTTTTTCTTCCACCCTAGATTAAGTCCCTGAGGGGATGCTAGCACACCTTCTCCACGTCCACGCCAACCCCACAGCACTGTCTGAAGACCTCCACGCAGCACTGAACTGGGGAATGGGAAGAAAATATTGGCAAAATCAAAACTTAGTTGCCAGGTGGAGTGGTGCATGCCTGTATCCCAGCAGCTCCAGAGGCTGAGGCAGGAGGACCGTGAGTTCAAAGCCAGCCTCAGCAATTTAATGAGGCCCTGAGCAACTCAGTGAGACCCTGTCTCTAAATAAAACACAAGAGGGCTGGGGGGCCAGGAGGTGGAGCGGGTGGAGTGAAGCTGGTGATGTGGCTCAGTGGTTAAGCGCCCTTGGTTTCAATCCCCAGTACCAAAAATAAACCAAAACAAAACAAAAATTGAGGACATGATGCTTGGATGGACCCTGGACTCCACTCATGCTATGTGGCTGATGGCCACGTGTTTCGTGTTAAGCCAACAGGTAACCCTAGGGAAGAGGTCTTAGTCATATCACCCTTGTTGGTCATCTTTTGGTGCTTTGCTTTTTGTGTCTTAGCTTTTGGCGTGAATCTGGTTAATGAAGAGGATTTACAGATTACATGATCTGCAGTTCACTGAACCAACTTCCACAAAAAAAGACACATGACTTAAAAAAGACATCTGCCACGAAACCACTCTAACGGAAGAGAAGCTAGCACTGCACACAGAAGAGGCAGATGGAAGGTGAACTCACACTTCCAAGCAGAAGTGACTGGCAGAGCCGACTCCCACAGCTGCTCCCAGCCAAGGCTTGATGCACAGGTTGCATTAGGAAGCGAAAAACCAGGGTATACAGTCACCCCTTGGTATCCACAGGGGATTGGTCCTAAGACTCCCAACAATACCAAAATCAGATCCTTTATATAAAATGGCATAGTGTTTGCATATGACTACGTGCATATGATGTATATTTTAAATCATCTCTAGATGACTCACAATATGTAATGCAATGTAAATGTTCTATAAATAGTTGTTATACTGCATTATCTAGAGAATGGTGGCAAGAAGAATAGTCTGTGCATGCTCAGTACAGATGCAATTTGTGGGGGGACTATTTTCAATCCACACTTGGTGGCCAAGGAATCTATGGGTACAGAGGGCTGACTGTAATTAGATCTGCCAAGAAATCAGGGACGCAAGCTGAAACGCCATGAGGACTTACTTACATCTACTATCTGTAGCAGTGACCCTTGCTTTAAACCTAGAATGTGCCCTGAGCTATTGACTCAGGATATAGTATATGGGGAGGTCACTAGTGCAGGCTCATGCTTTTCACCCACAGGGCTTTGCTGTGGAAGGGTTTGGTGACCACAGCTTCATTGCTGGGCCCGTCTCAGGGCGTGGGAAGCGTGGGCATGAACGTGCATCTGGGAGAGGTTTCATGGCTGAGCGTCGGACGAGCCTCCGTCACTCAGTGTCCTCACCCCTCCTTTTCCTCCTGCCCCCCCTTCCTCTCATTTATTCCCGCCTGCCAGTGGGTGCCCCGGCCTGACCCTCATTAACTCCAAGTGTAAAAACCATTTGTCTGCAGCCCTCTCCTTCCCCAGCTGGGGGCTGGGGCCAGCCCCTTCTTTCTTCCCTTCCAAGCTCAGACCTCTGTGGTTTATGAGCTAGACCCTAATGGCTAGGCCCCTACGACAGGCTGGACTTGTTAGGGGATGGCCTCAGGGCTGCTCAGAAGACCTATAAAGAGGGAGGGATCCTCCTGGGGAGCCCAGATCTGCCCCTCCTGCCACATGAGGTTGCAGATGGCGCCCTGCACACCTCTAAGGGCCTGTCCTCAAGGACGATGAGGTAGATCGCCCCTCCCCGGGGCTGCATAGGACACAGGCTGGGCAACCAGATGTGGACGATGTTGTCTTCGGCTCGCTCCTCTCTCCCCCTGCCCCAGCCTCAAGGACAGCTCCTGCCTCAAGGACCCCTGGTCCCTACCTGGAGGGGGTAACTGTTCACCTGTCAGCTCAGAGGAAGGGGACTCTGGTTAGTGAGGAAAGAGGGGAAATTGGACCTGGGATTAAACCAGCTAATAAATACCAAGCGCTTAGAACCTTACAGAAGGATTTGCTATAGCAATGGATCAGGCAGAAGGCTGAGGAGTGGGCCAGGGGCCTTTGGGTGGCAGCACTGAGGACCCTGAGGACTGCAGACTGTCCTTTCTGAAGAGGGAGCCTTCCCAAGGGGGACACTGAACTGTCACTCAAAGGCAGATGCCCTCTGCATCAGCCCAAGGCTCCCAGGCCACCTTGGGGACATCCTCAGGCCACCTTGGGGGCCTATACTAGGGACAAGGGACCTGAATCCCTCTTAGTCTTAGCAGGGGCTAGTGGCCTGCCTTCCTCCCTCAGGGCTGCCCCGCAGGGCTGGCAGAGGTGAGCAGGCAGAGCTGTCCCTCCTCCTCCCTGGAGCTGGCAGAGGACCAGAGGCAGCTGGGAGTCAGAGGGGATCTGGGGTTCGTGGCCAAGAGCCCAGCCTGGCCCTGCTCGAGAAGGCCATTGCCCTGTCATTACTCAGGGGGAGCCACAGACTGTCTTGACGAGAGTGCCGTTGGGTTTATGTAACGTCCCACCTGTGGGGAGGACAGGTGGGGGCTTCGTGCTGGCTGCCAGAGGCAGGCTGTGGGACGAGCTGGCCTCTCCAAGGAGCTGTGGAGCGGCCACCCAAGTGGGGGCCAGGTGGTGCAGTCTGAAGATCCCTGCCAGGGGGTTCACTGGATGGCTTTGGGCTTTGGCAACCACCTTTTCCAGGTCCTTCTTTAAAGGCTAACCACCTTCCACTCCCGAATAAGGACAATTAATCAGGTCTCCCTTCTAGAGAAAGCTAGAATGACCCTCCATTCCTCCCTCTGCCCTCCCCAACTTTGAAGGCCCAGAGTGTCCTCAGAGACCTGGGAGCAGGCAAGTGGGTGGTGTGCACAGGGCTTTATGTGTCTTCAACTTTGCTCTAGACTGTCCCTGTCCACAGGGCAGGGACCCATGTGTCAGGGGGACAGAGCTGGGAACAGATGTGGTGACCCTCCTGGGGTCTATCCCAGGGATGTGCTGACTTGCTCCTGGGCCCAAGGCAGGCCTGACCTGGCACTTCTCAGTGGGCTGCCTGGGTGGCCCTGGGCTGCCCCACGTCCCACTCCCTCACAGCTGTCCCATCCTAGGCCCTCACTGGTCCCCGTGGTGGCTGCTCTGGGACTCACTCAAAGCCACCGCTGACCTGCCTCCTTGCCTGCCAGGGTAAAAATAGATGTTTCCACGGCGGCCACCTCTCCTCCCCAGGATCAACTTTCTCCCACTTGAGTCCCTGCCAGCGCTCGGCTCCGTGAGTGGAGCACCACTTGCAGTGCTGAGCCTGGCGTCAGGGCGCTGCTCGGGAGCCAGGCTGCTGTGAATGCTTTATTGTTCGTGGAGGTGACCCCGGGTGTCCCTCCTTCAGGCCTGGGCCCTGTCCTGCTCACCTCCAGCCCTCTTTCCATTCCCTCTGGCCTCTTAGCTCCTCATCTTCTACCTCACCTTACCTGGGGACCCTTTGTAGAAGGCTGGCTCCATGGGCATGTGCCCTGTGCTGTCTAACGGGGTCCCATAGAGATCTAGTGTCCTGCTATCACCTCTCAAAATTCAGGAACCCACACTGTTATGTGGGGCCCTGTGAATTGTGGAGGTAGGCTTGATACATCTGGGGTCTGATGGGAGAGACCCTGTCTTCACCTCCACAGAGGCTCCAGTCTGATGGGAAAGGCACATTCTCTTCTCTGGGGAGCCCAGAGATTGGAGGAAAGGACATGGTGGCCTCTAGAGCACAAACTGATGGGCAGGCAGTGTCTTTGTCCTTTGAGCCCCAGGAAAGGTAGGAGACACCATTCTTGTTCCCAAAGAGCCTCAGATCTGATGGGAGATACAGACCCTGCCCTTGGACACCTCAAAGATCAATGGAGAAGGCACAGCCTCTGCCCTTAGAGAACAGGTACTCTGATGGGGAGACAGAGCCCCTGCTTTCCATCAACCCACAGTCAAATGGTAGAGGCACTGGCCTGTCCTGGGGCGCTGAGGACCTCTGCGACGACTAATTAGACACATGCATATTAGGGTTGGTCCCAGCGAAGACTCAAAGGCATTTGGGTGGCCATGGAGAATCTGACCAAGGGCAGCTATGACAGCTGCCAAGGAGGAAGAGTTCGGGCCTGGGCCCCCCTGGGACAGGGAGATGGAGGGGAAAGTGGTCATGCTGGTTCTGTGGGTGTGCAGGCTGGCTGGTGAAGGGGTCCTGGGAGCCTTGGGAGGACTTCTGAGGGACTCCAGGAGCATGGTACAACTTGGATGCTCCTGAGGGTGGCAGTCCCAGGACAGCAGGAACTGGGTGTTTCCCGGCAGCATGTGGCCAGGGTCCTGGCCATGGGCTGGGAGCATGGCCAGATCCCGAGGACTGGGACTCTGGCTTGGACCATTGGAACCCACCAAATTCCTTGGGAGTGGGTAGTCACTGGGGTCCCATGAAGAAGAAAGATGCTAACTCGTGACTGGGTACGAGGCCCCAGGGAAGATAAGTGGGATGGTAGCAGTTTCACCTGCACCCTGTGGGCCATTGAAGAACCCAGGAGGGGGTTCCCCTTGGGGGCAGGGGCGGGATTTCCTGAAGCAGGTAATAGTCTAAGGGTTGGACTCATGGGAGCTTTGAGGGTCTCTGCCTGTCCCCCGTCCCCAGCAGGCTGCAGCTCTGGGTCCTCTCCAGGCTCCTCATTTAAAACCCATGGTAGAGACGGTGAGAAGTCTTTCTTGGGGGTGAGGTGCTCCCGCCCTCTGAGGAGCTGGGGTGCTCCTGGCAAAGACCAGGCGCAGAGAAGGTGGAGCCCTAGCGTCCAGGGGTCCTCCCTCCCCACGGAGAGGTGACAGCAGGTCACACTCTTGCCTTTCCCTCTGGGTGGTGAGGGCGTCCAGCTGGCTGGCCCCTCAGGCAGGAGGCCTCGGCACCTCGGGAAGCTTCCTGTGGGCTTCGTGCTGCATAGAACCTCGCAGCACCTGGGGGAGCACCAGCCCATGTGGTGTGTGAGGAGAAGACTCAGTGGTAGTCAGGACTGCTCTGGCTTCTGGAGAAGAACAGCCAGGACTCTGTCCCTCTGAACTGCACCTTGGCAGGTCAGGCAGCAGGAGGAAATGCTGTGAGATATCAAGAAGAACTTCTGGATGGTCCGATTGGTAAGACCTCTGGCACCAGTAAAACAGGTGTTTTTGAAGTTTCTCTTTCCTGGAAATCTATAGAGTGAGGATTTCCTCATGGTCCACCACTAAAACTGGGTGGGCCAGATGCCAACCAACATCCTTGGGGGAGATGGAGCCCTTCTCTTTCGTCCTCCACCCAGGTTGCTGACTTCAGGGCTCAGCTCAATCCCCCGAGGCCCCCAACCTCTGCAGCCCACAGATATATTTTCTTCTCTGCCCTTGTGAAGCAGCTCCCAGTGCACCTCGCAGGCACAGCCCTCCAACATTTCCATGCGGGGAGAGTGGCATCCCGACTCCCAGCTCACCTAGTCGGACCCTGAGTCCAGAGAGGGCAAGGAACCTATGCTTATCATGCACAGCCAAGCAGAGAGAGCAGAAACAGCTCCATCCCCTCCCTAGGCTGCCTGGCTTAGATGAGGGTCATCACTTCATTAATCCATTCCGTCAGCAAACCCTGAGCTTGCTGAGCACCGAGGGCCACGCATGGGGTGGGGTCCCTAGGAAGGCTTCCGTGGGGTAGGGATAAGAAGAGGGGCTGGTGGGGAAGCAGAGTGGGCTGAGGGCTGAGTGTTCTGGGTTGGTGGGGAAATGACCTAGGCTCCCTCAGACGGCCACCCCCAGGTCTGTGAGTCTGGCCTCTGCTTGACCTCCCTTCTGTCCTCGGGGACTGGGGCCCCTCTCAGTGGCCTCCTTTGCTTTCTCTTGCCCCTCTCCTCACGGGCTCCCAGCAGGGTGTCGCCCTCTCCACCTTCCTCTCCCCTCCCTGTCTTGGCCACTCCAGGAAGAAGCCTTCATTTTCCCCACCTGACACTCGCCTGCAACCCCAGGCATGTGCGGGGGAAATTGGGCCATTTGAAGAAGAAAGGAGAAGTCAGGAGAGAGGAAACTCCCGTCTCAGGGCGCAGGCCACAGCTGGGGTGAAAACCTGGTCCTCATTAACACCCTGAGTCAGGGACCAGGGTGGGGGTGTCGCGCCTCCCCAGCCCTCCCTCAGGGACCAGGAGGGGAAGGGCATGCTGGGAGACCTGAGCCCCAGTTATTGGGAGCAGATGGGAGGGGGGCAGGGAGACTGGGGAAGGAGAGAGCCGGCTTGGGGGCAGCGGCTGGTGGGAGCGTCCTGTGGGGGGAATGGGAAGACCTGGACATTTTTCCTCCCTAGGATTCTGCCCAGGACTGGGGTGGGCTGAGGGTGGGAGTGTACTTGGGACTGTGTGTAAGGAAGCCAGTGTCCGCAGGACCAGAACTGGACTTGCAGCCACGGGGAGGCCCTGAGGGGGGCCTCCGACAGCAGGAGCACTCTTGAGGCCATTTTTGGTCAATGACCAGTTTGCAGAGAGTTGCTGGTGGTGGTGAGGTTGCTGACAGTGTGAGACTGATGTCTTCACTTGTCCACATCTGAGGTGATGGGCCTCCTGTCCAGTGCATCTCCAGCCTGTGGACACACCTGTGGCCTTTGGGGGAGGTCTGAGTTTAGAATTCACTGATTTCTGGGTCACAGCCAAGAAAACGCAGCCCCTGCCCTCATGGGCTCCGTGGGTGTTTGTTCTGGAAACAGGCATAGGCTGAGGGGACAGGCCTGGGGGACTCGTGGGCCAGGTCTGGGCCTTCACTGCGGCTGCCCCCCTCGGCCCTCAGCCCAGAGAGCATTTTGTCTGCAGGGGTCAGGTGTGGAAGTCCTTGTCACTTTGGAATCCACTAGACTGGTCCTAGAGGAAGAGGCAAGGTGAGGTAGGGTGGGGTCAAGGCCAGAGTTGTGTCCCTCCTGGGCCCTGGCACCTCAGCTGGGCACTTCTCCCACTGAGCCCTGGCTCAGGCAGCCCCCATCTACACTTCCGGCCATGGCTTGGGCCCAGATTCCTCCTCCAGTGTTTTAATTAGATCCCTCGCTCATTAGCCGCCCAAATGCCTTCCAGATACCCTGCAGCTGCTCCGGCCCTCCCCACACCTGCCTGTCCAGCTGGGCCTCCCCCACACCTGGAAGACATTGAGCCTCCAGCCAGAGCCCTTGAACTCCAGCCCCTCCCTGTGGCCTCTAACAGCCTGGGCTCGTGAGGAGAAGCAAATCCTTCACTGAGAGAGGGTAGGGGCCACGAAAAGCAGCCTCCCCAGCCTTTGTTAAGTTGGCCCCCGCAGGGAAGTCTGGGAAGTGAGTTGTGGCTATAGCACAGGAGATGAGTTTAGATGTCACCACCTGCCGCAGCCAGGGAAGACAGGGACTATGTTCCCCCTCTGCCTCATCATACCTAGGCCCTCCCTGCAGGAGGTCCCTTGAGAGGACCTGTTCAGAGCGCAGAGTGTCTGCCGTCTGCATTGGGTAGAGGACAAGCTTATGTGAGGGGAGAACAGAGCACTAGGGGTTAGGAGAGTTGTGGCTTTGATCTCAGCAGGCTTACCCAACCAGGAGGCAATTCCTGGAGGATTTGCCAGCCCAGATCATCATTCAGTGAGTGCCAGAGACAGAGGGTCAAATCCAAGGTCCTGGCCCAGGCTTGAACTCAGATATTTGCCTCTAGTGCCAATCCCCTTCCTGATCTGCTGGGTTGTACCAGCTCCAGGGGGCACCGGTCACACAGCATCAGATTAATTAATTCACTCACTGATACAGCACTTAGGAAGAGCCAGGAGCTGTTAGAAGAGCTTCGTAAATATCAACCTTTCCATCCTCACATTAAACCTGTGGGACGGGTGCTAGAAACCTCGCTTCACAGGTGAACTCAGCAGAGCTGTGGAAGAGGTCCCTCACGTCCACACAGGCTGTAAGGGGCTGGTGGCAACAGGATTCCGATCCCTGTCATCTCCGCTTTCTGTCCCCACTGTCCCCCTGCCTGGTATCTCTCCAGAGTAAACCCTGCATGCTGTATCCTACCATAGGCACTGGTGGCCCTGTGTAAGGGTAGCCAATGAACATAGGAAGTGCTGCCACCTACCCCAGGAGGGGCGGGAGGTTCTGTCTGTGAGGGCAGGGCCGGGCAAGTGGGTCATCTCTTCCAGTTTCCATGGTGAAAAATGTGAACACCACGCTTCGCCTAGAGAACTGCTCTGAGCATGAAATAGAGAAAGGCTGAGTCTCCCCCACACTTCCACTTGCCCTTCACGGTGGTCCTGATCCTGCCAGGCAGGACAGACGCGTCAACTTCTCCCCCAACCCTCAAGCCAACCTGCAGGATGATAAGTTTTTGAGATGTTGATTCCTTTCACTGAATGTAATAGACAAGGACCCCAGTTTATTAAAGCAGAGTGGAACTGGCTTATCTTCAGTTTGGATGACAGCCATGTGAGGGGGCTGATGCTGGGGGTCCTGGTCTCCAGCACCTTCCAAGGCTCCTCAAGATACCCCAAAGCTCCCTGAAGAGCCTCAGGACTCTCAGGACCTCATAGTCATTGGGCAGAGGGGGCCAGTTGACCACGCTTTGTAGGGCCAGTTGGTGGCCTGAATGGTCCTCTGGCCATTCCCTCTAGCGCTTGCCTTAGGCCTCTCTCCTTCCTCTCCTATGATCACAAATTCTGGGCTGAATGAGCTAGTCCAGGGAGGACACACAGCAGTGAGAGCATCCAGTTGGGTCCATTTACATATGAGGAGCAAAGTGGGTGGGCAGAGATGGCCCCTCCTTCAGCCATCCTAGACCTGTGTGGATGGGGTGGATGAAGGACCTTAAATAGTTTTTCCATCCACCCTCCACCCCACATTGCATGTCCCCAGTAGAAGGTTGGGCGTGGCTGGTTGCCACTCCTGGGAAATCCACCCAGCCCCATCCCAGGTGGCAAGATCATGGCAGCTGCGGTCGGGGAGAATGGCAAAGTGGGCCTACACTGTTCTGTGTCCCCTCTGCAGAAGCACTCTGAGGCTGGGTCTCTGTCTCTGGGACTCCCAGAGCTGGGCTCCTCCCCAGCCACCTCACAGACCTCTTCCTATTGGATTAGGCTCCACCTTGGCCAAATGTCCAATTACAGTCACCCTAGGGCTTCAGTATATGAATTTTGATATCATGCTAATGAAAGAAGCCAGTCCCCTGCAAACCAAAGGTAGAATGTTCTCTCTGATATGTGGGTGCTAACTCACAACAAGGGAGGGTAGGGAGGGGAAAAACAGAAGTTCATTGCATTAGACAAAAGGGAATGAAGGGAAGGGAGGCGGAATGGGAATAGGAAGACAGTGGAATGAATCCGACGTCACTTTCCCATGTTCATACGTGAATACACGGCCCGTGTCACTCCACATCTTGTTCAACCACAAGGATGGGATCTTAATTAGAATAAGTTTACTCCACGTATGTATAATATGTGAAAATACACTCTACTGTCATGTGTGTCTAAAAGGAACAAATAAAAAATATGAATTCTGAGAAGGTGGGCAGGGGACCCAATTTTTTCCATAACAATTAAAAAAAAGAAGAAGAAGAAAAATAGAAGGCCTTCATGGTTTAGTAAATTTAGGAAAGGATGAATTAAAACAAATAAAACAGGATTCTTCACTGCTGTCTTCTCAGGGCCTTTTACGGTGAACAAGGAGATTCCAGGGTGGTGCTGGGGCAATGCAATGTTTGGGGACATGCAATGTTCCCCAAACACATTTGTCTTTGCACCCACTTCTGACTGACAGTCGCCTGCAGCTAGTATTTTCTGCATCTCTGGGCCCTGCTGCACCGACCAACTGCTGCATAGCTTCTGCTGAACTGAGTGTCTTGCAGGCAAGGTCAGTTGTATTGTTGACCCCAGAAGTTGGGTCAGTCACCAATAGGAGCTCTTCCTGGTTAGCGCTCACGATCCATCTCCAGTGAATGATCCAGTTGTGACATTATCAACCATGCCTGTTAGAGTGTGGGGTGAGGTCCCAGACTCACCTATGAGTATGCCCTGTTGTTTTGGAATACTTGAGGTTCACACCTGTTGTCTGGATATAATACTCAATAGTTCTCCCTTTCATTTTTGAGGGTGTTTCCATTTGAATTTCAAATGATTTCAATATAAGAAAACGAACGGTTCCTTCCTCCCTTTTCTCCTTCTTTTCTTTTTTCTTGTGGGGCTCTAAATGTGTTATCTTCACTTAATCCTGAGACCACAGCTGTTGGCCTAGGTCCCTGGACAGCAGCTCTTCACCATCATATTCATCTATGTCAGAGTTGGTCAGTTTCATTTCCTCTGAAACCTCATCAGCCTGGCCTTGACTGACAGCATTTCCAGCAACATTCTGATGCTCTTAGCCCTCACCAGAACCACCCATTAACGGCATTCTAGACCCTATCCTGCTTCTCCAAAGAGTTTCAAACTCCTCCCATAAACCAATTCTAAAGGCTTGAACACATTTTCTCATGTATAGCCACAGTCAATGCCTTCCCTTCTCGGCACCAGTTTCCTGTTAGTCGGCTTTCCACTAATGTAACAAAGTACCTGAGATAATAAACTTATAAAGAGAAAAGATTCATTTTTGACTTATATTTGGAAATTCCAGTCCATGATTTGTTGGCTCCATTGATTTGGGCCTGTGGTGAGGCAGCACACCATGGTAAGAGCACAGGACAGAGCACGACCATTTACACCATTAGCCAGGGAGAAGAGAGAGAGAGAGAAAGGAGCCATGGTCATATAATTCCCTTTGTGGGCATGCCCCAAATGATCTAAGGGCCTCCCACAAGGCCCCAACTCTCAGAGATTCCACTGCCTCCCAATAGCACCAGCCCCTGGGGACCAAGTCTTTAAGGCATGTCCTTCAGGGACATTCAAGATCTGAATTGTAGCAATGTCTCTGCTGCATTTTGGTTATAGTCTTGCTTTGATGCTGAGTGATAGGCAGCCCTCCGTGGGGTAGCCCTTCATCTTCGCCTTTGATCCCCCAAAACTTTGCTGAGATTGGTGCCATCCAGGAAATGTGGACCAGTTTTCCTACTCCAAGATCTGAGCATCTGCAGCACTGGCATCACCTGGGAGCTTGTTAGAAATGCAGGGTCTCAGGACTCACCCAGTCCAATTGGACTAGAATCTGTATTTTTAAGCTCCCAGGTGATGGATAGGCAGGCCCGTTCGAGTTTGGGGTGTAGTGTCTTGGTAGTGATTTTTCATAACCACAGGTCACGACCCACAGTGGGTTGCAAAAGCAAATCACGGGTTATAATCAGCATTTAAAAAAATAAAAGTAGAAATAAAAATATAGGCTGCACTGATTTAGTAAGGGTATGTATTTGGGGTGGGGGACTCTATGTGTTTTATTATCAAAAAGTGTGAAGACCCTGGTCTCAGGGCACCCAAGGGTAGTGAAGCAAGGGACTTAAGTGCTGACCCCTGCCTGGCCTTGCCCACCACCCCCCTGCCTCTCCCCAGCCGCCTGGGTTTCCCGTCACTGACCACACACACCTTGTCACCACACCCTGTGGCCCAATGCCTGGGTTTTGGGGTGTGGTGGGGAGAGCTAGATCCCAAAAGAGTGACTTTTAAAATAGGTTCTTCTCCAGGTTTATTTTTCCCTGGCCACCTCTGCTCCTCGCTGTTCCAACTCCTTGCCCGGTTCCTCCTTTCCCCATTTTTATTCCAAGCTGGAAAGCAAAGCCAAGTCCAGCTCATCAGAGATGGAGTTTCTCCCTCTTCGCGCTGTAGAATTCTCCTTCCTGAGGTCCCCTTACCCCATACCAAGAAGTCAAAATAACCTGGCTGACCCCGTCCATCCGTGCCTGCAGGGCCACTCTCACTTCTGGCTGACAGCCACCAGTCTTCCAGAAAATTGACCTGATCTTTGACCCCAGCGCTCCCCTGGAGGCAGACCCGGTCCCCTGCTAATGCCCCACTCTCCTGCCGAGTGGGGCGAGCGGAGGTGAGCAGGGAAGGAAGAGGGCAGGAGGCCCTGCAGAGGCGCTGCTGGGGAGGCAGTGCCTAGATGGGAAGATGCAGAGGCTGCCTTGGCCATTTCCCCTCCCTTCACACTCAGTTTCCGGTTCAAGGCTGAAACGCAATGATTGAAAACCTGCCAGGGCTCTTTGCTTTGAAAATCTGTCGTCATCATTGTCATCATCAGCATCACCATCATCATCACCGGGCACTGGGGTAGATGGCAGAGAGTGAGTATGCCCTGTTCCCTTGGAATGCTTGCGGTTCACACCTGTTGTCTGGATATAATACTCAATAGTTCTCCCTTGGATTCTTGAGGGTGTTTCAATTTGAATTTCAAATGGTTTCCATATAAGAAAACTAAGGGATGTGCCAAAGGTCGGTCACAAAAGCTAATAAACAGTTCAACTGGGACTTGACCCAAATGACACACTCCTCCCAGAAGGCTTCACAGCCCTCCCGGGTGCCTCACGGCCTTCTCAGGGTGCCTCAGGTCCTTCCAAGGAGAGCTCAGGGCCTTCCCAAGATGCCCCAGCTTCTTCCCAGGATGCCTCACCTTTTCTTTCTCTTTCCACCTGGCAGGAAGGGCCCGTGGGTCGGTGTGGACTGTGGCTGTCATCCTGGACTCTTGGCAGCCCTGAGAGCCAGTTAAAGGGAATCCGCTTACCCCCTAACCATCCCTCCCAGCTGCAGGGTGCAGCAGAACCCTGAGCAGCTTCTGAGGCCCCAGTTCTCCTTCATGGGTGGCCAGGGATGAGGGGGAGGCTGTGGTGTGGTCCAGGGATGCAGACCTTTCCCCCGGTTACTCTTCCTTTCCCCATCACCACCCAGGCCTGCTCCGAATCCCAGTTATAGACACAAACTGTCTCGGGGTGAAGGACGTGCCAGCTCCCTCTTCTTGTTTCGTGCAGCGTGTGTGCAGCAGGTGGGGCGGAGCAGGGAGGCCTGCGAGTTAGTGGTGAGCGGCGAGTAGGAAGCAAGCAGAGGCTGGGGTCTTGCATGCGGAGGGGCTCGGGACCTTGGTTTCAGGATAGAAGGACATTAGCTGTAGGTGGTGTGCTCTGGCAGTGACTCCCCTTGACCTGGACTTGGCATTAGGGTAACAATATTGAGGCACAAAGCTACCCCCAAAGCTCTTGGTATCCTTATTCTTCCAGGCCACCCATGGGCACCGAACTGCTGACCGGCCTCTGGCTCTGCCAAGATCACTGGCCTTTAGACATATGAGGCCTGGATCTTGTCGTACTGGACCCAGCCCTGATGCTTTTCTGGGGATCTGCCATATCCTGTCCAGGGATATGCTGGGAACACGGGTGAAGGGTGCTGCAGGGTGCCTTCTTGCATACCCACATACACCTCGCACACCCACACGTGTCAGACACAGACTGACATCGAGACGACCCATGCCTACTTACCCATTCATATCCACACACACACACACGCGCACACATACATGCACCCACACGAGCATATAATCACACACGTCTACATACACGTGCATGCACACCTCACACATGCATACAATAGGCACCCACGTGTGCCATGTCTCCTAGCTAGGTCATACAGGAACTGGGAATGACTCCTCGCCACGGAAGAGGGGAGGACCTGTGCTCTGAGAGCAGGTCTGGGTGAGAGGCTCAGGAACACTGAGAGGGGAGGGTGGGTGGTGCTTGGAGCATAGGTGGCAGGCAGGTTGGAGGGACAGCATAGCCAAGGCATGGCCAAGTCATCCAGACTCCCCACTCTTTTGTCCACACCCTTCCGTCCCAAGGGGTGAACCTCTCCTTGCCTCTTCAGTCACATACCCTCTGTCCCCTCTCTCCTCCTGACTTATTTAGAAAGAAAACAGACCACCTAGAAAAGGAAGCTCAAATCATACTGATGTCGATCTTCTTCCCAGCAATCACATCGGCAAGAAGACAGATAAATATGTTTTCAAAAATTTCAGTTGGGTTGGGGATGGGGCTCAGTGGTAGAGCGCTTGCCTAGCATGCATGAGGCACTGGGTTCGATCCTTAGCACCACATAAACAAATAAAGATACTGTGTCCACCCAAAACTAAAAAATAAATATATTGTTTAAAAAAATTTCAGTTTGGGACGGAAGATGGCGGCGAGGGGAGTGCATTGCCCCCGTGTGCTGCTTCACTGTGTGGGAGTATGACAAGTCAGGACGGCTAAAGGATATCTTGTTAGGAATTTCCAGCAATAGTGGGGTGCTCCGGAACCTGGAGGAAGGATTTCCATCGCACGAGGATCAGCTACGGGGACTCAAACGCGAGAGGTTTGTCGCACGGAGGGTAACACTGCTTATTCAGCAAATCGCCCCGCGGCTAGAGTCTGCAGCGCGCGCTGGGAAACGAGGAGATAGCGACGCAGGGATACAGCGCTGCAGTTTCTGCCAGCCGTGCAAGCACCGTACTCAGGGCTGAATTCTGGGTTCGAGACGGGGGAAGGAAGCGGTCCATCTCGGTTCTCCACACCGGTCAGACCACAGAGGAGGCCAGCAGCCACCATGTTGGTAAACTGACGTCACCACCCCTGTTTTCGACTGACCGCAGCTCATTCAGCCATAGAACAGGTAATTTCAGGCTGCAATTCGCCTGCGGCTTGCAGACAGATTGCTAGGGCTCAGCGCCTGGGTGCTTCTTAGAACCTGATCTTATCGGAGTGAACACCGAGTGCGGGGCGGCCGAGTTCCGGCTCCCGGAACCGTTCCGGAACCGCCCTGGCCCAGGGCTGCTGAGCCTGCGGAGGCTGCTTCTTGGACCCTGCTCCTATCAGAGCATACAACAAGCACTAAGCAGCCGAATTCCGGCTCCCGGAACTGAGCCCGCGGGGACTGCTTCTTGGAGCTTACACTTATAGGAGCTTACACCGAGCACGGAGCGGCCGAGTTCCAGCTCCTGGAACTTCCCTGGCCCGGGGCTAGGAGCCCGCGGAAACTGCTTCTCGGTCCGGGTCCTGCTGAGGGCTGGTCAGGACTCACCCGTTGCTTTGGTTGCCCGGCAAGGGGAACGAAATGCTGCCATTCGCATAGGATACCAACATGGCAGAGATCTGATGTCTGCAGAAAGTGGTGGAGGAGAGAACTTCATCAATACCAGCGGTGACATAAGCAGTTGGTCTCCTGGTAGGGGGGGTGAGGCACAGTCACCCGAGTCTCCTCAATTTGTCGTCGAGCCAGAGGGAAGGAGCCGGGCCGCCGCCAGCACCCGGAGCAGGCCCAGTGGCTTGCCAGCGTGGTGACTGCGTGACCCCAATTGGAGAGGGGGCAGAGCGGAGCCGCCACCTGCACCCGCAAGGTGGGCAGACCCGCGACCCAGTGGTACATGGGCGTGGTAGGAGGGGCAGGGCAGAGCCGCCGTTCGCGCTTGCAAGGTAAACAGACCTGTGACAGCCTGGCGGGTCAGGCCCAGTGGCCTGCCAGTGTGGTACACACGTCACCCCAACTGGAGTAGGGGCAGAGCAGATCCTTCTCCCACGCCCGTATCAGGCCCTGCCGGTGTGGTGGCCACGTGACCCCAATTGGAGTGGGGGCGGAGTGGAACCGCCACCCGTGCCCGCAGGGTGAGCAGACCAGTGATCAACCTGCAGATCAGGCCCAGGGGTCCGCAGGCGTGGTAGGAGGGGCAGGGCAGATCCGCCGCCTGCGCCTCCAAGGTAGGCAGACCTACAACAGACCGGAGGATCAGGCCCAGGAGCCTGCCGGCGTGGTACAAACACCACCCTAATTGGAGTAGTGGCAGAGCAGAGTCGCCGCCCGTGCCAGAAACAGGCCCAGCGTCCTACAGGCGGGGTAGTCACGACACCCCAATTGGAGTAGGGGCAGAGCAGAGCCTCCACCCGTGCCCAAAAGGTGGGCAGATCTGCGACCGACCAGCGGGACAGGCCTAGTGGCCCTCCGGTACGACAGACACGTCACCCCATTTGGAGTAGGGGCAGAGTAGAGCCGCCGCCCGCGCCTGCAGTGTAGGCAAACCTGCAACCGACCGGCGGATCAGGCCCGGTGGCCTGCCGGCGTGGTACACTCGTCACCCCAATTGGAGTAGGGGCAGAACAGAGCCGCCGCCAGCCCCCAGAACAGGCCCAGTGACCTGCCGGCGTGGTAGCCATGACACCCCAATTGGAATAAGGAGAGAGCAGAGCCGCCGCCTGCACCTGCAGGAAAGATACGCAAGCAGTATGAAAAGACAAAGGACCACAAGCAATGCAGGTCAACGCAACTTTAGAAGAGGTAACAGCTGCAGCAGATGGAATGTCAGATAAAGAATTCAGGATATACATGCTTCAGATGATCTGGAGTATCAAGGAAGACATTAAACAGCAAAATCAGACAATGAAAGATCACTTCGACAACGAATTACGCAAACAAATCCAGGAAGCAAAGGATCAACTATACAGGGAGATAGAGGTTATAAAAAACAAACAAACAGAAATCCTAGAAATGCAGGAAGCAATAAACCAACTTAAAAACTCAATGGAGAATACTACCAGCAGAGTAGAACACTTAGAAGATAGAACATCAGACAATGAAGACAAAGTATTTCAACTGGAAAAGAACATAGACAGCTCAGCAAGACTGTTAAGAAACCATGAGCAGAACATCCAAGAAATATGGGATAACATTAAGAGACCAAACTTAAGAGTCATTGGGATACAGGAAGGTACAGAGCTCCAAACCAAAGGAATGAGCAGTCTATTCAATGAAATAATACGAGAAAACTTCCCAGACTTGAAGAATGAGACAGAATCCCAAATCCTAGAAGCCTACAGGACGCCGAATGTGCAAAATCATAAGAGATCCACACCTAGACACATTATAATGAAGATGCCCAACATACAGAATAAGGAGAGAATTTTAAAAGCTACAAGAGAAAGGAAGCAGATTACATTTAGGGGTAAGCCAATCAGGATAACAGCTGATCTTTCAACACAGACTCTGAAAGCTAGAAGATCCTGGAATAACATATTTCAAACACTGAAAGAAAATGGGTTCCAACCAAGAATTGTGTATCCAGCGAAATTAAGCTTCAGGATGGAGGATGAAATTAAAACCTTCCACGATAAACAAAAGTTTAAAGAATTCGCAGCTAGAAAACCATCTCTTCAAAACATCCTCGCCAAAGCATTACAGGAAGAGGAAATGGAAAATAACAATGAAAACCAACAGTGGGAGGTAGGACAGTAAAGGGGGGGAAAATAATCAAAGAGGAAAACAAACCATGTTTAGTAACAGAAATAAACAAATATGGCTGGAAGAACAACCCATATCTCAATAATAACCCTAAATGTTAATGGCTTAAACTCACCAATTAAGAGACACAGGCTAGTAGAATGGATCACAAAACAAGACCCAACAATATGCTGCCTACAGGAGACGCATTTGATAGGAAAAGACATACATAGGCTGAAGCTGAAAGGTTGGGAAAAATCATATCACTCATATGGACTTCGGAAACAAGCAGGAGTGTCCATACTCATATCAAATAAAATAGATTTCAAGCCAAAGTTAATCAAAAGAGATAAAGAGGGACACTACATACTGCTTAAGGGAACCATACACCAACAAGACATAACAATCATAAATATTTATGCCCCAAACAATGGTGCAGCTTTGTTCGTCAAACAAACTCTTCTCAAGTTCAAGAGTCTAATAGACCACCATACCATAATCATGGGAGACTTCAACACACCTCTCTCGCCACTGGACAGATCTTCCAAACAAAAGTTGAATAAGGAAACTATAGAACTCAATAACACTATTAATAACCTAGACCTAATTGACATATATAGAGTATACCACCCAACATCAAGCAGTTACACTTTTTTCTCAGCAGCACATGGATCCTTCTCAAAAATAGATCATATATTATGTCACAGGGCAACTCTTAGACAATATAAAGGAGTAGAGATAATACCATGCATCTTATCTGATCATAATGGAATGAAACTGAAAATCAACGATAAAAGAAGGAAGGAAAAAGCATACATCACTTGGAGAATGAACAATAGGTTACTGAATGATCAATGGGTTATAGAAGACATCAAGAAGGAAATTAAAAAATTCTTAGAGATAAATGAAAACACAGACACAACATATAGGAATCTATGGGACACATTGAAAGCAGTTCTAAGAGGAAAATTCATTGCTTGGAGTTCATTCCTTAAAAAAAGAAAAAACCAACAAATAAATGATCTCATACTTCATCTCAAAATCCTTGAAAAAGAAGAGCAAAACAACAGCAAAAGAAGTAGAAGGCAAGAAATAATTAAAATTAGAGCTGAAATTAATGAAATCGAAACAAAAGAAACAATTGAAAAAATTGACAAAACTAAAAGTTGGTTGTTTGAAAAAATAAACAAAATCGACAGACCCTTAGCGATGCTAGCGAAGAGAAGAAGAGAGAGAACTCAAATTACTAGCATACGGGGTGAAAAAGGCAATATCACAACAGACACTTCAGAAATACAGAAGATAATCAAAAACTATTTTGAATCCTTATACTCCAACAAATTAGAAGATAGTGAAGGCATAGATAAATTTCTTAAGTCATATGATCTGCCCAGATTGAGTCAGGAGGATATAGAAAACCTAAACAGACCAATATCAATTGAGGAAATAGAAGAAACCATAAAAAGACTACCAACTAAGAAAAGCCCAGGTCCAGATGGGTATACAGCAGAATTTTACAAAACCTTTAAAGAAGAACTAATACCAATACTTTTCAAGCTACTTCAGGAAATAGAAAAGGAGGGAGAACTTCCAAATTCATTCTATGAGGCCAACATCACCCTGATACCTAAACCAGACAAAGACACTTCAAAGAAAGAAAACTACAGACCAATATCTCTAATGAACCTAGATGCAAAAATCCTCAATAAAATTCTGGCGAATCGGATACAAAAACATATCAAAAAAATTGTACACCATGATCAAGTAGGATTCATCCCTGGGATGCAAGGCTGGTTCAATATACGGAAATCAATAAATGTTATTCACCACATCAATAGACTTAAAAATAAGAACCATATGATCATCTCGATAGATGCGGAAAAAGCATTCGACAAAGTACAGCATCCCTTTATGTTCAAAACTCTAGAAAAACTAGGGATAACAGGAACATACCTCAATATTGTAAAAGCAATCTATGCTAATCCTCAGGCTAGCATCATTCTGAATGGAGAAAAACTGAAGGCATTCCCTCTAAAATCTGGAACAAGACAGGGATGCCCTCTCTCACCACTTCTGTTCAACATAGTTCTCGAAACACTGGCCAGAGCAATTAGACAGACGAAAGAAATTAAAGGCATAAAAATAGGAAAAGAAGAACTTAAATTATCACTATTTGCAGATGATATGATTCTATACCTAGCAGACCCAAAAGGCTCTACAAAGAAACTATTAGAGCTAATAAATGAATTCAGCAAAGTGGCAGGATATAAAATCAACACGCATAAATCAAAGGCATTCCTGTATATCAACGACAAATCCTCTGAAATGGAAATGAGGACAACCACTCCATTCAAATTATCTTCAAAAAAAATAAAATACTTGGGAATCAACCTAACAAAAGAGGTGAAAGACTTATACAATGAAAACTACAGAACCCTAAAGAGAGAAATAGAAGAAGATCTTAGAAGATGGAAAAATATACCCTGTTCATGGGTAGGCAGAACTAACATCATCAAAATGGCGATATTACCAAAAGTTCTCTATAGGTTTAATGCAATGCCAATCAAAATCCCAACGGCATTTCTTGTAGAAATAGAGAAAGCAATCATGAAATTCATATGGAAAAATAAAAGACCCAGAATAGCAAAAACAATGCTAAGCAGGAAGTGTGAATCAGGCGGTATAGCGATACCAGACTTCAAACTATACTACAGAGCAATAGTAACAAAAACAGCATGGTACTGGTACCAAAATAGGCGGGTGGACCAATGGTACAGAATAGAGGACACAGAAACCAATCCACAAAACTACAACTATCTTATATTTGATAAAGGGGCTAAAAGCATGCAATGGAGGAAGGATAGCATCTTCAACAAATGGTGCTGGGAAAACTGGAAATCCATATGCAACAAAATGAAACTGAATCCCTTTCTCTCGCCATGCACAAAAGTGAATTCAAAATGGATCAAGGAGCTTGATATCAAATCAGAGACGCGCCGTCTGATAGAAGAAAAAGTTGGCTACGATCTACAGTCGGTGGGGTCGGGCTCCAAATTCCTCAATAGGATACCCATAGCACAAAAGTTAATAACTAGAATCAACAAATGGGACTTACTCAAACTAAAAAGTTTCTTCTCAGCAAAAGAAACAATAAGAGAGGTAAATAGGGAGCCTACACCCTGGGAACAAATCTTTACTCCTCACACTTCAGATAGAGCCCTAATATCCAGAGTATACAAAGAACTCAAAAAATTAGACAATAAGAGAACAAACAACCCAATCAACAAATGGGCCAAGGACCTGAACAGACACTTCTCAGAGGAGGACATACAGTCAATCAACAAGTACATGAAAAAATGCTCAACATCTCTAGCTGTCAGAGAAATGCAAATCAAAACCACCCTAAGATACCATCTCACTCCAGTAAGATTGGCAGCCATTAGGAAGTCAAACAACAACAAGTGCTGGCGAGGATGTGGGGAAAAGGGTACACTTGTACATTGCTGGTGGGACTGCAGATTGGTGCAGCCAATTTGGAAAGCAGTATGGAGATTTCTTGGAAAGCTGGGAATGGAGCCACCATTTGACCCAGCTATTCCCCTTCTTGGTCTATTCCCTAAAGACCTAAAAAGAGCATGCTACAGGGACACTGCTACATCGATGTTCATAGCAGCACAGTTCACAATAGCAAGACTGTGGAACCAACCTAGATGCCCTTCAATAGACGAATGGATAAAAAAATGTGGCATTTATACACAATGGAGTATTACTCTGCATTAAAAAATGACAAAATCATAGAATTTACAGGGAAATGGATGGCATTAGAGCAGATTATGCTAAGTGAAGCTAGCCAATCCCTAAAAAACAAATGCCAAATGTCTTCTTTGATATAAGGAGAGTAACTAAGAACAGTGTAGGGACGAAGAGCAGGAGAAGAAGATTAACATTTAACAGGGATGAGAGGTGGGAGGGAAAGGGAGAGAGAAGGGAAATTGCATGGTAATGGAAGGAGACCCTCAGGGTTATACAGTGGAGGAGGTAGAGAGAGAGGAGGGGAGGGGAGGGGAGAGGTGGGGAGGGGGGAGGGTGGAGGATGGGAAAGGCAGTGGAGCACAACAGACACTAGTATGGCAATTTGTAAATCAATGGATGTGTAACTGATGTGATTCTGCAATCTGTGTATGGGGTGAAGGTGGGAGTTCATAACCCACTTGAATCAAAGTGTGGAATATGATATGTCAAGAAATTTGTAATGTTTTGAACAACCCACAATAAAACATTAAAAAAAAAAAAAGAAAGAAAAAAAAAAATTTCAGTTTGCTCCACAGTGAGTTTTGTGGGGAGAAGCAAAGGGCAGGTCCTGTATCCACCCTTGGATGGGAAGGTGGGGACCCTCTTAGATGACACTTGCTGTCAGGATTGAGTGATCCACGGTCTTTGAACACCTGAGTGGAGCAGTCAGATTGGCCTTCGGGTGGGTGGGACTGGACGTGTCAGGATTGGAACAAGCAGAAAGGACACCAACGGGCTAGGGCTTGGTAACTACTTGGCCTCTTCCGGATGTCCTTGATGGCTTCTAAGCTTGCTGCAGGTGGCCTTGGGTTTACAGGACAGAGCCTCCTTCTCCTCCGGGAATGTGGCTGTCACTCAAGTGTAGCTAGACTGACACCTGTGGGCTTATGAGACCTTGCTCTGGTATGGTGCATTCCACGAAGTCTGTTCACAAGTCAGAGTCAAGTCTGTGGTCAGGGTGAGGGTCAGTTGTATTTTGCCAGGGTAGGGTTTGTCTTTGGACAGGGTCAGTCCTGTGGCCAGTATCAGAGGTTGATCTTGACCAGAGTTGCAATCAATCTGAGTCAGTGTCAGGGTCGGTCTGTGGCCATGGTTGTGGTCAGTCCGAGGTCACATTGATGTGACCAGAACTAGGGCTTAATGGAGCTGAGAAGCACTTTACCCTCACTGTACACTGTGGCTGGGACTTGCAGCAAATACTGCCCACAAAAGGTCTCTTGGCCACTCTGCCAATGGAGACTTGTGCCCTGTCTTGACATTAGTGCTTTTGAGTTCCAAGTTCTTGACAACGCCTGGGTTGGGGGGCAGCATGGCCACCAAATCATGTGTCCCCACGACTGGAAGGCCTCAGTTTCCCATGTCCAGGGCCACCGTCTGAGGAAACTTATGGAGCCAAGCAGAGGGTCTCCTTGATTCTTGGGCTTGGCATCTGGAGGCCAGGTTTTGGTGTGGGATTGGCCAGTTGTGACACAGCTGGCCATGGACTCTGGGCCCCAGCAAAGCTGGGTGACACCCATAATCCCCCTATAGACTCTTTTCTCATCACCCAAAACAACTAGGAACTTGGTCAATTTGCTCTTCTGCCCAAGCAAAGGGGCAATCCATTTCTTGGCCCTCAGCTAATAATACCTTTCAGTGTGTCCTCCCAGAAGGAGCCCGGTCCAGGAGAAGCGGGAATGGGAAGGGGCTTGGAAGTCTGGAGAAAAGCCAGGTGGCCCTGCTCTGGGTCAATCTGGTGTCAGAAAAAAATTGCAAGGAATGGAAGGTTGGAATCCTGGAACCCTCAAATTCACGCCACTTGGACTGGTGTCACCTGAGACCCTTCTGTGACCCAGGCCTAACCTGGGCTCTGCAGGGAATTCAGAGATGAATCTCGGTTTTGATCCCAAGACTTCATGAACAGGACCAGAGAAATGTAATCCATGTACTGTGTGTGGGGACCGCTGGGGGTGGGGTGGGGAAGGGGTCTGCAGATGCCAGAAATGCTCCAGGGCTCAGGGGTCCTCAATCCACGCTGCACGTTTGAATCACCCGAAGACCTTCTAAGAACTAGGGATGCCTGAACTCTACTCCAGAGCAGTTATGACCAGAATCGATGTAAATCGACACCCATGGAAGACAGGATGCCCCCAGGACCCCTGTTTTAGTCATCTTCTTCGATGCTGTGACTGAAAGACCCAATAGGAAAAACTGAAGGGGAGGAAAGGTTTATTTAGGGGCTCACAGTTTCAGAGGTCCACAGAAGGCCAGCTCCCCTCCTCAGGGCTTCAGGGAGGCTGAACATCATGGCGGGAGAGTGTGGCAGAGGGAGGTGGCTCACATCATGACTAGGAAGGAGAGAGAGAGAGAGAGAGAGAGAGAGAGAGAGAGAGAGAGAGAGAGAGAGAGACTTACCAGATACAAATATACACACCCAAAGCCACAGCCCCATGCCCACAACACCGTGCTGGGTTTAAAACACGGCTGCCAAATTCTTTGGCGTCCTCTCCAGTGAGAGGTGGGGTCTCTGTCTCCTCTCCGTGATCTGAGCTCAGTGACAGTTGACCAGTAAAATATGAAGCGATGCTTTCCACCTGCATGTTTCTGGGGCCAGGTCTTAAGAGACTGGAAGTTTCTGCTTCCTGTCTTTTGGAATGTTTGCTTTTGGAATCCAGCTCCCATTCTGTGAGGAAGTCAAGCGGTCACACCACACGGGGAGGAGAGGCTGCCGTCGGGGGGTTCTGACCAACGGTTCCAGCTGATAGCCCCACCCACCACCAGACAGGTGAGCAAACAGATCTTCAGCCCATGTCTATCCTTAGACAGTGAGTCAGTCCCAGCCTTGAGCCAGCCCAGAAAATACTGGGAAGGAGCTGAGGTGACCTATTCCCACTAAGTGCTGAGGATTCGTCAGCAAAATGACAGTTTTATGTTTTAAAGTCAGGGGTTGGCAAACTTCTGCAGAGGGCAAGATAGTCAATATTTAGGCTTTGAAGGCCAGGAGATCTGCGTTGGAACTATTTAGCTTTGCACACGCAGCCACAGACAGCACAACTTTTATTATGGATACTGAAATTTGAATAGAACATGATTTTCACATGTCATGAAATAGTATTCTTCTCCTGGTATTTTTCCCAACTCTTTCAAAACTTAAGAAACTATGTTTAATTCATGGACTTTACAAAACCCAGCCAGGATCACTTGTGGAACTCTGCTTCAAGCCGTTATGACTTGGAGGGTCTGTTTTGCAACAGTAGATAACTGGTACAAGAAATTCACTATAGAGATGCTTCTGTGACATTTATGTGAACATGAGGTATGAGGCATGAAGAAACGCCTTTGAGTTCACGGCTACAGTAACTCATTTACAAGAAGGGTGGGTGAGCTGGGAGGGCTGGATTGCCATTAAAAAGATCCAAGAGACAGAGATGTTTGCTGCTTTCCAGCCATGTTCAGGGAAGAGAGGCTCAGAAAGTGGGACCAGGAGAAGGAGTCCCTCTTATGGAGCTGGAATGTTTTATTAGGCTTCCCTGGAGTGAAGTAAAATCTCCCACCAAACATTCCACTTCTCTTTTCTAGATCTACATTCACTAAGCAACCTTCTGAGTGATAATTGTCTTCCCACAGAGAGGCAGTTGTTTCTGGGAACACTTATTGGGTGCTTAGGGTGGGCCGTGCACTCTTCTAGGTTCTTTATGTGTATCAACTCAATAACGCCTCACAGGAATTTGTTACTATTCTGAATTTGTACATGGGGGGAAATTATAGCTCAGAGAGTGTCAGTTAACTTTCAGGGCCTAATAAGCCAATTCAGCAAAGTTGCAGGATACAAAATCAACATACAAAAATCAGTAGTGTTGCTATATATATATACACCAACAGTGAATTATCTGAAGTAGAAATCACATTGCAAAAGCTACAAAAAATAAAACCAAAAACAAAACAAAACAAAACAAAAAAAAACCCAAACAACCATAGTACCAGAAATACATTTAACCAAAGCAGTGAAAGATATCTACAATGAAAACTATGAAACCCTGATGAAAGAAATTTAAAAACACACACACACACACACACACACACACACATGCATAATGGAAAGACATCCTATGTTCATGGATTGGAAGAATCAATATTGTTAAAATATGTGTGCTACACAAAGCAATGCACAGATTGAATGCAATCACTGTCAAAATACCAATTATATTCTTCATAAAACTAGAAAGAATGATCTTAACATTTGTAAGGAAACACACAAATAAACAACTGAATAACCAAATCCATCTTGAACAAAAAGAACAAGCAGGAGTCATTAGACTGTCTGACTTCAAAATATGCTACAAAACTACAGTGATCAAAACAGCTGGCATAAAAATAGTTACATAGACCAATAGAACAGACTAGAGATCCTAAAAGGAAACCTACAGTCAACTGATTTTCAACAAAGGTTCTAAAAACATGCACTGGAGAAAGGGCAGTCTATTCAACAATGATGTTAGGAAAAGTGGATATCTACACCCAAAAGAATAAAACTAGACCCCTACCTCATCAGTTACAAAGATCAACTCCAAATGGATTAAAGAATTAAATTTAAGGCATGAAACTACTAGGAAAAAAACCACAAGGGAAGTGCTTCAGGACATTGGAAGGGGCACAGGTTTTTGGATAAGACCCTCAAATCACAGGAACCAAAAGCAAAAACATACACATGGAATTACATCACAGTAAAACTTCTGAATAGTAAAGGAAACAATCAACAGAAATTCAGAGACGACCTACAGAGTGGAAGAATAGATTGGCAAACTATACATCTGGCAAGGATTTAATATCTGGACTATATAAGGAACTAAAAGAAATCTTTACACCAAAAAGTCTTGATTAAAAAGTGGGCCATAGAACAAAATAGACATTTCTCAAAAGAAGACACACAGATGACCAACAAATATATGAAAAAAATGTTCACTGTCACTTATCATCATGGAAATGCAAACCCAACCACAATGACATATTGCCTCACTCCAGTTAGAATTGCTATTATCAAAAAGACAAATGACGACAAGTGCTGGGAAGGATGTGGAGACAAGGGGATCCTTGCACAGTGTTGATGGGAATTTAAATTAGTATAGATATTATGGAAAGCAGTATGGAGGTTCCTCAGAGATTAATAATAAGTCTCCCAAATGATCCAGTAATCACACTCCTGGGTATATATCCAAATGGATAGACATCGGTATGTTAAAGAGACATCTGCATTCCCCATGTTTATTGCCGTGGTGTTCACAATAGTCAAAAAATGGAAACAACCTAAGTGTCCATCAACTGATGAGTGGATAAAGAGAAGGTTGTTTATATACACAATGGAATACTATTCAGTCATAAAAAAGGATGAAAACCTGTTATTTGCAATGACATGGATGGAACTGGAGATCATTATATTAAGTGAAAGAAGCCAGACACAGAACTACAAGTACTGCATGATCTCACTTATATGTGGAAGCTAAAAATGTTGATTTCATCCAAGTTGAGCATAGATTGGTGGTTACCAGAAACTGAGGAGAAAGGGGAGATAAATGGGGCAAGGTTGATAGATGGGTACAAGGTTATCATTACTTAGGAGGGAGAAGTTCTGATGTGTCATTGCACATTAGGGTGACTATAGATATCAATTATGTTCTGTGTATTTTAAAAAGACAGAAGAAAGAATTTTGAATGTTTTCACCATAAAGAAATGAAAACTGTTTAAAGAGACAGATATGTTGAACCTGATTTAAACATTGCACAATGTATATACATATTGAAATATCACATGGCACCCCACAAATACATACTCTTTTATTTTTTATATATCAGCTAAAATAATTAAAGATGAAAAAATAAATAAATTTTTAGACAAAGATTTCTGCCAGGTAGCCTGGTTGCTGATCCCAATTACTTAATGACGACTCTGCTGTTCAGTTCTCCACCTGTCCCTGGAGAGGGTCCCCTGAGTGGAGGTGCGTTCCAGGCACTTGAATGGACGGTTTCTTCCCCAGAGAAACAAACCCGCGTCCGGTTTGCGCTCTGCCTATTGTGAGTTGGGTTAATGCAAGTCTGTGCCTGAGATGCACGAGATCTTTCAGCTCCTATTTCTGCTGGGACTTGAAAGGCAAAAGTCTCCATTGGAAAGGTTGAGCCCGGAGGCCTTGGTAGGTATTGGGAGGACAGAAGTCAGCTGGCTGGCACTCTGTGCATGCCACTTGACCTCTTAGTAGCATGCCTATTAGTTTGCATAATATTTTTCATTATATTTTCTTGCCTCTCTAAATTTTTTCAGCATCTGTGAAGATGTCCACTTTCTCATCCTGATATTGGCTTTTGATGTCTTCTGAAATTCCTTCTCTTTCTTTCCCCCATTTGTTCCCACTAGTGGTGTGACAATTTTATTGGTCTTTTAGGAGTCTCAGTTTGGGGCTTTGTCATTTTATGCTCTTGTCTTTAATATTTCCTTCTAAATTTTTGGGTTTATTTTGGTATTTATTTTTTAAAATTTGTTCTAATTATTTACACCTGATAGTTGACTGTAGTTTGACATACTATGCACATGTGGAGTGTAACTTCTCATTCTTCTGGTTGTATATGATGGAGACTTACATTGGTCATGCACATAGGATATTAATGTCCGATTCATTCTACTATCTTTCCTACTATCATTGCCCTTTGTCTAATCCAAAGAACTTCTATTCCTCCCTAATCTCCTCCTCATTGTGAATTAGCATCCGCATATCAGAGAAAACATTTGACCTTTGGTTTTTGGAATTGGCTTATTTTGCTTAGCTTTGATATTCTCCAGCTCCATCCATTTACTGGCAAATGCCATAATTTCATTCTTTTCTATGGTTGAGTAATATTCCATTGTGCATATATACCACATTTTCTTTATCCATTCATCTGTTGAAGGGTGTTTATTTTCTAACTGATTGGCATTGAAGTTTTATTCATTGTGCTCATTATTCTTCTGGCTTATACCTTGTCTGATATATCATGGTGGTAAATTTCCCTCTTTTCTCTTGGTTGCAGCAAATTTTCACAGATACTATTTTTGTCATTGTGAAGTTCAAAACATTTTCTAATTTTTTCTTTTTTGACTCTTGGAATATATATGCTTATTTATTTCTTAATTTCCAAACATAGGAAGATTTTTTTGTTATCTTTTTTGTTATTGATTGATTTCTCATTTAATTGCATGGGATCTAGAGAGCATGCTCTTTATGATTACATTCTTTTATATTTTTTAGGTTTATGAGCCAGTTATATGGTCAGTTTTTTTTTCCAGGATTATAAAAGAAGTTTTATAGAAGATGAATTTAAGTTTTCTGTAGAAGAGTAGGGCTAATATCCCAAATATATCAGGATATGTACAAATAAACATTGTGTGAATACATGATACATTTAATACTACATATAGTTGAATACATCAGTTTTTATACAATTTCCAAGTGTGTGTAAATAAAAATGTATCATCTAGACCTTAAATATCGATGTTCCTTAGGGCACACACCCGATGTGTTGGTTTTCCTCTCCCTCTACGTGTTTTCCAATAAGCTATTTTCTTGACTTTAATTACTGCCTGGGATGCTCAATCAATATCCCTAGCCCAGACCCTTCTCCCGTGTTCCACAGAGTATGTCCATTTACCTACTGGGACATCCTCTTGAATCTTTTTCAGACAAAATTACCACAAAGATTCATCATTTCCTCCCACATCTGCACCTCCTCGGTCAAGAACATTACCAGCTAGGCATGGGGGTGCATGCCTTTAGTTCCTGCTACTTGGGAGGCTGAGGCAGGAAGACCCAGAGTTTGAGGCCACCCTGGGCAACTTAGCGAGGCCCTGTATCAAGAAGGAAAAAAAGAAATGGAGCATCATTTCCTACTAGCTGCTCATTGGACCCCCCAGAAGTGTCACTAAGATCTCTAGTATCAAATTATGCTTTTCAAGTTAGGAGTGGAGGGCTATTGTTACTGACTGAACTGTGTCTTCATGTTCCCTAATTCATATGTTTAAGTCCACAGTACTTCAGAGTGTGAACTTACTGGGAAACAGGGTCTTTGCAGACGTAATTAGTTAAGATGAAGTCATTCGGGTGGGCGCCCATCCAGTATGATGGGTGTCTTTATAAAAGGGAGAAGCACAAGTCCACATCCAAAGTGGGTTTCCCCCAAATCAAAGTGGGTTGAAGGCCGGGCAAACAAAGGGATGTCAAGTGTGCATCCTACCCTTGACAGAGAGTGCTGCGCTTTGTGCAGTTTGGGGGCACAGGGGGTGATGCTTTGGGACCATGTTTAGTAACGAGGACAGGAATGTTCTCCATGGGACCCTGATGACTCCATCCCAAGGAGTAGCGACAGCTATTGGGTGATGCTCTTCAGGTGGTTGAGTGGGCATGGGTGAGGAGGCTTATTTTCAACCCTGAATGAGACCCTCACTGGGTCCTGAAGGGCATGTGGAGGCATCTCCATGAAGACACATGTGCTAGGATCTGGAGTTTCTGCATTATTATCCATAAGCCCCTAAGTGAGGGCAAAGCTGGTTCCTCAAATCTTGGGACTCAATCAGACTCCAGCCCCCAAGGGGACACTGAAGGGTCCTGAGAGGAAACATTTTTTTTTTTTTTCAAATTTTAGATTCCTTTTAAAATTTGTTCTTTCAAGATGTATATGACAGTAGAGTATATTTTGACATATCACACATAAGTGGAATGTAACTTCTCCTTCTTGTGGTTGTACATAATGAGGAGTTACACTGGTCGGGTGTTCATATATGAACACAGGAAACTTCCGGTTCCTTCCAGTGTCTTTCCTGTTCCCACCCCTCCCTTCCCTTCATTCCCTTTGTCTAATTCAATGAACTTCTATTCTTCCCTTCATCCCCCAGCCCCCAATTTTGTGTGTTAGCATCCACATATCAGAGAGAATATTTGGCCTTTGGTTTTTGGGGATTGGCTTATTTCACTTAGCATGAGAGTCTCCAGTTCCATCCATTTACTGGCAAATGCCATAGTTTCATTCTTCTTTATGGCTGAATTATACTCCATTGTGTATATATACCACATTTGCTTTATCCATTCATCTGTTGAAGGACACCTAGGTTGACTCCATAGCTTAGCTATTGTGAATTGAGCTGCTATAAACATTGATGTGGCCATGTCACATGCTGATTATAAGTCCTTGGGGGTACATGCTAAGGAATGGGATAAACGGGTCAGATGGTGGTTCCATCCCAAGTTTTCCAAGGAATCTCCATACTGCTTTCCAGAGTGGTTGCACCAATTTGCCGTCCCATCAACAACGTAGGAGTGAACCCTTTCCCTACATCCCTGAGAGAGAAACGTTAAGAGCTGAGCAGAGTTTGTCAGAGTGCTGGACCCAGCAGCCTTCTGGCCCAGGATCCTGCTCTGGGAGAGGAGGCACCTGGGGCCTTGGCTACCTTCTCTGAGGCCCCCTGGAAGATCAGGCCTCCAGTGGGCTTTGGAGACCTGCCAGGCCTCCAGAACTTACCATTCTTTCCACTTCCATCTCTGGCTGGAGGCCTCCTAGACAAGAGGCTTTGGGATCCTTCCTTCCAGAGGTTGGAGGGTGTCTGGGCTCCTGCTCGGTGGGTTTGGGCAGTGAGATGCCCTCTATCATGTGCTCTGAGCATGGCCATCCATCTTCTGTCAGACTAGCACTTCCAGAAGATGTCAGCAGAGCTGCTGCCCTTGGTCCCCGCTTGGTGTGCAGACTCCTCTAGAACCTTGGAGCCTCTCATCACCAGGGTCCCCGGGCTCCTCCCTCCAGGCCTGGGCTCTGACTTCTTTAGGGAGTCGGAGCTCCAGGCCCATTTGGGAAACGCTCACTGCAGAGGGGTCTGGCACCACATCCAGGTCGGCAGGGCTATATTTAACTGGCTATATTTGCTGTCCCACTCACTTGTCCCAACCCGGCCCCGCCTGCCCCCCCCCCCCCCCCCCCGCAGCAGCCTGTCCTGGACCATGGTGCCCGTGTCGTCCCTATTCACCCTGCTCCAGCTGTGCAATTGTGGTCTGCGCCACAGGCTATTTTTTGCTTGGTGCCAAAGATTATTCAGTTATCAGGAATGTGTGTTTAAGTGGCCGTCTCCGGAATAAGGATTATAAATAGGAACTTGGGGTCAAAGCCTGGGCCCCAGTGTCCTCCTCCTCTTTGTCCCAGTTCCTGTCCCAGCCCTAGGAGTTTACTGGGGGTGACCCCATGAGGCGATGAGTAGCAAGATCCAGGGGTTTCTGGTGGAAAGGACACCAGGGCTGGGGATGTCAAATCACGTGACCTCCCTGAGACTTGCTTTCTCATTCTGGGCAATGGGGTGGCCCAGACCCCGTCACTGCACGAGAAACAGGTGGCGGGTCTCTGTTGGTCTATGGAGGAGAATCCACGTTAAGCCAGTGGATATCGGGGAGGAGAAAGGACCAACTGTTGAACATTAGTTCTTTCTGGGAAATAGACAATAGGGTATGAAGAAAATACCCGAGTACTAGTCTTGGGAGTGAATGTATAAAGGTAGAATGTGCCTTTAGGGTGCTCCTAGGCAGATGGTGGAGGCCAGGTCTAGGCTTAATCCCAGAACCAAGTGACCTCAGCAGAATGAAGTGGGCATGTCTGGGCACAGGCACCTGAGTCAAGGCTTAATCTTTCTCTGACAGAATGTGTGCTGGGTCCCCAGGCACAGGTTCTCTTGGAGAACAGGTCCAGGCCAGACGTCTTGGCCCAGGAAGTTCTGGTTGGTCAAGAGGGTTGGGTTGCTTCCTGGCGACCAGCAGTCCCTCCTGTCCTCTCCCAAGACCTGGCTTGGGCAGCTCTGTCTCCCCTTCAGCCCACCCAGGAGTAGGGGGCAAGGGCAGAGGTCCACCAAAATTCAGGGCTGGGACTGGCCCCTGGGGGCTCCATACTATTCCCCTGGGCTCCTCTCCATGCTCCCCAATGTGGTGGAGCAGGGGAAGGACATGATGTCACTATTTCTCCATCAAAAAATGGCAGGAATAATGCACAACCTCCCTCCTGTAGTTGATAGGAATGAGAATGGTGTAACAGGATATTGTTCCAATGAATGGTAATGAGCAGAACTGTACTGGTTGACCTGAGTGGTCCCAGCCTCCAATGTTGCCAAATCTAGCCACACCCACCAGTCCTGTGGCCTCAGGCTCCACACTTTGGATCTCAGTCTGTCTCTGGGGTGTAGGTCCATCCATATATCCTCCTTTCTTAGTCATCTTCCCATCCCTTACTCTGGTAAACCTCAAGCATGGATAACTGATCTGGGGCACAGTTATGGAGACCCCTTTATTTCCCCCAGATCTCTGAATTCAGCAGATACTTAGCTCTTCCTACTCTTCGGGTGGGGTCAATCCCTGCCCCACATTCTTCCCCCAAGATGGCGCTGCCTCCTTCTGTGGCCATCAACGTACAGGACAGTCCCTTTCTGATAATGTGGATGAATTCATTGTTCACCGTAATGAAATGGAATTGACTTTTATATCTTAGAAAGACTTTCCATTTCCATTTATAAGTGGGAAATTAAATTCCTGCAACAGATTACCTTTTGGTTTTTGAAAATGTGGACAAATGGAGGGGAGGGGCCTACCCAAGTGGAGGTGGGGGTCGGGAAGGCCATGTCTCCCAGGGGACATGGTGCCAGGAGAAGGGATGTGTGGATAAGCGAGCCACCTGGCGAGAGAGAATCCCGGGTACGGCAAGCAGGTGGAGAACCTCCTGACAGCCTTGTGGGGAGCCTTGTTCAACCATCACCAAGAATTTCTTTGCCTTTGCCTCTGGGGGCTGTTTTTGCCCTGTTAGATGGTGTGGAAAGTCCTAGAACATCTTGGTTGCTCTGCAGAGGCAAGAGCGAATGCCATCATTTTTCCCTGTGCTGTGGTTGGGTAATGAGTGGGGAAAAGAGGGACAAAGAAAGGGCAGGTTTAATTTACTCAAGTCCTGACCCCGCTTCTCCTGGCCCCCAGCCCCAACTGCTCTTCCGCAGCTCATGGTGGCTTGGGACAGGGCATGTGGGCTTGTGTCAGGCAGGATCCAGGCACACAGAGGACTGAATGGAGATCGAGGCTTGACAGTGTTTTCCTGAGGACTCAGATGCCACCTCCTTCTCCTATGACAAAATCAGGATGACCCTCCACTCAGAACCTTCCTTGGCTTCCCTGGGGCCCCACAGGAGGAACCCTTTTCTTGCATCTTCTGGGATGAATCCTCTCTTCATTTTGTGGCTCTTGGCTGCGATGTTCTGATCTCTGCTTTGGTGGTCTCACCACCTTCGTTCAGTTCTGATTCCCTCCGTCCTCTTGGGTCCACGCTGGCAGTGTTTGCATCTACAGAACGTTCTCGAGAACCTTGCTTTGGTGACCCAGACTGGGCCTCTCTCCCTTCATGTCAGGCCTGCAGCTTGGACCCCATTGACTATGACTGTCTACTTTGGACAGCAGGACTTTATCTTGGCCTGTGCCTTTCCCCCAGGACACTTGGCCTAGTGGCCCTGATTCTCTAGCAGAGCAGAGCCATGGCCCCAGGACTGCATTGAGGGCAAAGAGAAGTGGTACCAGCACCCGCACTGTGCCAGAGGCCCTGGAGGGGTGAGCTGAACCACATTGACTGCAGGTAAGTCCACCCTTTGCAGGTAAAAGCAAAACTAGGACACTGAATCAAACTCATCTTCACAGAAGCTCCAGCTACGGGTATCACCATCGCTGATTTATAGATGAGGAACCTGAAGTCCAGAGAGGAACAGTGTGTGACCTGAGGTCACAGTAAAAGGCAGAGCCAGGACTGAAAACCAGGTACTGGTGATGCCCCTCAGCATTCCCCACCGTAGAGGTAGCAGGTGAACGGTGGAGAGGCCACTGCCTCCAACTTCAGTACCCGAAACCCTTAGACCTGGGCTTTGGTGGGTCTTTCTTGACATGTTATAGGTTCCTCTCTGTAGCTGGGAATGACCAGGACTGGCACTGCTTCCTGTTGGGGTACCCTGGGATTGGAGTGGGACCTGGGTGGGTAGGTTCTGTTTCTCCTCCTTAGGGTACCCTCTGACCCACAAGCCTGCACAGGTTCAGAGAGCAATAGGCCCCATGCCCGGGTGGTTATACTGGGGCCCCAGAGCCACACTTGGTTCTGGGTGGGCATTTTGGTGAGTGGACTGGTCCCCGGCTGGTGAAGTATTTTTGTGTGTGTGTGTGTGTGTGTGTGTGTGTGTGGGATCACCCAAGTCTGGGCTTTCAGAATGGTGCTGACATGCTGATTTTGAATGACTCAAATTGTTTATGTGGACAGGAGCCTGGCCAAAAAAAAAAAAAAAAAAAAAAAACTGCCCAGATTCTACCTACCCTACAGGCGGCTCTGTCATCCCCTGATATTAAGCCATCTTGCTGTGTTGTTGTTGCTTATTGTATTAATTGGTTTTTCTCTTAGTTGCCTTGCAACCTCTTTTAAAAGACCTACACCAAGGGAGATTTCCCAAATTCCCTTTATTACCCCTTCCCCACCATGTTTCACAATCCTTAGATTTTTCAAAATTGGATCCAGATCTGAGTTCCAAGCCCCAGTCCTTTAGCTAAAACAATCTCCCTTTGTCCTTGCTCCCATGGACAGTGCTCAGCCCCTCCTGACCCTTACCCTTCTGGAAGAAAAGGAGGCCTGCTCGCACCCTGGGGTTTCCAGGAGAACAAAGATGTGATACAACCTGCCAGAGAGCCTATGGCTGCCCACGGAGGTTTGGAATTGGCACATGACATCTTGTACGTCACCCTCAAGAGGGCACTCTGTGTTGTTCGTGGAGGCGGTGGCCAAAGGGACAGGCATCCTTTGTGCTTGGCACCTGTCCTCTTTGCGGTCTGCTTGCCTGGGTCCTGACCCCTGGGCTTTTTTTCTAACACATGCTCTTGGTTTGTGCTCCCCAGTGAAGCTGGGGTGAGGGCTTGGCATGCCGCAGCCACCAAGGGCCCTACATCCGGGGAGTGACTGTCCTCCCGGTGGACAGAGGTGAAGGGAGCATCCCTCACCCGGGAGGTCAGGGCTGTGAGCCCCATTTCCTTCCAAGCAGCCTCTGCCCAGGGGACCCTCTCTGAGCCTCTTTGTCTCTCTCTTCTCAGTGGGACTGTCAAAAGCTGAGCCTCACAGGTTGTGACTAATCACTAGCAGATTTTTTTTCCATCTAAGAAGAAGAAAAAGCTGAAGGAGATGAAGAAAAACCCCAACAGTGAATAACTCGGAAGAGTTTCCAAAGTGTGGGTGTTTTTCTGGGACCAAAGATCAGGAAGATTCCAAATGTAAACAATCCCAAAATAACTCAGTTCTCCCAACCCCAGGCATTCCCAGGACTGAATGTCCACACTCCCTCCCTTTCCCTCAGGGAACCCGGGGTCAGGGAGAGGTGGCAGGGCTTGGGTACCATGAAGAGCTGCCGGAGCGAGGCTTTCAGGCAGAGTATAGGATCTATGAGACCTGGATGGAGTCTGCATCCGTTAGTGGTGATGGTCTTTCCTTTTGAGAAAGGGGCTTCTTTCTGCCTCATCAGACCAGATCGCGCTGGGATTCAGGGCCATGGCTAAGGCTCTTTGCTCAGAGTCATATCCCATTGTGCTTAAACCAAGCTCCTGAGATTTCTTGCCAGCATAGTGTAATGGAAAGAATATGGACTTTGAAGTCACACAGGGTTGGAATCTTGGCTCCACCACTTATTAATTGTGTGGCCTTGAGTATGCTATTTAGCATCTGGGAATCTCAGTTTCCTCCTTTAAAACTGGGGCAAGGATTCTCACCCGAAGCATCTCGACCATAAAGTGCCAGTATGATGCCGATTGCTTGGAAAGAGCTCCCTGCATGGTCCCTCTGTCCCTCTCTTCCCCACAAGTACATTGCTTGAGCTGGAGAAATCAATTATTTTCAGCCCTCTCTTTTCCAAAAGGAGGATGTGCAAAGGTAGAGATCACTCCTTCTCCACGCTATTGAAAATTGCTATTGCAACTCTTTTTCTTTTCTTAATCTTTTCTGAGAGAGGGTCTTGCTCAGGGCATTGCCCAGGGTGGCCTCAGGCTCCTGGGCTCAAGTGATTCTCCAGCTTCAGCCTCCAGGCTGGGACCACAGGCATGCACCACTACACCTGGCTGATTGCAACTCCTATGGAAGGAGAATATATTAAACATATATTGTAAAAAAAAATCTTTCTGGAGGACATAATGCTACAGGATGGTGCAAGTCTTGGAGAACATTATGGAAGTGGTGACAGTGGAGTTGATGGTATTTGTGATCATGAGGTGATGATGAAGGGCATCATGGTGAATTTCAGAAGCAATGGAGGAGTTGATGGAAAAGGGATGGAAGTGATGGTAGGGGTAGTGGCAGACGTGGTAGCAGAGGCTATGATGGAGGTAATAATGGTGAAGTGAAGGTGAGAGTGGTGGTGGAGATGGGATAGGAGTGATGGTGATAGTGGTTACAAAGGCCATGGCTGAGGTGACAGTGTTTGTGTTTCAATGTGGGTGTTTTTCTGGGACCGTGTTGGGATGATGCATCATGTTATCCTGGATTTGGCATCGTGGTGAGCGAGATCTGGTGGCACGTGATTGGGCTACCTTCGACGGGTCATCACTAAGTAGACAAAGGTGCAGAAGTGGCAGGCAAAGAAAGGTGGAGGAATGTTTTATGATTAACTGTTACTTTGGCTCTGAACTACAATTGAGAACATTAGACTTCTTAATCATAGCTGATTGAACACACATGTTTATCTTGGCTACGTCCAGAAGCCCCACTAAAATGTCATTAATGGAATTTTTTTAAAAAAGGCATAAACCCACAGGAAAAAAGAGAATGGGAGAGGAAACAGCAGCCGGCAAGAGAAGCTAATAATTTGGAAATTAGAAAGTGGATGGATGAGTGGTACCTGACTTAGCAGACCTCAGAGAACTGAAATCCAAGCCAGCCAGGGGGAGGGGGTTGATGGTGGGAGCCAACAGGTAGCAAGATATTTCTAGCCACACGATCCTGGGAAGGCCTGGGAATGGGAGACACCCGTTTCTTCTGAAGGCAAGGATTCAGAATGAGAGTGAAAGGTTTTTAAAAGAAGTGGCAAGCATCTCCTCAGCCCAAATTTATTCCTTTATCCTCTGCATCCAGAGAGTCATCCTCTCCCATGCTGGAACGTGGCAATAGCTTATGGTCTAAAATGTTGAAACAGAAAGGTTCTGGACACAGAGGCACCAGGCATAACTGAAGGAGAGGTAAGGAGCCAATCTCAAAACAGGGGGATTAAGGATAAGTCTGTTTCCTGAAAGCCCAGGCTCTCAGCTCTTTGCCTTGTTCCAGTCCCAGAACACTGGCAGTCATGTTAATATCACATGGGAAGACATTGGAACAGACTTCCCTGGGAAAATGGATTTTCCCAAGAGAAAAGACCTGCAGGTGTGGATTCTTGGTCTCCCAGTGAAACTGCGAATTCCACGCAGTTCTATCTGCTAAGGAAGCTGCCTATCCATACCTTTCTCTTCTGTCCTCCAGTCGCTCTCAATCAACCTTTAGTGCCTCACACTTCAATTACGAATGGGCAGTGAAGAATAGCTTGATAGTGAATGGAGTCCTTCAAGATGGAAGAGGTCAAAAAGGATCGTGGAGGAGACAAGGAAGAGGGAAATAGCCCCAAAATGATGATCACCGTTTTCAAAATGATAGAAGAAGGTAATCATCATTTTTGTGCTCCTCTTCATTATTTCCTCCATGATCCTTACATCTTTTAAATAAGAACAGGAGACGAATTTTTTTTTTAAAAAAAAATTGGGCAGAAAAAAGGGAGAACTTAGAAAATACAAATATTTGATTAAAAATGAAAACAAAACAAAGATTGGGAGATAAAGTTAAGACAAGTTTCCCCCAAGTAGAGCAAAACACAGAAGAAATGGAAATTGACAGATAAAGAAAATAGATGTTCTGTCTAGGAATAGCCTCTAAAATCATAAGTCCTGGAGAGACATAAAATGAGAGAAGGAGGTGAAATTACAAAAGAAACAATGCAAGAAAATTTCCTAGATCTAGAGAACATGCATTTAAAGACTGAAAATTTTCTGAGTGTGCGATAAACTGAATATTAAGATAAATAAACAGAAACAAGTTATTCTAAGGTTCACTGTAGTGAAATCTCAAAACTCTGGATAAGAAAACTCTAGAAGTTTCTGGAATGAAGAAAAATAGTTTATTTTATAAATTACCGAGAATCAGAACTGTGCCGAAATTCTCTTAATAACCACTGGATAAACTAGAAGAAAATGAGCAATGCTTCTAAATTCTGAAGGAAGTGCTTTCCAAACTGGAGTTCAATACCCAGCCAAACCAGTGATGGAGTGTGACGATAACAATACATAAATAAATAATAAATAATTTTGGATATGAGCAGTGTTATGTGTTATGGTCTAGATCCTAGGTGTCCCCTAAAAGCTCATATGTGAGACAATGCAAGAAGGTTCTGAAAAGCCTCAACCCCATCAGTGACTTAATTTCCTTTATGGGGATTAACTGAGTGGTAACTGAAGGCTGGTAGGGTGCAGCTGGAGGAGGTGGGCATTGGGGGCTGGCTTTGAGGCATATATTTTGTATCTGGTGAATGGTGACTCGGTCTGTTCCTGATCATCATGTGAGCCACTTCCCTCCACCACCCTCTTCCGTCATGATGTTCAGCCTCACCTTGAGCCCTGAGAAATGGAGTTCGCTTCTATGGATTAAGAACTCTGGAACTGTGAGCTCTCCAATAAATTTTTCCTCCCCTATAATTGTTCTGGTTGGGCCTTTTAGTCACAGCACCGAAAAAGCTGACTAAAACAAGTCGTGTTTAAAAATTACCTCCTAATTACCCGCTTCCAGGAGGATATTGGGAAACTACCCATCTTAATTAGAAAGTGAGTCAAGGAAGAAGAGGGAGGCAAAGATCTAGAAATTAGGATAAATTCAAAGTGAAGTCCAAGAATCGTAGCAAAGGAAAGTTTCCTTTTGTCATCAAAGTACATAAAGAACACAGAGAAAAACTGGTCCAGACTGGTCATGAGGATGGAGGCTCTAGGAGGGAGGTCCCCAAGAAGAAAATGAAACTGATAGTGGCACACAGACAAAGGAAATTTTCAGGGTTTTTTTTTGGGACAGCTTGGGATATGAGATGAGATATGGAAAATTAAGCAAATGGCCAAAAAGGCAATTTTCCTGTACAACCAAAAAGGTTGTACAGGAAAAGGTCTCAATTGTGAATGACAGTCACTGGGAATGGCAGTGCCAAGACTGAAGATGGCTGCCATCAATATCAGTGTTCAGGTGTGTGCTTGTGTCTTCGGAGGCAGGGTGAAGCGTGTACTTGAGTGGTGTGTAAGACAGTGGAACACTGGTGTTCTGTGGTATAAAGTCAATAGACAAAACCTAAAGCTAAAATATGCAAGAAATACCAGTATCACTACGTCATTTAGAAATATGGAAACAAAGACTAGAAAGAGTTAAAACAATTCAAAGGGTTTGCTTCAAAAGAGGGCTCAGAGGCAAGCAGGATTGGTGCAGAAGTCTGGTGTTTTTCATTATAAACCTTGTAGAACATTTTCCTTTCAAAATATGTACATGTATTACTTTGATAAAAAAAGTAAAGGTTTAAATTGAATATAAAAAAGCCATGCTAGATGATGCACAGAATGTCTTGACCAAATAAATCAGTCCAAATGGCCCAGCACCAAAATCAGCTAAAAGACCTGCTCCATCCACTGCCCCTAGGTCCAAACCCAAGTCTTGGATGTGTCCACACTCACCAGAAAGCCACAAAAGGGAGCTTAAGAAATACAGGGACAGCTTACATTTGCTCCACTGCTTGGGCCTTTCCAGGACCATGTGGCTGCCACACTGGCGGGAGAAGAGCGGGGAAGGGGAGGGGAAATTCAAGCCGAAAAGGAGAGATGATTTGGCTTCTCCCTGGGGAGCAGGCCTCAGACCTCACACTGCACCCACAGTGAGCTAGGCATTGCCTGGTCCCCTAACTCCTTAATGAGCCCTGTCTCCTTAACCAGCACCATGAGGTGTTTGTAGATCAGTCTAAGAATCATTGCTGTACTCCTTGAGGGCAAAGCAGAGTGAGGGGGATAACTGTGAATGACAGCTCTGTAATCCAACAGTGATGGTGGTCATGAAGCAAAAGGCAGGCGACAGTGGGATGATACAACTGAGAAAGTGACAATGACACTTTTTATAATGAGAATAATAGTGTTCTTTTTTTAAAAAAAAAGAGAAAACTAGCTGGGAGACATGGTGGAGACAGTGCTGGATAGTGACAATAGTGTTGTTGCTGGAGGCAATGGTGGAGATAATTAGAGTGGATGATAAAAGTGGTTGTATGATTTATGATGAAGAGGTGAGTGGCAGCACAAGGTGGAGGTGATGGAGAAGGGGATTGTAGCAATGATAGCAGGGGTGATATGGTGGTGATGGTGGTGCTGGGACACTGTAATAGAAGGGTTGATAATTGTAATAGGGGGGTTGATGGTAATGATAGTAGTGAAGCAAGGGGAGGTGATAGTCATGGGTATGGAATTTATAATTATGGCAATAAAGGTGGAAGTGAGTAGTGGTACTTAGTGGTGATAATGGTGGGACAATGGGAAGAATTATGGTATTGATGTTGGAAGTGGTTGTAGTGGGAACATGGGCCAAGATGATGGATTTCATAGAGATGGGGATGGTGTATTGGGAAAGGAGGGAATGCGGTGTATGTAGTAGTGACAGGGAATATTGTCAAGCTGGGGCTATTAATCAAGAGCAAAAGACAGACATATGTGCGGTATCTAAAATTATCACTCTGGACAGATGGATTATGGTACAGTAACAAACAGCCTTCACATCTTAGGGAGTTTCCACAGCAAAATTCTCATACTAGATATTTAAAATGGGTTGGAAGGGGCGTCTGTTCTCCTAGTCACCCATGGACTGGTACTGATGGTCAGTATAACTCTATGTGCTTTTAGGATCACCGTGGGAGTAAGAAGAGAATGAGATGCACTGTTTCTGTGTCGGTCAGCCTGGGCTAGTTAAGGGGTGGTAATGAAAGATTACACCATGTCCACAGCCTCCTACAACAGACCCTCTCACTCACACTCTATGCACATTGCAGAATGGCTGTGGCTTTGCAGGGCATCATTTCTAGTCTGGGATTCAGGCTGGTGAAGCAGCCTCCATCTGTAACTTAGCCAGGCTTACAGCAGACAGAAAGAGAATATGGTAAAATATGTTCTGGGGTTTCAAGCTTTTACTTGGAAGTGACATGTATCATTTCTGGCTACATGTGTTAGCCAAAGAACTCCTCCAACAACTCCTCCTCCTCCTCCAACAACTCCTCCTTCAACTCCTCCTCCTCCTCCTCCTCCTCCTCCTCTTCTTCCTCCAACTACTCCTACTCTAGGCATTACACCTGCTAGGTGAGCACTCTGTCACTGGGCTATATGTCCAACCCTCAAAACTGATTTCAAAAGAGGCAGGGAAGTACAACATTCTCATTTGTCTGGAAAGAGAATGGAATATTTGTGAACTATATTCAATGATTATGATAGGTACTCTTTTCAAAGAATGCAGGAGGTAGAAAGAGCAATGGTGAGATCAATGGTGAGGGCTGCAGTGATCGAGTAGAAGGGACTTGTTCAGGGTGGAGGGACTAAGGTACAAGGGGAAGACAAATTAGAGGGAAGAAACACCACGAACAAGAGGCAGACAAATCATGGCCAAGTTCACAAACTTACGGGGATGAGATTTATAATTATGGCAGTAAAGGTGGAAGTGAGTAGTGGTAAGTGGTGATAATGGAGGGACAATGGGAATAATTGTCATGGCCAAAGTCCACTTTGGCTCTATGAATGGAAAGACTTTCTAGACCATTTTAACAGAATCATGGACTATCAGGGTTGGGAGTGACCTGGAGCCAATCCACACACTCACCCTGTGATGCTTGAATCCTATTTCCAAGAATTTGGTTTAGAAACTTCCAGCCATGGAGCACTCCCCGTGTATGGGACAGCTTGTTTCATTTCCACAATTTCTGATGGTCAGAGGTGTTGACTGCTAAAGTCACAAGGAATTGTACACAGGAGCAAATGAGCAGAGATAGGTATTTTTACCCACTGTGTCAATCCTTACCTTTGTAACTGTCTCAACAACCTGTTGGTCTACATTGGTCTGAGAGCTAAGATTTGGTTGGATGATCACCCAACCAACCTTGAATTCCTTCACACCTCAAAACTCCAAGGTCACCATGGTGGTAGCCTTTATTTATGCTTTAGGGGTAATGTTTTAGAGGTTGGATCCTTCAAAGTGCAGCTCAGGTAATGGCTTCAAGAATGATCTCTAGACCTTACTATACCAAAATATCCACCTGTTACATCTGCTGCTCAGCCTCAGTTGCTGCATCTCTCTGTAGACCAGTGCTGCTGCCATGCTGCCCAGCCTTAACCCCTCTCCACAATTTCCAGGAACCCTCTTCTGGATTTGGGCTTTCTTCAGACACTGTTAACTTTCTGATTTCCTTTATCTAGCAATATATTTGCTTCCTACCTTTCTCCCCTGAGGCCAGCTTTGCAAACCATGTGGCCTTCCATAGCCCTCCAGGGTCCTTTGCTTAGCACAAAAAAGGAGGCAGAATCTCTGAAGTTATGATACGAAGTGATTTTTTTTTTCTCTGCTCTTCATCCCTTCATTCATTTAGCACTTTTTTCATTAAGTACCTACTGTTTGCTGGGTACACTGAAGATAAAGTACTTAGCACAGATTAAAGGACTCAATGACTAGTAGTTCATTTTCTTCCCTCCCTTCCTTTGGAAAATTGTCCTACTGGTAAAATGATACCACCATGAGACCTCTAGTTCTGGGTGTAGGGAAGAAAGCATTGGCTGAAGCATTGGCTGTCCCTGATTTGCAGAGCTCCTTGTCCCTCAGTCTTCCACATTGGATATTCTACAACATGGGAGGGGCCAGGCTTGAATGTTCGATCTCCAAGACTACCTCTGTCCTGAAATATCTGGTTGACAGTGACAATCACCCTGACCATCTGATATCCCCTTCTCAGACATGAGATCTAGTCTTTACAGTTGGTAAACTCATGTGGTTTTGGGCAGAGTGCTCCAGGGATGACTTATCTATCTTCTCAGCTGCCAGATCTGGTGGATTGTCTCCATATTTTCATTGTCTCTTCCAGGCCCAGCTTTAGGAGATGCAACAGGATGGCAACGGGCCATCTTCCTCCTGAAGCCCCCTCTTGGGAAGGAGCATGAACTCATTTGTGAGCACGAGTGTTCTCTTGCAGGACTCATGTCCCAGAGAACCACCCAAATGACCAGCTGACCAGGGCAGTTCCTCCCCCTACCTACGAAACCTTCCCAGCCAGAGGGTCTGCAGGCCTGTGCCACTCCCAAGAGTGCCATTCACATCACATTTGTAAATAGACACAGGCTCCAGAGAGTGCCGTGTGAATGCCATCCTGGGAATAGTGCCCTTGGGATTGTGCAGTGTCACAGCCCACCTCTGATTTTAATTTGTGTTAATATTGTGTTCCCTTTGGGGCAAGGAGCTTTAAGTTTTCAAAGCATTCACCTTTGTGCCTTCAAATGGATCCTTGGAACACTCTAAGATCAGGTGTCATTTCTAGTTCATAGAGGGGGAAACTGAGACCCTGGAAAAGTAAGTGGCTTCTCTAGGGTCGCAAGCAAAATAGGAGGAGCAGGAACTAGGACCATATCTTCTGACTCTTAGCACCCTGGTCTGTCTGCAGCATTGCATCTTGGCCTTCTACAAACGATGGCCTCAGCCCCACGAGGCCCCTGCCACCCTTATTACCATCTCTGTCTCCTCTTCCTTTTGGGGTACTGACCTCTTATTTCCAAAGCAAATGTGTGATAGGGACTCTGGGTTGATGGGGATGAACAGAAGCACAGGTGTTCTCTGAGAGACTGTATCATTGAGGGCTCCTGTGGTCCTCCAAGGGAAATGAGGGGGAACGAGACCCTCTGTACCCGGCCCTGGAAAAAGTGAGGGCGCAGGAGCAGTTCTGAGGCAGGGGAAGTGCCACCGGTCCCCCACATCCCATATCCCACCTTGCATCCATATCCCAGCCCCTTATCATCCTCTGCACGGCCTGTCAGATGCTTCTGACATCTAGAAATCTGAGATGCCTGGAAAAGAGGGAAGAGACAGCAATCAGCCATGAGCTCATTCATAACGGCGCCGGGCGCCCCTGCGGGACCCTTTTTCCATGGCGGGGTCCAGGCTCCTCGGGTGGCGATGACTTCAGGGCTGGAGATTCCCCACTGGCCACCCCAGGGAATGGACGCTGGCTTGTGGTACATTCCAGCCATGCTCCCCTCAGCCCTGGTGACATGAGAACCGGAGCCTCTGTCTCCCAGCTACTCTCCAGGGGAGGCCCAGGCCTGGCCTGTCCCCAGCCGTCTATGCAGCACCTCCTCCTGACCCAGACCTTTCCAGTCTCCACTCTTCCTGTTCTGGGGGTGGAAAGCCCATGACCAAGAGATGGTTCTCTCCTGCTTCTTTCTTTTGGTCTTTCTTTCTTCCTACTTTGAGCCCCCAATCTTCCCCTGGGCCCTTGACCCTGCCTGCCCAGCAGACATCAATTCAGACAACCAGGGTCTCCAACACTGTGACTTGAGAGAGGCAGTGGGGAGCAGAGCTTGGAATTACCTGGGGGCACTGATGATGGAACTTTCCAGAAACTGTGCCAACCCTTTCCTTCCCGAGCCCTTCATGAAGAATCCTACGTCAACCCTGTCTAGACCTCCCGACTTCCAGCCCAAAGCAGCCATGTCTGGGCAGTCTCCTCTTTTCTTCTGGCCTGCTTCATGACCCTCAGGAGTTTTGTGTTCCTGTGATCTAGGACGTCTCTAACTACTGATGACACTTCTCCAAGCTCCCCCTTGCCTCATGAGCCCACCACCATGCTCTAGTCTAGGACTTATTGTTTTCCAGATCATTCTCACAACAAAGGGGCTTCCCTATTCCCTTTCCCTCACCAAACCTTACCTACTATCTCTCCTTGTTTCTTACCAGTGTGTACACACTGGTGACAATCTGGCCCACAGTCCCTCTTATTCCCAGTCTGCTTTTTTTGGAGTCATCTACACTTCATTCTTGACCTGCTCAGCCAACCCCACTCAGACTTGGGCCCTCCTCTCCACTGAATCTATGGTCACTTTGGTCACCAGTGGCTCATCACCACTTCCTTCTCAGACTTGCACCGACCACCTCTCCTTCTTGGTCTCTCTGCTACCCACCTGAGCCAAAGGACCCCCCCCCCCATCCCCCACCAGACAACAGCTTAATTAAGAGACAAAGTCATTTCTTTCTCTGGTAAAAGACTGGGACCATGGCGGGGGTGGTAGTTTGAGGACCTTTTGCACCTTCTATTTTTTCTGCCATCTTCGATGTGCTACTTCCATTTCTTGGTGGGGAGGAGGGCAGCTCTAGATTGTCACCAGTGGGAAAGGGGAGAAGACGAAGTGGATGCCATCAGCTTCGCATTAAAGGCAGGACTCAAGAGACGGCAATGTGACTTCAGCTCACAGCAGCTCAGATCCACTGGCAAGAACATGTGGCTCTTCTTGCCGAGGACTATCTGTCGCCAGGTAGCCAATGTGCCAAGTCCCATTGCCAAGCACGGAGGGGAGAACTGACTCTGAGAGGCTACTACTGCTGATGACTCCTGGTCTGAGTGTTCCCTGGGCTGTGTTCCATTGTTTGTCCCTCCCGTGTTGGTGCCCCCAGGGTTTCCTTTACGATGTACTCTCTTCTCCCTGTGTGCTCTCCACTGGGGCTTACAACACTCCACGGATTCAACTCTTGCCCTTGTAATGGCTTCCAAGTCCTCATCCTTATTGACCTCTTTACACCCCACATGTTCACCTCATAGTTAGGTAGTTCTTTTTGGTGGCCTCTCTAACACCTTGAAATCAATATGTCCCCAGCTGAACTCCTTATTTTCTTCCCAAATCTCCCTTTCTTCATGTGGCCTTTGCTCCTTCTTATGACACCCCCTTATCTCTTCCCAGGATTCCTCATATGATCCGTCTCTTAAGCTCCTTCAAAGCTCTCTGTTCCTCTCCATATCCCTGTCTTGGTCCATGTCCTCTTCACCTCTCACCTGGCCTTGGTGGTCACTTGCTAGCTGTCCTCTCGCTGCCTCTTTGTACTTACCTCTCTGGGTCTGCATTGTAGTCAGACTCCTAAAATGTGCATCTGACCCGCTCCATCCTTCCCTCTCTGCCCAGCATGCGCCTGGCTGACTGCTGCTGCTCCTTCTAGCTCCTTCTGCCCTGCTTCTCCTGGTCCCATTCCGCCATTCTAAACAGTGTTGTGAGCTCTGAGCCCGACTTTCCCACCCCATCCTGTCTCTCCTTCTTCCCAACCACATGGCAAACATCTGTTCCACCCTCGGGTCTTGGCCTGAATGTCAAGTCCTCTGGGAAGCTCTTTCTCACCCCTCCCATGCCTTTCGGAGGGCTGAGACATAGCTCTGGCCCCTGGACTCCAGGGTACCGTCTTTGTGTCTCCCAGACCACAACCGTAATGATCGATTTATTAATCTCTCTCTTACCTGCCCAGGAGCTCTTTAAGGGCAGGATAATGCACTTTCCTTCTCCCTGTCCCCAGTACTTGGCACAATGACTGGAAGAAAACGAGCTTCCATGAGATATTCATCGGATGAATGAAAGATCATGCCACCCTGGCTCAAAAAAAATCCTTCAGTTGCTTCTCCTTGACTACGTAATAAAGTCCAAGCACTTTTCCAAGGCATCACAGGGGAAGGCCATCAGGTTTTCCAGACTCAACTTCCTCTCCATCACCTCAACCTGCCATGTCTTGCCATAACCACCCACACTGAGGCTTCGGCATCTTTTGTCATTTGCTTCTCTCAGCCTGGAGTGGCTTTTCCTCCTTCACTTGTTGGGCACCTGCTCTTTGATCCACCCAGCTCATTTGTACATTCTTCTCTCTACATTCCCATTTCGTACTTGGCCTTGACGTTCTTTCTTGTTCCTGCCAACAGAGTGCAGTGTCTAACTGTAATACCAACACCCAGCACCCTTCCTTCCATCTGGAGTTCTCTTTCTTCCCCACTCCCCCCACCACCCACATGGCAGAAGAGAGGGAGCCACCCTGGTAATTAACAACTCTGTCTCTAGGTCCCCACTGGTGGACTTTCCAAACTGCGCCCATTTTAGCTCCTCGCCCTTCTGGTTCATGATCAACCATCTTTTCCAGGCCAATCAGAGTTCTTCCTTGATATACATTTTTTTAAAAGAAACCAAGACAGAGAATGATGTAAAAATGATAAAAATATGCTGGGTGCTGAGGCACATGCCTGCAATCCCAGCAACTTGGGAGGCTGAGGCAGGAGGATTGCAAGTTCAAGGCAAGCCACGACAACTTAGTGAGGTTCTAGACAACTAACTGAGACCCTATCTTAATAAAAGGACTAGGGATGTGGCTCAGTGTTAAAGCACCCAGGCATTGAATCCCCTGTGCCTCCCCTCCAAAAAAAGGGAATAAGATATAAAGCTTGAAAACTGATGGAGCTCATGTGGTCATATTTTCTTTGTGTGAAGGAAGCCATTGTGCAGTAAGGGAAGGATGTGCATATTGGAGGCAAGGTAAGGAGAGGGAGAGAGAGTGTGAATTCTGGAGGTGCTTGAAAGTTTCCAGAAGCCCAACTGCATCCCTCCCCTTATTTTGACTCAGATTCTCTGAGTATATAATATCTCCCCTCCCCACCCTAATATAGTTCAAGCTGTAACCAAGAGTCCTGGTTGAGCATATTTGGTTGTCCCTATTTGGTTTTGCTTAGCTATCTGAGAGCAAATTGAGACCGTCCCCACTCGGCCTCTATGTCTGCAGAGGGAGCAGCCCCTGCTGGATGTTCCCCCATGGGGGACAGGGTCTCTCTCTTCTCCCCACCCAGGTTCACAGTCCCAGACCAGCCAGGGCTGGTCTACCTTTGCTAATGCAGTGACTAAAAGCTCGCATACAGAAACACTGGGCCGCTGCCTGACCACGGCTTTAGTCTCATTTTAGGCTGCGTAAACCCATCAACAATGAGTAAATTAATAGACTGTGAGCCAAGGTCACTCATGGTTTGTTTACTACAGCTGCTATTCCCCTGGGTTGGGGAGCCCTTTCCACAGGTGTTTCTTGATCCTGGGTTTGATTTATTCCCCTCCCTCCCCCGCCTGTCACCCAGGCTAATTATTGCTTTTGTTTATAATTGAGTTAAGTAAACTGACCACCATCTTCCCCAGCAGAAGCCTCTATGCCTACACGGTCCATTAATGCTGCCGCTGTGTGGCTGGACATCAGCCAGTTTGTAGGACACTGAACATCTGGATACCGAGGCGCTTTCAAGGATTACTGCCAGAAGAGGCTGTGTCAGGGCTTGGGGATAAGGACACGACAGGAGATTTTCATTGCCCATGATCAAAGACTTGGCGTGGCCCTCAAACCAAAGCATTTATAAGGTGCAGTGGGGCTGGGGGGGACAGCCTGGGAAAATGGCCCGAGGCAGGAGCTGGGCCTGAGAGAGGAGTGAGATATCCCTCTGGGAAGAGAAGGTGGAGCAGATCCACAGAAGAAAGGGATGGTCAGCCAGTGGTGACTGAAGAGAGGGGGCTTTGATGGAGAAGGTTCCATGGAATAGGGCAGCCCCGGTGCCCTGTCCAGAGATGGAAAGGAGGTGGGGCGGTTCACTGGAACTGGAGCTGCAGAAACGGAGTCCAACATTCCCCCAAGGACCCACTCCATCCAGGGACCCATAAATACTTGACTGTTTTTGATGTACAAAGACCAAACTCCAGGCCCATCAGCAGGGTGTCCTCAGCAGGGAGGAACAGCCACACTCTTTCCTTCTGGCTCCCATGTGGCTCGCAGCACATGGGAAGCTGTCTGGGTGGGGGCTACTAACCAGAGCTTGGCTGCCCCCCAGCCCTTGCCCTGAGCCCTGACGTCACCAGCCCAGACATCTGGCTGTCAGGTCTGATTGAGCTCATGCTTGGAGGGAACTGGCAGGCCAGGCAGCCTAACTCCATGCACACCAAGCCCACCCAGCCAGCCCCCTCAGAAACTCCGGCTCCTTCCTGGGGGGCAAAGCGCTTCACTGTACCAAGCCTTGATGGCTTCCTAAGTGGAAAGGGAATAACAATAGCACCTACCGGGATTAACAAAGCCTGGGTTCTAAATAAACTTAGCAAGTAGAGCCTGGCACACTGTAAACATTCAACTAATGGAAGCTACTGACAGAAATATATATCTTGGTGTCCCTCTGACTCTTTGTGACAATTATGAGCTGTGTGACCTTGGAAGAACCAGGGTCTCTGAGCCTCAGTTTCCCCATCAGTTAATTGAGAGCATTTTCATCAAGTTTTCTTTTTAAGCCAAAGTTTCATTATCTGTAAAATGAGGATGATATTTTTTTTGTGGGGGCGAGTATAGGAAGAGGCTGAAATGACATCTGGCCAATGTGATAAAGTTCTGAAAAGTATAAAGAGCTGTTCTAATTCAAGGGCTAATAATGACAATGAGCCATGGTTGTAAGTATTCGTTAATGTTGGGAGTTTCCTTTTGCTTGTTGAGGGTTGAAGGGGAGAATTTTCAGTGCTGAGGTTGAAGATTGGCAGTGGGATTCTGACAGTGCGTAGATTATGCAGGGACGTGGCTGAATGTTTGCAGTTCTCTTGGGATATCTCCAAATCATTAGGTGTGTGGTTTGGACAGACTCCCCAAGTAGTTCTGTCTGATGCCTTTGACTCCTGCCCTGTTCCTCTTCTAGGGTATTCTTCATTTTAGCTTAAGACTTTGGTTGTAAAGTCAATGCCCCAGAGATCCTATTCACAGCTATTCTCAGCTACTCACACTCGTGTGTGAATGAGGTTTCTCTAAGGAAAGAGTTTGGGCTAAGAAAGGAAAGACCTGGAGTTGGATCATAAGGGGAGAATTCCACAGGAGGAAAGACAGTAGGAAAACACCCTCTTTGGCCAATGAGCCTGATAATTGTGTTGGATGAATAGTTTCAGTTGCTCTTTCTTAGGAGCATGTATAGGGTCTAGATTAGGGTAACTTGGCCTCTTTAATACCACATTTCCCTCCATGACTTCCATTGATCTTTCCCTCTTGGAAGGAATAATTGCTAATTATTGCATATCTCAAGAGCTTTACTTTCTATACCTTGTATTGTGAGAACAATATATGTTTCATTTGCAAGCATGTTATGATGCAAATTTGGTGTCTTAGGGTGGCATCTCTAGAGCAGTCACTGAGATAAGGACTTGAGTGCAAGTAGGAAAGTGATCCCCAAAAGTACTGGGGGAGTGTAAAAGTGGGAGAGAAAAGAAGCCAATAAAGGGAGCTTTAATGCAAAACCATTGGTGTGGGAACTGGGACCCACTATCACTGGGGAACTATGAGAAACTGTTATCCCAACCAATAGGAAGGAAGCTGGGTATTTATCCACCATTTCCCTGTCTTATTTGGGCTCAAGACTGCTTTCAGGATCGTTCACTTTCCAGCACTTCTGCCTCATCTCACATAGAGCAGAATCACAGGTGTGGAGGAGGATGTCTTCAGTATGTAGAGGTGAGTGCTGAGGGTCTCTGGCCAGGGCCTCAAGAGAGCCTATCACAGTATGCTTTTATAAATGACCTTTGCCTCCGCCTCATCAAGACTTAATATGCGAGGCTGGGGATGTGGCTCAAGAGGTAGCGTGCTCACCTGGCATGCATGCGGCCCAGGTTCGATCCTCAGCACCACATACATACAAAGATGTTGTGTCCACCGATAACTAATAAATAAATATTTAAAAAAGACTCTAATATGCAATCCAGAGTCAGGGATTGTTGGGCTGGTGCACTGTGACAAGGTGTTTGGACCTTACTAGAGGTGGTCATTATGAGATGAATTTTTAAAAAGTTAGTTCAGTCCCCTGTCTTTATGGGTCTGTCATGTTTCTGCACATCTTGCAAGCACAAGCACAGGTTTCCCTTTTTCCTGAATACCTCATCAAGGTTGTGTGTAGAGTTAACATTTTGGGCAGCTTTGTTTACTGTCCAATATGCTAAAGATAATGTCTTCCCCTGGGTTGAAGTTTAGGCATGCTTATTGCCTATTAAAAATGTTTGGGGTCCATAAGCTCAGGGATCCTCTCCTATAACATGACCCACTGTGGGTGCAGGCATCACCTGATCCTCTTTGCCTCCCCGGTAGGAATTAAGATTCGTGTAACTGGCACAAATGTTGATGCTCTGGATACTACTCACTGCTATGAGTAATAAACTTTCCTTTATCTCTGAACCAAAGAGTCTTGGGTCTCCTGCCAGACTCCACAAAACTAACTTGGCAGACTAACTCGCTAGCTTGCAAGTAGGGTAAAATCTCAGTCCTTTTACAATTGTTTCCTCCATCCCAATGAAGGGCCTGGCCTGGTCATTGCGTAAGTGATAAAAAGAGACATAAGTCTTCCTATTCAGGAGCTCCTAATCCATTTGAGAAAATAAGACAAATGAGTAGGAAATCATCTGCAGCTCTGCCTGAAGAGTAGCAGCACTGTGCTTGAGTAGGGTCTCTGAGGGTGAGTGGGTTGGAAGGAGGGGAGGGTCCTCAAGCCATGGAAAAGTTTGCTCAAAGCAGGGAGGTTGGGGGTGAATGCAGGTGTCCAGGGAAGTCCTGGGATAGGTGAGGGTTGGCTCCAACAGCATCAGGGGTGCCCAGCCGAGGAACACAGACTGGGCCCCCCGGGTCATGGGGAGCCGAAGAAGCCCCTATATCATGTTGCCTCTTTCTCCTGTGTTCCCCCCTTTTCTTTTCCAGGACTCACTGTCCTGAACACTTTGTCTCCTCTAACTCACAGTGCCCCAGTAGGCCTTGGAAAAAGCCCCAGAGAAGATGTAGCAGTTTTGTGGGCTCATGGTTGTTTGTGTGGCCTGGGGGAAGGGGTGGGAGCTGACGAGTCCGGAGTCTATAAGAGCCTTTACCCGCTCTCCTAAGTAGCAGCCAAAGACCACCAGGAACATCCAACAGGGAAGAGATTTATGGCTAAGCCAGGAGGAGCATCCCTGTGAAGATACCTACACAGTCGTTTTGACGGGAGAATTTACAAGCGTCCTCCTTTGCTTGCTACTGAGTGGAAAAATACACCGGGCCCAGAGCTGTGAGCTCCTTGCCAAGGCCTGTGACTCATCCCCAAGTCATAAATAACGGGTCCCTCATGGCAAGCAGAGAAGGGAGCCGGGCCCAGGGCCACGTATTTATTAGAAAAGAGAGTGGAACCATTAGTCGGGGGCTTGGTTTCCGGAAAACTCAAACCACACCACGTTAGAGAAGGTCAGGAGGCACTTCCACAGGAATTTAGATCTGACATTTTTTTCCATATTCTTAACCTCTTATGTGGAGTGGAGACCCGTGGATGCATCTGCCAGAGGCATCCTCTGGCCACCCAGTGCTATGGGCCAAGAGGAGGCCTTACCATTTAGGGCCTGTGGGGGCCTGGGCTGCCCTGATGCATCTGATGTTGAGTGGGGGGCGGGCAGAGCACTGTGCCTTGGTGGCCACCACGCTGTGTGCATCAGGAAACATTTAGTGCCTGGAAGTGTGACCTCTGGCAAGTTACGGCCCCTCGTGAGGCCTGTGTTTCACAAACCTCCAGGGCCGCCATTGGAAGGAGGTGGGGGAGCAGATGTAGCATAGCGCAGGTGCACGCAGCTAGCTCAGGTTTGCAAGAGGAACAATCTAGGAAAGAGAAGAGAGGATTTTTCCTCCTCTCTGGATCTCTCCCTACCTCTCTCTGGGTTGTTCTCCTTGTCTCTGGGCCTCTCTCCATCTCTGGGTATATAGGAATGAGATAGAATCCAGAGGATGATAAATGCAGAAAGAGGGAACAATAAATCATCTACAGACTGTCAATGAAACCTTTCATGCTTGAAGAAAGAATCACACAGCTGGGTGTGATTCAAAGAAAGCTGAACTCATTGACTCCCCTAAACCCATTCCTGTGTGTTGGACACCACCTCCCTCGTTGCTCAGGAAACCAGGTGTCTTAAGTTTTCTGCAAACACTGCAGCAGTGACTAAAGCCCATGCACACCCTTCCGACTTCTCTTCCTTGGTCTCTGCACCTGCAACCACTGTGCTGGCCTCACCTGGCTGCATGGGTCTGAGCATGTTGAATTTCCTATCCTCCCACAGCCTCCACATCTGGCTAACGTCCTTTCTCTGCAGCCCACTGGGATGCAGGCCTGGGGAAGCTACACCATTCAGACTCCTGGCTTCACTCTTTTTCACTCACCAAGGCCCAGGCTCACCCTTCTTCTACAGGCTCCTTCCTCAGAGCCCCCCTGCCGGTGCAGACACCCACTTCAGTCGGCTGAAGGGTTAGTGGTCCTTAAGTGCTCCTACCTATCCCTGAACCCAGGCTGTTCGTGCATTCCTCTAGGCAGGGACTATCTTACTCATCAAATGCTCCCTTGCCTACAGATGACAGCTGGAGACAACTCAGGAGTGAATGATGAATGGCCAAAGAGATGAATAAAGTGATGAATTAATCCTGCCTTTTATGACAGCCCTTGGCACAGCCAGGAAATGCGTGCTGAGACTGCTTCCCTGCTCTGAGCTCTGTCCTCTTCTCATTGCTTTCTTCTGGCCTCCAAGGCCAAAGGCCTTAACTAACCACTGGCCTTGAACACAGATGACTAATGGAAGCTTCATGTGTGGGTCTCCGTTTGATCTTTGTTACCTCGGCTGTTTGGGAGACTTCTCTCTCCTCCTCGGCCCTACACTAGGCATCTCAGACACTGCATAGTCATGAGTATTTATGAATGTGGGTTTCTAGGGTCTGATTTTGAGGTACCAGGCTGAACTTCATTGGGTTCCTTTGTGTACTGCATACAGAGCATAAGCACTGAGACAAAATGGAGTGCCAGATGGTCAGACTTGGGAACACTTTGAGCCAATGTCTTCAACGAGATGAGGTTCTGAGAGACAAGGGCTGGAGGGAGAGGAAGCCCTGGAACCCCAATGCTAGAGGTGATCCCTCTGTCTTTAGGATCTTGCCGCTGCCCCTCTTCTTGATGTCCCAGGAGCCCTGGGCCGGTCCAGCTCCCTGTCATTCAGCCAATGCTTCCCACGGCCTCCTAGGTCCTCTCCACATTTATTGTCAACTTTGCTGGTTTCCAATTCTTCTGGCCGTTTCTCTTTGCAGTTAATTCTCTTCCTGCCACCGAGCACCTGATACTCAGAGTTTATGGGACCCCAAGCAACCTCAGTCTTGGGGACACTGAATGTAGGTTTAAGAATCTCAGGACTTAGGCATCAACTTCTCAGGCCTGATTCAGGGCAGGTCATCCCAGTGCCTGGCTGAACCTGTTCTAGTTTCTGGTAAACTCAGAAGGGATCTGTGTAGAGTCACCTAAGGCCCATCCACCTCAGTGGGGCCAACCGCACTCGCTGATCAGTGAGGGAGGATGCATCCCGCCACAGGGCTACAATCAGAAGAGAAACAAGTGGAAACGAACATGAGGGAAATTCTGTGTTTAATTCTTGAACTTCACCACTGAAGTGTTCTCAGAATCAGGTGGGGCCACTTGAGGAGGAACCTCTGGAGGGGAGATGAACTCTGGGTAGAGATGGCCTGTAACAGAGATGGGACAGAGGCTGGGAGGTTGCTCACTGTTCCTGGGACCATGACAAACACTGAGCTGGAGGATCACCATGGTTGGCTTCAGGAAGTGGAAAACCTCACCATCTGTAGACCCCAGATGGGTAGAAGGAGAGAGAGGACTCAGATTCAGCCTAGAAGGGCCATTCAGGCTGGTACCCTGCACTGCAGCCTCTGGGAATAGAATCTTCAGCCTCAGATTTGAGAAGGCCATCGTGAGGCAGCTCTCAACCCAAGCTGTTGTCCCAGCACCTTTCCTATGATTTGAATGTCTGTCCCTTCCAAAATTCACATTATAGCTTAATTGTCATTATAACTATATGAAGAGCTGGGGCCTAATAGGAGGTGTCAGGGTCGTGGGTTAATGCCACTGTCGAGGGGCTTGCAGACATGGGTTCACCCCTGCTTCCTTCGCCACCTGAATTAGTTATGACTTGTCACACATCATTCACTTCCAGTTATGGCGCACAGGAGGCCTCAAGAAGGCGATAAGAAGACCTCACTAGATGCCGGTACCTTGATCTTAGACCTCTCAGCCTCCAAAGATATTAAGAAAGATATTTCTGCTCTTTAAAAATTACCCAATCTCAACTATTCCATTATAACAGCAGAGAACAGACTGAGACACCCGCTAAAGCCATCCTCTGGAGACAGACACAAAGGCTCCCAGTGAGCAGTTAGAACTGCATGCCCATCCTTCCTCCTTCCACCCAACGGGATCAGTTCCCTTGAGGGGCAATGAGAGCCTGAGAAGCAGAGTTCTACTCGTGGGATATGAAGCAACAGGGATGAGCTGGAGCATTATTTGGAGGAATAAAGGCCACCAAGTCACATTGCCTCTGCCCATCATGTGTGCCAGGGGACACCTCCCAGAAAGTACCATTCCGCAACTTGGAAAGAAGTTGGTACTTGGTGTTTTAGCCATGCTTTCTGCCTTGGCCCACCTTCACCAGCTCTGGAAATATCTCCCTATTCCAGATTTTTACCCAATCTGTTTTTTATTCCCCCCTTCCCTTCCCAGAGCAGCCTTCTTACCGACTTCCTACCCCCATCTCAGCCTTCATCTTCTGGATAACACCTACTTCATCTTCCAGGGCCCATTCATTTAACCAACATGTGATAAGTGTTTACTGAATAAGACACCAGGCACTAATCAGAGGCCTTGCTTGGAACTTAAGAGAGCTGAATTCAGGCTCAGTTCTCCTTGCAGCTAATCCTCTGCACCTCATTTACTCGTGAACTTGGGCAAATCACTTCCCCTTCTTGGCCTCACTGTCTCTGTCAATGAGGTGGCTGGGCCAGCTGAGCTGTGAGTCTTCCAGCTGACACACGCCCCGGGTGGCAGTGAGCTAAGGATCAAGGTCCCTGCCCCCATGTTCTCCTCGCTGGTCTGCCTCACTCTCCCCAGCTGGGAGGAACATCCTGAGCAGCGTTAAGAATAATAAACACGCACTGATAAACATCAATAGGCCCGTCTGGTGCCAAAAGGGAAAAAGGAAAGACTGTGCTCTGTTGGCTGGAACCTCCCCAGACCTAGGAGCTACAGCCAGCTCCTTAATCATCTGGAGACAGCAGGCCGGCTCCCCCAGCCCCGCCCCAGGCCCAGGGCATGCAGAGGCCAGGGAAGGTCCTGAGGAAGCCAGCCACTAGGTCCTCAGCCACTGGCCAGCGACGTATGCCCCACATCCCCCGCGCTGGGGCCTCTCTCTGGATGGGGGTGTTATATCACTGCCCTGCTTTGAACATTTAGCAGCTCCCCAGTACCCTTAAGTACCCACAGATGGAGCCCACACACTCTGGCCTTGCACAGAAGCCTCAGAGTGTAGCCTGAGCCTCATGGATCACCTCCTCCTAGCCACAGAGAGCACCTGGCCATTCCCTGCAAATACCACGCTGTCCTTGCTCTGAGATTTTCCAAAGACTGCTCCCTTTTGGGGAAGGCCTTGGTTCACTTGGCAAAATCCTACATCAATAGCCACTTCAGGCGCCAGAGCCCTGCGGCGTTAGCATGTTCTACTCGGGGTTTAGATCAAGATTCTAATCATTTGGTTCCGAACTATGAACCAAATCTTCAGTAAAATTCTGAGAGAGGAAACCAGAAGCAAGAGATGTTGCGGCACAGAACTTGAGCTCCGCAATCATGGAGTCTGGGTTCAAAACCTGTCCTGTCACTTTGCTGTGTGGCCTTAGGCAAATTACTTAATCCCTCTGTGACTGAGTCCTCAGTAAGTTAAGAATGACATGAATAATATAATACTTTCCTTTCAAGGTTGCCTTCAGGCTGACAAGGGCTGACACACCTGGGAGAGGGCCTGCGACAGCCACATTCTCTCAGTGGTAGCCATGATTATCATGCTTGTACACCACAGCCTACCAGGGTTTGGCACATAGGAGGTTTCAGATGCATTTATTCAATGACAAAATGATGGTCTGACTCATCTAGAGAGGAGACTACAGCCCGACTCCTCCTTGCAGTCCTGGCCACTGTGGTTATGAATAGCTTTCGGGTGTCTGGCTCTAGGGATGCACAATATCGATACAGGAGAGGCACCCACTGAGGGCAGGGGCTGTGTTTTCTGCAACAGGACAAGGGCATTGCTTCAGGAGGAGTGAGTGGGGATGAGTGAATTTGGGGACTCTGGTTACATAGGCATCCCCGGGATGCTGATCAACTCAGTGGTCAGTGCCTTTGTGTTGAGTGCTGAGTCATATAATACTTGGAGTCAGAGAAGGAGGGTGACCAAGGCAGGAAGTGACCTCCTGTGCTCAGGGCAGGGGACCCCTCCAACTTCCGACCTGCGGGGACTCAAGGGCTCTTCCCAAGAGCAGGCGACCTGGCTCATTCATGAAACCACATGTCCAAGGGAACCACCATCCCCAGGGAGGCTGTGCTCGCTGCCCTCCAGCCTTCCAGTCTCCATGGGGAAGCTGTGTCTCCCTGTTTTGGTCCAATTTTCCATGTGGGATTTCCGGAGACACCAAATAGGTCATGTGACAGGAGACATGGTTCAGGAACTGCGTACATTTCTAAAATTCCTAACTCTATTTTCAGATGTCTGCTCCCCTGTGCACACACCCAGCCTCCTACCCCCCCCCTCCACCTCAGGCCCCAAGCATACCCTTTTATTATGAGCAATATGCTCCTTTCCAGTCGAGAATAAGAATCGTTAGTAAGTGCATGAATCAGAGTTTTAGTGGGTTGAAAATTATCCCTTAATCTGAGATCTTCTTACTAGATTATGGTTAAAACTTTGCCAAAGGGGTCCTGGTGGGAAGTGTAGGCTATTTGGCATGCAAACTGGAAGAAATGCAAATACGCTCTGCTGTCAGCATCCATGCTCTGACCATCAGGAGACTTGGAATGACCCTGTGGCAGGCAAAGTTCTATCTGCAGCTCTGTGCATCTGCAGACTGCAGCAATTTGTGGGTGCAGATCAGCTCCGGCCGGTGATTCTGCTGAATCTATCTACTCCTCAGCAGCAAAGAGATGCAGAGTCTGGGGCAGATTGCACTGAAAAAGTCTGTCGCATAGTCAGTGCCTGGAGATGGTGGGCCATGTGGGGACAGAGCTGGGCCTCTGGGTTAGAGGGGCTGGGGAGAAGGGATTCTAGGGGGAGGCGAGACTAGCATCACTCACTAGCGAAGGTGGGACTAGGAAGGGGGTGAAAGCTGAGGAGTGTGCCTGTCCCTGCAGTTGTGAGCAAGGGTCACACCTTTGAACAAATCACCAATCGGTGCCCCTTCTGGCTGGACATAGACCTGAGCTAGTGCAGGGCTCAGTGGGCAATGTCTGGGCTGGACCTTATACCTGAGGGACATCTGAACTCCTCCTGTTGGGATCCTTGTGCAATGAATTCATGACCTGTGCAACCTCACACTGTGGTCCTGAGCTCTGGAGCCAAGGTTGTCTAGTGTGTGTTCATGCTAGAGATTCCTGGATCGAGGACTGTGTCTCTTCCCTCCTCTGTGTCCTTCTGCTGTCCCTTCTAGGAGGTCTCTCCTCTTTGGGGCCATGATGTGAGGGCTGTGAGTCTGGCAGGGAAAGGTCAGCAGCTATAGCCTTGGGCCTTATTAATGGGGTCCTGAATGCCACCAGGGTGCCCTCCTGTCCTCTGTTGAGGTGTCCTGGGGATAGCTGATTAAGCAGCCTGGCACGGTGTCGACACTGATTTATGGGCTGCCCAGAAGCTTCTGCCCGAGAGCTGGGCTGCTGCATTATTCAGTGAGCCGTAAATCTGCCGCTGGAGCTGCCTGCCAGCTCTGTCCTGGAGGCTGAGGAGTGAGGAGGAAGGGAAGGGTGGTGGGGGAGGAAGGGTGGCTGTTGGGACAGGCGAGGCGCTCCGTGCACGGTGTGAGTTCTGATAGGAATGTCAACTCTGCTCTTTAGGTCCCATGTGTTGATCTCCCAAAGTCACCTGTCCACCCCTTCAAGTGTCATCAGTGAGACTCTTAAGTCCTCGCTTGGCTACTCTGTTCCAGTCAGCTTTCTTGTGTCTAACCTAGGTACCTTTTATAGTAGCTGAAGCCCATGGTTCCTGCCAAAGCCAATTTGTGTGTGTGTGTGTGTTGCTGGAGATCCAGCCCAGGGCCTCGCCTCTGCTATGTAAATACTCTGCCACTGAGCTACATCCCAGACCCGTGCCAGAGGCAATTCTTAACAGGTCTTAAAACTATCAGATCACATTTCTTTAGAACAAATTATCTGTCTGAAATTGGGTCATCAAGCAATGGGGGCCCCCAATTGCAAATCCTAGCCGGAGCCTCTGCTAGTCTTACTTTTGCTGTGGTTACTTTACCTCACTTGCTCATACGTGTGAAAGATAGAGTAGGGCAAGAGAAAGCCGCAGATGTGAGAGGAAGTGTTCTTAAACCTGAGCCTGCATCAGAATCACCTTGAAACAGAGATCACACTTGGTATAGTGACACATGTCTGTAATCCCAGGGACTCAGGAGGCTGAGCAAGAGGATTATAAATTTGAGGCCAGCCTTGGCAATTTAGTGACACCCTGTCTCAAAATTAAAAAAAAAAAAAGGTTGAAATGTGGCTCAGTGCTAAGGGCCCCTGGGTTAATCCCCAGTAACCCCCCCCCCACACACACACCCCAAAACCAAAATAAACAAACAATTCCCAGCCCCAGAAAACCAACCCAGATTGCTGGGTCTAACCCCCACTTTTCTAATTCAGCAGGTCTCAGTTAGGGACCGATCATTTCTATTTCTTTGTTGGTTTTTTTCCACATTTTAATTTTATTTTGTTTTTTTAATTTTTTTTATTTTATTGGTTGTTCAAAACATTACATAGTTCTTGATATATCATATTTCACACTTTGATTCAAGTGGGTTATGAACTCCCATTTTTACCCCGTATACAGATTGCAGAATCACATTGGTTACACATCCACGTTTTTACATATTGCCATACTAGTGACTATTGTATTCTGCTATCTTTCCTATCCTCTACTATCCCCCCTCCCCTCCCCTCCCATCTTCTCTCTCTACCCCATCTACTGTAATTCATTTCTCCCCCTTGTTTTTTTTCCCTTTCCCCTCACTTCCTCTTATATGTAATTTTGTATAACAATGAGGGTCTCCTTCCATTTCCATTTCCCACATTTTTAATTGGTGCATTATAGTTGTACATATTGATGGGATTTATTGTTATGTATTTGTTCATGCACACAATATCACAATATCATTTGACCAATATCACTCCCCAGCATTCCCCCCTGAAAATTTGTATTTTTAATAAGTTCCCAGGTGACGCTGAGCTGCTGGCCCAGAGACCATACCTTAAGAACCACCATTCTCTTAATGTAATTTAGCTAAGCTAATTAATTAATTAATTAATGAAGCGAAGGCTTAATGAAGGCAAGAACTATCATTAAAATTTGCAAATTGCTGAATTCATTCATTAATTCAATAGACGGGCACTGACATCTACTAAGTGACTGCTGTGCCCTGAGCCAGGAACACAGATATGAAGAGCCAGGCACCTATGGGCAGTCTCCTGGCATTGGCTGAGAGTTGAATCAAGCAATTCAACAAATTCAGTCCCTATTTGGGGACCTACAAAGAGCCGTCACGGTTTACTGCTGTGATCTACATAAATGGTAATGGCACCCTGTCATGCTTTCTCTTCTGAAACTGACTGACTCTGGGCATGCCCAGAGATCGCATGGGTTTTAGTTAAGTCTGAAGATGTTACTGCCCTGAAAAGGAGACGTTCCTGAAGGTTGGGCAGTTTAGAAGGTTTCACAGAGGGATGACAGGAGACCTGAAGGATGGGTTGGGGAAGGAGGAGGAACCCACAAACACGATGATCCATGCTGAATTAGCAATCTTTTCAAAATTTAACAAATAACATTTGGTCTACTTGCCTTCTGAACTTTAGACTGCTAAACTTTTCCCCTGATCTTATTGGTCCCAGATTTTTCATTTAAAAAAAATAGTTTCTCACTTGCCTTTTCTACTGGGACTTATAGACAACGAACATGCTTGTCTCAAAGATTTAGTCACAAACACAGACAGTGTAAGTGTGTGTAAGTCTGGGACGTGTATGGGTGGGGTCAATGTGGAGGGGATTTGTGATAAACTGGAAATGGGTTGTAAGAAACTCTAACAAAAGACTCCTGGCTGGGAAAGGGAGTGCTTGTGGGGAAAGGAGCAGGTTATTTAGAGGCTATATGAGGGAGCCCTAATGAGGCTCAGACTGCACTCATTACTCCCCTCCCATCCTACTTCTCAGAAATAAATATTTTACAACACTTTAATGCTTTTCTGTGGTATTTGCATTCATATTTTTAACTAGAATGAATCCATTGGTTTCTCTTTGTCCATCAACTTCCGTCATGATTGATTTTCTATTAGGTGAAAATTTAAACACCTTCTTCTTTGGCTCCTATTCTCTTAATATCATTGTATCCCAATTCTTAGTTAAAGTCATTCTCATTATTATGGCTATGGTTTGTGCTCACTCTTGACTTAAATCATACCATTTTTTAAAAATACAGCTTTTAGTTTTTCCTGAAGTTAATTATTGCCTTGGTTTTTCATTTGTTTTGGTTCCTTTGAATATCTAAAAAAAAATTTCACCCTTCCATAACTCTGTAAAATACCTTTACTCTGTAAAGTACCATTTTCCGACTGATCCAATCTACCCACTAACTTGCCACTTTTCCTTTTCCTCCCTCTGGCACCACGTCTCCATGTGCTTTTTGATTTACGCTCCATCTGGTCTCACTTCTTCCCGTGGCTTCTGCACAGCTTCATCATCCTGCTCTTTTCCCTACTAACATGCTGGCACGTTCCCTTTGCCTCCCTCTTATGTTTATTCCTTGTTCCTTTGATTCCATATGCGTCTTCTGTTTTCCTAGTCCATTCCCTTGCTTCGGTAATGCATATTTTCTGATAGCTTCATGGAAATGGCAGAAAAGAGGGAGATGTGAGGAGACCCTGAATACCGAAAAATGTCCTTATTCTACTTCAATTAGATTGAATTCAGGTAGAGAAACAGAGTCTGAAAATAACTTCCCCTCAGAATTACCAGCTTCCATTTTGTGCTCTCAGAAGGTTCAGTTTAATCCTTCTTCTCAGTCCTTTGTTTTTCTTTCTTCTCAAGAAGCATTTAAGGTCTTCTTTTGTTACCCCCTGATATTCTAAAATTTCGTGGTGGGTCCTGGGTTATTAAAAAATTGGACTTCAATCAAGAGAGTTATTTTTTTCAAGCCTGGAAAAATTTCTTGTCCACTTCCTTCTTTCCCTCATCCCTACCCTCTTTCTCCCCTTTTCATTTTTTTATCGTTATTTCTGCACCATTTTCCCCCTTCACCCTGGACCAGCTAGATGTTGGAAATCGGGTCTCCTGAAGTTATTCTTTAATTTTTTGGATCTTCTATTTTATTGTCCATGCCCTCATCATTTCGTCCTATGTTATAACAAAAGTTACTTTCTTAAATTTGTCCTCCAACTCTACTATTGGATTTTTGTTCATATATTTAATCTTCAAGTGTTCTTTATTGTTGTGTGATATATATTGAGGCTTCCCATTACCTTTCTTGTTATTTTTCTTTCCTTTGAGGGCAAATAAGACATCTGAGGGAATTTCCCTGACAATCCATTTGTATTTAGAATTGAGGCTGGAAAGTGGATCAAAATCTGGGAAAGGAGGTGAGTTTTGTGGGCAGGTAATAAAGTAGTTTAGAGTCTTTTACTGTGAACATTCAGAATATCTGTGGATCTTGTCTTTAGGCTAATTCAGTTTCTCCATTTAAAAACCTTAAAAAATTTTTTTAAAAAATTCTTTATGCGCTTTTCAAATGGTAGAGCCTTACTTATACCACATAGCTGCTGCTGGAGTTTGGGAACTTGGTGGATTTGGTGCTGTAAGCATGGCCACTTAGATTTTGCTTTTGCAATTTGCTCTTCAAATAGTGGAGTTACTCCCACCACCACCAAATCTGGGTTGACTTTGTAACTGCTTTAATCAGCGGAATATGATGGAAATGATGCTCTAAGAGTTCTGAGACTTAAGCTTTAGGAAGCTTGGAAACTTCTACTTTTATACTTTTGGTAGGCTGAAAGTACAAAAGACACCATATGAGAAGCCAAGCTATCTGCTGGGAGACCATGGAAGAAGACCACACGGAAATGCCAAGTAGAAAGACCAAGACTAGAGGAGGTGGCCTTGAGACCATATGGAGAGAGAGAGAGAGGGAGAGAGACCCACTGAGGCACCAGACACATGAATTAGTCATCTCAGAGGAACACAGTGGAACTCTCAGGTGACTATGGTATCCAGCCAACATCCTATGGTGTGGAATAAGTATTTAGCTGAATTTAATCAACCTATAGAAGAGTAAGCTATGGCTTACTATTTGTTTGTTATTATAAGCCATTAAAATTTGGGGTGGCTGATATGCAGCAATAAATAACCAGAACAGTAGATGCAGAGAGCTTAGGCCTGTAACACATAATTTAATCTGCAGATTTCCACTCAAGGCCTTGATTTTAGAATGACTTCTTTTCTCTCTCTGTATTTAGATTCAGGGGCTTCTGTGATTTGAGAGTTTATTAGCCCAAACTTAACAATTGATATTGAACTCATCATCCCAACTGTAGCATTTCAGATATCTGCGCTGATATAATTCAAGCACACAACTTTGTACTATGATGATCCATAATTTCCTGATCAAATATCTTGACTCCAGCTAGAAAACCTTTTCCATCAAACCTCTCCCTTACCTTGGATATTTTTTTTTCTCATTCTTTTCTCTAAAGCTCACGGATAACTTTTGAGAAAGTGGAATTCTAACTCCTTCCTCACAGTGTCTTTCTATGTATATAATTCTTCCAGCAAATCTAACATGGACCTCTATCAGAGCAGTCTTGACTTGATGATTTCATGGAAGCCAAGGTTCTCAGCCTCCATTAAAATTAATGAATAAAAATGAATAAATTTGGACTTTTAATTGGAATCTCTGTTGGGGCCTCTAAGACCTTCCCTTTAATAACCTACGACAGTATAGAGATGAACATATATAATACCAGTGAAAACCAAAGCTGATGAGCAACACATTGTCAGATTACAAGAGGAATTTACTAAACAGAACACTGATAAAACTGTATCACAAAATTAGAAACAAGTGGCACACACATGCTGCTCTTGGAATAAAACAGAATATTTGTTTCTTTCTCTGGTTGCCCTAATGCACCCTGAGATCAAACTAATTCAAATCCTGGGACATTATCTCACTTCTGTGTGGGTGCTGCTTACTCTGCCTCCCACTAATGTTTTTACATTCCTTGGGAGACTGTAACTGCTGGAGAACAGTAGGACTTTATGGGGTGGCTCACATGGCAGTGCTTTGCATTTCAAGAAGTACATGATGACCCTCACATGTGAGGACAGAGATATTAACAGACCTGGTAGCAATGCATGCTGGAAATCACAGGCTCAAGGTTTCAGGAAGTTCCAGGGGTGGGACGAGACACCACCATGGCACAGCAACACCAATTTTTTTTTTTTTTTTAAAAGACTTGGTGTGTTCACTTCAATAGCACACATAATAAAACAAAGGCTGGGAACCAGATGACCCTGGGAACTGGGTGGAGATCTCTATAGGATATAGAGCCCTCAGAAGCCCTGTTTCCATAGTTATGGGAAGACCTGACTGATTCCAAATGGACCGTGGTGGGACCAAAAAAAAAAAAAAAAAAAAAAAAACAAAAACATTTTTGTCTGTTGCTAAAGCCATGTTTTGATACATCTTTTTTATTTTGAAAATGAATGAAAAAGGGAAAAACACTCGACTTCAGTTTATTTTAAAAAGACAAACTGTAGAACATGAGAAAGGAAACCTCATCCTGATGACTCAGAAGTGCAGAGTAACTAGAATACAATTTTAGAAAACTGTTTGGAACCCTCACCAAATTGCAGGAAAAAAAATATGTGGTCTCTACGAATAACTAAAGAAAATTGGAAGGAGAGAGAAGACCAAGCTGAAACAAGCAGAGGATGAAAAGATGACAAAAAATGAGATGAAAAGGAACCAGCTAAGAAGCCAGAGTGCCTCACGGTACCTCCTATGACATAATGAACCACCCCAAACTGCAATGGCTTAAAAATTTTATTTTTTCCGAAGATGAAGGAATGAACTAGAGCAGGATCAATTGGGCAGTTATTCTGCTCCTTGGGGGTAAGAGGTGGTAGGTTTTAGTTGGGAACTAAGCTAGGATGACCAAAATGGTTCTACTTGCCCATCTGGCCCATGGTGGCTAGAGGACTGTGGGACCCTTTTTCTCTCACATAGTTTGAATTTCTTTGTATGGCAACTGGATCCCCAAAGTGAGCAATTAGAAGCTGCCAGGCCTCTTAAGACCCAAGATTGGAAATCTTCTAATTTCAGTTCTGTTGTTTTCTATTGGCTAAGTCAAGCCACAGGGTCAGCCTAGATTGAAGGGGAGGGAAGTAGTTTCCATCTCTTGGAAAGAGTTGCATATACACACAGCTTCAGGAGGAATTGTTGGCAGCCATCTTTGTGGTCAACCTACCTAGGAATTGAAGGTTCAAAGTTTGGGAAAGAAATTTAAAGAATTAATATTCACACCAAAGGAGGTGAGGAGAATTGACACTGTGGAAAATTGGATTAGTGTTGTGGAAGACGAACATGAGTAGTTCTCCCAGAAAGCATGAATGAGTACAGAGTTGAAATCCTGCAGGAGAAGAAGGAAGACAGAGAAACCAGGTCATTGTAATGTAATCCTTTTCTCAATGTTAGTACAGAAATGGCTTTATGTCTAGACTCTGAAAAGGCCAGAATTCCATTTTCTCAAACTTCTAGTGTTCAAGATTATGTTTGACCTATGGCAGCTAATCAGGCACATGCTACATTACCTGGGACTTTGAAAAGGATGATTGTATTGCAAAGATGAAATGAATGAGAAGAATTCATTTTGAGGGTGACAGGATTGGGCCCAAGGCAGCAAAACCACAGTGCAAACTGCCGTGTGTAGGGTCCAGTGCTAGATGTGATGATGCTGTGAGCCAATCCCGTAGGACTTGGTGGTAACATACCTGGAGTACCACTGGATGTGTTCCGTGGTGTAACTTGACTGTCATTCTGGCTGCTGCTGAGCAGTTTCATTCTGTGCCACCTATCTTCTGAGCCTGCATCAATCTTGGTCTTGTGACTATTTCAGTAAGATTACTAATATCATTTTTATAAATTATTTCACAACTAAGGCATCCAAAGTTAGTTTGAGTTGCTTGGAACTCAGACCTCTGAACTTACCGTACAAGGATCTGAACAAATAAGATTTCCATTTCTCAGTTTCGTGAGAAAAGTCTGTAATCCACAGTTTTCCTTTGTAAAAAAATTACTTGAAGATGTTCAACGTGGAACTGAATAAATGATTGTCATACTTAATTTTTCTTTCTCGAGATTTTTATCTAGCTATTCTAGGGCCTGTATCTTTTGTACAAATTTTGGAATAAGATTGTCTATGTCTACAAATGATATCTCTGGGACTTGGTAGGAATTGCATCAAATCTATGAATCAATTTGGATAGAACTGACATCTTTATTATACGTGTCATCTAATTTATGAACATGGTATGCTTTCACTTTTATTTCTTTTATTAATATTTTATAAATTTTAGCACATAGATCCATGATTACAGATCCACAATTTTTCCATACATGTTTTGGTAAATGTATACCTAAGTGTCCAATTTTCTTTGGAGTGACTGTAAATGACATCATGTTTTTATTTTCCATATGTTCATTGCTGATATATGGACATTCAATATTTTTGTGTGTTGACCTTTTATTCTCTAAACTCCTTGAACTCACATAGTATTATATTTTATAAATTCCATGAAATTTTCCATATAGACAACCATGTCACCTGCAAATAGAGACAGCTTTATTTACAAATGATGTGACTTTTCTTTTTCTTGTCTTATTTCAGAAAGTAAGACATATAGTACAATGTTGAACAAAATAACACGAATGCATTCTTGACTTGTTCCTGATCTCAGGGAAAGTGCATTTTAGTCCTTCACCATTAAGCATAAGATCAGTAGTAGATTCTTTTTATAGATTGTTTAATTAGCTTGAGGTAATTTACCTCTAATTTGCTGAGACTTTTTTTTAAAAAAAATCATGAATTAGTGTTAGATCTTGTAAATGCTTCATTATGGAATTAAATGTAAAACAAAAAACTATGAAAATTTTTTTTTTAAAAAGGAAGATCTTGGGATTGGCAGCTAGGCAAAGAGTTCTTAAATTTGACCCCAAGCCACAATTCACTCAAGAACAATAATAACAATAACAAATTGGATCTTGTCAAAATTAAAAGTGTTTTCCTTGTGAAAATCCATGTGAAACAGATGAAAAGACAGCTACAGAGAAGAGGATAATATTTGCAAACAACATACTTGACAATGACTAGTATCTGGAATATGTAAAGGATTCTCGAAACTCAGCAGTTAAAAAAATAAATCCAATTAGAAAATGAGGAAAAGACACAGACAAACCTTTTGTATGGAAAGGATATACAGATGGCAAATAAGCACGGGAAAAGATGTGCTGAACATCACTAGCTGCTTTATTCACAACAGCCCCAACCAGAAACAACCCAAGAATCCTTCAATGGTAAATGGTTAAACAAATTGTTACATATCCATACCATGGAATGCCACTCAGTAATAAAAAGGAACCAAACATCGTTGCACACAACAACTTGGATGAATTGCCAGGAAATTATGGTGAATGAAAAAAAGCCAATCCTAAAAGATTACATACTGTATGATTCTATTTATATAGCTTTCTTGAAATGACAAAATTATAGGAATGGAGAACAGATTAGTGGTTGTCAGGGGTCATGGATGGGGTGTAGGGGTGATGGGGTGGAAGGAAGGTATAGCTACAAAAGAACAACAGGAAGCATCCTTGTAATGGCCAAACTGTCCTATAGTTTTACCATAGAGATGGACACAATAATCTATACATGTGATAAAATTCCATAGAATTAAAATATACACAAACACAAGAAGAAATGGATTCATCTTAATATGACTGATGAACAGGATGTTAATATCTTGGTTGTGACTATAGTTTTGCAAGATGTAACTTTGTGGGAGATTAGGTAAAGGATATGTGAGGTCTTTTGTATAATATTTTTGCAACTGCTTATGAATTATAATTCTCTCAACATGAAAAGTGTAATTAAAAAAATGTAACATTAGAGCAGTCAGAAGCAAGACAAAGGTGCCCACTCTGACCCTTATTAGTTGATACTGGCTTTGGAGTTTTAATTAATGTAATTATTTAAGAAACAGAAAGTAGAAGAAACTAATAATCAGGAAATAAAATTATCATGATTTGTATATAATCATTTTCTTAGCTTAAAAATTCTAAGGAAGCAGCAGAAGAGAGTTTATAAAGGAACCAGTTATGAACTCAGTTAAGAAAATCAAGAGCTTTTTTATAAAATGGTAATAGCTAGTTAAGGGGAAAAAATTTCCTTGGCATGAACTATTGAAAGCTGTGCAGGACCCACAGGAATAAAACTTTTATAGTTTTGCTGAAAGACATAAAAGAGGCCTTGAATAAATGGAGAAACATGATGTTGGGAAGATTCAATGTGTAAAAATGTCATTTCACTGCAATTAATTTATACCTTTAATAAAATTTTGATACACGTCCCCATAGGATTTTTTCTGAGCTTAAAGAGAATACAAAGTTCTCTAGGAGAAATAAATGAGAAAGACGTGCTTTATTGTTAAATAAAAAATTAAGCATTCCACTAAAGAAACTTAAATAAGTACAAAATGCACCAAAAGACTAAGGAGAGAAAAAGTAATAAAGAAAACAATGAACTGCAAAAAGGAAAATAATAGAATTGATAAATAATACATTCAATGATTCTTTCTTTGAAAAAATAATACAATAAACAAATTCTCCCTTATACTCTTCACCATGATAAATCATGGAAGAAATGAAATATAAGAAAAAATAAATCTAATGTAAGTTTTCTATTAAGCATGAGATACATACACATATTTTTTCCTACTAACTTCTTCAATTAAGTTTTCTTTTAATACCATGTTGTTTTAATTTCTCTAGCTTTATAATAGGTTTAATAAGCAGAGTGCTTATAAACTTTAACCTTTGAAGTAATGAGACGTGGATTCAAATACAGCCCCCCAACATTTAATGCTTTTGTGATATTGGTAAACTTTTTTAATATCTCTAGACTGCAGGTATCACATTTTGCTGAATTTTGGGGAGGAGTAAATATAATCTATAATGTGGGGGACACACTCAAATTACTTGGGCACTCAGTGGATATTAAGTTCTTAATATACGGTAGGCAGCCTCTGAAGTTTTTTCTTTGCAAAAAATTCTTGGTTTCTGTTCTTTCTTCCTCCTCAATTTTAGAAATGCATTGTCAAATATTTTAAATAGTCACATTGGGATTGCATTAAATGTATAGATATATTTAAGGAAGGGGAGCACTTGAATAAATATTTTTTGTATTTGTGAAAACATAAACATACATATACAATTTTAGACATTTTGGTAGAAGTGTCTTCTTTCCCAGGCACAATGCATAGCTCTCCTATTACTTAAGTTTTCTTTTCATGTCCCCAAGCAGAGGGTTTTGCTTTTCTTCAGTTGACGCACATCATTAGGTTCAATCATTTTGGGACTTAATGGTGTTTTGTGGAAATTGTAAATTGGATGTTTCCCATTTTTTTTTTTTTTAGGCTGGTTATTGTTGATTTGTGGGAAAGTTACTGATTAGAATATTTATTTGGTTATAGATAGATGTGAAAACAGTTTTGCTTTATTTTTCTTTCCAATCTTTTTTTCCTTTTGTCTTTGATTTATTGACCTCCATGACATATCCCTATCTGCTTAACTTTCACCTGGATTCTACCACCAACAAAAGCCCTGACTTAGACATCTGGGAAGAGTCTGAATTTAATACTCCATTTGTTATCAAATGCTTCATTTATACATCTCCTTTCACCTAGAATTTAAAGTGAAGGTATTTCCTAACATTGACCTAACATTGACTCCTACATTACTGGAATTAAGGTTATTTGCTCAAGCATGGATTTTGAAACATTGTTGAATTCAGTTTAGTATTATTTATGTGATTTTCCCCTCCTTCTTTATTGGGTTTTTGTATCAGAGTTTTGCTGGACTTGTAAAATTATTTGAGATACTACCTAATTCTTTCTCTGTGTCTTGGAATAGTTTTAATAGTGCCAAAATGATCTACTATATCTTGAGAGTCCAAAATACTTTTGGTGTACAGGTTCTCTAATGGTTCCTCAATTTCTTCTCTGCTTATTTCTCTATTAGTTGTCTCTCCTGTTTGGAATCAATCTTGGTCTATATCACCGGTTCCCCAGACTCCTTACCTCTTTTCTGTTCTTTCTTCTTGAATGATTCTTCCTGAAACCATTGAATGATCCTGGAAAAGGTAGAAATTCATATAGGGTAGGTGGCGACTATGCCCTGCATTGGGGGTGTCAGAGTCTGAGCAGGGTGAGGAGAGGCTGCATTTAGTTGTGGGTGGCACTGAAAAGAAATCGGGTGGAGTGAGACTGGCCCCCAAAATAATTATATTAAGAATTATGAGAGCCAGTTCTTACACTGTCCAAGAGGGGAGTTACAACTGTAAGAAGTAAAAAAAAAATAATAATAAACTAGCCTGGGCGTGGTGGCATATGCTTGTAATCCCAATGGCTCCTGAGGCTGAGGCAGAAGGATGGTGTGTTCAAAGCCAGTCTCAGCAACAGCAAGGTGCTAAGCAACTCAGACCCTGTCTCTAAATAAAATAAAAAATAGGGCTGGGGGTGTGGCTCAGTGGTCAAATGCCCCTGAGTTCAATCCCTGGTAACCCTCCCTCCCTGCCCCAGGAAAAAGCAAAAACAAATTTTGAACTAATCATGTAATCTGAATTGGAGACCTGGGTATGCACTCCTGGCTTTTCATATGTAAAACAGAACAGATACAGAACTTAATGAATGTATTTTGGGTATTTAGTTTTCTCTTGCTGATTAATAAAGTACCCTAGACCTTAGTGGCCTTAAACAATAGACCATATTCATTACCTCATAATGTCTGTATATTAGGAATTCAGGAATGGCTTAGCTAAGTGCTCAGGGTCTCGCACAAGGCTGCCATCAAACTGTCAGCCAGGGTGTGGTCTCATGTGAAGGCTCTGTTAGGAGAAGATCTTCTTCCACTCTCATTCATGTCCTTATAGGCAGGATTCCCCTCCTTACTCACTGTGGGCTAGGGCCACCTTCAGTTTCATGTAGTATGGCCTTTCCAAGAGTCTCACAACATAGCAGCTGGCTTCCCTGGGGCAAGAGAGAAAATTCAAGCTGGGAGTCATGTCTTTTAAAACCAAAACTTGAAAGTGACACCCCATCACTTTTACCATGTTCTGTTTGTTAGAAGGGCAGCCCACATTTGAGGAAAAGGGATTGTATAAGAACCTGAAGTCTAGGAGGTGGGGATTGTTGGGGTTATTTGCCACAGGCAAGTAGATAGATTCCTCAACTCCACGTGCTGAAACACCCTAATATCACTGAGCACACACATCTTTATTTTTTCCTACCTTCCCCACCACTTTTGAAGCAATGGAAGAATTCCGGGACTGGAGCACAGAAGGCACACGATGAGCCTGGAACATTCTCTTGTGACAGGAAAGTAGTGTTGAGAAATGGATGGGCATGGGTCAAAGGGACCTAGAAAACAAAAGGGACTCCCTCTTAGCTGAATCTGGGATAATATGGCAAAACAGATGAGAAAGTGCTAACTTTTTTCTTATCATTCAATAAAATAGAAATCCATGAGTTCATGATGGTGTAAGTAAATGTGTGGATATATAAAAAGGAAAAGAAAGAAACCTGTCCTTAAGAGAAGAATACCAACTGTGAAGAACGGCTGATGGAATCAGAAAATCATCATTTAACAACTCTCCAAGGAACAAGTGATTCAGCCAGGTGTGGATGGAGAATGGGATGGTTGCATAAGGCTCAAGGTACCCCGCTACAAAGCACTCGGAGATTACAAGGAGTGGCTTGACAGTGGCAGACACTACCTTAATTAAGCAATCCAGGCCTAATTGAAATCACGTGACCCCCGATAGGCTGCCACAGAACACGAAGGCTGGGATTCAAACAAATCCAAACTGAGGAGCCTTCAGCGAAGTAGCTGGCCTATACTTGCAAAAGTATCAAGGTCAAGAGAGTCAAGAAAAGAGGGAGGAATTGTCCCAGACTGAAGGAGACTGAAGAGATGTGACGACTAAATGCAATGTGTGTGCTACAGGATGGGTTCCATTTGCTTGTGGATTCTATTGAGATGGTGAGAAAAACACTATGGGTTCTTTGGCTTGAATGGTAGTAAGTATCCCTATTACTTTCCTGACCCCACGGTTATATTGTGATGGAGAGGAAAGATGTACTTGTATTATATAGTATTAGGGACAAGGGACATCCTATTGGTAAATTGCCCTCTAAATGGTTTAGGGGAAAAAATTCTTTGTACTGTTGATGCAAACTCTTTTTTAAATTCAAAATTATATCTAAAAGAGATAAAGGATAGAAAACTGGATGAAGTGAATGATCCTGACCATATCAAACCTGTCAATAAAGAAAAGAGTAAAAAGTAGAGGGATTCTATTCAGCAAGTTATGTCTTGTATTTTCTTCCAGGTTTTTTTTTTTTTTTTTGGTACTGGCGATTGAATCCAGGGACACATAAACACTGAGCCACATCCCCAGCCCTTTCTAATATTTTATTTAGAGCCAGAGTCTTGCTGAGTTGTTTAGGACCTCGCTGAGTTGCTGAGGCTGGCTTTGAACTTAAAATTCTCCTGCCTCATCAGCCTCCCGAGCTGCTAGGATTACAGGTGTGCATCACCATGCCCAGCTTCTCCCAATTTTTAACTCTCTTCTCATGGTGCATGCCTCTCTCCTCTGTGCCAGGTGCCTGTGGCCACCTTTCTTTCCTCCTTGATCTGCCCTGATAGAGACAGTCGTTTGAAGACTAGGAGCATGGGCTCAGCATACTTGTTTCTCAAAATTGTCCTGTGAAGTAATTGGTGAAAAGGAGAAACAGGCATTAAGGGTTAAGTGTTTTGTCCCAGGTCTATTCATCTCCGGACCCCATTGTACAACTGCCTCCCATAGAGCAAATCCAGGAGGAAAGAGCTGGCAATCAGTGTGCAGATAGCAGATCATGTGAGTTGATTCCTCTCTCTCTCCTGGTGGTTCAGCTTCTGCAGAGCCACCACTCTGACACATCATGGTACCCAGCCAGTAGCTGACTTCCCAATGCATAGCTACTATTATCTTTACTTTATAAAAAAATTTTTTTGTAGTTGTAGATGGACAGCGTGCCTTTATTTTATTTGTTTATTTTTATGCAGTGCTAAGTATTGAACCCAGTGCCTCACACATGCTAGGCAAACACTCTGCCACTGAGCTACAGCCCCAGCCCTATTATTATGGTAACTATAGTCTTTTCAAAGAGCCAACTCTTGTGTTTCCTCCGATATATACACTGTATACTTTTATTATTTTAAATTTATCATCTTCTAATTCAGTATCTTCATATCCTTTAGCTTTTCATAGGTTTACTTTGCTTTTTTTAAACTCACTTTTTTATTGGAGCACTTTATTTAATTACTTCTGCCTCATGAGAAAAACAGAAAACTATATGCATGCTGCTTTTTAGAGCTTTGTATTTTTTTTTCTCTTTGCTATAGCTCCCCATTGTTTCTTCAACAATCATGAATTATAGTTTTGATTTCCTCTTTGACTATGGGGCTGTGAAAATTATCCCCTCATCCCTTCTAGAGTGGCTTCGTTTTATTTGTTTCTTTGTTTTCCTTTTGTTATTGACTTCTAGTTTTGTTGCATTATGGTTTGAATTTATGCATTGTACTGTTTTTCCTTTGTAGATTTTAACAAGATTTTCTCTGTGGCCTAAGATATGATCAAATGTTGTAACTGCTCCTTGGCCATTTGAAGTGAATATTGTCTGGTTTCTACAAAACACATTTTGATATAACTCTATTAAGTCAAATGTTAATAACAATTTTAACCCTTCTACATTCTTATTGAATATGTGTCTGCTTGATAGCTCAAAAAATAGTGAGACACCTTCAACCTTTAGATGGCCTCTTTTGACTGTGATTTCCTCTTGTGCATTCGATGCTATATTTGATGCACACAGATTAATGATTCTTCTATTCTCATTTAATTTCTATAATTTACCAACATAGGGTAACATTTTCTCCCCATTAGATTGATTCCCCCCTGCTTTTTTTTGGCTGTGAATACTTTGTCAGATATAAATTTGGTTTTCATTCTGTTGGTTCTTGGGTAGTGGATACCCAATAGATTATCCACCCCTTTTCCAGAAGGTGACCTATTTTAGAGGGAGTGATTATGGAAGATTCTGACCTTTGTTTGCTCCAGAGATGAGCATGTGACACCCAGGCTGGGCCAATCAGAATCCTCCTTGAGTGTTGGGAATTGAGACTCTGGGTGTCCCTGAGTTTTGCTACTCCAGGTATAAAGGTGTTCTTGGTGCTGCTGTGCCACAGCCCTTATCCTACTGTCAACTGGGAAACAGAGGACATGGGTTGCTGTCATGTGGAAGATCAAGGAGAAGCAGAAGAGGGCCAAGGATGAGAGACAGGAAAAGAGTCCCAACAGTGTGAATTTTCCAGGGCCATTTAGTCCTGAGTCTAGGAACTGAATCATCTTATATAATAACAAGGCTTCCTGCTTGCTCTTCATTCTTCCTTACGCTTTCATTTCTCCATTTGCCCATTTGCTTTGCAAGTTATTTATATTCAGAAATTAGGAAATCAGACTTCTATTCTTATTCTACTACTAACTTCTTTAAACACATACACACACACACAAACATACACACGATATATATATATATATATATATATATATATATATATATACACACACACATACATATACATAGTATTTCTTTAATAATCGCAAAAAGAACATAATAGGTATTTATTTCTCCTGTGTGAGATGACTTCATGTTTTTAACTTTCTTCCCCACATTTAACTCCCATTTTTTCCTTGACATAATAACATTTTAGATTAATATTATTATTAGGAAGGAGTATGTTTCTTATAATGACAGACCTGGGCATTTCTGTTACTTTAAAAAATCATGTTAATATTAACTCCAATTTGTTATCTAATTTCTAACCATTTTTCTATTTGCTTCTAGCTCAGTGGGAGCATTACTCGGAATAAATTTTTCTGGATGGTTGAAGGATGAGTATTATTTTAGTCAGCTTTCTTCACTGCTATGACTAAGGGATCTGGCCAGAACAATTTTAAAGGAGGAAAAGTTTATTTGAGGGCTCATGGTTTCAGAGGTCTTAGTCCACAGAAGGCCAGCTCCATATCTTGGAGGTGAGGCTGAATATTATGGTGGAGAGTGTGGCAAAGGGAAGCAGCTCCCATCACGGTGATCAGAAAGCAGAGAGAGACCCACCTGCCAGATACGAAATATATACCCCAAAGCCACACCCCCAATTCCCACCTCCTCCAGCCATACCCTACCAGACTTCAATTAACTGAATCCCTATTAGGGGATTAAACCACTGATTGGGTTAAGGTTCTCACAATTTAATCATTTCTTCTCTGAACCTTCTTGCACTGTCTCACACGTGAGTTTTTGGAGGACACTGCACATTCAAACCATAACAAGCATTCATGCTGAATGCTTACATGTTTCAGAAATGCCTTAATCTCCGTCACAAATGAATCACAACTTTCCCATTTTAGTAGACATTTTTTCTCTTGGAACTTTGTAGATATTATTATATTTATCATATTTCTTTTTGTATTTAGATTGCAGAAGAGAAACCTGTTTTTAATTCAGTCTTCCTCACCTTGATATATAAACTCCTCTACTCAAAATGCTTAAGGGATTTGAAAACTTACCTCTAACATCCCGAAATGTATTTTAGTATGGCTCCTTTTTTATTCATGATGCGTGGTCTTCCACAGAACCTGAAGATTAAAGATAATTGGCCATCTTCACATGTTTCCTCCTCATCTATTTGCTTGCTTCTCTCTTTCTGGAGTGATAATGAGGAAGGTAATTGTTTTAAAGTGCATTTTGTATATTATCAGGTATGGTGAGGCCAATAGATCTGGAGATGGCTGCCACTGAAAAGATTGCTACTCAGAGTTCCCAAGAGGAGAAGGTGTGTGCTGTGTGCTGTGTGGGGGTTGCTCATGGGGAAGCATGGTGATCAGTCAGGAGGCAGAGGAAACAGGGCAAAACGTGAGCTGGATCCTTTATTGTGGTTCATGGAAAGAAACAGTGAGGGAGTGTATGCAGACTTAGGAATGGCTTGTTTAAATAATTTCAGTAGCTCTGGAACTCACCGGCTAATCCTAGTTGCCTCTTACCCTTGCCCATTACATACCAGAGAAGGAGAGCCCTATAAAGGAAACATCTTGGGTAGGGGGTCCAGATTGGCTGGTTTGCATATGAAAGTGATGCTTTCAGGGGTGAATTTACTCTCTCAAGGAATTGGCAGCCTTGGGGTGGAGAGGGTAGTGTCTCCACAGTCTGCAAGGTCCTGGATGTCAAAGCATCAGAAATATAGATAATAGGGGCTGGGAATACATATTTGTTTGTCAGTGGTACAGCGCTTATCTACCTTGCACAAGGCCCTAGATCTGATCCCCAGTACTGCAAGATGAAACGAAATGATATGGCACCATGAATATAAAAGCAGCTACCAGAAATTATGTCTGCTTGATTATTTCTGATAATAAGAATATATCATTATTTACTTATTTATTATTATTATTTTTTATTTTGGTACCAGAGATTAAACCCAGGGGCACTCAACTACTGAGCCACATCCCCAATCCTTTTTTTATTTTAAAGAAGGGTCTCTTTAAGTTACTTAGTGTTTCTCTAAGTTGCTGAGGTTGGCTTTAAACTTGGCGATCCTCCTGCCTCAGCCTCCTGAGCTGATGGGATTACAGGCATCATTATTATGAAACATATTGACTCTTCTTTTTCTTCTCAGTCTTACCAGAGTTTTTATATAGTTCATTGATTTTTATTTGTTTTCCAATGACAGTTTTTTATTTCATGGTTCTTTTCTATTTTTGTTTCCTTTTAATTATTAATTTTGGTTTTTATCTTTATTATTCCCTTTTAAAAAATGAAGTCCTTTTGGTTTGTTCCGTTATTTTATTTTCAACTTCCTGAGTTGAATTCTCCATCCATTTATTTTAAATCTTGATTTCTAATGAAGCAATTTAGATCTAGATACATCTCTGTAGACAGAAGTTTTACAAATTTTGAAACGCCTTTCTCTTGTACTCTCATCTCTCGTCATTGTTCAGTTCTAAAATGCTCATAATTTTTATTATAATTTCCTCTCTAACCCATAAGGTATTTGGCAGTGTGATTGTTCTGCTTGTTTTCAAATATATGGGGACTTGAATGCTTTGAGCTGTGTTTTGTGAAGTGCAGACAGAACATGCGGTCTGTATCATAGTGATAAGACTTCTTTTGACATGTTTTATTTCAAGTCAAATATCATAAATGACTGTGTATACTTGAAAGGAGCATGCATTTTCTATTTTTGGGGGGTGTAAAGTGCTATATGGTTCTATTATATCAAAGCTTCTATAATTTTATTACTCAAATCTTTTGTAATCTGAGCATTGTTTGACTGCATGATCCATTCATTTCTGAGAGTGGCCCACTCTTGGATTTGTCAATTTGGCCCTCAATAGTGCCAATTACATATATTTGAGTCTGCATTGTAGTCTACAGAGCACTATTATATCATTCTAATGGATGATTCTTTTTTAAGAGAATAGAAAAAATTCTTCTGTATTTCTACAAAAATAATGTTTTCTTCTGTTAATAATTTACCAGCCTCTTTTTGGATAACATTTTAAGTGTGTGTTTTGCATAACTTTAATTCCAATTTTTCTGTCTCCATTCTAGGCGTTTATTTCATAAATAGCATATGAATTAAAGGGGAAATCCATTATGAAATTCTGTCTTGGAATAATGATTTAACCCATTTATATCCACTTCTTATAAATACGACAATATTTTAACCTGCTTCTCCAATCTCACATTTGTTTGTCTTTACCATGGTTTTTCTTTGCTTCTTGCTTTCTGAGGAATTATTTTCCTCTCCATGTTTGGAAGCTACACATTCTGCTTCTTTCTTTTAGTGGAAAGTCTTGCTTGAGAGCTCAGACTTCCCGAACGCCTTTCTCTATGGGGCGGTTGGGTGGTTTTTTTAACTTAGCCTCAACTGCATGGGTTCAAAGTTGAGAACCAGGCATCCCGTGAACACCTTCTTCCTGGTTCCTCTCCAGGTGGATGGCGTTGTTCTGAACTTCATATCTACATAGGGAGCTCCATCTCTGTTTCTGGACAAGGAAGAGCAGCATGTCTCTAGATGTGTGTCCAGGTGGGCAAGCAGAGTTTATATGGCCCTCTCTGCCAGGTGGGCTGTGTTCATGGCTCCCTGGCTTCACATAGGAGCCCAGTCTTGGCATAGCGGCCCTGCCTTCAACAAACCCTCTGTTCCCAACTCTTAGCTGTAGTCTGGCTCCTGCTGCTTTCCTTACCCATGTATTCACCTGTAAAGACCTTCCTTTCTTTATTCTCTTTAGCATGGAGATATATAAATTAAATATAGAGACATGTGTGGGTGCAGTTCTCCCTCTGGGCAGCTATCTTCCAGGAAGAAGGAGGGTCCTCTCCTCTGCAAGCAGCATTAAGGCCACATCTTTTACCTGGTTCAACCTGGGCCTTTCTGGGTCGCTCGGGGCTCTTGACCTGGACCTCGCCATCGCCTCTACCCTGCTGCCAGGCACCCTGGCCTGGATGGCGAAGCCTGTCAACTTCTCCTGAATCACTCACAAGCAGCTTGAAGGACAAAAAAGGCGACATAACAATACAATAGAAGGAACAAAAGGGTGATGACAGAGATGGATGGAAAAGAACTAAGAAAGAGCTTTTCCCAGGGCCTGTTCCAGAGCCATTCTGGACGTTAGACAAGTATGTCCAACTTAGGTAGCACAGGGGCGGGCTCAGCTGCTAGCTGGGGGACTCCCAGGCCCTGCAGCCTCCTTCCTGCCTGGTTCTTCATTTCTTTTCCTGACTTTTTTTTTAAATTTATTTTTTTAGCGGTAGTTGGACACAATATCTTTATTTTATTTTTATGTGGTGCTGAGGATCGAACCCAGGGCCTACCAGGGTCTACCGCTGAGACACAACCCCAGCCCCCTTTTCCGACTTTTTCAGTGTGTGTTTTGCATAACTTTAATTCCAATTCAAACAAATTACTGATTTCTTGTGGAGGCTCGTAGGAGCCTTTCTGCCTCTTGCCCACTCAGTACAGCTCGCTAATACTGAGCCCATTGGTGAAGTACTCACATAGCTTCTGGTCAAGACAGACCCCGTTGGAAGGGCTGTGTCCTCTTCCACTCCTCTTGTGCCTTTACATGAATGCTATCACGATATGGAAACCAATATCATCATCATCTTACAGATAAGGAAACTCAGGCCTGCAGGATTTAAGCAACTTGCCCAAGCTCACGCATAGCAGAGTTAGGAATCAAATCCAGTCTCCTCTGCTCTCGAAGGCTGGCTCTTTCCTCCATACTGTGTGGCTGGCTGATACAACAGAAGTAGAAGGTGAGGCCAACATTTGCATCCAAACTAATTCTCAAGTTGCTTCCAAGTTAGCTTACAAATTACTAATCCTGCCCAGAGATGAGATGGGGAGGGACACAGGAGACCTCACAATTCACTGCTTCTGGGAATGACCCAACACTTCCAAGTACTTCTGGAAGAAGCTCAGTGCAATGCGTTGGAAGGATGGTCAGCTCTTTCCTATTGATTTTGGGGAGGAGGAGGGTGCTGAGAACTGGGAAAGGGGAAAGGTCAGGTGCAGGATGAGACGAGGCTGGCCATGCCTGGTCAGAAAGTGGTGGGAGCATGTTTGGGTGTCACTGTTGGACCGCAAGATATCCCTCTACTGGCACCATTTGAGGGAAAAGTCTTTATACCCCACTCCCTTCTTATGGGTGTCTCCTGTGAGAACTAGGCTCCAGGATCTTTCCCAGTTCAATCCAGCCTTGGAACCACCTTACCCAGAAGAGGCTGTTTTATATTCTGACCACTTCTCCACAGGGCTCAGAAGGGCTTACAGGAGATTCCCGCTGTGCTGCAGCCCAGTGCCTGACACGGTGATGAGTGTTCCCAGGGATGCTGCTCACTGAGATTCACGTACACTGTACACAGAGTCTACCTGGAGAAGGGTGTCTGCACCTGGATGATGGGCACCAGTGCCCTGGGCCTGTCTGCCAAGATGCCCATCTGCAGCTGCTTGAAGAGGCCCTGCTGATGCTCAGCCTGGGGGCTATTCAGCCCCTTCCAAGGTCAGGCTCTGACACCTGCTACATGCAACCTGAACAACTGGATCTGGACTGTGAGGACCTGGAGATCTGTGTTTCTCCTGTCCCCACTTCTCTCTACTCAGTTTGGCTTCTCTGAAATACAATGGCATGACTGATAAAAAATGGGTTCCCTGCCCTTTCCCTTTGTTGGATGCTTTTGTGACTGGGGAGGAACTCACATGCTTCCCCCTTTCAGAAAGTGAAGAGAATCAGTCAGACTACAGTAACAAACCTCAAATTTCAGTGGTTTAAAACAAAGAAGATTTATTTCTCCTCCATGTTCTGTGTCCATCCTATGTTGGCTGGAGGCCTGATCCCTGTCACCTTATTTGCTGGGTGCTATGGTGGAGGGAAAGGGCTCTGGAGGGCTTCGTACTGGGGGCTCCAATCTGGAGGTGACACACATCACACGGATCAGGAAGTGTGTTCAGAAACTAGAAGGTTGGGAACAGAAACCCCAAGATTTGCAGCATGGCTAAGCAAGGGACACACTTCTGGAAAGGTGAGGAGCTGAAGTTTCAGGTGGGTGGTCAGAGGGGAGACTTCTTCTTCATTCCACATCTATTATCTTCAGAGCTAGACTGCCCCAGTTTTCATTTGAATTCTGCCACCATCTAGATGGGTGACTTTGAGCAAATTGCTTGGGAGCTCTAAGCCTCAGTGTCCTCATCTATAAAACAGGGACAATACCAGCCCAGATGCCACAGCTGATAATGTGCTGTAATGTGCTGTCAACCACCTGATTCTCAGCCACCTGGGTCTATGGACATAGACCATGATTCTGTCCAAATCCCAGGTCTTCACTAGCCAAAAGAGCTGACTTAGTAACACCCACATGGCACAAGATGGCAGCGTAACCTCTTCCTGATCCCACTTCCCCATTATGCTCCCTTTCCATCCCAAGTCTCCAATCCCTCCCTGATAGTTCTGGGTTCTCTGAGGTCTCCCTCCAATCCCAGCTCTTGTCTGGCTGGAAGGTACAGAGCTGAGCCTGTCTGAAGTCATCTGCTAAGAACTGATGGCAGATCCATTTCAGATGCATCCAACCCAGGTCCTCCCCAGCGCCTGCCCCGGGGCTCTCGGACTCCTTCAGCTACCAGGGTCTGACAGGCTCTAGCCTCCCATTGCATGAGGAGTGATCACAGCCCATGTGGGTGGCCCTCTACCCCCAGCAGCATCCTGAGCTCCAGGCTGCAACTGGGAGGGTTCCGAGGAGCCCACTCTGTGGAAAGGAGGGAAGGGTTACAGAATCCCTCTAAACAGGCAAAACAAAGCCATTTATCTTGGGGCATTAGTCACTGAGCTGCTGACGCAGGAAAACATGCTGTACTCTTGGCAATCATCATTTACATTCAAACAGGATGATTTGTAGAGTTGGAGGCCCAGGACCCTTCCAGACTTCCCCACCCACCTCAGTCTATCCCTGCAAGTGCCAGAGGCTGGGGCTGTGGGCTTTTCCTTGGAGAAAAGGGACTATCCTTGCCTTGGGTATAACAGATGCCCGAAGTCCCAGACCTGTTTCCTTCCAGGTGTATACTGCCCGCAGGACCATTGGAGGCCCTTAGCATCCCAGGGCCATGCTTACCAGAGGCCAGCTCCCAAGCAAGACTAGGTTTGATGTTCATATTTTGTGTGTTCTTTTTTCTTTGGCTATGTCTATTTAATGTTTGGAAGGAAGGACTTTTGATCCCTCAATTTTCCCATATTCCAAAGACAGAGAACAACAACAATGATATATATATATATATATATATATATATATTTCCCTCCTCCCAGACCCCTTTCTCTTTCAAGATTATCTCATACAGGGATGAAATTTGCAACTTTGAGAACTAATGTTCTCTTTCTAGCCTTAGGTGATAAAAGAGTCAACCTTTTCAAGGTGACTTGTCATTTGGCTTGAAAGTAAGCCTCAGGGGCTTTGGCTGGGATGTGGTCCCTAGAATTCATATGTTGGAAACTCAATCCCCAAAATTATATGTTAATGGTATTTGAAGGCAGAACCTTTGAAAGATGATTGGGTCCTGAGAGCTGCCCTCATGAATGGATTAATCCATTCATAGGTTAGTGAATTAAAGGGAGTGCCGTTGTGCTTTTAGCAGCTCTCTCTGGCACGCTTGCTGTTTTTCCTGATGCTCCTCACCATGTTATGATGCAGCAAGAAGACCCTCACCAGAAGCCAACAAAGTGCCAGTGTCATGCTTTTGGTCTTTTCAACCTCCAGAACCATGAGCTAAATAAACCTCTGTTCTCGCTTCTCTATAAATTACCTTCTGTAGTATTTGGTTGTAACAAGAGAAAGCAGACTAAGACACCAGGGAACTGTCTCACACACCTTCACATAGAAGACAGGTGCCGTGGTCACCTCTTTCAGCCCTGTGTCCATTCTCAGTATCCCTGGTCATTGTGCCCTTCCTGCCTTGTTCAGCCTGTTTGCTCAGGGTGGAGCACATAACTTGGTCTGAACCAACAAGGGCATCATCTTCTCCCAGCCTCTGTGATTGGTTCAGAGACAAATATCTAACCCCATCAGAGCCAATGAGTTTTCAGGAAACATTTGTTGAATTTCTGAAAAAGTGGAGTTCCAGCAGGAGAGAGGAGGTGAACGTGAATGTGCCCTTGGCATGGGATTTTTCTCTCCTCTTGGACAATGTGGTGTCAGGAGGTTGGTATGGTACTGCTGTGTGGAGGCGAGAGCCAGAGGGACTGGAGGGCCACCTTGTGGAGCTGAGGGTAAAGCAAAGGCATGGAGAGAAACCAATTCACTGGGGACATCCTTTATACAGCTGGGTCAAGCTTCTCTGGATCAACCTGTTGAATTTGGTTTGAGAGCCAACACGTCCCCTTTGTTGTCGAAGTCAGTCTGAAGTGGACTTTATGTCACATGTGGTCACAAAGCCTTGACCAGTACAATAAGTAAGTGTGATTAGAATTCAGAAGACCTTGGAATCCAACCTCTGATCACTTGCCCGGGGCCACCCCACTATAGAGATCACCATGGTTACCTCATGAAGCTCTATTCTTCTTTTAAGACCATATCAACTCCCTGCTTAGAAGGGTCGCAGGACTCTGGAACCCAGAACATTCTGTAGGCATACTCTAGGATGCACATTCTACCCAGAGACAGACCTGTCTTACCTCTAGTTCTTGTGTCTCCTAGCACATACTTAATAAATAACTTATTCTGAACAGTTGCACCGGTGGGAAGGGTGGGTGAGGGGTGAGAGGGAATACAGACACTGTGACAGGGAGGACTCTGATCACAAACCAGGAAGGCCTGAAATGGGCAGTGGAAGAGAGAAGATTTTAGACAAGAAGAAAAATTGCTTTTAAAGATGAAGGGGAAAAACTCTATTGGAGCCCGCCCCTCCCGAAATAGTCCATCTCTCAGCTTGAGGTGTGAGTGACTTGGAAGTTATATGACAGAAAAACAGAATAACTGCAAGTGGGGGTGATGTTGGGGCAGGGAAGAGCTGTGACAGAGCAGTGGCCGGCAGGTGCTCCCCTGATTAGACCCACACCCTGTGCTGATATGTGTAATCCAAAATGGTGGTTGGTAGAAAGCATGCACTTCCAATTGACTCTGGAGACAAATTTTTATACTGCAAATGACAAAGGACCCCTTAATGAGTAGCTCAGGTGCCAGGCAGAACCTCTGGGCAGCTTTGGTGGCTGCAGGGCCACTGTGCCACAGCCCTCTGCCTGATAGCCACAGCATGGATTCCTATTTTCTCTCTCTTCTTGACTGGACTCAATCCCCACTCCCCACCCACAACTTTGGACCACTACTCTTTGCTTGGGCGTGGGCCACTCCTACCTCTGCCCAAATCCTTACCCCCTACCTCAGCCCCTATCACCAACAGGGCCTCACTTTGTACCCAGTGGAAAGTTCTGAGCTGGCACACAGTGACTTGCGGGCCCTCTGAGCATGGCCCAGACTTCCCTTGTCTCTCCCCTTCCACAAGGTGGTCCCTGTAATGTTGGCATCCAAGATCTTTGGATCTGAACTGAGGAGAAATGAAACAACTCACGGGTGGTCCCAACTTTCTAGCACCTTTTTGTCCCTACATATTCACCTCTTCCTTTCCGCCCACTCACAGTCAGGTACCAATCTTTATGAAGACATATTATTTCTCTTGGGTATGTGTCTAGAAGTGGAATGGCTGAGTCATACAGCAGGGATATGTTTAACTTTTGAACAAACTCAGAATTGGTTTTTCCGAAGCAGTTGTCCCATTTTATGTTCCCTCTGGCAATGTCGGAGAGTACTAGCTGTTCCACCTATTGGCCAACACTTGGTATTGTTAATCTTACATTAAAGGTGAGGTCATGTGGGTTATAACAGCAAAATTAGAAGGACACAGTTTGAAATAAGAGTGTAAGAAGGAAATTGGACTGAGAGTGGATGGCGGTGTTTGAATCTCATCTCCATGGATTATCAGCCCTGTGACCTCGGACAAGCACTTGAACTTTGCCATGTATCCCTTTTCTCATCTGTAAGGTGGGGATATGGCATCTCCATTTGTTGAGATTAAATGAGGTGATGGGCATAGAAAAAAAAATCTTTACAGTGCTGGCCTCAACACTCCTGTTAGTCTACACAGTGTCTGCATGGGAACTAGGTAAAGGTGTCACTCCCACTTTTTTTTTTTAAATATATTTTTAGTGGTCAATGAACCTTTATTTTTTTAAATTTGTATATGGTGCTGAGAATTGAACCCAGTGCCTCACACCTGCTAGGCAAGTGCTCTACCTCTGAGCCATAATCCCAGCCCAAGGTGTCCCCTTTTCTGGGTTGTCAAAGTTAGGTCAGGGTGCTGGCAGTTGCATTTTGAAGCTGTTGTCCTTTAGGAAGGAGCTCTAAGCAGCACACAAAGTACACAATTATTTGCAGTGATTCTGGTTGGTCCGCCACAAATTCTCAGCAACAACATGCCGACCAAACCCAATTGAAAACAGGAGGCAAGCTGGGCATGATGGCGCACACCTGTAATCCCAGCCTCATGGGAGGCTGAGGCAGGAGGATCACAAGTTTGAGGCCAGCCTTAGCAATTTGTTGAGACCCTAAGCAATTTAGTGAGATCCTGTCCCCTGCACCCTGCCTGCCCCACCCACCCCCCCACAAAAAAAGGGGGCAGGAGGTGTAGCTCAATGGTTAAGCTCCCCTGATTCAACCTCCAGTACAGAAAGAAAGAGAGAAAGAAAGAAAGAAGAAGCAATTGCATTTGTCAGGGCATATGGTCACCTCTTCCCCAGCCCTCTCACTCACTCCGGTGACTTCCCCTTTCCTCCACCGCCTACCTCCCTGGGTTCATGAGATCTCAGGTACCAGCATCTCCAATGTCTAGGTCAGATCAGCAGGCAGAGACTCTGGTGCTTGGTATCTATATTGAATCCTAGAAAATTCCACTTAAATGAATAGTCAGGTTCTAGGAAATTATTTCATATCACAGAGATGCACTAGAGACAACAGTATTTATGGTAACTGGATTTGATCTTTGAAGGGAGTCGGAGAGAGGCACAGCATTTCTGAGGCCCCAATATAAGTGGCTTGAGTTCATGGTTGACAGCAGGGAGATGTTGTGGAGCTAGAGCGCAGTCCTTAGGACTCTAAGGTGAAGGTCAGCTTGCATGTCTTTAGAGGTGCTTTTTGTGTTTTCTATGGCATGAACATACAGAAACCTGGGACACTTTTGCCTAAAACAAACTCAAGGCAACCTCAGCTCCAAACACACCAGAAAAGATGAACAGCTGAACCAAAGCTGGCCTTTGAGTTTGTGTGTTTACATCCTCTAAAAAGAACCCTCCCTTTATTTTTAAACCTGAGCATCTCTTGGCTGGCTCCCTTTAATCATGAGAATGAAACATGCCAACTTTGCTTATAGGGAGATGATGCTCAGAGTCAGGGGTGGGCTCAGGGAGGCCGAGGCCTTTAGGGCTGGGAGTGAGCAGCCTACTTGGAGTGGAGTGGAGCATTTTGTCCCTGAGATTTTCATCCTTGGTAGCTCCATCTTGGGTACCCAGCTGAGCTCCTAGGTGTGGGCGATGCTGGGTGAATGACAGATGACACATTGCTGAGATCCTGCAGCGAGGTGCTGGAGGAGTGCTACCTTCCCCTAAATTTAATTTCCCTGCAAGCTCAGGAATTGAGCAGATATATACAGTGAGGGAAGCCTGCTGTTTACCCAGCCTGTCTCCAGGCCATTCAAAAGCCTGGAGAGGAAGGTAGGACATGGCAAAGACCTTTCAGTTCAGCCAAGATGAGGGAGATCAATTTCCTTGTTCAGGGCCACCAAAAATGATCTAGACAGATTTTTCTCTCTTTTTCTTTTCTGATCTTCCAAGGAAGGGAAGCGGGTTCCACCTCCCTCTGCTCTTCTAGCCCTGAGCCAGATGAGGGATGAGAAGTTTGGCCAGGCACATCTAGGGACCCACAGGCAGGAAGGGTGACAGTTGGTGGCAGTGTAAGTGCTGAACAGGGTGAGGGGGCACTATTAGTGCTGAATGTCCATCTGAAAGAGACAGTTGAGGCTCAGGGCTTGGCGGGGGTCCAGGTAGTACCGTCCCATCTTCTGCTCTTCCTGGGGTGGCACCACACACTACTCTGCCAGAGTAGTGCTGGCTCTGAAGGTGAAAGTCACCTTCTGCCTCTCTCCTGACTGCGCCGCTGGGGTGGGGAAGTGGGTGACATAAATCCTTCCTCGTCCCTGTCCTGTGGTGCTTGCCTGCGGGGCCTCGGGGAGGAGGCTCCAGCAGCTGTAAATCAGCAGGCTCCTCCAGCGCTGCCCGCCCTTCATCAGGGTGCTTTACGGCACTGACACTGGCCAGGATTTAGTGGGCCCAGCCAGGCTGAGGCCGCCTCCTCCCCTTAGAATTAAGGCCACCCATAAATCCCGGAGATTCCCATTTGCATATCCATCTGCATACATTTGCCCCTTAAATTGACTGTCTCCAAACTCACAGAATCCAGAATCAGAGTGGCTGAGCCTGAAAGTCTCTGTTGCCTCCACTCCTATTGGAGAAGAGAAACTGAGTTCCTGGAGGACTGGGGACCTGTCCCTGGCACAATGGAGGTCGGGCAGAGTCCGTATCACCCAGGGTTGGTTTAGGTAAAAGTAGGTAGAGGAGTCAGAAAGTGAATGAGGTACCCTGAGAAGATTGGCTAGGCAGGTCAGGGAGGCTGCAGGGAGGGAGTCCCCATGGAAGGGATAATGGCAGAGCCCTGTGCAAGGGGACCAGGGGATCCAGGCTTCAGGAAGTCTGAGGACACCTATCAGGAAGGGTCCGTGGAGTCGCAATGTCAGAGGAGAGCCCCGTCTGTGCTCCTGGGAAGGGTCACTTGTGAGGGTGGGGGTGGGGCATCGTGAAGGGGGTTGGAGCTTCCATGGGGAAGTGGGGAGAGGGAGAAGGTAAGAGAGAAGGCACTGTTTATGGAGGTGACCCACAGAGGCCCACAGGCAGGCTGAAGCCATGGGCAGGGACATGAACCAAGGCCTTCTTTACCTCCATGTGCTTCAAGCTGGTGCTAGTCATGAGCGAGCTCCTACTGGGCCCCGAGTGGGTTGTGGGAAGGACAGAGCTGCTGGAGGCATTTGGGATAGCCAGATTGTTCTCTGCAGGAGCCCTCTGCCTCTCTGCTTGGCGACTGCAATGGCTGAGGGGACCAGTCATTGGTGCAGGGCTGGTCTCTTTGGGCCCCTTTCACAAGTCCTCTCTAAGGGTGGGTGTCCCCCCCACTGAGCCCTTCCCCTTGGGTCCTGCTTCCATCCAGACAGGACCCTAAAGCCTAAACTCAGATCTTTCTGTGCTCAAGGGACAGGTGGGGCTGTGTTAGCGTAGTAAGTTTTGCCTGCCTGACCCCTGGGGCCTGCTCAGTCTTCTAAGTCGAAGCCTCATGAGTGGATCCAGCGGAGTCCAAGTAGCTGGTGGCCAGGACAAGGAGCTGCTCTACTAAAGGACGTTGCCCCTGGCTCTGCATGTCCCCTGCCTCAGCCTTCTGGTGGGGGCTGTGTGTTTTTGATTGACTTATGAAAAATGCCCTCTCACCAGAGGACCGTGTTGCCATAGCCTGGGAACCAGCAGGCTTTGAGGGGAAGCTGGTGCACATACTGAGACCCAGGTTGGGGAGTGGGTTCTCTTCGAACCAGGATAGCCCTCATAGTAGCCAGGCCTGAGGGCTCCCTTCTGCCATCTCTAGTGGAGGACCCAGAGAATCAGCTATGCCTGGCTATCACTCTGGCCCCAGGTACAGAGTCTGCTTCTCTGTCTCTTTACACTGCCCCATTCCCCCTCCCCACCTTATCTCAACAGGACAGAGAAGGTTAGGGACCCTGACCGGCTGAGCCCTGACACTGCCTCTGCCCCAGGCCTTCTCAGTTTCCCTGGAGGACTCTGTCCTTGTGTTCCAGTTAAAACCACTGGAGTGTCTATGATAGGCGGGGCCCCAGGAGAATGGAGCCAGGATGGTCAGAGGGGAAGAGGCAGGTGGGGAAGACGGCCCTGTGTGTACCAGAGAGTCCACCCAGCAGCCTTGTGCATAGAGACTTCTGGAGGAGGGGCTGGGCCCTGCCTCTTCTGTCCACTGGCAAGCCTTGCACTCTGTCCCCTACCCCCCCAGACCCTGCCTCTTTCCACAGAGGCCTCGTGGTGTTTTGCTTTCTCTTCTGTCTCTCTTTTCTTACTTCCAATGGGTTCCCTGGTTTGTGGAGAGGAAGGCCCTTCCCTCCACCCACCAGCCTTCAGGGCAAAGCAGCCCAGACAAAGATGCTCAGATACTGAGAGCACATCTCAGGGGAAGGGAAAGGGTGACAGAGAGAAAGAAAGAGCACTCTCTTTCTCTGCAGCTTTTAAAGAAATGAGAGTAATAATCTTTATAATAAGGGTTGGGATATGGCCTCCTACTTTGGGGATCACAGAGGCAGGGGCATGGCTCAGAAGACCTCCCCAGAGCCTCTCTGGCTAACACTTGCTGGGATTCTTAGAAAGCAAGCACAGACTTTGTGGCGGCGCAGCAGCAGGCCTGGGCAGAAGGGCCCCCCATCTGGAAGCCTTTAAGGTCTCCCTCCCCCTCTTCCCCAAATAGCTTGTTCCCAGAAAACAGGAGGAGAAGTTACCCAACAACAAGCTGGGGCTTCCTGTGGGGCTGGCGGCCCCCTCCCCTGCCTGTTCTGTGTGCACCAGGCCTGCACCAGCTCCCAGGCCTGGGCTCAGGCAGGCAGGCCCTGCCAGTCACATACTGTAGGGTTGGTTCCCATCATCTCCTCCGTGGTCTGAGCTCACAGCTCATCTTCCCCAGAAAGCCCCAAGAGCGATCTCTCTACCCTGGGGCACTTCTGCAGCATCCTTTGGGAATACACACTTTGTGGGCTCCCTCAATTCTGTTCCACAGTCAGAAGAGGGGACTGTGCGTCCACTTGCAATTGTTCTTCCAGCCTAGAGAGGAAGGGCATTTAGGAATTGGGGAGCCCCCTTTCTGTCTTACATGATGGGGCCCAGGGAAGCCAACAACTTGCTCAAAAGCAAACAGAGAGTCAGGTGTGGACTGGACTGTCCAGTCCAGCATTCTGTCACCGTGTCCACTTGCTTGTGCCTGTCTCCTCAGGCTGACAGCAAAGGCCCCAAAAAGAGCCTCCAGGTTCCGTTTGCTGACATGACGTGGCCTCTCGCACTGCTGAGGTGCTGCCTGTTGGCAGAAACTGGCATAAATGGAGGGACAGAGACCTTAGCCAGGTGGGCCAAGGGAGGTGTGGCCTTTGGAGGCAGAATGGAGGCTCTCCCATGCTGCACCCACTCAGAGGTCCCTGGCTGCCTGGTCTGAACACAGATCCACCAGCTGATTTGGCTCCTTGGACTGCTTGCTTGGCATCTTAAGGTACTTGATTTGGGGCAGCTTGGAAATGAACACCTCTACACCATGGGTCACAGCAAAAATAAGTTTTTGATTTTAGATAAGCAGAGAGTTCTGTCTTAGATGGCATCCTTATCCCTGCAAGAACTGACCAAAAAATACAGGGATGGTATTTTCTCATCTATGAAACAAGGAAAAAGCACCTAGTCTTCATGGGGAAGATGGAAATGGGTTTTGAGGATGGGAAGGAAGAAGGAGAGCCTGCTAGAGCTAAGATGCAGAGGGGTGGGTGGACAGGGAGGAGGCCAGGCTAGGTCACCTTTACGTAGGGTGACCAGACAGATGTCTCCGTTTTTCACCTGGACAGCAAGGCACTGATAGCAGGTACCTCCCAGAATGTCCCATGAGAGGTTTGATGATGAGTTCTTCATTTGTTCATTTATTTAATGACGTGGTCTTTTTCGTACTATCCGTTTTAATTCCCTTGAGCAACACAAGATGGTGTTTCCTCAAGCTCCTGTCTCCCAGATGCTCTGCCCAAGGCCAGGCCTTCAGGGAGGGGCAAGTCTGAGTCTCAGGCCCCCTCACACAAGATGCGGAGGTGTCTGCAAGCCCTCCCCTGATTTCCTGAATTCTTCCCAGGGCTGTGGGGGGGCGGGCATTTTTTGGCTCCTATAGGCCAGAGAGGGGCAGAGGTGGAGGAGGGGGATGCTGTGCCAGGAGGAGGGGCACTGGTCTCAGGGCTCCAAAATCCCACCAGGCCATTCTCAGCTTCCTACCCCTGGCGCCCATGACCAAAGCCTGGTAGAAAAAGGGTCCAAATAGGAGGCCATTCTCTCAGGCCACCCTAGCTGAGGCCAGAGACCAAAGACTTCACAAGTCCCTGACTCTGGGGGCATCCTGAGGAGCTGGGGTGGGGCGGTGGGGAGGGGGCATGTGTGACCAAGGATTGCAGCTCCAAGTGAGAAATAAGCAGGAGCAGATGGAGCCCAGAGCACAAAGTTCCTGTTTTCACGCAAATGTCTGGGACAATAAAAGTCACAGGGGAAGCCGGGGGTGGGGTTGGAGGGGAACACAGAAACCGGGGTGGGGGTGCAGAAAGAAGACGCCATGTCAGCAGAATTAGCTCTTATTAAAATAGTTTCCGTTGAATTGGTTGGGGATGGGGGTGGACTTTCCAGCCCCCTGCCCAGGGCCTTGGCTGGTCTGCTAGGGCCTGGCCCAGCCTGAGAAGGGCGGGGAGGGGTCTGGGCCTGTGCCTGCTGAGGGCTGGGGGGGGGGGGGGCGTCCAGACAGCAAGTGCTCCTCAGAGCTGATTGCATTTCCTGGCCTTTGATGCCCGAGATCAAAGCGGGTCCAGGCTCTCCCGGCCTCCCAGCTCCTGGCAGCTCCCTTGCCCACAGGGTCCAGGGTATGTGGTTATGGTGGCTGGAGAGGGCAGGGCAGCCTGGCATCCATGATTGGCCTCAGGCGAGCAAGAGGCCAGGACATGGGCTCTTTCCCACTCCCGGGCTGCCAGGGACGGCCGTTTTGGGTACAATGAGTATCCAGTGTCTACACATTTCCGCGTTTATCATGATGGCTCTGAGTCCTCAGACACCCAGGGGTTGGTTATAGAGGTCACTAATGACCAGGTTATGGGGACTGAGAGCTGAGTGCCATGTGACCCAGATTAACTGCGAAGGTCACACTCAGGTGTCACACTATCACCTGGGGAGATAGCTAAGGGCCCACCTTGCTGTAGGAAGCAAGAACTAAAGGCTGGCATTGGGGACTGACCTTTCACAGGATCCTGGCTGGGAGGTCTTCTGGGGTGGTTTAGGGGAGGGTTCCCCATACAGAACTTCCTCCTGAGGACTCCTGAAGTAAGCAGTATGAGAGCTTCATCTTGGGGGCCCTTCCAGTCTCCTGCTCTCATTTCCACTTGCCCTGGTACCATCAGAGAAGGAGCCCCAGAGGCCATTTAATAATAGAGGATGCCCCTTGGGTCTTGCGCTCTGGGTGTCCAGGGATGTTGGTGAGCCCCTTTGAGGTTCCCTATAGGGACTTGTAAGAGTTGGTCCTAAACTCCCCCAGGCAGCTTTCTTGGGCATCTTTACCTGTGACGCCCTTGGAAAGGCTTCAAGTTCAGGTGACGGCCTCTGCCCTGGCAAACCTCTTCTGGCCTAGCTCCTTCCACCCAGATGTTCATCAACTGGTGCTGACTCAGTTTCCCTTTGGCATAATTACATTGCCAGCAGCTGCCAGGCAAGGGCAGGCTTGGGGTAGCAGACAGGCAGTGGAGGCTTTGTGAGGAAAGCCGGGGAGGCAGAAGCTTCCAGAATCACATACCTGTAGGCCTCGGAGGAGGGGGGATCCTCTGAGCAAAGTGGCATCCGTGCTCCTGCCGGCTGTGGGCCTGCAGCAGGCCCTGTCCACGCTGTGGTGCCCGCCCATGTGGAGAAGATTAGGGCCCGGAAAGACACATTTTCCCTCTCTTCCTTCTTGGAAGGAGGATCAAGGGGACCTGGTGACAGCCCAGAGATTCTGGGCGTGTGGACAACCCAGCTTCCCGTCCATCTCCCAGGCAGCCTGGGAGATGCAGATCATCTGCAGCAACCCCCAGCCTCAGCCCCCAGCCTGTCCAGAGGAGGTACCAGTTGGGCCTACTTTCTGTTCCCGGACCCTTGGCCTGGAGGATGATGGGGGAAGTGGGCAGGGGGTTTCAGAGAAATAAGGCAGCTAGGACTGGGAAACACTGGGTTATCCGCGGTGGTTAATCTTAGCTCCTTGTGGCCTCTTGTTCTAGCACGGGGTTAAACTGTGGCTTCCTGGGGCAGGGCCTCTGATCTCACCCTTCAAAATTCCTGTATTCTGGGCTTAGTCCTCAGCCAGCTCCTGTCGCTGATTTCTTGGGACATCTGTTGGACTTTTCAGAGTTTGGGGCTTAACACCAAGATGGAAATAAGTGTTCCAAGCCAATCATGCCCTTGAGAACAGGGTCAGGGGTGAGCAGAGCAGTGAAGTGGATATGTGGTTTAGAGGGCCAGGAAAGGTCTAGAATTCAGGGACCAAGCAGAATTAGAACTGGCCAGGGATTCCTAACCTGGGAATATGTATGGGGCCAGTACCCTCCATCCTGCTTACATGTGTGTGTGTGCGTCGGGGGGTGCTCAGGAGCACAAGCAAGAATGAAATGAAAACTATTTGACACTGGTGTGGAATGGCATGGAACAGTAGAGTGGACACCAGGCATGAGCCACGGCAGGTCAGCCCTGTGGTGCCTTATTCTCTCCTCTCTGCTTCTCTCCTCTCCTCTCTTCTTTGGTTTCCCTTCTCTGCGCTCCCTCTTGGGTTCCTCAGATCAGGTGGGATCAGTGCTGTATGCAGTTGCCCTTCTACTGCCAACCTGTAAAATAAAGGGCGAGAAACTGCCATGCTCCTCTCCCTGGCCCCATGGGAAGGCAGTGTTCCTTTCTGTCCTCAGGGTCCTCAGTATAGCTGGGTGTGGTGGACTGGACACTCCTGGGAGGACAGAATTGGAGGACTCCAAACTTGGTTTTTCATGCTATTCCTTCAACAGGAACCCACTTTGGAAGTGACTCAGTGTAACCAAAGCCACTTGGCCATCAGTCCAACAGGATCCTTTTCCTGAACTGTGTGAGCCGCCAGGGACCTTGTCCACAGGGTCACTCGGTGGCAGAATGGAACAGAGGGAAGTGGTTGAGACTTGACTCATGAGGAGACCTTGTGACAGGAGCCCTCCTTGGTGCCTCCTGGGATTCTCTGTATGTCTGAGTGTGTACATGTGTGCATGTTTCCCTGCTGCACATGAGGTAACCTGTGAGAAATCATGCACGTGCATACATGTGCCCACACGAGTCTGTGGGGACAATGTGCTTGTGTGTGCACACGTGCTGTACATGTATGCATGTGTGCTGGCGTGGGACTCTGTGTGTGCATGCTCACACATGGAAGGCTTGGCTGGGAAACCCAAATCTCCCCCTCCCAGAACTCAACCCTTGCTCCCTGGGGCCCTGATGGAGAACAGAGAGTCCCCAAATCCCGCTATCTGGGACGGCGGCTTCTGTTGGATTCCCCCACCCCACCCCCCGCTTCCTTTCTTGACACAAATAGCCTGTGGAACAAAGGGAACTGGGGATTTGGATTATTTATACAGTCAACATTAAGCAAGTTGTGGTCTATTTAAATTCTTCTTTATTAGGTCGGGAAATTCCATGGCACTCAGACAGTAAGGAAACCTACAGGACAGCAGCTCCCATCCCACTGTGACCATTTGGTCCTCCCAACTCCTCTTGCCTCCTCCTAACCCTCTGGCCCCTGCTTCTTCCAGTCATGCTCCCGAGGCCATGCCCAACCCTCTTCCCCCATCACATATGCCCAGACCTCCCTCCATCCCTCCCATCCATTGGTTCAAATTCCCTTTGTTCAACTGCCGTTCCCTCCACCTCTGTTTCTGCATCCTGGACCTTGGCACCACTCATCTCCTTGCCGTGAGAGGGCAGCTGGACACCAGTTTATGCTCCAGTGAGGGGAGCCTGGGAAGGAAGGTGGAGCTGGTGGCAGAATCGGGGAAGGGCAAACTGCAGCCATCCCAGCGCCTTTCATCAATAGGCTCAGGACTCCAAGGACTGGATACTTGAATCGGGGAAGAAAGGGCCTTCCAACCAGGGTTGCTCCAAGTCCCGAGTAAATGCAATATATTGTCATCCTGAGTCAGGCTGAAAGATCTGATGCTTGTGCAGAAGATGTGGGGACACTGCTGTCATCTGGGCTGACAGTCAGGACACCATGATCTGGGGTTGCAGCAGCAGATTTTTCTGGGCCAGAATAAAAGAGGTGCCAAGTGTTGGGTCCCAGAGTGTTGAGGAGTCCCTAGGATAGGGGGTGGGGTGAGGGACAAGTAAGGTACATGGTGGGAGATCTCTGAGGGCAGGACTGAGCGTAGGGAGGAGGACAAGCCTCCTGGGAAGGGGGCCCTAGGGTACCCTGGTTGTGCGGTAGCTAAAGCAACATTACCCTAGGTACATGTGTGACTGCATGTATGGTGTGATGCTACATTATGTACAACCAGAGAAATGAAAAGTTGTGCTGCAATTGTGTACAATGAATCAAAAGCATTCTGCTGTCATTTACACTTAATTAGAATAAATAAGTAAATAATTATATTTTTAAAAACGTTTTTTTCTATGTCGCTCCAGAGCCTAAGTTTGGAACTCAAGTTTGAAAGATTCTGGCCACATGGGGCAGCTCTTCTGCTCCATCAATCTTTTTTTTTTTTTTGAGACAGGGTCTCACTAAGTTGCCCAGGTAGGCCTCAAACTTGCCATCCTCCTGCCTCGGGCTCACAAGTTGCTGTGATTACAGGGAAAGTTTCTTGTCCAACTCCTTCTGCTCCTACAGAGCTGTCAAAAGTAGTTTCTTAACGCCTTTAGAGGTAGATGTTTGTATCCCTGAGAGTGCCCAGAGGGGTTCCTGGCATAGGTGCATTAATCTCTTGAAATCATTTCTTTTCTCGTTTTCTTTCCAACCCCACTGTGAGCCTTCTGAGCATAGAGAATACAAAGATGTCCTCTTGTCACTCAGTGCCTGGAATGCAGGTGACAGCAGGAGCTTCATCAATGCTTAGTGAGCTCAGCTGAACTGCATTTTCAGGGGGTACTGACTGACCCAGTCTGACCCTTCACCTTTCTCTCCATAACCTCAGCCTGGAATCCCTGCTCCTCATGACTCTCCCAGACAGGAACCTGTGCCCAGCCAGTGAAGGCCTTCAGGACAGGGGACCCATGGAGGGCTAAGAGACAGAACTCTCCTGCTGGCTAACTGTGCTGGGGAAGTTAGCCCTGGGAATTTTTGGAGGGCAGCCTGCTGATAGGGGGACTCCAGAGGTAAAGGTTACCATGTAGAGCACCATCTCTTGGAGGGCAGGTCAAGGTTTTGCTAATTAAGCTGACGTTAGCATGTTGGTAATGACATGCCCCCTCCAGGTAGGCAGGACAGAGGAAGAAACTATTCCTTCCCAGTTGCAGTGTGACAACCTCCATCTCCAAACAGCAGCTGGGTGGGTGGGGAGAGGGCTGGAGAGCTTGCTGCCTATTATCACCTCCCTGCTGGCCCTGCCCTTGGGGCCTGTCCCTGCTGCCACCTCTGGGCCTGTGTTTCTGATTAGCGGCCCCAGCTGTGCAGCATTAGTTACATTTTTCCAGGATGAATCTTGGTTGTGACTTCCTGCCACAGGTCGGAACCAGCTGCTTGACTTTGCTTCCTGCTTCTCAGCCCAGTCCCCTGGGCTACCCCAAACGCCCTCACTCTCAGAGGTCTCCTCCTGGAGTGCTGGGTCCCAGGGGTTTGTCTCCTAGAGTGGGGGTGGTGTAGGGCACAGTCATTGCCCACCCAGTAAAATCCCTCCAGCCCCTCTGACCTGTCCCCTTCAGGGTAGGTGATGAGGACCCAGATTTTGGCGCAGGCACTGCTGGCCACAGGGCAAGGGCAGAGCAGGCCAAGACCAAGGAGTTGCTCAGAGAAGGCTCCCAAGGCCAAGAGCCTCACCTCCAGCTTCCCAAGGTCTGCTCTCCTCCCAGGCAGGGCCTCATTTTTAATGAAGCCACAGCCTCCAACTGAAGCTGCCTCAGCCTCCTTTCTCTGGTTTTCCCATGCTCTTCTGATGAGCTATTGAGAGAAGACACCAAGTCAATAGACTCCACATTCATCTGATAGGTAGCGAGCTCTGCATCCTGCAGGTATGCAAGCATTGGCTAGAGAATAAAATCCCTTCCACTCACAGTGGCCCATAGATCTCATGTGACCCTTGTCATATCTCTTTACGGGACCAAGCAGGGATGATCCAGACAATTTTATTTTTTTCTCAGAAATAGGCTGGAGTGAGTCAATGAGTACATTGAGTACATAGAACAAGATGTGAGGACCACTCAGTCACTAAGAGATTGACCACAGGCCCCAGCCTGGCAGCTGGTGCATCCTCTCTCTTCTCTCCCTGCCTCCCAGCTTCCTGGTTGACACCTCCAATCTGACAGCTATCAGATAAACTTGTTTCTGACTGCTCCTCCCTGGCCCCAGCAGCCTACCTTCGGCCATGGCCTTTGGTCTATGCCAGCACCTGTGAGCTGGGACAGGACTCTGAAAAGCAGAGCTCTGTGAGGAATCATGAAGCCGCCGGCAGTCTGAACACAGGGTCCATGGAGGGCAACTCGTTCCTGCATCCTCGGTACCCAGGACAGGCCTGACACAGAATTGAACTCAGGCTGGCAAGAGAGACCAGCAGCTGGAGAAAATTGAGAGAGTGTCATGGAGAAGTGACTGTAGTTGCTTTTGGTGGCCTCGGGCAATCAGGGAAGCTTCATCGCTCTGGGAAGGAGGTAAGGGCAGGAAGCCAGTGGCTTCCCTCCCTGGGGAGAGGACACTTGTGTCCCTGAGTATCTGGCTTTTAAAGATGCTGAACAGAGACATGCTGGCAGCAGCCCTGGCTACCACACACTCAGGGTGGGATAATGTCCTGTTGTGGCCTCAGGGTCCTGCTATGGGTCAGGGCTGCTGCCAGGGGACCAGATGCTGCTGGGGGCCTGGAGCTGCCATGACTTCCTCTTGCCTGGGCCACTCTAGGGATGCCGTGTTCCCATCCCATAGTCCATGCCAGAAGCCAGCTAGCAGCTGGGTCTTTGAGTTCTCTCAAAAGTCCTCTGAGAGTGCTCTAGCCCTATGTGGTAGATGATATGAGGCAGAGGACAGAGATCCTGCCCTGGGGACACTCTCTCCCAGTGGAGGAGATGCTGTCCTGTCCTCCGGAAGGCCCTTCTTTGGTTTATGACATATTGACATATAACCCCCAGTCTCTACTTTCCTCAAACTAATGGTTTTATTCTTCCAATTCCTTCGTTATTTTAGACAAATGTGAGCTGTCTCTTAAATTATCTGCAAGGAATTGCCAACAGCTACATTTGGCTCGACTGAGACTATGAATGAAACTGGTGTTTGTCTCCGACTGTCTAGGTTAGTGTTAGCCCTCGCCATCCCCGGGAATGGCTAATGGCAGAGTGCAATGTGTGCGGTCAGCTAATGAGAACATAGTGTTGGTTTGCCTGGGCCATGTCAACACCATCTTGGAACTGGGTGGACCCATGACAACATTTTGCACGACCAACAAATCCCCCTGTTGGAATACAGCTCTTCCCACTTCCATCATATACCTGCTGTGACAGAGAGCTCACTACGTGCTAGTTGATCACAGGGCCAGAGGCCAGGCCAGGCCAGGCCAAGCCAGGTCAGGGTTATGGCTGGTTCTCCTCCAGAGGCAGGTTTCTCAGGATCCCCCTGAGCCTCCTGGTAGTCACTGAGAGGCTGTGCTGCCCTCCTCCGGGGTTCTCCTGTAGCCAAGTGGACAAGGGGAACGACTTTTCATGTCAGGGGCTCCCTGTGTCAGCCTTGTGGCTAGAAAAATCCCCTGAATGATTGTTTGCTTGTGTTGCCCACCAGATACAAAGTCCAGGGTCAAGGTCAAGGCCCACTACTCTCTCCCTGCAGTGACCTTCTTTGGGTACCTTTCCTAAGCATTCTTACCCCATTTGCCTGAACCTGGCACACATAGAGTTAGGCTGCATAGAACTTGGGGTATCCCTGAGACACCCTATGCTGAGATGCCCCACCATCTCACTGAGGGCCAGGAATGGACAAGGGACTATGGACTAGGGACAGACAGTTGGAAATACTGGAAGCCAGACAATGCCATCTGTCTGCTGCAGGACTGGGGCTCCTCCCACTTTCTAATAGAAATGGTGCAGCCTGAGAGTGAGTCTAATCTGGGCTGAAGTGTCCCAGTCACTGTTGGTCCAAAGGAAAGGAGGTCTTTATCATGTCTGAGGGACCTGGAGAAAGGGTGTAGCTTTCCTGAGTCTTGACCAGGAAATGTCTGCCTAATTGAGGCCCTGTGATGGGGGCAATGAAGGAGGACCCTCTCTCTTCTCTGTCACCAGCCATACCCCTGTGTGACCACCTTCACTATCTTTCCAAAGACGTGTCTTGGTAGCATGAGCAGGAAGGTTGTCTCTTTAAATGAGTCACTAAATGGTTGGAGATAATGGAAGGAAAATGAGGGGCTGATGAGATTCAGGCTCCTCTTTGGGTCCACGAGACCAGGGCACTCTAGCTCTCCTGGCATCCTCAGACCTGGGAGCACAGGACCTTGAGGCCTCCCCTCACATCCTGTCCTTCCATAGACAACCATAGCGCATGAGCTTGTCTCATGGTCCTCTCAGGTAATTACTCTGCATGGATTCAAGTTGGGCTTTGCATCCTTAAAGAGTCTGTGGGCGGGTCTAGCTACTTTACCCAGGCTCCCCCAGCCTGAGCTGAAGCCCAGGCCTGCAAGTCCTTCCTGCAGCCCTGGGGGTTTCCTCTTCAGCCCTCTGGCAAATAACCCTTCCAACAAAAACCTCCATAGCTCCCCAAGAACTCGCCATAATTTATAGGCTCAAGGCAGTCCAAATCCATATGGAAGAAAGTAACATTCCTCCCAAGAAACAGCTCCTCCAGGAGGAAAGAGCAAGAGCAAGAGCGTGCACGAGAGAGAGACTGCACTAAAAGATCTACCTACCTATTTACCCAAAGACGAAACAAGGCAATGGCAGCCTTCTCCAAGGACCAAGAGTGCCCAGGACAAAGGATGGCATTTGTTTTTATTTGCCAAAATGGTGTTTTGGGTTTTTTTTCCCCAGAACAGAGGAACAATTTTTTCCCCCCTCAAAAACAAATTCAAGCCAATTTCCTTTAGGAAAGACCAGAAAGTCTTGCAACTTCAGAATTTGTTTTTCCAGCATCTCCATCCATTATACCGTTGAAGTCTTATCGTAAACCCCAGGTGAGGTGTTCTCACTCCTGTTTTATGAATGAAGAAACTGAGGTTCAGAGAGGTTAAGTCACTTCTGCTCTGATGGCAACAGGAAGAGGCAGGATTCAGAGCTCAATCTACTGCCTGCAGAGCTCCTGCTGGGAGGAGAGGGGACCCCCAAGAGGACATCAAGGCACTAGAACAAGCACCATCCGTGGCTGACAAGACCAGGTTGAGCTCTACCGGGATGGGAGGGGTTAAGCGCCGTATTGCCGAAGCAAAGTCATTCCAACAACCACCCCTCCCCCCTTTTCTCTTCCTTTTCCACTGAGTTGACCTTTAAATTATGGCATCAGCTGCTGTGCCAGACACACTGCGATTTCCCCTCACTCCATCTGCCTCGCCTTCCCACTGGCGCAGACTCTGTCTCCCCCTCCCTCCTTCTTGCTCTCTCCTCACTCTCCTCTGCCCCCATCCGATGCCTCCCTCTGAGACTCATTCACAAAATCCCAGTCACTCCTGCAGGCAGGCCAGGCTGCAGGTGGCATGGGGCACGGCGGGCATTCCCACAGGGCTATGTCTCCCTGCCTCCCTCCCTGCTCTGGGACCGTGCCACCAGGAAGTCACCTCTGCCTAGGCTTGCCCCTCTCCCTTCCCTCCCAATTGTGAACCTTCCTACAGGCCTCTCCCTGCCAATGCCCCGTCCGGGTCCTTTCTGCCCCCATCATGTGCCTCTGGACTCACCCCCTCCCAAAGCCTTGAGTAGGATGCACCCTCTGCTTAATGTTCATTTGCATTTGGCCCAAGGCCTAAACTATATATATTTTTTTGCCATGACTGTGGAATATAGCAGACATTAAATCTTATCGGTTTAATTTTCTTCCAGATAATAGTACAGGCTTTGATTTTTTTTTTTTTAACTATGGAAAAAGTGTCAAAGAAAAGTGGAACATTAATCAAGGGACTTTGATGAAAGGAATGAAAGTGTTTTCCTAAGAGCCCAACATGTGGTGCAGCTGCTGGTGGATATTTAAGTGACATTTTTCATATGTTGCTGTAAAAAAAAAAATCTCTTTGAGTCGATTCTGGAAATATATTCCAATTTGCTACAATGCCAGTGGTTTTAAAATTATTTAGAAATAAAATGTGTTTATGATTTCTGCTCTACTTTGTATATTTGTCTGCTTCAGGACTCTTTTCTTGGAGGAAATCCTAGTCTGTCTCCCCAGAAGCTGTGGGGCTCTTTAGGGCAGGAGCCATTAGACTGGAGGCCCCAAGGATGGGGACTGTGCTTTCTTCTTCTGTGGCCTCTGGCCCTGCACATCCCCCGGTCCCAGAGGTTTCAACTTCAACAAAAGAGGTTCAGGCAAGAAGGAGAGAAGCTGCTGCATCATTAGGCATTAGTAAGGTCTAAGCAAACAGTTTAGAAGGTGTGATTTCTCCTATAAATGAGGAAGGAATGAATTCATTCCACTCCTAGATTCCCTTAGAAGGCTAATAGTGGAGGCAGTGAAATCCAGAAAGCCCTGGCCTCCGGCCTCCCATCTGAGGCTCCTCATGGCATGGAGGGACCCCCAGTCCCACTTGGGCCTCTCAGACCTCAGTTTTAACCTGACAGTTGGAGCCAGCTGTCCTGGGAAATCCCTGGACTGCACTCTTTCCTGCCCTCCTCCTGTGGTCCCTTCCTCAAATCCTTAAGGGCTTTTCAGACTCCTGTCCTTTGAAGGATCGGCTTCTCCTTCTTGACCCTGACATCCTTGGGAACTTAGCCAGGAGATGGAGAGAGACTTTCTAGAGGCCCCCTATGGAGTGTGCACACCGAAGCCCTTCTGTGCTGGACTCTTTGACCACAGGGCAAGGCTGGGCCGCAGCATGGGTAGTACTTAGGTTAGATTCCAGAACAATGAGGGTCTCCCTCCATTACCATGCAATTTCCCTTTTCTCTCCCTTTCCCTCACTGTTATACAAAATTACATATAAGAGGTTGTGAGGGGAATGGGAAAATAAACAAGGAGAGAAATGAATTACAGTAGATGGGGTAGAGAGAGAAGATGGGAGGGGAGGGGAGGGGGGATAGTTGAGGATAGGAAAGGTAGCAGAATACAACAGTTACTAATAGGGCATTACGCAAAAATGTGGATGTGTAACCGATGTGATTCTGCAATCTGTATTTGGGGTAAAATTGGGAGTTCATAACCAACTTGAATCTAATGCATGAAATATGATATGTCAAGAGCTTTGTAATGTTTTGAACAACCAATTAAAAAAAAAAAAGATTCCAGAACAGATCCACAGACCCTCCCAGAGCCAGGAAGGCAAATGTCCTCGACATTCACTGTCCTTCCCCAAGGCCCAAGGCCGCACTGCCCCTGGGGAAGATGAACTGAGGTCGGAAGACTTCCTCAGCCTGTCCTGAGCCCTGCCTTGGCAGTCAGTCCTGTCCTGGCTGACCAGTGGGGGGCACACTCTCCCTAGTTTTCTTTCTCCACTGTGATGAGCAGGGCTGCTGTGTCTCCTTCCCTGGCTGGGAATACCTGGGGTGCTGAGGGTTGGGGAGAAATACTGTCCCCGGCACAGCCTGTCCAAGGTATCTCCTGGCCATGAGCTGTTCCACCCTATGCTAGCCTTTGGCCCCCTTACTTCTTCTTCCCTCCAGCCACCTGTCCTTACAAGCTCTTCCCCAGGGAAGACTTTTCATGGGGTATATACAGTTTGGAGGTGGGAAAACACCTGCTCAGATGCAAACCCAGCCTTCTCCTTAGATCTGCCTCTTTCCCTCCTAATCTCATACCCCCACCCCTTCCACCCTGCTAGTTCCACCCTGTCCCCCAGGGGTCCAATCTCTAGATTTGCCTCTGGGTCTCTGTCCCAACGAGGTGCCTTCTTGTAGGCCCCACTTTTCTCTCTAGGACCTTCCCTGTTTAGCTCCAGAGAACTTCTGTCCTGAAGTTGAGAAAGAAGGACATGGGTGGGGTTTTACCCTGACAATTTCCCAAATCTGTGGTTTCTATGCTACATCTTTGTTGAACTGTGAGCCCCTGAGGCAGGGTATTGGGAGGGGGCAATCTTGTTTTTCTGTGACACTGCTGGGTGCAGGTGGACTTGGATGTTCCTTGAAGGATTTAGAGCAGCCTCATAGAGAAAGCCACTGGGGCACATGTGGCCTGAGTCCTAGCTTGTTGGTCTAATTTAGCTGATCATGATTCTTGCTTGCAACAATTTAGGAATATGAGGGCTGCATGCTGAGGACCACCAGAGTGTCTTTTTTTGTGTGTGGGGGGAGTACCAGGGATTGAACTCAGGGGCAGTCAACCACTGAGCCACATCCCCAGCCCTATTCTGTATTTTACTTACAGTCTCACTAAGTTGCTGAGTGCCTCACTAAGTTGCTGAGGCTGGCTTTGAACTTGTGATCCTCTGCCTCAGCCTCCTGAGCCTCTGGGATTACAGGGGTGCACCACTGCACCTGGCCCAAGGAATGTGTTTATCACACCAAAGATAATCACAGGAAGATGGGTCCTTTGCCTTCCTCAAGGCACATTTGTGCCTTCATAAGATGCTAGAAATTCCTGCCCCATCTGACCATGAACCTGAGATACAGAGGAGGAGAAAAGACAAGAGCATCTCAGAAATGTGGAGCAGGAGCCCCAGTGAACTTCCTTAGAAGTTGAGGTAATCAGCTTCTCTCAGCCTTTTGTCTGGCTGGAGATGGGGTGTCACACTATTTACAGATGTTAAACAGTATACCTGCGTGGAGGGAGTTGGGTGGTACCTGGAGAGACGCCCACAGTGACACTGGGACTGCCTGGCATCAGAAAACTTGATTTACCCTCCTTGATCCTCCTTTCCAGAGGGAGGGAAGAGATCTGAGCTTTGTCTGAGACCACCCTGAGACTAAATAGTAATGGCCAGGCTCACCTCCTGGGGTCACTGGGCACCATCTCTAGGGCAGCACACAGAGTAAAGGTGGATTAGCTGGTCCTTCCCTTCCCCTTCCCTCTGCTGTCTAGCTGTCAAAGATAGTCTTCATAGATTTTCCTTGTTGCCTGCTGAGAGTTAGCCAGGAGAAGGGAACTGAGGGCTCCAGTGGAGAAATCCCAGTGTCTGCCTTGGATCCCAAGCCAACCAGATCCCTAGGGCTTTCAACAGGAAAGGGACTTTTGAATGTTAAGTAGAAGCTAATGTTAACCAGAGCTCCCAGGTGTCAGCTAAAACCTGTGCCCAGTGTTAGGAGCGTTGCTTTGCCCTTCCTTGCAAGGTGGAGTCAATGGACATAGCATGGCAGCAGGGCTCAGTGTTCACCAGGAATTGGCAGGTGGAAGCCACTTGAACCACAGCCAGAAGGGTTTTGCTGCAAAGAGCTGCAAGAAAACTCCCTGAAAAAGTGGTTGGGCCACAGCCACAAACGGGCGACCAGTAACATTTATAACATTTAGCTCCTTCTGTTTTAAAGTTGGATATCTTTATAGGCGAGAGAGGTGCTCAGGACACAGGTTTGGGGTTGGTGCAGTCCTAAGTGGGAGGCTAGGACTAAGTGATCTGCCATGCCCCTCCAGGTCTGTAGAAGGACTCATGGACTCCCAGTGCTGAAATCTGAGGATGGAAGTATTGTATAGCCTATCTCTGGTTTGCTGGGAATTTCAGGAAGCCCAAATGCCAAGTGATTGGAGTAGGGGGGCCTTTAAATTTCTCCAAATGAAAATATTTTCCCACTGTGTAAATTTTTTTGTGAGATTACTTACTAGCCTTTCCCTATCTCCCAACCATGCTGAAAATTCAGCTATCGGGTTTTATGAACACGCCTAGAAAGACAAAAGAGGCTCCAATTCTATGCATGTGACTTCATCTCTGGCCAGGGGTGTTGAGTGGAAGGTGTTGGTGAGCTCTCTGGGAAGGACTGAGGAGAGGGCAGCTAGGATACAGCTGGGGGAAGGACTCTCACAGTAGTGGAAGCTATCACATAAAAGAGAAACAAAGCCTTCACCTCAGCCCCATGTCTGGCGTTGGTTTTCACCACTGATCTGTATCATCCTGGACTGGATTTTAAAGGGGAATCTCATATTTCCCACCGGATGAGGGAGTCCCAGTCTTCATCAGCAAGGAGCTGCCAATTTGATAGACAGGTGCACCTTGGACTTGGAAAAGTTCATGTCCATTGACTTAGTATAAGGTATGGACACAAGTATAAGGGAGTAGTTCTAACACTTGGAATGTCTAAGAATATTTGCCCTGCATCTGAGCATTTGTGATGGGACAAAGAAAAAAATAGGTCTTTTTTGTGGGCGGGGGGGGGGGGGGGGGGGACTGGAACAATAGGGGCTGGAATTCCAGGACCTTCATCTCTAAACTCTGGCCTCCTAGAAATGGACTACTAGCTTTTTTGGGGTGTGGGACAGTAATAGATACCCCAGCTTCTCTATTCTTTTCAACAAGACAGGGTACCTTTGTCAATCCTAAGGCCTTCTTTTGCTAAAGAAACAACCACTTAGCTCTCTGACGTCCTTGGCCTTGCCCCAAGACATCCCTGGCTGTGAATTTCCTTAAGATTATACCTAGAAAATAGAGGCAGAGGTAAGGCTTAGGTGCTAAATGCTTTAATTCAGAGGTGCAAACCCAGGGCAGCAAGAGTGACTTGACAGAGGCCAGAAAACAATGCAAGGTGATATGTTATTGCACTGGCTGGGGCTTCCTGACAAGTTGCAAAGAGACATGGCTGAGGAGAACGTGGATGCATCCTGTCAGCCAGGCAGGACATCTCTGGATGGGCTGTACACAAAGTGTGCCTCAGGACAGTCCACTAGAGGGACAAAATGATTCCATCTAAAGTCTCTTTCATCTTATTTCAAAATCCATTCCATTGGAACTTGTCTGAACTACACCTCCTGGGAATGTCACTCAACCCCATTCAGTAGCACCTCAGGAAGCCAGGCCCCACATTGCATAAGGTTCCTTCTTCCAAGACTGAGAATGCAGTGGGAACTCTGACAAGGCAACTGGTCAACCCCAGATGGTACTGACATGAGATATGCAAGGAGCTGATTGACTGTTAGCAGCTGAGGAAAAACAAGTGGCCAAAGGTCCAAGAGAATCTGAGGAGGTATGTAAAATGTGCCAAATAGTAATGAACAGGGTCTCTTTAAAAAAAGGATGGGAAGAGAGGTAAGATCTTCAGAGGTCATGGAAAATCAGGGAATAAGGTGCTTGACTAGAGAAAAGATGAAGGTGGGAAATAGAGGGTTTCATTAAAGCTGAGGTAGGTAAAGTGGAGACAGCCTGTGCCTCTGGGCAAGCAACTACTCCAGCTCTGGGGGCTACTCTGGGGTCCTGCATTAAATTAGAACTCCCTTAGCCAGTATGTGGTCCTACTGTAAAGAATACACCTTCTCTTTTTTTTCTATGCTCATCTTATGTAGATTGTTTTTTAATTGTAGTTAGACCCAATACTTTTATTTATTTATTTTTTAAAAAAATTTATGTGGTGCTGAGGATCAAACCAAGCACCCTGCCCATGCTAGGCGAGTGCTCTACTGCAGAGCCACAACCCCAGCCCCCAGGTTCAGTCTCATTGGGGCTCAGCATGACTATTGCATTTGCTGCCAAAGGTGGGAGGAGCCCATGTGGGCTTTCTGAGGCCTCAGCCCCTGTTGGAGTGGGAGCCTCAGAGCTTACTGTGGCCTGGAAGACGAAGAGAGAGTGAAAAGAGGTTGACGACAGGCCGCTGGCTTTGGGGGCAGCGTGGAAGTCAGGCGTGGGGAGGCCAGGGCAGCCAGAGCTGCCCCAGCTGCAGCGCAGCTGTTCGCTGACCGGTCATCCAGACCTTGCGGAAGACTGGGACTGTTGCAGAGGTTTTATCACCCAGCACAGGCCTTTCTGCTGGTCAGCTGGAGGAAGGTCTTGCTTCCCTCCCTGTGAATGCAACTCATCATTCCTCCTGGCAAAATATGACACCCCCTCCTGTCTCCGTCATTAAATACAGAATAATAAGTAGGAGCCCAGGGCAATGTGGTGGGCTGGGGATGTCCCCCCACCGTGCAGAGCCCCCTCCTCAATCACAATTCTCAGCCAAGACCATGACAGGTATCAGTGCAAGTGGGGAGAGAATGAGGGAGGGTGAATCACTGATGGGGGAAGAACTAAGAAAGGAGAAAGCATAGGGCCCTGAGATGTCTGAAGAATCTAACTAGGAATTAGAATTTTGGAAGAGGTTTCAAATCCCTGCAAGGGGAGAGGGGACGTGACTTCTTGAGCCCCAACAACATCCTTGGAAAGCTGAAGAGTTTCTAAACATGGGTCGGTGTCTTTAGTTGGCTTGGAAACAAGATCATTTCTGGACCTGATTCTTAATTAGGGCGTGTCCTGCAAAAAGGCACTTACTCTACCAAGGGGTGAGTTGGAGCTGAAATGTAGCAGGGCCAGATGCCATTCATCAGGACTGTGCCCTGCTATGGGGATGCATTCTCCTATGAGAAAGGATTTCTTAATCTCACAAAAGAACAGTTCAGGCTAGTAGAAGCCCTGGTCTAATTGCACTGGGAGTGTCTGCTCCGATCCAGGGTGGTTCCATCACTGGGCTCTGATATGGCCCATAAGCTTTAGCCAGTCAGTTAGAAGGGACATTGGAACAGTGTCTTCCAAGCTTTTCTCTTATGAAAGCCTGGAGTTACTTAGTCAGCCCCATAACTATAGCCAACATAGACACAGCCCTGTTCTTGAGGTACTTATTATATCTAAGGTAAAGAGACCATGAATTATATAAATGAATACTTAAGTGTGCAAAGGGTAATGATGAGAACATCCAACAGGCACTTAACTTTGCCTGAAGTTCAAGTCAGAAGAAGTGACACATTGAAATGTGAATGCTATGTAGGAGTTAGCAATATGAAGAAAAGGGATGGTGAAAGTATGGTGGACAGGAGAAAAATATACAAAGGGCATGAGGGAGGAGGTAAATTGGACATGGAAGGTTCTGGAAACCAGTGGCTACAGTAAATAAGAGGATGAGGATAAACTACTAGACTGGAGAGTATTCAGGGGTTGGATTGTACTGAAATCTGTGCTTCATAAAGGATTTTAACCTTGATCCTATGAGCCTTGGAAAGCCTTGGGAGAATTTTTAAAAGGACTAGAACATTCTCAGATTCGTGTTCTGAAAAAAAATCTCCCTGGCTGTTGGGTGGAAACAGATGGTGACTTCAGTAGAAATGCTGCAGCAGTAGAGGCCAGTGCCCGCTGGAATTCTATCTAACTCAAAGCAACTCTTGGAATTTAGTTTCCATTCTTCACACTGGACTGGGCCAGCTTTGTCCCTGGTCAGACACTGTCTTGGGGCTGGGATCCTGACCCTATGATCATTTTTTTTTAAGTGGAGAAAGAAGAAAGAAGGTAGAAAGAGTTGAGCATATTGTACATTGGAGCGTTTCAATCAATATTTAGCAAATAAAGGAAGAGAGAAACAGATGGACTATGTCGAAGACATCAGCAGAGATGCACCATCTTCCTGCAATTTTTGTAATAATCAAAAGGGTCAATATGGAGAAGGAGGAGCTGAGGGCATGGCTCAGTGTTAGAGCACTTGTCCGGGATGCATGAGGCCCTGGAGTTGATTCCCAGCACCACAACAAACAAACAAGGAAACAATATGGAGAAGGCGAAGGAGGAGGATGAAAGGCAAAGGAGAAAGAGCACTTCTGCTGGCCAGTCTGACACCATGCCACACCAATTCCAGCCTCCTGGAGGTCCCTACTCCTTTCCTCACCATCTGTCCCAAACTCCCACATGGCGTCAAGATCCTGTGCAGGACATTGCATGCAAGGACTCCAGGGCATGCATGAGAGTGAGGTTAAGTTTCTGGAGAGCGGCTTGCTTCTCCCCCTCTCCCACCCCAATTATTATTCAAGCAAATTTAGAATAGGTACATTTTTTTTAGACAGTTGGAGAAAGGGAAGGGAAGGAGTCCATGGAGAGCAAGGGCAGGTGTTTGGGACACTGGCTGCCCAAGGATCACCTTTCACTGTGCACTTGGCTACAGGAGCCTTGGGTTCCTCTCTGTATGCTCTCCAGATCTGATGAGCTGCAGATCTTCCTCTCCAGAGTTCAAGGTCACCACATGGAGGGGAGGGGGCAACTGGGAGGGTTGGAGTAGAGGGTATTGAAGGCCAAGCTAATGCTTATAGAGCTGATATCTGTCTGGCATTCCTTAAGAGCCCTCTTGGTGTCCTACCCGAGACCCAAATACATTCAGACAGACGTGACTTAACACCTGCAGGTTCAGGAGGCCATGAGAGCTCCAAGGAAATGTAAGTATGAAAGAAGTGAGCTCCACTCTTACGAGAGACTTGAAGTACACATGGAGATCCAGGGGAAGGTGGTCTCAGAAAGTGATCTCAGAAAGCCAGGAAAAACCCAGAAGAACTGAACAATGACAGAGGCCTAAGAGGGGGATAGCTATGGTCCCCCTAGAAGGAATGGCGTTTGAATAAAAGAGGCTGGTGCTGATAGCCCAATGAGGGAGACAGAACATTGTAAATGGGACTTTATCATCCCCAAACTTACCACTTAATGGGGCCTCCATTTGGGTCTTGGATTTGTTGGTGAAAATGGCTTACATTCCTGTGAGGGAAGAATTATAATTGTCCCTAGGGGCCACCAACACCACTGTCCTAGTCCATGATCTCCATGGACTAGGAGTCACAGAGAAATGGGTCCAGAGGGCCAGCGAGCCCTTCCTGAAGGTAGAAGGGTTTTGGAGGCAGTGAATTCTGGGAGGCCCACACCTTTCCACCTGAGGTGGACTTTGAGGGGATTCCCCAGAGGCCTCAGACATGTGTCTCACATCCTGCACTGGAGAATCAGCTAGAGGAGGTTGGGGAGCTTGTGAGGAGGACAGCTGTGTCAAATGAAACCACGGTTAGAGGACAATCTGTGTTCCGGGCAGGGCAGTCTGAGGACAGGCTTGGAGGAGAGCGTGTGGGATCCTCAGTCTCTGACCAGAGCCTGTGCTCAGTCTGTGCCTGGTTTATGGCTCTGTCTGTGTTGGGGTGAAGGCAATGTGCACAGGTGACACCCCTTACATGGGATCATAATTTGGGACTTCAGCTACATGAGAACTTTTCTAAAATCTCTGATTCTGGTAGGCTACTTTTCCAGGACAGGGAATGGGAGTGACAGGACAGGAAGAGCCTTCAGAGGGGGATGCTTAGACCCTCACAGGAAGGGAGAGGTAAGGTGGCCCTGAGAGAAGGCGTGAGGAGAGGTTGAGGATACTTACGCTAAGATGCCTGTAAGTGACCGAGAGCCAGAAGGCTTGGCGGAGGGGGCGGTGGAGAGGGAGCGCAGGCCACCGTGGTGGCCTCCCTATCACTCCCCCAGTTCTGCCTGGAACGCAGTGGGAGAACACAAGGTCCTGGCCTTCCCTGGGGTCTGAAGCACAGGGATAAAAGATAGCCACCTCCTTGCGTTCTGGGTGGCCATGGAATGAAGTGGCCTTGGATCTGGATTCCTTGGGAAGCAGCAAATAGAGGGAGGTTCTGAGGATGTGGAGAGGGAGGCAGAGTAGTGGGGCTAGGGAGGTACACATGAAGAATGATGGAGAAGCCCCCTCCGTTGACAGAAGATTCAGTAAAGCCATAGTGAACTGTGTCATTTGGACTGTTAAAAGAAAGTGGTCCTTTGCAAGATGGATTGATTCATTCTGGGAGACACAAGTGAGGCTACAAACTATGGCGATTGGCAAAGAAGGAGAGACTACAGGAGTTTGGTCTATAGTCTCTGGTCCATCCATTCACAGGCTACTTTTTCTCTCTGAGCCTTTTGGAGACAAGCCTTTCACAATCTCTTGAGAGCCCAGCTAGTTGGGTAAAGTGGACAGTCGGAGGCATCCAGGAGTGGAAGCATGGAGACCTAGGCCTGAGCTTCAAATTGATGCTAAGGAATCTCAAAGCAGAAACAGGTTTGGGTAGATGCTGGGTCTCAGGTATGAGGTAGAACCATTTAGTACACGGCAGACCAATTCCAGGCTGCCAGAGAGGATAGACCTGATACTGCCCGTGTCCTTCATATTTTTCAGATTTCTATTACTATAATAAAGACCTGAGATAGTCAACTTATAAAGATAAAAGTTTTATTTTGGCTCCTGGTTTTAGAGGTTCCAGTCCATGATTGGTTAGCCCCATTGCTTTTAGTCCTATGGTCAGGTAGCACATCATGGCAAGAGTGTGCGGTAGAGCAAACTGCCTAGAAGTGCAAGACAGAAAGAAGAAGGGACTAGGGTTCTACAATTCCCTCCGAGGACATGCACCCAATGACCTAGAGACCTCTCACTAGGTTCTACCCCCTGGAGACTTCACCACCTCCCAATAGTGTCACCCTGCGGAGCAAGACTTTTCCATATGGACCTTGGAGGACATTTAAGATCCAAACCCTAATTCCCCTCCTTCCATTGGCCCACTGATGGTGGAAGACCAGAGGGACACGTGCTGGAGAACTATGTGCAGAGTTGGTCCCAGTTATGCAGAATGTGTCACCTGGGATGCCTCTAAGTCTTCCTATCTACACATGGAGAAGTTGGGCCAGAAGCCATCAGGCTAATGAAGGATTCCACACGCCCAGCAGAAGATCCCCAATTAGAGGCCCTTTGCTTTGCTTCTTGGGTTCTGTGGCAACTGTAGCTTCATATTCACCCCCACATTGTGCTGATGAGGTGAGGGGTCAGGTTTTGTCTCTTTCTTCTACCAATGGGCACATCAAGTCTCTGGCTACTCAGGGAGAACCTGGTATTAAAAAGAGTGGCTGTGTTAGTCAGCTGTTCTTCACTGTGACAAAAACACCTGACAAGGACAACTTAGGGGAGGAAATGATTATTTTTGGCTCACAGTCTTGGATGTCTCAGTCCACGGTAGGCTGACTTCTCTGTGCCCAAGGTGAAGCAGAATATCATGGTGGAAGGATGTGGTAGAGGAACGCTTCTGAGTGAGAGAGAGAGAGAGAGAGAGAGAGAGAGAGAGAGAGAGAGAGAGATATTCCAGAGACTAAATACAATTTCCCAATAGCATGCTCCCAGTGACCCATTCCTTCAGCCATGCCCCACTTGCCTAAAGTAATCCATTCAAATGATCAGTCCATCCAATGGATTAGTCCACTGATTAGGTTCCAGCTCTCATAATCTAATCAGTTCCCCTGTGACCATTCCTGCATTGCCACGTGAGCTTTTCAGGGAACATCTCGTATCTAAACGGTAACACTGCTGGCTCAGTGAGGCCTGTGTGCCAGCTCTGCCAAGCCAGTCTTCCCCCACGCTGCTGGGACCCGGGGCAGAGCCCAGAGTGGAGAACACCTTAGATTTTCCTTCAAATGGCAGAGGGAAGAGGAAGAGCCGTGGACCAGAGCCCTGTGGTCGAAGGCTGTGGCTCTGATTAAGAGACCCTAAGCACAGTTTGGAAGGGGAATGAGTGTGAGTAGGGAAATCCCACATCTGCCTGTTGCCTTCTTTCTGCCTGAGGGCAGCAGTGAACAGAGGATGAGGCAAGGGACAAGGCGGCCTCGCATTTCCGCCCCACGGCAGAGATGTCTGCGTGGGATGTGTCATGGGATTCTCGGTCAAGGTTCCTGGTGCGGGTGGCCAGCTTTGGACCATCAGAGGCATCCTGGGGTTCCAAGGGCTGGACAAACTCAGTGCAACCTTGACCCTCTGCCACTGGGTCTCTCTTCAGCTCTGTTTCTCAGCCTGAGTGTGGTTCCTTGATACTTTGTCTTCTCCCTGGGACCCTCTCTGCTTTGTGTCTCTACTCTTGACCCTTCTTTCCTTCCTGATTAGGATCTCGCTGGCCAATTAGTGGCCAATCTGTGTGATGACTGCTGCTTGTGTGCTATAAAACTGGCCTCCAGAGAACATCTGCAGGATTCCTTTAATAGACTATATGGGACCACACTGAGATGTGCTGTCTTGGGGTACAGTACTCTGCGATGGTTCATTGACCCTTTTGGGGGGGATATGGATGGCAGTAGATTGCCCCCTGTCTCTGGCCCCATCTCTTGGCTCTGCAGCTCTGACCCTCAGTCTCAGAGCTGCCTACCCCTCCCCCTCCCTCTGCAGGCAGCCTCCTGGCTGACTTCACTCCCTGTCACATTCCTGGCTGTGAAAGGGACCTCTTCCAGGGCCCTAGGGAGATGACATGAGTTTGTTTGTTTTTCTCCTGTCTCCACTTCAAGGGATTCACTGGCAAAAACAACACCCTGATGACTTCCAGCTCTTCTCCTCCTTTGCCCTGAACATGGGAAAGAGCCTCCGCTCTCTGATGTGTCATTTGGAGAGAAAGGGAGCAGCAGAGGGGTAGTCTTTAGCAGGGCCACCTGCTCCCACTACCCTTCTGTGGAGTAGTTACAGGCCCCTCACACTAACAGAGCTCTCTCTGTGTGTCCACCCCAGGCGCCTCTCCAGGGAAGCAGGAAGACTGTTGTTTAAAACTCAGGGTCAGGGGAAAGCAGGCTTTGACCTGCAGGAATAAAATTAATAGGAAAATGTTAGAATGTAGCTGAACAGTATAAAGCTTTCCGACATCCCTCATACTGTACTGGGTGTGAATAATCCTCCCAGAGTGACAGTGTATGTTTCTGTACAGTCAAACTGTGTTGAACCTTTAGAAACATAATTATAAGAGACTCTCTTCTTGCCGGTAGAATCAGTGAGAAGGGAGTGTATGTGGGGTACAAGACATATCCACTATCCAGCCTCCAAAGATGAGTGTCTGAGGACCAGACCTTCATTCAGGCTAGTTAGTGCTTCCCAGCTGGGATTCCCTCATAGGTTTAGTTACACAGATAGTGTGAATAAAGGAGCCTGGTGTTGAGAACTTAGGGCAGGGTGAATGAGGGAGGACCTTGTAGATGCTACATCGTCCTTCACAAGCTGCTTGCTCTTGATGGGGCTGCCATCTTGGGCCTTGGCTCTTATTGGGAAAGAATTTGAACTGATCCAAAAGGCACAGCAGAACTTTACTCTGGAAACCTTGTGCATAAACTCCAAATAAGCACAGCAGCCTCAGAAATGGCTGAGACATTTCTGATATCAGAGACATCTCTATGAAGCAGTAAAGGCATGGATAGCTCTAGGGTTACTTAGAAACTCTCAGAGAGCCAAACCAGAGGTAATGACTACCCATTCCATTTACCACGGATTCTTAGAGAGCAAAGCAAGAGGAGCCTTCAAGTTCAAGGTCCTGAAATAGAAGATAATGTAAGAAAAGAGCAGCAATGGATTCCCTGAGGAGCAAACTAGGTCTTATTCATGTCTGGGTCCTGAACACCCAGTACAGTGCCTAGAGCATAGAAGATACCAAATATCTGAATTGAATGAGTAGATGAGAGATTACATCCTGGACACCACATATCAAGAGGAATATAGACAGCCTATAGTAAGCGTGTTCAAAAGACAGGGGACAGGGGAAATACGGTGGTAGAGAAAAGGAGAAAGAACAACTCAGGCAGGGTGGTCTTTCCGTGTTCTGAGACATTAGAATGCTGATGTCAGTGTCCTCAACAGCACCTTCTACTAGTGCCTTGCCTCACAGGGAAGCTCCATTCCTACTGGCCTCTCCTCCACGACACCCTTTTCATCTTTCTGCCAATCCAAGCTCCATGTTGTCCTTGCAAACCCTGAGAAGACTTTCCTGCTCTTCAGTGGACCTTTCTACGAGGATGGGAGGTGTTCTCAATTTGTGGTATCTTTCCTGGAAACCATCTAAACACATGTGGCTATTGAGCACCTGAAATGTGAGTAGGACAACTGAGGAACTGAATGTTTAATTTTATTAAACTTTAATTATCTGAAATTCAAATAGCCACCTATGGCTAGTGGGAGCCACAGTAGATGGCACAAATCTAATGGGAAAGAAGGACAAGTCACCAGGCCGTTCCATGATGGAGAGAGCGTGGTCAGGGCTTCCACTGTGGTATGTTCAAGGGAATAGAGGAGAGGAAGTGACTTGATCTTCCTGGGAATTATGAAGCCTCCCTAGAGAGGAAGACCTCTGAGCTAAGTCTGGGATGATGAACATAGCATGCTTGATGATAGGGAAGGGCTGTGTGCGGATAGAATGTTCATAGAGGTTCCTGCATTTTTTGGTTGACTTCCCAGCTGGGATCCCCCCATAGGTTAACCAGAAGAGCTGGGCTTGGGCAAGGACAGGCAGATGTGCTCTGCTCACTGGCCTGGCTCTCTGCCCTCTGCAGTCCCCAGGGGGTAGGTGATGACAGATGGACTCATGACTCTCCCAACATTGAGGGATCCAAGGAGCTGAGCTGACCCTGGGAAAGATGACTGCACCCAGAGGAGAGGGTGCGGGGTGTCTGGAGACCATCTGGGAAGCTGAGAAGCATTTAGGGGAAGAGGGATGATGCAGGGGGAGGAGGTTATTGGGAGCCAGTTCCTCAGTGGGAGCCAACACTCCCTCCCAGGGTCCGTCTCACTCATCCTATTGTCTGGTTGGAGAAATGGGCGAGAGGGACTTGGGGCTGTTCAGGGAAGTTGGAGATCAGTTATGGTGGAGCTGGGCAAAGAGAGGGTGATGAGGTCTTCCAGGCCCTCCTGTGCTCTAGAGTCCTTGATAGTTGGCTGGTGGGGCCCACAGCACCCCTATCAGACTAGGGTCCTCTGGGTCCCTTAGGAGTGAGGCCCATTGTTTTGCCCTGGGGAAGAGAGAATTCGAAAAGGTCTGTATTTAATTTCCGCTTGCCAAGTAGGACTCTTGATTTATTCTTTCGAGAATCACACAGCCCCACCTCTGCTGCCCAGCTTTCCCGTCCCAAGATGGTGTCACCATCCCGCAAATTGTTCCACCCAGAAACCCGGGAGAAACTGTGGATTCTCTCCTTTTCCTTATTTCCCACAATATCTTCGTCATTAGCAGGTTTTGTTGATTCTCCCTCCAAAATACACAGTCCATTTACTTCTCTTTATTTCTACTGGTATAATTCTGGCCCAAGTATCTATAATTTTTGTTTCTGGTTTCCCTATTTCTTATACTACCCTCTTCTATCTTACGCATACAAGCTAAAGCAATTTTTTTTTTAAAAAAATTAAGTTATTTATTTTCTTAGCTAAGACTTTTCAGGGGCTTCACATTTCACTTGGAATAAAATCCACACTTGGGCTAGGGATGTGGCTCAAGCGGTAACGCGCTCGCCTGGCATGCACGGGGCACTGGGTTCAATCCTCAGCACCACATAAAAATAAAATAATGATGTTGTGTCCACCGAAAACTAAAAAATAAATATTAAAAAAACTCTCTCTCTCTCTCTTAAAAAAAAAATCCACACTCCTTCACATAGCCAAAGAGGACCTGCAGGATTTGGTCCTGATACATCTCCAAATTCATCTCACAGAAGTCTCCCTTCCACACATGGTGTTCCTTGACCCCCACTGGTCTTCCAGTCCCTCAAATAAGCCAAAGCCTTCCCCACTGCCAAGACTTGGCCTATGTTATGGCCTCCCTTCCTCTTTCCTGAAATGGTTTCTTCTCACCCTTGACACCTCCACTTATCTACCCCTTTCCCTCTCCCATAGCACTTTTCCTTTCCTTCATAGCAGAATTTGGACTTTGTTTTCTTGTGGACTCTTCTGTAGACTCTCAACCCTGTCAAAGAAGGGCCTGTGTCTATGGCGTTCACCACTGTGCACCCAGCAACTGCAAGACCGTCTTGAACGTGGAAGGAACTAGACAGGCATCCATCAAAATTGGGAAGAAGTGGCGTGGCTTTCTTCCTCAGTCCTCCAGTCCAACACTGTTCTGTTAGGAGAACTTCCAATATTGGCTTTGGCTCTTGTTGAAATTTGTCCTACATTTTTTTCTACTCTCCTTTCATCAGATCTAAGAGAAGTTAGATTTTTCAAGGATCACCAAAGCCTTGTGGGTTTCCAAGGAACCCTGATTTCATTCATGTTTTGTGTCCATTCTAGTGTTTCTGAACGTAGAGGTGGTAGTCGCATGAACATGGTAATGGAGCCAGTCCCTTTCCCAGCCTGAATCTGGCTAGGATTGCTATACATTTTTGCCTTTTCCTAAAAAAAAAATTCCTTCTCTAGAAAAATATGAAAAGTGTGAGAATAGGAGGGTTTGGTTTTTGAAGACCCATCTGGGGCTGCAGTATGTGAAGAGGACTGATAGCTAATTATGGTGAAGAGAGCTCTACAACCTCGAAGCTGTAGGCCCATCTGTGGACAAGGAGATTGGTTCTTCCTTTTTTGAACTATCAGTTCCAAATTATAGTCTTTATTCTGAGCTTTAACAGACAAGCTCCTAGAGCAGTAGAGTAGTGAGACTAAGATCTCAGGCTTTGTAACTTGACTTCCTGGCTTCAAAATCTGTACGTAGACAAATCACTGGCTCCTTGCAGTATCCTCCTTCATCCTGAGCACCTCTCCTCTCCATCATGATCCTGACCATTGCTGCTATAACTATGGTAATGGAGGTCACATGGAAGGGGCATTTGGTGGATTGGGCTATCTAAGCATCTAACATGCTTACCACGAGTGCCTTGGATTCTGGAAGAACACAAGCCTATAGGTTGGGTCTGAAAACACCCAGCTGCCATACTTGAATCTTGACTCATATTTGTTCTCTATAGGTGCCTGACAAGTTTCTCTCCTTTAACCAGGAGATGATTTGAAATAGAAAAATGCCACCATAACTTACTTTTTATTTCTTATGAGAAAATACTCTGTTCACCCTTCATTATAAAATCAATTCAGAGAAATGCATAAAACACATAAAATCCAATGTTAAGAAAAAAACAAAACAAAACCTTTCAACTAGCTGGACCTGAAATGGTCTATTCTTAGTTAGCAAAGAGTATCAAACTTATTCAGATCATCACTTTATCCAAAGTGGTAAAATACTTTTAAAGTTAGGAATATTTTTGCTACAATTTTTTCAACTTAACTCTGAATACCCTAGAAACTTTGAGTAGCATAAAAATAAGGAGGCAAAAATATTGTTATTTTCAGATAATTTGATTGTTACCATATTTAATTTGTATTGCTTTTCCAGTATGTGTTTTTTTTTCTTCCTGGAATAGCTTACAAACCTCACTTGATGATCATTGCTTCACATACTCTTGCCCCATAAGATCTGGATGGGGCTCCTCCCTCAGCAACAGGAATCAAGCATGTGACCCCTGAATGGTCACTCAAAGTACTACATGACCTTGGTTATCTTGGGATGGGCATGTGACCCACCACACGTGTCTTAAGAATGAAACTTATGCACCCAAAGGTCAAGGAGAGATATGAAGAAAAACTAAATATACTTCTGATGTCAGTCTTTAAATTGGATTCTCCATCCTAAGAGCAAATAAAATTCCTTTCACTTAAGGAAAATTTGTCTTCTTTTTAAACTTAAATTTAAAAATTCCTTGCTGATCTATCCATCTAAAAATAAGTAAATGGAAAAGCTATTATAAATAATATGAGGGTGTCCTATGTTAGCCAGATATACAATAAATAGGTATTGAAGACCCAATACCTATTTATTGTATATCTATATATATTGATAGCTTTCCTGTATGTTGTCAAAAATCAGAAAATAAAGGAAACTTCTCTCCTTAGTAATAGTAACAAAGGTCATGAACTCCTCAATAAATATTCAAGACTTTGTAAAGAGATCATAGAAGTTACTGAATATTGTGAACACCCCTGTTTTGATGGAAAGGTAGATGTAATATTGTTAAGATGGAAATTTTCTCTCAAGTCAATCAATAAATTCAAAGTAATACAATCAGATCTCAATCACCTTTCATTTTCGGGGATTATTTGATTAGAACATTGATTGTAGACTTCATTTGGAAGAGTAAATCAAAGAAAGTGGCCTAGGATATTTTGTATGAGAAGACTATCCCTGCCAATTACCAGAATAGTTTATTAAGCTGTATTAATAAAAATCATGCTACATAAATAAATGCAAGAAAAAATAGATGTGGAAATAGAATCCAAGGTCCAGCAACAGAACTTTGTCTATTTGAGAATTTAGGATAGGATGAAACTGTCACTTCAAGGCAGTACAAAAACTGGAGTTGGTCCTAGTGATTGTCCTTTTGAAAAGAAAAAAGTAAAATTCCTTTATGACATTCTATACAAAACATTAACCCACATGACTTAAAGATCTATGGATCATTTTTCCCCTTCCCCTCACTTCCTCTTGTATGTACTTTTGTATAACTCTGAGGGTCTCCTTCCATTTCCATGCATTTTCCCTTATAATTGTGAAATATGATATATCAAGAACTATGTAATATTTTGAACAGCCAACAATAAAAAATTAAAAAAAAAAGATCTATGGATCAAACCTTGTCAAATTAGAATAAAAGTCATCTGAAAATAAAAACAGCTTTATTGAGATATAATTTACAAACCTCGTAAGTCACCCTTTTGAAGTATATGATTCAATGGCTCTTTATATATATATATATATATTGTACAATCATCACCACAATTAATTTTAAAACATTTTCATCACTACCTTCTGCCCACTTAAACCCCCTGTTCACTCCAAACCACCTCTCCAGTCCTAGGCAACCACTAATCTGCTTTCTGTCATTGTAGATTTATCTATTCTGTACCTTTTATATGTATGGAAACATATAACATGTGGTCTTTTGTGACTTTGCTGACTGGCTTCTTTCAGTTAACATGTTTTTCAGGTTCATTTATGTTGTAGCATGCATCAGAACTTCATTCCTTTTGACTGCCAAATAATATTCCACTGTATGGTTATACCATATTTTGTTTATTCATTCACCAGTTGGAAGATATTTTGGTTGTTTTCACTTTTGGGTTATTAAGAATAAGGCTGTTATGAATATTTGTATACAACTTTTTTTGTGTGTGGACATTAGCTTTCATTTCTCTTAGGTATTCATGTAGTAGTAGAATTGCTGGGTTGTATAGTAACTCTATATTTAATCTTTTGAAAAGTTGCCAAACTTTTTCAAAGTGGCTGCACTGTTTTCAATTCTCACCAGTAGTGTGTGAGGGTTCTAATGCCTCCACTTGTTGTTACCTGTCCTTTTGATTCTAGTCATCCTAGTGGGTGTGAAATAGTATCTTACTTTGGTTTTCTTGTTGGTTTGCAATTCCTTATGCATTCAGTGAGCCAACTGGTCCATGAGGCCATTCAGGAATGGAAGATTGTCATCCTTTCACTTCCCAAATCATGTTTCTGTGGGCAGCCATGTTAGCAAGTATTGAATGTGTTATAGACTTTTTCTTGTCATTATTCCTTAAATAATTCCTTAAATGGACTTGCATTTCCAAGATGGTTAATGATGTTGAACAGGTTTTCATGTACTTATTAGCCACTTGAATATCTTCTGGAGAGAGATTTATTTGGATCCTTTGCAGTTTAAAAAAAATTTTTTTTTCCTAATGGTCTTGATGGTAGCAATGGTCTTGATGGGCAATATGCAGAATTCAGAAGTCTTAAAGGAATGTACAAAGATTCAACCTTGTAAATAATTTAAATGTCTGCATTTTCAAAGACAACATAAAAACTGTTGCTGTAATCAGCTTTCTGTCACTGTGACAAAACACCTGAGAGAATAAACTTAAAGGAGAAAAGATTTATTTTAGCTCATGGTTTCAAGCCATGATTACTTAATCCTGTTGCCTTTGCAAGGCAGTAACATCATGGTGAGGGCATGGGGCAGAGGAAACTGCTCATCTGTAGAAGCTGGGAAGAATAGAGAGAGGAAAGGACTGGATTGCTAATATCCCCTTTAAGGACACACCCCCAGTGACCTAACTTCCTTCCACTAAGCTACACCGCCTGAAGGTTCCATCACCTCACAATGGTGCCATCAGTGAGGACCAAGCCTCCAACATACAAGCCTTTGGGGGATATTTGTTACAAACTGTATCAAAAGTCAAGTGAAAATCATTTTCTCTGCTTTAGAGAGGAAAATATTTGAACACATAAACAAAGGTTAACATTAGTAATATATACAAACTGTCCCCAACTTATAACAGTTGGACTTAAGATTTTTGATTTTTGCAATGATGTAGAAAGAATACGTGTTCAGTAGAAATCACACTTTGAATTTGATCTTTTACTGGTACCATACTCTCTTGTGATGCTGAGCATTGGCAGTGAGCACCTGTGAGTCACATGATCATGAGGGAAAGCAACCAATAGTCTATAGTGTGCTGTGTTGCTAAGCTATGATGTTTGGAAGGTTAGGTGTATTAATGCATCTCAACTTGTAATATTTTCAACTTACAGTGGGTTTATGGGAATGTAATACTACCATAAGTTGAGAATCATTGATAAAGATACTCTATAAATCCCTGAGGAACAAAAGCAAACAACTCAAAATCAAACTTGTAAAAAGGTAAGAATGAGTATTTCACCAAATTGGCAATATCCCATAAACATATTGAAATGATACCCAACTATCCTGCAGACCTGGCACTACAAATTAAAAAATAAGGAATCCCAGTTCTTTTACCATCTCTTTGACAAACTTTAAAAATAATCAATAATATATTCAGCATGGGGAGTGTCAGGAAATTCACATGTCAATCACCTAATTACATAGACCTAATTGCATGTACCTAATTACAACCTTCTGAGAGGCCATTGTAGGATCTATCTGCATTGCATTAACAGAAACAATTTTAGGAGAGTGAGGTGGTAGAGGGCTTTTGCTTTGTGTGCTTTCAAAGCATTCTGGATTAAGTATGTTTTAGTTTTATAGAGGGAGTGGGAGAATGTTATTTTAAAATAACCAAAGATAATCTGTTTTATATGAATGTTCAGATGGAGGGATGGTGACAGCATAGACAAAGAATTGGTAAAAATAAAGGTATTTGTTTTCTGCAAAGATGTAAATATTGATGGGCCTGATGATTCCCTCTCCAGAATCAGCCACAGAGAACCTATAGGGGAAAACACAGAATCCAACAAATAAGATCACAACTGTCATCAAAACCACACACACATATACACACACTTCAGGAGACTTTGAACTGAAGTGTGTGTGGAACTGCGTTGGTTGTGGGAAAGGCCAGGACGGAAGGTGGTGGTGACCATGAAATTAGAGTGGCTTAAGACCTGTTCTGACCTTTTATTACATTTCCTGGGGACAAGCATTGTCTGCAGATTTTGGAGACAATGGCTCAGGAGTTTAGGCAGGTATCCAGAGACGTAGTATCCATAGTATCTGGACAGTGCATTGACCCTTTTGTAGGGGGTGGTTGGTAGAAAAAGACTGAGACAAATTCAGCTGCACAATTTATCCTCTCCTTCTTCCACTGCACGCTAGTGGATTATATCCGGGGAAACTTGTCCTAGCTGACCTGAGCAGTTGTTTCGTATTATGATGAAAAATAGGTGTCTGGGGCACTCTGCCTTATGACCAGGGTATGACCTTCCCTTCCCCATTACCTATTCTCAGACAGTAGCTGAGATCCCTACAGAATATGAGACCAAATAACGAACTTCTCGAAGGGAGTGCCAGCTTCCAAAATGGGAAACCACATTGTCTGCACATTCCTTCTAAAGCAGATGTTTTAGAAAAATGGATTGAGAAGTTCAAATAGTCTAAATACATTTAAGGAAATGGAATACCATATATACAATATGAAACAAGAACAACGAAGTCTTTAAAACACCAGGTACTAAGAAAAATATAATAGTCGACATAGAAATATGATAAATAAATGATACGATGAATACAGCTAAAGAACAAATTAGTGAACTGGAAGATCATACTAAGGAAACCTCCCACAAAGTAACAGGAAAGAATAAGGAAACAAGAACATACACATGGAAAGTTAAATAATACAATGGATGGGAATGGAAGTACTAATATACAGATAACAGGAGTCTTAAATGAAGATAAAAATGTCAGAATGGAAAAGAAAAAAATATATAGAAAAGGAAGTATTGGATGAAATCATAGTTATATTTCCCAAAATTGAAAATATAATCTCATACTTAAAAGATCGCTAAAATGCAAATAGAAGGAAGAAGACTTCAATCCTAAATACACTAAAGCAAAATTTCATAATATCAAAGAAAACTATTTAAGTATAGAAGAAAAAAAAACTATTGGAGGAAAATAGTTTAAATATAGGAAAATATTTTTTTTACTACATTGAATAATTTTAAATAGAAAAGTTTAAAGGTAAACTTTCACATTTTTAAAATTAAATCTTTGTACCTTTTATTGTGGTAAAATATACACAACATAAAATTACAATATTTAAATGTTTAAAATGTACACTTCAGAGGCATTAAGTACATTTACATTGTCGTGCAACTCGCACGACCAGCCATCTCCAGAACTTTTTGTCTTCTCATGGAAACCTCAGGCCTATTAAATACTATTTCCCCATTTCCCCCTCTTTGTAGCCGCTGGCAAGGATTATTCTACTTTTCATCTCTGTACTTTGTTTTTAAGACCATAACATTAAAAATTTTTTAAATGTAAGAGAACATTTTAAAAGCTTCCTCCGAGAAAGGAGCAAACAACTATCAAGGCGCAAAAATTATATTAGCAACAAACTTCAGAACAGCAGCACCAGAGGCCAAAACAAAACTCAAAAGGGAGGAACATTTTTAAATATTAAAGGAAAAACTTTGAAATTAGAACTTTCATATCTCACCAAATCGTTACCTAAGTGAGAATGCACACAAAAATACTCCTAGTTACACATGGGCTCAGATGTCCAGCCACAAAAGATGTTTATAGAAGACAACTTTTGAAATATCTTTTAAGAAGAAAAGAAAATTCAAGAGATTTTGCATGATATATCAGATGCAAAAGTAATCAAAAATCTCTATCCATTTTTATTTAAACTGAGAATCAAATAAAAGAAAAAAACAAAAGAAAGGATCTACTTCAACATGGATGAATCATGGTAGCAAAGTTTTGAATTAAATTTTAAAAAAGAAGGGCTGGGGATATAGCTCAGTTGGTAGAGTGCTTTGCTTTGCATGCACAAGGCCCTGAGTTCGATCCCCAGAACCACACACACACACACACACACACACACACTCACAAAAAAAAGAAAAAAGAAAAGAAAGAAAGAAATCTCAACTATAATCCTAAAGTTTGAAAACAAAATTGTAAAAGAATTAAGTGTGAGTGTGAGTGTGAGTGTGTGTGTGTGTGTGTGTGTGTATGTGCACGCAAGCCCTACATTTTTAAAAAGCAATGGAATAGGAAATGTGATGATTTGGCATAGTGGCTACTTGAAGGGGAGGGATCAAGGATGGGTGAGGGAATACAGGGAATTGTAAATTATCTGTAATGTTCTATTTTTTGAGATGGATGGTGGTCTTGTTTGCTTTTTAAAAAAAATAAACACATATATAAACGGGAAGTATAGGAGGGCTGCATGTGAACTACGATAGTGCACCATGAAGCAGAATTAGCAGTACTGTAACTCTGTGCCCATGATGTTCATAAGAAAAAAAAAGTTAAGGAAATGCAAGACAGTTCCACTCCTTTCTTTTCTCGAGATTGCAGACAGTTTCATAGCTCTAGCATCAAGAGATGCTGCATGAATTTGACCTGGCCCAGAAACGGGTCCTAAGGTTCACGTGGGCCCTTGGCCCAGCCTTGCTGCTTTACAAAGAAGAGTGGATGGATGGCCATATGGCCCCAAAGAGGGAGATGGAAGGCGATCAATACGCAGGTTATCAGATCAGAGAGCTTAGTTTCAATTCCCTATCCTTCCATTTTCCAGAAGAGTAACTGTGGGCAAATTATTTAGCCTCTCTGAGCAGGATAAAAGAGTATATGTACACATGGATTGAGCCTGACAAAATAATACATGATCACATTGCAGAGGGTTTGGCACATGGCATATGTTCACAAAGTATTAGCAAAATATAATCGTGAGAATGAGGAATGGGAAAATAGAATAAGAGTAAGAAATAGGGAGCACCCCACCCCCCACCCCCCCACCCCGCAAAAAAAAAAAAAATCCTGGGAGAGAAGAGTTGGGTTTATTGACCCAAGATTGCTAATAAATTCTGGAATCCTCTAATAGTTCCTGAACCGCTGTCACTTGTCTTCAGTTTTGCCTTGTTTGTTGCTAGTTCCCTAGTAAACATTTTGAGAAAGTCCACCCTTATTTTGGATGAGTGAAGGGGCAAAGGGACTTGGCTGGAAGAACAAAGAGGACGTTATTGCCTTCCTGGTGAGGGCTGCCACTCAGGCCTCCCAGGAAGGGGTGAGCAGGAAGAGGGGAGTCAGGAACCCAGGGTGGGAAGGGAACCTCACATTTGTTGAGCCCCTACTCAAAGCCAAACACTGTGCTTAGTGTTCTGGAAGAGATCAGAGTAAGGTTGGGTAATGTCGCATCCAGCTTTAAAATCCCCAGGCTCAACACACTCAGCGAAGTCAAGGTCACCTGGGGTAGCCATGAGCTCAGGGTCTCAGGGAAATCTGACCCAAGTTAGCAACTGTGCTCTGCACCATCTTGCAGAGGGAGGCTTGAATGGCTTTCCCACCTGCCTAGATCTCCTAGGTTTTCCACCTGCCTAGATCTGCATCCTCTGAGGTCCCCCATTCTCTCCCCCATCCCACCCTCACCCTAATGCCTCTGCTTTAGTTGCCAGTTAGGGACAGAGGTACAGAGACGAGTGCCATCAACTTCCTGCCTTCTGGAAGCCAGTGATTCCTGCCTTCTTGGGGTCATCTAGGCCTCTGTGGACCACCCAGACTCTCTCTGCTGTTTGTGCTGGGGTTTCTGGGAGTTTCCCAAGTCGTCTCCAGTTTGCCTGTAATGCGGCCTCTTCTTCTCCATCCCGCTGCCCCTCCGGCTCCCTTCCGGCAAACCCTTGGGAAGGAGCCAGAGTTCCCTCTCCCAGCGTGCGAAAGCTCCTATTGCTGAGGGCCCTGGTCCTGACTGGCAGCTGGAGCTGTGCAAATGGACAGCCTAGCGGTGGTGTTGTCATGGGGTGGTGGCAGTCCTGAGAGGTGGCTGCTGATAGATGGCGGTCTTGGCCCGAAGTTGACTCCTTGGTGACATCTGAATCTTCCTGCCTTCAAAGCTTCATCTTTTGTCTTCTTGCTTTCCTGAAATAAGGAATGACAAACAATCCCAGAACCCGAGCCACATGTCCCCAAATGCGTGTGGCTCAGCATTGGTCATGTTTTTCCAATTATCCCTTGTTCTGAATGCCACAGTGAAGACGCGCGTGCACACTCACACACATACCCAGGACAATTTTTAGCCAGACATTCAGGCTCCTCTTTTCCCAGAACCCCATGGCCCTTCAAGACCTTGCCCCACCCAACCCCTCCATCTCTGCTCCACACCCCCCTGCAGCCCCCTGGCCCCTGGGCTCACCCCTGCTCTGGGAAGACCATTCTCTGAAGGCAGGATGTATTTATTTTTGTGTTGCCCGGAATGCCTTCCCACCCATCTTGTGATTTCTAAATCCTGGCCATCCTTAAGATCTAACATGAGGCTGTCGGCCATGACAGCGTCCCAAGGCCAGCGGAATTCCTATAGCATGCAAGGACCCAAACAAGCACTTCCCAATCTCTTTGAATCTGAGACTACCTGTTTTAAAGCTTTTAAAATATTATTTGGGGCTAATTACAAAAGTAAAGCATGGCCAATGGAAAGACCGAGTTTTTAAAAAGTTGAAAATAAAAACTGCCTTATTTCTTCTATCTAGACTTAACACCATTCACATTTTTCTGAGAACTTAAAGGAAGGCCTTTATACACACACACACACACACACACACACACACGTACACATTTTTTAAAGGAAAAGAATTGAAGGCATACTTACATATGGCTTTATAACTGCTTTTTTTCCCTCCACTCAACAATGTATTGTGAACAGCTTTTCACAAAGAATCCCTTTTTTAATGTTGAAAGATTTCATGAATGACCACATAAGAGCATTGATACTTTAAGAAGAAATAAAAAACATTTTATTACGGAAAATTTCAAACATACAAAAGTTGAGACAACAGTATAATAATCCCCCATATACTCATCATCCAGCTTCAGTAATTATTAACATTCTCTCTTAGTTTCATCTACCCCCTGCCTTTTTTTCCCCTGAGTATTTTAAAGAAAAGCCCAGATATCATTTTATTTCACTGTAAACAACAGTTGTCTTTATAAGATCTGCTGTTTGAGAAAATGCATAGCAACCCGGAGTGGTCTGCATCCAGGACCACTTTCAAATAATCTGTGCTTCATTCGTGACAGCCACATTGATGATTTGAAAAATTGTCACACATATACTTGCAAGTTGTATTATTTATTTGGCCTTGGGTGGAAGCTTGTAGGGCATATGGATGTACAGATCCCTGGCAAGAGTTCCAGCCCACAGCCAGGCACCGCTGGTCTGATCCACTCACTCAGGCATTCAATCAAAGTCTGTCTTGCATTTTCCTCCAGTTGGTTCCCACATGTTCTTCCCTCTTGAATCCACCATTCCACTGCTAAGTCCCACAGTCCCGGATCATGTCGGCTTCCGTCCTGCACACGAGACTGTAGGTATCCAACTAAATTCTCTTCCTAGAGCTGCTTCACAGAAGAGGGTGCAAAAGGCCTCCGGGGTCTCGTTCTGCACTTGAGGAAACTGAGGCTGTGGAGGAGGGGGAAGGATTTCCACAGGGGCAGCTGGGAGGAAGTCTGAGATCTCTTCCCTCTCAGACTTGCCTTTCCACCTCATGGTACTCCCTTGTGGTGGGCAGAATTTTACAGAATGGATGGACATGGAGAAACCATGACCTTGAGAATGGAATATTGTGCATCTTTGCTGAGTTCCCACTCCCCAGGCTCCTTGCGAAGGCTTCCAGGGAGGTGTAGGCCCTGAATCCTACTGCTCGCCTCCTTTCCTTCCAGGTCTCCTGCCAAGGGAGTCAAATGCATAATGATAAAATCCCAAAGGGAAACAAAGTAGTAGCTTAATCCCTGGAAGCCCCCTTGATCTCCCCAAGGCGTGGCTTCTCCCATAAGCTAGGTTGGCACAGGAGGCCCCGTCTGAAAGCCCCGGGGCACTTCCTGCTTCCAGCTCCCCCATACCTCAGTGGCTGGTCCTGGTGGACCATCCAGCTACAAGCTGGAAATGCATTGTCCACCCAGCCACAGGCAAGCTATGGAGGACTCAGCTGCTTTTGCCTCTGGGAGCCATGATGTTATAGCACAAAAGTGAGAGAGGGCAGGAGGCCAGCCAGGTCGGCCTGGGAGGACTGAGTCCCAGGAAGTGAGAGCACAGAGAAGGTGGGCAGCTGATGAGGGGAATGTCCGACTCTGACCAGAGCTACTCTTCTTTCAAGGGGTGAATGGGAGGGAGATGAGGGGGATGTCTAAGATAGCATTCTGTGGCATTCCCTAAATTAGGGAGATGCTAGGTGGACATTATTCCCTCTGAGTCTCTCTGAGCTGTGGGGATCAGTATCTTCTCCAGCGTATTGACTATTTTGATCATGATCAACAGTCACTTTGTTAAACCCAGTCAGGCTGGCGTCTTTGGTGGCCGCTCTGCTGTCTGAGTATTATACTTACACTCATATGATACAGAAATTCTACACATTCGTTCTTCCTTCTCCTTCTCCTTCTTTTTCACTATCCTTTTGCCAGAAATTTTAGTTCTAAAGATGAATTTTCTACCCTCCCCCTCGGCTCTCTCCCTTCCTTCTATTGGCCTGTGACTTTCAGGTCCCACTATGGGTCAGATCCTATGCTTCACCCAGGGCTTCTGCAGTCCTGAGGCTCCCAAAGTAGGAGCTGGACAGAGGCAGGGAAAGGAGAGCTTACTAGAAGAAGGGCAAAGGCCAACGTAAAGAAATGGTCCGCCATTAGACACACCCTGACTCTGTCAGTAACTAAAGAACACCCATCAGTCAATCACATCAGTAGCCACTGATCAAGCCTGCTGATGGGGGATCTTAACCAGCAGAGCTCCCTGATCTCCAGCCAAAGCCTTGGCAGCTGTAGCACAAAAGATGGGGACATTAACTCTTCCAGTGGTCGGGGCCATCTTGAGAATCCCAGAAATTGCTTAATAATCTCAACCATTCTGGCTCTTTCCTCTGGTTTAGTACATCCATATATGTTGACTATAAAGCTAGGCATGGATACACACACACACACACACACACACACACACCACACACACACCAGCAGCAGGGGCTCCTCCTCCTTGCAGAATCATTCTACATAGTCTCCTTTCATCACCTCTTTCTCCAGTCTAAGAAGTGGGGTAAACTCAAATGAACTCAGCCATTGTATTTATTCAACTGAGCACAAGAAAAATTTATTAAGCACCTACCATGTGCCCAATTTTGGAAGAAAAAATATACAGAATTGCTTCCTTTTAAGAAGATTCTAATATGGCTAAGGTTCTAATAAGAGCTGAGTCTAACCTGCACACATTGAGGAAAAGAGAAACCATTCAATGGGACACAAGTTCTCTGTCTAGAGGTGCTTAGAAGCCCCAGAGGAGGTCAGAGGGGTTCTGTGAGATGAGTTCTGGACAGGGTGGCAACAGGAGGAGAAGAGAGGGTGCATCAGGAGAGAGATGAACGTAGGCAACAGCCGGGAGCCAGGTTCGGGAAGGGGCCAGCCCACTCTGGAGACAGACAGGAGTCAGGCCTGGGTGGAGGGCAGGTGCGTAAGCGGAAGAGCGTGATCACAGGCTGGTGAGGGACCATCGATTCCAGGGACCTGCGTCAGACACATTTGTAAGACGCTCTGCCTGGCATTTTTTCTGGAGAGGTAGGGAATTTGGGTCTGCGCGTGTATTTTTAGCTTCATCTTTTCCGCCCTCTTCTGAGCAACGATTCTAAGAGCTTTCAGCCTGAGGTCATCTGTTTTCCTAGTCCCTGTTCCAGGGAAGCAGATGCCAGTCCCACCACCTCACACGGAGGCTGCTGCCGCCCCGGCGCTGACCCCAGGAGAGCGACGTGTCCTGGACCACAGGAGCAGCCTGTGGGAGGCCGTCCCTGTGGCAGGCGCGGCAGTCCTGAGCTCTGCCAGGATGTCACCACTCGGTTCTGGCATGACCTTAGAGGAGAGTTTCTGTGAGGTCCGTTTGAAGCCCCCAGATGCTTGTCGTCAATTCCTCGGGGTCCACATGGGCACCTATCAGGCTGGAAGGCTGTGGAGGGACAAGGGGTACTAGGTCTAACCCTCAGGATTGCAAGTGGCTGCCTAGGCCCTGGTCAGAGCGGATCTGCCCGCCCTGCTCGCTCCTTCTCTGCTGCTGGCTTTATTTCCTCCTTCCCTGCCACCAGGGTGGGTGTTCCGCTGCCTCTGCTTTCCCCATTTTAAGCATCTGCAGCAGCACACCCACAGGCACGCCTGGAGGGGAGCCCATTCTCTCCTTGGCTCTCTAATCCCACGTCCTAGCCTAAAGCCTCTCTTCTAGGCCCACATTTTTAAGTTCCAGGTGGACAGGAAAGGACGACTAGGAAAAAACAGGACCCAAAGCAGCTCCTGACCTTCCCTCTAGAACTGAACTCTGTCTTCAGTCACCGGTTTCTGTCAGAAGCACCAGGACCAGCCTTCTCTCCAGACCCCATCTCCCCTGAACTCTCATGACCAGTGAGACAAGAAGACGGGTTCCTTCCTTCTCGATACATCTTTTGCAATTTTGATGCATCTGCCATTTCAATCCCAGTTGTCCCTGTTACTTGTCTGGATGACCCAGTGACCTCCAGAAGGTCTCTTCCCTCAACGCCTTCATACCTGCCCCTCAGTATTGCCACTTTGCAATCCTTCAAGAGTCCCCCCTGTTACTTCTCCTGTCTCATCAAAACTCATGTTCTCTCTGGCTTCAAGGTCCTTACCTAATGCCCTCCTCTTGTTCAGCTTTAGCTTCTCTCCCTTTCCTAGTCCTGCTCTATGCCGGTCATTTTGGGTTGCTCACCATTGTGTGAACGCATCAAGCTTCTTCCTGTCCTGGGGTTGTCTTGTGGCTCATCCACCTTCTTCTCCTCTCCCCATTATCTTTCAAGTCCCTAGCAAGGATTTAATTATCCAGAGGCAAACTTGACTTCATTTATCAAAGCATTTACAACATTCCTGCCTGGAATTGTCCTCAGAGACAGCTTTTAAGTCACAGAAGAACATTAATTTTAGCGTTAAAATGTGTTACCTTTATCTTCACCAGAAGAGTAGGATCACCCAGGTTTCTTAGTTGGACACTTTTGAAAAGCATAGAACACATGTAGACCTGGAAGAGATTTGTTGAGGGAAATATCAGTGAAGGACACAGAAGAGGGAGCCAGAGAAAGCCAGGAAAACCTTCCGATGACGTGCAGGTATGACCCTTGTGGAAGAGAGAGGGCAGGAAGGAGGGTCAGGGAGGAAGAGTTGGAGATGACCCTGCAGTTCTAAGAAAGTTTCAACTATGATGAGGAGTCTGATGGGGAGTCCCTGAGCCTTGGTTGAAGGGTCGTTCATTTCCAAGAGCAGGTAAGTTAATACTCCTGTTGTGCTGGGTCATAGGTTGGAGCAGCCCTTGGGAAGCATGATGTGGGCACAAACGCTGTGGGGCATCCAGAAGGACAACAGCAAGTACCATCTGTCCATCTGCTCACCACAGCAGTGAGTTTTCAATGCTGCCAAATGAAGATTTGAGTGAGGACTCACTCATACTCCAAACCGTTGAAAAAATTAGAGTCAAAATTATTGGAATGAACTATGTGTGCCTAAAGAGAATTGCTGGAGTAGGGAATTTGTGTTCATTATCACACTGAGTCATTATCACTATCATTACCACATGGTCCCATGACCATGACCATTACCACTGCCACCACCATCACTACAACCACTACCATCAGTACCATATCATTGTCACTATTGTCATCACTACCATCATGGTTACCACCACCACCACCATCATCACCACCATGACCACCACCATCATCACCACCATTTTGCCACCCAAACCACTATTGCCATTGTTATTACCACTGCCACTACTACTACCAACACCACAATTATTACCATTACAATTACTGCCATCTTTATCACCACCACAAAAACTGTTTTGCTGTGGTGACCTGGGTAATGCATCATCTCTGTGAATCTTTCTTTCATTTTTTTCCAGTTAGCAAATAATTACAGGGCATCTGCTTTGCTAGACCCCTGTATGAAGGAGAGAAGGCTGAGATTATTGTTAAATCTGACCAACTGCCAATTCTGAGGCCAAAGAATCAATGATGTTGCCTGAAGATGGACCATACTCAAGGCTTTATGGAAACAGTGGTCATGGTAGCTGCAGAATGGGAAGTGACCTTGCCCTGAGGAGTATATCCAAGGACAATAAAAGAGATTTTATATTTTATCCAGTTCCTGTGAGGAGCAATAAATGCATTGCTAAACTCCAGGACCTCAGGAATGAAGAGAAAATTCAGTGGAGAAGTTGAGTCTCACACTTGAGCTCAGACCTACCGAGGCCCAGGGGTAAGGCCTCCCCAGGGCAGTATAGCTCCTTATGGCTGAGCTGGGCCTGTGATCCTCGGCCATCAATTGTTCTCTGGAGCTGCTGGAGGAGAATGGTGGCTGGGGTGGGGCCTGTCTGGGATGGGGACAGGAATGTTGCTAGAGTACAGCTCAAGGGTGAAATGAAGGCCATAGACCCTGGGTGATGACAGAGGCAGCTGCCACAAGCCAGAGTCCCAGCCACATCTGGGATGCTGATTGCACAACCCAGCTGTCGGCTGGGTCTCTGACTCTCCAGTGGGACGGGCTGGCTGGGAGACTCTAAGCTGGAGGCCTTGGGAAAGTGCAGCACCTGCAGATGGCTCTGGTGAGTCCCTCTTCCTTTTAGAGGGTGCCCTGGCTGAAGATGAAAGTGGGGGTGGGGAGTTGAGGGAGCCTTTTCAGTTCTTAGCATTCCCTTTGTTTTGTTCTCTCTGTGACTCTCATGTTCCTAAAAAGGGAATTTCCACAGTTCCCTTCCCACCCATCCTGGGGACTGGGCAGAGGTGGAGGGTGAACTGAGGGGCAAACGAGAGATGGAAATTCCCTTAAAGTTGGCAAGAGTGGAGGGTGCCATGTACAGGACTGAATCCATGAATCTGTGGCTTCTAGACCCTTCCAGGAAGGAGGCGTTCTTCCTCCACTCCACCCCAGCCCCCACACTCTGCTCAGAACCCCTCTGCTCCCACGTGATCTCTCTTCTCTGGAACCCGAAAGTGATTCTGATCCTGCTTGGGCTGTCCACTCTCTCGTCCATCTGTGTCCCTCATCTGACCTCTCTGCATGCAGATGTTACTTACAGCTGGGACTCAGCAAGAGGAAGGCAGAGCCCTGATTCATCCCTGAGGTCAAGAGCTGTGTCTAACTTTGAGAAAGGAGTTCCCCCAGGCCTCCCCAACAGGACTGGGGTTCCTGAGGGACTGGGTATAGAGTACTCCAGGGAGGGAGGAGTCGGGGGAGAGGGCTTCCTTATTCTCATGATCAATAGGATCTAGGCTCTGTGGGGAAACATACATTGCAGCTAATTTTTTTTTTAATTTTATTTTTTTTAGGACCAGGGATTGAGCTCAGAGGCACTCAACCACTGAGCCACATCCTCAATTCTCAGCACCATTCTGTATTTTATTTAGAGACAGGGTCTCACTGAATTGCGTAGAGCCTCGCTAAATTGCTGAGACTGGCTTTGAACTCGCCATCTACCCGCTTCAGCCTCCCAAGCCACTGGGATAACAGGTGTGTGCCACTGCACCCGGCATTATTGCAGCTCTTTTTAGTGATCTATTTTTTTCCCCCTAAGAACTGGCACAAGATCCAGAAAATACTATATTTCCTCAAATCTAAGGTGCTATTGATTATGAGGAGTATTTATTGATGTAATAATAAGTTTTTGTTCTGTCATTTGGTGAGTGGCTGGGAGCCTTGAGATGGGAGTAGGGATGAACTTCTGCAAGGACTCTTTTCTTTTACGAGCAGGATTTTTTAGCTTTCCAACATGGAGTCAGATTTCTCACTGTTCAGGTTTCTTTCTTCAGTGGTGACTTGGATAGAGGTGAGATGACCGAATGGGAAAGTAGAATCATCTCTCTCCTTTCCAAAATAATATTTCCAGGAGATATTAAAAGACACCTCTAGGTTATGTTCAGATACATCTAGGGGCAGGAATCCCAAAGAAATCGTCCAATCTCAGGACCACTGGAGGGGGGATTTCTTCTTCAAGTGGAATTGAAATACATCTCCTTGGCTTCTGGTCCAACCTTAGGGATCACACAGAACAAGTTTTATTGCTTAAGAAAATGGCCTATCTTCTTAGATTTTCTTTTCTTTCAATGGAATGTTCATACCCAGGATTGTCCTTTTCAAACATGACCTTCTGATCCCTCCTCCACTGGATGTCTCTTCTATTTGTCAACATCCTGTTTAAAGTGTTCAACCCACAAGTGAACATACATCAGAAATGGGGACCTTACCCAACAATGACTTGCACATTTTTTCCGTTCTAAAAAGGCACATATTTTGTGTCTCCACGTTTGTTTTCTACTAAACTTGTAGTTTATTAAAATTCTTATGCCCTTTGAACCTTAGTTTCCCATATCCAGGAGGTTGTTTTCTTGCACCTTAATATAGGATTTTGCACTAAGCCTATATTTATAAATACTTTATTTCGATAGAGTCACTTTATAATCTCAGCCAGTATATTAGTCTCCTGTAGTCACTGTGACAAATTATCACAAGCCCAGTGGTCTAAAAACAACACAGATTCATTACCTTATATCTCTGGAGATCAGAACTCCAAAATGGGTTTCACTAGGCTAGTATGGCCAGGGCTCTGTTCCTTAAGAGGCTCTAGGAGAGAATCGATATCCTTGCTTTGTCCACTTTCCATAAGTTGCCTACATTCAGTGGCTTGTAGCCCCTTCCTTCACATATAGTCTCACATCTTCAAACCCCTCTCCAACTCTGCTCCCATCATCAAATCTCCTGGGCTGGCCCTTCAAAGGATTCTTGTGATTACATTTGCCACCCCCTCCCGACCCCAGATAGTCTAAAATAATTTCCCTTTCTTGCATGCTTCACATGACCATGTCTGCAAACTCCCTTTAACCACACAAAGTAACAAGTACCAAAGATTAGACTTGGATACTTTGGGGGGAGGCGACATTTTTCATCATCCCATCAAGATATTATTGGCTCCTGACTCTACCACATAGTGTATTAATTATTTCTGTTGTTAGTTGTAGCATTTGCTAAATTGATTAACATCTAGCTGTGGTTTTCATCCAAATTATGGATGAGGGCTGGGATGTGGCTCAAGCGGTAGCGCGCTCACCTGGCATGCGTGCGGCCTGGGTTTGATCCTCAGCACCACATACAAAGATGTTGTGTCCGCCAAAAACTAAAAAATAAATATTAAAAATTCTCTCTCTCTCTCTCTCTCAAAAAAAATTATGGATGAAAATGGCAAAGCAGGAGCTAGTATAGACTAAACACTAAAATCCTTCTTCAGGCCAACACTGATTCATTAACACTCACCAGTTATGATCCATCATATAGTCAAAATTCTACAGATAGCCAATCTCCTTCCCTCCCCTGGTCCCTTTTCTTCCATTTTTCTTCTATTCTTCTTTGTCTTCTTTACATGAATCTGATGTGTACAAATATTGCACCAAATTCCAAAATAAAGGACACACACAAAAAATATTTTTGCTTTTAACCTTTCTGTGTCTTATGTTACAGTGTGTCTTTAATACAACTTAGCTGTATCTTTAAATATCCAATATGAAAAAAACTCACTCTTTAAACTGGCAAATTGAGTTAACTGCATTCACTATGATTGCTCATTCATTCGGATTATTTCTATTATCTTAATTTAAACTTCCCATTTCTTATTTTCTTTTTACTCCTCTCTTTTCTTTTATTCTTTTTTAATTTTTTTAGTTATAGATGGACACAATATCTTTATTTTGTTTATTTATTTTTATGTGGTGCAGAGGATTGAACCCAGTGCATTACATGTGCGAAGCAAGTGCTCTGCCACTGAGCCACAACCCCAAACTCTGTTCCTGTATTCTTTTGGATTATGGGAGGGTTTAATATTTGATGATGTCTCTCTTAGTTGGAAGACAGAAATTTCTTTCTTTTTTTTTTTAAGGGAACTTACATTTTTTTACATTGCTACTTAACAATATCTGAAGTTCTCAATGTATCCACTCTCTTTCTAAATAATACAAGGATGAGCAGCCTCAAATGCTTTCATGTTATTTTCCAGTACTTTACTCTCATAAGTAATATCTGGTGAGAAAGGTTGTTTAATAGAATCAATGCTTGTTTAGATTTATTTACATGCTATTTAATCTGCTTACTATAGTTTCTCACATCCCACTACCAACCTCTGTGGACAGTTTCTTTCTTGCTGAGAGGCACCCTGCAGACAGTTTTTAAATGAGGGCTTGTGAGGAGTGTAGACCTGCTGTTTTATAGAAATACTGTTATTTCATTTTCTCTACTCAATTATACTTCAGATAGGTATAGAAATCACCCTTCTCAATCACCCTTTGAAAACGGTCCAGTTGTCACGAGACCTCTGTTGGTTGCCGGTGAAAAGTCTGCTGTCAATTTAAATGGTGTTTCTCTGTGAGTAACCCTTTTACTCTGGCTCCTTTTAGCATCTTCTCTTTGCCTTTTGGGTTCTGCAATTTCACTATGAAATATCTAGGTTTCAATTTGTTCTATATATTTTTTATTTTTATTTTTTGTGGTACTGGGGATTGAACCCAGGGATGCTCTAGCACTGAGCTACATCCCCAGCCCTTTTTATTTTTTATAAAATAAGAAGTCAGGGTCTAGATAAGTGGCCCAGGTTGGCCTTGAACATGAGATCCTCCTGCTTCAACCTCCAAGTCACTGGAATTACAGTTTTGCACCACTGCCTCTGAATTTGTTTTAATTTTTCCTGTTTGAGACTCCTATTTCTTGAATTGTGAATGATCATGTCTTTCACCAAGAACATGACAAGTTCTCAACCATTCTTTTTTTTTTTTTTGCATGATAGAACCCAGGAGTGCTTAGCCACTGAGTCATATCCCAGCCCTATTTTGTATTTTATTTAGAGACAGGGTCTCACTAAGTTGCTTAGAACCTCACTAAGTTGCTGGGGCTGGCTTTGAACTTGAGATCCTCCTGCCTCAGCCTCTGGAGCTGCTGGGATTACAGGCCAATGCCACTGCTCCTAGCTTCAGCCATTATTTTTTAAACATTGCCTCCTCTCATCCCTGTTCTTCCACTCAGAAATCTCTTTTAGTAACATCTATTTTTCTCTTTCTACCTGCCACATTTCTTCCTTTTGTTTATTTGTTTTGTGGTACTGGGATTAAATCCAGGGCCTTGTGCATGTTAGGGAAGCACTGACCCATACCCCAGCTCATGTTAGTGGTTTCATATTTAATTAATTTTTTTTGTTGTTGTTGTTTTTGTGAGACAGGGCCTTTCTGTGTTGCCCATGTTCTCAAACTCTTGGGCTCATGCTACCCTCCCACTTCAGTCTTCCAAGTAGCTAGAACTACAGGTATATACCACCACAACTGCCTGTCTGTCACATTTTTTAAAAACTCACATTTGTACTTTCCATTTCTTTTTCGTTCTGGCCTGCAATTTGGATAATATCCTCAGAACATCTCCAGTTTACTAATTTTCTTGGTAGCTGTCTTTAGTATGCCTGTTCATTGAGTTTTCAATTTCGATGATTCTATTTTTTATTTCTAAAAGTTCTTTGTGCTTTGTTTTCAAAATTTCCAGGTATTTTTAGAGATTGTCTTTGTAGTTCTTTTATTTAGTCTTTAATATTTAAAACATTTAATTTATAGTATCTGAGAGTTCTATTATCTGAATTCTTTGGAGTCTACTCCAACTGCTTATTTTGTTCACTAATTCTCATTCGTGACAGAATTTTTTTCATCCAGAGTTTCATCTTCCTGGGTCCTTATTTATTGAAATGTGGTGCTATTTGGTTGGGTTTGGGTTCTTTAATTTTCTTTGTGTGCATTTGCTCTTTCCTGGCATGCTAGGGACAGCACTGAGATGAACTTGCTTTTCATAAGGCTCCTGTAATGAGTATAAATGTGAAGCCCAAACTTACATGAGGAATGAATGGTTTAAAATTCTCAGAGGATTTTTTTTGCCACCTTTATGTCATAGACAGAGAAAATAAGTAGCTAAATTTATTCTATTCCATCCTTGCTCTAAGGTATATGTCAAGATTCTGACAGTATGAAGGGAGATAAATTTGAACTCTTTGACTTTCAGGAGTCCTTGCCTGATCTTCTGTTTTTGCATGGGCACTAACACCCAAGAGTCTTGACTTCTGAGTTTGAGAAACCTCTACACAGCAAGGCATCATCTAAAACATAACCTCTTACTAAGTGGGAACTCACCAGACTTCTTTTACATGATGGAGAATAGACCAATAGAGAGGAATCTGATAACTTTTCAAAATACGTTAATATAATTTTGTTATCTTATCCAGCATTCAGTCTGATGGACACTGTGTAAGCAGCATTTTATTTAATTCTCAGAACAACTCTAAAGGTGGATTATTTTTCTCATTTTATAGATGAGGAAACAAAGGTTCTAATAGGTTAAGTAATTTCCTCCAGATCTGTGGTTAATTAGTAGCGGAGACAGACCTTCATCTTAAATTTGATAAATGCCGCAGTCTAGGTTTTCTCTCATTGTGTATGCATATGTATGTGTATTTATCTATTTAAAATCCTATCTCCTTCCATATTGAATATATATATATATATATATATTACACCATCTGTGCTTCCCCTCAGCTAATGTCTTAATTCCTAATTTAATTGTAGAAGAAAAGCATTTGAAAGATGAGTGACCATGACCTCTACTGGGACCTCTTTGCTATCAAGCTTCCCCCCAGCAAACCCCAAGATCACCTCTGCTCTGGTCATTGATGGACCTCTGAACTGCTGCAGCCGGTGTCCTCCTCCGCCTGCATTTTGCGGGATTTTCTTGGGCTCCTTGACTCCTTTGTTAGGAATTTCTTCCTTTGGCTTCTTAAATTCTGCCTGTTCTTCATCTTCTTCTTTCCTTTCCTTTCCTTCTCTCCATCCTTCCCATATCTTAAGTATGGTTAGTTTCCTCACTTCCCTTCCCTTTCCTTGACTCTTCTTCTTTGACTCCCCTTTCTTCCGAGTGGTCTCACCAATCCTGTGGCTCTACGCAGGTACTCTTTAATTTCCACCTCTAGCTCAGGGCTGTCACCCCCAACTTCAGACCCCCTAAGGGCACCCATCTAGATGACCACAGAGGACTCAAATTCAATGTATCCACATCCACACTCATCTCCTTCCCGTAAAATCCCCCTCAGTCCCATCACAGACAACACCCCATCATCTCCCATCCATGCACAGAGCTCTGGTTTTCTTACACCTGCCATGGGATGGCCTAACAAAGTCTCTCAGCCTGTGATTCACTCCCAGGCTCCCATGTTCCTGTGGTCTCACTTCCATGATCTTGCTCTTGTGTCTTGTTTTTCTTGAAAGCCTCTCCTTGCTTATTCCTACTCATTTCTGGTTTTCAAATTCTTCAAGATTCTTCTCAAAAAAAAGGAGGAGTTAAAGGTCTGAGAGACCTTTCCTGACTTCTGCCTCCTTTAAACAAACCCCTTCGCACTTCCTAACAGATTTTGCCAGGGCCCATATCCATTGCCTTTCCAGGTCAGAGCATTTGGCCTTGGCTTCCAACTACCAGCACCATTTTGTTTTCCAGCTAAGATTCTTTGTCCTCTTGCACCAGGATAGAAGGATAGGGATGTCAGTGCTGTCTGAAAGCAACTTGGACCAAGACCTACCCAGCTCCCTCACTGCTGGGTGAAATGACTGAGTGTCTTCTACTGGCCCCCAGAAAATCCCCAGTGGAATGAAACTCCAGCTGCCTGGAGTGGTGGCTGTTTTGCTGGGGCATCTGTTGACTAACCTCCCTTCCCTGATGTAGGTCCCCCAGTCAGAGCTGGTGATTCTTGGAAACCCCTTTCAAAGAAACTACTTCATTCAAATCCTTTCCTCAGGGTCTGCTTCTAGGACATGTGGAATCTGTGTTCCTCTCTGTGCACTCTTGATGGGCTGCTGGCTCTCCTGTCAGATGCTTCACTAGACTGGACAGGGTTTTACCTTAGCCCTGGTGGCGTCCCTGCCTACCCAGGAGGATGAGGGGACATGGTTTAATGAAAGGTTTCAGAGACCACAGAAAAGGAAGTAAGGGCCCGTCTGTGGTGATTCCCATCTGTCAAAAGGCAGGTGCTGGACTCTCACTGGGGGCGGTGCCTGTGTGTGTGTGCATGTGTGTGGCACCTGTGTGTGCATGTGTGTGCATAATTGAAGCCACGTGAGCAGGAGAACACCCATAAGAGAGAGGAGGTGCTGGAGAGAGTAGAGTCCTTAGTGGTGTGGGCCCAGCCTGTGGAGGGGCTGCTGATGAGTGGGGATGGGAAGTGGTTCCCAAAGGCCTAGCTGAGGCTGTTGAGTGAGAGAAGAGCAAGCAGTTAACTAGAATATTGTCACAACCTTGGCACACTCGCTTAGGCCCCACTTCACTACTGGAGTGTCCAAAGTTTCCCCTGGGCCAGCGGCAGCCAGAACCGCAATGCCCCAGGTACCTACCATCACTTGTTCATCCATCTATGGAGTCCACCTGCTCTTGGTGAACCAGTGCCCCTCCTCAGAGGCTAGGGGCCCCCTCCAGGGCCTGGACTCCCCAATGTCCTGACCCTTAGGTCAGATACTTCCCAGAAGTCTGCTCTGGTATTGCCCTGGCCGTCAGCTCTGAGTTGTCCCTGACTCATTCTGGTCCTTTCCCTCTGTCCCTTCAGCACAGGCCTGGGATCCCCATGGAGCTTCTGGCCAAGCTCATCTCCCCTCTCCTGTTCTCAGCCCAGGCCACACCAGCCCCTCCCATCCTTTAGGTCTCTGTCATGATGCCATCTCCTCCCAGGGATCCTGAGTCTATCAGGTCCTCCCAGCTCCACTTTGTCCTCTGTCACCTCCAGGAATTACATTGTTTACTTCTTTACCAACTGACTGCCTTCACTAGCATCTACTTTCCATGAGGGTGAAGACATTGTCTTATTCTCTGAGGTGTCGCTGGCACCCACACAGTGCCTCACACACAGCAGGGACCATCCTGGGAAGTACAAAGGAATGGGCCCTATGCTTGCAAACTCAGTCTTCAGGGAAGGAGAGAGAGTGTACAGAGCTCCCAAGCTGAAGGCTTCCTGGAGCAGGTGGGTCTTGCGTAGGACCCAGAATAATAGGGAAGGTTGGTGTGAAGACGTAAGGGGCAGCGTGCCAACGGGGGACTCTTCCCCGAAGGCCTGTGTGCTGCGAGGTGAGGTGGGGGTGTGGGACTCAGGGAGAATTCTGGAAGGTTGGGACAGCAAGGAAGATGACAGAATTCTCTCTGTGGCCTCTTCCTCAGTGGTGCCCCACCACCCATCTCTTGTTGGTGATGGCAGCCATGGTGGCATAAAGGACATGGTGGTAGTGGTGATATGGTAGTGGAGAGAACAGGGGACTTTCAGGAGAACCAAGATCAAGTCTGAGCCTTGACATTTTGACATTCACTCACCGTGTAGGCTACCTGGGCAATCCAGTCCTCACTTCACTCATATGCGATGCCAATGGCTCATTTATTTACTCAGCAGGTATTAATTGAGTACTTGTATATACCAGTACTGTCCATTAGACGAGAGGGTAACAGGGAAGGGAGAGTGGGGAGGGAAGAGGCTGAGGCTGGGGAAGGCCACAGCAGGAATGAAGCTGTGGTAGGTGACCAGTGACCAGGCCAGCATACCATCTGCTTAAACCCACTCTTCTCAGGAGCATCTCTCAGCAGAGACAAAGCCTGGACAAGGAGGCCCCCGGGGGTAGAAGTTCAGGCCCCGGGTCCCAGGCTCCAATCTGAGAGACCTGATTTGAAAACCACTGGCCAGAGAGACGTTCCCCTGATGGAGACCATGAAGCTGTGATTATTCAGGGCTCCTGGCAGAGTTCCTAGCAAAAAGGTCACAGAAAGTGACTGGTATGGTAATTTCAATGAGTGAAAGATCCACATTCCGGTTGAGATCCAGGGTGGAGTTGTTCTCCTTGTTCTGTTCCTCATGCTCTCCTCAGTTGCACAGAGAACTTCCACCAGCCTCGGCAGGCCTGGGCTGGCCCCTGATTCCAGTGGGACAAGGACTACTACAGTTCCCCAGTATCTGGTTCTTCTCTTCTCCTAGGTTCATGAGAAGATGGTACTTTCTCACCCTCTAGAAATTAAAAGAGTCATATGACTTGCTTTGGCCAACCGAGTGGTCCACACCTTACCTGGTGGAAAAATTTAATTGACCACACTCAACTCTCCATCTCTAGAGCTCTCTTCACTTGTTGGCAGCCATGGGACCACCCGCTGATAAGGAGGAGTAACATTCAGACATCACACAGAAGACCCTGCTGGACAGTCTTCCTGTCCATTGTTATGTGACATCACTAAGGCTTGAGGATTTTTGTTACTGTATCATAACATGGCCTAACCTGACTGATACCAAGCTGACCACAACATGCCTTCTGTGGGAGGGATGGAAAGTGGACAAAGAAGGGTCATATTCCAGAAGTTGATAAAGCATTTAGGGGAAATGGAATCCTTTCTTAGGCTTAATTCTGATCAGCAAGAAAAGTGAAGTGAGGGGAATTCAGATGGATAGCTACCATTACAGAGCCAGTGAGATTTCTGAAAGCTCTGAGAAAAATTGTCAGGCATTTAATGGGTCTTCCTCTATTTTTTCCTACAACAGTTATGGGTTGAGTGCCAGGAACAATGTTATGACATGGGACACAAAAATAAAACCAAGGCCACTGCTCTTGAGAAGCCCATAGTCTAAAAGGGAACAGAAGCTCTTTTTGCCCTAAAATCTTAACAGAAATGCTATGAGGGGAATCTTGAGTGACTCTGATGGAAGGGAAGACAAGGAGCTTACACTTAGATGTGAGAGGCATGGACCCAAGATGTAAAGAGAGGGTCACAGCCCAGGTTGAGAAAAAACAAAGTTACTTCTCGGTCCCTAATTTCACACACACTTATTGAGCATCTACTATGTGCCAGACATGCTTCTAAATGGTAGGAGGATACAAAGGTAGACAAAGAAAGCCTGGAGAGAATCCATATTGGACGACAAAGCAATAAGTATATACTAAGGGTTATGAAGAAGGGGTTATTATGGAATGAGGGGCTCTGAGTGGGCATTTAGAAAAGGCTTTGGTCGATGGAATCTAAGTAGAAGTTCACATTCACCACTCATCCACTCATTCAGTTCTCCTTTTGTGCCCTGGTAAACCTGGAGCTGTCTGCTAGGCACTGCATTCAGATGGGAGGCCCAGAGTCCTGCTGAATTAAGGCAGGCATGTCCCCAGGGCAGCAGCAGCAGCAAGCACTGCAGCCTTGCAGATCATGGATCATGGTAACAGGGAGATCAAGCTACCAGCCTGAGCCAAGCCACAGGCTAAGGGAGGAAGGATGTCAGAGCTCTGCAAAGAGACAAGCCACAATGTCACTGTCTGAGAAGACAAGGCTCAGGTCAGAAAGGGGAGCTCAGGGGAGCTTTTAGGAGGAGACCAAGGTGTGACCAAAGCCTTGCTGTGGCGAGAGCTGGCTGCACACGTGTGTGTGTGTGTGTGTGTGTGTGTGTGGCAGGGGTTGCTGACCACATGCACTAGAATGATTTGGACTAAGAAAATTTTAAGAGAGACCTGCCCAAGAGAAGGATCACATACCTCTCCATAACAGGCGGAGTTTATGACCTGAGATTTACTCTGTACCAGGGAATACTAGCCCTTGCCATCCTGCAACTGGTCAGTGAAAGCCCATGTCCAAGGTGCACAGCCCAAAATCTGTCCCTGGGGGTCTGCATGATCAACACGTAGCTGTCACTAGCTGAGCTTCTCCGGCTGGGGCCACTAGTCCACCAGGCTCACCATTGAGAAGGTGGGAGAGCCCCCCAGGGCCTTCTGGACTGGCTGCAGACAAGGCTGCCCCCCCCCCACAGGCCCACTACTGGGGGCCCTGGGGCCCCGTGCCTGTTTCCCTTGTCTTAGGCCAGGACTCCAGGGCTCTCAGGGCTCTTTTCACATGTGTGTGTGATTTTTGGGTTTATATTGGTCTTTTTCTGTCTTTAATTAAATTCCTTTTGGAAAATATCCATCTCCCCAGAACCAAGGGATTAAAAATTTTCAGTTTTTTTTTTTTTATTTTTGTTTTTGCCTCATCTGTGTCCGTGGCTTGGGACCCTTTGTGATGACTGATTTTCATGTTGGGGACAGCAGGCACCCAACTGAGCTGTGTGTCTGGGAGTGAGAGGTGGTTCTGACTGAGGTGACAACTTAAGGCCAGGCAGGTGGCAAAGCCAATGAAAATCTCCGCCCCTTAATCTTACATTACCTCCCCTAAATACCCTTCCTCAGGGAGCTTCCCACAAGACCATAGTTCCCAACACCTACCATTGTCAGCCCTGACCCCCCACCGCCTGGTGCCTCCTCTTTTCTAGACCCTTCTCTTCATCCTGTGTGGTCAGTTCCCAGCTTGGACGCTCCACCATCAAAGGGAGAAGACAAAGCCGGCTTGTTGCTCTATTTGTCTTGGGAGAGCTTACCCCTAGGAGAGCCTCCCGGCCTCCCTGGCCAGGAATAGCACCAAATCTACAAGGCCAGCCTGCCTGCCCCGCCAGACCTTCTGAATTGCTTGTTTTTATTAAAATTCTTCTGCACGCGCAATCCCGGACGGTGTGTGGATCTTGGATGGGGCAGTGTGGGGGACCCGAGGAAAGGAAGGCCTCAGGCTTATTTGGCCTGCTATTTATTGGCTGGACTTTGCCGAGTAATAGAGAATGGAAGTCCATAAAAGTGACCCAAGATTTGTGCCCCAGAGCTGGACAGGGTGTGACACAATATCCACAGCTTTGGCTGGGTCTGGGTTACTGATCCCCAGACATACAGAAAGCACCCGGAAGAGCCCAGGAATGGAAAAATGACAGCGCCCTATGTTGCTGGGCAAGATCTGTAAGAAGGCTCCCTCTGGGTTCCTACCTGCAGGCTCCTGCAGAAAGGGGTCTACTTGGCAACCGTTGCAAGCAGCATTCCAAAGCAGATGGAACCACTTGTGACCATATGAGCTGTATAGATACTGCTGGGAGCAAGGTTGGGTACCTTGGCTTCCAGTCTTACCCTAGTGCAGGCCTGATCCCAGGCTCCAAAGCCCATACCCCTCAAGGTTATGGGTGTACCTCCTCAGGCCCAGATACTTCTTGCCTAGACTTGGAGGAACCAATGGCCCCAAACTCCAGAATAAAATCTCTTTTGCATGGTTGGACTTAGGCGCAGAAATTCCATTTCCATCCTTCCATCCAACTGACCTGGAGACTGATTTCCTTCTTGTCCCCTGATCCCCACTCTCCTGGGCCTTCACGCCTTCCTTCTCCTGGAAGGCCCTAGGCGAGACAGGCCATGGCAGACCACGGTGCAGGAGCTTCCAGCCAGAGTACACTTTTCAATGTCACAGCAGAAGACCTACGGGTCTGCGCCCAACAGTCTGGGCTCTGAGGCCCTGGTGAGGTGACCACCCCCCGAAGACCTACGGGGATGTGATGGAGGGTGGAGGGGTGGGGGAGCAGTTTTCAAGTCAGGAAATTGCAAAAGTTCCAGCATGCACAGCCAAAGGTTCACTGTGGAAAATTTCAGGCTCCAAGCAGGGCTCCAGAGGAGGAGGAAAGGAGCAATAGGGCCAAGATGCTTGTCCTGGGCTTCCCAGGCCTGGGCCCTCCCCCACTGGCAGGAGGTGAGCTGCAGGCCCAGGCAGCTGTTCTCTAGTAGAAAACCATATAGTCAGTGCTGGCTCAGCACCTTCCCTACCAGGCAGAGGAAAAAACACCCACACAACAGTCCTGGCTCCCAGGGGAATGCTATAGAGGAATCCCAGTCCTCCCTGTTGGAGGGCAACCGAGGCACAGTGAGAGGGAAGTGTCAGTGTAGGGGACTGTCTCTCCCTACACAAGGAGAAGACTCCTAGTTGGGCAGAGGAAGGGGAGGATAATCATGGAGGGAGATTTAGGGAAGAAGGGGTGGTCGTGGCTGGGGCATCCTTCCCCTGTCCTCAGATTCATTGCGGGGGCTTCCTCGAGGCTCAGGGTAGCCCAGGATCAAGTGATGGAATGCAATGGAAGGGGCGGGGGTGCCAGGCAGGAGCGGCTGCAGCCCTGGCCCAGCTGCCAGCCAAGACTTCCTCTCCCCTGTGGGTCCCTGCTTGGCCGCCACGCTGCAAGTGGCAGGGCTCCCACCTGTCATCAGGAATCACCAGGGCCCCCCAGACACCCCGCTGACCCCGCGTGGGGCTGGGACCGTTAGAGATCAGGCCTGGGGGGAGCCGCCCGCCCGCCCGCCGCCACCAGCATCTCCGCCGCCTACTTGGGCCTCCTCGGGCTCCTGGAGCCGAGCCGAGAGCGTGCAGCCCGCCGGCTTGCGGCTGGGGATTTCACTCGGAGCCGCTGCATTTGGAACCCATTATTTAATCATTAATTTCCTCCTCTCGTCGACCCCTTCCACCCCGCCTCAGCTCGGCGCCCCCGCCCCAGATTAGATCTCCACGTGGTGCTTTGCAGTGATCCCTGACAGGGCTTCTGTGCTGGGGACCGCGGGGAGCGGGTGTGTGGGGGGGAGGCCCGGGAGCTGGAGGCGGGACCTGTCCCGGGGCTGCTCAGTCGGTTGGTTGGGAGAAGAGAGGGGGCAGCCAAGGCCTGGATCTGCGCATCCGGGAGGATGCCAAGTGTCCACATCCTGACCCCAGGAACTTGGGGTGTGTGCTGCGCCTGCCTGGGGGTGTCAGAGCAGGAGGCCTCTCGGGCTCAGGGCAGGACCAGCCAACTCCCAGAAGCTTCAAGCCTCCCATTTCAGCCGTGGAACTCCCTGTCCCCTTCTCCCTGGGGCAGGGGTTATGGAGGTGAATGAGGGAGAGACTAAGGCATGGGCAGTGCCCTCCCAGGTCCTGAGGATCCTGCACCACATCCATGAGGAGTGGTACCCTGAGGACACTGCACCTGGAGTGGGAGAGATGCCACTGGAATCTGGAAAGGAGCAAACATTTAGCAGGTGCCTCCTATATACTTGTACCTTCATCACATCTTTTTTTTTTTTTTTTTTTTTTTTTTTTTGGTACTGATGATGAACCCAGCAGGGCTTAACCACTGAGCCACATCCCCAGCCCTTTTCATTTTTAAAATATTTTGAATATTTCTAAGTTGTTATAGGCCTCACTAAGTTGCTGAGGCTGACCTCAAACTTGTGAGTCTCCTGCCTCAGCCTCCTGAGATGCTGGGATTACAGGTGTGCACCTCCGTGCTCTCCCAGCACATGTTTTTGTTTTTTTTTGTTTTTTTTTTTTTGACGTTGTTGTTACCACTAGCAGCAGCAGCATCGATAAGCCTTATCCAGTGCTTTCTTGTGTCAGACGATGCTTTAAATGCTTTTCATTATTACCTTACTATGCCCTTCCAGCAGACCTACAAGGGAGGTGTTACATTTATGTTTACTTTAAAATGGGGATTTTTGAGGCTCAGAAATATTAATTAAGTTGCTCAAATCCAGAAGGAGCAGAAACAGGATATGAACTCCATGCTTTTCCCACTGTCTATTGGGTAAACTTCATGAGCTGGGCACAAGTCTACACACAGTCCACCTCTACCCTGCCTTACTCCTCATTCCCAGGAAAAGCTGGCCAGCCTAGAAATCTACTGGCATATCTCCATAAGAGATGGAGAAGAGACAGAGGTCCTTTTCCCACACCCCATTCACAGCAAAATGCCCTTCTTTATCTCCCATCCTCAAACATTCATCTTCTTTCAAGGCCCAGCTCAGCTAAGCCTTCCCTGACATTCCCAGTCTCTTCTCTGAGACACATTTCTTAAAGGCTGACACCCATCACTTGCCCTGTGCTGTTCTCCAAAAGTTTCCTGGGGGTGAGACTTTTCTCTCTTGAGCCTGCAGATCCTTGAGAAAGAGCATCAGAGAACCATGTGTGGCAGAGGCAGGGACCAAAGGGCAGGTGTGCAGGCTCCAGCTCTGCCCACCAATGCTTTACCACTGCCCACACCCCCAGACCTGGGAATGAGTGTGGGAATCGAGAGAACAGGCTCCCTTTCCTTCACATGCTTACTGTTGATTGCTGAGGGAACTTGTGGAGGGCTAACATTCTTGTTTTGATGTTGCTTTCTAGTCTCAGAGCCCTTTTCCCAGCTTGGGGGAAATACCTAACTAAAGGAATCCTGGAGCAAGACAGATCCCATTTTCCACTTGCGGTAGATGCTGAAGCCAGATGCTTCCTTCGGGCACTTGGGACTTGGGCTTCTTGATCAGGGCTGAAGACACCTGCTTGGACTTTAAGCCAGGACAAGGAGGAACGATTCTGGTGGTGGCCGCAGTAGCAGCCTTGTGTTTTGAGGGGTGGCAGCAGCACCTGCTGGGCCCACTGTGGTGCTCAGGGCTTGTAGGTCTAAGGGACCCTCCTGTAGCATGCTCTGGGATGTCTGTGCATATATTATGAGATATCTGGCTTTTCAGCCTTCCCTGCTCCCATCTGTCTTCTCAGCCCGTCTTTCTAGCCTTCTGTGCAATTCTGGGGGAAATGGAATAGCCTTTCTCTTCTTTAATCAACCAAAGTTTCTGTGGTTTGCAGCTGGCACAACCTGGATTCTCAGAGCCTTCAATTACCCACCTTATACCCCTACTTTGGAATCTACTCAGCCTGAAGCCTGACACCCAGACAAGATACCAAGCTGACATGCTGTCCAGTGCCAGTATTGATTTCCCAAGTCAGACACTCACTCTTTCCCAGAAGACTCCGAAGTAAGGACATGTGACATAATGAATGAGGAGAGGCTTTTGGAGGCCAGAACCAGGGATTAGTCCCAGCCCTATCTTTTCACAAGAGATGTATTACTTGACCTTCTTGGACCAAAGTTTTTGCAATCTGCAGAGTAATAAAGCTTGTTTCATATCAGTTACTGCAAAGGCTCAAAATGAACAAAAACAAAAGTGAATAAACACTTATTTATTCAGCAGGTATTTCCTAATAATTGGCCCCAGTTCTTCACTCCTTTCTTGCCATGTGAGTTTGTGTTTCCTCCCCACCCCCCAAAGGTAGAATATACTTTGCCAACACTCAATTGTCTGGGTTTGTCTCATTGACTCATGGGATGCCAGAAGATGGGATACAGGTTGAGTATCTCTTATCTAAGATGCTTGGAACCAAGAGAGTTTTGGATTTGGGATTTTTTTTTTTTAACTTTGAAAATTTGCAAATACCTAATAAGCTACCTTGGAGCTGGAATCCAAGTGTAAATACAAAGTACATTTATGTTTTATACACAACATACACACATAGCCTGAAAGTAATTTTATACAGTATTTTAAATAATTTTGTGCATGAAACAAAGTGTCATAATGTTAAACTTTTCACTTGTGTCATCATGTTGTTAGACAAAGTTTTGGATTTTGGATCAGATATTTAAAAAAAATTTTTTTTAGATCAGATGTTTTTACTAGTGATGTTCAACCTGTATAAGCAGGCACTTGAAAAGTACTTGCACAAGTAATCTTACCTTCTTGGGATTCTATCATTATGGGAAGTACATGCTTTGGATAGGTGCTAGTCCTAGGGGAATTTGAGGCATATGGAGAAGACCTGTCTGAAGCTTGGGGCCAAGACTAGTTGATTCTCAGATGCATGAGTGAGAATAAATGATTGTTGCTTTAAGCTATTGACTTTTGGGATGATTTATTATGCAGCACCGCTGAGACAATTGTTAACTAATACACCCAGTGCCAAGCAGTCTGAAGACAGGCAATTCAGTGGTGGCATAGTCTGACCTCTACGATGTCATTATAGGCTCCTGATTTACCTACCACCGTGTAGTGTATGAAATTTGTCCTCATTGCAAACTGGTTCCCGTACCTCTAAACATCATGTCCATGTTCAGACAGGAATATGGATTAAAGGCAAAGAATAAAGGGCAAAGACCGAAAAGAAATATATCAGTTAGTTTGTCCCTTTAACAGTCTCTCCCAGAATCCCTTCCCACTATGTATTACATCTTATTGTCCCATTTCTAATTTATTATCTGGACACTGTCTTAATGTTGCTGTACCTGCTGGGGATTCTAGGAAGCTGAATATTTTTAATGAACCAATGAATGAATATTTTAATTGCTTCCATGAGCAGATCTGAGGTTCTATTAGTAAGAGAGAGGAGAACACCTACCTGTAGTTTATGTAGTACCTACAAAGTGCCATGGAGTGTGCTAATTGCCTCAAGGATCCTGGCCTGGTGCCAAAGAGAGAGAGGAGGATAACCAGAATATATGTTATTTGCTGCTGTCCTGCTTGGAAGAATGTTCTGGCAGTCTCTGCTTTATCAAATGTGAAATGGAATTGGGGAAATTGGGGAATTTTTCCTTCTCTGGCCTCCTGTCCCCATCTTCTCCTTTTAAGCCCCACATCCCTGAGATATTGGCAGTGATGGTGAGGGTCCACTCTGAATGAGCTGAAAGGGGACTGAGGGACATAGAGCACAGAGGGAGGCTTCTCTTTTTTATGGTCAGTGAGTAGAATTATGTCTGCTACCTGTAGTAGATGCTGGGTAGACATCAGGGAGGGCGCCCTGGGGGCTCTCTCCAGTGTCAGGAAGCTTGGGGTTGCACGGAATGCTCCCTGCATGGCGGCTTTCTGTTGATCATGAATGATGCCTACTGCAGAGGGACCAGGTCTTTCCAGGTGCCAGTCCCACCTCTGGCTTCATGGTGCCTCCCCATGTAGTATCTTCCTGTCTGGGCCCCACTCCTCTCCTCCTGTCCCCCTTTCTCTCCTAATCTCAGACATTTTATCTAAACTCATCCCTTCTTCCATCCCCTCAAGATCTATGCAGCGGAGTTGATTTCTCTCTTTCTACTCATCTCACAGTCAAGCTTGACCGGGAGAAAGCCCTGGGACGGAAACAAACACAGGGACGGAAAATCACATCCATGAAGATATTAATACCTCCGTGGTCAGGCTAGTTCAATACCATGTGAGAATGGTAGAGAAGCCTACCCCAGTCAGAAGTGTCTAGCCTGGGCGGAGGGGAGCCAGGGCAGAGTCTGAGACTCATCCGCTCATCATTACTTTATTGGCATCTTCTCTGTGCCAGGCGCTGTCCTTGGTGCTGGGATCAGAGGCAGGAACCAGGTGCTCCTTGGGTACTGTCCTGGCACAGGGGGGCAGCTGGAATGGGGCAGGGAGAGTGTAGAACATTCAGTAAATGACTAGTGGGGCAAAGTAGGTACAAGAACACAGGGAAGGTGGGGTTTTCAGGATGTGGAATGGGAGTGATAGGAGGGGCCCCATCAGCAAGCAGGCAGGAGTCTGGGGCCATCTTGGGTTCCTGGACTCTCTTGAGAGCTGAGGACAAACATGGGTGAACTATAGTGTGAGGCAGGGCGGGGGGGTTGAATGGAGGAAGAGACTCTGGCTGTGATGGGGGAGATGGGTCTGAGGGGACCTGCTGCACACACAGCAAAGGGTTAGAGGGCTTTGCCTTTGTGGTGTCTCAGGTTCCCAGACAGCCCAGAAATAGAGGGATGAACAAGAGCAGCTGCTAAGGGAGCAAAGCTGTGAGCGTGTGTCTTTGTTTCAGGGAAAGTCCAGAGGACAGAGACTCTGCTCCTTCCTCCCGCGTCTACTACCATATTTTCCTGCTTGGGACCCAGGCCCAATGCTAGGAGTGGGAAACCCTGCCAGGCACGAGCAGATGGGAGTCAGGGAGGCAGAAGAAAGGAGCTGGGGGCTAGAGTGGGCAGAGGCAGGGGGATCAGATTGGGAGCAGTCTCAAGACGAGATCCCTCATCCCACCAGGTCCACCCACCTGCCTCTCCCTCCTGCCCTCCTCCAAGCCTGGAGACCTCCTGCTCTCTGTGGGACCCTCAAGAAGCCTTAGGAAGCTCCATTTAGAAGGGTCACTCATGCTCTGGCTGCCTGCGTTCTGGCTCTGAGCCCCGGCAGCCCACTGTGGGGACCTGCCCCCGGCCCGCTTTCCCCACTGCTCTGAAGCCAGACAGACCCCTTCCTCGGTCCTCGGTCCGGGCCTCCTGCAGAGCCCTGCCTCCGGCCTCCGTCTGGCCTCCCAGGCATGGCTTCGTTTTCTTTGGCTCTCACGTTTTCCTCTTTCCACGTACCTGGTTGGCTTCCAGGATCCGCCGAGGTTCAGACTTGGCTACAGGGAAATAGAGATAGACAGAGTTCCTTTATTATTTAATTTAGTGAGGGGGGGAAAAAAAGAAATAAAGAAAAGAGAATTCTTAGTTGGGGGTGGTACCACCCAAGTCAGAGCCAGGAGACACCGAAGACCCTGGGAGTTTGGATGGGAAATGGCCTGCAAGAAGTTCAAGTTCAAGTTCAAATGGCCTCCCCACCCCCATCTCAGGTCTTCTCCTCTGGCGGGCTCCAGGCCTCAGGCTGCCCTCTACCTCCCACCTCCCAGGCACTCTTTGCTCCCAACCCCCCCAGGGCTGCAACCCCTGCCAAGCCCTGGCAGTGACACATTGCTCAGCCCCCGCCTGGGGCTCTCCAGGCTCCAGCGACCTCTGGATGGCCCCCCAGGCCCACCACATACCGTGGGCTGTTCCAGCCGAAATTCCCTTGCACTGTGGAAAGAGGAAATGAGAGCAGGGGTGGGGGCAAGGGATAACGGAAAAAAATAAAATGAGATGGAACCAAGTCCTGGAAGAGGGAGAGAGAACTGAAGGAAGAAGAAGGGGGCAAGGATTAGCTGTCTTGGCTGGGGGCTAGGCTGGGGCCACCACAGGGAGCTTGTCAGGTCACACTCAGAGGGAGCCTGGCCACATCTCCCTGTGACCACATCTAAGATCTTGTCTTGGTCTGAGATTGGGTCAGCCTCTGCCCTGCCTTTTCTTGAGTGGGAACCACTGTCCATCAGGAATGTCCAAAATGCTCAGAGACTTCTGTGTCCCCAGAGGAAGCAGATGTGTGGGGGCTCTAGAACCATAGAATGAGACTCACAAGAGGAGCTTGGAGACATCTGTGTCCCGGGCATCTGGGCATCCCACCACTCTTCCCGGCCACTTCCTCATTCCTGTACTTCTGATTCCCAGCATCCCACCCTCAGGGCCTGTGACATTCATTTCTGTGCCCTCTCCCTGCCCTGAAAATGGCTCTACACTTTCTAAATGTCACAGCACCTTGTCCTTTTTTTCCCTTGATGAACCTGTTATCCTCTAAAATGTGCCGTGCTTATGATGAAACGACTCCATTGTCCTCATTAGACTTTGGCTCCTTGGGAAGGGGCTCTTAACACCTATCTCTGTTCTCTGGTGTGGCATTCCCTGGTGCAGCTGCCATATGGAAGAGAACAGGATGTCCTGGGTCTTGCCTGAGATGAGGCAGAACCGCTGGAGGATGACAAGGCCTTTCAGTGAAGTGCTCTGGCCTTTGGCTAAGGGGTCAGGCAGACATCAGCCTCTCAATAGTGACTCTCCCATGTCTCCCCAAGTCTCAGCAATGGTGGAAATTACTCCAGTGGAGGATGCAGTTAGATTAACCAGCGTCATTTTATTGGTATGATAAGCTTTACTGGGGCACAGAACCTGCTGTAAAACTCACTCATAATGTCAGCGTCATCAGTGACTTGAGCAGATTCACAGAGTTGTAGGGTCATCTTCACAATCCAGTTTTAAAGCATCTCCATTGCTTCCCCAACCTTCTTGGGTTGAAGAAGTTCCCCTCCTTTCCTATTGAACATTTTCATCATAAATTAGAGTATTTTCTTTGGGGAGAGTAATACTTAGTCCTTTATATCTTCGCTTGAATTGATCTAATACAATCTTTAACAAATTCATTTAGTTCATTACACAAATACTTAGTATTCTTTCTACAATTGCTGATAGAAAACCTTTAGCCCCATGCTCCTTGCCACTTGCATGTGCACGCACAAACTTACACACACACACACACACTATAATCTGGACATTGATGTCATTATCCTTGAAAGGCCACAACTTTTTCTGGAACCCAAGAGACTTAAGGAGTAGATCCTGAGTTCTCTCCTTGGCTCCAGAAGAAGAGAAAAGGAAAGAGAGTAACAAGAACCTGGCCCTCAAATCTTTCAACCTTGAGTATAGAGTACACTTTTTACCAAACATGAGGTAGAGACAAAGGAAATGGATACACCATCCTGAGTGGGCCTTAGACAGGAATACTGGTTCCCATCCCCATCCTTTTGGAGCATAAATACTAAGGTCCTGACCCCTTTTCAACCACCCATTCAATCATCCATCCATCCATCCATCCATCCATCCATCCATCCATTCACTCACGCATTTGCCCAATGAACAATTACTGGGCCAGGTGTAATTACAGGGCATCTGTACAATTATAGATGCCAAATACCATGCCGGCCCCAGAGAACACAGTTATGAAAGAGTCCAGGTTGCCTCCTTTGAGGAGTTCATAGTAGGTGGGAAGGATAGAATAGCCCTGCATATTCAGAGAGAGAGGTGGGGGAAGATACTGGAAAATCATGGAACAGGATTGCAAATTGAACCTCAGAGAAGGGATGATGCTCAAGAACAGATTCCCAAGAGAGGTGGTGCCCAGTGAGTAGGAGTGTGCCAGGCAGACAAGGAGAAAGGCTACATCAGGCAGAAGAAATGATTCATGAAGCTCTATAGGTGGCAAACCTTCCCTTGTCCTAGGAGCTGCAGGCAAGACAGGAGGATGGATGGGCATCCACAGGCTCCTTGAATTTGGACTCAGCACCAAGGCAGCAATGCCACACAATTGCCCAACCCCATAGCAGTCCCAGCCAGTCTGCCTGGATCTGTCCATGGAGGCTGGAAGCACTTGGATTTGTTTTAGTTTATAACATTTAGGAGGTAAGAAACATGGAGGGGGAGGAAAATTTGTGCAGACCAGTAAAAATATGCCCTGGCCTTCTGCCTGTCTGTGGACTGGTGGTTGGGAACTGTTGCGCCAAAGGATCTCTAACATTCCATGAAGCTAATGTTCCAGCCTTCCTGGTCTGTAAGCTGCAGTGCTAAGTCCTTTTCTCCAAAATGTCATGGTGAAACCATGCCAAACAATGTGGGAGAATAGAGTGTGTATCCTCCACATGCCTCCTCAGGACCCAGACAGCAGAAACCTAGTCTCCTCCCTTGGGGCCCGGTCATCCAACGGGGAAAGCAAGGGGCTGTCTTGGTTCCTAAAAAGCAGCTGAGAAGACATGCCAGGCAGTGGGTGGCTTCACCTCCACAGTATGAGCCCTGGCTGTTCAGTGGTCCCAAGCAGCTGGGCTCTGGTCCAAAGGCACCCACTCACCTCCACCCTTAGCTACTAGCATGGCCACCAGATGTTATGAATCTTTCAATTCCATCCCGTGTGTCACCACAAATTGCATTTCTCAAAAGTGTGTCTTGAATGCCCCCAATGTCTAAATTACTATGGGTTGTGAAGGGTGATGAAGATGATGGAAAGAAGAGCCTATGGGAGTGTTAGGGGCAACCCATTCTCTGTAAGAGTCTTTGAGAAGGTGAGCTGAGGCCCCTGGGTCTGCGAGAGTACAGCCTTCCCAGGAAAAAATGGAAGCCAAAGACCAGCTGAAGGCCCACTCAAGCTCGACTCAGCTCAGGGTCAAGAATACAGTTGGCATGACACTTATCTCAGCCCCCAGGGCTTTGTCCATATCACTTATGCAGCAGGACTACCTTTTCCTCTCTATACCCATCTACCTTTCCAAGGCTAGCTCTTCTCCTGTTTCCTCCAACCTCTGAGACTCCAGTATGGCTCTTTCCACAGTGCCAGTTTTGCTAAATTATTGGGATAGCATGCCAGCTCCTCCCTAGGAGCTCTCTGATCCCTGACACCCACCCGCTTTATGCCCAGTACCAACACCTACCAGTGGTGCCCAGTGATGATTCAGGTGAACCAATAGCTAAGCTCTGCCAGAGCCCAGCTCACCACTGAGGATTGAAGCAAACTGAGGTTGTGTTGTTTCATCGTTTGTTTCTTGGAATCCCAGAAGGGTGGAAACTGAAGGAGCCCTTAGAAACGATCTGTAGCACTTAGTGTTACTTGGAGACAACTAGGGCCTCAGTATAGGGAAGAGAGACAGAGGAACAGTGCCGGAGTGTGGAGCATCAGACCGGGTCTTGATCCTAATGGTTGTCATTCAAAATGACAAAACTTCACTCACTCCCATCTTCATTTTTTCTTATCTGTGAAAGTGGGTATTAATTCTTATAGGTGCTGGAACTGTATAAGGAAGAATCAGTCACTCAAATATACCCTGAGACCAGCACTGCTAAGACTAGATGTTTTATTTCCCTCCTTCTGCCATGATATTGTTTGCATAATAGTGATCATATGGTATAAATAAAGTTGAATATATTGATTTTCTCATTATCATTTCCTTAAAGGTCTGTAATTACAGAAATGATTTCCTCTTTATGCCAGGAGTTGTTCAGGAGATGAACATAAATCCCAAAGTAGTTGGAGTTTTTTTTTTGTTTCAGCCTTTGTTATTCATATTTAGTTTTATTGTGTTGTGGTCAGAGAATACGCTTTGCACAGTTCTGACTGTGAGGATTTCATTTTGAGGCATTATTTTGTGGCATAAGATGTGATCATTTTTAATGTGGAATAAATACTTGAAAAGGAGGTGCATTCCTCCTTTTCAAGTATTTACTGGCATGCCATCCCAATAATTTAGCAAAACTGGCACTGTGGCACGTATAAGGCGTGAGACTTATATGTCTCATAATCCTCCTTTATTTACTATGTTACCCAAATGCCCTTTGCTCTGGTTTTTGTAGATTTGATTGGTCAAATCCTGAGGTGGGAGTGCTAAATCTCCCAACATGCCATGCTCTCATCAATTTCTCCTTGCGCATTTAGCACATTTTGCTGTATAAAGTCTGGCGACAGTATGTTGATAGGTGCATAAAGGTTTGAGAGTATGGAAGCAGGAGTGTTCTGTAGTATTTAACAGGTGATCTGTTGTGCTCTCCAATTATTTGGTGGGTATTGTGATTTCTGCTCTTTTTTCTTACTTCTTTGACATTCTCCAACTTTTAAGACCACTACACCTTAAGTGTGTCTTTTGTGATTGGCATACAGTTGTAGTCCTTTAGAATAGTTTAGTTATCAGACAGCTGTAAGAGAGAGTCACACTTCATTGGTGTAGCTCACAAGATGCCCTTCGGGGCTTCAGTTCATGTTCCTTATAGTTTCCTTTGTCCTCTGCCTTGAATCCTTTCCCTTGTCCACATGGGCTTCCAGTTGGTATAAAGAGAAGAGAGGCTATCTGGTGAAGATGGCTCATACCTTGGGTCTATTTTGGAGGCTTGTCCAGATTTTTGAAAAACTAAAGGCAATACCCGGATGAAATCATTATCCGAAGGCATTATCCTTGCACATCCCCCTCACATATCCAAGGAGCACATTTTCACTACAAAAGCCAAACTCTCGGATGCTTTTGGTGCCTGGAGGAGAGATGAGCCCAATGTGAGCTGCTGAAGGCACCAGAGTCTACCTCACGGTTGGAGGGGAGCCCGGAAGCTCGCTGGCTTGATGTACAGCCCTTGAGGTGACTCCATCTGATGCGGGATGTCTCAGACAGAGAATGGAGGTCATGCAGAGTTATGTCAGCTCATTCAAGTAAGCCTAGGAGGGTCCCTGATGAAACACCCCAGTCTTGATAGATAAACAATGTCTTTTGGAGTTAGGTTCTTTCCAAGAAGGGGAATGGAATCCCTGCCAGATTTCCTTGAGCTTCCATGACTCTTATTCACCTGCTGAAGAGCTTCCCTGAACCCAGGGGCTGGGTAGATGCTGTGTGCTTCCAGGAACCCAGGGTCTATTTGTGACTTCCATGTGCCCCAGGCCCTGTTATTTCTTTGGACCGTTTCCTCCGTACATCTAAACCTAACCCTAAACATACATATGTATGTATTACGTTTTCCAACTGTGTTGGTATGAAGTGTAATATGATTAATGATCAGGCATTATGATTCTGATATTTTTTCTTTTGATTTTAAAAGTAAGAAAAATGATGAGATTTTTGGCGAGACTTTAGAATTCTCCCAAACCCTTGGAAGTCTTCCAAGCCCTAGGCACCATCTTCTGTGCCTAACAGATAAGCGGGCCTGGCAGAAACCAGGGTCATATGGACTGTGTGCTGTGGCTTTAACTTAAAGGTGCTGTCTTCTGAGGTGGAGAGCTCAAACTAAGACAAAGTTTGATAGGTCAGTCAGACAGTTGGAGCACAAATGGTCTCAAAGCCACTCACGCCCCTCCATCTGCGAAGGCACTAAGCCGGCCAGCCCTTGAACAGGCCTGTGGTGGTGGGTGCTGGATCGCCCTTAAGGTTTCTGACCACAAACAACCAGAAGGAGGAAAGGGCTCCACATAGATGTTGAGAAAAGAAGAATTTTGTTATGAACCACAGAGCCAGGCACTGAGGGAGAGAGCGAGCAAAATTAGACTCCCTGGAACAATTTGCTGCCAGAGGGAGTTCAGACGCCTCCCAAAAGGAGGCAATTGTCTTTATCAGAGGTGTCACCACTCTCAGAATTAGGTCTAATTCTGGTTCTTTAAACAGACTCTCTTTAATTCGATACTACTGCTATTACCCCTGATAATTCCTGGGGTAAAAGGGCTGTCCTCTACATTATAGGGTATTTAGAAATATTCCTGGCCTCTACTCAGTAGAGGCCAGTAGCAACCCCCTGTCTAGGATGTGACAAGAAAACATGGCTCCAGACATGGCTAAAGTCCTCACAGTTGAGAAGTGACTCAAGAGGAAGATAATCAATAGGAAGATAAGCAATTGGAAGGCATTTCAGAACACCAAGGAGCCCAAGTCACTGGAGACCCTAAATGTTATATAATTCCTAAGTATCACCACAGCCTCCTGCTACAGGCTTCCCCCCTGCCTCCCTGCCCCTCCTTGCCCTTCCATCCTTCCTTCTCCTCCCTCCCCTTCTCTCTTTCAAATGAGGTCTATACAGATCTTCCTGGCCCCACAGTATTTTTTTCTGGAACCAGACAGACACCAATTTTGCACACTACTGGTCATTTGCTTCAAAGGGGAGAGGTTCTCAGATCCTTCCCCCTACCCTCATTTTTTTTTATTGGTGCATTAGAGTTGTACATATCGATGGGATTTGTTGTTATATATTCATACACACAGTATTGTCGTTTTTCCTGGCGACTTAAACACTCAGAACTTTTGCCTACCCACGGACGCCATTTTTTGGGATGCTCACGACTAAAACACTCAGGGGTCACTCCAGGGGAACTGGGCTAATTGGGCTGCGCAAAATAGCCACACAAGAGACAGAAATACCTTTTTCTTTGGGGATGCTGTGACGGCTTCTCTGACCTTAAAGGTGGGTGTGTGGGGGAGAGAGAGAGAGAGAGAGAGAGAGAGAGAGAGAGAGAGAGAGCGCCCGCACGTGCTGACCCCTTTTATTGAGGAGAAGCTATTCAAATAAGGCAAGGGGTCAGGTTTCAGGGGGCTGAGTCTAGCTTCATGATGTCCACTGTCAGTAGGTTGACTGACATCTGGGCACAGTAAGAGAAGGGGACACACAAAAGGCATGTCCATGGAACATTCTATCCCAAACAGGACAAGGGGTAATATTATAAAGGAACAGGTGAGCATAGCTTCACCCATGGGGATGTGGGAAGGCATGCCCATGCACGAAGACAGGGTCACTTGCATCCTAAAGATCCGGGCAATCGTCAGAGTGATCAACAATGCCGCACCAGTCAGAAGGGGAGACAGACACAGTCACGTGTTAGTTTGGCCTCCCACACAATATAACAATATAATTTAACTAATATCATTCCCCAGCATTTTCCCCTCCCTCCCTCCCATCATTTGGTACCTTTCCTCTACTGACCTCCCTTGGATTTTTAGAAGATCCACCTCTAACCTTTCTTTTCCTCTTTCTCTAGCTTCCACATAAAAGAGAAAACATGCAATCTTTGACCTTCTGAGTTTGACTTATTTCACTTAACATGATGGTCTCTAGTTCCATCCATTTTTATACAAATGCCATAATTTTATTTTTTCTTTATGGATGAATAAAACTATATATATGCAATTTTATTTATCCATTCATGCATCCATAGACACCTAGACTTGTTCCATAGTTTGGCTATTGTGAATTGTGCTGCTATAAACATGAGTGTGCATGTATCACTGTAGTAAGATGCCTTTAATTCTTCTTGGTCAATACCGAGAAGTGGTGTAGCTGGGTCATACAGTGGTTCCATGTCTAGAATTTTGAGGAATCTCTATGCTGATTTCCATAGCGGTTGTACTAATTTACAGTCCCACCAACAGTGTAAAAGTGTTCTTTTTTCCTCCACATCCTCTCCAGCACTTATTATTATTTATATTATTGAAGAATGCCATTCTGACTGGTGTGAGATGAAATCTCAGTATGAGTTTTGATTTGTATTCCCTAATTGCTAGTGATATTGAATATTTTTCATGTATTTGTTGGCCACTCGTATTTCTTCTTTTGAGAAGTGCCTGTTTAGTTCATTTTCCCATTTATTAATTGGGTTTTTTGATTTTTTGGTATCTCATGGTGGTTTAATTTGCATGATATGAGATGGGGAGAATCTTTTCATGTGCTTATTTGCCATCTGTATCTGGTGAAGTGTTTGTTGAGGTCTTTTGACCATTTTTCGAATTGGGTTATTTTCTAATTGTTAAATTTTATATTTTGGATAATAGTCCTTTATCAGATAGCTTTAATAAAATGGTCTCCAATGAGTGGCTTGTCTTCTCATTTGTCCAATGGTGTCTTTGACAGGGCAGAAATTTTTAATTTTAACAAAGCCCAGTTTATCAAGTGTTTCTTTAATGGATTGCATCTTTGGTGTTGTATTTAAAAAGTCATCACTGAATGTAGATCTTTCTCTTGTGTTCTTCTAGGAGTTTCATAGTTGTGCATCTTACATTCAGGTCTATGATCCACTTTGAAGGTGATTCCAGTACTCTTGGTTGAAAATACCATCTGTGCTCCATTGTATTACCTTTTCTCCTTGTTGAAGGTCAGTTGACTCTGTCCATGAGGGTCTCAATCTGAGCTCTCTATTTTGTTCCATTGATCTATCTATCCATTCTTACACCAGCACCACACTTCTGGATTATTGTAGGTTTCAGCAAGTCTGAAAGCCTTTGTTCTTTTCCTTCAATATTCTTTTATTGAAGAATATTCAAAAATAGGCCTTTTGCCATTCCATGTGTACTGCAGAATCATGTGCCTTCTGGATAGAAAATAGCTTGCTGGGATTTCTACTGGGATTGTGCTGAGTCTATATAGATAGGAAGATATCTTGACAATATTGTCTCCTTATTTATGGAAATCCATGTCCTCCTTCTATCACTCTATTTCCTTGCTCTTTTTCTTGGCATTCCAGGAAAGCTTCTCAAAATCCTTCCCATCATTGACCTGGTTTTCTGCAGCATCAATTTCCTCTTTCTTGTTCTTATTAAGATTTTGATTCTGCTCTAGTTTCCCTCTCACCCAACTCCTCTTTACTCTTCAACCCTTGTTCTTCTTCCTTTTCCTTTTAGTCTACTATTTCTTCCTCTCATCCTTTTAACTTTTAGCTCCTTTTCCATTGATTTCACACTCTCTTGAATTATTTAAGAATGCCAAACAATTATTGCTCAATATTTCATCTGTTTCTTCTACTAAATATTTCACAAAAGTATACATGTCATCTACATCTTGATGGTGGTGCTTTGTTTTGGTTTGTGCTGGTTTTTTTTCAACTTCTTGGAATAAATCTAGATGACCTTTGCCCAGGGCAAACCAATGAGTGGATGGTTCTTCGTTCAGATCAGATCTTCTTGGTTGCTGCCCAAGTCCTGCTACTTGCTCTCAAACTGGAGACTGACTGGCACTAATTTACACAATCAATTCATAGTAGTAAAGGAGGCAGGGCTGTACTAGCAGGGCAAGTGTGCATCTCAGGGACTTGCTCAGTGTTTGGGGAAGCTGATTGCTACTTCTGTTTTCCTGTTAGGTCTGGTCTTCACACCATGCTTCAACCCCAACTTCCTTGCATGGATCAGATCATTGCCTACTGCTAAGCTTTGAATGTGTCTCATCCAAAATTCATGTTGACACTTAATCCCCATCATGGTAGTATCAAGAGGTGGGATCACTTGGGAAGTGGTTAAGTCACAATGACTACCCTTGTGAATGAAGAACAAACTCCATATCTTTCTATGAGATGACACTGCCACTCAAAATCTGAGGGTGCAGAGGTAGGGTCTGTAGCTCTCTTCTACTCACTTCCCCAAAGGGGTGCTCTTTCCCAGGAGGCACTAGGACAGACTGGTCTGGCTGCTATCTTCCAACGTTTGATCTTTCTGAGCTTCCTAGATTTTTTTTTTTTTTTTTTTTTTGGTATGGGATGGATTCGCATCTGAATTGTCAGTGATTCTGCACATTTCCTATGTCCACATCTAATATTTTGGTTGTTTCAGTGAGAACCTCAGGGCAATGTGAGTTGATGAGCTGTGATCATATCATTATCTTTCTCAAACCCAGTTGGTCTGTCCACCTGTGCGCACATCTAGTTAACTATCCAGGAGCATCAGATTTAAATAAATTGGGGCCACTCATTCTTCTATTTCCTTCTAACCCAGCTCACTTGGTCTCATGCCTCCTTTCCCATATTGGAAACCTGACCTTATAGTTCTAGATAGGTTTTCACATGTCTAAGGAGTATCTGATATTATATTTCTGTATCACTGGCAACCTTGGAAGTGCCAAACCAAATGAATTGAAACCAAGAGGTATGGCTGGACAGAAGACATTTCCCTAGAGAAGAAAAGACACAGCCCTGTCAGACTTCTGGCTCCATTACTCATAGGCTGGGCTGTCCTGGGAAACAGACTTTCTAGGAGGATCCCCAATTTTTCTCCTCACTACTTGAAAGCATGGAATCTCCAAGATCTTATTCACTAGGATTTTGCTGTGAGCCAGGCTTTGCTGAGGAAGAGACAAGAGACAATGTGGCTCAGATTTCAGGTTAAAGAGGCAAGAAACACTTGTACTGGGGTGAGGTGCAGGGATGAATCAGGAAGGGTGTCCTTTTTTCTGGTGATTATCTGAGGTGACAAACAGAATATCCAAAAGTCTGACATGTCCTAATGGCTACTGCTCACTCACATTACCATTCCAATTCCCAGCCCAAAAGGAGTTTGAACAACTGGTGCAGTGACATCCGGGTTCCACTAGGCGGCCACGGGCTCCCTCTGAACTCCAGGCTTTGATCAGAATTCCTCCTCATGTAACCGGAGACCCATTTCTTAATTCCTCTGCTCCCTGGAGAAGATGGGATGGAACTATTATGAAAGGAACTCTAAATAGAATAAAGAAACACACACACACACACACACTTCATGGAACCAAGGCAGAAAAGCTGGGGCTGGGCACTGGGATTTCTTACTTGAAAGCCAGTAGTTGGGGTTGGAGGAAAGGCATGAGTCTTGGGTTAAGGTCTATCTTTGGTTAGGGTAAGAATCAATGGATAGTCATGGATCCACATGAGGTCAAGGTCAAGGTTCTGTTTGAGGTCAGGGTTGGAGTTTACTGTGTCTCTGGGAAGCAGAATGACTATAAACTCACCTAAGGAAGGAATCCGTGACAATTTCAGCTCTGCTGTCTAAGGGGAAAACCAGGGTTGATTTTTTTTCTGGAGATGAAAAGCTCCTAGTGAGACTTAGAAGGAGACACCTGGCAAGGTGGAGCAAGCCTGAGGGTCTAAACAGAATGGCTGGACAAAATTAAATGAAATGATAGTAAAGAGTGTCAGAATAGCAACGTCCCCAAGTGAGGGTGCCTCTTCATCAGGATCCAGCTCATCACCTGACACAGTAATCTTCCTCCTAGGTAAGAGGGTGAAAGACACCTGAGCTCCCAGCTGTCCCCCCTGCCCTGTGGGGTAAGAGGACTCTTGCTGAGTCTGGCCAAGGTCACCTCTCCACACATTCCTGGCCCTGAGTGCCCCGGGCCCTGTGTCTGCACTTAGGACTGCCAGGCAGGGGCTGGCGCCAGGCGGGGTGGATACAACCTGGAAATAGGGAGCGGCCGTGGAAACAATGTGCATCTGGCACATGCCTGCCGGCCACTCCCAGGCCAGAGATGGGCTGGTCTGTCCCTGGGGAAGCTGGAACCTTGGGAAAGAGAGCAGCAAGGGCTCAGAGTCACCTTCTCCAGGAGGTCTCACCAGCCACCCAATCTGGTAGGAGCCTCCTGCAGGAGTCTCAAGCCCCGGCCACTGTGTGATCTGGCACTTTTTAGCATGTCTGTGGTATGCATTTTATTTCAGCATTCCCTGAAAAGCATTGCCCCTCATCCCCACTCCCCTTCCTAGGGTATCCTGCACTAACCAGCCCTCTCTGACCTTCTTGAGGGGGTGTCTTCATCAGCTGGTAGAAGGCTGTCTAAAACGAGTCCCCTTCAGTCAGCATATGACTCTCAGAAGGTTCTTTTCCATCAATATGGGGAAGGGGCTTCTTGAGGAAATGCCTTAGGCAGCCATCTGGAAGTTTCTGAGGAAATACTATACCTTTATATCTGTCTAGGGACTCCTGCCCTCAGGGGTCTCCATCATGTGGTTAATCATTGAGGTGTGGGATCCCTCAGGGCATGGCCACACTACATGGGATCATGCCTCTCCCAGTGGTGTGGATTCACTGAGGTGATATCCCCAGTAGTGAGGGGCCCTCCAAGGGTCATGACCTTCTGCAGATTGGGCAGCTCCTGCCCATTCCTGAACAAGAACAGTCAAACAAAGCAGAGGTGTCAACCAAGAAGCTGAATCAGGCTGGAATGGACAACCCGAATACACTGCCAGTCTGTGCCCAGGCAGATTTTAAAAGAGAAATGATGACAGACGCAGTGGTGCTCATGGAACAGGTGATTAAGGGAGCCGTGATACCTGCTGCCGGCGTCAGTGATGGTGTGAAGGTGGTACTGGGGATGGCATTGTTGCTCTCACTAGCTGTTGTGATGGTAGCAGGATTATGGTGATAGTGACTTAGTGGCAGTGATGGTGGTGGTGGGAACAAGACAGACAGTGGCCACAGTGACAGATGGCCTTGGTGGTAGAGAGGCTGGGTGCCACCTGCTGGACATCTGCTTTAAGAGGAAGGGGTCCTAGGGCAAGGGGAGGAGAGAGTTGGGGGAAAGGAGGAGAAAGAGAGCTAACTACCCATAACATCTGGAGGAACATCTGAATCATAGTCAGGGGGGAAACCAAGGCTACATGCAGAGCTGTATTTGAGTTAGAATCCAAGGCTGTGGAGCATCACAAGGAGTAGGTGGCCTCAGGAGTCTGCACCCCTCCAGAAAGGCCAGGGGAAACTGGAGCCTGCAGGGTGGCTCCTGCCTTCGTAGGAACCAACTGGGGGCAGATCTGTGAACCTTTCACCCTCTCAACCTCTGTTTCCAACTTAGGGTGAAGGTGGGGCTGTGGAGGGACGTCAGAATCAGCTGGCGGATGTTAAAAATATAAGCACACCCCTCTCTCCGCGTGTCCTGGGTATTCTGACTCAGTTTGTCCAGGGTGGGGCCTAGGCATATGTATTTTTACTAAGCTCCCAAGGTGATTCTGATACAAACATTCTCCCTCTCTCTCTCCCTCTCCCAGCACGCACGCATCAAGATCCAGGACCGGATGCTATATTCAGCAACCTACCTCTGCCCCTGGGAGTATTTATAGTAGAAGGAATTCATGTTTCCATATCATCATATCTTCGCCTGCCCCACCCAGAGGGTCTTGGGCACTGCAGCTGATTGGATGATTTGAGGGCCAAGCAGTGGGGCCCAGGGCTGCAGCAGGGGTACAGTAAAGACCGGATATCAGTGCCCAAGAGGAAGGGGGAGGTGTGGGTGCCCAGTGTTTCTGCCCAGAGTGCCTCTGCACAGATCCCCTGGATGCCCTTGACAGGGACCTCACGACAGGGGGTGCTGGAGGTCCAGAAGAGAGGATAAGAGGAGCTTCAGGGAGAACTGAGGGTCAGCCTTCAAAAGGCTGTGCCTTTGGCTTCTGGGGCCTTCCACCCCATTCCCTGGGTGAACCCCACTCTATCTTCTAGGCCTACCCTTTGCATCCACAAAGCCCTCCCCAGCCCCGAGGACCACAGAGCCCTCTTCTTTGCTAGACTCACAGCCTGTGCTCTTTGGGTCTGGTATTAGACAACCTAGTTCTAACTGCTTTTCTATAGCACCTTCCCAGCTTATTCTGTTCCCAACTGATTTGCAAGCTCTGGGAAGGTGACCAGAGCACCTCTTCTGACTTTCTCCAGCCTCCAGCTACCAGTGAGCCACAGTAAGCCTGGAGGTGCATGCATCCAAACACATGCGCCTGATGCAGGGAGTGGGTTGAGGACCAGGGAGCAGTCAGGACCTTTTTGGTTCTATCCCAAACTCAGCCCCTTTCCTGGCTGCTCGGGGCCTAACCCCAAGGGACACATGTGGGGATAGCTTATGCCTGTTGCCTCTCCCTCTTCTTCAGGTCCTGGAGGGTTTGTCTCCTGGGTTCCAAGGTGGCACCTTGCAACAGAAAGTCCCCTGCCCCAATGCCCTACACAGTTCAGGCTGCAGAAAGAGAAGGGGAAACCAGAGGCTCCTCTGAGAGGCTGAGGGTCCTGTTCGCTCCCCTTGAGGCTCCATGGGAAGGTCAGCTCAGGACACAGGCCCTGAGAAACAGGGAAGAAGGTTGGAAAATCAGGTGGAGGGAGGGCCTTGAACCCATCAGAGGAAACTTCCTGAAGGGGGAGGAGAGTGAGAAGGACCTTGGGAATGGAGCCCAAGGACAGGAATGGCTCACTTGGAACCCAGAGAGGCCCTGAGGTAAAGGAAGGGGGGTGGCCTGCATCTGGAGGTGCCGGCGGGGGGAGTGCTGGGAGGATGGTTTGTCACATGGAGGGAAGGTGTGGGAGGTTCAGGTTCTCAGAGAATTGCTGGGCCCTCTATCTGGGGGAGAGGGGGAGGGGAGGGTTGAGGATCGGAAGCAGTCGAGATACCAATGGTGACTTTTTTTGAAGACCCCTTTGTAGCTCAGCTGGCCCTGCAACTTGTGGCCCCACAGTCACCCAAGCGAGGCCAGAACTCTTCTGGTGCGAGCAGAAGCCACTGGGGCAGCTCTACCTCCCAGCACAGGGGTCTGAAGGATTTCAAACCCTCAGCCCCTAGATCCTAACCCTCCCTTGCAGAGAACTGTGTGTGTGTACACTTAGGAATGAAGGGCATCGATCATGGGGATGGGAAAGGGAGTCCCTGCCTTTACCCAGGACAAGCAGAGTGGGGCTGGTGGACACTGCTCCATTCAAATCAGAAGATGAGAGAAGAAACCTCCAAACCTCCTAAACCTTGTTCCATAAGCAATCCCGTCCCTGGGGATGACACCTCAGGGCTCCATGGAGTGTGTGTGGGTTGTAGGAAAGCTGATCCCTCCCTAAAGCCTGACCCATCCTCTCACTGCACTGGGAATCTTCACAAGGGCTCAGCCAATTCATCTTATGATCCTCCTCACTCCTTCTCTTTCCCTCTCAGGACCTACTCCCCTGCACTGAAGGTGTCCCCTCATGGAGGAGGTGCGTAGAGAAATAATAGCATATGTGCACACGACGCTGTGCGAAGATTCATAGACAGACGCTGAGCAGCTTTCTTCGTCATAGCCCCAAACTGCTAACATCAGCATGGGCCTGGAGAAGCACATTCTGGTCTATCCTTCCAGGGGAATACTAGTCAGCAATGGCGAGGAGGGAGCGACTGATTCATGCAACAACTTGAATGAATTCCCGAGTATTCTGAGTGAAGAAATCCACGCCCCAAAGAGTACATGCTGTGTCTCCATTTATATAAAGCTTTGGAAAATGCAAACTATAGTGACAGAAAACAAGGGACAGAGAAGGGACTTGGAGGGGCGGGAGGGAGGGATTATTAAGAGGCAGGAGGAAACTTTTGTCCTTCATCTTGATTGTGTCCACAGGTGCACACAGGAACTCCCATCATACTGCATCTTGAGGAGGCGCTGCTCATTAGACATGGGTTATACCTCAATAAAGCTGTACCCAAAATAAGGGAATGGGAACCATTCTCATGATGGTGACACACTGGAAAGAAAAGTACTGAGGGGCCAACCACAGGAATGAATGAGGCCACCACTTCCCAGTAGGAGTCCAGATATTTGCCTTTCCCTGTAGACAGTGGGGATGGATAGAACCTCCATCCCCAGCACCTTGTGCAGGTTCCTGGTGTAGGAGGAAGGCATACGTCATCTCTGTGATGACAGAGATGGGGGCTGGAGGGGACACTGGGGTAGTCCTAGCTGGAGAGGAATGGATTCATCCTCGAAAGCTGGAGGGAAGTGGAAGCCCAGAGCCATCTCTACAGCTACAGTGTGACAGATACTTCAATAGGAGAAACGCAGGGTTCCTGGGGGGTCGCAGAGGAACACGGCTGCCTGACTCACCTGGTGGGGTGGGCAGTCCAGGGAGGCTTCCTGGATGGGTGGTGTCTAGATGGACATGTAAGTCAGGGGCAGCCAGGCACTGCCGCTGGGGTGGGGAAGAGTGTGTCAGGTGTAGGGAGGGCTTTGCCATGTCTGTAGGGAGCCCCTGCCCTGCACTGGGTACTGAGATGGACTTGAGTCGTGAGCAAGGTCTCGGCCATCTCAAGTGTCCCAAGGATCCATGTGCCTACCATGGTCTTAGCAGATCAAAAGGAGGGACAAGGATGTGTGGGTTTGTAGGCACCCCTATCCTCCTCTTGCTGTCCCCTCACTGGGGAGAGAGAGGCTGTGACTTGGGGAGGGCTGACAGGTGGGCTTCCTCCAACTTGTGTTATGAGGTCCCACCTGAAACCCGAAACCTCTGCCGTGCTCAGGTCAGCCTGGGTGTAAACAAGGCCAGCCAGGGCGGGGAGCATTGTTTGTGGAGGGATGTCAACTTGAACGGCCTGAGCTGGCCCCTCTGGTCCCTGGGGACAACAGGAATGAAGCAGAGAGGATGCAGATTGTGCTGGGCCCTTCCGGACAGGCCAGCTGTGATCCCCACCCAAGGGGTGGCCTTGGGAGGCACAGCCAAACCTTCCTTGTAGGCTTGGGGTGAGCCAGAGACACAACCCCTGCCCTGGCGGGACCCCGCCTCGTGTGTGGCCACAGCATCCCCAGCACGCGGCCTGCCTGGGGCCCGCCTCAGCCTGGCTTTTGTAGGGTGCAGCCTTTCAGCAAGGCAGACCCTGCCACCCAGCCTGAGGATTCAATGTCCTCAGCACTCAGTGACGGGGGCTCCAGGGACCAGCTGTCCATGGACAAGAGATCCTACTTGATGGCTTTGTCTTGACCTGCCGTGACCTTGCCCTTTCCTCTGGATGCACCGTTGTTCCCACATCACACTTCCTTCCTTACAGCATACCCTCCTTGCCAGACACTCCCTAAAGCCACCTTCTGTCCACCCTGCTCCCTGCTCCCATGGAATGGCGCAGCTCTTTGTCCGCTACCAGCTCAATCCAAGCCCTAGCCCCAGCCACATCCCATGTGACCTGGACCCTTCCCTAGCTGGAGCACCTCTTCATATCCTGGGTTGAGTTTCTAAACCGGTGTCTGTCTGCTGCGCCCATTAGAGTTGCAACATTCTAAAGGGACTCTGTCCCGCTTTTTCTCCGGGGATGACTGTTTTTGGTTGTATTAACCTCTGAGCTCCAGGGAAGATGGTCCCAGGGACTGTAGCTGTAGAGATGGCTCTGGGCTTCCACTTCCCTCCAGCTTTCAAAGGTGAATCCATTCCTCTCCAGCTAGAACTTCCCCGGTGTCCCCTCCAGCCCCCATCTCACTGGAAGCGCAGCATGAAGGAAAGGTCAGCTGCCCTGTTCTGGGGAGGAGGCAGCATCATTTCTTTCTGTGGCAATTCTACCAGTGCCTACAAGCAGCGTGTTCCAGACCCCAGGTCCTTTTGATAAGAATGATTCCATTCATGATTGACAGCCCGCAACCATGGGAGGGAAGAATGGGTTCATGTCTGTGCCATGATCTTGAAGAACAGGGTGAGAAAAGGAAATCGCATGGTTACCACCTCACCCCCTATTCCAGGGACTCCGAGACCTTAGATGAAAGAGCCCATCTGAGCTGGGTGCAGTGGCGCATGCCTGTAATCCCAGTGGCTCCAGAGGCTGAGGCAGGAGGATCACAAGTTCAAAGCCAGCCTCAGAAAAAGCAAGGCACTAAGCAATTCAGTAAGACCCTGTCTCTAAATAAAATCCAAAATAGGGCTGGGGATGTGGCTCAGTGTTCGAGTGTCCCTGAGTTCAATCCCTGGTAACAAAACAAAAAAAAAAAAGAATCCATCTGAATCCAAGCTAGGATTTCACCTGGGCAGGACAAGGGATGGCTGCTGGTTTTTGCTGGTAGAAATCACGTGAGGTTGCCACTTGAAATCAACCTCTCTCCTCCTGCAGCTTCTTCCTTTGTGTTCTGGGGGGCCCATGATACATGGTAACCTTTGCTGCCCCTTCTCAGATGCCTTCAGGGTGCAGACCAGGAAGGGAACAAATACAAAGACTATCTATTTTTGCAGACCCAAGCTGAGGCTGCGTGTGGCGAGAGCAAGCAGGGTCCAGGAGGCAATCCATTTGAAAAGCAAAGTGTTTTGGAAAGTCTGGCATGCGGGGTGGAGATACAGGTCATCGAGTCTAAACTCCTGTCTGACAGAGGAGGAGGAGACTGAGTTATGCCCGTCCTGATCTGGGGTTTCTGAGAGCAAGGCTCCGGAGTCCCTACAGTGAATCCAGGTCCGAGCGTCAGAGACAGTCCTGGGGTTCCCAAGCACGTGCACACACAGCTGATTCACTGAGCCCTCCATGGGCTTTAAAATTGTGCGAGTGATGTGAGATGCACCAATGGTGTATTTACACTTACAGTGAGGCCAGCACACCTCAAATGTCCAGTGAAGTCTGAGAAATCACGGCAAGGTATAGATAGAGGCCACCTCCGGCCCCGGGGGCTTTCCCTCTGAAGTAGAGAGAGGGGGCTTAAACCCCTCAGTTAGATTTGGGGGGAACCTAGGAGATGGATAGAATGAGAGAAGGTTTGAGGAAGATCAGAGTGGGCTCCACAGAAGGGAACCCCTGGACCCCAACCACTGTCCCCCAATGGATGGTAGCCCAGGTTCTGGGGCCGAGAGGTGGGAAAGGGCCACCCCGCTCCATGGCACTCAGCTGGTTACAGGAGGGAGGAGGCTGGCAGCTGGGGAAGTCTTGGATCAAGTTTTTTCCACTGGTGAATCAGAGGAGAGTGGTAACAGGAGCCAGGCTGGCCTGACCCCAGCCACCTCTGTGAGTCATAGTTGAGGTCCCTGTGCTAATCTTAACCCCTCTGAGAGGACTTGTTGGGACTTGCCACCAAGTCTTGACCACCAAAATACTCTTGGAGCTGACGTGGCCCTGGAAAGGCCTAGCCCATCAGGGCAGAGGCCAGAGAAGGGAGGCATGGGAGAGGAGGGTGGGTCTGGGAATCAGGCTCTGCTCCCAGGTCACCTGTGACCTTGAGCAAGTCACAGTGAATGTTCAAGAGGCACCTCGAGGTTTCTCCAGCTCAGGCATTCTCCCAAACATGGGACCAGCCAGGGACCCAGAGGGAAGGTACCAGGCCTAGAGAGAGCAGGAGGCCCTCAGGCCAGGTCTGGCCTTGCCCTCAGCCCATAAGTTGTTCATCAGGGACCTGGCCTTTGAGGATGGGCAGCAAGTGACAAGAACTTGGGTTCTGGGGTCAACTGTACCCTAAATTTGTTGTTGCGTGAATTTGAAAAGTAGAGGGTTTTGGATAATAACAGTTCTTTTCTTAGGGAGTATTGGGAGGATTCAATAAGGCAGTACATATGGAGTTCTTAGGTCAAGACCTGGCACATAGTAAATGCTCAGTAAATCTCAGGTACTATGGTTACCAGCCACTGCCTCTGGGCCTCAATTATATCCTTCTGTATAAAACACAGGAGGGCAAGAATACTTTTTAAGTGCCTTCTCTAGCTGTCCTTTTCTTGAATTGGCTTCTTGATCCTACACCACCAATTCAGGGGTTGGATCTTGTAGGGATTGAAAAAGCCACCATCCGTGGAAAGATCTTCAGGGCTATAGAGATGCCACAGAGGGAATCCAAGTGAGCAAATGGGAGCTCTGGGAAGGCAGAGTGTGGGAGCAGAAGCCCAGCCATATTCTGACTCTCAAGATCTCAAGACAGAGAGGCTACAGCCGGAGTCCTGGATGGCTGGGAGGAAGCTTCTCCCCAGGGGAGGCCGATTCACAGGTTTCCACTGCATTCTGAGCAGAGGAACCTTCCTTCTGCCATCTCCCCCACAGGTGGCCTTTACATCCTGGTTTGAGCAACTACTATGTCAAATTAAGGTGGTTGGAAATGCTGTTCTTGGAGGAGGCAGGTGTGGCCATTCCTCTCCGTTCTTCCTGGCCTGATGGAGTCTGTAGTCTAGGTGTGCACGCCTGGGACAGAGGACCCAAGAGCCACGTAGCTGCAAGGACCTACAGGAGTCCTGTTTGGAGCATTGAACAGGCCGATTTAGGGATCCTTGCTGTCTACCAGGAAAACCAGAGCTGGGGCCTGATGTGGGGTGAGAATATGGAAGCCCAGGAGGGCTGGACCAACACCCCAGACTCCTACACAGGCCAGCAGGACCTCCTGCGGCTTTCAGACCCAATGCCAGGGTCCCATCCTCCCCATGCCCAGCAGGGCAGTCCCTGGAGAGAGCTCCAGAGAGAGCACAAACCCTCTAGGGGATAATTGGGGAACCTCAAGCTTCTGGGCAGCTCAAATGTACCCCTGCTCCTCTTGGGAAGATGAGGCCACACGAGGCCCTGGAAGAATCATGGGGCTTGGGCGGGGTGGGCCTGTGGAACTCCTGGGCCCCTCAAGGGAAGACAAGTCCATGAATCTGGGAAGCAGAGTGCACACCGGTGACACCATGAGCATCCTGTACGGTGTTGCCAAGGGCTGCAGACTGCAGATGGCCGGGGAGGGAGGAGTGGGAGAGAAGATCACAATTAAAAGCAGCCCCAGGACCCTCTCTATGCCTTGCCCTGATAGGAAGTCGGGAGGAGAGGGGTAGATGAAAGGGGGAGGACAGGCGGCAATCCCTTGACAGAGAGAGCTTTGACTCAGGTCAAGGGAACAGCTGTGAACGCCACAGGCACATCTGGCAGGGCTGGACTAAAGGAGGGCCGGCCTGCTGTGGGCAGGCAGCCAGGGACCTGGTGGACAGATAGGGCCCGTGTTTACTGTCCAGCTGAGGTGTTGCGACAGGAAGGCGGCTGGGGAGGAGGAGGCAGCTCAGGCGGAAACAATTTATCTGGGGCACGAGGAACAGCTGGGGAGGGAGGCCAGCTCGGTGGCCGCTTTCCAAGGCCAAGCGAGATGCGAGGAAGGGCTGTCTGGTGCCAAAGCAGCGGCTGTTACTGCCTCCTGCCTGCCCACTGGCCCAGCCGCCTCGCCTGCAGCCAGACCGGCTGCCCCGGCCCAGAGCAGAGCAGGACCCACTTCCGGGCTTCAGGTGGGGTTGCCCTTCTCAGGGGGCTACTCCCCCAGGCTTGCAGGTTTTGTCTGAGCTGACTGCACTGTGAGCAGCCACCGTGCGCCAGGCATGTCCCAGGCCTTCCCTCTGATGGCCCCGTGAGACAGGGTGTTCTCTACTTTCCAAAGGCAAAAATAGAGGTCATAAGTGATCGATCCAGGGCCACACAAAAAGTCAGGGATGTGGCAAGAACTCAAGCCCAAGTCTCCTATTTACAGAAGCACCCAGGGGTCCCTGGTCACAGGGAGGTGGGCTGACATCTCCCTTGCGGGACAACCTCCTCTGCCTAGCACAGGACCTCTCACTGCCACGCAGCTCCCAGCCCAGCCTCAAGAGGTCAGCAGACCCCACAAACACCCAGGGAACTATCCGACATGCCTGGCTGCCACCTGCCTCCCTCAGGCTCTGCACCCGCAACTGGAGCCAGGTCGGCAGCCTTGGAGCAAAGATTTCCTGAGCAGTCAGGTGAGAACCTGGTCTGGCAGGACTTCCCTGGACTCTCACCTCTTGGGTTGGATTTCCAAGAAGGCATGGAGCCTGGGACAGCAGTGAACCCTGGCTCTCCTCCCCACAGAGGCTGGGAGAAGGTGGGAGGAGGAAGGAGCTAAGTGGCCATCTCATTCTGCCCATTTTTGAGATGGGGATGAAGAGGCTTTGGGAGCCCTAGCACAGCAAGGGCAGACTTGACCTCATCTCTCATCTTCAAACCCATCAGTCAAAAACTAGGATGGAGGCACAGGTCCCATGACTCCTCATTCACTGGGGCAGGTGACAGTTCACAGTTAATTCTCAGGGAACATCATTCTCCTCTGGAGGGAAGTCCCTTCTCGTTTTGCTCCCTGAATGTCACCTCCTCCAGGTCATAGACTTTGTTCCTGTGCCTCATAACAGGGAAATGGAATGAACAAGAATGGAACTCTAGGATGTCCCTTAATAGGCCAGGCATGGTCATTTTCATGCTTGCAGCAATCCTAGGCAATAGGTGTGACCACTCCTTTTGTCAGATGAAGAAACTGAGGCTCAGAGAGTATGAGACTAACCTAAGGTTATACAAGAAGTCTTAGCTTAAATGAATAGGTACTGAATACCTGCTGTGTACTTGCATATAAGTAAGGTTAAGTGAAGTTAGACTGCAGTAACAAACATCCCCTAAATCTTAATAAGAGTTTATTTTCCTCTCAAAGTCTACAGTTGAATTCTTCAGGGCAATGCTCTTCCAACTACTACTTCTAAAAACTTCTTGTTTGTGGTTGCTTTGATCCAGGGTTCTCATCTCATCAGAAGACTTCTCATTCACTGGGGCAGGTGACAAGACAGTTCACAAATGCATTGGTCAGAACGAGCCATATGGTCCTGCTTACCTACAGTGGAGAGTGGGGGTGCAGGAGGAAACAGGAGGACAGGTGGAATGTTGGGCACTGTTGTTTCTAGAATAACTATGCTCGATGTCAGACTCTAGGCCCAGCAGTCAGTGTTGGATTCAAGTGTTGATCTCCTGCCCACCCTTTCTGTAAGTTCTATTACCATGAATGCCCTCCAGAGACCCTGGGTTCTGCAATAGGCTCCCCAGGCTGAGCTCCTTCAGCTGGTGTGAGCGTAGGGTTCATCCTGGAAGAAGAATCCCATGAGAATTCAAACTACTCCATGTCCAATTTGAAGTCACACGTTCTTAGCAGCCTGCTTCCCTTGGTAACTTTCTGTAGTCACCACCCAACACTTCCAGACCTCATGGTGAAAGCTCATCCCCTTTCTCATGTCCTCTCATCCCTCCCTGACAGCAGCCTAGGCAGCAGATCCCCCTTCATTAGCCACTGGAGCACAGAGGGAAACCCCAGGGCCATGAGAAAGAAGTCCAGCCCAACTGCCTCAACTCGACTGTGCCCAGGCAAGAGGAGAACTCAGCTCTCACTCTTCTCCTCCTTCACCTGTGCTGCCCCCTTGGTCCAGCACCACAGCTGTCCCTGGATTCCCAGATCCCTGGAAGCCCAGTTCTTTGCATGTGGCCTCCATATCTTCCCCATTGGTCTAGGGGTGAGTTGTTTTCCCAGGCGCCCCACCCTCACTCAGAAGCTCCCCTTCTTCTGTGTCCAGAATTCCACGCTATCAGGCGCTGCTTTCCATACCCAGGACACAGGCACAAGAGAACTTTCCTATGTGCCTATCAGAAAGATGGGCAGAGAGTCTACTGAGTGCTGGGAGCCTCCAAGACCTTTCCCTCCATTCCACAGAGGAACCAAACCAAACCACCTGGTTTCAAGGAGGCACTGAACTTCCAGTTGCCTGGGATTCAAATTCCCCTGGGGAATTAGGTGCATTGAGAGATCCCTATGCAAAGGGCTTAGTCCCACATTCAGCAAAAATTAGAAGACCATACACAGCCGTGTCTTTAAAATCTCCATTCTAGAATACTCTCCTGACAGTCGCCTCTTTGTATGTGACTGTCTGCTTGATCTGTCTACCTGGATGCTCCTTAGGCTAGAGCCTAGATGCACCCATTCTTACCTCACTGCCATTTTTCAAAGTCCACCTCCAACACAGAGGCTGTAAAGACCACATAGTTGTTGTCCAACTTCCTTTTGGGCTAGCACATGAGCATATATCCTGACCTATGGGCTTCTGGGAAAGTTTTCCTATGTAAAATAGGTGTAGGGATAGAAACTCTTCTCACCTTTGGCCTGAAGTTAGTTTCTAGGGGTGTTTTTTTATATAACCAGCAGCCTCTTTGTGACCTTGAAGGGATAAACCCAATGTGCTAAGGTTGGCAGACCTAGAATATTGCCAAGCTGATTATGTGATTGAATCAGTAAACTAACCCTGAACCTCTGGGGTTGTCACTACATACAATAACATATGCCTTTACCCTAAGCTTCCTCTAAGTAGGTATTCTGTCTCCTGTGGCTGAAATCACCTTAACTAATACAAGTCACAGTCAATGCATCCAAAAATGACATCAGGGACTCCGAGTTCTGGAGGAGTTCCTCGTCTCAGCAAATGACAGTTCCTTTGGCTAAAAATTCTACAGTCATCTCTGTTCCCTTCTCCCTCACTTCTCCTATTTAGACTGTCACCAACCACCTTGACCTTGCTTCTATAGTCACTCCTGTCCCTTGCCCTTGCCAGGATGACCTTGACCTTCTCCTACTGGTTTTCCAGCTCTCATTCCCCCACCTCCAGTTGATTCCTCACAGTCCTTTGAGTATCTCCTCTCTTCTCTGGACATGCCATCCCCAGTCACCCCTCCATGATCTTTCCTTTGCTGTCTCTTCCACTGGAGTGTCCTCCTTGCTCCCTTTTCACAGAATTTCTATTCACCGGAAGAGGCCAGTGCAGGTATTATCGTGTGGATCCTTTGTGGACCTGCCCAACCAGAGCCAGTTGAGCTTGCATTTGTGTTGTATCTGCAGCTCGACTTTTAGCAAAAATCAGATCTCATTGCCCATTCCAGAGACAGTCCCCCCTCAAAACCAAAAGCTCCTTGGAGTGAGGGATTGTGTCTAGGTTACCTCTGAACTTCTAGGACTCCCTGTAGGCAGTAGCTTCTTGGAGGTTCCCAACACAGTGAATTAACAGCTATGTAGAGTAAGCTGTCTTCTTCTAGAATGTGGGCACCTCCTATGATGTGTAGAGTAAGCTGTCTTCTTCTAGAAGATGGGCACCTCCATGCTTATCTACTGCTGTGTAACACCACTTAGTGGCTGAAAACAAATGATATTAATTTTGCTCACAAATCTGAAACTTTGGCAGTACTCAGTGGGGACAGCTGTTCTCTGCTCCACCCAGCATTAGTTGGGCTGGGTCTAAGGCTGGGGCTGGAGTCATCCAAAGGTCTGTCCACTTCCATGCCTGGCAGTTGATGCTGGCTGTTGGTTGGGACCTTAACTGAGTCTATAAGCTGGAAAACTCAGGTGTGGCTCTCCCAGGTACATGCTGGGCTTTTTCTCAACAGGGTGGTTGAGAAGAAGATTCCAGAAGAGCCCACAGAGCTGTGGAGACTTTCATGACCCAGACTCCACAGTCACACAACACCACCATCGTCACATTATGCTCTTCAAGGCAGCCACTGTGGCCTGTCCAGGTTCAAGGGGAGGGAAATTGATGCCACCTCCTGAAGGAGGAATGACAAGGTTCAGGAAGAGCCCATTGGACCAGAAACATTGCTGGGGCCATTTTATTTATTTTGGAAAATGCCATTTGCCTTAGTGTGTCTTCAAGGATTTTAAGTCAACTCCTTTGTCCAGTTTCCATCCCAAATTGTCTTTAGACGGCCTTGTGAGATGGACTGTCCAGGCCTCCCTGGACCTCTCCTTGTGACATGCTTCTTTCACTGTGGTGTGTGGTCTGATGGAGACATCTCACTAACATCATGGGATTGTGCTGAAGGATCAGAGAGGTCAGGGCCAAGGGTGGGGGTCTAGGAGGCCAGCATGGAGCATGCAGGGCGTAGGTCTTGTAGGGTTCAGTAGCTGGAAACTGAAGACACTGCAGCTGTGCCATGCAGGCAGGGATGTAACACAGGTCATTGGGTAATTGCAAAACCACTGGAGGGGCTGGAGGCGCAGGACCACCGCTGACCTTCTGGAAAGTACTTCCTGGACATGACCTTCTGGAAAGTACTTCCTACTAGAGGAGCTTGTAGGTCTGCCACAACTCTAATGATAAAGAGGCTGCCATGGGATTGGGGCCGGGAAACCACCCCACCCCTACCCCCAACAACTTGGCTTCGACAATCAGGAAGCTGATGAGTGGTGTGGTCATCAGGGTACTTCACCAAATATTTCCAGTTCTCCCCCAGGCACGTGATTGAATTAGGCTTCCCTGCCCCGCTTGGAGTAAGTGACCATGTGACTCACTGGAATATATGTCACTCCTTAGTAAAAGCTTTAAGTGCAATTCTGGAATTTTCCGCATCCTTCCTTTTCTTTGTCACAGTGACCACAATTTCTCTGAAAACCTGTGTCCCCAGGTATAGGAAACAAAGACCAGTCATGTGATGTGGGGATTGTGTGTTACTCAGCATAGTGTAGCCATCCTGATGGGTCCAACCGGACCCTGGGACATTGTCTGCACAAAGCAAGAGAGTTCAAGTGGGAACATGGCCCTCTACGATTCCACCTTCCAAACCCCACACCCAGCTGCAAGAACTTAATTTGTATCCGGAGACATAGCAGTAAGGGAGACTGGGGAAGGGAATTTAGCTTCCCAGCCTCTGTCAGACCAGAAGGCACCATCGAAGGATGGATGCTGAGGGCCATTTAGCACCCTTGCCACCACCAACCCCTGCTGGGATTCTAAGGGTGCAGCAGTTCAAAATTAGACAGAGAAAAGTCTGCACCCTGAGAGTGGAGCAAAGCAGACTGGATGTAGGGAATCAAGGTACCAAAGCACAGGAGCTGGGCACAGTAGGGCAGAGGAGAGAGGGGTCCTTGGTTAACTTTCCAACTCAAAGGAAGATCATTCAGTGTGTGTGTGTGTGTGTGTGTGTGTGTGTGCACCTGAGAACATTTAAGTAGCTGAGCACCGCCTACAGAGTATATTGTGCTTTAAAAGTATTGCTTTATATATTATTAGATGCTATGTGAAATACAGTACCACTTTTATTTCCACTAGGCGGGGATCAGGTTTCATTCATCTCTGTGCCCTGCACGTCTTGCACAGCGTCAGACACACAGTAGGCATTTAAGCAATCTTTCACGAAGGAGTGAATCTGTGGATGTTCAACTGGGAAACTGACTCAGAGAACTGGACCCAACGTTCCCAGTGTGGTCTGATTAATCAGGCCTGTGGGAACACCCCCTCCCTGGGTCTCAATATCATACTTCTCTTAACATGGCCCAAGATTGTATTAGCCTCCTTGGCAGCCACATGGCACAGATGATTCATATTGAGCTTGAGGTCAACTGTAGTCTCTGGGTCTGTTTCACATGAACAGCTATTAAGGAAGGCGGGGCTTCCCATCTTGTCCATATGTAGTTAATTTTTGATCCAAGCGCCTTATGTAACATTTCATCCTACTGAGTTATAGTTCATCCTTCAACTTCTCCAGATCGATTCAAACCATAAGTCTTTTAACTCGGTGTATTTTTCATCCTTCTTAGAGTTGCTTCATCCACCATTGTGCCACGAAGGAGATCGGCAACTTCGTGCACATTCACAACAGAAATGCTAAACAAGGCGGCCCCAGGAGAACCTCCTGCATGTGGCCAGCAATTTTTTTTAATACCTTTATTTTATTTATGTATGTGGTGCTGAGGATCAAACCCAGTGCCCCATGCACGCGAGGCAAGCGCTCTGCCACTGAGCCACAAACCCCTCCTTGTGATTTTTTGAATCAACATAAACTGAGAAGGCTCATTTCACCATCTAGGATTCTGTTTGTATTCTCATCCATTTTGCCCAAGGAGTATGACCAGAGACTGTCACAGCAGAGACAGCAGAGTATGCAGAACGGCCTGGGCCTCTGGTCCCCACACGGGGAACGAGTTTCCATCGGGTATATTTGCTCTTCGCAAAGTAGTGCTGGCTCTGAGGGATCGTCACATTCTCTCTTAGCCTATCAGAGACATTTCTTTATTTTATCAATATCTATCAAAAATCATAAAGATGTTCAAATTCTTAGACCCAGTCACCCCACCATAATGTCCAAAGGCCCAGTAATGGCAAAGTTATCCATGGTACGTGCTCTCCAAGGGAGAGCATGCACATCATTAAGACAACAATTAAAACCACCACCACAAATAACAACAAAAACCCAAAAGCATGTGCGGCCACAACGGGAAACTTTAGATATAAAGTGAACTCAAAAAAGCAGGCTACAGAATCATGTGTAGCAGGGTTGTAGTTGATGGAGAGAGACTCAGAGAACTGGACTCAGAACACTCTGCTTTGCAAACTTTCTGTAACTCTGTGGAAAGCAGCTTTGGAGATAAAGTTTAAGTAAAGACATTTCATTGGGGAGGGCGGCCCAGGGAGCAGGAGGGAGGGACAGGGGATGAAATGGGGGAGGGAGGGCAAAGCTGGCCTCCAGGACAGGTGGCCTCCAGGACAGGAGGTTGGTTGCTGAGTTCCGTGGGATTGCTCAAGAGGCCTGGTGGGGACAGTGGCTGCCTGTCTGGTGGGGACAGTGGGAACATTTATCAGCATCAGGTTCACCCCATGGGGTGTTAACTCTCCTGCATGACAGGATCATACATCTGAAGGCATCTCAGAGGCTCCTGGGAAGCCCTGCTGCTGCACCCACAGGAAAACCCTATGGGGTGGTGAGAAGCCTAGGAAGCAGGCCAGCAGGAGGGACCCTCAGGTGGCACCCCCTATGTCTATTGGCCCTGGGTATTTCTGATCATCTGGTGGCACCTGGATTAGGAGCCACATGAGTTTCAAGGAATCGAGTGACCCTCGTAGGATGGTCTGCTCCCACCCTGCTAATGGCTTGTGATTACAGAACCCCACTCCATTCCGTAGCTGAAGATGGGCTCCCTGATTCCAGTTTCCAAAATCCATCTAGAAAATCAGTAGAATCTTTATTCATCTCCGGCTTCCATCTTTCTCCTCGGATCTAAGTGGTTATGTTGGTCATGCCTTCCTGAAACCCAGCTCACATCAGCCTGTTAGAGCTGTCCGCACCCTCCTGCGCCCACTGGGGACCTCTCAGAACGTCTCTTGGTGTCAGGTCGCTGCCCTTATGGGCAGACAGTTCCAGGATGTTTGCTTACTCTTCAAAGAAGACGGTCTTGTTTTAGGAGGTGAGGGTTCAGCTGTTTCTGTCATCACTGGCCCTTTTAAGTTTTCATAAGTTTGGGGTCTCCCCAAAACACCGTAGCATCTGTCTAAAGACTGTGTGTGCCCGTGCACGTGCACATGTTTAAAAGTCAATTATTTTTGTCTTTGGTTAAATGCTGACTCTTCCTCCTGCCTCCATGATCCTTGTTGGTGGGTGATAGTGATGGTGCGTTTTCTTCCTTGTTTTGAGTGTTTGCTCAAAACGTGGCTCTTGCAAGCCATCATCCCGAGGCCATGCTATTTCCACTATTAGAAAGCAATCTACTTTCTCAGGGTCCACCCTACACAACTGGTTTTGCCACCACTCCCTTCCTGTGGCCTGTGAATGCCAAAATGATAAAATTCTTTCCTTTCCCAGGTCCCTATCGCTTACATTTTACCAGTGCACGCTTTTCAGCTGATCAGAATTCAGCGTCTCCTGCCAGTTCCACTTGTAGCTTTTCAGAGATTAAGTTATCAGCCAGGCAAGAATGTAGCAAGCGTCCTGGCTTCAGTAGATGTCCTTGTAACTAGAGTCCCATCACTGCAGCCAGAAGCTGGCTTCAGCCAATTTGGGATCCCTGATCTTGGACTTGGAGAAATCTTTCCCCAATACCCTTCAGAAGAAGGCCAAAGGACTTCTCAGCACTCCCTGGCTCAAGAAAGTTTGACAAATATGGCTCCTTTCCCGAAACAAGTCTTGCAGTCTGTGGGATGCAGAAAGGAGGGAAATGTCAGACTTCGAAACTCAAACCCAGCACTTACTGGTTATTTGATTTGGGGCAAGTTACTTAACCTCTGGGCTTCAGTTTCCACATCTGTAGATGCTGGAACTTTCTTGATCTTTACATAATGTTCCAGAGGAAGGATTTTATTTTATTTTTTTTACACAATTGTCATGACTACTGCCTAGCTCATAGCAAGATGCCATTGACTGTGTCCTGATTTCAGACAGAGAGGAAAAAGCAAAAGGTACATTTTAGAATCAATGAAACAGGATGGCATTTACTTCTACTCATAAAGTTACTGTGGTAATTACCTGGTTTAAAATATGCAAAGCACCAAGATCAGTGATTGGCAACTAGCTCTTTGGGTAATAATGAGGGGGAGGATGGCAGGGGTGAAGGCCTCTGATTTATGAACACTGAGATTCTCCCTGTCCCTCTACAGAATAGGGTTGTTTCCTGGGAATTACCTGCCCAGGGAGGCACCATCCCTGACCCCTCTTTCACCCAGATGTGCTATGTGCTGTGTGACTCATTCTCTTCAGTGGTCTCCAGGGTCACTTCCCAGCTAAAGGGTTTCAAAAGGAGGTGTGCCTTCTCCACAGTCAGCCCATTGGCTTCATCCATTGGCCATGTGAGGGCTCTCCAGGCCCTGTGGGCAATGGGGCAGGAAGATAGAAGGAGCTGGAGTCCCTAAATCACCACATGGAGGAGAGTCACAGGTCAACCCGGAGCACCCAGGCTGCATTGCCATGAAAGTGACAGAAAAACTGTCCTTGAATGAAGCCACTGCCATTGAGGGGTTAACTTGGGACAGCACCTTCACTGAACACATGGCCAGTACAGGAGGTGGGGAGGGGGAGGGCACCTGTGGAGCCAGTCTGGATCAGAGTGCTTCAGAGGAACATGAGGAACTTCAAAGTCAAGGTCTCACTCGCCGTATTCCGGTTGACAACATCCAGCCACTGCTGGCCTCCCCTCGCCGGGCTGGCTTTATATTGAAGTTTTCATCAACAGACCATTCATTCAACATGTAATACATCTCTATCACGAGTTAGCACAAAGCCGCAGCCAGCCGGGACCCTGCTGGGTGTGGTCCCAGCTTGACCCCCCACCCTGTGGTTGGGCTCACTCCCCGCAGCCCATACATCATCCTGATGTGCAGAAGAGACCCCATTAATCACAACACCTCATTTGCTAATGTGGCTTCGTCAACCCCACGCCACTAGGGAGGGAGCCTCCCCTCCACCCCAGCCTGCTGTAGGTGGGTGGGTGTCAGCCACAGCAGCCTGAGCCCCACAGAACATCAGCAGGGCCTTCCAGGTCCCAGTTCTGGGTCCCAGGGAAAGGGTCCCAAGGGTTCTGACCGTGATGAAGTCGCCCCTGCAATTCTGCAAGGATTCCTCCAGAAAGTTCTCAGGAGGCCGGGAGCTGCTCCAACTCAACCTGGAAAGCTTGCAAAATCCCCACGCCATTACCTGAAGTGAGCTCTGAGTTTTATTTCTTTTTTTGTTGTTGTTATTGTTGAAAAAAAATTAAAAATCCAAACACAAACGGTTGGTCTGCATTTTCGTTCAGCATGTTAGTATCAAAACTAAATAGTTCTGTGGCTGCTCCCCCGTTCACCTCTCAGATCATAAAACCTCTGTAGTGACTGAACGCAGGAGTCCATCAAGTGGCTTTCTGTTCCCCTCCCTTGACACCCCGCCCCTCCCCAGGGCTAGTTACAAAGAATCCAAGTTACAAAGTACAGGCGCCATGTGGCAGGGTCCCAGGTGGCCTCAGAAGTCCCTTAGCCTGGGATGACATTCTCATAACCCCAGGCCCACAATTAGGTGTGACAGGTTGACCCAGGTTGATCCAGGTTTTCTGAGGCACCTCTTCCAGGCTCCCAGGCAGGCACTGACTGAGCAGATCCTTCTCCCTCAGCCCTGGCACTTGCCTGGTCCAGTGGCCAGGCTCTGGGCAGGGCAGCAGGAGGAATCACTGTCCAGAAGGGAGTGGCCTGGCCTGTAGGTGAGTCAAGTTCCCTTCATGGGCACTCGGTCTCCTCCCACCCTCCCCAGAACTGTTTAACTGTAAACCTTTCATGGGTTTAGGACCCACAGGCTCTTTACCCAACAAAATGTTGCGACCAGGGAAAAATGAATTTGCTCCAAAAATACAAAAGAGCAAAATTGGAAATAATAAATAGTTCATGAATACGGGTTTTAACTTCATTAACTGTTCAGTTTCGTACTCATGAGAATTTCCGTACATTTGAAAACAATTTGTACCTTAGATTTTCTCGCCTCGTACAGATTCCCGAGGACCATGATGGCTGGAAGTCAGAGCCAATCATAAACGAAGTGAGTAAACTGTAGCCAAATAATTTCAAAAGCAAAATTATAAAAATTCTTTCCAAGTATTTTATAGCAAAATAATTCTATTTAATGTGGGATGTGGGTGCATTTTAATTTTTTTTATATACTCTGGGGTGGAACCTATAAAAGTCAGACTGTCTGGTACCCAGGAAGGCCCTACCTTCCCTCTCCCCTTCCCTCTCCCCTTCCCTTCCCCTCCCTCCCTTCCCCCTTCTCTCTTCCTCTATTCTCAAAACTCTCATCCTCCAGTTTCAAGGAAGCATCCACAGCGTCTCCTGCTAAGAATGTTCATTTTTATAAAGACACTGATTTTCTCATTTCTGAGGCTTCTCACTGCTCTGGCTGAGTATAGGCCGCCATTGTGGCCCGAGGATTCTGGGAATCTAAAACTCAGCCAGCAACAAATCTGTATCACAGCCTCTAAACTGAAAGGTCCCTTCAGACAGCTTGGTCACCCCGCAGCCTGGCATTTCTTGCCTAAATACTCAACACCCTCAGGGCCCACAGATGGCCTTCCTTTCTCCCAGAGAAACAGCCTGAGCACTCGAGTAACAGGTGGGGTGGAAATTTGCAGAACCCTGTGGGTCAGGAGAGAAGTTCCAGGGATGTTCTCTGGAAGCCACAAGGACCCTAACAATGAGGGTGAGGGCCGCCTGTCTCAGCCTGGGAGAGCTGGTTCCAAGATGTCCTCCAGGGCCTCCCAGGAGTCGGCCATGCCTTGCTCTGTGTCCACTCCCCTCACACCCTGGGCTCAAAATGGCAGCTCTGGAGCAGCCTCTGTCTGGATGCCTCAGCTCGAGGTCTGTACATAGAGCCCCTTCTGCACTGCTCATGGTCCCCAGCCTGTGCCTGACTACTCCTCTCTCCGTTAGGACTGAGCGAAGGTGCCCCCCCACCTCTTCCCAGCCCCTTCTAAGGTGTCAGGAAGCTTCCCCCCATCAGCTTTCTCCCCTCCCCTGGACCAGTGAGGTGCTTGCTGTGTTCGCTGTGATAGACAGACGGACAGACAGATAGAAGACAGATGATAGATACAAAGAATAAACAGAAGATAGAAGAAGACAGGCAGATAGAATATAGATAGGTGATAGATGGATAGACAGATCGATGATAGATAGACAATCTGTTTAACAGTCAGCCCCACCAGACTCTGTAAGGACACAAACAGCTTCGTCCACCACTGTGTCACCCCTGTTCCCAGCACAGAGCTGGACACAGAGTAAGGCTTAGTAAATGAATGAGGAGATGGATGGGGCAAAGAGTGACTGAGCAGGAAGCTGACAGACGTCCATTGGTCTAGAATTAGCTGTGGGGAGCTGCTGTCTCCGGCCCTCTCGTGGGCAGCATGGGGGTCATGTGAGGCCCAGGGGCTGGGACTGAGGGCCAGACTGTTTCCGTTTTTGCCCTGCCCCTCTTCTGTTTCCTCTTGGGTAATAAGTGTGAGCATGTTATCATCTAGCCAGAAGTTGGAGTCCCTGGCTACCTGTGCGGCCAGTGTAAGGTCAGCCCCTTCTGTCCAGTGGTGGAGGCAAATATTTCCCTTTGTCGTGCCTCAGGGGATAACAGGACTCACTTGGCTGAGTCATTGTGCAGACTGGAATAAATTGATACAGCATGGTGAAGTGGCAAATGCCATAATCTGGTCTAATTGGGAGGGTACAAGTTCAAGGCCGGCCTCCACAACTTAGCCAGATCCTGATTTGAAATTAAAAAAAAAAAAAAAAAAGAAATTAGAATGAAGGTGTAGCTCAGTGGTTAGAGCACCCCTGGCGAGCATGTCATGGTAAAGGATGTGTAGTTTTGATGCTTGTTATGCCAAGTCTGTCCCCCAGGGCCAGCTTGAAACAGGGCCAGGGGTCAGTCACGTCAGTTGGGGCCAGTCTGATATAACTGTGGTCCCGCTGCACAGGGTCTGGAGACTACCAATGCATTATCTGCACTGCCCTCATTAACTGCAAATATGCCCTTGAGTTTCCTCAGGAGGAAAGTGCATTCTGCCCCGTGGGTCTGCAGGATGGGGAGGGTCTTCATTCTTCCCAGCCTGGCTCCCTCCATGCTGCCCCATCCCAGGTAGCAGGGGTTCCAGAATCACCTCATGCCCAGCTCCACGCAGCGGGGAACACAGGGCACCGTCGAGGGTGGCCCGGGCCTGGTATGACAGCAAGCAGGAAACACTGGGTCTATTGTCCTGTTCCTGGCCACGCGCAGAGGCAAAAGCAACTGGGAGGAAGAGAGCCCCAAGGTATTCTGGAAATGTCGCTGTCTTCCCTGTCCCTTCAGCTCCACACAGGCAGTGACGCCCCCAGAGAACCTGGGCATCTTGAGCTACAACCGCCACCTCCACCACCCTGAACCCAAGTCCTGGGGCCTCATCAGAAGCTAAGCCTCCTCCCACTTTCCCTCTACTCAAAATCTGCTGGGACTTCCTGGTGACATAGAAAAGTCCATGGGGAACAAGGACACTGTGACAGTGAGGGGTAACTTTTCTTAGACTTGCTTCTTAGAAATCTTAAAAACAAACAAACAAACAAACAAAAACAAGTGTGGTCCCAGCTGTATGTCACACCTGGCTCAGATGTCAGACCCAGATTGGGCCCCTCCTCTAGAAAGCCTTCCCTGACAGCACCAGCCCATAATGCCTGCCCTCTTCCAGTCTTACCTGTAGCTCTTCTGAACTCCTCCCACAAAGAAACATGCTAGACTGGGCTGGTAGCCAGACTGATGGTGGGCATGAGGGGTGGGCATCTCCAGGCACGGATGCCGTTCTCTGATTGTTCTCCAGCTGTGTCTGGGCCTCCCTGCCACCTCCCATCTTGCCGTGGCATGCTCCAGAGAAAGACAAAAAGCAGCCAGCTGCTCAGCCCAGCCAGGGCATGCGTGTAGAACTGCTTTTTCCACTAGGGTCTTCCCCAACAAAGCACTCAGGGAAGGGGTTCAGGAACCTCTGAGCACACCCTGGATCTGCATCTGGTCTCGGCTCACCCAAACCAGCACCCCAGGGTCCTTGTGCATGGAATGGCTTAGAGAGGTCCCTGCTCTGCTCTCGACCTCTTGTGAGCCAAACTGCCGTCTGCACAGTTCCAGTGGGAGCTGTCCCCTCTCTTCTTGAGATTGAAGGCTAGCCAATCTCCTCCTCCATTACCTATTTCACAACCATATTCTCTTGCACCCAGTCCTGCTCCTCAGCTCCCATTCTCTGTAGAAATAGAGAACAAACCCTCCCTTCTCATAGATCCGGCTCTGACTCAGTCAGTAGCTGGGGGCCCAGGTAAAGCTTCTTGGGTCCACTCTCCTCCTGAGTGCATGACCTACCTCACCTCCCCCTTGTCTATGGCCAGCCCTGGTCATCCAGGGGTCACCCAAAGAACACCATCGGGGCTTGAAGGCCTTCCCCAAACTCCTGGGGCAGACATAAAGGGTGCCCATAAAGTAGGGAGACGGTCATCTCCCTCCCGCTTGCTCCCAGCCGTAGCACAGAAAATCCACTTTCGCACAGAAGACCCTCCAACCCCTGGCCTTGGGCATGTTTCATAGCCTGCCACTCCCTCCTTCTCATGCCACCCACGATGTCAAGAAGTAGGGCTTGAGAAGCCATCTGGCTTCTGGTGCATATGGTGGGTTTGGGGGCCTCATGATCATTCACAGTAGGAGGTGTCAAGGTGGGCTCCCCGAACTATAGCTCATGTTCTGATTGAGAAGGACAATGGTGGGGCCTGGGACTTGTGAGTTGTTTTTTTGTTTTGTTTTGTTTTTTCACCGGCACCCCAGGACACATCCTTTTCATCTTGAGCCTTGCATCCAACCGCAGTATGAGGGAATGGGGAGGAGAGGAGGATGTACTCTTAGGAAGTTTACCCGCTCCTAGAACTCACACTCGGATCCACTCAGTACCGTCAGGGAGCTCTGGGTTAAGTCAGCCAGCACTACCTGGAGCAGCGAGCCTCCTGCACTCTCAGAGGTGGGAAAGGTCAGGGCAGCACTTGAAGGCAGGACCTGGCTGGACTGGTGGGTCTGGAGGAATCTGAGAGGATAGAGAGGAGGGCAGAGCCCCCCCACCCAGGCCTGGGGATGGAGGCTCCCAGGGAAGGACGTGTCAAGAGTGGCATTACCAATTCCATGGCAGGCTGGTGAAAGGACCATGTATACCCTTTACCAGGGTCAGCCCTTGGAGGGATGAACCAAAGAAGAGGAAACAGAGGAGGGAAGCGAGAAGACAAAGCCGACTCCCAGAAAGGTTGGACCCAAGTGTTACAAGCATGTCTGAATCCTGAGTTCTGAGGCCATCTTTCCATTTTAGTCCCTCATCAGGATCATTGCACAGATGGTCCCAGGCCTGGAGAGAGGGGCCCAGCAAGTGCAGTTCTGGCCCCTGGCAATGACCCACTGGAGTGAGCCCTGGAGGTGCTAAACCAAGACCGGCTGCGTGGTCAGCAGTGTTTCGGGGACTGGCTTGGACTAGACCTAGAGAGAGAGGGGTTTGTCCCTGAGACTGAAGTGAAGGCCAGGCAACCTTGAAGGGAAGGAGACTGAGGTCAGGTACCCCAACTCGCTGAGCACCCCTAAAACTTGTTGTAGAGAAGCTTGTCAGATGATAGGGGACATAGCCTCAGAACGGCCCGGGGACGAGGAGTCAGCTGCATTTCAGTCATTAGGACACTGACTCTCTGATGGTTTAATTCACACATTCAAGGTCAAAACAGCTATTAAATGAAAGGACTGGGATTCATACTGGGTTGGCCCAGACCAAAGGGCCATGAAAGGTCACTGAGGAATGCTTTGTGGGGACCTTTCATGAGGACGATGCTCTCCTGGGGCATGAGGCTGGCTCAGAGGTGCCCTGGGAGCTCAAGGGAAGCTGTGGCTCATGTCACCTGTGTCTGTCCCTTGGCAGGAGCTGGCCTTCTCTCCCCACATGCCAGCCGCTGGAGCAGGCCTGTGGCTTAGAAAGGAGCCCACAAAACAGAGGCTCTGTCAATAGCCCCAGGCCAAATCAGTCACTCAGCACAGCTGGGGTGTTTCAGAGTAAATTGGCCACTTCTTGAAGGAAGACAGATGACAGGGGACAGGACAGCGGCTAAATAAGGCTCATCTTCTCCCCTGACAGCCGAGCTCTGGGAGGACTGCAGGGGCAGGAACTAAGCCGGTGTTTTCAGGAAAGCTTTTAGGTAAGTGAAGCACAAACAAAGATCTCAAATACTAATTAACATTTTTGGACACTTCATGTGTGCCAGGAGCTGTTTGAAATGCTTCGTAGGAGTGAGCCCTGCAGCCCTCACAGCAGCTCCGTGGGGTAGGTTTGGCTGTTACTAGCACATTCTACCAGTGTACAAACAGACACAGAGAGGGAAGAGGCTGGGCCAAGGTCACATAGTAAGTAGCAGAGCTTTGATTCCGGCAGGGAAGGCTAGTCCCCTGTGACCCTTAGGGCAGGAATGGGCCCAACCCCCTGTCAGCCCTCAGTGCTCCATTTCTGTGGGTTCCTGCAGCCCCTCCAGTCCACGCTTCCACACCAGCAGCTGGGCCCCCACGACCGACACTCACTTCAAGGACTATCCCCTTCTGTGGCCCCACAGTCTGCAGCAGGGACCCTGGACAGGCCTCAGAGGAAGACAGAATGGCTGACACATCCCAGCAGCGGGAAGCCCTCTGGATGCTTAAATCCCTTTCCTGAATCCCGCCTGTTTGCAGCTGCTTTATTCTAACAGAGCCATGTGTGTCGTCGGTATGTTTTTCTTTGGGAATTGCCTGTTTATGTCACTTGCTTGCTCTTTTCAATGGACATGAGCCATCTTTAAGTGCTCTCACATTGGCGCTCTCTCTTCGGCTTCCTCTAGCCTTCCCTGCCTGTTTCCTTGTCTTGCACTTTGAGGGGGACAAGATTCGCATTCTTACAGCCCAGATATGACCCCCCAGGAACTATATGAAATAGAAATTATGGCTGAGCTCGGTAGCACACGCCTGTAATCCCAGCGGCTCAGGAGGCTGAGGTAGGAGGATCACCAGTTCAAAGCCAGCCTCAGCAAAAGCAAGGTGCTAAGCAACTCACTGAGACCCTAAATAAAATCCAAAATAGGGCTGAGGATGTGGTTCAGTGGTCGAGTGCCCCTGAGTTCAATCCTTGGTACCCGCTCTTCCCCACCAAAAAAAAAAAAAAGAGGGAGAAGTCCAGGAAGAAGCCGCATTGCCTCTTAGGACCTAATCTTGGAAGTCACATGCTGTCACTTCTGACACACGCTAGGCTCCACTTTTCAAGGTATAAGTAAGTGTTAAATAAGTCTAGGCATATTTTTAATCTACTACAATGTCAAATTCCTGGAGAAACCCACGTGCAATTTATGGTCACCCCCAAATGTAAAGGTGAGGGTCCTCCCCAGCTGGTGTTGTCTGAGCTACAGAGCTGATGTGGGTCAGCTGAGGCCTTTGCTGAGATGCATCCACACCTACTTCTCACTTCTCCGTCCCACTTCTCCACTTCCTTTCACTCCTGGTGCTCCCAAGAACACCCCTGGTAAACCTCCTACCCTCTAATTTCCACCCCAGTCGCCTCCCAAGGAACATACTTGTGAGAGCGGTGGGTTTGGTTAATGTGCTAATGTGTTTTCCTACACATTAAATCTATCAATCTTTTTGTGGATTCTGCCCTTGTGAATGGTTTTAGAAAGTCCTGCTGATCCTGAGATGGGAGAAACACCTAGATTTGTTCCAGGAGATGGATGATTTCATATTTTCTTCTTAATAACTTAATATAATTGGAGGGTTTTTTTCACATAGCTTGTGAGATAGGAATCTAATTTCACTCTTCTCCTATGTTGGATCAACTGTTCTAATACTACTTTTCTGTTTTCAAAAATCATTTTTTCTGCTGGGCGCAGTGATGCACTCGGGTAATCCCAGTGGCTCAAGAGGCTGAGGCAGGAGGATGGCAAGTTCAAAGTCAACCTCAGCAACAGCAAATGCTAAGCAGCTCAGTGAGATCCTGTCTCTAAATAAAATACAAAATAGGGCTGGGGATTTGGCTCAGTGGTTAAGTGCCCCTGAGTTCAATCCCCAGTATACCACCCACCCAAAATCATTTTTCTGCCGATTTTAAGGGATAACTTTACACATGTATTAATTTCTTATTGGGTTGGTTCCTGAACTTTCTGTTCTGTTCTAGACTCCTGTCCCATTACTTAGATTATTATATTTTTGAAGTAGATTCTAATATCTGAGAGTACAAGCCACTTCCCCTTTTACTTCTCTTTAAATATTGTCATGAATTTACCCTCTCAGAATATATTTAAAGTAAATTTGGTAAGTTCTCCACCCCCCAAAAAAGTCACATTGAGAGACTTTGACTGGGATCTGTGAAATTGATTGATGTCAGTTCTTTTGAAATATCTTTATAATATTAAAACTTCCCTCTAAGAACATAATATGTTTATTTATTAAAGGTTCATTTAAAGTTTCTTGTAAAAGTTCTTTCTGGGTACAGCTATGTGTCTGGAGGGCATATGTGGGAATGTGTCTGTGTATGTGTACGAAGGAGTTGTGTGTGTGTGTGTGTGTGTGTGTGTGTGTGTGTGTTAACTTCCCTATGCTCCTTAGGCTTTTACCTAGATATGTAATGTGTTTTGTCACTATTAGAGATATACTTTTCTTCACTTTGTTTCCTAGTCTGTTTCTTCTGGTGCGGAGGAAAGTTTTTGGGATTCTGTATATCTATTTCTTTAACAAGCATTGCCTACTCTCAATGTTTCTAATGCTTCTCTAATTGATTTGCTGTGATTTTTCTTAGGGAAACAATAACATCATCTGAAAATAATGATCTTTTTCTCTTCTTTTCCCATCTTTAGACCCAAAAGAGTCTAAATAGTCTCCTCCTGCAAGAGGAGGAGCCCATTCCTGCTTGGGCTAGTTTTGTGTCCTTTGTGCACATGAGGAATATATGAGCACAGTACAAATGTTAAAACATTGAAAAATTAAACAGGGTTAAAATTCAACCACCCAGGGCTGGGGATGTGGCTCAAGCGGTAGCTCGCTCACCTGGCATGCGTGCAGCCCAGGGTTCGATCCTCAGCACCACATACAAACAAAGATGTTGTATCCGCCGAAAACTAAAAAAATAAATATTAAAAAAATTCTCTCTCTCTCCCTCTCTTTAAAAAAATTCAACCACCCACCTTAACACTCTATGATGTATTTTCTTCTTAGACTCAGTCATATAGTAATCCCCACATCCACAGGGCTATACCCCAAAATATCCCACTGATGCCTCAAACTGCAGAGAGTGCTGTACCCCGAATCTATACATGCATTCATATGATAAAGTTGAAGTTAATCTCACAGTGTTAATCTCACAGTGAGAGATTAACAGTAATAACTAATGATAAAACAGAATTATTATTTCATATATTGTAATAAAAGTGATTTTTAAATGTATTGTTTATTTCTGGAATTTTCCATTTAATATTTTCAGACCTCAGCGGACCACAGGTAATTGAAATCACAGTTAAGGAGATGATACTGTTTATAAAAAGTGAAATCACAGTTAAGGAAGTGATTCTGTATATAAAAATATAAATTTATAGGTATTGTAAAATATACACTATTTATGATATCAATTTTAAACTTTCTTTTTTCAGGAAAATAAATATATCTACATCACACTTTTATATTGCTGTTCTGTTTTTGTGTCATGATATGTTCAATCAAGTTTCTATTTTAGGACAATAAGTTGCCTTCAGTTTTTAATATTCTTGCAGCAAACATCCTTTTTAGAACACTCTGATCCCTGCCTCATCACCCTTACTCCACTTAGGATAAAATAATAGAAATGGAACTGGGAGTCAGTGATATGTGGTCTTAAAAAATATTTGATTTATGTAATATTTTCATACCAATGGTTACCGGGGCTTCATAATCCTGTTCACTGTTGAAGCTTGCCACACCTTCTCTCTCGCTAACACTTTATCATTCTTTTTCATCTTTACCAATCTGAAAAAGGGACGTCTTATTTCAATATGAGTTTTTTTAATTACTAGGCAGATTCAATACAATTGGAAATTGTATCCTCCTTTTGAAGATGGCCTATTTAGACAGTCTGTTGGATTTAGGTTTTGAAAGGAATGATTGTTTCTGTGTTTTTGAATGTCAAGCATCCCATACATATAAGCAATATTAACCCCTTTTGTCATATAGATTGTAAAGATTTTCATAGTTGGCATGACATAGAAAATCATACAAGGACTTTATGAAATATCAACAAACTGTCAATTCACCTTTGATTTTTTTAAAGCAGCATAAAAACCTCTGTTACAACAGAAGTACAGTATTATGTGTTCTGCTCCATAATTGCCTTACCCTTTTTCTCTCTCCAAATCCAATTACTACCCTATTTTTTTTTTTTGTATATTCTCTCCTGTTAGTCAGCTTTGTGTTACTATAAGGAAATACCTGATATAACTAACTTATAAAGAGAAAACAACTATTTAGCCCACAGTTCTGGGGATTCCAGTTCAAGATCAGGTGGACCCAGTGCTTTGGTTCTCTGGTGAGGGAGCATATGGCAATGGCAAAGAGTCCATGACAAAGCAAAATTGGTCATCTTGTGAGTCAGGAAGAAAAAGAGAAGGCGGGAAGGGATTGGGGTCCCACAATCCCCATTGAGGTCATGCCCTTAACAATCTAAGCCCTCCCACCAGATCCCCTTTCCTAAAGTTTCTAATAGTGCCATCATGGGGACCAAGCCCTTAACACATGGGCTTTGGGGACACTCATCCAAAACATAGCAATTCCCATGTTATGTTTCAATAGCAAGACCGTATGTGTATGTCCATAAATGGTGTATGCGGTATCACTGTGCATGTCTCATGTTTTGAAACTTGACATAAATGGAATCATCCTACAGGTGTCCTTTTTAGAAATGTATTCGTTTTGAAAGATGCAGTTGTAATTTCTCACCATTTATCCATTTTCTTATGGTGGGGCACTTAGGGTTTTTTTGCTCTTTTAACTTTTTATTCTAAGAACAATGTTTCAATGAACATTATTCTGCATGACTCTATGTGCATGAGCCGGAGTTGCTCCAGGTGTTATATGCTGAGCCGCAGACTGTCTGGGTAGCTGCACGTTTTCAGAATCCCTAGATCATGCCCAAGAGTTCTCCAGAGCAGTGGGACCCTTTTATCCACTCAAAAGGACCATAACTCTTTTATTCAGTAGTACTAAATTTTAGGTTTTTATCATTATTATTGGTTAAAAAGTGAGACCTCTCCATTTTACTTTTATATTTCCCTCAGTCTGATTTTAGGTATCTTTTCACACACCTACTGGCCCCATGGGGTTCCTCTTTCTGAAATATTCACGTTTTACCCCTTCTTCTATTCTTTCATAATATGACATGTTGCAGATTGTTTTACAGTTTGTGGTTGACTTCATAAATTTGTATGGTGTCTCTGTTGAACATTATCTTACACTTCAATGTCATCTCCCTTCTCAATCTTTTCTTCATGGCTTGGGCTTTGCAAATGTTTTTGAATATTTATTTCCTTTCCCAAAGGTCATAAAGATAGTCAGTGTCTCATATTTTCTTCTAAAAGTCCATTATTTTTTGTCTTTTCATATTTAAATATTTAATGGGTCTAGAGTTTATTTTCATACAGTGTGATGCAGAGTCTTATTTGGTTTTAGTTTTTCCCTATGGACCTGATCTTCTGACCATTTACTAACAAGCCCCTGCTTTGGCCACTGGTCTATGGTGGCCTTTTCTGTCCTGTCCCCTCTCTATGTGTGAGTGGGTCTGTTCTGTGCTCAGAGATGTCCTGTTTCTATAGCATCCTTGTCAGTCCACCGACCAACACACAATATCAATTGTACTTTTACAATGGCTTGACATAGGATACAAAAAGTCCTGGTGTCAAGTTTTTTCCAATGCTGTCTTTAATGTAGTCATGTATAAAATTTTTGCCCTTCACAGATGATCCCTAACTCACAGTGGATTTTCGACTTAGGATTTCAACGTTAGGATTTTTGAAAGTGAGGTGTATTAAGTAGAAACTGTACTTGGAATACTGGATTCTGATCTTTTCCCTGGCTAGTGATATGTGTGGCACAATCCTCTCATATGGCAGCAAGTTATGGCACTCCGTCAGCCATGCTACCAAGGAGGGACAATCAACACTGCCCTACACCGCACTGCAAGCCAGGAATCAAGCAGGTCAGGCATCTCAAATGCATTTTTTTACTTGAAATAACATCAGCACGCATTGGGTTTACCGGGATGTAGCACCACTGAAATCTGAGGAACATCTGTATATCTCGTTCTGTGTTTGGAAAGACGTGCCCCACCCCAGATTACACAAATGTCAAAGATGAAGTATAAATAGTTGATCATTTCCCCGCCCCCTGCATGCCAAAAAAAAAAATTTATTCTGGGAGATCCCTGACTTTTATTATGATTATAAATAATTGCAGAATTAAGAAGAAAGAAGGGAGGAGAACTATGCTTAAGAAAAAAATTTAATGAAATATATATATATATATATATATATATATATATATATATATATATATATCTCCCACCGAAGAAGAGAAAGAGTGGCAGCATCTTGAGCCATGAATTCCAGGTTTCAGAATGCTTTGGTTGGGAGTTTAAGGGTGGAACAAAGACAGAACTCTGTACCTACCAGCTGCTGTACATGTGGGGAGCCTGGAGAATGGCAGGGATGGAGAGAGGATTTTTTTAAATGTTTTGTGGTTAATAATGTACTTCTCTCGTCCATGTGCACACTGTCACTTTAAGCCTGGTGGTGTTTACTAGAGGGAGTAAAGATTTCAACTTTTTTCCATTGTATTTTTCTGTATGCGCTGGGTTTGACTGCTTTTCCATGTCATGATTGGACTCTGAAAAGCTGCTCAGAATTTATTTAGATAAACAATTATTCACCTGTTTGTTTTCTGGTTCTGTTGCAATTCAATTTACATTTTATTGTAATAGTTAACAAATGCACATGGAGGAAAAGAGCTCTCCCTCCCTCCCATGCCTATTCCCCAGCCTCGGATTTGTCTATTTCCGAGGCAAATTGTGTGGCCAGTTTTTCAGGTCACCTCTCCAGAGATAGGCTAGGCATGAACCATATGCAGACTTTAAGTTCCCTCCACCCTTTTTCCTCCCCATAGAATCACATACCACATCACAGAAAATGGCCTATATTTTGCTTTTGTCCCCACTGAGCCCTGTGTTTGGAGATCATTCCTTATCAGGGCATAAAGATCTTTATTTTATGGTCTGGACCCAATGGTGTTGTATCCAACCCTTTTTGGTGGGTGTTCAGGTTTTTATGACTGGTATATTGAACAAGCACAACTCATGACATCATCGGAACCAACCTTCATTTTTTTTTCTTCCATCCTTTCTTCATAGTATTTCTTTCTGCCTTTGTTTGAAGACATGGGCTGTTCTCGTGGATTTTCACTTTTCCTCAAAAACACAGCCTCGATTCAGAAATTATAACAGTATTCCTCTTTAATGAACCAAAACATCGAACTCGAACTGTTGTGTCTTCTCCCTTCCTGACTCTGGCAGGAAGCCTGCGATGGGGAAGGGCCTGGTCCATTTTCCTCTCTTCCCCTCCTCACCCCCTGCACCAGTGCAGTTTCACTGCCCCCGAGAGCCAAGAGGAGTGTGGGAAAGTGAGCAAAGGGAGGAGAAGGGACGGGTGGTGGTCCCGCCTGTCTGGGTATTTTGAGTTCTCTGCCCTCACAGATGGCTCATGCTATCTCCTCCCAGAGAGCTTTACTCCCCCCTAGATCTCTCCTGACCTGTTCCTGATGGTCCTTTGGATTTGAGCTTTGCTGTGAGCATGTGGCCCAAACTTCAGTCTTATTCTTACTAAGTTCTTCTTGGTTCTCTGGACAGCGCTACTGAACCAGACCCAAGCCAACCTTAGGCTGGTCCTCCCCTGGGTACATGGGCCATCTGGGACTTGGAAACACTAAAGTATCCTGTGTCCTAACTATTCCTGATCCCCATGCGGCAGCAACTGCAGGGCTGTGCCACCAAGGTGGCAAGGCACCCCTTCTCTGTCTTCTAGATTTTTCAGGAGAGTCCAGCCTGGGGTCCCCCCAGGCCCACGTTAGGGCCCTTAGCCACAGGGTGGGCAGTAGTTTCCTACGACTCCTACAGCTGCAAAACTCTCCAAGAGGCTCCTAGAGACACCCCCCACCCCCCGCCGCCCTGGTTTCATGCAACCTGCCCATGGTTCCTCCAAAGGTGGGGTGGGGACTCCAGAATGGGAGATCTGCCTCGAAGGAATCCCTCCCTAGCCTCCCACCCTTGCAGTCTCCGACCTTATTTCCATCCTTGATCTGGCTGAGTCGTCTAAGAATCGTTGAGTGGATTCTAAGCCAAATTCCTCTGCTGGTCTGTGAGGAGGGAAGGATGTCCATGACACATCCATGTTAGCATTTTGAGAAAGGTATTTCCTTCTAATATTTTGTTATGTTGCCATAAATAATGCTGCCATAAATATTCTTGTCCAGAGATATTTATCTGTGCATTTGTATCAGAATATCTAGGTGAATTATGATGAATCTACAGAAGAGGAATTGTGAGACCAAAGTATAAGAGCGCCCTTTTATTTTAATAGGTATGGCCAAGTTGCCCTCCAAACAATTATACAAGTCAACTCTTCACAAATGTGCAAGTGCTTGTTTCCCAAATCCTTAATTAGCTTTATATTTTATGTCTACCTGGTTTTATTCCGATAGGAGTTATCTTTGAACTCCTCACATATTCCCTACTCCCAAATACATTGCATAGGAAATTCAAATGTATTTACCAAATAAGTTCATCCTTTCCTTGATTTGAAACGCCACTTCTATCTTGCACTACATGCTTGAATATTTTAGGACGTTTTTCTAAGTCTTGCCTTTTGTTACAACTGATGTGTTTTGTCTGTTCCTGCTCAGTCCCATACGATTGTGATTATTGTGACTTTATTATGCATTTTTAATATATGGTAGGGAAACTCCCATTTCATTACTCTATTTCAAAAATTCCCTGGATATTTTCAAATTTATTCTTCCAGTGATTTTTAGAAGCATCTTGCCTCATTCTAAAAAAGTCCATGAGGAATTTGAGGAGAATTACAAATAATTTATAGTTTTATTTGTGGGAAATTAACAATTTCCCAGTGTTAAATTGTTCCCAAATGAGAATATAACATTCTCTCTAGTTATGTAAAAAAATTTTGTCATTCAAGTGAGCATTGTGATTTTTATTTATACAAGTTATTTCTGTATATTTTCATGAATCTAAATATGTATATGTGTATAACATCGCATATGCTTATTGATGTTGTAATCAACATTATTTTATTTTCTCATTGTATTTTAGTTAATATTGGAATGTGGAAAATCTTTTTGAACAATTTTACTGTTTCCAGCCATTTTTGCTTTATTTTCTTAGGCTTTCTGAATCCTAAGATATTACATATAAATAATGCTACAATTACTAACTCATTCCAAGATTTATATTATTAATTTTAATTAAGTTTAATTTCCAAGGCTTTCACATTGAAAATAAAATGTATAAAACTCATATCTATGAAGATCACCAAATATGTGCAAAAGTTGTGATGACACATAGCAAAATATTAAAAATGGTTATTTTCTTTGTCATAACTACTGCACTGTGGTAATATGCACAGTAGACATCAGATAATCAGCAAAATGAATTTCTGCAAGTTATTTTAGCCTATATTTCTTTAGTTATCCAAGTCAAAAATGAAAAATGTGTCTACTCTTATACATCTAGTGATAATGGATTAGCAGGTAGAGTTTAACTCCAAACCCAAACAATTAGAGACTGGAAAAGTAAGTGAAAAACTTCTTTTTTTCTTCAGCTGTTTGACAACAGGGAGAGTAAGACTGTGATACCTGAGAGAAGGGAAACAGTGAGGAGATCCCTATGATTGCAATGGATCTGAAGCCATCTTTTGAACCATAGAACAGGGAAGGGCTTCCAAACTGCACATGACTGCCTCGTAGAGCCCAGATGATGAGACTGAAGTTCAAAAACACAAGGAAGTCAAATATGAGGGGAAGAATTTCTAGGTGGGGTGAGCTATTTAGCAAGAGAGAGTGAGAGATATGAATACATATCTTGGGTCTTTAATGAATACGAAGGTAGTGATGTGAAGCTCCCTGAGCCTGGAAAAATAAACTGAACAATTCTAAGAGATTAATCCAGACTGGTAGAATTCTCATCAAACATGTGGAATATTTGGCAGAGATTCTACAATAATCAGACCTTCGTAGTAAAACTAAATTATCCTTAAGAGGATAAAAAAAATGCTTAAGAGGAAGCTTGAAAGGTTCAAACTGAACCTTTAGAACTAAACTGCCTAAAAAATATAAGGCCCAATGCTGTTGAAAGTAAGATAACAAAATCCAGACTCTCAACAATGTACCAATGACAATGTTCATCCTCCCATATAAAATTTCTGGGCATGACAAGAAACAGAAGATGTGACCCATGAACAGGAAAAGAAAATCACCCAATAGAAAGAGAATCAGTTGGTATAAACAAAGTAATTATCAAAATACACTTACTCAAACAGCCATTATGAATATATTCAAGTATTTAAAGAAGAAACATGAAAACAATGAGGAATAAAATGGCATATATGGTGCATATATTACATATATGTACAGCTAAGCACTTACATATGTATAGATGTGAGTGTGTGTTTAATACACACCCATCTGAAATGGAAATTTGACTGGATGGGATTAACTACATATTAGAAACAGAAGAAAAATTAGTGAGCTTGAAGATATAACACTGGAAACTATACAAATGGAGTACAGAGAGAAAGAAGATTGGAGGAGAAAACATCATCAGAGTCTTAATGATGTGCAATGCAATATCAAGGGCTCAAGGTATGACATATTCCCATTTGTTACTGAAATCTCAGAAGAACAGAGGAGAGGAGTAGAAAAATATTCAAATAAATTGTGACTAAGAAATTTCATGAAAAGTTATAGCACAGGTCTAGAAAAGACAATAAACCCCAGAAAGAACAACACAAAAAGAACCACATCATTATAAAATTTCTAAAAACCCATGTTAAAGAGAAAATCTTAAAGAGAAGAGTAGAAACAGATACGTTATATATATTGACAAAGGTAAAAGACACATATACAGATAAAGGTAAGCATATCACAGACTTATGATCATAAAAATGGATAGATGAAATGAAGATATTGTGTCCAGTTACAACTAAAAAATAAATGTTAAATTTTTTTTTTAAAGACAGTTGATTGTCTAAGTAAAACAAAAACAAAACAAAAGAAAAAAAAAACAGTGCATTGCAGAGTTTATAGCCTATGAGGAGTAAACTGTGTTACAACAGCACACAGGATGACAAAAGAGAAGAGTATCATAAAGTTTAACACAGTGCATGAAGTAACGCAGTGCTACAGACTACAATTAAATATCATAAACACCAGCACAACCTCTAAACATAAAGCAAAGAATGGCTAATATATAAAATGGAATCCTAAAGAATGATTCACTCAAAACGGGGAAAAGAAATTTAGAAAGGGGACAAATAGAAAACAAACAGTGAGATGGCAGATTTATGTACAACCATATTTATACTTCATCAGATGTAAACAGTATAAATGACAGGTTGGGAAATTGTTCCAAGGTCCAGAGGGCAGATATTTTAGGCTCTCGTGGGCCATATTGTCTTTGTCAAAGCTACACAACTCTGACATTGTGAGGCACAAGCAGTAACTGGCAATTCATAAATGAAGGGCACGGCCATCTTTGATCCACAGGGTGTAGTTCACTAACTCTTGGTTAAAACACTTCAAATCAATGGCAGAGATCATCAGTCTGTGCAAAAAGGAAGCCCCAACTATAGTTAAGTCATTTAACATGTGAATTTATAGATAGATGGAAAGATTATCCACGCAAACATTAATCATGAGAAGGACAGAGTGGCTATTTTAATATTAAGTTTAACTCAAGAACAAATGACATCAGAAATGATATTTAATAATAATAAAAAGATATCAAAAAGATCCTTAATATGCCTTAAATATGCCTGCACCCAATGACAAATTAACTCTGCACCTCATATCACCACACTCTCACACACACATACACACACTAATGTCCTCACAGAAAAATAAGCATAAGTTATAATCATTTCAGCATCTGCTATATTTCTATATGTCATCTCTAATTCATTAATAAATTACAAGATGCAAAAAAAAATATTTAAAAAAAATTGTTAAGAGATAGGGCAGTTAACAGAAATAGACCCAGAGATGACTCAGATGTTAGAATAATCAAACAGGAACCTAAAAATAGTTGATTAATATGTTAAATGAGATAATGATAAAGGTTGGCAATGTACTTGGATATATGGGGAATGTCAACATAGAGATGGAAACTTTAAAAAAATCAAATGTAAATAATTTCGGAGATAGAGAAAATTAATTTGACAGGTTTACAAGTAGTGGAATCATCAAACTTGAGGGTACATCAACAGACATTTTCAAACTGAGCACAAAGAGAAAAAAAAATATTCAAAAACAAGCCGTTCCAAAATCCGTAGGACAATCTCAAATGGGAGCCTCAGAAGGAGAAAGAATTTGGAAGAAAAAATATTTGAAGAGACAGCTACTGAAAACTTTTCCAAAAATTATTGAAGGACACAAACCACAGATTCAAGAATCCTAGAGAAAACATACAAAAAGGAAACGAAATTAAATCTAAACATTATAGTCAAACTGTTCAAACCCCAAACATTTCCCTGTCTTGATTTATAGTTTCAACAATATTCCAATAAAAATCTGGTAGGAATTTTTTTGTGCGTGTGTGAAAACAATTGGACCTCCGTATGTGAAAAAAAGAAAGAAAGAACTTCAATCTATACTTCACTCTGTACAAAAATCAACTCAAAATTCATGAGCATAAACATTCTCCAAGTTAATTCTTAATCATAAACCTAAATATAAATTCTTGAACTATATACATTATGAGAAAATACTTTGAAGAATATCTTTGTGACTCCTGATTGGGCAATGTTTTTTTAGTTATGACCTAAAAGTTCACTCTATGAAAGAAAAATCACTTTTAAAATAACTGCTATTACCAAATGTTAATTAGGGATATGATTAATTAAAACTTTCAAATATTGCTGGTAAAAATGCAAAATAATACAGCCTCTTAAGGAAAGGAGTTAGCAGTTTTTTATGAAGTCAAACATACTTGCTATACATGATGGATTTAGTAATCCTATTTGTAGGAAATTAACAAGGAATAAAAACATGTTCACCCAATACACAAATTCCTAGGAATTTTGTTCAGAATAGTCCCAAATTGGAAATATCCCCAAAGTTTATTAACTAGTAGATGGGAAAGCAAATCATATTATTATATTCATAATATAATAATAGAATACTATACAGCAATAAAAAAGCAAGACAGTATTGATAAGTGCAATAACATGAATGGAATCTCAAAAGTAATATGCAAAATGAAAAAAGCCAGACATGAAAAAGCTGACATTCTAGAAAAGGCAAACTATAGGGATAGAAACCCCCTAGTTCTCCCCAAAATTCATAAGCATAAATATTCTCCAAGTTAATTCTTCCCATGCAAATAATGTGTGCACAACCAACTTATGTGGGGAAAAAACTCAGATCAAACTTTTATAGTCTTAATGCACAGGATGATTATCTGAGTTTTGCTTGTTTGTTTTTGTACTGGGGATCAAAATCAAGGGCACTTTATCACTGAGCTACATCCCCAGCCCTTTTTACTTTTTATTTTGAGACAGGGTTTTGCTAAAATGCTGAGGGTCTTCCTAAGTTGCCTAGGCTGGCCTCAAACTGAAGACCCTCCTGCCTCAGCCTCCCAAATTGCTGGGATTCCAGGCATGCACCACTGCACCTGGCACAGTGTTATTTATAATACACATATAAAATAAATAAAAGGTCGGATGAATGACCTGTGACAAGAAAGCAACTATTCAGTCACATTATAGAGACTATGAGTGACCTGGGGTGAGGCTTATGTCCTACCTACAACAGGAAAAGGCAGAATAAAGAGCAGACCTGCTAATAGCTGGTAAGCCCTTGAGTGGCCAGGACCGGACACTCCTCTGGCTGCTGTATATGTGTCATCCCACATGATCCTAGCAACGTCCACGTTGTTGTTATCAATTTGAATTGAAGATCCTGAGGTTTAAGAAATTGATAGATCATGCCATCTAGTAACGGAGCTAGGGCCTGGAAGCAACTGTACCCAAATATTCACCAAGCTCCCTCTGGGTAGGTTGTAGGTAGCTTTCACTTTCTTTTGCTTCTTTGTGCTTTAAATATTTGCACCAAAGTAAAAGAAAGTGACATTTATAATAAAGAGGTAAAATAAGGCATGTGACTTGAACGCAGAATCGTCTGAAAGTCGCCTCAGTCAGAGGGGCCTCGCTCGCTCCCCGGTTCTGCCCTCAGAAGTCTAGGATGAGCAGAGGCTCTGTCTCCAGAGCAGAGCTTCCAGCGCCCTCAGCCAGGCCTGCTGGACGGCAGCCCGAGGGAGTCTGGGAGCTTCCAGCTCCCCCGAGTGTGATGCTGGCAGCCCTGGCCCAGGGTCCTCAACGGGGCACGGACAGCAAGACCTGGGTCTCCGACCCCTACCCCAGGTGGGCTGGGAGGGGATGGGCGAAGGCAGGAGCTATGGGATGGTGGTGGCAAAAATGACAGAGATAAAAGAGACCTGCTTGACTGAGCCACATCTTGCTCCGGAGAGCGCCTCTTCCCCTCCCTGGGCTGTATTCAAACCCCATTGCATTTGGAGGGAAATCCAACCCATGTGTTTCTGATTCATTTACACTTAACTCATCAAAATCCTGTTTTGAAAGAGGCCATTGGACGGTCTACAAAGTCTGAGTGAAGCTCCCCTCCACCACGGGCTCACCAAATACCCTTCTAATCCATCGGGCCTGCGGGCAGGCTCTGCCCCATGGCGAAGGCTGGCCCAACGTCTGCTCCCAACCTCAGCCCCCGTGGGGGAGCCCTTCCTCACCCCTCCTGCCATTTGGGGAACTCTCAGTCTGCCCGCAAGGGCCTGGGAAACCCGTGTAGCCCCCCGAGGGAAAGGCAGGAGATGTGCCTCCCTACCTGGGTGAGGTTGGGTTTCAGATGAACCTGCCAAGCCCAAGGGAGGAGCTATAGGGAAATCTCAGGCAGACAGCTGCAGGGCGGAGGGGCCTGCAGGCCTCCATCAGAGGGGAATGTGCCACATGGCCCAGGACAGTCACCCATCCAGAATCTGAATCTGAATTTTTCTCTGGCCTCGGACCTTCTTGGAGCGGATTTGGGGAAGAACTGGTCTAGCAGCAGCAGCAGCAGCAGCAGCAGCAGGATACCTAGTTCCTAATTTCAGGACGGAGCAGGTTTCCTCTGGTCTGTGGTTATTGCTCCATGTCAGCCTCGGGTGCACAGGGGAGTTTTCCCAATAGACATTTGGAAGTCATTAAATCAAAATACGGTTGACTCAGACGCGAGGCATGCTACAGCTAGAAAAACTCTTAGGGAACTCTGTGGTCCAACCCCCACGTCTGCAGACTGATCCCCAAGAGAGCCTCCTCCAGCAGGATTTGGAGTAAGACAACCTCCTCCAACTCGCTGCTTTAGGAGAGCATGCGGAGGTCAGGAGGGAGCAGGAGGGGAGCCCTCTGCCAGCAAGGTCCAGATGAAATACATGGGGAAGAGCCAAGAATGGACTGAAATAAGGATGACCCGGGCCCTCTGGGGTGGCCATCACGATGGACTTGGATCTTTGTGATAACGGCTTCCCTTCATGGTCCCCTTTTCCTTGTGATTACTGGCAGGAACAGGTTCTTTGAAACCTGCCAAGAGGGTACATGCCATTGGGGACATGAAGACCAGCAGCAGCCTGTAGGGAACTGGGAGCAGACACCAAAGATCAACTGAGACAAAGGGAAGAAGATGAATAATAACAGAACCATTTATTGGGCTCCTTCAACCATAAAGCTCAGAGAGTTTCAGTAATTTGCCTATGTCACACAGAGTCCAAATCTGTATCTTCCTGGCTCTAAAATGCATGAGTCCCAACAAATAGTTGGAGAACAGGTAGACAGAGGGGGAAAAGCTAGAGAAAGCTCTGTGCTCACGGGTGTGCAGGATTCATGATCAAGAAGTCCCAGTGGGAAGTGCTGGGAGCAAAAATCTGGAGCGGAGGAGAAGTATGGCTGAGTGTGGAAGAGTCCCCGGAAGAGGGGCCCAACGGAAGCATCAGCTGGGTGCCAGATGCTCTGGGCACTAAAGGTGCATGGTGGTCACACCCTGAAGATACCAGCAGGTGGCAGTATTTCAGAACAAGAAGGGACTCTGGTGAGGACAGGGAAGAAAAGGAGACTCTAGCTCTTACTGTGTGTCAGGCAGGGGCGGGGGTTTCACATTTTATATACAGCGTCTCATCGAGTCGTCCCAATAGCTCTATGAGATGGGTATACTATTACCAGCCTTAATTTTACCCATGAGAGAGGTTTAGGAACTTGCTTAAGGTCCCAGAGGCAGGAAATACTGGAACCAAGATTCTTACCAGGTAGCTTAACTCCAGACCTAAGCTGTCTATAGAGGTAATAGCGTAACCCAACCCACGCCCATCTATTAAATCCCCACCACATTGTGCCGGGTGCTAGACATCCAGAACCTGTCTAGACAACCTGCCTGCTCCAGGAGCCAAGCATCTGATTGGGTTTCACCCCCAGAAGGATGCTAACACCCCATGACAGTGGCCATAGGTAGGTGCACACAAGGCAGCTGGTAGCAATGCTGAGCCCTGACCAGCGTCCTCTGCGCCGGGGGCTCAGATCCTGGCCCCCATACTCATTAGCTGGGTGGCCTTGGATATGTGCATTGACGTCTCAGGGCCTCTGTTTTTTTCCATCTATCTAAACTGGGGCCTAATATCAACCTCATGAGGATGAAATGAGAGAACACATGTGGAGAATTAGACATGGAGTCAGTCATGTGCTTCAGTGAAATGGTAGCAAATGTCAGATACAAAAGGCGATGGCAGCCCAGAGGAGGGCGGGGAACTGTGTTTCCAAGGCCTCACAGTTTGCAGCTCGGCTAACAGAGCAGGGTGTGGCTCTGGCCTAGGAAGGGAGCATTGACAAGGCCTGGAGACAGGACAGCCCGTGACCCCTGAGAGAGTGTGAGCGTGGAGGAAGCTCAGTGAGCCCCCTTTGTCCCATGGAACCAGGGCACGGTGTCTTTTTCAGGGCTGGAAAATGGAACCTTCAGAGGGTTTTGAAGTGAGCTGGATTTTAAAAGGGAGTTGGAGGCCTCAGAACACTGTCGGCTTGCTGTCATCCAAGCACCTGGAGGGCCCACTGCGTGCCCAACACTCTTCTCTGGCTGGCTCAGCCTGGGCTTTTCTTCCTGCCACACCATAACTGTGCCGCTGGAGCTACTCAGAACAATATCTTGTCCCCCGACTGGGCCTTCCCCACCAGCTCCTCCCAGGCCTCCAGGCCTGTCTCCCGCATGGCCTGCAAGCAACCTGGTTCTTGTCAGAAGTTCTCCCTGGGCTCTGCACTAGCCACTTCGCCTGGGACTCCACCAGGCATCCCCCAGGAGGAAGGGACACCCACCAGCGCAGGAGATGGTAAGACAGCCCCTGGGGCAGGTGAGTCATTCAGAAGAGGATCCCTGCCCCTGGGTATTGTGGGAGAGGAAGCAGAGCTGGAGAGGTGCAGACTCCAGCCCTGTGTACCTGCAAGAATGAGCCTGAAGAATGGAGAGGGGCTTGGGCTGCAGGGCCTGTACCCCATTCTGTCTGCCGCCACTTCTGACTTGCAAGGCTTCGGAAGCAGCCTCTGGGACATCTTGGCACTCTGCTCCAAGACCGCACCTCCCCCCAGAGCAGGCTCCCTCTTCTAGCCTTCCTTCTCAAGATATGGCAGGAACAAAGGCTAGTGGCTCTTCAGGATGGGTGGGGGGATGGGGGTGCGCATCTGGCTCTGGCACTGTCTGCACAGAGGTGCGTCCCTTTCCTCGTTGCCCCCTGCCCAGAAACACCATCATTCATTCCATCACACACACAGCTGGGGCTGGGGGAGGCCATGACAGGTGGGCCAGCAGGGGAGGTAGGGATGGGGCGCCGTGGTCTTCACCCCATCCCCCAAACAAGACAAATATGTCCCCTCTGAACATGCTGGGGGAGATTATTTTAACAAGCACTTTTGTACCAGGAAATCAGTGTGTTTAACCTAACAAGCAAAGAACAGCCCAGCGGGGCCCATAAATCTAGTTCCCACCTATTAATTTTACGGCCTACATAAAGCAGTGTTGAAGTCCAAAGTATATGTGACCTAAAAAGGCATTGCTCATTCTGACACATATACGACGTGGCCAGGACTCGAACCCTGACCCTGACCCTCACTCCAGGAAGCCAGCTCCCAAGCCGCACGGGGTGCAGAGGCTCACACTGCAGAAACCTGTCCAGTCTCCTCCTGGAAGAACAGGACAGCTGGAGGACTCAGCGGCGGAGGGGGCTGGGGAGGTGGGAGCTGCTGAGACCCCACCTGCCCCCAGGGCTGCCGTGTGTTGCTTACCTCCCAAAGGGACTCAGAGGAGAGGACCAGTGGGGACTGAAATCCAGCCCTCCTTGCACCATACCTGAGCCCCTAAGGCAGGGCTGTCTCTGCCCAGGGCAAGGGACTCTTCAAAAATGCACACATACCCTACAGATGAGCAGGAGCACTCACAGCTCCTGTGGATCCACCCTGGCCCCCACTTTGACTTCTTCAGATACTGACCTCCAAATTCGATGGCTTGATGTACCACCAAGCCAATTACACAGCCCTCCCACCAGGGAAATCCATGACAATGGTTGACGTCTAACATGGGTTGCATGCTGATCCCCCCTGAGGCTGAGTGTTTTAATTCTATCCCCCACCACACAATGACCACAATTGGGCCACTCTGGCCACCCCACAGCAACTACATATTAATTCCTACAGGGTCATTAGGACATGGACCACCCCAATACAATTGACCCCTAAAGTCAGGCCACCTCCATCCCACACTGATCCTATGACAGAAGAAACAGCTGAGGAGCTCAAATCCCAACAGCACACTTGTTGCATCCCTGGCCACATGCTGACCCTCCCCCCCAACCAAGTTCAAGGGCACAGCTATGCTCAGAACCTTTCCTGTGTCCCTCTAATTTCATGCTCCACCCTTCTCTACCCTGTCTATGGCCTGGGAACTGACTTCTAGGGACTATGACTCCCTGGCCCTTGGGCTTCCAGCTGGAGAAATCAGAGTGTAATGTTAGGGACAGTAGTCTCCCTGCCAGAAGCATGCAGTCTCTTGAGACCTGTGCTGTATCTTGATAAGTCATGTGGAATTCATGCTCCGTTATATATCTTTGTTAGCTTTATAATAAAAATGTTTCTCTTAGGTTGGGTTCCCCCGAAGCGGACCCGAGACAGGATGTGAGGGCAAGTCAGTTTATTTGGGCTGTGATCCCGGGAAGCACCATAGAGGAGTGGAATGGAGGCTGGGGAAGGGAGGAAGTCTGCTTAGGGTACCTTATAAGCAGGAGAGGGGCTCAGTCCTGCCTAGGACCTGAAGCCACGGTATTTATTCTCTACTCCCTGCCCATTACTAGTGTTGGGCTAGCACTAGGGATACTATCGCAGCCCTTTTGTGACATGCTTAGTGCAGACTGAGCCTGCTCCCACTTCCAGAGAACATGCTTGACAGAGATGCAGTTCTGCAACAGAAAGCTCTTGGTGTCTAGGGTGCAGAGGGGACCAGGGGGCATGGCTGTTGCATTTGCTATAGGGTTTTGATCCAAATAGTCAAGTAAATTGGACCCCAGAATACTCCTGGCTTCTGTGTTCTCTAAGAAGTCTGGTTTGAGAAGTCCGTGCCCAGAACTCTACACCCCAAATGAGACACCAGCTACCTGTAAAGTCCCTTTCTGCCTCCTCTACAACTTCTTCTCTCCCTCAGGGTCAAAGCCTGGCCTCTAAACCCCATCATGAATGGAACCCATGGCCCAAGTTGCCAGCTGATTGTGACTCAGCCTCCAAGTATCTGCCTTGAGGTTCCCCTCTCTGGGAGCCTTCTCTGAGAGACCACTGGTTCATCCCCACCCCAACTTCCAACTGCACCCTAAGATGACCGGCTAATCCCTGAGCATACACTGACCATTTCGAACAAACCTGGCTGCATCCTGATGCTCAAACCTAGATATTCACACACTGCAAGCCCAACTGTACCTTGAATTCTCTCAACCACAAGTGACCCTGAATCATACTGATCCCCAAATTCCAACCACACACTGAAGCCCCAATTCCATCCCTAGCCACATACTGACCCGAGGCACAACCACACGGGAGTATGGAGCCCAGCCATGTGTCACTCTGAACTCAGTCACACATGGCAAGTCCCCAACCCCTAACACACACCGGCTCCCCAGTTCTAAACAACACACAGGCCAAACTCTCAACTCAATGAGGCACTGATCCACCAAACCCCAAAGGGTGCTTGTCGCCAGCTTTCCAACCACAGACTGACCCTGATCCTAATCACCGCCTGTCATTCCCATCTCAAGCCCTGCACAGACTCTCACCACCCAATTAAAGCCACCAGCACAAATGCCCCAAGATAAACACTCACTGACTCCATGAACCTCAAACAAACAATGACCTCAATCCCAGCCACCCCAACACCAGGCACTCTGATTCCACAACAAGGCTACACCCTCAACCCCCAGAATTTCACCCATTCTCAGTCCTAACCAAAGGCTGACCTAGTAAACTCACCCTCAGAGTGACCCTGTCCCAAGAATCCACTGACCCTCAAGCCCCCTCCATAACCTTAACTCCATACCTACTCAACAGAAATATGACCCCAAGGCCAGCTGCAGTGGCGCGCTCCTGTAATCCCAGCAGCTCAGAAGGCTGAGGCAGGAGGATCATGAGTTCCAAGGCAGCCTCAGCAAAAGCGAGGTGCTAAGCAACTCAGTGAAACTCTGTCTCTAAATAAAATCTAAACTAGAGCTGGGGATGTGGCTCAGTGGTCAAGTGCCCCTGGGGTCAATCCCCAGTACCAAAAAAAAAAAAGAAGAAAGAAAGAAAAGAAATATCATGACCCCAAAGTCAAAAGCCACCTGAATGCCCAATCTAGCTGAATGTCCCATGCGAAACTTCATTGACCTTCCACTTAAAGAGGGCGCTCTGATGGCAGCCCAAGCCCACCCGCTGTTCAGGGATTCCCGCAGTCACACTGGACCTTCAAATCCTGTACACATACCAACCCACCACTAAGTACTCCCACTGCAACCTCACTCTGTCCCTTCAACCTCCCCCACACCTGAAGGGACTGACCATCCTCTCAGAGACCACCCAAGTTCAATTGCACCTTATTCTCCAACCTCACCCAAGGCCCAGTGACCCCAGTGACACATGCCTGCACACACAGGGATAGCATTCAGAGAGGGTGCCTCTCCAGAGCCTGCTCCTACGCCCTAGGCTTCCCTTTATGTCCCGTCTGCACAACCCCGAGGAAGGCTCCAGAAGGCTTACCCCTCCCTCCTTCTGTCATACCTCTAACTCGACTATCAAATGCCTCTCCAACATGCATATGTCCTCTTCCATGAGTTACACATCCTGGTGTGAAGGTTCTTTGGGGAATCATCAGGGTTGGCAATACTAAGTTGGGTCCTGCCAGTCTGAGTAACCTTCATGGCAAAGAAGTCAGGAGCCTGGGCAATCGTCCTGCTCCGATTGCCCATGAGCTGCGTGATCTTGGCTGGTCACTGCACCTGTCTGGTATTTATCTGATTCTGTACATGGGGTGGGGTGGGGGGCGGCGTTACTTAATGACTAGGCCGGAGATCAAAGCTGGTCATGCTCACTCATTGACCTATTGTCTCTGGCTGCCTTTGCAACGCAATGGAGAAGTGAGTAGTTTGAAAAGAAACCATGGGGCTCAAAGTCAAAGACATTTACTGTCTTTGTATCCCGCAACTTCCTCTCAGGTCCTCGTGCTGGAGAGCTATGTGTGCACTTTGTATACACGGCCCTTCCCTCCCTTCCCTGGGCTTCTCCAGGAAGGATGCTCCTTAAGATTGCACTTAGTGTTCATTGTGGTGGTGGTAAACCTGTGCCTGCCTGCCTACCTCCCTGCCTGCAATGGAAGGGCTGAAGGAAGATCACAGGCCAAAGACGAGGCCTTAGGGCAGGAGAGGCAGTATTGGGATGCCCCAGTCTCTCTGATTAGGATGGAGGTTCTTCCAACATTATTGCTTTTGTTTACTGAAACCCAACCCCCATGGCACTCACCACCCTTGGCCTTGGGCCCAGACCTGCCCAGGCCCCAGCCTGCCAATGCTGGCCAAGAAGGAGGGGGGTGGAGGGAGCAGCTAGCCAGGGCCCCTTCCAGAGTTCTGCTTGCTTATAGCCTCAGGCGCCCCCAGCCCCTCCCTTCTTAACGTCTTGCTTACAAGACAGCATTTGGAGACAATTTCTCATCAGACCTTCTTGTAAACATCCTCCTGGATGAAGCAAGCTCGAAGGACCCCTTATTAGAAACACCTGTGCCAGACGGCAGGCCTGGTGAATGACAGCTTGCAGAGCCACCATGGGGGCCCCCTGCCAATCCCAGGCTGGTGAAATGGGTGGAAGGGGAGGTGAGATGAGGTTCCAGCGGGAGGCTGTCTCTTTCCTCCTGTCACCTCCCAACTCCACAGAGCCAATGTGGCTGAGGATTATGCAGCCCACCTTAGGAAGGTGTTGCCCTTTCCAGCGTGGGACCCTCGTGTGTCAGGAGGCACAGGGAACAGTAAACAGTCCCCATTTGGTTCTTGGGGTGCCCCAATTCCTCTCCATGGACTATTTCTTAGATTCTCTCACCCAATGCCATCTACCCTTCTTTCTCACAGGGACACCCCTGGCAGAGTTGAGACCCTGAGTCTCTTAACCTCCTTAAAAGAATGACAGTATCTCAGACTTTCCACCATGTCCAGGTTGGAGGGGCAGGACCCGGGAGAGGCAGATAGGAGACCCCCACATGGAAATCTCAGGCTGAAGGTAACCTCACCTTGCCAGCAAAGCTACAGTAAGGGCCAGCCACAGAACCTGGTGGCCACATCTTCCCTAACTGGGCAGTTTCATGCCATCTTCTCTACTCCAAACAAGCATGGCAGCTGGTACTGATCCAAACCTCCCACTTAGCCAAGAGAAGCAGGAACATCAGAGGAGGAAGAGGAAGAACTTTGTAAATTGGGCCATGAACCCCTAAGATACCAATTCTTGAGTTGTAGGTGTTCTATCACTGGTCTTTGATAGAAACTTCCAGTACTTTCTGCACCGCTCCCATGCCCAACTCCCCTGGAACTCCTGGCCAAGCACCTGAACCCTGCCCTGGCATCCTGTTGGCAGCATCTCTTGCCATTTGCCTGCTGAGCTGTGGAATCCATGGAGCCCAGTCCTTGCCCTGGGTCACACCTAGGCCCTCTTGGGGACTTGGCAAGAGACCTTCTATTCTGGTGTGGGACATCCCATTGCAACACCTTCCTAAGGTGGGCTGCGTAATCCTAGAGGGAGTAAAGGCACAAGGGTCTCTCAGTCAGGGCAGGACCAAGACAGGTCAACTCAGGCCCACCCTCATCCTTGGCCGCCACCAGGCCGCCATCGCCCTGAGTGGGTCTGAGGTGGGAGACTGGAAGGAAACCTGTCTCCATGAGTTGAGCAGAAAGAGGAAGCGCAAGTCTCCATGAAATAAATTAGGGAAATCTCAATTCCGATAAATCCAGTTTCTTAAAAAAAAAAATGCAACTGGTAGGAAAAGAAAATGTAATTTATGCCCATTGAAAGGGGGCCAGGTTTAAATTGATGAAGTCTCCTGTTTATGTAATAAATCCATTTCCATTCATGTCACCAATATATTTATCCACACATCCTGGTCCAAGTCAAATCTTCATTATTTTATTATTCAATGGGGGGCAGAGGGGCGGGCAGGGGAACAGAGCCCTGTGTCAAATTAATAAAGTCTCACTCTCCCCCCACATCCCTCCTCACACAGGGACAATTTATTCCTAAGAACGAAGCAGAAGAACTGGATGCAATTTATGTGCTTTGAAAGAGACCCAAATGTAATTAGGCAAAGTCTCAAGTTCACCAAGAAATAAATCCCAGAGAAAGTAGCCGGGGGTAAAATTTACGTTCCCTGAAAGTCTGAAAGCCTCTCCCCCACAAGCTCCTCCCCTCCCCCAGGCCACCGAGCTCGGTTCCCTGAGTCCTTCAGGCCCAGGGGTTCTCTCCAGCGTCTCCACTACCCAGGGGGCCCCAGAGGGCCACCCCTCCACCTGCAGGTCCCCAGGAAGTCACTAGTCTTGCCTCTTCATCCCTCCCCTGAACACACACCCCCTTATTCTGCAAGCACCCCACCGTCCCCAGCAGATCTGATGGATTGGAGGAGGCAGCTGTGGTGATCGACAAGACTGCGGATCTTCTTGTCCTACAGGGGCACGTGCCCAGAGAAGTGAAGAGTCCTCAGGAAAGCCTTCAGCTCCATGCCCATTCAGAGAAGTTTTGGGAACAACACAAAGATAAAGCGTCCCCTCCAGGGTGTGAGGAAGCCTCCCACAGTCCCATCTTCGATCATTTGGGAGTGGGTCTATAGAAGAGATGTCCCCTGGTCCTAGGAAGCTGGACATTGGGTAGTTGAGCAAGGGTCATTCAGGATTTCTAAACTCATCAATTTGGAGACTGACTCAGTGACTGACTTGGGGGACAATGGCCAAGGCGGCTGTGCTGGTGAGGGAGAGACGTATGAATGAGGGCACAGAGCAGAATCCCCTGGGAAGAACTCGGAGTGCCAGGGGTTCCAGGAGGAAGTGCACACCCCCTTGAGTGTTACAATTTGGGGACCTCCTGTTCTCTCCTCCATCCCAAGACAAGCACTTCAGATGCACTGTAAGGTGGCCACGGGAGAGAAGATGTCCCTGAGTTTGCCCTGGGCAGGAAGCTTCTGGACACAGCAAACAGCAACAAGTCTACCCTGACTAAAGGGTCACAATGGCTCCAGATGGCTGTAGGACCTGCACACCAGTCCAGCTGTGCTTCAGGCCACCTGCTCAGGAGACAAGTGCATGGTCCATCCCTCAATGAAAAGGGACCTCCTCCTGGCAATCAGGGCAGAAGCACCCTGGAAGGGGCTGACCAAGCCCAGGCTTGGCCATGGAGAGATGTGACCGTGCTGCGTAGAAAAAAATCAACAGCACCCCTGCAGCGAGATGGAGGGGGCAGTGGAGTCAGGGGAGACCCGGGCATCTGGACTGAGCAGCTAAGGGACTCATGATGCCACTTGCTGCCACGGGAGGTTGGGGACAAGGAGCTGGGTGGGTGCCAAAGGCAAGTTTAGCTGAGGAGGCGTGGGTTTAGGGGAAGGGCAAGGAGAAGAAGGGTTTGGTTTAGGGTGGGTGAGTTGTCTGAGACCTTGCACTGGAGGAACTGTCCAGTGGGGAGAGAGCTGGACGTTCAGAGGGAGCTCCAGGGAGTTTTGGGGTACAGAGATGGTCACTGATGCCAGGCTGAAGCAGGCCTGTCCAGAGAGAGTGTGGGACAAGGAGAGAAGGGCCACGGCCTGAGCCAGGCCAGCACCATAGGACAAAGAGCCTGCATAGGACTGGGGAAGGCACAGCCAGAGGGAGGGAGAGGACAGTGGGAAGGGATGTTGAGAAGGGAGACAGGCCCACTGGGTCCAAGGCTGAGAGAGGGCAGTGCGCTGAAGCCTGAGATGCCTGTAAGGTTGGTGGCAGGGGAGGACCCTGCTGGTTCCAGGGAGAACCCATTTGCTGGAGTGAAGGGACATCAAGAGGTCAGATCTCAGCAGGGGTAGGATAGTACAGGGGTCTGTGTGCCTCTGTAGAAGAGGCTCCTGAGGGACCCCTTTGCCTCTCCACCAGAAGAGAAGCAAGAAGATGCCATCTGTGCATCAGGAAGTGGCCCTCAGTAGACACAGAAACTGCCAGTACCTTCATCACTAGCCTCCACAATCAAAAAAGCAATAAATTCCGGTCATTTATAAGCGATTCAGTTTACGGAACTTTGTTAAAGCCACCAGAAGGGCCTGTGCAGCTGAAGGGTCCCCTGGGCCTGGGCGTGGTCAGCCCCTTCCATTCATAATCCAGCCTGAATGGACGATGAAGCAGTGCTGGGACAACATCTTGAAGAAGGCCCCCCAGGCTGCTTCCCAGAGGAGAAGGTGAGCCTTGGAGAGCACAGGAGGCACTTCTTCCTCTGAGATCGGGGGACCCTCTGAGATCGGGGGATGGGGACCTCTGGCCATGAGAGGGAGGGAGGGAAGGGCAGGGAAGAGGCAGATCTAAAGTGCTGTCTCCGAATATGGGAGTTGCATGTGGAGACCCAGGCCCCATTCTCTTTCTCAAGTTGACTTTCTTTGTGAGAACCCTAGATTTGGGGTCTTTGTGCCACTAACAAGGTGACCTGTTGAAGACTGGCCCCTGGGTCAATGCTGGAGAACATCAGGCCTCCTGATCATACCTGGCAGGGCCAGTTTCTGTATCTCCTTTCCCTTGCTGTGAGTCAGGGAAGACTCCTCAGGCTGAAGTCCTAGCCTTTTGAGATTCCTGTACCTAGCACAGCCCAACTCCCAACAGGCAGGGGCCCTGATGCTAGGAATACTGATGTTTTTCTCCAAAAGGCCCTTCCTAGCTGGGCACAGTGATGCTCGCCTGTAATCCCAGCAACATAGGGGGCTGAAGCAGGAGGATCGGAAGTTCAAGGCCAGCCTGGGAAATTTAGCAAGACCTTTAGTCACTTGGTGAGATCCTGTCTCAAAATAAAAACAAGAAGGGCTGGGGATGTAGCTCAGTGGTAAAGCACCCCTGGATTCAATCATCAGTATTGAAAAAAACAAAACAACAACAATAAAAAAAAAAAAAAACTGCTTTTAAAAAGGTCCAGGCTGTGTGTCCTCTGCAGGCACACCACAGCCTTTGGAAGACTGTTTTTGAGGCCACACCTCTGGGAAAGTCATCGTGACTGCAGGGGGCCATCTGATCCAACTTACACATTATTACTCAAGAGCAGCCCACGGCATATGTTGATGGGAAATGGGCTCGCAGTTCAGCCAAAGGGCTGGTGTCTTTGATGATGCAATAATTGCTGCATTTGTGACACGGGCAATCCAGAGGAATCAGAAGGGAGCCCTCCCACCCTCAAGCTCCTTCTGCCCACAGGCAGCCTCTGGCAGACCCAGGCAGGTCTGACCAGGTGGTTATGAAAACACTGGGGGAGGGGAGAACCATCCTACAGCTTGAGGGGCAGAGGGACAGATTGTGGCATCTTCTGCCTCCCCAGGAAGGCTTTCTTCCCTTGTGGTCACACAGCACCAATGGGGACTGCTCAGTCTCAGTCTGACTTCCCTGATCTGGGCAACAGAGAGTCTGGCTATAAAATTCCTGTTTTATGAGGTTCTCTGAGAAGCCAAAAGTCCCCTGGCAGGGCAACCAGGGAGCCCCAGAGGAGCACAGCAAAGGAAGCTCCGTTGCCAGGATGCCTTGCATCTCATTCTCAGAAGCCCAAGCACCTGCTGACTGTCGCAAGAGTGTCCCTGGACATGGAAGGGCTGGCAGTGAATAAAGACCCCAGGACCCTGCTGCCCTTGATTCAGGCACAGTGACAAGAAAGGGTTCCTGGGGAGCCCGTGCCACCTGTCTTCTCCTCCGGCATCAGCCCCCAGAAAGCCCCTGGGTGGACCTGTTGTCACCCAGACTCTGGGAAGAGGATTCATGTGTGAGTGACTTATCAAGGATATGCTCCCAGAAGGGACCAGGGAAGGCAGGGGAACAGGACAAGGACAGGGAAGAAGCTAAGTCAGGATGCAATTTCAGAGGCGTTCCAGCCTCTGCCTGTCCTGCAGGGAGCTATGAGATATGAAATACAACAGAATCTCTCTCCCTGTAGACAGAAAGCTGAGCTCCCTATTCCTACGTCAGTCAGGACTTCGCTTCCGGCTGCCCGAGGGTGGAAACTCAGCACTTCCAGATCTCCAACGGTCTGAGTGAAGTGACCCCAGGGACCCAAGACTGGTTTTCAAAGGTGCAAATTCTTAGGATGGAAGCTCACAGGAGCTGGGGGACGGGCACAGAGGACAGGCGAAGGGCATGTGGATGGAGGCCAATATCATCCTTTATCCTGGTGATGTCATTGGTGATTGCCTCCCAGAACAGAGAAAAGGTACTGAAGAATCCCTTTGCTCCTAGAGCTCCGGAACTTTTGCCCTAAGTGTTAGGCTCAATTTTTAGTCTATTTTCTTTCCTAGGGAGGCACACACAGGTTGGCTCCAAAGTACAGACTCTGGTTCCCACCAAAGGGGCAACTCCTCTCCTCTGTAAGAATTAGACATTCTTGGTTAGTAAGAGGTGGCAGCCTCCTCTTCTGTAAGCTTCAAGTCTGGGTCGACAATGACTCCTCCCATTATCTCTGTCACCTCATTCCACCCAAAAGAAACACAACTGGACACCAACCACCCTCCTCCCAGTACGGATCACACTGTCCTGGCCTTTGACTCTAAGGCAGAAACCACTTCTGGGCCAACGGTGTGGTTTTAGTATCACTCCGATGTGTTCTAACAGACTTGATGACCATTCGATGATTCTGGAAAACACATGTGACAGAGAGAGTCCCTTTATAAAATGGAATGGACTGTTTCCTAGGCCCCTCTTAACTCTCTGGGACTTGCAGCTCTTGGTTCAGCCATGGACATTTTGTCATGACCACCAAAAAAAAATAAATAAAATAAAATAAGGGACGTGGTAAGTGCTCCTCCAGGGACTCTGAGCTTTATTCATGAACCTTTGAAGCTGTGCCCTGGGAACTTGACCCTGGACCCTGACCTTTCAGAGCTAAAGTCAATGAATTCTGAACCCAAACCTGAACTCTCTCAGAGAAGCAATAGAAGACAGAATTCCACGTGGACATTGTCCACTTTCTTGTGGCTGCCCAGAGGTTCCTATCACAATTTGGGGAGTAAAACCAACCTTAGCTCGTGTCTATGCACTTTTTTTTTTCTAGATCATTCTCCCTTACTTTTTATCCTTACTCTTTCTACATACCCCTGGATTAGGACATCTATCCAGACACTGTTCCTGGGAAGGCCCCTTCATTTACATGGAAAGGTAGCAACTTTCCTGCTTACGACATCAGCAGAGCTCAGGACCATGCCTGAGATCAACAACAGAGGACATTTTCACACTTGTTATATGTTTGAAATCATAACCAGAACTCTCTACTACTGGGCTGTATTCAAAATCTTGGTTCAGAGAAATAGTCACCATAGGGTGAGGGTTTCCTGGTGATATTAAAAATATCATCCCTGAATGAAGCCAGCCCATCCTAGGTCATCTGAGAACACTACCTGGACCACTTGGCTTTGAACTCTCCTGTAATTGTGCTCACTGGACTGCCTTTGGTCCTCAGCTTACATTTCATCCCTATAATCAATAATATGTTCTGCATAACTGTGTATGTGGTTTTGAAGTAAGTTTATGAGATTTACTATTTATTATGGGCATGTTGCCTAAGATCTCCTCTATTAAAGTACCTATTGCTCCCCAGAGCAACCCACAGGAGAAAGTTTTCTCTGATCTCATGGCCAAAGAAGCCCAAACCACTGGTTGACTTCTTTATTATATGAGTATTGAGAATCCTGTAAATGATCATCTGTTCCTCTTTGTTTCATCTGCAGAGAACTCAAGGCCAAATGAGCATCCCATCCCATCTGCTATGCATACCTGGGAGAGTTTCTGTAGACTAGCTGGGCAGAGGGAATTCTCATCTTCAACTTGACTGCATATTATCAAATTATTGTCTAAGGAGGTTGTAGAAATTTATACTCTATTCCATGATCCACAGAGTGTCTTTTTTTTTTTCCTGTCACAATCAACAGTGGTCATAATGTTTAGTTTCTGGCAAATTTAAAGGTTTGAAGTGTATTTCATTATTTCTTTTCTTCCTTTCTTTATTTTTCTTTTTAAATTTTTTTTTTTATTTTGGTGGTATTGGAGATTGAACACACGGGCATTTTATCACTGAGTTACATCCCGGACCTATTTATTTATTTAGAGACAGGGAATCACTAAGTTGCTGAGACTGGCCTTGAATTTGCAACCCTCCTGCCTCAGCCTCCAGATAATTGTTTCTTTTTTTATTATTTTTTTAATATTTATTTTTTTAGTTTTCGGTGGACACAGCATCTTTGTTTGTATGTGGTGCTGAAGATTGAACCCGGGCCACACACATGCCAGGCGAGCGCGCTACCGCTTGAGCCATATCCCCAGCCCCCAGATAATTGTTTCTTAAATTTGCATTTCTCCTGTATACATTGGCCTTGAGGTTAAATCATTTGCAAATAACCTGTTCAGAGCCTTTATCCCTTTTCTCACATTGGAATATTAGTCTTTTACTTGTTGATTTTTGTATGGCTTGCAGGACCTTCTGTCTACTTTCTTTCACTTTTGATTTCATCTAAACTCTCTAATCTGTTTTGCCCCATCTTGATTTCTTTAGCTATCTATTTTAATATTCCTTCTATGTATGTCCATATAAACTGCATAAATACTCTGGGTTTGTATTAAGTAGGGTAGGATAACTGTGCCCATGAGCAACCTCCACATTGAAACAGCTCAGCAAAAATAGGAGTATGTCTCTCTGTGGTACAGTCCACTGCATACACTGCTGATTGGGTGACTCTTCCTAACATGATTCTGGGACCTGGACTCTAACAACTCTGTGGGTTCCAGAATTCTCTCCTGACCCCTTCACATCCAGCCAGGGAGAGAAGATTGTATGGGAGGTTCTCAGAGCCAGGTCTGAAATCACCTACTCCTGTTCATATTTCCTGGGCTAAAACTTAGTCATTTGGTCCAGACTCCCTACAAAGGAAGCTGGGAATGCCTTGCCCAGAGGCAGAGGTGGGTTTGGAGAAAGCATCACCATGCCTGCCATCACATGAGTATAAACACATCTTTACTTTCGTCTCTACGTTCATTTTTATAGTATGATTATGTTTGCTTTCCTAGTGTCATCTCAGATCACTCATGTGGCAACAGCAAAGATAAGTATATGCAGATGTGGCAGGACGGTGGCCAGGCAGAGGGTCAGCGGGGAAGCTCGGCTGCATGCAGGGGGTGGGGAGGACTTTTCTTAGAACGTCCTAGAGTCAGAATCCCCTAAAGTGCTGTGAATACCCACCTTTGCTAGGAAGAATAGAGAAAGTAGCCAGAGGAAGGAAAACCTGGGGCAGGCGGGGGCAGCCGACGTCAACGAGGAAACTCACTTCTCGAAACAGGGAGTGATCTGCACTTTTAAGTGGACGGAGAGTCAGTAAAATAAAGAATGGCCATGGAGGCCACAGGTGGCCAATCTCAAAGGAGAGGAAGCAGGCTGGGGAGTGGGCCCAGGAGAGAGGGGACCTTGAGGAAGTGGCACAGTGAGATCAGAAGCTCCCCCTGGGGAAGCCTGCCTATGGAGGAAAGAGGCCAATAGACCAGGCCAGTGTCTAGGCACTGCTCAAAGTCAGCTGTCCCCTCTGAGCCAGAGAGGGGCCAACAGAGGAGGTGGGGCACAGCTCCTGCCCTCAGGGGGCTCAGGGTCTAGGGTGCTCAGATCCTCAACCGATTACACAGTCATAAATCCTAACCAGCCCTTAGCCAGCTGCCAACAGAGCAGGAGTCAGGGGACATGGGACATGGATTCTGCCCCAAGGGATGAGAAGGCATTTGCACTGGCTTTCAAGCTGAGCAGAATGGGCTGCAGGGGAAGGGGACATGGAGAGGACTTTGCAGACCCCAGTGGTAGGGGGGCGGGGGGAGGGGGCGGAATTAAGCAGCTACGTAAGAGAGGCTCCTAGTGCTCACTGCGTTGTTCAATTTTCTCAACCAGCCAGTGTTGTTACCAGCCCCACTTCACTGCCAGGAAAGAGAAATGTGAAGCTAAATGAGGAGATGGGCTCAGAGCTTCAGCCAGAAAGTAGCAGAACAGGTAGCAGAAGGGGCGTGAGAAGATGAGAAAGAAGAGCAGGAAGCACGGGGTTCATTTGGGGGTAGAATGCCACCCAGCCTCCTCTGCCACTCAGACCCCGGAACCTAGCAGCAGTGTCCACCAGGAAGGTTCAGTTTGACAAGGCCCAACTCCCCTCCACAGCCAGGGCCTTGAGCAAGACCTCTGCCTGGCCCTGTGCCCTCCCCGGCAACTCGGATCTCCAGGCCAGCTCTGGGCCTGCTCTGAAGACGAGAGGCCAGTTCAGGCATGGGGCAGGGGTTTTGGAGAGAGCAGGCCCTCGAGTTAGACAGGCCTGGGCTCAAACCCTGCGGTAGCTCCTTCCTAGCACGTGGCCCCCAGTGAAGTTGTAGTTCATCTGCTCTTGGTTTCCTCAATCATGTGTGAGGACAATCATGGCACCAGGGTCTCAGGGAACCTAGATGTAGTGTAGTCACCTGGGCCTGGTAGGAACTCGGGAAGGGTTTGTTGAGCCTCAATTCTCTGTGAGGTTTCTAAACAAAAGGCCCTTCTTGCTGCCTGAGTTGACAATTCCATCCTCTTCCCTGCAGCCTTTGGGAACTGAGTCACTACAGACAGCACTCCCTGGCCTGCTGGGACCTTAGCAAGGTCCCTAGATCCAGCCCATTTTATCCAAGTGCTCACAGATCAATTCAGGGGGCCTTGATTCTAGTCCTCCTTTCTCACTCCTGCAGTGACTCCCGCCTCCCAGTTCAGGTAGACGCCTGGCCTCTCTCTGTAGGACTGAAAGCTTCACCCTCTGTCCTTCCTTGGGCACTGCCCTCACCCTTCCCTGGGGACCTCAGCGTTCACCTTCCAGACCCCACACCAATGCTCTTGTGTTTACCTGGGTGTGGCACACACAGTCCTGCCAAATGGACATGCTCCCCAAGCCCTGAGCAAAGCCCACTCCCTGCGTGAGAGCTTTCCTGGGGGCACTCAACTCTCCCTCTCTCCCTCTCACTAGTCATGCTCTATATAGTTGGGCCCCCAGTTGTGAAGTCTCCTCAAGATAGGCCCTGAGGTGGAGTTGTGCCCACCAGATGATGGGCCCCTTCTAGAAGGTGCATGAAGGACTGTGTGGGCTAGCAATGGCCCTAGCCCACCCTGGGCCAGGAAGTGCTCCACTCAAGGTGGGACAGGATGCAGGAAGGAGCTCAGCCACCCTTGCTGAATAGCACCGGCATTGCTGTCAGAAGTTGGGTGCCAGGCTGCAGTCCCTCTCTGCAACCACTAGGCCATGCTGCTCCCCTGGGCTGCGGCCAGCAGCTCCGCTTCTTAAGGAGGTTGACCAGAATGCCAGGGAAACCTGCTGAGGAGGAGGAGATGACAGAAAGCAGAAAGCCATCTAGGCCAGGGCCCCCTGGAGACTCCTGCAGGTTGTTGGTTGCCTGAAGATCTCCTACCCAGAGACTAGGGAGACCTGAAATTCACCCACCTGCCATTCAGTTAGGCGTGATTCCTGCCCAGGACTAGGAAGGTTTATTCTTCCACTGAACCCCCTCTGGAAGGTACATGAAGGTACTGTGTGGGCTAGCAGCAGTGCCATCCCACCCTGGGCCAGCAAGTGCTCCACTCGAGGTGGGACAGGATGCGGGAGAGAGCTCAGCCTCCTCCGGACTGGAAGGGTCCAGAGGAAGAGTAAAACTTCCCTCAGGACCAGCCCAATATTTCAACCCTTTGCCCTCTCTCCACTCGCCCTGCCTCTGTTTCTATCCTGAGCCAGGATGAAGAGGGGGATGTTTCATGAAAGGAAACCCCCCAGGGGCAAGAGTGCCTGGGACATGGCCTTCTGCTACTCCTGGGAGCCCAGTCTCCCCACTGCCCTCTGAGCCCCTGCTCCTCTCGGTCCCACCCCAGTTGTGGGGCTTAACTGTCTAAGGCTCTGAGGCCAGGAGGGGTCGGAGAAGACACCTGGGCCCCCTCCTCCTGCCTGTGGGGCCCACATCTCCTCCAACCAGAGCACTGGGCAGGAGAAGCCAGAAACCAGCAGAGGGACCATCCTGTTCTTACACAATTGCAAGGCTGGGACATCCCTGGCCAAGAACCAAGAGAGTCCAACACAGCAGTCATCTACCCTGAGGGCTCATATGTTCTAACCTCCTCATTAGGAAGGAGGGCAGGGAAGATAGATGTGGCTAGCCAGGAAGGGGCAATGGCTGACCCAGGGTCCCCCAAAGCCCAGCAGGTCTCTGCCAGGCCCACAGTTCCCCCCTGATTACTATGAATGGAACCTACAAGCCTTTTCTGGGGAGATGAGGTGGAGTTGGTAGCATCTCTATGTTCTCAGCTCTGTTTGAAAACTGTGAATGGATCGGAATTGTTTGGGTGGAGGCAGAAGGAGGCCAGCAATGGTTTAGTCTTAACAAAATAAAATTTTATGTTCCTTAAATACATGAAGTCACCCTGGATGGCAATTAACAAAGTATGGTAAAGGGAAGGTGCTGGCTGCTTCAGAGATAAGGTCAGAGTTCACCGGTGATTGGCATGCTCACTGCTCCCGTGCAGCTGTGTGTTGCCAGAGGGCACGGCGCTGGCTCTGCCATCTGGAACACAACGTGCACCCGGAGGCCGGTAGCTCCTGTTATTATTATCTTGTTCCCACTAGGAGTTTGTTCAGCACATGTTCCATCAGCAGGGGCCAATTCCTCTCTGGCCTTGTAAAAGCATCACAAATTCTAAATTAGAGGTGTCTGAGCTAACAAGGGCCTCTCCCTACTCTTCTTAAGTTTCTCCTATTGTGTATTTCTCTTCCTACCCCCCACCCCCAGCTAGATCTCCAATTCCGTGGGGACAGGGACCATGTCTTCTATTTCATCCATTCTACAAGTATTGATTGACCACCTGTTATGGGTTGTGCTGGGGGCTTTGGGGAATACCGAGGCCTCCCTCCACCTTTGAGGTAGAGGTGACGCCTGTTGGTGGCTACCTTGCCTTGCTTTATGTAGCCATCAAAAATGTTAAAGATTTATTTTAGTTATGCTAGTTCCTTTGATACCACAGTGGTCCTCAGGTGTGGGCAGAGCTAGTATTAGTACCATTTTCCAGATAAGTAAACTGAGGCCAATAAAGACTAATAGAGCCACAGTCTGTTCAGGATGGATCTTGAGCTCCAGCCACCAACACTGAGCAGCCAGTCACATGCCTGCTCACACAGCCTCGTTTGGCAGCTCCTCTGAGGGGCTTGGATCCTGTCCACTTCTTTTTGGCCCTTCCCAGTGTAGCACCAAACATCCCCTTGCCCATCCCCATGTGCACAGTTTAAGCAAACAAAATTTGACAAAAGTAGACTCCACACTCCCTCATTGGGGACAAAGCCAAGAAAATGGTGAAAGCGATTGAAAAAAAAAAAAGATATGAAAATGTTTGGTCTTTAGCCAAATGTTCACAGGAGAGGAGAGGCCTAGCACCCCAGCTCCACTCGGTGCCCCCCACCTGCGGAGGAGGTCTCTGTCTGCTCCGGTGGGTCTTGTTTCTAGCTTTGGAGAAAACACAGGCCCCTAGTTGACTGTCACATTGGCCTAGGAGCTCCCTAGGGGATAATGTGGTGCCTTTCCAGGAGACGGGCACCAGTCAGCTGCTTTCGTGTCTGAATCGCCCAGCCTTTAATCTCCAACCCAGAGAGGCCAAGCTAGCGGGCCAGTACCTCAGTACTGCCCATCTCCAGGGTTAGGAATGTAGTTCTGGGGCAAAAATGGGAACCAGATGAATTCAGCTGTGAAGGGCACTGGGTGCCCTGCTTCCCTTCCGCAGCGCCAGTCCTTTCATTCCCCTGCCTGGGCATGCTCTCCACTGGCGACCCTGGCTCCCCTGAGGACATTGCATGGATGTGACAGTGGACTGGGGGTAGGTGGGCGGGTGAGAAGGAAGCAGATGCTGCCACCTGGCCTTCACTCCGCCGGCCTGGGGAAGTGGGCGATAAACTTAAAGAGCTAGAGTCCATATGGGCGGAAATGACTTCTAGGGAGGAGAAGCAGGCTCCCACCCTGGAGGGGCTCTTGCACAAAGGGGCTTCCTCTTAAGAGAAGAGAGAGAATCCCGGTAGTCCGGGGAAGTCTTGTTGCAAGATAGCCAAGGTTCTCCAGCACGCGTGAGCATCGGAATCCCTTAAAGGGAGATGGATGTGGTCGTGCACGCCTTTAGTCCTGGTGACTCTGGAGGCTGAGGCAGGAGTATTAGAAGTTCCCAGCCAGCCTTAGCAACTCAAGTGAGGCCCGAAGCAACTTAGCTAAACCCTAGACCCTGTCTCAAACCAACCAACCAACCAACAAAAGGCTGGGGATGTGGCTCAGTGGTAAAGCGCCCTTGGGCTCAAACCCCAATACCAAAATCACCATCATCATCATCATCATCATCATCATCATCAATCTCGTAAAGGGCTGAGGAAACACAGATTCCAGGCCCTCATTCTCCAAGTCTCTGATTCCCTGGGTTGGGACCCATATAAAAAATAATCATTTCGTGGGGATTCCTCCCCGTCTCCTTCACAGGGGCTTTTCAGCCCAAGCAAAATCCCCACCCATTCCACAAAGTTCCTCTGACCACAGGCCACTCCTGCTTCACCTGTCCTTTGGCCTCCTCTAGCCCAGAAGGCGGGTCAACAGAAGCCCCTCCTTCCTTGAGTTCAGCGCTGAATTTGCTTTAGAGCAGAGGTAAGAGAACCGGAGTGGGAGGCAGCCCCATGGCGGGGCCACCGCTCCCAACTGCTGCGCTAAAAGCAGCAAGTGTGATCACAGCCGCGGAGGCACGGCCTTCTTCCTTCTCGCACCATCTGCTTTGTGAGGAAGGGAGCAGAGAGGGGCCATGCCATGGCTCATTCCCCACTTGCTGAAGTCACCGGTTGAGGCAGGCAGGGACGGAGGGTCAAGGAAGGAAGCCGACCTTGCTGTCCCCATGAATGGCCCCTGTGGCCACCCTACCTATTCAGGCACAAATTAGGACATGTACAGGCCCCATTCAGTTCCTCCAGATGTCCACTCAAGCCTTCCTCCAACACACGCTCAAGGCCACCCACTACTCGGCATCAAACTGACATCACCCTGTCGGGGCCACCCTTTTTGACGCTCAGCTCTAACTTCTGTTCCTTCTAATCCACTCCAGCCAGAGTCAGACTTCAGATTCCTTCTCTGCCTAAAGCCTTTTTAAGGCTCCCCATCACTCTTAGAATAAACCTAGACTCTTTTGCCTGGGCTTCCAGACCCTCCTTAAGCTGGCTTCTGCTCCAATCTCCTGCCTCTCAGCTTTCCTACCCCTCTCCTCCTCACTCCCTGGGCTACAGTTGCATCAGCCCCCTGTGCTGCCCCGGGGGTCTCCTGACTCTGACCTGACTGGCTCCTCCTCTGACAGGGATGCCCTCCCTGTAGGGCCCATCCACCTACCAGTCAGGTGTACCCTGTAAGGTACGGAGTGATTGGTTGTTAGAGACCACACCACCACCCCAGGAAGGATTCAAAAGCAAGCAACCCCAGGCAGGTCAGAAGGGGACAGATTTCAAAGTAAGGGGAAGCCCAATTCTTAATCCCTCCTGATAGGAAACCCTGATACCTCTGAGGCCCACACAAGCAGGGTTCCTCACCAGGCCTGGGGGAAGCCTGAGGTTCTCTTCCTGCTAAGGTGAGCATCAGGAAAGCTCAGGGGGACCCAGGGCAGTCGTGCACATTCACAGTCCACATGGATGGTCTCTGCATGCTGTTTAGCACACCATCCGCACGGCCACATGCAGCACCCTGTGACCATGAGAGTCTGCTTCTCAGGGGAGCTGGGAAAGAGACCTTTTCCTGGAAGGAGGCATTAGTGAAAAAAAAGGAAAGTCACGCCCAAGTTTGTGTGTTCACACAATGGTTTCTGCAGTGGGAGTGGTAGGCAATGCTGGGAAAAAGAAAGTCTGCTTTCAGAGTATCTCAAGAAATCTGCCAGATCCCCTGAGGGTCAGCTTTATTTCATGCTTTCATGGCTACAAGGGTCTCTGGTTACGAGGCAAAACGACAATATCTGACCCCTGTATCGTCAGCCTCACCTGTGATCCTGCATCCTATCCTGGGTCGCTGAACTGATAGACCAGCGCCTTTGCATGGGGCACAGGGACAATTAGGGAAGTAGATAGCTGTAAAGCCCCTAGCATGGTGCCCATCACAAGCATCGTATTATTGTTACGGGTCCTGTTGATCTAAGGGAGATTTTTGGAACAATGAGATCTTCCTGGCACCTCTAAAATTAGACTCCAAAGAGAAAGAATTAGAAGAAAGAACAGAAAACGGGGGAAATGACAGCACTGTTTGTCGATATGCTTCTAATTTGGAGATACTGGCAAAGGGCTGGGAGACAGCATGGCAGGGTGAGAGGAGCACTGACCGGGGGCCAGGAGCCTGGGGTCTGGAAGCTGCTGGCTGGGCTGTGGCCTCAGGGTCTGCCACCTCCTCCCTCTGCCTCCATTTCCCCGCCTGCTGCACACCAAGGGGCCAAGGGGAGAGCACCCCAGGCCGGCTCCCGCCCAGCGCTGAGAGTCTGGGATTCTATTTAAGAACACTCGGCCCATCTGGTTCCCATTGAGGAGGCTGAAGCTGCCTTTTCTCCAGTGCCGCCTCCCCCTCCCCTGCAATCCACAGATTCCCACCATGTGACTCCGTCTTCTCCCAATGGTGTTCTGTTTTATGGCTTGTTGTTCTGTGTGCGTGATTTGAGTTTGGGGACTTTTTTTTTTATCCCCCCCACACGGATTCCCCCTCCCTCTTCCAGAAAACGTGGAGCCTGAACTTTTGACTGCTTGCAACCCTCCGGAGGATGGTGCTGAGGACAGAGGGCAGGAGGAGATGGATGTCTGGCTGTCTCCCTCTGCCGATCCCTCAGCTTCTTCATTTGTTTCTTCTGTGTTTGAAGCGCTCATCCTGATGGCCCCAGCACATGAATCAGTGAGAGCTGAGGCCAGAGAGGAGGCTGGGGAGAAGGAATTGGTTCAGTTCAACAGTTCAGCCAGCTTTTATTGAGCCACCCGGGCCTGTGTGTGCTGGAGCTGCAGAGGGGAGAGGCCGGGCCCAGGGCTGAAGGAGGCTGCCCTTGTAGAGAGAAGCCCAGATGCAAATAACCCAGCCCCAGGCTGAGAGCTGGCATGGGGTGGCTGGGAGGGAGAATGGGAACACCGCGGTAGCAGGGAGGCCACAGAGAAGGCTTTCTGGAAGAGGCTCTACCCAGTCATTTGTTTCGGTGGCCCCACAATCATTTATTAGACCCCAGATGCCAGGCCTTGTGCTCACAGGAGGAGTTTACAGTCTTGAGGAAAAGAAAGACATCAAACAGATAATAGCAAGCACACACACACACATAGACACTCATAAAGTGCAAAAAAACACTGAGAGCAGTTCTAAAGAGGTCCCACTGAAACAAGCTGATCCTTAAGGAAGTGACGATGAAGCGAGGTTGAGAGAAAGAGCAGGAGTTAGGGTGTTCCTGGGGGCAAGGAGAGGGTGTATTCAAAGCTGCCTGCCCCTGACAGAGCCTTACACCTCCAGCAACCCAGAAGGGCAAGGCTGGGGGTGGGGGCACCCACATGGGGCCAGGGCAGGGCAAAATGTGCCAGGAGAGGAGGCAGGGACAGATCATCCTGGCCAAGCTGAAGCCAGAACTCAGCCTGAGGTCAGAGTCAGGGGTCATTCTGAGGTCAAGATTAGAGGTCAGCCTGAATCGAGGCTTAGTGCTCAGACACCAGGATGAGAGGCTGTGTCAGGCTGTGGCCAGGGTTAGGTCTTTGATGCCAGAATTAGGGGTTGGTCTGTGGCCAGGGTTAGAGTCAGTCTGAATCCAGGGCCAGAGTCATTCTGAGGGCAAATTAGGGGTCAGTCTGAGGACAGTGTTAGGATCAGTCATTCATTAAGTATTAATTGAGCATCTCCCTGGCAAACTCCCTGGGAGTCCAATGATGGCCTTGACAGTATCCCTGCCCTCCCAGAACTTAGAGTTGAATGGAGAAAATAATCCTTAAAAAAGGTATTGCCTGACTAGTTCATTATTTCCCATCAGATGCCACGGAGAAAATGCCAGGTACCCTGAGACCTCAGAGATTGGTTACCAGGGCCACGTAGCAAAGGAACCCACAACTTTACAACTTAAAACAAGCATTTATTGTGCTCCCAGATTCTGTGGGCTGGAGACTGGGAAGGGTATGGCAGGGATGGCTGGCCCATGATGTCTGGTACTTCAGCTGGGTGGACCCAAAGGCTGGGGCTGGAGGTTAGAGTCACTGCGAAAGCCAAGATTGGCTTGTGGCTGGACTTCCTCAGGAGCATGGCAGCCTCAAGGTGATCAACATTAACCAAGAAACAAGGGAAGGAGAGTTGGACCTCAACCCCTGGTCATACTTCAGAAGGCACACGGATCAGAGATACTTGGAAATCTTGGGAATTACTATCTCCCATGGATCCCAGCAGAGGGTAGGTCAGTGCAGGCGATGGTAACGGGTCCAACCCTGGACAGGGAAAGAGGAAGGGGATGCTTTCGGAATGCCTCTTGCACAGGGGAGCAAATCCCTTTGCTAGGTAGCCCTAAGCCTGAGGACTCACTGAAAGTCAGATGAAAAGATTCAGAATTGAAGAAATTCTGCAACGAACCAGGTTCTATACACTTCCTTCCCTGGGCACAGAGAGGAATGACAGTTTTCCAGGTCTTGGCTTTAATTATTTACTCTAGTGTCAGTTTCCCTTCAATTTTTTTTCCCCTTATACCAGGAATTGAACCCAGGGATGCTCAAACTCAGAGCCACATCCCCAGCCCTTTTTAATATTTTATTTAGAAACAAAGTCTTGCAAAGTTGCTTAGGGCCTCACTAAGTTGCTGAGGCTGGCTTTGAACACATGATCCTCCTGCCTCAGTCTCCAGAGCTGCTGGGATTACAGGCGTGCACCACTGCACCCAGCATCAATTTTCCTTCCATGAAAAGATGAGCAGTGAATATAAGCATATAATTTAAGTTATTCTATGTTCTTCTGGCCTGAGCAGATTGGAGGCTGCCACTGTCCAACTAATTCTGGGTTCCCTGGAATTGAGGAACCTACAGACAACCCTCATTTTGATTGGATGCCATGATTTAAAAGACTTTGATCTTATACCAGGCGTGAGTTGTTAATAACATTTTGCTGAGGAACATAGAAGTTTGATGAATCAACTTGCATATGAAATACCAGGGATCTTCTCAACTTCATGGAATGTTATGGTTAAGTTTTCTCTAAAACTCTTCCAAAGAAAAGTTGGTACAGTTAAGAATTTCCCCCACTTTAGGTTTTGCATCGACTCAGCAGAGGTTCCCCCCTTAGGCCCCAGGCTCTGATAAGACTTTTCCTTTGCTCAAATGGGTCTTTCTCTGCCAGCTGGAGCAGCACAGTGAGGAATCGAATCAGAAATGGATGGATTTGGAGTTCTGTGGCCTCTAGGAGACATACAGACAGCGGAGCCTTAGAAGACTGTGAGGATGAATCAGGGCAGGGCTGTCTCGGGGACCCCTTTGTGTTGGGAGAAGGCCTGGTGCCTGGCACTGCTCATGATCAGGCCAATAACTTCCTGAGTGGCCTCTCTTGGGACCTCAGTTTTCTTGCCGTGTTGAGTAGCCTCTGAGGTCCACTGCACAGCTCAGGGGTTCTGACCCCAGCAACACCCCTCACACCCAGCTCTACCTCCATGGCGGTGACCGCAGCTCTGGTGTGACCCCTTCCTCACTGGCCTTGGGAAACTCCCTGAACTTGGCCCTAGGACCGGGGTCAGGCGGGAAGCATGGCCCAGATGGCTTCATATTGGGCTTTTGCCCTGCTGTTCATCCCTCCACAGCTGGTGAGTCACCTCAGCGGGGGAAGAGCCAAAGCTGTTTGAAAACTGAAAGCCTTGTGGGGCCCTTCCCTTCCAAGGGCTCCAAGAACAGACCTTTGGCAGCTCTTAGCACTTCCCTTCCCAGCGACCCAGAATGAAATGCTAGATGCTTCCAGCTGGGCTTATTTTTCCCCCAGGGGCAGGTACTGCAACCTGACTTCTCACTTCTCTGAGCCAGGATCTCAGAACTCTAGTTCAGCCTGGCTGTGTGGTGATGACTAGGCTCCTTGCCCTCTCTGGTTCCTGTCTCTGCATCTCTAATCTCTGGTCTCTGTGTTCTATCTCAAAACCTCATGCAACTCAGCCTCAGGAAGGTTTGGCTATATTTAGAAGAGCTCTGTGGGGAAACATCTCTTGTTCTGAATGCTCATGAGCTTCTCCACATTTGCAGTGAGGTGGGACCTGGTGACCAGTCCTGACCAATGACTACTTCTTGGCTGAACATAGAACAGCAGGTGAGAATATTCCATGTGCTCTCTTCTCCTGACCCCCAGGGGAGGTGAACAAAGAAACCTCCAATTAAAATCTGCACTGTCTTATGTGGCAGCCAACAACCCCATGTTGCAATTTCAACTAATCAAGATTAAATGAAATTTCAATTTCCATTTCTTAGTCACACTAACCACATTTAAATTTCTCGATAGCCACCTATGACTCATCGCTTCTCCAGTGTGTGGCACAGACACAGAACACCTCCACCGCCGCAGAAAGTTCTGCTGGACGATACCCTGTGGACCGTAAAGTTGAAGATGTCAGGTCATTGTCCGCCTGTCCATCAAGCAACCAATGGACATGAGAATGAGCGAGAAACAGACCAGGGCTGTGAGAAGCACCTGAGGTTTCTGAGTGGAGGTGCTGTTTCTGCAGAGCCCGGCTACCCCGACTGCACAGCCCTCCTTCACGAAATAAACAGGGACAACCAAAGAAGCAAGCCAAGTTCAAGCTTGTGGGGTAAATGCCATTTGCAATCCAGACAACCCATGTGGGACAACCAACACCTTGCTGGCCTTGTGGAAGCCAACACCTTGCTGGTTGAAACATGACCCTGGGAGAGCACCTAGAGGACAGGACACTAGGGTTGGACTTTGCAAAATGGACAGTGGGTTTGTGGTTTTCAACCTACAAGAAGTTTTGACTACCCACTGGGAAAGCTGAGGCAGGCCAAGGAGAAGGGCAGATATTCCTGGGGGAGCATCTGGATGGACAAAACACAGAAGCTAGAGTGTGTCGGTGACAACCAAAAAAGGACTGGGCCATGTGATTTTTTTCCCTTGGAATTGCAAGAGAAACCTAGAGAAGGTTAGAGAAGCTTAGGAGATAAGTCAGATGGGAACTGGGAGTTGAATTTCTCTGGCTGTTTCCACCCCGCGTTGGCCAAGAGAAGGGAGCAGAACGTGCAGAGAATGAAAGATGAACTAATATTATCATTACTGATAGCCAAGGGTGGAGTTGATCTTGGGAAGGACAGGCTGGAATCCAGTAACTGGGGTTGCAGAGTTTGACTGGGAGTATGGGAATTTTCAGGCAGCATTTTGCTTAGGGAACAATCCATCAATTGATGAGTAATTCACACCAGAAGCTAGATAACTCCAGAGCTTCTCCCTTCTGAAATCCAGGCTCCACTTTCCAATACTCCAATTGGCTTCCCCAGTTAAGAGTCCTCTCAACACTTCACCCTCAACCTGGCCAAAGTGATTCATGCATCAGCCTCCCCCACAACCTGGCACCAATGTCACTGCAATCCAAGCATGTAGCCAAGGGCTCAGAACCCTGTGGGATTCACACACACACACACACATGCACACACACACGCAGGCACGCACGCACATACTCAACAAGTCTCATCAGGACCTCTTCCAAGAATGCCTCAGCCTCTATTCCTACCTTAATCACTGACACCCCCATAATCATAGACCACAGCAACCTCAGCACGGCCTACCCTGTCTCCTTTCTCTCCATGCCCCTCCTGCATTACAGCACCAAACAAGATTACCAATAGCTACCTGGGTCACACCTCTGCCTCAAAGCCCTCAGGGTATGTCCTCTTCCACCTGGCATTCAAAACCTCCTCCTAGTTCCATCTGACATGTGCTGGACATAATGCCTTACTAGTCCCTTGCAAAAAAAAAAAAAAAAATCCCTGAAACAGATACCCTTATTACTGTTTCTGTCCCTTACTCCAATCAGATCCCTTGTGTCCTGTCATGCCCTTCTTGATGGTTCTCTTGTCCTATCATTTCACCTTTCTCCTCTTGTCATTGTGAAGAGTTTCAAAGGGGCAGACACGAGAACTGAAGGTTAGGACCCCCTTCTCCATTTACTGGCTGTGTGAATTTAGGTAAGTCACGTTAACCTCTCTGAACCTCGGGTTCCTCATCTCTTAAGTGAAAATAGTATGGACTTCACAGTAGTTTAAGTCTGGGAAGTCACTTTGTAAGCCTTAAAGTAATACATAGATGGCAGGGATCATGTTTTATTTCTTATTCTTTTGTTGTTGTTGTTTTGAAGACTTTATGTTTTTAGATCAATTTTAGGTTCATGCAAAATTCACCCCTTATCCCCACACATGCCCAGCTTCCTGTCCTATCAATATCTCTCATCAGAGTGTACATTTTTTATAGTTGGTGAACCTCCTTGAACACATCAAAATCACTCAAAGTCCATAGTTTATACTAGGGCTCATTCTTGGTATTATAAATGCTACAGATTTGGACAAATATATAATGACATGTATCCATCATTATAGAATTATAAAGAGTATTTTCAGTTGACCTCTTTGTCCTTCTCCCATTTCCACTTCTGAAAACCACTGACATTTTTCCTGTGTCTATTTTATCACCTTTTCTAGAATGTTATATTGTTGGACTCACACTGTATTTAACCATTTCAGATTACCTGCTTTCTCTTAACAATATATGTTTAAGATTCCTCCATGTCTTTTCATGGTTGAATAGCTCATTTCCTTTTTGATACTGTTTAATATTCCCTTATCTGGATGTGCCACTCTTTATTTATCAACTCATTTACCTAGAACATCTTGGTTACTTCCAGGTTGGGCAATTATGCATAAAGCTGCTACAAACTTCCACTTCCAGGTTTTTGTATGGCCCTGTATTAAACTCATTTGGGCAAATACCAAAGAGTATTATTTCTGGGTTGCCCGCTAAGATTATATTTGCTTTGTAAAGACAGTCTGCCAAACTGTCTTCCAAAGTAGTGGTACTAATTTGCATTCCCATCAGCAACGAATAAGAGTTCCTGTTGCTCCAAATCCTTGCCAGCATTTGATATTGTCAGAGTTCTGGATTTTGGCCATTCTAATAGATGTGTCTCATTATTGTTTAAATTTGTATTTTTCCCAATGACATATATGTGGAACATTGTTTCGTATTCTTATTTGCCATCTGTATATCTTCTTTAGTGAGATATCTGTTAAGGTATTTTGCCTATTTTTTCATTGGTTTGCCTGTTTCTTATTGTTGTTTTTAATAGTTCTTTGTATATTTTGGATAATAGTCTTTTGTCAGATGTGTCTTTTGAAAATATTTTCTCCCAGTCTATGGCTTGTCTTTTCATTCTCTTAATATTGTCTTTCACAAAGCAGAAGTTTTGAACTTTAATGAATTTTAATGAAAGCCAGCTTATTTCAGTTATTTCTCTCATGGTTTGTGTCTTTGCTGTTGTATCTAAAAAGTCATCACATATCTAAGATTATCTTCTAGGAGTTTTATAGTTTTGCATTTTACATTATGTCTAACATTCATTTGAGTTTATTTTTATGAAGGGTGTAAGCTCTGTGTCTAGATTTTTTTTTTTTTTTTTTGCATATGGATGTCCATCTGTTTCTGCACCATCTGTCTTTGCTCTACTGTATTGCCTCTGCTCCTTTGTCAAAGATCACTTGGATTTATTTATATGGATCTATTTCTGGGCTCTCTATTCTATTCTGTTCCATTGATCTATTTGCCTATTCTTTCAACAGTAACACACTGTATAGATTACTATACCTTTATGGTAAATCTTGAAGTTGAAGTTGGATAGCGTCAATCCTCTAGCTTTGTTCTTCTTCTTCAATATTGTGATGGCTAATATGGGTCTTTTATCTCTCCATGTACACTTTAGAATCAGTTTGTTTACACCCTCAAAATAACTTATGGGAATTTTGATTGGAATTTCATTGATTCTGTAGATCAATTTGAGGAGAACTGACATCTTGACAGTATTGAGTCCCTCTATCTGTGAACAGGAACATCTCTCCATCTATTTAGTTATTCTTTGATTTCTTTCTTTGAAGTTTTATAGTTTTCCTCATATAGATTTTATATTTTGTAGATTTCTGCCTCTTTCCTTTCTTTATACTTGTGTTTTTAATTTCAAATGTCACTTGTTCATTGCTGATAAATAGGCAAGCAATTAACTTGTGTATATTAACTTGGCAACCTTAATTATACTTTTTAAAATTAGTTGTAGGAGTTTTTATGTTGTTTTGTTTTGCTTTGGATTTACACATAATTATGTCATCTGTGAACAAAGGTAGTTTTATTTCTTTCTTACCAATCTGTGTACCGTTTATTTCCTTTTCTTGTCTTATTGCATTAGCTAGGGCTTCAAGCATGATGTTGCAAAGGAGTCATGAGAGGGGGCATCCTTGCTTTGTTCTTTATCTTAGTAAGGAAGTTTCAAGTTCTCATCATTAAGTATGACATTAGCTTTAGTATTTTTGTAGATATTTTTTATCATGTTAAACAAGGTCTCTATTTTTGGTTTACTGAAATTTTTCGTCATGAAGGGGTATAAAATTAGTTTCCCACAAGTATTGATATGATCATATGACACAATGGATTGCATTAATTGCTTTCCAAATATTGATTCAGGCTTACATATCTGGGGTAACTCTCACTTGGTGGTAATATGTAACATTTTTTAGACATTGTTGGATTCTTTGCGAATATTTTATTGAGGAATTTTGCATCTATGTTTATAATAGATATTGGTCTATAGTTTTCTTGTAAAGTCTTAATCTTGTTTTGGTATTGGGGTAATGCTGGCCATATAAATTGAGTAAGGAATTATTTCTCTACTTCTATCTTCTGGAAGAGAATGTAAAGAATTGATATAACTTCCTACTTAGTGTTTTATAAAATTCATGTTTGATAAAATTCATCAGTGAAATCATCTGAGGGTGTATGTGTGTGTGTGTGTTTTATTTTTTATTATATTTTATTTTTCTTGTGTGAGTTTTTGGCAAGAAATTGATCCAATTCATCTACATTATAAAATTTGAGGGCAAAGATTGTTCATAGTACTCCTTTATTATCCTTTTTAGATCCATAGAATCTGTAGTGATGTCTCTTTTTAAATTTCAGATACTAGTAATTTGTGTTTTTCCTACCCCGCACCCTCTGCCTCATTTCCTGACCTGGCTTAAGGCTTATCAATTTTTACTAATCATTTTGAAGAACTAGCTTTTGGTTTCATTATTTTTCTCTATTCATTTCCTGTTTTCAAGTTCCTTGATTTATGCTCTGGTCTTTATTATTTCTTTTCTTCTGCTTCCTTTTAATTTAATTTGATTTCCTTTTTTTCCCCCTAATTTCCTAAATTGGAAATTACATGATTGAGTGTAGAACTATCTTATTTTCTAATATTTAACATTCGGTGCTATAAATATTCTTCTGAGCATTGCTGCATTCTGCCAGTTTTGATGAGTTGTATTTGTATTTTCATTTAATTGAAAATATTTTAAAATTTCTTTTGAGATTTCTTCTTTTGACTGATGTATTATTTAGAACTGGATTTTGCCTCCAGGATTTCAACCAGAATCTCACAGTCAATATGGCAAAACCAAATAAGAAAATAACAAAAATAAAAAGCCTCTTCATGCTTCCAGCAGGAAGAGAGGAAAAGGAACTATTTTAAAATACACCACAACACTCTGATCCTCTTAACGAGGTCTGCCCCCAGGAAAGACAATTGAAGCGGAGCCTACCTGCTGGAGTTGCCTTGGCCTAGAGTTCTACATTCCCCTGATGATAACCACTCTCCCTTCAAGTCCCAGCTTATAGGTGGCTTCCCCAGGGCTATGCACCTCCCCCGCCCTGTGCTCTCATAATCACCATTCCTTCTCTCCATAGCTCTTTCACAGTTTGGAATTACACATCGACATGCTCATTTATTTCGTTATTCTCTCCCCGATCAGAATGTAAGCACTGTGAAATCAGGGGTCAGGCCTCTTTCATTCACTGTTTAATCCCTTGCCATGAGTCTAGCACACAGTAGGTGTTCAATAAAGACTTGGGGAATGAATGAATGGGAAGGGACATATTATTTTTAATCACAAAGAAGAAACTTAGCCTGGCCTGGGATCCCCCCTAATCACCTCTGCACCCCGTATCCTTGCCCCTTATCATTCTCTGCCCACACCCTGCTCGTCCTCACCAGACACAGGAGAATAAACAGCTCTACATGGCTGTAGCTGGCCTGGACCTCACACTGAGGCTGGCTGGGCCTGAGTTGGTGAATAAATTGTCCTAATCAAGACAGGCCTCATTTTCCCAAGAATGGGGCTGAAACACAGTGAATCTGACTTCCCTAGATCCCAGGCTCCTCCTCAAGCGGCTGACTCTAGTGGGGCCTCTGGACAGGAGCCAGAACTCTGCCACCCTCAGGGTCTTTTGCCTCCCACAGTTCTCAGGCCCCCTCCAGCTCATAATCTCTCCTCCAAGATGTAAAAATATGTTTCAAGGCACTAACTAGGGAGGTCATTACTTCAAAGACCCTCTTGGCAAATTCTTTTATTGGCCCCAGTTTAAAAAGCCAGCGTCTTCTTATAAAGGGGCTTCTTAAAGCAAGGCCCACCTGTGAAAATACTGCCCTCTTTAGGGATTGAGCCAGGCAGGGAAGGGCAGGGACCAGGCCCCTCTGCTGCTCCCAGAGGAAGGATGGGGAGGAGGCTCAGAAGAGCTTAAGAAATGGTCTTTTCCTAAAGAGAGAGGGAAAGTCCTCTTGGCCTAAAACTCCAGATGGGAATTAACGCTTTCAGGGCCTACTCGAGGCTACCGCAGTATTCTGGGCCTAGGCAGCAGCTCTGATGACTTCTTAAAAGGAATTCAGCATGTCCATCCACAGCCTCTGAGCAAAAGGCCAGGCCTCCCACCTCCCATTGAGGATGGCCTGCCCCCATGTGCAAGGCTCCCTTGGCCTGTCCCATTATGACTGCGGGCCCTTCTCTCTGGTTGACATGGAGGAGCTGAGGGCTACAAGCTTCCACCCCATGCTTGAGTACCATCCCCAAGGAGAGTCACATGGTCACCTCTTCCTGTCTTCTCAGGGACGTCACTCTCAGAGTACCCCTGTCCTCATTCAATCTCTGACTCTCTATTTGCCCCTCGCATTGGCATTTATGATGCTCCAGTGTTGACTTGTTAGAACTATGTAGCTCCAGCTGCAGACCCAGCTTCCTCTTCCCATTCACAGCCAACTTCCTGGTAGTACACACATGGCTGCCTTCGCTTCCTCACCCTTACTTTCTTCTCTGTATTAGTCCACTTTCTGTTACTGTGACAAAATATCTGAGGCTAGGTATTTCATAAAGGAAAGAGGTCCATTTGTTCACAGTTTTGGAGGCTGAGGCTCAAGATTGGACAGTCCCATCTATTAGCCTCTGGTGAAGGCCTCATGGTGTATGTCATCATAATGGTGGGAATGCATGTAGAAGAGATCATGTGGCAAGACAGGAAGTCAGAGGAACTCAGGGGTCAGGCTTGGTCATTTTTATGACAACTTACCCTGAGAAGCTAGCACTAATCCCTTCTGAGGGTGGTGCCCCTATGACCTATTTACCTTGAACTAGGTCCCACCTCTGAAAAGTCACAACTTGCTTCAATACTATGACATTCAGGTCCAAGTCTCCAGCACATAAGCCCTTGAGGGATAAACCATATACAAACTGTTGTATCCTCAACCCATTGTAGTGTGAGTTCTGTCCCCACTATTCTCCTGAAATGCTCTCTCCACAATCCCCAGAGGCCTCACCTTATTGCTAACCTCAATTTCCTCAGTACAGGGTATTCCCTTCATCTTAAAATGGTCCTTTTCCTTTCCTTTGCTCAGGATACTTGGAACTAGCCCCTACCTTTAGGGGGTGACTTCTCAATCTCTGCTATGGGCCCTCTTCAGAATTCTGTTTTTTATTTCCCCCCCCTTTTTTTTCTTCCTATTCTACACTCCCCTGGGTGATCTTACTCACTTCCACAGCTTCAGGGGCTCCATAATCTTTCTCTACAGCCCAGATCTCCCTCCTGAGCTTTGGGCTTATACCTTCACTCAACAGACACTTACCATGGGCCAGACGCTGTCCTCAGGAACAAGACCCAGGGAGTCTCTGCTCTTTGGGAGCTTGACATCGTGGCCACAGGACACAGTATGTATGATAACAAGGTCATGACGTGCAGGATCAGTGCCGGCAGAGTAACGGGTCAGTATGACTGTGGACCAAGGAGGCTGCATTGGTCAGGGTTAAATCAGGAAGCAGAGACACTGTGGAATTAAGAACCAGGGGACATAGGATACAACTGTGGGGAAAGCTAGGGAGACAAAGGCCCAGAAGAAGGCCCAATTAACCAAACTATGCCCAGCCAGAAGGGGGACCAAGAAAATCAGAGAAGTCTATGGAAGTCAGTGGGATGGGTAGGGCTTGAGGAGGAAGAGTTCAGAGAGCCATCAGCCCTCACCTGGATTATGGCAATTTCCTAGTCTCCCCGACACTATCCTTATCCCCTTCCAATATGACCTCCTAGCACAGCCAAAGCTGTGCAGGCCTCACTATCACTCCTTTTCTTAAAACCTTTCAGGCCAGGCATGGTAATGCACACCTGAAATCCCACTGGCTCAGGAGACTGAGGGAGGAGAATCGTAAGTTCAAAGCCAGCCTCAGCCAAAGGAGGCACTAAGCAACTCAGTGAGACCCTGTCTCTAACTTAAAATACAAAATTGGACTGGTGATATGGCTCAGTGGTTGAGGGCCCCCAAGTTCAATCCCCGGTAGCCCCCTCCCCCTCCAAATAAAAACCCCTTTGATTCGGTCATGAACTTGAAAGTACCATACAGGCAACTTTGCACCCAGCCCGACTTCACCTCCTATACCAATCTCTTCTCTTACTCTTCTCTCTTCTAGCCTCTGTCCCTGACCCAGGCTCATCCTGGGAGATTCTCGTCCTTCAGTTTCTCGTGCTCACTCTCTTCCAGACCTCAGGACCCTCTCTTTCCTGACAGGCATTTCCTGGCCAACTCTTCTCCTGCAGGACTCTGCTCACACACCTCCTCCTCCAGGAAGCTTCTGTGACACCCACCCACACACATCTGGGCCTGCCATGCTCTCCCTGCTCACAGATTTCACTCTCTTGGCCCTTACCTCACTCCTGGGTTCCCTCAGGCTTGCTTTCTCCTGGGCCTCTTTTGTCTGTGAAGAAAATGAGGAAAGAGCCCTGCCTGGGGGCTTTGTGGGTGCTCGGTGAGTACTTGTTGGATTAACAAAGGTTCACGGGAACTGGCAATAAAACATGAATATGATCATCCTATACTGTTCATACCAAAAGTAGAATACAAGTTTTGCGTGGAGCAAGATGACAATTTGTAAAATAAATGTAAGGAACACATATGTGCAGTAAAATAACGAAGAGAGGGGGAAGGAGCTAGATGTAACGTCCATGCAGGTTCACCTCTGGCTAGGAGGGTTCTGGGTGGCTCTTATTCTTTCTGTATTTCATTTTCGTACCATTCTTTGAAGTTAAAAAAAAATTATCATTAACTTTTTTTTCTCAAAAGCAATAAATTACTCTCTTACCACCCAGTCCTATTTTTACATTCCCATTCCTCCCTAACCACATTTGTTGTATTCTTCCAAGAATGAAGATCTCTGTCTTAGACAGAGAACGCCAAAATTTCCCTTTCAGTAGGAGTTGACTGACCTGTCTTCTCTCTGTCATCTGTTCTCAGACACCATCTGCCAGAAAACGTGTTCCTGTTCCTTCCTTATTTTTTCTTGCTTTGTATGACAGAAAGTAATCGTGGAAGTTTTGAGTTGTTATCAGAACTCACCAGAGTACTGATGGATAGAGAGAGAGACGTGAAGGGCCCTTCCCCAGAATCCCCCGGGGGAACATAAGCACCAAAGATAAAGCAGGGCAAAGGAGCCCTTTGCTCCTGCTCACACTTTGCCCCAAGCCCCGGTGTAGAACTAGCCAGGTCTCCCAGGGCTGAGCTGGATGAACTTCTCGCTGACAGAGCCCATCAGATCCTGGAGCTCTGGCTGAGTGGGGAAAGACCATCCTGAGCAGCCCAGGGAGAGGGGGTTGGTCCATAAAACCGGAGCAGTCCTGATCCAGGGGCTTCCCTCCAGCAGTATGACACCTCTACCTGATTGACCCAACTCACCAGCCTGGTGAAAGTAAGTAACCATCCAAAGACTGACTGTAGAAGAGAAAGCAGGCCACACCTCTCCCACTGATGACCCTGAGCATCTTCACAATGGGAAAGGGAAGAGAGGAGAAAATGAGAGGGGAGCCTGATCCACTTCAATTGAAGTGGACTTTTAATATTTTTTTCTAAGCCTGAATTCATTCCAAAATCTGTTTTTCTTTAGATACTCCACTCTCCATCTTTTTTTTTTTTTTCTTTTTTGGTTACCAGGGATCGAACCCATGGATCCAGGGGTGCTTGAGCCACATCCCTAGCCCTTTCTATTTTTTATTTGAAGAGAGGGTCTCACTATGTTGCTTAGGGCCTCGCTAAATTGCTGAGGCTGACTTCAAACTTGCGATTCTCTTGTCTCAGCCTCCTAATCTGCTAGGATTACAGGCATGTCCAACTCCATCTTTGCTTAAGTGTTATTCTGCCTGTGCTCATCAGAAAATGTCCTTGGATGCTTTATGTGAAACCATTTGAAATAACTTCTGAAGACCTCCTGTCCCTCTTAAAATACCTTCTTTTTATCATTTTTATCACTTCAAGCCATGGTTAGACTTTCAGACTTGATCCTTCTAAAGACATGGCAAACCTTGAAAATTGCCAGCCAGTAGATGGTCTTGGTTGGTTTAGTGCCCTGAAAAGAAAACTCTAGCATCAATGAAAAGAATAGGTAGGGCAGGCTAAGACTTGGGGCAAGGAGAGTTGTTAAGGGGTCATTGCAAGAATTTAGTAAAAGAAAATGAAAGACTAATGTTATCATTCCAATGTGTCCACTACCTTTCATGTATCGGAAACTTAATCCCCAAATTCATATGTCAGTGGTCTTTGGAGTTGGGACCTTTGGGATTGATTAATGATAGAGGAAGTGACTCTGGCATGCTTATTCTGTGACACCAGGTGATGCCCTCCATTATGTTACGATGTAGCAAGAAGGCCCTCACCAATGCCAGGCAGATGCTGGCGCCATGTCCTTGGACTTCCCAATCTCCAGAACCATGAACTTAATAAACCTCTCTCTTTTTTTTATAAATTACCTAGTCTCAGGTACTTTGTTATGGCAACAAAAAATGAACAAAAGGACTCTGGAACTAAGGAAATTTTAGGTGGATCCGAGGGAGTATGGAAGTTTTGAGTTAACAAGATTAGAGGGAGATGTTTAGAACAGAGGAGAAGTTAAGATTATATCTGAGGTTTGAAGCTTCAGAAATCATAGTGAAAATTCTACTCAAAAAATGTAAGCATTCAAAGAGAGGATAATGAGCTTGACCTTCCTGAGTGACACCCAGGTAGAAATTTTCAATATATGATTGAAGATGCGGGCCTAGAATTTGTGATATAAATTGTGGATATATAAATATAGCTATAAATATTGGTGTACATACAAGAACAGATACAGATATCAATATAGACATGCATGAGAGATAGATGGAAATTAAGGTATATCTTAACAAACAGCAATAAAAGCCCAAATCAAGGGCTGGGGCTGTAGCTCAGTGGCAGAGCACTTACCTTGTGTGTATGAGACACTGGGTTTGATCCTTAGTACCACATAAAAATAAACAAACAAAATAAAGGCATTCTGTCCATCTACAACTACAAAAAAAATTAAAAACAAAAAAAGCCCAAACTGAGATGATTGTAAGAATTTTTTAGTGGAGAAACAATAGTAATTGGTGATCACTTAATTTTATGAAATAAAAGTATGTGCTTTAGTCAGCTTTCCTTTGCAGTGACCAAAAGACCTGACAAGAATAACACGAGGAAGAAACAATTATTTGGGGCTCATGATTACAGAGGTCTCATTCCATAGATGGTCAGCTCCATTGTTGTGGTCCTAAGGTGAGGCAGAACATGATGGAGGGTGTGGTGGAGGAAAGCATCTCAGAACATGGCACCAGGAAGCTCGACTCACCAGAGACAAATATATATCCCAAAGGCATGCCTCCAGCATCCCGCCTCCTCCAGCCACACCCTACCTACCTGCAGTTGCCACCCAGTTAATCTCAGTCAGTGGATGAACACGCTGGTTAGGTTAAGGCTCTCACAACACAAATCATTTCACCTCTGAACATTCTTGCATTGTCTCACACACGAGATTTTGGGGGACACCTCATATCCAAGCCATAATAGAGTGTAAACAGTGAAAAAATATTCCAGATACTTGACTCTTGGTGTCTGAAATAACAGTGGTTCCACTGGCAGAAACAAGACCAGGCTGTGGGGAGAAATGACGAGACAGTATCAGAGTTGTCACATTTGAGATAATGGTGGGGCATGCAATTGGACATGTGGTTTCAGCATGGAGATGTAGAATTCGGAATCAGAAAACCAGAATATGTTAGATCCAGAAGGAATTTCAGGCTCCTATGTAATCCAATGCCCCCTCCCTGTTTTATAGATGACAAGATTGAGACCTGCCGTTTAAGGCTCTCCTGGAGCTCACACAACCTTGATTGACAGAACTGGAAGTAGAACCCACATCTCTCCATTCCAGTCCAGAACTTCTGTCTTTTGCTAAAAGGTGAGTCTTGAGGGTATGAAAGTGGGTAAGAACTTCCTGAGGGAAGAGTACAGAGAGCAATTGTGATGTTAAATCGTGGTAGCCCTGAGAGGTTCGAAATGGTTGCTTTAGAACACTTTTGGTTGGAAGTGACAAAAATTCATTTCAGAGGAACTCAATGGGAAATTCATTGACAACTGAAACCAACTCCTAGTGAAAGGAGGGAGGGAACTAGCCTTAGAAGCAGCTGTATGGAGAGAACAAATATCATCTAGATTGTTTATTCCGTGTGTCTTACTAATTCTCTCAAAGTGGCTTTCACACGTGATGGGGGAACATGGTCATAAGCAGATTCTTCTTACAGTTTTGGTCCAAGGAGGGAAAGCAGTTGGCTCAGAGAAGGACTGCGATGGGCCGGGTTGCATTTCATCCCAGTACTTGCCCTGATCTAGAAGCTATCCCATACTTGTAGCGTGGAGATTTCTTTCTTCTTCCTGGAAGAAAGGGTTTGGGGGCAAGGTGCTTAGCAGAAAGAGGCAAGAGCCCTTCTAATACCCTCAGCAAAGGCTTTGAACACAGACCTGAAAGTCTCAGCTTCAAAGGAGAAGCAACATGAGAGCTGAATGACAAGGTTCAGGGCACAAATCAGTTTGGAAACTAAAGGAGAGATCTGTCTGCAACAGGTGAAAAAGGAGGGAAGAAAAATAGGAAAGGATTAGATGATCAGAGTGGGAGAGAGAGAGGAGAGAAAACAGACCCTTTGGAATATAGTGATATGAAATCAGAAGCTGGGCCTGGAAAAGACCAGAGAGGTTTGGCTGTGCCTTCGAGGTAGAAGGAGAACGTGGAGAGGGGCCACGGTTGGCTGGTGGGCAGTCAGAAAGCCTGGAATAGACAAGGAGAGGAACCACAGAGACCCCCCTGGATTCATGAACCTAAAGCCTCACACACTAGGCAAATGCTCCACCACTGAGCTGCACCCCAAGCCCAATTCTCAAGTGTTCTGCTATTTCAGCACAAGATGGACTGAGACACTAGGCTGGCAATTAGGAGCACGAAGGAAATTATCAGCACGGAAGTAAAGATAACAGGTAATCACAATTCCTAGAGGGAATACTATTGAGTTTTAGACATTGCTTTATATAGGGCAGATTTTTTTTTTAATAAAAATTGACTCTTGTACAATTTTTGTAATTTGTCTTTTTGCTGAACAATACAATGTAGACATCTTTTTATGTCAATGCTTACATTTCTACAATAATATTTTTGTTGGCTCCACATAATTGTATTGTATTGATGTATTATCATTTATTTAACCAATTCCCTACTGGGCCACTTAGGCAATATTCAGTCTTTTATAATTTTGTATAGCTAAATCTTTATGCATGTGACTCTTAACTTGGGATTTAGAACAAATTTCTGGAATGTGATGTCTTGGAAGAGAATATGCAAGCTGTATACCCTCCCATTGCCCTTCAGAGAGATTGTACATTCCTGTTCCTGTTTCTTCATTCATTTTCTAGCAGTGTTTCTTTCCATTACTGTGTAAAATAATATCTCCACCTCGTATTGGGGATACAGAACAAATATTTCAAATATTTTTGAATATTTGATTACAAGATAAAGTTTAAGGGAAAATATTTTATTTTGTAAGTTTTTCTTAAGCTGTTTTTCTCTTGTCAATGAGTTCTAAGAATTCTTCATTGATTAAAACTTTATTCAATATGACAATTGAAATGTGACAAGTGTTTTTTAAATTAATTCATTTTAATTAGGTATATATGACAGCAGAATGCATTTTGATTCATTGCACACAGTTGCAGCACAACTTTTCATTTCTCTGATTGTACACGATGTAGCAATCACACCATTTGTGCAGTCATACATATACCTTGTGTATATACCACCATCTTTCTTGCCCGAATGCCCCCTCCCCACAACTCCCTTCCCTTTGCCCAAAGTTCCTCCATTTTTCCCATGCCACCCCCAACCCATTATGAATCAGCATCCACTTATCAGAGAGAACATTTGGCCTTTTGTTTTGGGGGAATTGGTTTACTTCACTTAGCATGATATTCTTCAACTCCATCCATTTACCTGCAAATGGCATAATTTTATTCTCTTTAAATGATGAGTAATATTCCACTGTGTATATATATCATATTTTCTTTATCCATTCATCTATGAAAGGGCATCTAGGTTGCCTCCACAGTTTAGTTGTTGTGAATTGTGCTGCTATAAACACTGATGTGGCTGTGTCCCTGTAGTATGCTGATTTTTAAGTCCTTTGGGTATAGGTCGAGGAGTGGGATAACTGGGTCAAATGGTGGTTCCATTCCAAGTTTTCTCAAGAATCTCCATACTGCTTTCCAGATTGGTTGCACCAATTTGCAGTCCCACCAGCAATGTATGAGTGTGCCTTTTCCACCACATCCTTGCCAACACTTATTGTTGTTTGTATTCTTGATAAATGCCATTCTGACTGGTGTGAGATGAAATCTTAGAGTAGTTTTGATTTGAATTTCTCTAATTACTGGAGATGTTGAACACTTTTTCATATATTTGTTGATCAAATGTATGTCTTCTTATATTCTAGATGTCAGTCCTTTGTCATATATATATATATATATATATATATATATATATATACACACACATATATATATGATATTTACATATGTATATATATATATATATATTTGGATATACATATATATCTGACAAAGGACTGACATCTAGAATATATATGTGTATATATGTCTGATATATATATATATGGATAAACATATATATACAAAATGTATACATTTTTCCCAACATAACTTATTTTTTATTTTCATAATATTTTTAAATACCAGTTTTTCATTTGATAGAGTTGAATTTTTCAGTTTTTGCTGTTTTATTTCATGTTTTATTGTGTCCATACTAAGAAATATTTCCTTACCTCAGAGTCATGAAAATTACCTCCTACAATTCTTCCAGAAGTTTTTAGTTTTAGCTTTTACTAGGTCTTCGATCCTTTTTGAGTAATGTTTTGTGTATGATGCAAGTTAAGGGTTGAAGGCTTGAACTTGTTTTTCCACATGAATATTCAGATGATTCTGCGTTATTTGCCAAAAGTTTTTCTTTTCCTCCACTGAATTAGCCTTTCCTCTTTGCTGGAAATTAAGTGGCCATATATGTGTGGGTCTAGTACAGAAATATTTATTCTATCCCAAGGATCTATATGTCTGTCTATCCTTAGGCCAATATCATACTGTCTTAATAACTGTTACTTGATAGTAAGTCTATTAATTTTTATAATTTAGAATTAATGGCTTTTATAATATGTTTTTAAAATTTTTTCTTGTTTAACAATGAAAACATGTAGGATCACAAAATTGCCTCTGAATAAAGCTTGGGGTACATCTTTGTTTTATAGGATGAACTTGAACTTGTAGGTATTAAAACATATTTTAAAATTAAAATAATAGAAACTTATGTTAGTGGCCAAAAAAAGGATATTCTGGTATAATAAAAGGAAAGTAGTGAAAAAAATAATAACTTTGCTGTATAAAGTCCTACCCTTTGCCACAGCAGCCCCACCTCTCAGGCATTCCTAAGACCCTCCAGAGGTGTTGTATATATGCCCTTGAATCTGTTCAGGCAGCTGGTCACTCCGTTGCTATAACACAGGGCTGTAATGGCCTCCTCTGCATTGCTCTCCTCCCTCAGTCCCCACCAGACGCAGTGCCAAGCTGTAATGCTTAAGCTGCCCCCTATTGCTCTGAGCCACACTACCAGGGTCTCCAGTGGTTCCACAGGAATCTCTTCCCCGCCTTCCTCCGGGTGCTCTTCCTGATGATTCATCCTGGCAACAAGTGCATTCAGTCCACACTGTTCTAAAAAAGCTCAAAATCTCTTCCAGGATGAGAAGAATGTACCTTCCCAAGATCCTTGTGATATCATGAAACATATCCCTGTTTCCTGGCACACAGCTCCTGAAAACCTTGGAATCTCCTGAGTATAGAAATATCTTTTGTATACTAATGAGATGAGTGGTGGTTGGGGGGCCCCTTAGATAGCTTCAGGAGGGGAAACGACCACCAGGAAGACCAAGCCATGATTAGAAATTTTCAGCCCCAACTTATGAGAGGGGAGAGAGACTGAGGGTTGAGTCGGTCAGCATGGCCAGTGATGTAATCCATCACACCCGTGCCCTGAAGCCCTCTCAAAGACCCTAGAGGTCAGAATTAGGAGAGCTTCTGAAAACTTGCACATGGGGAGGTACTTGGAAAGTCGTAGGCTCGGAGAGGGCATGGAGAACTCTGCAGCCCTTCCCACACACCTTGCCTGTGCATCTTTTCCATCTGGTTGTTCATCTGTATCCTTTGCAACATCTTTTATAATAAATGAGTAAATGTAAAGTGTCTCCTTAAGTTCTGTGAGCTGCTTAGCAAATGAATCTAACCCAAGGAGGAAGGGTCATGGGCACCACTATTTATAATAGGTAGAACAGAAGCACAGGTCACAGCCTGGGCTTGTGGTTGGCATGTGGAGTGGTGGGGAAGGCAGTCTTGTGAGATGGGAGTCCTTAACCTGTGGTATTTGATGGTATCTCCAGGTAATAGTCTCTGAATTAAAATAAATTATAGGACACCCAGCTGGTGTCTGCTAGAGGATTGTTTGGTGTGTGACAAGAAACCCACGCACGTCCGGTGTCAGAGTGTGGTGTTGAGTGGTGTGTGGGAGTGGAGAGACGAACAGTGTGCTGGGTGTAGAGAGGTGGAAGGTGGGGACCATATGTCCCCCTGAGGCTCCAAAAACATGGTACACTTAGTGAAAATGGCTTGCTTCTTAGGTAGCTTGAGCCTTTCAGAATTTGGCTGCTCTTTTAAAAATACACAGTATTATAAAAGTATGTACAGTCAGAGACTGTAGACGAGAAAGACATAAAAATTATCTGCCATCTCACTATTCATATGAATGCTCAATATTTTTCTGTGCATATTTTTGATTCAATTAAGATGCAAACTATTTCCACAGTTTTATATCCTGCTATAGGTTAATATTATTTGAGGAATATTGGGATCTGGAGGGGGGGGGCATGGAAGGTGTCCAGTACAGAGGTCCCATACTCTTAGGAAGTCCTTAGGCATTTGAACTCTGATAAATAGAAACGGGCCTTTGTGTGATTCTCTTTGTCTTTAATTCTGCTCTTTTTGATTTCTTAGTAACATGTTTTTTCCAATGCAATTTAGCCTATGTATCTTTTAATAGCATAAAGCCATTGTGACTTTATTGTCTAATTAGCTTGCACTTTCTACATGCTAAGGTTAAGGGGAAACGCATGGAGGCTGGAAAGGGGTTGCCAGATGTCCCCTAATATCCATTTCCCTATCATCTATACTAACAGACCTTTAGCGATCATCTGGGCACATGGCTGCTCAGAATAAAGACCACGTCCCCCAGGATTCCTTGTAACCAGGGTAGCCATGGGACTAAGATCTGGCCAAGAGGATGTGAAGGAGACTAATGTAGGCAAGACTGGTTTTTTATTCTGAAGGATGGAAGAGAAACCTTCTTTCCCCTTCTTCCATCCTCCTAGATTGAACTGGAGTATAGCGGAGAGTCCTCCTGGACCATGAGTTGGTAGAACAGTGAAGTCCCTGGATCACTCTGATTGCTTATCTCCAGACATGAGAGGAAAGAGATAAACTTCTCAAATTATCTCCAGACATTAGAAAAGAAAGATAAACTTCTTATCTCAGTCACTGGTATTTTGGATGTTACACCAAGCCAAGCTTAATTCCTTACTAATATAGATAGCAAGAAGAATTTCAGTCTCTATTTAAATGGAAAAAGAGAAGAGAGATTAATACTTTTTTTTGAGCACTGCTATGTGCTTTCACTGCATTTAATCCTCTCAATAATCCTGCAAAGTGGATACTATTGTCCTCATTGTTACTCCTAAGGAGACCAAGGCTCACTTAGCTTAAGAAACTTGCTCATCGTCACACAGCTGTAACCTGACTAGGTTGGGGTTGAGCAAGGCGTATCTAATCTGACTCCAAAGCCCAGTCCTCCTGATCTCCTTGAAGATGAGTGAATAGCAAAGAGGCGCTCAACTGGGCCAAGAGAAAGCTTCCATTCAGGGCTTGATAGCCTCTAATCTCTTCTAGAAACTGTACGCTTTGGGGCAACAGAGAGATAAACCATAACATCTTCTCATCATAGCAACAGTTGTTTACAAACCAAGTTTATTCTTTAGCTCTGAGAAATGGCCAGGGCCCTCAGCTCAGGGGATTTATAAATAATAGGAAATGGAAGAACACCAGCATCCTACTGTTAAAGAGACAGGCTTAGATAGACTAAGCTACATCGTGCACCAAGTTAAACACTTATGACTCATGTGCGCAGCACCTTTCTTGATTCAAAACAGACAGCATTCTCTGTTCCATCCCATTTCTCTTATTTGTATACTGATGGCTGGGAAATGGGAGAAAAGGAATCATGGAAACTCTGGGTGTTTTTTATACTTTTTGAGGATAGTGAGAACATGAACTGGGTCAGGAAATGTGTCCAGTTCCTGGATATGATGGGGTTGTCATTCTATTTAATGAGGTCTCTGCAGTGGTACTTTCCAGTTTCAGATGACTGCTTTGGACCAGTGCTTTGTGGAATGAACCATGAAGTTTGTGCATCTCTAAAACTAGTCTGATTATCACTGACATCACCAATGCCAAGGTGCATATTCCAGGAGCGCTGAGTCTTCCAGTCCTTGGGGAACAGAGCTCAGCTGGGTTCTCTGTGATACAGAAAAGAAAATTTCTTCTCTAAAATCTCTTGGCCACGTAGACCCTAAATAACTCTGAATGGTGGTATTCTGCCGAGATTTCTCTTTAAACTCACTGACTTCACTCTTCTAAAGTATGTGATATGTAGGTTGAGGTTCTTTTTTTATATGATTATCCAATGATCACAACACCACCATTAATTGAAAAGACTGTCTTTCCTTCATTGAACCGCTTTTATACCTGTGTCCACAAAAATCAATTGAAAAACTTATACCACATTAAAAAAAAAGTAACATGAAATGGTCCAAACACCTAAATATAAGAGCTGAAACTACAGAAATTTTAGAAGAAGACATAAGTGTAAAACTTCATGATTTTGGTTTCTTAGATATAAACAACAAATACCTAAGCAATAGAAGAAATATAGATAAATTGAGCTTCAATAAAATAAACAATTTTGTTCATCAAAGGACACAAGGAAGAAAATAAAATACAGCATGCAAAGTAAGTGAAAATATTTGTAAATCATTTAAGAGTCTAGAATCCAGAATATAGTAGAAACCCTCACAACTCAATGAAAAAAAAAACAAAAAACAAATAACTCACTCTAAAAAACTGGCAAAGGATCTGAATTGACATTTTTCTAAGGAAGATATACAAGTGATCAATAAACACATGAAAATAGTCATGAGGGAAAGACAAATCAAAACCACAATGAGAAATTACTTCACACCCACTAGAGAGGCCTTAATAAAATTCTGTAATACCAAGTGTCAGTGAGAATATGGAGAAATAAAATCCCTCGTTTACTATTGATGAAATGTAAAATGGGTGCAGCCACTTTGGAAAGCAGTTTCACAGTTCTTCATTAAGTTAAATGTAAAGTTGCCACATGACCCAGCACTTGTAGGTATATACTCCAAAGAACCAAAAAGCAGGCATTCAAGAAAAAAAAAATGTACAGAAAGATTCAAAGCAGTGCTGCTCACAATAGTCCAAAAGTAGAAAAAAAAAAAACCCACACACTCACCAACTGATAAATGTATAAGCAAAATATGGTACATACATTCAAGCATGAAAAGGAATGAAATACTGATACATTCTACAACATGGATAAACCTGAAAACACTATGCTAACTGAAAGAAGCCAGACACAAAAGCCACATATTGTATGATTCCATTTATTTGAAATATCCAGGGTAGGCAAATTCTTAGAAAAAGAATCAGACAAATGGATGCTAGCAGGTGGAGGAAGAAGGAAATGGGGAGTAAATATTGAATGGATTCACAGTTTCCTGTTGGTAGCATATTTCTACCAATGTCATTCTGTATAGCAAAGAGAGTTAAAGAATGACCACTTCATGCAACCACATGGATGCATCTCACAAACTCATATTGAGTGAAAACATATAGACAGTTTGATTCCATTTATATAAATTTCTAAAGTAGACAGAACTAACCTACTTGTGATAGAAGTCAGAACAGTGGCTTTCTTTGTTAGGGTTGGAGGGGAGTGACCGGGACGGGGCATGATGGGACTTCTGGGGAGCTGATAATTTTCTATTTCTTGATCTGAATGCTGGTCCTGGGGATTCGTTCACCGAGTAGCATACTTAGAATACTGCACGTTTTTGTGCATATGTTATATAAAAATTTACTTAAAATTATGTTCATGGAGATATTCTTCACAGAACTGGAAAAAATTTATAAAACTCATATATAAGCACAGAAGATCCCAAGTAGCCAAAGCAATCTTGAACAAAAAGAACAAAGCTGGAGGCATCGCAACTCCTGATTTCAAAACATACTACAGAACCATGGTAACCGACTAGCCTGGCATAACTACAGATGCACAGATCAATGGAAGGAAAAGAACAAAATCCCAGAAATAAACACACAAATCTACAGCCAACTGATTCTCAACCCCGGTGTCAAGTTGTGCATTGAAGAAAAGACAGCTTCTTTAATAAATAGTGCTAGAAAAACTGATTATCCGTATGCCAAAAAATAGAAACTTGACCTCTACTAGAAAAATAGAATTCAAATATGGATCAAGGACCTAAATGTAAAACCTGAAACTGTGGAGCTACTAGAAGAAAACATAGAAGAAATACATCTGTTTGTGTAAAGACAATGTTTTTTTTTTTTTGATTTGGACTCCAGAAGCACAGAAAACAGAAACAAAAATAGGCACATGGGATTATATCAAACTAAAAAATTCTGCACAGCAACAGAAACAATCAACAGAAGATATTTGCAAACTATCCATCTAACAAAAGATTAATAGATAGTATATATAGGGAACTAACTCAAAAAATTTAACAAAACCCCTCAAATAATCCAATTTAAAAATGGGCAAATGATCTGGGTAGATCTTTCTCAAAAGGAGGCATACACGTGGCCAACAAATATATACTCAATATCATTAGTCATCAGGGAAATGTAATTTAAAACCACAACAGAGTGTCATTTCATGCCAGTTGTCAAAAAGACAAAAAATCCTAGCAAGGATGTGGAGAAAAAAGAACCCTTTTACACTGTGCATGGGAATGTAAATTATAACAGCCATTATGGAGAACAATATGGAATTTTCTGCAAAAACTAAAAACAGATCCACCATATGATCCAGCAATCTTACCACTGAGTGTATATCCAGAGTGAATGAAATCAGTAAGCCAAAAAGATAGCTGCACGCTCACGTGTATTACAGTACCACTCATGACAGCCAACATAAGGAGTCAACGTAGGTATCCATCAATGGATACGTAGGTGAAGGAAATGAGGTAGAGACACACATGGACTATAATTCAGCCACAGAAAATAATGAAATCCTGTCCTTTTCAGTAAGATGGATTGAACCAGAGGACATTATTTTAACTGAAATAAGTCACACACAGAAAGTCAAATATCACATGTCCTCTCTCATTTGTAGAACCTAAAAGGTGTTGATCTGAATGTAGAATAGTGCTCATGAGATCCTGGGCAGGGTGGGGGAGGGCAATAGAGGAGGATGCGTAACAGTTAGATGGAAAGAGCAAGCTCAGGAGTGACTATAGTTCACGGTATACACACATATACCGCTGTTTATTTTATGAAGAACTAGAAGTAGAGGAGCTAGAAGTCTCTAAACATAAAGAAGTGATGGGAAGGCAGTTCCCATCACCCTTATATGATCCACCCATGCCGTAGACACGTGTTAAATATCACACTGTACAGCATAAATACACACAATTATTATTTGTGAATCCAAATCATTTTTAACAAAAGAGATTTCAAATAGTACCATTAATGATCCACATCGGTCTTTATTCTAGAACTAAATCTCTGTGTCTGACTGGGATTATGATGGTCATCATTTGTCCTTCTTTCTTTTTTTGTCTTCCTTTTTCTTCCTGTTTCTCTTCTTCCTCTTCCTCTCCTTCTTCTCCTCCTCCTCCTTCTTCTTCTATCCCATGAATCCTTTGACCAGTGTAAAGCAGTTTATTCATTCAATGCACATTTTGGAAAAAACAACAACATATATTCATTGAATTATTAAAATCCATACACAAAATCTCAATCAGACAGAGAAATGCAGATTAAAGTAATAATGAAATATCACTTCATGCAACAACCCTCATTCCTACAGGAGACACGAGGAAGAAGAACTCTAGCATCAATGGGTGGCAATGTGAAGCATTATGGCTTTTATGAAAAGCAACTATAAGTACCTATAGAATTATGTTTTGTGCACACATGGCCTAGTAATTGCACTGATGGGCATTTAGCCATAAATGTAAGAGAACTAGTATGTGGAGATACATATTCAAGGACATTTATTGCAGCATTGTTATTTTGAAAAAACAAAAACAAACACCAAATTAATTCCTATAATTAGGGGCATGCTTGAGAAAATATGTGGTTGAGGCATAGCATGGAATATTATGCAGCTTTATAAAAAATGGGACTGGACATATAGCTTTTGCTCTAGAGGTGTTTACATGAGGTTTTATGGAGTAAGATATGGAAAAGAGTAAACAATATTCTGCCTCTAAATTTTTTATTTTAAATTACAGAGAAACAAAAACAACAACAAAAAAAACCTCTTATTAGGTATATGAATGGTGTGTGTGTGTGTGTGTGTGTGTGCAAGGTCATACAATATAAATGATCACAATTTGGAGGAAAGTGTGGAAAGTTTTATTTCTAGTTCAGGAGCATGAGTTGAGGCATTATTATAGGAGGAAAAATAAAATAGAGGGAAGGAGATGTCAAACAAAAAAGGAATAAAAAGCAACACATTATTCTTTTGTGTAAAATTAGCTGTGTATGTGATAAAGAAATTTAAAACTTTAAAAGATAAATACCAAATAATAGGGCTGGGGTTGTGGCTCAGTGTAGAGCGCTTGCCTAGTATGTGCAAGGCCCTGGGTTCTATCATCAGCACCACATAAAAATAAATAAATAAAGATATTGAGTCCAACCAGAACTGAAAAATAAATATTTTTTTAAAAAGACCAAATAATAACATTTTATTCATCTTACAAGAAATTAAACTATTTATTTTGCTTCTTCCATCTTTCTGATCATCTCAAAAATTTTAATCCAAGATTATAAATTCCATTATTTGCTTCTAAAACGTATTTATGCTGCTTTTCTTTCTTTCTTCTTGTGTTTTCCACTTGATATTTTCAATATTTTTACTTAAAATTTTGTCTTAAGTACATCTTGTTAAGTGTAGTGTCACATGCCTATAATCTCAGTTACCCGGGAGGCTGAGGCAGGAGGATGGGGAGTTCAAAGCCAGTCTCAGCAACTTAGTGAGGCCCCCCTAAGCAACTCAGCAAGACCCTATCTCTAATAAAATATAAAATATTAAAAAGGGCTGGGGATATGGCTTGGTGGTTAAGTGCCCCTGGGTTCAATCCCTGGTACCAAAACAAAAAAGAATGTCTTTCAGATGCTCAGTACACTAGTGTCTTGTCCTACCTGCCCTTTACTTTTTCATAGCACACATTTGCCAGGTGAGAACATGCCATCTGCTCATTTACCTCGGGTCATCCACACTAGACTATGCATGCTCTGAGCCAGGGATCGGGTCCTCTGTTAACATTGTGTCTCTAGTGCCTGGATGCAGGAGATGGCAGACAGTAAGTGCTCAAGCAATGCTTAAATGAATTTATGAGTGAATCTATTTTCTATTTTTCCTTTTGTATGCTTGAGTTCATTTCAATTACTCATGAATTTATTTAGCACATGTGTAAAGAATACTTGCTGTAGATGGAATCAACACGGAGCTACAATAGGAATCCCCAAAGAAGGCCTATGTTCCCGCAGGTGAAAAGACCAGGAAGGCAGTGATTACACAGAATGGTACGACAGAGGTAAGCATCAGGTATTACTGGGGAGCCAAGGAGGGGAACTTCAGGTCTACCTTAGCTTATGTGGGGGTGCAGGTAGGGGGAAACTTCTAGAAGGCAGTGCCCCAAGCGGGAAGCCCTGCAGTCTGAAGAGGGAACAGGTCCAGGGCCAGTGAGGAGGGCTGCATGGGTGGAGGGAGAGTGCCCATGGGAACCCCACCATCACCTGGCATTAGGAGCTGGAGGTGGGCAGGCATGGGAGGCTGGGAATGGTTTCCACGTTAGCACGACGCCCGAGGGTCAAGTTGCGGGGCACAGCCGTGTCCACGGAGGCATCCAATGGAATGGTACATAAAACTCTTGTTCTGTTGCCTCCACCAAAGTGGAATTGGAGGAGAAGGGGTGAAGGCAGCCTCGTACTATACCCCGGTGCCCATTTCCACTGGAGTTTGCTGGGTCTGCTCTTTGGTTTCAATCAATTCTGAGCCTCTGAAAATAGGTTTCCACCAACATGTCTCTGCTCAGGGAAAGTGAGACTCAAAGCCTAGAGCTCTGCTGCATCTCAGGGCCCAGCTCCGTGGGTCTGCAGAGGAAGGGGCCGCCCGAGAGCTCCTCTTCTCCCATCTCTGGGTGGGTGCTGAGCTCTGACCTCCCTTTCCTCTGCTGCAGTACTGTCCATGCTTCGTGCCTGAGTCCTGGCAACTAGTTGTAAGGGTTTTTGCTGGGTGTACTTCTAATTCCCCTTTCCAGCCCCCCTGGGTTTAGTAAGGATAATATCAACAGTCATTGTGCATTGGGTGGTTACTGTGGCTCATTTAGTCTTCACCAGAACTCTATGAGAGAGTAGCTATCATTTATTCCCATTTCCCAGATGGAGAAACCAAGACTTGGAAAGGTAAATAACCAGCACCAAGCCTTAGAGTCAGAAGGTGACACAGTCTCCTACTCTGACATCCCAGGCCTTGCCGATTTAGGAAGCCACACTTACTTCCCTTTAATTTCCAAATCACAGAAACTTGAGCTCCTGTTCTCTGCCATCACTGTCTATTCCTGGGGAGCACTGGTGTGTTCATCCAGGGCCTTCTGTGCTCCTCTCCAGCCCAGGGCATCCTCTGGCTCTGGAAGATGGCTTTATCTTCTCAGCATGACCCTATCTATGCAGGTTCAAGTTCAGCTTTCGCTGAGATGTTCCCACCCTCCTTTTACCATCTCTTCCTTAAGTGTGCCACTCCTAAGCAGACTGGGACACCAGCTGGTTGAAATATGGACTGTGACATGTGGGACTCCCACACCAAGGTTTTACACTGAGTATGACCAAGGCTGCCCTCAGAGTCCAAGGCCCCTTCCCAGGGATCCCCTACTGATGGCATCTTTTCCTCCACTCTGGCTTGGTTCACTGGGGTGGAGGCTGGCCTCCCTATCTTGCCCTACTCTGTCATTTGTCAATAGGTCAACCCCAGAGGAAGTGTCCTTGAGCATGACAGTCCAAAGCACGATCCAACTGAGTCATGTACAAGGCCAACAGACAAGAGGCAGTTTTCCCTTACTTAATTCCAGATCCCACCTTCCAAATTATTATTTTCCAGCCCTATGATTAATCTTTGGAAAGTACGATTGACAATGGAAAACCAGCTTCCTTCAAGGAAACACCAGCCCTCGCCACAAGAATACCGCCCTACCCTTTGTCCCTTAAGAGGGCCCTTAAGAGAGCTGAACCTAAAGCATAAATCAAGATATTCCCCACTCTAGCTTATTTAGTCTTGAATAATACCATGCATGACCTATTAACAGTCCAAGATTAGCCCAAACCATTCATGTTCATCTTTCTCTAGTAACTGTATTGACCAGGACTGCAAGGCTTTCTGTCATCTTCAGGGTCCCCTCCAAAATCTGTGACCCAGTGCTTGAAGGTAACCCAGAAACCCCTCCCTAAAACAAGCAAAGTCATCCCACATAAGGCAGCTTAATCCCATCATTGTGAAAGAGGCGTTTCTTTAGAGGAAGTAAATCTATCTGCAGAGGTGCAACTCCGTCCAACCCTCCCCACCTGTACCACTCTCGTTCAAGATAACCTGTTAACATTGTCATGCAGTGAAACTTAGCTCTTTGGAAATCCTTTGCCCTTGCTTTGCTTAATCAGAAGGCCCATTGCCCAAGAACGAACCCAAGAACCAACCTCCAACAACAAAGGAAATCACTTGAACCTTTGAAATGATGGTTCTGTTCCAGCTTCCAATTTCCTCATGAGGATTACATAAACCCCAGGGCTCATTTCTGATTTGAGGATCCAACTCAGAATGCCTTGGCCTTTTTCCATAAACAGTCTCTGCAAGGAGGAAGTTTCCAAAGCAGGTGATTTAAGAGTGACAGTAGCTAACATCACACCAAGCACTCACTCTGCACAGGTTCTATCTCATTTTCTAGCAAGGAGAGTAAACCTCGGAAAGGTTAAGGATTTGCTCAAGATCCCATCGCTAATAACCACGAGAGCCATTATTTGAAGCTGATCAGTCTGACTTGAGCCCTCTTAAATGTGACCTGCATTGCTTCCCAGATGAGGAGCCAGAACACAGCCTGAGAATAAGAGCAACTGTTTCCCCTCTGCAGCTGACCATGGCTGCTGGGCATTCTTCTGGTGCAGATTGAGAAGTCAATATCCCTCTCTGGTGCATAAAGCTTTGTATTTAGACCACAAAAGAGATACTGAAGCCTCCTGATCAGCCTCACCTGCCACCCTCCCTCCTTCTCCTACCCTACCTCTGCACTAAGCCTAAAGGAGAAGACAGCTCTGTGGTGCCATCTCCACTTCTCCACTGTCCAGAAGAACTGCTGAATACAGTCCTTGGGTCCTCTTCTCCACACTGTTATTTCCGTCGATGCTAACTTATCTCTGGGGCTAGCACTTGCTGCACGTGCTCACTTCTGACAGTGGCCCTGTGGTCACTGTTTTCTGTTGCTAATGACACAATACCATAGATTACATTGTAAAGAAGAGGTTTAGTTTGGACTCATGATTCTGGTCCAAGGTCAAGGGGCCACCTTGACCTCGGTGATGACCTTCTTGCTGGCAGAGTCCCAAGGCAGTGCAGGGCAGCACATAGAGACAGTCAAGGAACATACAAGAGACCTAGTCAAACTGGCTTTTATAGCAGGCCCACTCTTGAGATAAGCCATTAACTCATTAATCCATTAATTGCACAAATGGATTAAACCATTCCTAAAGGCAGAACCTAATCACCTCTCAAAGGTTTCACCTCATCCCACCTCTTAGTATATCATAATGGAGATTAAGTTTCCACAGGAGTTTGGAGGGAATAAACCATATTTAAACCACAGTGCCTACAGCTCCCTATCAACAAAGTCTTGAAAGCTAAAGGAGTAAGTTTGGGGCAAGGAATTGGTCAGAGAAGAAGATAATGGAACAAAGTCCCAAATTAGTGGAGGTTGTCAGCTAAATTGATCTCTCTATATTTTTCTTTCTCAATAAAGTCCTTTCTTATATCCCCGGAGCTCTCCAAGGATTCTCTCTCCCCCTTAGATCGCCAAACTAAGGCTGTGTTTTGGATGCAGACGACTCTTTATGATGTTTTGTAATTCAGGTTTATCAGTATCATGTTCAGTAGACACTTCTTTGAATCTGTGGCATTTGATTAACTAATTATATATAATCCTCTTTATTTAAATTCTTTAATATAAGCACCAGTTTTAAATGAATCCAGGTCTTGGATGAATGAACTCTCAGAACAAAAAAATATGATTGCAAGTATGGTTATTACATTATTATTGATAATGTTTGAGGGGTCAGAGAGAACTAGAAATGGGTCACAGCAATAGATCAACAAATGTTCAATATTTTTCATGTAGGCAAGATGGATAGCATGGGAAATTACAAGTTGACATACAGCTAGACACTAAAACACACTAGTAAGTGGCAAGCTCCTATACACTAGATTGCCATGCATAATCCATGGTCCTCAGGAGTAACTCACCCCAAATGATCTAGTCTGTTTCCACTTGGTTACTTGACTTATGAATTAGGAAGCAGGATGGGCCTGATTCCTTCTGGATTTTTTATGATGCTTCTCTTGAAACCTTAATAGGTAAGATGGAGAAATATGAGTTATCTGCTGGTAAATTAGGTGACTTTATAACTATATGGACAAGTATACCTGAAGGAGTATATTTAGTCAGCAACTCTGAAAAAAATATTTTTGACATACTTGTCAGATTTACAAATCATGCCAAACTGCAAGGGATAACTAATAATTTAGAAGATAAAATTGGGATTCAAAATTTTTTTGATGGACTGGAATTGGAACAATAACAAAATGAGTGGGATAAAGTAAAGTTGTTATTCTGATAGATTAAGAGCAATAATATAAGCACACCCAGGAAGTGTAGGTGAGGGTTAGCCAGTAATGCCTTATATTGAATGGGTTGCTTTTGGCTGCAAGTAAGAACAACAACAACAACAACAAAATGTAATTGGAGATAGACAAGTCAATTGGTCATCTCCTATAAAAAGGCGACAGAGGAAAAGCAGCTTTTGGTGTGAAAGCTTTGCTTCTTTGAGATGCTGCAGGATAGTGGTTCTCAACTGGGTTAGTTTTGCTTCAAGGAGATACTTGGCAATGTCTGGAGATATTTTTTTTGGTCATCACAACTGGTGATATGGTGGGGATGTTGCCATTTCGTGGATAGAGAGGCCAGAGATGCTGCTAAACATCTTACAATATACAAGACAGCCACTCAACCAAGAATTTTCTGACCCAAAATGTCATAGTTGGAGATTGAGAAACTTTGGTTTAGAATAACCCAGATCCAACTTTGAAGGGGTAAAGAATTGCTTTCCCCAAAGTCATGTTGGAGAGGGGTAGATATCTGAGCAAAATTGGGATTTGTTAGGAGTGAAGAAGGGGAGAGATGGATTTTGGAGCATCTGCAGTAGAGATAGTGCATTCTTATTAAAATATCTATCGCTTTGATTGACTCTATGTCAGGTCAGTGCTAACCCACAAGTGTTTGCACGAATTAAAAGACACCCCCCTTCTCAGACACTTTACTGCCATCTACTGGAAAATTATTGAAAAAAATATGTAAATCTACAACACATTATAAGTAGAGCCCCCTAGAGTTGTGCAGCACATAAACTCACAGTATCCCTCCAGTGAGTCTGACATGACTCAGCTATATAAACTGGCTCTCAAAGAAGTAACCCAGGACTTTACAAACAAGAACTGTATGTCATATTCCAAGTCAGAAAATTCAAAAATCTCACTGTAGTCTACATTGGTCAAACCACAACTGGAATTTTTTGTTCCATAACTGAAGATTAAAAATAAATGACCAAATGAAGTTGGCCTGGAGGAGAAAGAATTAAGAAGCTATAATATCTGAGTAGTGATTTAAAAAAAAAAAAAAAGGAACTGGCACAGTACACAACATGTAATCCCAGCTGCTCAGGAGGTTGAGGCAGGAGGATAGCAAGTTCAAGGCCAGCATTGGGTGACTTAGTGAGATCCTGTCTCCAAATAACAAAACAGCTGGGGGTGTGGCTCAATGGTAGAGTATTTGCCTGGCATGCCTGAGTCCTTGGGTTCAATCTCTTCTACTGAGAAAAAGAGAGAGAGAGAGAGAGAGAGAGAGAGAGAGAGAGATTTTTATCTCTATAAGGACGAGTTTCATAGCCAGGATTTCTGCCCAGGGGCTTCAAACAGAAGCTGGACAGCCATCTGTCAAGAGTTAGAGCCCTTCACTGTAAAGTGAAAGAGTTAAACCTGAATGACTTTCAAGTTCTTTCTTCCAATCCAAGTGGAGTGTGGCCCATGGGCTACAGAATTAGGAGTGTGATGATATTTCACATTAATTGATATTAATTAATTATATGCAATTACCTATATCACAAATCTTATTTCCAGTTTTTAAAATTTATCTTTTTAGATCTATTTAGGTATTTTGCTAGGCAGAAATTATCAGTAAAATCAGATTTAGTAAAATCCAATGATCTTTTATAACTTTAAAATTTACAGTTATACTTGGAAAGTTGTTTCAAATGAAAAGATTATGTAAATATTCTCCAATACTTTCATGGTAGTATGTTTTACATTTAATTAATGAGACTAAAAAATCTTTTGTGGTACCAAGTGCCTATAGATGCTATTTTCCCCACTTGGCCCTGGTGATGCACACCTGTAATCCCAGTGGCTTGGGAGGCTGTGGCAGGAGGATGGCAATTTCAAAGCCAGCCTCAGCAATTTAGCAAGGCCCTAAGTAACTCAGCAAGACCATATCTCTTAATAAAATATAAAAAAAAAGAGCTGGAGATGTGGCTCAGTATTTAAGTGCCCCTGGGTTCAATCCCCAGTGCCAAAAAAAAACACTATTTTCCCAAATATTTATTCAAATATTCTGATCCCATTTTATTTGAAAAAATCCTCATCCTATTAGTATGCTTGCCACTTTTTTACACACTTAGATCCCTTACATATACATCATTTTTATACCCTTTATTCTTTTCAATTAATTGTGTTTTCTCTTTCTATACTTCTAGCATGCAATTTTTCTTACTGTGTCTTGGTAGTACTCTTTAACAGCTCATAGAATAAATTCCCTTTTAATATTCTTTTTACAAAATGAGAATTGATTTATTATGTTAGGATGTTAAAAATCCAATTACTCACAAATACATAGAATTTGTGTTTATAGGCACAGAATGACAGAATGAGAGTTGTTTTGTGTTTTTTTTTTTCAAATCCCATTAGGATTTTTATGATAATTAAATCAAGAGCAATTTGGGAAGAATTGACATTATCACTCAATTAAATCCACCAAGGACTTTGTTGTATCTCTTTTATTTGTTAATTCAATAGTTTTCTGTATTCTTTAAGAAAATTAGAGAATTTTATGTTTTACATCTTATGTATTTCTTGTTAAATTTGTTACTAGTTATTTTATAGTTAAGTGAGTTCTTCCAATGAATTTTAAATTTTTAAAATTTTCTAACAGGTCATTGTCAGTATGTAGGAAACCTATTAATTGGGGGATTTTTATATAAATTTAATCTGGCTGCCTCACAGAATTCTCTTATTCTGTGATAGCTTATTCTCTCGGCTGTTTCCATTATCACAGCACGCACAAAAGTGGTGATTTTCTCCTTTTGGATTGCTCCATGTACTTCTGTATTTGAGACTCTCATTTTGGTTAGAACCTTCAGAGCAGTGAAAATAACAGCAGTGATTTGAGCATCTTTGTTTTACTCTTTATTTTGGTGGTTTCTAGTTCTTCACCATTAAGGATACAGTTACTTTTTGTTGTTGTTTGTTTGTTTTAATACCAGGGATTGAATCCAGGGGTGTTTAACCACTGAGCCACCTCCCCAGCCCTTTTTTATGTTTTATTTAGAGACAGGGTCTCACCGAGTTGCTTAGGGCCCTGCTAAGTTGCTGAGGCTGACTTTGAAATTGCCATCCTCCTGCTTCAGCCTTCTGAGCTGCTAGGATTACAGGTGTGCATCAAAGTGCCTGCCTCTAGTTACTTTATGGTAAATAATTATATCATGTTAACATTTTCCTGACTCACTATGAGTTTTTTTGTGAAGGACAGAGTTTGAATTTGGCCAAATAATATTTTAGCATCTAATTTTCTTCTTTATTCTATTAATATAAATTAATGAATTTCTAGTAATGAAATGCTCTCAAACTTCTGGGATGCTTAGACCTGGCATTTAAAAAAAATCTTTCAATCCACTACTACATTGAAATTTCCAATAATTTATTTAGGATTTTTATACTTCCATAAATTTGTCTACGTTTTGATGCTATCTTTGTTAGATTTTAGCATCAGAGTTAATGGAGTCTCATGAAATGATTTATGAAGGACTTTATCTCTAAGTATAGATAAGACATTTTACCCTTTGGAGAGATGATAGAATTTACTTATAAAATCATTTGGTCTGAGGTCTTTGGGTTGTTATTTTATTACTTTCTTCTAGGAACTTTTAAGGTCTTCTACCTTTTCTGGAGCCAATTTTGTCATCTATGTTAGTTATGAAAGAGAGCTCATTTTATCTAAAATTTCAATTTTACTAAAATAAATCTATATAGGACACGAAACTTTTAAAAATTCTCCCTCCATGTAAATAGTGATGTTCTTTCTTATGTATAAATATTATTTTTTATTCTCTTTTTGTTTGCCAGTCTTGAAAGAGCTTTGTCTCTTGAAAATTCCTTTCAAATAAATTCTGCAAATACAGGGATCGAATCTATTTTGTTCATCTCAGCATCCTCAATGGTTTGGTGCAGTACTTGGGCATGTATTAGGCATGCAATAAATATTAATTGTTAGGGTAAATCAATAGAGCTTTGTTTTAATTTTTCTATGTCAATTCTTTTTCTCCCTGAGCTCTTAATTTCTTCCTCCTACTTTCCTTTAATGTTTTATTATTTCTTTTCTAGTTTCTGGAATAAAATTCTCATCAAGTTCTTCTCCATTTTTTATTTATAATAAAATAATTAAAACAATGAATTCCACTCTGAATGCATCTTTGGCTTCACAATATAAGCTTTGATGTGTTTCTTTCTTCCTTCCTTTCTCTCTTTCTTTTACCCAGGATTGAACCCAAGAGCACTTAACCACTGAGCAACATCCCCAGTCCTTTTTATAATTTATTTAGAGCCAGGGTCTTACTGAGTTGCTTAGGGCCTTCTCCAGTTGCTGAGGCTTCCCTTGAACTTTTGATCCTCCTTCCTCAGCAACCCTGAGCCACTGGGATTACAGGCATGTGCCACCATGCCCAGCTATATATTCTCTTTTCTTAATTATTCATTTTTAAGTAGAAAAGAATTTTTAAAAAATTGTTTCCAAGGGATTGTATTCTTACATAACTTATTGGTGTTGTGATAGGTTTTAGAAATTTGTGGAGAATTTGTTCATGTACTTGTACATGGTTCCTTTTGTAAATAATTCACAGGTATTTGGAGATAGTTTTTTCCTCTCTACTGCTTACAAAGTTCTATTTGGTATACATTACATTAAACTTAACAATTGTGTTATTTAAATCCTTTCCAGTGTTTGTTGCATTGTGAGAGCCATGTACAGAAAGCTCCTGTTATTACTGTACTTTCATTAAGTTCTTGCATTTTTTAGCAATTTGTTTCTCTACCTACCTTTTAGTACATAAAGTTTTGTTAATATTGTAAAGTTTAGTAGATTATAACTTTTATCAATATAAATTATTTTATTTTTCCAATATAAGTTTTGCCTTGAATTCTAGTTATTCTAATCTCAATACCACCATCACTAGCTTAATTTTTTTCTGTTTAATATTCTCTGTCTCTTCCTCTATCTCTATCTCTCTGTCTCTGTTTCTATCTCTCTCTCACACACATTTTCCAATAAATCTTTGTTTCTATTATTTTACACATTTTGGATCATTTTGGTTTAGGTGTTTCTTTTATAGCAGCGCAATTCTGGATTTGGCTTTTATAGCTACTCTGAGATTCTTTTTTCTTTACATAATTTAATTGGTCATACATGTGATCTCATCCCTGATACTTTATCTTCTGGTTTTTGTTTAAGATTTTCTGTTTTCCCTTTCCTAAATTTTACTAGATAAACTTTTGTTCCTTTTATTCTCAAGTAGTTTCAAAGTCCTACATCCTATTTCTATCTTATTGAATGTCCTTAAAATTTAGCAAATAAATCTGAGTAAAATATGTACATCAGTAAATAAACATTATCTAGAAAAATGAGGAACATTTAAATATTTTTACTGACTTTTTCCCATGTTTCTTTACCTTGAATTATTTTATGTTTTTGTCTTTTTTCTTTACTGTAGCTTTCCAAAATAGTTGCATAGAATTTCAAAATCCCATTGTCAACACTTCCCCCACCCCAAGACTAAACTTTCTTATATCCTTGACTTTTCCTTTACCTGGATTTATCTTTCTGATTCACTTTATGGCTTGACTCTCTGCCCCCTCTTTTCAGAAAGGATATTACAGGTGTTGTGACTTCTATGTTCTAGGAATCTCTTTCTTTGTATCTCACATATGCACTTCAGTTAGGAGGGGTATATTTCTATGCCAAGCATTTATCCAAGAAAACATAGATGAGCCATGGCTGGTAGGCCTTGGTGTCCTGGGGTGGGGTCTGAGTTGGAATGCACCAGTCGGGGCCTTCCTTTCAGGGTGGGTGGGCAGTGGGCCAGAACTCCTAGTAAGAGGCTTGTGGTAGTAAGGGATGACGACCTGATCCTCACCTAGTCCATTCCTAGTAGTGGAGACCACTTTAACCAACAGCTGGGGTGCAGAGTTCTGGACGAGCCCCCGAGGATCACTTTATGTGCCCTGCTGTTGGCCCCCTGTCCTCCTGCTCTGGCACCTTGGCTACATGTGTGTCTCTAGCAAAGTTGTTGATGTTGTGATGTCAACAGGACAATGTCAACAGGAAGAAGAAAAGGAGTCACCCTGAGGACAGCATCTCAGGAGGGTGCAGAGGACCTCGGAGGGTTTCACCACCCTTGGGCTTCCCTTCTCCATATCTGTGGTGCTGCCCAGAGTTAACCCGGCACCGCCTCCACCTCACCTCGGGCTTCAGTTCACACAAAATGAATCTGCCACAGAGAAGTGACCCACTTTCCAGTTCACACCCTTTCCATTGGCCAACTGGGATGTCCCACTATATAAGCTCCTTGGTTGTCCCAATTGCTCTAAGCACTGGGTCCTTTGGGTCTCGTGGGCTCCCTCCTGGCTTGTTTGTACACTTGACCTGACCCTATTTGCTTCATTTCTTCCAGAAATTACTATAAGTACCTTCTTTATTCATGACAGTCTCTCCTTTTTTCAGTGCTACTAAGGACATTTTCTAATTTTGTTCTTGTCAGTCACTTATAGGTTCTTTGAGAGGCACAAGAGATTGAATTTGCCACCTTGATTCTGGACATTCAAGAACTGCCCATGGTGGCCGGGATGGAAGGCAGCTGTCAGAGGGCATCAGGAGTGGGCACCAGGGCCAGGAGAACAGGAAGTGCAGAGAGAAGTGGTATGAAAGTATGTGGCCTGTCAGGGCAGAAACAGGACGGATGGACCCTACACATTGTTTGGAGGTAGGAGGGAGTGTGGCCGGGGTCAGGGTCAGGAGACACTGGCAGGCAGGTCCCTGAAGAACCAGCATGCAAGGTCAAAGAGTTCAAACTTGGCAGACTTGGGGAGACACAGAAATGCAAATGAGCTAACTGGGACTTTTGTTTTAGAATGATCACTGTGGAGACATGTGGGGAGTGTGCAGGGGTGCTGGGAAGCCAGAGGTGGGGAGAAAGAGACCATTGCACCCCAGGAGGCAGGAGCTGTGAACCCCTGAACTCAGGCAGTGGCCAGAAGATTGAAAGGAAGAGATAAATCCCAGAGATAATAGAAATTATATTCACTCGAGTCTCGAGACCTATTGGACAGAGGAGCTAAGGCAGAGGGAAGAGTCAGGAATGACTCAGATATTTCTGGTTTGGGCAACTCGGGATTAGGTTGTTATTCATCAAGATAGTGGATATGGGAGGAGAAGCAGGTTTGGGGGAAGTGAATGAGCTCAGGCTTGAACTCACTGCTTTTAAGTTGCCTGCAAAAATGACAAGAGCGTTGATGTCAATAGGATGGGCCAACAGTTGGGTCTGGGGCTGAAGAAGAGGATGCTTCCGTGCGTCATCAGTATGTGTGGTCGCTAATGCCAACATGAACGAAATTGTCCTGGGAGCATGCAGAGCAAGCGAGGCCAGGTTCATGGGCATGTGACCCCATGGGCCCTGTGCTCAGAAGGGCCCCATGCTGGGTTCCATACTCTTTGGTTTCTTAATAATTTTTGCCTTGACCCCTGAAAATTGTGTGGCGATTTCCTAAAATGAAGACACATGGAGCCAGAAGCTCTGGTGGAATCCTGTGCCGGGTGGGAGGAGGCGCTGGGGGTGCGGGTCTTGGAAGTGAGGGCAGTGAGAATATAATGGGCACCACAGAGGAGTTGATGATGAGGAAAAGATGCAGGTGACAGCCCCGCAGCACTGTCTGAGGTGTGACAGGATCAGAGAACATGAACACAACACAGATGGGAAAACAGACTTTTACTAGAGGAGTGATACAGTATAGAGAAAGTTCCAGATCCTGACCACTGCCCACCTCTTCGACTGCCACTGTTGTGGTTCAAACCCTCTTTGGCTGTCATTCAGACTATTGCCATATCCTCTAACTCCCTGTGTCATCCTTCCCCCTGACAATCACTGGAACTTAAATACAATCATGTCAGGCCTCTGCCCAAAACCATCAAAGGCTTCTCAGAAACATCAAGTCTTTGCCATTGCTCATGAGACCCGATAGGGTCCAGTCCCCTTGTCCCCGTCACCTACCACTTTCCTCTTTGCTCACTTAGCTCCAGCCACTCTGGCATCCTTGAATTCTCAGCTGGAACTTTGCCCAGCTGGTGCCCTGCCTGGATGCTCTCCTACCAAGGGCACCCTGACTGACTCCTTCCCTTGCTTGGGTTCTGCTCAGATGCATCCTTTCAGCAAGTCCTCCCAGACCAGGATGCCTGGGCCTCTTCCTCCTTACCCTGCTCACAGATGTTCACAGCCCTCAACACCTTATGGTATATTTGCTGGCTTTCTGTCCCCCTCCTGCTCCCAGAGGGGACACTTGGCTTTGTATACAGTTTATCTATTTGGCTGGTCTTGCAGAAGAACGTCGGCCCTGGAGGAGACATCAAAAGCTGTGTGGATGCTATTTCTCAAGCCAAAAATTATGACATGTTGTGTAGTCATGAGACAGAGTATGCATTTATTTGTTTGTTTGTATATACGCTGCTTTGTTTCACAAAAGGATTTAAGGCAGCTTACAAAGATGCATAAAATTCAGCAAGAAGACATAAATTAGAAGCAGGTGAGAAAAAAAAGAAATGTACAAGCAAGGGTAAAGCCATAAAATGGAGCCAAGGATGGGACTAATACAAAATAAACATACCATAAACTTTGATCCATTTGCTAGGGGTGGGCCACAAATTTGGCTCTAAAATTTCTAACAGTCAGTGCCAAGAGGAAACCTGATCAGCTGCACAATTCCCAGGATCCTCAAGATTAAAGCAAACCACTAGCCCAGGAGAAACACAAGCATTCCTGATGTCTCCATCACCCCTCCCAGAGAGGACAATGGAGAAGACAGCACGTGCTCAGAGGCATTCTCCGCACAGATTCATGATCTGTCTCTTACATTTCTCAGTCAAGCTTACGGGGGAGTTTGATTAATAAGGAACATGGGGACTTGGGGTGCTAGTGACAGGAGGTTCAGAATGGCTACATGCATGTGGATAGCATAGACTGCAGTCTACTCAAGCAATGCCTCATAGGGGGAGTGTCCCTAGTAGGTGTTGGGGATCTAAGCTATTCTAGGTGACAAAACTATGTGAGACCCAATGAGCCACCAGATGTCAAGCTGGGGAATGGTTGGCATCCTCTTGTAAAAATCAAATAGGGCTTACAAGGTCTGCAGGTGAACCAACAAGAGCAAGATTCTTCTCACAAAATAATGATGGACTCAAGGAAATATGGTGAAAATGGTTTTAACCTGGGAACATCTCAAAAGAGTTTCAGCCAAACACTGACCCTATTTTTTTTTTAAGTGTCAATAAAGATTCCCTCCTACTGTACTCCCAGGTAAACCATTTGTGAAATACACATCAAGTTAACTGTGAGGAGACCTGTGTGGGACAATTAACTGTCCTTAGAAGCCAAGGTGCAACTACTAAAAATAATGACTTTGCTGATAGAGTATTTGCTCCGAAGTCTTTCTTTCCGGCCATAATTAGATGGCAGGAGCAGCTGTTGCCCTGAGACTGAACACTGAAATCTAGCCATCCCAGAAAATCCAGATTGTGGGCCGGCAGGACATGGAGCAGAGCTGGTGTGGCCCATCCCCAACCCCAGTCCCCACCCCTGATAAGGATCCCAGCCGCCTCCTCCAAGCCTCCCTGAGGTGTTGAAAGTCTCCCAGATAACAAAGGGCCCCTCCTGTGAGGTCCTGAGAAGGAAGATGCTAGGTAAATAAAAACCACAGCACTGAGCAGGAAGCACCCAGAAGACATGAATTGCAAGGTGGGCTTCGGGCCCTGCCAGCTCCCCCATACCCCCAGATCCCTGGCTCCTGAAATTAGTATCTCACCTGCGACCATGTCAAAGAAATCAGTATCTTTTCTAAATTATTCTTGGTACAGATTAAAACACTCTGCAGAATTTACAAATGCTGAGCACATTCACCTAATTCCAAAAATGACCCTTCTGTCCTGCTGACCACCTAGCAGCTTCCCTGCTCAGCAGAACCATCTCTGGGCCTCACTACTCCACTCTACTCCCTGGACCCTCGATAGCTCAGTCCTGCCCCTTCCGTTACATCCCCCAGTCTCTTCAGCCATCCGAGCTGCCATCTGGCTGCCCCCTCTCAATGTTTGCACCCCACACTTGCTCTTTAGGGTTAGTCATAATAACCTCTCACATCATCAGGGCAGATCACCTTAGATCTGCCTCACAACCATAGGGAGGTGGGTGGTTGAGGCTAATTATTATCTCAATTTTATAAATAAGAAAACAGCCTCAGAATCATCCCATGGTTTTCCCACAGCCAGGTCATAGTGAGTGTCCAGGCAGAGAGCAAAAGTCCAGACTCCAGGCTCCCAGCCTATACCCCACCCAGGACCAGCCACCTGATCCGGAACAAGTCAGCCTCATCAAAGGAGCGCCCAGTGGGCAAGCATGTGTGTGGAGGGGCCAGGCCAGGGGTGGAGGGGTGTCTCTGGAATCCCATTACCGCCGTATCTCCTGCTTTGTATTACCAGGCCATAATATTCCCCAGCCAGAAGGAACCCAAGAGGTTGCCCATTGCAGCTCTTCCCTTTAGAAGTGGGGAAACTGAGGCTCAGAGAGGGGGGGTGCTCCTCTGCAGGATGCCTACTTCATGATTGGAGTTGGCCACAAGGACTCTAAGTTGAGGGCTGGGGGCAGATTCTGGCCCAGCCACACACATCCATGCAGACCTCTGGGCCTCCCCATCCTGCGCATCTGAGCCACGCTCGAGGTCTAGACAGAACAAGAAATTGAGCACGAGCAGTTCTTCGCCACAGCCCTGGTTTGGCAGCAGACCGTCTGGGTGGATTTGAGTCATGCCTTTAACCTCCGAAAGCCTATTCTCAGCCCTTACCACAAAGGGGTTGACCTGCGTGAGCTCCCAGGTCTTTCTGGCCTCGGTGTTCATTCCAGAATTCCAGGGCTTCCTTCAGGAAGTAGTGGTCTCACTGGCTGGGTGATCCCGGAAGCCATGGAGGGTGGCACTGGCAGACCGGAGTGTTGGACTGCAGTTAGAGGTGGAGGCAGGAGGAGGCAAGGCCCGGAGGAGGAGGAAGAGCAGGAGGCCCCAGGTCAGGGAGAGGACTGAGGGCGAGGAGAGGCCCACTTAGGGCTCCAGGAGGCTACAAATAAACTGGAGGCCAGAGCCCAGTTCAAAGCCCTGGTGTTCTGGAATGTCCAAGTGGAGGCCCACCTTGAACCTGAATCGACTTGACTGACTCTTGCCAGACGTGCGCCCACGTGAGATCTCGTTACTGCTTCAGTCTAAGACACCACTGGGATCAGTACCCTTCTCTTGCAGACAAGAGAACAGACCAGACAAATGAGGTCAGGGCAGAACCATGGCAGAAGTGGGGATTGCAGGGCCCGGCCCAGAACCTTCTCCTCCGTGGAGCCTTGGTGCCAGCACAGCCCTCATGACCACGTCCTGCACCTCTGAGCTGATGAATGCAAATGCTTGGTTCATGAGGGAGGCTCAGAATCCAAGGCTGCTGCCAGCCAAACCAAGAGTCCTGCCCCAAAGTTAAACTCATCCCTTCACTGATCTCTTCCTTCATTTTATTCGTCATACCAATACTTACCGAGCTCCTTCTGTGTGCCTGGCGCTGTGCTGCACTGTCATTTGGCAATTTGTTTAGAGAATGGGCTTTAAAATGCTCCCGTGTGTTATTATAATGGTGCACTTGAGCATGGCGGAATACAGGGGACAAGCTCTCTGCCTGAACCCTGAACCTCTGAACCCCGAGAAGCTGAATCCTCGGCCCAAGTCATGGGCGAGGAGCGGAGACTGTGGGAGTCGAGGAGGAGGGAGGGCAAAAGAGCCTGAGAGAGCTGTAAAAGTGAGGAGGTAATCGCTGGAGAACGTCTTCTCCATCATTAAAGAGGATCTTAATTAAGGTCCCCGAAATAGATACTCAAAACAAGCAGCAGCTGTGGGAACCAGATCCAACAGGGATGGCCCAGCCGCCCAGAGGTGCTGGGTGTTAGCTGGCCGGCTCCTCACCTGTCATTAGGGAGTGGGAAATCGCCCCACATCAAAGCCAACCAGGAAGGAATGTGACAAATGCCACTCACCTTTAAAACAGTGATGAAAATAAACGTCAAAGTCTGCCAACCATTGTTGTGTGAAAACTCCTCAGGCAGAAGGGTGATCCCCGGAGAGAGGCAAGGTGTGTCCAGCCAGGAAGCCGAGACGAGATTCCTGGGTCTGGGAAAGAGTCCTCCTGACGGTGGCCTTCTTGACCTGGACAGGCTTCTCCTGACCTTTGACCTTGCCCTCTGTCCCACCACCCTGCCCGACTACCAAACATGTTTCCTTCCCTTTCACTTCCTGTGGCTGCCTGGAAGTTGGAGACTTGGCATGAGTGGCAGGGATCCAGGGACAGCCCTGGCCGGGGACTCTGTCACCCCAGAGGAGGAGCAGTTATCTCCTGTCCTGGACCCTGTGGCTTCCTTCTCCTAGGAGACAGCTATTTTATTTTCTCCTTTTGGTTTATAATACAGATAATCACACATGAGAAAGAATCTTTGAGTGAGGTGTTTTGTGACAAAAATAACCCAGAACATGGGGGGACAGTGGCAAGGGGGTATTTCAAGATCAGTTAAGGCTGATGCTCTCCAGAATCTACCACCCACTGAGGACCTGGAAAACAGGGATCTAACAGTCAGCCGACCCATCTTTTGTCCTGATGATGTGCAGATCCAGCCTCCAACAGGAGTCTGATGGCACAGGTGTCAGAACACGTTTTGTCCAAAACTGTGTCTACGCTCATCGGACCTTTGGTGAGCCTTCCTTAAGCCAAAAGCAGGGAAGAGTGGCACAGAGAACAAGAGACAGAAACAGGGACAAATAGAAACCCAAGGAGGGTGGGGACCTGGCAGCCACAGAGTGGTCTTTACAGAAACACCACTGTTTCTCAAATAAATAGCTTTCCCTTGGCACCTGACTGCCAGATCCAACCCTAAGAGAGCCCCAATGCCCTCTCCTGTCCCCACCTTAAACCTTTAGTCCTCTGATGATCCCTGACAAGTTCCAAGTCCCCGCCCCTCTGGAAGCCAGCATGGCCAAGGCTCTATCACAGCTTGCTGCAGGGAAGGGCGCCAAGCTCCACAAGGGTAATGAAGCCTGTCTCTCTCATGACCTCTGAAGAGACTTCACCATACTCTGTCACCTTGCCTTGGCCAGATTTCAGCTATCGTGGGACAATGGAGTGGGAGGGTGGGATGATCCTTAATCATGGTTTAGCCTAATTCATATTCACACCAAGGGCCAGAAGAATTCAGATAGCCATGTGGACCAAAGTGGCCAGAGAAGACTTCCTGGTGGAGGTGGCATGTGATTTGAGACTTTACGAGCTGACACAGAGTGGAGGACACCCTTTGCAATGGCACCTGTCGAGGCCGTGAACTGGTTGGTGAAGCGGGGGTGCGCCGTGCTTTGAACGTCCCAAACAAAACTCATGTTGAAATTTAATCCCATTGTGAAGTACCAAGAGGTGGGACCAGGTGGGGCCTTCAGGAGGCGATGAGGTCATGGGGATTAATGGCTTAATGGATTAATAGGTTAATGAGTTATCTTGAGAGTGGGTCTGTTATAAATGCCAGGCTTGGCTGTCTCTTGCATATGTCCTTCTTATCCTGTGATGAGGACTTTGTGGAGAGTCCCCATCAGCAAGAAGGCCCTCACCAGATGGAGCCCCTCAACCTTGGACTTCCCAACCTCCAGAAAAAAAAAATGAGCTACCAAGCTTCCATTCTTTATAAATTACCCAGCCTCGGGTACTTTGCCAAAACAACAGAGAAAGAACTAAAACAGGGGGAGACGTGCTCTTTGAACCATAAGTGACAGGGTGAAAGCCACATTGAAGGAACATCCACATGGCCTTGCAGTCAGAGGCTGCACTTGAAAGGGAGTGCAAACAAGGATGATTTGTATGCACAACCTTTCTGGTGGCTCCATTTGGAGTCTTGGGTAGCTGCATGCCCAGGGACTGCCCTGACATTATCCCTCTCTTTGGGCTCTGATCACCCGGACGCCTTGTAGCCTGGAAACCTGGGCCATCCTTCCCCTCTGAATTAAGCACAAGGGAAGCACAGAGATATGATTTGACTGCAGCATGCAGGCTAAAAGTATGACCTCAGGGGGAACTCCTGACAGGGAAAAAATTGAAGCTCTCCTTAAGTGAAGGATGGTCTTAGAATATTTTGCCTTGAAGGCTTTCAATAAGATCCTTGTTTGTTCATGGCAGATAGCCCCTTCTACACCTGCCAACCATGGAGCCTTATTTTCTGGAGAGTGAGACTGGGAAAGGTCAAAGTCAAGCTCCTCCGCCACTTTCACAATAATAAAAATCACAGTTAATACTCTAAAAGTTGGCACGCTATGTTCCAGGCACTTTTCTAAATGCTCTTCCTGCGCTGACCGGGTCATATCAACCTCACACATTCCTGTAAAGTAGGATCCCCATTCTACAGCTGAGGAAACTGAGAAGCCAAGACAAATAACTGGTATTAAATCGCAAGGACCTTGCCTTAAGTGGCAGAGCTGGATTTGCGCCTCCTGCTCATCTTCACATATTTCCTACTTTGACCTCAGAAGTATTTCCTAGGAGCCCTCTATGTGCCCAGATCTATGCAGCCAGACAGAACAGAATTTAACATGAAAAAAGAAATCAACCTCTACAGTGATTTCATGAATGTTGGAGGCACTGATGGCATCTATATATGTGGTAAAATTTGGCAAATAAGCAACCAAGGAGGTGGTCTACCAAATTCTAGAGGTCTGACAAGTTAAACATTGAATATTAACCTTTCCAGGAGAGCCAGGGCTGTGTGGGTCCCACCAGGCTCATACTGAAGACAAGGCAGCTTCAAACTTGGAACAGCAGCAGAAACAAAGTGAAGATGGATAATCATGTGATCTCAATGTGGCCACCTCCTCTGCAGGAGAAATCACCAGGCAAAGGGAGAGGTACCATGGTATCATGTCTCAGGCTAACACAATAGCCCCTGCGATCTTTTTATGGTCACATATCTCAGTCCAATTTAAAGCAAATAGGTCAAGGACAAAGCACCTTCCATCCGTGCCTGATCAGGAGGGACTACATGGGCACAGTCCATTCTTGGAGCTCTGATGGCTTGCTACCTTTGGCTGCTGGCCTCCTTAGATAAATCAGAGCTGTGCTGACTTTTCCACCCTCAAGACACCACTGTCAACTGTGTCAAGTGCAAACACATCTGAAGAGAAGACTGAGATAAGTTGGCCATGCATTTGACTGTCACTCGCATAACAAAGAAAGCACTAAACTGCACTGTAGACGCCAAGTGTGCGTGAGAGACAATGAGGGGAAACTGGGCCACAGCACTGGGACAGGCTTCCTGGCAGAGGATTCCAGAACTTACTCTCCAAGTGGAATTTCCACTCCCATCCTGGGATAATGGCGCACACAAGCATGATTAGCTCACCTGTTTTAACAATCCTGAGTTGCCCCAGCTCAGAAATCCCAGCTGGGCAGATCCCAGCTGGGTGAGCATGGGCAAGAGGGTGTTTGTGGTGGGTGGAGGCCCATCCTTTCTCCAGTGGAGAAAGCCATTTATGACCTCACGGGATGAAAGGAACCAACCCAGGCCGCTGAGCTGTTATTATAACAATTATCAAGACCTATCACCTCCCTTTGGAAAATGTCCCCTTTCAAGTTGCAGTGCCCCAGTGTACCCTGGCTCACAGTTACTCACAATCATTACTGGGTGCCCAGGGCAACTTGTTAATGCTTTCTTTCCAACGTGGATGGATGTAATCCTGTTTAAAGGGCTACAGTTTGCAAGGGGCTCATTAAGACCAGTGCAAGGTGACAGTGAGGTGGCATGTGCATACATGGGTGTGCAAGTGCTCTGATTGTCCCATTCCATGGCACCCCTTCCCCACGCCACGCCGCTTGCCCTGGTGATTAAGCATGCCAACGTTGGGAGGTGTGGATGGCTTTGATCCTGCTTGCCCTCCCTGCTCCCGAGTACTCCGAGGAGGAAGGGAGGAGGACCTGGGGAATGCTCTCCCAATTTTTTTTTCCTGTTGTGTGACTCACCTCTGCCGCACCCTAGCTGCAGAAGCCTCCAAATATGGACTTGGGGCTCCAGGGAATGCATGGACTCTATTCCTTTAAGAAGCTGGCTCAAGGCAGAGTTGTCCCACCTGGATCCCCTTTCTCTGGATCCAAGGCTTCTGGGAGAAAGAGGCCCTCTACCCCTACTTCACCCACCCCCCACTTGAGTGTCCCCACTGCCTGACTCAGTGTGTGGGGTGGGTTGGTTGCGGGGGACAGTCTCAGGATTCTTGAGGAAGTCATGTCAACCCGCAGAAACTTTAGAAACATCTACTGCATCGACAGGGTCTTTTCTTACAGAAGAGACGCTAAGGCTTAGAAAGGTGATCACCTGCCAAAGAGCACGTAGCTGGTGAGCAGCAGAGACAGGGTGGAACCAGTATTCCCGTTCTGAGAGACCAAAGAACAGCTAGATGCTTGTGCAATTGCTCAGGAGGCTGCTCGCGTTTCACTTAAAAAATGTTTTTTGAAAGGTCCTTTCCTTTGGGACTCGGTCATTTAAACCTCATGCTAACACTAGGTGGTCGGTATGACAATTATTCCCATTTTAAAGATGAGCAAATCAAGCTTCAAAGAATCACATGTTCATATTGCACAGCTAGAAAGTGGTGGGGCCAGAATTCAAGCCCAGAGGGCCCAGGACTGCTCTCTGCATTTTGACACTAAGCTCCTAGTTGTTCGTGTCCCAGTGGCAAACCACTTTTTCCGGAAGTCTTTCCACACCTCAGTTCCCCCTCTCTGTGGTGGGTATTGAATTACTCTCCCTCATATCCAGAAATACTCTTTGTGGTCCCCCACACACCTATCTGCTAGACATGAGCCTTGGAGGATGGACGGGCAGGCCTGGCTATGGCTCTCGACCCCCAAGAGCCAGGCAGAGTATTTGGTTCACCGTGGCACTCAACAGAAGCTCGTGGCCACGACGATCTAGATGACAGGACACACAAGAAAGAGCCTGCCTTTATTGTCATGGCTATTTTTCTATCGCACGTTGTCCTCACGTACCAACTGGATCACAGTAACGCTGGGCTTTTATTAAGGGTCAATTCTGTCCTCATATAAGAGCAGGAAGGGAGCTGTGTCGTTTGTCTCCTCTGGTGGGCCCACCTGGCTTCTCTGGACAGTCAAGAGTAGCAGCTGCTGACCCACAGTATTGAGGCCCTCAGCTTCCTCCCATGTAAAGTCTAGAAGATTCTGTTTCTTGCAGATATGGAGGGTGCTCCTGTCTCAGGTCTGGGGATGGAAGTGCAGTCAGGGCCCAGATTTGGAAGGAAGGAGTCAGCAAGGCATGAGAGTCAAGAGACAGACAAAAAGTTCATGGAAAGAAGCGAAGAAAGAGAGAGAGAGAGCCTGCAAGGGAGGGAGATGGTCAGCTGGCCGGAAGATGAGATGAAGACCAAGGCAGAGAGACAGGACAAAGGAGCACTGCGGGAGGTGTTCATAATCAGGAGGTAGAAATGGAGAGGAGAAGGGAGAGGCAGAAGAAGAAAGGCAGGTGGAGAGGACCACAGGTCCCTGGGAAGGGACAGTGGTAGACAAGGGGGAAGGGATGGGACTGATCTCCTGTCCCTTGGGCTCGTCCTTGGAAACAGTTCCCCCAGAAGAGCTGCCCCTGCATGTGGCCAGGGGAGAGCAGGACAGAGTGGGTACGGAGAGATGGAAGCAGGAGATGGCCTCCCCCAGGAAGCCAGGGACACAGGAGAGAGGAGGAAAGGGAAGAGCAGGGGAGACTCCCTCTTGGGGCTGGCCCCTGAGGTGCCCATGCATGATCCCCTTGTGCCCCCTGATCTGTCCCCACATTTGTGAAAAGGTCCTTTCTTCCTCAGGCTTCCTCAACACGAGCAGCCAGCACAGGAGACCCTACACACCAGTGCCACCTTCCATCACAATCCAGGATGAGGAGGTACCAAGGGCCAAGAAAGCCCAGCCCAAAGCCCCCTGTGGTAGCATCTTCCTGGTGTCACAATTGTCAAAGCACCCTCCCGTGGTGGATGGGACAGGGAATTCTTCTGCCTATTCTATAGATGGGGAGAGTGAGGCTCCAAGAGGCAAGTCTTCTGTCTTTCAGTGACAAAGTGCTTAGGACAGGGCCTGGCACACAGCCAGTGCCCAATAAATGTCAGTTCTTGGTGTTGTTATAAAGCCCAGACTCCTCTGTCTCATTTGGACCCCTCCCAAGGTGTGCCGTCTCTACACATCCCCGTGCCCAGGTCCTGCTCTGACTCAGGTTAATGGCCGTCCAGGAAAAGCCACAAGGGGCACTGGCTGGAAGGCAGGAGGGCAGATGGCAGCTCCAGCCTTTGTAAGTGGAACCACATGTGGCCTCTCAGTCCAGGCCTCAGGAGGTCCATGTGAACTCCAGTGAGTTACTTCACCCGAAACAAGTCTCGGTTTCATCATCTATAAAATGGAGATGCTGACGCGTTCCTGGAGGGATTAGCGACAGAACCTCAGCACCAGTACCTAGTACCTAGGGACACTTGACAAACATTGGTTCCTTCTCCCCCGCTGAAGGCTGACCTGGGCTTCCCTTTGCCCACTTAATGATAGCCATGTTAGTCCACCCTTGAGAGGCTGGGTCAAGAGCTGCCCACGTGCAAGCTGCTCAGAGAGGCACTGGGGACACCAGAGGTACCCGAAACCAATATCAGACTGGCCCAGGCCCTATCCACCTACCGGGTCATCCAGAACACCAGAGGCAGTGCAAAGCATGAGATGCAGGCAAAGGCCCACCAGGCCTGTCTTATCTCCCCTGTCCCCTGACCCCTAGCACAGGACCTGCCCCAAGGAGGTCAGCACAGAGATCCCGATGGGCTGAGGTGGACAAGGAGGAGCTGGGGCACAGGCCTCCCTTGAAATGCAAGTTGTGAAATGCCAACATAATTATGAAAAATGCAAACACAGGAACATTTGCTTATGGGAACTAATGGTTTTTAATGAAGGTAATCAGCTTAGTTAAATCAAATTATTAGCTTTGACAATAGATGTGTAAACAGGAACTTAATGAATTTGTTGATTACTCTTGCCTGCTAAAGAGGCATTACAGTAGTCATCCAGTCTGGGTAACACAACTGGGCTGCACCCCCCACCCCACCCCCCTGTGGGGCAACACCCCTACCACACACACACACACACACACACACACACACAGACGCAAACACACTGGGAGCTCCCCGAGGCGGAGAACAGAACGTATCTCTCCCATCAGTTCAGAGGATCCCAAAGGGTGGGGCCCTTTTTCTTTTACTTATGTTTTTGTTTCTCCTCTGATAGTCTCTTTATGTGGTTTCTGAGCAAGAGACAGTCTTTGGGGGGACACAAAGGGGACAAGAAGTCAGGATGAAGAAGGAAGGCAGTTAAGACACTGGGCTCCTATGTCCCAGCACTTGGGCACACGTGGCATATTACGCCCATTTTAGAGTCTGGGAAGTAGGCCCAGCGGGAGGAGTTGGTTGTTGGTGGTACAGAGGAAACCTGCGTTTGCTGGCATCAGATCTAATCTCTTACCCTAGGAGGGATGGGTGCAGGAAGAGGCCCGCATCAGCTGGAGGGAGCAAAGAAGACATCTCTTAAATGAAGAAGATATTGGCTTTGTCAGTCAGAAATGGGGGGACTGGACCTCAGAGTCCATCGCTGGGATCTTCGTGAACTGGAAGTTGGAAACTGGGCCTCCCCTCCCAAGAGACACCTTGGCATCGATGATGTCCTCATAGCTTCTATTTAGGAATGTGTCAGAAGAGGAATCCTGAGGGCTAGTCCAAGAGGAGGTGCAGAGAGGATTCCTCCCCTGAAACACACACTCACCCACATGCATGAGTCGGGCAGGTGTCTCCCGCAGAGCTGCTAGGTGAGGGGTGCTGGTCCTACAGTTCCATGAATAACGCAGTGAGCCCAGGCAGGGCTGGGAGAGGGGCTGAGGCAAGCATCAGGCAGACACTCCCCGGAGACAGCTCACCCACACCACCCAAAGAGATACCATCAGGCAGTTACACCGCAAACACAGCCGCTCGCTGGGGCAGCAGTGCAACGCTGCCGTCTCTCACCTGGGGCTTAGAGCTGGGAACATTAGTCAGACAGACAGAGGGAGAGGACACTGAAACCACCGCAGGCCCCCGGCCAAGTTCTCCTGGCAGGCGACCGACCTGAGAGGCTCCACAGGCCTAATCTGGAGCTGGAGAGAGAGACGGTGAGGCCCCGGGCCCTGTCCTAGGACAACTGTGACATTGACCTTCCCCCTTGGCTGGCGACAAAGGCTGTCCCCACCATCCAGAAGCCTTGGTCTTATTTAGGGATATCACACATCCTGAGCTCTGACTGTTGGAGCCTAAAATTAGAGAGGCCACATATTCTCCATTTGCATACCTAGGATTGAGAGCCATTACTAAGAGACCTAAACCAGAGGCCAAGAGGTGGGGGCAGGCATAGCAAAGGAGGATAGTATAGGAGGAACTTCTGTCCCAGGGTCCACCACCCCAAGTAAGGGGGAATGGAGATAGCTCCAAACGGGACAGCCGTTCTGCGTCCATGTGTCTTACCAACCCAACAGATGGAGGTGCCGGGGCACTGTGTGTTCATGTCTCCCTACAGGAATTTTTGTAAGGAAGACAGCCTTCTACAGAAAACTTATCCATGACCTCAGGGTGCCTGGCCAGGTGTGGTACAGCTGTTTGGTAACTCTAGAATTCCTTCCCACAAGGAACAGATCTCTTCTCCAGTTGAACCTGGTGATATAGAAACAGGAAACTGAAGAATTGGCCTGCCACTGGACCCAGCCCTAGGTTAGGGGTTGCCATCAGGGTGGGAGAGTCAAACCCAGGAAGGGAGAGGCCTCCTTTCCAGCCCCTGGCTCCAGCAAAAAAATGCTTCCACCCTGTCCAGAACGCTCACCACATATTGTACATTCCTCAACTAGCACAGGGTAGTGACTAAGTACATACCTCCTTCACTAGATAACGAGCTGCTTCAGTGCAGGATGGTTGCTCCATATATGTCGTGGTGATAGATGGATGGATGGATTATTAGATGAACATGCAGATGAATGATGGATGGATGGATGGATGGCAGAGGGGCAGATAGATGGTGGAGGGGAAAGTAGATGGATAGATGATGGATGGCAAGAATATGGATAGATGGATGAACACACCACTCACATCTGCCGGAATCCCTAGTAACCTCTACAGACTTTGCCTTCTTCGTCAGTTGGTATTATTTTAGCCCTTCTCCATTCTGACTCCATGCAACTAATTTATATATCCACACAGGTGTCCTTGCCTTGCAAAATTTTCTTCTCAGATGTGATTTAGAGGCCAAGATCATTTTCTTCCCACCATTCAGATGCCAGACTCAGTATGTATCAGAGAACTCCCACAGCCCTCCTGGTACATGGACGAGAAAGGGGAAGGGTCAGAGTCAAAACTGGTTGAAGAATGGAGAGGCATTTCCTTTTTCAAAAGAAACTAGGGCAGAGAGGCAGACCACTCACTCCCATTCAACCCCAGCCTGTCTTCCAGAGATGGAGGAAAAGGAATCCACTCTAAGAGAGGGCCAGTCCTGGACCATAAGGCTGAGCCTCTAATAATGGGTGGAATCATGAACCAGAGTTACCTTTACCCCAGTCTCAAGCCCTAGTCTATTCTAATAACAACAGAATAGCAAACACACAGCAACCGTCACGTGCCAATTCAAATGCTTTACATTTTGAAACCTTGCAACAACCTTTACATATTTTACATTTCTCTACTAGCACAGTGTATAAGGGTTGTTGTTATTCTCATTTTACAAATGAGGAAACTAAGACAAACAGAAGTTTCATAACTTGTTGAAGGTCAATAGCCAATAAGTGGTAGGACCATGATTTGAACCTAGAAATCAAAGATCCTGAGTCTTCACTCTTTACTACCGGATCATCTGCCAAAGGCAACCAGCTCACCCAATCAACCCGACCTTAATGTAATCCTCTCAATATAATCCCAACTCCATCCCGAACTTCAGCAGCCACCCAAGCACCCCCGCCGACTGAACCCACCAGTAATGGAGTCCTCTAGAGATATATTTCTTTGCCAGAAAACATGGGTGATAGAAGGACAAAGTAAATACCAGAAGAAAGCAAATAGACATATCCAGAATATGGGACATTTCACAGGACAACAGACCTGGGTTCCACAACCAGTTAATAGCATCAAAAAATTAAAAGGAGGAAATAAATGTTGTAGATTCAGAAACTTCAGAATCACAATAACCAATTATGAACTGTGGCTCTTGCCTGCATCCAACCCATAAGTAGACACTTAAGACGATTAAGGCAGTTGGATAATAGGCTGAGTATTGGGTGATACCAGGGAATTTGTTTTGTTAGGTGTGCTAATGGCATTGCAGTGCTGTAAGAACGTGTTTGTGACACTGAAGTAGAGTTGATTCTTGTTGTTTGCCATAGTTGTGTTGTATAAAGTCACCAAAACACTGAATTAGCAGATACCGAATCATTGCTCCCAGTGGAAATGAAGGTTTAGGTTCCTGTGAGCCTCTGGTCACAACATTTTTATCCTCTGATCAATACATAACTGTGTTTTGTGTGCTTCTATTGAAGGACACCTCATCGAATATGTATTGTTGATTCATTAACATTGAACTCGTTGCCAATGACACTATAATATATGCCTGAGTAAAGCTCACCTAAGACACGTTTCTTCCATAAGCCATCTTACTCTTTTCTTGTGCTTAGGGACACCAGACAGCTCTTAAACACTACGCTGGGGGCCATCTTAAACAATAAAATGAGCAACAAAAGACACAAAAGTGCAACAAAGTGACATTACATAGACCATGGAAGGAATACTTGTTTAAGTAGGAGACCTGCAACAGTAAGGCAGAGTGTCCATACAAAGCTGGTGGAACTGCAAATTGGTGCAACTACTCTGGAAAATGCCACATGGAAAGTCCTTAGAAAACTTGGAATGGAACCACCATTTGACCCAGCCATCCCATTCCTCAGTATATACCCAAAGGACTTACAATCAGCGTACTACAGTGATGTGGCCATGTCAATGTTTATAGCAGCTCAATTCATAATAGCTAAACTGTGGAACCAATAACCTAGATGCCCTTCGATAGAAGAATGAATAAAGAAAATGTGGTATATACGCACAGTGGAATATTACTTAGCTTTAAAGGAGAATTACATTATGGCATTTGCAGGTAAGTGGATGGAGTTAGAGAACATCATGCTAAGTGAAATAAACCAATCCCCCCCAAAAAACAGAGGCCAAATGTTCTCCGTGATCTGTGGATGCTGATTCATAATGGAGGGGGAGTAGACAAAGAAAGGGGGAAATGGAGGAACTTTGGATTGCACCGAGGGGTGTGAGGGGAGGGAACGGGGAATGGGGGCAGGAAAGATGGTGGAATGAGGTGGACATCATTACCCTAGGTGCCCTAGGTATGTTTGCATGAATGATGTGACTCTACATCGTGTACAACCAGAGAAATGAAAAGTTGAGCTCCATTTGTGCATGAGTTGAAATACATTCTGCTGTCATGTATAACTAATTAGAACTAATTATAAAAAAATAGGCAGAGGGTTGCCTCGCCTGACCTCAACCAGAAACCCACCCATACAGCCACTCCTCCGTGCATGTCTCTGAATGACCAAGAAAGCACGGTATTGACTTTGGCATTCCAAATAAATTCAAAAAGCAGTCAAATTTGCAAAGAGAGAGTATGAATAATGAGGACCGACTGTATTTAAGAATAAAATGGCACAGTGTCTGGGATTTACTTTAAATCAATTCATTGGGGAAAAGGGGGGAAAGGATGAGGGAAGGATAAATGAAGCAAGAGTTGGAAAAAATTGCTAATTGCCGACTGGGTCATGGGTCTATGAGATCTGTTGGCCCAAGTCCTCTAAGAAGCAGGCACCAAGGTGGGATTAAAGGTTTTATTTTATTAGGGGAAATGAGAAAGGAAATAGAGAAGGAGCCAGAAAGGCTGGGAGAGCCAGCCATCTTTGTGAATCCAAGTTGAAGCCCTAGAGGAGGGGGAGAGAGAGAGAAGGCTGGGTAGGCATGTCCTGTCCAGAGGCAGGTGGGCAACATGGTGGGTGAGTCAAATCAAGGCCTGCTAAACTGCCACATGCTCATTAAACTATTCTGAGTATTTGAAATTTTTCTCAATGGAAATTATAGGGAAAATCAAAATGGGGAGAGCAGAAGAGTCCAGGGAGGAAGAAACTCTAACAAGTTGCCCTGTATAGCAGCCGTTAAAAACGCCATGGGCAGACTGATTGACAGCAGGCAGACCACACCGCAGTCCTCATTTTAATACCACAGGTTAGATAATAATGCCACACAGTTTCCAAATCACTCCACTCCTCCCCATTGAACCCGGGCACCTCCTTCAGGAGATGGGAAGGGCAGGCGCTGGGCAGGTGAGTGCTTCGCCCTGAGCACTCACACCGCACTTTGGTTAAGAGAGTTTCTCAAAGTGCTTTGGGCTCAGCTGGAGCCAGGTGAGAGGAAACTGTCACTCCACTGGCGTTCAGTCTCAGGCTGTAAACTGGGTCCCTTGGCACTCAAATCTGCCCAATCTCCCTTTGAATGAAGGATACGTGTTTTGTAGGATAATAAGTAGCGTTTAAGGTCCACCTGAGGAGGGTTTAAAGCTCCATATAAGGTCAGGGCCAAGGTAACTCTGGGCCAAGTTTACTCCAAAGCTAGAAAGGGCCACTCTGGAGTCAGGGTGAAAGGACCACCCTGTGCTTGGGAGTAATAGTCCCTCGGACCAGTGCTGGCCACCATGGGTGAACCTGCCTCCTACCCAACCTGATTCACACAGCCTTCTAATCTTGCTCTGCTCAGCCCCTCTAGTCCTGTGCGCAGGAGGGACAGTCACAGCCATAGCAGAGGTGCCGTGTGTTTGTCCTTCAGGCCCATTTGTCCCAGTGCATCTCTGGTGATCCCTCAGAGTGTTTCATAAGCCGCCTGCCTGGACTTAAGCCCATGGACAGCAATGACACTATGGGACAAGACCTGTCCCTCCCCAGGTCCATTGCTGCAGACTCTATTACAGAGCCAGGCCACAGCAAGGAGTCACCTTCTGCCACCAGATGGCACAGAGGAAGAGGGCCGTTTGCATTGCCCAGCAGCCTAGCTGGGAGTGTGGTCAGTCTCGGTGGAAACTGTGACCACATGGTTACATTTTCTCCGATTCTACCTGCTCCCCTGTGTTCCCCCACCCAGGCCCTATTTCGGCCTATCCTTTCATTCACCCCAAAAGGGAAGGTCTGGCTGTCCTGCCACTCCATGAAAGGAATCTGAAGGGGACAATGCCTATGCCCAAGAGAGGATGACCCACAGAGGGATCACTGGCATTGCAACAGCAAACACGGAGGAGGTCCACCAATGGGGTTTCCTGGTGCCCCATAGAAGAAGGCCCCCCAAATGCTGCAGGGACAATGTTTTTCTCTTTGGTGTCTCCCACCCTCTCTAAGGCCTCCAAATGGATTACCCTCGAGCTGTCGGAGAGAAAGGCAAGCGCCTCGGGGCTGCAGACTCATGGGCAGGGGCCACACTTTGTGTGCAAGGACATACCCATGCCGTCTGTGGGCTTCTCCCTTGACATTCACCTGATCACCTGTCAGAAAAGTCCAGCATATCTGTTGGACCTCCCCACCTGGCCCTCAAGTGCATCCTCCTCAGCTCCCCCTGGACCTGGCCAGTAGCTTCCTGCCTCTTCTCCACCTGCTGCCCAAGGGCTCAATGACCCTCCTGCAATGATGCTCCTAATCCAGGTGATCCAGCTACATGAGGCCCAAAGTCCAAATCCAGCCCGCAGGCTGTTTTCCCCAAGACCCCACTAGCTAACTGGTCTACCTAGATGAACATTTCAGTGTGACGACAGTCACCACTAATTCTAAACCTCAATTAAGCAAAATGTCATGCTTCCCCAAGGAAGCCTGATTCTTTATCTTAGAACACCTTTATTATTTTAAATTTAATCACACAAGATTTGTCAAAGTGGGGCTGGGGCTGTAGCTCAATGGTAGAGCACCTGCCTGGCATGTGTGAGGCCCTGGGGTCGATCCTCAGCACCACAGAGAAATAAATAAATAAAGATATTGTGTCCAGGGGCTGGGGTTGTGGCTCGGCAGTAGAATACTTGCCTAGCCCATGCGAGGCCCTGGGTTTGATCCTCAGCACCACGTAAAAATTAAAACAATAAATGTATTATGTCCAACTACAACTAAAAAAAGAAAAAATAGATATTGTGTCCATCTACAACTAAAAATATATTTTATAAAAGATTTGTGGAAGTGTCTGATTGCCTATAATAGCCTCAGTATTTTTCCTCGACCTTCAAAAACTAGAATATTTACTATTTGACCCTTTTCAGGAAAAATTTGCCAACTGTTGGCCTACACTCTTCCTTTAAGTCTTCCATTCCCATAACTATAAACAACCCTGCTTCCCCTACAACAACCAAACTTCCTGGGTTCAAATCCTGGTCCAGTCTTTTCATTCATGCTGAGTAAGTTATTTGTATTATTTGTATGAATAACTCTAACTCAGTTTCTTGATCTGTGAAATGGGGATAACAGTAGGATAATAATAACTCAGTAAGTTATTGTGAGGATCGAATGAGTTAGTATTTAAAACAATACCCGCCACATAATAAGCCTATGTATACAATGTGTTTGATAAATAAATAAAACTTCTCCCAGTCCAGTGCCACCTAGAGCACTCTCCAGAGACTCATCACCTCCGTGCATCTTTCATCTCCTTTCACTAAAACTCTATCTGTGTATCTTATCTCTGTGCAGTGATAACTCTGAGTTTCCTCGCTCTGTTCCCTGCAAGCTCCTTGAGGGCAGAGATAATGTCTTTTCTTCCTTATTTCCAAGATGATTGCAAAGTAAAACGAAGACGCATGAGCACGTGCACACACACAAGAAAGCAGAGGTGATATTCAACAACTAGAATAGGGAAGAGCTTTCTTAAACTAAAAGTAAATGGAGCAGTTGTGAATGAAAATATTTTCAGTTTGCTTAAAATGTAAGTCTCCTCTATGTTAAAAAGAAAAGAAAAAGAAAAAGCAGAATATAAAATCCAATGGGAAACACAGAAACAATATTTAAAACAAATACCACCAGTAAAAGGAGACTTAAGGTCTTTAATATAAAAAAAGTTCTTATAAATCAATGTGAAAACCATCCTAGGACCCAAATAGGTAAGTGGTATAAGAAATTAAGTGGACCAAATGGAAATAAAAATGAAGAACTAACAATCATGAATAATTCACAAATGCAAATAAAAAGAATGACGAAAACAATCTTGTAGGTGACATTAATAAATGATTTTAAAATAAGAATTTCCAGGATTAGCAAGGGAACAAGAAAAGGAGCTGCTGATAGAAGTATAAAGTGATTATTTCAAAACAATAATATAAAGTGATCAATCAGTTAATTTAATATGAATCAAAGGGCCTTTTTAAATGTGTAACCCTTTGACCCAGCAGTGCAGTTTCTGGGAATTCAGCCCAGAGAAATCATCTGATAAGTGGATAAAGATTTCCGCACAGTGTTGTGAAAAACAAATACAATTTACATGTCCAATAATAGGGGATTGGTTTAATAAATTTTGGTCCACCCATATGACAATAGATTATGTAATGATTTAAAATAATGTTTACAAAGAGTGTTCATGACATGAGAAATAAACTTATACAAAACAGTTCTATTACAAGTATGGTTTTTAATGCATTGAATAGGAACCAGAATCATAGAAATTGGGCAAAAACTGAAAGCACTTCCTTTCAAATTCAGAACAGATAAGGATGTCCACTCTCACCACTCCTATTCAATATAGTTTTTGAAGTCCTAGCCAGAGCATTCAGGCAAGAGAAGGATATGAAAGGAAATAGGAAAACAAGTTAAAATTATCTGTTTTCTGATGGCATAATCTCATATGTAGATGACCCCAAAATATCTAGAAAATTTCTAGAGCTGATAAACAAATTCAGCAAAATATCAGGTTACAGAATCAATGTAAAAAAAAATCAATAGCTTGCAGAGGAAGAAATCTGGAAAACCATCCCATTCACAATAACTTAAAAAAAATACACAGGAATAAATCCAACCAAAAAGGCGAAAGTCATGTACCATGAAAACTACAGAACAGTGAAGAAAAATTGAAAAAGACACAAGAAGAGGTAAAAACTTCCCATGTTCATGGACAGGCAGAGTTGACATTGTTAAAATGGCCTTACCACCAAAACCAATATATAGATTCAATGCAATCCCAATCAAAATACTAATGACATTCTTCACAAAGCTAGACAAGACCATTCTAAAATTCATTTGGAAGAATAAAAGACCCAGAATACCAAAGCAATTCTAAGCCAAATAAACAATGCTGAAGGCATTACAATATTTGACTTCGAATTATACTACTGAGCTGTGGTAACAACTGCATGGTGGGGGGCATAAATACAGACACATAGACCAATGGTACAAAAACAGAAGTCACAGAGAAAACCCACACAGATAGGGTCATGTGATCCTTGACAAGACTGCCAGAAACATACATTAGAGTTTTAAACATAGAGTTTTAAACAAATAGTGCTGAGAAAACTGGTTATCTACACATAGAAGAATGAGACTAGACCCTTCTCTCTCACCTTGCACAAAAGTCGACTCAAAATGGATCAAAGACATAGAAATTGAATCAGAAACTAAGCAAGTCCTTGAAGAAAATATAGGGTCAACACTCCAACATATAGGCACCCAATGAGTTTCTCGATAGGACCCCTAAAACTCAGGAACTAAAGCCAAGAGTTCATAAATGGGATGGCATCGAATTTAAAAACCTTCTGAACAGCAAAGGAAATCATTAAGAATGTGAAGAGAGAACCTACAGAATGGGAGAAAAGAATAGATAAAGAACTCAAAACATCAAAAGAATGACCCAATTAATCAGCAAGTGAACTAAAAAATACATATTTCTCAAAAGGAGAAATACAAATGGCCAAAAACATAGGAGAAAATGTTTCACATCATTAGCAATTTGGGAAATGCAAATCAAAACTACACTGAGATTTCTTTCATCTTACTCCAGCCAGAATGACAGTCATCAAGAAGACAGATTATGAGGGGCTGGGGCTGGGGCTCAGTGGTAGGGCACTCGCCTGGCCCATGTAAGGCACTCGGTTTGATCTTCAGCACCACATAAAAAAATAATAAATAAAATAAAGGCGTTGTATTCATCTACAATTAAAAATATTTTTTTTAAAAAAAACTTTTAAAAAAGAATAAAATAATACTAAATTCTGGAGAGGACATGGAGCAAAAGAAACACTTTTACACTGTTGGGGGGTGCTGTAAATTAGCACAACACTACAGAAATCAGGATGAATGCTCCTCAAAAGACTAGGAATGGAACCACTATATGACCCAGCTATACCACTCCTTGATATTTATCCTAAAGAAATAGTCAGCATACTCCAGCAACACACATGCCCTGTTTATAACAGCATAATTCACAATAGCCAAATTATGGAACCAGGCTAGATGCCCGTCAACCGATGAATGGATAAAGGAAATGTGGTATATATACACATGGAGTTTTGTTCAGCCATAAAGAAGAATGAAATTATGCCATTTGCAGGGAAATGGATGAAACTTGAGAACATTATGTTAAACAATATAAGCCAAAGTGTGAAAGTCAAGGGTGATATGTTTTCTCTTGAAAAGGAAAAAAAAAAAAAGGTAGGGGCAGACCTCATGAAGATCAAAGCATCCAGAGGAGGGGGGAAGAGAGGAAAGGGGAAGTACTGGGGAATGATACTGGCCAAATTACATTGTTATATATTTGTGAATTTACAAACCTGTAACAAAGAATCACACCACTATGCACAATTACAATGCACCAGTAAAAATATAGGGGGGGGGGGGGAAGAGAACACCAAGAAATATGCACCAATCTCCACCTTCTGGGAGAGTGTTAGGGAGCTGACCCCGACAGGGAGACCTGTATGTGCCTGAGGCATGTGCATCTGTCTTTGTGTGTGAGCTGGCCAGCGTGCTCTGGTACCCGGCGTCTCGATTTGCAGGCACCAGTGTGAACACGCGTGCAGGGTAGGCTGAGTTTGTGCACATATGTTTTATGCACAAGCCTTTGTGTTCATCCAAAGCAACTGTCAAGTGACATGGAAAATTCACAGACTGCACACCCTGTCCATAAAGGGGTCAGTGGCCACACCCCCATAAAAGGTGCACTTGCCCCCCTCACTAGCCCTTGCCAAAAACACACTCACACCCACATTGGGGGCCCAGGAAACCACGACTAAAGCATATTCAGGCCTGCTGATTCTGATTAGAAGTGCTTAGAACCCCTCCTGTGTTTTTTTGCCACACTGTTCACAACAGCCAAGCAATGAAAACAGCCTAACTGTCCATCAACTGATAAGTGGATAGAGAAAAGGTGATACATATACACGATGGAATACTATTCAGCCATTAAAAAAAAAAAAAAGAATGAAATCCTATCATTCACAATGACATGGATGGAACTGGAGATCATTATATTAAGTCAAGTAAGCCAAGCACAGAAAGATGAGCACCACGTGGTCTCACTCATAGGTGGAATCAAAAAGAGTTGGTCTCAAAGGGGTTTGAAAGTAGAAGCTTGGGTTAACAGAGACCGGGAACAGTAAGGGGAGAGGCAGGAGGGCTGAGGAAAGGCTGATTGATGGTACTACATTATAGTTAGAAGCAAGTTCTGATTACACACTAGGGTAACTGTAGACCACAATTCTGCACTGTGTATTTCAGAAAGTAGAAGAGGGCTGGGGTTGTGGCTCAGAGGTAGAGCACTCACCTAACATGTGTGAGGCACTGGGTCCAATCCTCAGCACCACATTAAAAATAAAATAAAGATATTTTTTAAAAAGTAGAAAAAAGGATTTTGAATCTTTTCACCATAAAGAAATGTTTGAAGAGAACAATAGACTTACTTTGCTTTTAACATTACAATGTGTACATGTATTAAAACATCACATGGTGCTTCATAAATATGTACAATTTTTATGTTTTTATATATTAGTTTAAAAATAAATTTAAGTTTTCATGAAAATGCGTGATTAAAAATCCCAAGAGGCTGGGCACTGAGGCACACGCCTGTGATCCCAGTGGTTGGGGAGGCTGAGACAGGAGGATCTTGAGTTCAAAGCCAGCCTCAGCAACTCATCAAGGCCCTAAGCAACTCAGTGAGACCCTGTCTCTAAATAAATGTAAAAGAGGGCTGGGGACGTAGCCCAGTGGTTAAGCACCCCTGAGTTCAATCCCCAGTACCAAAAAATAAATACATAAAAGGAAATCCCAAGGGGCTGGCAGCGGGGTGGGGGCTGCACCTACTTCCTAAGGCCTTGGGAGTCTAAGATCCAAGCAGCCAAGGACTGGCCCTCAGTTCACCCTGACCCTGCCTAAGACTACCCCCTTTAAAGGGCTGCGGAGGGGAGGCCCCCCCTGCCTGGCCCACTGGAGGGGAGCTTGAGCTTCTTCCCCTGGCCCAAACATGGCACGGGCTTCTGGCCCACGTCTCCCAGGCCTTTCGGTTCCCATGCACAGACAGGGGCCGTGTGGCGCCGTGATTTTCCACTGAGGAGTGCCGGTGCGATTGTCATCTCCACGGAGCCCAGCTGGCTCTGCCTGCTGGCCTGATGGGTGATAAGTGGGCCCCACCTGCTGCCCCCGCCCCAGGAGCAGGTGGGGGCAGGCCACCGGGGGGTGTGCCAGGATCCTATCTGGAGCACCCAGCCCAGATCACAGGGGAGTGGGTGTGGAACTCCCCAGTCATCCCAAAGCCTTCCCAGAGCCGCCTGACCGGGAATCGAACCCTGACCCCAGGCACCTGGCCTGTCTCTTCCCCTGGGAGGGCCTGAGGGCCCCACCCTCCTCCAACCAGGTCATCCTGTCCATCCCTCCGCTCCAAGCTTGGCCGATGCTCAACTCGGCACATGTTTATTGAGCACCTACTCAATCTCTGGGAGTCCCCAAAAGCCTGGGCCGGCCACACCAGGTCTGAGTCACATGTCAACCTCCTGCAAAACAAGTAAGGGATGATTTAACTAGTGAGCAGGAAAACAGCCACTGAAACCCGGCCAAGGGTGTGCAGGCTCAAGAGGCAGAAGAGGCCTGGGTCGGGGAGAGGAGGACAGGGGACAAAGGAGCCCAGGCCTTTCCTGTGAGCAGGAAGAGAGAACTCTCAGGTCCTATCATAGCAACGGCTGAGATGTTGGGCTCATACTGCCTTTGCCTCCTTGGAACTTGTAATCTGTTAGGAAGATGATATAAATTAAAGAAAAGAAAATTGTAACTGCATGAGGGGATTTAAACCAAAGGTTCATAGTTCATAGTAGAACACACACAGCACACGCCCCTTCTGTTCCATACAGGGAAGACAGCCTGCCTTCCCATACCCCACAAGCCTGTGGGCTGGGTTCCCAACATCACCCCTGGATCTTCCAGGACTCCTGAAATCAGCAGGAGCCTTCAGCCAGAATCCTCCCTGCACACACTGGCTCTCTAAGTGGCAGGATATTCACAGGGACTTCCACCATCACCATGCCTTTGTGGCATGGAAGGGCTTGCAGCCATCCCCAGTGAAAGAGACAAACTGCACAGAGCAGCAGGTGTGGAAGGGAGGACCTCGGAGAGCAAACAGCAAGGTGTGAGTGAGAACTGAGCACGCGTAAGGAAGGGATCTGAGCAGGGAGCACCCTGTCCGAGGGAACTACGGGCCAAGGCCAGGAGCACACAGGAACAGGGCACAGCCAGAGCATGTGGTGGAACCTGGTGGCAGAGGAGCGGGCATGGGGCAGCCAGGGTTTGTCCTTGAGGGTCATGGTCTGTCTCTTGTTCTTACTGTGAAGGTAGAGAACCAGAAAGGACTTTTTAAAATTTGTTCTTTTTTAGTTACACATGACTGTAGAATGTATTTTGACATATTATACATACATGGAGTATAACTTCCCATTTCTGTGGTTTTACGTGATGTGGAGTTATACTAGTTGTGTACTCATATATGAACAGGAAAGTTATGTCCGATTCATCCTACTGTCCTTCCTATCTCCATCCCCCCTCCCTTCCCTTCAGTCCCCTTTACCTAATCCAATGAACTTCTACTTTTCCCTTCCCCACCCTTATTGCATGTTAGCATCCGCATATCAGAGAGAACATTCTGCCTTTGGTTTTGAGGATTGGCTTATTTCGATTAGCATGATAGTCTCCAGCTCCATCCATTTACCAGCAAATGCCCATAATTTCATTCTTCTTTAAGGCTGAGTAAGATTCCATTGTGTGTACGTATATGTACTACATTTTCTTTATCCATTCATCTGTTGAAGGGCACCTAGGTTGGTTCCATAGCTTAGCTATTGTGAATTGAGCTGCTGTAAACATAGATGTGGCTGTGTCACTGTAGTAGGCTGATTTTAAGTCCTTTGGGTATATATACTGAGAAGTGGGATGAGTGGGTCAAATGGTTGTTCCATTCCAGGTTTTCTGAGGAATCTGTAAGGATGGATCTTCAGAAGGGGATGGCATGATGAATTTTTACATCTTAATGTCCCTCTGGTCATCCTACGGGGAACCAATGAGACATCAACAGAGAGAAGCAGGAAGAGGCCCTGACTCAGAAGGATTGGAAACGGGTAATGGACAGAGCAGGAGTGATAAGCAGCAGCTAACAGGGGAGAGCAGGGAAGGCAGGACACAGGAGGACATAGCCTCACTGGGCTTATTGATACAATATTGTAAATTACCTTATTCTGGTTCTTGGCCACACACTGCCTGTGTGCCTCAAGTTCCTGCTCTTTCCTTTTCTAAGCAAAGCACTGAGGAGGGCTATCAGGGACACACGCCCCATCGGGAGCTCAGCCTCAGATCTTTCCACTTCAGACATCTGCCCCAACAGCTGGGATTCGGTAGAGTGCCCGAGACCCCTTATCTGCTTCCCCTCAACCACTTGGATGTTCATGGCCAGAATGTAGAGGGTTGGGGAATTTAATAGGGAAGAAAATGTACCATTATTTGCACCAACCCCTAACTATGACCTTTCAGTTATGCATGGAGGCAAAACCCCACAAACGTATAGAAAATACTTGTGACTTTGTCACCAATCAAAATTGAATATTTACATGTCATTGGGAAAGCATCTTGAAATAACAAAAAAGCTTATTCCTTCACTGGAATTAAAACAATTATTAAACCTGCTGCTAGGTCTCATTATTTAGTGCGGACTCAGAAGCACATATATTATTACATCACACACTTGGAATGGCCTTATCCCCACCCCCTGATTTTCCTCTTTCCCTGGTAGCTCCCACCAGCCATAGGGAAGAATGGTACAGCTGGTCAACCTGTGGAAGCAAATCACTTGGTGGTCCCAATAAACAATGGACACTGGTTTTGTTCAACTCATATTGAGTAGAAGTGGAGAGAAATAGATTTTCATCTAATACAAATTTCATATTTTTACGTTCAGAATATGGAATCAACTATTTGCAGCAAATTTACTGGAATTATAGTTTACTTAAAATTGTTTAAATAAAGGCGATCTATTGATAAATTATTGTTTGACAATTCCCCCCCCCCCCTTTTTTTGGAACTAGATACTATTAGCCACATCCTCTAAGTTATGTGTATATAACCTTATATTTTGTAAACGATCTTATTCTGGTTCGCGGTCACACACTGCCCGTGTGCCTCAAGTTCTTGCTCTTTGCTTTTCCCAACAAGACTTGTTTGGGAGAGTCGTGTCAAAGACTTTAAGCTTTATAGAATAAGGCAAATCACTCCGTCTCAATAAACACTGCTGATTGTTCGGCATTGTTTGGTAGCAGGATTTCAGGTGTTTGTGGCTTTGACGCTGGGTCTCAAGTGAGAGGTGTGGCACGTAATTGTGTCATTCAACGTGTTCATGCTCATTGCACAGATACACAATCAAGATAGGCACCAGGTTTTTCAAATTTTACTTGAGGGCCCAATTTCAGAGGGAGTGGAGCCTATTTGCCTTTGTTGATTATAGACGGGGTCACAGTTAGAAACCTGAGTTAAGCAGCACATGTTTGTAACTCAAATCTTTTGTACCCTCTAAAGACTGGCTAGCTGGCAGGGGGTCTGGCTTTCCCTAAATTACACTCTTCCTGCCAAGGGAAACTGGGTTCAAAGACCCACTTTCATGATCCCCCTAAATCAGCCCCTATTACCCCGTAAATAAAGAAGCCCAAGACTCAGCAGGAATCTTACTGAAAGGGCAAGTTTGACCCAGCTGTCAGGGCACTGGTCAAAGGTGGGGATGGATTATTGTGACTCCTCCTGCAGATCAGGCATGAAGTGACACAAGGAGCCTTTGTTCCCCCACCTTGCCCTGAGGTCCTCAGCTCACCCTCCTCTTCTCTGCTTCCCTCACCCAGGAAAGAAAGCATTTGATCCTGGCATTCATAGGGATGGGTGCAGCCATGCTCCTCCCAGGAATATTTGCCTTGAATAAGGGATGTGCCCAAGTCCAAGAGGGTGAAAAACCTCTGTTACAATTTCAGACCCCATGGCCCCATGGAGATCAGACGTCTACCTTCACCTTTAGGGACAGGTGGTCCTCCTGTCCTGTGATGTTGTCTGTCCTTCTGAGCTGCGATTCTCTTCTCGGGCAACTCTCTGGACTTCCTGACATCCCGAGGTCTCTAGCAGTACTCTGGATATCTTGTGAGCAACCCAATACCCACTCCCAGGGGAGACAGGGCATGATCCAGGAAGTCTGGGGCTTTCCTTCTGAAGTACAGGCTGTGCTGGGGAAGGAGGGCCAGCCAGGGCTGAGAAACCAGAGGAGTTAGTGCTGCAAGGCTTCTTGGGGGAAGAGGTAGCACCCCTGGGCCCCTCACCAGGACTATCCAGAACCTTCCAAAGGTATTCAGAAACTTCTGCAATCCAACCTCCTCCCCACCCTATGTTCCTGGCCCCTGAATGCAAGTTCGTTCCATTCCTCTGGCTGCCTCCCTACCTGGGACATCCTTTACCTAACTGCCTTCTCTGATATCCTGATTGCTTCCAGGGAGCTGTGGCTGAGTCCACAGCCTACCCAAGACCTCTACCCTGCTGCTCTTCCGCATCCCAGGTCTCCTTCCTCCACCAACCTCAGGACAAAGGGAATCAACAAATTTCTACAAGGTCAGAGAATCAGAGCCAAGAGTTGAAAGGTGGCTGCCAGGCCTAGGGACAGTAGTGACCATAAATGGAAGAGCTCCTGGCTTCAGGCAAGACTGAGGCCGCACCTGGCTCCCCTATTTCCCAGATGGGCCCTCTTGAACCAGGCTTTCGCCCCTCTCTGAGCCTCAGTGTGTGAACTCCAACATCCAGAACACCTGAATGGAGACTGTCATCGGGAATGGTGGGTGGGATGGACGGAGAGACAAGTGAGTGAATTCCAGGCCAGGGCAGGGATTTGGGGCAGGTGTGGGTGGCTGTCTGCCTCACATGCACAGGACCGGCCCTGGGCAGGAGTTCCTATTCCTCCCCACCAGAATCCAAGGATTTGCCAAACAAGCAGCTCTAGCCTGGAAAGAAAGTGACTCAGGCCTCCAGGAGGGCTGGAGTGAATCAGGGAGGCAGCCTGAGTGAGGCCCCCACCCAGGGGCCCGGGGCCCTCCCAGCAGGAAGAGCACGAGCCGTCCCCAGCCCTCACTGGGTGAGAGAGCAATTCTGCCGAAAGGCGCCCCTGGCCAGCCAATGGGGCGCACAAGTCATCACCCTCACCCTCACTCCCACATTCCAGACCTGTCAGGGCGCCTTCCCGGTGCTATCTTGTCATGCAAAATCTCTGAAGAGTCAGGAGGCCTGGGTTCTCGCTCTGTGGCTTGCTCAGGGTGAGGGTCAGGCAATCACATGGGTCTCAGCTACCTTCTCTGTTGAAGGGGGTGAGGCACTCGGCCAGCCTCGTCCTGTCCTGACTCTATATAGGAGGAGGCAGTGGACCCAATTCATTCTACTGTCTTCCTATCTCCATCCCCCCTCCCTTCCCTTCAGTCCCCTTTATCTAATGCAATGAACTTCTATTCTTCCCTTCCCCACCCTTATTGCATGTAGCATCTGCATATCAGAGAGAACATTCTGCCTTTGGTTTTGGGGATTGGCTTATTTCACTTAGCATGATAGTCTCCAGTTCCATCCATTTACCAGCAAATGACATAATTTCATTCTTCTTTATAGTTGAGTAAGATTCCATTGTGTGTGTGTGTGTATGTATGTGTGTGTGTGTGTGTGTGTGTATATATATATATATATATATATCACATTTTCTGTTTCCATTCATCTGTTGAAGGACGCCTAGGTTGGTTCCATAGCTTAGCTATTGTGAATTGAGCTGCTATAAACACAGAGCATCTGGGAAACAGCACAGGGTTGGAGTCCCTGCCATCTACCAACTGTGTAGTCCTAATTCCCACAGCTCCCTAGGGCCACCTGCTCTGCCAGTCAGTGGGACCTCAGAGTCCAGTCTCCCACCTGGGCCTCTCCCTACACTTCAGACCCACCCTCCAGCGGCCAGCCCAACAGGCAAGCTCAAGGTACCCAGCACTGAACAAAAACCCATAAAGTGCCTTCTCAACCAGGTGCAGTGGCGAACACCTGTAATCCCAGCAGTTTGGGAGGCTGAGGCAGGAGGATCCCAAGTTCAAAGCCAGCCTCAGCAACAGCGAGGTGCAAAGCAACTCAGTGAAAAACTGTTTCTAAATAAAATACAAAATAGGTCTGGGGATGTGGCTCAGTGGTTGAGTGTCCCTGAGTTCAATCCCCGGTCCCCACTCCCCCTAAAAAGCACCTTCTCCATAACTGCTCGCAGCAGAAGGAAGCTCCAGTCTCCTCTTGTCCAGACCCCAAACTTTGATTCCTCTCTTTCTTCCGCACCCTACATCCAGTCCAGCAGCAAATCCTCTGGTGCTACCTTCAAAATAGAATCAAGAATAGACTGACATCCCACGTCTCTCATGATACCTCTCCCCCTCCCAGCCCCTGGACCATCTCGGAACCCCTCACAGGTCTCTCAACCGCACGCCTCCCTCCTAGGAGCATCCCCCATGAACACAAAGTCAGAGCAAGTCCTCGGTGCGGTGCTCAGAACCACATCCGCACAACGCAGCAACCTCCTATCCCTGCCGCAGAACCAACTCATTTGGGGGAACTACCCCAAAGGCCTCCCAAGGGCTGCAGAGCCCCATGTGCTCTGTCCTCCTTTACCTCTCAGTAATTATGTCCTCCTCCCCTCCTCCTCCTCACGACATCTTTCTGTTGTTAGACATGCAGGGCTCGCTCCTTTCCCAGAGCCTATGCATGTCTTCCTCCTGGGCAGCCCCTCCCACTCCTCCCATCTAGGCTGAAATTGTTAACACCTACCTCCAGAATCCCCCCATCGACTTCATTCTCCTTTATTTTTACCCTGTACCACTTGTTACTTCCTAACACACTCCATACTGATTTATTTATTGTCTTTCTCCTCCCTCTAGAATATTAGCTCTGGTAGGCAGGGCTTTTTGTCTGTTGTGTTGACTCCATGTGGATCTTTAACACCTGGCACATAGTACACACTCAATAAACACTTGTGGAATGAAGAATGAATGAATGAATGAAGTCTGTAGATCATAGTGATTAAGAAAATGTTGATAATCTGCCATTGCCCAACTGTGTGACATAACCTCTTTTGGCCTCAGTCTCCTTATTTACAAAATTAAGCTAATAATGGTAACTGGCTCATGGGATTGTTGTGTTGATTGACATGTACTCAGCAATGTTGACTGACCCATGGTGCCATCTGCACAGTACTACTGGTAGGCAGGTGGCTCAGAGCCCACTGAGCTCATGTACAGATTGGGAGACACTTCTGAGAGGCCCCTAGGGCTCTTCTTGCTCAGAGCCTTGGAGGGTACTGCAAGCTGAGGAGCAGGATCCTGATTCTGGGAGTTGCAGCCAGCTCTGCTGCTGGAAGTGTGTCATGAAGGGAGGGCCAATGAGGGAGGCCGGGGGCCTCAGGAGGGAAGTGGGTCACTCTGGGGCTGAGGAGCAGTCATTTTATTATACATAGATCCCTCTTGTAGGGGCCACTTTTCTAGGCCTGGAATCCGAGCAGTAAGCACAGTGTACAAAATAGTCCTGATCAGAAAAATCATTAAAATCCATTCTTTGACTCAGCAGAGCCTCAAAGGTGCCCCATGAGAGTAAGATCAGGCCCTTAGGATCACACCCATGTAATACCCAGATGAACAGAGGCCCCCAGGGGAAAGGGGTCTGCCCAGGGGTTACTCCTAGAGAGACATAGACCTGGGACCATATCAGGGCTTATGATCCCAAACCCAGGCTAGTTTCCTCCACAATTCGAGTCTGGGTGATATACTGAGCTAGCACATAGCCACTTGTGTTCATTAAGGAGCTAGCACCTAAAAAAGAGAAAAATTTCCCTTTCTTCCCAACCAGAGGCTGCAACTGCTACTTGTTCCTTGGCCTTCAGCCTGGAAGATTCACTTCCGACACCCTAGAGCTTGAGATTTCCTCTAAACAAGAAGGAAAGCTACTGGCTGCTTCCACGGGTCCCCCTTACTGGTCTGTGAGCGCCTCTTGACCCAGGATTTAACATAGGATTTCTATCAGCCCACATCCAAGGAAGACAGAAGGCAGCTTACAATAAAATGCACGTATCTAAACCTGCTACTAATAAAAATATTTAATAATACGTAAAAACTCAAGGGGAAAAAGGCCCAAATATGTCCAACGGGGGCTAAAGCAGTTTGTCTTGGTGATGAAGGGTTAAATTGATAAATGAGCTCCCAGCAGTGGGGGCCCAAAGGGAGTCTCCAGGATGCGGCCAAATGTCTTTTCAACTCCCCAGCAGCTGGCTCGAGGCTGGTGGAACAAGCGGGTTCCCCAGTTCCCTGGGCGGCCCAAATTCACACCTGGCTTTAGCCACGGACCCCACAGGGAACCACACCCTTGTGCTCAAGGTCTGTCCCTAGAGATTGGCCCTGGGCCAGGCCTGGGTGGTCTGCACTTGCTCTTCTCCTTCTGCTGAGCAGTGGTCTGTGGTCAGGACCCCCCAGGCTGCCTCAGAAGTGTGCTGGGGCTCATGGAATCCTGGCTGACTTTGGCATCTGTCCTGCTGCCGTCATGAGTCAGGGCTCAATAAGGAGAAAGCCCCGAGTGGCCAATTGCAGTGATTCAAAAGTGACTTAATTGATTTAATTCATTGAAAAGAGAGGAAGAGAAACCAAGCCCTTCTGAGGGCAGATTAAGTGCCTGCTTGGGTCATAAGTGCTATGGAGATGTCCCCAGCATGGTGGCTGTGGTTCAGGGGACTCAGCCCACACACCCACAGCCCAGGTCCATGGTGGGAGGGACGGGCAGTCCCTGGATCCTCCCTGTCTCAGGAGAACCAGCAGCCAGGGCTCACAGCAAAGCCATCGTGGTAAAGGATCAGACCTGGCTTTGGTGATAGTCTCAGAGAGCCAGGCCCTGGCGGATGGCAGCCCACGAGCTTCTCCATCAGGGTTGGTTGGGTCAGGAAGGCTGGGCGGATGTGGGGAGGAAGGGCCAGGGAGGGGAGGCTTTCTTACAGTCCAGAGGAGCCTTGGGAAAGGTCGGGCCAAGTCTTGCAGGCCCAGTGTCCCAGAAGCCACAAGGAGCAAAGATGGGAAGGGGAAGTCACTTGAGCTCTTTTCACTGAGAAAACCCAGGCTCAGCCTCACTAAGCTGCCCAGCCCTGTGGATCCCTGATGTGAAGGGGACAGACTCTCAAGGACCACTGACATCTGTCCAGCACTTGTGAGCCCCAGACACTGGGCTCAATGCTTCCCAGAGCTAATCCCATTTAATCCTCACAACTCTAAGAGGTAAGTAATGTCACCAACCCCATTTTGAAGGTGAAGAAACTGAGCTCAGAGAAGTTAAGAGACTGGCCCAAGGGCACACAGTGGAGTTAACAGTGGAGCCAAGAATTGAATTCAAGTTTGCTCAACTCCAGCACTTGGGCTGCTATTGTACACTTCTGGGAGACTCCCCTTTGATGATTGAGACACAACTCTTGCTCTTGGGGATACCCCGTCAAGGAAGAGACATGGTCTGTCCTTAAGAAACTTGGTCTAACGAGGAGCTCAGTCACTATTTTTAGGAGTCCCTAGGCTAATACTAAGGGCTGGAGGGTGGTCCCTAAGATCTGAAAGCTATAACCAGAAGGGGTGGGAGGAAGGATGCTCCTCTGTGGGCATCATCTTGAAGTGGACCCAAGGGATAAAGCTAGAAGAATCCTCCAGAATCTTCTCCTCTAAGGTTAAGCTCCACCAGCTCTACATGGACCACTTCTAGCAAAGGAGACAGGTAGGTACTCCCCACCTTCAGGGCGCTGGACCTGAAGGTAGGTGGAGGACTCCACCCTGGACCTGAGATATCAGAAGGGAGGGACGGACTATGATGCAGAGAGGGACCACAGCCTGGAAACCCTCTGGACACCTTCCAAGTCTGTGAGATGGGTCCATCTGCAACCAGGGCAGCACCCAACCAGAAGCCAGTCAGTCCACAACCAGAGTCAGAGGTCAGTCAACAATCAGGGTTTACACATCAGTCAGAGGTCAACTTGAGGTCTGCACTAAAAAATCAGGGTTAATGGTGCATCTCAGGCTAGGGTTGGGATCCACCTTTAAGAATATGGAAGGGAGAGGCTGGGAGATCCCAAGAACTGAGTCTGAATCAAGAGGCCACAGTGAGTCACAGGAATGACCGTCAGGATGACCCTCAGAGTCCAGCTGCCTGTGGGTCACCTGATAGGGATCAGGTACAAGGTGGGGCTGTGAAGTCCCCATGGTTGCCGGGAGCCTGCACCCAGCCCTGTAGTCTCCTCGCCCCTCATTCTTCCCAGTTGAGGTCATTCCATGGGCCCAGCAACCCCAGGCCTGGGAGGGGAAGCAGAGGATCCAAGGCGGCTCCCCCAGAGTGCTCATGAGTCACCATCCCTAAGACTAAAGCTCCTGGCCCAGCAGCTCAGGGTCCCCCACCGGGCTGCGGCCAGCTGCAGACCTCATATGCCAACAACGAAGAGTCAGTTAGTGGCCGAATCGCCAAGCCTTAAGTATGTGCCAGGGCGTGATTTATATGCACTGTTTCTTTTAACCCGATGGTGTTATCCCCATTTTACAGATGAGAAAACTGAGGATCAGAGTGGTTTAATACAGCACTTAAACGCAAGCACAGTTTTAGACTCAGGTGGTCAGCCTCATTACCACCACCATATGATTTAAGAGCAAGAAGGAAACTAACCCCCACTCTCACCCCACTCAAGCATACGGTGGCAATGCCAGAGGCCTCCCAACTCCCCACGACCCCTCCTCCTAAGCTCAAAACCAGGACAAAACCTCTATGGATGGAATTCCAAGCAGCAGCAAGGAGGCCATTGGAGAAGAGTGACTTACATGAACATCACCACTTTTCTTAATCTCTGAAATGCCACCAGCTCCTTTGCACCAGGGCCTTGCAGGGGGGGCCACCCAGGAGGCACTGGGCCGGCCTCTGGGGGTGGGGAGGGATGCTTTGGAAACTTCATGCATTTCTCCTTGATATTAATGAACCTGGGGCTACAGTACAGGATCGTGGGGACACGGGTTCCCGCAGGCAGTAAAGACAGTTCAAGGAAGCCAGGCACTTTCACTGTTCTGTTTATAAGAACAGAGAGCAGGTGACCAGCGTAGAGATTAGTGACTCTTTCAAGATAAGCAAACTGAGGCACCCTTGGGATAAATGTCACTCACAAATGCACTGGCAGATTCCTAGGGGACACTCAACCCTAGTACCCTTCTCTATTGCTGGAAACCCCCAATTTTGTCCTGAGGTTCATCATCCCAGGTGCTCAGGGAAGATACCCACCCCAGCCCCCAGCACTAATACTATTAGCAAGTGCAGGGGCTTCCGTGATGGATTCTGAGCCATCCTCTTTACTATCCTCTAATGAGATCCATGGACCATATAATTTCAAAAGAAAAAAAAAAAAAAGAAAGAAAAACAACGCAACAGCTTAACTAGCATAAAGGAGGACCGTGCAGGAAAAGTCATTTCTAATAAAGCACCTGTGTTGCGGTGCATACATGGTCCTGCAGGAACACACCCGAGGTGGCAGCAAAAGATACAGCCCTACCCGGGGGTGGCTCGTACACCACTGATGCTCTGAGATGCAGTGGGCGGTTCTCGGTCCAGTTCCAAAGAAAACCACAGAGTATTTTCCTTCAGTTTACCTAGTAATCTCAGGCAAGAACACTTCTATAAAATGGAGTTAGGGCCTGGACTTGGATAATAAAAAGCAGGGTTTTCACCTCTACAAATGACAGTGTGACAGTACAGGTCATGGAAGGGACAAACCATCCCATGCATTACAGGATATTCCAACTTCCTCCCCCTCGCCACCTCCACATATCATGGTGCCCATCACCGTGGCAATCCAAATGTGCCCACGGTTCCCTCTGCACCAAGCCAGTGGCATAAATTGATGGCAGGGTCTCCCTCCCCTGGCCTGAGCATGCCACACCATCTTGGCCAGTGGCTTGGGTGGGGAATGTTTCTTCATGGTTGAGAGAAGAGGGAACCACCCCTTTTCTTCAGCAGATGCCAACTTATCATTTGCCAACCTGAGGGAGACACTGTCATCTGTGGCCTTGGATAGAGGAAGGATGGAAAGTCTAAAGTCCTTGAAGGCTGGGGAGCTGCTGACCTGCTAGATCCAGCAGACCTAAGGTCACCCGAGATGGGACTCTCCGCTATATGAGAAGATGAACCTCTCTTGTGTAAGCTGCTCTGGAGTGGCCCCTCAGTCACTTGTAACCATGGGGTGCAGATTCAGGAAGTGACGTTTGCAGACCTCACGGCCACTCTGGAGATCAGAGCCTGGGTCTGACTTCAGGTGGTCCTCTCTCCTGCTCCTAAGAGATGGAAGCATCCAGATGGGGCCACAGCTCAGGGGAGCTTCCTGGCGTGGAGGAGGCTTCTGGAACCTCCGGAGGGGCACAGACCCTCGAGGGGGCAATCCCTGGGGATAGGAAGGGGACTGGTCCAGGAGTTCCTCAGGGCTGTCCCCTCCCCAGCTCCTCTGACTCAGGAGACACAGGGATTAGCAGCTGCATTCCTCACTGGTGTCATCCTTTATGCTTCTAAGTGCTTTACAGGCACCAATTAGCTGCCAACTGCCCCACCCGAGGGTGCCTGCCGAGCACTCAGGGCTACTGAGTGTGACACGGGGGCAGGAGGAAAGCTCATCATCCCTGAGCACCAGAGGCCTCCCTGGGGAAGCCCTTGCTTGGCCTCCAAGAAGAAGACTGGAGAGATGGTCAAAGCATGCTGAGATGACCCACAGCAGGGAGATGTCACATGACAGAGGGTGCAGCCATGCAGGCAGGGCCTGTGGACCCCAGGACAGAGGGATTCTAAGCTCTCTCCCAGAACTGCAAGAGCCAATGGCAATACACCAAGTGATCCTCTCCCTGAAGGCTTCCCGTGGCAGACAGAGTCAGTGGGCTTGAGTTTGGTCCTCCCTGGGGCCACACTGCACAGCTGCCTTCATGGACATGGACAATGTCCCAGGCCCAAGTTCTCTGGGGCTTTGACATCCAGGAAGAAAGCAGGACACACTCTGAAGCCCGGACTTAGTTGCCTCTTGGTCTATTGCATGCAATCCATCATTCTTATGCTCAAGAAACTGCCATGGCTCCCTGCAGATCCACAGATCCAATCCAAGTCCACCATCTGAGCTCAAGGGGCCCCTCAACCTTGTCCCACTTATTTATAAACACCAACACCAAGGCTCCAACAGGCTAATTTCACAGATCCCTGGATGTCCCCACCTGTGCACCATTGCTCAAACTGTGTCCCCAATCTGGAATGGCCACCATCCTCCCCAAGGGCACTCACTTCCTCTACAAATACCACCCATCTCTCAACACCTGATTCTCTTCTCACAAACTCCATCAAGGTCTACAGAGCTTTCTCAGTCCCCGTGACTCCTCGGTCTTCAAAGCAGAGGGGAGATCCGACTGTAAATTCAACCAGTCTTCAGTTACTACCCCGAACAGTTATTTGTGTCTGACATTCCTATTCATCATTCCAGCGTTTGCGTTCTCGCCACCCACCTCCACTCTACTGAAGACTTCTGGAGGATGGAGACCCCTCTTACTCACACATTCCCAGCACCTAGCATGATGCTGGCAACCGCCTGGTTTGAGCTCAGAGAACATTCTGTGGTTTTGCATTGCCTTACCTCCAAGGAGTGACTCAGTGGTGAAATTTCTTATACAGAGATAAGAGGATGAGGGGGCAGTTGAAGGAAGTGTCCCTCCCTCAAATCATTATCATTAATGGGCACCTGTCGTATGCCTATGTCACAAAGTAATGGAGGAGCCAATCTCCTCCCATCTGGGTTGACGGAGCCAGCTCTGCAAGCCAGAGACGCAAACAGAAAAAGGAAGAGGCAACCTGACATGGATGTGGGATGGAGACCAGGAGGGAGCAAGGCAGAGATACGGTGAAGAAGGGCCAGGGCCAGAGGAGGACGGGGCAAGCAGAGTGAGGCAGAGACCCAGAGAGATGGACCAACAGGACAGGGAGGGAGAGAAGGCAGCCAACAAAGCTGAGAGAGGAAGAAGAGCAGAGGGCGCGTGCCCCTCCCTCCCCAGCTGCCTCCCAGCCGCTGGGCTCTGCATCCTCAGAGCTGCTCCTGAAACTCCTGCATGTTGGGGCAAGAGGTCGGAGGAGGAGAGCCAAACTGGAAGGCAGCCCAAGGACCTGTTGCCAGGAAGGTGTGCACCCAGGAAGATGGCAGTGACAAGGACACATTGCGCTGTCCTGTGGCCACCATCACCCTAGGTCCTCTCCTTTGGAGCCAAGGGGTAGCTTCTGCACCTGGGTGGCCAAGCTGGGCTGGACAGGGAGTCCTTCTTCAAGGCTTGGCTCAGGTGCCTGCTGGGGACAGGGAAAGGGAGTGTCCCAGGTGAGACCATTGGCGACTGGGGGGGGGGGGATCAGGAACCAAAGGAAAGCTGGGATTAAAGTTTCAGTACTCTGCCTCGAAAGTGCCAGGCATTGTGTAGGCCAGGATTCCTGGGTGCTGAGTAAGGCTGCTATCCCAGCTTGGATAGGGAGAGAGAGACACTGGCCTCGGCTGGTATGAGGTGGGCAGGCGACAGACAGCCCAACTGCCCCTGGCAGGGGACCACGGCCCCACCGCCACTTCCTTTTATTATGTGGCCCCTTCCTGAGCACCCATTGCCTGAGGGCTCAGACCCCAGCTAATAAGAATGAGTGAGACTTGGGGGTCCTGGGACATCTGGGTCCTATATGTGTGGTGGGGTAAAAGGGAGCAAGGAAGCCTAGAAAAAAAAGAGAGAGAGAGAGAGAGAGAGAGACTTAGAAAGACAGGGACTGAAGAGCTGCCAGAAGACTGGCTGGCCAAGCTACGCTGTGCATTCATGCATTTAAGCCACACGATTGACACAGAAATAAAATGGGAACCAATCGGAAACCAGCATGTGCGGACAAATCCTAACCCAGATCACAGACTGAACCCTGAAACTGGCCTCAGACTAAACTTTAACCCTGGCCACAGACTCACTGCTAAACCTGTCCTCAGACTCACCCCTAATCCCAACTATTCCAGCTGCACCGAGTCTGATCCTGGCTAATGGCCATCTCAGAACTCTGTTTCTGTCTCCAAAGGTACAGGAAAAGCCTGTGTTGATGTTTTGGGAAATTCCCCACCACTCTCCCCACCAAGCACACAGCAGAGGAGCTGGGTGGAACAGCATTGGACGGCACGTTGGTCATGGTTGCAAAGCTGTTAGAAGTCCATAGTTTGCTCTGTCAAGGCCCAGTGCCTGCCACAGATGGGTCCCTCTCCTCCCCACCACCCTGTCTCCCACTCTTCCCTGACTCTGGGCTCCTGCCCATCTCAGGGTCCTTTCTATCCTCCTGCTAAAGGCTCATGGCCTGGAATTTGGCCCCCAGTGTGGTGCTGCTAAGGTGGTAGGGCCCTTAGGAGGTGGGGCCTAGTGGAAGGTGACAAGGTCAAGGGGGCTTCACCTTCACATATAGATCTACACTGCCTCACAGAAGTGGATCAGGTCTTCTGTGACAAGACTCATTCTCACAAGAGCAGGTCATTATAAAATGAGTCTACTCCATGTCCTGGCCTCTTCTGCATGCAGCCAGACTCCCTGTCCGCTTCTCCACCATGTTGTAAAATGGCCAGATAGCAGCACCATGCTGTTTGGTGCTTTTTCTTTTTTCTTTCTTTCTTTCTTTTTTTTTTTTTTTTTTTGATACCAAGATATTTAACCCAGGAGTGTTTAACCACTGAGCAACTTTCCCAGTCCTTTTTATATTTTATTTTCAGATAGGATCTCACTAAGTTGCTTGGGGCCTTGCTAAGTTGCTGAGGCTGGCTTTGAATTTGGATCCTCCTGCCTTAGCCTCCCAATCCATAGGATTACAGATGTGCATCCTGGGCCGCCCTCCTCCTCCTCCTCCTCCTCCTCCTCCTCTTCCTCCTCCTCCTCCTCCTCCTCTTCCTCCTCCTCCTCCTCTTCTTTTTTTGTTTCTTTTAGATATACATGACAGCAGAGTGTATTTTGATGTATTGTACATACATGGAGTAGAACTTATTCTAATTAGGATCCCATTCTTGTGGTTATACATGATGTGGAGTTTTATAATCTCTTCTTTATACATTACCTGATATCAGGTATTCTGAGACAGCGATACAAAACTGAGACACCCTGTCCTAGCTTTATAGTCCAATCATACCAGTCAAGAAAAACTCTCACCTTCTCCCCCTGACCAGTCCCAGTCAGAAAGTTCTAGCGGTCCTTGAACTTCTACAGCAATGACCCACTTATCTTCTATTGTCTTCTTAAACTATATTTTCATTTGCAGAAGGACTGCATATAAGACATACACTCAAATTAATTATCTCCCTGAGGAGATATCAGTTTTTCTCACTATAAACAATACTGCAGTGAACATTTCTATGATTTTTCTCTATGTACTGACATACTTTTAAAATGTTTCTTCAAATAGAGGAATACTCTAAACACAATTTTAAAAGCAAAAGTCAAAAAACTCGTGGTAAAAACTAACACTGACCTTCCGCCTTCCACCCGTTCCCCTGGCATCCCTTTGATTTCAGATATTTAACCACAGACATTTAAATAATTTATGTTCTATTTTCTGGATCAATAAAATTTAGACATCATCCATTGACTTCCTACTAGGAAAGACGTAAAGGACGTGCTGTTCTACCTCCACAAACGTTTCTCCTTTCCCTGGCCCTCTAATAGCGTTGAATGACAACACTTCATTTCCTCATATGAGCTGGGTAGGATGTTATGATTGCATTTCTTTTTCAATGCAATTTTCAGTCCTTCCTGGAGTCAATAATCGCCTCATTTTTTATTTACCTAGGTTTCTCAGACCATATTGCCAATTCTCCCCAAACTTCCTGAGAGAACCACAAAACCTCTCTAAATGAGGTCGCCATCTCAAGCCATCTTCCACTGTATTTTATCTTGGGGGTTTCCTTGTGTTGGTATGTCAGTACTCGGATCCACCATACCACGGCTCTTTTATTAACGTCTTATGGGTTCAGATGTTTTTATTCTACCCTCAAGATTGATTATTTGGCTGGGTATAAAATTCTAAATTTAAACTTTAAAGAGCCCTTCTACTAAAATACAGCCAGATCCTAGAAAAATTATCTTAAACACAATTTTTATTTTGTAACCATACTCACAAAACAGAATGGAGTTAAAAATACCAAAGTCAGGAAATTATTCTTCCATCATTCAGATCTATAATTTAGGTCAGGTATTCCCCACACTGGCATCACATTAGAATCAGCAATGGAGCTTTAACGTAAGTACTGCTACCCCAGAATAATGATTTTATTGGTCTACAGTGAGGATGAGCATAAATTGTGCTTGTGTGTGTGTGTGTGTGTGTGTGAGAGAGAGAGAGAGAGAGAGAGAGAGAGAAACTTTTAGACATATAGGATGCTTTTTAAAAATTATTGTGGTAAAGTGTGCATAACATAAAATTCCTCTCTTAACCACTCCAGCTCAGTAGCTTTCAGCACATGCACATTGTTGTCACCACAATCACTGCCATTCACCCCCAGAAATTTTTCATCTTCCCAAATGGAAACTCTGTACCCATTAAATTCGGATTGCCCACTCCTCCCTATCCCCAGCCCCTCACCACCCTTACTCTACTTCCTGCCTCTATTTCTTTGACTCCTCTAAGTATTGCATTTAAGTGGAATCACATAGCATTTGTTCTTTCATGACTAGCATATTTCCCTTAGCATGTTGATCTCAAGGTTCATCCTATGGCAGAACATGTCAGACTTTCTTTCCTTTTTAAAGCAGAATAATGTTTCGTTGTATGTATACACCTTCATCCATCAATGGACATTGAGTTGCTTCTACCTTTTGAATGTTGTGAATACTGATGCTATGAATGTGGCTGCACATATATTTGTTTGAGTTTCTGCTTCCAGTTCTTTAGGGTATATATACTCAGACATGGAACTGCTAAAACATATGCTGATTTTATGCATATTTTTTGGAGAGACCACAATACTGGTTTTCATAGCCGCTGTGCTATTTTATATTTCCACCAGCAATGCAGAAGGTTTCCAATTCTCCACACCCTTGCCAATATTTGTTACCTTCTGGTGGAGTTTTGGAGGGTTCTGTTTGTTTTGGGTACTAGGCATTCTAATGGATGTGAAAGAGTATCTCATTATGGGTTTTGATTTTTTCCCCCTAAAGATTAGTTGAGTACCTTTCCATGTGTTTTTTGACCTTATGTATATCTTCTTTGCAGAAATGCCTACTCAAGTTCTTTGTTTGTAAATCAGGTTGTTTGATTTTTTGTTGCATTATAAGAATTCTTTACAAATTCTGTAGAGTAATCCCTTATTAAATATATGACATACAAATTATTTCTTCCCATTCCACGAGTTTCCCTTTCATCCAGGTGATAGTGCCTTTTCGATGTATAAAATATTTTAAATTTGTTAAAATTCCTTTTATTTATTTTTTATTTTATTGCCTATGCTTTGGGTATCATGTCCAAAAAAAGAATTACCAAGTTAAATGTCATGGAACCTCTGCCCTGTTTTCTTCCAAGAGTTTTATAGTTTTTGTTGCTACATTGAGGTCTTTGATCCATTTTGAGTTAATTTGTGTATATAGTATAATGTAAATGTCCACTTGCTTTCTTTTGCATGGGGACTTTTGTCTTTTCTTTTTTGAGTGCATATGGCATCCTTACTGAAGGATGAATGTGAAGGTTTTTTTCTGGGTTCTATTCCATGGGTGTGTATGTGTATCTTTACGGGTGTACTATTCTGTTTTCATTGCTGTGGTTTTATGGTAGGTTTTAAAAACATCAAATGTGAAACTTCCAGCTCGTTTTTCTTTTCCAACATTGTTTTGACAACTCAGGATCCCTTGAGATTCCATGTCAGTTTTACAGTGGATTTGTCTATTTCTGAAAAAAATGTTATTAGGATTCAGATAAGGACTGCATTGTCTTTGTAGATAGCTTTAGGTAGTATCATCATCTTGACATTATTAAGTCTTCTAATCCAGGCACAGACTGTTTTAAACTCACACACACACACACAAAAAAAAAACGGCTGGATAAAGCAGAATTCATGTCCTTTAATTTGCCTCTATCAGTTGCTTTGTGGGCTAATGGGGATTATAAATATTTTTCATTATAGTATTTGTCAATAATGAATAGACATTTCCTCCAACTCAATGGTTTCTAATTAGGGTTAGAAACCATTGTCAGTTGTTAGTTGAGAGATTTTGTTTTGTCTTGTAGTAACCAAAATCCCTTTTGCCCTTTCCCTAAGATATGCTGAGTCATAATTTCTAGGGATATAAAAATAAAACAAAATCTATCCCTAGGTAAAAGTTTAAATAAATAAATAAATAAAAAGCAAACCGAAAGAATCAGAAAACAAAAAATTCTGAAACATAAAACTAGAAAAGATGAAACATAAATAACTATGTAAAAAGAGGTATCCCTGAGGACAAATACAAATGTTGGCATTATGACAGAAAAACAGAGTAATCAGCCACAAAACTCGATTTTAAAGAGAAAGGTAATTCCCATAGAGTTCAATAGACTAAATTCACTTGCTAAATGATAGATATGGTCAGATTCAACTTTAGAAAATCTTATCTATGTTCTGTTATAAAATGGCAGATATAAAACAGGAAGACAGAGGAAGGCTGAAAGTAAAATGAAGATAAAAATCTCTAAGCCAATTCGAAGAAGATACAGGGAGAAAGCTAAATCAACTAAAGAAACTTTAAGATTCGAAGCATCATTAAGGATTAAAAAATTACTTCATAATGAGAAAAAGTTTAATGCACTGAACTGTTTATACCTATTCAAATAGATGACAGATACAGGGAGAAGGGACAAATCCACCAACAGAAGTGAACACTTTCAACACATCTCAACTACTTACGGCTAAAGAAGAATAAAAATCAATAAGATGTATAGGATTCGCACAACACACTAAAGAAGCTTGATTTAATGGATGTTTCTAGAACTCAGCATTCACAATCAGAGGATATATAGGTTTTTGTTTAAGCATACATGAATGATTTACAACAACTGATTACACGCCAGAGCGTAAAGGAAACCAAACACAATTCAAAGAATCACTATAATTACAAACTACGATCTCTGTTTATAATGCTGTAAAATTAGAACACAATGACAAAATGTGATTGTTACAGAAACATATTTCTAAATAATGGCTCAAAAAAATAACACCCTGTCTCAAAATTTAAAAATTAAAAAATGGCTGGAGATGTGGTTAGGTTAGGCACCCCTGGATTCAATCCCTGATACCAAATAAATAAATAAATAAATAATAAAAATTTTAAAATGTCAAAAAGAGATTGCAAACTAATGATTTAAGCTTCTACCTTTAAAAACTTTTTAAAATTTTAATTCAAATCAGTTAAATAGACTAAATTCACTTGCTAAATTTTAAAAGGAAACAGAAAAACGATAAGGAAAATCAATGACACCAAAAACTAGTTTCTTTAAAATACAGGAAGTAAGAACTGACACCTCAACTGTGATATCTAAACCTAACAAAGACTACAAAATACGTCAAACCAATATCCTGCATGATACGTATAATGCTACTTACAATGTTAAGCCTAAAAAGATCCTTTAAAATTTTTAGCAAATGGAATCCAGCAATGTATCTCTAATACGGCTGACACAGCACAGCCAAGGGGAGTTTATTCCAGGAACGTAAAGTTGGTTTAACATTCAGAAATCAATACATTTAATTTAGCATATGTGGCAGACTGGAAAATGTCACCAAAAGACATTCATATCCTAATTCTTGGAACCTATAAATTTACATTAATTTATTTGGAAAAGGAATCCTTGCAGATGAGATGAAATAAGATTCTGAGATGAGGGAATTATCCTGGATTCTTTGAGAGAGACTTAAAAGCTATCACAGTCCTTGGATGAGAGGGCAGAGGGATCATACAGAGAGGAAGCAATGTGGCCACAGAGGCAGAGGCTGTCATTATAGGGCCACAAATCAAGGAACCCCAACAGCAGACTTCAGAGAACAGAGCTTCTGTCACCTGCCAGGGTGGGAAGGAGGTAGGCACTCAAGGGTGCAGATTTGGAGAAGAGACCTTGAGGTCTCACTGCCTCTTAAACAGCTTTCATGTGAGCCACACACATCCCCTCCCTCACCTCCATTTCTTGGGTCTTTAAGATTCTGGGGCAAAATCCAGGTGAGTAAATTGCACCTCGTCTACTGACCTTGCAGCTCATGGACTTGTGTTGCTCCTTTCTCGTCTCCCATTCTCCCCAGCCTTGTGGGTTCAAGCCTTTTAAAACCATCCTCTCACTGTAACTTTACTGGGATTTGGGGTGGGGTGGGAAAGCAAAATTGAACACACATGTTCCGTTTGACATTTTCTCTTCATGCACCTGGTGTTTCAACTCCCCGAACTGTGTTGACAACTTTATCCCAATGTCTTCTTCTTGTGACTTTGCACTTCTCTTTTAATGTTGTCAGTCTAGTGGGGTTTTCAGAGACGGCAGAGGAAAAGCCCTGTATTTATTTCACCATGTTTAACTCAAAGCATCTCCTAGATGGGTCGGCTGGCCCTCCAGGAGGGTTGTACTGATGAATGCGCAAATCAGTGGGTTATGGAAGCGCCCATCTCTCTATATCCTGACAGGTTTATTTCTTCCTTTAAATCTTAGCTAGTTTGTTAAGGGGGGGGATCCCATTTTGCGTTTATTAATACTGAATATCAGTTTTTAACATATTTGTTGAGTTTTAATTTTGTGAAATGGCCTGCACCTGCTAATTTTCCTATTTTACAATTAGGCCGTTCATTTTCTTACTGATTTTTAAGAACACTTTGTATATTTTTACTGCAAAAAGAATCTCCATTTGACTGTGTTTTTTTTTTTTCCTTTTGGTACTGGGGATTGAATTCAGAGGCACTCAACCACTGAGCCACATCCTCAACCCTATTTTGTATTTTATTTAGAGACAGGGTCTCACTGAGTTGCCTAGCACCTTGTTTTTGCTGGGGCTGGCTTTGAACTTGTGAACCTCCTGCCTCAGCCTCCTGAGCCAGTGGGATTACAGCCAGACTCAATTTGCCATATTTTTCTTTTAATTTTTTCATCATAATAATCTTCACAATAAGAATTTATTCTTTCTACATAGTCAAATCTATCAGTAGCTTACTTTATTGCTTTTGCTTTAGTGCCAAGAGTAGAAAGTATTTCTTTCAGAGATAGTAAGAAAAATATACAATATTCTCTTTTAAGATATTAATGATATAATTTTTCTCATTGAAATAAATAATAAATGTGAAGTTTATTTTTTATAAGAAATAACTATAAAGAATTCAACCATATTTTTTCTTTACAAAGAAGCCAATTTGCAAATACCAATGAACAGATAATCCACCCCTTTACTATTGATAGGAAATCTTATCTTTATACTAACTTCTTAGAAACATTTGTCTTGGTTTGAACTTTCTATTTTCTTTCACTTTTACAGTTGTATATTTGGATGTTTTACTACACCACTCTATTCATTATAGTTTTAAAATATATTTTATTATTTGATAGAGCAACTAACTTCTCATTACTTCCCTTTTCATATTTTTATTGACTGTTCTTTCATATCAAATCTTGGCAGAAATTTTAGAACATTTTTTTCAAGTTGAAAAAAATCATTGAGTTTAGTCAACTTCATATTCAATTAATAAATTAATTGGAGGAGATTAATATAGTTATGATACAGTCTTCCCATATGGAAATTAAATGTGGGTCTGGAGATATAGCTGAGGCACTGGGTTCAATTCTTCTTCTTTTTTTTCTGGGTTCAATTCTTATCAATCACCTCAAAAAAGAAAGAAAGAAATTGAATGTGATATCTATTTCTGTAATTATTGCTACTAGATTGAATTCAATAAACTTGATTGTATTTGACCAGTTTTGACCTTTATAAAACTGCCATCTCATGTTTTAACATACTAGTACTCAGAACATTGATTTTTAGATTTTCTTTTCCCCCAGGGGAACTCAGGTGCCAAGAAATTGATTAATCATAACCATTGGTTCATGACTCACTTCCATTGGTCCATGCATGACCTGCTTTTATGTATTCATTTATTTAGTTAGGTAGGTCATGCACTAGCTTGCCTCCAAGATGTTTGCCATCAGTTTCTCCCTTCTTTGTATTTCACATCATTCATCCTTTGAGAAGTAGCCTATGCCTTCTCTTGCCTTAATTTATTTTATTATTAAATTATTTATTTATTCTAATTTGTTATACACAATGGCAGAATGCAATTCATTTCGTAGTACACATATAGAGCACAATTTTTCAAGTCACTGTTTGTACACAAAGTGTTTTCACACCATTCGTGTCTTCATTCATGTACTTAGGGTAATGATGTCTAACTCATTCCACTGTCATTCCTACCCTCTTGTCCCTTCCCTTCCCCTCCCTCCCCTTTGCCCTATCTAAAGTTCCTTCATGCCTTTCATGTTCCACCCCCCCCATCACCATGATGAGTCAGCATCCTCATATCCAAGAAAACATTCCGCCTTTGGTTTTTTGGGATTGGCTTGCTTCATTTAGCATTATATTCTCCAACTTCATCCATTTACCTGCAAATGCCATAATTTTATACTCTTTTAATGCTGAGTAATGTTCCATTGTGTATATATACCAAAGTTTCCCTATCCACTCATCTACTGAAGGGCATCTAGGTTGGTTCCATAATTTAGCTATTGTGAATTGTGCTGCTATAAACATTGATATGGCTGTGTCCCGGTAGTACACTGTTCTTAAGTCCTTTGAATATTAACCAAGGAGTGGGATACTTGGGTCAAATGGTGGTTCCATTCCAAGTTTTGCAAGGAATCTCCATACTGCTTTCCATATTGGCTGCCTTTTTTCCCCACATCCTCTCCAACACTTATTGCTGTTTGTATTCTTGATAGTTGCCATTCTGACTGGAGTGAGATGAAATCTTAGAGTAGTTTTGATTTGCATTTCTCTAATTGCTAAAGATGTTGAACATTTTTTCATATGTTTGTTGATTGATTGTATATCCTCTTCTGAGAAGTGTCTATTCAGTTCCTTGGCCCATTTATTGATTGGGTTATTTGTTTTTGTTTTTGTTTTTATTTGGTGTTAAGGTTTTTAAGTACTTTATATATCCTAGAGATTAGTGCTCTATCTGGTGTGTGAGGGGTAAAGATTTGCTCCTATTCTTTAGGCTCTCTATTCACCTCACTGATTGTTTCTTTTGCTGAGAAGAAGCTTTTTAGTTTGAATCTATCCCATTTATTGATTCTTTGTTTTAATTCTTTTGCTTTAAGTGTCTTATTAAGAAAGAAATTAAAGGGATATGGATAGGAAAAGAAGAACTCAAATTATCACTATTTGCAGACGATATGATTCTATAGCTAGAAGACCCAAACCATTCCACCAGAAAGCTTCTAGAACTAATAAATGAATTCAGGAAAGTAGCTGGATATAAAATTAACACCCATAAATCAAAGGCATTTCTGTATATCAGAGACAAACCCGCTGAAAGAGAAACTAGGAAAACCACCCCATTTACAATAGCCTCAAAAAAATTAAATACTTGGGAATAAACTTAACAAAAAAAACGTAAAAGATCTCTATAATGAAAAATACAACACACTAAAGAAAGAAATTAAAGAAGACCTTAGAAGATGGAAAGATCTACCTTGTTCTTGGATAGGCAGAATTAATATTGTCAAAATGACCATACTGCCAAAAGCACTATACAGATTCAATGCAATCCCATTAAAATCCTGATGACATTCCTTATAGAAATAGAAAAAGCAATTATGAAATTTATCTGGAAAAATAAGAGACCCAGAATAGCCAAAGCAATCTTTAGTAAGAAGAGTGAGGCTGGCGGCATTACTATTCCAGACCTTAAACTATACTACAGAGCAATAGTAACAAAAATAGCATGGTATTGACACCAAAATAGACCTGTAGACCAATGGTACAGAATAGAGGACACAGAGTCTACCCCACATAACTACAGTTATCTTATATTAGACAAAGGTGCCAAAAATGAACTTTGGAGAAAAGATAGCCTCTTCAACAAATGGTGCTGGGAAAACTGGAAATCCACATGTAACAAAATGAAATTAAACCACCATGCACAAAACTCAACTCAAAGTGGATCAAGGACCTAGGAATTAAACCAAAGACCTTGTACCTAATGGAAGAAAAAGTAGGCCCGAATCTCCAACATGTCTTGCCTTAATTTCTAAAGATAGGTAATAAGAATTTATTATGGTTTGGATCTGAAATGTCCCCAAAAAACTCATGTATGGGAAGCATGGTCTCCAATGAAGCAAGATTCAGAGGTGGGGCTTTTAGGCAATTTTTGGATCATGAGGGCTTTGACTCTCCCACCTCATCAGTGGATTAATCCATTGATAACTGAATAGACTACTAGAGGTCAGACCTTCTTGGAAGAAGTAGGAAGTAGGTCACTGGGGGTGAGCCCTGGAAGGATTTATCTTCTCTCGTCTCCTCTCCTGTTCTCTTTCTCTCTCTCTCTCTCTCTCTCTCTCTCTCTCTCTCTCTCTCTCCTTTCTGACGGCCATTAACTGAGCAGTGGTCCTCTGCCATGTCTCTCCATCATGATGTTCTGTCTCACTTAGACCCAGAGCAATGGAGTCGGCCAGCCATGGACTGAACCTCTGAAACTGAACCAAAATAAACTTTATCTCCTCCAAAGTTGTTCTTGTCAAGTATTTCGGTCACAGCCAAGAAAAGTTAACTAACACAGAAGCCTTGAAGATAACCCCTGGGCTTCTCAGTGTAGTTACCCTGAGCATCTTGAGCCACTATCTTAGAAAGCCAACTCTCCCAAGGCTGCCATGCTGTGAGGAAGCCTAAGCCAACCGCATAAACAGAAATGGACAGATACCTGGACAACCTCCAGCTGTTACAGACCCCAACTATTAGACTTATCCCAGCTGACACCCTAGGCATTGTAGGTCAAAGATAAGCCCCTCTGTGCCCTATTTATACTTCAAGAACCATGAGGCATAACAATAACAACTTATTTTAAGCCATTAAGCTTGGGTGGCTTGATAGTCAACAATAAATAATTAAAATGGATAGTTCTAGTTAGTTTTAATAATTACATATAAATTTATGTATAAATTCATGAATCCTTTATGTATAAATTCATGAATGAAACCACCACCCCAAACGAAATCATGAACCTTCATCTACACACATAATCATCCTCTACCATGTCCCTGCCTGTCCTGTTGATCATCCCTAATTTTGTATTCATTATTTATTTTTCTTTTTGAATAGTTTTTTTGGGCACATACACATTTATTTAAATTGTATGTTTTATTTTAACTTCATAAAAGTGGTATGCTGAGTGCAATTTGGGGCAACTTAAAATTTTCTTTTAACATTATGTTATTTATCCTTAGGGCCATGAATCACTTTAGTTCATCTGGTTTGTTTCTGTAACATTTTATCATGTGATTGTATCAATGTACTCAGACACTTTTCTATTGATGGGCCTTTAAATTGCCAGATTTCTGATGATATAAACATATATAAACATTATATATATAGGGGCTGGGGTTGTGGCTCAGCAGTAGAGCACTTGCCTCACACATGCGAGGCCCTGGGTTCGATTCTCAGCACCACATAAAAATAAAAAAATAAAATAAAGGTATTGTGTTCAACTACAATTAAAAAACAAATATTGAAAAAAATTATATATAAACATACATATATAAAACAGTATGTATGTGTGTGTATATATATATATATATATATATAGAGAGAGAGAGAGAGAGAGAGAGAGTTATGCATGCTTCCTGTTGTACTACACTATGCACATTTCTCTTGGGTATACATCTAGGACTAGAACCGCTGACTCAAAAAGTACAGAAAACTTCAGGAAGGCATGCCAAACTGGTTTCTACATTAATTGTATCCATTTGAATTCCAACCAGAAATATAAAAGAAAGAGACCTTATGAATCCATATTCTCTACAGCTTCTGGCATTGTCAGAATTTTAAATTTCTGCCCATTGATGATTTTATTAAATGCTATCTCATTGTAGTCTTAATTTTCATTTTCTGATCACTAAGGATGTTAAGCATCTCTTCATCTACATAGGGGAGATATGTGTTTCCTCTTCTGTGAAATATCTGTTCGCACCTTTGGGCAATGTTCTGTCGGGTTATATGTACTTTTCTTATTAATCTGTAGAATTCTTTATTCTCAAAGCAAACCCACTATCAGCTCCATATATTGCAAATATCTTCTCTGAGTTTCTACTTTACCTTCCTCGTTTCTTTTGTATGTCTCTTTGGAAACCAAGATTCTTAATTTGAATATAGATAATTATATCAGTCTTCTCATTTATAACCAATATTTTTGTGTTTTAAGAAAAATTTTTCTCTTATGGGTTTTAAATGTTGGATATTAATGCACAAGTCCTCAATCTCTCTTGAGTAGATTTTCATATGTAGTAAAAGACACGATTCCAATTTCATCTTTTTCCATATGAATAGCCATTGTTTCTGAGTTATGTTAGTGTCTTTGCCCATCCATTGCCCAAATTCCACATGTCTAGGGCTGGACTGGGCTCCTTGCTCTATTCCATTAGTTAATGAGGCTTCCCCCTGTGCTAGTGTTGTCCTGTCCTAATGATGATGTGGCTACATATAAAATTCTAGAGTCCAAGTTCTCTCCTTGTAATATTTTAAAGTAATACTTTTATAATTTCCTGTGCCCAATGTTTGTTTGAAAAATGTCTAACAATCAATATGACTCTTGTTGCTTTATGTATAAACTACTCTCTCTTACTGGAAATTTTGAGAATTTTCCCTTACTCTTGCTATTCTTAAATTTCACCTCCCTATTTCATTTTTCCTATCTATTTTCAGCAGCCTCTTTAGTCTAAAGCCTTTCTTCTCCTTCATGTTTCCCTTCTCCTTCCATTCATCCCCTTCCTCATTCTCTACCTCTTCCTTTCCTCTGCTTAACTCTAAAAATTTTACCATCAATATTTCTTCTAATAGTCCTTGTGCTTCTTTTTAAATTTTTCTTTCTTCCCTAGACTTCTAGTATCTGGATATTAACACTTCTACTTTCATATTCATGTGTCGTGGCTTTTATTTTCATATTTCTTTATCATTTTCTTTTCCTTCAGGAAAAATGTCTCCTTAAGGAAGATGATCTCAATCTGATCTTCCAAATTATTAATTCATCCACCCATATAGATGTAGTCTATTAATTATAACTATTTCATTCTTTATTCTAACTACTATATTTTCTTTACCTAACATTTTATTTGATTTTTGTTTGTTTTCTGGTTCGTGTTTTCATGTATTAGATATTGTTAATGTTTTAGTCAGTTGTTTCATTGATGCAACCAAAAGCTCTAACAAGCACGATGTTAGAAGGGGAAAAGTTTATTTGGCACTCATAGATTCAGAGGTCTCAGTCTCACAGATGGCCAGCTCCATTTCTCAGGCTCCAGGTGGGTCAGAGCATCATGGTGAAAGAATATGGTGGAGAAAAGTGACTCAGAACCGGACCACTAGAGAGACTCGATCAATAAAGACAAAATTTGTACCCCAAGGTACACCTCTAGGAACCCACCTCTTCCACATCCTACCACCCAGTTAATCCCTATCAGGAAGTTAATGTACTAATTAGGTTAAAACTTTCATAACCCAATCATTTCATCCCTAAATTTTCTTACATTGTCTCACACATGAGCTTTTGGGGGGACACCTAATATTTAAACCATAACAGCTAATATCTTCTCTTATCAGTTTTAGCTTAGTATTCTAAGTTTAAATTATCAATTCATCTCTTCTAATATTTCTCCTTCTGAATGAATCTGTACTCTGACTATATGTTATTTTTGTTTGAAATAGCTATGATTCTAAACTGCTGTATTTGGATCTGAGCTCATTTTGCACTGTAGATATTGCCTTCTTGGTCAGTTAGTGACCTGGAAGATCAAACTCCTGCCTGTGTCCAATCCCAGGAAGCAGAAGGGGTGAGGGTGGAAGAGGTCTAAGGAGAGTGCATCAGAAACTCTTCTCCACCACTACTCACCCCACAAAGTAACTCCTTTGGGACTGGGCTTCATCCACCTTTTGAACCCTAAAAAGAAGCAGTGCTGTAAGAAGTTGCCCCCAACCACCACCTAATATAACTCCTCTTTCCTGGGGATTTGGGAAATGGGGAAGCTAATGTTCAAAGTTAACTACTCTCTACGTGATTTGTTTTGGTTGGTTTTGTTTTTTGGTTTTGAGAGCTGATCTCACTCTGATGCCCAGGCCAGCCTCCAGCTCTAGGGCTCAAGCCATCCTCTTACCCCAGCCTCCCAAGTAACTGAGACTGCAGGTATGTGCCACCATGCCCAGACTTCTGTCTGTTTTTCTTATTTCCTCAAACTTATCTTGTATTTCTGGCATGAGCCCTATTTAAGCAGAGTGTGTTGTTCTTTTCACATGTGAATGGTCTTGATTTGCTAATGTTTTATTGATGGCTTATTCATAAGCACATTATTTGATAGTTTTCATTTTTGTGCTATCATCAAATTTTTGTATTGGGTTAAATCAATTTAATTAAATAAATCAAAAACGTGTTATTTGTTCTTTTTCTATGCACTAAAACAATTTAAGTTGTATAGAAATTCTGTCCCATTTGAGATAAATCACCTGCAAACAGATCGACTTTTCATTCTTCTGGTGTAATTCAGATAAGACGGGGAGTGACAGAGGGTGTCTTCACAAACTCCTCAATTTACTCCATATTTATTGCTCTAGTTAAACTTTCTATTTCTTCTTGACTCTATTTGAGTTATATTTTCTTTAAAAAATAATCAAGTATTCTAGATTTTTAAATTTCTTGGATCTATAGTCCTTTTCTTCTTAAAACCAGCTTAATTGATGCATAATTTACATTTTTAAATTCATGCACTTTTAAATACAGTTTAGTGGGTTTTAACAAATGAATGCATTCCTGGAATCTCCAACAAAAATGTATTTTTTAGTATTTAAAGTCATGCTAGAAAGTTCCCCCAAATCCCTTTTGCAATCAGTTTCTTTCCTCACCTCTGCCCCATGAAACTATTTGTTTGATTTCTGTTCCAGCAACTGTGCCTTTTCTAAAAATTTTATATGAATACATCAGAATTTGCCTTTTTGTATGACTCTCTTTACACAGCATAATATTTTTAAGACTTATGTACGCATGTATAAGTAGTTCATTGCTTTTTATTACTGAATAGTAGTCTGTTGTATTGCACATTTCAGACTTGTTTATCTTTTCACTAGTTGATGAACATTTGAGTTATTTCTAGGTCGAGATCATGGTGGGTTTAAAAAATGGCTCATTAAAAGATATTCATATACTAATCCTTGGACTCCATGTGACTTTACTTGGAAAAAGCACATTTGCAAATATGATTAAAGATCTCAGGGGGTGATGGGATTAAGCTGGATTATCAGGATGAGTGCTATCATACTTGTCTTTATAAGAGGAATGCAGAGGGAAATTTGACACACATAAAGGAGAAGGAGAGGTGAAAATAGAGCAGACAGGAATTTGAAAGAGCTGGATACAGCTACACATCAAGGAATGCCTGTGGTCCCTTGAGTCTAGGGGACACAGGATTTATCCCCTAGATCCTGCACAAGGAGCACCCTCATGCCAAAACCTTGATTTTAGGTTATGGAAACTAATTTTGGATTTCTGGCCTCTAAAACTGTGAGAGAATAAATTCAAGTTGTTTTAAACCTCCAAGTTTGCGGTGATGTGTTCTAACAACCTCAGGAAACAAATCCAGAGGCTATTACAAATGAAGCTGCTAGATAAGCTTTGGTATACCAATCTATGTGAAGATATATTGATCATTTCTCTTAGATAAATAAGGATGGGATCCGTGGAATATAAGTTTAAGTTTATAAGAAACTGACTTTTCCAAAATGTTTGTAACATTTTACATTCCTGTCACTGAGGTGTGGATGTAGCAGTTATTCCAGGTTCTGGCCAATACTTGGTATGATTTTCAATTGTAGCCCTTCTAGTGTGCTTAGGGTGATATCTCACTGTGGCTTTAACTTGCACATCCCTGATGACTAATGATGTGGGGCAATTTACACATGTGTTTTGTCATTCATATACCTTTGGTCAAGTGTTTATTCAAATGTTTTATCCATTTTGGACTCAATTGTTTGCCTTATTGTTAAAAAAAATCCTTATATAGCAATTGCGGATATTTACCTCAAGCTTTAGCATGTCTTTTCAGTTTCTTAACAATGACTTTCAAATAGCAAGATGTTTAATTTTAATGAATTCCATCTTAATATTTTTCTTTCTTTTATACTTATGCTTTTTGTGTGCTCTGTCTAACCCAATGTCAATGAGGATTTTGTCATCCCTCTTAAAAACTTTATAATTTCAGCTTTCATATTGAGGTCTGTGACTGACTTCATGTTAATTTTTTGTGGTGTGAGTTAAGGATTAAGGTTCATTTTTTTGGATATGGATATCCATTTGTTCCAGTTCCATGTGTTGGAAAGAGTCCCATTGAGTCACCCTGGCATTTGTGGGAAGCCCACTGACTTTGCATTGATCTGTGTGTCCATCCCCCACACTCTCTCTTCTTTTTTTTTTTTTCCTGGTACCAGGGGTTGAACTCAGGGGCACTCTACCACTGAGCCACATCCCCAGCCCTATTTTGTATTTTATTTAGAGACCAGTCTCATTGAGTAGCTTAGCACCTCATTTTTGCTGAGGCCGGCTTTGAACTCATGATCCTCCTGCCTCAGCCTCCTGAGCAGCTGGGATGACAGGCGTGCACCACCACTCCCGGCCCCCCATGATCTCTTGATTACTATAGCTTTACAGTCATGAAATCAAATAGTTTAAGTCTTTTAAATTTATCCTTTTGTACAAAATTATTTTAGAAACTAGGACTTTTGAATTTTCATAGAAATTATGGAGTTAACATGTCAATTTCAGTGTCCCTTCACCCCCCGCCCCCAGCCATTTGATTTGGGTTGTTGTGAATCTATGGATCATTTGGGGGACATTTGAAATATTAATTTTGAGTTCTATAAGTCATAAATATGATGTCTATTTATTTTAGTCATATTTAATTTCTCTCAGTAATATTTTATAATTCTCAGTATACATTTTTTCTAACATAATTTGTTATATTTTTCCTTGATTGTTATGGTTATAATGCTCTTGAAACTGGTATTTTATATTTAAATTCCCCATTATTTATTGCTTGCTGTATTTTTCCTTAGAAGTCTCTGTTTAGGACTTTGTGCTCTTTCTTGTTCATAATATTTTGTGGGATACTTTTTGTTTTATTAATGCTGCTAAATGTTTTTTTTTTTTTAATTTTATTAAGCTTGACACAAATAAACACTTTGGTTTATTCAATAAGCCTATGGGTCTTTATTTCCTAATTTATTAAGCTTTGCTTTTGTCCTTATTAATCTTTTTCCTTTTACTTTCTTGAAGTTTATTTTGTCACTCTTCTCTAAATTTGTTATTCAACTGCTGAGTGCATTTGGCTTTCATTCTCTTATTTAATTAATGTGATGACTTTGTACTGTGACCACTTAATTAAGATGGAAGAACTACAGTTCACAGAATTTCCTTACTTATATGGTTGTGGGTTAGAGTTGGTCCCACGAGAAATTTGCATGGGGTTTGGAAGACAAACCAAAGATCCCTAGAGGACCAGGTACTAATGCAATTCACAAACTTTCCAGCATATGCTGGCTGACCTTGCTGGGTGGGCAGCAGCCACACCCACTCCCACAGTGTCCCCTGCTTCCCAGAATTCTGGTCCTGCTTCCTGAGCCGCTGGTGCCAGCTCACTAGAGGTGAGCAATAGGCTGAGGTTCCTGTCTGTCCCCATGGGCTCCTGTCTGTCCCCATGGGCTCCAGTTTGCTCTTACTCTCCCTGTTCACATCCCTCTCTCTTTCCCAATGCAATGTAATCTGAGGATTTTTATTGGTCTAGGTCATTACCACCCTTTTTTTTTTTTTTTTTGCCTCAGTTCTCTAAAGAGTTTGTCTTCTCATTTTATTAAATAACTATATTACTAGCAATAATTTACACATTAACTCTAAGATTTCAATCTTTTGCTATAATTTAGGATTTTTTTACAATTAAAAAATGTAATCAAGATGTAAGAAGTAGTTTGTTTATAAACATTTATGTTGTGACATATCTCCCTTATTGGAATTCTTACTGATCCACTTATCAATTTTATTTCTTCAAGCAATTTTTCAGAATAGATGGAATTACTTTCTGAACGCAGGAAAGTCTAAGGATATTTCTGTGTTTCCATATAAATGATAGTTATGTGGAATAAATGAAGAGTATTTGAGGGTTTTGTTTGTTTTTTGTTATTCTTGTTGTTTTGTTTTATTTCATCTGCTGATCTAGCACCCATCTCTTTCTTTCAGGAACTACATCATTCTTGGTATAGAGTGGGTGGAGATGACATCACTCCAAACCCCAAGGATGGACCCATACATGATACGAAAGCACAGCAATCTCCAGGTCTAGTGACTGATTCAATAGTGGGCACTGCCCTATGCCAGGCCTCCAAAAATCACTTTTGCAGAAATATTGGAAAAGGTGGCCCACACCTAGGATTGCAAGTTCAAGGTCAACCTCAGTAATTTAATAAGGTCCTAAGCAATTTAGCAAGATCCTGTCTCAAAAGAAAAATAAAAAGGGTTGGGGATATAGCTCAGTAGCAAAGCCCTTAGGTTAAATCTCCAACACCAAAAAGGAAAGAAAAGAAACACTGGAAGTCCTAGAGCCGCTAATGGCCACCTGGGACGCCATGTAGACTTAAGAAAGAAGCCAACTCAAAGTAACACAGACCTGAGAGGTGACAGGAAAAAAGAGCACCTGGATCCTGCCAGAAAAAGAAAACTTGTTTATTCAAAACCCAAACTCTAAAGGTAGATTCAATTACTGCTGGATTCTGATTTCAGATTATTCTTCTCTTGTCTCATTGGGACTATGAATGGAGAGTATTTGTTTTTTTAATTGGGTTTAATGGAGTAGGTTTTTTTCATGGGAGGGATATATTTTCTTATTTCTCTGAGTGGAGCCCTTGTTCAGATTGCCTGAATCAATTCATGCGTCTGGTGGCTTTGGCTTTGCCTATACAGAGGGTGTACGTATTGGTCCCGGACTAAGATTTATAACAAAGACCATCAACCATTGTTTATGTGTTAGCTCCTATACAAATAGTTTAGTCCTAGATAAAAGAGGCATTTTGGCGCTTCTTTCTGCTTGATTTGTGCAGAAGGTGGCTTCTACTTGCTTGAAAGATGGGTTGGGTAAGGACCAAGTGATCCATGCGGAAAGACTTCTGTGCCTAAGGTTGTTGTACGCTAAGATTGTCTGAGTCATTGTACCTCCTGGTCTGTCTAAAACAGTGCCATCAAAGATACCCCCTTGAAGTGCAAGCTGAAGCCCCTGGCCTTGGCTGTTCTTGCTCTACACTACCATCTGCCTCACATTTCAAAATCAAAGTTGAAATTCCTGACTCCTGTCCACTCCACCTTACTCCATGGCAGCACCCCAACTGTTTCTAACTTGATCTCAACTCTGTGCCTCTCTGCTCTAAGCTTAGACTTTTACTAGGTTCCCTAGGCAACCCATCTATTTATTTCACTTGTAAGACATAAGCTTGTCATGTCTCCTTTAATCCCAGTTATTCTGAAGCCTCAAGAAGCCTACCTCCTAAGGGAACCCATTAGAAGACAGGCACAGAGAGAAGGAGGAGAGTTGAATATTCAATATTCTTGAAATCGTATCAAACTCAAAGCAAAACTCAATGAGATCTTTTTGACTGGAGGGACACTTGAAAACAGGGTAAGATAACTTAGAGGGGCAAAGATATTGAGAAACATGACATCCAATCTACCCACTAAGTTCCTGTTAGCCTAATGGGTTCTTCCCATGTTTTGATAGCTAATGCAGATACATTAAGGGTGGGTCGGGTGTGTGGGTTGATGGATGGGTGGATGGAAATACCATAAAGAAAAATATGGTATTTTAAAAATATAACTATAACTTGAACCACCTTGCCTTCTGGAAGACAACATTCCATTTAGAAAGATAATTTCAATTTTGATCTAATAATATCTTGATAGTTGTAGCATAAAATATTAACTGTCCACTAAGATGCTATCTCCTTTTCTTCCACAGTTAGAGCTCTCTTTAGGAAGCAGATATCAGCCTAATACCACATCTCCCAGCCCCCTTTACCCAAGGCACAGCCTCATGGCCAGTCTCATAATAGGCATGAACAGGAGTAAGGTATATTCCTGCCCAAGCTGATCTATGCCCCTCACATTCCTTCAGCTGACCAAGACGGTGATACCTGAACATCCCTGGAGACCAGTGCCCAAGTTGGCAGAGCTACCATCAGCCTGGCTGCTTGGCTGGAGCAGAAAACTTCACTAACTCCACCTATATGAGATGAATAAGTTATTTTCTGTCACATGATTTTAAAGTCTTTTTTTTTTCCAATAGCTTATCCTTTTACCATCACTACAACTGAATTTTCAGGGAGTCAAAATCAGTTATTCTCCATCCCCTACCATCCTGCTACTTCGACGGTATGGAGAGAGAGCACAAAAGGAAAAGCTCAATTGCTTTGAAGAAATTGTTAGAGAAAGAGAAATTTCTAATTTTCTTTTTTTAAATATTTTATTTTAGTTCTAGTTTAGTTGTAGTAAATATTTTATTTAAATAAAATATTTAAAAAAATATTAATAAAATATTTTTAAAATATCCAACTAAAATAAACAATATCTTTATTTTATTTTTATGTGGTGCTGAGGATCGAACCCAGGACTTTGCATGTGCTAGATGAACGCTCTACCGGTAAGCCACAACTCCAGCCCCAGAAATTTCTAATTTTCATAGGCAGCTTGAGAGAGGAAGAATGAGTCACCTTGAACATGGAGAGAAACAGGAAGAAGAAAGAGAATCAGAGTGGTAAAATCCTAATGGTATTAAATTCCTTGAATGTTACAACATATGATAGCAGATGTGATGTAACCTTTGCTCCATCATGCCCTCAAACCTCCATTAAATCCTGCCACACAAAATTGTCTCATGTGAAATGTTCACTGGGAGAAGGGCTTCAGTATGGGTCAAGTAGAAGGGGTAGTGTAGACAGAGTGCAAGCTTTAGACCCAGATCCAGTCCCTTCACTGGGATCTGCACAGTTCACATCCTGTAAGCTAGAGTTTCTTCATTATTAAGTGACTAGATAGTTCCTCTGGAACCTCTACATAACATGGCAGACTGAGCCACTCTCCATGGAATTTCCTAAATTAAAAACTAATTTTTTTAAGACACAAACCCACAAGTACAAATACAAGAGAAATCAACAATCACAAAATGGTGGTCAGTAGGCAGCTGAACGGTATCTTCTTCCAATATACTGAAAAGCTGACCCTCAAACAAATTATTGGGAAAGACCAAAGATAGGTTAGTTGGATTGCAGAGCCCCTAGAAATCTAAGAATCAGAATTATCAGGGGTCTCCCAAAAGGAGAGTGTAGGTTTTGTTTGAAGGGTTTTTTTGTTTTGTTTTTTTGTTTTGTTTTGTTTTGTTTTGTTTTGAGTCAGGGTCCCTCTGTGTTGCCCAGATTTGTCTTCAACTCCTGGACTCAAGTGATCCTCCCACCTTAGCCTCCCATGTGCTGGGACCACAGCACTGAGCCTGGCTGACTCAAAGTCTTTAGGAAAGGTAATTAGACCCCTAATGCTTTCTTCCAGAAGATTAGAATTTCTCTCTCTAAAGAGATTGAAATGGAGAAGCTCTGAATTCAGCAGCACCAAGGTGGGGGTGGGGGACAGGGGGGGAATTCCACATGGTAAATAGGGGAATTAAGTGAAGGGAGAAGTTTTCTCCCTCAACTCAGTTCCCACACTCCTGCAGCAGGTTTCAATTGATTTGTCAAAATCTCCTGCCTCCATTCTGGGCAGGAGATTGTGGATCCTTCTCTGATTAAACCAACTATTCCCAAAGAAAAAAACATACAGATTCTGACATTCAGCATAGCCCCAAAGAATCAGCCCCGACAGATGCCCTAGAAGGTCACCCCCAGTCAAAAAGCTTCATCTATACACATAGTTTGCTAACAGATGTTTTAGTGTTTCACTCCTAAAGATGAACAGATAATGAAGGATTGCCAATATATGATGAAGGATGTCCACAAGAAGAAAATAGAATTTGTTGATCATCAATGTTAATTATAATATGTCTGAACATGTGGAGAGGAGTTTTCACTTCCTTAGACTTAAGAGATTAATAAGTGAGAAGTATGGAAACCAAAGAACCAAACTCTGGACAATCATTAATCCCAGGAAAAACAAAAAGTTGCATAAGAAAAGAAATGTGAACATAGTACACTATGTGGCTCAGTAGCAAATAATGGTAGATACTAGTCCAACCAAAAAAAATATAATTCTATTAGAAGGTCAAAAGGAAAGCAAGTACCTTCATAGATTGGAGAAGTGATGGTAGCAAAAAAAAAAAAAAACTCATTTTAGGTAGTAGGAAACCAATCGTAATATCTAAGTCTACAAAAAAAAAGGGGCAGAACAAATATGATATTTAAAAATACGGAGTCTAATGTTGCAGAAAGAGTTGAATGTGGCTGCTTCTAAGAAGTGTGACTCAGGGGAAATAAGGGGCAGAATTACTAGACTTATAAAACTATGAACATGTATAATTTTATCAAAATAAAACATGTTTAAATAAGGTGCTGAAGTTTATGGAGGCGTTTTTTAAAGTTTATGGAGGCGTTTTTTAATTGACTTGTATTACAGTCTTATAAATTGTCATGAATTCTTTTTCTCTTTATATTTTTAATTAGTGGTGTATCTCTGTGCAATTATTAGTCTTCCTGGAATTTTTCTTGTTCCGGTTCTTTCCCTCTCCTCCTGGTTGGGTATTAATGATGGAGGACAATACTGGCAGTGATGACAGCTGCCAATCTGCATTGTCTTATTTAATCTTCTCAACAGCAGAATGAAGTAGGTGCTGCTTCCCGTTCTCTCTTTTGAAAAAGGAACCTGAGTTTCAGGAAAATTCTATAACTTTAGCTCGGCTGCATCCTGGATTGGACGTGAACACAGGCATTGTCTTAGTCCTCCTGCCATACAGCTCTGTTCCCAAAGCAGGAAGGAAATAAGAAGCTTCAATCTGAGTTCAGTTCTGCTGACTTCAAATCCTTAGCAGCCAGGAGCCATGAGGGAGACCTGCCACCATCAAGACAGTATGCACCCACTTTGACCAGGTGATTGTTACCTCCCTGCCTGGGCCCCACATCCCTGCTCCCTGGAAAGACCCCTGCCCTGGAATTTCACTGTCTCATGATTGTACCAGGTGCCTAGAGAACAGTTCAGGGGTAACCCAGGTCATCAGCATGTTTGACCTGTGCAACTTCCATTCCAGTTCCCTGGGGGCCTCGCAGCTGACTTGGTTAAGCCTCTGCTGAATATAACCTCAGGCCTGCAGCACTGAGTCAAACCCTCCGTCTCCTCACTCCCTGGGAGAGCACACAGCCTAACCAGGAAAGTCCAGATCATTAGGACCTAGATAAAAGTTGCAAGGTAACAAGCATCTTTAAGGGTAAAGAGAAAGGCCTCAGCTCAAGACCTTGAACGAAGATGTGGTGGAGGAGAAGAAGCCTGATAGCCTTTGCTAGTCCTCTGGCTGAGAGTGGAGTCTAACTCTTTCCTCCCGGATGTGGTTCAGCTGGGAAGGTGGACAGGCACACCTACCCTGACCAGGGAGGCCACCTGAAGTGCTCTGATTGACAGCCCTAGGTGAGCCTAACCTGGCAGCTTCTGTCCAGGCCTCTGGAACCTTTGCCTGGGGAAGTTAGTCAAGAGCACCTAATGGCCAAGTGAAGCCACCCTAGCCCTTCTGTAGCAGCCCTTTCACCAGCTGAGGACCACTGAGGAACTCTCATGGGCATCATAAGGAACAGAATGGTCCAGGGGAGCCCTATCCAATTCCTGACCCACAAGATTCTGAAATATAATAAAATGGTGGGGATATTTTTATGCTGCTGAGGTTTGGGGGGTACTTTGTTACACAGCAATAAAGAGCTGAGGCAGGACCCATGCAAAGAGAAGTCATGAACAAGAAGGAATGGGGGATGTGGTTATGTTAACAATAGTAGGGGGTGAGCAGAGAATCTTCATGGGAGGAGACTGATTGGGGTGGAAAAAGATGAGGGAAGGACCAAAAAAAATGTTGAATTGGGAGAAAATGACCCTTAAAGGCAAGGAGGAAACGTGAGGTCGCCATCTGCAGGGAAACCTTCCCAGGGTCAGGAGGCACAGGCAGGGGACCTGTACTCCCTGCAGACCTCCTCTGCCCTGAGGACTTTGACATAGGAAAGGAAGGGCAAACTTCTGAGCAAACCCAGGCTCACAGCGAACCAGAAAGAGGCCAGGGCTACCAACCAGTCTGGGGGTGGAGCAGGATGCCAGGGCTCTTGGATTCCCACTCCCGTTCCTTACACCAGGGTGCACCTGAGTAACCACCCCAGGGGAGGGGAGGGAAGGAGAGGGGAGAAGAAGAGAGGGGAGGTCATTCATTTTAGCTCAAAGCCGGTTTCAGGCAAGAATATGGCTGTGTAACTGTTACTCACAATGCAGGGGGGGAATTAAACCACTTATCACTGCACAGCACATGCACGCTCTCTCTCTCTCTCTCTCTCTCTCTCTCTCACACACACACACACACACACACACACACACACACACACACACCAGCCTGAAAGGAGCTCAGACTTGCATACCGCACTCTGCCCTAGGTAAATGTAGGCTCTAAAGAACCTTCCAGAAACACAAGCACCAAAGCACCAAGACCCAGGCAACAAGACTCCACACACAATCCTCAGCCCATCATTTATAATCAGTGGTGATGACTGAGAGCCCGGGAAGGAAGGGCTGGATGGGTTTCTGGCCTAAAGAACCACCTTTAATGTCCACCCTCATGCTTGGACCACACATGGAGCTGGGCAGTTGCGGGTCACTCTAAGGATGACGCAGGGTACACCTGGGGATCTGGAGCATCTCTTCTCTCCTCATTCCAGACACTGAGCCCAGACATGGTGGGGGGCACACATACACTTGTGCTTCTATACGAGCTCTCAGGCCTCCTGCCTGTCTGACGCTTGCTGTTCGCTCTTCTGTGAACCCAAGTGACTCAGAGCTACGAGGTTTCCAGATATTCCTCCCTGTAGCTCAAATAACATACAGAGTAATTAGAAGGGTGGCAAGGGTCAGAGCACCCATTTCCCAACTCTCAGGCCACTCCAGAGACCAAGCTGAGACCTTTGCTCTAAGGGACAACTTTCTACAGAGTTCCAGGGCCTGTCAAGAGACCCACACCACGACACCCAACCTGGCCCCCAGAGCAAGCCCCTCAGCCCTGCCTCTCTCCCCGGATCTGCCCCACCCCTTCTTGTTCTCCATCTTGTCCAGCTGGCCCCCACACCCTCTTAGAATTCTGGGAAGGCAAAGAAAGGAGTGGAACAATGGCCTAAAATTAGAACCCACAACAGAGGCCTGGAATTCTGAGTCATGCATTGTTCTGCTGCTGCTGCTCCCGATGCTGCCGGTAACCATGCTGGTTCTGGCCCCAACAAGTGCTGACAGCAGGATCACAGCCAGCTGGGCCTCAGGGTGGAGGGGTGGCCATAATGGTGGCCCGGTGAGGCTGGGCTTCTGGATATAAGAAGGACAAGAGGCCAGAGATGACCAGCCCTCATGGACTTGAGGCATATCTTCCTGTTCCACCTTCTACCAGCCCGAGACCAGCGGCTGCCCCTCAGCACATCTGTGCAGCCTGGATGTGTGATATCTGCTCACACGAAATGATGGTCGGCTCAGAGGACGAATCTGCCACAGACACTTGTCACCTCAGAGAGAAACAATTCACAGATGTGTTCTCCTGTTTGCACCCCCAAGAAAGGGGACTATGTCTTTTTCCCATAAAGGTGGGGTCCTCACCAGACTCTCCTCCCAGAGACCTCTTGTCCACTTCTTGCCACCCCACAGACTTCCTTCCTTTAAGGAAGGAAACCTGTATTCTGGGGTTCCCTCCTGGGTGCACCATTACTGTGGAGGTGAGCACCCTCATTTGTAGCAGGACCACCCCACCCTGTGGTGGGGACAATCTCTGTTAGCTCTGGGCTTTGTGGGAGAGACGGAGGCAGGAGAGATAGCCTCTCACCCCCCACAGTTACCCTCTGTGGACCACAGAGCTTCTCAGAAGTTCATAGAACCAGAACCACCCCATGCATCTGATTTTAGAGCTGTTCCCCCATTCTCAGATTCTGAGGCTATGGTCCCTGGGGGAGCCCACAATCAGTCTTTGTGTGCAGCGTGTGGTGGGAGAAGACCACGCTAGGATATGCGGGCTGAGGCCTGTGCATAAACAGCCAGATTCCAGAGCCGTGAGCACACAAGCATGCCAGAGAGGGCTGCTGGGGAAACTGAATGGTCGGAGGAGGATGCCGCTAAGCCCAGAAGGTTGGGAGGATATGGAGAGGCAGGAATTAGAAGTTAAAATTAGGAAGACTGTGAAGAGCTTTACATGCTGCCAAAGAACCCGATTCTCTCTATTGGCAATGGAGAGCAGCGTGGAGACAGACACGTGGTCAGAGCTGTTTGGGCAGAGAGCTGCCGAGTGTGGAGACAGCCCGGGAGGCAGAGAGAAGGGGCGACGGCGCAGGCACCAGCCTAGATGCTTCCCAAGGACAGGAGCAGGACTTCCCTGACTTTGCATTCCCAGTGACTGGCCGGCTCTCAGAAGCATCCAATAACTGTTTGCACGTCAAGCAGATGCTGCCCAAGAGGGCTCCCACAGCTGTCTGACCTGAGAGGACTTAGGCCTGAGCTGGGGGCAGGCCAGTGAGGAAGGGAGGCATGGGGGCATGGCTTGGGAAGGCGGGAGATGAGGCCTGGGGAGCTGGGGAGTAGGCAGGGGTGACCCACATGGAGGATGGGAGAAAGGTAGACACAAGACCCCAAATGGAAAATTTAGGAGACTGAGTTGGGCCCAAAGAAATGGAGATCTCTGCTTCTCCAAGATCACCTCTGCCCAAGGTCCTGAGAGCCAGGGGCGGGTGGGCTGGGTGATGCATGGGGCTCCTCGGCCTCGCTTGTGTAGTCACACACATGTGTGCAATGACCCTTCACTGGGGTCCTCGGGAGTCTGTGTCTCAGCACCCACCAACAGGCTCACATGTCCCAGATCTGGGGAGGGGATGTGTCTGTCAGCTAAACTTGTTCCCTCCAAGGGCAAGGGACACACTGTCCTCCCTCACAGTTGGCATTGCAAGAGAAGCTGCTGGCAGCTGGAAGAATTTGCCCCAGCTGGAGAGCGCCGGGCACGTGGCTGGGCTGCGGGAGAGGAGGGAGGTGCAGGCAGTCACCGCCACCGGCATCCAGGCCTGGAGGAAATTCAGGTCTCTGGAGGGAGTTGGGGAGGGCTCTGTTTAGATTGAAAGAAAATCATCAGAAAACCCAGAGCTTCAGTTCCAGTTCAGACCGGCTCATTGGTTTGTTCTCTTTTTAAGACACTGTCTTTGTTTATAAAGGGTATTTGTATTTGTTTCCATTTGGGATTCAGCAGATGAGCGCAGTGCATTCCAGGGTCTGCTTCACGGATCAGCTCCACTTGAACACACGCACATTCCACCCTCAGCCTGGGCGGAGTCCAGGGATGTGCTGTCTCCTGTCTGTCTGCTCCCTAGACAGCCCCGGGATGGAGTGTTCCCTGCACAGACAGGAGCCAGGGGCAGCCCCGCCAGAAGCAGCAAAAGCTATAACACAACGATTCCAGAGACTTCCTGTGTGCCAGCTCATGGACCAATTCATTTAAATCCTTCTGACAACCTCATGCAGTTGGTAAAATTATTAGCCCCATTTTACCAATGGAAGTGGAAATTCAAAGAGATTGAAAGCCCAATGCCCACAGTTACTCCACTGGCACATTCAGACCTAGGATTTGAATCCAGGAACCAAGCAGAGTGGCTCCAGAGCCCACCTGGACCATAAGGTCATTCTGCACAAGGTGTCACTGTCCACAAGACAGATGTGGCCCAAAGGACCTTGTCTCTCTTTTTTTGGGGGGGAGGGAGTTGTACCAGGGATTGAACTCAGGGGACACTTAACCACTGAGCCACATCTCCAGCCCTTTTTTATATTTTATTTAGAGGCAAGATCTCACTGAGTTGCTCAGGGCCTCACTAAGTTGCTGGGACTGGCTTTGAACTTGCGATCCTCCTGCCTCAGCCTCCCAAGCCACTGGGATTACAGGTGTGTGCCACCACACCCGGCACCTTGACACTTAAAAGAGGATGTGGGATGAGAGACAGGATGGGCCAATGGCTCCAAAGCTGGGTGATCTGCCTACCCCACAAGGGAGGTATCTTCCTCAGGGCTGTCTCCCTGAGGGTCTCCCCTGGAAGTTGCCTAAGAGATTGGAACACCTGGAGTTCTGGGGAGCCATCTTTGTGCATACCCCCAGCCAGGATAGCCACAGAGGAGTGCCCCCACCCCAACCTCAGTCTGCCCGGGGAAGAGGTCAGGATCAGGAAGGATATCTCACCTGCCTGAAGTCTCCCCTCTGGATACCTTCTCATCAGGACTCTACCCTTAGGGCTCCAACAAATCCCTGGGAGGCTACTGGGCCCCCAATATTACCTGGCCCACTTCTGCTCAGTATGCCTCAGGGATAAGCCACATTGGGAAAACACCAGTCTTAGGGGAGGAAGCCATCTTTTTCATGGACAGAAACCCAACTGTTCCAGAAATGCCATGATCAGAGTGAGCGACCAGAACCATCAATACATAGCAAAGGCAGATGTGAAAGTCAAGTTCTAGGAAGCAGGACGGGGTCCCTGGCTGGTGGCAGCTGTGACAGTCACATGGTGTGTGGGAATCTACTAGCTCCCCCAACAACCTATGAAAGAGATCTAGAGGAAACAGCCTTTTGAGGGCTGCTGGGTGTCCCCTGCTGTCACGGGCAAGAGAAACAGGAAAGAGGAGGAGGTACTCAGCTGGGAGGAACTGGGAGGCCTTGGCCATCCCCAGCAGCTGCACCATGTGCAAGTCTTCAATTATGAAGTCCCTTCCCTGACCACAACCTCACATCTGCCCTGCTCCTTGTTTGGCAGGGGACCCAGCCTTATGTGAAAAGGAAACAGGCCTGGGACCCGACACCCTGGGCGGCTGCCTCCTTCACTTCCTCTTGTGCTTCAGGTGGCTTCTCACAGCTTGAGGTCAGTGTCCCCCTCTTTACTGCCCACCTCTGTTTTGGGTTCCTCTCCACAGATTGTAAACATACTTGGAAGTCCTGCTGAAAAACTTTCCCTCCTTCCGGAGGCCCTTCTCCTACTTTAAATGCCTGAGTGTTCAAGATAAGTACCATGGGTCCCCACATCACATCTTACAAGACAAAACCTAAAAGCAGAAAAGAAGACAGTTCCCCTTTCAGTTGTCTCTCTTTAGTAGGGAGGGGACATTTTTCTTGGAAGCCCACCACAACCAGATACCCACTGACACCATCAGCCATTTCAGGTGCCAGGCCCACAGACTAGCCGCAGAGGAGGCTGGGAAGCCTGGCATGTTCAGCCCCTTCCTCAGAAGGTGGTTTCTGCCAGCAGGGAGAAGGGAGCCTGTCACTCTGGCTAGCTGGATTACCTGTCCTTCCATTTTTCCTTTCAGCCTATCCTCCATCCTAAAAGCAGAATAATCTACCGACCCTCAGATTTGATTGTGTTGGTCCCTGATTGAAAGCTTTTAATAATCAACCTCAGAATAAAAGACACAGTCCTTGGTGTGACATGCATGTCTTCCACTGGGCGACCACAACATCTCTTCCTGCACCTACCCAATCTCCAGCCAGTTCAAGCTGCTCTTCACAGATCCTGCCAACCAGGATGCCCAGCCTAAGCTGGCCTGGCAAAGCTAATCTCCATATTCCTCAAGACACAAGCTTCCCCATGAAACTTCTCATCCCCTGCTGGGCCGGATGCCTACCATGGAGCTAGACAGAGGCGGGCAGTGGACTGTTTGATGAAAAAAGGGAGGAAGGACAACAGGACTGGGATGATACCTGGACATTGGTCCCTTTACTCCTCCTAAGGAAAACCCCCCTAGCTACTAGAGTAGCCCCATGAAGGCTCCTGGACGTGACTTTGTCCCAGGCCATCTGTGGAGTTGGAACTAGACACCATGCTCACTTTATTCAAATATCGAAGTATTTTGGCTTTTTCTCTTCAGATCAACTCCCTTACCCTATGGGCTATTTTTCTGCAGCCAAGGAGACCTGCCAAGAACTTTTCAGAAGAACTGTAGTGTGACAGGATGCTGTCATCAGGGTGGAGGGAGGATTTTCCATTTGTCCCTTTTGAATGTCATCACATTTAATTTGGCCCATGTTCCCAGTCTCTCCAGTCTAAGGTCTCTTTGACCTTTGACCTTGGCCTCCAATCATAGTCCTCCTCAGTCCTGGGTCATGCCCTCATTGGATAGGTGCATCATCTAAGTCTTCATCTCCATAGCTACTTGAATCATTAAACAAGCCAAGACACTCTGAAGACATCTCCCTCCATCTGACCTCGATCTTTTCCTCCAACACCCTTTGGGTGTAGTCTTTCACCAGTGGAGAGCTGGGTAGGAACAAAGCCTTGCTTAGGATAACCTCAGGAAATGGGAAGTGAGGAAAACCTGCCCTGACAGGGGCTCAGCTAGGCCTGTGGGGGAGGAAGAAAGGAACAGACTGATACCAGATGCCCAGGAAGGCTCAACATGGCTGTGGGGCTGTATCCTCCCCTTCTCAGAAGCAGGTAGCCCTCTCTCCCATTCGTCTACCTGTTTTTCCTTTTTCCTGTTTGACTTCTATGAGTTATCTCATTTTGAAAATTCCCCAGACAGAGCATCTGTTGGGCCAGCTTCATATGGAGTTCAATAAAATTCTATCACTGGAGTGGCTCATGGGCAGCTCACTCGCAGCCAATGGATGGCTTCCAGGCACTCAAGTCTTGACTCAGATCAGAGCCCTACCAAAAGGTTCAGAATTCACTTTCAAGGATCCCCCTGGGGAAGTCTTCCTCAGAAGGTCACGGAGGGGAGGCAGGCTCTTGAAGTCCAGGAGAATAGTACTTCTGCACCCAGCCCTTCAAAAACAGAGTCTCAGGCGCGCTTGTAGGCTGTAGGGGAGCTGGGAGCTGGGAGTAGACATGACTCTGGAGCAGCCAGCCCTTCCGTGATATAGGTAGGAAGTGCAATTGGACCAGTAGAAAGAAAGCAGACTGCAGCAGATACAACCCAAGGAGGGCCAGCCGGGGAAGCCCAGGAAGAGGGGGCAAAGAGAGCAATGCGGTGATGACTATCTGTGGGTAGTCAGACTGCCCAGTGCAGCTCAGCAGCAGTGTAGGGTTCGCTTGGAAATGGAGGTGCAGTAGACTGGTAAGGACGGGAGACAGACCAACCCCTGGGTAGACTGGAGTTCCTGAAAGGACCCAAGCAGGATACTGGCACAGCATCATGATGGGTCCTATAGTAAACTATGTCCTGGCTCAGGAGCTGGGGCATCAGGTCACAGCAAGGTGGAAAACAAGGCACTGCCTTATGCAGTTACAGAACCGGCCACTTACAGTCCCCTCAAGCTTGGTTGGGATTTATTCTGAATCAACCTTCCAGAGAGCTGGGCATCCACTTGGCCTCAGCTGGAGGGGAGAAAAGAGGGTCAGAGAAGGGCTAGGTCATCCCAGTCCATGGGTCTCCACTGGGTCCCACCAGGGTGACTCAAGAGACTTTGGTTGAAACAGATACACTTGTCCCCACTCCAGCCTCCCCTCCCACCCTAATTCATTACCCATTAGGAATGAACATAAAGCAATTTCATAGGTCTGTTAAACAGAGACAGGTTGTTCCTGGTGGTAACCATTTTCCTTTCTACAGATTTGCAAACTGTATTTTTATTCACCCTATCAAAAGCCCTTGAGTTGGTACCTTCTACCATATCCATCTTCTCTCCAGTTTCGAAATTCAGAATGCCACTTTTCCAGGTTTCCTGGCCCTCTCCCAGGTTCCATGAGGACTTGGCAATACACAAGTCAGTTCTCTCCAGATCTGGACTCACAGCTTACCTACAGGATAGCAGAGGACCCATTGAATGCCCTTGGGGCAATGGTCAGATATCCCCTGAGTTGTCAAAAGGGCAGTGATGGAAATGAACTTCTGCATTACTTCTGGATCTTTCACTTATGGGAAGGTTAATTTCAGCCCAGAGGCAACAGGTGGAGCCCTGGTTTGCATCAAGGGAAGTTCCTAGGGGATAGCTGGCATATGAGACAATTCCTCACTCATTTTGTAAGGTCAAGTCCAAACTCCTCAGCTTCATGTAAGGAAATGACTCTTTGCTGTAAGCAGCAGGGTTTCAGTGTACGTGCATTCTGATACGTGAATGTAAACCAGTAGTGATAAGATACCAGAAAATTTCTTCACTTGAAAGGCCAGAGAGAGGTCTTGGGTGTTGGAGAAGTTGGTGACTTCAGCTGGAAAGGGCTTGCTCATCCCTTGGTCTTAGTCATCTCTTCTTTCCAAATGTACTGGAAATTAGAGGTGTCCCTAGGCTAAAGCAGGAGACGTAAAGGTGTTAGAAGGGCCATGAACTTGGAACCAGGCTTCTCATTCTCCTCTACCTTCTCCCTCCATTAACTCTCCCTCTTCATGAAAACAAAAATATTTTCACCAATAGGGAAAAGGTTAAATTATAAAATGATTTCACACATATTCAATGTGTATTTGGTTAATATATCAATAAACTGTATTCAATATAACGTGGTATAATTCTATCCTCCCGTAAATAATCAAATTGTAAGTAGCATTTACTGCTTTTATAATAAGAAAATATCATCCTTGCTAAGCAAAGGCCAAAAATTCAGGTTTAAAAGCATTTTGTTTTTGAAAGTTTATAGTCACATTCCTTTTTATCTTCACTCAGCAAAAATTCTGTATTAACTGTCCAGCTTACTGTCTGTTAGCTTTTCTAATAATTTGTTCTTTAAATTTAATGGACGTAACTTTCAGATCTCTGGATCTCTGATCTGACCAATCTTCCCTTCTTCCTCCTGTTACCATTTCAACCCATCCCAGGCTCCTTCTCCATGGAAGAGTCCAAATTACTGCCTCAACAACCTCCCCTCCCAACCTCTCCCCATGCTTGAGAGGTCAGCACTCCCCAGCACTTTCTCCTGGGTGCCCTTTATTGTAACCCCCCTCCCAGGGGTTCAACTCCATTAACTAGTTCATGATCCTCTAGAGCTCCAGACCCAAATCCCTCAAGTGCCTTTGAACCAGCAGGTTCAAAACCCAATCCATGGCCAGTGTGGTGGCACATGCCTGTAATCCCAGCAGCTCAGGAGGCTGAGGCAGGAGGATCATGAATTCAAAGCCAGCTTCAGCAATTTAGCAAGGCCCTAAGCAACTCAGCAAGATCCTGTTTCTAAATAAAATACAAAAAAGGGCTGGGGGAGTGGTTCAGTGGTTGAGTGTCTCTGGGTTCAATCTCTTGTACCCCCCCCAAATAAAACCCAGCCCGTTGTGTCCCCCCATGCACCAGCAGCCTTGCCCCTCCTGCCCGGGTGCTCACCTCTGCTCCTAGTTCCAGGCTTTGGTTGGAAAAGTGATACTCTTGACTCCTCCCTTTCCTTGACCTTGCTCATTCAACCCATCTTCACGTCCTATAACTGCATTCTGCTGAGAAACTCTCAAACAGCTTTTTTTCCAGCTCTTTCTTGGATGCAGTGTCTTCTTCCCTCCCTCTGTGTGGTCTTGTTGACCGACTCACCCTCATCTCCACCCTCACTCCATTTCATTCTCCACACAAGAGTGCTTTTATAAAATACAAATCTGATGACATTATCCCCCTTTTTAAAATCTTTTGAGGTATCCTCATCACCTTTGCGAGGCGAGCTCATCACTGCCCAGGCCCGCAGACCTCATGATGGAAGCTGCTCACCTCTGGAGCTCCCTCCTGCACCAGGTCTCATCCCTAGTCAATCCACCCAAGTCTCCTTGAACTCCTCAAGCAGGTAATGGTGCACCAAGCCTCCAGGTAATAAGACCAGAATCCTACAATTGGGTAACCTGCGTTGGCCAAGGCCTCACCAGCCCCTGGGAAGAAATGAGCTCACTCCCTTAGTTATCTAACTTAGACTTCTCTGGTCCAAGTCATGCAAAAATGTGGCATCTCACAATCTCCACTCCATGTATTTCCAGGAGTCCCCAACAGTGGTTCTTCTATGTTCACACACAAGTCCAGTTGCCACCTAGTGGTCTGCCAGACACCTGGGGATACAAGTGTTGAGTATCCATGTCCCCTTGCCTAGCAGCCAAGCTGTCTGAATGGTCCTGACCTCCTTTCACCTCTAAGAGGCACCCTGATTCATCCAAGCCAGGGTTTCACAGCCTCTGCACTATCGACATCCCCAGATGGTTGAAGGTGAGGGTTTCCCTGTTCCATGAATTCTAAGACGATTTGCCATCAGTGGCCTTTACCCACTGGGAACCAGTCACACATATGCATCCATTTAACAAAATGTCTCCAGCATTGTCAAATGTCCCCTGGGGTGCAAAATTACCCCTAATGGAGCACCACCCATCCAAGCCAGGTTTCTAATGTCATTCCCTTCCATAGATATTGGCTCAGTTTGGAATATGTGACCCAAATGGTCAAATTTGAATAAAGTTCCACAGTTGTGTTCAGCATTCAGTGGTTTTGCTTTCCCACCTGCTCAACACATCTATCAGCTGGACACCGGAAGTGGCCATCTTGCACCAGGGGATCCAGCTGTAGGATAAGGCTGACATCATGGGCACAAAACAGAGAGATGATAAGAAATCAAGTCCTGAGTGACCTCCTTGGACTTCTAGATCAAACCACCATAAGTCCATGGCATTGCTGAACATTTCTGTAAGTTCTCTGCATTGTTTATATTGTTTATAGTTTTGTTCCTTGCAACCAAAACCATCATGCTACATTGTTGGGTCCAGATCCACAACCTGACAAGACTCCACAACCATTAGGCACTACTGTCATTTCCCACTGGATTCTGATCACCCCAAGGGTGGCATCTGCCTGTAGCACTTGTAGTAAGCACTGCCACCAACATGCTGTAACTCTCAAAATGCAAAGCCATCAGAGGGTCCAGGGCAAGTGAGACAGATCCTCTCTCTCCAGCTGCATGTTAGTCTCTGGGGGAGGAGATCAACACTCATTGTTCTGGCTACAGTATTATTCAGACTTTCAGTGAAACATATTTTTGTTTTACTTGCATTGCATCACTGTCTCTCTCCCAAAGATAAGATATGCATCCTTGGAAAGTGGCCAAGGACATATTTAAGTAAAAGACACCACCCTCTATTAGACTCCTTTAAGTCTCCAAGGCAACCAGGTCACACATGGATCATTCCAATCTTAGAACTTATTCTTTCCCACAAGGACCCCTCAATCTCTCACTCAGATAGACTCCAGGGGTTTTTTTAGGCTAATATTAGTACATCAATCAGCTTGTGTTAGTGTAGGCTGCAGTAACAAGCAATCCTAAAATCTCAGTGGCTTGCAACAACAAGGCCTTTCACATTGTCAACATTATAACATAAACATAAGGGTTCTTTGTGTAAATTTATTCAAGGTTCATTACCACCCCTTGAGTACAATGGCTTCTCCATTCCAGAGTGCTTTATTTATAGTCATATCTTGATTAACTGGCTTCCACCACCAGGTAGTTTTTCAAGAAATGTTCATGGGCTCAGCAGTACCAGCATGTTTTCATGTTTGTGGCTGACTGTGGCCTTTAGACTTGAGTGACAATTTGGCCCAGTGAAAACTTGTTGGGTCACACTTCTCTCAGACCTCTGCAGGCAATACCTCCCATGTTGTTGTTGTTGCTGTTAAATGTCCCTGGGGGTGTGCCTGAGGCCAGTTGATACTGTTTTCTCCCTGTGCATGACTTATTTGTTTTGTTTTGTTTTTTATCTGAATGGCCATACAATTCTTTAGCTTTAATACTTAATTACTCCACAGGGTTGTGTTCTTTCTGGAACATAATGCACCCTTTCAGGTTGTACATTCAGGTCTCCTTTTATAGAACAGCTTTCTTTTTTTTTTTAATTTTGTTTTAGAATTTGTTTCTAATCCATTTATTCTATTTCTACTTAAGAACAACAATGGAGTGTATTCTAGACTTCTTTTATCTGTCTTTAACATCTACCTGTTTGTTTGTTTTTTATATCTTCATTCTTTTCCATTTCATCTGTGTTTTTCTCTGGCTTGTCTACTGTGTGTCTTACTTACTTCACTTTCAGAAACCTATTCCTTCTTGTGACCGCCATTAAGGTTTTCACCTTTCTAACACATTTGTTATCCCTATATATCCCTAGATTCTCAGCTCAACTCTTAATCTTAATTCCTTTTCCCTCTTAAGAATTCATGTTCTCATCTATTCCTTTGAAATGATTACAGGGTATTTTTCTGAAATGCTCTTTGGTTTCCTGAAGTGACTCTCTTACCAATATGCACTTCTCTTGGTGGTTTCTTTCTGTTTCTTAATCATCTTACAAGGCAGGAAGTTCTAGGCCAGCCCTTTTCCTTAAGATTTATTGGGGCCATGGAGGACTGGGCTGGGATTGCTGACAGCTACAGTTGAGGCATCCTTCCCAAATCACTTTTTAACCAGAAGTCCTGTGCTCTTTGTTCAGAGGACACTATGCCCTCAAGTTCTAGGGGTTCCCTCCTATCTTGAACCTGGAGGATAGACAGGACATTTTTTGCAGTTCTCTCTTCTTTGAATATGCTTCCCATTATTTTATCCTTTTCCCTCTCCATTTTTAAAAACAAGCCTTATTGGGCTTATTTATAGACAATGAAATTCATCCATTACAGTTTGAAGAGTGTGACTCAGGAATCACACAGTCACGAAAACACTATCACCATCAAGATATAAAGCATTTCCATTTCCTTAGAAAGTTTCACTGGTTTCCTCACATCAATCCCCTCTTCCAGCTGCCCCCAGCCTCAGGCAACCACTGACCTACTTTCTGTGACTATAATTTTGCTTTTTCTAGAATTTCGTATGATAGGATCTTATAGCATGTAGGCTTTTGTGTTTTCTTTCTTTCACTGAGCAGAATGCTTTTGAGATTCATGCATATTGTTATGTGTATCGATGGTTTGTTCCTTTTTTATTGTGGAGTAATGCTACCTGGAAATTCTAGTTAGCTTACCCTTTTGCCTGTGATGAACACTTGGGCCATTTCCAATTTGGGTCGTTGATGGAAAAACGTTGCTGTGAACTTTCACCTTCAAAAATCTGAATGGTCGGGTACTTTTTCCCCTTGGGTAAATAACACTGGGGATACAGTGTTGAGTATCCATGTCCCCTTGCCTAGCAGCCAAGCTGTTTAAATGGTCCTGACCTCCTTTCACCTCTAAGAGGCATCCTGATTAGTCCAAGCCAGGGTTTCCCAACCTCTGTACTATCGACATCTGGAATGGTTGGGGAGTAAGGTAATGTTCCATGCATTCTAAGACAATTTGCCAACAAATCCCTCTAAGAGAGGGATTGCCAGGCTATAATCATATAAGTTTGAACTGTACTATTTTCCAAAGTAGGTGTCCTATCTGATGTCCCCAAGTGGTGTGTCAGCTTGCTGGTTGGTTCCCTCAACAATGCTAGGTATTGTCGATCTTTTAAATTTAATTCTAGCAAATATAGATTGGCATCTCATTGTGTTTTTAATCTGTGTTTCACTGAAAAATAATAAGGTCAAGCATCTTTTCATGTGTTTATTGTCCATTCAAATGTCTTCTTTGGAGAATTGTCTCTTCAAATATTTTGCTCATTTTAAAAACTAGGTTATCTGTCTTATTATATTGGCTTATAAAAGTTCTTTAACTGGGCTGGGGTTGTGGCTCAGTGATAGAGCACTTGCCTACCATGTGTGAAGCACTGGGTTTGATTCTCAGCACCACATATAAATAAATAAATAAAGGGCTATTGACAACTAAAAAATGTTTTTAAAAAAAGAGTTCTTCAACTGTTCTGGATTCAAGTGTTTGGGGTCAGATATATGTTTATGTAAATATGTTTTTCTCTTCTCTTATCTCTCTCTCCCAGGGATTGAAAATAAAAAACCCTTTTAATTCAATGTCATAAGTTTGTTGTGTCCTTTTTTAGAAATCTTCAGGCAGGCCAGTGTCACAGAGATTTCCTCCTGGTTTTTGTCTAGCAACTTATCATTTTGCATCTTATATTTAGGTCTGTGACCCATTTAGTGTTAATTTCTGTGTATGATGAAAGATCAGGGTTGGGATTTATTCTTTCTACGTATTCAGTTGTTCCGATACCTCCTCTTGATTACTTAAGAAGTAATATCTGTGTAAAAAATTCAGATATCCATACCTAACAAAAGATAAAAGCACCACCCAAAATTGTGAGATTTACAACAGAGTCTGAAACACTTACCAGTGGCTTATGAGACTCCATCTCAGACAGCCCCCAAGGACTAGGTATTTCTCCTCATTTTAGTCTTTACCAACTTATTAAGTAAAACTTACCTATTTTTACTTTAGAGTCATTCAATTGGTATTAACGTTTTCATACATTTATGGTCCACTGTATTTCTACTTTCGTGAATCATTATCTTTATGTCTTGACCTGATTTTCTCCTAGCAAGTTCATATTTTTATTTCTCTCAATGTTGTATAATGGCTGTATATATTAAAGATTTTTATTATATGTGATACCAATATTTTTTGATTTATCATTATTGTAAATTTTATTTGTTATTTTTAGATATACATGATAATAGAGTATGTTTTGACATATTTACACAAACATGGAGTAGATCTTATTCTAATTAGGACTCCAGTCTCGTGGTTGTACTCTATGTGGAGATTCACTGTGGTGTCCTCATGTGTGGAATAGGAGAGTTGTGTCAGATTCATTCCACTGTCTTGCCTATTCCCATCCCCCCTTGCTTCTCTTCTTTGTATCATTTGTTTTGTATTCGTCTACTATACAACTATTGAACACCTACTGTATGCCAGCTCCTCTATTAGATACAGAAAAAAATTATTGGGGAACAAAGTAAGATTTTAAAAATTTTATGAAGCCTTTATGAAGTTTATGCTCTTTTTACCAAAGAAAATCCAGAAACATTTTTTGGTAAAAAGACCAGATAGCAAATATTTTAGGCCAACAGGCAAATTTGGAGTCACAAGAGAATAAAACACCAGGGTGAGGGCACAGTCTGAGCTGGACCTGTCTTCTGCAGACCCTCTTGGAAGAGGAACAACCATCCTGATAAGAAAGGGTGACAGGCAAGACTTGGGGACAGCTGCAGTATCAGTTTCTGGCCCCAGTGACAACCAAGACCTGACACACTTTGTTCCTCCGTGGAACCTGGCTACCTCAACGTGGGCAGCTGGTTAGAAGGGAGGTGAACGTCTGAGTCACTGACTCCTGGGCTGAGACTCCACCACCTGGTGCCTGGCAGTTGCCAACAGCACACAGGTAGCAACCAGGGGTCCCAGGGAGCTGGAGACACAGCGGGGGAAGCAGGCCCCAGAAGCCAAGGGGCAAGAGTGGCAGGAGCATGTTCTGACCCCAGCTCCTGGTCCTGACCTGTGCAGCGCTCTCCAGCCGCCAATCGATCCCGGGCTGGATTTGGCCAACTCCTGCCCTGGATGAGACACCATCAATCAATCAATCAATCAATATGAGATTATTGAGGTATTATGGGAAAAAAAATATAGCAGGGAAGAGAGACAGGTGCTAGTAGGGAGACAGGAATTCTAACTTCAAACAGGAGAGGACTCACTGAGGAGGGCCCATGGAGCAAACTTGAAGAAAACGAGAAAGCCAAGTCATTTGGTCATCAGAGGGAAAGATCTGTGCAAAGGCCCCAGGTCAGGGACATTCCTGGTGCTCTGGAGGAACAGCTGAGAGGCTGCCATGGTTGGAACGTAGCAAGCAGGGAAGAAAGGAGAAGACTGTGGGAGATGAGGACGGAGAGGCCAAGGGGCATGCAGATCATGTAGGACAGGCGTGCTCCACCCTGCCTGGGCACTGGGACCCCTGGGGGCTTGCTTAGCACTCCCAATGCCAGGCCCCAACCCCAGAGAGTCTCATCTAATTGCCCTCCATCTAAGCATCTCTACTTCTCAAAGTTTCCAGATGATTCTGTTGAGCAGCCAGGGGTGGGAGCCAATGATGTCAGGCCATGGAAGCTGTTGTAAGGATCTAGGCTTCTCCAAGAAGTCTGTGAGCCAGGAGGGACTCTGATGGAGGAACGAGGTGGTCTGGTTGCCCTGCCTGCTCTTTTGAGAACAGACACGAGATGTTTGAGATGCATAGTGCACATCGGAGTGGAGCTATTAAGAGGGCTGCTGAACACATACATTTGGAGTCCACAGGAGAGGTCCAGGCAGGAAATGGAAACGTATTCACCCTCAGAACATCAGTGGTCCTTCAAGCCATAATATTGGATGAGATTACCAAAGGAGAAGGGACAGAGAAGGGGAAAAAATCCAAGAATGAGTCCTGGACCCTCTCAACATTTTGTTTATGATTAATTCCTAAAAAAAAAAAAAATCTTATTGATGGGACTGCAAATTGGTGCAACCACTCTAGAAAACAGGATGGAGATTCCTTAGATAACTTGGAATGGAACCACGATTTGACCCAATTATCCCACTCCTTGGTATCCACCCAAAGGACTTAACATCAGCATACTACTGTGACGCAGCACATCAATGTTTATAGCAGCTCAACTCCCAATAGTTAAACTATGGAAACAACCTAGGTTTCCTTCAACAGATGAATGGATAAAGAAAATGTGGTACACATGCACAATGGAATATTATTCATCCATAAAGAAGAATGAAATTATGGCATTTGCCAGTAAATGGATGAACTAGAGACTATCATGCTCAGTGAAATAAACCAATCCCCAAAAAACAAGGCTGAACATTCTTCTCTGATATGCAGATGCTAAATAAAGGTGAGTAGGGAGAAGAATAAGTCTGTTGGATTAGACAAAAGGGAATGAAGGGAAGGGAGGGGGAAGGGAACAGGAAGGACAGTAGAATTATTCAGACATTACTTTCCTAGCCTGATATTTGAATACATGACCAGGGTAACTCCATATCCCATACAACCACAAGAATAGGATCCTAATTAGAATAAGTTATACTCTATGTATGTATAATTTGCCAAAATATATCCTACTATCATGTATAACTAAAAAGAACAAATTTTTTAAAAAAGAAATTCTTAAACGTGTATATAGTTAAATCTATGGTTTTTGCGTTTGATAGTATATTAAAGTCCTTTACCACCCAAAGGTAAATAACTATGCATCTCTGGTCCTTTTGCAATGTAATTTTTTCTATGTCATTATGTTCAGATCTTTATTTCTCAATACTGTTTCCTAATCGAAGCTATCAGAGTTCCTTGGAGAAATGATTGATATCAAATCTGGGGCGTGGATAGTATAAAACAATCCTGGAACATCTTGTAATGCCAGAAAGCACATAAGTGCTGAGGAAGAGGAGAACAGGTCAAATGGGCACAGGACCCATTCCCCAAATTGGGGACAATTTGAGCATCAAACTGAAAAAAAGACAGTAATGGGTAGTGGCCCACTGAGTGACATAAGAATCCACAAATCCAACCAACACACATACACACACACACACACACACAAAATGAGGGAGTAGGGAAGCTCTTATAATAAAGTGCAGCTCATAACTTAGAAGGAATGATAAAGTTAGAAAACCATCCCCTTCAAACAATCTTAGTAAAAGTTTAGGCAAAAAAAATTGATGATGAATATTCACAAAGCCTCCAACTATTCTCCCACAGATTTTGTATTAATCACAAAAGGAAACCAAATAACTTCACAGCAGAGAAATCTGTCCAACACTGCTTAGCCAAGTGATCAAAGTTAACATCACCAATAAAGGAAGGAGCCTCCTGAAGAGAGGCTGGAGGACACCGTGAGTCCTCTGTGCTTCTCCCACGTGTGTAACCGAAGGAAACGCCAGACTCATGTGAATGCAGGGAGATTCCTCAAAACCACTGGGCTTCTATGTTTCAAAACAAATGAATGATGTGAAAGACATAGAAAGATTGAGAGGTTATTTCTGAATAAAGGGAACTAAAGATTTGACAAATAAATGCAATAATGGTGCTAGATTGGATGTCGGTCAGGGGATGCCTACAAAGGATATTATCAGGACACATCCAGGACATTTGAATGTGGGCTAAGCATTAGATAATAGTATTGTGTCAATGTTAAAATTTTTGAATTTGAGCATCATACTGTGGTTATATTAGAGAATTTCCAAATATTTTAAGAATAAAGAGTTACACATTGCCTGCAACTTACTTTCAAATATTACAGGGCAATACACACCCCACACACACACACCCACACACACCCCCCCACACACACACACTCAGATGTGTGTGTGTGCACATGTATGAGAAAGCAATTATAAAATGTTGATAACTGCTGAATCCTTTTTAAAGATAAGATGGAATTGATTGTATTATCCCTGCACTTTTTTGCAAATGTGAAATTTTTTCAAAGCAAAGAGTTAAAAATAAAAATGTACATAATTGAAAGTCAAGATTTGTTTTTAGTGTATTTGGAGAAAGAAATCTAACATAGACCTTATGTATTGATTAGTCATATGCCAACCCTGTGGATTACCTCTGTAATCAATAATAAATTCTCACATACATTTGGATCTGCTCCTGACTTCTTAGTCTATTCCATGAACCCATCTATTTTTTTCTTCCCCAATAAAGGGAACTAAACATTTGACAAATAAATGCAATAATGGTGCTAGATTGGATGTCGGTCAGGACATTAGCTGTTGGAACATTTAATTACATTTATTATCTGTTAGGGAAAGCCTATCTACCTTGCTCTTATGAAACATTCTCCTTTGTGTACACCTGTTATTTCTGAGAAATTTACAATTATTTATTCAGGATTTTCTTAAGGAAAAAAAAAGATCTTGCTCAGGTGCTAATTAGAATGCTGTCACTTATAGATTCATTGGGACAGTTGGAATTTTATAGTATTGATTCTTCCCAGAAAGAATCTCCTTTTTTATTCAAATATTATTTTGGTTTCTCTGTAAAATCTTTTTCCCAATTCTTTATGTAAGTCTTGTATATTTCTTGTTCATTCCCATGAATTTTGTTGCTGTAGTAACTGCAACATATTTTCATGGCATGTTGTAACTGCTGGCTCATTACCATAGGAAAGGTATTGGTTTTTTAAACTGCATGTCTATATTTTATTACAACTACCTTGCTAAACTCATTTGCTAGCTATATGGCAGTCTCAGTCGATTTTTTTTCCTTTTTGAGGATGTTCAAATCACAAAATCATATCCCCAGAAATGATGATGATCATATTTTCTTTGAGGTGATATTTATGAACCTGATTTTATCCTCTTTTTAAAATTCCATTGTTAGAACTTCCAGAACATTCATAAGTACTAGTGCAGATAGAGGCATCCTTATCTTATTCCTGAACTTAATTGGGATGTCACTAATATTTTCAGTTAATGATACTGTAGATTTGGTTTGAGAGAGATTATCTTTGCAATGCTAAAAGAATGCTCTTCAATGCTTGTATTTACAAAAACAACACCAGGAATGGATTGCAATGTCTTGGAATTTTTCTAAAACTCTGATTGACTGACCTCTGATCCTGTGCCCAGATGTGTGCTAAGAATTGCGTATTCATTATTTAATTTTCTCTTCAAATGACCTTGACTATTAGATACTATTTTCTAAACTTTAAAATAGAGAAACTGACTGAGAGTCCACAGTTAGGAAGTGAAAAAAGATAGGATTTAAATGAGCCCTTCTGACTTCAGAACCTAAGTTCTTAACTCTCCATGACAGTGACAATGTGGTTTCCAACCTGACCTATAAACATAATTGGTCACTAAGAGATCTCTTAACAGGGACTGAAATGGAAATTCCATGCATGTATAATTTTGTCAAAATGAACCCAACTATTATGTGCACTAATACAAGAAAAGAAATTTTAAAAGAATCAGACCCCAGGCGCCGTGGTACACACCTGTAATCCCAGCAGCTCGGGAAACTGGGGCAGGAGGACGGGGAGTTCAAAGCCAGCCTCAGCAAAAGTGAGGTGCTGAGCAACTCAGTAAGACTCTGTCTCTAAATAAAATACAAAACAGGGCTGGGGATATGGCTTGGTGGCCGAGTGACCCTGAGTTCAATCCCTGGTACCCCCCCCCCCGCCAAAAAAAAATAAATAAATAGAATCAAACTCTGAGGACATGCAGGCATAAAATCAGACTGGTTTAAGAAAGCTTCAGACCTGAATCACTTTGGACATAAAATTTACCTGGATTTCACTGGAGCTATCCAACACTTTAAAATGCCATGGAATAAAAAAACAGATCAAGTCGAAATAAAAGTTGTCAATGACAGGAACCCATGAAAATCAGTCGGCTTAGCTTCAGGGACAGTGAGCTATAGAAATCAATGAGCAATACGTGTAACTGAGTTTGCATTTAATCGTAGGCCTGGCTTTGCTTGTGTTCAGGAGGCAGAGGTTGTTAGTTGGTTAGAAACAGCGAGCAAAAGAAGAAATCAATTTGGCGGACTTGCAGAAGTACAAAGAAGTGCTTCAAAATAGATCATCATCATCGTTCACAAGTTTGCATATAAAAAAGAAATGATCATAGCTACATAGTTAACAAGATCACCACCCAAAATTATGCTGTAGATTATGTTTCTTTTCCCTTTTTCCATTAAAGAGTAACATATCGCAGAAAAGTACACCAATTATATGAATTTTACTTTGACAAACTATCATGAGTGGAGTACATCTATGCAACCACGACTTAGGTCAAACAATAAAATATGCAAAATGCGTTCTATTGTCATATATAACTAAATAAAACAATTTTTTTAATTTAAAATTTTTTTCTTTAAAAATATAAAATAAAATATGAATATCATCCCTAAGGGACTTCTCGGGACTCCTCCCAATGTCTAGAGGCTCCTTGCTCTGCAGAGACAATCTGACTTCTAAGAGTAAGGATTACTTTTACCCAGCTTTGAATTTTACAACTCATACAACATACCCTGTATTCTTTGGTACCTGACTTCTTTTGTTCAACCTTATGTTTGTGAGTCTCTTCCATGATGGTCCGTATTTCTGTAGCTTGTTATTTTGTTTTAAGGTGTAATTTTAGTGACAGCTTCTGAAATACGTATATAGGAGTGACATCTACCAAATGCCTATAACTCCAGCAACAGGGGAGGCTGAGGCAAGAGGATCACAAATTTGAAGTCAGCCCCAGCAATTTAGCAAGGCCCCAAGCAACTGAGCAAGACCCTGTCTCAAAATAAAAAAAAATTAAAAGGACTGGGCATGTGGCTGAGTAGTAAAGTGCTCCTGGATTCAATCCCTAGTACCAAAATAATAATAATAATAATAACAACAACAACAATAATGATGGTAATAATAGAAGTGATATCTGCTAAAAAAAAAAAATGGCTCAATAGCCATACATGAGCCTCAGGAGTGTTAGTTCATTTTTCGTTCTACCAATTAATGTGCTGTCCCACTTACTACTCCCCAAAAAACAAGAGAATGAGAGAGAGAGAGGGCTCCTAATACTGAACATTTGTCTCACCACAATCAGCCCTGCTTGCACATAGTGTATTGTGATTGGAAACATATGTCTGTGTTCAATTTTCTAATATTTTGAGTCTGCATTTGCAAAATTGGGCTGCAGTTTGTGTTGCCGTCTGGCTGGTTGGCCCTAGTGTCCAGGCAATGCCAGCGAGATGGGAAGCCGCCCGTCGCTACCATGCACTGACCCTGTTTAAACTGCACAAGGATGATCTGATCCTTAGAGGGCTGGGGAAAAAAACTCACCCCTGAAACCATCGGGGGTCAAATACTTTTATATTTTTTTACAACTTTTTCAGCTTTATCATCTAGGATTCTTAGCCTATTCCCATTTTCTACCCCTTCTTCGATCAAATTTAGTAATTTATATTTTCCTAGAAAACTATCCACTTCATGGAGACGTTCAAGTTTATTAGCATACAGTTATGAAACCTATTTCTTTATATTTTTCATTTACTCTGTATCATTTCTCATTTCTACCCTCTCATATTTTCTCCTTCTCTTGATTAGGCTTGCCAATGGTTTCTGTAATTCATTGGTCTTTTTAAAGAGCCAGACCCTGGATTTATTTATCAATTTATGTTTCCCATTTTCTAATCCATTAATTTCTAGGGTCTTTCATTATGAGCTTCTCCTTGTTTCCTTGGGCGGCGTTGTTGGTGGCGGTTATTTGCTGTTCTCTTTTTCTGGCATCTGAAATTAATGTTTGGCTCATTTATTTTTCTGCTGCCATCATTATCATTATGTTCTCTGCAGCCTGCGTGGATGTCTGCGCTCCCCTTGGCCCAAGAGTTACTCAGAACATTGACTTTTAATTTCCCAAGTGGTTCCCTGGTTTTGTTCTTGGCTTACCCCTTGGTTTGAAGGTCTGGCTTTCCTGAGTTCTGACCACAGAAGGTCACCTGTACAGTGTGCACACTGTGGAGGTTACCAGCAACTTCTTTGTGACCTGGTGTAAGCACAGTTTTTGAAAATGCTTTCCGCTGGGCCTGAAGAGCGTGTCCTCTGTTTGAAGAGTTCTCTCGGATGACCCCTGGGCCAGCAGCAAGGATGAAGGATGCACGCCCACAGAGTAGTCTCGGGCTCTCAACACCACACCGGAAAGTTAAAAAGGGAACGAGGCCAGTAGATGGGATCCCGAGGACAGCCAAGGTGCCACCCCCACTTGCTGTCCTCCTGCCATCTCCAGGTGGAACCTGGGAGGCCTGAAAGCTCTCCTTGGGATGCTGGGCCGCCGGGCGGGCTTGCTAGGGCTGCCCTAGGAGCATCGTCCCACTGCTCGAGGCCCAGTTGTATCTGAATGGGAGAAGACACAGGGGCCAGGGGGCCTCAGAGTGTCCCCGGAACCAGCCTGACTTGCCACTCCTTCTCCTGTGCTCAGAACAGGCCTGCCCCTGCTGGCCATTCTCCATCCAGGTGGGACATCAGAATTGGGCTGTGGGGGTGAGGGACGAGCTTGAGAAAAGAGAACCCGATCACTGCTGGCTCAATGGCTTTGCCTCGCCTGGGAGAAGACAAAGGGCAGCCGCGCAGCTTGGGAAACGATAATGTTCGTGAGTGTGTGTGAGGGTGTGAATGTGAGCGTGTGAGAGGGTGTGTAAGAGAGGGTGTGAATGTGTGTGAGATGCGGGGGAGGTGTATGAGGGTGTGGGTGTGTGTGTGTGAGGGTGCGAGGGTGTGTGCATGAGTGTGTATATGTGAGGGTGAGGGTGTGTGTGTGTGAAGCTATGCATCTGAGGGTGTGTGTGTGTGAGGGTAAAGGTGTGAGGGTGTGAGTGTGAGGGTGTGTATGAGTGTGTGTGAGGGTGTGCGTGTAAGAGGTTGTGTGTGTGTGAGTATGTGAGGTGTGTGTGTGTGTGTGTGTGTGTGTGTGTGAGGGGTGTGTGCACTGTGTGCGTGGCCAGTACCCAGTTCATTAACTCTGAGCAGTGGGCCCCGTCCCTTCCAGACCGCAGCCACACACCACCACAGGAAATGAATCTGCTGCTCTTGGGGACCCGCCTTCTGTCCTTCGCTGACCTCTGAGTCCCATCTCCCTATTTTCTCCCTTTCTCTCATCCCAGACCCCTTCTATCTCTTGAAACAGTCAGACAGGCACAAGTCCCCCAGGCCTCCCTAGGCAGAGGAACCGGCTGGCTGTGGTGAAGCCTTCCCTTGCGGGACTGAGCCAGGCCTCTCTTGTGTCACCTGCATTTTGAATAAGAAGGACTCCGGTGATGTCTGCGGAAGGCTCCTTTATTCTTTTCTCTGTCTCAGTTCATGCTTGCTGCTAGAACCAAACACCTTGGAATGGGTAATTTATAAAGGGTAGGAATTTATTGCTCATGGTTTTGGATTCTCCAGCCTGGGATGGGGTCATGCTGCTGTGTGTTCACAGGGCAGCCCTTGTTTGAGGCTCTAATCTCTACTCTCATGACCTGATCACCTCCTAAAGGCTTTTAAACTGTAGCATTGGAGACGATGCTTCAGTGTGAATTTTGGAGAGCCACATTCCAACCACGGTATCCACTATCATCCCTTTAATCTGTATCTGGTAAGAGATGTTAGTACTCAACCCTTAGGTTAAAACATCAGAGCACTGGGTTTTGTTGTTGTTGTTTTGTTTTGATTTGTTTTGTGTTTGACAGAGTCTCTCTAAGTTGCCCTGGCTGTGCTTGAACTTGGGATTCTCCTTCCTCAGCCTCTAAAGTAGCTGGGATGACAGGGTGTTGGCTTTTGTTTTATTTCTCATTTTCAGATAATAAATATTGCCCCAAGTCCCAAACACCAACTCAAGTTAGTTAAAATTACCCAACCCTTGTGATGATTAAGTCTTCAAGTTCGGTTTTCATCTTCTCCCCTCCCGCAAGGAAGGGGCCACTCACAGAGCACAGGCAGCGGCAGCTCGGGAGGGGTTGGTGGCACAAGCCTTTTTCTCTTTTTCAATACTCGGCCTCCCCCTGCCCCGTAACTGCGACATCTGACCCTCCAGGATGAGGATCAAGTGAGGGGAAGGGGGCAGTAAGGGGCAGGAGGTTCCCATCAGACACGCACAGATGACTCTCGGTGCAGTCATGGAATCTTCTGGGGCCACACACAGAACATCCGACGGCACCTGCCAGGAAGGAGGGGCCATTTCTTCCACGGCTCTTTTCCATTTCCACACTGGCTCTCACCAACAGGATCCCAGAGCCCTTTCAGAAGGTCCTCTGGCAGGAATGTTAACAGCTCTAGATTCTGAATCCTCTCTCCACGTGCCTCTCACCTTCCTCCCTCCACCCGGCAGGCGTTGGGAGCCACTGCGTCTCCCAGGCAGGTGTCAGACCCTCGCTGAGCGCCCGGGCCGGGGAGCAGGAGACTGAGACTCACTCTGATGCTCATAGCAATTGTTCCTCTTGGTTCTCTCTCATCCCCAAATCCAGCCTTCTCAGGGTGTTGACACCTTCGGTGAGGGCGGGGCAAGGACACAAGAGTCAGGGAATCAGGTGATTTCCTAATTCTTGTGTTTTTCAGCATCTGGGTCAAACGGTGGTTCACAACTCTGGGGGCACAGAAATGACCTGAGGTCTGACTCCCAGCCCCCAGGTTCCCATTTAATTTGTCCGAGTGTGGCCTGGGCATCGGGATTGGAAATTCCTTGTGTCCTCGGACTTCAATGTGTTGGGAAGTGACCGGATGCGACTCAGCTTTGGGTTCTTCTTCAACAGGTCTGGCCAGGGTCTGCATTGCTACTGGGCTCCCAGGTGCAGCTGAAGCTGCTGCTCCCAGGACCACACTTTGAGCATCAAAGAGCTAGAATGACTGTGTGCCTTAGCAAAATTCTGATTTTTTTTAATATACTTTTTTCAGAGCAGTTTTAGATTCACAGCAACATTAAGCGGTAAGTACAGAAAGTTCCCATAGAGCTCCTGCCCCCTCCCCATGCCCAGCCTCCCCCTCATCAACATCCTGCACCAGCATTTGTTACACCCATGAGCCTACAGGGGCACATCACTCACCAAAGTCCGTCAATCACGTTAGGATTCACTCTTGGTACCGTACAGAATGCAGGTTTGATGGATGTATGATGACATGTGTTCATTGTTATAGTGTCATAGAGTAGTTTTGCTGCCTGAAAAACACTGTTTTGCTTATCCACCTTCCCTCCCGTAGTCCCTGGCAACCACTTAAAACTTTGATTATTAAAATCTTGTTACTTATTTACAGTTTCAAAAGTCCCAAGAAGGTATCATTCTATGGATCTACAGCCAAATGTCCCTCGCTATTCACACTTTGGATCAAGAAATCCTTTGCTGTGGGGCAATGCTGTGTGTCACGGTTTCTTGGGCTGTGCCTCATGTTCCTTCCCACCAGCAATCAGTAGCAATTCCCTCACCCCCAAGTTCTATCAATCAAAACTGTCTCCAGACATTGCCACTGATCTAGTGCCACATGAAGAATATAGAGCTGTTTTACGTTTTTTCATATTTAAAATTTTACTGATTTATGAATGGAACACCTCTTAGGTGAGGCAGAGTTCTAGCACTGGGGATATGGAGATGAACACACTGAATGCTGATGTAACAATATAATGTCTAGTAGTGGTTCTTATGAGCAAAAATAAGTCAAGAAAGCAAGATGAGGGAATAGAGGTGGCCTGGAGAGGAGGTGAGCCGGCAGGGAAAATCCCATCATGGAATGTCAGGGAAGGCTTTTTAGAGAACGTGACTTTAGGCAGTAAAATGAAAAACGGGTGAGTCAGGTGAAGGCAGGATAAAGGCAGAGGACAGGCTTTCGCAAGTTGAGGGAGAGCTAGTGCAAAGGTCCTGTGGTAAGAGTGTGTGTTAATTCCATAGCCAAAGGATAGGTCGGGCTGTTTGTCCCTTCTTACCAACAGAGAGAGCAGTGCAGGCTTGGAAGGTGATTCCACCCCATCCAGATAGATCCTTGAGGTCTCTACTCTTCCTCTTGACTGTTATATTCATGATATTCAACTTCTCTATAATTTCTGGTCTCTTTGATCTTTCAAACACAGGGATCCATATGTCTAAAATCTTCTCAAAGGCTATGGATTTGTGGATTTCTTCTTTTATTTGTAATAGTTTTTGCTTTCCACTCTTTAATAAGATGCTATTTAGTTCCTTGCGTTTACTATTTTTATAGACTGTTATGATCAATATAAAATTACATTCTCTTTCCTTGAATTTCATCTCTGTACTAAAATTATAGTCTTCTTTCTTTTGGTTGGCATTTTTCTGAGTCTAGTGTTTTCCCATTCATCTTTCACATTTCCATGTCATTTATGTTTCTGAAAGACAGTATTTACTTTTTTACACAATATAAAATTATCATCTGTTCACAATAGTGTTTTGTTGTTGTTGTTGTTGTTGTTGTTTTGATACTGGGGATAGAGACGAGGACCTCATGCATTCTGAGCAAGGACTCTACCACTGAGCTACAACCCCAGCCCATACCATTTTTTATTTTGAGATAGGATCTCACTAAGTTGCCCAGACGGGCCTCAAACTTGCAATACTCCTGCCTCAGCCTCCACAGAGCTGGAATTTCAGGTGTGCACCGAGCTAATTCACAGAATTGCATATGTTCATATTTCGGGTGAAAATTGTATGTTTCTTTTCTCTCTTTAGTATGTTGTGCTTTGTTTTTATTTCTTTGCAGTTTCTTTTCCTGAATTTATTTAATTGATCAGTTTTTCTTGGCTCCTTTTTTCTCTCCTGTTTTTTACTTTTTTCAGAGGTACATTCTGATTATTCATAACAGTGGAGTCCACTGTGACACATTCATATATGCACATAACATAATTTGGTCAGTTTCAATGCCCATTACTTCCCTTTCTCTCCCCTCCTCCCTCCCCATCTTCATCCTCTACTGGTGTCCCTTCTTTTTTCATGAAAATCCATTTTTTTTCTCTTTTTTCTAACTTCCACATGTGAGAGAAATTGTTCTCCCCTTGACTTGCTCAGTTTGGCTTATTTCACTCGTCATGATGTTGATGGAACTGGAAATAGTTCCATCCATTTACCGGCAAATGACATCATTTCATTCTTCTTTATGGCTGAGTAAAACTCCATTGTGTATATAAACCACATTTTCTTTATTCATTCATTCGTTGATGGGCACCTACCCTGGTTCCATAACTTGGCGATTGTAGACGGTTGCTGCTGTAAACAGGGGTGTGGATGTCTTTCTATAATGTGCTGACTTGAATTCTTCAGGATAAATACCAAGGAGTGGTATAGCTGGGTCATAAGGTGGTTCCATTCCCAGTCTTTTGAGGAAACTCCATTCTGATTTCCATAGTGTTTACACTAACAATCCCGCCAACAGTGTAAAAGTGCTCCTCTTTCTCCCCATCCTCTCCAACATTTATTATTGTTGGTATTATTGATGACTGCCATTCTGACTGGTATAAGATGAAATAGTTTTGATTTGCATTTTCCTAGATGCTAAGGATATTGAACTTTTTTCATATATTGGTTTGACATTTGTATTTCTTTCTTTTTTTTTTGAACCAGGATTGAACTCAAGGACCACCGAGCCACATCCTCAGACCTATTTCATATTTTATTTAGAGACAGGATCTCACTGAGTTGCTTGGTTTGTTTGTTTGTTTGTTTGTTTATTTTAATTTGTTGTACTTGACAGCAGAATGCATTTCAATTCATAGTACACATATAGATAGAGCACAGTTTTTCATGTCTCTGGTTGTACACAAAGTAGAGTCACACTTTCTTTCCTGTTTTTTACTTTTTTTCAGAGGTGCATTCTGATTATACATAATAGTGGAGTCCACTGGCGTGAGATGAAATAGTCTTCATACAATGTACTTAGGGTAAGGATGTCCATCTCCTGAGGCTGGCTTTGAACTCGTGATCCTTCTGCCTCAGCCTCCTGAACCTCTGGTATTGCAGGTGAGGGCCACTGCCCCCAACTGTATTTCTTCTTTTGAGAAGTATCTGTTGTGTTCATCGCCCACTTATTAAATGGGTTATTATTTTTTGGTGCTAAGTTTTTGAATTATTTATAGATTCTGAATGTCCATCCTCTGTCACAAGAATAACTGGCAAGGATTTTCTCTCCCCTCCTATAGACTCTCTCTTCAAATTCTTGTTCCCTTTGCTGTGCAGAAGCTTTTTAATATGATTCTTGGCTCCTTCTTTCTGCAATAATTTGAAAGTTAGGTACCTGTGGAATAAAACCAAAATATTTTAAGAAAAAACAAAATTCTGCCAATTCCAAGAATTAAAGAATAAGTGGACTAAAGTGATGAAAGAAATTTTGTACTCTTTAAATGTTGGTCTAAATACTTGTGTCTTTGCCATTTACGTTGCTTTTCCTGCAAGAATTATTTCTGATATTTGCTTTTGGTTTCATAACCGTGCTCCAAACAATGATTTAGACATTAACCATTCTTCACTGGCTTAATTACTCATGCTTGTTTCTTTTGTTTCCCATCTTCCATCCTCGGGTTCTTGATTTGACTCATTTCTCGGGTGATTGGTGGACCTTTGGGGGCATTGTTTTTGAGTCAGATTACGTAAGTCCTACATGTCTGAGAATGCCTCTCTCTTGACCTATATATGAATGACATCATAGCTGTGTTCAGAATTATTCACAATTTTGTTGACCCTCAAAACTTAGCAGACATTGCTTCATTGTCTTTGGAACTATGAAGATGCATTAATGGAGTCGATGACACACCCGAATTTTCTCTCTTTGTGGGTAACTTGTTTCTTTTCTGCCTGAATACTAAAAAATGTTTCTCCTTTATCCTTGAAACATGAGATTTTTAAAGAGCTATAAGTATTATGAGTCACTTTATATCAATTTTCACTTTAAATCTGATGATTTGTACTTTTCTCCACATCAGAGAAATTTTCTTCTATTATTTCTTTGATTATAGGAATAGCAGATTATAAAAATATTAGTAAATAGAAATGTCAAGTAGAAACTTCAAATGAGTATATAAAAGTCCATTCATGATTGGGTTGAAGTAGCCTCAAGAAGTATATATTAAGTGAATAAGTAAACAAATAAATGGATAAATGAAACTTTTTTCCTCCCTTTTCCTTTAATCTCTCAATCTTCTTGTTATACAAATGCTGTGTCGCTGGGTTCTCTGTGCCCTTATGGTCTCCCTGGAATTTTTCAAGCTAGTTTCGTAATTTCATTTGCTTTCATGCTATTCACAACTTTTAAAATATTCTAAGAGTGATTTTTCATAATAAAAGAAATTTTTGTAATTGAGATCGTTCCTTTCCATAAGTGCAGTGAATCTCGTAGAAACTATAAAGAGAGGCATAATATTTTATTTCATTTCCTTCTGTTTTGTTTTCTCTTGTTTTCTGTAGCAACTCTCTTCCCTAGGGGAACATCTTTTCCATTCATTGGATGCATCCCTGCCATAGCCATCCTCCAGGATGACCCCAATAGACCCCCCTCCTGCTATTCCTGCCTTTCTTGTATTGTCCTTCCCCACTGAGCCAGGGCTGACCAAAAAGGGACCAGAGAGGTCTCACCATAATGCAGAAGTGATGGTGTGTGACTTCTAAGGCTAGGAGCTTCAAAGGCACTGTGGGCTCCTCCTTGTACTCTGGAGCCTCTCACTCGGGGTGGGATGGGGGTGCCGGAAGCCACCAATATGTTCTAAGGACACTCAAGCAGCCCTGTAGAAGAGTTCATCCAGGGAGAAAATAAAACTCCTGCCAACAGAGAGCATTCCCTGTCCACTAGAAAGTAGATCTTCCTGACCTGTCAAGCCTTCAGGTGACAGCAGCCCCAGCATCCTGTCATGAGAGTCCCTGGGTCAGAACCATCCCAATAAGCTTCTCCTAAATTTTTGACCCACCAATAATCTTTATATTTTTGGGTGGGGGTCGGGGTACTGGGAATTGAACCCAGGAGCACTTAATGACTGAGCCACATCCCCAGCCCTTTTTATATATTTTATTTAGAGACAGGGTCTCACTGATTTGCTTAGGGCCTCACTAAGTTGGCTTTAAACTCGCAATCCTCCTGCCTCAGCCTCCTGAGCCATTGGTTAACAGTCATGTGCCCGTAATTATCATTATCCTGCAGTAGCCAATATCACAATTATTTTCATCAATGATATCAGCAATATAATCATGATCATTCCTGATTATGAGAGATCAACATGTTAATTGTTTCAGGCCATTAAGGTTGGGGGTAATTCATTAGGCAGCAAGACATAACTGACACAGTCTGCTTCCTTTAAACAAATTGACCGTATCAATAAATGCATTTTTTTCTCTGTTTACCCAGTATTGGGACTTTTCAGAGGTTCTGTCAGAGATGGCATGGGTTCCAAATCACTCCTCCCTCAGGAGGGGGGACCCTGCTGGAGCTTGATCACACCTCTCCAAAGGTCTGTGCCTGGGATCTCATCACTGGGTGGAAGGACTTTCTGGAGGGGAACATCTGAAGGCCAGCAGTAGCAAGGGTCTGTCTCTGCTCCAAACCAAAGATTGAGGTCATCAGAGCCAGCGGGCTCTGTGGCTCCATCCCTGCCTTTCTCTGCCAGCCAGGGGGCCACGGTGTGGATCTTCGTTCTTGCTTACATAAGTCTCCCTGGCACCTACAACGAAGCTCCCAGGGGCTGCTGGGGGTTGCAGCAATTTCGTGTCAGGGAGCATGCAAGAGCCAAATACCCCTTCTCCTTCAGGGAAGCCCATCCTTCTCTTCAGAAGGACTCTCCGCACCACAGAATTTAGGTCACGTTCTTGCCTGGAAATGTGGGCAGTATCAGAAGTGATTACCACACAGGAAGAACCAACTCTGGGAAAGGGTTTGGCACCCTCTTGAATAGCCAAACATTCACAGAGAGAAGAATGTTCATGGCCACACTGTTTATGGTAGGAAAAAAAAAATGGAAACTACCAAATGTCCATCAGCTATCGGGTGGATAAATGGAAGCATGTTTATTAAATATAACGGTCTATTATATAGCAATGAAAATGAACCACAACTGCCCATGTCCACATGGGGGACTCTCAACATTCAAAATGTGGAACAAAAGAAGCCAGGGAGGGCAGAATGATTTCAATGCCATTTTTGGCAGGCAATGTGAAATATCGCTGGCCTCAGGGCTGCATTCCCTCATTGGAAATAGAATGATAAATTCAAAATACAGGAAGACAGGAAAGGAAGAGAATGTAACTAAGGTGAGTTTCGCTGGCTGGGGCGAGGCCTAACAGAAATAATTTCTTATCCTGAGTTGTGATACCAAGGTATTTGGTTTATGTCATTCTTTCATCTGTACATGGATTTTTAATATGCCTCGCCTATATTTCTTACCTTCAATAGGTCAGAAATATTTCACAGTATAACAAACTGAAAAGAAAGACTAACCGGCTTCCTGACTCAGGCCTTTATGATGAGGGTGTCTTTAAACTAGACATCGACTCCCTGCTCCCGTGGAGTCTCCAGGTGGCATCCCTTCCTGGTGCTGGAGGACCCCACTCCTTCCCCAGGAGCAGGCCACATCCACTTCTTCTCCCAGTGTCATAGGTCTCAAGAAGCTTCTGTGCCTGGACAAACTGGCACCAGATTGGCATCTCTCCAGCCTGAAGTCAGCTCCTCCTGGATCACCTTGAACGTGAGGCAATAAATCCCTTCTTGTGCACAAGCTAGCTTGAGTGGGGATTTTGTCACTTGCAACTGGAAGAATCCTGAATGATACATAAGGGTTTGTTTATTGAGCATTTCTGCCAAGACACAGGGTCCATTCTGGTATATGCGAGAAGGTCTGAGCATTTTATCTGCATCCTTCAAGTGGCTAGTTCCAGAGCACAGGACTGACTCACTGACTCAGGACTCAGGACAGCATGGACAAACAGAAGATGATGACCCAAGGTCCAAAAGAGCCAGATTCTGCAACCAGTTCCGGCCCTACCAAGCTGACCTGTTACAGGGAAGTCACTTTCCCTCCACCATGATTCAATCACTTCTCCTGGTAAGTGGAGCGTTTGGATCACTTGAAGCTCAGGTCCATTTTAACTCCACCATTCCCAGTTGTTACCCATGCAAAGTGTAAGAGTCACTGAGGAGAATAAAGAGGCTATGTCCCCCGAGAAGGCAGGTCCACCCACAGCACATAATCAGAGAGCACGTGGGAGATAAGCTCCCCATATAGGTACATGAGTATTGGCACTGAGGTCACCGGTGGAGGTGGGACCAAGGAGCACACAGGATTCAGGTAGGAAGAGGTTTTTCAGAGGCTCGTAAAAGTTTCTCCTGGCCATTTTCTGCCTCAGGTCTGGAAGGTCCCACTGGAACCATAGGTGGATCGCAGGAGAGGTGAGGCCCGAGCAGACTGTGTTTGGAATAATCTTGGCAGGGAATGGGGACGTGTGTGGAGCTCCCTAGTGTGGGAGTTTGCCAGCTTCCTGAAGGAATGCTGTGTCCCCACCAAGTAGGTATCAAGGCCCTGGGAGGTAGGTATCAAGGTCACCATCATACAGGTCCCAAAGACTTTCCATCCAGTCCCTGCAGACAAAGCTTGGGAATGTTCTCACAGCAGGCACCTCCAGCAGCTTTGTGGGTTTGACCCCTGCAGCAGGCCAATGGCGTTCAGGGCAGGGAACACCCGCTGCTCCATCCTGTGCACCCGGCTCCCTCCATCCCTGCAGCTGGTGGGTGTCTGTATGATGGTTAGGGCAGGTGGGTGGCTTGTGGCTGAGCTAAGAAAGGAAGAGGGAGGGAAAGGTGAACTTATCCAGAACTTAATCCCTGCTGCCTGGACTCCCAGGAGAGGGAGCTGGTCTCCTGCAGAGTTCCCCCATCACTAGTCAGGTGCCCAGGGCAACCTGTCCTGGCAGAAGATGGAGGAGCTGGAGCGGGCCTTCTTGGTGGAGACCAGCGTGGCCTGGTCCCGCCCAGTGGGCCCAGGAGAGTGTTCTCCTGGTGGAAGCAGTGACTCTTACACCTGAGCGCTCCACAGCTAGGTTCTTCCCCTAGACTCTAACATGTGGCCCTGCTGAGACTGCGTGTTGCCTCCAGGGAGGTGGACAGCAAGCACCCCCAGTCCTGCCGCTCTGTCTCTGCAAGTTCCCTGTTACCGAATGTCCCAGAAGGCCCAGTGAAGGCACACCTGGTCACATATTTTGTTTACTCCACACAAAGAGAAAAGATATTTCCCTGAATTCGACTGAAATATTCTTTCTTATTGAGATACTGATTTTGCCCTGTTCCCTCCCTAAGTCCTCTCAGGTCTTCTGTCCCCCTGAAAGTCCCAGAAACCCGACCATGAAACCCCTATGGAAGGAGATCCCCCACTCTTGTCCTTCAATAGCAATCCCAGGGAAGACTCTGATTGGCTGTGGGAAAGGACTGGGCTATGTGATTGGCTGGCCGATGGGGTCATCATCCTGCCCCCAGGGTCCATTGTACTATGAGGACCTGGAGAGAGTGAGAAGCTCCCCACAGGACCCAGAGGAAGGTGGCCAAGCAAGTGTGCCTGCCCCCGCCCCTCCTGGGGTGCTTGGCCTGCTGCTGCCGTGGGCACTTGCAGCTCTGGACAGAGCTCTGGCCCTGTCTAGCTGTGTGACGGAGAAAGTCCTCACTGGCAAGGCTAATTGCCCTGCCTGCCCTGGCCCTCAGGGGTTGGAAGGTTCTGGGAGTCCACAGGGACATGCCGGATGCAGAGGATGCCCAGGGCTGGTCTGGAGGGAGCCGTTGGGAGCTTCACCTGCCCTTGGTGCCACCCTTTCCCAGCACTTTCACTGTCTGTGGGTCCCCTGTCCGTCAGTCAGCAGGGTGAGTCATGGGTGCCCCAGGGCTAGGGGCCGCCTGCCAGGGGCTTGACTCATGGTGGCTGACTGGTTTCCCCCACCCCTGCCCCTCCCTGGCACAGCGTGCCAAGGGGCTCAGGGCTGGAGCACATGGGTATCTCTCTCCTCGGGGGCTCCTCCCGCAGCAAGGGGCATGCGGCCTTTACCCTAGACAGGTCAGGTCCTTGCACCAGGGCCCCTGCTGGCCACTGTGGGCCTCCTTCAGTCCCCAGCCAAACACAAAGCACAACTGTGCTGGGCACGCGCGGTGGCTCAAAGAGCGAGTCACCCTCACTGCCACTCAGCATTACACACCCGCCCTCCTCCAGACCCCTGCAGGCCCCTGTCCCCCTGGGTTCTGCAAGATGATTGGGAAACGACACTATTTTTGGTGCCATGGCTCAGAGAGGCATCTTCATAACACCACACCTAACTCCCATCATTTCCTCTGAGTTGACATTTTACTTAAATAAGAAATAACTAACAAATGTTTAAGCTAAGGCGATAACAGGCTAGAGTCTGAGGGCCAGAGCCTGTGAGTGGGGCCTGAGGACAGAGAGGGCACCTCCCAGTCACAGGCAAGGGAGAGGCCAGTGACTGTCCTACTCCCAAGCAGACATCACCCCTGCCCTCCAGAGGACACGCACTCACAGAGGGTGGGGTTGATGCTGAAGGTTGAGGAAAGATCACTTCCTGGCCCTCAACCCTCCCACACCCTGTTGTGGGCCCTGCCCCACAACTCCTTCTGTGTAACTGCTGCTCACTGCCAGCTTGAGGCCAGCCCTGACCCCCGGGTCGTTTTCTTAAGCATGTATGCCTCATCAGCTTCCCCCACCCTGCATTAGTGCTGCAGTTTGGCCCCTCAGGACATACCTTATGCTCATTCCTCCAGTTTGGGCCCACACATGCCCTGACTCTTCTCAGTGCTCACGTCACCCCTCCCAGCCTTCCAGGCACAGCTCCCAGACTGCCGCTGCTAAGAAGTCCCCAGGATCCCCCCTGAGCCCCAGGACCAGATAAAAACCCGAGAAGGGGCTACATGGCTCTGTTTTTCTGCCCTAGGAGGGTCCCTCTGTTCAGCCCTTTCTCTGCCCACCCTTCAGGAAGGTAAAGGGGAATCATGCCTCGTGGCTTCTGCCCCGACCTGGAGCTAACGCATCAGCACCCAGGCCCAGGGACAGCCACCAAATCCAGTCTTCTCCCTCTGCTCTCTGTGCTGAGCCAGGAGAGGCCGGGTCCCTCGGGCATGCCACCTGCTGGCCCCTCCCTTGACTTCCAGCTGGGGGACCCTGGGCACATTATTTAGTGCTCAGAGCCTTAGTTTTCTCATCTGTAGAAAGGGACAATCTGGCCTGGGACAGAGAATGAAGAGTAAAAATAATCCTTTATGATCTAAATGCAGGGCGCTGCTGTTTAACCCCTGCAGATCTCAAAAGCTATGAAAGTTGTGGACCCTCACCTCCAAGAAGGCACATACTTGAAGTTTCTTAAGTAAAGTAATGGGCATGCCGGGACCCCCCAGGAGCTCCCTGAAACCTGGTTAAAAATCCTTTCTACTGATGCTGTCTGGAGGGGAGCTCAGGGTCAGGACCCAGGGCTCCTGGTCACTCCAGCTGCAGCACGGCAGGGCTTCAGCTCCACCGCTGGCCCATCTGGAAGTGGTGTTCTCAGGTTTGTGCAAGGGGAACGCAGCTCCCGGAGCCTGGTGATGGCAGCCTCTCCCCAGGTAGGGCTAAGGGAAGCCTGTGGGTGTGTAGCTCGCTCTCAGCCTTTCCAAGGTCTGCGGTCTCCCGCAAGCTGCCTGCCACCCCCAGCCTCCCACCCAGGTGCCTCCAGGCAGCATGCAGGTCCTCAGAGGGTCACAGCCCTGGGACCTGCTCCTCATGTCCCTCACATCTCTTGTCCAGGACAAGTCCCATGTTCTTTTATATTATTTTTTAAGCTGTGTGTGTGTGAAATACAACAGGTAAACGTGGGGCTGGGGATGTAGCTTAGTGGCCCAGCACTTACCTAGCCTAGCATGAGCCCCTGGGTTCCATCTCCTGCATGGAAAATAAAAGATAGGCATAGTATCTTTAAAGCTCTTTTTAGAAAAAGTATACTGAGGCACGATACAATTTAAAGAGTTAATTTCAGCAAACAAACATTCAGGAATCAGGCAACTCTAAACCACTAGTGGTTCAGGAATGTCACAGAGAAACTCGAGGCAGGGCTCTTACAGGATGACACGAAGTCCATCCCATCTGTGACCCATGGTGTGGTCACAGGTACACAGCTGCCTGATTCGTTTTATCCCATTGTTAAGACCTCACTTACTGAAGTAAGCTAATCCCAAAAAACAAAGGCCAAATGCTCTCTCTGATATGTGGATGCTAACACACAATAGGAGGGAAGGGAGACTAGAAGTTCATTGGATTAGACAAAGGGGAATGAAGGGAAGGGAGGGGGAATGGGATTAGAAAGACGGTGGAATGAATCAGACATCACTTTCCTCTGTTCGTACATGAATACACAACCAGGGTAACTCCACAGCATGTTCAACCACAAGAATGGGAAGTCAGGGCTGGGTTGTGGCTCAGGGGTAGAGCGTTTGCCTAGCACGTGGGAGGCACTGGGTTTGATCCTCAGCACCACATAAAAATAAATAAATAAAATAAAGGTCTTGTCTCCATCTACAACTAAAAAAATTTTTTTAAAGAATGGGAAATTATACACCATATATGTATAATATGTCAAAATACATTTCACGGTCATGTATATCTAAAAAGAACAATTTGACAAAACCTCATTTATATAAGTTTGCTGGTTGCTTCTGATTGAGGTAAAGTTCTATTTTTCTTAAATATAGGTATTTATAAGAAATAGCTTCCGGTAAGTTTTGCTCATGTTTGCAAGCCGAGAAAGTTAGATTACTGCAGAAGCCTAACAGGCTCCATCTGCTCCCGTTTGGTACTGATTGCGCCTCCTGTTTGGTAAATCAGAAAACTGAGGCAGAGATACACGTGAGTTCTTGGCTTCATGGAAGAATTGGGCTTGGGGTCAATCCAGGCATAACTGCAGTGGGAGACTGTGAGGCTGCCTGAGGAGATACCAGCCTCAGCTGAGTCCTTATGGCTGGAGGACAGGAGGGCCGGTAGTCCTCCAGACAAGACATGTAGACATGACCAGGTGGGAAAACGGACCACCTCCTGCAGGAGGCCTTCCCTGATTTACTCTATCCCACAGCAACAATTTCTCTGCTACAACCTTCCCAGCCAGGCCCCTCACTAGCACTCCGTTCATTTTGAAACCATTGGATTGAGTTTTACAAATATTGTCAGTACCTGGCATGGACCCTGAAGGTATGAGCTGCTTCTCCGTGCCCTCCATCATCTCTCAGCTGCCTCATGTTTGCAGAGTGACCCTGCCTCCTAGCATAGCTAATTGGCCCAGCGGTAGACCAACTGGATTCTCTCTTCTGAGACACTGATATAGTAGACTGGGAGCTGCAGAGCAGAGTCACACCTGGGAAAGGATGATGCCACAGACTTCCATATCTGGGGTCTCCAGAGCAGGTCTCTTCCTGTGTCATAGGGTTTGGGTCTCCCTCAGAGGCCATGGGACATCCAGGTTCCTCTCAATCAGTTCCCCATTTTGCTAAAGTTGCTATGATTCTCTTTTATTTGTAATCTAAAGAGTCTGGACTGATCTAACCTTGGAGTCGGCGGGAAGCTCAGCACCCAACTCCTCACTCTACAGAAAATGGAGGCCAAAGAAGGGATTCTGTGGCAGCCCTTCACAGGGAGGGGACTGCAGAGACCAAATTCAACCTCAGTCCCCAGACTCCCCATTCAGCAGTGTCACCCTAAGAATCATATCAAGGCCCCAGACACCTGCCTCCTTGAGAGTGAGAGGCTCTTGGTGGCAGTTGGGTTAGGCATACGGAAAGGCCGCCATGACAGGAAGAGCTGAGGAGGAGGCCGTGGTGGCTGAGTGGGGCATCAAGTATTTCCAGTATTTGTATTTAGAAATTTGTAAGGCTTTTTATAACTGACCCCTGCCCTAATTTGGGTACCAAATTATGGAACTCAATCTAGATTGAATTATGAAATTAATAAAGAAGTGGTACGTGGCTCAGGACAGCCAAAGGTGTGTGAGCTGTATCTCAAGTCCACACCACAAGTTCGGCCTCTGTGGGCATGAATCACCTTGGGAGGTATCTTCGGGTCACAGTCCTTCAAGAGGGGGTTAATGCATATTCTAAACCTCCACTGAGGGTGCAAATAACACAGCAGGTTAGAACTCTGTGTGTGTGTGTGTGTGTGTGTGTGTATTTTAGTTGTAGATGACACAATGCCTCCACTTTATTCATTCATTCATTTTTTTATGTGGTGCTAAGGATGGAATCCAGTGCCCCCTATGCGTTAGGCAAGCTCTCCATCGCAGAGCCACAACCCCAGCCTCAGAGATTGAGGGCGATTTTTCTTCTTTTCTAAGAAGCTCCAAAAGATATCTCAGTGTTTTGATGGAATTGAGATTTGGCTCATTGGAACTTTGCTTGGGCTGAAGTTAGGACCTAGAAGTTGGAGTGGACGTGGTGATGGGATGGACTCGGTTCACGCTTCTCATTCTATTCCTCCTCTAATCTCCTTTTCCATTCAAAGGGATGGGAACTGAAACACTGGTTCTAAATCCTAGAATGGAAAATAAAGAAGTGAGTGAGGGACTGAGAAAGTGCCCATGGAGGCAACTTGCACGACCAACCCTCCCTCTAGGAAGGACGTCTTGCCTGCCTGAGAAGAAGCAAGAATGACTAGGGCTTCTGCACCACCCACACCCACCCATAGACCTTTATCATGCCATAAAAATCACTCTGCGACATCTGACTTAATTTTACCCTCTTTTCTCCACTTGCTCTTCAAAATAATGGAGGACAGTTGGGAGAAACTTCCAGGGCTAGTTGTTTGGGAAACAGAATGGGCGCAAACAGACATGTCGGCTGGGATCCCCTGTACATCTTGGCCTCTGTCTATATTCAGGGACAAGCACAGAACTCAGCCCCACTTTGACTTTTTTTTAATTCAACAAATGTTTATTTCATTCCTATTATAGGAAAGGGAGTAGGCAAACCCCTAATAAATATTAACCATCCCAGGCATGATGGCACACATCCGTAATCCTAGCAGCTCTGGAGGCTGAGGTCAGAGGATCACAAGTTCAAAGTCAGCCTCAGCAACTTAGTGAGGCTGTAAGCAACCTAGTGAGACCCTGTCTCAAAATAAAAATTTAAAAAGGTCTGGGGAGGCGGCTCAGAGGTTAAATGCCCTTGGTTTCAATCCCTGGTACCAAAAATAAATTTAAATAAATAAATATTAACCAAGAAAGTAGGAAAGGTATTTCCATTTCCAGGGTCCTAAATCAATTTTTTTATTTTCAAGATTTATAATATTAACTATTGAGCCAAAGACTTCAACCATTCCAGCTTTCTTATCCCCCACCAACATTCTCATTCTGAACTCTTCAAATAACCAATAGTTATGCATTAAAATCCATAAGTTGAACATATTTTTATAAGCATAACAAGCACACTTGTCCTCCTTTACCTCTCTCTTGTCTGTCACTGGGATGGTCACAAGTTCTTTTCTGTTCATTTATTTGTATATTTTTTTAAAGACTCCATTTTGTTAACAGTTTTAAGTTCCCAACAAAATTGAGAAGGAGGTATAGAGATTTCCTATATTCTGCCTGTCCCCACACCTAGATCGCTTCCTCATTGTCAACATCCCTTACCTGAGTGGTATATGTGTTAAAAATGTGCTTTGATTTTTTAGAAATATACACACACCCATATACAGAGTTAAAGCCCTTGCAAGCATGGGGGACTTTGTTTAGATGGAGAAGTAGTTGATATCATAATATTGCAAACAATTTTACCTGGGGCAGCAAAGGCTTCATGTGGAAGCCTCTCCACCCCCGACCCCAATCCCCTTTGGCCCACTCACTACCATGCTAGCTCCTCCCTGCCTTTGGGGCAACACTTGTCTCCATTTGGCCTTTTCCCCATTTTCTTCCCATCTCGACCTTGAGCTGTCAAGACATCAATCATTCTCAGGTTGATTTATGTGTAAACAATTCCTATAAAAATCCAAGCAGCAAATTTTTTAGATCTAAAGAAGGCTATTCTAAAAATGTCACTTGCATTTCTATACAGTAATAATAAGTAATATGAAAATGAAATCAAGAAAACAATTCAACTGAAGTGACATCAAAAAGAATAAAATACTTAGGAATAAATTTCAACAAGGAGGAAAAATATCTGTATACAGAAAACTACAAAACATTGCTGAAAAAAATTAAAATATACAAATAAGTGGAAAGGCATTTTGCGTTCATGAATTGAAAGACGTAACGTTAAGATGTCAATATTTCTTAATGACATTGACAGTTTCAATGTAATCCTTATCAAAATTCCAACAACTTTTTTATATAAATGGAAAAATCTATCTCAAAATTCATATGGAATCTCAAGAGACCCTGAATAGGCCAAACAGTTTATTGAAGAAGTTGGAGGTCTCATACTTCTGATTTCAAAACTTAATACAAACTTCCAATAATCAAAACAGTGTGGTATAAAGACAGAGATAGAAACCAATAGGACAGGATAGATAGTCCAGATATAAACCTCAACTTATTTGACCCAATGATTTTTTTTAAAGAGAGAGAGAGAATTTTTTAATATTTATTTTTCAGTTTTCGGTGGACACAACATGTTTATTTTATTTTTATGTGGTGCTGAGGATCGAACCCAGCACCCCACGCATGCCAGGCAAGCGCGCTACCGCTTGAGCCACATCCCCACCCCGACCCAATGATTTTTGACTAGAGTGCCAAGACCATTCAAAGGATTGTTTTGGTGATGGTAAAACTGAATATTCACATGAAAAAGAGTAAAATTAGACCTGTGCCTTATACCATTTAAAAATCGACTCAAAAGTTATCTACCTAAAAACTTCCAAACTCAAAAAAGAAAATAGGGGAAATCTCCATGGCATTGTATTTGGTCAGGATTTCTTGGATATGGTAAAAAGCACAGGAAACAAAAACAGAGAACACTGAACAAGAATGAAAGGCAACCCAAAGAATGGAAAAAGTATTAGCAAATCATATATCTGATAAGAGGTTGATGTCTAGAGTATATAAAAAACTATTCCAATTCAACAACAGAAACAACTACAAAATCCAATGAAAATGGACAAAGGACTTAAACAGAAAGTTCTTCAAAGAAAATATTAAAAAGACCAATAAGCATATGCAAAGTTGCTCCCTATCACTAATCATTAGATAAAGGTACATCAAAACCAAAATGAGGCTGTTATTAACAAAAAAGAAATAACATAACAACTGTTGACAAGGGTGTGGAGAAACTGGAAGTCTTGTGTACTGCTGATACCTTGGAATCAGCAGGGGAAAGGGCAACTGCTGTGGAAAACGCTATGGCAGCTTCTCAAAAAATCAAATATACAGTCATCATATGGTCTAGCAATTCCACTTCTGAGTAGAGATCCCAAGAACTGAAAGCAGAGACTCCAAAATATGTTTGTACACCCATGTCCTGTCCGTGGCAACATTATTCACAATAGCTAAAACATGGAAGCAACCCAAATGTCCATAACCAGAGAAGTGGATAGACAAAATGTATATATATATATATATATATATATATATATATATATATATATATATATATATATACACACAATGGAATATTAGTCTATCTTAAGGAGGAAAGAAATCCCCACACTTGAAACAACATGAATGAACCTTGAAGACATTATACTAAGAAAAATAATATACTAAGGGAAATAAGCAAGTCCCAAAGAGAAAATAGTGTTGATTCCACTTATAGGAGGGACCTAGGGTAGTCAAACTCACAGAGATGGAAAGTTGAATGCAAGCCACCAGGGGAAAGGGGAGAATAGAAATGGATAGTCAGGGATTAGTGGGTACAGGGGTTTCAGTTTTAGAAGATGTAACTGTTCTGCACCAATGGCCACACAACAACATGAATGTGTTAAGCCACTTAACTATGCACTAAAGAAATGGCTGTGATGGTGAATTACATTATATATATTTTATCACAATTTAGATGAAGGTATATACCAAAACTAATAATATGTAAAAAAAAAAAAAAAAGTTGTACATCATGACCAAGTAGGATTTATTCCAAGTATGAAAGGCTAGTTCAACATTCAAAAATAAGTCTGCAAAACCATCATGTTGACAAGCTAAAGAAGAAAAACCATTTGATTATATCACTTTTTTTGAAAAAAAAAAATAATTGGGTTATTATTTTTTTGTGTTAAGTTTTTAAGTTCTTTATATATATTCTAGATATTACTAAATATTAATCCTCTTGTCAGAAGAGTAGCTAGAAAAATTTTTCTCTCATTCTGGAGGTTGTCTCCTCGCATTCTTAATCATTTCCTTTGCTGTGCAGAAGCGTTTCAATTTGATGCCATGTCGTATATTATTCTTGCCCGTGCCTGCATGCAGGAGTATCGACTCTACATTTCCTCTAGGGGTTGCATAGCTTCTGGTGGAATCCTAGGTTCTTTGGTCCATTTTGAGTTGATTTGGGGGCAGGGTGAGAGATAAGGTTCTAGTCTCATTCTTCTACCTATGGAGAACAAGTCGCACTGTCAGTCCTAGGAAGGTCGTGTGTCCACAGCAGTGTGTCATCCAGTTCCTGCCAACAGCTCTATGGCTATCACACACAGGCGTAGGAAGACCTCCTGGATTTGGTCTCTTATATGAGTGACAAGAAGCAGCCACGCTAGTCATAACCCCGCTGTCATCAGCAGTGCTGCGTGAAGCCTCTGGCGTCAGGCAGGTGAGCAGTCACTGAAGTCACCTGAGACAATTCCACACCATTCCACATCATTCCATGGGCTCCAGTGTACCAAGGGGAGGGGCGGGGGCAGCCATGCAAGCACTTGCTTTCATTCTCTGCCTGGACTTGGCCCCCAGTCCCACCAGCTCTGGGGCATGCGGCCTCCTGGGGGGCTGTGGACATCCCTCCTGGCAGGGAGCATATCAGGAGACCCCTCAGCCTGTTCCTGCTGGGGCTCTCCATTTTTTTTTTTTTTGGACCACCACTGGTCCATCTTCCTTGGTGCCTTCATCTGCCACCTCAACTTCTGAGTCGCTGGAACCAGTGGATACCCTGAGCAGGGCCCATGTCCGAGGGCCCCAGTTTCCACTTGTTGCCAACAGGCTCTGGGCCGGCCATGTCTTCTCAGGTTAGCTTGTTGTCATTCTGTGACCTGCATTCACTCATCTGTAGGTTCTGAATGCTTGCACACGACTCCTTCCACAATAATAAGGAGGTCACGCAGGTGAACCTGTGCATAGAAGCACTCTGAAAACGATTCCTGTTTGTCTTCCTTTCCTCTCCTTTCTTCTTTTGTCTCAGGTATGGGGCAAAAGAGTATTTGTAGTTCAGTACCATCTAAGTTTTCAGATATCCAATATTGCCCAGGCTGGCCTCCAACTCCTGGGCTCAAAGGGTCCTCCTGCCTTAGCCTCCTGAGTGACTGCGACTAGAGGTATGGGCCTCTTGAAACTAGTTGCTTAAAGCAACATTTTGTTGTTGTTGTTGAGCAGAGGAGCAGGACTTTATTCTGGACATAGGTGGCTGGGTGCTCAGTCCCCCAGGAAGATAGATGCCTCACGCACATGCTGCGGTACCACATGGTCCAACAAGATGTGCACACCTCTAGCGGCTTGCACAGCGGCCTCTAGCACCTGTTCCCAGTGGCCCTAAAGCAGCCAGGCCTCCATTTCAAGCAGCGCAATCTGGCCTGAAGCTGGCAGCAGGGCCAGGGCTAGTTGGGTGGGGACCACCAGCTGCTTCCTCCACATGGCTGAGGTCTGCCAGGGCTGTGCCTTCCACAAAACCAGCTGAACACGCGCAGAGTCCCACATGGGTATCCCAGCATCCAACGGCCAGCGTGGCTGCATTCACCCAAGCTGGGTAGGGTCCACCATCTGCCTGCAGCCCCTGCGTGTAGATGTCAATCTGGGATCCTGGGCGCAGCTGAGTAAGAATGGCTGCCTCAAAGGTCTGGTGCAGCTGTAGGCCCATTTACAGGACTTACGGTCTCCCTGTGGCCTCCGCTTGCGCTCACCTGGGCTGAAGGTTGTTGCACTATACTGACAGCTCACCAGAGCCCGGTCAGGCAGAGCTCGAGACCTAGCACCCGGGATCTCCCTGGAAACCGTTCTTTGGAATCATCTCCTCTCCCTCCACGTGCATTCTTTCGGCTTTGCAGAAGTGCCATGTGTGTTTCTACCCATTGCCTTCATCCTGGCTTCTTTCACCTAGAAAGTTGGGCTCCCGCATTAATGTGCTCAGCCATTAAAAATTATCTCTGCATTGGGGAGGCACTGTTACAGCGTAGAACATGGCAATAAAATCAGACAGTTTTATTTAAAGTCGCTGCTCTCAGAGAGTTTATGTTCCCGTGGGAAGACAAACGAGTAAGATTAAGTAGAACTGACGTTCGGGGTGGTAGACACAGAAAGGCAACAAAGCCTGTTGTGGCCTGGAGCGGCAGCATCCCAAAGGTGACATCAGAGTAGAACTGCGGGGAAGTGACCGCATGGGCTAGAGCCTGGCACGATGAGGAATAGGGGAATGCAGGATGCAGGAGGCAGGGCATACCCAGGATTGCACCTTAAGAACTTGGGCATTTACTCAGCCCATATGCGGCATCGAGCATTTGCTGCGTAAACTGGAGGTGCGCCTGGATCTTGCACAGCTCCCCAGTGCCACGACCTTCCATCCAGTAACCCTGCTCACACAGGAGCTCCAGCCCCGCTGTGTGGTCGGCCCAGCTCTCTGTCTAGCCTGATTATATCTCTTGACACATAAAAATCATTTTACAAAAATCCACCACCCATTTGTGATTTAAGTTAGGAATAGAAAGGGACTCTACAAGTTAGGAATAAAGATGAACTATCTCAATTTGATTAAAAAAAATCTATAAAATATAGGGACCAGCATACTTAATGATGGAAAGCCTGAATGCTTTTCTCTAAGCTTGGGAACAAGGTAAGGATGTTCACACTCCCACCCTTATTTAATATAATATTTAAGTTTTAGCAACTGTAATAGAAAAGAAAGAAAAGGAGTATAGATTGGGGCAAAGAAAGAAATATCCACATTTGCAGATGACATACACAGATAATTCTGTGTAGAAAATACCAAGGGATCTCATACAAACAAAACAGTCATTCTAAAACACTCCACCAAGTTTGAAAGATCAACACACAGAAATCAATTGCATTTCTATATACTAACAATGAATATATGGAAACTGAAATTAAAAATGTAAAACCTCACTAGTGCAATATATTAAAAATAGGACAAAGTGAGGAGGGTAGCACATGAGAACTCAGCTCAGTTTTTCTGTAAACCTAAAACAGCTCTTTAAAATAGTCTATTAATTAAAAAAAAACACACACTGAGCACTTATAATCACTGCAAAGGAAATTAAATACACACACACACACATATATATATATTTGAAATGTGCATGATCTGTATGTTGAAAAATGCTAAATGCTGATTACAGAAATCAATGAAGATCTTGATAAATAGAATGGCATACCATGTCCATGGACGTCAACATACTGATAACATCAATTCTCCCCAAATTGATTTAAAGGTTTGGTAAAAGTACTTTAAAAATTCCAGCAAGGTTTTTGTTCACATATGAAAGCTTATCACAAAATTTAAATGGAAAGGAACAGGCTCTAGCATGGCTAAAATAATCTTTTAAAGGAAGAATAAAGTAGAAGGACTCACACTACTTGATCTTAAGGCTTACAAAAAAGAAACAAAATCAGGGCTGGGATTGTGGCTCAGCAGTGGAGCACTCACCTAGCACGGGTGGGACCTGGGTTCGATCCTCAGCACCACATAAAAATAAAGGCATTGTGTTGTGTCCATCTACACCTAAAAAATATATTAAAAAATAAAGAAACAAAATCAAGACAATGTGATATTAGCAAATGCATAGACATGTAGATCCAAGAAAAGAAGAGATTCCAGAAATAAATCCATGAAAAAATACCCAGCTGGTTTTTAACAATGATGCATCCAGGCACAGTGGCACATGTCTGTAACCTCAGTGACCCAGGAGGATACAGAAGGATAAGGCAGGAGGATTACAAATTCAAGACCAGTCTCAGCAACTTAGAAAGACTCTAAGCAAGTTAGTGAGATCCTGTGTCAAAATAAAAAGGGATGTAATTGAGTGGTTATGCAATCCTGGGTTCAGTCTCTAGTACCAAAAAATAAAATAAAAAACAAAGAAAGAAAGAAAATTCAAAATCAGTTTGATAGAGAACAAGTAGCCTTTTCAACAAATGATGCTGGAATAGTCTGATATCCACAGATTGAAAATAAAAACCAAGAAAGAACTTCAACATAAGTCCTACATCTTTTAAAAATTAACACAAAGTGGATCACAGACTTAACTGTAAAATATTAAACTACAGAACTTTTAGGAAAAAATAGAAAATTTTCAAGAGCTAGGGCTAGGCAAAGTTTTCAGACTTCACATTAAAAGATCAATCAATAAAAAGAAAATTGATAACTAGGACCTGATAAAAATTCTCAAACTTTGCTTTCCAAAATATCCAGTTAACAGGATGAGTATTCAAATTACAGAATGGGAAAAAACATTTGCAAGCCTCACATACAACAAAATACTAGTTTCTAGAATATTTTTTTTAAATCCCAGTATTTAGCAGAAGAAAAAAATGAATTAGTAAATGAGTAAACACTTTTGCCACCCACCACAGTTTGGATGTTGAATGCCCCAAAGATTCATGTATTAAAGGTTTGGTCCTCAGGCTGTGGTGTCACTGGAAGGAGGTGGAACCTTTAGAAGGTGGAGCCTAGTGGAAGGTGGTTAAGTCACTGGGGCTATATCCTTGAAGAAGATATTGGGACCCTGGCCACTCTTCTTTCTTTTTCTTTGCGTTCCAGCTGCCATGAGGTGAACATACCTCCTCCACCACATGCTTCTGCCATCATGTACTGTGCCACCACAGGCCCAAAGCAACAAGACCCTAGGCTAAAACCATGAGCCAAAATTAACCTTTCCTCCTTTTAAGTTAGCTATCTCAGGTATTTTGTCATGGTAACAAAATTTGTTTAACGTATCACCCAAGATGATTTACAGATGTCACATAAGTTCATGAAAGTAGGTTTGACCTTTCTAGCCATTAGGGAAAAGCAAATTAAAACCACAACGAAATACCACAATAAAATCATCAGAATAACTAAAACTAAAATAGTTGTAATGCCAAACGCTGGTGAAGATGTGGAGAAACTAGGTCTCTCATACATTGCTGGTGGGAATGGAAAAGAGCAAAGCCACTTTGGAAAACAGTTCAATAGTTTCTTATAAAATTAAACATTCCACTTCCATATGACTCAGCACTTACACTTTTGGACATTTATCCCAGTGAAATAAAACTTAAAAAAAAAAGTCCACAAAATATCCCATTCACAAATGCCCATTGCAGTTCTATGTGTAATAGGCAAACTGTAAACAACCCAATAGTCCCCCAGTGAGTGAATGGTAAGACAAACTGGAGTACATGTACACTGTGCAATACTACTGAGCAACCAAAAGAGACCGGAAAAGATGCACGTGATGCCTCGGTTGGCTCTTAAAGGCATTATTCCATCATGCTGTGTAGGAAAAAATAAAGTCAAATCATTGCACACAGTGTGATTCCATTAATATGACCTTTTTGAGAAGAAAATAATTATCTATATGGAAACCAGGTTAGTAGCTACTGAGAGCCAACTGAGAAGAGGGGGAGGTTTTGGAATCGTGGTGGTTCCATGAATCCCCATGTGATATTATACTCTGAGTGTGCACGGAGTCATTGAGGGAAACTGGGTGAAGGGTACACAGGACCTTTTGTGTACTAGGCTTTTCTGTGTGAATCAATAATATGTCAAAATGAAAATCACCCGCACACGCGCCCACACGCGTGCACACACAAACACAGTCCTGCAGCCCTGGGATGCGCGGCAGGGTTTGTTTAGAAAGAGAAGCGGTTGTCATCAGAACAACTCAAACAACCTCACGTGAAGCCGCAGGGAATTCACTAAGAGCATCTCCATCTTAAGATGTCACTGGGTGCCTGGTCTCTGCTGCACCCCAGCACATGACTTCAGCAGCCCGGGCCCCCCCCCAACCCCTGCCCCGGTGCTGGCTCTGCCCGGCTGCAGCCTTAGCTGTACCCTGGAGTACTTTCAACCCCAGCTGTCCCCTCCCACCACTTTCCCCTCTACCTTGGATTGCCAATCCCACTTCATGGTGACTAATCAGAGGAGGTCATCTTTCTGGCCAGGGCAGGCATGGACTTCAAAGTGGGCCAATCAGCCGGGCCTGGTGGTGCACACCTGTAATCCTGGCAGATCCGAGGCTGAGGCAGGAGGTACAAGAGTTCAAAGCCAGCCTCAGCAATTTAATGAGGCCCTTAGCAACTCAGCGAGACCCTGTATCTAAATAAAATGTTTTTAAAAGGGCTGGGGATGTGGCACAGTTGTTAAATCCTCTGGGTTCAATTCCAGGTACCAAAAAAAAACAAACAAACAAACAAAAAAAACCAACCAAACAAACAAACAAAAACCAAATTGGGCCAATCAAAATCCTCACAGAGGCTGCCTGGGGGCCTCTGCTGTTGTGGGCTCAGAGAGTCCCAGGGAAGAATTTGTGTGACGGAAAGCCATGCCAGTATGTCAGGTCTACGCCAGGCAAGGAAAGATGGCCTCTGAGGGTGTGGACCAACCAGGAAGGGGTAGGGTGTATATCCAAGCAACCACTTCTCAAGCACCCCTGCCTCTCAGACACCCACATTCTCTTCTGGAGAGAATGCATCCCCAGTTAGGCCAGCACCTGGGCCATGTGGCTCCTGCCAGCAAGGAACCCCCCCCCTCCGCCTGCCCCGTGCCTCAAATGGCCTCCAGGGCAGACCCAGCTCCCCCAGCAGGCAGTGTCAGAGCATCCTGCTTCATGGAAGCCCATCTGGGATCCCCCGTCACTCACCTGCTGTGTGGGTTGGGGAACCAGTTGGAGGCAGCGGGGGCACCAGGGCTTGGGGAAGAGAGTGAGGGTCCCCTTGGCAGGGAGGGCCCAAGCCTCAGTGGGCTGGAATGGGGTCTCCTGGGAAGCCGAGCAGGCACAGCCATGGCAGGACAAACCCTGAGCCAGACCAACCTCTTCCCGGGAACAAGCGGTTGGGTGGGAGCTGCAAAGCCAAGCTGAAGCCCAGCCTGCTGCACCCACCAGTGGGTCTAAGCTGTGCTCAGTGCCCAGAGCTCTCCCAGAAATGAAGCTGTTCCCGAGGGCGCCCAGGCCAGGTGAGTTCACTTCACCCCAACACAGACACAGTCTCTCCCCTCCCTCGCCTTCCACCCCACCCCCACCCAGCACCCTCCAAAGCACATCAAGCTGAGTCGAGCTGCCAGAGTGCTGTCTCTGTCCTCCCCTGGTCACCTCACCCTGCTGGCCCCAGGGCCCCACTTCTTTCTGCCCTGTCCCTGGCTCCCAGCCCCCTGCGGCCCTGGGCAGCCAGGCCCAGCCAAGACCAGGCTGTTTTGGAAAAGCGCTGGGAGGTGGCAGAATGTGCGGTCTCCGAGTTCCCTCCAAACTGGCGCCCCAATCCCTGGACAAACAGTGTCCGTGTTTGCCTGTCCACAGCGGCTTGTGTTCGCCTTCCAGGTCAGGAGATCCCAGGGGCTGGCAGCTGGCTGTAAAGGGGGGGGCATGCAGGCAGGCGGACGTCATTGACCCACCCGGCCCACGGGGGAATAGCAGGGCCAGACGGGCGATGACAGGGCCAGCCACTGACCTGCCATCCCACAGCAGGGTGGTCAGGCCAAGGGCAACCCAGGGCCATGCTTCCTTCACCTCCGCAGCCACACAGAACGTCCCACCAGGAGAGAGGGAATTTACACTCTGAGAGCCCACTACCTCCCCTGGCAGCCTTCCCCAGCCCTCTGGCCTCTCATGGCTGCTTCCCGCGGGGGCTGAGGCTTGTGGGAGAGTGCCCCTGGCCCCGTGGTATGGGAGGAATACTGCCCTCCCTCCAGTTTTGTGTGGCCTTAGGTTGTCGTGGTTGCTCCAAGACTTCTTTCATGGAAAATGGGGGAATTCCCCTTTTGTCCCCTACCCTGGGAAGGGGGGAGGGCTGGGGGGTTCAGTGATGATGGGCAAGGTGGAGTGGGAAGCTGGCGGAAAAGTAGGCTGTGGGGCAGCTAAACCTCCTGCCTGGTGGCATTGCCAGATGTCTGGGTGGCCAGGCTCTTTGACCCAGGTGGGGCGAGGCCCTGCATCCTGGGGTGTGCCTGGGCCAGGGTGCTCCCAGCTGAGATTGGGACTGACTAACTGTATTGAAAAGAAACGTTGCAGTTACAAAAAGCTTTTCTCAAAGTGGCTCAGGGGTGGGCCCTTCTCACCCCAGGCTGTGGAGAGAGGCCAGGGCGTGGCAGGGGCTAGAACCTGCCCGGACATCTGTGGTCCTTCTTGTTTCCTAATGTGCACAGTGGGGGCCTGGGCTCTGTCTCCTGTATCCCCACCATCACCACCCAAAGTCCAGGATCCTTAGAACACTGGTGGGCACTGTGTACCTCAGCACTAAGGGCTGTGTCCTTTGGTGGCCCTCACCTTGGGCCCTGTGACATGGCATGGAGGTGCTTTTCACAAAGTGCAATAAAAATGACAAATAGGCTTGTAGAATTCTACAACCTATGTCCCCTGAACGTGTTCTGCCCGTTAGAGAGCCTCAAAGCTCAGAGAGGTCCTGCAATACAAGAGCCTGCCTATCTTCTTTAGCCCATTTCCCAGGTATTTGATCAAGGGATCTATTTGATCCTGCAACAATCATAACACAGGCTTTCTGAAGTGCTGATATGGAGCCCAAAGCTCAAGTCTGGAGAATGGAATCCTGTTCCTCTGTTTGCCACATGGCTATGGACATCAGTGTCCTTGCTCAAACAAGATGAACTCCAAGGACAGGTCCACAGAGCCATGTCCAGCCCAGAGACACCTGGCCGTTCTAGGTCAGGAGAATGACCTCCTAGCTTTGCCATCCCCTCCCCAAAAAACCAACCAGAGACATCTTTTCCTCTCTAGGGGAACCTACTTCTCCCAAGACCCTGCCACAGACTTCTGTGCCCTACACGCAAGGAACAGGGGGCTGGCCTCCCAGAACAGAGGATCTAGAGAGGAACTTCCTGCCTAGTTGGACTGGGAGGCCCATTTCAGTGAGGCTAGAAGTCAGAGACCAGAGGCAAAGGAGACAAGGGTGAGTCCCCACGGTTTATTATGGAAGCCTATAAAAGAGCCACATTGAGTATTTCCAAAATCACAAAATGCACAACATTCATTTTTTTTAATATGCTACATGGAATATTATATACAGATTAAAACCACATGACGGCAAAACACGCACACGGCACCAGTTCCATATCCAAACAACACACACAAGTGCTTTCTCAATATTAAAACAATTGTGATAAAAACATATTAATATTTTGAACCATGTTTACAATAGAGAAAAATTCATATTTTACTAAATAACAAATATTTAACAGCAAAAACTTTATACTAAATATCTATTTTGAATTATAACAAAAATAGTACTTATAATAGTTTATAAAGACAGACACAAAATTATAACATTTACGAAAAAAAAAAAGTTTTGTGTATAAAATAATATTATAGCGATCTGGGCAGGGTCAGGATGGTGCCCAGAACACAAACGCCAGCGCCCAACATCGAAAGTGCTTCAATCTGCAAGCCTGTGGCAAGGAGAGTTTTGTGGGGTTTTGTCTTTTTAATGTCAAGTTACAATAGTTAGGAATGGTAAGTGAGAAAACATCACCCATCTAATGCTACCTCAATAAAACACACATACATACACAGGGGCACGGACACCCGGACACAGAGCTACAGAGGAGAGACGGAGACGTGGTGACAGGGGGCAACCTGTCCTGTGGGCCAGTCAAGAGCTTTCCTCCCTCCTCTGCCTGTTCCTTTGAGACCCAGTGGGGCAAACGATCCTTCCTTGCTTGCTTCCTCCCAGGGATCCCCCTCAGCATTTCCTTCTCCACCTCCTCCCAGGCTGGCCCCCCAAGGGAAGGCCACTGAGGCCTTCCAGAACCCTGCAGCCCCCTGCCCCTCGCCAGGGCCGGACTTGCACACTCCCAGACATTCAGTCTGAAACCATCGGTTCAGGGCGAGTGGGATCAGCTGGAAGGAAACTGAACCTTCCAGACAGTGGTCTCTTTTGTGGATAACAGATTCTGATGCACCATCAGAGAGCTCTTCTGCAAGCTCTGGTGAGTCTTTACACATTTTGGCCTGTTTTTTTTTTTTTAGAATTGGAAGAGGGGACTGAGGGATTTTGCTAAAAAAAAAAATCTCACCATCTCTGCCACTATGTCTGTCCCACACTGATTTTTTAGTAGTGAAAAAAAAAAAACATGAAACATTTGGGAATCGGCAATTATAGGACATTCTGTGTGGTGTGACCCCAACCCTGATCAGGATCCCTTTGGGGAGATGTGAGTGGGGTCTTTCGTGGGTCTGCCCACTAGACACCAAGAGCCACTGTCACTGAGCTGCTCAGCCTGGCAGTTGGGGGATCCTCATGTGCTACTTTCTTTTGGGTTGTTTTGTTTTTTGCACTAAAGAGGATTCATTGCTTTTATAACATCAAAAAGCAAAAGGAAAACACAGAAAGCAATGAAAATTCTGAAAACAGACAAATGTGCTTAGAGACTCACCAAAGGCCCTCAAAACCACTCCCAGGAGGCATCCCAATTGCCAATGCTCAAAACACCAGTGGCGGGAGCGACTCCTCCTCTATCCGGTCATCCCGACTGGCCCATCCACAACCAAATCCCTTCTGACAAATGGCACTTACCCTCCTCCTCAGCTCTGCTCAGCCTCCCCCCTGGGCCTCCAGGCCCCTCAAGAGCCTGAATCAGCTCTGGGGAAGTTTCTCCTCCTCCCCTCTTGCTTTTGCCTCCTCCTCCTCCCCACACCCCTGAGCTGGGCTTAAGCAGACAGTGGCTTGGCATAGAGGTGGAAGGGACTTCAAGGTCACCTTCCCAAGGGCTAAGGTCAAAGGGTAAGGGTTAAGGAAAGGAAGACGGAGGCCTCAAGCTCCGTCAGAAGAACCCGTATCCTGCCCCATACTCATTAGTGGAGTTGGGGGGCACTGGGGTGAACAGTGGCCAAGTAAGAGATTGTGGTAGCCTCCAAATCTACACGATCAGAACTTTTGACAGGACAGGAGGCGGCAATGGGCTAGTTCCCCATCTCTACCAGGTGACAACAGGCAGACACTGGATTTTAGCCGAGAGTGAGGCTCTGAAGTTAATTTGGAGCACAGAAGGCTGTTCAGCTCTTGGCTGGGGGAAAGGGTAGAGGAGCTGGGTTTGACTAAAGACCCCTTCCTCTTCATTCACAGAAGTCCTGAGGAGGACAGATGGCATGGAGGCTAGGTGGAGAAGATATTTGCTCCAGATATCAGTATGACCAAGATCAGTGAATAAATACAGACTCTGGAGGAGGGCAGGTATGAGCAAGGGATAAGCCCAGGGCCTCCGTTTGGTATGTAGAGCAGGGAGTGCCTGGCTCAGTGGGGTCCCGCCTGGGAGAAGGGTAGGGATGTCAGTGCACCTGCCCAGGGGCACCAGGGAGAATGCTGGGGATCAGGCCTGGGGCTCCTGTGCCCCAAGGCGAGAAGAGAACTAGTAGCAGCAACAGGTAATTTCAAATGTCCAAACTGGCAGGGCTGGGTAGGAGGTGCCCTCTAGGCTGGTGGCAACCCCTCCCAGCTCAGGTGCACTTGTGTTGGATTACCCAGGATGCTGTTCTTCGCCAGCCACAGCAGGAGGAGCACTGTCTGAGCAGTGGAGTGGGGTGCTGAAGAGAGCACAGGGCGGGGGCCTTTTTTCCTCCCTCCCCCAGCACAATCACCTGGCCGCCAACTAAAAGACAAAGGAGGGAACCAGTTCAGGTCACAGGTACACTGCAGCACAGCCAACTGACACTTAACACTGTAACAGGCATGCAGAGCCCAGCCAGGCCCTTTCCCAAGAGCTAAGCTGGTGGGAAGTGGGGGGACTCTGGAGAGAGCAGGAGCCAGGAGGGGAGCCGGGTCCTCTGAAAGAACGGGACCCTTTTGGCTTTCGGTAGGGTTTTCCAAGGAGAGGTGCCTGGGGGAGGACAAGTATGGGGGCCACTGGCCCTCCCAGGTTCCAGCCCCCTCCTACACACAGGTTTCTACTTCTGTCACCCCACCCCCTCTGCTGAGTTGGGTGGAGGTGCGCATGGGCCTGAGCTCTGCTAGACGGTGGCACTCAGCATAGCCTCCGTCTCGGGCAGAATCTTGTTCTGGTTGGAGTCCAGGCCAAAGAACTTGACACTGAGGCCATCCACGGGGTGCAGGACAGGGACTAAGGTGATGCGGGGGAAGGTCCGGGTGGCCAGCTCAAAGCGGCTGGTGCTGGCCAGCTCCACCGCCAGCACCTTCAGGAACAGCTTGGCCAGGTGCTTGCCCAGGCAGGTCCGGACCCCGCCACCAAATGGGAGGTAATGGAAGCGGCCATCCTTGTCCTCACTTCGCGCCTGACTGAAGCGGTCGGGGTCAAACACGTTCACGTCTTTGAACACAGGTGCCGTGTCATGGGTATCCCGGATGCTGTACATAACACTCCAGCCTTTGGGAATCTGGAAGCCCTGGAGCAAGATGGGGTCGGGGAGAGGGGTGTGAGCACCGGAGGAGGCCGAGGGAGGGCCCAGGAGTGCCCAGCTGCCTTTCCCCATCCCAGGTGCTCAAGACCTGCCTCTTCCTAGAGAAATCTCCCCCACCCCCGGGGCTCCCCAGGACTGGCCCGCTCAGCATGCGGGTCTACTCCCCTGTGTGTACACGCCACAGGCGGTTCCATGACACCAGGTTGGCTTCTCCCCACTCTGCATTTGGGGCTGTGTCTCTCCCCTGCCTGAAAGCTCCCTGAAATCAATCACTGTCTCCCCATCAGACTGAGGTACAGAGGGGTCCTTTCTTATGAGTCAGCCTGAATCCCAGCCATCACCCCGGGCCCAGCCTCACATCTAGCTCGAAGGTCTGGAGCACGGTGCGGTAGCCGCCAGAAATGGGCGTGAACAGACGCATGACCTCCTTGATGACACAGTCCAGGTAGCGCAGCCCGCTGAGCGTGTCCAGGCGCAGGGTGCCCTCACAGAGGCAGCCGCCACTGTGCAGGATGCCCTGGGCCCGCAGCTCCTCCCGCAGCTTCTCCAGGACGGCAGGGTGCTTCAGCAGCTGCATGATAAGTGAGGTACTGGCACTGGCCGTGGTGGCATAGGCCGCGAAGATCAGCTCCAGGGTCCCATCCTGCAGCAGCAGAGAGGAAAGGTGCTGTTGGCCATCTGGGACCAGCCAAGCAGGGCAGCCCCATTGTGCCAGGGTCCCCAGTACACAGGGTCATCTGCACTGGGCCCTGCACTGCTGCCCTGAGCCTCATATGCTGGAAACTTAGGACTGCCGTGGACACAGGGGTCACAGCTAGTTCTTGGCTGGGCAGGAGACACCCGGCTGCCACCCAGGGCAGAAACACTAGCCAGTTGAATCCTTAGGTTAGGGCCACTTTCCACTCACTGCTGGATTCCTGGGCCAGTAGCAACAGGCCTAGTCAGTGCTATGAGCTCACAGAAGAAGAGCCGGGCACCATGCACATGGCAGATAATGGGGTCCAAGCCCTGGCCTTCCTATTCCTGGCTCTGGCTCCTTCCTTCATCCCTGGAAGTGGGACACCTGTTAGTGGCCAGAAGGGCAGACAGGGTCTGGAGGCTGCCTGGGACCATATCCTTGAAGACCTGGAAGAGGACTACAGTAGGAAGACTGAGGGGAGGTGGCCCCAGAGGGGCTTCAGGGCCATGGGGCTCCACAGAAAAGTCCCCACAGGCCACTTCATTCTGAAGCCTGCATTTACAAATCTGGATGCTGGGCCCAGAGGGGTGGTGAAGGGGCCTGGGTCCTTTACTTGCCATGGCATGAAAACTTGTGAAATGGGAAAGTGATTGTGACCTCTTCCTTCCTCCTAAGGAAAAAGCTGGGGCAAGAACAGGGGATGAAAGAGCATGGGGAAGGGTGTCTGTGGCATGTGGCAAGTGAGCAGGTGAGCAGAGTCTGGGGACATTCCTCAGGTGGAACACCCCAGACAGTGCAGGGAAGCTGTGCACGGGGTCCAGAGTGAGCAGTTCAGGTGACTGCAGGCCAGCGAGGCTTAGGCAGGTGTAAAGGAAGAGAGCTCAAAGGGTCACCCACTGGAGAAGTCTTGGGGGTTGGAGGAGAGCCCAAGTAAGAACCAAATCTCCCCCAAGGCTGATGCTGGCCTCAAGCAAGTGGTTTCCTCTCTAGACCTGTGTTTCCTTTGGTGGCCATGAAATGAACTGAGATAATGAACTTGGTGCGGGGGAGGTTCTGTGGGGATAAGGTGTCATCCACAACCCACTGCCTAAGCACCAATTTCCAGCATCCTCTTAAAAAATGGTAGATGTGACTATGGGTACATCGGAGGTGTGCACAGCCCTGAGCCCTCTGCTGCTGTGGGCAGACAGGGTGGCCCCACTGTATCCTTCACAGCCAGGTGGGCAAGGACACAGCTCGGCTTCTTGTCCAGCACCTTCCAGCCCAGGTGCAACGGCAGCCACAGCTGCTCAGAACACATGTGCAGAGCCAGACCAGAACAGGAGGAAATGGCCAGGCGCCTTTCTACCCATTGCAGGGGAGGCCCCAGAACAGAGGACGGGCTGCAGGAGTCGCCCCACCCCACCTTCAGCTCCTGCATGGTCATCTCCTTCCCGTGCTCCTTGCTGCTCTCGATGAGGATGTCCAGGGCATCCGAGTAGTCCTTGCCCTGGGTGCACTGAAGCTTCTCCCTGATGGCCTTTTCCAGCCCCTTCTGTAGGATCTGCCGAGCCTGAATGCCCTGAGGGGGAAAGGGCCAGTCAGCCACAAGAAGGGCAGGGCCTCAGGACTGCCAGGGGAGGCTCCAGCCCACCCTCCCACTGACACCTCTCCCCTGAGTCTGGTGCCCCGTGCCCATCTCACAGTCACAGTGGTCCGTTTTCAAGGGTGGCCTTCCAGGCCCTGGGTGCTTACCCGCCGGTAGCCACTGAAGGGCAAGTCAACAGGCAGGGAGAAGACATTCTCTACAAATTGCTGGTAGACCTCAAAGAGGTGCCCAAGGTCCTCCTCAGGGATGCTGAAGCCCAGCAGCACCCGGATGGCCATGCGGAAGGTGAGCTTCTGCGCCTCCTGGTACACATTGATGGCCTCAGGCTGGCTGCTCCAGGCACGCAGCGTGTCCTGAATCACCAGCTGGATCTTGGGCAGGTAGCTCTCCAGGGCCTCATGGCTGAAGATCTTGGAGAAGATCTGGAGGGCAGAGAGGCAGGCAGTGAGCTTGGCCCCTAAGCTGACCAGCTTTCACTCTGCTAAGTGGAGGCACAGATCCCATGACCACAACCAGGGAACACCCCGTCCTCTCTCCCTCCTGCTGAGGCCCCAGGGGCCTCCAGACACAGGGCCCTTGTGGGGTCCCCCAATGTGAACCTCATTCTACTTCCCTTGACTGGGGGAGGGACAGGCAGGGGAGGACAAAATGAACACACAATTCATAAGCATTTTTACTCAAAGCCAGAAACTTCCACATAACTCGCAGGGTGACCTGGCTATCATCTCTTTCCTCAGCCCCCAGAAAAATACATGCTCCACACAATGGCAAAGCCTCGGGGACTTTGCAGTCCAGCTGCCAAAGAGTCTGGGGGCATGTGGCTGCTCCAGCCTTGGTGGGGCAAGCGGAGCTAGAGCAGGGAGGCTGTCTTCCATTGCAGGGGCCCATTCCCCAATTCCCAGAATTGAGTCACGAGTGAGTACCTGGACAGGGAAGAGGTAGGAGAGCAATCAACAGCTCTCCTACTCCCCTGATGGAAGGGCAAGTGGACCATAATTCTAGTATAAGCAGAACTTCCTGGGAACCAAAATTATTCCCACTTCCCATGCAACAACCACTGGGCAGGAATTCTAGGGTCTTTATTAATAGTTGTGCCATTAAAATGTCTTCGGTATGGCTGGGTCCAGAGGCAGAAATGAGGACAATGGCTTTCCACCCCAAAAGATCATAAAGACAAGCAGAAGCCCTTTTAATTCCCTGCACCTTCCAGGACCATCTTAAGTAGTCAAGGAGTCCCTGTTTCCACCCCCCTTGCCTTGAAGCCTCGTGATTGGCTCAGCAGCCCCCACACATACACTCACAGTTGCCCCAGGTATGCAGGAGAGGGAGGGTGTTAGTTTATTTACTGACAGCCTGTGGGTCTCACTTATAACCCCTCAGAGTCTAGAGCAGAAGCGGGTGCCTCCCACTGGAGCTTAGGGAAGGGTCATAGGTGAAGTCGGAGAGCAGAAGGGCAGTGCAAGGAAGGAGCCCCCATGGCCCCATGCAAACCACACACATGCGCACACCCTCCCCCCTGCCCCCCAAACACAACCACCGCACAAACTGTAAATGTGAGAATTTCCCCTGCAGTCAGCTTGAGAAGGAAAAGGTAACATTTTCCTGGCCTGGGCCCTGCATGGCTAATGGGAGGCTGGTTTGCAGGAATAACAGTGCTGGCCCTTCAGTGGCCCAGCCAGGCGAGCACAATAGCACTTTCATTCCGAAATTCCCGGTGGGCAGAGGGAGGGGGAGGGAGACCAGTGAGGGGCAGAGAGGCCCACACTGTTTGGGGCCACTCCTGCTACAAAGGGACAGCTGAAAAGTAGAAGGATGATAGGAGGTCCCCTTGGTCCGCTCAGGCCTATATGAGTCACTCACACCCTGCCCAGGTTCGGGGTCCCAGAGAATTTCCAGGGGTCCTGGAGGATTATGAATAAAAGCAGTGCTGTGTGCTCAGCCCTCACTATGGTGTCCTTAGGAGTCTGGAAAGGGGGTCCTGATGGGTGGGAGGGGGCTCTGCCCCAAGATCCCAACACTAGCTGACTAAGGACCCTTACAAAACAGCCAAGAAACTAGGGGGTGTGCAGAAAGTGCTGCACAGAAGTGAACAAGCTCGTTGGGAAATGAGACTGGGAGTCAGGACAACTTTGCAGTGACCAGGCCTCTGTAGGGAAGCTGGCAGTGGAGCAGGAGGGGACTGGAAGCCACAGTTTTCAGAGTTGATCAGACTAGGGATACTGTTATGGAGGGGATAAGGGTAGGGGATGGCCAGGGCCCCCATCACCCAAAAGACCTGGGCCCCAAAATGAGCATATGGAAGGGGGATATGGCAAAGGCTATACGCACCAGGACCAGCCAAAGTCAAAGCCAGCTAGGTCCCAGGATACAGTGAGGTGATGGGGAAAGAGACCAGGCACCAAGAGGCCTGAGCTGTAATCAGGGATCATCCACCAACTTACTATGTGACTGTGGCCAAGTCACCCTGTCCCAAATCTCAGTTTCCTCTCTATAAAGTGGTGAGGCTGAACCAAGTGACCTCTTCGCAACCCACAGAGCACCTGAACACTATAACCACTTGCCAAATAGATGCTAATCCCTGTAAGTAGCCCAAAACCCAACAATGCATAAGCCACCTGGAGAGTGCCTTCTAGGGCCCCATTCTCACATCCCACCTGAGCTACGGTGACCCAGGAGGAGCCATCCCAGAGTTTTCAGAGGAGATGGACGTGCCTCCCCTGCCCCTTGAGGAAGAGCCATACAGGACCACTGACAAGTCCTGTCTGTCCACTAGTTTACATTCCCTGCGCCCTCTAGTGATGGCCAGCTGAATCACACCTCCTCTGGCTTTGGAGCCCTGGAGGGCCCTGACAACCCAAGAAGACAGAGGACCCAGAGGGACCTGGGACTGAGCAAGGGACTCCAAGAAAGGGAGTCCACATTTGACCTAGATGTGGAAAGGGGTCCTGAGTAAGACCAGGAGCTCCCTGGTACCCTGTAGGCTCTGAGGTGGAGCCGCTGAAAAAAGAACTGAAGCCAGGTCCAGGGCTCTTGTCCAGACCAATCTCGGGCTTGCTAAGTGACAGCCAACAGGTTCCTGCTGCCCTGGGTCTTAGCTCTCCCACTGGTTTTATGAGGGGGCCATCCGGATGTTCCAAGGTCTTTTTCATACTCAGCTGTCCCGATTTTCCTTGGAGCCCCCTTGAGGTGGAGAAGTCACACAAAGGTGGGTGGCAGGCACCCCAGCCCTGGGCGGGCTTTGCTCAGAGGTCACCAAGTCCATGCCCCTCCTCCAGCCCAGCTGCTGCACAGGCATGGGGTCCTCCCAGGAACTGGGAAGACTCCAGGGTTTCATCCCTGGGTCTGTGCCCAGGGTGAACAACACAGCCACTTCCCAAAGCCAGAGCAGACCAGAAACCACCGCCCACCACAAAGGACGGGCGGAGGCGGAGGTGCCGCCAGGGCAGAGGGAGGCCTGGGCCCAGTTGGGGCGGGCTGGGTCTGAGGCTGCCGCCTGCTGGGGTCAAGACTCGGGCACACTGGGAAGGTGCCCAGGAGTGGCTCAATGTGAAGAGAGGAGGGTTCCGGCCCCCAGAGCCGACTGGCCTGACCACAGTCATCATCGGAGCCAGGCCTGCTTCGTTTCCCTCTGGGGCTTCCCTGGGAATTCCCAAAAATGAGCCAAGAATGCCGGACAAAGGTCACTGGGAACCAGCCCAGGTCCAGGCAGAGCTCTGCAGAGGGAGCTGCAGGTATGGACCACGCACCAGACTTGGCGTGGGGGGAGGGCACGGGCAGAGGGTCCCAGGAGACTTGGGAATGCTCATCCCTGTGTCCCTGTGGGAGCTGCGGGGACAGGGGCAGGAGGGAGGATGGGCTCCCACCTTAAGTCATATCCTTGGATAACCCTCAAACCTCGCCAGTGTCCCTAACAACACAATGAGTTCAAGAGCCCAAGTCCTTGCTCTCTCCCTCCCTCGGGAAGGGGAGCTAATTCCACAACAAGGGCCTGGGGCCCCACTGGAGCTTGATAAGGCTTCAATTCCCTGTAATTGTTCCTAGAAATGTCCTGACCATTCCCCTGCCGCCAGGTCTCTTCGCCCCTCCCGCTTCTCATCCAGTGCCCCTGGGAGGGGGATCTGTGAGACCCCACACCCCATCTGACCAGGTAACCTCTCTCTCATCTGCTGGCAGCTATAGATGCCTGGACAAACAGATGGGCAGATAAGAGCCGAAGAGGAAGCCCACTGCCCCAGCCAGTGACTCAGACTGGGAGGAATGGAAGCGGCTGCACAGGAGGGGTGGGGGCCCAGGCAAGCCACCTGGCCAAGCCACCAGAGCCAGGCCCATGGAGTGGAAAGAATAACAGAAGGCAGGCAGCCACCGAGGAAGCCATCCGTCCGCACAGGGGTGACGCCAAGGTGTGTACTTTATATCCAAGGAGGGGGACAAGAGAGGAGTCATCTCCCAGCTGCCTGCATTTCCACTGGGCTCAGACTTCACCCTGCACCCATCCCCATTCAGTACCTCTGGTTGGGAGGGGTGGGCCCAGACATCCCCCTCCCCAGCCTGCACATGTCCCTTCCCTGTGTCCATAGGAACAGAGTGCCTGTCCCCCATTGGACTCCAGCTCTGATGGTCTCACCCCACTGCCCTAATTCTTCAACACATACAACCAAGGTGGTGGGGGAGGGGAGGCAGCATTTGCAAGTACCTGCTGAGCCCCTAATCACAAAAGATGGCCCCTTGCTCTTCCTCCTTTCCAGCCACAACAAAATCCCCTTGAAAAGCTGAGACTCACAAGAAGGGCCTCCCAAGGTCACAGTGCAGGGCATGACTGGCCACACCCAGCAGGGACCCTGAAGCCCTGTGCCTCCCACCACTCCAGACCCCATCTACCAGCACTGATGGGCTCTGAAATTAGGAATCTGAAAGGATCCTCTGCGATGGACCCAGTCTATTCTAAGGGTAAGGCCCATGCTAAGGTTGTTTTGGGTTGTTGTCAGCATTTCTAAAGAAGTTCCTTCTTTTAGGCCTGGGGAGCCCAGGATGGATAGGGAGACTGACACAGGGGGCTCAGTGCCAGAACAGACCCCAGCCAAGGCCACATTTGTCTTCCAAGGCTGGGAGAGTGAGCAGACACATCAATCTGCACCATAGCCTTGTACTCCCCGCCCCTGAAAGAAGGACATAATGAGGAAAAACAGGAGGAGGCTGCCCCCACGCCCAGCCCGCCCACCTGCCCACTGCCTGGCACAAGGGAATGCAGAGGGAGGCACCCTGGTGGCTGACCATGAGCTTCCTCCCCCACTGACCTTCAGAGGGATCCGCTCCTGCCACCCGCCCATTCAGCAGCCCTATGCACCGGTACCACTGGTGCTACAGTAACTTTTGGGTGAAGGACTTTGGCTGGCAGAATAAAGGCTCTGTGCCAACACTAGGCAACTAGGGCACAGCTCCCAGTAGCTCTGCCGCCTGTCAGTGCCACCCGCCTTTCCACATAATCAGGTTGGACCTTCTGTTGAGACATTTGGATGTGACTGTGCAACCAGAGACTGTGCATTGGTACAAAGGCCTCACAAAGCCAGGTGTGGGCTGGCCTCCCCCAGAATCCTGCCATCCCAGGCCCTCCTGCTGGGGAAACTCCTAGGTAAACCCAGCAGAAACCCCAGGACATACTGGGTTTGTGAGAAGAGTGAATTGTCCCTGAACCTGACCTCCACCTGCATTCCAGGACAAGACCCAAAGGCCAGGTCAGTGAGGGATGGTGGATGGGTAGGAAGTGCTTCTTGATCTCTGCCTCCAAAGCCTGTTCCCCCACCTCAGCTTCAGGCACAGAAGGCTCTGTCGGCAGGGGCCTGAGTAGAAGGGACAAGGAGACTACTTCTGAGGTCCCCAGTCCAGGGGCTTCATGGCTAAATGTATCTTCTGAGATGTTCTCCAAGACTCCTATGGGTACCTCAGGACCACTCTCTGGGGTGCATTGAAGCTGCTAATTTCTTGGTGCAAAGAGACCCAGCCCTGTCATCAGAGGAAAAGAGAAGATGCCCAATCCTGTTGTGTGGCACCCAAACCCCACCCCCGAACTCCTTCTCCATGTCTCTGACAACCTTCTCACCCCCACATGTCCAACTAGACCCCATTTACCCTTCCTGGGCAATACCCCTCCCTACATACTCCATCAGGGATACTCCTGACCCTGAGTTGGGGAGGGGTGCCAAAGGAGGATGGAGGAAATTTGAAGTCTTAGCTGCACAGGCCTGACTTCTGTGGATGATACCATTAGACTAGGTAAGACTTTCTGGACTTTCTTCCTGGCAACCCTATCCCAGCTGGCCCCAGACCACCAGGGCAGCCAGGCCAAACACCTGGAGTGCAGTGATGGCAGTGAGGAGCCCCCTCCCTGCACATCTGGCCAGACCTCCCAGAGAAGGGGTGGGCCACCAGCCCCAGTGGAAACAGTGACGCTTCTAGATCCCTGCCAGCCTGGCCCCAGCACACCTGGGCCCCACTTCCTGCCCGTACATCTTAACCAGGCCAGGGTCCAGCCCAGCAACCCACTCTCCAGACAGGTCCCTAACTACTGCATGGGTTAGATATAGTAGTGTGAGTGGTATCCTGCAGCCCTACCCTGGCCATATGGTACTCTCCAGGCCTTGGGTCCCAAAGACTGGACAATCTTTCCAGGACAACATGGGTATTCAGAAAAGAAGTCCTCAGAGTACTCTTATCCTGTCTGTCAGAATCTCCTTCTTGAGGGCAAGGATCAAGTTTCCTGCTTCTCTGTACCTGACCCAAGGCTTTCTATGTGGTTCAGGAAACTCAGGATCATCGATCATGGAGATTTGGGGAAAGGATCCTTTTGTCTGGCTATGTTCTGCCACACTCCACATAGCAAACACACAACTAGTCCATTATGGCATTGTGGTTCTGAAGACTCAGATGAACTGGTTTCTAGTGATACTCTAAGAAGCTAAGGGATCAAGTGCTCAGAAGAGGGAGAATTTGGATCCCTCAGCCATAGTCATCAGTTTCTGGCCCCACCTCCAGCCCAATTCCCAGTCTTCCTATCCTGTGTATTCCTCTGGCACTTCATCTATGCTGTCCTCTTTCTTGTCCCCTTGCCTACAAACGGACAAAGTAGGCCAAAACCTGGGGTCTTTCCAGGTATGCCTTCTCCACCTAGCACTGGAGGTTCAAAGCCAAGTCAGACAGATAGAGGTGGGACTCCAAGGCAACAGGGCCATCAGAAAGCCTTGCTGTAACCCCTGGGGTCTCACACTGGGTCCTGATCAAGCCTCCTCCTTCTTCCCAGTAACCTAGCCCCACCTCAGCTTCCAGCAGCCCCAAATGGGCAGGACTGAGCAGGACTACTTGTGTGGCAGACCTTGCCCTGCTATTTCTTTGCTGCTTGACCTGGTTCACCTCCTGCTCTACCTAAGTCTCAGGGTCCCACTTTGCATCAAACCCCTACAAAGAGGAAATGAAGCAGACTTATATCTCAGACTTATTCCTGAGTCTCAGCTCTCTCCTCATTCTCTGGAATGGGCTTTTAGTGGAGACTCAGAAACTAAGGAGGAAAAAAAAATCACTGTCCACATTTGAAAAACCTGCATTTCTAAGCCTATAGCCCCCTTCCCCTCCCCAACACTCTCCAGAACACCTCAGAGCCCCCCTCCCAGAACCTCCCCACATTTGTCCCCAAGCTTCAGTTAACTGCTTCCAGCTCTGAGTAAAGCAGATGGGAGAGAGATGCCTTTGGGAGCCCCTTTCCAGATTCATAAATACACGCTTTACCGGGGGACTCTTGGGGTTACATGCACACCAGACTCCTCTGCTGGATTTTTCCTTCGGTTGTCTGCCACGGAGAATTACTCTTCACAGGCGGTTCAGAGAACATCAAATACTATGGGCTGTGTCTGCGAGTACAGCACAATTGCCCACATTCAGCGAGACCACCTCGCACACAGGCTGCTGGCGGTGGGGGTTGCCCCTCCCCTCTCCCGCGCTCCCCCACTCCTTCGGGAATGAGAGGCCGCCTCTTCCTTTCCTTTAGGTTCCAAACTTGGGTGATTCCTCTGACCCAATGGAAAAAACGGAGTGGGGGAGCCATGCAGCCTCCCTTTTGGCGGCTTCAAGCCGCAGGCCGGCGCCCCGCCCGCCCGCCGGCTCAGCTTACGGGTTACTGCAGTTCAAATAGCACGTGCCGCCCGCGCTCAGAGCCGCAGCCGCTGCGGTGGCCGCGCAGCTCTGGGAGGGGGCGGGGAGGCTTGCTCAGTGAGCGCTGGCTCTCCTCCTCTGCGCCTCTTTCAGTCGTTCGGGAAATCCACAGGATAAACACCCACTTTCTCTTCCTCTTTAAACTGGGAGTAGGGGCACTTTGATCCTCAGCCCGCTCCCAGGCTATTCTCCCACCCCTCTCCTTTCCCCTACGGTTAAAGGTGCGCTCAGGGGCCCAAAGCTCACAGTACCTCTCCCTGGCAAGGCCCGCTAACCGCTGCCCACATGTTGTCCCCAGCTCCCCCTGCACATCACACGCTTGCATCGACCTCAAGGCTACCTGTGGCTGGAGGGCCAGGTTTGATTTTTAGAATGATCAGTCCTTGCAATTCTCGGAGGAAAAGCGGAGAAAAGGAAAGCGCAGGCCAACTGTCCCGCCCCGCCCCCTTCTTTTTCTAGTTCTGTGGAGCACTGCTAGGATAGGCATTGGACTCCCTGATCTCAAACGTTCAAAGTTTGTCCAAACTGCCCTCAAACAAGCCCCCGTGGGCCTGGTGGTGCCCGCCGCGCAGTAGGCCAGCAAGAGAGTGGACCAGAAGAAGGCCTCCATAGGCCCTGGATTCAGGCTGAAAGCCGTCTAGGGAGAGAACTGCGGAGTCCTGAAGCATCATGCACAAAAGAAAGTGCAGATTTGAGTTGGGATGCTCCTAGGCTGGCTCCGTGAACTCCTGAGATGTAGACGAAAAGAATCAGAGCTCTTACCTTGCGCTTGTTGCGGTGAATGTCGCCAATGGAGTTGGCCACCGTGTTAGGGCCCAGCAGCATACGCGTGCTGCGCGGCCACTCGGTGCTCACGAGGTGGTGCTCTCCCATGAGGATCTTGCGTACGTTCTCTGCACCGGTCACCCGGATCAGCGGGCGCCCCAGCAAGTGTGTCTTGAACACGTTTCCATACTTCTCCCTTCGGGATGACTGGAAGCCCGAGCCCTGTGGGAGCCACACAAGAGACCTCTCTCAGGGCTCACAGGTCTGCGAGGCCGGCCAAGGGCAGCTGATCCCACTCCCCCCAACTCCCCCATCCCCAACCCCCCAACTCTCCCAACCCCCCCACCCCATACACACACACAGACACGCACGCAGGTTTTATTTTTCATAGCGTGCACAGAACTGGGAAGTAGGGCCTAGAGTATAATAAATAATGCGAGGAGGCGGGAGGCCCAGGAGCACCCCCGGGACGCTGTTTTTTAGTAATGACTTTAGGGAGGGAAAAGGTATCCCGGATGGCTGGACCTGAAGCTAAAGCCTCCGCCCCCCACTCCTCAATCCTCCGCCCCACCACCACCCCCGCCACTCCGCGCTCGGGAGCCTCTCGGAATAAATATTTCCAGGCTCCGGGCCACGAGCTGGCGAGACCCCGCGGGGTGGCCGCAGGCCAAAGATTATTTATAGCGGTGAGCGGTCGGTGCCCGGAGGCAGTCACTAGAGACTGGGATTGGAGTTTCCGCTGTTCTCCGGTGTGGCCCGCGCAGGGACCCTGCAGCCCTCCGCGGGCTCTTCAGGGTGGAGTTATGGGCCGTGAGCCGCGATTTTCCTAAAGCATTTTGCCCTGGAAATAACTGAGACGGACTTTCGTCGCCGCCCTGGAGTTTGGAAAGGGAGAGCGGCGGAAGGCGCTTCCCGCTGGGCGGGGTGGGACCGGGCGGGGCGACCCGGGCAGGTAACCGGATCCCGACGGCGGCGGCTGTGGCGCGAGCCGAGGATTGCGGGGCCCCGGTCCGGGACCAGCGCTCGAAAGAGCTGGCGGAGCCCGCCGCGCGCGGGTACCGGAAACCTAGGGGACCTCACAGGGGCGGGGGCAGGGGCGTCTCGCTCACCTTTGACGTCGGCGCTCGCCACCACAGCCCAAATTAACCCTTCTCCTGCCTGGGCAGCTCCGGGTGAAAAGGGGAGGGGCGCTACCTGTCCAGCCTCTCCTCCAGCCCGGTAACAGACTTATAGACCCACCGGCTCATTCTTCCCCGACGGGACAACTTGGCTACCCCTTTCCCGGGTTGGTCCCCCTCCTCATTTTCCTTCCTTCCAAGGAAAGCTATTCTCCAGCTAGACGTGTACACACGTTAGCGCAGCGAAAAGTGACTCTGCAGAACTCGGATCCCTAATCACTTTTCCACATGCGCCTCCAGCCCCAGCGCGCGACAGGGAGCTAGTCGGCAGCTCCTGAGCTGCCAAGAAGGGGGCCCGGCCGCGGGGGACGCTGTCCTGCTCCCAGGCTGGAGGGTCGAGAGAACCAACCCCCAACACACACACACACACACACACACACACACACACACACACACACCGTGACGCCTTTGTAGACGGCCTCTACCCCTTTAAGAAAAATCAAGGCGGAGGTAGGGTGCGACAGAGGAGGGGATGAAGAGCGGGGTTCCCTTCCTCCGTCTGCTATTCCGAATCCCTTGCTCGGTCTGACTCTCCGTCTCTCCTTCTTCTATTTTTCTTTTCTTTTGACACAAAAGTTGGGCTGTGAATATTTCGAGGTCGCCCGCCGCCTCGCCCCCACCCCCCGCCTCTGATCTGCCTAACTATAATTAAAGTGCGTTTTTTTGTGGCATTAATAAAGAGTTATTTGTCCGCCGTTTCCACGGTCTTCACAAAGAGGACTTTCATAGGGGCGGCCGCTCGGGCCGCGAGTCCAATTTATACAAAAATGTTGTATTTTTAGCCCTGGGCTCTGTTTAGATGGCGCTCGGTGGAAAAGGAGAGCCCTTGGAGGTCCCCCCGTAAAATCTGATAAATGACTCCGAAAAAACGCTGGGATTCAGAGGGCTCCCATTAACCCCTTCAGCACCTCCCAACACGCACCCCTTTATTCCTCACCCCACGGGATCTAGGGCCCTGGGACGCATGGATGGTGAGGCGCAGGTCCTTCTCCCCAACTCTGTGCGGGTTGGACGCATATCCCAAGGGCCTTTGTAGGATTCAGGGGGGGAAAAAGGTCAAGGGGACACCACGCCCGGGGTGGTTGGGGAGGGGGTCAGTAAACGAGATGGAGGAGGGACAGCAACATACGGCTGATTCCACAAATTGGATCTAACAAGGAGGAAGCCATTGCCCAAGTGAATTATTTTATTTTCTAAATTCTCGGCCAAAAGCCTAGACCACCGCCGCAGTTAACCCTTTAAGTGTGGTCCTAAGGGGGAAGTTCTGGGGATTTCTTATGGGAGACAATCTGATTGGCTCAAGTGAACCCCACCCCATTGGACGGACATTCCTCCCCCAAATAAGAGTGGGACCAACTTTGCGATATCCAGAGACCACAGGGTAAAGGAACCTCTCCCCCGCCTGTCTCCACTAACGCTCTGCTGTCACTTGGTTCAGAGCGTGCAGAGTGTGTATATATATGTGTGTGCGCGCGCGCGTGCGAAAATTACACGCGTCTGTTAATGTCAAGCCAAGCTTTCGCACGTCTAAACCTACAGGTCCCCGCGCTCACCTTCAGCTTCATCTTCCCTGCGCCAGGGTTGTCTGTTTCAGGATTCCAGGATTCCCCTAAGGCCCATTAGCACCCAGTGGACAAACATGGGTACATACGTATACTCAAACACCCCTCCAGCGGATATCTCAGAGGTGTACCCCCGCCCCTCCCCCCCCAAAAAAAAACCCTGGTGTGTATCAAATTGCAAAACCGATTGTCTGGCATTTGACAAGGTTAACTCCAGGTTAATCTCTCCATTACCTACCTGGGTCTGGTCTTCGACGCTCCCCACCCCAATTATCACCACCAGAGCGGGGACTGTGTAGCCTCTAAGAGCAAACTCTCCCACTCACTTCTCCCAAGTTTCTTTCTCCTGCTGAACTGTCCACACCCAATAAGTAAATAGACCCTTTTCCCCGAAAGTCGAGAGCCCTTGAGACTGTAGCCTCTCGTTTTTCTTGGGTTACCTTCTTCTTCTCCCACCACAAAACACACACAGTAGCGAGGACCAAGAACTACCTGGCTAAGCGGCAGGAACACAGCCCGGGTCTAAGAGGGCAATTCAAGATGCTATGTTCCCCTCCTCCTCTCTGGACTCAAGTTTTTGGTTCCCAGCTACACTGTTAACACCCAGAACGGCTGACGCCGACCGGGACCTGGAGCGCAATGAAGAGGCGAAAGCGGCTCACGTCTGTCTAGACGCCCCTTCGAACGCGCGCTGAGCGCGGAGTCTCCAGGCCTCTCCACGCGCCCCTGCTCGGTCGCCAGCAACAGAGGCAGGTCGGTCCTGGGAGCCACGTCGGGTCCTGGAACCCTTTTTATCAGTCCTCCGAACCAGCGCACCGGGCGCCAAAGGTCTCGGAGCCACGCCGCTGGCGGGCAGGGAAAACCCGGGAGGCTCAGGCTGAGAGAAGGGAAGGGGCGGGGCGGAGACCTGTGCCTTCAAACTCCCGTTCCCCGTGGCCTGCCCGCGGCTAGGTCGGTCCCGCGCTCGCAGCAAGCGGACCCCGTAGAGCAGCAGAGCGAGTGCGCCCTTACCTGTAACAGCCAGTGGCCGGTCTCTCCGATGAGCGGGAAGCCCATGGAGCCCTTGGGGATGGGCAGCTTGCAGCTCTTGTCGCGGGTAGCAGCCCAGCGCAGCTGCCACAGCTGCTGCGACACGGCCAGCAGCAGCGTCACGGACACCAGGCACGCGGCGAGGGTGGCCAGCGCCGACACCAGCTCCAAGCCCTCAAAGAGCATGTTGGCGGCCGCTCGGGGGATTGGCTGTGCCGGCCGCGACGGGGGAGGGGAGGGCCTGACCGGAGCGGCGGGGGAGGGGAGGCTGCGGCCGGGGGTCCTGGCACCTCCAGCCGAAACAGAGACAGAGGGAAGGGGAGTGGAGGCTGCAAGGGGAGCGGAGAGAGGTGGGGTGGGGGGGGGAAGATTGCCTAAAAGAAGAGAGGAGACACGAGGCGACTCGGGGTGTAACTTTGTTTGTTTGTTTGTTTGTTTGTTCCTTTACAGCGGGCTTAGGGGCTGCTCAAGGGGTGGTGAGATGAAGCCGTGAGTCAAGCTGGTGGATTTGATCTCTCCGCAACCATCACACTCGGAAAACTTTGGAAAACTTTATCCAGCGGGAGCCTCTCTTAAGCCCCTTCCCCTGCTCGGGAAAAAAAAAAAGAAGAAGAAGGGGAACAGAGAGCTAGCGGAAATGCGATCGATTTGTCAAAAGTATTCAAAAAATTCCTAGGTGAAAAGAAAAAATTCTGAATTCAAAAATTCCAACGAACCCAGAAACTCTGGGGTCGAGGGAGAAAGCTCCCCAGCTGAGGCGAGTGGAGAGGCCGGAGCCCAGCGTCCCTGGGCTGCCTCGGCGACGCGCCGGAGCCCGGGAACCGCCGCGGCACCCCGAGGCGGGCGCAGAGGGCGAAGCAGCGAGGCGGGCGCAGCGGCCCGAGCGCGGGTGCGGAGCCGGCGAGCCGCAACCGGGACGGGCCGCAGCCGGCGACAGAGCCCCGGGCGGGCGCTGGGGCGGCGGCGACGGCTGGCGGGCGGGAGGGGTGAGGCGGGGTGGGGTTGGGGGAGGAGGTGGAAAACCCGAGCTGGGCTATTGTATCAATTAAGAAAAGGCAGTCCGTCCGGGGACGCAGTCTCTCGGCTCTGGAGTTGCTGCTGAGGGAAGAAAGGGGGAAAAAAGAAAGGAAGGCAAAAGGAATGAAAGAGGAGGGAAAGCAGAAAGCAGGATTTCAGGGCTGATGGTTTTAAAAGCGTCTCTCAATGTGAATTTGAGGCCAAAGCGAGGCGATGCGTGTGTTTATATAGAGGCGGGAGGCTGCGCCCGCCGTGGGCACTCCGCCAGCACCCCCCCTCCCGCGCGCTCACAAAGCCGGAGGCGTGGTGAGAGGCCGGGCCCGCGGCCGGAGCGTGTGAGCGCCCGCCGGCCTCCCGCCCCGCCCCGCAGCCCGCCGCCAGCCGCCCGCCGCCCGCCGTCCGCGCAGGACCCACTTGTAGCAGCCGCAGGATCAAACTCAGTTCACCTCTCGCCTTCTCTTCCTTCTCGCAGCGTTTCGCTTAGCCGGGCACCTACAGACGGACGAGATGAGACACGCGCGCGCGCGCGCACACACTCACACGCACACATACACACACACACTCACGGTGCGCACTCACTTAGTGCCCGCTTGGCTGCTAGGCTACTTCCCTCCCACTTTTCCTCCCTCCCGGGTCCCCGGCCCCCTCCTGCTTCAGGCAGTAGTCCCGCGTGCGCCGTAGCCCCAGCACCGGAGGTCCCGGCCAGGTTACCCTTCGACTGGAGGGCGCCAGAAGTCCCAGAACCCGTGTCCAGGGTCCCACGCTCCTCTCCTGCGGGACCTCCCCGGCTCCTGCTTCCTAGGACCCCTGACTTGGCACTCTTAATTGTCTCCAGCCCGGGACCCCATGCCTGATCCCTACATCCCCAAACCTCAGATGCCAAGGTCCCCCTTCCCTCAGAAGTCTATTATACTACAGAATTTGAAGGTTTCCTTGACCCCTTGAGCGTTCAGGGATCCTGACGCTGCAGCCCTTCCCTCCAACACCTCCGAGCTACATACATACACACACACACACACACACACACACACACCCATACACACACACCCATACACACACTTCGTGGTTCCTTCCACTGCTGGCAGCATCAGAGGAACCCCAATGCTGATCCCAATGAATGTCTCTTGCCAGGGACAAATAAAGCGGCCCGGCACCAGGAGGCGGGAGGAGTTCGGTACCGACATTCAGTGATATAAATAAGTAAATAAACAAGCCGGGTGAGCGCGGCCACCTTCTCAGCTCCAGCCGCAGAGGGCCTGGTGCGCGTGCCTGTGTGAGGTGTGCGTGTGGCCCGTGGCCGCACCTGTGTGTGCGGGCGACTGTGTCCACCCTGCGTCGGCCCCACGTCGGTGGAGCAATGTGGTGTGTGTGCAGGTTTGTTCTCTCTGGTACTGTATGTTTGTCTCTGCCTCCATCCATCTATCCGTCAGCTGGCCTCTCCTCCTGAGAGCCTACGATGGAACTCTGCACACCAATCCCGACATCTGGCTAGTGACTGACTCTCCCTCTCGCGCGCGTCCTGTTTCCCTTAGCCCCTGTGTCTCTGTTGTTCACTCCCAGAGAAAGACTAGACATCCCACCTTTAGTTTAGGGTACTGTGCATGTAAACCAATTAGCCTCCCTTTTTAACACCTCTCTGCACCCAGGACTTATTCTTCTTTAGAATTCCCTAGGAAAGAATGTGCATGAGCGTCTAAAATGAGCGCAAATGTGTTGTCCCTCCCAGAGTGAGCGCTTCAGAGGTTGATGCTGCCAGAAGAGATCCTGGAGCAGGGCTCTTGCTACAAGCGCTGGGTCAACTCGGCTCTCACTCTCTGCCCTGGAACCCCACCTGGTGGACAGTTACAGTACTACAGATTCAGAGGAAGCAATTCCCGCTTCCCCTTTCCTGAACTGCCTTTCCTTGGGAGAGATCAGCTCCCACGGACCTGTGTGTAGGCTCCAAAAGAGCTCCCGCCTCAGTGTCCTCAGACTGCTTTCCCCACCCCTAGGCCGTTAGGGGCCCGGACACTCACAAAGTCCTTGTCAGCATCACTGTGGCCCCAGAGACAGAGAGCTAGAGAGCTAGGGCTAGAGAGCTAGAGAAGGTTCTAGCTAATTGACCTAATTGAAACCATCGTTCTGCTCAAATCCCAAGGAGTACTCACTTAGGAAAAAAGAAAAGGAAAGCCCTGGTACCCCAATTCTGTAAGGCTTCCTGGAGGCATGTAGAGAGTGCCAGGATTGTGGAATAGGCTCAAGAGGGTGACTAGGTCAGAGCAAGGCCAGCCACCATCTTTGCCAGTGCGATCTCATCGAAGAATATTCTCTCATCAGCCTCAGGTGGACTTCTGATATGCCCTGATCCAGTCCTCAGTCTGATCCAAACCCTGCCCTGAACCTAAAACAGACCCCCTGAGCCAAATCCTAGACTGACCCTTAATCAGGGCAACCCAGATGTAATGAAGCCAGATTCAACAGTTCTATCCCATTTCCTGTCATAGAAAGAAGCTGGGATAAAATGGAGCTGAGGGAGATTGTTGAAGTCCTGCCCTCTGGAAGAACCTTAAGCATCCAGATTCCTGGCACTAGCCTAAGGTGGTGAGATGGGCAAGATGACCCTGGGGAACTCTCAGTGGAGATAGCCATCTCCAAACAGCTGGACCTGAACACAGCCCTACAGAGAGATACAAACATGCACAGGCAGATATGGAGCACACACAAAGGCACATACACACACAGGATCCTTGTCCACCGAGCCACAAAACACCTACTTCCCTGCCACCAACCCAAGAGTCCATAAGAGGTGTCCACTTTGCCAGGATCAAAGTCCCACAAGTCGCAACCGCCCATGGCCTCCCTCCATTCCCTTACTCCCATCCAGACTTGTTTACAGACTCTAACAACTCCCAGGATTGGCTTTTGTGAACTTTCTTTTGCCATCCATCATCTGGCCTCTCTTCCTGTTCAGGTATGGAGAAGGAGTTGGGAGGGGGCATGGGGTATCATTTTTGAGTCTTTCTTTTGCGCAACTGCCAATTGGGGTCCTAGGGAATATCCACAGGGACTTGCAGCCCCCAGCAATAGTTGCTGCATGACCTAATTGAAACCATCGTTCTGCTCAAATCCCAAGGAGTACTCACTTAGGAAAAAAGAAAAGGAAAGCCCTGGTACCCCAATTCTGTAAGGCTTCCTGGAGGCATGTAGAGAGTGCCAGGATTTTGGAGTAGGCTCAAGAGGGTGACTAGGTCAGAGCAAGGCCAGCCACCATCTTTGCCAGTTCCATCTCATTGAAGAATATTCTTTCATCAGCCTCAGGTGGACTTCTGATATGCCCTGATCCAGTCCTCAGTCTGATCCAAACCCTGCCCTGAACCTAAAACAGACCCCTTGAGCCAAATCCTAGACTGACCCTTAATCCTCATCACAGATTGACCCTGTCCTTAACTCCAGACCAAATCCCAGTACTAACAAGTCCACTCAGGCACACCCGTGGTCCTAGAGTATACCCAGTCCCTCATGGACTATCCTGAACTGGGGTTTAGCTCAATCCATGGGGCTCTGGGAGAAGGAATGGGCTCTAGTTCAGATTTTTTTTTCTTTTATTTTGGCCTCAGAATGACCTGCCTGCTCTCCAGAAAGCATCCCTCTCCCCCTGGCCAGCATAGCTAATATCACAGGAACTCATTTTCACCCCCACCCCATAGCCTTTCAATGGCCCAGGGCACACTCCGGGGCTTCAGCTATTGCCCGCAGTGCTATGAAGCCTTGGGTCAGCGCTCAACTCCCTAGCGTCCCTGTAGCCCTTCAGGCACTCTGAAGTCAGAGCAGACTAGGAGATCAGTCAGGAGTGCTGCTTCAAGTCTGGATAAAATTTGTAAAGCTTGGCAGAAGGGACTGGGAGGATGTGGAGGACGGGCCTCGACACCCTTGGAATATGCAGATAATGAGCAGAGCACTCCACACAGGAGCAAGTCTGCTTGAATTCCCACTTCTCACTGTGGCACAAAGCTGCCCAGCGGTGCTATTTGTCCTAGACCTTCTATGCTCAAAGGAACAAAGCCCTTGCCCCATCCAAGTCCCTTGTGCAGTCATGTGCAGTCATATAGCCAACAAACCTCTTCCACAGTTATTATTTAATGTCATCTCCACCCAGCACATCAGATTTCCATATTACTTCCTGCATTGATGAAAAAATGGGCCGAGTCCCACCTCTGTATCCCCATTGCTTTGTCCTAGTCCCTCTCCCAGCAACCAGAACACAACCCTGTGAGCCGTGAGACCCTGCTCCACATGGTGACTCCGACTCCTCCTTTGTTTGGTGTCCATGCTTCTGACGACTACAACCGACAACAAAGGGAGCTGTCAGTTTTACATTCAATTTTGCATCTGGCTCCAAATTTTTTTTTTCAATTGATGCTTATTCTCTTTTCCTAAAAACACCTCTCATTCCTCCAACTAGATCCAAATAGGACAAGTCCAGGATAAAGGCAGGGGTGGCCTGAGTGTCCAGATAAAAGAGACTAGGTGACAGGAGGTAGGGGTGTGTGCTCAGCAGCCAACAGATTTTGCACAGGGTCTCCCAACTGAGCTGTAAGCAGTCTGGCTCAAGCGACAAAGCTCGAGATTCTACCTCAGAGACCTCTCTGCCGTTAGCCCTGTTCTGCTTCACTGGCACCCGGAAGCCTTGGAAAACTCAACTCTTAGTGACTTCTCACCCTCTCCAGGGCCTCAGGCTGGTCCCATTCCATTCCAAGGTACCCTTGATCCCTTTGGACAGTAGGTTCTGCCTAGAATCTTCTCTAGAGCATAAACAGAAACCCCTTTGGCTCCAGATCCTGGCTTGTGGTCCCTGATACTTATCCTGGGGCCTGTTTGCCTACCTTCTCCCACTCCATGCCCTCCCTCCAGAACAGGCGCCACAAGGTTGGCAGTAGCAAGTTGTCCTTACCCGATTCTCAAGGACAGTTTAGAGGACACTACAGACTGTGCTCTGGCTATTCTGAGAGGGGCTGGACCCCTGCTGTCCAGTCTGGATGGGGGTGGAGGCATGCGGCAGCACACTTAACCCAACTCCACTTGGAAATCAACACGGTGCCACAGACTCTGCCTTTCTACAGCCTACAGGAGCTGAGCTCTCTTCCCCTAACCCCCACCCAGGCTCTGAGGCTGTTTAGAGATTTCACTGACCACTTCCACACCACTGCCTGCCAGAAACCAACCGTACCCACCCACATCTTTGGAGATACCATTCTGCGCTTTGCAATGCTACTAAATCCAAAGCTGGATTCTGTATTCTGTGTATTTATTTCTTAGAGACTATTTTTTTTTTTTTTTGTCCTTTAGTAAGACTTACTTCTACCCCACACCCAGGTATCTTCAGATTTCTTTTTCCCTTGGTTTCAATAGATAACAACCCCTATTCAAGTGATTGTACCTGCAGATGCAGGCATGGCCCAACTCCTCACTCCCAGCCCCTCAGAAAGAACCCACTAGGGGATAGCCCCTCACTTGCTCCGCTGCAGCCCTCTGGGAAGGGGGTGATCTTTGGGAAAAAACTTTGTTTTCTCCTTTGCTTAAACAAGGAGCAAGTCTCACTCCACACCTCATCTCAGAAATCTCAGCTTCAGACATGCCACAGAAGAATTTTTTTTTCAAGAAGGAAATATCCCATCCTCCCCTGTCAAAGCCCCCCATATCCAGTCCTTCTCCTCCCGTCCCACACCCAACCCCACCCAAAGCAACCCAAAGGGACTTGCCTATGGAAGGGCCGAGGAACGCAGCTGACAGCTGTGTCCAAATCAGCACTGCTTGGAAAAGAGTAGCCTGCCCGGTGGGGACAGGACACCGGCAGTGCCCCAAGTTGGCTGTGGCTGGCAGGGATACTGCCGCAGCGATGGCGTTCCCTCAGGCCCAGGGAGCCAAGAGCCCTTTATAGCCTGAAACCTGCCCTGGCACCGCCCACTGGGCGGCTGCAACAAGGGCCTGCAACTAGGGGAGTCGCTAGGAGCTGGGAGGGCATCCGTCCCAGGACCCCAGGGCCAGGCCCCCACACACAAGAATCTGGGATTCAACCTCCTCCCACCCCAGGCAACTCTATGTCCTGGTATGTGAGTGAGCCTGTGTGTGTGCATGTGCGTGTGTGTGTGCGCGCGCGTGCGCTCGTGCTTAAACGTCCATTCAAAGACCTCAGATCTTTTTCCCTCATCCTCTTTCTCTGGCAGTAACAGTTTTTGAAAGGATGGGGAGAGCAGTGTGTTTCTGCTCAGTTTATCAAATTACACTCAGTGACAAAGGACTGAAGTGCATTTTCTTGAAGGCTTGACAATTGGGATCCAGGAAGAAAAAAGAAAGGCACGACAGAGAACCCAGGGCTTTTGTGGAAGGTAAAACACCGATGTGAAAGGCAGGGGATGTGGCTGGTGGCTGTAAGCGAATTTGCCTTCATGTTGCTTAGTGTTAAAAACTGCTTCCCCCACCCTCCACCCAGGCTGCAAAAATCCCGAGGATCCCAGAAATTGCAAGATTGTTGATTTTTTTTTTTAAAGAAACACTGAATTAGACAAGCTGAAGAGCAGCCTTCTCCCTCCAGGGCTCCCAGGGTCCCCCAGTCCCCTTCTCAGTCCCCCATACTGGAGAAACCTCCTCAAATAGGTCATTCAGCGGTACAGAGTCCTCTGGACCCCATTACAGCTTGTCCAACCAACTTCTCCTTAGGTGTACAGTTGGGCAGAATGGAGTGGGCTTCTCTCTGCGTTCTATCCTGCACTGGAACTCTGAGGATTATATTAGATGGAGAAGGGTGGGTGGTGGGACAGGCTGGGGCCTGCTGCTAGTCTCAAGGGCTTCCATTGTTTGGGGGTCAGAGGATAGGGTAGCAACCTAAGTCACCAGCCTCTGATGCAGAAGAAAAAGCCTGGAAGGAAATATATTCCTTCATCCAGAGCCTGGAGACATTGTCAGCAACCAGTCCACCCTGCCTCCCCATTCCACTGGCTTTTCAGGTGCCAGCCAACTGGCCTGCAAGCCTCACCCACAGCTAGCCTGAGAATGTAGACGGCAGGGTTCTACACCTTAAGCCCCAAATGCTACCAGGCTATATCCTATTGCCTATGACCTTGAATCCTGCAGACTACCTCTCAGAAGGAGATAGGGAAACAGAGTCCAGAGGTGGTGTGGTTGCCCACCCAAGCATACCCTACCTTCCCTATCATACCCCACCCCAGCTCCAAGCTCACCTGAATCTCTAATGCTATAGCTTTAGCTAGTTTGCTCCCCAGATGTGGTTGTGCTGGCCAAAGAAGATCCATTCCCAGGAAGAGCCCTCTTCATACTGTTAGGATGACCAAGGCTATTCTGATGCACACCTGTGATCCCTCCAGGCTATTACCTGGTCCCCACTCTGCAGGCCCCAAGAGGCTCTGGGGGACTCCAGCCCATCTAGCACATTCTCTCCAGCAGCATTCCCACCAAAACTCTATGATTCCTCTTTGGGGGTGGGTACTGGGGGTTAAACCTAGGGTCAATTTACTGCTGAGCAACATCCCCAGTCCTTTTTATTTTTATTTTTTTAGTTTTGAGACTGTCTCGCTAAGATGCTTAGAGCCTTACTAAGTTGCTGAGGCTTGCCTGAAACTTGCAGTCCTCCTGTCTCAGCCTCCCAAGCTGCTGAGATGCTTCATCTTTAACTCAGCATCCATACACACTCCCATATCCCCCACCACTGAGACAGAATTGCAGCCCTGAAACACTTCTATGCAGAGTGTGGAGCACCTCAGATGCTCTTTTTATATTTTCCCTCCCTGGGTTTCATTCTGTCCTCACTGTCCTGTTATTTTAAATCCATTAATTTTCATACTTGCAAATAGGCTATGTATCTTGGTAGCTGAGAATAAGGGCTCAGGAGTCATTTAGAACCAGTCTCAATATCTGCTCTGCCATTTACTAGCTTGAGAAATAAACTTCACCTGCCTGGACCTCAGGCTGTGAAGAAGATGAGGGCTGAGGCAAGGAAGCCTGCAGGGAGACTATGGTGATCACTCAGGTAATAATCATCCATAATCATCATCGTTGTCACCGTGGTAACAATAATGATAACAATAACAAATTACTACTAGCCAACACCCTTCTGCACTTGCCCTGGTGCCAGGCACTTTATAAAGCACTTCACACACATTGTTTCATGTAACCCTCTTGGCAAGCCCAGGAGGTACCTTTGATCACCCTCACTCTACAGAGAAGGAATCTGAGTGACTCCAGTTGCACTCTGCAGGTGAAATGTAATCTCAAAACTCAAACCTGGGAATCTGGATTGGAGTCTGAGCCCATAATCCAGCACACTAAAGGCCAAGCTGAGTTAGAAGCAATGTTGGGAAAAAAGTGCCCAGAGTTCAGAAGTATTTGAAGGTGGAATCAAAAGATGTACGCATTGGGCAACTGCAGTTGGACGCACTGGGGGATTGGCAATGGGGTTCCAGTTGGGGAACTGGGTGCCTGGTGACAAGATAGCATGAACTATGGAAACTCAAGAGAACAACAAGGCTTGGGAGGAAAGACTGTGAGTTGGGATTGAGCCATGGCAGGCTCTAGGTGCTGCAGGGTATCTTGGTGGAACTGTCTGGATATGAGGTGGAAGAAGGATCTGGGCTGGAGAGAGACATTTAGACCTCATCCCCATTCAGATGCCAGGGGAAAAAAGGGGAGGGGCGAAGCCCGCACAGAAGAAGCAGGCCTAAGAGAGTGTCCCAAGGAACAGTCACATTTAATGCAGAGGAAAGAGTTTTGAAAAGAGGACCCTCTTTGCCCCAAACATGCACTTAGAACAATCGAAACTGAATACCCCTTTGATTTCCCTTAGCACTTGAGTTCTTGGAGATGAGTAATCTCAGCCCCTTCTTGACCTAGGGATCCCTATGCACGAGCATACACACATGCGCGCGCACACACACACACACATACACACACACGGGCACACAGAGGCTTCCTAACCTATGAATTCCCATTAGTAGGATTCTTTATCCAGCTGCTTTTTTAGCAATTAATTTTAGCATCTATATTTATACATAAAACTATTCCACTGAAAATTTTCTCTATATTTTACAGTGGCAAAAACACTTTCATGGACGCAACTGTATCCAGGCTGCTTCTCTTTCCTCAGGGTGGAGTTTCTGCAGCATGCACCGTGACTCCCAGCAGTCTGTGCATGCCTGCAGAACACTCCCTGACCTGTAGCTTTCTGCTTAGTGCTCAGGGTTGAGACAGCAAGGGGATCTGTGCCAGCAGGGAGAGTGAGGATCCAGTGAATTCAAAAGAAGGACCTAAATGGTATGGTCATTTGTTCCAGAATGACCTGTGTGGGAATGGGATATAGAATGCATGGGAAGAAAAGAGGAAATAAGTGGAGAAAAATGGAATCTCTTCCCATCTCACCCACTGTGCGAGACCCCATGGGTTGAGGAAGGCAGCAGGGGTGCAGGGGAGTCTTGGCATTGAAAGGCTAGAGGCACAGACCTGGGGGAAGACAGGGAGAGAAAAGGGAACAGAGATGCTTGGGCATGATAATGCTAGCCACCAAAGCTCTATCTCAGAGATTCCTTTCAAGGGGAAAAAAGGTATTGCCCTTAGTGTAAGTGGTAAAACCTTCAAATGGAGGCCAAACTAATAGAATGAAGTTTTGGTTGCTTCCCTACTGGGTGGATGCACATGTTCTACACTTGCTCACAGATATACCCACATTCTCTGGTCACATTACGCATGTCCAGTCCCACTTTTCATTCTCTATGAGCTAGTTTAGGGGGCTAAACTTTGTGATTCCTGCCTCGCAGGCAGAGGGGCACCCTCTATTCTCATCACCTTAGTAGCCTGATGGCAATAATTGGCTTGGCCTCAATGTGAGGGATGCATCACAAAGAGCAGGAACAGAGAGAAGAAAACCTGGTGGGGATGAGAGAGGGGTGGGGTAGGCCAGGCTTCTCAGACAAATCGACACTAATATAAAAAGGAGCTTTTATGGCCCTCTTCCGGGGCCCCAGATATGGACTTTTAGCTCTGCTAAGCCCCATCACCGACCCCTTCAACTCATGTTATAAGATTTCTTCCACCTTTCCTGTCCCCATTTCTGCCTCTGCCTAGTCTTTTCCCAACCCCACGGCAGATGCAGCATTACTTGAAGCAATTAATATGGACAGGGGACTCCCTGTGCATAGCTTGAGGGGACTGAGATATTTGGGCCAGAGACCCCTCCCAGCCCACCTCATAACCAGGCAACTCAACACAGGCCAAGGGGCGGTAGAGGAGCCCAAGCCCAGTCATCAATGTGTCTCTTGCCAGCTGTGTAGTCTCGGCCAAGTCACTTCATCTCTCTGAAGTTCAATTTTCTTATAAAATTGGGAGAATAGGTCTTGCCTTGCTTGGCAATTGGCAGTTGTGCAGATATTTTAAAAAGACAATGTATGTAAAACACTTGGCTGTGTCAGGCAATGGTGGAGACCAATTCACAGAAATTAAGAAAGCTAAAGCTTCTCTCCAATATGTTCCTTCCAAAGCCCCAGGAGGGGTCTTGCCATTCAAGATTTTGCATGAATTTCTTAAAGAGAGTCCCTCAAATCACACAAGCTTCAGGCTCCACAAATCCTGGGAACTGAAAGATGGTCGTTGGCCCTACACCTTACCCCATTTCTCAAGCTTCTCAAGGTCTCTCCTATGCCCAGAGGGAAAGCCAGAGTAAAGTCATCTTCCTTGTGGAGGCTGCCCTGGGACCACTCTCATTCCTCAGCTGGGCTTGGAGCCTTCTCCTCCCCACTCTCTGCTAATGGCAGTTAACCTAACCCAGGAACCCAGTTAAATGCATGTCCTGGGATTGCAACCAATTCTGGGCACTGTGTCCTGGTCCTGGCAGGGGCTTTGCTTCAAAAAATTATGTACTCTTAGAGAAGCCAGTTCTAGGGCTGTGCTAGGCAACACAGGAGCTCAGGAATGGGCCTTCCAGAAAACAAAGGCTACTTGGCTGGCTTCCCTATTAGCACCCGTTTCCCTAAGGAGCCTTGGAGGGAATGGGGACACAGGTCTCCCTCCTCAATGTCTGGGAGATGGATGGGACTGATTTTTTCCACAATTCCTTCCCATAAATCTGATTTGGCCCCTCATCTGTCTAGGCTAGTCTCCATGGAGGTGTGTGGTAGTGATGAATGGGCTGCCTGACTAATGTGACTGGGGTGGCAGGGACTTTGGGAGGGGCTCCGCTCTGATGGATGGTCCTCATGAGGGCATATTGCATTAGACACCCATAATGCAATCAGCAGGGCCATTAAGATACCAATTTGTTGCTCTTCCTCACCAGGGTGGGGCAGTGGAGCTGCAAGATTAAGGAGGATGTCAGGACTTTAGAGACATCTGGGGTACGGGGGAGTTTAGGGAGGAGGCAAGATTTCCCTGTTGGGGGCTATTACTAGGGAAATATAGGAATATGAAGCCAAAGAAAGTGCTTGCTGGAAAGGAAAGAGAGAGAGGAAGAGAGGCCCAGAAAGAAGGCGTGACCTGGCCAAGGTCACATCTGGAACCGGAGGGAAGAGCTGGAATTAGAACCTGAGTCTCCAGCTGTCTGTGCCAGGAGAGCCAGGAACCGAAGAGAGCCTGGGATTAAGATGGGAGAGACAACTTCAAGGCCAATGACTGCTTCTATTCCAAAAGGAGGTGGCCTACTATAGTGGGTTCCTGCATTGGCTCTGGAGGGCACCTACCCCAGACCACCTACAGTGTTGCTAACCTACCAACACTAGTTCTGATCTCTATTTTTCTGCTATAATTTTAAAGCAGTCTCCTAAATACTATGCTGTCTCAGTCTTTCCTTATTCCTCTAGGTCACCAGAGGGGATATTTTAAAACAAAATGTTCTTTCCTGCTTAAAAGCTGTCAGCAGCTCCCTGTTGACCTCAGGATCAGGGCCGCTGCTGCAGGCTGGCATTGACTCTAGCTTCTCTCCAGCTTCAGCTCTGGGGCTGCTTTGACTCCCATCAGCCCTTCTACAGGAAAAGCATACTATACATTTAATGCTTCTGAGAACTTTAATCAGACTCATACAGGAAACAGGTCATCATACTCCTCAATTTTGGGGTGTTTCAACTGGTCAGGCTTCAGTCTTTTTTTTTTTTTTTTTTTTGGTACAGGGATTGAACCCAGGGGCACTTAACCACTGAGCCACATCCCTCCCATTTTTCATATTTTATTTAGAGACAGGGTCTCCTTGAGTTACTTAGGGTCTTCCTAAGTTGCTGAGACTGGCTTTGAAACTGTGATTCTCCTGCCTCAGCCTCCTGAGCTGCTGGGATTACAGGAGTGGTATACTGTGCTCACGCCAGTCCTACTCTTGATCCAAATTGGCTCCCAGACACACAATCCACAGTAACACTATGCATGGTGATGGATATGTATCTTTGAAAATAGTACTATGCATTTTTAATCTACATAAATTATCTTGTACTATAGGGCTCATTTGTTTTGAGGTTGTTTTTTTTTTTTAAACTTAACACCATTTATGTACTTCTACTTTGTTACTGCTGACAGCAGCAAACTCCTTCCAATAACCTATCTACCATACTGTACTCTAGTAATAGACATCTAGGTTGCCTCCAACTCCCTGTCCCTACAGTGTACAGTAAAGGTCACTTTCTCTGAGTGTTTAACCAAGAACTAGTTTACAGGACCCTAGGGGATGTGCATATTTGAACTAAGTTCCTTCAGGGACTCTCCAGAGAGGCCACACAAATCCACACTCTTGGTGGTGTGCAGAGCTGGTAACTTGCATATCTTTCTGCCTCATTTTACCAGTCTGATGGGTCTAAAGTGACTTAAGCCTTCCTGCAGAGCAATCCCCTGTTTTGAACAGTCTTCCTTTTAATATTTCTCTTAATGTCCTTCTGCTTTAAATAGACTCCTTTCAAAGTCTGGTAAATGCTTACTTATCTTTAATACCCAATGCTAATATGATTTTGCCTTTGTGAAGTTTTCCAATTTGTCACCCCTTCCTTGGTGCTCTAGAACATTCTGTACAGATCATCCTTGCATTTATTTCACTCTAATCCTTTCTTTCTTTCTCATTCACATACCACCACCTACCCTGGTGATAAAGGCAGCTATGGTTCCTTCCATGTAGACCCAGGGACGTGGGAGGGAAAGGGGACAGAGGAATGGGGTAGGTTGTACAGGTGGGAGCTGGGAAGTCAGCACTTAATCATATGCTCCTTCACTTGATGGATTAAAAGGATTTCAAGTACAAAAACTGTGTATTCTTCTTTGGAGTTCCAGCGTCCCTGCTCTCGGTAAGTGTTTCTCTGTATAAATCCTCCCTTGCAAACTTGGGGACCTTGCTCACTTCTAACTTCAGTAACTCTATCCTAGCTAGTTCTCAGTATTTCTTCCCTTCCGCCCATAAGTAGCCTGAGAAGACTTTCCCTTAATGCCAGTGAACTCTGGGCTGACATCTCACAAAGGATGGGATGCAGTGGAAAGAGCAAGGGGATAGAATTCAACAGCGCTGAGGGACATTTCTGGGCCTCTGAGTTTGCTGTATCCACGCGCCTGCACTCCATGTACATTCTCTTTCCTTCATCAGACTTCTTAAGAATGTCTTTCTACACATGCCCAAAGTTGAATTCCTCATATTCTTTCCAAACATCACTCTGGAACTTTTTGTCTTCTAGCAACCTGTCATTTTCTCACCTCCTGGCTGTTTAGTTAACCCAAAATCCATTCATTCACCTTTCATGTTGATTCTTGAATATATTCCTCACCTCCATTCCCACAGCTGAGAAATCTTCAGATTGGACATGAGTTTGTCTAGAGACAATAAATACAAAGTAGGTCTTAGGTTACATCCCACCCTGACTGCCTCTTTCACATTTATACACATTTAATGATTTATAGAAATAACAAAACAGCAGTGACCAGCACTCTCCTTCCCCTGTCCTGGATGAATTTAGTTTTACAAATTATATCAAGTAACAGATAACTCTTGATATGCAAAGAAAAGGGCATAACTTCTCAAAAATTTTTTCCTGTATACCAAAACACAATTTTTGAAGGCAACAATAAAGTACAGGCAAATCTTACTTATGACTATTTATGCAAAAAATCCCAAATTAAATGCCATCAAGTAAAATTGCAGAAGTTCACCAAAATAATAAGATACCTTGACCAAGTGGGGTTGAACCCATAAAGAAACCAACAGAAGTTTCAGCATGAGAACTTTACTATATTAATAGACTTACCAGATCAAAAAAATTGATCATTCTGGGGCTGAGATTGTGGCTCAGTGGTAGAGCACTCACCTAGCATGTATGAGGCCCTGGGTTTAATCCTCAGCACCATAGAAAAATAAAATAAAGATATTGTGTCCAATTACAACTAAAAAATTAAAAAAATTGATCATTCTAATTGATACTGAAAAAAGCATTTGATAAAATTCAATGAGTTTCTTATAAAAACTTATAAATTACATAGGACTAAAAGAAAACTCACTTAACTTGATAAATCTACATAATTAACCACATAATTAGAGATAGCTCTTAAACAACTTTATCAACTTCTTTTATGATTATTGGTCTTTGGGGACTTTTTCTGTCTTCTTGATTCAATTTTCAATATATATATAGAGATAGATATAAATGCTCTGTCTTCTTGATTCAAATACACACACACACACACACACACACACATGTATATATATATTTTTTCCAGAAGCATCATCTATCTTTCTATAGCTTTATAGGTTTATTTCCACAAAATTGTAAGAAGTATCCTCAACACTATATATATATTTAAATTGTTTTAAATTATCTTGTTCCCTCAAGCCTGTGGTTATTTACATTTGGTTTAGGAATCTGATAAGTATTTGTGCTTTTTTTATATTGTTTTTCCTTAAGTTTGCTTAGTGATTTATCTTTTTCATCCCTTTCCCATTCCTTTGATTTAGAAAGGAAGAGGACAACAGTGATTATCCACAGATAATTTAGGATTGTTCACAATAGAATTTTCTAAAGGATCAACTGAAAACCTATCAGATCCCATATAAACACTAAGTGACTTGTTCAGATACGTGACAAACATAATCAATAGCTTTCTTATATGTTAGCAACAATAAATTTGAAAATGGAATTTAAAACGTATAACAAATAATGTGAATATTCATGTGAATTCACATGAGTAAAGTGAATTCATGAATAATGCAAGACTTACAGGAAGAAAACATAAAACTTTATGAAAGACATAAAAGGAGACCTAAATAGAGACTTACCATGTTGGGATGTCAATTTCCCCCAAATTGAATCAATTCAGTGAATCGCCTAACAAAATCCCCAAGGCATTTTTAAAATCCACCTTCTCAGATTAATTCTAAAGCTCTTCTGTGAGACTAAACATACAAGAAGATCTGAGCAATGTTTGAAAAGATCAATGACTGGAGACTCTCCCTACTAGATATCAGAACATATTTTAAGGATACAAAAATTAAAATATTCATATTTTGGCACAGAAATAGACGAGTAGACTAGCATAATATAAAGCTAAGAAACAGACTCAGGCACTGAAACTGAGGAAGGACTAACTAATAATAATAGGTGTCTAGGATCTTTAGATAACCACTTGAGAAAAAAAGGTTATGACTGCATTTTATATAACTCAAAATAAAATCCAGGTAGATTGAATATCTAAATATAAAGTAAAACTAAAATATTTTTATAATCTGGGGGTGGTGGTAGGTGGGAAAGCCTTTCTAGGTAAGAGAGAAAACTCAAGAGCTTAAAGGAAAAGCTTGACTATTAAGCTACATCAAAATTCCAAAATTCTGTATGATGAAAGCTACCATAAATAAAGTTTAAAAAAGCGGGTGAAAGTGGAGTATCTGGATTAATAATTCTGGAACTGTATACTAGGGCTGAATAAACAAGTAAATGGCTGGTCAATGGTGAGAGACCAGATCCCACTCTTGGAGACAGATGGGCAACCAGGACAAGCCAGAATGATCCCTGTGATATTGTGGGAGATATCAGTCTGAAGTTGTGTTTTTATGTGTATGGCCTGGAATCAAACGTTTATCCTCAGTTCAAGTTATCACTCTTCTCTCTCTCTCTCTCTCATGTATATATATATACACACACACACACACACACACACTCACACACACACGTGTCTGTACACACACTGATGTCTAGCTCTCTTTGCTGATAGCCTAAAAGCACTAATAACATCCCAGGATAAAGGAGAACATCCGATCTCCAGATCTTGGTTTTAAAATATCATTCTGCAATAAAAGAAATCTGATCCCTGAAGAAGTGGTTAATTCTAGGACTGGGAGAGGGGAGGCACAAGATAAGCAGGCAGCATCCTGAAGTACCACAAAGCAAGGAAGTGCTCAAAAAACAAAAGAATGAGGGGTGGTTAAAGGCATTCAGGAGGCAATGTGAAAGAGTGTCCAATGGCCAAACTTGGAGTATTTAAGCAATGGCATAAGGAGATTGCATAGAATTGGATTAAAATGCAAAGTATGAAATATATAACCCCAAAGGATAGATCTATAGTCCAATGAAAGAGATTGCATGGAATTGGATTAAAACGCAAAGTATGAAATATATAACTCCAAAGAATAGATCTATAGTCTAGAAATAAACTCATACATCTATGATTAATTGATTTTCAACATGGATATCAAGATCAGGCAAGGGGAGAAGAAAACAATCTTTTCAACAATTGAGATGATACAATATGTAAAAGAATGAATTTGGACCCCCCACCTTATACCACATAAAAATAATTCAAAATGGACCTAAAACCATAAAACTCTTAGGAGGAAACAAAGATATAGATCTCCATGACTTTGGATGAAGCAACAGTTTCTTAGATTCTTAATATCACAGCAAAAGAATAAACAACTAAAGAAAAATGAATAAATTTGGACCTTATCAAAGTTTAAAACTTTTTACATTAAAGACACTGTCAAAAATGAAAAGATACACAGAACAAGAGAATATATTTGCAAATCATATATCTGATAAGGATCTGGTATCCAGAATATATAAAGAACTTTCATAGCTCAACAACAACAACAAAAAAACTCAATTTAAAAAGAAGCAAAGGATGTGATAGATATTTCTCCCAAGATGATATACAATGTCCAATAACCACATGAAAAGATTCTCAATATCATTAAGGGAATACAAATCAAATTATAGTGAGATACCACTTCATACTTATTAGAATGGATATTACTTAAAATATAAAACAAAAACGTAAGAAGTATTGGCAAAGATATGGAGAAATTAGAACCTCATCCATTGTCAGTGAGAATGTAAATGATGTAACCACTTTGGAAACAAGTTTGGCACTTCCTCAAAAATTTAGACACAAGAGTTACCGTATGTCCCAGCAATGCCACTCCTAAGCATATACCTAAGATAACTAAAAAGACACATATAAAAAACTTGTACACCAGTGTTCATAGCAGCATTATTCATAATAGACCCCCAAATGTAAATAACCCCATCAACAGGTAAATGGGTAACAAAATGTGGTATATCCATACACTGGAATATTATTCAGCCATAAATGGAATGAAGAACGTGGATGAAACTTGAAAACATTATGCTAAGTGAAAGAAGCCAGAATAAAGGTCATATATTATATAACTCTATTTATATGAAACATACAGAATAGGGAAATAGAGAAAGTAGGTAGATAGGAGAGCAGGAGAATTGAGAGTGATTGCAAATAGTTACAGAACTTCTATTTTGGAATGATGGACATGTTCTGAAGTTAGATGGTGGTGGGTACACAACATTGTGGACATAATAAAAACTGCTACACTTTGAAATGGTGAATTTGATGTTGTATTTTAATAAAATTTTCCAGAAAGAATGAATGAATGCAAAGACACCCTTCAATTCATGCTGCTATAAAGCAATGATTTAAAGGAATAAATAAATAAAGTATTCCTTACAGAAGAATTCCAAATAATTTATGGAGATAGTCTTTGTAGAAAGTCAGTTTCAACCTCTTACCCCTAGCTGCTACCATCTTGAATGTGGGGTGCAGTAGGGGCATGTTTCCAATAAATAGGGTTTGGAAGGGGAAAAATAGTAACCTTACAATGGAGAAACCTGGCAAACACCATCAGAACCACGTGATGGAGGTTCACATCACCTGTGATGTCACATGGATATCATGTTACCTCTCACTATGATGGGGAGGGTACCTTATTTCTATGGTATTCTTTCAAAGCCTTTATCACCACAATCTAATCAAGAGAATTTGCATGCAGACAAATGCAAACTGAAGGACATTATACAAAATACCTAATATTCCTTTAAACTATTAAGGTCATGCAAAACAAGGAAAGACTGAGAAATAGAGACCTTAGGTAACTAAGGAGATATGACAAATGCAACATGGCATCCTAGACTGGATCTTGAAACAGGAGAACATTAATGGAAAAACTGGTGGCATCCAAATGAAGTCCAAGTTTAGGTAATACTAATGTGTCAATGTTGTTTTTAAAATGTTCACAAATGTATGTGGTAATATAAAACAATAACAGCAGAGATTGCTGGGTGATGGATATATGGGAACTCTGTACTACTTGGCAGATTTTTCTGTAAACCAAAAACTGTTCCAAAATAATAAGTTTATTTAAGAGGTAGGTGAAAGACTGGGAGAAAATATTTGCTTATATGTGACAAATATATAAGTAGAATTAATAGCATCAATAGATCAAAAATATTGTGACAGACCCTCTCTCTTTTTTTTTTTCTTTTTCTTTTTGGTACCAGGGATGAAACTCAGGGGCACCCAAACACTGGGCCACATTCCCAGCCCTATTTTTAAATTTTAATTAGACACAGGGTCTCACTGAGTTGCTTAGTGCCTCACTGTTGCTGTGGCTGGCTTTGAATTCGAGATCCTCATGCCTCAGCCTCCCAAGTGGCTGGGATTGCAGGTGTGGGTCACCATGCCCAGCCAAACCCTATCTATTGATAACCATCTTTCTGCTTGATTTCTGGACAGACAGCATGCAGACTGGCACAAATAGTGGCACAGAAACTTTTCTAGGTGCTGAAGATAAACTGTGAACAAAGTACCCTGTTTTCATGAAGCTTATAGAGAGTGAACCATGACTGGCAGACCTGAAGATCTTTCTCTTTTTGGCCATGATTGGTTTGTAGGTTGCCATGTGATTTCGTTTTGGCCAATAAGATATAAGAGGAGATTATACAAAGAGAGAATCCTAAATAGTCATTTAATTTTAAATAACTTTGAGAATATTTTGAATCATTTTGGGGAAATAAAACTGTACATTTAAAGGAAGATGGATATCCAAGACATCAGCCTGCATGGCTCTTTATCTTGTTGCCTTTTCTTTTTCCTTCCACCTGAAAGAGAATGTGATATCTAGAAGTGAAGCAGCTGTCCTATGCCGTGGAGTCAGCAGCATTGTAACAAAGACACAACAGAAAACCAGAAAGTGCCTACAGCTCTGGTACTCAGCTGCTCCAGTCCTGTGTTGCTTATGCTTAAATCTCCAGAATTATTCTTCTGTCAAAAACCAGAAATAAAAACAAGCCCACCAAAACTCAAACAAAACCCTTACTCTATGATTTATTGCACTAAGTCCATTTTTAATTACTTACATTTTTATTACTTACTGATGAAGATATGAAAAGATAATTTAATGAAAATAACTATAAATGTCTAAGGAGAAATTAAAAAGGTGATTAAGCCTAACAGAAATTAGCAATTGCAAAAATGTGCCAGTGAATTGCTGGAACTAGAGACTATCAAGCTAAGTGAAATAAGCCAATCCCCAAAACCCCAAAGCCAAATGTTCTCTCTGATACGTGGCTACTAACACACCATAAGGGCGAGGGCTAGGGGGAGAACTGGATTAGACAAAGGGGAATTAAGGGAAGGGAGGGGTAATGGGAATAGGAAAGAGTAGAATTAATTGGACGCAACTTTTCTATGTTCTTATGTGAATACACGACCAGTGAAAGTCCACATCATGCACAACCAGAAGAATGGCAAGTTATATTCCATGAATGTATAACATGTCAAAATACACTCAACTGTGACGTATATCTAAAAAGAACAAATTTTAAAGGGGGTGCTGCAAATGTAGTTGAGTGGTAGAACACTTGCCTAGCATGCATGAGGCCCTGGGTTCCATCCACAGTATACAATAAATCAACAAACAGGAATGAAGACAATATGGTAATGGCTTAGAAACAGAACAATCACAGTACCATAAAGCAAGTCCAGAAACAAACCCAAGGACAAATGGGAATTCAATATATGATAAAAATGGCAGTTTAAAGTGAATTAAAGATGTTGTGAAACCACTGGTTAGCCATTTGGGAAAAAGAAAGCTGGGTCCCTATCAGATTCTTCACCTCAGAGTAAATTTCAAATTGATACATGATTAATATACTCAAAATTAGGTGCTAGAAGAAAATAAGACTGATATATTTATAATTTTCAAGTGGAGAAGATAAAAATGTGACATGAAATCTAAAGTTCTAAAGAAAATCCAAACATCACAAAGAAAATGTCTGATGAGTTGGTATTTCAAAAATAAAAACCTATATGGCAAAAAAAAAAACCAAGTCATGAATATTGTGGCTGTCTCCTTAGTATTTTCGCCCTCTTCCCCTGGGTATGGCTGCATGCCCTTTGTCTGAGGGTGGGTATTCACACCCCCTGACTCCAGTGTCAGGGGTGAGACCAGATTGTCTTAACCTACCAGGGTAATCTTTTGCTCTTGACACAGTGGTTGATTCAGTAATCCAGGTCAAAGCATTAAACCTGTGGAATGCTCCTGATCAAAAAGAATGACATGTAATCTGATTTAGGGCTCTAAATATTGGAGGCCTAGGGGATAGAAAGTTCCTCTCTCTTCTAAAAGGGCTATTGGAAGTCAGTTTCTTCACAGTGTAGTGTAAGGATGTGAAAACTGACCAAATGGCAGCCATTTAGCTACCACAAGGGAAGTGAGATTAGGACAGCCTAATAAAAGGCAGAATAGGGAGAAACAAGAAAACAGAACTTTGACATGTTTTAGTCATTGAATCAAATTAAACCTAAACTATCCTTGGATAGTTTTGGTCAATAAATCTCCTTTTCTGAGTTGGGTTTTTGTTACCTGCATAATACAGAGTTCTAACTGATACAGACCATGAATAAACTCAAAAGACAAATTGGGAAAAATGCTTGTAATGCAAGTTGCAATCATTAAAATTCCTCATGCAGAGGGGCTGGGGTTGTGGCTCAGTGGTAGAATGCTTGTCTAGCATGTGTGAGGCACCGGGTTTGATTCTCAGCACTGCATATAAATAAATAAAATAAAGGTCCATTGACAATTTAAAAAATATATTAAAAAATTCCTTATGCAGTGTTATAAATCAATGTGGAAAAGAAAACAGCCTTTTTTTAAAAAAATAAAAGGAAAAAGAAATAACCAATGTGATCCTGCAATCTGTACACGTGGAAAAATGACAATTCATACCCTATTTGAATCAAATGTACGATATGTCAAGATCATTGTACTGTCTTGAACAACTAATAAAAAAATAAATAAAATTTTTAAAAAAAAGAACCAAAGTTCAGTTGATACAAACTGACCCAGCTTACTGGAGAACATTCTTTGTATGAATGTATTGATTCCGCTACAGTTTTCTAATTGCTATACTATTTCCAACTTGCTAATAAACTGATATACCTGATAAAAAAAAAAGAAATGACCAACAAATAACAAATAGGTGCTCAAGCTCTCTATAAAGAAATATAAATTAGAACAAAGGGAAATCATTCATTTTTTACTTATAAGGCTGGAAAGAATGATAAATACTGATATTACATAGGGTTTAGGACATAGAAACTGACTCACATCCTATTGGAAGAGTGTACATTGACTTTCTATTAAAATATTATATTTTGTAAAATTTTATTTATAAAATTTATAAAATTTTATATTTCATAAAATATTATAAAAGCCTTCTATTATCATTTATATTTGTAGCTTTTGACCAATCAAGTCAATTCTTCTCTTAAGTTTTATGCTATGTAAATACCTAAGAAAGTAAGCAATGATATACACAAATAGCCTGCAATATTGTTTAAAATAATGAAATATGGAAACATTCTAAATATTTATCAATTCAGAATTGGTTAAATAAACTCTTGGTTCATTCATGTAATGAAAATATTTTATGGGCTTCATAAAGGATGAAGAAATTCTACATGTTGCCAATGAAAGATAAGACACATTAAGTGAAAAAAAATAAAGCTGTAATATAATACATTATAATTTTTGTCTCTTTCTCTATATATACATATATATGTTAAAAATAATTTGAAAGAATATCATTACACTGTTAACAGTGATTAGATGAGGCAAATGGGCTTAGAGGTCAGTGGAGAAAGTCCCAATCCTATCAGCTTTCCACATACACTTTGTATTCACACACACACACACACACACACACACAATCACTAGCATCTCCAGGGCCACATCTTGCCCATCAAAAATTAAACTGCAACTTTCTTTTCTCGTCTGACTCAACCTGTTCCCTATTTGATTACACATTTCTAGAGTATTTTAATACCATAATCAAACAGACTAAAAGTTGGTTTGCTTTTTATGGTCCACCATGTTGGCAATCCTAAACCATGCTAGTGACAGAATATTCCTTCCAGTAAGTAGTACTGCTCTCAGAGCTCCCTCCCTTGCTATGCCACTCTCCCTACCATAATTGAAATTCAATGTGTCCATGTGCCATTTGTAGGGTTAGGGGCTGCAGGGGATTATATTGTTCCTGCCTTTGAAGAACTGATTATTAGCAGAAGCATCAGACAAGGCCACAGTTCACTAGAAATTAACCAGTCTCTCTGGGGCTCAACTTCCTGCATGTAAGACCACCTCCCTGCCAGCTTCACATCCACCTGCCCTTGGATGGGCACTGTCCTCACCCCCTTTCCTCTTTGGTCTTTTGATATTATTTATTCCATGCCCATTTTTGTGTCTGCATCTCCTGTGTCAGGTCCCATTTCACCCCCTACTTACTTTGCTCCCAACAGTGCCACCTGAAAACTCTTTCTTTCCCACAACTTTGGAAACAAATGTGTGGTGGGGGGAATGAACAGGTAGCTTAGAACTGGCCATTAGAAAAGCCACTAGCTGGTGCAGTCTGCCCCTGGAAGTGGTTTCCCCATAGGCTTCTCTGGAGAAGGGGCTCACTGGGGAAGGCAGAGCCTTAGTCCATCAGCTTTAAAAATAAGCACCCCATGGAATAGAAAGAAAGAAAAAGCCATCCACCCAGCTTAACCTGAGCCTTGTAACAGAGAGGGGAGTGTGTGTGGGGAGAACAAGAGGGAGATCCAATTAATTACCCTTAGAAGCAAAGGTAAAAGTTGAAGATTACGAGACCCATTTACAGGAGGGAATAGACCCATCATTGAGCCCAGAGAATGGGAGGATTGTTTAGGGCCAGAAAAGCGTCTCAATGTTCAGATTCCATTCCTTTTCTGGAGCTCTGGAGAGAGGAAGGTCACAGCTTGGGCTTGGAAGGTACATTTAACAGTGGGTTCAGACTGGGAGGGGACTGTTGTTTTGGGTCCAATTCTGGGCCCACAGCCCATCCCCTCCCTGAGGGAATGGGAGCCTCAATCCTTTCTGGAAGCTAGTGTGGGCTGGCAAAGGAAGGGGTGCCCCCTGTGAGAGAGGCCCATCCATTACCATCACAACAGCTGATGTCACAGACCCCACAGAGCAGCCAGGGCCCCAAATGCAGGGTAACCCTAACCCCAGCAGCGATTGAAACAGATAGAGGGGGAGCTCTCCCACACAATGCCCGGCCCTCCTCCTCCTCCTCCTCACACTTCCTCAAGAGCTTTTGTCTTCTGGTCCCTTGGGCTTGGAGGCTCTCTCATTCCCCACAAATGCTGCCCATTAAATTCAAAATGAGGCCTCTGGGGAAAGGGTCTGGCACTCTCTTCCTCCCTCCTCTTATCTCCCAGGAACTATTCCCACCCGCCTGGTGAGCAGGGAACAAGCCCAGCTGTGAGAAAGGGACAAGCTGGTGACCTCTTGCTTCACATCCTTCCCCTCAGAGCACCTCACAAGGGCTGCTAGTCTCTCTGGATAGGGCCTTGGACCAGAAGTTGTAACAGTCAGTGCTCAGAGGCTTGGAGAATGTTCTGGGCTAAGTCAGGTTCTCCTGGTTTGAGAGTCCAAGCCTATGTACTGGACCCTCTTGCTTGTCACCTCAACCAGTTAAAGCCTCTGTATTCTCAGGAATGCAGAGTCCCCGCCCCCCTCAGTACCTGGTGGGACCTGGGGTTCTGGTGGGCCTCCTGGACAAGGTGGACGGTAGAGCAGCAGGTCTTGGAAACTTGCCAGAGCCACAGAAGTCAGGAAGAGCAGGCAACTGCTCAGAGCCTGACATTTCCAAACAGATTTGGTTGTTATTCACAGTATGTAGGCACAAATCTTAGACATTCATGAAAGCCATTAACATTCTTTCCAGAAACACTCGGTAGATGAAGGCTACTTGTGCAGACATGTGTAACACACACAGGATTTTTGGACCTCTGAGTTGTCCAGAAGGTATAAGTTGTGGCACTAAAGTGAGAGCCAAGAAGGTTCCAGATGGTGTTGAGAGGCAGATTCTACTTGAAGGACTAGCTTTACTAAGCCAGAAAGTTGGTGATCTGATTTGAAAAGACTGTGCCCATTCCTGGTATAGGTGCTTGAGGGGTGTTGTTACCACAATCCTGTGCTGGGTTTGGGGAAAGGAAGCCAAGAGGCAGAGCATCTCTGGACGTGATTGTCCAGTGCTTGGCCATGAAGTATGTTGTGGAATTGGACGGAGGGGAGAAGGGGCCGTAAGCAGTACGTGTGCTGTGGTTCAGAACTGGCTAAGCATCTTGCCCTCCCATGGTTCACTTCCATTTCACAACACCCCTGAAAATTAGGGACTGTCATTTTGCTTTTGCTGATGAGGATTATGATTTAGGGACTTAGCTAATTACTTGTTCAAGGTCACCCAGCTAGTAAGTGGCACTGCAGGAGATGGAAGCACACTTTTCTCAGGCATCTAAGTCCTACTGCAGTAGTCAGGCTTGTTACAGAGGACATTCTTCCCAGCCTCTATGCATGGCTTCCATGCCATCCTGAGTGCTGCCACACTGATATTTCTGGTCTTACTCACCAAAGTTCCAGATGTACCTACAGGTTTTCCACTATCCTCCCAGCACACACCAGGCTCATGCCAGCTTTGTACACTAACGTAGTCTGTGCCTCATAACTCCCATAACTTAACAGAGTCTGAATTAAATTCTTTCAAGGCCCAATTAAATGACATCCTGCTTTCTGTATGCTATTTTCCTTAATAACTACCCCCCTCCCCCCTTTTTTACATCAGTCTAGGATACCTGTTTCTCCCTGCTGAACTCTCAAATAGGCTTGTTACCTCCCTGGGCTGGCTTTGCTCTGGATAGTTCTATATCTTTTTTTTTTTTTTTTTTATACTGGAGATTGAACCCAGTGGTGCTTAATCACTGATCCCCAACCCTTTTTTATGTTTTAGTTAAAGACAGGGTCTTGTTAAGATGTTTAAAGCCTCACTAAGTTGCTGAGACTGGCTTTGAACTTGTGATCCTCTGCCTCAGTCTCCCAAGCTGGGATTACAGGTGTATGCCACCGTGCCTGGCTACATTATTCTATCTTGACTGGAAGTCCTTCCATGCAGGGTAGGGGTTCAAAATGCATTGGCCCCATGTTGCCTAACCCAGGACTCCACATAAATAAGGCATTTCAAATGTTATTAGTCTTGATGACGACAATGATGATGCCAGTGTCAGTTGTATAGATGCAAGAACTTAACCCAGTAGTTAGGGATGTTTCCAAGGCCACAGCACAGCTCCCTGCCTTGTGTGGCAGGAAGGCTTTCTCCTCCCCACCAGGTTCTGCCTGCTCTATTCCTCAGTCTAGCGGAGGCACCGTCTGCCATCCAGTGTCTGTCATGAACAACAGCTACACTGTGCAAAAGGGATGGAAGAACAAAAAACCCATGAGACAACACCATGGCTTTTGAAACAGGTATGTAGGATATCTTGTTTAATAGCAGTTAAAAGAGGAAAATGTACAAGAGGAGTAAACATGCTCTTTCCATAGAGGAGCTTTCCCCTAACCATGCGGCCCATCTGCATCAGTAGCTTTACTAGTAAGTTTTAGAGGAAAAAAGTTCCCTTTAGAGTTAAAAATGGACTTCACAAAAATTTCCCCATAAATGTGTAACTATTTGTGCAAAAAAAAAAAAAGGCCATTTCCAACACATTAGTGAAAAGTAATCGCAACTGCAGGCAAAAGGAAGGAAGGAAGGAAGGAAGTGGGGGAGAGAGGGAGGAAGGAAAGAGGCAACTGAAGCAGTCAGGAGAGGAATCCTGGGAGAAGTGGGGCTCAGGTAGGGGAGATTTCTGAAGCCAGCCCCAGGGACTGTGCTTGGATGCCTGAGAAGGAAGATCATGGCCAATGACAATCCTTCCCTGGGTCTAGCACTTGCTGAGCAAGCTCTTGTCAAGTATGCAGAGAAGTTAGGATGACTTTGAGGCTGGGGGGACTTTTAGGCTTGGTATGCAACGAAATCATTGAAGAACATTCCCTGTTGCCAACTCTGCTGGTGCCAGTTTCCAAGTCCTGTTTCTCCCTAACCCTAGCAGCTTCACCCAGTCTATTCAGAGATTTTTCTATGAATGTAAAACTAAGTCAGCTGCCTAGATTACTATGGAAACCTAGGTTACAAACCAGACTCTCTTCAGGAACATGAACCTGGTTTCCCTAGGAACTTGGCCAAAGACTCATAGTGACCAGAAGGCAGAGGGCTTCCAGCGACTCATGTCCCCCTATCCTCTTATTGAGGCCTTCCAGGGCACTTCTACACGTGTAGGCATTTAGGCCAGACTGGAAAGGCTGAGGGGCGTGGGTACACATGCTTGGCACACGTTCCAGCCTCTTAAGGGTTGGCTCAGCTGTAGGCCCAATGACACAAAATTTCTACTTCACCAGTAAAAAAACTTTTGATATTGCTGGTCTCTGTTTTTACATTCCCTGGCCCACCAAGAGTATATCTCCACATACAGCCCAGAAGTAGCATGTTGTTTTTTGTTTTGTTAGGAAAGAATAAAGGCAGACTTAGAGTGAAGAGGAAGTACACCAAAGAGTCCATCCGAATGAGTCTTGAACTTGGATAAGCTTTTTCTTTAGCAGAACTTCTTGGTTGAAGGTGTAGATTGGCCCCTGTTCCTCTACCCTATTCTCCTTTTCCTCTATAGCACAGTTCTTCCAGCCATGATGACTCCCTAAAAAGACAAATGCTGTAACATACTTGAGATTCTCTCCATTCCATTCAAAGTCTGAGCAGTCAAAGCTGAAGAGATCTTGCTGAAAACAGTACCATTTCCACAGGTCCTTGCCTTCCCTTGGCTTTTTAAGTTTGGGTTGGCATGCCATTCCCGACCCTCCTCCTAAAACCTTGGGCCAAATGTCGGGCCCTCAGAATGAGTCTCAGCAGACTTCTGCAGAACTCTTTTGTAGCCTGGTCTCAGGCTTTGAGGAGGGCTGCACATCAGTGTGCATATTCTCTTTCACATGTTTTTTGAGGTGTAATAGGTATGATGAAGGTAGGGATAGGGAATGTAAAAGAAAGTACTGCCCTCCCCTGAAACAATTTGGTAACTGACAAAGGTAGAGGAAGATTCTGTTTGATGAATCTTTTTTCCCACTTATCCAAGTTGAAATGCCTGTGTGACTGATTTTTATTACTTGGTGATGCACAATCATACTCTTACCAGTGCCATTAAGCATCATCCTGACGTGTCTTAAAGTGTGAGTTCCTCCGACTGACCTCAGAGTAAAGCCTTTGCATGAGTCTCAGGAATCTATTTAGGACAACAGACATAGCCTCTAAGCTAAGCTGGTCCAGGCTCCAGAGTTTGGGGGATAGGATTATAGGCAATCTTTTTTCAGATGAGGCCAAAAGATGGCTTTGGGATCTCAGAACAGGAAGGAAGTCTTGGCTTGGTCAAGAAGAGCTTCTTATACAGGATATATCTTAGTAATAGAACACAATTGAGCCAGTGGCAACAATCCACTAGCCATAGTTGGCCCTGACTACTTCATGATGGCAGTGGCTCCATCCCTAGAGGCATCTAGTCCAGCTGTGGGTGTTATCACAGTGCAGAGCTGGTGATATTTCCTTTAAAGATGGTGGCCAGAAAGTTGTTTTTAAAACATAAATAAGCAATACCAAGCAAGTCTCAGGTTTTACCTAAGAGTAAAGTAAAAACTATTTTCAGTTATCAGGGCCTACTTAGCTCTAGCCTACCCCAGAAAAATAAGCAGTCAAAGCCTTGGGTCAGAGCTAGGCTAAAGAAACTGCCATCCTTGGGGTATTGGAGTGAAGCTGTCATCTTGCCATATGCCATGCTTGATTACCAGCTAATGGAAGTCAGCAGACTGAGGAGATGAACATCTAGAACCATGTGCTGGTCTTTAGTGTGTTATATAGTAATGTTTGACAGGCTTTTGCCTTGTGCCAACAAGGATCAGCCTCACCTAGGTGGTGAATGGGGCACCCGAGAATGAATAGGATATGCTTTACTATCCTTCTGCTTACTCACCTTACCTCCCGGGGCCAAGCACTCACTCTGTGTGGTTCCTGGGCCACAGACCTAACCTTTAGAGCCATGCATGAGTGGCGGTTCACCTCGTTGGGATTGGTGATGCCACCTCTCCAGGATAACACAGATAGTGTAGTAATAACCTCCCCTGAGTCTCCGCCTAGCAACATCTCATGTACTTGCTTATTATTGTGCCTCTTTTACTATAGGGAAAGGTTATGTGAATACTGTACAGGGGTTAATAAAAAAATACATATGCTCTCTTTGAAGAACGCGCAAATGCAGGGCCCGCTGGGGCTGGATCAAGACTGTGTGGCTGCAGCAAACAGCCTGTGTGGGCCAACGTGAGGTCTTCACGAGTGGTGGCTGCTGATGAGGCCTCGCAGCTGCTTGGCCACAGTGTCAATCAATTTCTGCTTGTCTCGTTCATTTTTCCGAAACTGTGCAAACATGTTGTTCTTGCGGCTAGTATCCTTCATCCTACACAGAGAAGAAAAGAAAGAGGGCAAAGTGATTGAGGAGATATGGGAAGAGCTTGTAGGAGATGGGATTCTGTGACACATCTTAACCCTTATCCAGAGTGGGAGAATCTACAATATTTCCATCATCAGGCTTGAACTTACCTATGTCTGGGAAGCTGTCCATCTGGTACCTAAAGCTCTCCCAACCTCACCTATAGTTGGAACTTTGTTAAGAGCCAGCTTTGGAGGCACCAACCTACTTTTTTCACATTGCATTTATTTTTTATTTTTTTATTACCATAGTTATTAATACATCTCAATTGTAAAAATTAATAAGTTTCATTGTGGCATTTCATACACACATATATCAGGCTTTGATGATATCCCCCTTTTTCTACCCTTCCCTTCTATCCTGATCCCCTTTCTAGACCCTAATATTCAGAGGGGCCAATCTTCTTATCCTTCATACCTAACCCACCAATTCATTGCCTTCTCTCCCCAGGTGTGCACCTCTTTCAGGAGTCTGAGACATGCTACAGCTCTGCTGGTCAACAGGCTCTTACCAAATGTCTAGGGTCTATTCATTACCTCATGAGTAGGCTGTGACCTTAGAGATGTATATGGAAGATTAAAAAAAGAAAAGACCTTTGAAAACTAGCAATTTCAAGAGATGATGAATAACTGAAAGTCACTGTGTATATCCAAATCTCACTCTATCTGGTTCCATCTCCCATTCCTAATGAAACTAAGGGCTTGGTCTGTCTTTTCTCTTTCTCAGGGTAAGGGCTGAGAGGCAGTAAGGTGGCTACAAGGGTAAGGTGCTGAGGAAAACAGGAACCAAAGGCGAGACTACCATCTTCTCACCTGATAAACCAGAGCTTTAAGCAAGAGAAGTCCCTGAGTTCTTAATGGCTCTCTATATCCTCAGATCACCGAGCTTGTCACTGCTAAAACTCCACACATGATATATTCCTAGAGCACAAATAATGAGCAGCTGTGGCCAATGATTCTGTCCAATTGAGAGCCCTAACTGGGAAGTACAGGTAAAGAAAGTCAAGACTAGACTGAGATTTTCACAGAACCTCAAAGTCTGACCATACCATTGTGACAGAATCTAGAACCCGCTATTCCCTAGAGAGGGCCTATAACCCCTGTCATGTATTGGTGATGGTTAACTCTGGTCCCAGCCTGTATACACCAGAACCCCTACAGCTCATAGCTAGCTCTAGTGTTAGAGAATTTAAAAGAGTATGTGGACCAATTTCTCCCTGATGGCCCCCACCACCATTCTCTAGGAGCTGAGCCAGTTCTCTGGGCTGCATGGGGTCAGGCTTGAAGAGAGAAGGAAGGAAACCTAGCATTGGGGTGTAAATTATGCACTGGGTATACTTGTGAGGGGCCTTTGGCCAATCCTGGGCCTTTTTCTACTGTGGGCTGACTATTGCAGAAGGGCAGATTAGAGGTCAACATGTCAAATGGGCAGAGATTTCACAAGGGCACTTATATCTGGTATATGTGACATATATCAGATATATGAAGTGTGTGTGTGTGTATTCATTCCATTCCATAAGGGTCTTATATGTGGCAAGAGAGAACCATGGTTGTATGACTCTGGCTGACAGTAGCAGCCAAAACTGATTGAGACTCTTCTCCCTTGTCTAAGTAACTCCTTCAGGCTGGAATTACTCATCAAACAAACTGGGAACCACCACCCAAATGTGGGGGCCTGTGCTTGGAGGGGAGTAAGGAGGAGAAGCCTTGCTTGAAAAGAAAGCACAAGGGTTCTCATGGCTCTGAGGATTCCTGGATCTGGTCCCTTACACACTAGGTGCAGTTATGTTTCTGGAACTGGCCTGAGTTTAGATTATGCCAGAGAAGAATCCCTTTCCTCTGCTGGATATGCTATAAATATAAACAATAATAACCCCAAACAAACAAACAAAAATGAAAACCACTTTCTATATTCATAGGACATTTAGTTCAACCTCTATGTGATCATGAACTTCCTGGCTCCTGAGGCAGAGCAAGCAGCCACAGAGAGGTTTCGGCTATATGCAAGAGAAAATGAAGAGGGCAGTTTCTGACCCCTGGGGCTAGGATTTCTTGGCTATTAAAGTTGGAATAAGGACTAAAGATAACATGAGTGTCCTGAGGGCTGATGGTAGCAGGCTGGTGTGTACCCAGGAATGTTCCAAAACAAAAGCGATCCTCCCGCCTCCTCTCCATTTGGCAAGCCCGGGATCCTGTTCTACTTTAGCTATGAACATCTCTCAATGACACAGAGGCCTCTTATTTTTCCTGAATGTCTTCAGCAGGTATTTGGGTGTTCCTATGTCTCACCTTGTTAAGAAGGGCCAGACTGGAAAGGAGAGATTGCTAAGCTTGATGGTACAGCTGGCTGTGGGCAGGCAGGGGTGGGGCAGGTAAAGGGGGTGGTTTCTATGAGGCTGGAAGATGTGGATTTTGGTAATCTTGATGGCCTTTGCCTGTTATGTTTGGAAGGAAGTTTTGAAATCCTGCTGATTGCTAGGGCTAAGCACATAGCTTCATTACTGTCATGGCCTCCAGACTGGCAAAGAAGGGTATTTTAGCCTACTGTTAATCCATGGAAAGTAGGTGAGCCAGTACTTTCTGGTTCTAGAGATTCTCAAAAACAGAGGAGTAAAGGATTCCCAAGAGAAGTAACTGACTGAAGGGAATCTCAGAATCTATCTGGATACATAATGGATATGACAATGTCAGAACAAGCTCAAAGGTCAAAATCTTTCCCCATTTTATCTAGGCAGTGAGGACTCTGGGATTAGGCCTCTTCTGTAATAATGACTCCTCTATGGGAGACATAGGTTTCAGATCTTCAAGCCATGGGCCTCACCACCAGGAGGTGGGGGAGACTGTAGGAGCTCTCCTCTGCCAGGACTGAATTTCAGGCCCTGTACTAGCAAAAATTGAATGTGCCAGGGAGCTGAGTGGGAACAATCCTTTAGCTGGTACTGATGGGGAAAAATCCCTGTCACCACTCCCAACCCCAACGGAATTAGTAAGCCAAGGGTCACTTAAGGATCAAGGACAGAGGAGGCATCCAGCCAGTTGGCACCAGGCTGGTTTAGTAGATTAGTATGTCAGGGTGGGGACAACTCACAGGGTAGGGATTTTAGTGTAGTCATTAGTGTCAATGAGGAAACCAGAAGGACTTGCCTCAAAGTGATGGAAAAGGCCCAAGTGAATAATATACTTACTCTCTAGATATCCTAGGGAGGAAGGTCATTGGGAGAGAGAACCATGGGAAACAAAGTTAAAATGGAAACATCAGTCCCTGACATGGTGTCAGTCTCTTGGCTCCAAAAACATAGCTGTGCTTCCTGCTCTTGCTTACCTTCTATCTTCCCCTTCTCACCCTCTCCATAACACACAGTGAGATACACCTTCACTTCGCCAGCCTAAGGCTCTACTCTGACTCCCTAGATTCTGGCCCTTGCTTTGCTGGGACTGGAGTCATGCTAGGCTAGCCAGATATGGAGACTTTTCACACTGCCTAGATGCAGGGCACTCTTCTGACTAGTCATTCCAGTTTCAAGAGAAGCTGCCCTTGTACATGGTTGTTGGTCTCTGGCTTGTCAGCTGTCAACTAGGTTAGCAAAAACCAGAGCCAGGCTGCAATGCATAGAAGAGCCCAGTTTCTGGGTGACACACTGGTTAGCCCTGAGATGTTTTGAAGTTGGCTAACCCAATTCCAAAGGTGGTACCTATGCTTCAGGGAGGCTACAGCTCTATGGAAGAGCAACCTGTGCCAGCTAGTAACTGCCTAATAGAAGAATTAGGCACCTTCTTGGACACAGATTTCTTGGGACAGTCAGCACAATAAAGCTTCATCTGGCAGGAGGCAGGAGTTGGGGACAGAGAAAGGTGTCAATAATTCCCAGGGCTTCTCTGCTAGGTACCAGATAAGCCACTTATTCTGTGGGGCTGCTCCATGCATATCATACCCAGACTGGGATCAGCCTCACTTCTCTCACCAGGCTGGTCAGAGGCCCTTCTTAACTCTAGTTCATGATACTTTGCCTCATTAGTCTATAAGGTAATGTCAGAGTCTGATTCTGACCTGTACTTGGCCTAGCTTATTAGAGTTCAACAATTAAGAGGCTACTAGTCTGACAAATACAATGATTGAGACAGTTGATAGCATCTACAGTAATGTCAAGAACAGGGATGTATTTTAAGGTACTGGCAATAGGAAAATTACCTTCTATACCAACCCCTACCTCAGTACCCCATCCCCAGCATAAACCACTGGGCTGGATACTTACTTCTCAAGCAGGGTCAGAGCTGTTACTGGATTTACCCGGAGGTATTTGCAGTTGGGCTGACCATAGTCAGCAAGGTATGTTGACCAATCCCACTGGATGAAGAGATCCAAAAGCTGTAAAATATTCAAATACATATAGCAGGGATTAATCAAACAGACAAATCAGGATCCCAGAAATCCCAACATACTTTGCTACAAGTTAACAGATCTGAAAATAAAAATAAAATTCTACCGAGAGAATGAATGGTTCAGACCATAGTACAACTAAGAAAATAAATGAGTTAACATAAGAAGACAGTAATCTCAGGGGCTGGGGTTCTGGCTCAGTGGTAGAGCACTTGCTAGCACGTGTGAAGCCCTGGGTTCGATCCTCAGCACCATATTAAAAAAAATAATAATAATGAAGGTATTGTGTCCAACTACAACTAAAAAATAAATATTAAAAAAAAAGAAGAGAGTAATCTCTTCCATGAGCACAGTAACAGGGCTAAGACCACAGCAGTTAGCTCTCAGAGGCAGGCCTGTGAAGAAACTAACAATGGACTGGCACAACATACCAGATTCATAATAATCACTCATGTATTAATTTACTAAACACTTATCAAATGACTTCCACATCCCAAACACCAATCTAGGAGCTCAGCATTCAACAATGAACAAATAAAGGTGAATGTAGTTCACTGCCAAATTATAATTTTCAACATCAGCTAATTTAATATTGATACTATTCATATTATAATTTTGTAAACTGACCCAATATCCTTTACAGCCTTTTTGTTGTTGCTGTTTTCTTGCATGATGTGTTTTAGTTGTCAAATCTCTCCTTTTTTGCAATACTGGGGACTGAATCAGGGGGAATCTACCATGGAGCTATACCCCCAGCCATTTTTAGTTTATTTTGAGACAGAGTTTCACTAAGGATGGCCTTGAACTTGTGATCCTTCTGCCTCAGCCTCCTGAATAGCTGTTTTTTTTTTTTTTTTTTTTTTTTTTTTTTAGGAATAAGCTACTGCAACACATGGAGAGTTGTCATGTCTCTGTAGTCTCCTTTAATCTGGAATATTTCCACAGCCCTTCTTTTTCTTATAAGATATTGACATTTTTAAAGAATAGAGTCTCCCTCACCCCCATTTCCTCCCTCAGTCTGTTTTTTATCTGATACAAGATATGCATTCCTGACCAGAATATTACATAAGTGGATATCACATCTGGAGACATACAATGTTCATTTGTTCCATACTGATATTAATTTTGATCACCTGATCAAGATGATGTCTGATGTCTTCACTGTCTAGTTATCATGTTTTCCTTTGTAAATAGTAAGCAATCAAGGAGACTACTGAAGACCATGCAAATACACTGCTCCATATGAAAATTTCCCTGTATATTTAACATATGATGAGGATTCCTTTCTGATTCAGTCTTTTCCATGTTGGCATCAAACTTATCAACTTATATTGGTATGGACTCATGGTTTCCCCCTTTTTCCCCCTAGTGGCTTAAATTCACTATTATGCCTATTGTTTTCACACTCAAATTGTTTCAGATTAGGCAAATGGGAATTCCTTCAAGCTGGGGCAAGTGTTTCTCTGAATGTCCCCATGATTTTTTTGAGCATAGACAGGTGTAAAAAGAACTTGCAGGCTCATCTTGCATCTATGCTGCCCCAGCTCTGCAACCAGTCATTTCTCTGAGAAGATTCTTCTGGAAGGAATGTTAGTGGAGATCAAGATTTGGGTGCCAGGTATTGTCATTGCTTCTGGAGTGTTTGTTCACTGCTATTGGGGGGTCAATCTGTGGGGAGCTAAACCCTTTCAGCAGATAGAGTTAGGAATAACATACGTGTAAATACACACACACACACACATACACACACATTTTAGAAGTGTGTGTGAAGCCAATACCTGCAGTTCTAACTCATTCTCATAGGGTTCTATTTGTCTTCCCCTGTGAGAGCCCTGGGATTCAACATTATCATCTCATTTACTCAAACTTATAATACATCTAAAATGGTTTCACGTTTGCACATACCACTAAAAAATAAAACAAAAACAATGCTACTACAAAACAATCTCAAGATTTGTTCATAATTTTCCTTTCCAAATGAAGACTAAGTGTCTATCATCAAATACCATGTTTATAAATATGCTTGGATTAATTTTCTTCTGACCACTGTTCAGTGTAGTTATGGTATTCATCAAAATACAATTGTGCTCCTTTTTTAAAATTTGCTTTTAGTTTTAGGTTCTTCCCACCCATCTTTGTTAATTGTTTTAATATGTGGGCATTAACATGCTTACAAAAGTCAAAACTATACAAAAAGGTTAACTTTAAGAAGTGTCACTCCTTCCCTATGGTACCCCAATCCCTCCTGGGCCACAAGGGTAAGCAATTCCATTGTTTTTAGGTCTGTTATTCTGATGTCCCTACTTGGAAAGATACAGCAGACATGCATGCTTTCTCATCTCCCTTTTTTTCTTTTATAAAAAGTTACATGCTATGCACATACATCTATATTCACATCAAAGCATTTTATTTCTTGAAATGATTGAATGTGGTGGATGGAGAAGAAGAAAGGAGAGGGTCAGAGGTGGGAGACATAAATTAAGATCACTATTCCTCAAACTTTGTTATTGAGCTTCACTTTCAAAATTGTTGCCATATCTCATGCTTCATGTGTTAATATTTATTTAGTAATTTTTTGTATTGATTCATTTTAATTTATAAGAAAATTTTAAAAGAAAACTTTGTAATACCAACATAATCAGGAAGCCACATTATCTGCCATTAATAGAAGACAATGCAGACACTAGAACCACAGTGAGACATTCTCCCTGTCATCAGAAGATTAAAAGGGAAAACTTTCTCAAGTGATTTAGTGTCTAATGGCATATCTGGTACTATTTAAACCTATTTGAGTATCATTTTATGGCCTTCTGTGCCTCTAATATTCCATACAACATATATTATAGGATTAGTTTGTGATTTCAGAGTTAAGTGATGATTTTGTGCATAGAACAGAGTTAAGTGGCTTATGTGTACAGAAAAGCATCAGTTTTAACAGAGAGGATCAGTGCACACATGGGTCCTGTGTCTTGGATGCCAGGATGTTTCATAACTAAATGTATGTTTGAGCTGGTGAGGCCTGATGAGGCCACATGGACCAGACAACTTGCTGAGACAACCACAGAGAGTTCTTGAAGGCAAAATAAGCTAGTCCCTGTATTCTCATTCTTCTCATGACTATGTTTCCTCATATGAGAGGATACCTCATACCTAAAACATAACAGCTTGTATCAGATTTTCTTTAAAAATGATGTAAAAACCATTGAATTTAGCTAACAATTAAAATTAAAAGCATCTAATATGTGCAAAGAACTGAGCTAGGCCTTTCAAGCAATATTAAAATAAAATGTCTTCTATCGCACTGGAGAATAAAAGAAAACCATGAATGAATAACTGTAATACAAACCAAATTAGTTAAGTGCTATTAAATGACATACTGATTGTTTCTCTTTCTAAACCATCAAGATGAAATATGAGAATATGATCAGAAATATGAGCTATGTTTAATGCATCAAATCAGCAAATACATGACGTCTGCATATCTTATCACTGGTGATATTAATCTTGATCACCTGGTTCAGGTGGGGTAGCTGATGGGTTTCTCTACGGTAAAGTAACTATTTTCCCCTTTGTAATTAATACACTTCTTGGGGGGAGGTATTTGAGATGATGCAAAAATCCTTTTTCTCCTCAAACTTTTGTCTATCAATTTTAACATCTATTAGTGGGTCCTGCCTACAATAATAGTTACTGTGGTTTTGACCAAGGTATTCGCTATCTCCCTTACTTCTTCTGTAGTTCTTATTTCAAATTCTTTAGCATTGCTCCTTCTCCTACATTTATTTGTTTACCCATCCATCAATTTTTATCAGTATAACCTAGATATTTATTTTATTTGTGGGTTATAATTTAACACAATTATTATTTGCTGTTCAAGTTGTTCCCATTTTGGCAAGATGGAACTTCTTAAGGTTGGGTCTTCCTTGTATTTTTTATCTGTTTCTAATCCTCTCATAAATAGTTACTTCCTTTTTGCTACTACAAGATGTTCTAAGCTCATCATGCATCTATTCCTGCCACAGACCTGGAATCAGTCACTTCTTCAAGATGCCCTGGTTCTTTCCATTGAAGAATGGCATTTAGAAACCAAGGTCTTAACACTTATCATGCTCATTTTTACTAGGATAATATTGTATCCAGGCTCTCTCAATGGAAAGATCTAAGGAAAATATGTGTGTATATACTAACTTGTATATACATCTATTTATTTCTGGAACTCTGTGTGTGTGTGTGTGTGTGTGTGTGTGTGTAAATTATGAGTTCCTATCAATGTCTCCAATTCCAATTCATTCTAGTCTTTCCGTCTCTGACAGTGAGAAAGTTGGTTGTCATCTAAAATGCAGTTGCCTTATTTATTCAGTCCTAGTTTAAAGTGGTTTCAGAGTTGCTAACCCAGTCCTCGGTGAGAAACACATTTATTAACTAGAGTCCAGCATTTGTATACAGTTTTTTTTTTTGTCTTTGTCCTTACAGATTACAGTCAAAATACTGGTTCTGAAAGTTACCTCAGTTAGTTTTTTCTACCTCACTCTTCCATTTGATTAGACTGTTCTTTTGTAATTTAGATAGGTTCATTTTTTTTACTGCTTCTGTTCCATTTTGGATTCCCCCTACAACCTGGATAATTTTAATTATTTATTTTGGGGGTATGTGAAACAATACTACAGTTCTAAGAGTTAAAGTTCTATAAAATAGTATGCTGAGAGAAGTATCACTCTCTCTTTATCCTCACTAATCTGATCCTATTCTCCTTATTTCTTTCTACATTTTCCCACTCATCCCTTGCAGGTAACCAATCTAGTTGTTTCTTGTTTATCTTTTTTTTTTATTTCCTTCACACAAATGAGCAGATACCTGTGAATTTTTTTTATATCTTCCTCTCTCACTTGAAAGATAGCGTACCATAGCTACTCGTTTGCACCTCACTTTGTTTTTCTCATATATCAGTATATCCTAGAACTCACTCCTAGAAGCTCATTCTTCACTAATGCTCATATTCTTGATTTATTCAAATGAATGCTTTTTTTGTAAACTAGATAAGTCACTTTTAAGAGACAGATCAGATATTACATTGTTAAACTGAACAAAAGTGTTGATATTTATAGAATGGGACATACTGATAAATGTTATTAGGGTTAGCAAACTCAACGAGTCATCAATGATGTTTTGATCTCAAACACGGAATTATTTGCTTATGGTATTTGTACTTTACTAGTTTATTTCTGGAACTGTGTGTGTGTGTGTGTGTGTGTGTGTGTAAATTATGAGTTCCTATCAATGTCTCCAATTCCAATTAATTCTAGTCTTTTCCCTCTCTGACAGTGAGAACTAGTATAGTAGTTTACAAGCTACCCAGGTTAATTCAAGTTGTAAATTAGCTGATCACTGGTTATTATACAAGAAAGTATACGGTAGGAAAGGATGTGAAAAGGGAAGATATTTTGAGCTGGGTTATGCTAAGCTGGCTGCTGCGACAGAATACCTTTTCTTTGCCTCTTATGTTACTTTTAACTATGGTTTTGGCAAAGTTCTAAAGTTGCCTCTGTTAAGCTTCTTTGTTACTTCAAAACAGTCCCATGACTTAATAGGACTCAAATTATCATTCTTATTTCATGGTGGTAGGGGTAGGAGTGGGGAGGATCAAGCCTGAGAAAGAATGAGCAACTGGCTGATAGACAAGTAGACAAGTGGTAGAGATGGCTGTTGGCTTACTCTCCCCAAGATGCCAATTCTTTTTGTTTTTAAAAATCCTCATTGATTCCATCTCTGGTACTCATCTGAGGTTAGGCCAAACTGTCTGTTTTGTAATGGTAGTTGAGAAAGACTAGAAAAATCCAAACAAGTCAAAGTCTAAAATCGTTCAAGGCCACACAACAATTTAACTGGACAGAGGACAGATAGCACTATAATAGCGGAACAAATGCAAAGTTCCAGAAAAGACCTTCAGGATGAGATATTATGGATATTTAGGATTCTCTTGATCTTTGTTACTGCCTACTAGTAGGCAAACATTTCCAGCAGAAAATATAGAAATAATTCAAATAAATGAGTTCTCATGGATAAGGGAGTAGAAAGAATGCTATCTATTACAGGTGAGGGGTAACCAGTCTTGGATATTTGATTTCAAGGTTTCGAGGGAAGATTCATGTAAGTAGTGAATAGGAACCCAGCTGATGTTTGGTCATGTCTGGGCTGGCTCCAGTGGATAGCATGTTGTGTTAGGGAAAGTGTTTTCTTTCCAGAATGCCTGTAAAGATTCCATGGGGAGCAAAGAATCACAGGAGCTAAGGTAGGCACAGAGAGAAACAGATACAAAGACACACTGACAACAGCCACACCCCGCTTCCCTAAGGGTGATTTTCTTTACATGTTGTCTCTTGAATAGGCACATTAAGTCCTGTAGAGGACTGTGCTCCCAAAGTAGGTGTGACCCGAAGTAAACGTGATGCAGGAAAACCTGAATTTGCACTTTATATACATTCAAAATTCTTCATGCTAAACAGGATAGATTACAAAATGATTTCAAATAACATGCTTCTCTGAGATACTTATCATATAATCCAACAAAAATTCTAAATATGCTACCTCTTCAGAACATGGCTACTATGTATAGTCTACTACTTTGCTCAGGAGAATAGTAACATACTGAACACGATGGCCCAAGTTTCCTATTGTCCATCCCCTGTTTTTGACAAGATGTAATTAATCATATCATTATAAAGTATTTTTCATAATCTATGATCTACAGGTGTTTTTTAGGAAACAGTAGAGCACAGCAAAAAGAGCCACAGACTGAAGGTTCCCTGACTCTGTGACTCCAGGTAAACACCAAATCTGTTTTTCTGGTTTAGATATTAGGATTCTATCAGCAGCTGAGGACAGAATAAGAAAACAATTGCAAAAAGTCCACTAAAAAGAATAGAATTGACTAATGACCCATTTGGTTTATTGCCCAAGATTTTCCCCAAACTGGTATCCTTGGGGCTAGGCCACTCTGATTCAAAGAAGAACATTTGCTTGCCTCCTGCATATCCTCAGAAGTACTTCCCAAAGCAGGAATCTGGGCAAATACTGGAAAGGGAACACTGGACTTCAATAAATATAAACCGAATACCTACAATGTATCAGGCACTTAGGTACTGTACAAGAAAATATGATAAAACAATATTTCCATTCTTGAGGAACTTAGGTAAATAAACAGGTATAGAGTGATGAGAATAGTCAGAGATACACTTAACAGGCACAAAGAAAGTTAAAAAGAAGGGCATCTTAGTTTGACCCAGGTAGGTGGGTGGTAAGATGTCAGGCAAGGAATGTGACAGGGCTGGGTCTCAGAAGTGCATCTGGAATAACTAGGACAAATGAAGCAAGTGATAAATGACCTCCTCTGCTATGTTAAAAAGACTGAATTTAGCCTGGAGGTTCCTCTACTTGTTTTCATGGAGACTGCTCTCTGCTTTTTTCTAGATTGGGGGATTAAAAAAAAAAAAAAAAAACTACGGCAAATCACTGGCTATTTTGTAAATAAAGTTTTATTTGAACACAGACATGTTCATTGGTTTACATATTACCTGTGATTGCTTTTATGCTACAGCAGCTGAAGTAAGCTGCTGTGAAAGACACCATATGACCTGGAAAGCCTAAAGTATTCATTATCTGATTTTTTCATAGAAAAAGTTCACCTCTAGGTCCCAGGCAGGGAGGACAGTGTGCTCTGACATTTTCTCAGATGTGATATCTAATATCGATTAAATTGAAGAAAGAAATGAAAAAAAATGGCTCTAAGGAGACCCTTCTGATTGTAATGAGATGATAAAAACTTCATTTTCTTAACAACTGGCATTAGAATTTTTTTAAGGAGAGATATATTTGGGAAAATTTCTTACTTCAGTGAAACCCTGCAAGTGTGAAGACATCTAGATGAGAAGGGGAAGAAATTTGTTTTGCTGGGTCTTGAGAGGCAGAATGTGACAGGAGACTTCACTAATATGTGTGAGAGGGGCTAAGAAGGAAATCTGTAGTGATACTGAGGCTCCAAAAAACTTTGGAGAACTAGGATATCTAATAGTAGCTTTTACAAAGCCATTGCTGTGCAGTATGTGATGTAATTTCCTCTATGAACTCACCCCCTTGATCCCAATCTTTAGACAAATCTCCTCTGCTCCCCCTTGCTTGGGTGAAGGATTTTTCTATGCCTATGTATGAAGCAGCTGAATATCACACCCAGGAATATGCAAAACGGAACTGTCAAATGGCAGCTCTGAAGGCAAGAAGACCTCCATACCTAGGGATTCGCAGAAATCTGAAAGAGGTCTTTGGATTTTCTACAGGTGATAGAACTGGGGAGGGAGAGGTCCCAAACTTCTCTACAGGTTTCCAGGTTTTCAGTCTCACCTCTAAGACTACCTGGGTAAAGAGAGAAAGAAAGATAGGCAGGCTTCAGGGTCTTCCATTTTCACCAGCTTCCTAGGGGAAGATTGCCAAATGAAAATGCTAACACAAACATTCCTTCAAGTGAGACTGTCCTATACAGCCATTTCCCACTGATCATAGAGCATCTATCCTCCTGCAGGGGGCAGAAGGAAAGAAAGCCTGTTGCCTCACTGGGTGATAATAACCATACCATACAGCCACGTGTACTCAGGGGGAGGATGGAAGGCCCATGCAATGGACAAGTTGTCCCTTGTTGGGTTGGGGGATGCAGGCAGGTGTGAGTTCTGTGTGGAACTGCTGCAGAGATGGTGGGAGAGCAGCTAGGAGCCATGGGCTAGGGTTTTTTTTTTTTTTTTAAATATACTTTGATTTGTTAAAGATTTCTAGGTGAGTGGATTAGGGAATATATTATTGAGTTGTTAACTAAACTAGTCCTCACCTCCTGGCCAAAATGATTACGTGGTTTACCAACATTTACAAAGAGACCATGGATTAAAGATAACATTAATAATGTAAGTATAAGCAAGCATCAAGAAAATGACAGAACTTAACAATCTCCTAATCGTAGTACAGATTCTTTTATCATTTCCATCAGAAAGTAAAGGTAGTGAGTGACAAGCTACTCAGATTTGACAAGACAGTTGGCAAAATTTGAAATTATTAGAAAGGCTATTTGAAATGTGACTTTTATCTACTATTATAATGAACTTTTCTTAGGCTAAGTCCATACTGTGCCTTAAAATATTAATATTAGTAGATACACATATACATATGTCCATATACATGCAAACAGACTTTCAAAGGTAGTGATAAAGAAAGTTCTATATCTTAAGCTGCAGTGAGCCAGGGGTGTATGCAAATATTCTTTCGTGGCTATTTAATATCTAATTAGAATGTATTAATACATTGTTATATACATAAATATATTAGGGTTGAGTCCTCAAAATTTATTTTACCAACAGTGGTACTCAACCAGGAAAGTTTGGAGACACTGACTAAATAATATTCAGGGAAAACTATCATAAAGTCACAGTGAAAATGGTTTAGGTTTTTTTTTTTTAAATAAATGGGTAAATTAAGAAACAGTTGTAGAAAATTACTTTGTGCTTTATATATGTTATTATTACAAATTACAGCCTAGTTAATTTTATGATAGGCATAAGAAAAATATCAAACATTAAAGGATAGTAAAGTGGGAAATGTATTTATATCTTGGGTAAGTGTAGAAGAAGTTAGAACTTCAATGGACTAGGAGATATACGAGTCTGACCAAAAGACTCAACACTAGACAACTAACTTCTTAAGACCCTTAGCCCAAGTGGATATATATTTAAAATATATCCTGTTCACTTGTTTAAGGGGCCAGAGATCACATCAAATTGCAATTCAGAATTCCATTACCAAATTTAGGAACTAATCAATAGATTAATTAAAGAAGTATTAAATAAGTGGTTCTCAACAAAATGGTCCTTTTTGTTTGTGGTCACTCCATAAACTCCAAATCAAATGGTTCTACTTCCCAAAGACTATGTTAAGTAAATACTCATTCCCAGGAAGGCTATAATCTCAGCCCTATGGGGACAGTAAATTTGCTATATTCCTTTTCATTAAATTTATTTTCTTTCTTTTAATTCTATTCACTAATTCATTTTATGTATCATCTTAATGAATCACCTCAATTTCATTTTGGAAACAAGTCAGATTAAACAAATTTGATCAAAAATTGCTCATGTGTATGGCACCTGCCCTTGGTCAAGGAAGGAGTCCTGGCATTGAAGACTATGTGTGTCCAGAGCAAGGAAAGATCAGAGAGGCCCAAAAGATTCACAGTTCCACTCTGCCAAAAATACAGGCATAATTTAAATACACAGAGAAGAAAACAGAGGAAATTTCAAGCAAAGGGACTAGTAGAGGCCAAGAAGCAAAAATAGGAATTTCTGAGATATGTTCGAGGGAAGAAGAAAACAGATGTGTCTTGAACATCTACTACTGTGTGCTGATTCTGGGCTAGAATCTTCCTCTATTTTATTGATCCCTGGGAAAATCAACAGCCTAATAGGTAAGTATCTCCATTTTACAGAAGAAGAAAGGGTATCTCCAAAAGGATAAAAGAATGAACTGAAAGGAACCAATCTGTTAAGAGTCAGGGCTTGGACCCAGGGTGTCTGACCCTTTTTCTTCCATTTCCTTTTGGGTCTCTGTCAAGAGCCAACCTTGGAGGAACACTGAGGTGGTATATAGAGCAGCAACAGTGGAGAGGTCAAAGAATAATTAGGTAGGGTTGAACTATGAAAGAGTATTGATTCCCTGTCTAAGGATCTGCTTTTAAAACGTATATTTCATGGGGAGTATAGCATTTCAGTAGCAGTATATTAAGTAAGGTACATTTAATAGAAGCCTATGCAATGGACTGGAGTAGAAATTTTTCAGGCAGGAAGATCTGAGTCAGTGACGATCTGGACTAGGATGGCAGCCCTAGGATGAGAAAGGAATGAATGGTCACTGTCTCAGGTCCAAGTGTAGGATCTGAGGGGGAAGACTGAAAATTAGCCACAGGCAAAACCAATTGCTGGCATAGACCAGCCAGTAATAGATGAATAAATCAGGCAGGTGAAAAGCAATAGGGAATAGAGGGGGAATCCCCCAAAAGGCATTCAAAAGCAGATGTTTCTAAAACACCATGCCAGTCACTTCTTGGGCTATTGGTTTGAAAATTGTATGGGTTTTGAAGCTGGATGAGACAAGGGTGGGCCAAAGAGGAGACTTGGTGAGTATGCCAGATGTACCTTTCATGTTCCCACAGCTGCTTTTCTTCTCCCTTCAGCAGGATATACCAAGTTAATTAGGGTCATTATCAGTCCTCATTTGTCTCCACCAGCTGAACTAACATACATGTCGCACGAAGAAGAAATAAGGCCAATGTGCAAAGAAAAGTATTTCAAGTTCAAGCCAGTATTGTCCAGGCTGCTTAGAATATCAAGTTTTGGCATGAGCTAAACCCATGGCCTTCAGGAAAGCAGACAGATCCCAAATAAGCTGTTGCCTCCAAAAAACACCAGCACAGTATTCAGTGCCTGCTCTCTCACAGAGCAGGGCTGCTTCCTCCCCGAGATTACTCTCTTTCTCTATCAGGATCCATTTTGTGAAGGACTTCTCAGATCAAGTCAGGTCAAGTCATAAGGCAGAGGGGAGAGAAGGTTATGAATATTTATAGAGAACCTAGCCAGTGTTGGCTCAGTGGTATATGTTTTACATAGATAATCTTTTTTGATCCTTTACACAATTCTGAGAGAGGTATTACTGGCCCATTTTTATAGATGTGAATAAGAGAGGTTTAAGTGACCTGCCTAAAGATCATAAAGTTATTAAATAGCAGGGGTTGGATTTGAATATAAGTCTTTTTAACTCCAAAGCTACACCCTTCTACAATGCCAAGTTACTTCTCAATGGAAAAAGATGTCAAGGTCTAAGGTCTTCACTGTTGTTTTCATTCCAAACAAACGCGGATGAATCAATACATTTCTGAATTCTTTTATATGTGTATTTTGCTTAAGTGAAGTCTAGTACCTATATAATTCAACAGTTAACAACACTGAAATCAGATTACTACAAATCTGGGATATCCAATCCAGGGAAATCCAAACTGGGTACCATATTTAAATCATGGTATGCGGAAACTACTAGAATGTGATAATGCTGGGCTGGCTAAATGCCTGACTTGCCTAGCATGTACTCATCAGCTAGAATTTTAAAGCTAGAAGAACCTCCAAGAAGGGAAAATAAGGAACTCAATGAAATTCCAAGAAGTAACAGAGTTCACTAAGGAAACCACATGAAAAGAAAGTGGAGCTACAATTGTGGGTATTAGACTGGAGAATGAAGCGTCCCACCCAGAGCTGGCTGGTGAGCCTCAGTGACTCAGTGCTTTCTGACAATAACTAGGCAGCAACACTGAGCCACCCTCCAGGGGAGATAGACATTTCAATTTAGATTTCCAAGAAGATTTTATTAGGTAACTGTCTTAGAGGGTGAGATTACCTTATACCTTTGCTCAATAGCTCACTCAGTTCCAAGATGCTCAAAGGCAATATATATAAGCAGGCCCAGTAGGTGAGTACTTGCTGAAAATCTTGTCCAAGTTTAAGTGCATTGTTATGGTCAGAGGGTCTGCGGCAGGTTTCAATGACCAAAGGTAGTCATGGCTCCAAGGAACAATGAAGTCTGAGAAATGTTCTAAAACCTAGGACAAATACCCCCAGCCATCAACACCATGAATATGCTTCCTTTTCTAGTAGCATTTCCTATCTAATATTGTCCTAATGCCAGAAACTGTCACAAAATCATTTCTCAGAATTCTTCTGAGGGACTAAGGAGCCTACATAGAAACATTTTTGCTTGAATTCTCCCTTGCATATTTCGGGGGGTGGGGGGACAGATAGTGGACATGCTTTATTTGGAGGCCAGCAGCTGCTTCCCTCCCTCAGTCATTTTCATAGACCTTTTTTATATGCAGGTCAAACAAAGAAAGCACATTACTATCATAAGTGAGTGCATGCTCGCAAGCAAATGTTTATGACTTTGAGTACATACACTGAATCAGAGTGTTTACGCCCTTGGCAACATACTGAAAACATAGCCCACCAGCAGCCTCAGTGAGGGAGTCTAACTACAGCCATCTTGGGTCTGCCCTACACCTACCTTCTCCTGGACCCCAAACTTCTACAGTTTGTTCTGTGCTGTCTCCAGCTTAGTGAATATACTTTCAGTCACTCTGCTTTCTGTTGCTAGCTTTAGACTTATTCTTTTGCCTTTTAAAAGGCTCTCACATTCAATAGAAGACAGAAGACCAGCACTGTAGTCTTGGATCTGTCACCAGTTGTCTTGCAACTTAGGACTTCTCTAAAACTCACTTTTACTGACAACCAGATATCTAATGTTCCTTCAGTTTTAAGATTCCAACTCTAATGAAGTCCTTATAGGGGGTAAACATCTATGGAACAGAGAGTAGTTCTCAGCACTAAGCAGGAATGGGGCTGTAAATGGCAGACTGTGAGGAAGTGCAGATAACTGTACCGTTCCTTCATCTACAAAGGAGAAAACAGAGATCCAGGAAGATTCAATGTGGCAAAGCTATGATGACTAGGGCTGCAGTTAGAATTCATGTCCCTGACTTTGAGTTCACTTTTTTCCTACTATATAATGCAATTTAATTGGCTGGTGGAGAACCAAAATCTTTGGGAATAGCATACTGGTCAAGTGCCTAGAGAAATGAAAAAGAATAAAAGGAAGTTTTGTTTTTGAATTAAGAAATAAAAAGGTAAAAAAAGAATCCTCTTATCTCTCACCTTCCTGGAGAAGATCAACTACTATCATGATTTTGTTGTATGTGCTAATGTTTTAAATCATGTGAAACATTTTATGTATCATTCTGTAATCTGCTTTTTTCATTTAATCTTATGTTTTCAAGATCTATCCTTACTGACCCATCTAAATATGGTTCATTCATTCAAACTGTCAAATAGAATTCTTCAGTGTATAAGAATACTTAAATAAATTATAATGTATTTATCAATTCATTCATGATGGGAATTTATACAATTGTATTCCTGGCTAACAGAGGAATGTGTGTTTGTCTACACCCGGGGAGCAGACAGCATGCTAGGGTGTGGAAAGAAAGGATTATCAGTCAGTCTTTACAACCATACACATGAAATGATGTGGGCCAAGTTAAATACTCTCTGAGTTTGATCTTATAGCAAGGGGCACAGAAAACCTCAGATGGCCAGTCCAGGCCAAGATTCTTAATGAGATAATTGAAAAAAAATTTTTTTCCTCTTTCCCTGGAAGAGAAAATACAGAGGAATAAAGAAGTACAGTAGGCCTGGCTTGACCAGAGTTAAGATGAACACAAAGTAGTTCTTCTCTGAATTGTAATTTCAGGAAGTTATATTCCCATTTCCAAGCCTTTGGGAATGGATCAGGAAGTCTCTATAGGATTTTCAAAGTATTTAAGGTTGATCTGGAATGGCAGAGAGGGACAAGCTCTGCTTTCATAACTATTATCCTCAATTCCAAGTTTATATTTTCCTTAAACTTGAATAGATTAACTCTGAAATTCTCCAAGAAGTATGCAAATACCCATTAGCCAGTGTCTGAATTGAGTGGGTAGGAGAATTTAGGAGAAAGAGAAAAATCTCCTTATGGAAGAACTTTGTATCACTCATTCTCAGAGATCTAGGGATGGAAAGCTCTCTTCCCTCATTCTACACACAGAAGCTTAATCTTCTACCCTTTTGTATGATCAGAGCAAGAATATCTTTGGTCTGAAGGCAAAGGAGTCTTTATCCAACATTAGATCTTTGTGTTTATTATCTCTGTGTAACAGTGTGGTTTGTTGTGGGGTCTCACACAAATCATTATAGGCTTCTGACTCAGCTTCTTAATCAGGTGAATTTGTCAAAACCTGCTCCAATTTATTGAATAAGGATGTGAAAAGAGGTACAGTAAGTGAAAGTACTTTAAAACTTCACATTGTTATTATAGTTAATAACACTTTTACCATAAAAGTATCATTATTATTCGAAGAGTTTTTTTTTTTAAATCAACTAAGCACTGCCCTTTGTGAACTTTACAGCAACAGGAATTGTTCTTTTGCTTCAATGTAATATAGACTGAGTTCCTGGCTCTTGTCCAAGCTACAACTCCCTTCTTCTGACCCCAGAGCCATCGTGTCCACATTCTCTGTGAGCTAGGGCCAGATGGATATTCTCCAGATTAGCATTGTCCATGTGGCTTGTTCCCTGGGAGCAGAGTTCCTTCAAGGATTTTAACAAGGGTCAGATTATGCTCAGAAATTTTTGAGAAGGGACTGCCTGTACTTTTAATACTAAGAGCAAACTATAGAAACAATCTACCCTTTTACCTGGGATCTATCCCACATCTTCCAGAAAATTACCTACAAGTACATACCAAAGTGATATGGAAAATTACCATCATCTTGTTTTAACCAGACCCCTTATCTAGCACTTTCTATCTTGTGACACACCATATTCCTGACTTCAAGATGCTGTCCTTAGACGTTCAATTTTTCTAATACTCTTCTACCTCCTGTCCCCTTTATGGCTATCACAAACATTTTACAACGCTGAACTGGAGACAGAAGGCTGGGAAGACGTTAGGAAATCCTCGGTTATGATGAGAAGTGGTGTGGAGGCAAATGCATGTCCTTCCGCCTTGAGCTACAGTCAGCTCAGGGTTTTCACTCTTTCTCATTCACATGCCCTTTGGCAAGTTTCTAACCTCTTTTTAAGGTGGAAATAATACTTAGCTTGGTAAAGCGCAGCATAGTGCCTGGCACTTAGTAAATTCTCAGCAGATATTAGTGAAGAGGATGACAGTGAAGATGACAAACTCACTTCGGCTTTTCCAATGTCACTTGTGTTGTTTTCTGATTCACAGTGCTCTCTTTTCCTCTTTATCTTATCCAGATCCTTCCCATTCTAGAGAGACCTTTAAGCTTTTTTCAATCAGTCCTTGGCACAACATTTCATTTGGTAGTATCACAGCCTATCTTAAATTATTAATTATATCTTTGTTTTATCTTCTCTGGAAGAGTTATAAGTTTCTTTACAGTATGATCTTTTTCTCTGCTTCTACCTGGCACAGTACCTGGCCCAGGGTAGCTATGAAATATTTAGAATTAAGCAGAGTTGAGAAGACTTTTATCTGATGGTCACAGAGTGGTGCCAAATGCTACTCAATACCCCTGAACTTTCACCAACTCATATAACTAAAATGGTCCTACATTGGCTGAAGAGTAAAAAGTCTACATTCTTTGAACCACTCTATGAGTAAGGAGTTCTAGAAGCTCTAGAAGTTTGAGATTTCATACTTGCTAGTGATCATGCACTAAGCAATTACCTGCTCCAGATATTGGAGCACTAATTTTATTCTTACATTCCCATGAGGGTGCCTGAGGTACAGCAGGGGTCTGTTCCCAGTGCATATTTGTCCTGATCTAGCAGCTTTGGACTGCCAAGGTATTAGTTTATGGCAAATGACAGTTGGTCAGAAATCATGAAGTGGCTACTTGATAGTCTTCTGTAAGCTGTTGAGGTTGAGGTGATAGGCCCCATAGTATTCTATACTGTCCTATATGCTTCTGGAATTCTCTGCCCTAGATGCATCTCTGCAAATGGGCTGGATACCACAACACAGTCCTATATGGAGGGGAACTTTCAATAGTAATCTATCCAGTTGCTATCTTCAGCTTTTTCTGTTTTCCAACAAAGTCCCTTTCCTTTACCCTCCTACCTCTAAGGCCAGCTCACAGACACTTCACCTTCCAGCCTGTAAGCAACTTAAGAGCTTGGGCATTTGTTCATCTTAGTGTTCAGCACTGTATGGTGGAAGAGAGAGGGAGCTCAATAAAGGCATGCTGACTAATGATTATGAGACAGCATGGCAGGAGGCCAGTATCTTGGCAAAGCCCCGAATGTACCACAGCAAACATCTCTCCCCTCCTGCCTGCACCCCTGGCTTCCTCAGGTTAGGACGAGGGTCAGCTAGCATAAGGTGCTAGTCTCTGCTTTCTGTTGGTGTTTTTTCAGGTTCTCCAAAAGGCAAAGAATGGGTGGAAAGGCTCAGCCACAGGATATTGGACTGTTTACAGTTGGCCAGGCCAAGATTAGCGTGAGCACAACATATGCCAAGTTCATTGGAAGTTACATTTTCCCTTTGTTTACACATTACAGGGGAGAAGACCAGAAGAAAAAAAAAAAAAAAGCAGGTGACCTCCTGTTAACCTCACCCGTCTGCAAGAGGCTGCTGCCCTCACCTCTGAATGAACTTTCAGATTATCTCAGACAAGATTCACCTTGCACTGAACTTGTACGCCTGCTCTGAAGCCCCCAGTCACGTAGCTGTGATTAAACATTACAGAGTGGCCATAAATTTACAGAAGTATTATTGTGGCTTGCTTTCCTCTTTCTTCTTTGGGAGAGGAAGAGAGCAATGGGTTTGGGGTGGGGGATGCTAAAAAAAGGGAAACCCATAGGCAAACAAACAGTTCCTTTTCACAGTTCTGAACAAAAGAGAAAACATTGTATAGGTGTCCCAGAAATAAGGGGAAAGAAATTTGGTCATGTGAGAGAAATCGGATCTCCAGAAGACTGCAAAAGCCCCAAACTCAGCAGAACAGAGGGGGTGCTCCTGGTCCCATTTGCAGACAACCTGCAAGTTCACAGGTGAAGCACATGCCTGCTCTGTGCTTGCTCCTGGTGCATCTTGAAGGGGATCTCTGAAGTAATAATTGTGCCTGAGGGAATGAGTGAGATTTTCCCTTCAACTTGCTACATGGTGGGGGTCACTTGCTACAAGTAACAAGGTGGTGGGCAGGGAAAAGAAGGCTGCTAGAAAACTCAGTTCATTTTGTTCTCTGAGCTGCTATGAGATGAGGAAGCCCCAACATCTGGGACATTTAAACAGAGACTGGACAGAGACTAGACCATGTTCTAAAGGAAACACCCAGGAGACTGACCAGATGACCTAAGAACATTTATTTCTATGATTCACTGTTTTATGCTTAAAGTAGAAAAAAAATGGATGTTCCACTGAAGTCAAGTTTGCTAAACTCTTTAGGATTCCAAAGCCAAGATACGCCTGCAAAAGGCCTGTGCTGACCACGAAACAATGAGACCTCTATAACCAGAAAGGGCCAGGGAGTGCTCTGTTTGATCCAAAAGAATTGTAAAAAGTGGTCAGGAAGCCCAGACTGAGGTGATAGGTGCTGGCCAGCTAAGTCACCTTTGGAAAGGAGTCATTCTGTCTCTGGTTACCCTATGGTGGTGACGGGGTGCTAAAGAGGCTCATTGTTTCTACAGTTGGCAAGACCCTGTCATAAAAGCAGCAAAGCCCAGGGCCTGTCCACATGAGGAAGGCAGCTGATGGCTTAGGTCAGTTCTGACTCGCTGCAAGATCTCTCATTGCTTGCAAGAATCAGCCAGAAGTCAGAATAACAGGCCTTGGAAACGCTCAGGCCTTGCCTCTGACACACAGAGCTGAGCCAGGAAGTGAAATGGCCCTGGTGTCAGGGCAGTAGTGGGGATATTTAAGTTTAGCATGAGAGTTCTGAGGTCAGCCTCTGGTCTCAGCAGCAAACTGTGTTCAACTCTCTGGTCTGGACTTGAAGAAAAAGAAGAATAGGTTCTTGACTTTCAGTAAGAGCTGTGTTAGATGGTTAGTCCATCAGTCTGAACATATGGAGGCTGGGATATGAGAATCATGGAAGCTGAGATAGCAAGCAGGGCACCATACTGAAGTTGACAGTATGAAATTTGGCACATCATCGCACAATACACAGCTACCAGCCAAGGGCAAAGAGAGACTCAGTGGGGCAGCTGGGAACCAGGAGGGCACACACAAGAGGCGAACAGGCATACTGTACTCAGAAGTGCAAAATGAGTTGAGACTGTTGGATGGACCACTTGGGAGAAAAAGCACAATCATAATGAAGCTTACATTTGTTGAGAGCTGAAAGTTGGCCAGGTACATCTTAAATGCTGGGCACAGTTTGATTTAATATAATCCTAAGGGAAAGATAATTATTATCATGCCTATTTGACACATAAAGTAATTGAGGCACAGAACAATTTAAGCAGCTGCTCAAAATCAAATTGCTAGTAAGCAAGAAAGCCAGAACATGAACTCAGGTCTATTTGATTAAATGCATATTTAAATATGCAAATTGAATCTTGGAAACCTAGCTGGACATGGTAGCACATGCCTGTAATCCCAGTGACTTGGGAGGCTGAGGCAGAGGACTGCAAGTTTGAGGCCAGCCTCAGCAACTTAGTGAGACCCTTGACAACTTAGTGAGACCTTGTCTCAAAATAAAAAATAAAAAGGGCTGGGGACATGGTACTGTGGTTAAGTATACCTGGGTTCAATTCCCAGTTACAAAAAGACATTTAAGGGAACCTATAAAATTTCATACCGTTAGACTGATCAAAATTCCCTACCATCCTTTAAGACCCTGCTTAAGTCCTTTTCTCCTCTAGGAAACCTTCTTGAATACTACTATCAGCTTTGAGATTCATCCCTTCTCTGAACTCTGTTTGTACTTATTGTTTATGGTGCACAGGAAGTACTGTATCACATATTTTTCTATTCTTCCAACTGTTTGTCTCTCACAACTGAACAGTTGCTTATGTCAGTAAACCAGATGTTGATATAGAGAGAAACCTAAGTGTTTTGTGTTTGTATCTCCCAGAATAGAATGTCAATCTTTGAGGTCTGAGACCCACAAAGCCTATGCCAGTAAGAGACACACAGTGGGACCTCAATATATTGTGACTAAGCCCTGTCTCCAGAAACTAAAAAAAAAGAAAAGTTCTTGATATACAAAATAAGGGAAAACTATAAAATAAGGAGAGTTGTTTATTAGTGGAATGATCTGGAGCAGACTGAAAGGGACATATTTAAGAGCAGTTCTATTTCTTTTGTGCATTCCCCCCACAAAACAATATAGCTATATTGCATATTTCTATATAAAAATAATATATGTTCTTTGCCCCCCCCCTCAAAAAATTAAAACCGTTTTTAACTCAAAATAATGTAATAGGAAACTAATTCATAATTTCTTCTCCCAGGGATAATAAGCTTCAACAATTTGGTACCTATCCTTTAAGAATTTTGTCTCACCAGAAGTAGAGCATGGGATAGTCAAAAGCTGACCTTTCCCCCAAATAAGACAATATAGACATCTTTTACATATGTGTAGATGAACTTCATCTTTTTTTGATGTTATTTTGTTTTTTGTACTGGGGCTCTATCTTTGAATTATATCCCTAGCTCTTTTTATTTTATTTTGAGGTTGAGGTCTCACTAAATTGCCAAGACTGGCCTTGAATTTCTGATCCTCCTGCCTCAGCCTTCTGAATGGCTAGGATTAAAGGCATGGGCCACCACGCCAGGATTAATTTAATTAGTTTTAAAGGCTCTACGGTATCTCTTTTTAATGGTTATATACCATGCTGAGTCAAACAAATCTCTTATTCATGGATATTTTGGCTTCCCATCTTTTCCTACATTATCTAATGTCTTGAATATTGTCTTTGAATATTAAAATATTCAAAAATATCTTTTACTTTTTTTCAAGCGTTTCCTTAGGAAATAGTTCAAGTTGCAATATAGCATAGTGATTAAGCTTTGACTCTGGATTGAAAAGCCTAAATTAGATTCCTGGCTTTTTTGCTTAGCAGTTTTGTGACCTTGGTCAAATTATCTAACTTTTCTATAATCCACTTTCATCATCTATATGATAGGAATAATAGTCCACATATTATATTGTTGCCATGCAGATGGAAATGATTTAATTCATGGGAAATATTTATAACAGTACCTTTCATACAGTAAATGCTGAACAAAGATTAACAATGATGATGGTAAATTCTAGAAGTAGAATTGTATGTCAAACCTTTTCATGTCTATTGGTAAACTTCCCTATAGAATGGTGTATCAATTTATACTCCCTAAGTCTTTACCAGAGTATTTTCTGAATGGAATACCTGAATAGAACTTAGAAATACTAGAGGAGCTATCTCACTAAACAAAAAGCTTTAGATTTATGATCTCAACAATCCCTTTCTATCATACTTTCTTACCCTATTCCTAAATCATATAAACATAATGAAGACCATGAGAACAAGTTGAAAATACCTGAATCACTTTGGAATGAGTGCTAATTTGCATTTAGACAGTGCTTCACGCCTCTACAACACCCAGTAGCTCAGGAGGCTGAGGCAGGACAATTGTGAGTTCAAAGCCAGCATCAGCAAAAGCAAAGTGCTAAGTAACTCAGTGAGACCCTGTCTCTAAATAAAACACAAAACTAGGGCTAGGGATTTGGCTCCGTGGTTGAGTGTCCCTGAGTTAAATCCCAGGTTACCCCCCTCATCACCAAAAAAAAAAAAAAGTACTTTAAGACTTGCAAAATGTTTTAAGTATATTTTCATTTTTTGGTACAAAACCCACCTATTTGCTATGCAAAATCCTATTTTTCAAATGGGGTAAAAGAGGGATGTCAGATGTCATGTTAACCCTTTTCAAGTTCCTTAGATTTAGCTCTATGCCTCAGAATGAAATAGACCCTGGGTGCCACATGCCTGGCACCATCCCCAGATCAGAACCTCTCTGTGGTAGTAATCTTGCATTGTCACCACCCAACCATTAAAGAGCATCATTTCCTTGGACTTTAATCTTTCAACCACAGTTTATTTCTCTCTACTCTCTAGAAACTCTTCCATCAAATGAACATATCATAGGCAAGGATTAGACACCCTAAGGTAGTTTTCCTTAGCTATTTCTTTCCTGTTGCTCTCTACTCTAATAAAACCTCAAATTTTCAGTATTCTAAAGAAGCAAGGTCTGGTGTCTTCAGGACTTCCCTAAATTTCTCTTAGTTCCCTCTCCTATAAATAGAAAGTATGAACTTTCTACTCTATTAGAAACTGGATGTGTTTTGGCCAAAGACCCGGTGCTGACCTGTGCTCAGGGAAGAAAAGAATAAGTGGCTCATTTAAAAACTGGGCTCTAGTTATATTGCTGACCATTATGGCATTTGTTGAAGTAAAGGTTTAGGTCTATGTTAGAGAATAAGTGGGATAACCTGTGCCCTGAGTGTTAAAATCAAGGATAGGGCAATTAAAAAATGTGGGCATTGCAAACACACTTTTTTTAAACACCAAGGACCAAATCCAAAACAGTCTCTTGTTTATTAGATAAGATACTTAATTTTGATCTTCTGTGGTAACATTTTATGTTGTGGCTTTTCACATTCAAATATGATACAACAAAAGATGCTACTACGCAAGGATTATACAGGAAAACATTTTTTGAAAGGCTTTCCTCTTTTGGTGGGTATCTGGAGCTGCCGTGTATAGGGTGTACTGCTCTTTGAGGTCCCAAACTTTTGCTTGCTGTCTCCTTTCCAGTCCTCTCTGGTTTGTTCCCAGATATTTTTTTAGGCAGGTTGATAATCAACCAAACTTTACTGAGTGGTTTCTTGCCATTTGCCATCACATAAAGTGCTAATGAGGACTATTAAGAAAGGAGAAGATAAGACCTCTGCCCTCAAAGAGTTTACAGTTTAATTGTGGAGCCAGATCCATACATTTAAGTCAATCAAAAGATTTTTTTTTGATGGCCTATTACTAACTTTTGTTTTTGGATGGCCTATTTTGTTTTTGGATGGCCTATTACTAACTTTCCATTAATGCTACGTAAAATGAACAAGTCAATAAAAAATTAAGACAGGGATCACCATAGAAAGCTTAGAAGAAGACAAGTGGATGACGAGAACATTTTGTTCATACTGGATACCCATTTCCCGCACAGTGCCTGACACAATGGACACCCAATAAATATTTATAGAATGAATTTCCCCCTCTCCTGATCTGCCATCTATTTCAAAGCCAAGGGACCAGGTGTTTTCCAGGACACCTACCTTCCCCACAGGGCCCTAGAATCATTACAATTTCCATAAGGTTGTGCAGTTTTCTGGCAGCCATCCCAGAGGGGGCTCTGCCTCATCTAACAAGTCAGTGTGTGCTGCTTCTCTGGGGACAGTGCCCATGGGAGCTTGGTCTGCACTGCTAATGAGTTTTTTTGGGCAGGTGGTGGAAGTGGTGGGAAACAGCAAGGTAGGGATATAGGTCTTCAGTGGTGAGGCAGAAATCCTGGAATCTTTGTCCCTTTTTCCTCAGTGCAGTATGTATATATCCTGAAAGGGCATCCAGCTATGGAATCTTGACTGCTATGGCTGGGTTATAAGACAGCAGTACTGGTTTCCAAAGGCCTTTCTTCAAAATGTTTTTACTTAGCATTTATTTGAGGGTGCTCATGAGGCTGAGTCCAATGTATCTGCAGAAGATGGAAATACTGCCTCTGCCCTCTCTAGGCAGCCATAGCTCCCTCTAGCCAGAGCTGACCCAGGAAAGTATTAGCAGTTTTATTCTCCTTCTCCACCTGAAATGCGCCCTGTCTGCACCAACTGCCTGGGCACCTGCAACCTCTAAGACTCATTCCTCAGTGGACCCGTTTACATGCTCCTTTGCAGAGAACTCAATTACAGATGTACTTACTAACAAGTGATTCTGGAAAAAGTCATAATATTTCTGGACTTGATTTTTACAATAAAATAAAATTTGGGGGCTAATTAATTTCCAAGGGCCCTTTTCTAGCTCTGAAATTTAATCTTTATGTGTGTCATATTCTCCAGTGAGAGACAAAGGTAGGCAAATGAGCTCTCCTCTTCTGCTGGGCTGCACTGTCAGGGAATGGAAAGCCTTTAGAGAAATCTGGCACCAGTTCAGGACTAAGGTTGGGCCCTATTATTCCTGCCCATGCATTTGTTTACTCATTCAGCATTCAATGAATGCCTGCAGTGTGCCCCAAACAGTATGAAGCCATAACAGAAACAAAGGCCGTGTCCCTGCTTAAGCTGAACCATTATGCCATACCCACCATAGGCTGGGTTTTATGGAGATTTTATTTGCCACACCATACATGGTGAGGTTATTAGAAGAGGCTATGCAAATTTATGAATGATTTTTATCATACATCTACCCACTTCCCACTGTAAATCTGGTCTGTGGTCAGGTAACATGATCTTGGATTACTATGAAACTAATATGACTTTGGATAAGAGTATGTTTTGTTTTGTTTTGTCAATCTTAGAGGCTGTGCAAAGGATTTAGCAGGCTGCCTATCAGTTTGGTTTATCTTTTGCTTTGCTTTGACTTCCTCTGTCACCCAGTGATACCTTCTGCTGCTTAAAGTTTTATCCCAGTGATTCTCAATGGCAGAATTTTTCCAAGCCACATAACCCTCCCCAAGACTCATTGCCTTAATGAGCCATGAGCCTCTGACACTGGTAGGAGTGTGCGGAATCCCTTAGGTATGTTGAGGTGGAAAAAAGAAGAAGAAAAAAAGGTTCCACTGCTTTGGAATACAAGGAAAGCATTTCTCCCTTTGGTGGGAGAATGATGTGTAAAAATGAGTGCTGTTTCAAAGGTGGTTGACAAGTCTGCCCAGGCCTCTTTAGTGCCTCCCTCTCTAGGAAGGTGGCATCTTCGCCCTCAGGGGACCTGAAGCCCAGCTAGATGTAGGGAGTAACAACAGTGTTTTCAAAGGGTATGATTTAATCTATGAGCTACCAACACAGTTCTTTCTGTATTTTTCTTTTCTTTTTTAATCTTTGTCTTATTTAGCTCTTAGTTCTCTTCACAGTTACAGTTTCTTAGGGAAGGGCAGGCTGTTTTATAACTTGTAGAAATTTGCTTTAATTACTGACATATCACAAAGATAAACCTGACTTTCCAACACACACAGGAACAGAATAGCCCTACAAAATAACAACCCCATAAAAGAGGACTTGGAGTTGCCAGTTCTGAGAAGGGATTAAAGAACAGCAATAAAAAAAAATTAAATGTCAGGATCAAGCATATTAACTGAACTGAAAATCCCTGTGTACATAATAAAACACCTTCAACTTAATAATAATAAAAAATGCATCTGGTAATAATGGGGGAAGTGAACCAAGAGTTTGTATCTTATCTCCTTCCAGGTTTTTCCTTGCAACTTCTAATCTTACTTAAGAGAAGTATATCTATTGGATAATCAGCCTTTCATGGATGTAGGAGGATGAGGATTCCCATGTTCTCTATCTCTACTATAAAGTGAACAAAAAGACATGAATGTCAATATTAGGGCATAATACTCAAGCAAAATACAAATCAGTTCTTCCTAGAGCAGTTCAAGAGGCACTGGAAGGATAGATAGCCTGAGGGGTGGTAGAGTAGATTGTGTTTCCAAAGGTGGTTGCCACAATATCTTCCATCTCACCAGTTCTTTTGCAAATTCACATTGTCACTCTTCCACCAACATGTAGAATCTACTTTCCCTCCTTTTAATTTGGTCTAGTTCAAGACACTGTGCTGAAAGTGACACTACACACCTTCTGAAGATGGCCTTAAGAGATGGTAGTTTCTTCTTGGAATACTCATTCTTGGGATCCAATTGCCCATAAAGAAGACTAAACTTGCCACGTGGGAGAGGCAAAAAGAGGTCCCAGCTTCCTGGTCAACCCTACCAAGGCATCAGACCTTTGAATGAAGCCATCCTGGTATTCCAGCCCCAATCACCAGCTGATTGCAACCTCCTGAGAGAAACTAGCTAACAACACGTAACATTTCCTAACTGATGTCTGGTCTGACCTATAGAATTGTGCACAAATAATAATTGATTAAAATAACAAAGTTTTTGGATGGTTCATAAATGTAGCAAAAGACAATCAAAACAGTTGGAAATAATCCTTCTGGATAAATTCTTGGAACACATTAGACAGTATTTGTATGGTGGAATTTAGGCAGAAATAATTTGAGGTCTCATCTTCACCTTTTTGGTTTCAACAATATACACACGGAGAAAATGGGAATAATAAACGGCCAGACCAATATTCCTGATGAACATAGATGCAAAATTTCTCAATAAAATTCTGGCAAATCACATACAAAACATATTAAAAGGATAGTGCATCAGGATCAAGTGGGGTTCATCCCAGGAATGCAAGGTTGGTTCATCATATGGAAATCAATAAACATAATTCATCACATCAACAGAACTAAACACAAGAATCATATGATCATCTCATATGTACAGAAAGCATTTGACAAAATACAGCACCCCTTCATGTTCAGAACACTAGAAAAACTAGGGATAGTAGGAACATACCTTAATATTGTAAAAACTTTCTATGCTAAACCTAAGGCCAAGATCATTCTAAATGGAGAATAATTGAAAGCATTCCCTCTAAAAACTGGAATTAGACAGGTATGCCCTCTTTTACCACTTTTATTCAATAAAGTCCTAGAAACTCTAGCCAGAACAATTAGACAAAAGAAATTAAAGGGATATGAATAGGAAAAGAAGAACTCAAAATATCACTATTTGTCAATGACATGATTCTATACCTAGAGGACTCAAAAAATTCCACAGAAAACTTCTAGAACTAATAAATGAATCTAGCAAAATAGCAGGATATAAAATCAACACCCATAAATCAAATGTGTTCCTACACATCAGTGATGAATCCATCGAAAAAGCAATTAGAGAAACTACTCCATTCACAATAGCTTCAAAAAATAAAAACAATAAAATACTTGGGAATCAATCAACGAAAGATGTAAAAGGTTTATACAATAAAAACTACAGAATAGTAAAGAAAGAAACTGAAGAAGATGGAAAGATCTCCCATATTCTTGGAAAGGCAGAATTAATATTTTCAAAAATGGCCATACTACCAAAAGCATTACACACATTTAATGTAATTCCTATTAAAATCCCAATGATTGGGTTATTTATTTTTTTGGTGCTTAGCTTTTTGAGTTCTTCATATACCCTAGTGATTAGTGTTCTATCTGATGTGTAACAGGTAAAGATTTGCTCCCAAGATGTAGGCTCTCTGTTCACCTCAAAGATTGTTTCTTTTGCTGAGAAGAAACTTTGTAGTTTGAGTCCATCCCATTTATTGATTTTTGATTTTAATTCTTGTGCCACAGGAGTCTTACTAAGGAAGTTGGGGCCTAATCCCACATGATGGAGATTAGGGACTACTTTTTTTTTTCTATTAGACGCAGGGTCTCTGGTTGTATTCCTAAGTTCTTGATCCATTTTAAGTTGAGTTTTGTGCATGGTGAGAGATAGGTGCTTAATTTCATTTTGTTGCATATGGATTTCCAGTTTTCCCAGCACCATTTGTTGAAGAGGCTATCTTTTTTCCATGTTTATAGCACAACAATTCACAATAGCTAAACTGTAGAACCAACCTAGATGCCCTTCAATAGAGGAATGGATAAAAAAAATGTGGCAAATATATATAATGGAATATTACTTAGCAATAAAAGAGAATAAAATCATGGCATTTGCAGGTAAATGGATGGAGTAAGAGAAGATAATGCTAAGTGAAGTTAGCTAATCCCCAAACCAAATGCTGAATGTTTTCTTTGATATAAAGAGGCTGATTCATAGTGGGATAGGGAGAGGGAGCATGGGAGGAATAGACGAATTCTAGATAGGGCAGAGGGGTTGGAGGGGAAGGGAGGGGGCATGGGGTAATTAATGATGGTGGAATAATAATCATTATTATCCAAAGTATAGGTATGAAGACACAAATTGGTGTGAATATACTATGTATACAGCCAGAGATATGAAAAATTGTGCTCTATATATGTAATAAGAATTATAATGCATTCTGCTGTCACATATAAATAAAAAAAATCCCAATGAAACTCTTCATAAACTAAAAAAAGCAATCATGAAATTTATTAGAAAAATAAGAGATTCAGAATAGCTACAGTAATCTTTAGCAGAGTAAAGCAGGAGGCATCCCAATACCAGACCTTGAACTATACTATAGAGCAATGGTAACAAAAACGGCATGGTATTGGCACCAAAACAGACATACTAATGGTACAGAATAGAAGATACAGAGACAAACCCATATAAATACAGTTATCTCATACTAGACAAAAGTGCCAAAAACATTTGTTCGAGAAAAGATAGCCTCTTTAACAAATAGAGCTGGGAAAACTGGAAATCCATATGTAGCAAAATGAAATTAAACCTTTATCACTCACCCTGCATAAAAATCAACTCAAAGTGGATCAAAGATTTAGGTACTAGAACAGTGACCCTATGCCCAATAGAAGAAAAAGTAGGCCCAAATATTCACATGTCGGCTTCCTGAATAAGACTCCCAAAGTGTAAGATGTAAAATCAAGAATCAATAAATGGGGTGGATTCAAATTAAAAATCTTCTCAGAAAAGGAAACAACCAAGAATGTGAAGAGAGAGTCTACAGAATGGAAAAAAAAAATCATTACCACATGCACCTCAGATAGAGCACTAATCTCCAGGATGTATAAAGAACTCAAAAAACTTAGCACCCAATAATAAATGGGCTAAGGAATCTAACAGACACTTCACAGAAGAAGAAATACAATCAATCCTCAAATATATGAAAAATGTTTAACATCTCTAGCAATTAGAGAAATTAAAATCAAAACCACTCCAGTCAGAATGGCAATTATCAAGAATACAAAGAACAATAAATGTTGGAAAGGATTTTGGGAAAAAGATACACTCATACACTGCTGGTGGGACTGCAAATTGGTACAACCATGGAAAGCAGTATGGAGAACCCTCTGAAAACCTGTAATGGAACCACCATTTGACCGAGCTATCCCACTCCTTGGTTTAGACCCAAAGGACTTAAAATCAACATACTACACTGACACAGCCACATCAATGTTTATAGCAGATCAATTCACAATAGCCAAACTATGGAACCAACTTAAATGCCCTTCAACAGATGAATGGATAAAGAAAATGTGGTATAAATACACAATGGAATATTACTCAACATTAAGAAGAATGAAGTTATGGCATTTGCAGGTAAATGGATCGAGCTGGAGAATGTCATGCTAAGTGAAATAATAGCAGTCCCCCCAAAACCAAAGACCAACTGTTTTCTGTGATATGTGATGCTAATTCACAATGTGGCGGGGGGCTAGGGAAGAATAGAGGTACTTTGAATTAGGCAGAGAGGAATGAAGGGAGAGGATGGGGTATGGGGGTAGGAAGAACAATATAATGAATTGTACATTATTACCTATGTACACATATGACTACACAACCTGTGTGATTCTACATCATATACAATAAGAAGAATGAGAAGTTATACTCCATATATGTATGATGTGTTGAAATGCATTCTACTATCATGCAAAACTAATTAGAACAAATTTTTTAAAAAGACCATATCAGTGCCACTAATGGGAGATTCTCACCTATCATAAAGAGATTAATTTGATTTTATAAACAGAAGCACAGGCTGAGAGCTCAGGGCAAGCTTTCCCAAAAGTTTTGGTTGACACTATGCTTTTGTATATGAAAATTTTGCTTTGGGGTTGTGAACTCTTTAAAACAAACAGTTGAGATCATTGTTAATGGGAGACAGGATGACTTGCATAGCTTCTGTCAAGACTGCTTTTAGGGAGGAAATGCAGCAAACAGGGTTGGGCCTTTTCACAATGATCCATCTTTCAAAAGCACAAGTGAATGCCCTCTCTCATTAATCATAAGAGCTGGCTTAAATTGAAAATGGGGAACAAGAACCACACATGGGCCACTGAATCTCTCGCTGAATAGTGAGAGATACAAAAAAATCTTATTTTCTTTCACTTGCCTACACAGGTACACTTCATTGGGAAGCCTGGACACAGCAAGAAGAGGTGGAAATTCAAATTAAGGAGTCACTGTTTCATGGCTGTCCCCTGAGGTAGGATGTTAGGGAGGAGAAATCATGTTTCATTCTGAGATTGCCCTGGGCTAGGCACAAGTTCCAACATATCTCTTTAGATTACTACCCTATCATCATCCAGTAACCAAAAAAGGCCAAAGTAGACACATCTTCTGCTTCACATTATCTCCTCATCCTGTCTCACTCTCCCTACCTCCTGCAATACTTATTACCTAAACGTAACTGCCAAGAAAGAAATTATTACCCCCTACAAAAATGACCAAGGAGATCAAAGCAGAGTAAAAACTTCACAGGAAAATGGCTGCAAAACTAATTAGTCTGAAATCTAAAGAAAGATAGTCACAAGTAGGCATGGAACACTTGCTTATCTGGGTTGGAAGGTGGGTGCCAGGCAAGCTGGTAATAGTCAGCTAAACTTGTTAACTAATAGCTACAGGCTGAGTGTGGACTAGTGTGAGCACAGAACTCCGGGGGGCCGGTGTGTCAATATACATGAGAAATGTGCACCCTTTGACAGATTTTCTCATGGACTTCACTGTTCATAAGAGAATAGGAATAGGACAAGAGACTAGAGAAGGCTTCCTTAGTGGAGACCTGGAGGAGATGTATAGTTGATAAGGTAGGAAAGGAACAAAGCTCTGCCCTTTTTCCACTACAAAACAAAAGCTTTAAGCTGCCGGGGAGGGAAAGGACAGCAAACCTTACCTTCAGCACACAGGGGAAGACCCAGTATAGCTGGGGTGAAGGGAATAGAAAATAAAACAAAAATGAAAACAAACCTTCATCCATGAGATTCCCAAAGGAACTGGGTCCAGATCATTAGCAAATTCCTTAGTGCTGAAGGAGGGACAGGATAACTGAGGACTGACAAATATGAATACCTCCAACCCTGGCCACCAATGCTAGCAAACTGCTGGAGGAGAGATGTTCTGAGATGAAGCACAAAGAGAAGAACTACAACAAGTATGTCCTCTTTTCTTCAATACTGTAGTAGAAGCAATACAATAAGTGAAGAAAAAGAAATAAAAGGCTCACATATTGGAAAGAAAGAAATAGCACTACTCACTTATAAGATCATCTATGTAGGATCACCTAATTCATCCTAATGCCATATACTACAATTTAATATTAAAAAATTTTAAAAAGAAGCACCATCTACAACAGCACAAAAGACATGGAATAGTTAGATATCAGATCTGTATGAAAAAACTATAAAATAATGAAAAAAATCAAAGAAGACTCAACTAAATGGAGGAATAAACTATGTTCATGGATTAGAGAACTCAAGATTATTGACATGTAAATTTTCACCAGCTGATCTGTAGCTTCAAGACAATTCCAATTGAAGTTTCATTAGAGTTTTTAAAAAAATATTTTCTCTGGGCTGGGGATGTGGCTCAAGCGGTAGCGCGCTCGCCTGGCATGCGTGCGGCCCGGGTTCGATCCTCAGCACCACATACAAAGATGTTGTGTCCGCCAAAAACTAAAAAAATAAATATTAAAATTCTCTCTCTCTCTCTCTCTTAAAAAATATTTTCTCTAATTGTAGATGGACACAATATTCTTTATTTATTTATTTTTATGTGGTGCTGAGGATTGAATCTGGTGCTGCACACGTGCGAGGCAGTCTATCTACCACAAGCTGCAGCCCCAGCCCAGTTTTTTGTTTTTGTTTTTTTTAATAGAAATTGGCAGGCTGATTCTAAAGTTGGTATAGAAAAAAGTGACACCAATTTGAAAAGTTGGAGTAGTCAAACTATTTTTAAAAGCTATGGTAATTATTATAAAATAGTGTCAGTGAAATGACAGACATAGAGATCAATGTATCAGACAGCCCAGAAGTAGATAAAACACATAGGTGTGTTCACTGGTTTTGATAAAAATGCAAAGGGAACTGTATGGAGAAGGAAAAACTTTCTCAACAAATGGTGCTGGATAGCCACTGTATTAATTTCCCATGACTACTATAACAAATTACCATAAACTGGGTGGCTTAAACCAACAGAAATTTATTCCTTTCTAGTTCTTTAGACTAGAAGTCCAAATTCAAGATGTTGGCTTCATTCTCTCTGAAGGTTCTTTGGGAGAAGCTGTTTCTTGCCTCTCCCAGTTCTCATAGTTCCATGTACTCACTGGCATGTGCCAGGGCACATCACAATCATATAAAACAATATTTACATCTCTTGGAAATTAGGAAATAGGTATATCTTTTGGTTGCCACCATTCAGTCACTGCAGTTGTGTAGCAAAGAACAAAACAAAACAAATAAACAATAACAAAACCCCAACTCTGATCTATATGTTATACTATGTAAAAATTCACTCAAAATGGATCAAATGTAAAACCTACAGCTATAAAACTTATAGAGATTTGTATCCAGAATGTAAAAAGAACTTTTAAAACCTTGAATAAGAAAAGCAACCTAATATTAAAATTGGGGAAAAAAGACTTGTCTAGACACTCACCCAAGAAGATACAGATGACAAGTAAATACAGGAAAAGATAATCAGTATCACTGGTCATTTGGGAAAAGAAAATTAAAGCCACAATATGATACCATTACACATCTATTAAAATTGCTTAAAAGAAACAAAGTAGACCTCTTTTGGAAAGCAGTCTGGCAGTTTCTCATGTTAGCTTAACAAACAACCCAGTAATCCCAACCAAGCTATTTTAAAAAGTTAAATGTAAATTTACATTTACAGAAAGGAAAGAAACCTATATGTAAATCTTTAAAATGGCTTTATTTTTTATTTGCAAAAAACTGGAAACCACCCAGATGTCCTCTAACTAGTAAAAGGGTAAATAAACAGTAGCACAAACATAGAAAGGAATGCCACTCAGTAATAAAAAAGGAATGAACTACAGACACATGGTACAATATGGAAGAATCTCTAATGCATTAAGCCAAATGAAAAAAGCCAGACTGAAAACATTCAATATGTTATGATTCCATTTATATAATAACTAATATAGGGAAGAAAATAGATCAGTGATTCCAGAGGCTGAGGGTGGGGGAAAGGTTTGACTACAAAGAGGATGAAGACGTTGTTTAGGATGGCAGAACTGTGGTATAGATTGGTTATAATGGTGATAACATGAATTTATGTACTTGTCAGAATTGTACAATATGAAGTGTGAATTTTGACTTATGCTAAAATAGCCTCAATAAAGTTATCCTTCATGCACAGACATCTCCTCACCCTGCTCAGACTCTGTCATCCCATGGCAAATCATTCCTCTGCAGATACATCTCCTTATCCTTAATTTTAACTTCTGAATATATAAATTGTAAGCTCTACTGGAAAAAATAATTATAAAAACTTAGTGTTGACCAAGTGTTGCCTTAATTTTCAAAAGAGGAAAGAAAGTAGATGATGAAAACTAAAATAAAATAGATGACTCTCATACTTTAATACCCTTTGATACAGTAATTGTATTTCTGAGAGTTTGTACTGAATTATCTGACATGCTATTAAAAAAGCCTTACAATCCAAAATGATAACAGATTTATTTATTTATTTTATTTATTTGTATGTGGTGCCAAGAATCGAACCTAGTGACCCATGCATGCTAGGCAAGTGCTCTACTGCTGAGCCACAATCCCAGCCCAACAGATTTATTTATAATAACTAAAAATCTGCAACATCCAGCAATGGAGGAATGGTAATGTAATTTATAGTGTAGCTGTGATAATTTTAATCAAGCTTGTAAAAGTATAGCAGAAAATGTTTTAAAATATCTAGAATATAAAAATCAGCATGCAAAATTAAATAGTGTGAGCTATACAGAAATACACATCAAGTGAGGAAAGGAGATACACAAAACTATTTAAAATGGATATATACGGGTGGTATGATAATGGGTAATTTTTTTCCTTCTTATAAGAGGGGAATTGCACCTCTTGTATTTTCTAAATTTATTTAATGAGCATTTATTAGTTTTTAAATGGGAAAATAAATTCTAAGACATTAATTAGCATCTATTTGAATAGCGCTATAAGGAATACAAAGGAAGGATAGATTCCATTCTTAATTAGCTACTACTACAATAGCTACTCATGACTAGAAAGTGAGTCTTTTTTTCATGGGCACCTGTCACCTTAGAAGTAAGTGTGGAACTACAGAAGCCACAAGAAAGTACACTGACACCTAACTGACAGTAGCATCACTATCAGCCGTAACAGCAGTCAGCTGACACTGATCAAGTATTAACTCTATTCCAGGTATTGTTTTTACATCTCCTTATTTAATCCTCACATTAGCTCTATGGGATTCTATTATCTACTTTTTATGAATGAGAAACTGAGGCATGGATGACCTTGCCCACAATTGGACAATTTGGCAAGTGGCAAAGCCAGGATGAACATAGAAAACTGATTCTACAGATGTAGAGACTGGGCTGTTTATAAAGGAATGAACCCTCACAATCAAAAGGGAAGAAGACTAGCTTGGGGACCTCACAGCCAGCTAATCTGGCAAACACAGACAATGTGCATATGGCTCTACATACAAGGTAGAAAGCAATAAATGTAAAGACAGTCACAGGTGTAGGATCTTTGAGAGGGGAAGAGATATCTGGCAGTGACAAGGCCAATTATTCAGCAGACAGTTAAGACTGGAAGCAGAGAGATCCTCAAGAAAACTCACAGTGATCAAAGTGAGAGAAGAAGGTGGCCTAAACCAATAGGCCTAGTTTTATGATTAAAATATATGGATTACACTGTGTGCTTCCTGAAGAATCCCATCTTGTGGCTACATTCCCAAAGGTGACTCACCCTGGATAATACCAATATTTGCAGGTCAGGAGAAGTTGGGGATTAAAAACATTATGCAATTCTAATACTTAAACCTCACAATCCCTCCCTCTTAGATACTTTCTCTCCCTTTGCTCAAATTAAGTTGAGAAACAAACACAGAGGAGGGTCATAAAACAGGATTTCCTGAGCTGGTTCAACACAGACACTTAACTTGGACTTCCAAACTCAGTGTCACAGAATGAGGGTGTTGACCACCTCTGCTATGTATGTTCCCTCAGCTACAAAAAGGAGCAGGTGTAAAAGGAGTGGGCACATTTAGAACACCAGTGTATGCAAGACTCACTGTGTGCCCACCGCCTGCTGGAAGAGACAAATTACCCCCATTTGGGAAACTTCTGGTCTGGTGGATGAGAGATTCTTTCAAGATAAGGACATTCGTTGTTCAAGGTAGGAGAGGGGGTACTTTTCTCCAAAGGGCCGGACATAAGAATGGAGATTAGGAAAAAAGACAAAAGAAAATCATAGGTGACTCTGGATGCCTGAGTGCTTCAGCTGTTCAAGGTCAACTTCAAGGGACAGACACTTGGCATTGTTAGGAACTCCTAGGACCTGAGAAGATGATGAGCATCTTAAGACTCCTCGATTATGATTTCTTTTCTTCTTGGATAGGACCTCACACCTAATTAAGCATTTAATAAATTAATATGGTTACTATGTGCCAGACAGTGTGCTCATCATTTTTATATATCATTTTAATTATCTTATGACAAAGGATTTAATAATAAGCCCACTATACAGATGAAGGAAACCAGGCCAGAGAGATTAAGTAACCTGTTTCAAATCATTGAGACTCTTTGGAAAAAGGAGAATGGATGCAGTTAGGAGAAATGAAAGGAGGAGGTTTTGTCAGCTTACAAGTCAATTAGGTACTCAAAAATAATTCTTAAGTGCTTATTTGTGAATATGTGCAGTAAGGCGTATCAAGTGGCTACTTACTGTTTTATTCTTAAGCAAGGTAAGGTAAAATTTTTAGGTTGCCTCCTACTCTACTAGCTGGAGGACTTTAATCCTAAGCATAAAGTCATTCTATAGTTTAGCATTTATGCATATGCATGAGTTCTTTGATCCTGCCTTAATTTCTAAAGATTCAACCTAGAATAAGGAACACCCAAGAAAGGTCCCAGAACATGATGTGCACATGTGCATATGTCTATATTCATATCTATAACAGTTATTAATCACTTTAATTAACTAACCTAACCTGATCAGTAATGATTTATTTCTCAAATGTCCTCCGATACTGCTCCTCACCTTGTTAAATTTTTGTTTCCAGGATCAAGGGATCCTTCAATTCTACTCCTCTATGCCCAATGAAAAACAAAAAAACTGGAGAGAACAAAATGAATGAATGTTTTAGTAACTAAGTTGCAGTTGTTTGTAGGAGGCAAGGAGAGGCACTGATATTTAGCAGTGATAAACAGAAAGAAGGAGTTGATCTGAACTCTGAAGGCCAGGGAAGGCTCAAGGCAAGACCAGCTACAACCACCAAGTGGCCAGCCAGTATGTGGACACTGACAACCAACTTACTCGTCTCATTTTCCAAAGCATGGCTCAGAGAGTGACAAGAGGGGGTGACAGTGGTAAGAGGGAAGCATGCAGGAGGACTACATGATCTTGAATGGTCACTTCCAAATCTGGACACAGACCAGATTGTATCTATCTCCTTGAAGCATCCCTTGCTCTTGAATTTGAAGTCTCTTTCTCTGTGCTACAGTACCGTTTGAGTTCATAAATGATCCGTAAGCCAGGATTCTAATCTGTGCCAGCACTGCGCCAGGACCAAAGACTCACACTTTGACCACTTGAATTTTTCTTCTAGCATTTCTCTCTTTCAGTCTTCAGTTTACTACCCCATGCTTTCCTCTTCTTCCTTACTCTAATATAAACTGAGACAAATGAGAGGAGGAGGAACTTAGCTTTGTTAGGGGGTCAGCCACAAGTCTCTCTTCATTGTTTTCTACTCTTGTCCCAAGTAAGTAGCACTCCCTAAATATGAAATAATGATGCTGTTGTGTCCTTCCACCTTAATCCATTATCTAATTATAACTAGCATTATAGCACTTTGAGTTTGCCCATTTTATTTTTCACAATAGTTCTTTGAAATGGGCAGGACAAAGATCATTAGCATCCTATGTATATATGAAAAAAACTAAGGCTTATACAGATTAAGTGATTTGTGCTGGTGCAGACACAGTTGAATACCGCTTCATGCACTGTGGAATTACTCTGGACCTGACTCACAGTACAGCCTCAGGTAAGTCACTTAACCTATTTGTGTCTAATCTCTAAAATGGGGATAAAAGTACCAACTGGCTTCCCAGAGAAGCTGCAGAGATTAATTAGCCAACAAATAATTATAAAGGGATTTGGAAATTCCAAATGTTACATAAATGTTTTAATAAGCTTCTAATGTTAAGGCTCCATTAAGTACCCATAGGTGGAAATTAAGTGACTTTATCTGTTAGCTTTGTATTTTCCAGGGCCTTGAGAGTGCATTCACTGGAATGAGCTGGTTTAGGGAATATGACCAGCTTTTTCTAAGCTATTCTTAGAAATAAGAATAGTTAGTTGGCCCTGCTATTTACAAGTCCTACCTCTGCTAGTTCTCCCTCTCTTGAAACCAAGCAGGTGGAATGTTCTTTATCCCACCAAGACCACTAGAAAATACAGGAAGGAGGGGTGCTTATGCTCATGTTCATGCCCACTGGAGGCAGCAGAGAAGATCACAGCAGGCTCCTGTCCTTAGGTTGGCCCTAGAGACCTTCCATGTGGGCACTCTAACCTCCAGAAAACATCCCTAATAATTTCCAGGGCATTCACACATTTCAGTTCAGCATTGGCCAATAAAAATGAACTAGAATTATATCTAAAGTCTCTGGGACATATTTCCCATTTTCATTGAAATTCTTTTAACTTGCTTTATAACAAGTTTATTAAGCATCAGAGAAAATTGGTGATGAGTTAACATTATATCCAAGAAAATTTATGAAATCAATTTACTTTATAAGAAAAGAAATCTCTGTGGCCCAAGGGAGGCAAGCTGGGCAAGACAGAGGGCTGTAGCACTAACAAAACCCTGTGACCAGGGTGGTGATGTTCAGCCTGTGACTGAAGAAGCCACTTTCCCTCTTCTTTCTGTGTCTTACTTTTCCTAATCTGTAAAACAAAGGCGATAGCTTCTGACTAAAATCTGCCTCAATTGAAAGTCACTTTAAACCAGGGCCAATGTTCAGATGGCATATCCAGTTTCTTCATTTGAAAAACAAAAATAAATAATATACATCAAATTACTAAATTTAAAAATCATTTTAAATGATAAGTCATGACTTTCCCATCACCTGAAATGCTATTTCTCTCAGGTATCTGTGCCTGACTAGTTATGTTATCTCCCTCCAAGTGTTGCTCACCTCAAATATGCCTACTCCACCTTATTCAACATTAAGGTCCCCTCAAATCCCCACATGCTCAAGTCCCTTTCCCCTGTTCTACTTTTTTATTCCTTCCACAAACCTTATCACCTGTCCACAACTAGACAAATTATTTATTATTGATTTATGTCCTCATTCCTCTACCCAAATTATATTCTCCATGAGGTCAGCAATCTTGGCCTGTTTTGTTCACTGATGTATCTCAAGTGCTTGGCATCCAAGCAGAAGCTAGCAGAGGCTCAGTAAATATCTGTTGAATGAATGAATGAATGACCCATAAGGAATAGGGACTTAAATTACCTGAAAGCAGAAGCTAATTTCTTTTGAATTGTCACTATATCCAGCTCAGGGTTTAGACTCAGTAGGCATTTAAAAAACTTGTATTTGATTGACATATGTATCTGGAAATCATAAATATTCTTTGACTAAAATTCTTTCATCTATCTTCTCTTTGGTTTGGGGAAACCCTTGTGAATTAGCCAGATGGGGAGGAGGGTCAAGCTGGGAAGATGAAGCAGGATAAAGGGAAGGGATGCAAAGGAAAAAGTAGGAGATGACTAAGTAGAGATCCAGAATAACTGAGAAACAGAGAGCTCACAACAAGATGAGTCAGGAAGAGCCATGGAACCTGGGAGATTCCTTAAAAGAATAGCCTGAGAAGATGGAGGCTCTTCTGAACATGTACAAATTCTGCACTTTTGTTGGCTGATCCCTATTATCTGGTATGTTCTAGCCACTTAAATGTTGAATCCTATAAGATATAGGGAATATTATGACTGCCACAGAGAAACAGAATTGGATCTAAAAAAAAAAAGAGAGGTAAATGTTACCCCAAGCCAACTAATGTTTACATGATGCTGCACAAGGTTAAAAGTGCACAATGTGTGGAAAAAGTTCATGGGGCCTCTGTGGAGAAGGTTCTGTATTGTAAAGCTGGGCCTTACAATGTGGAAAAAAATATTTCTGTGTAGTCATAAGAACAAGTATATATAATAGCTATGTTTATATAGACAAAGCTGACTGCAAGGGATAATTCATTCAGGAAGCTTCTTCAAACATTTTGTAGTATAAAAACATTATTATATATTGGCATTTCATTGTGTCTAGGTATGGATAATCTCAAAACTGAGCAAAAGCCCCTCCTGGCTAGATGCTAAGGTGATTAGCATCTAGGGGAGAGCACGTAGCTTTTCTTTTTGGGATACAGATAGTGTTTCATAATTGGGTCCTAATGGGGGCATCAGTACCTTTCTCAGGAAATATTTGATACTGGCCTGTGTTGGAGATAGGTCAGGTGGCTGGCTGGGTTATATGGGTAATTTTCCTGGAAAATGCTATTATTTCACAATGAAAAAAACTATATTACTTAACATATCACTTAACATATATATCACTTAACATATATATCACTTAACATATCCCCAACACTTGAAATAAGTCATCACAAGCTACTTTGAACCCTAGCTGGGCAGAGGGAATGCTTCATGCCAAGGGTCTCTTCATGTCTTCATAATTCTTTAGTAACTGAAGCGATGAGGTGAGACTGATGGCTAAGACACTGGGAGGAGGAGAGGAGCCTCCTGCTTTCATGTGAGGGCTCACGATGCACTCACTCTCTCTTCTTGAGTCACCAGCACTGGAAATGAGCAGCAGTGACAGCATCTATGTTCTGAGTCTCCCTGAGGTCCATCCTCTCTACCCAGTATCCCTCCCTGCATTCCACCCCCAAAGCACAGCTGTCTGTTCCTTGATTACCAAGCTCTACTCTAGTTTGGTAAGAAGGTAGGAAGAGCCCTAAAGGCAGATGAAATTATGAGGATTAACTGACTTTAATAGCTAAAAGCAATTGAGAGACCACTATTCAGAAAATGTAGTGGGAAAAAAACACACACAAAGACTTCTTCAGCTTGTTTTAAATCACTAGACCAAAAACACTTGGACTTTGGAAAAGTGAGTAAAGCCCTAAGTTATGAGTACAGTTTATAAAAGATAAAGATCTGAGTCATCCCTTTGTGGTTACAGATTATGAAAGCAATTCAGGCTCTCCCTAGACAGTCTTCCCCATGAATGTTAGATTGCAAACAGAGAAAGCCAGAAGGGTTAGCATCTCTGATTACTACCCCACTAAGGTTTTCTACTAAGCATCCTTGTATAGTTTACAATTTAATTTTTTGCCTTTGTAATCTGTAGCCCTTGTATATATATCATCTAATGAAAGGTCTTTTTTGAATTAACATGGTATTTGGAAAAAGAACATGTGTTTCTGTTTTATTATTAAATACATCTATAAAAAGAGAAAATGTTCTTAGACCTAGTGGAAGTCTGTTTTTTGTTTGTTTGCTTTTTTTTAAAAGCAAGAATCCTGTAACACTTCAGGAGGATAGAATCTTTAATGCAAACACTCAGATGGACTGGGGCATAATAAGTTTTTGGGTAGAGAGTAACTATAGAGTTTAGGAATTCAGATTTGCCTTGTCTGACTACCTTGGGGGTAAACACATTGCTCTGTCTTTTCCCAGCTAGTCGGTGAGCTTGGCATCCATTAAGCAGAACATTCTGGAATACAGACCATTCTAATTACCACAATGGTCTTGTGTTTCAAGACTGCTTGTTTATAAACACAGCCACTTTCTAGCTTAATTTCTCTCCTTTTTCAATTTGTTTAAGCCCCAAATCTTTTCAGAGTGCAAGAGCCTAACTAAGGATTTTTCAGATTAATGCCATCATATTCTTAATGATAAAAGTACCAGAAGTGAATGTCATACAAATATCTAGTTTATATTCAGTAGTAATCAAGGAAATAGACATCAAAGCATTGCTCTTTTACATGTATGAATTAGCAAATAAATTAGAAATATTAATTCTTTATGTCTGTAAAGCTTTAGTAAAAGCCTGTATACTCCTGCATTGTGAAAAGCATCATGACAAATCATTTAGGAAGAAATGTTACCTCCTATCTTGAGAATCACAAAAATATTCTCTCCCAGCACAATGATTCCACTCTGCAAAATTTACCTGAAGAGAATAATTTACTAAACTAAAAATGCTATGTGCATAAAGATGTATGTTAGAGAATTCTCAGGATGAAAAAGAAAGTACATAAAATTGGAAATAAAGCAAATAAATGGATCTCAAGTAGGTACATATAAGTACCCTTATCATAGAAGGAAGTATATCAGAATTTTCTCAGGAGAAAAGAAGGAGGAACAAATATATGTGTAGTCTGAAAAAACATATTTAGAATAACCATGACTTTACTTTCTCTAAGACATAAAATTGCTTTTTAAATGATTTTAAATAATACTGTGATATATTTTTATGTACATTAAAAGCAGGCATGAGTAAAGAAAGTTTGAGATCTAGTGATCTAAACATCAGTGGCAAGTCTACTAACAGAAAACTGCAACAAAACAACTCAACAATGACAGTAACTAATGTTTATTGGGCACTTTATATGTCAAGTACTGGGCTAAGTTTTTAGCAGACCCTATTCTTTATCTAATTTTCATATCTATAAGCGGTAGAGCTGTTGGCATAGTTTACATTGATTTAAAAAATCAGTATCAGAAGTAGATAGTGGAGGAGAAGGAAGATGGCGGCGAGGGGAGTGCATTGTCCCCGTGTGCTGCTTCACTGTGTGGGAGTATGACAAGTCAGGACGGCTAAAGGATATTTTGTTAGGAATTTCCAGCAATAGTGGGGTGCTCCGGAACCTGGAGGAAGGATTTCCATCGCACGAGGATCGGCTTCGGGGACTCAAAGGCGAGAGGTTTGTCGCACGGAGGGTAACACTGCTTATTCAGCAAATCGCCCCGCGGCTAAAGTCTGGGATAGAGACGCAGGGTTACAGCACTGCAGTTTCTGCCAGCCGCGCAAGCACCGTACTCAGGGCTGAATTCTGGGTTCGAGACGGGGGAAGGAAGCGGTCCATCTCGGTTCTCCACACCGGTCAGACCACAGAGGAGGCCAGCAGCCACCATGTTGGTAAACTGACGTCACCACCCCTGTTTTTGACTGACCGCAGCTCATTCAGCCATAGAACAGGTAATTTCAGGCTGCAATTCGCCTGCGGCTTGCAGACAGATTGCTAGGGCTCAGCTCCTGGGTGCTTCTTAGAACCTGATCTTATCAGAGTGAATACCGAGCGCGGGGCGGCCGAGTTCCGGCTCCCGGAACTGAGCCTGCGGGGACTGCTTCTTGGAGCTTACATTTATAGGAGCTTACACCGAGCACGGAGTGGCCGAGTTCCGGCTCCCGGAACTTCCCTGGCCCGGGGCTAGGAGCCCGCGGAAACTGCTTCTCGGTCCGGGTCCTGCTGAGGGCCAGTCAGGACTCACCCGGTGCTTTGGTTGCCCGGCAAGGGGAACGAAATGCTGCCATTCGCATAGGATACCAACATGGCAGCGATCTGACGTCTGCAGAAAGCGGCGGAGGAGGGAACTTCATCAATACCAGTGGTGACATAAGCAGTTGGTCTCCTGGTAGGGGGGGTGAGGCACAGTCACCCGAGTCTCCTCAATTTGTCGTCGAGCCAGAGGGAAGGAGCCGGGCCGCCGCCAGCGCCCGGAGCAGGCCCAGCGGCTCGCCAGCGTGGTGACCGCGTGACCCCAATTGGAGAGGGGGCGGAGCGGAGCCGCCACCCGCAACCGCAAGGTGGGCAGACCCGCGACCCAGTGGTACATGGGCGTGGTAGGAGGGGCAGGGCAGAGCCGCGGTTCGCGCTTGCAAGGTAAACAGACCTGTGTCAGCCTGGCGGGTCAGGCCCAGTGGCCTGCCAGTGTGGTACACACATCACCCCAACTGGAGTAGGGGCAGAGCAGATCCTTCTCCCACGCCCGGATCAGGCCCTGCCAGTGTGGTGGTCACGTGACCCCAATTGGAGTGGGGGCGGAGCGGAACTGCCACCCGTGCCCGCAGGGTGAGCAGACCAGTGATCAACCTGCAGATCAGGCCCAGGGGTCCGCAGGCGTGGTAGGAGGGGCAGGGCAGATCCGCCGCCTGCGCCTCCAAGGTAGGCAGACCTACAACAGACCGGCGGATCAGGCCCAGGAGCCTGCCGGCGTGGTACAAACACCACCCTAATTGGAGTAGTGGCAGAGCAGAGTCGCCGCCCGTGCCAGGAACAGGCCCAGCGTCCTGCAGGCGGGGTAGCCATGACACCCTAATTGGAGTAGGGGCAGAGCAGAGCCTCCACCCGTGCCCGAAAGGTGGGCAGATCTGCGACCGACCAGCGGGACAGGCCCAGTGGCCTGCCGGTACGACAGACACGTCACCCCATTTGGAGTAGGGGCAGAGTAGAGCCGCCGCCCGCGCCTGCAGGGTAGGCAAACCTGCAACCGACCGGCGGATCAGGCCCGGAGGCCTGCCGGCGTGGTACACTCGTCACCCCAATTGGAGTAGGGGCAGAACAGAGCCGCCGCCAGCTCCCAGAACAGGCCCAGTGACCTGCCGGCGTGGTAGCCACGACACCCCAATTGGAATAAGGAGAGAGCAGAGCCGCCGCCCGCACCTGCAGGAAAGATACGCAAGCAGTATGAAAAGACGAGGAAAGAAAGGACCACAAGCAATGCAGGTCAATGCAACTTTAGAAGAGGTAACAGCTGCAGCAGATGGAATGTCAGATAAAGAATTCAGGATATACATGCTTCAGATGATCTGGAGTATCAAGGAAGACATTAAACAGCAAAATCAGACAATGAAAGATCACTTCGACAACGAATTACGCAAACAAATCCAGGAAGCAAAGGATCAACTATACAGGGAGATAGAGGTTATAAAAAACAAACAAACAGAAATCCTAGAAATGCAGGAAGCAATAAACCAACTTAAAAACTCAATGGAGAATACTACCAGCAGAGTAGAACACTTAGAAGATAGAACATCAGACAATGAAGACAAAGTATTTCAACTGGAAAAGAACATAGACAGCTCAGCAAGACTGTTAAGAAACCATGAGCAGAACATCCAAGAAATATGGGATAACATTAAGAGACCAAACTTAAGAGTCATTGGGATACAGGAAGGTACAGAGCTCCAAACCAAAGGAATGAGAAGTCTATTCAATGAAATAATACAAGAAAACTTCCCAGACTTGAAGAATGAGACAGAACCCCAAATCCTAGAAGCCTACAGGACGCCGAATGTGCAAAATCATAAGAGATCCACACCTAGACACATCATAATGAAGATGCCCAACATACAGAATAAGGAGAGAATTTTAAAAGCTACAAGAGAAAGGAAGCAGATTACATTTAGGGGTAAGCCAATCAGGATAACAGCTGATCTGTCAACACAGACTCTGAAAGCTAGAAGATCCTGGAATAACATATTTCAAACACTGAAAGAAAATGGGTTCCAACCAAGAATTGTGTATCCAGCGAAATTAAGCTTCAGGATGGAGGATGAAATTAAAACCTTCCACGATAAACAAAAGTTTAAAGAATTCGCAGCTAGAAAACCATCTCTTCAAAACATCCTCGCCAAAGCATTACAGGAAGAGGAAATGGAAAATAACAATGAAAACCAACAGTGGGAGGTAGGACAGTAAAGGGGGGGGGGAATAATCAAAGAGGAAAACAAACCATGTTTAGTAACAGAAATAAACAAATATGGCTGGAAGAACAACCCATATCTCAATAATAACCCTAAATGTTAATGGCTTAAACTCACCAATTAAGAGACACAGGCTAGTAGAATGGATCACAAAACAAGACCCAACAATATGCTGCCTACAGGAGACGCATTTGATAGGAAAGGACATACATAGGCTGAAGGTGAAAGGTTGGGAAAAATCATATCACTCATATGGACTTCGGAAACAAGCAGGAGTGTCCATACTCATATCAAATAAAATAGATTTCAAGCCAAAGTTAATCAAAAGAGATAAAGAGGGACACTACATACTGCTTAAGGGAACCATACACCAACAAGACATAACAATCATAAATATTTATGCCCCAAACAATGGTGCAGCTATGTTCGTCAAACAAACTCTTCTCAAGTTCAAGAGTCTAATAGATCACCATACCATAATCATGGGAGACTTCAACACACCTCTCTCGCCACTGGACAGATCTTCCAAACAAAAGTTGAATAAGGAAACTATAGAACTCAATAACACTATTAATAACCTAGACCTAATTGACATATATAGAATATACCACCCAACATCAAGCAGTTACACTTTTTTCTCAGCAGCACATGGATCCTTCTCAAAAATAGATCATATATTATGTCACAGGGCAACTCTTAGACAATATAAAGGAGTAGAGATAATACCATGCATCTTATCTGATCATAATGGAATGAAACTGAAAATCAACGATAAAAGAAGGAAGGAAAAAGCATACATCACTTGGAGAATGAACAATAGGTTACTGAATGATCAATGGGTTATAGAAGATATCAAGAAGGAAATTAAAAAATTCTTAGAGATAAATGAAAACACAGACACAACATATCGGAATCTATGGGACACATTGAAAGCAGTTCTAAGAGGAAAATTCATTGCTTGGAGTTCATTCCTTAAAAAAAGAAAAAACCAACAAATAAATGATCTCATACTTCATCTCAAAATCCTCGAAAAAGAAGAGCAAAACAACAGCAAAAGAAGTAGAAGGCAAGAAATAATTAAAATCAGAGCTGAAATTAATGAAATCGAAACAAAAGAAACAATTGAAAAAATTGACAAAACTAAAAGTTGGTTCTTTGAAAAAATAAACAAAATCGACAGACCCTTAGCGATGCTAGCGAAGAGAAGAAGAGAGAGAACTCAAATTACTAGCATACGGGATGAAAAAGGCAATATCACAACAGACACTTCAGAAATACAGAAGATAATCAAAAACTATTTTGAATCCTTATACTCCAACAAATTAGAAGATAGTGAAGGCATAGATAAATTTCTTAAGTCATATGATCTGCCCAGATTGAGTCAGGAGGATATAGAAAACCTAAACAGACCAATATCAATTGAGGAAATAGAAGAAACCATAAAAAGACTTCCAACTAAGAAAAGCCCAGGTCCAGATGGGTATACAGCAGAATTTTACAAAACCTTTAAAGAAGAACTAATACCAATACTTTTCAAGCTACTTCAGGAAATAGAAAAGGAGGGAGAACTTCCAAATTCATTCTATGAGGCCAACATCACCCTGATACCTAAACCAGACAAAGACACTTCAAAGAAAGAAAACTACAGACCAATATCTCTAATGAACCTAGATGCAAAAATCCTCAATAAAATTCTGGCGAATCGGATACAAAAACATATCAAAAAAATTGTACACCATGATCAAGTAGGATTCATCCCAGGGATGCAAGGCTGGTTCAATATACGGAAATCAATAAATGTTATTCACCACATCAATAGACTTAAAAATAAGAACCATATGATCATCTCGATAGATGCGGAAAAAGCATTCGACAAAGTACAGCATCCCTTTATGTTCAAAACTCTAGAAAAACTAGGGATAACAGGAACATACCTCAATATTGTAAAAGCAATCTATGCTAAGCCTCAGGCTAGCATCATTCTGAATGGAGAAAAACTGAAGGCATTCCCTCTAAAATCTGGAACTAGACAGGGATGCCCTCTCTCTCCACTTCTGTTCAACATAGTTCTCGAAACACTGGCCAGAGCAATTAGACAGACGAAAGAAATTAAAGGCATCAAAATAGGAAAAGAAGAACTTAAATTATCACTATTTGCAGATGATATGATTCTATACCTAGCAGACCCAAAAGGCTCTACAAAGAAACTATTAGAGCTAATAAATGAATTCAGCAAAGTGGCAGGATATAAAATCAACACGCATAAATCAAAGGCATTCCTGTATATCAGCCACAAATCCTCTGAAATGGAAATGAGGACAACCACTCCATTCAAAATATCTTCAAAAAAAATAAAATACTTGGGAATCAACCTAACAAAAGAGGCGAAAGACTTATACAATGAAAACTACAGAACCCTAAAGAGAGAAATAGAAGAAGATCTTAGAAGATGGAAAAATATACCCTGTTCATGGATAGGCAGAACTAACATCATCAAAATGGCGATATTACCAAAAGTTCTCTATAGGTTTAATGCAATGCCAATCAAAATCCCAACGGCATTTCTTGTAGAAATAGAGAAAGCAATCATGAAATTCATATGGAAAAATAAAAGACCCAGAATAGCAAAAACAATGCTAAGCAGGAAGTGTGAATCAGGCGGTATAGTGATACCAGACTTCAAACTATACTACAGAGCAATAGTAACAAAAACAGCATGGTACTGGTACCAAAACAGGCGGGTGGACCAATGGTACAGAATAGAGGACACAGAAACCAATCCACAAAACTACAACTATCTTATATTTGATAAAGGGGCTAAAAGCATGCAATGGAGGAAGGATAGCATCTTCAACAAATGGTGCTGGGAAAACTGGAAATCCATATGCAACAAAATGAAACTGAATCCCTTTCTCTCGCCATGCACAAAAGTTAATTCAAAATGGATCAAGGAGCTTGATATCAAATCAGAGACACGCCGTCTGATAGAAGAAAAAGTTGGCTACGATCTACATACTGTGGGGTCGGGCTCCAAATTCCTCAATAGGACACCCATAGCACAAAAGTTAATAACTAGAATCAACAAATGGGACTTACTCAAACTAAAAAGTTTTTTCTCAGCAAAAGAAACAATAAGAGAGGTAAATAGGGAGCCTACACCCTGGGAACAAATCTTTACTCCTCACACTTCAGATAGAGCCCTAATATCCAGAGTATACAAAGAACTCAAAAAATTAGACAATAAGAAAACAAACAACCCAATCAACAAATGGGCCAAGGACCTGAACAGACACTTCTCAGAGGAGGACATACAGTCAATCAACAAGTACATGAAAAAATGCTCAACATCTCTAGCTGTCAGAGAAATGCAAATCAAAACCACCCTAAGATACCATCTCACTCCAGTAAGATTGGCAGCCATTAGGAAGTCAAACAACAACAACTGCTGGCGAGGATGTGGGGAAAAGGGTACACTTGTACATTGCTGGTGGGACTGCAAATTGGTGCAGCCAATTTGGAAAGCAGTATGGAGATTTCTTGGAAAGCTGGGAATGGAGCCACCATTTGACCCAGCTATTCCCCTTCTTGGTCTATTCCCTAAAGACCTAAAAAGAGCATGCTACAGGGACACTGCTACATCGATGTTCATAGCAGCACAGTTCACAATAGCAAGACTGTGGAACCAACCTAGATGCCCTTCAATAGACGAATGGATAAAAAAAATGTGGCATTTATACACAATGGAGTATTACTCTGCATTAAAAAATGACAAAATCATAGAATTTACAGGGAAATGGATGGCATTAGAGCAGATTATGCTAAGTGAAGCTAGCCAATCCCTAAAAAACAAATGCCAAATGTCTTCTTTGATATAAGGAGAGTAACTAAGAACAGAGTAGGGACGAAGAGCAGGAGAAGAAGATTAACATTTAACAGGGATGAGAGGTGGGAGGGAAAGGGAGAGAGAAGGGAAATTGCATGGTAATGGAAGGAGACCCTCAGGGTTATACAGTGGAGGAGGTAGAGAGAGAGGAGGGGAGGGGAGGGGAGAGGTGGGGAGGGGGGAGGGTGGAGGATGGGAAAGGCAGCAGAGCACAACAGACACTAGTATGGCAATTTGTAAATCAATGGATGTGTAACTGATGTGATTCTGCAATGTGTGTATGGGGTGAAGGTGGGAGTTCATAACCCACTTGAATCAAAGTGTGGAATATGATATGTCAAGAAATTTGTAATGTTTTGAACAACCCACAATAAAAATTAAAAAAAAAAAGAAAAAAAAAAAAAGAAGTAGATAGTAACATGAAAAATTCATTTGGTTGTTGTAGAGGCCAGAAGGGTGTCTGTGGTATGGGTTTGCAAGCCTACATGGGGATGGAGATAATGACTTAGACTTGTCTATGGATCAAGGTTAGAATGAGACTTCTGTGTAAGGCTAGGACTCCTTACTTTAGAGAGATCTGAACTTCGGTGAATAGGCAGACCATAAAACAAATCTACTCCTTTGTACACGGAGGCAACAAGGAAACCTCTTTGTCATAGCATAATAACTTTACTGCTCTACATTTTGCTCTCCCTCCATTTAATGATACACTGGGCATTATTTCATATTCATATATAAACATTTTTCATTAGTGTCCTATTAAACAACTATAAATAATATACCAAATAAGCTAGTATGTATGAATGTACAGTATATAAATCTGTGGGACTAAGTCCCTGGAATGGAACTGTTGCATCAAAAGATATGCCCATGATATTCCCTCTAAGTATTTGTGTCAAATTATGACAGCAATAGCAATGTATGTGACTATGTCTTCAGACTCTGGGACACATGTGTGTTGGTAACTTCTAAAAGAGTAGAAATAGAAGCTGGTGAGGTGCCCACAGCCAGTGCTCAGGAGGCTGAGGCAGGAGGATCCCAAGTTCAAAGCCAGCCTCAGATCTTAGCAAGGCCTTAAGCAGTTTAGGAAGACCCTGTCTCCAAAAAAGGGGGAGGCAATGGGGCTGGGGATGTAGCTCAGTGGTTAAGCAACCCTGGGTTCAATCCCTGGTACCAAAAAAAAAAAAAATCAAAATAGACTGTAAACCACCAAACTAACAGTAACAGAATGGAAAGGAAATCTAAAAAAATCAAATAGAGGTAGAGAGACTAAAGAGGTATGATGACAAAATGTGTGGTATACTGGATTAGATCCTGGAACAAGAAGAGAAGGCTGATGGAAAAATTGGTGAAGTTAAAATAAAATCTCCTATTCAGTTAAAAGTGATGTACCAGTGTTAATCGCTTAGCTATGGCAAGTGTGCTACTACGAGAAAAACAAGGCTAGGTAGAACAGGACCAAGAGCATTCAGACATTCTGTGTACTATCTCTGCACCTTTTCCAAAAATGAAATTATTCCCAAAGATCTATTTTAAAATGAGAGAAAAAGAAGGGAATGGGAAGACCATTTCAGCAAGAGAGGAAGGCAGTAGGAGCAAATGCACAGAAGGGGACCACACACAGTCATGCAAGGAACCACAGGCAGTTTGGTGCTGCTGGGGAGCAAAGGTTTGTCTCTTAGTGTATACAGTGTTTAATTATTTCTTTTTGTCCTGCCGTCTCCTTAAAAAGTTCTTGGAACCTATGTTTATGTGGGCTGTCATCTTTTAAAGAAAAAGGTATAAAATTAGGTTTTACATATACTTTGATTAGGTCATAAGACCATTATTACCATCACATAATACCAGCCTTGTCATTCTGGTAGCACCTGTGAGTGAAGAGACTTACTTCACTCATTAAGTCAGTGGACTTGGTAAACATCAATTGCTTTCAAAGGTATATGAATGGCCAAGAAGTGGTGATTATATATAAGTTTGATATCTCTGTTAATCAAATAATATCAAAAGCAAAATCAAACGCTTTTGAGATTATTGACAATATGTTTTCTGCCCTCTTTACCAGAGGCAAATTGTCTGCATATGTGTCAGATAAATAGGAAGCAATGGAACTGACAACCATTATATAAAACTACTGACAACCACTGCATAAAATTTTATATAAAATTAAAAGAGAGATAATATAATCCTTGATATGTATATCAAAGACTAAAAGTAATTTCAGGTGTAAAATACCCTATAAATATAGCTGCCTTTTATACATTCATATTTGTAATTCTAACTTTTAAAAGCAAAATATAAAAAGTAGGAGTCAGGAAAATATAAAAACAAAAAATAAGTAAATAAAAATCATGATGAATTGCATGAATAAAATGCTAGAAATAAAAATATCAGAGCAATGGTTGGTCTAAATTCAACAGTTAAAAAGGTTCTCAGATTATATTAATAGGTAAATTCAACTATGTGCTGCTTACAAGAGAAAAATCTAAATTACAAGTAGGAAGACACACCAAGTTCAAAGTCAATGATGGAAAAAGACATACTGAATGAATGCTAGAAAAAAAAAGGAAGAAAAGAAAGAGAGAGAAAAGAGAGAAAGTTGGTATAGAATGGATCATAACACAAAAAAGTATTAGAAATAGAGGGTCACTAATAATTTACCAAGAAGACATAAAACTTTAAAACTTTTACATACCCAATAGCACAGTCTCAAAATATACAACAGTTCAAAGCAAAAATGACACTATTATAAAGATACATTAATATAGCACAATCATAGAAGATTTGAACTTTTTTTCTTGATTACGGATAAAGTTTATTTTATTTTATTTTTTGGTACTGGTGGTTGAACCTAGGGGTACGTAACTACTGGGGGATATGACTCAGTAAATATGAGTCATATCCCCCAGCCCTTTTTTATATTTTATTTATTTATTCAGAAACTCTTGCTGAATTGCTTAGGGCCTTGCTAAGTTGCTGAGATTGGGTTTGAACTTGTGCCTCAGCCTCCTGAACCACTGAGATTACAGGTGTGCACCACCAAACCTGGCTACAGCAGAATTTTAAAAAATTAGTAAGGGCACAGTGATTACATTTGATCATCGGGATATACAATCTTGCATTCATTTACATCCTTTGAAGCACCATGCAGCATTTGCAAAAATTAGCCACAAAGATGCTATAAAGAAAACCTCAAACAAAAGTCACATTCTTTGATTCAATGCAATAAAATCATACATAAGTAACTTAAATCTGCATGTCTTTTTATTTTTAGCAAGATAGTCTTTCCCAAGGAAGCATATAATGTTACTCAACTTGCAAAACAATGCTGGGGGGAGCAAACAAAGTTTGGGAAATGATGATTTTGTTTTAATATTACACAGTTAATGTGGACCAGGCCAAGAAGAGTACTGCTGTGTAGAATACTGATTACAAAGGTTAGAAGATGCGAATGACAAGTCAGCTGGGGGTGAGGTATGACTAACGCACAGGATGAGAAGGAAAAAGTAGAAAAGAGGTGACAGTAGATTGCAGCCAGGAAATTTGGATTTTATTCAGGAGAAGGAAGTTTGGTTTTTAATCATTTAGCGGGAGGAAGACAATCTAAAGTGTCTAAGGGTGGGGTTGATGAGAGATGATGCTAAGGGCACAGGGATATGTCACTTGACAATTGACTTAATGTCTAGAAAAATGAATGGATTGGAAGAAAAAGAAGAATCAAGGAGAAATCTGAGGTTTCTTAGTTTGGTTGACGGATTGGGTAGTGATGCTTTGTTAGGAAGAGGGAATAGAGAAAAAAGGAAAAGCATGTAGAAAAGGAGAAAAAAGAGATAAAGCACTGGGGTTCAAGACATATTGCATTTGAAGTATTGGTATACTTAAGAAAACCTAACCCTGACAGCCTGGAGCCTTAGGAGGAAGCATGAGGAAGTGAGGGGAAGCAGGTAGAGATTAGGGGCTACAAAATTCTAATAGGCTGAAACATAATCAGTTTCGCATTTTCTTTAAAGCTACACTTTTGTGATCATGGGACAAGATTAATCTAAGTTATGGTTATAATAATAAGACATCTCTTTGCAGACCTGGAAGAAGCCAGGTATTACCTATCAGAGGGAGACAGGCAATGAGCTCCCCAATGAAGGCTATAGAGCGTCCCAAAAGAGGAAATGGAGACAATCCACAAATATTCCATTTTCATTTCATTCCTTTATAGTTAACACAGCATGAAAATGTGTGCTATAGAGTCACTTACAAAAGCAAAATTAGATACAATCTAACTTTCCAACAAAGATTTAAATTGGTAAATTATAGCACATTAACTCAACATATTTCTTTCAGAAAAGCTGCCTGTGTTCAGAGAAATAGATACCACATGCCACTTATTAACGTTCTTAAAATTTACACTGTTGGTGAAGCTTTGGCTTTTTTTGTGTGTGTGTGGTAATGGATATAATTATATCAAGACAGGGGATTCCTACTGACAGGTATCCCCATCTCAAAGTATTTTAAAATGCCAGGATCACTTAATTGTGCAACATAACCTAGACAGAAAACCAAAGAAGGAATAGAAGTGAGAAAGAAAGAAAAGGGTGAAATAGAAAGGAAAGGGACTAGAATAGCATTAAAAGAAGAAGAAAAGAGTTCCCAAAGCAGTAAGTTTGCTTAACTATAGTCATTAAGTAGCATGTTTGTTTAACTCAGCCTGTCCCAAATTTATTTGTTGTGGAACTCTTTTGCTGCTGGTCACTTATTAGCATGCTATGGGCCCATGATGCTATTGAACATACTTTGAGAAATATGAGCTAAATGTAAAAGAAATTCTTATTTGAGAAGAAAACTCTGGAAAGGGAAGAGCTAATAGAAAGACAAGACTGAATTTGTGGGGTCTGATTTCTGAGCACTGTCGTTAAGTAATGAAGGCATATCATTTTATCTTATGTGAAATGGAGATAATACCTTATTTCACCACTGTTATTACAGAGTCTCTTATACTAGCTCCATGATATGCTGACAGCAAGTGTCGTATATACACAACCATGGAACCTCTGCATTCTAACACTTTAACTAAGGACCTTATCATATATTTTAAAAATTCTTAGTGCTATGTAATATGTATAGTTTCTTTAAAAAAGCTTACAGTATCTGAGAAAATAAGATTTACACATAGGATAAAATGAATTTACATGTTCAATTGTTATGCATAGACTACTACTGCCACTAGAATTTGAAGGACAGGAATAAGAAAGCTGGCTAGAGTAATTTGGATTTGATCTGGGTGTTGAAGTACTGCTGGGAGATGGTCAAACACAGGGCATTTTAGGCTAGGAACAGCATTAATGAAAGCAGGAATTAAAACAACATATTAGTAAGAGTGAAGGAACAGATTCTATAGGTATGTGTTGGAGAACAGTGGTTAAAAAAGAGTACATAAAATACAAGTAACAATAAATGTTGGCAAGAACTGGGGAAAGGGTACACTCATACATTGCTGGTGGGACTGCAAATTGGTGCAAACATTATGGAAAGCAGTATGGAGATTCCTCAGAAAACTTGGAATAGAACCACCATTTGACCTTGCTATCCCACACCTCAGTTTATACCCAAAGGACTTAAAATTAGCATACTATTGTGACGCAGCAACATCAATGTTTACAGCAGCTCAACTCACACTAGTTAAACTATGGAACCAAGGTGTCTTTCAACAGATGAATGGATGAAGAAAATGTGGTATATATACACAATGGAATATTACTCAGCCTTAAAGAAGAATGCATTTGCAGGTAAATGGTTGGAGCTGGAGAATATCATGCTAAGCAAAGTAAGCCAATCCCAAAGAACCAAAGGCTGAATGTTTTCTCTGATATGCAGATGCTAATTCACAATGTGTTGTGGGGGCAGCTAGGGAAGAATACAGGTACTTTAAACTAAGCAAGGGGAGTGAAGGGAGGGGATGGTGCTTGGGGTTAGGTAGAAAGGATAGTAGAATGAGTCAGACATTATTACCCTATGTGCATACATGAATACATAACTGGCGTGATTCTACATCGTGTACAGCCAGAAAAATGAGAAGTTATACTCCATTTATGTATGATGTGTCAAAATGCATTCTACTGTCATGTATAACTAATTAGAACTTAATGAAAAAAAAAAGAGTCCATAAACAAACACTTAAAATGAATGGAAACAGAAAAGACAGTAGAATTAATTGGACATTACTTTCTTAGGTGCATCTATGAATATATGACCAATGTAATTCTATATCATGTACAACCACAAGAATGGGCAGCTTATTCCACATATTAAAATAAGTCAAATACATTCTACTGTCATGTATATCTAAAAAGAACTAATAAAAATGATTTTTCTATCAATGGAAACAGCTAAAGAATAAAGCAGTTAACACTGATTGTCCAAAATAAATTCTAGATGTATCTGTAATCTACATATTGAAAAGTGGAGCGAGCAATAAAGAAAAAAAATGAAGGTATTAATCTTTTTTCGGAATGTGGGAGAACTTTCAAAGAATAAAAGCAGTAAGAGATACCAAAAAGGAAAATTACAGATTTGACCTCAAAGAAATTAAAACCTTACGTTAAAAAAATAAAATAAAAGGTATATAAACTGGAGAAAATGACTTTAGTAGAAAGGACAAAGGAGTAGTAATGTCACTACACAAAGAGCTGTAATTGATAAGAATTGAATACACCTATGAAACATGGACAAAGACAATGGATATTATTAGATACTTCACAGATGAAGAAACATAAATGGAAAATAACTCTAAAGAATATTCAGCCTCAAGAGCAATTAAAGAAATGCAAGTTAAAACGATGTGATACCTTTGGCCTATTTAGCAAACCTTTTAAAAATAGAGTATTTAATATTAGTCACAGTGAGATTAAAATAGTCCCTCTCATATATTACATATGGGGATAAATTGGTAAAACCTTTCTAGAAAGGAATTTATTAATACATCAAGAGTCATAATATGTTCACATGATTTAACTTAGAAATTCTGCTTCTGGGAATTGATATAAGGATCTAATGAGCAAATAAATATAGACAAAGATATGCATACCGGATGTCCATAATAGTTATGTCCTAGTTATTTATACTAGGCAAAACTAGAAGCAATATAAATGTCTTTCACAGAATAATAGTTAAAAATTACATTCTATAAAGTAGAATATAAAAAGTGATGCTAACATAATTTCTGATAATATGAAGAAATACTCATGATATTAAGTGAAAAAACAAGACACAAATCTATGTTAAATAATATCTTCAGTAATATCTCAAATTTATAATTTTCTATACATTTCAAAATTCTCACAATAAACATATTATTGTTAGGATCAGGAAAAGACACTCTTCGAAAATACCCCTCAAAAAATTACCATGAGAACCAAGAATCTCAAAAGATCATCTAACTGTGAAATCTTACCTTCTTTATTAAATAAAAGGGACTAGGAAATGGAGACAGAACTGACAAATATCGCTTCTAAATGGTGCTGTCTAGGAACTGAACATAAAAGAATCTCACTTCACAGGTGCACAGGGCTTTCTGGTTTAAGACTTCCTTCCTCCAGCCCTGTTTGCCAGCCATGGTCCTTCAGACATGTTGTGCTCCTTTCATGAGGCAACATCTTTGCCTTCCCCTTTGCTTTATGGTTAAGGCCCTTGGTCTCCCAGAAGCCTTTCCATCCCGTGGCAGTTTCTGCTCACCTCTCCTTCCCATTGCTATACCACTTATTAAGTGCTTATCACACACCACTTTGCATTGTGGCTTATCTTTTCACAGATATATTGTGCCTCTCTAGATCCCCATTCAAAGGGCCTATAAACCTTTGCAGCTGACACAGCCATACAGAAGAGCTTAACAGACGGCAATTCATGACAGAGCTTAAAGCACCTAACAAATGCTGTATTAATCATTCTGATCATTCCTGAGAAGAAAGGATTCCTGCTCACATTTTATGGAAACAAAACCGACATCTCGAAGAGTTAATTTACTTCCATCAGATTCTTGAACTGAACCAAAATGGACTGCAAATGTTTCTCCCTTGACTAGACCAGGCGGCCTCTTGGAAAATCAAAGTATATAACCCTTCAGCAACACGGGCTGCTTACCAGTAGAGCTGGTATTGATTTACGGTTGCAGGCGCAAGGCAGCTGGAGAGCAGGGCTGTAACATTAGGCTACTAATACACAAGAGGAGTAAATGGTTTGAAATATTCTGAATCCTGATTTTCTTTGATATTGGGAAATAACACTACTCTGAGGGCAAAGGGAAGTAAAAATCACATCCTTTTCAGTACTATCTTGAGTTCAGACTTCCCAAATCACTAAATATTTGTTTTTCAAATACAGTGTTATTTTCTATACACTTTCCTTCAAGGTATCTCCTAAGAAATTAAAATATTTTTATGTTTTGCAGAATCCCCTGGAAATTTCATACCAGCACCATCCCTGTCTCTGAATTGTTTTGACATGTTTGGCCCATGATGACTCAATCAATTAGCAATGCTATTCCACAGGCAAAGTGGCTGGGATTTCTGTGACTCAGCAGAAGGATCTTGAAAGACATGGTTATTTTCCTGGCAATTTATGCCTTAACTGTCATCTAGCCATATTTAGTGCAAATAGATAACAGTGGGACAGTCAAAGAGGGACATCAAAATTCTGAGGGCCCAGTGCAGTCTCAGTTTCTTCTACATGGTCTCAGGTGATCCCATTGTTCCTTGACAAAGTCTGTGCTATGTATGAGTGTGATCACCATCAACACCAATCACTAGTCCCATATTCAACCACAGCAGAGTAGTGATCATGTTCTCTCTTCTGGAATGATTATCTACTTGCTAGGTAGAGAGATGACGCAGCTATAAATGCTATGCATTGTCAATGTTTCTCGAGACTTCAAGAAGGAAAGATAGGATTGGAAAAGAAAAAGGTAGAGAGGCCCATTTAGAATAGAAAGAAGTATTACGTCAAAGCTATCCAAGTAGTTCATTCATAAATATTTATGGAGCATATATGAAGTAATAGGTGTTATATAAGGCAGAGGGAATGCAAAGTTCAATACACCATTAAGATGGGAATTCGTTCAAGGTAGAAAGAAGGTGTGTATACTGTGTGCCAGATATCTGTATTTGTAATTGTATTTGGGATGCCACCTCCCAATCCTTTATTTCTGATCACAGATTTTTTAAAATATATATACATACATACATACACATACATACTGGGGATTGAACCCAGGGATGCTTTACCACTGAGCTATATCCACAGATCTTTTAATTTTTTATTAAAATAACGGTCTCTCTGAGTTGCTTAGCGCCTTGCTATGTTGCTGAGGCTGGACTTGAACTTATAATCCTCCTGTCTTAGCCTCCTGAGTCATGGTGGTGTGTGCCACCATGCTCAGCCTGATCATTAATTTCTTATTATTGGCTAAATACACCTTTCTCTCTGAGACTATAATAAGGAAATTTAAAAGTACATATGTGAATTTCAAATCAAATAGTTTTGATAGAGAATGAGGGCAAATACTTTAAGGAACAAAGATTCAGCAAAATTTTTTAAGAAAACACATGCAAAGAAACCAACTCAGATAATAAACAAGAAAACAGACCATGAATGAAGTAAAGCCTCTCTCTTACTGACAATGGAAAGCAAGCTTGATGGTAAAAAGAATTTAAATGTATTCCGGAGTCAACTAGTCAACTCTGTCCTTCTTACCCTCGGCCCCTGCCTGACCTCTGAATCTCTGTGTAATTGCCAGTTTGTGTCGGACTTCACATACTATGACTTTTTGATTTCTGCTCTGTATAATATATTTCTACAGCATCTGACACTGGGGCAACAGGGGCTGTAAACTGAGTGCTCCTTGGAGGCTGCTGACTTGAAGTGTGGATGGAGAAGAGGCAGGAGAGAGCCAAGTCTGGGAAAGAAAAAAGGAAACAAAATTTTGTTTCACTTTTGGACTTGGGAAGCATTTGCATTACAAAAATATAGCTTAGTTAAGATAAAATTCACAATAGCAAGACTGTGGAACCAACCTAGATGCCCTTCAATAGATGAATGGATAAAAAAAAAGTGGCATTTATACACAATGGAGTATTACTCTGCATTAAAAAATGACAAAATCATAGAATTTGCAGGGAAATGGATGGCATTAGAACAGATTATGCTAAGTGAAGCTAGCCAATCCCTAAAAAACAAATGCCAAATGTCTTCTTTGATATAAGGAGAGTAACTAAGAACAGAGTAGAGACGAAGAGCATGAGAAGAAGATTAACATTAAACAGGGATGAGAGGTGGGAGGGAAAGGGAGAGAGAAGGGAAATTGCATGGAAATGGAAGAAGACCCTCAGGGTTATACAAAATTACATACAAGAGGAAGTGAGGGGAAAGGGAAAAACAAATACAAGGGGGAGAAATGAATGACAGTAGAGGGGGTAGAGAAAGAAGAGGGGAGGGGAGGGGAGGGGAGGGGGGATAGTAGAGGATAGGAAAGGCAGCAGAATACAACAGACACTAGTATGGCAATATGTAAATCAATGGATGTGTAACTAATGTGATTCTGCAATCTGTATACGGGGTAAAAATGGGAGTTCATAACCCACTTGAATCAAAGTGTGAAATATGATACATCAAGAACTATGTAATGTTTTGAACAACCAACAATAAAAATTTAAAAAAAGATAAAATTCAGAACCATATAATTCACCATTCAGTCTAGAACTCCACAGTCTTCAATGCTCACTAAATTGTACAATTGGCACCACAATCACTTGAGAATATTTTCATCACCCCAAAATGAAACTATGCACCCATCTTCAGTCATCTTATTCATCCCTCTCCTGGCTGCTTTGTCTTCTAGATTTGCCTACACTGGACATTTATATAAATGCAGTCATATAAAATGTGGTCTTACAAGTTGGCTCCTTTGACTTAATGTGCTGTTTTGAAGGTTCATCCATGTCATAGTATATAACATCACTTCATTCCTTTTTATTACTCAATAATATTCTACTGTATGGATTTATTTTTTATCCAGGCATCAGTCCAAGGAAATTAGGGGTGTCTTCATTTTGGCTATTATGAATAAAGTTGCTGTGAACATTCATCGCACAAGTTTTCATGTGCACAAATGCTTTCACTACTCTCGGATACACATCTAGAAGTGGAATTGCTACATCACATGGTAACTCCATGTTTAACTTTTTGAGGAACTGCCAGACTGTTTTCCAACGTGGCTTAATTATTTTATATCCACCCCAGAAATTCATGAGAGCTTCAATTTCTCTAGATCCTCAAAAATAGTTGTTGTTACTTGTCTTTTTGATTATAGCCATCCTGATGAGCATGTCATATCATTCCTTATAGTTTTTATTTAAATTTCCCTAATAATTAATTATATTAAGCCTTTTTTCATGTGCTTATTGACTTCTTATATTCTTTGGATAAGTATCTATTAAAATCCTTTTTATTTAAAAAATTACATTGAATTGATTTATGAGAATTCTGTATGTATTCTGAATATAAGCCTCTTCTCAGATATATGATTTGCCAACATTTTCTCCCATTCTGCTGGTTTTCATTCTACTTTCTTGGTAGTATTATTTGTAGCCCAGATGTTTTAAATTCTGATTGATTCAAATTTACTTTTCATTTTCCACTTGTACTCTGATGTCATATAAAAAATGGAACCATCTAACCAAGGCCAAAAGATTTACTCTAATGTTTCTTCCTAAGAATTACAGTTTTAGTTATATCTAGGTCTTTCATACATTTTGAGTTAATTTTTGTGTACAGTATATCAAAGGGTCCAACTTTATTATTTTTTGCCTGTGGATATCCAATTGTCACAGCGATATTTGTGGAACAGATTATTCTTTCCTCCAATGAATTATCTTCAAACACTTGTCAAAAATTAACTGGCTACCAATGCAAAGGTTTTTAAAAACTTTTTGAACCTTCTTTATTAGAGCATTGTAATTATACATGGTAATTGGGTTCATCCTGACAAAATCATACATGCTTGGAATTTCACATCCTGCCCTTTTCCCTCCTGTCCTTTCTCCCCTCCCCCACTCTCCTTCTTCTACTCTGCTAGAGTTCCTTTTGGTCATCTATTTATTTGTTTTTGATTGGTTCTTTTTACTTATACATAAAGGTAAAGTCCCTGTGGTATATTTATATATGCACATAACACGCTTTTTAAAGAATTCATTCCATATTCCCTCCCCTCCCCTATCTCTTCACTCTGTCCATCAATTTCCTTCTTCTATACTACTGATCTTCCCTATATCTTTACAATATTCTAGTCTTTCCTCCTCCTCTCCTTTATTTTACTCCTGTTTCCACATATGAGAGAAACATTTGACCTTTGAGTTTCTGAGTCTGGCTCATTTCACTTAGTATAATACTCTCCTTTTCCATCCATCTACCTACAAATGCCATAATTTTATTCTGCTTTGTGTCTGAGTAGAACTCCATTGTGTATATATATCACAATTTATGGAATAACCTAGATGCCCATCAATAGATGAATGGGCTAAGAAACACAAGGGTTTTTTTCCTGACCATTCAATTCTGTTTTGTTGATCTACACTTTTATCCTTAACATAGTACCACACAGTCTTGATTACTGTTGCTTCATAGTAAGTTTTGAAATCAAGAAGATGAATCCCTTTTGCTCTTTCTCAAGATTGTTTTGACTTCTGAGAAACCTGCATTTCCATACTAACTTTAGATCAGCTTATCAATTTCTGCAATGAAGCCAACTGGGATTTCATCAAAGTTGTTGAAGCTACAGATCAATTTTTGGAGTACTGCCATCTAAACATCTTTTTTTAAAAAATATTTTTTAGTTATACATGGACACAGTACCATTATTTTGTTTATTTATTTTTATGTGGTGCTGAGAATTGAACCCAGTGCCTCACATGCGTGAGGCCAGAGCTCTGCCACTGAGCCACAACCCCAGCCCCTATTTTAACATCTTTAAGTCTTCCCTGATCCATGAATATGAAATATCTCTCCATATATTTTGGTATTCTTCAATTTCTTTTAGATGTTCATTCTTTTTAACTTGACCTGCAGATTCAATATAATCTAAATCCAAATCCCAGCAAGTTATTTTGTGGATATTCACAAACTGATTCTAAAGGTTATATAGGAAGGCAAAAGGTCCAGGATAGCCAACATAACACTGAAGGAAGAGAACAATGTCAGAGGATCTACACTACCAGCTTCAAATGTCCTCTAAAGCTACAGCGATCAAGACAGTGCAACATTGTGGGAAGACATGATTAATGGAGCGGAATGGAGGCGCCAAAATAAACTCACAAATACAGTTAACTGATCTTTGACAAATAAGCAAAGGCAATTTAATGGATAAAGGACAATCTTTTAACCAAGAGTACTGGGGGAAAAAAGAAGGGGAAGGGGAAAGAATGGAGACAGACTTCACTTCGTTCACGAAAATCAACTCAAATGGATCATAGACCTAAGTGTAAAAGGCAAAACTACTTCCTAGAAGATAATAGGAGAAAATCTAGGTAACCCTGGGTTTGGCAATGACTTTTCAGAGACAATAGCAAAGGCACAACTGATAAGCTTCACTTCATTAAAATTAAAAACTTCTGTTCTGTGAAAGACACTGTGTCAAGAGAATGAAAAGACAAACCACAGACTGGAAGAAAATATTTGCAAGGCACATAGCTTATAAAGGACTTGTTTACAAAATGTACAAAGAATTCCTGAAACTCAACAATCAGAAAGCAATCTAATTAGAAAATGGAAAAAAAGATTGGAACAGACACCTCACCAAGAAGATATACAGATGTCAAATAGGCATAAGAAAAAGCATTCAATATCACTGCAGGCCATCAGGGAATTGCAAATTCAAAAAATTAAGAAACACTGTTACTTAAACAGGGATGAGAGGTGGGAGGGAAAGGGAGAGAGAAGGGAAAATGCATGGAAATGGAAGGAGACCCTCAGAGTTATACAAAAGTACATACAAGAGGAAGTGAGGGGAAGGGGAAAAATAATACAAGGGGGACAAACGAATGTCAGTAGAGGGGGCAGAGAGAGAAGAGGGGAGGGGAGGGAGGGGAGGGGGGATAGTAGAGGATAGGAAAGGCAGCAGAATACAACAGACACTAGTATGGCAATATGTAAATCAATGGATGTGTAACTGATGTGATTCTGCAATCTGTATATGGGGTAAAAATGGGAGCTCATAACCCACTTGAATCAAATTGTGAAATATGATATATCAAGAACTATGTAATGTTTTGAACAGCCAACAATAAAAAATTAAAAAAAAAAAAAGAAACACTGTTACACACCTATTACAATGGCTAAACCTCCAAAACATTGACCACACTGAAAACATTGTTGAGGATGTAGAGCAGTAGGCACTCTCACTTATTGCTGGTGGGAATGCAAAACAGGATGGCCACTTAGAAGGTAGTTTGTCTGTTTTTTACAAAACTAATCATAAAACATACTTTTAGCATATAATCTAGCAATTGGTATTTATTTGAGTAAGTTGAAAATTTATCTAACCAAAAACCTGCACATGTTTATAGCAACTTTATTCATAACTGAAAGCAACAAGATGTCTTTCAATGGGTGAATGGATAAACAAACTGTGATACATTCATACAATGGAAGATTATTCAATGATACATAAGAAATGAGCTATCAAGCTATAAAAAGACATGAAACAACCTTTAAAGGACACTGCTAAGTGAAAAATGCTAACCGGGAAAGGCTATGTGCTGTATGATTTCAAATATGACAGTCCAAAAATGGAAAATTTATGAAGTCAGTTAAAAAGATCAGTTTTTGCCAGGGGGCTGGGTTAAGGGTGATAAGCTAGGAAGGGAAGAGCAGGTGGAGCACAGATTTTGAGGACAGTGAATCTACTTTTTTTTGATACATAGTGATATATATATACACACACACACACATACGTATATGTTATTATATATATGTTATTTCATATTTTATAACATATATACATATATATATATATTTTTTTTTCTTTCTCTCTCTCTCTCTCTCTCTCTCTCTCTCTCTCTCTCATTTCTGCAATGCTGCATGCAGGATTCCTAAGCCCTATGTGAGCCACCTGTAGGCTAAGTTCCTGGTGGAGGAATGGCTAGGTGAAGCAGAGAAGATGCCATAGGGCTGTGTGGACTAAACATCCTTTCCTAAGTAAAGGTGATTTGTATCCTGCATCCCTCACACACACATACTCATACTAATACAAGATGTACCCAAGACAGGAAGCTGTGGCAAGGGCATCAGGCCTGTAGAAACTCTCTGTACTTTCTGAACAATTTTTTATTAACCTAAAAAACGCTATACCACTTTTAAAAATGTGAAATACTTGTATTTTATGTCTACTACAGCTCTTTTTTAAATAATGAGACTTGAATAATCAAGGAATTACACTTATATTCCCCTTAAATCTTTTCTTCCTTTTCTGTCTCAGAGACTACTGCCTGAGAAAAAGAATGCTAGGGATGATGCCCTTATCACACAGATATAGTTGTTTGCTTAGTGTCTTTTTAAAAGTTTTAAATCTTCCTCTAGCTCTTCTTCCAGGGTTTCCCAAGGATAATATACTGTGATGACCTGATGGTGTGTCTCTGGCCTTATCCAGATGTCAAAAATTCTCCTTTTTAGATCTGCTATGAAATTAAGACACTTTTTGGCAGGCTGAAGTTCGTGAGTGCAACTACTCATGTAAACTCCCAGCTCCTTTTCTACAGCTGCTTTGGAAAGCAAACTTGGGAAATTTGCAAATTTATTAGAATATGATGATTGGCCAACAGCTGAGATTCTTTTGGTGGAACAGAAGAGTGAGGCTGGTTGGTAGATTTTTTTTTTTCAAAGTGAATACTTTGGGCCTTTTAATAATTTGTTTTGATTTATCTGATGAGGAGGTTTGGAAGGCTTATTAAGATGCTCTGAACTTGAACTTGTAAGAATCTTGGAGAGTTAGAAAGGTTGTCGTCTTTCCTTTTATGGTGTAGATGGAAGATGACTGGAAAATGGAAGATAGACTAGCTGTCCCTGAAAAGTCTTTCTCCAAAGATCCTATAATAATATACAACCAAATCTCACAATGATTCTGTTGATGATGGTTATGCTATCCCATGGTCATGGGATACTGGTCTACATTCTAGTCTTTTGGAAATTCTTTTCCATATTACCTCACTCCCTCTGCTAAAACATGAACTATTTAGTAAGTAGAAAAGTGATAACGACTAAAAAACACATTTGAGTTTTTTCATTAATTCCATGTTCCTTGACAGGTTATGTACCTATACCTCAGGTCCTTTAATCTTGGATTTGGGTTTTATTTACCAACTAGACAGACGGTCTTTGAAGATAAGATATAGGTTTTAAAAGTCATCATTTTCTCATAAGCAGTACTTAGCAGAGAAACTTATAAATAATAGTTTTATCTGGGTTTATAAAACTTTAAAGTCTTTGTAGGCAGAGGCATTTTAGCCTAAATTTCCTTTAATTTTTTTTTATCATATGCCATATGTAGTGTAGGCTCATCTGAAGACTGTTACCTGAAGTTGATCTGCTTTCTGAGTATCCAGTCTTCCATCAAAACATTGAGATGTGATTGTTCACTTCTTTGAGAACACAAAAGTCCATTTTCAACAGTAATTACTTTTATCAGATCTGTTTTGATCATTGCTTTATCTTTGTGTCTAGCACAGTAAATGCTCAATAAATATTTGTAGAATAAACTAAAAAGTTCTACATTAAGAGGTAATTGAATTGTTATTAATACAGCCTACTATCAAAAAGGACGTAAGATAGATATATATAAAATAAAACAGAAAAAAGAGTAAAAAACAATAAAGCAAAGAAAAAAATTGGAAAGAAAGAAAGATGAACTAGAAATGTGGATTGGATTTATCACTGGATGGAGCACTAAATGTAAGTTTTACTGAATTCCTGGCAGTCAAATAAAAGGAGAAAAACATCACATTTCTAGTTTCAATAACATGCATCTAAAGAGGCAAATATATTTCTGTAACTGAATTCTAGGAGAGGATTTTTTTCCACATAGATTCTTTCTTATATGTGGGATAGTAGACACACACACACACACACACACACGCAGGGTTTTTATCTTTAATTATGTAAAAGATCTGTAAGGTTTATTCCAAATAGGTATTTCTAATAGCACTTACAAAAGTCAATGCATATAGTTTATTTTTATTATAAAGCTTATCATTACCTGATAATTCATTGTTTATATAGTCATTTGTGTCTTGTCTGATTCCATCAGCTTTCAACAGACTGTGGACCCTGGTCTGTCTTGTTCAATATCATATATCCAACTCACGAAAGAATCCCCGCACAGGGAAGGTGTGCAATAAATGCTTGCTGAATAAACAATTTAAGCGGGTCAAATGTTAAGGGAAAACCATTAGCCAGTGACTTTACTTGCTTCTTATGATCATTCTTAGTTTATGACAATAAAGTGTATCAAAGGAATGGGGGCAAGTGTCTCCTTTGGGAGGCATTTACCTCATTAACAGCTGGATAAACTGCATGAAATTGCAGTGTTTGTTAGATATTGGTAGCTTTATAGGATTCAATCTGATCTAACAGCTTTATTTAGGTTAAAGGTCAAGGGTGTCTAAGCTCAATCTTTATTTAGATTATTTAAACCTGTCTATTAGAATGTAAGCTTCCTGAAAGCAGTGAGCTAGCCTGTTTTTTTTTTTTTTTTTTTTTAAACTGTTTACTCCTTAGCATCTGGAAGTTTTACTCCCTGGGTTATTTTAAGGAAATCTTTCATTCAGAAAGTAACACAAAGTTTGGAAAACATAGTAGAGCATAATCAAGTTTCATTCATTTTTATAATTTTGGGAAATAAAGACAATTTCCAAATTCTTGTTCAAGTATGGCACCAATCAAAGTCACAATGTGTTGCCCAGTGATAGCCTGTATTATAGTATATCAAACTGGTCAGTACCTTTCTGATCCTGACAACGTTGTCTAGACATGAGTGTACTTGGCAAAAGTTTACAGAAGAGCTTGCAGAAATCTGTGAGCTGATAAAGTTACTTGGTTTGAAATCCATTATAGTTTTTGAAAATTTATGGTTCCCTTTCCTCTCATCACTTGTTAGAAACTCACTTTCAATTTGTTTCCCGAAAATAAAGGAAGCACAGGTAGGTCTTCATTATTTCACTTGTTTACTTTCTATTTGATAGTGGAAATGTCTCCATAGTTGTCTTTTTAAAAACATCCTCTTCATTTCTACTTAGATTCTAAGCCTTTCATCATAAACCAACTTCTTGGAACAGGGTTTCCACATGCCTGTGTGTCTAAAGTGTATGCTGGGATTTATGTTGGCATAATACAACTTGTTTTCCATCAGACTCTAGTAATCTAGAGAAGTAATTAATTCAAATGCCCAGTCTGGAAGGAATGGGTATGACAATGACACATCTGCTGTCACATGCATATTGGCTAGATTAGTGCTCTAGTGGTAGGAACAGATATGAACCAAATACGTTCCCACTGAAACTGAAGGCAAACATTTGCAAAACTGTTAGAGGTATTAAAAATTAGGTAATAGGATACATGTATGGGCTGCATTTTAATTTTAACTTTTCTAAATAAGAAAAATGACATAGTTGAAGTTTGAAACCATAAACTCAGTAGCACTTGAGACAATTAGTTTTCAGGCAAATACACATTTGCATGTGTTTTGATTTTTCCTGGAGAGAAAAAGCATAATTTATTGATCACTGGGTAGAATGATACATGGCATTTTCTTAGTTCTTCCCTTTTGTACCTTTACCCATTATGTACAATCATGAATAGAATAACTAAAATAAAATTTGAAAGATTTATTATTTAACATTTAGCAAGCAAAAGCTTAAGTAACTTCACACCTGATCAACATCAACACTAGATAACTGTTATTGTTTACACAGTTTGATCACCATCAAATCTATCAGCACCCTTCCATCTGGTATCATGGATCAACTGGCCTTGTCAATTCCCTTGTGCAATTAATTCTAATCTTGGGGCTGGGGATGTGGCTCAAGCGGTAGCGCGCTCGCCTGGCATGCGTGCGGCCCGGGTTCAATCCTCAGCACCACATACAAACAAAGATGTTGTGTCCACTGAAAACTAAAAAAAATAAATATTAAAAAATTCTCTCTCTCTCTAAAAAAAATATAATAATAATCATCCTAATCCTTTCTGTCTTTTTAAGGGCTTTTTTCCCGTAATTATTTCCCCTTTCTCACTAGAAGCATCAACTTTTTCCTCTACCAGATCACTCCCATTATACGTAAACATTATAACATCTTCCAATTTGGTAACTCCTGAGTAACACTGGGGCACAGGAAAGGGAAGGTGGGCACAGGAGCCACAGCTATAACAGTTATTTTTGGAAATTGTACAATTTTATTTAATTGCATTTATATAAACAGGGTGAAATGTCTGCTCCTATGGTCTACATAAATATTCCTTCTTGGTTGACGTGTGTGTGTGTTGGGGGGGGGTGGCTGATGGGAACACATCGCTACTCTCTGCTATTATATCAGAGAGTTTTATATGATTACAACAAGTTCTATTCTGAAAAAGTAACATATTGGGAGGTAATATAATGTAGAGACTGAAAGCTGCAGTTTCATTGTCTGACAGACTTGGGTTAAAATCTAGGTTCTGTCATATATTTGATCTTATTTGGGGAAAAGGTCTTTGAGATCAGCGTGGGTTACCTGGACAGACTATAAATCCAACAAACAGTATCCTTATAAGAGCCAGAAGAGAAGACATGATAAGAAGACCAAGGCAGACCCTGGAGTTATGCAGGCCACAAGCCAAGAAATCCCTGGAGCTACCAGAAGCTGGAAAAGGCTAACCTTCAGAGGGAGCGTGGTTTTGTCAACACCTTGATTTCAGATTTCTGGCCTCTAGAGCTGTGACAGGATAAATTTCTGTTGTTTTAAGCCATGAAGTTTATGCCAATTTTAGTCCTAGGAAACTAATACAGATTTTGGTACTTGGAAGATAACTGCTATTCTAATAAATACCTAAAAATGTAGATATGACTGTGAAATCAGGTAATAGGAAGATGTTGGAAAAATTTTGAGGTAAATGATGGAAAAAGTTTTGAAGAAACTATAGAAGTAGAGTCTGTACAGACTGTAGAAATATACATGTTCAAGGCAATTCTAAGGAAGGCTCATATACAAGTAAAGAGTATAGTGGAAAAGTTTCTATCACTTTAGAAAATGTGTATATCCAATAGCTAAGCTTTGGAGCCAACCTAAGTACCATTCAACTGATGAATGGATAAAGAAAATGTGGTATATACAATGGAGTATTACTCAGTCATAAAGAAGAATGACTATGACATTTTTCTGGTAAATGAATGGAATTGGAAACTATCATGCTAAGTGAAATAAGCCAGTCCTGAGAAGTCAAAAGTTGAATGTTTTCTCTGATATGTGGAAGCTAATACAAAATAGGGGGAGATAAAAAAAGAATAGAAGAAAGATCAGTGGCCTAGACAAAGGAGAAAGAGGGGTGGGATAGGGAAAGACAGTGAGTAAATCTAACCCAATTTTCCCATGTATTTATATGAATACAGCACAGTGAATCTCACTGTTGTGTACATCCACAAGACACTAATTTAAAAAAATAACTAAGTAAAAGAGCAAAAAGATGAGTGGATTAGAGTGAAGGGAAAGGGGGCAGGTAGCAGGAAAGGGAAAGGAAAGTACTGGGGGCTGATTTAGAAGAAATTATATTCTATGCTTTTATGATTATGTGAAAATGAATCCTATTGTCATGTGTAACTCAGAAGAACCCATTTAAAAAAAATGTGTATATCATCCTGACAGAATGGCTGGTAGAAATATAAACATTAAAGGTTATTTTGCTGAGGTCTCAGAAAGAAATGAGGAACACATCATTGGAAACTGAGGGAAAGGTGATCCTTGCTATGTAGCGGCAAAAGCTTGGCTGAAAGAAATTGCAAGCAACAAATTTGCACGTTTAGCTGAGGACATTTCCAGGCAAAATATTGGAAGTGCAGCTGGATTCCTCATTTCCTCTGGTAAAATGTGAGAGAAAAGACATAAATTGATGAAGGAATCAGCACTTGATGATTTGGGAGATTCTGGATGCCAAAGTCAGGAAATTAACTGGTAAAAAAAAGTCTGCTCAAAAGATAAAGCCAAGGGAGTGGCTGGACAAACCTAGGGTTTACAGATTTGGTGTGTGATTCAACCATCTCAGCAGAAGCCAGGAATAGTGATGGAATCATCCAGGAGAGATTTATAGAGGACCCTTTTGTCTCAGTATGGATTCCTGTGACACATGGTACAAGATTTTAAATAATTGTGAATCAGAAAAAATACTACCAGTGTGGACTGAAAGGGATAGAGACAAGTCAAATAAAAGAAGGGTTGGTGAACTTTGAAAATTCTACAAGCAGAAAATAGGTTAATGGAACTACTTAGCTGCAAATATATACCACCTTTCAAGAAAAGAAAACGATGATTTCTACAGGAGAGCCACGGGTGTAGAAGCAGAGGCTAATGGAGCCAGCACAAGGCAGGCATAGTGATGGGTCCAGAGGGCATCGGGAAGGCATAGCAATGGGTTCAGAGGGCATCGCCAAGAACCACAGAGGATTAGTTCCAGCCTGGAAACCTAATGGAGTTGGTCTTGCTGAATTCAAACTCACTTGGAACTGGTGACTCCTTTATATCCTCAATTTCTCTCTTTTGGAATGGAAATGCCCACCCTGCCCTATTCCATTACTGTATTTTGAAATAGGTAATTTGTTTTCTATATTCATAGGTCCATAGAGAACACTTGTGCCCAGAATGAGCCATACCCAGAGTCTTACCACTTTCTGATGATTTAGAATAGAAAATTTGGGACTTTAGAACTGGTGATATTTAAATGAGACTTTAGACATAGAATTACGTAGAATTGTAATTTGGGAATGTCGGGAAAGGGTAAATATGTTTTGCACATGGAAAAGATGTAAATTTTTGAGGACTAGAGGGGGAACTATAGTAGGTTGAATGGTGATCCAAAAAAGATATGTCTATGTTTTAAACTCTAGTAGCTGAGAATTTGACTGTATCTGGAAAGGCTATTTGCAGATGTAATTTAGTCAAGAATCTCAAAATGAGATCATTGTGGATAAACCAGATAGGCCCTAAAACCAATGTCCTTATGAGAGACAGAAGAGAAAACATGGGGGAAAGAGGTTATGTAGACAGAGGCAGAGACTAGAGTTCTGCAAGTCACAAGCCAGGGAATCCCTGGAGCCACCAGCTGGAAGAGGCAAGGAAGACATGTGGGGAGGTGGGGGTGGGGCACAGACGTGATATCTTGATTTTGATCCAGAACTTTTAGAAAATAATTTGTTGTTTTAACTCATCGCATTGGTGGTAATTTGTTATGGTGGTTACAGAAAACTAATATGACAACTAAGATGTTATCAAAACATTTTGCAGATAAGGTAACTAACATTTAGAGATAAGTGATTTCAGTTCAGAGAACAAGCATGAAATAGTTGGTCTGTGTAACTGCTCCTTCAGGCACTGCAAAGGGAATTAAGACTAGAGTTCTACCTCCCTGGCTTTAGCTGTGTGACTGTGGGCAGAGCACAACTTCTTTGGACATCAGTTGCCACATCTGCAAAACTGTGAATAGGGCTGGTGACTACAAATGAATAGAGTTGTAAACTGGCTGATCACCTGAATCATGTGTGGGAAATTTACTTAAACTGTTGATTCTCAGCCCAAGCTGAGAGTCAGAATCATTATGGCCCCGAAATCTATTTTTCAAACACTCCCAGGTGATTTAAGATGAACCAAGTTTGGGAATCACAGTACTAGATGATTACCAAATTTCTTCTGGTGCTAAAGCTTTATACCTGAGATTATAGACCTATCCCATAGTTTTCAGCACTTAGGTATCTGCATGGGACTTTGAATGTACCTATGAACATAAGGAGTCTGAATATAAAAGCGAGTATCTGGAACCTATTTATTCCAGGTTCCAGGGGCATGGAATTTGGGCTCAAAGTAACCTTTACTATGCTTTGTTATGCGTAAACAGTCACTGTCCCTAGGTTGACTCCCTCCTGCCCCAGCTCATCATGTACTAGGATTAAAATGACAGTACAGAGTGTTTTCTCTCCACAAAGGGAAAGCACAGATGTGACACAAATCAGGCCAGGTGAAACAGGTATTATTCAGCATGTCTGCATATAAGCTAGTACTGCTAACATGGATTTCCCACATCTGAGAATAATATTTGCAAAATCTTTTCCATCTTTCAAAAGTCACATGATTTAAAAAAATAAATAAAACACATCTTCTTTCTTAGAAGAGGCCCAGTTGACTAAACAAGTTGTTTTTATTTTTAAACCCAGGCATAGGTTATGTTCTTTCTTGGCTTTCAGATTAACCCTTTTCTTCCCTGAATTTAATCTTTGACAATATTAGAACTGAATAAATTAATTTGTTTTAGAGCCACATGTAATCATTAAAATTAGTTGTTCCTGACTAAACCCAGTCTTAGGAGAATGAAAATCTACTACCTCTGGTCATGAAGTCAAGACTGTAGGCGACGTTCTGATGTTTACCATTAGCTAAATGCAGTGTGCTAACAAGACCTGTTAACGCAGGAAGCTTGAATTACATGTCTGTCAGCTTCCAGAAGATCCTTACTGAGGCAGGATTTGTGAATTCTGCAGAACTAGGAAGACTTAGATCAATGAAACACTGAAGCCTCTCTATCTTGAGGAAGATCAAAGCAGGAGTTATTTCTTCTGCTCACTCCAAATCACCAGGGCTGGGCCAGTCACCACAACGTATGCAGTCATAGGATACATGGAGTGGATGGGGAGGTGCCACATGGTCCCAGACAGTCTTCTGGTTCCTACAACTCTGGTCTCTTTGAAGAGCTTGAGTTAAATGGGCACAGAAATATCTCAGTCAAGCAGTTGGGACACTTTCCAGGAAGACACTGTCTGGGAACTTCCATCCCAAGATTTTCAGGAGGCTGCTCATTCACTGAATGTCATAGAGTCTTTAAGTAATTTAAAGCTAACTGCCTACATGTGACTGGATTCTTATGCATTCTTTAAATCTACACAGTCCAGAATTCTCTCAATTATTTCTTTTAAAAATTCTTAGACTACTAAAACAAAGACAGCAAGGAAGCTTGCTGTGTTTATGGAAAGTCAAGCATGAAGGGCACAGAAGCATCTCCCTCATTAGACTGAGTTCCTTAAGGACAGGGTGTATGCTTATCTTATGTTCCCAGCACTTAGACCACAGCTCAATACAGAGAAGGTGCCCTAAGAATGCCTGCTGAACAAGTGAATGAAGTGAAAAATAATGATATTCTTATTTAAAAGCTCCAATAATACAGAGATAGCAATGCTCCACTAAGATTTTTTTAGTGGGATTAAACTCGGGGGCACTTAACCACTGAGCCACATCCACAGCCCTTTTCTATATTTCATTTAGAGACAGGGTCTTGATGAGTTTCTTAGGGCCTTGCTAAGTTGCTGAGGCTGGCTTTGAACTTGCGATCCTCTAGTCTCAGCCTCCTGAGCCGCTGGGATTAGATGCATGCACCACAGTGCCTGGCTTCCACTAAAAATTTTAAGCATGACTTTTCTTGTCATTGTGGCTGTTATTGCTTCCCACCCAACCCATCAACATTTCACGAAAAATTTCAAACTTACAGAAAAGGTGAAACAATTTAACAGTGAGAATTCATACATAAGCACATAAATTCTATAATTTACATTTTTACTATATTTGTATTATTATACATATATTCATCTATTATTCTTTTTTGATGTCTTTCAAAGTAAGTTGTAGAGAGTTTCATTGCATATATCATTAACTGGAGTTCCATATCTGTTTTAAGTTCTACTTTTTATTTTGGAGTAAAATTTACATCTAAGGAAATGCATAAATCTTAAGTATACAGTTTAGTAAATTCCTACAAATGCATACACTGGTGTAGCCCAAATTTATATTCAGATATGTGTTATTTCCATTACCCAGTCCCAATCTCTCAGAGGCAATCTTTGTTTGGATTTTTCCCACATAGATTAATTATGCTTGATTTATGGATACTGTAGAAAGTCACTTAATATAAAATGTAACATAAACAAGAATACACAATATATTCTTTTTCTGTAAGATTTATTTCATTCAGTGTAATATTTTGAGATACATTCATCCTGCTGTATTTGTTCCTTTTTCATTGGAGAATAGTATTTCTTCATATGAATATTCTATAGTTTGTTCATAAATTCTCCTATTAGTGGACCCTTGGGATATGGGTATGGTTTCTATGAGCAGTCTTTTTGTGGACATGTGTTTTCATATTGGATAAACATCCAGGATTACTGGATATAGGGTAAGGGTATGTGTACTTTCATTAGAAACTGCTAATCCATTTTTTATAGTGACTGTACCATTTTATTCTCCCACTGGCAATGTGTGAGCACTCTGACTGCTCTAATCAGCCCATTTTTACCTGAATCATTTAGCTCTAGTTAGTGTCCCTCTAGCATGTCATTTTGGATGTTTGCTTTGAGAAACAGTAGCAGAGATTGTGCACCCTTTTCAAGTTTACATATAATAAAGTCCAACTATAATAAAGCAGTCACTTTAATGACACATTATAAAAAGTGACATATAAAGGAAAATTGAACTGTGAGGTGCATGGTTAGGGAATGCTATGATTCTGTTGGGCTTTTGTCAATATCATAAGGTAAAGTGAAGCTGAAATTAAGTTTTTATGAAAGCATGACAATTCACTTTTTAAAAATATCCATGCTCTGGAGGGAGCCCATAGGGAAACAGAAGTCGTATCCAGTTTATGTGAGGGAACAATTTTCAACAGAGGGTCACTAGCACAATCTGTGAAGCTGGAAGAGATTGCTTTAAAAAATGTCACCACACAGATCAAGTTCAAAGATTCCCTTTCCCGCCCCATGGCCAATAACCTAGACAGGATTTCAAACACCCTGAAAGTGTAATGGAAAAGAATCTCATACACAACAGTCTCCAGCAGATTTCAGCAAGAGGAATGGGGGAAGTAAAAAAGAGCCATCGAGATCATTTGATAAGAGAACAGAGAAGATCCTGGCAATTTCCTTGTAATAGCTGCAATTTCGGTAACTTAATCCTTGGGGGGATGGTGAAGTGAGGATATTCCCACATGCAACAGCATATTCCAACAGCTTTCCTATTACAGAGACTGTTCAACAAAACGGAGATCTTATTTTCTACCTGGTTGATAATCTACAGAATTTCTTTTCTCTAAATCACTGGCTTGAAAATGTTACTAAATTTATCCAGTTTTGGAGACTACTATAATTCTGCATGACTCTGTATGAGTCTGTTGCACGACATCTGCGATATCATGAACCCTCCTCTGTCTGTTCTTTAGAGAGATGAGAAGATGAATAGAGTTTATGTTGACAAGGACTATAAACTAAGCAGCTCCAAACACACTCCCCCAGGCTCCTAGAATACAAAGAAAAAGTAATCATTCCAAATGACCCCCAACTATTTAGAATTTCATACCATCAAGTCAGATGAACCAAAATTGCTACCACCTGTAAAGATTCAAAGAAATACAAAAACCACTAAGAAGAAAAAGGGGGGAAAAAGTGGCAGATGTGCTTGGAGGGAGGGAGAACAAGGAAAAGAAGAATACGCTTGGAGTACCCCCTCCAGGGAACTTATGAACCTATCAGAGGCTGAGAGGTCCTGTCAGATGCAAAGGTAGTAAAACTATATGCCTCATCTATTCTCATACTTAGGATTTTAAGAAAAGTTGGTTAAACCTTATGTATCTTTTTAAAAAAATCACAGAAGAGGTTCGAGTTTCTCTACGCACAAAATGATGAACTTTTAGCTTTGGAAAGGACTTCAGAAATCATTTAGCATAATCTGTTACCCATTAAACATTTCTTATAAATGAGAATCTGTTTGCTGCTTGCGTGCCTCTGGTTGTAGGAAATGTAGGCTGCTTCTATTTTTGAGAGCTCTAGCTGTTGTCAAGTTCTTCTCTTAAATTGAGGCAGTCCACCTTCCCTAAACTTCCAACCTAGGTCCTAGTTAGCAACACAGAAGCATATTCATAATTCTGTATAAATTTGACCTTTATATATTTGCATCTGGATGTAACGAATCTCCCAATTCTTCTCTTTTCCAATAAATATTCATAGATCTTTTAACAATATTTCCAGACTTCTTTCTAGCCTGGTAAACTTCTAACCATAGTTTATCAGTATCCTCCTTAAAATGCGGTCCTCTAAATGAAATGCAATGCCTTAGGCATGGGCTTATTATCATAGCTAACTGCCTCCAATTACAACTGATGAAAGACATGTCCAGAAAGGTTAGATTACTGGCTCACACTTACACAGCAGGTAGTAGCAAAGATAGATGCAGGACATAGATCTCCTGATTCTCACATCAGTATTCTTTCCCTGTGTCACACTGAAAATAACCTGTTGGTTTGAAAAAATGAGAATATGTTTCTTTGATATGGATAACAGAGTTGGGGGGATGACAAAAGGAATGAATGAAAAATAGTGAGTTTTAGGATCAAGAATTTCTTCTAGGTTAGCTTAATTCCTTCTGTTGGGTCTCCACTCCTGCCTGAAAAGGAAAACAAGATGTACCTCCAGGTAACCTCTCTGAGTAAAAGTCTTACAGGATCTAGTAAAGCAGGGGATCAAAGCATATGAACAGCTGCTGGTCTTTCTTTAAGAGGTTTCCTGAACTTCCCAACTGAAATCCCAACACGTAATTATTTAGGCAACAGTATCCTCTAATAATAAAGTGCAAAATAATTATAATATTGGTCCTGGTGGTAGTGGCATGTGGTGAGGGAAGCCTTGAGTTATGAGCTATACTATCTTTAATCAGAATCTTGAATTTAAAATGTGTGTAGCAAAGGTGCAAAATGAAGCGATATGTTAAAATTAAATTTGAGAGCACTGGAAAAATAGCTTTCTGGTTGCATCCTGGTTGAGGTTGGCTTAGGTGCTTTCATTGTATCTCTTCCCTACTTCCTAAATGTTCTAAATTTATCCTTCAAAATACATATGGAATTAATTCAATATATGCTTACTGCAGATCAACAAGACAAAAGGCAGTGAGAATTGAAATTTACAAACGAGAAAAGGTTTGCCTTAAAGGAACTCTGTAACGGATGTTAAGAAGAGAGCATGCAGACAACAAAAAGCCACCCTGATATCACAGAAAAATGGATGCACGGATATAAACATACTTCTTACACTGAAGCTGTACTTCTGAAAGTGAAAGACAATTTAGAATTGGGACTAAGTTACATTTAACATTGGATTGGAAATTTCATGGAAGTCTCACAACACAATCCAGGAATTCCTTTTCTGTCCAGGGACTTGCTCTGTGAAATGAACTGATCTTAGAATGAGAATTAACTGGATATGGGCCTCCTGGAGCAGGTCGCCTGCCGGAGAGCAGCCAGTGTCATATCAGGTCTGCCCGCCCCACTACAGTCAGCAGTGAGCTTCTTTGACTCCAATGTACCTGAACTTTCCATGACTAAAGATCGGGTGTTGGGAAAGTGCTCTGCTCCCTGGTCAAAACTGACATGCAGTCCTGGTTTGGGAGGGACACTGCTATATCTGGAGCAGAACATGAAAAGAACAACTGAGACAGGGCTGGGGCAAGCCACGTTGTCCTTTCCCTCTAGCCACTGGGTAGACTAGTAAGCAGAAAACTATTATGCTGGACACAAGCCAGTCTTGTCCCCAAAGCAATGGGTTTTACAAGCCAAAAAACAAATAGAAACCAAATCTAGGAATGCTGAATTCACTGAGAAATCCAAAAGAGAAATATCAATTGTCAATTCTTTCCCAAAGGGGTTGGAAAGGGAGGTTGAATAAAGCAATTCTATAAAATGCGATCCAAAAGCCCTCATTGTTTACTGCATGGTAAATCATAATGGCAGGAGTGGTCTTATCCTGTTACACTGGAAAATGAGCTAGAAGAAGATAAAGTCACAGCCACAGCCACTAAATAAAGTAAATAAATACTTTATACATACAGCAGAATGCCAGACAATGCACAGTCTCCCTGTTCTCAGCCACTCCTGCAAAAGCAAATTCTCTTTCAGATTTTGCTTCAGGCATCACAGTAAAGCATTCTGACAGACAGTCAGAATGTAGGAAGATCCTGAGAACAGTTTGCTCAGAGTCGGCAGATGTTTGAATTATTTTATTTCCTTTTTCTGAATTAAGGAATGGGCCCATCCCTGATGTATGAAGAAAGAATAATGTATCAACAAACAGCAAATGACATATATACTCATCTGTCTTCTACCTATAGAGCAAATGACTGCCATTCTGACTGTTGAATGGGAAGGCTGTTATAGACAGTCCTTGGACCCAGATACTTGAATTTCTATACCTGTCCCCACCCTTCCTCTCTTACTGTAAACATATTCCCACAGTTTCACTTTGGTCAACTCACCAAATAAAAATCTCATGTGCGTCAAGACAAAACAGTTCAATAAGCCTGTTATTCTATTTCTGGGCATACTTTTAGGTTAAAAACTTCCAAGAAACTCGCGTATGCACAAGGAAACAAGCATAAGAATGTTCCATAAAGTGCTATTTATAACAACCACAAAATGTTCATCAATAGGACAAAGGCTAACAAAGTGAGGCTACTGACATAAAGGAAAAGCACACAACAGTTAAAAAGAACATATGACATCACATTATTGGCATGGAAAAAATCTTGAAAATAATACTGAATAAAAAATGTTGTAGAATGACACATTGTGTGATGCATGTATGTAAATTTGGAAAACACACAAAGCAATGTTACTGTTCATAGGTACTCATAGATGACTTAAAAAAGTATATGTAAAAAATTTCACTTCTATTTTTAAAAGTCATTGTCTGGTAAATAAAACTTGCAGACTAAACTTATATAATTACTAAATATCTGTTCTTTTCTCCAGAATTATACAAAGAATTTAGAACATTTAACTGTATTTAGCTTCATCTGCCATAGGATATTATTGTCGATTTTAATTTCATAATTATTTTTGCAACCTCACAGCATGTTTATTTTAATACAATTAATGTACTTACATGCACATATTCAAATATTTTATTTTCATTTTCTTCTTAAATGTCATACCTATGATCTAGGATTATTTCTCTTATTTATAACATCCATTCGACCATTTGTAATTTCCTTTAATCAGGAGTGGCTGACATAAACTTACTCATTTCTTGTTTGCTTGAAAAATCATGTTTTTCAAAACATGGAAGATATCCTACTGTTTTCATTCATTTTCATTATTGTTGATGGAATGATATACAGTCTAAATATTGTTCCCTTCAAATAAAAATAATCCTCAAATATGAAAAAAAAAATGAACTGTCCAGGCACGGTGATGCACACCTGGCTCAGGAGCAAAAGCAAGATGTTAAGCAATTCAGTGAGACTCTTTCTTAAATAAAATACAAAATAGGGCTGGAGATGTGGCTCTTTTCCTTTTTTTGGTACTAGAGATTGAACTCAGGGGCATTCGACCATTGAGCCACATCCCCAGCCCTATTTTGTATTTTATTTAGAGACAGAGTCTCACTAAGTTACTTAGTGCCTCACTTTTGCTGAGGCTGGCTTTGAACTTGTGATCCTCCTGCCTCAAACCTCCTAAGCTGCTGGGATTACAGGCATGCACCACCACACCTGGCTTCATATGTTTCTTCTTGTTAATCATATATATTTTTAAATTGAGATTAAACAAACAGAAAATGTTAGATTTCAAGTATAAATAGTGGAGTGAGGTATTTGTTATTTTACTTAAATTTCTCAAAAAAAATAGGTCTCAAAGGGTTCACTCATTAGACCTCATTTATTTTAAGGTTTGAAGAAAAGCATCTAATGTTATAAGGAATTATAAACATAAGTAAAATCTTAGCACTATTTATCTTTCCTGGAAATGCTGGTTAAAGGCAGAACATTCATGGTTATCTGGATATTTGCTCTTTCAGAACTGAGCCAGTCACTCATTAAACTGTTCTAGGAGAGGTCACTGGAGAGAGGAACAGATATCTCAGGCATTAGAAGGGCTAAGTTAAACCCCTTGTTCAGCTACTTAGTGTGACTTTAGCTAAACTGCCTAACTTCCTTGAGCTTCAGTTTCCTCATCTATAAAATGGAAATAATAATTATCTCATAGGGATTTGGAGAATTACCTGAGATAATGCATAAACACATTACTTCGTTTTTGCCTATCACATAGTAAATATTCAAAGAACAGTAAGGGGAAAGTGAAAGGAAGGAAGAAGCAATTAGTAAGAGTTTTAAAACCTGACCTTTAATTTGTTAATTCAACATATGTGAGGACTATGGCACATCATTCCTATCATAATAGTGGGAATGTGTGTGGGGTACACATGTACAGAATGTGATTTGCTCCAATCCCCCCAACATTCCTTCATTACTGTTTTCGTCTAGCAGAACAGAGGCCAAGGTATTTTAGGCTCAAAGAAACTATAGAGATGTGGCTGGTGTCAAGGCTGAACCACTGTTCCTCCCAGAAGACTAGGTCCCATAAGACTTCCTGTTGGCAGCAGTTAAAACCCCTGGGTGGGCAAAATTCTGGGGCACCAGCAGGTGACGGTGGCAGGTAGAGATGAAGTAGAGTAGTAGTGGCAGGTCATTCTAGACAGCCTGGCAGCAATATGAGTTGTCTAAAGGGACTTCCACTTTGAATCAGAGAGCAGGATCCCAAACAAAGGCTGAGGGGTTGTGTTAAAGCATCTTTCTACTCCAAGTTCCACTTCTCTTTGTCACAGAGATAATGCTACATGTCATCATCTTCCAAATATCAACAAGGGCTCAGAATAAAGGCTAAAAAATGTGAACTCTTCAGAAAGATTAAACCATAGACTTTGAAGAAACCTCTAGTGGTGTCTGTGCATCTCCCCTTCTCCCTGCCCCTCCCTCCTATCCACACTATTCAGAACTCATTATAATACAGTTACACAGCTCAACAGAACTACATTCTGCTAAAAACAGAACAAAACTGATTTTATTAACTGTTTCTCATCAAAATTTTCTGTCAACTACTGAAATTTTATCCCCAAAGTATCAGTAGCAGATATCTATTTCCCCTAGTTATTAATCTTCTACAATGACAATGATCAGAAAATAAATAAGACTGAGTTTTCTTTGTATTCAGCCTCACCAAGATGCTTCCTTTCAAGACAAAAAGGTGGTGGAGAAATTTCTAAGCAAATCTAAATGTTTATTGTTGAAATTTAAACCTCTGGTCTCCTAATCTCATTATATATACAGAAGAGTTGGAAGGAAGAGACCAGAAACTAGAACCCCATTTGTTAGCATCTCAACAAAATTGTTCACGCAATACTCTCTCCGGATTTGCCTCATAGTCCAGAGACAATGCCTATCATTTTAGCAGCTAGGTGCTTTGACATATTTCCTATTATGTTGAAAAAATAAGGGAACAGATGGTGGGAGGGATTAAGTGACATGACTAAGGCCATAAGTAAGGATTTTAAATCTCTTCCCTTTGATTTTTTTGGGATTTGTTCTCTCTGTACTGTACTGTACTGGTCTGTATTCTCTCAAAAGTTTAAATTTAAAGTAGGTGGAGTTCACAGTGAACATTTGGACTACCTTGGAGAAGTAAATAAAATCCTGGCTTCCTGAAGATCTTGCCTATCGGGAGTCCATGAGTTGAGTCTGTCGCCTTGTGCAGTATCACCTGAAGACAGAGGAAGGTGTATGGAAGGAGGGAGTGAGAGAAGGAGAGGGATTCAGAGAAGGATTAAAGGAGGAAGGGAGGGAAGGAGGGATGAAAAAATGAAGAGGGAGAGAAGGAGGGAGAGAGAGATAGAGGACAAGTATCCTTTTTTGGGGGAAAAAGAAACTTATATTGGTTCTAATATAATGGAAAGTGGCCCATGAACCTATAGGAAAAAGCTATATATTCACCTTGATAAATACTTGTGGGTTTGCACATATACCACAGAGCATTATAATGTGAGATCAAAACTGCACCTGCAGTTTACAATGAACTATATTTTGCCCTTGTCCACAAAAGCTGCTCTGTAGCAAAGCCAAGTCAAAACAATGCTTAAAAAAAAAAAAAAAAAAGAGAGACTGAAAGTTCCTGGCAATTTCTCTTCTATTCCACATGCTGCCAAGGTCACCAAGAGGTGAGGCTGAACTCTCCATTTAGCCTTTTTGCTTTTTCTTCCCCTTTCTCCTCCCTCCACCTACGTACATACTGATATGGTTTTATAGTCCATACCTCAATAGCATTATCACCTGGATTTTTATCTGACCTGTGGTCAGGGGAAGCAGGAAAGGAGACTGGATGTGAGTCTGGGTGTGGCAAGGTCCTTCTGCCTTATCAGGGAGGTAAGATAGTGAATCTACCTGGTGTGCTTCTGGCTGTGAAGTACAGTGAGGTGAGCCAAGGTGCTAGGGGGTCAGTAAGAGTTCACCTTGGATAAGTGCCCAATGTTTGCGGGACTTAGTTCATCGACTTTTCTAATTTGCAAAGATGTATTTCCTCTTGGGTTTCTTCCTCCCTGTCATTTAGGCAAAAGAATCCAGTATGTAGCCTGTTTGGTGTATACAGGAAACATCCCCTTCCTGAATTAAATCCAATTATGGTAATTCATTCAGAAAATCCTCGGGATCACTGGCACAAGGTAAACTGCAGTGGATGGAGGAGCTGGGCATTTAGAAAAGGGGACCATCTGTCAAGAATACCTGGTGCTTTCCTCACCATCGCACTGACCCGCACCTGAACCTCCCCGACATCATCTCACAAACCACTTAACCTTGGTATGCCTTGTTTTCCTGTCCTATAAAATGGCAGTCCATGCTATTTATTTCTAAAATTGCCTCTGTTACCTGCTTAGAGAGCCCCAGAGAGCAGAACAACTAAGTCTTAGTGACAGGAAAAGAAACACAAGGTCAAATTTTAAGAGTTGTGCTTCTGGATTTTGGGACCCAGCTTTGGCTGACAGGGGGAGAATGGACTGGCTTGAATAGGATGCCAGGGACATTGTTCTTTGAGGCTAATTTTTGACAGGCTTGTCCATTTCTTGGGTCCTACTAGAGAATGATCAAAAGTATAAACCAGTTGGAAGTCCTAATTCCCACCTATTAAGGTCTTAGTCAAAAGCACTGCAGAACACTAAGGAAAAGTGTTCATTTTCGGAAACTCAAATTGGATTGAAGAGAAAGTAAAGGATGAAACTGAAAACTCTACTTTCTTAGTTTCAGTCAAACTGCCCTTAGAGCTCTCTGATCTGATTTGAAATCTAGGCAATAATCATTTCCACTCAAACTCCAAGGGTTTCTCAAATCGGGGTTCCCCATGGTCAAGACTCAGTTCAAAGTACTCAATTCTCTGCTCAAATACCCAGGGTGTGTACCCAGGCCCCTCCACAACTAGTTCAGAAAGCAGGACACATAGGAACATGAAATTCTTTAATTTCTAAGCATCTCTCACACAGAAAATCACTTGGCTTTCTTTATATTCCATTAAAAAAATGATGTTTCTTCTTTTGTTTGTTCATTCAATCAGCAGACCTTTATTGAATAGCTGCCGTGTGCCAGGAATGGAGAAGAGGATATGAAAACAGTAAGACAACAGTGTCTATCTTACTTCCCAGCCAAGCAGCAGAGACAGGAAAATGAACACAGTAGAGTATGACATTATGTGACAGAGCTTTCCATAAGGTGTTAAAGAGGTATAGTGTCCAGTCCCTGCCTGGGAAGGTCAGGGAAAGGTTCCTAGGAAACATCTGATCTAAATTTTAAAAATTGAGTAAATGTTTGCCAGAGGACAAAGGATGTCTCTAAAAGGAAGAAATTTGCTATGTTATGTTCAGGGAAAGGTAACAAATTTGGTGTGGCTACACCTTGTGAATGACAGGAAATGCAGCTGGAAAGACAGGCAGGGCCTGGCCCGAGAAGGTACCTAACAAACAGGTCCTTGTACACAAGTGCTTAGGACCTTCCCTGAAGGTGACAGGAAGACCCTGTCACCTTTGATTTGTTGGGATATGTTCTTTCTATACACTGGTCTTCACTCTCTCAAAAGTTTAAACTAAGTAGGCAAAGATGACGGTGAGTATTCTGACTACTAGAGTAACAGTTAAAATCGCAGCCTCCTGGATTTCTTCTTTCGTGGAGTCCTTTGGTGAATCTGCCTACAGCATGTAGTATCTCCTGAGGAGGATACTTGAAGAGTTGGAGTCTGCTTTTCATGTGAGGTGTTACGAGTTGTAAGCAGGAGAATGATCAGATTTTACTTTAGGAAGGTCACTTTGGCAGTGGTGTAGGTAGAGTGTATACTATGAAAAAGCAGTGGGTACATGGAGACAAATATGGAAAACAATGCTGATAAAGCTTCTGATAGGTGCTAATATTAATGTGATAACCTACGTAAGCTCTGTCATATACCTGCCATTGTTACATGTGTTAGAGGATAACATAAGAGTTCAGAGTCTCAGAGGAATGAGACGTTGTGCTCCACTTGTGTACTAAATGCCAAAATGCATTGGACTGTAAAATTAATTAATTAATTAATTTTTTTAAAAAGAGTTCAGAGTCTGGAATGAAATGAAGCAGGAAGGTTTCATAGACAAGACAGGCAGGAACAGAGAAACAACTGATGTTAGGTTAGGTAGAGTATCTCAGAGTGTAGAGCATCAAATAAAACGTGATGCTTTTAACAGCTGGGCATGTCTGTAAGTGAAGACTATTAGACTGATGAAATAAGAAAGGAAATAGTTACCTGAGGTCCCACACATTTGCACAGGTATTCCAAGTTAACCAGAAATGTAGCATAGAAGTGCACCAAAATTTAAATGGGATCCCAAAGTGGAACTGGACCAGCTTGTTTCTGAGAACACTGATCTGATCTGACCAAGCCTGTACATTTACTGATTTGGAGTCTAGTCTGTGTCTAAGTTTGTGCATTTGATTGAGATAAAATAGACTAGGAAAATACAAAGCATTTTTTTTCCCAAAAGAAATAGATTTCTCTGGTCTGTTAGCAATGTCAAAATTTAATCACCAACCAAGTGATATGGCATTGACTTGCTAAGGAGCCTGGGTTATTGGTTTATTCCTTCACAGGATATATGTGAAGGTTCTTCTTCATTTAAGTGTATCTTGAGGGATACAAGAGTATGTTAACAGAGACTGCTGTGCTGCTAAAGGAGGTGACGGGAAGGCAAAGACTTGCTGCATGTGTCCCAACTGAAACCTCTTTTGAAATAGGAAAACCTCGATATTATTTATACACACAATGCTTAAACTAGGCAGAGATGTGAATAATTAGATCATTCCAATCCTATGAATAGAGTCATTTACTCAGTAATAAAACCCATTTTAGATTATTCTTCTTTGTTTATTAGACCAACAGGAGCATTCACTCTAGCCAGGCTGTCAAAAGCACAAAGTGAAACTAAACAGTTTGTTTAGTCTAACAATAGTTGTTCTCAGCCAAAACAAGGAGGGACCCAAAATTTTTGCTTTTATAAAATATGACTTTACCATGGAATGATATTACATAATTAGAGGAAGAGATGTGATGTTAGAGGCAGCAGAATAATGCAGAGTTCTTTTTTTATTCAGAGTGACAAAGCATGAGATAGTTTTTTCCCCCCCAGTCTAAATCAGTGACAAGATGTCATAAGTGACTCTGGTAATAAACTGTTTATGGCATTCCCTTAACCTAGTACTCACCTGATAACTACAGCACCATTATTCAACTTAGTTGATTATATAAGGCAGTAAACCGAATGCTTCCTTTAAAATAATATTTTATGGACAAGACAGAGTTAAAGTTTATCTGAAATCCATTCATTCTACACCATAAATGATCTCACCACCACCTCTTGTCTTTAACAATGCTAAGTTAACTGCTGTACAGTTTTACCTGCCTCATTTTGAATTGTTCCATAAAGTTGTTCAACCCAGGTATCAATGGACCACTTAGAGTTCAAGCAACATTTCATAGCTCTCAGCTGGTAATTACAATGTTTTCCTAAACATGTAGCTGCTATGTGATTTCCAAACTGCAATAATCTGAGGCCAGTATCAGGCCTGGAAACCTCTCTTCACTTTAGGAATCAGTTCAGGAAGTGGCCAAGTAAAGTCATTTTTCTTGGCAGTTTTAACAAATGTTATGCTTCACAAAGACATGGATGGTCAAAACTCATTTTTTTTTTTTTCTGATTAGTGCTGCTCAATTAATCCTAAACTCTCTTGCAATCGGCACTAAAAGAGATATAATCTTCTTTCTAAAAGTACAATTGGCTCCGGACATATCCTGATTTCACCTGTTCAGGTCTCTGGGTATTCAATAAAGCAAGTTCAGCCGCTGTGCCAAGAGGCCACACAGAGTTCAAGGTAACACCTCACAGCCATCAGCAGGTTAATTATAATTTCATTTTCAAACACACCGACTGCATGCTTGTTTCAACTCCAAATGACCTTACCTGCTTAATTTTTTTTGAGGGGGGGTCTACATGGAGTAAATTTCTGTCAGCAAAGCTGAAAGGCCACTCAGAGTTCATGGTAACAATTCATATTTTTAACAGGTTGCCCAGACCTAAATCCTCACCTTCAAACATTCCAGAGAGAGCACTTAGTAGCTATGAGGGAAGTAGGGATGCAGAAGGTAGAGGGTTGGGGGATAAGAGGAGGGTGGAAAAGGGAAGGAGAGATACATACAACTCTTGACTGCTGGAGTGTTGAGGGGTTTAGTGCCAATGACTAGGTTAAAGAGTTGCTTCTGGCTGATGGGGAAGGGCCTGCACTTTGGTGATGGAGTCTTAGAGGAGTTTCTAGATACTTGAGACTATATCACTGCCAGAAACCAAACTGGCTCAAAAGCGGCCTCATATTGCATTTGAAGTGACCCACAATAACAGAGGCTTAATTCTACATGGAAGGCAACTGGGACAAAAGCTGACTTCCTTCTGCTTTCTCAGTGAGTGGGAACAGAACAGGAATTTCTCAGGTAGGTGGTTTCTGCAGACAAGGACTCTTTCTTTTATCAATTAGGAAGAAAGAGCCCAGTTAACATCAATGAGAAGAGTCATTTCAGATGTTGATTTTTCTCATCCTCTGCTGCCTATACTGTATCTTGTTAGAGTCTGTAAACAAGTCAGGATGGCGCCTGGCAAATGTCAGAGTCTGTAAACAAGTCTGGATGGCGCCTGGCATTTTGCCAGAGGGAGTGGTTTGTGAAGTAACGCTAGCAAGCCATTAAGTGTGGAGATTCCTTATTGGTTGACTGATGTATCTAGTTTATGCTAATTAAGATAAGCTGTGCAAAATGTATAAATACCTCTGTTGTCCAACAATAAACGGCTCCCACTCCTGCTGTATCAACGTACACAAGTCATTCATCACCCCCCGGTTATTTTGCTGCAGCCGGACTGTGGCAGTATCTCATGACAGAATGACAAGTTCTGTGGGAATGCTCTCCGGGACCAAAAGACCCTCTTTCCCACTAAAAATCTCAACCCCCCAAACAGGTGGCCCCAAGGCTTTTGCTCAGGAATGATTCCTGCAGAATTCATCACTACTTGTTACAGAAATCTCATTCTCCATCTCACAATGCTTAGCTAATTTTTGTTTTAATTTAATTTTTTTTCCAAATAATGTAAATGACTCAACTGTTTATAGTACTAAATTGTTCATGTTGTAAGTTGACTTGAAGAAAATGAAAATAAATATAGACCCAACTAGTATGTTTCATCCCTGGCCATCAATGCATCTTACAATAGTTATTAGCAGAATGAGACCATGCCTTAAGTTGCTTAGAAGTCTTCCCTGGCCCTTGGATGATGCCCTGGCAGGGCTGCATCTGCTCTCTCACCATCTGATCTGTCTTGTCAATCCTTTCTGACAAAATGAAAATTTCTACAATGTTCACTCATTCCTTCTTCAGAGGATCCTGTTCTTGGCAAACAAGTGGGTGTGTAACAATCCTTTTCACTCTCAAATCTTAACCACGGATTATCTCAATACTGCTTTTCAAATCAGGGAGATAGTTTCTGGCTGCTACAGATCACAAAGCATCTAGCTGGGTGCCCCACATGTAAAATCTAAATGTTTTGCTATTGTTGTATAATCTGGTGATGTGAATTTTTATAGTTGCAGAGCCTATTTTCTTCCCCAAAATGAATTTTATGAAGAAGCCCAGTATATTAAATACAGAATATCAATGATGTTTAGGCAGATTTTGAATGAACCACCTAGAGATCTATTAGCTCAGCCATTTTACCTGTCCCTGTACCCACTACTTCTACTACTGCATAGAATTACACCCAAAGGAGTTCAATAGAACCACGAGCTCCCATTCAGCATAGTCTCAAAGGAAGTGAGAACGATATGTTGGTTACTAATCAGACAGAAGGTATTTGTAAGTGGCAAACCAAATTTCTAAACTTCTTTAACTCAGAATAATATGACTAATCATGTCAGGACATTTTTTTTTCATTAAATCATCATCTCTTGGGTTTGGGATACAGCTCTGGAAGAGTGTTTGCCCCACTTGTTCAAGATGCTGGGTTGGGTCCCCAGCTGTAAAACAAAAACAAAAGCAAAAGACAAACATGCCTTGAAGGCAGGAGCTTTGGTTTGTTTATATTCTCCCAAGATACCTAGTTCATTCTAAGTGTTCAATAAATGTCTGTTAAACGCAATACACACACTACCTTTTGGTCCCGGAGATTGGGAAAAAAACTTACTTTCGTGCAGAGTTTGTCCTTTTAAGGGAGTAGGAATGAAATCGCCTTCTTGTCTTCACTCCTCATTCACCCAGAAATTCTTAGTCATCACAAGGATCACAGGAGACTGTTCATCAATCAGACTCCATTCATCACAGGACACTCCACCTGACCTTCAACAAGGTGACAACCTCCAAGCATCTCAACTTTCCTTAATGAGAAATGTAGAATGACAATTGAAAGCTGAGGCCTTCTATAGAGCTTATTTGATCTCAACTTTCCCAACTATAAATGGCAACAATTAAACTAATCATTTTATTTGTGGTGCATTCAAAAGGAGATAGTGAGTGTTAAACCAAGACAAGGAAAGAATTTAGTTTGCCTTTCATTTTAGGTGACTTGCTCCTTCTCAGGCAACAATCAACCAGGTATTTACTTGCATCCTTTGGGGTCCTAAAAAGAGCGCTGAACTTGAAGTCAGATCCTTGAGCCCAAAGTTAGGAATGATGGCTCATATGACATTGCTCAAGAGCACTTCGAGTATCTGTTTGTCATCTGTTAAGTGGAATAATAATTGCTACCCCACAAGATAATTTTTCAAATAAGAGAGGTATGATTTTTGAAAATATCTAGTAGTATTCCCAGGGCACATTTGATTCGGTAACCTGTGGGAAACCACAGGTATATAAATGGGTCAAAGGGCAAATACAAAAGAAATGACTTTGCAAGTCAACTGCCATAATTTAAAAGCCAAGGCAATTTGTGTTTTAATACTCACAAGGCTCATGAGTACAAACTCAGTTCTAGGGAACTAAAGTTGTGGATTGGGTGTGGAAGAAATCCAGGGCTCTGGATGTGTTCTAGAATAAACCTGAGGGTATTTCAAATTATTCAGAACACTAGGAAGATTGAAGGCAAAACCAGAGCCACTTTGGATTTATAGGGCAAGCATACTATGACACATTTTTATGTTTCTTTATCTGTGAACTGTCTAATAATACCCATTGTCTTTAGCCCATGACAACAAAAGGACTTTCATTCTATCATATATCTTTGCCTTCACTATCTCTTCCCTCTCACTCTTTCTCCCACCTCTTCTTCTGTTCTTGAATCAGCTCCGAACTGGAGCTGGAACAGAGAGTGGATATTCTCTGAAGTGAAGTGTCCTATGGACACAGGCTTATTTCCCAGGGCTAAAATCTGTTCTTTTATTACTCTGCCAGGCCTTTTGGAAGCTACAGTTACAAAATCACATTTGAGTTTCCCCTTAGGGATAATCTGTCCTAATCTTTAAACTTAAAATTTGAACAACTAGGGTAAGAGACCAGATCAATTAAAAAATCTGGACCTTGGTCCACACGAAAATTGTGTAAGGGTCCAAATGTTTAAGAACTGCATTTTGTAAGTGATAAAATATGGTTGGGAACTCCTGAGGCTTTGAAGTGTTAAAGGTGGTAATGGCATCATTCAGAATTTCTATTTCAAGTCAAGAAACAGACTTTTGGGTATGATGGAGAAACTTGAAGCAAACCAACACTCTGCCAAGAGCAATTAGAAAAGTCATAAAGGAAAATTTAAAATATAAAAATAAAGCTGTTTGAAAGCATCAGAGAGCTGCTGAGACATCTAGGGCTGGAGGAGACAAAATCTGGAAGAAAAATAAAGCTTATTGAAATAAATTTTAATATCTGCACACCATATATTTTTGGTAGTAGAAAGGAGGCAAAGAAGTTAGAGAAATTTTGGCAAACTCATAGGGTTGGAGAAATAAAAAGTGGAGTTTGATACCAAAGAATTAAGAATTTAAATGATCAAGACTGCAGAAGAGAGGACTAAGAACAGCCTACCGGCATGTACTGTTGCTAAGGTGTAGTGATCAGGGGCAAGAAGCCAAGCAGAATGGCTGAAAAGCACAGAAGAGTTTTCAGCAAATCCTTTGCTAGGGATATAAAAATTAGAGTCCACGACCCACCTACAGCAGGAGCTTTGCTTAAATGCCCTAGGCTCCAGGTGGAACAAACAGAGTGACACCTATAACAAAGGGTATAAAGAAAGTAGCCTGAAACTTATACAGACTACTTTATTACCACAAGACTGTAAAGTTCATGAATGCAACCTGCCAAAAGGCAGGATGAGGGCTGGGGATGTAGCTCAGTGGAAGAGCACTTGCCTAGCATGTGTAAGGCAGTGGATTTAATCCTTAGTACCACATAAAAATAAATAAGTAAAATAAAGGTATTGTGTCCATCTACAACTAAAAAAAAATTTTTTAAAAGGAAGGATGAGTCTATGTAGAGGTAAATATCATCATCCAGGGCTACAATAATTTTTCATGCATAATGGCTGAAATTCTTTAAAAAATAATCAAATTTCCCAAGAACAGAAATAAGAGAAAACCGACAACAGAGATAGTCCTATTGGTAAACAAAATCAGAAACAGACTTTAAAACAACTGTGACTAATATGTTCAATTAGAGAACAAAAGGCAGAATTTCACATATAACAGAATCTTAAAAAAATAAATTCTAGCCTTGAAAGATATAATAGCTAATACTAAGGACACAGCAGAAGGATTTATGAGCAGAATTGATACAGTTAAAGGGAATATTAGTAAACGGGAATCCTGATAAACAAAAAATATTTTGACTAAAGCCAAGGCCTAGATTGAGGAGAAAAAGGATCAAATATATGGGGCATAGTGTCTATTTGGAGTGCTATGGAGGAGATAGAGAATGGGGAAAAATAAAATTTGAAGTCAGAATATCTTAAGATGTCAGTAAATAGAATAATTACTTTCTCTCTTTAAATATGTTCTTCTTATGGTCCTCTTAGTACAGAGTAAGGAGCAGCAGTCAATGCAATCCAGAGGACTGCTCATGATTCAGTCATTTGGTTGGTATTCCACCCAGGTGGAAAACAGGTGCTCTGGTTTGTCTGTGTGTGTGTGTGTGTGTGTGTGTGTGTGTGTGTATGCGCGTGCAAGCGCGCGTGTGCACTTAATCATTATAAATTTTGTAAATATTTTCATTGTTACTCACTGTGATGGTTAATTTTATATGTCAACTTGATTGTGCCATAGGATGGGTGTGTTGTAAGGGTGTTTCTGGATGAATTTAACATTTTAATCTGTAGATTAGTAAAGTTGACCTGCTTCCCTAATGTGGGTGGGCCTCATCCAATCAGATGAAGGCCTCAATAGGTCAAAATGTATCAGTTTTTATTTACCTGCAGACTCAAATTTGAACTACATCTTTGGCTCTCCTGGGCCTCTAGCTTACCAACCCCATCGCTTGAGACTTGTCAGTCTCTATAATCATGTGAGACAATTCCTTATAAATCTGTTTAGGTCTCTCTCTCATTCTCTCTCTCTCTCTCTCTCTCTCTCTCTCTCTCACACACACACACACACACACACATTGTATAAGTATATACACACAATATAGCTACACACATATGTATGTAAGTATATATATACATATACACACAATATATGTGTGTGTATATATATACACACACACACATACACGTATAATCACATATAGCATATTGTCTCTGCTTCTCTGGAGAATCATGAGCAATAATACACTAATATATTGCTAAGTTTTTGCTCACAGACTATTTAATAAAGGCAGAACATAAAAGAATATAAAACCTACAAAAAATCTTAAAAAACAAAATGAAGAGCAATAAAAATTATAATTTTTCTAATAAGTCTGAAAGATGATCTTCAACAAAATTGTAATGACATTCACTGATTGAAATCCTTATACCATACATAAAATTATTCTCAGTCTTAAAAATAGGGAATAGGAAATTTGTTTATATTCAATATGACTTTTTATTCATTAGGATATAACATTACTCATATTGAAGTGTTACTTTTAAAGAAATATTTCCACTTCCGAGCATGAAATTTTTTATGTAGAAACAAAATGTGCAAATTTTAAAAAGTAAATATCTGTCAACATTCATAAATGAAAAATTTAAACAACAAGTCATATAGGTTGATATGGTTCTCTGGATTGGTATTTTAATACACACTGGATCTTCAAATAATTTGATAAGACATTATAGATGGATTAGTTAATAAGTTTTGCTTTCTTTTATATATAGTTTTAAATTATGTGTACTTTTTATATGGGAAAAGGTGAAGTGTTTTAATTGATATATTGAAAATCAAATCAAAATTAAGTTTATAATCCTTAAAAATTTGCAACATTCAAAATTTTCTTTAATTTGCTTCTTTATCTTATGCTATGAAAAAAATGGCACTACTTTAAAGTTTTGGAGGAGGTAATTATAAGATCATATTCACTATAAATTCCACAACTCACAAGTGTTTGAAAATGCTTAATTAAAGCTATATCCCAGATCTTACAAATAAGGAAACTGAGCCCCAGAGCAGTTGGGCAATTGGACCTATGGCACATTTTGAGTTAGTAGCAGATGGAGGATACACATTCAAGCCTCCTGATTATTGATCCAGTATTCTTTGCACCATGGCACATCTGTCCTTTCTAGCATCATGGGTCATGTTCTTGGCTCCACAACTGATTTTCAATATGGCACAAAAGGAATCTGGTCAACTCCAGCTATTAAAGAATGCCATGTCTGACTGAGAAATTCTCAAATGGAAAGATTCTACATTCTCCTCTATCTTCAATAGATGTGGCTTTCACCAGCTAATGTCTGAAAACATCTTTGGATAATTTTCAGCACAGAAACGATAAATCAGGGATGTCAGTGGCTGAGAGGAGTGAGCTTTTCCAATTTTCATAAACAAAAACTTCAATGATAGCCGCTTTCAGGTTTGGATATAATTTTCTAACTGATGTCTTCACTGTGGTGTGCCTTGGCTGTCTTCCACTCACTGGCCAATCTGGTAAAATGTGATTTTTGTTGATACCACATCAGTGTGAAAAACTGATCGAGTAGAGCAGAATTCTGCAGTCTCACTGGGGAGAACTGGAGTCATGTCACCATGCGCAGGCAATCAGGCAAAGACAAGGCCCATCCCTGAGAGTACTGTTGCCCTGCTTCTGGTTTAAATTGGCAACTGATTAGTAGCTCGTGAAACTTCTCACTAAAAGAGCTATAAAAACTCAGAAAATAAGAAAAACTCAACAATGATGAAATCTGAAGTGGATGGTTAACTACTGCCAGAATCCAGAAGGATTTTCACACTAACAAGAGTGGAAAAGAATTGAGAATCACAATCAAGAGTTCGTACAGACACAGCCACCAGTTTTCTCCACTCCTATCCCTGCCTGAGAAACCAGGCTCTATAACAGTGTTTCCTGATTGAGGGAAATCTTCTGATAACCCAGATGCCTTGGCTTCATTTTTAGAGACCATGATTCAATACATCTGTGGTGGTGGTGGTGGTGGTGGTAGAATCCAGAAGAATGTGAGCTGGGGGGCGGGGAGATATGTGTGTGTACATGTGTGTATGTATTTATTTCTTCAAGTCAATCTGATCTACCAGGTATGATAATGATGGTCCATACTAATCTGCAAATTTGGATAGTTGTCTATTATGTAGTTGCTGCCTGTTTTAGTGTAATTTTTTATTTTGAAATGAACTCACAAAAAGTTGCAAAAAAAGAGTTGAGTTTCTGTATACCCTTCAACCAGCTTACCCCCAATGATAATAGCTTATACAATTATAGGGTATTATCAAAACTTGTTAGCTAACATTGGTACGGTACGGTGAATTCAGGAACAGATTTTATTTGAATTTTATCAGTTTTTATATGTACTGTGTGTGTATGTGTGTGTGTCCTGATTAGGTTCTATAGAATTTCTTCATTCATGTAGCCATCACCCAGAATACAAAACTACTGAAATCACCTAAAGAAACTTCTTTAACTTCCTAATAGTCACAATTTACTATCCTCTTTCCCCAATCCTAACCTCTGGAGCCACTGATCTGGTCCCTATCATCACCATAGTTTTGTCACTTACAGAACATTATATAAGTGGAACCACATAACATAAAACTCTTTGAGATTGGCCTTTTCCCCATTCACTCAGTATAATTCCTTGAGAGCCATCAAAGCTTTTCTGCATATCAGCACTGTGGTCCTTTTTATTTGCTGCATAGTATTCCATTGTATAGATGGACCACAGTTTGTTTATCTTTTCAAAATCTGGAGTACATTTGGATTATTTCCAATATTTGCCTATTATGTATAAAACTGTAAAGACAATTCATGTATATAGCTTTTTATGTAAATGTAAGTTGTTATTTCTCTAGGACATATGTTGGTTTGTAAGATAAGTATATAATTAATTTTAGAGGAAGCTGACAACCTGTTTCCAGAAGACAGTACCATTTTATATACCCACTAGCATCATACATATAAGAGATCCAGTTGCTCTATATCCCCACCAGCCAGTTAGCTTATCAGTTGCTGTTTTCTGAGGTGCACAAAGCTGAATATCCTTTTTTCTCACCTTCTATTGAGTACTTAAGCTTTTATAATATGCACAAAGATATGAGGTGATGCAATCCATTTCAATAAGGGTACAGATTAGATGATGCCAGGAAGAGGATATGTTGGGGCAATAGTTTTCTCTATTTATTCTACTGGTGAATAACAGAAAAAGGGACAATGAAGATAGGCTTATGATAAACATAAAACAATAATGTTACATTTCTCATTCAATGAATTATAATAGGTGAGATATCCAGATGGGAATTGTGTTCTAATTGAGTATCTGAAATGGGCTGTCCACACTCAAGAATGGAGTTAACAGGTATATGGTTTTTAAAATTGTAAGTATGACATTGGATCTTTATAAGGAATAAATATATGCTAAGATGTGACATTCAACATTTGTGCTCATTCTCTAGGCTTGTAGAGAATACCATCGTGCTGACTCCTCACTTGGATACAAGAGATAAAAGAGCATGAACATTTTGTGTGTGATATTTCTGGAGACACTATACGGCAAACAAACACAAGTAAACAAGATCTACAGTGAACTACCCATCCTGTCTGTTGCAATACACAATGTATTTGAATATTCATTTCATGATGAGTAATAGGGAGAAAAAAACTGTTATGGAAAAATATTCTAGGTTGAAAGAGACTCTTATCCAAAGTTCCAAAGGAAAACATATTTCTGAAAAAGACTTATATTGAAACCAAAAGGAAATTAAAAAATAAAACTGCTTTGCATTCACAATAGAATGCAAGGAAGCAAAAGTCTATATAATAAATCATGATAAGGAAGATTGTGAAGACAATAAAAAACAAGCAGTAGCAGAATTTCAGAAAACATTAGAGTCAGTAATGATCATGACTTCAGCAACTCAACAGTACAAAGTACAAATCTGAATAACTTTGAAAAGTTATATGAGATTTAAAAAAAAGATAAGTAGAAAGAAAAGAGTTTGAATCAAGAGACAAGACTCAAGAATTAAATAAACAATTATTTATTGCTTTTCCATCCAAAATTAATACTTATTATAGTTATTCTACATTTTGTTTCTCAATTTGATTCTTCACAACAAAAGCAGACCTTCTACAATTTGATAGAGCTGCTTAGCTCTAAAATTTTCACCAATGTGACTTTAATTTCAAGGCATTCAGTACCAGAAAGGCACATGTTGAGATCAGGCAACAATCGCCTCCACTTGTCTTTCTTTCCTCAGAAACATTAGTATATTCTGTTGCTCTTAACCAAATTTATTTTCTTTTCACATATATAGGGATGAATTCAAAGGCTAAGACAACAACCTCCAGAGGGTATTTATATGTTTTCCATTATGACAAGCTTGAATGATCTTGTTTGATAAAAAATTCAATAATGTAGTTTTCAATAAAGTTAAATGAAGCTGAACTTCAATCTGAACTAAAAATCAATATACTAACTCCTAACGTGCTCACCAATGGCATTACTATAGACTCTCTTCTCTTTAAATTGCATTAGCTTTAATGGTTTTGTCTTATGTCTTTTAAGGAAGACATAAGAACAACATTTCAGAATTACTTTTTGATATCTAGATTATTTTCTTTCCATATTTTATATAACACTTTTAATAGAAACACTTAATCTATTTACATTTATTAAAATGAATATGTTTGGTCTTGTGTTACCTGTTTATACTTTTGTTTTTCTTTGTTGTTTCCTTAGCTTTTGCTCATTGACTTTCTCTGACATTGTTTTTAGCTAATGATTTAGAAGGTATGCAAATGGTTTCAAATCAATGTCTTTTTCAGTGCTGGGGATCAAACCCAAGGCCTTGCCATCAGCTACCACTGAACTAATGCTCCCAGCCCTCAATTCAATTTTTAATATATGAATGTATACAATTATTAGGGTCAAGAATAAAGAGGATCTATTTAGTCCACACTTCTTCTCATCTCCTGATTGGATTGGTATAATTAGTTCTTATCTTTAAGAGTTTAAAAAATGTATACGTATAAAGAATCTTAACTTTTTAAATATTAAAAATGTGTCTTACAAAAATAACTCAGACTTCAACATGCTTTATAAATTTTAATTCTATCAGTTCTTTTACACACTATATTCTTTTATTAAAAGAATATATATATTTATGTGTACATATGTATATATCAATTTGTTTCTATTGCCTAAGAACATGAACAACTTGATTATAGACTTTCTTCTCGTAAAAGTTTATAAATGTTTTAATTTTCTTTCATTTAGCCATAGAGCAAAGAGTGTCAATTTTTTTTTTTCTGTAAAGGGCCAGAGAGTTTTAGGCTTTGCAACCTATACATTAATTCTCTATTACAAGGATTCAACTTTGCCATTGTAGAGCAAAGGCTGCTACAGGTTACAAACCAATAAATGGGCACACTGTGTTCTCCTAAAGCTTTATTTATAAAAAGAAGCAGCAGGCCATAGTTTGCTGACCCCTGCAGTAGAGAAAAGGCTGGGGCTTGTCTGATGAGTTAAATCTTTCTCCAATGTTAGATAACACTATATAAAATGAAAGGCACTCTCTATTCTGATATTCCTCTTCTAAGAGAATGGGCTGTACAGCTGATACTAAATCATTACTGATTATGATTAAAATAAGAAAAAGTAAAACTAGCATTTCAGACAATATTGTAAAATCAGAAAGACCTAAATGTTTTCTCACTGAAGAACACTACCTCTTTAATCTCCACTTAATTTCTATTGATACACTTATTCTATCAAGTAGAAAGTTTGGGTTTTCTATAATATAAAAGCAATCCTAAGAGTTTGTCCTCTGTCTCATGGGGCTTTGGTGAATGTAGCAACAATGGGGGCTACTTGCACGTGAATCTCCAAAGTTCTATAATGCTCTGAGTGTGACAAACCCAGACTGGGTCACAGAATGAAGTGTAAGAACTTCACTCTTGTCTGCTTCCTGAACTTGACTAGAGAAGGAAGACAGATCTGAGAGCATCTTACATTGTCATGATATGGATGAAGTCTTCATTGATTCTAATGGGCAGGCTTCTCGTCCACTAAATTGGAATCATAAGAAGTATTAGCAGACGTGCATCTTCCAGGTGGTAGGAGAAGAAAGGGGGAGGAGATAAGATTTGATTATCAGAGAAGTAAATTTAGGGACTCTAATAAATCCAAAGATGTAGCATAATCTAGTGGGAACAGTTTTCATCACAACTACAGGGTACAGCCAGGACAAACCTATGAGTTTAAATTCACCATTTAAAATGGGAACACAGAAACACTCTTGAGTTTCAGAGAGAAATCCCTCGTTTATCTCTTTCTGTATCTCTCCTAAATTGATTCCCAGAATAAATATCCGTGTTAGGCATTAAAAGTTTTTTTTTTCTGTTTTAATTACAGGGACTGAAAAAAAAAGATACCTTCTAGAAAAGGTTAGTTAGGTTTGTTGAGAGAATAAATACTCACAGATGTATCTATCAATATATTTGAGGATGTTTCTAAGATCTATGTCATAAAAATGTAATCCCATAATCCTTAATCTATTTACCAAGAGAAAAAGGAAGGCTAGGTTAAGGAGCTAGATGAAAAGACATGCAAATAAATACCTAAACTCAACTTTTATATGGAATATTTACTAAAATACCTGAAATTAAGACTACCAAAAGCATAGAGAGAAAAAAAATTCACCAAAAATTCAAACAATGCCTTAAGCCACAAGGTTTAAGAGATGGTACACAGTTCTAATGAGGCTAATGAAAGCTGAGATATTTGAACCTTGAGAAGGAAAGGCTGAGAAGAAAATTTTCTTAGTACGTGCCCTCATTTCTGTATATATGGTGGTATGAGTGTCCATTTCCAATCATGACTTAAAAAAGTATAATGCAATAATGGTTTTAAATGGTTTGTTGGCTCAACCAAGGTCAGTATAATGAGAATGAGACTTCCACTGAAGGCTTGATAACACTGGAATGAAACTACTAGAAGACTGCAGAATATCCTTCCTCAAATACAGTGAAGACCATTTTTTCTTCTCTAACAGAGTGCCAACCTAATACAGGTGAGCTTTAGTAGGACCTGGAGAAAAAGAATGCCTTTGCTTTGTCACTTCTGCAAGTCCATGTAACCAAAACACAGTCTGATTTACTGACTTGTTTCATATAAACATCTAATGGTAATAGTATTCCAATGATGACTGCCTGGTTGATCACTACAGGTGATAACTTCTGCAGGAGGGAAATAAGCCCAGCTTTAAACATATATTGGCATAGTTTGCATTGAAGATATCCTCTCATTTATATACGCTACAACTGCTCAGTAGGCATGCTTCAAATTTCCTTTTATTCCAGTCTTTGAAGCATGTAGAGAAGAGGAAGAACTAGGGATATTTGATTTCAAGATTTTGTTAGGTGAGTTGCTGAATCAATCTGTAACTTTGAATGTTTGTGCTAGATATAAATTCAGATAACTACAGATTGTTGTAGACATTTTAAATATCTAAAATGCTATGTTTTGATGAAATTTTTTATTTTGGTAAGAAACAACTGGATATTTATACTGTCATATGCCCAAATACGTGTGTAGATATGGCATTGGAATTTTCTAAAACCCAGACTAGAAAGAAAGAATGGAATATTGCAAAAATGATGGCAGGTCACTGATTGCTCTGAGGAAGCAAGCTGCCATGTTGTGAGATGGTCTATAGAGAGTCCCATTTAGGAAGAAACTGAGTGTGTGACCCACAGCTCTTGAGAAACAGGTTTCAGTCCAACAAGTAAATATTTCAGAACCATGCAAGTGAGCTAGGAAGCAGATCTTTCCCAGTAGAGCAGCCCTGTAGGAGCTCTGAGGCAGAGAATCCAGCCAACCCACACATATTCTTGAACATTGAAACTGAAGGTTAATAAATACATATTATTTAGTGCTACCAAGTTTGGAGTAATTTGTTATGTGGCACAAAAATGATAAATGGGTAAGTTGACATTGCCCCTTATGTCTATGTAATGTTCACATAGTAGGAATGAAAATGTTCTCTGTGGTTAAGAAGCATCATGGTGAGTGTTCACAGAAACAGTAAGAAATGGATGAAGGCTTAAAGAACTACATCTTGAATATCAGGGACCTCATGTCAAAGATTGGAGAAGGAAATCTGAAGTTTACATCTTCCTAGGTTTGCAAGTAGAGAAAAGATGACTCTGTCCTGAGTTCCTAAAGCATCTGTCTGCCTATACCTTCTCATGTATTTGTTTTATAAAAGATTAGATGATTCACATAAAATAAAGAACAGAAAAGCAGATTCAGAATGTGTATGTTTTTCAGGATTGTACAAAAGAGGAAGTAGAAGTTAAATATTTACAAGGAACCTTTCCAATAAGAATCATGTCTTATAATTTCTCTGTAAAATAAATACAAAGAAATCCCTTAAAAATGAATAACTTAAGAATTAGAGTGGTTATTGGTTTGTTCCCAGGTATATAATAAAGTTGTAACCGTATCCTGAATAGGTATTTCTCAATTTTAAGAGACATTAAATAATAATACATCAAAATAGATTTGCTTCTGAATAAATTAGTACGTGTGTTAGTCAGCTTTCCATCACTATGACACAATACCTGCAAAAAACAATTTAAGGGAGGTTTCAGTCCATAGTCACTTGGTCCCATCACTGTGGGCTTGTGATAAAGCAGAACATCACGGTAAGGCATGAATGGTAAAGTAAAACTGGTCATCACATGGCAGCCAGGAAGAAGACAGAGCAGAGGAAGGGGCTGGGAACAAATTATAACCTTCCAAGACATGTCTCCATTGACCTATTTTCTCCAGTTAGACCCCATCTCTAAGTTTCCACCACTTCTCAATTGTACCACTAGCTGGGGACCAAGCCTTCAACATGTGAGCCTTTGGGGGACGTTTCAGATCTAAACTATAATTGTGTGTAATGCTGAATATAAGATTATATGTCTTCATTCTGGCAGTTTAGTAGGTCTCTAGGTTTTTTTAATAGTCTATTCAGGCTAAACTTGCTGAAGGAAGGAAGATAAGAAATGAACAAAATTATCTAGAAGGAATTTTCTAAATTTATGTTCAATCATTTGCTATCTTTTAAAAAACTAAGCAAGTAATATGTGAATGCATTCTTAAAAGTTAAAATAATGCAATCATGTAAAAGTTGATATGCCCCCTTTCCTTCCTCCTGAAACTCATTTCTTCTTCACTATGAAATGATAATTGAGCTGTTAACATATGTAGATATGCTTAATATAGATTCTTATGTATAGATAGGATTTCACATTGTCCTGGAAGTATTTTCATGTCAGTTCATATGACTACCTTACCTTTGAATGTTTAACCTTTCTACCTTTTAATTTTCCATAATAGTATTGGTCATAACTCAGTCCTTCTTCTACTAATGGCAATTTAGATCTGACCTCATTGTTATACATAAAAGTACAATGAACATTTTATACTTATATTTTTGTACACATAGTGTTACACTTTAGATCTTCAGTGTCCTCCAAAGGCCCATGCATTGAAGGCTTGGTCCCCAGCCTGTGGTGCTAGTGGGAGGTGATGGAACCATTAGGAAATGGGGCCTTGTGGAGGAAGGAAGATAAGTTATTGAGGAGCATGAAAGGATATGGAACTCTGGCCTCCTCCTCTCTCTACTCCTTGTTTTCTGGTAGCCGTGAGGTAAACAGACCTCATCTACCATGTGCTCCCACAAAGAAGTATCTGCCATCACAGGCCCAAAGCAACTGGGTCAAGCAACCATGGACCAAAAACATGAGTCAAAATAAATCTTTCTTCCTTTAAGTTTATTTTCTCAGGTATTTTGTCACACTGATAGAAAACTGATTTAACACACATGTAAAAAAATTTTAAGTTAAGAGAAAAGGAGAGGGGAAGGGAGATTACTAGAGGTCAAATGTGAGGTATAATTTAAAATATTCATAGTTATTGCTCCAACTGTTCGTAAACATGCAGTAACAATATATAGCTTCAAATAGTGCTAGTTTTTCCCACTCCTTTCTCTAATACTAGATACTATAAGTTTAATTTTTTTTTACTAATGATAGTTAAAATTATACCTCATTATTATTTTAATTTCTATTATTACTCAAGGTAAGTATATTTTCATTTGGGGGGATACTTTTAGATATTATCTTATGAACTTTCTGTTCCTTTTGATCACTTTCGTACTGGGTCGTTGTTAGCCTTTTATTCCTATTGAGTCTTAGGGAATTTTTTTTTTGTATATTATGGGTATTAATCATTGTCCCATTATAGATATTACCATTATTCACTCAGAATGTGATTTAACTTTGTTTACGCTGTGCTTTGTCATACTCAAGTCAACTTTTGTCAATCTTCTATTTTATGGTTCTAGATTTTTTTCCCTGAGAATACAAAAAATGTTTTCCTTTTATTATTCTTATGTTTTTGGCCTTTAATACATTTGGAAATTATGTGCCGGTATAGAATGAGGAAGGGATCTACTTTTATGCTTTCTCCAAAGAAGTAGTGAATTGTTCTAAAATAATTTACTAAAGTTTTTCTGACTGAATTGAAATTGTTCCTTTATCATGGGTAAACTAAGTTCCATCAAATCCCCTATTTTTTCTATTGTGCTACTTGCACCAAAATCATAAATTTTAATATAAAGTTTTACATAATGTTTTTATATCAAGTATTGACAATAATCCCTCAGGTAGCAGTGTAGACGTTAAGAACAGTGGCTCCGGAATGAGAATGTGTTTGAATGCCAGCACTGTCATTGACTAGTTGAGTGTCCTCAAATAACTTTCTTCTCTGTGCTATTCTAGCAGACATGATCTGGAAAATGGTTATACTATTAATTCCTACATTTTATTGCCAGAAGGATTAAATGAGCAAAAACATGTAAAGTACTCAAACTGGTACCTGACACATATTAAGAATTCAAATATGATAGCTATGATTCACATTTTTCTTGTCTATTCTTATACCTTCTAGAAAAGGTTGAGAATCAGCCTGGCAAGTTTCATTTAAAAATCTACACAATCCTAGATTGACATTCCACTGAATTCAGTGATGAGTTTCAAGGAGAAAATAATGAAAAAAAATGAATCTTCTGATTCAGGAACATGGTATGTGTCTCTCCATTTTTTTTTATTCCTGTCAGCAACTATCTTCCTATATAAGCTATATATTTCAATAGGAAAGACAGTGGAATGAATCTGACACAATTTTCCTATGTATACATCTGAATTTACCACAGTGAATCTCAACATCTTGTATACCCACAAGACTGGGATCTTAATTAGAATAAGATACATTCCATATTGTATAAATATATCAAAATAGAGTTTACTGTCATGCACAACTAAAAATAACATAAAAATTAAAGAAAAAGAAGCTATACATTTCTACATAGGTTTATTCCTCAGTAGTTTTTCAATTTTGTTCTTATAAATGGGATCTTTTCCCCTCTCCTATGGGTATTTGCTGGTATGGGAAAGCTATTTGTTTTTGTATATTATATTTGACCATCTTTGACTAATATATCACTATTCAGTCCATTCACCTGAAATGTTTAGGTTGACAATCATATAAACTGTTAACAATGTCAGTTTTTGTCTCCTCCTTTCCAGTAGTTTTTGATTTAGTACAAAAAAAAAAAAAACAAACAATAGGTAAGAAGTCATTTCTTTCTATCTTTCAGTTGAATGACAATAGCAATAGGATGACAGGCACTTGAATAGAACTTCTGCTCCTCTTCAATTCTACATGACTCAAACAAGAACGTGTAACAACAAAAACAAGAAAGTGACAGTATTAAACACACACAGTGTTTACTATATGCTAGGCACTCTTCTAAATGGTTTATAGATATTAATGAATTTAATCTTTACAATCCCAACAAGATAACTGGAATATTCAAAGAAAAGTGATTATGACAGTTTTCTTTTTTTAAAGAAGTTTTTAATCTAATTATATCAAACCACTCTTACTCAAAGTAAGATGAGCAAATTGCCATGTCCCCTTTTACCCCCAAAGCTTCTTACTTTCCAAATAAGGAGGCTTGTTCCATTTGAGCTCTAGAATCTTACTCTTATTTACTTGGAACAAAAGCAAGGTCCATAGGAATCTATTTTGACTTGGTCATGTGGAACAAGAGGAGCTGATGATGGATCTTCGAAAACCCTTAACATTAAATAAGTCTCTCAAGGTTATAAGTAATTCAGTGCTAACTTACTGTCAGAAAAGTCAGGAATTATGTTAAATAATATTATGACTTATTTCCATCCTAATGATATAATGTGGCCACTGTGAACGCAAATAAATGTAAATTTAATTATCATTTTTATTAAGTATATGATATTCTGTGGTATTTTTAGAAAGCACAGTGATTACTATGTAGTAGACACTGTTTTAAGTGCATTATAAATATTAACTCACTAAATCTTATATCTCCATGAAACCAGCAGCTTAATTTATTGTATTCAATTAAATAATTGAACCTGATTTGGTCAAATTAAAATTTCAATCTAAATGCTCAAATTTTTGTCACTGTATACAATGCCATGACAAACTTCTTTGCACATAACCTTTTGTGCAGTTGTGTGATTTCCTTAGTCTAAATGAAATGGTTCCCTTTTTAACAGGTTGGGATTAATAAGGATAGCAGGAGTAGAGATACGAAGTCAGTTAGATAGAAGGTGTTCCGGGGAAGCCACAAACGGAAGGAACAGTCAATAAGCGTTTGCTTATTTACCAGATGCTAACCTAGAAGCTTTGACATATACTGCCTCATTCAATCTTCATAAGAATTATCTGAGGTAAGGTATGATCAATGGCCTTTACACAAATGAGGACACTGAAACACAAGGAAGTTAAGTCACTTGAAAAGGTCACTAGCCAGTAAATAATTGAGGGTCTGCAATTATTAGCTAAATTATATTAAACAAGATGCCTAATCTACTTGGCCTTTTAGTCCAATTGCAAAATAGGAATCAAAATGTCAACCTCAATGAGATGCAAAATAAAGGAATATATGTAAATTATAACCTAAATAATAGGAATAATTTAACATTTTTGGTGATTTTTAAAAGGACTGAGACCAATCTTTCTAATAAAGTTATCATCCTAGACTAAAACATTTATAGCTAAACATTTTGCAATATCTATAACTTTACTAATCTTCATGTGATTCCAATTAGGGAAAAATATGTAAACTGAATTACATATAACCAAAAGACCACTGAATCATAATGTGTGTGTGTGGGTGGAAGGAAGCCTTGAAGATCATTCATGCAATCTTCCGTTCAGTGAGGAATTTTTCATATAGCATAAGATGACCATATGGTTCCTGCATTTTTTTGTAGTGAGGACCTCTCAGCTTTTGATGGGAACATTAACAATGCCTGATTTGTCATTCCCCCGCTTTCCATTAAAATTCTCAGAACAACACAGTAAGTAATGACAAGTTTCAATCTTATTGGCAACTAAAGAACTTGTTAGAATTCAGAAAGAATTCACAGTTTCAAAGCATGGCGACAGATATTTTAGGACTATGATTCACAGTAAGAGCATTTAGGATTTACCAACCCTAAATATGCCACTCTGGTATAAGGATCATGTTGATCTGAAAGCAAATGAGAAACAATAGATGCAAGAAGAGTTCTGTTCCTGCCTAGAGTCAGGGCATAAATTCCCTTGGCAAAGATGTCATAGATTTCCACTTATAAAGGTGTTCCTCTCTCCAATGATAGGAAGATCTTTAATGGTACTCAGATAAGTCTACACAAGAAACTTTACTGAACAACTCTGTGTACCACACATTTGCTAGTCAACTGCCACAGTTTACCACCCCTGGGAACCTAACCCCCCTTTTCCTATGTTTAGCCACTTCTCCACAATGTACTGCCCTTTGTTAAAATGGTGGAAAAGCTCTGGGTCGGACCTTTGCTTTGGGTTTTCACTTCTTTTCTATGAAATCCCAATACACATAAAAGTATTAAAGTTGTATAACTTTTCTCCTACTGACCTGTCTTTTGTTGACACAATTTACTGGCACTAGCCATTGAACACAAGAGGAAAGAAGAAAAAATTTCCTCCTTTATATCAGGAATACAATGTGCCTTAAAATAGCTAAGGGGGTGCCAAGGTGTGGTGGCACACGCCTGTAATTCCAGTGACTCAGGAGCCTGAGGAAGGAGGAGCACGAATTTAAAGCCAGCCTCAGCAATTTAGGGAAGCTCTAAGCAATTTAATAAGACCCTGTTACAAAATAAAACAAAAAGGGTTGGGGATGTGGCTAGTAGTTAAGGGCCCCTGGCTTCAATCCCTGGTACAAAGCAACAAACAAATAAATAACCTTCCCCCTCCCGCTGCCCGCCCCCCCAGGTTCAATCCCTGGTACAAAGAAAAAAGAAATATCCAAGGGATGAGAATTTTCCCCTCAGGGTGTGAAACTTCAATGTAAAGGAGACAAGGTTAGAAAAAAGGGAAGAGAGTAGTAACTTTTGATCCCCCACCCCACATCCTTCCCATTTTTATGGCAAAAGAAGAAAAGAAAATTGCTTCTTTAAATTGAAGGAGATAAGCAAGCAGCTAATCAAATGGGTCTAGTATGTGCTTCCTCAGAAAATAAGACTAAATATCCCAAACTGGGGATCACATTCATCAATCATCCCTAAAACATAGGAAACCATAATGAGTATTCTAATTGCATTAACATAGATTAGTGCTTTTTAAACTTTAAGGTCTATGGCAATCACCTTTGTGTCTTATTAAAATGCAGATCCTGATTCAGCAAGACCAGGGTGGGGCCTGAGATTTTTCATTTCTAACAAGTTCCTGGATGATACAGATGCTATTACTGTGCAGACCATACTTTAAATGGTAATGATGTGACCATCTAGTACAGGCAAATAATAGCTTTGTATAGAACTTTCTTTTCAGATTTAAGTAGAGAGTTTTTCTTATAATTTTTAATTTTAAAATTTGTTTTAATTAGTCATACATGACAGTATAATGCATTATTTACACTTTGATATATCATACATAGATGGGATAGCATTCCTCATTTTTATGAGTGTACATGTTGTAGAATCACGTTGGTCATGCACTTACATAAATACATAAATAATGTTTTTTTCATTCTACTATCCTTTCTATCCCCATATCCCCCTCTCTTTACTTCCCTCTACCTCATCTAAGATAACTCTATTTTTCTCTAATGCCTCCCCCATCCCATTGTGAATTAGCATTCACATATTAGAGAAAATATTCCACCTTTGGTTTTTTGGGATTGGCTTATTTCACTAAGCATGATATTCTCCAACTCTATCCATTTACTGGCAAATGTCATAACTTCATTCTTATTTAAAGCTGAATAATCGTCCATTGAATATATATACCACATTTTCTTTATCCATTCATCTATTGAAGGATGTCTAGGTTGGTTCCATAGTTTAGCTAGTGTGAATTGTGCTGCTATTAACAATGACATGGCTGCATTACTGTAGAATGTTGACTTTAAGTCCTTTGTGTATAAACTGCAAAGTAGGATAGTTGGGTCAAATGGTGGTTCCATTCCAAGATTTCTGAGGAATCTCCATTCTGCAATGTATGAGTGTATTTTTTCCCTACATCCTCATCAACATTTATTGTTGCTTGTATTCTTGATAATTGCCATTCTACCAGGAGTAAAATGAAATCTTAGTGTAGTTTTGATATGCATTTCCCTAATTGCTAGAGATGTTGAACACTTTTTCATATATTTGTTGATTGATTGTATTTCTTCTTCTGTGGAGTGTCTTTTCAGTTTCTTAGCCCATTTATTGATTGGGTTATTTGGTTTTTTGGTGTTAAATTTTTTCAGTTCTTTATATATCCTAGAGATTAATGCTTTATTGGAGGTGCATGTGGTAAAGATTTCTCCTAATCTGTAGGCTCTCTCCTCATATTATTGTTTCCTTTGCTCAGAGGCAGCTTTTTTTATTTGAATCCATCCCATTTATTTATTCTTGATTTTACTTCTTGCACTGAAGGAGTCTTGTTAAGGAAGTCAGATCCTAGGCCGACATGGTGAAGATTTGGGCCTAATTTTTCTTCTATTAGGCACAAGATCTCTGTTCTTGTGCCTAAGTCTTTGATCCACTTTGAATTGATTTTTGTTCAGGGTGAGAGATAGAGGTTTAATATCATTTTACTACAGATGGATTTCCAGTTTTGCGAGCACCTTTTATTGAATAGGCTATCTTTTTTCCAGTGAATGTTTTTGTCACTCTTGTCTAGTTTGAAATAACTGTATTTATGTGGGTTTCTTTCTATGCCCTCTATCCTCTATTCTTTACCATTGGTCTACAAGTTTATTTGGGGGGCCAGTACCATGTTGGTTTTGTTACTATAGCTCTGTAGTATAGTTTAAGGTCTGGTATTATGATGTCTCTTGCTTCACTTTTCTTGTTAAGGAAAGTAGACAGTTTTAAAGAAAATAAACACATAAGACTTGAAAAATTTTGTAAGTTGAAGGCATATAAAGCTTGTAAATTTCAAGAAAAGAGTAAATGGTAGAAAAAATTCTAAATAAAATGAGATTTTAATGTTTCAACAGAATTCAAGGGATGATAGTTTCTTTGGGGGAAAAATGGAAAATAAAAAGGTTTTCTTGGTTGCATAGTATTCAAAAAAATTTTTTAGTTAGACATGATATCTTTATTTTGTTTATTTATTTTTTATGTGGTGCTGAGGACTGAACCCAGTGCCTCACATGTGTGAGGCAAGCACTTTGCCACTGAGCTACAACCCCAGCCATGGTAGCATAGAATTTTTAAATGAGGCAGATAATACATGAGATGGTAAAGAAGTAAAAATTCAAAACTAAAACTATAATCAGTCTTATACAGTGAAGTATAGAATCAATATTGAAAATTTGAACAAAAAATCCAGATGGTTTAGTCATTTGGTTTGAGATGCTTCCTCCACAAAGCAGAAGAAAGAACAGAAAGAAGATGACAGTGAATATAAAGTTATTAAGACACAGGGATTATTGGAATCCATGAAGAAGAAAATAGCATAGAGAAGAACTAAAATAGTAAAAAGTTTTTGAGCAGTTTAAAGAAGTAAGTACACAGATTGGAAAGATCCATAATAAGCAAATTTAATAAAAAGAGACCAATACCGAAATATATGAACTAGATAATTTGTTGAACTTTAATGATAAAGAAATAAGTCTACAAACGCCAAATAAAAGGCAGCAAAAAAGGTAAATTACCAAGAAACATAAATCAGGCTGGCCATAGAACAATGTCTGGGGCGGGGGGGAGGAAGTATTTCAACAATTTTATACTTTTCAGGTTGTCATTTCCATGATACTAAAAAACATTCCAGGGCATAAAAAGACTTACAAAGTTTACTTCAAATTACTATTGAAAAAAATTACTCAAAGATACTGGCAGCCCATCAAGAACTCGTGAATGGAAGAATCATGTTGTTGAAGACTGGTGATGAACACAGAGATCAGCCAAGTAAGCTAAACCCAAAATTGTGGTAAATGTGGTTACAAAAAAGAACACAATTGCCCAAACTACTTCCTGAATGGACTTCCACCCTCAATTCAGTTAAGCAGTGTCTTGTGTGCCCTATAAATTCCTTTTCTAGCAGTGACCATACTGTAGTAGCACTGGCTACTTAATGTTCAAATTCCTCCACTAAACCATAGTGCCAACGACCTCCTTCTCTTCTTCTCTAAGTTTCTAACACACACACACACACACACACACACACACACACACACGCTACACTTGTATGTATACACAAGTATCAATAGCAACTAAAATAAAGCCATGGTTGGGAAAAATTAAAATTTCAGTATAATGTAATTTAAACTCTAGCAGCAATAAAAATACATCATGCATCTTGGGTTTACTAAAGAAAATCTAAGAACAAAAGAAACATAACAGGCCAAATAGCAGGAGAGAGAAAACCAGCAAAATAGCAAAAAAATTTAAAAATTTAAAATAATAATATCAAAAGACAATTCTTATCCAGAGTTAGAATATTTTGTTGGCTGATTATTGCTTAATAATTATTTTTAATTTATATTTTTGTGTATATGTAAGGTAAACAAGATGGTGTTTTGATATGCATATACAAAGTGAAAACTGAATGGATGGATGAGGAGATACATGGGGAAGGTATGGGGGGAGGAGCCTCCAAATCCAGGAATCTCTACATGATCAATCCTAAAGCTGTGCTTAATGATTCTTTCTTTCTTTTTTTATTTTTAAAATTTATTTTATTTTTAATTTTAATTTTTTAGTTGTAGATGGATACAATACCTTTATTTTATTTATTTATTTTTATGTGGTGCTGAGGATCAAACCCAGTGCCTCACACATGCTAGGCTCTGCCACTGAGCCACAACCCCAGCACTTAATGGATTCTTAAAGGGAATTAGAACTGTTTTTCTTGAAACCCAGACTTTAAAGATAGTTTATATTTGCTATTCAGAATCCTCTCCTATAAATAATCCCTTGTGATCAATATAATCTCTATGTTGGTGGGCTTTAGTCTTTTTAGTTATTTTTCTGATTATAAAACATTACATGCCAAACATAAAATATGTAAAATACCAAAAAACGGGAAGATGATAATTCTGTATGTAGACAATTTGTTTCTAACAATTGGTCAAAGATACAAAGAAGTATGTATGTAGGATGAACAAGTCCAGATATCTAATATACAATATAAGAATTGTAATTAATTGTACTATATTATGTATTTCTATCAAATGCATAAGTTTTACCCATTCTTTTCAAACATACAAAAAAATTTACTATGCAACAGAATACATATGTAATTTGCTTCACTATATAACCATTTCACTATCTGTATGAATCATATTACATACTATTGTAAACCCAAATTATATATATTAAAATTTATTTTAAATAAACATGTTTATTTCCATTTAAAATAATAAAAGACAATTCTTTGTGTACTTCCCTTCCATTGGGGGAGGAAAATAAAGATACAGTCCTAACTGGTAAGGAAGTTTGCTCTGTGTTATAGGTCTGTAATTCAATATTAGGCAAGGGTGGTGAGATTTCATAGTGATATCTTGGGGAAAATGTTTATGATAAAATGTGTAGTGGAAATACATACTTCCACAACCAAGAAATTGATCCTTTATCTCAAAACTATAAATACTTTGATTAAATTGAAATATGAAAACAAAATATCTACTGTATATTTTGGGATAGTTTTGTCTCTTTCTTCATGGGGACAGTATATCTTATTCCCTAACCTAGTTTAGCACTAGTTGAGTTCTAGACTGCTGCTTCTTAGAGATATAGGAAAGATATAGTCAGTTTTTCTAGACAGGAACAAGCTAAGTAATTTCCCATTTTCTACACAGGCCAAAACAAACAAAAAACCATTTAGTGTCCATTGATGATTTGTCTGTTCCCTACTGCCCATCTCTTCCTGGCCTTTCAGTAAAGCAGGGCTCTTGAAAGTCATTCTAAACTACACAGCCTTTGGAGTAGTTATATCAAACTTTATAGAGCAGAAAGTCAAATCAAAGACCAACCCCTAATACAAAATACTGTGTGCTGTGAAAAGACCAGTCAACTCTGCATTCAGTGGAGCCTCCTCTTTGGTTCATACCAGTTCTATTATTTTAATCTCATCTACCAAAAATGGGAAAACGCTGTTTGGAAACTTGCTAGCCTGGAAGTTGCAAGGACCCTAGAGAATATGGGGTAAATTCAATAAGATCAGGGCTAGGTTATTTGGACAGTATCAGGCCAGTTTGAGATTAAAACAATGTTTCTTGAGAAACATGGGAGTCCAGAAGCTCCTATTTCTGGGGTTGCGAGCAGATATAGTACACACACACACACACACACACACACATTTTGTTCATTACATGGAAAGTGAATATGTACCTAAAGGATGAAGGAGTTCCTGAGAGGTACACTAAATCACAACGGCTACAAATCACAAACATTTATTGAATATTTACCACAAGACATGTAGTATGCTAAGCACTTTGCATTGGTTAGCTTATTTATCATGACAATAAATGTATGAGGTTGCTTCTGTTATTCATATTTTCTGAGCGAAGCAACTGAGGTACAGAAAGTTTATGAACTTGTCCAGGTCATGAGGTACAAGTTTGTATAGGGGAATGCCAGGTTAGCCTAAGTTCTGAGACTAGTGGGGAAAGTATTTGATAAAATGCTTAGCTGATTAAGTTAAAAATATATATTGGGGGTCTGGGGAGTGGCTCAAGCAGTTGCGCGCTCACCTGGCAAGCACGGGGCGCTGGGTTTGATCCTCAGCACCACATAAAAATAAAATAAAGATGTTGTGTCCACCGAAAACTAAAAAATAAATATTAAAAAATTCTCTCTCTCTTTAAAAAAAAAAAAAAAAAAAAAAAAAAATATATATATATATATATATATATATATATATATATATATATATTTGAACCCTGAGAAGGAGGATTAGGGGTACTCTCCCCACACAAAAGTAACTGGTACATGTGATTACTAAAATTATGTAATCAAGTTATCCAACTCACACTGCACAGTAGATTAAAATTATAAAATATACACTGTTTTCTACATAAAGGATCTATAAGACATGTCTGCAAATACTTACTCTAGTGCAACTCCCCAAATCCTTTGTCTATTTTAAAGTGTAGAAAGGTTCAGAACATTATTGTAACCCAAATTTTAGAAAATTAATCTCTACTGATTCCTCAGATTATTTTTATGTTTGTTAAAACTGTGAACAATATATAGTTAGTGTTAGGGCTTAGATGTAAGGTGTTCCCCCCCAAAGCTTATGTACAATGCAAGAAGGTTTAGAGATGAAATGATTGGCTTATGAGAGCCTGTTAGGGATTAACTGAGTGGTAACTGCAGGCAGGTATGGTGTGGCTGGATGAGAAGGGTCACTGGGGGCCTGCCTCTGGGTTATATATTTTATCCTTGTTGAGAAGAGCTCTCTCTCTGCTTCATGGGTGCCATGTTCTCAGCTGCTTTCCTCAGCCACACATGTCTACCATGATGTTCTGCCTCACCTCTGGCCCCAAGAAATGGAGCCAGCCATCTGTGAACTGAGACCTCTGAAAGTGTGAGCCCCCAAATAAACTTTTCCTCTTCTAAATTTATTCTTGACGGGGGTCTTTTGATCACAGTAGTAAAAAAATACTGATTAAAACAATTAGATTCTTGGTTATTCTAAGAACCCAGTGAAATAAAAGGTTTATAATTTCAGGGCTCAGAAGTTTTGTTCCTGTTTGTAATGGAACGTGACTAGGGCCTCCTGTCTTGTTCTTCAATTCCAAAAGGGGGAGCAAGCAGCATGGTTGGAGTCTGAACACATTTTCCCTGTTGGAGACAGCAGGCCTAGTTACGGGATAGAAAGGATGCTTCCTCTCTGCAGAGTTGAATCCCATTAAAGCTTCCCCCCAAGATATAGTCATAATATTGCCCATTAAAACAATATTTATAAAAATTGGGTTAAATAATTCATAGACCAGAATTTAAAGCAAAAATGCATATTTTTATAATACAGACTCACTTTGTAGTGGATAAAACTGAGTCAACAAAGGTGACATCACCTTAAATAATTCCTCAAACTCTACAGTGTTTTCTATCTTCAATATGAAAAATTATATTTTTATATAATTATATTATTATGGATACACTAGTTGCTGAAAAATTTTAAACATTACTGTGTTGTATATTTTATATGTACTGTATGCCTTACATGTAATAAGCTCTCCCACAAATTTGTCATTTTAATAGCAAGACTTAATCATAATATGTAATAGTTTTAACTCTTGTAAACTATTAGATATATGTACTGTTTCTCATATATTTCTTTATTAAAATAGTAAAGCAGCATCACTTGAAGTAGAAAATATGTTGTATTTCTCTTTTACTCTCTTTGGGTAATTTTATAAAGATAAATTAGGTAAAAAATAGTAGTCATTTTTATGACCCTCATTTTATACAGCTAAACTATTCTCCAAAAAGACTGGCAATTTACTCAATTATGTCTAAGTCTACATTGCCAAAAATCTTTGTCTTTTATAATTGATGGTAGGTTTCCATATGTTCTCAATTTCCAAAGTGCTAGAAAAATGTGATACTAGTTTCTCCATACTAGTAATGAATTCCTAGGTAATTCTAAGTGAGATTACTCTCATGTTGCTTTTTAGATGCTCACTTTAGTGTACATTTTAGTATCAAGATCAGATTTAATTTACCTCCTATAAGAAACTAAGGAATCTCCAAGCTTGTCCTTCCAAGTTTGTGAAAGCCCTCCTCCGTGTCTCTTCCATATTACTCTCAGAATAACCTTTTAAAAACCCAGGTCTCATCACATCCCATTCTTAATTTGTAATGACTTCTCATTGCTTTTATGACATAGTCCAAAACCCAACATCTTGTTTTATATGATTCTGGATCAGCTATCCCATGCTCCTCTTGTTTTGATATCTTCAGATATACTTAGTACTTCCAGTCTCTCTCAGATAAATTTTACTGAGCTATTCTTAAGTCACTACATCTGTCACTAGGTTAAAGTTCTCTCACTGTCCAGCTTTCTTTATTCAATGTCTACCCTCTCTGATAAATTGTAGTAAACTACAATGACTCTTTCTTACAGGCTATAGGTATGGAGGCATTCTTTGCCTCAGGAGTTTAAGAAATTACTACTTATACTCATCTTCCCATTAGACTATAAACCAAGGTAAAGGACCAGTTCTTTTTTTGGTACTAGGGAGTGAACTCAGGGGCACTCGACCACTGAGCCACATCCCCCACCCTATTTTTTATTTTATTTAGAGACAGGATTTCACTGAGTTGCTTAGTGCCTCACCGTTCCTGAGGCTGGCTTTGAACTTGTGATCCTCCTGTCTCAGCCTCCTGAGTCATTGGGATTATAGGCATTCGACAATGCGCCTGGCCACAACCATTTCTTATACAACCATTCACTCTAAGTTTAGTACTGTGCTTTGGACTCCATAAATGCTCAATGAATTTATAGTAGTATGCACTCTAGAGGAGTAATGAAAAGGTAAACTTAATAAACTCTGTATCTGGCAAATTCTCTTTAACATTTATAATATAAAATAGGAGAGACTATCATCCATCACAAACATAGCCATACTGACTTCCACAGGCCACTGTGGAAAATTCATCAGAAATGAATGGCCACCTAATGATCTTTATAGGAGGAATGAGAGAGAATGAGGAAGCAGGTATAGAAGAAATGCATTAAGGAAGAAGAATTATTTGGCTACTATAGGGGATCCATTTGACTCTCATCATGTGGTACTGAATTAACCAAAGATCTATTTGAAGGCAAAGCTTCAGAAGAAGTTAGAATGTGAAATTACTTAAAAATCAGGCTGAAGATATATCCTTCAATCTTTGGTCCCTGCCTCTTTTACTTCCTAATTTTACTTCCTTTAAATAAAAACATCAGGACACTATATTATGATAGTATTTAAGTCCTAAGCCTACGTTATTTCCCTACATGCTAAGAAGCTATTATTTCAATCTCTTTAGCAATCTCACCTATTCTAATCTAACACTTGGAAAATTCTTCCATTCACTGATCCTTTTTTGAACATGCATATGAATGTACACACACCCCTCCACACGTGTACTGACTACTCTTTAACATTTAATTATCAAAAGTAAAATTTAATTGACCATTTAAAGTATTTTGAAGTGTATAGTTCAATGGCATGAGATAAACTCACAATGTTGTACAACCATGAGTTCCATCTAGTTCCAGAACATTTCAATCACCCCAAAAGGAAACCCCATATCCTCTAAGCAGTCAATCTCATTCTCCTGTCCCTGACAACAACTAATCTACTTTCTGACTCTATGAATTTGCTTATTACATATATTTCATATAAATGGAGTCATACAGTATTTGCCTTTCTATGTCTGACTTCTTTGTCTTAATGTTTTCAAGGTTCATTCATGATGTACCATGTATCAGTACTCCATTTATTTTTATGGCTGAATGATATTCAATTGTAAGAATATACCACATTTTGTTTATCCATCCACCAACCAGCGTACATTTGGGTTGTTTCTACCTTCAGACTATGGCCCATAGTGTTGCTATAAATATTCACATATAAGTTTTTGTTTAAATACATATTTTCAATTATTTTGGGTATATGCCCAGGAATAGAATGACTAGGTAATAAGGTAGTTCTATTTAATTTTTTGAGGAACTGCCAAATTGTTGTCCACAGTGGCAGCACCATTTTTTATTCCTACCAGTAACAGAGAGTTTCAATTTCACTATATCCTTGCCAACACTTATTTTCCTTTTTATTGATTATAACCATCCTAGTATTTCATTGTGGTTTCAATTTGTATTTCCCTAATAACTAGTGATCTTAAGCTTTTCATGTGCTTATTGGCTATGTGAAAACCTTCTTTCAAGAAACATCTAGTCAAACCCTTCAACCATTTTTATATGGGATTACTTGTCATTTTATTGTTGAGTTGTAAGAATTCTTTATATACTTTTAATAATCATCCTTTATAAATTATGCAATTTGCAAATATTATCTCCTGTTATATATATTGTCCTTTGTTTTCTTGATTGCATCTTTTGATATAAAAATTTTTTAAATTTTTATGAAGTCCAATTTATTTACTTGTTCTTTTGTTATTGTTTTTTTGATGCCATATTTAAGCATGATGCTTTCTTTGATAATGTGACAAAATACCTGAGAAAATAAATTTAAAAGAGGAAATATTTCTTTTGGCTCATGGCATCCAAAAAGAAGAGAGGAAGGATAGCAATAGGCAGGAAGGGAGGAAGAAAGAGAGGAAGGGAGGGAAGAAAGAGCTAGGGACAAGATATACCCCCAAGGGCACACCCCTAAGGACCAACTCCTTCAACTAGGTTCTACCTCTTATAATTTCCAATACCTACCAGTAGTCCATTCAGCTATGTATCCCTCAATAGATTTATCTATTAGTGAGGATAGAGCCCTCATGATCTAATCACTTTTCAAAGTCCCACCCTTGAACATTGCTGCACTTGGGGCCAAGCCTTCAAACATAAGCCTCTGGGGTATACTCTGGATTCTAACAAAAATAGACACTTAAAATATATCAATGTTGACTTTAATTTTTATTCATCAGTACGATTTATTGAAATATGCCAAGCATTTTCATGTATTATTTAATTTAGTAAACACACAAACACACACACACAGAGTTCATTGTCTTGAGAAAGAGAAAACAAGTTCAAAAGGGTTATTTTCTCAAAGTCTTTCAGCAAGGATTCAATAGAAATAACACTCAAACCCAGCTCTAATAGCATGGACCACACTCTTTTCTTTCGATTGCTGTATTTTATTTGGAATACTATAACACAGTGTTTTTGACATTAATGAGAAAAAAGTGAATCAATATTGTATTAACTTTCATTTGCTTCCATAACAAGTTACCAGAAATTTAGTGGCTTCAGCTACACAAATTTATGCCTGTATAGTTCTATAGGTCAGAATTCCAATATGGAAGTCACTGGGCTAAAATCAAGGTATTGCCAGGGTTGCATTCCTTTCTGAAGGCTCCAGGGAAATATCTGTTTCCCTGCTCATTTGGGTTGTTGGCAGAATTCAGCTCTTTGTAGCTCTATGACTAGGATCCCCATTTTGCCCATTTCCTTCAGGCTGTCAGTTGAGGGCCATTCCCAGCCTCTAGAGAAACTACCTAATTCAGGTTTGTGGCTTCCGTCCTCCTCTTCAAAACCAGCAGTGGTAGGAAGAGTTCCTCTCACACTTCAAATCTCTCCTTTCTGACCCACTTTTTTGCCTCTTTCTTTTGCTTTAAAGACTCACAGGATTTGGCTCCCCTAGGTAACCCAGGAAAATCTTCCCAGCTCAAGATCAGTAAGGTCATACCTACAAAGTCTCTTTTATTCTATAAAGTAATAGAGTTATAAATTCTAGGAATTAAGACGTGGACATTATTTGGGAAGGGGTGGCAGGACATTATTTGGAGTGTGTGTATATATAAATATTATATCTATCTATCTATCTATAAATATTAATTTAAATGAAATAGTTGCATGAATCCTGGGTTATAAACTGAGAATCAGTAATAGGAAAGATAAAAAGTCTTCTACTAAAAAAGTCATGTTCTAAACCATAAATAGAGGATTCTCAGCAAGCACAGATTATATATATATATATATACTCGCATGTACATACACACGCACATATGTATTTTCAGGCTGGTAAGTAAAGAACAGAGGACTGAAGATAGAACTCTGAAAAAGATTACAAGGAGCTGAAATGTGGGGGTGAGGGGGAATCGTCCCATCTACGAGAATGAAAAGGAACATTATAAGATGTAAATTGGGGCTAGATTTAAAGGTATACTAATTTTGAATATTCTTGTGTCTTACCTACTCAGGACTTTATTTCCTCTTTTCTTAGAAGTAGCTTTCTAAAAGTTCCTTTGTCCAGGTTTCTTTCTTTTTCTTTTCTTTTTTTTTTTTTTTTTTTACCTCTTGGTCTAGTTATCTTTAATGGTGCTGATTTTGGGGCAGTGACCACACAAATTTCAGTTTTGTACATAATATCCTGAAATATCTCAGAACACTCAGCCAATGAATTTTAAATTGGCTGAACATTCCAAGACCTCATTTCCAGGAACATCTTGCTCCAGGCAATAGAATAAGAGATTATTACAGAACTCCCTAAAACCAGAAAGCTGGGGAAAACCTGTGACACCTAAATGGCAGGTTCCACAGCTGGCAAACAGCATGCTTACCCTAGGATTTCAAAAGGAGACACCCAGCAGGCCATCAGTTGTCAATACCCTAAGGTCTTGCTTAGCATCTGGATGGCCATCTGAAGTGAGAGCCACCATGTTAAGGAAAAAGTTTTGCTTTCTGGCCAAGGGCATTTCTGAGAAAGGCTCACCACTCCCTCATAACAACCCAACCCTTAACCACTGCATTAGGACCCACCTGGCTCTGATTCCTGAGCCTCCCCCATAGAAGTCCCAGAAATCAAGCCTGTTTTGCCTCTCTCTCCTATAGAGAGATGGCCTTTGACAAATAAAATCTTGTGTGTATCTCTGCCTGGTCTCTGTCTTTCATTTCTAGTTTACCCATCTCTCCTTCCTTGCTTTCCCTTCAAATACTCTTAAAAAAAACTAAATTAAATAAGTTCTATGAGGTATAGACATGCGAATGGAAAAAATATTAATTTAAATAAAATAGTTGCATGAATCCTGGGTTATTAACTGAGAATCAGTAATAGAAAGATAAAAAGTCTTCTACTAAAAAAATGTCATGTTCTAAATCATAAATAGAGGATTCTCAGCAAGCACAGATAAAAAGTTAAGGAGAAACCATCTTTAAAGAGGGCAAGTCTAAAGCTAGTAAAAGTCATGGAACTTGAGATCAAAAGGGTACATAACATGAAGGTTATCTAATTCTTTCATTTTTACACTGCGGAAATAAAAATGCAAGTAAGATGCAACCAGGAAATATCTACTGCTCACAACATCATGAGCATCCTGGTTTCCTCTTCAATGTCCCACATCAGGATCCATAGAGGTAGGTCTCTAATATTGCTAAATGAGTTTTAACTGCTCTGCCATTTTTATTCTGGAGCCTCAGTGAGGGGAACGAAAATCTGGTGAAACTGTGCCAGTCATTACCACTGCAATCAATTTTAGCCTCACCTCTGCTAGAAAGTCAGCAAAGAACATCTTTTCAAAAATAATAGGAGATGACTTGTAAAAAGCAATGAGCTCTGATTTTTTTCCTCCCACTCAGGGGCCAGTGTGTCTCGAAGACCATAGACAGTACACAACTCAAGGCTTGCTAACTCTGCGTAAGAGATTTTAGAGTATGTGTGTGTGTGTGTGTGTGTGTGTGTGTGTGTGTGTGTGTGTATGTGAAATTACCACTGAATTCTGAGGAAAGAAAAATAGGAAACAGAAAGTAGAAAAAAAGGTTAATGGTTTCATTCCTGCCATATCAGACTTTTTGCCAAGACTTTTTAAACCCTATTACCTCATAAAAAACAGGAGCCAAAATAAAGAAATCTCTGAAACCTATGCTTCCCAGCACATTATGGGACACAACTAACATAAAACCACAGCTATTTTATTTTGTTCCAGACTGAAATTTTTAAAAAGTCAATATTTCAAGGAATCAGCTGGCCTATCTGGGCTACCCAAACCTATCATCTATGCAATTAGCCAATCATAGATTTAGCAATTAAATTCTATGATCCCTGTCCAGGCAATTTGCTACTTGAGAATACTGAGCTGCTGCCAGCTGCCCTCTACAAAAGCAGTGGAGGATTTCAGCAGGCTAGACCCTCCACAGATCATTCTCTCTTCTCTGGGTTTCTATAGACCTAAAGCCCTCCTGGAGAGTGCCAACCATATTCAGAAAGGGAATGAAGAAAAGGATAGGAGAAAAGAAACAGAAGGTGATTAACTAGCATTGAACAGATTGTATTCAGTTTCTCTTCCACTTTTCAGGATGGGTTATTTAATTTGTAGACTTAAGGTTTTGCACTTTAAACATCATCATCATCATCATCATCATCATCACCATTATCACCATCATCATCATCACCCCAAATACTGTATTTACACTATCACAATTGTAGGGAGGAATTCTATGGCTATCTTCTCCGTACAATGATAGTCATTACCACAGGATGTCATAATTACCTGGTATCTTTTTATTTCCCAAACTCCATGTTTTTACATATTTTATTATAATATGCTGGAAAAGGGGCTTCCTTGTCCCTATACAATATTAAAATTTACGACAAACTTTTCCAAGCAAGAGTCAATTTTCCATTTACCAAAACACTGCTTTCAAAGATGTTCTGTCAAGTTACTCCAAATATTTGCAAATGACTTCTGCGTTTCTTTGTAAGCTGGGTTTCCTTAAGTCTCACTACCAACTTGTGACAAGAGACTTTTTTTGCTCACACTTTTTTTTGCTTTATTTCAAATGTCATCATTGTTATTGTCGTTACCACCACCATCATCATCATCATTGTTGTCGTCTTCCTGGGTAACATGTTATTAGGAAAGGGTATTTATTAGCAGGTATGTATCAATTTATATTGTGAAGCAAAGATATCTACAACCAAAAACAATTTTAGGAAATATGTTTTATTCAATTGACTGAAAGGTATATAGTTTATACTCAATATGTACAATATACTTTTAAATCACTGATAAAAAGTTCTTTCCAAAATTCCTAATTTTAATGGCACATCAGTGTTTTAGTCACCTTTTTTGCTGATGTGACTTAAAGACCCAACAAGAACAATTTTAAAGAGGAACAGTTGATTTGGGGCCCACAGTTTCAGAGGTCTCAGTCAATAGATGACTAGCTCCATTCCTTGGGGTCCAAGGTGAGGCAGAACATCATGGTGGAAGAGTGTGGTAGAGAGAAGTAGCTCACATGATGATCAGAAAGCAGCAAGAGCTCCACTCATCAGTTACAAAATATATACCCCAAAGGCCGCCCCTGATGCCCATCTCCTCCATCTACATATTGCCTACCTTCAGTTACCACTCAGTTAGTCCCCACTAGGGGATTAATTTATGGATTGGGCTAAGGCTATCATAACCCAATCATTTCATTTCTAAACTTTCTTGCATTTTCTCACACATGAGTTCTTGGGAGATACTTAATATCTAAACCATAACAAACAATCTGCTTTCTCCAAAGAAAAATTCTTGTCAATAAAGTTACTAAGGCAAATATGTAGAAACTGTACTCTGTTCCTTTCAACAAATACTGACTAAAGGCCTACCACATGCTAAGAATTGTTCTATGCACTAAGAATCATTTTGTTTGTTCACAAAATGTATAAAACCTTACCCCAATGAGAATAATTTTTTCATGATTAGAATAATTACTTAAGATTTGTGAGTGGTATAATATAGTAGAAGATGACAAATTCTTCAGAGAAGAATGAAGCAGCAAAGAAAACAGAGGGTTTGGCTTTGATTTTGGTTTGGCGATGATTTTGATTTGATTTTGGCTTGGTAAAGGCAGTAGAAGAGGGAAGTTGCAATCTTAAGAGGAAAAGCCTCACTGAAGTGAACTTTAAGTGATTTGAATAAAGACCTGATAGGGATGAGGAACAAGCAATATGGTTATCAGGAAAAGAGTCATCAAAGAAGAATAATTCTATCAAGTGCAAGGAGATAGGAGTATACGCTGAGATGGGAGTGTCCCTAGCATGTCTCAGAAACAATAGGAAGGCTATCAGAAGAGTGACAGAGTGACTGAGGAGAAAAGCAGCAGGAGCTGAGGGTTGAAGGGTGTGTGTGTGTGTGTGTGTGTGTGTGTGTGTGTGTGTGTGTGTAGACTCTATAGGATCACGTGGACCATTAAAAGGACTTTGGCTTTTACTTAGAATAAAACAGGAAGTCCCTGTGACATTTCTGGCAGAGGAATGACAAGATCTGACTGTTATTTTAACTTTTTCTTGCTTTTTGCTCTACTGAGATTGGCCTGTAGAAGGGCAAAGGCAGAATCATAGAGACCAGTTAAAAAAACTATTGCAAGGGCTGGAGTTGTGGCTCAGTGGTTGAGTGCTTGCCTAGCACATGTAAGGCAATGGGTTTGATCCTCAGCACCACATAAAAATAAATAAATAAAAGTATTGTGTCCATCTACCACTTAAAAAAAGAAAAGAGTAAAAATGCCTCATTGTTTTTTAAAAAAAGACTATTGCCAGATACAAAAAGAAATGATTACTTAAATCAGGAGAAGAAAGATGATAGTTCTCAGTGATTGGTTTCTGAAAACATTTTGAAGGGAGAGAAAACACAGTTTTCCAACAGAGATAACAGAAGTCAAGGATGACTCTAAGGTTTCTATTCCTAGTAGAAAAGAATTGCTATTAATTGAGATGAGGAGAACTACAAAAGGAACAAGCTTTTATGGGGGAAATCAGGAACTTATTTTCAGAATATTTTAGGCTAGAATATAACACCCTTCAAGTATTAATATTATTATCATACCTGACAATGATTAGTATACTTGTGGCACAGAGAAAAAGGTTATATTACATTTTCAACACATTAATCACTCAAAACTCTTCATTGCTTCAGCAGGAATTATTTGTAAACTACTTTAAAAGACATTTCCAGGAAGATTTAAACTTCTCAAATCAGTTACAGAGTTTGGGCTGACATTCTGACCTAATATTGGAGCTCAGTTAAGTGGCTACTTCACTCAGAGAGATATAACAAGGATGAAATGCTGCATGAACTCCAAGGGTATATTTGGACTGAGAAAAATGTTCTCCTTTGAAGAAAAGGAATAAGAAGACAGTATCTGACACTTGAACCTCTATGAGGTTGGAAAAATAGGCTCAAGTGTTTCAAATGAAAGATGCCTCCTGTGGAAGCAGTAGTGATCTACCAGGGGAGACTCTCTCTGCCTAGAAGACATGAGCCGTCTACCTGCCTGCATGGTGCTCTTCAGTAGCCCTCCCTCATGGCTCTCACTAGAGAAATTCCTCTTGAGTTCCCTTTCCCCATCTTTGGCCCTGCCTTCTCATATCTGTGGCCTCTGCCTTCATTTAACCTGATAAAAGTAAAGTGAGAATTAAGAGCATGGAATGAGGGGAAAATGATGAATCTATTTTTTCCTACATTTTGAATCTATTTATGAGCAATTAAGTACAAATATTATTCAGAAATTTCATTTAGTTCCTTTACTTCTGAAATGTCACCAAACAATATTAAGCCAAGGTGTTCTAACAAGCAATTATGAAAGAATAACATGTAATAGAAATAAAGTTACCCACTGAAGGAGTGGAAATTTGAGGATAAACGAAACAGGGTTCCTGCCCTTGGTGAACTCAGAAGCTCATGGTGAGGGCAGATGATTAAACAGATAATTATAAAAGCATTTATAATGAAGGGACATACACAAAATGTCAGGTACCCAAAGGGGGAACAATTAAATCTGCTTGAGGAAGTCGAGAATGATTTATAAAGGAGGTAACATTTGAGCCAAGCCCTGAAGAAGGAAAGGGGTTTGTCACAAGACTAAGACCTATATCACTTTGTGTCAGGCAGAGGGAAAATAAAACTTACCAGTTTGGGGATTCCAGAGGTGTTAGGAGTAATATGGGCAGAGTTAAATGGGGAAGGATAATAAGAAGGAGAGCAGAAAGATAAGCTAGGGTCAGCTCCCTAGCAAACAGAGAGTGCTCAGGCTAAAGTTTTGAGAAGGCAAATGACATGATCATAATAGTGTATTTGAAAAATAGTAAATGGCAGGGCTGGGGTTGTGGCTCAGTGGTAGAGTGCTTGCCTAGCACGTGCGGGGCTCTGGGTTTGATCCTCAGCACCACATAAAAAATAAATAGAATAAAGATATTGTGTCCAACCACAACTAAAAAAAATTTTTTTAAAAAATAGTAGGTGGCAGAATGGAAGAAAAGAAATAAAAGATTTTCAGTGGTAGTAGCATAAAACAGATTAGAAGGATAAGTAAAAAGAAAATGGAGTTTCATATTTCACAGAAAGAACCATGACCATATCTACTTCCATGTCCCTTTCTCATCCGTACTACCTATTGTTACTTCCCATCAGTTAAATTATCTGTCTTCTTTAACTACATTTCATTCAGGCAGGCAGTAAAGAAGAGGTGCCCCTATTGAAGGCAGATGGAAGAAGCTGGTATCTCCGAGAAACACATGGAAAAAATCTAAAAGATTACAAGGGAAGGAAAAATTAAAGAGCATCAAAAGGAACTCTAACTGTACCTGAATTTAGAACACAGGGAAGCATGTGCATACACACACACACACACACACGCATGCTTACACACCCCTTTAACTGACAAATGAGAAGCACAAAAAAAAACATTCAAAAGTATGAGTACATCTATTTTATTTCGTTAGTCAAGTTTGTGTCACTATAACTAATACTTGAGATAATCAACTTACACTACCTCATAAAACACATCCACTCAATCATATTTTTAATTTACTATTGTTGGAGGTAGTTCTTTTTCATACAACCTTGTGTACTAGTAACCTCTAAAAACCACCTCCTTTTCTCTTGTGATAGCAAGACACTAAATAGTACAGACTGTATGATGTAGCTTCTGCAGTTATACAGTATAAATGTAGATATTGGGCTTTCATGCACATGTCAATCTTTAAATTAAGTCTCTAGAGCATACTGCTTTTTTTTAACCCAATGCAGAAAATAGAGAGGGCTACCTTAACTTTGCTTGCCAATATTTTGCTCTTTTCTGTAGTAACACTAGAGCCAGGTAGTGGTTTGAACACTTTTTCTTATCAACATGGAATTAAATTTCCTAGCTGACCACTTTTCAAATCACTATGAATACTGATTTTCAAACATTTTGGTCATAGAATATTTTTATAAAAACTAAACAATAAAGATAAAACTAAGAAACAAAGCTAGCTCCAATGACCCATGGGTGAAAAGGCAAGAATCATCATTCCTAATGGCACAGCAATTTCTCCCTCCTCCAAATACATACAATATTTGCTGCTTATTTCTCACATAATCATATTACCTTTTACCAGTAGTTAACTTTTTAGAAGTGTTAATTTTGTATTTATTATATAATTATAATAACTTAAGGTTAAATTAGAAATACATCAAATCAGACTGCAAAACATCATCCATCACAGGACAGGGCATTAAGAACTGAAAATATGGACATTGGCAAATTTATAATGGTCATGGTCCACTGAATATTTTTCTTTCTACATATGGCAAACAAACAAACAAAACAACAACAACAACAACAAAACTCTGGGACAAAAAATAAGGGTATCTGCTTATACTTTACAAATCAATGTAAAAACTTAATAGCATAGGCCCTGTGCTGGTGGGGCTGATTTAAAACTTGTACAATTCTAGAAATATTTTAAGTTGGTATAGCCCCTTTTAAGGAACTAACAATACATTTAAAAGCCATAAACATGTTCATAATTCTCTCATAAGAATTTGCATTAAGGAAACAAATGACCCAATTAATAATGGGCAAATGAATTAAACAGACACTTATTAAAAGAAGAAATACAAATGGCTAACAAATATATGAAAAAAATGTTCAACATCATTAGTAATTAGGGAAATGCAAATGAAAACTATCCTGAGATTTCATTTTACACCAAAGTAGCAGTTACCAAGAATACAAACAATAAATGTTGGAGAGGATGTGGAGAAAAAGATACACTTTTACATTATTGATGGAATTGTAAAATAGTATAAACACTATGGAAATCAATATGGAGGGTCCTCAAAAGAGTAGGCATGGAACCACATTTGACCCAGCTATCCCACTCCTTGGTATTTATCCTAAAGAATTAAAATCATTGTAAGTCGTAATACATGCATACCGATGTTTATAGCAGCACAATTAAAAATAGCCTAACTATGAAACCAGTCTAAGTCCATCAACAGATGAATGGATGTAGAAAATGTGGTATAGATACATAATAGAATTTTAGTCAGCCATAAAGAAAAATGAAATTATGTCATTTTCAGGAAAATGGATGGAATTCAAGAAATAAGTCAAAGTCAGAAAATCAAGAGTCATATGTTTTCTCTCATATGTGGACACTAGAGAGGAAAACCGAAAAGAAAGGTGGGGGAATCTCATGAAAGTCCAAGGGTAATTAGTAGAGTAGAGGAAGGGGACCAGGGCAAAGAGGAGGGGAGGAGAGCAAGAGGAAATACTGGGAAATTATATTGACCAAATTATATTATTATGTTGTGTGCATGTATGAATATGCAACAACAAACACTCCATTATGTACAACTACTATGGACTGATAAAAAATGTGGGAATAAAGGAATTTACATTAGGGAGGAGTTCAGATAACAAAATTTTGGGTATAAATACATATATTATATCTCTAAGCAATTAAGAATTAAAAGAAACTACTTTAACTAACAAAGGGTATAAAAACTTACAGCTATCATCAGATTTAATGGTGAAAGACTGAATACCTTCCAAGATCTGAAATGAGGCAAGAATATTTTCTCTTGACACATCTATTTAACATTGTACTGTAGGTTCTAGTGAAATAAGGCCAGGAAAACAAAAAGGCATATAGTTGGAAAGGAAGAAGTAAAACTACTCACAGATGCCATAATCATCCACTGAGAACATCCTTAAGAATGTACAAAAAAATTACTAGATCTAATAAGCAAATTTCAGATTCATGATCAATATGGAAAATCCAATTATATTTTTATATACTAGCAATGAACAATTCAATATTGATATTAAAATAACAATATAATTTCAATGAACATAGGACACTCAGGAATAAATTAACAAAGTATGTATAAGATCTGCTGAAAGCTACAAAACCCTGCTGAAAGAACCCAAAGACATAAGTGAATGGGGGAAAGGAAGATTGTGTTTAGGAATTAGAATATCAAATATTATCAGGATGCCAATTTTCCCCACATTTACCTATAAATTCAACACAATCCTAATCACAATTCCAGAAACCTTTTCTTGTCCAAACTGACAAGCTGATTATCCAAGAAATATAGGAAAGATGTAGAATATACAAAACAAGTTGAAGAGAAGAAAAAGTTAAAGAAGCCACAATACCTGATTTCAAATATTAAGAAAGGATAAATGTGAAAGTCAATTGAACAGAATATACAGAATCCAAAAATTCACCATAACATATAATGTTTAATTGATTTTTGATAAAAGTGTCAAGGCACATCAATGAAGAAAGCATTAGTCATTTTAACAAATTGTTCTAGAACAATTTTACACTCCACATAAAAATATGAGCCTTGGGCTGGGGTTGTGGCTCAGAGGTAGAGTGCTCGCCTAGCACGTGCAAGGCCCTGGGTTCGATCCTCAGCACCACATAAAAATAAATAAAATAAAGGTATTGTGTCCAACTACAACAAAAAAATAGATAATTTTTTTTTTAAATATGAGCCTTGGCCAAACCTCACATCATATTGAAAAATTAACTTGAGATGTACCATCATAGACCTAAATGTAAAACTTCACTCTATAAAACTCCTAGAAGTTTTACAGAATGTTTATTTTTAAACACAGAAAATAATCTTGTTACCTTGGGTTAGGTAAAGATTTCTTTAGATAGGACACAAAGCATGAACCATGAAAGAATAAATTGATTTCATTATAAACTTGATGTCATTAAAATTAAAAAGCAAGCTTTTTGAAATACACTGTTTAGAAAATGAAAAGCCCAGAATGGGAAAAATTGCCAAACACATATCCAATAATGGAGTGTTAACTAGAATATATAAAGTACTTTCACAACTCAAAAATAAGAATTAAATATATTTGACAGGAATGCCAAATTAACACACAAAAGATGCTCAACATCAGTATCATTAGGGGAATGTAAATTCAAACTTCCACAAGATACTACTACATATATATTAAAATGACACACATTTTAAAAATACAACATCAAACACTTAAAAGGGGTACAAAGCAACTATGACTCTCATGTAATGCTGGTAGGAATGCAAAATAGCAAAATACCTTTGGAAGTCAGTTTGACATTTCTTATATAGTAAATGTATTTTAATTTTCTTATAAGGTAAAAACATGTTTACAGTTAAATGTATTTTCACTTTATAAGACAGTTAAAACAACTATACACTCCACATAAAAATATGAGCCTTGGCCAATACTGTATTATAAAGTTAAAATACATTTACTGTATGACTCAATAATTCCACTCCTAAGTATTTTTTCCAGAGAAATGAAAACACATGTTCACCTAAAAACCTGTACATAAATGTTTATTGTGGATTTATTCATAATATTTACAAACTAGAAACAAACCAAATGCATCGACTGGTCAATGAGTAGACAATTTATACTATGAGATACTAGTTGGTACTAAAAATAAATGAGTACTAACAACATGGATAAAGCTCAAAAGCACTATGCTAAGTGAGAGAAGGCAAAATTAAAAGTATGATTCCACTTATATGTATGATTCCGTTTATAGGGCATCGTAGAACAGACAAAACTACCGTGTCAGGGATCACAGCAGGGGCTGGGAGTGAGGGAGTGAAGACTCACTGCAAAAAAGTTTCAAGGAACTTTTTGAGCAATAGATATCTCCTGTACCTTGAGTTTAGTGGTGGTTACACAGCTGTGTAAGTCTGTAAAAATGTAGAGTGATATATATTTATAAGGATGAATTTTACCAAGCATAATTTGTGCTTTCATAAACCAACCAACAAACAAAATACTGTCAACACAAACAGTTAAAGAGGATGTAGAACAACTTATACTCTTATCCACTGCTGGTGGGAATGGAAAATAGTACAAATAGTTTTGAAAACAGTTTGACGTTTTAAAAAATGAAGTTAAAACATACTCTTACTGTAGACCCAACAATTGCACTCCTAGTATTACCCAATAAAATATTCATAAATATAAACAGGTGAATGGATAAATAATGATGCATTCATATAAAAAACCAGAATTAATCAATTTAAAAGAAATGAACTATTGATACATTAAGCACTAGATAAATAACAAAATATTATGCTGAATAAAAAAAGACTGATACAAGGGTAGGGTACACAAAAGAATATCAACTGAAGACTTCACCTAAAATTCTAGAATGTTCAAACTAATCTGGAATGGTGGAAAGTGGATCAGTGGTTGCTTGGGGGCAAGGGAATGAGACTGACTTCCAAGAAGCATGAGGGAGCTTCTCGGCAATAGGGAAATGTTCTTAGTGGTGGTGATTACATATGTGTATTTACTTAACAAAACTTACTGAACTGTACACTTAAAATACATATATTTCATTGTACATAAATTATACATAATAAAACTGATTTTTAAAAACAGCCTAAAATATTTAAGATATGTTAAATTTAAAGGTTGAATGTAAAATAATATAGGTACAAATAAGCATTTAAAAAGGACCAAAAAGAGGCCACAAAAGTACAGCCACCGTGTCAAGACAATGTATTTACTATAGTGGCTTTATTTTCCATCTTTAAAAATTATTTTTCATATATATAGTAATATTTCCCTAAAGAAATACTTTTTACTGGAAAAAAAAACTTCTAATTTGGTTAGACATGAAAAGTTAACTTAAGGTTTATTTTCTTTTCAATCATGCTCAGAAGCTCTGAACTTTTAATAGTTATCACTCTGTATTTCTTACTCCCGGGGAAAGAGCAGGAACCTCATCATGAGTTAGCAGCCAAAGGCCCAAGTACCATAAGTCATGTAATGAATCAGCAAGAGTTAGGAGACTACTCTGGGTCTCCAGAGTTGGATACTATCCCCAGGCATCCTCCACCCTACACAATGCTTTCTGCTAACCTACAGGGTATGAATCCCACAGTTGAAAAGCAGCAATAGTTGAAGCACTTACTAATAATAGGCACTATCATTGATTATATACTTACCAAGTACAAGGCAATGTAATTATGCTATTTTACTTACAGCATACACCCAAATTATTAGCCTTTTAAGTTATTGAAAATCTTCATTTTATATCATAGGAAACTACATCTGAGATCAAATATTTGCCGAATGTCACAGCAAATAAACTAAGTCTGCACAAGTTCAAACTTCTTCACCACTATGCTGCCCTGCCAAACAGAATGGGGTCCTGGAATTTGTAGCTACAGGAACTCCATTTTGCTCATGCATGCAAAGTTAAGGAAAAGCGATACTAAAAGTTTAGCAGGCCAATCAACAGTTTCCTTCCTCTGTATCTAAGGGGTCTGGAAAAGTGCTGTCAGCATTTAGAAGAGTCCCTACACAATGCTTTCTGCTAACCTACAGGGTATGAATCCCAAGTCTCTAGATTGGTTGAGATCTTGCCCATATAATCAGTCACCAGAGCCAGCTTCTATCTTCTACTGGATAGTCTTTGCAAGTATTACAGTTTAAAATACAAAAAGGGAACATCAGAAGCTATTCAAGGAAAATGAGCTGTCCTTTCACACAAATGTTCTCCAGAAGGGCTTCATGTCACAAGTTCAATTTCATTTCATGAATAAGAACTCCTTAATCACATCTTAGAATGTCATATCATCTCTTTCTCTCTCTCTCTCTCTCTACATCCTCAAGGGGCGATTTTACCCTTAAAGTCAATAGACCAAGAAAAAAGTGATCTCAGCTAAGGGAAGGAAAGACTCTGTGAGCTGGGGATCCTATACATAATGTCTGTTTGGTGGTATGTGGAACTGTTCCCTTTGAGATCCCTCCTTGCAAAAGGTTTCTTTCTAGGTACCACTACCTCAGAAAGCCACTCTCTCCTGAATCCATCTTTGCTTCTTCAACTCACTTGCTCTGGCTTGCCACCTACCATGGTGCTTTCTTTCATTTTATTTGCTCTTCCATCTTTGCTTGCTCCCTTAGCACTTGACACTTTAGACTGTCACCTTCACTGATGTTGTTTGGCTCTCCTTTCTGTCAGTCCTACCTCAATCCCTACCCATTCCTGGTTCCTGAACTTGTCTATAAGGAAGTGTTTTAACCTTCATGTTAGGGTTCTGGATTCTCTTTTTTGGTTCTTGTTCCCTAAGGGTCTATGCTTGGGACCATGGCCTGAGGTACTAATTCTCTTACAGCTAAGGGGGCTGAAATATGCCCCAATTCCCTAAATCTGGATCTTTGTTGTCACTCTCTGCTGCCCTCCAGCGGCTATCAGTAGGATGCAGTAGTGACAAGTCAGTTCCAAGGCCTGGCTTTGCTGTCCTTCCTGTGGCCCATGACTGTCTTCTAGTAGAACATTAGGCAATACAGGTTATGAAGATGAGATTAGTGTACAGAACCTAGAAGATTTCACTCAGTCAGCACTAACACAATAGTCTCTGATACCACTTTTACTCCCAGGGAAATTCAGTGGTGCTGATTCCCCTGTCCTTGCTCCTAAAGATTTGATTGTCTCAGACACATCCAAGTTTCAGGTATGTGGGTATGCATCCTCATGCTGGGTTCTGGAGGTAAGGGGGAGTGGCCTTCAGAGTTTCTCAGGCTTAGATAGCTGGGAGAAGCAGAGGGATGCAGCGCTTTGGGCTTCCTGGGGCAGGAGGCTGTCTCATAGGCTACCCAGGTCTCTTATGATAAAGAACGAGGGGTCAGTGACTCTGTCTGTGAACATTGGTAGACACTTCCAGGTGGCTTACTTTTTTAGGTTTGTCTTTGCTTCACTCAAAAGTTGAAAGGGAATGGAATCCTGACCTCTGAACACACAAACTTTGATATGAAGCTATTCAGTTGGCACCATGCCCACACTGAACATTTCAGTCATCCTTCTACTAGGGCAAAGGGAAAGGAGGGTTGTTACATAGTAGACTCACACTACTAGAAAAGGCCTTTTACCCACTACTGGAAATGGAACTTAAGTGGTAGGACTCTCACCAGGCTGAAGTAGAAAGTGGTGGACAACCAAGCTTTTGGTTAGGCTTCCATCCAATCCAAGACTATGGCAATATGTGTTGACAGTAACAATGGATAGTGGTAACTTGGGAGCCCATGAATCAGAAGGCCAAACCCAATGAATTTTTCATGGGAAAATATTCCAAAAGCCCACCATTTTGTTTTCTGCTACCAAAAAAGTTGTCAGTGACTACTCTTAACTGAAGGACCTTTATCCATGGCTATTTTCACATATATGCCATTTGGAGAGGCCCATAAGCTACCTCTCTACCAAGTACAAATGTGCAAAGAACCAAGTATTTGGGGTCTACATTGCTACTAAATGAGTGTGCTTCTCCCTGAGGAAAACCAAAGACCCTGGAAAAATATACAGTAGAGTTCATTAGGCCTCCACCTTCCCTTCAAGGACTCCATCTCTGTCAAAAGATAAATTAAAAAGGAGTTCAACTCTAAAACTGGAAATCTATATGTAAAAAAATGAAATTAAATCCATATCTCTCACCATGAACAAAAACTCAACTCAAAGTGGATCAAGGACCTAGGAATTAAACCAGAGATACTGTTCCTAACAGAAGAAAAAGTAGGCCCAAATCTCCATCATGAAGGATTATGCCCTGACTTCCTTAATAAGCACAATAATTAAAATCAAGAATCAATAAATAGGTTGGATTCAAACTAAAAACTTCTTATCAGCAAAAGAAACCATCAGTGAGGTGAACAGAGAGGCTACATTTTGGGAGCAAATTTTTACCATACACATCAGACAGAGCACTAATCTCTAAGATATATAAAGAACTCAAAAATCTTAACACCAAAAAAACTAATAACCCAATCAGTAAATGGGCCAAGGAACTGAACAGACACTTCTCAGAAGATGATATATAATCAATCAACAAATATATATAAAAATGTTCAACATCTCTAGCAATTAGAGAAATACAAATCAAAACTACTCTAACATTTCATCTCATTCTAGTCAGAATGGCAGCTATTAAGAATACAAACAATAATGAGTATTAGCGAGGATGTGGGGAAAAGGGCACACTCATACATTGCTAGTGGGACTGCAAGTTGGTGCAGCCAATATGGAAAGCAGTATGGAGATTCCTTGGAAAACTGGGAATGGAACCACCATTTGACCCAGCTATCCCTCCCCTGAGTCTATACCTAAAGGACTTAAAAACAACATACTACAGGGACACAGCCACAGCAATGTTTATAGCAGCACAATTCACAATTGCTAAACTGCAGAGCCAACCTAAATGCCCTTTAATAGATGAATGGATCAAGAAAATGTGGTATATATACGCAATGGAATATTATTAAGCAATAAAAGAGAATAAAATCATGGCATTTGAAGGTAAATGGATGGAGTTGGAGAATATAATGCTAAATGGAGAAAGCCAATTCCAAAAAAACAAATGCCAAATGTTTTCTCTGATATAAGAATGCTGATTCATAATAGGGTTGGGGGGGTGGGGCATAGGAGAATTAGACAAACTCAAGTTAGGGCAAAGGGAAGGGAGGGGAAGGGAGGAGTATGGGGTTAGGAAAGAGGGTGAAATGAGATGGACATCATTATTCTAAGTACATGCATGAACACATGAATGGTGTGACTCTACTTTGTGTACAACCAGAGATATGAAAAATTGAGCTCTATGTGTGTAATATGAATTGCAATGCATTCTGCTGTCATATATAAAAATTAGAATAAATTTTTTAAAAAAGGAGTCCAATTCTAATAGAATTACCTTAGTTTCCACATGGTTATCATCTACTGCTAATAGTCATACCCTTTCCTCTGATTCCCAGCCTCCTGAAACAATTCCATGAGAACTTCGGGAAATTAGACCTCTGAGGTGCTAAAATGATTTCTTCCATAGTGAGAGGTTAGTGAACAGAAAATAACCTTCCAAATATGCTGTAATGCCAATTGGACCATTAAGTGTCTAGGTCTTTTCTTGGAACTTAAGTGACATCTTACATGATTTTTCTGTACCAAAAAATTATGCTGTTTGTATATTATTTCATGAGATCCTGGTCTTTGAAAAATGGAATCTGTGTTAAATCAAAAAGGCCCTGAGGGAGAATTTCTAAGGTCATCTTCTCCCCAGTTAAAAAGCCAATCATCCAAGACATTCAGCAAATCCCAAAATTTGTTAATAATGCTGGCAATTCCTTCCATTAACTTTCAATAATGAAATCAATTACCAATGTCCCAAGCAAGGTTAGGAGATAAACCTGGTTTGCAGAGGCTGCTGCAGTATCCCAGTACCTGGACACTGTGACAACCTGTGCCTTGTCTTTGCATTTACTGATTCATTCTTATCTTTTATGAAGTCAAAGATGTAGCTCAGTGAGGTCCACTCTCAAAAATGTTTCTATCTATATTTTTTACAGTACCAGCGCAGAAGATGTTAGCTCTTCCCTTCTTAGAAACAGGAGTTATTTCTTGTCAGAGCTTCCTTTGATGTTGTAAGTTATTACCTTGAAAGTTACAAGTATCTATCAAAATAACTCTAGCAAACTAATCTTCTCAAAACAATCAGAAAAATGTGGTACCAAAGAAAATAGGACCACCTTTTAAAGATAACCATATTATTATGCCAGGCTATAACTAATAGTCCTTTTCTAAAAGCCTGGGTATCAGCGTACAAAAGACTTGGCCTTGCCCTGGGGATCTTACCAGAAGACCAGAGTGATCCCTACAATGGAACAATACAGAGCATCAATACAAAAAATCAGAATCTGCTAAAATGACATCCCTATATAGTACCAGGACTACCTAAAGAGTGACTATGGAAAGAAAAGAATGTTGAAAAGGCCAGCATTGCAAGCATGAGAAATTATTTAATAATTTAAGCTCCACAAAGGTAGGGACCATGTTTTCTTCACTATTCTACGCCCACTGCCTCCAACAGCATTAGACACAGTGTTGAATGAATGACTAAATGCTTCTGGATTAGGGAGGCCTACATTTACATACAGGTGCTTTCTGTGCCTGTGCCAAGACATGAATATAGCCTACAGGAACTCTGAGTGGCTCCATATCAGCACAGAGAATATGTGGATTGTCTAATATATTATTATATCCTCATTAGCCACTAAATACCTTTTGGATATAATGAATCTGGATTTCATTTCTGATGTGCCCTTCCCACATTTACATGTTACTACATTGATGGTATAGATAATTTTTATCAAGATAATGTACTTCAAGGTTTAAACCATTCCTTCCAACCCCATGATCCACATCAGTCATGGTAATGACATCATCCAGTTCCATGAGTTATCAAGCTATTTGGTTTTGACTCTGGTGCAGATGACTCCCATTTTATAGGCCATTATTCAAGATCACACACAATCTGACAGAAGGTCAATAGGATATTTCAAAAGAGCATTTGGAGAATATTTCTACTGACAATATTACTGGACCATACACTTCACTGGTTGAAGGTTCTCAAACAACACACTCTATTTTCATCTACCAAGCATCTCTCTCTCATAAAAACTTTCCCATACTTTTCTTCTTCGCCATCAGTATTCCTTAGAAAATGCTCAGTAAATACTTGGGAAGACTATAGACAATTTTCCAAAAACCCAAGTTATATGTTCAGGACCAATATTAAGAAGCACACATGGGCGATGGCTTCCTCTTAACAGTTGTGGAGAAAGACAAAAGACTGAAAGCTCAGGCCATTTGAGATGTGGGCCTGCCCCACTCCCACCCCTACTTCCTAGGTCTCCTAGTTAGGGGGTAGTTTAAAATGATTAAAGTGAAATGTAAAAAGAAACTCTATGGATTATTTTATATATGCTGTATCAGAAAAAAATCAGCTTTTGATGTAAATGACTTTTCTACTAAAGCTAACATACAAATGATTATTAAGCAAGGTTAAGATTTTTCCACATGAGACACAGCAATCAGGCAAAGGGGGAATATTCCTCTTAGGAACAACATAATGTTCATTATATGTAGGTAATTTGATATGAAAACCAAATTTGTATTGGATAGGATGGGAAATAGAAGGGAAAGTTTGAATAGTTTCTGGGGTTGTTCACAGGATTCCCGAATTGGTGTTGATTAACTGAAATTATTGGTTTTATCTCTACACCTGTAATCAGAATGGCATCACCATTTGTTCAACATCCCAAAAGAAATATACAATTATTTCTCTTTTGTCTTGTAGTTGTTTTTAAAGCAGGTTAAGTATCAGCAATGGAAATGCACTGTGTTTACTTTAGACCTTAGGTTGCAAATTGGGGAATTGATCAAGAGGGAATAGCAACAACTCAATCTAAAAAAAGTCTTAGATATCTTGGGATGGCTTACTGTATAAGAGCTGTTGCCAACAAGCTCCATTCAGGAGATCTGATGCAATGTCACAACCTAGTTCATTCAGCTTTAGAAAACTTATGTATATCGGAAGTAGAAAAGAACTGGGACTAAGGAACAAAAGACGATGTGATATTACTAAGGAAAAGAATACTCTCCAAACTTTTCCTACTAATCAAACATGTAAAGTGAACTACCAAAAATTAAATCAATCAATCAAATGATCATTGAGGGGGATTACAATGCATTCACAATGAATATGAATAACAGAAGAGTGAAATATCTCAGGATAGCCCACAATAAACAGCATTTGATAAGGAGAAGGATAAACAGGATTTAAAAAAGGAAGTCCATGGGAAAACTGAACACCAGAAAATAAGGACTACATATAAGAAATTAGAAAATTGGGGTTGAGGTTCAGTGGTAGAGCACCAGCCTAGCATGTGTGAGACACTGAGTTCAATACCCAGCACCACATACATAAACAAAATAAAGATATTAAAAAAAATGGGGGTTGACAAAGATACCAAAAGAAGGCAAGACAGTCTAAATATTCTACTTAAATCAACACCCACTGACCCATGTTTTTAAGCAAAACATAAATCTGCTATTTTCTACACTTTAAATTCTTTCTGCTCTTATTAATGTCTAACTTACCTTCAGTTTAACTGTCTACCTTTCCCATGAAATATTTAAATGGTTATAAAATAAAGGTCTCTTTACTTCATGGCCTTTTTTTTGTACTTACAAATATAATCTTGCTCCTAATTTGCATTGTTTATGTACAAGTCTTATGTCCCAGCTATGGTATAAGTTAGAAATTATTTCCTCACTTCTTGAATGTGGGCTGACCTTGTGGCTAGTTCTAGGCAAGAAAATGCGATGGAAATGATGATTCGTTAGTTCTAAGTACAGACCTCAAGGAGTGCGCATGCTTCTCTTGCTCTCAGAACACCTCCAAGAAGCATTGAATGAGCCTAGATTAGGCTGCTGATAAACGAGAGATCACATGGAGCAGAGAAGAGCTGGCCAGTCCTTTACCAATTTAGCAGTTGACCCCAAAGTAGGAGTGAGCCCAGCTGAATCCATCCTAAATTACTAATCTGTAGAAACTTGAGTTTAATAAATGATTCTTATTTTAAAGGCAATATGTTGTAGGATGATTTACCATGCAGGAAAAGCTGCTGAAATGATTGAAATATAAACAACGGCTTCATCTCTCTAACGTAATACTCATCACAGTGTTCCTTACATGATCCTGGTGGGAAGAAATTAAATTCATCTGTGTATTTCCACAGCATTTATGCTATGCTTTGTACATGGGAGACACTCAGAGTTTGATGAAATTGAAATTAAAATCAAATTCTGTTCTTTATCAGCATTACCTACTTAATGTTTAACCACAATATTGTTAAAGAATAACATATCTACTATGAATCTACTATTGGCCCTGTATAATTCCAATAAAGGCAGCCATTATTGTAATTATTAATACTTGGAGTATATATACCACTTCAAGATTCAGGAGGCCTTAATTTGTCCTTCTCAAGCTTTGGGTGTTTTTTTTTTTTTTTTTTTTTTGTGTGTGTGTGTGTGGTACTAGGGACTAAACCCAGGGGTACTTCACCAATAAGCTATATCCACAGCCCTTTTTATTTTTTTATTTTGAGATAGGCCTTGCTAAGATGCTGAGTGATCCTCCTTCCTCAGCCTCCAGAGTGTCTGGGATTGCAAGTATGCACCACTGTGCCTGGCCCTTCTCAAGTGTTAGCATTAAGCCAAATTTGGATTTTTATAGAAATACACACATATAATTGATATTTATATGTAAAGTTGAACTGCTATCCTACTTTTATGAATTTATGGATATAGGAAATACAAATTATTTAAGAAGGAGCTTTTAGGGCTGGGCATGTATTTCAATGGTAGAAGCTTTCCTAGTATGTGCAAGGCCCTAGGTTCAATCCCTGATACCAGAAAAGGAAAAATAAAATATAAAAAGGAAACAGCTTTTGACTTGTACTAATTCACATTGGTATTAATAACAAGTTTTTGAAACCCAGAAATCTGACAACTGAGATATGTATGGTAATGTGTTTTAACTCTGAAGTGCTATACAAATGTAAAATATCATGAAAGCTTGTATATTCAAAATGTCATTTCACCCTTTTCCTGAAAAAGCAGAAAAGTGGAAATAGGAAAAAAGGGATGAACAGTTTTGCTGTCTCCATCTAATTTGCTTTCTAATGAAATTTTACAGCTTTTTAATGACATTCTGCTATTACAGTCTATACAGAGATAATTTCATCAACATTCCATGTTTTGAATACTTTTAAAATTATCGTTCAATTAATAGTGTCTGAAACTCTGATGCAAGGAGAATATGAAAGCATGATCAGAATGATTATTATAAACCAGTGAGCAGAATACACTCAATGGCAGTAAAAGAATGCTCTTACTGTATTGCACAGGAGACAGAGCCCGTTCTTGCATGGGTATGAACCCTAAATCCTGCATTAAACTTTAACCTTTCCTTTAACTTCTGCTATTCCCCTAATATTTTTATCTGTGACTTATAAAGAAAAAACAAATCAGTTTATAAGCTATATATTAGACCCAAACAAGCTTAGCAAGGCCACTCTATTTATTGATAAAATTTGTATTGCTAAGAATATGTTTGAAAGAAAAACATGACCAATGAGAGTACAATCTTCAATTTAGGTCTGTGAAATCAACCATATGAGGACTAGATAATAATTCTACATGAAAAAAAGACTCAATGACTAGCAAATAGGAGGCTCAATAATCCAGGGCTAGAAAGTCTATTCCCCTACATTAGGAATGCATTAAGAAAAATATAGAGACAAAGAGCCAATGTTAAGTGAGGCAGATTTTAGTTAACTTAAGAAATATCTTTCTAATAATCACCTTGCCCTAAGGTGAGCTTGCTGCTTCAGGCACTGAGTTCTCCTTCCTGAGGATACTGAAGTATAGTCTCGAGTGCTGTGAGGGGATTTAAGCATCAAGCCAAAGGTTCTACTATATGAATTTTAATATCAGTCTCAACCTCAAAATTTAAAAAAATCCTGTTTTAGGGGAGTACATGCAAAAGGACAAATTGTGCCTCATTTGATGTCAAGATATCTCCTTTGGAAACATACTCCCAGGCTTTCTATTTGTAGTTTGAACATTTCTATAGTTCAGAAGTCTCCTTTTAAAAGATGTCCACTTTAAGTTTTGAGAATGACTAGGATAAACTGCAAAGAGATCGATATTTCACATGGTGATTCAACTTACCCAAGGCCTGCTAATACAATCCAAAAGTTAAGGAAGTTTTTCACATGATTTAGGTTGGAAAATTGACCCTTCAAGCTGCTTTAACAGAGACAAATATAAGTAGAATTTAGGGAACAGATTCAGTAGGAAGAGGCATAGTCTTTCATTTGGAATTTGGGTTTCTACCACTAAAACACCAGTGATGAAACTCTGGGAACAGAAATGTAATAGAAAATAGGAACTTAAGCAAGAACCACACTGCTGCTCACTGAGAGCTCCCAAGTACTGGAGCATTCATTGCCGGCTCAGATCCACCTTATTTTGGCTGTGCTTTCTAACTTACTCCCTTAGTTAACATTTTCTGTGAACACTAGTTGCTTTCCATAGGGACCAAAACCACAAACTAGACAGAATGACCACACTTCCTTCTCATGAATAGTGAAAAAGGAAAAAAAAAAAAATTCTTCTTGGATATGTTTCTCCAATGAAATTCAATTTCTGCTTTCCAAGAAAAGTCAATTGTCTTAGAAGTTTCCGGGGAAAAAATGGACAAAAATGGAGGGGGGCGAACATGGAATCCAAGAGGTACAAAATCTAAAGCAAAATCACTATCTTTTAATCTTTCAAGAGTTAAAGGGTTAAAACCTGAGCATCTCAGTTGAGTTACTGAATCCACAGGTGGAAGGTCATATAAGTGGGATGAGATAATTCCATTTGTGACCGTGCTGGCAAAGCCTTTATGTGTAAAGAGAATCTCCACGCTGGCCCCCAAATATTAAGTTGATACACGTTTCTAGGACACAGCCTGAATCCTCAAACTTTGGCGGGTCTGTAGACACACAATTTTGTTTTCTACTCAACAGGGCTTTCCAGAATTGTCATCAGATGACAGATTACACCGCCCATCCACAAGGATTCAGGGGTAGCTCAGGCCATCCATTATGGGTTAAAAGCCGTTCCAGCATGAATCAAGTCCCAGTGGTAAGGAGTCTACCGATACAAGGGGTCCTACAGCTTTAAGAAATACCCTGGGCATCTAAAAGTTTTCAGAATGCAAACTATGTCAGCTCTGAAAATAAGAGGCACTGCATCATTATGGCAGGAGAAACAAAGCCAACCCCCTTTTTAAAACAGACAAAAAAAAAAAGATTGTTTTAATAGGAGAGAAACATCAGTCATTGATTCTTACCTCATTCACACATTCTATCCAACCCCATCCATCTTCAGAGTGAAGAGATGACAGAGCCCAGTTAACTCTCTCCCTCTTTGGGCCCCCGCCCATCCTGTTCCACTATATCCAAACCACCAAGGCCTACCATCCCACCCATTTCAATCCGCAAGAAACAGTCCCACAGAACTACAGATACCATGGCTTTCTATCTAATGGGCTTGCCAAAGCTCAGGTACGCCTAAGTCCCAGCTTTCATCACGTTTCTTTTAGAGGGTTGCCTGTCAAGTTAGCGTGGCTGGTCAGGGCCTTTGCTAATCGTCTTCAAAAACGACCACTTAGTCACTCATGGCTAACCACATTCTACAAAGCAAGCAAAGAGAAGACTTAAGGCAGCAGGAAAAAGTCAACAAACCAAACCAACAATCCAGAATGTAAAATATTTCATTTTTCCTAAACGCCGCAGTCACATTATCCACAAACAAAAGTTGTCCAAGCTGGCAGTCTCTGCATCAGTGCACCTGCTTAGCATTGGTTTGACGAGTTATCTTTCTGCTGTGTCTGCAGAAGCCAACTACAACACAATGGGTCGCATCACTTGAGGGTCACTTGAGTCCCTCTACTCTCTGGGTCCCTCCTCCCACCCCCCCTGCCTTCCCTTCTACCCACAAAACCTTTAACTCCACCATAGCTAAGGATCCCAGATAGCTAAATAAAAGAGGTGGCCTCAAACACAGGGAAAAAACCCCTTAGGTCTCCAGTGTGAATCGCCAACGCCAATCCCCCTCCCCTCCCCTTTTCCTTAAGACCTGATGGTCTTCAGTCACACATCTTAAAAGAAAAACAAAAAACAAAAACACAAAGACTTACTTGTCTCAAGTCGATGAAGGCCAACTGCAGCGTGTCCTCCTGGAACCCAGGCACCGGGCCGGATCTGGCAAACTCTGTGGGAAAGAAAAGAGGATAAAAAGCGCCTTTAACTAACCATGGACAGGGAGATTGGCAGACGGATGACAGGGAAGACAAGAGAGGCTGGGGGAGAGGAGGACCAAGCTTCTAAGGAGTCATGTCTCTCTCCCTTCAGCTTCTTTGTTTGCCCTTCAAAATTCGTGTCATCAAAACACCATTAATTCCAGCATCCTGACAGCAAGGAAACTGTACTAATTCGACCTGAAATTTATTCCCATGAGCCGCGCTGGGCTTCAGAGTATTTGTTTTGTGAATGGACAAACAACTTGCAAAGGAGGAGGGAGTGGGGGAGAGAAAAAAGTTTTTCCTCTCAACACAATAAAATCTTCAGCTGTGAAACTCTTTTCAGTTCCGAAAGCTATTTATATTTTAGATCGCTGAAGGAATTTTCTAATTTCACGCTTGTCACCTCATTCCCCAAGCATTTATCAAAAAATATTCCCTGCCACACCATTAATTATTCCCTCACTGATTATTTGTATTATCTCATGAGTGCCAACCCACACACCACACACACACACACACACACATACACACACACACCAGCAGCAAAGGCTGTCCCAATCGGGCGCTTGGCTTTTGAGCAAAAGTGTATTTTTGGATATGAAAATGCCCATCCAAATAAATCTCACTGCAAACTTCAGGGAAACATCTGTCCTTCTACTGTATTTTTTATTCTTGACTTCTATTTTCATTGTACTTTCAAAATTCTTTTCTTCCCTCTACCCGAGTTTCATCTTAGGTCGAAAAGACCACACCATGCTATTTGCAATTTACAGTAGCGCCTTGGGTACAGGCTCAATTTATGAGTCTGGCGCTTCCTTGTCATTAAAAAGAAGATAACCGCACAGGGCTATAGGGACAAATACTAGTAACAGATAAGAATGTCAAGTTTTATTGTCCCTGAGCCCTGCTTATTATGAAACCAAAAGGTCTTAAGTTCTCTATACATGCACACACGCGCGTGCACACACACACACAGAACAAATTCCAAGTTAGACAGTTACTATGCCTTCAGTTCTCTCCTTGAAGACAAAGTGTGATGGACATTTAATATCAACTTGTATTTACATTTGTGACTATTCGAAGCAAATATGAAAATAAATTTATATCAAATATATGTATTCCTCAGGACTGAATTTAAGAAACTACAGAATTGGTCTCATATTCTTCTTTTGAAATTAAATGAAATATATCAAGATATTTATACATATGTCTCTAAAATTACTTTCAACAACTGGATGAATACAAATGATGACCTGTGAAGAATAATGAGAATTTCAGCTATTTAAAAATATTTTCTACCTGGGAGCTTCTTACACATAACAGATTTTCTTAAAACCTTTTCTTACTTCAAGAAATAATTCTAACAACTTAGATTGTATGGATTATGGAAACACTATGTGAAATGAAACGTTAAGTAATGTATTAAACTAATTTAAATATAGAACAAACATATAACTCTATATAAAATATTCTTATTGTAGACATTTTAAATAAAATGACTTATAAATGGAAGGAGATAAACAATTTGTATGATTAGCAGTACTAAAGTTTTTAAATGTTTTAAGAAGAATAATAATGCTATTTATAAATTGATTCTACTGATAGAGCCCAAAAGGAAAAAGTTTTATAAGACAAAATTCTAAAACTGTACAAACACTTGATGAAGGCCATGTTAACAGAAAGCTTGATATAATCCATTCTTCACATCAACAATAATCAATATCTGTGATAACCTCATATACAGGAGCTGCTCAACTCAAATGTACAAATGTCTCATACTATGTGCCTGTTGAAATCAGTTCTTTGAATTATGGCTATAGCCATTCTTTCTGACAGCCTTGTTACATGGTCAACTTAAATAAGCTTCCTGGGCTGGATGGTTTCTTCCAAGGTTGACAGATATCACTACTGATCCTCCACTGCTCAAGTCTAGGTTACATCATTTGAAGTCCCCTCTGTCAGCAGGAACTTACTTAAGTCAAAATGCAACAACCATCAAGATGTTCTTATATATGCTCAACTCAACACAATTACTCTGTGATACATAGTTTGAATGCTTGGGAGCTGGCTACACCTTTTGAACCTGCTTACTGGGCATGCTTCCTGGAGCAAATTGATGAAGCTGATGAAATCACTCAGGAAACTGGATATGATGCATATTTAGTTCTGAGTCACTGTACAGACCTCAGTTTTATGACAGACTGAGTCTCCCAAGTTACCAAAGGATACAATTTGCCCTTTTAAAAATCAGAGGATTAAAGAATGACAATTGCACCAGGTATGATAAAATAAAAAGATTAATTTTCACATGTAGCTTATGGAAATACCTGATTACTCTATATTTGACTTCATATTGGTATGTATTTCCTCACTGCTTCATGTATGTAATTCTTACCTTCCCATGTAGACAGCAAACTTTTAGGAATAAAGATTATCACTAACAAATAGTACATGCTTAATAAATACTATATTTTGATTAAATAAGTTACACAAATAGCAAGATTCATTAAACATGTATACTTGTCATTGCCAATGAAAATCTCTGGATTGCTATAGGTCCTTAACTTGAGTATCAATAAACAGGCTTTAGGAATTGATGAGCTCCCTAAAATTACATGCACAATGATTTTAAGGGGATAGACTTTGAGGTAAGAGAAAAATCAAATTTGAGCCCTAGTTCCCCACTTACTAGTTTTCTGGGCTTGAGCTAATTACCTAACATCTTTACACTTCAATATCTTTATCTCAGAAAGTAGCATTATCTCATGAGTATCTTTATTTCAAAAACTGAGCATTCCTTATAGCATAACAACGATGAAACAAAATAACACATGTAAAGCAGTTGGCAGAGTGCCTGGCATATAATAACTGATTATCATTATAATCAGCTTTTTATGTGAATATGTATTTCTTTGCAAAGAAGGTTCACAGCCTTCATGAATTCTCACAAGGGTTGGTGACCCAAGAAAGGTTAAGAAATACTGTTCTATACCTAAGATAAAACATTAGAAGAAATGTAGGTGCCATTCAGTGATGAGTTAGTGAGATGGCATTGCAAATTTATTTATAGACAAATATCTGATTGTTTCATTGAAAGGATATTTATAGGCTTAATTACTAGCCTGTTGCTTGGCACAGTAATTTATTGGGGAAAAAAAGTCAATAAATGTATACAATACATCTCTGGTAACTTTGAAATATGATGTATCCTCAGAAACATGATTATCCTCCTGAATTCATTTTTTAAATATATTTAAAATGTTAATAGTATGAGGAAGTTTGAGTTTTTAAAAAAATAAAATGAGAATTTATGCATATCCTGATTTCAGGTATATAAAATAGTCATAGAAAACATAACGGTAAATACTTCCTAATCTAACCAAGGTTCCTACAGACAGGAAGGTTGTGAGATTTTTTTATTCTTTATAGTTTATACAATTTTCAAATTAATACAGACCACTTCTGTAACCAAAAAACAAGAAATGCGAGAACACACACATGCACACATGCACACTTCATGTGGTAGTACTGATTCAGCAGTGCTTTCTCTAGTAACTAGAGACATAATTTATTCAAGATTTAACACTATAGACAACTGGGATTGGTCTGTACACCCAAATTTCCAGATAGTTGCTTGACAGACAGAGAGGAAGAAAAGTACACACGGGAGAGGGACAAGAGTCTCCCAGCCTGCTATACCATGCTGATGCATATATACAAACTGATCATACATAAATACAAGAGGACTCCCTTTACAGTCATCAATGAAAACTTTCCATCTTCTGACATCATAAAAAGGGGTAAATCATGCAACTGTGGCCAAGTGGAACCAATGCGTACACGGACTTGTCTCTGGAGAGGTAGGTTTTCTGTCTCTAAGTGTCCTAGGCCATCATGAAAGTTTCCAAGCCTAGAGTTCTGCAATGTGGCCTCATTATCAGCAAGGAAATAGAGGTGCTTGCTCCATTTAACACAGAATCAAATGCTGCTTTGTCCAACGCCTATCACTTGGAGACTTCAAAGTTCCAGTGAGGCTGGCAAGGTAGCAATCTCTTGGGAGGAAGGTTAAGTTTAGTATAGCTTCTGATCAGCACCAAACCATCTCCAGAGGACTTGGCTCTCTCCAGCATTCTACCCTGCCCTTTCTAATCACAGTAGGGACTCAGAGTTGAAGGTGGTACAAGATCCAATTTGCAACTGCAAAAGTCTTGTTCAATAAGGAAACTGTCAATTCATTGAAGTTTGTGAAGAAAATATCTTCATTTTAAAATAACAATTAAAAGGAGCTATACAGTTACAAGAAAAAAGGCAAGAGGAAAAAGAAAATCATGGATAAATCACAAATAAATTTATTTTACCTACCAAATATCCAACAACCCATCATATTCTCATATACATGTAAGTCTAATGAGATGTAATAATTTTTAAAAGTAATATTATTTTAGCAAAAATATTCTGTAAGTTCACACTTCTAATAATTGTCACAGTATAATAAAATAAAATTATCAAAGGGATTTCATTAATCTCAAAATGTTCTCTAGATTTATTGCAGGCTGATCATAAAATTAACAAACTCTGTCACTTAGAAGGGGAAGGAAAAGAATTTCAACTTTAACTGGTACATCTGAAAAAATACATAAAAGCACAGTTTACTAAATTAGAATTAAATGATAGAGTTAGAATGTGCTTTGAAGAGTCAAAATGACTGTACTAGTCTGTAACTTGTGTATTTAGATGGGACATTTGGGAATTGTTCAAAAGTCAAGTTGTGAGAAACAGAATACAAAATTCTTTCTTAATCTTCACAGACGGTCCACAGAACAAGAACAATTTTCAAAGGAAGATGAGGAACAAGGTAAAACATTTCAAAAAAGCAAGATTAGTATAATGTCTAGCAAACAGCTAAAATAGCAGTTGCAGGAGGAAAACATAATTTGTTCAAATAAGAGAAAAGTGAAAAGACAATCTACAAAGTGGAAAAGAGAGGTCCCCGAACAACATCATATACTAATGCTCTCAGTGAACTTCCAGCACTGACAACAGACAACATAGCTCTTACTGAATGGATCAGTGATTTGGTTTTGGCCAAAATTCCAAATAAGTAAGAAAATTCAGTATTTCAGAGTCTAGAGTATATTGAGTGCTTGTTTATATCTTAAGATCATGTCAGGTCACATGTGTTTTTTGTGGGGTTGAGAAAATAAGGGCTGTTGTTGCTGTATTAATATAATGGTTTCCTGGTATCTGGCTCCCTGGAGCAACAGATAAGGGGTGTGCTAGACTACCAAGTGTGGCTCTGGGGAAGTTAAAACCTTCTTGCATCACTTCACAGTGGCTTCACTAAGCTAATTACAAAGAGGAGTTGATGGACTCCTTAGGGAATTCACTCCAGGTCCTTTTGGTCAGAGAAAGGTCGGCCAGAACATAAGGAAATAAGAACCAAGGAGAACAATTTAAAAACTTAACTCACTAGATCTCCCACTTCAAGAAAGGGTGAAGGCTATAGAAAAACATGCCTATAGTTAAGAACACTGCATTATATACTTGAAAATTTGTTAAAGAGCATGGATCTTATATGTGTTTTAACCATAATAAGAGTGAATAATAGAAGGAACTGGGTCTGAAATGGAGTAAATTCTAAGCATGTATAATTTTCTCAAAATGAACCCAAATATTATGTATAACTATAAAAGTCCAATGATAAAAAAGAATTAATGAATGAATGAATAGGCAAATGATATGTAACCCATAGACTTTATAGAAAACATCCAAAAAATCATGTTTGAGAATTTGTATCTACAACATATAATGAATTGTTAAATTCAATAATAATAATAATAAAGCTAAATAATAGAAAATAGTCAAAAATACAGTAGATATCTCATAAAGGAAAACATGTCACCAAAAAAGTGGAATACATGGTCCCCAACTTATAGCCTAACATAGCTACAGTAGTCATCCACGAATAAAAGTGCTTTTGTGGATAAGGGGATTCGGGTAGGAGGTTGTAAAATCCTGGGAGAGTCCAAGAATAAGCAAGGTACTTTGAGAGAGCAGAACTATGTCTAAGTGGCAGAACTGCCAATGGTATTTCTGACTCCAGATCCCCATTTGGCCAGAGTCCCATTTGGTCTTTGTTGATTCTGGTACCAAATTCTTCCACCACAAGAACCTGAAGGAGTCATGCCTACTTGTGCCTTGGGTGATGTGGCTGATGAACTTGGTCTTGGACATGGACATGGACATGGAAATGGCCCTGAAATTCACCTCCATCCCTTTTCAGGTTTCATGTAAAACTATCTTGCCCACAGAGAGACCTAGGGGAAGATATGCAGTCTGGGATAGTAGGGGCAAGCTCATTCACCACAGTACCACAGAAGATCGTAAAAAGAGCTTGACATTGACTGCATGCACTCTCAGTTACTGTCTGAATAGTCTTGACAGCAAAGAGAACCATAGGAAAACATGCCCAGCTATACCCTGAGAAGCAGTCCTGCAGACATTGGTTTTAGTAATGGACTCTAAAGCAGCCCTATGACTCAGTTTCAGGATTTCTCACATTCAGGGGCTAGTACTGCCTGCCCAGCAACTCAACAGCAACCCTCTCAGTGACTTAGAGGATGTCATACCCATTGGCACAAGTGGTAACAGGCTTGCCATCTGTGAACAATGAAACAAAATCCCTAGAACTGCAACCCTGGGGTCAGGGTCCTTGGGACAGTCCAGGCCATCCAGGGACCAGGATGTAGGCCTGCCATCTGTGAACCCATCAGCAACCATGTAACCAGCTCCAACCCCACTCAATCACTATCTTGGAGTCAATCTTATCAGTTTGGATCTGAAATTGTTTAAATATTTCTGCACCCTCCAAAATGCAGGTTGAAACTTTTTAAAAAATTACTTTTTTCATGTTGAAACTTAATTCCCAATGCAACAGTATTGGGAGGTATGGCCTTTAAAAGGTGACCCAGAGCTGGGGTTGCAGTCTAGTGGTAGAATGAGTGCTTAGCATGAGTGAGGCCCTAGTTCAATCCCAGTACCACCTTCCACAATCCAAAAAACTCTCATGAATAGTATTATCATTTAGATATGGAATGTCCCCCAAAAGCTCATTTATTGAAGACTTGGTCCACTATACAGAGGTATCCAAAGGTAGGGTTTTGAAGAAGTGATTGGATTATCGCTGAATTGACCCATTTGATGGATTAATAATTTGAATGGGCTACAGGGAGGAGATGGAAACTGTAGGCAAGTGGGGAATGGTTAGAAGAACGACACTGGAGACATGTCCTTGGGGACTATACATTATCCCTGCTCCTTTCCCACTTCTCTGCTTTCCAGCTGCCATAAACTAAGTAGCTTTTCTCTGCCATACTCTTTCACCATGATGTTCGACCTCATTTGAGGCCCAAAGCAATGGAGCTGGCTATTCATGGACTAAAATCCTTTAACCATAGAGCCAAAATAAACCTCTCTTCCTTTATATTGTTATTTTCAGGCATTTTGTTCACAGTGATGAAAAGCCATCCAACACAAATAGGATTAGGTGACCTTAGAAAGGGGTTTGGAAATTTGTCTCATTTTGCCCTCTGCCTTCTGCAAGGTGAGAACAGCGTTCTTTCCTTCCAGAGGACGTACCATCAAGGTACCATCTTGGGTGCAGAGAACAGTCCTCACCAGACAACTGAACCTACTGGGATCTTGACCTTGGATATCCTAGCCCCCACCACTGCAAAAAAATTAGTTTTTATTTTTTATAAATACTCAGTAGTCTCATGTATTTTGTTACAATAGAAGCAATGAAATAAGACAAGACTCAAAAGGAAATGACAATATTTTTTTTGCCTAAACCAGTCTACAAAGACTAGAAAAAGTGTATTTTTCCTTCAAATAAGTAAACACCCATCTTATCAGTTAGTGGATACCCAGAAAAGAAATAAACAGGAAAACATGATGGTATCAAAGGAAACAAACAAAGCATCAGTAACTGACTCCAAAGTAATGAAAACCTAGAAATTGCCTAAAGAAATTAAAATAATCATTTGTAAAAAGCTCAACAAAATGCAAGAAAACATAGACAACTGAATGAATAGAATGTGGAATATAATGCATGAAAAAAATGGAAATGTAACAAAGAAATTAAAACCTTAACAAGAACCAAACAGAAATCAGGAAGTTAAAGAATACAGGATGGATTTAAAAAAAATCAATAGAGAGTTTCAATGGAAGACTCAATCATAGAATATAATTAGTAAAATTGAACACAGGTCATTTGACATTTGCCAAATAGAGAAATAAAAAAAATAAGAAAAGAAAAAAGTATGTGTTGCCATAATGCATACAAATAAATTCTAAGAGCCCCAAAGAAGAAGAGAGATGAAAATGATCCAAAAACTTATTTAAAAGAAATATTGCCTGAAAACATCCCAAATCTTGGAAGGAACATCAACAATCATAAATCATGAGTACAACAGACCCCCCAGAAAAGACCAACCTGAAGAAGACTATCTGAGACTTATTAAAGTCAAAACTGCCAAAAGTCAAAACCAAAAAGAAAATCTTAAAAGTAGAATATAAAAAGGAACTGCTATAGGACCTTTTTTTCAGCAAAAATCTTGCAAGCCAGGAATAAGTAGAATTATATATTCAAAGGCTAAAAGAACAAACAAACAAAACTTGTCAAATGAGAGTTCTGTATCCAGAAAAGTTATCCTTCAGAAATAAAGAAGAGATAAAGACATTCCCTGACAAATAAAGGCATGAGACTTATCTTACAACAAACAGTCAAGTTGAAAAAAGACAATACCAATAAGCAACATGAAAGTATAAAATTCAATGGTAAACGTAAATGTAGGCCAGGCATAGGGGCACATGCCCGTAATCCCAGCAACTCGGGCAACTGAGACAGGAGGATTGCGAGTTTAACTCCAGCCTCAGCAACTTATCAAGGCCCCAAGCAACTTAGTGAGATCTTATCTCTAAACAAAATATAAAAAGGGCTGGGGATGTGGCTCAGTAGTTAATTGCCCCTGGGTTCAATCTCTGGTACAAAAGAAAAAAAAAAAAAGAAAGAAAGATAAATGCATATTTAAATTTTGAATTCAGAATTCTCTAATATTGTTCATGTGGTGTGCAAATCATTTAAATTCTACCATATTTTTTTTCAAAGTGCTAAAAATACTTATAGCTCCAATAATTTGTTAATGGATACATGATATATAAAAGATGAAAGTGTGACATTAATAGCAAAGGGAGGACAAACTGTATATAGTATTTTTATGAGATTGAAGTTATTAGTCTAAAATAAAATGTTATAACTAAAAATTTTTTATGTAAACCCTATGATAACCTCAAAGAAAAAGACCAATAGTAGATACACAAAAGATAAGAGAATTCAAAGCATACCACCACAAAGATCCAACAAGTCACAAAGGAAGATAGTAAAATTGGAATAAACAAAGGCACTATAAACAGTAAATGTTGCACAAAAGCGCAAAAGTAAGTATTCACATATCAAGAACTATTTTACATATATTAATTTATCCCATAAAGACAAAAATGGACACATAAAAGATAATACTATGTACATGGAAACTAAAAAAAGAATAAGGGTTGCTAAACTTATATACAAACAGCCAAAATTGCATCTAAAAGAACTAGAAAAAGTAGAACAAATAAAGAGTAGAAAGAAGGAAATAATTAAGAGCAGAAATAAATTAGAGACTAGAAAAATAATATATGAGACTAATATGAATATGTACCTAAGGCTTTGTTCACCTTTCTTCAATTATTTTTCTTTCTGTTCTTTAGACTCAATCATCTCCATTGTCCTATGTTCATATGACTGATTCTTTCATATTTCTGCTTTTTAATCCCCTATTGTGATTTTTTACTTTAGTTACTATACTATTCACCTCTAGGGAATTCTTTTGGCTTTTTGTTGACTTTCCTATCTTTAGTAATAATTCCATTTTGTTCATTCTCTCTCTCTCTCTCTCTCTCTCTCTCTCTCTCTCTCTCTCTCTCTCTCTCTCTCTCTCTCTCTTCTCCACATCTTTTTTTAGTTCTCTGAGTGTCCTTAAGTCCCCTGTTTTTATTAAAGTCTTTTTATCAAGTATCTGCCATCAAATCTTTTTCAGGGACAGCTTCTGTTCACTTGTTTTCCTTTTGAATGGGTCATACTCTCTTGTTTTGGTATGCTTTATGACTTTTTTCATGCTCAACATTTGAATTTGATAATTTGATAATTTCATAATTTGAGAACTGTGGAAATGAGATTTTTCTCACCTCTCTAGGGTGTGTTTGTTTTTGTTACACTTCTTGTTTGTTATTCTTCTGGTTTTGTTGATTGTTGTGTTAAAAGATTAGTATAATATATAAATTTAAGACTTTCTCAAGTCTTTTTTGAGGCTGCACCTTTCTCTGGACTTCCCAGTCACCTTCTAATTTTTCTCAACGATATAGTGGCATTTGAACGACTTAGCCTTTAATATATGGATTCTGAAGAGGGATGAATAAAAGAAAAAAACATACCAACCTTTTTAATCACCTGAGAGTCACTTCAAAAAGAGAAGATGCTTATGACAATGCCACTAGCCTCTATGAATCTCTGTGATGAGAAGCAGATATCAGTGATCAGAACACGATACTTTGGAGGACAATGTCCTTTTTGCTCACCCTGGCTCCCACAAGCTGTGTGCGACATTCAAAGCTGTTGGACATGGGGGTTGGGAACAGAGAGTTTCCTTTGTGATACGAAATGAAATCGAACAAAATTAGCTACATTTCAAGGTCCATGCTTCCACCCGGAATTTGCATATTGTCGATAAACTCCAGAGTTAAAAAATACTTATACTGGACAGATTCTGCCAGTAAACTGTTTTCTAAGTGGAAAGACAGATTCCTGGTGCTTCCTATTCCATCCAAACATAGTCTTATAATAAAATTCAAGAATTGCATTGCTTGGTATTTACCCAATGAGTTGAATACTTACATCCACACAAAAACTTGGAAATTGATGTTTAGAGTTACTTTTATTCATAATTGTCAAAACTCAGAAATAACTAAGATGTCACTCAGTACGTGAATGGATAAATGTACTACCTCCAGACAATGGAATGTTGCTTAGTTAATGTTGCGTACTAAAATAAATGGGCTAACAAGTCATGAAAAATATGGAAAAACCTTAAATACATATTACTAGATGAAAGAAGCTAATCTGAAAAAACTATATCGTGGTGTTCTAATTTGATGACATTCTGGAAATGGGAAAATTATGGAGAAAGTAAAAGATCAGTGGTTTCTAGAGGGTGGAGGGGAGAGAAGGATTGATAAGTGAAACAAAGAGAATTTTTAGGAAAGTAAAACTATTCTTTATGAAATTATAATAATGGAAGATATATGTTATTAAATATTTGTCCTAATTCATAGAATGTATAACATCAAGAATTAACCCTAATGTAAAGTAGAGACTTTGGGTGATAAGGATGTTTCTTCTAGGTTCACTGATTTCCCACTCTGATGCAGACTATTAATAGAAGCAGAGTTTATGGGTGTGGTGGGGCAGAGAGTATACTGAAACATACTGAAACATTCTATATTGTCCAATTAATCTTTCTGTGAACCTAAAACTGTCCTAAAATAAAGTCTACTAAAATTATAAGAAAGAGCTAAATAGAGAGAGAGGGGGAACACATAACTTATTCTCAATGTTTATTTGCAAGAAGGATGATTATAATTGATCATAATAACGTCTCATAGCAAATGTCACACCAGTACTACAAGTGGATTTAAAAGTTGTTCTGAATGTTCAATTCTCCCAGCGTCTTTTGCTTTGAGAGACAAGTGAGAACCAGGACAGATCAACACAGCTTTTTAATTAATAAGGAATTAATCCCCCATAAACTGGCAGTAGCCACAAGCATGTCACAGCCTTTCATGCTGCTGCTTAAATAACAGGCCAATCAATCTCCATTTGGCCGAATCAAGTACAGTATTATCAGAGAAAATGGGGGTCTAAGCACCTGCAGTGACTAATATCAATTAGAGCACAAATTGACCTGGAAAGAAAAAACTGTCATTAGAGGAATAAATCCAGAAAATTAGAGAAGATGATTTCTATGTCTTGCTTAATATATAAGAATAACTAGTAAAAGTTTAAGGAAATTAGTAGGTTCAATTTCATAAAGCAAACTAGGAAACAATTTTGTGTCAAAACTTGAAGGAGATGAAGTCTGTGCCAATTCTTGGGAGTCCAGGGGTACTGGGTGCTATTTTTTGTCCATGGAAATACTATTTTAAATGAGTTGTAAGAATATTTTAGCTACTTTGACTAAATGAACAGAATGACTTTTGCATTGTGTGATCTCTTACAGAGAAAGAAGGATTAAGGAATGTTAAGACCATAAAACAAGCAGTAGAATAATGTCGTTACACATAACATTGGATTTTTCCTTTACATTTCACAGACTAATAATAGCCAAGGATACCAAAGATGTCCTGGGGCTTAGATCCCACAACCCTACAATCCTAAAGATGAAAGGAGCATTTGTAATTACTGAGGACTTCCACAGATGGAAAAATCAGGCCAAAAAGGTTAAGTCAGTAAACCAGTTACAATCAAATCCCTCTAAATCTGTCTATTATTTCAACATGCATCTCCCACCCTAGAATGTCTACAAAGAAATATTCACTATACATGATCTTTTATACACATATTACATATTCTTTTCCATTTACTTAGGAAATAATAAATTCATAAAATACATAGATCTATGTACAGTCATAATTTTCCTCTGAAGTTCCAGAATGCCTCACAATTTAGTGTAATAAGGACCAATTTCACAATAGATCTTTTAAAATTATGGAGAAAGGGGGACTCTCTAAGTAAGTAATCAGTAGTGCTTCTGTGTATAATCTCTGGGAAAGCTGAAGATCTGCCTTGAAAGGGGTAGGCTTCCTGAGAGATGAGAAAGCCTGGGGTTCTAAAGTAGTAACTTTATATCCTTGATATTTTTACTGTGCTTTCAAGGACTTAATTTTATCCATGTGTTTGTTTACCACTGATTATTCTGCTGTATGAATACATTTCTAAACCTTGGGCTACCTAAAATTTTACCCTGAGTAGAGATTCTGAAGGACATTTAACATAACAGAAAATTAATTCTATAGTTCAGCACTGAGTAAAAATGCAAGCCTCTAGTAATTTTGGAAGTCTTATAGACACACTAAAAAAGAATAAATGAAAATTAATTCTAAAATAATATATCTTGTCTAAATCAATACATCTAAAATAGAATTTCAATATTAAATCAATATTTTCAAAATTAGTAAGATCTTATAAGTATTTTTCAAAACATGATATGTATTTTATATTTATAATACATGTCATTTCTGATTAGCCACATTTTAAGTTCTTAACAGCCATTTGTGGCTGGTAGCTAAAGTATCACAACAGAGGTCTAGATGGCTGGCTTTAATGAACATAAACAAAACCGAAATGTGTGAAGCATGACAAGATTTTCAAATGACAAGAAAGGAACACTAACAAAATTTATAGCTATATGAATTCTATTTTTTATATTGGCTGTAAAACTGAAATTAAAGAAAATGCCTGTGATACTATACTAATCCTTCATGCCTTACTCCATTCGGTTGCAATAACAAGATACAATGAAGTTACAGCCTATAAACTACAGACATTTATTTCTCACAATTCTGGAGGCTGGGAAGTCCAACATCAAGGCAACAGTAGATTTAATATCCAGAAAGAACTTACATTCTGATTCACAGAATGTGCCTTTTCACTGTGTCACCACATGGTAAAAGGGGTAAAAGGATCTCTCCTGGATCTGTTAAAAAGATTCTAATTTTATTCATGAGGCCTCTATCCTAATGATCTAGTGACCCCAACAAAGGCCTCATCTTTTGGTAGATAACCAATACCTTGGCAGATAGGATTTCTACGTATGAATTTTGGGGGACATAGACATGCAGACTGTTGCACTTCTATTTAGTTCCCATTATAAAAAATTTCTCTTAGAATCTTGGAATTTTATAGATATTGCCCTCTTAGGTAATGACACAGGTATAAGATTTGTATATTATTCAATAAACCTATCAATAAATTTGTTACCTCTTTATTAATTCTCTACTTGTTACCTCTTTACTAATCCTTGCATTTTTGCTGAAGTTATTTTCTTCATCCCACTTTTTGCTTCCTTATATCTAATATTTGTCAATTTATCCTACTGAAAATGGTCTTAAATTATATTTGAAAAATAGATGGGCAGAAATTTTTTAAATGATGACTGCTGATCATTACATATGTTTCTGGACAAAGCTCTATGCCTATTTTCCCAGTCAATGGTGACAGTAACGATCTTGAGCTGTAATTGCAAACTGTTTCCTAAGTGTATAATATCAAATTAAGGTTGACCATTAAAAACAAAAGTAGCAAGACAAATGATTAGACTTCTAGCAGAGTAGAGGTATGGTATCCTATTCTATGAAAATAACAAAAAAAGAAATCATTAAGGCAGGCTTTATGCTGGACGCTTCATATATTAAAAGAGCTTCATATATTTTTAAAAAAAAGATTTTTTTCCCCTCCTGGGCATGGTAGCACGCGCTTATAATCCCATAGACTTTGGAGGCTGTAGTAGGAGGATCTTAAGTTCAAGGCCAGCCTCTACAATTTAGCAAGACTGTCTTCTTCTCAAAATAAAAGATAAAAAGGACTGGGGATAAATACTGATAGTAAAAGAGCCCTTAGGTCAATCCCCCCAGTACCAAAAGAAAATTAAATAAACAAATAGAAATATTTATTTATCTATTTATTTATTCTAACTAACAAAAATTTATTTATTTATCTAATTATCTATCTATCTACTTATTTATTTATTTAAGTCAACACAACTTTCTCCAAGCTGAAATTTGGTATATATTTCATGAATGACCTCACAATGTGATAGTAAAACTTAGTCACCTACTCTAAATTAACATTCACAGAAAATGAACTTATCACTTACTAAGGTAACTGAGATTTCAGCCCTTTTCAGAATTTACTAGTTACGTGACCTTGAGCCCATCATATAAGTTCTTAGTGTCAGATTTTCCACTTGATTAAAGGCATGGAACTAAATTAAATACACTGTTTAGGTCTGTGTTATAATAAAGAATATACTTGATATAATAAAGAATATATTCGCTCCTGGTATTTAGTCTCAAAATCTTTTGGAATTTCTTGACAGGAATTCCTTTTGCCATTCATAAGGAGCTCCTTTTGAAAATATCTGGATTTAATGTTAAGGTGATGGATGATTCATGGTGGGCCCTTAGATTGTTTTAAGGAAAGGGCTAGCCATGCCAGAAATACCAATCACATGATTGGAAGGTTTGACCTTTCAGTCCCTTCCCTGATCGTCAGGGCTAGAACTGGGACTGGAGATTTGAGTTCAATCATGTGGCTAATTATTGAATCAATCATGTCAATGTGATGAAACCCCATACAGAACTCTGGGCATAAAGCTCAGTGCTGTTTCCTGAGGTGAACATACCATTATGTGTGTGGGGTGGGGGTGGGGGGGCGGTGGATAGCACACCTAGATTCCATGAGAAGACACCGAGGTTCTATGCACTTCTCTACCTGTCCTTTACAGCTCTTCCATTTGCCTGTTACTGAGTTGTATCCTTTATAATAAAACTTAAATTGTTTCAGATGTAATAAAATAACAATATACTTTTTTCCCTACATGGTTAATTCCTCAATGAATCAAAAAATTGAAAGATATTAAAAGTTTTTATTATTAGAGGTCATTTTCAATATGGCCCAAGTAAAAAGCTCTGCATATATCGCTTACAGGAAGTTAACATTTTTTATATTTTCTATTTTTTTTCCTTTGCTTCACAGAATTGATTTAGAATTATTTGGAAATTTTATTCCCCAAATAGAATTTTCATGAAAGGAATTTAAAAAAACAGTGATCCAATATTCACATTAAACATCTGCATTAGATCAGCATGAATGTAAATGTTGGTCTGCCATTTTACTTACACAGATTAATGAATTTATTTTCAGAAGCCAAGAGCTAGACTTAGAATGCATTTGACCAGAGAATATAAACTTGCCTCTGAGTACTCAGTTTGGAGTAGAGTTTTCCCTTTTCTTTTCTTTCTAAATCAAATAAACAAATAAAAATAAAATAGGAGAAGAGAATCTCTGCCAATGAAACAGGAGGCCTCAGGCTGCTGGTTATTAGGTGAGGGGTCAAAGGTTGGCTTCAGACAGCACAGGCACTCTAGAGGAGGCACTGGGAACTGGAACTCCTGAGTACTACTGAAAGAGAGGGCCTGGCATTTAAAGAGAATTTAGGTTAGTTTGAAGAAAACAGTACATAAGCAACTTCTTCTCATGACAGATAGTGCTTTTTTTAAGGAATATCTTAAGTACTAAGAGGTATAGGAGATAAATAAGCATTTCAAGTATTAAAAGCACTCCTCTCTTTAAAAATGGTCTTTGTTGAAAAAGACCTCAGAAAGGCATTTGTAGGGGAGAGAACCTCACCCTTTTCTCTGGTGAAGTGCTTGGGCAGAGGATTATGCTACACCTTGTTTCCATCCCCTGACAGGCAGACAGCTGACAAAGAGATTCCAGTGAGTCAGAGGGCAGGGCAGGCCTCAAGCAGTCTGCCTGCTAGGATTTGGTTTAAAAAAAAAAAGACTGCATTTCTCCAGAAAGGCACATTATTCATAAAGAAATTACAGAGAAAGACGGAAGAGAAAGATTAATGGACAAATTTTACTGATGCTACAAAGAAAATAAGAATTAATTCTCACTTAGAAGTGGTAAAATAAACCCCTTCTTTCAAAGTAAATTTCTGAGTTATTGACAAACACTGATTCAATTTATCTTCCATTCACTCACCTATCTGTACTCTGTTTTTTATCACATTATTTCCAAAAAAAGTACTTTTCCTTGGTTTCCTTTTTACTAAAAATGATACTTTCTCAGTTCTTAAGACATTTGCATGTATACTCTGTAATACCTGGGACATTGTTATAGGCTGATCATCCCTAATTTGAAAATACCAAATCCAAGTGTTATAAAATCCAAAAGTTTTTTTTATGGCCAACAGGACACTATAGGGGAAAACTCCACATCTGAACTCGTGACAGGCTAGAGTCAAAACTCATGTATGATGTGTCAAATGCATTCTACTGTCCTGTATAATTAATTAGAACCAATTTTTTAAAAGTGAAAAAAAAAAAAACAAACCTCAGGCAAATTAAAAATACTGTATAAAATTACCTTCAGGTTATATGTATAAGGCATATATAAATTGTAAATAAATTTTGTGTAAACTTGGGTTTTATCAACAAGTTATCTCATAATGTATAAGCAAATATTACAAAACCCCCAAAATTTGAAACCAGTTCTGGTCCTAAACCATTTCAGATAAGAAATACTCAATTGGTATTAAAAATTATTTGTTGTTTATCTGAATTTCAGTTTTTCCCCTGAAATTCTAATTTAACTGGGTGTCTTGTTTTTTCTCTGACAAACCTCCTAAATGAATTTTACAGTTAGTCCTGCCCCTGTTACACAAATTTCCCACTTTTGCTATACTGATTTTCTTTAAAGCAGTAGATAATCATGGTAACTCTCACACTTAAAACATAAACATCAATAAAGTACAAATTTCTTAATAAGTCTTGCAAGGTCTAACAATGAGTTCTCCCTACATCACTTCCTTTTGCCACCCAGCTTCATTCCATCCCACTCTACAGTGACAATGAACTAGGTTAAATTACATAATAGGTTATGATTTTTCTTTTTTCTTAGAATTTATACATACTCCTTTTTTCAGAATACATGTCCCAACCTACCTCATGGCACAAAAATGGCTCTTAGTCATCTAGCACAACTGGATATTCTATTTTAATGCATTCAAATACCAAATGAATGAAAAGATTTGGGGAAAGATCAAATGAATTGTATTAATTCCCAGCCATTTAGTGACCAAACAAAGATGAAATACAGACCTCAATTTACCTACCTAACCAGTGACCCTATGACATCACACCTTTTCCATCCAGGAAAGTAGTGGAAAATAGAAGTAAAAAGAGTTGATCAACCACCACTATAGAACATTATAGGCAGGACTTTAAAAATTCTATAATATATAAAATATGTCTGAAAAATTCAGCTTTTCTAAATGGAAGTATTGACTGACATTTTCTCAAACTTTTCTACATTCTAATCTTAGAAATATGTAATTAGGAATGCTAAGGTGGTATTCACACTTGCTCTTTCTCCTTTCTCTTTCATGAATATGGCCAAAAAGACACAAATAGGTTAAAGAGAGAAAGAGGCTACGTTTCTAAAATTTGTAATAGTAAAGGTAAAATAAATAGGTGGTTTAACTGAAACAGCAGAACTGAAATCAGAATCAAAATGCTGATATGCTACAATAGGTAATGATGGAAAGGCAGGGCATTTTTTTTTCCCTTTCAAAATCTTTTGTAAAAGTTAGGGCTTTCAACAATTTTTTTCATAAGTGTAACGTGTTCCATCTAAAGGCAACAGATGGATTAGAATGTCATGGGAATTTCTTGTGGACCTGAGTAAAGTCTGTCAACTTTCAACAATTAAATTAATTTCAAAATAGACAAAGGATTTAATGTGGCTTCCTAGTTTATACCCTATAAAATGGCCCAATTAAAATAAATGGTTTATTGGCATGAGCCCTAACAACTTGAGGTGAGGGCCAAAGAAAATATGAAATGTATAAAATGTCTCCTTGTAAATACTTGGGACAAGCAAGAACAGTGAAAAAGCATCAGAATTCTTGGTAGACTCTGGCGTAGCACACACATTAAGACTGAGGTCTACAAGAGTAAACCAAAGAGCAAAGCAGTGGAAAAATAAAATACCAAGATGTTTGGAGTTAGCTGAGATACAGAAAGAGATGGCCATCTATTGCTCTGGGGCTAATGGTGAGGTCTCTCTTTTGAACAATTAATATAAGCCATTGTTTTGCTGGCTTATTGAAAATACTTTCAAGCAAATTATAGGGATTTGTGAAATTTTAAAATAACTATCCCATAAATTTTCTAATAAAAAACAAGTAAAAAGGCTTTAGAGATTAATTATTATGACATATACCTCTAACTTTATGAAAATATGTTTTACCAGGTTTAGAACCAGGGTCAAGTGGTATGAAGGTAGCAATAACCACAATATATGTTTTACTTTTTGTTTGTTGAAATGGCATTTCTTAATCTTTGTAGGTCCTGCACCTTCTAAGGTATATAAGGTCTCAAGTTGAGAAAAATACAAAATGAAACCTAAAGCAGCTAGAATGCAAAAATAAATAAATAAATACAAAGAAAGAAGGAAGGAGAAACAAGTTTGAAATACATTAGAGAAAGAATTCTGGTCCACTCCTTTATAAAACCACACAGCAAGAAAATGGCCTTCTGGAAATTATCAGTTTAATAAGGTAGATCTTCATAGCCACTCCCCACTCCCCTCAATGTCCTTTAAAATACAATGATTAAGAAAAAATCTACACAATTTAAAAGAGGAATCAGCCTCATCGAACAGAGTTTCAGAGTACTAGAGGAGTTTGCCAAAAGAAAAAGAAAAAAAAAAAGAGAAAGAAAAGGTATTTTGGGGGAATTATGATCCTTCATGCAGCAAATCCTTTTTACTCCCTCATCACTAATATCCCCCACAAACAATCCAAGGTAGCATCTGTTACCAGAAAAAGTACTTTGTCTGTGTCGGCCAATCTCTGGAGCCAATAGCAAGGGCTGACAGTGATGTATAACTATGTTGGAATAGCCTGATCCATCTCCATTTTGTTGACAAGGATGGCATCTTAGGCCATGGTGAGCAGGAGCAGGCTGCTTGTCCCCACTGCTCAGGTTGGCAGCATCTACTATCAAATGACTGTGTGTGTGGCAATGGGTTCAGAGACACAATGACTGTCTTATCTCCTGGAATTCAAGGAACTTCAGCCCAAAAACCAAAATAACTCCTGAGTGGGCACTACTCACTGACCCATGTCTGAGACAGGCCCTGTCAGAGGATATAGGGTCCATCATCCACAGTCAAAAAGAAGTGACATTGCTGTTTTAATGGCAAGGAAGCCTTCTATTTGGGTTCTCTGTAGCTGAGAAAGGCACATCATAAAAACTCCTTACCTAGCCAATCAGGCACTGTAAGTATGGAAAGACAACAGCAAACAAAGTAGGGCTTTTGTACTGCTGATTTTTGATGGAGGAGAGATATTTGCACTTTATATTCTTCCCACATCATTTTAGATCTGAGAATCCAAACTCAATCCTGCTTTTAAAAATACTGGTAAGGATGTGGGAGGGAGGAAAAAGACAAAGTCACACAATCTATAAGTTCCTAAAGAAGTTTTTGCATAAGTTGGTTGAAAGTCATGTGTTCAAGAAAACAATATTAGTCTATGCTATTCCTATTTTCAACCTATTAATTCCCTCTGCTCTTGAATTTTAAGTGTGATTTCTTATATAAACATCCAATGTGCTAGCCCCTATAAAGAAAATGCAGAGAAAGAATGAACTACTGGTTAATGATTCTCCCTTAGAAATTTGCAAGTTTTACTGAAAATATTAAATTAAAATGAGAATTATCAATAAGAATACAGAATAAAACTGAGAAAAAGGAAACTAAGTGACAAAATGAATAAAGTAGACTAACAAAGACTGGTTACCCAAATCTCTACATGTTTCAGTAGGGAATGAAAGCATTATTATAAAGAAGAGACATAAAATATTTTTCTGATTCCATTAACCAGTCAATCAACTAAAAGACAAAATTTATTAGCCATGGAGCTCTTCTCGTGGAGCAAGTTATTGTCTTCATCATATTAAAGCAATAACAACTAATTATCCTTAGATTTTCACATGTGCAGAGCACTTCAAATTATAGGATACAAGTTGATTTTTCTGCATACAAACTCAAAGTCTATCATCAATCTCTGACCTTAATGTTTCTTAGATGGAAAAAAGGGGAAAAGAAAAGCTTGTTTTAAAATTATAATTCAGAAGGATGAGGTTGAGGATAGCAGCTAAGGGATCTGAAATTAATGATACTGAAACCCATAGAATGTCTTTAGTAGTCTACCCAAAGGAAATTTGCATCTTCAAGCACTGTAAATTCTTTAACAAAGGAGGCATCTGTTATTTTCATTTAATCTAGTAGATGAGGTTTAAATTTTTACTGGCTCAAACTTCCTTCACTTGTCTCTCTTCAAACCTTACACTCTTAAGATAGCTGTCTTTTCATACATGAGGCAGTGACAAATGCCTAAGACAAAATGTGAAAAGCATCTGTTGGATGAAGCATTAAAAATAAACCTTAATTAGAAAGGAAGCAAATTCAAAAATTTTCATAAGAATCCCTTAATATAAAATGGTGCTGTTTACTACAATATCAAACATTTCCAAGCTTTATTTCACAGACAGTCAACTCCTTATTTTAAAATTTATTTCTACTGGTATTTATATCCAGATACCCAAGTTTCCAAAAGAAATACACTTACTTCTCATTAGTCACCTCTGAGGTTTAGGACTGCTTAGCTAACATGTTTCATTATGGCAACTGTATCTTACCCACAACCACAGTGACATTTCTACTAGGATACTAAAGTACAGTGCTTCAGTTCTTCACTAGATAGTTTGACTTTCTCCTTAAACCAATGTTATCCAAAAGCAAGCACACTCTGAGATAACCCTGCCTGAAAGAATTATATATAAGGTTTCTTTTAGGAAAAAAAAAATGACATCATTCCAATGGCCACTGAATTTATAAAAAGCCCTGGCCATCACTCAAAGCAGGTTTGTAATTCCATATACTCTGAATGAAATTCTCCTGGGGAACCTGGCATCATACATAACTCTAATGAAAACTTTAGCAAACATATTAATTTACCTGGACTTACAAATATTTATTTACATCCTAGAATGTATAAAGCATTTCATATGCATTATTTCATTTAATTTTGTGATAACTCTCACAGACTTAAAAATATCCACACAGTCTCCTGTTTGTGATCTTAATGTCTTAGTATTAAATAGAAATTCAGAAATCACCCTACCTTCTTCATCTAATAAAAAAAGATCCCAAGGCTCAAACGAGTTTTCTGAACACCCAAGACCATATAACTAATTGGTGACAAAACTAATGTCATAATACAATTTCCAGCTCAGTACTCTTTCCAGTGATAAAAAGTAGCAAAATGATGATTGCTAACAGTTATAGATCAGTTACGATAGTGATTACTCAATTATCACAAGTCTAAGAGATAGGTACAATGGTAAATTCATTCTTACAAATGAAGAAACTGAGGTTTAGAGGAATTGTGTATGCACAATTCATTAAATTGAAGATCTAGGCTCCAAAGGACAATCTGTTCTTATCATCTAAGATTTTAATTATGTATCATATAGCTGGCATATTGAAAATTCAATGTTGCTGCAAAGATGGTTTTATAACCCATAGAAGTCAATGGTAGTGTGTATATACTCAAAGGGCAACTCACTGATTCTCTAGTTGCATACACTAAAGAGATAATTACTTAGAATTCCAATCACATCTTAGTTTGCCCTGCTATTCATATCACCTAATATCCATCTGGTCTATTTCCTACATCTATTCACTGCCAATCTGAGAGCTGAACAAAGAGATATAGAAGCTAAAGTAGTTGATAATTTTGTCATTTTTGTTAATTCAAAAATCTAATTCAAGTACCATGTGTCAAGCACTATGCTAGTAACTAAGGGAAGAGGCTGAGCAGGGCAGACATGATTCCTGCCTCAACAAATGTACAGTTTACCTTTTACTTGTACTCTGTGAAATCCACATAATAAAAATAAGTCCTCTTCTTTAACTGGTTTGAATAGATTTTTGTTCTTGCTGTTATTGTTTTTGAGTCTGTCCAAATTTATGTTGAAATTCAATCTTCAAGGAGCAGTGATTAGGCCATGAGACTCAGACCTTAGGAATGGAATTTAGTAACCTTATAAAAGGATTGAAGGAAACTAAACAGGTCCTTTGTGGTCTTCCCACCCTTCTGCCATGTGAGCAAGATGCCATTTTGAAAGCAATAGCAGGAACATCACCAGGTATCCAACCTGCTAGATCTTGGACTTCCAGCCTCCAGAACTGTGAGAAATATATTGTCATAGTTTATAAATTACTCAGGACTTTTGTTATAGTAGTACAAATCAATTGAGACATTTATAAGTAAACATACTTAATTAAGGTAGATTATTATTATGGAAAGAGGTGTCACACAGTAGAATGTTTGGAATTAGTTAGCAAATGATGCTAGGGCAAAGGGTATTGAGATTTCCCTTCATTTTCCAGATGGAAAGTTAACAGTCTATGAAATGTGGCAGCCAAGCTCGAAGTTAAGGTATTACCTTTAGTCATGTAGGGACATGTTCTCCCTGAGGGTGAAGCTTTGCAGGAAAAATTCTGTTGTCACTTATCAATTTAAATAGCTTGAGGAATATGAGCCATGTGATCACTTTTAACAACATGGGGCAACTCATGGTGAAAACAGGGCAAATCTGGTTCTTCCTAGAACGTCCACTGTAGCAATCCCCTTCTGCCTGCAGCTGGCCCAGTAAGCTGAAAATCAAGTGTATATGTTCATCTTTCAAGTTTCAGCTGCCTCCACAATCTCACCATATTTCATTGATGAAAGAAAGCGTTCTGAGGGAAATTATAGAGTCCTGATTTTTGGAGCTTCCTATGTTGTGTGTTCCCCTGGCCAGAGAAGAAAGCACTCTGCTCTGCTCTATCCCTCACTGAATTTTGTTCTGTGACTAGGGTCTAAACACAACATGGGCTTGAGGATGATAAGCAAAATTCAGAGTAGAGAAGAAATAATATAACACCCAAAAGAAAATGTAAAAGCTTTCTAGGGAACCTCAGCAAAACCAGGGAAAACTCTGCAGGTATGTGCTTTGTACTACTTCTTCAAGGACGACTAAACATAATTTTGATTTGACAGTTTAATTACTATAGGGCATCCCACTGGAAAGGCTTGATTTAATATACCAGCTAGGAGTTATGTTCACAGTGTGCCAGGTTGGCTGAGACAGGTTTGGGTTTAGCTCTAGCTTAGTTGTTATTTAAGGGCCAGAACTCCCTCTGCATATTACAGGCCTGAAAGGCTGCAAAAGAAGAATGGAAGTATGGCTGTGTCACAGGTGCTTTTCCTATGGTTCTCACCAGGGTCCAGAGGACTCTCTCTCTTACAATAGGAAGATTTCCATAAAGGAATGCCTCAAGTATAAACAGAGACTCTTACAGAGAGTGCCTGAAGGTAGATAATTAACTATGTGGAATTGGAGAGGCAAGAAGTAGTGTGGAAAACAGGAAGAAGCAGGCATAATTTTTAATTATTTCAATAACTTAGGGAGCTGAGCCTAGTGTTCAGAGAGATCTCTCTGTGAAGAGTTCTCAGTTCATTAGCTCCTGTGGCAAAATTACAAGCAAGTCTGCTAAGGTTTGTCTGATCAATATTCACTGAAATCACTTACACCTTAGTCAGAGGAGAGCAAACAATATCCAAAAGGACTTGCAGCCATTTATTTTAGTGAATATATGCAAAGAGATGGAAATGTTCAAATTTTTCAGGAATTCAAGGGTACTGATATTGAGCTAGAGTTCATTCTTCAGGGAGGAAGAACAAAATCTGATCTCTTGGTCAGAATGTGGTATTTAAGTTGCAAATGGTGTTCCGCCACTATTTTATGTAATGGTGGCTCACTTAGATTAGAAATTTACTTTCAAGTTGTTTCCCCAAATCCTAAGAACAGGAAGAATCCACACATTGGTTTCCTGACTTGTAGAGTGAGGGTTATTATAGTAAAAATGGTGACATAGAAGGCTTTGGAGAGTCTTGTCCCTTTTCCAACAGTAAACCAAGCTCAGTTTAGTCAGCCATCAAAGAACCAAGAAAATTAGGCCAGATGTATTTTACTGCTTTCCTGTTCGAGTACCCAGTTTATTTTGTGCCGAAGATCCATGGGTTCTAGACAATGATGGACTACATATGCTAAATTTAAAAAATTATGATTGCTGCTGTATTTCCTTATAGCCAGATGTGCTCTGAATTTGGTTTAATTATGCCATCTTTCTAATGAACCAACCTTTTGAATAACTTAGGGAGCTGAGCAGAGAACTAAAAACTGAAAATACTTAGTATTATAGACCATAAAATATAGAAGTGAGAAAGTAAGAAAATCTGTAAAGGCATAGGATAAAGAAATGATCATTGTAATAAAAATCAATTTCAATGGTTTTACATAAATTATTTCATTTAATTTCAAAACAATCCTGAGATAAATATAACAGGGATTAGTATTTCTAGTTTATTGCTCAGGGAGGTAAAATGAGTTATTGATTCAATCTTGAACCATCAGGCAGACATATACTTAAGTTCCCAAATCTTCTCTATCATGGATTACTGCAATAGCCTTTTAACTGGTTTCTAAAACTCCTGATAATTTCAGAGTTCCTTCTGGATCTGGGATTATGGTTCAGTGGCAGAGCACTTGCCTTGCATGTGCGAGGCACTGGGTTTGATCCTCAGCACTACGTAAAAATAAAATAAATAAAACAAAGGTATCGTGTCCATCTACAACTAAATAAAACAATTTTTAAAAATTAAATAAAATCTGGAATATCCCATTTTACCTTCAGGGTCCAGCAAGGTATATTGCAGAATAAAAGCTGAACATACATTTGTTAAATAAATGAATAGTTCAATGACTTAATGCTGATAACAAGGAGTTGAGCTGGAATACTAATCTACATCTCCTCATATTGAATATGCAAAACGAATATTTAGGAAATTCTAAACCCCACACAGACTGTACTAATTATTGCATATATACCAGCCAAGGAAAGAAATACTTTCATGCATTATTTCACTTAGTTGTGATCCCATCCCTATAATATTAGGAACTATGTCAGTGGTCTCTCTAAAAATAATTGGCGACTTGATATTATAGTGAACTGAAGACACAATAGCCCAGGTTGGATCATGGAGGTAGATAAAAATCAAAATCAAAAATCATGGAGGTAAAATCAAAACCTCTGGTGTTTAAAACCCAGGATCCATTGTTCAATAACCTAAGAAATAAAGGTAGAAGAGATAAGAAAGTTCACTCAAAGCAGAAAAACTCAAGAATTCACTGTCAATTCTTAAAGGAAAAGAGATAATTGCTTCACATTTCCCAAATAACTTCTACCTTAAAGGTTTAGTAGCCTGTCAGTAAGAATTACCTAACAGCAATGCTCCTGTTAGATAATGATATCCTAGGCAGTCGTTACCATTCTTAGAGAACAGTTGAGCTAACTGACTGATTTTTTACAAAAGCATCCAGCCAAGAATTAGAAAATTAGAAAGTTTTCGATTATACCTTTCAGAAATCATAGCAGTTTCACAAATAACTACCAAGAAGCAAAAGTTAATTTCTTATACCAAATTAGGTGGCATCTTCAGACGTCACCAATTGACAAACTCTAGACAAAGGTTCAATGGTCTGCAAAAGACTTTCTGAGAGTAACTAGATAGACACTAGCTACTGCTTCTGCTGCTCTGATGATTATAACAACAGGACCAGGTACTAATTATTGCATATATACCAGCTAAGGAAAGAAATACTTTCATGCATTATTTCACTTAGTTATGATCCCATCCCTATAATATTAGGAACTATGTCAGTGGTCTCTCTAAAAGTAATTGGCGATTTGATCCATTCTGTTGAACTGACACTAAAATCTACATTCTTAATGACTGCACTACACTAGCTGATTATTTCAGGCTTGTGGTAGTGTACATAATTCCTCTGTGCATTTGCGATCTAAGAAAATGGCAGCTCAGGCCTCAGAGTACACTCAAGGTACATTCAAGGTACATTCGCGTTAGATATTGTCCAAGGTTTGATTTCTTTCAAGACCTATATAGTTCTTCCAAGGACTTACAGACAAAAAGGAAAAAAAATGGAAAAATATCTCATACGCACACCACTGGGTAGAAAAATGTAAGTGTTAATTATCTTGTCATTTGGGGCTTCTTTTATACGCCTCTGTATAGTTACTTGAATTTTATGTATCATTTCTTTAAGATTTTTTTATAGACCACCGAGCATTTAAAGAAAAAAAAAGAAGGGGGTGGTATAGGCAGAGACATAGAATAGAACTCTTTCTTTTGAAGTAAAATAAATGTCCATGGAAAGTTTCTTGACAGACAAATTACTGCCAATCAGAAATAAAACATTAAATTCTAAATCAATGAACCTTAGTGGCTCCACAATATATGGAAGAAAATTTTCAGAGCTGATATTATGGTTATTAGCAGTACTGACATGCCCTTCAAATGTTAGCATCAAGTTGATCCTAAGTCTGAAGGCTATTGCAAATACTTATCAGCTTTTCAGAAAAAATATTAGCTCCCTTAAGCCCCTTTTACATGGTTAACAAACTATTATGTTTCCACCTTTTCAATAAATGATCTCTCCATTTCTAAGTCTTAACTGAAAGCTGGCTCCCTCTACTAAAGATGCTGATGCACTGAATAGTTCTCTCAAGTAGACACTGATCATTCTTCTAAATAAAATGTACTTCAGGCTGCTTAGTCTCTCTCCACTGCTCCTCCCAGGCCATCATTCCCCCTAAAGGTGCATATATTTTAGTTTATCACCTTCCTCCCTCTTTATTTCTTAAAAATGGGTAAAAGTTTGAATGTGAAAAGTAAAAAATAAATAATAGTCAATTTAAACACAATCATATTAAAAATTATATTCAATATAAATGGTCTAATCAACTCAACTAAAAAAATCACAGATTGTCATACTGAATTAAAAAGGAAGACCTGACTATATGCTGGGTACAACTTTAAAATACATATTTTTTAAGAGAATGGAAAAGAATATTCTTATGCAAAAACAAATCATAAAAACTTGGGTGGAACTATATTAATATCATAAAAAGTAGATTTTTCAAACAAGGAATATTAAAGGATGAAGAGGGTCATTTTGTAATAATAAAGGTATCAAGGTATCATGGGGACATAATAGTCTTTAGTATGTATGCACCTACTAATAGGGATTCAAAATATATGAAGCTGATAGAACTGAAATCCACTAATGAAAATGATTTCAACACCCTGTCAGTAATTGATGGAATAAGTATAAAGAAAATCAGTGAGACTATACGAGCCTTGAATAACACTATCAACGAACTTTACCCATTTGATATTTATAAAATATACCACACAGTGATAACGAAACACATAGTCTTTCCAAGTGCAAACAGAATTTTAGCAAACTCTACCATATCCTGGGTCATAAAATAAGTCTCAATGAATTTTAAAAAACTGAAATTATGCAAAGTACATTCTCTGGCCAAAAAGGACAGTAAACTTAGAATTTGCAATACAAGCATAACGATAAGAATGTCTAAATATTTGGGAAATATTCTAAATAACCAATATATCAAAGAATAAAACACAAGAGTAATCTGAAAACATCGATTGAATAAAAATTAATAACACACCGGGTGTGGTGGTGCATGCCTGTAATCCCAGTGGCTCAGGAGGCTAAGGCAGGAGGGTTGCGAGTTCAAAGCCAGCCTCAGCAACTGCAAGATGCTAAGCAACTCAGTGAGACCCTGTCTCTAAATAAAATATAAAACAGGGCTGGGGATGTGGCTCAGTGGTCAAGTGCCCCTGGGTTCAATTCCTGCCCCCCCCCACCGCAAATTAATAACATATCAAAATTTGTAGACTTTAGCTAAAACAGTAATTAAAGAATAATTTCTAAGATTCAAATACTCATGCTAGAAAATAAAATCCTCAACATATCTGAGTTTCTACCTAAAGTAACTAAAGAGAAATTAATAAAAACTAAGTAGAAGAAAGCAATAAAGGCAGAAATCAATGAGACAACTGGTCATTGGTTAGATTTCTCTCTCTCTCTCTCTCTCTCTCCATACTCTCAGGCCTTCTTCAATGTGGTCTCTTCCACATAGGCTTCCTGACTAGAATGGAGGCCTCAGGGCAGCAGGGCTGTCATTAGCATCTCACCAAGGACATGGAGGCTGCATCATCTTGTATGATGCAGCCTTGGAATTCACAAACAGCTACTTCTGCCATGTTCTATTGGTTACAATCAAGTTACATGCTTGTCTAGATCCAAGGGGAGGGTGATTAGATACCTCCTCTTAATGGGTTAGCATTAAGGCTATAGAAAAAGATGTGGTAAACAAGGTACTATGTAGTAGATATCTTTGAAAAATGCAGTCTACTCTATAGATCTGCTTTGATGTAGAACATTATTTCCCTTTAACTTGAAAAATTACCTTCTAGGTTTGCTGTGGTACCAATTTTTGGTGAAAAAGTCTCTCAATTTCTGTTTATTTGAAAATACCTTTATTTTACTTTTAATTTTCGAAGAATATTTTCATTTGAACCTGGGGCCTCCCTCACAAATGCTAATAAGCAAGTGGTCTACCATAGAGCTACATCCTCAGCCTGGGATAACAGAGTTTTATTTGGGTTGATAGAATTCTTTTTTCCTTCTAGCACTTCAATGTTATCATTTTACTGCCTTCTAGTTTGCACTGTTTCTGATAGAAAGTTTGCAGTACTTCTTATATGCCTTTTTTCTTCAACAGATTTAAAATTTTCCTTTTATCATTTATTTAGCAACCTGACCAAAACATGCCTTCATGTGGCTTTCTTTGGTTTATCCTGCTGAAGACTTTAAAGCTTCTTGAATAATTAAGTTAAGACTTTTTCCTCAATCATGAAGGAATTTTCAACCAATCATGTTCATCTTATCTTTTAAATTATGGAATATACTATGTAAGGTTTTTTCAGAAGCTCTTATCTGAAAATTTCCTGTCACGGGTGAGTCTATGTAATTCTACGTAATAAGGATAAAAAGTCCACATTCTATATACAGAGGAAATTAAAAAATGAGTCTGGTTCCCCAATGATGATGTCACAGAGCAACTAACCAATAGAGCAACTGGTTACCTCTGAGAAAAATAAAACATTTTAAAAATCACTATCTAAAGTTTTTTATTTTCCAAACAGAAAGCATTTCTGACTGATCAATGCATACACCACTTGTACTGCAGACTAAAAAGAGTTTGCACATAAGATGTACTTAGTTTCAAAATAAAACTTCAAAGCAAAGTGATTGGGAACTACATTCTTTTGACTATCTTTGGACTTAACAGGTTTTAAATGGTGTCTATTAAATGCACCTCTGCCTTATATCCCTCTCTAGATTGCAAGCTTCCTTGTGGCCAGACAGCTCTTCCATACTAAATACAGGTCTAGGCATTGTTAGGCATTCAAATTAGCTTGTTGATATGCTCATTTCTAAATGTCCATAAAATATTTCTTTTTTCTATACAGTCTGATTCCATCAGGAACAAGGACACTAAAGACAAAACTCGCCCCCCCCTCACAAAAGCGAGTATGCAAGTAAGACAAAAAAGCAAAGGGGTGTTTCACTCTCTTACGTTCACATTCTCTGACATCCAGGTTGAACTGCTGTAATGCTCCCAAGGTGAGCTGCCTTACTTCAGCTTCCAGCAAAAGTTGCATCAAGGATGTAGCTAAATGCTTGCACGCTGACATACATGCTGTCTGAGCCACCTTTCCCTGAAATACAAGAATGTAAACCATAAAGTTAATGGATGAAAATGAAACTAAAAAAAAAAAAAATTAAAATCACTAATTTTTCAATTGGGAATTCCCCAGTTTCCATAAGGTTCTCCCCTTTATGATATCCTTACAGGCACACAACCTTGGAATTAAAGCATCCAGCAGCAGCATCAAAAATACTAGGTGCATTCCCATCAGTCATAGTAGCTATAATAGTTAGCTACAATACACAAAACCCAGCTATGGGGTCAAGAAGCTCTTCTTTTTTTAATTGACAGTACATAAACAATACTCAATATCATAAGTAAACTGAGAAATAATATTCCTCAGAGAATATATGAGAAAGTCCTCCAATAAAATCTTTAAAAAAGTTGCTCTGGGGTCGTAGCTCAGAGGTAGCACGCTTGCCTAGTACATGTGAGGCCCTGGGTTTGCTCCTCAGCACCACATAAAAAATAAATAAATGGGTAAAATAAAGGTATTGTGTCTAACTACAACTACAAATAAATATTTTTTAAAAATCTTGAAAAGTAGGGGTTAGGTTGTAGCTCATAGGCAAAGAACTTGCCTAGTATGTGTGAGGCACTGGGTTTGATTCTCAGCACCACATATAAATAAATAAAAAACAGTCCATCCACAACTAAAAAAATTTTTAAAAAATAAATGTTAACAATAGTTTATAATTTATATAGAAATCAGAATTTACTGCTTTATGATTTCTTACATATAAAAATGATAATTTAATATAGAACAATTCCTCCAAAATAATTAAAAGGATGAACTTATTTTCTTTCAAAATTGGATTTTAAAATTAATATTTGACTGTCTTCTTAAGACAGAATGATATGCCTTAAAAAGTTTGAGTTTTTAAATTAGTGAATTCTCCTTTTTTGAAATTATGAAATACTCAGTTATACAGAAATATGTAGAAAATCATATGATTGACACTTATGCATTCACTAACCATTACAAATGTAGGCTAAGTTCCTATGCAGTGTCTTTAATCATTTCCCTCCCTCTCCTTGGAGGTAACCATCCTATTAGATAACCTTTTTGTATGTTAAAAGTACTATCGTGACAGGTATATAAACAGAAAAAATATCCAATAATATTTTACACATTTTAAATCTTCCTATACTATCTTATGGTATGTCCTTCTGCAACTAGCTTATTCAATTCATTATTATGAAGGTGGAGATTTTGAATGTATTACATGTAGCTGTAGTTTATCCCTTTATTGTTCCATAACTTTCCTTCTTAGGAATCTATCACAATTATCCTGGCCATTCTTCTATTGCTGGAAATTTAGTTGTTTCTTCTTGGTTCCTTCACTTGTTCCTTCCTTCCTTCCTTCCTAGTTCCTTTCTTTTCATTCTGTTCTTCCATTTCCTTTCCTTTTTTTTCTCTTATAAACAAATCATAGACTTATAGAGGTGTAGTAAGAGATAATGAAAATTCCAGAGTCTGAATAAGTGTCCCTTTTATATGTTTTTTTCATGGACTTTACTGGGCCAGGGCCTTCACAAAAGTAGCAGGTTTTAAATGAAAAAAAAATTATATACACACACACAAATAAAACAATAATAAATCTTTTTATTTGCATCTTTTTATACATTTTGGATAATTCCTTTTTAATTTTTTTATTTATTTGTTCGAATTAGTTATACATGACATCAATATTCATTTTGATTCATAGTATACAAGTGGAACACAATTTTTCATTTATCTGGTTGTACACAAAGTAGAGTAATATCATTTGTGTCTTCATACATGTACCTAGGATAATGATGTCTATCTCATTCCACTGTCTTTCCTACCCCCATACCCCCTCCCTTCCCCTCCCTCCCCTTTGCCCTATCCAAAGCTCCTCCATTCCTCCCATGCTCCCCCTTCCCATTATGGATGATTCCTTTAGGGTTACTTTTCAAATCTGCCAGAGTTGAAGAAGAAGGCTGTCACTACTGTGATTCATAATGTAAATGCTTACACATGAAAAAGAATGTAAAAAGAAAACGGAATCCCAAATATCTAATTACAAATGGCTACATGTAATACATTCAATGATATGTTCTGTCTATGCTGTTTACAATATTTCTGAGAATATCACTTATTGCAAAATTCCCAGCACTTAGTACTACTATGAATTTTTCTAATTAACAAAGAGATTTTTTGTTTTATTACTTTGATTATTTTGTGCAGCTGAATATTTTCGATATTTATATTTGTCTAAAACGTGTAACAAAACTAACAATAATGATCTATTTTAACATAAATACTATAAAAATCTCTCATCTATATGATTCTGTTTGTATTTTCTGGTGATCTACATTTTACAAGAATTAAGGCTACAAGTGGAAATCCTTAAGTGGAGGAGCAGAGGCCATGTGGGAAATAGGCAATGGAAGCACCAAAAATCTTAAAAGAGTAAAGTCCCATTATAATAGACAGTCATGTTAAATGTCTTGCTTTCAATTAAACCCACTGAGGACTTGAGACAGGCACCTCTAATGAGCAATAAAGTTCAACACAGTTGTCAGATTAGGCCCAGGGTGAACTCTCAGGGGGACAGATCAAGATGTGAAACTAACTGTGATTTTTGACAATGAGAGTGAAGAAAGAGGTGAGACTGAAGCGGATGCACAGAGACAGCATGGTAGATTGGAAGCCAAAGAAAAGGGAAAGGACCTAACCATTTCTTGGGCATCACTCTATACCAGGTGTGCCTTTGACATGTTAAACCATTTCATTTAGTATAGTCCCTCAAGAATTAGTAGTATTTTTTCTTATATGTAAAGAAATTAGGATTCATCTTGAGAATTAAAAACAAAAAACCACATGCTTATTTGATATTTCTACTCAATCTCAAATCTGTGTTTTTCCACCAAACCATTACCTCAGGAAGTGATGTACTATACTACTATACTGTATCACTGTATTAGACTAGAATAGTTGGGCAAAAATAGTTTCAGAGAGTATCAGGAGGTTAAAAAGGTTATCCAAGAGAAAGCTTAGGCCCAAGCAAATAAGGTAGTAGTAGTTTAGAAGCCAACTCTTCTAAGTATCTGCTGGAGCATACTTTTTAAACTTGTAGTGTAACATCCTCATCCAGGCAAAAACAGACCAGCTTACGGGACCCAAAAAAACTGAACATGAAAAATCAAAGAGCTTAAAAACAAAACAAGACAAAACAAAACAAAAAACAGAAAAGCTATAGACTAAGATAGTATTTGCAAAATGCATTTCATTGGCCAAAATAGATTTCCAAGGAGAACTAAAACTGACCTAGTAAATTAAAGTAAGGTACCGCAGAGTCAAAAAGTCCCAAGTTTGAATTTTTATGTGTACCATGTGTTAGCTGTGTGATTTGCTTACATTATTTGACATTTCAGATTCAGTATTCATCTCAAAATATTAAATAGCTTACTAACTTGAACATTAACATGAAACAGACTTGATTTTCAAGACTATATCAATATAGATCAATCAACAGAATCAAAATGTACTTACATATGATCATATGTCTGGTTACTTTACCACATTGAGTTATTTAACTGCCTTCTAATCACTATCCATCCTTTCTCTCAGGCCCACTCTTTATTTTCAACAAAGCTTTAATTTCAGAAATATATTTTTTTCATTGTTATATATTTTTCTAATTCTAGAAGGCATTTTGGGCTTTGTTAATTCAAAGTTCACTCTTCCCCACATCTTTCCATTACCATGCTATCCCTGAACTTTCCAAGAAAGAATTAACCTAGACTCAAGTAATAACAACCAATCACCCAATGATAAAAAAATTGGCAGTTTCACCCTCTTCATTAAGTAATCCTAATATGAAGCAAAATCTAGAGAAAAATTTTTAACAAAGATATCAAGGACAAAGCAAGAATTTGAAACTAAGAAAACATATACTGACCAAATATTTCACAAAAGTGCCTTTTGGATACCTGTAGCAACAGTTTCAAATCAGTTCTGATCAAATAGAGGCTGTATCTTACAAAATTATGCTAGAACTAAGGCACAGACTGCACTAAAATAAACAGAATGTTAGAAAAGAGGGAAATGAAATAAGTATCATCATTGTAATACTTTAAAATATGAGAAACATGGGATACAGGAAGATTAGGGATATAGGTATGACAACTAGCTCTACAGGCAACATCATGCTGTCTCTACATGAATCTATAATATGTACTCCATGACAGTCAGTAAATATAAACTGCACAACCTGGAAGTCAAATGCCAAAGTACTTAAATAATTCACATTATTTATCAATCCAGTTACAATAACTTTTTGTAAGTTTTGGGAAGTACAGAGGAGTAAACCAGTAAGAAATTTGATTGTTAATTCAATAAGCTAGACATATTCCTATAGCAAGAACCAAAACTTGGTAGGAGTTAAGATTCTACTTTTTAAATTTGTTTTACTTTTCACTGTGCAGCTTTTTGGTAACCATATCAACTCACTGTCTTCAAAAATATACACCAGATTCATATTCCCTTATTTTAATTATCTCCTTTACCTCCTATTCTCTCCTTATGTACTATGCTACTTGTACCATGACATTATGTACTGAATGATGCTCTGCATTGTCATTTCAGGCATTTGCATTGCCTTTAAGAGCACATGGCTTGCTCTGGAGAGAAATGAAAATGAAATACAACATACCAACATTTATGGAATGCATAAAAAGCACTTCTAAGAGGGAGGCTTATAGCAAAAAAAAATGCCTACATCAACTAAGAACAAAGATCACAAATAAACAATAATATACTTCAAGGAAGTAGAAAAATAAGAACAAACTAAGCCCAAAATCAGCAGGAGGAAGGAAATAATAAAAGAGCAGAAATGAATGAAATAGAAACTAGAAACACAACAGAAAAAAATCAACAAAACAAAAATTTGTTTTTGAAAAGATAAAATCAACAAACCTTTAGCTAGATTAAGAAAGAGAGAAGATTCTGAGAAATGAAATCATAAATAAAAAAAAGACATTATAGCTGATACTACATAAATAGAAAGGATCATCAGAAACTTCTATTCACAATTAAATACCAAGAAATTGGATAACCCTGAAGAAACAGATGAATTCCCAGACATATATCACACCCAGAATGAATCATGAATTAATAAAAAATATGAATAGACCAATAATGGGTAAACTGAAATTAACAGTCAAAACCCTCCTACTAATGGCATTACTGGTGAACTCAACCAAACATTTAAAAAACAAACACCAATCCTTCTCCAACTTTTACAAAAACATAGAAGAGGTGGATTATTCCAAAAACTCATTTTCAAGGTCATCATTATCATGATACCAAAGCCAAGCAAGGACACTGCAAAAAAAGAAAATTGCAAACCATATACCCATAAACGTAGATACAAAAAATCCTCAATAGAATTCTACCAAACCAAATTCATAACTGATGTAGAAAATGTTATTTTCTATATGACCACAAAAGCACAGGCAACAAAACTAAAAATATACAAATGGGTTTATATCAAACTACAAAGCTTCTGCACAACAAAGGACGCAGTATAGTGAAGAGAAAACCTGTAGAGTGGGGTAATATATTTTCAAAACATACATCAACAAGGAGTTAATATCTACCATGTGTTAGGAACTAATACAACTCATTATCAGGAGAAAACACATAACCCAATTAAAAATTGGGCAAAGGACCTGAAGAAAAACTCTCAAAAGACAACATACAACATACAGGCATATGAAAAACTACATTAATCATCAAAGAAATGCAAAATAAAACAATAATGATATATCATTCTCATACCTGTTAGAATGGCTACTATAAAAAAGATGAAAGATAACAAGTGTTGGCAAGGGTGTGGGAACAGGGAATACTTGTATTGTGAGGGTAGAAATATAAATTAGTATAGCCATTACAGAAGGCAGAATGGAGATACCTGAAAAATTAAAAACAGAACTACCATATTATCCAGTAATCCCATTACTGAGTGTATATCCAGAGGAAATGAGATTGGTATGTTAAAGAAATATCTGCAATCTCCTGCAGCTTTATTCACAATAGTTAAGATATGGAACCAACCTACATGCCCATTTATGAATGTCTGCATAAAGAAAATGTGGTATGTATGGAATACTATTCAGCCTTAAACTGAATACTTGAAAATTGTTAGGAGAGTACTTTAAAGTGTTTTAACCATAAAAGTGATAAGTATGTAAAGTAATGCATAAGTTAAATTGATTATTTCATTTATTTAGTCATTCATCCCATGATACTTATATATATCAAGAGAGATTGCACACTATAAATACATACAGCCTGTATTTGTCAATTAAAATAAGATTGAACAAACTTATGCTACTTACAATAAAGGGATGATTCTCACAACATGATTTTGAGCCCTAAAAGCCAGATGTAAAATCACATGTACTGTATACTTCCATTTGTATAAAGTTTGAAAACAGGAATAAATAACCATCCTGAAGACATGTTATGTTCCTGCTTAAAAACCCTTCCATGCCTTGGGGGATATGAGGACTTTTCTAATAGTCTCTGGATGCTGCTTACACAGAATGCTCCAGTTGGGAAAAGGTATTCAGCTTCATAGTTATATTCATATGTTATACTTCATTAAAAAGCTGACTTGCTAAAATAAAAAGTACATGATTTGCAAGGAAAGAGACTCTGACTTCTTTGTCATAGGTAAACCTAAATGAAGTATAGTTTAAGACTGCACAAAGTAAGTATGCAACTGGTAACTAACTTTATCTCTTGGGGATAACATCCTCTTCTGAAAAAAGAAAGATATCATACACTGTTACTTAGCCTAAAACAAAATTAAACACAATTATGATAAATGTGTAGAGATCTTACAAACTCCTTTGAAGAAATACAGAGAGACTAGTATTCATTTCTTTCAATTACTAAGTACTTCAATTACACACATACCAAGTGCTATATCCTAATATTCAGAAGCAAGTGAGTAGAGGTGAAAAGCCTGGAGCAAGTACTGCCCTCCTCAATACCTCTACCAGCAACACCACAGAGGTTACTTACATTTACTGAGCACTGACCATGAGTCAGATTTTTCTTTTTTTTTTTCTTTTTTTCCTTAGGGCTGGGGATTGAATCCAGGACCTCACATATAAGAGGCAAGCACTTTACTACTGAGCTACAGCCCCAGTCCTATGGCAGATTTTTTTGAAAATGTTATCTCATATGATTCTTACAAGAACCCCCTAAGGTATTTAATCCTTAATTTACAGATAAAGACAGAGAGGCTAAGTAATTTGAATATATCCTGTACATGATGGGGCTAGAATATGAATCCAGCCTGTCAGACTCCAAAGACTCTTTAATCTTTTGATCCTGCCTATAAATAAAGGCCTTGTGATAGCTGCTATTATCTTTTGGTTGCTCTGTGATTTGGGGTAAAGGAATGGAGAGGACAGGAAGATAAAAAAAATCAGTCAAATCCGAAAGGCCAAGATGTTGAGTAAGAATTTTCCTCCCTTCCCTGATCTGAGCAGGCAACAAAAGAATGCTGAATCCATAGCAAATTCTTAGACTGGACTCCAACCACAGCGATTCCAGGTTCCCGATCATCAAAGATCTTACATAAATGACTTCTAGTGGCCAACCAAAAATTTTTCTTCCCGTGGATGATCTTAGGAAATTTGGAAGAAATTATATGGAAAGAAAGGTGAGGAGGTATTTTACACCAGCTTCCCCTTCAAAAAAATCATATCTATAATGCCTTTATTTACTTCCCAGTGTTTACTCAGCGGCTTTTTAATCTCACATCAACTTTCTCTTTATAAATCTCTTTATAAATCCCTTGTTTAAATTTTGGTATGTCCAACTTTATCTTCGTATAATTACTCAAAGATTTTTTTTCACTGTGAAATAAAGAGCAATTCAGACAAAAATAGATCAAGCAAGACAAGTGAGAACCATTCAGAGAGAAGGTGACGTTACCCTTTCACTTATGAACCAGTAGCTGTAAAATAACTCTTCTTGTCATGACTCTATTTCCTAATGCTCTAACCTTACCTCTACATAGACACTTCTTTTATTAGGGATCCTTGCCTTAGTCCTGCCTGGCCATGGAACTTGATTGTTGGATCGCTCCTATAATTTATCTTTCTCTATTGAACAACGAAGCTCTTTTATTCTCTTTTTCTTAATATCCATTAGCTATGGATGAAGCTATTTCATTACCACAGCAATGAGACTTTTGCTTATGTTGAATGGATGTTCAATGCATAACATTCTGAAGATCAAGTTGTTGTATGTGTTTGTGTTATCTGGGACTCATGTCTGGAACTTTGGTTCCCATGTGATGAAAAAAATCCCATGGCAAGATTTTAATCCACCCTTATACCTAAATCACCTTTAAAATTACCTTCTCAAGTAGATTCTTCCACAGCTAAATCCACATCTTGGGAAGCATTATAATTCTTTTTAAAAAGAACATTCTTAAGTTCAATTAGACAATCTGTAAAAATATATGCTCGTTAAAGAGAATGTACAAATCCCGATTCTACACACATATGCATAAGTGCACACAGACACATACGCACATATTTCCTAACAGGTAAAGTAAAAGAAGCCCAAAGATGATTGAAATACCATGGGAAAGATATGAGATATTATTTGAAGACATGAGTAGAGCCTATAATAAAATGGTGGCCTCTCAGTAAAAATAAATAAATAAATTTCTTTTCCTTAATAAGAAATAAGCAAAAAGAAAAACAAAAGAAAAAATGAAGGAAAACAATCTGTATCTAATTTGTCATGAAGTAAAAGAGAGCTGGAAATATATACTCAGAATGAAAGAGTCAGAGGACATAAAAAGCTGGTTCTGAGATTTTCCCAGTTTTTTTCATTTTCTTATTCTCAGTCACTTTTCAAGAAACACAAGAAATCCTTTTGAAAACACTTGTTGCTATGGATGATTTTACTGAAGGGTAAATACAGATAGTAAATGTGCAAATCTTTTGTACAACTCAATGCCTTATATGTATATAAAAAACTATGAAATTGCACTTCAGATTGAGAAAATTCCTGAGTTCCTCATGCCCTACCTATACATTGAGAAAACATCTTTCCTAACTTAGAGACCCATAGATTAGTTTTGTCTGTTCATCAATGTCATATACAAGGAATTCGACAGACTTCTTCTGGGCATGTACCCAAAGAAAGTGAAAATCACCACCTCCTAAAACTATCTGCACTACCATGTTCACTGGAGCATTATTCATAATAGCCAAGATATGGAAACAAACTAAGTGGTCATCAATAGATGAACAAATAAAGAAACTATGGTATATAATACAACAGAACAGGCAGTCCCCAAATAAACCAAGACCTTTCTGTTTGCCACAATATGAATAATATTGGATGATGATATACAATGTAAGTAAGACAGGCACAAAAAGAAAAATATTACATGATCTCACTTGCATATGAAGATTTAAAAAAAAAGAAAATTCAAATATATCAAAATTGAGAACAAAATAGTATTTATCAAGGATGGAGAGATGAGGGGATGATAAGGAAATGGGAGATATGAGTCATAGGATACAAAATAACAGATTTGTAGAATGAACATAGTCTAATGCACATCTTGAGGATATAGGTCATAAATTTGTATTGTATATGAGATTCATAATAAATGAGTAAATTTTTAGCTGGTTCTTATAACATATACAGAAATGAGTAACTATGTGAGGTTAGGGATATGTTGATTTTCTTTACTTCAGTAACTTTTTACTGTCCATATATATCCCATAACATCAGGTTATATACCTTAAATGTATACAAAAACATTTGTGGCTTAGGAGGCTGAGGCAGGAGAATTGCAGGCTCAAAGTCAGCTTCAGCAACTTAGCAAGGCCAACTTAGTGAGACCCTGTCTCTAAACAAAAAAAAGGACTGGGGATGTGGCTCAGAGGTTTAGCGCTCCTAGGTTCAATCCCTAGTTACCCACCCCCTGCTAAAAAAGAAATCCTAGTAATGATATCATTTGTGCCTGGCTTCTTTTCTCAACTAATGTTTTCGAGATTCATTCATTCATGTTGTTACATGTATTCATAATCTGTCTCCTCTTCCTGCAGAGGGCTACACATAAATCACAATTTGTTTATTCAGTTTTCTATTGATAGGCATTTGAATTATTCCCATTTACAGATAAAGTTTTTTGTTTTTCGCTTTTTTGATACTGAGGATTAAACTCAGGGGCATTTAACACTGAGGCATATCAGCAGCTCTTTTCTAGGACCTCACTGAGTTTCTTAGGGTCTCACTAAGTTGCTGAGGCTGGCTTTGAATTTGCGATCCTCTTGACTCAGCCTCCCAAGCACCAGGATTATAGGCATTATACACCATTGTGCCCAGCATACAGATGAAGTCTTTAAGTGGAAACACCCACACAAATACCCACAGCAATTGTTAATTTGATGAAATACAATCTATCAACTTTTTTCTTATGGCCAATGCTGTTTGTAATTTACCTAAGAAATCTTTGCCTATCTCAAAATCATGAAGAGGTTCTATTCCATTTTTTTTAGTAGACTTATTGTATTAACTTTCACATTTAGCTCTATACTCCATCTCAATTTATAGCATAGGGCAGATGTTGAGATTAACTTTATTTTCAATTCAAATACTGGTTTCCTGGATCACTTCTATTGAAAACACTTTTTCCTACTGATTGAACTATATGGCACCTTTGTTGAAAAGTTACCACATGCATTTGGGACTGTTCTGAGACTATCTATTCTGTTCCATTGATCATTTTACTTAAGCTAATGCCAATATTTCACTATAATAATTGTTAAAGTTTTATAGTAAGCATAGAAACTGGGCAGCACAAAGTCCTCCAATTTTATTCTTCTTAAGATTCACGATAAGTCTTAGTTACGTTAGGCCCTTTGAAATTTTATATAAATCTTAAAATCAGCTTATAATATCTACAGAGAAATCAGCTGGCATTTTCACTGTGAAATATCAGTATTTCTCAGCTAAGTTTCTTTGAAAGAGGAATTGAGCATTTTTCAGAATGACTTACAGAAAATAATTAATAATTAATAACTATTTTATCATTTCCCTCAAGGTTGGTACATAACTGGTATTATTCTGCATTCATAGGAGAAATGTTAAGTCATCTATAGTGAATGCTATAGAGGATTAGGGCTTAATTCTTATTAAGAAGCCTGGTGGAGAAGAGCTACTATAGTTACATTTTCTGAGACTTACACATTTTGACAATATCAAGTCCACTGAACCAGAAATTGTTCTTCATTTAAGTCTTTTCTAATTTCTCTTGGTAATATTTTGTTTATAAATATTTTATTTATATATTTTATTTACTATAAAATATTTCCATATTGTGATGTTATTCTTAATTATTTCCAGTTTAAATGTTCATTATTCATATAGAGAAATGGAATTGATTTTACATAGTGATCTCCATCCTGTGACTTTGCTAAACCATTAGTACTTGTATGTGTGTGTGTGTGTGTGTGTGTGTGTGTGTTGCATGTGGTGGAGGTATCTATCTATAATTTTTTTAATAGTGATCAAATTTTATTGTTATATTGTGCACTTATGCAAATATGTAACAACAAATCCTACCATTATGTTCAAGTTTTATACACCAATAAAAATATGGAAAAATAAAATTTATGGAAGAAGATGCCTAGGTTATATAAAAATACTATGTATTGTACACAAGTGGCCTGATCATCCATAAATTTTATTGTCTCTAGAGGTTCTTGGATCTAATTCTCCCACACATACCTGGGATGATTATAATAACCTACTTTTTGTCTTTTTACAGTTTATGACTAAAACCGATTTTATCTGATATAATTATTATTACTCTTGTTCTGTTTTGGTTTATAAAATGCTCAGAATACCATTTTCTATCCCTTCCCTTTCTTTTTATTTTTAATTTTTTTATTATTAGTTGTTCAAAACATTACAAAGCTCTTGACATATCATATTTCATACATTTGATTCAAGAGGATTATGAACTCCCATTTTTACCCTGTATACATATTGCAGAATCACATCGGTTACACATCCACTTTTTAACATACTGCCATACTAGTGTATGTTGTATTCTGCTGCCCTTCCTATCCTCTAATATCCCCCCTCCCCTCCCCTCCCCTGCCCTCCCATCTTCTCTCTCTACCCCATCTACTGTAATTAATTTCTCTCTCTTGTGTTTTTTCCCGTTTCCCCTCACCTCCTCTTATATGTAATTTTGTATAACAATGAGGGTCTCCTTCCTTTACCATGCAATTTCCCTTCTCTCTCCCTTTCCCTCCCCCCTCTCATCCCTGTTTAATGGTGATCTTCTTCTCATGCTCTTCCTCCCTGCTCTGTTCTTAGATGCTCTCCTTATATCAAAGATGACATTTGGCATTGGTTTTTTAGGGATTGGCTAGCTTCACTTAGCATAATCTGCTCTAGTGCCATCCATTTCCCTGCAAATGCCATGATTTTGTCATTTTTTAGTGCTGACTAGTACTCTATTGTGTATAAATGCCACATTTTTTAATCCATTCATCGATTGAAGGGCATCTAGGTTGGTTCCACAGTCTAGCTATTGTGAATTGTGCTGCTATGAACATCGTTGTAGCAGTAACCCTATAGTATGCTCTTTTAAGGTCTTTAGGGAATAGTCCAAGTAGGTGAATATCTGGGTTAAGTGGTGGTTCCATTCCCAGCTTTCCAAGGAATCTCCATACTGCTTTCCAAATTGGCTGCACCAATTTGCAGTCCCACCAGCAATGTACAAGTGTACCCTTTTCCCCACATCCTCACCAGCACTTGTTGTTGTTTGACTTCGTAATGGCTGCCAATCTTACTGGAGTGAGATGGTTATCTTAGGGTGGTTTTGATTTGCAGTTCTCTGACTGCTAGAGATGGTGAGCATTTTTTCATGTACTTGTTGATTGATTATATGTCCTCCTCTGAGAAGTGTCTGTTCAGGTCCTTGGCCCATTTGTTGATTGGGTCATTTGTTATCTTATTGTTTAACTTTTTTAGTTCTTTGTATACTCTGGATATTAGGGCTCTATCTGAAGTGTGAGGAGTAAAAATTTGTTCCCATGATGTAGGCTCCCTATTTACCTCTCTTATTGTTTCTTTTGCTGAGAAAAACCTTTTTAGTTTAAGTAAGTCCCATTTGTTGATTCTTATTATTAACTCTTGTGCTATGGGTGTCCTATTAAGGAATTTGGAGCCTGACCCCACAATATGTAGATCAGAGCCAACTTTTTCTTCTATCAGACGCAGAGTCTCTAATTTGATATCAAGCTCCTTGATCCATTTTGAGTTAACTTTTGTGCATGGCGAGAGAAGGGGATTCAGTTTCATTTTGTTGCATATGGATTTCCAGTTTTCCCAGCACCATTTGTTGAAGATGCTATCCTTCCTCCATTGCATGCTTTTAGCCCCTTTATCAAATATAAGATAGTTGTAACTTTGTGGATTAGTCTCTGTGTCCTCTATTCTGTACCATTGGTCCACCCTCCTGTTTTGGTACCAGTACCATGCTGTTTTTGTTACTATTGCTCTGTAGTATAGTTTGAAATCTGGTATCCCTATATCACCTGATTCACACTTCATGGTTAGAGTTGATTTTGCTATTCTGGGTCTTTTATTTTTCCATATGAATTTCATGATTGCTTTCTCTATTTCTACAAGAAATGCCGTTGGGATTTTGATTGGCATTGCATTAAACCTATAGAGAACTTTTGGTAATATCGCCATTTTGATGATGTTAGTTCTACCTATCCATGAACAGGGTATATTTTTCCATCTTCTAAGATCTTCTTCTATTTCTCTCTTTAGGGTTCTGTAGTTTTCATTGTATAAATCTTTCACCTCTTTTGTTAGGTTGATTCCCAAGTATTTTATTTTTTTTTTATTTATTTTTTTTTTTAATTTTTTATTGTTGGCTGTTCAAAACATTACATAGTTCTTGATATATCATATTTCACAATTTGATTCAAGTGGGTTATGAGCTCCCATTTTTACCCCATATACAGATTGCAGAATCACATCAGTTACACATCCATTGATTTACATATTGCCATACTAGTGTCTGTTGTATTCTGCTGTCTTTCCTATCCTCTACTATCCCCCCTCCCCTCCCCTCCCCTCCCCTCCCCTCCCCTCTTCTCTCTCTGCCCCCTTTACTGACATTCGTTTGTCCCCCTTGTATTATTTTTCCCCTTCCCCTCACTTCCTCTTGTATGTACTTTTGTATAACTCTGAGGGTCTCCTTCCATTTCCATGCATTTTCCCTTCTCTCTCCCTTTCCCTCCCACCTCTCATCCCTGTTTAATGTTAATCTTCTTCTCATGCTCTTCGACCCTACTCTGTTCTTAGTTACTCTCCTTATATCAAAGAAGACATTTGACATTTGTTTTTTAGGGATTGGCTAGCTTCACTTAGCATAATCTGCTCTAATGCCATCCATTTCCCTGTAAATTCTATGATTTTGCCAAGTATTTTATTTTTTTTGAGGATATTGTGAATGGGGTGTTTTTCCTCATTTCCATTTCAGAAGTTTTATCGCTGATATACAGCAATGCCTTTGATTTATGCGTGTTGATTTTATATCCTGCCAATTTGCTGAATTCATTTATTAGTTCTAGTACTTTCTTTGTAGATCCTTTTGGGTCTTCTAGGTATAGAATCATGTCACCGCAAATAGTGATAATTTAAGTTTTTCTTTTCCTATTTTTATGCTTTTAATTTCTTTCGTCTGTCTAATTGCTCTGGCCAGTATTTCGAGAACTATATTGAATAGAAGTGGTGAGAGAGGGCATCCCTGTCTTGGTCCAGATTTTAGAGGGAATGCCTTCAATTTTTCTCCATTGAGAATGATGCTAGCCTGAGGCTTAGCATAGATAGCTTTTACAATGTTGAGGTAAATTCCTGTTATCCCTAGTTTTTCTAGTGTTTTGAACATAAAGGGATGCTGTGCTTTGTCCAATGCTTTTTCTGCGTCTATCGAGATGATCATATGGTTCTTATCTTTAAGTCTATTGATGTGCTGAATAACATATATTGATTTCCATATATTGAACCAGCCTTGCATCCCAGGGATGAATCCTACTTGATCATGGTGCACAATTTTTTTGATGTGTTTTTGTATCCGATTCACCAGAATTTTATTGAGGATTTTTGCATCTTGGTTCATTAGAGATATTGGTCTGTAGTTTTCTTTCTTTGAGGTGTCTTTGTCTGGTTTCGGAATCAGGGTGATATTGGCCTCACAGAATGAATTTGGAAGAGCTCCCTGTTTTTCTATTTCCTGAAATAACTTGAAAAGTATTGGTATTAATTCTTCTTTAAAGGTTTTGTAAAACTCCACTGTATACCCATCAGGTCCTGGGCTTTTTTGGTTGGTAGTCTTTTGATGGCTTCTTCTATTTCATCCATTGATATCGGTCTGTTCAAATTGTGTGTATCCTCCTGACTCAGTCTGGGCAAATAATATGACTTAAGAAATTTATTGATGTATTCACTATCTTCTATTTTATTGGAATATAGGGTTTCAAAATAATTTCTAATTGTCTTCTGTATTTCTGTAGCATCTGTTGTGATATTGCCTTTTTCATCCCGTATGTTAGTAATTTGAGTTCTCTCTCTTCTTCTCTTCATTAGCATGGCTAAGGGTCTGTCAATCTTATTTATTTATTCAAAGAACCAACTTTTAGTTTTGTCAATTTTTTCAATAGTTTCTTGTGTTTCAATTTTGTTGATTTCCTTTCTGATTTTAATTATTTCTTGCCTTCTGCTACATTTGCTGTTGTTTTGCTCTTCCTTTTCTAGGGCTTCGAGATGAAGTGTGAGCTCATCTATTTGTTGGTTTTTTCTTTTTTTGAGGAATAACATCCAGGCAATGAATTTCCCTCTTAAAACTGCTTTCATTGTGTCCCATAGATTCTGATATGTTGTGTCTGTATTTTCATTTATCTCTAAGAATTTTTTGATTTCCTCCTTTATATCTTCTGTAACCCATTGAGCATTCAGTAACATATTGTTCATTTTCCATGTGATGTAGGATTTTTCCTTCCTTCTTTTATCATTGATTTCCAGTCTCATTCCATTATGATCAGATAAAATGCATGGTATTATCTCCACACCTTTATATTTACTGAGGGTTGCCCTATGGCATAATATATGGTCTATTTTTGAGAAGGATCCATGTGCTACTGAGAAAAAAGTATATCCACTTAATGATGGTTGATATATTCTATATATGTCAGTTAAGTCTAGGTTATTGATTGTGATATTGAGTTCTATAGTTTCTTTATTCAACTTTTGTTTGGAGGATCTGTCCAATGGTGAGAGAGGTGTGTTGAAGTCACCCATAATTATTGTGTTGTGGTCTATTTGATTCTTGAACTTGAGGAGAGTTTGTTTTATGAATGTCGCATCACCATTATTTGGTGCATAAATATTGATAATTGTTATGTCTTGTTGGTGAATGGTTCCTTTTAACAGTATATAATGTCCTTCCTTATCCCTTTTGATTAACTTAGTCTTGATGTAGATTTTATTCTATATGAGGATGGCCACCCCTGCTTGCTTCCTAAGACTGTGTGCGTGGTATGATTTTCCCCAACCTTTCACCTTCAGGCTGTGTATGTCTTTTCCAATCAGATGTGTCTCCCGGAGGCAGCATATTGTTGGATTTGTTTTTTTAATCCATGTTATCAGCCTATGTCGCTTTATTGGTGAGTTTAAGCCATTAACGTTTAGAGTTACTATTGATATATGGTTTGTAATCCCAGCAATGTTTGATTATTTATCTTTTTTTTTTTAATTTGGTTTGTTTCTCCATGATTACTTTCCCCCCAACCCTCGCTTTACTGAGGTACTTCCCACTGTTGGTTTTGGTTATTGTTTTTCATTTCTTCCTCATGTAGTGTTTTGCTTAAGATGCTTTGCAATGCTGGTTTTCTGGCTGCAAATTCTTTTAACTTTTGTTTATCATGAAAGATTTTTATCTTGTTGTCGAACCTGAAGGTTAATTTTGCTGGATACAAAATTCTTAGTTGGCATCCATTGTCTTTCAGTGTTTGAAATGTGTTGTTGCAGGATCTTCTCGCTTTCAGCGTCTGTGATGAAAAATCCGCCATTAACCTTATTCGTTTACCCCTGAATATAATCTGCCTCCTTTCTCTTGTAGCTTTTAATATTTTCTCTTTGTTCTGTATATTGGATATCTTCATAACAATGTGTTTTGGGATTGGTCTACTGTGATTTTGTATGCTCAGTGCCCTGTATGCATCTAAAATTTGTACATCTGTTTCCTTTTTCATATCTGGAAAGTTTTCTATAATTATTTCATTCAACAGATTGCTCATTCCCTTGGTTTGAACCTCTATACCTTCCTCTATCCCGATGACTCTTAAGTTTGGTTTTTTTATGTTATCCCATATCTCTTGGATGTTTTTCTCGTGATTTTTTACCAGCCTTTCTGAGTTAGCTAGACTCTTTTCAAGATGACATATTTTTTCTTCATTATCTGACGTTCTGGCTTCTACTTGCTCCACTCTGTTAGTGATACTCTCATTTGAGTTTTTAATTTGGTTTATAGTTTTCTTGATTTCTAGGATTATTGTTTGATTTTTTTTATAATCTCTATCTCCTGAAAAAGAGGCTTATTTGCTTCTTTTATCTGTTTATGTAATTCATTTTCAATGTGTTCTTTCATTGTTTGAATTTGCTGTCTCATGTCCTTTTAAGATTCCATTCGATCTGTCTAAGGTATTCCTTGAGTTCTTTATTTGATCATTTTTCTGATGCCTCGAGGTCCTCCTATATATTTAGGCTGTCCTGCATTGTTTGTACTCCTTTTCTTCCTTGCTTTTTCATGCTGCTCATGTTACTTCTTGTTCTGTTTGACTGCTGAGTTACTGTTTATTCCTATAAATTTATTTGGTTTTGTATGTCTCTGGGGTCTCTCTTTCATGATGGGAGACTATGACTAGAGATGATGAGTTTTGTTGCAGTTTAATGCAGATTCATTCGTTTCCTAAACTGTGTACGGTTTCTGATGGCATATAGTGGTCTGCAGTTTGGTCTTGGGACTTATATTTAGGTCGAATGATGTGATGGGATTGAGGTTGGTATCTCTTGGCAACCTTGGAAGGTTGCTCTACTGACAAGGGATATTAACAGGAGAATGGTCTGGAGTATTTGGGGGTAGCTAGGGACTTGGTAGCACTATATAATGCCTCGGAACATTTACCTATACATATTTAGTAAATTACACATAAACAGCATTGTGATGCTTGGGAGGAAAGGTATTAGAAGGGGAGGGAAGAAGTCACTAAGGAGAATGAGAGTAAACAGTTAGAATTCAAGGAAAGGGGAATAAGGAAATTGAAAAGAAATGAAAAGACAGAAGAAAAAATAGAAAATTTAAAAAAAGAAAAAATTTTTAAAAAATAAAAAATAAAAAAAAAACAAATAGAAAAAAAAATTTTTTAAATGCAGTCTTAGAGTTTGACTAACTTCTCTTCCAGTAGGTGGAGCTGTGCCCACCGGTCCAAGCTTCTCCTCTCAATACGCAGGAACCACTGTGAAGCAGCTCCTCCTCCCCGACTGGGCGGGTCTCCAATCCTGAGTGCCTAGGGCCTTTTCTTGTGTCTAGTCACTTCCCCACTTTTCCTCCAGCCAGGCCCCGCTCACTGGTGAAGCTCACCACAATACTGGCTACACACCAGGTCTACTGCTCCCGGGAGCCCTATTTTCTTGAACGACTTGGCATACTCTCCCTGCTTGCCATTCCCTCAGACCCTAAGGTTGTGGAGCATGGGGCTGAGAACCCTCAGTGTATTTTGCCTGCCCTCCGGTAGCCACACCCCTGGTAACTGGTGCAAGAGACCTCAGTTGTCAGCACTGGTGGGAGCGGTAGCCGGGGGTCCTGCCCTGTGGGTCCCGCGCCGCTCCTGATTCCTTTGGTCTGACTATCGAGCTCACGGGAGAGCTGGGAGGGGAACTTGAGGTTTCTCCGCTGTGTGGAGAGGGAAGGCTAGGGGGTTACACACCTGCCGCCACCGGTTTCAATGAAGTTATTTCCTCCGCCGCATTCTGGTAATGTCAGGTCTCTGCCATGGTGATATCCAATGCGAATGGCGACAGTTCATTCCCTTTGCCGGGTGTCCGATGCAACGGGTGGGTCCTGACCGGCTCTCCCAAGGCCCGTCTCAATCCTGTGGCCACTGCCTATGAAGGCTCGGTTGGTATTAACCTCCACAGGTTCACGGAGGAGCCGACAAGTTGTTTCAGCGGGAGCGTTTAGCGCTGAGTCACAGCGGTTTGTCTGCAAGACGCAGGCGAACGGGAGCCTGAATTCAGCTGCTCTGGGCTCCGTGTGTGTTCTGAGGGGCGCAGACTGTTCGCACCAGATCCATGTCAGCTCAGCATTGCCTAGTGATCCTGAGCAAACAGCATTTAGGCGGTTTAAGACTCCCTTTACCCGCGCAGCTGAAGAGGTCAGAGACTTGATCTCTCCGCACCCGCCGCCATGTTGGATCTCTATCTATAATTTTTGACACATTTTCAACATAGATCATGTTGTCTTTACAAAAATAAAGAAAAAATAAAGAAATTTGAATTCTTTCCTTCCATTTCTATTAGCTTTTTTTTTAAAATTTATTTTACTTGCTTCACTACACTAGTGGGCTCTATAGGATGTTGAACTAGAGTGGTGAGAGCAGATATATTTGTCTTTTTCCTGATCACAGGGGTAAAACAGTCTTTCCATTAAAATATTAACTTTAAGTTTTTCATAGATACCTTTGATTAACTTGAAAAATTTTAATTTTTGCTTTGTAGGTTATTTTCATGAAATGTTCAATGCTTCTAAATGCTTTCTCTGAATCTATGGAGATCATCATATGAATACACACACACACACACACACAGAAACACACACAGGCCACTTTTATGCAGAGACTGGAATCATCTTGTTTCTATAATTACTTTAGGTCAGTACTAAGGCTACTTTAGAGCCATGATTAGCCACATTCTTCTGGTGCCTCTAGTGAATAATTTGGGAGTTCAGCTTGGTCTTACAGGATGGAATTTGAATATCTCTCTGCCTTGTGTGAGTTCTGGTGATTGTACTCAGCTTCTGAACACTGGAAGTTCCTTTATTTTTTCATGACCTTATGGATTTTTCACAGGTTACTATTCAACCAAAACCTCAAGGGATCCAATGAAGATTTCTCCTGTTATTTCTTAGAATAACTTTCTCACTCCAAACTACTTCCTTGAAAACTGTAGTTTCTTCTCCAACCTCCAGTCTTTGCCTTCTGTTGGACTTGGCCTTGGTTCTCCCCTTCCTGTACAGCAATTTGCAAAGCACCTGTAAGAGACTGCTAGGGTTACACTTCTTTTGTTTCTTTCTCTAGGATCGCTGTACTGTACTGCCTACTGTTCAATATCTGAAAACAGTTATTTCTTTTTTCTATTATTACATATATTTGTGGTTGAGATTAAGTCTGGTAATGTTATTGTTATCATAGCCAGAAGGAGGCATCTCATCTTTTTTCAAAACACATTTTTGCTAGTTACCTAACTATACCAATGTAGTCTTGTCTTTTCTTAATTAAAAAGTTTCATTCTATTGTCCTCTGGCCTCCATCATTTTTATGAGGCATCATCCATCATTCTTACTGTTTTCCCCATGAATGTGTCTTTGTTCATTAGCTGCTTTTAAGATTTCTTTTTCCTTATACTTAATAACAGCAATCTGGTCATTATGTATCTTGACATAGTTTTCTTTTAATTTATTCTCCACTGGCTCATGGAGCTTCCAGGATCTATGAAGTAATGCATTTCTTCAGATATGAAAAAAAATTAAGCATTACTCCTTTAAGTACTGCTTTTGTACCATTCTCTTTCTCTTCTTTCCTTCATGGATGCCAGGAACAGAAGTTCCCAACTGTCAATTAAAATGTTGATCCACTTAACAATTTATTATGGTGTCATAGAAATATGCATTCAGTAGAAACTGTACCTTGAATTCTAAACTTTTCCAGAGCTAGTGATATATATGATATGATATTCTTCTGTGAAGTTGGGCAGCACCAGGAGGTCACAGCTCCCTGTCAGTCATGTGATCATAAGAGTAAATGACTGCTACCCTACAATGAACTGTGGTGTTTCATAAGTTAGCTATATTATGCATTTTCAACTTGCAATATTTTTAACTTATTATAGGTTTATTAGGATGAAAGCCCACTCGAAGTTGAAGAGTATTTGTACATACACATTTTAGATCTTTCAATTGTATTTCATCTATCTCTTATGCTCCTGTCTGTTCTTAAAATTAAATGCTTCTTTTCTTTTTTTCTTTCAGTGTGCTTCAGGTTGGGTGTTTTCTATAGTACTGAACTTCAGTTTGCCAATCTTGAATTATGGTTTGTTGAGTCTGCTATTAAACCTACTTAACACTCTTTTTAAAAATTTCATGCACTAAGTCATTAATCACAGATTTTGTATTCAGCTCTTGTAGAATACATATTTGACTCTTAATTTCTATTCAAATAATTCATCTTTTTTTCTGCATATCCATTCTTTCCTCTCTTTTATTTAACATATTAATCAAAGCTATTTTGAAGGTTTTGCTAACATTGATATTTGGATCATCTTATGATCTGCTTCTGTTGACTATTTGACTTTTGATTATAGATCAGTTTTTTATGCTTATTAGAATATTAGAAAATTTTGTTTTGTATGCCATGCATTGTAGACAAGATGCTACAGATTCCAGGCATGGTGGCACATGCCTGTAATCCCAGTGGCTCTAGGGGCTGAGACAGGAGGATCACGAGTTCAAAGATAGCCTCATCAAGGGTGAGGTGCTAAGCAATTCAATGAGACCCTGTTTCTAAATAAAATACAAAATAAGGGGCTGGGGTTGTGGCTCAGTAGTAGAGTGCTCGCCTAGCATGCACGAGGCACTGGGTTTGGTCTTCAGAACCACATAAATGTAAAATAAAGATATTGTGTCCATCTAAAACTAAAAAAAATAAATATTTAAAATAATTCAAAATAGGGGTGGGGATGTGACTCAGTAGCCAAGTGCCCCTGAGTTCAATCCCTGATAACCCCCCCCCCCCAAAAAAAAAAGATGCCATAGAGGCTCTAGGTTAACCAATTAGCCTTAAAAGACTTTTGAGTTTTATTCCAGCAAGCTGTTAAATTGATGAATCATCTTTACCTACATTAGGCTTGGTTTTTAAACTTTATTACTATGGATCCCTGTTACTTTTATACTTACTTGAAGAGCCTTATTGTTATTAATCCATGTGTGGACTTACTGATATTTAAACAAAAAGCCATGGTGTTTACCTAGTCTCTTATGGGTTCAATCCTCAATGTCTATGCTGGGTAATTTCAAGAGTATTTGCTTAGTTTTCAATATCCAGAAGCTGCTGTTGTCTTCTGAGCTACCAGAAGCTTAGAGATCAGTGCAGCTTAGAGATCAGCCAAGGACCAAACAGGAATTTAATAAAAATGGTAGTGAGGTATCCTTCTCTGTGTTTCTCTGTACTTTGTTATACTGCTTATTTAAATACTATTCTTTTATTTATTTATTTATTTTTAATTTTTTTTATTGTTGGCTGTTCAAAACATTACATAGTTCTTGATATATCATATTTCACACTTTGATTCAAGTGGGTTATGAGCTCCCATTTTTACCCCATATACAGATTGCAGAATTACATCAGTTACACATCCATTGATTTACATATTGCCATACTAGTGTCTGTTGTGTTCTGCTGCCTTTCCTATCCTCTACTACCCCCCCTCCCCACCCCTCCCCTCCCCTCTTCTCTCTCTGCCCCCTCTACTGACATTCATTTGTCCCCCTTGTATTATTTTTCCCTTTCCCCTCACTTCCTCTTGTATGTACTTTTGTATAACTCTGAGGGTCTCCTTCCATTTCCATGCAATTTCCCTTCTCTCTCCCTTTCCCTCCCACCTCTCATCCCTGTTTAATATTAATCTTCTTCTCATGCTCTTCGACCCTACTCTGTTCTTAGTTACTCTCCTTATATCAAAGAAGAAATTTGGCATTTGTTTTTTAGGGATTGGCTAGCTTCACTTAGCATAATCTGCTCTAATGCCATCCATTTCCCTCTAAATTCTATGATTTTGTCATTTTTTAATGCAGAGTAATACTCCATTGTGTATAAATGCCACATTTTTTTTATCCATTCATCTATTGAAGGGCATCTAGGTTGGTTCCACAGTCTTGCTATTGTGAATTGTGCTGCTATGAACATCGATGTAGCAGTGTCCCTGTAGCATGCTCTTTTTAGGTCTTTAGGGAATAGACCGAGAAGGGGAATAGCTGGGTCAAATGGTGGCTCCATTCCCAGCTTTCCAAGAAATCTCCATACTGCTTTCCAAATTGGCTGCACCAATTTGCAGTCCCACCAGCAATGTACAAGTGTACCCTTTTCCCCACACCCTCGCCAGCACTTGTTGTTGTTTGACTTCATAATGGCTGCCAATCTAACTGGAGTGAGATGGTATCTTAGGGTGGTTTTGATTTGCATTTCTCTGACTGCTAGAGATGGTGAGCATTTTTTCATGTACTTGTTGATTGATTGTATGTCCTCCTCTGAGAAGTGTCTGTTCAGGTCCTTGGCCCATTTGTTGATTGGGTTGTTTGTTCTCTTATTGTCAAATTTTTTGAGTTCTTTGTATACCACTCTGTGACCACTCACAGAGCAGGCCCAGCGGCCTGCTGAGGGGCAGAGCAGCCCCCCACTCCCCGCGCCTGCCAGGTAGGCGGAACTGTGACTACCGACAGAAAAGGCCCAGTGGCCCGCGGCGGGACAGAGCTTCCAATCACTCCTGCAAGGTAGGCGGGCCTGCGACCCACTGGCAGAAGAGGAGCAGCAGCCTGCTGAGAGGCAGTGTCGCCCCCTCCCCCTGCGCCGGCAAGGTACACGGAACTGTGACCACCCACAGAACAGGCCCAGCGGCCTGCTGAGGGGCAGAGCCGCCCCCAACCCCCCGCACCTGCCAGGTAGGCGGAACTGTGACCACCGACAGAAAAGGCCCAGTGGCCCGCGGAGGGGCAGAGCTTCCAATCACTCCTGCAAGGTAGGCGGGCCTGCGACCCACTGGCAGAAGAGGAGCAGCGGCCTGCTGAGAGGCTGAGCCGCCCCCTCCCCCCGCGCCTGCAAGGTAGACGGAACTGTGACCACCATCAGAACAGGCCAGTCCTGCAACCGAGAGACAGAACAGGCCCAGTGGCCTGAGGAAGGGTAGAGCCCCCCCGCCCCCCGCACCTGCAAGGTAGGCGGACCTGCGACCCACTGGCAGAACAGCCCCAGAGGCCTGCAGAGGGGCAGTGCCGCTGCCTGCGCCTGCAAAGTAGGCAGAACTGCGACCACCGACAGAACAAGCCTAGCGGCCCGCAGAGGGACAGAGCCGCCGCCCACGCCTGCAAGGTAGGCGGACCTGCTACCGACCGGCTGAGCAGGCCCAGTGGCCTGCCGGCGTGGTAGGCACATTGCCCCAATTGGAGGAGGGGCAGAGCCGCCGCCCGCGCCTGCGAGGGAGACTTTGCAACTATACAAGACCAATATAAATATATAGGGGGAAAATTTAATAGCACAACAGTTTCACCAAGTAGAAAGGAACGCGAACAGTATGAAGAGACAAGGAAAGAAAGGACCACAAGCAATGCAGGTCAACTCAACGTTAGAAGAGGTAATAGCTGCAGCAGATGGAATGTCAGATAAAGAATTCAGGATATACATGCTTCAGATGATCTGGAGTCTCAAGGAAGACATCAGACAGCAAAATCAGACAATGAAAGATCACTTCAACAATGAATTACATAAACAAATCCAAGAAGCAAAAGATCAACTATACAGGGAAATAGAGGTTATAAAAAACAAACAAACAGAAATCCTAGAAATGCAGGAAGCAATAAACCAACTTAAAAACTCAATTGAGAATACTACCAGCAGAGTAGAACACTTAGAAGATAGAACATCAGACAATGAAGATAAAGTATTTCAACTTGAAAAGAACATAGACAGCTCAGCAAGACTGTTAAGAAACCATGAGCAGAACATCCAAGAAATATGGGATAACATCAAGAGACCAAATTTAAGAGTCATTGGGATACAGGAAGGGACAGAGTTTCAAACCAAAGGAATGAGCAATCTATTCAATGAAATAATACAAGAAAACTTCCCAGACTTGAAGAATGAGACAGAATCCCAAATCCTAGAAGCCTACAGGACGCCGAATGTGCAAAATCATAAGAGACCCACACCTAGACACATTATAATGAAGATGCCCAACATACAGAATAAGGAGAGAATTTTAAAAGCTACAAGAGAAAGGAAGCAGATCACATTTAGGGGTAAGCCAATCAGGATAACAGCTGATCTTTCAACACAGACTCTGAAAGCTAGAAGATCCTGGAATAACATATTTCAAACACTGAAAGAAAATGGGTTCCAACCAAGAATTGTGTTTCCAGCGAAATTAAGCTTCAAGATGGAAGATGAAATTAAAACCTTCCACGATAAACAAAAGTTAAAAGAATTTGCAGCTAGAAAACCATCTCTTCTAAACATCCTTGGCAAAACACTACAGGAAGAGGAAATAGAAAATAAATCCTATTCTTAATGATATTCCAAACACTAAAGCCTTCCTTCATTAGGCAAAAGTGTGATTTTATATTTTCTCTAAGTTTTATAGTTGTTTATGACTAGAGGATAAATATGGTGCCAGTCTCACAAAATAGATCCTAAAAATAATCTTTTTAATTTACGAATTTGTACCAAACCAGGCTTGGGGTCGGTGGACACAACATTGTAAGGATCATGTAACAAATATATCCTCGGCCAATAGTTCTATACGTCTTGTGATGCTTTGCATTATCATCTTGGCAAACATGTTTGCTTTATAAGAAATTGCGTACATAAATGTTTATTTTGAACCCAAATTTACATTAAAAGTGTAGCTATTAATCGATGCATGTCCATTTCAAAACAACAATAACTCCACTAGCAACAACCTTAAGAGATCTATTGCTATGAATCAATAATGGTGTCAGAGCAAAAGTAAAGAAAAAAAATCTAAGGTAAATAAATTACAGACATGTAGTTTAATGAAAACCAAAGTACATTTTAGATATGACAACTTAGAATACTTAGCCTTTGACTCAGTTACATCATCTACAAAATAGGAGTGTTTTAATTGTTAAATAAAAATAAATCCTAGGTAACACATATTGTGCTTAGTAATGCTGTATGATATATATAATTTTTATTCCTATAGTTAAATATGGAAACTACTTAAAAAGACATTGGGTATATGTGCTTAAATTGTAGGTATTTTATAAGTGCAAAATATTTTACTGTTTATATCTTTTATAGAATTGTAGGATTTTCTTCTTTCAAAACAAATAATTCTGTGAAAAAAAAGTGGAAAGTGTATTTCCTGCTCTGAAACAAATCAAGAAAACATTCAATTAAGTGATAAGTTAAGCAGAATAAACTCTAAGTCCTATATGATTTTAGAAGAAAAAATTATGAGGCCAAATCATTACAGAAGCCTTCATAAAAAGTGGATCTCACTGGGTGATCCTCATCACATTCCAACAATGACACCAACATGGAAACTTTTTCAACTGACTTACAAATAGACATGGAAATAAAATAAAGTACTCTCCAAATAACAATTACTGCTATACAACCCTCTATAAAGTGAGAGGTGCTTATAATGAAAAATAAAAGCTTCCCTTCTCTTCTCTCAACTCCTGTTCAGGTTACAGGTCAATTTCACCAAGTCATCCCATTAACACAGAAATGTCTTTGAAGGTATTCAGTCTTTGACGAGCCTGACATTTCACCAGACTACAACCAAGATGTCAATGAATCAGATTCAAATATTAATGAGCAAAAGGTCAGGATGAGGTAATCTCCAAAGCTCGATTAGTTCCTGTTTTCTGGCCCTATCCAATTCCCCCTGCCCTTTCTCCAGTCCTCTCTTACTACATACATTTACAATCACTGGCTTATTTTCAAGATACACCCTCTGAACTGTAATTTCACTTGAAGTGGATTTTAAGTGGAGGCTTCCCAGATGCCAGAGCCCCAATCCAAGAGTGATCTGTAGTGATTTAAAGTTAAAATAAAAAGAAAGGGAATCAACTAAAAATTAAATCCAGTTTTGATATTTAACTACCAGAAAAAATAAGGAAGAAGAGAACAGAGAAGAAAAGAAAGGAAAAGAAAAAAGAAACCCCTCTCTTTCAAACTTTCCAATAAGCTATTTAATAATGTGACAAAGCAAAGCATATTAAAATATTAACCAAAGCTTCCAGGAAAACCTGTATAATCTCAATTGTTTATTCAAGACCTTTACAAACCTCATAAAAAATTAAGTGGGCTTGGAAAAAACACACCACAGCCATAGGAGAAAGTTTACAAAACACAATGGTACAGACGCCTGACTGTCTGCCAGCCAGTCCCTTTTAACTTCCATGTACAACTTATTACTCAGTTCCTAACTGGTCAATACCCTAAATAAGAGCATTTCTCCTCCCAAACACCTCATTAGCTTGAGTTTCTTTTTTGCCTTTTTGAGCTAATGTATCCTGTAGGTGCTTTGGTTCATTATTCTCTGCCAATAACAAATGCTTCGTTTCAGAATATTTAAAACCTTAGGTTTCTTGGAGGGAAATAATTTAAGATCTTCTTTTCAAGAATTTAATTAGCTCTTTAATTAATCTCACTATGGGAGAACAGTACACAAACCATCATGTCCAATTTATGGGATGTGGTAGTAAAAACAAGATAGGACTAGAGAGGAAGTGATAGACAGAAAAAGAGCAAGAACTTTTCTTCAGATTGGCTTAGGTTCATATCTTGGCCCTTTCACTTATATGACCTTCAGGACATTATTTAATTTGGGTTAGACTTAGCTTCCTCATCAGGAAAATACAGAGAACACTACCAACCTTACACAGACAATATGCAATAAATGCTTAATATAATATGGAGCCTAATACAGTGTGTGAGACAGAGTCCGGGCCCAGTGAATGGTAGCTACTTGATTATAAAATGCAACAATATGAATTGCAATGTATTCTGCTGTCATACATAACAAATTAAAGTAATTTTTTTTAAAAAAAATGCAGCATTACTATCCATAGCTTAAGGGAAATTTAAAATCAAATTTTATGAGTTTCCCAGGTAGAAATTAAATATTCCATATTCTTGAATAGTAGTTATAAAAAAACATGAAATTTCATAGTCAATTTTCATATGCCTAGAAATCCACTCTGAGTCAACTGTGTTGCAGGAAACAAAACATGAAATGTGAATACTTCACAACTTGGGAAGATAAATATGCATAAATCATTTATATCAAGAAAACAAGCTGAATATTCTCCCCATTCCCTCCCTCATTCCTTCTGAATGGCCCTAAAAGGAACTGCAAAGAGGAAACTTTTCACCACTGTGTATCGGCATAAATACAGGAAAATATGTTAACAATTAGAGAAGAGGAAATCTGAAAGACTGCCTTGTTAATTAAGGAACTTGTTATCAAAGAACTCATTAAAAGGTAATGAAACCAAATGGCTATAAAAACAAATACCCACGGGGAGGGGGGGGAAACTGTCTGGCTAACAGGCCTTCAATATAGCTTCTTCCCAATACTGCCAACAGTAAAAACCCATAAAGACATGAAAAGCCACAAAATGCTAAAACAAGGATTCTTGAAACCAGAGATAAAGTGATCCCAATAGGGAATATTCATGCTTTCTTTTAACTCAAAAATGATAACCTATGGCAATATGAACAGTTAGAACAATTATAATGCTCAGCCTCTCACTGGACGCAGAGGCAAATGATTTAAAAGTAACAATATCCAAAGACACCCCCTCAGCTCTTCCTCTTCCTCCTGTCTTCTTTCTCCTGCCTAAATATGATGTAATGTCAAGAATTCTAGCAGCTTTCCTGGAAGCTTGAGAAAATGGTCAAGAAAATGACAAAGATCTTAGCATAGATATTCTTCATTCTCTGAGTTAATACTGTTTATGGAATTCTTATTATGTAAGAAAACATACTCTTCAGGGTGCAAGTCATTTGAAGTTGTTTATCTATTACTATTGATAATTGACATGTACGTGAAATCTAGGAGAATCATGAATCAGAGGGAGAGATGTGCATTATGATGCACAAAAGGGATGAGATCATCATAAACCAGGGAATGGATCGAGGACTATCCACTTGACTTATGTTTGACAAGTATACATTTTATAAAGATTTTTCTATGTATGAGATCAACTTAGAAGTGGAGTAAAATACTAGCATTGGGCACATATAAAACTACTGCAAAACAAAAGAAAGGGCATAGCACCTGAGATGGTTAATTTTATGTGCCAACTTGATTGAGCCACAGGGTGCTCAGATATTTGTTCAAACATTATCCTGGGAGGGTCTTTGGGGCTAAAGTTAACATCTGAATTAGTAGGCCTGAATAAATAAGATTGTACTCTGTATAATGGGTGTCATCCAATAAGATGAAGGCCTGAACAGAACAAAAGGCAATCCTCCTATGAGTAGGACAGAACTTCTACTTGACTGCTTCAAGACAGTACATTGGTCTTTTCTAGGTTTCAAATTTGAATTGAAACATTGGTTCTTCTTGGAGCTGACGCCTGCCAGCTCTCAGACTGCAAGTCACACCACAGACTCTTCTGATTCTCAGGCTTTCAGATTCAACATGGAAGTACAGATTGGTTCTCCTGGGCATTCAGCTTGCCAATTCAGATCTTATTATGTAGCCTTGTGTGAGCCAATACAGACATCCTATTGGTTTTGTTTCCCTGGAGAACCCTGGATAATATAGCATTCAAAAGACTCAGAATAATAATACATCAAAAAATTACATATTAGTAGACTGAAAGGAAATATTCCAGGAACTCTTTAGTATCATCATCTAGGATATAAAATAAATTGTTTTTAATGAAAGAGAAGAATAAGACAACAAAGATAAAACAGTAAGTAGTATGAGATGAAATGTTAACATGATGAACCCAAAAGTCAATAGGAAATAAAAAGGAAGACAAATAAAAGTGTTGTAAGGGAACAAAAAGCATCATAACTAAATTAAAGTCCACCTAAGAGGGAATACTGCAAAATTTATACTATGGAAATTTACCAAAGTCATGTGGGAAACAAATGTGAGACATTTACCCAGTGTTTAGAAAGCCAATAGGAAGCTAAAAATTATGACAGAAAAGATGGTAATTTGAAGATAGAAAATAAAGTTAGCATCACATCAAATTTGTGTCACTAAAGGAGAACCAAGAAAAAAATATTATGAATAATCAATACATCAGAGAAAAGACTTTACAAATGAGGAAAGTCCAACATACACAGATAAAAAAGGCTGAGTCAAATAAATCAGTGAAAACAGACTCATCAGACATGTACATCAAGGAAAAACTCATGATCAAAATGACCTTTTTATGTTTTTTAAAGTACACACGTTCAGGCAGGAAAACTGGGTTGATAACCAATTTTATATTGGTAGATAATAAAAAAAATTAAAAAAGAAAATCTGATTTATCTACTGCAACACTAAAAGTTATATAATAGTGAAATAACATTTGCAAAATATTGAATAGAAAGCTAAATACCTTTATTTGAAGAGATACATTAAGAAAGTCATTGTCAAAGCCAAGGAAACTAATTAAAAGCAAAATAAGTTCAATAACTCTCTTAAACTAAATGTAAATTTTAATACTGTTCACAAACATATTAACAGAGAAAAATAATGCTGTAATAACACTATTCTTGATCTAAAATATTGGAATAACATAGATAAGAGGAAAATGAATAAAATGAGTGATATAAACCACTTAAATTAAAAATATAAATGAGGTTTTTCATGTTTAAGTTATTAAACAACAAGAAAGCACAATGACAATGAGACCTTAACAGAACACATCAAGGTCGATATATTAACTGGAAAAACTTACAAGGATAAATAGAATTTGAGTAATATTGCACAAATATGAATTTAAGAAATATGAACTGAACTCTGTGTACTACAATTAGGACATATGTCCTATTAACAGTAGAGGGGGTGATATCCAATAAAGTTTTAAAGAACTTTCCAACATTAGCATTTGAACAAGTGGATATTCATATAGATAAAAATAAAATTTAATTCTTTCCTCACAGTACACAAAAGAAAATGGTTCAATGGTTACAGGTCATAACATCATCTTTTAGGGAAAATATTTCTCTTTTTTTAACATTTATTTTTCAGAAGTAGTTGGACACAATACCTTTATTTTATTTATGTATTTTTATGTGGTGCTGAGGATGGAACCCAGGGCCTCACACGTGCTAGACGAGCGCTCTATCGCTGAGCCAAAACTCCAGCCCTAGGGAAAATATTTCTACAACCTGGAGTAGGCAAAGATTTCACAGATATGACATAAATATTCCAAACTAGAATTCAAGTCAAAAAATTGACAAACTGGACCTCAAAACAAAACAACAACAACGCAACAAACTTCTGTTATCAAAAGACACTGCTGGCCTAGACAACAGTTTTTTTTTTAAATTTTACTATGAGTTTCATTTACTTATTTTTCCATAATTTTTATTGGCACAATATAATTATACAACAAGAGGTATTTTTTTAAGGACATGTTAGACACAGCAGAAGAGAGGATCAGTAAACAGGTAGATAGATTTAAAGAAAATATCCAGACTCAAATACAGAAAGAAAAAAGATATAAGTGGAAAATGCCATAGGAAACATAAAATGCAATAAAAACGCCTACTAAATGTGTAACTGAGGATTTAGAAGTTAAGTATATACAAAGAATGAGGGAGAAGAAAGACCTGATGACATACTGGCTGGAAATTTTCCAAAACTAACAAAAAGCACTAAGATGAAGATTAAAGAAATCAAGAATGACAAACATTTTTTAATAAGAAGAATGTTACATCTGGAACCATTGTAGAATGAGTACAGAAAATTAAAGGAAAATTTTCATAAAAATTGCTAGAGGTAACAAAACTATAGCAAAAATATTGACAACTGACTTTTCAACAGAAGTGACAAATGAAAGGAGAGCTTGCTTACATAAGAACTTTTAAAATATCCTTTAAAAATGAAGAAAAAATAAATTTTAGAGAAATAAAAATCTGCCTCATGGAATAATAAAGTGTTTCCTCATCTTCTATATTTCTGGAAGAGTTTAAGAATTGGCATTAATTCTTCTTTAAATGTTGGTAGAATTCACCAGTGAGGCTATCTGACCTTTCTTAGGAGGTTTTTGATTACTAATTCTACTCCTATTCTCATTATAAGTATGTAAAGATTTTCTATTTAGGTAGCATGTGTTATTCTTGAAATTAGTCTACTTCATTTAGATTATCGTCACAAATTATAATTTTATATATTTTGTTTCAAATAACATTTATAATTATTTTATGTATTTTTCTTTTGAGCCACATAGGAATAAATTGAAAATATAATATAAATTTTTCTATTTTCACATGTAGTTACTTTTACTGGAGGTTTATATTTCTTCATATTGCTTTGAATTCTGTATAGTGTTCTTTCGTTTCAATAAAAAGGACACTTTAGCATTTCTTGTAGGATGCCACTGGTACTGAAAAACACCCTCAGATTTGACTGATCAAGAAATGACTTGAAATCTACCTCATTTTTGAAGAATATTTTGATCAAAAGTAGAATTCCTCGGGGATGGGGATGGGACTCAGTGGAAGCCTACTTGAATACTTGCCTGGCATGTGTGAGGCACTGGGTTCGATTCTCAGCACGGCTAAAAATAAATAAAATAAAGGTCTGTTAACAACTAAAAAAAGTAAAAAAAAAAAAAATAAAGTAGAATTCCTGGTTGGTTGACTTTTTTTTTTTTTTTTTACATTCAGCACTTTGAATATATCAACACACTTACTTCTGACCTTCAAGTTGTCTTTAGAAGATTACTGCTAATAATGCCAGGCGCAGAGGAGCATGCCTGTAATCCCAGTGGCTCCGGAGGCGGAGGCAAGAGGATAGTGAGATCAAAGCCAGCCTCAGCAAAAGCAAGGCACTAAGCAACTCAGAGAGTGAGTGACCAAGGAATTTTATCTCCAGAAATATGGTAGACTGAACTAACATTAAAATACAAAAATTGTGAATTAAACATACTTTTAATTAAACAAGTGAGTTTGAAAGAAAGGAAATTTCTAAGTGCTAGATATGAATAAGAAACTAAAAGCCAGATAATTAAGATCCTAAACAAATTTGGCTCAGAACTCAAACAGTAAGGCCAAAATTACCTAATGGCCACATAATGGATTTAAATACCAAACTAAACATTCACCTTGGATAATACAGAAACAAACTCCTGCATATAGCTATGACTTTAAAAAGCTATACTTAAAAAGGACCAGACTAAGTACACGTTTGTTTCCTCTGTGCACTTGGGGGGTGAGGTAAAATTGGTTCTCCAACAGAAATCAAGTTCCAGGTGTGTTTTGATATCAGAATTTAAAATATCCACATATACACTATCCACTGAACATAAACTGGTCCAGGATTAGTGAAACCTCTAATCAGGAAAAAGAAATGTAAAATAGCTCAATAGGAACACTTTCATAATCAAAGAAACATGAGTTTCCATGGGAGAAAAAATAAAAAACAATTTCTGTTAAAGATAAGCTTATAGCCAAAAATTAAATCTGTTGAAAGAAATTATTCCTTGAGTGGTACAAACTTACAGAAAAGCAAAAAGAATAAAAAGCACAGACAACCACCTAAGATGAAGGAACTTTTAAAAAGATACAATAAAATATGTACATTTAAGAAAGTAAAAAAATAAAAAGGAGTTAAATCATTACAAAAATATAGAATATTATGAAACTGACAGACATGAAAAAGAATGCAAAAGGATTTCTAGAAAAACATCATAACTGAAATTTAAAAGTCAATAGATGGCATAAATCATAGATTGGATGAGAGATCTGAAGAATTACCCAGAATGTACATCAAAAAGATAAAAAGATAAAAAATTTAAAAGTAACAATAAAGAAGACAGATTCCCTAGAAATAATAAATAAAACTAACAATAAAAAATATTATCTTTAATAAGTTCAATAAAAATAAGGTCTAATAAAATTCTGATTCTAGCTAGAATTGAACAGAGATGAAACTAAAACATTTTCAAAGAAAGGTTGATACTTGACTTTGAGAAAGCTGCTATAGGTACCAACGAGTATCCTGGAGAGTATGCCTGCTCCTTTTAAGCCATAAATTTACAGTCTAAATGCTAGAAAAGATTTTTGGTACTGGCAATCTAATTCAATCCACTCCAAGAACGTATACAGGACAGCCCTGTCAGGTCCCCTGACCATGCATTAATTGTCGCTTTTATTCTCACTTAAATAAATCCTACTCCTTTCAATTAAAAAAAAAAAACAACAACAGAGGATGCATACAATTTAACACCAATGCCTCTGCAGAAGTGAAGCTCAGTAAATCATGCAGACAGCACATAATAACTTTTGTAAGAAATTTATCAGTTCTACTTTTTTGAATGAAGATCATCCTTTAGCTAACTAAAGACAACAATTATAAAATCCAGGTACACTCTGATAAGCATAAACCAGAAGAGGAATTTGTTCTAGATCAGTAGTTAACACACATCAGAATTACTTAGAGGATTCATTCAAGTAAAAACTGTTGAGCCACAGCCTGGGTTTTTGATGTGGAAGGTGTATTTGGGGCCTGAGACTTTGCATTTCTAACAGATTCTCTAGTGATTTTACACTGCTGTTCCACAGACTACACTTTGAAAATTGTTAGATAACTTTTTTTTTCTTTAGCACAATATAAGATAAATTTAACTTTTGGACAGAATGATAATTCTTGACTAAATGTGAACTTGCAGTCAATTCTAATTCCTAGTCTTTTTTTTACAGGAGCAATTTGTTTTAATAACCTACTTAACATGCCTACTTCTTATTTTCTAACAGGCTGAAAAAATCAACAAAAAGCATGCTACATGTGGTATATCATTCACTATATATTCTTATTATGAGAGTATATTATTTTTTATATTTTAGATTTGACTCATAAGCTTAAAGGAGTTCCAGACCTCTGTTGCCTCTGGTTTACAAGTGAGTCAGTTTTTGAGGTCTCTTGGTTTGTTTCCTAACATTAAGAGAATTCGAAGGCTCTGCATTGGGTATTCTACAAATTATTTCCTAAAATCCCATAACGACGGCACAACTGCTAAGGGGCACAATTGCTAAGGATGACCAAGAAAAAGTAACAATAAAAAAAAAACCCCACAATGAATTAGCAACATAATACTTTCCAAAAACCCTTGAAAAATAACCATTTGTTCCTTCTCAATCATATGAATAGTTTATCTAATTGTCCAATTACTAGATGTCCAAAATACTAGTTTTATAAATACTTACTCACAATTGAACAAAATTAGTTTCATGTTTGAATGTTTGACTCCAGTTAGACAATGTGACAAGAAGACAAAGAACCCTGCCATTTTCACATAACATAGACAGAGGCTATCTTGTGCAGGGATATTAATATGCTAAGAGAACAGCCTCTCAAGGAACAGATGCACTCAGTGTCAATCAGCTAAACTTTAGAAATTAATGACCTTCACCAGCTTTCGTTAATCATTTATTTTTGTGCCAACTTCATGGGTACCAAAGTTCAACTCAAGTCAGATTGACAGACTTAAGACACATTCCAAGAAAACAGTCTTCAACCTTCCATACATTTACCAGCTCACCAAAAGGGCCCAACTCTACTCATACTTACCACAATTCAAGAGCCTTTGAGTAGCAGAGGATCAAGGGCCAGACAATTACTGGATTATAATATAACTTATATGACATTTCTCTTTTTCTTAACCTTATTTAAGACTAGGCCCATAACCATGACTGAGTTGATCATAAGTACTCTTCTGTTACTGGTTGGTAAAAATATTTATGCTAGATGATATGAACATGCTGTGTTTTTATGTCTGTTTCTTTTAAGAAATATAATTGCTACAGCACCCCTGAGGGATCCTTAACACTTGGTACTCATTTGCATTTTCAAGTCAGAAAGATAAGCCTTAAGGTTCCACATTCCAGCTAAATTAAAGAAACCAAATCTCCCACATGCAATTATGGAGTTCTGAACTCAAAGGACAGGTTCACCAAGGAAAAGATGCTGCACCTAATCAAAAGCAGAATCACTGTAGAAATGGGGGGAAAAAGTAGGGGAGGAAAGAAGCAAGGTATTCTTGTTAAAAAATGTTGGGAAAGCATTTTGAAAACTCTTGAAACTGCACTGACATTTATGTATGAAATCATTCTGTAATTTTTTGACAGTATATTTAATCACAGACACTTCAGATAATCATTAAGTGATCAAAGTGTGAGAAACAGATTAAAGTTTCTAGATTTAACCATGCTCATGTAAAAGCCAATTAATCAGAACTGTTGTAGAACACTGCTTTGTTCTGCTAGTAAGGAGGGACAGGTAGCACCAAGGGAAGTTTCTGACTATTGGGCTTAACCAGATAATAAAGCAATTCACTTTCTTGGTATACATAGGGACAAAGAGTAATAGCTCTAATTCAAATCTTCCATTAAGAAAAGCAGAACAAAAGATCGATTTCTAAAAGATTTTGGAGGCTTATCTTTTTGAAGATTCTACAGGTAAGCACAAATGTTTAGGCCAATAATGATTTATCAGAGCTTATGCTGCAGTGACAAGCAATTCTAAATTTTTGTGATGTACAACTACGAAGACATGTCTTTTTTGTGTTATATGTCAACTGCCAGTCAGCTGAAGAAGTAGCCCAGGTCTGGGATGTGCTCCTTTCATAACCAAGGGAAAACAGCTGTGGAAGAGCACTATGTTTCTTCAGGATTATGCTTGAAAGTGACATCTATCCCTTCTGTACATACTCAAAGGATAGAAGAAGACATGTCTAAGCTTGAGATCATTGGGTGGGTTGTCATTTATTACTGTAATTATGAAAACTAGACAATTGGTATTGCTTTTTGCCATTTGCACATTTCTTCTCCTAATTTTATATATTTATTTTTATTATGTTTTCTTTTTACAGTGCTGGGGATCAAACCTATGATCTTGCACATGCAAAGCTGTAACACTATCACTGAGTTACATTCCCAGTTGCTTCTTCCAATTTTATTACATTGTCATTATAAAAAACTCATAGAAGAGAGAATTTAATAGCTCAAAATGTGAAAGTCCTTCTATATACTTACTAACTAGACAAACTACCATCCAGAGAAGAACCCAAAAACAGAGTATATTTATTCTAATCTTGCTTTTACACATTTTTATACATGTACAAGCATATGTATCTTATTTTTAAATGTAAAGATATATTATAACTGAATATTTCCAAATAATACCTTGCAATACCACCATATTCCTTTTGAAGACTGAGTATTATTCCAAGTATTTACCATGGTAGTATAATAATAATTAACCCAACATCATCTCTTATCAATGAGCATTTAATTGCTTACAGGTTTTTTTATGCAAAAATGATACAATAAGTATTTAATAAACTGATCCTCACCCCAATGTATAAAATTAAATTGCTGAGTATATGAATACTTCTAGATACTGTTTAATTGTGCTCTAAAGGGACTTTATATTATTAAAAAGATATAAAAGAGCTGATTTTCATACATTCATCAATCTCATTCATTTTTGCAGATCTGATAGGAAAACTCATAATACTATGACTTTTGTACTTCATTGAACATCTTTAGTTATATGTAACAACCTTGGTTATACATAAGAATCACAAAAGCATGAAATATAATTTGCTCCAATTCAATCCCTAGCACTTTGTCCTGCCATCCTTCCCCACTGCTGCTCCTCTCCCTCTACTCTATTGAACTTTCTGAAATTTATTCATAGAATTTAAATTTTTAAAAAATTACTGTCTTGTGGATATGCTCAATGATGGGATTTAATGTGTTATATTCATATACATACATAAGAAAGTTCGGTCAGATTCAATCCACTGTTCTACACTTTTCCCAACTCTGCTTCCTCCCCATCAAACTCCTTCATATACTCTACTTATCTTTCTCTATTTTAATAAAATTCCCTGTCCATTTTTTCTCACTCTTTCTCTCACTCGTTTTTCCTCCCTCCAGCCCTTGGGGACTGGCTTACTTCACTTGGCATGATAGTCTCCAGTTTCATGCATTTACTGGCAAATGTCATGATTTACTTTTTAAAAAAATATTATTCCAAGTATTTACCATATTATCAAATAATATTTATTATTATTTGTATTCCTGAGAACTGCCATTCTAACTAGAGCATTTACCTAATGATTAAAGATGTTGAATTTTTTTTTCATATATTTGTTAATTATTTGTATTTCTTCTTTTGAGAAGTGTCTGTTTAATTATTTTGCTCATTTATTGATTCTTGTTTTTTTGGTGTTTATTGAGTTCTTTGTATATTCTGGATATTAATGCCCTAAATGAGGAGCAGGTAACAAAGATCTCCCATTCTGTTGGCCCTCCCTTCATGCTCTTAATTATTTCCATTGTTGTGCAGAAGCTGTTTAAAGTCATGCTTTCTCACTTATTGGTTCTTAAATTTTATTTAATGTACTTTAGGAGTTTTGTTAAGGAAATTGGTTCCTAGGCTGACATGCTGGAGAGTTGGTTCTACATTTCTTTTATCAGTTTTCAGAATGTCTGGCCTAATTCCTAGGTCTTTGATCCACTTTGAGTTAATTTTCATGGAGGGTGAGAGAGAGGGATTTCGTTTCATCTTCTACATATGGATATCTGGTTTTACTAGTACCCTTTGTTGAAAAGGCTATCTTTTCTCCAATGTATGTTTTTGACAGCTTTGTCTACTATTAGATAATTGTATTTATGTGGGTTTGCCTCTCTGTCTTCCATTCTATTCCATTGGTCTTCATGTCTGTTTTGGTACCAGTCTTATGCTATTTTTGTTACTACAGCCATGTAGTATAATTTGTGGTCTGGGATTGCGTTGCCTCCAACTTTGCGCTTCTTGCTACGGACTGCTTTGGCTATTCTGGATCTCTTATTTTTCCAAATGAATTTCAGAACTATCTCTTTTAGTTCTGTGAAGAATGTCATTGGTATTCTGATGGGAATTGCACTGAATCTGGATAGTGTTTTTGTTAGTATGGCCATTTTGACAATATTAATTCTGCTTATTCAAAAACATGGGAGGTGTTTCTATCTTCTAAGGTCTCCTTCAATATCTTTCTTTAGTATTCTATAGTTTTCATTGAAGAGTTTTTCTTTGTTGGAAGCCTTTTGATAGATGCTTCAGTTTCATTAATTAATATTGATTTATTTAAGTTTTCTCTCTACTCATGTTTAATTTGGGTAGGTCATATATCTCTAGGAATTTGTCAATATCTTTACAATTTCTAGATTATTGGAGTATAAATTTTCAAAATAATTTCTGATGATCTTCTGAATTTTAATAGTGCCTGTGGTGATATTTCTTTATTCATCTCTGACTTTGGAAATTCAAGCATTCTCTCTTTCTTTGGACTAGTTTGATTAAGAGTTTATCAGTCTTTATCTTTCAAACAATCAATTCTTTGTTTTGTTCATCTTTTATATTTTTTTAACTTTTAATTTCATTGATTTCAGTTCTGATTCTAATTATTTCCTGTCTTCTAATGATTTTGATGTTGGTTCATTCTTTTCTAGGTCATCAATATAGTAATGTTAGATTATTTACTTGATATCTTTTTATTTAATGTAAGAAACTTTCCTCTTAGAACTGCCTTCATACTGTCCCAGAGATTTTTGATATGTTGTATCACTACTCTCATTTACTTCAAATTTTTTTTTATTTCTCCCCTTACTTCTTCTGCTATTCATCTATCATCCAAAAGCATATTATTTTACCTCCAGGTGCTGGAATGGTTCCTGATTTTCATCTTATCATTAATTTCTAGTTTCATTCCATTATGATCTGATAGGATGCAAGGTATTATCTTTTTTTTGTATTTGCTAAAATTTGCTTTGATACCTAAAATATGGTCTATTTTATAAAATGTTCCATGTGCTGCTGAGAACAAAATAAAATCAGTCATTGATGGATAAATACTCTATAGATGTCTGTTAAGTCCATATTATTAATTATATTTTTTAGTTCTGTAGAATCTTTACTTAGCTTATGTCTGGATGATCTATCTAGTGGTGAGGTTAAAAGTCACCCAGTGTAATTGTACTATGTAGCTGGGATTGTAGCTTGGTGGTAGAGCACTTGCCTAGCAAGTGTAAGGCACCAGGTTCAATTCTCAGCACAGCATATAAATCAATCAATCAATCAATAAAGTCCATTGACAACATAAAATTTTAAAAAATTAACTGTATTATGTACTCAATTTGATTCTTAATATTGATAAGGATTTGCTTTATGTATAAAGATGTACCATATTTTGGAGCATAAATATTTACAATCATTGTAAATGGTTGTTGTAGGGTTCCATTAAGCAGTATGCAATGACCTTCTTTGTCTCTTCTGATTAATTTTGCCTTGAAATCCACTTTGTCCGATATGAGAATACCTAACCCTGCTTGCATACAAGCACCATTTGCATGGTATGTCATTTCCCATGCTTTCCCCTTTAGTCTATGGAAGTGTTTGCCTGTGAGGTGATGAGTCTTACAGAGAGCATATTGTTGTGTCTTATTTTTAAATCCAAGCTGCCAATCTATGCCTTTTGACTGAAGAGTTTAGGCCATTTGCATTCAGTGTTATTATTGATAGAAGATTTTTATTTCCTACCATTTCAATGTATTTCTGATGTTAATTCTGACTTAATTCTACTTTGACTATACTTCTAATGTAATTCCTCCCTATGCTGGTTTTCATCTTTATTTTTCATTTCTTCTTCATGAAATATGTCACTGAGTATAGTGCAGGCTTTCTAGTTGTGAATTATTTCAGCTTCTCTTTATCATAGAAGGTTTTTATTTCATCATCAACCCTGAAGCTTAATTTTGCTGGATATAGTATTTTTGGTTAGCATCCATTTTCTTTCAGAGCTTGGACTATATTATACCAAGCCCTCCTGGCTTTAAGAGTCCATCAAGAAATTGGTTGATATCTGGATTGATTTACTTCTAAATATGACCAGCCATTTTATCTTGCAGCTTTTAATATTCTCTCCTTATTGTGTATGTTATAATGTGTCTTGGTGTGGATCAATTGCAATTTTGCATATTTGGAGTCCTACATATCTCTTATATTTGAACTTCCATCTCATTCTTAAAATCTGAAATTTTTCTGATATTAATTCATTGAAAACATTGTACATACTTTTAGTTTGTATTTGGGAGCCTTCATCTACTCCAATAATTCTTAAATTTATCTTCTTGATATTATCCCAAATTTCTTGAATATTCTGATCATGGTCTCTTAACATCTTTTCTTTATGTTCAAGTTTATATTCAAGATTCTATACTTTGTCTCTGGGGCCTGAAAATCAATCTTAAAATTGGTCTAATCTATTGGTGATGCTTTCCATTGAATTTTTAACATGGTTTATTGAGTTTTTGAATTCCAGGATTTCTGTTTGGTTCTCTTTCTTAATATCTATCTCTTTATTTAAGTTACCTTTCACTTTCTATGTTTTCTTTCACTTCTTACATCTTCTTTTAGATTGTAGAACTTTTTAACTGTGAACTTTCTCAATCTTTTGTTTGACATATCCTCCACCGAGGTATTGATGGAGTCAGTTGTAGAAGTTATTTGTGTTATTTGGGTTGGTTTTTACCTTGCCTTCTCATATTGTTTGTATGTCTAACCACACATTGGGTTAGTTATCATGTCTTCTTTTATGCAAGGGACTACTTTGCAAGCTTCTTTCTCTTAAGAACCTGGGGATGGGCAAATATCCACAAGTTGATACTTCAACTCTGTGTATGAACTCTGTTGATCCCAATATCAGCACTACTTTGAGAAATGCCACTGAAACCTATTTACTACAATCACCTCAGAGCCAAGCCTCACACTATTCAACTTTATGAAAAACAAAAAAAAACTTGTTGATATTATTCTTCATAGATCCTCAATTCCAGGTATAAACTTATAGGAAAGTTTTGGAATGGGTAAAAAAAATTTTTTAAAAAACTTTAAATTGCTACCTTAAATGAGGGTTAAAGGGTGTAAGAAGAGAGATGAGAAGAAAAAAGAGAAAAGAGAAAAGAATAATACACACCAATGAAGGAAGGACAAACAGATGCATGATGGGTATTTGAGGTAACAACAGATAATATAAGAAGGCACATATGGAGTAGGAGAAGCAAGTATAAACCGGAACTGGGAAAACAAAGATAGAAAGATTGATTTCAATTAATACTTTAAACCATTAAAAGAAATACATTCAAATGGGTTGAAGGTATTATGCTTGCTTTTATGGTAAAAACTATCAATCAAGTTAAAAAAAAAAAAAATATATATATATATATATATATATATATATATATATATATATATATATGATCAAAGTTGACGTTAGAGTTATTTATAGTAAACCCCCATGCCAAGGTGAAGAAAATTCTTGTTGGTTCTTGGTTTGGAGTTCATTGGGATTTGGACATTTAGCATATGTCCATCATATACTGGCTGTGGATTCCTCCAGAGATGCTGGGGGCACCGGAACCACTTCCCTATTTTCTATGGACCAATAATCAGCCAGTTTGGGTTTGTCAGTTCAGGGGTCTGCAGCTATCTGCTTGGTTGTTTATTGTGTATAGGTGTTCAGGAGGAAGGCTTTGGAGTTTCCTGGTGATTACCATGGGTCACCATATACCTGCTTCCCTCTACTGGATCCTTTTCATGGTGGAATAGAGCTTATTGGCTTCTATAAGCCCAGGGCTTCTGGTTATAGATCTTCTGTAGGTGTTCTCTGGTAAAGAAGCATTCCCCTAGCTGACACCATTCTCCTGGATACTGTAGAAAAGGAACTCAGTAGTTTACCAGTTTGCACTGCCCTGGGTTGTGAATGGCAGGTGCCAATTCCTTCTCTCAACTATGATTGATTCAAGGTCCATCCAGTGTCCAAACTATGCCCTTTCACTCACCAGTTGTGACCATAGGTCAGGATTAAACTGTGTCAGGTTGGGAGTAGTTACTCACCTCTACCTTGGATCAGGCAATTTTTCACTTTAACATTCCTCCCTCTGGAGGTCATGGTGCAAACCAGATGCCTTCTGCTTAAGTTTCCTTGGGTCCTCAGGATCTATGATCAATGGAACAGTCCCTCTAGGCTTCTTAGTACTCAGGCAATTTCTCGTGGTGCTTGTTTCCAATGTCAGTGCTCAGGGCTGGTATGGATCTGATGAATACACTTTCCTCTGCTTGGGGGCCCATATCTAATTGCTCTATCTCTGCCCAGGTTCCTTGGAGGCTGTGTGGCGAGCCCAGTTAAGTCTACTTTCCTGCAGAGTTCTGCTCTATCCTACTCCCCTTGTTCTAGGTAAGGTGAGGAGGGTTTCAGTGATTGATTTTTTTGTTAATAGAGATCCCTCTAAAAGTTCTTTCCAGCTCCATTCTTAAAGAGGTACCACCACAGAGGACTTCCTTCTGTTTTAATTTAAAGATATATAGATGTGGAAAGATACCTTGGTTATTTAAGGTGGTGACTATTGGGTAAGAGCTCCACAAGATGGCTGTGAAGGCCTGGCACAGCTTTCTTTTCATGATTTGGTTTTTAACCTGTTTGATCTGCTTTAAGAACATTGCTGTTCTTGTCATACTTTCAATTTTGTCTGTTTTTCAAAATGTTTTTATGTGGGTGAGCCTAAGAGCTTTCCTGCTCCTTCTTTCTCTTTCTGTTGTCCTCCCCCACCCCCGCACTGGTTCAAGTTCTTTTTTCTACTCTGGTAACCAATCTTCAAATCTCTCCAGGTGTCAGATTTCATAATATTGAGTCTTAAAGCATTTATTTGTCACCCAGCATTCAATCTGCTTCTCCCTCACTGCCTCTTTCTCTGTTGTAAGGACATCCAAAATTGCTGCCTCGCTCCCTTCCACCACCTTTTCTCATCATATAACTGTAATTTTTTTGGAGGGTGGTGTACTGGGGATTAAACACAGGGTGTTTAATCACTGAGCCACATCACCAGTCCTATTTATTTATTTATTTAGGGTCTCACTAAGTTGCATAGGGCCTCACTAATTGCTAAGGTTGGCTTTGAACTTATAATCCTCCTGCCTCAGCCTCCAGAGCTCCTGGGATTGCAGGTGAGCTCCATTGCATGTTTCTGTGATTTTTAACTAAATTTCTTTGATTGCTAATAAAAATCAAAAGTCTTTTCATTTATTTGCGTGTCATTTCTGTTTCTTGTTTTGTATAATATCTTCATATTCTTTCTCCATTTTTCTATTGAGCTTATTTTGAGAAACTTGTAAGACTGAGATAATAATAATTCTGTTACATATTTAATAAATACTTTCAGTTGTTGATGTCAAAATTTACAACTTTTGTACTGTGTATTCAAAAAACTAAGCTAATCATTCTTTTCAATGTGTTAGTAACACCTTACTTACTTAGTTTTGAATGATGATTTTTCCAGACATAGGAAAAATTGATGGTTCTTCATTTTTTTGTTTTAGCACTTAGAGATAATAGCTCACTACTTTCTGGTCTCCAAAATTTCTGAGAAATCTGCTTCTACTTTTACCAAAGATTTTCCGTATATGACAAGTCACTTCTTTCTTGCTGCTCTCAAGATTCTCTGTCTTTCAACAGTTTCATTATAATGTGACTTTGTGTGGATGTCCTTGAGGTCATCCAATTTGGAGGTTTTTTTACATTGGTATTGATGTTTTTCATCAATTTAGACAATTTTCAACCATTATTCTTTCAAATATTCTATTTTCCCCTTTCTGCCATCTCCTTTTAAGATTCCTACAGTTTACTAATGGTGTTCCATAAGCTCCTAAGACTGCATTTCATTTTTTTCATTCTTTTGGTTTTATGCTCCTCAGACTCAGTAACTGCCATTGTCCCCTCATCATGCTGAATGATTCTTCTGCTTACTTGAATACATCTTTGATTCTTTCCAATTAATTTTTCATTTCAGTTATTGAACACTTTAGCTCCAGAATTTGTTTATTTCAGGTTTTCAATTTCCTTATTGATATTTCAATTTCCTTATTGACATGGGTTCAAAGCCAGACTCAGCAATGGCCAGGCACTAAGCAACTCAGTGAAATCCTATCTCTAAATACAAAATAGGGCTGGGGATGTGACTCAGTGGTTGAGTGCCCAAGTTCAATATCCACTGCTCAAAAAAATAAAAATAAATAAATAAATAAAAATTAAGCTGGGTGCAGTGGCAAGTTCAAGGACAGCCTCAGCAATCCTGTCTCAAAATATAAAATATAAAGGGCTGGCAATATAGATTGGTACCAATATCGATTTAGTGCCCCTAAATTCAATCCCCAGTACTGAAAAATAAATGAATAAAACTCCTAGTTTTCATTATAAATTCCTGTTGCTTTTCCTTTATTGCAGATTTTGTTAAAAACTTACTTGCTTTTCATTCTTGCTAGATAAACAAGTGTAAACATTAACACTGTGAACTTCTTTTAATTATGATTTTACTATGGTTGGAATTGGAGAGTAACATGATAAGTGAAATAAATCAATCCCAAGAAATCAAAGGCTGAATGTTCTCTCTGCTTTGTGGAAGCTAACACATAATAAGGGGGTAGGAGGGAAGAATAGAAGTTCATTGGAATGAAGGGAAGAGAGGAGGGAAGGAAATAGGAAAGGCAGTAGAATGAATGAGACATAACTTTCCTATGTTCACATATGAATATACCACCACTGAAACTCCACATCATGTACAACCATAAGAATGGGAAGTTATATTCCATGTATGTATAATATGTTAGAATACACTCTACTGTCCTGTATATCTAAAAAGAACAAATTTGAAAGAGTATGTTTTTACCTATAATTTTGATTTCTTCATATCTGACAAAATATATAAAAATTGTTTAATATGAAAGTATCTAATTGTCAAGGTTTCTGTTATTCAGATAATTTGATCTACTATATCACCACATTTGTTAACATCACAATTTGAACCTATGTCATACAGACTCCAAAGTTTGAGCTCTTAACTAGCATATTCTAATACACTGATCCTGTTATTTGGCTTTCCATATTTTGTTTTATGGCCTGCATTTCATTATTTTTATTATTCTTTCTTCCCTTTGATCATTACATTAGAAAATTTAAAAGTTAGCAAATTTTAGGTCTATAAATGATGGTTTTGTGATCAAAATCAACATTAAAACACTCTCAAATGCCAGTAACTAGAAGATGCACTGGTATTTTAGATGATCCAGAAAAAATAGTGCCCTATTGTAAGTCACTATCGATTGAAAAACATATGTCAGTTTCTGAGATTTTAAAATATGAAATGTTTCCTAAAATTGACAAAATACACACTAGTATGGTGAATCCACCTTCTATGTATACATTTCAAAAACAAACTTTCCCCCTGGGAAAGATGAAGCAATCACCATAATATGGCCTATCCTCTACCCATGCCTCCCAAATCTCCATTTTGCTGCTTCTTCCTGTATTTTTTGTCTTAGTTAATTATCATCCAATTATTATTTCTAAGTCATGTATCTTCAATTTAAAACTTCAAACACTGCATCCCTTTTTCCAAATCTGCTTGATTCTGTGTTTGACATATTAATTGCCAGTCCCTGTAAATGGTAATTTTAACACTTATGAAAACCTTCTGTTGATTCACCTTCTCATTGAGTTTTTAGGAAAAGTTCATAAAGGTGATAATTTCTTGATCTTTAAATATCTACCTATTTTTTATATTATATCAATATTATTACAGTATCACTTGGAGTCTGAGAAGAAAAATATGATGCCAACTTGATTTTTAAAACCATCGTAGGTGACTATTTTTCTTAGACTAGTCATGCTTACATAACTAGTAGATTGATAGTACAGTCCCCCTAAGTTCAATTAAGTGTCTCTAAGTTTTACTTTAAGACTTTATTGCTTTTTGTATTTTTCTTGGTATTTAGTAAACCCATAGACTGAGGTCTTTATTTCAGATATAATTTTTCCTTCTGAAATAGATAACCACATTTTTTTTGTATTTGTAGTGTTTTTTTTTTATTTTTTATTGTTGGTTGTTCAAAACATTACATAGTTCTTGACATATCATATTTCACACTTTGATTCAAGTGGGTTATGAACTCCCATTTTTACCCCGTATACAGATTGCAGAATCATATCAGTTACACACCCATTGATTTACATGTTGCCATACTAGTGACTGTTGTATTCTGCTGCCTTTCCTATCCTCTACTATCCCCTCTCCCCTCCCCTCCCCTCCCCTCCCCTCTTCTCTCTCTACCCCCTCTACTGTAATTCATTTCTCCCCCTTGTATTATTTTCCCTTTCCCCTCACTTCCTTTTGTATGTAATTTTGTATACCCTGAGGGTCTCCTTCCATTTCCATGCAATTTCCCTTCTCTCTCCCTTTCCCTCCCACCTCTCATCCCTGTTTAATGTTAATCTTCTTCTCATGCTCTTCGTCCCTACTCTGTTCCCAGTTACTCTCCTTATATCAAAGAAGACATTTGGCATTTGTTTTTTAGGTATTGGCTAGCTTCACTTAGCATAATCTGCTCTAATGCCATCCATTTCCCTGCAAATTCTATGATTTTGTCATTTTTTAATGCAGAGTAATAATCCATTGTGTATAAATGCCACATTTTTTTTATCCATTCTTCTACTGAAGGGCATCTAGGTTGGTTCCACAGTCTTACTATTGTGAATTGTGCTGCTATGAACATCGATGTAGTAGTGTCCCTGTAGCATGCTCTTTTTAGGTCTTTAGGGAATAGACCGAGAAGGGGAATAGCTGGGTCAAATGGTGGTTCCATTCCCAGCTTTCCAAGAAATCTCCATACTGCTTTCCAAATTGGCTGCACCAATTTGCAGTCCCACCAGCAATGTACAAGTGTACCCTTTTCCCCACATCCTCACCAGCACTTCTTGTTGTTTGACTTCATAATGGCTGCCAATCTTACTGGAGTGAGATGGTATCTTAGGGTGGTTTTGATTTGCAGTTCTCTGACTGCTAGAGATGGTGAGCATTTTTTCATGTATTGTTGATTGATTGTATGTCCTCCTCTGAGAAGTGTGTGTTCAGGTTCTTGGCCCATTTGTTGACTGGGTTATTTGTTATCTTATTGTCTAATTTTTTGAGTTCTTTGTATACTCTGGATATTAGGGATCTATCTGAAGTGTGAGGAGTAAAGATTTGTTCCCAGGATGTAGGCTCCCTATTTACCTCTCTTATTGTTTCTTTTGCTGAGAAAAAACTTTTTAGTTAAGTAAGTCCCATTTGTTGATTCTAGTTATTAACTTTTGTGCTATGGGTGTCCTATTGAGGAATTTGGAGCCCGACCCCACAGTATGTAGATCGTAGCCAACTTTTTCTTCTATCAGACGGCGTGTCTCTGATTTGATATCAAGCTCCTTGATCCATTTTGAATTAACTTTTGTGCATGGCGAGAGAAAGGGATTCAGTTTCATTTTGTTGCATATGGATATCCAGTTTTCCCAGCACCATTTGTTGAAGATGCTATCTTTCCTCCATTGCATGCTTTTAGCCCCTTTATCAAATATAAGATAGTTGTAGTTTTGTGGATTGGTTTCTGTGTCCTCTATTCTGTACCATTGGTCCACCCGCCTGTTTTGGTACCAGAACCATGCTGTTTTTGTTACTATTGCTCTGTAGTATAGTTTGAAGTCTGGTATCGCTATACCGCCTGATTCACACTTCCTGCTTAGCATTGTTTTTGCTATTCTGGGTCTTTTATTTTTCCATATGAATTTCATGATTGCTTTCTATATTTCTACAAGAAATGTCGTTGGGATTTTGATTGGCATTGCATTAAACCTATAGAGAACTTTGGGTAATATCGCCATTTTGATGATGTTGTTTCTGCCTATCCATGAACAGGGTATATTTTTCCATCTTCTAAGATCTTCTTCTATTTCTCTCTTTAGGGTTCTGTAGTTTTCATTGTATAAGTCTTTCACCACTTTTGTTAGGTTGATTCCCAAGTATTTTTTTTTTTTTTGAGGATATTGTGAATGGAGTGGTTGTCCTCATTTCCATTTCAGAGGATTTGTCCCTGATATACAGGAATGCCTTTGATTTATGCGTGTTGATTTTATAGCCTGCCACTTTGCTGAATTCATTTATTAGCTCTAATAGTTTCTTTGTAGACCCTTTAGAGTCTGCTAGGTATAGAATCATGTCACCTGCAAATAGTGAGAATTTAAGTTCTTCTTTTCCTATTTTTATGCCTTTAATTTCTTTCGTCTAATTGTTCTGGCCAGTGTTTCGAGAACTGTGTTGAACAGAAGTGGTGAGAGAGGGCATCCCTGTCTTGTTCCAGATTTTAGAGGGAATGCCTTCAATTTTTCTCCATTCAGAATGATGCTAGCCTGAGGCTTAGCATACATTGCTTTTACAATATTGAGGTATCTTCCTGTTATCCCTAGTTTTTCTAGAGTTTTGAACATAAAGGGATGCTGTACTTTGTCGAATGCTTTTTCCGCATCTATCGAGATGATCATATGGTTCTTATTTTTAAGTCTATTGATGTGGTGAATAACATTTATTGATTTCCGTATATTGAACCAGCCTTGCATCCCAGGGATGAATCCTACTTGATCATGGTGCACAATTTTTTTGATATGTTTTTGTATCCGATTTGCCAGAATTTTATTGAGGATTTTTGCATCTAGGTTCATTAGAGATATTGGTCTGTAGTTTTCTTTCTTTGAAGTGTCTTTGTCTGGTTTAGGTATCAGGGTGATGTTGGCCTCGTAGAATGAATTTGGAAGTTCTCCCTCTTTTTCTATTTCCTGAAGTAGCTCGAAAAGTATTGGTATTAGTTCCTCTTTAAAGGTTTTGTAAAACTCTGCTGTATACCCATCCGGTCCTGGGCTTTTCTTAGTTGGTAGTCTTTTGATGGTTTCTTCTATTTCCTCAATTGATATTGGTCTGTTTAGGTTGTCTATATCCTCCTGACTCAATCTGGGCAGATCATATGACTTAAGAAATTTATCGTTGCCTTCACTATCTTCTAATTTATTGGAGTATAAGGGTTCAAAATAATTTCTGATTATCTTCTGTATTTCTGAAGTGTCTGTTGTGATATTGCCTTTTTCATCCCATATGCTAGTAATTTGAGTTCTCTCTCTTCTTCTCTTTGTTAGCATGGCTAAGGGTCTGTCGATTTTATTTATTTTTTCAAAGAACCAACTTTCAGTTTTGTCAATTTTTTCAATTGTTTCTTTTGTTTCGATTTCATTAATTTCAGCTCTGATTTTAATTATATCTTGCCTTCTACTTCTTTTGCTGTTGTTTTGCTCTTCTTTTTCTAGGATTTTGAGATGAAGTATGAGATCATTTATTTGTTGGTTTTTCCTTTTTTTAAGGAATGAACTCCAAACAATGAATTTTCCTCTTAGAACTGCTTTCAATGTGTCCCATAGATTCCGATATGTTGTGACTGTGTTTTCATTTATCTCTAAGAATTTTTTAATTTCCTCCTTGATGTCTTCTATAACCCATTGATCATTCAGTAACCTATTGTTCATTCTCCAAGTGATGCATGATATTTCCTTCGTTCTTTTATCGTTGATTTTCAGTTTCATTCCACTATGATCAGATAAGATGCATGGTATTATCTCTACTCCTTTATATTGTCTAAGAGTTGCCCTGTGACATAATATATGATCTATTTTAGAGAAGGATCCATGTGCTGCTGAGAAAAAAGTGTAACTGCTTGATGTTGGGTGGTATATTCTATATATGTCAATTAAGTCTAGGTTATTAATTGTGTTATTGAGTTCTATAGTTTCCTTATTCAACTTTTGTTTGGAAGATCTGTCCAGTGGTGAGAGAGGTGTGTTGAAGTCTCCCATGATTATTGTATGGTGGTCTATTAGACTCTTGAACTTGAGAAGAGTTTGTTTGATGAACATAGCTGCACCATTGTTTGGGGCATATATATTTATGATTGTTATGTCTTGTTGGTGTATGGTTCCCTTGTGCAGTATGTAGTGTCCCTCTTTATCCCTTTTGATTAACTTTGGCTTGAAATCTATTTTATTTGATATGAGTATGGATACTCCTGCTTGTTTCCAAAGTCCATGTGAGTGATATGATTTTTCCCAACCTTTCACCTTCAGCCTATGTATGTCTTTTCCTATCAAATGCGTCTCCTGTAGGCAGCATATTGTTGGGTCTTGTTTTGTGATCCATTCTACTAGCCTGTGTCTCTTAATTGGTGAGTTTAAGCCATTAACATTTAGGGTTATTATTGAGATATGGGTTGTTCTTCCAGCCATATTTGTTTATTTCTGTTACTAAACATGGTTTGTTTTCCTCTTTGATTATTTTCCCCCCTTTACTGTCCTACCTCCCACTGTTGGTTTTCATTGTTATTTTCCATTTCCTCTTCCTGTAATGTTTTGCCGAGGATGTTTTGAAGAGATGGTTTTCTAGCTGCAAATTCTTTAAACTTTTGTTTATCGTGGAAGGTTTTAATTTCATCTTCCATCTTGAAGCTTAATTTCGCTGGATACACAATTCTTGGTTGGAACCCATTTTCTTTCAGTGTTTGAAATATGTTATTCCAGGATCTTCTAGCTTTCAGAGTCTGTGTTGAAAGATCAGCTGTTATCCTGATTGGCTTACCCCTAAATGTAATCTGCTTCCTTTCTCTTGTAGCTTTTAAAATTCTCTCCATATTCTGTATGTTGGGCATCTTCATTATAATGTGTCTAGGTGTGGATCTCTTATGATTTTGCACATTCGGCGTCCTGTAGGCTTCTAGGATTTGGGATTCTGTCTCATTCTTCAAGTCTGGGAAGTTTTCTCATATTATTTCATTGAATAGATTGCTCATTCCTTTGGTTTGGAGCTCTATACCTTCCTTTATCCCAATGACTCTTAAGTTTGGTCTCTTGATGTTATCCCATATTTCTTGGATGTTCTGCTCATGGTTTCTTAACAGTCTTGCTGAGCTGTCTATGTTCTTTTCAAGTTGAAATACTTTGTCTTCATTGTCTGATGTTCTATCTTCTAAGTGTTCTACTCTGCTGGTAGTATTCTCAATTGAGTTTTTAAGTTGGTTTATTGCTTCCTGCATTTCTAGGATTTCTGTTTGTTTGTTTTTAAATCCTCTATCTCCCTGTATAGTTGATCTTTTGCTGCCTGGATTTGTTTGTGTAATTCATTGTCAAAGTGATCTTTCATTGTCTGATTTTGCTGTCTAATGTCTTCCTTGAGACTCAAGATCATCTGAAGCATGTATATCCTGAATTCTTTATCTGGCATTCCATCTGCTGCAGCTGTTACCTCTTCTAAAGTTGAGTTGAACTGCATTGCTTGTGGTCCTTTCTTTCCTTGTGTTTTCATATTGCTTGCGTTTCTTTCTGCTTGGTGAAACTGTTGTGTTTTTGAAAAATTTTTCCCCTATATATTTATATTGCTCTTGTATAGTTGAAAAGTCTCCCTTGCAGGGTTGGGTGGCGGTCTGCCTACCTTGCAGGCACGGGCGGCTGCTCTGCTCTGCCCCTCCTCCAATTTGTGTGACGTGTCTACCACGCCCACGGACCCCTGGGCATGTTCTGCTGGTCGGTCGCAGGTCTGCCTACCTTGCAGGCGCGGGCGGCGGCTCTGCTCTGCCCCTACTCCAATTGGTGTGACGTGACTACCGCCCAGGCGGGCCGCTGGTCCTGTCCCGGGCGCGGGCGAAAGCTCTGCTCTGCCCCTACTCCAATTGGGGTGACGTGTGTACCATGCTGGCCGGCCACCGGGCCTGATTCGCCGGTCGGTTGCAGGTCTGCCTACCTTGCAGGCGCGGACGGCGGCTCTGCTCTGCCCCTCATCCAATTGGTGTGACTTGTCTACCACACCCGCGGATCGCTGGGCCTGGTCCGGGCGCGGGCAAAGGCTCTGCTCTGTTCCTACTCCAATTGGGGTGACGTGCCTACCACCCCGGCCGTCCGCTGGGCCTGTTCCACCAGTCGGTCGCAGGTCTGCCTACCTTGCGGGAACGGGCGGCGGCTCTGCTCTGCCCCTACTCCAAATGGGGTGACGCGTCTGTCGCGCCGGCAGGCCACTGGGCCTGTTCTGCTGGTCGGTTGCAGATCTGCCTACCTTTCGGGCGAGGGTGGCGGCTCTGCTCTGCCCCTACTCCAATTGGGGTCACGCCGGCGGGCCGTTGGTCCTGTTCCGGGCGCAGGCGGCGGCTCTGCTCTGCCCCTCTGGCTTGATGATAAAGTGAGAGAGACTCGGGTGTTTGTGACTCACTTTCTTTACCAGGAGACCAACTCCAATTGGGGTGTCGTGACTACCACGCCGGCAGGTCGCTGGGCCTGTTCCGGGCGCGGGCGGCGGCTCTGCTCTGGCCCTACTCCAATTGGGGTGACGTGTGTACCACGCCAGCAGACCGCTGGGCCTGATCCGCTGGTCTGTCGCAGGCCTGCCTACCTTGCAGGAGCGGGTGGCGGCTCTGCCCTGCCCCTCCTACCACACCCGCGGACCGCTGGTCCTGTTCTGCCGGTCGGTCGCAGGTCTGCCTACCTTCCAGGCGCAGGTGGCGGCTCTGCTCTGCCCCTACTCCAATTGGGGTCACGCCGGCGGGCCGTTGGTCCTGTTCCGGGCGCAGGCGGCGGCTCTGCTCTGCCCCTCTGGCTTGATGATAAAGTGAGAGAGACTCGGGTGTTTGTGACTCACTTTCTTTACCAGGAGACCAACTGTTTCTGTCGCCGCTGGTATCGATGAAGTTCTCTCCTCCGCCGCTTTCTGATGACATCAGATCTCTGCCATGTTGGTATCCCATGCGAATGGCAGCATTTCTTTCCCTTTGCTGGGTGACCAAAGCAATGGGTGAGTCCTGACCAGCCCTCACAAGCCCCATCTCAGTCCTGTTGCCACTGCCTATGAAGGCTCGGTTGGTATTTACCTCCACAGTATTCAGCAGGACCTGGACTGAGAAGCAGTTTCCGCGGATTCTTTAGCCCTGGGCCAGAGCAGTTCCGGGAGCCTGAATTCGGCCGCTCCGTGCTCGGTGTATGTTCTGATAGGAGCAGGCTCCAAGAAGCAGTTTCCGCGGGTTAATTAGCACTGAGCCTGAGTAAGTTGTCTGCGAGCCACAGGCGAATGGCAGCCTGAAATTACCTGTTCTATGGCTGAATGAGCTGCAATCAGTCGAAAACAGGGATGGTGACGTCAGCTCTCCAAGATGGTGGCCGCTAGCTTCCTCTGTGGTCTGACCGGTATGGAGAACCGAATTGGACCGCTTCCTTCCCCCGTCTCAAACCCAGAATTCAGCACTTAGTACGGTGATTGCACAGCTGGCAGAAGCAAGCAGAAACTGCAGCGCTGTATCTTTGCGTTGCTATCTCCTCGTTTCCCAGCGCGCGCCGCAGACTCTAGCCGAGGGGCGATTTGCTGAATAAGCAGCGTGACCCTCCGTGCGGACAAATCTCTCACGTTTGAGCCCCCGTAGCTGATCCTCGTGCGATGGAAATCCTTCCTCTAGGTTTTGGAGCACCCCAATTTTGCTGGAAATTCCTAACAAGATAGCTTTTATCCTTTCTAGCTCGTCATTCTCCCACACAGTGACGCGGTACACGGGGGTAATGCACTCCCTTCGCCGCCATCTTCCGACACTGATAACCACATTTTTACCAATTGTTTTTCATCTCTTTCTTTTTGCTTTTCATGTGATTTTCTTCACAAGCATTTCCTCTAAATTCATTAAGTTCACAAAATGCTGCATTATTCACTCTATTTCTCTCTGGATCTAATATGGTTTTAATTATTTTTGATAGCTTTACTCATGCCCCTGTGCCAACTCTCCTTTAACCTTACTTTACTGTCCTTTTAATCTTTTAAATATCTTCCTTGATCTCATGTTCTAGAACCTATCATCATTTATATCTTCTTAAGATATAAATGTTGAAATTTTTTTTCTTAAAATATTCTTTAGTTCCCTAAGTAATTCATCATCAAAATATATTCCTCATTTGCTTTTCATTTACCTTATCTACTTTTGGTAGTAATTACACATAGGTCTAAAGTTATTTTGTCTTAGAAGGAAGACAATTTGATTATATCTATGAAATGCCATGAAAGGTGTGATTGAGTTTTTCTGCTTATCAAGTCTTTTTTTTTTTGTACTGGGAATTGAATCCAGGGGCACTTAACCACTGCTAATCTGCTTAGGGCCTCACTAAGTTGCTGAGGTTGGCCTTGAATTTACTATCCTGCCTCAGCCTCCAGGTGTGTGCCACAGTGCTGAGCTATCAAGTCACGAGTAAGCATAGGGGAGATGACACAAGCTCAAATATATTTTCTCCAAACATTTTCCTATCAAATTGAATGATAAGTTTGTCCTGAGACAATGTCAAGTAACATGGGACAGTTATTTTAGACTTTTAGCCATTACTAACCACAGAGACAGCAGCACAACAAGGAGAACTTTTACAGAGAATTCAGGATGAAAAAATAGACAGCATAACATGACCCGCTGTCAGACCCACTGCCCGAGCATTCTGTATCCTGAAGTTTGAAAGTTAGTCCCAATTTGATGTTTGCCACTCATATTCCGAGAGCTTCTGTTTTTAAGTTAAGTGTAACTGATTAGGTCTTTCTGAATTTTCTTATTTTGTAAATTCTAGAATCTGCTTGAAATTGTGAATACTATGTATCAGCAATTGACATCTAACTCTGATTTGGTTTACAAATTAGCAATATGTAGAAAACAGTCTTCGCTGTAAGTAAAATGGGGTTAAGTTTACTCTTATGGTTTCATTTACCGCCAAAGCTTATACCTTTATTTTAAGGTACTTTCTGTCCTTTTCAAAGAGTGTTTCAGGAATGACAAGTGGCTAAATCAGCCATCAAACTCAACTTTCAAATGTTAATTTCTACATGAATTTCATGATTTTAAATAACATTTATTAAGCTAAAATAAAGGTTATGAAATAATAGGCCTTTAAAATTTGTAGTAATAATATATAAATTTTATGTTGAACTTCAAGTGTTCTAAGATGATGTCACTAATATAATTCCTTTAAGGCACAGGCAAAAAAAAAAAAAAAAGGTTATCTTTACTTTTTTTTTTTAATTCTGATGGGACTGTCAATTTCTAATAACTTTTCTAAAAATCATCATGAAAGTCACATATCCTAAAAATCTCATTTGTTGCCTAGAAATATTCTGGTCATTTTCTGTAAAATTAACATCAGTTGTTTTGAATGGCTATTCCTCTACTTACCCAAAATGAAGAAGCAGATAAAAAAACTCAATGTAATAGAAGATAGCCAAGACATTTTTGACTAATGGGAAATTACTTTAGGATGATTAAGCCAGTCTTATTAAAAACAAACTGGCCATATTAGAAGAAATATACAAGCACCAGGACAGAAAATGATTTCAGATATAAGCATAAAGTGGTTTGATATTTTAATAAACATATTACAATATAGATAAAAAGCACAGGAAGTCATACAATAATGCTAATCATCCTGTGAAATGTTACATGAACACCTATTTTAGAAAAACTTTCTTGGTCATTATTTCATGAGTTCCAGTGATATTAATAATTCATCATTTTTATTTTAATTCAGACAGTAGAGAAATGGCTTTTAACTGGGAATGATTTTTCTCTCCAGAAAAATTTGTAATATTTGGAAACATTTTTGTTTGTAGCCACTGGGGGAGAAAAGTGAGTGCCCTGGAAGCAAATGAGCAGAGGTCAGAGATGCAGCTACACCTACTACAGTTCACAGGGTAGCTCCCACAGCAAAGAGTCATCTAGCCCAAAGTGTTAGCAGTGCAAAGCTTGGAGAACCCTACTCCAGAGCCAAGACTGAAGAATGACTTGGAAGCTTACTTTAGCATGGTCTATTGCATTCTGTAGGCATTTAACAAACATTTCCTGAATGGAGAAATAATTAAGTTGAATGACACTGATTCGTATAATAAATTATAATTACTATGGAGCTTTCTAAGAAGACTGTTTTCAAAGGACAAAATGTATTTGGAAGTATATTATGTTATAATTGCATTAAAAGCCACACACACAACTAAAGACAGATAACAAATTTAAGAAGCCTACATTTTTTAAAACTTATTACCAGTGACTTTTATAAGTAAGCAAAAGTAAACCATAGATGTAGCCTGGTCATCTAAGAAATTGGTGTTTGCTTCCAAATATGTGAGTGGAATAGATGATTCTGCCTACATATCTTCAAAATTCTTCATGTTAAACGCTTGAGTAAAAAGATGTAAATGGAAAACAGAATCTATAAAAACTCTTTAGTATCTTAAAAAGTCATACCAGAGGGAAAACTAAATTTTATAACTCACTTAAGATATCATTTCACTAGCAACCAAGCTCCATTAAAACAAAGAAGGAACCTTGGTTAAAGGGAAATCCTGCATTTCTCAATTAGCATTAAGCTATTCAAAGAAACTAAGCTGCCAACACTGCCAGTCTTATCTGTAAGAAATTAAATGTATTATGTACTAAAGAGAAGAAACTTTACACCCAGAGATTTGAGAATTAATTTTGGACCAACCAATCCATTGCTATGGAAACTGCCAAGTTATTCAGCCATAAGCAACTTAAGTTACCTTTCACTGTAAAACAGGAATATTAAAATCTACCTTATGGGGTGCTACACATTATTATTATTACTATAAATAGCAATAAAGAACAAAATATCAGATAATACACCCTGATTTAATTTCCTAGAGCACTAAGAAGACCACAGTATCATTTTAAAGTTACTGGTTACTCTTATCCACAAAGAAACTCTTGATCTGTACATACTTTAGAGAATTGATATCTTGGATTCAAAAAAGATTCACTGACGAATTTTAAACAATTACTTTAATGACTAATATATTAATTTAAATGTTGCTGCATATTAACTCCACCAATACTCAACAATGAATTAAGGATCTCCTCTTACCTGACATAACTATTAGAAACAGGATTAGATGTAGCTGTTACTTAGATCTTTAGTGAGGGCAAATAATCAAATCTTTTAATAAATCTATTAATTGATATCTCTCAAACTATTGAAGTGACCATTGTTCCTAAAGGGAATCTTTAGGACAAGTAAATTCTAAATGCATCCCATATGATACAGTCAGCAATATGTCAAATCAGTTTTCCCCAGAGAAGAGATTTCATTATAACCTTACCAAGTAGAACATAACCAAGTACATATTAGGTACTCAATAATTAAAAAAAATAATTTGAAAGCAGTGTGTTCCAAATCCTAGGAGGTCATGTTATTCTAAAGCTGTGTGCATAACAATAAAATAGACTAAACAATTTTAAGGAAATTGAATTGAATTAGAACTGTACTATACCAATTTATCTAAGGCTCTGGACAAATATACAGATATATCAAAAAATGATAAAAAATATTAGGGAGAAAAGTAAGGTGATTTTAAAACATGGGCCTGTAGTTACCAATATTTACAAAGAAATGTTCTTATCTACCAGTTAATATGCTATCTCTTTACTCTCTTTAAATAAGGTTATAGCCTTTATTACTTTCTTTATAGGGTAACTTATATCTTCAAAGACCTCTCTCAAATTTTCTTCAAAACCTGCTACAGATGTTATTTTCTTTTTAAAACTTTATTCCTGAACTTGCTACAAAAATCTAAGTACTACTTGGATATATATTATATTTAATATGTATTTCTCTTAGAGAAATGTATAGGCATTACATTCAACTATTATTACTAGAAAAAAAACTTGTTCAGTGCATTTCACAATGTAGAGGTTCAATGATTTCATTTTAGTGACTGCTGAACACAACATCTCTTTTTATATGAAGAAATAAAGGTAAAGGATTTGAAACTAACACTCCATTGAGCATTTGCTGGCAGGGTAATTAACATGTCACTTAGTTTCCTTTTACCTATATTCTATCTATCTATCTACCTACCTAACTCTATCTATCTATACCATCTATCGAAAGAGGCATACAGATATAAGATGTACACACACACACACACACACATTAAGAGTTGAATGGAGCCTTAGAGACAGTGTAAAAAGAGTGCTGGATAAGCAATCAGGAGATCTAAGGGTTTTGTTTTTGTTTTTGTTTTTCTTTGCCTTTAAGTAAATAATAAACTTGGATATGGCACCTAAGATCTTTGAAATTCATTTTTCTAATCTGCATGGAGTGAAACACGTTCAGCTCCAGGCTAATTACCACAGTAATATAGAGAAGCTACCATAATGGCAACTATGATTACTGTTTTGCTGTTTCCCCATAGACACACAGAAAGATCTCAATCAAAATGGATAAGTCCCTGGATCCAATTTAGAGGAGATAATATGTGTTCAGGACACATATATTCAATTCTATATTCATGCATGCCATGAATATAATATAACTAGATTGCTAGTAGAGAGTTTAAAAACAGAAACCATCATTTTAAGCTGGAAAAGTGCCACAAACTAGAATTTATAAATCCACTCAAAGTCAGGCAAACAACCATAGGATTCATATAAGTGGGCTATTCAAAAATGTGTTGTCAGTGGATCCAAATTCAGAAAACTATTATCTTGTTCAATTAATTTTAAAATTTTATCAACTAATGATCTTCTCTAATGAAAAGAATGCACAGTGAGAAATTTTGGAGGTTTTGCCCCCCCCCCCCTTTTTTGCCTCTAAATGTTTAGGAATAAATGAAAATATACTTCCATAAAACTTATCAATGAACACAAGGCTTTCACTGGAATAAACATTTTTAAATGAATGACACATTTTCACAGTATTCTTTTGAGTTTGGGATCCCCCTCTGAGTTCCCTTTGGGAATCACATTCTTTCCATTGGAAACAGAACTATGAAGCAAGTACCACATTGCACCAAACAACCTAATTAGTCTCTGATTTTTTTAATCCTAATCTATTACTTCAAAATGCAAAATTATGGTGTATTAAAGGGAAGGTGGTACCATTATGAGTAGACCCTAAAAGCAGAACATAAAATGCCTTTTATTTACCACTTTACTAAAATCAACTTCCCTAAATGTTTAATAGGCTCTCTAATTTTTATTGAACTATAATTCACATATGATACAGTATACCATTTTAAACTGTGAAATTCAGTGGATTTTAGAATATTCACAGAATTGTGTAGACATCAATTCTCTCTAATTCCAGAACATTTTCAACACCTCAAAAAGAAACCATGGCCCTAATTATAGTCACCCTTTCAAAAAAAAAGATGCACAAACACACACACACACAATTTGTGGTCTTTTGTGTCTGGCTTCCTTCATTTAGCATAATGCTCTTAAGTTTCATTCAGTGGTACATTTTGATACTACAACACTTTTATGGATAAAATAATATTACATTCTATGGATTTAGTATATTGTGTTTATCCAATCATCAATTAATAAGACATTTGTGTTAACTTCTAAGTTTTACTATTATAAATAATGCTGCACTGCATTGGTAAAAAAGAAGGAGAACCTCATTATTATACAGAATACATATATGATGTTGTAATGAGAAAAAGAAAAAAAAGAAGTGTGTCACATTAGATTGAATAGAGAGAAAGGATGGGAGCGGGGGGAGGAGTAAGGAGGATAGGAAGGACAGCAGAATAGAATTGACAATATGATTGATGTATGTACATTCCATGTATGTATTATATGTCAAAATTCATTCTGCTGTCATGTATGACTAAAAAAAAATAAACAAGAATTTAAAAAAAAGTTTAGTCACCAAAACTTTTTTAATACTTTGCATGTATAGCCCATGTGAAAAGTTTGGTCAACAAAACTTTTTTAATACCTTTGCATGTATAGCCCATGTATAGTTATGTGGTAATTCTGTTACTGCTTTCGAAGAAATAACCAGACTGTTTTCCAAAGTGGGGGTGTCATTTTATATTCAAACCAGTACTGTATGAGTTCTAATTTCTGTACATTCAAAGAAACACTTTTTCTGTCTTATTTGATTTGTAGCCATCCTTAGCAGTATGATTTTGATGTGAATTTTCCTGAGAGCTATTAAAATTAAGCAAATTATTATGTGTTTATGTGCCATTTGTATTATCTTCCCTGGAGAAATGACTGTTCAGATCTTTTGTCCATTCTTTAACAGGGTTGTTGAGATTAATTTACTGTTGAGTTGTAATCATTCTTTATATATTCTGGATACCTCACAGTTATCAGATATTCAATTTGCAAATATTTTCTCTAATTAACTCTATTTTTGTAAGAATTGAACCCATCACAGGTAGCAAACCTTATAAAATAGAAGGCACCAACACTAGCAACCGATGATTTGTCTTCACCAATTATCTGATGATTTTCATGAAGAAGCAGGTTAAGAACAACCAAGAGGATATTTCAGAAGACAAGAAGGATTGGTTTGAGCATGGCACTGCTTGTGAAGACCTTCTTCAGAGGCAAAAAGGAGCTTAAAGTTTTTTAAACTTTAAAATGTCACCTGCTAGCACTTGAGGCTTATTCTCTTTCCTAGTATACTGCCTTCTCTTTCAATGTTTGATTCTTTATCTAATCTGGAGCCCAAGAAAAGTTTGACACATTGGTTAGTATCATGTATTTTGTAAAATGTCCTAGCCAACTTTATTTGACCTCAGCGAAAAAGAAAAAACAGGAAACAAGTTGTTGATGAAAAAAAATTGATTTACCCAGGATTTCTCCTTGGAAGTTTCAAAGGGATATTAAAAAAAAATAAAAAAGGTACTAAGAAACTCCTATTTTAAAACCACAGATTTTAAGATTTAAAAATTATTTAAACATATATTATTAAACTCTTTTTAACATAAAGAAGTTGGCCTTTAGAAAAATATTCCTCTTTCCCCAAAAAAAACCCCAATCACATTGTAACTCTCTTCATTAGGAGCTCCAGTATATTAATGTTCTTTATACGTGTGGACCAAGAATTAAACACAAAATATTAGGTGTGGCTTGAATGAAATAGAGCAGAAATTGAAACACTGTGGCCCTGATGCCAGAAATTATACTCTTATTAATGCTATCTAAATATTATCTGCTTTAGAAGTTATATTTCACCAGTGACATCTATTGGTCTTCTGCATTCCCAAATTTTAGTCATATGATAATGAGCTTTGCCCTCACTTCCTTGTACTTACAGAGTTGATTTTCTGGATCTTACAGATTACATTTATGTTCCTTGCATTAGCCCTCTCCTTTCAAACGTTACTACTGGCAACTTACTGTAGATATTCATTATCATTCACTAGAAATATTAGAATGCTTGCAAAATGATTTCTGTATCGTAATTCATGTTATACTCTATTTCATTCATTAAACTAAAAAGTGATTCTCCTTAAACATAATTTGATCAGCAATTTCCTGTACTCATTTATGCTTTCTACATTATTTTCATCACAGAGCCCAATTTCCTAATTTTGATATTCAAGGTTATTCTTGTTTAAGGCTCTGCCTGTCCTCCTAACTTTCTATTCTATAACACCTCAATATACACTCCTTTATCGATTCTAAAATCTCCCTGATTGGTTTTATTCCTCTATTTCCTCACATGCCTTGTACCTCTGCCTACTGTCTTGTCCTTTCTCTTCTAACAGATGTTTATCAGTCTATCAAACTTATATAATTATTTGAATTCTCATCTTTTAAAAAACATAATTATGTTTGTCTATCTTTAGCTAGAGCAGAGCATCTCTATTCATTCAAGCCAATGGAATTCAATTTATATAATTAAACAGTTGTTTGCAAAATAAACTTATGAAGATAAAGGTAATAGACAATATAATTACAAACACTATACAGCAATGGGCCCTTATTCAAGGATATATCTTCTAAGATACAAGTGGATGCCTGAAACAATGGACAGTACTCAATTCTACATATACAGTTTTTTTCCTGTAGTTACATACACATGATAAAGTTTCATTTATAAATTAATAGGTTACCAAAAATAATTAGTAATAAATAGAATAATGATAACACTATACTATAATAAGTTACATGAATTTAGTCTATCCCTTTCTACCTCTCTCAAAATATCTTATAGAACTATGCTCATCCTTCTTCTTTGTAATGATATGAGATAATACAATTCTTATGAGGCTAATGACCTATTGCTTCATTTTGATGAAGCAATAGACAATGAATACCTGAACATGATACTGCAATAGTTGACATGATAACCTAGATGGCTATAATTGACTACTGGACATGTATGACACGAATATGCTCGACAAAAAGATGATTTCATGTCCTGGCCTAGATAGAATGTGGCAGTGACAAACTTAATCACACAACTCAGAACAGAAGACAATTTAAAACTTATTGCTTATTTCTGGAATTTTCCATTTAATGTGCTCTGATCATCATTGAATACAGGTAACTGAAACCATATCAAGTAAAACTGTGGAATAGGTGAACCTACTGTATTTGTAGCAATAACTTGTGATTGAATGTTTTAGATATCTATTACCATCGTTTCCCCATTAACAAAATGAGGAATAAGCTAACTGAAAAAACATACTACTTAGACAACTAAAATAGCAGAAGATAAAAAACATGAAAGTAGAATATGAACATTAGAAAAATTATATGTTATATTATAGAAATAATGGTTTGGAACATCTTACTGAATCAAATATTCAAATTTAAATGGCCTAAATATAAGTTCTCTATAAATATATAGTGCTGTGTTAGAACAATCAGACAGGGAGCTAACTGAAGATCAGTGTCAGCTTCCTCCTTGCTTTGGTTGAGATAGTTATTGTCATTGTGGTATCTGAGAAGATGGCTAAGACTTTTGGAGAGATACAGAATGTCATCAGCATTCTTTAACATATTCACAAGTCCAAAAGAGTCATATGACATTTCATTGAGTTCAATTGTGAAATAAGAGAAAGGCACAAATTTGTAAGTCTACTGTTTCACTTATAAGAAAAATATACCTCAGCTCATATTATAAAGCTTTTAGAAATCTTAACTAGAGTGGTAAACTGTAAATCTGATTTAAGTCCTTTACCTTTTGAGTCTTTGTTACTCATTTTACATTCTAATTTGTCTTATAGCATTATCATTTTTCCCATGGAAGTTATTGAAAGATAAAATAATAAAGAAGTTTCAGAAGTAATCCTTCCAATGTGTATAATTATATTGAATCAACTCAGTATTTTATAACTAAATAATAAAACAAGAAATATAAGGTGAAAATTCCTCCAAGTTCAGACCCTGATCTAAAATAATCTTCACTACTAGCTTAATTTCTAACATATACTTTTACATTTATTGTGCTAAATAACTACTAAGCACTATACAGATAATGAAATCTAACTAATTTATACTATATCAAACTCTTAAACAAATGTGGGTCCAGCATATAGAGATAGAGGCACAAGAATCTCATATTTGGAAGATTACAAGTTCTAGTCTACACTATCCTATATGTGGACTGACTTTATAGCATACTCAAAAAAAAATTCCTTTCTTCTGTTATTAGGCTACCCATGAATTAACTAGCTCATTTAAACTCCCTCCAGGGTCTGCTTTATAGATCCATTCATAACAGGTCTAATTCAACTTCCACATAACTATTCTTTCCATCATTTGGCTTTCCTATATCAACAAGAAAAAGCAAAGGACCATTGACTATTCATATCTTACTCTAAATAAAAGACTGGAAATTAATGGTATGATACCCAGTAACAATACCCAGCAATTGAGACTAAGTTCTTTTCTTTCCCTAACAACTCCACAGTGTATCCTTTGGAGAAAATAATAAACAGAAAAAGAAAATAATGAACAGAAAAATCAGTACTCCAGAAAACTAGGGAAGGCTACCCAATATTTCCATATACCCCATTAATGTAGTTAGAGTAAAATGGCCTTCAAAGAGATCTGAAAGAAAGAAAAATATGCTAAACTTTAGTATTTGGACAAGATCACTTTCTCAAACTCTCTCAGGCTTTTGGACTGAATGCTTTTAAGCCAATTTCTGCCTGAGCAGAAATGAAATCATGACACAACTTGGCAAGTTTATTGAAGGGTTCTGTAAGAGACAGTTCATATACTGTAAAGGTTATAGTATACATTACAGGACACAATTATGGGAAGAAAGACGGGAAAAAGTTGATCAATGAGTACTAGGATACAGTGAGGAGTAAAAAGTTCTGGTGTGCTATTTCACAGTAAGATGACTATACATAACAATTATGTACCGTTTATTTTAAAAAGTAGAACGGATTTTGAAAATTTTCACCATAAAGAAATGATAAATATTTGAGGAAATAGACATCTTTCACCTGATTTAAGCAATATACAAACTATGTATGCATTGAAACATCACATAGGACTCCCATTAATATAATTTTTTTTGTCCGTGTACCAGCTGAAAAATAAATTAAAAATATTTTGATCCCCGAAGTTAATCACATTACTTTCACTTTTTTTTTTTAAGTAAAGGAACTGGTGTGAGAGGTTACTTGCTAACTTACACATGATTCACAAGATTGGTAGAAATTCATAAAGTACATAAAGGTACTGTGGCTTACTAGTTTTGGATAGTAGCAATTTATAGTTAAAAGGAGATCGAGGGCTACATATCATAATTAGAGGAACTCACTGAATCAGACAAAAAGTCACCAGAAGTTCCTCTTGACACTCTACTGTTATCATTAGTAATACAATTGTATGAGGTCCAGCAATTTTCCCTCAATAAAAATAGATAAGGTATTATTAGGGTTATCCACAGTGATCTCATGTGTAGTAGACTAAGGCCATCAGCTAACATCAAAGCTGCACTAGAAATGAAGTTTTAATTATTACTATTGAAACTATAAAGCTTATACTTATTAGAATCACTCTCTGTCCTACACTTGGGAACCAGGCTCCATCAAGAAGGTAAAGAGATAAACAAAAAACACCTAGAAGGATCCCCAGGTACCACTGCCAAAGGAAAGGGAAACCCTAAAGAAACATCACAATTAACTGTTCCCTCAGGATCCCAAACCTCATATTTCCTATAGAACCTATAATGTAATATATCTATACTGTTCCTTTAAAAATTTCAAAATAACATATCTCATATATATTAGGAAGAATCTTTTTATTATAATGATATATACTATAACTATTATATAAATTTTAATATTATCTACTATAAATATCACAGTTAAATGCTTACTACATGTTAGCTATTAGTTATCATTTACAAAGTTTTCATATACAAAGGCAGTTATCATATACAAAGTTTTATTAGTTTTAAAACAATCTTGACTACTCATTTTCTAAATAAAATAATTTCAGGCCTACATTGGTTAATGTAAATATATTGGTGATCCAGAGGAATATAACTTCTTGTAAATATTTGAGATATACTTTTATAATCTTTCCCTTTTCTTTCAACCTGTCAATTAATATACTTCAAGTTAACAGCAATGCTTGGAATGTAGAGCAAAGAATGCTGAAGGCATACAATTAAAGAAGGCAGAGCTGCAAGAAGCACATCTACCAACACTGTAGATTGGACATCTCCATGGTACTAGAGAAGAAAACAGAGGGGCTAGGAAACAGAGGTATGGCACAGAGAAGAATAGCAAAATGATAATATGACCAAACTGTTGTGACTGGCATTACAATTCCCAGAGAGAAGCAAAAAAAAAAAAAAAAAGATTAATTTAAAAAATTAAACTATAAAATAAATTTATACTTCCTAAAGTGTAATACTATCATCAACTGACAGCATTAAGAGAGCAAAAAAGGCAAGCTACAAACTAGGAGAGAATCATATATGTGTACACACACACACACACACACACACATTTACCCCCATAAAGAACAAAGAACTAAAATAGTAGATCTAAAGTTGCAGTCTATAGATGCCCAGGGGGTATTACCCTTAGACACTCTTAAGAGGCCCAAACAATTTTTGTAATAATACTCATATGCTTTTTGCCTTTTTTTCACTATATTGACACTTCCATTGATGGTACAAAAGCAATGATGGGCAAAACTACTGGTGGCTTAGCCTGAATTGAGGTCAGTACCTGTCTTCTTCACTGCTAGGTACTCACAGTAACAGAAATAGCAGCTTTATGTACAAATGGCAATGAAGCAGCAAAAGCTATTAATTTCACTAAATACCATTCTTTCAGTACATGACTTTTTAAAAATTCTGCATATTAAACTGGGAAATATGCAGAAAGCATTTATACTGCATACCCAAGTATAAGGATTATCTCAAATAAAAGCATTTGTATGACTGCTTGTAGTTGCAAGCTAAACTATCTACTTCCTTTTTCATGGAACATCATTTTTACTTGAAAAGACTGCTAAGAGACAAATTTGATTACTCCAACTTGGGAATTTTTTATGGATTTTCTAGAAAATAAAAAACATAAACCTGTTGCTTCAAGAAAATCAACAGACAATATTAGTTGCAATGACAAAATTCAAAGCTACAAGTAAAATTCAGAATTTTGGAAAACTAGTATCTCTAACCATGAGACAGAGTCCTGACTCTTAAAAATGTTTTTATTTTGTTTTTTAATGAGACTGCAAGTAATAGTAAGGAATATAATTTTTAATTTTATAATAAAACACATCAACATAGATCTACATAACTTGAGTGAACCAATATTTTCTCAATGATAAATGTGTGTTGCCATAAAAACATGCTGAATAAACATTTTATTCAAAGAAAAATACTCAAAGTTCTTTCTTCTAGCTTTTTTGAAAAAGTACACAATACATTATTATTATCTATAGTCATTGTACAGAAGAAGTTTGAAGGTTGGCAACCATAAAGAAATCATAATTTGAAGAAATACATATGCTTATGCTGATTTGACCATTATACAATATATTTATGTGTAAAAATAACACATGGTACCCAATAAGTATAAGCAATTTTTGTGCATCAGTTTATAATAAATATAAAATGATCTAATAAACTTATAAGGTAATAGAACATTAAAAGTTCATATATAATTTCCCAGATTTCACATTAACTAACCTTTAATAGAGAATCAAATGTCATGGTTTTTTTTAATGTATTTGTTGACTGATTGTATCTCATCTTCTGGGAAGTGTCTGTTCAGGTCCTTGGCCCATTTATTGATTGGGTTATTTGCTGTTTTGGTGCTTAGCTTTGGGAGTTCTTTATATATTCTAGAGATCAGTGCTGTATCTGATGTGTGAGGGGTAAAGATTTGCTCCCAAGATGTAGGCTCTCTATTCACTTCACAGATTGTTTCTTTTGCCGAGAAGAAACTTTTTAGTTTGAGTCCATCCCATTTATTGATTCTTAATTTTAATTCTTGCGCCACAGGCGTGTTATTAAGGAAGTTGGGGCCTAATTCCACATAATGGAGATTCTTATATTAGATGCAGGGTCTCTGGTTTTATTCCTAAGTCCTAGATCTATTTTGAGTTGAGTTTTGGGCGGTGAGACATAGGGATTTAATTGCATTTTGTTGCATATGGATTTCCAGTTTTCCCAGCACCATTTGTTGAAGAGGCTATCTTTTCTCTAATGCATGTTTTTGGCACCTTTGTCTAATAAGATAATTGTAATTTTGTGGGTTAGTCTCTGTGTCCTTTATTCTGTACCACTGGTCTACCAGTCTGTTTTGGTGCCATCATTGCTAGCAATTAAAGAAATGCAATTCAAAACCACTCTAAGATTTCATCTCACTCCAGTCAGAATAGTAGCTATTAGGAATACAAACAATAATAAGTGTTGGGGAGGATGTGGGGAAAAAGGTACACTCATACACTGCTGGTGAGACTGCAAATTGGTGCAGCCAATATGGAAAGCAGTGTGGCGATTTCTTGGAAAATTGGGAATGGAAGCACCATTTGATCCAGCTATCCCTCTCCTCAGTCTATACCCAAAGGACTTAAAAACAGCATACTACAGAGACACAGCCACATCAATGTTTATAGCAGCACAATTCACAACAGCTAAACTGTGGAGCCAACCTAGATGCCCCTTCAGTGGATGAATGGATAAAAAAATGTGGCATATATATACAATGGAATATTACTCAGCAATAAAAGAGAATAAAATCATGGAACTTGTAGGTGAATGGATGGAGTTAGAGAAGATAATGCTAAGTGAGCCAATCCCCAAAAAACAAATATGTAATATTTCTTTGATATAAGGAGGCTGATTTATAGTGGGATAGAGAGAGGGAGCATGGGAGGAATAGACGAACTCTAGATAGGGCAGAGTTGTTGGAGGAGAAGGGAGGGTACATGGGGTTATAAATGATGGTGGAATGTGATGATCATTATTATCCAAAGTACATGTATAAAGACACAAATTGGTGTGAATATACTTTGTATATAACCAGAGATATGAAAAATTGTGCTCTATATGTGTAATAAGAAGTGTAATGCATTCCACTGTCACATATAAATTTTAAAAGAAAAATAAATAAATAAAATAACTATATAAACCACTAAAATGTCATGTTTTTGCTATATTGTGAAATAAAAATATCAAAAATTATTTGAAAGGTCTATTAAAATACTTCTCTTTTATCTAACTTTGTATCTGCAAGGCCATATTTTCACATATACTTCAAACAGAACAATATATTTCAACAGACTGATTCAGAAGCAAATCTGAGATATTCAACTTCTCCTAGGGCAAACATTAAAGGTATAAAGTGGTGCTATTCTCCTCGCTAAATTTTTTTTTTTTTTGGAAAATCTAGTTATTTTTCTTGAAATTTATGTTATTCATGTTCATAAATAATGGGTGTGTTGCTGCTATTTTAAAATAAATATATAAATATATTTAAAATATTAGCATATAATATGGCAAATACTGATAGCTATAACCCGTATAAACAAAAGCTCTTTGGAATCCTCAGTAACATTTAATCACAGAAAGTATTCTGAAGACCAAAACATATGGGAACCTTCCTATTCCTTTTGTAACAAATCACCACAAACCTAGTAGCTTAAAACAACAGAGATTTTTTTTTTTTTTTTTTTTTTTTTGCAGTTCTGGAGCTCAAGAGGCCCAAAATGGGTCACATGGAGCTAAATTTAAGGGTGTATTCATGGACGCGCCAGTGGAAAATCTACTCCTTTTTTCAGCTTCTTAGAAGGTTGGAAAAGGGCTGTCCACATTCATTGGCTCCTAACAACAGCACTAAGACTCTTATTTCTTTCATTCTGAATCCTTCTCTGACATTCCTCCTTCCCTCTTTTAAGGACCCTTTAAGATTACACTGGGTCCATCCAGCTAGTACAGGATAATCTTCCTTAAGACCCTTAACTTAATGATATCTGCAAACTATCTTTTGCCAAGTAACATATTTAAAGGCTTGGGGGATTAGGATGTAAATATGTTTGGGAGAACATTATTCTTTTTATGACAACTGCTCAACTAAATATATACTGAACGATTTTAAATCACTATGAAAAAGGCATTTAGCTCAACAGAATAATGGATAACAGACTCGAACAGACATTCCACAAAGAAGTACATAGAAATGGCCATAAAGCCAAGCACAGTGGCACACGCGTATAATCCCAGCAACTCCAGAGGCTGAGGCAGGAGATCTCAAGTTCAAAGCTAGCCTCAGCAAATTAGTGAGGCCCTAAGCAACATAGCAAGATCCTGTCACAAAAAAATAAAAAGGGCTGGGATGTGCCTCAATGGTTATGAGTCACTGGGTTCAATCTCTGGTACCAAAAAAAAAAAAAAAAAAAAACTAAGGACGGAAGGAAGGGAGGGAAGGAAAAAGAAAAGAAATAGCCAAGAAAAATATATGAAAAGCGTCTTGATTTCATATGTCCTCACAAAAATGATCACTGAAATGCCAATGTAACACCATTATGTATCTAACAGAAGAACTAAAATAAAAAGGATAGGTAAGTCCAAAAGTTAGCAAAGATATAAATAAACTGGAATTCTCAAATTACACTAGTGAAAACACAAATTGACATACTTCTTTGGAAAATTGTTCAGCGGAATCCTGGACATTTTCATACTCTATGACACAGCAATTCCACTCTGAAATATATGTTTAAATATATTCACCAAAATACATATAAAATAAGTTTCAAAGGAACATTATTTCTAATAACTAAAAAGTGAACATAACTCAAATGTCCAATAATAGTAGAATGGAAAGCACAATGAAACATTTTCATATAATAGAACAAGTATAACAGGACAAAGAATGAACAAAAATTTCTACATCCAATTGATAAATTTCATAGACATAATGTTGAATCTAAGAACTTACATGAAAGAGTACATACTACAACATTGAACAAACAGGCAAAATCAAGCTACATACAATATTAGAAGTACAGATAATGAAAAAAGAAGTACAGATAATAATTGCCCCCAGGAAAGAGTTATAATTTGGAAGGAGAAGAGGAAAGAGAACAAGGAGAAGGGACCTTCAGGAAACTAGTTATGTTCTGTTCCTTGATCTTGGTGCTTATCATGCAGGTATGCCTACTTTATGAAAATTCACCTAAGTATATACTTATGATTTGTTCCTTTTCCTATGTTCATTATTCATCAATTTAAAGGACACATCCACTTATCTCCTTTTCTTCTGTAAATATTTTTTTTTAGTTGTAGATGGACACAATACCTTAATTTTTATGTGGTGCTGGGGATCGAACCCAGTGCCTTATGCATACTAGACAAGCACTCTACCACTGAGCCACAACCCCAGCCCCCACTTATCTCCTTTTCTAAAGAACAGACTTTTAATAAACATTTTGTTCAGGGATTTGTTAGTGAAATCGATGAACAAACTGTGTATGACCACAGCAGAAAAATACATATTGTATGTAAATATAAAAATATGTATTGTCAATGTGGAACAAATAATATAGTTCTGAAAAAGAATCCTTAGATTTTACATAGTTCCATCTGATATCTATGCTCATATCTACAAAAACAGGCATAGAAGAAACTACTCTAAGGATTTGTTCTCTATCTAAAACTCTTTAGATGGAGAATTTGCACCTGTTTGCTGAAAGAGTGCTTTCCATTTTCAGGTCCCTGTCACTGCTTGATCCTAATACTATATTCCAAAGGAGTTATCAAGGTATATAACAATTAAAGGAAATCTAAAATAAAAATAAACTGTAATAATCGACTAAAACAAAACAAAACAAAACACACATAAGATAAAAAAGTTTCCTTTCTTTGTTACCATTTTAGAATAGGTAAGGAAGCAAATCATTCATTTTTAAGAATCATGTAAAGGCAAATTACCGTACATGCTATACAAATAAGAAGTAGATATCCTTTAGAGAAACCTTTTTTAAAAATATAACAATACATTCAGGGAAACACTGTAGAGTAGAAATTTCAATGTGTGTGTGTGTGTGTGTGTGTGTGTGTGTGTGTCCCCTTAATCATAATCACTTTTTAGAAGGTAGCTTTTTCATAAGAAGAGAGCTGACCTCATCTATAGCCAAGGACTCAAAAGAGCAAGGAGCTGGCAATTGCCAATTCAAAGAAAGAGGAATCCCCAGGGGCAAGTATGCACTGTGTCTGATTTCCAATAATGTATGTTATTTGTTAGCAGAAATTCAAGTAGCACTTAATAAGCCATATTAAATCTGTGGCTATACACCACCACTGCTGAACAGTGGCATGTACCAGATTCCTATTCATTTAATGGTGAACTCCTCACCCCACAATATGTGCAAGATCAGCTGGGGTATCCTAGCACCAACTAACCTACAAGCTCAAATTTTCCATCCTGTCAAAGAAGCAAAAAATGTAACTTAGAATGACCTTAGTGCAACATTCTCAAGCAGCAATATTTTCTTCTTGAGAAACTTGGATAAATACCCTTTTAGTGCTTTCCCAATCTCATTCTCAATGAAATGGGATTATAAAGCAAAAATAAATTGGTAATCAGAACAGAAAATATAATGTGATAGCAATCATTTGAGTTTCCTCTTCAACGTAACCAATTTCATCCTGACATCCGCTGGATACCAATTCAGTGTTGGTCATATTAAAAAAGTCTAAGATACTTTCCTTCAAAGGACTGTAATCTTGGTTAATGATAAAGAGAATATACGGGGAAAAACTAAGAAAAATATACATATATAAGTTTCAAGTAGAGAATAGAGACAATAAGATCTATAGGAATTCACAAGAAAGTTAAACACCTGGGATATGAACTATGAAGAAGTGGGGGACCAACCCTTAAACACTTCATGGAAAAAAAATGGGTACTGAATTGTATTTTAAAGGAAAGAAATATTTGAAAGTAAGATGAGAAGTCATTCTAAGAAGAAGGAAAATCACAAGTGTCTAAAGCTAAAAAATGAACATAGAATGACTGGGAACAATTAACAAATATAATTGGCTAAAGTCACACTTTGTGTAAGGGAATTACAAGAAATAAAATCAATATGGATAGGAGTTGACTTGAAGGAGTGGATATCATTAAAAGTTTCTGAACAGAGGGAATGACATACTACAGAGTTCTTGGAAGGCACAGTTGGAAATTAACTGACATATAGAAAAACTGCCTTGTGTTCTTCCCTTGGTGCTCTTCTTTACAGTGACCACACACTCTCGGTTTTCACCAGTTATGATTTATTGCCCTGATCTAATCTTGACCACACTTCTCAGTCTCCTTGCCTAGAATTTTGCTAGGAAATCTTAATCCCACAAAACCCTTACACATGCCAAACATCTTCCTTTAGTTTACCTAAACCTAATCTGTTAAAAAGGAATTATTTTACAGGCAGAAATAAGCTAAATGAAGGAGACTGATATAAGAAAACAAAAATCTAAAACAGTGGATTTCTTTTGTACTACTGTAATTGAAGGCAAAAGTAAATATGAAATTAGAAGAAAGTTATAAAAATTTAATTTTTTTAAAAAAAAGTTTAAATATTTTTAAATTCCAAGAACAAAAAAAATATAAAATGCTGATAAGTTTGAAGAAAAATAAGAAGACACAGCCCCAACACAATTATTTACCTTTAACAGATTTCAGGCTGAACTTTTGTCCCAACTATGAACATGGTTTTTACACACTTGCAATCATTTTGTTTATAAAATTTTCATTCTGCTTCTTTCATTTGACATTGTATTATAAATATTTTGCATGGATATTATTTGATCTTCATGAAATTAGTTTTAGCAAATGTATAACATTTCAATTGAACAACAGCATTGTAGTTTATATAACTATTTGCCTATTTATTACACAGTTATGGATTTTAATTATTTGCTCCTTTGTAAGCAATGTTGAAATAAAAAGTATTTTGTCCTCAGATAATACCCAGCATCCCAGTACCTCAGCACCAATGAGAAAGACTCACAGCAGTCTCTCCATCATATAAAGTTACTGGAAATACTAATGTGACCAGGAATAGTACTATCTAAAATGCTCTCATTGGAATCTCTTGACTCTTAAGTAGGATATTAGATATGGAGATTTACAGTTGCAGGATTATACAGTCCTTTAAACTCTAGGTTCTGCTTATTTTATACTTTATCACACCACCAAAACAAGATTAGAGGTAAATAGTTCTTAGTGTTTGAACTCAAATAAGTTTTTATTTATTAATTGTAAGACCAGAAGATAATCAAAAGTCAGTATCATTAAAGAGGCAAAGGACTACTGGCTGAATACCACCAGAAACAGCAGCTGTAGCTGTTAGTAATGCAAGTTTTATGGGGAGAAAAATGCTAAGTAATAGCTCAACACACAAAGGTCTCTGTGAAGAACACAAAACCCCTGAAGGATTTAAGTGAAAAACACCAATACTATTCTAAAAAGATGCTCATTTGTTGTTCATTGTCCTCTAAGTGGCTCCAATAATGTAAATGGTAACAGCAAAGAAATAGGAAACATAAAACAATTCTTGGTAGTCAGAGATATCATTACCAAATCTATTTCTTTTGCCCCATCAGAGGAAAAGAACTTAAGAAAAAGATTCATTTGACATTGGTTCAAACTTAATTAACTTGAAGAAAAATTTGGTTGCATCCAGAAGGTTCTAATGCCTGCTAGTCCCTTAAGGAAACCTGAACCTTCCTTATTTTGTTCCAGAGAAAGCCATAGGGAGAGGGCTGCTTTAGAGGATCATTACGAACAGATGAGAGAATTTTCACAAAAGGTGTCAAAAAAGGGAACTAAGGTAAATCAGAAACAGGCAACCCACTTACTAGTACCCTTCCCATTACCTGATAGAGTTTTCACTTATGGGGACATTACCACAGTTTTTCTCCCCTATTAGGAAACATTCTGCTCACAATGACTAAAATTTTATACATGAACCAAAAAGCAAACAAACAAACAAACAAAAAAACACCAAGTGAGAATCCCACAGGAGAAAAGGTGTTTAAGTGACGGCTAGGGTGCCACAGCCTGGTGCTCCTCATACACAGCTTAGAAACAGAGGAACATGGTGGCAGCTCACATCCCAGATCCACTTCCCCAGATGAGTAATTTTTAACACATTAGCAAACTTCTTTCTGTTTTAAAAGAATCATATGTAAAATGGGATAACAATAGTTCTTTGTTTTTTGCAAATTTATTGCAAGGAATAATGAGAATATATACAGACACACACAGAATGAAGGACAGAGATGGGAGAAGGACGCTTTGCAGATACTTGGTATCTGGTACATACTCAAAATATGGTAGCTATTACCCAAGGCAAAAAGACTACTGCTGATTAATTTTTTGACCTTGAATAAGATCATTTTAGGCCCCAGTTTCTACTTTTGTCAAATGAGGAAAATATTAACTCCATTTATCATTGAATTTCTTTTATAACAATAATAACAATAACAAAAAGATCTGGGAACATAGCTCAGTGGTAAAGCACTTACCTAGAATGCACAGGCTCTGGGTTCAATCCCCAGTACCAATAAAACAAAATAAAATAAAAATCATAAAAGTGAAATGAGATAATGAAAGTTTGAACATTACAAAGCAATACATAAATTGAAGGCTTTTTTAAAAATTAAAACGCTGACATTTGAAAAAATAAAAATCTACTCTATTTGGAGAAACATGAGCAAATGTGGAAAAAGAAAGATCAATTGGAATGTTAACCCAACCAACTTTAAAAAAAAATATTTACTTTTTTTAGTTTTACGTGGACACAATATCTTTATTTTACATTTATGTGGTTCTGAGGATCAAACCAGTGCCTCATACATGCTAGGCAAGCACTCTACCACTGAGGCACAACCTCAGCCCCCAACTTTTGGTCCTTATTTCAGAATAATAGCTGATTACATCTCTTTTTATAATAAAATTACTTTTAATTACACATAGGACCCCAAAACAGTTTTTTTTCCAAACAAGAATTCACTTATTTTATTATTCAAAACAAGTAAACTTTACAAAAACTTATTGTGCACCATTTTTTCATGTGTGTGTGGTATGGAGTATTTAACCTAGGAGTACCCTACCACTGAGCTATACCCCTATCCCTCTTTTATTTTGAGAGAGTGGCCCCCCAAATTACTGAGGCTGGCCTCAAAGTTGCAATCCTCCTTCCTCAGCTTCTCTAGTCACTGGAATTGAAGGCATGCACTACCATTCCCAGCTACTATGTACCATTTCCTGCAACGTGCTTCACTACACAGAAATAGAGATAAGTAATACAAATCTTTACCCACAAGATTCACAGCTCACACCTGGAAATTAATATGTTAGGTAGAATGATATTATGGAAAACCTTTAAAGTCAAATAAATGCATTTACTTCCTGACTCTGCCACCTATTTACTGTATTCCCAAAAGAATATATCCGCCCAGAGTTCATGTTCTCATCAGTAAAACAAAACAACAATACTTATCTATTTGGGGTATTTTGAGTCTTTGTTCATGAAAAGAATGAAATGCAGGGGATACTTCTTTATCATCTTTCCTTTTTCTGGATCCAAGACACAAATAAATGATACATCCTACTCAAGGTAGATAAGGTACTGCCATAAAAGAAGTACTATGAAAAAGGAAGACATCACATCCACTTAGAACTGGAGAAACCTTCATAAAAGTTCTGGTATTTAAAATGAGCCTGGAAGGATGTGTAAGATTTCAGCACATATGGTTAAAGGGCAGAAGCAGTAAATGTAGACCATAAAGATGTTTTAGTCAGCTTTGCATTGCTATAACAACTTAGAGGAGGAAAAGTAAATTTTGGTTCAAGGTTTCAGAGGTTTAGTCCATGGTCAGTGGATTACACAGCTCTGCCTCACCCTTCTGACAGAACATCATGGCTGAAAAGCATGACAGGAAAGTTTCTCAGTTCATGATAGCCAGGAAACAAAAAAGAGCTTGAGTGCAAGGAGATTGGGATAATATAACCCGCAAGGGCAGGGACCCAGTGACCTATTTCCTCCAGTCACATCCTACCTGCCTACAGTTACTACTCATTAATCCATTTAAATTATTAACCCATCAAATGAATTAATCTACTAATTAGATTACAGTTATAAGGGGTTTCAGGGAATAGCTCATATTCAAGCCATAATAAAATGCCTGGTAAAAAGACCCAGGGTATTAAAGAGTGTTCTTGACAAAGAGAATTGCTTCAATTTGGGAGGAGTGTCTTCAGCAAATAGGAAAGACAGAGAGACAGACAGATAAAAAAGGTAGTTTGAGACCCCATAATGGAAATTCTGAATAATCACAAAGATTTTGTACCTAATGAGTGGCACTGACATTTTCTCAGTAGGAGTAACATTTGTTAAGTCCTGAGATTGTAGCAGTTCATACAATTAAATGAAGAGATAAGAAAAAATGTCCATTTTAAAAGGGTTTTAGATAAGAAGAATTTCAGAAATATTTTAAGGGAAAATAACTTTCCCTTCAAGATGGTCTTTCAAACAGGAAGTAAGGCCAGGGATAGGTATCATTGGATTCTTGAACTAAGAAAATTTCCACACTTAACCCACAAACCAAGGTGGGTTATGGGAGATCTTGCCCCAGGACATACAAATTAACATTAATAGCAAAAGAAAAAACAAATTCAGTATTCTCTCCTCTAGGTCTGTTACTTGAGATAGTATTTCCTCTCTCTTAAGCATTTCTGAAAGATAATTATCAGGATAACAAAGATAAATCCTCAAAAATATGCTCTTATGCTGAGCATGCAAAAGGGGTAAGTATGCATGCAATCGTAAATTATGCAATTGGAGCCTGAGATGAATACTTGGGAACTTACCTCATCTGTTAACTCAAGGCACAAAGTAACATTTTAAAACTCTAACTGTGGAAAACCCTATGATGGTCATTTCTGGGTGCCTCATGACAACAGGTGGGAGCCCTGATTTTAAAAACTTCCAGGGAAAAATAGACACAAAATTCAATAATTTCCCTGATTGGTTAATAATGAGTATGATCTGGGATACTCTCCCTGACCCAAATATATATACACTCATTCTCAGACATACTGCCTCTCTCTCCCTCTCTCTCTCTCACACACATCCTTTCCCTCTCCCCCACTGATGCATTGACTATGCTGCAGTTGTGATGTGGCAACAAAATATTACTGAGGACTAAGAGAAACAGGGAATTTCAAATTTTAGGAGAACAAGACAGTGTTTGCTTTTTCCTTTCAGTTCTCTTCATATACATATTTCCTATGATTCAGTCCCTTCTGACAGAGTCAGTGCTGTCTGGGAATTTCAAACATGAAAACAAAATATTCATATTAAGTAAAAGACAAATGATCTGGTTCTTCCTCAGAAGAACTCCTTCCCCTATCATTCTTTCTCTAGTAATGCACAAGGGCAAATGTTGAACATAGCTCTGTTTTGTCACTCACATGGAGTTTCATGAAGAAAGTATCTAGCCTTCTGGGGAACAGAACACAAACGCCAGGCAATCTATTTGCTGCCTGTGGAAAACGAGAAGGAGTACTTTGGAAGTCATATTTACCTCATTCTGTAGATTACAGTTGGCCAATCCAACAAATTTTTCAAAGTGTGATTTAAGAAAAAGAGATCTCTGCTTTAGAATATCGCATTTATGGAAGCAATATTGAGGATTTAGTGCTGTCAATTACCTACCACCTTAGTTCTTAATGGTGCTTGGAAAAGTGGTTCTATAATCTGAATACTAGGATCAACTCATCCGCACTGAGATGTTATACAATATTTAGGTTCAATGACAGCTGAGAATAAAAAAATTAAGCTCACAACTCACAGGTGGAAAATGCATGCATTCTGAGTCAAACTAATAGCAATTTGATCCACATTACTTCTTCTAAGTGATGTAGAGTTTAAAGTAAGGGAAACAGAGTATGATACTGACATCTGATAACTATTGCATATATAGGAATCACTGTATTTCATGGCACATATAGACAATAACTCATTAGGTTATCATTTTTTATATTTTAAGCACAAAAGAAAAAAAACAGAAGATGATAAATTTAGTGAACACCCAATTCAGGAAGGTGTTGGTTCTGAACTATTGTGGTTTTTTGCTCTTGTAATACTCCAAGATCTCACTCTTTCAAATAACACTACAAAGCAAAAGGAAACTTAATAGCCAAAATTCTATTGGTCCTATTCCCTTCAACAAATGAAATACATTAGAAAAAAAATCATTCAAGTAAAAGTGTTGTTTTCATAATGAATAAATTAGTTATTAAAGACAGAATAATTCTTGAGATGAAGAACATAATTCCAAATATCACCTCCTCATACCACCAGGATTTAAGAAGCAGCAAATGTTTTATGACAAATTTTTTTAAAGAACAAAGATAAAAAGTAAAAACTATGTATATAGATAAGCACTGTAAAATTAAGAAGTAAGCAATTTCAGACTCTAACTATATATATTATAAACGGTTAATGAGTATGTATAATATTTAAAATTATATATGTTTAAAATGCTATGAAATTTTGGGGTCTGGTTTTCAATATGTTTTTCCAATGAGAAATAATGAAGATGTTTTTCAATGACTATACATTTACATTCACGGATAAATGATATTATTGGACTTTTAATTAGACCAACTCCTCACTATACAAAACATAATACTGTGTTTAACATACTTATATCAGAATTTTATGACACACTCATGATTATTTCATTAAGGAATTAGTCTAAAAATGAAATTGCATGGTAAAAAGGTAGATACATTTTAGGGATTTCTGTGGTATACTGAAAAATTGATGACCAAAAGGACTATACCATTGAGACCTCTACCAGCAATGTATCAGAATACCTACTTCCAGAAGTATTTCTTACAAATGTTGAATGCTATTATTTCCTTTTTACTTTAACAAGTGTACAGCTAAAAATATGTGACAACCTTAATATGTATGTTCTTTTTTATGTGCTAGTACGAGGGATTCAACTAAGGTGTGATCTACCAAGGATCAACACTCCCAGTCCTTTATTTTTTTTAAGTTTTGAGACAGTGTATCAGTAAGTTGGCTAGGGCCTTACTATGTTGCTGAGTCTGATTTTGAACTTGCCATCCTCCTGCCTCATCCTGATAAGTAGCTAGGATTACAAGCTTGTGCCACTGCACCCAGTCGATACATCTATTTTATTACCAGAGTCACATATTTGTTCACATTATCATCAGTGGCCTTTGTTTTTGTTTTTCCAGTACTAGCAGCGTAAATACAGTCATTGAAATTTTTTTCTATTAAGTTGTATTTTTTTCTTTTTTATTGATTTTTAAAAAAATAAATGATAGCGGAATATATTACAATACTTATTACACTTATACAGCACAATTTTTCATATCTCTGTTGTATATAAAGCATGTTGACACCAATTAGTGTCTTCATACATATACTTTGGATAATGATGTCTATTACATTCCACCATCCTTGCTAATCCCCTGTCCCCTTCCTTTCCCTGCCACCCCTCTGCCCTATCTAGAATTCATCTATTCCTCCCATGTTCCCCCTCCCTACCCCACTATGAGTCAGCCTCCTTATATCAGAGAAAACATTCGACATTTGTTTTTTTGGGGGATTGGCTAAGTTCACTTAGCATTATCTTCTCTAACTCCATCCATTAACCTGCAAATGCCATGATTTTATTCTCTTTTATTGCTGAGTAATATTTCATTGTGTATATATGCCACATTTTTTTTTATCCATTCATCCACCGAAGGGCATCTAGGTTGGCTCCACAGTTTAGCTACTGTGAATTGTGCTGTTATAAACATTGATGTGGCTGTGTCCCTGTAGTATGCTGTTTTTAAGTCTGTTGGGTATAGACCAAGGAGGGGAATAGCTGGGTCAAATGGTGGTTCCATTCCCAGATTTCCAAGGAATCTCCATAGTGCTTTCCATACTGGCTGCCACCAATCTGCAGTCCCACCAGCAATGTATGAGTGTACCTTTTTCCCCACATCCTCACCAACACTTATTGTTGCCATTCTGACTGGAGTGAAATAATAAGAGTAGTTTTGATTTGTATTTCTCTAATTGCTAGAGATGATGAACATTTTTTCATATTTTGTTAATTGATTGTATATCCTCTTCTGAGAAGTGTCTGTTCAGGTCCTTGGCCCATTTGTTGATTGGGTTATTTATTTATTTATTTATTTTTGATACTTAGCTTTTTGAGTTCTTTATATACCCTAGAGATTAGTGCTCTATCTGATGTGTGAGGGGTAAAAATTTGCTCCCAGGATGTAGGCTCTCTGTTTACTTCACAGATTATTTGTTTTGCTGAGAAGAAACTTTTTAGTTTGATTCCATTTCATTTATTGATTCTTGGATTTAATTCTTGCGCTATAAGAGTCTTATTAAGGAAGTGGGGCCTAATCCCACATGATGAAGATTAGGGTCTACTTTTCTTCTATTAAACAGAGATTTTCTGGTTTAATTCCAAGGTCCTTGATCCACTTTGAGTTGAGTTTTGTGCATAGTGAGACACAGGGGTTTAATTTCATTTTGTTGCACATGAATTTCCAGTTTTCCCAGCACCATTTGTTAAAGAGGCTATCTTTTCTCCAGTGCATGTTTTTAGCAACTTTGTCTAATATAAGATAATTGTAATTTTGTGGGTTAGTCTCTGTGTCCTCTATCCTGTACCATTGGTCTACCAGTCTGTTTTGGTGCCAATACCATGTTGTTTTTATTACTATTAATCTGTAGTATAGTTTAAGGTCTGGTATAGTGATGCCACCTGCTTCACTCTTCCTGCTAACATTATAACAATTATAATTTATTCTATTTTAATCTTGCTTATTTTTTGTTGTTTGTACCAGGGAGTGAACCCAGACACTTAAACAATTAGCCACATCCCCACTGCTTTTAATTTTTTGTATTTGAGACAGGTCTTGCTAAGTTGCTGAGGGCCTTGCTGATTTGCTGAGGCTGGCTTTGTACTTTCAATCCTCCTGCCTCAGTCTCCCCAGTTGCTGGAATTACACAGATGTGCCATTGGACCCAGCTAACCATGTTATTTAATGTAATTTCTAAAGCTTTTTTTTTTTTTTTTTTTTTTTGCGCAGGGCGGCTGGTGGGGGGGCTGTGCCAGGGATTGAAGCACCAGCCCGAGTGGCCTCTTTGTCAGCATAGTGGAGAAATAAGGAAATTAAAGGAACCAGCATTTGGGGGAGGACTGAAGTGTGTATGGAAATGGAATGTTTAAAGATCAAGGACATTGCCCAACAAACCTGAAAGACTTGCTGCAGGATATCCATGTGTGGGGAAAGAAGCCACCATCTCTCCAGGTGGCAGCCTGAAGAGGACAAAGGAAGGAAACATTTTGCAGCCTTGGCACAGGGGCCAGCATCTGAGGAAGCTAATTCCTGGTAAACCCAAGTTTGGCCTGAAATCCCAGCCCAGTAAATACACACTGCACGACATGGAGTGTGCTTACGTGATCAGGAGAAAATCAAAATGTGGAGAGAAGTTTACACAGGGGACAACTGGTCTTGGAAACCCACCGGGCTCTACCCCTCTTCCTCCAATTCCACTGTTTCCAGGATGAGCTGGGTGAGACACAACTGGCCAGTTATTTTTCATGGATTAGTTTTTTTGTAAACTAGGATGTTTGATCAGTTGTTTTAGTTTTGTTTTATATTTTTATTTTACTTTATATATTTTTTTTCTCCTACCTGTTTCCCTTGATTCTCTCTTTTCTCCCACTAACAGCTAACCTCCATGTTCTTTCACTCTTCCTTTAATCTTTTACTTCTGTCTTCTCTCCTGCCTCACAGTCATTACATCCTATATAACTTCTGCTCTCTTTCTGTCCACTATTTGAAATTATAAACCCTTTTGCAAACTTGTTGTTTTTATTATAGGCAATAACTGATCATATAATTTCTGTTTTGTGATAATTAACATTGTAGACGTCATAGTAGGAACTATTTGCAATGTATATTGTTTGCATTGGTTGTTGTTATTATTTGCCTCACCCTAAACAGTGAGGTACTGGAAACCTTCAGGGACATTATATGTCTACAGGGTAGAAACTCTACTGCCTCATATCCGAACTTTTAGATGGGTAGGCACACAAACAACATGAAAAAGCAAGGCAACAAATCACCCCAAGCAAACCAAGATACTCCAATTACAGAATCCACTGACACCACAATGGAAGAAATGTCAGAGAAGGAGTTTAAAATATACATCATTAAACTCATCTGCAAAGCAAAGGACATATAATGAATGAAATCAGAGAGAAAATACAGGAAGTGAAAGATCATTTCAATAAAGAGGCAGAAATTCTGAAAAAAAAAAGCAGAAATCTTCAAAATGAAGGAAACAATAAACTGTAAGGGTAAAAGAAATTGACGTTAAAGTATAAAAGACTGGGCACTGTAAAGTTTCTAAGCTGCAAGGCCTGAGTTAAAATGTAAAGGACCAGGTATTGTTAAATTCCTATGCTACATGTAAAACCTGAAATTCCTGTAGCTGTTAAGACAATACTTGGAACCGCCTAGTAAATATTTCCCCTGACTGCCTGGTTGTTTAATAACCTAGGACTCTGTGTGACCTTGCATGTAGACATCGCAGGGCCTGAACCAATCAGTTTGAATGTGTGCCCTGCTTTAGAACTGACCTATCACCCCCGCCTGACCTGTTCCCGCCAATGAATGTACTAATCATGTCTCAGAATTGTTGTTTGATTTTCCCGCGGTGTATGATGATTTGTTAAAGGAGAGTGTGATGTATGTAAAGTCCCCACCCTCCCCAAAAAGTGTTCTTAAGCATTGCTCAACCCCTGCTCTGGGCTCTGGGCTGCTCTCCATTCTTGAGTGAGCACAGAGCCCCAGCGTGCTGGAATGGATCCCCAATAAATCCCCTTCTGCAATTGCATGAGTCAGTCTCTTGGTGATCTCTTCCTCCGACGCTTCGCCGGACCCTTACAAAACCAAATTAAAAATTTAATAGAAAGCATTACCGACAGTCTAGACCCCTTGGAAGACCCCTCAGGCAATGAAGACAAGATATATAATCTTGAAAATAGAGCTGACCACAGAGAGAAGATATTAAGAAACCATGAACAGAACTTCCAAGAATTATGGGATAACATTAAAAGACAAAATTTAAGATTTCTTGGGATAGATGAAGGTGCTGAGATACAAATCAAAGGAATGCACAATCTTTTCAATGAAATAATATCAGAAAATGTCCCAAATCTAAAGAATGAAATGGAAAATCAAATACAAGAGGCTTATTGGACTCCTAAATATACAAAACTAAAACAGACCCACATTAAGGCACATTATAATGAAAATTCCTAGTATAAAGAATAAGGATAGAATTTGAAAGGCTTGGAGAGAAAAACATCAGATAAAATCAATAATTTATCTTCTTCACATAGCAATGTGATAAATCATATTAATAGAATTGTTAAAACATTGAACCATCCAGGCATTCCTGGAATAAATCCCATAGAATAGCACTAAATTACTTTCTTAAAACACTGGGAATTGTTTTCAATTATTTATTTATTATCCATAATTGTCAGACTAATTTGTGGAGTTTTTTTGTGCTAGTTTTGTCTGGCTTAGGAATTACAATTAAGCTAGATGAAATGACCTAATTTCCTATTAAGAACAAGTAAATCAGTAAAAAATGTGGCCAAAAATGAAAATTTTAAGGATACTATTAAAGCTGAACAGAATATAACTGCAGAGAAGGCAGAACCTTACAAAGCTGAGCTAAAGATCTGCAGTTGTCTCTGAGGGCACTGGTCAAAACTCAGCATAGGCACCAGACTGAGAATTGAAGTTAGGTCCAGGTATATACTAGCAACTAGCGGTCAAATAAACCATTAAATTTTTGCTGGTTCCAAGGAGTTAGAATGCCAAAATTAGAGCTTTGATGGCCAATTTTCCTCTCAAGACATTTGCTCCATTCCAAATCTACATCATTGAAAAATGTAAGGATGAAATCAAAGCCTTTGAAAACATTTCTCATAGTCACCCAGTGTTTCAGAGAAAAATACTAACAAATGGAAAAATCTCAGGTAGGCAGTTACTGCAATAACAAAGCACCATGGACTGCTTATAAACAACAGAAATTGATTTCTTACAGTACTTGAAGCTAGGAAGTCCAAGATCAAGGTGCTAGCGGATTCATTGTCTGGTGAGAGCTGACTTGCTATTTCATGAAAGGCATCTACATGCTGCATACTTACATGTTGGAAGAAAACGGCCACTTTTCTGGAGCTTCTTCTATAAATTAATTAATCTCATTCATGAGAACTCTACTCTCATGATCTACCACCTCCCAAGGCTTCACTTCCTGTTGTCCTCATATTGGTCATTAGTATCAACATGTGAATTTTGGGGGTACACATTCAGACCACAGGAAGAACTATTTTCTTGGAGAAATGGAAAATTGACAATGACAACTTACCACCACACTTTCTTCCTGTTATTAATTGCTGACCTGAGAATGGCTAATACTCCTTTCTCAATTGCCAAATTGTCTAAAACCAAAGAAGGCAGAAAGCTGAATAGACAAGGTTCTCTAAAATGTAAAAATCTCTAAAATCCTCTTTGGTTTTAAAGAGATTATGACATGCCAAGCTCTTAGAAAAGGCCCAGTAGAATCATATCCAGCAACAGGGACAAACAACCATTCAGGACATCAGCAACCCACGCTTAGCCCACATCAGTCCATAAGTGGACTAACTGATCTCAAACCACAACCTGCCTTCCCTTTCTACTTATTCAGTAAAGGAATGTCTAACAACAACCAAAAAAATACTAGGAAGACACAGAAACATATGACAGAAAATCAAGGAAAAAATCAGAAATAACTCCACTACTATGTAGATAAATAATACATGAGTTAGTACACATTGCTATAATAATTATAACTATGATCCTCAAGAAAATAATGACAAATTATATTTTAAAAAGCAAAGAATTTTATCAGAGAATTTCAATTTATAAAAAAATTAAAAGATTCTAAAAGTAAAATAAATATATATATGGACATTCTGACTCTGATATTTCTCTTTTATTTCTACCAAGGCTTTCATTATGTCTTTGTACTAATTATCCTGAAGTTAATAGGAAGACAGGACATTAGGGATCATTTTCAAAATAAACAAAATGTAAAAGTAAAGGGAAAATATCACTAAGGTTTGATGAATAAAGTGTGAGTTTTTAATACCAAACAGTAAGTTAAATCAGAAACTAATATCTTTCACAAAATTAGAGCTCAAGGAACTTTTTTTTCTGTACCCAAGAGCAAAGTAAGAGGCACTGTCACTTACAGGAAGGTGCGTGAATACAGCAAAGGTGCTCCGCAGAAAGGCAATGAGGTCTACAAGGTAATCGCTTGCTTTGTTGTCTAAATCTCCTGTCATCCAGTCATAGTCTGCCAGCTGCAGAAACTGGTCAATCTTCTGATTTAAGTTGGTATAAATCTCCTCTTCCGCTGCATGCCTAGCATCCTGTGAAGTAATATGAAATTTAAAATATAATTCCGTTTCCAGTTTGAAAAAGACAGAAATTTAAATGACTTGAAGCCATCTCACATTTACATTCAGTGAGCTACACAACTGGGAAACTGACTCATATCACAGTCTCCATTAATATTTTCTTTTTCCAAAAGTTCAATGTGGCCATTTCTATCTTTTGTCTCCTTCCTTTCTTCTTTTTATTTTATTTTTTGGTCTGCAAGAAAACATTTTTTTACTTCACTAAATGAGCAAACTGCCTTCACTGCCCTCACAAGCTGTACCCTTTTTCTTGATTTATCTCTGTTCAAAAGCAAACCTTCTCCAGGATCCTAGTCCCTTTTAACTCTTCTGGGACTCCGAGCGCTTCCTTTTAGCAATACTACCCTTCTCTATATCCTCTAGTTTCTTCACATTGCTTATAAGTATCCCTAGGTTTCAACTTCATGCTATGTTGTCGCACTACTTATTGTAATAGCTCTTGGCTTTCTTTACTATCAATCTATTTCAAAAAGACTAATATGTCATTATGTCTCCTAAAATGTGTTTTATGTAACACTAATCTTAAAATATTCTCAAATAGTAAAGATTCCCAAATCATATAAATTGGAGATTCCCTATAAATTAAGAGATATATGATGTACAGTAGCATATGAAATGCTCTAAGAAGTATTCTGGAATTTATTTACCTAGGAAATAATATTTTCAGGACAAATGAGTCTGCAGAACACCAGAACAATGAGGATTCTATTACTAATAATCCATCACCAAGGACAGATGCAGGAATACATTAACTAATTGCTACCACATCCAATATTTATTTTCCAGTTTGAACTTACTCCAGCTCTATTAAATATTCTCCATTAAAAATTATGTTTTCCTAGGCTGAAGATGTAGCTCAGTGATTGAGCACTTGCCTAGCATGAGAGATACTGGGTTCAATCTCCAGCAATAGGAGAAGAAGGGAGAGGAAGGGAAGCAGGGAGAGCAGGGGATTAAAGAAAAGAGAAAATTCTGTCTTCCCATGACTTTGCTTTGACACCTCTGGGGACACATTCTTTCACTTTCTCTGAGTGATCTAATTATTTCTTTTTTTGTGGGGGGAGGTACTAGGGATTGAACTCAGGGGTACTCAGCCACTGACCCACATCCCCAGCCCTATTTTGTATTTTATTTAGAGACAGGGTCTCACTGAGTTGCTAAGCACCTCGCCATTGCTGAGGCTGGCTTTGAACCCACCAGCCTCCTTTCTCAGCCTTCTCAGACGCTGGGATTATAGGGGTGCGCCACCGCTCCTGGCTTATCTAATTAATTCTTACAGCTTCCAGTACCAGTCTTCAATATAGATAGATCTCCTTCAAACACATTCTGTTTCAAGAACCATATATCTTATTGCTTTGTGGACATCTCCATGCCTATAAACTTTGAAATAAGTAAGTTGAGGTCTAGACGCATCTTATTTTCTACTCTTCAATGTTCAGTTCAAACCAAAGCAGAGAGATAAGCAACACATTTGACTCCATTCTTTTGTTCATATTCAGAAAAGGAGTCCTGTAAATTCTGATTCCTCAATTACTTTTTAATCCATTTCATCCCATTTTCTCAGATATTAAACACCTATAAAAACTTTAGCATAGTATATAATATATGATTATGTAACAATAAGAACATAGTTGTATTACACTAACAGCTATAACATTAATTAATATAATAAAAAATAAGTTCTAGATTATTATTTCCAACCTATTTTAGGGCACCTATGTCAATCTCAATCAAACATTCACAGACTTGAAACATGGGATTTAACTGGTTAACTTGTACCCTCACTTATGATTTCACTTATTTAAAGTCTGTATAATTTCATAATATATTTTCATACCATAAGTAGTGACTATGTTTACTTATAGAGCAAAATTTTAAAAAATTTATTTTTAATTGACAAAAAGCATATGCATTTATTATGTACAACATGACATTTTCAAGTATGTATATTATGGAACAACTAAATGAAGCAGATATATATATATATATAAGATAATAAACATTAAGTTAATTAACACATGTATTACCTCACATATTTATCACTTTTTTGTAGTTAAAATATTTAAAATCTACTCTCCAGAGATTTTCAAGAACACAATACATTATTTTTAACTATGGTCATCAGGCTGTACAATAGATCTCTTGAACTAATTCCTCTTTGTGTGTATGTATGTGTGTGTGTGTGTGTGTGTGTGCGTGTGTGTGTATATATATATATATAAAGTTGTTGATGGACCTTTATTTTATTTATTTGTATGTGGTGCTGAGAATCAAACCCAGTGCCTCACGCATGACACACAAGCATGCTACCACTGAGCCAAAACCCCAGCCCCTAATTCCTCTTATCTAACAAAAATTTTGTAATCTTTAAGCAAATACTCCTCTGCCCCTCCCCCCAAAACATTCTTCTTGCTCTTTGTTTCTATGAGTTCAATAACTTTAGATTCCATACATAAGTTAGATCATGTATCACTTGTCTTTATAAGCCTGCTTTATTCACTTAACAAAATATCCTCCACGTTCATTCAAATTGTCACAAATGAAAGAATATCCTTCTTTCTTTCAGCTGTATACTATTCCATTGTGTATACATACAAAATTTTCTTTATCCATCCACCCACTAATGGACATGTGGGTGGATTCCATATCTTGGCTATTATGAATGGTCTATAGTGAACATGGGAGTGCAGATCTCTCTTCACTGCACTGATGTAATTTTCTGTGAATATATATCGAATAGTGGAATTGCGGGATCATACGGTAGAATATGTGGAAGAAACTCCATATATTCCCTAATGGCTGTACTAATTTACATAGCCACCAAAAGTGTATAAGGGTTCCCTTTTCTCCATATTCTCACCAACACTTCCCATTGTTGGATTTATTGATACTAGCCATTTTACCAGGTATGAGGTGATATTTTATTATGGTTTTGATTTGCAAATCTGTTGAGCATTATTTTTATATGCCTATTGGCTATCAGTAAGTCTTATTTTGAGAATTGACTGTTCAGGTCCTTTGCTCATTTTTTAAATTGGGGTATATGTTTTCTTACTATGAAACTGTCTTAGTTTCTTATAAACTATAGTGTTTTTTGTTTGTTTGTTTGTTTTTAAGATGGGGCCAGGCTGAACTTCCTGCTTCAGTCTCCTCAGTAACTGGGACTACAGGTACATTTATCCACACATGGATAAATTTTGGATATTGATATCATATCAGATGTATGGCTTCAAAATACACTCTCCCATTCAATAGGTTGTTTCTTTACTCTGCTTCCTTTGCTGTGCAGATCTTTTTAAGTTTGATATAATCTCATCTATTTGCACTTTTGTTGCTCAGGCTTTTATAGTCATATCTGAAAAAAATCACTGCCCGGGACAATGTCATAGAGTTCTTCCTCTGTTTTCTTCTAGCAGTTTTACAGTTTCGAGTTCTTACATTTAAGTCATTAATCCATTTTGGGTTGATTTTTGCATTTGGTGTGAAATAAGGACAAATTCTATTCTTGGACATGTGGCTAATCAGTTTTTCTAGCACCATTTCTTGAAGAGACTATTCTTTCCCTTTTTTGTGTTCTTGGCATCTTTGCCAAAAATCAATTTACCATAAATGTGAAGATTTATCTTCTTGGTTCTCTATTTGGTTACTTTGGTCTATGTGTCTATTTTTATGCCAGTACCAGATTATTTGGATTACTGCAGCTCTACAGGAGATTTCCAAATCAAATAATATGATGCCACCAGCTTTGTAGTTTTTTGCTCAAGACAGCTTTGGCTATTCAGGTCTTTTGTAATTCCAAACAAATTTTAGGATTCATTATTCTATTGCTGTGGAAACTCTGCAGAATTTTGATGGGGACCATATTGAACTGGTAGATCACTTTGGATAGGACAGATATTTTAATAACATTAATTTTTCCAATCTATGAGCACATAATATTTTTCTATTTGTCTCACCTTCAATTTCTTTTGTCAGTATTTTACAGTTTTCAATAGATTTTTCACATAAAAAAGTTTCAGTGAGCACCTCTCTACTTATATCTTTACACTATTTATATGAAAACCTTAAATTGTCCTTGAATTCCTTTAGCATTTTAGGTTTAAGGAAAAATTAGTCAAAGTGCATAGCATTTGTATGTAACAACTTCCCCTCTACCCCAAACACAAACTATTGGCCCTATTGAAACACCTTGTATTAAAGTGGTACACTTTTTACAACTAATGAACCAATATTGGGATTTCATTATTAACTAAAGTCTACAGAACAATGGGGTTTGCTCTTTGTATTGAGTATTTTAAAAAGACACTGTCAAACTAGGTCCTACTCCTCTGGGTCCAAACCCCGGTGCTGCCAAGATGCTGGCTTACCAATCTTCTCTCATGGAACCCAACACCAAACTCATTGGAACATGGCCCTATTACCTATCAGAAGTCAGTTCAAAGGACCTGCCCCCAGAGAAACAAAAGATACATATATTGTGGATGAAGCCATCTATTACTTCAAGGCCAATGTCTTCTTCAGTGTGTAGTGGTATTTCATTCTTGTTTTAATTTGGAATTCCCTAATGAAATATGATGTGGAAAACCTTTTCATGTACATATTTGTCATCTGCATATCTTCTTTGGAATTTGTTCAGAACTTTCTTCATTCTTTGAAATTGGTTTGTTTCTTTTCTTCTTGTTAAATTTTATGAGTTCTTTGTATATTTTGGATACAAGTCCTTCACTAAATATGTGTTCTGTAAATATTTTCTCCCAGTATGTGCCTTGTCTTTCCTCTCTTGTCAGTGTCTTTTCCAGAGCAGAAAATTTTAATGAAGTCAAATTATCAATGTTTTATTTCATGTATCATGTCTTTTGCATTGTATCTAAAAATCATTACCAAACCTAAGGTCACCTAGATCATCACTAATCCTATCTTCTAGAAATTCTATGGTATTGTGTTTACATTCAAAGTTATATTTTTGTGAAAGATGTATGATCTGTATCTGGGTGGGGTTTTCCCCCTTTTTCTTTCTTTTTTCTTTTTTGCATATAAGTGTCCAGTTGTTTCAGCACCATTTGTTGAAAAAACTCCATTCCCCATTAAATTGCCTTGCTCCTTCTCAAAGATGAGTTGACTACATCTGTATGGATTTATCTCTGGGCTAAATATTCTGATGCATTGATCTGCTGAGCTATTCCTTTGTTAATACTATACTATCTTCATTCTTAAGTCTCAAACTCAGGTAGTGTCAGTCGTCCAACTTTGCTTTTCTTTAATATTTTGTTGACTGCTCTGGGTGTTTGCCTTTCTGAATAAACTTCAAATATCAAAGAAATAATTTGCTGAAATTTTGAATGAGATTGCATTAAATCTATGTAGTGTGATGGGAAAAATTTAGATCACAATAATATATAGTACCCCTGCCCCGAAACATGGAAAATAACTCCATTTATTTATTTATCTATCTATCTATCTATTTATTTATTGCATGAGAGTTTTGTCAGGTTCCTCAGACAGACACGTATTTTGTTAAATTCGTATCTAAGTATTTTATTTCTTGGTGCTAATATAAATGGTAATGTTTTAATTACAAATTCAAGTTGTTCACTGTAAATATAATGGAAAGCAACTGACTTTTGTATATTGACTTTGTGTCCTTAATCTTGCTATAATTAGTACCTTCAGTTAGTCTGTAATTTCTTTGGGATGGTCTACATCAGCAACCATGTTATTGGAAATAATCTGTATATCTTTGATTTACTTTTCTTATTTTATTGGATGTTAAATAAGAGTAGTTTAGGAGGACAGGTAGTTCTTGAGCTTAGTAGGAAAACACCTAGTATCTCATCCTAAATATGTTAGCTTTAGGTTTTTTTGTCCGTGTTCTTTATCAAGTGGAGAAAATTCCTCCTCTATTCTAATTTGCTGAAAGTCTTTAACATGATTGGGCACTTTTTGGCATCCATTTATATAACTGTATATATTTTTTTCTGATTTAGTCTGTTAATATTAATATAATTAATTACATAGTTTATTTCTGAATGTTGAACCAGCCTTGCAGACCTTGAATGAATCTCTCTTAGTTGAGGTATATGCTTCCTTTTATACATTGTGGATTTATTGCTGTTTTTTAAAAGATTTTAGTACTCATGACCATAAACAATATTATTCTATATTTTTTCTTTGTTATAAAATCCATTTTTGATATTTTGGTGCTGCAAGCCTCATAAAATAAGTCAGGAAGGGTTTTTTTTCTGCTGCTATTTTCTGGAAAACAGTGTAAAGAATTCATGTAATTTTTTCTTTTGGCAGAATTCACCAGTGAGTCTACTGGTCCTGCTGTCTTCAGTTTTATCAAGGTCATTAATTTTTTATCCAATTTCTTTAAGAGATAAAAAAAATGTTCAGATCTTTCTCCCTATGCACACTTAAGTACACTGTGTCTACTGCAGTTTGGATCTTCAACGTACGTATCCTAAAGGCCTAAGTGTTAAATGCTTGGTCCCCAGCCTATGGTGCTATTGAGAAGGATAGAACCTTTGGAGGTGGGGCATAGTTTAAAGAAGTCACTGAGGATGTACACTTAAAAGACATATTGGGACCCTAGCCTCTTCCTCTCTCTCTTTTTCACTCCCCAGTCACCATAAGATGAGCAGCTTCCACCCCAAAACACTCCCTCCATGATGTACATACCAGCACAAGCCCAAAGCAATGGGGCCAATTAGTCATGGACTGAAATCTCCAAAACTATGAATCAAAATAAATCTTTCCTCTTTTAAGTTGATTATCTGAGGTATTTTGTTACTGCAACAGCAAGTTAACACAATGTCTTTTAAGTTAGAATTTATCTACTTCATGTGGGTTTTCAAGATGTGTGTAAGGAATTGTTCAAAATATTCATTTACTATTATTTCAGTGAGCATGGATGGGATTGGTAACAATAGTTTCTCTTTCACGTATATTAGTATTAACAATTTGTTTTCTCTCTTTTTTCTTGGTTAGCTGATTCAAATATCAATAAATAGTTTTATTGATATTTTTCTAACAACCAGCTTTTGACCTTGTTTCACTTTTTTAGATCATTTTAATTAATTTGTGCTCTTAGTTTTATTATTTCCTTTTTTCTTTTGCTTTATTTTGGATTTAATTTATTCTTTTTTATCTAATTTTCTAAGGTAGAACCTTAGATTATTGAATCCAGATTTTTCTTTATTTTGTAATATATGCTATTAATGCTACAAATTTTCCTCCACCCAATACCTGCACTATATTCCATGAATATAGATGAATTGTATTTTCATTTTTATTTGGAACAAAATATTTTTTAATTCCTCATGACATATTTTTCCTTAAACACATTTTTCCCTTGGAATATGTTATTTAATCTCCCAACATTTTGAGATTTCCTAGTTATTGTCCTGTTATTGATTTCTAGTTTAATTCCATGTGGTCTGAGAACAAATTTTGTTACAATTTCTACTTCCTAAAAAATTTTATTTATTTTTTATTTATTTAGTTGTAGTTGGACACAATACCTTTATTTTATTTATTTGTTTTTATGTGGTGCTAAGGATTAAACCCAGGGTCTCGCACATGCTAGGCGAGCACTCTACCACTGAGCCACAACCCCAGCCCCTATTTCCTAAAAAAATTTTTTAAAGCGTATTACATTGTCCAGAACATGGTCTGTCTTGGTCAGTGTTCTGTATGAGCTTAGGAAGGATGTGTATTCTGCTGTTGTTAGACAAAATATTCTATAAATATCAATTAAATCTAGTTGAAGTCAGTTCAACTATATCTTTACTGATTTCCTGCCTTCTGGATTTGTCACTTATAGATAGAAAGGATTGGTAGGAATAGATGTTGACATATAAAATACCTCTTATATCTTTCAAAATGTTTTTCTCATTTGATCTTTTAAAGCAGGGAATGATTTTAAATAATTTCCTAGTACTATTTATCCTTGCATTCCTAAACTACTTTAATCCCTCATCTTTTGGTATATACTTTTTGTTTGATTTTTATTTCTGATTTTTACAGCAATATTTAATGGTTCACATTATGTTTTGTGGTTTCTCTGTATTTTGAATCATTTTATGCTGGGTTTAAAAGAACTAAAATACATTTCTTCTTTTCTTATGATCTGAATAGTTTGTTATATAGCAATTATCTCTTTCTTGGGAGTCTTAAATGAATTCACTGTTAAAATCATCTGAATCTTGCCTAATTTTAAAGTCTTTGACGATGTTTTCATTTCTTACTTGGTTACTCGTCAAATTTAGGTTTTCCAAATATTTTTTAATCACTTTTAGTTATATATTCTATAGGACCTCAAATTTGCTAGAGCAGAGTTACACAAACTCTTCTGGGTAATTTCTTCTCATTCTGCCTATTGAACAACTGTGATTTACTTATTTCTTCTCTCCTTCTTTTTTCCCTTTCTTTGTGGAATTCCCCTCTTCTGGGTGTATCACTGTTGAAGACCTATGGAGTTAATCTTCACAACTTTTGTCTCTATATGTCCAATTCCCAGAAAAAAGTCAATCCCAAGGCACTGAATACATCTTTATATTGATAAATTCTAAATTTTTATCTCCAGTTATGAGATTTTATACTATCAGTAGAACACCTCATTGAAGATCACAACTAAATAACTCAAGCTTAATATGTCAAACATGAAAGTCTTGATTCTACCTCAATTCTCCAAATCTACTATTCTCATAAAGAATAATAAAAGACTCCCATCTCAATGAATAGTACCAACATTCAACCATCTTGGAATTATCTTTGACTTCTCTTAAAAACCAACATTCAACTCAGCAACGAGACCTGCTATCTCTACTTACCTTTGAAAATGTTTCTTAGCACCTCAAATGCTACCACACTAGTCCAAGTGACCACTAACTCTTAGTGGATTACTGCAATGGCCTCCAACCCAAGCTCTCTTCTTCTACTCTTACTGACTTACAAAGTATTTATTTTCCATATGATAACCAGGCTTAACCAAAAAAAGATAAATCAGATCACCATCCTCACCAAACTTCTCATGACTTTACATCTCATTTAAAAAAAATATATAAAGTTTTTATTATGGTCTAGAATATCAGAAATCATCTGACTCCTTACTACTTCATCTCTTACCACCTGCACAAGTACTAGATATGCCACAGTTAGACTGACCCCTTATACCTACCACTGTACAATTCTCCTTGATTGGAATGCATATCCACAAGAAATCCAAATGACTCAACTTTTTATGTTATTTGGTTCATTTATTTTTTCCTAGTTTTTATTATTACCTGAAACTATATTAGACTTCTTTCTCATATATAATTCATTAAACATAACTACTGTAAAGTCAGGAGACTCATTTATTTTGTTGGTGTCTATGAAATTGCCTGGCATCGAGGTATACTTTATAAAAATTTACTGACTAAATAAGGGAATGAGTGCATTTTGGGTTTTATTGTAGTGTTTTTGCATACTTCTTCATAAAATGTAGTGTTTTCTTACCTGTAGATCATAAACTATAAGTCCAGGGATGAAGTACTTTTGTTTTCTTTCCCCAAGAATCTACTACAGGTCGCATGGTAATTATGCAAGCAATATTAGTGATGTTGTAAGTTAATAAATATCTTCATTCTAAGAAGATGTAAGAAAGTGAGGAAAATCTTATGAACAAGGAAACCTGAGGATGCCAGCTGGATTATGTCACATATGGCACAAACAAGAGGGAACTCTGCAAGAAAATACCTTGAAAACCTTCTAATTCTCGCTGCCCCTTTTCCAGCATAAAGGTTTCCATCTGCTAGGGAAAGTTTTCTGGAAACAGTAGCTTAGGAAAATACACAACATGTAACTGTTATAATTGCCATGTTTATATTGAGTTCTGGGTTAGCTAGTCTGAAACAACCCTGGTGAAAATAAACTTTCAATGTGTTTTAAGCAATCAGTGTTTCCAATAGGCACTGTCAACATGACCTTTAGTGGCTCCAGAACTTCTCCTTTACTAAGTATTTAACTGGCTTTTCAACCCCTATGGCTTCCTGTCTAGCTGTCATTTTCCCTCAGCATTTTAAATGTTGGAGCCATAACAAAACACACAAGCCATTCTTTGAGAGGATTTCTGGACACTATTTGAAAAGACATAAAATAAAATAAAAAATTGAGATAGGTTGGGGAAAGAGTACCAGTAAATACAACATATTCTCCATAGGATAGACAAATATAAATGACTATCCCATTCTAATTCTTTTCTTTATTAAAAGAGAATCAATGTTTAGTATGGTCAGCCCTCTGTATCTAGAGGCTCACATCTGTGGATTCAATGATTGAAAATATGAGAAAGAAAATTCATTCATACTAAAAATATACAGATTTTTTCTTATCATTATTCTCTGAACAATACAGTATAACAACTACTTATGTAGCATTTACATTATATAAGACATTATAGATAATCTCCAGATGATTTAAAGTATCCTGGAGGATGTGTATAAGCTATATGCAAATGAAATACTTCAACCATTTATATAAAAGATTGGTCCTCTCACAAATTCTGGCATCTATGGGGCATCCTGGTCTAATCCATTATGAAGACCAAGGAATAATTAGACTTTACTGAACAACTTGAACAGAATGACATGAAGATAATATGTCATATATTAAATTTTAAGTAAGTTTATTAGTAATATAAAACAATCTATGGTTACCAAATGAACATATAACTCAAACTAGTCACTAACTTAATCACATCATCCACAAAAAATATTTTATATTTCAAAACTGTACTTTTTTCTTACCAACTGGTTGTACTCTCATACAATGACAGTATGAACTCAATTTGATTTCTTCCCTTTCACATACTATCAACAAGTAGATATCAACAAATGTAAAAAGAAAATCAAAATAAATACACATTAGGGAATATAAATCCTGGTCTCATCTCAACTACTATATATCTAGTTATCAATGTCTAGATTTCAAAAGGGCAACAGAACTTGTTTAAAACAAGAAAACAATTGAATAATAATAACAAAATCTCAAACCACATAGGTTAGTCTTTATGTTAGAATCCACATTGCCTTATTACTTAATACCTATTTTAAGCTCACATGGCAACATAAAAGAATTAATTAGGATTCTTTTACTTAAAGCTTTTATCCTCCAGAAACTTATCTACCAATAATCTTTCTTCTCTACAAGAATGTCAGTTTTCCCATTTGATCCAACGATGGATCAAAACTAAAGATATGACCTTGTAAAATAATTATAAAAATGCTAACTCTAATAATGAGAGAGAAATTCCTCACAAAAAATCAGGAGTTTTCAAAATCAGACCCAGAGAGAAGGGAACAGCTAAGGAGAAATTTTTAATTATGTTGATGTCAGCCATAATGAGGATTATTTAGATCACAATTTAGAATTCTTGGGTGTGAGGGAGTCAACTTAGGAAACAGTCATTTTCCTACACAAAACACAAAGAAGGAAGGGTTTAGAGGACACAGTTGTATATTTTTAGTTTTGTTTGGTTAGTTCTGGTTTGGGGTGTGTTTTGTTTTGTTTTAGTTTAGTTTAAACACCAAAAACTAACACAGATATTTGTTTTTCAAAGAAAATGAAGAAGGAAAACAAAACCCTTTATAAGTACTTATTCTCAAAAGCATATTATAAATTATCCTGAGAAAACAAAGCCGTGTTAATCGAATGCTCCAGACTATGTACACTAGAACATTTCCATAATACTAAACAATCTCTCACCTTAAAAGTTGTGGTGCCATAGAGCTTGGTGGTGTGGACTGTTTCTGGAAGCACATTAGTGATATTGGTGATGAATTCTTCCAAGTACTTACAGGATTTCTCCAAGTGTGTTGTATTTATAATAATTTGGACAAGCTAGAAGACAATAAGCAAAAGTAACTTGAATATCTGCCACCAGACAGAATGACTCAATATTCATACACTGATACAAAACAAATGAATGGCCTGTAGCAGAGGCCATCCTGTAAAGGGTTAGGTGCAGCATGGGCTTATATTGTACCTTCTCCACAATGCCTTCTCTGACCTCCCAAAACATTTTGTATTTCTCTGCATTTTAGCAATACTTGTCACTCTATTCTTAACACAGTTTTCTTCTGTTTTAAAAAAGCTAGACTGAGAGAAAAAAGCTGCTATTCTAACATAGTGCCTGCAAATAAATAATTGCCCAAAGAATTAACGAATGAGATCCCACTAAACGAATAAGAGTAACTGAAATAGCAATGAGAAGTTTCAAAATTAGGCATGATGAACAGATGGATGTTAGAATAGACTGCAGTATATTAACAAATAACTTTAGTTTAGGAAGGAAAGATCATGGGCATTAAAGTCAGAGAAACCAGGGGACTAAATCACTTGACAAATTATTGATCTTGAAAAATAAGATGAACATCATAACCCTAAGTACATGTATGAAGACATGAATGGTGTGAATATACTTTATATAGAACCAGAGATGTGAAAAATTGTGCTCTATATGTGTAATATGAATTGAATGCATTCTGTTGTCATGTATAACAAACAGAATTAAAAAACAAAAGAAGACAACGATGATATCGGGGGTGGAGTGTATCTTAGTGGCCAAGTGCATGCTTATCTTGAGCAAGGCCCTGGTTTCAATCCCCAGCACCAAAAGGAGGAAGAGGAAAAAGACTAATAATGAGGAGAAGAAAAATAGGAGGAAGGGAGGAGGAAGAAGGAGAAGGAAAAGGCAGTACTGGTAAGATAAAAATCATCCTCAGTGGATTCGTTGTAGAGGAGGATGAGGAAGAAGAATTATTATTTCTATATAAAATTAAAGTTGTAAAGAACTTCACAATTTACTTTCTTACATTGTTTTCCCATAAACCTGAAGAAGTAGGTTCAATGCATATAATTATTACTTCCATTTTATGTAACAGCAATGAAAATGATTTTTTTTATTAATCACTTAACTGGAATCAATACTCAAATCCCAAGTCATCTACTTTTAAATTACAGACTCATCTAAACAACTTATAGCAGTGCCTTTTAGCATAAGCATAAGATGGCAGACTGAGGATACTACATGCTTGTGTAAATTGGGCTCATATGTCAGATTTGGGGTTTGCCATCAACCAGACAGCTCCATACTTTTCTTCTACTCTCCACTGAAAGAAAGGAAGAAAGAGAGAGGGGGAGGGGGTACCTACTATTTATTTCTTAACTATGAAACTATTGTAACTTTTCATATTCCCTATAGTCTAAAAGAATGGAATCTTTTTGGTCTCTCCTTTCTGCATTTAACTTTTCATTTTCACAAGATTACATCTGATAGCAGGTACAGAGAGGTTCAGAGTCTGACTCTCTGGGCTGATTTAGGCCACCTTGCTCAGTGAAATACTGAGCAAGGGGGAGAGTGGGAAGATGATACAAGGGAGAAATTAGAACAAAAGATGAAGGAGGTATTACACATATTATAAATGATACTTCAAAACACTGTTTAAAAATTGGAATTATACTTTGATAAAATCATTGTGTCATGCTGTGGAATGGGTAAACAAAAATGAGTAAGACTATAATCAGAAAGTATATTCAGATCTCCTCCACAACACCCAGCACAGGGCTACACCATTCAGTTTACTCTCAAAGGGATCATGAGTTCAAAACAGGCCTCAGCAACTTAGCAAAGCCCTAAGAAACTTAACAAGACCTTGTGTCTAAATAAAAAATAAAAAGGACTGCAGATGTGGCTCAGTGGTTGAGTGCCCCTGGGTTCAAGCCCAGTACCAAAAAAAAAAAAACTTGTCAACTCATAACAATCATGCTTTACAAAGTAATGAGTTGAATTAAGGAAAAAGAGTACCCTTTCTCTTTAAAGATCAGCCTGAAAGTCTTAGGAAAACTGCTACATTTGAAACACAGTGACAAAGGGCAAAGACAAAGAGATGTAGTTCCAGCAAATTCTCTTAGATGAAAAGTTAGGGCAACAGTGAGGTCTAGACCACTGAGTTATTCCCCATAACTCATCAGACAAGGGCCTATGTATCAGCAGCCACTTTCCATTCATCCAAAATATAAATCTGGAGATTTCTGAGTTTTGAACACATGACTGCTATTTTCCTTAATATTAACCAAAATATCAGACTTTTAGCTTTTCAGTGCTCTAGGAAAAACACCCACCAAAATAAGCAATTCATCACCCTTATCCTTTCCATATTTTACCTTTAGTGAAGGACAAAAAGCATTTAAAAATATTTACATTGTCTAAATTAAATAATACTTCTTCCTGAGTAGGAAAAGGGCTACTGGCAAGGTTATCTTGATATGGAAGTTAGAAAAGTAAGAGAGTTAATTTGGAGAATTTCTATTTTAAAATTAACATCTATAGGGAACACATTCTGACTATCAAAAGAAATTCTAATAATAAGGAGGAATCATGTCATGTTATTGAAATAAAAATCATCAGCAGTCAAAGAGAAAATTGTCCTGTTTTGTAGAATATTGGCAGTTTAAAAAAAAAAAAGGAGGCAGCTTCACTGGGTACAGTAGTAATTTCCCATGAGTTTTTAGAGATCTGTCAACACAAAAAGATCACCATGAATTACATCAATTGGCTGTCAGTCACTTTTGAAATGTTTCATTGCTGAGCACAGAATAGACTATTAAAACACTCTAGGATTACAGAAGATACCATGTCATTTTCAGAGGGAATAGGGTCTATTAATGAGCTCTAAGTGATCTCTACTCCTGAATGACAGTTACCACAATCCTTACAAGGGCATTTACAAATATAAAGTCAGATGTTTGGGAGATAATTTTGAACTTAAAGATGAAATGAAGCAATTTCGGATATCAACTTTCATCCAAGTTTTGCTCCTTCGATGATATTTTTAACCTCCAATTCCCAATCCAAACTGTCCTTAACAGTGTTTCAAAGACACAGAACTAACAACAAATTAGGTACTCTCAAAGGGATCATGAGTTCAAAGCAGGCCTCAACAACTTAGCAAAACTCTAAAAAATTTAACAAGACCCTGTCTCTAAATAAAAAATAAAACGGACTGCAGATTATGGTTATCTCTCATAGCAAGTTCTATAGAACCAACCAGAATAAGAAAATATTATAAAGAAAAATCATCTCTCACAACTTTGACAGAAATCACTTAAGTTAAAAACCATTAGGAGTTGGAATTCTCCCACCCAGCCTCCCACTTTCCTTGTACCAGGGAAGATCCACTGAGAAAGAGATGGACTACATTCTGGAGACCACATCTCCTCAAATCCTGCTACAAAGAGCCCAGTGGAACCTGAACCACAATGACAGATGTTCTATTCTTGAAAGACTCCAGAAAAAAAAGAATCATCATCTTCAACATCTAAATCTAATCCCTGAATTCCAAGGTTTGCATTCCTAAATGTAACTCACTCCAGGAGTATTCACATCTGCTTATATTAGTACTGCTTTTTGTCTGTTTTCAAAAGCACAAAATCAGAACACTGAAGCTTCAAGAGCTTCAACCCAAAGCAAGAAAATAAGAAGTCACATGCCACTAATGCCTCCAAACTGCTGGATCTACAAAAGGAAAGACTTAAAAAGAAATACTGGCTCTCACAAAAATGAGTTACCCCTAAGACTTCAAGGGATTTTATCTCCTTTTCACCACAACCAAGGTACAAAAAGCTGTGTCAACTACTTATTTCATACCATATGAACAACTAAAACATCGAAAATATTAAGATACATAGACCTACTGATTCTGAATTCCAAGGTTGAATACAAAGTTTTATTTAACCTGACTTAAGTATAAAACTAATAACTAATAACACTGCTATTAATAGGGACTGGAGGTAAATGGTAGGTGAGAAATAAGAGGAAAGAGCCATATAGTCATCAATCTGAATTACACAGAAAACAAAGCATAAAGGCAAAGCATTGGTCATTTCTTCAGGTCTCTTGGGACACTATTATAAATAAATATAAATACCCAATACAGTATCATTAATAGGCACTTTGAACATCTTTAACTTTACCTTAAGAACCAAACTATGTAATTTCTTTCTTTTATTCTCTCTTTTTGTCAATTAAGAGCCTAAAATGTGTCAAGGACTTTGGATACTGCTATATACAACTGTACGCAAAGTATCTGGCTTCATAAAGATGACAATAAACACATATACACATAAACATTTAATATAATGTTTATACTATAATAGACACTGTGAATAAAAGTGAGAGTAAGGAACTAAATGGTTCTGCTAGTTCTCAGCTATCTTGAAATAGGGAATAGACTAAGGAAGGATTCTTTTAAGGAAATGACATTTGAGTAGTGACTTAAATATATTATTTTTCCATTATCTATATTACTTAAATTCTTTTTAATTCAATTTATATCTTAAAGTTTTCTATTAATATAGAAGCAGGATTTCCTTTGATTCATGTTAAAACTTTCCTTTAATTGCAACTATTTTTTCTTTCTTTTTTTTTTGGGGGGGGGGTACTGGGGATTTTTTTGGTACTCAGGGGTATTCAACTACTAAGCCACATCCCTACCCCTATTTTGTATTTTATTTAGAGACAGGGTCTCACTGAGTTGCTTAGTACCTCACTTTTGCTGAGTCTGGCTTTGAACTCATGATCCTCCTGTCTCAGTTTCCTGAACTACAAGGATTACAGGCATGCACCACTGTGCCCTGCACAACTATTATATTCTAAGAGTATTAAACTGTATTGTTTCATTTCTCTCCATCATATTATATTTTGAAATTAATGTAGAATGAAAAAAAAAACCTAAGGATTAGAATTCTTTTTTAAAGCTTATTTCAAATCATATTCCAAAAGAAAACTTATTTCAAATTTCTTAATGGCTGTTTGGCCTTAAAGTTCTTCATATTCATAATCTTTCATTATCTGAAAATTGAGATAATAACATCAAGGTTATGCCAAAGAAATAGTAAATGTATTCTTAATAACTAAATATAAATAATGAAGTATTAGATATAAAATATAGATAATTCCACAGAACTTATTGATATGGATTATTTTATTATATCTTAATAAGATTTTTTTCTCATCTTTCAACATCTCTTAATCAAAAATGTCCATTTTTCTACTAGTCTTGACAACCACTGCCTACCCAGACCTCTTTACAATGACAACCACTGACTACTTCACAATGACCCAGACACTGTTCTAAGTATTTAGCATGGTTATTTAATCCTCACAACAATCCTATGAAATATATGCTATTATCCCCATTTTACACAGAAAGCCAAGTATTTTGCCCAAGAATACAGCTATTCAGGGGAGGACCAGAATGGGAACACAAGATGTCCACATTAGGACATCCCCTCTCAAGCAGACCTCGACTTCTACTTCCATAGACCTAGAAGAAGCAGGTCTAGGAAAATAGCTGTAGTTGCTGAGTCAACTAGAGAGAATAACATAAAATTTGAGAGTGAGTTCTAATGTTGAATTGGCTCAACATGGGAAAGCAAAGGAGACACACACACACACACACACACACACACACACACGTGCACAAGCAAGAAGCCAGTGTGGAGACAGAAAAAGAAAAGAAGAGACCATGTAGTCAGAAAAAGAAAAGATGAGATTTCAAGATATCATGTAATCCCAAAACAAGATTGCCAGATAGACAGACATTAGCTTAACAGGAACTTCAAAGTTTTAAGAAAATTATCTCATGTCCTTATACAGGATTTCATGAGTTTTGTATGCTTATAATAATTCCATTATTTGAGTGAATTTTCTAACTAGAAACCAAATTTTTCTAATTAAAAAATTTCCAGGTTGCTATATACCTCCAGTAAAATCTCTATCTTTGTTAGAATGAAATAATTAAATCAATATGAAAGGTAGTTCAATTGAGTAAAAGGGAACCTCTTGGAAAAAAAATAACCCAGATTTATGTCTCATTTCTCCTATTTTGCTAGATGTATGACCTCAGGGGCAATCTCCCTGAACTTTAATTATGCCTTCTATAAAATGGGAATAATAACACATGCCAAGTCTCTTCAAATGTTACTATACTAAATAAAATTGTATTTGTGAGTGGGCTTTGAAGAATATAAACTGCTCCACAAATGTTACCTATTATGATGATGATTCCAGATGTGAAATCACTTTAGTTTACTTTTAAGGATACAATGTCTTCTCTTTCCAGAGGTAAATGGTATAACTCTTCAAAGATTTTCTGGTTGGTAGGGAAAAAAACCCTTGATGTGTGTGTGTCTATACATTATATACCATGATAATAGGCAAAAGAAATTAATTTGTGTGAATTGTTCCTTCAATTACATGCACAGATCATGCTGATGAAAGTACATTTGCCTAAAAAAACATCCAAAGACTTAGGAATAACTATTAGCATTCCATGAAAGAGTGCCAAAAATTATAATGTGGTTTTTCCTTGAGAAGCTCTAACCGCTTCTTCCTATCATCATCAGATTTGTATAATGTCCTTGTAGAGGACAATGGGACTAGGAAAACCCCAGCTGGTTGCGTTAGGCCTTTTTCTTAAGATGTCACAGTAAACTAATAACAAAGCTACAACAAAACTCAAAGAGTCTACTGAGGCCAAAAGTGTTTGTATCAGACCATGTCCTTGCTAGTCTACTTGTTTTGAAATGGATTTAAAGAAACTGCTAAAATAAATGGCATGATTAGAGTTTTTGAGTTAAAGGTCTGGGGATGTAGCTCAGTGATAAAGTGCTGCCCACCATGCATGAGGCCCTGCGTTCCATCCCTACCACCAGAAACACACACACACATACTAAGAGTTACAGTGAAGAGATAATTAACAAAATAAATTATAGACTTCTTTTCCTAGTAGAGACTGAAAAAATGGAAACAGTACAGTTTAACAAAACACAAGAATTTTCTAATTCTTACTCCTACTTTCCTTTTTTATAGGCCTGATTATAAAAAGAAGTTAGCCCATGTTCACATGTATAAAGGCAATACCTGACATTTCTACACCAGGGGAGGTAAAAGGAAACTCTAGAAAAATGAGATAAGTATCTTAAATCTTGACTATGGTGAATGCTAATTGAAAAAAAACAACAGGTTGTTTTAAGTGGAGCTCAATCACTGCCAATGTCCCACCTTGTAACATTTTTAAAATCTTAACAAAAAGAAAGAAAGTCACTCTAAAATCAGAAGTAGATGCTCACCTGGTTTCCAGCTGTCTTTACCTATAGGTCAGTATCATTAACCATTTGCTGAGTCTCACCATACTCTTTGACAATATGTATTTTAAAATGTCAATTTTTCCTGGAGCAACTGACATTGAAAGTACACACCTCCATAGGTATAACAGATGGCTAACAGCCTTTCCCTTTTCCTGTGGAAAAGAAAATTTCTCCAAGCTCCCACTTTTTGGCACTATGCTTCAGAGGATGACAGGTTGAGGGCACCAAATAATCCTGGGTCTCCAAGAGAAAAAAAACTTCATATCTTTCTAAATTTTGAAACTATCCATCTATGAACCAAATCTTCAGTTTGCCAAGGTATTATTCCCAATGTAAGTACAACATTCCTTCTCCAATTATGAGAGTGTATTAACTATTGTCTTTCTCTCACATTTCCTCAAACTCAAAGCCCCAGTCCTTTAGCCAAACACTATATGCTAATAGATTACTTTACCATTCATATACATGAAATACCACAAAAACAAAAGCTGAGTCAGTCATGAAGCAAGGACTATTGAGTACCATTGTCCTTGGCAAAAATAATTAAAGCAGGTGAAATGTGATTTCATATTCTATGTTGTAAATGCACTGCAATTCATTTGAATAGGAATTTGTTGTCAACTGAAAACAAAAATTATGATCAATAGCAACTTATACAAAACCATTCTAAGAACATCAGAAAGGAAAACCAGTTAATCTAATGAAAATGAAAGGAGGAAGAAGCAACCTTTTAGAAAAAATAATGGATTTCTCAAAAGAAACCAAAGAACAAATTTCATTTTGTACTTTCGCTATAAGGAATCTATTATAAAGAAGATAATAAACCATTTAGAAAGTGATAATTAATTCACACATGAGGCTTGGAGCTTGGGACATCTTTTCACATATTGTCTTGGCTACCTTCACTAAGAGATGCTTTACCTCAGTAAGCCCAATATTCTTCCTTTTAATGACATTCTGCAGAGAGTTGCTCAGAGTCCTGGTTAGCAACAGATTCGTAGATTTACGAATCATGTCATCGACTTCAGTGGAACTGGAAAATAAGTATCAAGGTTAGTCATGCCAAGTAGAATTGATTTGGCAAACGGAGTGCCAGTGGTGCTTGCAGTAATAATGATAATAAAATAATAGCAATGATACTGGTAACAGTAGCAAATAATATTGACTTCATGCTAGAAAGTATTTGAAGTACTTTAACAAACTTTTCAGCTGTTTTTTAGCTGAAAAAATTTACTCTGCTTTCATTTTTGAAAATTATTTTCCTGTCTACAGAATTCACCCTAGATTTTTTCTTTTTTAAGCACTTTGAGGATGTCACTCTATTTTCTCTGGCTTACATGTTTCAAACAAAAACTCTGCTGTATTGTTATTAGTATACCTGCATTGAATGTTTATTTTCTTGAATGCCTTCCAAGGATTCTCTTTGCCTTTCCTTTTCAACAGTTTGAATATGAGGCTTTAAATACTTTTCTTTGTTCGTTCTTATGGCCATTATCTCTCAAAATTTCTACTTCCCTCATCTCTTGGTTTTTTCCTTCTTGGATTTACTGTTTAAAATTGCTCCAAGGATCTTGGGTACTTCAGTTTTTCCTTCTCCTTCTCTCCCCCCAACCCCTCCACTCCATTTTTATTTTTGCAATGCTGAAAACTGAACCCAGGGCCTCACACATGCTATGCCAGCACTTTACCACTAAATAAGCTACATCCCAGACCTCACTTTTTTTCTCTTTTTATGTCAGTTTGGGTAACTTCTACTGACATATCTTCAAGTTCACTGATTGTTTCCTAAGCTACATCAAGCCTGCCAATGAGTTCTTCAAAGATATTCTTCACCTAGAAAACTATTTCATATTTCTAGAATTTTTATTTGACTCTTTCCTATAACTTCCATCTGTGTGCTAAAAGTTTCAGTATGTTCACACATGTCACACCTAACTGATAACTCCATCTCTCTCCTTCTGTTGAACCCTTAGTGTGATGGGTTGAATAAACACAGGCAAGAATTGACCTGCACTTGAGTTGTATTGTTGCTATGATTATCTTTAGTGTCTCATAGATTTCAAATTTCTTTTTTTTAATTTCAAAAAAAATTAATGGTAAAACAGGCCTACTATGCATGGTAGAATCTCTGAAGGGTTTTTTTCCACAATGATTCTGTACCATCCCCATCTTTTAGCTATATCAGCACACCTCCAATATAGAAGGTACCACTCTTTGCATATCCATGGCCCATCATCCAGTGGTATACTGCAGCCACTTGTTACTCAGTTCTTGCTAAGCTGTGAGCAAAGCTCTCTTTTGCCCTGGCTAGCCTCAGTCTTAAGTGTATCCTGTGTGCCCAAAGCTTAGAGGTGTTTCTGCCCTTTTTCCAATTGTAGAAGACCTCTTAATGGTAGAAGAGCCTGGGTGCAGGACTGTTTTCTGACCTTCTTTAGCAGAGATAGGAAGTTGCTTCTTCAATGCCTCTGGCAGTAACAATGAATCTTTCCTTGCTTCCCATAGAGAGGGTTTTCTGCCATTTCCCCAGTGCCATGAAAGCAACTGGTGAGCATAAGTGAACACTTCAAACAATGAGGAATGGGGATTCACGCCTTTTTTAATACATGTCTCATCCTCTTCTCCATACCTGCAACATTATCAGTAATTGTCTCTCCCACCTAGCCCACAATCTCTCTTGTGAGCACATAGTGGAGGTTCATGAAGAAAATGTATGAGTTAGTGTAAATAGCTCCTAAGTCTGAGACTCCCAACTAGGAATTCTATACTGCCATGCTAGCTCACACTAAGGTGCTGGCAACCCCTTAAGACTCTAGTTGGTTTTCCCTTTCTCCTTTGTCTGGTGACTATCCCTTTCTCCTCTGTTCTGCTATAGGTGGTAGAATCTGTGTATCCTATCTCTTCCTAAGAAGGGCCAGCCTAATATGTAGTTTCAGTATACTTAGTAGCCCTGTATCTTCAGCTCTCTTACAGGTTTCAGAAGAGTTTTAATTTTTTAGCTTACATGTTTTTTTCTCATTGATAGAGAAGAAGCAATACTCTTTTTTCAGGTTTCTGTATTATAATAAGTGAAACTATCTAAAAACAATCTATTTTTTAACTACTGTAACAAAAATAAATAAATAATAAATACATATGCATTTGTTCACACAGAAGAAAAAATTAAAAAGAAAAAAATCCATGTATAAAGAATGTAATGCTTTGTTATAAAGTTTGGAGTCTTTTGTAATTTTCTTCTTTGTACTATTCAATATTCCCCAAATTCTTTTCAAAGATCGAGTTTTATAATTAAAACATAATTATGGTTATACTCTAATATCAAGTACTAATGCTAGAGCATCATTTTTTAATCACAAAAATGCAATTTATTTACTGTTAAAAATCATTCAGAAAGAATTTTGTATTCTTAGTATTCAAGCAATTACATATTTCTATCATTTTAAATAATTTGCAGCATCTTATATCCTATGAAAAGGAGACTTTTTAAAGAATATATATATACATATATATATATTTTTTTTATTTTAGTTGTCAATGAACTTTTATTAATTTGTATGTGGTGCTAAGAATCGAACCCAGTGCCTCACACATACTAGGCAAGCGCTCTACCACTGAGCCACAACCCCGGCCCCTGAAAAGGAGAAATTTTTTGCAGGAAAGAAATGGAACTTTCATTTAAGACAATGATTACCTTAAAGAGATATAAAACAAGAGAAACACTGGACTGAGATTTTTGAGATCCTCGTGTTTAAGAGAACTGTTTATATATATATTGTCTTATATGCCATATTAATCATCATCCTAAAACAGCTATGATTGATTTAATATTCTCTGTCACTCCAGGTTATAAGGCAAATAACTCTAGGATAGAAGATAAATGTCAACCAAAGAGTAAAAAGTAACTATAAAATGCCTCCAACTTGAATATTCAATTTAAACTTTCAATGTGAAACAAGTCAAAGAGAGTTTTCAGGCAAAATTTTAATATAGTGTTCATGCAAGTAAAAGAAATTTGAACCATTTAGATTTTACCCAAGGTAAACTAAATTTAAAGTGGCCCAGTGTACTATACTTTCCATTCATTCATTCAAATTTTTTTTTTAATTTATTGAGTTGAATACAGCAGAAGTCGTGTTGTATAAAAGATACTGTTTTTATCCTACAAGAGGTCTTTTTGAACATTCTAAATTTGTGTTAATGCTGGATCCTATGTTGTTCCTGTTTATCTCTAGTTTGTACCATTAATTGTTAAGTCCTTTAATTAAATGAGATACTCCTTGAAGATAGAGACCCTATTTTTAACATCTCACTGTCTTTACTACCAAGCAGTATCTAATGTAATACACTGGCCATAATGTATGGTAAATAAACCAATAAATGAACAAAGAAAAAAAAAGCCCATAGTCTAACACATACCGAAACATATATACATAAGCAGAGCAATAATAATGTTTCCAAAGAATCTTATCGACTATTTTTCTTCTGGCCTTAAAATTTCATTAAACAGAATATTAAAATTAGTATGTTATACTACAATTTTCCAGTGAGTTCTCCTTAATAAAAGTATTAAGATAGAAATCTGTTAAAAATAAAAATAAGATAGGTAATATTAATTTTAAAACTATTCTTAAATTGCCATCTTTTCCTTTGACTATAAAGAACTATAAAAATAAAAGTGTCATGTAGCAAAGAGCTAATATTAAAAATCAAAATCACAGATGAAGGCACTATTGAAAAATTGTCAAAATTTTTATTTAGAGAGGGCCACAATCTTCATTTTTGACTCTTTCATACTGTACCTTAGATGAAGATCTTCTGAAAACTTCAGACATGCATAGATAAATTCTTTAATTTGGTTGTAAACTTTTGGCACAAATTCAGAGAAAGGAAACTTTTTAGGGAATGGTTGCTGTAAATGCAAGAATTAATGAAAGGAAGTCACAAACATACAATGGATATACTTAAAAATTATTTAAAACACAAAATGAACTTTCTTCCACACTGGGAACTGTCTGCTTAACAAGCTCAAATTTAAAAGAATGTCTTCAAAAGTTTTCTGACACTATAAAAAAAGGTGGGGGGCTTAATTAAAATTTAAAAAAAATCCGAATGTTCTTCAACATGTGGAAGGCTAAACAAATTTTAGCACATGCTCAGTAATAAAAAGAAATGAACTACTGATATATCCAACAACTTAGACAAGTCTCAAAAGCATTACACTAGTTAAAGAAGTCAGTCTCAAAAGGTTATACTACATGATCCCATTTATATGGCACTCTGAAAAAAACAAATAGAGACCAGACTGGTGTTTTCAAGTATGGAAGTGATGGGAGGGGTTAATCAGAGTGGGGCAGCATGAGGAAATATGGGAGGGTGATGAAACTGTTCTCTTTTACCATGGTAGTGAAGACATCCACAACAGATTGTCAAAAATAACAGAAATGTATACCCCCAGAGGTACATTTTACTGTGAATTCTGGGGACAAATGGTCTTAAGAGCATAATAAAAACAAGCATTTCAGAGTGTAAACCAAATTGGAATATCCCCAGCAGTCCTCCAAACCCTTCAGAGGTTACTGGACCCCAATGCCATCTACTGAGTGCCATATCAGGGAATTCTGTTCTAAGTACCAAAGACAATGCGTGGAAGTGCATTAGAATTCTAATCCACTGGGGAGAAGGTCATCATTTTCAATGAAACTGATCTAATTAAAGCTTCTACAGAATGTCAAAACAACCAGGGAAGTTTATTTGAAAGTATTCCTTACCTTTTCCAGCTCTGTATCTTGGAACGGGAATTGTCCTACCACCTTTTTATACATCTCCTCACTTGTTACTGGTATGGGACTGTAGTTGTCAGAATCAAGTATGTTTCTATAAAAAACAATAATGGAAGAAAGGGAAGGAGGGAAAGAGAGGTGGTGGGTAAATCACAAGCAATTTTATGATGAACACCAACAGCCAATGGCTATATACATATATCACAACTTCGAAGTCACACTCCCAGTGCCCATTTGTGTGTGTGTGTGTGTGTATATATATCTTCTATAATACAGCCATTTGGCTCAAGATAAAATCAACTTTTTTATTTTTTATTTCCTCATTTTAATTGGTGCATTATAGTTGTACATAATTGTACTTTTTTTTAACAAATCCATACATGTACATTAAATTGATTTTTAAAGCATCTTTTAAAAAACTTCTTTTTTTGTTTGTTTGTTTGGTGCTGGGGAATAAAGTGCTTGCCTCATATATGCTAGGCAAGCACTTTATACTTTACCCAGCCCTAAGATCAATTTTTAAAGAAGTCAGAAAGAAAACTATGCTCTGAAACAAATAGAAGACAATTGTAAACATGATCTTGCAGTATTTGAGATTCAAAAATGGGACAGAAAATTTTAAGGCAAGCGAGAAGTAAATAATAAGAGTGTATACTCTAGAAAAGACAAAGAAGTTGTTTCTGTTTGTTTTCACAAGAAATATGTGATAATAATTATGTTTTTTAATCCTGTGCTAGATATTCTAACTTTTGAAACTGGCAGGTAGAATAAGTAACTTTTATCATAAATCTAAATTGTGCTCATTTACTTCATCTACTACTCTATATTAATCACACATTATGTTCATCTATAATTTTTCTCTCCTTAACTAGACTGGGGGTTCTCTAAAAACAGAAACCAGCTGACCAAAATCAAAACATGAAACTCACTGGAGTGAGTGAAAGCACCATAACAGAAGGACTTAAGATTGTAGCATTATCCTGTTGTTAATTTTCAGAAAATTCTATAGAGATAACCCTCCCCTAAGAACAATTATCACCATTAAATAAATACAGATTTTTGGAAGTATAAGTATTTACATTAATATACAAGTGAGTCTGTCTAAATGATGATCAAGGTTATGTTCATGAACTATAAAAAATAAGATTAAAAGAATCACGTAAGATCTTAAAACTATAATACTTTGAAAGCAGGATAATCTAATCAAGGGAAGGCATCACGCAAAAGGCAAGAAGATCACTTAAAGGAATAAGTTTTAAAGACAATGAGTTGGCATAGGGTATGTGCTTAGAAAACAATCCTAAGACATATTTTTGAGTGTAAGTTGTAACAGAATAACTTTCTTATTATTGAATGCAAGTTGTAGTAACTATTCAAAAAAACATGGCTTAAATAGTGGACTATACTAATCCACTGTTTCTGAGGATGAAGAAGAAAAATGACAGATAACATGGCTGTATCCTCAACACAGTTTCCCCAAAGCTGAAATTATTCATAAAGGCACAAATGCCACTACCACATACGTGAGATATAAAACTAGATATGATCCTTAGAGAAAACTAAAAATTGGAATAAGACACAAGTTGATCCCGATGGTATGAAACAATGACTCTGACATTCCCAACTAAGAAGACTGGATATCTTGGGAATATCATTTTTTAATATTATCAAATTTCATCTGAATTCTGGAACATAACCTGGAGTAACTAGAAACTTATATGCCACATATTCTTACTTGCATTACATCTGAAAATCCTGTACATAAAGATGTGCGTACACATTTGGACACGTATGACTACAGTTTCTCACCTGAAAATACCTGCCCACTTCTTCAGTAGAGTTTCACTATACTGGTCTCTGATTTCTAACAGCATGTCAAAAAGTTGATTTACAGGAAAACCATAAACCTGAAACAAAATAAGAAAATAACTTCATTTTCTAAGGTGGCTTTTTAAAGCAACATAAGAAGGATTAGGCACTGAAAGACATTTTGTTCTTTGGACAATTTCAATGAAACCATGTGGGAAAATCTTCTATTCCCATCCTAACACTTAGTGTTTATTTCACAAAAATTAAAGGAAACATACAAAAATGGCTAAGCCAGTCAGAAAAAATAAATGATAAAAATTAAAATCAATATATGGTAGGTATGCTGTAAGCAAAGTTCTCCCTTTCACTCCTCTTTAACTTTTATTGCCTATAGTAACAGCCTTAGAGAATAAGGAAAGAAAACAAAGATGGTACCATTTCACCACATCTAAGCTACTCTGCTGAAGATACTATGTTGTTCAAATCAACCATCATTATTCAAGATGTTAGTTAACCAAACCACAAAGTCATTCAGGTGCCATTCCCAAATTAAGAACATTTTTTAAAAACTAATGTGGCAAGTTGATTAATTGGTTTGATATGAGAGAAAAAAAAGGGGGTGGGAAGTACTTATAAAAACATTTTTTTTGTTGTAGTTGCACCCAATACCTTTATTTTATTTATGTATTTTTATGTGCTGCTGAGGAGAGAACCCAGGTCCTCACACCTGCTGGGCGAGCGCTCTACCACTGAGCCACAACCCCAGCTCCCCTATAAAGGTGTTTTTATATTGTATTTTATAACACAAAGGTGTTTATATATCACATAAAAGGTGAAACCTAGGAAATGCTACAAATAGATAAAAAGGTCTACCTCTAGGAAAAGAAAAAACTACTAAGGACTAAAGTACTTACCCAAGCTTACGTAGATATGACAAGAGTCAGTATTGATGAAACCTTAAGCTAGATGAGCATATGTAAACAGAACTCACATACCTGAAGTGTGTCAGCAAAAAGCACAATAAGGTTCTTCAAATCTAACACAAGGTTTGGATCAGAGCAGTAAGACTAAAGGAAAATAAAAACAAAGGGGGAAAAGACCTCTTAATGAAGAAAAATACAACTAAATTTTTATTTATTAAAGTGATTAACACTCCACCTGGGGAAGGCTCTTGTAGAAAGGACCTGACCATTTTGTGGTACAAAGTATCAACAGAACCAGTCAGGGAACATCTGGATAGAGTTCAATAGCCACAGTCTACATTTTCAGCACTTAAAAATTAAAACATACACTATAAATCTTTGCCTAAAATAGAAATCAAAATTGCTTCAGATTATTTCTAAATAACAATAAAAACATTCAGACCAAAACCTATAATATATGGCTAAAGCCACTTTCAAAATAACTTTATATCCAAATAGGCAACTATTAGAAAACGAAAAAGAAAGACAGAAAATAATCAAACTAAGCACTGAATTCATGAAACTAGGGTGGAGGGCAAATAAACCATAATTAAGTCAAAAAATGAAATTAATAAAATTAAAAGCACAAATTAATGGCTTAAATAAAACATAAAAGAGTTAATCATTTAAACCAAAATTTATGACTTCATCCTAGTAATCATACTACAAAACTTCCTAACTCTTTAATATTTCTTCTGACAAATGACATATTAGGACCTATTCAAGTCATGCTATTTTAAGTTTTCTATATACAATGTTTCATGTTTCTATATACAATGTTTCGAGCTTCTATTATATAAGAGCATTTATAAAGTTAAAAATAAAACAATAACAGGCAAATCTGGTTGCACAACAGAGAAAACAATATTAAACAATACAAGGAATGCAAAAGTAAAAATAAACACAAATAAGAGGAAAATTTTAAAAATTATCAATAAGGCCCATGTATAATATCATATCAATGAATCTGAAAATTCAATAATTATGGAATATCATTTCTATAGACAGGATAAAAATATATATATTACTATTTTTAACATTGATTTTAGATATTATGATTTTTCTCAGTTATTATTTTGATTCTTATCTCTACTTAACCTCAATTCCAAAAAGAGGTATGTTGAATTTCCCCTAATGATGAAGTCTGTCAATTTCTCTTCTTATTACAAACAGATTTGGTTTCATACATATTGCCCTTATAAAGACTTTTGTCTTTTTGGTAGGTTAAAACTAATATCAAATTCATAGCAGCACAATTCACAATAGATAAACTAGGAAACCAACCTAGATGTCCTTCAGTGGATGAATGGATAAAAAAAAAAAAATGTGGCATTTATACACAATGGAATATCACTCAGCACTAAAAAAGAACATAATCATGGCATTTGCAGGTAAATGGATGGCATTAGAGAAGATAATGCTAAGTGAAGTTAGCCAATGCCAAAAAACAAATGTTTTCTCTGATATAATTGAGGGTGACTCAAAGTGAGGTAGGGAGGGAGAGTATAGAAGGAAGATTATTTCTAGATAGGGAAGAGAGGTGGAAGGGAAAGGGGGGGAAAGGGGATTAGCAAGCATGGTGGAATGTGATGGTTATCATTATACATAATACATGTATGAAGATTTGATACAAACAGAGATATGAAAAATTATGATATATATGTGTATTAAGAATTATAATACAAAAAAGTACATGTATAATGGCATAATTTAGCGTGAACATACTTTATATACAGAGTTATGAAAATTTGTGTTGTATATGGGTAATAATGAGTGTAATGCATTCCACTATTGTCATGTATTTATTAAATAAATAAATAATATCAATACAAAATATCCCTCTGTTCTTCCATTTGAGGTTCTTTAACTTTGGTTCTATTTGCCTCCTACCATATTGTCATTTCATTGTTCCTTTTCTAATTTTTTAAAAAATATTTTTAGTTGTGTTGAACACAACACCTTTATTTTATTTTTATGTGGCACTGAGGATCGAACCCAGAGCCCCGCATGTGCTAGGTGAGCGCTCTACCGCTGAGCCACAACCCCAGCCCCTCAGTTTTTCCTTTTTATTTCAATCTCTTTAGGTAATTTTAATTTATGACTACATCCTAGTAATCATACTACAAAACTTCCTAACTCTTTAATATTTCCTGGGACATATTGGGACCTATTCAAGTCATGCTATTTTAAGTTTTCTACATACAATGATTTCTTTTATTTATTTTTATTTTATTTTTTTTAAGTTTTTATTGTTGGCTGTTCAAAACATTACATAGTTCTTGATATATCATATTTCACACTTTGATTCAAGTGGGTTCAATGATTTCTTTTAAATTTTTCTTTCATGTTTCTATTATATAAGAGCATTTTAATTATGTTATAGTGCTTAATCACTTATATCCTCTCAGCCCACTCTTAAAATAATCTAGTGTCTTCATTAAAATATTTTGAACATGATCTCTCTCCTTTTGTAGGAATTATTGATATCATTGAACATTACAAATAGTCACATATTTAGTTAGCTGGATTACTCTATGAATGGTATCCTTTTTTGTACATTTTATTTAATCTGATTTCATTTTATGTTTTGGATTTTCTTCTCATTTTTGCAGAAGACCAGTAAGAATCTTTCAAAGATAGGGCAGATAAGAGTAAACTCAGAATCCTCATGTTTGAAAACCCCTTTCTTTTGCCCTCCAACTAAAATATAAAGGATTAGATATAAAAATTTGTCTCCTGTCATTTATCTACTTGGTCCTCAATCCTTTCAACCTCAAGAATCTGGTTTTGTTCACTGTAGGAAATTTTTTTTCTCTTATTTTGTTATTACAGTCCCCTCATTTATCACTATCTTTTCTTTCTGAATCTCTTATCAAATATATCCCACAGTCAATATCAATATCCATGTTTCTTAGCTTTCCTTTCATATTTCTATCTCTCTGTGACTTTGCCTTGTATTTTGGGACATACATTTGACTTCATCTTCTTGCTCACATCTTCTTACTCTTTTTTCTCCATTTAATATTTGAATTGAATTTCACTATCTGATAGACATAAATTTCAAAGAATCCATGTTTTATTTTGGATTAACCTTCTTTGGCTTGTTTTCATCATTTCCCTCTTTCCTTACATTTCTTAACATTATGAATATAGTACACATAAACAAAAATGAATAAAACCTGTATGCACAATTTTGCCCTTTAAACAAAACAGAACCCCAGCGGCAGGCCAGCCCCTGTTGGGGGCTTTAATCACAACTTCATCCCTCCTTAGTCACAGAAACAACATTCATTCGGACTTTGATGATAATCATTCCCATGTCTTTCCTTAGTTTTTCATTTGTTTGTATTTTTTTAATTAATAGATTTTATATTCGAGCAGTTTTAAGTCTCTTATTTGCTCTTGGCTTTTGTACTGGCTTAAAAAATATTATAATCAGGTTGTAAGGCACCCATCCTACCAATAATAAAAGAATTCGAATTTTGATTGCCATTAAACCAGGTCTATTGATAAATCTTAAAAGAATAATAATTTTATAATAATAACTTACAATAAATGAACATGATATGTATCTCAGTTTTACTTTGATCTTCTTTAATTTTAATTCTCAATAATATTCTTAGAATTTTTCTTCATGGTGATCACTTTTTGTTACATCTACTTCTAACTAATTCTTATTTATGCTATTGTATAAATTTTGTCTTTCAAATCTAAAATTTTTCAACTTTATTCCAAAATTATAAAAACATGAAAAATTTTATATAATGATTTTTTTATCCAAGAATTTTAGTGAACCCATCTATTAATTACAATTTTTGTTAATTCTTTGAATTTTCAATGTATCAAATTATATGTGCAAAACTGACAAGATTTTTTCTTCTCAAAGATTTATGCTTTTTATTTATTTATTTTGTGGTGCTTACAACACTGCAAATGACTTCAAGCACAATATACAAATAGAACTAATGGTAATTAAATTTAATATTATAGGCTTTTAAAAGAATGGCTTTTATCATGATAAGCTGAATTAAATCCTGTTTTCATAATTTATTGAGAGAACTTATCATAAATTTATGGTATGTTTTATTAAATGTCACTACCCAGCATTCTAAAAAAGCATCACATCACCCATGTTAGCTCAAGAAAAGTTAAAACTCCCATATTTGCAGTACAGTATCTACTGAACCCATATCACCTTTGCACCACTGTAAAATTGAAAAATCCAAGGTGGAACCAGAATAAGTCAGAATGTATTGCTAAATTTCATTTCTAAGTGAGATGCATTATATAAATCTTTACCAGGTTTGAAATCAGCGTTAAGAATTCTGCATATATTAATATATGAAAATGTTTATCTTTCAAAATATCCCAAACTATACTATTAATTCAATCAGAAAAAAAAATCATTTTAATAGCCACACATAAAGTTGGGGGGGAGTATAACATTTTTTATAAAAAAATAAAGTAATCACTCAGTTATAATGTTTATTTTGAGATTTGTTTAGATATTTGGGTTGCCCTCATTTTGTCTGGCTTGCTGGGTAATGATAATACAATAAATGGTGTCATGAAATACAATTAGCATCTGTGGCACCAATCATTTTGTCTCTTGATGGATAAAATGGTTCAGTGAGTCAATCTGTGAAATGCTGAATTATTTTTTAATAACTCTGTTGATATATAATTCCCATACAATACAGCTTTCCCACTTAAATTATATAATTTAATGGTTTTTAGTTTTTTGTACAGCTGTTCCTCAGTACTTGTGGGAGACTGATTGCAGGAACCCCTATGCCAATTATATACATTTTAATTTACAGATTTATTGCACAACAAAACTGAATCCCAAATTTGGTGTACAGGAGTACACAGGGTAGGAGGGATATAATAAACTGAATCTTGATTCTCAAGCTTATCTGGAAGAATAAGAGGATAAATAATTATTGTACTTTTAAAAGATTGAAAAGGATATGCATGCCCAATAAAAAATTAAATAATTTCAAATATAAAATTACAACAGTGTTTATCAGATATAATAATTATATAATTTCAGATATAATAATTACAACAGTGTTTATTGGCTCAAGGAAAGTGGGGAATGAATCATTCAACCTAGAAAAAGACCTCAGTGTACATATAATATTTTATTATATGACAAAGGTGATCTTCAAAATATATAAAGGAAAGGATGTAATGGATTGAATGTTGTGTCTCCCAAAATTCATATGTTTAAGTCCTAATCCATCATGGGGCTTCTTGTGGGGAAGGGGCCTTTGGATGGTAATTAATGCCAAAGAAGAAGATTAGGTGAGACCCCAATCCAATGGGATTGGTTTCCTTATAAAAGGAGGAGTCATGAGAAAGTATTTTCTGTTTCTTGTTCGCACACTCTCTCTCTCTCTCTCTCTCTCTCTCTCTCTCTCTCTCTGTCTGAGGGTACACACTGAGTAAAGAAGGCAGCATTCTGTATGCCAAGAAAGCTCTCATCGGGAAATGAACATATTGGCACCCTAATTTCCAACTTTTATTCTCAGGACGTGGAAAAAATAAAATTCTACTATTTAATCCATGAAGTCTATGGTATTTTGTTAGGGCAGTGCAAGTTAAGTAAGACAATAGATAATTACAATAATGTTACTGGGAATAATGAGTCATTTTCAAAGTAAAGATGGAATCCAATCTCATACCAGGTGTTAAAATAAACATTTTTATGTTTGCAATGTATATGTAAGAAAAAGCAACTACAGAAGTACTAAATTCAAATACAAATAATGATATATTCTTTGAAATAAAGAAGATATAATTTACAAAGTAAAAGATCAATTGAACTACACAAAAATTTTTATAGCTTCTAAAAAGCTGCAGAAAAGCAGAGAAAAGACACATGAAACTAAGAAACAGTATTTACCATACATATCACATATATGCTTTATTAAGCGATAATAAAATATTTTAAAGTCCATTAAAATATAAAATAAAGGTAGTCTTCCTTGTCCCTCCCCCTCTTCTCTCCTCTCTCCTCCCTCTCATTTCTGGCCAGGAGGTGACTGGGCTTCCTTCACAGAGTACTGCTGACTCCATGTAATTGACCGCGCAGGTAAATTACACAGGTCCAAAGCAATAGGACCAATCAGTCATGGACTAAAATCTCCAAAACTGTGAGGAAACTAAATCTCTTTTCTTTATAATGGACCATATAAGCTTAGGCATTACCTTAATAGCTTTTTCCCTCTCACCTCTTATATCTAATCCATCAGAAAGTACAGTTAAATCTCATCTCTTAAAAAAAAAAAAACTCTAGAATTTGTCAACATATCACCATATCAGCTCTCATCCGTTGATCCAGGCTCTCACTACCTCTTGTCTAGAATACTGGACTAACCTAATTGTTCTCTTCATATTTTTTCCCCTCATCCATTGTCCACACTTTAGTTAAAATAATGTATTTAAAATGAAATCTGATCATGTTCTCTTCAACTATAAACTTTTATGTATTTGTGTGTTTGTATGTGTGTGTGCGTGCGTGTGTGTGTGTGTGTGATGCTGGGGATTGAACTCAGGAACTCGTGCATGCTAGGCAAGCACTCTACCACTGAGCCAAACTTCCCGCTCCACTATGGATTTTGCATGTGATTGTTTCTGTGTCTGGGACTCTTCCTGATGAATTATATAAGGAGACCTACAGGATCAGGGATGATGATCCTTTCAAGTTAGAACAAGTAGGTGGATAGTAGGGCCATTTAATAAATTTTTTTAAATACTAAATTGCCTAGTTATTGACTTCCCACTGTTATTCTTCAAACACTGTACACATAAAAGCCCTTATACTGCTGTTATTTGTGCCCAAAATTATAATTTCATTGATCTTTGCATAAATAGTGACTTCATAATATTCTGATCTCAGAATGCCACTTCTTACCAAATAATCAATAGCAAGTACCCTGTTGCCCTAATCTATCACTCTATTTTAATTGTCTGTATTGCATTAGCACTGCCTGATATTCTTGTTTATTTGTCTGTGTATCTCCAAATAAAATACAACTTTTGGCAACAAAGTTTTTCTCTCTCTTGTTTATAACTGTATTTCAAACATATAGTCAGTGTTAAAATATACTGAAAGAATGAATGAATAATTAATTCAAAACCAGCATCCTCTACCTAAAATTCATGCTATATTATCACCAAAAATTCATGTTCTGATCAGGTTCGAATCCATGTTCCATCTCTTATTATGTGGCATAAAGCTGGTCACCTGACTTCTCTGAGTTTAGCATCCTACACTATAGGATAAATACATTAATAATACCTACCTTTATATGGTTGTAATGTGGATGAAATAAGACAGTGTATATAAAATACATAGAACGATGCATTACACACACACAGAATCATCAATAGATGTTAGATGCTATTTTGTGTTTTGTGAAGAGCATCTACAAAATTGAACTCAGTGTTAGAGAATATGCCTAATTGAAGAGGCTACTTCCCTATGCCTTTGAAAGACATATATAGCTCCAAATGAGTAAATTCAAAGACATACATGTTGATTTTAAAGGAGTAAAACACTGAATAGTTCATAAATAACCAGCTCTAAATAGGAATTTCTCTTGTGCATCTTACATACCGAATGGGTACGGAGTGCTGCAATGGTCTTTGAAAGTGCCATTTCCCACAGTTCATCGATGTAGGCTCTATTTACTAAGCCCTGGGTTGTATGTAAAATGTGATCTTCAACCACAAAAAAGCTAAGATTGAGGAGAAAACAGAGTACAACTGTCAGAAATTGCAGTCTGATTACTGTCTCTAGGTTTTGATGAATATTAGGAGCTGACATCAAATTCAACATTAATATTCATTTTTTTTCTCAAAGAAAGTTTTCAGTATTATAAATGAAATGACTTCTTAGACTCATAATTATGTCCATGATCATATCCTCTTAATCACTTCTACAGAAAATGGAGTTCTATTTCTATAAAATGTTAACCATGTTATCCCGCTATTTAAAATGGAAGAAAACGTTTCTAAGTAATGAAGGCTAATTTCTTTTTTTAATAGTACATAATTTTTCAAAGTTTCTATTAGTGAATTACAGTTATATATGATAGTGGGGTTCATTTTGACATAATCATATATGCATGGAATATAATTTGTTCCATTTCAGTCCCCAGTACTTCCCATTTCCCCCTCTCTCTCCCCCTCCCCATATTCCCCTTCCTCTACTGATATTCCTTCTATTTTTCAAATAATTTTAATTGGTGCCTTACAGACATACATAAAGGTGAAATTTACTTGGTGTATTCATATAGGTACATATAGCATAATTTGGTCAATTTCATTCCACAAGCTAATTTCAATAATCTTTTTAAAATCAGGTCATAAATACATTTCAAGAAACTAATAGGTTTTAAAGAGAGAATGAAAGCTGAAATATGTATTTTTAAGAACAAAATACATCAAAATAATTCCACTTATGTAGATTTTTCTCATCGAAGTATTAAAAATGGTTTGTAAAGCAAACTTATATTTTAACATCCTTATTGTGGCTTTTTGTTATTATGCATTTAAAACATAACTTCAGTTATCTTGCCTAAATGTTCAAGTACTAAAACTATTCTTTATTAGAGAATTTTATAACATTTTAGTCAAAATTATTAATTACACTAAAACAATCTAAATCTGATTTTATAAAGGAAGAAAGAGACTTGATGAAAGAATCCAACTTATTTCCCTTTCTTTTAATGGCAATTATTATTTTAAGATTAGAACAAGCTCCCTATGTGTACTTGGGATGTTTATATGGGACTTATAATTCCATATTACTATATGTACTACAGATGAAGGTGGCAAACTATAACCTGACCCAAACTATAACCTGCCTGTTTTAATGAAGATTGTTTTACTGGAACACAGTCATGCTCCATCATTTACGAATCGTCCACAGCTGCATTTGGACTATGATAGAGCTGAAGAGCAGTGACATTTCATGTGGCCTACTCAGCCTAAAATAATTTACTCTTCAGCCATTTTGGAATAAGTTTGCTAACTTTTGCCATATTACCAAGAATAGAGAACAAAACATCTACTATAGTAAGATTATAATTCAAAAAGTATCCTCCAACAATATAATGCGGAAGCCAGCATGGTGTTCCTTTTAAATCACAAGGAAATAAAAAATAAATTTGTCTTCTTGAGAATTTTAAAAAGAAAACACAAAGAATTTCCCAAGGAAAATCTGATTTATTTTTCCAAGTCTCACAAATCTATGCATTGAAAGTAGGTGAATTTAAATATATTTCTATAATAAATATATACTTACCCTACAATTTGATTAAAATACTTCCTATAGCCATCTAAAGTTTCATGCTGCAACAAAGAAAAAAAATTATTGGTTTTTTTTGTTCCATTAAGACAAAGTTAAAATCAGTTATTTAATATCTTGAAGTTCAGTTCCCTGAAGAATAAGGTAAATATAATAGCATCATGTACCTTACATAGTTATACTGAGAATAAAATGAGACAATACATATCTATATTTAGAACAATGTCCAACATGCAGAAATCATTGAATGTTAATTGGTATTCTTACTGCAACCCACATCTACCAAAAATGATCTCAGAATAAGAGTAAACACAAACACAACACACACACACACACACACACACACACACACACACACAATTGAAAGATATCAGAAAAGAAAAGAGTAAATGTGTGAAAAATGAAAATAGTAATCCTACCATGTTAGATGGAGGCTGGAGCACTAAACGGGCCTGTTTTCGCCTCTGCTTTCGGTAGTAGTTCTCAAATGTTTCCCGGGCACCCTGTAAGATAAACAGACAATATAAATTGTCACAGTTGGATTACTCCTGGATTCAAGGTTAAAAAAAAGAGGAGGTTCTAGGTCCAGAATTTGAGACAGCACAACATTTCTTAAAATGTGCTGTTTTAACAATGGTCATATCATAGAAAATAAAAATAACTGTAACCATTTATTGAACTTTATTTGCTAACCCCATGAGGGTGAAAACTCAACCCCAAGCACACCAACTCTGGTTTCTGAGTCAATTACTACAAATTCACAAAAATGAAGGCAAACCCATCTTCCCATAGGTTTTAGTCACAGGTAAGAAAATTTCCATTAAAAAACTCACAGAACATGCCAGAAGAAAAGTGTCCAAAATAAAACCAAATGAATCAGAAGCACAAGATCAATGGAAAGTGGGGGGAAAGGCAGAAACTGAGAAGAGTAAATCCATCTTGGAAGAGGAGTGGGGGCAGCAACAACAGCAGGAGCAAGGAGCGGGGGACAAATCAATGAATCTTTTTGATATTCAATTTACACTTTTCATTTATACTTACTAAACTTAAAATGAAAGGTGCTCAGAGAACAAAATCTGGCAGATGAGCCCTACAGTCATGAGCTCTGTATTGGGTTGAAAAGTCTCCCCCCAAATTTATGTCCTTCCCAGCATCTTGTAATATGACTCTATTTGGAGGTACTGCCACTGCAGATGAAAACAGTTAAATTAAGATGTGGCCATACCAGTGTAGGGTTTGCCTTAACACAATATGCCTGGTGTCCTTAGAAGAACAGAACAAAAGACACCAAGGGAGACACCCAGGGAGAACATTATGTGATGAGAAGCAGAGACTGGAACTGTGCAGCTGCAAGCCAAAGAACACCAAAGATTGCTGGCCACCAGCAGAACTAAGAAAGGATTCTACAGAGTCTGAGTGGGAGCATGGCCTTGTGGATGCTTTGAATTCTGGATTCCAAGTCTCTAAAATGGGGACAGAAAATATTTCTCTTGTTTTAAGCCACCTAGTTCGTGGTATTTTGTTATAGCAGCTCAAAGTTTTTAAAATGTCATGCCACCTTATGACTAAATTCTAATATTAATACAAGACTTTTCTAAATAAGTAAAAAGAGAAAGACAGCATGCCACAGTAGTAAAGAGCACTGACTTTGAAACCTGGTGATTACATTCAAATTGTGACTCTGCCCCTTACTAGCTGTAAATTGCTATAAATAGCTATATAATTTCCCTTCCACTATTTATTTAACTTTCACTTATATGCATGCTGTGGTTTTCTCATTTGTAGAGATGCCAACTTCACATAATTGTTAGGAGCATTTAGAAGAGTTAAAAAGCTCTTAGAATAGTGTTTGATAAATACTAAGCATGTATGTAAGTACTTATCTTTTTAAAAATTAAAAAGATGAAATCAATGATAAAAGTGGAAAGCCATGACCAACCCTGGCAATATACAATAAACTAGTTAAATTTCCATGCCTTCCTAAAATTCTCAAGAACTTTTTCAATATGACTTGTTTTATTACTAAATTGGTCCTAAACAGCTGGATTAACATACTACATCATGCAAACACAGTACTATAGCTCAGAGGTTGGTGAACATTTTGTAAAGAGGAGGACAGTAAATATTTTAGGATGGTGGGCAAACTATTTCAACTTGGTTCTGTTGTCATACAAAAGCAACCACAGATAATACATAAATGACTTGAGTGTGGCTAGGTTCCAATAAAACCTAATTTGTGGGGAGTGAAATTAGAACTTCATATAATTTTCACCTGTCATGAAACATTATTTTTCTTCTGATTTTAAAAATGTAAAAACCACAGACCAGATTTGGCCCATGGGTCATGGTTTGTTGGGCCCTGGCATAGCTTAAAAACAAAAGTCTTAAAATGCTAAAGTGATTATAACTGTATACACTTAAGTTTTTCTGCCTATAAAATGAAATCAAATATTAGGACAGCTATTTCAACGCTTCCTTCATCCGTAAGTCAATGAGGAAGCACATGATTCTATTTAAGAAGAAAAAAGTAGAAACTGCTATTTGGCGTGTTAAAGTTAGCCCCCACTTGTCACCATGTCACAGCATAGTGGTATTATTAAATGTCAATTACATTCCATATACACTGAAGGGCTTTTCATTTTAAGGTTAACAGCCGTAAAGGACCTTTATTATTCTAGTATGACATTACATATTCAACATGCTTTGCAGCCAAGATACACTTACCTGAGAATTTAGGGAAAGTCTTCTTTCTAATTAGGCCATAATATATTAACTTGATTTTTTTTTTTTGTTTTAAATGATTGAAAATATATTGGGTGAAATTCTATATAGAAATCAAATCATGAACCTCTACCTAATTCCAAACTGGATACAGTTTTGCTTTTCACATATTTCTTCAATAGAATAAAAACAAAAGAAAGGACCTATCTAGTAGGTCTGGCTCCCCCATTTACAAAAATGAATTGGATTTTCCTTAGTGGCTGCTGAATGAATTCACTTTTGATTATTCTATTCGTCTGCCAATTTTGTCAACTCGATGCTTAAAGGTGGAATTTGTGAAGATGTTTGACTAGTCCAACTGAGTAACCAACCGGTGAAGTACTTCTCTATTCACGAATAGGTCACTAGATGAACTACAGAGTACAGAGGTTTCACGTCAGCCCTAACCTCTCTCTGTCACTACCATTAAGAAAACAAAAACAAACACAAGAACTCAGAAGCTGTTGAAGGCATAAGCAAATAGATTTTTTTTTAAAAAGTAAATGAAAGGTTGTTCCTTTCCCATTTTATATCACTAATATTATACTGCTCTAAAGAGTTCATGATAACTAACACAAATAATATCACAGAAAACCTAGTCATTTAATATATCCTAATTACTTACCATGTGATAGGCACTGAAAATGCGGTCTTCACTGAATTTATAGTGTACAGTGTAAGACTGGCAAGTAAACAAAATGAGCTTCAGAACCCTATGCATTTGGAATGGTATGGATGTGTGTGTGTGGGGGGGGGAATATATTACTGGGGGCAGAGTGTCAGGAAAAAAAAATGGTATTTATACTCCTAATTGAAGAATGAGTCAGAATAGTAGACCAGGTAAAGCAAAAGGGAAAGAATGTTCCTAGTGGAGACAAAGAGATTCAAAGAAAAACAGGCATCACACATCTAGTGAATTTGAAAGAAGTTCTCCATGGCTGAAACTTCAGGATGTAAGGTATAGGGATGGCGAGAGACAAGGCTGAAGGGTTTTTTCAATTATTGGGACGTAAGTTCTAATGACAACAAAAGTTTTAGACATTTTGGAAGTTTTAATATAGAGAGTACAAAGAAGAAAAGGTAAATTTGACTCTAAAGGATCAGTCACAAATGAGATATATTTAGGAGAGACAGCCTCGTAATTGGCTATGGGTGGTATCAGGTGGGAAGGAGAGAAGCTGGTGCAATCTTTCTAGCCTGGCTTGATGGTGTTATCATCACAAGGGAAGGAATGTACAATCTTTACTATTCACGGAATCTGTACATGCAAACTTGCCTAAGTGCTAAAATTTATTTGTAACTCCAAAACAAATACTCATCATTCTTACATAGACATTCACAACCATGTGCAGAGTTTTGAAAAATTTAAATTGTTCAATGCACATGTTCCCAGTTAAGGTCAAATAAGGCAACACTCTGCCTTCTTGTTTCAGTTTTCATACTGTAAACAAGTATCATTTTCATGGTCTATGCAGTGCCACGTTTTTTGAATTTTTGTACTTTTCTTTGGTGATTTTGCTATTTAAAATTGACCCCAAATACAGCACTAAAATGTTGTCCAGCTCAGAAAGACTTTTGATGTGACTTACAGATAAAACATGTTAGCACTTCATTCAAGTATTAGTACAATGCTGGTGGCTGAGCTCAAGAGTAATAAATCAATATATTAAATAAGGTACTTTAAATAGAAAGATTTATAAATCAAGGTTATGCATGGACCAGCTAATGAATATGTGACAAGAAGCTCACATATCCCTTAAGAGCAATGGTTGAGTATTCACTAACTCAGTGTTCACGGTGACTTTATGGAACATAACTACCATGACTAAGGAAAGCTAACTATGGAAAGACAGATAATTATAGCTTCTTTGGGGGGCATATTCAGTTACTGACTTCTAGTACCAAGTGTTTTACAGCAGGTAATATTTTTGTCTACATCTCAGGAGAATGGAATAGGCTAAAGATAATGAATGTTAGAATCTTAACAGAAAAACAGTAATCAAAGCCCTAGTAGAAAAAAGTAAACTCTATGGAATGCCTGTCCAATGTAAGTATAAAAAGACCCAGAAAAGATACTGACATCAAGGAAATGTATGGCTCTTTCTTGTTATGCAAATAAAACTTTGTCACATAGAGAAGACTTTTCTACTGCTCATTAAAATTGAAAGTCTTACCTGACAAGAAATAATTAAAATCAGAGCTGAAATCAATGAAATTGAAACAAAAGAAACAATTGAAAAAATTGACAAAACTAAAAGTTGGTTCTTTGAAAAAATAAATAAGATTGACAGACCCTTAGCCATGCTAATGAAGAGAAGAAGAGAGAGAACCCAAATTACTAGCATACAGGATGAAAAAGGCAATATCACAACAGACACTACAGAAATACAGAAGATAATTAGAAATTATTTTGAAACCTTATACTCCAATAAAATAAAAGATAGTGAAGGCATCGATAAATTCCTTAAGTCATATGATCTACCCAGATTGAGTCAGGAAGATACACACAACTTAAACAGACCAATTTCAAGTGAAGAAATAGAAGAAGCCATCAAAAGATTACCAACCAAGAAAAGCCCAGGACCAGATGGATATACAGCCGAGTTTTACAAGACCTTTAAAGAAGAACTAATACCAATACTCTTCAATCTATTTCAGGAAATAGAAAAAGAGGGAGTATTTCCAAATTCATTCTACAAAGCCAATATCACCCTGATTCCAAACCAGACAAAGACACCTCAAAGAAAGAAAACTTCAGACCAATATCTCCAATGACTATAGATGCAAAAATCCTCAATAAAATTCTGGCAAATCGGATACAAAAAGATATCAAAAAGATCATGCACCATGATCAAGTAGGATTCATCCCCGGGATGCAAGGTTGGTTCAACATACGGAAATCAATAAATGTAATTCATCACATCAATAGACTTAAAGATAAAAACCACATGATCATCTCAATAGATGCAGAAAATGCATTTGACAAAATACAGCACCCCTTTATGTTCAAAACACTAGAAAAACTAGGGATAACAGGAACTTACCTCAACATTGTAAAAGCTATCTACGCTAAGCCTCAGGCCAGCATCATTCGAAACGAAGAAAAACTGAAGGCATTCCCTCTAAAATCTGGAACAAGACAGGATGCCCTCTCTCACCACTTCTATTCAACATAGTTCTTGAAACACTGGCCAGAACAATTAGACAAATGAAAGAAATTAAAGGAATAACTATAGGAAAAGAAGAACTTAAACTAGCACTATCTGCTGACGATATGATTCTATACCTAGAAGACCCAAAAAACTCTACCAAGAAATTTCTAGAACTAGTAAATGAATTCAGCAAATGGCAGGATATAAAATCAACACCCATAAATCAAAGGCATTCTTGTATATCAGTGACAAATCCTCTGAAAAGGAAATGAAGAAAACTACCCCATTCACAATATCCTCAAAAAAAAAAAATAAATAAAATACTTGGGAATCAATTTAACAAAAGAGGTGAAAGATCTATACAATGAAAACTATAGAACCCTAAAGAGAGAAATAGAAGAAGACTTTAGAAGATGGAAAGATCTACCTTGCTCATGGATAGGCAGAATTAATATTATTAAAATGACCATTCTACCAAAAGCACTATACAGATCCAATGCAATTCCGATCAAAATCCTAATAGCATTCCTCACAGAAATAGAAAAAGCAATCATGAAATTCATCTGGAAAAATAAGAGACCCAGAATAGCTAAAGCAATTCTAAGCAGGAAGAGTGAAACAGGTGGTATCGCTATACCAGATCTTAAACTATACTACAGAGCAGTAGTTAACAAAAACAGCATGGTACTGGCACCAAAACAGGCTGGTGGACCGATGGTACAGGATAGAGGACACAGAGACCAACCCACAAAATTACAACTACCTTATATTAGACAAAGGTGCTAAAAGCATGCACTGGAAAAAGGATAGCATCTTCAACAAATGGTGCTGGGAAAACTGGAAATCCATATGCAACAAAATGAAATTGAATCTCTATCTCTCACCATGCACAAAAGTTAACTCAAAATGGATCAAGGATCTAGGAATTAAACCAGAGACTCTGTGTCTAATAGAAGAAAAAGTAGGCCCTAATCTCTATCACATGGGGTTAGGCCCCAGCTTCCTTAATAAGATACCTATAGCACAAGAATTAAAACCAAGAATCAACAAATGGGATGAATTCAAACTAAAAAGTTTTTTCTCAGCAAGAAAAATAATATGTGAGATGAATAGGGAGCCTACATCCTGGGAACAAATTTTTACCCCTCACACATCAGATAGAGCTCTAATCTCTAGGGTATACAAAGAACTCAAAAAGCTAAACACCAAAAAACAAATAACACAATCAACAAATGGCCAAAGACCTGAACAGACACTTCTCAGAAGAGGATATACAATCAATCAACAAATATACGAAAAAAAAAATGCTTCAATTAATATTGTTGAATAAGTGTATTAATAAATTTATGAAACTAATTTATACTCTAAAACAAAGAAAGTCTTGCCTGATATATCACCCCTTTTTCATCCTTTCATAGCATGTATCTCAGTTTGATATTATGTTGTCCATTTGTCTATTGTCTGTTTTCTCTCATTGGGTTGCAAGTTCTATGAGAACAAGTTTCAGTTTATCTTCTTCACTTTTGAGTTCCCAGCCCATACAACAGAGCCAGACACATAACAGGATTCAATATATATTTGTTATAGAATAAGTGATTAAAAGTATGAATAAATAATCTATATTTTCTTTTAAAAGTTTCTATTTTATATTTATACTTTATTTACTACTGCAACTATCATTTCCTTGTAATAAAATTAGGAATCTAGCCGGGCACGGTGGTGCACACCTGTAATCCCAGCTGCTGAGGAGACTAAGACGGAGGACAGCGAGTTCAAAGCCAGCCTCAGCAAAAAGTGAGGCACTAAACAACCCAGTGAGACCCTATCTCTAAATAAAATACAAAACCAAAGACTGAGGATGAGACTCAATGGTTGAGTGCCCCTGAGTTCAATCCCTGGTACCCCTATATCATCCTTGCTTTTCTATCTCCATTTATTCTTTTAGAGTTTAGTCCTGTCTCATAGTGTTTTAGTCAGCTTTTTTTGCTGCTGTGTCTAGAAGACCTAACAACAACAATGTGAAGAGGAAAAGTATATTTGGGGACTCAGAGTTTCAGAGGTCTCAGTTCATATATGGCCTACTCAATGCATTCACAGGGCCTGAGGTAAGGCAGAACATTATGACAGAAGAATATGGCAGAGTAAAGCAGCTCAGGACATCACAACAGGAAGCAGAGAGAGAGCTTTGCTCAATAAGGACAAAATAAAAATCCAAAAGGCACACTCCCAGGAACCCAACTCTTTCAGCCACACCCTACCTGCCTACAATTACTACCCAGTTAATTCCCTGTCAGGGGATTAATGCACTGATTAGGTTAAGACTCTCCTAATCAAATCATTTCACTTTGAGCCTTCTTGCATGGTCTCACACATGAGCTTTTGGGAGACCCCTCACATCTAAATCACAATATAGAGTGCTGGGAGCCATTAGCCAAGTAGGTATGAATAGAAAACAAAACAACAACAAGAAAAAAAAAAATAGGAGGAAAATAAGCAACTAAGGGTAAAAATACAAACCTTAGGGAAAAAAAACTAGAAGATAGAAATAAGATTGAAAATGTCAAGTAAGGTATTACACAGATAGAAAATGCAAAAAGCTAAGACAACTATTAGATACAGACATACTTATTAAAGCAAAAAGAGGGAATTGGAAAGGGGTATATATCCCCCAAAGATAAACTTAAAATAACGCTTTTTACTCTAAACTTTTTAAATTTGGATTCATCAGGACTTAGTGCTGTGGAAAGGCATATGTATCCAAAAAATGTACATAAGCCTAAAGTACTTTGGAAAGATATTCTAACAGGACAATGGAAAGGTCCTGATCCAGTGATTGTCTGGAGTCGGGGGTCTGTTTGTGTTTTTCCACAGGGAGAACAGCAGCCGATTTGGATTCCAGAGAGATTAACTAAAACAATTTCTACAGATCGAAAAGAAGATGATTTGACTCAAATCCATAACAGCTGATATCCAGAACTCCAGCTTGGCCATTCTTACATCTGCGACAGTGATTAACCAGGATGTTTTTTTCAATAGCTATTTTATTATTGCATTTTTCCACATCATAAGGTTCTATTTTTATTTTTTGAGCTCATACAAACCTAGGTTAATGTTTTTCTGATCAGTTTTATTTTTTGACTGTGGAGTTTTTAAACATTGCAATGGAGATTTCACCTAGGATAATGTCTCTTTAGCATCATTGCCAGAATTCCTATCTTCATCCCAGTGCCGGTGAAGACAAAGATAAAACCAGACTACAGCTTCTATGATAGCTATCACAGTAAACTGTATAAACTGATGCATCAATGAATATAACTCAACAAGTAATGCTCAATCAAGGAGTTAACTTACTTTGGGAGGAAACGGATTTTGGGAGGAAATGGACATATTGATAGATTCCTCCGCTTTGAACTGCTTGCAGAACTTGCCTGGACTATGTAACTATCGTTTGGTGCAGCGAATTGTGGTAATGCTGGCATATCTTTGCTGATGGTGTCACCAGTGATGCAATTTTTATTTCCTTGCCAGCACACCCCATGTTAATTGTGGTAGTGCTGACATATCTTTGCTGATGGTGTCACCAGTGATGCAATTTTTCCCAAGGAGCCGTCAATTGGCTTGGTGTCGTGGCATTTCTGTATCCTCCTCCCTTCTGCTAGTGATGGTCTAAAATTTGGGGGCCAATGGCTATATGCTGGACCGGTAGTCAGTGACGGGTATGATCCAATTGCAGTGGTATCAACCTAAGACAGGAGGCTGACGACTAAAGGTCAGTTTTCCGATGACGGGTAAGAACCATATGTTGAATTGGACAACCTACCAGGCACGGTCCTTAAGCCACATTAACCTCACTCCCCCACTGGCACCAAGGCCAAATTTGGGGGCCAACAGAGGTGAGGCAAAGAACCTCACCCCCACACTGGTGCATAGACCTATCCACAAGTATGGCTGTATGCTGGACCAGTAGTCAGTGACGGGTATGATTCAATTGCAGTGGTATCAACCTAAGACAGGAGGCTGACGCCTAAAGGTCAGTTTTCCGATGACGGGTAAGAACCATATGTTGAATTGGACAACCTACCAGGCACGGTCCTTAAGCCACATTGCTTGTTGTTTAATTAATCAGAAGGGGGGAGATGCTGGGAGCCATTAGCCAAGTAGGTATGACAATTTCCTTGCCAGCGTACCCCATGTTGCAGTGACATTGAATGTAGGTGACCTTGTTCAAGGACCAAGGCGGATTAGGGCGTTCCCGGTTTAGGTTCCAGGTTTAAGGTTTAAGATTATTCCTGCTGGGAATAGGGCGTATCTTGCTGCCTGAGTTCCCCTTGAGTTCTCACAGGATTCAGAGTATATTTTGGAGATAGAAGCCCAGTGGAGGTGGATTTGGGCAGAGAACGGGGATTTGGGCAGAGAACTTGGATATCCCCAGAACGTGATTGTAGACGGCTGGTGTGAGTTCGGGAATAAAGAGTTGCTGTTTGAATCTACAAGCTGTGTGGTGGCTCGTGATTGTGTGCCCAGCCAGACTGTGGCATTTGTGCCCAGCCAGACTGTGGCAATAGAGGTTGTAATTTGTACACATCAAACAATTTTCAAGCATTTGTTTTTTGGTTCCTATAGAAAATCATTTAGAGAATTATGTCACCTATGGATTCTGAAGATGATGTTCCTAGACCCTTTTTATTCAATAAGTTTTCTCAGATCTCATTTTGTTGTATGTTGTTTTGTTTCCCCATTGCTTTATTTTGCTGTCTTTTTTTCAATTTTTTTAATTTGTTCTAATTAATTACACATGATAGTAGAATGCATTTTGACATATTATACATAAATAGAGCACAACTTCTCATTCCTCTGGCTGAACATGGTGTAATCACTCCAGTAGTGTGATCATACATGTATACATAGGGTAATAATGTCTGTCTCATTTTACCATCCTTCCCATCCCCACAGCCCTACCTCTCCCTTCACTCCCCTCTACACAAACCAAAATTCCTTCATTCCTCCCTATCCACCCCACTGTGTAACATCCATTCAAAAGAAAACATTCAGCTTTCTGTTTGGGGGGATTGTCTAATTTCACCTAGTATGATATTCTCTAGTTCAATCCATTTATCTGCAATGCCATACTTTCATTCTTCTTCAAGGCTAAGTAACATCCCATCGCGTATATGTACATATTTTTTATCCATTCATCTGTTGAAGTGCACCTAGGTTGGTTCCATAGTTTGGCTATTGTGAATTGAGCTGCTATAAACATTGATGTGGCTGTGTCACCACAGAAGGCTGATTTTAGGTCCTTTGGGTAAAAACCGAGGAGTAGGATAGCTGGGTAAAATGGTGCTTCCATTCCAAGTTTTCTGAGGTTATCTCCATACTACTTTCCATAGTGGTTGCATTAATTTTCAGTCCCACCAGCAAAGTATGAATGCACCTTTTCCTCCACATTCTCACAAACAACTATTATTATTATTATTTTGTTGTCTTATAATCTCCTTTTTTTAATACTGGGATTTTTTTAACCATTTTTAAAATTAATATATGACAGCAAAATGCATTATAATTCATATTACACATATAGAGCACAATTTTTCTTATCTCTGGTTGTATATGCAAACACTTATTATTGCTTGTATTCTTGATAATTGTCATTCTGAATGGAGTGAGATGATGAACATTTTTTCATATGTTTGCTGATCAATTGTATTTCTTCTTCTGTGAAGTGTCTGTTCAGTTCCCTAGCCCATTTATTGACTGGGCTATTTGTTTTTTGGTTTTTGTTTTTTTGTTGTTGTTTTTCTTTGTGTTTTGGTATTAAGTTTTTTGAGTTCTTTATATATCCTGATGATAAATGCTCTTTCTGAGGTACGTGTGGTAAAAACTTTTTCCCATTCTGTAGGGTCTCTCATCACATTACTGATTGTTTCCTTTGCTGAGAAGAAGCTTTTTAGTTTAAATCCATCCCATTTATTGATTCTTGATTTTACTTCTTGTGCTTTAGGAGTCTTGTTAAGGAAGTAAGGGCCTAAGCCAACATGATGAAGATTTGGGCCTACTTTTTCTTCTATCAGGGTTTCTGTTCTAGTGTCTAAGTCTTTGATCCACTTTGAGTTTATTTTTGCACATGGTGAGAGACAGAGGTTTAATTTCATTTTGCTACATATGGATTTCCAGTTTTCCCAGCACCATTTGTTGAATAGGCTATCTTTTATCCAATGTATGTTTTTGGCACCTTTGTCTAGTATGAGATACCCATATTTATGTGGGTTTGTGTCTGTGTCCTCTATTTTGTACCATTGGTCTACATGTCTATTTTGGTACCTGTACCATGCCATTTTTGTTACTACTGCTCTGTAGTATAGTTTAAGGTCTGGTATTGTGATGGTTCCTGCTTCACTCTTCTTGCTGAGTATTGCTGTGGCTATTCTGGGTCTCTTAGTTTTCCAAATGAATTTCATGATTGCGTTTTCTAGTTCTATGAAGAATGTGGCCATTTTGACTATATTAATTCTGCCTATCCAAGACCCATGGCTCTATTTTGAACAAGGCCAAAGTACTACTCTTTATGGACCAGTACTATCCTCCAGGGTCAGTTTGTGGTTTTTCTTTAGCCCAGTTTACCATTAAGATGGCTATAGATCTAATGTTCTTATGGAATCAGCAACTCAGAGCAAATTGATATTCCCCAGTCCAAGGTTGTATCTAAAGGAATCCAAAAACTAATTCTACTGTCTCATAAGTGATTTGCCTAATAAGTTCATATGAAATATAGCCATTCTCCTCCCACATAGTTCCCAGTGTTTATTAATCTGAACCTTTTAAAGTGAATGGAAACCAGGGTAATACAGAACCTTCCTATCTGTATATTTAAACGGCACTATAGCTGGCCCTAAGTATCTATGAAGGATGAGCTCCAGAAACCCCTATGTATACCCAAATCTATGGATGCCCAAGTCCCTTATAGAAAATAGCATAGCACAGTATCTGCATATAATTTATAAATAGCTTCCTGTATACTTTGAATAATCTGTAGATTACTTATAATACTGAATACCATGTAAATGTAAATGTTACATAAATAGTTGTTAAATAGTTGTTTAGAGAATAATTACAAAAGAAGTCTGTACATGGCAGTACAGAAGTAATTTTTCCCAAAATATTTTCTATCTGGGTTGGTTGAATCCATGATGCAGAACCCATGGATAGACAGGGTTTACTTTTTTTTTTAAGTATTCTCCAGCACCAGATGAACTGTCCTGCCACCAACAACACCTCTTTCCCCTTGATCCCACACTTTGGCAGCCTTAAAAAGGAAAATCCATGCACCAAAAGGGTTACCAACTGTTGTGATCTGAATGTGTCCCCCAAACTCCATGTGTGGAAATCACCAATATGAGAGCTTAAACAGGTGAAGCCTTTATAAATAATTAAGTCATTAGAGCAGAGCCCTCAGGGATGGGATTAAGGCCAAGGCCCTTATATAAGGGTTTGAGGAAGTAGGTTTGCCTATGCCATCTCTTCTGCCAACAACACAGCATTCATCCCTCTGGAGAATGCAGCAACAGGCCCATATTGAAAGCAGAGAGCAGCCTTCACCAGTCACAAAACCTGCTGGCACCTTGATCTTATGCTTCCCAGCCTCCAGAACTATGAGAAATAAATTTCTACTACTTGTAAGTTATCCTTCGTGTGGTATTTTGCTATAGCAGTACAAATGAGTTAAGATCCTAACTAATACATTCCCCCATTCAGGAATGCATTTTCAAGCCAGAGGGCATATAGTGAGAAAGAGATAAGTGCCTTTTGACTTAAAGAAGCAAAACATAGACCGGTCAACCATTAGATCTCTTGATCCATTCAAATGGTACAACAATTAAGAGAAAATTTTATTCATATTAGGACAAAATATTAATTAGCAGCCTTAATTGTCAAAAGTGTTGTATGTTTTTGGATTTTTATGCATTTAAAATATTCTGGTAAAAGTTAAGAGAAAGAAGACAAGCAAAGTTTTGTTTAACAATTTCTATGTTATATGTGTATATCCTGTCTGAAATTTAACCTAAATACTAAAGTTTGTATTATTATAAAGATACCCCCATAATAAATTTCTTGTCATTCAGTTAGAGGACCTAAATGATTGCAGCAATACTGTATTTTTATTTAATACCAAAATGAGAGAAAGAAAATTTTCCAAGCTCTGTAACCTCTTCTTCAGTTTATCGGGTACTTCATTTACTAAATTCCTATGTTATTTAAATAGTATTATACCACTTGTTATGATAAATTAGGAAGTGAGTACTCGTAATCAAGTTCACTACAAGCTATTGCTGTTTCCCTAATCGTTAATCTTAACACTGAGTTTTAACAGGAAATAACACACTTCCAGAAATACTTGTCTTCTGAATTTTTTTTGTAGCTGCATTTCCATAATGTTTATTTCTTTCAAAATAATTATTAATTACAAAAGTAAAATATCTGACTTTTAGAAAAAGTAAACACAATTTGGGCAGAGAGAAAATAAAAGCCATTGATAATCCCTTCATTTGGAGATAATTACTATTTACTTTTTGGTGTACTCTCATAGATTTTTTTCCCTCTTCAAAATAGATATTTCAGGGCTGGGGATGTGGCTCAAGCAGTAGTGCGCTTGCCTGGCATGCGTGCGGCCCGGGTTCAATCCTCAGCACCACATACAGACAAAGATGTTGTGTCCGCCAAATACTAAAAAATAAATATTAAAATTCTCTCCCTCTCTCTCACTCTCTCTCACTCTTTCTTTAAAAAAAATAGATATTTCAAACACACACACACACACACACACAAATAGGGTCATGTTGCATGTACTCTTTTCATTAAACTTTGCATGGAAAATCTATTCTTCAACATCGTAATTTGGTATGACTCATTTTTACTCCACAACACTGTTCTGATTCCCTTTCATCAAACACATACTGTATTCCTTTGCCATATAAATGCCAAACCAGGTGGTTGCAATGGTACACTCCTGCAATCCAGTGATGCAGGAGTCTGAGGCAAGAGAATTGCCAAGTTCAACGTCAGCCTCAGTAACTTAGAAAGACCCTGTCTAAAATAAATAGAAACAATGGCTGGAGTGTAGCTCACTGGTACAGTGTCCCTGGGTTAAATCCCAAGTACCACCAAAAGAAACCCCAACAACAACAACAAAAATCTTACAAATATCATTACCATTGAATAAATGTTTATAAATAAAAATAAAAACAACTCTGAATCATTCTCTATACCAAGGCACTTATCTGGATATAAAAATATGAAACATGAACAATATCGCCACCCAGTATGAGGAAATGAGTAAGGTTTTGTGTTTTTGTCCACAAAAGTGGTAAAACAAAGCTTAAGGCCAAATTTTGCAGCTATAGGTTACAAATGTGAACCATTAATCAATTAAGTCATGATTGTACAATCCCAGTGCTGGAAGTGGGAGGAGAGGGAATGCCAGATCAAAGACCTTTCCATGAATTTGCTTTTCTTCATAAAGGTGACAATGTACATTATATATAATTGGCCTCCATATCTATGGGTTCAACCAACTGTGCATTGAAAATATGGCAAAAACACACAAATTGCCTATAGACTGAATGTGTACAGACTATTTTCCTTGTCATTATTCCCTAAACACCACAGTATAACAACTATGTATATAGATTTGCATCATATTAATATAAATAATCTAGAAATTTAAAGTATCCAGGATGATGCACATAGGTTACATGCAAATATCATGCCATTTTATATAAGGGACTAAAGTATCCAGAGATTCTGGTTTCCACAGAGGGTCCTGGAACCCAAACCCCCACAAAACATAAGGGCCTAGAGTAAACCAGCTCTTCTTCCAGTGGACTTCCTTGGCAGGTTTTGGTAGAAGATCTATGGAAAAGCAGGCTGAATTCTTCTTACCAATCACTTAACAGAAAATAACCCCTGACCAAGAAGCAACTAAGGACACATGGACAAAGAACAAGGGAGGGGAACAGAAGAAGAGAAATACACACAATTGTTCTTCCGGCTTTGCCTACAGGAAGCAATATTTCCATTTGGTCCCGAGCAAAGCCTGTAATTTCATCACCCTAACTGCAGCTGGAACTCCCTTTTAACTATCACAGTATCCAAGTGAAGACAGGTTTATTCAGAGGTTGGAAAAAAAAAAAAAAAACTGAAAGGGCTATTTTAATTTGCTTCCATGTGTAAAGGGGAGCACTTTTCATAGGGCCCCATAATGATGTTCAGCGGGATATTACACTTCACCATATGGCTAATTTGCACAGCAGGCCCAAAGCAGGATTTTCTTTCATTAGAACTGCCCTAAAGATCAGACTACAGAAACATGTGTAAAGAACAAACCCAAGATGCCCCCTATTGCTTAAACCTAGAAACATTCGATTCCCAGATGTAAAAGCCCATTCAGAGAGTTCCCATGGCAGGGTCATTCAAGAGTCATGGAGGTATGTATTACAGCTCCATTTACCTATATTAGGACTTTGAAAAATGTCTAAATTTCCAGAGCTACAACATTGTCAAAACACTTAAGAAAATAAACTGTGTATAGGGAAAGGATAATTGCTCTGGTAGATAATTTATCATTAAAAATATCATTACTTCCAAATGCCCCAATTCTTGATATCACACAAACAGCCTACAGAAATGAATCTACATAAACTTCTGACCCTCATTGAAATGAGCAGAGGCAGCCTAACATTCTAACAGAGTCCTGTTTATTTTTAAGATGGCCCTTAAACCTGTGTTTGTCTTGGCATTTCCTCCTGCTGCTATACCCAAGCATGAGCCTCAGAAGAGCATCCCCTCCAGGGACTGACACAGTCTGCAGGATTTAAAAACAGAAAAAGAAAGAAATCTGATGTCTAATGATTATGGAGCAGTTGAGTCTGTCCTTTTGAAGAAAGTAAACATTATGATTAACAATCTTGGCCTTTGTAATTAGCTTCCCCTTTCCAAGACAGAGTGTTAATTTATTAAATATTTTAACAAAGAGTCTTTTATTATCAGATTCAGTTCAGCTGGCTCCTTTCATAGCATTACCAATTACAACCAATAAAGCTTTAATTGATGACTACTTTTTATAACCTTTGACCCAAGATGATAAACAGTTGTACCTTAAAGTGAAAGGGTAAATCTCAAAGGGAATGGTGTCTTAATCATGCTTAGTAAACCAAACTGCTTAAAATTACAACTTACCTACCTGGTTAGAAGAAAAACACAGACTTCCTATATGATTAGGGCAATTGATCAGGGAAAGATTTGAATTTCACTTTTAAGATGAGTGTTCCTTGTGTTAGGGAAACCCTAACCTGAATAATCTGTATGTAACTGTGCACCTTGTGTGCTAATTATTTAAAGAATATGATTCAATTTGTAGGCCACTAATGAGAAAATTTTACTATATGACATAACTTTTGACATAAATAAAATAAAAAGAAAGTTATTGTACTATTTTTAAAAAGCACTATGATTTAAATTATAATCCCATCCCAAATCCCATCCTTTTATAAAGTGGTCTCTGACATACCAGGAACTACTAAGGATATGTGAGCAAGGTAGTAAACCAAATACTTGCGCAACAATGAGACACCAAATATTTGAGATTTGATTGTCTACACATGATAAGCTACAAGAGTTAGTCCATCAATGAGAGTGAACAAAAGGGGGCTTTTCTGCATTTTTTTCCAAAGAACTATTCCCAAAGTTATTAGTTTTCCAAAGTTACTATTCAAATGCCCAATTTCACACTGCCCATTTTTAAGGTAAGTCTCTTAAAACCAAACTCATGCCAGTTTATCATTTGAAGTGCTAACATGCATCACAATTTGGAAGTTCAAACGTCCCCTGACAAACCTCTTAATCTGTTTCATGTTGCCAAAATGACTAGGGCCTCTGAACAATTATTAAAGAGTCAAAAGGGAAATGTGGCATTTAAAATGTAAATTAAAATGCCATTATTTACAGATGAAGGCAATAAGAGATTGTTGATGGTCCTTATAATGAAATGTATGGACTTGAACTGAAGGTACAGTATAAGAATTGTATGCAAAAAAAAGTAGGCAGAGATCTTTTAAGTGACTTCCTATGTATACAAGAAAGTTAATGCTAGAAAAAGCACAGAATCTGAGGTTCAAAGTACTTTATAAACTGAGAGAGTTATACATGTTATTTTTATGATATATAAATGTATGTAATGGCTGTTTTATTAAAGACACATGGTTCCTCCCTGCATTTCAAAATCACATTTGCCACACGCACACAAAAAATAGCCTTTGTATAGTTAAGTGAGAATCGGGAAAATTTTGTATAAATAAATCTATGCCTTTTCCCCCATTAACAGATGCTGTACAAAAACAGACAGATTTAGAATCTAAGAATAAATAAATCTGTAGTTCTGAACTGCAGATGTTCAGAAAAAATAGGTACAATATCTAAAACCTGACAAAGTGGACAATATTAGGTCTGCACTTGGAAAAGAATGTAAGAACACAAGAGAAAATAAGAAAACTAAAACTTGAATTAACTTTGTTATATCAATTCTGTAATTAAACCTTTTATTACAAAAGAATTATACATCACATACAGTTATAAAAAACAATAGAGACAGATCCCATGTGCTCTTTATCTGGTTTCCCCAATGGTAAACATCTTCGAAAACTACCACGTCACAACCAGGATGTTGACATTGACAAGAGTCAAGCTGTACATTTTCAAAACTACAAAGGTTCCTCAAGTTGCCTTTTTACAGCCATATCCACTGCCCTCTGCCTCTATCTGCTACTTAACTCCTGGTAGCCACTAACCTGTTCTCCATTTCTATAGATTCCTTATTTTAAAAATGAAAATGTTACATCAGGCATGGTGGCTCACACCTGTAAACCCAGCAACTGGGGAGACTGAGGCAAAAGGATCATAAATTCCAGATCAATCTCAGCAACTTAGCAAGACCCTCAGCAATTTAGCAAGACCCTATATTAATATAAAAATGACTATTAAGATACAGTAGTGGTAAAGTGCCCCTAAGTTCAATTCCCATACCTCAAAACTGAAAGGAAAAAAACAAAAGGATGTTACACAAATGGAATTATACAGTAGGTTATCGTTGAGGATTGATTTACGTCACTTAGCATAAATCTCTTGAGAGTGATCCAAGTTGATATATGCATCAATAATTCTTCCCTTCTTTCCTTCATATTGCTAAGTAATATTCTATGATATGAATGTACCGCAGATTATTTAGCAATTCAACTGTTAAAAGACATCTAAATTGTTTCCAGTTTGGGACTATTATGAATAAAGCTGTTATAAACATTGATGTATAGATTGCTGCATGAACGAAATATTCATTTATCTGGGATAAATACCCAGGAGTGTTATTGCTGAGTTATATGGAAGTTGCAGGTTTACTTATTTATTTGTATAGGGGATTGAACCCAGAGGTGCTTAACCACTGAACAACATCCCCAGACCCTTTATATATTTTTTTTTATTTTATAGACAGGGTCTCATTAAGTTGCTTAGGGCCTCGCTAAGTTGCTGAGGCTGGCCTTGAACTTGAGATCCTCCTACTCAGCCTCCCAAGCTGTTGGGAACAGGTTTACTTTTTTAAGAAACTATTTTCCAGTGTGACTAAACCATTTTATATTGCACAAAATGCTTGCTAGCATTTGGTGTTGTCACTATTTTGATAGGAGTATAAGTGATAGCTTAGTGTGAACCTAATTTCCTCTAATGAATACTGATATTGAACATCTTTTTATCAGCTATGTGCTGTGTGTATATCTGCTTTGGTAATTGTTCTTCCCAGTCTTTTGCTCATTTCCTATATGTATATATTGTTTAGAGTCTGTTTTTTTGTTTTTACTGTTGCATTTTGAAAAGTCTTTGTATATTCTAAATACTACTCCATTGTTGATTATATGCTTTGTAAATATTTTCTCCCACTCTAGTTTACGTTCTTGTCCTCTTAGAAGTATCTTTTTGAGAGCCAAAGTATTTAATTTTGATGAAGTCCAGTATTTTAATTTTATTCATTTATGAATAGTGTTTTTAGAATTTAGGAAAACTCTGCCTACCTTTATATCTGAAGATTTTCCCAAATTTTTTTATAAATTTGCATTTAAGTCCATGATCTATTTTGTATGAATTATAATAATAATTTTTATATAAAATGTAACAATTAGCTCAAAGGGCTTTTTTGTCTATGCATGTTCAATTTTTGCAACAATATTAACTGAATTGCTTTGGCAGTTTTGTCAAATAATTTTGTGGGTCTGTTTCTGAGTTATTTATTCTGATCCATTATTCTCTCTGTCTATCCTCCAGCCAATACCAAACTGTCTTGATAACTGGCAGTTGTAGACAGAATAATGGATCAGAATGAATGAATGAATTAATAAATATATATATATACATATATATATCAGAATATATATGTATTAAAATTGAGTAAGTTGACTTCTCATTGTATTCTTATTTTAAAAAGTTTCTGCTATTATAGTTCTTTCGAATTTCCATACAAATATGAGAAAAATCTTGTTTATATCTAAAATAGTCTTGCTTAAATTTTTATAGGAATTTCATTACATCTCTATATCAACTTGGGAAAATTAATAAATTTACTGTGTGTATGGAGTCTTCAAATCCATGTATACAACATGCCTCACCATTTATTTGCATCTTGTTAATTTCATCCATCAGTATTTTAGAGTTTTAAGCATGCAGATCCTAAATAGATTTTTTTTAGATTTACATCTTTACATTTTTTATTGAAAAACATAAAATAGTATTTTTTAATATTTAATTTTTAGTTGTAGTTGGACACAATACCTTTATTTTATTTATCTATCCATTTTATGTGGTGCTGAGTATCGAACCCAGGATCTCACATGTGCTAGGCGAGCACTCTACCATTGAGCCACAACCCCAACCCAAAATAGTATCTTTTTTAATTTTGAGTATCTACAGGTTCACTGCTCACATACAGAATACAATGGACTTTTGCGTGATTTTTGGATGCTGACACCTTGGTACTCATTAGTATTAGTTCATTTTACCTGGATTTGGGATCTTCAACACAGGCAACCATGTTATTTTAAACTGAGACAGTTATACTTCTTCTTTCCAACTTATGTATCCCAATCTACATCCCCTCTCTTTACCTTACTGTACTGGATAGGACTTTCAGCACCATGTTCAATAAGAGTAATGAAAGCAGATATCTTTGCTTTGTTCCCTATCTCAGAGGGGAGACATTCCATTGTTTGCCCTTAGTACCAAGTGAGCTGTAAATATTTGCATATGTTCTTTATTCAGTTGAGACTGAATAAATATTTTTTAAATATTTTATTGTTTTAAAATATGCATGGACTTTGCATTTTATTAGATGTCTTTTCTACAACAATTGATATGATCCTGTGATTTTTCTTCTTTATACAACTATGAAATAAACTCATTTGGGTATTTATTCTCTTTATATATTACTGAATCCTACTTAATATTTTATTAAGAAATTTTGCATCTATATTTGTGCAGGATATTAGTATGTAGTTTCTTTTTTGCACTCACTTTGTCTTGTTGTAAAGGTGCTGCTAGCTTCATAAAATTGGAAAATGTTTCTTCCACTTCTACTTTCCTTAAAACATTGTGTAGAATTGAGACTAATTCTTCTATAAATATTTGGGAGAAGACCAGTGAAACCATCTGAGCCTGGTGATTTTAGGAGTGAGTTTTTAAATTAGAAATTCAATTTCCTTCATAGTCACAGGGTTATTTAAATTATCAACTGTGCCAGGCACAGTGGCACACGCCTGTAATCCCAGAGACTCGGAGGCTGAAGAAGGAGGATTGTGGGATCAAAGCCAGTTTCAGTAACTTAGCCAGGCCGAAAGCAACTGTGCAAAACCCTGTCTTTAAATAAAATATGAAAAAGGGCTGGTGATGTGATACAGTGGTTAAGTACCTCTGGGTTCAATCCCTGGTACCAAAAAAAAAAAAAAAAAAAAAATCAACTGTATATTGAGTGAACTCTCATAGGTTTTCCAAAGAATTGATAAATGTTTTAAAGAATGTCAAATTTATATGTGTAGAGTTGTTCATAATATTCTTATTATCCCTTTTGATATCTGTAAAGTCTCTACTTATATTCCTTGTTTTATTCCCAACACCGGTAATTTGTCTATTTTTAAATTCTCTCTCCCTCACCACCACTTTCTTTTTCATTTCTTTTTTTAAAATACTTATTTTTTAGTTGTAGTTGGACACAATATCTTTAATTATTTATTTATTTTTATGTGGTGCTAAGGGTGGAACCCAGGGCCTGGCCCATGCTAGGCAAGTGCTCTATCGCTGAGCCATAACCCCAGCCCCTATTTCTTTCTTTTTTTCTTTTGGTACTAAGGATTGAACTGAAAGGCACTTTACCACTGAGCCACTTTCCCAGACTTTTAAAATATTTTATTTAGAGAGAGGGGCTCACTGAGTTACTTAGGGCCTCTTTAAATTGCTGAGACTGGCTATGAAATTATGATCCTCTTGCCTCAGCCTCATGAGCTGTTGGGATTACAGGGATGTGCCAGGGCACCTGGCCACATGGTTTTCTTACAGAGAGCATATAGTCAGGTTGTCTTTTCTTTTCCTTTATTTGTTTGTTGTTGCTGTTGTCATCGTTGTCGTCAATATTTTTGGTTTTCTGAGTCAGGGTGTTACTATGTTACCCCAGACTAACCTTCAAATCAGGATCATGGTTATCCTTCTAAAAAATTGTTATTACAGGCACACACCACCATGCCCAGCAGTCATATTTCTTAATCTACTCCATCAATGTGTGATTTTTATTGATATATTCAGATAACATGCATTCAATGCAATTATTCACATGTTTAGGCTTACACCTATCATTTTGTTTGTTATTCTTATTTTTATTTGTTTCCCTTTTTCTGTCATTCCTGTTATCTGAATATTATTTAGAATTCCATTTTTATTTATTTATAGTATTTATACATATATTTCTTTGTATAACATTTTTGGTGGTTCCTGTAGGTATTATACATACATAAAATAACATAGGATACTGGTTTTGTCATTTTATTAATTTCAGGGAAGTGTAGAAATTCAACTTCTCTTTAAGTTTTCACTGTCCTCCATTTATAATAAAGTTGTCTTAAATATTTTTTCTACATATTGTTCAAACCAAACCAGAAAGTATAGAACACTCTAACAACTTCAGAATATTCATTTTTTAAGTATACAGTGAACATTTACCAAATTACACCATAAACTAGATCATAAAGAAAATCTGCATACATTTCAAATTGTTGAACTCCACAGGATATTTTATTTGACTTCAATGGAAATCTATAAATCAATAACAAAGACAACAAGAATATCTCAGTCCTAAGTATTTTATCAAGAGAAAAGAGTATCTAGGTCCATTAAAAAGATTTGTGCAAGAATGTCATGGCAACTTGATTTATTATAAATTCTAAACTAGAAACAACCTAATGTCCACCAATAATCAAAACAAAATACTAATCTACAATAAAATGGAACAAACTAGCAACAACAAGCATGAATCTCAAAACACGCATACCCCGACAAAAATATTTATCTTAATAAATAAAATAAAAATATTTCAAGTGTACACAAAAAGGAAATGACAGGTATCTAAACACTACAGAAATGTCTGCAATCAATAGTGATTTTTTTGCAATGTAGCATATTTTTCCTACCAGTTTAGTAGAAGAAAATAAGTCAACATTTGGTATTGCTGAGAAAATGATAAAAGGGCACTCCCAAATTCTTTCACTGAGGAATGCAAATAGTTATGACATTTCTGAGGGGTTTGGTAAAAGAAAGCTTACAATGTGTGCCTTTAATTCATTTTAACAATTTTACCTAAAGTGTTAATCAGATAAGCAAGGAAAGGGGGAATTTAAAATATTTCCAGCTGAAAGAACTTGGATTCACATTCTAATATTGTGGTTTAGAACCCTGGCTTACCCCTAGCTGTGTGATTTGAAGCAATTTCTTTAATCTCTCTAAAGGCATCAATTTCATCACCTGCAAAGTGGGGATATTAATATATATTTATCAAGGTTTTGTAAAGATTAAATAAGACAATGTATGCAAATTATATTATGTGGTACCAAGCATGTAGTAAGTACTTAGTAAATGGTAGCCATCATCATTATCATCATTGTCATTGGTTTCAACAATAGCATCTGTCTCTCCCCTCTTGATGCAAGAACACTACATAATTAAGCAAATTCATACAGGAGGAAAAAAACAATAATGTTGGATCAATATTTGGTGCCATGAAAACATACTTGTGATATGGTACATATTAAAGAAGGAATGCAGAATATAAAGAAATGCACATAATATAATTAAATGTTTGTAAAAATATATCAAATGTGTCCAAAGACACATTTGCAAGGAAGCAGGTAAAACTGTAAGTAATTTGGTTTTTTCAAATTTTCTTTTAAAACAATGAAATATAATTTAAAATATATTAAGGTATACCTTTCTCTACCTTTTCCTAAAGAAACAAATAGCAACACAAGCATCTATATCAAAGGCATCCCAGTGTCCACTGATGAATCTCACCAGGCCAAGACAGAAAACGCCTATAGCAGACAATGGTGAACCGATTTGTGGTGAAACTGCCAAGTGCCAAGATAAAAAGAACACAGGAAGAAGAAGAAAAAGGAAAAGGAAAAAAGTGCTTTCCTGGAAGCTGGAATGGGTGGGAATCAAAGTGGTTCCTGGACTATGCCTAGAGTTAACAGCATTGGAGTTACTGGTGTTGGCATGTGGAAAGGAACTCTCTGTGCAGGTAGGAATAAGATGACTATAAAACTGTACATTGTTGGGGCTGGAGATACGGCTTAAGTAGTAGTGTGTTCGCCTGGCATACATGAGGCACTGGGTTCAATCCTCAGCACCATATAAAAATAAAATAAAGATATTGTGTCCACCTAAAGCGAAAAAATAAATATTAAAAAAAAAAACTGTGCATTGTTAACCCTGAGACCATCTACTGAGACCATCTACCACTTGTGACTACAAGTTTGGTAGCTGGCTATCTGATGATCCTCCTGTAAAATACCAATTATGCAACTTAGGATCACTATACTGGATGACTTCAGGCATCAGAAGACATCCTGCACAGTGGAAACTTTCAACAAAAGGTCTTTTGAAATAGCCAACTATCTGAAGGTCTCCCTTAAAAGAGTAATAAAGTTATGCCTGGAAAGAGGGGAAATTTTTGCTCTTTTCTGAATGGGATGGCCCAAATGAAGTCTAATCCTGGAACAAACTGCAAAATAAATTGGCATCATGAAAGGCTATTTGGCAACTCTAAGAAGGATGATCTACCCTAAAACTAGTCCAGAATGAGTCTGGCTCTGCCTAACTTTGGGCTGGCAGTGATCCTTTGAAAACAGCAGTATTAGCACCTGCCCCTCCCCTCCTGATTTTCCCAAGCCAGGTCTATAGTGAACCGCAGAGAGCAAAGGGTGATTTCTAATTAAAAATAACCCTGACAGGCCCAAAGAGACCTTGTATGACGACACTAACACATTATTAGAGTTCCTCATAAGGCAACACTCCCAAACTTTGGAGTAAACGATTAGGCATTTTTTGCCCATCATCCCTCTCTATGCAGTCATTTTTTCTAAGCCAAAACCAATGTGGTTTATTGAACTGCCTTTCTTCGGGTCCTTATATCTGATTTCTAAGACTTTACCAATATTAAAAGATAGGACACGCCTGTTATTTTTAATGCACTTTTCCCAGAAACTACCAACAGCATTAACTAAAGTTTTTAAAAATAGCTTTTCCGTGGATTTCTAAGACAAGAAATCGACGAAAAAGCTATTTTCCAGATATGGTGGTGCAAGCCTATAATTCCAGAGACTTTGGAGTCTAAGGAAGGAGGATTGCAAGTTCAAGTCCAGTCTCAGCAATTTTGTGAGACCCTGTCTCAAACAAAAATTTTAAAAGATGGGCTGGGGATGTAACTCAGTGGTAGAGAGCACTGGGTTCAATCCCCAGAATGAAAGAAGAAATGAATGAATATCACCATTTACAATTGATTGATATATGTTTCATATTACATTCAATTACATGTAAATATCAATTTTTCTAATCCATTTCCCCAGTGATGAATACCTAGATTGCCCACAGAATTTGCTACTGCAAACAATGCCAGAAGAAACACCTTCATTAAATGTTTCCTGTAGAAACACAGGAGAGCTTCGTTGGGACATGGGCCATCACAATGAAGCTCCTGTTTTGAAAGCAAGTCAACAAACTGTATAACATAGCAACTTTGGGGAAAAAGGCCCATGAAATTAGTGCAAACTTCCTATTGGGATTCAGTGATTTTTACAAATTGAATTCACAAGAAAATTATGGTTTCACGATGTTCAGACAATCTACTTATTAAAAGTTATCTCTCTCCTACTTATTCAGCACTGTCTCTATGTCCTAAAACACAATTTTGACATTTTCATCACAAAAATCTTGTCTACTTTTTAGATTAATTTCCTAGTAAAAGATTTATGTGAGAGGGAACTGTGACCACGCACAGAGCAGGCCCAGCGGCCTGCTGAGGGGCAGAGCCGCCCCCCACCCCCCGCGCCTGCCAGGTAGGGGAACTGTGACCACCGACAGAAAAGGCCCAGTGGCCCGCAGCGGGACAGAGCTTCCAATCACTCCTGCAAGGTAGGCGGGCCTGCGACCCACCAGCAGAAGAGGAGCAGAGGCCTGCTGAGAGGCAGAGCCGCCCCCTCCCCCTGCACCGGCAAGGTAGAGGGAACTGTGACCACACACAGAGCAGGCCCAGCGGCCTGCTGAGGGGCAGAGCCGCCCCCCCAGCCCCCGCGCCTGCCAGGTAGGTGGAACTGTGACCACCGACAGAAAAGGCCCAGTGGCCCGCGGCGGGACAGAGCTTCCAATCACTCCTGCAAGGTAGGCGGGCCTGCAACCCACCGGCAGAAGAGGAGCAGAGGCCTGCTGAGAGGCTGAGCCGCCCCCTCCCCCTGCGCCGGCAAAGTAGAGGGAACTGTGACCACCCACAGAGCAGGCCCAGCGGCCTGCTGAGGGGCAGAGCCGCCCCCCACCCCCCGCGCCTGCCAGGTAGGGGAACTGTGACCACCGACAGAAAAGGCCCAGTGGCCCGCGGCGGGACAGAGCTTCCAATCACTCCTGCAAGGTAGGCGGGCCTGCGACCCACCGGCAGAAGAGGAGCAGAGGCCTGCTGAGAGGCAGAGCCGCCCCCTCCCCCTGCACCGGCAAGGTAGAGGGAATTGTGACCACACACAGAGCAGGCCCAGCGGCCTGCTGAGGGGCAGAGCCGCCCCCCACCCCCCGTGCCTGCCAGGTAGGTGGAACTGTGACCACCGACAGAAAAGGCCCAGTAGCCCGCGGCGGGACAGAACTTCCAATCACTCCTGCAAGGTAGGCGGGCCTGCGACCCACCGGCAGAAGAGGAGCAGCGGCCTGCTGAGAGGCAGAGCCGCCCCCTCCCCCTGCGCCGGCAAGGTAGAGGGAACTGTGACCACCCACAGAACAGGCCCAGCGGCCTGCTGAGGGGCAGAGCCGCCCCCTACCCCCCGCGCCTGCCAGGTAGGCGGAAATGTGACCACCAACAGAAAAGGCCCAGTGGCCCGCGGAGGGGCAGAGCTTCCAATCACTCCTGCAAGGTAGGCGGGCCTGCGACCCACCGGCAGAAGAGGAGCAGCGGCCTGCTGAGAGGCTGAGCCGCCCCCTCCCCCCCGCGCCTGCAAGGTAGACGGAACTGTGACCACCATCAGAACAGGCCAGACCTGCAACCGAGAGACAGAACAGGCCCAGTGGCCTGAGGAAGGGTAGAGCCGCCCCCCCCCCCCCGCGCGCCTGCAAGGTAGGCGGACCTGCGACCCACTGGCAGTACAGCCCCAGAGGCCTGCAGAGGGGCAGTGCCGCTGCCTGCGCCTGCAAAGTAGGCAGAACTGCGACCACCGACAGAACAAGCCTAGCGGCCCGCAGAGGGACAGAGCCGCCGCCCGCGCCTGCAAGGTCGGCGGACCTGCTACCGACCGGCAGAGCAGGCCCAGCGGCCTGCCGGCGTGGTAGGCACATTGCCCCAATTGGAGGAGGGGGAGAGCCGCCGCCCGCGCCTGCGAGGGAGACTTTGCAACTATACAAGACCAATATAAATATATAGGGGGAAAATTCAATAGCACAACAGTTTCACCAAGTAGAAAGGAACGCGAACAGTATGAAGAGACAAGGAAAGAAAGGACCACAAGCATTGCAGGTCAACTCAACGTTAGAAGAGGTAATAGCTGCAGCAGATGGAATGTCAGATAAAGAATTCAGGATATACATGCTTCAGATGATCTGGAGTCTCAAGGAAGACATCAGACAGCAAAATCAGACAATGAAAGATCACTTCAACAATGAATTACATAAACAAATCCAAGAAGCAAAAGATCAACTATACAGGGAAATAGAGGTTATAAAAAACAAACAAACAGAAATCCTAGAAATGCAGGAAGCAATAAGCCAACTTAAAAACTCAATTGAGAAAGCTACCAGCAGAGTAGAACACTTAGAAGACAGAACATCAGACAATGAAGATAAAGTATTTCAACTTGAAAAGAACATAGACAGCTCAGCAAGACTGTTAAGAAACCATGAGCAGAACATCCAAGAAATATGGGATAACATCAAGAGACCAAATTTAAGAGTCATTGGGATACAGGAAGGGACAGAGTTTCAAACCAAAGGAATGAGCAATCTATTCAATGAAATAATACGAGAAAACTTCCCAGACTTGAAGAATGAGACAGAACCCCAAATCCTAGAAGCCTACAGGACGCCGAATGTGCAAAATCATAAGAGACCCACACCTAGACACATTATAATGAAGATGCCCAACATACAGAATAAGGAGAGAATTTTAAAAGCTACAAGAGAAAGGAAGCAGATCACATTTAGGGGTAAGCCAATCAGGATAACAGCTGATCTTTCAACACAGACTCTGAAAGCTAGAAGATCCTGGGATAACATATTTCAAACACTGAAAGAAAATGGGTTCCAACCAAGAATTGTGTTTCCAGCGAAATTAAGCTTCAGGATGGAAGATGAAATTAAAACCTTCCACGATAAACAAAAGTTTAAAGAATTCGCAGCTACAAAACCATCTCTTCAAAACATCCTTGGCAAAACATTACAGGAAGAGGAAATGGAAAATAACAATGAAAACCAACAGTGGGAGGTAGGACACTAAAGGGGGGAAAATAATCAAAGAGGAAAACAAACCATGTTTAGTAACATAAATAAACAAATATGGCTGGAAGAACAACCCATATCTCAATAATAACCCTAAATGTTAATGGCTTAAACTCACCAATCAAGAGACACAGGCTAGTAGAATGGATCACAAAACAAGACCCAACAATATGCTGCCTACAGGAGACGCATTTGATAGGAAAAGACATACATAGGCTGAAGGTGAAAGGTTGGGAAAAATCATAACACTCATAAGGACTTCGGAAACAAGCAGGAGTATCCATACTCATATCAAATAAAATAGATTTCAAGCCAAAGTTAATCAAAAGGGATAAAGAGGGACACTACATACTGCTCAAGGGAACCATACACCAACAAGACATAACAATCATAAATATATATGCCCCAAACAATGGTGCAGCTATGTTCATCAAACAAACTCTTCTCAAGTTCAAGAGTCTAATAGACCACCATACAATAATCATGGGAGACTTCAACACACCTCTATCACCACTGGACAGATCTTCCAAACAAAAGCTGAATAAGGAAACTATAGAACTCAATAACACAATTAATAACCTAGACTTAATTGACATATATAGAATATACCACCCAACATCAAGCAGTTACACTTTTTTCTCAGCAGCACATGGATCCTTCTCAAAAATAGATCATATATTATGTCACAGGGAAACTCTTAGACAATATAAAGGAGTAGAGATAATACCATGCATCCTATCTGATCATAATGGAATGGAACTGAAAATCAACGATAAAAGAAGGAAGGAAAAAGAATACATCACTTGGAGAATGAACAATAGGTTACTGAATGATCAATGGGTTATAGAAGACATCAAGGAGGAAATTAAAAAATTCCTAGAGATTAATGAAAACACAGACACAACATATCGGAATCTATGGGACACATTGAAAGCAGTTCTAAGAGGAAAATTCATTGCTTGGAGTTCATTCCTTAAAAAAAGAAAAAACCAACAAATAAATGATCTCATACTTCATCTCAAAATCCTAGAAAAAGAAGAGCAAAACAACAGCAAAAGAAGTAGAAGGCAAGAAATAATTAAAATCAGAGCTGAAATTAATGAAATCGAAACAATTGAAAAAATGGACAAAACTAAAAGTTGGTTCTTTGAAAAAATAAACAAAATCGACAGACCCTTAGCCATGCTAGCGAAGAGAAGAAGAGAGAGAACTCAAATTACTAACATACGGGATGAAAGAGGCAATATCACAACAGACACTTCAGAAATACAGAAGATAATCAAAAATTATTTTGAATCCTTATACTCCAATAAATTAGAAGATAGTGAAGGCATAGATAAATTTCTTAAGTCATATGATCTGCCCAGATTGAGTCAGGAGGATATAGACAACCTAAACAGACCAATATCAATTGAGGAAATAGAAGAAACCATCAAAAGACTACCAACTAAGAAAAGCCCAGGACCGGATGGGTATACAGCAGAGTTTTACAAAACCTTTAAAGAGGAACTAATACCAATACTTTTCAAGCTACTTCGGGAAATAGAAAAAGAGGGAGAACTTCCAAATTCATTCTACGAGGCCAACATCACCCTGATACCTAAACCAGACAAAGACACTTCAAAGAAAGAAAACTACAGACCAATATCTCTAATGAACCTAGATGCAAAAATCCTCAATAAAATTCTGGCCACTCGGATACAAAAACATATCAAAAAAATTGTGCACCATGATCAAGTAGGATTCATCCCTGGGATGCAAGGCTGGTTCAATATACGGAAATCAATAAATGTTATTCACCACATCAATAGACTTAAAAATAAGAACCATATGATCATCTCGATAGATGCGGAAAAAGCATTCGACAAAGTACAGCATCCCTTTATGTTCAAAACTCTAGAAAAACTAGGGATAACAGGAACATACCTCAATATTGTAAAAGCAATCTATGCTAAGCCTCAGGCTAGCATCATTCTGAATGGAGAAAAACTGAAGGCATTCCCTCTAAAATCTGGAACTAGACAGGGATGCCCTCTCTCTCCACTTCTGTTCAACATAGTTCTCGAAACACTGGCCAGAGCAATTAGACAGACGAAAGAAATTAAAGGCATCAAAATAGGAAAAGAAGAACTTAAATTATCACTATTTGCAGATGATATGATTCTATACTTAGCAGACCCAAAAGGCTCTACAAAGAAACTATTAGAGCTAATAAATGAATTCAGCAAAGTGGCAGGATATAAAATCAACACGCATAAATCAAAGGCATTCCTGTATATCAGCGACAAATCCTCTGAAATGGAAATGAGGACAACCACTCCATTCACAATATCTTCAAAAAAAATAAAATACTTGGGAATCAACCTAACAAAAGAGGTGAAAGACTTATACAATGAAAAGTACAGAACCCTAAAGAGAGAAATAGAAGAAGATCTTAGAAGATGGAAAAATATACCCTGTTCATGGATAGGCAGAACTAACATCATCAAAATGGCGATATTACCAAAAGTTCTCTATAGGTTTAATGCAATGCCAATCAAAATCCCAACGGCATTTCTTGTAGAAATAGAGAAAGCAATCATGAAATTCATATGGAAAAATAAAAGACCCAGAATAGCAAAAACAATGCTAAGCAGGAAGTGTGAATCAGGCGGTATAGCGATACCAGACTTCAAACTATACTACAGAGCAATAGTAACAAAAACAGCATGGTACTGACCAAAACAGGCGGGTGGACCAATGGTACAGAATAGGGGACACAGAAACCAATCCACAAAACTACAACTACCTTATATTTGATAAAGGGGCTAAAAGCATGCAATGGAGGAAGGATAGCATCTTCAACAAATGGTGCTGGGAAAACTGGAAATCCATATGCAACAAAATGAAACTGAATCCCTTTCTCTTGCCATGCACAAAAGTTAATTCAAAATGGATCAAGGAGCTTGATATCAAATCAGAGACACGCCGTCTGATAGAAGAAAAAGTTGGCTACGATCTACATACGGTGGGGTCGGGCTCCAAATTCCTCAATAGGACACCCATAGCACAAAAGTTAATAACTAGAATCAACAAATGGGACTTACTCAAACTAAAAAGTTTTTTCTCAGCAAAAGATACAATAAGAGAGGTAAATAGAGAGCCTACATCCTGGGAACAAATCTTTACTCCTCACACTTCAGATAGAGCCCTAATATCCAGAGTATACAAAGAACTCAAAAAATTAGACAATAAGAGAACAAACAACCCAATCAACAAATGGGCCAAGGACCTGAACAGACACTTCTCAGAGGAGGACATACAATCAATCAACAAGTACATGCAAAAATGCTCACCATCTCTAGCAGTCAGAGAAATGCAAATCAAAACCACCCTAAGATACCATCTCACTCCAGTTAGATTGGCAGTCATTATGAAGTCAAACAACAACAAGTGCTGGCGAGGATGTGGGGAAAAGGATACACTTGTACATTGCTGGTGGGACTGCAAATTGGTGCAGCCAATTTGGAAAGCAGTATGGAGATTTCTTGGAAAGCTGGGAATGAAGCCACCATTTGACCCAGCTATTCCCCTTCTCGGTCTATTCCCTAAAGACCTAAAAAGAGCATGCTACAGGGACACTGCTACATCGATGTTCATAGCAGCACAATTCACAATAGCTAGACTGTGGAACCAACCTAGATGCCCTTCAATGGATGAATGGATAAAAAAAATGTGGCATTTATACACAATGGAGTATTACTCTGCATTAAAAAATGACAAAATCATAGAATTTACAGGGAAATGGATGGCATTAGAGCAGATTATGCTAAGTGAAGCTAGCCAATCCCTAAAAAACAAATGCCAAATGTCTTCTTTGATATAAGGAGAGTAGCTAAGAACAGAGTAGCGTCGAAGAGCATGAGAAGAAGATTAACATTAAACAGGGATGAGAGGTGGGAGGGAAAGGGAGAGAGAAGGGAAAATGCATGGAAATGGAAGGAGACCCTCAGAGTTATACAAAAGTACATACAAGAGGAAGTGAGGGGAAGGGGAAAAATAATACAAGGGAGACAAACGAATGTCAGTAGAGGGGGCAGAGAGAGAAGAGGGGAGGGGAGGGGAGGGGAGGGGGGATAGTAGAGGATAGGAAAGGCAGCAGAATACAAGAGACACTAGTATGGCAATATGTAAATCAATGGATGTGTAACTGATGTGATTCTGCAATCTGTATATGGGGTAAAAATGGGAGCTCATAACCCACTTGAATCAAATTGTGAAATATGATATATCTAGAACTATGTAATGTTTTGAACAGCCAACAATAAAAAATTTAAAAAAATAAAAATAAAAAATAAATAAATAAATAAAATTAAAAAAAAAAGATTTATGTATTTTCAACTGCACTTTCTTGATGGATATAACTGATTTAGAGAAATGCTATTTTATGTTGAATGTATTTTTATTCATCCATCTTCTTTGCTTTTTTATTTTTCTCAGCCTAATACTCTGGGGCTAATGAACAAGATGAGTGAAATGGGCATCTTTGTCCTAGCATTTATCTCCATCTTCTTCCTGACTTTTCTGGGTATCATTCTAAAGTTTAGTCATTTAATATAATTTTTCTGTGGAATTTTCATGGATGCCCATACCAACATAAGAAAGTTCATACATATTAGTAGTCATCTCATATTTTATCCATTTTGATTTTTCCTAAATGTGAAATGTGTCTCATACTCCTTTAAATATTCAAAGACCAGTCTTTTTCCCAATCAGTCAATTGCAAAAACATGTGAGAGCTACTAGCAATAGAGAATGAAAGAGGGAAAAAGAATATTTCATACTCTAGCTTATTGTTATGGAGCAGGCCTTTGTCCACATGTATATGATTCTTCTTAGCTAAAAGTAAGGCTTCTACCTACTGCTGAAATGTCTCTATCACAATATTCTGCTTGTTTCTTCCCTCTCTTAACATTGTCAACAACCTAACTCCTCATTAGGACTGTTCCCTATTGAGAATTCAAGTCAAGGAAGCCCTACAGCCTGAAAAGTATTCACACTAGCTGAGACTTAGATTAAAAACCATTCCCAAGTTCATACATGCCACCAATACCACAAATGACCTACCTAAAGACAAACAGACTACTCCAAACCATGTGATAATGATGACAAAAGACATCAAGATTATTCCAGCTGTTTTCAAGGGTTCAAAGTAGTACATAATGTATACAATGAAGATTTCATTTAAAACCTGTAGAACATGAAGCAGCCTACAGGTCACTACAACTCTTGTATCTTGGCAGTCATCTCAGGGAATGAAAGAACAACATTTCCAAAAGGCAGCCAGGCAGCCATCAAAAATTTTAGATTTCAGATTCAAAAGGTACTTATTTATGAATAAGTATTAAATATGTACTGCATCATTTTGAGTTTATAGTTTCACAGATGACTGCATGTTCAAGATTAAGAATCAGTTCTTATTTCTTTCATAGTTCATAATTACATCATACAATTACCATGACCTCATTTCTCTACAGCTATAAAAGTTTAAAACAAAAAATAAAACCAGCCTGGCACAGTAGCACACACCTGTGATCCCAGCCACTTGGGAGGCTATGGCAGGAGGATCACAAGCTCAAAGCCAGCCTCAGAACTTATCAAGACCCTTAGCAATTCAGCAAGACCCCATCTCTAAATATGATAAAAGGGGCTGGGGAGGGGTTGGGCTAGGGCTCAGCAGTAGCTCACTAGCCTGGCATGTGTGAGGCACTGGGTTCGATTCTCAGCACCGCATATAAATACATAAAATAAAGGTCTATCAAAGAACTAAAAAAACGGGGGGGGGGGGGGGGGCCTGGGGATGTGGCTCAGTGGTGAAGTGCCTCTGGATTCAATCCTAGTACCAAAATAAATAAATAATTTTTTTTAAAAAAATAGACCCAGTAGATCTTGTCTTTATGATTTTTAGTAAGATGTAAAATTTCAAGCAAAATTGAGAGAAATACCTCATTAAGACTCCTGGGTAATATTCAACTTAATATTGGTGAACCTGGTTGCCCAGGTATAATCACCAAGGTTCTGAATTTATTCAGAAATGGTATAACAAGTTGACAAGAATTGTTAGTAATTTTGAGTTATACTGACTATAATCAAACTTGAAAGATAAATAAAAGGGAGCTAAATAATCACAGCTGCTACTCTTTTATGAAAATGTTAAACATATTAACACTAAAAATAACCAGGAAAATCCTTCACCATAGGAGAAAAGAATATTCAAGATTTATAAATACTAGTTCATGTATGATGAATGGCCATGTTCAACAGAAATAAAATACAACCTACACAAATATGAGCAATATTTTCAACTGGGAGCACACATATGAATTTTTCTAGCAAGCACAGGAAAAAAAAGTTACAAGCATATGATATTAAATACAACAATTTACTTGACCTAATATAGCAAAACATGTTATCTCAACATGCAATCAACATAAAAATTATTGAAATCACTTTTTTGTAATGAGTTTTAGAAATCCTATGTATATCTTACAGCATATCTTAATTCAGACTATCTGTTTCAAAATCCACTTGTGGCTATTGGCTACCATGTTGGATGGTACAAGTCTAAACTATCAGAATAGAAATTCTGCCTCAAGTCATAAGGATGAACAACATGTTCTGCATACTATAAGTATGAATAGGTGAATGAGCAGAGTGAACAAATTAATACAAAATTCTGAAACAACAAAAAAGTACAACATAAGCATAGAAATGAAAAAATCCATCATCAAACAAAAAGATCAATGTGGAGTTCTTCACAACAAGCATCTCTGGCCTGCTATGTTATTACCATAGTTTGTAAGACATAGGAAGAGAACTATAAGAATGAGCCTTTTGCTGTGGTAAAAGGCCTCAAGTCAAGGCCAGAAAAGCCTGTGACATATAACAATGCCTCATTAATCTTAAGTACCATTTTTCTATCAATGGGATAAACTTGAAGAATCTAATTCACTAGAACGCACCACTGTCCACAGAACAGAAGCACAAAGGCTGCCCCCCAAAGCCCAGAATGGTGCAAGACTTCCAGCTGACAAAACAGTCTGCCCAGAACTTGATTTGCCAGCAGAGCAAAGAAAATGGGAAGAAAAAAAAAAAAGGAAGGGGGGGAGGGGAACATCTAACATACTTCTGCCTTGTTATTTCTACTCCCCACGATGATAAAACCTTTGTGAGCAGGCAAGGGAGTTGAGAAGAGAGAACTCAATCTTTGCAGTTCAGGCTGCTTCACATTTTTCAGAAATTACTACATGTTCAAACAATGGGATATTTGTCAAAGTACAACTTGATCACCAGAATTCATCTGTTTTTCATAACCACATTTGACCTAAACTGTGCTGACTAAACAAGGTACCCTGTGTTTCACAGTCTGGAAAATGTGGCTCCCAACATCATTTTTAGACTGCACTAAAATCTCTGGCCCCTAGACTACAGCCTCTTGGTAACTAAGTGCATTCAGATTAGGCCAAGGATGATTCTGCTAGTTTCCCTTGTTACATCAATCACAGATTTTTGTTTTCTACTCATATACCACTTAAATTCCCTCTCTCCCTCCCCCACTCCTCTCTCTCATAGGAATCAATCAAGAGAGTCTCAAGGAGCCTCAAATTTTAAAATATTTTTCTTTCTGTATGGCTATGTACATATACAAAAAAAATTCATGTATAAACATATATACCCTTTTAATCTTTTATTTGGAAATAATTTCAACTTATATAAAAATTATAATTGTGCCCAAAAAACCCATGTACTCTTCACCTAGATTAACATATTTTGCCCTGTTTTATCATTTACTTTGTGTAAATCATTTCCTAAATACAGTTGTTCTTCAGTATCCACAGAGGATTGATTCCAAGACCACTGGTGAATACCAAACTCCATGGATACTCAAGTTCTTCATACAAACTGACACAGCATTTGTATATGATCTCTGCGGATCCTCCCATATACTTTAAATTATTACTAGATTAATTATAATATCTAATATGGTATGAGTTCTTGTTTTAATGTGTTATTTAGAGAATAATGACAAGGAAAAAAAATCTGTATAAATTCAGTACAGATGCAATTTCTATTTGGGATGGGGGAAATGTTGTTCTGGGGATTGAACCAAGGGTCACTCTACCACTGATCTATATCCTAAGCCCTTTTTACTTTTTATTTTGAGGCAGAGTCTCACTAAGTTTCCCAGGCTACTCCTTGAACTTGAGAGATCCTCCTGCCTCAGCCTCCCAAGTAGCTGTGCCACCACACCCAGGTATGTATGCATATATACATACACACATACATATACATACACACATACATATACATACATATATAAATATATATACATGCATGTGTATACATATTTATATGTATACACATGCATGTATATATAATGGAGATATATATATCTCCATTATATATACATACATTTTACATACACACACACACAAACACACACACGTATATCCATTGTTGATTGAATCCATAGATATAGAATCTACAGATAGAGGACCAACTCTACATATATTTTGAAACTATTTAAAAGTATTGTACACACATCAGATCTTCTTATTCCTAAACACTTAATTTTGCATTTCTTGAGAAAAAGAATAGTGTCTTGTATAACCACATGATATGTGGCTAATTTCAGAAAATTTAACATTTTCTTAAATTATTGGCTATATTCCAATATTATCAATGCACCAAAAACATGTCCTTTGTAGCATCTTTTTCCTGGAGTAGAGGATTCAATCTAGAACAGAGGTCAGCAAACCATGGCCAGACCTTTCCCATTACCTGTTGTGTAAATAGTTTTATGAAAATATAGCCATTCTTATTTGCATCTTGTATCTGGGTGCTCTTGAGTTATAACAGTAAAACTGAGTGGTGGTAACACAGACACAGACACAGAAGTCTAAAATATTTACTATCAGAAACTTTACCAAAAAGGTTTGTGAAATGATGTTCTAGGATAAGTTATTGCATTTAATTGTCATGTCTCTTTAGCTTCCTAAGTAGTTCCTTTATTTTTTAGGACTAATAATTTTGAAAAACACATTTTTTTCTTATTTAATATCAATTTCCCAATTTGGAGAGTTCTATGATGTTCCCTCATAAATTAGATTCCAGTGATGCACTCCAGATGGAATAGTACTACAGAAGCACTATCCTTTTCAGAGCATTTCATTCAGAGGCACGCCATGTTTACTTAATCCTCAATTTGTGATGTTAACTTTTACTCCAGTGAGAGTGGTATCCAAAGACCATTTTTTAAGACTTTTTGGGGGGCAGGAGGTTGGGGCGGAAAAATTGCTATGTTGGCCAAGATAGAGGATAGCCTCCAATTCATGATCCTCCTGCCTCAATCTCCCAAGTAGCTGGGATTAGGAGCAGGCACCACCATGCCCAGTTCAAAACTTCATTTTTTTAGAGCAGTTTTTGATTTACAGCAAATTTCAGAAGACATAAAGATTTTCCAAATGCCCCTTATCCCCATAACACAGAACCTCCCCCAACAAACATCCCCCACCAAATACTATTTTATCTTTTTATTAATAAGCAATCTTTAAGAGACACTTAAAAACCACACAAGTATCCTAGTCCTTACTAAATTGTCCTCTCTAGATTTAGTATCAATCTATCCTGCCTGAATTTTCTTTATTGTAATGACTACAAAAATGATACTATGGTTTCACCTATAAACAATTAGCAGGTCAGTTTCATGATGCTAGCAGAAGGCACAAGACCTCCAGATCAGAGACAAGGGGCTTTATTAATCATATTAAAAGCAGTAGCTAGAATACTTGAACAAATTCCAAGTCCCAGTTTTCACAGGGTGATGTGAAGAATTCAGGTGATACTGTGTACAAACAATAGCTGCACTGAAAGTGAGGAACCCTGGACATAGGGAACCCAAATCCCTTCATTCCACAGAAAAACTATATTTCTCAAGGCTGTTAGCACATCTGCTTTTTCTCAGGTAGGAGACATTATCCCACTTTCCAAAACTGCTTGCTATTGCAAACACCCATGAAAAGATGGTCTTCAACAAACACAGTAGTAGGCAGAAACTCACATTCACACAAAAAAGGAAAGTGATCAGTGATTTACTTCTCTCAGGAAATAAAACCCAGTCCTTTTCCCTGAAATAACTGTGAGCATTAAGTGCCTCTCCAAGCCACCGCCCCCCCATCCCAGCATGACTGTGGACAACCAGAGCAAAAATATTTGACAGACATTGTCACATAACAACTGAGAGTACAGAATTGTTAAAGAATGTACTAAAGGCAACTCTTACAGAGAAAAGACTTTTTAAAAGGTAGCTTAAAAAAAAAATAGGATGATTTCCCAACCCCTATTCCCAACAACTGTTGACAGGCAGCCAGATCCAGTCCCTGACCAGCAGTAGTGGAAGGAAAACCATAGCTAAGTTTACAAAGTTCATAATTTATTCCTTTGCTTAATAAATGAAGTAAAACTTGTAAAGTGCTTAACCTCGGAAATTTTGCTGCTATGATGATGATGATGATGATAAAGATGATGAAGAAAAGTACAGAAGACAGAAAATTTATATCTAGTCTTTTAGTTCTAATTTCATTATTTACCATTCATCTGATTTTAGGTCAGTAACTTAGCTGCTGTAGGCCTCTTCTGCAAAAAAGAGATGGCTAAAAGAAAAGGCATACAAAAAAAAACGTTTCGTCTCCTAACATTTGTTGTGGATTGTTGAACTGTAGGTTAAAACTTTTATAACTATAACATGAAATGAGATGAGCTGGGGGAGATAGTATACAGGTTTTCTTGCATTATTTCTTTTGTCTGTGTATCTACTCTCTATATATACTAGTCTGCCTGGTTCTTTGTTCCTTCCTTACTGCATTTTTAAAAGGTCCTTTCAATAATAGGTATTTGGAGATTGGGGAATGAGTAGAGAATTTGCCGGTTAGAAGAAGAATTATTTCTTTACCTCTAGATTGTGGCTAGGAATCTGAAAAAGTAGAAAAATCATCACAGTCCCAAACAACTTTTTAGGCTTCTGCAATTTAAAATAAATCCATTCTCTCCATAGACTGAAAAACAAATACTTCACTCCACCTGCTATTATCAACCCATAAATAAACATGATCTTCGGCTATGGCATTTGCTTCTGGTAAAAATCATTTTGGCATATGGCACTTACATAACTATCTGGATGACCAAATTCACCCATAAAACAAAAGAAAACTCCTTTTCTCTCCTATTGGATCATCTGTTGCTTAAATCACCAGGCTTTGGCTCAGGTTACTTACCCCCTGCCACATGATATTGAAGACTACAGGGACAATGTACTAAAAAGCTATCCAAGATGAAAGCATCTTAGGTAGACCAGATAATACTGAAAATTTTTAAGTTTAAAAATAAATAAGCAGACTTGGCAGTTACAACCAAAATAGGTTGCAGGAAGAAAAATACGGAAGAAAATGTGTCAGATCTGACCAGATATCTAAGATGAGGGTGAGAGTGTTACAAGCCCAAATCCAGATATCTGGTAATGGGAGAAAACTGGCATAACTATGAAGACTTGTCAAAAGGAAAAAAAAAAGAAGAAAGAAAGAAAGTGAGAACAATGTTTCTGAGCAATAGCATAAGTATAGAGCCCACAGGATGTGTCTGTGAGCAGGTAGGAGGGAGAGAAAAGAGGTAAAGTGACACCCAGGACACAATATAGAATACTATTCAGACAATGTTAAGAAATTTACTTTATTCTGAGTAAGAAACTACAGTGAGAAACTACAGATTTTAAGCATAGTCTTGATAAGATTAAAATTGTATTTATTGCTGAGTGTTTTATGGAAAATGAATTGTTTCTTGTTTACTTTGTCAACAGAAGTCATCATATTATTGTGATGTCTAAAGCTGTTTCAGGGAGATTATTGTTTAAAAAATAAAAACAAGTAAGCACACTTGAGAACTTTGATTATCTCAAAGTTAACATTTGGAAAACAAATGCATGCATGTCTAGAAAAGTGTTTGAAAACAATTCATTCTACCTTTCTTTCTTACTTTCTTTCTTTCTTTTTTCCTCCCCTACCCCCCAACCCCCACTTGTTACATTCAAGGCTAAATGATATGTATGCCCATGGGTAATAAGGTCACCAGGTTAAAAGAGCAATATGACAATTATAAGAAGTTAGATTACAGCTACTATAAACCAGGGCCCATTAGCCTATACTGCAGGAAAGTTATCACTATAAATGGCTTTTCCTGTGTCCTTATCAATGCAGTGCACAAAGTATCTCACCCTCAGCCTTCTCTCTATGATCTATGTAGTGTTTGCCTATCTAACCCCACCAGGCACTGGTGGGTCAGAGAAGTGAGGAGACAGTGAGATATGGCAGGAGAGTGATGAGACAACCTGTTAAGTGTCAGTAATCAACTAGGAGTTACCAAATATGTCAGGGCAAAACTTTCCACATTTGTGAGTGTGTATGTGTGCATGCACGTGTGTGTGTGTGTGTGTATGTGTGTAAAGAAAAGACTTAAAATACATTATTATTGCTCAAAAGTACTCAAGATCTGGAAGCAAATCAGAAAGCTCTGGCTCTGCTAAATATAAGCTGTTTCCCGAAGTGCAACTTGCATTTCTCTTAGATACAGTGAGAAACAGATGAATATTTTGAGAGGGGAAAATGAAGTCCATTTAAAATGGAAATACTACAATTGTAAAAAGGATAAAGAAGAATAGTGTCTAAATACCAACTTGAGAAATATTGAAGTCATCTAAAACTCTTAAAAATAAATTTCAAGTATATAAACATCCGTAAGCCAATGCAATTCCAAAACATTTGCAAATGGTGCCTACTTATTTCAAATTTCTGTTCTCAAAAAACCTTTTCCATTAAAAGTTTAATATTCTTTTTTATTTCCCAAAGAAAATTTGTGTTTTTCAAATAAACATGATGGTTTTTTTTTTTTTAAATCTTCTTCAGGTCTCACAAAGCAGCTTCTCTTTTGATCCATTAAATTATAAACTTTTAGAAGAGAAGGTGTCCTTTGTATTTTCCAGTATATTATTACATGCTGGCTTTAGAAAAGTTCAATTTTTTTTTTTTTTTTGGTAGATCTTCTCAGAATACACTAACATGTGCTGCAAAATGCTCAAGCAGTATAGTACCTGAAGTTTCAATGACATCTGAAACAGGGGACCTCTTCTTTTTTATTTCATTATTTTTTAACAGGTCAATTAATGAGATTAGTGTTCTCTACAAATACATCTCCAGAAACAACTGTAATTTCAATTATTAAGCTATATGCCTCTAGCAATGCTGGAGTTCTAGATTTACAATTTACAATTTCTCATCACTGGCAAAATAAAGTATTTCCCCTTCTGTGTAACAGCGTCTCTGGAAATATCAACTAAGAAAAACATTTATTCACAAACTCCTAGCACCCAGAATTTTATACACAGGCATTTCTCATTAGCCTTAATTTCTAGCATAGGAACAGTAAATGATCTTGCTTGCATTTGACCAAACCAATATTTATATGTTTACTGAAGTATCTTTTATGAAAAACTGAAAGTTCAAATAATGCATTTTTACCACAGTTATGCACAATAAATACAAATCAACAGTTTCAACATATAAAATAGAATCGGGATAGTTCTTTTTAAATATTATGGAAATGCTATAAATTTTAATGAAAACTAAAAAGAAATCAGTTATAGCTCTATTTGTTTATTAGCATTCAGGTCAGGAGTTGGTGAGGAGCATTGGTAAAAACAATGTGAGGCTGATTTGCATCTTTTTTCATTTGCCAATCAACTGTCTTAATATCAAGATATAGCAGAAATGTTGAACCAATTTTATAGTGTCCATTAAAATATAATCCATATATTTTCAGAAATACAGTGAAATCCTTCAAATCTGCTTTAAGTCTGTTTAAACTCTTGTAGCCAACTTTTTAAGTAGCAACAATGCCTTTTGATAAAAATGCAAAAATAAGAACACTAAAATCTTCACATTGGTACCAACAAAGGCACTATTTCACAGTGTGATTCGGAGTGAGAAAGACCAGTCTCTACCCAACAAAGTGTTTTTCCTATATCTACCACATAGGTCACTTATTTAATGTAGTCAAATCTATGAAGCACTATGAAACTGAATAGCTGTATTACAAAAAATCCAATCTGATGATATTACAAATATATATATATAAATAACACCCTTCAATTACCACCATTTAACCACCATTTTAAAAAATCATGAAGTAACCTTGGGAATGCTGAAACAAATCTTTTTTTTTTTTTTCAATTAAAAACTTTAGTAATGTCTTAGACTCTTCAATTACTTATTTCCCAGTGCTTTAATATAATAGTCAATTGCTACCAAAGCTCTTTAAGCTTAAAACCTTCAAAAAAACAATGTCACTTACTCTTCAGATCCTTTCCTTACTATTATCTGTAACTACCATGACCATGGTTTTTGTAGACCATACCAGACAATACCACTAGAAATTCTCAGATAGAAAGTGAGAAAAACACGTTTCAGGAAGATTCTTTCCCACCCTACTCCATCCCACCCTCTGCTGCTACTATGAAGAGATTGTGGGTAAATTCTAGCTCTGACGCTGAGTTGCTTCTCTTAGTAAGAATCAAGTTCCAAAAAAAGAGATATTCTGAAAAGCAAATAAAAGTAAAATATTCTGAAACTTAACCAATTAGTTCTGTCAGGAAAATCAATTAGTAATCAAGAGTTCTCATAATTACTTCTAAATCTCTGCTCTGGTCCTTCTAAGTAAAAGAATTCAGGAAACAAAATAATTAGTCTAGCTGTGGAGGCTAACTTATTCCTAACAAAAAAAAAAGATTATCACTTTTGCCCTACATAATGGCTGTCCAGAGAACAAAAATTTATGACAAAAATAAGGTCACTCTGAAATACACATTTACGTTTAGATTTTGACAAGGTTTCCAAATCTAAGAAAAAGACAAGATGGTAGGAAGTTGTTAAGAGGCTTTTAACATGAGGTATTCAAATGCAATTGGGGCTGTGTGGCCATTCTCAGTAGACACCTAAAACCTGACTTCTTTTTAGATGAGGGATTCTTTCTGGGTCTATGGGGTGTGTGGCCATTCTCAGTAGACACCTAAAACCTGACTTCTTTTTAGATGAGGGATTCTTTCTGGGTCTATGCATAAGATTTAGGGAGTTGAGGATACTTGTGAAATTCCAATTAAAACATTACATGCACATATGTACATTTTGTCTGGATAAATGATTCCCAGTTTTCATCAAATTCTCCAAAGTCCCTTGCCTAAGAAAGTTTAAGAAAAATAATGCACATCATAGACTGTTGGTAATAATGAATTCACAGCACAACATTCTGCATTCCCTTATATCTTAGACTCTCTTATTGTTGCCTTTAGAGACTGGAGGAATATTAGATATAACTGAGGTTCTTATGATTCATGTAATACTAGGGCGTTGCTGCTTCCCCAAAAAGAATTGCTATGTTGTAATTGCTATGCCTGAACCCAAGATGTCAGAAATCTTTAAACTTTTGATGACTGTACAACACATATGCAGAAAAGTATATAAATCAAAGGTGTATGTTTTCTCTACATTTTTTTATGTAGAAATCAAAATTGTTAATGAGCAGATGATATTAGATTGCTGGTGACCCAGATATCCAAAGAAGAAAAGATCACAAATGAGACCCATATACCAGGAGAATGGTTATATTTATAGGTTTACTCCTCTGGTCCCTCTTAATGATATCCAACCTGTTTGCTAAGGGGTATACATGAAACAGTGAGAAAGCAGTGAACTTGGAGAAGATTCAGAGAATAAAAAGAGCTTCAGCAAGAGCAAATTTTTATCCAAACTGAGCTGGGTTTGAGGCTTGGAGCCCATAAACATGGCAGATAACACTGGGTCAACTGAGTTTTTGAAAATCTGTAAGACAGACTGATTTCTGTCTTCATTAGATGCCCATCTATCTTTTTAACTAACTCTATACTGTGTACAAGAACCTCAGATCATTATTATTATTGATTATTTCTTTAACAGTAAATTTTTTAATTTATGATTTTTCTCTTTAAAAAATATTTTTCTTTAATGACCATAATATTTTTATACTCTGCTACTTACCTGTCCATCTCTAAACTGTATGTGAAGATTTAAGCCAGATAAATTGTTCAAAACAATTCCATAAAATACACCTACCTCTGCCCTGCACACTTCCATTGCATTATTATATCAAGGACCAAGTCACCATTAACCAGTATCTGACCCTTGTTCACTTTTTCCCTCCCCCCCACCCACCAAAGTTTGCCCTTCCTGCCAAAGTTCAGCACTTCCTAGAAAAGTCTCACTGCCTGTTTGATATTGTACTTCACTTTAGTCACCAAAGGAAGAATTTACAGGTGCTTGTCCCCATCTATAAGACCATGACCGAAATCTGACCTCCTGTTACAATACGTGAACTCCTGCCCTACTGATAAGGCTGGCAGATATAAGTAGGATTTTTCAAATAATCCTTTGGGAATTTATAAGCAGCACAGCCATAAAAGGGGGGGTGAATGGAAGGTCGGTTTCACTAAAAATAATAAATATTGCGATGTTTATTCAAAGTGTGCCTTGTTATCCTCCAGGCCAAAAGTTCAGATAAACACTATTGTAAATGACAAAATATTAGAACTTTTTGTTACTTATGTTATGATCCTTCCGTTGGACACCAATAGAACTGTTTTCCCTCGTGTAAGTCCCTGCCCTGATATTGTATAAGCCTGCCTGAGACTAGAAGACTGAATTCATCTGTAGGTCAAAAGGAGAGTGGTTATCTTTCAAAATCAAAAACAAACATTTATTGAGTATTATATACCACTAAGTGCTAAGGGCTGGGGGCTTGAAAAAATAAAATGAATAAATATTATACCTGCCCTAAAAGAGCTTACAATCTACTGAAGAAAAGGCACATTTAGAAGATGATGATACAATACAGTTAGCACTGATACAAATATGTGCTGGGTCCTAGTATAAGAGTGAAGGAGGAGGTCCAATGAGTTCACCTGGGACATCAGGGAAAACTCCTGGAGGACACAAGGATATAAAATAAGAATCAGTAAAATAAAAAGAAATGGGAACATTAATTCAAGCAGAACACTTGGCATAAGGAAAGGATGAAAGGCATAAAACAGCATCCTATATTGAAAGAACCAGAAACATTCCAGGATATGAAGTCAAGGTGGTAAGCAAGAAGAAATATGGAAGACCTTCTATACCCTACATTTTCTTCCATATTTCTATAGTTTACTCTACAGAAGACCAATTGGAGAATTTTAAGCACATATGTTAGATTTGTATGTTAGATTACTAGGACCCTGGTGAGAACTGAGTTAAGGGTTTAAGATTGAGAGTAGGAAGATGAGTTAAGGATACTGAACTAGGGCTATATTTTGGGGGTAGGGATGATGTGAAAAAATTAAACTAGATTCAGGAGGTCACATTTGCAAACTTTGGAGATTTGGATACGGCACCGATAAAAAATATGAGATTAAGTTTCTGGCTGGTGACTAGATACATGATGCTATTCCTACCTGAGACCACTGAAAACTCAGGAGAAGCAGAATGGGTGAGGGTGGGGGCAAGAGATAAAAAGAGTTTCTTTTGAAACATACAGAGATAGCCTGTATAATCTCCAAAGGATTAGGTTCAATATACGGTTTTGATTTGTTTTGTTTTTTGGTTAATTCTGGTCTGGGGATCAAACCCAGGGCCTTGTGCATGCTAAGCACATGCTCTACCACTGAGCTACACCCCCTGCCCCAGTAGATGATTATATACACATGTTTCAATCTCAAGGGAAAGTCAAAGAGTGAAAATACAGGTTTGAAAGTTATTAGACTTTCAGCTCAGCACAGTGGCAAATACCTGTAATCCTAGAGACTCAGGAGGCTGAGGCAGGACAATAGCAAATTTGAGGCCAGTCTGAGCACTTAACAAGACCCTGTCCCAAAATAAAATAAATAAACAAAAAGTACTGGGGGTGTAGCTCAGTGATAGAATGCCCCTGGGTTCAACACCAGTACCAAAAAAGAAAGTTATCAAATACTGCAAACCATGAGAGTAGATTATATCTTTTAGGAAAGGCAAGAAACAAAGAAGAGAAGTGAAGCAAGGGTAGAACCCTGGGAACAGCGAGGGACGCAAAGAAGAAACAGAGCCCACAAAGAACAAAACAGGCACCAACTATCAGAAAGAAAAACAGTATAAAGGAAGACAATGGGATTATGAGTTAAAAGGCAAAAATGACCAACAACGTCAAAATCAGAAGGTCCAGTAAGATACAGAAGCAAGGCAGGGAAGAAAAACACACTAGACTGATGAAAAACTGAATTGTGAAGCAGAGTCAAGTGTTGGAACAGAAAGGAATGAGGAAATAAGGTTTATTTTCTTCTTAGTCCCCCTATCTCAATAGACTCAAATCATCTTTCTTAAGGCCTAACATTAACTATGTTATAAAATTTTAAAAAAATGATAGTATTTATATTACTAACCCACTTTTAAAATATCTTTGTTGTTAATATTATGAGGAGCTACAATTTACCATGCAGTAAAGCAAATTAATGACTTGAGAATGAGGAAGCAAATACAGAGAAAAACAAAGCACAGTCCCCAAAACACACTGAAGCCAGCACTGTAAGTGACACATGATCTGGCCTTTCCTTTAGTAAAGTGGTATTGGAGATTTTATTCAAAGTCCCGACAGGTCTGGTACAGCAACATTTAAAATATTAACATACATTCCAAAAACCAGAGCTAAGTTCCAGCCACTCGCTGCACCTTTTCTAAACTACAGAACACTATGAAGGGACCTGTTTCTGCCATGCAAACAATGCCTTATAAATTATAGAAAATTTACGAATATCAAATATTTCAACAGTATAGAACACTAATGTGTAATTGTAGTTGCAGATGGACATCATGCCTTTATTTTATTTATTTAATTTTTGTGCAGTGCTAAGGATCGAACCCAGTGCCTCACACATGCTAGGCAAGCATTCTGCCCCTGAGCTACAGATCCAGCCTCTAGAATTTACTTTTAAATGGACAGTTTAAGGTCCTCCTCCAGGAAGAACTTCATCATTTCTAAAGAATTACCAATATGCCCTCACTCCCACATAGATTAGAACTTCATAGTTACTGTTCAATTAAGAATGTATACATTTTTGGGGCTGGGGATGTGGCTCAAGTGGTAGCGCGCTCGCATGGTATGCGTGCGGCCCAGGTTCGATCCTCAGCACCACATACAAACAAAACAAGACAAAGATGTTGTGTCCGCCGATAACTAAAAATAAAATATTAAAATTTAAAAAAAAAATGTATACATTTTTTACAATTATAAAATTTGCATGTCAAAGACAGAGACCAGAACTCCTATGCATACTTTTCAAAATACCAGTACTGTATCTAACCACCAGTATCTGAGATAACACACCTCTCACCAGACAGCTATCATTTATTAAATGCCAATTATTTTCAAAAGGCTGAGTTAGGCACTATTCATTGAATGTTTATAACTGTACTAAGCAAGTAATTATTATCCCATTTCATAATTGAAAAAGCTAGGATACTATAACACCATATACAACCAGATTTCTAACTTAATATTCCAATACATCCATGAATCACTTTAGAATTCTCATTTGAGGCAAATGTTATATTTTCATATTATAAAATCTTAATAAAGCTTATAAAAACTAGCACACAAAAGTGATGAGATATGGTGCTACTATATTAGTCATTCAAAGAATGTAACTTCTCTCCTAGTATATTGAAATCATTTGAAGCATAAGTACTTCATTTATTTATACATCCTTGTCTCTCCAAATCCACTTCATGCTGAGGAAAAAATTGAGTGAATTGAAAATCAAAATGAATAATAATACTTGAGACTGGAAAAAATAAATGGCAAATATTATAAGTAATATCATGGAAATATTTTGTGACCTTGGGACAGACAGAATTTTTTTAACACAATTCAAAAACTATAAACCAAAATTGGGCTAAAATTGATGGAGTAGATTACATCAAAACTACCAATTCTGTTTCATGAAAAAAACATAAATTTAGGATCTGACAACAAATTGGAAAAACAAATATTTTCAACATCCTAAACTGTCAATATTTACAAATTTCTCTTTTGGAAAAAGGAAATAAAGACAATAAGCTCAATATAAACACAAAGTAAGCGTTAAAAATAGGAAATAAATGATAAGTAATTCTATAAAGTAAAGCACAATTTTTACCAGTAGTAAAATAAATGCAAATTAAAACAGATTTCATTCAATATCAGGTTACCAAAAAATTACAAATTAAGTATTCTACCTTATGATTCAACAATTCTGTTCCTAGGTATAGAAACCATAAAAACTCACATGAACCCATCAGGGAGAACTATCTGCCACAGCAAATTGCTAGAGGCAATTTAAGTGTTAATGACTAAAGTAATAAATAATAAAATCACAGCAAATGCAAACCCTCAATTAACTATCATGCATTAGTAGAAGGAAATGAGCCAGATTTGTAAATTCTAATAAGGATAGATATTTAAAATAGTGCTGAACCAAAAATACAGGAAACAAAACAAGAGCCGCAGCCTAACACCATTTGAGTAAATTAAAAACATATACATATAGAAAAATCATCATACTTGGGCCTGGGGTTATGGCTCAGCAGTAGAGAGCTCGCCTAGCACATGTGAGGCCCTGGGTTTGATCCTCAGCACCACATAAAAAATAAATAAATAAAATAAAGGTATTATGTCCAACTACAACTAAAATATAAATATAAAAAAATCACCATACTCTTTTCAAGGACACATATACACATTCATGACCATTAGACATGTAAGAGAAGGCTGGGGTTGTGGCTCAGTGGTAGAGTACTTGCCTCACATGTGTAAGGCACTGGGTTCGATTCTCAGCACCACATATAAATAAAAGATTAAAATAAAGGTCCATCAACAACTTAAATGTTTTTAAAAAACACATAGGAGTCAGCATACATGGAAAAGAGACAAGGAGGTTTGTTGATAGGGAATGAATGAGAAAAACCTAATAAACTAAAATACAAAAGATAGTGTTGTATAAAATAATAATAATGTGCCATAACCTAAGATACATGTGATTTATATGATTCTCTATATGTGAGATTAAAAATAAATTGTGGACTTATTTTAAATGCCTTGATACAATTCAGTTTACACCTGGCTTCATCTTCATTCATAAGGAATGACAGATGATAAGAGAGAGAGAGAGAATGGAGAGGGAGAAGACAGTGAGGGGAAGAGATTGGAGGAAGAAACAGTGGGAGGGGAAGGGCTAGAAGCCAGTAGGTCTTTTCTTAAACCAATGGAGACTACCACAAAATACTTCAGGCCATTAACATCCATAGATCAGTGTCCTAGAAGGACTGGAGTGATGACTAAGTGATGCTAAATTATATATATATATATGAAGGAAGAAAACAGACTGAGCAGTAAGACATACTTGAACATGTGAAAAACAACCTGACACAGGCTTCATACAACTTTGCTATAAAAAAATAACAAGAATGGACTCCTCTCATCAATTTGTCTTTGTTAATGCTACAGTTTAATGTTATTTTGTGTTCATCTGTGTATCTACATGTGGTTATCTCACGAGGATAGAGAAAGGGGTCATTTCTTGGAATTTTATTAAAACCCATATTTCCACTCAGTTTCTTTTTCCCATGTGTTTTTATAAGACAAAAGGAATAAATGTCCTCAGAATAAAAAATGTACATGTAAATAGTTTTCACAAACACTGTTTTAATAGGAGATATGTGTTCTTACTGATGTTTAGCTGAAGTTTTTACTATGGCACTGGCTACATTCCTAGTTATAATCTACCAATTTGAGGATGACTGATAGAAATACCACTATCTATAGCATATTACATAGCAAACATAAAAGATTCAAGAACCAAGAACAGACTGAATTATTTAAAACTCCTTGAACACACTAATTTCTCATTCCATGCTTAATAATAAACAGAAAATTTACCAAAAATGAGAGTTTTAATTCAGTAAATATCTTTATTGGGGCTGTGGCTCAGTGGTAAAGCACTTTCCTAGCACATGTGAGGCACTAGGTTTGATCCTCAGCACCACATAAATATAAATAAATAAAATAAAGGTATCTATCCATCTATAACTAAAGATGTATTTTTAAAAATAATAAAAAATAAATATCTTTATTAGGCAGAGCCAGATAAAGACTCACCAGAACCGAATATATGTGTAGACATCGATAAACAGGAGAGAAGTCCACCAAATCTTGGGCCCCAGGGACCTGCAAACACAAGATTATCATTAAAATATTTTTCAAAAAGAGCTATTAAGAGTAACTATGCATTTTTTATTACTCAAGTGTTTTAAAAAAATCAGCACTAGCTTCTAAGTGTGAATACAAAACAAACAAAAGCTATGCCTCAAAACACCTAGTTCTGTTATTCTAGTTAAGAGATTAATAAACTGTGAAGGTATACACCATGGCTGGGCCAAGCCACAGGATGGATAGCAGAGAAGAGAAACAGATGGCATTGTTATATCCACTGAAGACATACTTCTTGGACCCTAGGACTCTAAAGGGAAAATACAAAAAAATGTGAGAATATGACTCTGATGACTTGACTTTTTTATTCTAAGATACATGGTAGTTTACATTAAAAAACAAAAAAGTTTCACTGGTCAAAAACAAATCTTGCAACACAGGATGAATTAAATGGCCTGCATTCAACTTCAGAAGGGCACAAAAATTAGTAAATAATTAATTCATTGTACAATGAAATACAGAAATATTCTAGGAAAGGAGGGGAGATAATTTTTTTTTAAAAAAAAGGATTATAAATAAAATTGCCAAACGTAGTAATACCAGCAGATTGAATGTGAATAATGTATGTTGATTAAATCTAGACCCTCAGACAATAAAAGAAAAAAAATTAGATGAGAACTGGAGTCAAGTCTCAGTGCCAAAACTAATTTGCTATGTGACTTGACAATGAGTAGGTCACAGTTTACTTTGGCCTAGCTTTCCTCAATTGAAAAGAGAGAGCCATCAGTTGATACATAGGGATTCAATAAGAATAAAAGAAGACGCTGCAAATAAATGTTGAACACACCAAAAAGGAAAAGAAAAATACATGAAGAAGTAATCAAAATAAAGGCCCCACTGATGTTTTTATTGTGGCACTGGCAACTATATGATTCTCAGAACATAAGCAACAGGCTCATCTCAACTGAGTTATGCTGATGCATAATGACAATGTTGGTTTCCTTTATTTCATAAAGTAAACCACATTTCTGTTTGAAGGGCATACCTTCTGTAACCAAGATGCTTTTCTTAATGAAATCTACAAATTCCACAATTCAGTGGCACAGGATTTAGTTTCTTTTCCCTCTCAAACCATCATATCTCTATACTGCTTTGAATCAATGGAACATTCTGTTCATATACTTCACACCCATGATGGCAAAAATTAAATCTCTCCATTTATAAAGTACCTCACTGTGCTATATGCGCTATAAATAAACAAAACAAAATTTTATGTGAATAAGTTTACTTAAAAAGGGCCACCAAGTGATCATTATAGTCCCTCCCTATATGAAATGACCCCAACATTAAACCACCTTTATGGTCACCCCTCCTATTACAAACTGGATATTTGAAGGAAATTTATCTTGCAAAAAAAACCAGAGCCTGTTTTATCTTGCCAAAAAAAACATGGGTTTTAGCCTACCAAAATACTAGAGTCTACAGCTAAGCAAAACATAATCTCAAAAGAAAAACAATCTATTGTTTTTCATGTCTATTGTTTTAACATGTTTTAACATGTTAAAAAATCATATCCACAAAACTACATAAAAATTACACATGCATAGGGAAAAACAACAAAGAAGAAATATATAACATAGGGCTGGGGTTGTAGCTCATTGGTAGAGCACTTGCCTACCACAGTGTGAGGCACTAGGTTTGAACCTCAGCACCACGTAAAAATAAACAAAATAAAGGTATTATGCCATCTACAACTAGAAAATTATAAAAAAAAAACACAAATATATAGCATAAATAAGTTTGATGTGCATAGGAAATAAAATATTTTTCTTTTATTTAGAAATAAGGATTATAAGGAAGTTACTTAATATATATTCACAAAAAAAGTTTAAAGAATTTCATACCTAATTTTTATTAGCAAATTCAATCATAACTTTGTTTTATATGTTCTTCTTCATGCAATTTATTTTGTTTTACTTTATCACAGAGCCGTAGTTTCACTTAAAAGGAAACTGCTTGCAACGATTCCTCAGACAGAGCCTTGCAAAAGTCAGACCCTTCCTTAATAGAATGACCATCCACTCCAAGGAAAAGTTTCCCTAGAAAGTTGCAGCCAATAAGTTAATAGATCCCTTAACAAAGAAAGAGACTTATTACTAAGAGACAAAGATTGGTTTATCTGTACTCCCCCCCCCCAAAAAAAGATGTATCTAGAGAAATGACGAAAGTTTTTTCCATCATCACCAATATTTCCAATCAAACCTAGTCTATGTGAGGTTTTTTGATATCTTTATATCAACTTCCAACTGTTAAATGCTCTGACCTAAGATATCAACTCTATCTCTTAACCTCTGGAATGATCATCAGGCTAAGTTTTTCCCAAGTAAAGGACTGCCTGCTTTGAAAGCAGTACAAAGAAATCTAGGCCAAAAAATGAAGGAGAAAAGCAGGACTTCAGCTCACAATCTTCACCTCTACTCCCCTAGCAGCCTCATATTTAGAAATCATTTTTCCTCTCTGCTCCCCTCTGTGAGAAACCCTAGGAAGGAACACTGTGAGGAACCCAGAAGAGTGCTGTGAGGATGGAGGTATGTAAAGTATGCACTGACTCATGTTGCTTTGAGCTAGATGTGTTTTCTCTGCTTCCACTAATGAAAAAGAATCACTTACATCTACAGAAAGGCAAAAGGAGAAGAACAACACATGCTGTACGTGAAGGAATGCTACACGGTTGCAAGGATAAGAAATGAATTTTCCAGAATGTAAATAAACGGGGGCAGGCAAGAAGATCAGAACAAAAGACAGTTTTTCCTGACTCAGAGCAATAGTTCTGCTTTAAGGTCCACATTCAGCTATTTAAAATGCTAACTCCCAGTCAAAGCTGTCTTCATACTTCTTCCCTACCTTTGCCCCTCCCTCCCCTCAAGTGGCAAAGAATGACTCAAGCAGGTTTGGGTTTCAACAGGGAGGGGTCCAAGGACACTTTCCTAAGCTAACAATGACTGTCTCTAATGGTTTCTGTCTCCTAACAAAAGCCATGACTCCTTCTTTATCTGCTTCATCTAATTTTTCCTTTCCAAAGTAAATAACACAGACCTTGCATTTTACACATGTCCAAATTTGACAAATCATTATCGACTGAGACTATAACTGATAAGAGATAACTTTGTGGTAGGACGTTGTCATTTCCTCTCATAAGGGCTTTCTTTTTGAGATACAGAAACATGATTAAAATAGTTAAACATTTCCTCTGCCTGGCAGTCAGGAACTCAAGAAATTAAGATACTGGGGTCTGTATTTTTCTAGAAGTTCAAATAGATCTAGGAAGATACCAACAACAGTCACAAACAGCACATTCAAGATTATTCTGCTTTTTTAACTAGTTGTTTTCTTTAAGAAGTCACATGAAATAATTTCATCACCAAGGACAGCAGCTGCTTAATTCCCTGTATAGTTTGTGAATGGAGTAGTGCCTTTTGCCTACTCAAACCTCTGAATTTTCAGAAGGATCCAATAGTAAGATTTTATATACTACAAATAAGATCTGTGCCTGGAAGCATGTTATATAATATAGAGAATTTGTATATATTTTTAAATAACATTTATTAATATTTAATAAATAAAGATAAATAATAAGCTATTAAAATTTGGGGGGATTGACTGCACTATCATATCTAGGAGTAGATATCATGGAAGTAACTACTATACTCCTCTATAATTTCATATTCACATATCCAAGAGATGCTGTATCCACTATATGCTAATACAGATGTTAATACAATGACTCTTATGTGATAAATATTAACAGTTTCAGTCAAAGCAGTATTTTCTCATCTTTGCCTATGGAATATTTGCTAAGTAGCATTTAAAAATTGTAAATGTACCAGCTATTACATGAAGAAAGATGACCAAAAACAATCTATAGACAAAAGAATAAACAAGGAAGAAAAAAGTCAATTTATAAATAGGATTACTAAATACACACTGAAAAAACAGCCTCAGGAACTCCTGTAAATGATACTAAAGAAGATACAAAGATTCAGAATAGACATGAGAATATTAGGTGGTCAAGAAGAAAAGAAACATGAACATTTCTGTTTCTGATTAGATTATGAGAATACTTGCAAAACATCAGAATTTGTCTTTCCTGATATCTTTTGCTTCTTCTCTAGTAGAGATCTTAGTTTAAGTAAAAGGAGGCTTCTGAAAATGTAAAGGTAAATGGCTAAGTTCCTCCCATAAAACATAGAGAAATGTTTTTACACATTAAAGTAAAAAGGGAAATTTTTTACTGTGATGTGTTTATTTAATTATAATTAGTCTAAAAACTATTTTACAAATATTTTAAGCAAGCTGTCAAGAAAACAGTGCCATTTGGGAAGTCAAAGAAAATTTGATCTCTTAGTTATATCCTTAGCCCACAGACTTAATCCACTTGTACTTTTATAACAAAATAACATATTCTGGATAGTTTACATACAAATGACATTCCATGGGTTTGGATATGGTTTTTCTCCTCCATAACTCAGGAGGAAATTCAGTCAAAAAGGGAGATTTTGATTATAAAATAAATTATGCCATTCAAATTTTAACAGATACATCCATTTAATATTTTTGTTACCCTCTCCTCCCCACAGAAAAGAATAAGAGTCAGTAGATACTTCTACTATCTTAAAAGACTCACTAGAGAAGGAAGTCTGGGGTGGGGGGTTAGGCATCTGCAGTAATGACCTGATAATGTACTGGCTTCACTGCTAGGTAAGCATAACCTTAGAAAAGGAGAACAGGACAAGAAAGCATTGTTTGGCTCCCTCCACTCAAGAAAAGTAGCAAATGTTCTATTAGAGGTTTGCCTATGCTGCTGATAAAGATAGGGCATGAAAACAGAAATGCATTAGGACACTCTAGCCCTGCTGTTCACACATCTGTCCCAGAAGATGCAGACATACACAAATTCATTCTCTCTCTCTCTCTCTCTCTCACACACACACACACACACACACACACACACACACACACACCATTTCTTTTTCTCTTAAGAACCCTTTAAAGTAGATGGAGCATCCAAAAATTATATGATAGAAGCTTGCAAAGAATTTAAATACGTTTCTCACTAATTATTTGGGCCATTCTTCACTTTGAAAATATTTCTAATTACCACTTTACACAAAACAGTTTCTTGGTATTGGTACATGAATGCAGAGGCTTAGTGCTCATTTCTGAGAATCAGCTGGATCTCAAGTCATTAAAGTATACCAGGCATTTTTCTGTAGGAAGCAAACAACAAATGATTAGTGAAGAGGCATGGCTTTTGCATTCAGAGGATCATTTGTGACTGCCCATATTATGTCTGGAAGCCAGGAAATACCTGGCAAACATTTTTCACCAGGGTGCTTTTCTGAATTACTTTACTTTCAAAAATTTAGAGGAGAAGTGTAGAATTCATATGGACATAAGCTTTCATGGAACTAGACTAAACACAGTAGACATACCAACAAACTAGAAGTCCTATGGCTGTAAGTAACTAGAATTAGCAAAAATATATTTTCTAAGCCTTTGAGCACATAAGAATAACCTGACCAGAGCTCTATCTGAAAACTATGGAATATTGCTTCAGAGCTTCTCACAAATTATTAGGATCCTTAATGACAAATCCCTAAGTAGATTACAAATTTATTTATGCAAGTGTTTGTACTAAGCAGAAGAAAATCGGGGAGAGGGGAAGGGATCCCAACAGTATGTACCAATTTTTTAAAAGTGGGGATTATTTCTTTGTACTGAGGTCCTGCCAAAAAAAAAAAAAAAAAAAAAAAAAACCTATAGCCAAAAATCAAAGGCTTTTCTCTCCAAAGTCTCTACTTAAAGCTGAACCCTGGTAAAATAAAACTTCAAGTGGACTTTATTTAACCAGCAATATGCTAAGAGACTTCAAACTGTTAGGCAAAAAAGCTAATTTAAGACTAAGTATAATATTAAATATAAAAGTTCTGAGAGGAAGAAAAATTAAGGTAAGCAAATTAAGAAGAAACATGTTACAATATACTAGACAAAGAGCTAACATCCCTAATACATAAAGAATTTATAAAAATTTAAAAAGGAAACAAAATCATTAGAAAAACGAGCAAAATACATGAGTAGTTTACCCTCCAATTACATGGGGTGTGTACGTGTGTGTGTATACACAAATGGTCCTTAAGCTTATAACTCGACTTTATCTATAATAATAGGAATATAAATTGAAACTATACAGAGATACAATTTCTCCTTTATGAAATTGGCAAAAATTTAAAAGCTTAAAAATAAATACTCTCTTAAAGAACAAGGAAATTGGTACCCCATACATTGCTGGCATATGGCTAGGGGGAAAAATATAATTCTATGGAGGGGAATTTGACATTATCCAACAAACTATACATTTATCCCTGGACTTAACATTCCTGCTTCTAGGAACCTACCCTGAAGATACATCATTAACTATATGGAAAAATATTCTCAGGTTTGCCTGCATTTTTTTTTATTTAGTGAAGTTTTAAGGTATTTTACATATGGTAAAATTCATGGTTTCTAGTGAATAATTCTGTAGATTCTGACAAATGCATATAGCCCTGTACTCATCATAATCAAGATAAAAAGAAAAAAATTCCAACACCCCCTGAAATTCTTCCATGCCCCTTTGTAGTAAAATTGTTCCCTCATGCCTCACCCTTTGAAAACACTGATCCATTTTCTGCCCCTGGAGTTTTTCCTTTTCAGGAGTGTCCTACAAATAGACTCATACATGCTAGGAATGTAGCTCAGTGGTACAGCACTTGCCTAGCATGTTTGAGAACCTAGGTTCGATCCCATCCCCAACAAGTAAATAAATAAATAGGCTCATGCAGTATGTAGACTTTTGAATTTGGATCCTTTTGTTTGGCATAAGGCATCTGAGATTCATCTGCACTGTTTCATATATCAGTTTTCATTCCTTTTTATTTCAGAGGAATAGTCCAATTAGGGATATGCCAAAGTTCGTTTATGCCTTCATCCACTGAAGGATGTTTGGGTTGTTTGTATTCTGGGCAATGCATGAACAAAGTTGTTGTAAATATTCAGGTTCAGGCTTTTTAGTGAATATATTGATTAAATACCTAGGAGTGGGAGTGTGAGGCCATATGATAAAGGTACATTAACTTTTTAATAAACTTCTAAAACATTATCCATAGTGATTGTACCATTTCACATTTTCCACCAGATATGTCAACTGCTCTATGTCCTTGCCAATACTTGATATTCAGTGTATTTTTTAATTTTTGCTATTTTAATATATGTGCAACTGAAACACTGTTTTATAAGAAAATAGTAGAGATCACTATGTTCATATATAGGTTGGCTGATTAAACTATGCTATAGCCAAACAATGCAGTAGTGGCTAGCAATAAAAATAGAATGAGAGGATTTCTATGGACTGATAAATAATTTTGACTCAGGTGTTTTGTCACAGCAATGGAAAGCCAAGTAACACAGCAACCAATTTTAACATTTTTTAAGGCCCTGTGTAAGCCAACGAACCATCTTAAAGCTATTTCTGGCCTATGGGCTGCCAATTTGGTTTAATGAAAATGAATTTATAATGGCATCCTTTATTTCACTTTAACTTACTGAGAAATAATCCTCATTTTTTGCTACCTTTCTGTCAATAGAAAGTTTTTACACAAACCACTTAAAATATGGGTCAAATATCAAAACAACTACTATGTTTTACAAGAAATTTGACACAAACTAATTATTGTCACTATTTTGTAGTGAGAAAAAGCAGAGAAATTTACATGATTTGCTACAATAGCACAAGGATTGGACTGTGTATCTTTAAATACAAGTCTTATTTGCGCACTTTCCAATCATCCTATGTTGAGCCCCCTAAAATTAATATGTTGAAGCTTTAACCCCCCAATGTGACTGTATTTGCAAAAGGGGCCTTAAAGTTAAATAAGGTCATAATGGAAGCCCTACTCCAACAAGACTGATGTCATGTTAACAAGAGAAACAGACACCAGGGACATGTATACAAAGAAAAACTTGAAGGCAGCCATCTATAAGCCAAGGAGAGGGGTTTTAAGAGAAAGCAACGATGCTTGAACTTTGATCTTGGACTTCCCCCTCACTCCTGAATTGTGAAAAACTAAACTTCTGTTGTTTAATCCTCATCTTCTGTTAGTATTTTGTTAAAGCAGCCCTAGCACATTAATACACTCTGCCACCTCAAAATTAGTATACTGCCACAATCAAGACATTCCTAAAGGTTCTAAAGTACATGGCATTCATATGCAAATTAGTAAATCCATCTGCTAATTCTATGTTTCAAAGGACACACACACCAAAATCTGGAAAGCTACACCTGACATGAATCATTTGATGAACAAACATTTATTTCATTGTAGGTTGGCCTGGATGTCAAGGTGGCTAGTGTTCCTTAACAGCTTGAAAACAAATTAAAAGAGATACAAACTAAAATTTGTCATAAGTGTGCTACCAAGGAAGTATTCTAAGAATGAAGGAGATCTGAAGTAACCTAGCAACAAAGAGGAAATCATGAACCATGTATGTGTATGTGCGTTCGCACCCGCGTGTGTGTTATGTGTTTGTGTTAAGTACTGAACACGAGCATTGTACTACTGGGCTATATCCCCAGTCTTTTTATTTTGAGATGGGTTCTCACTAAGCTGCCAGGGTTGGCCTTGAACTTGTAATCTTCCAGCCTTAGCCTCCAGAGTAGCTTGGATTACAGACATGTGTCACCTTTTTGAAACAATTTTTTATTCAATACTGCTTTATTTTAGCAACTTTTTGTATATATTGGATGAGAGTCATCAGTCTATGCAAATATACACTACCAAAAATTGTCAACTGATATTTCACCTTTATCTAAAAAAAAAAAAGTCATAATGTTGTAATAGGACCTATTTACACTCATACCATTATATGTATCAAGCATTTCACTTAATCCTCACAACAGCCCTACTCACAAGTAGATATTATTGTTCATCTTTTCACAAACAATATGTCACCTTGAGAGTTTCTTTGCATTTTGTTTTCAAATGTCTCAAAATGGTACTCCCGGTGAATACAAACAATAAATACATTCTCAATCCAAAATGTTCACTACTTTTAAAAACTGTTTTAAAGTCCTCCTTAGACAATTGAAGAACATTAAAACATGCATATATCATGATACAAAATAGAGATTCAAATCAGATTCCCCAAATCACACATATTTTCACTGAAAATCTAAATAATTAAGTTGTTCATGAAAAACAGTTAAATATCAGATATGATTAATCTAAAAAAACTTTTCTTAATTGTGACCATTTCACTGACTTACTCAAAAATATACAGAAAATTTTACTAGGAAATATTTTTCTTTCCAACACTTTTCAGCAATCACTGAGAGATGTACTATACTTCAACAAAACCTAGGGGGAGAGGGCCTAACTTCATCAGCAGGTTCAACATGGGAGTTGGTTTTTCCATCCAAGATGGTAATTTACTACTAGCACTCCATTTTCATTTCCCCAGGCTACTAAATTTTCCCATCTCTAAACAAACTTTATTTCGGTTTAATAATACATGAATTTTCTGCCTCATATGTGCAAAGCCATGTTCTAGGGGTTTGGGTTTTCCTACCTACTTCATTCCATGATCTCCTATTAAGAAATACCATTAAGCTAAAGACATAGCAAATAATCTACAACTGTCATTCTACTCAAAGAATGTATTAAGTATTTTTCCATTAAAAGTATACAAAAGGGTTAAAAAGTCTTAATTGAAAGAATAATAAAGTAAATTTGTTAAATCAGAATTATAAAATTTCAAAAAAAGAGGAAATATCAAATTTCATTTGCAATACTAGTACCCAACTATAAGGAACAGATTTTAGTACACAAATACAACTTTATCTTCAAGTATCGCATTTATTACCAGAATATTTATAAATCATTTTATTGGAAAATCAATATGAGACCCAAACACTCATGAGTTTATTTTATTTATATACTAAAGAAACTTCCTCAAGGTCCTTTACAGTCCTGCAACTCAAAGTATGCTGCAGAGACCAAAAGTACCCTCCTTTACTGAGACCTTGGTAAAAATGCAGACTCACTCTGATTGCCAACGTTCAGTATCAGAATCTGCATTTTGATATAATTCCCAAGCATTTTCTTACATACATTAGAGTTCAAGAAGTACTGCCCTGTATCATGGGAGCCTAAGTTGGCTCCTAGGGGTAATGAATTTCATGAATCCCTTTAATTTCATGCAGAACTTTTTGCAAGTATATATATACACACATTTCACTAAGGAAAGACTCTGTATATTTTTATCAAACTCTCAAAATAATATATGACCCCAAATAGATTAAGAACCACTACCCTATAGGAATCTATGCAGTGGCTATCATGCACACAGTTAAAAGTCACAATACTCCAAAAACTATGCGGCTCTCAATGAGGTCCATTAAAGAATGACAAGAATGAAGGTCAGAACGTCACAGTGGGTCACGAAAGACCTTATCTGAAGAATTTATTCACACCATGCAAGAACTATGCCAAGAAACCAGTTTAGAGACATCTAAATAAATAATTCTCTACATGAGGTTTGAGATTAAGAATGTGCACTAGAAGAAGATTCAAACTGAGAAGTAAATAAATATAAGGTAGGATTTTTTTTTAAAGGATAGGATGCCATCAGATGACAGTGAAATGCCAAATTCTTGTTGTAAGAGCTCAATCAGCAAATCTTGAATATGAATTCTGTTTGATTTGGGATACTGAATCATTTAAAAATATTAACTTCCAAATACATTCTTATAATAGTTGCTTGATGAGGAAATCCCAACATATTTGACTAGTCCCACTTTCCTCATCTTCTCTTGACCTTATAGGACAAAGCAAAGAAGAATCATGGCACATAAATTAAAAGAAACATACTCATGATCTTCACTGAATTAAGTGACAAAGAATGGTTCCTATTCAGAACAGGGTATGTAATTCACTCTTTGATATTATCATCTAACCATCTCGTCAAGGAGTAAGAATACACTTTATGTCCAAATTCTGTTTCCATAAGCCATTCTGCAAATTTAATTTCCTTGATGGGTACCTAAAATGTTAAAAAAAAAAAATTAACTTGTCTTTCTTGAGACTGTATTAAACTACCATTGTAACTGGCTACCTGTGATAAGTCTAGTACTTCACAGTCTGGTCCCCAGGGTGGATCCATATCCTACATACTAGTCATCTTGGGCAAGAACAGAAAATATTCAAAGAGATCAATTCCTTTCTGCCTCTATCTATCTCCATGGATTATAAGAAAAAAAAAATGGCAAGTTCTTTAGTCTAAAGTGTCCCATTAAATCACATTCAAAGGACTTTTCTTGATTCTATAAAGAGCCATTAAGAGTTCTTATTATCAAAGTATAATAGGGACTGAGATCAAACTGTTAGGCACTGTTAACTATTTATCTTGTTTACATCATAAATATCTCCTAGTATAGTATAAATTTTAGGTCATCTAAGTACAATTACTCACTTAAATTACAGAAATGTGACCCTTAAACAATGAAAACTAAATAAAAGAATGTAGTACTTTAAACATACAATAGTCCCTCAGACATTCAACCAACTAAAAGCTAATGTTTCAAACATAAACAATTTGGTATTTGTTTTTCAGCCCAAACAGTTCAAACAATGTCAAATTGATTTTTGAAGTTAAAGGAATAATAACAGGGACAGGCATACTGACAGTAGTGATGCATAACAGAAGTCAGCAAGAAAGACTAATAAAAATAAGATAAAAATTAATATTTGTTGGCCACTTTTTATGGAGCTGACACTTATGTAGATCCAGGATTATTATCTTTACTTGACGCATGAAAACACTTAAGGTTTCAACAATTAAACAATTTACCCAAAATTACAAAATTAGATGGTGACAGGTTTGGGGGGCATGGTTTTAGGGATGATAGGAGAGGAAGAAGGATAGTAAAGGTGTAAGAGGGGACAAGAATGGGGAAGAAATAGTGAGCCTAGTTTTACCTGAAAAATTAAAACAATGAAAAGAAGGTAAGCACTTAAAGGGCAAAAGAGGTTACTGAGTTCAGGAGTAAAATGGTTCCTCACACGCTAATGGCCATCTTTAAAGTAAATTATATAATTACTGATAACTTTTAAAAATAAAATAGCAGAGCCAGGATTCGAATAGCCTATTTGACTCCAAAGCTCATGCTCCTAAATACTGTACTCACAAAGAAACTGATTAAGTATGAAATAATAAATATTTAGAATAAATATTGTAATAGGAATCTCAAATGTCACTGTAATTGTAGTTTTAATAACATTTTATACTTCCAACAACAAATAAGGATATAAAAATATGTACTAGTTAAGCCACTTTATCTAATTCTTTGTCTGACAGTGACACAGAACTAATAATCTAAGAGGTTATGGATATGTCACAAAATTCCCAAATACCCCATAATCAACTGTTTCCAAAAACATACTCTCAGCTTTTAGGAATGTTTTTATATTTTAAATCCAAATCATTTCTCAAGACAATGAAATCCATCTTCCTTTTTAAAATAACATCTTTTATTGATCTCAAATAACTGTTCTAGATTTAGTTTATGGTCATTTGGACCTCTGGTCTCTAGATCAGGTAAACTCTACTCTTTCCTTAATGTAGTATATAGTCAGTATAGAATCAAAAACTCTGAATCTTTTAAAAAATGGAAAATATACTTAAAATCTAAGTTCTTTCAAAAGAATCAAAATTTAAATTCTTTTTTTATTTAATTGATTTTATTTTTTTAATACACGAGAGCAGAATGCATTACAGTTCTTATTACACATACAAAACACAATTTTTCATATCTTTGTATATAAAGTATGTTCATGCCAATTCATGTCTTTATACATGTACTTTTTTTTTGCATTACAATTCTTATTCACATATATACCACAATTTAAGCTAAAAAGTTTCTTCTCAGCAAAAGAAACAATCTGTAAGTGAACAGAGAATCTACATCCTGGGAGCAAATCTTTACGCACACATCAGATAGAGCACTAATCTCCAGGGTATATAAAGAACTCAAAAAGCTAAGCACCGAAAAAACCAATAACCCAATCAACAAATGGGCCAAGGATCTGAACAGATCCTTCTCAGAAGAGGATATACAATCAATCAACAAATATATGAAAAAATGTTGATCATCTCTAGCAATCAGAGAAATGCAAATCAAAACTACTCTAAGATATCATCTCACTCCAGTCAAGAATGGCAGCTATTATGAAGACAAACAACAATAAATGTTGGCAAGGATGTGGGGAAAAGAGTACACTCATACATTGCTGGTGGGACTGAAAATTGGTGAAGCCAATATGGAAAGCAGTATGGAAATCTGTTAACCACCATTTGACCCAGCTATCCCTCTCCTCAGACTATACCCAAAGGACTTAAATTCTTTTCATGTATCTTCAATTTCTTTAAATTAGGGCTCATCTGAATTCAAAATGAGATCACATTTTGAATAATCAGAAGATCACAAAAAACTATTATCTCAAGCAAACTATATTTAGGCTTAAAAATAATCTCATTTATACAATTCAAACATTAGTTACCTCTTCATCATCTTCCTCATCTTCAACATCCAGAATTCCTGAATCCTGTTCTGACTTGGGGCTAGTGCTTTCCATCTCTGTATCAAAGATCGTATATGCATCTTTCTTAGATTTTCTCTTGCTGCCTATTCTGGGTTGTTGCAAGACAATGTTATCCAGGTTTCTTTGTTGTTGAGCCTAGGATACAGAAAAATAACACACATGGGGCGGGAGGGGGGGGATAAAGAAAAGATGAAAAGAAACAACACTTAATCAAGCTGATAATGAACTTACAATTTTGAACAAATTAGTTTCTTACAGAAAATACAACAAAATTCCTTAATATATAAATTTTTAGCCCCAGATACAAAATCTAACATACTGATTAATTAATTTTTAACCCTAAAGATATTTGGTCTTAACTCACTGTCCAATTAACACAGAAAAAAAGATAATCAGTCAACATTATCATAAAACTTTTCAAATATATCCACTAAATCACCATTTTCATATAAGTAGTCAAGAGATTAGTACAAATGCCTAAATTTTATCTCTTAGAACAAAATGCCACAATGAATGGTTAATAATGGTTAAAGGAAAAATTAATTGGAACTAATTAATACATTTGAACTTAGGGGACTTTAATAAACAATTATATGAATATAAGATACTAATAAAATATAATCATAAGGATGAATTATCTAAGAAATGAATTTTTTCTGAGATTTAACTAATGAATCCAACAGGACCCTTTGATCATGACCTATGGAAAAGAGTTTTAAAGGGTTTCTTCTTCGGAGCTTATACAGAAAAGGAAGTGCAATCCACTCAGCCTAACATAATGACTAAAATTACAGTATGGTTTCAATAGATGCAAAGAGGTGGGAAATGTGACTATCCAGAGTCAACAATAGGAGCATTAAACCACACAGGACTAGAGCTGGAAGTGACCTCAATTACCACTCAGGAAACTGAAGCTAGAGGACAAAGCGTTTGTTTGAGGTCCCAAGGCTAGTGAATGGTAAAACAGAGGCTCAAAGTGTCATTTCCAAATTCCAGATCATTGATCCTTCCACTACAACAACAGTCCCTCAAAACATGACAAAATGTTTTCCAAGATAAGGATTTTGTGGCCAAATGAATGGGGAAACACTACACATGATGCAGCCTTGTGGATATACACCAGGATGAAAGTTTGGAGTAGTACGATTTTAAAGAAACTTAATTTGGTTAAAGCCAGCACATTCCAAAACAACATTTCCCAAACTGAACTTTCTTTTTTTTAATGTAATATTTAGCATCATGCCATGATACAAAGCTTGAGCATGTGACATCTCAGAACATACACTCTAATTAATATATGATAATTTTCCTCTGTGACAAGTTGAAACAGGAGAAAAATCAGTGTCTTCAAATCTTCTGAATGAGATTAAGGAATGTAGGATAAATATTATAGTGTAAGAAGTCAGTTCAGGCACTGGTCAAATGAAACAATTATAATAGGCCAGAGAAAAACTTGAAGTATGTGAGCTGGTTTCTGCCAAGAAAATAAGAAGAATCTACATTCCACAGATTTCAATCAATGGACAAATCTGTTTCTCTGCATATTACCCATTGATATTTTGATTTGATTTACATAAAATACATGGCTTCTTTAACAAACTGGTCTAGAGGAGGTACCCAAAAACATTAACTTAGATTTGTACATAAGACATATATCCTCCAAGCATTAGAGATCCCAAATAAAATAGAACATTCTTTCTATTCTTCTCACAAGTAAGATATTTTTCCCATCTATGTTCAGTACAAGCCACACAGACGGGATCAAGAGCTCTGGGAAGGCACAAAAGAAGGCAGAACTTCTAAAGCTTCCATATTTAAAAAAGCAATCACCAAAATGAAGAGTGATCACTTGCTCACTTTAACTCTACCTTCTTTCAGTACACCAAAACCTTTCTTTCATAAGTAGATTTTATTAAATTCCAAATTAATAACTTTTTCACCATCAATAAAATGTCTCAAAAGCAATCAAGAGGAGCCAAACTAGATACTGTCACTGAAACATCAAGTGATAAAAATCTAGAAAGGGTCTTATGAAAGTATTTTTAGATTTTCTATGAGGTTTTTTTTCTATTTTAGTTGTCATCTGGTTTTCCTAGTCATATAGAAGATGCAAAGTCATTTTGGCCAAATCAGAAAATTGTTACAGTGAACCCTTTGCTACAAATCAAAGTGTTTCAAGTTGTATACTAAAGCTCTGTCTGAATGGATAGGCTTTTCCAATCTGTAAAGAAACCCTCAGAGATCTGCCAAGCAGGAAGGGCCAAGTTGGAAATACCAAATTTCGGGTAGAACAACATGATACAAAATGTGTGTTTTGAAACTGGCATGAAGTAGTGAGGACAAAATATAGACATAAACATATAAGAACATAAATGAAAATGTGAAAAAAAATCCATAAAAGCACTTTGGAGATCTTTCTTAACATGCTCAGTGGTTTTTACCAGGACCACTTATTCTATGCCTAAAAGTTAACTCCTAGAATAATGTGCCAGAGAAGCAGGTGACTGATTTCTACCAACTGGGTTGGATTAGTAGGAGAAGGGCACAAAGCAAACACACAGCTGCTGGACCTTAGAAAACACTTAGGCATTTTAATTTTCTTTACTGTTCATTCTCTTTGTGAATTAATTTTTATACATTTCATCATCTATACTGTAATACATGGTTTCCTAATATATAGAAACTGAATGAGTTTCACACAACACACACACACACACACACACACACACACACACTCACTCCTCTTTTACTACTCCTTTCACTCTCCCTACCCAGTAGCATATCTGGTTTCCTATTATTAATATTTCCTACCATCACCTCCCTTCCAACATCACTGCACTGTCTCTGCCAACTGTAGCCAGGCTCTTCTTAACCTACAATGTTCATCATGCAAATTAGGCGATAAGCAACTTTAAAATAAGGTAAATGGGTGCAGAGGAGGGATTAAATAAGCAAAATCCAAACTACATAATCTATCACTTGGATTTTCCCATAGTGGAAGCTGAGTATATTTTCCAATGTATTCATCAGTACTCTCCACCCTCAATCTTCCTGTTGGATTAGACTCTGCCTCCTAATATGCTGGGTGAATTTGCACTGATGTACCTTTACTCTCGTCATTTCTCTACGTGATGACTCCTCCCTGCCTGAATCAAAACCCCAACTAAAATTCTTCTTCCATTAGAAAGCCTCTCTTTCAAAGCACCCTATGAGTTAGGCAGTAAGAGAGGGCGTTCATGTGTTGACTGCCTATTTGGTATCAAGGCAGGCATTGTGCTGCATGCTGGGTATGCTAAGAAATAAAATGAAGTCTCTGACTCATGAGCCTCCCATCTCACTGTTACAGGGAAGAGGCAAATAAGTAGATGAAGTTCAATGAAATGTGTATAATAATTGAAATAAATAGAGGACAATGATTGCACAAAGCAAAATGTAATCAGATCTGCATGGAAGAGTTTCAGGCAAGACTTCACAAAGAACCAGGTATCCAATGATATTCTTAAAAGATAAATATTTTTCCAAATGGATATAGAGGGAAAGGATAACTATTCCAGAAGAAGTAAATAGCAAAAAAAAGGACTACATATGAAATAACATTATCCACCAGAAACGATAAGAAACTTTAAATAATTAGAACAGAGCATGAGTTATGAAGGATTAACAAGAAATAAAGTTAAAAATGCCACATAAAACAACTTCAATGTTAGCAGGCAATGGAGAAACAATGAAAAATGTAAGCAAGGGGAAAACAACATCAGCTTTACAATTCAGACAAATCTTCTAGGTACAGAGGAGCAATTAACTGGGAGAAAATAAAAACTAGAAGCAGGAAAATACATATAGACTAGTCCACATAACAATGATAAGAATTTGAATTGAGGTAGCAGAAGATATATAAGAAACAAAAGGAAAATAATTTATTGATTTTCATGTTGTACATGGAAGAGAAGAAGGAAATACAAGTAACTCCAATTGTTCTGGCCTTGATGACTAGCTGGTGGTAAGATTCCAAGCAACAGGAAACATGAAAATAGCAGGCCGAGTGTAGGACTGAGAAAATGAGTTCAGTAAACCTACTGATATTCAGGTGAAAAAGACACTGAAGCACCTCAGTATACCACTTTTCTCTCTTTGAGAGTAAGAAACACTACACCACCGTATTTTGGAATCCCCTAAGTCCAGACACATTGACATACACATAGTAAGTTTACATATATGTTTACTATGTAAAGGCAGGAGATAACAAAAGAAATCCATGTGAGAATGAGATTGAGCACCAAAACAGAAAGGGATTTCCATGAGATACATTACTTGGCTACTCTTCTTACTTATGATAAGACAACAGCAGCTAAGGACTACGGGAATGACCATAAGAATTACCTAATCTGAACTATTAACCTAAAAAGTCACAATCAACACTTTTAAAACAGTCAAAAATTGTCTATGAGGCATCCTATATATGTCATTAAGATAAAGATTTACCATAGAATATAATTTCCAAAGGTACCTATCTAGAGCCAGTTAAAATAAGAATCAAAAACAAGACTCCTGTTTGTTAACCCGATACTGACCTCTAGTGGATCAGAGCAGTGCATATAAATGACCGTTAAAACCAGAAACTAGTTGAAAAATGAAGGTTTTAGACCTATAGGTTGGATGTCTAATACAATTACTATACATAGTTTTCAATAACAGGGTGCTATAATACAGAAGAAAAGTTTCATAGAGTAATATAGGTCTTTAATATTTGCAATTTATTAATTCAATAATTTTGGGTAAGTTACTTCACTTCTCTGTGGAACATACCTACCCATAAATAAAAAACAAGATTAATCAAACCCATCTCAGAGGTATCTCAAGGATTAAATAAGATAATATATATGAAGTAATTTATATTACAACAAAACACACTAAAATATAAGCTCCACCTGTCTTCCCTCTTAAAATGAGATGGGAATCTTGTTTCACTATCTAGTGTGGAAGCATCTGAAACCTAGCAATATTTAGACACATGAACATTAATGGCACCAAATTTTGCCTCTGTATGCATTTCCAGTACTACGTTTCTGCACAGGACACTTCCAAAGATCCTTTCAGCCTCACCTCTTATTTCAGCTATCAGCAGCAGCCAGTGCTGAACAGAGTTAGAAGCAACCCGCAATGTAACCAAACACCAGCTCAGAAACTTACAGTACACCTCTAGCTTCCTGCCCTGAGGCTTTTATAACACCACCATGTGTAGTCCTACAAGAAATAACTTAGCACTCATGAAGCGCACTTCAAAAGTGAAGCAATCCATAACATGGAGCTAAAAGATAAATGCTTCCCCTCTGTTCCTCCCACAGTCAGTTCCACAAGACTTCTCAAAAAATTGTGAAATATGATATATCAAGAACTATGTAATGTTTTGAACAGCCAACAATAAAAAATTAAAAAAAAAAAAAATCATGTGATTTAAGGAAACAGGCTGCCTTAGCATTGGGCCACTGCACTGGCTCTCCCCCTTCTCTTTTCACTTCTCCTGATCCTTACTCCTGTTCCACAAGATCATTGACTGAATGAACCAATTCCCAGTTGCCTTCAGTTAACCCAAGACTAAAATAACAATCCTATATTACAATGAAATATAATCATGTTTTGTGTCTGAAGCCCATACTAAATGGCAAAATCAAGCAATGAAGATTCCTAAATTGCCTCTTCAAGTTTCAATTGAACCACATTCAAACCAGGGATTTGTCTGCACTATTAGCACTAGCTCTCAAAATTAGCTTTCTTTGGCAACTAATTCCAATATCAAATTCAAATAAAACCAGGGGGGGAAATTATAGTGATTCAAAATGAAGGAAAAAGAACATATCAAAATTATCTAAAAGTTTTTAATATATTATAACCCACAGAAGTCTATTTATATGTGTTGTGTGTGTGTGTGTGTGTGTGTGTGTGGTGTATGATATTTTAAAAGATGAATTAACAGTTATCAGGCCCCAAAGGATTTCCATCAATAGGATAAGTTTAATACTATGATGCTTTGGGACTTTTTTTCCTTTATGTTGAACAAGGTGGTCATTCTTCCACTTTTAGGGTTATAATTAATAAGCACCAAAGAAAACACTTGGTGGAGTAAAAATGCAATCTAGAGTGCATGAGAAAATACCTGTAAATCACAGATCTACTAAGAGATTGATATCCTTAACCTATGAAGAACTCCTGCAACTCAACAACAAAAAAATTCGATAATAAAAAGGATCAAGGAAGTTAAATAGAAATTTCTCCAAATAATACATACAAATTGCCAACAAGTATATGAAATGATACCCAACATATTACCAATTACAGAAATAAAAATCAAAGCCACAGTGAGATACCATCTCATACCCATTAGGATACCCCTATCAAATTATGGCATTGGCAGGTAAATGGATGGAGCTGGAGAATATTATGCTAAGCAAAATAAGCTAATCCCAAAAAAACAAAAGCCAAATGTTTTCTCTGATATAAGGATGCTAATTCGCAATGGGAGGGGGGATAGTAGGAAAGAATAGAGTTACTTTAGGTAGAGGGGAGTGAAAGGAGGGGAGGGGATATAGGGATAGGAAGGATAATAGAATGAAACAGACATTATTACCTTATGTACATATATGACTGCATGTACAATCAGAAAAATGAGAAATTATACCCCATTTATGTATGATATATCAAAGTGCATAAATGCATTCTACCATCAGATATAACTAATTAAAACAAATTTTAAAATTTATAAAGTAACAAAAATGAAATTAACAAATGTTGGCAAAGATGTGATAAAATCAGAACCTTTGTATACTTTTGGCAGGAATGTAAAACATATTCCACTCCAGGGGTTCCTTAAGAAATTAAAAATAAAATTAAAACGTTATCCAGCAACCCAATTTCTAGGTGCATATCCAAAAGAATTCATAATAGAAACTCAAAAATATATTTGCATTATTTACAGCTAAGAGGTAAAAGTAACCCAAATGTTCACTGAAGAATACATAAAGAAAAAATGGTATAGACACAGAGTGAAATATTACATGGCCTTAAAAAATAAGAAAATTTCCATCTTACAACATTTATGAATCTTGAGGACATTATGCTAACTGAAATAAGCCAATCAGTCACAAAAAGACAAAAAAAATTATGTGATAAACTCCTCATACAAGGTATCTAAAGTAGTCAAACTAATAGCAATGGAAGTGAAATAGTTGTTGCTTGGGGCCTGGAGTATAATAAACAGAAAGTTAGGGTTCAACAAGTGTAGCGTTTCAGTTGAGCAAGGTTAAAATGTTCTAGAAACTGGTGTCATAACAATGTGAACATACTCAACACTACTGAACTATACAATTAAAACTTGATAAAAGTGTAAAAAAATAATAATTTTAAACATTGTGATTGAGATTTCTAGTTCTCTGTAACTCTCTAGTTCACGTAATGGTTTAAAAAAAAAAAAAAAGTCTTGGGCTGGGGATACAGCTCAGTTGGTAGAGTGCTTGCCTAGCATGCAAAAGGCCCTGGGTTCTATCCCCAGCACCAAAAAAAAAAAATTGTACTAACAGAATACACTGCAAAAAGATGGACCACATGTAGGGTGTTACAATATCTATGAAGCCATCGTAAAATCTATATACTCATGAGAATTAGGATAATTTCCAGCTATTTTTAAATATTACCTTTGTTCTCTACAAACACATACATAAGAGTATATGTTAATCACAGTATACTGGAAAATAAATGTTTAAATAAAGACAATTTTTTAAATGAAAAAAATTCTATCAAAATTCCTATTTAGTAACAATCAGTTATTTTGGTGAAAGAGATCCCACAATATTTCTTATGCATATGTAAGGATTTCATTTTTTGCTTTTCTGTACTCAATTTATCTGCAGTTAGCATTATATTGTCATACCAAAAATGAATCATAATAAACCATAATCAAAATCATAAAAAAGAAATGGTAAAGATTTTTTTCTCAAAACTGTTCACAAAGACCTTTCTATCCAAATAAGTGTATAATACTGTTTACATTGTATCACTTAGCAAAAAATGAATTTTATATAAGTATAATCTTCTTCAATAATCTATACTTTTATATAAGTAGAATTTTCTCTATATTGCTCCAATGTTGCAACATGTGTGATTTACTGATACTATAGAAAAATTTACTTTATTAAGGGGATTCTTAAAAGTAGAAAATCTAAATTAAAAAATAAACACCATAAATAAATGAATAAATAAATATTGACAAACTGCCCTCCAGAAAAGCTGTGCCATTTCATGTAAAAGTTTATGGATGTTTACTTCCTAGCTGCCCATCACTAGGTATTAGTGATTATATTTTTTCTTGCCAGCTAAATGAGATTTCAAAATGTGACAGTAAGAATAAAGCAGTTAAAAAAGATAGAGCTGTAATATAAAAATATTATTAAACTGGCCTAAATAAAAATACTAAAAACTTCTAACCAAGATTATATTGTTGTTCATTTTCTCTAATATATCTATAGCTTAATTTTCTCTCCTAAGATTTTTATTCTCATAATTTACCTTGAAGTGTTATATAAGGCAGAAAAACATTCTTCCAAATAGTTATTTGCCCCCAACTCAACTTTCCGAGCACAATTAATCATTTTCCTATTGATTTATTTTATTTTAAGTGTTACCAAAGAGTAAACTCATAGTTTAAAAATTTTAATGGTAGAGATACCTGGTTTCCAGTTTGAAACATAAGAAGCTTTGAAGTTGCTACTCCCTCTTATAATGCAATAAGCTAAACCAAATAAAAATCAACAAGTCTTCTTAAAAATCTACCAAAGAAATGAAGTCTTCAGGCAAAAATTGGAAAGGCAGACAAAAACAATTTTAAGATGAGCTGGACAGAAACTCCAGAGCAGAAACCTCTACAATAACCAGTGCTGAGATAGGAAAACCTAAACTGTAATTGACAAGACTCAGTGTGGACAAGTCTCAGAGTTTAAAAAAATTCCAGTAGGACTCAGTCACTGAGGGATCCCATGCTTTCTTATTGATTTACTTCCACCAACCAGATCTGGTTCTCACAATGTACATCACAGAAAATTCTTATCATGCTTCTGGCAAGGGGAAGGGAAAAGGGATTGTTTTTAAAGTACACCCAAGCTTTCTGATCTTAACAAGGCATGCCCTCAGGGAAACTATTTTACCAGAGCCTAACCTTCTGGTGGTCACAATCCCTAATCCAACTAGGGGAAAGGAAATGTCAAATGCTAGTTCCCTCTAACCATCCTATCCCGCCAAAGGCAGAAAATGAATTAAGAAGTAATGATGAGATTCACAGCCCACAAAAAGAGAGATACCTAATCACATAACTCCAGAAAAATTCCCCTCCCCCACACCTTATCATTTCATTACTAAAGGTCTACATATTGTAGTTCCTTTCACCCAGTATATCATGCCCATCTTTCAACCAAAATTACAAAGGTACAAACAAACAAATAACAAAAAAACGGGGGGGGAGGAGGGGGGGAGGGGAGGGAGAGGGGAGGGAGAGGGGAGGGGCGGGGGAGGGGCGGGGGAGGGGCGGGGGAGGGGCGGGGGAGGGGGAGGGGGAGGAGAAGAATGAGTAAGCATTTGAACCAGAGTTTGGATACAGCAGAAATACTGGTATTATTGGGCCAGGAATTTTTTAAATCTATGACTTATGCTAAGAACTTTAAGTGAAAAAGTAGACATAATGGAAGATAATGTAAGCAGACAGAAGGAAATTTTAAGAAAGAAAAGAATATGCTATAGAGCGAAAACACTTTAACAGAAAAGAATACCTTTGATGGACTCATTAGTAGACAGAGTACAGTAGAGGAAAAAAAAATTTCCACGCCTAATTCTAGGTACATGTATAACTGCACATATGGTATGACGCTACATCATGTACAACCACAGAAATGTAAAGTTTTGCTGCAATTGTGTGCAATGAATCAAAATGCACTCTGCTGTCATATATACCTAATTAAAATAAATTAACTAATTAAAAATATTACAATAGAAATTTCTAAAACTGAAAACCAAAAACAGCAACAGAATATCCAAGAACTGTGAGATAACAATAAAAGGTACAACATACATGTAATGCATAGAGTAGAGTAGAAGGACAGGGGGAAAAAGAGAAACAAAAATATAAAGCAAAAATAACTGAGAATATTCCCCAAATTAATGTCAGATCAAACCACAGATCCAGGAAGTTCAGAGAAGACCATCTCATATAAATGTCAATAAACAGACCAAAAAAAAAAAAAAAAAAAAACCCACTATGACTAGACATAAAATATTTCAAACCAGAAAATCTAAGACAAAAATTCTAAAAAGAAGCCAGAGCTGAAAAACACCTTACTATACAGAAGCAAAGATTAAAAATCATTTTTTCTTTATCTTCAGAAACTAGCAATCATGAAGATAATAGAGTGAAATACTTACAGTTGAGAGGAAAAACAACCAACCTAGAATTCTGTATCCTGAGAAATTATCATTAAAAAGTGAAGAAAAATGCTTTATCAGCCAAACAAAAATTGAGGGAATTTGTTGGCAGCACACCTGCCATGTAAGAAATGTTAAAGAATTGTTCAGAGAGAAGAAAATAAAGGTCAGAAACTCCAAGATCAGCATAAAAAAAAAGAGAAGGGTTTGCCAATGGTTGAGGTAAGGGAAGGATAAACAGGCAGATATAAAAGACGTTTATATATTGGACAAGCATAAAAGAATGAAGGAAAGGTAGCTTTTTAAATACAGTGTTCAAAAGAAAGCCTCTGTCACAAAGTGGCATATGTGCTTCAGACAGTAAAAGCTTATTTATTTAATGTTCATTGTGGGCTTAGGAAACGGAGACAAATGCATATGGTCAATCCACCACATTTAAACCTAAGTCCTTATATAGATTTAAGACTGCTGTGTTACAACATATTCTATTATATGTTCTAATATTAACATATTAATCATATTTCAAAAATTTCTTAGCCATCTTCAAATTCAACATTTTTTAAGAAAATGTCATCTTCTCTGCAAATTTTTACTAAGTTTATTATATCCTTTGTTATTGTCAATAAAGGTGGTAATGAAAATGACTCAAAATATTCAAAATGTGAGTAAAGGCAGGAAGAAAATTAATTAAAGGTAGGTAGTACCTGGGGAGCAGTATTACTCCACGTGCCTAATGTTTTGTTTTAATGTGGCCTCACAGAAAAGATAAGGTCTATATAAGTAGGGCTTTCTCCAAAGACCAACTTCTACCTCTACACCACCCCCAGAATAGGGTAAGAAAAAAAGAAAAACCCTAGTAAGAAATACACTTCCTTAGTCAATACTTCAACTGGACCAATGTCAACTATAACTATGATGTCACTAAACATGTTAACATACTATTTCAAAGTGTTCATAGTAAAAAAGGATAACAGTGTTAAAAAATATGACTGTTTTCTGTAATTTTTTTTAAATTTCAGAACACCACACATATTTAATATTAGAAGAAGAAGAAAAGAGAGAACAGGCATATATCCACTAATATATGTTTTCCATAGTCAGGCTTAACATTTCACACAGGTTTGGAGCACTTTTCTCGATCAAGTCAATCTAAATCAGATCTAAAAACTAAATACCCAATACAGGTACTATAACAGAGTCCCTGCATATCGCCAAAATACATAATAAGTTATCCTCCAATGAATACACACCCAGAGTAACTCCACATCACACACAATCACAAGAATAGGATCCTAATTAGAAAAAGTTATAGTCCATGTATGTATAATATGCCAAAATACACTCTATATACTCGTGTATATGTTAAAGGAACAAATAATTTTTTAAAAATCTATCCTCTATGTCCCTTCCATTTCTATTATACAAAGCCACCTAAGAAGAGGTGTCTTCATTTTTGTACTCCACTTACAAGACTTACAATCAAAAGTTACATGGAGGGGGAAACCTCACAAGGACACCATATTAGTGAACAGCAAGAAATACTCCATTGATTCACCCTTTCTGCAAAACAAAAATTTTAAGACTCATTATTTATCCATTGTTTTCCTTTAGTAAACCAGGTGAGTCCTGACTTTTGTCCATGACTTTAAATCTAAGAATGCATTCTCAATAAATGCCAGAATCTCAAGACCTATAAGCAGCAGAGAAAATGCCTATCTTTCAAGTATCCGAGGACTAAGTTATTTTTTCCCAAGGCAAGTATTGTTACACTTCCTCATCTCTTCCAAACTCTGAAGATCATATTTGTTTGTGTGGAGGTGAGGTGGGTAGAGGAACTGGGAAAGATGAGAAGGAATAGAAAAAAAGACTATATCAAGTAAGCCGAGGAGGAAAAAAAATAAAATATCACTACTATTATCTCCCAAAAGACAAAATGCTTCTAGCGGCATTTTACTGAAGATCCCAATCTTACATAATACTTCCTTTCAAATGAGCAGTTAGGTTTTCTCTCTGAAATAACCTATAATAAGAAAAGGATTTGCAGCCAGGTGTGGTTGTGCACAGCTGTAATCCCAGATACTCTACTTAAGAGGCTGAGGCAGGAAGATCACAAGTTTTGAGGCCATGCTGGATAACTCAGGGAGACCCTGCCTCAAAATGAATAGAGGAAAGAAGGAAACAGAAGGAGAGAGGGAGGGAAGGAGAAATGGATGGGTGGATGGATTTGCAATCAGGCTCCAGTTTAGAATTTTCTTTCACGGGTATTTTTCTCCTGCCAAATATCTTCCCAGGAAAGTTAAAAATTAAAAGAACTGCTATGATAAAACAAGTAAGTGAGCAAGAAAAACAAAAACAAAAAAAGTTAAATAGGAGATCAGGATCATGAGACCCAACTATAGTTCTAATTTCAACTAACAAGTTGTGTGACTTTCTGTGATTTTAGTATACTCACAGAAAAAAAAAAAATGAACATTTGGAACCTCTTAAAATGGTTGTAAACTTGGGCTGGGGTTGTGGCTCAGCTGTAGAGCACTGGTCTAACATGTGCGCACTCTGGGTTCAATCCTCAGCACCAAATAAAAACAAATAAAGGTACTGTGTCCAACTACAACTAAAAAATAAATATATTTTTAAAAAAAGTTGTAACCTTAAATTCTATATAAGGCTGAGTTCTATATTCTATATAAACTTAAGTTCTATAAATAAGATTGGCCATCAATGTCCACAGGTTCCACATCCAGGAATTCAACTAACTACAAGTGAAATTGCTTTTGTTATTAACCTACAGCAAATTACAGACGTTAATTTGTTGCTGACATGTACAATATTGGGCCTCTGAAGGTTGCAACTGTACTGATACAAATTTAATAGTTCCTATTTTAATTAATATCTATACTATTTCAATTGAAATAATAACTATAGCCCAAAGTTAAAAACATATTTCTTATCTTCCCACTACCATCTTCAACAGTGTTAGAGTTTCTTAAATGCTACCAAAATTCACAACTATCAGTAGTATATATGGAATATATTCAAGAGACTTAAGCACACATTCCAAAAAAGAAAACTATTCTCTCATTAAAAGAAAAATATTTTAATTTTGGCAAGAAGCAGAATATTCAGGTCTATCTGATAATTTCCATGGCCCCAAGTTACGTAGTATCTACGTGAAAATTAGATTTCCCCCAGCAAAATTAAGGGGAATCTGAAAACAAGTTATTGTTAAGTGTGCAAGTGAGTCACTCAAACTACCCCTCATTTCCACCTTTTTTTTCCTCATGGGTTTGTACCAAAAAATAATATTCAGGTCTGACATAACTTACTTGATATGACATTGGATGAAAAAAAAAATGATGTGTTACAAAGCCATATTTGGATTTAAACATTCTGTTTCAAATAAAGGTTTCTGTAAGAAGTCCAATGAAAAGAAGAAATTCAAATACCACATCAAAGTAAAGGGCAATACTCCAAGCTGCCGTCTGAGGAGGGAAGAATGATGAAGAAAATCAATTTTTGGCAGAGGAAACGTGTACCTTTAGTGTGGTTTACTAGAAAAGACATGGCAGACTTCTCCTATCCTGTAAACTACCTTGATGAGGCAGCATGGTATTAGGATTCCAGTAAAGTTGCCAGACATAAGTCATTGGTCCTAGAAGTTGCTAACAAGAGCAATTCAAATGCATATAAGGCAACTTCTAGAGAAAAAAAAAAAAAAAAAAAAACTCCATATAAACAAAAATTTATACATTGAATAAGCTTAACTGGTAACAATGCAAATCTGAAAAATTAACACAGATAAAATTATAGTTTATAAATATAAGAAGAATAAAAGTTAAGAAAATGTCAAACTTATGGCCACATTCTAACACACTGTCTAAAGAGAAACTATAGAGACCCAATCCATATAAAATAGAAATATTACTAAGAAAATAAAATGAGTTGCTATGCCGTGATTAATTCACAATAAAAATAGCACAAATAACAAAGAAAAAATTGCAAAACTTAGTAATTCCAAAACCTATCTTTGTTCACATTCAGAATTTCTACCAAAGATTCAAATTTAAAAAACAATCATTTGCTTCATGTTATGCTTCATGTTATGTAAGCGAGCCTAGCAATCCAACTGATAAGTAGGCATTTGAAAAATGACTTCCCTTCTTCTTTGAGCTAGTGTGTCCTTACTTTATCAATGGCTTCCTGTTAAACATAGTAGGTATGTTTTTCATGGATGATATTTTGAGGTAAGAAGAATATCAGAAAAGGGAACTCATATATTTACTACTCACTCCTTTAAGATGTGCTGTAGAAAATGGAAATCTAATTACAATTTAGTCAACCTAAAAAAAACCTAAAGGAAAAACCATGATGGAACTTATAAAACTGAATAAAACAACTAATGCAAATTTGCAACAAAAATTGAGTTTTGAAAAACTGCAGTAAACAGGAAGAAAATCAGGGAAGAGAAAGAACATCCCTCTACTACTTACTTCTAAAAAACAATGCCACATAAAAAAAGAATGTTAAAAAATGCAATTTAGTCAATCTATGAAAGACCAAACATTCATTACAAACAAGATCTATTTTATTCAAATGTACAAAAAGGCTAATACAAATGTCTCATAAAAATTGAGGAGAAGGCTATAAGTTTTAACCAAAATGAAGATATTAAAATTTCCAATCTGGACTATCTGTCTATAAATGTGAATTTTAAATGCCTTTATCTTTATTCACCAAAGAAGCTAGTGAAGACTGTTTTAAAAAGAAACAACTTAATTTGCTCTTATGTGATGGTCATTGTATCCTGATTGTTAAGCACAGCCAAAAGACAGCTAATAATGTTCATTCACTCTGTGGTTCTGATTACTTACTCCATATTTTGTGTTATGATGTTTTATGAGTTCTTTCATTGAAATAAGACACACAATTTTAAGACTATTTACATAATTGTAAGACTATTTACAATAGCCTCTTGAAAGGCATCATATTCTTTTAAAATAATATTGCAAAAAGCAGACCTTCTATAAGAAGAAAAAGAGAACAAAGTTAATAAAAAATGACAGCAAGAATGGCTCAGGGCCAGAGACCCATTTGAAGCTTATAAAATCTTCCTAAGATCAGATGGACACATGTTCTCTTATTGCTAGGTGTAAAACTATACACTCACACAGCCTTCTGTTTCCAGTTTTAACTTAAAAGCCAGGTGTTTCTCAAGATATTAGAGGTTTCTATTCATTCTTCTGGTAAAATTTAATTTTGTTATCACAGCAGGTATTTAGTTTAGTAGGAATAATCAAGTTTACATTCATAAATGTATAAAGTAGAGGGTATATAAATAATTGTAAATCTAGAAATGTCATTATGTAGCAAATAAAAAAAGAAAGAGGTAGACTCAAATTGTTAGCTAATTAAGTAGGAAAAAGAAAAAGAATGAAAGAATATATGACATAAATATGAAGAACTATATACATTAATTTTAAAATATGACTTAAAATGGTATTTGGTTACATGGAGAAACGTTCTTAATATCATGTTGAGTTTAAAAATCAAAATAATTTTTCTATACAATATAATCAAAATTTTATAAGAAATATGAACATAAAAATTACAAAGGAAAATCCACTTCCGACAATGGTGACTAGATATTTAGATAGGAAAAAAACAAAAAAAAATGCAAAAAAAAAAAAAAATCTCTTTAAAGGCAGCAGAGAACTAACAAGATGTTAAAAACTCATCAGGCCAAGATCCAGGAAACGTAAGTGACATGGGGAAGAGAGACCAACACTTTCAACCACTCTTCATCTTGTAGCATTTGCCAAAATAGAAAGGGGTAACAGAGCAGCTCAATGGCACTTTTGAGAATGCCAAAGAATTAAAAAACAGAAATAAAAAAGCAAGCTCTATCAGAGATGAATGGTGTTGGTATACTACTCATTTTGGATTGGAACTCTGAACAGGTGCACCCTGAGACAGATATACGAGGACTAGAATGGCTCTTCAAAGAGACTCACATGACATATAAAATCAGATTGATGTGACTGCAAAATACCAGTGTGTCCCAGTGAGTAGGCTCTCTCATCCAGTGAGGAGGTCCACAGAACAGAGTAGAGGAGAGTGCAGCTGCAGAGTCATGAATCAAGACCTCCAGAGACCAAGCTGGAAGCAGGCCTGATTTTATTGCATAGTCACCATGTATATACACTTGGGCAGTAGCTAAGCAGATTACAGGCAGCCACCAGTACAATTTCTTACCAGCTGTCCTTGTGGTGACCAAACGAGGAGCAGACCCTGGAGCAAGTGCTGGAACCACAACATGTGGCCTCATGCCAGGGCTGTGCCTACGGGGTAAACAATTTGCTGCTCACCTGCCTAGCATGAGGGGAGTGGTTTGCCACTCAGGCGCCCTTAATGTATGCCATGTATGCAGTACTCCATGCACTTGTCCCCACACCCCAGCATTTTAGAATAATGCTGATTCTTGATGTCTGATAAAAGCAAATATGACTCCTTTCCAAGAAAAGACACAATCATCCTAGATGTTAAATGGTTGCTAAAAACAATTTTACAATGACATTGCCATGTGGTTGTGATACAATAAGAGATGTATATATTTTATCTTCAACTCGAGTGCCTGGCACAGAACTTTTAAAAGAACTTTTAAAACATGGTAACATGTTTTGAAATGTCACCCCTGAATGATAGAGGTGACAAGATCATCTTTTGTTGTAATATTGTGTTTTCGGTCCTAGGTTCCTGGCACAGAGTGCCTTAAATCCCCTGGACTTTCTAAGTGAAGGGGTTAGAGAGTGTTGTAACTCAAACTAAGTCTCTTTCAACTACACCTGAGTTTATGCTAATGCAGTGATTATTTTTTATTGGTTCTTTATTATGAATAAAGGTTGGTTACTTGAGAAATCAACCACATGATGATAAGTAAAGTGTTTCCCTGAGTTCTGTGAGCCATTATAGTAAATTATCAAACATGAAGTGGGAGTCAAAAAAACCTCCAATCTGTAACCAAGTTGAACAGAAGTGTGGATAACTTATGAGTAGGAGACCTATTCATTGCATTTGGCACAGTGGGAGTTGGGGGGACCAGTCTTGTGGGATTAGGACTTTAACCTATGGGGTCTATTCTAACTCTAGTAGTTAGTGTCAGAATCAAGTTAAATTATAGGACATCCAGTTGGTGTCCACTGAGAATTGGAGAATTGCTTGGTATACAAAAGCATATATTTGGTATCAGAGTGTTCTAAGACTAAAAAAAGGGTGTTGGGTTTTTTTACTTTTAAAAGCCCAGGACACAATCCAAAGTAACAAAGCACAAAAGACAACCAACACCAATAGAAGGTTAAAACCAATTGGAATAAAAACCAATATGTTTTAAAGAACAGAGGAAGGACATAAACCAGAGCTCCAAATTGTTTAACAATTAGATACAGACTTTAAGGATTCAAAAGTAAGATATTACTACAGATCTAACAGACATTCAACAGATTGAAAAATTTTAAATTTAAAATTTAATATTAAAAGCAACCTTATGCCTATATATTCAACAACTTAGTTGAACTGGAAAATTTCCTTTAAAGACATAAGCTGCTACAGCACACTCAAGAAGAAATAGATCATTTGAAGAATAGTCCTATACATAGTAAAGAAAAGAAATTCATGTATAAATATCTTCTAGCAAATAAAGCTGTAGGCCTCAATGGTTCACTAATAAATTATATTAAATATTTAATATTGTTAATAAACATAAGTGTATGCTATTAATAAAAAATGTTAATTCTACATAAGGCCTCCAAATAGAAAATAACATATACAAACTAACTTAAGTGGCCAGTACTACCATACTACCCAAACCAAGCAAAGACTCTTCAAGAAAAGAAAAACAAAGACCTACATCCCTTGTGAACAGAAACATTAAGATATGACACTTTTGGCAAATTGAATCAAATTGTACATATATTTATGTGTATGTGATGCTAAGACTTCATAACTTAATGGTATGTATCTAATGAATGTAATTTGGGGTTCACAGTTTAAAAACTAAAAGATTTCTAAAATCAAGAAAGAAATCAATGAAGACTGAGATAAATGGAGAGGTTCATCGTTCCTGTGGATCAGAAGGCTTTCGGGGCGGGTGGGGGGAGTTGGGGATTTAAACACAGTGTTTCATGAATGTTAGGCAAAAGCTTTACCATTGTGCTACTCCCATAACCAGAAAACTTCTTACATTTATGATTTTAATTTTCCTCAAGTTAACCTATGGTATAATTAACTCTGAAGGTTCAGCAAGATCTTTGCAGAAATGGACAGACTGAGTCTAAAATTTATGGAAATGCAAAGGACACAGAACTGCCAAATAATCTTGCAGAACAAGGTTGGAGATACTACAAAACTTGATTTGAGAACTTATTATAAAAACTAAAATAATAAGATAGTGTACTATGTACTAGTATAAAGACATGTAGGTAAATAGAAGAAAACAGAACAGAAAAATACATGTTGCCAATTAATATTTAGTAATTTACAAAGGAAAAGAAATAGTAACCTTCCACTGGAAAACCTGCCAGGCATTACATTAACCAAGTAATGGAGGTTAGAAATATCATGCAACCCCTGACACATTACACTAAGACACAGTACCTCTGCTATATCCATCCTAATAATGTATAACCTCAATTTCTTCTTGAGAAAGCATCAAACAAACCCAAATTAAGAGGCATTCTACAAAACACTGACTGGTGTCAAGAAAATTAAGACTGAGGGATAGACATAGATTGAGGGAATTTACACAGGTATGACAAATAATGCAACATGGGATCTTAAATTGCATCCTGGAACCAAAAAGAAGGGGTGGTGATATTAATGGGAAAACTAGTGAAATCCAAGTAAAGTCTGTACTTTTGTAGCATAACTGTAGCAAGTGTAACTTCCTAATTTTCATAAATGTCAATGTTCTGTGGTTATGTTAATATAAGAAGAGGAAGAACGGTGAAAGTAGGTGGGTAAACCTCTACATTATCTTTGCAACTCATATAATTCTAAAGTATCCCAAAAAAAGTTTTAAAAGGAAAAAAATCAATAACAAAAAAGACTGGCAATAACAAGTAGAGCAACTGGAACACTTCCACATTAATGGTGGAAATACAAAATGGTACACAATGAACAATTTAAAAAATTAAACAAATACATTTAACCATCTGACCCAACAATCCCTCTTTCATATTTACTAAACAGAAAAAAAACAGGTATACATACAAAGATTAATACATTAATTTTTTCACAATATCTTTATTTATTTATTTATTTATTTATTTTATGTGGTGCTGAGGATCAAACACAGCGCCTCACACGTGCAAGGCAGATGCTAAGCTACAGCCCCAGCCCTAATACATGAATATTAATGACAGTTTTATGTGGAATAGCAAAAAAACCTGGCAACATACCAAACACCGTGTTGGTGTTCAAAAAGTTTCAGATTTTGAAGCATGTGGATTTTAGACTTTAGCATTCAGGATATTCAAAATCCTTCTAAATAATACATGAGTGCTGGGGTTGTGGCTCAGTGGTAGAGTACTTGCCTCAAATGTTGATTCTCAACACCACATATAACAAATGAAAAAAATAAAGGTTCATCAACAACTACAAAAAAATTTTTTAAATAAATAGATAGATAGATAGATAATGCATGAGTTCAAGAAAAAGCCTCAAGGAAAAGTTAATGTCCATTAACCAGTGACTAGATAATGTAGAGATTTACCCACCTATTTTCACGTATAACTAACTATACAATGAAATACCATTCAGCAATTAATGGGAAAAACCACTGTTAGACATAATAATATGAGTGAATTTCATAAAGTATTATTATGGTAAGTGAAAGAAGCCAGGCAGGCGCGCGCGTGCGTGCACACACATACACACACACACACACACTAACAACCACAAAAACTACATATGTGACTCCATTTATGCGGAATTTAAAAAAAAAAAACAAATTGATAAAAAGCAGATCAGTGGTTTCCACAAGCCACACATCATGTTGGTGTTTAAAAAGTTTCACATTTTGAAGCATATGGATTTCTGATTTTAGCATTTGGGATACTCAAACTATCTCAAGGAAAAGCTAAAAAAAAAACTAAATGAACAAAAACTAATTGAAATTTGTGGAATATAACAAAAGCAGTGAGTGTTGAGAGATGGGAATTTATAGCACTAGTGCATATATTAGAAAAGAAGAAAGATCTAACATTAGTGATCAAAGTTTCTACCAGAGAAAACTAGAGAAAGGATAGCAATATAAACCCACATCGAGCAAACAGAAATAAGTAAATTAGAGCAATGGCCAATGAAACTGAAAACAAAGAAACAACAGAGACAAAAAAAAAAATGTAAAGTTGGTCCTTTAAAAATACAGGTAATATAGGGGCTGGGGCTCAGTGGCAGGGTACCCATCTCGCACATGTGAGGCACTGGGTTCAATCCTCAGCACCACATAAAAATAAAGAAAAAAAATAAAGATATTGCATCCATCTATAACTAAAAAATATATGTGCTATTATGCTAAGTGAATAATAACATATTCACTTATGTTTCTACTATTTTTTAGACTAAAAATAGTAGAAACATAAGGGAGATATCAATACTGATCCCAGAGATATTAAAAGCCTAACAAAAAATACCCTGAATAAATCTATCCCACAAATCCAATAACTTAGGTAAAATAGCAATTCCTGAGATACATTCAAAATTCCCTTATGTGAAAATAGATAATTTGAATATGAACACACCTATTGAATAATTGAATCATTAATTAATAATCTTCTAAACCAGAAAGCACCAAGACCACTGGATTCACTGGGGAATTCTACCAGACATTTAAGAAAGATAAAAACAAATTCACTATAATCTCTTTCAGAAAAGTAAAAGCATAGAGAATACTTCCTAATTCATTGGATCAAGTCATCATTACCCTAACACCGAAACCAGAAGATGACCTTACAAAAAAGGAAAACTACAAACATCTTGAAAAAAAATAGGCATAGAAAAATATTTAACAAAATGTAAATCTAACAATATGTATAAAAATAATTTTATACCACAAGTTAGATTTATTATAGGTATGCAAGGCTAGTTTGATATTCAAAAATCAATTAATCTATTATATTAATAAGCTAAAGAAAAAATGCATGTGATCTTACAACACATGCAAAATTTGGATTTAACAAAATCCAATGCCAAACTTCCTAAATACAATAAGAACATCTACAAAATACTTATAGCACATCATATTAATGGTGAGAAATTAGATGCAGTCTTCCTGTTATTGTTTGGATATGAGGTGTCACCTGAAAGCTCTTATGTTCATTCAAGAATGTTCAGAGGTGAAGTGACTAGATTATGAGCACTGTAACCTCATTAGTTTATCCTAGTTTGAATGGACCAAATGATAATTATAAGCAGGAGTGGCATAGCTGGAGGAGGTGGGTCACTGGGGGCATGATGAGAAAGGGCTCATCTTCCCTATGGCCCCTTCCCCATCTCCCTCACTCTGCTTCCTGGCCAGCCATGAACAGAGCAGCTTCTGTCTGCCATGATATTCACCCTCATCTTGGGCCCAGAGCAATGTATTCAATCAACCATAGACTAAACCTCTGGAACCATGGGCCAAAATACATTTTCCCTTCTCTAAGTTTTTCTTGTTGGGTAGTTTGGCCACAGCAAAGCAAAGCAGAGTAGGATACCATTAGGAACAAGGCAAGAATGTCAACTCTCACCATTCTCATTCAACATCATATTGGAAGGCCTAGCTAATATAATTAGGTAAAAAAGGAAATAAAATATACACAAATTAGAAATAGAACTGTCTTTGTCAATCACTTACTTGTCTATGAAGAAAATTCCAAAGAATTGCAAGAAAAAAAAAAAGGAAAAGAAAAAAGTCCTAGAACTAAATGATTATTGTAAAGTTGTAGGATAGAGATGAAATAGACCAAAGTTAATTGTTTTACTAAATACTAGCAATGAACAATAAGAATTTGATACATTAAACCCAAAACCATTACATTAGCACCCAAAATAAACCATCACATTGTGTGTGTGTGTGTGTGTGTGTAACCTGTAGGAGGCAAACTATAAAACTCTTATGAAAGATAACAATAAAAAATCTAAGTGGAGAAATATTTCATATACATTGATAGGAAGACCACATACATTGACAGGAATACCATTATGATATCAGTTTTTCCAAACCTGATCTATAGATTCAACACAATCCCAATTTAAAAGAAAAAAAATCCCAGCAAGCTATTTTGTGGATAATGACAAGCTAATTCTAAAGTCTCAGTGGAAAAGGTAAAAGACAGAATCAACAACAAAATACTGAAGTAGAAGAAGTAAAACATCAGGAGACTGAAAATGTTCAACTTCAAGACTTACTATGAAGCTACAATAATGAAATCAATGTGGTATTGTCAAAATTAAAAAACAGACAAACAGATTCACGAGAACTGAATTCAGAATCAGACCCACACACATAAAACAAAGACACCTGACTCTGACAAGAAAACAAAGACAATCCAGTGGAGAAAGGGTAGTAATTATAACAAACAGTCATAGAACAACTGGATAGCCATATGCAATAAAATGAATTTAGGCACATATCATTCTCACAAAAAAAGAAAAAGTAATTTTAAAATGTACTATAGATTTAAATGTAAAACCCACCCTCTAGAAGATAACATTAAAAAGAGTCTAGGCGATCTTGGGTTCAGTAATTACTCATTCAGTAATTAATCCTTTCTTTCCATAAAAGAAAAACTGACAGGTTGAAATTCATTAAAATTAAAAACATCTTCTCTGCAGAGGACTTTATTATGAGAATGAAAAGACAACCCAAAGACTGGGTTATAGAACACAATGGGAAAATGAGAAACTCCAGGAAGAGGAAACATTTAAGTGTAGGTGAATAAATTCTGGCATGATTAGGAAGAAAGGATAGGGAGGGGAGGGGAGGGGAGGGGAGGGGAGGGGAGGGAAGGGAAGGAGCAATAACATTTTCAAAAGGGGTCAAAAGTCCCCAAGAGACACCCCACCAAAGAAGATAAATAGCATGTGGGCGCTAATACACAACAAGGAGGGGAAGGAATAGAAGTTCAGTGGATTAGATAAAGGGAAATAGAGACAAGAAGAGGAAAGAGAATGGAGACAGGAACAGGAAAGACAGTGGATTGAATCTAACATAACTTTCCTATGCACACATATGAATACACCGCAGTGAATCTCAACATGGTTTTGAGATCCCACAAGACTGAGATCCTAATTAGAATAAAACATATTCCATATCTGTATGGACTCTACTGTCATGTATAACTAAAAGGAACAAATAAAATTTTTTTAAATATAAGATAAATAGCAAATATGAAAAGATACTTAACATCAACTGTTATTAGGAAAATGCTAATTAAAACAACAAACAGCACCATTACACACCTGTTATGTCTAAAATCCAAAAACTGACAAGATATGGAGCAACAGGAATTACCATTCATTTCTGGTGGGATAACAAAATGGTACAGCCAAGTTTGAAAAATGTTTGTTCATTTATGACAAACTAAATACGGTTTTTTATCATATAATCCATCAATCATACTTACAGTTATTTACTCAATGATTTGAAAATTTAAGTACATGCAAAAACTTGCACATAAATCTTTATAGCACTGTGTTCATATGTGCCAAAATGCTGAAGCAACCAAGATGTCCTCAATAGATGAATGAATAAGCAAACTGTAGTACATTCATACACCAGAAGATTATTTGATAAAAAAGAGAAATAGCCAGGAAAAAAAAAACACCAAAAGAACTTTAAATGCATACTCTAAGTAAAAAGAAGGAAGGAAGGAAGGGAGGAAGGGAGGGAGGGAAAGAAAAGCCAGTTTGAAAGGCTACATACTCTGAATTCAACTATATGACATTCTGGAAGAAGTACAACTTACAGAGATAAAACATCACTGCTTGGTAGAGATTGAAGGAGTGTGTATAGAAATACAGGATTTTATTTAATTTTTTTAAGTGAGGATTGAATCCAGGGGCCCTTTACCACTAAGATACATCCCCAAAGCTTTTCATTTTTTATTTTGAGATAGGGTCTCCCTAAGTTGCTGAGACTGGCCTCCAACTTGCAATACTCTTGCCTCAGCCTCCTAAACCATTAGGATTACAGGATTGTGCCACCATGTTTACACAAAAGGGGATTTTTGCAAGTGAAACTGTTCTGTATGATACTGCATTATGCATACATGGCATCATGCATACCTCACAAACTACAGAACTGTACAACACACTTCAACCCTAATATAAGGCAAAAAACACTATAATAAGCTATAAATTTTAGCTAATAATAATATATCGATACTGCCAGATACAGTGGCACACACCTATAATCCCAGTGGCTTAGGAGGCTGAGGCAGGAAAATTTATAAGTTCAAAGCCAGCCTCAGCAACTTAATGTGGCCCTAAGCAACTTAGTAAGACCCTGTCTTGAAATTAAAAAATAAAAAGGGGAGGGGGTGTGGCTCAGTGGTTAAGCCCCACTCCGTCCAATTCCAAGTACAAAATAATAATAATAATAATAATAAAATCAATACTGGTTCACCAATTGTAACAAATGTGTCTCACTAGTGCAAGATATTAACAATAGGGAGGATGTGAAGGTGTAGCTCAATGATAGAGCACATGCTTAAAATGCTCAAGGCCCAGGGTTCAATCCCCAGCACCAAAGGATGAACAAGGGTGGGGATTAGCAGAGGTCAGGTTATAAGGAGATACATGAAAACTCTATCCAATTTTCCTGTAAACACAAAACTTTCCTTAAAAAATAAAGTCTAAGAAGGTATTTTAAAATAAAGCCAAGAAGGTATTTTTATATTTTTTAAAAACGTAGGGAGATTTATTCTTTTTTTTTTTTTTTAAATCCCTGGGGCAAAACAGCATTTAATGATAATGAATCTCTCTAAACGAATCTGCTTGAAGATAAAAGTGCAATTAATCTTGATTCAAAATAATATATTTAAATAATTTTATTTTACCCAGAAAGAACTAAATAATACTTCTGACCAGAACTCTCCAACACCACCCTCACCACCCACAAAAAATAAGAGAAGAAAAAGGATACAGCATAGACATAAAGGCCTTAATTTCTTTACTCTTCACTGGGAGAGTCAGAGATCAATAAGAGATAAAAGTGAAAAGACAAGCTGAGGGTACATTGTGAATAGCAGTGTAACTCCCAGAGCACTAACTATATATCTCTATTAAAGCATCCATCTTAGTCTGTTCAGAGTGTTATAAGACCATAAATCAGATCACTTATAAACAACAGTTATTTATTTCTCACAATTCTAAGGCTGAGGGGCTGGCAGATTCAGTGTCTGTGCAGATTCCTCTCTGGTTTATAGAGGGCACCTTTTTGCCATATCATCACATGAAGGAAGAGCAAAAAGGTCACTTCTGGGCCTCTTTTCTAAAGTTTCTAATCCAATTCATGAGCACTCCAGTCCCATGACCAAGTCTCCTCCCAAAACATCACCATCTGAATTGGAGGAGTAGGGGTACACAAACACTCAAGGCCAAAACAGCACCTATCACTTGAATTACAACTTGACCTAATCTTCTTCACCAGTTTGAAACATAAATACAATGTTAGAACACAAAGGCCATAACAGGCTATCCTTTGTGCTAAGCACACAGAAGTCCTCTGTAAATACTGAACTGAACTGGAAAACATCAAAGGTATGTCTGGTAAAGCATTAAAAAGAACCGTAAAGTTAAAGTTTCATTGAAGAGGGAAGTATAGCTAGAAGAAGAATTTTTTCTTTTTATTATTTTACTATTATCTTAAAATATAAGACCAAGTTTTGGGAAGAAGTAAAAGAACCACTCAAGAGACTGAAAATATAAGGAAATTGGGGGGAGGGATATTACTAGTGAACCAAAGTTCTAGAAAATTCTGGAACAAATAGGATGAAAATTTTTGTAGCTATTAACCTCATTAAGGAAGCCAAGCACTTCTGTCTTGGAAATTGGAAGTGAAGGATAACCAAAAAGAAACATGAAATAGAAAAAGAAATTTGAAAAAGTTATTCTAAATGTACCACATCACTTATAAAGCTCTATCTAATAGGTAAAAGATCATCTGTTGAAAAGCAGAATAGAGGTAAACCTGGGGGATTGGATAACATAAGAAAAGTCTAGAATAGTCAATCTAGAGAAAGTAATTAGGGCTTGGACATGTTTTTAAGTATTTGTAAGTAGCCATGAATATCTTGGTGAGTTCAGGTATCATGATTATGGTGGGTAAAATCAGGATGATTATATTACCTTTTCAAGGAATTGATTTAATTCTCAGTAGCAGTACTTTTTGTTATGAATTTTACTGTTTATATCTCTTGCATATTCGATAAAACAATCATACTTCATGTGAGAGACAGCAATAGTGAATGGTTAATAGACATAACATTTTCTTACCAACAGAAAACATCAACCATGTTGACAACTTCATTATTCCCATCCTATCAATTAATTCAAATATTATCAAATACCTGATTTACTTTAGAACCCATTTGTTATAACAGACTGTTTAAATGGTACAGTAATCTGCCATGGAACTTTAATTCCTACTAACACTTCATAAATTCATGCCAAAATGTGCTTTTGATTATAAATACTACACATAATTCTTGTATATAGCATCACTTTATCACACCAATTATTTACTTCTATTAACATATCCAAGATACACAAAGAGAAATGAGTCCCAGATTCAAAAGGAACAGTCTGCAGAGACTGAACAGCAGCCTTAGATTAAAATTAGCCATTCTTCTTCCCTACTCAACATAACTTAGATCTGGATTAAATTAATCAGTACCATCAATGTATAAAATGACAACTTCTTAGAGATGTGGACACACAAATATTGTTGGGCCAAGTGTTTGGCTTTAACTTCAGTCTTCCAGGGGATGGTAGCAGGGTGAAGAGGAAATTAGGAGGGAAGGGAAGGGAAGAAAAGGGGAGAGAAAGAGAGGAGAAAGAAGAAAAGGAAGAGGAGGAGGAGGAAGAGGAGGAAGAGGAGGAGGAGGAGGAGGAAGAGGAGGAAGAGGAGGAGGAGGAGGAGGAGGAGGAAGAGGAGGAGGAGGAGGAGGAGGAGGAGAAGGAGGAGGAGGAGGGGAAATGGCCAGGGTTAACTTAACTTGTGCATGGACAGATGGATTTTTTTTAAAGCACTCTCTTTTCCACCTGGGAATATCAACAGCCTTTTAAGCGGTCTCGCATTTAAACATGTGTTCTGACAGTCATGTCAGAGCCTGGGTAAAAGCCTTTTCATGGAAATCATTAAAACGAAAAGATCCAGACAAGAGGCCTGTTTTTTTCCAGGGAGTGAGAGTGGAATAGAATAATGTCAGTTTTAAAGGATGGAAGGACCTTAAACACTGATGGGATAGATGAAACACCCTTCTTCTCTTCGCTTTCCCTCCCCTGACCCCCAGCACTTGAAAACTTGACCTGCTGCTGTCTAGAATACTCTGTTACAAATAGTAAAGGAACTTTGCAGGTCGGGTTAGGAGTGAGGGAAAAAAAAAGAAGAAAAGGCCTAGTGGCACATCCACACATTCATTTGTGATTCAAAGCAAGAGGGAATAGTGCAATCCCAGAAGTATTCCAACAGAGCTGACCCTCCTGGGTCCTGTGCTCCCCATGTGTAACTCACAAAGTCTCATAGCTCTCAACTTGAAACTGCTGAATCATTTCAGCAAGTGGTGTGTACCTATCTGCTGGTGAGAAATAACAGTCATTCCTTGCTTCAACCATCATTTCCTTGCTTCCCACTGCTAAGTGCCCCTTGCCGACTGTCAAGGCTGCAAGCAGTGCTATGGACTCTCCCCAGGAAACTGGAGGGTGAGCCAGCCAGCCACAGAGGTCACTTTATATCTTGGCTCAAACCTTAGGCCCTCTGCAAAAGATGTTTTTATTCCTGAAAGACCACAGAGATACTGGTATTTCCCTTACCCAAGTTAACAACTTTTCAAGGACTTCCCCCACCCACCATATTTTTCCCTTATGGCCCTTCCTCCCTTAATATCGACACTGGAATCTTGATCCGTTAGAATGTTTTTTTCATTTCTATGTTCCATCAAAATCGTTTCTGAGCAATTATTAACTGTGCCAGGAAAAAAAAATCATTTCGATTTATTAGTCCCTGGTCATTTGATGCTGATGGAAGTTTCTGTCACACTGATCTTCTGGATTCCCCAAATGATTTAGTGGCTCTAACCACCTTAGGAAGAAGTATAATACAAAATCCAAAGTCAGTGTTACAAAATAAACCTCAGAGATGCCTGGAGGTTTCCCCTGAGAGTTTATGTTATTCATAGTCTTAACCCCACTTAAAAAAAAAAAAAAAAAAAAACAGTGAATTAACTCTGGTTTCAGATTCTTCAAAGATACTTTGAAATTTTCACTTTCACTCTTAGAACCAAGGAAACTTTGTAATCCTTCTGAGTCTTTAAAAACATTACAAAAAGAAATCCCATCATCACCATATTTGTGAATACTCTTTATGCACAGGCACTATAGTAAGCATATATCTGGATTGTTTTATTTAAATTTCAAACACTGCTATAAGGTAGATGATTTTTGTTACTCACTTTAGAGAAGAGGAAATTAAAGTTTAGAGAGGTGCACTATCTCACCAAAGTTTGGAAATTCCAGACATTTAAAGAAAAACTTAAAAGAGTGGCTGCACTCTGAATCTTTACAATTATACCCTCATGTGCATAATAATTGCAGTCCTCTTACTGATTATATCCAGAATACCTTATATTAAAAATATTTAACTCTGAGTCTAGAACACACACACACACACACACACACACACGCACACGCACACACACACACACACTCGCTTCATATTATGTATAGTTAATTTGTTTGTTTGGTTTTTGCTTTGTTTTGAGACAGGGTCTTACTATATTGCTCAAGCCAGTCTGGAACTCCTGAGCTCAAGTGATCCTTCTGCCGCAGCCTCCCAAGTGCTATGACTACAGGTATACCACTATACCTGCATTAGCTTATATTGTTATCTCACCAAAGAGTAAAAGAAATAATTAAAACATTCCTGGGAGGGAGGGGGGCTTCCTAGTTAATAAAAATAATGAACGCCCTCTTATTTAACAATTCAGTGATATGTGTACAAAAATACAAGCATCTGTTATGCACTTAAGAAGTCCATAATATCTAAAAGCAAAACACAACTTATAAAGATTACAATTAAGAAACTCCAACTTGGGCTGGAATTGTAGCTCAGTGGTACAGCACTTGCCTCACAAGTGTGAGGCACTGGGTTTAATCCTTATACCACATGAAAACGAATAAAGGCATTCAGACCATATACAACTAGAAAATCTTTTAAATATTAAAAAAAAAAAAAAAAGCTCCAACTTAGAGGAATGCTAAAGTCCCAGGCTGAGAAGGCAGGTCAGCAATCAGTTCACACTGCAGAGAGAAACTCAGAAGCACTTTGCAACTTACCAGCCCAATTCTTACCTTGGTTATATAATTAATTGTCCTCTCAGCCTAGATGAAAAGCATTTTATAAGTTCTTACTACTTCTCATTACATCAACCAGTCTCAAAAGGAATTAAACCATTTTCTTTGTCTCAAAAGCAACTAAACTTTTTTTTTTTTTTTTTTTTTTTTTTTACGATCAGAAAATGTCTAAGAAGCTTTGCTCTCTTTTTTTTAGTGAGAAGGACCCTTCTTGTCACATCCCAGGAAAGGTATGACTAGACAGGTACATTAGGGACTGCTTCATTAGCTAATTTACTCCAGGCAAACAACTCTCAGCAAGGTTAATTTATATTTCTCAAAGATACAAAGTGTACTTTCTTCCTTTAGTTCTCAGAGAAGATGGAAAGACATTTAAAGAAAATATTATTATAACAAAAAAGTCATTGTTACTGAATTAATGTTTCTGAATTAAAGTTTCACATCTTTTATTTCAACATAATATCACTTAAAATAATAATCTTGATATTTATGACACAGTATTGACTATTTGGATAATAACTTGGAACCTATTTCACCCTCTATGATGCTACCATAAAATAACTGAATGACTTTAGCTAAAATCTGAAAAGACAAAGCTATATTTATTATACATGTAATGCCCTCTACAGGCCATCAGTGGGATGAGTCAGAGAGAGAACATAAAGATTCCTCAAACTTGTTAGTGTGCATTACTATATTTTATTTCCCAGATACATCACAATAATTACTCTCATTTTCAACCTATACAAATTTCAAAACTAATACTCTACATTCTTTCAATTTTTGAAACCAAGTCTTTCAGAAATGGCTCCAGTTAGGTCATTTATCAAGCTTTCAACTTAAAGATAAAAAAGATCTACATATACTACCATATATTTATGTAAACGCGCGCGCGCACACACACACACACACACACACAGAGACAATATTGGGCAGGCCTATGAAGTAAATATAAAAAATTCTACTCCATATTAGTAAAAATGTTCACCTATCTTTATTTAAAAAGAATTCAGAAAATCACTTCATTTTCCAGAAATATAAACACAGTAAGTACATTCACATTCTTTTAATCTACTGTTATCAAGATTTAATCTAACAAATATTCCAACTGCCAAAATTTAAAAATACCACCCTCGTGGTTGATGCAATGCAACATAATAAAACAAGAAATCTATTTTAGTGTAGTGGTTTCCTCCTTGTTAAACTCATAGCATTCCAAATATATTACCATTCTCACAATAGCAACAATTCTGAAGTAGGATGGGGAGAGGACATATTGACATGAAAAGAAAAGAGGAAGAACAGATTACAATGTAAAAAATATATACATCTATTTCCCATATAGGGGTAGATCTGAACTAAATCTAACTCTATAGCTCAAGTTATCTCTTCATGTTACCATAGTCTTTACACATAACTTACTAAAGATATAACCATACCTATCCAATGTATTACACTCATAAGTTTTTTAATCTCTCTTTCTCTTAGTAGATTCATTACAAATGAAGTATATGCTTAATCCAAGTCTTTAGGTGAACGTGTAAAAAATGTTTTGTTGTTGTTGTTGTTGTTGTGGGGGATATCTAGGATTAAACTCAGGCACTCAACAAATGAACCACATCCCCAGCTCTTTTTAATATTTTATCTAGAGACAAGGTCTCACTGAGTTGCTTAGTGCCTCACTTTTGTTGAGAGTAGCTTTGAACTCACAATCCTCCTGCCTCAGCCTCCCAAGCCGCTGGGATTACAGGTGTGCACCACTGCATCAGGCTAAAAAAATGTATTTTACAACCTACAGCCCATGGAATAATCAAGGATAAAGTAAGCCTTTCCTGATCCATTCACTGGAAAAATCAGTCCTCTTTTTTAATTTGGTCCATATGGTAGACTTAAAAACATGATAATTCTTCTGTTTGGAAAACTTTCTATATAAATTTTATAAGATTCCATACACATATAGGGTCAATTAAATGTCCATGTATAAATTAGAGAAATATAGGCTTTTTAAAAGAGGGGACAGCTTAAACAAATGATAGTCCAAATATCTGATTTTATATAATGTAACATTTTTAAAAAATACGGCCTAGTAGCTGACAAGTCACATACAATATTTATCTAAGTTTCACAAACATGAGAAATAATATCAGTAAGATTTTTCTAGTGAGTGGTGAGAGGTCAGGATTAAAATTTTCACAATTTGGATGAAATAAATAGGAATGAAAGAAAAGAGTAGGTATGAAGACTGGGGGCAGAGCTCAGCAGCACAGCACTTTTGCCCAGCATGCATAAGGCTCCTGGGTTCAATCCCCAGCACCAAAAAGAAAAAGGAAGGAGGGGGGAGGGAAGGGAAGGGGAGGAGGGGGGAAGGGGAAGAAGGAGAAGAGGGAAGAGGGGGAGGGGAGGGAAAGAAGAAGAGGAGGAGGAGGAAGTAGGAGAAGGAGGAAGAGAAGGAGAGGGAGGAGGAGGAGAGGGAGGAGGAGAAGAGCAAGGAAGAGGAGGAGAAGAGCAAGGAAGAGGAGAGGGAGAGAGGTGGAGTAGGAGGTGAAGGAGGAGGAAGAAGAAAGAAGAATAGACATGAAAGTGATGCTGAATTGAAAGCAAAATGAATTCCAATTCACAGTAAACAAAAAAAGAATTAAGAAAAGTTGTCAGAAATGGGACAATACAAATAGGACATCTGAAGGTAGGATGGCTTGGTATAAATTCAACAAATGTGAAAAGAATCAATCATTAAAATTAACAAGCTTAAATAACCTAACAGCACTGCTTAACCTGAATGCACAATGCTAGTAAATGAAAGCAGAACACAACACATAATATTCTGAGAATTCTCTCCCTGAAATCTTTAGCACTCCACAGATCTCAGAATGAAAGATCAATACATGGTACACAAAAACCTGAAGCTTCAAGGAAATTTAAAAAGCCATAAGCAGAGAGAATAAGGAACAAGTAATAAAATTTAGTGAGATTTCCAGATAGTAGAGCTGGGGATGTCACTCAGTGATACAATGCTGGCCAATCATGCAGGAGGTCCTGATTTCAATCACCAGTAGCATCAAAAATATAAAAATAAGAAAAAGATAGTTGAATTCCAGAATAGTCTGTGGGCAAAGGGTGAAAACTCACTGATCTTAGAAATTATTAAAAGTACTTTAAGACCTCTGTATTCCTGTTTTAATGATCTACAATACCATAATTCTTTCATTAAACTCTTTTCCTCTCCTCCCCTCAAACAAATTATACGATTCTTCAACAATTCTTCATAGTTGTTTTTATTGTTTACACACACACAGTGGTCATGTATTTGGGACTAACTGCCCTTCATATTAATGTTTCAGCAATGAATGTCAAAGCTAAAACAAATTTTTTAAAAATAAGTTCAAAGGCCACAAACACACACATACACACACACAAAAAAAAAAAAAAAAAAAAAAAAAAACTCACACCACACTGATATCAACAATGAAAATAATACCAAAGGTTTAAAAAAAAATAGCAATTGACTCTAAGAAGATCTTAGAAGATGGAAAAATATACCCTGTTCATGGATAGGCAGAACTAACATCATCAAAATGGCGATATTACCAAAAGTTCTCTATAGGTTTAATGCAATGCCAATCAAAATCCCAACGGCATTTCTTGTAGAAATAGATAAAGCAATCGTGAAATTCATATGGAAAAATAAAAGACCCAGAATAGCAAAAGCAATTCTAAGCAGGAAGTGTGAATCAGGCGGTATAGTGATACCAGATTTCAAACTATATTACAGAGCAATAGTAACAAAAACAGCATGGTACTGGTACCAAAACAGGAGGGTGGACCAATGGTACAGAATAGAGGACACAGAGACTAATCCACAAAGTTACAACTATCTTATATTTGATAAAGGGGCTAAAAGCATGCAATGGAGGAAGGATAGCATCTTCAACAAATGGTGCTGGGAAAACTGGAAATCCATATGCAACAAAATGAAACTGAGTCCCCTCCTCTCGCCATGCACAAAAGTTAACTCAAAATGGATCAAGGAGCTTGATATCAAATCAGAGACTCTGCGTCTGATAGAAGAAAAAGTTGGCTCCGATCTACATATTGTGGGGTCGGGCTCCAAATTCCTTAATAGGACACCCATAGCACAAGAGTTAATAACAAGAATCAACAAATGGGACTTACTTAAACTAAAAAGTTTTTTCTCAGCAAGAGAAACAATAAGAGAGGTAAATAGGGAGCCTACACCCTGGGAACAAATCTTTACTCCTCACACTTCAGATAGAGCCCTAATATCCAGAATATACAAAGAACTCAAAAAATTAGACAATAAGATAACAAATAACCCAATCAACAAATGGGCCAAGGACCTGAACAGACACTTCTCAGAGGAGGACATACAATCAATCAAGTACATGAAAAAATGCTCACCATCTCTAGCAGTCAGAGAAATGCAAATCAAAACCACCCTAAGATACCATCTCACTCCAGTAAGATTGGCAGCCATTATGAAGTCAAACAACAATAAGTGCTGGCGAGGATGTGGGGAAAAGGGTACTCTTGTACATTGCTGGTGGGACTGCAAAGTGGTGCGGCCAATTTGGAAAGCAGTATGGAGATTCCTGGGAAAGCTGGGAATGGAACCACCATTTGACCCAGCTATTGCCCTTCTCGGACTATTCCCTGAAGACCTTAAAAGAGCGTACTACAGGGATACTGCCACATTGATATTCATAGCAGCACAATTCACAATAGCTAGACTGTGGAACCAACCCAGATGCCCTTCAATAGATGAATGGATAAAAAAAAAATGTGGCATTTATACACCATGGAGTATTACGCAGCACTAAAAAATGACAAAATCATGGAATTTGCAGGGAAATGGATGGCACTAGAGCAGATTATGCTTAGTGAAGCTAGCCAATCCCTAAAAAACAAATACCAAATGTCTTCTTTGATATAATGAGAGCAACTAAGAACAGAGCAGGGAGGAAGAGCAGGAAGAAAAGATTAACATTAAACAGAGACATGAGGTAGGAGGGAAAGGGAGAGAAAAGGGAAATTGCATGGAAATGGAGGGAGACCCTCATTGTTATACAAAATTACATATAAGAGGTTGTGAGGGGAATGGGAAAATGAACAAGGAGAGAAATGAATTAGAGGATAGGAAAGGTAGCAGAATACAACAGTTACTAATAGGGCATTATGTAAAAATGTGGATGTGTAACCGATGTGATTCTGCAATCTGTATTTGGGGTAAAAATGGGAGTTCATAACCCACTTGAATCTAATGTATGAAATATGATATGTCAAGAGCTCTGTAATGTTTTGAACAACCAATAAAAAAAAATAATTTCAAAGGCCACAAACACACACACACACACAAAAAAAAAAAAAAAAAAAAAAAAAAAAGCTCACACCACACCGATATCAACAATGAAAATAATACCAAAGGTTTAAAAAAATAGCAATTGACTCTAAAAATGTAGAAGAGAAGTGGACAGGGGAAAAAAGTCTAAAGAACAAAGTACCAGAAAGAGATGAGCCCTTCCTAGGTTAGCAGAGACTGGCATCCACAATTATCACCATGCACAAATGTGAAGTCTTGGTCACAGTCAGCAAGAGGAGTAAATCTACCATAGGTAAAGGAACACTGTTGGAACAAGGAGAACCCAATCAAATTTTTAATACTAACTAACACTGGTCAGAAAGACTAGAATCCAGAGGAGTCCCAAACACAAAACTAGTTATCTTCACTTTACAATTATCACCACACTTTGGTCCATAATAAGGTTCATAACTGAGGACGCAGCATGTTGGAAGCTAGGGATGGTGTCAGAAAATACAGGGATATCTAGAGCCTCCAGTGCTTATATCACAAAGCCCTGCTGGAAAAGCAAACAATCAAAAACTATAAACAGAAAAAAATACAAAAAATGTGACTCAAAATTAAAAGAACACACAGTAACAGTATACCATAGATGACAGAGTTGTTCAGAGTAGCAACTAAAAACTTTAAAATAGCAAATAACTACTTATTTATGGTAGTATAAATATTATTGATAGTATGTTAAGTATTTACAATATATAAAAAATTGGAGGAAACACTAGATAAAAGAGTAGACAATTTCAGCAAAGAACTGAAAACTCAAAAGAATCACACAGAATACTGGTATTAAAAATATAATATCTGAAATTAGGAATTCATTGGATGTTCTAAAAAGCAGAATGAACAAAACAGAAGAAAGCATTATTAAGACTCAAACGAATGCACTGAAGTACATTAAGAAAAGGAAGACTGTTCAGGGCCCAGAATGTTAAGTGTGAGCTAGTCTGGGTCCACCAACATAAATGTAAATAAATCTGAGTTCTCTTTTTAAAAGAAAAAGAAAGAGACTGATGAAACAATACCTGAAAGTATACTGGATTGTCAAAAGGAACAGATATGAGATGAGGCAGCAACAAAATTGATATACTAGCCAATAATTTCCCCAAAATCTATAAAAGATTAAAAACCAAAAAACTCTGAAAGTCCCAACAAGGATGAAAACTAGGCAACACCCTCCACACACACACACACACACACACACACACACACACACACACACACTCACACACACGCATACACAGTCCTAGTCAAATATGCATAAACTCTTCAATAAAGGAAAACCATTAAGAGCAGCTAGAAAAATTACAGCCATTATATTCATGGAAGAATCATTAGAATACCACTGAGTTATCAGAAATAACAGAAGCAGAAACAAAGGAATAAGTTTAAAGTGAAGGATACAACGCTGGGATTGTGGCTCAGCGGTAGAGCGCTTGCCTAGCACGTGTGAGGCCCTGGGTTTGATCCTCAGCACCACATAAAAATAAATAAAATATTGTGTCCAACTACAACTAAAAAATAAATATTCTTAAATAAATAAATAAAGTTAAGGATACATATTTAAATTTCTAGAGTTACCAATGAAGATTGGTATATAGCTAAAAGTTTAGTTATAGCTAAAAATTCAATTGAAAAGATGAAATGAAATTCAAGAAAATGCCCAGTGAATCCAAAAGAGGGCAGGAAAAGAGGGATGAGTGAATAAAGGAAAGATAACAAATTTTTAAATAAAACAAAAAATAAAAAGATTAAAATATAACCATATAGCAGAGAAGGTTGACACATGCCTATAAGGCTGAGATGAGAGGATCTCTAGTTCAATGCCATTCTGGGCAACATGGCAAGACCCAGCCTCCAATGAAGGAATGAATAATACAACCATATAGAGATTTACAACAATATAAATGAACTAAAAATACCTTTTTTAAAATTATAATCTATTTATTTATTTTAGTTACATATGACAGCAGAATGCATTACAATTCTTATTTCCCATAAAGAGCACAATTGTTCATATCTCTGGTCTAGATAAAGTCTAGAATTGACTTAATGATAGTGTGCTAATAGTGGTTGCTTAGTTTTGACAAATGTAAGTGTAAAATGTAAATAACAGGGGAACTGTGTAAAGAATATACAAAACTTCCCCTATTATCTTTGAAACTTACTTGTAAATCTAAAATTGCTTCATCAAAATTATAATTACACAAATAAATAAAAGATCAAACCAACCATGTATTTAATAGTAGAAAAACTGAACACTTATCTCTATGTGAATCCTTCAAAAATAGTAAGAAGAATTTTAATGATATGATAAACAGTTATTATAGAACATGTTAAGTGTAAACGTCACTTAAATAGTATGATCTAAATCTTACAAAAAGCACACGCAAGTATACTAGCAATAGTGCACAGAAAAAAATACAAAATTTTAAAACTATAAATTTTTCACATAATGGTTTTAAAAAATTTCTATCTCAGTACAACAAAAGTGATGAGCACTACTATGTTTTAGATGCAAAAGAATTTGATTCCATACCTCTCCTTTGAGGTTTCTATAAAAGTAGCACTGTAAATAAAGCAATGAGGGAGACACTAATACTTCCCTGTCCAATGTCATTTCTCTCCCTCATCTATACTAACAGAATTCCAATTTTGTTAGGGATAGCAATATGCTTAGATAAAAAGCTACATTTTGAAAGGTATACATAAGTCATTGAGGGAGGTTTCTGTGAATGCTCTTTAAATGGAAAGCTGCAGCTCAGCTTATATTCCACTTTGCTTCTTGCCCAACCTTTTCTTGGTATAATAGTAGAGCAAGAACTAGCATTTTGAAAATTATGAGAAGATAAAGCACAATGGTAAAAGCTATATTTGGATTCAGATTTCTGAGCAGAAAGTTAAAAGAATCCTTGGCCCCAGTTGGCACCATGCTTCTGCTTCATGGATCCTGGAATACCTACCTCCATATTTCCCCCTAACAAAAGAAAAATAAACTCCATACTTGTTTAAGCCTCACAGTCTCATCAAATTTTCCCTTCTAAGAACATGTGTACACTACAAATATCTCAAAATATTTCTTATTGGGTGTCTTAAGAAAGAACAAAATACATTTTTAAGAAGGTCATTCAGCTCAGTAGTATTTGGTATTTTTTAAGCTAAAACAAATGTCAATTTCAATTCCTTAGGATGGCTGGAAGATGAACATTTCCATCATTGTGGGAGGGAGGAGGAAGGACAAAAATCTCAAGAAGTTTTAATGATAATAAAATCAGAGTTAACATTTCAATGTATGTTCTGACTTAATGATCAGTGACTACAGGATAAAACATTATACAGAATAGGCATTTGCTATGCAGAGGCCAACTGAAGTGAAAAGTGTAATGAAACAAGATACTGTTTTCAAGGAGATCATAATTATTCCTATAAAAGTTTATACACTAGCTGGGCATAATGGCACACACCTGTAATACCTGTGGATCAGGAGGCTGAGACAGGAAGATCACAAGTTCAAAGCCAGCTTCAGCAACTTAGTGAGGGCCTAAGCAGCTTAGAGAGACACTGTCTCTAAATAAAATATGAAAAAGGCTGGGAATGTGGTTCATGGTTAAGCGCCCCCGGGTTCAATCCCCAGTACTGGAAAAAAAAAAAGTTTATAAACTATCTCTAAAAAACGAAACAAAAAAAAGAAGACAAAAACTACTTGTTATACTCAGTTACAACTAACAATAACAACAACAAAAATCTAGGGTTAAAAACCCAAATATGGAAATTGAATAAATAATACTATATATTCACTAAACTAGTAAAGAGATTATAAATATGCATTTAAAAGTCCAAGGAATGATAAGTGAAAACAATGTGCATAAACACCTTTTAAAAAATTTTTTTGTAGTTGTAGATGGACAGCATGCCTTTATTTTATTTTATTTTTGTTTTTATGTGGTGCTAAGGATCAAACCCAGGGCCTCACACATGCTAGGCAAGCACTCTGCCACTGAGCTACAGCCCCAGCCCGTGCATATACTCTTATTTAAAAAAAAAAATGCATAAAATAGGGATCAGGTGCAACCAGGTAAAATATAAATGAGGTAATATTTGATCAATTTTTACTTCATATTTCACTATGACTTAAAATTAAATGAAAAAATACACGTGAAATTTGCAACATATATTCTGAAATCTTCCCACTGCAAAAACACCTGAAGTACTGTTTATACAGAAATAAGCTCTTGAATTTCAAATTTCACATCTAAGCTTCCATAGAAGTGAAAAAAAAAATTCTAAAAGGCCCATAAATGGGAGCAACAGAGAGTAAAAATATGTTAATGGCTTACAGACAAGAGTTAGAAAACCATGAACCACGCACAAGACAAATGTAATCAATAACCTATAAGCTAAAAAAAACTTTTTAAATTTTTAAACTTACAAAATAGTCTTCACAAATGAAAATTCCATGAAATTCAAATTTGTGTCAATAAATGAAATGTTGTGCAACATGGCCCTCTTCGTTCATTCATTTACATATTGTCTATAGCTGTTTTCACATCACAAAAGCAGAGTTGGACAGTTCCAACAGAAACTGTAGGACCTGCAAAGTCTGACACACTTTTCAGAATGACAGCTTGCCAATCCTTGGCCTCGATCTTCTCTTTGTTGTTGCTGCTTGCTTGTCTGTTTTCTTGTTTTACTTTTTTAAATACTAGGGATAGAACCCAGGGCTTTGTACATCTGACCACTGACCTACATCCCTAGTCCTAGATCTAGACCTTCACTTTTAATGAATAGAGAAGGTGAAAAAGAAATAAAGCAGAGTAAGTAACTGAATTAGACATGCTAGTATGACAGCACTGACAAAGAAAGACTTAGACATTTAATCAAAAATGATCTGGGGCTGGGGATGTGGCTCAAGCAGTAGCACGCTCACCTGGCATGTGCGGGGTGCTGGGTTCGATCCTCAGCACCACATAAAAATAAAATAAAGATGTTGTGTCCACCGAAAACTAAAAAATAATTATTAAAAAATTCTCTCTCTCTCTCTCTAAAAAAAAAAATCTGGAAAATACATATCCCACAAAATCATATTGCTTCTACACATGCCTGCTTCTACAATGACTCTTTGGGGTTTGTTTTGTTTTGTTTTGTTTTGTTTTAGTTGTAGATGGACACAATATCTTTATTTTATTTATTTGTTTTGCTGTGGTGCTGAGAATTGAACCCAGTGCCTCACATGTGCTTGGCAAGGGCTCTGCCAAGGAGCTCTGCCTCAGTCCTACCAGTGACTTCATGGAGCAGGCAGGGATTGAACAGAGGACCAGGGGAGTTTCTTTTAGCATTTGTGACAATGAACAGTCTGCATATGGGACAGAGTTGAATAAATATCAAACTTTAAAATGGATTCATGTAATCAGTGTCCCCCATCCCCTAAATATCTTACTGAATCCAATACATATTTTCTAAGAAGGACCATAAGCATCCACAAATAAAGCTCCAAAGAAAATGAATTAGCACCAACAACAATAACAAATCACAATAGTAATTATATTTGTAGTAATAAATAGCTAGGTACCAAAACCACCACTTAGCTTAAAATAAGAAAAAATAATAGCTAAAATATTAAAAATAGCAGGTCAAAAGCAATGAAATGCTAATAAACTATTGTGGAAAAACAGGGACAAATTCCAGATGGGGGAATGTATACTCAAAGAAATAAGGAGAATATGAGAGTACTAAAACTGATTTTGAATTTAGGGCATTTGCCAATTACAATCCATGAACTTGGGGTTCCATATGGTGGCCTAAAGGGCAAGGAGGACAGAAGTCAAGGCTCAAGTCTATTCCAAGATAAAGAATATTATAGGAAACTGTCTCCCATATAAAGCTTCAATGCACTACACCTTAGAGATAAGTCCTATAGCTTGAATGCATCTTCCAAAATTTCATATGCCTTGATGTGGCAGTATTGGGAAGTAAAACCTAGTGAGAGTTGATATAGTTATGCAAAAGATATTTTCATGAATGTATTAATGTCTTTCTCAAAATAGAGGATTGACTGTCTACAGAGCAAGATGTTATAAAAGTAAGTTTGGCTTCCTGGGCTTTCTCTTGCTTCCACTCTAGCCAAGTGATCACTTCTGCATTTCTACCAAAACCAGGAAGCTGCGTGAGACACTCATCAGATACAGCCACTCAATCTTGGACTTTTCAGTCTCCAGAACCATGAGCCAAAATAAACCTCTTTGGAAAGAGGTTTAATAAATTAACCAGTCTCTAAAATAACAGAAGACAAAGATCATAAGACTACATCATTCCTATATCATATATAACCAGAGGGGAGTCTTAAAAAAAGTTGCTTTGGTGCAGAACAAAACAAAATGCTAAAATAAACAAACAAAAAGAAAAAAAAAAAGAAAAACTACAACAAGAATCTGGAAAGGCTATAGTCTTAGTGAAGACTTTAAAAGCTTGGGAGCCATGACTTAGATGGCCCATGTGATTTCGGTTTAAAAAAATCCCTTACTGGTAGTGTTCCTAGACACCTAACAGAAGTAAATAAAATTCATCTCTAAGAGGAACGAACTTCCACCCTAGGCCTTTGGGAATACATACACAGACAATTTTCAACCATGATAGAATCAACGAAAACTTAGGCACAAATGGAAACCAAAATGAGTACCAACAAGCAGGAAATACCCATGAAGACTAGATTTTAGAATTAATAGGGACAGATATTACAACTATTTTTATTCCTTTTTAGAAATGAAATTGTTGGAAATATCTCCTGAAATTGGAAACTATTTGAGGAAGTAGAAATTCTACAAATGAACTATATAACTGAAGTTTAAAATTCAATGTATGTCATTAATAGAACATAACAAAAGAAATAACTAATAGAAAATACAGCAGAAGAATTATGTAGAATGAGTTACAGAGCAAAATGATGAAAAATATAGAACAGCAATTAACAGACAAGCAGGTTACAGTGAAATTCATCTAATATGCATCTAATTAACATTCTGGAAAGAGAATGGAGAAAGACTGAAGTACAAGTAACATTTAAAGAAATGATGGCTGAGAATTTTCCATAACTAATGAAAGTTATAAATCCTTAAATTCAAGAAGCCAACAGTATAAATTAAAAAAATCTACTCCCAGTCATGTAACAACAAAGCTGCTGAAAACCAAAAACATGGAGAAATGTTAAAAGCAGACAGGGGAGAGGGAAGGGGAAAAAAAAGATAAATTACAATCAAAGTAGCTGTAGTAGTTTGAGAGCTGACTTAAATTCTACAAAAATGGAAGCTAGAAGACAGTAGGACAAAATGTGTAATGTACTAGAAAACAGCTGCAAGACCCAATTATAGATCAACTTTCAAGAATAAGGGCTTAAAAAATCAAACTCAACAAAATGATAATATTACAGGCAGACACTCATTAAGGGAAATTCTAAAAGACAAACTTCAGACTAAAGGAAAGTTATCACAAATGGAAGGTCTGAGATGGAAGAAAAGAAGATACAATTCAGGCAAACAAACATATCATTGATTATATAATTACAATAATGGCATATTGAATTATTAATAAATCAGGTGGGCAATTGGGTGTTGTAAGGTTCTTATTCTGGAAGAGGGCAAAACTTTTAACTAATATTAGAATTTCAGAAGTGTTTGAATTTCTAGGGTAAGCTCTAATACAATAGAAAGTGTGTGTAGTTTTCAAAATTGTAGGACATTGAGGGATAGGATGATAGACTCAATTTTAAAATCAATCCAAAAAGAGATAAGAAAAAGATGAAGAAAATTGAAGAGTCAAAAAGAAATACAAAGCTCAAATTAAGATAAGAGATGCAAATTCAAATATATACTAGCAAATTAAATATAAATGGGGAAAATGCTTCATTAGAAAATATAGTCATTGAAGACAAAAGATTGAGTAGTAGAGGAAGGGTAGATTTCCAGTTGCTCCATCACCTGGGATTTAAGCAGCAGAACTACTGCTTCCAGAGAGGTGAGTGATGGGGAATTCACCAGATCTCAATATTGGAATCACAAAGACAGAAATTTAGAGATTTTGAACATAAGACATTAAGGAATTCCGCGGGAATCAGCCACATTGCAGGTACACCATGGAAGGAAGGGTCAACCCAAACAGGAAGAAAATAAAATTGTGAGGCTAATTTGGGACATGGGGACCCATGGGACAGAGAGAGGGGTGGTGTGAATTGGAGTGGCCGGAGAAACGCGGCAGCAGGTGTGTGGGATACTTGGCACTGCTAGCACTGCTCTGTGGGATCGTGGGGAGGTGTCGTGGGGAGATCAGGGTACACTTCAGATACCGCTTTGTGCTTGGGGAGCCAGGAAGTTCACTGCAGCATTAGCTGACTGTTCTGCACCCGCCTGCTGTGAAAGCTAGAGTCCTGCTGGTGGGGCACAACTGAGGTGGACACAGAGGGGACTGCGACCAGGAGGACTCAGTCTGGGGATATGGAGAAGAGTGCTTCTTGCTTTCCCTTTGGGTTTGGTGGGTTGCATTAGCCTGGGAGATCCCAGAAGCTCGAGAGGTGGGCATATTTCAGTAGGGTTTTAATCCTGAGAAGACCACCTTTGTGGGAAGTCAGTGTATGAGGATAGTGGAAAATAGGTTGCTTTGCCCAAGCAGTGGAGTTCTTAGGATGCTCCACCCCACCTCACCCCAGCCAGACCCAGAAGGTCAACAGAGAGGGCATCGGCCCAGCAATAGGATGAGTGGAGGGATTCTCTTTAGAGCAAGATACCTCAGGACAAAGCTAGAAAGATTGGTGAGAATTAAACCTAAACATGCCTAATCTTGACATTTACAACTTCTACCTACTTTGAAGGGACAAAACTCCAGTTGTCACTACTTCCTATTCTGTCCTAACTTAAACTGGGGAAAAGCGAAGCTGAGAGCCAATACATGAAGCTCCATCCAGTTCCAGGCCACACCAGTGACAGCTTAGTAAGCAACTCAGAGCCGGTTTAACACCCCAGGCCTCTGCTCTAAGGGGTACATCGCCAAGAAAAAAAAAATGGAAAATTTTTCTTTTCCTTTTATTTTGTCCTTTTTTCATAAATCATGAGTGGGTGGGTACTAGTAGTGTTGACTGGCTCATGAATATACATACATATATACACATTTTCATTTTTTTCTCTTCATTTTGACCACATCTTTTTTCCTCCTTTTTTTTTAACTTTTTATTTTTCTTTCCTCAACTGGTTGTTATTTCACCTTGTTTTGACCTTAAGAGAGGGAAGCCTTTTTTGTTTATGTGTTTTGATTTAACTTTTTGTTTGTTTGGTTTGGCTCATGTTTTTGTTTCTGTTACTCCTCTCCTCTCTTTATCTTTCAATAGCCAAATTCGCTTGTTCTTTCTCTCATTATTTTATTACTTTTGGGTTATTTTTTTACTCCTTCCTTCATTATAGCCACCATTTGGCTACCGCTCTCCTGCTATACTTTGTTCACCTTTTAAATAGTTTTAAACTTTCTTTTACCTTCCTACCCCATTTTCTCTTCTTTTAGTGAATTGTAATTTTACTCTCTTTTAAGAATAATTTAGTTTATATAATTACTGCCCCCACCATTCGTGTTATTGTTGTTATTGGTACGAGGGAGGCATAGTGGACATCTGTTGTTTACTTTAATGCTAGAGATGGTTCACAGCTGTTTAAAGTTCAGCCAATCATGGCTGTTGTTAAATGCAGGCACCACCATTCCTGTTTCTGCGGTAATTAATGGTGTAAATGCCATAGTAGACACTGACATTTATTCTAATGCTGTACATTGATCACTATGGTTGTTCCTATTGCCTGTTTCCCTTTTCGTTGAGAGGGGCTGAAAGGCGTCTGGTATACTAGGAATTCACAAGGTAGAGAGTCATGCTGAACTACACTCACAGTTCAGCAAAGAGACAGCACATCTTTATCCACACACAAACAAACCCCCCTAAAGCTTTCACAATTTTTAACATACAAAATAGAAGGAGGGGGAAAAAAAACAACAACAATGACTAAGCCCCAAGAAGGTCTCTCTACTCTTACAGAAAAAAAAAAAAAAACAGAGAGAAACTTCAAAAAGAAAGGCACAGAAAAGACCACGGTGTTCCAGAAGCTCAAGAGTAAATGAATTTAGCAGTTCTGCAATGGCAAATTAAGACACAATGGTGATTGAAACAAACACTTGGATCATTCTGAGCCTATGTGCTGGAGCTAAGAGATGCCAACACAGAACTTCTTATAAAAGAGACAAGTACACACCAAAGGACATCATCACGAAAGAGGAAGAAGAATCCATCTCAAAAGATGTACAAGACCCAAGAAAACATGAGGAAACAAACAAGTCCCTCCCCCACCCAAAAGTTACAATCCCCCAACAGAGCAATAAGCAAACATGAAGAAATGAAATTCCAGAGATAGATTTTTAAATGATTATTAAAATGATTAATAAACTAAAAGAAAATCTAAGAAACAAGGGAATGAACTAAAAAAGCAATTACAGGAGGTGAAAGATCATTGCAATAAAGAAATTGAGATTCTGAAAAGACACAAATCAGGATTCCTGGAAATGAAAGACACAACAAATCAAATCAAAAATTCATATGAAAGTATCACCAATAGATTATAATACATAGAAAACAGAACCTGAAATCTCAAAGACAGGGTATTTGAGCTGTAACACGCAGACATTTAGGTCAGGAGAACACACATGATCAGGACTAGGGATATAGCTCAGCTGATAGAGTGCTTGCCTAGCATACACAAGGCCCTGGGTTCAATCTCCTACACACACACACACACATGAAGACCATAATCAGAATATACAAGACTTCTGGGCATTAAGTGATCAAACTTCGGAATCATCAGAATAGAAGGGATCATTAAAATATAAGCTAAAAGGGGCTGGGGATGTAGCTCAAGCAGTAGCGCACTCGCCTGGCATGCGCGGGGTAATGGGTTCGATCCTCAGCACCACATAAAAATAAAATAAAGATGTTGTGTCCACTGAAAACTAAAAAATAAATATTTAAAAAATTCTCTCATATATATATATATATGGTATTAAGAACCTTCTTGGTGAAATAATAGCAGAAAATTTTCCAATTCTTAGCTGAGTTCTACCAGACCTTTAAAGAAAAACGAATACTAATCCTCTTCAAATTATTCCATGAAATGGGAAATTCACTCTTTTTTTTATTTGTTCTAATTAATTATACATGACAGTAGAATGCATTTTGACACATCATACATAAATGAAATATAACTTCTCATTTGTCTGGTTGTACATAATGTAGAGTGATACAGGTCATGTAATCATATATGCACATAGGGTAATACTGTCCAATTCATTCTACCAAACTCATTCTTGAAGCCAGTATCACCCTGATACCAAAACCAGATAAAGACACATCAAAGAGAAAAAACTATAGTCCAATATCCCTAATGAACACAGATGTAAAAATCCTTAATAAATATTGCAAACTGCATTCAAAAAGATAGTACACCATTATCAAGTTGAATTCATCCACGGGATAGCAAGGTCAGTTAAATATACATAAATCAATAAATGGAATTCATCACATAAATAGAATAAAAAAGACCCAAAAAACACATGATCATCTCAATAGCTGCAGAAAAGTCCTTTGACAAAATCCAGCACCTATTCATGTTCAAAACATTGGAGAAACTAAGGATAGAAGGAACTAACCTCAATAACATAAAGGTTATATTTGACAAACTCAATCCTTCTAAATGGAGAAAAATTAAAAACATAAACAAGGATGTCCACACTCATCCCCCTATTCAAATATAGTCCTTGAAACTCTAATAAAAGCAACTGAGTAAGAGAAAGAAATTAAAAGTACATAGATAAGAAAAAAAGTCAGAACATGACCATCTACCTAGAGGTCACAAAAAACTCCACTGGAAGACTTTTTGATATGAATAACAAATTCATCAAAGTAGTAGGATAAAAAAATTCAACAATCAAAAATGACTCTGAATTGCATGGTAATGGAAGGAGACCCTCAGGGTTATACAGTGGAGGAGGTAGAGAGAGAGGAGGGGAGGGGAGAGGTGGGGAGGCGGGAGGGTGGAGGACGGGAAAGGCAGCGGAGCACAACAGACACTAGTATGGCAATTTGTAAATCAATGGATGTGTAACTGATGTGATTCTGCAATCTGTATATGGGGTAAAAATGGGAGCTCATAACCCACTTGAATCAAAGTGTGGAATATGATATGTCAAGAAATTTGTAATGTTTTGAACAACCAACAATAAAAAATTAAAAAAAAAAAGACTCTGTCTGATAATCCAATAATGAATCTACTAAAGAAGAAACCAAGAAAACTATTCTATTCCAAAAAAACCCCAAAAAATTAATAAATAAAATACTTGTGAATAAATATAACTAAGGAGGTGAAAAGACCTCTCCAATGAAGAAAACCAAGCACAGTGGTATACATCTGTAATCCCAAACTGCTGGAGAGGCTGAGGCAGGAAGATCACAAGTTCAAAGCCAACTTCAGCAACTTTGTGAGGCCCTAAGCAACTTAGGGAGACCCTATCTCAAAATGAAAAGTAAAAAGGGTTGGGGACATGGCTCAGTAGTTAAGTGCCCCTGGATTCAAACCCTGGTATCAAAAACAAATAAACACTAAAGAAAGAAATCAAAGACCTTAACAAGATGTAAATATCTATAACACACATGCATAGGTAGGATTAATATCATCAAAATGACCATATTAACAAAAGCAATCTACAGATTGCAATCCCCATCAAAATAGCAATGACATTCTTCACAGACTTAGAAAAAATAGTCCTAAAAGTTATATGGACAATAAAAGACCCAGAAGAATAGCCAAAGCAATCCTGAGCTACAAGAGTGAGGCTAAAGGCAAACTACACTACGGAGCTATAGTAACAAAAACAGCATAGTATTGGCATAAAAACAGAATAAAGACCAATGGAATATACTAGAAGAGAAGACACAGGAACAAATCCACATGAATGTAGTCATCTGATCCTTTGAAAAAGTGCCAAAAGCATACACGAGGGAAAAGGGTAACATTTTCAACAAATGATGCTAGGAAGATGAATACTCATATGTAGAGGAATAAAACAAAAGCCCTCCCTCTCACCCCGCATAAAAATCAACTAAAAGTGGATCAAACACCTGGGATTATGACTAGAAACACTGAAACAATTTGAAGGAAACATAGGGGTAACACTCAGTATCTAACACATTGGTGCCAGCAGGTACCAACCTGTGTGTGTGTGTGTGTGTGTGTGTGTGTGTGTGTGCGCGCGCGCATGCGTGCTGAGGACTGGTTTCAGGAGCACTTAATTAAACACTGAACCACATCCCCAGCTTTTTTTTTTTTTTTTTTTTTTTTTTTTTTTTTTTTTTTAAATTTACAGACAGGGTCTCACTGAGTTGCTTAGGGCTTCACTAAGTTGCTGAGAACTTCACTAAGTTGTCTTGAATTTCCAAATTCTACTGCCTCAACCTCCCGAGCTGCTGGGATTATGGGTATGTGCCTCCATACCCGGCTGAGGCACCAACTCCTAAAGTTCAAAAAATAAAACCAAGAATCAATGGGAGGGATAGCATTAAATTTAAAAACTTCTGCAAAGCAAGGGAAAGAATTAAGAATATGAAGAGAGATCTTACAGAATGGGAAAAAATGGCAAGCTACAATTCTGACAAGGGATAATTACTAAAGTATATAAAGAAATAAAAACACACACACCAAAAAAACTAATAGCCCACCCAATAATTGGGCAAAATACCTAAAAAGACATTTCTTCCCAAAAGAAGAAATAGCGATGGCCAACAAATATATCAAAAAATGTTCAACATCCTTAACAATCAGGGAGACACAAATGAAAACTATACTAAAATTTCATATTGCGTCTGAATAGAATACAAATAACATCAAGAATACAAATAACAACAGTTGCTGGCGAGGATGGTCATGGAACCAGTCTGGGTGCTCAGCAATAAACTAATATTCAAAGAAAATGTGGCATATATACACAAGGGAGTTCTATTCAGTCATAAAGAAGGATGACATCTTCTTTTAATTTGCTGGTAAGTGGATGGAAGTAGGGAACATCTTGCTAACTTAAATAAGCAAGACTCAGGAAGTCAAGGATCAAATGCTTTCTCTCATTGGAAGATAGAGAGAGAAACAGAATTTTAAAGAGGAATCTCATAAAAATAGAAGGGAGATCTCTTCCCAAGGGGAAGAGAGAAGGAAGGGAAAGGGAAAGAACAAATTATGGTAGCTCCACGTATGAATACACCACAATGCATACCAACTTTATATAAAACTATAATGCATCAATTGAAAATAAATAAATTAAAGATTAGAAGAAGAGAGGAAGGGGATCAGAGGGACAGAGGAGGGGAGGGAAGAGGGTAGTACTGGGAATAAAATGGAGAAAACTATGTTATGTGCATTTATGAATCTGTTAAAATCAACCCCACTATTGTTAAGTCTGTTAAAAATCAACCCTATGTATATCTATAATGCACTAAAAAATAAATAAATAAAGATAGTCACACTGGATTGCTTTAGAAGTCCAGCCATATACTATTTAAAAAAGAAACATTAAAAATATTTTAAATAAAATTAAAATACGGGCAAAAATACAACATGAAACACTAACAAAAAATGCTAATATAGCTCTTTTAATCTTATACAAGATATCAAGCAAGAGTATTAGATCATTTAGAGGTAAAGATCACCTTATAAGATGGAAAGCTTAAACATAAATAAAACAAAACATGATAGTGCAGTAATATATGTAAGTGTGTGTGCGCGCACGCCATATTGTGTGGACTGAACCCGTGGGTGCTCTGCCACTGAGCTACATAGTCCTTTTCATCTCAAGAAAGGATATTGCTAGGTTTCCACACTGGCCTCTAACTATCCTCCTGCCTCAGCCTACCAAGTAGTGTACATCACTACTATGGTGTGCATCACGGTGGTTGGCTTATATATAATTTCATATACCAAACCATGCTATCCTACTTTCAGGTCATCATCTTGCATCTCTCTCTCTCTCTCTCTCTCTCTCTCATTTCCAGGCCTGTGCCATCTTCAAATGCCCATCTGCAGCTGAATGGATAAGCACATCATGGTATTTTCTTAGAGTAACAAAAATGAATGAGCTACAAAGCCAATGATTTGTAGCAACACAATGTTGAATGTAAAACGTCAGCCTCAGATATGTTACATATTTATACACATCAAAAACAAGAAAAGCTAAATAATATATTATATATGAGTACAGACACAACTACAAAAAGGAAAAAAAAAACTAGAACAAAATGAAGCATCCTGGTTGTTTCTGGTAGGGAAGACTATAGGGACTCTATGAAGCTGGAGCAACCCCCTGGGTTTCCAGTCCATTAATCATGTCTACCATGAGCTGGGGAGGACTGCAAAGATGTTCACTTTTATTTCATGCTTTATAACTTTTACATATTATATATTTGAATGTAGTAAAGATTTTATGATAGATGGAAAATATAAATACTAAACTATGTCTAATAGTCTATTCATAAGTATGATGTCAATGTTCTTATTAAATTTATGTGCTTATATATCTTTTTTCAAAAGAATTAAATCTATTAAAATACTAATAATATCTTTATGGATGATACAGAATTAATAGTGTATATTTTATTCCTTGTCCTTTTAGCATTTTCCAAGTTCTCTAAAAAGGATATATATTACTTTTATAATGGGGGGGGGGAGGAGTTAGTTTCTATAAAATTAAAAATAGAAGCAACAACTCAAAGCAAATGTTTGGAAAATTTCTGGCTTTATTATTTGCAACTGATTTTAATAAAAAAAAATATGGATGTAATTTTAAAAAATAACAACAACACTTTCATGTTTTAAATAAGGAAAGTCCCAATAATGTAGTCTTTGGGGCACTTTAGAAAAACAGTAGAATACTGAAATGGTCACAGTGTTCTCAGGCCAAGAGCCCCATCAAAAACCAAAAGATGTGGGTAACAAACTATTCCAAATATCCATAGTGAAAATTGGATGTAGAAAAATATGTTCTTAACTTTTACTTCTGTTGATGATAAAACCAAAAGCATATGACCCAAAAAGCATATTGTGTGAATTGATCATTAACTGTCTACAGATGTTATGTAGCACTACTGACCATTTCCATGCAAGACAAGAAAAGGTCAAAAAACAGGTAGGTAACTTGGATAGCTAAAGTATTCTCAAGACATAAAAGGTGAAACAGAAGTTGATATTCTGTTTTCCTTCTCTTTATTCCTGGGGTATTTTATACTCTCACAATTATAGAAGGGGATGGAATCACAGAAATAATCATTTTGGTGTCTGTTATTTTAAGAAGAGCAAGGCTGAGAAAAAATAGGTAAAGTATAAAGAACAAGACAGCAATACTGCAAATACAATACAAAGTCAACTGTGGGTGAAAACAGAGGTTAAATTAAGATCTCTACTTGCACCTACTGTTAACAGATCTAAGCACTCAGCTAGTTCCTCATACTTTCAAAATATTTAACAAGTATTCCCTGAACAGCTGATTCTGTTGGCATTTTTCATAATTTCAATCTATACTGCCAAGTAATAACCACAAGTGATGGTGGGGAAAATATACCCAAAAGTTAAAATAATGCCACTGAAGTCATAAGTCAAGGGGAAAACCAGAATCTAATATACTAGAGCTCCCCTGATCCACAGTTTCACTTTCTGTGGTTTCAGTTACCCAAGGTCAACTGTAGTCTGAATATATTAAATGGAAAATTCCAGAAATAATTCAAAGGTTTTAAATTATATTCCATTCTGAATAGTTTGATGAAACCTCATGCAATCCACCTGGAATATGAATCAACTATCCCTCTATCCAACATAGCCATGTTATCATATGCTACCTACCTATCAGTCACTTAATATCTGTCTCGAATGACTGTTGGGATATCCTGCTTGTATTCAAGTAAACCTTATTTCATTTAATAATGACCCCAAAACATAAGAGTAGTGACACTGGCCATTCAGATATGCCAAAAGAGAAGCCATAAAATACTTTTTAAGTTGAAAGATTAAAGTTCCCAACTTAAACAAAGAAAAAATATCCTATGTTGAAGTTGCCAAGATCTACAGTAAAAATGAATTTTTTATCAGTGAAATTGGGAAGGAAAAAGAAATTTGTATTAGTTTTGCTGTTGCAACTCAAATGGTAAAAGTTATGGCCAACAGAATATTAGTCATTCACCTTACTTCATCTCATCATATGGGCACTATATCATCTCACATCATCATCATAAGAAGAGTGAGTACAGTACAATGAGACATTTAGAAAGAGAGACCATATTAACATATCTTTTACTAAAGCATTGTTATAATCACACTATTTTAATGTTATTGTTGTGAATCTCTTAATGTATCTAATTTAGAAATTAAACCTTATCATAGCTATGTATGTACTGGACAAAGCAGTATATATAGGGTTCACTACTAGCCACAGTTTCAGGTATACTTTGTGGATTCTAAAATGCATTCCATGAGGATAAGGGGGGCTACTATATACCTAAAATATTATTCTTTACATACTAGTGCAAGAACAAGCTGCCTAGGATTTATATTCCTAAATATACTCTTTAATTTCTACTACATACTCACACATCGTGTATTCTACTATAATTAAAAATGGAAAAGACGATAAATAAAACTTTAAAATTAATTTGACAAAAATTTCACTCTTAGATAATATTACTCTCAAAAAAGGCAGACTAAGCACAAAATGGAAAGCTAAGTACATTTTTTTCTTATTACTGACAAATTTGGTAACCACAGGCTAATCTCATTTCTTTCATTTCATTCAATATAATTCACAAAAATATGACAGGGATTAAGAGTCTATGCAAAGTACTATGAACACCTGTAGATTATAACCATACAACAAATGTGTAGGGTTTTGTGGTGTTTTTTTGATCCAAATTTTTTTGATACAATTTTTATCTTTTGATCCAAAAGATCAAAAATACAGTGAATAAAACAGTAGAAGACATATCTTTTGGCCAAATTCAAAGAGTTAGAAATTTGCAGGATATATTAGAGATATTACTGGACTAGAGGAATGTGGAAAGTCCTGACACACTGACAGGGAAAATTTACAACAACAACAAAAAAAAAAAAAAAAATACAAGGGCAAGGGCAAAAATTAGCTCTATTTAGAAAATAGGAAGAATCACCAGACAACATAGAGGCTAAAAGATTCCCAACTTAAAGAAATCCAGTGTTACAAGCCAACCACCATGAAAAAAGACAAGAGTTTAGGAGAAAAAACAAAGGATTAATCAGGACAAAAGTTAGACACTTATGAAAGCACTGATGGCGGACTAACAATTTGCAACTGGAAGTATTTACATAGGCCAATGGAGACTATTAGCATTAATTGCCAGCATCTACAAGAAAGAAAACTTAAGTTCAAAAAATACATATTAATGGCACAGTTTCACTCAGCACCGCAAAAGGAACATGTGAACCACCACTTCCAACATACCAGGCTTCCAGTGAAATACTATGAAAAGTATTCTACTTACCTGATAATTATCAATGTCTAGATATCTAGAAGAATTAATAAAATTTTCCAAAGATGGGTCGTGTTAGCAATGAGCAGCCCACATGTTGTTCTGTCTAGTGCCATTTCCATATGCAGCGTAAACATGGCACGGCTTCATATGAACTCACACAGAATGTTTATACACAACTAGTATGTGACATGCATAATGGAAAATATTAAAATATAACAATTCATCTCGGTCGTACAAACATCTATTAAACAATTACTGAATGTCAGACACTTTGCTAATGCTGTATACAAATATCAATGTGACATGGCTTTTTACTCTTAAGGAGCCAACGTAGGTCGGAAAAATTGACAAATCATTACACTGCAGACTAAGTACAACATTAGACATGTCTGCTTGTGGCACTTTACTAGCCCACGGAGGGGAAGGGGGGAAGAAAACATTCAGGGAAGGCTCCCACGATGAGATAACCTCAGCACTCAGTGGTTGAGTGCCCCTGAGTTCAATTGCCAGTACCAAAAAAAAAAACAATAACAAACCATGCCAGAGACACCTGATATTAGGAAAAAATAGAGACAAATAAACAGATATCAAGAACCAAGAATATGAGATGTTTAACTAATAGAAGATATTTTAAATTTAAAATAATCTAGCATGGATATTATATTAAGATTTTACTCTTTTAAAAATATGTATAGTTGTAGATGGACACAATACCTTTATTCTATTTATTTTTATGTGATGCTTAGGATCAAACCCAGTGCCTCATATGTGCTAAGCAAGCGTGCTATCCCTGAGCTACAACCCCAACCCCAAGATTCTCCTCTTTAAACCTTGCAACATAAATCAGATCTTTGAAAGAGCTGCCATTTGACCTAATACTTAGATTAAAAATCATTTAAATATCCAATAAATGAAGAATGATTCAGGGGCTGAGGTTGTGACTCAGGGTAGAACGCTTGCCCAGCATGAGTAAAGCACTGGGTTCGATCCTCAGCACCACATAAAAACAAACAAATAAAATAAAGGTATTGTGTCCAACTACAACCAAAAAATTTTAAAAAAAAAGAATGTTTCAGCAAATGGTGACATATCCATTTGACACAATCACTTAAAATGTTAAAAAATTAGTGTACATACTTATGATCTCAAAATAATTTAAAAATTGTTGTGCAATTAAAAAACAAAATGAAGCTGTCTTTAAGTTGTAAAGTTACATATGACAAAATTACATAATTCTTTCTAAATTTTCTACAATGAAAATATATTCTCTTTATAATAAAAAAAAGTTAACATTCCATATTAACACTCCAGAGCACAATCTGTCTGTGTGAAAAATATATCTATAAGAAGCTTGTCCAAAGTGGGAAGAAGGGGAAAAGTGGAAAAAGTGGGAAGAAGAAAGAAAGGAAGGAAAAATAGAAATGTATAATGTTGAAGGCAGGGAAGAAAGGGCTAACCTAAGAACTAAGATTTTTACAAAGGAAGAAACAAGCGCAATCATTTATTTAATAAATATGTACAGTTACTAGGTACCAGAATAGACATTGGTAACACAAAGGATAAGAAAGTGAAAAAAATAGGGAAAATAATCTCTGCACAACTGGCAGATATATAAACAAATGTTACTATTTTATAAATACAACCAATCATATACTTTTTCTCTTGAATTTACATATATCTGTGAGGTATCTTTTCCTAGCTATGGCAGCCATTAAAATCAAGTATCAAAATGAAGACTTCTTAGTGGAACTTTGGCTACACCAGAAAATGTTAATCTAAACATTTCCAAAGTACAGAAAGTCACCTTTCCCTTTCATTGCTTTTCCTTAAAGATACTAATAAAAACCTAATTTAATGAGAGCTAAGTCAAGTCGATAAATAAAAATGTTTAAAATTCATTTCAATATTATAGCCTTTTAACCTCTTTTTTGTGTTTGACAACATACATAGTATTTATACATATATGTACATACTATTGCTTGTGTAATTTCCAAATTAATAAATATAGATTTTTATTGTTAGGAACATGCAATCAAAGAACTTAGAAATGACAGGCTCAGTCCTGTCCCTGGAGTTACTGAATACAATTCCTTCTAAGCAGATTAGAACAAAAGAATGGTGATGATGCATTTTGGAAATCCAACTTCAGATCAAATGGTGACACGAAATTGTGGGCTTCCTATCCAACTGTCCATATTCTTCCTATGACTTCCTCAATGTTGAACAATCTTCCTAGCCAATTCTAGCCGGACACCTGTAACTAAAGGTTGATACTATCCGAAATTACATTTCTATGCCAGAAAAATCAGAAAATTAAATACCAAGTGAGAATTTTAATCCTGTTTTTAGTCCTCAGAAATTAAATTGAAATGAAGGTCTGAAGAACAACTCTAAATTTTCTCCCCAAATCAAAATCAGACAAGCTTATTTTATTGTAGTTAAATTTAAAGCATTTATATAGTACCTACCATTCACCCCACACCATTGCTAGTACTTTATACATTGTTACCCTACTTAATATTCATATCAACTCTATAGAAGAAGAAACAGACACGGGTAAGTTAGGTGTCTTGTACGTACAAGGTCACACAAATTTTAAGTGACGAAGTTGTAATTTGAAACAGACTGACTACAGAGTCCACACAGTATTAACCACCACCCTCTTCTGCATCCTAACAAACAGTATCAGCCTGGCAATCTGTCTTTCCATACCATTTCCCATGCTTAAGAATATATAGAGGTTTTCTTCCTTTATGTAAACATTAAAAAAAACTTTGCTACTATTGAATATTTGTCTCTTGTGAAACTCAAAATGAGACTGAAAGCCTTTTTATATTTGTCTAAAATTACACAGTCAAATACATGTCCAGGAACCTTTAAAGACAGCCCCTGCTAAGTTCATTCCTTTTAATTCTCTCACACACAAAATTTATTGCCAGACTCTGGAGGACTGCCCCCCACTACCTATACATAAGGATGGCAAGGAAACATCAGTTTCTTGTTTCCCCTATTGTCCTAATTCCAGCAGCTCAAGAGAAAATCTCTCATGTAACACATCTGGAAAGAGAAATTTTTCTCCCCCAAATTTGCTAGCATATGCCAAGAAAGGCTCCAGGCTATACCAATTACCTCCAAATTCCTACAATTTTGTTCAAGATCCCAAATGTCATGCATTCTCTTGAGATTTAGTCTTTTACTGAATTGTATAAATATCAGAAGATATTCTTATTATCCTTCCATTGCTGCAAGACCACCACAGCATATCCATTACAAACCTTCTTCAGGAATACCCTCACCTCCAATTCACATTTGGTCACCATTTACACTAACAATGGTATTCAATGGAATTTACTGTGGTTTTCACAAAACTGTAACTTTTCCATGGTTTCAAAGAGACTAAACGTATATGTTCTGGCTAGCCTTCAAAGTTTCTGCTAATCCATCCCTCCCTTCTGAATTCACCCTCATTCAGAATTTAACAGTAGCCATTCCTTTCCCATATTAGGTCTACTCCATAAAACAAATAATTTCAAGTTTTGTTTTCCCCCAGAAAACTTCACCAAACCCAGACAAAAATAATTAAAAATTCCAAAACATACTTTTTACATAAAAAAGATGAAATATAGGAGCATTCTAACTGCACTCTGGTAGCTGAGCTCAGATTCAACAAAAGAAATGAATTGGTCTTTCAGCAGTCATCTGATTAGATTTATCAAAAAGAGAATGAACACTAACTGGCCAATGAAAATACCAAGAACCCTTAAGAATTTAGAGTTCATTTACTTGAAATGTCATAAATTCATTTTTCTTTAAGGCTGAGTAATATTCCATTGTGTATATATTATATAATTTCTTTATGCATTTATCTGTTGAAGGGCGCCTAGGTTGGTTCCATAGCTTAGCTATTGTGAATTGAGGTGCTATAAACATTGATGTGGCTGTGTCACTATAGTATGCTGATTTTAAATCTTTTTAATATAAACCAAGGAGTGGGATAGTTAGGTCAAATGGTGGTTCCATTCCTAGTCTAACCCACAATATGGGGGAAGAGGGGAAGAACAGATATTCAGTAGAGTAAATGAAAGGGAATGAAGGGAAGGGTGACAGAATAGGAAAAGGAAAGACAGTGGAATGAATCTAAAATGATTTTCCTATGTACTTATATGAACACACCATAGTGAATCCCACCATCATGTACATCCATAAAAATGGGTTTCTAACTCAAAAAAGATACATTCCATGATTGTACAATTATATCAGAATTGTACTGTCATGTATAACTAAAAAGAACCAATATTTTTTTAAAAAAGAATTTAGAGTTCAACAAAAGATAATTAATAGTTGGCCTAATAGCTCCCAAGACTAAAAAGTGGGATATTTTTTAATTTAGCTTCGTCCAAAGATACTCTGAGTATGTTCTGTGATTAGTCCTTCAATGGGTATCACATAAGATTATTTTAGAATCCCTTCAAATTGCACAATGCTGTGAATTCTTGTTTTTAGCTTTCTTTGACTACTCTACCAACTACTCTCCCCTCATTCTTATCCCTTCACTGCATACTGCCTATAATGTCTATTTGCTACTTATAAAATATACTTCCACATTAGTGTCTATGTACATCTTTCCAAGTATATTTAACTAATAAAGACAAAAGCATGACCTTTTAGGTTTTTTTGGTATCTACCTACTTCACACATAAAATTAAACATTGCCAAGTCTGAAAGAGAAGATCTTTTTCCCTCCCCAACCCCCAAAATCTATTTAAATGAGAGAAAAAACTTTGTTATTATATTGTTTTTAAATGTGTTCATTAGTTAATTGAGATGTACTCAATCTTACACTATTATCTAAAGTTTGATCACTGCTAGGCAATGATTTTAATTAAGATGATTCTAGTCTATGCCTTATTAGATAAATGTTAGTAAGCAGAAGCAAATCAAATTCCTATTTAATGAGGCTGGTTGACTATTATATTGCAGAGGGTGGATTAGATGAAGACCTACAGAAGACAGCAATATCAGATGAATATCATATGGTTTATAGTAGAGGAGAGATTGCTTTCTGAGCTATTATGAAGACAGAAGTGGAGGCAGAATTCATGCACAGACTTTTAGTAAGCAAAATGGAAAAATCAGTGTCTTATTTTTCTTGAGTTATTCTGACTATGCTGTTCTGCTGCAAAATTGGACCTCTCCATCTCTGTTTCTCAGGTTACTAAAAGACAGGGCACAATACAAACCAAATTCCTTCTCTAATTGAGTCTAAGTCCCTGTAAATGTACGTATTGAAACCTCTCTGCATTTCAGCCGTGCTCCCTTGACTGGTGCCACATCACAGACCACTGGCGGAATGTAGAATCACTTGCCACTCACAGAGCAGAACATCTTTAATTTGACAAACTATGCTGTACGGACTCTTATGCAACCAGTGTACCATCTCCAGATATCTTTCCTGTGATGGAAAAGCTTTTTGGATGAAGTTCAAGTAGAAAGTACTATATTTTTACATTCAAAGAAAAATAATCAATAAAGCCACTAATAACAGCTCTTAAATGAGTTGTTAATGAAAAGCTTTAGCTATTTCTTCCTCTGTAAATCAACTGTCTTACACAATGTGGCACCCGCTCTGGGAGGCCTGGCAGAAGCCTACCTTTTCCAGGCAATCTCTCTTTTTGAAGAGAAGACGAGATAGTATGTACCTGGTACTGACAGTCCTTTTATTTGGAAAATGCCAACACTGGAAAACTCACTCACAAAAAACACAAAGATGGAATTCTCTTACAGAAGGTTGAGGTTCCATTCTCTCTTATTTTTGGTTGTGTTACTTTTTGTTGTGTTATTTTTGTGACCATTCATGCTTATAGATATTATTTGTTGTTGTTCTTAACTGTTTTATAAGAGCAAGATGTAGAAGCCATTTGAAATGAAAGATTAGCCTTTTAAAAAGCAGTTTTGAACAAACATAGAATTAGCAAATTTAAGCATTTTAAATTATAAAAAAACTAACATTTTCTAGAAAATTTAATTATTTTTAAAATAATTTTTAATGTGTTGAGTGTTGGAAGGATTATATAACAGACAACACGTTACAGATTATTTGTTAAGGACTGTTTGACATCCCCCCATTTATATGTTGAAATGTTTACACACAATGTGATGTTATCAGGAAGAAGGGAATTAGTGTCCATACATAGTACCCCAGTGAGCTCTCCTTCTTTTTTGCTGTATGGAGATACAATGAGAAGATGGTAGTCTATAACCCAGGAGGGTCCTCACCAGAGTTCATGTTGGCACCCAAATCCCAGACTTCCATTCTCCAGAATAGAACATTTCTGTTCTTCATAAGCCATAGATTCTATGGTACTCCATGAGCCACAGATTCTTTGATACAGCAGTTCAAAATGACTAAGCCAGAAATATACAGTAAGTACTTAAAAATGAACTTTTCACTTTCTTTCTGTATCCTAATATTTTCCCAATCCCATTGCTTCTATCCACCTAATATAATGTTACTCTCTTGGTGCCAGAACAATTTTCATCAACTTTTCATGTTCAACCCTTTTAAAAATATGAAGCTGTAATGATGGACCCTAAAGTTCTGTTTTCCAGGTGAAAAAAATCATCCTTAGTCTTTCCTATGCAATAGTATACTGTTAGAAAGCTGCACTATGTTCCTTCCCTTGAAGATATTCTGCTTCACTTATTCCTATTAAAGTGTGGCACCCAAAGCTGAATATAACATTCAAAGTATATCCCAAACAGAAGGAAATAGATGATCACTCCCTCATCCAGACACTAAGATGATACTAAACTATTTGTGCAGCCTTGGATTTTCTGAATGATCACACTGCATCTTTCTTTTCCTTCCATGTATATTGCTCATAAACTTCTCTCATTCTGTACTTAGAATTAATTTTAGAGATTTAAGAGCAGGATTTCACATTAACTCATGATAAAGTTTAAATTCTATTAGATGAAGCCAAATTCAAAACTGTAAAGACCCTTCAAAATCTGACACTCATCATATTCATTTACTACAAATAAACACAGTTGACCAAGGCATCAAAAAGAAAAGAAAGTCCCCACCCAGAAATACAGTAATCAAATTCTTAACATCTTTATTATGATGGAAAACTCAATACTCAGTACAAAGGACTCTACTACACAATAGCAGCCATTTTCTATTCTCATAGATTCCCCCTACCAGTGACAGTACTCTAGTTGACTATCTATTGGTCTTAGGGCAATGATTTACAAAACAATATTAAAAATGAAGAATAGTTGAAATAAATTATTTGCACTCTAGTTTCTACATACACCATTCTCTCTTGCCTTCAGGGTTGTAAACTGTGTCCTCTACCCACAACATGCCACCCCCAGCACAGTGACCTTCATCAAACTCCTTTGTCTCAGCTAATGCATCACTTTTTATGGGAAACCTCTTTGATTACTCAAATCTGGGTCAGATATTCCTTGTCTGGGATTCAGAATTACACTACCCTTCTATTATAGTTTTGACTGTACTTTATTGTAGCTTCTTCTGGTCTTTAATGTTCACCAGATTGCAGGCCTTGGGAAGCACCATTAGCCATGGTAGCATTACAATAGGCCAAGCTTTAAGGAGCCAGCAAATCCAGAAGGAACAATCAGGACCAGAGCAGGAGATCTGATTACCCATGGTCCCTTCTCAGTTGTGCAGACTCAGGACATCATGGCTCACATTCATTTATTTACCTCAGTGACTGATGTCTAATCATCTAATCTCCCTCCATACTGTCATCACCACATGCTCTCTTAGATCTCCTACATGTGAGATCACATATATGTGATCTGCCACTATTTAGAAATTTGGGGAATTCACACAAATCCAGGTTTCCAGGATCTCTTAAAATTTTTAATTTAAATTTAATAATAAAAATAAGGCCTTAAAAGAATTTTTTTAAGATTTCCACTAGGTCTATATTGCCCCATGAAAATAAACAGCTCGATCTAAACAGAAATTGACCCCCTCTGACCTGCATACTCCTCAATATCCTCACTACTTACCTGTTTGATTCCTGAATATGTTAAATGAATATGCAACATCTCCCCTAATGTAACCTATCTATCCATGTCCATGACCTCTTCCCCCAAACCTTCCTCTATATCCTCTGTCCTCTCATTCTGAGATCATTAAACTTCCATACTCTCTTCTGGATAATACTATAAACATGTATTATTTTCCAAAAAAAATTACATTTTTAAAGCAATAATGCTGCCATAAAATCGGAAATACAAGATTACTTCTCAAACTAAAAGAAAAGTGAACTCCTGAGCTAGTTAATTAAACAATTACAGTAGGAAAAATGGCAAACTTAAAACATACTAACTATATTTTTGGTCTGGAAAAAAATTTCCAATGCCCAGGTGCAAATCTCAGGAGGAAGTAACAACAGAAGTAATAATGTAATGCCGCAGCAGTCAACCCTAAAGGAAAAACACTGGCACCACATCAAATCACCAAACTAAACTAAATAATCCCAAAGTGATGTCCTGACATAGCAAACTACATAACAGTACATTCATGATGACTCTGCAGAACATCTGACAAAAGCCAACATATATTTATAAAGGATAATTTATGACAGTATGGGTACAGGTAATATGGTATAATCAATGCTCCTTCATAGTTCGAAAGTATAGAATGTGGAGATGGGTGTTATGTATATTTCTCTGTGTTTTGTAAATCAAAAATTTAAAGAGTCGAAGATAAATTATCCATAATTCTATATAATTGTTATTATATAGGAACCTTACTGCTCCCCATTGTGTAACTCTGGTGTCAAAACTGTGAAAGAAAATGTACACACATTTGTGCACTGCAGAAGTCACATCTATGATAGAATACGAGGATGTGATATGAACATGAAAAAAAGTTTCAATTTTTATATCATACCATACATCAAAATAAATTCCAGATGGATTACAGAGCTAAATAAAGGGGAAAGAAACATTCAAACAATTTTTAAAGTATAAAATAAAAATACTCAAATACATAAACAATAAGAAATCTAAAAGATAAATAAATGATATACATGGGAGTAGATACATTTGATGATTTCAGAAGGCAAAAAAATTAAGTACAACCTCCCAATAGAATAGAAGAATGAACAAGGGAAATGAACACACAATTCACAAAAGAGAAATACATCTAGTGAATAAACACATGTTAAAATGTTCAGTCATACTAGTGATTAGAGAAATGCAGAGCAAAACAACACCAATCAAATTTTAAAGAATTGAAGAAAAATAATAATGCATGTTGGCAACAGTACAATGAATAGAAACTCTCTGAAAACATCAGTACAAATGTAAACAAAAAATAAATTTGGAAAACAATTTTTTAATGTGTAGTAGGAACTTAAGAAGGTTTATATTACTTAACCTAATACTTCCATTTCCAAAATCCATCCTAAAAAAATGATCTTAAATATGGGGAAGGTTAAAGTCACATAGTGGTGTTTCAATATTTTTAAAAATCTGACAATAATCTAAATGTCCATCATTTAGTAAAAATAATTGACTAACATACTGCATGACTCCCTGGATAATAAAAACATTCAAAAGTGATGTTTACATGGGAAATATAACATTAAAATACTTATGAATAAACTGTAAAATAAGATTTATACCTGCACATACAATATTATTAAGAATAAATTATAGAAAGCACAACCAGGGAAGACAAAAATCCTACCGGAAAGTAAACAGAAATTTTAATAATAGTAGCCTATTATATTCTATTTAGCTTTCCTTCTATTTCTTTGTACTCAATGTTACATCAATAGGCAACTATTCTAATTGGATCCCAGGAAGTAAGTCCTCAAGGCCAGCTTCTCAATCTATCCTTGATTTCACCATAAAGGGAGTAGGATGTGGAAGAACTTCTTTGAACTGTCCAGTTAAAACAAGTTGGTTATAAGTCATTGATATTTGCTGTTTTTTTTTTACTTTATATTGTGGCATTTAATTCTGATTTATATTATAGCTTATTACAAATTATAAAATTTGCCTACGTGATCAATATTAAGCCCCTTAACGAAAAGCACTTTTTTCTACCAGCAGGTGGAGGTACAGAGATTCTAAACAGAGGAGCACATTGCTAACCAGCCCCCAAACCCACCCTTATGCAGGGAAATGGAGAAGGAGCCAGGCAAGATCCTACAGTGTGTTTGGGGGTTTTGCTGCTGATGCTATTTGCATATCACTGTGCAATCCTCTATCCACAATGATGCTGAAGCCTCAGTGACAACCTCTGGTATAATTAAAACAAAATGAGTTTGAATTCAAACAACCATCTGACTCTAGTCCTTCCTAACTCTCTAACCTGAAACAAACTACCTAAGCTTTTACAGCTTCAGCACCCTCACCTGTAAAAGGGAATAGTAAAGTTTGTTCTAAAAATTTGCATGAATATTAAATTCACAAATGTAGGAACTAATGTAAACATAAGTAAAACAACCTACAACAATATTATGGCACTGACTTAAATGGAAGGTTCATTTCCCCTTCTTAAACTGCTGGGGTGTGAACCACTGAGCTAAGCACTGAAATACTGTTTACCACACAGCAAGCTGGTGAACAAAACAGACAGGGTCTGCTCCATTAAAGACCTTACAGTTCTGTGAGAATAAAAAGAAACTTTAAACAAATAACTACACTAATGAATTTAGAATAAGATATTCTGATGAATACCATACAGGAAAAGTTGACAAGGTTATAAAGTAGCATAGGGGATCTAACTTCTGTTGTTGAGGGTCAAGAAAGATCCCTTTGAAAAAATGGTATTTAGGTAGAAATCTAAAGGATAAACATGAGCTACCCAGATGGAAAAGAGCATGTGTGAAGTTCCAAAGACTAAAACGAGTTGGCAAGTTAAAAAGGAAAACAGAAAAAAGAAAAAGCCAAGGGCTGCAATATACTAAGCAACCAGGAGAAAGACTCAGGATAACACTAAAAAGACATAGGCAGCTATCTCGTTTGCCAACTACAACAGGAACTCTAAGCCAATCCATAGTCTGTATCTGTACAGTTCTGGAGCTAAGAATGGATTTTATAATTCTTGAGGATTACTTTTGGTTTCATTTTTTTCTTTAATATTTATTTGTTCTTTTTAACAAACTTAAGAAAGGAAGGCACACCATTAGGGACCACAGAAAGATAGGCAAGATCTAGGGACCTCAAGACTCAACAAACAACATGGTAGTAAGTTTTATTACATATATACCAAACTGGTAGATATCTTATTATAACTGGTATAATATCTTATGTATACCAAACTGGGTGCTAGAGAAGCCAGCAACCTTGAAAAGCAGACCAAAAAAGGTTCAGGGGGAAAAAAAAAAAAGTTTTCTCCCTCTAATTAAAAATACCAGGAAAGAGGCAGGCTATCAAGGGAGAAAGAAAACTTTCCCACAATAATCACTCTACACCAGCCAGGCAGGAAACACCACCCCCCTCACACCCCACCAAAGACCAGCAAGGTAACCAAGACTTCCAATCCCTCCAGGCTACAAAGTAGATGCTTCAGCCTCTCCCCACCTCAGAGATGCTGCCAGAACAGGTAGAACTGGGAACCTGACTTTAAACACCAGCAGGCAGTAACAAGGAACCCTGGCATGGTATCAGAGGAGACCAAATAATAGAACAGAAAGGAGGAATAGACAAATCTAAAGTTGAAAGTAGAGACTAAAACAGCCCTATTTCAATGACTTATAGAGCAATTAGGAAATCAGCAAAGGGACAGAACAACTCAAAAATCTCATAAAGCAACAAGATCTGACATTCATACAACATCCCTCACAGCAACAGCAGAATACTCAATCTTCTCAAGTATTCACAGAACATATACCAAGATAGACCATATTCCGGTCCATAAAATATATCTCAACAAATTTAAAAGACTAAAGTCATAAGTTCTAATCTCAAAAATAATGAAACTCCCACACACTTGAAAACATACTTCTAAATGATACCAGACCATGAAAGAGTCTCAAAGACAATTTTAAAACTCATTGAACTGAATGAAAGTAAAAATAAAGCACATCAAAAGTCAGAGGATAGAGCTAATGCAGAAGGGAAATTTCTGGCACTAATATATACACTAGAAAAGAAGAAATGTTTCAAATCAATAATCTAAAGGTCCTACCACAAGAAACTAGGAAAAAAAAGAGCAAAATAAGCCAAAACAAGCAGAAGGAAGGAAATAATAAAGACAAAAGCACAAATCAATTAAGAACAGTAAAAATAATATAGAAAATATAAACATAATATAATCTATAATAATATAGAAAATCAATGAAATACATCAATAAATATAACATAGAAAATCAATGAAACAAAAAACTTGATTATTTCAAAGTATTCGTAAAACTAGTAAACTTCTAACAAGATTGACAATTTAAAAAGGGAAAAACACATATCAGGAACAAAACCAGAACACATATCTGCAAAACAAATGCAGACATACAGAGAACAATAATAAGGAAATACTACCAACAACTCTATACACGTAAATTTGACAACTTTGAAGAAATGGACCAATTCCTTAAAAACTTTTAACCAACAAAACTCACCTAACATTAAACAGATCATTTGAATAGCAAGCACTATGACTATGAAAGAAACTGAATCTGCTACTAAAAACATCCCAAAAGAGTAATCTCTAGGCACATATGCACTCATATCTGGAAAGTACAAATAAACTCTCAAAACTCAACAGTAAAAAAAAAAAAAATCCAATCGGACAATGAGCAAAAAACATGGTAAGAATTGAGTGCAGTGGTGCACCTGGGTAATCTCCCAGCTACTTGGGAAGCTGAGACCAGGAGGATGGAAAGTTTAAGGCCAGCCTTAGCAACTTAGCAAGATCCCATATCAAAATAAAAAAGCATTGGGAATTTTGTTCAGTGGCGGAGCACCCTGGTTCAATCTCTACTACTGCCAAAAAAAAAAAGATAGTAAGACATTTACCAAAGAAGCTACACATACAGTAAATAAGCACATGAAAATGTATTCTTCATCTCCAGAACACCTATCAGAATAGCTATAATGAAAAAAAAATGTCAAAATCAAATGTTGCAGGAATATGTAGAAGCCATATCTCCCATCCATTTGTGATAGTAATGCAAAAATGGTACACCCACTCTGGAAGATATTTTGAAAATTTCATAAAATAATAGACATATACTAAACATACAACCATAATTTGCACTCCTGGGCATTTATACCAAAGAGATGAAAACATACGTCCATAAAAAAACTATACATACTTATTCATACTTGCTTACTTCTAACAGCCAAAAACTAGAAACAACCAAAATGATCCTTAATAGATGAACAGTGAAACTAAATGTGGTATATCCATAACATAAAACACTACTCGGCAATAAAGAGAAAGGAATCACTAATTCATGTAATAACTTAGGTATACTGAGAGCAAGTAAAAGAAAAGCCAATCCCCAAACATCTCTTCATATAATACTCTCAAAATTACCAAATTATAGAGACAAAGATTGGTATTAGGGACAGGTGGCAAAAAGGTGGATGTGACTATAAAGAGAGAACATGAGGATGTTTGTGGTTACGGAATAGTTCTGTATCTTCACAGCATTCTGAGGAGTGGGGAACACACCTAAGCAAACTAAACATACACAGGGTGCCAATGTCAATTTTCTGGTTTTGATATTATTCCATAATTTCACAGAATAATTCTGTAAGACATAACCATTGGTGAAATTGCATGGAAGGTATACAGGACTTCTACGTATCATCTTTGCAACTTTCTGTTGATCTATATAACTATTTCAAAATAAAAACTTAATGTGACTAACACTGTATGTAGCCCACAAAGCCTATAATATTTAATATTTGCATTTGGAGAGTGGAGAAGAGGGTGAACAAAAAAAGAAGTAAGGAAATAGCTTAGAGATGACTACTTCATCTCACTTGAAAAATCTTATATATAAGCTAGCCAATACAATCCTGAATTCTAAAATTTCAGAATTAAAGTTACCCAAAGACAAGTATTAATCAAGTATTCACTGAAGAAGTGGATGAATCAACCAAAATTAAATAAATGAATAACAAAAATAACAGCCAAATTCTGAATATTATGATGTGCCAGGAATTACATCAAGTATCATCTATGTTTTATCTGTTCTAATCCTTCAGTCCTTTGGGTTAGGTTCACTACATTTAACAGTGGATTATAGAACTTAAATTATGTACTCAAAGCCTTAATGTTAGGAAACGATAAAGCCGAAATTCAAAATTCAAGCAATCCTACCACGAAGCCTACAGTCCCAATCCATGATTTAATACTCTGTCCACCTCTATCTGTGAGGGAATAACCAAATAAAATGCAGAAAATTAAATTCAAGGGGGAGGTAAGGTCATCATAACAGAATTGATATTAATTTAGTTGACCTTTGAAAAGGCACTTGAAAACCTCTGAGACACAATTGCTCTAGCATAACTAATAGATGCTAGAATAATTTCCTACTAAGTGAGCATTAAATAACTGTATTTGATTGGAAAACCTACAATTATTAAGTCTAAAAAGATCTATGCATCCATTCTACTTTAAGTGAAAAATTTAAGTATGACACAATGATATACAGAGCTAGTAGTAACTCAGCCTGCCTCTGGTAGGATATGAACTAAATGCCTTCTAAAAGTCTCCTACTAAATTTTCCATAATTTCTAGCTTGGAATTTATTAATTATAAAAATTTATCAATATTTTTTCTTTTCCAAATTTCTATGAAATTAACCTATATTACCAAGGAAGAGAATTATGAAAAGCAATGAATTAAATTAAAAAATTTTCCTTCCAAAAATAAAAATAAAACTGAATGATTATAAATAATAAACACAGTAGCAAGAAAGTGAACCTTTAAAAGAAGGGTGGGGAGAACAAAAAAGCATAACCATCTGGCAACCATACAATATTTGAGAAAATGTTAGTGTTCTAATTGAGATCTAATTGAGTTTGATTTACTTGTCAAGATAATTGCTTCAGTATTAATTAAATATGTCTCCTGCAGCTGCACAGAAAGCAAACCCTGGCATTCTGCTGATTATATAGGATATACATCGCTCATTCAAGTCAACTTTGCCAGGCTCATGTTACACCAAAAATAGCTCTCCATAAATTGATTATTAACATCTCAGATTTTGACATTAGTATTCTCTCCACAGATTAGAAACAACATTTCTTAAATCTTGAGAGGAAACTGGTGAGGCTATCTAGACTTTAGCCAAAAAATGATTCACCATCAACAGTATTCAAATCTGAATACTGTTTTTTCTCTTTTAGAGAAAAAAACTTTAATTTTAAATCCCCAGAGTACCTAAGGCATTATTGGTGATTGATAAAATAAACATCAGAAATCACAAATTGACTTCTTCTACCTTATCTTCTTGTTTCTAAAGTTGCTTAAAAACTTTCCCTCATTTAAAAATAGCCCCTCTTCACTGTCGAAAAAATTCAACAACAGATGAATAAAAGAAGAAATCTAAAATCACCCTTTTTTCATTACACAAAATAACCACTGTAAACATTTTGCTGTGTATTCTTTCAACTTTATTATACATGCACGTTAGTCAAAGATTATTTTGGCTGCTGTATAAAGAATAGATTAGAAAATAGTAAGACTAGAAATAAGAGAAACCAAATTAAGAGTTTACTCCAGAAATCCAGTAATGAGATTTTAACAAACTAAACGGAAATAATGAAAAAACAAATGGCAAACAGAGGAAACATTTAAAAAATATTTCCAGTCTGGGGAGGTGTATAGCTCAGTGGCAGAGTACGTGCAAGGCCCTGGTTCAATCTCCAGTAATGCCCCCAACCCCCTAAAATATTTCTTTAGAAAGTAAAATTAACAAGTCTTTATAACATTCCTTGTGGGGGAAGACTGAGGAGAAGGAATCAGAATAACTTGAAATTTTTTATTTTCATGCTGGACCAACAAAGAATTGACTTCTTCTACCTTATCTTCTTGTTTCTAAAGTTGCTTAAAAACTTTCCCTCATTTAAAAATAGCCCCTCTTCACTGTCAAAAAAATTCAACAACAGATGAATAAAAGCAGAAATCTAAAATCACCCTTTTTTCATTACACAAAATAACCACTGTAAACATTTTGCTGTGTATTCTTTCAACTTTATTATACATGCACGTTAGTCATTTCATTTATAATAGTGGAATCAAAAAATAAACATTATTTTATAATTAACATTTGTTCCCTCAATATTTCATTTAAAAAGTGGTTCTCAAATCAAGCCAACAGCACCAGCATCATGTGTGAACTTATTAGTAAAGCAAATTCTTAGCCCCAACTACAGATTTCAAAATGGGGATCCGGGTGATTTTGAAACACAATCAAGTTTGAAACCCACTATTATATAACACCGTTAATGGCAGCATATTTATCCATTCTATTAAGATACAATCACTTATTTAACCATTTCTCTAATGGTTTACCATTTTAACCATTTAGGTGGTTTCCAATTTTTGCTGACAAAGTATAATGTGTATCCTCATAAAAAATCTTCATGTCCCTTATTATTTTAACCGTTAAACTTGTAAATCTAGGTTAAAGCTTATTAAAGCTTTGATACATGTTCTCAAATTTTTTCACACCTGAATACTCAATACTCAACAGAACAGCTGTTTCTCTACATTCTTAGTCATAGTATATTATCACTCTTTTAAAACCTCTGCCAATTTCATAGATGCCAAATGGCAGCAAATTAGAGTTTTAATGTAATTTTATTATTTTTACTTGTCTTCTTTTGTAAACAATCTTCCCATTATATAAGACTCTGTCTAGCATTTTCTAAAAGTAAAGATATTAACTATTTATTTATTTTTAGAATACAAGTAGTTTCCAATTGTTAGTTGCCTTTTTTTTTAGCATGATTTTTTTAAACATTTTTGTATTGGTATGATACATTTGTTCACAATTGAAGAAACAATATGGCACATTATTAGTAACTCGTTTCCATTAAGATTCATTGTTTGTGTCATATAGTTCTACAGGTTTTGACAAATGTATGTCATTAACAGTATGACAAAAAAAAATAGTTTCATTGAGCTAAAATTTCCCTACACTCTACCTATTCATCCTCCCTTATTCTATACCCCAATTCCTGGCAATCTTTTTACTGTCTCTATAGTTTTGCCTTTTATAGAATGTCATGCAGTTGAAATCATACAGTAGTATGTTGTAGTCTTTTCAAATAGGCCTCTTTCTCTTAGTAAGATGCATTTATAATTTCTCCATGTCATTTCATGATTTGATCTTTCATTTCTTTTTATCACTAATAATATTTCACTGTGTGGCTGCACCACATTGAAAGGCACTGTGATTGCTTCCAACATTTGACAATTATGCATAAAGCTACTATAATCAGTCCTTCCTGCCCAAGCTTTTGTGTGTGGACATAACAAAGAGCAGTTCTGCTGAATCATATGGTAAGATTATGTTTAGTTTTGTGGAAGAAATTGCCAAACTGATATCTAAAGTGCCCACACCATTCTGTACTCCCACTACAAGAAATGAGAGCTCCTGTTGCTTCACCATCTTCAACAGATTTGGTGGTGTCAGTTTTTTGGAGTTTAGCCATTCTAATAGCTATGTAACAGTATCTCCTTGTTGTCTTCACTTGTGATTCTCTGATGACATTATATTGATCATCTTTCATATTCTTATCTCCCATCTATAATCTTCTTTGATGATATCCCAAAGACTGAGACTTTTTGTCCTACTTTCTAACCTGGTTATTTATTTTATTGTTCCTTTAACTTCTTTGTATATTTTGGATACAAGTCCTTTATCAGATGTGAAATATTTTCTGCCAGCATATAGCTTGCCTCTCCCTTTTGATTTTGATAAATATAACACAGGTTTTTAATTGTTATAATGTAATTAACCACATTTTTCCACACATCGTTACACTTCTGTTTAGAAGTCCCAACTGACCCCAAGATTAATAACTAACCACACTGTCTTGTACTCTGAAGAATTTTTTTTCATTTCTTTCTTTAAAGCATGTGTAGATTTTGTACGCCACAGCAAACTTGTTAGTCTTTTTGCTACTTAAAATGTTGCCTTTGTCATATACCAATTTCTCATATTACTAAGATTAATGAACTCCATATTCTAGTCTATTGTTCTGTCATTGCTGTACCCCACTTAGAATATTTTAATATGTTAGCACCAAATCACAAACAGCACAGAAGCCATATGTCACTACTCATGATAATACAGTTGTACTTTCCCCTCCAAAGTGAACTCTGAAATTACTTTTAAATTTTTCTATCCCCCCAAAATTTTATTTCACTGTGACATTTTATGATATTTTATGATCCATCATCATACTCCCTTCATGTACTGAAGTCTCATTTTGTTTCCTTTCATGATGCTTTGTTCTATCCTTCATAGCTCCTACACCTTCTTTATCAGTTTAATTACTAGGAAATAAACATATGCTTGAGTAGTTGCAGTTGTTTTCCATGCTCTTACATACAGGAACTCTTTTTCCATTTTATTTTCTATTTACTATTTCTTACATATGGTAAATAACCGAGTTTTGCATATTTTTAGCTAGTCACTGATCTCTCTTACTAGTTAAAATAATCTTCCAATGTATTTTCATGAATTTGTAAATGATGTTATATTGCACATTAAAATAATTCTGCTCTTCTGTATTTTAATAATGACTTCATATTCTTTTTTAATTTATTTATTTTTATTTGTTCTACTTAGTTGTACATGACAGCAGAATGCATTTCAATTCATCGTACACAAATGGAGAGCAACATTTCAATTCTCTGGTTGTGCACAGTATAGAGACGCACATTTGTGCAATCATACATGTACTTAGGATAACGATGTTCATCTCATTCCACCATCGACTTTATATTCTTGAATTGCACTGTACTTTCTATTAATAGTTGAACAGTAACAATAATAGCACAGTATCTTATTTCAAAATATTAAGGATTTATAGGCCTATAATACAGTTATAATGAAGTCTTTGAATAAGTCATTGAATTCATATCTACCTTATAGTTTCAATTAGACTTTACACATTATTTTCTCTCTAACCTTACAATGATTGCATCTGGCTATCTTTCAGGCTACTCTCGTTTTATATTAAGTTCAAAGTCTATGGTCTAGCAATGGACCTCTCAACTTCTTCAGCATGATATATTTACATTAATCCAGAGCAATAATGAAATCATCCGACAATCACAGGCTATTACTAATTCCTCAATATACTTTGTTCTAATTTAACGTTAAGCTACTAAAATAATAAAATAAAGGAAATTAAATATGATGACCACTTTGTGGAAAGTTGGTTCGTGTTTTAGTCAGCTTTTTCACTGCTGTGACTAAAGGACCCAATCAGAACCACTATAGAGGAGGAAAAGTTTATTTCAGGGTTTACGGTTTCAGAGGTCTTAGTCCATAGAATGAAGGCCAGCTCCATTCCTTGGGGCTCAAGGTGAGGCTGAACATCATGGCAGAAGAGTGTGGCAGAGTGAGGCAGCTCACAGGATGATCAGAAAGCAGAGATAGAGACTCCACTTGCCAGATACAAAATATATACCCAAGGTCACACCCTCAGGAACACCTCCTCCAGACACACCCTACCCACCTTCAGTTACCAGTTAATCCCCATTAGAGGATAATATACTGATTGGATTAAGGCTGTTATGATCCAAACATTTCTCCTCTAAACCTTCTTGCATTTTCTCACACATGAGCTGTTGGTGGACACCTCATATACAAACCATAACAGTAAGCTTTTATACTTACACAATTCACAAATTCTAACTTTTCAACAAATTTCATTGCCATGAATCTATATCAAAAATCTGTCATAATGGCCACAACAGTAATTCAAACTGTTCACTAAAACAATGTTACCTTTTCTACCCAATCTGTAAAACAGAATAACAATTTCTAAAGTAAAAGTTATCCTTCCTATCATTTTTCCTGATAAATCAAGTGAAATGCTGTAATAATCAGCAATAACTTAGTGATAAAAATTTTCTTATTCGTGGCTACAAAACACTCTAGTTACACTTTCTGTTTGAGGATTTTTTTTTTCATCTCCCTAATACTCTCCACCACAATTCTACTCTCCAATTCTATAAATTCAACATTTTTTAGATTTCACAAATAAGGATGATTATACAGTATATGTCTTTCAGGACCTGGTTTCTCTCCTTTAAATACAGCGTGTTCTAGGTTCATCTACGTTGCCCCAAATTACAAGATATCCTTCTTTCTTAAGGCTGAATAATGTTCCACTGTATATATACATCACATTTTCTTTGTCCATTCAACCATAAATGGGCACTTAGGTTGAGGTTGATTCTATATCCTGGCTATTGTAAATAGGGCTGCAATGAACATGGATATGCAGATATCTCTTTAACATACTAATTTCATTTCCTTTAAATATACACCTGATGTGGGATTTGCTGAGTCATATAGTGAAATGGAACTATAGTTCTGGATGCATAACCAGAAATGGTGGTTGCTAGAATCATGTTTTTAAATTTTTGAGGAGCTTCCATAACTATTTTTCCATAATGGCTATACTAGCTTATACTCCTACCAATAATATGCAAGAATTCAACTCTCCTCCAGATCTTTCCCAATATGTTATCTTGAAGACTATCAAGCAGAAAAGAGTTTCTTCAGTTTATTCTACATATGCTATCATAAATATTTTCTAGAAAGGAGTCAGAAATACCAGTTGAAAACAAATTCCCACCATTTGCAAATAGTAGTACAGAAATAACTCATTCTCTCAACTTACAAATGTATTTATCTTTTGAAAAGTGATGAGCCATATCGTACAAAGCCTAAAGTCAACCTGCACAAATCTTTCACAAATTAACCACACTTCTCTGTCCAGAATTACTAGATCAATGAGTGATGTAAATGAGCAAACAATATTTTAGTAATTCTAGACATGGTAGTGGTTATACAGGAATAATTATAACCAAAATAATTCAGCTCAATAGCTGGAAAATATGGAAATCAATTTTAAAAATTATAAGCACATATTCTCAATAATTGTATGTTAATCACTTCAAATTATCAAGGTTTTCTTATGCTTTAAGTTTACAGATTACTTTTTAAATGCCTATTGTTAACTTATAGACCTTGAAATTTCAACTCTTTCATTGTGTAATTGCATTGTCACTACATGTAAAAGACCTAAACTCTTCCCACTGGGAATATTTATTGCCATTACATGTCTAGTACCTTTGCTCTGGAGTATTCAGGTTTTAAAACTTCAAATATATTGAGTATTTGGCCAGTTCATAAAAACTGATTATTGGTGGAGTTGTTTTGTTTTGTTTTGTTCATTTTTTGGTGCAGGGTATTTAACCCAGCATGCTTTCTATCACTGAGCTACAACCCTAGTTCAACAAGTATTGGTATTTTAATATAGTGAGTAAATGTGACTGAGATACAGTAGTTTATAAATAGTAAATAAGAGTGTTTTTGTAGAAATAACTTCATTTTGACCATTGTAAGAAAAATCACTATACTGCTACTAATTGTTGTCGCTGGGTATTAACTTTAAAACTATAGTTAATATTAATGTCTGGTTTTGTATGGTAAAAAACAACAAAAACAAAAAAAGATAAACAAATAAATAAATTGATGAAATTGGATTGAATATATATCTACCTAAACTGAAGACTGTGCTGCAAATGTTAGCAATTAAATTTCAAATGTCCGTTGAATTGAGCTAACATTTCTTTTAATCAAAAGGAAAACAGTGGAATAAACAATATATTACTTTAGTTACATTTTCTCTTAAAATATAATGAACCATCATCAGAAGAATGGATAATGATACACATAACTTTTTAAGCAAGGTAAAAAGAAAACTCAGGCAGACAACACACTACTATCATAAATGCAACACAAGAACGAAGTGAAAATATGTCGTGAAAAGGAAAAAATATGTAACCCAAGAGTTCTTGAAAAGGAAAAACTATGTAACCCAAGAAAATTGTTATTTGTAAGAAAAGGGAAAAGGTTCTTCTGTCTCATACTAAAACAACTATACTGTTTTATATCCTTTGTGTTGTTAACTATCCTTTGTGTTGTTAACACAAAGGAACTGTTTAACTTTGGAACACAGAAAGATTTCAAATCAGTCAACAAAAGAAAAGTTCAAAATAACTACATAAAACTAAAACTTCTACATGTTAATGCAAGGAACAGTAAAAGATAATTCACAAAAGAATAAATAAAAATCAAAAAATCATAAATCATAAATCAAAATATATCAATTTTTCCTTTACTTTAGAAAAAGTTTATTTAAAAAAAAAGAAGAAAAATGCTGCCAACAGTTCAGATAAAAAGCCTCACTCATTCATTTACTACTGGTGAAAAAAACAAAAACTCATTCATTGATGTTCATCACAGAGTTGCCTAAAATTCCATGAAACTACCACCTAGAGAAGATTACCACAGTATTGGTTTAAGTCTTTCCAGACATTTTTCATGCATAAACATACTTGGATATATACACATAAAATTATATAAATATATTACTACATGTTACTTCTTTTGTGTTTTAATTAACAATAGATCATCAATGTCTATTTTATTAATTACTTAACGACATTACAGCAACTGCTCAACATTAGATCTTTCTTTTTGAGAGGCATGGGGGCATTTTTTTGAACCTTTCTCCTGCTAACTAGGATATGGATAGGACGACTGGAACTTGAAAAGTCATCTTTTAGACCTAGAGGTAGCATCCACAGATGACGAACAGCAAATTAGAAAAACACTGGGTCTTTGATGATTTTGTGGAATAAAGTCATTTCAAAAAGACTAGACTTGGAGAATACACCATAATATTTCTACATTAGAGAAAAAGAACTTGCTCAATAAATATTAACTATTATTATTGAAGAGTGTTAACTTACATAAAAAATATTCATAACATACTAGTAGATTTTAAAAGCTAGCATACAATCACAAGAACAGTCATCAAAACAATGTCAATGGTCACATACCTCTATGCATATATTATATATTTTTTCTTTTATTTATTTCCTGGATGTTGTACATTAAGTATTACTCTCATAATTTGAAAAAAAATGTATAATGGAAATTAAGCTCTTCTTCCCTGTTCTGATCTTAGTTGCTCTCTTTATATCAAAGAAGACATTTGGCATTTGTTTTTTAAGGATTGGCTAGCTTCACTTAGCATAATCTGCTCTAATGCCATCCATTTCCCTGCAAAATCCATGATTTTGTCATTTTTTAGTGCTGCGTAATACTCCATTGTGTATAAATGCCACCGTTTTTTAATCCATTCATCTATTGAAGGGCATCTGGGTTGATTCCAAAGTCTAGTTATTGTGAATTGTGCTGCCATGATCATTGATGTGGCAGTATCCCTATAGTATGCTCTTTTAAGGTCCTCAGGGAATAGACCGAGAAGGGCAATAGCTGGGTCAAATGGTGGTTCCATTCCCAGCTTTCCTAGGAATCTCCATACTGCTTTCCATATTGGCCGCACCAGTTTGCAGTTCCACCAGCAATGTACAAGTGTACCCTTTTCCCCACATCCTCGCCAGCACTTATTGTTGCTTGACTTCATAATGGCTGCCAATCTTACTGGAGTGAGATGGTATCTTAGGGTGGTTTTGATTTGCATTTCTCTGACTGCTAGAGATGGTGAGCATTTTTTCATGTACTTATTGATAGATTGTATGTCCTCCTCTGAGAAGTGTCTGTTCAGGTCCTTGGCCCATTTGTTGATAGGGTTGTTTGTTATCTTGTTGTTTAAATTTTTGAGTTCTTTGTATATTCTGGATATTAGGGCTCTATCTGAAGTGTGAGGAGTAAAGATTTGTTCCCCGGATGTAGGTTCCCTATTTACCTCTCTTATTGTTTCTCTTGCTGAGAAAAAACTTTTTAGTTTGAGTAAGTCCCATTTGTTGATTCTAGCTATTAACTTTTGTGCTATGGGCGTCCTATTAAGGAATTTGGAGCCCGACCCTACAATGTGTAGATCGGAGCCAACTTTTTCTTCTATCAGGTGCAGAGTCTCTGATTTGATATCTAGCTCCTTGATCCATTTTGAATTAACTTTTGTGCATGGCAAGAGAAAGGGGTTCAGCTTCATTTTGTTGCATATGGATTTCCAGTTTTCCCAGCACCATTTGTTGAAGATGCTATCCTTTCTCCATTGCATGCTTTTAGCGCCTTTATCAAATATAAGAAAGTTGTAATTTTGTGGATTGGTCTCTGTGTCCTCTATTCTGTACCATTGGTCCACCTGCCTGTTTTGGTACCAGTACCATGCTGTTTTTGTTACTATTGCTCTGTAGTACAGTTTGAAATCTGGTATCACTATACCTCCCGATTCACACTTCCTGCTTAGAATTGCTTTTGCTATTCTGGGTCTTTTGTTTTTCCATATGAATTTCATGATAGCTTTATCTATTTCTACAAGAAATGCCGTTGGGATTTTGATTGGCATTGCGTTGAACCTGTAGAGAACTTTGGGTAATATCGCCATTTTGATAATGTTGGTTCTGCCTATCCATGAACAGGGTACATTTTTCCATCTTCTAAGATCTTCTTCTATCTCTCTCTTTAGGGTTCTGTAGTTTTCATTGTATAAATCTTTCACCTCTTTTGTTAGGTTGATTCCCAAGTATTTTATTTTTTTTGAGGATATTGTGAATGGGGTGGTTTTCCTCATTTCCATTTCAGAAGTTTTGTTACTGATATACAGGAATGCCTTTGATTTATGCGTGTTGATTTTATATCCTGCCACTTTGCTGAATTCATTTATTAGTTCTAGTAGTTTCTTTGTAGACCCTTTTGGGTCTTCTAAGTATAGGATCATATCGTCCGCAAATAGTGATATTTTAAGTTCTTCTTTTCCTATTTTTATGCCTTTAATTTCTTTTGTCTGTCTAATTGCTCTGGCTAGTATTTCAAGGACTAAATTAAATAGAAGTGGTGAGAGAGGGCATCCCTGTCTTGTTCCAGATTTTAGCGGGAATGCCTTCAGTTTTTCTCCATTTAGAATGATGCTAGCCTGAGGCTTAGCATATATAGCTTTTACAATGTTGAGGTAAGTTCCTGTTATCCCCAGTTTTTCTAGTGTTTTGAACATAAAAGGATGCTGTACTTTGTCGAATGCTTTTTCTGCATCTATCGAGACGATCATATGGTTCTTATCTTTAAGTCTATTGATGTGGTGAATAATATTTATTGATTTCCGTATATTGAACCAACCTGCATCCCAGGGATGAATCCTATTTGATCATGGTGCACAATTTTTTTGATATGCTTTTGTATTCGATTCGCCAGGATTTTATTGAGAATTTTTGCATCTATGTTCATTAGAGATATTGATCTGTAGTTTTCTTTCTTTGAAGTGTCTTTGTCTGGTTTCGGGATCAGGGTGATGTTGGCCTCATAGAATGAATTTGGAAGAGCTCCTTCTTTTTCTATTTCTTGAAATAGCTTGAAAAGTATTGGTATTAATTCTTCTTTGAAGGTTTTGTAAAACTCCGCTGTATACCCATCTGGTCCAGGGCTTTTTTTGGTTGGTAGTCTTTTGATGGCTTTTTCTATTTCTTCCTTTGTTATTGGTCTGTTTAAATTGTGTGTGTCTTCCTGACTCAATCTGGGCAGCTCATATGACTTAAGAAATTTATCGATGTCTTCACTGTCTTCTATTTTATTAGAATATAGGGTTTCAAAATACTTTCTAATTATCTTCTGTATTTCTGTAGTGTCTGTTGTGATATTGCCTTTTTCATCCCGTATGTTAGTGATTTGAGTTTTCTCTCTTCTTCTCTTCATTAGCATGGCTAAGGGTCTGTCGATCTTATTTATTTTTTCAAAGAACCAACTTTTAGTTTTATCAATTTTTTCAATGGTTTTTTTTGTTTCAATTTCGTTGATTTCCGCTCTGATTTTAATTATTTCTTGTCTTCTGCTATATTTGCTGTTGTTTTGCTCTTCCTTTTCTAGGGTTTTGAGATGTAGCAATAGATGTTAGAAACTAAAGTCCAAAGAATAAGTTAATAATCATCCAGTTATTCAGTTCTTTCCCCAGAAACTACACTGAAGATAAAAGAAAGACACCTTCAGAATACCAATATAGCTATGGCCCTTGATCTTTAAAGGATTAATCTATTCTCAATTAATTAGAATAGAAAGGAAGAGAACAAAAAAAATGACATATGGTTATATATTATAGTAAAAACAAAAGGACAGTTTTCTTTTTAAATTACAAAACCAACAATAATGTCTAAATTTATAAAAGTTCAATAATTTAAAAAGTCCAAAAAGAAATTTCCTAATGGTAAGTGCACCAAAAAATTCTATTTATTAAAATAATTTATATTTGTTGCCACTTTCATGGTCAACTGCTCGTTTTTCAAATGTAATAGATCAGGGAAAAGACTCAGTTCCAGGTGCAATGTTCCCTCCCTCCAACTGCCTCCCCATCACCTAATTCCTCTGCCATCACTGCCCTCACACTGTGGTACTAGAGCCAACATAGAGTCTCTACTTACTTGCCTTTCCTACAAAACTGGCCATTTTTACAATTCTAACTGCCAAGAAATTGGGGGGGGGGGAATATTGGAAAATACAAAAACACTTTCCAGTAATGTAACTTTTTTTTTTTTTTTTTGGGGGGGGGGTACGTGTTGGAGTGGGTTTGGGAGGGTACTGAGGGCTAAGCCCAAGACCTTGCACATGCTAGGCAAATACTCTACCACTGAGCCACATCCTCAGCCCAAGTATGCATGTTTTTATTGAGTTAGTAATTTTATTTTTCCTCTCACAAATTTATTTTTGTGTTTTTACTAGTTAATATGTACCTTTGCTCTATAATCAAGAATTATTTTGAGTTATAGATATATAATCAAAGCAAAACCTATCTTCATACTCTTAGAAATGGGGGGTCACACTTCTTTTTATCAGATAATGATAAAAATTATGCATCCTATGTTGTCTATTTTTTAAGCTTGGATGATAGAAAATTTTAAAAATTGTATGCTAAAATGCAGTAACTTCTTAGATCTGTTTCCTGGTATTTATTTACTGTCCCCTTTCATTATACCCATAAACCATCATCATTTTCAATACTGTATCACTGTTCCCTTAATCCTAATATTGGTAATTTGTAAGTCTGTTTTAACCCACAAGGTACTTCATTTTTTTTTCTTTTTTTGATATGAGGGATTGAACCCAGAGGCACTTAACCACTGAGGCATATTTCCAGCCCTTTTTTTATATTTTCTTTTACAGACAGGATCTCACTGAGTTGCTTAGGGCCTTTTCTAACTTGCTGAGGCTGGCTCTGAACCTTCGATCCTCCTGACTCAGCCTCCTGAGCCAATGGGGATATAAGCGGGCACTACTGCGCCAGGCCTCAAATCATTTTTAAAAGTAGGGGCATAAACATACAATAAGTATACAAACTGGGATATACACACTATAGAAACAATGTAGACCTTTTTATTACAACTAGTTTCAAAAACCAACCTAAAGTGAGGTATTAAACTTCCATCTGAAAAAGATAAAAAACAGCAAATAATCTGTTTCATATCTGGACAAAACCTAAAACAAGGAACCAGAGTATAAGCTGATATGATAGTCTCCTTTACTAATCCATCCCACTTTCTTCCTTAGTAAAACTCTTTTGTTTTTCTAGTAAGAGTTAAAAACTGACTACTCCAACATAATCTACATATAAGTAATACATATCCTTATTCTTTAAAGCACAATTTTAAACCACTTTCAATGAAATATGTAGTGATTTAATTATCTTGAATATAAGTAAACAACAAATTCTTATTTCATGTACTTCCAGTAGTATTTATAGATTGTTATTAAGAAAGCAATCTCCCTTCTCAACCTTAAGAAAATTAGACTTTTTCTATTTTTTAATTAATAAAAAAAGTATAGAAAGGGAGTTCTTTCTAATAGTAGTAAATAGAATTATTTATTGTATCCTTAGAATTCCACTGAAGAGCACAGTATAAGTTCTATTCTGATTCAATGCTTCCTAAAAGATTTGCCTTCACCAATGCATTTGTATATTAATTGCCCTAACATAGAATGCTTTCATTATAACTATAGCAACATCACAAGCTCATGCATTTGGGATTACTTACTCCACACACAAGAGAGGATGGTTTAGCTCAATCCCTGTAAAATTTCTTTAATGGAGTCCAATTCCAGGTAAAATTAATTAAGCACTCTTAAACTTCCCTCTCCCATAAATGCAGTTACAAAGTCTAGACAGAAGGTATGAAGCAGCTCCCTGGGCGCTTGATTTTTGACAAGGTACAAAAACAAGTCAATGGAGAAAGGATAAGCTTTTTATCAAATGGTGCTAGAAAAACTAGGAGAAAGAGAGAGAGGAAAAAAAGAAAAGAAAAAAGAAAAACTGAACGAAATCTTACAACTCTCTTATAAAAATAAGCCAAGTATGAGGGTGCACATCTGAAATCCCAGGTACTCGGGAGGCTGAAGTCAGCCAGAGCAAATAGCAAAACACTGTCTCAAAATAAAATAAAATAAAAAAGGGTTGAGGATGTAACTCAGTAGTGGAGTACTTGCCTAACATGTGTGAGTCCCTAGGTTAAATCCCCAGTATTACCCAAAAAAAAAGAAGGGGGAACAAAAGAAGTAAAAATGGCTCATAGACCTAAATGTAAAATTATAAGATATTGAGAAGAAACTTTCATGGTCTAGTATGAGGCAAAGAGTTCTTAGAAATGACACCAAAATCATGACCCACTTTTTAATATTGATAAATTGAACTTCATCAATATTACAATATTTTGCTGTGCAAAAGACACCACTAGGAAAATTTAAAAACAAGCAACAGACTGGGGAAAAGATATCTGCAAATCACATATCTGACAAAGGACTTGGATCCAGAATAGATATACAACTTCCAAAATATGAAAATAAACAACCCAATTAAAAACTGGGCAAAATATCTGAACAGACAATTCACGAAAGAGAACACTGGATGGAAAATAAACATAGAAAAAGTTGCTCAAGATCATTAGCCATCATAGAAATGCAAATTAAAACCATGATATCACTGTATACCTTAGGATAATGAAAAATGTTGACAATACCTAGTGGTAGGGGAGAACATACAGCAACTGGAACTCTAAGAAACTGATACTGGGAATGTAAAATGGAACAGCCCTATGGAAAACTGACTGGCCATTTCTTAAAAAGTGAACCATACACCTACCCCATGAGCAAGAAATCCCCACTCTGCAGTATTTATCCTAGATAAATGAAAAATTATGTTCACATAAAAACTTGGAAACAAACAAGCTCTATTAAGTGAAAACAACCCTTTAATAGCTGACTGGATAAACAACTTGTGGTACACCCATACAACAACTTAATACTTGAGAAAACTATCATAACATACTGTGTTCACATGATGCTATGAGATGATATAATGCCTGTGTGCTGAGATGAAGCAAAAAGAATGACATAGGCATTATGACACTGAGTTAGGGTACTACTGACCTTCTAATGACATGTCAAAGGGAAGTATTCAATCTAAAGCAATGCCAGCTAATCGTGGATAACTGAAATCATGGAAAGTGAAACTCTAAAGAGGAGGAAACTACTGTAAACTAAACTTTCCAAAAATGGCAATAACCATATAAATTGAGGGACAATTATTTTATAGTTAGTTCAGAACTTTTTGAAGCATTTTTCACTGACTCAGAAAATTAAGTACCAAAGAGAATACTGCTTACAGTTTTAAGTTATAAGGCTGCATGCTGGTATATATGTCTCCATTTTAACTTTAACACATACAGTGACTGTTAGCAAGTACCTGACAATTTCATTATGCAAGATTTCAATATGTCTTCAAGCACAAATAAATGGAAATATGTAATACTTTATTATAAATGGGCTTCATTTTATTTCTTCTTAATACTACATTTAGGACATAATATTTTTATTGTAGATAGATTACATTACCTTTGAATTTTATTTCAGGATTATAAAAGGAGCATTACAAAATATTCCTTATTAAAGGCAGCATTAAATTATATCAGTACATTAGGTAATGTCATCTCTCTCCTGAAATTTTGCAAGAGTATCTCAGTTAGGTCCCTTTTTGTTTTATCAGTCCTACACACTGCAAACCAGTAACCCTTACATGCTGGTTAGCTTTTTGTTGCTGTGTCAAAATATCTCAGAAAAACAATGGAGATGAGGAAAGATTTATTTTAGCTCCCAGATTAGTGGTTGGCTGGCTCCATTGCTTTGAGCCTGAGATAAAGCAGAACATCATGGTGGAAGGCAATGGCAGAGAAAAGCTACTCACCTCATAGCAGCTGGAAAGGTAGGTGGGGTTGGGGGAGAAGAGTTGCGTATAAGGTGTACCCTCCCAGGGCATGCTCTCAGTGACCTACTTCTTCCAACCAGGTCCCACCTTCTGAAGTTTCTACTACCTCCCAATAGCCATCAGCCATAAACCCATCAATGGATTAATATACTCCTGAGGTCAGAGCCCTCGTGATCCAGTCACCTCCCAAGAGCCTCTTCTCTGAACACTGCTGCACTGGAGGCCAAGCCTTCAACACATGAGCCTTTGAAGGACATTTCAGATCCAAAACATAACACCAACCTCTTCATGCCCCTCTGCTGTTTCGATATGGCTAAAAGGAAAAGGCCAAACTTTAAAAATGGAAGAAAAGCTGTATCTATACAGACTATATAGAGACTTTTGTTCTTGTTATTCCCAAAACAATACTGTATAACAATTATTTTTATAGCATTTCCACTGTATAAGGTATTATAAATAATCTACAGATTATTTAACACATATAGTAGGATATGTGTAGGTTATATGCAAATATGCTATTTTATATATGAGTCTTGAATGTAGATGATTTTGGTGACTATGGGAATCCTGGAGAGACTTTCCCATAGATACTGAGAAACAAGTGTATTTAGTTTTAAAATCCTTTAAGTTGGTCTTTTATCAGTACCAACCCTACTTAGATAGTAAAACTCACAAGAAGACAATCAGTATCTATTTTCTTCAAACAGTATCCACAGCATTAATAATAAGATGTCTAATGCATAGCAGATACTGAAATATTTACTGACTGACCAAATGAGGATTTTTAGAAATTTAAAACTTCCCTTCATTTAGGAGTAAGAATGTAGAGAGATTTTTGTCTAGGCAGAAAGGGCAGATTCTATGTTAAAAAATTTGTTTTACCACTTGATTTTTATGAGTCTATGACTTCTTCATGCCAGTGAGTTTCATTAAGAAGTCCTAGTTCTCTCACTTCTGTTTCCCCATTTTGATCCTTTCTACCTATGTAAGTCAGCTTTTTGTCACTACAATAATGAAATGACTAAAATAATTAACTTGCAAAGAGAAAAGGTTTATTTGGGTTCATAGGTTTGGAGGTTCAAGTCCAAGATCAAATGGACTCATTGCTTTGGACTTCTGGGAAGCATGCTGGCAGAATGAATGCACTCACCTCATTATCTGGGAAGCAAAAGAGGAAGTAGCCAAGTTCCCAAAATCCCCTTTAAGAGAATACCCCCATTAACCTAAGGACCTTCCATAAGGCTCCTAATCCTAAAGGTCCACACAGTGCCTTTCAATAGTGTCACCCTTGGGATCAAGTCTTTACCACATGGACCTTTGAGGGACACTGAATATCTAAACCTTAGCACTATCAGGTTAATCAAGCATACTCCTTCTCCTTTCAATGTCACCAACCTTCTGAGATTTGTCTCAAGTTTTAGTCTATGATAAAGAAAATCCCATCTTCTACAAATGACATCAATTTTCCCTCAAATCCAGAGTTCTGTCTCTTACACAAAGTATTCTTTTAAGTCATGGCCTTGAATACAGTATCCCCTGAACATTTAATAATACCCTTTTCACACTTACGTCCATACACATCAACACAAGATGCATTTACAGAAATGTCCATTTACTTCAGTCATTTATATTTACATAATGGTGATGATTCATATAACTGTTTAAAAGGTTATATAACTGAAAAAATATTAAATGTTTATGTTTTGATTTACAATCCTAGCATATAGACTATGTCAACTGAACTACCTAAGATGCCCAAGGCAAGGCACAATAACAAATGAAAAATAAGGATGCTTAAGTACTTCCTAAATCTATTCCTTTCATATCTTTAGGCTAATATCTAATTCTGACACATATCCCCTCTAGCAAATTAGGTTGACACAGTTCTTTATATACTTACTTGAAGCAAGCACTACTAAAATGTCTTGCTCTACTATGATTTGTGCATATCCAACAATACAAAGCCTGTTACTGATAAATACATGTGATCAGGTCATACCACTAAGTGGTTCCTTGAACTTTGTACTGACTTTCATGTTGGAATTCTGTAATGCAAAATTGTGACTAGCAGAGTTAAAAAAAAAATTAGAAGCTGAATAAGATCTCTCCCAGTTTAAAGATAACATTTAAACATTCTATTAATCTGATGTCATTAAACAGAATCCCCTGAAAAGACTCCCATTAAAAGCTTGGATCCTCTATAAGTGACTGACTGTGCAAATTGGGTCAATTAACTTGAATACTTTTGTTGTGGAATCTTTATGTCTCATAAGATCCCCTGAGGATGTTTCAAGCAGCGAAATGTCTTAGACCAGCACATTGAAAATTAAGACTGGGAAAAACAATGCATGAAACAAATTTTTCTGTGTAAATTCTATCATCAGTTCAACATGCTTATGTGTACTTTCTTTCCTCTATGTTCTACTAATACATCCTCAGCACCTGAATCAAGCTATAGCTTCCTCTATATATTTTTTCTAAACAAAAACAGAACACACACAAATAATAGGTGTGTGTGTGTGCGCACGCGCACACGCACACACACACACACACAATCTCAACAGCTTTTTCCAAAGATGTTTTCATTAAATAGAAGTTTGACTCTGGAAAACTTCCCTTATGGCATGAATAGACAAAGCTTGAAACCAGTATGTATGCATCTCATTCTAGTTAAAAGAGAAGTAGGTTTTCAAATACTGACAGAGAAAAAAATCAGTTCTGCTTATGATAAGTCATTCTTAGTCTTTAGAGAATGCCTTGGCCATTTTCTGTCTCTCAGCTCAGAATTTCAACCTTTCAAATGATTTTTTTAAAAGGTTCAAACACTACAAAGCATCTGATTTAGTGAAAAGCACTTTAAATACCACTCCAAGTACTCCCCACTGGATCAAAATGTCATAGAAATGTTGTAAACACTATCAGTCATGTTCCAGAGAACAATTTAAACAAATATTGTTTTGCTCTTTTGTCTGGAAAAGTAATTTCTGAAGTGAAGAGTTCAAAACTTTTAGCCCTACATACTATGCAGTAAGAAAAAAAAAATACATCTTTTAAGCATCAGAAGCAGAGTACACAATAGGCTTTGTCTTGTTAAACAAAAGAACATGCTTTTCTTCTCAATCACTTCCAGCTGTATGATCTGGCCTTCATGGGATCAGAAATTAACAGCATATGGCATCTGGCTACCTGCACAGACTGCATATAAAATCTGAAGTCTTCAATAAGATTAACGGGTCTAGTGGTTGAAAGTGGAGAGGGAACCACCAAATACCATTTCTCATACAGAGGCAATAACACTAAGTAAAGAAGGCAAGAAAAATCATCTCTACTAATCAGATGTCAACTGAATTCTTAAGAAGCAACTCAGATCCCAAGATACTCCTGCCCTCTAGGCAGCTACAGAAGATGTCACCACTGAGTATATAGCTGTTTTGGTTCTCAAGTAAGGAATCCCAATGAAAAATCCCCAGAACAAAAGAATTCTGGGTTAACCCACCTGGTGACACATCAGAATGATGTTCTGGATTCAAATGAGCCAGAAGAAAAACTCAAAAGACTATCATTCTTATCATGAATTCCCCAAATCTTATAACAGAATGTGAATATATACAGATTATTGGACTAAAAGGTCTTTAAGGGTCTTCCAAAATAAACTATTCCAGATAAAATACTAACTTACTTTTTTTTTCTTGCAATGGTACAGATTTTCTTGCAATGCTAGGTAAGCACTCTACTAATGTGCTACATTCCCAGAGGAAGGGGAGAGGAAGAAGAAGAAGGGGGGAGGAAAGAAGGAAGGAAGGAAGGCAGGCAGGCTTAAAAGAATAACAAACTTGTTTTCATCTCTCAGATTCTCCCTCTCCCCACAGTTCTCACCAAGACCCTGACAGCCTGACAACATCAATGTATTACACACCCTAAGGCACTAGGTCAAGTGCAGGAATCTATCTATCACAGCTGCTAATATTTTATCTTTCACTTCAAACTTCAGAAATGCAAATGCAATGCACCAACAGCTGTTCACACTTTCAATTTTTTCTTGCAAAGCTGGTCATGAAAAGTGGCTTGCCGAACATTTGTAACAATTACCAATTTGCTTCAAGTCCTGTAAATACTACGGCCACCAGTGTACAATCTGATTTCACAGCCCAGTAGTGAAACAGACACTCATTCCTTGGAAGAGTTATCAAGAGGAGGAGATAGAGTTGGTTATTAAAGAACTGGAGCCAACTGATAGCTAACATACACACAATAGCAATTTGTTTAAATTAGGAACATAGGTACATTAAAAAGTGTGCATACACACAGTAAATTGGTGCACAATGTGAATTCTTAATAAGTGCACTTACTTAAAATTTGCAAGGACCTACTGTTTTGTTGCCTATTAGGATTTCACAAGACGATGAAAATACCTCATGTAATCTCCACTAGAAGTAAACACATTAACAGGGTGACTCTTGAAATTATCCTGGTTGAAATTATCAACCACTTTGAAATTGTAATCAAAGATACAGATGCTCTTTTCGGAAATACATGCAAACACACATAACAGGTCACAGGCCCTAGATTAAGAATGCCAGTTTTGAAAATATATTTTAATGATAAAAAAAAGAAAACGTGGGTCTCTTAGTTTTAATCTTTTAAGCTTATGTTTTTAAAGTATATTTTCAATGAGAGAATAAAGGAAAAATGGCAGAGAGAATATTTCTGATTTTAAAATTAGCAATTTCATGGGACTTCAATGATAGCATAAAAGTTGTAAAATGAATTGGAAGGAAGTAACAAAAGGTAGAATGTACATTTATGAGTGGATAAAAAACAAACTGTAAATATTTGTTTATTAAAGTTTTGAAGTTGACAAAAATGGCAGAAAACTGAAAAGAGAAATGGAATATAATCAATACATGACTAAAGACACTGGTTGTGTCAGGACTAGAAATAGTGACAAGTCCATGGGAAGGCTGTACAGGATAGAGATTAAGAGCACAGGCCAAGAACAAATGACCCTGGATTTACTCCTAGACCAAAACAAATTCTTTTCTTTTACAAAACTTAAATAAAGCTCATAAAGTAGACAAGAGTACTACATGAATATTAATTTTCTGCTTTTGGTAACGTGCTCATGTAAGAGAATGTTTTTTTGGTTTGTATATTTATTTTGACTTGTGTTTTTAGAAAGAGGTCATTGTGTCTACAACAAACTCTAAAACCGTGAAAGTAATGTTATGTGGAAAGAAAATGGATCAAGCAAATGCAGTAAACATTAATATTTCAGGAATATAGATAAAATATATACAGACTTTGTGCTATTTCTACAACTTTTCTGTAAGTTTGATACTATGTCAAGAAAGGGGCATGAGGGGAAAAAAATTGCAGGCTTTGAAGCATGAGAGCCTAGGTTCAAATCCTGGTTCTGCCATGTATCAGCTATGTGACCTCTTTTTGCCTGTTTTCTCATTTGTAAAATGAAGATAATGAAAGTTCTACTTCAAGTTGTTGCAAAGAATAAAAGATAATCCGATAATTTGTGTAAAGATGTTTAGAACAACACATGACAAGCAAGAAACACTCCAATCTTTATCATTATTGTTGTTGATATTTCTTTTCAAATATAACCTTCTTTCCACCCTATTTTATCCCAACATCTCTGACTCAGATCAGGCCAATTCTAGGAAAAAAGACAGAAGCAAGCAAACAATGGAAAAAAGTCACTGTTCTTCATCTTCAGCTACAGGATTATTGGTCCTCAGTGCTGGCTTCCTGCCTTCAGTCTATGTCTCCTTAAAACTATTTTCCCATTGCTGTCTGGGGACTCCTCCATCTTCATGCACTCAGCTCTTTATACACACAACTCTTATAAGCCAATAACATCCTTAAAACTTTCATTTTTAGTTTAAGGATGTGATTCTGATTCCTTAAACTTAGAACACAAGGCTCATCATGATCTGACCACAGCAAAAATCTCTCAACACTTCCACAAATACGCCCTTCACTCAAGACTCAATGAACTTGTTCCATGAACACAAACTTTTCCACCCTGAAACAGACTATCTTTATTGCATAGGACAGGATTTCACTTTTATTTATTAAGCCAACCCATATTCATCCTTAAAACTTAGAGCTAAGCCTAATATTGATATCTCTGTGATCACACCAAAATTCTACATCTATGCCTCCAGCATATCATACTATGACCAATGATTAGTCTGACATGCTTAGTTTCTAAGTCTTAAAGGCAAGATTCTTATATCTTTCAGATTCTGAATCCCAAACACAAAACCTGATACCATGTAGGCTTTCAATTAATGTGGAATACATGAATCTCCTGACAAGAAAGCAATAAAAACCAGCTCTTATCCATCCCTGATCTATTCCTAAATTTCCAATATGTATATTCACATAGGATAATCTATTGAGTAAAAAATGAAAGCATCTGTCAAATGTAAATGATTAACACAAACCAACAGTATATGTTTGAGCAATTAGATAAAATGTTATCCAGATACATTTTAATCATAAAAAAAAACTAGTGTCATGGCTCAAAAGAGGTCAGAAACAGTAAATGGGAATGTAACTAGTAAGAAAGGGAATTCCCCCCAAACACATGTTCATGGATTTTTTTAAAAGACACCAGTCACAACAATATTATAGTCCTAATTTGTTAAAAACAATAAAAATAACTAAAAATACATTTGTTGCCAGAGGCATACACCAGAAAATAACAACTATTTTTAAGTTCTTTCTCTCCACTAGCCATGAAATAGAAAGAAAAAAAAAAAAGTCTAATCTCAGTTCATAAAGTTATTTCTAACAAGAGCATTAAAAAAAGAAAAACTAATACAATCTGTCTGAGAAGGCTTTTAATCTTGCTAGTCACAATGGCTGGCTAATTCCTAGAATCAAAGTCTTGACCAGAGTTCCCTTTCCCACCACAAGTTGGACAAAACACATGGCCAAATAAAAAAGGTGCTAGAAAAAGGCCCCTGAGCCTATTAAACACAATGGAAATAACATTTGAAAACTGTATCCTTCCCAGCTGGGTAAGAAACACAATGGCTCCAACCATCTCTCTTTCTTCCTAAGATTTCTTTTTCACAAATGGATAGACTGACTTATTATTCATTCTGTTTGAGAAACAAAATACCAGAAGTTGAGAATCACCATTTTAAGAAGATAAAATTCAGATTGCAGTAAGACACTGCACAAACTACTAGACATACTTTGGGTAGGGTTTTTTTTTTTTTCCTTTTTATATTATATTTCAACCTCCCTTTTCTCTTTTTACCTACTTTAATTGCTAACCATTCTGTAAGAAAAGTCACCAGGGAGTTTCTTTAAGGAAAACTTGTTTTAAAGGAAACTTTGAAAAGAAAAATGATAGGCTCAGGATGATCATACGAGATAAGGAAAAAGTACAGAAGGAAAGCAGAACTATTTGTTCAATCAATAACTTGAAAACATTTAAGTTGTCAGGTGACAGTTATGAGCATTAATATTTGAACTTAATTAGGTTCTACAACATAACTATAAAGAAAACCATGATGAGGAAATCCATTTTGCTCCCACATACTTAGTACAAATGTTATGAAGTTATTCTGTGGTGGTGTTTTATATTAGGAGGCCTCCAAATCTTTTTGTTTGTTGTTTGTTTTGCTTGTTTTTTGTTTTTGTTGTTGTTGATGATGATGAGGCAGGGTCTCACTAAGTTACTGAGGCTGGCATCAAATTTGTGATCCTCCTGCCTCAGCCTCCCGAGTCACTAGGATTACAGATGAGCACCATCATGCCTGGCATGGCCTCCAAATCTTATTGTAAGACTTCAAGTAAACACTGGAAATGACATACTCTCCATAATTATTCTTTATTTCAACAAATCACTATAAATTTCTCATATAATTCCAGAGTTCTGTAGAATAACATTTGAAAACCAGAGGAACAGTTTTCTATTCCCAACTGAAACTACTTAACTATTCTAACAATACCAAATTGAACCAAAATTTGGCAACCCTGCTGCCCAGGTATACTGACAACAGGCTGACCAGCAATACAGTCATACTAAGTCTGACTGAGAAAATTTTTGCACAAACCACAACATACTCCATGCATACCAAGAAAAACAGTTACGCTGAAAGTTTTTAGCATCTGATTCCGTTTCACTGGATTAGGAGTTCCTAGAAGGCACAACTAAGTTTTTTTCATTTTGGATTCTCTGCCTTCCTCAGTACTGGCCACCCAGCCATACAGCAGCCATTCAAAAAGTGGCTGATTTTCAAAAATTAGAAATAACACAAAGTCCAGCGAATACAAGAATAGTTAAATTATGGATTTATATAATAGTCTTTTTAAATGGTTTAATGTTATACTTATGTGCATTAAATAGTCAAAAAATGTAAATAAATAAACTATAATTTGTATGACTGAAGCCTATTTTTGCAAACATATATGCATATATGGATAAATGAATGATTTTCATTGATCCCTAGGTAAAAATCTAAAATCTTGTCACCAAAATGTTAACAGTGTTTATTTGTAAACAGAGGACTTTCGAGTGACTCTTATATTTCTGTGATAACTACTTTTAAATAGTATGTGAAATTTTAAAATAATGAATAGTAATGCTTGCCATAGATATCAAAATAATAAAGATGCTTTCATATGGTGTGGGGGGAGGGTCCCAACCAAATTTAACTCAGCCAACTACAATTCTTCTCAACTCCCTGAAGGGACTGTGACCCTGCCATCCTTCAAGTAGTCACTTCTTCATCACTTGCTTAATCATTCTACTTTTTTGTCCTGCTTTTCTTTCTTTTCATCATTCTTTGCTTCACCCATGTCTCAAAGAAGGGCAGACAATTTTCTACTTCAACCACTCCAATTTGTTTTTATGTCTCTCCCATCTATTATACATTTCCCACACTAAACCAAAAATAAATGTCAACCACAATAAGATAACACTATTGTGGTGGGTACCACAATAACTAAAGTAAAAGTCTGTCAACAAATACTTTTGGCAAGGAGGTAGACAATTGGAACTTTCATATATTAATTCAAGAAACATAAAATGGTACAATTACTTTGTAAAAATATTTGACAATACCTCACAGAATTCTGACCCAGAATTGCCCTGCTAGATATATTTAACAAAATATGGAACATATGTCCAAAAACAAACTTGTAAAAGGATGTTCTTAGTAACTTTATATATAATAACATCCCAGGTGTCCATCAACATGAGAATATAGAAAATATTAAACTCAAACATTATACTACTCATTGATGAACTTGAAACTAACAACAGAGATGCATCTCAAAACCATTATACTAAGTAAAAGAAGGCTTATACAAAAGAATATATACTCTTTGATTCTATGGATATGAAATTCTATAATAGGCAAAAATAACTATGCTGGAAAAAAATCAGAACATTAGTTGCCTCTGGGGGAAAGGAGCATGAGAAAAATTTCCAGGATGATGACAGTGTTCTAGGGCTTAATTAGGTTTAGGTTAAACAGGTATACATATTTGTTAAAACTCCTTTCAAATGTCTACATATTGTATAATATTGTATAAATTCAGATTTAACCTCAAATACTGAGCTCTAATATGTTGCATACTTAAATATTAGAAGTGAAGTGTATACAGATGTCTCAGATTTACTTTGAAATGCATAAAAAAGATGTGATGGGCTGATAGATTGTAGATGGGTAGACACAAAATAAATCAGGTATTTTAAGATGTTAATTATAGAATCTAGGTCACAGATAAATATTAATGTTGATTGTACAATTTTTCCAAATGTTCTGTATGCCTGAAATATTTCAAAATAAAGTGTTATGAAGAAAATAGCAAACTTTCATCTCCAACTCAAATTACTTTTGCTCTGTCTCCAGAGATAGTCTCATTTTGTGGCAAGTCAACTTCTTCTATTCTATTCCAGCACTAGGCAGGCACACTCAGCATGCTACTTAGCAGTGGAGTCAAAAGTGGTGGATTAGCACGCTTGCCCCACAGGGAAGACTGGTTCTTAAGGATGAGCCAACAGGAAACACACTGATGCAAAGCAATCAAAGCATGGCAACACTACTTCTCACTGATTTTAACAGCACCTTTGGTAACTGCTTTCTTGAGCCAAAAAACTAACAGTGGTTCCAACCAGTACTAAATCCCCTTTAGAAGAGTCCACCACCACCACCCAAATATTCACTAACATTTTTAGGCAGCTTTTCTACTCTAAGTACAACCAGAAGTACCTTCTAACAAAAACACATACAGTTTTGAATTGTAGCATTGGGACAGATTTATGGAATATGGAAGACATTAAAGTATTCGCTTTCTCTCTGAAAATAAAGAGTGCAGACTCATAAACAATGCCTGAAAGGCATTTCAGCAGCTTAATCCACGCAGGACATGTTTTGCTTTTTGAGACAATCAGGAACTGTTGGATACAGGAAGCCATAAACAACAAGAATTTGACTTAAGAAAGAGAACAGAATAAATGTTTTTTATGGAAATCACTTAACATTTTTTGAAGAGGTTTATTTATATGTGACAAAGCCTACAAGATACAACTTGTACATAAGCAGAAGCTCTTACAATGCATCTAATATTGATTGACTTCTCCCAACAGCGGCACCAAGCAGGACCAGTCTGTCAGCAATTCCATCAACAACTACATTTTCTGGGCTTAATAATTCCCTTTTTCCAATTTTCTCCAGACAGAGAAAAACACTTAGCTGGTCTCAGCTTTCTGGCTCAGCCAAGAGTTTTTCTTTTAAGTTTCATCATAGATGGAGTCTTGAGTATGGGGAAATGAATTTCCTTAGGAAGGCTCAGTATTTTCAGTCTGGGGAGTCAAAGAATTATGATAGAAAAAACACACACAGAATTTTATAACTTAACAAACATGTCATATATGAAATTTACTGAATTAATAAGTTAATAGGGCTGGGGATGTGGCTCAAGCGGTAGCGCGCTCACCTGGCATGCGTGCGGCCCAGGTTCGATCCTCAGCACCACATACAAACAAAGATGTTGTGTCCGCCGAAAACTAAAAAATAAATATTAAAAAATTCTCTCTTCTCTCTCTCTCTCTCTCTTTTAAAAAAAAATAAGTTAATAGACAATATCAAGGAGCAGAGGAAGGATATACTCTTAGAGAAAAAAATTCCATTTTAATAGGCATTTTAAAATGTAAAATTATGATCTAATAATCCAACTGAAGCAAAACAAGTTATAAAGAAGTCACAGGGTGGTGGTGTTGTTTTGTTGTTGGGGGGTTAATTTTGTTTTTGTTTTTGTTTTGCTAAGGTACAGTATCTGGAAAAATCCAGGTTTCAGAGATAAATAATTAGTGTTCTGTTTTGAGACAACAGTGTAACTAAAAGGAACATTCTGAATTCTTTGTTTACTCTACCTATAAAATTAACGAAACTTTCTCAATTATTTATAGACAAAGACGTGAACTTGTCATAAAGGAAATAATAAGGATTGATTTTTTTTATTGACTTATTCCTTCTGGCAACTAAAGAGGAGGCCTTCTATAATACATATAAAATCACTTATATTTCAAATGATAATAGTTAGTGCAAAATATCCTACACAAGCAGAGAATGCATGTTCCATAGACACTAAAATCATAAAGTTCCTTCTCTAACTTTCACTTTCATGTTTTAAGAAAAATTATTTGGTATGATTTTATGAATAGTCTGGAAAGAAATAATTGCTTGAATTGTACTATAGTTTGGATCTTAAGTGTCCCTCAAATGCTCACGGGATAAAGGCGTGGTTTCCAATTTGGCACATTGAGGTGGGGTCTAGTAGGAGAAGTTCAGGTCTTGTGGGCATGCCCTTAAAGGGGACATTGGAACCACAGCCCTTTCTTCATCCTCTTTTGCTCCCCAGCCAAGAGGTGAGTGGTTCTGTTCTGTTACACACTCCACACTGTGATGTGCTGTCTTGCCACTGGCCCAAAAGCAATGAGGTCTATCAATTATGGACTAGAACCTCCAAAGCCGTGAGACAAAATAAAATCTTCCTTCTATAAATCAATATCTCAGATAGTCATTGTAGTGACAGAAAGCTGAATAACACAAATGTTTTTCCTCAGATGTTCAAAAATATATAAATTATCAATTACTGGGGCACTCTATGCAACCTATTATTATATTCAATAGTGTCATCTATACAGCTTTATTTTATGCTACCTTTGATAGACACTGAATTCTATAACTTCAAGTTAAAGATGACAGCTTTAACATGTATACTAAGCTGAACTCCTTCCTCAAAACAAAACTAAACTTTTATTTCAAAGTACAGAAAAATAATGAATGGTAACAAAATTTTAGAAGTTGACTCAGTCAATAACCAGAAAATAAGCAAGTATTAGAGAAAGTCAAGAGGCAGAATGACAGTATCACATTGAGAGTGGTAGAAATCTCTGGAAGGAAAGGCAGAAAATGAAGTCTGAAGGGGCTAAGCTGGTAGTCAGCCTGCTTAAGAAGCAGTAGACTCTGAAATTATCTTTCTAATTTCATCCAGTCAAGCAATTGCTTCTCCTTCGCCACAACAAAAAGCTGAGAATTTATTCATTACAGAAGGTAAAATAAGGGTCTCTGGACTTTATGATAGCTGTCACAACGGAGGAAAGGGATGCGCTTCTGAAAATGGATCAGTATGAGAGTTTATATACTGAATACTGAGGTCCTCAATCTCATTATTGGCAAGCAGAAAAAAAATCTAATTCTTCCTTCTAGTCATTTGATTACCCCATTACCACAAAAAAAAAAAAAAGACAGGGCAAGTGTTCATTCAGACAACCCTAGAGGTGAGGAAGGGTTAGGAAATAACTTCCAAGGGAGTTGGAGTTAATTGGTATTGGTTCTAGGGACTTGAACAAGTGAGATGGCAAAATAAGGAACTCAAAATAGGAAGTTATCAAACAAGTTAGGTATGCTGAAACATAATTCCATGGGGAACTCAGAAATGACACAGAATACCTCTACAACAGCTCAGAGGTATTTTTATCATCCTTCTACCTAATGGACAAGGGAACTGAAGTATTTACATACCAACCTCCACGAGTTATTGAGTGACGGCCACTAAGGCAGGGAGCAGGAGGAAAGAAGAGGTGGCATTAATTACCCATATCTGACTTCCAGAGAAAGCCTTTAGGGAAAAGAGATGCAGGTGCTGGCACCTGGAGGACTGATCAGAATGCAAGGAAGAGTAAGATCTAAACTTAGAGCATCTGCTATGTCCATCAGGATAACTGAGCTAAATTGTGTTACTATCTTATTCAATGTAAAAAATCATCTCTTATAGGTTCATTTTTAAATCCTTTTCTTTCCTGTATTTAAGAAAACTAGTAGTAAATGATAGGGATCTAGTAATAAATGATAGGGATCCCAACAGTATCGAGCACTTTTACAAAATTATCTAGTCACAGCTATAATCATTTTAGTTAATAATACTAATTTCATCATTCTGTACTACATACAAACATTAATCACCCCTGTATTGTCAATGAAAAAATGAACCCAAAACAATAAAGTGATGCATAAGGTCCCAAAGTAAACTAAAGCAAATGAAAACCTAAACTCATGATTCTTTTTTTCTTTTTTTAATACTGGGGATTGAACTCGAGGGCACTTAACCACCGAGCCACACCCCCAGCCCTTTTTTGTATTTTATTTACAGACAGAGTCTCACTGAGTTGCTTAGCACATCTCAAAGTTGCTGAGGCTGGCTTTGAACTCAAGATCCTCCTGTCTCAGCCTCTAGAGCCACAGGGATTTATGGGAGTGAGCCACTGTGCCTAGCTCATGATTCCCATTTTAACCTTTCAAAACATGTCTTTTATTAACTTTTACATTTGCCTTAATTATTCCAATTCCAAGCTCTAAGCATCTTAACCCAGAGCAACTGAGTAGAAAGGTACATGTTATTTTATTTCATGATTAAGTAACCAAAACTAAAAGTTATACCTGTCTACAACATTAAATCTCTGAAAGATAAGGGCAAACAGAAATCCCCTAGGACCTTCAACATGAGCATCCTATTGGGTTAATCCAAACATGTCTCTAAACCTAATCACTCAAAAACTTCACTTACCAAAGTGACTAAACTTCTGTCTCCACCCATATGTACATCTGTATAGAAGTCTTTCTTCTGTACAGAAATGTCTTATTTTTAAAGATCTTGTTTAAAGATGGGTATACCACAACAGAAGGACTAGAATTTCTTCTGATGTCATCTTTCATTTTCATAAATCCCAAGGTATACACAACTGCTTGGCTATAAAGTGAGATCAAGAGAACAAGAAATGGCTCCTTTCTGCTATCCAGGTTCTGTGGCAAAGTCTAGCTGACTGTCAGAAATCTTCCTCCTGTGATTCTTTATCCAGGGGAATCTACTGCTATTTCTCCTTGTAATCTGGCTGCTCTGTCTCAGTTTAAATATGCAAAATTGTGGGCAGGGGTTTGACTTCTTTCCTTTTTGGTTCATAATGCACCAAGAAAACAAAGAACACATCTAGGTGCATGCTCAAGTGTCCCTAAGTTTTCTAGGATCAAGAAGGAGACTGTCTGCCCAAAGTATATATAAAACACCCACAGAGGGTTACTTAGCCTCTCATCCCAGCTCTGCTTCAGCTGTTATTACATAAATTTAAATTCTTCACAACAGGACAGAGGTGATTTACTGGAGTACAGGAAATAAATCTTCAGTTCAAACTAGTTTATCACCAAGATTCTACTCAGTTGCTCTGGGTTAAGATGCTTAGAGCTTTTAAGATGCTAGATGCTTTTCTCAGAGTACTTACTTCCTAACTTACAAGGCAGCGAAGAAAAATCACCAATCTACTTCACAAAAATGTCAACAATAACTGCAAAACCTCTAAAGAGATGTTTCACCAATTGGCTGCACTTCCAACCCCTGCTACAGGGTCTTAGGATCACAGACACATAATCATAATGGCTCAATTTGGCTACACCTAACTACATTTCCCAGAATTCCCTTCTGTATATGCTTCTTGTTAGGATATGGCACAAGAGACATTCCTTTGCAAGATTTAGAGAGGGGAAATGAATAACAAGTATCCTATAGTTCACACATAATGTTCTTTTCTGCTGGCTAAGCTTGCCAGCATGGGGCAGAGTCCATTCAGCAATTGTTCTACCTTTTCCTGGATCTTTCTTCTGCTTCTCCCGTCACATGTGTGTTAGCTTCATGAGAGAGTAGCTTCTCCAGCAGGTTACCCACATCATCAATGTAAGAGAGAGGAAAAACTGACAGGATTTCAGTCTACCCTTCTGGGTTCCAGCCCTGCATGTTATCTTTGACCTGATGCGGTTGTGGGAACTAGCACTCTCCTAGGGGTTCTCCCCTGACTAAACTTTGACCAATACATATACTTTGAAAGTCCATGAAAGTGACAAACCAAGATAATGCACATATACACATAAGGACAAAATTGGAAAAGACCTCCAGGGGTTCACCAAGTCTACCTCAGAAAACCTACTATACAGTGAAATAAGTCAAAATTCTAAGTATTAACCAAAACGCTAGATATAATAGAACACAAACAGTGTCTAGCAAACTGTCTAAAAATGAGTTAGCTTATCAAAGATGTCAACTACAACAAAAATAGAAAGAACATTTGTATCTGCTTTTTACTTAATATATAAATTTATAATACATATAATCTTCTTTGATCTTGAAGTTTCAAATACTCCTTTTTAAAAATATATATAGGGGCTGGGGTTGTGGCTCAGTGGTAGAGCACTTGCCTAGCATATGTAAGGCACTGGGTTCGATTCTCAGTACCATATATAAATAATTGAATAAAAATAAAGGTCTATCAACATCTAAAAAATATTAAAATAATTTTATTATTATTATTATTATTATTATTATTATTATTATTATTATTATTTGACCTGCTATTGTATTTAGCTTTTCACTAGCCAAAGATACTAAGAAAATGCCAAGGACAAAGATAAAATTTTATGCCATTTGCTTATTAAATAGTTGTTTACTGTCAGAATTTGGTTTATGCAAGAGGCAGCAACAGTAAGCTCTGTCAACCCTAGATAGCCTATCTGACAGAATGATATCAGCATTTTAATTTTTGCATATCTAGCTAAAGACATGAATACCTTACCCAATCCAAAATAAACACTAATTTTTCCCCTGCTTTACTTTTTCCATATCAAATGTCACCATCTGACATACTGTATATTCACTTGTTTTTAATATACATGTAACAGGTATTTGCTGATTGAAAGAATAAATGAAATATGAATCATCAAGATAATTAAATCTCAGCATTTCTTAAAAATTATATTCAAATTCAGAGACATTAATAAACAATGACAATCTTTCACCCATAGTATAAATTAGTGAGGTACTGACAAGTTCCAAATTCCATTTCTATTATTTGTTTCTCTTTGACAAGTTTCACTACACAAAGAAGTATGCAGAATCTTTCTTGTCCTTATCAATTAAGACTGCTTCCTAGAAGATGAAGCTTCCATTTAGTAAGTGACCCATCTGGAACTACAAGATGATCCTTAGAAAGAGTATATTCTATAGATCCTTAGTGGCTGACTATATTCTAGATGTGTTTTTCTCTCAGTCCAAAATATTCTACAAAAGCTCAGGAGAAGAAACTAAGTAGAATCTTGGGTTCCAAACTTCTTTTACGTAAAGTCAATACTAACATTCTCAGGGCAAGTCCTATTTGACCCAACCAGTATTCCAGGAGAGAAAAAAACAGACTATTAACTCTCCCAACCCCAAACCACCCTTAAAATAATTTAAGTCACTTTAGAAATAAGAACCCCTGTGACTGAAATACAAGGTTTTAACACGAAAGGAAAGTGAAGGAGAAATTGAATGAAATTCAAAAAAAGCTCCAAAACAGCAAGCAAAAAGCTAGCTGTTCCTGCATATTCCTTATCCCCATTTCAAAAGAAAGAACAGAAGGAAGAGAAGGTGGAGGAGGAGGAGGAAGGGAAGGAGGAGGAGGAGGAGCAATTTGAGTTAACAAAGAAATATACAGCACAGGAAACTTGAAAAAACAAAACAGACTCTGATGGTCTCAACTAGAAAACTGGAATATATCCATATGCTTAAGGCATGCAATTTTTTTAAAGAGAGTTTATAAAAACAAGTTCTGAATGATAAAGTGTATTTGTTTTCCCAATCCAGTGTTTGCTACATACACTATAGTGCTTTTCTTTGCCTGTAAAGTTTTTCAAGTTATACCTCCCTACTCAAATATAACCTAGATGATAAAAAAAAAAAAAAAAGTCCCACAATGAGTCCTCAAAGCCATCTTTTGAGCCATTTGGAAAACAAAAGGACAATATACAGGATCAAATAATTTTTCAGGTTCTAGAGATCAGAGACTCTGAAACAGAGAATGTGATGAAATACATCAACATTCAGTGGCTTTATTTAATTCCAAAAATCAATGTAATGGTAACTGCTTCATACTGATATTTACTACCCACTTTACATTTCAAAATCCCCAATCTTTTATCTGTTCCCTATGGTTCAGCCATGAATTAGAAGCCAGACTAATCTCTCTCTTCAACCTCTCTTTTCTACCAATTTCTATAACAGTTTTGTTTTTTTGTTTTATGTACCTTTTTTACTCCCCTAAATTTCTACCCTTTCTGCTTCCATAACAACATATTTAAATCCCTTTAAAGAACTCAATGGTTTCTCTATCTTAACCCTGTCATGAAAATGAGGCAAGATGCTTCCGGAATGTAACATGACACACTAAGGCTGTCTCCGTTGCCTATAAGGAACACATGCAGACTTCTTTCTAAACGGGCATGGGTATCATGAAACGACCTTGAATCTAGATGCTCTGTCTGCTTTGAAAGGAGCTTGCATCCTTCGAGAATAAACTTCACAGATTTCATCTCAATGGCCCACAAACCTAGACTCTGTGTCTTTAGCCCAAGTTCAGTTTTCAAACAAATGTTCATTGAGAAGGGAGAAATGGAGGAAAGAGTAATGTGAACTATTGTTTATGTGTGGGTTTTGCTATTGTTATTTGAAGAAGGAAAATGAAAAGAAAAATGTCACCATAGCAAAGGAGCTCCTAAGGAATCCTGGATGCTCCACAGGCTGCGACACCCACATGGCCATGGTCACCTTTGCTTTTCAGATTTGCATATTGCTGATATAGATTTCAGCCCTTCCATTTGTAGCAAGACATTTCTCTGTATGTCATTTGGCAGATGCAGTTGTGGGGCTCTGCCAATTCACCCTGGAGCCCTCCATTTTAATCAGTATCACATAAAATTTAACACATGCTTTGAAATATGCACCAGATTCAAAGTTTTGCCTGGGGACGGGGGTGGGGGTGCTTGCTGCAAAAACACATACCATCCCAGCCACTGCTCCACAAGCAATTATCTTTCACCTCTGGCTGAACCAGAAGAACTGTCAACACCAGCACACTGCCAACCAGGGAAGAGGTTAAAGGGTCAAACAGGAAAGAAGGCTGGATGCTTTGGGGTTCAGCTTGGCCATCTGTTAATCCTGCTGGCTGCATGGAAGAAGCATTCTCTTTAGTCACAGAAAAAAGCATAGATAAAAGAGAAGTAGCTGTGAGTACACTACAAATGTAGCAAAGCTTTTCTAGTAGTGAACTTAGTAAAAGCAAAAACTTCCTGTAATACAATCCCTGTAAAATAGTCATGTCAGAAAAACTAAATAACTCGAATCAACAAAGTCACACACATCAAGACGCTGTAACTATGAACTGGATTTTGTAAAGAAGAGGATTAAAGTAAACCTCCTGCACTGGGAATAAACACTTGTTTTCCTTTCCTATCATAAGCATAAGTTAAAAACATATGAAAGTATTTTAAAGTCATTCTTTGAACGTGGAAACCAAAGGAAATTTATCACCGATAATTTAAAAACTGAAGAAAAATTACTAAAGCAGAGATAGGAACCTAGAATCTCCACCAACTCCCTCATACATACACACACTCCTAAAATGTCTACTCTAAAATACATGAACATCCCACTCCTTCCACAAATAACAAACAAATGAATTTTATCTCGTGTGTCATATATAATCTCTTTGTGAAGCCTGACCCAGACCACTGCACTGAGGACTCTCTGGCTTAGTCCATCCAGTGCAATGGGAAGTGTCATATGAATCACGAGTCAGAGCTGACACTAACAGACACACCAGTGTCACAGACTCATGGTGCTTCACTGTTCCGTACCATTTAGACTCATAGTGTCTATCCCCCAAGATTATACAAAAACAATCCACTGGCACTTTATTTTATTCTTTTGTTTTAGTTTGTTTTGTATTGCAGTGCTGGGGATCAAACCTACAGCCACATGCAAGCTAGGAAAGCACTCTACCACTGACCTACATCCCCAGCCCCTATTTTCATTTTAAATAAAGAAAGAAAATAAGCTTTACCAACATTTGATTTAAGGAATTAGAATTACACTGATACTTTTACTCTCCGTATGTCAGTCATGTGCCACCACTACACAGAGGAAAGACAGAACAGAATGCCTGAGAGCAATACTGTCATTTGCTGATTTTCTTTCAGTTTACTGTGACATATTATAGATTATATGTGCTCAGTTAAATAAAAATACATTCAGTTATCTGGTTTTAGTTAAACTTGTTTAAAAAATGGACAAATGGATTTAATATATTCCTAAAATAATACTTTCAATGCTACCATATGCAATTCACAAGAAAATAGCAGGATTGTTCGCAGCCTTATGTGCTAAAACTATTATAATGATGGTTCCCAATGGATAATATTTTCCTGTGTCCATGTCACTTTGCAACATAACACTCCTAATTATCTCAGAAAGATATAGAGACCATTCATTTCTCAATTCTCTTGAGTATGGACTGGTTCTATTACTTGTTTTGGCTAAAAGAATATAGGACACTGTCAAATTCTGTTGCATAGGTCTGAAGAGGCCTAGTAGTTTAAGTTCTCTGCTCTCCAACAGGGTAACCCTGCTATAATGAACAATTCAGTCTACTAAGGGATGAGAGGTTGGAAGGGGAACCAGGAGAGCCAGTTCAACGATAAGCACCAACTGCCCAGCCTGCCACAGCGGTGATTCCAGGTAAGGCCAGCAGACACTCTCTCTAGCAGCCCAAAGTACTAATCTATGGAATCACAAGAAACACTAAGTTAGGGCTGGGACTATAGCTCAGTTGGTAGAGTGCTTGCCTCACATGCACAAGGTCCTGGGTTCAATCATCAGCACCATAAAAAAATAAATAAAGTAAGTAAGAAAGAAACAGTAATTCACTATTGTTTTAAGTCATTACATTTTAGGATTCTTTGTTATAAAATAAAGGATAACCAAAATACCTGGTAAGAGCCCTTGGTCAAATATATTATGTGGTAAATAAAATAATCAGATCTGATAGAAAAGAACACCTAAAATTTGAAGTTATCAAAAATTATGGAATTAATTAATACAAAAGGAATTTAAATGGCTCATTAACAATAGATCTTGCCCTAAATGTATATCTTGCCCTAGATATTAGCTGATGAGAGTACTACATATATAATTATATACATAGGTAATAAACCATATATATAATGTAAACACAAAAGTGTTTTACTGAAGCAGTCCACAATTAAAAAGGTTTATGATGAGCTAATGAAAGTTGTACACATATATAATTTATAAATACAAATTTACATATATTGGGCATAAATGTTCTACTTCCTTTGAGGAACATTTTTGAAAAAAAGTGAAATTTTTTTTAAGAAAAGTTATCAAATTTTTTTGAAGCTCTCTGGTGAGCTGCCATGCACTAGGCCATGTAGTAACGTTGAACAAAGAGCCCCATCAAGCTATTTAGTCCACCTGTTTTCACACATTACAAGTTCCTAACTGTCCTGGAAAGTAAAAGTCTCCATAGTTCTAATATCTGCTCTTATTAATACAATGCATTTGTATTTTACAATATCATGCATGCTCCTCCACCATTCCACAATATTTTATTTACCGCCCTTAGATCACTACAACTAAGACACTGATCTCAATCCACTAATAGGAAGGACTAAAAAGAGCTCCACAATATATCTTAGCATTCTCTTTTCCATCCCTAACGTAAACCCCTTAAGAGCCAATATACAGATTAAAGTTTGACTTTGTTAGCCTAGCCGATATCTACCTTGGGTCAATGATAAAGGAGAAAGGAATCAGGGAAGAAAAGCATTGGATGGTTTGGTGAAAGGAAAAGGTAGTGCAGTGAGAGAGCCAAAAGAAGATGGAGACTTCGGCACGTCAACTAGAGAAGGGAAAGTTGAAAAATAAAAGGAGAAAAAGTGGAATTAACTTGTCAAAACAAGGAAATTAGACTGAGCATGGGAAGAAAGACTAGCCTAGGTCGCCTCTCTGATTCTGGGGGAAGACAACATAAACCAGGAGGAATAGCCTCTTGCTATGAAACTTGAATTAAAGAAACAACGAATGGTAGAGACAAAGACAGCAAAAAAATAACAGTGCTAAAAGCCAAGAGTTTCTGCCTAATAGCCCTCAGTTTCTCTATGACATTGCTTATGTGGTAAGGCCACCCATAAAGAAAAAGGGCCATGTTCTCCATGAAGGAGGTGGTAAAGTTTTCCCAGAGCAAAATGCCTTCATGTGTTACATCAAGTAATATTAATATTTAAATAGATACTAATTTTAAGCTTACTTATCATATGCTACCCTCTAGGTTTTCAACTCAAAAAATTAAAACATTTGTTCTTGCTATTTTGTCCTTCCCTGTTTCTTCTGTACTACCCATACGGGAGAAATCGGGAGGAAAAGAACAAGTGACAAAAGCACACAGGAGAAGTCCAAATATTGGAAATATAACCTTATCCAAATTTACCACTGCTGGAGCCTAATGCAATCAACACAGGTCGACTTATTCTCTGAGACATCTCTATCTGCTATCTAAATTTTGATACTCAGAAAAGTTTACCAACATCTTGCATCTATTTGTCAATGTGTTCATGAAGATAGCACCCATTTTCACTGGTGGTATAAAATTAAACTCTGAGATGGTTACAACTTTAGTCAACATTTCCTACTGTCTTTCTTCCCACTCAATCTAATATCCTGTTTTGACAGTTAATTCCACTTTTTTCTCCTTTTATTTTTCAACTTTACTTTCTCTAGTTGACGTGCCCAAGTCTCCGTCTTCTTTTGACTCTTTCACTGCACTACCTTTTCCTCTCACCAACATAATGTGTACTTTTCACAAATCATGAAAAAACTAGAAAAGGAGCCTCCAAAAATATTCCATTGATTCTGACATTAATATTGTGCCTTAATAATCTGAATGACTCTTACAAGGAACGTATAATTTATTTCAGAGTGTCTGACATTTTATGAAACTTATGTATACATTATAATTTTGCTAAAGAGAGGGTTCATGACTTTCATTAGATTCTTGAAACATTTATGTCCCTAAAATGTTTATGAACTACTGCTATAAATCACTCCTTTCTCCAATGTTAATAGTCAAATTCTCTTGAATACCTACCAAGAAAGTCAAATAGAATCTATGCCCATTTAGGTCACAGGTTTCTTCATCAGGGAAGCTGGGAGATCCATATGTTGAGCACACTGAGAAGAGCTGAAGTCATTCTGTTGGGAAGAAGCCATACTATTTTCTGGCATTTGCTTGTTTTCTTTATGGTTTACTCAGAAGTAAGGGAAAAGTAAAAATTAATAACAGACTTTAACCTATGTTAAAAAAAAAATAATGTTAAAAAAAAGATACTCTTTATCCTCAAATTATCTGTAAATAGGATAAAACTACCATATTTAAAGATGGCCCTCAACAATAGAATGAGAACACCATGATTCAAGCCACACTTCAACCTTTAAAGCCTTTACACAAAATCTAAGCTAAAAAAAAAAACAAAAAAAATAGTTTTCTATGTATCTTGAAGACAACAAAGATCATAGTCTCTCTCTCTCTCTCTCTCTCTCTCTCTCACACACACACACACACACACACACACACACACACAGGTTCTCTGTATTAACCACCAAAAAAGAGATGGACTTTGATAGACAAAGCCTACTCCCAATTTTGATTCTGAAAAAATTTCTGAAGGAAACTGAAAAACTTATCTATGAAATTTGAGACAATCTACTTTTTAAATTAAAAAGCTGTCATGCAAATTCTTTTTTTCCTTTGCCTCCTTTTCTTCTCTGCAAAGAGATCACAATGAGTTCCTCAACATATATATTCAATTTCATTTGTGCATCAATGTTGGGGCACAAAATTTAAGTTCAAATTTCAATAGCTACAGAGCTTCAATTTGGGAATATAAAAAATTTCTGGAGATGGATGGTGGTAATGATTGCACAAAAATGTGAAGGTACTTGATGTCACAAAACTGTAGACTTAAAAAAAATTATTAAAATGGTAAGTTTTAGGATATGTATATTTTAGCACAATAAAAAAATCACTGGTATGGAGAAAGTTTTGTCACACAAGTATCAAGATAAAATATACTTAAAATTGTGTGTATATATGAATACATAGCAACAAATACCACCATTATATACAATTATAATGTACCAATAAAAAATGTGGAAAGTTTTTTAAAAACAAAAATTATAATAAAAAGTAATAGCATACAATTTTAAAATTTATAAAAATAAAAACTATACTTAAGTGAAACTTTTTCACATAAGATTTCAAAGATAAATTGCATTTTGAGACAACAAAGCCAAAAGTAAGTGATTGATGTCATCATCAAATTAAACACCTATGACAAATCGAAATATTAAAACTCTTACAATATCCATCCTGTCCTTGAATGAATAAGTGTTCCTTCCCACCCCCATTATATACATATAAAATAAAACAATATACATAAAATATATAAGCTAAAACTCTCTATGTGTATGTATGCGTGTAAAAGAAGAATTTTCTGAATTCCTAGCCTGTCCAAGGCAAGTTCCATAGACACAAAATATGAAACCAATTCAAACACACATCTTAGAGAAAATGTTCATGAATGATTATCATCTATTCTACTTCTTCACATTTATCCTAGCTGGATGTTCCCCTCCTCTAAACACCTGCCCCAGATTTTGTCACCTACTACTATTTAAACAGGCCCCCTGTGACTTATTTATTTATTTATTTATTTTTAGAGAGAGAGAGAGAATTTTAATATTTATATTTTTTTAGCTTTCGGCAGACACAACATCTTTGTTTGTATGTGGTGCTGAGGATCGAACCCGGACCGCACGCATGCCAGGCGAGCGCGCTACCGCTTGAGCCACATCCCCAGCCCCCCTCCCCGTGATTTAAAGCCCACTTTCTTCATAGTGGTAGGCCATTGCAGTCCCCATTGTTTCATTTCCCTCCCCCTGATCCCCTTCCTCTATTTTACTGTTCCTTCTATGTATTTATTTTTTTAGCTGGTGCTTTATAGATATAAATAAAGAAGGAATTCACTTTAATTTTGTTATTTAAGAACTTTCATTACTGTTTATGAAGTATGTATGCACACATTTATTTTATGCAATTAAATGTTTAATTTTGGAAACATAAAAATAAATCAAAAAAATTTTAAAAGTGGAATTCACTGTGGTATATCCATATATGCACACAGCATAATTCTGTCTTGTTCATTTGGGAGTTACTCCCTTTCCCCACCTCTTCCCTTTCCCTTCAATTCCCTTCTTCTACTCCACTGATCTCCCCTCCATTTTTATGAGATCTACCCCACCCCCTTATTTTTTTCCTTACTTTTCCTGTAGCTTCTGCGTATGAGAGAAAGACTGCTTTTTAAATCAGGGCTCTCTTCAATCCCCAGCACCACAAGAAAAAAAATTAATACGAATAAAAGTCTCAAATTTCCTACTTCTCTCCCGATTTCATTAACCTCTCAATGATATAGAAGGTAATCATCTTCCACTCCGCTTTCTAGAATAGTGTTTTCCTAATTTTAAAAATTCTTAAAATACTTAAAAATTAACATAAAAATTAACTTATAAATAAATAAAATAAAGATATTCTGTCCAACTACAACTAAAAAAGATCCATATCACTGTTCTGTTTAATGGCTAACCACACTCAGCGACCTCAATGGTTGGCTGACTTCAGAATTTAAGCAAATAAACACACACATGTGCAAATAGACACTATAACCTGAAAATCTTTTCTTTCCTTCCCAACAACTGCCCTAATGTGAGAGAATTTTTTCTTTGTTCTCTCTCTCTCTCTCTCTCTCTCTCTCACACACACACACAATAATTAAGAGCCATTCTAATTTTGCTATAGATATGCAATTAGAAAAGTACATCAGTAGCCTTAACTTGCTAAAAGAATAAATTTATTGCAAGCTTTCAAAACAAAACATAGCTAAAAACTTTCAACTCAAAATGTAGACTTTTTTTTTTTTTTCAGTACTAAAGATTAAACCCAGGATCATGCTAGGCAAGTGTTTTACTACTGAGTTAGACACTTTCTTTTTTTTTTTTTTTTTTAAGCCATGACCTTCCTGAGTTGCCCAGGCTGGACTTGATCTTGCAAGTCTCCTGCCTCAGCCTCCAGAGTAACTGGGATTCCAGGCATGGCCACTACACCTGGCTCAAAGTACAAACTGTTAACACTAACTTGTTAGGTAACTGTAAGAATAAAAAAGGATTCTAAGAATGAAAAATTTAACTATAAAGATATGTTCTAACCAACCGGTGGGGTCCTTTATCCTTCACCTTCTAATGAGGAAACAAAAATCATTCAGAATCAGGTGCAAAGGCCATAAATCCTATAAAGCTTAAAATCATCTGCAAATAGTGATAATTTAAGTTCTTCTTTTCCTATTTTGATGCCTTTAATTTCTTTCGTCTGTCTAATTGCTCTGGCCAGTGTTTCGAGAACTATGTTGAACAGAAGTGGTGAGAGAGGGCATCCCTGTCTTGTTCCAGATTTTAGAGGGAATGCCTTCAATTTTTCTCCATTCAGAATGATGCTAGCCTGAGGCTTAGCATAGATTGCTTTTACAATATTGAGGTATCTTCCTGTTATCCCTAGTTTTTCTAGAGTTTTGAACATAAAGGGATGCTGTACTTTGTCGAATGCTTTTTCCGCATCTATCGAGATGATCATATGGTTCTTATTTTTAAGTCTATTGATGTGGTGAATAACATTTATTGATTTCCGTATATTGAACCAGCCTTGCATCCCAGGGATGAATCCTACTTGATCATGGTGCACAATTTTTTTGATATGTTTTTGTATCCGAGTGGCCAGAATTTTATTGAGGATTTTTGCATCTAGGTTCATTAGAGATATTGGTCTGTAGTTTTCTTTCTTTGAAGTGTCTTTGTCTGGTTTAGGTATCAGGGTGATGTTGGCCTCGTAGAATGAATTTGGAAGTTCTCCCTCTTTTTCTATTTCCCGAAGTAGCTTGAAAAGTATTGGTATTAGTTCCTCTTTAAAGGTTTTGTAAAACTCTGCTGTATACCCATCCGGTCCTGGGCTTTTCTTAGTTGGTAGTCTTTTGATGGTTTCTTCTATTTCCTCAATTGATATTGGTCTGTTTAGGTTGTCTATATCCTCCTGACTCAATCTGGGCAGATCATATGACTTAAGAAATTTATCTATGCCTTCACTATCTTCTAATTTATTGGAGTATAAGGATTCAAAATAATTTTTGATTATCTTCCGTATTTCTGAAGTGTCTGTTGTGATATTGCCTCTTTCATCCCGTATGTTAGTGATTTGAGTTCTAAAAATGTGGCATTTATACACAATGGAGTATTACTCTGCATTAAAAAATGACAAAATCATAGAATTTACAGGGAAATGGATGGCATTAGAGCAGATTATGCTAAGTGAAGCTAGCCAATCCCTAAAAAACAAATGCCAAATGTCTTCTTTGATATAAGGAGAGTAACTAAGAACAGAGTAGGGTCGAAGAGCATGAGAAGAAGATTAACATTAAACAGGGATGAGAGGTGGGAGGGAAAGGGAGAGAGAAGGGAAAATGCATGGAAATGGAAGGAGACCCTCAGAGTTATACAAAAGTACATACAAGAGGAAGTGAGGGGAAGGGGAAAAATAATACAAGGGGGACAAACGAATGTCAGTAGAGGGGGCAGAGAGAGAAGAGGGGAGGGGAGGGGAGGGGAGGGGGGATAGTAGAGGATAGGAAAGGCAGCAGAATACAAGAGACACTAGTATGGCAATATGTAAATCAATGGATGTGTAACTGATGTGATTCTGCAATCTGTATATGGGGTAAAAATGGGAGCTCATAACCCACTTGAATCAAATTGTGAAATATGATATATCAAGAACTATGTAATGTTTTGAACAGCCAACAATAAAAAATTTAAAAAAATAAAATAAAATAGTATTATTCTTCAACCTGTAAAAAAAAAAAAAAGCTTAAAATCACACAGATATAGAAAAAAAGAACTCAGTGTTGCTTTTCAATTGCAAAAATTTAACTCTTCTGTTTTTGGTTAAAGGTTCATTTCTCTGTTAAGATCCTAAATAAGAGGTATTAAGAAAAATGCCACATTCTGGGAAATTATACTCCATCTATATATAAGATGCCAACATTCTATTGTAACATATAACTAAAAAGGAACAAATTTTAAAAAAAAAGAAATATGCCACATTCAATGAATATGCCTATTCAATGAGAAATCAAACAATAACTAAAATGCCAGGTTTTCCTCATTGCTTGGTAAAGATGCTTTCCAGCCACCACCACCCCCTCTACACACACACACACACACACACACACACACACACATAATTTTTTTTAGGAAAGAGAAGGGTGTAGGGTGTAAACGTTACCTCCCGCCTCTATTTCTCTTACATTTCATGATCAATGACCAAGGAAAATAATAAACCAAACTCCATTAGGACAGAAGAATAAAATCTACTATTTATCTAAAAAAAAATACTGCATGCTTATTGCCTGAACACAATATTTAAAAAAAAATTGGGGGGCTAGGGTTGTAGCTCAGTAGTAGTGTGCTTGCCTCACATGCGTGAGGCACTGGGTTCAATCCTCAGCACCACATAAAAATAAATAAATAAAATAAAGATATTCTGTCCAACTACAACTAAAAAATATATTAAAAAAAATAACTTTTGGTCAAGTGATTCTTCCCCATATGAGTTTTTTTGAAATTTGTATCACAATTCATTTAGATAATTCACTTAGAGGTCATTGAGCAAGACATATATACATGATATTCACAAGAAGGCATTTTTGAACAAATTTTTGGAAGAAGACTATTTTCCAGTGTAATGTTTTCCCAGTCATTTGCCCAAAGAACACCTGAGAGACTGCATGCACACACATGTGTTTGTGCACACAAGCATGTGTGTGTGTGTATATGTGTTTATGCAGGTGAGACGAGGGAAGGGCAGGTGGACAGCAAAAGCTAAGATGGTGTAACTGGCTATTCAAGGAGTTAATCTGCCTTATTTCTTTTGGTTAACTATCATGAGCTGAAACTCTGTTTTGGATTATCTCTCAGAAATTTTTACTTCTCTATATGTTTGCTATAATTATATTACCCCCTTAGCCTGGAAAGACTATGGCCTTGTGGAGTAGATTTTTAAAACAGCCACAAAATTCATTGACTTTCATCCTATCAAGAGGCTGTTCCCTTGACTATGGCTGGCATTTCCCTGCTCTGATCTATTCAGTGTGGCTAGGTGGAATAAAAGTGACATAGTTTCCACTTAGTGCTTGGAGCCCATAAATCCAACAATGCTGAGGCTTACATACTGTGAGGAAAGGCTGTACATGAACACTCAAGTCAGCACATCTCTTCAAGTCATCCCAACAAAAATGGCAGGATTGTGAAGACTCCAAATAATTCCAGCTCCTAACCAGAAGACACTCCCAACAGAAGCCCCAGATCTCTTGGGGGCAGGCTAAAGCTATCTTTGATGAGCATTGATCAAATTCCTGACCCACAGCATTTATAAGCAGGAAAAAATGGCTGCTTTTTCCAGCTAGTAAGTTTTGTGATAGTTTATTATGCTCCAACAGTAACCGGAACACCATATACCCAAACCAATTTCAAATACCCCATTATATTAAACCTGGAGCATCTCATACAACTGTGAGAGATTTCTCATTCCTCCAGATTATTCTAACATGTTGCCTTTATTTCTTCCATGGTACTTATTTTATATTTTGTATTTCTACTTTTATATATATTTTTCATTTTTCACTAGAAGACAAAACTCTATTAGGACAAGGATTTTTAGCTTTGAATATCATAATACCTACCACCATATTCCACATATCAGAAATACCCAACACATACTGCATCACTGAATGTGTGAACTAATGAAGATTAGTTCAACAACAGCTATTATTTCTATAAGGAAAAAGAAATATACAGCAGATAGAAAAAATGAATAAAATAGTTATCAAAACATACACCTAAGTTTTCTTTCAGAAATGTGATGGAAAAAGTAATAATAGATCAATAACCTGACTATTTCAGATTTTCAAAGAAAATTAATTTTTAGAAAACTCAAGACTGGAAAAAGTTTACTTCATAAGAAAAAACAATAGTTATTACATAATGATTTGAGTATTTTAAAGAAAAATGCAAGATTCCAATAATAAATGTGAGAGAAATTTGCACATGAGAAAATGCACATACCAGACGAGGAAAATAGCAATGACATGTTAGGACAGTGGAACTGCAATCCTATATAGTTGAAAATATCATTAAAACATTCGTGTATCATCATTCATCGCAGCAAGATCCTTTCTTTGGTAACAGAACTATAAGCTGGTGGAAATGTTTATTTACATACAGTAAAACTTACATGTGAATGTACCATTTTAAAAGTTTTGACAAAGGCAAAAGTACCACCACATGAAGCTATGAATAATCCCATCATTCCATGCCATTCCATTTACGAAATATTTTTGGAACGGGCAAAACAATAGGGGTAGAGAAAAATCAGTGATTCTTGGGGATGACGGATGAAGGAGAGATTTGATTGCAATGGGTAGCACAAAAGACTAGAGAGGTGATACAATTGTTCCATAGTTTGTTTTCAATAGTAGTTACGTGAATTTGTTCATTTAAAATTCAAGTACACCAAAGAAAAGTGAATTTTAAATAATTAATTTTTTTAAAAAAATACTTTAAAAAAATAAGCTAAACTTTCAAAGAGATCTATAAGGATGTTAGAAAGCACAACCAAGCTAGATTCCTATTTCTTCCTTTTTTATTTCCTTATATATTAGTTTTCTTAGCATTATTTTGATGATGTTTTCAGGCTCAGTAAAGAAAACATCTGGCAGAGGACAAGATTAAAGCTCTTGCTGAGAGCACCAGCAATCCCAGGAATTCTCAATTGGGTTTCCCCAAGGCTAGTGAGAACCATGCCCCAGATCACAGGCACTCAACTGGAATTTCTAAATCTAAACCTCAAATTGGGCTTCAATACATTTTATACACATGCCAGGGACCTTGGATTGCTTAAAGAAAACCACAGCCCCCAGTAAACTGAATTGTTCATACCAAGAAGTAAGTAGCTGAGAATTAAGAAGCTGAGAAGCTTGGTATGCAGTTCAATCCAGTAACCAAGAAATACAATCACCAAATGCAGAGTGAAGTTATTCAAGTAGACTCAGAAAGGCTAAGAGCCCAAAATCAAATTTCCAAAAAACAAAATAAAGAAATTAGTTTAAGTCTCACTAATTTTCATGGTCTGAATTGCTTATTAAAATAGATCTAGGGTTTGATTTCTCACTAATATTAAAGCATCACTGAAAACATAATGTGTATGCATTTGTATCTTTTTAACTGTATTTCTTAACTCTGAAACCTGAAAATAATAAGAAAAACCTTTTGGGCTTAAACAACAACAAAATCTTCCCTAAAAGATTATTCTTTCTCCTAAATCAATTTGTTTAAAAATACTCTTAGAAAAATAGAGTTGCCATTGTTTAGTAAGAAGATGGAGAGGTGAACAGTTGGTATCGGCTATCAATACCCCAAGTGAAGACCTCAGTTGCCTGAAAAATCACACAGATTTCAAAACAAGAACAGTCCAAAATACCATATTTATTAATTGCCTGCTTTGTGTTATCTCATGTGGCCTTCACTTATAAAAAAGGAAGTTAAAGCTTATATTTAATAATTTGTCCAGTCTCTTAAATGAGAGTTCTGGGTTCTAATCTAGCTTTCTTGACTCCAAAGCAAAATTTTTGCAGGAAACGGTATTAGAGATTGAACCCAGGGGCATTTTTACCAATGAGCTATATCACTTGTGCTTTTTATTTTTAATTATTTTTTTATTTTGAGACAGGGTCTCACTAAGTTACTTAGGGCCCTGCTAACTTACTGAGGTTGGCCTCGAATTTGTGATCCTCCTGCCTTAGCTTCCCGAGTCACTGGGATTACAGGCGTGGGCCACTGTACCCAGCTCAATATTCTTTATTATTGAAGATACCATAAGTTTTTCTACAAGATTTGACTAAGAATAAATATGAGCTTACTTTCTAAAAATTATCAGAAAGAGAGTGATTACTGTTCTATATTCATTACAAGTGTATAATGATAGGGTAAGGCAAGACCTCTCCTAGTCTGTAGTTAGCACAAGTCAAGTACATACAACCAGGTCAATACCTACAGTCCTTGATGGTATCAGCAATGATCTCAATTCTTTCTCCCAATCCTAGATCTATTAAAGGGTCTATATTCTTAAACAACTACCTTAAAAAGGTCTTACAACCACCATAGTCTGACTCAACTTTTTTAAAATTATGTAGTCTTAGTTTTGGTTGGTGCTAATTCCTCATTTACTATAATATTTCATTATTCAGAAATCTTTTGTTTATAAAATGTTACAGTAACTTCTATAGTTAATTTCATAAACACTCTATTCCCTTGGGTATTAATAATCCCTGATGGACCAATGAAAACATTAAAAAATAAAAGACATCTGAAATGGTGAAATTATCAATTAAACTTTATGAAATCTAGTTTATAAAATTATATTAAATGCATCTAAATTCAGGGTTGAAAATAACTGAATGTAAGAAAGCACTCAGCAAATTTAAGAAGGAAACAGTAGAAGGAATTAACTATCTGCAGGCAGGGTCCAAGGATAAATTACATTTCAGTAAAAAAATGGCAAGATTTGCAACCATTTTAAAACATGTCTTTGGTATCCTTGTTCGTTTTGTACACTTAATACTGATTAGAATTGATTAGAATTGACAGTGAAGATAAATCAGAATATCTGGGAGAAACCAGACTGACTAAAAACCATACCTTTGAATTTAAATCCTCTAAAAATGTCATACTTGGAATTACTTTTTATACCAAAGAACTATTATCCAGACAGCAAAACATATATGAGTAATAGAAAGCAAATTCCATGACTCTCAACATTGACTTAAACTTGATTATGATTTTAGATACTATATAGAGGTTTGTTTTAAAAAATAATGACTCCCAGTTGGGGAAGCCAACACAGAGGCCTGCATTCACGAAGAAGCTGAAGCCTCAAATCTCATAAATAGGATTTCTAGAAACAACAGTGGAGGGAAGTAAACAGTGGGAGAAAGAAGAAAAGCAAAAGAACAAAAAAGGGAAATTAAAGAACTAATGATGCAAATAGGTGGAGAGTAAAAGAAAAGTAATTCTTTTTTAAAAATATCTATCTTTTATATCAATTATGCAGAAAAATACTATCTATATCCAAGCAAAGTAAGATAATAACTTTATAAATATATAACACAAGGATATTAATTTAAATGTGTAAAGACAGATCATTAATTAGTAAACAAAAGTTTTGATAGTTTATTCCAATAATGATATGAAAACATGTCTTGTTTCCACCTATCTTCTAAAAAAGCAGACAGGCTGTGCCAGTCCAGACCTAGGCTGTATCTGATGATTCATGGTTGTTCTTGGCTCTCCTAGTGCAGTACTATGCAATAGCACTGAGGTTGTATATTTACATACTATGTTTCAGACATCCCTTTGTGTAACCTTTTTCATATTCTTGCATATTTCGGAGGTTAAACTATATAATAAAAACACAACTAGATAGCATCTGATTTAAGTTAACAAGATTAACTCATTTCAACTTCATAATGTAGGTGCACAGTATTAGTTTCAAGGTCAAAGTCAAATGTTTAGTTTGGTGAACTGAACTCATTTCCACATTAGTGTAGTACATTTACTGATAAAACTTAGAGCAGCAGAAAGTCCCAGGAGTATCATAGTAAAATCAAGTTCAGTTATTGTACAAACCACCCAAGAAAAACTTCATGGTGTGGGTCATGTTCCTTTATTTTAAACTTGAGGGAAAGTTAAGTTTCCCAATGAAACCTTAATGAGGCCTCTGGCTGTCTCCCATAAGTCTCGGAAGCCAAGCCAATCACAGGAGAGCTAGCCTATCAGCACTATCTTCCCTCGCTGTTCTTTCCCTCTTTCCTCCATTATCTTGTGCAGCAGCACAGGGAGCACTCACTCACTCCACCAGAACATGTGCCCAAGTTGTGGTCCTACAGTGCTGGTAGAGGTAGGACAGTGTGACATTTACTTTGCAATCAAACGGGAAGCTGAACAACATATGCCCTCTTCTGAATATAGTTAAATACCTATCTTAAGAATCCAAGGCCAGCAAAAGAGATCATCTGACTATCACAAATTTTCAACCTTCATCATCAATTTCAACAAACAACAGTATTTACTTTGTTACCTATTATATTAAATTAACCTGTTCTCTTCTTCAAGAAGGCACACAATAAAACAGAGAACAAACTGAACCTTAATTTAATTTATATTCAATCTCCTCTTGCTACAGCAATGAATCTGAAAACCAGAGACTCTTAAATTATCCCACTGAAAACAAAAAGTAAAATCAATAATGACAGAAATAAGCATAAATAATCCCCTATATCTAAGGGGAATTCTTCCTTTGTACTCTCAAGTTTGGATTTTTCCTGTTTCATATCCATTCCACCAATAAATTTTGTATGCTATTCATATATTTCAAATACACACTTATATTTCTTTTTGTTTTTGCTCAACATATTTTATCAAAGTTATACATGCAAAGCTATGCATAGTTACATTACCCAAAGCACAATAATCCTATAGGGTCTCTTAAGAGAAACAGCAGCTTCCCCTCTTCTATTTCCCCCCAAGTCCGCTTCCCTGGAGGCATCACTCTTTCCACATTTACCTTTTTATCTCTATATGAAGTGCTTATGTGTGCTACTGCTTTTTTTTTTTTTTTTTTTTGTACCAGAGATTGAACTCAGGGACACTTGACCACTAAGCCACATCCCCAGCCCTATTTTGTATTTTTTTTTTTTTTTATTTAGAGACAGGGTCCCACTGGGTTGCTTAGCATCTTGCTGTTGTTGGGGCTGGTTTGAACTTTTGATCCTCCTGCCTCAGCCTCCAGAGCCTTTGGGTGTGCACCACCACGCCCAGCTTTTTTTTTTTTTAACTTTTTTTATTGTGATAAAATACACATAAGATAAACTTTACCATTTTTAAGTGTGCAGTTCTATGGCATTATATACATTTACACTGTTGTACAAATATCCTAACCATCCATCTTCAGAATGTCCTCATCTTTCCCAACTGAAATTCCATACCCTTTCAAACTAAGTCACCATTCTCCCTCCCATGACCTGTGAAAAACATCTACTTTGTTTCTATGAACTTGACTATTCCAAGAGCCTCGTATAAGTGGAATCGTACAATATCTGTCCTTCTATGCCTGACCTATCTCACAGCATAATGTATCTAGGGTTCATCCAAGTTGTGTCAAAATGTCCTTCCTTATTAAGACTGAGTAAATAATCCATTTTATGTATACAGCACATTTTATTTATTCATCTGTCAATAGACACTTGAGTTGCTGCCATCTTTTAATTGTATTATTTTTTTGTTTTGTTTTGATTAGAGCATTCCCCATTGACTTTCCCCTGTGGAAGATGAAGATTCAGCTCTTTCATACATTTAACACTTTAGCACCACATATCTATAGACAGCACCCATTCACCTACCCTTGCAAAACAGAGATACATCAATGGCTTAAATAATTTTTAATGTTTAATCATTTTAACTATATAAGTGCAATGCCATGTAAGACACTAGGATCACTTTTCCTTTATCACACCATTTTTGTTTTCCAGAGTTGATAACTTTCTTACTTTTTTGTTTGTTTAGTTTTCTAAATACATATTACTTTGTTTCCAAACTATCTGAATTTCTTCTCATTATGTATAAACACAAGCAATTTTCTACCACTTTTACCTTCTTAAAAATGTCTCTTTTGAACGTTTTTAAAAGCTCAAAGTAGTCCTGATTGCACTTTATACCAGCTATTCCACCTTCAACCAAGTACCTCTCTTAACCATCAATTCAAGAACTCAGTTTGTGTCTCTCCTCTGTGTCCTAAATCTCATATTCTCCACTTTATATGTGCGCACACAAATCACAGGAAGTAAATTTTGGTGGCTTTTTGATAAACATCTTTATTCTACTCTCACACTTGCTTGATATAAGTCTAGCTTCCAGTATTAATACTGTGAAGTCCAAAATCATTTTGACTAAATTTTTTCCCCGAACCTGTTAGATTTTTTTTTTCTTTCCCTCTCTGCAAGCATTTTGGATTATATTTCCCCTTGTCTTCTAAATTCTGATTTTCACAACATGCCTTGATATAAATCTATTTTCATCCCTTTTATTGGGCACTTAGTGAACCTTTTAATTTGGATATTCATGCCTTAAAATACTGTAGTACATCTACAGTACTTTCTCTCTTCTTGCATAGATATTTTCTCTAAATTCCTTCTTTATATTGTTTGTTCTGACCTCTAACTTTCATAGTAGAGGCAGTTCTTAAATGTCCAGTGATCCTTAGCTTTCTGTTCATATTTTAAATTGAGACACTTTTACAAAGCTGATTGAAAGTTCTATGCATGTCCAGCAGTCTGGTCCACCACAGACTCAATGTGATCTAACTTGTCCATTTTGCTGGGGACTATCCAGTGGTGATATCTTTAGAAATTTTCTCTTGAGCTAATCATATTACTCTTCAAATGTCAATTTAGTGGGTACAACCCGGCTCTTAGAGTTCTGGAAGCCAAATCAGGAGAGAGAGCTATGGGAGAAAGGGGATGAACTCAACATTCATTATCCTGACTTTCACTCTATTTCAATATGGTTCCCCTACCCTCATCTTTTGTCTATTTTTCTCCAGTGTCCTGCTGGGGTTGAAATAGGCATTGTCTGTTTTTGAAAATGACTTTCAGCCAACCCTATCTGGACATCTGTTTTACCTCCTTTCCCCAGAGCAACTTGATACCACAAATTTCTATGATTTGAGGAGTTCTGTGAACCCATAAAAGTGGTTGGCCTCAGCTTTATCTACTGCTGGTTTGTATTGCAGGTACAGTACTAATTGTTGTTTGGATCTGATAAGACTATTATCACATATCTTTTTACTTTTTGGCTTCCTAAAAATTCTGCTATTATCTACTCTCCTTTAGGTTTGAAGCTTGTGCTTTTTAAAACATTCCCTTACAGCTACTGCTTTTATGAGTCTGGAGAGGGAAAAGACATAAATGTTCAATCCTTCATTAACAAGAAGTCAATCTGATTATTTCTTAGCATGACTACAGTACTTTCAGAAAAGAGTCAAAATCCATTCAAAGAGCAATTTTAAATATTCTTATATACCTAAATAAGAATGCAATTGGAGACTAAGATCTTAGACCATAAAAAAAAAAAATAGCTTTTCCTGGAAGGTATAGGAACATTAAACACTCACTAAATATAGTCATTAATTGATTTAGTATCTATCTCCTATCACCAAGTATCTGTCACCAACCATCTCCTTACCACCTTGTAAGGTGGCTAAAGATTGAAAAATAAAAACCATGCCCCTACTCCTACAGAAACCACAGATTGGTTGGGAAGATTGGGAAGACAAGATAAGTAAACCAATAACCAAAGCAATGGGGTGCCCCACTGTTCTTCTGAGATACCTAGGAGGGCCCTAGTGGTTCTCTACTATCCCCATTCTCATAGCTCAGCAAGCCCGACTTAGCATCATCTGAAAAATACTAGGTTTCTCTAGCTAAAACATGTGGCACGGATATAAGAATTCCCCCTAGCCAAGTCATTTGTCTGGTCAGCAAGGAATAACACGGTGCACAGCTGACCAGCTGTTCTCTGCCCTTCTCCGAATTTCTTTATAAATGAAACACAAGCAAGGTCGCTTTCCTGAGGCATGACCCACCTTTGGAAGAGAAAAGCTGAACCCATCAGAGCCCTCCACAGATTGACAGGAAGATGATACTCCTATGCATTGTGCTGACCTCACTACCTGTAGAGTTTACAAAGGGCAAACTCACTTTTCATCTTGTGATGCCAATGTGTGTATGTGTGTGTGTGTGTGTGTGTGTGAGAGAGAGTGTGTGTGTGTGTGTGTCTTGCATCACACCACCTTTACTACTTATTAAATTCTTTTTTATATATTTAAGTCAATTTCTGTTATTTGCTTCTGTTCCACTCATCATTCAGTTTATTCTTGGGACAACATACTGTTTTAGATATTGTTTCTCATTAGCACAAGCCAAGGTCCAATAAAAGGAAGATTCTCTAAAGAATTTAATCTCAAAATGACAGAAATACACACACACACACACACACACACGATGACATGAATAATGTAATAACTACCCCTTCTGGTGAATTTTCTAAGCAATGTCTATTTTAAAATAAGCACACCACAAAGCCATGTTCTCAAACTACAGATTCCATACAGCAATGCTCTCTTAAAATTTAATAAAGGAAAAGTTCTCCCAATAAGCTAGTGTATTTTGTTTAGCCCAAACAAATAAATAATATACACACACAATCATATATTTTCCTTTTTTACCCTGAAGAGTAGAAAGCTCAAAACAAACTGCCTAATTCTCATTAAATTAGATTGAAGAAATGATTGATTTCTCTTTTCTCACCTCAACTTAATATCAGTAAAGAAACATCAATCCTTTAAACTTAATGGTCATATAATATACATGTGCTTTTTAACTGAAATCAGGTTCAATATATTTTAAAAGTATATGTAATAAAAACAACTTTAGGGGGCAAAAAGAAGACAATTATTCTTAAAAAGGAAATCTCATTCAATACTGAAAATTGCCACAAGAAACTGTGGCAATTAAATTTTAGGAATAAAAAATGTATTTCAATACATCAAGTTCTACCTCTTTATCTCCTCTACCATCAGTCTACTCACATTCACCATTTACCTAGAATGGTTCTTTTTTTTAATTTAGTATATGGCTGTAATTAAGCTAAATCCTGGATCTCTCTAAATTTGTTTCCTTATCTGTGCAAAGAAGGTTAAAATTTTCAATTTTATAGCATTGTTGTGGAGATTGCTGTAACAACTTGCTCAGTGTCATAAAACAAATGTCAAACTAGGAGTCTAATTCATAATCCAAGTCTATTCTGTTAACTACCATATCACTTAACAGTAACACTAAAGCCCTACTATCCTCTTCAGACTCTCTGTGAAACTGTACTATTGAATGTAAGCTATTTGGATTCATGTATATGCCAAGAATCAACAGCAGTTCTTAGATTCCCCCACCTATCCCCTAGGCCACCCATAAGATAAAAAAGCAAAGATCAGGAAGGAGTCCACATAGATAAATACCAAAATGAAGAATAAAAGAGAATCTAAAGTAAATCCAGAAATACCAGACCAATCTCTTTTGACTCCAAAGGCCATATTTTGTGGAGGTCTACATGGAGTCCAGCACACAAGATATTTCAACAGAAATACTGCCTTACAGAGTACTTAACAGTTGGAGTATTATACCAGAGCTAAGAAAAAAATTGTTCTACACTCTCAGGCGCGGTGGCACACACATGAAATCCCAGCAACTCGGAAGGCTGAGGCAGAAGGAGTTCAAAGCGAGCCTCAGCAGATTAGCAAGGTATTTAGCAAGTCCCTGTCTCTAAATAAAATATTAAAAAGGGCTTGGGATGGGGCTCAGTGGTAAGCACCCCTGGGTTCAATCTCTGGTATCAAAAAAAATTTTTTTTTGTTCTTCACAATAAATAAAAGAGCCCATGAAGCTCTTAGTCAAGATTTAACCAAAAACAATCAAATGCTAAAAGAATCATGGTGACAACTACTCTTACCCAATGGTCAGTTACTAAAGGAAGAATATCTAGAAGCCTTCGATTTCTTTTATAGGCTACCAGTTTAGTTCCTTAACATCAGTTATATAACGCATAAAATTTGGCAAAGGCATGTTAGAATTTTAAAAATAAATAATCCTTCTTTTTGTTAAAGAGACTCACACAGACATCAACCTATCCAGAAATGTTTATATCACAAATGTTATTTAGCCCCACAAAGCCTAAGGCAAACTAATCAAAATAAACAATATAGAAATTCCCTCCTACACAAATCAGTCCCATAACAAGTAAATTCCAGAAATTAATTTCAAAAGAAAAACTAGAAAAGAGCAGAGAGTTAACAAAAGCCTTCTTTGGGTATCTTTTTAAAAATCACTTTCAGCTAAAGTTATAACTCCAAAATAAGATAACACAATATTTTAGAAACATACTGGAAGAAGATGAACACGGAAAATGGAGAAGGATAAAATGGAGGCTTTTTTTCTACCTGCTTTAAAGTTGGCTCTATTTCCCATAGCAGAACCTCACACTTTCAGTCTAACATCCATGTTAGAAACAGAAACAACAAAAAAATGCAACATGGAAACATGAAAAAGGTTTTGAAAATAAAAACATAACTTCTTAACTTAAAATTCAACATAATGATAAGCAGTAAAATGAATAATTTTTAAACTCCTCCTCAGATTCTGCTAAATGAGTAAACTTCTATCCTAATTTTCACACTTGCACATTTTCTGATTTGTCTACAGCTTCCCAGATACAGTGGAAGAAAAACAGACTTCTACCTGGACCTTTTAAACCAGTCCATAACATTGTTGCCTTGGTCCAAATAAAAAATAAATGTACAATTTAGTAAAAAGTAATGCTATTTGAGGGCAAAATACTAGATGCATTAGTTTCCTTTTGCTACAATGAATTTAGCAGCTTAAAACTACATAATTATTATCTCAGAGTTTTCGTAATTCAGAAATTCAGCATAATTTTACTGGATCCTCTGCTCAAAATCTCACCAGGCTGAAATCATGGTGTTAGTCAGGGGCTTAATCTCATCTAGAGCTTAGGGTACTCTTCTAAGCTTATTCTGGCTGTTGCAGAATTCAGTTCCTTATAGTTTTAACACTGAGGTTGCCATTTTCTTGCTGGCTTCAGCCAAAGATCATTCTTAACAACTCATGGCTGCCTATATTTTCTTGCCACATGGCCCTCTACAAAACATGGCATCCTGTTTCTTCAAGACCAACAACAGAGCATCTGCTGCAGCTTTGAATCTGTCTAACTTTCTCTCTCTGATCTCCTGACCCTCCTTTTTTGCGGGGAGACAGGTACCTGGCATTGAGCTCAGAGGCACTCAACCACTGAGCCACATCTCCAACCCTTTTTTCATATTTTTTATTTAGAGACAGGGTCTCACAGAGTTGCTTAGCACCTCACTGTTGCTGAGGCTGGCTTTGAACTTATGATCTTCCTGCCTCAACCTCAGAAGGCCCTGGGATTACAGAAGTACACCACTGTGCCTGGCCCCTGACCCTCTTTTAAGGAAGCTCTCAGATTATATCAAGCCTGCCCAACTCAAGGGGAGGAGATTTTAGAGGATATACACACCAGGGGGAAGGGATCTTGGAAGTCATCTCGGAATTCTGCCTGCCACTTGCAATCAAAGCAAGGAGTTTCCTAGTGATAAAGTTCCATCAGAGCCAATGTAAAACCTCAAATAGAGAAATGGATAAATGATATATCTTTCAGATGATCTTCATATAGCATTATTTGCATTTTATCTTTTGGTGAAATTGGACAACAAACAGTTTAAGATTATAATCTCAAATGTTTGCAGCCTAACTTGTTCAGTAGAACTTAATTAGAGTGGCGCCCTTCTGCTGATTTATTTTGGCTGGTATATCACAAGAGAAGCCAATCTACAAACCTGGCTCTAATAGTTCACTGCACTAAAGACAAAGTTCACTCATGGATCACCCAGCAACTCGGGAGATAATGAGTAGAAGAAGGAAAAGAGGGATGTTCACCAAGAAAAAGTCATCTACATAATTTCTGGAAAAGTCCAAACCGACCATCAACATTAAGACCTTCAAATGTGTTTTCTCAATAATTCTAAAGAATGTTACTTAGTAATGTTTTCAAAAGGGAAGTTACAGTTAAGAAAATATAAAAATAAGAACAAATTTCTTTAAAGTCAAAACCATGATTATTGAACTAAAAGTTCTAAATAGCAACATTGACAACACTAAAAAATGGATTAGTAATTAGAAAGCAAACACATCAGGGAGGTGGTTAAAAGGATGACAACTGTGAAGAAAGAAAAAAAAGACAAGGAAGATACTTATATTTCTAGTCCATTCAACAGCAAGTTATGGCAGAGGCTAGCTAGCTGTTCACCAAACCTATTTCGTCCTCCTCCTGGTCACACAGCTAGAGTATATTTGTAAACCTCCCATGTAGGGTTTGAGCTCTAGACAATGTAATGTTGGAAGAATTGATGTTTGCCCATGTTTTAGTTAGCTTTTATGTCTCTGTGACCAAAATACCTAACAAGAACAACTTAAAGAAGGGGAAATTTATTTGGAGCTCACAGTTTCAAAGGTCTCAGTCTATAAATGGCTGACTCCATTGCTCTGGGCCCAAGTTGTGGCAGTACACCACGGGAAAAGGGCCCAGCAGAAGAAAGTTGCTCAGCTGGTAGTGGAGTCCGGAAGCAGAGAAAGGGAAAGGGGGAAGGTGCCACAGGGAAGAGGCACATTTCCAGGACACGCCCCCAGTGACCCAACTCCTCCAGCCACACCCCATCTGCCTACAACTGCCACATTCAAACTAGTATGTACCGATTAGGTTACAGCTCTCATAATCTAATCATTTTACCTCTGAATATTCCTGCATTTAAGGGCGACTCACATCCAAACCATAACAGTATATTAAAAAATCTTATTATATTCTTTACTCTATTTCTTCTGTTGTATTCTTGGAAGCTATAGGTTGAAGTTGTAGAACCATAACTTAAAAGAGTCTTGACTCCCTTGATAATCACTTGAGAGGAGAGCTACCCCACCAGGAACATCCATTTTGGCCTTTACATGAGGAAAAAAAAAAAAAAAAAAAAAAATATATATATATATATATATATATATATATATATATATATATATATATATTATGAGATTTTGGAGTTTAACTATTATAGCAATTAGCATTATTTAACAAATTCAGAAACTGGTGTTAGAAGCATAATATTACCAACACAACAGCAACCAAAATAAAACATAAAAAAGGGGAAATTTATTTGGGCTTAGTAATCAGGCAGTAGGAATCAAGAATACACTTAACAAGACAAAAGGCTGGACAGCCCTATAATACTGTGAGAAAACATCTGGTAAAACTAGAACCTATAGTAAGTAGAAAAGCATACCAAATGCCAACTGGTCCTGTAGCACTATGAGTGAATAAAAAGATTTACAGTGTCCAATTGGCATTTACGTTCTGCTTTAATAAGGTATTACATAAAAGAGATAAGCTATAAAAGTCTTCATTAATTTGCAGACTGAAATTATAGGAAATAGAAGACATCCAGAAACTTGGGCCTCAGAGATTTAGAAAGCTCAACACATATAAATTCTAAACAGTAAGTGAAAAGAATAAGGATTGAACAATAAAACTCCAGGAAGACTTCTAGCTGAACAAAGTGACTCAATTCTGATGCAGAGATCAGATTCAAATATGGTCTTCCCATCCACTATTTCGTATAGCCTCAAAGTAAGACCATTAAACCAAAATTAGGCATGAGGCAAGCCCTATGCTTCCCCACCTTCACTAATTCTCTAAACAGGGAAAAAGAAAAATAAAACCATTCTTGAAAACTTTATTTAGGAAACAACATTGGGTACGATGTTCACACAGAACCCACTGGAAAGAAACAGATCAGAAGCCTACCAAGTTTCAAGGGAAGTATAATGCCCAAAACACACAAATCTGGACTAAATTAACCTTTGACTGTTCAGAGCCTTAAAACAACCCTCAGATCCCTAAACTTGCAGGAGCAGAAAGCAGGGAGAGTACGACAAATATAGATGTAATTGTAGATATAGATATAAAGAGAGAAAGAAATATGCCTTCTAATGAATGTATATTCCCCAGAATTCACTTCAGGAGTATATGCAGGGGGAAAAAAACTAGTGCACAACTAGAAGCATAGCAAAACAATGGAAAAAAGAGTTCCTTCTAGACAATCAAGGTCTAAGCAAAGAAGTTCCCCTACAACAATGCTGAGGGACTTCCTAATGCCTACCCAAGAGGACCACATGATTTGCTAAGGAGCAGGGAACAGTTTGCCTCCTATTCTTTCCTTTCCTAAATGGAAGTTTTGTTTGTAGTTATTTTTATTCTAGCTTTTTCATTGTGTATTGGGGACAAGAGGAGACACAGGTGCAGATGATTTATAATTTTAGTTAACTGGTCATCAGCCCATGAAGAGCCACATATGGACCTAATGGTGGGGGAGGAGGTGAGCATCCCTGAAAGATACTAGACTTTTTTTTTTAATTTTTATTGTTGGTTGTTCAAAACATTACATAGTTCTTGATATATCATATTTCACACTTTGATTCAAGTGGGTTATGAACTCCCATTTTTAGCCTGTATACAGATTGCAGAATCACATCGGTTACACATCCACTGATTTACATATTGCCATACTAGTGTCTCTTGTATTCTGCTGCCTTTCCTATCCTCTGCTATCCCCCCTCCCCTCCCCTCCCCTCCCCTCTTCTCTCTCTACCCCCTCTACTGTAATTCATTTCTCCCCCTTGTTTTTTTTTCCCTTACCCCTCACTTCCTCTTGTATGTAATTTTGTATAACCCTGAGGGTCTCCTTCCATTTCCATGCAATTTCCCTTCTCTCTCCCTTTTCCTCTCACTTCTCATCCCTGTTTAATGTTAATCTTCTTCTCATGCTCTTCGTCCCTACTCTGTTCTTAGTTACTCTCCTTATATCAAAGAAGACATTTGGCATTTGTTTTTTAGGGACTGGCTAGCTTCACTTAGCATAATCTGCTCTAATGCCATCCATTTCCCTGCAAATTCTATGATTTTGTCATTTTTTAATGCAGAGTAATACTCCATTGTGTATAAATGCCACATTTTTTTTATCCATTCATCTATTGAAGGGCATCTAGGTTGGTTCCACAGTCTTGCTATTGTGAATTGTGCTGCTATGAACATCGATGTAGCAGTGTCCCTGTAGTATGCTCTTTTTAGGTCTTTAGAGAATAGACCGAGAAGGGGAATAGCTGGGTCAAATGGTGGTTCCATTCCCAGCTTTCCAAGAAATCTCCATATTGCTTTCCAAATTGGCCGCACCAATTTGCAGTCCCACCAGCAATGTACAGGTGTACCCTTTTCCCCACATCCTCGCCAGCACTTGTTGTTGTTTGACTTCATAATGGCTGCCAATCTTAGTGAGATGGAAGATACTAGACTTTTGAGATGAATGTTGTGACTAAGTGGGCCACTGGATTCTCTCCCTTAAGGAAGGGGTGGGTGTGTTCTACAGTTATACATAGGGCAGAAGGTGAAGAGACTGGCCTCTATTCACCAAACTCTGTCCTCCTCATCTTAGGGACAAAGTGAGATTACATTTCCCAATCTTCACTGTAGGTAGGTATGGCCATGTTAACTGAGTTTTAGCCAATGCAATGCGGGCAGAAGTAATAATGTGTGAAATTCATGCCTGTCCCCTTAAAAATCCTCCCACATGCGATACTCTTTGGTCTTTCCCTTATGGTTGCAATCTTCAAAGACTAGTATACTAAAGACAGCAGAGCCACACAATGGAAAGAGTCTAAATTCCTAAATCACCATTGTGGGGGGAAAAAAAAAATCACAAGTCAGAAACACCATTTGGGGCTTTATATAGGTGAGAAATAGACCACTTCCTTTCCTTCTTTTCCAATATCCATGAATTAAAATATATATTAAACATTCACTAAGTATGAAGTATATGGTAATTCCTCTCATATCATATCTTTACTTTCTAGGTACTACAGAAGATTGAAAAATACAAAAGATATCTTTATTCAAGAAATGTGTGTACATATACATGCACACACATATACATCTGTATGTATATATCATATTAGGATAATAATTCATACAATAAGAGCTATTCCTGAGATGAAAATTTTTATAGGGGGAATAAAGACCTAATAAAAGTCTGAATTTATAAAAGATTTCTCCAGCATTTCTTTGTATGACAAAAATGAGGCAAACAGCCAATCATTTACACAGATTGAGTACCACAGTAGATATATTCATTTCAACCTGACATGAATTCTGCTAGAGGATCCAATTTTACAAGTGATTTGTTTGAACTTCAGCAACTCTCTCAACTTCCCCTGAGCATTCATTTCTTCAGAATATTAAGGAATATTAAGGAATGAGACCAGCTAACCTCATATTAAACAAAGAAATAGTGTTCTTAATAGATTCTTTCATCAAAAGGGAAGTAAAGTTAATTTCTTACCCAGAGGCCTAGGAAAAACATCCTTTAAAAAGACAACTTCCACACTCACCTATTTTCAAAGTTTGGCAAAAATCAGTAAACCATAGTTGTTAAAGATTTGTACCAGATACCTGTCTTCCTATACCCAGCAATGCAAAGTTATATTTTCAATGATTACTTTTTGTTTCTTTATCATTATAAAAAAATCATATAATTATTTCTATCAGGCTTGTCATTAACTAGTTTTAAACTGTAAAGTGCAATGCTAACAAAATTTTTAAAAAGAAAATATCTGCAGTGCCTTAGTAAAGGGTAATCGGCAAATCTCTTGATCCAAATATAATCTGTTCCCTCATTCTCCACAGAATGATAAGAACTACAAATGACCTATTCAAAAACACTGTTGTTATAAAACCAAAAAACACTTTCCATAAACAACTAAATCTTCTATTTATTGTTGTAGGCTACATCATCAGGTATACTGAGAAGTTTTAATAAAATCAATGTGACTTAAATTTTAAAAAGTAAGTACTACTGCAAGTCATTACTACTCTTTTATTCATAATGACAAAAGAAATCCAGATGTTCTTTGCAGCTTTCATGACTTAAGAGACAAAGATTTTTTTAAAAAAATCTAAATATTTCTAACACATTTATTAATTTGTCAGCTATAAATAAATTCCTTTCTGTGATCATGATTCACAGCATTTCTCAATAGAAAAATGATACCTTTTAATATCAGAAATACCCATATAAAATATGTCATATTGCTTACATAGTAGATAATCCTGCCAAAGGCACATGCAACGTAATTTAGATAATTAACTATAAAAAGAACTTTAAAATACTATGAGCATCAAATCATAGCCAAAACCAAGGGAAGTACTTTTTAATTAATTTTCCTCAATTCTCCAATATAAATCATCATAACCAATCAGTATTTACTGACTACCCACAGAGCAAAACCATATAATAGTCAATAATTCATTGCTCTGTTAAGACAATAAGAAACGTTTTTAATCATGTATTCCCAAAGACAAAGGACTTCCTTAAAATGATAAGAAACAGGACATTTGGCAAAGAGAAACCCATGTTTAACTGAATACTTGCAAAGTCATTGGCCAACCTATCACAAACCCAAGACCTACTTGCTTCATGGCAGTCTCTCCAATTTTGTCTGAATGTTTGCGGATGCTCTCCAGAAAGTCTTTGAGATCAGACATAGAAACATCCTTTATTTCTTCTCGAAGCTTGGGAATGTTATCCACCATCACCTTGCAGAATCGATAGTGGCTTACTTGAGGCAGATAGGTATGTTCTAGATGTTCCAGAGTTTTCAGTGCAGGATAATGCCTACAAAAGGAATTTATCACCTTTAGCTGGACTTTTAGTCTTCTTTAGGGTCACAGACATATTCCTCAGTAAAAATTTTTAGGTTAAATTAGTTTTCACTGTACATTAGATAAATACAGTTTTAACTAAAACATCAATGAAAAAAATCTCATTAAAAAATAACATATGCTTTCAAAGACTAGAAAAATATAATCAAAAAGATTTTATCAAAAAATGTGTAAAACTTAAAATATCTAATAAGGAATTAATTACATAAAGATTAAAATAATTTTTAAAAGATCATCTCAGTGACCAAAAAAATCATCCTATAAAACGAAGTACTGAAAGCTACACTTCTACTACAGCAGAGTAAAGAAACTGGCAAATTTTCTACCCAAGAAAAAACAAATATACACTGGACAAAACTCCCAAAAACAACCATTTCAGAGTTCTGGAAATTGAACAAATGAGAACAACAAATCCAGAAATGTTTATTCATGAGAACTGCTCAACAATGGGGCTCTTGTAGTAATCTTGCCTGGGGCTACTTCCATCACTCACCTACCCCTACCAAAAACCACCAATTACCCTTCTACTGGTCATTAGTCATAGCTAGTCATGAAAACTTGACATTAGGGAAGGACATGATTTGGAGCGGAGGGTGAAAACCCCATATTTGAAGTAGTAAACTCAATAAAAAAATTAAAATTAAAATATGAATAAGGAAAGTCTCCAGCTCTACTTGTCTAAAGTTGCAGTCTGGGTTGGGGCAAAGGGCAGACTGAAGAAAAAAATTCAAAAGGAAGGTCATAGAAAGAACATATAGAGAGAGGCTCTCTGCACAGCTCTAGCTGTCTGACTGTGCAGACATACATGGGACATCTAAAAGGGCCTAAGCACCTCACATGTGCCTGGCGGACTAGGAGGCTATAGGTACATACATAGGCCTATCAGAAAGTAAAAACTCAAGCACACTTGGAACCTACCTGAATTTTTTAAACATTTTTATTGCTACATTATTATTATACATAATTATGGGATTCATTATGCCATATTCATACATGCACATAACATATGTGATCACTTTCATTTCCCTCCCCTTCACCTCCCTCCCCCTAATCCACTTGCTCTACTCTACTCATCTCCCTTCTATTATTATGATTATTACTTCAATTAGTACATTATATAAATTATATGGGATTCATTGTGGTATATTCATACATGGATACAGTAAAATTTGGTAGATTTCATTTGCCAGTGTACTTCCCCCCATATCCCCTTCCTATACCTAAATTTTTAACTCACTCCATAATCCACATACAAATCTATTGGCAAAGAGTGGAAACCAGCTTAAGTTTGAGTCCAGCCTCTGACCAATCATTAGCTGATGATATCCTTTAAAAATAAAAGTGAAATGAAATACATTTTCAAATAACAGACAGATAATGCCTTGCTAGCCAACTTGCCTTACAAGAAATACTTTTAAAGAAAGCTCAAAAAGAAGTGACAAGAGTTACTTGAATTCAGACAACAATGAAGAGCATAGGAAATAATAAACGCATACTGATTATAAAATATTAAATATACATATTTCCAGCCTACCTTAATCCCTGGAACTCAGAAGGCTGAGGCAGGAGGATTGAAAGTTCAAAGCCAGTCTCAGCAATTTATCAAGGCCCTAAACAACTTAGTGTGATCTATTAAAAAACAGAAAGCGCTGAGGATGTAGCTCAGTTGTAAAGGGCCCTGGGTTCAATCCTCAGTGACAGAAATTTATATAAATACACATACATATATATGTTACTATGGTATTATATATGTATACAATATGTATATTATATGCATACACATATACACACATTTTTCTCTTAATTTCTTCAGAAGATAAGGTATTTTAAAGTAATACAACACTGTATTGTTTGGCTTATAAAATATACGGATGTTATATGTGAACCATAATAAAAAGATGAGTGAAGAAAGGAGTTAGGATGAAACAGAACTATAACTATGTCTATCAAATTTGTAATGGCATAAAGTAAACTATGGTAAATTAAGATGCATATCATAATCCATAGAGTAACTCCTAAGAAAGTAACTCACAAAAAAAAAAGCCAACACTGCCAGATGGAATTTTTTTTAAGCATAATCCAACTGATTTCTCTCTGAAAGAAATATAATTTAGATTCTAAGACACAAATGAACTGAAAGTAAAAGATGGAAAATTATATACTAAAAAAATGGAATAGCTATGTTAATATGAGATACAAAAGATTTTAAGACCACAAATATTGCTGACAACCCAGAGAAACATTTAATATTAATAAAAGATATAGTATTTATCTTATTGGCCATAAAGCTTTCATAAGCATGGGAGGATAAATAAAGCTAAGATTGAAAAAACTAATGAAAACAAAGTTAGTCATGCATAAAAAGAACACAGGAATTTGGGCAGGGATGACTACTGAGGATGAACTGAGGGGCACTCAACTACTGAGCCACATCCTTAGCCCTATTTTGTATTTTATTTAGAGGCAGGGTCTCACTGAGTTGCTTAGTACCTTGCCTTTATTGAGGTTGGCTTTGAACTTGTGATCCTCCTGCCTCAGGCTCCTGAGCCACTGGGCTTACATGAACATAAGAACTTTAAAGGGGAAATAAACTGGTAAAGATTATTTGCAATGCATATATAAAAGATTAATAACCTTTGGTTGTTGCTTTTTTTTTAAGACTACAATTGGGGCTGAGGATGTAGCTTAGTGGCAGATCATATGCTTATCAAGCACAAGGTCTTGTTGATCCCCAGTACCACAAAAATAAATAATTGAATAGAAATAAACAAAGAGAATTCACATAAAAAATGGAGAAATCAACATATAAAAACAAAAGTTGAACAGAAGATTAAAAAATGCAAATCAGAAACAGAATTTTATCATTCAAACTGCCAAAGATTCCCTAAAAGATAATGTCTATTATTATCAGTATTGTAATAAATGAAAATGCACAGCCTTTGGGTGAACAAGTTTTCAATGAAGAATGTTGGCAAAAACAACTATTTCAAACATAACATGTCCATGTATTAAAGAAATAGTAAAAAGTCTGTAATACTGTTAAATGAAAATTATTTCAAAAAATAAATTTAGTACTTATCAGCCTTTGGGCTAAGATCAAGTATAATATTTGTTTTTATCGGTGTCATAACTGATATGTTCTCTATCTATGGACAATGTATCAAATGAAATTTTTGGAGCAGGGAGATGGAATGGGAGCCTACTCCATCCACTCCATCAACTTTGAATTACAGTACCTCTAAGAAGGGTAACAATTTTTAAAAAATGATCTTATAAGAATAATCATGACATTTTAAAAACTATGTGTACATATATCATTTATCAATATATCATTAATTACAAAAACACATATAAATAATAGAGAAATGAGTAGAAAAATACATGCAAAAATATTAACCATGATTTTTTCTTTGCACAAAAATATTATGAGTGATAATTTGCTTCTTCAGGCTTTTAATTTCCTAATTTCCACATTTCCCATGATGTACGTAAGTAAAGGAAAAACTATAAATTAAAAAGATATATAGCTCAACTCTGGATTTAAAGAATGATTTTTGCAACTGATACTTAGGCTTTTCTTGCTCCAAAGCACTCAATACCATAAACACTAAAGACTAGAGACGGTTTGTTTAATTTCTTTTATGTCTTCTCTCATGTGTTCCAAGAATCAAAATCTTAGTTCAAATAAATGGACAGAAGAAAGGTTTATTCCTCCTAAATTTAGAAATAAAAGCACAATTATGATTAAATCTCAAATAGTTGATTTTATTAAAATTTTACAGACTCAAAGAAAACAGTACAAGTCACATGGTTTAATGTAAACAGAATGGTGTTTATACTACAATTAGGTATGAAGAGCTATGTGTAATAAAATGCAGTTCCTCTAGAGAGAAACTTTAGAATGGATAGAAATTAAGCCAAAAAGATAAACACACTTTGGGGTTTAGTTATATTTTGGAACACTGTTTATAGAATGAGAAAAATCTAACAATGTTGCCTGCAGACACAAGGCACATTCACTGATGAGACACATGGCTCATGCTGAAAACATCTGGTCTGTCAAATAGCTCCACATTTTTCAAGGCTAATTAGTATAAAACTCAGTGATTCCTTACAACAAAGAATGTTACCTTACTTCCCCCATTGTCTCTTCCCCAGCATACCCAGATTCCAACAATAACAGATCAATTAGATCATTCAAATTTCTACTATATTTCAATATCAATGGCAGATAAACAATGATAGCTAATAAACACCTGTATAACAGCCACCAAAAGAAAAAAAAATTCTATTCCAGTGGTCATGGACATCCCATGCTAGATTCTGACTTTACTTTTGACAACTTCCAAACATTAAAACTGAATCCAAAGCCAAATTTCTAAGTTTCATTTGCATGTGTGTTTAATCTCTTTTACCCTCTTGCAGAGCCCCTAATAGAGATATCAGCATAAATAAACTAAAGGAAATATAAAGCAGAAAATAAAAAGCAAGAAGGCAGAAGGAAATGTCTAAATAATACTATAAGCAGATAAATAAGGTACAAATAACCTAGACAAAGTTGAATACCATCTTTTTTTTTTAAAGAGACAGAGAGAGAATTTTTTAATATTTATTTTTTAGTTTTTTGGTGGACACAACATCTTTATTTTATTTTTATGTGGTGCTGAGGATAAAACTCAGTGCCCCACACATGCCAGGCGAACGCACTACCGCTTGAGTCATATCCCCAGCCCTTGAATGCTATCTTAACTAGAGGAATGTTGATGGAAGCAAGTCACAACTATAATAATTCTTTTTTAATCTAGAGTATGATTAAACTATGAAATAAAAGCTTTTAACTTAGGAAAATATTAATTCCTTTCCTAATCAAAGAGTATCATTCACAAAAACTTCATCCTTTCTATATGCTAAAGATAGGCAGTCAGATATCTTTCTTTTGGGAGCACAAAACCCAGTAGTACAAATAGTATTTATAGTTTTAAAACAAAACAAAATTAGGCTTCCAGCCATAAAGGCATAACAAGAAACAGACATGACCTCCCAGTTTATAAACAAGTAAAGTACAGGCTAAAACATGCAAAACAACTGTTTTCAGTCATTTGGCTTCAGGCAACACAGAATTATGATATCCAAAAAAGGGGGGGATCACGGTGAGTTTTAGAGAGTTATTGTTGTTTGTTTTTTGTGTTTGTTTGTTTTTGTTGCTTTTGTTGTTTATTTGCAGGGGGATAGTGCTAGGGCTGGAACCCAAGGCCTCCCACATGGTAGGCAAGTACTCTACCACTGAGCTATACTCCCTAGCACCTACAATGCGAATTTAATAATCTCTGAGCTGTCTACCTAAAGGTGATTTCGAAATCATGAATACAGTCAGAGAAAACCAAACACAGCCCAGCCCAGCAGATTTGTTGTCTCTCAGGAAGGTGAGAGCAGTTTAAAGGAAGAAATTTGGGGAAAAAAAAAAAAACTATAAAGGGGTTCCTTGAATCTTTGCCAGCTGTAGGAAAAGTGAAATACCACATGGACAGATAAAAAGAAGGAAAGGGGAATAACAGAGGGAAGAGAAACGGAAATACTGACAGGGAGTAAAAGCTGAAGACTTCAAGAAGTTCAGACAAACAGGGAAACATCTTAACTCTGAAGAGCCAAATGAAGAGTTCTGAGGGACTGCTCAGTATTCAGAGTAGATTATAGAGGAATGATGTCTTATTTAGTAAAACTAACTCACTTTGGAATGAAAGTGAGCATAAAGGTGGGGGCTGAGGGATCAAAGTAATCTACACACATAACTGTTTGAAAAATAAAATCCAACACTAAGGAGAAAAAAGTTTCCCAAAATCCAGCCACTCATCAATATAATATCATGATGTTCATTAGTCACTCAAAAATTACTAGACATAACAACTCACCTATAACTTTAATAACCAAATCAGTCTCCATAAGGAGATTCAAAAAAGCTAGAAGTGGCAGAACTTGGAAAGAAGCATATGAAAACAGCTATTAGAACTGTATATTTAAAGAAAGACACAAAAATGATGACAAGAATAAAATATTTTTTAAGAGAGAGAGAATTTTTTTTAATATTTATTTTTTAGTTTTCAGCGGACACAACATCTTTGTTTGTATGTGGTGCTGAGGATCGAACCCGGACCGCACGCATGCCAGGTGAGCGCGCTACTGCTTGAGCCACATCCCCAGCCCATAAAATATTTTTTTAAAAAATACAACTTCTAAACATGATTGGTACATATAAATATAGCAATAACATTTACTGTAAATAGGTAGTAGGCAGATGGGGTGGGGGGTCTTTAAGTCACTTTTGTGATTATATCAATCTGTCCAACATAGATATAACTGAAGTTCCAGAATGACAATGGGAAAAGGACCAAAAAAATGTTTTGAAAAATAACATCTGAGCTGGGCATGGTGGCACACACCTGTAATCCCAGTGATTCAGGAGACTGAGGCAGGAGGATTGCAAGTTCAAAGCCAACCTCAGCAACTTGGCAAGGCCCTAAGCAACTTAGGAAGACCCTGTGTCAATATAAAAAATGAAAAGAGCTGGGAATGTGGTTCAGTGGGAAAGCACCCCTGAGTTCAATTTCTGATGAGAGAGAGAAAGAGAGAGAGAAGAAAAGTAACATCTAGACATTTTCCAGATTTTATGAAAACTATAAACATACAAATCCCAAAAGCTAAACAAACCACAAGCAGGAAAAAATACATATATCTAAGCACATTAACACATATTTATACAAAAGTGCAACAAAATTGAATTGCTAAAAACAACATCAAAAGCTTTAAAACAACTGGAGGAAAAGACATATTACATACAGAGAAACAAAAGTTAAATTGTCATATACCTCTTTTCAGAAACTACACAAGCCAGAAGACAATGAAATGATTTCTTATCAACTAATGAAGGTTTAAAGCTAGAATTGCATACCCATCAAAACTTTTTTTCAAAAAAGGTGATCAAGAAGATAGAAAACAGTAAGTATTGACTGGGATATGCAGAAATTAGAACCCTTGTATGCTGCTGTTAAGAAGATAAAAAGATGCAGCTGCTTTGCAAGACAGTCTGGAAGGTCTACACTTCCATTCACAGGTAGAGTATATCAAGAGAACTGAAAGCATATGCCCACTTAAAAACTTACATATTCAATAGCAGTATTCATAACAGCTAAAAAGTAGAAATAACCCAAATGTGCAATAAACAAAATGTAGTATATCCATACAATGAAAGAATGTTCAGTCATAAAAAGGCATAAAGTAGTGATCCATGCCATATATGGCTGAATCTTTTTATTTATTTGTTCTAATCAGTTATACATAACAGCTGATTCATTGTACACAAATGGAGCTCTTTGATTCATTGTACACAAATGGAACACAATTTTTCAATTCTCTGGTTGTACATGAACTAGGGTCACACCATTCATGCAATTATACATGTACCTAGGTTAACAATGTCTGCCTCATTCTATCATCTTTCCTATCCTCATGCCCCCTTTCCTCCCATCCCTCCCCTTTGCCCAATCCACAGTTCCTCCACTCATCTCATGCTCCCCCACCCCATTGTGGATTAGCTTCCACCTATCAGAGAAAACATTCAGCCTTTGGTTTTGGGGGATTGGCTTACTTCACTTTAGAATGATATTCTCCAATTCCATCCACTTACCTGCAAATGCCATAATTTTATTCTCTTTTATTGTTGAGTAATATTCCATTGTGTATATATACCACAGTTTCTTTATCCATTCATCTATTGAAGGGCACCTAGGCTGGTTACACAGTTTGGCTATTGTGAATTGTGCTGCTATAAACATTGCTATAAACTATAAAAATTGTGTTGCATCACTGTCGTATGTTATTTTTAAGTTCTTTGAGTATAAACTGAAGAGTGGGATATTGGGTCAAATGGTGGTTCCATTCCAAGTTTTCTGAGGAATCTCCATACTGCTTTCCAGAGTGGTTGTACCAATTTGCAGTCCCACTACCAATGTATGAGTATACCTTTTTCCCCCACATCCTCGCCAACACTTATTGTTTCTTGTCTTCTTGACAACTGCCATTCTGACTGGAGTGAGATGAAATCTTAGTGTAGTTTTGATTTACATTTCTCTAATTGCTAGAGATGTTGAACATTTTTTCATATATGTGTTGATCAATTGTACATCTTCTTCTGAAAATTGTCTGTTAATTTTCTTAGCCCATTTATTGATTGGGTTGTTTGGGCTTTTGTAGTGTTAAGTTTTTTGAGTACATGACTGAATCTTGAAAACACTGTGCTAAGAGGAAGAAATCGTATACAAAAGGCCACATATTGTATGATTCCAATTATATAAGATATTCAGAACAGGCAAATCTCCAGAGATAGAAAGTAGATTTGTGGTTGCCTGGATTCAGGGGAAAGAGAAATGAGGACAAGTTTTCTTTGGGTGGGGGTTATTAAAATTTTGTAAAATCAGGTAGTGGTAGTGGTGGCACAACTTTGTGAATGTTCTAAAAACACTGAAATATACACTTTAAAACAATAAAATAACTCAATTTTAAAAATGATGATGAAACTTCCGTTTCATAGTCAAGACAGAATCAGAGGCCATCTTTACGGGAAATTAACTTGTCTGTTTTCTTCTTTTTTCTTTTTCTGACTATATCTACTGCCTTGTCTTGATTTATAAGCAAAAACCTGGAAAACCTACAAAATAAATGTTTTGTGGTTTATTTAGAAATAATACAGAAAATATTGCTGTTATTTTTGGTGAGAAAATCAATTTTGTATAGTTTATTCAATCCAAATAAAATGTCCATTTTGTTTTAAAAAAAGATGGTAAAATAAAAACTTTTTCAGAAAAACTGTATGCTGAGAGAATTCATAACCAGCAGACTGATCCAACAAGAAATGTTAAAGGTCACTGTCCAAGTAGAAGGGATAAATAACACCAGATGAAAATAAAGAACATAACATATTTCTTCAACATAAAGAAATAAAAAGGGCCACATTTGTAGTTAAATATGTGGGTAAATATGAAAGAATATTCTCTTATTTTTCAGTTTCTTTAAAAGGTAAACGATGACTTACAGCAAAAATGAAAATGTATTTTAGGCACTATATCATATTTTGAAATAAGATCTACAGGCTGGGATTGTGGCTCAGCGGTAGAACGCTCGCCTCGCACAGGCAGGACCCAATTCGATCCTCAGCACCACATAAAAAAAATAAAGGCATTGTGTTGTGTCCATCTACACCTAAAAAATAAATTTAAAAAAAAAGAAAGAAAGAAGATCTATAACAATAATAACACAAGGGAAGGGAGGGTAAAATGGAAGCTTTTTAAATTTTAATTGACAGATAATAAGTGTACATATTTGTGGAGTATAGAGTGACAATTCAATACATGCACACAGCATGTATTCAGCAAATGAGAATGGCATCTCCCTTTAAATGGAAATATATTGTTATAAGAATCTTGCATTGTACATGACTCGACACGACATTATTTAAAGATCCATCAAAAGTTAAGTATTGTAAAGTTAGAAGCAATTGTTAAAAAGATAAAGAGATACAGATAACAAGGCATTAGTGTAGACAAAATGGAATCCTAAAATACAGTCAATTGATTTAGAAGAAGGCAAGAATACTGAGAAATAACAAAGAACAGATAGGACAAATTGAAAATAAATTAGAAGCTGGGCACAGTGGCACACACCTGTAATCCCAGCAGCTTGGGAGGCTAAGACAGGAGGATCGCCAAGTACAAGACCAGCCTCAGGAACTTAGTGAGAACCCTGTCTCAAAATTTTAAAAATAGTGGGGATTGGGGATGTAGCTCAGTGGTAAAGCACCCCTGAGTTAAATCTGCAGTACCAAAAAAAAAATTAGAAGATAGATTTAAACTCATACACTGATGATTGCACTCATATTAAAGATCTAAATGGTACAGTTAAAAAACAAAGATTGAGACATAACACCTTTTTTAAAAAGCAAAAATGCCCTATAAAATAACAGGCCCATAATCCTTAAAAGATCACAAAAATCAAGGGAAAACTGAAGACAATTACAGACTCAAGAAGACTAAAGAGACATGACAACTAAATAAAGCATGTGATTTGAACTGAATTCTTTGGCTATAAAGAATAATGATTGAGGCAACTGGCAAAACTTGAATTAGGTAATTAGATGTAAGAATTAGATGTTAGTAATATATCAATGTTAATTTACATTTTCTGTCCATTGTGGTTGCATAGAAGAATATATCTATTTGTAGAAAATCAGACTAAAGTAATATGACTATATCATGTTAGCCTCTTTCAGTTGGTGTGGGAAAAAGACATTTATATTGAACTTGGAAATACTTTAAAATAAATTTTATTTAATATTCACAAAATAAATTTTTGACTATATCAAAATGTAAAATTGCCATACAACAGAAAATATTAAATATACAAAGTTAATAAATAAGCCATACATTGTAGCAAATAACAGAAAAAGACATCTAAAGTATATGAGATTATGAACAAAGAAGAAAAAAAAACCAACCACCTAGAAAAATGTGCAAAGCATATAAAAGAAAGGCTCTTCAATGTCTAAAATCTACTCTCAGTAGCAATAAAATCAAAGAAATGAAAAATCATAAGTGACCTAAAAATTTCACAATCATTAGAATGGCAAAAATAAAAAGTGGAGACACTACCAACAAGTGAAGTAACAGAACCTCTCATAAAATGCTCATGGTAGTGTGTAAATGGGTAAATCACATTGGAGACAATATCTAATAAGACTGAAGACCACACATCCTTCTTTGATCCAGCTGATCACCTTTTGGGTTTAAATGCTATGCCAGATAAACTGGCATCACCTGGCAGCTTGGTAAAAAATGCAAAATCTCAACAACAACCCCAGACCTATTCAATCAGATCTACATTTAGCAAATCCCCAAAACAAAACTTGAAGAGCACCACTTTCAAGAAATTTTGAATGTGAGTCCTTAGAGATATGAGCAAGGATATTTATTGCATCATTGTCTGACACAGCAAACAGTTGGAAACATACCAAATGTCCCTCAGTATCAGTAAGGATACTTATCTTACAGTAACAACCCCCAAGATCTCAGTGATTTAAAACAACAGTTTAAAACTTACTCACATTATACATTCATAATAGGCTTCCAGGAAAGCTCAGTGAAGGTACTCAAAGACTCAACTACCATCTTTTAAAGCTGGCATTTGCTCTGACCAAGGAAAAATAAGAGAACTCTGGAGGGCCATGCACTGGAAATTAATGCTAAACCCAAAATGATCATTTATGCTCACATTTTATCAGCCAGAACCGAAAACATGGCCCAACCTATACAAAGAAGCCAGAAAAAAAAGTAATCCTATCTGGTGCCAATTGAGCTAAAAATATTGGTGAGCAATACTTAAGACAACCACTGAAATTGGGAAGAGAAATATGAAATATTCATATATAGACAATCATAGAGTAATAATACATATATTATTAATATATATCTATATAAAATATAGATAATCATAGAGTAAATAAAATAAACATTCTAGAACTATATACATAAAGAACATAAGCTCTCTATTGGTATCTAAGCCCTATAAGGGGAGATATTTTTGTCTGTTTTGTTCACAACTACATCTATTCCCAACAACAAGAATAATAGCTATGTATTCAATTCATTTTTGTTGAGTGAAAGAATGGATCTCAAAAAACAAGTACTGAGGGGGCTAGGGCTATAGCTCAGGGGCAGAGCACTTGTCTAGCATGTATGAGGAACTGGGCTCTATCCCTAGCACCACATAAAAATAAACAAATAAGATAAAGGCATTCTCCATCTACAACTACAAAAAAAAAAAAACTTTTTAAAATAAATATCATGAATCCTCTATGTAAATGTTTTTGAGCTCAAAATAATATATGATTTACAGATATTTAAACATGGACTAGGACACACAAAACTATGGTACCTTAGGTAAGGAATGAGACCAAGGAAGGGAACAAAATTTTTATTTATAGCTTTTGAAAAAATATATCTAACTCTCCATGTCTATATATGTATGTATGTGTATATATACATACACACATATATTATGCCATATGTAGTTATACACATTATATGTATAAATCAAAACTAGAAAATTAACATCTCCTAATTAGAACAATTCCACCAGTTGGTGGGTTTTTTTTTTCCCTCTGTAATTTTAGATCTTTACTGAAAGGTTGTTATGGTTTAGATGTGGCATCCCCCAAAAAAATCACATGTGAGACAATTCAAGAAGGTTTGGAACAAACCTTAATAAAAAAATAAATGATTAGGTCATAGCCTTAACCTAACTAGTGAATTGCTCTGATGGGATTAACTGTGTGGTGACTGGAGGCAGGTAGAGTGTGGCTGGAAGAGTGGTTCGTTGGGGGCGTAGTTATGGGGTAGATATTTTGCATCTGAAGAATGGAGTCTCTCTTTGCTTTCTGATCACCTTGTGAGCTGCTTCCCTCTACCACACTCTTCCACCATGATGTTCAGCCTCACCTGGAGCCCTTAGGAATGGAGCCTGCTGTCAATGGATTGAGACCTCTCAAACTATGAGACCCTTAAATAAACTTTCCCTCCTCTGCAATTGTTCTGGTCAGTTCTTTTAGTTGCAGCAATGGAAAAGCTAACTAAAACAAAGGTTATTTGGGAAATACTACTGCTTTCATTTCAAATTGATCAAAACTTCTCATAGTTTTCTACCTACATATTTATATGTGAGTGCATCCTCTTGGAAAAAAAGGGAGTCTGGGAGATAATTTGAAGAAACTCAACATTTCTGATAGCTCATGCTTTAGCTTCAAATTTCTTGAGCATTTAGGATTTTTATCCAGTATCTCCAATCTTATTTCAGTAATAATTATATTTTAACTGCATTCTTTTTAACATTCCAAGAAGATGTACTCTGTTTATCCTATTGTTTCAGGCACTCTCCTCACACTGGAGGGTGTCCCAAGGCACAGAGGGTTGGAATGCTTACTTCTATTTTGGGAATAAGAGTCAAAAAGTCACTATAGAGTTTCCTCTGGAATAAAACCAGAAGAAAACACTATATAGGGAAAGAATCCTCTAAATTTAACATAACCTTGTCTTTTGTGATGGTTAATTTTATTTGTCAACTTGGCTATGCCATGGTACCCAGTTCCAACATTTTTTTCTAGATGTTTCTGTAAAGGTTTTTTTTTTTTTTTGGACAAGATGTATGTTAAATCAGGAGACTAGGAATAAAGAAGATTACCCTTCATAATATGAGTGGCCCTCCAAGCACAGTTGAAGACCTTAGTTTAAAAAAAATAAAAAGCTGACCTCCCCTTAGGAAGAAGGAAGTCCACCAGCAGATTGCCCTTGGACTTAAGCTATAAAATTAACTCTTCCATGGGCTTGTAGCTCACTAGCCTATCCTACAGGTTTTAGACTCACTATCATGAAACCAATTTCTAAAACAAATACTTCCCCAGATACACACACACACACACACACACACACACACACACACACACACTATCCTACTGGCTATTTTTTAGAGAACCCTGACAAATACATTCTTGTACCAGAATTAGGGACTATTTTTTTCTATGACAATATTAAACTTACAAAACATGTTTCTCAAACCATCACAAAAATAATTACATGTTTTTCCCCTAAACAACTAAAAATCAAACTGTATATATATGTTATCAAACATAATACATGATTATTTGTATATGTAAATAAATCTAGGATGAATCAACAGATAGACAAAAAGATACAGAAGATGTTACAAACTTGTTATTTTTTGAAAAGCAATACCAAATATAGACCTTGAAAGTAGTCTGAATAACAGAAATTTCAGAAATAATAAAAACTGTTCAAGAAAAAAAATCTTACCTTTTAGTTTTCATCTGGTCCCTCAGTTTGCTGTACATCTCTAGGACTTGAAAGAGAGAAAAGAACACACAAGCATTATTGAGAGAAAATGAAAGACTAATTAAAACTAAAAGAATTGCATCAAAAATCCTACTCCAGTTCCAGTTCCTCACCTGGAAGACACAGCATTAATTTATCAACAGTGGCAGAAATATTTCTCTGTTGTAGTCGACACTGCTTCAGCTCTTCCATTGCTATTACCAGCTTGGCAAGAGGGAAAAAAACTGAATTATGCCAATAGCTATAAATAAAAAGCTTTCAGTCACATTTTTCCACACTGTGTTCAATTCATCAGAAAATCCCAGACAGTTTCATAGTAAGACCTGCCAAGTGGACTAAGGAACTGCCTTTCTAACCAGTAAAACATTCCTGCACAGCTTCCCACTTTCTCCTCAAGATACAGACTACCCTACCAAAGGCTAGATAAAATGAAATCCTAAAATACAGGGGCTGTCCAGGAGGGAAAAAAATTTTTTTGTATATTTTCTCCAAATCCTTGAGACTCTTCATGATTTAGGAGTTCATCAATCTTTTTTAAAGAGATCCTAAGTTTCTTTCAGCCATGCTAGACTCCTGGAGGAAAACAATCCTTTCTATACAGCTTCAAATGTGCATGAAAATCATCTTCAACAAAGTCTCTATTTCAACAAATAAACCACACACTTAGAAGATGTGGCTTTTTTAAGAGATCCAGTTTAGTGAAGACAAACCACTTTTCTTCCCATCCTAAAGGCTTCTATCTGAAGTCGCCCCATAATATAATCTGGAGAAACTGGACTCTATAGAATCTAGACTATGTGAGACAAAAAACAAAATTTACATATTCACTTGCAGCATTTGTCTCATAGCCATGCCTAAAAATGTTATCTCCTTAAATATCGTGCAAAAAAAGAATGAAAAAGAATGGCCCTCATTAACAATCAAAATCTAAACTTAAGAGATTATTAAAATTAAACACTAAATAAGGATTAGGTCATAAGGAAGGGGCAGGATATTCAGAACAATGTAAACTTCAGCAAATCCCCTGTTCTAGTTTCTTCATTAATAAAATAGTGATAACACCTGTCCTGACTTTGTCATTGGTCTGCATTAAAAATCCAGTAAGGAAATGGACACAAAATAACAATGTAAATGTAAAGGTTTAAATAGTGGGTGCATCAATGAAGAGAGTAATGATTCATTTTTTAAACACTTTCTGCCAAAAAAGTGTTTAAGTAGATGGAAGGAATACAATAAATAAGATAAACAAAAATTTCTTAACACATGAAGCATAATTTCTAGTGGAGGGAGACAGAAAGAAAGAACAAATACATAAGTAAAAATATATATCAAGAATATGAGAGCTGGGAATGTAGCTCAGTGGTAAAGCGCTTGCCTGGCATGTGTGAAGCTCTGGGTTCCATCCCCAATATCGAAAAAAAAAAAAAGAGAGAGAGAGAAAGAATATGACAGTATAATAGAGAAAAGCAAAGTGGGAAAAATATAAAAAGATTGCAGGCAATGAAGGTGAGACTATAACTTCAAATCTTCAAATAAGGTGGTTAGGAAGGTTTTATTAAGAAGGCAATATTTTTAAATGCATCAATTTAAAAAAAAAAGGTGATAAGATTTGAGAAAAGATTTGAAGTATGTGAATATTGGGGACGGGGGAACAAAACATTCCAGGAGGGAGAACAGCACTGGCCACATTAGGACCATTCAGTGACTTAAAACACATCAGAGACAGGCTACATACACTCTCATCACACTTTGTAGTGGCTAAATTCATTAAATTCAGAGAAATACTAGAAGCAACAATAATGCCCAACTACTTTCAACATGCTGCTTATAGTCTTACAAGCCCACTAAATGAAGAACAGTCATCAAAAGAGAATGGCATGAAACAAAAGCTTGGTCAAAAGATAAACTGGCCTTACTTCCTTTCCCTCATGCTGTAGTTTTCTATTAGTATCCGTCACTTGATTCTGTGGAGAGAAGACAATTTAAACTCATAAAAAAAAAAAAAAAACCACACACACACACACACACATTTAGACAACAGTTGAATAAAGATCAAATTTTCATGTGAAAAGACTCAGGTAGCTAGATAGTTCAATATTCTATCATATATTGGTCATGAGCAGTCTCTTGAATTTAAATGACATCAACTTTGCTACTGGATCTTTTGCATGACCTTTTGAATAATGAAAAGAAAATTTTACTGACAGATATCTTTAGTTTGAAACATTCCAAACTAAGATACAATAATGACCAAATATCACACTTTAACTTTTAAAACAAAAAAAAAGAAGAGAGAAAAATATAATAGAAAAAGTAACCCACAAAGAATCTTACCAAGAAAGAACAAATTTTATCATATATATTCCTCACCTCATCAATGTATTCCTGAAAAGGCTCGGTATAAATTCGATTTTTTAACTCAAGTCAATTTTTCTGTGTTTATTATCCTAATTTTAGAAGATGTTTTTATCTTAGTTCTTTCTGGATCATTAATTCTTTTTAAAAAAATATTTATTTATTTTTTAATTGTAGTTGCACACCTTTATTTATATGTGGTTCTGAGGATCGAAGCCAGGGCTTCACACATGTTAGGCAAGCGCTCTACCATTGATCCACAACCCCAGCCCCTGGATTATTAATTCTTAATAGCTCCCAACAGCTCTATATTCTCCTTAATCTCCAATTCCAATGGTCAAAATATGTGATTAAATCATTGAATGACCTATATATAGTTTGTAATTTAAAGGAACAGGCACATCCTCTTACTAATCTACTTTTGATGTCTACACCCATGTTAAAAAATTAAGAATATAACATCTTCATCATCTCAGACCTTATCAACATTGGTACTACTTATACTTTTACTGCACTCTTCAACCCAGTTTTTCCTATGACATTCCTTGTGCACATACACACACAAACATGCACGCAAACATGATATAACATGCAGTATAAATGCCCAAGAAAAGTACATCATATGGAGGGTTTTCCAAACTTATTTAACATCCTTTTATTCAAGATCATCCCAAGGAACCAGTTTTTCAGAAAACACACTTTTTTAAATCATTGCCCTGAATTGTACTACATGTCCAGAGAAGATTACCATATGCATTCTGCTTCCAAAGACAAAATGAAACCTAACCTTCCCCAGAAATCCTTTATAAAGTATCAGAAAGAGGCAAGAAACACCAAATTACCTCTTTATTATATACCTAATAGCACCACATGTGAAATAATTTGTTGTTTTATTGAACTGTGAGCTCAGTATGAATTAAGGGTGTGATGTAGCTGCCCAAAACTCATATCTAATGCAGTAATAGAAGTATTGTCAACAACAGTAGTTAAGGACTGGGGTTGTGGCTCAGCGGTAGAGCGCTCACTTCTCATGTGAGAGACCCTGGGTTCCATTCTCAGCATCACATAAAAACAAATAAACAAGATAAGGATATTGTATCCATGTATAACTAAAAGAAAATTTTTTTAAAAAGTAGTTAACTGATAATTAGCCGGACTTTTAAAATCCTATACTGAGGTCTTCTAAATTCAATCCTCCATGAACACAACTAACTCAGCATCTTATTTCTTTATCTCATACTCAATGTAAAAAATACAATGTACACTGCAACTCAGTCAGAAGTAGGGAGCATATGCATGCACACATGCATACATGTACACACACATAAACTGAACAATTTTCAAGAAATACTGTTCACCCTTGCTACATGTAATACACTTTTATTTCTACTCAATTCTCTTCTCTTTAATTTCAATTTTTGTTAAAAAAAAAAAAAAAATACTGATCAAAGCTCACTCAACTGATTTCATGCAAACCATGGTCTAAAACATACCCATAGGCACCTAAGCAATGCTTCTGGTAAGAAATATAGTAATTATTTCAATAAGTATTTCAATACATGACAATGAAAAGAAAATATATCAACTATCTGGGATGATACTTTTTTGATTCAGAAAATATAAATGTGTACATACACATACAAGTATATTCTTGCTGTAAATCAAAGGAAATAATGGGCATCCTAAAATGTACAATTTTTTTCACTGTTATGTTAAAACGGTAATGGAAGTCATCAATACTTAATCAGCTCCATCTTTTAAACTCTTTTCTAGAGTTTAGAAAACTCTACATTTCCTAGGTTCTTAATCTAGGTCTAATGGATACCCCAAGTGCAGAGCCTACCAGGTATACAGCTGAACATTAATATCCAGTAACTGGGTGGGAGCCTGAATCAGCCAAAAACCCTGCATCTAGTTTAGGTGTTCCTTCAGAGGCATCCTAACCAATCTGAAGGAATTTGTAACTTGAACCAATGTGAAGTAATTGGACAGAAGTAAGAGGAAGAACAGAAGAGTACCAATTAGCAAGTGAAACCAATAACTAGTGAGCATAGTTATGGGCAATGTTTACTACTAGCTGGCCAGGCAAGTATTCCACTACATGGCCACCTCAGTATCCCATTGCCCATCATGGAGCACAGTCCTAAAGAAACTGTGAGAGAAACGTGGGATTTAGGTATCCACAGTGCACAGAAAAGAACAGCCCAAGACGAGGACAGGAAGCTGGGGTGGCTGAGTGAGCCCAAGGAGCACATTAACAACAAATCAAAAGATTGTTCATTCTTAGTTGGAGGAAGCCACTAGAGAGGTACAAAAGAGAGATTAAATAATTTTGGCAATATTCTATTTCTCAAGATGGATGCATGCTTCTATATAGGTTCATGAACTCCTTTTTAAAACCTTAGGACCACTGGGTACAGATACACCTGTAATCCTAGTGACTAGAGACGCTGAAGCAGGAAGATCACAATTTCCAGGACAACCTCAGCAGCTTAGCAAGGCCATAAGCAATTTAGAGAGACCCTGTTTCAAAATATAAAATAAGAAGGGCTAAAGATGTTGCTCAGTGGTTGAGCACACCTGGGTTTAATCCCCAGCAGCAAAAAATAAAAAATAAACCTTAGGGCCTGATGTGTTTTTGACTTCAGAATTTTGTAGGTTTCATAAAGATAATGAGATACACGTATATTATAATATCCCCAAATGAGAACCAACTCAGCACCCTATAATCAAACATATTCATGTTTCTGTAGCAAAACATAATAACCCACAATAAACAGAGTAAATTAAGAAATTTGATAGTTTCATGTCCATTTAGGTCATGTTTTGCAGTCAGATGAATTTTTAAAATACCTTAGCTTTAGAATAAAATTTAATAATTGATAGCCCATTTTACCCCTCAATAAAATTGTTTCTTTGCCTTTCTCACCAATGTATCCTTTTATTTATTTATTTAATATTTATTATTATTTTAGTTGTAGTTGGACACAATATCTTTATTTTACTTTTATTTGGTGCTGAGAATCTAACCCAGGGCCTCGCACGTGCTAGGCGAGCGCTCTACCGCTAGCCACAATCCCAACCCACTAATGTATTCTTTTAGATGAATTTTATACTTACTGTCAAATTAACCTCATGTCCAAGAAAATCCTTTAGGATTATAATTCAAAATCAGGTAAGAAAAAATAATTAAAAGCATAAGCACTAGAAAGAAAAAATAAAACTGTTACTACTTACATATCATATGCGAAGTATTTTCATAAAAACTCAAAAAATATAAACATGTACTATTTGACATAATAGAAGTGTTAGTAGGGTAGTTAGATTTAAGATCAATAAGCAAACTCTGGTATACAACATAAGGGAATTTGCCATGCAAATGACCAGACCAATGTGCCTAGACTCCTTCCCAATTTGACAAAGCAAGAAAGCATCGTCACCCTCTGGTAGGAGACATTCCACAACTCTTTTTATCCTTGGCCTAGGTGCCATATTGCAAATAATCTTATAGCAATGCCCCATAAATTCTGTCATCCTACAGAGATGGCTATATCCATCAAGGAATAACAAAACTCTTACATTTCTGTTTGAAAGAAACAATTACTGATCACTGGTTCTGAACCATGTGTAGGTTTCCCAATTAAACTCTAATTTAAAAGGGTATCCTTTTTAGCTAATGGACATGATCTCAATTATCGAGGTTTCAGTATAAATTCCTTTCTTACTACACAAAAATCTTTACCACAAATACATGACCAGCAACATAATCCCATAGACTCCTTACTTTGAGTTTCTGGGCTTCTCCTCTCACTTTCAGCAGTTCAGTAATAGAGTCCACAAAGCCTTGGTAATGAAAGTTGCACATTTTCTCAATTTCTCTGTCATGATTACGGATACGAGTTTCAAGCTTCTCCATGAATCGTCCATGTTCTTCACCATCATAGACAGACCTTTAAAAAAAAAATGACATGGAGATTATGTCACATTTGCTCCTATTTATTTATTTACTTATTTATCCTCCACCCCAACCCACCCCATGCTAGGGATTGAACCTGGACACCTGCGCTGCTAGGCATGCACTCTACCACTGAGCTACAACCTCAGCCAAAAGCAAATTTCTTTAGAAATTAGATATTCAGGGTATGTAAACCACAAAGTAATCCAATTGTATTAACACTGTCTCAATGTTAACAGAGTATTTTTCAGGAAAATCCAAATTTTTGCTTTCTCTTTACTGAAACACAACCAACCATGCTAGCCCTGCAGGAACATGGAAGGGCAGCCACAATGGCAAGGCCGGCCACCTTGAACAGGCACCTACTGCTCAAGGCTCAGGAGCATCTGCAATCCCACCTACAGAGATAATTCTGGACTTCCAGGCAAAAACATCACTTAGAGAACACTAGAGAGGAACCCGAGACAAGGAGGGAGATAAAATCTTTGCTTTAGCTTTTTGGAGGTCAGTTTGTCAGGCAACTTAGGGGATTTTTGGTATGCCCTCTGAAGATACTACAAGACACTTAATAAATTGGACAGTGGGTGCCAAGTCTATATTTGAACTATGGGGTCACAGAAGATCTCCTGAAGAGGTGTACAGTTCTCTTAAAAATTACCCTGAGGAGATAGTTCCATTTCTGCATTCAGACTCTACATATAAAATAAAGATTCACACATTTAATAAAACGTTGACACAAGAAGAAAAAAATCAAACGAATAGACCCCCTTAAATTTCTGCCATTTAAAGGAAAAGTGAACTTAAAGAAACCACAACACATATTCTCTATTTTGGAGGCTTATGGTTTGGACCTAACTGCATCTCTGAGAATCCATACATTAGATGAACAGAGAGAGCTAATTGAGTCACACAGTGTTAAAAAGAGACACTTTACTAGAAATACAAATATGGATGAAGGTTTACCACTCATCATGGCAAACCATGAAAAAGTGATAGAAAATGATTCTGTTTTCAATCCATTTGATGGAACAGGTGGCCTCCTGATAGCTTCTGCTCATTTTAGTGCATATATATGTATATATGAGACAGACATAGACTACAATATAGTTCATGGGTTCAGAATGGCTAATAGGAAAAATTCAGAAAAATAATAGAGTAAATTTTCATCAGAAGTATTCCCTGCGGGAGAATGGTCTTGGAAGATGGCCGCTGCGTACGGGGGTTGCTGAAGTGCTGAGCGTGGTGCTCAGAGCAGCGGCTTTAATCGAGATTTCGCACAGTCTGTTAGAGCTCCTTTCACCGTTAATCTGTAGCAGACCACTTTGCCAAGCAGCAGGAAGAACAAAGAAATCGAAAAAGAGACGCTTGGCTCCCGGACGCTTGGCTGCTCAGAGCCGCGGGCGCTTTGCTCCCATCTGCTTCCTCTTTCGCTTCGCTCCGGGCAGAGAAGCTGAATGTGTAATCAGCAGTGGATTGTAAGTACCCGAGGCAAAGAAAGCTCAGTGTGCCCCGCCCTTTTTTTTTTTTTTTTTTGAATATTTTTTATACAGGGAGAGTTTGTGGATTGGGATTGTTGGCTGGGCTGTGGTTTCTGTGCCGAAAATCCACTCCGCGGGAGCGGCCATTTGCTTTCTGCTTGCTGTATTGATGGCTCTGTATACATTGTCCGGCAGCAGCATCTAGAGGTTGGAGCTGGGCTGCGTGCCGAGCCCTGTCCTCCGAAGGCTGGACTGCAGCCTAGAGCGCCTCGGTGGCCTGTTCGCCGCTGCACCTTCGGGCAGAGCCTGCTCTAGGGTCGTTCTGCATCCCCCTGCCAGGGGACCCGTGCTCCGGAGGAGGGGGACGGAGAGCCGCAACGGCAGCCGCTTGGGCCCCAGGGGCCGGGCACCGGGCTGAGGAGCTGCGGAGGCCAGGGCGGCTCTGCTACGGTCGCAGACGAGCGCGGCGCCCGTGAGCGCAGCCCAGAGGTGGAGGCGACGGCGGCAGGGTTTCATTTCTAGAAATCTGGACTGGAAACAGAAGCAGCAGTTTGTATAATCCCAAGAACTTGCTTATGCCAGGAAGCTATAAGGGCAACATGAATATCATTGAGGAGATCTAACATGGTGGCAGGCGCAGAGAGATCAAGTCTCTGATATCTTCAACTGCACGGGCATAGGGAGCCGTAAACTGTCTAAATGCTGTTTGCTCAGGATCACTAGGCAATGCTGAGCTGACGTGGATCTGGGGTATACAGGCTGGGCCCCTCACAACACACACACAGAGCCCAAATCGGAGGCAATTAAGCTCCGGTTCGCCTGCTTCGTGTGACTCAGCACTAACGATCCCGCTGAAATAACTGGTCGGCCCTTAGGAACTTACAGAGGTAAAAGCCAACCGAGCCTTCATAGGCAGTGGCCACAGGACTGAAACGGGGATTGGGAGAGACAGTCAGGACCCACCCGTTGCATTGGTCACCCGGCAAAGGGTACGAACGGTCACTATTTGCATGGGATTCCACCATGGCAGAGAACTGGCGTCACGGGCGGAGGAGATAACTGCATTGAAACCAGCGCGACAGGTGTGTAATCCCCTAGCCATCTCTCTCCACACAGCGGGAAACCTTAAGGGCCCCTCCCAGCTCTCCTGTGAACGCAATAACCAGACCAAGGGAATCAGGAGTGGCGCGGGACTCGCGGCGCGGAACTCCCGGCTACCGCTCCCACCAGTGCTGACAACTGAGGTCTCTTGCACCAGCTACCGGGGGCGTGGCTACAGGAGGGCAAGCAAATTCGCTGGGGGATCTCAGCCCCAAGCTCTACAAACTTAGGGTCTGAGGGAGGAAAACAGGGAGAATGAGCCCAGGTGTGCATGAAAACAGGGCTCCCAGGAGCAGCAGACCTGGCGTGTAGCCAGTATTGTGGTGAGCGCCACAGGTGAGCACGGCCTGGCTTGAGGAAACACAAGACAAGGCCCTAGACACTCAGGATTGGAGACCCGCCCAGTCTAGGAGAAAGAGCTGCTGCACAGTGAATGGTTCCCACCTATTGAGAGGAGAAGCTTGGGCCAGTGGGCACAGCTCCACCTACTGGAAGAGAAGTTAATAGAACTCTAGGACTGCATTTATTATTATTATTATTATCATTTTTTTTCTTTTTCTTTTTTCTTCTTTTCCTTTCATTTTCAATTTTTATTTGTTGTTGTTCTTTAACTTTTTTCAATGTTTCTAATTTTTTTTAAATTTTTTTATTTTATTATTATAATTTTTTTTTAATTTTAATTTTCATTTTTTTATTGTCATTATTATTTTTGTTAAAAAATTTTTTTTCTTCTTTTCTTTCTTTCTTTATTATCTAATCTTTGTTATTTTTGTTTCTTTTGTCTTTTCATTTCTTTTCAATTTTCTTATTCCCCCTTCCTTGAATTCTACCTGCCTACTCTCATTCTCTTTAGTGACTTCTTCCCTTCCCTTCTAATATCTTTCCTCCCAAGCATCAAATAAATTTATAAGAGTAAACAGTAACTCAGCAGTCAAACAGAACAAGAAGTAACATGAGCAGCATAAAAAAGCAAGGAAGAAAAGGACTACAAACAATGAAGGACAGCCTAAATATTCAGGAGGACCTAGAGTCAGCAGAAAAATGGTCATATAAAGAATTCAAGGAATACCTTAGACAGATGGAATGGAACCTTAAAGAAGATACGAGACAGCAAATCCAAACAGTGAAAGAACACTTTGAAAATGAATTACATAAACAGATAAAAGAAGAAGTTAAGCATCTTTATCAGGAGATAGAGATTATAAAAAAAAAAACAATAATTCTAGAAATGAAGGAAACGATAAACCAAATTAAAAACTCAATTGAGAGTATCACTAACAGAGTGGAGCAAGTAGAAGCCAGAACATCAGATAATGAAGACAAAATATATCATCTTGAAAAGAGCCTAGCCAACTCAGAAAGGCTGGTTAAAAACCACGAGAAAAACATCCAAGAGATATGGGATAACATAAAAAAACCAAACCTACGAGTCATCGGGATAGAAGAAGGTACAGAGATTCAAACCAAGGGAATGAGTAACCTGCTGAATGAAATAATTACAGAAAACTTTCCAGAAATAAAAAAGGAAACGGATATACAAATTGTAGATGCATACAGGACACCGAGCACACAAAATCACAGTAGACCAACGCCAAGACACATTGTTATGAAGATATCCAATATACAGAACAAAGAGAAAATATTAAAAGCTACAAGATAAAGGAGGCAGATTACATTCAGGGGTAAACCAATAAGGTTAACAACTGATTTTTCATCACAGACGCTGAAAGCGAGAAGATCCTGGAATAACGTATTTCAAACACTGAAAGACAATGGATGCCAACCAAGAATTCTGTATCCAGCAAAATTAAGCTTCAGGTACGACAACGAAATAAAAACCTTTCATGATAAACAAAAGCTAAAAGAATTTGCAGCCAGAAAACCAGCATTGCAAAGCATCTTGAGCAAAACACTACACGAGGAAGAAATGAAAAACAATAACCAAAACCATCAGTGGGAAGTGCCTCTATAAAGACAGAGGGCGGGGGGAAAGCTAACCATAGAGAAACAAACTAAATTAAAAAAAAAAAAGAAGATAAATAATCAAACATGTCTGGAAGTACAAACCATATATCAATAGTAACTCTAAACGTTAATGGCTTAAACTCTCCAATAAAGCGACATAGGCTGGTAACATGGATTAAAAAAACAAATCCAACAATATGCTGCCTCCAGGAGACACATCTGATTGGAAAAGACATACACAGGCTGAAGGTGAAAGGTTGGGAAAAAATATACCACGCACACGGTCCTCGTAAGCAAGCAGGGGTGGCCATCCTCATATCGAATAAAATTGACTTCAGGACTAAATTAATCAAAAGGGATAAGGAAGGACATTATATACTGTTAAAAGGAACCATCCACCAACAAGACATAACAATTATCAATATTTATGCACCAAATAATGGTGCTGCGACGTTCATAAAACAAATTCTCCTCAAGTTCAAGAATCAAATAGACCACAACACAATAATTATGGGTGACTTCAACACACCTCTCTCACAATTGGACAGATCCTCCAAACAAAAGCTGAATAAAGAAACTATAGAACTCAATATCACAATCAACAACCTAGACTTAACTGACATATATAGAATATATCAACCATCATCAAGTGGATATACTTTTTTCTCAGCAGCACATGGATCCTTCTCAAAAATAGACCATATATTATGCCATAGGGCAACCCTCAGTAAATATACAGGGGTGGAGATAATACCATTCATTTTATCTGATCATAATGGAATGAAACTGGAAATCAATGATAAAAGAAGGAAGGAAAAATCCTACATCACATGGAAAATGAACAATATGTTACTGAATGATCAATGGGTTACAGAAGACATAAAGGAGGAAATCAAAAAATTCTTAGAGATAAATGAAAATACAGACACAACATATCGGAATCTATGGGACACAATGAAAGCAGTTTTAAGAGGGAAATTCATCGCTTGGAGGTCATTCCTCAAAAAAAGGAAAAACCAACAAATAAATGAGCTCACACTTCATCTCAAAGCCCTAGAAAAGGAAGAGCAAATCAACAGCAAATGTAGCAGAAGGCAAGAAATAATTAAAATCAGAGCGGAAATCAACGAAATTGAAACAAAAGAAACTATTGAAAAATTAACAAAACTAAAAGTTGGTTCTTTGAAAAAATAAATAAGATCGACAGACCCTTAGCCATGCTAACGAAGAGAAGAAGAGAGAGAACTCAAATTACTAACATACGGGATGAAAAAGGCAATATCACAACAGACGCTACAGAAATACAGAAGACAATTAGAAATTATTTTGAAAACCTATATTCCAATAAAATAGAAGATAGTGAAGACATCGATAAATTCCTTAAGTCATATGATTTGCCCAGACTGAGTCAGGAGGATACTCACAACTTAAACAGACCAATAACAATAGATGAAATAGAAGAACCAATCAAAAGACTTCCAACCAAGAAAAGCCCAGGACCGGATGGGTATACAGCGGAGTTTTACAAAACCTTTAAGGAAGAATTAATACCAATACTTTTCAAGTTATTTCAGGAAATAGAAAAAAAAAGAGAACTTCCAAATTCATTCTATGAGGCCAACATCACCCTGATTCCGAAACCAGACAACGATACCTCAAAGAAAGAAAACTACAGACCAATATCTCTGATGAACCTAGATGCAAAAATCCTCAATAAAATTCTGGCGAATCGGATACAAAGGCACATCAAAAAAATTGTGCAAAAATCAAGTAGGATTCATCCCTGTGATGCAAGGATGGTTCAATATACGGAAATCAATAAATGTTATTCACCACATCAATAGACTTAAAAATAAGAACCATATGATCATCTCAATAGACACAGAATAAGCATTCGACAAAGTACAGCATCCCTTTATGTTCAAAACATTAGAAAAACTAGGGATAACAGGAACTCACCTTGACATTGTAAAAGCTATCTATGCTAAGACTCAGGCTAGCATCATTCTCAATGGAGAAAAATTGAAGGCATTCCCCCTAAAATCTGGAACAAGACAGGGATGCCCTCTATCACCACTTCTATTCAATATAGTTCTCAAAACACTGGCCAGAGCAATTAGACAGACGAAAGAAATTAAAGGCATAAAAACAGGAAAGGAAGAACTTAAATTATCACTATTTGCAGATGACATGATTCTATACCTAGTAGACCCAAAAGGGTCTACAAAAAAACTACTAGAACTAATAAATGAATTCAGCAAAGTGGCAGGATATAAAATCAACACGCATAAATCAAAGGCATTTCTGTATATCAGCGACAAAACTTCTGAAACGGAAATGAGGAAAAACACTCCATTCACAATATCCTCAAAAAAAATAAAATACTTGGGAATCAACCTAACAAAAGAGGTGAAAGATTTATACAATGAAAACTACAAAACCCTAAAAAGAGAAGTAGAAGAAGATCTTAGAAGATGGAAAAATATACCCTGTTCATGGATAGACAGAACTAACATCATCAAAATGGCGATATTACCAAAAGTTCTCTATAGGTTTAATGCAATGCCAATCAAAATCCCAACGGCATTTCTTGTAGAAATGGATAAAGTAATCATGAAATTCATATGGAAAAATAAAAGACCCAGAATAGCAAAAACAATGCTAAGCAGGAAGTGCGAATCAGGCGGTATAGCGATACCAGACTTAAAACTATATTACAGAGCAATAGTAACAAAAACAGCATGGTACTGGTACCAAAACAGGAGGGTGGACCAATGGTACAGAATAGAGGACACAGAGACTAATCCACAAAGCTACAACTATCTTATATTTGATAAAGGAGCTAAAAGCATGCAATGGAGGGAGGATAGCATCTTCAACAAATGGTGCTGGAAAAACTGGAAATCCATATGCAACAAAATGAAACTGAATCCCCTCCTCTCGCCATGCACAAAAGTTAACTCAAAGTGGATCAAGGAGCTAGATATCAAATCAGACACTCTGCGTCTGATAGAAGAAAAAGTTGGCTCCGATCTACATATTGTAGGGTCGGGCTCCAAATTCCTTAATAGGACACCCATAGCACAAAAGTTGATAACAAGAATCAACAAATGGGACTTACTTAAACTGAAAAGTTTTCTCTCAGCAAGAGAAACAATAAAAGAGGTAAATAGGGAGCCTACACCATGGGAACAAATTTTTACTCCTCACACTTCAGATAGAGCCCTAATATCCAGAGTATACAAAGAACTCAAAAAATTAAACAATAAGAAAACAAATAACCCAATCAACAAATGGGCCAAAGACCTGAACAGACACTTCTCAGAGGAGGACATACAATCAATCAACAAGTACTTGAAAAAATGCTCACCATCTCTAGCAGTCAGAGAAATGCAAATCAAAACCACGCTAAGATACCATCTCACTCCAGTAAGATTGGCAGCCATTATGAAGTCAAACAACAACAAGTGCTGGAGAGGATGTGGGGAAAAGGGTACTCTTGTACATTGCTGGTGGGACTGCAAACTGGTGATTAAGATTTATTCATTTGGTAAATTGTTTAGTTTGTTTTTTAATTGTAACTGATTTACATTGCTACCAATAAACTTTACTAAGAATTTCTTTTACAAAATATATTTAACAGTATTCATCACAGAATCCTCATCATAAAATGAAAGGACTAAATTACAACTCCCCTGTCCCCTTCTTTCTCAATTTAACTAGTTTAGAAAAGCTCAATTTTGGTAAACCCAATTATCCAATAACTACTCCATGACTAGACCCCAGAAACTGAACAATGCTGAAGAAAAATCACAGAGCTGTGCTGACTAGACTCAGTAAAGCTATAAAGCTACAAATCTAAATTAGACACTTAATAATACTAGAAAATCCTACTTACTACAGGCTGAGTCTGCCTTATACAAAATGCTTATCCAAAATGAGATCAGTAGGGTTTCAGATTTCACTTTTTTAAAAAAAAGTTTTAGAACATTTGCATATGCATTATGAAGTAATGGAGAAGGGACTCAAATCTAAATATAACATTCATTAATGTTTCAAATACACTTTATACACCAAGGTTGAAAGTAATTTTACACAATATTTTTATTGTATCAGTGTTTTTGTTTTTGTCTTGTTTTATTTTTTTGTGGTGCTTGGGATTAAACCCAGGGCTTTGGGCATGCAAGGAAAGCATTCTACCAACTGAGCTATATCCCCAGCCCTGTATCAATGTTTTGACTTCAATTAGTCACATTAGGACAGGAATGGAACTTTCTACTTGTGACATCTGTCACGTGCACACTCATAAAGTTTTGAATATGGGAGCATTCAAAATTTGGGATTTTCGGATTAGGGATGCTCAACCTCTACAACTATTACCACCACCACCCCACCACCACCAATTCACTTTGTATCTAAGTGTGGGAACCTTAATTTCTCCTTTCCTCAAATGTTTGCCCCTTAACTCTCAGTTACTGACCTTATTTCATACTTTAAAGAAAAAAAAACAGACATAATGAAATAACTCCTCCTCCCCGCTGAAAATCAACCAGCCTACTTACATCAGTACCACTTACTATGTCCACCCTCCCACAGCAATGGAAGCCATGTTCCAAGCTCTTGCCTGCAGTTGACCTTTCTCATTGTCTCAAGGACATCACTCCTGCAGTAATCCCCTTTATCCTTCCTCTGCATCCTATCTTTCTCCCCTTCTGCTAGATCATTCTCATTTGTATATAAACGAATTCTTAAAACCTGCCCCACCCATCCCCCTCCAGTTACCATCTCCTTTTTCTGCTGCCCTTCCAGGTAAGTCTTTCTCCTCTCCTCACCCCCTCACTTTTTACCTTCCTAGACTTATTCCTTGTACTCCACCTACTAGCAGCATTGGCTAGGGTTTGATATTCTCTTCTTTAAACAGTCCCTTCTGAAGACGTCAATGATACCACAGTAACTTGTTATTCCACCTTTCACTGACACTCCCTCTCAATCTCCCTCTTAGCTTCTCTGCCACTATTACATTTCTAAATATTCCTAAAATCACTTCTCTTCTCTATGCTCTCTCATGCAGTCTCATAGCTTTAAATACCATCTATATTATATAGTGCTGACTTCCTAATCTATACCTACAGTTCAGAGCACTTCCCTGGGCACTAGACTCAAATGTCCAGCTTCTACTTACTAACTCCAACTGAACTTTTAAAACCCATCACAAATCTAACACAGGAAAAAAAAAATTATTACCAACCTATTTCCACTTCCAAACCTGTTCCTCCTCCAAACTACCCAACTACTCCATCACAACTAATAGCACTATCTAGTTGCCCAAGTCAAATATTCAGTAGTCACGTCAAACCCATCTCGTCCCATCCTCACCCCCATGCACTCCACTGATAAGCATGACAATTCAACTTCTAAAACGTATCTTAAAATTGACCAAATCCCACCATTTCTTTCAAAACCCAAGTCCCCATCAATAACATGACCACCTCAGACCAATCTAGTAGTCTAATAGTCTCCATTCTGTACTCCCCATCCCCATTATCCTCTGCTTCATTACACACCTTCCACACAACAGTGTGCTGTTATGCTAGTACTGATGTTCCTTCCCTGTATGTCTGAATAATCTCCTCCTCATCATCCATCATTTATTGTCTATCTCTCTCTCCAACCCACTCCAATAAAGGAAAGAACTCTACATCCAGAACAGTGCCCAACAGGTAGCAGTCAATAAGTAAATATTCACTGACTAAAGATGACTAACACTATCTCTAAGACTTTTTTGATCTCTGAAGTTTCTTCAACACATATACATTCTCACTGCCAACATTTTTGGATCCTGTTATCATTGGTGGGTGCCAGATCACCACCCTGGATCCTGTGGATAGCATGCTCTCCTCAACACAGCAGTGTTGAGAGCCACAGCCAAAGGGGCCCCAGCAAACTTCCAGCTGACTGGTTCACAGCAGCCCCAGCAAACTTCCAGCTGATTGGCTCACCGTGGCCCCAGCAAACTTCCAGCTGCCAGCTGATTGCCTCCTCTGTGGTGATGCTCATTGGGCTGTTTCCCCGCCCTTTCAGACCACAGAGCTGCTCATTGGGGGACTCTTTTGGCTCCGCCCACGGGACCCAGCCAATCTGGAGGAGTGGGGGGTTGAGAGGCTTGTTGGAAGCCCTTGTGCCAGTTGGGCTCTGAGGGAATTCCTGAAGAGCTTGTGTGGTATCGGGTGTGTTCCAAAAATAAAGTTAGTTTCTGCTTGATAAATGGCTGGTGAATTGTGCCCAGCCAGACTGCGGCACAGCAGCTCCACTGCCCAAAACTCAAACTGACACAACATATATGTGCCTGACACTTACTTCAGAAAAGGTGGATCAGTCTGGATTCGCTCCCCTTCTTCCATGATAAAAGGACAGAGTCCAGCAAATTATAAACAATTCCCCATATGGTTATGCTTGCCAGAAGAAGCCATTTAGAATACACAAACCAGAATTGACTGCTGACATTTCAACAAATCTCAACTAACTTTAATTTTTCCCCTTTCAAAGGAAAAGAAAACGCAATACCTAAAGATATCCATGTTCCTTGCCATTTGGAGAAACCATGGAAAATTCCTCAATCTAAATGACATAAGCTGACATACTCAATATTAAACAACCTCTTGGTTTCAAATTCAGTACATTCTACCTCAACAATACATCTCAGGTAGCAAATCTAGCTCTTTCTACCAGGGAGAACTTTTCCCTGTTTCCCTCCAAAGATCTACATTAACATCACAAAGGACTACCTTGGAGAGAAAAAAATCCCAAAGTTAAGAAATATAGAACTTATATTAATCAGGCCTCCCTAAACTCCCTGAATTTCCTATTTAAAACAAAACAGAAGTCAAAAATTAAAGAAAGGAAATTTGAGTTTTAGCTGCTCAAATATGGCTTTAGCCTCAGTACTGTAATTAGCTTTGAGTCTGGCCAGTTCAGTTAAACTCTCTGACCCTCAGCTTTCTCTTCAACAGAATAGGAAGCAATCAATTACAAATTCTCTGAAGTACTAACTTAGCTCTAAATTTCTGCAATTCACCTCCACCTTCAAAATCAGTCAATAATGCAAAGATCATACATTTTTCAGAATATTAATATTTTTCAGAATAAAAAGGTGGTATTTCAAACAAGTTAATGAATTTTCTGTCTCCTTATCAGTAACTCCTACTTCTTTCTCCTATTCAGAATCTTTATGATTGTCTCTAACCAATGCTGAGTAACATGAAAAGCTGACATGGAATTTTAAGAATTAAAAAAAAAAAAAAAAGCTGAAATAATGGGAGAGGGAGGAAGGAAAGTAAGGAGATAGTACTGGGAATTGAAATGGAGAAAACTATGTTACATGCATTTACGAATATGTCAAAAGGAACCCTACTATTATGAATAACTACAATGCACTAAAAATAAAAATAAATTTTAAAAATCATTTTTAAGTTCAAATAAAATCTAAGAGCACATATGTAAAATAGGGAATGTGGACTATATTTAGCAGACTTGCTTTGTTCATAGGTATGCCTAGGAAATCTAAGATTCACAGAGAGATCTTAAAAGATTTGTGTGTGTGTGTGTGTGTGTGTGCATGCACGCACACATGTGTTTTTTAAGGAAAAAGGATCCATAGTTTCCATATGGTTATCGAACAGGTTAAACAGCAAGAATTTAGGGGCTGGGGTTGTGGCTCAGTGGTAGAGTGCTCACCTAGCACATGTGAAGCCCTGGGTTTGATCCTCAGCACCACATAAAAATAAATAAATAAAATAAAGGTACTGTGTCCAACTACAACTAAAAAATAATTTTTTAAAAAAAAATCAAGGATTTAAAGGTTTTATTTCAAAATGTCTACCACAGGGCAAGGCAACTGTGGGCTGACCACAACCTTTGAATCAGCTTTTCACTTTGAATCAGCATTTCAGGCATATCTATCAGCATAATTCACTGTTAATCAACATATTTATCAGACATAAAAGGCAAAAGTAAATAAACAAATCAATTGGGAAAGATCAGAGCTCAACTAAAATTAACCTAATATTGGTAGTCAACATTATACTTGAACAAAATGTAGCACCTTTCCCCCCCAAACAAATGAAAAAGTAGAGAAAGACTGCCATCTAGTGGTGGCCTATTTCAAACATTCCTTAAATTTTAAATTTGACTTAGCCAAGTAAAAGGGACTGCTTAAAAATCTAAAAACTATATTCTATAAAACTTGTTGGCCAAAGACTTATACCTAATTACTAAATTACTCTAATATAAATTACTCTAATATTTAAATTTTCATTTCTATTGAAAAAAAAAAAGGATCTTTAAAATGAAGTCTTATGCTTCTGACATGTCCAGGTAGGCCGCAAATAAGACTATAGGATGAACTACACCACTGGTTTAAGTATTTCTGACAGACAATCCCAAGAATATTCTAGAACTTAGTAAAAAGGTAAACAAGAAGAAATACTAGGAAACTAACAATAACTTTTTATAGCCCAAATTTTGCCTCTACTAAATAAACACTAGCCTGTGGGATCTAATTTCCAAACCCCCTTCCCAACAGGTTTAGGTGGGGAAAAGCAAAATATTTATCCTAGTGTCCATATCTGATGCCCACTTCTAAAAATCGTAGTGGGCTCTATCCCTCTCCCACCTAGATTTCATGTACATATTAAGACAGAGATTTAACTTTTAAATGGCATTTGAGGAATTGATTCAGCAAATATTTACTCTTGTCTTATACTAAACCATTACAGAATTATATAACTTGCTAGAACTTATATCAGCTCAACTCTGCTTGTCAAAGGTGGGGGATAATGTTATAAGCATTATGCTATTTCATTTAAATTCTATGCATCTTATAAATTAGGCATTATTCCCATTTTACAAACAAGTAACCTGAAACTCAAGAAGATAAATTAACTTGCCAATTCACACAATTAGAAAGCTTCTTCTCATCAGTCCAGGGGCTGAGGATATAGCTCAGAGGTAAAGCAATTGCCTAGCATGCATGAGTCCCTAAGAGAAGAGAGAAGAAGTCTAATATATTAGTCTGTCTCCTGCTAGAGCAAGGAAAGCAAGGCACAAGAGCCCCCAACACGCTCAGAGTTCCAAGAGGTCTTAGAGTCTAAGAGTATAAAGTTCTCATTGTACACTCAAGGAAACTGAGGCCAAGAAAAGTTAAATGCCTTAATCAAAATTAAGACTGCTTGTTACTGATACAGCTGGGCTTGACTCCCAAAGAAAACAAAATTAGAAAAGGCTAATGCAATATGAAGCCCAACACAAAGCTAAGTGGTTTAAAAGAGACAGAGACAAACTTCTACTTCAAGATGAGTCAGTTGCTGCCTATTAGCTGTACCTATAATACAACAGCTATTGCCTTCTTGTTGTTGGAAGAGTCTCAATTCATTTTAGTACTTACCCTTCCCATCCCAGCACAAGAAGTAAATGATAATTCCTGGGTAAATTAATCATGGTGATTCCATTCCCCTTTTAATGACCAGTTAATATAAGGTATGTCACATAACTCTCACCAATGAATGGTAAAGGGAAATCTGTTAGCAAAGGTCAAGATTGTTTGTTTCATGAAGGATGAAGAAAAAGAAATTCCTCTTCCTACTTTGGACATTATCCTTTGAAAGTATAATAATTGGAAATGCAGCATCCAGCCTGAGATGAGAGGAGATATCCCAATAATCTGAGGACATCGAAGGGGAAAGATGGAAAACACTTTGGTCCTTGACAGAGTCCTATCTTCAGATTTCATACCATGTGACAATAAATTTCCTGTTGTTAAACTACTTTCCCTTTGCGTCCTGCTACTTGCAAAGGAAAGTATCCTGAATGATAGTCTTTAAAGGTAACAGGCAAATCAAAGATCTACACATTGCTAAGGAATCTGTGACTCAAACCAAGACTATTCTTCCCTCTTCCAATTTAGTTCAGAGTAATCAGTGTTTACCCTGCAAATCTCAGCTCACATCTTCTGGGAAACCCTCCCTTAATCTCCAAGATTGTGGTCTTCTGGGAAACCCTCCCTTAATCTCCAAGATTCTGGTATGCACTTCCTACTAGTGATTACCATCCTCACGGAATTTATTAAACTGTATTTTATTGCCTATTGATTTATCAATCTCCATTCTAGATTGTTAATCTCCTCTTGGGTAAAGACTGTCTTACCCATTTTATCTATAGTTTAAGACAGAGGGCTCTCCAGGTATGCTGAAGATGGACAAAGAGAAGGATAGGAAACTAATCGATGGGGTTTTCTGATTATTTCAAAGGTGGATGGAACAAGTATCAGAAAACCCAAAGCATATCTGTTGAGATATTTTCAGAACCTGAGAGAACTTCAAGACACCAAGAACTGAACATTCTGTTTTTTGGTTTTGATTAATCCAAGAAAAAATTCCAGAATTTATTCTGGCCTTTTCTTTTCCATATATATGCTTTTTAACTTCTGTCATGGTTTTAGTCCTCAAACATTTTCTTCTCATTAAGCTCCATAAAAGCATCATTAGTATTTCTGTTTATTCCAAAAGTTAAAAATAAAGTGGAAAACAGATTTGAGCATGATGTTGAAAGAGAAACTGCAGGAGGTCAAAAAGAGTTTAAAGTCTCTTCTCCTTACTTCACACTGTCTATTGATTTAATTCAGACCTTAGTATTATAATCTGGATGCTATGGACACATAAAGACAAAGTAGACCAATGTACATCATCATCCATAATAGGAGAAGCATATGCAAGTTAAAGAATTCTTAGCCGAATACTAGACCCAAAGATTTTTGTACTGCCACAGGAGATCACATTCAAACCCTTTTTCCACCCTTACAGCTACCAAAGATATCTAACCAGCTTCACCAAGACAGCCCAGGCAATCAAAACAGCACTGTGATAGAGATCTCCCCCAAGGCACAAAGAGAACCCCAAGGATGGCTGTTTTCAGAGGCATAAAACAGGGTGGAGCAGTTTCAACTGGCTCTTACCCAAAGGACCTGCTAAAAACCTGGTTTTAGTTAAATACCACAGGAAAATTGGAGAGTTTGTCACAAAACATCAGTCAAATCAACAACAGAAATAAAACAGAAAATAAATGAGTGAAATCAAGAAAACTCCAAATTAAGGACACAGAGACTGCCATAACTAAGGTCATAATAATATGCAGAACAATTCATCCCTATCAGTAAGCAAAAGATACAAAGGCAAGACAGACTATGTTAGTGGCTTCATTTTGTCCTTTATACGGATTTGTGTAAAGTACAAAAAGATTTATTCCATCGCATCTTTCTGTGGTGATCATGATTATCAGCAGCCACAAGTTGCTGCCAATTAGAAGGAATAAATGAGTATTTCTATAAACTGGTGATACCCAGCTGAACCTAATCTGGGAAATTGCTAGAAGCAGAGCAGCAATGCATAATATACCTATAAATTAGGTACAGCTTCACTGTATAGAATTCGATGTGCCTTGTTTAACTCTTAAATATGCAATGTTGGAGCTAAATGAAACTACCATTATACTGCACATCTACCATAATCATGTGAGCCTCATTCTAGGGCATGTTGGTAAAATTCTTTAAGATTCTTTATAAAAGATCATAAGAATTTAATTAAACAAATACTCTGAGGCGATATGTAAATATTAAGAGACTGGCTGAAACACTTTAGACTGTCCACATTTAAAATTATTATAGTTCCAATGATGGATCAGAAAGCTATTAATAAAGGAAAACAAATGCATTAGAACACTAGTATGGCAGGAACACTGCATCAAATAGTCCTGATCTGCTTACGCGTGTAGATTTACTTACGCATGTAGTGTGGGCTTAACAAAATAGACGAGCCAAGTTTCCCAAAATCACTGAATGAAACACTGACAAAGGTAAGTGACATCATTTGTAGATATGTATACTGTGTTCACTATATGTGCACATATGCATACAGATATAAACATATATTGTATTATACAGTATATATACTCTACATCACATGCACACACGTACATCATGAGCACACACACACACACACTTTTCTAGTTTTCTAAAAAACAAGACCTACAAAAATCACACTAAACTCCTGGCCCAATTTCATCTTTAAGTGGTTGCTTACTAACACCTCATGGCCAAAAGAGACCACGATTTGAAACTCTTCAAGGCTGTAAGCAATAAAGACCCTGAAGGAGGATGAATGAAAAGTATCAGAGTAGTTTCTTTCCATCCTAAAAAGTGACAGAGAAGAAAGTTGGCAAAATAGGATGAAGTGCCACAAACAACATAGAAGACAATGAAAAACCTCTTACTATCAAATACCTAAAATGCAAAATAAGTTTCTGAGTCTATGACTAAGCAGAAAAGAAAGTAAGGAAAATCTCCAGAGGCTAAAACAGGAACTGGAATCAAGATTCTGCTAATTACCTATAAACTCATGCTTCTATAACCAGACAGAGAATAAGAGACAAAGTCTAAGGCTCACAAAAGGTAAGGAGTAATATTAGAGGCTCCAAATTAATAAAGCCATGATATCAAAGGACCACATTATTAGTGAAAGATAAAGCAAAAAACAACTCCCCGAAACACAGCCTACAAGGAATTTTGCTTCTCTGGTAATGGCCCTGGGTGAAGGAAGAAGAAAAACTTGTATGATCATTGGAAACCATTAAGAAGGGAGGCCCATATTCACACTATTAATGTTATTTGTGTGTTCTGAGAAATCTCAAATTAAGAATTTATTTTAAAAGTACTCCAAGTCCCAGTGCCCCCTGAGAGCTGACTGAAAGAAGATAAATTTTCTCTGGAGGAATATACTTTTACCCATACTTCAAATATTTCTCACAAATAATGTATTTTTAAGCTGGGACTTATATATCAACAATCACAAACCATACAAGAAAACAGCAATAAAACAAGAATCAGAAGAAACACAAGTAGCAGAATACAAATCACAAAGGCTTAAAAATTAATATGTGTGAACTAATATGTGTAATTAATGTCCTGCTTTCCAAGACACAAATCCATGTATATTTCCAGCTACCCTTACAAATATTCATTTCTTCTTATCTTGATAGAATATATATTCCACCTCAATGTAAGACTAATCCTAGCTCTAAAAAATCTCATGTCTTCTCTACTCAGGAAAGCTTTTCCATTGATTCTTTTTCCCCCCCCCCAGGGGGCAAGTGGGTATTATTCTGTACTTCCAAATGTTTATATCTACTGACTTCTGACAAAATAACACAGCCCATTATTTCAAAGGAAAAAGGAGGTACTAGGACATCATTACGCTAGGTATATGTAAGACTGCACATATGGTGTGCAATTCACAATAGCTAAACTGTGGAGCCAAACTAGATGCCCTTCAGTGGATGAATGGATAAAAAAATGTGACATATATACACAATGGAATTTTACTCAGCAATAAAAGAGAATAGTGGCACTTGCAGGTAAATGGATGGCATTGGAGAAGATAATGCTAGGTGAAGTTAGCCGATTCCAAAAAAACAAATGCCAATTGTTTTCTCTGATGTAAGAAGGCTGACTCTTAGTGAGATAGGGAGGGGGAGCATGGGAGGAATAGATGAATTCTAGATAGGGCAGAGGGGTGGGAGGGAAAGGGAGGGGGCAGGGGATTAGCAAGGATGGTGGAATGTGATGGACATCATTATCCAAAGTACAAGAATGAAGAATCAGTTAACCTATTCTTACCAGACAATAAGAAGCCTACTAATTGTGAAATCCAACATTCACTTTTCAGTTCATCATTTGCTTTGACTCTTTTTCAGGTGTCAAGGCTAACTATTCCTCTTCCTAAAATCCTCCATTATTATATTTCTCCCCCTTCCCAGTCTCCTTCAATAATTCCTCCTTCTGCCTTTCAATACCTGCTTGGCTTATATTTCCTCTCACTGTAATCTCCCTCACGGGTCTCATCAATATCTCAGTTTTCACTATTAAATATCTGTAGTTTCCAAATCAATAGCATCAAGGCATATCATTGTCGAATCCTATAAGCCTGAATACCCAACCACTCATCATCCTCAAAAACATCTCAACTATACACATCAAAAATTGAATTCATGAGCTGGGGTTGGGGCTCGGCGGTAGAGCACTCGTCTCGCACGTGCGGGACCCTGGGTTCTATCCTCAACATCACGTAAAAAATAAAAGAGTGAAATAAAGGTATTGTGTCCAACTATAAAATAAATATTTTAAAAATTTTTTTAAAATTGAATTCATAAGCCAGAGGTGGCAGTACACAACTAAAATCCCAGCAACTCAGGAGGCTGAGGCAGAAGGATAGTAATTTTGAGGTTAGCCTGGGCAACCTCACAAGCTCCTGTCTCAAAATCTTAAAGTTTTTTTTAAAAGGGAAGGACTGGGAATTTATCTCAGTGATAGAGCACTCCTGGGTTCAATCCTCAGTACCACAAAAAATTTTTTAGATTCATTAACTTTCTTCCCAACTTCCCTCCTATATTCACCAATTCAATTAAAGATACCCCTAATCACCCAGGTGCTTGAACTAGAAATATATAAGTCAACCCTAACCCTCAAACGACCTCACACCTACCATCAGCTAATCAATCACTAAAACCTACCAATTCCAATTCCATAATGTCACTTCTATGCTTTCTCCCTCCCTGCCCTACCCTGGCACCGCCTCAATTCTTGCCCTCATTTTCTCTCTTTCGCAACTGTTTTCACTCTCCTCTAATTTCCTTAACAACTCCTCTTCACACTTCTTTGATAGCTATCTTTTCTAAATGAGACCTGGTCATGAAAATCAATCCCCACCCTCATTCTGTCCTGCCTCAGGATCAATTTCCAAAGTTGAAGCACAGTATATAAAACCCCCTCTTGTCCAGCTTTTCCTGTGAATACTCCCCATGTTCACTGCAGGTATAGTCCAGAATCCCTCTGCCTAGAAATCTCTCTATTATCAGTCATCTGACAAATTCCCACTCATCCTTGAAGATTTTACTCAAAACAACACTGCTGTGAAACCTCCCTTTTTAACACAACTACTACAGCCTGGTATAGACTCCTTACCAACACGGTCAAACCTAAGAAACTGTCATTAAAAGCCCAAATGAAAACCTTAAAAATGAGGATTTAAGCTTTTACTCTATGGCAGCAAACACACTAAACAAGATTGTGAGTCCACTCTTTGAAGATTCAAACTGAAGGCTACACTTCTCCTATTTACTGACATGCCGTATTAGGCATCTTTTCCCAAAAGTGGCCAATAAAAATCTGTTGCTGCATATAAGAGCCTTGTTTTGTAAGTGATATATTTAAAAATCTATTTTTAAAAAAAACAAAATGTGTCAAAGGACCCAGCCCCATCCTTCCTTGATCAGGAGCAGTACAGAATAGGCTATAGGACAGGAGCTATCCTTAACAGCCCTGCTATCATCTTTGGCCCTCACTTTGACAATGTACAAATCTGAACTGGCCTTGACCCAACGAAACCATGCGTAGTTTGAAGCAAATTGCACCAAAAAATACTATCATCCTGCTTTGCCATTAAGTTCTTGAACAAATGCCTACTATTATCCTGAGATGGCATTAGGATAATGGACCCAGAAATGAATGGACACCAATAAGGACATTCACTGGTAGAAGGCAGAGTTGATATCCTTTTGCTCTGAAATGTTTATTTGTTCATCTCTTTGAAAGGGTACTACTACACTCAATACTGTAGACAGTAATGGTTTATTTACATGTCTATCTCCCACATAGGTCCAAGAGTTCCTTGAGAGTTTACACCTGGAACAATGCCTGTATCCCACAAAGTAGGCATTAAAAAGTGACAAAAGGGCCTAAAGCAGCGCCCAGAAATGTTTCAACATTTCAACTTTCCCCAAAGACAAATGCTAGAGTTAATAACAAACATTCTAACTAAAAAGTGAACTCAAGTTCTAGCAATGCAAATAATTTGTACTTCAGCTAACATGCTAAACAGAAAAAGGAGGAGTCAGAGGAAGAAAAGGAGGAACTTAAAAGGTTCAAAGAAATTTATTGTAGGAGAAAAATAGAATCTGGGAATAATTTGTTATTTCCCCAGATCTCTAACCTTCCCTGAAAGCTAGGAGAAGGAAGAATAAACTACAACAAGATCTGGCTCTAGAGGGAACTGGTGTTTCTGGCTCTTGTTGCCAATAGAAGAGGGAGGGTGACAGCAGTCCCCAAGGGCTTTTAGAAAAAATTGCTTCCAGGTGGAAATTTTGTATGGTACTGTGCAGCCCGGAGCCATTTTTTGTCTTTCCTTCATAACTACTGATGATTAAACCAAGGACAATCAGGCTCCTAAACGTCATGGTTATATGATCCAAATTACCAAGTTAACTCTCAAAGAAAAGAAATATTTGTTGGCAAAGTTTTGTTTTGTTTTGTTTTGTTTTAAGGGTGAGGGGAAGGGTGGAGTCTGTTAAAGATGTGTATTGGGAGAACATAAAAGTACCCAAGAACGCTGTATCATAATGATCAACATCAGTTCCGTGCCAATCCTAGATGCTGTAATGTACACTCATAGAGAGGTGAACAAAGGACAACCCTGAACATTCTGTTATTTGGCAATTTTTCATTGTTTTATTTTGACCTGAATTTAACATGCTATTAAATGATTATCAAAGGAGTGTGCGGGGAAATCCTACCACACTCCATGTGGGAAAGCAAGGTCAATTTATACCTGATCAGGGTTTTGAGAAAAGTTCTGATATATGTGTCTGAGTTTGTAATGACAGCTCAAGAACATAAGTGGGACAGTTAGCAACTCATCCAAAAAGCACAGAAAGACTAATCATCTGACCACCCAGAAGTTTAATCTAGGCAATCTTACTATACCTATGTCACCCAGACCAATAAAGGGCAAATCTAGTTCAAAATTATAACAGTAAAATCATTTTTTAAAATCTGTGCCAACATTTTATGTACATTAAATTACTTGTCCCTCAAATATAATCCTACTAGACTAATTATTATTATTATTTTGTACATGAAATATTCTTCCTGACACTGCAGTCAACAGAAGTTTACCATTCTCCAGTTACCACAATTAAAGCAAAAATAACAAAATGAAAGAAAAAGGATGAGAGGGAAAAAGAGGAAGAAGAAAGAGAGAGAAGGCAAGATGAAAAAACAGGATACAGAACCATATACACATTCAATATGAAGGTAAAAATGTCCAAATAATTAATCTACATCTCTAGGAAAATAAAGAATAGTGAGAAAAACAACAAAATAAGACCAAGGGCAATGTGTGGATGATGTGATTGTTACTTTTTTCTTTCTCCATTTATATTCTTTTTTTGATTAAAAAAACAAAAATGCACATAAAAGAGTCTAGAACAGAATGCAGTTCATAGTAGATGTTCAATAAAAGGTTAAATGAAATTAAAAACAAATACTTCAAGGTTAACTTGAGGTTTAATTTTTAATAAGCACCCAAATAAAACAAATGTAAAAACTGGGTAAGAATTTCTTCTTTTTGTCTCATTTTTTATTGGTACATTATAATTGTATATAATGATGCTATGTATTTCAATATGAAGGTAAAAATGTCCAAATTATTAATCTACATCTCTAGGAAAATACATGCAGACATATATAATGTACATGCACACAACAATATAATTTGGTCAACATCACTCCCCAGCATTTCCCTTCTCCATCCCATCCTTTCATCCCTTGGTCCCTTTTCTCTACTAATCTCCCTTTGATTTTTAGGTGATCTATGTTTGTCTTCCTTTTTCCTCGTTAGCTTCTGCATATGAGAGAAAACATAAACCTTAACCTTTCTAAGATTGACTTATTTCACTAAACATGATTCTTTCTAGATCTATCCATATTTCCCTGCAAATGACATAATTTCATTTTTCTTTATGGCTAAATAAAATTCCATTGTGTACAGACACCACATTATCTATTCATCTATTGGAGAATTTCTTCTTACAATGCATCTCCTATAAACTAAAGAAGCAATCACCACTGGTCATCACTTTAAATATTCAGTATCTTCTCCACATTCTAACCACCTCTTTTTATTAACTGTGATCTCAAAATAGATTAGTTAATCTTCCTTCATTATTCCTCAAGGTGGAGACAAAAAAAAGGAGAGGTCCCAGCCATTACTATGATGGAATCTCTAATCCATCTCGAAGTAACTTGATTTGTGAACTACAAAGCAAACCACTTTCTTTTGCTTCCTATTCTATCTATTAAAATGATATGCAAAGAATTCCACAGCAATCAAAGAAACTTCATGTTGTAGACAAAAAACAAATCTGGACCACACACACACACATACACACACACACACACACACCCACACACACAAATACACACCATGGATACCATGTTTCCATTAGAAATCAATATTGTCTCATTTTCTCAGAAACAATTGCTTGAGGACAGTATAGACTAGCCCCATTTAATGACCTCTCAGCAACATAGAAACAAAGAAACCTCAGAGATGATCCAGTTCAATTTTACACACATGACAAATTCTTCCATCAAATACTGGTCGAGTTTCTACTGAAACATCTCTAATAAAAAGATCATCACAAGGCACCCAATACCATTTCAATAACTATTGCAAAGTTCTTATCCAAAATCAAAATTTGCCTTATAATGGTCACCATTTACCTTATTTTTTAACATCAAAGGACCACAAACAATAGTTCCTTTCCAGGCTAAACAATCACGAAGTATCCCACTATTCCACATATAATCAACTTTTCAATTCAAGTCTTTACCCTCTGGACATGTTCCACTGGGACACCTTTTTTTTTTTTTTTTTAGTTGCTCATGACAATACAATGATCTTGACATATCATACATTTGAATCAAATGGGGTATAATTTCTCATTATTCCAAGTGTATAGGTTGCAGAATCACATTGGTTATACAGCCACATTTATACATACAGCAATACTAGTGTCTATTTTATTCTGCTGCCCTTCCTATCCCCCCTTCCCCTCCCAGAATGACACCATTTTTCTTAAACTGTAATAAAATAGGCAGCGTATCACAGTGGTCAAGAGCACAGGCTTCAAGTCCAGACTTCCTAGATTCAAGCCTTGGTTCAGCTACTTATTAGTTGTGTGTCCTTGGACGGTTATTACACCTCTCTATACTTCAGTTTCCACAGTAGCAAAATGCAGATAATAAAAGCAACCATTTCATGAAGTCATTGTGTGAAAATTAAGTGGGATAAATACAGTATTCACAACAGGTCTGGCACACAGACAGTGGGCTATAAATATTAATAATTTTTAAATCAAGCATGGCCACACTAGGAATATAAGGCCTATCTCCTTTAATCTTGTTAGTTGACTTCTAATTTAAACAGCCTAACAATAATGCTTGTCCAGTTTTGATAGTCATGGCATGCTACATATTGAGCTTAGAGTCAAATAAAACCTTTTCCTTGGTTTTTATATATTGCTATACACATTCAGTTGATAGTCTGAGTCTACAATTTACTAGCTGTTACAATTATACTTTATTTTCCCAGTCTTTTAAGACTTTGCAGAACAATGATTTTAACTTCGATTTCCATGCTTCCTTTTGTTAAGTAGGTACAGGGAGATTATTTTACAAAAGAAAATTTACTATAGGGGAAGGCAGAAATCCAAGCAACTAGGATCTAAGAAAGGAAAATCCTGGAAAGCATGAACATATAAAATCTACGATTTTCTGGTTTCCATTTTTCAGGGGGAAGGAGGGATGTTTAATCAAAGTCAAATAGAGACTTGAAAAAATTAACATTCAGCCTTTTAAGAAATTCTAGGAAACAGAAGAAATCACCAATCTCACTTCCATAAGCCAATATTCAGCCCCCCAACTGAGTCCAACTTGGAAAAACTTAGCCATAAGCCAAAGCTTTTAATGTCCCTCCCTTTTGAAGGCACAATGGAAACAATTCCACAGAACAAAGGAGTTGCGTCAGCGAACTCTGCTCTTTCAAGTTGGAAGGACAGTTGATTCACACCATGTGTCAGAGAGAAACACACCAGTTAGAACCAAGTGAGATAAATTTTAGGCCTACAGAACTGGTTAATATTAAACTGTAATAAATCATCTTTACAGCAAATTACAAACAAAATATTTTGTTTACCCTCCCTCTCATGTGTTCTTTCCCTTGAAAAGAAATTTTAAGACAATTCATGATTCTGAGGTCACAGATTCTCCAACAAGAAATCATTTTCAAATGCTAGCTAGCATCTAGAGCAATAATCTGGGTCATGCTCCCAAAAGATTGTCCTGGCATATCACAGTGAGCCTGGCTACAGAGACCTTTACATTTCAAGATAGGGTCAGTTTAGTGATGGTCATGGTCTTGGCTAAAGGCCCCACTCTTGTCAATAACTGTCTCTATATGGAGCCATGGTAGTATCCACTGTTTAGTAATTGTACTTTTTATCTGGATCAAGGAATCAAACATATATTCAACTATACAAATGATACTAAATTGATATTATGTTTAAGACTGAAAAATAATAATAATACCTGAAAATATCTATATATATTTATTTGGGGGAAAAGTCCCAAAAAAAAATTAACACAATGAATGACAAAACTCAAACAATAAAATAATGATTGAGGAAAGACTACTTCAATAATGTAAATACCTAATGATACAGTTTAATATATTAATACATCTCTAAAGACAGGTAACTAAACAGACTAAAACTTTTCAATAAAACAAACTAAGAAATTACAGTGTGAAAGTGTAAAGAAAGTAAGTTGTACTCCTTTTAGAAATGATCTACAATTAAAACTTGGATAGCTACCTTTGGTGTAATGCACATTTTCATTACTTATCTATTATCAATCTTGTCTAGGTCAGATAACTTTGTTAGAAAATATTATACCCTATGCAGATAAACTCTAAACTCAACAAAGCAATGATTTAATATGGTCCAAATTATCACTGAAGATAAAAACTGCTTACCAGTAAATTATGCCTTCAAATGGTCATATTTAATACCATTTCCCTAAGTTATCTCACTGCCACATTCTACTTCTCCACATTCTACTTCTCCAGTGTTTGGAATAACTTGGTTGTTTATTTAATGAGGGAAAGTAGGGGCAACATTTTTAATGTTCAATATAGATAAAGTATGAAAAATGAATTTTCAAAAGACAGCAAAAATTTGACTATTAAATAATAAAATAAAATGAGTGGCATCAGCAAATTAAATAGAAACTGTTTTCTCAGGAAATTTAACAATATTGTTTACACCAGATGATTTGGATAATTTCCTACATTTGGGTTTCTTTAATAATTATTTATTGAATATTTACTAAACAGAAAAAGTTAAGAATGCTTCCCTTTGAGGAAGCTGACACTATAATTATAATTATAGTTACACTATAATTAGTATGTATATACACAAGAAATCACAATTGAAAGTAATTATAAACCTGTATGGAAATTAATACAGTTTAAATCTGTAAACGTAGGTGACATAGCAATGAAAAATAAATAAATGTTCCATGTGAAAATAGATTATCTGTAGAAACAGAATAGAAACAGCTGGAGTGACTGAAAACCAATAATAAACAACAAAAATTTCTAAACCTTAAAAGCAAAAGCAGAGGGAGGATTGAACACATAAAACACAAAGAAACAAAGAACGACTGCAGACTTCTCATCCAAACTATGTAAGCAAGAAGACAATGGAAAGATAAGTTTAAAATGCTGAAGGAAAAAACGTAAATCTATATCCAGCAAACATATGCTTCAGGAGACTGGGAAGATGGCGGCGAGGGGAGTGCATTGCCCCCGTGTGCTGCTTCACTGTGTGGGAGTATGACAAGTCAGGACGGCTAAAGGCTATCTTGTTAGGAATTTCCAGCAATACTGGGGTGCTCCGGAACCTGGAGGAAGGATTTCCATCGCACGAGGATCGGCTACGGGGACTCAAAACGCGAGAGGTTTGTCGCACGGAGGGTAACACTGCTTATTCAGCAAATCGCCCCGCGGCTAGAGTCTGCAGCGCGCGCTGGGAAACGAGGAGATAGCAACGCAGGGATACAGCGCTGCAGTTTCTGCCAGCTGTGCAAGCACCGTACTCAGGGCTGAATTCTGGGTTCGAGACGGGGGAAGGAAGCGGTCCATCTCGGTTCTCCACACCGGTCAGACCACAGAGGAGGCCAGCGGCCACCATGTTGGAAAGCTGACGTCACCATCCCTGTTTTCGACTGACTGCAGCTCATTCAGGTAATTTCAGGCTGCCATTCGCCTGTGGCTTGCAGACAGATTGCTCGGGCTCAGTGCCTGGGTACTTCCTAGTGCCTGCTCTTATCGGAGCGAGCACTGAGCGCGGGGCAGCCGAGTTCCAGCTCCCGGAACCGCCCTGGCCCAGGGCTGGGGAGCCTGCGGAGGCTGCTTCTTGGAGTCTGCTCTTATCAGAGCATACACCGAGCACGGAGCGGCCGAGTTACGGCTCCCGGAACTGCCCTGGCCCAGGGCTAGGAGCCCGCGGAAACTGCTTCTCGGTCCGGGTCCTGCTGAGGGCCGGTCAGGACTCACCCGTTGCTTTGGTTGCCCGGCAAGGGGAACAAAATGCTGCCATTCGCATAGGATACCAACATGGCAGAGATCTGATGTCATCAGAAAGCGGCGGAGGAGAGAACTTCATCAATACCAGCGTTGACAGAAACAGTTGGTCTCCTGGTAGTGGGGGTGAGGCACAGACACCCAAGTCTCCCTCGATTTGTCGTCAAGCCAGAGGGGAGGAGCCGGGCCGCTGCCAGCGCCCTAAGCAGGCTCACCGGCGTGGTGACTGCGTGACCCCAATTGGAGAGGGGGCGGAGCGGAGCCGCCACCCGCACCCGCAAGGTGGGCAGACCCACGACCCAGTGGTACACGGGCGTGGTAGGAAGGGCGGGGCAGAGCCACCGCCCGCACTTGCAAGGTAAGCAGACCTGTGACAGACTGGCGGGTCAGGCCCAGCGGCCTGCCAGCGTGGTACACACGTCACCCCAACTGGAGTAGGGGCAGAGCAGATCCTTCGCCCACGCCCGGATCAGGCCCTGCCGGTGAGGTGGTCACGTGACCCCAATTGGAGTGGGGCGGAGCGAAACCGCCACCCGTGCCCGCAGGGTGAGCAGACCTGTGACCAACCTGCAGATCAGGCACAGCGGTCTGCAGGCGTGGTAGGAGGGGCAGGGCAGAGCCGCCGCCCGCGCCTGCAAGGTAGGCAGACCTGCGACAGACCGGCGGATCAGGCCCAGGAGCCTGCCGGCGTGGTAGCAGAGTCGCCGCCCGTGCAAGGAACAGGACCAGCAACCTGCTGGCGGGGTAGTCATGACACCCCAATTGGAGTAGGGGCAGAGCACAGCCACCACCCGTGCCCAAAACGTGGGCAGATCTGCGACCGACCAGCGGGACAGGCCCAGTGGCCTGCCGGTACGACAGACACGTCACCCCATTTGGAGTAGGGGCAGAGTAGAGCCGCCGCCCGCGCCTGCAGGGTAAGCAAACCTGCAACCGACCGGCGGATCAGGCCCGGTGGCCTGCCGGCGTGGTACACTCGTCACCCCAATTGGAGTAGGGGCAGAACAGAGCCGCCGCCAGTGCCCAGAACAGGCCCAGTGACCTGCCGGCGTGGTAGTCACGACACCCCAATTGGAATAAGGAGAGAGCAGAGCCGCCGCCCGTGCCTGCAGGAAAGAAACGCAAGCAGTATGAAAAGACAAGGAAAGAAAGGACCACAAGCAATGCAGGTCAACGCAACTTTAGAAGAGGTAACAGCTGCAGCAGATGGAATGTCAGATAAAGAATTCAGGATATACATGCTTCAGATGATCTGGAGTATCAAGGAAGACATTAGACAGCAAAATCAGACAATGAAAGATCACTTCGACAATGAATTACGCAAACAAATCCAGGAAGCAAAGGATCAACTTTACAGGGAGATAGAGGTTATAAAAAACAAACAAACAGAAATCCTAGAAATGCAGGAAGCAATAAACCAACTTAAAAACTCAATGGAGAATACTACCAGCAGAGTAGAACACTTAGAAGATAGAACATCAGACAATGAAGACAAAGTATTTCAACTTGAAAAGAACATAGACAGCTCAGCAAGACTGTTAAGAAACCATGAGCAGAACATCCAAGAAATATGGGATAACATTAAGAGACCAAACTTAAGAGTCATTGGGATACAGGAAGATACAGAGCTCCAAACCAAAGGAATGAGCAGTCTATTCAATGAAATAATATGAGAAAATTTCCCAGACTTGAAGAATGAGACAGAATCCCAAATCCTAGAAGCCTACAGGACGCCGAATGTGCAAAATCATAAGAGATCCACACCTAGACACATTATAATGAAGATGCCCAACATACAGAATAAGGAGAGAATTTTAAAAGCTACAAGAGAAAGGAAGCAGATTACATTTAGGGGTAAGCCAATCAGGATAACAGCTGATCTTTCAACACAGACTCTGAAAGCTAGAAGATCCTGGAATAACATATTTCAAACACTGAAAGAAAATGGGTTCCAACCAAGAATTGTGTATCCAGCGAAATTAAGCTTCAGGTTGGAAGATGAAATTAAAACCTTCCACGATAAACAAAAGTTTAAAGAATTCGCAGCTAGAAAACCATCTCTTCAAAACATCCTCGCCAAAGCATTACAGGAAGAGGAAATGGAAAATAACAATGAAAACCAACAGTGGGAGGTAGGACAGTAAAGGGGGGGGAAAATAATCAAAGAGGAAAACAAACCATGTTTAGTAACAGAAATAAACAAATATGGCTGGAAGAACAACCCATATCTCAATAATAACCCTAAATGTTAATGGCTTAAACTCACCAATTAAGAGACACAGGCTAGTAGAATGGATCACAAAACAAGACCCAACAATATGCTGCCTACAGGAGACGCATTTGATAGGAAAAGACATACATAGGCTGAAGTTGAAAGGTTGGGAAAAATCATATCACTCATATGGACTTCGGAAACAAGCAGGAGTGTCCATACTCATATCAAATAAAATAGATTTCAAGCCAAAGTTAATCAAAAGGGATAAAGAGGGACAATACATACTGCTTAAGGGAACCATACACCAACAAGTCATAACAATCATAAATATTTATGCCCCAAACAATGGTGCAGCTATGTTCGTCAAACAAATTCTTCTCAAGTTCAAGAGTCTAATAGACCACCATACAATAATCATGGGAGACTTCAACACACCTCTCTCACCACTGGACAGATCTTCCAAACAAAAGCTGAATAAGGAAACTATAGAACTCAATAACACAATTAATAACCTAGACTTAATTGACATATATAGAATATACCACTCAACATCAAGCAGTTACACTTTTTTCTCAGCAGCACATGGATCCTTCTCAAAAATAGATCACATATTATGTCACAGGGCAACTCTTAGACAATATAAAGGAGTGGAGATAATACCATGCATCTTATCTGATCATAATGGAATGAAACGGAAAATCAATGATAAAAGAAGGAAGGAAAAAGCATACATCACTTGGAGAATGAACAATAGGTTACTGAATGATCAATGGGTTATAGAAGACATCAAGGAGGAAATTAAAAAATTCTTAGAGATAAATGAAAACACAGACACAACATATCGGAATCTATGGGACACATTGAAAGCAGTTCTAAGAGGAAAATTCATTGCTTGGAGTTCATTCCTTAAAAAAAGAAAAAACCAACAAATAAATGATCTCACACTTCATCTCAAAATCCTAGAAAAAGAAGAGCAAAACAACAGCAAAAGAAGTAGAAGGCAAGAAATAATTAAAATCAGAGCTGAAATTAATGAAATCGAAACAAAAGAAACAATTGAAAAAATTGACAAAACTAAAAGTTGGTTCTTTGAAAAAATAAATAAAATCGACAGACCCTTAGCCATGCTAACGAAGAGAAGAAGAGAGAGAACTCAAAATTACTAGCATATGGGATGAAAAAGGCAATATCACAACAGACACTTCAGAAATACAGAAGATAATCAGAAATTATTTTGAATCCTTATACTCCAATAAAATAGAAGATAGTGAAGGCATAGATAAATGTCTTAAGTCATATGATCTGCCCAGATTGAGTCAGGAGGATATAGACAACCTAAACAGACCAATATCAATTGAGGAAATAGAAGAAACCATCAAAAGACTACCAACTAAGAAAAGCCCAGGACCGGATGGGTATACAGCAGAGTTTTACAAAACCTTTAAAGAAGAACTAATACCAATACTTTTCAAGCTACTTCAGGAAATAGAAAAAGAGGGAGAACTTCCAAATTCATTCTACGAGGCCAACATCACCCTGATACCTAAACCAGACAAAGACACTTCAAAGAAAGAAAACTACAGACCAATATCTCTAATGAACCTAGATGCAAAAATCCTCAATAAAATTCTGGCGAATCGGATACAAAAACATATCAAAAATATTGTGCACCATGATCAAGTAGGATTCATCCCTGGGATGCAAGGCTGGTTCAATATACGGAAATCAATAAATGTTATTCACCACATCAATAGACTTAAAAATAAGAACCATATGATCATCTCGATAGATGCGGAAAAAGCATTCGACAAAGTACAGCATCCCTTTATGTTCAAAACTCTAGAAAAACTAGGGATAACAGGAACATACCTCAATATTGTAAAAGCAATCTATGCTAAGCCTCAGGCTAGCATCATTCTGAATGGAGAAAAACTGAAGGCATTCCCTCTAAAATCTGGAACAAGACAGGGATGCCCTCTCTCTCCACTTCTGTTCAACATAGTTCTCGAAACACTGGCCAGAGCAATTAGACAGACGAAAGAAATTAAAGGCATAAAAATAGGAAAAGAAGAACTTAAATTATCACTATTTGCAGATGATATGATTCTATACCTAGCAGACCCAAAAGGCTCTACAAAGAAACTATTAGAGCTAATAAATGAATTCAGCAAAGTGGCAGGATATAAAATCAACACGCATAAATCAAAGGCATTCCTGTATATCAGCGACAAATCCTCTGAAATGGAAATGAGGACAACCACTCCATTCACAATATCTTCAAAAAAAATAAAATACTTGGGAATCAACCTAACAAAAGAGGTGAAAGACTTATACAGTGAAAACTACAGAACCCTAAAGAGAGAAATAGAAGAAGATCTTAGAAGATGGAAAAATATACCCTGTTCATGGATAGGCAGAACCAACATCATCAATATGGCGATATTACCAAAAGTTCTCTATAGGTTTAATGCAATGCCAATCAAAATCCCAACGGCATTTCTTGTAGAAATAGAGAAAGCAATCATGAAATTCATATGGAAAAATAAAAGACCCAGAATAGCAAAAACAATGCTAAGCAGGAAGTGTGAATCAGGCGGTATAGCGATACCAGACTTCAAACTATACTACAGAGCAATAGTAACAAAAGCAGCATGGTACTGGTACCAAAACAGGCGGGTGGACCAATGGTACAGAATAGAGGACACAGAAACCAATCCACAAAACTACAACTATCTTATATTTGATAAAGGGGCTAAAAGCATGCAATGGAGGAAGGATAGCATCTTCAACAAATGGTGCTGGGAAAACTGGAAATCCATATGCAACAAAATGAAACTGAATCCCTTTCTCTCGCCATGCACAAAAGTTAATTCAAAATGGATCAAGGAGCTTGATATCAAATCAGAGACACGGCGTCTGATAGAAGAAAAAGTTGGCTACGATCTACATTCGGTGGGGTCGGGCTCCAAATTCCTCAATAGGACACCCATAGCACAAGAGTTAATAACTAGAATCAACAAATGGGACTTACTCAAACTAAAAAGTTTTTTCTCAGCAAAAGAAACAATAAGAGAGGTAAATAGGGAGCCTACACCCTGGGAACAAATCTTTACTCCTCACACTTCAGATAGAGCCCTAATATCCAGAGTATACAAAGAACTCAAAAAATTAGACAATAAGAGAACAAACAATCCAATCAACAAATGGGCCAAGGACCTGAACAGACACTTCTCAGAGGAGGACATACAGTCAATCAACAAGTACATGAAAAAATGCTCACCATCTCTAGTAGTCAGAGAAATGCAAATCAAAACCACCCTAAGATACCATCTCACTCCAGTAAGATTGGCAGCCATTAGGAAGTCAAACAACAACAACTGCTGGCGAGGATGTGGGGAAAAGGGTACACTTGTACATTGCTGGTGGGACTGCAAATTGGTGCAGCCAATTTGGAAAGCAGTACGGAGATTTCTTGGAAAGCTGGGAATGGAACCACCATTTGGCCCAGCTGTTCCCCTTCTCGGTCTATTCCCTAAAGACCTAAAAAGAGCATGCTACAGGGACACTGCTACATCGATGTTCATAGCAGCACAATTCACAATAGCAAGACTGTGGAACCAACCTAGATGCCCTTCAATAGACGAATGGATAAAAAAAATGTGGCATTTATACACAATGGAGTATTACTCTGCATTAAAAAATGACAAAATCATGGAATTTGCAGGGACATGGATGGCATTAGAGCAGATTATGCTAAGTGAAGCTAGCCAATCCCTAAAAAACAAATGCCAAATGTCTTCTTTGATATAAGGAGAGTAACTAAGAACAGAGTAGGGACGAAGAGCATGAGAAGAAGATTAACATTAAACAGGGATGAGAGGTGGGAGGGAAAGGGAGAGAGAAGGGAAATTGCATGGAAATGGAAGGAGACCCTCAGGGTTATACAAAATTACATACAAGAGGAAGTGAGGGGAAAGGGAAAAATAATACAAGGGGAAGAAATGAATGACAGTAGAGGGGGTAGAGAGAGAAGAAGGGAGGGGAGGGGAGGGGAGGGGGGATAGTAGAGGATAGGAAAGGCAGCAGAATACAACAGACACTAGTATGGCAATATGTAAATCAATGGATGTGTAACTGATGTGATTCTGCAGTCTGTATACGGGGTAAAAATGGGAGTTCATAACCCACTTGAATCAAAGTGTGAAATATGATATATCAAGAACTATTTAATGTTTTGAACAACCAACAATAAAAATTAAAAAAAAAAATCCCTGTGTGATAAGTTCAGTATGTGTGAATCTTGATTTCTTAGTTATGTGATCCTCCCTTGGAATGCCTAGTAATTTTGTACATATTGGATGAAAAAACTGTGGAGGCTCTGCATGATATTTTCTTCCTAAAGAAAAGGCTTACCTTTTTTTTTTTGGTAAGGCAGGTGGTATGACAGTGATTTTAGTACAGTGAGAAACTGAGCTCGTAAATCTAGGTTTTGGTTTTGGCAAGGCTGGACTGTTTCTGGTTCTTTACTACCTTACAGTGTCATCTTCTAGATAGTCCAGAGCCTGGAGTGATGCTTAGGGTCCCTCCCCCAGCTGGATCTTGGATCTATTTTTTGTTTCTTCTTTGACTCAAGACTCCTTAAAACTGTTCTGCTTCTCTGGGCTATTTGCTTATCTTCTTAGTTTGTAGCTTAATGTGAAATCATGAGTGTTTGGTGTTTCCCCCCATTTTTCTTCGGCAGGATTCTAATTTTTCTTTGTTTCTTTCTGCATTGGGGATTCAACCCAGGACCTCAAGCATGGGAGGCAAGTGCTCTCTTACTGAGCTATACCGTCCTTCTAATTTCTTAAGTCTCTAATTTGAATTACTTGAATTCCATAAAACTGTCAAAAGTTCATTTCTCTGCTTCTTGGTCAGAGCCTTTTGCTTTGTCCCTTTGCTGGGAATTTCAGTCTCTTGTGTGTAGATTTGGCAAATACCTTAGAGGAGAAAAAAACTGACTAAGGAGTGTTGGCTCCACCCATCCTCATTGTTCCTGCTGTCCCTTGTTTTGTTCCCTTAATTCCTGGGGTCTGAGCAGCTCAGTAAGTCAACTAGAAAAGAACATCAGAAGTAGGTCTGCAGAAGGCCTGTGGAGGTATCAGTTTAGTTTGGAGCAGGAGAAAAGAGCTTCAAGACACAGGTTTCTAGGAAAGGGAGATTCCAACAAGGAAGGAATGGTAATCTTCATATATAGTCTGGTTTATAAGTGAAGAATATTTATATAAAGTTAGTGCAAATTTTATTTATTGGCTTTCAAAGACAAAGTATGGCCAATCCATGAAAAACAATTATGATTATAGAACAGAATATGTATGCTGTCACCTTGACAATGCAAAATTCATTTCTGCACTTGAGGAAGGCAGAAACAGGAAAAGAGAGAAAGTAAGGGGAGTGCTAATGCCCCATTTTGCATTGTTTTCAGATTCTATTGTTAATGATACAAGAAATAAAAGTATGGATGTATTATTTAAATTATTAAAGTAATATAATTTTTCTTGTACTGAAGATTTTATCCAGGGGTGGTCTACCACTGAGTTATGTCCCAAACTTTTTTTTTGTTAGTTTGTTTATTTTTTTGAGACAAGGTCTTGCTAAGTTCTTGAGATTCGCCTTGAACTTGCTATTCTTCTGCCTCAGCCTCTTGAGTCCTTGGGATTATAGGCATGTGCCACAGCACCTGACAATCTTTAGAAGAACTATAAGTGGTTTAAGTATATTGGGAAGAGAGGTAGAAAAACGATACGGTATGATGAGTTATGATGTGGTGAATCTTAACTAATTATAGCAGGAAGTGAACAAAATTGATAAAAGGAAAATAGCAATATTATTATATTATTATATTACTTAAAGACCTGGACTTACCTGTAGAAAATTGAAAATGGAAATATTTTAAAAATTCAAAGATTTTCTCTGGAAAATTAGAATGGGAAACTAAAGATGCTGAGAGACTCTGTAATGGGATAAAGATAAACAACAAAACTACACCAACGTACTATTCAAAACAATGATCAACCTGATATGGTGGCACACACCTGAAATCCTAGCAATTCTGGAGGCTGAGACAGGAGGATTGCCAGTTTGTGGGCAACCTGGACCATTTAGTGAGACTCTGTTTCAAAAATAAAATAAAATATAAGTTCTGGGGATGTAGCTCAGAGACAGAATGCTCTGAGGTTCAATCCTAGTACTGAGAGGGAAAAAAGAAAAAGAAAAAAAAATAGTGATTACAAATATGGGAAGGAGGAAATGTATGCATACTCAATGAAAAAGAAAGCAAGGAAGAATCAATAGGTGGTATAGCATTAAATTAAAAAGCTTTTGCACCTTGAAGGAAATGAGTGTGAAGAGGAGAGCCTATTGAATGGGATAAATTCTTTGCCAACTACTCTCTGACAGGGAATTAATAATCTGAATATAAGGAAATAAAAAACTTCACATCAAAAAACAAACTGATAACCCACTGAATAAATTGGTAAAAGATCTAAAGAGCTGTGTCTTTCAAAAAGAAATACAAATGGTCAACAAATATACGAAAAAATGTTCAATATCCTTAGCAATCAGAGATATGCAACTCAAAACTACACTGAGATTCATCTCATCCCCATTAAAATGGCAATCATCAAGAACACAGGTAACAATAATTGTTAGTGAGGATGTAGGAAAAAAAGTATACTTATCCATTGTTGGTGGGACTGCAAATTAATATAACTACTCTGGAGAGTAGTATGAAGATTCCCCCAAAACTAGGCAGGCATGGAACCACCATATGATCCAGCTCTCCCAGTTATTGGTATTTAACTAGAAGAACTAAAATCAGCATACTATAGTGATATATATATATATGCATACCATAGCAGCACAATTCACATCAGCCAAGTTATGGAACCAGCCTAGGTGCCCATCACTACATGAATGGATACAGCAAATGTGGTGTATATACACAATGGGGTTCTACTCAGCCATAGAAGAATAGAATTATGTTATTTGCTGGTAAATAGATGGAAGTGGAGAACATCTTGTTAAGTAACATAAGTCAGAATCAAAAAGTCATGGGTCTCTCATATGTGGGAGCTAAAGAGGAAAAGGGAATTTAAAAAAGGGATCTTGAAAAAATAGAATGGCAATCAGTAGAGTCTAAGTAGGGGACCAATGCCGCAGTCTGGCTAGGCACAATCAGGAGCCACTTGTCAAAAGAAACTAACTTTATTTTTAGAACCACACACGCCAAACAAAACAGCCTCTCAGGAAAAACCCTCAGAGCCCCAACTGCCACCACCGGCTTTCCTCAAGCCTCTCTCTCCCACACAAGCTTCTCTCCACCTCCCACAATCCTCCTGCTCTTGAGGCCGATTGGCTGGGTCACGTGGGTGGAGCCAAAAAAGTCCCCCAATGAGCAGCTCCGTGGTCTGAAAGGGCAGGGAAACAGCCCAATGAGCATCACCGCAGAGGAGCCAATTAGCTAGATGTTGCTGGGGCCGCTGTGAGCCAATCATCAGCCGGCAGGTGGAAGTTTGCTGGCAGCTGGAAGTTTGCTGGGGCCCCTTCGGCTGTGGCTCTCAACATCTCCCCCTCTCTGTTTAAACAACAAGCATGTGGCTTAGGGACCGTGCCTGCCTTAGGTTGTCCAATAGTACATATGGTCCTTAGGTTGGTCCATTGCAATTGGATCTTACCCGTCACTGACTACTGGTCCAGTATACAGCCACACCTGTGGAGAGGTCTTTGTACCAGTGGGGGGGGGGGGGTGAGGTTCTTTGCCTCACCTCTGTTGGCCCCCAAATTTTAGCTGGACGATCATGACAAGCAGAAGGGAGGAAGATACACCAAGCCAATTGACAGCTCCTTTTGGAAAAATTGTTCCACCAATGACATCATCAGCAAAAATACCCCAACACTACCACAAGTCGCTGCACCAACAGATAGTTCACAATGCATACAGGTGAGCTCACAATGTGTCCAGGCAAGTTCTGCAAGCAGTTCAGTGATGGCTATTGTAGAAGCTGTAGATTGGTTTTATCTTTGACTTCACCAGCACTGGGATGAAGATAGGAATTCTGGCAATAATGGCTAAAGAAAAAATTATGTAACATTACAGAAGGCACTAAAAGAAAACAATTTTCTTAACAATTTACATTGTCTTCACCGGCACTGGGATGAAGATAGGAATTCTGGCAATAATGGCTAAAGAAAAAATTATGTAACATTACAGAAGGCACTAAAAGAAAACAATTTTCTTAACAATTTACATTATCTTTAAGAGAATTATTAAATATAATGAAAAGGAAAGGTGAAAGTAAACAAACAGATCTGTTAACCTTCTTTTTTGTTTACATATTAAAACAATCCTCAACAGTTGTTTATCCAATTTAAATTAAACCATATAAATCACGTGAAAAAAAAATATTTGGATCCATTTTATCATGAGCGCTCATCATATATGATATATGGACATACATACATTCAAACATATAACACAAAACACAAGTGTGCACACATAATATAATACATACAACACATAACATTATAGTAAAGGCCTTATAACTTTTTACAGGTGAAATCTCCATTGCAATGTTTAAAAACTCTATAGTCAAAAAATAGAACTGATCAGCAAAACATTAACCTAGGTCTGTATGAGCTCAAAAAACAAAATAGAACTTCATGATATGGCAAAGGGCAATAATAAAATAGATATTGAAAAAAGCATCCTGGTTCTGTTGCAGATGTAAGAATAGCCAAACTGGAGTTTTGGATATCAGTTGTTATGGATTTGAGCCAAATCATCTTCTTCTTTTTTTTTTTTTTTTTTTCATGACAATTCAGGGGCGCTTGTTTATTCTTTAGTATGCAGATCATAAGCAGCTACTGTACTGGGGTTCCTGTGTCGGTGGTGCTGTTGGTTGGACACTTACACCCTCTGGTGATAGAAAGGTGTTAGTAGCAGTCTCCTGTTGTAACTTTCCCCCTGATGGCTTTTTCTGTTTTACACTTTCTTTCTCTGACTAGCTTGAGAGGCCTTCTCTTTTACTTGAATCTTTTCCTCTGTCTGACTAACTTGAGAGACCTTCTCTTTTACTTGAATCATTATGTCTTCTCCTTCCTCTACCATTGTCTGAGCTGAAGGCTTTGGACTAAGCAAACAAGATACGAACGTCCACAATGGCAATGTGCCAACTGGCAGAGGCCCTGGGCTTTTCTTTTCTATTCTTTTTAAATCTTCACCATGATGGTTCCATTGTGATATATTTAACAACTCCTCCTTAAAAAGCCATGGGCTACATTTTTGTATTGTATCAACGTATGCCCTGACTGTTCTTGATTTTACTGAGATGCCTCCTTCCTCTAACAATTTACTTAACACTCTTTCAGTTTGTTTTTTGCTAATTTCTGATCCCGTATTTCTACTATAATACAACCCAACAAGATGACGCCAAACAAAACCGAGACAGAATGAAATAAAAAGGGAACAACAAAAAGTCATTATAGCCTTTCTATCCTCCTGACATGTGCATCCGTCCTTTCTCCCTATCTGTTCCTCAGACATAAATAGTTTTTCCTCAGATGTGAGCGGTTTTTCTTCCATCTCACTCATCTCCAGGGACAGGCAACTTAAAACAAAAGTGAAGCAAAATAAAAGAGGAATCTTAAAATGGCTACCCATCCTCTCGCCCTGCCCTCAGGGGCGAGCAGTTTCACTTATCCTCAGTCGCTCCCCGTGCGAGCCACCAAATGCCGCAGTCTGGCTGGGCACAATCAGGAGCCACTTGTCAAAAGAAACTAACTTTATTTTTAGAACCACACACGCCAAACAAAACAGCCTCTCAGGAAAAACCCTCAGAGCCCCAACTGCCACCACCGGCTTTCCTCAAGCCTCTCTCTCCCACACAAGCTTCTCTCCACCTCCCACAATCCTCCTGCTCTTGAGGCCGATTGGCTGGGTCACGTGGGTGGAGCCAAAAAAGTCCCCCAATGAGCAGCTCCGTGGTCTGAAAGGGCAGGGAAACAGCCCAATGAGCATCACCGCAGAGGAGCCAATTAGCTAGATGTTGCTGGGGCCGCTGTGAGCCAATCATCAGCCGGCAGGTGGAAGTTTGCTGGCAGCTGGAAGTTTGCTGGGGCCCCTTCGGCTGTGGCTCTCAACAGACCAAGGGTGATGGACGAGGAGAGGGAAATGGGTAAAACTGGGGAATGAGGTCTAATTATGCTAGGTGAATGTATAACTATACCATAATGCATTCTAATTTTATGCATAACTATAATGAATCAATTAAAAAAAAACAAATAGAAGGAAGAAATCTGAGTAAAGGAAGAGATAAGGGGGAGGGAGGTGAGGAGGGAAGGGTTGTACTGGAGTTTGAAATGGAGAAAACTATGTTATATGCATTAATTAATAGGTCAAAATGAACTCCACTTTTATGTATAACTATAATGCACTTAAAATAAAAAAGTAGGAAAAGAGGAAATAACTTACATTAATATAATTCCTACATGAGGAGGTTTAAGATTATATATTTTGTCTTCATTGTCTGAGGTTCTGTCTTCCAAGTGATCTAATCTGTTGGTGATGCTTTCATTTGAACTTTTAATTTGGTTCATTGTTTTTTTCATTTTAAGGATTTCTGTTTTTTTTTTCTTTAGAACCCTAGTGAAGGAATCCTTTACTTCCTGTATTTGCTTATGTAGCTCTTTATTGAAATGATCTTTTGCTGCCTGTATTTGTTCTCTTATATCCTCCTTTAATTCACAGAACATTTTAATTATGTACATCCTAAACTTCTTCTCTGTCATTTTTTCTGCTGTGCTGGTTGTGGATTCTAATAATGTAGTATCTTGATTTGTTTGGGGCATTTTCTTCCCTTGTCTTTTCATGTTGTTCATGTGTCTTTCCTTCTCTCACTGAGGATCCAAGGCATTACTGTTTTACCCTATAGATTTATAGTGCCTCTGCAGAGTTCTAGTACCTCTAATACCTCTCCTTTGAGGTGAAGGTCAATGTTAACAAATCCCAAAACAGACGATATACAACCTTAAACCAAATAGTTGCTATTAAGACGTTTACAGTTTGGTCACAATATACAGAAATGGTGAGTTCAGTTATTATTTAAAATATAAATAGCAGGTTTGCAAAAGGGTCTACAGTTTCTGATGGTAAACAAAGAACTGAGGTGAGGTGTAGGATGAGATGTTGAGGGAGTAGGAGGTGAGGATATAGAGTTAGTGTCTCTTAGGAAGTGTGAAAGAGGAATGAAGAAGATTAGTAGTAGGAGATGGGAGAGGAAGTAATTTTGGGAAGTTTTTTTTTCTTTAGAACCCTAGTTCTAAGTGGGAAGACAGTAGAGTACATAAAACAAACACATATAAACATTAAGAAAAATAAAAACATGTAAAAATAAGAGAAAAAAAGAATATACAACACAACTGTAATATACTATTCAGACATCCCAGTACTCAGTATCCTAATTCATGCAAAGTACTTTGTTTCACATATGTTGGGGATGTGAGGATGGAAGAAAAGAGAGGTAGAAGAAAAGAAAATCTCGAAGGAAGAAACAAGGATTGTTTTGGTTGGAGATCAGTATCTTTCCTGCTTCCCTTCTCATCCAGTAGGTTGGGTTGTCTGTTGTAAGCTGGTGTCTCCACCCTCAGGATGGTGAAGGTTACCAGGGTGGAAGGGTTGGTTTTGGGTGCAGGGAACCTGGAAATGGGGCATGGCACCTCCCAGTTATCAATGGGAGGCTGCACCCCAAGGATCTCCTTTGGGGCCCGATCATGTGATGTGAGTGCCTGGTCTTATCTCCTTATCTCGCCTGTAGACCTCATAGTTCCTGGTATCTAAATTAGTCTCTAAACTGCATCTCACTCACCCTCTCTCTTTCTACTTCCTAATCAGGGACATTTCTCTCAGGAGGTCTTGTGGGTTGTGCTTTGAGGACTGCGCACCTGTTTTGGAGAGATGTTTTGTGTTGGGCAGTCACCTGTCTTGGAGAGCTGTTTTGTGTTGGGCAGTCACTGTGCCGGGTTAGTGGCTGCCAGGGAAAGGAAGTTGGGAACTATGGTACCTGTTTAGCTAGTGTTCCAAACTGGAAGTTGCCCCAACTAAAGATGGTGACAAAGGTTATCTATTTTCCACTACTTGAGTCCCAGGTCATGGAGTGACACAGAATGCTGCCTCCCTCTGGCCCACCATCTATTATTTTCCTTTTTGTTTTGCATTTGTCCTGTGTTTTTTTTTTTCCTTTATTTATTTTTTGTTATTTTTCCTTAACTAAATTAGAATAACCAGATATTTTTTTAGAACTCCACTATTGGCTTATTATACCTTCTTATATGTGGGTATTCCCCACGCATCCTGTGGTTGCTCTAGGTGTTACAGTAGGCACCTTTACTTTATCATGATCTTTCATCAAATGATATCATGCCTCTTCACATATAAGTATCCTTATAATAGTAACTTTAATTTCCCCTATTGATATTTTAATTTTTAAATTAATATTAACTTTACCTCTACGTGTTATGAATTTTACAATTCATCGTTATATTTAAAAACAGTTGTCTCTTAAAGAAATTTAAAAAATGAGGGCTGGGATTGTGGCTCAGTGGCAGAATGCTTGCCTTACACATTTGAGGCACCGGGTTTGATCCTCAGCACCACATAAAAATAAATAAATAAAATGAAGGTATGGTGTACATCTACAAGTAAAAAAAAATAAAAAAAGAAATTAAAAAATGTGTTTACTCATATATTTGCCATTCCATGTACTCAGTATTTCTTTGCACAGATTCAAAATTTGAGCAGATTTTATATTCTTTTTGCCTAAAGAACTTCTTTAACATCCTAGAGTGGAGATCTGCTGGCAATAAATACTTGTAGTATTTTGTTTTTCTAAAAATATCTTTATTTATTCTTTAGTTTTGAAGCATATGTTTTTTTTTTAATTTTTTATTGTTGGTTGTTCAAAACATTACAAATTTCTTGACATATCATATTCCACACTTTGATTCAAGTGGGTTATGAACTCCCACCTTCACCCCATACACAGATTGCAGAATCACATCAGTTACACATCCATTGATTTACATATTGCCATACTAGTGTCTGTTGTGCTCCACTGCCTTTCCCATCCTCCACCATACCCCCTCCCCACCTCTCCCCTCCCCTCCCCTCCTCTCTCTCGACCCCCTCCACTGTATAACCCTGAGGGTCTCCTTCCATTTCCATGCAATTTCCCTTCTCTCTCCCTTTCCCTCCCACCTCTTATCCCTGTTAAATGTTAATCTTCTTCTCATGCTCTTCGTCCCTACTCTGTTCTTAGTTACTCTCCTTATATCAAAGAAGACATTTGGCATTTGTTTTTTAGGGATTGGCTAGCTTCACTTAGCATAATCTGCTCTAATGCCATCCATTTCCCTGCAAATTCTATGATTTTGTCATTTTTTAATGCAGAGTAATACTCCATTGTGTATAAATGCCACATTTTTTTTATCCATTCGTCTATTGAAGGGCATCTAGGTTGGTTCCACAGTCTTGCTATTGTGAATTGTGCTGCTATGAACATCGATGTAGCAGTGTCCCTGTAGCATGCTCTTTTTAGGTCTTTAGGGAATAGACCGAGAAGGGGAACAGCTGGGTCAAATGGTGGCTCCATTCCCAGCTTTCCAAGAAATCTCCATACTGCTTTCCAAATTGGCCGCACCAATCTGCAGTCCCACCAGCAATGTACAAGTGTACCCTTTTCCCCACATCCTCGCCAGCAGTTGTTGTTGTTTGACTTCCTAATGGCTGCCAATCTTACTGGAGTGAGATGGTATCTTAGGGTGGTTTTGATTTGCATTTCTCTGACAGCTAGAGATGGTGAGCATTTTTTCATGTACTTGTTGATTGACTGTATGTCCTCCTCTGAGAAGTGTCTGTTCAGGTCCTTGGCCCATTTGTTGATTGGGTTGTTTGTTCTCTTATTGTCTAATTTTTTGAGTTCTTTGTATACTCTGGATATTAGGGTTCTATCTGAAGTGTGAGGAGTAAAGATTTGTTCCCAGGGTGTAGGCTCCCTATTTACCTCTCTTATTGTTTCTTTTGCTGAGAAAAAACTTTTTAGTTTGAGTAAGTCCCATTTGTTGATTCTAGTTATTAACTCTTGTGCTATGGGTGTCCTATTGAGGAATTTGGAGCCCGACCCCACCGAATGTAGATCGTAGCCAACTTTTTCTTCTATCAGACGCCGTGTCTCTGATTTGATATCAAGCTCCTTGATCCATTTTGAATTAACTTTTGTGCATGGCGAGAGAAAGGGATTCAGTTTCATTTTGTTGCATATGGATTTCCAGTTTTCCCAGCACCATTTGTTGAAGATGCTATCCTTCCTCCATTGCATGCTTTTAGCCCCTTTATCAAATATAAGATAGTTGTAGTTTTGTGGATTGGTTTCTGTGTCCTCTATTCTGTACCATTGGTCCACCCGCCTGTTTTGGTACCAGTACCATGCTGCTTTTGTTACTATTGCTCTGTAGTATAGTTTGAAGTCTGGTATCGCTATACCGCCTGATTCACACTTCCTGCTTAGCATTGTTTTTGCTATTCTGGGTCTTTTATTTTTCCATATGAATTTCATGATTGCTTTCTCTATTTCTACAAGAAATGCCGTTGGGATTTTGATTGGCATTGCATTAAACCTATAGAGAACTTTTGGTAATATCGCCATATTGATGATGTTGGTTCTGCCTATCCATGAACAGGGTATATTTTTCCATCTTCTAAGATCTTCTTCTATTTCTCTCTTTAGGGTTCTGTAGTTTTCACTGTATAAGTCTTTCACCTCTTTTGTTAGGTTGATTCCCAAGTATTTTATTTTTTTTGAAGATATTGTGAATGGAGTGGTTGTCCTCATTTCCATTTCAGAGGATTTGTCGCTGATATACAGGAATGCCTTTGATTTATGCGTGTTGATTTTATATCCTGCCACTTTGCTGAATTCATTTATTAGCTCTAATAGTTTCTTTGTAGAGCCTTTTGGGTCTGCTAGGTATAGAATCATATCATCTGCAAATAGTGATAATTTAAGTTCTTCTTTTCCTATTTTTATGCCTTTAATTTCTTTCGTCTGTCTAATTGCTCTGGCCAGTGTTTCGAGAACTATGTTGAACAGAAGTGGAGAGAGAGGGCATCCCTGTCTTGTTCCAGATTTTAGAGGGAATGCCTTCAGTTTTTCTCCATTCAGAATGATGCTAGCCTGAGGCTTAGCATAGATTGCTTTTACAATATTGAGGTATGTTCCTGTTATCCCTAGTTTTTCTAGAGTTTTGAACATAAAGGGATGCTGTACTTTGTCGAATGCTTTTTCCGCATCTATCGAGATGATCATATGGTTCTTATTTTTAAGTCTATTGATGTGGTGAATAACATTTATTGATTTCCGTATATTGAACCAGCCTTGCATCCCAGGGATGAATCCTACTTGATCATGGTGCACAATATTTTTGATATGTTTTTGTATCCGATTCGCCAGAATTTTATTGAGGATTTTTGCATCTAGGTTCATTAGAGATATTGGTCTGTAGTTTTCTTTCTTTGAAGTGTCTTTGTCTGGTTTAGGTATCAGGGTGATGTTGGCCTCGTAGAATGAATTTGGAAGTTCTCCCTCTTTTTCTATTTCCTGAAGTAGCTTGAAAAGTATTGGTATTAGTTCTTCTTTAAAGGTTTTGTAAAACTCTGCTGTATACCCATCCGGTCCTGGGCTTTTCTTAGTTGGTAGTCTTTTGATGGTTTCTTCTATTTCCTCAATTGATATTGGTCTGTTTAGGTTGTCTATATCCTCCTGACTCAATCTGGGCAGATCATATGACTTAAGACATTTATCTATGCCTTCACTATCTTCTATTTTATTGGAGTATAAGGATTCAAAATAATTTCTGATTATCTTCTGTATTTCTGAAGTGTCTGTTGTGATATTGCCTTTTTCATCCCATATGCTAGTAATTTTGAGTTCTCTCTCTTCTTCTCTTCGTTAGCATGGCTAAGGGTCTGTCGATTTTATTTATTTTTTCAAAGAACCAACTTTTAGTTTTGTCAATTTTTTCAATTGTTTCTTTTGTTTCGATTTCATTAATTTCAGCTCTGATTTTAATTATTTCTTGCCTTCTACTTCTTTTGCTGTTGTTTTGCTCTTCTTTTTCTAGGATTTTGAGATGAAGTGTGAGATCATTTATTTGTTGGTTTTTTCTTTTTTTAAGGAATGAACTCCAAGCAATGAATTTTCCTCTTAGAACTGCTTTCAATGAGTCCCATAGATTCCGATATGTTGTGTCTGTCACACAGGGATTTTTAAATGGCTACAATTGATAGGACAAGAAAAATGTGAGATGATGATCAATATAGATTGATTCTACAATGGAGAATTGACCAGACTCTTATAATTTATGTTTATTAAAAACTGAGAAGAAAATTCAGAACTGAAACATATGGCTTATTAAATTTTTAAATTATTAAGAATTCCTTTTGATAGTTTATCACCAAGAAAAGTGAAAATAAATGAGCACAAAAGATTCTTATCAAATCAGGAGGGAAGGGGGAAAGGATGTAAAATACAGAAGAATGTAAGAAACATGAAACACTGGGGCCACAGTTAAGAGACCTAACCAATAGTTCTCAAGCTTTTTAGCCCAACAATATTTTTATATTTTTAAAAATATTGGGTTTCCACAGAACTTTTGAATATGTTGTTCTTTACTGATATTTGCCATAGTAGAAATTAAAACTAAAGAGCCAGGCACAGTGGCACATGCCTATAATACTAGCAACTCAGGAGGATGAGGCAAGAAGATCGCAAGTTCAAGACAAGCCCCAGCAACTTAGCAAGACCCTAAGCAATTTAGTGAGACCCTGTCTCAAATAAAAAATAAAAAGGGCTGGAGTGCACTCAGTGGTTAAGTATCCCTTGGATCAATCGATGAAAAGAAAGAAAAAATTAAAACTGAACAAAATGTAAACATAAGAATATACAAGCATACAGAAGACAGTATTCTGCAATGACTGAGAATGCAGTTTTTTAGTGATTGCAAGTACTATCTCATTTATTCTTGCTTTTATTTCTTTCCTCAGTTCCTCTTCCCTCTTTTTTAATCAAGTTCTTCTTCTTAAGACTTCTTTTCTGTGCCCAAATCAGTAAAGTTATACTCTGAAGGGACACTGTCCTTTCAAACAGGCCATCTAAGGCAGCTAATTATGCACTGAATTGGGTTCTCTACTGGGAAAAATTCTGTGACTTGAACGAAATATTTTTAAATGTGGAACTTTAAAAAAAAAAAAACTAATCCTACTCTCCTATTTAAAAACCTTCAATGATTTTATTTTCTATTGCTGCTTTTTTCATGTGCAGACAAAATAAAAACATTAACTATTGTACAAATGGGACCCAACACAAAACTTTTTTAAATTAGTTAAGACTTTTGTTCAAAGTTTTAAGTTTGCATTTTGACTTTTTAAAGGATGTATGTTGTTGTTTAACTTTTATTAACTAATGTTAGAAACTGTGATGTATGTGTAAGATATTACATACGCATGTCCATGTGTAAGAATGGCTGTTGATGATAAAATAAAAATCAGCTTTCGTTTTTCTATTAAAAAAAAGAATACCCAAGCATAAATTACATTCACCATTAAGATAGTATCTTTTTATGTCATATGGCCTCTGGGAAACCCCACTATATTACCTTGTACGAATGCAAATAAAAAGAGCAAATAACGTGTTATATTATGGGAATAGTTTTGAATTTGTAACTCCTCTGAAAAGGTTTCATCTTTAGGGAATGGGACATAAGTAATATTTAAAGACACCATAACCATGTATTTCCCTAAACTAATGAAAAACATCAAGACTTGCAAACTCTAAGCAGGAGGAATGTAAAGAAAACAACACCCAAGTATGTCACAATAAAACTGCTAAAAACTAAAAATAAAGGAAAAATATTACAAGCTGTTACAAGAAAAATCACATTACCTTCAAAGAACCACAGTAAGACCAAGAGCTTACTTTTAACAAAGATAAGTCAAAAGACAAATGAAGATACTTTAAAGTTCTGAAAAAAAAACTGTTAGCCTAGAATTCTAACATTAATTTTTAAAATGGCCTTAAAAATTTAAGGAAATGTCTGGGAACAATGGTATATGCCCATAATCCCAGTGACTAGGGAGGCAGAGGTAAAAAGATCACAAATCTGAGGTCAGCCTGAGCAACTTATGTAAATGTAAGAATACAGTCTCTGCAATGACTGAGAATGTCTCAAAAATTAAAAAGGCTGAGGATGTAGCTCAGTGATAGAATGCCCTGCCAGAGTTCTATTTAAAAAAAAAAAAAAAAAAAAAAAAGGAAAAAAAAATACAGAGACAGGCTACAGCTGCATCAGTGGTAGAATAAGTGATTAACATGCATGAGGCCCTAGGTTCAATTCCCCAGCACAAAAGAGGGAGAGAAACTCAAAGAAAAAAACAGGCCCAACATGTGGCTGCATGGTAGTATCCCTATCACCACGACCACTGAAAAAAATTATTTTACCTATTACTGTTATTTTAAAATGATTACATCTATAATACCAGATACTCAGAAGCCTTAGGAGAATTGCAAGTTCAAGAACAACCTAGATAACTTAGTGGGACCTTGTCTCTAATAATAATATGATGATGATGACAATGATGATTACAACACTCCCAAGTTACAGCACTTGCAGAATGAACTGTGCATAGCCATAAAAGTCACTAGAGGGCAGCAGAGCCCAAAGAGTGTTCTTCAAAAAGCAGTAAAAAGTCCAAGGTACTTAGCTCAGGCATCTTCAATTGCTCAAAACTTTCAATCATTCACAAACCTAACAGAGCATTCACTAATAAATTTGTAAAATTTACTTGGAAGATATTCATTACATTACTTTATAATTTGTTTAATTCTATTTTGAAATAATTTTACGTTGTGCAGAAAACACGTATATATTTTCATACAGAATTCAATTTGACACTTTTGCCATATTTGTCTTATTATTCTCCTTCTAAATGTATGTATGTCTATTTTTCTAACGTGAGTAGGTTTCACACTTACCTTAAGTGCCCTTAAAACAGCAGCATGTACTTTTTCTTACATAATAACAATATCGTTTCCACATTTAACAAATCTACTTTGATACGATTATAATCTAATGTACAGTCCATAGGGGGTGGGGGTCAGAAAAACTGGGAATTTAACCTAGGAACCTCACACATGATAGGCCAGTACTCTACCACTGAGATACATTCTCAAGTCTTTTTTTTATTTTAAGGGTCTTGCTAAATTACTCAGGTTGGCCTGAATTTGCAATCCTCCTGCCTCAGCCTCCCAAGTAGTTGGCATTACAGGCGTGTGCCACTGCACCTGGCTGCAATCCATTTTTCAATTTTGTCCATTGCTCCAATAATGTTCTTGGGGACACTGACATTTCCTCCTGGAGCAGATCCAGTCCAGAATCACATATTAAATTTTATTGCCATATTTCTTCAGTACCCTTTCATCTAAACTAGCAGTTCTCTTTTTTGACACCAGATGACTTCATACTGTTAAAAATTACTAAGAACATTAAAGAACTTTTGTTTATATGTATTATATGTATAATATGTACTGTATTACAAATTAAAACAGAATGACATCAGCAAGATGACACTCATCCTTTCTCAGAAACATCAATTTGAAAAACTCACAAAAAAACATTCACAAGAGCTAAAGAATCCAGGTGAGAGGCTACAGCACCAACATGAATCACAGAAAGAAGAAAGGATACACTGAGAGGTTATAAAGGACAGTTTCATATTATCCCCAAGACCCCAGGCTCCAGATTAATCCCAATAGACTCTGGTGCCAAGAGGGGCCCCTCAGAACCTGATACCAGGTCTGCCCATATGGACCCAGCCATGAGGCTTGCCCCAACAGACTCCAGCTCCAGCAGATGTAGTATCAGACAACCAGTCTCAGTCAGCTACACACAGGAACAATGCCTCCCCAGCACCTGGTTGACTGCCATAGATCCCAGCTCTAAGGCCCAACCCAAAAGATAACAGCACAGGATGGTGTTGGCCACACAAGCCAGGATCCAGGCCCATACCCAGCAACTCAGGCACAAGACTGATCCTGAACCCAGGTGCCAGGTATATCCAACTTCTGATCAAGAAACCAAGCCAAGCTACCAAGGACTCCAGCAGCAAGCCACCTACACACCAGCCACCTAGCTACCTGCTCAGGTAGCTTGATGGGCTGAATATTGACTGACTCTCCCTATAAAGTCTCAAAGAGGTGACTCCTTCTTCAAATGCACAGCCACCAAAGTAAGGCAACAAAGATTATAAACTGGAAAACCATGACACCCTTAAAGGAACAAAATCATCAATAAGCAAACTTAAAGAAGCAGAGATCTATGAACTGACTGATGTAAAGTAATCATCCTAAAGAAACTCAGAGAGCTACAAAAGAACATGTACAGCCTGCTGACTACACTCTAACATTTATGGGATACACTAATATACTGTAGTGTATATTTTAAATTTGCTAAGAGATATCTTAAATGTTCTTACCACAAAAAAGGTAACTGTGAGATTATGAATATGTCAATTAATTTAAATGGAGTAATTCATTTAAAGGGTGTATGCCTACATCAAAACATCACAGGTATATCAAAATCAATTGTTTATATGCCCTAAATGCATACAATGTCAGTGTTATACCTCAATAAAGCTAGAAAAAATTGAATCAGACATTCGAAAATAGTACTTCATTTGAAATGAATAATAAACGCACAAGTTAAAGAATATATCTTAAGAAATTTAACTATATACTCCAACCAAAAGAAAAAGAATCTGTTTCATATTTGTGTATGTCTCTTTAATAACTGTTATAACAGAAGACATCTGGATTTTGTAACTGCTTCTGTATCTAACATATGGAACTGCGTGGTTGCAAAGAAAACCCAGCTTCACACATATACTAAAAAGTAGAAAGTATTTTAAAGACTTTTCAGATAAACAGAGAGAGAGAGAGAGAGAAAATCTCAAAACAAGGTGTATTTCTCTTGTTGTTGTTGTTTGAGCATATCTTCAATTTTATTGTTTGGAATCTACAATTACAAAGTGGTCCAAGGACATTTCTCATACCACTGCAAAACACATATACATTTGGGAAACTTACAAAAAATTCTTTAAAAAAATGTGCTCTGGGGCTGGGGTTGTGGCTCAGTGGTAGAGCGCTCGCCTCGCACGTGCGAGACACTGGGTTCGATCCTCAGCACCACATAAAAATAATAAGTGAAATAAAGGTACTGTGTCCAACTACAACTAAAAAATAGATATTTTAAAAAAAATGTGCTCTTAGATTTATCCTAGTTTACTGGCCAAGCATTAAAACTATACCCCAAATGTACCTTTCTCTAATTTTTTGTACATTCTTATTGATATTTGTTTATTTATAGCTAATTTTATATTCACAGAACAGAGGGAGTAGCAATAACCTTTATAAAAAGGTTATAAAGTTTAAAAGTATAGGGCTGGGCTTGTAGCTCAGTGGTAGAGCACTTGCCTCACATGAGTGAGGCCCTGAGCTTAACAGCACCACATAAAAATAAACAAAAATTTTTTTTTAAAAGTTTAAAAGTATATTTTATATTAAAAGTACTTAATATTTGTAAACACTGAAAAACAAACATACCCCCTCTCCAAATGTTCAGCTCTTCTTTGCTTGCTATTTTTCTTTTTTTACGTTTGTTTTATTTATTTTAATGTGGTGCTGAGGATCAAACTCAGTACCTTAAGCATGCTAGGCAAGTGCTCTACCACTGAGCCACAATCCTTGCTAGCCATTTTTAAGGTGAAGGCTTCCACTGCTTGTTAAATTAACGAGGCCCTGCTGAGCAGGCTCATCTGCTCCCACTACCACCTTGAACAGTCTGGGTATTTGCTGAGCATCTACTCTGGGGCCAACTAACTCCAGGTATTCTCATATCTGGAACAAGTTGTATCTCTTAAAGGGGGTTACAATGAAGAATCTGAAACAATATCAGTAAACTTTTTGTACTCTGCTAGATTAAAATCTATTAGTCTATTTTGTATATCAAATGAACGTTTAATGTAATTTTGTAACATCAGTTGCTGATCATTTGAAAAATACTGGTTCAGTGGGTTATACAGATCTTTCTCATGCTGACATATTGTATCAGAATTCCACATTTGTTAATATCATTACCCAACTTGATAAGAAAAGTCTCTAAGTATTGGCAAGATTGCAAAAAGAAAAAAAAAAAAAAACATAACAATACGTTTACAATTTCAAGGTAAAGAAGGACTTTTCTTGGGGGTGGGGGGGGGGGGGTGCTGGGTGGCACTGGGGATTGAAACCAGGGCGCAGCCACTAAGCCACATCCCCAGACCTTTTTTATATTTTATTTAGAGGCAACTCACTGAGTTGCAAATTGTCTCGCTAAGTTGCAGAACTGGCTTTGAACTCATGATCCTTCTCCCTCATCCTCCTGAGTCGCTGAGACCATAGGCATGTACCACTGGAGCCAGCAAGGACTTACCAGGGATTGAACCCAGGGGCACTTAAACACTGAACTACATCCCCAGCCCTTTTTTACATTTTACTAAAGACAAGGTCTCACTGAGTTGCTTAGGACCTTGCTAAATTTCTAAGACTGGCTTTGTACTCTTGTTGAGTCCACCTAGCCCAGCAAGAACTTTTTAAGCAAGACATAAATTCAGATGCTCCAAAAGAAAAGACTAGTCGGTTTTACTACAATAAACTCTTAAACTACTGTATAAGTGCAAAAGTGGTCCACTTTATGCTTTGATTTTAGCCCTTGCTTCTCTGCCACTGCAATTTGTTTTGAAAAGGACATGTTTCTTTCACTTCCTCTCTTCCTCCCCCTCCCAATATCAAGGAAAACAGGATTACCTTTCTTCCCCATCCTAGGCAGAGTTATCTGTCCTTGAGCACACATCCACCACAGGAATAAAGTAATACAGACTAGTGCAGGACACCAGAAGATCTCAGAAAGGACCATCTCCCAAATTAACAAGTGATTTACACCTCTGGACAGAGAATATATGGAATATAGTCTTTGAATAACCTCTTTAAAAATGCCCTATTTCCCTAATGGGCAGAATCACAGCCTCTGGGTCAGGAGTATCTCCTTTGCTAGCAAAGCAATAAAACTCCTTTTTCCTCTTTCTCAAAACTGTGTCCTGGTTGCTGGATTGGCATCAGGGACAAGGATGTAGCTTTTGGTAACATAAGAACTTGCAACATGAAATAAGTCAAAAAACAAAAAGATAAAATGGGAAAATGTGCTTTTGAAAATTAACATAAGTAAGATTAATACCCATGACATATAAGAATTCCTATAGATCAGTAGTATTTTAAAAAAAAAACAAGAAAAAAAAGACAAAAGTTCAGGAGCTTCCAATTAATGTCAGAGAAAATAAAACTGATCTATAGAAATAGAGAAAGATGCTCAACTTCTCTGATCATTAGAAAATTCTGAATGAAAACAAAGTCAGATACTACTTAAGGATAGTCATGGGGCTGGGGTTGTGGCTCAGTGAAAGAGTCTAGCACGTGTGAGGCACCGGGTTCAAGCCTCAGAATCACATAAAAATAAACAAAATAAAAGTATTGTGTCCATTTACAATTAAAAAAAAAAGAAGAAGAATGGTCATGGCCATCAGTGAATGCCAGTTTTCTGTTCTCCATGCCTTCAGGCTTTGCGGGGAAGCTCAGTATCTAAGAATGCTGCATATGTGCAAGCCCCAGCAGTGCCTGGAACACAGGAAGAACTCAATAAATATCAACTGGATCAATGAGTGAATATGGTTTCTCAAAAATACAGGGACAAAAATGGCAGGAAGGGAAAACTCCAAAAATCCACCCTCCACACAAAACCAACATAAACAGGCAAAAATGGTCAGAATCAACTCTCTCCAAATTTTTTATATCAAAAGTTTGCAGTGACCAAGGGAATGATTAATCAGGGGGGAAAAAAACCACCTAACTATCATTGTTTGATTAACCACTAAACTATCAGAACAGAGACTTCAGTGGCCACACAGAATAAAGTAATTCTAACTTAACCAAATTCATTTTAAAAAACTGATGGGAATTTGGAGATAAAAGAAAAAAACTCAAATCTCAAAAGATAAGTGCACATGAAACACTCTACTGCAAAACAAGCAACCTGTGAGCAATCTAGCCCAGGTCCAGGAACCCACATCCTTACCCACAGAAAGCTGCATGATGCAAGGATAAAGCATAAGCACAGGAAAACTGGCCCAAAATTGTGTATACTGACCTGACTCTATCTCTAATTCAGCCTCTAACTACTATTCCTCTATAAATATTAAAACCCCAGATCAAGGTATTGCTTCTCTTTCTTGAGGTAGCCTGAACTTTCTTCAAATGCATAATTCTTGCTTTCCTAAATAAATCTCTTAGTGCCTCTATGTGATACATCCTTAAATCCTTTGCTGCAACATTTATAAGAACCCCACTCAGCCTGAGTTGAGGTCCCCCCTCTCCAGGACCTCCTCACATCCCCCTCCAGTGACTAAACAAACAACAAGTTCCTTTGAGCTAAAGGAAATCATGAAAATGATGTCTCACTAAAATAGAGAATACTGATAAAGTGACCCAAATAATTATAAAAAGGGACCAGTAGGGAATCCTTCTTGCACAAGGGGGCCTAGGAAGCTTTTTCAACATGCTCATCTACCCAGGCTCTCAGAGACTACTGCAACCAGGGTCCCTGGAAGCTTTACTACTGGCTCTAGATGTCAGAAGCCTTTGGCATTAACCACTTGGTGCTGGTCCTGCAGGAATGCAGGATGCTGGAGTTAGGGGGTCATGGAGGCTTCCACTAAGATTTTTTTTAAAAAGGCGTGGGAAGCCAGGCTGTGCAGCAAGGTCAGAGTCCCTGCAGGCACTCCCTGAGAGGGCAAAGCATGGAGATGTGAGGAGGAAGCTGAAACTACAGTGGAGACGCCCTAGATTAAGAAATGCCAGTAACATTGGACATCATCCTAGGAAAGCTGCAGGAATCGAGCAGAGACAAGCCAACAGAAAGAACTTGGGCTGCAACCAACAAGGCCACAGGGGTAGAGATACACCAGCCCTTTGAAGAGAACATCACAATGCCACGTACCCCTGATGCTGCATGTGGAGCTACAAGATTTGAATTTCAGTCTTACCTTGTCCCATTCCTTCTTTCTGTGCCCCTATTTTTCTGAATAGAAACGTTTATTCAGTACCTTTATATACTGGATACTTATAAATTACTATTAATTTTACACGAGTTCACAGTGCAAGATTGCCTTGAGCCTCAGAGAAGCCTTTGGAGTTGAATGTTGTGCAATCTCAGGACTGTTAAGACCATGGGGACTCTTAGAAATGGATTAAATATATTTCGCATTGTGAGATGAATGTGAGCTCTTGGGGGCCAGGGATGGAATGTTATGGTTTAGATGTAGTGTCCCCCAAAGACTTACATGTGAGACAAGGCAAAAAATTCAGAGGAGAAATGATTGGGTTCTGAGAGTCTTAACCCAATCAGTGAATTAATCCCCTAATAGGGATTAACTGAGTGGAAACTGAAGTGGTAGGGTATGGCTGGAGGAGATAGGAATTGGGGTGTGGCTTTGGGGTATACATTTGTATCTGGCAAGTGGAGACCTCTCTTTCTGCTTCCTGATCAACATATGAGCTGCTTCCCTCTGCCACACTCTTCCTCCATAATGTCCTGCCTCACCTCAAGCCTGGAGGAATGGAGCCAGCTGTCTATGGTTTGAGACCTCTGAAACCTTGAGCCCTCAAATAAACTTTTCCTCCTCTTGAAAAAAGAAAAAAAAAAAAAAAAAAAAAAAAAATATATATATATATATATATATATATATATATATATATAAAAGGAATCAAATAGAAAACTATAAGAATTGAAAGCTACAATAATTAAAACAAAAATTCACTAGAGAGTTTCAGCAGCAGAAATACTTAGAAGAAATAACCAGGTAACTTGCCAATAGGTCAACTGAGTTGATCCAGTCTGAGAAGCAAAAAGGAAAAGAAAAAATGAAAGAACCTAAGAGACTTATGAAACCACAAGGCACACCAAAAACATATAACAGGAGTTCCAGAAGGAAAGAAAGGAGAGAGAAAGAAGCAGAAACAGTATTTGAAGAAATAATGACCCAAATTTGATGAAAGACATGAATATACACATCCAAGAAATTCAACAAACTCCAAGTAGAATGTACTCAAATATATCCACACCAAAGCACATTATAATCAATATGCCAAAAGGCAAATAGTTACTTTAAATTCAAATATAGCAGTAGATTAAAAGTAAAAGGATAGAAAAAGATATTTTTTACAAACAGTAACAAATGATAACTAAACAAAAGCAAAACAGTTAAAATTGGACAAAATAAATTTAAGACAAAAACAGTTGTAAAAGAAAAAGGACATTATATAATGATAAAATGGGCAACCCATCAAGAGATGACTATTATGAAAGACAAACAGCATACAGAGTATCTTTATCATCTCTATTTTGGAGTTCATAAAATTAGTCCTCAAAACCTAGTGCATATACCATTCCTCCTAAAATAATGTACTATCTATAATAGAATCAAATCATTGGTAGAAACTAAAATGCCTTATACTAGTTACCAAAAAAATACTACTTTATATAGTGACAAGGAGGTCTAGTTAATCATTTATGCCAGACATTCTTTCAATTCAGAAAAGGGAAAGATGAATCTCACCAGCCAAGAACTGTAAATCATGATTATTTTGCTATTAGTCATTTCCCATTCCTTCTGAATACATCACATCATTTTTTTTTTTTTTTGGTAGTTATATATGGACAGCATGCCTTTATTTTTATGTGGTGCTAAGGATCAAACCCAGTGCCTCACACATGCTAGGCAAGTGCTCTGCCACTGAGCTACAGCCCCAATTCCAATACATCACATCTTTGGGTTAAAGGTGAAAGGAAGATTTTTCCCAAAATGCTGTTTCCAAGAAAAGTTAAGATCACCAATGAGCTCCAAAATGTATGATCTTTAGTTTTAGTACTTTTCTAAAAACTGGTGAAGCTCAAACATAATACAGTAAACAAACAGATTAGCCAAAAAAAAAAAAAAAAGCAGGATGCAAAAGCAAGTGTCTACCTATCTAAATAATAAAATCAATACAGAGAAAATGTACATAAACATGGTATAATGTAAACATTATAATATTAACTAATATTTATTCGATGTGCACTACTTATGAAGAACTGTTTTAGCCAGATATGGTGGTACAAGCCTGTAATCCCAGTAGCTCAGAGGCTGAGGCAGAAGGATTACAAATTCAAAGCCAGCCTCAGCAAAATATTGAGGCCCCCTAAGCAACTTAGCGAGATGCTGTCTCTAAATAAAATATTAAAAAAGATTGGAGATGTAGATCAGTGGTTAACACCCCTGCATTCAATCCCTGGAATAATAAAAAATAAAAAAGGTTTTAAACATCTTTTTGTTTTATCTTATTTAACCTCAAAACCATGCCCCAAAATATAAAAAATAAATAAAAAAAAAAAAAGGGCTGGGGATGTGGCTCAGTGATTAAGCACCCCTGGGTTCAATCCCTGGTACCAAAAAAAAAAAAACATGCCCATGATATAAGGTAACTGTATTATCTTTATTTTATTTTACATGCAAAGAAACTGAGTCACAGATAAGATAAATGCTTTAACCCAAGTTACAAAGCTAATAAATAAATTCATGATTAAGGTATTAGCATATAAACACACTCAATCATTTCTCTACCTATACAAAAAAATTGATATATATTATATAAATGTACATAAACTGCTGCCTTTATACAAAATATGTAAAACTATAAATACATGTTATATACTCACAAATTTTTATTTATATGCATGTGTGTATGTTTGTCAACTAAATAGAAAACATGTATATTTACATATGTAGACTATTTTAACGGCCAGGCCCTGTGGCTGCACGCACACAACCCTAGTCACTCAGTAAGCTGAAGCAGGAGGATTGCAAGATCAAGGCTAGCCTCAGTAATTTAGTGAGACCCTAGGCAATTGCAGGGGAAATTTTTATAAAGGGGAGGAGATAGAGCTCATTGGTAAAGCACGCCTGGGTTCAAACCCCAAATACCAAAACACAAAACAAGAATATATATTTTAAGAATTACCAATGGGGCCAGGCACGGTGGAACATCCCTGCAATCCCAGCAGCTTAGGAGGCTGAAGCTGGAGGATCTCAAGTTCAAACAGCAGCCTCAGCGACTTAGTGAGGCCCTAAGCAACAGAAAGACCCTGTCTCAAAATAAAAAATGAAAGGATCAAACCTTTCTGCTTTCTGATCAACATGTGAGCTGCTTCCCTCTGCCACACTCTGTGGGTGGGGATGGCTCGGTAGTTAAGCATCCCTGGGTTCCATCCCTGGTGCAAAAAAAAAAACAAAAAACAAAAAACTTGTGTGCACCTATAATCCCAACCACTCTGAAAGCTGAAGCACAAGAATCACAAGCTTGAGATCAGCCTCAGCAACTTAGCAGACCCTGTCCAAACTAAATATTAAAAAGGGCTAGTGGTAGAGTGCCCCTGAATCCAATTCCCTTCCCTGAGGAAGAAAAAAATAAAAAAGTAAATACACTAAAATATAAGTGACTATAATGAGTTATACATAAAACTTTGCTCCATTTTAGGTTTTCTTAAATATTGCCATATTTTCATCAATAGCATTATAATTTGAGTCAGATTCTACCCGACATGCTAACTCTTTCTGGCAAAAGACCACTTAGACCCCACCACAAAAGTAAACAAGGGTCCAAGTTGGGGCCAATTATAACAACTCATGTCCCCAAGGACATAAGAATTAGATTATCTAAGGAATGGGAAACCAGATCTTTTCCCCAAGATTTTAAAAACTAAAGCTAACAAAAAGGAACTCTTTTCCTCTCTGGTCTCACAGATGTATTTATAATGGAATCCTAAAGTATCCAGCGTTATCTATGTCCCCTGCTGAATAGATGAAGCTGTTCCATTATTTACAACAGGATGAAAACAACAAAAGAGATAAATAAGAACTAGGAGGAAAGAGAAAAGTCTGGGAAAGAAAACTTTCTGGTCAATATGAAACAACCATGTTGCAGTCTTAAATTAACACTAGCTTCACCCTGTGCTAATAAGATTTATTTTTAAGTTCTTGTTGAGTTCTGTCACTTATAAACATGCATTATTTTCATAATCAGAAAAAAGGCAGCTGGGTACACCTATAATCCCGGCAACTCAGGAGGCTCAGGCAGGAAGACCACAAGTTCGAGGCCAGCCTCAGCAACTTAGCAAGATCTTGTCTCAAAATAAAAAGTAAAAAGGACTAGGGATGTAACTCTGTGTTAAAGTATCCGTGAGTTCAAACAGCAGTACAAAAAAATGAATTATCATTTATAACTTTTTTAAATAATCTGTATGTAGCAGTGATGTATTACTAAAATACATACTCCAAGAGAAAAATATTAATAATTTAACAACCAATAAAAACATGCCAACAATATAATGAATTTTCTAAATTCCTTAATGCCCTTATGCAAATAAAATAAAAACCAGTAAATCATTTATTTCACTAGAACAAAACAGAATTAGAAGAACAATTCTCCTGTTACTTCACAAAATAACCTGATTATACAGGGATTTTTCACAGCATTTTTTTGTTCTATTTTGCTCCTCCTATGTATCTTCAGAATAGCATAGATTGGATGAAGCTACTTTAGGAAACCTAAAGGACTCAGCCCCTAAAATATTATACTTTAACTTTGAAGAGCTGTCAAATAGTCTCAGGTGCATTCATGTAATTTGGCAAGTTGACAAAGGTTTCCTTCAACAGATATACAGCAGATTAAGTAACAGAAAGTGGAATAAAACCTAATTATAAAGTGACTATTTTTCACTTTAAAATACTACCTTAGGTCACCTGATACCAAATTTCAATGAGTTGCTAGCAGTATAGAACATATTTGTTTCACAGAAAAAAAGAAGTAAAATAAAGAAAGAGCCCCCAGCTACAGCTATCACAACCCTTTGCAATGTTATTTCTTTACCTGTGTAACAGCTCAAATTACTGAAAATCTGAGATTGGTTAATAAGCATTAAATTAAATAATTAAATAGCACAAAGAACTAAGCCAACTTGTCAGATTAAAACAAAAAACAGTAAAAAAAAAAAAAAAAAAAACCCTCCATTTATATCTATTGGGTTAGGTTTTCAAGGAGTTTTGTTTTGTTTTGCTCAGGTGATCAAACTCTTGCCTCAATTACTACTTCCAGACCTTCTATAACCATGGGTGGATAAAACTTTATATCATAAAGCTCTAACCACGATACTCTTCTGTTCCTTGGGATGGGGCGGGGTGGGAAACCCAAGTCCTGAATCCACATTGAACATTCTAAATAAAACCTAAAACTTCTGAGCTAAACAGTCTAGTACTTTCACAATATTACCCTAATGAGCCTATCCATCTTTTCTTCACACCACTCCTCTCCTTTAGGTTTAGGAAGATGAGTTAGATAGTTTGGTAATAAACATCCTTAAAATTTCATGGATTAAAACAAATAAGATTTATTTTTTGCTGATGACATATGTCTGCTATGGGTTGGATGAATGTCCCCAAAGTTCCATGTATTAAAAAGGCTTAGTCCCCAGAATGGTGCTATTGAGAGCTTCCGTGAACTTTCAGGCCGTGGGGCTTAGTGGTAGGTCCTTAGGTCACTGGGAGCATGTTCTTGAAGGAAACTGTGACCCCTTAGCTCCTCCCTGTGTCTCTCTGCTTCCTGGCTCATGAGGTGAGCACTTTGTTCCACCATGTATCCCAGCCATGATGCACTGACCTTGCCAGAGGCCTAGAGAAAGGGGACACTCAATCTTGCACTGGAACCTCCAGAGCTGTGAGCCAAATAAATAAACTTACTTTCTTATACATTAGTTATTTCATTATAGTAATGCAAAGCTCACTAATATATATGAGTCCACTGTGGGGTGGCTGGAGGCTCTATTCTTGCTCTACAATGTCTTCAATTTAAGAAGCAACTAATCAGCACATTTTTCTTCTATGAACAGCCAGGGTAAACATTTTCAGCTTTGTGGGACATATGCTTCCTGTCACAATTATTTAACTTTGCTGTTATAATGCAAAAGCAGCCATAGACAATACATAAATGAAGTGTGTGTGTGTGTGTGTGTGTGTGTGTGTGTGTGTGTGTTTTACTGGGTATTAAACTCAGGGATGTTTTCCCACTGAGCCACATCCCAAACCCTTTATATTTTATTTTGAGGCAGGGTCTCACTAAATTGCTGAAGCTGGCCTCAAACGTTCAATCCTCCTGCCTCAGCCTCTTAAGGCACTGGGATTATAGATAGGCATGTGGTACTGTGCCCAGAAAGTGTAAGAACTCTTATAATCACTATCTGAAAGTAACACATGCCAATTCAGCTCACATATCATTAGCCAAAGTGTCTCACATAACCATATCTGCCTTCCAAGGGGAAAGTACACGCATTTATCACATGTGCCTGGAAGGAGAAAGAAATCTGAGTGGATAACCCTAACATCACAAAGTATATCTTCTTGATAATAAGTAAGTATATTATTTCCTCCCATTTCTCCTTTCTCTCCAAGTCTAAATCCTAGCCCAACCCTCAAGACTCAGTTCAAATATCACAGTCTCCAAAGTCTCTGCCTCTCATCAGCTCCCAAAGCACTCTTATCTAACTTTTTTTTAACATTTTTCAGTTTTTTATTTAATTGTGAGACTAGAATTGGTCCTCCTGCTCTAACTTTTCTTATTTCATGTTTTCTTATATAATGTTTCCTAACATTAATAAGTTCAACCTACTTGGGTCAGACAGAGTATCATTTATCTTTGCATATTCCATAGGACTTAGTACTATGACTTAAGATGGTGTCCAATTAATACAGGTTGGATGAATTAAAGTACTACTGGTTTCTCTGTTTTATCTGGGGCAGACTACTGGTTTCTCTGTTTTATCTGGGGGAGACAGAGATAGAGAGAGAGAGAGAGAGAGAAAGTTCGAAGAGGCTTATAAAGACACACAATATAACACTAAATAAAATTTAAAATTCAAGATCAATATAGATACAACCTAAGACAAGTCAAATTTGAAGATGATGTAACTTCATGATGCATATCAAGAAATCAAATATCATTTTTGAAAGTGAACCACAATTTAGTTTTATGTATTTTTAACAGCCAAACTGAATAAGAAAGCAGATTCCATCTTATCAATCACAGAATCAGTAAGATAAACAGTCTAATAAGAGACACATGAAATTAAATATGGCCACCTGAAGTTGAATGTTGGATTTTTTTAAATGAGTAAAACACTTAACAATACAAAAGGAAACAAGAAATGCTTTATTAACAATGAAACCAAACACAGAAGACATAAAAAAATAATAATAATCAGTAAATAAATATTTACAGGTATATCATTTCCTGTACACCAACTTGGATGCCAGAAGGAATACAAAGACACTATATAGCAGTTTGTGAGCTAGTAGTTAAAAAAACAAGACATATATGCATGAAACAAGAGCAAGTACTAAAAATACATCATAATTCAAACATTTATTAAGCACTTAAAATCCAGATACTATGTTCTATTCTGAGGACAAAAAAATATATAAAATATTATCCCTGTTTTCAAGAAACTCACAAACTATCAGAGGTAACTGATGCAAACAACTGTAATAAAATACAATTAAAATCATGATAAAGATTTTCATAAAGTACTATGGAAACTAGGATTAAGAAAACAAATAATTGTTCTGCTTCTAAGAAGAGATCAAGGATGGTTTCATTGGAAAAATTATCTAAACAGTAAACAACCTGACTATGAAGAGCCTATAAGGTAGGGAAAAAGAACCAGAAAAGGTTTGATATGGATTTTTTATAATTGTAGTATGGCAAATGAACTGACTGGTAGACTGTGTATGCCACATGGCAGGCACTGTTATCAGTCTTGTTTGCTGAAACACGGAGTGCTGAACAGAGCATTTCACGTGTAATAAGTTTTGCTAAGCATATACTTGTTGGAAAAAAATTGAAAATAATAAAGCAGAAACATCAAAACAGAGGCTATCTTTAATGAATAATGAGAGTGAAAAATTAGGGCAATGACAGAGGGAACTGGAGATGACATCAACACCGAGATAAGTCTTTTTATTTATATGCTAAATTGTCTAGCTTATAAACTAGGAATTTGGGAGAAACAGCTATAGATTATGTTAGGTCGGTGGCAGCGACTTGGTGGCGACTTAGTGGCAACTTAAAACAAAGCAGCCCGTGCTGCTTTGAACATCAATCAGATGCCGGCGGAAACGCCTGTCAATCAGCCAGATCTCCTGACTAACGCCTGTCAATCAGCAGGACCCCCTGGCCAATCCTGGAGTTCAGCCAACTCCCCTGACCAACTCCAAGGGGGCAAGGGACCCTAGAGACACCTTTTCCTGTCCCAAGCTCTTCCCTTCCTGCTGTAAGCCCCATAAAAGTCCAGTCCGGTGGAGCTCCCACGCGGTTTCTCCTCAGACCCTTCCCCTCTCCCCTCTGTGGGTCTGATCGAGTTCCGCCCGGGAGTGATATCTCAATAAAGCCTGTTCAGCGGCCCTTTTAAATCTGCCTCCTTTCTTGCTGCCTGCCCAGCCTGATCTGACATCTTGGTGCCGAAAAGGGAAGCAATCTTGTCACACACACACAAAAAAAAAAAACTCACTATGAACTGTAGATCGAAACCATAGAACATGAAATGAATCACATGTTATTAGAAAGTGAGTCTCTCAACTAGTACTGACTATGAATTCAAATCGGAAAATCTTTTTAAATGACCTCAATATTTGGGGTTTTCCTCTCCTTTTCTCTTCCTCCCTACCCCCACTCCCGCCATCAAAAGATAAATCATTAAAAAGAGTTTAGAATATTATAAAATTTTTTGCAGTGTTGGGGACAAACCTAGGCCCTTATGCATGCAAGGCAGGCACTCTACCACTCATTGCTTTACATCTCCAATAATTCTATACACAGGGTATACTTCAAGAAGGGTCTAGTTAAGACCAGAAAGAGCCACGCACAGTGGCACACACCTATAATCCCAGCAACTCAGGAGGCTGTGGCAAGAAGGTCGCAAGTTCAAGACCAACCTCAGCAACTAGCAAAGCCCTAAGCAACTTAGAGAGACTCTGTCTCAAAATAAAAAATGGAATGAGCTGGGGATGTGGCTCAGTGGCTAAGCACCTCTGAATTCAATCTCCAATATCAAAAAGAAAAAAAAAATACAAAACAAGAAAGAGCTTACTGGTGTAATTTCTGAGACATGGCACATTACACAGTCAACAGACTAAATGAAAGACCCATCAGGCATCTGAGAACTTTCTTATGAGAACATAAGAAAGACCTGAGTACACGACAATTTTAATACCTACTATTCCTGTTTTTACTAGTCAAGCATGACTTCAATTAAATAATTTATTAAAGAACACTCATAGTGCTCTTATCTTATATAACATAAGGATTTTGATATAGCACAAAGACTCCTAGGTTCAAATCCTAGTTCCTTTGCCTAGACATGACCTTGATCTCCATATAATTTAACCTCTCTGATCTGTTCCCTTATCTGCCTCACAGGGTTGTTGCATTCAATGAGTAAATGAGTAAAACTGCATACAATAAGGTCTTGCACAAAGTAAGTACTCAATAGAGGTTAATTATCAGTATTATTAAAAATGCCTTAGTGCAAACATAGGTGTGAGTCTGAAACCTACTCATTTAGCCAGTACATGAGTTCAGCAAACTACACAGCATCAACATTTCAACTAGCAACATTCTAGAACTGGGGAGTCTTAATAGCATATGTCCTTCAAGAATATCAAGAATCTCCCATATTCCTAGTGCTATCACTGGCAGAACCCAGGGCAAGTTATTATCCCCTCTTTGCTTTTGTTTTCTCCTTAGATCCTCATGTTAGCTTCTTTTCCAGGATTCTGGAATGAGTCACAACCTCCCCCACTGAATTCTTGATATAGGTTCTTTCATGGGCTGTGCCTGGCTGATTCTGGGTGTGGTGCCATGTTTGGCACTATCTCTTCTGAGACTGCTGATATGGTAGTATTCAGTTGTATTTAGGCTGTTTGCCCTGTAATTTTCCACTGTTTCTTTATTAGAATGAGCGAAAGCATAAGCCATACTACATGTTCTACACTCAGCATGATCAAGCCCCCTAATAGGAACTAAGACTTTTGTCAACTCTCTTCTAACAAGCAGTATTGATAGGTCCTACCCTAATCATGGAAAACCTATTCAACTATAACATTGTAAAAGTATTATTTTTCACTGGAGACTTCTAATTCAAATATACTGTCATCATAATGACCTGAAAATAAAAATAGATTTTTTAATTCAAATATGTATATTTGACACTTCACACCTGCTTCGCACCTTCTATACCAATATGTGACTTTGGGCAAATTACTTAATTTCTCTGAACCTCAGCTTCCTCAGTTATAAATAATAAATACTAGTATTTATTATCATGAAATTATTATGATTAAATGAGTGTTATGGGGTTTTCTTCTCCTTTTCTTCTTCCTCCCTACCCCCACCCCCGCCATCAAAAGATAAATCATTGAGAAGAGTATTATATGATATATATATAATACAACTATCTTTTTATATATATATATATATATATATATATATATATATATATATATTAGCTTCTTTCTTTCTACCCTTCCTCTCCCTACTTCATCTCCACCCCAGGGAATACCTGGTGAAGATGAGGAGAGAGACTAGGACAGAATAGGTTGGTTTGTTGGCACATAGCTTAGAGACAATGGGGTTCTTGATAACTCTTCAGTTGAATACATAACAATATCAGTTTCCTACTTCTTTGTGGTTTTTGTTTTATTTTGGGTTGGTTTTGTTGTTTGTTTGTTTGTTTTTGGTACTGGAGATTGAACTCAGGGGCACTTAACCACTGAGCCATATCCTCAGCCCTTTTTTGTATTTTATTTAGAGACAGGGTCTCACTGAATTGCTTAGGGCTTCACTAAATTGCTGAGGCTGGCTTTGAACTCGAGATCCTCCTGCCTCAGCCTCCCAATCCCCTGGGATTATAGGCATGTGTAACCATGCCCCAGTAGTTTCCTACTTCTTGATTTCAGCTGTACTTCCCAAGTTTCTAAAAGGGGGTGCAATTACATGAATATGTTTGTATCATGATCAATGTTAACATCAGAAATAAAACACCAGTTCATCTTCTGACTCAGAAGGCAAAATATTCTATATTTTAGTAAGAATGTTAAAAGAAAATTAGAACTACACCTGATGACACCAAACCTAATTTTCTCTCAAATAAAAAAAGCTTGATAGCAGCTGGGTTGTGGCTCAGCGGTAGAGTGCTCATCTACTACACTGGGTTCGATCCTTAGCACCACATAAAAATAAATAAATAAAAAATATAAAGGTACAACTAAAAAAAATTGTTTAAAAAAAAGCGTGGGGCTGGGGATGTGGCTCCAGCGGTAGCGCGCTCGCCTGGCATGCGTACGGCCTGGGTTCGATCCTCAGCACCACATACAAAAGAAAAAAAAGATGTTATGTCCGCCAAAAACTAAAAAATAAATATTAAAAAATTCTCTCTCTCTCTCTCTCTAAAAAAAAGTGTGACATACAGAGGGAGAAATGTGTATATTTAAAATAAACATGGCAAAAATGCTAATAATTAATTACTGAATCTAGGCAGCTTTCCATTTTTTTATTTCCATTTTTCTATGAGTTAGAAATTTTAATTTTAGGACTGAGTTGTATCTCAGTGGTAGAGCACTTGTGAGGCACACTAGCATTTATTTATTTATAAATACTAGTTTTTCTGTTTTATAACTGAGGAAGCTGAGGTTCAAAGAAGTTAAGTAGCACGTGTGAGGCCCTGGGTTCAATCCTCAGCACCACGTAAAAATAAATAAATAAATGTATTGTGTCCACCTACAGCTAATAAAATTTTTATAAAAGAAATTTTAAATTTTACAAAATGGGGCAACAGAGAACAGAGGAACAGAACTTGACAGATTTATACACTAATACTCCCAGAGGTGAGAAAAATAAACAATTTACTGGTTACCCATCCAGTTAATAAAAACAAAAATCCCCTGATTTTCTTCCCTCCCCTCATAAACTTTATCAAGTCTCCTACCAATCTACCTAGATGTCTGCCACACACAGAGGGATAATATAGGGCCATTAGGAAAAGGAATTCACATATGGCAGCTGTAAATCCTTCTGCTCTCCAATACTGTTTGAATGGACAGCTCTGCTGAGGGTATCCCAGCTTCCAGCATAAAAGCACCTCCACTCTTAAGAAAATAGCAGAAACCCTGACTGAGAAAAATCTTTTAAATTTTTTCAAATCCAAAAAGGAAAATGCTGAACGCAACCACATAAACTAAGGAAAATAAAACAGTAAGGCAGAAAGCAGGAAGTGGGGAGTTTCTATACCTAAGTGGCAGAGAGGATTTTTTTTCCACCTGAATAAAAATGGAAAAGGAATCTGTGTTTCATATTACATCAATATTTCAACTGCAGAAGGACCTAATCACCCTGTTCCTTATAGAAAATAAACTTAAAGTAATATAAAGATAAGGACTTGTTTAAAAGCTCAATAATTCCCTAGTTTCCAGAACCTAAAGCAGTCCTCAAAAACTAAGATGAATGCTAACTATAATAAACAAACTATAAATGAAATATCTCATTTATTAAGTATAAATGAATCAACACAAAAATAGTCCATTTTAAATTAAAATTTATCAGTTGAAAGCAAAATAAAAACTCTAGAAAAATTAAAGTAGGGATTACTATTAGCACTATCAAATCACTAGGAATATACACCATCACTATGACCTCTCTAGATAGTTTTTAACAAGCCACTTAACTATGTTTATGCTAAAACTGAAAATAATATTAACCAAACTTTCTGAACTGGAATAGGCCTATTGAAAATAAATTTAAAATCAAGGACTACATAAATGGTCATTAACAAACAATAATGATACAAGATAATGATACAGCCGGAATGGAGTCAACTCCCAAAGGATAGATATCTTCACTATCTGGTGGAAAAGCAACCTCTGACGATGGTGATTCTTTTAATTCTTTGGATATAGTGTAAATCTGAATGCAAATTCTGAAACCCAGGCTTACCACAATAAAACATCAAAGGCAGTAAACATACAAAAAAAAACTAACATGAGATGTAATTCAGCACAATGTAATTTTTTGCCTGTAATCTTGAGTTCACTGAAATTGAGATTCCAAATAACTTCCCATAATCCAAGCTTTAGCAATTCAATGCAGACACTGCTAAATTATAACTACCCGCAAAGGCCTGGAGTTAACCAAATTTGCTCAACCAGATTCTGTTGCATAACCACAGAAGAAAGGGCCCCTCTCTAAAAATATTTTCTCTGCTATTTTCCAAAGAATTTTCTCAGAGACTCTCTCAGTTAAATACTTCTGAGAGTACTTGCATGTACACTGAATAAAGACTAATAGCCATTTTCACATATCTTACAAGTCAGATTTAATCATTAATAACAGCAGAGTGAAAAAAATCTTGGTCCAAATCCTAGCTCTACCACTTAAAGGGAAAGTTACCTAACCAATCTGATGTAAAATAGTGACAGTGACAACTAAGCCTAAAGATAAAGATTAGCTGTTATAACTGAACTGGTCTTCAACTTATTTTAAAGATTAAGTAAAATAACATGCCCACCTAATAAAACACATGACACAAAGTGGCAATAGCCTCCAAATGTAGTTTCCTTGTCCTTATCTAGTTTTTCTTCTTGTTCCAATCTTGTCCCCCCTCCCTTTTTTTTTTTTTTTTTTTTTTTTTTTTTTGTAGTTGTAGATGGACAGCATGCCTTTATTTTGTGTTTTTCTCTTTTTTTTTTTTTTTATGCAGTGCTAAGGATCAAACCCAGTGCCTCACACACCCCACTGACCTACTGCCCCAGCCCCTTCTTCCCTTTTGTTTTTTGAATTTTACCCTCCCTACCAAAAACCTAAAGTATCTGTTTCAAGTTATACTGAGACACAACAAAATAAGGAAAATATTACACGTAATGTTTACTATGAGTGAGACACTAAGTCAAGCGCTTTATAAAATTTTGAACAGTCCTTATGACTTTCATAAGGTGGTTGTATTACTCCAACTAACTGTCAAAGAAAGTGAAGCTAGGGGATTGGATAATCTGCCCAAAGTCACTGATGATCAGAATCAATATTACAATTTGCCCTGCCATGTATCTCTCTCCAATCACGATCCCATTCCTTCCCTCCCAGGAAACCCTTACCCTGAGTTTTCTAGTAATCATTTTCTCGTTCTTCTTTATATTTTAACACATATAATGAGCATCCATCAACAATATAGTTAGTTTTGCCTTTTATTGAATATTATACAAAGGGAATTGCAGAACTATGTTCTCTCATTTGGGCGTTTTACAACTGAGCCACATCTGTGGCCCTTTTTAATTTTTATTCTGAGACAGGGTCTCACTAAATTGCTGGGGCTGGCCTCAAACTTGTAATCCTCCTGCCTCTGCCTCACAAGTCACTGGAATTACAGACAAGTGCCACTAGTAGTGCCTGGCCATCTCTTTTAATACTATAAAAACTAGGCATTCAATCCCAGTTCTGTGGTTTATCTGTGGATTTAACCATTCTCCCAGCTGTATATATTATACCTCATAAACATAACACAATTTATTTATCAATCTTATTGTTTTGGATATCACACATTGGCCTGATGAACATTTCCTTTACAAGTAACCTTATATAAATGCACAAGAATTTCTTTAGGACAGTGATCTTCAAATAGACACAAACCTATACAAAGGTACATAAAGACTATACAAAGACTTTCAAACGTTAAGTGAGCCATATATATAGTCTTTCAAGAATTCAATTCCAGACTCACATCTTCCATATGTATTCTTTTTCTTTCCTAAAACTGATATGCTTAAAAAACAAGCTGCATTCAAAATAGACTAAATTAATCAAGCAAGGTATCACCCCGTCCTTACCTAACTAAACCTTACTATTTCTGGTGTTAGTTCTAAATAAAAAGCTCTCAGAAGGATAGAAATGCTTAGTCTCATCCAGGCACAGTGGCACATGCCAGAAATTCTAGCTACTCAAGAGGCTGAGATAGCAGGATCACAAGGTCAAGGCCAATCTGGGCAACAAAGTAAAACCTCGTCTCAAAATAAAATAAAACTGCTGGGGCTGAAGCTGAGTATTAGGCTTCTCACTTAGCATGCATGAGGCCCTGGATTCAATTCCCAGTGCTTGGGGGAAAAAATCAGTTTTAAGGAGAAGGAAGGGTTGTAAATAATGTGAAAAATTCTGTAACAGAAGTATAAATGGTATGTTCTTTTAAAACAAGGAAAATAACCTCTTGAACTTCTGGAGAATTGGGGGGGGAAAGACATTACATTTGAAGTGGCCTTTGAAGACTAGGTGGAAGTCAGGTTGAAAACAATAGAAAGCACACTTCTGGCAAACAGGTGAATGAGACAAATGTAAGAGGAAGTCACTGGATAGAGGTAACTGGGTAGAACAAATCAACTTGAAGAGATCCTTTTGTCTCTGTGAAGGTATAAACTTGAACTAGAAAGAGAATAGCACACAAGAAAAGAGGATACCAGAATAATTTGTATCCAGAGTAACAAGTATGACATGGGCAAAAAGTGGTAGATAATATGCAGAGAAATATTAATAAAAATAGAAGAAAAGGGAATCCTGAGAAAACTAAAACTCAGCCCCAATCTTTCCTCTGGAGCTATGGTACACCAGAAGGAGCTATTCTGAATTTCATTCCAAGAGGGAGGTGTCTTCTGGTTAAACAAAGTTCCTTGGTACCAGGAGATGAGAGAGAAATACACGTTTATGAACAACTAATTGCTCTCCTGCTGATCACTGACATGTTACTCAGTACATCATACAGAGAAATCCAGTTACGGCTACATAAGGTTGCCCTTATTGGAAGCAGCTCAATTTTGATGAAACAGACAATCTGCCAATTGACTTTTTTTATATAGTTCATAGGCCAAATCTGGCCTTTTGTCATTTTTTACAAATAAACTTTTATTGAAATTTTGGAACATAAGCACACTTACGTATGACATATGTCCAATTCTCCCTACAATTACATGACTAATTATTTTGACAGAGACCATATGCCACATGAAGCACAAAGTATTTATTATCTGACTCTTCAAAGAAAAGTTTGCTGATCCCAGACCAATTGACTTTTTTTTTCTATTTCATTTTACAATTTACTAACTCTTCCAGTATTTCAAAGGGATACACAGTTTCAATGATCTAAGATGAAAGCAACATCATCCAACAGAAAATGGACTTAGAACATACTGAACAAATACATTGATTGAATCAGTCCACTGGTATAGTTTTTCAGCCTATTGATATAGTTTCTCATTCTACTCGTATAGTTTGTCAGCCTAGTGGTAATTAGTGATGTCAGTCTTCCAACCAGGTAATTTTATAATTCACAGGAGAAACCTAAGTATCCTTAAAGTGGAAGAGAAAGATGCCCTTGCTTTTTCTGGTCACACTATCTCATACTGGTATTTGTTATGGCACAAGAGAAGCAGCAGACTAGAAAGATTCCAAGTAGCTAGAAGCAGGCAACTCCAAAGAAAATTCCTGCAACAACTCCAATTTCTGACTCTATAATAGTCATCACCTGTATAAAACAACCTTCATTGTTGACTTTATCTGCATCTTTTTGTGGAGAACATCTTCAAGTTTATAGTAACTCTTGGGAAACCCTGTTTCTTATGTAATATTTAGTATCTTTCCAATCACTATATGGGTGATACCGCAACAATGCAACATACTTTGGATCTTGTCTACTACTTGAGTTTTGATTTGAAGCTCGTATGTGAAACCTTAAACATACATAGCATGACTCTCAAACTGGCAGTGACATGTTTATATGACTTATCTTGGCTCAGTATCAACTGCTTTGGAATGACAACTGCCTAGCTTCGTGTGATCAGCTCACCAGAGCTCACAAAATAAATGTCATGTAACCCTTACTTTAAAGACAAACATCTTAAATGTAATCTTAAAGTGTGGTAAATATCACCCAGGTATCTTGGGGAGATGTGAAGCATCAAAGAGAAAAAATGTTTTACTAGTATAAAATCCACTTAATAGAACATTTTAATCAGTTCCTACCTCTTTATAAATTCATATTTCCTCTGTTAACTTCCTGGAGAAGGTACTGATAGATTTGGCTTAACCAAATCAGATGAAAAAAATTCAGTAATTTATTTAATAAATGAGCAAACAAACAATAAGCAGCTACTATGACTCATTTACTATATGTAGTAAGTGCTAGAAACAAGGAATTCATAGCCTGCTCAGTAAACAAATATGAACAGTACACATTATGAGAAAATTCTAGGACAGAAATACAAGAGTGTAAAATATAAATAGAAAGGAAATTTACAGGGAAGTTCTAATGGGAAGAAACATTAAAGAGACATTAAACATTAAAGAGACACCATCTCATCTAGACCTTGAACAATGCTAGGAATTTGTTCATTAAAGGTAAAAGAAGGAGAGAGATGAAATTCAAAGCAAGTACAAGAGTACAGCAAAGACAAAGCAGGCAAGTACAAAAACAAATGATATTCTAGGAATATGATTAGTCCAGGGTAGCTACATCAGTGACTAGAAAGGAGAGGGATCTTTGGTACACGATTTTATATAAATTCAGAGGTACTTCTGAAATGCAGCCAGATTTCAGAGCACTGGACTACTGAGATTGGGAGATGGGACTGAAGGGGTTGGGGGAAGAGGAGAGCCAGATATCTGTAAGAAGACCTCAAAAGTCAGGCTGGGCTTCTAACAGGTCATCCCAAAACTATTACAAAATTTCTGTAAAAACATAATTTTGGTGAAAGGAACTGCCCATTTTATCACGTTCAGATTCTGGTTTTCCAGAAAAGATGAAGTTTTAAACAGGGAATGACCTAAAAATTGTCCTGCCTTATGGCAGGCAGCATAATGGTCCCCCAAAGAAGCTCACATCTTAATCATCAGAACTTATGAATATATCAGGTTACATAACAAAGTGGAATTAAAGCTGCAGATGGAATTAAAGTTGCTAATCAGCTGTGAGACACAGCAATTATCCTGGATTATCCAAGGGATATCATGTAATCACAAGGGCTTTTAAAAGTGGAAAGGAAAGACCAAAAAAAGACTCAGAAAGAGAGATGTGAGGATAGAAGTAGGGTCACAGAGAGCCTTGTGGGCCATCTTTGAAGTTGGAAGAAGGGGGCCATAAGCTGGGGAATGTATATGGCCCACCCCGAGCTAGAAAAAGCAAGGAAATGGATTCTCTATTGGACTCTCCAGAAAGGAGCATAGCGCTGCTGACAACTTAATTTTAGCCCACTGAGACACCTGTCACACTTCTGAATCACAGAACTAGAAAATAATAATTGTGTGCTATTTTAAAACAATAAGTTTGCAGTAATTTGTTAAGGCAGCCTTAGACAATTAGTGTACTTCCTTACATAAAAATAATTTTGAGCCGGGCATGGTGGCACACACCCATAACCCCAGTGGCCCGAGAGACTGAGGCAGGAGGATCACGAGTACAAAACCAGCCTCAGCAAAAGCAAGGCACTAAGCAACTCAGTGAGACCCTATCTCTAAATAAAATACAAAATAGGGCTGGGGATGTGGCTCAGTGGTCAAGCGCCCCCGAGTTCAATCCCTGGTACCAAAAATAATAATAATTTTTTATTTCACTATCACAGGCCCAGCTCAAAAAGTACCTCTACTTCAAAAAATTAACTGCTATTTTATCTATTCTACCTTAAAAATGGACATGCTTATGTGTCATAATTTGATATTTATATAACCCTCGTCCCCCCTGGACAATGTGCTCTTCATGAACCATATTTTATTCATCTTTATATCCTAAACATATATCAGGCACTATATAATTCTTTCAAAAAGTAAGAAGTAAATCTCTCTCTTCACCTCTACTTTCATGATTCTATCTTCCACTCCTTGGTGCCGAGGGGCTTGCTAAGCATCCTGATCAAAACAAACAAACAACAAAAAACAATACAACCATCTTCATATCCAATAAATCACACACATAGGCTCTCTCTTCTACCTGGCACAACCTATCTGTCATTCCATACATCCAAGTAGTCTAGGTTTGGAGGAAGAGATCTCCCAATGCCCCTACTCATCTCCATTGCCAAAGGAAACTACTAGATCAACCTCCAACCAGACAAGTTTACTTAGACCACAGGACAGCACCCATGAAAGAAGAGGAGACAACTTATCAAAAAGAACAAGATTTTACTACAAAGTAAACTTCCCAAAAGGGCAGTTAATGCTATCCACATATACCTCAGGTTAAAGTACTTCAAAGGAGGGAAGGCCCAGAGTAAATTAAACTTCTGAGAGGACTTATAAGTGAGGAAGGGGGCTTTTGATAAAAGGAATAGAGGAATCAAAGAGAGCCTCTCCTGGAAATCCCAATACAGGGATCATCATGCTGAAGCCAGTGGGCACCAATGACCACTACCCACCATTTCCTTTGGTTCATCCTTTCCAATATTAACCTAGCAGCATTAGCTGATTCCTCTTCCTCAGCAAAGACGCTTTTCCAAAGAGAAAAGAAAGAGCTATTTACAACATATCCCTCAGTCTCTTGCTATATCTCTGCCTGCTTGTCATTTTTTTAAGTATCTTTTTCTCCGATCCTCTCAGAAAAGGACAGTAATCCAGGTAGAGAATAATTTCCCACTATTTTTTAAGTTCAATATGAGCAAAGAGATTACAGAAAGATTAGAAAAGATCTCTAGTAGAAGAATGCAAAACTAGAATAAAGATGAAATGGTCTAGAATTTGAATCTTTCATAAGAGAGGAATGACAAAGTTGGAAATGGATTAGAGGGAAAAGACTAAGTAAAAGACACATATTAAGGGTTTCCTCAAGAAACCACACCAACATAGCATCACTAGAAAAAAACAATCACAAACTCAAAGCCATACAACACAGTCAAAACAATATACTCTGAAAACAGCCAAAGTTAAGGGGAAAAGGCACCAGATTTGGGTTACAGAGCCTAGCTTCAATCCAAACTCCCCAACTAACTAAACTTGGCAATCTTAAGCAATTTACTTCAACTCTCTGGGCCTAAGTTTACTCTTAAAGTAAATGCAGAGTTTGAAATAAGCTTCAAGGATATTCCCCTCTAACCCCAGCTCTCAAGATGGTGTTCTTAAAACTATACTCTTGCAGGGCACAGTGGCTCAGATAGGAGGTTCAAAATAAATTAAATGGGTTGGGGATGTAGTTCAGTGGCAGAGTACCTCTGAGTTCAATCCCCGGTAATAAACAAGAAATATATATATTCCCTAACCTTTAATTATCTATAAATAAGGCCATCAAGCAGATACACCCATCATCTCCCTAAACATTTCTATAATTAGGCTGGGGTTGTGAGTCAGTGGTAGAGCACTTGCCTAGCACGTGTGAGGCACTGGGTTCGATTCTCAGCACCACATATAAATAAATGAATAAAATAAAGGTCCATCAAAATCTAAAATAAAAATAAAATAAATTTTTAAAAAAAAATCTATAATCTAGAAAAATTAACTCAGACTCAGTACATGGAGATAAGTGATTTGAAAATTCCCATAATGAAAATTTTATTACCTAGAAAACTGCAAAATGCCTAGGCGTGGTAGCACAAGCCTAAGAAGATCGCAAGTTCAAAGTCAGCTTCAGCAATTTAGCAAGGCCCTAAGCAACTTAGTGAGAACCTGTCTCAAAAATAAAAAGGGCTGGGGATGTTGCTCAATGGTTAAGTACCCCTAGGAATAAATTTTAATACATCCCATGTAAAGAAAAGGAAAAAAACATGCTTAAATAATGTTACTTCTACATTAGCTTATAAGAATCAATTTTCCCACTTAAATATTCAGTTAATCTCAAACTAAATAGTAATTTTACTGAATCACAAGCTAAATCAAATGTTGAATCAAAGAATAAATTTACCAGAAATTAAATCTAAAATTTCCGGGTTTTGTTGTTGTTGTTGTTGTTGTTTTGTACCAGGGATTGAACCCAAGGGCATTTAACCACTGAACCACATCCCTGGGCCTTTTTTGTATTTTATTTAGAGACAGGGTCTCGCTGAGTTGCTAAGTGCCTTGCCAAGTTGCTGAGGCTGGCTTTGAACTCGAAAATTGTCCTGCCTAAGCCTCCTAAATCACAGGGATTACAGGCATATGCTACCACCCCCAGATACAATTTGCCAAATTTGCTGGACACAATGGCACACACCAGAATTCAGGAGGCTGCGGCAAGAGGATTGCAAGTTCAAGGCCAGTGTCAGCAACTTGGGGAGACCCTAAGCAATTTTGTGAGACTCTGTCTCAAAATTTTAAAAAAATAAAATAAAAAGGGTTGGGGCATATGGCTCAGTGATAAAGTACCTCTGGGCTAAGTCCCCAATACCCTTCCCCCAAATAAATAAATAAAATAGAATGGGGATGTAGCTCAGTGGTACAGCACCTCTGGGTTCAACCCCAGTACCAAAAATAAAACAAACTATAATTTTTCTAGAAATATTAACTGGATCAAAATATTTATCAAAATAACGTTTCATTAAATTCACATTCTAGATTAAATGACTCTCCCTTCACATACCTATTATCCAGCTAAAATATTATCAGCATATGAAAAATTTTGTTTTATTTCTGCGCCCACTCAGAAATACTCAGAAAAAAAAATACTCACAAAAAAGGATGATATGACTAATTTCACTTCCTATATTCTTAATATTTTAAGAATAATTGTTTTCCTTGAAAATAAAAACATCTGACATTATAGAAAATTTACTTAAATGTGACTTTTCAATTTAAGAATTAGAGTCTGCCAGATGGGGTGACACACACACACCTATAATCCCAGCAACCCTCAAGGCTGTGGTAGGAGGATCATTAAGTTCAAGGCCAACCTCAACACCCTGTCTCAAAATGTAAAACAGAAAGGGATGAGGAAGTAGCTCAGTGGTAAGAGAACCCTTGGGTTCAATCTCAAGCACCAAACGAAAGAAAAGACAAAACTTAAGAGTATACTGCGAAAGATATTCCTGATAAAGCATGCTCTCCTAATTTTGTCTTTATATTCTTTGAGACAAACAGTAGTTTACATAGACTATTTTAAAGAAGTGTTTACAAACTGATCTAGTAAATGAAAATGAACACCTATAGGGATAATAAATTCAACCATTTAACACTTACCAATTGGAAAAGACAAACATAAAAGATGAGAACTCATTTATGTAACTCTATAAAGAAAAAGAATTATATTTAATTTTTACAATCTGTGTGTGAAAACTGAACCCAAGGGCCTCCTTCATGCTGGGCAAACACGCTATCACTAAGCCACATCCCCAACTCTTAATTTTTACAATTTTTAGCCTGAGTTTATTACAAACTAATATATACTTTATCCAAATTCAAGTTGTAAAAAAGTAGAGTGTAAAATTTAAATACATTTAGAAAAAGTTATCCCCGATCTGTAACATGTTAGCAACACGCTAAATATTATAGTCACTAGTCAAATACATGCATCATTTGCAGAGCCAAACTACTAAAAGCCACATTTATGAAACCAAGTAGGTTTTTTTCTTAGAGGAAAAAAAAAAAGTATATGTAAAGTGATTTGCATAGCTTAGATGTTTTTTCACTTTGCCATTTTCAAATGTTTAGATCCGTGGGTTCCCTGAATTCAGGGGTGCTGTACCAGTGAGCTTCATCCCCAGTCCTTTTTATTTTAATTTTGAGAATTTCAGAATTTTCAAGGTTTCACCAAGTTGCTACAGTCTAGCTAAGTTACTGAGGCTAGTCTCAATTTGGCGATTCTCCTGACATAGCCTCTTGGGTCATTGGGATTACAGGAGTATGTGACCACATATCATATATTTTAAGTTTTAAAGACTGAAGCACTAAAGATAGGGCACTCAGGCAAAGCAACATGAGAATTACTCATGAAAACATGTACATGATGGTGTGCACAATACACATAAATTCACTAACAGCTCAATGTTCACGTTCAGCTAACATGAAAAAGTTGACAATAATATGAAATAATAACAATAATGAATTCATTTCTGGGTACTATTATATGTGTCCATTTGACCTAAAGTTCAATATTGTCTGAAATGTGTTTCAAATTAAAGTTAAGCCAGGCATAGAGGCACATACCACTGGGGATGTAGCTCATCGTAAAAGGGCCCATGGGTTCAATTCCTAATACCAAAAAATAAAAATAAAACAAGCTGGGGATGTGGCTCAGTGGTTCAGTACCCCTGGGTTCAATCTCTAGTACCAAAAAATAAAAAAAAAAAAAGAAGAGGAAGAAGAAGAAATAGGCAAACAAAATATCTTATTTCTAAATATACAGGTGCAATAATGTTTAGGATTCAAAGTATCTTAAAATAAGCAAATAGTATACAGACATTAAAAATTACAAATTTAACTAAAAAATAATCTGATAATTTATTTTAAAAATTAAAATTTATAAATATGTATTTTCAAGTATCTATGAAGAATGGGTTGATACTGGGACTTCAACCCAGAACCTGGTGCGTAAGTAAGCAACTACTGTACCACTAAGCTACATTCCCAACTCTTTTTTGATTTTATCTTGAAATAGGGTCTTGATAAATTGCTCAGGTTGGCTTTAAATTTACAATCCTCCTGCTTTCATCTCCGAAATCACTGGGATCACAGGTGTACACCACTGTGCAACCAGCTTAAATTATATCATTTTTATTGATCATTAATTACCCACACATTCTCCTAAACCCTACATATGTAAAATTCATTTGATTTTTTAAATGATATGAAATAAGCACTATCATTACCCATTTAAATGAGTAACCAGAGACAAAGGTAAGTTGATTTGACCAAAGTGGCACAGCTAGTTAAGTCATAAAGCCAGGGTTCATATCCAAGCATGAGGACTCCAAAACATTATGTTATTCTGCCTGTTATAAAGTTGTCAAAATATGCAGTGGTAGATTTGGAGGTGAATTTTTAAATTTTTCTTTTTATATTATTTACAAGTTAATTTAATAATAATGACTAAGAATAATAACAAACATTTAAGAAAGCACTGACTACAAGATAGGTGTCATTGCTCTTTGATAGAGTAGATGGATGCTTTTATTAACCAATTTTACAGATAAAGGAGGGGCACAGAAAAGTTGAGTGATGTAGGCAAGATCCCACAGTGATATACAACAGAATCAGAAATTGAATCCAAGTAATCTAACTCCAGATTACTGGCTACGCTCCACTACATTACAGTTAAATCTAGATAATAAAGAGGGATAAAACGAGATTTTTTTAATGTCTTTTTTGTTTTTGCTTCATTGTGGTGCTTGGGATCAAACCCAGGGCCTTATGCATGCTAGGCAAGCACTATCAAAGATGTTAAATAACAGAATTTCTCCATCTACCTAGAGGAACAACACATAATATATCCTCTTCCTCCTCATTCTCCACTGTAGTGATTACAACTAACTTCATTTTTTTCGGAAGTTGCTAGAGAAACATAAAGTATGTTTCAGGGCTCAGGAGGAAATAATCAAAGCAGATATTTGGGCTTGGTGGGGCTATAATAGGCACAAAAGTTTCCATTCAGATAAGTGCGTCAAATCAGGAAACTCCTTTGTCCTCTGTTTAAAAAAAAAAAAAAAAAAAAAAGACACTTAAGAAATAAACCCTACAAAGAACAGCAGCAGTTTCCACTGAAGTATAGAAACAAACAAAATATTAGCATCTCTACCTATATCTTAAACTCATCCTTTTAAATTTCTATTTTCTGTGTATGTTTGATAACATACACAAATATTTTAGTAACTGCTTGCAATTTTATAACACACTTAAAAAAAGGTGAATGCAGTATTACCAATAAGAATACATGGCAAAAAAAGTTTAGAAACAAGTAACAATTTGTGTGTCTGTGTGTGTGTGTTTCTGTGTGTGTAAGCACACACTAGGGATTGAATCTAGGGCCTCTTGGCATGTTCTCTAGCACCTACAGATCTTCCTTTACACACTAAAATTTCAGGATATTTTTGGTCCATTGGTCACCAGATGATTCCTAAAGCACTATGTTGACTGTCCCTACTCTACAATAAAGGCCCTTTTCAGGAACTTTCAACAAAATGTGAGAAAGACAAATAATGCAGTCATCATTCGAGAAGGCACCTTCTGTAGCATGAATATAAAGGGATGTCTGGAGCAATCCTGTGAGGCTCACCAAAAGTAAATACTCTTATCAGCACCGCATAGAATTTTCAAGGATTAGAGTTACAGACTCCATGCCAGAACTATCAGAACTCTTTTTGCTCCAAGAAGAGTCATTGTCTATCTTAGAGAAAACCTGTTCTTCTATACAAAGAATAGAGTTACTATTTTTAAAACTATTTCACTTTACAGGCAAACTTTTGACACTTTCAATGGAAGTATTAATTCATAATACCTTTCCGGAGGGGAATCTGGCAATATGCATCAAAATTTGAAATGTACCTCCTTTGAACCAGCAATACCATTTCTTGAAATTCCTAAGATGATCAAACATATGTACAAAGATATAAGATTTGGTAACCATTTAAAAGCTGGAAACAATCTGTTTATCATTATCACTGGTTAAATAAATTGTGGAATACTATATTTGATATATATCATGTCTATTGCATATTATTAAATTTTAAAAGTAGGTTATAAAATAACAGATATAAATGGAATCATTCCAAATGAGATTATAAATTTGTATAAATACACAGAAAAACATGAGGAATCATATTTACCAAATTTACTGCATATTAATGTTTTAAGTGATTTTTAGTTTTACCTTTTCCTGCATGATCTAAATTTTTTATTATACTCTTATATTCAAAATCAGAAAGAAAAAAATTCCTTTTCATCTTGGAGGGGGGGGAAGACTCTAATAGCTTTTTCAAAGAACTAAACCTACTTCCCTTTCATGCTAGATGCTACTCAGTAAAGATTTAAAAGTTCATGCTAGGGCAGTAGTTCTCAAAGTGTGGTACCTAAATCAACAGCACATGTATTACTTGAAACTACACAGAAATGCAAATTCTGTGACTTCACCCCAAGCCTACTAAATAAGAAAATCTAAGGGTGGGGGGCTCAACAATCTGTATGAACAGATTGGAAATGACACAGAGACAATCAAGTTTGAAAACCATTTTTAAGATAAATTCAAAATCTTGTAACTAGGCTGGGGTTGTGGCACAATGGTAAAGCGCTTGCCTAGCATGTGTGAAGCACTGGGTTTGATCCTCAGCACCACATTAAAAAAATAAAATAAATTTTAAAAAGTTATTTAAAAAAAAAAAAACTTTTAAAAAAGTGTTGCCAGGCACCATGGCACACACCTATAATCCCAGCAGCTTAGGAGGCTGAGGCAGAGGATCACAAGTTCAAGACTAGCCTCAGCAATTTAGTGAGGCCCTAAGCAACTTAGTGAAACTCTATCTAAAAATAAAAAATAAAAAAGGGCCAGGAATGTGACTTTTGGTTAAGCACCCCTGGGTTCAATCTCTGGTATCAAAAAATACTAAAGGCCAATTTAAACTCCTCTTGGTATTGACATATAAATAAAAGCTAAAAAAAAATATAGTTAATATCCCCTCCAGTGGCTTCTGCTTACCTATAAATGTGGGGAGATAAAGACCACGAGCATATTCAAAATATCAGAAATGAAACAGCAACATAGTCCACCTGCACTATGACAAAACTTGATGCAAAAAGAATAAATAAAATTTCCAAATATAATTATAGAGACAACTTCTCTAGATAATACATGATAATAAAAGCCTACAATGCTACCCAGGGCAACTTTCTGGAAACACTGAGCAATAACAAATGAACTTGGAATCCCAGCTGACCACACAATGACAGAATTGCCACTGAGTAATTCTCAAATCTCCAGCCAAAATGTGAGGTTTATTCAACATACAATGGAGCTATTAAATGAATCCAAGCATTGTCATCTCAACATGGCAAGAACATCCTTATTAAGGCTTCCAAATTGCTAAATTGTGAACAAACTTAACATATGAAATACTAAAAGTTCAAAACACTTTCAGAGCAAATTCACTTAAGACCTTATTTCCCCAGGGAAGGAAAAAAAAATGCCGTCAGTATTACAAAACATATGGAAGAAATTTTTTTAACCCACAGGAAAAGAAGGTAAATAAGTAGTGTTTTTAAATTTATTACATCTATAAATTCAACTTTAAAGAGTTCTTTTTTTTTTTTTTTTTTTTGCAGCGGTAGGGGTGCTTGACTAGGGATTGAACACAGTAGCACCTTACTGCTAAGCTACATTCCCCAAATACAAATTAATAGAAAGTCTAGTAGACAAGTACAGGGTGGGAGGGAAAAGAGGGAATCACAAATTAAAATCAATTTCTATACATGTATATCAAGATGAACCTAAGCACTATATATAACCATAAAGTTTTAATTTTTTTTTTAAAAAAAAACAAGCTATATCCCCAGCTCTTTTTATTTTTTGTCTTAAGACAAGGTCTCACTGAGTTCCTTAGGGTCTCACTAAGTTGTTGAGGCTGGCCTTAAACTTTCCATCCTCCTGCCTCGGCCTCCCAAGTAGATAGAATTACAGGCATGCACCACCTAGACATGAAGAGTTCTCATTTGACATTTTTTAAAGAAACATTCAAACCGGCCATGATGGCACACACCTATAATACCAGCAACTCAGAAAGCAGAGGCAGGAGGATGGAAAGTTCAAGGCCATACAGAATGGGAGAAAATCTTTGCAACCTGCACCCCAGATAGAGCATTCATATATGTTCTAGAGAATATACGAAAAACTCAAAAAACTTAACACCTGGTTGTGGCTCAGCGGTAGAGCACACCCCTAGTACATGAGAGGCCCTGGGTTTGATCCTTCGCACCACATAAAAATAAATAAGTAAAGGTATTGTGTCCAACTACAACTAAAAAATAAATATATTAAAAAAACACCAAAAAACATATAACCCAATCAATAACTGTGCAAAGGAACTGAACAGATACTTCACAGAAGAAATATGATCAGTAAACAAATATATGAAAAAATGTTCAACATCACTAGTATGGAGAAATGAAAGTTAAAACTACACTGAGATTTCATCTCACTCCAGTCAGAATGGCAATTATCAAGAATACAAGTAACAATAAATGTCTGCGACGATATGGGTAAAAAGGTACACTCATGCATTGCTGGTAGGACTGCGAATTGGTGCAACCACTCTGGAAAGCAGTATGGAGATTCCTCAGAAATCTGGAATGGAACGACCATTTGATCCGGTTATCCACCCCTCGGTGTATATCCAATAGATGAATGGATAAAGAAAATGTGGTATATATACACAATGGAATATTACTCAGCCATAAAGAAGAATGAAATTAAGGCATTTGCCAGTAAATGGATAGAACTGGAAACTATCATGCTAAGTGAAATAAGCCAATCCCCCAAAACCAAAGGTTCAATGTTCTCTCTGAAATGCAGATGCTGACTCACAATGGGGGGGGGGGGTACTCACCAGATTGGACATGGTGGAGTGAGGGGAAGGAAGGAGGGATGGGAATAGAAGACACAGTAGAATGAATTGGACATAAATTTCCAATGCTTATTTCCAATGTAACCCCACATCAAGTACAACCACAAAAATGGGAAGTTATATTCCATATATATATATATATAATATATATATATAATATATATATATTATATATATTTTATATATATATATTATATATATATATATATATATATATATTTCAAAATACATTCTACTGTCATGTATAACTAAAAATAACAAATAAAAATAATTAAGAAAAAGAAGGTTCAAGGCCAGCTTCAGCAATTTAGAGAGGCCCTAAGCTACTGAGACCCTGTCTCAAAATTTAAAAAAAAAAAAAAATGTTTTAAAAGGGCTGGGGATGTACCTCAGTGGTTAAATACTCCTTGTTAAATCCCCCCTCCTCAAAGGAAAAAAAGAAGGAAAAGAAACATGAGTACTTTTAAATGGGGTTTCTGTTTGTCCCCTGGTACCATTTCCCTCCTCAAGATGCTTGACTGCAATCTGTTTGCAACTCTCCTAATGAATATAGAAATCTACATTGTCTAAGCTACAAATGTCACCACCTTAGACATGGTGCAGCCATGCACTACATAATCTGCACAATCATACACAGCCACCATATTGAATTAAGCAGCAACCTGGGAAGCAGGAGGATCAAAAGTTCCAGACCAGCCTGGGCAACTTAGCAAGATCCTGACTCAAAATAAAACAATAAAAACATCTGGGGATGTTGCTGAGTGGTAGAGTACCCTGGGTTCAATCACCAGTACCACTAATAAATCGGCATTAACCTGGTGCTAGGGTAATAGTTCAGTTGTAGAGCCCTTGTTTAGCAGGCTCAAGGCCCTGGATTCAGTCCCAGCACCACAAAAAAAAAAGGAAAAGAAAGAAAGAATTAACCTAACATTGACCACATTTGAACCTCCATACTTATTTTACTTGTTTTCTGAGTACTGGGACACTCTATTACTGAGCTCCATCCCCGTTTTCCTTATTTTTGATTTTGAAACAGAGTGTTATCAAGTTGCCCAGTCTAGCCTTGTACTTGGGATCCTCCTGCCTCAGCCTCTTGAATAGCTGGGATTATAGGCGTGCTCCACCACGCCCAGCTGTATTAGAAATCTCTAAGATTTGATTATACAGTTTACAGAGGTTAGGCGGACAGCAGCCTTCTGGTATGTACATAACCTATACCCTAATATTTACAAGTAACTAGTGATAAAGCAATATAGCTCTTGGGGTTCCAGCTTCAAGCTGATTGAGAACAGTAGGCTGTCCTCTGACCCTTGGCTTTTCATCAAAAAGAATGATGTGGCCTTAACTATGGACTCTACAATACAGGAAAGCAAAACAAGATGGAGAATTTGCTGCAGACTCATTCTCTTCAAATGTTTCTGAGTGAACTTCATTTTCATCCACTTGTTTAGTTAAAAGGTCTGGCTGCCCATTTTTATGTTATATCTGTGACAACAGAAATATTACATTAGACAAAGCTTCCTAGAGCTATGAGTAAATAAGTAGTCTGCTTATTAGTAAACTACTATTTTAATGACAATATATTGTTTTAAATAAAAAATTGTCTCTAAGAATTTATTTAATGAACCAAACCTAGTGGTACAAAATCATAGCACCAGAAATATATTTACAGAAAAGGCTCATATTTCTACTCAGGTATGCAGCAACCTAGACACTGCATCCCTTGTCACTTTCATTTCTCTTTCATTTACACTCCTAAGTGCTATACCAGTCAGGTTAGTGTCCCACGTCTATAGCTACTCGTGAGGCTGATCCAGGATGATCTCCAGTTTGAGGCCAGAGTGGGCAACTTAGAAAAACCCTGTCTCAAATTTTTTAAAAAGGAGGGTGAAGAGCCTGAGGATGTAGCTCAGCGCTTACCATGTTCAATTCCCAGGATTGGGAGGTTGGGGAGGAACAAGGTATACCAATGGCATCTCTATGTGATTGGCCTTCGACCATCAGCTAAGGAAAACTGAGAGAATGAAGGCAATTCCAGTCTTTCCAGTAAATTGTTGCAAAAAAATGAAAATCTTCCAGGACTCTGCCTCAACTATCTTGAGAAATTGCTATCTTGTCCATGTATCCTTCTATCAACAAACTATAAAAACTGATTTTAAATACCAGCTATTCAGGAGGCTGAGGCAGGAAAATGGCAAATTCAAGGGCAGCCTGGGCAACTTAGCAAGACCCAGTCTCAAAATAAAATTTTAAAAAGGGGAGTTGGGGGTGTAATTCGGTGGCAAAGTGCCTGCCTACTATGCGCAAGACCATGGGTTCAATCCACAGTACTGCAAAAAGTAAATAAAATTTTAAAAGGGCTAGGGATATAGCTCAGAGGTAGAGCACCTGCATAAAGAAAGAAAAAAATAAACTGATTTTAAAGAAGATATGAGTTGTCCTTCCAGTACATAATTTGTCAAAGACTGACGGAAAACTTAAACTCTTGAGCAAGTTTATATAGTAACATAGGAAATAATAATGAAAAGATGACACCTGGGATTTTTTTTTTCTTTTTTAGAATTAAGTTATAGTGAAGTTCTGACCTTTTTTGAGTGGGAAGGTACTGGGGATTGAATCCAAGGGTGCTCTACCACTGAGCTACATCCCCAGCCCTTTTTTAAATTTTGTTTTGAGATAGAGCCTTGCTAAGTTGCCCAGTCTGGCCTCAAACTTGGGATCATTCTGAGTCAGCCTCATGAGTAGTTGGGATTACAGACGTGGGACACTGTGACTGGCGGTAAAGTTCTAACATTTTAATAAGCTGAAACAAGGGCAAATTCTGGATCATGATGTCCTAAGAATGAATTTGATAGTCAAGGTGATGATAGTTTAAATCTGATAGTCCTCTGGAGACTAAGTTTTCCCAGTTGTATAAATTGGCAGAAACTTATTATATTAAAACAGACCATTTCCTTTCTTTTTTTTATTTGGATGGTGATAATTTTTAATTTTTCCTCACTGTATTAAAGTAAAACTGACAAAATTTGCACCAGTTTACAGTGCACATGTTTTGATATATATAAACCTTATGAAATTATTAAATCAAGGTGACACATCCATTACCTCACATATTGTTTTTTATTTGTAAGAACATTCACAATCTACTCTCTTATAATTTTCAAGTATACTTTATTATCATTAACTATAGTCATGCTGTAAAATAGACCTCTAAGACATATTTATTCTAACTGAACTTTGTACCCTTTGACCAACATCTTCATTTCCTTCTCCCTCAGCCTCTGCAACCACCATTGCCCTCTGCTTCTGTGAGTTCATCTTTTTTTTTTTTTTGGCGGGGGGGGGGGGGGGGGGTGGGCGCCAGTGGTACTGAAGATGGAACCCAGGAGCACTTAACCACTGAGCTACAACCTCAGCCCTTTTTATATTTTATTTTGAAACAGGGTCTCCCTGTGTTGCTTAGCGCCTTGCTAAATGCTGAGGCTGGCATTGCATTTGAGATCCTCCTTCCTCAGCCTCCAGAGCCACTAGGATTACAGGGGTTTGCCACCATGCCCACTGAGTTCAACTTTTTTAGAATCCACGTTAGATCATGTAGTATTTGTCTTTCTGTGCCCGGCTTATTTCACTCAGCATCATGTCCCGCAGGTTCATTAATGTAGTCACAAATGACAGGATTATCTTCTTTTTAAGTCAGACTAGTATTCCATAATGTGTGTGCATGCATGCATGTATATGTGTGTACTTTTCCTTATAGATTCATCTGTTAACTGGTTACTTAGGTTGATTTCATATCTTGGCTATTGTGAATAATGCTGCAATGAACATGGGCATGCAGATATCTCATGTCCTTGAACATGGGTATGAACATGGGCATGCAGATATCTCAAGGATACACACCCAGAAGTGGAATTGCTAGGTCAGAAGGTAGTTCTATTTATACTATTTTGAGGAACCTCCATACTGTTTTCTATAATAGCTGTGTCAATTTACATTTCCACCAGCAGTGTACAAGGCTTCCCTTTTCTCCATATTCTTGCCTACACTTATCTTTTGTCTTTTTTTTTTTTTAACCCATGGACGCTTTACCACTGAGCTACATCTCCAGCCCGCCTTATTTTTTATTTTGAGACAGGGTCTCCCTAAATTGCCCAAACTGCCTTTGAAGTTTTGATCCTCTAGCCTCAGTCTCTGGAGTTGCTGGGATTACAGGCCTATGCCACCATACCTAGCAACTTTTGTCTTTTTGATAATAGTCACTTAACTGATATGATATCTCATTGTAGTTGATTGCATTTCTCTAATAATTAGTGATGCTGAGATTTTTTTTTCATATGTCTGTTAAAAAGAGGCCACTTTATGATTAAATATTGGCCACACAGGGCTGGGGTTGTGGCTCGGTGGTAGAGCACTCGCCTAGCATGTGGAGGCTCTGGGTTCGATCCTCAGCACCACATAAAAATAAATAAAATAAAGGTACTGTGTTCAACTACTTCTAAAAAAATATATTGGTCACACATGCCAATGCTGTCAAACTAATTTGAAACTTCAAGATAGGCTGAGGAAGGAGGATCTCAAATGCAATGCCAGACTCAACAATTTAGCAAGGCGCTAAGCAACACAGGGAGACCCTGTCTCAAAATAAAATATAAAAAGGGCTGAGGATGTAGCTCAGTGGTTAAGTGCTCCTGGGTTCCACCTTCAGTACCACAGTCCACCCGCCCCAAAAAAAGTTGATATGTAGTAGTAGAGTGTTTGCTTAGCACATGCGAAGTCTGTTTTCAGTCCCCAGTACAGCAAAAAAGAAAAAGTACAGAGCCCAGCACAGTGGCACTCCCTGTAATCCCAGGAAATCAGGAGGCTGAGGTAAAAGATCGCATATTGGAGGTCAGCCTCAGCAATTTAGGGAGGCCCTAAGCAACTTAGCAAGACCCTGTCTCAAAACAAATATTCAAAATGGGTTGAGGATGTAGCTCAGTGGTAAAGCGCTGCTGGGCTCAATCACTAATAATAAAAAAAAAATCCAGCTAAATAAAGCCCTTAGAAAGATTTTCTTCAGAAGTATTCAAGAACCACTTTGCCAATTACCTACTCCAAAAGATTGTTCTTTTCTGATTTCAGAGTAGAGCTAAGCCATTATCTCAAAGAACAACATTTTGCCTTAACTTCAATAAATGCAGCACTTTATTAAATAATGCATTACAACTGTATGCTGGAATCCTCAATAATTGCAACCCAGGGCTTCTCCAGTTAACATTATGCAAGGAGCTGGCAAATTTGAGGCATGGCTTATTCTAATACTAATCATAAGAAATAATTAGAAAGAGAGAATTAGAGATAGCTAATTAAAAATCTACCCAATATCAAGACTTAAATATAGCTACAGTAATCAAGATTGTGGTATTGGCAGAAAGATAGGCATACAGATAATGGAAAAGTGTGAATTCAGAAATAAACATATACAAATATGCCCAAGCAATTGGGGGGGGGGGGGGGGCAGCAGTACCAAGGATTGAACCCAGGGGCACTTTACCAGTGAGCTATCTCCCCAGCCCTTTTTATTTCTCATTTTGAGACAGAGTTTCCCTAAGTTGCTGAGGAGGGACTTGAATTTGGGATCCTCCTGCCTCAGCCTCCTGAGTCACTGGGATTATAGGTGTATACCACCATGCCCAGCCCAAGTAGTTTTTGACAAAGGTGCAAAAGCAATTCAGTGGAGGAAAGACAGCCTTTTCAACGATTAGTGCTAGAGTAATTAGATAGATACAGGTGAAACAAAACAAAATAAAAAAACTTCAACCTAGTCTCATATTTTATATAAATATTATATTACAAAAATCACAGCTTTACATTTTAGTAAGACTATAAAACTTTTAAAGAAAAGACACAGGAGATTTCAGATTTATAAAGAACCTTCTTAAAAAGATTAGACGACAAGCTACAGAGTGGGAGAAAAAACTTACAAACAACATATCCAAGACAATTCTCAAAACGCAACAATTTTTTAAAAATCCAATTAGAATACAGACAAAAGACATAAAGAAACAGAGCTGGGGTTATAGCTCAATGACAGAGCAGGCTCTGGGTTCAATCCCCGGCATCAAAAAAAAAAAAAAAAAAAAAGGACAGGAAGAGACAAATCTTCAAAAAGGAAATACAACAGATGTAGCCTAATGATACAACACCTGCTTAGCCAGCACAAGGCCCTAGATTTGATCCCCATCACCATCAATATAGATAGATAGATAGATAGATAGATAGATAGAGCATGTGAAAAGATGCTAAACATTATTAACAATTAGGGAAATGTAAATTAAAACTACAATGACATATTACTATACTTATATTAGAATGACAAACTTTTAAAAAGTCACAACAACATTGACAAGGGTGTCAAGAAATTTAAACCCTCATGCACTGTTTACTGAAATATAAAATGGTACATCCACTTTGAAAAATAAGTTTGGCAGCTCATCAAAATATAAAAGACAGAGTTACCATATACCCAGCGATTCAACTCCTATATAAACATACAAAGAGAACTAAATTCATAATATTCACACAAAGTCCCGTACCCAAATGTTTATGGAAGCTTTATTTGTAATAACTCAAAACTGGAAACAACCAAGATGTCTACAATGGATAAATGATTAAACAAGCTGTGGTATAGCCATACTACGGAGAACTACTCAGCAATAAAAATGAATCTGGATGACTCTCCAGAGAATTATGCTGAGTGGAACATCCTAACCTCAAAAGGTTACATAATGTATATGGTTCCATAAATGCAACTTTCCTTGAAAAAATTATAGAAATACAAAAACAGATTAGGATTTGTTAGAGTTCAAAGAGGGGACAAGCTACTCAGGAGGCTAAAGCAAGGAAGATCAGAAGTTTGAGGCCAGACTGGGCAACTAGCAAAGTAAAATAAAACCGACTGGGGTTGTAGCTAGGTGGTGGAGTGTTTGACTAGCAAGTGCAAGGTCCTGCAGGGGGCGGAAAAAGAGAAGGTGCTGGAGCTTTAACAAAACATCATAAGTGCTCCTTGTGCTGATGGAAACGTTCTGTATTTTGACTGCCAAGGTACACTGTGAATATCTTGGCCCTGATATTGTACTATAGTTCTGGGGAAACTGTGTAAAGAATACAGGGAATTTCTGTATTATTTCTTACAAATGCATGTTAATTTATAATAATTTCAAAATTAGAAGTTTTGGTTTTTTTTTTTTTTTTTTTTTTGGTACCAGGATTGAACTCAGGGGCGCTTAACCACTGAGCCACATCCACTTTTAATATTTTATTTAGAGACGGTCTCACTAATTTGCTTAAGGCTTTGATAAATTGTTGAGGCTAGCTTTGAACTCACAATCCTTCTGCCTCAGCCTCTGGGGTTACACGAGTGCACCACCACACCTAGCTCAAAATGCCCTTAATGACCCATTTTTCTTTGGATTTCAAGAGCTCTTCTTAGGGGCTGGAGATACAGCTCAGTTGGTAGAGTGCTTGCCTCACATGCACAAGTCCCTGGGTTCAATCCCCAGCACCCAAAAAAAAAAAAAAAAGAAAGAAAAGAATGATCAAGAGCTCTTCTCATATCACTTTCCTCTTTTGCTACACCAATGCCTAAAGATCTTCATTAAACAGCTCTTTCTTACAAATGTCAAGGAACTTCTTTACCTCATTTTGAAGAAAAAAAAATTCCAAATTTTTTCCTTTTTTAAAAATGTGTTCCATATGGGGCTGGGGATGTGGCTCAAGTGGTAGCGCGCTCGCCTGGCATGCTTGGGGCCCGGGTTCGATCCTCAGCACCACATACAAACAAAGATGTTGTGTCCACCAAAAACTGAAAAATAAATACTGAAATATTCTCTCTCTCTCTCTCTTTAAAAAAAAAAAAATGTGTTCCATAAACATATCTTTCCTCAAATCAAACTCTATATCAATTTATTCATGGTATAAACTCAGTCAAACCTATTCTATTATTCATATATATTGCTTGATAAGATCACATTTCATATCAGTAACCTTTGTAATTGTATTGTTTATTGCACCAGAGCTTCCCCAGGAAATGAAAATGGGTTGCATTTTGATGATTCTTGCTTATTTAGATGTTTCACTGGACAATGTGTGTTTTTAAACTACAGGAAGTAGAAGGGAGAGCACAAATGAAAGGGGAAAAGCAAAGACACAATTTGCAAAGGAAAAAACATAAAGAAGCAAGTTTTAAACCAGATGCAGTGGTGCACACCTGGAGTCCCAGCTATTCAGGAGGCTAAGGCAGGAGTATCACAAGTTCAAAGCCAGCCTAGGCACATTCGTGATATCCTGTGTCAAATTTTTAAAAATTAAGAAAAAAGAGGAAAAGGAGGAGAAAGAGGAAGAGGAGATGAAGGACTGGAAATGTAGGTCAGAGGTAGAATGCTTCTAAGTTCACTCCAGAAGAAGGAGGAGAAGGGAGAGAGGAGGAGGAGGAAGAAGAAAGTTTTAAAAATAAAGATATTGAGAACAAAGGGAAAAAAGAGACTTGGCTGGGATATGCAATAAGATGTCAATATCATAGTACCAAAACCATGCTTGAGTCAGAGTTTGTCATGTTCCAGGTCAAGAAATACAAGGCTAAGACAGAAAAACTGTCTTCTTCTACAACTGTGAAATCAGAGAATAAGTAAAACAAGAGAGCCAATATTTTAATGCAAATCATCATTTTTGGCAACTAGCCTCCATTATTTACCTAACATACAATAGAACATTATATAGAGCTCTAAACACTGGAAGCATCTAAATACTCTGATACAGTGTTGTAAAAGAAGTTTGTTTTTGCTTTTATCTAATGATTAATCTGATTATCAAGCCACAGTAGTAAATGAAGATAAAATCACTACAGAGTAAGAGGCATGGTAATGGGACCATCTCCAAGACTGAATGGCAGGTAGGTGTTTTAAGAGTCCCATTCCATATATGACATTACAAATCACATTAAGGTAATATGATTGGTTGCACTGTGATAGTTCTTGCCAGCTTAGATGTTTCACTGGGTGATGTGTATTTTAAAGCTTTAAATTACAGTTATACAAATATATATGTTTATATTTATTTTATCATTTTGCTCTTGGAAGTTAACATATCTCAATTTTTTAAAAAATTTATCTGGCTCCCAAAATCCCAGGTAAATAACTAACTTAATAAGGCTTACATTTCGACTCAGCATATTTTCCAATTTAAACAACTTAAAGCAGAACGTCTATGATTACTTTATTGGTTAGCAATGTCCCAAATGGTAAAGGTGAATTGACTTTACTTCAAATTAAAGAGTGTTCCAAACATAATTATTATGGCCTTTATTTCTGTGCTAGATAGAATACACCCAAAATCATTTCTAGAAAAGGATCTTAGCCCTATCCTTGGTGCTATTTCACACTCTACTTCTTTGAGGCCTAAAGTAGTTTATTCAGGATCTTCAACTTTCATAAGATATTAATCCTACCCATAGCTGGTTACTTTTAAAACATGTATCATCTATACACAGAGCAAGAACATAGGCAAGTGACATACTCAGGAAAAAAAAAAAAAAAGATAGGAAAAAATATAACCTTGAATTCACTAACATTCAATACTCAGCAAAAATCTTAACTACTTATGAAGAATTAACTCACATACATATATTACACATACTCTCTCAGATTAGAAATCACGGATTCTGAACACATATGCATTTTACAAGAAAATAATCTACTGATTTCATATAAATCTCAAAGTGATCAATGACCCCAAAAGCAGGTGGGGAAAGTACATACTCAACTTCTACTGTGGGTATAAAATCTATACCTTGATTACACCAAAAGCAACAGAGAACTGCATTCCTGGACAACTTTATTTTGGCTCCTGCCAAAATTTTATTTTATTTTATTTTTTAGTTGTAGATGGACAGCATGCCTTTATTTTATTTTTTTAATGTGGTGCTAAGGATTGAACCCAGTGCCTCACACATGCCAGGCAAGTGCTCAACCACTGAGCTACAGCTACAACCCCAAAGAACTGCTTTTATTAAATTGTACACTAATTATGCTAATGCTTTCACTAAAGCAAAGAAACAGCCCATCACATATTGCTGCATTTACCATATTGAAATACAGTCACATACCAGGGTCACCTTTGTCAAGAAACATGGGAAAAACAATTTTCTGTTCTTAAATTCAAAACCAAGAAAAACTGGTGCTCCTCCTAGTAATAATTTTTTTTTTAATACTGGGGATTGAATCCAAGGGCATTTAACCACTGAGCCATATCCCCAGCCCTTTTTATTTTTTATTTTGAAACAGGGTCTTGCTAAATTGCTTAGGGCATCACTAAACTGATGGAGCTGGCTTTGAACTTACAATCCTCCTTTCTTGGCTTCCCGAGTCAGTGGGATTATAGGCATGTGCCACCACACTCAATTACTTTTTAATTTTACAACACCATAATTCAAAGAATAACTGAGCATGCCTTTTTTGGCACTATCTACTGGAAATCCTCAAGACAACTGTACAGACACTCAGATAGGAAGACCCTAACTGCTCTCACTGGACATCATATTTTTCTCCCTATCCTTATTTCCCCTTTGACCATTTCCTCACTACCTTTAATGTATCTATTATGTGCATGTCTTTAATCATTTAGATTTTTGAAAACCACCTAATTACTTTCTAGAACAAGGCAGGGAAAAAAATAGACACAAAGAAAAAGAACCATCATTTTTCTAACCAGAGAAAAGAGACTGAGAATAACTCAAAGGCAAAGTTAGAACAAAATTAATCCCCCAACAAAAAAAAAGTAGCCAAAATGTGGTATAAAATGTCAACAAGAAATTCCATGCAATTTAAAGGAAAATGTTCAACAGACTGCAAAGATCAAGAAATGTAAAACATAGTCAATAATATACAACATCAAAATTTTCATTTTTAAAATAGCCAAAACTTGGGGCTGTGGCTGTGGCTCAGCAGTAGCGCACTTGCCTGGCATGTGTGAGGCACTGGGTTCAGGTCTCAGCACTGCAAATAAATAAATAAAATAAAGGTCTATCAACAATTAAAATATATATATATATAGAGAGAGAGAGAGAGAGATAGAGAGATAGATATAAAATAGCCACAACATTAAAATACTTCAATATTATTGTCTATTTTTTAGCTAAATTAATTAATTTAAATGTTGGAACAAAATCCATGCAACACTGGTTTACCTTTGAGCAAGCTAACTTTCTTATTTCCTGACAACCCTAGCAGACACTACTGTATCATAATGGTTCTACTCTTCTTTCCAACAGTTATGGTAGACATCTCTAAGAAATAACCTATTAGTTACCTCGGGTCTCAAATTTAAGTTCAGCTCTGTGTGTAACACTGTTTCTACTACTCCCCCTGCCACCCATTATTTTTGCTATGTCCCTCAAGCAAACTTCAAATGTCATCATTGCTCAGCATCTCAAATCCAACAGATTTCACTGACAAATGACTCACTAATTTTATTTCATCAAGTTGCTTATATAGAGAAGCTTAATTCTGATATGAGTAAATAAATTATTACATCACTAGCAAATACTAAGAACTGCACACATGTAAACACTCAAAATATTATTTTCCCTAATGACCTAATCAATATTCACACATATCGTATAAACTAAAGTTCTATGATAAATGCCATCTAAAACTCTATAATGCTTCTAAAGCCATTTAAATAATAATCCTTTCCAATAATTTTTATAAGTAAGTCATATACTAATTGTGTTGATTCTAGAAATGATATAAACATATAGATACATGCCATAATATTTTAAAGACTTTATTCAAATGTTGATATCCCCTGACTGCCTAAGAGTTTTGTGTAAAAAGGACATTATCTAATGACATAACTGTATTCACCAATAAAATCTCCTGATACCAAATTATCACAAATACTGATAATATTTTTATTAATTGTGTCTAAATGCCTCTGTTTATGAATACCCCTTTATGATTAAAATAATAAAGAAACAGGTTTGAAGCTTTCATTCCTTAAAATACAATGGCTTGTTTTTTCTAGCAATCACAACTAATTTCAGTTTGTATACTAACAATGCACTTAGGCAAAGCATAACCATCAAAGGTCCTTTAGGAGTGCTGCAAAAAAAAAAAAATCTAACCTTATAGAAAAATAAGCAAAGAACATGAAATGACAGTACACACACACACTCACACAGATATACAAAAGGACTTAAACATATGAAGAGATGTTCAGCTTCACATATAATAAGAAAAGTCCACATTAAAAAGTACATTGAGTTAAGCATGGTAGCACAGGCCTGTAATCCCAGCAGTTTGGGAGGTTGAAGTAAGAGGATTCCAACTTCAAGGACAGACTCAGCAATTTAGCAAGATGCTAAGGACTTAGGGAGGCCCTGTCTCAAAATAAAACATTTAAAAAGGGCTGGAGGCCGGGCATGGTGGTGTATGTCTATAATCCCAGCAGCTCAGGAGGCTGAGACAGAAGGATAGTAAATTTGAGGCCAGCCTCAGCAATTTAGCAAGGACCTCAGCAACTTGAGACCCTGTCTCAAAATAAAAAATTAAAAAGAGCTGGGGGAATGTAGCTGATGGTAAAGCACCCCAGGGTTCAATCCCCAGTGCAAAAAAAGAAAAAAAAAAAAATGCTGTTACAATACAGGCAAAAATCCAAACATCTTTGTATCGCTGAAGAAGCTTTGAGAGGACTTTGTTGAAAAAAAACCCTGAAGAGATGTGCTATCTCACAGACTGCTAAAGAAGGAATAAAATGGTACAACCTCTATAGAAAGTAACATCTACCAAATTACAGACATATTCCATCATTGTACACAGCAGTGATTCCTAGATTCTCACTTCAGGAACCTCTCCTATAGATACAGTATAAATTTAATGATAAATATTCAAGGCATTGCTGCATTATCTCACCCAGTAAAAGATGAAATAACCCAAGGATCCATAAATAAGGAACTAATTGAATAAACCATGGTATATTTACACATTACTATGTAGCTATATAATAAATAAATAAGGAAAATCTCCATATCAATATGGACAAATCTCTAAAATATACTGAGATTTAAACTGCAGAGCTCTGTATGCAGTATACTACTTACTTTGAAACAAAAAGGAGAAACTAAGATCATATAGCATCTGTTTGCATAAAAAAATTCAATGGAAGGATAAACAACAAATTAATAAAAAAATAGAAGGAATGGGACTAATTATTTTCTCTCCCCTACTTTTTTTTGGGGGGGGAGGATACCAGGAATTGAACCCAGGGGCACTTTACCACTGAGCTACATCCCCATTCCTTTTTTATATTTTTAAGTAGAGACAGCGTCTTGCTAAGTTGCTTAGGGCTTCGCTATATTACATTTTGACTGATAAAGAGAAAGAAGAACTATACAATTATATGTAATTCCAAAAAATAAACGTTTCTGATATATTTATCTTATAATAATATTTTTCAGAAGTGATTTGTTTTGTTTTGTTTGCACTGCTAGGGAATGAACCCCAGCCATGCTAGGCAAGATCTCTACCACAGAGCTACATTCCTGCCCATGTTGTTTTTTGTTGTTTTATTTTTTTTTAATTTTGAGACAGGGTCTTGATAAGTTAGCCTTGAACCCAGGATCCTCCTGCCTCAATCTCCAAGTAGCTGAAACTACAGATGTGCACCACCATGCCTGGATAATTTTTAGAAGTTTTTTTTTTTTCCTCAAAAGCTGGTCATATTTTTGAAAAGTTAATCTGCAAATGTTATCTCCCATATAATTAATAGTTGATGGTACAATATTTTTATTCTTCTATCCCATTTAATAAATATTACTGAGCAAGAACTACAAGCCAGGCACTCTTAAGGTTCCTAGGATATAGCAGCAAACAAAAGAAACAAAACCCATTCAGAGTCTAGATGGGAAGATATTAAAAACTAGGTGTATCAGCCAGTAGTAAGTGCTATGAAGAAAAAAAAAAATCCTGCCCACTTGTCCTCTGTCCCAGTAAATGGCACCATCATTCATCTGGTTTCTTAGGCCAAGAGCCTTGGATTCTTTCTGGACTCTCACATTTCTTGAACCCTCAAGTCTAATCTATCATTTTGACTGTACTTCAAAACATTTTAAATTCAGCTACTTCTCATTATCTCCTTCCCCTTAATGCCTTGTTACATATTGCAGCCATCACCTCTTATTAGAGTAAATATCCCTACCCAGGCTACCCTGCTTCCTCCCTTACTTGGTTCTCCACAGAGCAGCCAGAATGTCCATTGTTTAACTGAAGTGACAGCATGTCACTTTCCTGCTCAAAACTCTCCCATACTTTCCCAGACCACTCAGATTAAAATCAAAGTCCCTTAGCCCATATGATCTGAACCTAACTACTCTCCAGTTATCACCTCCTAACACTATTCTCCTCCTGAGGACCTTGGCACTTACTATGCTCTTTGTATGGAAGGTACTTCCCTAAGAAGTCATATAGCTTGCACTTCACTCTATCCAGACCTTGACCAACAGGTTGGAACAACAGGACATCCCATGTCAAAGACCTAAACTACACTTTACCTGTCATTATGTAACACTAATCACTAAACATTATATTAGGTATCTATTCATTTGTTTATTCTGTGTGTGTCCCAGTAGAAAGTAAACTCCAGAAAGACAAGGACTTGTCTATTTTGTTCCCTGCTACACTCCAGAGCCTGGAAGAGTGTCTGGCATACAGATATGGCTCAATAAATGAATAAATCAATAAATAAATTAGTTCATGAATAATAAAAATAAAAATAGTGTACCAATATTATAAATATAAAAATACAAATATATAAACAAAAATATAAAGTAAAATAAAAAGAGCTGGGTTCAATCATCAGTACCACCAAAAAAAATTATATAAGTATATAATATATAACAATATATTAAACTGTATATAACACATTAACTGAAAAAGCAAGGTACACATGATATTCATTAAGAAATGCAATAAAATGCATATGGAAAAAGTTAAAAGCAAATTAACAAATATAAGAACTGTCATATGCCAACTTCCCTGATCTGATCATTAAGCAATGTAATTAATACATGGTAAATATATTGAATGTCACTGTCCCCCATAAATGTGTACAATTACTATGTATCAAATAAAAGTAAAAATATAAGTGAATATATAAAATTGCACAGTGAAAAAAAGATTTGTGAGCCTGGAACGGTGGAGCATGCCCAGCTACTCGGTAAACAAAGGCAGAAGAATCACAAGTTCAGAGCCACTTAAAAAAAAAAAAAAAAGTTTGAGGCCAGCCTGAGCAATGCAGAGAAACCCTGTTTCAAAATAAAAATGGCTAAAGATCTGAAGATGTAGCTGAATGGCCCAGCACCTGCCCCATGCACAAGCCCTGGATACAATTCCCAATACTAGGAAAACAGGATGTTATAGCATGCCTGTAGTACCAGCAACTCAGGAATCTGAGGCAGGACGATCCAAGTTCAAAACCAGCCTCAGCAATTTTGGTAGACCTTCAGCAATTTAGCAAGACCCTGTTTCAAAATAAAACATGAAAAGGTCTGGGGATGTAGCTCAGTGATAAAGTGTCCCTGGGTTAAATCCCTAGTATGAGAAAAAAAAATGATAGAACTCAGCAAATGATGCTGGAACAACAGGACATCCCATGTCAAAGACCCTTCCTTAAATCATACATGAAAACTTGAAATAGATCACAAACCTAAATGTAACAGACAAAAATAATAAGATGTAAGAGCAAACTCTTCATGATCTTTGGTTGAGCAAAAGCTTCCTACAAATGACACCAAAAGCATACACAAAAAGTAAATAAAATAAAATAACCCAGCAGTGACACATGCCTATAATTTCAGAGACTCAGGAGGCTGAGTAGGAGGATCGTCAAGTTCAAGGACAACCTCAGAAATTTGGTGAGGCCCTAAGCAACTCAGTAAGACCCAGTCTCAAAAAATGTAAAGGTCTGAGGATGTAGCTCAATAGTAAAGTGTCCCTGGATTCAGACCCCAGTACCCTCCCCCAAAGAAAATAATTAAAAACTTGTGCATCAAAAGTTAAATAAGAGGCTGGGGTTGTAGCTCAGCAGTAGAGCGCTTGCCTAGCACATGTAACGCACTGGGTTTGATCCTCAGCACCCCATAAAAGTAAATAAACAAAATAAGGTGTTTGTCCATCTACAACCAAAAAAATATATATAAAAAAAAAAGTTAAATAAGTGCTGGGCATGGTGATGCACACCTATAATCCCAGTGACTCTGAAGGCTGAGGCAGGAGGACAGCAAGTTCTAGGCCAGCCTCAGCAACTTAGTGAGGCCCTCAGCAATTTAGTGAGACCCTGTTTCAAAATAAAAAATTAAAAGGGCTGGAAATGTGGCTCGGTGGTAAAATGCTTCGGGTTCAATCCCCAATACAAAAAAAAAAAAAGAAAAAAAGCTGAATGTCCACCAACTGATGGACAAATGATAGATGCATAGCCACACAATGGAATATTATTCAGCAATAAAAAGAAATGAAGCACTGATACATGCTACCAAATGTGTGAACCTTAAAAACATGATGAATTATTTAAAAAGCATATGATTTCATTAATACAAAATGTCCAGATGTCTACAATAGACAAACCCATAGAGAAAGAAAGTAAGAACAGGGAGGGAGAGTGGAAACAAAATGAAGAGTAACTATTAAAGGTGTAGATTTCTTTTTGGAATGATGAAAGTGTTCTAAAATTAAATTGTGGTAATTGTTGCACAACTCCCTGAAGACACTAAAAGTCATTTAATTATGTTTTTGTTTGGGGTTTTGTTTTTGTTTTTAAGACAGAGTCTCTCTAACTTTGTGAGGTTGGCCTCAAATTTGTGATCCTCCTGTCTCAGCCTCCCCAGTGGCCTATAATAATAGTAGCTGGGATGCCAGATGTGCACCTAGCTAACTATATGTTTTAAATGATACTTCAGCTGGGTATGGTGGCACATACCTATAATCTCAGAAGGTAGGGAGACTGAGGCAGGAAGATGGCAAGTTCAAAACCAGCTTCAGCAATTTAGTGAGACCCTGTCTCAAAATAAGAAAAGAATAAAAAGGGCTGGGGGTGTGGCTTAAGTGTCCCTGGATTCAATTCCTGCTACCGAAAAATAATAATAATGATAATGATAAATGGATAGGTGGATGATATATGAATTTAATCTCAAAGCTATTTTTTAAATGGCAATGTATTTCACTGTTTATTTTAGAGCTGGAAAGCAAATCTTAAAATGCAATTAGACTGTTAAACTGCAATTTTAGGGATGGATATACTAATTAAATTTTCTATCAATTTTCTGTTGTCCTCTGTTCTTTAGTTCCTCTTCTATTAGAAAAACCTATCTTAGGAGCAGCTAAAAATCTGTTGTCTTAAAAATACTATCTCAAGTGGGGCCCAGCGGTGCATGCTTTTAATTCCAGATACTCAGGAGGCTGAGGCAGGAAGATTACAAGTTTGAGGCCTGCCTAGGCAACAAAGCAAAACTTGTTTCAAAGTAAAATAAAAAGAGCTGTGTTCAATCATCAGTCCCACCAAAAAATGAAATAAAAATACTGCCTCTAAGTCAGAAAAAGTAAGAAAGACTTTTGAAGAGAGGTAGAGGAGTTTGACATTTGCAGCTGAGGTGTAATTAAGAAAGAAAGTCTACTGCCTGACTTAATCAAACCTGCTTAATGATTATGATGGAGATAATGACAATGGAGGTGCATGCAGGGGAAGGCTAGAAATCTGAAATATCAAGTCTGTGCATGCTGCTGCCTCTGAATGGGATAAGGGGAAAAAAAAGGTGAGATCATGCTCTGTGAATATGGGCAGAGACAAGCTAAGCTAAAAAGATAGTGGGTACTACTTATAGGAGCTAAAAAGACAGGGGGTACTACTTATAGGATTCAAGTAATTGAGAGTAAGATTTAGGGTTATATCTCAAAAGGAAGATGAAAGCATAAATGAAAATCTTCTAATAATGATATACAGTGTCGGAAAAAGCAACTAAAACTGGTAGGATAATGCCATGATTTTTGAACATTTGAACACTGTGGAACACTCTCAAGTTTTGTGTTTGTTTGTTTTTGTTTTGTTTTTGCCAGTGTCTCCTTAAGGCAAAAGATCCCTTCATTCATATACCTCCACAAAATCCCATTTACAGTGGAAAAATAACTCAGTGATAACAGTAAACAGAATGACATTCTTCCTAATGTCATTCATTCTCCCTAATGAATGACATTTGAATTATATTTCAATAATTTGAACCATAATTCAATAAATTCTTAAAGTCAATATGATGCTAGAAAATCACAGACAAAACTTCATTGGACACAAATATGTATTATCATTTGGTTGAGGGTTAAAATAAAAATCATGACAAATTAATAAGACTGATGATAACAAAGTTTTTATCACATATAACAAGAACAACAGCAACTGGAAACCACAGGCAACAACTCAAGATAACACGGATGGTGCTCTAATAAGGAATCCTTCCTAAAAACATGGTAATCCCAACTGCTCCAGTGGGAGTTGTGCCAGGCTGCCAACTGCAGCTCAGCAACCAAATTTCTTTACAGAACATTGAAACAGCATCCTCAATTCTAGCAATATTTTATTTTGTGAAAACCAAATAATAATAACCATTAATGATGCGCTTAGAGAACTATTAGTAAATAACCTCTTACTTTCAGAAAAGTAAAGACTATGAACAGAGAATCATTGACCCTTAAAAGCTTAAGAAATTGGGAAATGAGCTGGATGCAATGGTGTACGCCTGGAATCCCAGCGACTAGGGAAGCTGAGACAGGAGGATCACAATTTCAAAGTCGACCTCAGCAACTTAGTGAGGCCCTAAGCAACTTAGCAAGAACTTGTCTCAAAAGATAGAAAGGGCTGGGGATGTGGCTCAGAGGTTAAGAACCTCTGGATTCAATCCCCTGTACCAAAAAAAAAAAAAAAGAAGGAGGAGGAGGAGGAGGAGGAGGAAATAAGAGGACAGCTTGATTATGATCATAATGCAAAGCAAAGTGGACAATTATATGGTAGAATTAGGCCCCAAAAATCGCTTTAAAGGGGCAAAGGCAAACTACTAAGGACAGTTATTTCCAGGGATGGCACTGAGAGAACTAGGCTAAGATTTGCCCAGGGGCCCCCACCCCACAGAAGGAAGCTGTGCTGATCTTCCTTAAAGCACTGTTTCAAAAAGCAACTTTCCCCATGAAAAAGCAGGTGGAGAGTAGTAACTCTTTATTGACAGGAGGAGAGGTGACCCAAGACTGGACAAGGAGGATAAGCTAACTACCTACATACTGGATGCAAGGAAATCAAAATGCATCACCTGAAAATACCAGGATGAATTAGTTCCACAGCACCAGTAAACTGAGGGGAAAGGGAAAAGTTCAAAATTAGGCTTAGTGAGTAATTTTCAACAGGAAGTATGGTAGGTGGTAATCCCCAAGTGAGGTAGAACAACAGCAAAGAGTCTGTAGGCTAAAGATACAGCTCAGTGGTAGAGCACTCGCCTACTGCGCTGCAAGGCACTGGCTGGGTTTAATCTCCAGCACTGCAAAAGAAAGGAGAGAGAGAGAGAGAAGGAGAGAGGGAGACAGGGAGAGAGAGAGAGAGAGAGAGAGAGAGAGAAGGAGTCTGGATCCAGACTGAGCAGGAATCTCCAGACCCACCCACTTTACTTTCTCTGTGACCTTGGCCAAGTCACTTAAGCACAATGTCTTATTTAAAAAATGAGAGTAAGAATAGCACCTACCTACTAGGATTGTTTTTGTGGTTTAAATAAATCGTGTGTGTGCGGGCGTGTGTGTGTGTGTGTGTGTGTGTGTGTATTTAAATAAGTTGAGAAAGGTCTGAGTTTGCTTTGACATCTCCAAAAAATAAAAATAAAAACGGGGGTGTACGTGCAAAGTAATGGTATCTGGGTGCGGGAGCCAGATAAATTTTCCTCATCGATAAAAATACCATGAGGCTGCACCTTGGTAAGATCTCAACCTCCTAACAAGGGTTCAAGGAGCACTGGCTCTCAGGAGAGGAGCACGGGTGGAAAGAAACTTCCTTCCTTCCTTCCAGGGCCTAGGAATTTCAGTGACTCATTTTTGGAGAAGTAGTTGTGATTTTGAGGCAAGAGTTTAATTTCAAGCAAGAGAGAGTGAGTGAAATTTTGTTTTGTCTGAACAGCAGGACTTAGAGCTAGGGCTGGACAGGGTTTGAGTCTGAGGGAGAAGGATGATGTCCCCAGGGAGAAGACCTGCCACCATCTGTCGGGAGATCTCTTGTTCCCCAGCGCTGGGCTTAGCCTGTGAGGGAGTACGAAGGCTGTCCCCGCCCGAAGGAGGCACACAGAGCCTACTGAGTAACTGGTCGAGAGGCGCTGGCGACCGGGAAGGGACCCCACGTCGGGTCTGCGCAGGGAGACCCGCCTCGCGCAGGATGCAGGTCGCTAGCGGGTCTCTCCAAAGGGAGGGGCTGGCACCGGCCCTACCGGCAGCCGAACCACACACAAATCCAAAGGACCCTGATCCTGTCCTGCCCGTGCCCGCCCGTCGACGGTCCCGGTACCCGGGGTACCTGAGCGTGGGCCCGATGCAGGCCGTGTCGGTGCTCTCGATCTCTCGCAAGATCCGCTCGTGTTCTGCCGCGGTCTCCAGGCTCTCCGCCTCCGCCATCTTACTCCGCTCCATAGACTGGGGGCGCCCGGTAGTGCGTCCCCTCCTTTAGCCCGGGTCACCTTTCGCTCCCTCGCACTAGCTCTCACACCCCAGTCTCCACAGCTGCCCCAGCCTCCGGCAACCCACAGAACGACCCCTCCCTCGGGCTCGGCACGCCCCCTTGCGTCATTACGTCCGCCGGCGTCCGCGCAGTGTCCGCCGGGATTTGTAGTTTTCTGGGCAATGCTGGGGGGTTCTGTTCATTTATTCATTGAATCCACAAATACGTGTTGAAAGCCCACTGTAAGCCAGGAAAAATTAGCCACACTGTGTATACAATGATGACCAAGTCAGGCAATGGCTTTACCCTAGAAATCTTAACACTTTTGCCATGAAGTGCAAAAGGTCCGATAGCATGCGTAGGAAGAAAGATCTAACTAGTTGTCTGCTGACAGCGATCTTAGAGGGGAGCGGGGAAGTGGGGCGAGCTGGAGAATCCAAAACTTTGATCCTGGGCATAATGTGACTGAAAGCCGGTTCAGAGAATCGAGTTCAGCAATCACTTCTGACCTGAAGGCTTCATAGAGACAGGATTTATGTGGCTAAAAAGGTGTGACTGGAAGGTGTGAGGAGCACCCAGCCAACCAGGTGGAATTTAATTCGGAGTAAGGTGTAAAGAAGTAGTAGTTGCCCGGAACTATTAAAAAAGTAAAAAAGAATTAAACAGACACTTCTCAAAAGAAGTAAGATGAATGGCTAACGAGTATGTGAAAAAACGTTCAATCTCTCAAGCAATTAGGGAAATGAAAATCAAAACTACATTGAGATTTCATTTTGTTCTAGTCAGAATGGTAATTATCAATACAAGTAATAATAAATGTTGGTGAAGATGTGGGGGGGAAAGGTACACTCATATCGTTGGCAGGACTGCAAATTAGTGCAATCATTCTGGAAAGCAGTAATAGATTCCTTAAAAAAAAAAAAAAAAAAACCTATCATATGACCCAGCTATTTCACTCCTTGTTATATATCCAAGACTTAAAATCAGCATACTACAGGAATGCAGCCACATCAATTTTACAATAGCCAAGCTATGGAGCCAACCTAAATGTCCTTCAACAGATGGATAAAGAAAATGTGGTATATGTACACATTAGAATATTACTCAGCCATAAAGAAGAATGAAATTATGGCTTTTGCCAGTAAATGGATGGAACTGGAGACAATCATGCTAAGTGAAATAAGCCGTACCCAAAATTCAAAGGACAAATGTTTTCTCTGATATGTGAAAGCTAATCCAAAATAAAAGGGAAGAAAGGAAAAGAGAGAGAAAGGGGGGGAAATAGGGAGAGGAAACTCCGTCAAAATAGAGGAAAGTTCAATAGAATAGACCAAGAGTGTGAAGGGGAGAAAGGAAGGACCTGATAAAGGAAGAACAGTGGAATGAATCTGATTGAACTTCCAAATGTACATGCATGAAGAGACCACCATGAATCTCAACATCAGGTTATAGAAAAAAAACTATAAATAAGATCAGTAGAGTAGAGGGAGGGGATCAGTAAGAGGGAGGAAGGGGAAGGGGGAAATGCTAGGGACTGAATTAGAGAAAATTATATTTCATGCTTTTGTGGTTTTGTCAAAATGTACCCTAATGTTATATATAACTAAAAAGAAATTTAAAAGAAAATATTAGTTGCTGGGCTGGGGCTGGGGCTCAGCGACAGAGTGTTTGCCTACCACATGCGAGGCCCTGGGTTAGATCCTCAGCATGACATATAAATAAATAAATAAATAAAGGTATTGTGTCCAACTACAACTAAAAAATAAATATTTTTTTTTAAAAAAGAAAGTATTAGTTGCCCAGGTACAGTGACTGGTTGTAATCTCAGCAATTTGGGAAGCTGAGACAGGAGGACTGCAAGTTCAAGGCCAGCCTATACAACTTAGAGAGACCCTGTCTCAAAATAGGGCTAGAGATGTAGCTTAATGATAGAGCACTTGCGTAGCATGTTCGAGGTCCTGAGTTCAATACCAGGTACTGCAAAAGAAAAAAAAGAAAAAAGAAATGAGGCGGGAAAGGTTGAAATTGTAAAGAGCCTTAACTACTGAATAGAGAGATTTTTACTTTATTTTAATGGTTCCATTGATCCACAACAATTGCATCAGAAACTCCTGGAGAATTTGAAGATAGACACTGTAAGAAATGTTAAAGCCTAAACCAGAGAATTAGCAATGAGAATAAAGAATGGACAAATAGAGAAAACATTGTTTTTTGAGTTTTTGTTGTTGTTTAGGGGTTTGTTTGGGTGTTTTGTTTTTGTTGTTTTGTTGTTGTTGTTGTTGTTTCTGGTACTGGGTATCAAACCCAGGAGCACTGTACCACTGAGCTACATCCAAGCCCTTTTTATTTTATTTTTCAGACAATGTCTCAAAAATTGCCCAGTTTGGCCTCAAACTTGCAGTCCTCCAGCCTCAGCTTCCCAAGTTGCCTGGATTACGGGGTGTGCCACCACACCCGGCTAGAGAAAACATTGTAAAGAAGGAATTGGCAGGATTTACTGGATACCAGGAAAGAGGAAGTTGGGTATTACTTCAAGGTTTAGAGCCAGAATGACTGGGAGAATAGTATTGCCTTCGACAACAATAAAAAAGGCATGTCAGGAAAATAAACTGGAAGTTAACACTAAATAATTTGTGCTACAACCATAGCATGGATTATTATACAATCATTAAAAAGAAAGACAAAGCTCTATATTCAAATATAAAATTGCTCCCATGTTATAATGTTGAGTGAAAAAAAGCAAAGCATCAAATAATATACAAACTAAATTCCCATTTGTTTTTTAATTAATATTCACACATATGCTTACATATATGTAAGATATTACATGGATAGAATATTTCTGAGAGGATACCCAAAAACCTGTTAACAGTGGTCTGCAGCCAGGAGAAGAATTGGAAGGAAAGGGCCTGGAATAGGAGGAAGATAATTCTTAATTATGTATCACTTGCACTTTTGGAATGATTTCCTTGCACATGTATTTTTTTTATTAAAATGGTAGCTATTAACTAAAAATACATTTTAAAAACAAACCAATAGTTGGGCTGGGGATATAGCTCAGTTGGTAGAGTGCTTGCCTAACATGCACAAGACCCTGGGTTCAATCCCCAGCACCACAAAAATAAAAAATAAAAATAAATAAACCAGTAGTGAGGAGAATGGGTTACAAGTCCTGGTTTGTAGAAACAGAGCAAGTTGCTAAACCTGTCTGTTTCTAGGTAATCCCTGGCTGTCCTCATTTTAGTTCATTACTCATGCTTAAACAATTTCACACAGATGTAGGAGGGGTAGGAATAATATGAAGCCTTTCATATTTCTAAATATCTCTTTAAATATAAGACAGAGGGCTCCTTTAGGGCCTCATCTTAAAATCATTTCATTGAACAAAAAGTTTTTCATCTGTCACAGAAAGCCAGCTGGTGTATAGACCAGATGTGTATGGTAGTGGTTTAACTCACTTCAGCTACTGTCAGCAGTTCTGTTTGGTTGGTTGTTTTAGAGCTGCCACAGAAGCCAGAGGCCCAACATCTCACCAACAAAGGTAGATGGGTCCAGAGGAATTGGTATAGGAAAGATCCAGTCAGTAAAGATGGACTGCCTAATGTTAATGCCCTCCAAATAGAGAGAATGTAGGGGAAGTACAGAATGATCAGAAAAACACTAGTCAGAATCCCTTTAATTCAGTTCCAGCATTAGTAGTTAGCAGCTGCCTGTATCAGAATCTCCAGAGGTAGGAAATTTTCTCCGCATTCGGAAATATAAAAAAGCAGTGAGCTGTGGACCACACCTGTAATTCCAGCGAGCTGGGTGATTGAGGCAGGAGAATCAATCACAAGTTTGAGCTCAGCCTCAGCAGCTTAGCAAGACCCTGTCTCAATAAACAAAAAGGAGCTGGGCACAGGAAAACAGGGCACGGTGAGCAACCACAGTGGTGCAGGCCTATAATCCCAGCGGCTCAGGAGGCTGAGGCAGGAGGATCACAAGTTCAGGGCCAGCCTCAGCAATTTAGTGAGGCCCTAAGCAACTTAGACTTGTGAGAACCTGCCTCTAAATTAAGAATAAAAACGGCTAAGGATGTAGCTCAGAGGTAAAGTGCCCCTGGGTTCAAACACCAATTTAAAAAAAAAAATGAAAGAAAGAAAGCTTCTGATGCAATGGGTTGTTGAATCAGAGCAGAGGGACTGTTAGAATAAAGTATGAATTTCTCTGCCCAGTATTTAAGGCTGTTCACAATTTCTCTCCAACGCACCTTTCCAAGCAAAACATATAAAGGAAGCACTTCACACAGACCAACCATATTAAATCCTTACAATACTCCTTTGTAATAGATACTGCGTGTCCTTCCTTGCAGATAAGAAAGCTGAAATGTTAAGTAGCACCCCACATCTCACACCAGTAAACAATGAAGCTGACCTCCAAACCAGGTCCATCTAATTTAAAGACCCATTTCCTAGCCAGTAGCCTGTTCTTCCCTACCCACACTCTCCACGGCCAGGAGTTTACCATTCCTTCAGCAAATTATTCTGCCCCTCCAAATCTGTTTCCACCCTAATGTAACATATTGTATCACTTCTCAGGCTCCTTCTGAATCACCTTGGTGATCTCTTCACAAAACCATATGCTTCTGGATGCTGGCACCAGCCTATAGCTCCAGCTGAGGCAGGAGGCTGGCAAATAGGAGGCTAGCCTCTGTAATTTAGCCAGCCCCCGTCTCAAAATAAAAAATAAAAAGGTTGTAGCTCAGTGGTAAAGCACTCCTGATTTCAACCCTCAGTACCAACAAACAACCAAACGACAACAAAAACCACATACTTTCACTTATTGGTTTAAATGAACTGGTTACCTCTTCTCCTGGGTCAGCAGACATCGGGGGACGCACAGAGGCAGCATTCTCATCGCTCCCCACTGTCACATCTAGACTGTTGTCTAAAACCCCAATTCCTGGGCTCTCCTTCGAAGTGAAGGGCAGGTGCACGTGGTCATTTACTAATGTCCATATTCCTCAGTCGTTTTACCACTTGGCTCAGTTTTTCTCCTCGTCCCATTCTCTGCCATCACCCTGAGGTACATCAGCAACAACATGAATAATCCATCCAGCGCTGACCTCAGGGACCCCTCCTGTCCCAGCCAGGCTCTTCATCCCACACAAGCAAAGTAGTCATGGCTCCACCTTTTATTTTACCTCAATATTCCATAAACACTTGGCACTGCAGATAAATGTGTGTGTGTGTGTGGGTGTGTATTCCATAAACATAGCTCTAAACCAGGTGTGGTGGGACACATCTATAATCCCTGCTTGGGAAGCTGAGGCAGAAGGGTCCCAAGTTCATGGTCAGCCTGGCCAAATTAATGAGAACCTGTCTCAAAACAAGGTGTTGGGAATCTCACTCACAGACAGAATGTCCTGGGTTCAATCCCGAACACCTCAAAACCAAAAAATGTTCCACCTCCAGAACTACAAAACTGAAATTTCTCTCTCTACTCTTTCCCACCTACCTCTTCCTCTAATTTCTTTTTTTCCATCAGATATTGGAAATTGAACCCAAGGGATGCTCTCTACTGAGATACACCCCTAGCCTTCCTTTTTTTTTTTCCTTTTGAGACAGAGTCTCACTAAATTGCTGAGACTGGTCTCAAACTTGTGATCTTCCTGCCTCAGACTCCCAAGTAACTGGAACTACAAGCATGTACCTCCATGACTCTTCCTCTAATTTCTATGGGATCTTCTCCTTAATCCCCATCTTCATCCCTGATTTCTATATAATCTGTTAGCATTTTTCCACGTCTATCCTGGATCTTATTATATCCAACATTCCAATACAGAGATCCAAATTTGATTCCACTTATCAACATTAATCCATTAACAGGCAGATGAATTTGGGTAAGTTCCATGGCTTCCTCAAGCTGCAGTTTGTGTGTATTTAAAATGGGGTTTATAATCTATATAGGGTTAGGATTAGGGTTGGGGTTAGGGTTAGAAATTATTGTAAGAATTATAAATATAAATAAATTATATAAGTATAAATTTATAATTTATATAAATATAAATAATAGGCTGGGGTTGTAGATCAGTGATAGAACACACGTTGAGCATGCCAAAGTCCTGGGTTCAATACTTAGCACCAAAAAAAAAAAGAAAGAAAGTATAGGGCTATATGAAGATTTAGAAGAATTAATATTAGCTGTTACCTGCATATATTCCCATAAGCCACCAATGTGACTAAACCTTTAATTCTCTAATTCTCTAACTTCCTTTAACATCTTGATCCTTCAGTATACCCACGTCTCCAACCTCTGCTCCTCCTAATGTAGTGGGGGAAGACTGTAGCCATGACAGCGCCATAACACATTTGTGTTGCTCAAAAGCATTGGGCCCCCAGGGAAGCTTACTCATCCTTTGATTTGTATTCCTACTCACAGCACCTTTTTTTTTTTTTTTTTTTTAAATCTAGGGATTGGACCTGCAGCCTTGTGCATGCTAAGCAAGTGCTCTACCACTAAGCTGTATCCCCAGACTCCTGGTATCCATTTATAATCCTTTCTTCTCTACCTATGGCCCTAGCTCTGCTCCCTATTCTTCTCAGAAGATACCTTTGCCTCTCACTTCTTTTATATAGGACCACCATCCATTATTATATCCTCATCTTCCCTCTCTACCATCTTTTCGTCCAACTGCTTCTCACCTCCTGTGTCAACAGGAATGGGGATTCCAATCACTTTCCAAAGTCAGCCTCACCTTTGGGAGCAGTTGCTTTTCCATCTCTCCGTGACATATCCTGCCTTCCCTCTTATAGCTCCAATCTTCCCCTCTTTGCTTTACTCTGGCTAATAAATACATACCTGAGTCTAACTAAAAGTTCTCCTCCTACCTTGCTTCCATCAGCTATGATAGTTTTCCATTCCAATTATTACTTGGAAATATATTTTACATACCTCCTCTTTGTCTCCCACGTTTGTTTTGTTTAAAGAATTTAATCTTTATTTTTTATTTATTTTTATGTGGTGCAGAGAATTGAACCCGGGGTCTCACCCATGCTAGGCAAGCGCTTTGCCACTAAGCTGCAGCCCCAGCCCTGATCCTAAACTTTTTAACTGCCAAATCTGAAGGCATTTTTGCAGCCTTCATCCTACTCTTTATTTGATTGTTAATTCCTGGTACTGAATGAAACCAGGTAGAGGAGAATGGGCTTCCTTTCATAACCCTAACTAAAGTCTTTGAAAAACATTAGGGTGCAAACCTTGCTGGTGACATATATGTAGTTCATTGCATTATTATTCTGAGTTAATCACTCTTCCATGTGAATTTGCTGTGACTTTTGAGTTTGGGCTCAGCCATGTGACTTATTTTGGCCAATGGGATAGACTTAAATGATAAGCAGATGTCAGAAATCACTTACATGCACATTCCTGGAATCTCAGTGGCTGAAGAGGCTGAGGCAGGAGAATCGTAAGTTCTAGGCCAGCCTCAGCATCATAGCAAGACTTTAGCAATTTAGCCAGACCCTGTCTCAAAATAAAAAAAAAATGTTTTAAGAGGGCTAGGTTTATGGCTCATTGGTAAAGCATCCCTGGGTTCAGTTTTCTCTATTGTTTTCCTATTTTTGTTTACATTTATGTCTTCTCAAATCTTTATTATCTCCTCTTTTATGCTTATTTTAGGCTTAATTTACTCTTATCTTTCTAGATTCTTAAGATAGAAGTTTAGGTTATTGACTTGAGAACTTTCTTCTTTTTTTGGGAGGGGTACTGGGGAGCAAGCCCAGGGCACTTTACTATTAAGCCACATTGCTACATTCCCAGGTTTTGTTTTTTTTTTTTTCTTTTCAGACAGGGTCTCACTAAGTTGCTGAAGTTGGTCTCAAACTCGAGCAATCATTTCACCTCAGCCTCCTAAGTCTTTCAAATTATAGAAGTGCCCTTCTACATCTGGCTCTTGTTTTTTTTAAGACTGGCATTTATAACAGTAAATTTCCCTTTTAGTACTGTTTTAGCTATATTTCATAGGTTGTGTTTTCATTCTTATTTATCTCAAAATATTTTCTCATTTCCCTTACTGGTTATTAAGAATGTGTTGGGACTGGGGCTGTAGGTCAGTGGTAAAGTGCTTGCCTCGAAAGTGTGAGGCACTGGGTTCGATCCTCAGCACCACATAAAAATAAAGATACTGTATGTTCATCTACAACTAAATAATAAAAAAAAAGAATGTGTTATTTGATTTCCACATATTTGTGAACTCCCAATTTTCCTTCTGCTTTTGATTTCTAATTTAGTTCCATTATGATGCAGAACTTAAACACACTTAGGTTTTTTTTGTTTTGTTTTTGGGTACCTGGGATTGAATCCAGGGCATTTAACCACTGAGCCACCATCCCCAGCCCTATTTTATATTTTATTTAGAGACAGGTTCTCACTGAGTTGTTTAGTGCCTCGCTTTTGCTGAGGCTGGCTTTGAAGTTGTGAGCCTGCTGCCTCAGTCTTCCAAACTGGGGGATCACAGGTGTGTGCCACCATGCCCAGCTACACACTTTTCATTATTTCAGTTCTTTTAAATTTATTCATGTGGTCTACCACAGAGACTATCCCAGTACCCTCGAAAAGAATGTATATTTTGCTGTTGATCGAGTCTTCTAGTCTCGTGTTCCTCTTTGTTTTACTCATTATTAAAAGGGGGATAGGAGCCAGGTTATGGTGGTGTACACCTGTAATCCCAGTAACTCAGATGACTGAAGCAAGAGAATCGCAGGTTCAAACCCAGCCTGAGCAATCTAGCAAGACCCTGTCTCACAATAAAAAGTGGAAAAAACTGGGGACGTAACTCAGTGATAGACAGCCCCTGAGTTCAATCCCCCATTTAAAAAAAAAGTGGGGTAATAAAGTCTCTAATTATTTTTTGAATGAAAATCTACCTTTTTATTTATTTTTACATGGTGCTGAAGGTCGAACCCAGAGCCTCGCACATGCTAGCTGAGTGCTCTACCGTTGAGCCACAACCCAACCCCAAAAATCTACTCTTAAATAGATCCCAGGTGCTTCCAACTCAATGTGTTCAGATGTGATTTTATGGTGTCTCGCTTCTCAAACCCATCTAATTAATGACCGCCAGTGCTCTCATCTGAAATGGGAGTCATTCTAGATCCCTCCTTCCTCTCCTGCTAATAGACAACCAAGTCCTGTTGATTTTATTCATTTGTTGACTCTTCTTTATCTCGTCTCTCCATGCCCTACCTAGTTCAGTTCCTTGCATCTCACATCAGATACATTGTAATCTCTCTACTTAATTCTATCTTTTTAATTCATATTTCTTCTTTTTTATTTTTAGTTTTAGTTGGAGATGAACACAATACCTTTATTTTATTTATTTTTATGTGGTGCTGAGGATCAAACCCAGTGCCTCATGTGTGCTAGGCGAGTGCTCTACCTGTGAGCCCCAACCCCAGACCACTCTCTACTTATTCTTGGCATTGTTTTGTTAATGTTCATTCCACCTGGAACAACACACTCATTCTTTAAGACTTATCTCCAGAGTCACCCTCTCCTCTGGGAAGTCTTCCCTCTATGAGCTCATTCTTCCCTCTGGCCTCTCAGCCTCCTGTGACTACCTCTGTCCTGGGAATTACCATGTGATTTTACCAGTGTCTTACCTCTCAGGGCAGCTCAGCCTCTTGTAGCAAGGGGAGTTAATAGCACAGGAGTTAGGAGCACAGGTGTCAGCATAGCTTAAAATCCTTAATCTGCCAGTGTCTAGTTGCGTGATTGGACAAATTATGAATCTTTCTATGCTTAATTTCCTCACCCATCATAGGAGGATGATAATTGTGCTGACCTCATAGGGTTAAAATGAATCAGTAGATGCAAAATACTTAAAATAAGTGTGTTATTACTGTTTTTTTAGTTAGGCACTGACAGGTGGCACACACCTGTAATCCCAGTGACTCAGGAGGCAGAGGCAGAAGGATCACAAATTCAAGGCCCAGCCTCCATGTCTTAGTGAGACCCTCTCTTAAAATAAAAAAATGAAAAGGGCTAGGGATGTAGCTCTGTGGTAAGCATTCTCGGGAGGCTGAGGCAGGAGAATCGCAAGTTCAAAGCCAGCCTTAGCAAAAGCAAGGTGCTAAGCAACTCAGTGAGACCCTGTCTCTAAATAACATACAAACTAGGGCTAGGGATGTGGCTCAGTGATAGAGTACCCCTGAGTTCAATCCCTGGTACTGTGCCCCCCCCAAAAAAAAAGAAAAAGAAAAAAGATCCAGCTTGTGTGATCTCCCTCTGTAAACAAAAGCCTTCCCTTCCTGTCACAGTGGATCACTTTACATTATCCCTGTCAAACTGTGTGACTTTGAGCACTGATAATAATAATAGCTACTGTTTGTTAAGCACCTCCTGAGTACCAGGAACAAAATATGATTTTTTTCCTCCTTTTATCTTCTGGCTTTGAGATAAGAATTGTCTCCATTTCACTGATCAAAAAAATTGTTGTCTCCAGTGTGGTAATGTAACCTGCCCAAGATCAGATGGCTAATAATTAAGTGACAGATTGATGTTAGCAGCCAGGCCTAACCTCAAAGCTCATACACTTTCTATTATTGCTTTTATAAGTTTGTAAGTCTCATTCTCCACCTATGAACTCCTTGGGGACAGGGGCCTATCCCAGCAGATGGCTCTCTTAGGGAACAAATATGTCTCCCAATAAGCCTCCCGATTCCTGGGTGCCAGCGTCAATACTCCTTCCTTCTGGCTCTCTCCAAAGTACCAAGGGAGAGCTCTATGCTGGGAAGTGAGTAAAGGAAAAGAACAATAATTGAATAGCCTTGAAAGCAGCTCAGCCCTCAGAGTCCTCTTAGCCATGTTTGCTGCTCCAGCATCATTGGGGGCTGTGCAGAAGCTTCCCCAGAGTCTGAGCTCACTGGGTCCCCTGGGTGGTGATGTCAGCCTCCTGCTCTGCCAGGCCCCTGTGAGTCCATAGTCAACTGACATCACCCATGTTTCCACGGGCTAAGTAAGAAATTCAGCCCTGTCCATGTGTTGTTGCTGGAGACAACCTCTGTGATCATGATTGGGGGGGGGGGGGCCTTATTCTTTTGCTCAGAGATCTTTTTCCTTATGTAGGTGGCCTTCCTCCCTCATTCTCACCCTAACAGATCTGTACCCTAACACTGTAAGCCTCACTTAGTACTTTGTTTGACTCCTAAACTGCCTGGAATCTCTGACACACCAATTTAAATTGGGAAGCACAGGGGATTACAAAAAAAAAAAAAAAAAATCCCTAATGATGTGTGTCTGACTGTAACAGGGAAAAGCTGAGCAAAAGGAAATCAGGACAACCTGTCAACTTTTCCAGGACCTGATTTTCACAAGACTGCTCCACTTTAGAATAGTTGGAAAATGTTTTGTGAAACTGTAAAATATGTATTTGGTCTTTATCTCATTTTCTTTACAACTCCTAAAATCCTTGGAATCGTCATTGATGTGACTTTGGGTATACTAATGAGTTGACTGATATATGGCAACCTCTGTGTGGCTTCAGGATGGAAGCTAGTCACTAGAGAAAATAAACAGGCTGGTGTGGTGGTGCACACCTGTAATCCCAGCAACTCAGGAGGCTGAGGCAGGAGGATCACAAGTTCCAGGCCAGCCTCCGCAACTTAGTGAGCTCCTGTCTCAAAATAAAAAATTAAAAGAAATGGGGATGTCGCTCAGTGGTAGAGCACTCCTGGGTTCAATCCCCAGTACCATAAAAGAAAGAAAGAGGAAAAGGAAAATAAAAACTAAGGCAGAGTTAGAGGTCTGAGATGTTCAGCCCAATCCTAGGGAGAGGAAAGGGCCCAAAGGTTGACTGATCACCAATGGCAAATGATTTCGTCACTCATCCCTATGTAGTGAAACCTCCACACAAAAACAAAAGCACAGGGCTCAGAGAGTTTCCAGATAGCTGGACACATGGAGGTTCCTGGAGCAGGGAGGGGGTTCATGGAGAGGGTGGGGGAGCTCCTTCCCCCATGCACCTCTTCAGCTGCATCCTCTCTAATAAACTGACAGATGGAGGTGTCCCTGAGTTCAGAGAGCCACTTGAAGGTATTAATCAAATCTGTGGAGAAGGGGGTTACAGGAGTCCCAGTTTACACCATGGACAGAGATACAGGTAAAACAACCTGGGGCTTTTGATTGGCATCTGGGGAAGGGGGAGTCCTGCGATCTGAGACCTGGGTCCGGGGGAACTGATGCAATCTCCAGGTAGAAAGTGTCAGAGTCAAAATGAATTAGAGGAGCAGGTGTGGTGGCACAAGGCTGTAGGAAGGAAGGCTGAGGCAGGAATATCACAAGTTCAAAGCCAGCCTTAGCAATTTAGCAAAACCCTAAGCAACCTAGTGAGACCCTGTCTTGAAATTAAAAAAAAAAAAAAAAAATTAAACAGACTGTGGCTCAGTGGTTAAGCATCCCTGGGTTTAATCCCTGGTACCAAAAAAAAAAAAAAAAAAAAAAATGGAACTAGAGGATATGCGTCTGCTGTCTGTGTTGCATTGCTCACTTGGTGGCTGGGACAGAGTTGGTGTCAAGCATGTCCTGAGAGTTTAGTCGGAGTGTTATCAGCCAGGCTATATGGGCAATGACCAAACAGACTCCATTTTGCCTTTAGACTCCATGTCATGTAAGAAATGCTTCTCCCAGGAAAGCCCCGCCTCTGTACCCATCAACAGTTGCTTAGCATAGCATGTTTGGCAAATTGGCAATTCTTATACAATGTAAAAGTGTTCTCTCTTTGGTTCCTGTTGTTCTTGGACAATGTACCCTGTCAGAGATTGATTGTTTAGATGTTAGTAACCATTCTTTAACTTGTACACAACTAAGGACATTTTGGCCCACTCTCTTTTCCGCTTATGATTTTAGACCTCATAACGTTTATTGATGGTTTTGAATCATAGAAACAGCCACTTAGGCTTTAATATGTTTTTGGACTATAAAAGGTGTACTCAGGCCCTGGAAGGGGGTCGAAGGATATAGACTTGCAGCCTACCCCTTGGCCTGCCAGCTGGTGGATCCAGACTGCCAGCTAATGAATAAAGTTTCCGTCTCCTGCTTTAAGATTTATTGCAATCTCGCCTTAACATGAGAAAACGAGTTTGAGTGTGCTTTTTCTCTCTCTATGTACTCAGAGGCTTCCACCCTGAGCCTTAGGGTTTTAACTGACAGATCCATTAGCAGTAAGAAAGGCATCTCCATAGACGGAATCTCTCTTCCATTCACCAACCCCTAATTTAATTCAATTCAAAAAAAAAAATACATAATCCTTAAATAACCAAAGAAACAGTCGCCCTAATACCTGGCACTATGGAATACATTTTAAAACAAAGATTAGATAATACTCTGCTTAAGAGCCCTACATGATGCCTAGCATGTGTGAGACCCTGGGTTCAGTCCCCCATGCACCTTGTGGGGGAAAGAATCTTTACATGGCTCCCATTGCACTTAGCATAAATCCAAACTGCTAGGTGCAGTGGAGCATGCCTGTAATCCCAGAAAAAAAGGGAGGCAGGGGGATCCTGGTTGTTTTGGACCTTACAGTACAATGGAGGGGGGAATGGCAGGTGGCAACAGCGCGTATGTGTGTAAAAATTCAATTATAGGAGGTATTTAAAAAATTAAAATGGAGTGACTTACCACCTACACATGGATATCATAAACCAAAAAAGATATGAAATTATGCAGATATGGAAAACTTAGAACTCTTGGGCTTTGCTGATAGGAATGTAAAATGATACAGCCTCTGTGGAACCACTATGGTAGTTCCTCAAAAACTTAAGTACAGAACTACCATAAGATCAGAAATTCCAGTTCTTATTCTACACACAAAGGACTGAAACAGGTATTTGCACTCCAAAGTTCAGAGCAGCATTGTTGACAAGAGCCAAGAGGTGGACAAACCAAATATCCATGGACAGAAGGATGTACAGACAAAACATGATGTGGACATACGATGAAATTGTACTTAAAATTCCATTCCTGGAATTTTGACACATAACACACATGGATGAAACTTGACATACCAAATGAAATGATTCTACTATGATGAAGTACCTAGGATAGTGAAATTCATAGAGATAGAAGGTAGAAGGGGTGGCGCAAGAGCTTGGAGGTGAGAGAGGGATGGGGGTTATTGTTTGATGGGCACAGTTTCAGTTTGGGAAGATAGTGGTAATGGTCACACAGCAACGGGAATGCATTCAATGCCACCTGAAAAGGGTTAAAATGGCAAATGTCATATTATGCATAACAATAAAAACAAATATTATTACAAATGGAGTGACATTAGGGAGCCTGTACAGAGTTTCTAGATTGATGGTCGAAGTGTTTGAGAAATGATAAGAAGCAGTTAACCCTATAAAGATAGTGAGGAAGGGAATAGAGGGAAAGGGTACAGAGAGGAGAAGCCTTGGGCAGAAATGTGGAGTGTTCCAGGGACCTAAGAAAGCCAGTGTGGAGGGAGAGTTGAGGGCAAAGGAGGCGCAGCCAGCCAGAATGAAAGGTGAAGAGGTGACTGTGATAACCATGGACGGCTCTTTCAAATACCACAGGTTCTCTCTTATAAGTGGGAACTAGAAAAAGTCAACTGGAATGTAGAATAATGATTAATAGAGGTCGGAGAGGGTAGGGTGGATGGATTAGACTTCATCAGTGCAAGCTGTATGACCATATGGAAAAATCACACCAAGGCCCACTAATATGGATAATGAATATGGGTTAATTCAAAATAAAATATAAGCTGTGCATGGCAGCAAATGCCTATAATTCCAGTGGCTCAGAAGGCTGAGGCAGAAGGATCACAAGTTGAAGGCCAGCCTCAGCAATTTAGCAAGATCCTAAGCATCTTAGGCAGATCTTGTCTCAAAATAAAAAATAAAAAGGTCTGGGATGTGACTCAGTGTTTAAGTGCCCCTGGGTTCAATCCCCAGTACAAAATAAATAAATAATAAAAAATTAATAATATGTGTAAAACATTTATACCTAAATGCAGAATATAGAAATTTTCAGAGGGGATGGCTACTTTACTTTCATTTCAGTGTAGAAAATTATGCTCTAAATAAATTGTTTAAACAAACAAACAAAAAAAAAGGGCCAGGCTCAGTGGTGCACGCCTGTAATCCCAGTGGCTCAGGAGGCTGAGGCAGGAGGATCACAAGTTCAAAGCCAGCCTCAGCAAAAGCAAGGTGCTAAGCAACTCAGTGAGACCCTGTCTCTAAATAAAATACAAAATAGGGCTGGGGGTGTGGCTCAGTAGCTAATTGTCCTAAGTTCAATCCCTGGTAGCTCCCCCAACAAAAAATTGTTTTTAAAAAGCTTATTTTGTGAAGGGAAACAAATGGGGCATATGTGAAAGAGACCAATGGGGAATGGTTTTATTTTATTTTTTTCCAAGATGAAAATGATCCAATAGACAGAATTAATGATTCATAGGAGAGAGGAAAGGTTATTAAACTAAAGAAGAGAAGAAATACAGACCAGTACTGGAATTTTTGGTAAGAACTTATATCAATAAAATTCCTTGTTCCAGGGGCTGGGGTTGTAGCTCAGCTATAAAGCATTTGCCTAGCACATGTGAGACCCTGGGTTTGATCCTCAGCACCACATAAAATAAATAAGTAAAATAAAGATATTGTATCCAACTACAACTAAAAATAATATTTAAAAATTTCCTTGTTCCTATGTTTAACAACACTGGAGCTAGGCATACTTTCTTGTCCTTGTGTTAAGCGTGGAGACCAAGTAAAAGTAACTGAGAGCTCCAGGATATACCTGCGCCTGAGAGATAAGACTGAGAACCAGCTAAAATGACTTGTTCCTCAAGACTCACTTCAAGACCTTTGCCTAACTGTACCCACCAATCCAAAGCTGTCAAATTCTAACATTCTCCAACTTGCAAAACCTGCCTTAAATTTACCCAGCCCAGCATGATGGCACATGCCTGGTAATCCCAGCAACTCAGGAGGCTGAGGTAGGAGGATCATAAGTTCTAGGCCAGCCTCAGCAACTTAGTGAGCTCCTGTCACAAAATAAAATATAAAAAGAGATGGGGGGCTGGGGATGTGGCTCAAGTGGTAGCGCGCTCGCCTGGCATGCGTGCGGCCCGGGTTCGATCCTCAGCACCACATACAAAGATGTTGTGTCTGCCGAGAACTAAAAAATAAATATTAAAAAATTCTCTCTCTCTCTCTCTTTAAAAAAAAAAAAAAAAAAAAGATCATTCCGGCCTTTAAAAAAAAAAAAGAGATGGGGATGCAGCTCAGTGGTAGAACACCCCTGGGTTCAATCACCAATACTGAAAAAAAAATGTATGCAACGCTATTTAGGTGTCAAGGACTATATTTATTACTAGGTAAGCAGAAGGGGAAGGAGATGATATAGCAAATAAAAAATAATTACATAATTATGTAATTATATAAGACATCAGGTGGCGATAAGTTTATAAAGAAAATAAAGCCTGGTAAGAAGGATGGAGAACAATAGCAAATGTGAGGACAGTTTCTGGAGGTGCTTGCAGAAGACTTTTTTTTTTTTTTTTTTTTTTTTGGTACTAGGGATTGAACCCAGGGATGCTTAGCCACTGAGCTGCATCCCCAGCCCTTTTTATTTTTCAAAGGGTTTCACTAAGTTGATGATGGCCTTGCTAAGTTGCTGAGACTGGCTTTGAACTTGCAATCCTCCTGCCTCAGCCACCTGAGCCACTGGGATTACAGGTGTGGCCCACCAGGCCAGTCCCCAGCTGGATTTCTGCCCCACCCTAATCTTGTTTACCTTGAGGAAAGGATACCTGCAGGCCAGAAGCCCCTGCTCAGGTGGACTGTCTGAAACTGGTTGGACCTAAGATGACTGCCAGACTGCCAGCCAAACAACCTCTAACTTCATTACAATCCCACCTGCATGCCCAACGGCACACCCCCTGTGCCATGGCAGTTGACAGTGGCCATAAAAGGACCAAAAGGAAGTGGCACCTGAATTCCTGCAAAACATCCACCCATTTGCAAGAAACACAGAGGTATTCCTCCCCTTCGTTAGCCTGTCCCTCCCTCTCTTTTATCCTATTATCTATAACCTCCTACCCTCCAAGAGCCAAGAAACTGATCTTTTTTCCTATTTTCTATTCTTAGCCAAGAGTAACCTTTTTCGTACTCAGTCAGTACTTCATCTTGTTATTGCCTCCACAGTTCTGGGAGGGTTAAAAGGACCTAGTTGGGGATCAGAAATTGGTAATAGGGCGGGTTGTGGCTCAGTGGTAGAGTGCTTGCCTACCACATGTGAGGCACTGGGTTCGATCCTCAGCACCACATAAAAAAATAATTAATTAATTAAAGATATTATGTCCATCTTCTTAAAAAAAGAAAGAAAAACAAAAACAAAGAATTGATAACAAGAAGAGTAAGAACCAAGGACAGAAAAGTAACAAGGGGTCTATGGGGAGACTTGGGGTCCTTTTGAGTAGAGGAGTGACAGGATCTTGCTTACATAATAAAAATCATTTTGACCTTTATGCAAAGAATAGAGTAATGGTAGAAAGAGACAGACATCATTCCCCTGTATACATGTCTGATTATACCACTCGAGTGACTGAACCATGTACAGCCAGAGGAATGAGAAGTTGTGCTCCATGTGTGTTCTATATGTCAAAATGTATCCTAGGGTAAAATAGTTAATAATATTAAAAGAATAGGCTGTAAGATCAAAAGGAAGGAAATGGGCACATGAATGAGAAGGAGGCTGGGTGATTGTCTAAGTAAGAGGTGAGACCACTTGGACCATGGTAGTAGAGATAGGAAGCAGACAACTGTCCCGGTTGAGGGGACAGTTCTGTAGATTGGGTGATGAGTCCCACATGCTTTCTTTGAAGAAGCAAGTTACCTGGGATCACTCTGGACCTGCCCTGGCTAACGACAACAGGAGATGCTGCATTCCTCAGCAGACAACCTGTTACCTGCAGGAGAAATGCGGGTCTAAGGACTCCTCCCTGTCTGTAAAAAGAACTCAAGCCACCCTGCAGGGAGGGGGTGACCTTTGTATAGACCAAAAGATTCCTGAACTCAGGAAGACAAGATAATTAGAAACAAAGCCCACTGATCATAAAATTTGTAAGAACAATGCATGGGCCAAGGTGATCCAGAGGTGCTTTGGGATCTTTAGCATGTCATTATAATAGTAAAATTTCCCCCCATGAGTTTACTAATGTACCTGTGGGTGAGACCATGAGCAATGGGGACTTGGAAGTCTGCTGTCAGTCAAAAGTTGAGAGATGGACCTGGGTGGGGCTTTCTAGAAATTTCCCTGGGATCCCCAATAAAACTAGAGGGCGGGGCCATGCTATCACTCTCCTCTTCCTGAGAACCCACCCTCTCCCTTGAATGTGTCCCTTTTTCTTTTTCCCTTTCCCTTCTAATGAACACATGCCTGCTACTCTGTGTGACTCATTTAAAATCCTTCCTGTGGGATTGCAAAAAACAGGGGGTCTCAGACACCCATGGTCGCTTCAGCTGGGTCTCACTCTGCAACAGTGGTCTCACCTCAGAGGCGGTAAGAAGTGTTTGGATTTAGGATGCGTTTTGAAAGTAGAACTGGCATTTTTTGCTGATGGATTAGATGTATGACCTGAGAGAGAGGAATGGAGGAAAACTGTAAGGTTTTTGGCCTGAGCAGCTAGAGGAATGGCATTTTTATTTTCTAACATTCAGAAGATTTGGAAGAGATCACGGTAGGGAGGGAGGTGGTAAATTGGGAATTTAATTTTGAATGTGTTATATTGAAACTGGTCTTGAAAATCAGGATTGGGCCCTCATTCCCCTTGTGTTGAAGATTAAATACCCAAGAAACTCTGAGACAAGAGAAAAAAAGTTTTATTTAAAGGATAGAACAAAGAGAGAAAGGGGCGGGGGAGACTCCTCCAGAGAGGAGGGGGTCCAGAGCTAGTACCCAAGGGAGTGGGGTGTCTTGGCCCTTAATAGGTTTCAGGTTTCCTTTCTTGTGTCCCTTCCTCCTCTTATCTTGCCTACATGACCAAAAAGGACAGAAAGAGAGCCATCCAGGGAGTGATTGCTTGTGTTGGAAAATGGGATCCTTCCCCTCCCCCAGAGGTTGTTGACAACCAGGTGATGGGGGAGTAGCCATTTCCTTTTCTTTGATAACTGGCTACCTCTTCTTTGCCCTTGTCCCATAATTTGACATGTCTATTTTACATTCTAGTTGCAATGTCAAGTAGTCACTTAACATGTGAGTCTAGAATTCACGTAAGAGTAGGATTAGAGACAGGCATGGAGGCACATGCCTAAAATTCCAGTGACTTGGGAGGCTGAGGCAGGAGATTTGAAAGTTCAAGACCAGCCTCAGCATCGTAGCAAGGCCCTAAGCAACTTAGCAAGACCCTTTCTCAAAATAAAAAATAAAAAAAAATAAGAAGGGATGAAGATGTGGCTCAGTGGCTAAGCACCCCTGGGTTCAATCCCCAGTACCAAAAAAAAAATAATAATAATTGAGAGATTAGGGTTGGAGATGCAACTTTGGGAGTAATAAAAATGTAAGTGGCATTGGACTGGGGATGTAGTTCAGTGGTAGAGCGCCTGTCTAGCATGCATGAGAGGGCTGGGTTCAATTCTCCTCACCTCAAAAAAAAAAAAAAGTAAGTGGTATTACATTCTTAAAACTCAATGGACTTCCTGAGGGAGTAAGCACTGGTAAATAATAAATCCAAGGACAGAGTCCTGGGTGCCCTATTTTTTAAATGTAGTAGAAGCTTTTTTTTAATATTTATTTTTTAGTTGGACACAATATCTTTATTTATTTATTTTTATGTGGTACTGAGGATCAAACCCAGGGCCTCGCACATGCTAGGCAAGTGTTCTACCATTGAGCCACAGCCACAGCCCAAGCCCTGTAGAAGCTTTTCAAACCCAAATTCCTTCTCTTGCTCTTTGCTCTACTACCTTCCATTCCTCTATCTTGAAATGTCTTTTTTTTTTTTTTTTTTTTTTTTTGCTACTGGGGATTGAAGTGGGGGGCAGGCTGTACTACTGTGCTGGGGATGTGGCTCAGTGGTAAAGCGCCACTGGGTTCAATCTCTGGTACCCCCCCCCAAAAAAAAAAGTCCCACAAGTAAAAAAAATTTTTTTTCAGAACTGGGGATTGAATCCAGGGCCTTTCATATGCTAGCTCTTTTAATTTTTCATTTTGAGACAGGATCTCACTAAATTGCTTAGGGCCTTGCCAAGTTGCTGAGGCTGGCCATCCTCCTGCCTCAACCTCCAGAGTCACTGAGATTACAGATGTGCCCCGCTGCACCTGCCTATCCTGAAAAGTCTTTCTCCAACCCTACAGCTATCTTTCAAAATTGCATTTTAAAAGAAAGAAAGGCAGACAGGCATTGTGGCCCATGACAATAATCCCAGAGACTCAGGAGATTGAGAAAGGAAGATTACAAATTCAAGGCCAGCATGGGCAATTTAGGAAGATCCACTTTCAAAATAAAATAAAAAGGGCTGGGGATGTAACTCAGTGGTAAAGCAAATGGCTAGCATATGAAAGGCCCTGGATTCAATCCCCAGTTCTGGGAAAAAAAACAAAAAACAAAAAACTTTTTTTGACTTGGGGGAATTATTATTTATTTATTTATTTATTTGTACCAGGAATTGAACCCAGTGGCGCTTTACCACTGAGCCACATCCCTGGCATATTTTTGTGTTTTTTTTTGTGGGTTTTTTTTTTTTTTTTTTAGTACTGGGGATTGAACTCAGGGGCACTCAACCACTGAGCCAAATCCCCAGCCCTATTTTATATTTTATTTGGAGACAGGGTCTCACTGAGTTGCTGAGTGCCTCCATAAGTTGCTGAGACTGGCTTTAAACTCACAATCCTTTTGCCTCAGCCTCCAAACTGCTGGGATTACAGGAATGCACCACTGTGCCCTGCTCGTGGGAATTTTTTTAAATGCCAACCTCAGTCACATCCTTACAGATTCTGATTTAGTCTCAGGTGAGTCCAAGGCATTAGTAATTTTTAAAAGAAAACTTTCCAGGATAATAATGTATAGCCAGATTTGAGAACTATTTTTGGGCAGTGCTAGGGATTGAACCCAAGAGTGCTTTATCACTGAGCCACACCCTCACACCTTTATTTATTTATTTATCATTTATTTTTGGTACTGAGGATTGAACCCAGGGGTGTTTAACCTCTGAGCTGCATCCCTTGCCCTTTCCTTTAATTTTGAGACAGAGTCTCACTAAGTTGCTGAGGACCTTGCTAAATTGCTGAGGCTGACCTGGAACTTGCAATCCTCCTGCCTCAGGCTCCCAAGTCACTCGGATTACAAGCATGTGCTACCACACTCAGCTCACCTCCAAGCCCTTTTTAAATTATTATAATTTTTAATTTTTTGTTGTAGATGGACACAATATCTTTATTTTGTTTTATCTATTTTTATGCGGTGCTGAGGATCGAACATCAATGGCTTACACGTGCAAGGCAAGCTCTCTGCCACTGAGCCCCAGCCCCAGCCCCTATTATATTTTATTTTAAGATACTGCCTCTCTGAATTGCCCAGACTGGCCTCATATGGGAGCGGCAGGCAGCCTGAACATTTGATTATAGTAACTTTAGGACTTACACAGTTATGGACACCTCGCATGTTCAAATCACACCAGCGCAAGATCAGCTGCCTGGCTGTTCCTTAGACCCAGGAAGACTATATTAGTAGCATAGTCTGCCCTCAGGATAAGAAGAAAGAGACCCACAGAGATGCCAGAAGGGAGCTCACAGCCAGTTGGACAGGGAACTCTGGAGTCCTGAGTCCTGACAATGAGGCACAGGTTCCAGGTGGTCATGTTCCCTTGGCCCCAGGGTGGTCTCAGACTCTGGAGGAGCAGGCTGGAGGTGACCAGCGTCTGGTCCTCTAACTCACAGGACCCAGGGCAGAAGCCGCTTTCTCTCAGGACTATGGGGGGTTGTGCTGCCTGCCAGGAAGGTGAGCCCAGGTGACCCCCATGTGGCCTACTCAACCCGTAGGAAACTGGAACAGCCTGGTCCCACCCAGTTGCTCTGCTACTCCCCCTTACTGCCCTGCCTTCTCTTCTTCCCTGTTTGGCTAAACCAAGGCAAAGTCAGGGAGTCCACTAAGCTGACATCCATTAGGAAGTGGAACACCATGTTCCCCCCAACCTCTGAAGTATCCTCTCTTGGAGTCTCCCCCTTTCTAGGCTTGGAGGAGGAGGAGCCAGGAACTCACAAGGAATATGGTCTCCAAGGACACAGACCACTCCTCCCTCTCCCCTTCCCACATGGGGTGTTCTGCGTTGCTGGTGGGGTGGCCAGCTCCATAGTCCCTGGGAGAGAGCTTTGATTTTAGTTCTTGGCTACATCTGTTAGGAATATGGACATTCCACATTTCTGTTTGTTTTTTCTTTTTGTCCTCAGCTTTAGACCATGGATGCCATTTCTAGGCCACAGGAAGGGCCCCACTTAGCTTCCTGTTCCAGCTCTACGGTCCAGATGCTGGGGGACAGGCCACCATGTGGCAATCTGGGGGAGAACCTCTGCCCCGGAGGATGATGGTAGGCCCCCCAAGGAGGGGAGACAAGCAGGAGGGAGTCGCTGCCTGGAACCTGGGACCTGCTGAGGGCCTCTCCACCCGCCCTTCTAACTTGTTGGTGTACTGGCGACTTTTAATGTCTAGATCCTTTGAAAGGACTTATTTATCTATAAATTTTTACCCAAATATCCTCCCAAAACAGATCACAAAAAAAGGGAGATGGGGAGCCTCAGAAACACAGGAGAAGATGCTCAGCCTTAATTGTTCCTAGTGTTTGCCATTGTATTTTCGACTCTTGAGCCTTTCCAAGATGTCAAGCAAGACCTGAGGCTTAGTAAAAGTATGGCAAATTTCTTAGAAGAGAAAGACGTGGGGTGAGGGAGCCATTCTTTAAAAAAAAAAAAAGTTCTGAGGATTGAACCCAGAGGCACTCCATCACTGAGCTACATCCCCAAACCTTTTTATTCCTTTTTAATTTTTAAAACTTTTTTCCACATTTTTATATGTGCATGATAGTTGTACATAATGATGGGATTTGTTACATATTCATATTTTATGCACACAATATGACAATATAATTTTTTAAAATATTTTTTCATTGTAGTTGACACATACTTTTGTTTATTTATTTTTATGTTGTGCTGAGGATCCAACCCAGGGCCCCGAACGTGCTAGGCGAGTGCTCTACCACTGAGCCACAACCCCAGCCCTTAACAATATAATTTGATCAGTGTCACTCTCCAGCACTTTCTCTTTCCTTCTCTATTTTTGATTTTGAGACAGGGTCTTCCTAAATTGCTGAGGCTGGCCTTGAACTGTGATCCTCCTGCCTCAGCCTCCCCAGTCACTGGTATTAAGATGTGCACCACCACTTCTGACAAGAAAAAGACACCCATAAGGAAGAGAGTGGGTCATCTTAAAGAAGAGATTGACAACTCCCTTTTTTGTTTTTTTAGGGGGCTTAAGGGTCAGTTTCCAGAAGCTCCTGCCTGAGCACCACCTACTAGCTCTTAATTAACATTAGGGTTGTATCTGATTTCTAAAGTCCTATGACATGTGTCTTACTCATGAGTGTCTAAGTGAAACCCACAGAGGTGAAAATTCATAATTATTAGAATAAGATTAAACAATATGCTTTGGTCATTTTGGCCTGTACCAGCCAATTTTATCCAGAACTTTTTTATGTAGACCTTGAGGCTGTTGAAGTCTCCAGCCTCCAGTCAGGGTAATATATAGTCATCTTATTTGAGGACAAGGTGTAGGAAAACAGGGTTTTTAAAAAATATTTATTTTTCAGTTTTCGGCGGATACAACATCTTTGTTTGTATGTGGTGCTGAGGATCGAACCCGGGCTGCACGCATGCCAGGCAAGTGCGCTACCACTTGAGCCACATCCCCAGTCCGGAAAACAGTTTTTAGCCCTGTGAATAATATGCTGTTTGTTATGGGCTATTATCTTAAGTCAGACCAGGGCCAGAATGACTTCACATAGGCTGTTTCTTTTATAGCACATTTAGGCATCCCTAGCAATCAGGGAAATGCAAGTCAAAACCACACCTCAGTCATCTCACTCCATTCAGATAATTTCCATTATCAAGAATGAAAATAATAATAAGTGCTGGCGAGGATGTGGGGGAAAAGGTACACCCACACATGATTAGTGGGACTGCAAATTTGTACAACTACTATAGAAAGTGCTATGGATATTCCTCAGAAGACTAGAAATGGAACAACCTTTGACACAGATATCCCAGAACTCCTTGGTGTTTGTCCAAAAGAATTAAACTCTGCATACTGTAGCAAGATGGCCACTCAATGTTTATAGTAGTACAATTCACAATGGCCAAGATGTGGAACCAGCCCAGGTACCACCAATAGATGAATGGATTTTAAAAGTGCAGTATACATACAATGGAGTATTAGTCATAAAGAAGAATGAAATTATGGCATTTGCCAGTAAATGAATAGAACTGGAGTTCATCGTGCTAAGTGAAATAAGCCAGACTCAGAAAATCAAGGGTCTAATGTTCTCTCTCATATGTGAAAGCTGGAGCAAAGGAAGAAGGAAAGTTGGGGGCCGGATATTATAAAGATACAGGGCAAATGAGTGGAGTAAGAGATTGATGGGGAGGGGAAAGGGATGGAGAAGGGGAGGAAATGTGGAATGAAATTGACAAAATTGTGCTATAGTCATGTATAAATATAACACAGTAAATTCCATATTCATGTGTATGTATAAAGCACCAGTTAAAAATAATAACTAAGGGCATATAGCTCAGTTGGTAGTGTGCTTGCCTTGCATCCACAAGGCCCTGGGTTCAATCCCCAGCACCACAATAAATAAATAAACAAATAAGAGGGAAATAGACCAGTAGAGGAAGGTGGAGAGGAAGGGGGCACCAGAATTGAAAGGGAGTAAATTAAATTCTATTCATGTAGGATTAGGTAAAAATGAGCACAGCTCTTATGCACAGCTCTAATACTCTAATAAAAGCTAAAAAATAAAAGAAGAAAAAACTGAGTTGAGGGCTAGCATGTGGGCTCAGTCTGAGGAATTACTCCTTCATCTCCATGTTCCTAGTGCTCATCTCTACCTGTTCCCTACATTATTCTTAATAAGAAAAATTAAAACCAAAACTATACCAAAAGAATGTTGTTTACTTATTAGGTTGTCAAAATTCATAATTTTGTTGGTTATTGTTGATCAAAAATAAAATCAACTTGCCAGGTACAGTAGCACATGCCTGTAATCTCAGCTACTGGGGAGGCTGAGGCAAGAAGATTGCAAGTTGGAGGCCAGCCTGAGCGATTTAGCAAGACCCTAAAAAAGGGCTCAGGATCTAGCTCAGAGATGGAACACTCAATCACCAGCACCAAAAAAAAAAAAAAAAAAGAACTTCATTTAAATCAAAGAAAGTCATATTTATTTGGGGCTAATTAAGATTACAGTCTGGAGAAACAGATTCAAAATGATTGAAAAAGCCTTGAAAATGTGCTGTAGTGATTGTATTTATAGCTTTAAACTTCAAAGGGTTTGGAAATTACATCACTTCTTGGGAATAATTATTGGTGCTCACAAAGTAAAGCTGTTTTCTAAGAAAGGGATTTGGTGCAATTTCAGCTTCTGGGTAAAAAGATCAAAATGGAGTAGCATTGGTTTGGGGCACTTAAAGTGGAGCTGGAAAGGCCACTGTCAATCAGATCTCAGTCAGGTCTGCATCTTTTTTTCCTTGACAAAAGGAAAAAAATATAAATTGGTTCAACATCTAGGGAAGGCAATTTGACAGTATTGAGCAAAATGACAAGTGTGTTTTTTATTGGTTTTGTTGTTTTTTGGTCTTTAAATTGCAGGGGATTATACCTAGGGTCTGGGATGTGCTAGGGAAGTGCTCTGCCAGAGCTACTTTGGGTCTCGCTAAATGGCTGAGGCTGGCCTTCAACTTTTGATCCTTCTGCCTCAGCCTCCAAAGGTACAGGTATGCCAATGTTTTCTAACTTAAGGATTGCAGTTCCCAGGATTTATTCCCCAGATATTCTCACACATGTGAATGACATGCCACTTATATACCATTGTTTGTGTTATAAAATGGTTGGAAACAACCTGCACACTCACCAAGAGAGCATTTTTTTTTAAAAAAATTATAATTGTAGATAGACAACATACCTTTATTTTATTTGTTTATTTTTATGTGGTGCTGAGGATCAAACCCAGTGCCTCACACACTCTATGCAAGCGCTCTGCCACTGAGCTACAGCCCCAGCCCCCCAAGAGAGAATTTGATTAAATAAATTACAGTAAATCCACATAGTGGAGTAATATGCAGCAGTAAAAACAAGTGAGGAAGCTCTGTGCACTGAATCAGTAACCCCCTAGGTACATACTCTTAAATAATTTTTGGAATAATTTTACATCTAGAGAAAAATTGTGAAAATAGTACAGAGTTGCTGAATACAACTTACACAATTTCAGTTTGCCTCATTATTATCTCACATTAACAGTTTCATTGTCAAAACTACCAATATTGGGACATTTCTGTTAATAAACTTCAGGTTTCATTCAGATTTCACTGGGTTTTTATACCAATGTCTCTGTTCCAGGATCCCACATTGCTTTACCATTGAGCTGAATCCCGGTGCTTCTTTTCTTATTTATTCTGAGGTAGGGTCTCACTAGATTACTGAGGCTGACCTCGAATATGATCCTCCTGCCTCAGCCTCACATGCCATTGGAATTACAGGCATGCACCACCACACCCAATTATCTGATTGATCTCTCTTTCTCTGAACTGCACTGGGAATTGAACCTAGGGGTGATCTATCACCAAGCTACATCCCCAGCCCTTTCTTTATTATTATTTTTTTTTTAATTTTGAGACAGGATCTTGCTAAATTACTTAGGACCTCCTGCCTCAGACTCCTGAATCTCTGGGATTACTGGTGTGCGCCACCATACCCCACTACTTGAAGTTTTTCTGATGATTTGACTGAGGTTATGAGTTTTGGGAAAGTATAGGGGCTTTGATCAGAGCTGGAGAGCATCACATGGTTAGGGCAGCATTTGTCAGGTTGCCGTGCTATAATTTTACTATTTTCCCCTTCCAAATTCTGTTCTTTGGAACTGTCAAAAGACGAATTACGACAAATTTAAAGATCTTAATTGGCTTAATTTGCAATTTTGGAATCAGGCAACGTTTTGTTCCATAAAATAGAATAAGTATTCCAATGAGCTGAACAGAATAAATTGCTTCTACAGACAGAGAAGGGCTGAAGAAAGCAAAAAACAAAGAACAAAAAGTTATTAGATATTTCAAAGTTACTTTCCTTGGGAGGCAGGGACAAGGAAATAGAACAGTGGAGAAATAACTGATTGACATGCAGTTAATTCCAGTTATTTTGGAATGAGGGTAAGGGTTAAAGCATTATCATGCTTACTGAAACATGAGAAATTTGGCTAATAAATCTCTTTCCTAATTTATTAGGTCTGATAATAATTTAGTGTCAGTTTAGTGATCTAGAACTTGAGTATGAGTGACTCCTTTTTAAATTTTTTTGGACCAGGAATTGAACCCAGGTGTGCCTCACCACAGAGCCACAGCCTTTGCCCTTTTTTATTTGTTTGTTTGTTTGAGACAGGGTCTCACTAAGTTCTTAGGGCCTCACTAAGTTGCTGAGGCTGGCCTTGAACTTGTGATCCTCCAGAGCTGCTAGCATTACAGGCGTGGGCCGATGCACCTGGCTCAAACAGGTACTTTTATCACTGTCAACACATGTATGTTTGTTTCATATATTGGGTAGTAATCCCATACTATGAGGTTTGGGTTTTGTTTGTTTGGGGGTTGTTTTGTTTTGTTTTGGTGTAGGGTTTTGGTACTGGGGATTGAACACAGAGACACTTTACCACTGAGCCACATCCCCAGCCATAAAAAAAAGTATGTTTTATTTTGAGACAGGATCTCGCTGAGTTGCTCAGGACCTCACTAAATTGCTGAGGCTGGCTTGGAACTTGCCATCCTCCTGCCTCAGCCTCCTGAGTCACTGGGATTATAGGCCTGCAGGCACACCACACCTGGTGCTATGTTATTTATTTTATTGCTCAAATTGTTGCTGTGTGATTTTAACAAGCCCCCAGCCTATATATATATTTTTTTTAACACTTCCTTACTTTTGATTCTGTTGCCTGGAACCCAACGCCTAGACTCACATTCTCTCTCAGCCTGGCTCCTTCCTTCCCTTTGGAGTGCAGACCCTCCTTCCTTCCCTGCTGGCTGGTGCTGAAGTCAGAAAGCACCCTGCTCCGTTCTCTGTCATCAAGACAAGGAAGCAGCCCTGCAGAAAGCCCAGGGGTCTGGCTCCCAAACCTCCTTCCACCTATGGTGCGCTGGGTCCTTGGAGTGTGGAGCGGGGTCACGTCACCATGGCACTCTGGTGCTGCTTCTCCAGAGACCAGGACTCAGGGAACTAGGGCTGCAGAGGAGTGGCCAGCAGGCTCCCCTCCAGGGCTCCCTGGGGAGGGCCCCCACACACACAGCTGAAGTCACCGACTTGCTGAGACACATCAGGTGTCACTCTTCCCAATTGTCAGTTGCATGTTTACCTCTGTAGCCACCCGTGGAGGAATCCTCCTCTGAGATGACAGAGAAGCATTGATGAAGGTCAGGAGGCACACCGGCTTCTGTGCGTTTGTACAATAGCAAAACACCCAGCGCCCAGGGAAGGGGTGGGCCTCGGAGATGGAGGTGGCACGGTATGGCAGGTGTGCACGTGCCTTATACTGTGAATGTGTCTTTGATCCCTTTGATCCCAAGTCGACACAGGTCTCCTCTCCTGCCCCCTGGCCACCACCCTCCCACCACCATCATCTCTTACTGGGAATAAAACATCCTCCTCCTAACAAGATTATCCCACTCCAAATCATTGTGCTGTTATTTTCTTAAATACAAATATTTTCTTAAACACAAATCAGATTATATCATAAATCTACTTTGAACACTTGAATGAAGCAGAGAGTGTAGCTCAGGGGTCAAGCGCTTGTCTAGTGTTTTACAGAGCCACTAGCATGTAGTATGTGCTCAATAAATATTTACGGAAGGAATGAATGAAATCCACCACTTCTATCCTCTTGTGACCAGAGAATAATTCCACCATCCATGTCCTTTGCTCAGGCCACAAACCAGCCGTGACTCCTTCCTCCTTCTCTACCCACATTGTGTTCACCAAGGGCGATGGATTTAACCTAAGTATCTCTGGAGTCCACCCTTCCTCTATTCACAGTGCCATAGTCCTAGTTTCTGCCTTCTTGAACTATCCCCAACTGTCCTGCCTGCTTCTAGCATCATTCCTTCCAAGACATATGTGTCCACACTGACTGCAGAAGGAGGTGCTATCTGAAATAGGGACCTGATCAAATTGTAAACCTGCTCTCACGGTAACATTCAGATAGGGCCGCTCAGGTTTGTTGTGGAGGTGGCCTCATGCCCAGCCTTGCAGGGGTCCACTCAGAGGCTGCGCTCATCCAGAGGAAGCCGCACCATCCCTTCCATGCTCTGTGCCTTTCACACCTAATTAACCACTGCACACCCTTGGAGATAATATCTGGCAAGACTTCCCTGAGTGCTTCCCCCAGTGACATGTGGCACCATCCCATCTCTCACGTTCTCCCTGGACAGTGCTGACATCAGGAGGAAGAGATAAGGCTAGGAGGACAGAGAGACAGGCCCTGGGTAACTTCCTGGGCAGAAGAGCACAAACTGCTCCTGCAGATATTTGATAAGAAACTTACAAAAAGACTTTTTTTTGTGGGGGAGGGGTACCAGGAATTGAACCCAGAGAGTTTTAACCTCTGAGCCACATCTTCAGCCCTTTTAAATTTTTTATTCTGAGACAGAATTATGCTAAGTTTCTGAGGCTGGCTTTGAACTTGTGATCCTCCTGCATTAGCCTCCAGAGTTGCTGGGAGTGCCCCACCACACCTGGCCAATAAGGCTATTTTTAAATCAGGACCTAGGTGATAGGGGTCCATGCCTCTCCTAAGAAGGAAAAATGCCTGAGGGATATTTTGATTGACTAAAGCTTGCGTGAATACCTTGTGGACATGGAGTGCTGTTCTCAGGATTGGGCCAGAGGCTGACTTCCTTAACCTGTAGATCTATATAAACCCCTAGACACTAGCCGCTCTTCGGGCTCCCTCTCCTGGGACCCCTCCCTCTTTGGGAGCTCTGCTTTCTATTACTCTAACAAATCCTGTTACTTTGCTCTTATCTTGTGTCCATGGATTTTATTCTTCAAATTCATGAGACAAAGAACCCAACCTCATGATCTGGGCTCCACGGCCAGCCTTTATCACAGCGCAAAGCACACTTCTGTGTAGTGGTCTGTCCACACCGTCTGTCTCCTCTGTTTTGAAACCTTGAGAACAGGAGTCCTGTATTATTCATCGACTGGGATATTTTCCCAGTGTTCAGTAGTGTGTCCAAATAGTGCTTTACCATTTTCAAAACATGTTCACTTACTTCATCTTGTTCTACCCTCTCAATAACTCTGAAGTGAACAGGACAGATCTTTTTTTATCCCAAACTACAAAAGTAGTGTCTGATCCTACTCAGCCCGTGGCAGGATGAGTGCCCCAGGACTCTTGGTCCCCAGCCTGAGGTACTCGGCTCTGGGCGAGCACTTCATATGGCATCCTCTGCAGGGTTTAGGAGTGCTGGACCAGGCCACCTACCCAGCCTTGGAGTGGAGAACGTTCTTAGGAGATCCAGCCTGGGAAAGAAGACTCAGATGCTGACATTTGGGGTCCCTGATGACCCTCTCCTGCTCCTCACGTGACCAGGAAACCCATTCATTGGTGCAGGGAGTGCCCATTGTGCACACGTATACACACACACACACACACACACACATGCTTGTACTCACATGACACACACACAACTTCTAATCAGCTCTCTAATGCCCTGTCTTAAATCTGGGTAGCCAGGCCTCACCAGACATTTGAGGAAAACCTCCAACATAGACAAAGACAGACCAAATTACATAGACAGAAAAACAAAGAAATTCGTGGAAACAGATATACGGAACAGAAAAAAACGAAAACAAAAGACACACCACTAATAATAACATACTCAGAAACAGCTAAAGAGGAGCATTTACCTGTGACACAGGATGAGGATTTGCCTTTATTTCTATAGCAACTTTATGGAAGATAAAATTCACATCTCATACAATTCAAGCATTTAAAGTAAACAAATGAGCCAGGCCTGTTGACACATGCCCTGACATCCCAGCAACTACAAAGACTCAGACAAGAGAATCACAAGTTCAAGGCCAGTCGGGGCATTTTATCGAGATCCTGTTTCAAATAAAATAAAAAAATAAGGGGTGGGCCTCTCGCTCCATATTAGAGTGCCCTAGCCTCAGTCCCCAGGATGGATGGATGGATGGATGGATAGACAGACAGATAAATAAATAAATGCTTACATACGGATTTTTGTATGTTCACAATGTTGTTCTGCCACAAGTACAATTGATTGTAGAACATTTTCATCACCTCAGGAGGAAATCCCATCCTCTCCAGCTATCCCCACTGGCCCATTCCCTCTCTAATAAATCTACTTTCTGTCTCTTTAGATCTCTCTATTCTGGATACTTTGTATAAATGAGATCATATAATATGTGACCTTTTGTGTCTGGTTTTACCACTTAAAAACTTTTGCAAGGTGCATCTGCATTATTGAATGTATCAGAAATCCATTTCTTTTCAAGGATGAACAACAATAGTCCATTGTATGGATACATCACTATTTATTTATTTATTTAATTATAGGGTACTGGGGATTGAATTCAGGGGCCCTCGACCACTGAGCCACATCCCCAGTCCTGTTATGTATTTTATTTAGAGACAGGATCTCACTGCGTTGCTTAACACCTCGCTGTTGCTGAGGCTGGCTTTGAACTTGTGATCCTTCTGCCTCAGCCTCCTGAGCTGCTGGGATTACAGGTGTGCGTAACCACTCCCAGCTTGGATATACCACAATTTATTAATTCAGCATTTGGAGTTTTTCCATCTTTTGGCTAAAATGAATAATATTGCTACAAATATTTATGTACAAGTTTTTGTTTCGACTAATGTTTTAATTTATCTTAGCTATATATACCTAGGAGTAGAATTGCTGGATCAAATGGCAACTCTACATTTAGCATTCTGAGGAACTACCAAGTTTTTTTCTAAAGAAGCAATGCCCACCATTTTACATTCCCACAAGCAGTGTATGAGGATTCCAATTTTTCCACATCTTCACTGGCACTTATAATTACCTTTTTTTTTTTCATTTTACCCCATTGGGATGAAACATCTAATTATGATTTACATTTGCATGACTAATGATAGTAAGCATCTTTTCACATGCCTATTGGCCATTCGCAAATCTTCTTTGGAGAAATGCCCACTTGAACCTTTGGCTTTGTGTAGAAGAGTGCGCATGTGTGTGTGTGTGTGTGTGTGTGTGTGTGTACTGGGGATTGAACTCAGGGGCACTTGGCCACTGAGCCACATCCCCAGTCCTATTTTGTATTTTATTTAGAGGCAAGGTCACACTGAGTTTCTTAGAGCCTTGCTTTTGCTGAGGCTGGCTTTGAACTCTCGATCCTCTTGCCTCAGCCTCCTAAGTCACTGTGATTACAGACATGTGCCACCATGCCTGGCTAAATCGACATTTCTTTAACGTTTAAAAAAAAAATTGTTCTGGGTTGGGGCTGTAGCTTAGTGACAGAGTGCTTTCCTAGCATGCATGAAGCACTGGGTTCAATCCTCCTCACTACATAAAAATAAACAAATAAAATAAAGGCATTCTGTCCATCGACAACTACAAAAATAAATAAATAAACAAAACACTTGTTCTTCAAAGGCTACTATCAAGAAAGTGAAAAGGTGACCTGTAGGATGAAAATAAATATTTGCAAATCATATACTGATAAGGGACTTTTATCTACAATATATAAAGAATTTTTTTTCAGTACTAGGGATGGAAATCAGGGGTGCTTTAGCACTAAGCTACACCCCAGACCTTTTCATTCTTGGTTTTGAGGCTGACTGGGTCTTGCTAAGTTGCTGAGGCTGACATGCAACTTGCTATCCTACTGTTTCAACACCCAGAGTCTCAAAAATAAAATTAAATAAAAGGATTGGGGAGGTAGCTCAGTAGTAGAGCTCTTGCCTCACCTGTGTGAGACGCTGGGTTCAATCTCCAGCACACACAATAGCTAAGCTATGGAACCAACCTAGATGCCTTTCAACAGATGAATGGATACAAAAAATGTAGTATATATACACAATGGAATATTACTTAGCCATAAAGAAGAATGAAACTGTAGCATTTGATGGTAAATGGATGGCACTGGAGAATATGATGCTAAGTGAAACAAGCCAATCCCCCCAAAACCACAGGCCCCATGTTATCTCTGATATGTGGATGCTAACACACAATGGGGGTGAGGGGAAAATAGAAGTTCATTGGATAGACAAAGGAGAATGAAGGGAAGGAGGGGGATGGGAATAGGAAAGATAGTAGAATGAATTGGACATAGCTTTCCTGTGTTCCTATGTGAACACACGACCAGTGCAACTCCACATCACATTCAACCTCAAGAATGGGAAGTTATACTCCAAATGTGTATGATATGTCAAAATGCACTCTACTGTCATGTATATGTAAAAAGAGCAAAAAAAGAGTTCAATAGTTTGGGCTCTTTTATTTATGACATAGGCCTTTGATTCATTTTGTGTGTTTAGCATGGGGTAAGGGTCCGACTCCGTTCTTTTTTGCATGTGGCTATCCAGCTGTCCCAGCACTATTTGTTGAAAGGACTAGTCTTCCTTCCAATACGTGGACTTGACACCCTTGTCAAAATCAACTGACCACATACTCCTGGGTCTTTCTGCACTCTCAGCTCTAGTCCATTCATCTAGATGTCTATCCTTCTTCTAGCTCCACCTTGTTTTGATCATTGTTGCTTTATAATAAGTTTTGAAATTGGAAAATGTGTATCCTTTAATTTTTTTTAAAGAGAGAGAGAGAGAGAAAGAGAGAATTTTTTAATCTTTATTTTTTTTTTTAAATTTTTTTAGTTCTCGGCGGACACAACATCTTTCTTTGTATGTGGTGCTGAGGATCGAACCCGGACCGCACGCATGCCAGGCGAGCGCGCTACCGCTTGAGCCACATCCCCAGCCCTGTATCCTTTAACTTTGATTCTCTTTTTCAAGGTTGTTTTGGCTGCTCTGAGTCCCTTGGGTTTCTATATGAACTTTAAGACCACTGTGTCAATTGCACTAGAATTTGTTTTTAGATGAAAAAGTCTGGGCCTAATAAAAGAGATCTTGGTTTAAAATAAAATTAAAAACTTGTAGAAGAATTATAAGTTAAAATGGAGGAAATATTCCAGAGAACAGAACAACAACAAGATAAAACAAATAAAATAAAATTTTATTAGTTCAGAAGATCCAATATCTGTGCGGTGGCACATACCTGTTTTCCCAGGAACTCGGGAGGTTGAGGCAGGAGGATTGCAAGTTCAAGGTCAGCCTCAGCAACTTAGTGAGGCCCTAAGCAATTTAGTGAAATTGCTTTCTTAAAATAAAAAATAAAAAGGGTTGGGGATTTAGCTCAGTGGTTAAGCACCCCTGAGTTCAAACCCTAGTACCAAAAACAAACAAACAAACAAAAAATCCAATATTCATCTAATATTCAGCTACTAAAAGTAACAGAAATAGAACAGAGAAAATGAAGAGGAGGGAATCTTTTTTAAAAATAAGAAAAAAATTTAGCTAGGCACTATGACACATGCCTGTAATCCCAGTGGCTCTCGAGGCTGAGGCAGGAGGATCACCAGCCTCAGCAACTTAATGAGGCCCTAAGCAACTCAGGGAGACCCTATCTCATATATATATATATGGCTAGAGTGTGGCTCAGTGGTTAAGAGCCTCTGGGTTCAATCCCCAGTACCAAAAAAACAAACAATTTAAGCAAACTAAAGGACATGGGTTCCTAGATTGAATGAGCCCATCAATTGCCCAGCACAATTAATGAAAATAAACCCTCAACAAGATCCCATATAGTGACAAAGGAGCCCGCCGAGCATGGGCTTCAATCTCTGCTATGGACTGGGCTCCCCTGGGCTGTTAAATGAAAGTAACTTTTTCAGGTTATTTCCCTAAACTGCCAAAAACACAAGGAAGGGTGGGCCCTGGTGGCTTGTCAGGGGTTAGAACAACTGGCTCTGGGAGCACCATGATGGTGGGCGGTGCTACCACAGTGGTGGATCCCAGACTTCAGAGCGGGGTTTCCAGGAGCTGAGGCAGGTCATGCCCTCCTTGCCTGGTCCACACTCCAAGAGCAGAAGTTCCCAGATGTCTAAGAACTCACGAGAAGAAGACTATTGTGACAGCCCTGAGCTCGCACTCAGTTGTGACTGAACGTAGGAGAAGAGAATGAGATTTTTTTCTTTTGGCCAGTTTAGATAGCCCTTCTTCTTTCCTCCTGAGAGTTTTCCCAGCACCAGAGACATTTACATGCAGTCAGACCTCTCTTAGTGAGGATGGGAGGGAAGGAGAAGGGAGGATGACCTTCCCTCAGCTCTAGGAACCTTCAAGTTCAACATGCAGCAGTTCCACTGCACTGTCAAAGGTTCAGTCCTGCTATGTGGTCTTTCTTTTGTGTGTGTGTGTGTGTGTGTGTGTACCTGAAAGTGAACCTAGGGGTACTTAACCACTGAGCCACAGCCCCAGTCTTTTTTATTTTTTATTTTGAGATAGGGTCTCACTAAGATGCTTAGAGCCTTGCTAATTTGCTGAGGCTAGCCTCAAACTTGCAATCCTCCTGCCTCAGCCTCCAGAGTAGCTGGGATTATAGGCATGTGTCAGCACACTGGCTCAGCCCAGCTATGTTTTGAAAGGGTGTCCTGGCTAGCAATCCTCAATACAGCCTCTTTGAGCTTCTCTGTAAAGCACCTTGAAAGTGTAGAACAACAAAGGCATAAATCACAACAAACTCATGCCAAATCTCAGAGGAATTGGTGATCAACGTAGGCAGCTAGAGCCAGGTCTGCTCAGTAATACCAGGGCAGCTTTAGGATCTAGTCTTTTCACTCTTGGGATGGTTTCCCACCCTTCAGATTTAGCTTGTTCTAGGGTATGCATGGATTTTGCTTAATTAAGACTAGATGCCAACATTTGAGTAAGTGATGAGTGGCAACTCAGGAAAAGCTTATATTGCTCATAAATCAAAATAAATGCTTTGTGAATCAAAATAAATACCTACAACATCTAGTATACGGAGTAATTGCCTGATGTGATTTATCTCTGGAAAGTGGCTCCAGTACAGAAAGTTTGCCTGTGTTGGCCACGGTGGTGTTTTAATGCAAACCAGTGTTGCTCGTTTTGTTGGAGGCAAGAGCAGAATGATGAGAACAGACTCCAGACGCCAGACTAGAGACCAAAGGATTTTGAAAACACGAACTCCCTTAACCTGGGCAGATTGAGGGAGGCAAGGAGTCTGGATTTATACCAGTGAGAAAGCCTGAGATTCTGCTGCCACCCTGTGGAACATCGTGGCGTTCCATGGTCTGTTTTTTCAGAGGCTCTTGCTCAGGTCAGGCCCAGAGCCAGAAAAGACCAGGATATGCATGCATTTTTTTTTCTCTCTCTCTTCTTATTCCTTTTCTTCTTTCTTTTTTCCTAGGGCTGGGTGCTCTATCACTGAGCTCATCCTCAGCACCCCTCACCCTTATTTTCACTCTGAGTCAGGGTTTTGCTAATTTGCTGAGGCTGGCCTCAAATTTATGATCTCTCTGTCCCAGCCTCCTGAGTTGCTGGGATTACAGGTGTGCACCTGCTTCACCCAGCTGTGTTTTGCATTTGCTCTTAGTGAAATTTGTCACTTTTAAAACATAGGCAAACTTTCTTCTTTTTTTTTTTTTTTAATTAACTTATTTCCATAGGTGTATCTTCACTTTTTTGTTGTTGTTGTTTGGGTACCAGGGGTTGAACCCAGAGGTGCTTTAACTCTGAGCTACATTCTCAGCCATTTTTATTTTTTATTTTGAAACAGGGTCTCACTAAGTTGCTTGGGGCCTTGCTAATGTGCTAAGGCTGGCCTTAAACTGGCTGGCCTTAAACTTGCAAGCCTCCTGCCTCAATCTTCTGGAGTCCCTGTTTTTTGTTGTTGTTGTTGTTATAATGAGGGATTGAACCTAGGGACACTTTACTTCTGAGCTCCACCCCCAGCCCTTTTTATCTTATTTTTGTGACAGGGTCTCACTAATTTTCCCACACTAGCCTCAACCTTGCAAGCCTCCTGCCTCAGCCTCCAGAATAGTTAGGATTATAGATGTTTGCCACACCTGGTAATTTTATGCTTTTTTTTTCCCCCTAAAATTCTAAGTGTGAGCCAAAATAAATCTTTTTATTAAAATAAATAAGTAAGAGCCAGGTGTGGTGGTGCATACCTTTAATTCAAGTGACTCAGACAGGAAGATTCTCCAGTCTTAACAATTTAGTGACACCCTGTCTGAAGAAGAAGAAGAAGAAGAAGAGGAGGAGGAGGAGGAGGAGGAGGAGGAGGAGGAGGAGGAGGAGGAGGAGAGGAGGAGGAGGAAAGAAAGAAAGAAAAAAGAAAACAAACAAACAATGCTAGGTATGAATTCAGTGACAGAGTGCCCTTGGGTTCAAGCTCCAGTACCTAAATAAATAAATAAATAAAATAAGATAGATTTATTTTTTTAATATTTATTTTTTAGTTTTCGGTGGACACAACATCTTTATTTTTTTAGTCATACATGACAGCAGAATGTATTTTGACATATAATATATACATGGAATGTACATACTTCAATCATAATGTCTATTCTATTCTGCTGCCCTTCCTATCCCCCTACTCCTCCCCTCCTCTCCCATCCTTTCTCTCTATCCAATCTAATGTGGCACACTTTTTTTTCTTTTTCTCATTACAACATCATATATGTATTCTGTATAACAATGAGGTTCTCCTTCCATCTTCTGTGCAACTCCCCTTCTCCCTCTTTTCCCTCCCACCTCTCTTCCCTATTTAGTGGTAGTCTTCTTCTCATGCTCTTCCTCCCTATCCCATTTTGAGTCACCCCCCCTTATATCAGAGAAGACATTTGGCATTTGTTTTTTAGGGATTGGCTAGCTTCACTTAGCATTAACTACTCTAATGCCATCCATTTGCCTGCAAATGCCATGATCTTATTATTTTTTAGTGCTGAGTAATATTCCATTGTGTATAAATGCCACATTTTTTAATCCATTCATCTATTGAAGGGCATCGAGGTTGGTTCCACATTCTAGCTATTGTGAATTGTGCTGCTATAAACATTGATGTGGCTGTGTCCCTGTAGTATGCTCTTCTTAGGTCTTTTGGGTATAGTCTGAGAAGGGGAATAGCTGGGTCAAATGGTAGTTCCATTCCCAGCTTTCCCAGGAATCTCCATACTGCTTTCCAAATTGGCTGCACCAATTTGCAGTCCCACCAGCAATGTATAAGTGTACCTTTTTCCCCCGCATCCTCGCCAGCACTTAATAAAATAAGATAGATTTCTAAGTGAAATATCCGGATTACAATCTCGACAAACAAAAATTCAAATTTTAAAATTTTAAATCTATGAATTCATATCTTGATCACAGCTTGGTCTATGCATCTTAGATTCATGTTTTTATTTTTGGTACCGGGGATTGAACCCAAGAGTCTTCTACTAGTGAGCTACCTCCCTAGCCTTTTTAAAAGTTTTTATTTTGAAACAGAGTCTTACTAAGTTTGCTAGGCTGGCCTGGAACTTGCAATCCTCCTGCCTCAGCCTCTCCAGTCACTGGGATTACAGGCGTGTGCTACCACACCCAGCTAGATATTGTGTTTGTTCTTTTTTGTTGCTTTACTGGGGATGGAATCCAAGGGCACTCTACCATTGAGCATTATCCCCACTTTTAAAAAAATTATTATTATTATTATTAATTATTATTATTACTTACTTACTTACTTCCATAAACGGTCTCTAAATTGACCAGGGTGACCTCAAATTTGGGAACCTCTTGCCTCAGCCTCCCAAGTAGCTGGGATTACAGGCATGTGCCATCATACCTGAGTCAGCTACATGTTATATTTTCTTATTCATTCTTTCTAAAGAATCTGATATGGTAATCTTGATTTTTTTTGACTCTAGTGTTATGGGATAATTTTCCCTCTTTATAGTTTCAAGTGGCTGAGGCTTTTTATTATTTTGTTTTGACATTTTCACTGGTTGCAATGTGGCTAGAGAATTTGGTCTGTACAATTTCTGCTTTATGGAGTTTATTATAATTTCTTATATGCAGTTGATTTTTATGAGTGTTTGTAGCTGATGTGCATTTCAAAGGCCATAGATTCAGGTTTGGTAAGAAAAATGTAACTTTACATTCTATTATATACTTTTTTAAAAAAATATATTTTTTAGTTATAGATGAACACAATACCTTTATTTATTTATTTATTTATAAACAATGTTACATTTACAGTTATTTCCTTAATCTTTTGTTTAAGAATATCAGGGTTTTTAAAATACATTTATTTTGTTTATTTATTTTTATGTGGTGCTGAGGATTGAACCCAGGACCTCACACGTGCTAGGTGAGCACTCTACCGCTGAGCCACAAACCCAGCCCCTATTTATTTATTTTTAATATTTATTTTTTAGTTATAGGTGGGCACAGTATCTTTATTTATTATTTTTAATTTTTATGTGGTGCTGAGGATCGAACCCAGTGCCTCACATGTGCTAGGCAAGTGCTGTATGAGCTACAACCCCACCCCTATTATATACTTTTAATCCATTTTGAGTATACTTCACTCCAAATGCTCATTAATGGGGGGGGGAACCCCACCAACCACACACACAATATTAGTCATGTCCAGATGAATTCAATCACTTGTGTTATTTTTTCCTGCATTAAAATTTTTATTTAGTGAATTATAGTTGTTTTTAAGTGGAATTCATTTTGGCATATTCATAAATGCATATAACATAATTTGCTACATTTTAGTCCCTAATTCTATCCCTTCCCTCCCAATCCTTTTCCTCTACTTGTTGGTCTTTTTTTTTTTTAACTTGTTCTTTTTAATTATACATGACAATAGAATGTATTTTGACATATCATACATGCATGGGGTATGACTTCCCATTTTTGTGATTGTACATATGGAGTTACACTGGTCGTGTATTCATATAGGAACACAGGAAAGTTATGTCCAATTCATTCGATTGTCTCTCTCTCTCTCATTCCTATCTCCCCTTCCTTCCCCCAACTCTCCCCATCCAATCCCATGAATCCCCTCTCCCCCATTATGTGTTAGCATCTGCATCTCAGACAGAATATTCGACCTTTGGTTTTTTAGGATTAGCTTATTTCACTTAGCATGAGTCACTTGTGTTTTTTGCAGGATTTTCCCAATTAGTTTTTCCCATCCTTTCTCCTCCCTGGTGGCTGCATCTAAGTCAAGGGCACTTTTGCAGCATGAAGGGAGGATCTTCTGAATGATCATCACCTATCCTCTTTGGCATCCTTTGAGATGTATGTCAGTGCCCTCTCCAGGCCTTTGTTACCTGACGCAGACTTAGCAGTCATTAGCTTAGTGACTTGTTTTCCAGTTTGGGACCCCTCTTGGTCAAAGGGGAACGTTTACATATCGTTTTAGCAACTCTGGGTTCTGAAGAAACCCGGGGCAATCCCACCTCCTCTAGTGCTTGGACAGCCTTAATCATTTGCCAGGGTGCTGGGGAACTGGCATCTGCAAGGCTTGATGCCTCCCTGTTCTCCTTGGAAAATATCCGCTTTGGATCTCACGTTCCTAATTAGGTGGCTTTTCTACCCCTTCAGGGCCATTTCAACTCTGCGAAGGGGTGAGTGGACAGAGCGCTTGGCCGCCTCCCAGAGACACTCATCTGACTCTTAGCCCCGGCGTCGGAGTCCCCAGCTCTGGACTACGCTTTGGCGCCACCTGGTGGTAGTTGGATGGCTCAGGGGTAAACCCTGTTTGAGATGCTGGTGGAGCCATTGGGAGGAGCCTCTGCTGGCTGTTACTCCCAAGAGAGCGGCAGGATCTGTGTGCTTTGTTGAGGAGTCTGGGGAGATGGGGCGGCGAGAATACGAGGACACAAGGGTCTGTTTTCCACTTACAGGTTTCCAAAAGTAGAGGGGCCTGTGTTTTCACCCCCTGGCTTTCCCACATACCTACCACACCGACAAAAAGTAGTCAGTTTGTGTCGGGGTCTCCCGAGGCTGAGGCAGGAGGATTGCAAGTTCCAGGCCAGCCTGGGTAACTCAGCAAAAGGGCTGGGGATGTAGTTCAGGGGTCGATCGCCCCTGGGTTCAATCCCTAGTAAGGGACTGGGGGTGGAGGGAACAATCACTTTGTGCTAGCCAGTTTTTCATAGCTGTGTCAAAATATCTAACATAAATGAGTTAAAAGAAAGAAATGTTTATTTTTGGCTTACAATTTCAGAGGTTTCAGTCTATGACTATTTGACTCTATTCTTTTGGGGCCAGTGGTGAGGCAGAGCATGATGGCTCAGTTCATGGTGGAGCAAAGGAGTTCACCCCATGGCAGCCAAGCAGCAGAGAGGGGAAGGGACCAGGGTCCCAATATCCCCTTCAAGGGCACACTCGCAGGGACCCAACTTCCTTGCACCAAGCTCCACTTCCTAAAGGTTCCACCACCTCCCAATAGTGCCACAAGCAAGTGACCAAGTGTTTAGCATATGGGTTTGAGGGACGTTTAGGATCCAACCATAACACACTGTAATCCCCAGCCCTTGGAAACAAGAAGACAGTCACTACCCTATGCTGCAGTGAAGTCACTGGTGTGCTGTGCGTCGCCATCAGCTTTTACTCCTTATCCTTCCAGGTTGCTCTGTGGGAAAATGAGCTCCCCTTTCCACATAAGCAGGAAGCTAGGATGTGGAGAGCTGGGGTCAGGCAGGGCCGCAACCAAGCAGAACTGAACCCCCAGCCAGATCACCCACCAACTCAGACACTGAGCGAAGCCAGGAGGAGCTGGAGCAAGAGGAGACCAGGTGGGAAGGTTAGAAGACCCCAGCAAGAGCCCAGTCACTCAAAGCAGTCAACAGAAGACACGGCTGTCCCTATGTCACAGTGGTTGCCTTTCTCTTGAGGAATTGTCCATGAGAAGATGGGCTCTTTGAATATTTTGCCCAAATTTAATTTTGTCTGGTATTACATTTGCTAACCTTATCTTAAAAAATTATATATTTTTATTGTTTAAAAATATGGAAAGTCTGTGAAAATACCTGTTGTATAACTGATATAGACCTATTACTATTTGTGTGTGGGTATTATTATATGTAATATAGTATATATGATATATAATCTATAATATGTATCATAACACATTATACATTATATACTATTATATGTGTAATATAGTATATATGAGATGACTTATTAATCTAGAAATTAATGGTCAGAGCATCTTAATTATATAATATATAATATAATAATTGTATAGTAATATATATAAATAGCAATACATTATATTATAAATCATATAGTACATATATGGTAGAAATAATATATAACATTTTAATATAGTATAAGTAGTAATATGTAATATACTAGTAATATAATAATATACTACCTATACTATATCATATATACTATCACATATATAATAGTATATATTATAGTAATTGTATATTAATACATATAATATAGCAATATATTATGGATATATATACTATATTATATACTATAATATATACTATATTATATTACATATATAATAGTAATAGTATATAACATATCATAATATATTATACACAGTGATATATAATATTAATATATATTACCATACTATAATGGTAATAGTATGGTAATATATATTATGTAGTAATTATATATAATATACCATATATACTACATTACATATATAATATTTTATCATAATATATACCCCACAAATAGTACTCTATATGTAATATATATAATATATGATAATATACAGTATTATATAGAAAGTAATAGAGATGAGAGAGGTGAGGGGGGAATGAGTTACAATTCTACTACTCACACTTTAGTGTATTTCTTTCAAGTGTTGGTTATACATCAAAATAAAACTTTTAAACTAAAATTAATAAACTATAAAGATTTTATCCTATATTTCCATAATAAGATTTTTCCATCTTTAAATATTAATTCAAAACATTAGTTTAAGGGTTACATTATAGACTATCTTAATTGTGCCATATTTTATCTAACCATTCAATTACTATTGAGCATTCATGAATTTTGGAACTATAAATAAATTATATACTGAACATGCTAGAAAAATCTACCTTTTACCCATTTGCTGTTTTTTGTATCCCATATCCATTGCCCCTTCTTCTGATAATACTATCCCAATTTTCTTAAGGAACTAATGTTTCCCTGTTGGATAATGTTTGGAGAGACCATCAGTTAAGATGCATTGAACATTAATTTGTAGATTAAAAAAAAAAGATGTGAAACCTGACCTAGACTAATTGGATGCTCTCTCCATGGCAACTGAATCTTAAGCAAAAAGATAAGACAGAAAACAGCTGTAGCTCACTCATCTGGTAGCTGAGGATCCCAAAGCTAATTCACCTGGTTCCCCAGAGCCACCGTGGCTCCTGCCCTTTGGGGGCTTAATTTTTCAGCTTTCTCTTTCGGTTCTGTGAGCTGAACCAAAAATTTGTTTTAACTTTTATTTTTCCTGAGTTGATTTCTGGTTTTGCCAACAAAGAATCTGAACTTCTATAAGGTGTACACTTGATTCATTTGTTTTTTATCTTTTTTGTCTTTCTAATAAAAAACATTTCATATATTAATTTTCCTCTGAGGACAATTTTGTTGGTATACAAAATAATGGTCTCACTGTCATTTTCTGAATGGGCTTTGATTGCTTTGACTTCAGTTATTTGGAAAGATGGTTTTAGAATTCCAAGTGATATTTTTGACAATTTTATTGATTTTTTTTCCATTTTGTTAACATTAAATGAGGAATATTTGGAACATTTGTAGAGATTTGTCTGTAGATGATGGATTTTTGTAAATGATGTTTGGATAACTGGAAAATAGGATACATATGCATACATACAATTTGTGAATACAAAATGTACACATGCACATTCGTGTACATATATAACACGTATAAGACATATATGCTTAAATTAAACTTCCAACTGTGTTATTCAAATCTCCTTTATCATAACCCTGATACCTAAGCTACCCAAAGATACTACAAGAAAACTACAGACCAATATCACTTATGAATTTTTTTTTATCTTTTGTTTCCTTAAACATGTCATTTATATTCAGAGAAACTTGACTAAAAACTATTTCTTCCAGGGAAAATCTCCATTTATGAGTAACCAGAGACACTAACAACCTGATTACACTTTAATTTACTTCAGTTTGGGAGTTTCCCAACCCCAGGGAAATGTAATTTTGAGTTCTGGGTCCATGTGAAATTTGGCCTGAGATCAGACATTTTCAGAAGAGGGGTACCAAGTATACCCTTTCACCAAATGCCCTGACCAATAAGTTAATGATTAATATTAGACTAAACCCAAGGCCAAAGTCAAATATTACTGTTATAGAATAAACTCTTGGAATCAAGTGAAATTCTTCCAAAATGTTAAATTATTTGATTTTTATTGTTAATGGTCAGATTTTAACAATTTGACATAGTAAAGAAATAATTATCAGCACTGCCAGTCAGCTCCTGTGGTCACCATACAAAATATTTGTGATACTAAATACTTACTCATTTTTTGAAAGAGATAATATTGAATTTTTAAAGAGACAATATTTTAAGAGATGATGTTAATTTTTTAGAGCACATACTCATTTTAAAATGAGGTCAGTGAAAGGTCAAAATACTATCTGGCTGCTCTGCCATTCAGACCCTGCTGATGGTGGTGTTGCCCTCATGTCATTGGACCTTTCTTTTCCTTTGATAGTACTTGACCTAGGTAAAGATATTTTCTTCTCAACTACTTGATTAAAGATTTTATCGAGTGGGACAGTACATTTTTGTTACAGTGATTTTACATTCCTAAGTTTTTTTATATATTTACTTTTTAGTTTTAGGTGGACATAATATCTTTATTTATTTATTTTTATGTGGTGCTGAGGATCGAACCATGCCTCATGCATGGTAGGCAAGAATTCTACCACTGAGCTACAACCCCAGCCCCATTCCAAAGCTTTGTACACAACTGAAAGAAAATGCCTTCTGAATATTTTCAAAATGAGGTGTAGTAAGATAATTATTCTAGCTGGGCATGGTGGCACACACCTGTAATCCTGAAGACTTGGAGGCTAAGACAGGAGGGTTGCAAGTTTGAAGTCAACCTCAACAATTTAGGGATACCCTGTCTCAAGAGAGAACTTTTGAAAAGGGCTGTAGCTCAGTGGTAGAATGTTTGCCTTGCATGTGTGAGCCCCTGGGCTCAATCCCCAGTAACAAAATATAATAATAATAATAATAATAATAATAATAATAATAATTGCCATCATGTATAATTTTATTTATATCTTTCATGTGCATGCTGCTTCATACATCATTTGAGAAAATACTTGTCTTTAAACCTTGAATCCAGTAAGAGGACCCAATGGAACAGTATGATTTAAATTCTTAATTTACATGTTTCAGGTGGTTCCAAAGTGTCTTGTATATCCTGGTTTGCTTTGGCTGAAGGATATGGAAAAGGTTAACTCCCGTTCTGTTTATTGCCAGTAACCCATGATGCTATCTTTTTTTTTTTTTTTAAGGCTTCTGGTTGTTTTTGCATGTCCACATGTCTGGTGGAAAGGTACAAGAGTAGCTCATTTGATAATATCATTTACCTTTTTATTTAATCTTTTTGTGTGTGTGGTACTCAGGATTGAACCCAGAGTCCCTAACCAGTGAACCACATTCCCAGCCCTTTTAAATATTTCAACTAGAGACAGACTCTGCTGAGTTGCTCAGGGCCTCACTAAATTGCTGAGGCTGGCTTTGAACTTTCAATCCTCCTGCCTCAGCCTCCGAGCTGCTGGGATTACTGGTGTTTGACAGTTTAGAACAGTACTTTTGTCAAGCTTTTTAGGTAAATTTTTGCATAGTCTCAAAAGTAAGAGGAACTCTTTTATTGAAACATTTTTGGGGGTACCAGGGATTGAACTCAGGAACACTAGGCCACTAAGCCACATCCCCAGCCCTATTTTGTATTTTATTTAGAGACAGGGTCTCACTGAGTTGCTTAGCACCTTGCTTTAACTGAGGCTGGCTTTGAACTGGTGATCCTCCTACCTCAGCCTCCTGAGCCACTGGGATTAAGGGCCTGCACCACAGTGCCCGACTTGAAACATATTTTTTAAGTTGGCTGGTTTGAAATGTGATTAGTAAAACTAGAATTGATTTGGGACACCTCATTTTTCTATGAAAATAATTTATATTCATTCACCCCATCCCCTTAAACCCCAACCCCACCCTGGAATTGAACTCACATGCTAAGCACATGCTCTGCCATGGACACTGCCCCAGCCCCCCAGTTCCATTATTATATCTGGGTCAGTTATATTTGTGTTCCAGCAAAGGTGAGGTACCCAGGATTTTAGAGTTTCCCTTCTCATAAATTTCAGGAACAGCAAAGTTGATATTCTCCTTTTAAGCCATTGTTTTATTTGTAAACTGTTTTGCTGCTGTGACTGAAAGACCCAAACAGAACAACTGTAGAGGGGGAAAGGTTTATTTGGGGGCTCACAGTTTCAGAAGTCTCCTTCCATAGAAGGCTGGCTCCACTCCCCAGGGCTTGAGGTGAGGCTGAACATCATGGTAGAAGAATGTGGCAGAGGGGAGCAGTTCACATGATGATCAGGAAGCAGAGAGAGAAAGACTCCACTGGCCAGGTAGAAACATATACCCCCAATGAACCTCTTCCTCCAGCCACACTCCACCTGCCTCCAGTTATCACTCAGTTAATCCCACCAGGGATTAATTATCTGATTAGGTTAGGGCTATCATTTTCCTCCAAATCTTCTTGCATTGTCTCACCTGTGAGCCTTTGGGAGACACCTCACATCCAAACCCTAACAGCCACCTTCTCCAGATGTGAAAAATTCCCAAATAGAACTTTTTCTTGAATGACTCAATACTAAATGAAATTAAATACCTAAAAAATTCCAGGCACCGTAGCTCATGCTTGTAATCATAGTGGTGCTAGAGGCTGAGGCAAGAGGATCCCAAGTTCAAGGCCAGTCTCAGCAACTTAGTTAGCCCCTAAGCAACTTAGGGAAACCTTGTCTCAAAATAAAAAATAAAAAGATCTGGGATGTGGCTCAGTAATTAAGCATCCCTGGGTTCTATCCTCAGTACCAAACACACAAATAAATACCTAAAAATTAAATATAACACTTAAGGATTATTTTATTTGAGGATGTGAATGCTAAAATGCCAAGCAAATCTACAAATATTAAAATTCTAATATAATCTGTCTTTATTCTTTTTTCTTCAGGTACATTTATATTTTCCTTGAAGAAGCTATTATTTACTTATTTTTTAATACAGTATGCACTTAAGTGGTTTAAAAAATTCAAAATAATGCAGAAAGATACACTCTGAGTATACTCACTTTCACCCATATTCCCCTCCCCTTCCTGTTAGCTTTATAATTTATTTGGTATTTTTCCAGTATTTAATATGTGAATGTCAGAAAGTCCACATATAATGCAGGCATGCCTGTAATCCCAGGTAAGGATATATATATATATATATATATATATAACATAAATATATTATATTCATATAAATACACTCTCACACCCACACATACATATATCCCCCTTCTTACACAAAAGGTAGCATAATATATACTTTATTCTGTTCTTTCCTTTGCCTCTTCAGTCAATATATTTTGGAGATCTCTTACATTATTATATAGAGAATTTTTCATTCACTTTTACAGCTGCATATTATTCCATTATGTGGGGTAACCATAGTGTGTTTAACCAGGTCTATAACATTTGGATCTTTTCCAGTATTTTGTCATTAAAAGCAATGTTGCCAGGTATAATCTTAAACATGTAATTTCATATATGTGATGCATATTTGAAGGAGAATTTCAGAAGTGGGATTACAGGTGATAGGGTGAAAACATTTGTAAATAAGAATGATAGTTCCAATTGCCTTCCATGGGGCTGTAATCTTTAAAGCCCTCATCAGCAATATGTAAGAGGGGTACTCATGGGGCAGCTGAAAAAAAATCCCTCCTGCAAAATGGTAAACTTGACTTCCACCCAGAGCTCCATCTCTACAACTTATAACCATCTGGAGCCCCACATTCAACAAGCAAACCTCTGGAGGCAATGCCTTACAGGTTGATACTATTTTGATTTAAAAGACTGGCTCTCTTGAGGCTTACAGAATTCATGGGAAACATATAAAGAAATTAATAAAATGGTAAGTGAAAATATGAGAGTTAGATTCAGAAGAACCCATGAACTAATTGTGGGAACTCCACTGGAAGAGACTATAATGAGAGAACTTACATAAAGATCCCCATTAAATAATAAAAACTTGAGTTTTTATAATAAAAGGGCCCACTAAATTACCAAGAAGACATGGTTAGAGGATAGATGCTCAATAAATATATGTATAATAAATTAATGAATGGAAAAGTGAGAACTATGCCTAGACACATGAGATAGACTTTTGTGTGTGTGTGTGTGTGTGTGGTTTTGTGGTACTGGGAATTGAACCCAGGGGCACTCTACCACTAAGCTACATCCACAGCCTTTGTTTTTTATTTTGAAACAGTTTCTCATTAAGCTTTGAATCTGTGGCCTTGAATTTGTGACCCTCTTGCCTCATCCTCTGTAATCTCTGGGATTGCAGGTCACTGTGCCTAGACATGTCAGGTAGACTTTCAAAGTTTCCAGTAGAAATAGAAAATTCCACCAGGCAAGATGGTACATGCCTGTAATTCCAGCAACTCTGGAGACTGAATCAGGAGGATTACAAGTTTGAGGCCAGTCTCAGCAATTTAGGTCCTAAACAATTTAGTGAAACTCTTTCTCAAAATAAAAAATAAAAGGGCTGGAGGCATAGCCCTGGGCTCAATCCCCAGTACAAAAAAAAAAAAAAATTTCCTATATGAACCCAGGCAGGAACAAATGAGTTACCTACAAAACAAAAAAACAAAGAATATCAAGCTTCTTTTTAGGTTAACACTGAATGCTAGCAAGTTGATGAAGCATCATTTCAGAGTACCAAGGTAAATATTATGAGTCAATAATTCTGTGTTATATTAAGGGATTTGAGGGGAGGGGCAGGGCACCAGAGATTGAACCCAGGGATGCTTAACCACTGCCACATCTCCAGCCCTTTTATATTTTATTTAGAGATAGGATCTCACTAAATTGCTTAGGCTGGCTTTGAACATGTGAGCAGGAGGCAGGAGCCTCAGCTTCCCAGTCATTACAGATGTGCACCACAATGTTTGGTCTTCTATTAAGGTCTTGTTCATAAGAGAGGGCAACAGAAAGACACCTTTATATGTTAAAGGTCTCAAAAATGTACAACTCATTTTTTTTCTCTGAACACCCCCCCCCCAAAAAAAAACCCAAAGAAGTACTCCAGCTACCCAAGAAAGGAATCAAAATAAAGAACCTGAGTACAGATTTTGTTGTTGTTGTTGTAACTGTTGTTTTTAGTACTGGGGATTAAATCCAAAGGTGCTCTACCATGGAGCTACATCCCCAGTCCTTTTTATTTTTTTATTTTGAGACAGAGTCTTGCTAAGTTGCCAAGGCTTGCCTTGAACTTGTGATCCTCCTGCATCCGCCTCTTGAGTCACTGGGAGTAAAGGTGTACACCACCACACCTGGTTAGAATTTGAGTACATGGAAGATGTGATATAATAAAAATGTAGATAACCAGCGAGAACAGAAAAGCAGAGCGTTTAAATTTTTTTTTTGTTTCCATGCTGTCGAAACAGTGAAGATATTAAAAATAATTCATGAAGGAGAAAACATAATGTATAAAACAAAATACTAATAAGCTGAATCAAAAGGCTGTACTATCATTTGGATATGAAGCGTCCTCCAGAGTATCATATGATAAATAGGCTTGGTGACCAGAGGGTGGTGCTGCTGGGAGATGGTTAGAAACTAATGGATGGAGCCTAATGAAGGGAATTTAGGCCATGGCGGGGGTGGGGGGGGGGGTGGGGGGAAGGGGCGTCACGCCCCGGAGTGGAGGGGTACTGGGATCCAGGCCCCTTCCTCTCTCTTTTCTTTCCACCCACCACGAGGTGGACGGGTTTCCTCCACCAGGCACTCCTGACAGGATATTCTGCCTCATCAAAGGCCCAGAGGCAAGAGGGCCAAGAAAACACGAGACAAATCTTTCCTCCTTTAAATGCATTTCTCAGTATTCTGTCACAGTGGTGAAAAACTGACTTACACGGGCTACATGAATTTTTTTTTTTAAGAAGAGGAAAAGTTTATTTTAGGGTGTATGGCTTCAGAGGCCTCAGTCCATAGTCAAACAGCTCCATTTCTCGGGGCTTGAAGTGAGGCTGAACATCATGACAGAAGAGTGTGATGGAGGGAAGCAGTTCACATGTAGATCAACAAGCAGACAGAGAGACTCCAGTCTCCAGATGCAAAATATATACCCCAAAGCCATGGCCCCAGTGACCCACCTCCATCACCACTCGGTTAATCCCATCAAGGGGATTAATTTGCTGATTGGATTAAGGCCATCATGACACAATGGTTACTCCTCTAAACCTTTTTGCATTGTCTCACACATGAGCTGTTGCAGGCACCTCACATCCCCTAGCCCCCAGAAGCTCCTGACCATCTCACAATGCAAAATGTATTTGTCCATTTCCAAGAGTCTCCATAGTCTCAACAGTTTCAAGATTGCCCCAAATTTCAAATCCAAAGTCACTTCTGAGACTCAGGGAAAATATGCACCGTGAGTTCCTGTAAAAAATTTAAAGCTATTTACAAGTCTGCAGTATATAAAGGGACAGAATAAACATTTCCATTCACAAAAATAGGGGCATAGAAAGAAGGGGTGGGACCAAAGCAAGTCTGAAATCCACCTGGGAAAACAAGTCCTGTACCTCCACGTCTGGCATCTGGGGCATGTGGCATGGTGATGTGTAGCTCCTCTCTGTGGCCTTATTGCAGCCCAAGTGGCCTTTCTTTTGGCTTGTCTCAGCTTGATTCCTGCAGTGTTCCTTGGCAGGCATTCCATGGTATCAGCATTTCCTAATCTCGGGGGTCTCCACTGCATCTCTGGCTTCCTCCTCACATCTCCACGCATTGCCCTCTCAGGGGTTGCGCACAGGAACTCTGATCCTGCTGCACTTTGCCTGGCCTCCCAGACCTTCCTTTGAAATCTTGCTGGAAGCCTCCATGACCCCCTAACTCCAGCATCCTGCATACCAGCAGAACCAGCACCATGTGGTTGACACCAAGGTCTGCCGCCATCTCAAGCTGTACCCAAACCTCCAGGAACCCTGGTTGCAGCAGCCTCTGAGTGCCTGGGTGGCTGAGCACGTTGAAAAAAAATCTCCTAGGCCCCCTGGTGCAAGAAGGGTGCCCCACTGATATCGTCTCAAGAGAATTTTTATTCTTACTTCCTTGAGTCTGAGATGGTGTGGTCTTGCCAGCACCTGAGATGCCCTCAAACCATCTTTCTTATTGTCTCTGGGCAAAGTTTTTAGCATTTTTTTTAGTGGTCTTACTGTCTTTAACAACTGCAACTTCCTAGCCCCAGTTTTACTCCGACCTTTCAAGTCCAAGTTTTTCAAATCTTTCCCCTCTGCTTTCTGTTTCTGATGATCACAATAAATTTGGCTAAACACTATCCGCAATATCCACGGCATGGCCTGAATGCTATGTTGTCTTTCTTATTTCTTCCACTAGAATATGAAGTCCATTGATTTTAAAATCAGCTTCACAGAAAGTTTCAGGACACGGGCAAAATGCAAACCAGCTCTCAGCCAGAACACAACATGAATGGCATCCAGTCCAATTACCAATAGTGTCCACCTTTTCCTCTAAATCCTCTTGAGCCCTGCCTTCACTGTCCATGATCCTATTAGCATTCTGGTTTTCTGAGATCCCACCAGAATTGGCCATTAAGCTCCACTTACAACAATCTAAAGCATTTCCAGTTTGCACTGCTAAACATCTAAAAAATTTCTCCACCAATTAAAAAATGATCCAAATACTTATGAACCACATGGTCCAGTTAGTCACAATAAAGAGTCTGCTGCTGGTAACAATTTTTGTTTTAGCTTTTTCACCGCTTTGACTAAAAGACCCAACCAGCACAATTGAAAAGAGGAAAAGTTTATTTGGGGGCTCATAGTCTCAGAGGTCTCAGTCTATAGGCAGCAGACTCCATTCCTTGGGGCTTGAATGAGGATAAACATCATGATAGTAGAGTGGCTATGTGAAAAATTTTTTTTTTCAGTACCGGGATTGAACCCAGGGGCACTCTACCACTGACCTATAACTCCATGCTTTTTAATTTTTATTTTGAGACAAAGACTCACCAAGATGTTCAAAATGGCCTCAAACTTGCAATCCTTTGGAGACTCCTCAGCCTCCTGAGTTGCTGGAATCTCAGGTGTGCGCCATTGTGCTCCAGACCCCCAAAGTACATAGTCATGCTGTTTTCCCCAACACATAATTTATTTTAAATCAGTTTATTTAAAGTTGCTTTTTTGTTACATTTGTTCTTTTTAGTTACACATGACAGTAGAATGTATTTGACATATCATACATAGATGGAGTATAACTTCCATTTTTGTGGTTGTACCTGATGTGGAGTTCACTGATCATGCATTCATATATGAACATAGGAAAGTTATATCTGATTCATTTTATCTTTTCCATTCCTATCCCCACCTTCCCTCCATTCCCCATAACAATGGAATATTATGTATACATAATATTCCATTATGTATACATACCATGTTGAATTTTTTAATTACTTTGGCATATGTATTGTTCTAGGAACCCAACCTGCAGCTTCACACATGCTAGGAAAACCTACTACCCACCATTGAGCCACATCCCCAGCCCAATGTTTTGATTTTAATCTTGATAGAAAAACACAAGTGTATGAATTTATAATTTTATTTCAAAAGCAAAATCTGTATACTTAAAGTAGGATTGTAACTTCCAAATCAGTAAGAGATAAAGCAAGTATAACAAAAGAAACTTGAATAAAGAAAAAGTAAATAAAAAGAAGCCTCAAAGAAGCCTAGAGATAGGAAGCCTAATAGAAAAATGGGCAAAGAGCATGAACAAAGAGTTTAAAGGGTAAGAAAAAAAAATGTACAGCCTGGGGCTGAGGAATAGCTCAGGGGTAGAGCTTCTGCCTGGCATGCCTGAGGCCCTGGTTTCCATCCCCAGCACCGCAACTAAAGAACAACCTTCCTAAAATCCAAAGAAATAAAGGAAGGCCGGTGTGTACTCAGGAGTAGAATGTCTGCCCAACATGTATAAGACCCCAGGTTTAATCCCTGCACCACGAAGAAGGGCGGTGGGGCAGAAAGAAGAAAGAAACATAGTGAAATGGACATGCTTACCTAGGTTGGAGTATAAACTTGTTTTAATCTTTTTAAAGCTCATTTTGACAATATCTATTTGAGTGAAGAATATTCAAGTCCTTTTATCAGTTTCCCAGGATTTTATAAATTATTTTCTTTTATAAAAGTTGGTCAAACATGGGGCTCATGTATCTTTATACTCAGACTGGCAATGGGACTGTTTCCATTTCCGTATCAAACATACCAAAAAGAGAGACAGTAATATAATGGGCCTCATTGTGTCCATAAGCTAGATTCGATACTAAAATTAATGTCAAGGTTTTGCCTCCCCTTGCTTTATCTATTTTCTCCCTCTGTGTGTGTGTGTGTGTTACTGAAATTTCTTAAAGCAAATCCCAGATTTTGTGTTACTATATGTCTAAAAACTTTGATAATTTTCTTAAATAATCATATGCCATTATCATGCCTTAAAAGATTAAAAATAGGGCTGGAGTTGTGGCTCAGCGGTAGAGCACTCACCCAGCACATGCAAGGCTCTGAGTTTGATCCTCAGTACCACATAAAAATAAATTTTAAAAATAAAGGTATTGTGTCCAACTAAAAAATAAATATTTAAAAAGATTAAAAATAAATCATTCACATCAATTAACACCCATATTGAAATTTACACAAGCATGTAAAAATGTGTTTTTACATTGATTTGGTTGAATCGGGAACCATATACTATATACACACACATGTGACGGAGATTGAACCCAGGTTTGCTTAACCACTGAGCCATATCCCCAGCTCCCTTTTAGGTTTTGAGACAGGGCCTTGCCAAGTTGCTGAGGTTGGTTTCAAAATAGCAATCCTCCTGCCTCAGTATCCCTACTTGCTGGGATTACAGGTATGGGCTACCTCACCAGGCATAAAATCTGTGTTTTCAATTTAGTTGTAATGTCCCTAATATAAAGTAATCCCTCCTTTTTTTTTTTGTTTGCCATTGACTCAAAGAAATTCATCATAAAGACTCATGTTCTAGATTTTTTTCTGCTTTCTTAATTCATTTTTCACTTCCCAACTCTCAAATACTCTAAAGGGTTGCTGTGGAGTTTACATTTCACCACATCAAAAGGCACATAATACAGAACCTGAACTTCAGATAAAAGTGACCTTTCAATTCAGATAGGGACAATCCTGTCCCTCTGTTGTAAATTTCCCCATGAACTTTTCATCTAATTGTTTGACCCATTGATAATCTTTGCCTCACTCAATCGTTTTATTAGAGGTTTAAAAATTGTAATTTTTTTTCTTCCTGTCATTTCCTCTACATGTATCCGCTGAAATTTTTCTATCATTCCTCATTAATTAAAGCCAACAGCTTCTTGCATGAGGGTTCCAATTTCTCCACTGCCTTGTCAAAACTTACTATGTCTTTTTTCAAATATACAAATTATTCATTTAATGAATACTTACTATGTCTACATAGTGTTATGTTCTTTGACGAAGCACATATTTATTCATCCCCAGCCCTTCTTTTAATTTTATTTTGAGACAGGATCTCACTAAGTTGCTGAGGCTGACCTATAACTTGCTATCCACCTGCCTCAGCCTCTTGAAGAGCTGGGGTTGCAAGTGTGAGCACAGTTCCTGACTTCTACTAATCTTTGTATCTACAGGGCACAACACAGTGGAAGATGCACAATAAGTAATGAATATTTATTCATCAACACCGAAACTCGCAAGTTCTCATGTGCTTAATAGTTTACAAGGCACATTCACATATTTTTCTTCATGTCACCTGGATATGAACACGAATAAGTACTGCATACTTAGTAGCACACTATGGTCTTTTTTATTTATAACCATCCTAATGGGCGTGAAGTGGCATCACATTTTGGTTTTGATTTGTGTTTCCCTGATGGCTAGTTGATGGTAAGTATATTTTTATGTGCTTATTGATCATTTGTATGTTTTCTTTGGAGAAATGTTTGTTCAGATCCTTTGCCCACTTTTAAATTGGGTTATTTGTCTTTTCTATCATAAAGTTTATGGTTCTGAAAAAATTTGGGTGAATAACTTTCTCTGAACAAAATAGATTGACTCTGTAGAATGCAGTTATTGGGGGAGGGGGTCTTTTGGTAATTTTTTTTGTACCAGGGATTGAACCCAGGAGTGCTTAACCACTGAGTAACCTCTCCAGCCCTTTTTATTTTGAGAGAGGGTCTCGCTAAGTTGCTAAGGTCTTGCTATGTGGAGGAAGCTGGCTTTGAACTTGTAATCCTCCTGCCTCAGCCTCCTGAGCAGCTGGGATTAGAGGGTTGAAATTCCCCTTTTTATCAATAGGGGCTTCTCTGTACAGCTTATCCCCTTCCTCATCTTAAACCAATTGTGCACTGTTGTGAGCAACTATTTCTGGTAATGCTAAATGGTGCCCATATCTCCTTATCAAAACAAGCAAAATGACATCGTCAGCATCCGTGCCATTTAACTTCTCACTAAACATGGTGAGGAACATGGTGGAGTTGATGGACCTGGAGCCTCATTCATCATGACATCCAGATATTCATCAGTTGAATTTTTTTCCCAGTGAGGCAAATCTTCCTTGTCGATGAAACCATCTCTGTTCTGTAAAGCATGTTGAAGGCCTCTTGGAACTCATAAATCTGTGTCTGGTCAAACATGCTAAGCACATTGGATAGTGCGTGCTGAGGGTGGTCTTGATCTTTGCCTTTTTGCTCCCAACGTGGTGGCGATTAAATCCCTACACAGCTACAAGATTCAGAACACCTCAGCGAATCTCCTTGGGTTAGTTGTTGCTTTTATTATTGACTTGTAAGTATGAGTGACTTTTGAAACTTTATTTAGAAATAATTTCAGACTTTTCTTTCTTTTTTTTTTTTTTCAGTTCTAGGATTGAACCCAGGGCCTCACATATGCTAGGTAAGTGCTCTACCCCGAGATACATTTACAACCTTAATTTCGTACTTTTTAAAAAGTTGAGAAATAGAATAAAGCACTCCTGAATAGCCAGGTGTGGTGATACATGCCTGTAATACTAACAACTTGGGAGTCTGAAGCAGGAGGATCACAAGTTTGAAGCCAACATGGACAATTTAGCAAGACCCTGTTTCAAAAATAAAAAAATAAATAAATAAAAGGACTGGGGATATAGATTAGTGGTAGAGCACCCCTGAGTTCAATCACCAGTATGGGAGAGGGGAGTGGTGGGAAGCCTCCTGAAGAGCTTTAACCCAGATTTCCTAAATATTTACATTTTACCACATTTGCTTGATTCATTCTATTTTTTCCTAAGACATTTGAGAGTGTGTTTCAGATATGATACCCCTTTACCTCTAAATACTTCACTGTATTTCCAAAAATATAACAATAGTTCACTAGTCAAAAGCAGAAAAAGATGCGATGCTAGTAATTAACCCTACATATCTTACACAAAATTCACCAATTTCTCTACTAATGACCTTTATCAGATTTAGGCTTTTAACACTATTTTAATATATTCCTTACCTTTTGGGCATGTGTACCTTTAAAAACATACTACTGCTGGGCTGGCCATGTATGCTTGTAACCCCAGTGACTTGGAAGGCTAAGGTAGAAGGATCACAAATTCTAGGCAAGCCTCAGAAAACAGTGAGACCCTGTCTCAAAATAAAAAATACAAAGGACTGGGGACGAAGCTCTGTGATCAAGTGCCCCTGGGCTCAAGCGCTAGTATCAAAAAACAAAAACAAAAAACCCCAAAACAAAAAAAGAACAAAAAGAAAAAAACCCAAACAATGCTGTGGATATAGCTCAGTTGGTTTAATGCTCACCTAGTGTGCACAAGGCCCTGGGTTCAATCCTTTGTAATTAACACACCAGCAAGAAAAAAAAAAACCCCACAATACTGTCAATTGCTACTACAGTGGTTCCCAGACTTGTACATGAGAATCATCTGGAGATCTTTTAAATTTTTTAAGTTCATGTCAGTGAGACCCAGTAGTTATGAAATGCCTAGTGACTCCAATGTGCAGACAGATTTAGGAAATTTTGTGCTGTTTTCAAAGGAATTCTATGGGCTGTGTTGCCCCTGAGATGTTATTTGTGAGACTGGCAGTGAGGGGACACCTGGGGCAGATAAACATCTTCCTGGGAGGGGAAGAACTTTTGAGGTTCTGCCAGACCAAGCAAACTGCTGTCCTTGGGGGCTTTTCCTAAAAGGCTCCTTATAGAAGCAACAATTTCCAGAGTCAATTTCTGATTTTCATCCATCTCTTCATTGTTCTCTCCTATTCTTCAGAGCCTAGCACATAAATGTCCAATGAATTCATGGATGAAATTGTGCTTTCACCAAACTATTTTCTAAGGCCCAGAGAGCAGGGGAAAGGTATTAAATTTATTTGGAGGCAAAATCTCAGGGGTGAAGCAATAACACTGAGGCATAGGAGTCTAAGAAATCTTAACAGAAGTGGTGGTGGGGTTGGGATAGGTATGAGTTCCTCAGAACCTACCTAATAAGGGAAGAAAGCTTTTTATAAATCTGTGCTTTGGTGCATACCTGTATCCCAGTGACTCAAGAGGCTGAGGCAGGTAATCAAAAGTTCTAAACAAGTATCAGCAGCTTAGCAAGGCCCTCAGCAACTTAGAAAGATCCTTTCTTAAAATAAAAAATAATTTTAGCTCCGTGGTAGAATCTTAGGGTTCAATCCCCAGTATGTGATTGGGGTTTATATCTCTTGGGGAGCCACTGTGGCACTGCAGTCCTCCTAGAGCTGTGCAATAAACATCAAGCAAACACATTTGTGTCTTTTCACAATGTCAGAAGTTGTTGAATAACAATAAATGCATAGGTTACAATTTTTATCTGTGGCAGTTCTCTGAATATTTGTGGGTCACCTGGTAGTCCCTAAGCCAGGCTAATACAAGTTATTTTATTCCAATCATAATTTCTAATATATGTAATAGCCAATTCATATATCATACTTCACCCAATGATATACACATGTAGGTCACAGACTGGGGTTCAGAAGGTCATAGGGTTACAGGATCCTGAGCCAAGAGCACAGGATGAGAGATGAATCTAGAGTTAAAGATCATCAATGCAGGTGGTCAGAGAAGGATTGCAATGAACCAGTGCCGCAGAGTTGTCAAAGCAGAGGGTTCCTAAAGATGAAGGGCGGTAGGTAGTTTCAGTTTCAGAGTGACCAATGTGAGCTTTGCGTGGTCATCATGGGAAGGAGAAAACATGCTCTGCTAAAGCCTGAGGACAGAGGTTCATAGCTGTGGTGATTTTTCTGAGCAAGGCTCTTGGTGAGTGACCAGGTGACAGGGTCAGGGTGCCTGCTGCATGCAGTCTCAGGGCATTTTTCTTTCACTGTGTTTTTATAGGTGTGTGTGTGGGGGGGCACCTGATAATGTTGATTCTCTCCTGTGTCTGGTGTTCCTCATATGATTTGGGATGTCCATGAATCCAGCTACTCCTTGATTTATTTTGCACATATAAGCTGTTTACCAATTTGTGCCTGAAGGTTGTTCTGGGCAGATGGTGGTTGTATACTTGTACAAACAAGGTCTAGAGCCATTCTACCTTGGCACTTGAACTTAAAATGGGGTGGCTCATTGCTAACTACTGCTATACAAAACGGAGAAACTCGGGTTTAGGCAGTGTCTGAAAACTTCTGTTTTATACATGATGGAATAACTCAGAGCTGGGCACTGACTGCTCTCCACAGACAGGGTGGGTAATTCTCTAAGCCCAGCAGGTACCCCGGCCCTACAAGGCATGGGCTTCCTTCAGGGCCGGTCACTAGGAGGCAAGGAGCAAGGCAACCTACACTGGAGGTCAGGAGTGTAAGGAAGCTGGGTCTGAGCTGGAAGGCAATCCCACAGCCCTGTGCTAGCAGTTGGTTTAACGGTTTGGCGAGCTGGAGTGACCGGTGAGCACCAGGGAACCCCGGGAACGCGGCCAACGGCTGGAGCCGCCCCCTGGCCCTTCCTAGTTACCTAATCGCGCAGACTCTGGAAGTCTGCACTCCCACTTCTCCACTTCCGCCAGGGAATCATTTCCAGCCCCAGGCGCCTGAAACCTTAGGTTTCGCCCCCGCCCTGCTGAACAGCTCCTCCCACCGCCACAGCCCCGCCCCAGGTCTTAAGGGTCTCAGATCTCTGGAGCACCTGAGATCAGTGGCATGGAGCCTGGGAGCCACAGGGAAGGCGGCTTTGGCCGCACGGTGTGCGTGCTCACCGGGGCCTCCCGCGGCTTCGGCCGCACGCTGGCTCAGCTCCTGGCGGGGCTGCTGTCCCCCGGCTCGGTGTTGCTCCTAACCGCCCGCAACGAGGAGGCGCTGAAGCAGCTGGAGGCAGAGCTGGTCGCTGAGCACCCAGGCCTGCGCGTGGTGTGGGTGCCCGCCGACCTGGGCTCGGATGCCGGCCTTCAGCAGCTGCTTGGAGCCCTGCGTGACCTCCCCAGACCCGAAGGGCTTCAGCGGCTGCTGCTTATAAACAACGCTGGTGAGACGCCGGGGCTGGCGCGGACTCTCCATTTAAGCGTTCACTTCCCACCCCCACCCACGGGAAAAGAAAGGGCGATTCCTCGGCCATCAGACTAGGTGGCTGAGAGCCCAGACGCCCAGTGGTTACAGTTTGGGTGGCACCCAGGTGCAAAACGTAGAGGAGCAAGGCCGGGTGCACTCGAGGTGACCTGGCCCTCACCCTGACAAGGTTTGCCCAAACAAGTTCTCTAAGGCGTCCATAGAACTTTCCAGAACTCCTTGCGCAGCGCCCTCTAGCGAGAGCCTAAGTCCAAACATGATGTCTCCAAATTGCTTTGCTTCTCTAAACTGTCCCTAGAGCTCCGCCCCACCCTCTCATTGGGCAGTTTGGGTAGGTGGTCTCCTCTCCACCCATTAGTCTTTCTGCAGAGCTTCAGAAGCAGGAAACGCCTTGAGAAGTGCTAGGTGGATGTTTGCTCTCGGTCTGGATGGGAAGGGGGTTTCTGGAGGAATTGAGGGAGGGCCCTAGGAGGAGAAAGCCCCTCCCATGCTGGGTTATTTCTTTTGCTTCCCACACTCCTGGTGCTGGGGATTGAACCCACAGCCTCCCACGTGCTAGACAAGTGCTCTACCTTAGAACTACATCCTGGTGCTTCACTGAGTTATTTCCACCTCTGGTATTTCAGCCACTCTTGGGGATGTTTCCAAAGGTTTCCTGAACCTGAGTGACCCAGCTGAAGCAAACAGCTATTGGGCTCTGAACTTGACTTCCTCACTCTGCCTGACCTCCAGCACCCTGAAGGCCTTCCAGGACTGTCCTGGCTTGATTAGGACAGTGGTTAACATCTCATCCATTTGTGCCCTTCAGCCCTTTAGGGGTTGGGCATTGTATTGTGCAGGGAAGGCTGCCCGCGAAATGATGTTCCAAGTCCTGGCTGCAGAAGAACCGAGTGTGAGGGTGCTGAGCTATTCCCCAGGTAGGTGGAAGGTACTGCCATCGCTGTCCCCCAGAACTGGCTGGTCCCCCCTGAGGGCTGGATAAAAGGCCTAGCCTGTCTCTCTGGGGAAGGACCCACAAGGTATGTTGTTCCTGAATCATGATCCTCACCCGCTAAGGTGACATGTACATAGCAGGGAAGTTAGAGCTTGCAGGAACAGTGGATGAAGACAGAGAGTAGGGATTGGCCTGGAATAGAGAGTGGCACAGGGAAGTCTGAGATGTTAGATGAACACTAGGATTTGAATTCTGGGCCCCAACCACCTCTCATATGAAATGGGAAAGATACTACCTGTCTCACAGGGTAGTTGGGGAGAAGAAGGAGATAGTGTATATGAAAATGATCCTCAGCAATGAAGTACTCTCCTAGAATTTCTAGTTGTTCCATAGGACTTGTCACACTGCATGACCTTCATAGGTGTACTTGATGGGAAAACTGGTTCATCTGTGTGTGCCCAGCAGCTAGCTAGCAAAGCTCCACTGGGGCAGTTTGCAGGGAGTGTTAGTTGAGTGACATGCAGACAGGCATTGTTGAGTGGTGACAACCTAGGCTGAACTGGGCTGGAACCCTTGCAGTGGGTGATGCTGGGATGAATAAGATCATTCCCTGTCCTTGTGGAAGTTGAAAGGTATGGGGTCTTGGGACACCTGATGTGGTTTCTGACCTCTCCACCCAAATACCACATGCCAGGGCCTTTATTCTAGACTTGCAGTTCCCGCGGTTTAGAAGGGGGTGACAGGGCTGTGGTTGAATGTCTGAGCAGCCAGGTAGAGATCCAGCTTTGTGTCCTGGGGACAGAGTATTAGAGTGTCCTGCCCAAAGCCCAGATGCGGCAAGATCAGGATTCTACCTTGCTTCCAAGTCTGTGATCATTTCTGTGCTGCGTCTCATGTTCTCCCATTGCTCCCACCCCAATAAACTCATGCAGTTATTCTGGAGCCAACACGCCAGCTCATCACGTGCTCTGAGCTCATTCAGAACACAGTGACCGAATGTCAGTTAAGCTAGAAGTGGAGATCGCAGATGGCCACATGGCTAGGTTTGATGTCAGGAGTCTGGGTGTTCTGAGAGAGCTGAGATTTCTAGGAGCTCCCCAGGGCCTTTGTACAAGGCAGAGACCAATTTGGTTTTCATTTCAGTCTCTGGAAGAATGTTCTAACAGGTGTCCAAAGTTAGAGTGGGCTATTTGGAAAGGTAGCACATCTCCTGTCATCAGGATGAGAAGCGATTAGAAGGTGTTTGAATGTTAGAAGATGATATTCTTTCCAGTCCTGAGATTCTTGTTATTTTCTGTCCCTCAGGATCATTAACTCTAGATTCTGGGATGGTGTGATTTCTGTATGAAGAATAGCAAGTGCTTACAAGTGCTCAAAAGAGAACAACAGTTCCTTTCAGATGGGGAGACTAGGAATGATTTTACTGGAGGTAGATGAACTCTGTATTGACCCATGAGGGCTATTTAGATGTTGGCAGGTGGTAGACATGTCCCAGAAGTGCAGGTAAAGAAGGGAAAGTGGGTTATGGAGTGACAGTCCTTGCAGTTTGGAAGCTGGGTGTGCTCAGTAGGAAGTGATAAGGGACCTTGAGTACTTGGCAGTTAATTCAGAAAACTGGTCAGGGGTAATGGAAGATTAGAAAAGACAAGAAAGAAAGAGGGCTGGGGTTGTGGCTCAGTGGCAGAGCGCTTGCCTTGCACACATGAGGCACTGGGTTCAATCCTCAGCATCAAAGACATTGTGTCCGCGTATAACTAAGAAATTAGAGAGAGAGAGAGAGAGAGAAAGAAAGCTGAGACCAATTGGTTCATTATACCCTGATGGAAATGTAATGACCCAGAGCTAGCTCAGAGGGTTTATTACATAAGTTTCTTCAAAGCATGCAGGATGAAGGATGAACTTCTGGGTTATCCCATTATAATTATTAGCTTGTACTCATAATTCTTTACCCCCAGCAACTGGTATCTAAACTAATGGTCTAAACTGATACTGTCATGGGAAGCACAGAACAGGGCATTACCATGGCAACTGGGCAGTCTCAACTAGTTCCTTTGCACAAGGAGTTCCCAGCACAGGTGCGCTCTGGTCGCTGGACATCCATGACTGTGATTCATACCACCTCTCAGATAGGAAGTCCTGAGGGGTTTTCAGCAGAGAAATGGGCATGATATTTTAGAAAAATGAGTTTAGCAGAAGGGTGGGTTGAAGCACCCACCCTTGAAAAGGAAGGGCCTGGTTGTCAGGGTATGTAGATGCAGGAGGATCCTGCCTGGGACCTGGCTGGCTGTGGGCAGAGGGCAAGGTGGGAGGAGGGCACCAGGGGTTTTAAATATTTCATGTGTAGAAGTGGGAAAGTCGAGAGAAGGTGCTGCAGGACTGGAGTTAGTGTGTGCTTTGCACGTGTAAGGCCCTGAGCTTCATCTCCAGCACCACATTGAAAACAAATGGAAAAGAGAGAGAGAAGGTACTGTTTGGGCAGGTGGTGAGGGGTGATGACAACAGGGTAGTTTGTTGGGGGGAACCGTGTTTTGTGTGGGCTTTGGAATTTGAGTTGGGAACTCCGTAGTGACAAAGTAGCATCTTTGGCCAACTCCGACCAAGCATTTCAGCCCAAATGAAGTATTGCCTCTGGCCAGACCTGACTCGGCTCCATTCTTCTGCTTTTTATCCTCTAGGTCCCCTGGACACAGACATGCAGCAGTTGGCCCGGGAGACCTCAGTGGATCCAGACTTACGAAAAAGGCTACAGGATCTGAAGACAAAGGGGGAGCTGGTGGATTGCGGGATGTCAGCCCAGAAGCTGCTGAACTTGCTGCAAACAGACACGTTCGAGTCCGGAGCCCATATAGACTTCTATAGTAAATAGCCCGTGTCTTTGGCTTCCTGGGCATTTTGAGCTCTACTTTTGGGCACATCTCAGGAGCCCCTGTGGCTGCCCACACCCTTTCTCAAAGCCCCCTGCCAACCCTGCCCAACACAGATAACCACTCATGCCTACTGCCCTGCCTGCAAAGGCAGCCAGTGGGAGTGGCTGGTGTCACCAGATGTCAGGATCTCTGTCATGCAGCCTGGCTGAGAAAGGTTATGGGTGTTGTAGTTCTCTATCCCCAGGAACAGAATTTTAGGAGTGGGAAAAGTCGCTGAAACACCGAAGAGACAAGTTTGGGACTCTTGCCCCTGGCTGGTCCATGGGAAAGGAGGGAGTGATGTGATGTGAAGGGTGGCCCATGTAGACTCACAGGTGGCCTGGAGGGAAAGAGGACAGAGCAGGTTCCAGCCCACACAGATACCCTTTGCTCAGGATAATGAGATCTTCTGTTGAATTTCCTGTCTTTATCCTGATGCCTTCTTTTAGAACTGACCTTCCCTCTAGGCTGGGCGTTTATGTACATGAAGAAGGCAGATACAAGTAAAAGGAGGCTCAATCTTCATTAATGCCTGCATCCTACTCTCAGAGAGCTCATAGCTGGGATTATGGGTGTGCACCTTCATGCCCCATGTTCTATTAAGGTCTTGTTCATAAGGGAGGGCAACAGAAAGACATGTTTATATTTTAAAGGTCTCAATAATAAACTATTTTTTTCTCTGAACACCAAAAAAAATAAATAAATAAAAATGCCAAAGAATTACTCCAGATGCCCAAGAAAGGAATCAAAATAAAGAACCTGAGTACATATTTTGATGTTGTATCTGTTGTTTTTAGTTTGGGGCATTGAACCCAAGGGTGCCCTACCATGGAGCTACATCCCCAGGACTTTTTATTTTTTATTTTGAGACAGGGTCTTGTTAAGTTGCCAAGGCTTGCCTTGAACTTGTGATCCTCCTACCTCAGCCTCCTGAGTCACTGGGTTTACAGGTATGCACCACCACACCTGGTTAGAACTTGAATACATAGAAGATGTGGTATAATAAAAATGTAGATAACCAGTGAGAACAGAAGAGTGTTTAAATATATTTTTTGTTTCCATGCTGTTAAAACTGAAGATACCAAAAATAATTCATAAAGGAGAAGACCATAATGTATGAGACAAAATACTGATAAGCTGAATCAAAAGGCTGTACTATAGGGGCTGGGGTTGTGGCTCAGCAGCAGAATGCTCACCTAGCACGTGCGAGGTCCTGCGTTTGATCCTCAGCACCACATAAAAGCAAATAAAATAAAGGTATTGTGTCCAACTACAACTAAAAAGTAAATGTTTTTTTTAAAAAAGGCTTTTTTTTTTTTTAAAAACTATAGTTTGAATATGAAGTGTCCTCCAGAGGCTCATGGTAAATAGGCCTGATGGCCAGAGTGTGGTGCTGTTGGGAGATGGTTAGAAACTAATGGTTGGAGCCTAATGAAAGGAAGTTAGGTCATTGGGGTGGGGGCGTGCCCTTGAGTGAGGATATTGGGTCCCAGGCTCCTCTCTTCGTTCCATCCACCATGAGGTATGTAGGTTTCCTCCACCAGATGCTCCTGCCAGGATATTCTGCCTCATCAAAGGCCTAGAGGTAACAGGGCCAAGAAACCATGAGACAAAATCTTTCCTCACTGTAAGTGCATTTCTCAGTATTTTGTTACAGTGGTGGAAAACTAACATAAGATACATGAAGTTTTTTTTCAGTTCTGGGATTGAACCCAGGGACACTACCACTGAGCTATATTTCCACCCTTTTTAATTTTTGAGACAAAGTCTCACCAAGATGTGCAGACTGGCCTCAAACTGGTAATCCTGAACGTCCTGAGTTACTGGAATTTCAGGTGTGTCCACTGTATACAGCACCTACATTAAAAAAAAAAAAAATAGTACCTGAGAAGGTATTGAGGAAGGGATTAAATGTGCTAGATCTCTCATAATATGGAGGGATATTAATAGCAATAATAATTTCTACTACTTGTTGAATCATGAAAAATGTATTAAGTGCTTTATGTCTAGTGGCTTTGTCCCACCCTCTATTAATATAAGAATTGTTTGCTGGGCATGATGGCGCACACCTTTAATCCTAGTGGCTCAGGAGGCTAAGGCAGGAGGATTGCAAGTTCAAAGCCAGCCTTAGCAACTAAGCAAGCCCCTAAGCAACTTAGTGTAACCTGCCTCAAAATAAAAATTTTAAAAGGGGCTGGGAATGTGGCTCAATGGTTAATGCCCCTGGGTTTAATCTGTGTGTATGTGTGTGTGTGTGTGTGTGTATTGTTTGAATGGCTCACCATTACAACTCCAGAGCTAGCCGGTTTTCTATTTCATAGTAGTCTTTCAACAAGTATTAGTGCAATGTTTAATTAAAACATTTAATAAAGTAAACAAGGTTTGAAGGTATTATATGACCTGCCCAAGACGGTACAAATAAAGGCAAGGATTATAACCAGGCCTCCAAAGTGCAAAGTCATTGTTGTCCTAACACATAATGTTTTGATGACTTTGGTGTGTGCATGGTCCTAGGAACCTAACCTGCGGCCTCACACATGCTAGGAAAGCCTGCTACCATTAAGCCACATCCCTAGCCCAAGGTTTTGATTTTAATGTTGGTGGAAAAACACAAGTGCATGCATTTATAATTTTATTTCAAAAGCAACCATTAGTATAATTAAAGTAGGATTGCAACTTCCAGATCAATAGGAGGTAAAGTAATTATAACAAAAGAAATGAGTAAAGAAAAAGTGAATAAATAGAAAGCTCAACGAAGCCTAGAAATAGGAAGCCTAATAGAAAAATGGGCAAAGAGCATGAACAAACAGCTTAAAGGGTAAGAAAAAAAAATGTACAACCGGAGCTGAGGAATAGCTCAGGGGTAGAGTTTCTGCCTGGCATGCCTGAGGCCCTGGTTTCCATCCCCAGCTCTGCAACTAAAGAACAACCTTCCTAAAATCCAAAGAAATAAAGGAAGGCCGGTGTGTACTCAGGAGTAGAATGTCTGCCCAACATGTATAAGACCCCAGGTTTAATCCCTGCACCACGAAGAAGGGCGGTGGGGCAGAAAGAAGAAAGAAACATAGTGAAATGGACATGCTTACCTAGGTTGGAGTATAAACTTGTTTTAATCTTTTTAAAGCTCATTTTGACAATATCTATTTGAGTGAAGAATATTCAAGTCCTTTTATCAGTTTCCCAGGATTTTATAAATTATTTTCTTTTATAAAAGTTGGTCAAACATGGGGCTCATGTATCTTTATACTCAGACTGGCAATGGGACTGTTTCCATTTCCGTATCAAACATACCAAAAAGAGAGACAGTAATATAATGGGCCTCATTGTGTCCATAAGCCAGATTCGATACTAAAATTAATGTCAAGGTTTTGCCTCCCCTTGCTTTATTAACTATTTTCTCCTTCTCTGTGTGTGTGTTACTGGAATATCTTAAATCAAATCCCAGATTTTGTGTTACTATATGTCTAAAAACTCTGATCATTTTCTTACATAATTATATGCCATTATCATATCTTAAAAGATTAAAAAATAAATTATTGATATAAATTAATAACCAGTCCATATTAAAATTTTCCCACACTATATTATAGCTGTGTTTTTACATTGATTTGGTTGAATCAGAATCCATATGTGTATGTGTGTAAATACACACACACACACACACACATATATATATATATATATATATATTTTTTTTTTGGTACCAGAGATTGAACCCAGGTTCTCTTAACCACTAAGCCATATCCGCAGCTCCCTTTTAGGTTTTCAGACAGGGCCTTGCCAAGTTGCTGAGATTGGTCTCCCAAACTAGCAATCTTCCTGCTCAGCCTCCCTAGTTGCTGGGATTTAGATATGGGCTACCTCACCAGGCATCAAATCTGTATTTTGAATTCAGTTGTAATGTTCCTAATATAAAGTAATCCCTCCCTTCTTTCTTTGTTTGCCATTGACTCAAAGAAACTCATCATAAAGACTCATGTTCTGGATTTTTTTCTGCTTTCTTAATTCATTTTTCACTTCCCATCTCTCAAATACTCTAAAGGGTTGCTGTGGAGTTTACATTTCATCACATCAAAGGGTACATAATACAGAACCTGAACTTCAGATAAGAGCGACCTTTTAACTCTTTGAAATCTCCAAATTACCCAACAGGTTCAGATAGGGACAATCCTGTCCATCTGTTATAAATTTCCCCATGAACTTTTCATCTAATTGTTTCACCCATTGATAATCTTTGCCTGAATCAATTATTTTACTACCAGTTACAAAATAGTAATATTTTTTTCCTCTGTCATTTCTTCTACATTAATTAGCTGAAATTTTCTATAAATTATTCCTGGCTAAAGCCAAATATGTAACAGTGGTCCACTTTATGCTTTGAATATGGCCCTTGCTGCTCTGCCACTGCAACTGATTTTTAAAATGGACATGTTTCTTACTCTTCCCTTCTCCCAGTTCCTCCATAATCACCCCCACTCCCTAATCTCAGGGGAAACAGGAGTACCTTTTTTCCCTATCTTAGGTAGATTTATCCGTCCTTGACTACATACCCACCATCAGGGTGAAGTAATCCATTGGGGTGGCATCACAAGATCTCAGAAATGACTATCCCCCAAATGAACAAGTGAACTCCAGCTCTAACAGAGAACATGTGGAATGTAGCCTTTGAATCATCTCTTAAAAAGCCCCATGCTCCTGCTGATGGGCAGAATTCACAGCCTTTGGGACAGGAGTCCACTGTTTCTCCTTTGCTAGCAAAGCAATAAATCTTTTTCCTTTTTCTCAAAACTGTGTCCTTGTTATTGGATTGGCATCGAGGACAAGGACTGAACTTTCAGCAACAAATTTGGCACCCTAGATGGGACCCTAGAGCAGTCCCCACTCCAGCTTTCTTGGTAGGCCTACATCTCCAAGGAACCCCACTTCCATGGTAAGGATAAAGGTTGCTGGTGAACTTGCTGCAACTGAACCAGAGGAGCTGTTCCTGTGAGTATAAGGAGGGGGTGGGGGACCATCCCAGCAGCTGCTGAAGCTCCTTTTGCTCCTTTTTCTGCCTTCCCTTTCTGAACATTCTACAGGTTGTTCGTCATGGGTCCATCAAGGTCCACTTTGAGAAAAAGGAAATTTAACTGAGGAAATTCGAGACAACTTCGGCCATCTGGTAAGTACCCCGGTGTGCACGCCAAGACCCTTGATTCCACTCATCTGGTTCCTCTTTGTGGGAACATCTGGTCCCTCTTTCTGGGAACATCTGGTCTTCTTTCTGGAGACATCTGCAGTGCCACTGGCGTAGGAGTCACGGTTAAGGATAACTCAGGAACCTAGGGATGTTTACTCCTTTTTGATCTGTTCTAGGTTCTCATCTGTTTGTTGACTTGGGTTTGGGAATTCCCTCTGGTTGTCTGTGTTTTTGTTTTGTTTGTATCTGTTACTGCCACTTTTAAGACATGACCAATACTGCATTGATCCTCTAGGTAGTCTCTTGGGAAAGATCTTAGCTGCTCAATTCAAAGGTTCCTGTTCCATGGTTTGGGCACTCTTCTCTGGTTGTCTCTCTGTGTTGTATCTTGTTTGTACAATCTTGCAATTGGAGTTGGTCTGTTACAGGTAAAGTAAGTTGAAGAAAGGGCCACCTATATGTATAAGTCTAAGATGATGTTTTTCTGCAATGATCTGGCTTTTAAATAGCTTTCTAGATTATTGTATAATCTTGCAGTTGGAGTTGTTCTGTTAAAACTAAAATAAGTGGAAGAAATTTGTACGCGCATTTCTGTGTGTTATAAAGGTTTCTGTCTTTTAGCCATGGTTTTGGTGATCCTCTCTCATCTATTTTTTTGTATGTGTAACTGGCTCTTTATATGGGCATTGGTAGAGATGACCCTGTCTAAGAGAAAGAGAATTTACTGTAACAGAGTCTGGACTTTGAATGGCTTTGCTGTATTATTATACAATTCTGAAGTTCAAGTTGGTTTGTCAGGGGCAAAGTATATGAAAGAGATTCTGTATGTACAGGCATTTATGCAGTTACCTAATAAGGGGTCTGAACCGTCAGGAACTAATTTGAAGGTGCCAAAAGACACTGCCTCTGTGCAAGGATAGCAGGACACCAGAAGAAAGGGTTAAAAAGATTTAAATCTTTTAAACCCAGCACCAGCACTCCCAGCACTGTTTCTTAGCCTGGTCCCAAGCAGTTGCAGATCATCTCATTGTGGTCAAGAACACTGGCCCTAAGTTGGAAAAAAAAAAAAAAATCCCAGAAAAGTTGCCTGGGCTGTAGAAAAATAGCAAAAGGGACCCTGGCCTCAGCTCCTGCCTTCCAGCCCCTTTTGCCCATGGAAAGTGGAGGGTTCTGGCCACAAAGGATGTGGCAGTAGTTTTCAGCACTGTTAGTTTATGACCTAGGGACAGGAATAGTCTCCCCTTTTAAGATCTGACAGTACATCCCATTTGGCCGGGAGATATCCATCACTGAGGCAAAGCAGTTTTTGCTATAACAGTATCCCATCAAACTAAATGCCTGGGAGACTGACAGAATAGATAACTGCACCCAGAAAAGAAAACGACAGAAACTAAGGCCAACTCCAGTTTTGTAAGCAGCTTCTGCAAAGGGGTCTTCAAGGAAGCTTAAATAAAAGGATGGAAACAGCCTCCTCCATTGCATATCAATATGCCTAGTATAAGAAAAAGGCCCAGAAAGAGAGCCTGGGTACAGTTGAAAATGGCAAACTTGCTTAGGGTTGATGGCATTGTGATGATGGTAATGGAGACAGGTCAGGCTCAAAAGTGCCTTGTGCTCCAACCCTTTGAATGCAGCCTGGAAGAAAAAAGATTAAGGCACAGGTTTTCATATGCTGAATTGTCCAAACCTCGCCCTGGATGAAATTTCTTGTGTAAATTAAATGCAGAGGTAACATTCATAAGGACTGTTTCAGACTATGAATTTAAGAAAGGGTCCAAAACTAGAAAAGATAAAAGAAAGTTATAGGTATGGAAATATAATTTAGTAGAGAAAATTAGAAGTAAAAGAATTATTTCTGGATAAGAAAGTATTTTGTCTGGTAAAGTAATACTCTTGGGCTAAAGTCCAAGATGAAAGAAGACAAAACTAAGAACATAAAAAAGTTGTGACTGTTTAAGTAAGTTGCCCAACATTTGTGGAAGACAAATCTCAAAAAGTTTGTTTTTGTGATTCAATTGGCTATAATTAGCACAGTCAAAATTATCTGAACTTTAATGTACTGATATGAAGCAAAGTCTGAAACATTAATCTGCTCTTATCTATCAAGATAATTTTCTTGTATTTGTTAGGTTTTATTACTTGGGAAAACTAAGTCTTAAATGAATTAGGGTTTGTACCTGTTTTAAAGTGTTAAAGATTACTTTTTGCTGGTTAAACAAACAACTGTTATTTAGGTTATAACAATATAGTTGACACCCTAAATATATGTGACTAGGTATATATATGCATCTGAGAACTATATCTGTGTAAGACTTGTTTAAGTGTTATGTAAAAGTTTATAAAATGAAAGTTTATGTAGTTTCCTTTTATACATTGTATCTGACATAGAAGGGCCACATTATCATTTGAAGATCTGTCATATTTGTTTGCTTTGACCAAGTCAATTTATGATCATTAACACTGTTCTCTACATGTAAAACAGATTTAAGGCTATCCTTTGATTTTTTTTAACCCATGTAGGCCTGTGACTATTGTTATCGTACATTCTGGATTCTAAATTGTACTTTCAAAGGTAAACTTAGTTAAATGTAAAGCTTAGGAGAACATTTTGCCAAGTTGGTGTTCTCCAAACTAAAATTATGTTTGGAGAATTCCAAATTCTCAAATTTATATAAAAATAACAAATTTGGGGGTATGGGGTTGTAGCTCAGTGGTAGAGAACTTGCCTAGCATGGGTGAGGCACTGGGATCAATCCCTGGCACCACATAAAAATAAATAAATAAAATAAAGATATTGTGTCCATCTAGACAACTTAAAATCATAAAATATAATACTAATAACAAATTTGGTTGGTATTTATTCATGTCACTTGATGTTTTATAGCTGGATAACGTAACCTGATGTCAATAAATTATATATACAATTTTGTGTTACTTCTCACACTGAAATTGGAATTTAAATGCATTTTTGAAAGACAATAAGGAAATCCTGATCTGTTTAAAGGTGACATTATAAAACATGGAAGCATTGTGCCACTTTTTCCACAAAAAACAAAGTTAAAAGCTCTCTTAGCCTTTCTTTAATTCATGTTTCAGATGTAATGTTGCATTGTCTTAATTATGAAGAGCCCTGACTTACCTGAGATTAGGCCCTGCCTCCCACCTAACTCCATGTTAGAATGGCTCCAAAATAGGCTACACTTCAGCTCATTTAAATTTATGTTCAAAAGATCGATTTTTGTTGTAAAGATTACTGTGATCTCAAACTGTGGATATAATGTATAACTAAGTAAAGGTTCAAGAGTATGAAGTTCATTTTTCTAGGTTCATAGCTATTACACAAACTGAATGTGTTTTTGCTGTTAATTTCATTTTGTATTTTCCTTGTAACTGTTGCCTGTTAGTGTTTTGCAGAGGTACTGCTTCTAAAAACAACAACAACAATAAAAAACCTGGGTTAATTTGAGATAATAAGCCATCATATACAGGACAGATAGTATATAATTCTGACTATCAGTACTAATGCTGACCCCAATTATATGAAAGGGATAACTGTAAAATTATAGATATTGAAGTTATAACCTGTTGCTCTCTCTTAAAGACTGGTGAAGCTGGCTTGTTGGGTGTTCAAAATCAAAAACTTGGAGACCAAAGTCAAGAAAGTAAAAGGGCCAAGGGAAAAAACAGCCAATATTTTGGCCCTTGTGTTCTAAGGTCAGCCAGGACCCAGAGAATGACAGGAACCCCTCTCTGGACCCTGCAACTCTGGTGAGTCACCCAATCTGCTGATCAGGGAGATCAAGAAGACACTAGAGAATAGGAAGCCAACCAGTGCACATTCTGCAAAGAGGAGGGTTATTGGAGATGGAAATGTCCCTGATACTTTCAAGAGAAGCTACATATGGTCAGCAGGACCCTGACCCATCCTGGAAGATGGCACCACTGGTAGAAGAAAAGCTGAAGGAGCCAGGAGGCTTCACATATGTCCCCAAGAGTGATCTCTGAGGAATCTCAGCTGATTTTTAAGAGCAGATAGGAACAAGGTCAGTCTTTTTGGGGGGAGCGGGGTAGGGGGGTGCTGGGGATCAAACCCACGGCCTTGTGTATGTGAGGCAAGCACTCTACCAACTGAGCTATATGCAGATGTCCACAAGGTGGGATCCAGCCCACAAGGTCAGTGTTGACCAACTTGGTCTTAAAGACCTGGCAGGAGAGCATAGCCTCAGCACAGTCCTAAAATGGACATTTAAAAGGAAAAACAATTTTTTAAATGTAACTTAAGATGTACACCTATGTCAGCCCTACAAAAAGTAAGTAAAGCTGGAGGCTGTAAAGAAAGGGTTCTTGTATGAGAGTGCCTAATAATAATGATCCCAAAGTATCCAGAGTTGCCAGTTTGTCCTGAGTTACTTTGAGTTTGATCTCATAGACTTACTAATCTTTCTCACCTTCTACATTTATAAACTTGATTTGTTTTCCACTGATAAGATTATGAGTTACTGTTCTCATGGTTTCAGAAACTGGCTGAAATACCAATTGCTTTTGGGCCAATTGTTTATTTTTTTAAAAAAGTAATGCTTTGCTTCTTGTTAATTATTGGCTTAATATGATCCCTGCCCTATGTATGCCTTGTCCAATCACCTGCCATCTGCCACTGTGGACCTCTGGTCTATTCTGATGCTGAATGCCCTTAACTGTCCACACATCACTTGATAGAGAAAAAGAAATTAGGGTTACTTCCCCCAACTTCACCTGCTTTCAGCAGGAAGTAGTTTGTAGATGTCCTCACCCAATTTCCATAGAAATTAAGTGTAGAAATTGAGAGTGGGTAAATGCAACAGTGGCCTAATTTATGCTTTGAATATGACCCTTGCTGCTCTGCCACTGGAACTGATTTTTTTTTAAATGGGGACATGTTTATTTCTCTCCCTCTCTCCCTATTCCTCTATAATCTACCCTGCTTCTTTTTAAAATATTTTTTTAGTTATACATGGACACAATATCTTTATTTTGTTTATTTTTTATATGGTGCTGAGGATAGAACCCAGGGTCTCACACGTGCGAGGCGAGCGCTCTACCGCTGAGCCACAACCCCAGCCCTACCCCACTTCTTAATCTCAGGGGAAACAGGATTACCTTCTTCTTCATCTTAGGCAGATTTATCTGTCTTTGACTACACACCTACCATAGGAATGAAGTAATCCAGACTTTGGGGATGGTACCAGAAGATCTCAGAAATGACTATCCCCCAAATTAACAAGTGAACTACAACTCCAACAGAGAACACTTGGAATGTAGCCTTTGAATCACCTCTTTAAAAGCCCCTTGTACCTGCTGATGGGCAGAATTCACAGCCTTTGGGACAGAAATCCCCTGCGTTTCTCCTTTGCTAACATAGCAACAAATATTATTTTTTCTTCTTCTCAAAACCATGTCCTCATTATTGGATTGGCATCAGTGGTGAGGATTGAGCTTTTGGCAACATGAGCACCTCAGTGAATCTCCTTGGGTTAGTTGTCATTTTTATAATTGAACTGTAAGTATCGTTGACTTTGAAAACTTTTTAGAAATAATTTCATACTTTTCTTTCTTTCTTTTTTTTTTTTTTTTTAGTACTGGGGATTGAACCTAGGACCTCACACATGCTAGGCAAGTACTCTACCCCTGAGATACATTCACAACCCTAAATTCATACTTTTAAAAAGTTGAAAAATATAATAAGAACTCTTGGTTAGCTGGGTGTGGTGGTAGTTGAAAAACAGAATAAAGAACTTCTGAATAGTTGGTCGTGGAAGTGGTTGAAAAATAGAATAAAGAACTCCTGAATAGCTGGACATGGTGGTAGTTTAAAAAATAGAATAAATAACTCTTGAATAGCCAGGCATGGTGGTGCATGTCTATAATCTCAATGATCAGCTGAGGCAGGAGGATCACAAGTTTGAAGCCAACCTGGGCAATTTAGCAAGACCCTGTCTCAAAATTAAAAAAAAAAAAAATTAAAAGGACTGGGGATGAAGATTAGTGGTAGAGCACCCCTGGGTTCAATCACCAGTTAGCAGGGGGGAAAATAGCCTCCTGAATATCTTTAATCCAGATTTCCTAAATATTTACATATTACCACACTTCCTTGATTCATTTTATTTTTTTCTTTTTAATATTTATTTTTTTAGTTGTTGGACACAATACCTTTATTTTATTTATTTATATGTGGTGCTGAGGATCAAACCCAGGGCCTTGCACGTGCTAGATGAGCATTTTACGGCTGAGCTCCAACCCCAGTCTCATTCTATTTTTTTCCTAAGGCATTTGAGAGTGTGTTTCAGATATGATACCCCTTTACCTCTAAATACTTCACTGTATTTCCAAAAATATAATAATAGTTCACTAGTCAAAAGCAGAAAAAGATATGATGCTAGTAATTAACCCTATATATCTCACAAAAAACAAAATTCACCAATTTCTGTACTAATGACCTTTATTAGATTTAGGCTTTTAACGCTATTTTAATATATTTCTTACCTTTGGGGCATGTGTACCTTTAAAAACATACTACTGCTGGGCTGGTCATATATGCTTGTAACCCCAGTGACTTGGAAGGCTGAGGTGGAAGGATCACAAATTCCAGGCCAGCCTCAGAAAATAGTGAGACCCTGTCTCAAAATAAAAAATACAAAGTACTGGGGATGTAGCTCTGTGATAAAGTGCCCATGGGCTCAAGCCCTAGTACAAAAAAAAAAAAAAAGAAAGAAAGAAAAGAAAAGAAAGAATGAAAGAAAGGAAAAAGGGAAGAAAAAAAGAAAGAGAGAGAGAGAGAGAGAAACCCAAAACAATGCTGTGGATATAGCTCAGTTAGCAGAGTGCTCACCTAGTGTGCGCAAAGCCCTGGGTTCAATCCTCAGTAACACACATATACACACGGGGGGGGAAAAAAAGCAAGGAAAAAAATTCCCACATTGCTGTCAATTTCTACTGCAGTGGTTCCCAGACTTGTACATGAGAATCATCTGGAGATCTTTTTAAATTTCCTAAGTTCAGGTCAGTTGGACCCAGTAGTTATCAAATGCCTAGTGATTCCAATGTGCAGACAGATTCAGGAAATTTTGTGCTGTTTTCAAAGGAATTCTATGAGCTGTGTTGCCCTTGAGATGTTACTCGTGAGACTGGCAGTTGGGGGACTCATGGGGTAGATAAGCATCTTCCTGGGAGGGGAAGAACTTTTGAGGTTCTGCCAAACTAAGCAAACTGCTGTCTTTGGGGGCTCTTCCTAAATGGCTCCCCATAGAAGCAACAATTTCCAGAGTCAATTTCTGATTTTCATCCATCTCTTCATTGTTCTCTCTTTTTCTTCAGAGCCTAGCACATAACAAGAGTTCCACAAATGTCCAGTGAATTCATGGATGAGATTGTGCTTTCACCAACCTGTTTTCTAAGGCCCAGAGAGCAGGGGAAAGGTATTAAATTTCTTTAGAGGCAAAATCTCAGGGGCAATGACACTGAGGGATAGGAGGAGTCAGAAATCATAGAGAATCAGGGGTAATAGGTATCAGAGTTGCTCAGAACTTACTTAATACAGGAAGAAAGCTTTTTATAAGTCTGTGCTGTGGTGCACACCTATAATCCCAGTGACTCAGGAGGTTGAGACAGGAGAATCACAAGTTCTAGGCCAGCATCTGCAGCTTAGCAATGCCCTCAGCAATTTAGTGAGACCCTGTCTTAAAATAAAAAAATAATAAGAAGAACCCAGTGCAAAAAAAAAAAAAAAAAAATATATATATATATATATATATATATACACACACACACATACACACAAAACTTGGAGGAGCCCTGTGGCAGCTCTATCCTGAAAGAGCTGCTTCATTAACATTGAACCAAACACATTTGTGTCTTTCCACAATGTCAAAATTTGTTGAATAACAATAAATTCAAATGATACACCATTTTCATCTGTGGCAGTTCTCCGAATACTGTGTGTCACCTAGTAGTCATAAGCTGGGAAAACATAAATTCTTTTAATCCAATTGAGGATGGGGGACAAAAAGACAGTCAGTGTAAGTAATACATAATTGGGTCCCATCTAGGAAATGGGGGCTGATTCAGCAGGAAATAAAATGTTAATACTTTCAGGACACATCCCCCTCCTCTACCTGTTGCCAAGAATATCTGCCTCCTGGGAATTGTTCCTCCCTACTAGGATTTGTGAAATAACAAATGAAATAATGTCTCCTAGGCCATTCCCTTTCTGCCTGAATCATTATACCTTTGGCTCACCTTTTAGCCATGTAGGCAGGATGGGAGAAGAGGTCATGAGAACAAAGGAAATCTAAAATGTACAAAAGGGGCAGGTTGTCCCCCCACCATTTCCTTACACACCCAGCTCTGGGACCCCTTCTCCTGGGAGAAGTCTATCTCTGTTCTATCCTTTAAATAAAACCTGCTTTCTGTGCTTGTCTCAGCAATTCTTCAGTATTGAATCTTCACATCTAGGGGAATGGAACTTGGCCCTGATGAATTTTCATCACCAGTATCAAAATCATGATTTCTAATGTCATACTTCACACAATGATGTACACATAGGTGACAGAAAGTGTTGAGAAGGCCACAGGGTTACAGGATGCTGAGCCAAAAACACAAGAGATGAACCTAGAGTCAAAGAGTGACTGTAGGTGGTCAGAGAAGGATTTTTAAAAATTATTTTATTTGTTCTTATTAATTACATATGACAGCAGAATGCAATTCAATTCATATTACACAAATAGAGCAAAGCTTTTCATGTCTCTGGTTGAACACAAAGTACAATCACACCATTCGTGCTTTCATATACGTACTTAGGGTAATGATGTTCATCTCATTCCACCATCTTTCCTACCCCCATCCCCACCTTCCCCTCCCTTCCCTTTGCCCTATCTTTTTTTTAAAAAATACTTTTATTTTATTTATTTATTTTTATGTGATGCTGAGGATCAACCCAGAGCCTTGCATGTGCTAGGCAAGCGCTCTACTGCTAAGCCACAACCCCCTCTACCCCCTTTGCCCTATCTAAAGTTCATCTATTCCTCCCCTGCTCCCTGCCCCATCCCCATTATGAGTAAGCATCCTTAGATCAGAGAAGACATTTGACATTTGGATTTTGGGGACTGGCTTACTTCACTTAGCATTGTAGTCTCCAACTCCATCCATTTACCTGCAAAAAATAAATAAATAAATAAATAAAATTGATAAATCTTTAGCCATGTTAACAAAGAGAAGGAGAGAGAAAACTCAAATTACTAACATCTGTGATGGAAAAGGAAATATCACAACAGACACTAAAGAAATACAGAAGATAATTAGAAATTATTTTGAAGATTTATGCTCCAGTAAAATAGAAAAAAACAAAGGCATCAACAAATTTCAAGAGTCACATGATTTGCCCAAACTGAACCAGGATGATATACATGATGTAAACAGAACAATTTCAAGCAAGGAAATAGAAGAAACCATCAGAAGACTACCAATCAAGAAAGGAGCGGATGGATACACAGCTGAGTTCTACAAGACCTTTAAAGAAGAACTAATACCAACACTCCTCAAATTATTTCATGAAATAGAAAAAGAAGGAACTTTCAAACTCATTCTAGGAGGCCAATATCAGAGAAGGATTTTAATGAACCAGTGCTGCAGAGTTGTCAAAGCAGAGGGTTCCAAAGAATGAAGGACAGTAGTTTTAGTTTCAGGATGTGGGAAGTGAGATTTGCATCGTCATCATGAGCAGGAGAAAATATGCTCTGCTGAAATCTGAGGAGAGAGGTTCATTGCTATGCTGATTTTCCTGGGCAAGGCTCTTGATGAGTGACCAGGTGACAGGGTCAGGGTACTGCTGTGTCCAGTCTCAGAGCATTCCTCCTTTTACTGATCTTTTATAGGTGAGGGGTTTGCATCTGATGAGGTTGATTCTCTCCTGTGTCTGGTGTTCCTCATATGATTTGGGATGTCCATGTATCCAGCTACTCCTTGATTCAGTTTGCACATATAAGTTATTTACCAATTTGTACCTGAATGTAGTGCTGGGCAGATGGTGATTGTATACTTGTACAAACAAGGTCTAGAGCCATTCTACCTTGGCACTTGAACTTAAAATGGGGAGCTCATTGCTAACTACTGCTATGCAAAACGGAGTAACTCAGGTTTAGGTAGCGCCTGAAAACTTCTGTTTTATATATCAGGGAGTAACTCAGAGCTGGGCACTGCCTGCTCTCCACAGAGAGGGTGGGTAATTCTCTAAGCCCAGCAGGTACCCTGGCCCTACAAGGCATGGGCTTCCTTCAGGGCTAGTCACTAGGGGACAAGGAGCAAGGCAATCTACGCTGGAAGTGAGGAGTGTAAGGAAGCTGGGTCTGAGCTGAAAGGCAATCCCACAGCCCTGTGCTAGCAGGTGGTTTAGCGGTTTGGCGAGCTGGAGTGACCCGGTGAGCACCCAAGAGCGCTGGGAACACCGCCAATAGTTCGGGGCCACTTCCCTGCGCTTCGTATTTACCTAATCGCGCAGACTCCGGTCAAACCTGCACTCCCACTTCACTTCTGGTACCAGCGAGCTAGGGAAACTGTTCCATCACCGGGCGCCTGAAACCTTAGGTTTCGCCCCCGCCCCGCTGAACAGCTCCTCCCACCGCCACAGCCCCGCCCCGGGCCTTAAGGGTCTCGGATCCCCTCTCGAGCACCTGAGATCAGTGGCATGGAGCCTAGGAGCCACAGGGAAGGCGGCTTTGGCCGCACGGTGTGCGTGCTCACCGGGGCCTCCCGCGGCTTCGGCCGCACGCTGGCTCAGCTCCTGGCGGGGCTGCTGTCCCCCGGCTCGGTGTTGCTCCTAACCGCCCGCAACGAGGAGGCGCTGAAGCAGCTGGAGGCAGAGCTGGTCGCTGAGCACCCAGGCCTGCGCGTGGTGTGGGTGCCCGCGGACCTGGGCTCGGATGCCGGCCTTCAGCAGCTGCTTGGAGCCCTGCGTGACCTCCCCAGACCCGAAGGGCTTCAGCGGCTGCTGCTTATAAACAACGCTGGTGAGACGCGGGGGCTGGCGCGGACTCTCCATTTAAGCGTTCACTTCCCACGTCGCTGGGCGATTCCTACCTAGGCGGGCAGACTAGGCGGCTGAGTCCAAAGGACTAGTTGTTTCATCTGTGGCTGGAAGCTCCGTCCTTGTCCCCATGCCAATCTGATAAGGAGGACACGGTTTTGAGAAAAAGGAAAAAGAGGTTTATGGCTTTGCTAATAAAAGAGAAACAGGGGACTCTGTCCCAAAGACTGTGATTCTGCCCATCAGTAGGAGTAGGGGTCTTTTAAAGAGGTGATTCAAAGGCTACAGTCCACCTGGTCTCTGTTGGAGTTGTAATTTACTTGTTAACTTGGGGGATAGTCATTTCTGAGATCTTCTGGTACCAACCCCAAACTCTGGATTACTTTGTTTCTATGGTGGGTGTGTAATCAAGGACAGATAAATCTGCCTAAAGTGGGGAAGAAAGGTAATCCCGTTTCCCCTGAGATTAGGGAGTGTGTGGGGGGCGGTTATGGAGGAACAGAGAGAGAAAGAACCATGTACATTTGAAAAAAAAATCAGTTGCAGTGGCAGAGCAGCAAGGGTCATATTCAAAGCATAAAGTTACACTGTTACACAGCCTCCATGGCACATGGAAGCAAAATGTACAGGAGGAAGGCCGGGTGCTCTGGTACTGACCTGGTTCTCGACCTGGTCCTCATCCGGACACGGTTGGCCCAATCAAGTTTTCTAAAGTGTTATTGAACTTTACAGAACATTTTGCGCAGCCCTCTCTAGCGAGGGCCTGCGTCAATACACTTCAACTACCCCTAGAGCTTCCTGGCTAGACTCCTGCTCCCCAGTCCCAGAGCAAGACAAGCGCATTCTCAGTGGGCAGCTCGAGTGGTTGGTCTTCTCTCTACATATTAGTCTTTCTTCAGAGCTTGGGAAGCAGGAAACGCCTTGGGAAGTGCGAGGCGGATGCTTGCTCTTGGTCTGGATGGGAAAGGTGTCTGGAGGGCCCTGGGAGAAGAAAGCCCCTCCTGTGCTGGGTTATTTCTTTTGCTTCCCACACTCCTGGTGCTGGGGATTGAACCCACAGTCTCCCACATGCTAGGCAAGTGCTCTACCATGGAACTACATCCCTGGTGCTTCACTGAGTTATTTCCACCTCTGTTTTTTTCAGCCACTCTTGGGGATATTTCCAAAGGCTTCCTGAACCTAAGTGACCCAGCTGAAGCAAACAGCTACTGGGCTATGAACTTGACTTCCATGCTCTGCCTGACCACCGGACTACTGAGGGCCTTCCAGGACTGTCCTGGCTTGATCAGGACTGTGGTTAACATCTCATCCATCAGTGCCCTGCAGCCCTTTAAGGGTTGGGCATTGTACTGTGCAGGGAAGGCTGCCCGTGCCATGTTGTTCCAGGTCCTGGCTGCAGAGGAACCAAGTGTGAGGGTGCTGAGCTATGACCCAGGTAGGTGGAAGGTATTGCCATCACTGTTCCCCAGAATTGGCTGGTCCCCCTCTGAGGGCTGGACAGAGGGCCTAGTCTGTCTCCTTGGGGGAAGGACCCACAAGGTATGTTGTTTCTGAATCATGATCTCACACCTCAGGGAAAGATAGATTCCAGAGAAGTTAAGAGCTGGAAGGAGGGGGTGGGGACTTGCCTCGACTAGAGGGTTGAACAGGGAAGTCTGAGATATTAGATGAAGAACACTAGGGTTTGAATTTTGAGCCCAAACCACCTCATGTGAAATGGTAAAGATGCTACCTGTCTTAACAGGGAAGTAGGGGAGCTAAAGGAGATATGCATGTGAAAATGATCCTCTTCAGTGGAGTACTCTCTAATTGGTAGAACTTCTAGTTGCTCCATAGGACTTGTCACATTGCATTACATTTATAGGTGTACTTGATGGGAAAACCGGTTCATCTGTGTGTGCCCAGCAGCAAGCTAGCAAAGCTACTGGGCTATGAACTTGACTTCATGCTCTGCCTGACCATCAACCTCCTGGTGGTCTTCCAGGATTGTCCCGTAGTGGGACAGTATTGGGCAGTCTGCAGAGAATGTTAGCTGAGTGACATGCAGACAGACATTGTTGAGTGGTGACAACCTAGGCTGAACTGGGCTGGAACCCTTGCAGTGGGCGATGCTGGGATGAATAAGATCATTCCTTGTCCTTGTGGAAGTTGAAAGGTATGGGGTCTTGGGACACCTGGTCTGGTTTCTGACCTCTCCACCCAAATACCACATGCCAGGGCCTTTATTCTAGACTTGCAGTTCCTGAAGTTAGAAGGGGGTGACAGGGCTGTGGTTGAATGTCTGAGCAGCCAGGTGGAGATCCAGCTTTGTGTCCTGGGGACACAGATATAGAGTGGCCTGCCCAAAGCCCATATGTGGCAATACCAGGATTCTACCTTGCTTCCAAGATTTTGATCAGTACCATGTGTGCATCTCATGTTCTCCATTGCTCCCACCCCAGCAAACACATGCAGTTATTCTGGAGCCAACATCCCAGCTCATCACAGGCTCTGAGCTCAGCCTAGAGCTCAGTCAGACCACTGTGACCAAATGTCAGTTAAGCTAGGCGTGGAGATGGCAGATGGCCAATGACTAGGTTTGATGTCAGGAGTCTGGGCATTCTGAGATTTTTAGGAGCTCCCCAGGGCCTGAACAAGGCAGAGATCAGTCTGGTTTTCATTTCAGTTTCTGGAAGAATGTTCTAGGGCTGGGATTGTGGCTCAGCAGTACAGCGCTCACCTAGCATGGGCGGGACCTGGATTCGATCCTCAGCACCACAAAAAATAAAGGCATTGTGTTGTGTCCATCTACACCTAAAAAAATAAATATTTAAAAAAAGAATGTTCTAACAGGTGTCCAAAGATAGAGTGGGCTGTTTGGAAAGGTAGCACATCTCCTGTCATCAGGATGCACAGGTGATTGGAAGGTGTTTGAATGTCAGGAAGGTGATTCTCTTTTCAGCACCGAGATTCTGTGATTTTCTGTCCCTCAGGATCATTAACTCCAGATTCTGGGATGTTGTGATTTCTATATGAAGAATAACAAGTGCTTACAAGAGTTCAAAAGGGAACAACTCCTTACAGATGGGAGATTAGGAATGATTTTACTGGAGGTAGATGAACTTGGTATTGACTCATGAGGGCTGTGTGGATGTTGGCAGGTGGTAGACATGTCCTAGCAGTGCAGGTAAAGGAGGGAAAATATGTTAGAGAGTGACAGGCCTTGCAGTTTGTCTGGAAGCTGATTGTGGACAGAGGGAAGTGAGTAAGGGCGCCTTGAGTACTGGGCCAGGCTATTGGGAAGCCCCTGAGGGGTTTTCAGCAGAGGAATGGGTATGGGATTTTAGAAAATGAGTTTAGCAGAAGGATGGGTTGAAACAGGGAGAGAGAGAACCAGAGCTTTATGAAAAGGAAGGGCCTGGTTGTCAGGGTATGTAGGTGTAGGAGGATCCTGCCTGGGGCCTGGCTGGCTTTGGGTGGAGGGCGAGGTGGGAGGAGGGTGCAGGGATTTTAAATACTGTATATGTAGAAGTGGGAAAATCAAGAGAAGGTGCTGCGGGACTGGAGTTAGTATGTGCTTAACACATATAAAGCCCTGAACTTCATCCCCAGCACCACATTGAAAACAAAGTCAGGGGAGAAGGTACTACTTCATGAGGAAGTAGGACCCATGAAGGGGACCGTGTTTTGTGTGGGCTTTGGAATTTGAGTCTGGAACTCAGTAGTGACAAAGAGGGGACTTTGGCCACTCTGACCATGCATTTGAGCCAAGATGAGGTAGGTATTGCCTCTGATCAGACATGACTCAGCTCCATAGCTTAAATACATAGCAGGGACCCATGACCTTCTGGTCCTGTCTTCTGCTTTTTGTCCTCTAGGTGTCATGGACACAGACATGCAGAAGTTGGCCCGGGAGACCTCAGTAGATCCAGACTTACGAAAATGGCTACAGGATCTGAAGACAAAGGGGGAACTGGTGGATTGCGGGGTGTCAGCCCAGAAGCTGCTGAACTTGCTGCAAACAGACACGTTTGAGTCCGGAGCCCATGTGTCCTTCTAGTAAATAGCTTATGTCCTTGGCTTCTTGGGTCTTTTGGCTTCCACTTTGGGGTACAGCCCAGGAGCCCTGGGGCTGCCCACACCCTTTCACAAAGCCCCCTGCCAACCCTGCCCAATGCAGACAACCATTCATGCCTACTGCCCTGCCCACAAAGGCAGCCAGTGGGAGTGGCAGGTGTCACCAGTTGTCAGATCTGTGTCATGCAGCCTGGCTTGGAGAGAGGTTATGGGTATTGTAGTTCTCTATCCCCAGGATGGGAGAGCAGGAAATGCAGCTGAAACACTGAAGAGAAAAGTTTGGATCTCTTCCCCCTGGCTGGTCCATGGGAAAGGAGGGAGTGATGTGATATGAAGGGTGGCCCATGCAGACTCACAGGTGGCCTGGAGAGAAAGAGGACAGAGAAGGTTCCAACCCACACAGATCCTCCTTGCTTTGGATAACAAACACTTTCTGTCAAATTTCCTGTCCTTATCCTGATGCCTTCTTGCTTTAGAACCCACCTCCCTATAGGCTGGGAGTTTATGTACACAGAGAAGGCAAACACAAATAAAATGAGGCTCAGTCTTCACTAATGCCTCCCTCCTCCTCTCCTAGAGGTCATAGCTGGTTTCCTAGGCCCCAGGGTGGTCCAATGCCTATTAACCCAAACTTGGGGTGTGTTCCTCTTTTTCCTGGGGAGTTGTCATGAAGCTGTCTGCTTCATATCACCAAGGCTCACTCAGTGACAAACCCAAGTAGCCAGTGGTCCCAGATGGATGCTGAGACGCCTGTTTCTTCACTCTTTTGCTCACAATGACCCAAGTCTTTACTACCCTTTTCTTGTCCTGAAGATACTCAGAGTATACATCATTCAGGACCCAACACGCCGCCTGCTCTCCCCGTAGCCCTCAAGGATGGAGGGGTTCTCTGCTTGGTGCTGCTTTGGATTTCCATTTCTACCCCTTGCCTACATGTCAGGGCTCTGAGTGACATCCAGCTACTTTGTGAGCCCCCTTGGCATCATCTATGTGGCCCATGGTCCTGGTCCTCAGTGGAGTGGGCTTAGGACCGGCGTTCCTTCCAGGAAGATGGGAAAAATTCCAAGAGAGAAACCTGAGAAATTCAAACCTTTACTGCTCAAAAGACTGGGGCTGGCTTAGGGCTCCACGGTGGTGCTCTATAGCTAGGCCCCCAGCCCATGTTTGAGAGGAGAGAGCATAGTTCTTGACAGCCAATGCCTGGACTCAGTCCTGCGGCTGTGTAGAAGGGAACTCTTCTTTGATCCCCCTCATGCCCAGCAGAGGGCACTCTGAGGCTGTTCCTCCTGGAGAAGCGGCAGCTGCTCCTGTTGGAGGGCAGGAACTGGAAGCATCCTTCAGAGACCCTAAGGAGTGAGCAAGTGACTTATGCTCTTGCCTTGCCCAGCAGAGCCCCAGACCTCACTGGGGTCAAAATCTCTGGGCTTATCCCTGCTCTGGTGCTTACCAGGTGGTAACCCAGGGCAATTCTCTGCTTTAGTTTCCTTCTCTGATAAATGTGGATTATAATACACTATCTCAAAGGGCCATTATGAATATTAAGTGACTTTATGTTCTTAAGTGTTAAGCATAGTGCTGGCATTACACCATGGATGATAAAACATTACTGCCTTTTTTTTTTGGCAGGGGGTGGGGGTACCAGGGATTGAACTCAGGGGCTCTTGACCACTGAGCCACATCCCCAGCCCTATTTTGTATCTTATTTAGAGACAAGTTCTGAGTTGCTTAGTGCCTCAGTTTGCTGAGGCTTTGAACTCACAATCCTCCTGCCTCAATCTCCCAAGCTGCTGGGATTACAGGTGGGTGTGCCCTGTGCCTGGCCACATTATTACCTTTCAGCATCAGGATCCAGATGGTCCTGGAGCCCCACTGGCAGCCTCCTCTCTAAGTGGCCCAGACACCCTTCCCTTTCTGATCTGTGGCAAAAACTCTTACTGCTCTGCCCCTATTGCAGGCCTCCTGGGGTGGGCCAGGAACTGGGGTTCCATGTGGATAACCCATCATGAATTTGCAGGAGAATGCATGAACTTTAGGCTCCAGAACCTTCATGTAGGGCTTGAGCCAGGCCTTGCTCCCTCCCCAGACTTCAATTTCCTTAGAGCAAATGAACTCCAAAGTTCCTTTCAGTAAACCTTCCTCTAAGGTGTGGTAAGTGTGGTCAGGCTGCATCATGTGGCATCTGGTTCAGTCTCTGCAGTTGGACCCTGCAGAAGCCTGGGCTGCCTCTGCTGCCCTGGTGAGTGGTGGGTGCATTTCCTCCCTTAGCCTCTTGCTCCCAGGGCAATGAGGGTAATCAGTACCAATCCAGCCCCCTGTGGGAGGTCCAGCAGGGTTTACTCACCCTCTTCCACCCTCCAGCCTGGCTGAGCAGGGCCTTAGGAGTACCATATGTCCCCACGAGGTGGCGAGGCCCTCTCATGCCTGGCCTTTGCCTTCTCTGAGCATAGAACACAGGTTTCAGAGCCTTCTATGTGCTTACTAGGCCTATCTCCCGTGTAATCCAGGATTCTGGACTCTCAGGTGCCTTTGGAACTGGGAAGATCAGAAAGGGATTTCCCAGATCTTGATCCCAGGACCTACCACTGAGGCAGGGAGACTTTTGTGCCAGCCTCCAGGGCCTAACTGTGTGTGTTCCTGGAGTTCATGGTCCAGCCTGGACTACCACAGATATGAGCACATGCAAGAAGACACATAAATACATGCCTACACATGCCCAGAGCCCAGCTGCTGGGGTGAACAGGACCACAGATTAGCCAAAAGATAAACAAATGTTTCTCTTTGTCTTTGGTGTGAAAAAACTGGATAAATCTTTTGAGGTTTGGGGTTTTGTGTTTGGGGCAAGCAGAGGCAGAGGTGAGAGAGGAATATTCCAAGCCCACCTTAGGGAACTCTAACTCTGAGCATGACCAGCTAGGATGAGGCTGGTCAAGGGTGCCTTCCCACTCCCAATCCCTGTCCCATGAATAGACATGTATGCCCCACACCTAGGCTGGAACCGGGTTCATGGTTAACCAAGCCTGAAGGGGCCAGCTGCTCCTACCCCACTCTTGTCACCATTCCCCCAAGACAAGCTCCATCCTAATATCTCACTCCAGGGAGCCGGGCCCTGGGAAGCAACCTTCTCCTCATTCACACCCTTCCCCATAGAGCATGACCTCCTGTCTATGCATGAACTGCCTGTGGCTGTGGTCATTCTGACTCACAGAGCTAATGTGTGCGACCCCGTGTGAACCCACCAGGAAAGCCCAGCTGCGCTCCCTCACCCCTGGGATCCCACATGGTGACTGGGAGGTAGACAAAGAGCACTTCCAGTTACCCAAGTGGAGACCCCTAGGGTGACATCTCTCTACCACTGCCCCCTTCAGTCTTACCTCTCAGTGACCTGGGCTGCAGGGGCTGAGGAACATCGTCTAGAAGCCATGTAGCTGAGTAGTCACTCAGAACTTCTAGGGTCAGCTGGGGTGGGGGGTTAAATGACAGGGGTGCCAAGGAGGGAGTGAACTGCCTTGAGTGTGAGCTGGAGAGCCTGGGACTTCTGTTTTTAGTGAGGAATTGGGGGAAGGGGAGAGGGGAAGGAGAAGGAATTTTCTTTCTTCTTTTGGGGGACCCACCTTTTAGGCTCAGTTGGGGCCTCAGCTAAGAAACTGAAGCTGTCTAGTGGCCACTTGGTTCACAGGCCTGCCTCCCCAACCCCAGGCCAGGGAGGAGAGGGCCCCACCCACCCTCCCTTCCAGACCTGGGGTGTCTGCTTGGATCTGCAGGACTCTGCCTGGCCCACACTCTGGTTCAGTTCTCTCTTTGGCTGCTGCTAAGGCCTCTCCTTCTCCAACCTGGCCCCAGATGTAAAACAGGGAACAAGGCCTCCTTCTCAAGAGGCTGGGTGTATTCCACATCCTTTAACCAGACCCACACATCTGGGCAATGGTGTTTGCTAAGTGAATGAATGAATGTGAGAGTGAGCAAGCTCTAGTGAATGCAGCAGTGGCTATGGCCAGGTGTATAGACACATTGAAAGGGCCACTACATTGGCAGGCAAGACCCCACTGAATGGGCCTCACCCAACCCGGGCATCCTGGGGAAAAAAATCTGCCCGTCCCCCTTGAAATCCTTAAAGGAAGTCCACAAATGCTTATTGTGGAAGTGGGTAGAGCTGGGATTTAGCAGAATCACCTGGGGAGTAGAAAGTTCTCAGTCTCCCATTGCCCCTGCTTGACCCCAGGTTCTTATTCAGTGCAATGAGGTGTATCCTCCTTGGTACCAGAGTATTAAAAGTGAGCTATGAGCCTTGAGTACCCACCTGAGTATTGGCAGAAACCGGAGAAGGCAGCCCTGGAGAGAAGGGGAAGTTCATGGGGACAGAGTCAGGGATAGGAAATGGGGTCAGTCTATGGCCAGAATTAAGGATCAGTTATGGCCAGGGTCAGAGTTACAGAGAGGCCAGACCTGGGGTCAACCCTGGGCTCAATCTGTAGTAAAAGTTGGAAAGTAAAGTATGGAAATTGCAAGAGAAAACTGGGAGGCAGAAGAGGTCTGCTTTTTAAGATGCTAATTTGCCCATAAATGATGAGTGTCAGGACCAGTGGGCCCATGGAGAGAAGGCCAGGTCTGAAGGACAGTGACGAAGACCGGGAGCTGCTTTCCTGGCTCTGGAGAAGGCCCAGATCCCCACACACTCTGGGCAGGAGCCCTGGTGCAAAGGGCAGGGACAGCTGCATTATTTTCTGGAACAAAGTGGAGCTTTATGAATAGTCCATCCTGTGACTTGCCTGAGTGAGAAAGCAAGGGACAAGGGGCAAAGTGGGGGAGTTGAAAGGAGGCGAGTCCCCTCTATGGAATATCCAGGCAGAGAACAGAAACAGACACAGCCAAAGGCAAAGACTGAGACAGGCTGAGAGGACCACAAGAGGAAGATGGAGACAGGGGCCAGAAATAGGAGCCCCAGGGAGGAAAGCAGGAAGATTCAAAGATATAACAGACAGATTTAGATGGAGGGAGAGCAATAGAGCAATGGCAGGAGAAGCCCCACTCTCTCTCTCTCTCCACACACACACACACACACACACACACACACACACACTCACGCAGCCGCCCTGAGCCTTGCTGGAAATAATCCCGTTCGCGACGCCGGGGCCTCAGCTGCACAGGCGGTGCGGAGCTGTTACCTTGCACATCTGTCAGCTCCAAATGTAGAAGCTGTCATAGGGTTGTGTGTGTGAGTGTGAGAGAGAGTGTGTGTGTGTGCATGTGGGCCTGTTCCTCCCCAAGAATTCTGAGGCCTTAGTCGGCAGAAGGAGATCCCCGAAGACCCTGAAGGCTCTCCGGGAAGCCCATGCCTTGGGAAGCAGTTTTGCTCCTTCCCTTCCTGGGCTGGTCCAGCCTGGGGCTGCCCAGGGTTAAGAGCTAGCCCACTGGGCTTGGATTCTGCAGCCTGCCTTGGCCACTTTCAGCCTGGTGGGCCTGGGCAGTCAATTCTCCTAGAAGCAACTGAATCTCCTCACTTGTCTGAGGAGGACATCAGGTAGCGGGGCTCCATGGACCCCAGAGCATCTGGCCTGATGGGTACTGGTCACTCCTGGGATGTCAGGGATTCCTTTCATTCTTATTATAGCTGGGAGGTCCTTCCTGTGTCTGACTCTGGTTTCTGGGGATGCACCAAACATCCAGGTCCCTCTGGAGCATTGAACACCTTGCCCTCCTCTGGCCTGTCCTTCTCCCAGCTACTTTCCTTGTTTGACATGATGATGAGACTTGGGAACTGACTGTGGGTTGCAAAAGGTGTAAGAATCTCCAGGAACAGAGAATTGGCACCAAACCTGGAAGACAAGAGTGCTTAGCTCTCTCTTGTGAGAATCCCTGGGTAGAATCCTGTTCCTATCTGTCTGATGGTCCTTTCCATGTTCTCATACCCACCCTTCCAGAACCCCCAGGTGGGAGAACTTTCATTCTTGTATTTGCCCTTTTTTTCTGCTTTAATCCAAGTTTATCACAGAGGGACTTGATGGTAATGCAGAGGAGGCTCCAAAACCCATCCAATAAGGAAGGCAGCCTTTTCCCTAAGTGAGGACAAAGAGGAGCCCTGGTCAAAAAGTCTCAGTTCCCATGTTGCTGTCTTCCCACAAGGCCATTCCCACCCAGTTTAAGCCTCCCCTGAACCACAGAACTGACCCTTCAAGACAAGAGCACAAAAGCTGCCACCCATCCCTGTGGCTGGCACCTTCTACCCTCCCTGGCCTTAGCACTCATCTTAGCCCCTGGGCATCTCTGGTCTTCTCTTCTATCATCCCTTTTTAATGTCCAAAGGTCAGGACATTAAAGCAGTCTTTGGAAACTCAAGGTGCCCAGGTCAGGGTTCTAAGAGAGGAGATGGAGCCAAAGACCTTGGATCTTGGCTGAAGCCCAGTCCTTTCAAGGGAACCAGAGGCCACCACCCTGGGTTTGTTTGTTCCAGACCCAAACTCTTATAGTTGCCTATGAACCCCATGTGGGCCTAACCAAAACCCCAGCTCCGTGTGTGTGTGTGTGTGTGTGTGTATGTGTGTACCTTTTGCCACCTTAATAGTCATATGTTGGCTTGAACATTTAGCCTTACTTATGCGTGGAGGGGTGCCATAGCATGTGTACCTGTGTATAACAGTGCTGATATGAAATTTGCCAGAGAGCAAGTGTGTCGATGTGGGCTTGGGTTGGGTGTGTAACTGTGCACATACTTACGAGCCTATTGTATGAATGTGATTGTAACTTTGAAAACTGCTAGGAGCACACATCAGCATTTGTTCTTGGTAACTGTGGGATGCGTGTTTAAATGACACACGCGTGCACCAGTGGACATATATATGATTACAAATAATTGTGTCTGAATCATACATTATGCCCCTGGGTTGCTTTGGGTTCATAACTGCATACAAGCAAGAATCCATGCAAAGTTGTGCATGAGATTTAACCAGCTTGTGTGCATTAACCATTGACCATTGTGTGTGTGTGCATGCGCGTGTGGGTGATTTTTGACATGGGGCAGGTGTTGCTGCAGAAATGTGTGTGTTTAGGCCCACGACTGGAGACAACAATTATGTGTTGACAAACTCCAGCCACCCCTTAAGCCACGTCCAGCAAGAAGGAAATGTGTAAATGTGTTTGTGAAACTCAAAACAGAACAGGGACAAAATGCCAGGCCCTGCCATGGCAGCCGCAAGTTGAGGACGGTTTTTTTTTTTTTTTTCTCTGTCTCCATCTCTCCCTCTCTCCAGCATCTCGGCCCCTCTCTGGCGTCGTTCCTCACACCTAAGCCCAATGGTGTTTTGCAGTCTTTCAGCTGTTACCTCAGTCCCTCCTCGCCTCATTCCCGATTCACTCCGTTGCTATAGGTATGTTTGAAACCCCAGCGTGGTAGATTTTAATTAGTCTTCCTACAGATGGCCAATTAACATTCATTACTTTTGCCTTGAGCGATTAATTATGAGTTTGGATAGAAAAGGAGAGAAGAGGAGAGGAAGATGGGCAGGTGAATGAAAGGAGAAAAGAGAAGGGGGTTTGATTGGGAGTTTGGAATTTTTACACAGAGCAGGCTGGTGGGGGAGAGGGTGGGAAAGAGCTGTTTGAATCCCCTCACCCCCAGCGGCCTCCCTCGGCCCACAGCTGCTCTGGGGCCCCTAATCGGCTTGGCTGGCCCAGCCCTCCAGAAAAATAGAGCTCACACCCTCGTTTGGGGGTCCTTAAGCCTTTGGTGTTCCCTGACCCCAGCCCTTTCATATTACCGGCCTCTTGTTTCTTGTGCCAGAGCTGGGTGGGAACTGTCAGGCATCATCCAAAATGCCAACAAGGAAACTCGGCTAGCGGTCATTCATTCATTCCTAAATTGTAGTGGCTCACTGTACAGATGAGGAAACTGAGGCCCAGACAGGAAGTGACTTCTCCCTGATTCTCAGGGACAGTCTGGCTCTACTGACCTCTGGGCCCAGCTCTTTCACAGCAGCCAGTTTATAAAGACTGCGGGACATTCCACACTAACAATCTGGTTTCAAACGCAATTCACATCCTTTGGTGTATACCTAACTGCTGAATACTCGTGTGATTTCCCAGCTCATTGAAAGTCTCCCTAGGTAATGTTGCCCAGATCAGGAACCACATCTCTGTTCCGAATCCCACATTCACTCCAGCAATGGGGAAGCTATGGCTAAATGTAAATAAGCACTGGTCTTTTGGATGGTGGGGTTACAAATGGTTCTTGTTTTCTTTTCTAAAATCATCTGGTTTTATTCTTTTTTCTTTCTCTAGCACAAATATATTGTTTGAATAACATAAAGTATGTCTACATACTACTTGAACATTTTTAAAAATATATTTTGTAAAAAGGAAAAGGAGTCCATGTTAATTTATGATCTCCATTAAAAGACCACAAATATGTACATAAAAATATTAACTTGAGTCAGAACTTCTGTCACAGTTTTGCCACCTACTTGAAAACTATCATTAGTTAAGTTGAATTTTAAAAAAGAGTACCCAACTCATAGGTTCATGAGGATTCAATAAAATAATGCATAGAAGCTCTTAGAACAGTGTCTTATATCTAGAAAGAGCTTGATAAATGTTAGCTACTACTAGTTTTAGTAACAGTAAGATTTTTAAGTAAAGCTATCTGGGTGGTGGGATTTTAAGGAATTTTTACTTAGCTCTTTTTGCTTTTCTTTATCTTGAAAATTTTCCATAGCAAACATACATTACCTTGGTGATAAGATAAAGTAATTTTGTGATTTTTTTTTTCAGTGCTGAGCATTGAACCCAGAGCCTCGTAGGCATGTGCTCTACCACTGAACTACACCCCGAGCCTCAAGACAGAGTAATTTTGAAGAGGAGCGGGGAGGGTGATGGAAAAGGAGGAAGGAAGGAAGGAAGGAAGGGAGGGAGGGAGGGAGGGAGGGAGGGTGGGTAGACAGATGCTCTAAGCAAATATAGTTCTACTGTTCTAAATTTCTACCATTTTCTACCCACAGTGGTGATAGACTTGGTATGACAGTTGTATGGCCCATGCTCCCTGTAGATCTTACTCATACTATAACACTCTCCCCTCCAGGACTCCAGGAAACTCTACATCTCCACTCCTACTGGTTAGTGCTTCCTCATCCTTCATATCCTCAGCCTGTTCCTTGACCTGTCTCCCACTGGCCGCTCACGCCCAGCCTTCTATGGGTCTGTTCTTGTGGAGTCTCTTTTATTCTGGGGCCATGTTGTTTACTGGTTAGCAGGAGCTGGAGCCCAATCCCTTGCCTCCAGAGGCTCACCGTGAGGTCTCTGAGCAGCTCTCTTCTCCCCATCCCTCCCAGAACACTTCCTCTGCTCACACTTCATCTCTCTTCCCTGAGATTTCGGTGTACATGTAACACTGTCCATGAGGCCGAGGCCCACACTTAACTGCAATTCCTTGTGTGTCTCTTAGTTCTCATTTCTTTGGGGGGATGTACCAGGGATTGAACCCAGGGGTGCTCAACCACTGAGCCACATCTGCAGCCCTTTCTTATATGTATTTTATTTAGAGACAGAGTTTCACTGAGTTGCTGAGGCTGGCTTTGAACTTGAGATGCTCCTGCCTTGGCCTCCTGAGCTGCTGGGATTACAGGCACGTGCTATCATGCCCAGCTTAGTTCTCATTTCTGAGAGTGAGAATGATATTGGACCAGGGTCTCTTTTAGAGCTCCTTTATGGGTCCGTGGATTGGCTCCCAGGGATCATGTGTCCGTCCTTGGTCTGATGAACTGTGGAGAGGTGGAGTGGTGGGAGACCTGTTCACATGGTACAGCATATAACTGTTTGGGCCAGTTTTTCAAATGGGGGTCTGGGTAGGACAAGAAATGGTTGGCATCTTTGGTATTGTGCCCCTAGAACACCCCATGTGGACACGGTTCACACTGTATCGTCAATGTCTAGTGGCTTGTTCTATTCATAGCCATCACACCACATGCTAAGCTCCCTGAGGGGGGCAACCAGTTCTGTCTTATCCATGGCTCTCTTCCACTAAGCACAATGCTTGGCACTTATGCACTTAGAATGTATCGAATTCTGGGAAAGTGCATCAGGTCATGAATGGCGCAACCTATGTGTCACATAGAGATGCAAAAAATGAACCCCTGTGGTAGTCACCTGTTAGCTTCAGATTTCCCTGGTTAGAGCTGATGATCCAGGTGAATTAGAGCAGCCAGGGAGGGCTTCCTGAAGGAGAAGTAAATGAAGCTGACAGGGGTGCCCCTGGGCTTGTGTAGGGATGAGTGAGTAGGTTGCAGCTGTGAAGAGCAGCCTTGTGCCTCTGTGGAGGCAGAAGGAGCATGAATGGCTGAAACCAGAGGCTCACTGGGCATAGAAAAAGAAAGAGGTCCTGGAAATCAGACATGGATCTAGGTGAAAGAGGCCTTTTCTGACTCCCCTTCTTTTCTGAGGAGAGGCCATGAAGCAAAAGAGGGTACAGAGGCCAGGTGTGGTGGTGCATGCCTGTAATCCCAGCAACTCTGGAGACTGAGGCAGGAGGATCCCAAGTTTGAGGCCAGCCTCAACAACCGAGTGAGGCCCGAAGCAATTTAGCAAGACCTGGTCTCAAAAAGAAATAAAAAAAATATAAAGGGTTGGGATGCAGCTCAATAGTAAAGCACTCTGGGGTTAAATCCCTGGTACCAGGAAAAAAAAAAAAAAAAAGAGGGTAAGGAGAACCTAAATGGAACCAAGGGCAGTGGCTGCCTTGTTCTTTTCATCCACGGCCCCAGGGAGTCCTAGGTCCCTGCCACATGCCTTTCCAGAGTTACACAAATATAAGTGTAAGCAGAGGTCTGAGAATTCTGAAGGACACCACTTAGGACAAGAAGGGTGAGGAGGGCCACCTGGAAGAAGTGACATGAACTGACCTGGAGGTTGAGAATGGTTGGCACTCGGTGGGGGGTGGGGGGACATTCTGGCAGAAACCCCATAAGCAAAACCACTGATCAGGGAACAGGCATGGCATGGGGACAGGGACACAGCTAGCTGGGTGGCCTAGGGTCTGTTAGAGAAGAGGCTGGATGGCAGCTGTCTTTGAAGCCCCAGGGCTGTGGAACCGGGTTGGCACGGAGCCACTCTCCTGTCCTCCATACTTTCCATGCTCTTCCTTCTGGCTCCTCCCAGCCATTGGTGGCCACCATCTAGGGACGCAGCTGAGTCAAGAGCCTCTCTTGCAGTCTTCCACACTCATCACACCCTTCACGCAATGTCCTCTTTCCTGTGGATGCCATCTACTGTGGGGGACCTGACAACAAAACACAAGAGCTGTGCTCAGCCTTCATGGTGGCTCAGGGGAGATACGCACACACGGGAGCAGCAGGTCCACAAAAAGGCCTGCACCTGACCTTGAGTCCAACAGGACTTTGGATTGAAACCAGGATGGCCTCGGCCTCTGTCGGGCTGACACTGAGGCTCCAGACACTGCCCGACCTCTCTGGTTTGCCATACTCATTCTGTGACCCTCTGCCTGTTACCAAATGTCACTTCCCTCTGGGTCACTTACTTCAAATGCCTGAGAAAGAAACTCATTGTTTATGTCAGGCCCCAAATCAAGCGCGCCCACAGGGACCACCCCTGATGCAATTGGCGATGACCAGAAGGAAGGCCGTGGGGTTTACCCAGGGCCCAATAGGAGGTGGGAGTCTAGCAGGCAGAGATGCTGAAAATTTTTACACATGTCTAGATTTTTTTTTAATTTAATGTACTGTTTCAGTGTCCCTTTAATTTATTTTATTTTGCTGTTTCTGGTTTTTGAAAGACACAAGCTTCGTAATTATAGCCACTGTCTATTGGAAATAAACATTTATTCTAAATTGTTGTTCTGATATAGCAGAAGAAAATGTACTACCTGAATTATCATGAACATTTTCTTCTTTTAAATTTTTTTCCCACTTTGAAAATCTTTGGGGATTACTTACTGGCATAATTTCTCTGTTCTGTCCCAAATGGTTTTGAAATATTTATTGCTTCTCAGAGGACAAACCATGAAGTATTGCTTCAATCTGATGGCAAAGAGAAAAAAAAAATGTAGTTTTGATCAGAAGCTCTTTAGGAAAAAAAAAATAATGCTTGCAGTGATTAGCCCATTGTTTAAAATTTGTTAACATTTGTAAACAAAAGGTGAATTCAAATTTGGAAACCAAAGTCAGCCAAGCCCTCCCTGCTACCAGCCACCTGTGCTTTTCAAGAATAGCTCCATACAACTTCCCAGGTTTGAATAATCTGCAGAAGCCCCTCAATCACAACCAATAATCCAACATGTTTTCAACAACCCCAGAGCTTCCTGTATGTTATGCCTTCCCTCCCTTACAAATGTTTTGAAAATTTGCCAGCTTTTCAGAGATGCATGAATAGTGTCATACAAAGAATTGACAGTACTGAGATCACTTTGGAGTTCTTTCATATCCCGACAAACCTCAACACCATTAAATCCCCAAGATGTGCATGACAATGTGTGTACAAAGCTCTTGGCTCATCCTCCGTAAACGTTGTAGCAACACTATTAAATCTTCCACTTGTGTAAGCAGCTCCAGTGTAGACAGAGCCATGCATTTTATTAAAATCGGCTTCCATAATAATTGGATGTAACAGCCTCCCAATGATCTTATCCATACCGTGGCACCCATGAATGCCGGCTTAATTAAGACAGCCTCAGATATTTTCTGCAGGGACCTTGAACAGGTTGAGAGCTAGGCATCATTACACCAGCAGTTGTCTCATTGTATCTCATGAGTAATCTGTGGAAACAATGCCCGTCTTTATCACACCATTAATAATTCTAAATGCTTGCTATATGCAGGTGTTACACTAAGTGCTTTAACTTACATACTCATTGAATCCTCTCAACCAACTGTAAGGCAGAATCCCTGATTTATTCCCATTTTTCAGATAAGGAAACTAGCAATGATAGGTTGAGTCACTTGCCCAAGATTCACAGCAAGTCTGCACAATGTGTAGAAACCAACTTAAATGAGTTGTAAATTTTCTTTGTTCCTCTTTGACTTCCTACTAGAATATTCGCCTTTGTTCACAAATTAGAGTCCCAATGCCCAATGATAGACAGTGTTCCCAGAATTGAAATCTTTTCAACTGCAAATACATCCTACTTTTCTCATTAGTCTTAATTCATCAGATAATAGCTTAAAAAGAATGTCACCAAAAAGTGTATGATTACAAAACTACACCAATTATAAATACATTAAATACATATACATATTTTTTTTGTATTCTGAAAATTTCCAGGAATTTTTCCAAGTTATGATTGCTCTTTCTTTCCTAAATTGTTCTAACAGAACAACTAGCGTGGCTGACAGAATTGTATATCCTTTATAATGAAAAATCCAATTACTAAGATTTAAAAATCGTATTTCTATTAGCCCCGGACCCTTTGTACTTTAAAAATAGCTTGAGGGTGATAAGGGCCATTGCTTCCTTTCAAAATTCATGTGCAGAATCTTGTTTTGAAACGTGTGACTTTTTTTTTTTTGGACCAGGGATTGAACCCAAGAGCACTTTACCACTGAGCCATATCCCTAGCCCCCCCTTTTTTTTTTTTAATATTTTATTAAGAGACAGGGTCTCACTGAGTTGTTTAGGGCCTTGCTAAGTTACTGAGGCTGGCTTTGAACTCGTGATCCTCATCCTCTTGCCTCAGCCTCCCCAGCTGCTGGGATAACAGGCGTGGGCCAACATGCCCAAACCCTCATGCTGACCCTGATTTACTCTTCATGATGAAATACTTGATTACTCCTCACTACTACTCCTGGCATCATTATTTGATGGTAAACTCTTGGAAATCTTTGTGAAAAATAGAAACCCAAACTTTTGTTTTGACATCAGTTTTTTGATTCCTGTGACTTAAGCATTTATTTAGAATTGCTCAGTGATTGTGTTCCATTTACAAGAAGAGAATGCCAATGACAGATTCTCTAACACTTCCTGTTAAGATGCCTTCCATGTTTTCTCAGTTATTTTCTAACCAGATTAATGTCCCAAAGCAGGGCTCTTTCAGCCTCATGACACACTCCTGCTAATGGCCTAGAAACAATGGATTTCAGGTTTTCCCACTGGCTAGAGTTTTTAAGAGGAATTTGCTTTATTGTTATTTAACACTCTTTCATCCTGATTTTCTTAATTCTTTTTCTTTTATTAATCCTTTGATGGTTGTCTTAGGCATTTTATCAATCATATTTCACTTTCCAAACTCTAAAGTTAATCACTATATTTGCAGAAAAAAATATCTTTCAGAAAAAATATTTGATATCAATGGGCTTTATCTTCAACTCTCCCACTCTGCCCCACTTATATACTATTGTTATTCCATATTTAGTTCTTTGTGGTTTGAGTCTCATATATTATACAAGAATGTTATGGATTTGTGCAGTTGATATTTATTTAGATAAATTCAATTCTCATTCATCCTTCCATCTCAGACTTCTCTTCTGCAACAGTTTTCCTTCTGCCTGAAATTTCTTTAGTGAGGTTTGGGTTGGTAGAAATGTTCATTTTGATTTGTCTGAGAATGTCTTTATTTCACTCTTATTCTTGAAAGACAGTTTTTTCTAAAAATACAATTTTAACTTGTGAATTATTTTTTCTCAGTGCTTTGAAGATATATCCCACTCCTTACCTGCACCCACAGTCGAGAGTCAGTCCTCAGTCAAATGTTGTCGCTTTCTAATAATTTGTCTTTTCTCTCCGCTACTTTTTTTTGCGGGGTAGGGTGGGGGTGGCAGTTAACCAGGGATTGAACTCAAGGTCACTAGACCACTGAGCTATATCCCCAGCCCTGTTTTGTATTTTATTTAGAAACAGGTTCTCACTGTGTTGCTTAGCATCACCATTTTTGCTGAGGCTTGTTTTGAACTCTCAATCCTCCTGCCTCAGCCTCCCAAGCCACTGGGATTACAAGCATGCGCCACCGCACCTGGTTCTCTGCTACTTTTAAGATCCTTTTTCATTATGTATTCTGCAATTGTATTGTTTATGTGTAAATTTATTTATCTTGTGGGGATCCAGTGGGGTTTCCTATTCCAACGATTGACATTATCCCTCAACTTCAAAAGTTTCTTAGCCATAAACTCTTCAAATAAAAACTTCTCTAGGGTTCTCTACTTCTAGAACCCAGACTAGATAAATGATCATCCTCAGGCACAGCCCTTCATATCTCTTAACCTCTCAATATATTTTACAGTTTGCTCCTCTTGGTGCCATATATATATATATATATATATATATATATATATATATATATATATATATATATATTTCTAGTTAATAAACACTCTCTTCTGTTATGTCTAATCTGTTAATTTCTTATAAATTGAACTTCTAATTTCAATGGCTATATTTTTTATTCCTCATTAGTACTGTTCCAAATCAACAGGGCCCTTTTTGTTCACACTGAGGCATAATTTATACACAGCACATGCTGGGCAAGTGCTCTGTAACTGAGCTACATCCCAGTCTTTTATTTTATTTTTTGAGATAGGGTCTTGCTAAATTCAGGCTGGCCTCAATCTTCTGGCTCTACTATCTCATCTTCCCGAGTAGATGGGATTACAGGTGCACATCATCACATCTGGATAAAATGTACATATCTTAAGTGTATTTCCTGATGAATTTTCACTTATGTGTAACATGCATGTGAACAGCACCTAGATTAAAATATAGAACATTTCCAGAAGTTTGAAAAGTTTCACTGTGCCACTTTCCAGCCAATAAATCAGTAATCCCTCAGAAATAACTATTCTTCTGACTTATATCACACAGATTAATTTTGCCTGTTCTACAGTACCATATGAACGGAAATTTTACAGCATGTACTTTTTTTCTGTCTCCTTTTTGTTTGTTTGTTTGTTTGTTGGTGCCAGGGATTAAACCCAGGAGCACTCAACCACTGAGCCACATTCTCAGCCCTTTTCATTTTATTTAGAGACAGGGTCTTGCTAAGTTGCTGAGGCTGGCTTTGAACTTGCAATCCTTCTGCCTCAGCCTCCTGAGCCACTGAGATTACAGGTGTGCACTACTGTGCCCAGCTTCTGTGTGGGCAATAATGCTTCTGATTCATCCGTGTTGCTGCATTTAGAAATAATTCTCTCTCTCTCTCTCTCTCTCTCTCTCTCTCTCTCTCTCTCTCCCCTCTCTTTTGCTAAATTCCATTGTATGAACCTAACAATTTATTCTACTGTTTATGGGAATGAAGATTACTTAAAGTTCTTAGAAATTATGAGTAAATTTTTTTCTGTGGATATGTGCATTCTTTTCTCTTGGATGGATGCATGGAAGTAGGATGGCTGAATGAGTATATGTTTACTTTTATTTAAAATTGATAAATTGATAAATAGTTTTCCTGAGTTGAACCATTGCATACTCCTATTTTAGATACTTTTTATTTTCTTCTAATACCCTTTTAAATTTTTGAATGGAAATTATTTTATATTACATATCTGACAATTCTTCTTTCTCTCTCTTTACTTCTCTCTCTTGGTGCTGGGGATCCAACCGAGGGCCTCTCACTGGCTGGGCAAGCATTTCTACCTTTAAGCTACTAAGTCTACCCTGCCCTACTAATTCTCTATTATATGTGGTCTTTTCTCAAGTCTGATTCTGTAACTTGCAGTTTCTGTTTTGTTTTTTGGGGTGCTTTGTAATTTTTTATTGTGAGTTTATCTTTCTTAGAACTTCATCCATGGGAATTATATGAAGTTTGACTTTTAAATGTGTTACTCTACATTGTTATCCTGGGGGATCCTATATTTTTAGCTTGGAGTCTTCTAGAGTTTTCTAAGATTTTTGGTCCCAAATCCAAGTGAGAGTGAGACTGTGGTTAGGAACTCTTAGGAAAACAGTTTCTCATTTTCTCCTTTCTAGTTAAAGATGAGGAAGGCATATATGCCCATCATCTCCCTTTGTGGGGGTGGAATATTTTGTTCACTTAGATGTAAAGATGTAACATTTAGGGGGTCTCTGGTCTGACTTCCTTTGGATGAGTCCCAAATTTTGTCCTTTGTTCCTTTTACTTGTGGCCCTTTAAAGGCAAAGCTTTTGGCTACCAGGGAATTGAGATTTGTCTCAACACAAACTCTAGCTTTAGAATTTACTTCCCTGTCTCAATTCAAGCCAAGTGTAATTTCTGGAAAACTAAAGTTTTTTTTTTTTTCTTTCTTGTTTTTGTGCCATTTCTGTCATCATTTGAAGATAGGACTTTTTGTTTGTTTACTTGCAGTGCTGATAATGCACCCAGGACTTCATACATGGTAGGCAAGTGCTCTAACACTGAGCAACATTCCCAGCCCCCCCAAATTGCTGTTTTGTTTGTTTGGGGGTTTTGGGGGGGGCAGGTTTTAAAGACTGGCAGAAGGTTAATAGTTAAAGTTAAGTAATAAAACATGTGGGGATTCATTATGTCATCCTCTCTACAAAGAATGCTTAAATTTCAACATAAGAAAAAGTTTGACTGGGCATGGTGGTGCACACCTGTAATCCCAGAAATTCCAGAGGCTGAGACAGGAGGTTCACAAGTTCAAGGCCAGCCTCAGTCATTTAGCGAGACCCTTAATAATTTAGCAAAGTCCTGTCTCAAAATAAAAAATGAAAAGGACTGGGTATGTAGTTCAGTTGCAAAAGCATTTTGGGTTCAATTCCAAGTATGGGGGAAAAAAAACCCTGAAAATTTTTGTTAAAAATTTTTTTTCATAGTGAGATATTTAGGAGTGAAACCTCACAATGGATATAATTTACTTTAAAATACACAAGAAAACCAGTTTGCTCACACCTGTAATCCCAGCAGCTCAGGAGACTGAGGCAGGAGGATCCTGAGTTCAAAGCCAGCCTCAGCAAACGCGAGGCAGTAAGCAACTCAGTGAGACCTTGTCTCTAAATAAAATACAAAATAAGGCTGGGGATGTGGCTCAGTGGTCGAGTGCCCCTGAGTTCAATCCCTGGTATCCCTCAAAAAACTAAAAACTAAAAACATCAGAGAAAAAAGGGATGAAGCAAAGTAGAAAATTGTTAACAATAATTCAATCTGACAGTGTATTTAAGTGTTAAATGTAGGATTTTTCTACTTTTTTTGTATTTGGAAATGTTTATAATAAAAGGTCAAAATAAAATAGAATGGAATTAGACCTTCTGTCCTGGGAAGGTCATCTGGACATGTAGTCTACCATATTATAAGAAACAAAATTGACATCACATTCAGCTGAGTGTGCCCACAAAAGAAAGCATCCGCAAACAAGCCAAATCATTCAACAACTCAATTCGAGTCAGAAATGTGTGTACTAAGCAAGGCAAAGCTATTCAGATCCAGACATGAACAAACAAATTTGTGTGAGTGGGCAGTGGGGAAGAAAGCAGGTGAGCAGTTTAGCAGAACACCTAGCCAGGTCAGGATAGGCCTATGGAGGTGCCTTGACATTGATCTCTGCCAAAGGGCTCCGTTCTTCCTAGGTCATCCGGTGTCTGCTAGTTGATCAGGACATCTATGTAATGGCAAGATTTTATCCTCCCCTTTCTTAGGTCCTGTCTGTCTAGTTTTAAGTAAGAGAGATTGCCTCCCAGCTCCTGCCCAAGTATCGTCCACTCTAATTCCCCCCGCCCCCTTCTAGCCTCTTTTGCTCCTCATGGGATGTCCACTCCAGAATATCCTATTGGCTGCCCTTGCCTGGATGCCTCCTGGGCCAACTACTACATAATCATCCAACATTTCACCAAATCTGGGAATTTCTTCTAGACTAAAGCTCTGATACATAAATACACTCCAAAGAAGGAGCCCTAATTTGGGAAGACAGAACAGGCTCGACACACATGTAGAAAAGAAACATTTCCCTAAATTAAATGAATCTGCAAAGATAGACTGTTAGAGAGAAAACATTTATGTTATGCAGAACCCTGAGATCTTTAATCTCCATTTAAGAATTAAGTGTTTGGCTTATCCCTGGATTTACAAAGCATCTATTGAAAAGGTCTTTTCAGAAGAATGGGATATTTGCTCCAAGTTCACACATCATATAATATAGAGATACACTGGAAACTTTGAATTTATAGTCTTCTCTACCCAAGAGTTTAGCTTATTATTGGCAGACTCCAAGTTCAAAACGTCTGAGTTTTTTTCCCCAGCAGTCAAAGGCTCTCCATGAGGAGTCTTCTTTCAGAATGAGACCTGGGGAAGCCCACACTAAAGACCAAGCAAGAATTCCAGCTCTCCTTTCGTGGAAAACTTACAGGATATAGTTATCTCTTCTTTATGTCCCATTATAATGAAAACACATTTTTATACTGTTTCAGAACATTCATAACCCGGAAGTATGTTTCTCAAATTTATGTAGTCAATCAATGAATCCTTAGTGAGCATCTATTATATGCTAGGCCACTGTGCTGAATGTTGGAAACACAACAGTGAACTACATAGATGGTCGTCATGAAGTTGACATTCTAAATATTTGACTGCATGCACTTTGGACAATTTTTGTCTTCTCCAAAGTTGGACTGACACATACTTCAGTGTAGTGTTTTGAACAAGGCTTAAAGGGGAAATGTATTGGACATACACAGAGAGACACAAAGAACAAGAAGTCCCTGGATGAATGTCTTTGCTGGTGGTAGTATTGTTCAGGGCATTTTGCCCATAGAGGAGCAGAGGATGGAGGCTATAGAGATAGGAACTTGCCCATGGATGGCTTCACATGCTAAACTAAGCTGTTTGAACTTATCAGAAATAGTGGCATTCCCAGTCCATGCTTATTAAGAATTTATTATATGCCAAGAGGTATATCTGATTCTAATTCTCTTGACACCTCTCCAGAGTAGGTGTTATTATTATCTCCATATCGATGCTGAAAAACTGAGTAATGGTTTATTTATGAAACTGACCTGGGTCCCACTGTTGTGTGAAAACAAATGTTAAGAGTATAGAGATGCAGAATAATCAGAAGTGCATTTTTCCTAATAAGTGTCTTTCCTAAGGGTGGAATCTGTCTTACAAATCAATGACACTAGCTGTGGCTAAGTGGTAGAGCGCTTGCCTCACACTTGTGAGGCACTGGGTTGGAACCTACATTAAAAATTAAATGGATAAATAAATATATTGTGTCCATCTGCAGCTAAAATTTAAAAAAATAGTGATGGGAGATTGGGGAGAAAATTGGGGGAACTTCATATCTAATATAATTTGAATTATTGTTTTCTACAGGAAAATTAAAATGTTTGTTAAAGAACAGGAGAAGATATTACTCTGCTGTTCTTGGGTGGAGTGCTCTGAATATGTGTATGCATTATTTTAACTTTATAATGTTTCTCAAGTCCTCTATTATCTGACTGTTCTATTATTATTATTATTATAGTGATAATTCCAACTATTTTAAAAAAGAGTTTAGAGGTATATTACAGAACTCTGGTGGTCATGTATAAAATAAATTGTAGAGAGGAGAAATCACAAATGCTTATTTTAAAAGTATCATGGAGAGCCCAAATTAGGCCAGTGGCAGGTAGAATGGAAAGAAAGGGCATGACTGAGAAGGGAACATCGCAGATGCCTCTTAGCTGCTGAGCCTAGGTCCTGCAGAAAGGCATGCTCCTTCTCAAAAGAGAGAAGCCAGAGAGAGGCACAGAGTTGGCAGGGAAGATGTCGAGCTCAGTTTTGGGGCATGGTGAATGTCTTGGGGGTCTGTGGGATCCCCAAGAAGACATCTCACAAGCATCTAAAATTTAATGATTTGGTCTGGGGGAATATACAAACTCATAAGGAATTTGCATCAAATATTGGTGGAAGCTATAGGAGTAGATGATGGGTAGATAGATAGATAGATAGATAGAAAGATAGAATAAACGGAATGAGGAAGGACTAAGGACAAGGATACCTTGGTGGACACCCACTTAGAAGAACAAATGGTGTCCTTGAAGGAGCAACTCCTACAGGCAGCAAAAGAAAGGAAAATAAAAGGAAGAGAGTTTCCAAAAGAAAAGGGAGTTAAAGATACTCAATGCTGAAGACACTAAGGACAATAATGACTAAAAAAAGACTTGCATTTGAAAATAAGAAGTTTTCCATTCTCTCATCCCCCTTTATCTATCCCCGCTTTGCATTATCTTTATTTTCTATAACAACTCTGTCCAGTAGAAATATGACATGAGGGCTGGGGTTGTGGCTCAGAGGTAGAGTGTTTCCCTAGCATGTGTGAAGCCCTGGGTTCGATCCTCAGCACCACATAAAAATAAATAAATAAAATACAGGTGTTGTGTCCATCTACAACCACAAAAATATTTTAAAAAATAAATACGACACTAGACACATATGTAATTTTAAATGTTAGAGTAATACATTAAAAAACTTAAAAAGAAACCAGAAAAGTTTTAATATATTTTATTTAACTCAATATATTCATTACAACATGTAATCAATATAGAAAATATTAAAAAGATATTTTACATATTTTAAACATTAAGCCCGTCCGGTGCCAATTATGGCATGTCTTAAAAAAAAATAAACTTGTGTGCTCAAATGTGGTGTATATTTACATTTATAGAACATCTCAATTTGGGCCATCCATATTTTGTATGCCTTATAAACAAATGTGTCTCCTGAAGAGCAGACCTCTATTAAGATAATAGCAGCTAACATATATCAATTCCTATGTGTTAGGGACTGCTCTAAATCCTTCAGGCCAGGATTATAACTAATCTAATCTCAAAATCAGCAACAAGTTTGTTGTGCTTATCATCATCTCCACAAGTACATGTGTGCTCTTGCAATAATAACATCATGTAAGTTTGGAAACTTTGCAACCCATTTTTCTAATGTGATGGGGGCAGAAGTCTGGTTGCAAAGGCGTGAGTGAAAGAGAAGTTGAGAACATTGAAGAAAGTCTAAAATGTATCCAGAAAGTGTGGTGGTGAAGAAGAAAAGACAACAGACTAAGGGAAACATGAGGATAGAAAATTTTTGTATGTGAAGAAACATTAAGATAAAAGTAGGCTGAAGAGGAAAGAGGGAGTTGGAAGCTAAAAGGGATATGGCTAAGGATATTGACAGATCAAGCCCTCTGCAAGAGTGAAGGCTCTATTGGAGAAATCGCCAGGCTGTGCTGGGAGCCATGATGTATACCGCAGCATTCCAGCTGGGAGGAGGACATGAGGATCATTTCCTAGTTTCCCACATGGGCAAAGGCAGTGTCAATAATTTTTACCTGGTGTTTCTTTGGAGTCAGGCATTGGCCCTGTGCACTACATGCTATCTCATTTAATAATCACAGAGCCCATATAATATTTGCCATTTTATAGATGTACAAGCTGAAGCAAGATAATTGGCTTCAGGTTTCATCACTAGTAAATGGAAGAGCCAGGATTTGAGCCTTGGTTATTCCAGAGATGGGAGGAGGAAGGAAAAATGTTGATGTGGGGCCAGAACCAAGACAGGTGGCTCAGGTTGTGTCAGCCTGGTTGGCATCAGGCTCCTCTGCAGAAAGTGAGGCACTGGGTTGTGGGGAGACGGGAAATCCAGGAAGCTGGGGGTGGGTTTGGATAGATACGAAATTAAAAATAAGCAACCTGCAGATGTGTAGGACATAGGTATTCCAGTGTGCATGATCAGGCTCCAGACTCTAGTAGAGCTCAGCAGCTTGAGTGGGAGGCGAGAAATGGACCGGTAAGATTAGATTCATCCCTGGGCTAGAGAATCAAGGCCCTGGGAGCGGGTTCAACCTGCCCCAATGGCTCCAGTCTCCTCCGTTGCACACCCCAACCCTTGGTCTATAGCCGCAGAGTACAGGCCTAGGGAATGTATATCCAATTGAATCCGCTTCCCTAGGGGACCCTTGCTCCGGCAAAATTCCCTGTCATCTCCTAACATAGAAAACGAAAATCTCCTGTTCTGTTCCTCTCCTTATCCGCACATCCTCGCGCCCTTGGTGATTTGGCTTGGTCGGGTCCTTTTCCCGACGGCGCTCGTCCTTTTCCAAGACTGAGGGTGAGGCAAAGAAGGAGGAAAAGAAAAAAGGTGGTAGTGGGGGCAGGGAAACGGAAACAGAGGAGGGGATAGCCCCAGACAGAAACCGGAGAGAAGGAGCGACCATCACCGAGAGCCAGAAAGATCCAAAGAGGCCACTAAGACCCGCGGCGCTCGCCTCAGGTTCAGTAACAATTCCTTCCCAGGGCGTTTCCGGGGCGTCGCCGCGGTGCCTGACCCTGGGTTGCCCAGGACGTGAAAGACTGCAGGGTGCGGTCCTCTGGCCTCCTCTTCCTATAGCCACCCCCTCTCCATCTCGCCCAAGGGGGCCGGAACGGCGTCGGCGCGCAGGAGCTTTTCGGAGCAGTCGAGTGGAAAATAGACTTTAACCCGCTTTGTGGCTGCAGGGGCGCCCGGAGCGCTCTCCCGGACCAAGGCTCCTGGCTCTCAGACAGGCCACTGCCAAGACCTGGCCTGGAGTCCCCGCAGAGTTGTGTGACGCGCAGACCCCCTGGCCTCCCGGCTCCAGGAGACCGGGCCCGGATCTGCGCGCTCGCGCGCCCCTCTAGCCCCTCGGATTGACCCCGGCAGCGATGAGAAAGCGGAACTCGCTTGGATCCCTTCCTCCAGATGGGCTGGCAAGGTGCGGGTGGCAGCCTCCCTGTGAGCCTTTCTAGGCCTCGACAAGGTGTTTCTTGCGACCTGGAATGCCCTGGTGGAAAAGTTTGCGGAGTACGGGTTTTCATTGCCAATCGCTCCCTCATCCCCGGCAGATTACAGCATGAAATGGAAATAGGCCCAAGCAAGACTCATCCACTGCTCTATGGTCACAGGTGTAAGGTGAAGGTCCGGGAGGCCAAGAACGCTGGCTTCCTAGTACCGCTGGCATGTCCTCTTGGGGATCAAGGTCGAGCTGCTCCAGCAGCTCCAATTTAAGGTACAACGTCCCTGAGACCCCAAACAGACTTGAGCCCACCACCAGAGAAGGCAAGGAAAGCAGATCTCCCTGCGCTGAGGCCCACTGTCCCTGTCTGAGCCAGACACCATAAGGTGACTGGGTAAACGAACTGTTTTTCGGAGCATCGCGAACTGTTGCTTGAGAGCTGTGTGGTGATGGACCCGGCGACTTGTTCCTGCTCTGCTTCTGCCTGGTTCCTTGTGAAAAGAATGAGCGTCCCCATTCCGGAGCTGTCCCCCAAGACATCCAGGAAACGCGAAACCTCAGAAACAAGGCCACAGCTTCAGAGAGCATTCAAGAGATGGATGATGGGTGAGCGGCAAGGTCCCTCAGGTCAGAGGAGCAGGGAACTTATTCTCGGGGAGGGGGGCGTATTTGTTGGATCCCAAACACCCACCCTATGCTCAAATCCAGATCAAGTTCTCTAAGAACTGAAATGACATCCCAGGATGAATGGAAGAGGGTTCGACTGAGTTTCACTAGAGAAAAGGGTTTGCCAAGTCCCAGTTTCTTCCGATATCTTCTCTGACCCCACCGTGGGTTGAGACTGCTCAGCGGCCACCAGACTCAGCTAAAGGGAGGAGACGCCAGGAAAAGCCCGTGGTGGGGCGGAGAGGGGGAGGCTAGATGGTCCCGCACATTTTCCAGTCCGGCTTTTGCTTCCAACTGCGAGCTCCATCTCCACCCGCCGTCCCTCGCCCCGCCCCGCCCCGCCCCCCACCTTGGGGCAGGTGAGCGGCGGCCAATGGGCGAACGCGGGGCAGGTGCCCGCTAACTCGCGCCTAGCAGCGCGGCTGCCGAGGCCTGACGGGGCAGTGCTGGGAGGATCGCGGGCGGGGGTCGGTCCTGGCGTGACTTGGAAGGGAGGGAGCCGGGCACAAGCCTCCGGTCGTAGAGGCAGCTCACAGTGGCGCACGCAGACCGCGTTAGCGCCAGTGCCTGAGCCAGAAACTGCCCGCTTGGCCGGAGGGGCCGAAGCTCCAGGCTGTGCGCGGTGGCCGGACTCCGTGCTAGCTCGCTCGCACACCCCTCGCCGCTCCGCTCCTGGCTCGCCGGCGGGGGCCGAGCCCAGGCAGGCGGGCGGGGGAGGTGAGGGGTGCGGGTGTATGTGCATGTGCCTGGCTGGGTGCACACCCCGCAAGGCGGCAGCGCCAGGACACGGAGCGCTCCCCAGAGCCCCGCTGCCTCTCACGGCTCCGGCGGCCGCGACCATGTTCCAGCCCGCGGCTAAGCGGGGTTTTACCATAGAATCCTTGGTGGCCAAGGACGGTGGCACCGGCGGGGGCACTGGAGGCGGGGGCGCGGGCTCCCATCCCCTGGCGACGGCCGCTTCAGAGGAACCACTCCGGCCCACAGCGCTCAACTATCCTCACCCCAGCGCGGCCGAGGCGGCCTTCGTGAGCGGTTTCCCCGCCGCAGCCGCCGCGGGCGCCGGTCGCTCGCTCTACGGAGGGCCGGAGCTCGTGTTTCCCGAGGCCATGAACCACCCCGCGCTGACCGTGCACCCAGCGCACCAGCTGGGCGCCTCCCCGTTGCAGCCCCCGCACTCCTTCTTCGGCGCCCAGCACCGGGACCCTCTCCACTTCTACCCCTGGGTCCTGCGGAACCGCTTCTTCGGCCACCGCTTCCAGGGTGAGTGCCCATGCTGTGCCTGCGGAAAGGGCTGGCCGGTGTCAGTGCCGCGAGGACGCGAGGGAGGCTCGGGGGCGAGAGGGGGCCGTTCAGAAGTTGTTACCGAGAAGATTGTGGGTCCGCGAAGGTCTATTCCAAGCCAGGGAAAGCCTCGCCAGATCCAGCTGCGCTCTGTCGTGTTGGTCTCTCGGTGAGTTAGGTTGGAACTTCCAGGCTTTCCCAGGAATGAGGCTGGTCCGGACGCCAAGCACAGGCGCATCCTTGGAGTCTCCTCTGGGCTTCCGTCGGCCTGCCCATTCTCTCCCCACTGAGCTAGTCCCAGCCCAGAAAGCGAAGGGACTGCTGCCTTCCCTCGCCCTGGCTTGAGCCCGGAAGATTCTTCGGTCTCACACTCACCACCAACTCCCACAGATCCACCCTCGCGGGCGCATCCAAACAGGGAAAAGTCCACCAGTTTGTCCTGGCTCAGTACGAAGCAGGGCAGCGGGCAGGGAAAATCTCAGAGTTAATGTTCAGTATGGAGTGCGCCACCGTCTTGGGATGTTTCTCAGCTAACCTTAGCCCGACTTTTCCAAGTCACACGTGCTTCTGGGACCCAGGGTGAGGAAGGTTTGCAGTAAGCGAACTGGCTTCTTTTACCGGGGGCTGCCTGCGGGAATCTACCCGGCTGCAGGGGGACTGACTACAGTCCTCCAGAGCAGCGGGCAGGGGGCGGAGGGCTTTTAAGGTCGTAGCAAGTCCTATCCCCCTTGTCTGCACCAAGCAATCGGTTTGCTAATTAAGATCCCCCACAGGCCTTACACACGCGCGCACTCACACCCTCACTCTCTTCAATTATCTGACTTTCACCTTAAAAATGAGTTGCATTTGTTGGACTTCGTTTTCTTCTTTGAATTTGTTGGAATTTGGGTTTTTTCCCCTTTCCTTCCTTCCTTCTAAGAGTGGCCTTAATTTGCGAAGTAATTGCTTTAGTTCTCACTTTTATTTTGTTAGTGTAAAGGGGACTCCAGTGTTGGGAGGTTCCATCTATCAGTGGGAGTTAGGTAATTCGGATTTTAGTACAACAACGGAAAGGGCAAGGCTGGAGCTTCAGCTCCTGGAGCTAATCTGCAGGGAAGCTGGGTGTACGACAGGAAATTAGATGTCTGGTACAATTACTTAAATAATAAAAGAAAATTATCTCTTGAAGCCCTGGCTATAGTTGTTTGACTGTTTCAGAGAAAGCTGCTTTCCTGGAACCGATTTGTCAGTTTTCTTAGTTCCACCTGACCAACAGATGCTCACACGGTAGATTCAGAGAATGTAATTACTTGATAAGAATTTTTGTGGGCAGACTTGTCTTTTCTGAGGATTTCAAAGATTTGCCCCAATCCAGATCTGGGGGGATAAAAGAAAAAAAAAAAAGCCTACAATGTTTGCCGCTTTAGCAAGAGTTCCTGTTACTTAAAACCAATGCTTACTGATAAAATGAGGTTATATTCAAATTCAGCAAACTACCCCGGTAGACTCAGCCTGGGTTTCAAAACCTTGCACCCACGGGCGGAGTTTGAGCCTCGGCAAATTGTGAGCCCGCATCCGGCGGGTAGGGAACTGGTGAGGGTCAGGAGCTCAGAGAAGAACCAGGCGACAGGTCCCCAGACCTGTGCAGCGGCTCGGCTTGATGGCCACCCGAGAGGCTCCCTCCGTTTCGGATCCTGAGTCCCACGCGCTCGGTAACACCTTTTGCACCTCTGGCTTCACCCTCGAGGACCTGGGGCACCCAGGGTTGGATGCGCCTTGCAAGAGATAAGGTTCCTACTCTGGGCATTCCTAGCCAGTTGAGGCCGGATAAATTCTCCGCAAAACCCTCTCTCGGAAATTGCTGCAGCTCCCCGAACCATCAGTCCCAGCGGATACGTTGTCAAGTTGCAGAAACGGTTGGATTTTTCTCTCAAGAATCGCGTCTTGACGCGGAGATGGAGGCAAGCGGTCGCATTTTCTAATCCAAAAATCCGGTGGGCACTGAAGGACTTTTCAAATCCTGAGAGACCGTGGCTTTGGGCCCATCGTCTCTGCGGCAGATCGAAGTGCGTCCGGGCGGCCGAGCGCCCTCCAGTCCGGCCGGGCCTCGGGGCTGGGAGCCGAGCCTTCCCCGGGCCTCCGGCGCCGCGTTTTCTAGAGAACCGGGTCTCTGCGTTGCTCATTTCAGCCCCGTTTTAATGCAAAAAAAAAAAAAAAAAAAACCGAAACCCTACACGAACGAAAAGGAAACATGTCTGCGCTCTGCTCTGCGCTCTGCGCTCTCAGGCAGCGCGGTCCGGCGCACGGGGAAGGGACTTCTCCACTAAGCTAGGCTGTGGAAGATTTAAAAAAGGAGCATGGAATGATCTGGACCCTAAAGCCTGGGGCCGCTCGCGAGGTCGGATGAGAGGAATCCGCGAAGAGAGAGATTGGCTGCATTTCGGCGCTATTTCCCCGAGATCAAGAACTTTCCGGGCAGGGAAGCGGCGCTGGGAGGGAGCTGTGGGTGAGACCAAGCCCTCCCGGTCCAGCGATGGTAATGGGCCCATGTTTCAAAGGGAGCCTTTGTTCCAGCCAGAGAAGGAGAATTGAGGTTATCTCCGCCGCCTGGCCTTCTTTCCCAGTCCTAGCCCCAGGCCCCTCCGCCCGGTAATCCGGCCTAGAGCCCCTGGCCGGCCGCGGTCTCTCTAGTAAGTAAGGATTGCAGCTCGAGCCCAGGGCTCTTCCGATCCGTAGCTCTCGCTTCCGGCTGCCTCATTCCTGGGAGTCTCTTACTGCTAGCTCCCAGCCATAGCCTTGAAGAGGCCCGCAGAGAGAGGCTACAGGAAAACCGTAGAGGTGGGGGATGTTCAGTTCAAACTCCAGGGAAGGCTGTAGCAGTCCGTTTCCCCTTCACCTTTCTTAGTTCGAAACTGACAGCCTTTTCTCAGCCTGGAATTATGTGTGCAAACTGGCCGCACCACAGCCCCAAACTTGTTTTGCCCTTGTGGCCCAGTCAAGAGAAAATGAAGAGTAAGGGATGATTGGAGGTGGTAGGAAGGGATGGACCATTCCCTACAGGTCAGAGTGAGAGGGGTCCAGGTCCAGTAGTCACCTAAGGCACCCTTATCCTTACAGAAACAATTGATCAGTGTCTTGGGATGTTAGTTTTGTACTAAACATCCTTCCTTCTTAGTGGAAGAAGCCCTGCTTCTTTTGGATCAAATAACCTGTCATTGTTTATCAACATTTTGTATAATTTTCCAGAATCCTGCTTCTTCATGTTGGGTTAGAAGGATACCTGTCCTTATGTGGACATAGACTGGGACACATGTTGCCTACCACAAGAGGACATTACAATGAACTGGGGCCATTCTTTCAGCGAGATAGACCCCACACAACTTAGCTTTCCCTGAAACTAACAAGACTGGAGGCAAAGGAGTTATGTATGTCAGAAGGGCAGAGCTTTTGGCTGCCATCCTCCACTCTGGATTATAAAGACAGCACTCAACTCCACTACACAGGTGACTGATACACTCCCCCAAATCATAAAACAGCCATTAAAGTACAGGGACTATCGCAGAGTGCAATTTGCTTTCTCAGCCCCACACTTTCCTGCACACCTCTGCATCCACACATCCAGGGCCTTTCCTTGCTATAACCCCACTCCTGACCAGTTTAGGCCAGCCGGCAGCTGAAACCAAACCCTTTGAATGCTGGGATGAATTAGGCTTTTTCTTTCCCTCTCAGGTTCATTTGTCCAGAGGAAATCAGTGCCAAGACTTCACCTGGACTCAGAACAATGTTGGTTTTTCAAGCAATTCATTTTAACATCACCAAGAAGCATCCCACTCACCTCCCACACCTTTCCCTAAGTGTATCACTTTGGTTCCCCCCCCCCCCCAACACACAGACACTTTAATCTTCCTTATTCCCCCTGGAGCAGACTCCTCATTTTTTCTCCTTTTACCTCTCTCTGGAAGACAACCTCCCCTGACCATCTGTCCCTCTACCTCCTCCATTTAAATCTCTCTTCCTTTAGTCAGGACTAATGGCCCTGGAACTGACCCCACCTTGAACGGCTCAGGGGACCAGTGCCCCTCCTCCATCTCCCTCTTTTTTAACATCACAGATCCAGCCACTTGAATGGATAAGATGACTGGAGGTTAGTGATTTTGACTCTCCCCAGGCCATAGATCTCAATCATAGGCAATCCTGTTCCACAGAAAACCCCAGTAATAAAATTGGCCTTCGTATGTCTCCAAAGTCCAAGGACTTGGAGAAAGTGAGGTCAGGCAGATTCCACCAGCAGAGGGACCAAACATTTACCTGGAGAGTTTTAGCAATAGCATCTTTATGATGTGCCTGTACTCCACATACATAGATGCTTCCTAAGATGGGAGAGCTCAACTGAATTGTCCAGATAATTGTCTTAAGAGCAAAACTGCTGGTCAAATTGAGTCAAACTGGTAACCATCTCTGAAGAAATTAATTGGATCAGTCACTCTCAACAGCAAACTCTGTCAAAACATTCCGTTTAGGGCTCTGTGTTGGTGGGTCAGGGAGACTGTTATATACCACTGTGTGAGACTCCATGGGTGATGTTTTCAGAGCTTGTTTCCAGGCTGTAAGAATGTGCAACTAAGACTGGAGATTGTGTGAGGGGTTCACTGAAGACTGGGTCTATGAGTGGAAGCCTCTTCTGGCTTTTGTACTTTCTGATCACCGCCCTAGCCTCATCCAGTCCCCCTGAGTGTAGGAACTTGGTCCAGCATCTGCCAAGGGACAGTCATACTAAAAAATCCTATTCAATAAATTAGGGGAGGGGGAAGGTAGTAGGAAAGCTGGAGCATATATTTTTACTCATGCCTTTGCAGAAACCAATATATCTATATCTATATATATTAGATGACATCCAGATATTTATTTACATGTTTCTTGAGCATAGGACTATTTAGGGATGAAGCAGTGCCTTTTCCCACTAGGGAATAATTAGAGTCTCTTGTGAGGACAAGGTTTAATCCTTGAGGTTGGGCCTCCAGGCAGTCTAAGGTTTGTGGAGAGAGAGGTGGGGCAGGGGGAAGAAGGAGCCCAACTTCAATTTAGATCTCCAGGTGCTTCCAGCAGGATGACCTAGCCTCTGGCTATTTTTACCTTTTCCAAGATAGAGCCTGCTCCTATCCTTTCGGCAGAAGTTTCCAACAGGCTAGTAGCCTGAGCATGTAGCTGCCAGATTAGTTGAAGCAAGTGTGAGAGGAAAGTCCTTGGGTACTTTCTAGTTTGGGGTGGGCTGGCCTACAGCCTGACTGTTCCCCTTATCACCTTCGGTACTCTCGGTCTTTTGGGAGAGAGGTGCTTCACAAGCAGTTACTAAAAGCAAATCACTGGGGTGAGGGGTGAGGGGGTGGGGTGAGGGGGGTGGGGTGGGGGGAGAGGTAGCAAGGCTGTGAAAGGGAAAAGGAGGGCCAAAGGACTTTTGCCATCCCTTGGCCTCTTCGGCTGCTCCACGAAGTGTGGATTTGGGCGGGTCGGCGCCTCATCAGGCCTGGCGTGGACTCTGGGCCCCAAAGAGTGATCCACTGGGCTGGGATTGCGCGCATCCCTGGCGGGGTAACTCTCCAAGTGTGGGGAGGTGTTGGGAAGCAGGGTAGAGTCAAACGGCAAAAGGGAAAGGGGAGAAGTGGATGGGGGTATCAAGGATTGGAGACTGAGCGGAGCCAAGGACGCTCGGGAGAGGGGTTGGAGGCCGAGCGTGGCCCGCTCCCCCGGGCGGCCTGGCGGCCGGGCTGCAGCTTACGGCGCCCCTTCTCTCTGTCTGTACCTGCGTGTGCTGCCGTCGGCTGCCGGGGCCACAGCGAGCGACGTGCCCCAGGATGGGCTGCTTCTGCACGGCCCCTTCGCGCGCAAGCCCAAGCGGATCCGCACGGCCTTCTCGCCCTCGCAGCTGCTGCGGCTGGAGCGCGCCTTCGAGAAGAACCACTACGTGGTGGGCGCCGAGCGGAAGCAGCTGGCCGGCAGCCTCAGCCTCTCCGAGACGCAGGTAATAATCACCCCCGGCCGCAGCCTGCCCTGCGTCCAGCGCGGCGCCCGGGAGCCCGGGAGGTGGGGCGGGCGGGGCAGCAGCGGCCGCGAGCCTCCGCCCCAGCCCGGCCCGGAATTCTCTGCCCCCGGGTTCCAAAAGCCACCCCCGCGGTGCTCCGGCAAAGCCCGTCCTTAGAGCCCTTTCTCTCTGGGCTGTGCTTATCCTGCTGAGACCGCAGGACTTTTGTCTAGCACAACGACCCAGCAGGAGGCAGAGTAGACACAAACCGTAGTTGAGTTGGCTCCTAATGCCCCTCTGGAGGGCCCAGGTTAGCCCAAGGCAACACACAGCCTCGGGAGCGGCCGAGCGCGCGGGCAGCACCTAGTCTACCCGAGCGAGCGGAGCAGTCTCAGCCCTGGGATTGTTGCAGCCACTCTCCCGCCGCTGCTGCGGGGGCGCTCACAGTTCCGCGGGATGACCTGGCCTTCCCAACAACTGACTGAGCTGCTGTTCCTGAGCAAACCTGGCGAAGCTTTGGCCGCCCACCAGCGTGTGTGGAGCGGGGAGGAAAATCCAGGTGTCCTCAGGCTACTAGCGTCAGAAGCAGAGGGATTGAGCTAGGAAGCCACCAGCTCCAGCTTGAGGTCCAAGAGTGGCATTGATCCCCACGCAGGCTGACAGCTGGGGCTTAGGGAACAGTGATGGGTGTATGCAGAACCTCCGAGAGGCTAGGGAGGGTGGGAGAGTGGACTGGGTACACAGGAGCTGTTGCCACAGTGAGTGCTGTCAAGTGCAGAAGGAAATAAACTCCAGTGGGGTCAGAGGGCTTTGAACTGAGTGATGTTACAATTACCATGAAGTATTTTTTTGCAATGGATAATTAATTTAAGAAACAAAATTAATGAAGTAGATGGGAGTTACTGGAAAGCTGATTTGGGTTCATTGTAGGTACTTTGCCACCAATACTACCTGAAAGCGATGTGGAAACTCCTGTCCACCCAGGGCCTACCTTCTTCTGCCCAGCTGCTGCCCTGGAGGCAGATTTTGGTGCCTGGAAACGCTTTCAGTCCCTGTCATCTCTGAGATTTGTAGATGAGAGGTGGGCTCCCACTGCCCAGCAACTCTCAGCAAACTGGCATTTCACCTTCTGCCACCCCTTCCTCCCCACTTCCCTCTCCCACACCTCCCACCCCTAGCTCAGGACAGGGAGAAGCCCCACCTTGGTTTTGGGGTCTCCCATTAGCAGATGGGTTAGGAAGGGGGTTTAGAGGGGGAGCCAGAAACCCTAACTGTACCCTCAGCTCTCTGCTGCTGACCTGACCCTCTGGTTCTCCTATTTGGTCATCGATTGCAGCCCTGTCTGATGCCCCACTAATTCATCCTCTCCATGGCAGGACCCGTTCGTATTCGGACTTGGTAGAGCTGAAGTGTCTGTTCTAACTGTAGGAAAAAAGCTTTGGAAGCAATGAAGTGAATTTTAAAAATGTTTTAAAGAAAATGATAAGTTGATAAAATAACACCTCTTTTCTCTCCTGGCAAACAATGTTTTAAGATTATTGTTTAAAACAAGGTGTCAACTTAAGAATGGTGTTTATAATTAACTTCATTTAAAAAGTAATATTTATTGCATTTTAATTGCAGACATGTAAGAAAACAAAACAGTTTATAATCCCACCACCCACAGATTAGCACTTGTTGAAATAATGTCATTGTTTTTAAACTTTCAATTTTTTAGCTCAGTGAGAGCATTTTTAATTAACTTTCTTTTAAATGGAATCTAGCGGCCTGTCAATATTTGTTCCTAACAATGCCAGTTAGTACATGGACTGATTGTTTCTTTTACTTTAATTATGAGATATTTCAAACATTTAGAACAAAACCAGATATAATAGTGAAATAGTTACGGCTTCATTAATGACAAGAACTCATGACTAATCATATTCCCTCTGTAAATGAGCTGGTTTTTGCATGTGATAGAATTATAGGAGGTCTGAGCCTGAGGAATCTCCTTGTGTTTGCCTATCTTTCTAGGTGAGGATCCTGAGATAGAGAGATGGACTGTGCAGAGCCCTACAGTCAGGCAGGTGCAATTTCAAATACCCACCTCCATATTAACTGTGTGACCCTAGACAAATTACTCACTCTCTCTGAGTTCTTGTTTCCTCACCCAGAAAATAGATTGTTCAATGATTAAATATGCCTAATATGAACTCAGATAATAATAATTCCTATTCCCAATCCCTTTCCTTTTCTTCATTTAAAGGAATGTGTCAAGTTAGTGACATAAGATACAAACTTAGATGTCTTCTAGGCCAGTGTTCTTCTGCCACATCCAGTCTCTAACATCAGAGTTGTCTCCTAACTCATCACTTGGATCTAAGCTGTATAATTGTCTGTCCACCTCTCTGTGTGTACGCGACAGGCTTACGTGTCCTTTTCAGCCATCAGCTATTTGTCAAGCATCAGCCCTGTGCTGTGCATCTCTGTCCATATCTACAACTGTTACTCACAATTCTCTAGTCTGTCCCTTCTAGGTAGCTGTTTTATATCCAGCCATCTATACTTGTCTGCTTTCATTAAAACCCCTGCCAAATTGGTTAATTTATATTTCCTGTTTTCTATTAATTACATGTTCTTCTTCCTAACAATAACTGCTATTTAGCCAATCCTTAGTTATGTCTTTATCATCTAGTTTGTTATATTTTCTGTGTGTCCACCATCCATCTCAAACTTCACCTCTACAGAGCTATTAGCAACTGCGGGTATATTCAGATGTCTACTAATGGCTCTCTGTCATCTCGTTGACTCTGGCTTTGTCTTCTCTTTGACTCTCAGCTCCTGTATCTGTGAGATGGAATGAAATGAATTCCAGGGTTCTCTCCAGCCTGGAGTTTCTGTGGATTATCTATATTCTACTTCTCTGTGTTTCTGTATAATCCCTCCTCTATGTTCTCAGAGACCACAGTATATCCTTTATATGTATATCCCATCCTAATATGTATCAAATCTTGCTGTTATTACTTGTTTAATTATCTCTCATGTGCAAATATCAATCTGTAAATAAGTTTAATCCATCTCTCTGGGAAATCTTAAAATACATACTCCTGGGCCTCCCCCAGCATAGTCTCTAAGGAAGTCCAGAATTGGGGGAAAAAATTAAGCAGCTCTCTGGATGATTTTGGTGAACAATAGACCTGGGCATCTCAGCTGTGGGAAGTAGAAGTCAATCCTGTCTTATTTCTCAGGGGAGCCCAGTTTAGTGCCCTGCATGAAGTAGCTGCTCAGTAAACATGCATTAAATGAATGGGAAGTTTTAAAGATTTTTTTTTTTCATTCCACACAGATATGAACACTAACTTTCTTAGTCATTCCCCTTGCTGTCTGCTGTCACGGCTCCCTCCCTGTCCCTATCCTATCTCTCCCTTGCATTTTTATAGATGATTTTTGATTTAGATGATGCAAACACCAGTTCATAGATAAAAGTTCTGGGAGGGTTAAGCAGTTCGGTGTGTGTGGAGTTTTGCACTCACAGAACTTTAGCATGAGGAACCAAGAGGTGAGCAGTCTGTGCTATTTTGTTGGTGTAGGCACACCCTTTAGTCGGAGGTCGGGGGATTTGTGCTGGGATGGTCACTGGGTCAACCCAAGAGGTAGAAGAAAGGGCCCTGGGCAAGAGCCAGTTCTCCCTTCTGTCTCTAATTAGCTGCTCCTTACTGCTATGGTGCAGGGCTGGAGCGTGTCCAGGAAGGCACGCATCTAAGCTTCAGTCCCAGTGGCTGGTTGGGCAGGCTCAGGCCTGTGTCACATCAGAGCCTGAGTGTGATAAGTGTGTGTGGTGTATATGAGTAACAGATGTGTGCCCACAATGTGATCGACGCCCAAAGGTCAGGTGGTATAGGTACTCATCACATGCCAGTAGGCAGTCACATGATATCATGCTGCTTGCATGCTGCTCTGTGTGTGTGTGTGTGTGTGTGTGTGTGTGTGTGTGTGTTGCGGGGTACATTAATTTTAGGGGAAATGAATGAGCAGGTTGCTGCTGCTCCTTCTGCTCTGAACAGATCAGTAGGTGTCTCTTGACCTTGTCTGACTTTGCCTTTAGCTGAGCTGTGAGGGAGAAGGGTGCGGAAATGTAATCTTGGTTTTAGAGAGTCCTCATTTAGTGGTGGAGGCTAAATGGAAAGTGTGGACACTTACAGAATGTGCACAGGATGAGTGACTGAAGTCCCCTTGAGGCCACAGCTGCGGGCTGAGGGGGTGATCAAGAAAGACCTGAATGGGCAGAAGGCTCCCAGGGAGCCTCCAATCTGGAAGGCCTGGAGAGAGGCATAGGATTCTATGTTGGAGGGAAGGATGGGGAGGGGGGCTTAGGTGGGCAGGTTAAGAAGGAGAAGGAGCTGTCAGGTCCAGATGTCATCTTGGAGCCAGAGAGCAAGGAGAGAGGTCTTGAGGGGCAGGAGTACGTGGTCATCTATCCCTGACTCTAGAGACGGTTCTTTCCCTCTGTAGGGAAAGACATGGCAAGGTGGCTCTGGGGGTCTCTTTCTGCTCTGGAATGCTCTGCCTTTTGGAGGATGGATGAGGGGAGACACCCAAGTGATGTGAATTTTAGGAAAAGTCAAGAGACCTTTGTTGCTCACCCTCTGGGTTTTGGGATGACGCATCCCTTCTCTAAGTCTTGGCTCTTCTCCAAGAATCTTTGCATCTCTGATGTTCCGGGAGTCCTGGGTGGTGGGGTGAGATGGGGGAAGGGAGATTGGTGTGATTCTGTGAGGAGCTGGGACAGGAGACATGGTCCTGAGGAGGCAGGTGAATTTTGCGATGCCTCTCTGAGAGTGAGGGTGAGGGTCCAGGGTAGGCTGAGAGGAAGAGATAAGAAAGCTTAGGAGGAGTTAGGGCTGAGGTTGGTGGGGAGTTGGAGGTGACCTGAGGTGGCTGGGGTGGGGATTGAGCTTCACATGGCATTGGCTTGACTCTAGGAGAGGAAACACTGATATGATCAAATGAGAGGAAGTGGATCCCACGGGACACGGCAGAGAGAAGAGCAGGCTGAGGGGTGACTTGATTGATGGTTTTAAGCTGCTATCTATTCTGAGGACTTTCTGTGTGTCTGAGAGTGACAGAATAAGAAGACATGCTTAAATTAAAGCAGAAGAGACAACAGGAGAACATAAGGAGGAACTTCCTAAGTCAGAATTACAAGATCTTGATTAGGATATTTGAACTCCTTGAAAGGACAGGTATTCCCCTGAAAGTAGGTGGGGACCTGGTACCACAGACCTTCGTATTCGCCACAGGATAAGGTTGGAGGAGCAGAGGAAAAGGAGGGGTCTAGACCTCCCCCGTTCAAAACAGGACATTATGCAAAAAATGAAGCTCTGAAACATTGGCTGGGGCTATAATTTGCTTGTTTTCTGTTCATTTGTCTAATCTTTCACGTGTTAATACACATGCTTCATTTCTAATGCATACATTGACCATCCCCTATTGAACTGATATGTTCATTTATCCACAGGAATTTCAGCTCCTTGATCCTGTCTGACTCAGGCCTGAGCCTTGTCCCTCTGAAAAAAATATGGGTCTCCCTCCCCCCAACTCCCCCTGGAAACAGTAAGTCCAGTTTTCCACATGGAAAATTAGGAACCAAACCTCTTATAAAGTGTCCATGAACCTCCCATCTCTCCAGCACGCAGCACTTCCCAAACACCTTTTCTGATTAGACTTGAATCTTTTTTCTATTGATGTTCTATTTTCCAGGTATGGCCCTGGAACCTCTTGCCTGAGTGAGCCCTGGGCGAGGTGGCACCTCACCTCAGTCCAGCTGGACAGCCACACATGGAACAGGTCTTCGGGTGGGGCCAGCTAATAGACTGCTTGGTTCTCCAGATTCCCATAGACTGCTGAGAAGATGGAGATGTGAATGAGTAGAGGAGTAGGCAGCTGGAGGTCTCTGTTACTGAGACAGTGGAAAAGCACCAAGAGGGAGCAGGTCCTGTGTAGGACCATCTGAGTAGCATCCTGAAGGTCAAGTGAGAGTACGCCAGGTCTGGTAACTCAGGCAAAAGTGGAGAAAGTCTTAGAAGGATCTGGCTTCACTAAGAAACAGAGAGCCACTCAATGAAGGGAGAGATTTGGGAGACCACAGACCCCGCCCCCCCCCAACCCAGAAACATCACACTGAGCAAGAGAATCGTCATTCTTTTTTTTTGTTTTTTCCCTCAGTACAAGGGATTGAACCAGGGACGCTCAATCGCTGAGCCACATCTCCGGCCTTTTTTTGTATTTTCATTTTGAGACAGGGCCTTGCTAAGTTGCTGAGGCTGGCTTTGAACTTGCCATCCTCTTGCCTCAGCCACTGGGATTACAGGTGTGCGCCATCACACCCAGCAATCATTCTGACTGTCTTTGGAGCTAAGAGAACGAATGTGTTAGTGTTGGGGTGGGAAGGCACATGCAAAATAGGTGCAGCCTCCTAGGGCCTGCTGCCTTGAAGCTGATAGCCACACCATGTGACCTGCTTTCCGGCTAGGTCCTCTGTCCTCTAGAGGTGTCCTCAGAGTCACCTGGTTGGATTAGGAAGAGTGTGAAGTACACTCTCATCTCCTATTGTACTCAGTGCCCATTCCCTTCTTTTTTTCTTTCCCTCCAAGTAAAAAATAATTATTGTTACATCAGTAATGCATTCTAGAAAATTCAGAAGTAAAACGAAGAGAGAAGAGTCAGCCATGGTTCGGGTACATTCCCTTCTAGTCTTTCTCCCCATGTGTAGATTTTGTTTTCCATGGTTGTGACCACACTGTGCCAGTGCTGTGCATCCCGGCTTTGTCACTAGCATTATGAAGTCATCAGCGTCCCCCTGTTATTACAGTCTTTGTAAACAGCATCTGGACACTCAGTCCAAGGCTGTTCTCCGGAAGATAGCTGGGCTGCTTAGGGAGAGGGTTGTGTCCTTGTTTCTCAAGACCTGCCTCCTTGACCCCAGGATTTTCATGGAGAAAAAACACCTCCACTTGGTGTGCCAGGACGCGGCCCCTGGCCTGAAAACGTGTCCTCCTGTGCCTGCAGTTAGTTCTACCATCAGCACGTCCCTCTTTGGCCAGGGTTGCTGGAAAGGTAGCATGGCCGGGTCTAAGCCACTGGAGGTCAGGGTGATGGTCAGACTCCTTTCCAGAAGGAGATTTAGGAGGTGTGGGGAGAAAGGTGCAGAAGGGGCCTCTGTCTCTGGTGTTGTCCACCATCACCTGGTAATCACCCTCGGCTAGCCCACTTGGGCTTCTCAGAAATGACACCCCAGCCTTGTATCCAGCCCTGAGTCACACACAGGAGGCAGGGTGAGCTCACCCACCCACTGGCTGGCACAGTCACAGCAGGCTCTGGGGTGGAGGGCAGGGACTGGGCTGGCTGCCAAATGGTTGTGCTGAGAACCGACCAGGGCTTGGGTGGCCCTGTGCCCAAGGAGAGGTGGGCATGGAATCCAGAAACCCTGTGTCCAGAGCAACTGCCATCCTTCAGTCTACCTGAAGTGAAGTGTGCAGGCTACTGATTTGAACCTGCCCTGGAAATGGAGAAAGTAGCCCCTCACCCTTGCTCCATCCATTGCAGCCGTGCACCTTGTCTTCCGGGACAGTGATTGGGCCCTGTTGCCCCACCTCCACCCTCATGCTGTAAGACCAAGGGGGCAGGGCAGAGGGTCCAGGGGAACCTGGAAAGAGGAGGTCGTGCGGTGGACCCTGTAGCAGGGAGTTCCATGGAGGGGACAGAGAGGAGCATTTGGGGAGGGTGTGCGAGGGTGGCATGTCCTGGGCATGAAACCATCCTCAGGATGCTCCCCTCAGCAGTCACTGCTGCTGTCCAAACTGAGGTGCTCACTGCACTCCATGCACATGACTTACCCATGCCACCTGCACAGCTACAGTTGCCAGCACCGGGTGCTTTTATTGATTTATTTTTGGGGGACACTGGGGCTTGAACCCAGGGGTGCTTCACCACTGAGCTACATCCCCAGACCTTTTTATTTTTTATTATGAGACAGGGTCTTGCTAAATTGCTGAGGCATGCCTCAAACTTGCTATCCTCCTGCCCCAGCCTCCCAAGTTGCTGGGATTACAGGCACACACCACTGTGCCTGGTCCAACTTGCTTTTAGATGTGCTGACATTTCCAGGAAACGCTCCATGCCTTGTGAGCCTGCCCTCTCTGCATCCCCTCCCCCAGGGACCTCTGGGTCCTGGGCTCAAGAGTCCAGGAGGTGCCCTGGAGTTGCATTGGTTCCAAAAAAACATTCTTCCTGTGGACGAGGGACTTAAGCCCAGAGAGAGAAAGGGGCTTAGCCAAGGTAGGTACCCAGGCTCCTCCTGCCAACTAGGAGGAGGGTTCGGGTTTGGCCCAGCTCTGCAGGGCCAAAGAAAGAAGCTCACAGTCAGGTGGAGTTGGTGGACAAAGGCTTTCTCTACAGGGCACAGGCCAGGATGCTCCCAGGTACCACCTCTCGGGTTGCATATGGGAGGATGTGAAGGGCTGCATCCTGGACCCTGAGTAAACACTGAGGGAGGAGGACGAGGGCGATTAGAGCTAGGATAAAACCAGGAAGGGTTCCTGGGTGGTTTGGAAGCGCGACTTGCCTGCCCCTCTGCAATGGAGATCCTTTGTCCAGCTTTGGTTTGAGCCCCATCTCTCCTCTTGTCGGGGTTCTCACTGCCTGATGCAGTGGGGAGCTCTCTGTGTTCAAATAGGAGTCTACTATAGTCCCCAGGATTTCTCCTGTTTCTTGTGCTACCTGTTCCCACAGCAGGACAGGGCCAGTGCTGTGGGAGTGGGAGGTCCAGAGCTGATCCTGAAGGGCAGAGCGTTGCCCTGATGTGGGGCCTCACACATGCCTCCTCCCACCCTGTCTGTCTAAGGAGGACAAGGGCTCAGTGGTAGATTTCAGACTACCCCAAGGACCTGGCACTGAGAGGCCAGGGCTCCCCACTGCCTAGCTCCAGCCTGCCCAGCTCCACTTCTAATGTGTGTGTGGGTGGGGGCTGGCAATTCCACCAGAGGCTGCAATCAAGGGTCCCCTGATAAAGGAGATGCACAGGAGGTGGGGTAGAGCCTCTAGGGGTGGCTCCGTGACCCTAGGAGTGGCCTGGCCATCCCGTGCCCTGCTGTTGGTGTGGAAACCATATCTAGGTTAGGAAGCCTCTTTGTGCAGTGGAGAGCTCAGGGCCAGCCACGGGAGGGAGTCAGCTTGAACCTGCTGGGACCCACATGGTGACTCACTCCACCCCAGAAAGCAGCGATCGATCGTTCTCTTCTCTCGCAGTCGGTAGCACCAGGTCTGCTGCAGGGCTTTGCCTCTGCTGTGGTTGCAGGGACCAGGATGCTCAGTGGCTCCACACCCCATCCCTTGCCTGTGAGAGGGACCAGAATATGTCCCCCTCACCAGCCCAGAGTCCTCTTCCGGCCCCATCTCACTTGCCCTGGAAGAGCAGTTCTCCAGACCCATCAGGTGGCAGCTGTCCCGAGGAGAGGACCCTGGTCTGTGAGCCCTGACCCTGCGTTTCTCCAGCTGCCTCCCAGCTCACGTGAGCGCTCAGGCCCCGGCTGCTCTGGGGCTGCTGGGTGTTCTCATCTGTGCCTCTCCCTCCTGGCCCAGGTGAAGGTGTGGTTCCAGAACCGGAGGACAAAATACAAACGACAGAAGCTGGAGGAGGAAGGGCCTGAGTCCGAGCAGAAGAAGAAGGGTTCCCACCACATCAACCGGTGGCGCATTGCCACGAAGCAGGCCAACGGGGAGGACATCGATGTCACCTCTAATGACTAAGGGAGCACCCACGAACCCATGAGGGCAGAGTGCTGCTTGCTGCTGGCCAGGCCCCTGGGGGGCCCAAGCTGGACTCTGGCCACTCCCTGGCCAGGCTTCAGGGAGGCCTCGAGTCACGGCCCCACAAGGCTTGGAGTCTGGGGCCATCACAGACAGAGGGACAAGAAATGGGCTGGCTGAAGCCTGGGACTGCTCAGCCTTCTCCTGGGAGAGCCTGCCTGCCTGGTGGGCCGCCTGTCACCGCAGCCCCCGCTGCTCTCCATTTCTCTTATCTCCTTTTTGTTTTGATGTATTTCTGTTTTAATTTATTTTCCAGGCACCTGCTATAGTTCTTAGTGATCCCCTTGTGTCTCCCTTCCCTATGGGAATAATAAAAAAGTCTCTCTCTAATGACACAGGCATCCAGCTCCAACCCAAGAGCCTGGGGTGGTGGTTTCAGCTCTGGGGATCAGTGGGGGCTGGCAGGGCGAGTTAGCCCAGGGCCTGGGATTCTGCAGCAAGTGATTGGACGGGGCAGGGGCAGTCCATTCAGTGCTCTCCTTTGGAAATGGTTGACCCTGGTCTCTTAACCTGGGCTCCACGGCAGGAGCAACTGAATGCAGACATAGGGCAGGGCTACCTTGTGTTTTGAGGAAAGCTAGGTCCAGGTTTTTCCAAACTCACTGAAGCGTGGGAATCAGGCCCAGGTAGCTCCATGGGGAGGGAGAGAGGTTTCCCATAGTTAGAGATGCTGGTGACTTCTGCAGTTGAGGAGAAACGAGAAGGAAGGAGTCACACAGTGCTGACCCAGCCCTCAGTCCTGGCCCCATACGGATGCTCCTGTGTCTTTAAAGAACCCCTGGGCAGGTTATGGCTTAGAAGCAGAGCTCAAGGCTGAGCCCACACCAGTGCCCAGGGCTCAGGGCCTTCCCCAGCCCCAAACACACAAGACAGGTCTTGCTGAGCTCTTTTGTCCACCTGTCTTTCAGTTTGTCCATTTGTCCTTTCTACTTGTACATTAAAATTTCCTTCATCCTGGAAAAAGAAAACTGTGTTCCTAACAATCTTCCCCTCCTAACATCTAGTTCTGTCCCCATTTCATTCCCCCATGTGTCCCCAGCCCTCTGTTCCTTGGCCTCTGCACCAGCTCTCTACTGATGTAAAGGACAGTTGCCAACCACAGTCACTGGTCTCTCCTTTGTGGCCAAATTCACCTGCTCCCGTCTGAATTCACCTGTTCCAGATCTGCTGGCCGCGCCCTGGTTGACTCCTTCACCCCTCTGCCTTCATTCTGGTCTCTCTGATGCCGCATCTGGTATCTCTTGAGTTCTCCCCAGTTTCACCCAGGCCTCATGGATTCAGTCCACCCGAGGTCCATCTTTGTTCCTCCTGCCTCCTCATCCCACCCTCTGTGCAGGGGTTCACACCCACTTCCAGTGCTTCTCTTTGGCGGGCTCCATGTGGGCTCACTGAGCTAGCTGCCTGCTGCACCCAGGCCCCTGAGCACCATAGACCCAGCATGTTCACAGATGGACTCATGTCCCCACCTGTTCTCCTCCGGGGTTGCCCACCTCAGCAGGCCGCATTAGCCATGTACACTGTTCCCCAAGGTAAATGAGTCCCGGGAATCTTCCTCAAGCTCCTTCCCCTTCTCCCCAGCCCCTCCACGGTTGAGTCTACACTGACTTCCTAGCCGTATCTCCTCAGTGCAGGGGTCCTCAGCCATCTCTCCCACTGGCGAGGCCCCACCTGCTCTTGTGTGGGAAGTGTGGACAATCCTGTGGCTTCTGTGAATGTCAAGGATGAAGTTCACTTTGAAGGAGGCCCTCCACACTACAGCCAGGATCCTCTTCCTCCTGCCCAAACAGGATGGTGTCTCCTCTTAATTCTGTCCCCGGCTCCCTTCCCACCCTCGACTTCTCCTACTTTCTCCTGGTGTGGTCCTCTACTTTGGTTCCACCTGTGCCTGCCCCTGAGTGAGCTGTGGCTTTCCACTGTGCTGTGCCTTTACTATGCTCTTGGTGAGCATCCTGTGGGTGCTTAATCAGTGTTGAGCTCACTGGGAAGATGTCAAGGGCCCAGTCTTGTTGCCTGGGCCGTGTGCAGAGATCCAAGTACTCAAGGTCCTTCTGCAGAGAGCACAGACCCCAGGTCCTGCTGGGCCCTGGTGCATCCCTTTCCCCTCTTTGCCCACCTCACTTGTATCCAGTCAGTGCTAGAAACCAAAGGGCTTCGTCCCATCCCTGTGCCTCTGCCACCCCCTCCATCAGCCAGGAAGGCATCCTCCACATCTGGAAAATCCAGGTTAAACCACACAGTGGCTCTCTCACCGACGGGCAGGTAGGCATGGCGGGGAGGGGGCATGCATGCCCAGGTGGGGTGAGGGCTAGAAGCATCCTTTTGGTCCCAGTGGGGGGCAGAGGAATGGATGAGTGGTTCTCTCGAGATCCTGTCTCACTTGTTGGGAGGAGGGGTCCAGGAAGATTACAGCAGAGCACCCCCTGTCAAGCAGATAAGGGGCTGGAAAGAACCCAGGAAACCTGCCAATCTTCCTAGCCAGGCCTGCGGGGCGGGTTGGGGAGTCCCCGCTGCAGTCCCACCATCCCCCATGTTGTGCCTCTCCCGCAGACGGTAAATATTGGTGTTGTGACTTCATTAATAAAGGCTTCTGTGAGCCTGAAAAACATGGAATCAGGATGAACTATTTTCTGAGCTGCGGGCTTTGCCAGGTTTGCTAATTTGGGAGTTTTTGGGCCCTCTCCAGGGAACAAACCAAAGTCTCTCTCGAAGAGACGCAGATGCAGCCGAGAAGGGGAGAAGACAAGGACTGCTGCTCCCTTCTCTCCCCTGAGGGCCCCTCCCACCTGAAGAGCAGGCCCTGCAGAGGGTGAGGCCCGAGGACACTGGCCTGCTGGCTTCCTCAGCCTTTGGGAGCTGCTGGGACAGGCCTTCCCTGAGTGAGCCTGGTTGGCCTTTTCCCCTCAGCTGGGCTGGGCTGGACCGGCCGCCTGTGGCCCTGCAGAATGACCGCTGACCGCTGTGAGCACCTGTGATAGCTCTGAGTTGCACGAGGTTGAAGCACAGGGAATTGTCCTTAACTCTGTGGTTGAGTCCATGGGCCTCGCCTTCAAGGAACCATCCGCACACATCCTCTTGTTCTCAGAACTTTCTGGGATGGGTCCCCAGGGCCTCCAGGGTAGCAAGGCGCATGTTCTTAGCATCTCCGCATCTTCATGGCCACTTTCTTCTCACAGGTGCTGTGATCGCTTCTCACAGGGCATCCAGCAGCCCTGGCCATCTCTGTTCAGGAGGGAGCCCCACGGGCCTCTCCTGGACCCCTGCTGCAGGGCAGCCTCGCAGGGGGAGGGGCAGGGAGGCCAGCAGGCTGAGCGGTGCAGGCCCAGCCAGCTTTCCTGTCAGACGGCGCTGCCAAGGCGGAGCCAGACATCGGAACAGGTTTAACCAATTACCCGAGCGCCCCATCTGCTGTCTGGGGTTCGTGTGAGGGTGAGTGCATGTGAGGGTGTTTGGAGTGTCTGGGAGGGCTGTGGGCGTGCGCGAGAGTGTGACTGTGTGGGTGTGTGTGGGCGTGCGGCTGTGCATGCGTGTGTGTTGCGCACGTGTGCAGTGTGTGGCTTCATGTCCTGGTCACACCCCCTCATGCGTCCAAGACTGTGGCTAGCAGCTTATGCTCTTCCTGCTCCCCTCCAGGACTTGGGGATGAAAGACGACCCTCCCTGCACCCCAGCCTCTCAGTGCCTCCTCCCCTCGTCACTGCTCACTCTCAGGGCTTGTGAGAGCTGGGACTGGGCCTTCTCTCAAATCCCACATTCAGACATCCTTTCCTGTCCCACCACTAGTCACCAGCCCTCCTCTTCATCAGTGCAGGACCTGCAGGAGCTCCTGGCCATGGCTCCCCCTGTTCTCTCTCCGACAGGCTCTTGTCCCACTCTTCCTTGGCTGTACCTGCTTAGCAAAATCAAAAGCCTGCCTGGACCTGTTTCTGTTCACCTTTGCACCTGACTCCAGCCTCCGGGGTCCCAGTCTCAGCTGAGGCCTCACTCCTGTTGATAGGGCCACCCCCACTCTCCACAGGGGAGGTCTCGACTGTCGCCCTTCTCTCAGACCTCCCTTCCCTCTTACTCTCAGCAGAGAACCTTACTTCCGTCTTCAGATTGAAGAGGCTAGAGGGAACACCTCCGCGACAGTCAGAGTTTGCCTTTGTACAGGGCAATTGGGGAGAGTTTAATACAGGAACGATAAACAAATCTGGGACGTGTACAAGGGATATTGCATTACTCTGAGACAGGAAACAGTGGGGATCCTGTATGGCCCTTAGGCCTAAAGAGGCGGGAGCAGTGGCCAGAACCTGGAGAGGACAGCTCGGCTGGAGAAGGCCCCAGACAGAAGATGTGACCTACAGTAGAGAGAAGCCCTCTCTAGGATAGATCCCCAACTCACTCCTCCAATCTTCTAATTTCCCTCTGGTGGCTCCCAGGGGTGAAAGCTAGACAGCCAGTCCAGATAAGCCCATCCCCCACTGAGTTCACCTCCCAGGCCTGAGCAGGTAAAGGTTGCAGGTGGATCTCGAGGGGCCTCACCCTCAACTCCCACCATACGCACATGGCATCATCGTCCCTACCTGCATCCTGTCACTACCAATGACCTTTCTCTCCTGGCGCATTAGGACCCCAGATCCTACCTGCCTTCCTGGTGGGCTTGTCCTGCTCTTCCTCTTGACTGCCTTCACAGTCTCTTCTGATTCATGTCCAAGAGTCTTCCTTCGAAAGCCTTAAGCCATGCCATAGCCATAGCCATGTTTTCCTGCCCAATTCACAACCACATTTCTTTCAAGAATGATCTCTGCAGCAGGGGGCCTCCTGACTTCTCAACACTCCACGGGAATCGTTCTTTCCAGGCTTCTCGAGGGACTCACCTTGGTCTTCATGTTCTTTGGACTCTCAGCGCCAGCTACATACATGGACAACTCTCCTGGGTAGCACTATCATGTCTTGTCCCTTGAGGACACCACACTCTTCTGGTCTTCCTCTTACCTCTTGCTTTTGATGTACTAGAGCTGCCACCACAAAGCACCACAGACTGGGCGCCTGAGACAACCAAACTTTATTGTCTCAAACTGGAGGGTAGACTTCAGAGATGAAGGTGTCTCAGGGTGGGTTTCTTCTGGGGCCACTCTCCTGGGCTTGTGGACAGTCACCTGCACGTTGACATGTCTCCCTCACTTAGCCTAGGTCTGTGTCCTGATCTCTGATAGCAACATCAGCCATATTGGATTAGGGTTGGCCCTTGGGACCTCATTTTATAATTACCTCTTTTTAATTTTTTTTATTGGTGCATTATAATTATACATAAGAGTGGGACATGTTATGACATATTCATACATGGACAAAACATAGCAATATAATTTGGTCAATTTCAATCCCCAGTATCCTTTTCTCAATCCCTTTCTCGCCCCTTTCTCCACCCTCAGTCTACTGGTCTTAATTACCTCTTTAAGAACTCACTTCCATATAGTCACATTCTGAGGTCCTGGGGGTTGGAACTTCAGCATGTGACTTTTGGGAGGACACAGTTCAGCTCTGCCTGGGCCTCAGAGTCAGGTTCTGTAGGATGCCATCCCATGTCTTTTTTTTTTAATATTTATTTATTTTTTAGGTGTAGATGGACACAATACCTTTATTTTTATGTGGTGCTGAGGATCGAACCTGGGTCCCGCCCGTGCTAGGCGAGCGCTCTACCGCTGAGCCACAATCCCAGCCCCCAGGTCTTTTCTTACCCACATGCCATCCCCACTCCCTGTGCTCTCTAGAAATGAATACCATGCAAGTCTATATCCCCAGTCCCTTCCTGTCTCCTGATGTCCCCACTTGATTATCTCACAGGAACCCCTATGAACTTGTAAAGGAGAGGGCTCCACCCTCCCTGGGATCCTTTCTTCCTTCTCTGTTTAGGCTTGGGGAAATGACACCCTCTTCCTCAGCTACCAGCAGGTGCCGGTCACCAGTAGAACCTCTTTGCTTCTCTCCAGCCCCATCCTCCCCATGCTGGCCCAGGTCCCCGCCTTCCCCATGGTGACTACCACAATGGCCCTACCACAATGGCCCCTGCCTGGTCTCCCCAGCAGCCTCCTTTGTATCCATTCTCTCCTCCATGCTCTGGTCCGATGAAGCCACTCGCTAATGAAGGCCTCCAGCTGTCTGAAGCTGCTGCCCCACCCCTCTCTGCCATGCTCACTTGCATTTGAAGAGGAGGAAAGCCAACATCAGGTGGCATGGGACTGATGGCGGTCCCCACCTCCCCACTTCCTTACTGGATTTGTATGGGATCTCCAAGGAGGGAAGGGATCTTGTGCCTGTCTGTCCATTTTTTGTCCCTTCTGTTCTTTTTTGGTTCTCCTCTGTCTTCCTACCCCTTCATAAGGCCTAGGGAACTGCAATGGGGCCCCAGGTTCTTGCTCAGGCTGAGGAGATGTCCTTGTCAGGAAGGAGGCAGGTGATGAAGGAACACTGCTTGCCACTGCCCCAAGGGACAGTACTGTTAGGAAAGGTGGGCATGTGGGGGAATGACTGAGACACTTGTTTGAGGGGCTATCCAGTGGCTGGGGATGACTGAGATGGCAGGAGCAGCAGCAGCCCTGAGGGACTGATGGAGCCTCCTTTCTGAAAATGAGGCCAGGTCCCCAGGGCCTCAGGAAAGGGTCACTCACCACAGCTCTAACCACAGTATTCTGAATCTTCTTGTAGCCTTTGCCTGAGTGGGAGGAGGGCGGGATGGAGGGCAGAGGAGACCGCATTCCTAGAGTGTTAATGATCTCCGGGCTGGGCAGGAGCTGAGCCCCTAAACCAGCTTAAAACAACAAACAGCTCCCAGGAGGGATTTGTGTCTGTCCTGAGAGTCAAGGATTTCCGCCCGCCCCGGATGGGAACTGTGGCCTGTGGGGCTCTTAGCAAAGAAATTCCCCAGAGACCAGAAGCCCCCTGACCTCAAGGTATCACTTTGAGAACAGACCCCACCCCCTTCCCCTCTCCCTCTCTCCTAGGGAGGGAGGCCTAGCACCTAGGAGGGGAGGCAGCACCTCCACCCACCCACCCTCACACCTACACACTCGCGCCCATTCTTCATCTGGACTCTCCAACCTTCCAGCAGGCTAGCAAGGGCCCTGTTCTTGGCATTTGGTAGATAAGACTCAGTTACAGAAATGCCCGCACAGAAAAGATGCCCAATCCACATCTTTCCGAATGAATGGGTGAATAAGGAAGTCACTGGCTGGAAGTCACTGGCTAGGAGTCACAGTCATGCTGGGCCACACTGGGGCTGAACGAGGGTCTGTCTGACCCCAACCATGATGGTTTTTCTCCCCTTCCTGTTCCCCACCCTTCATTGGCTTCTCTCTGCAGGACTGGAAGAATCTTGGAGTCCCAGGCCAGGCTTCCTTTACGGGGGACCTCTGAGGGCTGCTTGGAAGAGGAGCCGAGGCTATTAGGAGGCTGAGTCCTGGCTGCAAGGGATCTTGGAAGTTATTATGAAGGGTAGATTTCCTAGAGCTGGTATCATGTAGGTGGCAGACATCTGCATCTTTCCACTCAGCTCAGACCTTCCTCCTCCCTGTGGGCAGACTCCCTGTGGCCCCCTCAGCTTCCTCCACCAGCCTCTTGGAGCACAGAATCTACTGGAATTCCTAAGGTACTCAAGTTCCTTGGGTGCGTCCCTTCATGAGCACTCGATAGCTGCTCTGCAAAGGGGATCCTTCTGCAGTTTAACCCACCCCCTTTTCCCATTTTCCTTCCTCACTTGGCCTTTGTCCTTTCCCGTCCCCTTCTCTCTGGGTCTTCTTTGGACCCTGGGTCTACACCTTCCCACACAATCCTCAAGCAGCCCTTCACCCTTTCCCGCTGTGTTTCCGTGCTCCCACCCTTCCCGACATAATTCACAAAACCACACTCCGATGCTTTAAATCCATCGTTTATTGCCCACAGTTCATTAGTATTACATAAATCACACAGATTGAGAAAATTTCTGAGAAGGTTAAAAAGATACTGTAAAGTCCCCTGGGTGTGCTGAGGCACGTGGGTTGGGGCCTCACTTATGCCCACCCAAGGCTGGAAGACCAGCTTAGATCTTCCACTGGCTCTTCTTCTCATGACCCTCACCCTTCTCCCAGGCCAGAGACTCAGAACAGGATTGGGAAATGAATAGGGGTCTGGTGGCCATCTTTACTTGGCAGCCATCTTGACATCTTGGGCTTTTGCCTCCTGCACTCTCAGATTGCTTTCCAGAAATGGGAGAAGGGCATCCCCAAGCCTGAGGGGATGTTTGAAGTGATCAGAGGGGTTTGGGAAAGGACACCAGAGCTGCAGATGTGCCCTGTATTCCAGCAAAGCTGGGCCAAGTTTACCCAAACCAACCTGCCCCACCCAGACCTCTCTCCTCCGGCCTCATCAGAGTTGGGTATGGGAATTAGCAGAAAGTTTCCCTCTATGGAGGTTTTTTTTTTTTTTTTTTTTGAAGCCAGACTAGGGCTTAGCAGCATGGCCCACTGTCCTTCTGTCCCCATCACCTTGAGCTGTGAGGATCCTTTACCACTGCACCCCTATGGGAACATCTTCCTTAGCTCATATGAAATTGCATTTGAGAGCTTGATGCAAATCATCCAGGTAAAAGGCATGTAAGTTATGAGAGGCCGAGGCCACAGGAACAGGGCAGGGTGAGGTTGGGCAGGGGCAACCAGCACAGGGGAACTGGAAAGGCTTCATCTCTGGCCTCTAGAGGGAATATGGCTTGGGAGGCAGTTTTGGTCCCAAGATAAAGTGCACGAGAACAAGACCCTATGACAAGTGGGGGCAGGCTGAGCTTGCAATGAGCTCTTCAAAAGAGGACTCAAACACGCCCTGCCCCGTCCATGCCTAGAAGCCAGCACAGCGCAGCAGTCATTGGCATGCTCACATTATAACAGGATTGGCTCAAAAATATTTCCCCCTCCAGCCCATCCTCAGCCATGCCCCCCCATGCTGTTCTGTCCTCCCTGCTTGCCCATGTCTTCCTCCTATCCTGAAGAGCAGACGGGTGGGATGCTCCTCAGGAGAGTGGTGGGCGCTCAGACAACATCCTGCAGAGCCAGCTGCTGGTCACCAGGGGCTGGCTGGCTGGGGGGCAAAGGCACCATGGCTTCTGGGTGGGAACATGCTGTCAATGCCCATGAGAGACCCCCTTCATCAGACACCTGCCCTAAGTTGCTGAGAAGCCATCTACGGCCACGCTCTTGAAGTTTTGCAGAGGCTCCAGCCCAGATCCCCACCAAGGTGGAGTCACCAGGGGATGGAGGCCCAAAAGCTGCACATTGGCAGCTTCCATCCTTGAGGGGGTCGGGGGTGGGGGGGCACACTGAAGCTGGTGTTTCCCCTTCCTTTGGGTCTTTCAGACAAGGAGTCACCTTGCTTAGCCCCCACCCAGGTCCTGCTTCCCTCTGTAGAACTCTCTCCTTGTCCTTGGCCTGCAAAGGAGAAGGAGAGGGGAGCTAGCAGCCAGGGGCCTCAGGCTGCAGAGCTGAGGAGTGGCATGCAAGTGTGGCCCCCCACACAGACCCAACCATCCATACTCTCTCCTCCTCCAGAACTGCCAAGTTTTTGGCAAAGGTCAAGTGCTTCCAAGATGTGGGATCACACACAGAAAGGCAAGGTCCGATTTCTGAGGCCATTCCAAGGGGCCTCCCCCTTTCCCAGTCCAGTGTCCATACTGTGCATGTGCTCAGGATGACCATTACCTGAGCAGGACAGGAAAAGACAAGCTGGAAGAATGAAGGGCACCCCTTGGTCCAGTCTTTTGCTTCTGGGCAAGGAGGGTGCCAGAGCTGGGGCCCACCATTCCTGGGTTGATGCTGTCTCTTAGATGGCTCCCAGGGATCTGGCCTTGGCACTCTCAGGCACGAGACCCTCCTACTCAGGAAGTGGTGGAATGTGACAGGCAGCGTCAATGGCTGGAGATTCCCTGGACAGCAGCTGGACCAGCTCCAGCCCATCCTCAGCCCCAGCACCCAGCCTCCAGCATGTGCCTGAAAGGGGACCCTCCTGTAGAGGCCGGTGCAGGTGCGTGGTTCCTGCACTGGAAGCATCATTCCTTCCTTGGGCTTTCTGCCTGGAGCTGGGGTCCCCTCGGGGGACTGGAATCAGTGAGAGCTCCATCAGGGGGACCCTAGCCCCACCATCACTGGCTTTTTGGCAGAGGGATTGGTTCTGCAGCTGGAAAATGAAAAAGAGCTGGCCACTTTCAGAGCCTGCTGCCCAAAGAATCTCCAGTGCTCCTTGACTCCCTGGGTCTAATTCCTGAGGACCTTCAACATGGCTAGTTCCCATCCTGTGGGGTACAAACCAGCTCCCCTTCTTCCCCCTCTCCAGCCTGAGGAGTCATCTGGCCTGGCCACTCTGATATCCTAAATCTACCAGCCCAACTACCAAACCAACCCGGTTCCTAGGCTCCCATCATTTGTCCACCTGCCACTTCTGGTCACCTGCAACCAAGGCTCAGACTTAATTCTGATTAAAAAAAAAAAGAAAGAAAAAGAAAAAAGAAACCAATGTATAAAAGGATCCTAATTTTACCCCATGGGCATTCTGCAGTTTTCCAGTTTCATACATAATTGTGCTGAGTGGAGTTTCCACAACCCCACATAAGGCCCAGAAATGCACTTGATTCTTTTGTATAGGAAATGTGTCAGAATTCCTCTCCCCTAAGTTAAAATGTGAATGGATTAGTCTCCCTACCACAGTGGGTTGAGTGTTCCCCCAGGTGGCCCAGGACTGTGGGGTCCACCTGCAGGTGCAGCCCACCAGACTCCTTCCCTGCCCCCAAATTCCCTGGCCTGGACAAAGCTCTGTCCCCAGGCCAGCCGGCCACCGCTCACAGCCCCTTGTTATACACCACCGTCCGGCTGCTTGTAGCCCGGGCGATCTCAGGCTCTAACTGGGAGGTTTCGATCTGAGGAGAGAGAGAACAGAAAGATGAATGGAGAGACTGGGAAAGAGGAGGCTGGAGTAGCAGTTAAGACCATGCTGGTGCCCACAGTTTTGCCCTTCTGCGCCCTCCACCTCCGGGTCCACGTGTCCTGCCTGTTTTCCTTCCTTCTCCACGGTCTTGCCACCTTGGGGCTCACATATTCCTTCCAGCTCAGGTCTGGCATCTTCATTCTCATTATATGTCCATGTGGTAAAACATCCCTCCCCTGGTCTCTGAGCTCTGGGTCTCCCTCATCTCCAAGGCCCTTGTCCCTCACACTGCAGACAACTGTTCTCAGGGTGTCGCCTGGACCTGCTCACCCAGGGCTGCTCCACCCAGTCTCCACAAACCCAAACCCTGCCCTCTCAGCTCCATGGTCCCCTACCCTGGTGGTATCCCACCCCTTCTGCTCCTCTATGCTTTTAGACAGCAGAGGCCGCCAGTCCCAGACTCCCCACCTCCCAGTTTTCACACCCTTCCCTTCAACCTGGACATCAGGAAACATCATTTCAGCTACTCCCCAAACCAAGCCCTGACTGGTGGAGGTGCCCGACCATGTGCCCACCATCTCCACACTTGGACCTGACCACCTAATGGAACCACTCAAAGCTCACCGTCCCTGACTTTGGCTGGGCCATCACAGCAGCTGGCAACAGCACCCCCACCCCTGCTCCTGCCTGGTCACCTCCCTCTCCCACAGAGGCCACCTTAACCCTTCCCTCTTTTCCTCTGCCATCCCATCCTCAGATCCACACTCCTGAGCTCATGAGTCTTCTAACTGCAGGGGAAAGATCAAAGGCATCAGAAGGGAACCACTCAGTTCCCCACTGTCAAACCCATGGCTTCCTGGTGTCCACCCTGGCTCCCACCTGCCCTCCTGTGCCTCATGGCAGCCATCCTGGCCCTCAGAAGGCAGAGCCCCACCTGGCACCACCTCCCTCCAGTCCCTGAGGCAGCTGGGTCCCAGCTCCTCCCTCTTTCCCACCTTCACTGCCTATTAGCACCGCCACACAGGACAAGAACCTTCCATCTGAGGAAAGTTCTCCTTCAACCGAGGCAGGCTCCACTACTACCTTGGCTCCCTTCCCTGGCAATCACATTTGCTTGAAGAATTGCCTAAACCAGTGGTATCCACCTCCTCACCGCCCACTGACTTTTCAACCTACAGTAAATCTGGCTTCTGTTCACCACCCTCCACAAAATCTTCCTCTCCACGGTCACTTTCAGCCCTCACTGCACAACATCCACTGGATGCTTCTTAGGGTCTTTGGGTCTCAGTGTGACTAGACGCCCTGGGTGACTTCCACATCTGAGGTGTCTCTTCCCAAGGTTCTCCCCCGAGCATCAGGCCCACAGCTGCCTGCTTGGCTTCTCAGACTTTCTATGGACATCTCAAAGGCACATGAACTCAACCCATTTAAAATGGAACTGAGGCCAGGTGTGATGGCGCATGCCAGTAATCCTAGAGACTCGGGAGGCTGAGGCAGGAGGATCCGCAAGTTCAAAGCCAGCCTCAGCAATATAGCAAGGCCCTAGGCAACTCAGTGAATGCTGTTTCAAAATAAAGAATACAAAAAGGCTGGGGATGTGGCTCAGTGGCTAAGCACTCCTGAGTTCAATCCCCAAGGCCAATAAATACAGAAAATGGAATGGAATCCACCGTCTCCCTGGCCCCACCCAGGCTCGCCATCTCTGATAATGGCACCACCACCTAATGGTGGTCTGGACAAAGACCTTGGGGCCCCAAGCCTTCTCTTTCCTTCCCTTCCCCAAAGGTCTTGTCCACTTCAGTCCACCCCCCACCACAGCCAGGGGCCACCTTCTACAGCTCCCATCTGTTAGTGCCTCTCCTTACTATGAGATGACTCGGCGACTCCCATTTCCTTCTGTGGATCAAATCCTGACTCCTGCACCACCCAGCCCCTGCCCTACCCCTGGACACCCTTCCCCTTGAACTAGAGACACGGGACACGTGTACTTATTGAGTTCTGTGGACACACTGTGCTCTTCCCCTGTGTACCCCATCTTTGCCACAGCTGCCCTCCTGCCTCCCCTCCCGCCCCCACTCCATTTCTCCTGTCTTCAGTCAACTTTGGTGGCTCAGCTCAACTGGCACCCCAACCCCACACACTTCTTATATCCAAGTGACATCACGTTGTTTGGGGACTGTTTCCTCATCCCCCACCCCTTCATATTAGGTCACAAGCTCCCTGAGGCAGTGGACGGACATACAGGTCACCTGAAGGCCTAGTACAGTGCTAGTGCCCCAAGTGTTGAATAAAAGGGTGGAACAGGCCCTGGGAGGATGGGTTGCCCCTGCAGAATGCTACAGCATCTGTTTTTCAGCTCTAGGTTCTTGAACCCAGGCGGGTCAGGGAGGAAGGTGTCCCCTCAGTGAGAAGGCCCCAGCCTGACATCTACCCTGGGAAGGATCACAGGGGCGTCAGGTTTGCGACTTAGCTCAGTTGAACTTGACCTAGGCACCTAATGTATGTCAAGACATAGCAACCCTGGCAGAGAGGCAGCAGGTGGTGCAGACTAGCTTGGCTTTCAAAGACTCAGACCAACCCAGGCTGTGTAGGTCAGGGCCCAGCCGAGAGGGAGTTTGGTAAGGACTGGAGCTGGTGGGCGTGGCGGGGTTCCTGGAGACAGAGGACCCTTCTCCTCTAGTCTTGATACACCAACACCCAGGTGCTGGCTCCTTGAGATGACCAAACAGACAAGAGCTAGGCTCAAGACCAACCCTGGCCCCCCAACCCTCTCCTCAAACCACCTTCTCCTTCCCCACCCGTGCCAGGCCCCAAGTCCCCTCCACCCCAAGTCCCCTCCACCCCACCAGCTCCCCTCGTCCCCATGCTGCCACTGACACAATGCACAGCGCCCACGCTTAAAAATCTAAATGCTTTTGAAAATGTTTAACCTAGTTAGACAAATTAGCAAAAATTTGTGCAAAACAATTTAGGTATTTAAAATATTCAATGTTTTTAAAAAACTGGAAAACTGTTCTTAGCTTTCAGCTGCAAAAACCAACAAAATATAACATCCCAGCAATCTTACCATGAGGTGTAACATAACCCTTCGGGAAAGCTGTTAAACAGCTACTGAGGCATCCTGGGAAATAGCACTTCATTTATTCAAATGCACATATGTCAGGCTTTTGCACCATATGTCATTCCAAGCTATTTACAGTAATAATTAAATCTTAATCAACGTTTAACCTCTGTAAAATGTTTGAAGAATCCTAATCACCCTTCAGACTGCACTAATGAAGGAGAAATATATAAACATAAAAGGAAAATGATGCATAGATATCACACTGGAAAGAACAGTAATTGCAAAATTGTATTTCTTTTAAATATAATCAGTAAATGATGTAAAGTAAGCCAAGGAGTATTTTAAGTTAAGACATCTTGGATGTCAGAGGTGTGAGCAGCTAATTTTGTTCTGCTACCCATAACAGATGTAGCATATTTTATTTTAGTGCCATTATTAGCAACTTCCCATGCCGGCTTTCACTGAAGCACTGAGGCCCGCATTAAAATCAGAGAGGCTGCTCACCGCAGTGGAGGACCACGGCCCAGGGCCACGGCCCACGGTGCTCACTCCCTGGAGCACGCAGACCCAGGGAGACCGAGGCCTCCTCCTCCCAGCACCCCAGGCTCCCCTGGGCCCCCTCGGAGCTGAGGGCAGCAGGTAGGAGGGATGCACGGGGGAGAGGGGAGATGCAGGCAGTGGGAAGGCTCCTGGGGGAGGTGACTGAGGAGCCCAGGAGCAGGGGCTTGGGGACAGAGTTGTTAAGCTAGGCTTTCCTCTCATTCCAACTCAGTCTGCTCTCAATTCAGCAGATGTCGATGGCCACTGACTCCCTGGCCCCAGCTGGGCACACGGAGAAGGACAAGATCAGCCTGTGTCCTTGAGAAGCTCAAAGTCTAGGGGAGGAGTCAGACAGTGAACGCAGATGGATTCCAGAGACACAAGCAAAGTGCCATGGAAACTGGGGAGGGGCTGGGGGTTACAACTGATGAAGGAACGAGGAAGGAAGCGAACAGAGGGTTTTGGTGATCAGAGAGGCTAGGCAAAGCCTGCTGGGTGAAGGGAGAAGCATTAGCTGGCCAGCATGGGCCGCGAGGGCAGGGGAGCACTGTCGGATGTGGTGGAAATGTGGCAGGCAATGGAGGTGGGGTGAGGACAAGCAGAATCCTTTATGCTACATGAAGGTGCCAACCTTTTATCTGAGAGCAATAGGGAGCCATGGGAGGATTCAGAGCAGGGGTGGGCCATAACCTTGCCTATTTTAGAAAGGTCTCTGTGGTGGTGGTGGTGTGGAGGATGGACTAGAGGGGGCAGGGAAGCCTCCCAGGGAGCAGCTGTCAGAATCAGAGAGGTGCTAGGTCCTGCCTTATGATGCTGCCAGTGGGGGCAGGCAGGAGGGTGTGCCGAGGATCCTTTCTGAAGATGAAATCCATAGGAGTTGATGACCAATTCCATGTGGGGGTGAGAGGGAGGTGTTGAGGATGACTGTGCGTTGGATGACTCCTAATTCTAGCTCAGGAGCTGGGGTGGCTGGCGATGCCATTCTCAGAGGCAGGGAATATGGGAGGGGGTGGGGCTGGGAGGGGGAGGTGTGCTCAGGGTAGCCAATGCTGAGTTGGGGGTGCCTGTGAGCTCCCCAAGTGGAGAGGCCTGGGGGGCAGATGGGTCCAGGGTTCTGGGGCGATGGGCAGGAGAGAGAGCCCGGATGTGTGAGCACAGCCAGAGCCTCCAGAGTGGAGAAGCTTGCCCAGGAGAGCAGATGGAGGGGCGGGTGCCAGGGCCTGGGGAACAGGCACATTTGAGGGGCGGGTGAAGGGAACAAGCCCATGATGGCGGCCTCGGGGGACCAGCCTGAGGAGCGGAAGCAGTGACAGAGGGTATCCAGACATGGAGCAGCAATGGACACCAGGCAGTTTTTTGAAAGTGCTCCTAGGAGGGCCAAGAGGCCTTGATCTTGGCAACTGGGTGACAGTGACCTCCTAGGTCCAGATTCCCCAACCCCTCACTCAGTGCAGACCCTGGGAACAGCCTCACTTATTGGCCAGGCCCCTCTATCTCTCTGGCCGTGGCTGAGTGGGAGGCCATAGGATGCCATCTTCAGGTCCCTTGGATGTTGAGATACCGGGGTCCTCAGCACTGGGCTCACTGGGAGAAGACGGGGTAGAGCCCTATGTGCTGGCCGCTTGAGCAGATCTGCCATTTCTTCCCCTCTTACCAATAATCGAGTGCCCCCTAGGAAGTTCCCTCTCTGGGTATGTGGGGGTCCAGTCTTCTCCAAGGGAATGACATCAGGGGCCTGCCCGGGAGTGGCCTTTGGACAGGCGGTTGTGAGTGTGGTTCAGGGGCTGTGACTGCCTCTTGTGGCTCTGGCCAGCTCCAGGCCTGGAGGCAGGAACCAAGGAAAGGTGTTCTCTAGGGGACCATGCTGCTGGGAAGGCTGAGGGGGAAGAAGCAAAAGTCAGCTATATGTGCAGAGTTAACGGTGTTGTGGGCCAAGGTGGCTCATGGGTGGGGTTGTGGAGGAACATGCCAAGGCTCAGTGAGAGGAATGGATGTAGCCAGAAGAGACCCCCTGTGTCGGGCTGAGAAGGTAGGAGCCTTCTCTGGGGAGAAGGTGATGATGAGAAAGGAGGCCGAGCAAGCAGCAGGTACAGGGAGAAGGGACTATAGACCCTGGTGCAGCTGGGACTTGGCGGGTACCTTTTCCAGGCACCTGAGAGCCAGGTGGCAGCTGGAGGGCAGGACACCTGGGTTGAGGGTCGCAGGGACCACGGAGAAAGCTGAAGTTCCCAGTCAGCATTGGCTGATGGTTCCTGTAGCCCCAGAACTGGGGATGCTGGGGACGTGCCCGGCCCACTATGAAATAAGCAGTATCACCTGCTAGTCCTGCCTGACTCATGCCAAGCCTGAACCTTGACTCCCACACAACCTCGTGGGGTACACCCTCCCCACTTGCCTGTATCTGAGCACCAACTCCATCCTGCAGCCCAGCTCAGACTCTCCTGCCCCTCCCAGGAGATAGCCCCAGGTGGGAAGCACCATGTCCAATATCTCTAGAGCCTCCCCTGAGCACCCCAAGGCCTGGCTGGCTCCAGAGCCCCTGGAGCAGCTCTGTGGCCTTCCTCTGTGGCCTGGGAAGGGTTAACCTTGAGCTATTTCTCTCTGTCTCCCGGCTCATTGTGGGTGGGGGGCCAGAGTGAGGAATGCATCTGGGGCCACCTCTGCCTTCCAGCCTGGGAGCACACACACCTGCAGCCAGGGCCAGTGGATAGTTTACATATTTGAACCTGGAGCTGAGGTGTGGAGACATAAACAGGAAACTGGATCCCCCAGCCTGTGCCCCATTCTCAGGGGCTTTTACCTACTACAAAGCACTGGCTCCTCCTGGCCTTTCTTGTGCTGGCTCCTCTGCGTCCCTTTCAAAGACTAAGGGCCAGGGGGTGGGGCATTCAGCCTGACCTTGTGACATAGCTCAAAGCCACTTCCTGAGCTTGGCCCAAGGTCTGAGCCTCTAAGGTCTGCAGGTGGTGGCAACATGGATACAGGGTCCCAAAGCCCAGGTGGGCATATGGCTGCCCGTGGGTGCCTGAGGCCTCGGCAAGGCAACCCCTGACCCAGTAGGCAGCTACGTCCACCCTTTCTCACTGGGGCTGGCAGGCCTCTCAGGCCCTACACACACACACACACACACACACACACACACACACACGAAAGCCCTATCCTTTTGGGGGCAGCTAGAAGGTGGTGTGTAAGAGTAAGGCCTGAACTTGGATTCCTGGACCCTGGGGTCAGGTCTTTGGTACTGGTTCTGGGCTCTCACTGTCTTCTCAATGAAGGTCACACTCCTTGGCCGGACACTTAGGCCTTCTGGGTCTTTCTCCAGGTTCCTCATCCACTAGCTACTTTCCATTTCCTGTATATTTGAGACCTGAGTCCAAGCTGTATCCACTTCCTCTAAGACTACCTCCTCCTGGAAGCCTCCCCTGCTTCCACCTCTGGTGCCCCTGGCACTTGTTCTGGTCTTCATCACATCCCTGTCGAAGACCTGGTGTGAATATAGCCACCCCATCTTGCTCCATCTTGTGCCATTCAAGGCAGCTGCACCTGGTACACACAGTTCGATCCTCCATAAGAACTGAATCAAACTGAACCGAAGTGTGAATGCGGGGGGCCCATCTCAAACCTTTCCATCTCCCCTGTGCTTTGTAGACCCAGAAAATGGTCAAAGCCCCCTCTCCGTTTTGGAGCTTTGCACTATTCCTGGGTGCCCTCTGGTGGACCAATCTCACAGTCCTTCTCTGTCCTCTATCTTCTCAATCTGGAGGCCTCAGTTTCCCCACACAAGCAGTGGGAAAACTTTCAACCTCCTGGAGCTAGGAAGACAATGATATCTAGAAACACACGGGAGTCTGTTGGAGGCTTAGAAAGCCCATGTGACGCTACGTAACTAAGGCAGGATCTGCAGCCATCCCAGTGCCCAGGCCCTGCCCTGCCCACCCCTGTTCTGCTCACCCCACTCACAGGCCGGAGCTTTTGCTGCGGGCCAGGCATGCTCGAGACCCTGTGCACACATCATTGCTGTTATCTCAGTGGAAGCTTCGCACAACCAAGCCTCTTGTCTGTTCTAAATTCAGTGAGGTGTTCTAGAAGGTCCTGGGAGGGAGATCTGGGAAGGACAGGCTGAAAGGCGCCCTTGCTGAGGCCTGTCTTTGAGAGTGTGTGCACGTTCATGCGTGTGCGCCTGTGTGCACGCGCGGGTTTAGGATGGGGGTGCGGGGAACAGGCAACATGACAGGTGGCGTTGGCGTTCCTGGGCTCCAAGCGGCTTTGCCATCCCCATTCGTCCCTCCTGGGGGGTCCTGTGGGCAAACTCCAAGAAAGCAGCGGGCGCGGGGAGGCGGCAGATTTCTGACGGCAAAAATAGCTTGCTTCGGAGTTCAGTAGGGACCTGATTAAACCAGTAAATGAGAAAAACCCCAAACAAACATCTCCAAGCAAAGCAGGAGATGGATTGGAGACTGGAGGGGAGGAGGCCCCTGCTCTGGGGACAGTGAAAGTGCTGTGGACTCTGGAGGGACATGATGGTCCCTGGACATCGTCTCTTGCCTTGTATCAGCCCCAGAAGAGCCAGAGAAGAGGAACCAACAAAGTCAAGGTGAACCCAGATAAGCCATGTTCTATGTTAGGAGTTGATCAAGAGCACAGTTCTGAGTTTTAGGGACACGCTAGCTGCCAGGGAGGGAAAGGGGGCTGTTGTCCCCAGGCAGGAGATGGGACCAGAATCTGCATGTGTGAGGTGGGACAGATCTTGGTGGGGCACATTAGGGATGACGTCTTTGAGGAGGGCTATTTCTAGAACAGTCTGAACAGGTACCTAAGTGGGTTATCAACTCTTCCCCATTCTCAGTGAAGAGTTCAAATGCTTTCTCAGAGAATAAGCTGGAGGCCAGGGACTGACTTCTGGTGGGTCACAGCTGCCTGGCCAAGCTATTTCATCAAAACCACCATTTTCTTTCTTTTTAAAAAAATATTTATTTAGTTAGTTGTAGGTGGACACAATACCTCCATTTTATTTGTATGTGGTGCCTAGGATCGAACCCAGTGCCTCACACGTACTAGGTGAGCGCTCTACCACTTAGGCACAACCCCATCCCCCAAACCACCCTTTTCCTCAGGACTGGTGAGGGAGTAGAGAGAGAGTGGGGGTTCTGGGACCCCTGGGGGAACCCACATTCTTTCCCTATGCAGGATGTAATTCTTTCTTTCTTTCTCTCTCTCTCTCTCTCTCCCTGTTTTTTGTTTTCTTGTTTGTTTATTTTTTGGTACCAGGTATTGAACCCAAGGGAGCTTAACTACTGAGCCACATCCCCAGTGATTTTATTTTTTTATATTTATTTAGAGACAGAGTTTCTCTGGATTCTTAGGGCCTCACTAAATTGCTGAGGCTGGCTTTGAACTCATAATCTTCCTGCCTCTCTCCCAAGCTGCTGGGATTACAGGGCGTGCACCATCACACTCAGCTACCTCTTTTCTTGATGCACCAAGCTGTAAGGGTGGCAGGAAGGAGTCAAGGGAGGGTGTGGGAGGGGTGGCTGAGCTTGACCCTTGGGTTCCTCATCGCCAGCATGGCTGTGGCCTCTTAAGAGCCACCTGCTGAGGCCAGGGTGAGACATGGCTTGTGAAAGGTGCTGTGGACATGGAGAGAGCTTCACAGCATGCCTTCTAGTCCGGGGACCCTCTGGAGCTGAGGGAGGAGGGATTCAACTGAGAGGGAGGGGGCCTGGGGGTTGGCAGGGCTGACATGGGAGGCTCAGAGCAGGAAGCCCTGGGGGGCTCTCATGTCTTCTCCCAGCCAAGGTGTTCAGCAGAAGCTGTAAGAGCAGGGGGCGGGGTGTCCTCTGCTGAGGTGTCAGGGAAGGTCAAAGGCCAGGAGCTGACAAAAGACAAGCCAACTGACAGGAACAGTGCAAACAGGCCAAACAGGAAACAATCCTCCTGGCTGGTGAACCTGACTCCTTGTCCCCTCCAGGCTCCTGTAACAAGCAGCCTCAGCCCAGAGCCCTCCCCTTCTCTCTAGACTGGCCCCTGCAGTGGCTGGAAGAACAGCAGTAGAGTGAGGACCCAGGGGACCACGGGGCATATCCCAAGCAGGCCTAAGGCCCCTGCCCATTCACATCTTGGCACAGTTCAGGAAGCCAGACCTGGCCTTGGAGGATGGCTCAGAGGATACACCCATGTTGCAGGGCTCAGCACCGAACTTTAGGTCACATAACCACCACTGCTCTCCTGATTCTAGTAAAGGGAGCCCTGTCTTGTGTTTTCACTTCCAGAATCCTATGGGATAAGGCCAGGAAGAAACTTAGTTCCAACACCTTATCTTACAGCTGGGGGGACGGAGGTCTTTGAGGTTAAGACTCAGGCCATTTAGAAGGTGGAGGCTGACAGAGGCCAGCCAGCGGGGCAGAGGGCAGACCTGGAGGACACAGGTCAGCCCCTGCCCCAATACCACCTAGGGACAGGGCCAAGCCCCTGACTGCCCCCCAATCCCCATGCCTCACTCATACCCAGACAGGCCCCACTTCTTCTGTGGACACATTTCAACCTCACCAAATCAGCTAATTATTGACAGTTGGTGAAGAGGAGATTTCACTTTTTCCTCCTGTTAAACTGCTCCTAATTAGTTCCCTGTCACCACGCTGGCTCGCCCGCCCGCTGCCGCCCGTTCACAGTGCCTCATTAACCTTTCGCTCCTCTCCTGCCGCCTGCCAACAAGATGAAGACAAAAACAGATTGTGGAACAATGGCTCCGGCTTGTATGTGCAGCCCCGTCCCCCAGCCCCAGAGCTCCCGGGGGAGCCGTGAGGGAAGGAGAGGGGACCGGGGTGGGAGGAGAGCCCAAGAGGAATCAGGGAAGGGAGAAAGAGGCACAAAGAAAGATAGAGGCAGAAACAGGCAGGGACAGGCGAGGGGGCCTTGGCCAAGGTGCTGCTTCTCTCTCTCAGGAGACACGAGGTTCATTAAGGGGGATTGGACGCGCTCCCAGGTAGGGAACACCGCCTGTCAGGGTTGGAGGGACATTCACCATCAGCCGGTCCGGCCTCCTATGGCAGCCAAGCCTCTGGGCCCAGACTGACCCTGGAACTCTCCCTCCAGGGAACGAGGCACCAGTGTAAGTGGGATGGGGAGGCAGGATGGAGGTGACCGAGTTTGCCTGGAACTCAGAGTCGCAATCTCCAGAGAGGGCAGGGCCGACAAGGCCGCGTAAATCAGGCCCCACTGGACACAGGAGGCCCCTATTACCCACATACCCTAGCGCAGCCTTCTGCCTTCTTTTTATCATAGCTCCACTTCCTGTTGACATTTATGACTTACTGTATTTTGGGTTCCACCCCCAGAATGGAGGCTCCCTAAGACTAGGAACCATTATGTGACCATCCTAGTTACAGAAAGGGAAAGCAACCCAGCCTGTATGGGGGTCTATGGGGTAGAGCTTGGGTTAGCGTGCTGATAGGCCTGCTTGTGCCTGGGAATAGCCTGGCCAAGTGATTCTTGGCAATGTCCCATTGTGTGGCCTCATCCTCCAGGTCACAGGGCCCATCAGGGCAGACTCCATGCTCCCTGCATGGACAATAGGATCACAGCCCTGCAGGGAGGGAAGATCCCATCCTCCAGTTCTCACACTCAAGTTCTAAGGGGGTCTCTGGTCCCACCTGTCCCTCCTCTAGATTTCCCCACCCTTCCCACCCCTTTGTCAGCTCAGGGTCAGAAAACAAAGATGCACACTCCAGAAGGTTCCTGTGAAAATGGATACCACTTCCCCCACAAAGGAGGCCTAGGAGAAGACACTGGAATGTTCTTGCTGATAAATTAGTGGTGAGTAGTCTGGGGCACACACTTGGCCTCCTCTTTATGATGAGACTTGGCCTCCTCTTTTTATGATGGGGTATGGGCAGGCTGAGGAAGGATATGGAATCCTGCCTGGGTACAAAGACAGCTCCGTCATTACCAAAGTGCACCTTGGGCAAAGTCCTTAACCTTAAAGTGCCTCAGTTTTCTCATTTGCATACAAGGAATATAGGAGCCTACCTTGTAGAATTGCCACCATGACCAACCAGGCCCCTCTACTCACTGAACCCAGGGACTCCTTGGAGGCCACACCTTCCCTCTTTGGGCTATGGACATTCCCTCACCACTGCTGCTCTCTCACCAGCTCCCAACCTCCATCTCACAGAACACCCAGTGCTGATCTCCCAGAGTTGCCCATCCCTGAGCTCATTTTTCTGAACAAAGAGAGAAAATCGACTACCATTTTGCCTCCTGACTGCAGTGTCTATCTACACCACACAATGGCTAAGTCTCCTCTGCTCCTTCCAGGACCCTCAGTCAGAGCTCACTCTGCACAGAGCCCCCGCCTTCCATGTACTCAGCTTGCATGAATCTACTCCACCTGGGCTCTCTCCCCGCCTCTTGCTGCTCCTTCCCTTTCTCGATGACATTTCTTCCTTCACAGTGACCTCACCTTCCCCCAGGCTTTGATTTCCCCCTTGTACAGAAGGTTTCATATCTCCAGCCAAACCTCTCCCCAGAGCTATAGATGCACACATCTATCTGTCTGGGCAACATCCCTTGATAATCAATAATACTTTGAACTTGAAGAGCATTAGGAGGAGTTAATACAATAAGGCACGGAGTTTCCAGCATTTTGCCTGCTTTAGTAGCTGTTTGGTAAAAGTAGCTATCATTACTATTTGCAATTTGACCCTCAGTGCTATTTTAATAGGCAAAAATATTAATTCAAAAAGAGCAGACAAAACTCTCTCCCAGGAATTGAAGCAGGGATTGAAGTTCTTTCCTCAACCTCTGGGGCTGATGAGTTGGAAACCACACCAATCACCGCAGGTCGGCCATCCTAGGAACCAGTTCCTAAACTCGATTTCCAAGTCCCCTAATTAATTAATTAGTGTTTCAGTGATTACTTCTGTTGACAGCCTTGGTGGCTTTTGGCAAAGTTGGGTCAGCCCAAGCAAGTTCAGACTTATTATGGCAAATCCCACTGGCTTCTGGGACATGAGACATGATCCCTGCACGGTAGAAGAAGCACCTCGTTAGAATTAATTGGGAGGATGACTGGGGGAATGAGGTCCTCTCAGCCATTGGCTGATGGCCTTGGTGCCATAGATAGGTCACAGAAAGGCTTCAGAACACCCCATGATGCCCAGGACAGCTTGCATCCTGCTGGAGGCAATGCAACCCTCCCTCCCCAGGGGACAGAGACCTATTATACGGTGATGATATTTTTTCCCAATCTAGACACAGAGGCTTGGGTTGCCATAAGAGGACTTTGGTTAGACACACAGAGGAACTGACTTCTGTGCTTATTTGAGCAGGCACTGGGGGACAGTGGAGCCCAGGCTTTGCCTGGAGCCTCTGTGAGGCCAGAGCAACTGACCTTGGACCATCTCTCTGCACCAGAAGTGTGGACCTTCAGGGTTTCCTCTGACCTTGGGCTTCCCCTGTGGCTGCTCTGGGCCTCCATTTCCCAGTGGTAAATGGGGTGACCTTGAAATCCATATAGCTGGGATGGTCTCTGATCTGGTGCCAAGAGTTTTCCTGCCCTGGGCCCTCTCCATGCAGAGCTTCCAGAGCCCCTGATGCTCAGGGCACAATGGTGCTAGAGGCACACGGGGGACTCGGCCCTTGCCTAGAATCTCAGGTTCAGGCTGACTACAGAGATGTGCAGAGACTTTAGGCAGCCTGGGCTCAGACCCTCCAAGACATGGATGTCAGGGACCACTGCAAAGTACCCCCCTTCTGTCCTCAGACTTCTAGGCAACCTGGTGTTCTCGACTCCATTGGGACTTTCCAAGCTCAGCTTTCCTGCAGGTGGGAAGAGTGTCCCTGTCCCCACAACAAAGCTAAGCCCTTCAGGCCTGATGGAACTGGGGGCTCATTTCACACACCAGGATCCCACCTGGTGTGTCCTTGGTGGGTCCTATAAAACAAGAGCCCCACCCTTGCCATAGTATCCTCCCTAGACTCTGGGGCTGGGGTGGGGGCAGTAACTCCAGCTCTCACCCTTGGGGACCTTAAAGTTGGGTCTCTACCTCCTACTTCAAGGCCCTAGATCTCCAGTCCTCACCTTCCTGTCTCTTATTGTCACCTTCTCCAAATTCCCTCTGGGAACACTTACCCCTCCCACCACCCTTCTTGGGGCCCTCCGCAAATAGGGTCAACCCTGAAATCACAAACTCCAGCCACAGTCCCCGCTTCTCATGAGCTCGTTACTCCAAACACCAGGCTCACTCGGCCCCATTGGGCCTGCTCCTCCTGCTTGGCTTCCCACCCATCTTCCCTCCCAAAGGCATCTGCCCCCGACTCCTCTCCCACATGCGAACATGAGCAGGGGGCTCTCCCTCTGCCAAGATCTGCCCCTTGTCTCTGCTTGGGTCCCCTCCCCCCTTTTATGGGCCTTACTCCCCATCCTCCTCCTTTCCATGTCCTCAGCTTCCTCCGGGTGCTTCTGTTCTGCATTTACCCAGCCCCAGTCCTTCCCTTTATAAAAAGGGAAAAGTAAATAACAAAAGCTCTCAAGATCCTGCATCTGTCACAGCGATGTGCCTGTTTCTCTTTTTCCCTGGTGCCAAGCCTCACCTCTCATGATGGCCTTGGTGCCATAGGTAGGTCACCTGTGTTCCACTCCTTGGGGACAGGGTTTGTCTCCATTGCCTGAAGGACAATGGACACTCTGAACCCCATGGGGCTTGGACTGCTCACCTACTCCGGATCCCACGTGGCTGGCTCTGCCCCTCCCAGTACTGGTTTTACCCCAGTGGTCTCTACTTCTCTCCCTGCTGCCTAGGCCTTTCTCCTTGATTCCAGAACCACTTTCCACAGGGAACCTCCATTTGCATGTTCCACAGACTCTTCACACCCAGAGGTCATCCAACTCAATTCAGTGTCCTCCCTCCAGCCAGCCCCTCTTCATGTAGCACCTACACCTATCTGCCTTCTGCTTTTGAAACTAGAAAGCCGGGCACACGTCCTGCCGGATTCCTTTCCCTCCCACCACATGCAGTTCTTCATGAAGTCCTGATGAAGCAGCCCCACTCCTCTTGATGCCCCCTGCCAACAGCCCGGTCCAAGCTGCCATCATCTCACTGGATGCCCGCCACAGCCTCCTGATGGTTCCTTCTCCAGAGCTCCAACCCAGACTCATGACACAGGCATGGGGACCCTTCAAAATCAGGAGTCTGTGGTCCTGCTTTAAGGCTAGCCCTCAGGATGACATTGGCTTCTCTGCTTTGGCGTCCAAGTTCCCAGCACCACCTGGCCCCAGGCCGCTTACCTGGGCTCCCTCAGTTGGCTCCATGCTCTGCTCGTGCTGCAGACTGTGGTCAGCTCTTGAAGAGCGCTCGATCAGCTCTTTGATCCCATCTTGAACAGTCCCCATGTGCTGCCTCAACTTAGAATCTTCACATTGGCTGATCCCAGGCCATGTGTCCACCCACCCACTTCTCACCTGGCCAGCTCCAGCCCAGCCTCCAGATCCCAGGGAAATGCCACTTCCCTCCAGACTCCGAGCTGCTGTCTCCTCCTACATTCAGCCCGATTTCTCCCATCCTAACCTCCCTTGAACTTGAACATCATTGTGTTGACTGCTTGACCTTCAACTCCAGTGGTCAGAGCCTGGGCCATTTGCCCTTCTAACCACAGTCCCTTGCACAGTGTTAGGGTATCAGCATGGGATAGTATTTGTTAATAAATGACCCAACTGCGCCCCTCCCTTCCCTGCCCTGGAGGCCCCCACTGACCTCTGACATCTGTGGGAAGAGGCTGATGGCCAGTGGCAGGGCCAGCCCGAAGGCTGCCAGGCACACGAGGCTTTGCACAGGTAGAAGCAGCCGGGGGCGCGCCTGCAGGAGAGCCGTCCTGTGGGGGAGAGGGAAGGAGGAGCCCCATGAGGCCCAAAGACAGGGTGGGCTGGCCACTAGCCACCACTCTTCCTCAGAGACAGGGCAGCCTGGTTCTATATCAGCTTCTAACTAAATAGATGGAACAAAATTCTGTCTTTGGGGCCCTCTTCCGTTGTCACTCTATCCTGCCCACAGGCCAGGCCTGAAGGACATTCTGATTGAACCCTGACTACTCAAACAATAAGCAAGCATTTGTGGGGCGCCCACCCACCATGTGGCCAGTCCTGTGCCAAGAAGGTCACATGTGGGGGAGACAATAGAGAAGGCTATTGGCCCCCTGCCCCTGGGGAGACTGGCAGGAGTGGAAAATGGCCCTCAGAGGCTTAAGTAACAAACAAACCGGAGTAGGTGGCATCCAGGGGAGAAGATAGAGCATCTGCACGCATGGGCACACATACACATATAGCCTGGAAGGGGAGGTCCTGCTCTACTGAGCGGAAGCCATCTTGAGGACCACCTCATCACTTGGATCCAGAGAAGGCCACGGACTTGCCCAAACCCAAGGCCACCTCTGTATGAGGCCACAGGGCTGCTTCCTGCACTCCTGATCCCGGCAAGTGCTGTCACCCTGGGCTGCTCCTGGCTCCCAACTTCAGGACCCTTTGCCAATTTCATCCTCAGCTTATCACAACTGGCACCAGCTCCCTATGGCAGACTTTGGAGGTGGGATTTCTGAGCAGGAGATGGGCAAGAAAAGTCCCCTCCAAGGCCTGGGGTACTGCAGCTCCAGGACAGAATGGGCTCCCCAGGCAGAGTGGGGGCCATGCCAGTTGGCAAGTGCACCATCCCAAGTTTGTCAGAGCTTTCCCCCTTCAGAGGGGACCAATACACTTCACTTGGGGAGGCCCCAGGGATGCCAGCAGAGTGGACTATTAGCCAGAGGATGTTAGGTGGGCACTATATCTGACCTCCGTAGCTGTAGCTGCGTGGCCCTCCACACGGCCAGCTCTTGGTGTGAAGGGCTGCTTTGCCCCTCCTCCAGTGGAGCACACCTGGGTAGGTGAGAGGCCTCTGCTAAAGTTTGGGTCTTACGTTCCCCTAATGGCTCATGTGTTAAAGGCTTAGTCTCCAGCTTGGAACTAGAGGGAGGTAGAGGAACTTTAAGACTGGGGCCTAGTGGGAAGTCTTCCAGTCATTGGGGTGGTGATCTCAAAAGGGACAAGGGGAGCCTCACCCCTTCCTCTTTCTCTTTTTCAATTCCTGGCCACAAGGGAGTAGGTTTGCTCTGCGACGTACTTTTGCCATGACATGCTGTGTCCTCACAGGCCCAGAGCAACAGGGTCCACCAACCATGGACTGAAACCTCTAAAACCACGAGCCAAAGTAAACCCTTTCCCTTTATGAATTGATTATTACAGGTATTTGTTACAGTAATGGAAAGCTGACTACCAGGGACCCTCTGGGGCAGAGACCCAGTGTAGGGGGCTGTAAGACCCTCACCTTCTAGATCAAGAATTCCAAGGGCATCTGGCCCTGAACAAAATTGGGAGCAGCCGTTCTCAAACTTGACTGTGCGTTGGAATGTTCTGGTCAGCTGATTAAAAAAGCAAACGTCCAAGGGTTCCTTAATCCCATGGTCCTTATTCAGTTGGTATTAGACCTGACAGTTTGCATTTTAAACAACCCCACATGAATCTAAAATAGAGGATCGCCAGAACACACTTCTGAGAAACTCTGCCCCAGATATTTCTGCTTAGGTATTAATAAAGATTCAGTTATTTATCAATTCTATTCAAGTAAAAGGATCAGCCCAGCCTGGCCCTCAGTAAGCGTCATTATTGCTGTAGATATTGCCCATGTTATGTGTGGGAAGGAGGTGAGATCCTGCACCTGCTCAGACCCTAAGATCTTCAGCTTCAAGTTAAGCCTAAATTGAACTATGGAGAGGGGGATTTCCACAGGACCAAGAGGAGCAGAACTAAGGTGCCTGGGTCAAGTTCAGACCCCTGGGAGGCTAGCACCCCTTCTCTCCCTCGTGTCATGTGAAGTCCACACCTTCCCGGTAATTGGCCCAAGGACCCCTGGCTTCTCAGGAGACGTGGAGGGGCTGCAGCAAGGCTGACACCAGCCTTAGGTGACTTCCAGCTCAGATCAACTTCTGGAGTAGAACATGAGGTGGGCCGCAGGCCTTGCTGTCCAAACTAGCACACAGGATGTGGACAGTGGGACTGCCTCGTGCTCAGGTGGTGAGATGGGAGGGTATGAATTTTCTGGAGGCAAGCGCCTGAGGTTCACTGAGGGCATGGAGAGTGTGGCTGCCTCCCTGATAGGTGAAGGGGCAGGTCACCAGGTGAAGGGGCAGGTCACCAGGTGAAGGGGCAGATCACGGCTCAGTCCATGGGACTTCCTGAGGGAGGTGGTGGGAACAACACTACATAGATTCCCTTCCAGGTAGGCTGTGAGCTGGGCTCCTCTCTCATGGGGCAGCTGGCCTAAGTCTCTCTGGGCAGGGAGTCTGGGAAGCCCCAGGCCTGTTATCTCAATGCAGGAAGGAGGCAAGCCCAAGGCTACAGCCAAACCCAAGCCTGAGGAGTCCCAGCCCAGAGCAGGCAGAGTGAACACAGCAGGGCGGGGGAGGGGAGGAGAGGGAAATGGCAGGGAGGGATTGGAAAGGCAGCTGGGGGAGTTAAAATATGCAGATGGAGAGATGTGCGAATGCCTGGAGAAAGGAAAGACCCGGATCCCAGGGATGAAGGAAGATGGGGGAGCGGACTCAGGGACCCACTGTGGGTGTGGCCTGGGCACCCCCCACCCAGTTTAGACCCAGCCTGGTGCATTTTCCAGGTGCATCCCAGGGTCTGGGAGAAGTGAGCCCTGCTCTGCTTCTCCTGATCAGCACAGGAGCCTGCCTCTGAGATGGGGGGATTCCATCTGGGGGGCTCATCCCAGCTCTGGTTGGTGAAGGCTGCAGGGGAGGACACCTGCTTGCCTTCCTGCCTGCACCCCCTGGAGAGCAGCCTCTGGGCCAGGAGTGGAGGCTCCTCTGCCTCTGACTTGAGACTTTTCCTTTTCATCTCAAGAGTCAAGTACAGTGGAGCTTGCAGAGTTCCCACCTCTCTCTTACCCTAGCAAGAAGCCCAGGCTCCTTGGCTCTGAGTGCTCCTGCTACAGAGGATAAAGTGAGGCCAGAGGCAAGTCGGGTCCCAGTCCCGGCTTCCACACAACAGCTGGTCTCCCCCATTGCTGTGCATTCCTTCAGCACTTGGAGCGCAGTTTTAGTTTGCGCTCCATTAATTTGCAAGTAGGCTGCTTTGTAAGTGTTCTTTTGTCTTTTTTTCTCTGGCTGTCCGGACTCCCTCACCCATGCGGGGCTCCCTGAGGGTGGGGGCTGCCCCTCCCAGCAGCCTCCTCAGTAGAGGCCCTGAACCAGTCCCCTGCACCTAAAGACTATGGGGTGCATGGCAGGGCCCCACCCACCCCGCAAAGAGCCAAAAAGCATCGGATGGTGCAAAATGCAAAGTCCAAAGAGCAAAGTGATGAAGGGGTAGTGTCCTCATTTTCCAGCTGGGAAACTGAGGTCCAGGGAAGCTCTGTGACCACATTGAAATGGCAGAAAGTGGTGGAGCAGGAGGGGCCTAGATTTCATTTTCCTAATGGAAGTCTCAGCTCACCCTGCTACATCGCCCTGCCGCTCCTGCCATGAAGACCTGCAGTAGGTGTGAGATCAGTAAATTGTTGAGGGCACACACTGGGCCTTATTCTTCTTGATTTTACTGGGGCAATTTGGGCTGGACTCTCTTCTCCCTAGAGTTTCTCCCAGGAGCTCCAGGGAAGGACCAACCCCTGGCAAGTCTTCCAGAAGCACCCAACAGCTAACCTCTCACTGCCAGGTAGGCTTCTTTGGACCCTGAATTTAATCAGACCATGTGGCATCCCAGACACTAGGCAGATCCCAGGCTGGAGAGGTCCAGAACTAGAATAATCTCCATGCCACCTCCTGTGACTCCCAAAACCAAATTTAGGTTCCCAAACCCATGGAACACTAACCACTTTCTGCAAACTCAACACAGATGCAAACTGGGAAGGCATCACAGACCATGTTTCCTTCCCAAAAATTCCTGCCAAAGGAGAGGCCCCCCCCCATGGCTTTGGCCAAATCAGCTTTCTCTCTCCTCTGCTTTGGTCCTCAGGATACCTGTAGAATGTGCTGGAAAGGCAACATCCTGAGATAGGAAGGGCTACAGCCTGGGCTCCATTGCTTGTTCTGCCTACCACAGAACACCCTGTCATTTTAGCCCAGCCATCCCCTGGGCTGTGACATGAGCCACAGGCAGATGTGACTCCATCCTCCCTGAGCCTTGGGGGACCAGCTTGCCCTAAGTTTCCATTGTCCTTTGAAGCCTATCTGTGATTAACGAAGCTTCTTTGCTTAACTTGTCCAGCAAGTGTTCTGTCTCACCAGATGGTGCGAGCGATCGGCAACCAGCGCCAGGTGAAACCGCCTCAGAGTTCCGAGGCTCAGGATTCAGAGGCCTCCTAGACAGAAAGCCTACCAACCTCATTTGCCCCTGTCTCTGTGTGTATTTGCAGTCAATGGTATTTGGAGACAACCTCAGTTTATGATAGAGTCAGGGACACAAAAAAGATTGTTTTCCTGTTTATTTTTGTTGCTTGCTTTTTTTTTTTTTTTGGTACCAGAGATTGAACCCAGGGGCACTTTACCATTGAGCCACATCCCCAGCCCTTTTTAAATATTTTACTTAGAGGCAGGGTCTCACTGATTTGCTTAGGGCCTCACTAAGTTGCTGAGGCTGGCTTTAAACTTGCAATCCTCCTGCCTCAACCTGGAGCCCCTGGGATACAGGACTGTGCCATCACATCCAGCTCTGGCTGCCATTTTCTTGATCCCAACACTCAATATGCCCTTGTTCAGATATTCCCAGAGGCTCTGCTCTCTTCTAGAGCCAGAGAGAGATCATGTCCTCAGCTGGGCACCCAGGGCCCCAGTGAATGCACTTTGTTTCAGCAAGGCGGGACTCCTCAGTGTCTGCACAACAGCCCACCATCCTGCTCAGCCCTCCCTATCCTGCTCTCTCAGGCTCAGGCGCAGCTCTCCTTGGAGACTAGCCCACCTTGCTAATGGACCCACAGTGCCCCCTCCTCTCAAGGTCACCTTGGCTCAGTCTCATCTGCTGTTGACCTGTGTGGGTCTTGCCCATCTCCCTTGTAACAATACAGGCATCCAAGCCAGGTCCCAAATCTGTTCCTTCCCCATCTCCATGCAGGGCAGGAGACTCTGATAATGTGGTGTGACCTGAACACCAGAGAGGCAGCCAGTGTGGTAGAAATGGCCCAGGATCTTCAGCCATTCTCCTGACTGTCCTGGCCCTGCCTTTCCCTAGTATGCAAAGGGAAGCAGACCACATAACTTTCTTTGCCTTCCTTTTAAAATCTGTAAAATGGGAACATCATAATACCTCATTGCCCTGTTAGGAGGTGTCGATGAGAGCATTTATTCACTCACTCATTCAACAAATTCTTCCTGAACATCAACTTTGTGCTGGGAACTGTGCTAGATCAAATGCAGGGCAGTAAGCAAGGGGGTTTACTTGCCTTCAAGGAGACCACATTTTAGGGGAGCAGAAAGACAATAAACAACTAGATAAATAATCTCAGACATTGATAACTGCAATGAAGATAGGAAAGGCTTTAAGAGGACAGAGGGAGCGATAGAGGCTGATTTCTTAATGGGGTGGTCAGGGGGGCCTCTCGAAAGCCCACTGAGAGAGGGCTAGGATGTAGTAAGTGCTTAATAATTCTAGCTGATGTGGGCTGGGGGTGGAGGTCAGTGGTAGAACACTTGCCTAGCATGCATGAGGCTCTGAATTTGATTCCCAGCACCATAAAACAACAACAATAACAGTAATAATAGTAATAACTGCTAGTTGATATTATCATTAGAATTGTAAGAATAAGAAGGTCCCAAATCTGGGGAGAAGCCTTTGTCCCAGAACCCACATGGAGTGCCCTGTATCCTCTCCTTATCCTACACTGCCCCCATTCTCCATCACTGCCTTGGGGGACCCCATGTCAGTGCCCCCAGGAGGGAGGGAGTGATCATCTCCTCCTGGTTACCTCACAAGGTTACCTAGTTACCTTACAGGGCTCTGCCCCTCTAGCTTCCCTCCACCTAGAGCCCCCCACCCTTGCTATTCTCCAGGCAAGAGCCTCCCCTAACCTCAGGCCTGCCCAGGCCTTAGTAGGTAGGCCGTTCCTCCTGCCCCCTCTACTCAGTCTCTGCAGCAAGATTTCAATCAGTCTCTGTGATTCAGTTTCACACTCATTCATTAACAGAATCACTGTTATTGGTATTATGATGTTCCCTTATTTCTTGACAGTCATGACAAATATGTCCTTAGAACATCCTTCTGAGGGTGGGTGGGGCAGGGAGGTTATTATTACTTGTGTTTTCTCCAGTGGAGAAACCAAGGCTTGCCTCAGGACAGGTGTTTGCAAGGGCTGGCACTGGCCCCAGATCTAGTCTTCCTACCTGAATCCTCAGACTGCCTTCACAATAGCCTCGCACTCTTCACTCAGAAGGCCCTGTGTGCCTGCACACGCGCACACTCACAATCACGCACACAGACTTCTGCCCCCACCCCTGAACCGTCGGCTGGTCAGGGCAGGCCAGCCTTGTCCGTAGGCTGTGTCTCGCAGCCCCTAGCATGAGGCCTGCAGAAGACAAGTCCACGAATTCTCCCGGGATTCCAGCAGCACTGCCCGGGAGAGTCTGAAAATAGAGCAGGACCTTTTTCACCCCTGGAACAAACTGGGCAGGCTGCCAGTGGCTCCCTTGTCCCTTGCCCTAGACCCTCCCCTTCCCCCCTCCCCAGAGGCCCCCCAGTCCTGGCTGCCCAACTCACTTCTCCAGCATGGACATGACGATTGGGGGCAGCACCAGGATGGGCATGGGCAGGACCACTCGTGTCAGCGCCGTCTCAAGCAGGGCCTGAGGGTAAGATAGGCTGGGGTGAGAGGGGCATCTGGGGTGGGGGACAGCCACCTGGCAACAGACCCCACCCTGAGCCCTAGGTGTGTGTGCTGCTGCTAAGCACATCTGGCAGCGTGGAATTATTCATGGAATCGCTCACAAAGCCGTACTCCAGACAGCAGAAAAAGCCACCTCTGGCTTCTCACCATGCACATTTGGAAAGAGCAGATTCCTGTCACCTACCATATGTGGGGGCGGGGCAGTGACAGAAGCAGCCCCAGGAAGGGACTGGTGCTCAGGGAGGTGCCTTGGGTGTGAGGGGACAGCCTCCTCAGCCCAGGATGTGCAGTGGCCCAGGAGCAGTATATGGAGGACCCGAGATGCTCGCAAAGCAGGAGCAGGAAGGGGCATGCTGAGCCATGGCCGAGGGAGGACAGAGATTCTGGGTTTACTTATTTTTTTTTTTAATTTAATATTTGATATCTCTTAAAGACAAAGATGCAGAACATCTTGTGTCTCCTGGCTCTGGGTGAGTCTGTCTGTCTTTCTTTTTTTGGTACTGGGGATTGAACCCAGGTGTTTTACCACTCTGCTACACCTCCAGCTATTTTTATTTTTTCTTTTGAGACAGGGTGTTTTTAAGTTGCTGAGAGTCTCACTAATTTGCTGAGGCTGGCCTTAAACTTGCAATCCTCCCACCTCAGCCTCTGTAGTCGCTGGGATCATGGACATGCACCACCAGGTCTTGCTGGTTGAGTCTTTCTTAGACACAAGAGGTCAGTTTTGTAAGGATACATGCTTCTGTGGAGTGCCTGCAGGGTCTCCATTGGGGATCTGCCCTGAGCTTTGATTTTAGCATTCCTGTGAGGCCACAGACTGGGGCTAAGCTCAGTGGCAGTTCTGTGTTTGGATGGCCATTGGGGAAGTCTCTTTAACCCCAGGGACTCCCATCCTGAGAGGAGTTTCCAGGAAGGGCTCACAGTCCACAGATTCCTGGAGCAAGGAATGGACCAGGTTAGTCTGTAGAAAGCCCAGGGCTGTAGAAGAGCAGGGGTTTCCTTGCTTGTGGGCCCATGAGGGGGTATCACAGTTGCCCCCCTCACAGCGGCTGGGGGGAAAGGATAGAGTAGAGGTAGGAGCTGGGGCCAGGTAGGAAACAGGCTAAATCCCCTCCCTGATAGGCTCAGGGCTAAACGCTTCTCCTAAGAACTTGTGCTCTTCATGATCAGGGAGGCCAGCGAGAGGATGCTCCAGGCCCTGAATAAGGTGTTAGAAGGACAGAGGGCTGAGGACCAGGGCAACGGGCAGAGGACACATTGTTGGCGTGGCACCTCATCTGTGTCTCTCCCTAGCCCCAGATGGGCACTGACTTTCCTGGTGGCCACTGGGGAGAGGATGAGGACCGAGAGAGGGCTCTCCCCAGATGAAAGGCTTTTGGAGAAAGCTTCAGGAGCAGAGGTAAGACTTGGGTCCCACGTGGGAGCTACAGAGGGACAGTGGCAGGAGCAGGTGAAGGCTCAGCTACCTCATGGCTGACCACTGCTCATCCCCAGCACTGAGGACAGAGCCCAGGGCAGCAGGACGAGCCAGACCACCATTAAGAGGAAGGCTAAGGTGGGGAATGCACAGAATATGCCCATGGCGGAGGGTGCTGTTTCTTCAATCACAGCTCTGGAGTGGGCGGGGCTAGTGAAACTGAGGTGAGGGGACGGTCTTGTCACAAAACATTCTTCTCCAAATCACACCAGAGGCCTCTGCAAGCCTGGAATCCCAGAGCTCATGGTTTGGGGTCCCAGAAGTGTGCTGCAGAAGTGCCACTCTCCTCCTGCTTCCTGTTTGTACCCAAAAGAGAGTGAAGGCCCAGGCAGCAGAGCCCTGGGTTCTGGGCACAGGGAGAAAGCTCTGGGGGAGTCTCCTCTGCCCTCATCAATTAACACCTCATCTGAGGATCTGGGTCCTGAGGGACTGGGACAAGAACTGTGGACTTTTCACAGTGGCGATGGGAGGAGAGGTTGGAGAGAAGCAAAGGCGTGTCCAGGGGGACAGATGGCAGGTGGGAGTGGGTGGGGAGGAGACGTTAAGAGGGCAAAACCAATCCCCGCCCCCCAGGGTCCCTTGTGCTCCCAGGCTACCCACGTGTCTGGCTGCAATCTTGGAAGAGCCCACGAGGTTGCCGTCGGCGTCCAGGACATCGATGCCTTCCTCCAGTTCCCCGTACCGCATCAGGACCACATTGCAGATGTTGGCACTGGCTGGAGAGAGAGAGGTGCAGGGGATATGGCACTGCACCTGCGGGTGCCACCCCCTCCTCACTGTCAGGCCTCCACACCCCAGCCACAGGGTCCTGAATGAGTGCTAAGGCTGAGAAGGTCGGGGCAGGCCAGGTTCTATTGCCCCTTTGCCTATCAGCCTGGTGTGGGATTTGGGGACCTTGGGAACCTGGTGAGCAAAGATGGAAAATAATGGATGTTGGGGGGAAACCGTTCAGGACTTAGGGACAATGCTGCTTTCTTGTCCTCTGGGCCAGGCCCCATAGGCAGGTGCAGTGGACGCCCATCTGCAAGGGCTGTCTGGCCTCCAGACACATCCCCCTGGAGTCTGATGTTCCACCATCATGAACACTGCCCCGTGGGCTACCCCATCCATTCAAAATATCAGTCCCCACATTCAGTCCCTTGTGCCTCAGAGTGAATCAAATTCCCAGAGAGATTTGCATCCCTGACAGCAGGTGCCAAAGCCGGCAGGAACCTCAGTGCTCACCCAGCACCACCTCCTCATCATATGGATGGAAAACTGAGGCTGGGGTGGGGGGGAGGTTACTTATATGAGGTCACACAGCAAAGTGGAACAGAGCAGAAAGACTACAAGGCCTCAACCTTTGGGTACCCAGGGGACTAGGCAGCACAGTTCTTCCAACGTTTGAATTCCTTTGTTCGGCCATGCCCTTCCCTGTCTCAGCTGAGATTTGGAGACCTGCGCTGAGGGGAGCTTCCTGGCTCCTAAGTTCAGCACTAGATATGGCGTCTGTGGGCCCCACATCAGCGGGTGCCTACAGCAGGGTGCCTTTTCCTGCTCCCTTTCACTGGGATGCACAAGGCCAGGCCTGGACTCATCATAGTGGGGTGTAGATGCAGCCCTGCTTCAGGATGGAAATGGGGAGACTTGAGGGTGGTGGGCGGGTGGGAAGTGGGGGGTGACAAATGCAGAGCCCGCCTGCTTCACTCCTCCCCCCAAAGCGCCTTGCTGTGTTTAAAGTTTTAATTTTTGCTAATTAATGTCAATTAATTTTGTATAATGAGTGTTTAATTTTGGGGAGTGTGTGAGCCTGGGAGCGACTGCAGTTCTGGGCTGTGAACGCTGATTAGCATCCGCACCTGCTGCTCCCCCCACTCCAGTGGGGGGGCACCCGGGTTTGGGGAGCTGGAGAGCAGCGGGGCCCAGTGAGCTGGCGGAGTGGGAGGGAGCCCACAGATGCTCCTGGGGCCTGAGCCAACAGTTGGGGGCCCCCGAGGTCCAGGGTGCTCACAGCTGGGAGACAGAGCTCTGCAGATGAGGGGTGGGTGACTTGAGACCCTGGGGTCTCTTAGCCTCAGTCCCCTGTTTCAATCAAGTAGGGAGGTGGAAGAAACTGAGGCGAAGACCGAGAGGCTCTGCAGTCTTTGGGGAGGAAAAGCAGGAGAGCAGATTCAGCAGTACAATGTATTTAGAGCACATATGCCATCTTTGAGCATCTCTACTGTTGCCACACGACACTCGGCAATGCTAACATGGGCAGACCCTCTAAGGCTGGGACTCAGGCCTTGGGCCCCTCCTGTCCCCACAGCAGACATGCTCACCTGTTTTGGCTCTCAACCAGGGGTGATTTTAGGAGACATTTGGCCACATCTGGAGATGCTTTTTATTATCTCATAATCTGGAGTTGGGGTGGGGTTGGGGGTGGGGCTGCTGCTGGCATCTAGTGGGTTGAGATCAGGGATACTGCTACACCCCTGCAATGCACAGGACACCTTCACATGACAAAGGATTACCCAGCCCCAAGTCATGTTGACATGCAAAAATCCTTGTCTTAACCACAGCCAGAGACGGAATTAGGAAGGTGAATTGGAGGTAAAGGAGATTTGGGGCAGCAGGAAAGGACCTGGAGGAGGGGTTGGGAGCCTGGGTTGGGGGCTTTCTGGGCTTGGGCTTCAATTTGGCTCTCTCTGCTTATCTCCAAAAGTGAGCTCCTGCAGGCCCAGGACACCCAGGGCTCAGGGCTCAGAAAGGTACCCCCAGGGTGGCATAGGGAAGCTGGCATTGGGCCTCTGTGTTAGTAGGACGCCCTCTAGTGGCAGTATGAATGTTCTGCATCCCCAGGCCCCTGGGGCTGCCAGGCCCTCAGTTCCCAGGAGAGCCAAGAAAAACCAGTGGAAGGAAGAGTGGGGTTTTCTGCCCTGAAAGGCATCAATCCCTGCCCTTGGAGAATGCCTTCCATCACCAATGCCACTGCACCCACAATGTTCCAGGAAAGGCAAAGTTACAGGACCATGATCCAGGGAACATGCATCTCCTTAAGGTCAGGGTGGCCAGCTCTGTGAAAACTTGAGCAGCTGCCCCCACTTCCCCCAGTGGGCCTCCCTGAGTATAAAAGGAGAGGCAGCATATAGGGATCCCTGGGCACAGATTATGTTCACATGAAATGCCAGCCTCTGCACCTGTACCCATGCCGGTCAAGGAAGCCAGGGACAGGCGAAATGTCTCTAGTCCCCATTTTGTGAGTTTATGTCTGGGGGAGACAAAGCAGAAGGAGTGTAGACTTGGGGTGGTGATGGATCAGTCCCAGGCTCACTGTGGCATCTCACTGACTCTCTGAAATTCCCAAGTGTGGAGTGTAGGGCTCACAGGGCAGAGTAGGACTTAGTTTCAAATTAAAATCCACGTGAGACAAAAGAAGCAGCACTGAAGGAAACCAGCCTCCTTCCTTCCCCACAGACAGCCACTTTAAGGACACTATTGGGGACTAACAATGCCCACCAGCCTCATCTAAGCTGGATTGGGAAAAAAAGAAAACTCTAATGCACAAAATGGGGGAAGCTCTCAGGCCCCTTCTGGGAACAACTGCCTATGGGCTACTGCCTGTGTGGAGGGTGTACGTCCATCATCTCTCTGTTGATTGTGTACACAGGTGGTCCAACTAGTAGCTTGTATACATACAAGCTACTAGTTACTCCTGCCTTTGAGCAATGAGACCGTGACCTGTTTGTGATTTCATTTCCATGATTTAATCGAGAACTTTTAATTCTGCTGTACCTCTTCCTTTGAAATCTTCCCAGGTCCCTCTTAGTCTACTCCTGGGAAGTCCAGCTTCTAGACAGAGGCATTCAGAGCCCAAGCAAGGTGTGTGTGTGTGTGTGTGTGTGTGTGTGTGTGTGTGAGAGAGAGAGAGAGAGAGAATGCAACCATGGGTCTCCTTTCTGACATACCAGCAAGATGTACTATTGACAGTATCAGCAGGTTAATTAAGCAGTCTGTTAGTGATAATGTTAAGAAGACTGGCACATTTTCAACTCAGATTGACACCATTCAAGACTCAGGCGTAACTAATGTTGGAGCAGCAATGCTAGGAGATGTCATGGAACAAGAGAGGGAGAGATACAGAGACACACACACACACACACACACACACACACACACAGATTGCTTCATGCTGATAGCAAACTCAGTGTCAAGTCCTGAGCAAAATATGCTCTCAACTGCTGCAGATGTTCTCACATCCAACCCATTGCGATGCAAAATCATGCAGATTGTGAACAGTTAATGAAGCACCCAGTGTAACAGGGACAGCATGGGGGAAAGGGAGGAGCAGTAGACAAACATGAGCAAAAGTTCTCAGAAGGAAGGCTACAGGGGAGCTTGCCCCCCACCAGGTTAGAATAGACAACATATAGGTGAATGCCGTGAACTGGTCCCTCAACACATACACCTGTGTTGCAAACAGATTGGTAGGAGAGCCACCGCAGTATCCACTAACGGGGGGGGGGGGGGGGGGGGGGGAAGCTCATTCAAACACAGGTGGAGCAGTGCTCTACTGATTTGAGAAAAAATGAGATATCATAACTCCTCAATTCTAAGATGCATTTCCCCATATTTTAATGTTTTAAAAATCATGATGTGCCTTACTGTCAATGTTGGGACATTGGTGGGGGGGATCTTACCTGCTACCCCAAACCATTGCCTGTACCTGTAAGGACTTAGCTACTTGTAGAGGAATCTCTTCATTCAAGTGTCACCTCAGCCGACCACAGCAATCCATACAGAATTTGAACTTAAACTTAGATTCCTAATTGTTGCCTAAAACATCTTTTTAAAACTTACACTATAATGGTGCAAGGACATGAAAAGTTATTGTACATGCAGAAGATCGTCTGCCAGATACCAGGCAATGCAATTAAAGGCAGTAGAAATTGCCAAACCATAGATAGCTACCCTAAAGAAATGCTTGCCCATATGCACAAAGAGACATTTACAAGGATGTTAATTATAGCACTGTTTGTAAGAGCAAATAATTAGAAACAACCTAAATGTCCACCATTAGGGAACTCACATGGGAAGTTCTCCAAAACAAATTGTTATGTGAAAAAAAGCTACTGAGTGTGTGTGCATGATGATTTACTGTATGTAAAAACCCTGTAATTGCTATAGACACATCTATGTGTGCACAAATCCACAGGTAACACTTTGGAAGGCTCACAGCCACCCCAGGCTGCTGCCCTTGGAAAAGGCTCTCAATTTGAGACTCGGGGGTTATTGAGAGATTTCACTTTTTACACTAAATGTTTCCATATTATTTGATTTTTTTAAACAATGGAATGTAATAATTACCCTCGAAAGCCATCCATGGCAGACGAGATCTATTTTTAATCCATAGTATAAAGAAACTGGGGAAATATACATTGATACTTATATTTATTTTACATGATAAACAAAGGGCCACTAAATTTAAGACATGACTGACACCCAGCAGCTGTTCTACCTCCAAAAGATTAGTCCAAATAGGAATACTCCTCCCCTTGAGGGTGATTGGCCAGGAAGGGTCACGTGACCAAAACCCAGCCAATGAGAAGCGCCTCCTGGGACTGGGAAGTCTCCTCCCATCTGAGAAGGGGTACCCAGCAGACACGGTGTCGAGTCCTCTGACTGCTGGGTCTCCAGGTGATGCTTGGAATTGCTGCTGCCTTCTTAGGTCTATGAGAGGAGCTAACTGGAAGAAGAAGCCCATGAGCACTGGCGGAGCCGAGCCAGAAGAAAGATGGGGCCGGCCTGGGTGCCTCCCCCAAGACTTGCCCTTTGTAAAGTAATAAATTCCTTTGTTACTTAAGCTAGTTAGAGTGGAGGGTTTGGGCTTCAGCCAAAAACATCAACACGATAAAGAAAGAACTTTAGAAAATTAAGAAAAAGGTGCAGTGATCAAAAATCACAGTAAACTACTTATAAATATGAGTACAAAAAACCAATAGCCATAAGTCAATCTGACCAATAGCCAAAGACCGATAATTAATCTAAGAAAAAGCAAATTTGCAAGAGTTCTTATGTTTCAGAGATTGATCCTCCTTGGTTAAATAGTTTATAAGCTATTCGTGGCCTATGGTTTGTTTTTCCCACTTTGTTTTTGTGAATTTTGTTGTTGTTGTTTCCCATTCTGGGGATTAAACTCAAGTTCCTTCTACCACCGAGGTGCATCCCTAATCCTTGTTGTTTTATTTTTGAGATAGGGTCTTGCTACATTTCCAAGGCTGGCCTAGAAATTGTAATCCTCCTGTCTCAGCTTCCCTAGTTGCTGGGATTACAGGTGTGAGCCACACTTGCCACTTCTTTGATAGTGTCTTCTGTCACATAGTTTAATAAGTAGTGAAATAAATAATTCTTTTCCTTCTATATGCTTTTTGTGTTATTAAGAAATTTTAGAGCTGGGCACAGTGGCACATGCCTGTAATCCCAGAGACTTGGGTGGCTGAGACACAAGGATCACAAGTTCAAAACCAGACTCAGTAATTTAGTGAGGTCCTGAGCAACTTAGCGAAACCCTGTCTCAAATAAAACAAAACAAAAACAGGTAAGAACGTGGCTTGGTGGTTAAGTACCCCTGGGTTTAATTCCTGGTACCACAAGAAAAAAAAAGAGAGAGAGAGAGAGAAATAAATAAATAAATTCTACTCAGATGTTCATCCATATTTTCTTCAAAAAATTTAAAAATTCTACTTTTCACATTTAGGTCTTTATCTGGAATTCATTTTTGAATCTGATATGAAATAGAGATCTCTTTCTTGCTTTCTTCTTTTTGGAAACCCAAATGCCCAATAAGTTAAGAAAAGATTCAAACCATACTGGGAATTGGAAAAACACAAATTAAATTGAGAAATAAGCCAGGCATGGTGATGCATGCCTATAATCCCAGCAACTCAGGAGGCTGAGGCAGGAGGATCAAAAGTTAAAGGCCAGTATGGGTCTTTAGTGAGATCCTGTTTCAAAATAAAAAATAAAGTGGTCTGGAGAATGTAGCTCAGAGGTGGAGCACCCCTGGATTTAATTCCCAGTGTTGCAAAAAATAAAATAAAATAAATAGACAACAAAACAAACCCTTTCAGATAGACAAAAAATTTAAAAGATTGATAATATCAAATGTTGAAAAGGACATAAGAAACATAAGATCATATCCTGCAGGTTCAGTAAAAGCCAGTGTGCCCATTTGGCAATCTCCAGGAAAATTAAAGGGCACACCCTCCAACACTCATTCCACTTTTAGGTGCATAACCCTGGATTCACAACACTGGTCACATGATGTCGGGCCCAGATGGGTTTCTTTTTTTTCTTAAGCCTCCTAGGTGGACATGATACAGATGAAGGTTTGATAATCCCTATCCAGGAAAAAACCATTCACATGCACATGGACACATGTACAAGGTTGTTTGAGCAGGACTGTGTGTAACAACCTAAACATCTTGATGCATCAACTGTGGATAGTCCTGTAGAACAGGAGAACATCTGTAGCAGCTGAAATGGACACATACATGTTAACATGGATAAAATCTCAAAACCACAATGGAAAGCAAGTTTCAAAAGGACATATACTGTATCATATAGTGAATACAAATGTTTAAAAATATAAAAACAAGCCAGGTGTGGTGACATACTCCTGTAATCTCAGTTATTTGGGAAGCTGAGGCAGGAGGATTTTGAGTTCAAGGCCAGTTTGGGCATTTTAGTGAGACCTTGTTTCAAAATACAAATGTAAAAAGAACTAGGGATACAGCTCAGTGGTAGAGTGCTTGCCTAGCAGGCGTGAGGCCCTGGGTTCCATCCCCAGCACTGAAAACAAAAACAAAACAAACAATGACAAAATACCGTTGATGGTTTGAGACACATGCACATAGGATAAAAACCTAGCTGTGCACAGTGGTGCACACATGTAATCCCAGTGCCTTGGGAGGCTGAGGCAGGAGGATTGCGAGTTCAAAGCCAACCTCAGTAAAAGTGAGGTGCTAAGCAACTCAGTGAGACCCTGTCTCTAAATAAAACACAAAACGGCTGGGGATATGGCTCAGTGGTCGAGTGCCCCTGAATTCAATCCCTGGCACCCCAAAAATAAAAAATAAAAACCTAAATGGGAAGGATACACAGGCTGTAGGCCAACGGCCATCCTTGGGGAGAAGAGACCCAAATTAAGAAGGCAGAGAGTACAGAGTGTTTTGAGCACACTTATCATTTTGTTTTTCTATTTCCTCATTTTTTCTTGTGTTTGAAATATTTTATAATTTTCAAAAATTGCCATGGAAAGAACTACCTCTGTGTTTAAAAAGGATAAATTGGAATTTTAAGACTTCCATGGAAAGACATCCAAAATTTATTGTGAGAGCATAAAGCAATTTACTGTGTTCATATTTGATCCCATTTATGTTCATTTGTATTTATTTAGGTATAATAAATAAGCACTGACTTATATACTTTGAGATGTTTACTTGAATTTGGAGGGAGATACATTAAACTCATCTCTGGATGACTATTTAACTTTAGAAAAAAAAATCATATTATCAGAAAAAAAAAAATGGAGCCATTTTTATTAAGCAAAGTACCACAGTAGTACACAGAATTCTTGAGTTCCCATTTTGAGGTCCAAACTGACTTCTAGCAGATTCCACTTCCTCATCTGGAAGGATGGTCTGGCATTGCTGGGCTCCCTCCCCTTCCCCTTCTCTTTCTCTTCCCTTCCTCCCTCTTTTCCTGCCTCCCTCCCTTCCTCTATTTTGCAGGTAGCCGTGCACATAGTAAACAATTCGAATTGTGTAAAAGTGTGAATATTTGCTATAAGTCTTTCCCAACCCTGATTCTTAGGGTTCTCCTAAGAACCTTCACCCGCCTTCTCCAGGTTCTCCTGTCCTCCAGAGATGACCTATGCATTTACAAGTGCACACGTACGCACATCACCCCCCCCCCCTACACACACACACACTCTCTCATGCAAATCACAGCAAGATACACCCCTCCGATTTAAAGGAGTGATGATTACCCAATGAAGATGTATACCCTAATATTTGCTTCATTTCACAATATTCCGTTACTCCATCTGAGCGGCAGTGCTAAATGGCACAGATTTTCTTTTAAATAGCTTGAGAATCTGGGGAGAGTTTCACAACCCATATTGAAGTGTCACCAACTCAGGACTGGGAATTTCTGGACTGAAAAATCAGCCTGCAAATCTAGGAGTAGGCTGATTCTGAAGTTTGGAATCTCTTAATGTAAGATCCTGCTAGCACATTCATCTCCTGAAAAGCTCCTTCTTGTCGCAGCTGCTCCCTCCTTTGAGACTGTGCACTGGTTCCCTTTAGCCATAAGATAAAGCTCAAACCCTAAACCTGTACTCCAGGCCCCAACATGCCCCACCCTTTCCTGGCAGTCTCCTGCTCCCAACTATAATCACCACCCTTCCCCTGGTCTTGAGCTGCCTCATCTTCTCTGCCTCTGGGTTTCTCTGCCTTCTGGATTTTAGGAATTACAAAATCTCTGAATTGGAAGGCCATTTGTTCTATAAATATTTATTGAGCACCTACTATATGCCAGGTCCTGGGCAAGCTGCCCAGAAACTGGTGATTCGGCCACATGTGAATGCCCCTCACATTTTTTTTTTGAGCCAGTCTGCTAATCAGATATTTCCCTAAATCCCAGGGGTCAGAGACTCATTCCAATAACAGACTATCACATTTTCAGAAGGTTCTATCTCTCTTGCTGGGCTCCTACTTGTCAGAGATACTTGGATACAGACTCCTCCTTTCTGGACATTCTCCCTGCCCCCAATACTGGGAATTGAACCAGAGGGTTGTAGAGGTGAGTGGGCTCTACCACTGAGCTACATCCCCAACCCTTTTTATTTTTTGATTTGGAGACAGGGTCTCCCTAAGTTATCCAACCTGGCCTTGAACTTGCCATCCTCCTGACTCAGCCTCCAGAGTCACTGGGATTACAGGTATGTGCTATGGTACGCAGCCTGGTTCTGCACATTTTACCTCTGGTAATGTAGCTGAAACCTGAGTGAGCCTCACCAGAGCCAGAAGGGAGGCATTCTGAGCATATAGTCCATGAAATTCCCAGGGGCCCCAACTCTTCATCTTAAGTCCTTCAGCCAAGTCGGGTGTTGGTGCCCTAACATTTGTGCAGCTACACTGTTTTGAACGGCATACCTCACGCCAAACCTGTGAGAGCCCATCAGCCCCCTTCTACAGACCTTTCTAGATATGTACTCTCACTCATGAATTCACAGCCCTACCAGGCTGGGGGTCCCTGTCCCTGAATGTGAGCCACAAACCTCCCCTGTCCAAGAGAATCACAACATGATGGATAGGGACAGCACTGAAGATAGCGCCCCAGGCCACACTACTAGAGACTTCCTCGTGGCTGATTGGGACTCCCTGCTAATGTCCTCTTGGGGGCTGATACACACTGGGGCCCCTGATGGTTGTGAGATTGTCCCCTGTTACGGCAGCCAGCCCAGCCCACCCTCCTTCCAGGAAGCTCTGACAAGAGCACCCTTCAGTGGCTCCTCAACAGCCACGTCACCATGTCCGCACATCCCTTTGATGTCTAAGGATCTTTCTCTGTCTCAAAAATAATCTAACCTAAATGCTTTAGTTCATGTTAGGAAGCATTGGAAGCTGATTTAGAAATAATATCTAATAAGCCAGGCACGGTGGCACACATGTGCAATTCCAGAGGTTCCGGAGGCTGAGGGCAGGAGGTTTGCAAGTTCAAAGCCAGCCTCAGCAATTTAGCAAGGCGCTAAGCAACTCAGCGAGACCCTGTCTCTAAATAAAGTACAAAATAGGGCTGGGGATGTGGCTCAGTGGTTGAGTGCCCCTGAGTTCAATCCCTGGCACCCACCAACCCCCCACCCCAAAAGAAAAGAAATAATATCTAACAGGCTTTATCCTCTATGAAACTTTATAGTATTTATCACTAGAACATTTGCTTTTTGCAGCATTTCAAGATTTTGACAACCCCTGCTCCTAAACAAGTTCCCCTATGGCAGGTATGTGTCCTCTCTGGTTCTTGCCATGCTGGTTGGGACAGGGGGAGGGGAACGGAGCTGGAGGAGGACTAACAGTTATTGGGTGCTCATGATGTGCTGGGAGCTGGATAGGATTAACTCCCATGAAAACTTTGCTTAAAGATACTAGTATCCCCCCACCCCTCTTTTTTTTGAACCCAGGGGCGCTTTACCCCTGAGCTCTCTAGCCCTTTTTACTTTTTATTTTGAAACAGGGTCTCACTTAGGGCCCATGCTTTAACTTGCTGAAGCTGGCCTTGAAGTTGTGATCCTCCTGCCTCAGCCTCCTGAGTTGGTGGGATTACAGGCATGTGCCACCACACCTACTAGAAGCTCCATATCATGGATGGGGCAAGCATGGTCCGGAAAGGTCAGATACACACTGGGTGAACTGTTAAATCTTGGGTTCACTGATCATTCTCTCTAGTTCTGCTTGACTGAAAGAGTGGATGTAGGTGAAGGTGCAAACTCACACGCATGCGCACGCGTGCATGCACAATACACACACACACACACACACACACACACACAACCAGAATACTCAAAAACAATTTTAAAAAATGAAAAAGAAAATCCAGAATAAGTATCCAGGGAGATAGAGTCTAGTTACCAGTGTCATCAGGGTGAAGTTCCACTGCGAGTGCCCAATCTCAATCCTTTTGTGGTAAAGCACTTGTTTGATCATTGAATAAACCTGCATTGAGCACTGACTGTGTGCTGGGTTCCAAGGGGCCTGGGGGGTGGTGATCCATGAGATCTTGTCCTTGCCTTGGGTTACCCAGCCTGATGAGAGAGGCGAACTTGGACATGTGAGAGGCAGTCCTGGAGAGATGGAGGCAACCTAACCCCGAATGAAACTACCAGGGAGGGCTTCCTGGAGGAGGTGGTGTCTGAGCCAAATCACAAATACCTGGCAGCCAAGGCTAGTGCTGAAGAGTGGTGAAGAGTGGCCTTCTAGGCCAGCAGGGTCAGGGGCAAAGGACTAGGGCCCACAAGAGGCAGGAGGGGAGGGTCACAAGAGTTGCCACAGCTGCTGGGGAGCAGGCAAGGGCAAGAACAGAGCAAGTCAGAGAAGGGACTGTGGCTTCCAGAGGAGCCTCAAGGGCCAGAGATGCCATAGGAAGCACCACTGACCTCAATGAAGGGCGCACATGTCACAGCATTTAGGACACATCTGCCAGGGGTGCTTCCTGCTGTCTCCTACTCACAGGGGCCAAGGGACAGTGGAGCTGCAGGCTGGGAGCTGTGCTTTGACCTGTCTGGACCCCGGGGCTCAGGCAGCACTGCGTAGCCACCTCCTAGAGGAGACCAGCAGGTGGCCTGAGCACAGGGAGGGGCAGTGGAGCAGGGGAAATCAAGGACATAAAGACCTATGTGGCCTGGGGGCCAAAGGGGGCAGGGAGCAGGCACAGGACAGGGACCCGGTGTCCTGTGCCCTGTGTGAACAAACAGATCTCCAGGACTCCCAGATGCCTGAGCGTCTCCCTGCTCACTGAGGAGCAGAGATTTTTTTTTTTTCATGGCAATGAAATATGTTTGACATTTAACAAAATATGGCGATGACGCCAGAAGAGGTCATTTCTCATTGGTTCCTATGAGAAGGTTATTCTATAGACGGGGATCAGCAGGTTGATGCTGAGGCTCAGGCCTCCTGCAATGGGAGTCCACGGTCCAGATGGGGTCTTCATTAGCCCATGGCATTTACTGGTGTCCCCTTCTCCACGTCACCCCAGGCCGCCTACCTGTGTCACATGGAGAAGGGCTTCCCGCCTATATCCACATCCACAGAGCCTGAGGTGTGAGCTTTAGAGATGTGCTCCCCAAGGTGACCCCTGGGGTCTCCCACTCTCTAAAGCCCCACTCTGCCCATTCCTGACAAGCGTGTCTATTCCTCTGGCCACTGACCCTCTCATGGGATCTGCACAGGGCCCTCCCTCCTGCTAGGAACACCTCCCTACTATCCCTCCCCAAGTCCTCACTGAAAGGCTGTGTTTGTGGGGCCTGCCTCCCCTAGAATGGAGCCTGCTCCTGGGCCTGGGGGTGTGTATTTTTCCGAGGTCTCCTCTATCGACCTTTAATTACACTGTTTGCCCGGCTTCCCAAACCATTAACTCCACCTCACAGCAACCACACGTCAATTAATGGAGGGCCTGCTCCCAGCCTAAGCTCCTGAACACAATTAAGCGTGACAGTCCACAAATAAGAAAGAACTGGAGAATTAATTAAGGTCTAAACAAATTAATTACCAGTCCCCAATCGATTTCGATGCCAACACACATGCTCCTGGGCTCACCGTCTTTCCTAACATCTCCATGTATAAATAGAAACCAAGATTTCCCACATGACTGCCGTTCTAGACCAGGGCCACAGCGTGGCTCTGAAACCACCTTGAGGGAGGGAGGTGGCTGCAGCGAGCATCCCAGGCTTCCCACATAGTTAGCACGAATACGTGCATCAGCCACACGTGGGGGGACACACGTGCACAGGCACACACAGCCCCAGTTGAAAAATTGGGTGACCTGGAGGTGGAATGCTCCCAGCAGGACACTGAGTAGCCCTGGCCACTTCTGGACACATCCCTGTTTCTCCATGACAGAGGCACAGGGTTATCCACACGGGCTTGAAGTAGCCCTGGGTAGGCCTGGGGTTTGGTCAATTTAGAATATAACTTTCAGTGAGTCAGGATTTACTTATGCTTCTGTAAAATGAGGATGGCTTTAAGGTCCTCCCAGCACAAAATGAAGAACACCGCTGGAGAGGCGAGGAGAGGTGTGCAGTTCCTGGGAGTGTTGGGCTCTGCAAACCCAGAGGAGGCTTCTGGTGACCGTCGGGGAGATCCCAGTGGCAAGGGACTCCATGGGTAAGAGGAAGGATGGGGAGCAATGGAATCAGGTGCAGGGACCTCGTGTCCTGTGCCCAGGTGTCTCAGGCCTCTCTCTCAATATCATGGAGCAGAGAAAAGATATCTCCCCTCACCTCCCAGGCTTCCGGCTGGGGAGGAGCCTGGAGGAGCAGGACAGAGCAGGGGGAAGAAGCAATTGATTCCTGGGAGCCTCCTTGTTCTCAGCCTGCCCAGGAGAGTGGGAGTGGGGTGCGGCTTCTGAGCTTGGGCACACTGCTCTTCAGGACCCCCCATTACCCTACACACGCAGGCACACCACCCCCAACACAAGGCTTCATTTGATCACTTCCACCCACTTCTCCCAACTTCCAATGTGCACCCACAGCTCATTGAGTGTGGTCCCCTATGGTGCCAGTGGCCCAAAGGGCCCAAAGGATACTTTACGAGGTGAAGCACATCCTGAGCAAGCTTGTAAGCAGCCTTCCTGTGGTTCAGCCTGCTCCAGCCTCACTTGTCTTAGAAAGTAGGGCCAATCAAGCCCTACCAGCCTGCAGTGTGGCTCAGAGATGCTTTGTTCTGGGCAGGGGCACCCGGGGAAAGGTGGAGAAGGCCAGGTGCAGAGACTGGATGTTGGATTAAGAGGACCAGGGGGTTTTTCAGCCCTTGGTGGGTGAGGGTGCGGCACTCCACTGCATTTCCCATAGCATGGTGTCAGCCCTGACTGGGGGAGTTGACCAGTGCCTGTTTGCAGATGGGCCTGGGCTGCAGAAGGGCCTGCTTCTCCGGGCAAGCTAGGACTAGCAAGGTTGCAAGCCATGCTGCAGATGACTTGTGCAACTGCCTAGGAGCTTGGGGGATCTCAAGACACCTAACCATGGCTGGATTTGTGTGAGGGAGCCGAAGACTCCTTCCCCATGAGAAGCTGGGAGGGGAGTCAGACTGCGCCAGAGGCTCAGACTGAAAGAAGGGCCTCTCCTCTTTAAGGAGTCCCAGAGAGGTCAAAACCATCTCAAGGTTACCCAGCAAGATGGCAGCAGAGAGGTCTGGAAAGGGCCCCTGGCAAAGTTATCTGAAGCTTGGCTCAAGGACAGATTACATCTGTGTGGAGTCTTAGATCCAGTCCAGGGCAGCTGGGAGCTGCTGGTTCTCAGGCTGCTTCTGATCCTTCAACCCCAATGGCCACAAGCACCAGTTGGGCAGCCACGTTTATTCAATTAGGTCCAGTAACAAAGTCAGACCTAAAGAGGTATTCCATTAATGGCCCATGACAGAAATAGCTGAGTTCATTAAAAGTGTGGAGTTGCCATAGCAATTATCTGCGTCTGCAGAGGCTCAGCCGGGTGGTTCTGGGAGTTCATTAGCCTCTGGGCCATGGAGGAGGTGGGGCTGCCCAGGAACAATCTCCCACCTTCTCACGGGGGCTTCACAGGTGCCCCCAAACACTTTACTATCAATGAAATCTGGTCTGTGGCCTTATTTGCTTCTCCCAGAGCTCTGGGCTATAGGAGTGGGTAAACAGAAGGGGAAGCAGACCCCTCAGGTGAAGATCAGGGTCAAGGCCACAAGCTTGGGCCCTTCAGACCAAACCTCAGTACCAGGGAGGTCATGAGACCTCAGGCCATGTGCCACATTTGTCCTTGGGCACCAGATGTGGGGAGGGGGACTCTGATAGTGTTTGGGCACTTGCTTAAATGTCTCCTTTGACAACTAGTCATGCCCTGCTTTTGTCCTGCTCTAGATGTTTATTTCACTTTGAAAAATGTTCCACTTTTGGGGACTTAACAAAGTCAGACCTAAAGAGGCATTCTTTCCCCAAATAAAGTTCAGGTTTCCTAAGAGCCAGGCCAGGATTTGTGGCATTTCCAGGGTTTGGCAAAAGCTTCCAACCTTCTTTTGTGCCAGGAACCTCTCTGACAGTAACATTAGGCCTACATACCCCTCTCAGGGTCATTTTTCCTGCCTGGTATGGTGGCACATGCCTGTAATCCCAACAACTCAGGAGGTCAAGCAGGAAGATCACAAGTTCAAGGCCAGCCTGAGCCAAATAGGAAGACCCTGACTCAAAATAAAAATAAAAAGCAGGGCTGGAATGTAGCTTAATGCTAAAGCACCTCTGAGTTCAATCTCCAGTGCCCCCAAAAAGTAAAAGGTGGAAAAGGAGGTAGAGGAAGAGAAGGAGGAGAGGGGGAAGAGGAAGAAGACAACTGTTTGTAAATGCATAAAACAAAATTCAAAGGATTACAAAGGGATTGTATTAAAACAAGTTATTAAAAATCTTTAAATTGTGATTTGGTATTAGATGTGTTCTTTAATGAATTGAAAATAAGATCTAGCAATGTATATATTAAATACAAATATTCTGAATTACTGTAGTGCATAAACAATGTTTTAAGATCTCCAAGTGACAACTGTGTCCCATAAGTATCTGTGATTTCCACTGGTGACAAAGCCACTGGTCCTGCTCCTTACTGTGGTTTGCTGGGTGCATTCATGATGGAAGAAAATGCTACATTTCTGTTAATGGTCAGGGTAAGTATTTTACAAGTTCACAGGATCCACTGTATCATGTCTACTGAGCATTGGGGGCCTGGGGACCCCAGGTTAAGAATTCCCATAAGATCCATGCTTACTGATGTAGCAGTACACATCTGTAATCCTGGTTACTCGGGAGACAAGACAGCAGGATCTCAAGTTCAAGGCCAGCCTCAGCAGCTCAGCAAGACCCTCTCAAACCGTTATCATTATTATTGTTTAATATATTTCTTCAATTGAAAAATATATGCTGAGAAAGAAAAAAAACTATTGAAAAATTTTTTTATTATTATTATTATTGTACTGGGGATTGACCCCAGGGCCTTGAGCATACTAGGCAAGCAATCTACCACAGAGCTATACCCCCCAGACCTCCAAGAAAACAAAAGAGTGCTCAGTGGTCAAGTGCTTGCATAGCATGCTTGAGGCCCTGGGTTCAATTCCTACTATTGCAAAAGAAAAAAGAAAGAAAGAAAAAAATAAAAATAAAAAAGAATTCCTGTGCAATATGTAGAATTTCAGCATGGAGCTGGGCAGGGAAGCCCTGTCATCCTTTCTTCTATCTGCACACATTTCACTCCAGTTCCCCCAGCAGAACCCCTGCAGGCATCAGGAGAGGTGTGGAAGGGCTGTAGGTCCTGCTGGCTGGGAGCCCCATGGTCCCACCCACCCAAGGGCAGCACTCCCCAGATCCATGCACTATGCAGCTCTTACCTACAGCAGGGAATGGTACAAATCTCTGCACAAGAAGGCGGGTGGCTGGGGTGAACTTGTTGGCTTTCTGAACCAGGACATTAAGGCCCACCTTGGAAAGAATAAAAAACAAAAAACAGAAAAAGTTGCAATGGCTTATGGGAAGAAAGGGCAGAACTGGAGGAAAAGCAGCTCTCCCTCGACCTGTGTGAGATAGTGCAGCCCCTCCAGTCCCCAGCACCCACATTCAGCCCTACGCGTCCAGTGCATGTCCATCAGATGCTACTTGAGTCTTCTGGTCTTTGACCTTTGCCAGGACTGGTTCCCATGCCTGAGATGTCCCCCAATACCCACTGCCACCAACTCAGACCATGCCTGTACTCTTGGTCCCACCTCTGAATTCTACCACCAGTGTCATTCACTAGCAGTAGAACTTTAGGCAGATAAGTTAAACTTTCTCTGCCTCAATTTCCTTGTGGTTAAAAGGAATAGAAATTTATACAACATCCCAGGGCTGTTATAAGGGTTTAAAGTATCAAGCATGAACTTGGTACATGAGATGCCTTAATAAATGCAGTTGTATAATAATGATATCACCTCTCCCAGGCAGCCCAAGTCTCCCTGCCCACATCACCAGTACCTCCCTCCTTGGGAATGTCTACCTCTCCTGGGTCTGATTCCCTAGCCTGGGGGTGAGAAACCACACCTTTTCCCTCTTTGTGTGCACAGGGTTTAGGGTTGTACCTGGTGGCACCCAGTTCACGTTCAGTAAGCTGATGATTAAGGAATAAGCGCATGAACCAACAGGCAAATGGAGGGAGAGCAGGGAGAGCACAGAAAAGATTGAGAGGGGCTTCCTGGAGAGGAAGGTGGGGAGAGGCTGGCAGAGCAGAACTTTCTGGAGGGGAAAAGCACAGGCATGGAGTGAGAAAAGATGTGAGGCATGTGGCCAGACCAGAAGACAGTGTGTGGAGGCCTCTGCTCCCCCACACTGAGGCCAGAGCCAGCCCATCTTGCTCTCAGATCTGCACACCTGCTGGCTCAGCAGGGCACTCTGCACCCTCAAGTATGGCTCTGGCTTTAGCATTTTGGGTGGCTGGGGAAGATGCAGAGCCTTGGGAAATCCTCAGGGCCACCAGTGCCTGCAGAAGTCAGGGCACAGTGGGGCAGGCACCACCTGGCCTGGGAATGCCAGTCTGCCAAGCCCTGGGCAGCCTAGGGCCCTATGGAGCCAAAGTGCACCCAGCTCACCCAGCCTGGGCTATCGGGTGCCCAGCCTCTATCCTGTCTCATGCTCCTTGTCCTCCCTGCTGGCTTGAGGTAAGGCTGAGAGGGTTACCTTTTTAATTTTAATGGGCTCCACCGAATGTTCCAGGATAGACGCGGCTAGAGAAGGTTTCTTCCTCCATCAGGCCATTGCTAATGCCCCATGGGTCCTAGGCTTGTGCTTGGACACAGCAGGGCCAGGCTGGAGCACTGCCAGCCCACCCTGGCCCTGCTGCCCCGCCACACATGGCCTCACCAAGTTCAGGTCTCCCCAAAATAGCCTCTCTACCCTACGAAAAAGTGCAGATAGGAGAAACATGGAGGAGCCAGAGGACCCAAACAGGCATTAGTGATGAGGAGGAGATGGAGGAGAAAGGTGACTAGGTGACAGCCCATGTGCTACTCATACTCACACACGTTCACACATAGTGTCTTAAGGAAAGCCCCACCACAGGCTTTTGGAGAGGCCGCATTGCCCCTTTTCACAGATAAGAGGCAGGGTCCAAAAGGTTAAGTAATTTTGCCAAGGACACACAGCTATGATGAGACTGGTGAAGCTAGGATGGGCCACCCAGGGTCTAGTTGTAAAGCTTTGCTCTTATCTGCTACGCTATTTACTTTTCAATTATTCTCCAGGAGTGAAGCTATGATGTCCCATGCCATTTAAAACTGGCTGTTTGCATAGCAAGAGACCCCTGACCAAGGCCAGCTTGGGACGGGATCTAGATCATTTCCAGCACCCCTGCTTCCGCAGCTAGGAGTCAGAAGGCCTGGGTCCAAAGCCCAGCACATTCACTTGGAGAGATAAGGAAGTGTAAGAGACAGGGAGCAGGAGCCATTTGGAAGTGAGCAAGGAGTCTTGGAATTTTCCAGACCCTTCCCCACAGGGCTGGGCAGGGCTGGAATATAGCAGGAGGGCAAGGAGGAAGAGAGGTCAGTACTTATGGCAAACACTCTGCCTTTTCTGGGGTGCCCTGAAGCTGTCCCCTCTCTGGCTGGTTGTTCTTCCCACTGGCTGGAACTGCCACAGTCAGAAAAAGGTGACCTAGGCCATTTCTCCCACAAGCCCCAGGTTCCAGGTGTCTTTGGGCCTTCCCTCCCCTGAGCTGTCAGAAGCTGGTATTCTCTCTTCTCTGGCTTCCTGTCAACTGCATTGGCCTGGCCATCAAAGCTCGGAGAGACGTGGCTAGAGAAGGTTCCTTCCTCCCTCAGGCCATTGCTAATGCCCCAAGGGTCCCAGGCTGAGCTTGGCCACATGAGGAATTCTTGTGCAAATCTGTACCTTGTTTGTTTTCCCCTCTGCCCAAATGGAGCCCCTGTTTGGTTAATTTCTATTTTGTAGCTTATTTGGAGGCTGTTAAAACAGACCCTGGGGGACCCTCAGCAGTGATTGTTCCATATCTCATTATCTTTCCCGAACCTGATTATTAGCTCTGATTTTTCTGATCGCTAGCTGCTGTTCGTGATGAGTTGTGTGCCATTCATGCCAGCTGGTTCCCTTAAACAGGACCCACCATGCCAGGGAAAACGAGCTGGCATTCCGAGCCCCCAGCCACTTGGCTTTTTAATTTTAATGGGCTCCACCAAATGTTCCAGGCCAAAGGGCCCTGAAGAACCAGAACAGACGGGCTCCCAGCCCCCCGATTTGCAGCCCACCCTGGGTTCCTGCCCAGGCTGTTGCTGTCCGAGGTGCTGGAGCAGGAAGGCCTGGACTTGGGGCCAGAGGAGGAGTGAGGGTACGTTTAGCCACTCGCCACCTCTGTACTCACACCCTCCCTGTCCCTGGCCCTTCACTGGTGGGTGGGCAGGGTAACCACACTAAGTCCTACAGAACTCCCAGCTACGCACATGCTCAGGTCTCCTCCTCCCCACTGCGCTCCTCCCCAGCCTCTGCCTGGGGCTTTCGTGTGCTGGCCTGCTCTCAGACACATACACATGCCTCCTAAGTCTCGCCTGTCCACGTGGGGCCTGCTAGTTCTAAAGCTTCACTCTTCATCCTGAGCTATTTGCTTTCCAATTGTCCTTCCCAAGGAGAGATGCTTTGATGTTTGTGCTTTGATGATGTTTGTGAACCACCTAAGACCAGCCATTTGCATAGCAAGAGCAGATTCCCAGGAGATGGGAAAAGGGCACCAAGAGCCACAGGTGGGATAGGACCCCTTGATATACAGCCTTTAGTCTCATGAGATATGTGCCTGGTGGCTGTATCCCTCAATACTGACATCTTTCTAGGCCAAAAGGAGCCTCATTTCTGCCAGGCTGGTGAGGAGACCCTGGGTGGGGCTGGGCCATGGCTGCATCCCCGTCCCACCAGGCTGCATTCTCCTTCCCAGCCCACATGGGCACAGGATGAGGGATGCCTGTCCCCTGGGCCTCAGCATTCCATCTTCATGTCCCCAGGTGGAGGGTATGTAGCTCTGCCTCACCCATACCCTGTCTTCCTGGCCCATGACCAGCTCGGCTCCTCTGCCAGAAGCCTCAGGATCTTTCTGGACAGGAGCCTCTCAGGTCCACAACTAGCTCACTGCTGGGAGCCACCTGTGCCGTCACCTAAATATCCTGAATGCACTTCTTCTTTCTCTCTGTTCCCACTTAGCACTTGTCACCTGTCCCTATATGACTGCCCCGGCCTCCCTACCAGGCTCCCCACTTCCTCTGATGTCCCTCTCTTTGGCTCTCCACAGCATCTGGGGTGGTCTTCTGAAAGTGGACATGGCCTTGCTTAAAGGCCTCCAGCCACCTGGCCATCTCCCTGCTCCTCCCATGAGCCATCCTCCACCCTGACCACTGTCCCTCTGTGCCTCCTCACTTTCAGCCTAAATGTCTGGCCTCCCCTTGGCTCAAGGTGTCCTTGATAGTTTTGCAAAGATCCCAAAACCTTTTCCTTCCTCGTACCTATCACAAGCTCTAAGTACCTATTTGTACACCTTAAAATTTTCTGAATCAAAATAATACATGTGTCTGATTTTTAAAATGGAAGAGCACAGAATTAATTTTTCCTGTGGACTCTTTAAAGTTCCATCTCTCCCAAAAGAACCTAGGTACCAGGCCACAGGGCTGTGTCTCTCCTGTTCCTCACTGAACTCCCAGTGCATGGTGATATGAGCTTACTAAATGCTTCTAGAACAAATGAAGTGAATGATTTCTGAGGCAGAGGGGGGAAAAAATCGATAAAAGAGACTTGTCTTGGGAGCCACTGCTGTCCCTCTCGGCAAACACTGAGCACTGCTTGATCCCAGCCCCGGCACACTGGGTCTACAAGCCCCCTCCAGAATGTCATCTCACCCACCCTGACAGGAAGACGGGACCAGAGAGGCTAGACCACAAAGGCTTCAGAGAAAAGGGAAGCCTGATTGAGTCCTGAAGGGTGAGTAGGGAGCAGCTTGGCGGGAAAAGAAGGGGACTCTGCAGAGGTTCAGAGGCATGGAATGCCAGGTTGTCTACAGGGCACTTGGAGGAGCCTGCAGCTGGCTCTGTGACTCTATCAATTCTGCCAAGAGGCCCTGAAGAACACTGGAGGGGAAGGCATGCCTGGCAGGAAGGATGGCATAAGGTCAAAATTTAGGCCCACCCTTGGGTGGTGGGTAATAATAGATCCTAATGGTGGTGGATTTAGTGGGTCCTGCAGGGCAAGGGTTGGGGCCCTGCAAGCAACCACTGAAGTACCAAAAAATGCCACCAGAGGGCATGCTTTGTAGAATAAACTCAAGTGGACCAATGACCTTCCATGGAGGTCAATTGTCCTCCAACCCCCAACTAGCTTGTGGCTCAGCAGTGGGCTCAACTGCAAAGTGACCGAGGTGGCTGGGACAGAGTTCTGCACAGGTTAAAGTGCCAGTAAGTGCATCTGTGGCTGAGCGGCTTGTTTGCTAGCAACAATGGCCAACCCTGACCACTGAACTGTCCCCAGGGACCAGTGTGCCACCTAGGGAGAAACCAATTACATCAGACCCTTTCATGTAGGAGGGGACAGCAACATGTCCTCCCCAGAATAGATGCAGGGCTGCTTTTCATGTCTGACTTGCCACTGCCAGCATCACCATCTGCAGGCTTCCAGAACACTTCAGATTCTGCTACAGGGTCCATGCAATAGTCCCTCAACCAAGAAGCTGCTCATAACAGAAGAAGCAAGATGATAACCTGGGCTAGGATGCACAGGTGTAGCCCTCCCACCTCCCTCAGACCCCAAGAAGGAGAGAAGGGTCTGGAGTCACCCTCTACTACAGAGTCAGCTAGATCCTGTATTGTAGAAAGGCAGGGAATGTTCCAGACTAAGAGCAAACACATGCAGCTGAATCAACTTTGGTCAGAAAATCCAGGAATCAAGTATGAAGATGGGCAGAAGACACAAAGAGTGTCTCAAAAAATTTCCTCCAGTCCCCACTGCTCCCGGGGGGACCTGAGGAGGTACCTGCTACCCAGAGCCTGGTTATAGTTCCTCCAATCTGGAAGCTAAAACACTACTTGGCTTTTCTCACCTTCTCATGTCACAGCAATGGCAGGAAGAAAAAGAGGTCTCTGTGTCAGCAGAAGAGTGTGTGGGGAAGCCAGGGTAGGCTCTGCTGCTGACATCACCCTGTGCCTCCATTTCCTCATCTGTACAGTGGGGATGAACAATGATACAGTGCCTGGCACAGTGTTAGCACTCCTAAGTGTCAGCTATTGTGACTATTATTATGATCATTTGCCAGTATTTAGGATCATGACCATCAAGGGGACCTGGAGTTGCCAGTAAGCAACTGGGAGGTATAGGGGTTCATGGGGATCCCAAGGCCCCTCCTTCCCTATACTCCAGTGTCTGGTAGTTCAGGGAAATAGCAACCATGTCCTATGCAGAAAGGACACCCCAGGGCCCAGAGCCTTCAGGCATGGAGGTTAGCAATTCTTCAGCAGGGAAAGGGCTTTGCCAGCAAGACCTAGCTGAAAGACAAGGTTTCAAGGAGTGACCACGAAGCATCTCTCATCATCTGGCTCTACTGATAAGCCCTTGACCAGTCATGAGGGACCTCAGCCCTGAGCCTTCCTCCCCTGTTCCACGTCCACCCTCCCCCAGGACCTGCGTCCATGAGTGGTCTGTGTGGTCTCCTCACGACTTCTCCTCCAGCCCACTTCTGCCTGAGTCCCTGCAATGCCCAGGTCCCTGAGCGCAGGACAGGATTCCCGGTGTGGTCCTCCTACTTCCTGAGCCAGGCACTCACAGCACTTCCGGCCCTGGCCCCCTCCATGGCTCACCACCCCACACCTTCTCACACGGCTCTGAATGTGGCAGCCACTTGTTTTTGGATAGTGTTCCTTCTCCTGCCTGCTTCTACGTGTGCTCTGCCCTCTCTCTGCGACACCCAGCCCTGCCTTCCCCTGGATTTCTCAGTCTATCCTGAGTGAGCCCCATGACTGAATTAGGCGCCCCTCCCTGGTCCCCTTGCACCCCGAGGCCTTCACCATGATTCTGACTATGTCAGGGTGAGCTCAAGTGTCCCCTCTTGGCATCCTGAAGGCCCCAGCTGCAGCCCAGTCTCTGTAATATTTCCAGCACAGAATAGGCCCTTGAAGGGAGTCAGTGAGTGGGTCCCATCTCCTCTCTCGCCCTTGAGGACAGTAAGGGCCATCCCATAATCATTCCGCACAAACTCCCAGTGAAAACACAACGAGGACTGAGAGGCTTCCTTTGTTAAAAGACGGCAAACTGTTAGATTTCAAAAATAACTTAAGACGGAATTTCTTTTTTATTCTCAAGCAAGAAGCCAGACACTGCCAAATCTATTTAGGAGGTTCACTGCAGGCTCCTAACCCTGGTGGTCCTGGAACCAGCATGAGACTTCATTCGGGGGGCATGAAAACTGGGGATCCCTGATTCAAGGGGGATTGCTGGCCAAGCCTAGGGGTTCTTCTGAGAATGGGTGAGGATCCATAGAGGAGGCTGGCCTCCACCTCAGCTCACCTTCGTCCCTGGGACCTGCTCTCAGCCTGTCAGCCCCATCCAGGCGCCTGCATGTGGGGACTCGTTTTAATTAATGCCAGAGTGGGGCCAACCACTGGGGCCGTGACACTTGTTTGCAGGTCATCTCCCCCTAACAGGCTCACCCTGGGAGGGGATTTGTCACTAATTGAAGCAGAGATCAGTTAATGAGGCCGTGGGGCCTGGGGTTCCAGAGAACAAGGGAAAGGAAAATAAAATAAAGCCTCTTTCTTGGGAGGTTTTGTGATTTACACACACAAAAGAAAAGCAAGCAGGCTGCAGATTTTCCAAGTCAGAAACTCGGCTCCATCTGCCGAAGTTAGCCCCTCACTGTGTGAAGACATCAGGCGGAGGGACGCCACCACCGCCAAAGCTCACGGATGGGAGAGGACAGGGACCTCCCGAGGCCAGCAATCAATCAGAGGCCTAATTAATAGGTATTTATGGAGCAGGGCTCTCTGTTCCCCTTGGGGGGTTGGAGACACCGTGCCTGTCCCTGGTTAACTTGTAATCCTGCTGGGGGACAAGACTCAGGCTGTGGAACAATGAGAGGACAGGGACCTGGGGCGTAATTGAGAGTGTGAGGAGAAGTTTCTAGGAGTTGGGCTGGGGGGACAGTGGTTCAGGCTGGACAGGGAAGCCTTCTCCAGGGGGCTCTAGGGCTAGGCAGAGAAGAAGAGGGAGGGGGTGTCCCCCAGAGCAGTATGAGGCCCTCATACCCCACCAGGTGAGTCCCCAGTTTCAGGGTCTAGAGGCCCGCAGTCCCTCATACCTCTGCTGGGCCCAGTCTTTAAAACACCCACCAATCTGGGCTAGGTTGGGTCCTGGGAAGTGGGTGGGTTGGAATGACTGGTTGTCCTTTGGTGGGACAATGGGGATTAGGGACACAGAGAGTCCAGAGCTCTCAGAAGAAGGTAAATTCCTATTTCTGAGCTCCAGGCCTGCAGGGGGAGGAAGTCCCACCAGGACAATGATCCCCATGGCTCAAGCCCTTCCCCTCAGGGCAACTCAATGTCCTTTCCTGAGAGACCTCCTCCCTGCCCCCCACCTGTACATCTCCTAGAAGAGAAGGGGGTTTTCAAGTGCTGAGCTAGGCAGGCCATCAGCTCCTTTCACCCTAAGGAGCCAAGAAGTGACAAAAGGGAGAACGAGGCCTTTCCCTATCTTGGGACAACCTCAGCCCAGCAAGCCCCAGAATCAAGAACCTCCACTCTGACTCCTAGATGAAGTCCCATGCCGGGTGGCAGGCAAGCGTTGGCCTTCTCCTGGAGACCCATCTAAATATGTTAGGCAACATGTGGCTTCTCGCTGGCAGTAAGACATAAAGACTTAGGGAAGGAGAGAGATCCTGGGCATGAGATGGGATGCCCCACTTAACAGCCATTTGGAGATGAGTTGGTTTACGTGGGAGTAAAACAAATGAGGCCATTTCAGGACAGCCCCAGATCTCTACTTCAGAAGCACAGTGAAAGTATGGTGTCGGATACAAAGGGTCATTCCAGAGTCGTGAACACCGATGGTGTTTATTTAAGGATCCAGGGAAGATAAGGAAAGGGAGGTTTTACTGAAAAATTATTGTATTTGAATTCTTCCATTATATGTGGATTTGCCTTTATTAGCATTTTCTAATTATTTTTTTTTTCTTTCCAGTTACATGTATTTATTATGAAATGAAAGTAATGACAAAGTTGTGAAGGGACACTTTACCCTCTGGAGTTAGCTATAGGAGGCCACCCCAATGGAATTAGGAGAGTACCAGATAGTGGCACAGGGGTGGTGTCAAGGGTGGGACAAGGGTGGGCAAGGTCCTGGGAGCCTTGTCTAAGGTCCCGAGCCTCCACTCTGGCTTGGTCCAGGCCCCTTGCCATGTTGCCTCCCCCTCTGTCCTCCTCTGGGAACAGGGACCCCTCATCCATTGACACAAATCTACAAACTTCATAATAAGTAGCTGCTCTATTCTTAAAATCCTGTGAAGATTCAAAGTGAGGCCGGACAAGGAGGCACATGCCTGTAATCCCAGTGGCTCGGGAGGCTGAGACAGGAGGATCACAAGTTCAAAGGCAGCCTCAGCAAAAGTGAGGCACTAAGCAACTCAGTGAGACCCTGTCTCTAAATAAAATACAAAATAGGGATGGGGATGTGGCTCAGTGGCTGAGTGCCCTGAGTTCAATTCCCCGCCCCCCCAAAAAAAATTCAAAGTGAGCCTAATGCCATTGTCTTGAGGCATTCAGTATAAGTTAGACCTGTGACCACACAACCAAGGCAACAGAGAGGGAATGACAGTACCCCAGGAGCTCAAGTAAAAAGCAGAGAGGAGCTGGTTGATGGGCCAATCTTGCATAGGCAAGTGCAAAAAGTGAAGACCACCTGCTCCAGGAAGAGTGTGGTATGGGCTCCTCTAAGGACAGACGTCCTGTCCTCACCATCCATGTGATCCCCCCCTCCCCTCCCCTCCCCTCCCCTCCCTGCTCCTCTCCTCCCCTCTCCTCTTCTCCCCTCCCCTCTCCTCTCCTCTCCAAACCATGGAGCACTAGCATGTACACTCTCACTATGGGACACTTCTCTGCCTAGAGAGCCTCCCTCACTGCTCCCCTCCCAGACCCTGACCCCACACCGTGGCCTACCCTGGCCCTCAGACAAGGTCCACCCACTCAAGGAAGCAGCAGAACTAAAGGGCAGGGTCAGGGCATTACTCACAGCAATGGAGACAGCGCTGATGACAGCTCCCAGGTAGCCCTGGATGAACTTGGATGCTGGTGAGGGCTGGAAGACAAAGGTAGAATTGCAGACCCACTGTATGCCCAAAGCTCCATGTTCCACCCTTGCCAACAGCCCCAGCCAGCAAGAAGCAAGCCAGTCCACCAGCCTGGAAGGTCTGGCAAGGAGGAAGAGGTCCCCCAGGGGAAGCCACAGGGACCCTGGACTCTCTCAACTTGGCTCCAAATATTGGAATACAAGGAAGCAATATCCAGGAAGGTGCTGAAAGGCCTGTTTCACTCCTGCCTTCTTCTACAAAGATTCCAGGCAGACATTGCTGGCTAGAGGTGCAGGACAGCAAGGGCCAAAACGAGTCATTTTTGATGGGGTGAACAGTCTCCAGGTGAGGAAAGCTAAGTGTCAAGAGGGGCGCCTAGAGCACTGTCCATCATCCACGGCCATCCACTATAGTCTAGCCAGCTCACCAGGGAGAAACTGGAATTCATGTCCACACAGGACAGTTCCCAATACATCCATTAAAAAACAGAGCCCAGCTAGATGAAGTGGCACATGCCTGTAATCCCAGCATCTTGGGAGGCTGAGGCAGAAGGATCACGAGTTCAAAGCCAGACTCAGCAAAGGCGAGGCACTAAGCAACTCATTGAGACCCCTTCTCTAAATAAAATACAAAATAGGGCTGGGAATCAGGCTTGGTGGCTGAGTGCCCCTGAGTTCGATACCTGGTACAAAAAAAAAAAACAGAGCCCAAGTTCCAACATAGAAAATTAAGAAAAAGCTAGGGGCTGGTCATGTCCTGCTCTACAATTGCTGTTGTGGAAGATGCTTGGTTTAAGGCAAACAGAAGCCATCCAAAGGGCGACATGCATGGTGAAGCCTGTAAGAGACTGGATTTGAGGTTTAGATATGCGGGAGGTAGCTTCCTGAGTCTCAGGACCCCCCCACCCCAGGTTCCTACTGCCTAGGACAACTTCTAACTCCTGTACCCAACTCTCCTCCAAGGTTAAAAAATGCCAAGACCCTCCCCTATCCAAACTGACAGTGCTCCCCCCGCCCACCGAGGACCTAGATTCTTCCTCTCCTCCCTTTGCCTTTGGATTGAAATGTTGAATTGACAGAAGGGTGGTGGCCTTGCCAGGAAAGCAAGACTCGGCAGCCCTCTGGGACACTAAGAGGGTGATTGGGCCTCCACATGGCTTGTTGAAGGAGTGCAGGGGACTTTGGAGAGGAGGTACCAGTGTTCTTAAACCCCCACCCTCAAGAGCAGTCCCTTGATTTTTGTGGCCAACAGTGTGGGGACCAGGGTCACTGAGAAAATTTCCAGGGAAGCTTGGAGGAAGCCATAGGGGAATTTGGTCCCCAAGGGGCTGATGCCAATCAGGATCTAGTATCTGAGCAAGAGATGCACAAGAACGTGGGCTGGGGCTGGGGCTCAGGGGTAGGGCACTTGCCTGGCACAGGTGAGGCACTGGGTTCGAGCCCCAGCACCACACATAAATAAATAAAGTATTGTGTCCATCTACAACTAAAAATATTTTAAAAAGAAAGAGAGAGAGATGGGCAAGAGGAATTCTGAAGCCAGCAGAATTGATCCCTTGCATAAAGGAATGAAATTGATCAAATTATGTCATGTGCGTGTACAAATATGTCACAATGGATCCCAATATTATGTATAATCATGATGTATCAATAAAAAATTTTAAAAAGGAAAAAATAATCAATTCCTTGCTCATTCCCCATCCTACTCCCCTTTCACAGGCCACCTTCCTTCATGCACAGTCCCCCTTGCCCCCCCGCAGGTCCTGCCTGGAGACTCCCACGGGCCCTGCATAAGCAAGGTCTGAGTGCACCACCCCTGCTTGCAGAGCTGGCAGCTTAAATAGGGTGTCTCCAGGAAGACAATGCTTTATACCAATGATGGCAGCATGTGACACTGTAAGGAGGACCATTGGGTCACCCTCGCTGAACCCACCACTGAGCTGAGGGCAGTGACTCACCTTGGTAGCATTGCGGTTTGCATAGTTGACACAAGCATTGTGGCTCTGGTTCAACCACTGAAAGGCAACAGGGAAAGAAGTCAGGGAAGGCACTGTCATCTTCCTGGAAGCCAGGCCTGGGCCTCTGGAGGCCACACCTCCCCAGAAAGACACACGATGCTGTCTCTGGCTCACAGGTATTTCCCTCAGTCCCCCTGGTTAGTATAACACATTGTCCTGGTTTGCCTGGAGCTGTACTGGTTCTCGTATCAAAGTCCTGGGTCTCAGAAAACCCCTCCATTTCTGGAAAATCAGGATGCGGTCTTGTCCACCCCAGTACAGAGACTGTCCCCTCTCCTAAAATTCTGGCATTCACTCCCCCAAAGGGCCCTACTGCCTTTGCCATATTATCCTTATTATAATATTTGCTGGACAGAAGGTGGAATGATTGACAGCTTGCACCTTTCAAAAATCTCCTAGCCCAGTGCTCTGTACCAGCTCTAGCACCCAGGTCAGAGGTCCCCAGCAGTCTTTTTCAGGGAAGATTCTCTGACATTTCCTCTCAGGAGTCAGACAGCTTTTCCTTCCTGGGAAGGTTTTCCCCTACCCAGACACACACAGACATCCTCAGCTGTTTTCCGGGAACTGCAACACACTGTCTCCAAGGGCAGAGACCAGGCTCTGTGATGCACTTCACCTCCTCAGGGTGTCGCAACCTTGCCCTACAGATTTGGGGGAGATGGATGTCAAAATGAAGCTGTAGGCCTCAGATCAATGACCATGGGATGAGCAGCCAAGGAGTAGCCACCCACAAACCATTGTGGTCCAAGTACAGGCCCCCAGCCCCCTCTTCACCTCTGTTCAAAGGCTAGAGTGACACATAATGGTCAGAGTCCTGCTGACTCCTGACAGGGGGCCTGCTCAGCTGGGCCAAAGTCTCAGGTTTTCCTCCAGTGGTTTCTGGGCTGGGGGAGTGGGATTGGCTGACTCTACCCCAGGGGCTTAGAATAGGAGAGCCCAGAGAAGGGAATTCCTGACCAGTGCTTGTCTGGGCTCTTCCTTCAGGAGCATGCTGTTTGCAGAGCCTCTTACCTGCCAGAAGACAGTGGATGCCAGTGTTTGGTTGGGTAAGAGAAGACCCACCACCTGTGAGGAAGAGAGGGGAAAGGCTGAAGAAGGCAAAAGAAACCCCTCACACCTTTTGCAAAAAAAGCAATAAAACTATACAGCCAAGGGCAGGGGTTCATGCCTGTAACCCCGGCCACTTGGGAGGCTGAGGTAGCAGGATTGCAAGTTCAAAGCCAGCCAAGGCAACTTCGTGAGACTGTCTCAAAATAAAAAATAAAAAGGGCTGGTGAGCCGGGCATGGTGGTGCATGCCTGTAATCCCAGCAGATCAGTTGAGGCAGGAGGATCATGAGTTCAAAGCCAGCCTCACAAAAGCAAGGTGCTAAGCAACTCAGAGAGTTGTCTCTAAATAAAATATAAAATAGGGCTGGGGATGTGGCTCAGGGGTCGACTGTCTCTGAGTTCAGTCCCCCCCAAAAAAGACTGGTAATGCAGCTCATCTGTAGAGCACCCCTGGGCTCAATCCTCAGTATGACACATGCACATACACACACATACACACACACACACAAAAAAAAAAAAACAGAAGAAAGAAAAGAACTACAGAGCCACAAACAAGAGTGAGCTACACCTGTACAAACTGATGTGGTTTGATGTGTTCATATAAACAAATGCCCACAGAGGGCTGGTAAAAGATGAAAAAAATCAAGTAGCAGAATTATGTTATAGCATAATCCGATTTATGTAAAGAAAACCTTCTCAGTTATAAACACATACACACAAATATCCCCAAGCATGAAAAAATTATAGCACAGCATAACCATTAATTGTGGGTTTCTCTAGAAGTCTGGTTACAGGCTACTTAACTAATTTACTTATTTATTAGTACTGGATTGAATCCAGGGCTTTGCACATGCTAGACAAAGGTTCCACCACTGAGCTACCCCCCCAGCCCTTTTATTACTTCATTAATTTATTTAAAAAAATTTGCAGTATTGGGGATTGAACCCAGGAATACTTTACCATTGAGTTATATGACCAGTCCTTTTTTATCTTTTATTTTGAGACAGGCTCTCGCTAAGTTGCTGAGGCTGACCTTGAACTTGCGATTCTCCTGCTTCAGCCTCCCAAGTGGTTGAGATTACAGGTGTGCACCACCACCACAGTGTTCAGCTTTGTGTTCTTTTTAACAATGGAGGTGCATTATTAATGAAGGGATGGAGGCCAATAAAAACAAGCAAACAAAAGGAACATATTCACAGACATTCAGGTAAACTGAACTCCTTCATGCCCTAGTCACCCCATAAAATTTTTATGATGATTAAATAAGAATCATTTCAAAAGCCTCAAGTGATTTATAAATAGAATTTTTTTTTTGGGGGGGGTACTGGGGATTGAACTCACAGATGTTTTACCAGTGAGCTATATCCCCAGCCTTTTCTTTAAAAAAAAATTTTTTTTTGAGATAGGATCTTGCTAAGTTGCCCAACTTGCAATCTCCCTACCTCAGCCTCCCAAGTCACTGGAGTTACAGATATGTGTCACCACACTGGGCTTATAAGTGGAATTTGAGGGAATTTTTTTTTTCATCTCTGAATCTCCATGAACCAAAAACTTATACTATGTTTAACCTACTGACTCTTAGATATCTAACAAATGGTTGTTGAGTGAATGAATGATGGAATGTATGAATGAATGAATAACACATATACAAGGCTAAGCATGTTTACCAGGTTTACATAGGTGTGGATCCATTATACCCAAGCCCAGATAGTAGCTCAGACCTAGACTCACTGGCTAATTCTTTTGATTTATGTCAAGATGAACTGTTTGATCTTGACATTGGCCATGCCTTGGACTTCAGGATCCACGTGTAATCCTCAATATTACCTTTTGAATGTTTGTGTGCAAAATAACATTTACCAAGTATTGCTGCATATGGGAGAAATATGCACAACCATCCACATATTGACTTATTTATTATTCCTGTAGATAAAATGGCTCTTTGGCAAGAATTTCTGTAAGGAACAAGTATAAACATTCAATACTATGCAGTAAATCAAATTCTAGACATCCTCAGCAGCATTAGTAAATCATGTTTTAAACATTAAAATGTTTTAAAACAGTGAACACACACACATTTATATTTATTGGCCCATATCAGTTTGAATAAAATTATATAATGTAAAGCCATTACATAGCTCCAATGAGGAGTTATGAGATTTTTCTCCCAGAATAAGACCTGTATTTGAATCTTCATTTCAGAGGCAACTTAGGAACCTGGACTGAAAGTCAGGGGACCTTAAGTTCCAGGCTCAGGTCCATCCCTGGGGTCTCTAATAGATGACAGATGACAGTTCCCTTTGGGGTTTGAGTTTCTACCTATAAAGTGCAGGATAAAGGGTCTACCTCCATTTAAAATTCTACCCTCATGTTCCAAGTGGTAGGTATGATGTCAATAGAAATAGCCCTAATGTTTGGGATGGGATCTTGTAGGCTGAGGAGTCTCCGGGGGGGACCTAGGCCTCCTCCTGGCCAGGTCTCAGTAGGAAGCCAGAATACAGAGAGGAAACGGAGCCTGGCGGGGGTGGAGACGAGTGTGCATATAGACGTACACACGTACATGTCTAACTGCCTCCAAAGGCCTGGGGAAATTCACACTGCCCACCGTTTAGAGCGCAGTTTATTATTTATTCCCCTTCAATCTGTAGTCTATACAACATGATGTGTTATGGACGACATGCTCTTCTCTCCTGGGGTTCCTCACTGTACCCCTGACCTGTGCTGAGGCCATGGGGAATGTCATAAGATTCAGCCTCATGGAACACACTGCACTTACCCAACAATGATCCAGAACACCCCTAGTTACATCACAAGGACCCCTTTATGAATTACCCTGAGAGAAATTCTGTTCTTAAGAGTCAGAAATTATACTTCTGAGCAACTGGTTTGCATGCGTCTTGCTGACCTTGGCCATTTTACTGCATCTTTCTTTGTACTGATGGTCAAGAATTTGAGGGAGGGTCTCTGTGACCACATCTGCCAAGGGTAAACTCACGCTGCAAGTTCTGAGCCCAGAAGTCATCCCTGGCTTCCTCTTATCTTCCCCTCCCTAACTTTCCTTGTATCTTTTTCATCTTGTTTAATCACGTGGCATGCATATTTAAAAGTGATAAAAAGTCTTGTCCAGAACAACCCAGAGCCCCAAACCAAATTAGTACATAGGCTATATAACACACAGGCAGACACACACACACACACACACACACACACACGTTGACAAATGAGCATTCTACCTTGTTGAACAGCCCCCACTCCTGTCCTAACAGGGCCTGGTGGCTTTGCTGGCAGCTCTGTTAAATCTCCTCATGCTGTCTTAGAAATGGATTAATTTTTGTCGAGCATTTCCCTGGATGCCACTTACCATAATCCTCATAGTAACTCTGGGGAGCAACCCAAATAGATTATCTCCCATATTTTGCAAATTGGAAAACTGAGGCTTGGAGAAATTCAGTGATCTGCCCAAGACTTTACAGCAAACCAGAGAGAGAGTCGGCTCTCTGGAACCGTGGTTTGGCCACCATGACTCTCTAGTTTTAGGGGTGCTCCTTCTCCAGCTTATCCCCCAGAGCACAAAGGGAGAAGGGATTCAGTCACCTCTCCAGCCCATCTACAAAGAACTGTCTCTGTGTCACGTTCCAGGCTGCTCCCAGTGGGGAGAGCTGGAGCAGAGAAATAGATGGTCCCTGATTGCCACAAACACAGGGACCAAACATGGCAGTGTACAAGAATGGCCTTTGTAGCATCTAGGCAGGAAAATGGCAGCCTGGTTGGAAGTATGTGGGGTGTGCACAAAGCTAATGCCCACACGGGAGTTTGGGTCGTCAGTGTGTCCTGGCTATGTGATCAAGGAAGAGGTAGAACTGAGATGAGGTATGAGTGAATGGGTGTGTGTGTGTGTGTGAGAGTGAGAGAGAGAGAGAGAGAGAGAGACAGACAGACAGACAGACAGGAGCAGGGACAGCCCAGTGACTGGTCTGAGAAGGAGGGTAATCAGCAGGAGGCAGCTGGAGAAGATAAGGCAGAGAACGCCAAACCATGTTGGCCAAATGGACCCTGGGAGCCATTTGAGGCCAAGGCAGGGGAGCAGGGTTCCTGCCCTCCGGGTCCTTACAGCCAGGCGGGGGGACCAGCAGCGTTCAACGCCAGCTCCATTCCCTATTAGGCAAAACGCAGCACCATCTGCACAATCCCAGGAGCAAGAGCAGATATTTTATAACTTCCTTTTTTCTTTTTAAGTCTACATTAAAAATAAATGTTCCCTTCAGCTCTCAGATGTATATCTCTGGTGCAACCTGCCCACATTCCCTCCCGCTGCCCTTTCCAGAACATGGCAGGGGAAAGGAAGAAAGAGATGGATAGAGAGAGGGAGCCAGTCCACCCGGCTCCAATGCCAGTGGATCGCACCTCTTCCAAGAGGGAAACGCTGCAGGCGTGGCCGCGCAGACGGTGGAGAGAGCCCAGAATGCGCCGGTACCAAGGAAAGTGGAAGGAGAGCGAAACAGGAGCCAGCAGCTAGGATTGCTACCCAGCCTCCACCCTATCTTGCTGCAGGACCTTGGCCAAATCGCACATCCTATCTTTGCTCCCATTTATAGTTCATACCATGGCTGGAGTCCCCTCTGCCGCTCCAGTCCCCTGGCGGCTGTCTTCTCTGCACATCTGTCTGTATTCTTGCTGTCCCCTTCCCCTCGGGTGCATCCACAGCTGAGGACCCTAGTAGTTAACATTCAGCTTCTGATCATCTGATGCTAATGCTAATACTGACCACATGTAGGTGACTTGAGCTCTCTTTGTGCCTGTTTCTTCATCTGTTAAATGTGGGGCACCCCTGGCACCTCTCTGGGTGGTCAGGAGAGGAAGGACAGCATGGGAAGAATGTGGCTCAGGGTCTGGCGCACAGCTCCTGCTCCTGCAGGCCAGCTGTTAGTGTCATTCCCCTCCCACCTCTAGTTCTTTTCCAGCTTCTGATGGTCCCTTCTTTCTCTGAATCCCACAACTTGCATTACACAGTTGAACATCACCTTTGAACACTAGTCTAAGCCCTCAAAGAATAGGGAGCTCCTCAAGGTACAATCAGGGATGATGTCCCCCAAAGCACATGGCCCAGGACAGGACCCACACTCCAGGGTGGGAGAACACTAACTTCATTTGCCTTTGGGGAGGTGGTTTAATGAAGTTGGTGCTGATCCATCCCCACTCCCTGCATCTTAGCCCTCGCCACGGCACCCTAGCGGGAAGACTGTACTCCATGCTGGTGGCTCTGCTTGGCCATCTGACCTGCTTGGCCAGGGGTATGTGGGAGGAAGGTGCACTGTGCCAGTTCTGATGTCCTCCTGTGCACCCAACACTGCACTAGGAGATGTCCCTGACTGGTCTTCTGGTCCCGGGAGGCTGGGACAGACAGAGCAGAGGCTAGCCAGGCCTGCTGATTCCAGCTGACCCATGGGACAGAGCCGGCTGACCCTGGACAACTGCAGGTCCCCTGCAATGCTTACAGACATTCCTGCAGTGCTTGGGTACCTGTTACACAGTGCCACGGCAGCAACTGCTAACTGACAGAGGGGTACCCAGAGGGGTACCGCATACAGAGTGAATCTGCTGTCCATGGTCCCAAATTTTGCACCATGATGAATATACCTTGAATTGTCTCACCAGTGCTGTTGGTTCCTAAGTGTCCTTGCTTATCACCCCACCCACCAGGGGCCGTCAGCTCACCTCTGGGGCTGTCCTGGGCCAGCGTGTGCTAGACCCTAGTTTCAGGACAAAGTAAGGAAGGGGACTAATGGTCCCATGTAGAAAGGGACCTACAAGAAAACCACAGCTTCCTTGCAGGTCTCCTCCTTCCGAGCGTCTGAACCACAGCAGACAGATGAGGCCTCAGTCTGGGAGAGCGGCCATCTGTTTGGTCAGGAGTGGGACATGAGCAGCTAAAGACAAGGAGAGGGGCAGCAAGGCCACTGGTCAGCACTCTGTGCACCAAGACAGCTGGTCTCAGAGAGAACTGAGCAGCCCCCTACCCCCTTGGCCACCCCCCCGGAAACTGACTCAAGTAATAGAAAGATTTTTAAAGTGTGGGAAATCTGGAGAGGAAATAGGATGTGCGTGAAAACAACTGGGTAGTAAAATTCACACCAGGGGAAGACGGCGGGGACAGAACGATCTTGCCCCCGGTGAAAATGGCAGTAATAACCGTCCCTCTCCCCTCCACCAATCCCCATTTGGCTCATCCATCCAGGAAATCACCCACCCACCCAAGAGGAGGTAAGATCCCTGAGTATGCCTCAGTCCTTTTCTGTCTTCCTCAAGAGCTTCAGAGGGGTGTGACCACAGGACACTGACACCACAGACCTGAAGTTCACACTGCTAGAGGAACAGTGCTTTGACATGACCCCCCTTCTCCCACCTCACTCAATTCCCCAACGTTCCTCTCTGATGTGTGGGCCACGAGCCCCGGTACCCAACAAATTGCCAGGTTCTTTTTAATTTTTTTCCTTCTGCTTTGTCTCCATCTTCTGATTTATATGGCTAATGATCTGAAAAGTAATGCCCCATGCATTCGGGGTTTGGCTATTTAAAGGAGGCCAGATAGTGAAAGAAATATCAGCTTCTGATCATCTGTCAGATGAGTGTCATTTGTCAGATGAGCGTCTATCCCTGACTGGTCGATTCTAGCTTAACTGGACCGACGACTCTTGCGTGGTATGAACTAGGACAAAATGGCTGGTGTTCGGTCACGCTGAGGGCAGACAGGGAGGAAACTGGGATTGTGGTTAGAATGTGTGAAATAGCAATCTGGAATGAGGAGGATTGGGAAATGTCAGAATGGCTCTGGGATGTGGCCACGTCCTCACATAAAGTGAGTCCTTGATGGCCCACCCCAACTTGCCCCCACCTCCCGAACACGTAAGGACACCCAGCAGCACCTTCGGACACTGAGGGTTTCTGTGTTCACAGGATCATCTGTAGTGTCACAGGGAAGGGACTCAGAGCACAGAGTGTAAGCTCTTAATATCCCAGGAAGGACAGAATCTCATTTGGATTTCTCCCGAGGCCACCAGACTCCCTGATGAGGTGCTCTTGGTCCACCCTTCTCAGCTTCCGGGCTGGATCTGAGCCTTTTGAGAGTTCCAGATGTGAAGGGGAAGACAGCAGTTGGAGAGGGAGGCACAGATGCTCCGTGGAAGAGCCTCAGGCCCTTGGCATCTGATGCACCACCGTGGCCAGGGTGCAGAGCACAGGCAGCAGCTGGGGAGAGGATGAAGGCAGGTCAAGGGCTGAACCCCTGGGCCAAGGTGGCCTTGCCCTCCCCAGTCCCACGTGCATGGAAAGAACAGCGCAGCGCACCTCTTGGTGCCATCCCAGGAACAGAGACTCCGGTTACAAAGAAGCCGCCACGTTGATGGGGTCTCTTCTGGGAGGATCCCCCCAAAGGGGTGCCGTAGACCACAGGGGCCTCGGGTCAGCCTGGGTGCACTGGCTTAGCCGTCGTGCTTATGTATAAATTGGGATCTTCTGCCACACACCAAAGGGGGGAAAGTTCCCATCTTTAAATGTTAAGCTTAAAATAAGACACTGCACGGTGCCAGTGGATCTGTGAAATCTGCTGACTAAACTGGCAGCAGCCCCTGGGAGGAAACCAGCTCATTTCTCCCGCGCTCTGGTGGGGGTGGGGGTTGCTCTCAGGCAACCGGGAGCAGCGACGGGGGTCAAGCCCCGGATGTTCACCTGGGCAGAAGGCGGCTTGGCTGTGGCTTCCAGAAGCTTCTAGGTGGAGGCACGTGCCAGGCGCGCTCACCCCTTCCCTTCCTCACTCAGGGGCCCGGTTCCTAGCACGTTTGCTGGCACCACCGATTCTATTTTGGTGAGCATTTTCAGTGGCTTCTGCATGCGTGTGTTTCTTACCCACTCTCTCCGACCAGGGGCTTCCCGAAGGTGTGGACTGGAACTTTCGCTGCCCTTCCGACGAGGCTTTGCTGCGGGGTTCGCGCTGTCAGGGGACAGCAGGGCCGTAGAGGGGCTGAGGAGACGGGTGGTGCCAGGCCTCCGGTGGAGTGGCAGAGGGCAGGATTAGGAGTGGCACAATGGGTCCTCGTGTTGCTTATGCAAGTCCAAGTGCCACGATGTAAGGCGACAGGCTGAGGCCACGCGGGGCCTGCCTCTGGTCCGCTGTCCTGAATCCCATTAGGTGGCTACTTGGGGCCGGGAAGCGGGTAGCTGAGCTCGGGGTTGGGGTTCTAGCTGCCAGGGGCCTGCGGGGAGCCACTCCAGGTCCAGTGACCTACTCTGTCTCAATCAGACGACCCCATAGGATTTCGGGGGTCAGCACTGTCCTTGCACGGGGCATCTCTGTTCACAGAGAGGGTTGGTCCTCCCAGGACGGGCGCAGCACACATTCCCGAGTGGCATCGCAGTGGATCAGCACCGAGGCTCCCGGGGCTGGCAGGGCTGCCAGGGGCCATAGCGATGCGCTTGTCTTGCGCAGGCTAAGGAGGGAGTGGGAGAGGAAGGGGGAAACCTCAGCGATGCCTTGGGAATAAACAGTGCTGCATCTCTAGGCGTGGCGGGCTCATCCCGGTTGATGGCAGCCATTGACCAAGAGTCCACTCGGCCTCTGAGGGAAAATGAGATCATATTCACCTTTGTCCTTTTAAACACCCAGGTCTTTGGTTGGGCAAAGAAGTGATTGTGCCAAATGATACATCTTTTGTTTTTAAATGTGGATGGAGTATTTATAAGGATTATTATGGCAGTCTCTTTTTGCCTACCTATGAACCATTATTTCCTTCTTTCTTACTAATAAAATATAAATTTGAGGGGTCAACTATATACCATCTAAATCCCACATGAAGTATAAGCAGAACTGTTGTGTGGGACTTCCAAGAAGATTCCTTAAAGAGAACTGACTCAGTAAGGAGATACATCCTTTTACTTCTTTTCCTTATCCTCCATGCAATGTGAATCTTGCAGCTGGAACTCCAGCAGCTATATTGGTCTGTGAGATGACTTTTACAATAGAAGCCTGAGTTGAAAATGGGTGATGTAGAAACATGGAAGACTGCATTCATGATGATATCATGGGGTTCTACCTACCTTTAAAGTTCTTAGACATGAGAGAGAAATAAACTACTTAAACTAATACTTATTACTTTGGATTTTCTGTTATATGAAGATGATCCTACTTCTAATTAATATAATCACCTGCAACAGAGAAAAACCACAATAAACCCCAAATGGCAGAATTATGGAAATAAGATAAGCCATAACATTACTTAAAAGAATAGATTTTTTTTTTAATTTATTTTTTTTAGGTGTAGATGGATACAACACAATGCCTTTATTTTTATGTGGTGCTGAGGATCGAATCTGGGTCCTGCCCGTGCTAGGTGAACACTCTACCTCTGAGCCACAATTCTAGCCCCAAAGAATAGATATTTTTGAAACCCACCAATTAGAATTTAAAAATGTATTCTTTTGATTAATTGACTCAAAATCATAATTTCAACTTGCTTAGAAAATAACAACACAGGATCATCACCATACATATGAACACCTATTAGATAAAGCCAAGTAGTAGATATAGACAGAGGCAAATTCATAATGCTAAACACTTTCATTAGAAGGAAAAAAATGAGAATAAGTAACTAAGCATTCCAAAATTAAGAATACCAACCACAGACAAAGAAGACATAAAACAAAAGCAAATATGAATAAATTAGAAAATAAAATAGAAAAATTGATAAAGAGGTCCAAGAGCTGATTCCCAAACACAACTGGCACGGATCCAGTTATTTTTTTTTAATTATTTTTTAAATTGTAGATGGACAGAATGCCTTTATTTTATTTGTTTATTTTTAATGTGGTGCTGAGGATTGAACCCAGTGCCTTACACATGCTAGGCAGGTGCTCTGTCACTGAGCTACAGCCCCAGCCACGAATCTAGTTATTTTAACAAAAGGATGGAGATGAGGGGGATAAACTTGAAATTAATCAAAGGGAAGACCATGATATTTTAAAACACTGACATTTCAAACTTTTCTATAACAAAGACACCAGGGAGAAAAGAAAAGCAGCTAGAGAAGAGATTTGCAATTTACATAATTCAAAGGATTAATATCCAAAATAGAAAAAGATCTACTACAAATAAATTAGAAAAGTATAGCCCATGGAAGAATGGAAAGGGTATGAACAGGTAATTCACAGAAGAAGTGGCTAATAGTAAATGAAAAAAAAAAAAAAAGCACAATCTTTTTGGTGTTCAGGGAAATAAAAATTAAAACCATAATGAGAAGCCACCTGGCAAATTAAAAAAAAAAATGAATAGGAATGTAACAGAGATGTGGGGAAATATCTCTTCTTTGAAGGGAAATTCAGTACTATCCATTAAAACTACAAATGTGCATGGTCTTTAAAGCAGCAAATTCACTTTCTGGAATGTGCTTTGGAGAAATCCTTATTCTTGTTCGAAAAGAGCTGTAGGAAGATTTGCCACAACATCATTGTTTTTAATGGCAAATAATGAGAAATACCTTAAAACTAGGAAATAGAATCCTACTGAGCAGAAGAAACAAATAAATGGAGCCTATTTATATGTAACTGCTTAGTAAGGTAATTGCAAGGTAATTGCAGGTGAATGCATTATTTTTTTTTAGTTAAAAAAAACTGCAAAACAAAATTAAAAAAAAAAATTTTATTTTATTGCTGGAGATAGAAACTAGGGTCTAGGTAAGAGGTTCTTACCATGATAATTGTGAGCTCTATCACTGAGCTATACCCTGAGCCCTCCCCCCTTTTTTTTTTTGAGGCAGCTACTAAATATATATATATATATATATAAAATGTCTTATAAGTACATATATGCCTAGAAAAAAGCCTGAAAGTTCACACCAAACTCCTATCAGAGGTCACTTCCAGCCACAGATTTGGGGTTGAGACACATCTGTGTTGTTTGAATTCTGAGCTAAGAAGACATTCATATACCACTTGTACAACTTTTAAAATATTCTTTATAAAAAAAAAATTCTTGGTGGTATTTTTGAATCCCAAAGAACATATTCATGTATTACTTGTATAATTTTATAAAATATACAGAGAAGATTTTTTAAATCCCAGAGTTATTTCTGAACTCCAAAGATAAGAAAAAAAAAATAATCAAACGATTCCAGGGGAAAGACGAGGGGTAGTTCATTTATAGAGGAAAAGAGATTAAGGCCAACTATTGTTCATGCATGAAAGGGGGGAAAACGACATTTCCAAGTTCGTAAGAACGCAAAGGCTGGATTGTCCACTTACTTTGAATGTTAGTCAAAGAAGCTTCTAGCCAAACACAAAACACCCAAAGCTTAAATAATGTGACATTTAACACAGCTGTTAATAAGGACTTCATAAAATGAAATTCCAGATTATTTCCAAAAATTTGGAGGTAAGTTAAAAACTAGAGTAAAATTATATGTAAAAGTCTCTTGCTATGGAGGGAGTGTTGGGAAATCACATTCATTATTTGATTCTTGATACACACACATACCCACCCACACATATAAGTATAATACAATCTCTCTGAACTATAAAATAATACAGATGAATGATGACTAGGAAAAATTAGGATGTTCCTCTTCCAAGCTACTTAAGAAACTTAAAGGAACAATAAATACTATCACTCTAGTACAAATCAAAATAGAAATGGAAATAATAACTAATTTTAATGAATAAACCAGCAAAAAAAAAAATTGATGACTAGGATACATGGTCACAATAATCAGTGGCAGAATAAACATGAATGGGTTCCCCATATGACTAAAACTGAAGATAATGTTTCTCAAATTGGATTAAAAAAAAAAAAAAAGTAAAATTCACAGGATGTGGCACATGCCTACAATCCTAGCGACTCAGGAGGCTGAGGCAGGAGGATCCCAAGTTCAAAACTAGCCTCAGCAACTTCACAAGGTCCAAAGCAACTTAGTGAGACCCTGTCTCAAAATAAAGTTTAAAAGGCTGTGGATGTGGCTCAGTGGCAGAGCATCTCTGGGTTCAGTCCCCCGTATGCCATAAAATTTAAAAAAATAATAAAATAAAATAAAGCAAAATTTGGTTAGATTTCAAATAAAACAAACCTATAATGCAAAATGGCACAAAGTAAATGACTCTGACATAAAGGTACGGGCAATGATGTACAAGACAAATAGACTAAACAAAATAGAAATAGAAATATTAGTGACATAAAACAGAATTCAAGGCAAGAATATTCAATAAAATAGAAATATTTCACATATGTGTGACAGACAAAAGAATATCAAGAAAATACAACCATTATGAATATACCAAGCACCACTGCACTAAAAAACACATATAACAACTGCAATAAATGCAAAAGAAAGAAATACACGCACACACACACAGTGGGAACTTTACAATCCTTTCTCAGAATATTTCAGAAAAATGTAATAGTTTCAGGAAAACTACATAAGGATAGAGATTTAAAAAATAACTTCTGTTGACATATTTACATATAAAATTAATGATATATGCATAAAGTTAGATAGGAGAAATAAGTTCTAGTGTTCTACAGCACAGTAGGGAGACTATAGCCCATAGCATTTCATCATTTATTTTATAAAGAACCGGAAGAGAGGAGTTGGAAGATTCCTAACACAAAGAAATGATCACTGTTTAAGGAAAAGGAAATGCCAGTCACCTTGATTTAATCATGATAGGCTATATACCTATTTCAAATTATCACACTGCACTTCCTAAATATATATTCTAAAATTTTTTAATTAAAAATGTAATCTGATGAAAACAGACATCAATTTTTTTCGATTAAAAATATATGTGTATGAGCTGGGTGGTGGTGGTGTGCACCTGTAACCCTCAGTGAGGCAGGAGGATGGCAAGTTCAAAATCAGCCTCAGCAACTTAGCAAGGTCCTAAGGAACGCAGGGAGACCCTGTTTCAAAGTAAATAGGGCTGGGGATGTGGCTCAGTGGTTAAGTACCCCTAGGTTCAACCACTGGTACCAAAATATATAGACATAAATATAGATGAATAGATACATAGATAGACATATATGAAATGAAATATTTCAAGCATACAGAAAAGTCTAGAGGATAATATAATGAGCATCCTTGTGCTGTCAAGTCTTATCATTTGTCAAATTTTTATGAAAATTTTGTCTTTTCTAAGAGACAAAGCACAAAGACAAATGAAACACCCCCTTTTTTCTGCTGGATTCCATTGTCTTCTCTCTCACCAAGGTGAACCGAACCTCAAATCTGCTAATTGTTCCCATGCATGCTTTTACAGATACACAGAAAATACACCCATAAACTATATATGATATTGTTTTGCTTATTTTTAAGCATGATCTAAATGACATCAGAGAGCATTACTACTCTGCTACTATTTTTTCATTCAACTGTCTTTGAGGTTTATCCATATTCATAATGTGGAATACTTAACACAGGAAAGAAAATAATGAACCAGCTCTAACCCCGATTCCAAAACTGAACAAAAAGAAGATGGAAAACCCTTTCGGAATTAATTTTAAACTTTTGCTTGCAGAAGGCACCTTTGTGCACCTCCTTCCTAAGTCTTTTTGGAAAACTTCCCTACTTTCCCGGAGAGTTCAGGAGGTGAAAAACACGCGGGGGGAAGGCCCTTTCCTGTCATGCTGGGTGGAAGTCAGAGCACCTTTTATCAAAAACAAGCTTGACGTGGGATGCACAGCAAGAGAGAAAAGAGAAATCCGTACCATTTTATCTGAGGGTTTCCCTCCAAGAATTTACGCTAAATCAGTAACTCAGTCAAATATTCACAAACTATGATGTAAAGTTATACATTCAAAATTTCATTAAAAAAAAAATCTTTTGAAAATAGCACTTACAATTGGCGTCCCGAAAGGAATGTAACCTGTGAGTGGGGAAGAGAAGCGTCAGGTCTTATAATCCACCATCTCAACCCAGATGCCCAGGACCTCCAGGCTTGGTGTTGGCAATGGCCCTAGCCAAGGGGCTCAGGGCAGTTAGGCAGGAGGCACCTCTAGCCCCTCAGACGCTCTCTAGTGCAGCCCTCCCTGTGGCCAACGTGTCCCGCCTCCTTCCCTCCGTTCCTCTAAAGTCAGGCAGCTCTCACTCCCCTCCCAAGCCCAGAAGCCTATTTTTGCAGACAGGGTTACCCCAGCCTGGGACCACCACAGAGGCGGGGGTGTCCCATGATTTCCTCCATGAGGCACAAGGACCCCTGTCCACAATCACTATGCAAGCCTGGCCACCTTCCAAGGACCCCAGAATGCTTTCCTTCTTCCCTGGGCTTGTCTTTTTTTTCCTTCTCTGACAATCCTGACTGTTTCTGGAAATAGAATTTCCTACCCACCTGAAATATGCACCTCTCTTTGCCAGAGCTGCTTAAATCTCTAGTGCCCTAGTTGCACGCCCATGCAGAGCAGTGGAGAGCTGGAGTGAACTCGGCCATGCCTTGGACGGAGTCTTCTCACTGCTTATGGCCCCATTGATGCCAACAGGCAGCCTCGTGCCCTCTGACATGTGGCACATACTCTCTGAGTTGCATGTGCAGCCAGTGTTTGCATCCCAAGTGCAGGTAACTGCATGTGCAGCGTCATCCTCCTCCTTCCTGCATCCCTCTGGGGAGAGTCCTGTTTGGTCAGGGCCTCTGAGGAGTATATGACTCAAGAAGGTCCAGAATTACAGAAGAAGCCAGGCTCGGGATGATAGCCTGCCAGGCCCAGTGTGGGGACTGGGGCCACTTACGGCCACAGCTCCAAGGTGCTTAGAGCCTTTGCTGCCTTGGAATTCTTCAGGGCAGAACCAGGGGCCCCTGGAAACTAATGGCCCCAGTTTGCACAATGGAATCACGTGACCTTCTGTTCACTGGCTGCTTAGTCTCTCGCCTCCATGAGGTCAGGCTCTTTGGGGGTGGGAACCCTAAATGATTCATCCAACTGTAGCCTCTTTCTCCAGCCACATGAGGTCCCTCAAAGGCAGCAGCCAGTAGTCACCCTTATGGCTCAGGGTGGCTACACCCATTGTAATGAGAAAAGGCAAGGAGGCGTCTGTACCCCAGTATGAGTGTCACCCTCTGTGGTGTGATGCTGAGCAAGGCTGGGAACCTCTCAGAACCATGGAAAGGACAACCACGCCAGCCCTAGTCTGTGTAGGGCAAGTGCTGTCTAAGCCTCTGACACAAACATACAGAGCTGTCCTCCAGTGACCACTGGGTGGGGACAACCTGGGGGCCGAGATCTTGTCCCCCCCTCTGCCCACTCGTCTCCACTGAACAGGAGTCCAGCCTTCTCCGTGGGCACAGTAGTGCAAAAAAGAGGGCATCCATTATTCACAGGATCAGAGAACAGGAGCTAATTTGCAGATGGCTGCCCAGAGGGGGCAGCAGGGAGCAGGACTTGGAAGGAAAAACAGGATGGTGCCTGGGCCGAGGCAGAGGCAGGAGAAGCCAGGGTTTGCCCATAGCAGGCGGCCCCCAGTGAGGGTTGAGTGGGGGCACACATGGGGGCTGCAGCTCCAGCCCAGCCACTCAGTGGAAAAGGCAGGCGGGTGCCGTGGGGATCCTGAGCCTGGCCAGGTTCTCATACAGTTGAGCCAAAATGGACCCATAGGTGCAAGTGCGACCAGGTATGTGACGGGCTCCGTCCCCTCCTCAGGCAGGTATATCTGGACCGTCTTGGAGCTGTGGCTATATAGTCAGCTGTGACCACAGCTCAGGCTGGGCTGAGCCAGAGGGTCCTGGGAGCTTACCTGACATTCTAAAAGGCATGAAGATCTTCTCATTGGTGTCCGGGTGCAGAATAGCCTGGGAAGAGCCGGGAATAGAGCACAGGGTGGCAGTCGGGGAGAGGAGAGGGAGAGGGCAGGGGGAGGGGGCAAGCAGAGGTGTTAGGAGAAGGAGAGGGAAGGACAGCTTCCCTTGGAGACACAGATGCCAGTGGCTACATACTGCCTCTGGCTAGTTGGTCCTTTCTACCATTCAGGACAAGAGAAAACCAAAGTGTGGGCCCCGACAGCACCCTCCTCCTGACCAGTCCTTAAAGCTGAGTGGGGGAAGACTTAAAGCCCGTGGAGGCCAGGACCGTGTCTACTCACGGGCACATACTCAGAATCTGTGGATGGAGCCTGGACCTTCCTGGCACTCACAGCACCCAGGGAAAGGTCACCCTGGCCCGAGCCCCAGGCTTAGAAGCTCAGGCCCTGGGGTGCTGAGTTGGAAGGAAGGGGTGAGGTGGCAAACAGGAGGGGCGAGGCTGGGAGGGGAGAAGGTGGGCATGCAATAGCCTTGGTGGGGAGGGGTTTCTGCTAGATCCCGGGGACAGGGCGGCAGGATCCAAGAAAACACGGGGGACAAAAAAAGAATCCAAAATTAGATTACCTGCTTGATTTTCTGTGCACTCCAGAGCTGAAAAAGGAAGAAAACACACATTAGAAGCAACCCAAGCCCGGTGTGTGGTGCGTACCTGTAATCCCAGCAGCTTGGGAGACTGAGGCAGGAGGATTGCACGTTTGAGGTCAGCCGGGGCAACTTAGTGAGGCTCTGTCTCACAATAAAATAAAAAGGGCTAGAGAAGGAACAAATCCGCCAAATCATGCTATGTCCGAGTATGAATATACCACAATGAACCCTGACTATATATATATATATAATTATAATGTGCTAATTAAAATAATAGAAGGGAGATCTGTAAAGTAAGTAGATCAGGGGGAGGAAAAGAGGGAAAGAAAAAACACTGGGGAATGAGATTGATCAAATTATGTTATGTGCATGTTTGGATGTGGCATAATGAATCCCCCTATTATGTATAATTATAATGCACCAATAAAAAGTCTTAAAAATAAAAGACATACAAAATTAAAAAAAAAAATGTCAGGGAGAGACTGTGGATATAACTCAGTGGCAGAGTGCTTGTCTAGCAAGCGTGAGGCTCTGGGTTTCCCCCCAGTATGGGGGGCAGGATTAAAAGTTTAAGGTCTCAAAGCCTTATTTTCTAATCAAGGAATTCAACTCCAAAAGCAGAGTCTCATGATGTCTTCTCACCCAAGAGCTGACACCGGGAGGGTGTGATAAGACAAAGGACCTCAAGGGCACAGCTAGGGGTTTACATACAGTTGGTTAGATCGTTCAGTCCAAGGGTTTAGTCCAACTAGGGAAGCTCCCTAGTTGATGCTAAGGTGTGCTCACTAAGGTCCCCGATCTCAATGGATACACTTCCACTGTTTCCCAGAGTCATAAGCTACAGTGCAGCACCGTTTTTTGCAGAGATAGGCTGCCTGGAGCCCTGGTTCTGTCACGGCCAACCCTGAACCTCAGTTTCCTCATCTGTGACACGAGGATAAGAGCTGGCTTCTGACACAGGACTGTTGAAGAGGTATCTAAACAGTGCTTGGAGCAGCATCAGCCCACAGTAGGTGTTCACAGCTGCTCACTGTGGTTAATATTATTTATTCCTATTGTCATTACAAGAAAGTTGTGAGAAGAAAAGGGTAACTTCAAATGAGGGATGAGCTGTTTCTTTCTAGCACAGCCAGGCTGGGGTGGTTAGAGAAAAAGAACAATTTGTCAATCCCTTCAAATGATATAAATACTGCCTTTCATTGACTCTGGACATCATTGATTCTAAGATGCACTATCATGTGCCACAGAAGAAAGAAAATTGACCTGGTGTCCAGACCCCCCAATTCCATTTTAGAGATGCTAAAATGTTATAAAATCATCTTAAAAAAAAAAAAAAAAAAAACAGTGGCGCATACCTATAATCCCAGCTGCTCTGGAGGCTGAGGCAGGAGGATTGCTAATTCAAAGCCAGCCTCAGCAAAAGTGAGGCAGTAAGCAACTCAGTGAGACCCTGTCTCTAAATAAAATACAAAATAGGGCTGGGAGTGTAGCTCAGTGATCCAATGCCCGTAAATTCAATCCCCAGTACACCTCGCCCCAAAATCAAACAAACAGGATGAATAAAAATTGATATTGTGGGGCTGGGGATGTGGCTCAAGCGGTAGCGCGCTCGCCTGGCATGCGTGCGGCCCGGGTTCGATCCTCAGCACCACATACAAACAAAGATGTTGTGTCCACCGAGAACTAAAAAATAAATATTTAAAAAAAAAAATTGATATTGTGGGCAAAACAAAGGCCAGCACATGTTAAATGGAGGAAGAAGGGCTTGGGGACTAGAAAGAAAAGCCTGCCCACAGCTGATATTTAAAGTTTTTAAGGTAGACTAGTTGTAGCCAGGTGTGATGGTGCACACCTGTAATTCCAGCAACACAGGAGGCGGAGGCAGGAGGATCACAAGTTTAAGGCCAGCCTCAGCAACTTAGTGAGGCCCTAAGCAACTTAGCAAGACTCTGTCTCAAAATAAAAAGTAAAAAGGGCTGGGATGTGGCTCGTGGTTAAGCACCCCTGGGTTCCATCATTAGTACCAAAAAAAACAAAAAAAAAATATCAATAAAGTAGAATAGTTGTTATGCTTTATTTATATGGTAATAATGGTCATTGGAATATAAACTAAGATGCAGAAGTTAAGCAGCTCTGGGGAGTAAAAATAGGAGTTTTAAAATTGATACATTAAAGTTGATGCTTTTTATTCACAGCTGAGTCCCTCAAAACTTAAATCCCAGCCTAATTAAGGCTTATTTTAGATACATTTCAAACATACTTGATTGTCTGCTATTCCAGACCAGGCAGATTAGAAGCAGTAGATCTTTTAAAAATAATAATGGGGAGACAGAGGAGGCTGCAGAGAGAAAAACCAACTGCAGAATCCCTGCAAGCATAAAGGGAGGTGGGAACATTAGGGGACGAGAGGCTAGTCCTGTCCCCTCTGCTCAGAAGGTGCTCCCCAAGTCGAGGCTCTGTCCTAGAAGCCACCCAGGGTGGTACAACTCCTGACACCTCCACCTCCATCCAATCATGATCTTCCATTTCTCACCTCTGGATTCACTGTCCAGCCTCCAGGGAGGCAGGAATTTGCCTTTAAGCACTATCTCCGGGCACCATCTCCCAGAGTGCCTGGCATATAGTAGGTACTCAATAAGTGTTTGGTGAAGGAATATCATCCTCTAAAATAGAAGTATATCTAGGACTCGAGCTGATGAGGGATAGAGAGCAGAGCTGTGGGGGGTAGCAGTGTGCCCCACGTATCTGCACCCAAAGATAAGCTCAATGGGAGGTCAGTGGGCTCTGCCCGTGAACCTGGGAGACGTTCCAAGCAAGAAGATACATGGGGTGGGGCCATAGAGCAGGGGGCCCAAAGCCCTAGCTCCAGAGATGGAGTTTTATTCTCCAGAGAAGTGGAATCCGAGCAGCCCAGATGTGGGGGTCACAGGCAGAGGGGGACAAGTCCAAGGTCTGAGGACTATACATGGGCCTCCAGGAGCCTTCCCATGTCCACACCCAGAATGCAACAGACAGGAGGGTGGAGGCCCCTTCTCTTGGAAATAGAAGACCACAAAGAGGACCACAGGCTCTGCCCCCGGTGCAGTAGTGGGAAAGAAGCCCCATTCTGGGGATCTAGGGCCCTGTGATTTCTGTCTTGACTTTCTCAATATCTTTATCTTTGAATTTGTGTCAAAGGCTGGTGGACAGTGGAGATGTGCCAGGGGCCTGCAGCCTCAGTGCACTCCTGTCCTGCCACCCCACTGGCCACTCTCCTCTAGGCACCCACACAGTGACCACCGACACCCACCATTCCTGGCAGAGGGCTTGGTGCAGGGAGGATGGGGTAGAACCAGTGGTCCCCAATGCTGAGACATGGAGCAAGGTTCTGGGTGCCTGAAAGTATCTGTGCTTGCCCCGCAGGTGTCCCTGTGGCCAAGGAAGTGTGACATTAAATAGCAAATAAAAAACACCCTGGGGGCTGAGGTTGTGGCTCAGCGGTAGAGCGCTTGCCTAGCACGTGGGAGGCCCTGGGTTTGATCCTCAGCACCACATAAAAATAAATAAACAAAATAAATGTATTTGTCCATCTACAACTAAAAAAAAAAAAAAAAAAAAAAGTGTTAAACCAGGCACAGTGGCTCATGCCAATAATCCCAGCGGCTCAGGAGGCTGAGACAGGAGGATGGCAAGTTCAAAACCAGCCTCAGCAACAACAAGGTGCTAAGCAAGTCAGTGAGACCAGGTCTCTAAATAAAATCCAAAATTGGGCTGGGAACGTGGCTCAGTGGCCTAGCGCCCCTGAGTTCAATCCCCGATACTGCCCCCTCCCTGCAAAAAAATCACCTTGTTAAAAGGCTGGAGAGGAGAAAGTGAGGAGGGGGAGAGGGAGAGAGAGAGAGAGGGGAGGGCAAGGGAGACCCCACAGAAAAGAGGGGAAAGCTTTTTTCTGCCTTTTGAAGAAGGATCTTGAATTTTCATTTTGCATTGAGCCCCCCCAAATTTTATACTTGTCTCTGCCTATAAATCAGTTGATATTTGGAGGACCTAAATGAAGAAGGTCCCTGCTAAGAGTTTGCACATGCATGCATAGAACATGAACTCTGAGGACATGAGACAACATAGGGACTCAGGAAACTTGAAGAGCACTGCAGACAACCTCCAAAGAGTCAGACCTGGAAAAGGAGCCGTGTGCAATGAAGAGGGATGGGGTTCAAACCTTGGCTCGGCCACCTACTGGATGTGTAGCTCTGGGAAAGCTATTTTGTCTCTGTGCCTCAGCTTCCCCATCAGTCAAATGGGTTGTTGGAGGGTAGGAGAGACAGACGGTGCTCCGCAGCCCCACAGTTTGCTTTACCGTAGGGGTGCACAGCTGCTTGGGAAGCCAGCCTCCCCCAAAAGGCAGGTGGGCTCCTGGGACTGGGCACTGGCTGGTGCACTGATAGTAGAAATGATAATCCCTTTGCTTGTCCCCAAAGCTTCCCAAGAAGGATCGAGTGAAGGACAAGGGGGCCCTAGAAGATGGTAAAGTCATGAAGTGAAAGGAACCAGGTCCCTGGCCAATAGCATGTGCCAGGTCCATGCAGTGCACTGGATTCAGACAGGATTGAGAAATGGACCTTACGGCGGTAAGTCCCTGAAATCTGGGGCTTGCTCGTTATAGCACTTGGCTTAACGTGACTAACACAGAGGGTTAAATGAGATATGCATATATAAAATATTTGACTCATAGAACGTGCTCAGTATGGTTGCCTAAAATAGAGGGGAAGCAATTAAAATGAGCAGTTTTTAAAGGATGTAATCATCTCGCAAAGCAACTGCATCTTCATTGTTTTATTCACTCCTTGTGCCTGCGAGGTGGGGAGGTTCTTTCCAGATAGGGTAGCTCAACTCGAGAGATCACGTGGCTCAGCCAGGGTCCCAGGGGCCTGGTGGCAGTATGGAGATGGGGCCCCAGGTCTCCTGGCCTGTATGCTGGGTCCCCCCTTATTCCCCCATCTGGAGCAGGCCAATGTCTGAGCTTGGCTAGGATGACTGCTGGAAGCCTAAGAGGAGGGAATGGCTGGCACTGTCCTAGGGTCCCAGACCCCTCAGTGCAGCCTGACGGCAGACGCCTCCCACCAGCACACTCAGCCCCTCCCACCAGCACACTCAGCCCCTCCCACCAGCACACTCAGCCCCTCCCACCAGCACCCAGCAAAATAGCACCACGCTTATAAGCCATCTGTATCCCTTGGATTCTGGGACTGTCTCTTCCACCTCTGCCCACGGGGCAGCGACAGGGCATCAGGCAGAAGCGGGTTCAGCGGCACAGGCAGGAGGGTGGTAAGAGTAGCAGCAGGAGGGTCCCGAGGAGGCCAGAGCCCAAAGACACATCCTGCAGTCCACAATGACACCACCCAGCCAGCCAGCAGATAGGCCAGTGCCACAGATGAAGACAGCAGCAAAGCCTCCTCAGGAATACAAGCTCTTCTGTTTTGCCAAGCATTTTCCCTAGGAGGCTGCAACTCCTGTTAACTCTCACTTTACAGAACTGAAGAACAGAGAGGTTAAGTGACTTGCCCAAAGTCCCACAGCAGTGCAGGTATTTGAACTTAGCTCCAAGTCCCCACTCTCTTTTTTTCTTTTTTTTTTTTTTTTGTGTTGGGACTAAACCTAGGGCCTCCCACTTGCTGGAGCAAGCACTACACCACTGAGCTATTTCCCTATCCCCTCCAAGGCCTCATTCTTAAATACCACTTGGGCTTGACTCTAAACACTGTGCACATTGTCCTGCCCTCGTATATTTGGCCTCTTTTCATATCAGTGCACAGAGAGATGTATTCTTCTTAGTGGAAACTTTGAGGATATTATAAACTGTCCTGAGCTGGGGACGGAGGATCTCAGTGGCAGAGCACTTGCCTAGCATGCATGAGGCCCTGGGTTTGATTTCCAGCATTGAAAAAAAAAAATTTTTTTTAATAAAAATAAAAATAAACTGCCCCCTACTGGTGGACTTTTAGGCAACTTCCCATCTTTTTTTTTTTTTTTTTTTTATTGTGATAAAATACACACAAAATTTACCACCTTAACCATGTGTAAGCGTACACCTCTGTGGCGGTAAGCACATCCATCCAGTTGTGCAAACACTCACATATCCATCTCCAGAACCTTCCATTTCCCCAGCTGGAACTCTATCCTCTAACACACCTCCCAATCCACCTCCCCCAGCTCCTGGCAGCCACGGTTCTATTTTCTGTCCCTATGAATTTGACTATACTAGACAACTCACATGAGCAGAATCATACAATATCTGGGTTTTGGGGGTGACTGTCATACCTTTTGTCACAGTTATTATGAACCATGCTCTAGTGAATTTCACTGGCGTTCTCATTATTATATCAGCATTTGAAAAAAAAAGACCAAATTTATGCAGGTGTTTCTGGCATGATACAGAAGAGACTGATGGCTACTCTAGGGAGAGGAAGTGGGTAATTGTGGGAGAGAAGGGAGACTTCTTTCTTCATTCTCTGATCTTTTTATACCTCTAGAATTCTGTATCTTGTTCATAAATTACCTACTCTGTTAAAAAAGAAAAATTAAAGGTAAGGGCTGGGGATGTAGCTAATGGTAGAGTGCTTGCCTAGCATGCATGAGGCCCTGGGTTCTATCCCCAGCACAGGAAAATATAAATAAACCCACTAGAAAAATGGAAATAGTCTACACAATATCCAGGCCCTTTGTGGATGTCTATGGCATAGACCACTAAGTGTCCAGTTAAATCTCTGTCCTCCTATTCCATAGTTACAGAAAATTGGCCGGCAGGTGGCTGATATGCTACCCTGCATCTCCCAGTTTCCTTTGCAGTTAGGTTTGTCCATGTGTCTGATGGCAGAGAAGCATGATACAAGCCCTGAATGGCCCTGTGGAGCAGAGACACTGGCCTGTTACCCAGGAGGAAATGACCTTGTCTTATTTGAGCTGGGGCGTTTGGGGATGTTTTTATTGCAGTGACTGGATAACTCCAATGTGATCTCCTTGGGGTTAGATGAAACTACTCTCCCCATGGCGGAGAGGAAGGGATGGAAGTGAAGATGGCTTTTCAGGTCTTATGGCTTGACCTTGAGCCTCAGGAGAGCTTGAGATGAAGTGGGAGGAACATCTCCATTTTTAATGAAAATTCCTAGTCGAGACCTGATCTTACCTGGGTTTATCCCCTTCTCCATGCTGCAGGGAGGACAGCCAGCTTTGGCCCTGGCTCAGTCACTATCTGGCCTGGTCTTCCTATGTGGTTCACGTCACACGGTAGAACCTGATTAAAAATTAGTCATGCAGGAGAAGGGGCAGAAGGAGGAACAAGTCTCTCCAGGGTTCTTCCTGCCCAACAGTCCGCTAAGCCAGGTCCAGCTTCTGGGGAGGCCAGGTGAAGGATTCCGGTCTGACCCCTTAGCTCTGCGCTTCTCCCTGTGACCTGCTGGACCCATGAGTTAAATGCTAGAAGCAGAAATGGCCATGGAAGCCAAGACTTGGTTGCAAATTTGAAGTTTCTTGGGCTGATCCTGCAAACAGGGTACAGCAGAGGATTATTCTGGGATGTTAAGCACTGCAAGCGAGGCCCACTGAGACACGGTGGATGGGCCATCTACACAGAGAATCTAGCCAAGGGGCCCCAGTGTCTTCCGGAAGCCTGCTGAACCATCTCCACTTCAAATTATAATCCCTACTTGTGACCTGATCTCATTTTGGCTCAGCCCAGAGCCCAGCTCCCTCTACGCCTCCAACTGAACATAAAAATGTGCAGCCCTGATCTCTTACTGGCTCCAGGGACAAACCGGTGTGGATAAGAGACTTTGGACTTTGATGTTTTCAACTTGGAGAAGGAGGAGAGGGGGCAGTGTGGGGAAAGAGTGCGGAATGGTGGAAAGGTTTGCTGATTTTAGAAGTGGCCAGCGTCTCCACGGAGATGCCCTCTGACCCTGAGTCTCAGTATGGAGACCAAGGGAGGGTCAGGGATGGGTCACCACATGCTTCTAGGAGAGCCTGACGTCCCCCAGCACCCAGAGGAGAGCAACTGCCCAGGCCCCACCCCCAGTCTGGCTCGCTCAGCTTCCCCTCTGCCTCCTTCCAAGCTGCTTCTCCAAACCTCCTAAGGCAGCATAGACAGAGCCTATTTAAAACAACCTCCAGAAGGTAATTAAACAGAGCCTGAAGGGGATCCTTCTGTAAGGCAAAGGATGCCTCCATCAAACAAACAAAAAAGAAACTTCCCAATTTATCAGTTGGGCCAATTGCATTATACTTCACCATTAATTCTGTTGCCATGGTAACTCCCAGGTAATATGTACCTGTACGAGTCTGTGGAGGGGTGAAATAACCTCCCACCAATTCTTTCTCTCTCTTTTTTTTTTTAGTTTTGCAGTTCTGGGAATTGAACCCCAAGGGCCTCGTGCATGCTAGGCAAACACTCCACCACTGAGAGACATCCCTAACCCTTACCCCTAGGGCACATAAAAGAAAAGAGGCCCTCTTCTTGATTCTGCAGCATAGCATCTACTTCTTATCCACATAGCTTCTCTTTATGGAGAGGACAGACCCTGGGGTTGAACCAGGTTACTGTCAGGATTAATAGTTGATTTTACTTAGCGAACAAATATTTATTGAGCATCTACTATGTGCTGAGCGCTGCTGTTCATGGTGAGCATATATCAGAGGAAGGAGGGGGGAAATCAGACAAAGAGCTCTGGCTTTTGTGGAGCTTGCCAGCTAAGGGGGACAGAGGATAAGCAATAAAAATAATAAAAAGTAAATTCTCTGCTATGTTAGAATGATCGGTGCTTTAGGGAACAAGGGAAAGTGGAACAGGTAAGGGGATTGGGAATATGTGGCGGTGATGGGGACAGAGGTTACAGCAGTGGGGGATCAGGGTGGGTCTCAGAGGCGACACTGAAGGATATTCTCAAGGGAGGGAATGGGCTCTGAAGGCAGAACAGGCAGCGCAAAGACCCTGAGGCAGAAGTAGGCCTGCTACTTCTGGGGACAGCAGGGACAGCAGGGAACCAGTGTGACCAGAGTGGACTGAATAAGGGAAGAATGGGGGCCGGGGGACAATGTCAGAAAGGAATGAGGACTTTTCAGGCCGTGTTCAGAACGATGGCTTTTACTCTGAGTGGAAGAGGGGAACACTACTTTTCTTAACAGAGCAGTGGTTCTCACTTAGAGGTGCTTTTCCTCAGGGGACATCTGGCAGTGCCTAGTGACACTTCCTGGTTGTCATGCCTGGGGAGAGGGAGCTATTGGCATCTAGTGGGAAGAAGCCAGAGATGCAGGTGAACATCCTTGGGTGCACAGGACGCACAACCAAGAGCTATGAACTCTGCGGGGCCGCGTGCTGTGATGCACTCCTGTGATCCTCGGGAGGCTGAGGCACGAGGATTGTGAGTTCAAAGCCAGCCTCAGCAACTTAGTGAGACCCCAAGCAACTCAGCAAGATCCTGTCTCTAAATAAAATATTTTTAAAAAGGGGGCTTCGGATATGGCTCAGTGGTTAAGTTCCCTGGGTTCAGTCCCCAGTAACAACAAAAACAAAACAAAACAAAAACTATGCAGTTCTAAATGCCAATGGAGCCAAGGCTGAGAAGCCGGGAGCAGAGGACCCAGTCGTAGGTTTCGCAGGTCACTCTGCCTGCTGCTGTGCTGATGCTGTCATGGGAATGGATGGAGGGACCCAGGTAAAATGGGAAGAACATCTAGGAGGCCACTGTAGTTACCCAGCCCCAGAGGTGTGACCATATCACCTGGTACAGTACCTGGCCCAGCCTGCACAGGCCTTGGCTAATAGGGATCACTGTGCTAATGACACTTGTCAAGCCAGTGCTGGCCAAGAGCAGCAGGGTGCTGCCCAGGAGTCCCAGAGCCTGAGGCTGGGAGTCCTGGTAAGACTAGCCAGCCAGCTCCGGCAAACCTGCAGACACGCACAGGTTTGGGGTGCAAGTGCTGTTAAGCCTCTGGTATTTGCTCTGCTATTTTCAGCAGAATCCAAACACAGCTGACCCCATTTTCTCTCCGAGAGGAGAAGGCTCGCAGGATCTCTTACATCCCAGCTGCCCTTTCTCCTTGGCAGGCTGCAGACATAAATCCATGCTGCTTGTGGGCTCTGAGCTGCCTGTGTGCTATGCTGGGTATAGAGGAGGCACTCAATAAAGGGTGGCCGGTCCCTCACCTCTGGGGAATGTGGAATGATGGTGGAGTCCCCACTCAGGAGCCCACAGCGGCTGCTGGAGACCTGCGCTCGGCACTTGGGTTACCCTAGTAGCTTCCAGCCTGGTTTCTACAGCAGCGCTTCCTTCCTGGTTCACCACCACCAGGCCGGCAGTACCACTGCCATGCCACTCCCTGGCTCAAGAGCTTGCAGTGTCTTCCTCTGGCCCCACATCCAGCATCTCTTCCTGGTTTTCAAAGATTTTCGCAATCTGGCCTCTAAATTTCCTTTATCCTTGAGATTTATTATCTATTTGTGTAGCAACCACTCAACATGGTAACAGTCTCTGAAGGAGATATCAGCCCCTCGTGAACAGAAGACCAAAAGCAAGGCCATCGGGAGTGGACAAACTCTCGGCACACTTTCACAATACCCACTGGTGAGGTGCCATACCTGGAGGGCAGGTCAGATGGCAAACCGGTAGAAAAGAGTGCACACAAGTTACCCAGTATTGCCCATGACACTGGGACAGGCCTGCAGGCATTGGGACACAGTTTCAGGATTCCGACACCCCCACCTGCAAGAGTGCAATGGGGCAGGCAAGAGCAGGTGCAGACGAGGTCGCTGTCCACTGAGACCAAGAGCTGCCCTGGGTCTCTTCAAATAGCATGGATGTGACCCTTGAGCAGGGCCAGCCTGGGCCAGGAGTTGGTGTGTCCTTAATTCCAGATCACTGAGGCTTCCTCAAGCCCAGAGTTGACTCGACATCACTGTCCCTTCTCTTCCTGTGTTTGTGGAGGTCAGAGGGGGTGTTGGTTTTTGACTGTGGCCCAAGAAGGCACCAGGAGACCCATGCAGAGCCCAATGCCACGAACTCTGGGTAGCCCCGAGGACGGGGGCTGGGGGGAGAGGGAGGATCTGCTTCCAGGAGGCTCACACCTAAGAACTGTGCTACCTGGTCATCCGATGGCCCCTGCAGGCATGGCCACCTCAAGCCAGAATTGGGAGGCTCAGCTATTGCCAAGAGGCCCCCCAGACTCCCTCCAGTTCCCTAGAGGCACATGGGGGCTTTCAGGACAGAAGACAAAGAAGGCCCAGGAAACAGTACAGACAGCTTTAGGCTACTGAAGGGAGTGAAGAGAGAAAATGTGGCCTCATTCCCCAAACTCCAGGAGCTGAAAGATGTCCCAAGAGGCCAGCTTCAGCAAGCAGGGGCAGAGGGGAGCTAGAGCCAGAGCAGACACAGGATCGGGAGAAAACATTCACAGGTCCGAGGACAACTTCAGGCCAGAGCAGGGTGTGCTATCACGTCAGGCCACCCAGGGTGTCCAGTGTCCATGGCCAGAAAGAAGTTCTGCTGCTCAGGAGTAAGACCGCAGCCCACCGTCCCTGCCCATGGCTGCCCATGACTCAGCACACAGTGCAGACTCCTGAGGATGGGTCCTGTGTGTCACAGCACTCCCCGGGGCCCTGACAAGCGCATCTGGCCAAGGTGCTGCATGCACCATGCGCCTGTCCTCCCCCCCCCCCCCTGCACTGCCGTCCAGCACATTCCTCATTGGCTTCCAGTGCAGGGCGGGCTGTCTCCACCCTGGACGGCTCCTACCCTGGGCCCCTCCTCACCAGACACCCCAGTCTAAACTGTTTCCACTGCTTTCCCACAGTGTGGTGTCTTCACCTGCCTCTGGGGGGTCCATGGGGCCCGTGGGGCAAGAACCTACCTCATCCAGTCTCTTCCTTGTTCTATCCCCTGACCCCGGCCCCATAGCTGTCCTGGAGTGATGGGATCAAATAGAAAAAGGGTAAGAAAAGCTGAGTGTCAGCCTGAAACATCCAATATTTGACAAAAAGGAGTTCTAGAAGGAGAAAGAATTATCAAAGAAACTGCACAATTCTTTGCCATAATAGAAAGACAAGAATCTTCAGATTGAAAGGGGTCAACAAAAATCCAAATTAATTCATGTTCAAAGAGACAGCACTGAGGAATTTCAGAAATACATTTAACAGATAAAGAGAAGGCCAATACACATTTCCAAAGAATGAAAACGGGCCACCTGCAAGGAATCAGGAATGAGATGGCATCCGATTTCTCAATAATTATATTGGAAGTCAGAAGAAAATAGAGCACTGGTCTTCAAAAGTCTGAAGGAAAATGACTGTCAACCCAGAATTTTCTCCTCCGCCAAACTGTCAATTAAGGCTGAATACAGAATTATAATTTTTCAGACACAAAAGAAACCAGAATGTTCTTCCCATTTACCATTCCCCCCCCCACCCCCGGAAGCTACTGAAAAAGGTGTTCCACTGAATAAAGAAGACCTGGCGCTGGTGGGAGGCGGATCCAGAAAGGAACATTTCAGGAGAAAAAAAGAGAGAACGGAAAGATAAGAGTCTTCCAATTGAAAGGGAACACTAAAAACACTGAAAGGCTGCTAGAGGGTGTGATCAGAGAAATAACCCAAAGGAAACCTGAAAAATCAGGCAGCTATTAACTCCAGATAAAGAAAAACTTTGAAAAAGAGAAGAAACCTAATCATGATATAACCAACATGAATGCAGGAAATATCACACACACATATATATATATGTTTATCTCTCTATCTATCTATCTATCTATTTTTGAGTACCAGGGATCGAACTCAGGGGCACTTAACCACTGAGCCACATCCCCAGCCCTATTTTGTATTTTATTTAGAGACAGAGTCTCACTGAGTTGCTTAGTACCTTGCTTTTGCTGACGCTGGCTTTGAACTCATGGTCCTCCTGCCTCAGCCTCCTGAGCCACTGGGATTACAGGCGTGTGCCACTGCACCCAGCTTATTTATATAATTATTCTAACATGAATACTGAATAACTATAGACCCTCAAACCATGGTAACTATTTTGAGCAGGAGGTAGGGGAGGAAGAGTGGATTTATTGGGTGGATAATAAGAAAGCGGAATCTTCAACTACCATAATAGAGAATGCAAAAGAATCAATTGGGAAACAGCAGCATAGATGGCCATATTAGTTTGAAATACAGATTTGTCTGTGAGAAACAGCTAAAGGTAGTTGCTTTTGGGGAACAGGAATGTTTTTTCTTACAACTGTTCCGAGTACTATTAGACTTTTCTAATTATGCCCACATATTATTTTGAAAATACAAAATTAACTTTTTAAGTTTATGAAATAAAACTTATGAATGGAAAGAAAAACTTTGACACTTTACCCATCAGATTCTAATCATTAAATTTGTCTTCCTTCCCCTCCCCACCTGCCTTTGCCCGTCTCCAAAGGAGTTACCTGTTCATTGGTGACCCCTGGCCGCAGGGTCCCATGCTTGTAGTCCTCCAGTAGCTGCACAGCTTCTCTGAGACGTCTCTGCAGAGGAAAGAAGAGGCATTGTGAAGCCACAGAGCCAAAGTTCCTAACAACCATCGTCAAGTAGGACCACATCAGTATCAATCAAAGTGACAATGTTTACAGGGTAAGAGGGCTCAGCCCTCAGCTCATGGAACACACAAAAAGCAATAGGAAGAATAGCACCTACATGTCCTTCCATAGAGAAATGGCTGGGCAGCAGTCTTATAATAATTCTATGGGGCTGGGGCTGGGGCTGGGGCTTAGTGGTAGAGCGCCTGCCTAGCACGTGGGAGGCACCGGATTCGATCCTCAGCACCACATAAAAATAAATTAACTAATTAAACAAAGATGTTATATCCATCTACAATTTAAAATAATAATAATAATAATACTATGGATCATTATTAGGCAATTTAAGGAGTGAATTGGAAGATGGGAGCCATGGCGCACACCTGTAATCCCAGTGGCTCTGGAGACTGAGGCACGAGTTCAAAGCAGGCCTCAGCAACTTAGCAAGGCCCTGAGACACTCAGCAAGATCCTGTCTCTAAATTAAATACAATAAAGGTCTGGGGATGTGACTCAGTGTGTTAAAAAAAAAAAAAAAAACAGAAGTGACGTAGAGGGCTGGGGATGTAGAGTGGTAGAGCACTTGTCTAGTACATGCAAGGCTCTGGGTTCGATCCCCAGTACTTCAAAAAAAAGAAAAAAAAAAGTGAAATAGAGGTACATGTGATTCCATGGCCACATCTCCAAAATACTTTGAGAAAGCAAATTGCCAAATAGTACATTGCTGTTTGTTGTACCAAACAAACAAGATACACGTACAAAACCACATTTTTCTATGAGAATAGTGTGTGTGGTGTGTGTGTGTGTGAATGCATCAAAAGAGCTAGGAGGAGACCCAGCAAAAACAGGTGTTACCTGAGGGTAGGAGGGAAAAGCTCAGACTTGGCAAAGGGGTATCAGAAGGAACTCTGACCTTCTGATTTATAGGGAGGATATATTTATATAATGCTTTTATGATCTCCTTTGAACATTTTAAAAACACTGGCAGAGATTATCTACTAGAGTACATATGGCGACAATAACAAAGGGAGGGAAAAAACAAAGCCACACTGGAGCACACATGTCAATTCAGTTACTTGGGAGTTGAAGCAGGAGGATGGCCAGCCTGAACAATTCAGCACGATTCTGTCCCAAAAGAAAGTAAATAAAGGGTTGGGGGTGCAGCTCAGTGGTAGAGCACTTGCCTAGCATGTGCAAGGCCCTGGGTTCCATCCTCAGCCGCGTGCTCGCTCATATATGCACACAAACATACACAAAAGAGAGCTGGATGGTAATGGTATGATTTTTTTAAATCTTAAAAGCTAAAAGAGGGGCTGGTTATAGCTCAGTGGCAGAGTGCTTGCATAGCATGTGTGAGGCACTGGGTTCGATTCTTAGCACCACATATAAATAAAATATAGGTCCATTAACAACTAAAAAAAAATTAAAAGAAAAAAACTAAAAGAGGCAGCAATAATGATAGAAGGTAGCTTTTGTCCACCAAGACAGGTATAAGAATGTTTATTGAAGTACTATTCACATAGGATGCAAATAACTAACAGGAGAATGAATAAGTAAATCATAATATATGCATGCAATGAAATATTATACAGCATTTGAAAAAGTAAAATTACAAATACATGTCACAATGTAGGCAAATCTCATAGACATAATGTGGCAGAATATATCTTCCAAAGTGGCCACTTCAATATCCCCACCTCCCATAATCTTCTAGAACCTTCTCATATTCCCCTCCAAAGGTCAATAATGACCCCTTCCTTGATTCTGGGAGGCCAGATTTGTGATTGCCTCAACAAGTACAGAATGGAGCAGTAAGATCATGCAGTATCTGCAGCTAGATCACACCAGCCCATACTTCCACCTTGTTCTCGAGAGAGTCACTCTTTTGAAACCCACTCGCCATGCTGTAAGGAAGCCCAAGCAGCTTAGTAAACATCCTTGTGCATAGGAACTAGACCTTGGTGCACAGCTCCACTGAGCCACCTGCTGACAGCCACACCTACTTACCCACCATGCAAGCAAGCCATCTTGAAATGGATCTTCCAGTCCCTCCCTGCTGAGGGCCGCCCTAGCCAATTTTACAGGAACAAAGATAAATCATCCCCTCTAAGTCCTTCCCAAATTAAAGTTCTATAAGCAAAGTAACTGATGATTGTTTTGAGCTACTAAATTTCAGGGTGATATGTTACATGGCAATGGAAGGTTGATGCATTCAATGATAAACGACAAAAGACAAAAGAGGATACCCAAATCAAAAATATGCCATACAGGGCTGGGATGTAGTTCAATGGCAAAGCATCTGCCTTGCATTCGCAAAGCCCTGGGTTCGATCCCCAGTTCCAAAAAAGAAAAAAAAAAATGCCAAACAACTTAGGGTGGTAGAGATCATTACAGCATTACACTTGGAGGGGGACAAGGACTAAGAAACACACACAAAAAAATACTCTGGGGTAATAAAAATATTCAATGTCTTGATCTGCATGTTGGTCAGATGGGTATAAACAGATGTAAAAATTCATTAAGACATAAACTTAGGAGTTGTGCATTTTGAAATATATATGGCATACCTCAAAAAATTAACCATAAACATACAATGATGATAGAAGGTAGTTTATGTCAAGGATCTGATAAGGAAATTCAGACAGTAGGAAGGGCCAGAGTGGGGGGAAAAACTCACTGAAGTTACCTTGTTACCTCTGGCCTGTGGAAAAAGGCTGTCTGGGGACAGGAGTATAGAGACCTCAATATGAGTCCTTGGTCTAAACAAGGAAGCAGTGCTGGGGTGGGGGGCGCATCCAGAAGGCAGACAGGGCTGCTAAGTTGGCTGCTGGCAGGAGGTGGATGCTGAATAGCCACTGGCTCTGCCACAGCAGCAGGAATTACTTCCAAACCAGAACAAACCAGCCAGGCCCCCTGGGCCATCAGGTCTGTGTGTACAGGACCTGCAGCCAGCACTGATCCAATTCAGGTCTGGACCACAGCAGAATCACAGGCCAGGAAAGCTTTTCTTACTTGGAATGGCCTAAGGCTGGAAAGTACTGTTCATTTCCTTTTAAATGTATAGATGTCTACCAGACTTCAAAGAGCCACTTCCTAGAAACTATTCATTTCCAAACTATTCATTTCCAACTATTCATTTGTTTTGTTTTTGTTTTCTTTTTCCCCAATTACATAAGCAATTCATGCTGCTTAAAGAAATACCAGGGGGGAAAAAATAGGAAAGCACAAAAACTCAGTTTAAATCATCTTTTCACATACTCTGTGATAACTCTGCAAAGGTGGAGTTGATTTTCTCTCTAGAGTCAATACATTTTGTTTTTCAACAAAATTGGATGGTGCCGATTGGTTTAACTTGCTTAAGGTCACACAAATAGTAGGTGGGTGATTTAGCATTTAAACCCAGAGTTTAGCCAGATCCTTGCTCTGCCCACCCTCCCCCCACATCCAATGCCCCCAAAGCCTCTGAGAGATGGGGCAGGCTGCCCGGGCCAAGCCCGCTTCTTCCCTCGGCCTCCGTGGGCCTGGACAATGCATGCTCTACTTTCCAACGCTGAGTGCTGAATGGCCCCGTGTTCTCATTATTTCTCCCACTCTAGGGATTCTCCTGAGTTCCTATAACAACCTGGCCAGATTCCATCTCATTTGACACGGTCATCAAAGGGAGCCCTCCTGCCAACAGAATAAGTTCCAATAAGTCCTGGTTTTGGCAAACTATGTGGGTGAGGGAGAACTGAATCCAAAGTTCCTGAAGACAAGTCTAAGGGCCCAGGACTGCAGGAAGCTGGAACAGGCTTTTCTGCCCCCTGGGTGCCCTAGGCTGGTCCTGGCTTGACGCTTCTGTTAAGACTGAGAGGCCCTGTGGGATGGGCAAGGCCCCAAGCCACCTGTCTCGAGAGGTCCCTGAGACTTCCTGTTCTGGTGGCTAAGTTCACAGAGACTTGGGGGCTCTGAGGAAGGTCTCCCGGCTTTACACCCTCCTCCCATGCTGCTGTATTGTGAGACTTGACACAAGGGCCCCGGGAACCTGAGGAGGGGGAAAGCTGGGCAGGAGTTTGGGGCAGGGTAAGCTTTGCAGGAAGTCTTTTCAACCAGGAACAAACAGGCTAGCAGCCCCTGAATGCAAAAGCTGTGAGGGTCCCTGCTTGGCCCAGAGACAAGGCTGTGCCTGGGCAGAGCCCTGGGCCTGGGGTAGAACAGCCTGCACTGCTGCCTCCCCAGCTCTTCTCCAGCACCAGCCTACTGGTAGGCCTGCCACGAGAGCCTCTCCTTTTATTTGACAGGGGTAATGTTCTCCAGAAAGTTCTCCGCAAATGCATGTGCCTGCTCCCACAGTAGAGACTTTGAACAGAGGAGAATCCCAGCTCTTCTGGGCCTCCTCCAAGACCCCAAGGGGAAAGGGGTATGAGGCAAAGGGACAGGTTTGGAGGTCAGGGTATTAGAGGGGAATGGGGATGGAGGGACCCAGGAAGGAAAGGACAAAAGTCAGTTAGGGAAAGAGTCATCAGAAGCAAAACTGATCTTTCCTGAGCACCACAGCCCAGCCCCAAATTAAATGCAGATGGAGAGTCAACCCTGAATAGCTGGGGACAGGAGTATAGAGACCTCAGTATAAGCCCTGAATGTCAAAATGATCTAAATATTTAATTATTTATATTGAGGTCTCTATACTCCTGACCCCAGACAGCCCTAAATATCTATAATTAAATCTAAATATTTAATTATAATACTATTTAACTCATCTAATACAAGATGGTAGTGACAGCAGGTGGAAAAGAGGTGAGTAGCACCCAGGATTATTTCATCACCACGTTCTGACCCCTGGGAAGGGCTTCACTGACCCTATGGGTGGCACTTGTGTGTTCCTTCCTCTGGAAAGTCCCATACTGTTCCCTTCAGCAGAAGTCCTTCCCTCCTCAACAGTCTATCACAGCCCCATCTATCCTGCAAGGCTTGGTACTATTTTCTCTGGGAATCTTCCAGAAATGTTCCCTCCCCTTCTCAAATAGAGAGGATTGGGTCTGCCCCTCTCTGAGGTTCCTGACCACTTGCCAGTGATGTGCCCATCTTATCTGTCAGATATGACAAAGTGCAGGAGCTAGTTTTAAGAATCTGCAGTGTCATAGGACTGGACCCTGTCCCCACCCATCACCAATACAAGGCCGTGCATCGTGGGAGTTTGACAGAATGAAGGACTGCAGCTGCTGGGAGATAAGGGAACAGCAGGGTCAGGATTAGGATTTCAGGTTCCAGTGCAGCCAAAAGAAACCCTTCAATGGTGATGCTGGGATCCGAGACCGTGCCCTGCTCACTCAAGACGTGGGTGAGACTATTCCTCAGCACATATGTATCATAGAACCATCTTGGCCATCCTCATTCTTAGAAAACTGTAACCAAGAAGGATATTTTCTTACCCAAGTTCCCAGGGTGGGTGGGTGGCACCTACAAATCCCGAGAACCCTCCACCCCAGTTCTGAGCCATTTCCATGAGATATCAGCAAGAAAGCTGATATAGCACTGTACTCTAAAAGAAACCACGGCAGTTGTCTGGAACTTCCACAAAGCTGATGGCTACCTGGGCAGGGCACCCAGGTAAGAAAAGGAAGAGCAATATTATTCTCATTCAAAGCCATACCCAACCTGATACAGAAAAAAAAAAATGGAGAGGAATTAATCTTCAATGTTTAGAGGAAGTGCGTATATTGGGAACAAGGGCATTTCAGGCAAGTGACGAGGTTGGCAGCCCCTAAAGCTAAGGCAACTTAAAAAAAGAAGGAAAGAGGCCTGGGATGGGGGATAATGGATGAGCAGCTGGATGCATAAGATGGCAGGGGGCTCAGAGGTTATGTCAATTCATGTCCTGATCATTCAGTAACTGGGTGTTCTCACAGGGCGCATCTTGGATCTACTGGAAACAGGGTCATGATTGCTTGCTTGCTTTCTATGTCTCTCTGTCTCCCTCCCTCTCTCTCTTTCTTTCTTTCATCCTGGGGATTGAACCCAGGGATGCTCTGCCAGTGAGCTCCATCCCCAGCTCTTTTTATTTTTAATTTTGAGACAGAGTCTCACTAAGTAGCTTAGGGCCTCACAAAGTTGCTGAGGCTGGCCTTAAACCTGTGATCCTCCTGCCTCAGCCTCCTGAATGGCTGGGATTACAGGCACTCCCCACCACCTGGGCTAGGGACATGCATTTTTTTCACAGATTAACCATAATATCACGACTTTCAAGTGGTAGAACTTGGGGGCCAAAGTTAATGGTCACGTGGCAGGCAAGTCCCAAGCCCTTCTCTTGTCTTTCACTGGCCATCTTATGCCACTTCTTACTCCCTCCTAGCAGTTCCAGAACCTCTGAGTTAAACTTGTCTTTAATGGGATGTGTCCTTGACTGCTGCCATGGATAGGCCCCAGGACAGGGGCATCCAGTCACCTCAGGGGGACTATTGAGGTAAACGGATACAGTTCTGGTAGCATGACAGGTGGTGCATTACTTTAGGACATAAACCTAACCAGCTGGCCCAAGAACTTTAAAAACAACCATGGTCTCCAGTTTGCTTATCCTGCCCTTGGGAATTTATTCTAAAAAAAAATGAAGTTAGCAGAAATGAAGTGATATGCCCAACACCGTTTTTTTTTGCAAAAAAGCAAAAGATAACAACCTATCTGTTAGAACTAGAAGTCTAACAGGAGACAATTATTTATACTATAAAATGGGATCTTTAAAAATTATGTAAAAGACTTGGAAATGAATGAAAGGAAAAAAACAAGTACAAAGTATATGTTGGATGTAATAAATAGGCCAAAAATGTATGCAGACAGACAAAAACTTTATGTATATAAGGATACGAACTCATAGCAATTGGGAGTATACTGAGGAAATCTTGGTATAGGTTGGTAAAATTTGCAGGGCAATTTGTGGAGACATGTATATATGGATATGTATATATATATATATATATATATATATATATATATATATATATATTTATATCAAAAACTTTAAAGTCTTTCATCCAGAAATTCCACTTCTAGGAGTTTATCCAAAGAAAATAAAGAGAAATGCAGTAAAATTTATGTACAAAGATATTTACTGCAATGTTATTTGTAATGGCAAAAGACTTGAAACCACTTAAATGATCAAAAATAGAGAAAATTGTTAAATAAATTCTAGAATAACCATATAATGAATTATAATGCAGTTATTACATTTTAAAACAACATTTAATAACAAGAAAAAAGGTTCATGATATATGCTTCATGGAAAAAAGGATGCATCATGTATACATACATGTCACATATGATTTTCTGTCTCTCTCCCTATATATATATATAGACATACAGATATAGATATACATATACATATTGTATAAAACATCCCAAGTTTGTACATATACATACTCCAAAATGTTAATGCCAATTATTTCTAGCAAACCAGGCAAGATGGTATGTGCTTATAATCCCAGCTACTTGGAAGCCTGAGGCAGGAGGATGGCAAGTTCGAGAACAGCTTCTGCAAATTAGCAAGACCCTGTCTCAAAATGAAATTAAAAGGGCTGAGGATGTAGCTAAGCAGTAGAACTCAGCAGTAGTTCAATCCCCAGTACTGCAAAATTAATTATTTATTAATTAATTCTAGCAAGTGGGATTACGAGCAACTTTTATTTTTCTCTTTATGCGTCTTCTAGTATTTAGTGATTACCACCTGACTCTCACCACATCAGAAGGCACATAATATAACGTTTTTTCACAGTTGGTGAGGCTAATTTGGTTAAAGCATATCCCCCAAGCCTTTCATAAAGCTACCACTTGGCTGGGGTTGTGGCTCAGCGGTAGAGCATCGCTTAGCACATGCAAGGTCCTGGGTTTGATCCTTAGCACCTCATAAAAATAAATAAATAAAATAAAGATATTGTGTCCAACTACAACTAAAAAACAAATGTTTTTTTTAAAAAGTACCTCTCTCTTCCCCTTTGTTATTGTTAAGTAAGTAATCTGCCAGTGATACTTTGAGAGAAAATAAATATTCTGTTTCTCAACAAACCTCTACTCTACAGAAGCAGCATCCAATAACTCTCCTAACAGGAACAGTTACGTCAATGAAAGTTACACAAGGTTATTTCCTTCAACAGTTATTAGCTGGTATTCTTCTGCAAAGAGATTCATTCCCCTTCCCACAGTTTTAGTATGACTACAGACTCCCAGATTATTTTTTATTCAGTGTGTTAGAATCTACTGCTGTTCTTTTCAATGCTCCAATTATCCCAAAAATGACCAGTGGGTTTTCTTTCAAGGCAATTGTTATGTCTATGTCTTTCAGCACTTCCTTACTTTCCACAGCAATCCTCCCTGCCTCCGACCTAATTTCACCATCTCTCCAAGGAGCCTTGGTTCCTTTTTGTGGGTAATGGTGTTTAGAAACCAACATCTGAGTGCCAGGTATGTTCATTGTAACTGGAGTGTCATTATTTCTAGGCCCTTTCAATGAACAGAACCAGGAAATTAGGAAATATAATGTAAATGTGTGTTTTGTGAAAATCATGCGTTCACATTGACACCTCCAATTCAAACACAACAGCACACCAATTCCTTTTCTTTTTTCCTACTCCATATACTACCTCCTGACTCCCACAGTGAAAATCCTGGTTCCAATATCAGTATAATTACTTATTTATTCTATCCAACAATGCATTCAAAATAGTTTCAGATTACTACACCAATATTAGAATTGAGTTGGTGTTATTAATATTATTTCAGTTAGTTTTCTATGCCCTTCCGAATGATAATCTGTCAACCCTTAAGTAATTATTAAATTCAAAAGAGCAAGTGCCTTCCATCTTCTGTCCAGAATTAAGAGTAACTCAGTGGGGCTGGAGCTGTGGCTGAGTGGTAGAGCACTTGCCTAGCATGTGTGAGGCACTGGGTTCAATTCTCAGAACCACATATAAATAAATGAATAAAATAAAGGTCTAAAAAAATTTTTTAAAAAAAGATTAACTCGGGTCTGGTGCAATGGCACATGCCTATAATCCCAGTGGCTCAGGAGGCTGAGGCAGGAGAACTGCAAGTTCAAAACCAGCCTCAGCAAAAGCAAGGCACTAAGCACGCTACAGGAGGTTCATGGCCTTCCAAGATACCCAAGTCATCTCCTCTTGCAGAGATTTCATGGACTAAGCAGACTTTGTGGATAACTTCTCAGGGATGATGGTGAAGGGGGCAACAGTGCAAGTCCACAACAACTTTTATAAACACAGTACAATACAAAAGAGCCCAGGCAATCTCTGCTATGGTATTTCTTGTACTGGTTTTCAGCTCACCCTGGGGCTTCTTACTCTTCTTTCCACTGTTTTTCTCCTCCTCTTCCTTCTCTTTCCCTTCTCCTTTTAGGATCAAAAAGTGCAATTCTTTCCCTGTCAAACACAGCAACCTCCTCCTCCTCTGAAGTCTTTGTTTAAGGCATTCTTAGAACAAAGACAGCCTTCTTCCTAAGAGACATTATGGTGAATAAAATTTCCTCCGCCTCATTACACATACAAGGGTTGGAATCTTTTTAAAGCTTGGTCAGTTATAAATTGCAAACGAACAGCTGCAAAACTCTCTCAAGATGAGTCTCTCCATTGACTCAGCATATGCCCCTCAGAACCGGGTCACAGATGGCTCATGCTGCCCAGGATCTTTCCACTCTGGGAAGCTCCAGTTTCCAAAGCCACCTCCTCGTATGCTTGCACCCTGCCAATGGGCCATCCAGATTGCCTCCAATTGGGCAGCCACTGCCCCATATTTCCTTCCAGGACACCAGCCACAGGCCCTGGGAGAGAAGCAGTGTTCTGTAGACCTAATCTGTGGACTGAGCAGCAGTGTGGAAGGAACCAGCCCTGAAGGAGGGCAGGCTCAGCTCAGAGGCTCCTCTTGCTACTTCTAGTTTCTCCTTTTGGCAATAGAAATGACCTTGCCAAACAGCCTGCTTGTGCTTGAGCCAGTGAGGATGAGGGCCACTTACCAAATTGTCAGCCTGGAGACCCCATTCAGGGCCCTTCCAGAGTTAAGAGTTGTTGTTTGTTGTTTGGTACTAGGGACTGAACCCAGGGTCACTTTATCACTGAGCTACATCCCCAGCCCATTTCAATTTTTATTTTGGGACATGCCTTGCTAAATTGCTGAGGCTGGCCTTGAACCTGCAATTCTCCTCCCTCAGTCTCCTTGTTGCTGGATTACAAGTGTGTGCCACTGCACCTGGTCCTTCCAGAGATTTTAGGGCCTAGAATATCTTCTGGGAGCAGAAATTTTCCAAAAGGTAAACAGGTACTCTTGGAAATAATATACAACTCAGGTACAGTGGTGAAGGGAGGTGCAGATCTTTCTGGGAAACCTATTAGATCTCAATAAGGGGATGGAACATGTGAAATTTTAAACATATTTTAAATCTTCTGCTGCCTTGGTTTGCCTTGTTTTTGTTTTGATACCAGGGTTTGAACCTAGGGGTGCTTAACCACTGAGCCACATCCCAAGCCCTTTTTTATTCTGAGACAGAGCCTCACTAAGTTCCTTAGGGCCTCACTAAGTTGCTGAGGCTGGTTTTGAATTTACAATCCTCCTGCCTCAGTCACCCAAGCTACTGGGATTATAGGTGTGCACCACTGCGTCCAGCTGCTTTGGTTATTTTCTAATAAGTAAACATTTAAGTTTCTTTGACACTTCAATAGTTTTTTTTAAAAGCATTTTTTAAAATTGATTGATAAGAGAAACAGACCAAATTTGGCTTAGTGATGTGGAAGAATATTGAGGTCTTTCAAAATACAAGAGGTAAAGAAAAGAGAAATGGATCAAGGAAGAGAAGTGTAAAATAAAATGGTCTTGAGAATGGGAGGATGGTGGACTGGGAAAAGGGAGGACGATGAGCTCCCTGGCCCAGGTGGCATGCCACCCTGTAGCTCACCCATCCCCAACCCCCTGTCTGCTCTTGGTAATCTGAGGCCCATGGAAATACCTCCTGCTATAGCTTGGATCTAGAATGAGCCTGAAAGGTTGACGTGTTGCATGTCCCCACCCAGGAGGTGGTGGAACCTTAGGAGGTGGAATTAATAGAAGAAAATTAGGTCATGGGAGTGTGCCCTTGGAGAAACTGGGACCAGCCCTCCTCCCTTCCCCCCCGCCCCCCCCTCCATCCCTCCCTCCCTCCCTCTCTCTCTCTTCCCAGATGCTACAAAGTGAGCAGCTTTCCCTTCCATGAGGTTCTGTCTCACCACAGGCCAAAAGGCAGCAGGGCCAAATGACCATGGACGGAGACCATAGTCAAAATAAACCTTTCCTCCTTCTAAGTTGCCTTTCTCAGGAATTCCATCATAGTGATGGAAAGCTAACACACCTTCCTGTCTCCCACATCCCCTTCTGCCATTTCTCAGTGAGCCTCAAAGTCCACCATGAACATCTCCATCTTTTGAGTTAAGCTCTGGTTCTGCTACCTCCTCTCCCAAGCAGATAGCACTTACACTGGGATTTCAGAACTGCAATTGTACCTCGTTTTGCATGGTTCTGAAATTATCTTGTATGATATTACCTAGGCTAGTTAAGTATTCTCTCTAGTTTGGTAAAAATTTTTATGTAATTGCACTGATTCCTATTTAGAAGAATCCACACAGAGCCTAAAAGTTCAGCACATTTGCTCCTAAGATACAGTAGCCCAAGAAGGCCAATAAGGCCAGCCAGGAAAATAACTGGGCCCTTATTAGTTCTTGCAGAGATGCAGTAGGAAATTCATAGCAGGGTAATTCCTACATTCCACATTACTGGGCTGCTACCTGTGCACACTGGGATGGTTCAGGCCCAGGTGTCCAGCAAGCCTTGTGTTTCCTCCCACCATGACTGTTCGCTCCCAGAGCCTGTCAACTCCAGGGCTGAGGAAAGGCATTGCTCATGACAGAGAAGTGCAGTGAAGTGCTGTCCAGGAGGAAGCTGCCTCCAAGGCTAGGGATGGCGCTCAGGCCTTCTGCTGCCTAAGAAATCTCTGAGGAGTTTCCTCAACTCAAGTTCCCTGAATAGGAATGTGAACTGGCTGAGAATAAGTGTCTATAGACAAACACCTGGGTCCAGACCCTGGCTCCACCACTGGCCAGCACCATGTGCATGAGACTTAACTTCTACTGTTTCTTCGTCTGTGAAATGGAATGTATAATCATCTCCTCTGTTAAGAGTGGCTGTGAGTTTAATCCCATGAGCTAATACATGAAAATGCTTTAAATTCACCACAAAGGAATGATAAATGTTTAAGGGGACAGATGCTTACTTTGATTTAAACAGTACACAATGTATACATGTATCAAAACATCACATGGCACCTCTTAAATATGTGTAACTTTATGTGTCAATTTATTTTTATTTCAATTTTGCTCTACTAGGTTTCAAATTTTATCTTTATTTCCTGATGTTCTGCAATACTGGGTTATGTGTCAATTTTTTTTGGTACCAGGGATTGAACCCAGGGGTACTTAACCACTGAGCTACATCCCCAGCCCTTTTATTTTATTTATTGGTAAATTATTGAGAGACAGGTTCTTGCTGAGTTGCTTAGGGCCTCCCTAAGTTGCTGAGGCTGGCTTTGAACTTGTGATCCTCCTGCCTCAGCCTCCCAAGCCGCTGGGATTACAAGGATGCACCACTGCACCCAGCTACGTGTCGATTTTTAAAAATGCTTACAAATTGCTTCGCTCACAGTATCTAATAAGTAATACTATTTCATAGGCATATGCATTCCTGCACACATATTTGTAAATACACATGAGAAGCCTTTAGAGACCAAATATATAAATGTATTTTAAAAGTTGACAATAGCAAGTGTTGGTGAAGAAGTGGAGCAACTGGAACTCTCACACATTGCTGATGGGACTGTAAAATGTGCAGCACTCTAAACAGCAGTTTGGCAATTTCTGATAAAGTTAAATATATATTTACCCCTACTTACCATGAGCCAGCAATCTCATTCCTAGTTATTTACTCAGAGAAATTAAAACATACATCCACACAAAAAAAATGTTCATTGCAGTTTTATTCATAATAGTCCCAAGCTGGAAAAAGCCCAGGTATTCCTCAACAAGTGAATGGATAAACAAATTCTGGAACATTCTTTCAACGGAACACAACAATAAGAATGGATGAACTACTGATACATGCAATAACACAGATGCATCTCACAAGCATTTTGGTCAAGGGAAGAAGGCTGCATGCTGCAGGATTCCATTTAGATGACATTCTGGAAACAGCAAAATTATAGAAACAGAAAATAGATGGGTGGTGGCCAGGGGCTGGGGTCAGGGGAATTGATTATAAAGAAGTGAGGGAACATGTTAGGGTGATAGGAATGTTTTATATCTTGATTTCAGTGATGCATACATGACTTATACATTTGCCTAAACCCATAGCACTATACACCTAAAAAAGGTATAAATTATGTCTTAATAAACCTGACCTTAAAAGTCATTAATTTGTAGGAAAGGAGAAAACTGTGCAGGGAGGATGATTAAAGGATCCTCTTCTGTTCTACTTAAACACATTTCTGCTGTTTGAACTTTTCCAATCTGGGACCTGGAGATCAAACCCAGGGCCTCACGAATGCTAGGCAAGGGCTTTACCACAGAGCTACAGTCCCAGCCCTATTTGAACTTTTATAACAAGCATATAATTTAGGTAATAAATTTGGTAATAATTTCATTAAGTTTTCAAATAATAACAACAACAAAAACACTGCATTTATCTTGAAGGGCCGTTGTGAGATCCAAATGAAATAATGTGAAACAGTATATAGCAGTCAATGAACTCTAGGTAGGTAGGCAGACGGACAATCGGTTACCTTCCTCTTGTTTCCTACCCACCCCTAACTCCTCACTCCTTCATCCCACCCTCCGTGGCCCTTTAGATGGCCCACACAGTCTGCAGTGACAAGGTACAGAAGCCAAGGGGCTTCTGTTGAGAGTGACAGCCCTGACTTACCTCAGTGACAAAGAGCGTGCGAGGGTCGATGATATCCAAGAAGTGCCTGAAGCGGCCGTAGAAGGATGTCTGCAGCAGGGTGGAAAAGGAGAGGAGGTCAGCGGCTGTACACACCCTGAGGACATTGGGAACACCCCTGCAGCTTGCCCTTATGATTGGGGACCCCAGTCTCAGGACTCCCTGTGGGGATGATGAACGCCCTTGAGGCCTCATTGCTCAGGGACCTGAAAGCAGCTTTCCCAGAGTTGAGGGTTTCCTAAAGTGGACTCAGAAAGACCATTCAGATACTTGGTGACTGTCCCAACTTCTTTTCCAGATGCCTCCCACTTTTCTCCCTCTCTCCCATTGTCCTGAGATCTAAGCTGACCCCTTCAAAAGCTTCCAAGCATCACTGGGAGCCATCTCCCCAGCCCCCCTGCCTTGCTTAGGAACTCTAGGGAGCATGAAGACCCTGCCCACCCCTGATAGGGCCCCTCTCTAAGATCCGGCTCTGCACTTGGGGGAAGATAGCCACAGGCAGAGCCCAAGCAAGACAGCACTGCACCCATGGCCCACGGGCCCTGCTTCAACCAGAGTCCTGGAACTGCTGTGAGGTGCAGGCCAAGGGACCAGCTTCTCCAACCCTGCCCCGGAGCAGGGGCCCTAGAAAAGGAAGGCTTTGTGCTAAGCAGGCCACCGGCATTCAAGCCCAGTGAAAGGAAACCAAGCAACACTGCTGCTGGGCCTTCGACCTGGGGACAAAGCCAGCTGGGCTAAGCCAAATTCAAGAGGAATAAAAAGAGGGTGCCAAGCTCAGAGATGAAGGGGAAAGCTGCAAACACTGGGGGTTCATGCCTCACTACATTCTGGGCTCTGCCCCAAATCCCTCCCTAGACCCCACAGCTCTCCAAGCCCTATGCTCTACATAGTGAAGAAAACAGGAGCTCCCACTTCCCTGCCCTTGCATTCAAGGACAGCAGCCCCTGCAGTCAGCTTCTTTCCTTTCCCTTCCCAATAAAGACCTGCAATAGGCCCTGGGTCACCAAAGTTCCTGCATAAATCAGACCCATCCCTCTGCTCATCCTGGCACCCCCTACACAGAGCAGCCTCTCTACCCCCTATTGCCACCCACCTCCAGGTACAGAACACAGACCAGAACAAGCCTCAGCAGCATTCCTAGCTACAACAATCACTTTTCTAGCCTCTTCTATAGCTCAAATGGCCCAAACCATTCCCCACTTAAAGCATACGTACATAATGCTCATACAATTGTCCTGGAAAAATTCTATCTCCAAAAACTCAGTATAAGGAAACAATCAGAATGTTCAGAGATATGGTCAGAGGTACATGTCAAGGCTACATCATTAATCATCACCAAGGTGATGGTTGAGTGACATTCATTTATATGATTGAATATTATGCAGACATTTAAAATCATGCTTTCAGACCACAGTTATGACATGGAAAAGTGCTCATGATTTTGTAAAATGTATAAGCAGTGGGATTCCGACTTAATTAGCCAGGAGGTAGAAACAGATGGATATTAAATGAAGAGCAAAACTACCAAAAGACATCTAGACCCTGGTGAAAGGAACCAAGGTTCCCTAGGGAAGTGGTTGGTTCCAGGGCAGGGCAGGGATGGTATAAGATGAAACTGGTTGTGCTAGAAAGTAATGAAGTGCCATCTCCACCAAAGTGACAGGGACACGTTAAAAGGACCATGGAGGGGCAGATGGATATTTTGTGCCTGGAGACGTGAAAAGTGAATTGTGTCACCAATGTGGCATTCCGGAGGGACTGAATCTCATCATGGGGACCCTCAGAAAACTCCAGATTATGGAACATTTCACAAAATCACTGGCCTCATTCATCAAATACGTCAATGTCATAAAGACAAAGACTGAAAAACTGACCCACAGTTAAAGGTCACTAAAGAGATGGTCAAGTACATTGTGTGATGGGATTGGATCCTGGATTTGATGCAAGAATGTTTTCCAGAGTATTATTGACACAAGTGAAAAAGTTGGAATATGGATCATAGATTAATAAAAAGTATTGTATCCATGTTAAATTTCCTAGATGTAATAACTGTACTGTGGTTATGTGGAGAATGTCCCTATTCTTAGGAGACATCCACTAAAGAATTATGGGATGAATGGATGTAATCCACTTTCAAGTAGCTGAGGAAAAAGAACATGTATAAATACAAAGGTGGTCATATAACCTAAAAATGTAAGTACTGTTATTTATTTATTTATTTATTTAATTTATTTTTTATTTTTTTGGTACCAGACATTGAACCCAGGGGCACTTAACCACCGAGCCACATCCCAGCCTTTTACTTTTTATTTTGAAACAGAGTCTCACTAAGGTGCTTAGGGCATCACTCACTAAGTTGCTGAGGCTGGCTTAGAACTCGTGATCCTCCTGCCTGGGATTACAGGCATGCTCCACCATACTGGCTATTATTTTGTTTTTTACACTCTGCGGATGTCCTTGAGATCATGTATATTTGCTGTTTCTAGACTTTCTTCATCACCTAGACAAAGAAAACAATGAGGAAATGTAACAAAATTTTAAAAACTGATGGAGGTAGGTAAAGGGCAAAGGGAAGTTTTCCTACTCTTGTAAGGTGAGAGTTATAAGACACCTTTCCTGTACTACTGAAGGTGTTTCAAAGAAAAAAATTACAGACCATATTTTTCAAGATGCTAGATGAAAATACATTAAAATAATAACAGATATTGCCTCCGAGTAATAGGATTATGGGTGATTATTTCTATATCTTTTAAATTGCTTTTAAAATGAAAAAAACATCAGTATTAGGAGTGACATATAGAAGTAATATTCTGTTTTTTAAAATATATGTAAATTAAAGTACAAGCTGGTATGTTAAGTAATATACTCGACAATGAACTTCTGAAGGGTGTAGGATGTGGATAGTTCCTCCCTTATCCACCTTGGCTACCAGTCTCCTCACATACTTAGAAAGAGCTGTGCGGATACACTTGAATGGATGAGTGGGCTAGTGAGCATCCAGTGGCCTCCAAACTTCCTGAAGGGGATAGGGCAGGGCGGGGCGGGATGGGGCTTTGAAGGGAGGGTACAATTGAAAAGTCTGTGGTCCAAGAGGGATGAGGATGAGCAGGAACAGATGTGAGCAAAGCAACTTGGAAAAGATGCTCTAGCAGACACTTCCAGCCCCTGACTTGTCCTGTGGTTTTGATCCTGTCTCTGCCCTGCCAGCCCTCTTTTGCCACTTTCTACTTCAGTCACTGAGGGAAAAGCTCAGATAAAGCATTTTTGCTTCACAGACATCTGCAAACTCCTACTGAGCCAGGCTCCAGGAGCATCACCATGAACAAGCTCTCCAGGAACTCGGAACCATCAAGGAAGTCAAACACAAATAAGTAAACAAATAACTACAAAACACTGTGATCAGTGCTCAAATGAGGCATCACACAGTGCACTGGGGACACATAGGTTTCTTCCTAGAGAGGGTGAAGGAGGCACCCAGAGGAACTGAGACTGGGAGGTGGCTGGTTAACCTAACAGAGGTTATACAGGACAGCATGAGGGCATGAAGGCTGCGATCAGAAACTGCAGATGCCTAGAGTCTCTTCACCCATTCACCGTTCAACTAGCTTCTGAAGACCTACTATGATCCACACTGTGCTGAGCCTTGGGGTACAGCGAGGCTTGCTGAGAGTGGAAGAACAGGGAAGAACCAGGAGTCATGGATAATGTGTAGATTGCCAGTTCAATACTAATGTGTATTAATCAGGATAAGGGGAGCTAGAGGCATACTGTTTTAGTGGAGAGGAAGACAAGGATTCTGCATTGGTCATGTACATTTGAGGTCATTGGGCATTCCAGATGTAACTGTTCAATAAACACTTTGAAATACAGGCCTGAGATCCATGAAAAGGGTTCAGAGCACATTGTAATCCTAACCCAGCCAGCCTAAAACCCCCAGGGACCAGCCTTAACAAAGTCAAGTCTACTGAATTACTGCAACAAGGAAGGCTGCACAGCATGGTTATGACAGATGTATCACCAAAGGAAAAGATTGAGTTGATGTCCAATGTTATGGATAAAAGGTGGAGGGAAATTGAAATAAAGTAGTCCTTCGATTGCTCCTAACTCCCAGCAAAGCAAGGGGATGCATGGAAAGGGTCAAGCTAGGTCTCGACTGATAAGTGGACTTAGGGCCTTGTTTCCATGGAAACTATAAAGCTAAGATTAGTGTGGAGCTGGTCACCATAGCACATACCTATAGTTCCAGCAACTCAGGAGACTAAGGCAGGAGCATCTCAAGTTCAAAGCCAGTGTCAGCAACTTAGTAAGACTCTGTCTCAAATTTTTTTTTAAAAAGGAGCCAGGGCACTGGGGATATAACTCAGGGGTAAACACCCAGGGGTTCAATCCCCAGTGCCACACACACACACACACACACACACAAAAGACAAAGAAAAACTAGTGTGTAATATTGAGACCAGAAACCAGAAACTCATTTAAACCTAATCATTTGGGGTTATCTATTAGGTAAAGTGGCTTAGATCTGCCATCAAGAACTGGTTACTTCATTCCTAACGATACGATTAAAACAGCAAAGTCTCTGGCAATCCATGATTTTTAGATAACTCAACTTCTCAATGAGTGCTTACTCAAAGAAAGGGGTCCTTCTGATACTTTGTAGCCTCAGCTAAGAAACATTATTTCTTTGCAGAAACAAAAACTACCTCTGTGTGTCTTCCCTGCCATGAATGGCAGGCAAGGTTTCTATTCTTTGAGTTCATTTTTATTTTCTCAATAATTTAAAATGTATAGTGCACCCACTCACCCCCACCTCTTAAATTCAGCCCATCTGTATCTAATCACACAGTGGACATTTTTTCCTTCCCTTTTTCTTTACCAGAGAATGAGTCAGTCAAACAATCCTTTCCCTTTCCCTTCATAAGGAAGGTGAGTCTGCTGATTCTTGGCAGGGACCCTGGACCTCCAGCAGCAGGTTGTCCTCTCCCTAGATGCAGCTCAGCTGGGGACAGCAGGCCTCTTAGTGGAGGCTGAGGGCAAAGGCCCAAGAAGAACTGACAGACACCTAGCCCCAGACCTCAAAATGATTGCTCTTTAGGATTAGAAATAAAATACTCACTGAACCTATAGCCCAAGGTAGACAGGCTGGAGCTGCAGGTGTCTTCAACCAGGCTGTACCCTGTCTGAATCAGCAGGCACTTCATGGCCAGGCCAGACACCCACGGATTCTGGTTCTATTGGTTTGAGTGCTCCAGGCTCCAGGCAGCAATATCGGTTTAAAAACCTTCCCAGGTGTTTCTGGGAAGTGTGAGCTGCTCCACAACACAAACCAACCCCAAGCACTGCTCTCAGAAAGTCACTATAGCCTACGGGAAGGAAATGATTCAAAAAACTATCTAAAAGGCACTGTGATTTTAAAACTTCATATGAGGCAAAATATATGAGAAATTGCTCCTGGCCTCCGGACTCTCAGCCCACACAAATTTCATGTGATGAGCACATTTTCCTGCCCAGGAGTTCCCGGGGCCACAGAGTGAGCCCTGTGCAACCCGCCTGCTCTACGGAAATCTGCCACAGTCCACGTTGGACCCGAGCACACACACAGTTCACTGTCACCCTGGTCATCTTAACAGGAGGTGAGCTCTCTGAAGGAGTGAGGAAGCTTAAAAAATAAAAATAAATAGGCAGCAATAAAAAAAAAAAAAAAAAAAAAACTATTTTTGGATAGACTGAAAACAAATGGGAGGAGATCCATGTTTGTTCTTGTTCCTGCCTCGGCTCCACCTGCCGGATTAGATCTTACTCTGAAGCAAAAAAAAAGAGAGAGAGAGAGAGAAGAGAGTTCAGGGGAGGAAAAGGGCAGCAAAGGAGAAGAAAAGAGAGGAAGGCAGGTCTTAGAAGCTCCAGGTGCTGACTCTTCCTTTTCCTCTTCCCCCCTCCACAAGGCCAGGTGGGATAGTGCTTTAAAACAGATTAAAAAACAACAACAAAAAAAAACATAGATTTCAAATTGGCAAGAGAAATGGGACAGAGGAACATGTTAAATAAAACCAAAGAGATGCCATCAACCATATTCAGAATAAGGGACATCCTACAGGACAAACAACCCAGTTTCTTCAAAAAATAAAGAGGGAGAGAGAAATGAATATCAAGAGACAAAATAAACATGAACCAAATGTAATGTGTAGGGTTGAGAGAAGTCTCATTCAAACAACAATAATTAAAAAAAAAAAAAACCATTTAGGGCCGGGCGGGCGTGGTGGTGCACACCTGTAATCCCAGCAGCTCAGGAAGGATTGCAAATTCAAAGGCCAGCCTCAGCAATTTTGCAAGGCCTTCAGCAACTCAGCAAGACCCTGTCTCTAAATAAAATATAAAAAAAGGCTAAGGATGTGGCTCATGTTAAGCATCCCTGGGTTCAATCACTGGTACCAACACACACACACACACACACACACACACACACACACACATTTGTTGACAATTAAAGAAATGTGAAGTCATTAAGATTTAATTGTTTCAGGTATGTGAAGGGTATTATGGTTATATTAAAACTAATTGAGAAGCCCTCTGATATGATGTGATACAGAGAGCACTTTATCTCTGCAATATTCTTCACCCAGAATGAGGGACAGTCTGTAAAATATCCTACCCTACCAGCACTTGCTAAAATCATCAAGGTCATCCAAACAAGGGAAGTCTGAGAAACTTACAGATCAGAGAAGACTAAGACATGATGACTAAATATAATGGGCTCCTAGAACAGAAAAGGGACATTGATGTAAAAACATAGTGAAATCCAATTCAATCTGGAGTATAGTTAATAGTAATATATCAATGTTGGCTTTTTAGTTTTGATAAATGTACCATGGTAATGTGAGGTACATCTTTCTAACTTCTATAAATCTAAAATTATCCAAAATTAAAATTAATTTTATTTAATTAATTAATCAAAAGTAGCTAGGGGAGCTGGGGTTGTGGCTCAGTGGTAGAACACTTGCGGTACATGATTGTAATCCCAGCTACTCTGGAGGCTGAAACAGGAAGGTCCCAAGTTCAAGGTCAGCCTTGGCAACTTAGCAAGGCCCTGTCTCAAAATAAAAGATTAAAAAGGCTGGGGATATGGCTCAGTGGTAGAGTACACAGGGTTCAATCACTAGTATGATAAATGAATGAATGAACACAAGCCAAGAGTCCAATGAAATGCCATGATGTTTAGGATTTGCTTCAAAATAATTTAGTGGCTGGGAGTGGGGTGTATAGATGAAACAAAGCAGGCCTTAAATTGGTAATTATGGGGCTGGGGACATGGCTCAGTGGTAGAGTGCTTGCCTGTAAAACATAAGGCCTAGATTCAATTCCTAGCACCAAAAAAAAAAAAAAAAAAAGAAAGAAAGAAAAGAAAAAAAACGGGTGATTGTTGAAGCTGAGTTATATGTAGAGGTTCAATGACTGTCTCTCCAGTTTTGTACATTTGAAAACCTCCAAAATAAAAGAGTTGGCAATAAACAAATATGAACTCTGGAGCCAGTCTGCCTATAAGGTCATCTAATCTGTTTATATGTTACAAGTTTCCTGCCTGTAAACTGGAGATCATTGTACTCACCCCACTGGGTTGTGTAAATTTCATAACTCAATGTGCATACAGGTTGGGACAATCTTAACTATCACCATCTTATGGAGAGAAAAACAGCCACATTCCAAAGTCCATTTATCACCCTTTTTCCACCCCCTGATCCTGCATGGTGTTCTTCCTCCCCTGCACTCCAGCACAAGGAGACTCTTAGGGGTGGGGAGAAGAGAAGTTCTGAGGTGACTCCAGAAAGCAATACTTTGGTTCCAATTTCTACAGAAAGTAGTGAAACTAGCTGAAGAACAGAGTGGTGTTCCCAGCATTGGCTCTGGAAATGGACGCTAGATTATGAGCTACTCAAAGCAGGCTTCTGTCAGAATAGCACAAGGCAATAGGAGTATACATTGGACACCAACTGTATGCTAAATATTGAGGGCAGATAAAGATGACTAGACCCTAAAGGAGCTCATGAACCCAGGACATCCAAGGCAGACAATTTTGTCTAGATTCACCCCCTTAGAGACCACCAACTCTGGGGTCTCTGAACTATCAAACATTCTCTCATTTGATTGCAATTTAACAAGATTCCTAAGGGACAATGACCACTGCTCCAGACACAACCTAGTATGTCAAATTCAGGTCCACAAAACCCACTCAAGTATTTGCGGCACATTCATTTATTCACAAGTCTTTACTGAGCATCTTTGAAGTGCCAGACATAGCTGAGTCAATAGGGAGTCAAGGCAGACACAGTCCCTGATTCCATGGAATCTAAGGTCAAAAGAGGAGACAGACAGTAATGAACTAGTCATCCCCAAGTCAATGTATCCACTAGACAGTTGCTTTGCAGTAGCAGGGCACAGTCAACTCATCTTGGAGGCTTCCCCAAGGAAGTGATGCTTCACTAATTCATTAAGAATGAGGAGTGGTGTGAGATTTGAGGATGTGGGGAGGTGATATTCCAGCAGATGGCCTGGAGAGGGGGAAGTAGAAAGGCCATAATAGATTTAAAAGCTAAAAAGCAGTAAGTGTAGTGGGAAGGTTGTTACAAAGGTGGGTGGGTGGTAGGACTCAAGACAGAAGACAACAGGGATAGATAGACTATGCAGAACTTTGGGCCCCTTCAGAGATGAGATCTTTATCTTAGAAGCAAGGGAAGCCACTTCAGGGTGTTTAAATGTACATGTGTGGGGGAGGGGGTATCATTTGATCAGACCTGCATTGCTGGGACTCTGCCACACAGAAGAGAGAGGGATGGGAAGAGGGCCAGAGTGGAAGCAGAGAAACCTGTCTGAAGGCTTCCACAATGGTCCAGGAAATAGATGAGGGGGGCTGGTTTTGGACTCTAGCCATGGAGATGAGCAAATCTGAAAGTTGTTGCAGAGGTGAGATCATGGCCTCTCATAGTACTTATAGAGTGAGAGGGAAGTACACAGGCAAATCCCAGGTTTATGACTAGCACTTGGGTGGCAAGCTGAGCTGCTTACAGAGAGCCAGGGAAGAGTGTGGGAGGAGCAGGTTTGGAGGAAAGAGAAGATCCTTAACATGGATGAATCACATGTGCTCAGGCACTGTTCTTTATGCAGGCCACTATGCTGGACAGCTTCAAGAGCAAATGCAACACACACTTTACTGCCCAAAAGAGGGACCAGCAACAGCAGTAGGAACCAATAGCCTCCAACGTGCATCTATGGCTCCACAGCAAAGGGCCTAGTCATTAAGCCACTAAGAGGTACCCCATAAATATCTATTGGGTGACTGGATATTCCAAGGGCCACACACAGATAACAGGAACAAGGGGAGAAGTTTTTACTCAACACCTAATTAAAAGCCTACCTACCTACATAACACCACAGGGTAATATTTTCTCAAAAGACCTATATGAGGTTTGAGACCAAATGACCACGGTGTAGAGAACAGAAAAGACTTCAGGGAAAGGTTGTGGTGGTGGAAAAGTCTTTGTGGGTGGCCAAAGAGGCTTCCAGGAAGGAATCAGCTACCTGACTTTATCAGACCAGGGGGGAAAAACACCACAGCCTGAGATTGGCCTAAGCTTGACTGAAGGATGAGCAGAATGGGAGATGTAGAAAGGAATGAAGGGTCACCCCAGGTGAGGCAGGAGAACCCCACCCCCAGTTTCGCCATAGGTGGCATCTTACACTAGCAGAAAGATGACAGTATCTTCTCAGATACCTACATGCTGAGATGATCTATTTTTAAAAACAATCTAGTCCCATTTAAAACCCCCGGGGACATTTTTTCAAAAGGATAAGGAGAGCAGTTCCTTAATTATCATTAAACCTCAAGGCTGGATCCAGTCCCCCTCCCACAACTGCAGCCAAAAAAAGAAAAAAAAGAAAGAAAGAAAAGCAAGCAAGCAAGCCACTGCACCGACCTTTGTACCATAGCCTTTCTTCCTGCAAAGTTCTTTCTGGCTCCTCTGCCACCCACCCCACCCATCGCAATCCCCGGTTCGCTTTAGCTGAGTCTCTTCGCCCTTTTCCTAATAAAGTGCGCTTCTTCAGCGCTGGAGACAGCAGGGCCCCAGGGTCTGCGGAGTGGGAATTGCCCCTCCTAGGCTCCGGTCTCCCGGGCCCAGACAACACGTCGAGACTGCAGGTTCCATCCCTGTCATGGTACCCGAGTACCAAGTTAGCGGCGCCCAGGCGGGGGTCCAGAAAGAAAAGAAACACAATCATCGTGCCCAGAAGAGTCCGAGTGGATCTGGACAGAGCCAAACGCCCCGTGGTGCCTGGGCCGGGGTACCGGAGGAATCAGCGAGGGAAAGGCTGGGGCTGGTTCCCGGGTCCACGCACCCTCCTAGGGACTGCGGCCCCAGGGGATGACACAGCGTTTCCTCCGCACCCCTGGCTCTCCAGGTTTGTCCCAGCTCCATCTCTGCGGGGCACCGGCCAGCCGACTCGCTGCGTCAGGGAATTCCCGGCTGGGGGATGGGAGAGGCCGGGGAGCCGCAGAACTCGGCACGTGGTCCCACCCTGCGGTGCAGCGCGGACCCCACTTGCGGGTAGAGGAATGGAAGTATGATCGCGAGGTGCGGGAGCTGCACGGCGGCTCAGCCTGCAGCTCGGAAGGAAAGTCAGTCCTAGTCGGGGGAAAAGTTAGAAGGCATCCTGGCCACGCCAACTTCTCACCCAGGGCCGGGCCCGAACTTTGCACCGGGAGTGGGCGGCTGCACAAGCCGGAGCGACCCTGCAAAAGCAGACCGGACCCGGGCGCCCGGGAGTCCGGGCCTCGGTCGTCAGTAGCCAATCAAAGAGCGCCTCGGGCGAGAAGGACTGGAGGGCGCGGGCAGGAGAGGAGTGACAGAAACAACCGCCAATAGGAAGTCAAACTGGGAGTCCTCGCCCGGCCCATTGACCAATGGGAAAAGGGTGGTTGTGGCCGAGGTCCCCGCGGCACTAACTGCAGGCTCCGGTGGCCGCGGGTCGGAGACCCTTGGGCTAAAGGGGACTTTGGAGGGGAGTTTGCCAGCCCTTCCTATGCCACCCGCCGACATGCAGATCACAGCTCCGGTCCTCACCTGCTGGAAGCGGGGTTTACCCAGTTGGAAAGGCGGTGCATCGGTCGAAGCATTAGCGGCACTAGCTGCCGCCGCTGATGCTGTAGTCGCTGTATCCGCCATGGCCACTGACGCCCGCAATCCCCGGCCCTTTTAAAATGTCCCTCCTCGGCCCCCGCCACAGCTGCCTCTCCCGATTGGCCATGAGCAACCGCAGCAAGCAGGGCGCGCAAGGGGTTGTGGGAAGTGTAGTTTTTCTCTTCTCAGAATCTTGACAACCTCAGACTGCGGAGAGTTGCATCCACGCAGCCTCCGTCTCGGTGTTGCAGGGGTCGGTAGTACGGGAAAGGTATGTAAGCATGGCCCTGAGGTTCCGGTAGGGGAACACCGGGCGGCCCCTCGCTAGTAACCAGCCCACAGAAGTTTGGGTTGATGTCACAGAAGTCGTGCCTGAAGCAGCAGCCCAGAACAAGGGCCCTCCACCAATGGGTCTGACCCAGGACTAGATGGGCAAGGACTCCAGGTGAAGTGGGGGTTAACTGGGAGGGCTTTCTGCAAGGACTTGCAATGCTGAATTTTCCTACAGTTGCTTGTATCACCACCCTACCTCCCACCCTGTGCTCTCCAGTCATACTAACACTCGGTTCCCAGAGCTTTTGCCACCCAATCCTTAATGCCCTCCACCTTCTTTGACCAACCAAGAAAGATCCCTCCTGGGCCTTACTTCTTGGGAGGAAGAGAACTGTCGGGGTGTGGGAGGGAGGTGGGGGGAGCCCGCTGAAAATAGGGTTAAGTAGCCTTGCAAGTACCAGCTCCAAGGACTTTAGATAAGGAGCAACCCCAGCAAGGATAGTAAACACTTCTACATAGAGCAGCTTAAGACTCCTTGTTGAATCTGGTCAGTGAACCAGACTGGGGGTATAAGGGGCTGCCTGTTTCACCGAAGACAGTGAAATTATTTTGGACTTGACTCTGGGAAACCTCACTTTGGGTCTTCTTAGTCTCAGGGTAAAGTGCAGGGTTGGCTCATGTCCGCCCAAATCTTTCTGAACCCTGCACAGGTTGTAGCACTAATGGCTGAGCAATAAGAAACAGAATTTTCCTTTAGCTGAAAAGAGAATCTAGCTAACTATAAGGAACAATTGTGTTTTGGATTTGTAATTTATCTCCCCCTACTAGACTTGACAAAGTAGCTTGAGAACAGAATTCAAGTCTTGCCATCTGTATTTCCTCACTGTACCAATAAACACGGCCATAATAGATGTCTAATTAATAGAGATCCTGTGAGTTGGTGAAAGATTGAGTCCCAGCCATTGGGCAACACTGTACTACTGCCCTGTGATATCATCGGTGAACCCCACCCACTTCAATTCAAGGCTGCCTTCTTCCACAGGCAGTCTCCTTCCCACACTCATTCCAAAACAGGAACAAGACAGACCACCTGCAGTATGTGAAATTTTATTCTTCATAAAGTGCTTGAAACATGAAGAACAAGCTCTTTATAAACAGAGGAGTTACAACTAGGAAGACAAACAGCTAAGCAGAATGGTACCTGCTTCCTGACCACCCCACGGCAGCTCTTCTCCATCTTGTGGCCAGAACAGAAACATCAAACAAGAATCCTGGGTTTCAATTCAAACCTTCTTCTAAAGACACCCCTGCCCTGAGCACATGAGAGGCCCAACATCAAGGATGGTGAAAGATCAGGACTGGAGCTGGGATCACCTAGAGCCGAGAGGAATACCTAGTAGGGGAGTGATCTCCTTACTCGAGGGACACCTCTACCCCCAATCACTCCAAAAAACATAACTGAAAATCTGGACACCTATGGATACTTTTCTCAGCTATGCTGAGTGGACATTAAAGATGTCAACTCTGCAGGGGCTTTCCCCCATGTATGGGGCTCCTGTGCATCCTGGCAGAAGACTGACATCACCCACAGAGCCCATCTCCTATGAGGCCTTCTGAGTGAGCCCACAGGCTCTCATGAAGAAGGGAGCCCCAGAAGGGCTCTTGCCTCTTCAATGGGCCAAAAGTACCCTCCTTTGGCATCTTCTCACCTCCCACCCTTTGCTAATGCAGGATGCCCAAGCCACCAAAGGGTCCCTGCAGATGTCATGGGGATAGCCTACTATGCTTTCCATAAGCAAACCAGGGGCTGAGCCAAAGGGCAGATACTTCATTTCAAAGTGCACTGCACCCAAGCCAGGCAAGGTGCTGGGGATGAAGGGACAGGCCAGGACAGAAGCTTAGTGGATAGGTGGGAGGGCAACAAAGGCTTTTTTCTCTATGTACAGGTGTCTCCTAAGGCATAGTGTGCCCTCCCACTTCCAGAGCAGCCAACTGCTGCTTGGTTGAGGCCTGACAGAATGAGAGTGAGCAGAGCAGCCTCAGGCCTGCTCCCATCAGAAGTTTTTATCCTAGGATCTGCCTAGGAGGGAAATGGGCAAGATGGCAGGAAGGCTGAGGAGGCAGCAGCACTTGGCCAGGCTCTTAGCTGAGATTAACTCTGGGAAGGGAAGAGCACAGAGCAAGGCTACCTCCAACCCCTCTTCCCCTTCCCAGAGCCACCCCCAAGTGCTCAACAGGAGGAGGATGCCACCAGGAAGGAAAGGTCTACATCCAGAGGCTCTTGACCCCACCCGCAAAAGGCACGTTTTAATTTGTTTCCAAAAGTTCAAACCCTGCAGCAGCACAGAGTTTTGGCATCTGGACAGACAATAAGAACAGATGTGGAGGCTTCATCCCCAAAACAAAAGCAGCCCAAAGCTCAGACCTGGACAGGTCCACACATCAGAGGTGGGTGAGAACCTGAAAAGCAAGGAGCTCTCCCCTGACCCAACCCTACCTCCACAGTCACCCATGACACTCAGTGGAAAGTTCCAGAGAAGGGCAGGGAGCAGCCTGGAGAGCACACAGCACCACCTCCATCTATACTGCACCCCTGATGCAAGCAGCTCCAAACAGAAACAGACTCAGGACGCAGCAGAACAGACCAGGCCACATGGGCTCCCTGCTCTCGGGGATGGGCACGGGGCAGAAGAATAGGCACACTGGCTGCCTACAACCTACAAACAGGCAAATTGGTCCTGTCCCAGTCCCAGCAATACTAGGAAATGAAGAAGATGAGGGATTGGCCATGGGAAGGAATGGCTGACATCCTTGGAGGATAATAAAGTCTGTGCTACAGCAGTCTGGTCCCAGATACCACATCAAACTGCAGCTCTCCCTGTTCCATCTTGGGGGCTAATTTCCCTATTCCAATTTCTTGGAGCCCCCAAAGCTAAGGGTTATGAAAACAGGCAGGTGGGAAAGACTGAGCGCTCCCAGAGATGCATGGTAGTAAAGGAACCTGAGGCTCTAACAGGAGTCCAAGGGCTCACTTCCAGCAGCCCCAGTAGAGGCAGGAGGGAGAGGGAGCATGGAGTTGCCAGGAAGACAGACTGCACCCCGTCCCAGATGAGAATGTGCTCAGCAGGAGGGAGGGTGGACGGACAGGTGGTCACAGCCCCTGTCTGGGTAGCAGGTCCTCACCAACCCTCTAGGGATGGGGACAAGGGAGGCTACTTGGGGGGCCCAGGGGGGATCTGCAGCAGTGTGGGTGATGTCTCCATGATCCGCACCAGCAGCCGGTCAATGTAGCTCTCCAGCTCCTGCACATGCTCATCCCGCTGGCTCAGCTCCCGCTCCCGCTGCAGGAGCAGGCCAATGAGTTCGTCGTGGGTCAGATGGTAGTACTTGGCCGACTGGTCCAGCACAGCAGAGTCCTGAAGCCAGATGGAATGAGAATGAGCAGAGCAGCCCCTGGCCTACTGCCCACCTACACCCCAGTACCCCATCACAGGCCCCAGAGCTAACTGTTTCAGATGCCAGAGACGGGCTAACCAACTTCAGGACTGCGGCATGGGGACCTGGCCTGCTCACTCTTCCACCCTCCCAATGCTACAGGCCCCTCCACAGCACCATGTTCTGTCAGATTGCCCCTGGCACCCTGGGTCTCACCTTCAATCTCTTGGTGTCCACCATCTGGCCAAGCTGGGGTGCCGGAGCCACAGGCTGAATACCACCAGATGTGACTGTTTTGAGCTTCTCCAGCCCACTGCTCAGAGCTGTGCTCAGACTAGAGCGGGACTGCTTCCTATCAGAAATGCCCTCTGCAGGGACAGCACTGAGGGGCTTCACGGGGTGGGGACTGCAAAGACAGACAGAAAATGGGTTATGAGGGGAGAAGGGTGGCACTGGGAAGGTGGGGCCACCTTCTCTGTAGAGCCCAAGGTCTGCTGCACAGCTGAGGTCTCTTGGGCAGCAGCACCCTGCATGCCTCAATCTGCATCCCACCACATGCCCTCTCCACATTTCATTCCCCCTTTGACCTAATGACCTGGTTCTTTGGCAGAGGCCACTCTACAAATTTCTGCATTGTACTGGGAATTTGCCAGGGACACCAGCCTCCAGCCATTCTCCCTTCCTCCTCTTCTATACTTTCTCTAGGGAGGTAGCCAACCTTCCCAGCTTCCCCAGGATTGTGGGGATTCCCAGAACATGAGATTTCAGAGCTAAAACCAGGAAAGACCTGGGCAAACTGAAGTTCTTGGCCTTGCCATAATCACTTGTGCACCCAGTCAGGCTTATGAGTCCCCCTCAACCTGTACTTGCTCGCTCACCCTCAGTCATCACCACTTTCCTCAAACCCAAACCGCTCCAGAGCACGGATGCCACACTGTGTATCTAATTTCTTACCTTTTGTTGACTCCTCAACCCATGAGAACAGGACCTCAGCCCAGCACAGGAGAACCTGCTGTGGCAGTGGGCCTGGCATCTCCCTCTGGAGTCCAAGTCCACACCTGTACTACTCCTTCCTTTGGGCTGCTCTCCCTCCTCTTGCCCCAATACCTCCACCTGAGGGCCTTATCTCAGGCTCAACTGCTGGTCTGCCCCTGGTGTCTCTCCCCTTCATGTTCCCCCTGACCCAGCCTCCCACCCAAGTCTCCAGCTCCAGCCCAGACCTCACTTTCAGGCTCTAGACCAGTGCAAACACTTGCAGGCTGGCTCAGTCGCTCCCTCATGATCCACCTCTGGTGCCACATGCTCTCCTCCCACCTGCCTTTTCCTCTGAGCTCCCCCAGCAGAGAGCCTCCCAGGGCCCAGTCAAAAACCTGGGTGTCCTTCTGACTTGTCCCCTTCAGCCTCAGCCTTCATCAATCAAGCCCTGCCACCTTCCTACCTTCTCTCAAGCCATCTTCTCCTCTTCAAGCCAGGGCTAGCTACACATTTCCTCCAGCCACAGCTAACAGCTCTGCCAAGCAAATCTTGCCTACTTCCAACCACCTCCCACTCTGCTGCAGGATAACGATTTCACCTTTCCACCCTTCAATGGCTCCCATCAAAGTGAGAACACAATCTAACAAAACCTGGGGCCTGCCCTTTCCTCATGGCCCACCATTCCCCAGCAAGAAAGAGAAAGAGTGCTATCTGTTAAGGACCTCATAAAAGCTAGTCCTGTATCTGAAGTATTGCCATTTCCTCCCACTGGCCTATTCCTACTCCTGTTTCAAAGCAGTGCAAAGCCACCTCCTCCAAGAAGGCTTTCTGATTCCCCAGGCTAAGATGAGCCTCTTCTGGGCTCCCCTGCACTTATAACACTTATATAAGCTATAAGCATCAGGCTCTCAAATCAGCCAACCTGTCCTTGGGGGACCTCTTACAAATTTATGCTCCCCCTACAGAGGCTTTAGGCCATTCAGAAGTTGGAAGCAAAATGGCCCAAAGACCCAGAGAAGCAGCTCTGTTACTTGGGGTAGTGCTGCAGATTCAGTCACACAGTATTGGAAGAGTGGCCATGTGCCCAGCAGCAGGGCAGAGTAGGGAAAAAACCAGGCGCTTAACTGCCACCTAGGAATCCACACTAGAAATGGGTATGACAACACTTCTAAGGGGGCCATCTATGGTGGTGCAGGAATGGATGACCAGTACAGCAAAAAATACCCTAAGTGAGTTGGCAGCAGGAAGCCTGGGCTCCAGTCCAACTGCCCCACATCTGAAGGACCTTGGTCCCTGCAGCTCTTATCTGAGAAATGGGGTTAGCTCTGCTTCACCATGCAAAGCACAGACATGAAGCCAACTCTGAAAAGACAAAACTTTCAAAAAATGGCATGTGTAATTAAAGGTCGTGCTGGAGGCTGGGGACCAGCTGACAATGCTGTGATCAGGAAGCGAAGAAGCTGCAACCACCAGCTCCCTCGCCTGCTCCCCCTATCACAGGTGGCACAGCACTACCCACAGCTGGAGGAGAAAGATGAGGCATCCAGACTCCCTCCCACCCACTTCTCAGTGCCAGCAGTTGCCCCCAAGGCCTTTCATTCTGGGACCTGTCTTCCCCACTGGACTGGGAATTCCTTGGGTCTGACATAGAGCAGATGCTCAGGGAACTCAAGTGACTAATGTGTGAGCTAATGAGGGATGAAGGCCTGACCGTTCCCCAGGGCCCACGTGCTCATCAGGAGCAGCAGCCCCTCTGCTCACCACTCCTTAGAATGCTCCTGGTCCCCTGGACTCTGCAGCCAGCTGAGCCACACTTACCATATCCCAATCCTGAGCCTCTAGACCTGTGCCCCCGACACCCTACACCTGCAACCCCAAACCAAGGCCCAGTGACCAGAATCACACAGGCCTCCTTGGTCCACTCAGCAGTCCTACTGGCCCTAGAGGCTGGTACCTCTGAAAGGCAGGAAACCAAAGACAGACAAGTGGCTAATGCGCTGCAGAGGCAGAAAGCCTTCTTTTACCACATGTGAGAAGCATTTTAGCTTTCCTCTCTCTCCTCTGAGGGTTTCTCCCACTTCCTCTCTGACCTTTGACCCTCCTCTGGTTCTCTGGCCCAAGTCCTCACCTCACCTGGACATAAAACAGTCCGCAGCTTCACTGCCAGCCTGCTCCCCCACCGCCTGTCAGAAGAACTGGGTGGACCTCCATGTTTAACAAGCTCCACTCCTGTCCGCAGTCCCCCTGCCTTGCATGCAAGGCTCTCACCCCCCTCCTGCCAGCACGTACTGCTCTCCCCAACTTTGTTCCCTACTCCCTCCTCCTTGTCAGTGTTATCCCCCAAACTCCCGGCTTATGGGGCCACCCTGATTGTCCAAGGCCCCATGATGGAGGCAGCTTCAGGGCTGGTACCAGAGAAAGCTCAAGACTTCACAGCCTCCACCATCCTGCCTAGGGTAGAGCAAACCCTCTCCTGCCCTTAAGCAAGGAGGAGGCTGGGATGTGAACACCTCACCCACTGCTATACTGGGCCCCATTCCCATTCCTCCTGATGGGAGGTGGATGCTCACCTGGCACGGGGCTGTAGCTCCTCAGCTGGTCGTGTCTCCAAGGGCAGAAGCACAAGCGGGGAGGCTGGGGTGGCTGCAGCGTGGTCTTCCCCTTCAGGGGCAGGGGAGCCTCCAGGGAGGGAGGGCTCAAAGGGGCGGGGGGGTGAGGCTGACTCCCCGGGGGGTGGGGAGGTAGAGGTCAGGGGCCAGGCTCCAGGCAAGGGAGAGCACAGAAGGCCTGGACCCACATGGCGGTGACTGGCCCAGGGCGGGAGAGGGGGCGGAGGAAAGGCAGGTTCTGGGGGCGTGGGCAGCTCTTCAGGACCAGAGTGGACAGAGGATTCCCTGGACCCTGGTGGGGATGTAGATGGGAGGCTAGGGGGATCTCGGCTCTCCTGAGACAAGAAGGGTCTCAAGGCATCCTCTGAGGCCCACAGATCAGCCTGCTGGGGGGTGACTGACAAAGGCCCAAGCCTCTCTCCGACTGGCCCCAGACTCTGGGCCTCAGAGCCTTCTCCCCTGTCTAGAGTCCCTGCAATCTGCTGACTGGGCAGTGCCAAGCTTAATGAATTACAGGGAATGGGGACATGACCCTCAGGGCACCTGATGGGCACAGATGGGCAGGCCCCAGACCTAGAGGGGCTGGCATCCTCTACTAGCTCCTCCAGACCTGGCTCACCTAGCAGGGTCCCAGATGACCGGCTGTCAGACTCCTCTGAGTCAGGCTTCCTGCCCTCCCCCTTGGTCTCTAATGGACCAACAGTGAGTGCATCTAGGGTAGAGTTTTCTCCTCCTGCCCCTGCTCCCCAGCTACTCAATCCCCCTGCAGCCTTCTCTTGTTCCTCCTCGTCCTCCTCCTCCTCCACTTGAGAATTTGAGGGTGTGAAGAGGCGGGGTGGCTTGGGAGGCGGTGTGCTGGGCCTCAGCCCCTCCTCCTGCTCCTGCTGGGGTTTAGGCTCTGGCTCCGGCTCTGGCTCTGGCTCCAGGGGGGGAGGCCCCTTGCTTCCCTTGAGGATCACAGTTTCTGGTGACTCTGCTTGCACCCGGGGAGGAGACAGCACATCAGACTCTCCTTGCAGGACAGTTGAGGCCATCTCAGTTGCAGGAGAAATGGTGACCACATCCCAAGGCCAGGAATCATCTGTATTGAGCTCATGGAAAAGCTGATTTTCACCTCTGGGGGCCTCCTCATCCTGGCCCTCAGGAGTGTCACCTGAACCTGGTAGCCTCTCCCACACACTGATCACTTCTGGAGAGCTGAAAAGAGATGTCCCACTGTCTGCTGGACTCTGTCCAGCTCCCACTTCTGGGTCCGGCGGCTCCCTGTCTGGTGCTGAGGTCGAGGCTCTCAGTTGCGGCTGGGCTGATGCAGAGGGCAGGCCAGGCCCAGCTGACCCAAGGGGCCCTGGGTCAGATGCACTTGTGTTCTGCTGGTCCAGTTCAGAATCCAGAGGAGCCCCAGGCTCCAGCCACATGCTGCTCCCACCTCTTCCTCCCCCAGGGTCTCCCTGGGGCTCAGCTGCCTTCACTGTCAAGGCCCTGGGGCCTGGGGCCTGCAGCCCAGCCGCCTCCAGCCCCACTCCTTCAGGGGCCAGGATCTCGCTCCTGGCCTCCGGATGCAGCCTGCCAGCAGCAAAGATGTTGAAGGTGTCGTCCCACTCAGGCAGGGCTTTCCCAAGGGAGGCCAGGGGGGCGGGGCTGGCCCTCGAGGCACTGGGGAGAGAGGGAGCAGGTGAAGGAGAGTTTAGTGCTATGTCGGCTATGAGCTCCTCGAAGAAGGGGTTGCTCTGCAAGGAGGTGAGGAACGGGTTGGTGACACCCAAGAATCCAGATGGGGTGGCTTCGGGGGTGATGGTGGCGGTGGCAGCAGCAGGGGAGGCGGCTGCAAAAAGGTTAGTGCTTAGCATGGGAGCAGCGGTGGGAGCAGGAGTGGGGGGGGCCGGAGCCCAGGGGGAGCAGGGGAAGTGGTGAGGAGCAGCTGGGTCAGGTTCTACCTGAGGAGACACGTCCAGGCTGTGGAGGGAGACAAAACCATGAGCCTCCTGGTTAATGCTGAGACTGGAAAAGGCCCTGCCGAGTACCACGCCCCCACCCCTGCCTCAAGACCAGGTGCCACGGCACTACTTGGGCCAGGGGCCAGAAGGAAGATCCAACATATGACTTTATTAGGCACCATCCAAGGAGAAGGGTGCTGGGCACAACTAACTTAATCCTCATACCGACCCCCATCTTACAGCAGGATCCAAACCTAAACCAAGTGTTCCCTCCTCTGTCCCATGCTGAAGAGTCTTTATCAAATTTACACTTAACTCTTTGTCAAATTTATACTTCAAAAACAACTGAAAGTACCTGGCATCTCTTTAAGGACTGAGAACAAAGACACCAGCCAGCTTGGAGGGGAGAGAGAACAGAATAAGGCCAGGCCTGGGTATTTGGCTGGACAGGGCCGGCACTAAGAGAACCAAGCAGGACACCTGGAATTTGGGCTCCTGAAACAAACTGGGCTGCATTGATTCCCTGCAGAAGCAGGTAAGGATGGACTGTCATCCAGCATGACAAGGTGATCATCAAAGAGGACGGCCCATCTCATTTTTGTGAGGGGCAACCTAACCCACCAGGGAAGACAGGCTCCTGCCGAGGACACCTGCTGTTGGGTATCCACACAGCCTAGTGCCTGCCCATGGTGCCCCCTCACCTCACCTCCCTTGTGGATCAGCCCTGGGAGATGAACAATAGGGAAATAATGGCCACAGCAACTCTGTATAAATCTCCAGGGTCCCCACACAGATCTCTGGCCACCCTGAGGGCAGGGGCATGACAAAGCAGGGACAGGGTAGGTCCTCTCAGGAAACCCGTTCCTTAACAGTGAACCTACAGTCCCCCCAAACACAGGAGACCACCACAGGGTCTTCCAGCACTTCAGCCATACCTATGAACAAAGCCCATTCCAGAGATGCCTGGGCATACTCTAAACTTAGAGCTTTTGCTGCCCCAAGACACAGACTGGAGGCCAGAAAAACTGGAGGAGGAAAGCAGAACAAACACTAGGGTTTCCTGGAGTCTAACAGAAGTTACAGCTAAGCCCACAGTCAGACCTACACCTGGTGGCCTCACCACTGCTCTAACAGTCTCACTCCTCGTGGCTGGCATCTGGCCCCCTCTCCAAGCTCCCAAGGCCCACTCCTAGACCTCTGCCTGCCTAGGTGGAAACATCAGAGGGAAAACTCCACACCCATCTTCTCCATTCAGTTTCTTCTACAAGAAATGTGGGTGGTAAACCCTGAGGCAGCAGAAGCCAGGCCTCACCAGATGGTCCATGAGAAATGCAGGCTGGGGGAACAGGGCATCAGTGGAAAGAGGCTGAGCTGTCTGGAGCTTGCCAGGGTCCAGACAGGGCAGGCCTGCACACAGAATCAAGCAGGCAATGGGAAGGAGTTCAGTCAACCAGAGGCAAAGGTGGATCCCAGAGACAGGAGTAGGGAGGGCGGGTCACAGCCAGGTCTGGGACACCTCTCTCCCAGTTCCTTTGTGATGAGTGGCCTAAGTGACCTGGGAATGAGGGCCTCATTAACCCTGCAGCCTCAGCCTGGCCTCCCACTCACCCAGGAAGTTTCACAGGAGCCTGGTGGCAGTCACCACTACAAGAGGAGGAGCACCAGGAAGGCCAAGCCAGGCTCAGCAGCCTCCCTCCCCACCATGGCTCTCCAGAGACGAACATGAACTCGTTGGTATGGAATCCACTAAGGGCTCTCCCCAGAGAACGGGGCTCTGGGTACAAGGCGCCAGGCACAGCAGGCTTCCCAGAGCAGGGGTGCCTGAGAGCATTCTGTACATCCTGGTCTCCAGAACACTCTCCCCTTCATCTGTCCTCTCCCTATCAACACCAAGGGCACGTTCTGAAGGGTCTCACTTCAAAACATCCTCTCCCTGCCAGTACTCCTGGCACAGGTCAGAAGCACATTCCCTTGTGTGGTCCAACTCTGTAGGCTGGGGTCTGAGACCAGAGAAAATTTTTCTAAGTCCTGGAACCCACTGTACTAGCCACCCCTAAGAAGTGGGGACAAAATTATGCTGACTTATCTTCTCATTTAGACCCAAATGTTGGGGCGAGAAATCAGAAGACCAAATAACTCTGCCCCTTTAATCTGGGGGATAAAATGTTAGGACACACAGGAACTTGGGATGATGGGCTGGAACCTGCGACTTAATGTAAATCACCTATTCACTTAGGTAAATAGAAGGCACTTTATTTATTTATTTATTTTGCAGTACTGGGGCTAGAACCCAGAACTTCAGGCGGCAAGCATTCTACCACTGAACCCCACCCTCGTGACCTGCCACTGACTTAAACACCAAACTTCCCACCACCTCTGTAGCTAGGGGGCAGCTTTCACTAGTAGCCACTCTTCCTTAGGCTGAGATGAGTTCTGTGTCCTTGTCCCATGCATTATTCCCAACACGGCAAAAATGGATCTGCATAGGCCTTCCACCAAGCAGTCCCACAGGGGCCAAAGCCAGCCTTCAAGGCACACCCAGCCCCAGCCAGTGTGCACTTCCTGCCATCCCTCCTCAGGCATAGCCTCCTGGCGTCCTCCTGAGATGTGCCCCAGTGTCCAGGAAACCTTACCAGAAAGCTAGGCACACACTCTCCCATCACCTGTCACAATAAGGTGATAGACAGGACCCTTGTAAGTTATAACTAGGAAGACTCCATCATTTCTTCCAAATGAAAATACTTTCAATATAGTAACTATGCCAAGAAACCAGACACAAACTGGACAGAAGGCCTGACCAACTCTTAACTGGGCACATATCACAGTTTTAATTTACACCACCCAGGACACAGCCAGAAATATCGTGCCCCTCCAGCAATCATAGCACATCCCAGGCCCACAGGGACCTGCTGTCCCCCACATCTGGGGAAGGGCTGAGGAAAGGCAGAGATGCCAAAGGCCACTGTAATGACTCAACTGCCCCTCTGTTGTACCAAACTTATGTCCCCACTTTTTTTTTGGGGGGTGTATTTGCATTTGATTCCTTCCAGTGCTCAAAGTTCTAGGGTTAGCCTGATTGGGGATGGGGGGCGGATGAGGAAAACAAGGAACAGGCAGAAAAACAATCTACTCTGGCATTGACAGGTTAACATGAGTGGCTGCTGCCTGCCCTCAAGCACACACTAAATTGCTCAGCACAAATGACTTACAGCAGGGTCAGAGAACACTGATAAATTCTACGACCCAGATGGGAGTCAGTCTCAACTACCTCTCACTGTCCCTCCTCCACACAAGCAGGGGCCCAGAGTAACAGCCCCAGACCAGCAGACTAGGGTCACGTCAGAAGGACCTTCTCTGCTCCTCCGGCCTCCATTCCTTCTCTATCAACCTGTGTTTGGCAACAACAGTGCAAGTGGACATTCAGCTTCAGGCCGCTCCATAGGGCACTGATGCCACATGGAAGCACTAGAGGGCGCCATTGCCCTGGCTAGAGAGGAACACCCAGAAATCTACAATAGCCCCAAGGGCAGAAGCACCCCAAACCCTAGGCCTACAGACAGGCTCCTCATGTTCCAGCTGGAGATCCTGCAGCTGCATTCAGCTACTACAGTTCTGAGTCTAGCCTACAGCCTGTGGCTGCTGTGAGCTGTCCCACCTCTCACTGTCTCCTCAGAAGCCCTAAGCAACCATTCCAAGTCAGAGACAAAAACCATTTCTTACAGGCCAGGTTTCCCTTCCCTGTAAGGCATATGAGGCAGGGTGCTGCTCCAGGCCAGGCACTTAACCAGAATAGTTCCTCCCACCCTACCTAGATGTACCACCAGGGCCTACCCTGTAGCTGCTACCTGCTAATGATCCAGGGAAGACAGGGATCCCTGGGAACCCTCCAGCCTACTGGGAACAAGGCTCATGATTCAACTGTGAGCAGAACCTCAGCTTCCTTACATCCATTAGCGACCCAAATTCTCCAGACTCTGAAAGGCCATTAAAAGACATGGGGACACAAAAGGAAAATGGAGACTGGAGGGAGCCCAGAAGATAACAACCGCCCAATATCATTCTCAGTCAGTCTGCAAGAGTCTGAGCCCAAAGCCTGAGTTCTCACCTACAAACAATCTCACAGAGATACAAGAGTATCCAACGTGCCCTGAAAAAGATCCAGATCCTCTACAGACAATAGCACTGATCCTAAAGTTTGTGCCCTTCTGCCCCATGCCCCCAGCTCCTCCCAGCAAATGCCCTGCCCACCACCTCTGGTACCTCTGGTTGTTATAGGACCACCAGGCTCAGTCTGGCAACCTGGCAAAGACCTACCCAATTCTTCCCAAGAGTCCCCTAGGCTACAGATGGCCAGCAATCTCCTAGGCATTGGTGGGTAGGGGCTGGGAAGAAGGTACAGGACCAGCTGTACTAAGCAGGGGAGGCAAAGGGCAGCATCACCCTGAGACTAATCCAGCCCCAACACCCCTTGCATATGAACCTCTAAAGAGGACCACCATCTGGCCTGGCCCCAACCCAGGAAGGCCCTGTACCTCACCCCCTCCTCCTCTCAGCAGACTCAATTTCCAAAGGAAAGAGAAAAAGCAGGACTATAGGATTCCTCGCCTCTCTGTTGAAGAACAGGTGCAGGGTCCTCCCTCTCCTCTATCTCTTGACCCTTCACCACTGGCCCAGTATTCCCACGTGTCCCTACATCCATCCAGAGGGGAGGGCAGGCTTGCTGAGGGACTGAAACAACCGGCCTTCCACACTGGCTAGGGCTGCTACTTATGCTGCCATCCAGGCAGGTCCAGGCCCTTGGAAAGGGGAACACAGGCTTCTGTGACCTACATCTGAAGCTCCTCCCTGGACCTGCCAAACAATGCAGCAGCCTCCCCTGGCTCAAGGCAAGGGGGCCACAAAGGGGCCAGGGTAGAGGTCAGGGTTCTGCCTGGGGACCAAGCTGTGGAACTTGTCACATTCAAAAGACAGTAACTGTGATCAGTAACTGTGATCAGCACTTCCAACAGTGCTATACTTCAAGACCACCAGACACTAGAAAGGGCCTGAGCCCAGGAGGCGGGGGCTGGGGGACTATATATTTCAGGAAAGCTACCATGGCCTCTTGCCAGGCTAGGAAACAACTGGGAGTAAGGAGAAGGAAAAGCAACAATTGTTTGACCCCTATTCCTTAGCAGGAAGAGGTCCCAGAGCCAGCAGGGCAGCTGAAGTGAAGTCATCTAGCTTCAGCAAAGGTGAGGTGTCCCCTGTTCCCACCTCACTACTTGCTAAGGCTTTCTCACCTTGAGATTAACGGGCAAGAGGTGGAGAGGTAAGGAAGCCAAGAATCTATTAAAGATAACCCCTTCTTGATTTTCTCCTATCTGTCCCTCCCTCAGGAAATGGGCATGCTAACTCAGGCAGCAGGGACAAAGGACAACCTCCACTGACAGGACCCTCAGGACACTGTGATCTTGCAACTTACCTGTGTCCACGTGCACAGAACGAGCCTTAGCTTAAGGAAACAGGGTACCCCCACTTAACCATGCGAAGCCAGCAGCCTGCCCGAGGGTCACGTTTGCTCCCTGGTCCTGCCCCAGGTCCCAGGCAGCAAACACCTCAGCATCCTCCCCAAGGAGCAAAGCTAGTCTTGCTAAGGACGTACCTGGGTTTATGAGTTGGTTCCTTGGCTTCTCTCAGGCCAAACCAGCTACTCTTGGTCTTTTCCTCCCCACTGGATGAGTGGTGGGGGGAGGCCCCCAGGGCAGGACCTCCCTTTTCCCCCACAGAGCTGCGGCGTCCCAGCTCGCTCCGACTCAGCCCCTGGTGGTGGTGGAAGAGGCCCATCCGGGGCTTCCGCTCTTCCTTTCGAGCTCCCTCCTTCTCTACCACAGCCTCAGAGGAGGCCACCATCGGTGTGGCAACCTGGACCGGCTTTCCTTCTGGATGCCGGACCCCTTCCACGTCTCCAGAATGGCTAGCCCCAGTGGCCAATACTTTGGCTTGAGTGCCCAAGTCCTCTTGTCCAGGCGCCACCTCCGAGCTGCTGGTGCCACGGCTGCTTCTGCCCCAGGAGTCCTCCGAGGACCGAGGCACCTCCTCAGAGGGCCGGGAAGAGACACCAGGGAGGGAGCTGGAGGGTGGGAATGGGCCTGAGATGGAACTGCGGTGCCGCAAGGGGGCCTGGGGCTCCTCGTTGTAGATGTGGCTCCCATTGACACAGAGGGAAGAGCGGGAGGCAGCATCAAGGTGGCCCTGGAGGTCGAGAAGGGCCCGGGGAGGAGCCACACGCATCTGGCTAGCCTCATCGCTGTAGGTCCTCTTGTGAGAGAGCAGCTTGGGAGACTGTGTGGAATCCCTGCCTGAAAAGGAGACATAACTGTAGTTAGCACAGGGAAGGGAGCCCCATTTCCCAGCCCCAGGTCTTCCTTACCAGGGGGAGAGCCTGCCCTCCCCCTCCCTTCCCCAGGGCATGTGGCCCCAGCTCCCTCACCCTCAGTGGACAGCCAGCTGCTGCGGCTGGGAGAGCGGGTGAGAAGCTCGGCACCAGGGCCCTGGTAGGCCAGGCTCCCGCTGGCCGAGGACAAGGTGCTGTCTGAGCCCAGTGAGGTATTGGACTGGGTCAGGGATGACTTGCGCAGCTTGTTTCGGAGGAAAAAGCCTTTAGCTTTGCCCATCTTGCCCAGGCTGCCCAGCTCTGGATCCTCGAGGGCACTGCTTGGGAGGATGGCAGAAGAAGATTCCAGATCAAACTTCTTCTTGCCCTTCATCTTGTCCTTGAGCTTGCTGAAGGGGGACCGTGGCTTGTCCTTCATGGACAGGTCAAACATGCTGGCACTCAAGTTGTTGCGAGTGAACTGGATGGTGACTTGGATCTCTCCGCGTTCCTTCTCCTTCTTGCCCGTCTTGGAATGCAGCTTATACCATCTATGAGAATGGGGGGATGGGCAGAGCTTTGGTCACAGGCTCAACGCACCTGGCTCCCCCCAGTGCCAGGCACCTCACAGAGCCTCCCCACAGACTCCTGCTCTGACATGCCAGCCCAGGCTGCCAAGCCACACAGCTAAGAAACTCCCAAACGTTTCCCATGGAAGAGAACCACATCCTGAGTGGGGGAAGGTCCTTGGGTGCACTCAAGCAGGGCACTGGTTGCCATGCCATGCCCCTCCCGCCAGCACCTTCCCCTCTGCTCAGAGACCCATGCTGTCCCATGCCCCTCTGAAACTCTGAGGCCCAGAGGGGTGAGGCTGGATCTGGGAGGGACTGCCATTTATCCAGGCCCACACTTCCTCTGGTTCACATCATCTCCTCTGGCTAGTCCCAGCCAAAGAATTACTCTTAGCTCTCAGAAAAGAACAGCTCACTCAAGAGGCCCAGGGCCAGGAACACGGGAATGCCAGTGCACACACACCCCTCACCCACACACTGACTCACCCCAAGTCCTGCCAGGAACACCTCTGAGAGATGGAAGGGCAGAAAGAACAGCAAGAGGCCTGAAGCAATGGACCCAGGGAGGAGGAACACTCACTTGCCAAGCCACATGGATGTCATATCTCACTCCCATTCACACCTCATGAGCAGCTCCTGGGGAGCGGACACCACCCGGGTCTACAGCTCAGGAGAGTGATACTGCGGTAAAGTAGGAAGCAGACGGGAGAGGGGAGACTCCAAATCAGGTTTTCATCCCAGGGAAGCCCATGTTCTTTCTACTTTCCACTTCCCAGGGAGACAAAAAGGGAGACCCCAACACACATGACCTTGGTGCAGAGTGAGGGGAGTCTACCCTACTGTAGAAGAGGCTGAGCGTGGTGGCTTGGGAGCTTCTTAGAAAGCTAAACATACTCTTGCCATACAAGGAGTAATTGCATTCCTTGGTATTTACCCTACCAAGGTGAAAACCTATGCCCACAGAAAGACCTGCTCACAAATGTTTTTGGCACCTCTAGTTATAAAACTGCCAAAACATGAAAACTGCCAAGATGCCCTTCAGTAGGTGAATAGATAAACAAACTGGTACATCCAGACAATGGAATGTTATGCAATGATAAAAAGGAATGAGCTGTTGAGCCATGAAAAAACATGGAAAGATTATTTATTTATTTGGGTTTTTGTTTGTTTGTTTGTTTTTGTTTGTTTCATGGAAGAATTTTAAATGTGTAAGTAAAAGAAGCCAGTTTGAAAAGTCTTATATGATTCCACTACGATATTCTGGAAAGGCAAAACTACAGAAATAATAAAAAGATCAGTGTTTACCAGCAACTTAGAGGAAGGGAGGAAGGGATGAAGGGGGAGAGCACTGGGGCTTTTTATTTTTAGGGCAGTGGATCAATCCTGAAGGACACTATCATGGTGAACACATGTCATTTTACATTTGTCAGACCCCACAGACTGTACACTACATGAAGAGTGAACCCTGAGGTAAACTGTAGACTCTAGGTAATAACAATGTCCTGATGTTGGCCCATCATTCGTAGCAAACCTGCTACACTATGGTAAGACATTAATAAGACAGGAAATAATTGGAGACTCTTGGGGTAGACGGGAAGGAAATAATGGGGGCTGTAGGGGTGTATGGGACTCACATACTTTCTACTCATTTTTTTGGTAAACCTAAAACTGTTCTATATTAAAAAAAATTCTAATCTGGCTGGGGATGTGGCTCAAGCGGTGGCGCGCTCGCCTGGCATGCGTGTGGCCCGCGTTCGATCCTCAGCACCACATACAAAGGAAGATGTTGTGTCCGCCGAAAACTAAAAAAAAATATATATATATTAAAATTCTCTCTCTCTCTTTAAAAAAAAACTTTAATCAATTTAAAGTAGAATAGAGAAAGTAAAAATGAACTATGAAAGAAATAATACAAGAAAGCTTTCCTGAACATGAATATCAGTGCCGGTACAAATGCTCCCCAAGTATGCAGCACAATGAATAAAATAGACCCATGCCCTCAGTGTCACTGAGATCCCTTTTCCCTTTCCTTTCTTTTTGATAAGGCCTCATTACGTGCCCAGGCTGAGCTCAAACTTGAAATCCTCCTGCCTCAGCCTCCCAAATAGCTGGAATTGTAAGCGTGCACCGGTGTGCTCAGCTTTCACTGTGAGATTTCTGAACACCAAGCCTGAAAAGGAAATCCTAAAGGCCTCCACCGAGGGGAAATAGGATCATGCGCCAGGAATGAAAAGTGTCCAGTCCTTGCTAGCCACACTGGGCATTGTATGAAGTACACCTCCAAGTGCCCGACAGAAAGCTTTCCACCTACCCAGAGTTCTAGACCCAGCCCATCAAGCATGAAGGCAAAATAAGGTCTAGCAACTGTGGTCAGTTTGATCATCAAAGGGCTCGAAGTCCCTGGATGCACACACACTCCTCAGTAGCAGTATGGTAGCCATTCCTCTTTGGGATCCACCTACTGTACAGTCCTCAGCTCCCTGAGCTTCTGCAGGACATAGGGGGTTGAGAGCAGAGTCCTTTGTATGAAAAATCCATACACATCCAAATATCCAGAATTAAGTCATGGATGGCACAGACTTGGTAGTGCTGGCAATTTCTTTGTTGTTGTTTAACACTTTTTTTTAAGGCTGTCCCAAGAGCACTTCCAAATTGCCTCCCTTACGAAGAGTTATTGTGACTGAACCTTCAGGTGCTCATCTTGAGCTACTCTCTGTCCCCTCCTTGGGACACACTTGATGGCCTGCACAGAGTGAGTATGGGCTGCTGGTTTTCCTTCCCAGCTTCTGGGAAGGCCAGGCCAGACCAGAAAGCAGTGGTGCAGCAGGAAAGGTAGAGCTCCATGCTCAAAGAGCATGCGCCTCTTGGGAGTCCAGATACACAGGGGCAGGAGTACACGACAAGAGAGCCAAACTGAAGGACAGCGTGTGAGGATGTCTGGGGCGACTTTAGGGGAAAGACCCACTAGCTGCCTCTGCCTCCTCCTGCCCTCTCAACCCAATGCCTGCCCTTGGCCAGACCCTTAAATCTTTAAAGACCACATTCCAGTCACTTTCCCTAGATGTGGAATGGGCCACATTTAGCCCAGGAAGACACTGGGAAGTGAGGCAAAAGGAGTTTATGGACTCCAGTCCCAATTTAGCCAAGGCCCCCTGAGTAACTGGAATCAGTAACAGATATCCTCTGCTGGGGCATGAAGGTCAGGGCACTCAGCCCTAGCTGGTCACATTCCACACACACAGCCAGAACAGTGGTTACCTCCCAGGTGTGAGGCTGCAGGGAACTATCACTTCCTACATTGGCTATTTCTGTCTTGTTCAAAATTTTTATAAGGAACACCTACTATGGGCCACAGGACAGGCCACTCTGCTCTCCCTCACCCAGGTGAAGGCAGGGGGATCATCAGCCCAGGCTGAGGCTCAGGCCTCTCCCCAAGGATCCTCCGCCCTACCCTGTGTGGTCACTTCACCTTCTCTTCGAATTTCCCTAGGAATTCGGCTTTTTCTCTGGACCTGCTATTTAGGGAGGTCAGGAAGGCGAAAAGGTTCTCCTCAGAACAGAGTGAGGATGTCTCGACCCCTCTGCCTCCCAACCTTCCCTCTGCCCACCAGTCCAAGTGGGACTGAAAGGAACCCTGCCAGGCACCTCAGGCTCCCAGAGGACTTGGCCAGAGCAGAAGTGTGACCTCCTCAGGCTGAGGTGGCAAGGCCGCACAGCCAAACGCTCCTAGATGAGGCCCACCCCCCACCACGACCAAAGCTCCTGCTTCCTTCTTTGTGGACCAGAAAGCCTCCCAACCTACCTCAATATGCAACTACTAGAAGATGGTGGCTCACAGGACACAGCCCTTGTCTTCAGAGACCCCCAACCTTCCATGTATCAGACGCACGCACGCACACACGCACACACGCCAAGACTTACTGAACTATAAGGTCCAGTCTGGAAATCTACATTTTTTAGAGCAAGGGGCTCCTCAATGACATGTGGAAACCACAGTGGGATGGCCCCTATCTGCTCTACATCATTTCACAGGTCAGAGATCAACATTCCCTCCACCCTGCCAGGCACAGTAGCACCCAGTCCCCTGGAGGCTAGGGAGCTATAAACGTTGGGGACGAGGATGGGCAGCTGGAGACTATCCTTTCAATGTCCCACCCCCAGCTGACCCAAGAGCAAATGAGCTCCAGGCTCCTAACAGTTTATCCCTGAGGCTTCTGCAGGGAATGTGACAACAGGTCCTGTGCCATCAAGTTCTCATCCTCTGGGAAGCTCTTAGCTACGACCCCACTGGCCTGATCCAATCCCTCCACTTTCTGACCAGGCCAGACACTCTGAACCCAATTCACCCTTCAACCAGATTGGGCAGTACTCTGCTCCATGACCATCCAATTCCCAGGCTCCTGGGGTGTTTCTCCCCAGCTGAACTGTGGTCCCACAGCTCCAAAGTAAGGGAAAAAAGCAAGGTAGAACCCATGAGCTCTTAGGCCCCCTCAGCAATTCACTCCTCACTGCTCTCTCAGAAGCTGGCTTCCGGCTGCCAACACTTCCCAGTCAGTTCTGTCTTCTCTCGACAGCCTTCAGACTCTGGTTCTTGATTCCTAACTCTGAGCACTGTGCCTGGCCTTTAAGACAATTTGCCAGTTCCTTTAACAAACACCACCCTTGTCCCCCAGGCCTGGCAACAGGGGAGATGGTCCTATGGGACAAGAAACAGCCTCCTGGTTTCTTCGCTGAAGAAACCTGTTCCTTCCCTCATGCCCACTCACCAGAGCCTGGCTGGGCCATCACAGCCCTGGGAACCACAAATTCCAAGCTGAGGCCTGATCCCTTTCTCCCATCCAGGGCTGAGACCCAGCCAAAAATCAATCAGGATTTGACCAAGACCCAAATATACAACTACTAAAAGATGGTGGCTCACAGGACAGAGCTCTTGTCTTCAGAGACCCCCAACCTGCCACGTATCAGACGCATACACGCATGCCAAAACTTACTGAACAATAAGGTCCAGTCTGGAAATCTACATTTTTTAGAGCAAGGGGCTCCTCAATGACATGTGGGAACCACAGTGGGATGGCCCCTGTCTGCTCTACATCATTTCACAGGTCAGAGATCAACATTCCCTCCACCTGGCTTTATCCTCAAGGACATTCTGGTGGAACCCAGGAGAAACCAGTGACACTTTGTGCCCATCTAAGGCTTGCCTTCCCAAGTCCCTAGAATATGCTGCTTCTGAGAGAACTGAACCTAAAAACACTCATCTCTCCCCAGGAGGAAGCAATCTGCCAGTGAAAGACATGGAGAGGGTCAGGCATAATTAAGCACTGTGTAAATTAAGAGTGCTATGAGGAAGTAGGCCTCATTTCCACAAAACCACTTCTGAAATGACAATCTCACCAAGACATGGGGAAGGACAGTGATTCTGCCCTAGTAAAATTCCCCTCACATCCACTGGGTTCTCAAAGCCCAGGTTCCCAGTCCTTACAACATGCAATCACCAACCTGCACATCCTTCACTGCAGGTACCAAACCGCTCCGCCCATATGCACCCACCCCAACTCTCACCCCATCTGGGACACCTGACTCTCCAAGACCCAGGCAGCAGCTGCTCAGTGCACAGCATTTTGATAAAGATGAGGATTAGCTGAGTCTTGTCCCTTGTGTCTCTGTAGCCAAGACATGATGGGCATCAAGAGGCAAGGGAGAGTAAGAGAAAATTCCTTGCACCTGAAAATGTTGCAGATGCTGCTCTTCAGGAGAGATGTATCAGCACTTCTCAAACTGCAAAATAACCAATGGGTCTTATGAAAATGCAGGCTCTGATGCCCTTGACGGAGCCTGAGAGGCTCCATTTCTGCCCAGCTCCCAGGAATGCCCACACTGCTGCTTCCTATGGATCATACCAAGTGGAGGGATGCACATAATGGGGCTAGAAAATAACCAGAGCTAATCTTACTGGATGCTCACTATGCACCCAGCTCTGTACCTCTCTTACTACCCACAGTCCAGGATACCTGCAGGGTATGGGGTCCACTATACCCATTTTGTAGATGAAGAAACTAAGCTGTGAGAAGGTTTTAACTTGCCCAGGGTCAAATAGCCAAAATTATGGTTTGGATATGAGGCTTCCCCTAAAAGCTCCTGTGTTGATGCAGGAGTATTCAGAGGTGGAGTGATCAGATTATGAAAACTGTAACCTAATCAGATCATCCTAGTTTGAATGGACTGACTGGGTAATAACAGGTGGGGTATGGCTGGGGGATGTGTGTCACTGGGAAGAGGCTCCTTTTGCCTCCCTGATTCCATGAGTTGAGAAGCTTTACTCCACTGTACCCTTTGACCATGGTGTTCCTCCTCACCTTGGGCCCAGAGCAATGGACTGGGACATCTAAAACTGTGAGTCAAAATAAATAAACTTTCCCTCCTCTAAGTTGTTGTTGTCAGATATTTTGGTCATAGCAAAAAAATGCTAACACAGCTAGTAAGTCAGAATTTGGACATGGACGATGCCCGACTCCATGTCCATGTCCTTTTAAGATGTAGCATCACTCAGAAAGGTGAATATAAGTACCCCTGCCTCTGAGTGCCATGAGACCCAGAGGCTGGAAAGGGCCTGGATATTCATCACAGACCCCAGAAGGGGCACCGGGATGGGTGTGAAGGCCAGACCCTCCACTTCAAAAAGTTGGCATGATCCAAGTTTGTCCTATCCCCAACCCCTCAAAACTTTGTCAAGAGCAGGCCAATCTGCCCCAGAATTCCTAGGAATGTGAAAGGAAAGCCCTTAAAGGGCCTCCTCCTCAACTTAAACTCCTCGCCCAAGCCTGTCTGCTTGTCAAAGTTCAACAGGCCCAGGGGTGGACTTGGGACTCAGCCCTCAGACTCCCCCCCACATACCCCACAAGCGGGACAAAAGCGGGATTGAGAGTGGGAAGGTAACAACGGTGCTCAACTGTTACCAAGATTATAGCCCTAGTATTTATTCCTGTCCACAGGGTTCCCAGGGCCTCATACCCAGTTCCCCACCCATTTCTCAGGAAACACAGCTGGACTAACAGATGTCACATGACATAATTAGGGAAGCCTAACACCCAAGGAGAGCCAACCTTGCAGCTGCCAAAAACACCCATGCAAGTGCCAGGTGAATCCTGTCAGAGAGCAGGGAGGGGGCTATGAGGCACTGCAGCTACTGATCTGAACACACCTGATGCACCCCCACTTCTTAGTCCAATATTCAGACCCAAATAATAGTGCCTCTTTCTAAGCCCTCACCCACCACTTATTCCAGACCCCAAACCAAGGAACCAGCTTTGTTTCTTTTTGTTTCCCCCTCACACCCAAATCAAAACTTTGAATTGGTTGGGTACAAGTGGCCCAAGCCTGTAATCCCAGTTACTGGGAAGGCAGAAGCAGGAGGATCACAAGTTCAAGTTCAGCCTCAGCAATTTAGCAACCGCTATCCCAAGATAAAATATAAAGGGCTGGGGGACTGGGACTGTGGCTCAGCGGTAGTGCACTTGCCTAGCATGTGTGAGGCACTGGTTGGATTCCCAGCACCACATATGAATAAATAAAATAAAGGTCTATCAACAACTACAAAAAATATTCTAAAAAAAGAAAGAGATTTATTGTAAAAAAAAAAAAAAATACACATATATACAAAGGGCTGGGGTGTAGCTCAGTGGTAGAGCACCCTGAAGTCAATCCCCAGTACTGCAAAAACAAAAACTGTTAGCTGTACCTGAAAATCATCTCCAGAATTCAACCGCTCTCTGCACTGTCTCCCTGCAGCCCACCCCACCACCACCCTCCTAGCATTCTAACTCCCTGCCTACCCACCACCCTGCTGCCCAAGCGTCCACTCAGAAAAGACAATCAGAGCACCTCACACTGCACCCCTCAGCACTTTTAGGTCTTTTTAGGTCTCAACTCATGACTCTCTGTATTTCTCATTCCACTCAGGCCATAGCGGCCCTCTCCTGGAGTCCCTGAGCCCACGAGGCGTGTCCCATCTTAAAGCCTCTGCATGTGTTGTTTCTTCTGTCTGAAATACAGGCCCAAACCTTGCAATTGCTCACTCCCTCCCAGCAGGTCTCCCTTCAGTCGCACCTCCTCAGCCTTCCCTGAGTAGCCCAACTAAAACCACACTTCCACCTTATTTTATTTCTTCATTGTACTTACCTCACCCTGACCCCATGTGAGCACCCATGGACGCACTCCCCACAGCAAAATGAGGACCGTGCACACACCTGACCTCTCCTGTTCCATAGGCAGGAGATTTCTTCTGCTTAACTTTGCATGTCTAACACTTAACAGGGGACACTCAAATATTTGTTCAATAAACTAACAAATTAAGAACTTAAAGGAACATGTTTGTACCTGTTCCCAAGTGCTCTCTAATTGTTCCTTTCATGACACACCCAGGGTCTCCTCCATGAGAGCAAGACCTCCCACAGAGCATAGGGCCCTCCCTTGTCCACTGTCCCCCTAGACAGAAGCCTCCAGAGGGAAGAAGCCACGGAAATCAGGCTTAAGGAGGGTGGAGAGTTTCAAAACAGGCCCTTCTCTAACTGTGAGACCCCTCCTCAGCCCCCATCTCCAAGCTAAGATCTCATCAACAGACCTGGGAAGTGCTCAGCCATGGGGGTGGAGGAGGCCTGGGTACCGATCACACACCAACCCACCACATGGCCTTGAAAGGCCACTGGTCTTATCACCATTACCAACCACAACCACTCACTCAGCACTTGTGAGCTACATACCATACGAAACCCTTGACACACCAAATTACAATTCACATCCTACTTAATTCCATGACAACCTTCGGAGGTCAGGATGAGAGGCAAGATCTAAGAGTGGCCAGAAACATGCACTGGGGAGCCAGGCTGCCTGGGCTTCAGCCCTAGCCCGTCACTCACCATGAGCTCGGTGGGCAGGCTAACTGACCTCTCTAAGTCTTGGGTTCCTCACCTATTTATAAAGCAGGGGTAAAAGACATCCCTTCTCCGAGTATTCACAGGATTATGGGTGGAGCTCTCAGGGCCAGCACAGAAGTGTCAGCTATCATGTTTGGCAGATGTGGACACTGAGGTGCAGAGAAGTTCACAAAGGTAAGTCACGTGCTGTTCAGGAAGCAGGACAGCCAGGACTTGAAAGCAGGCTCCTTGGCTCCAGAGCCCTGGGCCTTCATCACTGCCTCCCTCTTCAAGTACAGCATATACACAGCCCCAGACCCAGAACCCCAGCATCTCTGCTCAACCAAAGAATCCAAAGTCATCTCATTTCTCTAGGGCAGGGATGTGTATTAGGAATAAAGTTACATCTTTACTTCCCCTAATCTCTAACTGAAATTTAGCTTGCCTATTGACAGTAAGTTTCTGCAACAGTAACAGTATAGTAGCAGTACCTACAAGCTTGTCACCCAGACATTCCATTTTCATATGGAATTACAGCTATTGCAGATGTCACAAAGTATTTGTATTCGTTACTTTGAATTGTAAAGTTATTAGACCACAACTAGATCACATTATTTAAAACAGTAATAAAGTACATTTCTCTAGCAAATGTCTTAACATATTGATAAATTTACTTCAATATCTTTGGTGTACTTTGTAATTCTATTTAGAGACCTTATTCTAGGGAGAGGCCTGTGGACTTCAACAGATGCTAAAGGGGACCACGGCACAGACAGCTGAGAAGGCCCACTCTCAAGTGGGGAGGGGGCCAGCTCAGCACAGGTTAGATCAGGCACCCAGGCTGAGGGCTCAAAGCAGAGGCCAGGTGCTGCTTCCATTTCCTACCCAAGGGCACGTAGGACCTGGTGAGCAGCAAGCCGCACGGTGCTGAGGCTGACCCTCAAAGAGCCTCATGCCAAAAGAGATGACTCTGGAGAAACAAATCAGCAGGGCACCTGCCAGCTAGGGAGCAGGAGCTTATTTTGATCTCGCCCTCAACCCACAAACTTTAAATTCCTGGGGGTTGTCTTCATCTAAGTTTCACCTGCTGAGGCTGAGGCCGCACACATCAGGTCTGCAGCTTCTCATGGCTGCTCACTGCTCCTGCCTCTTCAAAGACAGACCTTAACTAAAATAACACCCACCTCCACACAGGGGACAAGGGTCTGCAAAGCTGACAGATGGAGGAGTCAAACCCCACCCGGAGGCAAAGGAAGCCAAGATGCCCACAATCGGGCTACCCTTGTGCTGCCATGAGAATCTTCGTCAAGGGAAGTCAGGTGCTATTCGAAGAAGGAAAACATTGACAGTTCTTTCCCAGCCCCACTCTCCAACTTCCCTCCCTAGAGTTGACATAAATAGGAGATTGCAGAGTTCCAGAGCGAGAAGGTCTGTGCCTCAAAATGCAGATGTTAGGCAACATACCAAGACATCTGCCTTACGTGGCCTGCCCCAGATGCCACTCCTGGCCAGCAGTCAGCCGTTTCAAGCAATGTCATGTAGATGAGATTATGTCTTCAAAAGGCCTGCAGCCTTCAATGACTGGTGCCAAGACAGTATCGTGAGGCAGGATGGATTTTAATTTGAAAGTCATCCCCAAAATGAGAATCAACAGCCAAGAATCCCATTCCTGCTGGTGCTGAGCTGTGCCAGCCTGCCACTCCTACAGCAGGGAGACTAGGGAGCCAAGTGGAGTCCTTCCTTACAGGGGGCTCCTCCCACAGAGAACCAGAACTGGAGATCAGGCAGCCATCACCAGTGACACTAGAACCACAGGGGGAGGTTTCTGGGGGACCTTCGCAACTGGCTGGGCCGGGCCAACAGCCAAGATCCAGGGCTTACTCTGGGTTCCTTGTCAGTGATGCAGTCACAGCCCACCTGGGAAGGACTCGTGCTGGGAGATCTAGAGTTCACAAAACAGAAAATTAAGGTGAAGGCATGATGAGGAATCCATCTCTAATATGTGACATTCTCAAGGACAAGGGCCCAGTTGCCATGCCAGCCAATGCTGTGAAACAAAGAAACAGGAGCTGGAATGGTGGGGAGACATATGCTGAGGAGACATACAACCCAAGGACCTATTGGGAACCTGACTCAACAAACCATCCATGAAGAGAGATTTTTGATACTGAGGGAATTTGAAAGTGGATTGGATATTAGATGATTATTAAGGAACTGCCGGTTTTGTGTGATGATGACATTATGGTTATGTTTTTTTTTAACAAAGTGCCTGAATCATGGAGACAGCTGGAGAGCATACTCTCCTCTTGGTCCCGCTAGGGAACAATGGTGGGCTTGCAAGGACCTCTGTGAAGCTGGGGATTAGCCTTGGGCCAGGATGCAGGCCTTTCCTCCTTGTGCTATGTCCTGCACCCCACTCCTGATCCTGCTCCTCACTCCCAAGCCTTAGGCTCCCCTGTGAGCTTCGCAGCCCCACCTGCCCACTGCCCAACACAGGCCAGGCCCATGAGAGCCTGACAGCCCAGCCTGACACCAACACCACCAGCACTCATCCCTCCTAGGGGCACAGGAATCTGCCAGTGAAATTCCATCCAAAACCAAAGGAGGCCTCACCCAGTCCTCCATTCCCACATTCCCCAAGGATTTTCCAGGAACAAAAACACAGTGTCCTTGGGACATTTACATCTTGTGAGGAAATAAGACAGTTACACAAAAAAGAAACAGAGTGGTCAACCCCACAGTTCACAGAAGGTTAAAAGGGAGTGGCAGGGTGATCTTGTAAGGGGGTATATAGGACATGCCATTTACAGGGGTCCTTGAACAGCAGGTAGGGAAAAAGCAAGGAGGCGTTAGGGAAACATTCCAGGTGAGAGGCACAGAATATGCAGATGGCAGGACTGGGCGTGCAAATGTGGGCAGAAAGGTGCTTTGGGGCAGATGGAAGTTAGTCTCCAATATCACACTGTGACTCTACTCTGGAACCTGAAGAGTGCTACAAGGTACAGCACAAGGACGGGAGCTGAAGGACACCATGCTGTAGGAAAAGTGAGGATCAGCAGGGAAAGGGCAGGGCAGCAAGGTGAGGCCGGGAGGCCAGGGTGGAGCTGGTACAACCCAGGAAGACCCAAGCCAGAATGACCCGAGTAACTCCCTTATGCCACAGCAGCAATTTCTGATCATAAATTAATAAATGGGCACTCTGGTTTTAAAAAGGCAACAGCAGCTAACAGTCTATAAATTAAAAAAAAAAAAAAATCCTGATCTAGGTCAGGGGCAACAGGGATGTCAGGAGGGTCAGAAGGCCCCCCTTGGATGCCTCTCTTTGGTGTCCCTACAGCTGCCTGTGGCAGAGCCACTCCACCTGGGACTCACTGCTACTGAAACCAGAGACCAATATTTACCTTTTATGTCTCACAACTCAGGACAAGGCCCAAGATATAGAACATCTTCTAGCCAAGAGTGGCAGTGTATGTCCAGAGTCCCATATACTTGGGAGGCTGAGGCAGAGGATGGCTTGAGCATAGATGTTTGAGGCCAGTCTGGGCAATGCATCTAGGCCTGTCTCAATGAGAAGAAGGGGCTGGGGAACCTCCTAACACCGTAACTGGCAGGACTTGGCTTCTGTCTCAGAAATAAAATGAAAAAAAAATATTTCAAGGGCATTGTGGGAAAACCCCAGTGGACTGGAAAATAGGAGGCCTGGTTCTAGTCTTGGCATTCATTAAGTGGCTTTAAACAAGCCGTTTCACCTCCGCAAAATGGGGGTGATAACATAGACAGGGAGAAGTGCCAACTAGAACTGTTGTATATTCAGAGTTTAGAGAGACAAATAGAAATTCCTTTATCCAGAGTCCCCTCCATTACCATGCCTTCTCTCCTCTCCAAATCCCCACCCAAGCAGTCTGTCTCACACTCCATCAGACAGGAGGTGTGGGGGCCTCAGGCCAAACCGTGTCTCCCAACACCCACAACCTAACCCACTCCAACTTGCTATCTACAGTAAAACTGCAAGCCAGACGTAATCGCAGGACAGGATATGCCTCTTATCGAGCCCAAAGATGATCTTATCACCTCTTCTGGCACCACACCAAGCCTGGCACCGACAACCCTCAGAGGGAGCCCATACCATCATTCATTGGGTAGCCCTGCCTCATCCCCCCACCTCAGACCCCAGCCAGGTCCAACCTCCCTCCCTCCTAAGCATAAACATTTCCTCTAATCCTCACCCTCCTGCTGGAGGCTCCAAAGGTCTGTCACTGTCAGCTTGCCTCAGAAGGGGCCAGAGGCCTCGTGCTCACCCACATGAGAAAAAGCTATAAAAATGCCAGGAGGCAAGTCTAACCACCAGACAGCAACAGAAAGTATGTAAGGCCAACAGAACAACCCAGGGGAAAGGCACAGGCTGGAATCCAGCTACTAATCAAACAAGTCCTGTAACCTTGGACAGGTCATTCTATCTCCTGAGACCCCAGACTCCCATGCCCAGGAAAATGGGGGTCACTCTGCCTGCTGCCCTAAGGGAAGAACAAAATGAGGTGATGCTGGGAAAGTACTCTGAAAAGTAGGCCAAGCCACACATAAAGATTTGGGTTTATTGTCTATCCCAGGCCTTTTACAGGCTGTCATCAGCCCTCCAGGAGCCAGGTTGTCCAAGCCAAACAGCAATGACCCTGTCCACGAGGAAGAAAAGAAGAAACAAGATGCCCTCTTCCAGGGGATCTTCAGAAGCTTGGGGAAGAAGGAAGAATTCTACATAATGCATCCTCCCCCACCTGCCCCCCGTGGCTCCTAACCTCATAGTCACCTTAAACAGCAGCCCTGGGTCAGGAAAGACAGAACATAGTGATGGCTGTCTCCTCCTCTGGGTCTCAGTTCAGATCCCAGGTAGAAATGAACAATAAATATCCCTGTGTGGGAAAGTGGCCAATCATAGCACATAACTGTGTGCTGGGAATGTTGCACTTGGACATACAAAGAGGGAGGGGGAGAGGAAAACACACAATGCATCTGCTTATATATACATAAAATAATGTTGGATTCCGGAGTGTTGGCAGTGTTGGCTGCTTCTGAAGAGAGGAACTAGGTAACTCAAGATGGGGGCAAGGTGTTCCCTTCTGTACCTTTAGAATTTTGAACCAGCTGAACTACTCAAAAATAAAAAGTAAAGAAAGCCAGGCTATTTTTGCTTGAGAGAAGCACAAAGAAAACTAAACTTGGCTCCCCACTTGCCACCTCTCCTGGGCCAGTCCCACCACACCACCTCTCCTTTTAGAGGGGCAGTTTCCCTGCCTCCAACATACCAAGTCCCCCAATCAGGCCACACCTGCCATTCAAGACCCAGCCTCCCCCCCAAAACCCACACAAATCCCTCCAACCCTGATGAGCTCCTCCTTATCTCAACCATATTCTTCTCTCAGATTTTTTATATGCTTCTCTGTGAGCTCATTATCCTCCACATGAGTGTTGCTCCAAACACATTTTTGTATTTCTAGGGGAAGGGCTATCCATTTTCTTTCCCTGCTTTCTCCCAGCATTGGTCACAGCAGTTGCCCAGTAATGGCTTTTTAGATGTTGAACCAAAAGAAAAATATATAGGAAATGACTACATCACTATAGGAGGAGGGACCAAAGGGCTAGGAGTGTTCAGTCAGGTAAAGCAAGCACGTGACACCCTGGGAAAGGTCAGGAAGTCTTCTATGTGCTGATGCCCCAGGCCCTGGAATGGGGAGCACCCAGGGTGAGGCACAGCTTCCAAGGCTTCACCCCACCCCTCAGAGACATCTAATGGCAGGCAACACCCCCATCCTCTAGAACAGATATGACCAGGCTAGAGGGACATACCAAACATGCTTGTTCCAATAAACCCAGAGCTCACCAGGAAGAAATAGGTCTCACTTATGAATCCCAAAAGCTAACCCCAGACATATATCAGGGAGGGAGAGAGACCTCAGCAGGGCAGCTGCTGAACACCTGGCCCTGTGAAGACTGGAATCAAGAGAGAGACAGTGGAAGACAATGAGCAGCACATGTCATGGTCAGGAGCATAGACTCTGAGGCCAGACTGCCTGGGTGCACATCCCAACTCTGCCATGTGCTGTGTGCCTTTAGAAAAGTCACTTGACCTCTCTATGCCAATATTTCCTTGGTTATTAAGCATAGTGACAGCACTTACACCTCAAGGACTTGAGGTGAGTTAACAGAAATCAAGTCGTTAGGATAGGGCCAACACTTAGAAAGAGGTTCATGATGATTCACAAGACCAACAGGGTAACAATAATAAACCACCAAAACAAGAGTGCATGATGCTCCAAGTGTGGGGATTCAAAAGGCTGGGATGACAGATGGATTCTCCAATGGCCACCCAATAGACCTTTGGTGCAGTCCTCTTCAGGAGGCCTTCCAGGACCACAGCCTACCCCAGTGACCTGTCTACTCTGAACATCTCCAGAGATGTACTTTCATCCCAAAATACTGTTATTGGATATGACACTTCCCAAAAATTTAGAGGGATGTCCATGGCCTCCTTTCCTCTGGAACCCCTCCCCCACCAGGGGTTCACTTCCGGTCTTTACCTAAGTACTCCAGAAATGCCTCTGGAAACGCCTCTGCTCTGCCAAGTCTTGCAGAGAGCCCCAACGTCCCCTCCCCTTTCCCAGCAGCAATATCCCTATCTCAGCAAAACCCCACCAGCTTATCCACAGGAACTTTGGAATGAACACAAGGGCCCAAAGCCATCTCTTCTTCACCCCAAATCCTACAGCTCTGCAGGCTGCTGGGTTTAACAGCATCCACACAGAGCTGGGTGTGGTGGTGCACGCCTGTCATCCCAGCAGCCCAAGAGGCTGAGGCAGGAGGATCACAAGTTCAAAGCCAGCCTCAGCAACTTATCAAGGTGCTACACAACTCAGCGAGACCCTGTCTCAAAGTAAAAATTAGTTTACCAGGCACAGTGGCACATGCCTGCAATCCCAGCAGCTCAGGAGGCTGAGACAGGAGGATCACAAGATCAAAGCTAGCCTCAGCAAAAATGAGGTGCTAAGCAACTCAGTGATATCCTGTCTCTAAATAAATTACAAAAAAATAGGGCTGTGGATGTGGCTCAGTGATCAAGTGCCCCCGAGTTCAATCCCCAGTACCAAAATAAACAATAAAAAGGAGTGGGGAATGTAGCTCAGTTGTAATATGCCCCTGGGTCAAATCTCCAGTACCAAAAGAGAGAGAGGGAGAGAGAGGAGCCACACAGAGCCGTCCCCTCTACCCTCTACTAACTGCTGAGTAGCTGAGGGCACTGTCCTCTCCTCTCCTCCTCCAGCCTCAGTTTCCACATGTCCCAGAGCCAAGCCCCCTTTAAATCCTGAGAGAAGAAACAGCCTGAGGCCAACAGAGAAAGAATAAAGTGACCAGACTGCCAGGAACATGGAGGACCCAAGTTGTGGACGCATTTTTACTGCTTGGCTGTGGAGAAGAGCTACCGCATTCTGCAGAGTTTTGAAAAAGATGACTGATTTCCTCAGAGTCACCACAGTTTCTGTCACTGTGTTAATCATCTGTCCTGGAGCACAGTGGGAAGGGCAGGGGAAACATCTGGACAAGGCCAGACCAGCAGTTTAGCAATGAGAAGAGCAGAAGAGCGTCACACATCAGGGTGGCAACAATAACAAGAGGGACAGGCAGTTGCCACCAAAAAAAAAAAAAAGAGGACAGCTCTCAAGGTTGCCTAGAATGGTGCCTCCTCCCCAGCTGTCTACAGGGACAGGGGAGCGGGGCAGAGATGAGGCTGACCACAGGCCCCTGGTAGCCTCCCAGTTCCCACCCAGGGCTCAGGGCCAAGGGCAGATGCAGAGAGAAGCGGAAGCTGCTGTGCCAGCAAGAAGGAGCTGCCCAGACCGACAGAGGAGTCACACTTCCTACCCCTCCCCACTCCCAGAAGCTGCTGCTCAAGCCACCCCAAATAAAAGTGGCCCACAACCAAGAGAGATGCCTGTGCGTCCTAACGACTGGCTAGAGTGCAGCCACACCCTTCCCTAGAAGCCCCACGGCCTGGATTCCAGGCCTGGGGTTGGACCAAGAGCCAAAGCCAGGGACCTGAGTGGCCTTAGCTGCTTCCTGAACAACAGACTCACACCTGAAAAACAGTGGAGGGAAGGCTGCAGGTCAGGCATCATCTGCTCACTATAGTTACACGCAGCCCATTGGGAAGGAAAGCCCAAGGGAAAGAAAGAAGCCCTCAAACAACTCCCACCCTTGGGCCAACGAACTGCATTTCCCCTCAGGTGCTTCCCAGGATTCACAAAACCAGCCTTTTCAAAGAGGTCTCAGATCACCATGACCCCTGAGCTTTCCCTCGCCGCAAAAAATCCCCAATGGCACTGTCTGCACAAAGGGTTGACAGAGCCTTCCAGGTGCCACATCACAATTAGCAACCTGGATAGCCACACAGATTTTTAGTCTTTGTGATGAAAAAAGACAACTAATCCCAAACCAAATCAAACCCATAGCTTTGGCTTTTCCAAGGGACCAGCCCATAATTATTGACCCAATAGGCCTCCACACTCTAGGTCTAATGGCTGGGACCATTTTACTCCACATTTGGGTCAGGGGGAAGCTGATCAGTATCTTTGGGAGTATAGGTTCACTACTGTGGAATGGATTTCCTGAGAGGACCTGCCCTTTCCCTGCCAAATACACATAAACCAAGGCTCCCAGAGGGTCAAGAGCAGGTCTTCCCAACCCAGCCCCCACTAGCAGAGAAGCATCTCTTGGGATTGTCAAACCCAGCAGAACCATGATGGTCCACACACAATTCTGTAGAGGAGAAGATGTTCTAATTAAGCATCCTTGTGTACCACGTTACGTTTTATTTTGAGAACTTCCTGTTCAATTATTTGGAAAAAAATCTAGTGAAAACCTTCATCTCAAAGAGGGTCCCACTGACAAAGGACTTTCAGGGACTACTGGGGCACCTAGAACCAGTGCTCCAGAGCAAACCAACACTAACAATTTGAAAGCTTCTATGTGTCAGGAACCATACTGAGGTTTTCAGAGGTGGTATCTTACTCAATCTATAACTGATGATTATTGTGATCTTTTAAGAAATGAGGAAACAGATCAAGAAACCTGTCCACTAGTCACAGAACTGGGAATAAAACCCTGTCTCCAGGTCTCTCAGCACGGTGCTGTCCTGCCTTCCACCCAGGGCAGGGGCAGCTCCAGACAAGGTCATGAGGGAGGGCTGCAAAGCCACAGGCTAATCTGAGCCTGGCTTAGGACCACATGCCCAGCCCTAGTTCTCATGGCAGAAGGCCACAGAGTCAGGACATTCCATTAGAAACTCATATTCCTGTCACCCACGACAGTGGTCCTGAAGCTTTTCCAGACTCTAAGGTCTTGATTATCTTCCCCGTACGACAAGTTCTTCCAGAGCAGGGAAGGTCTTCCAGACTAGTACTACTGGACACAGTTACCAAAACTTCCCTCCATGATTACTGGTGTCCACTGACCTTCCTAGCACGCCCAGGGACTGCACTAAAAGCTTTGCTTGCATTCTCATTTCACTCCTCACACAGCCCTCAGAAGGAGTCAATTATCCCCATTTCACAGATGAGAAAACTGAGGCACCAGGAGTTTACCTAACTTGCCACAAGGTGACAGGCTTGACACTGGGATCTGTTTGGTACAACTACACAGCCATCTCCTCTTAACCAAGAGCCTGCCCTTCCCTAGGCTGTCAGTGACACAGGACCTTCCTAAAACCATCACAGCTACATGTGGATGTTCTTTTCCACCATTATGCAAAGCTGAGGAAGGTACACCCTGGTCTCCACCTAGCCCTCTTCCTACTGGGCAATGTGCAGACTCACTGTCTTAGCATCCCATACCAGGGTCAAGATATGCCACTAGGAGTGGCCATTAGAGCCAGAGGTGGGGACTGAGTAGGGGTGGCAGCCTTCACCCTGGGTCAATGGACATGAAGTTGGGTGCAGTAAGCTAGAGGCCAATTTCATAGAGTTTCCCTTTGCCCACCCTAAGTATCCTGACCCACTCCTGCCAACTCCAAGCTCTATAAATAGCCCAGGTCAATGCATCAGAGGAAGGACAGCCAGGTGGGTGTGGAATGATCTGGTGGAAAAGACAACTTCTATAAAGTAAATTAAGGCTCTTGTTCAGATCAAGGGGTGGTAAGTCAAATTCTCCCAGCATTGTTCTTGGCTGAAAACAGGCCCACCTGGACCTTCAGGCTGGGCCGGCTGAGCTAAGATCCAGAGGCCAAGAGGAAAGCAAGGGCAGGAACTGGGGGCGGGGGGGGGGGGGGGGGGGGGAATCAAAGATGCTCCTCCCTGTCTTTTTTTTTTTTTTTTTTAATTGGTCTGCTCCCCTCCCTCCAACCCCCAACACACAGCAGATAAGTCATCCACCAGCCTGGCCAGAGTAGCTGAGTAGTGGGAGGGGGAAGAGGTACACTGGAGACAGATACCTCTTCTGAAAAAGAAAGCGGTAAGAAATCCAGGAGAGAGCATTTCACCCCACACCCACCCCTTTGGGTTCCCTGAGCCAGGAAAGAAGGAGAACACAGAAAGAGGGAGGAAAAAAACAAAACAAGGGCCAAGCTATACCACATGATCCCACACCAAGCAATTGAACAACAAGTCATAGGAAAGGAGGGGAGAAGGCCAGAGGAGGGGGAGATGGAGTCAGGTCACAGGCTTGCCTGGAACCTGCCCCATGCTAACCCACTTCCCACACCAGGCTTCAGCCAGCCAGGAAGGCCCTTCTCTAGCCACATTTTAAAAAATGTTCAAGGTCAGACCCTTTTCTACTCAAATTCTGCTTTCATCTGGTTCTGCACCAAGCTGGAGGCTCATTCCTCTCCTCTGGCAGCCCTTCCTAGGTTTACTAAGTGGGAGCCATTCCCCTGGGCAAAACTTTGGAGACCACTAGTCCCCACCTAGGACACACCCCAGTTCCCATCCCCTTCCCCTCCCCTCCCAGGTCAGACAAGTTAACCACTCAGTGATCCACAGCAGGTGGTCCGCCCTGAGGACTGGCTTCCAGATCCTGCCCAAGCCCAAAACAGGAAATGAAGCTACAAGACTGAAGCCTTGATCTTAACACAGGGGAGGCTAAATGCTGTCAAAATAAATTATTAAAAAACCCACTGGCCCTTCTCAAGCTAAGCGCCTGGGAGAGAGCTCCTGCTGTGCACTAACCACCACTGACTCCACCTGGGCAGGGCAGCAGGCAGGCCACTTGAAAGCTGACCTAAGTGTTTCCTTTCTTAGGGGCTCCTCGAGTCCTCAGGCCAGGGACCCTGGACACTGGGACTGCAAACGACACTAGACAGTGGAGGGCAAAAAGCAGATGTCCTGAGCAATCTCGAGGTTCAGGTGGGACGCCTCTCACGTTCCTTCCCCCACAGGGCAGAGCAGTGACTGCAGTTCCCTTCCTCTCCATGGAAAGGGAGACAGGCCCCGAGGCCTTAAGATTTCCCTTTTTGATTTCCCAGCCCAAAGCCTCAGGATTCCACTCCTAACTTTCCTTGACAATCTACTGCTAGTGCTTGGCCACCACTCAAACTCCCCTGGCCTCCCAGAGCCCACCAGCGTCTGTTTGAGAAACCGGGAGAGGACTCCAAAATGCGAAAAACCAACTTATCTGTCGGTTTACACCTTTGAGCGCGAGGCAAGGGGCTCACTGCCCCGCTGAGATTCGGGGTCCTGATCTCCCACCAGCCCCACCCGGTGAGGCCTTCAACCGTTTCTGCGCCCCCCACTCACTGCGTGTGTTGGGCGCGGCCTGCACCAAAGACTTCGTCCAGCGCCACCGTGGCCTGGCCCAGAAATTTGTCGACGCCGATGAGCGAGCGATGCATGGTGGTGAGCACCAGCTCGCAGGCGGCGGCTGAGCCCGTGACCCAGGGCGACGGGCCCGCGTCGGCCTCCTGAGCCCGGAGCAGGCCGTCCAGGGCGCCGGGCGGCAGCTCGAAGGAGCACTCCTCGCGCCATTCCGGGCAGCCCTGCGTCTTCTCCACCACCGACGTGCTGTACTTCTCGCGGCCCACCTGAATCACCGTGTACGCGTCGCTGGTGCTGCCGGCCGAGCTCTTGCCACGCAGCCCGCGGGCCCGCAGCACCGTCACCTGGACGTGCGTGGGCAGCCAGCGGGAGGGCCCCACCACCGGCTCGGCGTCCCGCACCAGGGCCATGGCGGGGGAAGCGGCGGCGGGGGAAGGCTGGCCGAACCCGGCGCAGACGCGGGGACCAAGTGACAAACTTGACAGCGGCAGAGGGCGGTCAGGAGCCCGCTCGCTGCCGCCCTCACACCGGACCGCCGCAGCTGCGGGCTGGGCTGGGCCCACCGGCCGCCGCCTCCCCGCCTCCCCAGCCGCCGGCCGCGCTGCGACGTCAGCGCCCCGCCCCCGGCCCCGCCCCGTGGCCCGCGGCCCGCGGCCGCGACCCGCGTGGCGGTGCGGCAGTGCTGCGGGGGCGCGGCTCGCTCCCTGGCCGCCGCAGACCTGCCAGAAGCAGGAGGGGGCGGGGCGACGCGGGCCCGGGGCGGGGCTCGTGGCCTCTGCAGAGGTGGGCGGGGCTCCCGCGCTGGCCCCGCCCGGGCCGGGGGCACCCGGCGCCACCCCGCCTCGCTCAGGGTGAGCGCTACGCCCGCCGGTCTAAACGAAATGCCCGCTCTGCGCCTCCCGGCCAATCCCAAATCTTCCTCCTGCCCCGGGAAGTCCTTGCCTTGAAGTGGTCCTGGCCCACCCTCCTGGCGCGGACTAGTGGGGGTGTTTCGGACCCCTGCTACCTGCCTCTGCCCCGGACACGCACTCCCCTGCTTCAGCTCCCTCCGCCCCATCTGGGAAAGTGCCCTGGTCGAGCCAGAGTGACTCCCCCACCACCCCGCCACGTGACGCCCCGCATCAGCAGCGTGCGAGCTGCCGCCTCCAATCTCCCGGGTGCGGGAAGGGACCTCGGATGCGGCGCGGGAGGGCTGAGAGCAGGGCTCACCCTCCGCGGACACTGCGGCAGAGAGCCGAGTGATGAATAAATGAGTGACCACATCAATATTTAAGCATTCGCTCACAGCACTGTGGCTCTTTGCGTCACGGGTTGGTGGTTTCAAATAATAACCAACACCCATTATAAGTGCCTACTGTGTGCTGAGCCCTCAGTATTACCTGGACAATTGTTTTTGGTTTTCTTTTTGTTTTTCAGTTGTAGATGGACACATACCTTTGTTTTATTTATTTTTATGTGTTGCTGAGGATCGAACCCAGGGGCTCACATGTGCTAGGCAAGCTTTCAACCACTGAGATACAATCCCAGCCCCACGGTTTATTAATAATGACAATCGTTAATAATTATAGACGTTGAATATCGGCCAATGTTGGCCCATGTGCTTTATTTATTTGTATTGCCTCGTTTTATTCTCAGAGCCACCCTATGGGGTATGATTTTTTTTATTATTTACTTATTTTCGGTACAGAGATTGATCCCAGGGGCGCTCTGTCACCTAAGCTACATCCCCAACCCTTTTTGTTTTTTTATTTGAGACAGGGTCTCACTAAATTTCTGAGGCTGGCCTCAAACTTGAGATCCTCCTGTCTCAGCCTCCCAAGTGATTGAGGATTATAGGCATGCATTACCGGCTTGGCTGTGAGTATGATTTTTATTCCGTGTTTTCCAGAAGATAAAATTGAAGTTTAAGTAAATTTGTCCAAGATTCCTAGCTGGCGGAGGTGGGATATAAATCCACACCCAAAGCCTTTGCTCTTCATTTGTTTAATTTTCAGAGCCTATACTTTTAATATAATTTTACCAGGGACTGAACCCAGGGATGCTTCACCACTGAGCTACATCCCCAGCCCTTTTTATTTTTTGAGATAGCATCTTGATAAATTGCAGAGGGCCTCGCTAAGTTTCTGAGGCTGGTCTTGAATTTGTGATCCTCCTGCCTGTACTTCCTAGGCTGCTAGGATTACAAGTGTGCACCACCCCACACCTGGCTAAGATCATTTTTAAATAAGCCAGATGCAATGGAACAATCTGTAATCCCAGCTACTCTGAAGTTTGAGGCAGGAGGATTGCAACTTTGAGACTGGCCTTGGCAATTTAGCAAGACCAAGTCTCAAAATAAAAATAAAAAGGGCTGACGATGTAGCTCAATGGTAGAGCACTGCTGGGTTCAATACCCAGTACCACAAAATAATAATATTTTTTAAATAAAATGTAATACACAGGGGCTGGGGTTGGGGCTCAAAGGTAGAGTGCTCACCTAACATGTATGGGGCGCTGGGTTTGATCCTCAGCACCACATAAACAAATAAAATAAAGATATTGTGTCCACCTAAAACTAAAAAATAAATATTTTTTTTAAAAAATGTAATATACAGCTTAAAAAATATATCAAATAGGTCAGAAGGGCTTATGATGAAAAGTAAAACCTGCCTCTTCACTCCTCAATGAAGGAATACTACTTAAAATCATTTTCCTTTATAGACCTGGTGGTTGCCTCTACATTGCTATACAAAATGCTACATAGCTATATCTGGATTTACCAGGGCTGGCCATTATCTATTGCCTTCTGGCTCTGATAGATAGTGATTTTAGCTGGTTCACACCTACTTCCCTCCCACAATCTTGTATAACTATTCTATTATTTTTAGTTCACATTTATAGTGGAAGCCTTTATTTCTTCTTAGGGAAACTCTCCTCAGTACTACTTGACTTTCCACCCGCAAGCCATGTTCTCCACCAGGAACATGAATGTGGGAAATCAATAGACTCACAAAGGAGGCTGGTGAGAAAACACCTCGAGCCCAGGTCTGACAGCCTCCACCATAACTCTTCACCCAGCCAACTTTAGTAAGTCCTGGGCACCACCATGCAATTTGTTATATTGCTTTTCAGTCTTTACACTGTGTTGTTGTTTTATATACATCATGGTCCTGAGGCAACTAGAAGTGTAATAGTTAAACCCAAGGAGTTTTGGAGTCCTTTTCTACCATTTACATTCTTTGTTTGATCTCCTTTACCTCCAAAGACAACCATTGAGGTAGGCACTGTGGCCACCCTCGGTTTCCCTGATGAGAAAACTGAAGCAAAGAGAGCTTGGGTAATTTCCTCCAAGTCAACAGCTGGAAAATTTCAGAGACTGGACTTGAAGTCAAGTCTCAGTTACTGTGGCACCGTGGCACTCTGTCTGACAGGTTGGCCATCTAAGCACAAACTCTGCAGGAAGTGCTCTCATGCCCATAGTACATATAAAAAATTGAGATACAAAAAAGTTAACTGACTTAACCAAAGTTAGAGTCAGGATGAAGTTTCCACTTTAAGAGTAGATTCCCCAGCAGCTTTGCAAATGAAGATATCTTTTACCAAACTTCAACTAACATAAGTTTGGCACTCTTCTTTAAAGATTCTGTTTCAGGTTTTCCAACCGCTCCTCCTTACCTCCCTCTTCCTCCTTGATAAGAGTAGCAAGGTTCCAGGAAAAGGGAAAAGAGAACTCAAAAGGGCTACTCCACCTCGGGCTTTCCTTCCTCCTGCCCTCCTTCCTCCTGCCCTGGCCCACGCAGTTTGGCAAGGGCAAGCTTCCTGCTGGCTCAAGATTGGAGCCCTAGGCGGGCAATGAAGCCAGGCAGAGCTCCCTAGGGTCATTTGGCCCTAGGAGGAAAGGGTGGGACTGCTAGCTGTCTGCAGTTGGTCAGAAAAGAGCAGAAACTCCAGATAGTGAAGACTGGGCCATCTAGAGCTGTTTCCTCCTATAGAAGGTGAGACCACCCACCCCATCCACTGCAGCTGAGAAATGACTAATTCCAGGACTAGTGCAGGGGAAATGCAAGATGAGCCTGGATCATTTTGTAAGAAATCCTCAGAGAAAAAAGGGGTGAGGGGCTGCAGTATGTCAAAAGAACACAGAAGCCACGTGCAATGGCTCACACCTATAATCCCAGTGGCTCAGGAGACTGAGGCAGGAGGATTGCAAGTTCAAGGCTTGCCTCAGCAAATTAGCTAAGCCTAAGCAATTAATTCATCAAGACCCTGTCTCTAAATAAAATATTAAAAAGGACTGACAATGTGGGTCAGTGGTTAAACACCCCTGGTTCAATCCCTGATACCAAAACAAACAACAACAACAAAAAGAACACAGGAGCCAACTGCAAAGAGCTTCCAATGGGCAAAGTTAAGACAATTTGAATTGCAAAGTATTGGATTATAGTCTATAAATATTCATGAGTCTGTAGACTATATCACTATAGTGATATCAACAAATGATTGAATGAACAAATAAGAGAAATGAGGGAGAAAAGAAACATCTTCCTTACACAATTCTAAGTGATATATGAAGGTGTGACCCCTCCCCTCCAAATGGTGTAGTTTAATTCCCCCTCCTTGAGCATGGGCTGGACCCAAGAGACTTCAAAGAGTACAATATGAAAAACAGTAATTTTACAATGGCAAAACCTGCAGATATCCCTTAATCAGTCATCAAGATTAACATCAGGGGCTGGGGCTATAGCTCAGTGGGACAGCACTTACCTTGCATGTGGGAGGCCCGGGGTTCAATCCCCAGCACCACATAAAAACAAATAAAAGTAAAGAGACTGTGTCTATTTGCAACTAAAAAAATATTAAAAAAAAAAAAAAAAGATTAAGATCAGCCCTGATAAATCGTTGATAGATGCACCCCAGACATGACACAATGAGAGGGTCATTTCATCTGTGCTTTTCTAAAAACCCATAGCTATTTTTTTATTTTTGGGTTTGATTTGGGCTTTTGTCTTGTTTGTTGTTTTGGATTTTGAAGTACTGGAGGTTGAGCCCAGGGCCTCGCACATGCCAGGCAAGCCCTCACCACTGAGTTATATCCCCAGACCTATTTTATTTTGAGTCAGGGTCTCACTAAATTGCCCAGATTGGCCTCAAACTTAATCCTCCTGTTTCATCCTCCTAGTAGCTGGGATGATAGATAGGCTTGCACCACCATGCCCGGCTCCCATAGCCGCTTTCTTTTTCTTTTTTTGTAACCACTGAGCCACATCCCCAGCCATTTTCTTTCTTTCTTTTTTTTTTTTGAGACAGGGTCTCCCTAAGTTGCTCAGGGCCTCACTAAGTTGCTGAGGCTGGCCTTGAACTTGAGATCCTCCTGCCACAGCCTCAGCAACTTAGTGAGACCCTTAGCAATTTAGTAAGATCCTGTCTCAAAATAAGCAAGGGCTGTGGAAATAGCTCAGTGGTAAAACAACCCTTGGTTCAATCCTTAGTACAAAAAAAAAAGAAAGGAGAAAAAATAATGAGTGGTAGAAACTCATCAACTAAAATACTTTCAGATATTGTTTTGGGAAAACTAAATGCAAACATATTTCATTGATTAAAGATATACCTAGCCAGGTACAGTGGTACATGCCTCTAATCCCAGCAACTTGGGAGGCTGAGGCAGGGAGGCTCACAAGTTCAAGGCCAGCCTCAGCAATTTAGCAAGACCTTCAGCAGTTTAATGAAACCCTGTCTTATAATAAAAAATAAAAAGACCCAGGGTTGTAGCTCGGTGGTAGGTTCAAACCCCAGTACTACTAAATAAATAAATAAGAAGAATCAAAAAGGCCGGGGATGTAGCTCAGTGATAAGGTGCTTGCCTGGCAAGCACAAGACCCTGGATTCAATCCCTACTATCACAAAAAAAGTAAATAAGCTAGTTAATTAATTAAATTAATAAAATCTAAAATATGCCTAAAATGAAATTGCTTCAGGAGCTTAAAAGTAAAAGAAATAAAATTCTCAGTGGGTTTTAAAATAACTTGACAAGCTGATTCCAAAATACATTCAAAAGGGTAGAGCTGGAGAGTAACAGATATTTGGGTTGCTAATAGGTGCTGCCGGTGTTAGAAAGCTGAAGAAATTAAAACAGTGTAAGGGAAAGCTAGAAATACATAAAGGGAGTCAGAAGGAACAGAATAAAAAGTCTAGAAATAGTCTTATGTATGCATAAATAACAATTTAATCAATGATAAAGATAGTATTTCAAATAGACGGGAAAAAGACAACTTTACTTTCCATTTGTAAAACAATAAACGTAACAGGGCTGGGGTTGTACATCAGTAGTAAAGCTCTTGACAGCAATGCAAATAATAGTAATAATAGTCATTTTTACTAATAAGGAAACAAATACTAAGTGTAAAGTGAAGCCCCAACCCATACAAAAAGAGGCCAGATAGAATAAAGATCTAAACATAGAAACCCCCTGAAGAAGTAGGAGAAAATATAGAAGTCTATTTTTTGTATTGGGTGCTTTGTCTCAACTGCTCAGTGAATTTGAATAAACAGTTGCAGGTGAAAAACGAAGGACAGTTAAGCATATAGAAAATGCTAGTTTAAAATTCCAAATTAATCAGCAAGGAAGTCCTGTGGGAGGGAGGGGAAGGACACACTGGGCATGAGCATAAATTGGCACAACATTTTTTTTTTCTTTTTTCTTTTTGCAGTGCTGAGGATAGAACCCAGGGCCAATGAGCTACAACCCCAACCCCAACCCATGCAACAACTTTTTTTTCTTTTTCTTTTTCTTTTTTCTTTTCTTTTTTTTTTTTTTGGGGGGGGGGTGATACTGGGGATTTAACCTAAAGGCACTTAATCACTGAGCTATATCCCCAAACCTTTTTATTTGTTTTTTTAAACTTTGAGATGGGCCTAAGTTGCTTACCACCTCACTAAGTTGCTGAGGCTGAGCTCAAACTTGCAATCCTCCTGCCTCAGCCTCCTGAGTCACTGGGATTACAGGAGCATGTCATCGTGTCAACTTCTAATGGTACAACTTTTTAAAGAAATTAACTCAGCGGTATCTATGCACAATTTAAAATGGGCATTCCCTTTAGTCTAGCAATTCCATTTCTGGGAATTTACCTAGGGGAAATACTACACAAAGAACTTTGAATAATTCTGCATGATTGAAAACAGCAAAATACTTGAGGCAGAACCTAAGTGTCCATTAACAAAAATAGGAAGAAAATTATGCCTCAGAGAAAAGGCCCTGAACCCAGCAGGTGGCTGAGGAAGGGAAACTTTCACTGTGGCTTCTGTGCCTCACAGCTGGGCTCCCCATCAGGCCCTATGCTCAGCAAAACTTTCCTCCCCAGGAGGCCACTGGCCACAGGGGACCAAGGCACTCTGACCCCAGGGGCAGGATAAGTTTTGGCTTCCAACCATCAAGGTTTCTTTTTCTTTAATTATTTTTTGCAGTTGTAGATCCACAGGATGCCTTTATTTTATTTTATTTTATTTAGTTAGTTTACTTATTTATTTATTTATTTATTGTGGTGCTAAGGATGGAAACCCAGTGCCTCACATGTACTGAGTGAGTACTCTGCCACTGAGCTACAGCCCCAGCCCCCATCAGGGTTTCTTAATGTTGCTTCACCTTTGGTGACTGACTTTTATTTTGAGAAAAATAGAAAGCCTTAAGCCTTGGGTCTCTTGGTAAGGCAAATTGTAAAGGTAAAGCCAACTTTCCCTTTTAAAATAAAAGTTTAAAACAAGAAGCTGTGCATATTTTCAATTTGGGGGGCTGGAGGGAGAGGGCATCTTTGGAAAAGGTCCCTTTTCATTCATTTCCTGATTCCACAAAGGTGGGACAGACAGATACAGCCTCTCATGCTGCTCCCCATGAGGGCAGGAACTCTCATAGTGTGCAGAGGACAGATATTATAATGCAAAACCACAAAATACAAAACTACAAATATCAGTTAGTCTGTGAAGGGAGCGCCTAGGATCACTGGGACTTTATCTCAGTCGGGAGGTGGGGGAGGGTTTCCCTGAGGAAATTACATTAAGCAAGACAGAGAAAGATGAAGAGCTGAAAGGAATTGATCCAGAAGAGTTGGCCCGGCAAGGGAAGGGCTTGTTCAAAGGCCAGATACAGGGCAGAGCTGGGAACATTTACTTATGACATAAAGAAAAGGCTGGTGTGAGCCCAGCATGGTGGCACATGCTTGTAATCCTTGCTACAGGAAAGGCTGAGGCAGAAGGATCACAAGGTTGAGGCTAGCCTGGGTGACATTACAAGACTCTATCTCAAAAAATCAAAAAGGGCTGGGCATGGTGGTGTATGCCTGTAATCCCAGTGGTTTAGGAGGCCTAGACAGGAGGATCACGAGTTCAAAGCCAGCCTCAGCAATTTAGCAAGGCTCTAAGCAACTCAGCAAGACCCTGTCTCTAAATAAAATATAAAATAGGGCTGGGGATGTGGCTCAGTGGTCCAGTGCCCCTGAGTTCAATCCCTGGTACAAAAAAAAAAAAAAAAAAAAATTAAGGGGCTAGGGTTGTGGCTCAGCGGTATAGCTCTCAACTTGCATGTGCGAGGCCCTGGGTTCGATCCTCAGCACCACATAAAAATAAATAAATAAAATGAAAGTATTGTGTCCAACTACAACTAAAAAAGAAAATATTTTTTAAAAAATTAAGAAGGGCTGGGGTATGTGGCTCAGTGTTTGGCATCTTGTTGAGTCCTGGGCGGGTTCCTTGCCCATTATGGTGGCTGCCAGGAGAAGGAGAAAAGAAGAAAAAGCTGGTGTGGCCTGAGCACAGATGAGGATAGCAAAAGAGGCAGGAGCCACGCTCCCAAGGCCTCGAGGGCCACTTTTAGGGGCACTTTCAGGATTGAGATTTTCTATTTGGGGTAATTCAAAATTATTTAGGGATTAGGAAAAAACTTCTTTTTAAAAAATATGCTTCAGACCTGGCAGTCTCTATAGCTTTGCTTTGAGCAAGGGTGTGGGTATGTCCTGATCTAAACAGTTATCCACAGGAAATTGGGAAGAGAGCCAGGAAGCTGCTGAAGGACTCCAGGCAAATCTCTCCAGGCCGGGGGCAGTGGTGCATGCCTCTCCTCCCAGTGACTAAATTCAAGCCTCAGCCTCAGCAATTTAGCATGACCCTATCTCAAAATAAAAATAATCTTCTAAAAAAGGGCTGGGTAGGGCTGGGATTGTGGCTCAGCGGTAGAGCGCTTGCCTGGCATATGTGAGGTGCTAGGTTTGATTCTCAGCACCACATAAAAATAAATTAAAATTAAAATGCTCATTGACAATTAAATATATATATATATATATATATATATATATATATATATATTTTTTTTTTTTTTTTTTTTAAGGTCTGGGTAATAGCTCAATGGTTTGAGCACTTCTGGGTTCAGTTCACAGTATAGAGAGGAAATTCTCCTCTTTGGAATAGAGACACCCCCTCCCATGTCTTCCACTGGCAAAGCCAGAGCACAAACTGCTAATCTTGACTGACGGGTCCAGGCATGGGAGGTGCACTGGTGAGCACGGTGGTACTCTTAGGTGGGGGAGGGAGTGCAGCCATGGAGTGAGGTTTTGGAAAGCTGTCAGTTCTTTTACAGGAGGACAGGTGTGGACAGGCTAATCTTAGAATCCTGACCTGAAACAGGCACTGCAGGAGGCCAGAGCCAGGTAGAGCAAGTTGCTGGAGGTATCATTTCTTGAGGGATAGGAGAGAAGGAGTGCCCGCCCAGGAGAGGACATAAATGGACAGGGCTTGGCTTTTACAAGCTAGGACATTCTTTTCTTTCTTTCTTTTGGTGCTACTGGGTATTGAAGCCACCGTCTCACACATGCTAGGCAAGTACTCTACCACTGAGCTACACCCTCAGCCCTTTTTATTTATTTATTTTATTTTGAGACAGGGTCTCACTAAGCTGCTGAAGCTGCACTCAAATTTATGATCCTCCTGCCTCAGCCTCCTGAGTACCTGGGATTACAGGTGTGCACCACTATGCCCAGTTAAATACTGGAACTTTCTAACATAAACCTTAAGATTTCTTTTCTGTGCATTGTAATTTACCCAAAGATTTCAGGTAAGTCTGGTCACCTTCAACCTGGGCTGAAGTGGATGCTTAGTTATGTGTTCATGTCCCAAACACAGAGAACAGCTTTCCCCTTCATGCACTACTGAGACTACCAAGATGCTAAGAACATCTTTCAGGAGAGGATGGTGGTTCTGGAACTCCAGGAAGTGATACATGAGTCCGTAGCTAGTGGAAAATGCAGCAAGGAGGCACTCAAGAGATTCCTTAACCCTGAAATATTCTAGAAAGGCCAGAGGCTCGCAGAGGAAATAAGTCCCTCTGGCAACATTGACATGGGCTTAGCCAGAAGATGTGTAGGTAACACAGGATGGAATAATCAGGTATCCTTAGAAGGAACCCCTAGATACCCTTTAGGAATGCTCACAAAGCAAATAGTTGGGCTGGGATTGTAGCTCAGTGGTAAAGCACTTGCCTAGCATGTGTGAGGCACTGGGTTTGATCCTCAGCACCACATGAAAATAAATAAAATAAAAAGTATTGTGTCCATCTATAACTAAAAAAACAAAAGCAGATAATTATAATCTGTGCTGGTAAGGAAGATGTCACATCTGTACAAAATGGCTGGATCATGTCCTCAGAAGCGGATGCAATATGGCTGACTGCTGAAAGCAGTCAATATCCATCCTAAAGTAGAATTGCAAACTGCAGGAGCCAGGCAGGCCTTATAGAGGACCAAGCCAGCCCTGGGAGACAGCAAAGGATGACAGGGCACCGTTGCTCAATTCCAGGCAATTAAACTGTCATGTTGATAGGAAGGTATGTGCTGCCTGACTTTCCCGTTAAAAGATGATAAAACCATAAATCCAGATTTTAACAAAAATTTTATAATTTTTATGTGTTTGCGACCAGTTAAAAAATTATAAATATGTTTGAGGTTGGTTATTATGTTAGTTTCCTATTGTTACTTAACAAATTACCACTCAGTGGCCTAAAACAGCACAAATTTATTCTCTTACTGTTCTGGTAGCCAAAAGTCCCAAATCAGTTTCATTGTACTAAAGTCATGGTGTCAGCAGGGCCGGTTCCTTTGGGGCTCTGGGGAGAGCCTAGTTCCTGTCTTTCCCAGCTCCTGAAGGCCATCTGCATTCCTTGGCTGGTGACTCTTTCCTCCAGCCTCCCCCTTCACTTCCATCTTCCCATCTCTTACTTTTGTAATCAAACCCCCCTCTACCTTTCTCTTATAGAGGCCCATTGTGATCACATTTAGGGGCCACTCACCAGGGTAATCCAAAATAATTTCCTGTCTCTTTTAGCCACATCTGCAAATTACTTTTGCCAATTAAGATTGCATTCACAGAGCCCAGCCCAGTGGCACACACATGTAATTCAAGGTGCTCAGGAGGCTGAGGTAGAAGGATCGCAAGGTCAAGGCCAGCCTGAGCAACTTAGCAGGACCCTGTCTCAAAAAAGAAAGAAAGAAAGAAAAAGAAAAAAAAAACACATTGAGAAAGGGCTAGGATGTAGCTGAGTGGTAAAGCACCTTTGAGTTTACTTCCTAGTAACAGCCCCCAGAAAAATGTTTCATTCACAGTTGCTGAAGTTAGGATATAAATATCACTGGGGTCATTGGTCAGCTCACCACAGATATAGAGTTGGGCTCAGCTCTCCAATTTGAACATAGAGCTAAAGACAAGGGTGTGGTGACAGGGGTATTGCATGAATGTTCAGACAGAGTGTGGATAGCTAGAACATATCAAAGAAAGAAAACACTCTCTCTGTCATTAGGATCCTGTTAGCCTGACAGATTTCCCCCGCAAACTAATATAATAAAATAAACCCCAACATCCCAATACTCTGTGTCATAAGTCTGTGATCCTTTTTTTTCAACAGCTGTATTAAGGTTTAGTATATATACACCATAAGTTGCACCCTTTGTAAGTATTCAATTATTTTTAGTAAATTTATAGTTACGCAATTGTCACAACCATCCCGATTTAGAACGTGTCCATCACCCCAAAGTTTCCTTGAGCTTGTTTGCAGTCAATTTTTACCCCTAGGTGCAGCCCAGGCAAGCACTGATCATTCTCTCTGTAGAGATTTGCCTTTTCTGTACACTTTGTATAAATGGTATCATATAACATATAATCTTTTGTGTCTGGCTTTCACTTAGCATAATGTTTTTGAGGTTCATCTATGTCATAGTGTATATTATTAGTAACCATTCTTTTTTATTGCTGAGTTGTGTTCCATTGTGTGAGCATATCACATTCTGTTTATCCATTAAATTGTTCATGGACATTTGCATTATTTCTTGTTTGGGACTAGTATGAATAATGTTGCTATGAATATTCATGTATCTAGTCTTTGTGTGGACATATATTTTCATTTCCCTTGGACAGACACCTAGGAATGGAATTGCGGAGTTGAATGTTAAGTTTATTTTTAACTCTGTGTGTGTGTGTGTGTGTGTGTGTGTGTGTGTGGTGTGTTGCTGGGGATCAAACCCAGGGTCTTATGCATGCCAGGCAAGCACTCTACCACTGAGCTGCATCCCCTGCCCTATTTTTAATTTTTAAAGAAACTGCCAAGCTGTTGGGCAAAGTGGCTGTTCTATTTTATGTTCTCATCAGGAAGTAAGAGGGATCTGATTTCTCCACATCCTTGCCAACCTGTATTCAATACATTTTTCTCATTGAATTACCTTGGCACCTTTGCCAAAAATAAATTGACCTAATATGTGAGGGTTTATTTCTGGACTCTCAGTTCTATTCTCTTGGTCTATGCCAATACCAGATTGTCTTGCTTACTATAGCTTTGCAGTAAGTGGGTTTGTTTGTTTGATGTTTGTTTTTTGAACTTGGGGGTTGAACCCATGGTCACTGAGCCACATCCCCAGGCCTTATTATTTTTATTTTGAAACAGGGGGTGTAAGTTGCTTAGGGCCTCACTAAGTTGCTGAGGCTGGCTTTGAACCTCCAGTCCTCCTGCCTCAGCCTCTTGAGCCACTGGGATCACAAGCGTGTGCCACTGCACCTGGCTCACAATAAATTTTGAAGTTAGACCACCTGAGCCCTCCAGTTTTGTTCTTTTCCAAGATTGTTTTTGGCTATGCTGGATCCTTTGCATTTTCCACATTAATTTTAGAATAAGCTAGTCAATTTATATTAGAAAGGCAACCAGCATTTTGATAAGGATTTACTTATTTACTTACTTACTTACTTACTTACTATAGCAATTTAAAAGGAAAACCACCAAACTAGTTTTCTATACTCAATAACACCAAACGTGTGGGAGTGTTACCCACACCAAGCAATTCCCCACTTCTCTCTGCAAGCACCACTTTGGCACCAAAAGATTCAGTTCGACTCTGACACTAACCAGCCTGAGTTTATAGTTGACCCCACCGGTTAAGGACTCTGTTTCACAAGACTGCCTTCCACTTCAAATGCCAAGTCACACACTTCTGTGAGACTTGGCTACAAATCAGACGTTCCCACCACCCCCTCTTCAAGTTGGCTAATTTGTTATAATGGCGTACAAAACTCGGGAGAAACACTTAGCTTACATCTACTGGTTTATTATGAAGGACACAACTCAGGAACAGACATATGGAAGGGATGCATAGGGCAAGGTATAGGACTGGAGAGACACAGAGCTTGCATGTCCTTTCTGGGCACACTACTCTCCTACTCTTTGATGTGTTCACCAATCCTGAAGCTTTCTAAATCCCATCATTCAGGGCTTTGATGGAGGTTCCATTACACAGGTGTGATGGACTACCTCACTCGCTTTTGGTGATTGAACTCAATATCCAGCCCTTCTAGCCGGGCACGGTGGCACAGGAGGCTAAGGTAGGGGGATCTCAAGTTCAAAGCCAGCTTCAGCAAAAACTCAGTGAGACTCTATCTCTAAATGCAAAATAGGGCTGAGGATATGGCTCAGGGGTCAAGTGCCCCTGAGTTCAATCCCCAGTATTCCCGGCAAAAAATAGTCTAGCCCATTTTTCCTCCCCATAGGTCAGGGAAGCGGGACTGAAAGTTCTAACCCTCCAATCACCTGGTTGGTTCTTCCAGCAACCAGCCCACATCCTCCAAGAGGATCACCAGTTTCTTATGTTCTTTATTTTATTTTTGTTTTGTTACTGGGGATTGAACTGGGATCCTTTACCATGGAGCTACCTCCTCAGTTCTTCTCCCCAACCCATTCTTTTTTTATATATATTTATTTTTTAGTTATAGTTGGACACAATACCCTTATTTCACTTATTTATTTTTATGTGGTGCTGAGGATCGAACCCAGGGTCCTGCATGTGCGAGGCGAGCGCTCCACCACTGAGCCACAACCTCAGCCCTCTTTCTTTTATTATTATTTTTTATTTTGAGACAGGGTCTTACTAAGTTGCTAAGTCTGACCTCCAACTGATAGGGATTTAGGATAAAGAGAGAAATACTGAATCTTAAAAGAAACACCACATGCCATTGAGATGCAGAAAGCATGGGTGTAAATCTTGAGCAACGTGCCCTTGGCCCATGCCCTAAAATGAGGAAAATATGCAAGGGCACGGAAAACTGGCATGAAATTGTGCAGCTCCCCACCCCCCGGGCTCCACCTCCAGTCCAGCTCTTGATACAGTCAGCCTTTTTGTAAATATTGGACCCCCAGCCCAGGGCTGGGCTCCTCACTCTCTAAGACAATCGCATTCTCCCTTGAATGTCTATCTACCTTCCTAAATAAACCTCGATCTACACCTTTGTCTGACTCATGCTGAAATTCTTTTCTGGCACATATGTCAAGAACCCCACTAGTTCTGAGTTGAGTTCCCCTCTCCTTTGCGAATCCTCAGACCCTTCTCTGGAGACTTCTCTTCTCCCGTGATGAATTTGCAATCCTTCTGCCTCAGCGACCCAAGTCCCTGGGATTACCAGCATGGGCCACCGTGCCCAGCTGCGTTCTTTATTTCAACTATTCTTTTTCATTTGGTTCAATACTTTCATTTTGTTCTTTTAGCTATTTTCTCATTCTTGGTCTATCCTGCTAACATCTTACTGTTCTAATCTCTTTTGTATATTTACAGAGCTGATTTGAAATTCTTGGCTCATCCATACTAATGCTCCTGCTTCTGTCCCGCTGTTTCTGGTGTTATATGTTGTACATTTTATTTTTCTATTGGTTTAGTTTCGCCCTTGGAGTGTCTCATTATTTTAGATTATTCCCTGGGGATATTGACTCCCCGTCATGCCCTTTGGGGAAGGCCAGATGGCCTCTCCTTAGTGTTTACCTACCTGTTTGGTTCAAGGAGTGAAGTGGCTCTCAGATCTCAAGGGGAGCACCCCAGCCTCTGTACGATCACGGTCAGCATCCTCCTTGTTCTCACCTGGCCCGGAAACTTCTGTAATCTTGGCCTCCCTCTCCATCCTGTGGCTGAAAGGAAGCTGTGTCTCCTGGGGACTTGAAAGGGGAAAGAGTGGAGGACTTGAGAGATTGCTCCAAAACAGCTGTTCCCCAATTCAACTCTTCACCCCAGCAGGGCTCTTGTGCTAAGTTCATGCCCATGACATTGTCCCAGTATCTGAGCCACGGTGTCCTCTGCAGTGAGGGGCGAGCAGTGACTGTCCCATGCAAAGGTGCAGAGGAGGCTGGAGTAGAAATCAATCGCTTTTCTCTTCCTTTATCCTTATAAGCCCCCTGTGCTTCAGGCTGCAACCCACCACACACACATACATATACGGGTTCTCAACAGCCCGTCAGTGGTTTCTCCTCTACTGTTATTCCCTGGATTTCATGTCTCCCTCTATCATTTCTCCCATAACAGTCCAAGTAACTCCCATCTTGGCAGGAACTGGAATAGCCAAGAGATAGTCAACCCAAGGAAGAAGGAGCCTGTAAATTAAAATTTAGGTCTAGTTTGTGCATTCATTTCTTATCAGGTTGACTAGCTTGAGGAAGTCCTGATGAGACTGCTCACTTTGAGGATTTCACAACATATAAGTATTTGGTTCTATAAACCCAAGGCCCAGACCCTGGCCCATAGGGTCTCCAAGGTCACATATCACTCCCTACCCTGGCCATCAGACTCCCTCAGCTCTTATTTCCTGTGTCATTTTTATACCCTGGGATAATGTGAGGAGTAAATAGTGCTTATGGGAAAGTTCTGGAAAATTGACAGGGTCTGACCAACTGTTGAATAACCAATCTAACTGTAATGGTCCCTTTCTCTCTGGATGGGCAAAATAGATATGGTGTCATGAGATCCTTAAGGACTGAAGGACAAAGCCCTGCTGAAGCTCTCCAAGTCCAGTGGTAGCAGATCCTGGGGCAGAGGAGCCAGCTCAGAGAGGGTGTTGTAATTGCTCAAGTCATATCTAGGAGCTCAGGCAGGCTCCAACTCAGCCAGGAAGTTAACCAAATGGCTAGTGAAGGCACAGGCAGTGCAATATGTGTAATCAAAGAAAAAATTAGAAGGTGGGCAGAGACAGAGACTAGAGAAGTTGAGACCACTAAGAATTGGGCACCCCAAGTCTTCAGATCTCCAGTTCTCTAAACCCTCACTGTTCTGTGATTTCCTCCAAAGACCTCAGTCTCCACCCGACTCCATGAAGCCATAGCTGAGGGTCTTTCAGGAGCAAAACCATCCCACTGTTGAAATATTAATATTCTGTTTTCTGGAATTAATCTCCTAACTCTCCAACTTCTGCACTCTTAGTCTTACCACACTGGCCTTGAAACAATCAAAAACTATTGATTAAGCATCTACTATGTGCCAGGATGCCTAGGCTGACCTCTTACTTTCGATTATCCTGCCTTACCCTTCTGAGTGGCTGAGATTACAGGTGTGTGCCACCACACACCGGATCTGACTATTAGTTTCTTGTTTTCCCATTTAGAATTACCCCTTACCTCCTAAACCTGGTTTTTGTTCTCCATTTATTGCTTTCAAACTCCATCCTATTATACCTTCTACTTACTCTACTTTATACTTTTATATGGTGTGTCCCCTGCATTTCTCCCTCCTTTGGGTGACCTCCCCACCTCCATGCTCTCTGGCTCTCTCCTCACCCCTGCAGACTGCAGCAGCCCTTCCTGAAGTCACTAATATCCTCCAAGTTTTCCAAACCCAATGGGCTCTTGCAGTCCCATTAGCTTCTCTGAGATAATTGATCTTGCAGATATCTTCCTTTTCAAAGGAAATTTACACAAGTAATATGTAAGTATATTCTCAGAACAGCAAAAGAAAAAAGAAAGTAAAGTAACATTCAGCCTATCTTTCCCACCCTGCTTCTGTGTTCTCCTGTTCTAGAGGTAGCAATTATTAACAGATCACTGTAGACTCGTCAAAGCCTTTCTTATTTATTTACTTCTATGTATGCTGACTTGGGCTTTTTCCAATACATAAATCCAAATCATGCTGCATAGAATCTTGGCTTGCTTTTTCATTTAACAATATGCATTAGAGAGTTTCCATGTCATTGTACATAGATCCAGCTCTTCCTTCCTTCCTTCCTTCCTTCCTTCCTTCCTTCCTTCCTTCCTTCCTTCCTTCCTTTCTTTCTTTCTTCCTTAGACAGGGTCTCCCTACATTGCCTTGGTTGACTTTGAACTCCTGGGCTCAACTCCTGCCTCAGCCTCCCAAGTAGGTGGGACTATAGGTGTGTGCCACCACGGCCACCCAACCCTTCTTGATTTAAACTATTCCATAGTATTCCACCATACTGATGATCCATCGTTCATTAAACTCCTACCCTATTGATGGGCAGTCAGGTTGTTTCCATATTTTAATTCTATAAGGTGTGCTGCAGGCTCCCACTTCTGGGAACATGATCTACTTGATACTTATGAGAGACATTCCTACTGTGAATTAACCAGAGCCTGCATGAAGCATGATACTTTTCTGGGATCACTGGAAACAAGGAAATTCTGGAAAGAGTAAAGAAAAGCAAATAAAAACAAGCAAAAACATTAAGCTGAAACCAGAATAGTATATGATAGGAACTTACTAGTAAGGTTTGCCCTAAAAAAGAACTTAATTTGCCCTAAAAAGATCCTTTTCAATCAATCTAGGAGATCTGCTGGGGACCTGAACCCAAGACTCATGCATCAAGAAGGGAACAGAAAGGGACTGGGGCTCAGTGGTAGCACACAGCCTGGCATGTGTGAGGCAATGGGTTCGAGTCTCAGCACCACATATAAAGAAGTAAAATAAAGGTCTATTACAACTGAAAAAACATTGGGAAAAAAAAGATCTATCAACAACTAAAAAAATACATTAAAAAAAGAGAAGGGAACAAAGAGGTGGGTTCCAGGCCCTTGGAGCCCACATTTTCTCCCAGAAGCCAAAGTAAACCCTCTCAGAGAAAACCATGTGAGGGGAGGGGCAGCAGGAACTCTAAACAACAGGTGCATATTCCCAGGAGGGGACTTATCTGTTCTGTAGCAAAAATGCCTACTTATGAAATATCTAAGGAAAAAAGAGATGGAATCACAAAAGTAAACAAGAAAGAGGAGATCATCTAAAAGAACAAAATAAAATTAGAAAAAAATACATCTTCTGGAAAATATAATAGAGTTAGTAAAGTAAGCTGGGCACTCTGGCACACACTTGTAATCCCAGAGACTTGGGAGACCAAGGCAGGAGAAGCAGAAATTTGAGCCCAGCCTCAGCAATTTAGCAAGACCCTCAACAACTTAGCAAAACCTTGTCTCAAAATAAAATAAAGGACTGAGGATGTGGTAAAGTGCCCCAGGGTTCAATCCCTTCCATCCCCAGTACAAAAAAGATAAAAACACTTAGTGGAGAGGGAATAACTAGAAATTACTTGTGTGTTGATGTTATGCAATAGAAACTACACAGACCAAGCAGAAAGTGGTCTTGACATACAGGAGCTCACATCTACTCAAGCCCGCAGAGCAGAGCTCTCATTTGCAGCAACACAGGGAAGAGAAAAAGAGGTTAAATGGTACCACGAGGAAGGTGAGCGACAAAACCAGAAATTGGGTCATTGCACAAGACAACTGATCCAGTTTCTTCAACATGTCACTGTCACAAGAAAAAAAAATAATGGGAAAAGAGAAAGATTGCTCTAGATTAAGAGACATTTGAAAGACAAAATTACTAAGTGTAATATGTGGGTCCTAATGCACACATAATAATTAAAAAGGGTATTTTTGGAGACAATTGGGGAAATTTGAATATGGCCTAGTATTAGAGAATATGGACCAATTATTGCTAATTATTGTGATAGTGGTGTTATGTCTGTATAAGAAAATGTCCATATATTTGAGAATTACATTGTCTAGAATTTGTTTTGAAATACTTCAGTAACAGCAAAAACAACACACACACACACACACACATGAAATAGATGAAGCAAGTTTGATAAAATTTTGATAGTTATTGAATCTGAGTATTAGCTATATGTTCTCCCCACTTTTGGAGTATGCCTGAAACTTTCCATAATTAACTATTTTGAAATTTCTAGAGAAAGATATTATACAGTATCTAAATGTTTACAGACTCTACCAAATCTTACCATTAGAGTTCATAAATTTTATTTGAAAAAAAAGAAAAGAAAAAAATTTATTTGAACAATTTTATGCTGAATCTTTCCCATTTGTTTCCATAATCAATACTGTAGAATAGTCATGGGCAGTGATGCACGCCTGTAATCCCAGCAGCTCATGAGGTGGCACCAGGAAGATCACAAGTTCAAAAACAGCCTCAGCAATTTAGCAAGGCCCTAAGCAACTTCATGAGACTTTGTCTCCAAATAAAAAAAATAAATAAATAAAAATTATAAAAGGACTGGGCATATGGCTTAGTGGTAAAGCATCCCTGGGCTCAATACCCAGTACTCAAAAGCAAACTGTAGAATACTATGTAATAGTCTCCAAGTGTGGTCACTTTGAGATCCTTGCAATAACCTGGTAAAGTAAATATTACTGGCATCATGATTTAAAAAAAAAAAAAAGCAAAGCGTGGCTGGGCCCGTAGCTCAGTGGTAAAGCACTTGCCTTGCATGTGTGATGCACTGGGTTTGATCCTCAGCATTGCATATAAATAAATAAATGGAGATATTGTGTTCATCTACAACTAAAAAAAAAAAAAAAGCAGCACAGGAGACTGAGGCAGGAGAAGGATTGCAAGTTCAAAGCCAGCCTCAGCAAAAATGAGGCACTAAGCAACTCAGTGAGACCCTGTCTCTAAATAAAATACAAAATAGGGTTGGGGATGTGGCTCAGTGGTCGAGTGCCCCTGAGTTCAATCCCCAGTACCCTCCTCAAAAAAAGAAGGAAAAAAAAAAAAAACCCACTGCATGTTGTTACTTTCTTATACATGAACACTACTAAAACATTTCACCTAAATTTTCTTGTGTTCTACAAGATTCATTTCTGAAAACACTAATTGTTTTGCTAACTTTCCAACTTAGCTAGGAGATTTTTGTTTCCTAATTATAAAAGTAATACACTGCAGGGCTGGGGTTGTAGCTCAGTGGTAGAGCGCTTGCCTAGCACGTGTGAGGCACTGGGTTCGATCCTCAGCACCACATAAAAATAAATAAATAAATAAAAGGTATTGTGTCCATCTACCACTAAAAAAGTAAATAATTAATTAACTTTAAAAAAAAGTAATGCACTGCAAAACTTTTAACCCATAAAAACATAGAAGAGGGGGAAAAATCACACTGAATCAGAATGCCTGGACACAGCGATGCCAATCACTGTAATATATTTCCTTTCCCTCATTTAAACATGCCATCTTATTAAATACTGATAAACACAAAAGAATATTCCTCATATATGTGCAAAATATACAAGACAAAAACAGAGCAAACATCTGTGGGTCCGCCGCCCACTAGTAACCAGAATTTGTGAAATCTCGGCCATGCCTTCCAGATCTCAGCTCCTTTTGTCCCCAATGCCATGAAGGCATTTTGGGATTTGTTGTTGTTTGCTGGGTGCTGGGGATGGAACCCAGGGCCTCAGTGGTGAAGTGCTTGTTAAGCAAGCATTTCACCATTGAGCTATATCTCTATTCCTGGAGGTGTTTTGCATTTTGTGGGGTTTTTCTTAGGTCCTTGTTTGTGGTACTGGGAATGGAACTCCAAGGCACTCCATCACTGAGCTACATCCTCAGCCCTTTAAAAAAAATTTTTTTTAAATTTTTTGTTTTGAGATAGGGTCTCACTAAATTGATAGCCTCAAACTTGTGATCCTCCTGCCTCAGCCTTCCAAGTAACTGGGATTAACAGGCCTGTGGCACCAGGTCCAGACACTTCTCCTTCCTTCCCTCTCTTTTTCTCCCCTCCCCTTTCTCTTCTTCTCCCTCTTCCCCTCCCCCTCTTTTGTACTGGGTATGGAACCCAGGAGCTCATACATGCCTAGGCAAGTGCTCTACCACTGAGCCACATCTGCTTGTTTGTTTGTTTGTTTGTTTTGGGGGATCAGGGATTGAACTCAGGGGCACTCAACCACTGAGCCACATCCCCAGTCTTAGTTTTTTTGTATTTTATTTTTAAACTCTCGATCCTCCTGCCTCGGCCTCCCATGCCACTGGGATTATAGGCGTGTGCCCGGCTTTTTCATCTGCATGTTTTTACATATCTAAGCTTTTCGTGATAGTTTTACCACATATGAAATGGACAGTTTCAGATGGTTCAAACTTCCAAGCATGATAGCATACACCTCTAATCCCAGCTACTCAGGAGGCTGAGGCAGGAGGATTACAAGTTTGAGGCCAGACTGGGCAATTTAGTAAGATCCTGTCTCAAAATAAAAAATAGAAAGGGCTGGATGGAGTTTAGTGGTACAGCACCTTTGGGTTTAATCTCCACTGCCACAAACAAAGCGAAAAACAACAACAACAAAAAAGAATAATCATATGGTTCTAGCTGGTACCAATTCCTAAACAATATATCCTTTTATTTAGTTTGGACTTTTATGTATATTGTACTGCGTGTATTTTCCAGAATTTTTTCACAGTTTTGTGGTCATTCGTGTTGAGTTGTAGAACTGTACTGCATTCTTCACTATCCCCCGTGTCCCCGTCTTGCCTAGTTTGCTTACCTATTCTATTTCCAATGTATCACATTTTTATTTCTCTGTTTATTTCATTTTATTTTATTGATACCAGGGACTGAACACAGGTTATTTAACCACTGAGCCACATCTCCATCCCTTTTTTATATTTTATTTGGAGACAGGGTCTTGCCTGGCAAAGTTCCTGAGGCTGGATTTGAACTTGCGATCCTCTTGTTTCAGCCTCCCAAATTGCTGGATTATAGGCATGCACCACTGTGCCAAGCTCTTGTGTACTTTATATAGTCAACCTCAGGTGTGTGTTGGGATTGGTACTAGAACCTCCCCAGATAACCAAATTCCAGGATGCTCATGTCCCTTATATAAAATGGCATAGTATCTATATATAACTCACCATATCTTCCTGCATAGTTTAAGTCATCTCTAGATTATTTAAAATAGTTAAAAAATACAAACATTATCCTATGCTGTTTTGTTAGGAGAATGACAAGAAAAAAATTTTTTACATGTTTAGTTCAGATGCAAAAACAAAATTTTTTTCTGAACTGGGTATTGAACCCAAGAGCTCTACCTCTATCACTGAGCTACATCCCCAGCCCTTTTTATTTTGTATTTTTAGACAGGGTCTTGCTAAATTGCCCAGTCTGGCCTCAAACTTGCAATCCTCCTTCCTCAGCTTCCTGAGTGCCTGGGATTACAGGCATGTGCTGCTTGTCCCAATCAGATAGAATTTTTTTTTTCCTAATACTTTTGATCCCTCATTGGTTGAACCTGCAGATGCTGAACCCAACAATATCGAGGACAACTGTATATGATTGAGATGAAAGTATGTATATCTGGGGCTGGGGTTGTGGCTCAATGATAGAGTGCTTGCCTAGCACGTGTGAGGCAGTGGGTTTGATCCTCAGCACCGCATTAAAAAAAATAAATAAATAGAATAAAGGTATTGTGTACATCTATAACTAAAATTTTTTAAATATATAAAATAAGTATATATGTCATTGATATCTTGACTTTTCCACCTGAAATTATTTAAGATAATTTTGTAAAGTTTTTAAACTTTCTCTCTTTATAAGTTGATAATCTGAGGAAACTTGTTACAGTAGCTGAAAAATGACTGATACACTAATTTCTTTCATTTTTCAATTTTTTAAAATTTCTAAATATACATGACAGATATACATAACAGTAGAGTGTATTTTGATATATTATACATACATATTACTTGTTCCAGTGGATCCCATTATTGTGGTTTTATATGGTGAACCAACCTAGGTGTCATACAACAGATGAGTGAATAAAGAAAATGTGGTATATATACACAATGGAATATTACCCAGCCATAAAGAAGAATGAAATTATGGCATATGCTGGTAAATGAATGGAACTGGGAAATCCCATGCTAAGTGAAATAAGCCAGTCTCAAAAATCCAAAGTCAGAATGTTCTCTCTGATATGTGGATGCTAACCGCCAACAAAGGAGGGGAAGATTAGAAGTTCATTGGATTGGACAAGTGAAATGAAGGGAAGGGAGGGGGATGCTAATAGGAAAGACAATAGAATGAATCAGACACATTTTTCCTATCCTTATATATGAATATACAACCCATGTAACTCCACATTGTACATTATTTTTAAGGTACCATGTAGATGACTTCATAACATCCACTTTATATACATATAATAATTTACTTAAACATTCACCTAGTTAAAAAAAATTCAATTTTCCTCTAGTTGTTTATCAATAATACCACATTGAAAAGTGTTTTACTTGGTACATTGAACCACTGATTAGATACGGCTGAAGAATACCACTAAGATGAGAATTGAATAAATGACTTAAAACATAGCAAAGAGAGATAAAGGGATAAAAAATGTAACCAGGTTTAAGAATTATAGAGTATATAATCCCAGTAGTTTGTGAGGCTGAGGCAGGAGGATCACAAGTTCAAAGCCAGCCTCAGCAATTTAGCTAGGCTCTAAGCAATTAGCAAGACCCTGTCGAAAAATAAAAATGTAACTCAGTGGTTAAGCACCCCTGGGTTCAAGTGTTTGTCTAGTTAAAATCCCAGAAGGGTATCGTATCATAGAAAGAATGTGGAAAAGCAATATGAGATTAAGAAAGAATATTCTAGAACTGTATGAAATGTATGAATCCACACATATAGGTTACACAACATAATATCGTGTTAAATAAAAAGAAATCCTCCTGTAGAGTTTTGGAAAGACAATAAGAGTCCTAAAGAACAGAGCTGTGAAGACACCTTGTGATTAAAAATAAATGTATGTCCGAAGTGGTGGTGCATATCCGTAATCCCAGCTACCAAGGAGGATGAGGCAGGAGTCTCACAAATTAGAGGCCAGCCTCAGTAAATTAGCAAGATCCTATTTGAAAATAAAATAATAAAATGAAAAGGGGATGTAGCTCAATGGTAAAGCACCCCCAGATTCATCCCCAGTACAATAAAAAAATTAAGGAAATTATAATCTTTAAGCAGAATTGGAAACAATAATGTAGACCTATGCCTATCTTTCTTTCTACATAATATATGTTTTCCAGCTCTGTCCTCTGTAGAAATGACAATCCAGTAGCAATAAGTACCCCCAGAATCACTTTGGCTCTCTAAACACAGTTTCTCACTAAAAGCAACCAGGGCTTCCTAGATGAACAGCTGAGGCCAGTTCTGGGGCAGCAATGTAGAAGATGAATCTGGGAGATCCAACTGAGCCATAAACTAGGAAGTTGTCAACTATGACTAGAGTCACACTAAAAGGACATAGAAGCCATTGAAGGAATGTTGGTTAAAAATGGTATAAATTTAGCATCAAAAATAATCATAAATAATAATAGTTGCATTCTATGGAAGCACATAAAATATTAAAAATTCCATAATTTTATACACACACATACATACACACACACACACCCCAGTCACCATGATAGGATGTCAGCCATATTTCAGTCTAGCAGTTAATAAAAATTTCTAGTAGATAAATTCCAGTTAGTAATTGAAAAAGGAATGATACAGTGAGAAGGAGACTACCATTTTGCAACCCCCAATTAAGTAATGGATGAGGTCAGCATCAAAGCTCATCAATTACCAAACAAAAGGCACCTCCTGACCTGACACAGCAGGAAGTGCATGTGTTTTTGCTAAGAAATGAAATAAAAATCCAAAAATGAAAACAAACAAACAAACAAAAAAACCAACTAATTTTAATTAAGGCTCTAGATAGAACTACCAATTTAAATGGGAAATTCAGTTCCAGATGACTAAGAGGAACAATACCATGAGGAAGCAATCAGACAAGTTCAGGTTGAGGGAAATTCTACAGGAAAATGGCTGGTTCTTATCAACAAATAATATAAAAGGGGATTGAAGTAGGACTGGATGAAGTAGGACTGTAATAGATGACAAGAAAAAAGACCAATTGCTCATGTGGCCTTGGTATGCTGAGTTAAACAAACTTTTAAAAGACCATTTTTGGGACAATCAGAGGAATTTGTACATGCATGAGAAATTGGATAATACTAAGAAATTAAAGTTAGCCAGATGCAGGGGTGTACCCTTGTAATCTGAGTGACTCCAGAGGCTGAAGCAGGAGGATTGCAAATTCAAGGCCGGCCTCACCTATTGAGCAAGGCCCTAAGCAACTAGTGAGACCTTGTCTCAAAATAAAATTAAAAAGGACTTGGGATGTGGCTTAGTGGTTAAATACCCCTGGGTTCAATTCCCAGTACCAAAGAAGAAAGGAAGGAAGGAAGGGAGGAGGGAGGGAGCGAGGGAAAGTCAGTTAAAATTAAACTTAGCACAATGATGTACGTCTGTAATCTCAGCAACTCTGGAAGCTAAAACAGGAGGATCACAAAATTCAAGGCCAACCTAGGCAATTTAGCAAGACCCTGTCTCAAAATGAAAAGGTCTAGGGATGTAGCTTAGTTGTAGAAGCACTAGCCTAGCATGTATGAGGCCCTGGCTTCAGTCCCCAGTACCACAAAAAATAAAAATTAAAAATTAAATTAAAGCAGAAGGTCCTAATCTATAAGAGATATACCTGATCCATATGTATCTGAAATTTGTTCTATAATATGCTCCAGAAAAAACAAAAAGTGCTTGTGGGTGGAGGGGTTGGAGTTGTAGCTCACTGGTAGAGCGCTTGCCTAGCATGTGTGAGGCACTGAGTTCGATCCTCAGCACCACATAAAAATAAGATAAAGGTATTGTGTCCATCTACTATAAAAATATTTTTTAAAAAAGTGCTTGTGGGGAAGGGAGGCAGAAAATATTGATAAAATACTGAAACAAATTGAAGGTAGGTATTGGAAATGTAGAAATTCATTATACTCTTCCCTCTACATTGGGGTATATTTGAATTTCTCCATAATAAAATTTGTTACTGTTGCCAAGCATGGTGGCACTCACCTGTAATCCTAGTGACTCAGCTCCAAAGACTGAGGCAGGAGGATCACAAGTTTGAGGCTAGCCTGGGTAAGCCTGGCTAATTTAGGGAGACCTGGTCTCAAAATAAAAAAGGGCTGGGAGTGTAGCTCAGTGGTAGAGAGTGCCCCTGGGTTCAGTTCCTAGTACTACAAAAAATAAAAATAAATACAGGGCTGGGGCTGGGGCTCAGTGGTAGGGTACCTGCCGTGCACGTGTGAGGCCCTGGGTTCGATCCTCAGCATCACATAAAAATAAATAAAGATAGTGTTCATCTACAACTAAAAAATGTTTAAAAAAATAAATAAAAAGTAAAAATAAAAATAAATACAAATAAAAATGTGTTAGTGTTGTTCTGGGGAGTACTGGGAATTGAACCCAACAGAGCTCTACCACTGAGCTCCAACCCCCGTTCTTTCCAATTTTTTGAAACAGGGTATCCCTAAATTGCCCAGGCTGTCTTTGAACTTGTGATCCTCCTGCTTCAGCTTCCCGGGTCACTGTGATTACAGGTGTACACCACTGTGCCTGTCAATAAAAGCTTTTTTTAGTTTTTGTTTTTAAAGGCAATCAGAGAGGAAAGTCATATCATCTACAAGGAACTATTGAACTGAAAGATTTTTCAACAGCAAGAGTAAACAGATCGTCATAGAATAATATACTCAAAGGATGAAGAGAAAATAACTGTCATGCTAGAATTATATATTCAACAAAAACAACTTTGAAGAATAAGGTGGGTTAAGGTCATATTTAGATACACAAAATCTAAGTTTAGCACCAATAAACCTGTACTAAAAAAACTGTCTTCAGGTAGACAGAAAATGATCTTGGGAGGAAAGTCAGAGATTTAACAAGAAATGGTGAGTAAAGAAATTGGTAAATATATAGGTAAACAAGTGTTAATAAAACAACTATATCTTTTGACCTTTTTTGTCTTGTTTTGTTTGTGATGCTGAGGATGGAACCCAGGGCCTTGAACATGCTAAGCAATCATTCTACCATTGAGCCACATCCCCAACCCAACCTTCACTGTTTTTTGTTTTATTTGGGAGGAGGGTACTAGGGATTGAACTCAGGGGCACTTGAACACTGAGCCACATTCCCAGCCCTATTTTGTATTTTATTTAGAGACAGGGTCTCACTGAGTTGCTTAGCACCTCGCTTTTGCTGAAGCTGACTTTGAACTCATGATCCTCCTGCCTCAGCCTCCCAAGCTGCTGGGATTACAGGCATGCGCCACCGCAACCAGTTTCAATCACATTATAACTCCTAATTCCTGAGTCCAACCCTGCTTTCTCAGTTTTGATTAGAGCCACCATGCCAGGCTTAAATAATTTATTATTGGTACATAGAAGAACTGTTGATTTGTATGTGGTGATATTGTATATATGGCTACTTAATCCTCTTGTTATTTATGAGAGTTTTCAGTTAACTCTCTTTTCTAGTTATACAATATTAATAACTGGAAATAATATTTGGTCTCTTCCAAAATGTATACTTACTTTCTGTTTTCTTGTTCTGATAGGACTTTTAGTGTTGGTTGAACAATACAAGTGATAGTGGTCATTAATTTTATGGGAATGCTTTCAACATTTCACCATTTAGTATGTCATTGGCTTCTGGTATTTTTCATCATCACGTTAAAGGACTCCCCCACCCCATACCAGCTTGCTAAAGTTTAATAAATTATAATAAAAGTTGAGGTCTAATAAAAGCAGGTTCTGTATTGCTCCGGAGCTAAGTACTGCAGTGCATGCCTGTAATCCCAGTGACTCTGGAGCATGAGGCTGGAGGATCTGAAGAAGACCAGCCTTGGCAATTTAGCAAGACCCTGTCTCAAAATTGAAGGGTTGAGGGTATATAGCTAGGCAGTGGCGGAGCACCCTTGGACACCGCCAAACACACACACACACACACCCCTACAGTGTCCCACCCAAAGATATGTTATCTAGGCCCCAAATAGAAATCAGGAAGACATTTCAATTCTTACTCTCCCAAAGACACACTTTCTAAAACCCTCTTTTGCTCTTTCACCCTACAACTGTTCTGGAGAATCTCACTCTCAAATACCAAAATTTTCTTCAGTTCCAATGCAATGACACATCTTGCTTGTTTTTACTGTATGGATGAACTTCCCCAGCTGAGGGCCCAGTTTTCCCTACAGCCCTTTGGTTTTCTGTGTTGTTTTTCTGTTCTCTGGACCATACATCATAAAACGGCCTGAGACTAGGTGAGCTGCACCCCCAGCTCTTGCTATTTTTTGAGTCAAATTGCCCAGGCTGGCCTCAAACTTGAGATCCTCTTGTCTCAGCCCCGAAGTAGCTGGGATTACAGGCGTGTGCCACCGCAACCAGTTCCAATTGCGTTATAATTCCCGAGTCCAACTCCGCTTTCTTAGCTTTTGTGCAGCAAGCGCGCGCGCACACACACGGTCGCGCGCACGCGTCCATAAGTGGAGCAGCGGTGAACTGAGTGCGCCCTCTGCTGGTGACTTAGGGAACTACAATTCCTTCTGGTGGTTACACTGGTATTGTAACTGGAACAGGACTTCATTCTCACCACGGAATAAGGTCTCTTTGCCTCCACCAGCAATAGGTCCCCAGGGTGGTCTTCGAGAAGCGAGGAAGTTGGATTTTCCTCTTTTCCCAGCCCCTGGCCATCCTTACAATCACCAGTGCTCCATGAGGCGCATGCCCCGCTGACCTCTGTGTTGTTAAATAAATATTTAGAGTGCTCCTCCATGCACTTCATAGTGTGGAGTCTGAGGATGAGGGAGGCATTTATCTCAAGTTGATCCCCTGGGGAGATGAAATGGAAAGAACAGATCCGAGAGGCTAGAGGCAAGAGCTGATGGTCCTGTGTAGGACAAGCTGAGTGCCTTCAGACAGCCAAGAAGCCCATTAGATGGCTGCTCTACAGACTGGCTCCCAGGAGGGACAACAGGAGCTGATAGGACCTGTTAGGCACCCTCAACATACAAACAATACCTGAAGCCAAGGGGACAAGTGAGCTCTCCAGAGAGAGGGTGTGGAGTAAAGAGAGAACAGGACCCAGGAGGGTGAAGCTTCAAGATTATCACCTTTGAAGTGGGGCAAAGGGAAGAAAGACCTGCCAAAGAGCGCCCTGGGAGCACACAGGCAGGCAGGAAGCCCAGATTGCTCAGGAAGGAGGAAGGGGAAACAGCAGTGAAGTCCTTGAGGAATAAGGGACCTGGGAAATGTCTGTTGGACTTAGCTACAAGGAGTTTGGGAGGTGCACTTGCCAAAGAGATAAAACACAAAAGGCAGACCACTGCTTTTAAGAAAAGTGGACTGAGCTGGGTGTGGTGGTGCTGTAATTCCAGAGGCTCGGGAGACTGAGGAAGGAGGATGAAAAGATCAAGGCCAGCCTCAGCAACTTAGCAAGGCCCTAAGCAACTTAACAAGACCCTGTTTCAAAAATTTAAAAAATAAATAAAAGGGCTGGGGATGTGGCTCAGTGGCAAAGTGCTCCTGGGTTCAATCCCCAGTACCAAAATAAACAAAAGAATAAGTAAAAAAGTAAAAACAAAAATAAAATGGCCTTCAGGAGTAGTACTAAAGTGCTGTCTAGTGTTGCTAAGCACAAGAACGCTGTCATTGCCTTGCAGAGAAAATATAGTCATGTGTTGCTTAATGACAGGGATAGGCTCTGAGGAAATGTGTCCTTAGGCGATTTTGTCATTGTGTGAAAATCATAGACTATACTTACACAAACTAAGATGGCTACAACATCCCTAGGCGATGTGATTTTATGGGAATACTATTGTACATGGAATCCATCATTAACTGAAATGGCACTATGTGGCACATTACCGTCTATGTGTTAGGTAAGTCATTCAGCAGTGATTTATAATGTATTGGCAATGAATTCAATGCTAGGGAATCAACAATATATGTTAAAGTGTCTTGAAACAAAAACATATTGATCATTTGACCAAAGGCTCACAGGAACCTACCCCATATTTCCTCTAGGAACTGCAGTTGAGTATCTGCTAATTCAGTGTGAGAGCCAACTAACTATACAGAACACGACTACTGCAAAGAATGAGAACAGACTGTATCATCCCACAATTTCTTCAGGTTAGAAATCTGGGAGCAGCTTAGCTGGGTGGTTCAGGCTCAAGATCTCTTATGAGATTGCAGTCAAGATCAACCTGTCATCAAAGGCTTGACAGAGGCTGGAGGATCCACTGCCAAGATGGAACACTCACATGGCTGTTAGCAGGAGGCCTCAGTTCCTCACCAGAAATTCTCTCCAGAGGGCTACTTGAGCATCCTTGCAACATGGCAACTGGCATCCCCCAGAATGAGTGATCCAAGCCAGAGCAAAGCAGAGAGAAAGCTGCAATGCTTTTCATGTCCTGGTCTGGGAAGCCTGCCCACCACTACATCCGCTAGATCACATTTGTTAGGAGTGAATCACTAAATCCAGCCCACACTCAGTGTGTGGAATGGAGTGCCACCTCTTGAAGGGAGGATTATCAAAGAATTCTTGGATATTTTTATACCACCACAACAAAATATCTCTGAAAAGATACACAAGATATCATAGTAATGATGAAAGAACTGGGAAGCTGGAAAGTGGAAGTGAGGGAAGATTTTACTTTATATCATTTTTATCTTTAGAATTTTTAACAATGTAAATCCATTTTCTCTGTAAGGCAATGACAGCCTTGTGCTTAGGAACACTAGACAGCACTTTAGCACTACACTTGGAGGCTATTTTAAACAGTGAAACCACCAAGAAAAAGCACAAAAATACAGGGTAAAATGTGGCACTAAACAGACTGTGAAATGGACACTTGTTTAGGGTAGGAAAGCCAAGACAAGAAAGAAGAATCTCACCTCATTCCACCTCCGAAGGGAACACGTGGGGTGAGCAAAAGACAAAAATAAATAAATGCAGTTTGGATGACTGTGCAATACTGTTTTTTTTTTTTTAAGAGAGAGAGAGTGAGAATTTTTTAATATTTATTTTTTAATTTTCGGCGGACACAACATCTTTGTTTGTATGTGGTGCTGAGGATCGAACCCGGGCTGCACGAATGCCAGGCGAGTGGGCTACCACTTGAGCCACATCCCCAGCCCCTACAATATTGTTTTTACAATTAAATTATTATGAGATCCAGTTTGATTTTAACTTGAGACTGGTTTCAGTCCAGCATAGTTGCTAAAATGATACCCATGAGAAAATAATAATGGTTGAAGTGGGGCCACAGAGGACAGGATTCTTGTTAAGGAAGAGGGATAAAGTTTTGAGGTTAAAATTAAAGGATTTATTTATTTTACACAGTGATTGAACCCAGTGGGTGAAATCGAGTGCCACCTGCTTAATCACTGAGCCTCATCCCCAACCCTTTTTTATTTTGAGACAGGGTCTTGCTAAGTTGCTGAGGGTGGCTTTGAACTTGGGATCCTCCTGCCTCAGCTTCCTGAATTGCTGGGATTGCAGACATGCACCAACTTACTAGCTGTTTTGGTTTTTTTTTTTTTTTTTTTCTTTTCCTTTTTTTTTTTTTTTGGTGTCTGTGTGTGTGTGTGTGTGTGTGTGTTTTACTGGAGATTGAACTCTGGAGTGCTCTACCACTGAGCTACATCCACAGTCCTTTTTATTTTTATTTTTATTTTTTTATTTTGAGACAAAGTCTTGATAAATTTCCCATGCTGGCCTCAAAATTTCCCATCCTCCTATCTCTGTCTCTCAGGTACCTGATTAGAGGGTGTGCCACCACACTTGGCAAGGGAATTCCTTTTATGGCAACAATTTTCTTGGTGACATGGAGGAGAGGGCTTTAGCTAAAACATGAAGTGGCACTTCACTGAAGCTGGCTGAAGTATGGAGTGACAACACTCTAGGAGAGTAATGCATAAGCCCAGAGGAAGACATGAAATTGAGGAGGGCACCCCAGGGGAACAGGTGAGGCTGGTGGGAAGGTTGGGCTCAGTGTATGAAGGCCGCTGAAGGCAAGTCAGCAACAGGACATTATTTGGGGAGCACAGAAAACTTCTGATCGGAGTTTTGACATAATTAGAGACTTGCTTGGGGAAAATCAATCTATGAGTCAAGCGGAGTTTGGATTGCATAAGGTCTGGAGGCCAGACAACCCATTATAAGACCATCTCAGTGGGTAAGAAGGTGCAGTGACCTGGTCACATGCTCAGGCTCTGAACTGCTTGGGGCCAAATCCTAAATCCACCGCTGATTAGCTGTGTTACTGAATGTTAACTATCAAATGTTGACAGAATCTTTCTTGTAAGGTTATGTGAGGTTTATGTTTGGTCATTCTTGCAGTGCCTGGCCCTATAGTGAATGCTCAGTAAAAGTTAACCTTTATTGTTGAGGGGAGTCCAGCCCCAGGGTGTTGGTTATGAGAAACAGTCTGGGAAGGGTAACTGATTAGTGAGAGGAGAGAGTAGGGGGTAAGGGGAACAGTATAGATATGAACATGGAGTAGGGGGCACAAGGACCCCCAAGGATAGCTCCTTAAACAGAGCCAGGGAAGGCAGCCAAATGGTGAATCAAGTTCAGGGTTTTGTCACACAGAATGAGCAAGAAGTTGATCAGTTAAAAAAAAAATGTGCCTGCCTCTCCATGCATACCATCTTTTAAAAAATATTAAAGTAAAGGATAATGAAATTACCTGGGGAGCTAGAAGACCGAGAAAGATATTTGCTCATTTTCTTAATTTCCTTTTTTTCCCCCACGTCAGATAGGTAACATGTTGGCATCATAACAAGGTTCAGAGGGAGGCACATCTCACACAACAGCATGAACACCCAATCATCACACTTAGGAACTGAAAGTTTCTTTTTCTAACTTACTATATGACCTAACAAACTCACTCTCTGGTATTTGGCCAAGACAAATGAAAACTTTTGTTCTGACAAAAAGTCTGTACACCAATGTACATGTAGCTGCTTTATTTATAGTAGCCCAGAACTGGAAATGATCCAAACAAATGTCAGCCATAATGGGTAAACAACTGTGGTACGATCATACAATGGAACACTACTCAGCAATAAAAAGGAAGAAACTATCAATACATACAACAACTTGAATGGTCTCAAATATGTGTTGTGGAGTGAAAGAAGCCAGACTCAAAAGGCTGCTCCTGGTAGCATTCCATTAGGTGACATCATGGGCAGAACAGCTGAGTGTTGCCAGGGATTGGGGTGGAAAAGAAGTTGAGGGATGAGACTGTAGAAGGAAATAGGGGGTGATGGAACTGTTCTGCATCTTTATTTTTTTAACACTTATTGTATTTTTTTATTTTTAGGGTTTTTGTTTTTTTTTACGTGGTGCTGAGAATCAAACCCAGTGCCTCACACATGCTAGTCGAGCACGCTACCACTTGAGCCACATCCCCAGCCCCATTTATTGTATTTTGTAATACTGGGGAACTCTACCACTGAGCTGCAACCCAGCCCTTTTTGTATTTTATTTTGCAACAGTATCTGACTAAGTTGCTCAGGCTGGCTTGGAACTTCTATCCTCCTGCCTCATCCTCCAGAATAGCTGGAATTGCAGGTGTGCATTACCATGCTCAGCCTAGATCTTGAATTAAATGGTGGTTATAAGGTTCTTTGCATTTGTCAAAAACTCTAAAAAAAAAAAAACTATCTGGGCTTGGTGATGCAGGCCTGTAATCCTAGGGACTAGGGGGGCTGAGTCAGAAGAATCTCAAGTGGAGCCTCAGCCTCAGCAAATTAGCAAGACTGTATCTCAAAAATAAATAAGTAAAAGGACTGAGGATGTAGCATAGTGGAAGAGCACCCCTGGGTTCAATTTCCAGTACACTAAAAGAACAAAACAAAACTCATAAAACTGTTTACCACAAAAAGAGTTAATTTTGTGGTATTCATTTTTTATTTTATATTGGGAGTTGAACCCAGGGGCGCTCTTCCACTCAGCTACTCCTCTGACCTTTTTTATTTTTTAAGATGGGGTCTTGCTAAATTGCTGAGGTTGGACAAGAACTGGAGGTCATTCTACCAGTCGCTGAGAATACAGGTTGTGCCACTACAATGGAGGACTGTATTCACTTTCAAATGTCAGGGCTGCTTCTCAATATTTCCATTCCCACTCTTGTGTGTCAATCATGGCAATTCCAAAAGAAATGGGGGCGCTTTTGCAGGAGTGGCCTTTTAATATTTCTGAAAGCTACTTTCAGGTTTCTAATAGAAAATATCATGCCCTAATATTGAGGAGATGCGAAAGTAGAAGGTGCTGGCCTGGGGGCCCAGATGTTGGGAACAGGCTGGTTCTGGGTGTGTGAGGAGAAAGAATTAGGAAAGCGTTTTGGAGAGTGCGTTAAGATGCTTTTCGGTGGGACGAGGGAGGCTGAGGGCCCCTGGGGAGAGGTGTGGCCTTGCAACCAGCACCAACACCTGGAAGCTGCTTAGAAACAGAAGAGGAGGTGTCCTTGGTGGACAAGAGCAAGGGGAAGTGGCAGGGGCCGCCCTCACCTCCCCAGCGGCGGTTAGGTTGTTCTCCTGGGTCTACAGAGTGAGTGTTCCACTCGGCCCGAGGGGACAGAGGGAGGTGGGCCTGGCCTGGGGGGCCAGTGAGGGCTGAGATAGGCCTGGTTGAGTGGGGTGCCCAGGGGTACGGCAGGCGTGGGGTCATGCCTAGGCAGAGACCAGGCTGCCGGGCGAGCTCACCCTGGACCTGGAGTCGTGGCTTATCGGCCCCATCGGTGCCGCCACACTCCACCTCCAGGTAGGGGGGAGGGTGGAAAATGCGCTCCCCGGACTTCTAGGCGTTTCTGCAGTTAATCGACCTGCAAAGCACTTCCCGCCGCCCACCCAACCTCCACAGTGGGAGGAATCTGGAGGGAAATCAGTGTAATAACAGCTTGTGAGTACCAACCGCCGGCTCTTTTCTTGGACTCTGGATTTATTAACCCATTTTACCTTTACAACTCCTTGACAGAGGCTGGGCGTGGTGGCGCACGTCTGTAATCCCAGCAACTCCGGAGGCTGAGACAGGAGAATCACAGGTTGGGGGCCAGCCTCAACAATTTAGTGAGACTGTGCCTCAAAATAGAAACTAAAGGGAGCTGGGGATGTGGCTCAGTGGTTGAATGCCCCTGGGTTCAATCCCTGTTTTTTTAAAAAAAAAATTACAGAAATAAAATAGGAAATAGAAGTTAAGGAACTTGCCCAAGACCACACAGCTGGTGAGGATTGGAGTTTTGAGCTTGGCTAGGATTTGCTTGCAGTTCCTGACTGTTGGGGGAGGAGGTCCGGACCCCTCTTAAGGAGTGCGATGGGTTCTTCCTCTTTTTTTTTTTTTTTTTCTATTAGGGGGCTGCCTGTAATGCCTCTCAGTTTAGGAGGCCCCTGAGGTGGGGGTAGGTAAGCAGCGGTTCCGTTTTGATTCCTAAGTGGTTGGAAAGGTAAACCTTTGGGCCGAGTCTGCATTGATGGGAAATGCAGCCAGAGCTGCCACCCAGCGGTCATGTCGTAAAGGACATTACTCTGTGCCTTCAGGGACTTGAAACTGAAGACAAAAGAGTTCTACTGAGGCCATGGGTCCCAGGGGGCTTGATGTCCAACCTTCTCCAGGAGACCTGGAGCCCTAGCAGTTTGGGAAGTTTTTCTAGACTACTGTTTGGATGCCATTGGTGCTCATGAAATCTACTTAGAAGGTCACAATTAGTTGAGCGTGTGTGTGTGTGTGTGTGTGTGTGTGTGTATGTGTGTGTGAGAGAGAGATGCTGGGGATGGAACACAGAGCATCAGCATACTAGGCAAATGCTCTCCCTCTGAGCTACCAAGGAGCTACATCCCCAGCCCACAAACTGTATTGTTTGTTTGTTTGTTTATACATAACTGGGAATTGAACTCAGGGGCACTTAACCACTGAGACACATTCCGAGACCTTTTAAAAAATTTTTTGTTTGAGACAGGGTTCACTAATTTGCTGAGACTAGCTTAGAACTTGTGATCCCTCCCCCGAAGCTGGCTCTGAAGTTTTGAATTTGTGATCCTCCTGCCTTAGCCTCCCAAGTTACTGAGAGTGTACCACCATACCTGGCCTGATTCAAGATTTACTTATTTATTTTTGTACTGGGGATTGAATCCAAGGGTGCTTAACCACTGAGCAACATCCCCATCCCTTTTTAAATATTTTATTTAGACATGATCTTGCTGAGATGCTTAGGGCCTCACTAAGTTGCTGAATCTGGCTTTGAACTTGTGATCCTCCTGCCTCAGCCTCCCCAGTTGCTGGGATTACAGGTGTGAGTCACCATGCCCAGCTGATTCAAGAATCTTAACAACTTAAGTTTAGGAATCTATTTTCTTAAAGTTACTGTAACTCCCACATCCTCCTCTATCCCATTCTTTCTTTCTCTTTTGCAGTATTTCTTGCTATGTATTTTTTTTTGAAAGTCTAAATTAATATTTTAATAGGATATTGACATTAAAGGTTTTTTACATACATGACAACAGTGGAATGCATTACAATCATAATTATCCATTCACAATACCATTTTTTGTAACTCTGTATATAAAGTATGTTCACTCCAAATTATGCCATTATACAAGAGTCTATTATTATTTTTTTTGCATTACAATTCTTAATACACCTTTATACCACAATTTATCATATCTCTGATTGTATATAAGGTATGTTGACACCAAATTCACATCTTCATATATGTATTTTGTATAATGATGAGGGTCTCCTCCCACCATCCATGCTATGTATTTGTTTTAATTATCAAATTGATATTAAAATGTTTATAGCCAGGTGCAGTAGCATAGCCTGTAATCACAGCTACTCAGGAGGCTGAGGCAGGAGGATTCCAAGTCTGAAGCCAGTCTGGGCAATATATGGAGAACTCATCTGAAAAAAAAAAATTAACAAGAGCTGGAAATGGGTAACTCAGTGATAGAGCATCCCTGTATTCAATACTGGTGCTGGAAAAAACAAAAGAGCTTAAAAGAACCAGGCATTTCAGGCCTATAGAGAATAAAACAAGAACACACACCTTCTCCCCTCTCCACTCCCAGAGCACAGAGGTCATCCCAAGAATAGTTTGGGGTGCCTAGTTTCAGGCCTCTTTGCAGAGATAGACAAACACGTGTGTACACATGCACATCATTTTTATTTTAAATTAAGCTGTACAGACAGGTAGTGCATTTTTTTCCCACTTTAAAATATCTTAGTGATCTTTTCCCCTCCACACATGTAAATGTATCTCTTTTGTCTCCAGGGCTGAGGGATATTCCATGGCCTGAATGAACCAAATGCATTTAGCCTTCCTGCTGTAAGTTCCTTACTTGGCTGCCCAATGAAGAGAGCCACTTAGCTCCCTTCCCATACATTAGGGGGAAGCCTCTTTCTCTTCCTTTTCCTGCCTTAAAGAAATAGGGTGGGGCTGTAGCTCAGTGGTAGAGCGCTTGCCTTGCATGTGTGAGGCACTGGGTTTGATTCTTAGCATCACTTATAAATAAAATAAAGGTACATTGACAACTAAAAAAATATTTTTTAAAAAAAGAAATAGGAATTCTACAGTAGAGCATGAAAAGAATGGGATGAGGGGTAAAACTTGAAGGACTAAATAGAAGGCTCCAGAAGGTTCTGCTGCCCTCTCCTGTGACTCTCAGCCTCTCCTCAGCAGCCATTGTCTAAACACCCCTCCCCTCCTTCTTTTTCCAGTGCAGTGATCGCCCTCATCCTGAGCAGAAACCCAAGGAAGCCTTCTTCCCACCCGGGGCTGCTCCCAGCAGCCTCCCAGTATTGGCCTGGCCCTGGCTGGCAGCAGCCAGAGCCTGGCAGGAGGGAACTTCCCGGACTGGGAGACTTAGTTGAGGATGCTTAGCAACACTCTGAGTTAATTATTTAATTGGGTGAAACATCCATTAGGGAGGATTCTCACTTTCCAGACAGCCTGTGAGTAAACATGTCGAGAAGAGAAGAGTGAGGTGTTGGCGAAAGCTGCCATTCACCCTGGCTCCTCCCCACCCCCACTCCCCAGCTGGGGAGGGGGACCCCAAAGGATTCTGCCCAGATGTTTCTGCAGGCTGAACCCGGACAGGCAGGCCAGGCAGGCTTCAGTGGGGACAGATGGTGGCCAGGAGGTGGGAAGCTCAAGGCCTCAGCCCTGCTGTTGGATGTAGGAGGAACAGCTCAGTCAGGGAAACCCCTCACACCAGGTGGCCCAGGAGAGAGGGCACTGAGTTTGAGAGCCTGGTCATGGGAGCATTGGAAGAGCTGAAAGCAGAAAAAAAAAAAAAAAAAAAACAAGGAGGTCACCTGAAGGTGGACACCTGCAGGACGCTGCTTCTATCCCAAGAGCTAGTCAGAGAGAGGGGGTGGTGCTTACCTGAGCCCAAGATCTGGGCTGCAGCCCAGATCCCTGTCTGGGGCAGGTCCTAGCTAGGAGGTGGAGCTGTTTAGGGGGCTGCCTACTCCCTCCTCCCTCCTTCCAGTCTCCCCCCAGTGCTTTGCCTTGGTTGAACCCAACAGGAAACCAGTGGAGCAGGCAGTCTGGCAAATGTCATGTGCAGGACAAAGGACAGAACAGGGGAGGGGCAAAGGTAAATGGAAGCACAAACCAGCAAATAATTGGCATGTGGGTGGGCTGCTCAGAAGCCCAGCATGGTGCTGGTTTGGCTCATGTGAAGGACAAGGCTTTCTTTGGCAGAGGGAGAACTGTGATAGGTGCTGGGCCATGCACGGGTATGCAGGAGAAAGGCATGCCTGGTTTGCACAGGTACCTGTGGGTACTTGTCAGGGTTTAGTGTAGAAAACCCCTCTGAGCATTTTAACTAAGAAGAGATTATAGAGAATTTGATACTTTTTAAATTGTTGGAAAGGGTCAGGCCCCTATAATCTCAGATACTCAGGAGGCTGAGGTAGAAGGAACACAAGTTTAAGGATAGCCTGGGCAACTTAATGAGATCCTGTCTCAAAGTTAAAAAAAAAAAAATTAAAGGGCTGGGGATGATAGCTCAGTGGTAGAGCACTTGCCTGGCATTCACGAAACCATGTGTTCAATCCCCAACACAGCAATATTTTTTTTTTAAATATTGAGAGGTCCAGAATAGTGGCTTCGCTTTTTTTTTGGGAGACAAGAGGGTACCAGAGATTGAACTCAGGGGCACTCGACCACTGAGCCACATCTCCAGCCCTATTTTGTATTTTATTTAAAGACAGGGTCTCACTGAGTTGTTTGGCGCCTCGCTTTTGCTGAGGTTAGTTTTGAACTCACAATCCTTCTGCCTCAGCCTCCCAAGCCGCTGGGATTACAGGTGTGTGTATGCCACCCCACCCAGCCAGAATAGTGGCTTCTAACATGAACATCCAAGAATGACTTCCAGGAGAATTCTGAACTCACTCCCAGTGGCACTGAAACTGGAATTTCTTTGCTTCTGTCAGCAGGTGAGATCTGCTTAAGCTACAGGCCTCTGCCACCCAAAACGCCTATTGTAGAGTTAGCAGCTAATCAAGGCAGGGGCTGCCTGCCAGAGTCAGCTCTGAGGGTCACAGCCAGCAAAGCCCAATTCTCCACTACCATTGTGTGGAGTGTGGCTGTTTTTAATGGCAGGCTATGCCCTCCAGTGTTGCAGCTGACCCCAAAAGCTCACCTCCAGCTTCTTTCTAGGTTCTTGTCTTGCAAATTCCAAAGACTGAAATCCATAGACAAGGCAGACTGAGTACAAAAGCGCAGAATTTATTCATGTGGGAAGCTCTCAGAGGGCGAGAGGGGACCTGATGGGGTGCTGCTTGAGTGTGCTAGTCTAGGGGTTCATATAGGACTTGAGTCAATTGGTTCAAATTTATGCTAATTGGGGTTTAGAAAAGAACCAATTCTGTTGGTTCTGCAATATCCATTCAGATCCGCTCCACTTCCTTTTTCCTACCACTTGTTGGGAAGCAGGAGGTTGAGACTGGAGGATCATGGATGCTCTGGGGTTCAGGGCTGCAGGGTGGTGTGAAGTGGGCACCCCAGCCAGTTCTGCCAGGCTGCCAAAGTTCAGTGTGCACCCTGGTTTGCCTGGTCTGGCTCCCCGCACCTCAGGCCTGCGCTGGCATGGCCGACTGCCTGGCTGCAGTCTGTGCTGGCCGCCCACACTCCAGCCTTCCCAGGTGGCTGTTCTGCTGCTGCTTCTCCCAAGTCAAGGGCTTGGACTCAGAACCACACGCCCTGGAACTATGGGTTCAAAATCACTAACTGCTGGGTGCAATGGCGCATGCCTCTAATCCCAGCAGCTCAGGGGGCTGAGACAGGAGGATTGCAAGTTCAAAGCCAGCCTCAGCAAAAGTGAGTTGCTAAGCAACTCAGTGAGATCCTGTCTCTAAATAAAATTACAAAATAAGGCTGGGGATATGGCTCATTAGACAAATGCCCCCTGAGTTCAATCCCCGGTACAAAAAAAAAAAAAAATTACTGTAACTGGGCTGGGATTGTAAGCATTTGCCTAGTATGTGTGAGGCACTGGGTTTGATTCTCAGCACCACATATAAATAAGTAAAATAAAGGTCCATTGACAATTTAAAAAAAGTAAAAATAAAATCACTGTTAATTCTGATACAGAAATTAAAAACACAGAATCAAGTGGCTACTGATATTATTAACACTGCCTTTGCCTCTTAACACCCAGAAACCAGATAAAGGACCATGGGATTTCACTGGAGAAAAATATGAATGTGTTGCTATGATCTTGCTAGTCATTAGAAACCCAGGACAGGAAATCCTTAGTCTCACATCCACCTTCTCAATTTCATGACTGTAACTGATCAATGGACCCAATTACCTTCTTAGAACCCTTGCTGCAATGGAATCTGGGAGATGAGGTTTTTGTTTTTTGGTTTTTTGTTTGTTTGTTTGGGTACTGAGGGTTGGACTCAGGGCACTTAACCAGTGAGCTACATCCCCAGCCCTTTCTATTTTTTATTTTGAAACAGGATCTTGCAAAGTTGCTAAGGTCTCACTATGTTGCTGAGGCTGGCCTTGAACTTGTGAGCCTCCTGTCTCAGCCTCCTGTTGCTGGGATGACAGGCATATGCCGCCACACCCAGCTCTGAGATGCAGGTTTTTCTTTTTTTAATTTTTTATTTGTTCTTTTTAATTATGCATGAAAATTGATGTATCATACATACATGGAGTATAACATCACATTTTGTGATTGTACATGATGTGGAATTACACTGGTCAGTATTCATATATGAACATAGGAAGGTTATGCCCGATTCATTCTACTGCCTTTCCCATTCCTGTCACCCCTCCCTTCCCCCCACTCATCCCTATCCAATCTTGGGAACCTCCAACCCTCCCTCCCCTGCCTATTGTGAGCCAGAACGAGATGAGATGCAGTTCTTAATGTCCAACCTCCCAGGTCACTTCCTCTCAGACAAGAGGAAGTGACTGACCTGGGAGGTTGAGGGAGCCCTAATGTCCACAGGAGCCCATGTCCAGCACATCACTCATATCAGGTGAAGGACATGGGCTAAGGCTGCAAGCTCCACAGTGTGACAGGAACTCCAAATGCTGCAGAAGTTCCAAGAGGGCCTCTGGCCCCATGGACTGTATGTAGCATGAGGAGGTTCTGACCATGAGCTAACATATATGTACACCCATGAGAATCAGCCCATGTGGGGCTTCACCTGTGCCACTCACTCCATCTCCCCTAACCTCACCAGCAGGTCCCACCACAGCTCCACTTACTCACAGGAGGCTCAGACCAGTGAACCGACCTGCAGGGTTGTGCACTTTGGCTGAGTGTGAAGGAACGGACAGAAAGAGAGCAGGTGGAGGGAAGGATAGGGCTGAAGGAAGACCCTCCAGTGAGAGCAGAGGCATCAGGAGGATGAGAGTGGGGAACAGATTCAGTGAGCAGGTCTGGGGGTGGGGGGCGAGCACACTGAAAAGGGTAAGAAGAGGTGAACCAGAGGAGGCTTCCTGCCCGCCACACAGGAGGGCAGAAAGGAGCTTGGAGGGGAAAAGGATCTTCAGGGGCTGGTCCTGGGTCTGGAGCCAGGGGGACAGGAATGGAAACTAGAGGCAAACACAGGGGACGAGGAGGTGACAGTCTAGATGAGCCTGGAACAAAGGTGGCACCCTCTCCCAGGAGCGAGCTGTTCTTTTTGTTGCCTCTGGGCTGGAGGACATGCATTCCAACAAAACAGCCTTGCTGACTGCTGTTCAGGAGCTGGGGGGTCCTGCCCATCACTCCACACCCTGGTGGCTAGCACTCCTCAGTGGGGAGTCTCCCACAGCCTCCAAAACAGCAAGACCAATTGAGAACTGCTTTGTTCTTCTCAGAAGACCTTTATTTATTTATTTATTTTAGAGAGAGAGAGAATTTTTTTTTAAATATTTATTTTTTAGTTTTCGGCGGACACAACATCTTTTTTTTCTTTTTTTTAAGAGAGATAATTTTTTAATATTTATTTTTTTAGTTTTTGGCGGACACAACATCTTTGTTTGTATGTGGTGCTGAGGATCGAACCTGGGCCGCACGCATGCCAGGCGAGCGCGCTACCACTTGAGCCACATCCCCAGCCCAGAAGACCTTTTTTTAAAAAAAAAAAACAAAAAAAAAAACTTTTTTTAGTTGTCAGTGAAGCTTTTATTTATTTTATTTATATGCAGTGCTGAGAATCAAACCCAGAGCCTCACACATGCTAGGCAAGTGCGCTACCACTGAGCTGCAACCCAAGCCCCCTCAGAAGACCTTTGCAGCTGACTTCCACCAGCTTCAATGCCTCCCGTGGCTGCCAAAGCCAGGCCCAGCTGTTTAGGTATAGGTCCTAGGCATGTCCCCTTGCTTGGTGTCACAATATTCTGTCATGGCTATCTTGAAATTCTCAATGATTTCTGAACAAACTTCTGTATATGTTCATGATGCCCAGGCCCACAAAGTATGCAGTCTGTCCTGCCTGGAACCAAGAATAATTTAAGTTTTCCACGGTTCCTAGGCATGGTTCCTCATGGACCTTTCAAGAAAGATGGACTCAAGGACTTGAAAGACATTGCTCCTTTGGTTTTGTGTTTCGTATCCAGCTCCTGATCTCTAGGCCTTACACCCATCTGGCGTGTTCCTTCATAAAAAAGTGCCATCTCTCCATGTTTCATGCCCTGCTCCACTCTAAGCCCTGAGAAGCAGGGTTTGTGTCATCGGTTTAATACACAATGACCCCCAGCCTGGCCCTCAACTCCATAAAGGACCATGCACATAGTAGGGGCTTCATGGGTCTTACTGACCCTGACCGAATGCCCAGACTGGGTGGACAGACTGACAGCTGCTGGGGTGCTCTTCTGTAGTGTGGGCAGGAGTAGAAGGCCAAGGGAAGATTGTGTGTGTGTGTGTGTGTGTGTGTGTGTGTGTGTGTGTGTCTCAGAGGGAGGAGGGGAGGGAGCGCATGAAACAGAAACAAATAAAGAGTTCAAATGTGAAACGATTAAAAAAATAAATCGAAGGGAGTGAGATAAGGCTGTGGAGCCTCTGCTCCCTAGTTAACATTCATTGGATTGAATAATCAGGCTTCATTATCTCAAATTGTCTGCATATTTGCCCTCAAAATGCTAATTTACAGTTGGCTGGGAGCAGTCTCGGCCTATTTTGACTAAAATATTATTTCACTTTATTGAGCATTGTTCTTAGCTGTCGGGCATCTTGGTTTGCAAGAGGAAGGAGGGGAAGGAATAGAGGGAGAGAGGAAAACATTTTCTATCAAAGCTCTGCCCCGCTCAAGTCTGATTATGGGCTCCCTGTTTTGCGTAGAAATGGCATTTCTAAGCCTCCAAGTAAAATTAGAGTCTTTATCATTTTCTTTTAGGGGATAGACAGTTTATCATTAATCTCAGAGAAGGAAATAGGAGAAATAATTTTTTTTTGTTTTGTTTTACTGAACGGGTGAAAAATCTTGAGCATCACTGCCCCCACCCCCCACGGTAGAGGCAGCCAGCTCCCTCCTGTCACTTTGTCTGTGACCTCCAAAGGCCTGGAATTCTCTGCCTCTTGCCTTTCTCTGTCCTCCAGCCTCAGTGACCAAAGAAAGGGTCCCAGGCTGCTCGAATCAGCTCTGGAATCGGGTGGAGTATCTCAGCCCTGGAAATCTGGAGATGCAGGCTCCAACTTTGAATCAGTGAAGACACAGCTCTCCTTGGAGCTAAAAGTCTGTGAGAATCATGAAGCTTTGTTTGCACAAGAGCTCAGTAAGCCAGGCAGCAAGATGCGGGACCCCAAGCTGGGTCTGTCAGGATGCACCACACTGAGCCACCCACCCTCTCCACCCAGTTTCCCTGAAAGAGGACAGGAGGCAGGAAAGGCCAGCTCTGGCCAGTCCGAGCCCAGGCTAGCTCTGCCTGTGGCTAACTCTGGGGAGTCAGGTGAGAAGGAGACTTAAATTCACTTTATGCCACTTTATTCCTCTAATGAGATGATGAAACTGAGGCCAGAAATATCTTAGCCATTGGTACACACCCAAGCAGAGGATCATCTTGGCAACGCCTATTACTGTTTGGGAGGCTCCTGTTATCTCCTCTTGACCAGGTCCTCTGGTCAATCTTCCCTCTGCTGTTTTGTCTTCTACATTGTCATAGCTCTCCCACAGCCAGTAGATGGCTATTCTGACACTATGGAGCTCTGGGTTCCTGTGTCTTCACTGTAAAGGTCAGTCCAGGTCTCAGGAGAAGTATGCCCAGCCCCAGATCTCCAGCTGTCCTACAGCCACAGCTAGTCCCTTCCTAGTCAGGTCTTCCCTCTCTTCCATGGTGTGAAGAGGACATTCTCTTCTATTCAGCAGTCTAACATCCACCAGCCACAGAGGAAGCAAAAGATGATAGATTTCCAAAGTCCAGCTTCATTGTGTATAGTTGGGAAGGTTGAATACTGCACAAGAGCACCTAGACAGGGAGAGAATGGAGCTGAGATCTAGCTCCTATTCCATTCACCAAGTCCTCTACCCTGGCATGGAGATGACTTTGCCCAGAAGGGTTCCATGTGGGATGGCCTGGCCCTCCAGAGCTGGTTGACTTCCCTTTCCCACCTACCCCAACCATCTGATCTCAGCCTTTACCCAAGGCTCCTCTCCTTTTAAACTCTCCTGAACCTGAATATATTGTCTAGATTGAGACCCATGTCCATCCTCTTCTGCTTGGGATCTATGTGGCACATGGGACCTCATCATCTAACAGGATTTGTGGTCTCCAAGCATTGGCCTCTGTCCACTTATTGTAGCTAGCACCTTGGTCTCCAAGCCATGGCAGTTAACTGCTGTATCTCAGTTCCCTGACCTCCTGCAATACTGGGCTTCCAAGACCCTACCTGCTTGCCTCCAAGGGCCAGCAGCCTCTAGCCAGGCAAAGCCACTGATAGAGAGGGGATCTCACCAGGCTTTTTTTTTTTTTACAGCATTGTAGTGCAGCCTGCAGCCCCTTCCCCACCACTACATGCACACACAGCAGATGACACACACATGCATCCAGGCCACACCATAGAACACCATAGACATCACTGACCCTCAGCAAACACTGCAGAACACAGACACAACCCAGGAGATGCTACCATATACCTATGGTCCCCAGACACACGTACCCCGTCAACGCCCCCAAACCTACACTCATATTCAATAGAATCCATACATACCCTCATCTGATATCTCACACACATCCCCAAGAAGACGCATACATCCAGACACAGCAGACACCACACCCACACCAAGAGATAGCATACTCACTTCCACTCATTTGCACATGCACTGTCACATTCACTGGAGTCTGTGGCCTTGAGAAGAGTACCCTTCCGCGAGCCCATAGCTACACAGTTAGGCCCAGACATTGCATCTTCATAATTTGCAAGATGTGCTCACTAAATAAGAAGGAGGTCCCACAACCCATGCACAGAGAGGCTTCTGGGATGCGGGACCCTGGCTTCAGCCCAGCTCTGGATCACTGTCTCCTCTATCAGAAAGGCAGTTGGAGAGGGACTTGTCCAACCAAAATCTACAGAGGGTCTAAGGTACCAGGTGTCTACCATACAGCATGGGTTGAGGCTCACCCTGGACTGGATACTGCAGGACAGATCCTTATCGGTCAGGCCAGGCTTGGTCCCTGCCTTCAGGGGGACCGGGAAGAGAAGAAGGGCTTGATATCAGAGGATACAGGACAAACACACGCCCATTGTACAAAGCAAACAATCCAAGGGTGGCTGCTGCTGCTGCCTTTGTCTAGAGGGAAGAATTCTGGCAGGCTTGGGGGAGAGGAGGATAGGATGTGGGTAGTTACTCATTCAGCTCTCATTAAACACTATGTGCTGCTCCTGGCAGTGACTGCCAGAGCTGAGGTCCCTGCCTTGTGCTATAGCACCTGAGAGGTAGTCAGTACCAACAAACTGAATAGTAAGGATGGTGGCAAAGTGGCATGGGGCTGTGAGGCAGATCAACAGGTACTGGGCAGCTGGGTGCAGGGCCTATAACTCCAGTGACTTGGGAGGCTGAGGCAAGAGGATCACAAGTTTAAGGCCAGCCTCAGCAACATAGTGAGACCCTGTCTAAAAAAAAAAAAAAAAAAAGGAGGTATCAGATGAGGATATGTATGGATTCTATTGAATATGAGTGTAGGTTTGGGGGCGTTGACGGGGTACGTGTGTCTGGGGACCGTAGGAATATGGTAGCATCTCCTGGGTTGTGTCTGTGTTTCTGCAGTGTTTGCTGAGGGTCAGTGGTGTCTATGGTGTGGCTTGGATGCATGTGTGTGTCATCTGCTGTGTGTGCATGTGGTGGCAGGGGAGGAGGCTGCAGGCTGCACCACGATGCTATTAAAAAAAAAGTTACTAGAGATGTAACTCAGTGGCAGCATCTTGGGTTCAATTCCCATTACAAAACCAACCCCCACCCCCCCGCAAAAAAAAAAAAAAAAATGAACCAAAACAAAAACTAAGGTAATGGCCAGTAATAAGGACCCAATGTACAAAATTCACAGACACTACCCCTACACTTGTGCAACCTTGAGAAAGAGCACCCCTAAAACCGTGTGCCTTGGTGGAACTTCACATGCCCTACCCTAGTCCACCCCTCTTCAGGGAGGCACAAAGGCAGGAGGCATTTGTTTGCAAAAGAGTCCTCTTCACCAGAAGCCTGATTTCTTTCCCATAGCTCTGATTTTGGGTTCTTGCTGTGACCCAGCCTCTGTTTCAACCATGGGCTTTTCTTTCCTGATATGGGTGTCCCAGGAAGGCCCAGCTCCAGGGACCCTATGGGCTACAGCCCCAAGGTTTGCCCCTACCTGGAGAAGCCAAGCTTGATTGATTGATTGTGATACTAAAGATTGAATCCAGGAGTTTTATTTGAACTGTGGGCATAAATCCAGGGAGGTGGCTCAGGAGGCAAGTTCAGCTTTCCTTGCCTGGGATGTTACCTGGAAGAGAAAGGGAGGAATGAGAAGTGGAAACATGAGGGGCAAGAAATAAAACACACTCCAGATGAGAACAGGTCCTGTGCCTATGAAGCCCCCAGTGGTCAGTGGGGTTCCTCTCACAGCACCCTTTCCTGGCCCCTCTCATGTTCTTCAATAGGCCATGGCATGTCCCAACTGGAACACCTGCATGCGGTCACTTGGAGGCTCCTCTGGGCCACACAGGAAGAGGTCCTGATCACTGCACAAGTGCTGGGTTTGGACGCTTGGGACCTCCCTGGCTAGATAGTGAGCTTTCAGGGTATCGAGCGAGTCGCACTCACGGGTCCCCTGCACGATGCTAAGGGCAACACGGTCTGGTACTCCGCCTCCCTCAGCCTGGGAGGAGCTGGTCTCTGGATCCCTTTGGAAGTTTGGGCATGCTCCCCTCCGTCCCACCCGCATCTTCCTCTGCAACCTCGAAGCCCTTTCCAGGGACATTCTCTGCCTCTGAGTCCGGAAGGACCTCGGCTGGAAGAGGGGTGGGGGTCCTGACAGCCTGCCGGGCCCGGGTGGGGGTTGGGGCGGCCCCTGGGGGCCTTGGCCGAGCCGCAGCTCGGCGCTAATCGATGGGCGGCTGCGGGCGGGAGGGGCGGGGCCGGGGATTAGGAGCCGAGCAGGGCGATTACCCCGACCCGCCGCGCGCCTCAAATGCCACATTTGGGATGCAGCGCCGCGCTCGGCCTGTTTGCTCGCCAAGCGGGGGCCCCGGGGCAGGAAGCCAACTCGCAAGTGTATGGGAGATTAGGACCCGCGGGGCAAACACCGCGCCGCTCAATCCCCCGGCCTCGATTCCGCCCGCGGCGCAGCCCGGCCGAGACTCGGCCTGGTGGGGGGCTGGGGAGCCCCGCGTCTCGGGGGAGGACCGCACGCGGGCGGGGCGACTCCGAGGGGCCAGGCACCCGGCGGGGAACGATGGACGGTCCGCTTCCCTCCCTTGGAATCAATTTTGCGCCTTTTCTATAAAGAGTGTGCACGCGGAGGACCGAGTCTCCTTAAACACTGGGTTGGTACAAAAGATCCAGATACAAGAATGAGGAAAGAGGAGGGTCAGGAGGACGAGAGGAGGACAGCGGGGCGCCACGTCCTTCCCTCTCCCCACACCCCTAGATCCCCAGGTGTCAGGTGCGGGGTGAGAGAAAGGGTACCTGGTTGGGAATGGGGAAGGGAAGAGATCCAAAGGCGGTGATGGAAGCAGCCGGCCGCTTTGGGCTTGGTGCCACAGTCCCAGCGGCCCAGGATGGGCAGGTGGAGGACAGAGTCCCTGCTGACCAGAGAACCTCGCTGATCACTGACTGCCCCAAATCTGAGTCCTCTGACTTCTATGGGAAGTGAACCTTTGACTGCCTTGCAGAAGCTCCAGGAGATCTCAGAACTGCCAAAGGTGGGGAAGGACAGTTAGGACTCAGAACAAGCTCTTCTCCTGGAGCTATAGGACTCATTCCCATGGGAGCCTCCCTCTCCTGTATCTCTAGAGCTGGAGCTTCCCCTGCCCTGCCCTTGCCCTCCACCTGGTCCACTCTCAGTCCCTGTACCTTCCTGGGACATACTGCTCATTCCTGCAAAACCACCTTTGCTCAAGCTTCTCAGAGGGTCCAAATCCTGCCTCTCTATGAAGGTACAGTTAGCTCCCAACTTCTTCCAGCAGGAAGCCCTCCAGTTCTCCATTTCAGAGGCTGTGAGATTCTGTCTCAAGGTCCTTCTGTCGTAGGTCCTCAGCCTTCTCCCTTTTTCTTTGAACACAAGCTAGTTTGTTTGGGCTGGGAGATTTGGCCAAGGATAGGATCTCCCTCACTTCCAGAAAGACATTGGACTTGAAAGAGCAGTTGGGTGGTGGGCTTGAAAGCCACCAAGGTGGCTCCTCTCTTTCAGGAGAGGTACAGGGACTTCCCCACTTGTGAGTCATACCAACGCGCTGCTCTGTCACCCACCCTTGAGAGACAAAGCACTCAGTAACCATCCTTCTTCTTGGAGGGGTTATGAGGTTCTTTCTCCTGCTATTGACACTTCTGACATAACCAAAGAAACCTCATCCCCTCTTCACCCTCTCCTGAGTTCTTTACAACTACTAAAATTCCCAAGAGTGACCTGATCTTCTTTCTGGAGGAGGGGTCAGGAGCACTTGCTTCTCCCCTGCACTAAGGAAGCAGTGACTCCACCAGCTTCAGAACACCCGCTTCAGTGCTGGACACAACGTCCCCCGCCCCCCATCTCCTAGCTCTCGGGGTACACCCGTCCTCCACAACGCCTCTCCTCCCCGGCACCAGCTCCATTTCCCCGTAGCTTGGAGGGGTCTGTAGGCCGAGACAAACCTAACTCTTAGGTTCTGTATAAGGGGCCTCTCCCTCCCATCTGCGGTCTCTCCTGCGCTCTTGCCAGGTCAGCTGAGACCTGGAGAGTCTGTCCCAGACTGCTGCCAGAGAAGGACGGTCTGCGCGCGCCCCCTGCTGTCCGCCACGAGAAATGACATGCTCTGAGGATCTATCCCTTCAGGCTCTGGGTTCCAGCACCCTCTACTTCTTAAACCAAGATGTCTTCTTAAATCTTTGCTGGGACAGCGTCCGGTCCGTGAGGGGTAGGCAATTAGGATTGAAAAAAAGAAAAATACATGGTGAGGGGTAGGGGTAGGGATGTAACTCAGCGGGAGAGCGCTTGCTTAACATTCAGGAGGCCCACACCCACCAACACACACACACACACACACACACACACACACACAAGCAAGGGCTCAACAACCTGTCCCTACAATAGCGGAGGGCTACCCGCAAAGGATTTAACTGAGCCCATGAAACAGACAGTAGGCAGATTAACAGAAGGAGATATATAAATAGTCTATATGCAGAGGATGCAGAAGGGGGTCATCACAGGAAAGTGAATACTCGCAAACCCAGTGAGAGAGCTGGGGCCTTGGCACAGGCCTGTAATCCCAGGCTGAGGCAGGAGGATCTCATGTTTGAGGCCAGTGTCAGCATTTTTAGTGAGACCTTGTCCCAAAATTTAAAAAATTAAATTAAATTAAAAGGACCAGGACGTAGCTCAGTAGTAAAGCACCCCCTGGGTTCAATCCCCAGTCAAAATAAAAATAAAAAAACCAGTGAGATCTTGATAGTTTCCTCATAGGAGAGAAGTGAAGCAGGATGTAGACCATTTAGGGGAGAGTAATGATCTTTGGAAAGATAAATGAGCCCTCAGAAGAATAGACATGATAGCCTATGACAAAGTGGGCCTGGTTTGGTGTCAACCTCCCATCTCCTGTCTCCTATCTCCTCTGCTACGATGTGGGTTATCTTCCTGGGTTAATGAGATTTCCTGGGAAGGGCGTTCCTTTGGAAGGTCTGTCTTTAGGCAGATAAGGGAAGTTCAAAGAAAGCCCTACCTTTTCTGCTATTCCCCAAGTACCCTCAGTTTGAAAAAAAAAAAAAATCCCAAAGGTATTTGGGGTAGCATTTCCTGAACTTCTTCACCCTCATCCCCCTTCCCAACGAGCCTAGTTACTATATTGTTCAGTAAGACTAGAGCCCAGGTTTCCTGATGGAAAGTCTAGACTTCCACAGACCATTAATGGAGGGCTTTGTTCCCCAGGGGCCCTGTATGAGGCACTCTGCAGAGACTAAGAAAATGGGATCCTGCTCCCCAGGAACCAGTACCCTCAAAGCAGGCACAGATCTGATTCTGATTTGGGCAGTGCTATGAGTCAAGTCCATCTGTTCTCTTTTGGGTCCATTTTGTTGTTGTTGTTGTTGGGCAGATCAAACTCAGACAGTGAGCACTGACAGGGACCTTCCTAGCATCAAGTCCATCAGTATCCCAGCTTCAGGGAATCACCTGTACCCCCAGGGTTGCAGCTGTAAAAGGGCACTGAGACTATAGGTTCCCTGGGTGAGAACCTATAGTCTCACCTTGAGAGGCAAGGTCAGGGCCAGAGGAGCCTGGAGGCAGGTGAAGATGCCCCTTCCTTTCTGTTATTTACTGGCTGTGTGACCTGGACAGCGGGTTGTGCTACCTTCCCATCCTGAACCTTGTGTTCCTTACCTATAAAGTAGGATTGATGATTTTTTTTTGTTTTGGTAGTGGGGATTGAACCTCAATGCACTTTACCACTAAAGCAACACCCCAAGTCTTTATTTTTTATTTTGAGACAGGGTCTCACTAAGTTGCTCAGGCTGGCCTTGAATTTACAATTCCCCTGCCTCAGCCTCCTGAGTCACTGGGATTACAGGCATGTGCCATCAAGGATTGATGACTAGGATTGATGACTATTAAACTAGGATTGATGACTATTCATAGGTGTGGTAAGCTTTTGCTGCTATGATTTTGGCCACATTCAGCATATGGCAGATGCTCCATAAAGGTGGCCCCTGAAATCTTTAGGTGCCCTAATGATTGCCAGTCAGTCCTCATAACTGCTTGGTTGTAGCCAGTAGCCCAGATCAGCAGGTGCTGTTCTTTGCAGCATTGTTCATATAAAGAAAAACTGGATACAACAAAATGTTCTTTAGTAGTATACTGTAATAAATAAATTGTAGCACCTTTGGAATACTTTGTCAATGAACATTAGTAAACTAGGGCTCCACGTGGAAAACTCACAAACATGGTGAGTGGAAGAGACAATCTGAAGAGCTTGGTGCAGTGTAATATCACATATGTAAAGTTTAAAAGGCTTAAAGTTTTTAATTTAAATAAAACTGGTATAAAAGTAGGAAAAACAGTGGGCATGTTAGTGCACACTTATAATCCCAATGGCTGGAAGCGGGGCCTGAGGTAGGAGGATGTGTGTTCAAAGCCAGCCTCAGCAACTTAGGGAGGCCCTAAGTGACTCAGGGAGACCCTGTCTCTAAATAAAATATAAAAAAGGGCTGAGAGTATGGCTCAGTGGTTAACCACCCCTGGATTCAATCCCTGCACACACACACAAAAAAAAAAAAATAGCAAAAGCTGCAGTTGATAAAGTTGAATGGTGGTTTTGAGTATTTATAATATTGTATATATAACTATCTTATTGTTTGAAATATTTTATTATAGTTTTTAAAAAGAGAAGAAAATGAAGGAAATAATTGCTCACTTAACAGCTGATCCTCTGATATTCTGTTTTGGCATCTCAACCCACTGATCTCCCTGTTTCACCAAACTGCCCCATGTCTTTGGTCTCATTTATTCATGTTTTTCTGTTCAAAATAGAACTTACATGAAGACAACTCTTAAATCTTAACCCCGTTCAGACCCTCTCTTATCCAACTTCCTATCAGATATCTCCCCTGGGTTGTGTCTCAGACATGTTTTACTCCATATATGCATCCATAACTTGATCTGTGTGTGACCAGAGAAAAGACATGTTGAAAGAAGATACATACATACATACATCTTACTGAAACTTTGGTGTGTGTGCTGGGGATGGAACCCAGGCTCTTGTATGTGCTAGGCAAGTACTTTACCACTGAGCTAATCCCTCAGCCCTTGTTGAAACTTTTGAATACTGATGATGGTGGGGAGGAACCTTTCCATCTTTCTTTTTTTTTTTTAAATTTTTTTGTAGTTGTAGATGGATAACATACCTTTATTTTATTTGTTTATTTTTATGCAGTGCTAAGGATCAAACTGAACCCAGTGTCTCACACATACTAGGTTCTGCCACTGAGCCACAACTCTAGCCTCTTTCCATCTTTTTGACAATAGAAAAGATTTTTTTTACAAATAAAAGATCAATCTGACATCAGACTTTTATTTACAAAAGATCAGATTGATCTTTTATTTATAGAATATGAAATATTTTCCAACATGAAATATTGGAAAACAACTATTAAAAGCTGAGTGTAGTAGCACATGCCTATAAACCCAGCTCTACAGGAGGCCAAGACAAGTTCTAGACCAGCCTCAGCCACTTAGTGAGGCCCTAAGCAACTTAGCAAGACCCTGTCTTAAAATAAAAAATAAATAAATAAAAAGATCTGGGAGGCTGGGGTTGTGGCTCAGTGGTAGAACACTTGCCTAGCATGTGTGAGGCACTGGGTTCAATCCTCAGCACCACATAAGCGGATAAATAAAATACAGGTATTGTGTCCATTTACAACTAAAAAATTTTTTAAAATTAAAAAAAAAGCTGGGGATGGAGCTCAGTGGTAAAGTACCCCTGGTTCAATCCCCAGTATGTATAGATAGATAGATAGATAGATAGGTAGATAGGTAGATCGATAGATAGATAGATAAAAAATCAATAAATGAATATGTTTGGGGATGTAGCTCAGTGGTAGGGTGGTGCCTAGCATGCATAAGGCCCTTGGCTTGATCCCTAGCACATAAGAAAAAAAATAGTTTTGAGTAAAAAAATTAAAATGAAAGATTTATACACAATATCATTTACATAATCTAAAACATATACAGTATATATTTTACATAGACTCACCAAAAAATCCACAGAAAATACAGGAGAGAAGAGTTTGGTAGAAGAGGAAGAGAAAATTGCCAGAGGATAGGGAAAAAGAGTAACAGAAAAAAGGCAAGTGGGGTCTGGTAGACTTCTTTTGTTGTTGTTGTTTCTTTGTTTGTTTGTTTGTGGTGCCAGGGACTGAAACTAAGGGTGCTCTACCACTGAGCTACATCTCCAGCCTTTTTTTTTTTCTTTTGGACCCAGGCTCAAAGAGACCTTGCAATTAGTGTAATGCTTTGCTATTGCCATCTTAAAATTCTAAATAATTTTTGAACAATGGACCCCACATTTTCATTTTACACTGGGATACACAAATTATGTAGCTGGTCTTGGGTGTCAGAAGGTGGCTAGGGCTGGACTATCCAGGATCATGTCATTCACAAATCTAGGGTCTTGGCAGGATTGGCTGGGAGACATGGGAGCTCAGCCCCCCCACCCCCAACACATACACACAGGCACCTTCACATGGCATCTGGACCACAGGATCAAACACCCCAAGCAAGGGAAGAAGGCCTTTATGGGTCTACCTTAAAAGTTACAGAGCATAACTTTCTTCACATTCTAGTGACCAAAATAAGTCATGAGCTAGCCCAGATTCAAGAAGAGGGATGGGGAAATGACAAGGCCACTTTGCTGAGGACCATGACCGAAGCCATCCTTGGAAGCATATCCTACCACATGAGGTTTATGTCTTATCTGCCCAACAGGCCTAAGTTTCACAAGAGGACTAGAGAAGGCTGCGCCTGTTACTTCTGTTCCTTCCCTTTGCCCCACTCCACTGCACTCCCCAAAAGGAAATGAGGTGAATTGGTTTGTTTCAGGCAGGATCAGGGATCAGTTTTGTCTATTTAGATCCCAGAAAATCTTTAAGGACTGACTTTGGCCACACAGGCTGTGAGGTCTATAGATGGCTTGACCAAGTAAGGGTAGGCTGGGTGAACAGGTACGGGTAGCTTGAGGACATGGCTCTGCCCACTTCCCTCTGAGCAGTGACAACTGGAAAGAGAAGGCCAAAGCAGAGACAGTGCCTTGCCACCCAGTGTATGGTCCCCAGACCAGTAGCATTAACATCCCCTGGGGGGTATGTTAGAATGCAAATCCTCTAAGACCCCAATCAGACCTACTGAGTCAGGAGTCACAGTTGAACAGGACCCAGTGATAATGTGCACATTAGGTTGTGGTGGTGGGGTGCTTCTCGCAGTCGTGCTTGGCATTGGCTACACAGTGGAGTCACCTAGAAAGCTTTTCCAGTTCCTGACACCTCGGCCACAAGGCTGACCAACCAAGTCAGAATCACAGAGGGGCACCAGCGTTAGGATCATGTGTTTCTCCATAGAGAGTTCCTGGCTCAGTGAGGAAATCAATCCCACATCCTTCAACTGAGGGTTCCTCATTGGATGGACTCCCACAAGTTTCTTCTCAGGAAAGGAAGGAGCTAGGACTGAGCCTCTCACCATCTCATGCAGCTGCCGGTGGAGTCCAACCCTCCCCTCTCCTCTTCAGGAAATTGTAGACATTGCTTTCCCAGATTATTCTCGAGTTCTGGGGACTCTGAGTTCAGCCCATGTTCCCCCTTCCCTAAACTGCTCCTATGTTTGAAGCCAGGACTCCATGGGGAAGCTCTCCATGCAAGTGTGAACAGCAAACAAATCCATCTGGGTACAAACTTCCTCACAGGAACCTCAGTGCCGTGCTGAGCAAACAGCCAGTTGGAGCCCCCATCTCACTCTCAGACCTCCAGGAGGCAGGTGGCTAGGCCCAGCCTCTGCACCTGGCCTGGGTGAGGAGGTTTCCCAGGACTCCTAGTGCCCTCCCCCACTGAGGGCCTCCCACCTGCCCCCCTCTTGGAATCACCCTTCAGGGGTGATGGCAAAGGCTTGGTGACAACTCTAGAAGCCCAGGTGTAGAAGAGCACTAAAAAAAAACAACAGGGGTTAAGGAAAGGTCTGGGCTAGTATGCAAAAAACCCAGGACAAATCTGTATTCTTCCTCCTGCTCAACCCCCTGGAATCTACCTGCGAGGCACACTCACCACCAGCACCGGCACCAGCACCTCCGTTTTTCTCTCTACTGAGCAGATACTTCTTTCTAGGTGGTTCTCTCATCCTCTCCCCTCTGTGACTCCAATTGCTCATAAGGCACTTGGAGCGGTCATGCCACCCTAACCCAACATTCTTTGTGTCTGTGTATTCCCACAATGCCCCAAGCTCAATGGTGAGAATGCTGAGAGATGAACTGAGGCTAAGATAGGTGATTTTTAAAAAGGAACTCACACTGGGCACACACATGTAACCCCAGCAGCTCTGGAGGCTGAGACAGGAAGATCACAAGTTGGAGGCTAGCTTGGGCAATTTAGTGAGACCCTATCTCAAATGAAATTTTAAAAAATAAATAAATAAAAGGAGCTGGGGATGGAGCTCAGTGGCAGAACACTTGCCGACCATGTTTGAGACCCCGTGTTCAATCCCTGAGAGTGCAATGAATGAATGAGAGCGCATTTCTTTGTTCTACTCTTCTACTGGGGTGGGAAGTTCAGTCAGTTATGAGTAAACTTAGCCTTTAACAGAGTGTGTCCCCTACACACTCTTCTACCTCAACTCTATTTCCTACTCACCCCCTGAATGGAGGGGAAAAAAATACCTCTTTCACTTCCAAGTCCTGTGGGCCCAGAAGTGAAATCAATTCATTTCATCTTTAAATATTTAAATGCACACTCTGATTGTGGGATTGTTTTTTTTGTTTTGTTTTGTTTTTGCTTTGCTGGGGCTGGAACCCAGGGCCTTGCCTATGCTGGGCGAGTGCTCTACCACTAAGCTACAGCCCCAGCCCTCATTGTGGGATTTAGAGCAGGACAGGCCTAGGTTTGAATTCAAGCAGCTTACTAACACATCACTTAGATCCTCAGGATCTAGTTTCCTGCTCTTATAAAATAGGAATAAAGCACATTTGTGGGGATCAACAACATAGCATGTGAGTACACCCTCATGGTGCTTGTGGTATAACAGGGGTTCAGTGGGGACCATCCCTCTTTCTTCAGAAACTAGACAAATAGGAAAGAGATTTTCAACTCAATAAATAAGTGCTAAGCACCATGTGCATATGGCCAATGGATACAAAGGTGAATGAGGTGGGGCACTGACCTGGGCATTGGATTGTCATAGAGGTGTCGTATAGAGTGAGTTGGAAGTTCAGAGACCTGGATTAAGTTTTACCTTTTGGAAAAGTTGTTCCTCGCTTAGTGGGTCTTCAATGTCCTTCTTATTAGAACAAGAAAGGGCTTTCACTAGTTTGCTACTAAGATTCCAACCAGGCCCAAAGTGCTCCATGTGGCTAGAAAACATACTAGTCTGACTGCACACAGGTTTTCTACCCTGGTTCTCACCCTTCCTCTCTGGTCATTCCTTCTTCCTCTGTCTTTGCCCATCTTCAAAGACGGCAGCCCCCAGGGGTCCAGACTAGCCACTCTCTCTTCTAGTGTTTTCTTTCTGCATGGTCTTACCCACTCCTGAGCCTTGGTAGACTTACCTCTCTTCAGAGGCACCTACAGAGGAAAGTCTCCTCCAAGGAGTCTTCCTGCACCTCTGAAGTTATCACTGATCTCTCTATCCTTCAAAATCCCATAGAATCTGTCCCTTTAGTTGGGCAGTTGCCTTAGTTAGTTGTGGATGAGCCTCTTTGTTCCCTCTCCCCACCCCCAGAGACTGTGAGATCTCTTTGGGCAGAAATGGTATTCTTCATTGCTCTTTGTACCCCTCATAAAACCCCACACACTGACTAGGCCTCAAACAAAAGCATGTTTGTTGACTTCAGTTTAATTAAAGAGTATAGGATTTCAGAGAGAGAGTCTTAAAAGCAGCATACATAAGAAAAAATTAGGAAACATTAGGTAGCTGCAAAGTGCAATGTGTGTTAGCACACATAGCACCTCCTGTCACTGTGCATTCCTGGGAGGGAGGAACAAACAACTTGTTTGCTCTTGGCCTGTCAGGTGCAGGGGATGCAGGGGGGGGCAAAGGAAGCAAGTGTGGGCTGGAGCTGAGACAGCCTGGGCAGGGTGAGGAGGTGTGGAGTTCTCCAAGGCAGCCCTGGGGCCTCTCGCCCTGCAGGCTGGGCTTGACTTGAAGCCCTTTGGTGTGGGCCTTGTGTCTCAACTCTAAAGAACTGCATGGTTTCCATTTAGTGCCTCTTCTAGATTAAAAAAAAAAAAAGCTTCCCCTTGGAAGGATAAGGGGGAGAAGGGGAGGGTGGGGAGGGAGAGAGAGAGGAAGAGGGAGAGAGAGAGAGGGAGAGAAGGAACTGTAAAAGAAGGAAAGAGACAAGGATTTACCAGGTGTTTGGGAGAAAGGATGGCAAAGGGACCTCCATCACATCTTTTCCAACATCCTAGTTCCCCAGTGGCTCTGCCATCTCACCTAGGGCTAAAATGTTGGTATCTGTATCTATGCTTCTTCCCTCAATCCGGAGGAAGGAAACTCCTTCTCTACTTAAGTGAGACATCCAGGTGCAAAGCTCAAGTGATCTGGAAATACTGCCAGTTAGTGTTATTACCACTTTCTCTTCTTTTCCTCCTCTTTCTCTCCTTTTTCTCCTCTCTACTCACTTTACCTGTCCATTAGTGAGTTTAGACAGCATTAGTGGGGAGGGAGGGCTGGGTAGAGGGGAGGAATTTGGTTAGGGGACAGCTAGAGAGCTTCTGGACAAATTTATCCATTCTGTTTATTCATTGATTGACTGACTATAGTACTGGGGATTGAACCCAGGGGCGCTCTACCACTGAGTACATTCCCAGCCCTTTTTATCTTTTGTTTTTGAGACAAGGTCTCTCCAAGTTTTCCAGGCTGACCACCAACTTGAGATCCTTCTGTTTCAACCTCCCAAATAGCTGAGATTACAGGCACATTCAATTGCACCCAGCTTTATACATTTATTTATGTGTTTGTTTTTAAAAATTTTTAATATATATTTTTAGTTGTTGATGGACCTTTATTTTATTCATTTATTTATATGTGGTGCTGAGGATCGAACCCAATGCCTCATACATGCTAGGCAAGAGCTTTTCCACTGAGCCCCAGCCCCAGCCCTACATTTATTTTTTCTTAAGTTGGTCAACTGAATAATCCACCAATCCCATGATAATTGTTATATCCAAGTGAATACTTGGTCAAAGCTTTGACTTCTTTAGGCACCTGATGACAGCTAGTACAGGTGATGATACAAACCACTTTTTTTCTCTTCATTATATATCTTGGAGTACCAGACAGCTCTTTACAGTCAGTAATCCCTGGTAAGGATCATTTGTGCCTTTAAATGTAATTAAATTACAGAACCAATTCTAGGTAACACATGTCAAATTCAGAGAACTCTTAAATACAAAATAGGGCTGGGGATGTGGTTCAGTGGTCCAGTGCCCCTAAATCCAATCCCTTGTCCCCCCCCCTCAAAAAAAGCCAAAAAACATAATTACACAGTAAATGCCTAGAGACATTCTTGGGCATGATAATCAAGATAGAGCTGAGCTCTGGGAGGGCAAAAGGACTGGGACTAGAGAGAGAAGTGTGGGCTGTCAACTTTTTGTATTATTTTATTTCTTAACACAAAACAACTTCAGTAAACATGTCTGCTAAGGGCTGGGGTTGTGGCTCGTGGTAGAATGCTTGCCTGGCACACATGAGACTCTGGGTTCGATTCTCAGCAGCACATAAAAATTTTAAAAAAAGGTATTGTGTCCATCTACAACTAAATATCTATATAGAGAAAGTTTGCTAAAGTTGGGTAATGGTAGATATATGGATTTTTTTAATGATAATTTTTTATATACCTTTATTTTATTTATTTATTTTTATGTGGTACTAAGGATTGAACCCAGGGCCTCGCATGTACTAGGCAAGTGCTCTCCCACTGAGCCACAATCCCAGCCCATGGATACTCTTTTTATTATTCACTTTCCTTATCTATAGGCTTGAAAAGTGTCAGATTTTTTAAAGAGAAAATACAACTTGAGATGGGCATGATGGCACATGTCAATATAACCCACTTACTCAGGAGGCTGAAGCAGGAAGATCACAAGTTTGAGATGAGCCTAGGCAGTTTAGTGAGACCCTATCTCAAAATAAAAATAAAAAGGGTAGAGATATAGCTCATTAAGAGTACTTGTTCAGCATGCTCAGGCCCCTGGATTCAACCCCCAGCATTGCAAAAAAAAAAATTTTTATATTTTTCTTCAGCAAAGCATGAATTTCCTTCATAATCCCTAAGAAATTTTAAACATCTGGATACTGCAGCACTTTTGAGTGCTTTCTGAGCAGCCTCTCTAGCTTGGTGGGTTTGCAGTACAGCTACAGCTTCACAGAACAGAAAGACTCTGGAGATACAAACATATGAAGAAATTCTATATTATCAATCTCAATTGATAATATAGAATTATTATCGCCAGCCCCTTCCTCTGCTCAGGGGCATTCAGGTGTTTCCAGCTTCTGCCCAAACATAACAGGAAATAGATACCATTTGAAATAGCTATTGTACCCTGGTGCTATTATTTCTGGACAAAAATGTCCATGAATAGGATTAATGGATGAAAATTTATATGAGTTTATGTTTATGCCATATTTATTTCCAAAACACTCTAAAGATCCACATGGTCCTTGGGCCCTAGCACAATGCAAAGGATTCAGTCCTTGAATTCCCATCCCAAGGGCCATGAAAAAAATCTGAAAGTCTTATGGGACAAATTGCATTCCCAACCTCACGGATCTCTTCTGTTAAAAATTAGAATATTGATTGGAAAGTAAGACTAAAAATTATAATGGAGATATATAGGGCCAGGTTCCAATAAATCTAGGGACCTGGAGTTCCTAAATTCTGTGAGCCTTCTTTTCCACCTCTCTCTGAATATAGATTCCCCTTGCTTAAGGGACCTAAACCAGACTTCTCCCAAGTAATAGCCCTTGAGATATACCTCCATCACTTCTCAGTGCTTATAGATTCAAGTCCAAACAGTCTCTAGAGAGTGAAATATGAAGCATGACCCATAAGAAGGTGTTATACACACCCAAACAATAGCATGATGTTGCCAATTTATATCTATAGGAACCTAAGGAAATATATGGACATAGATCCCAAAGACATGAGATCAGGTTAGAAGCAATATATATCATATGAGGCTGAATTTCTTTCTAAGGGCTCACTAAGCAGAGATTATTGATTCAATGTGTTAGATTCAGTGACTCTGCTTATCCAGTTGGTTGACTGAAATCTGGGAAGTTGATGGTCTGGGTCTATAGCTCAGTGGCAGAGCACTTGCCTAGTGTGTGTGAGGCATTGGGTTCAATCCTTAGCACCACATAAAATAAACAAATAAAATAAAGGGATGTTGTCCATACACAACTACAAAAAAAAATTAAGAATCAAAAATAAATCTGAAAGTTGAAATGCCAGAACTTCTTTGGTATATTGTAAAAAGAAGACACCCAATGGCTAAGAAAGATAGGGCAGATTTATCATAGAAACTGTTCATTGTCTCTTTTTTTTTTTTTTTTAAATATTTATTTAGTTTTAGTTTTCGGTGGACACAACATCTTTGTTTGTATGTGGTGCTGAGGATCGAACCCGGGCCGCACACATGCCAGGCGAGCGCGCTACCGCTTGAGCCACATCCCCAGCCCTGTTCATTGTCTCTTACTATGTGCTCAGGAAGATCCAGAGAATACTCCCTTTACCATGCCTGTGAGAAACACATTCATGAGTAAAGCCCTGATGTCCTTGAAGAACTCTATAGTGGCTATTTCCTGCAGGCCAGAAGTGATGGTAGAAACTTCTGCCATAAAGCTGGGCTACCTGAATGATAAGATCCCACGTCAGCAGGACCATGTACTGGTATTCAATCACCGAAGACAAACTAGATGTGGTTACTTGTTCTGGATAAACATGGTATAAAAGACCTGACCACAAAGTACCATGAGACTGAAAAAGAGACAGATTGAGGATTACCCAGAGTGCGGCTTATTGACAGAGGATGGCAGTAAAACCAGTGGATCCCCACAATTTGGGTCAAACAGAGAGAGTTTTATAATGGTAGGACAAAATTGAATTCAGGGGGCTGGGGACATAGTTCAGTGGTAGAGTGCTTGCCTAGCACGCACAAGGCACTGCATTTGATCCCCAGCACCACATTAAAAAAAAAAACTAAATAAACAAAATAAAGGTATTGTGTTCATCTACAACTAAAAATATATTTTTTTAAAAAAATGAATTCAGAGGAATCACCTGATTTATCTCACATTAACATTTAACAGTGCCAGGAGCTGTCATAAAATGCCACATACCATTTTAATAGTTTTGTTTACTGATAGTATGCTGGGAAACTCTGCAGGGTGGTAGTGATTGGAAACAGGCCAAGATTACTCAGGGGGAAATCATGGTGGTTTCAACTCCTGATGGCTGTAGTCAACTCAAGCTGGGACCCTACATTATTCTAATGGGCTCATGAAAAATGTGGCCATGGTGGGAGGGATGGAGGTCAGGCATGGGCTTAGTAACATGGGTACCCAGTTACCAAGGCCAATCTGGTTACAGTCACTGCTGAGTACCCAAATCTCCTATCAACTGGGATAAACACTGAACTTCCATTGTGAAAGTCAACCATCCACTTGGTGGCTGGCTGGTTACATAGAAAGAAGTTTTGCTTTGTTCTCATTGAAAAATCCATTTCTTATGACACAGATTTGTCTTTTGCCAAAGTTACCATCTGTGAGCTTATAGAATGCCTTATTTTCAGCAATGCTCTGATCAAAGAATTTATTTCACAGCAGATGAAGGGCAACAGTAGCCTCGGGCTCATGGAACTCATTGGTCTTACCATGTTCCTCAAGGCTTGCTTATGGCACCAGCTGGGTGGCAACTTCTTGCAGAACTTGGGTAATGTCCTTCAGGCTGCAGGATGTGCTCTAAACCAGCAACCAACATATGGCACTAAGGGAAATCCCAAACTGAACAGGAAGAAGAGGATAGAAATGAGAACAGATTCTATCAATACAGCACAGTGTGTTTATCTAGCAAAACTTATGCTTTCTACCTCTAAAACTGGGAGCTCTGCTTATTTAGAGGCCTTAGTTACCAAGAGAGAAGTGTTTCCATAGGGGAAACAGCAGTGGTTCCATTGAATTGGAAGTTAAGACTACCCCTGGCTATTTTGGACTTCTTCTGTCAGTGAATTAACAAAAAGGATTAGTGTACTGACTGGAGTGATGGATCCTGAGTATCAAGGGGGAGAACAGGAAAGGTCTCGGTTTTCCCAAATCAAGGGATTAAAGTCAAAAGCAAAACTACTACAACTCAATTCCAGAAGGACTGCTAATGGCCAAGACCAGGTATAGCCAAGGTAAAGTATTTATGTGCTTCAAATGCTAAATATCAGGCTTCTAAGATGCCTGTTTTAATCCATCAACCCCCAGAACCAATAAAACTCATAGATGACTCTGCAGGATTGCAGACCTAGAGTGCAGTGACCCCAGACTTCAGACACCTTCACTGCCTTTTGGGACACAGATGTATTTTGCTTGAGTTACTCAGGAGGCTGAGGCAAGAGGATTGCAAGTTCCAAGCTGGCCTCAGCAACTTAGTGAAATGCTGTCTCAAAAAAAAAAAAAAAAAGAAAAAAGAAAAGAAAGGGCTGAGTATATAGCTTGGTGGTAGAGCGCCCCTGGGTTTATTCCCCAGTACCAGGGAAAACCAATCAGTAAACAAATAAAAATAAAAGTTAGGGACCTAATACAAAAATAAGCAAACCACTGGAACAGGCACTTCACACAAAAGAAAATGTCCAAGTGGCTGATAAGCATATGAAAAGATGTTCACCACAAACAGTCTTCAAATAAATGTAAATTAAACCAAATACTAGGCAGATTTAAACCAAGACTATAGTTAACTTCTCTTTTTCTCTCTTCTCTCTCTCTTCTCCCTTTCTTTCTTTCTCTCTCCCCACCCAGGGGGAGTGATGGAGGTGGCATCCAGGGGTCTTTAACACTGAGCTACATCACCAGCCTCTTTTTTAAATTTTAAGTTTTTAAGTTAGGCACTTGTGAAATTGCCCAGTCTGGCCTTGAACATGCAATCCTCTTTCCTCAGCCTCCAGAGTTGTTGGCATTACAAGCATGTGGTACTGTGCCCAGGTCCCAGTTCATAGTTAACTTCTCTTGCTCTATTTACTCCTCTCTGACCCAGCACCCCTTGGTTGGAACACAGTAAGCTTGGAGCTGGGACCAGTCCTGCCATTCCTCCCTCATTTCACCCTGGATAACCTCACTTCCCAGGCTGCTTTCAGGGTGGATCAGAAGGCAGCTGGTATTTGCTGAAAGGGGTGGAAGGTTCCTCTAACTCCTACCTGTCCAAGAAGAAGGGACATGTTTGCATCCCAAATAATCATAGCCAAAGAGAGTGTGATGGAACAGACCTGCTCACTCCATGGCATTGGTGAAGGGGTGGACAGCAAGCCAGGGACAAGTATACACTCCCCCAGTGACTTATTTTCTCCAACTAGGCCCCACAACCTTTCAATAATCCATTTAATTATGAACCCATCAATGGATCAATCAATTGATAAGATCAGTTTTCTCATGATCCAAGCACTTCCCCAAAGCCCAACTTTTAAACACTGCTGCACTGAGGACCAAGCCTTCAACAGATGAGCCTTTGAGGGACATTTCAGATCCAAACCATAACAACATTATTGAGTAGTTTCAGTGTAGGTATCAATTTAGCAAGAGAGCATGCAATGGGAGCTTGGGAATCAGGAATCCCTAGGAGCCCCACAATCATATCCTGCAGCTCACCACATACCAGGCTAATACTAAAAGTGTTGCATATACTAACTCACTCATTCAATCCTCATTGGAACCCCAGTGTAGCCATTATTATCCATTTTACAGGTAAGAAATACAAACTAACTTGTAACTTGCCTAAGGACAACAGTTATAAAGTACTGATTATCTATCTGTAAAATGAGAGTGCAAATGCCTGCCCTGTACCCATATACTGCAAGTCATACTCATATAAGGCAGCGAACTCCTACGTATTGGCAATGAATTAGATTTCTTATTCAAATTCATTACAATACTCTGAATTCTGTATATAAATTTTCCGTGTTCCTCCCCCCCCCCCCATTCCACATCTTTTTGGACATAGGAAAGTTCTTTCCTGTGAGGACCTATGTGTGCAGGCACAGAAAATTCCTAGAAAGATGGGCCTGGTGTCGCTAGCCTATAAACCCCAGCGGCTAGGGAGGCTGGGGCAGGAGAATTGCAAGTTCAAAGCCAGCCTCAGCAACTTAGCAACTTAGCAAGGCCCTAAGGAAAAACTCTGTTTCTAAATAAAAATATTTTTTTAAAGGGGGCTTGGGGTGTGGCTCAGCGCCCTTGGGTTCAACCCCAGTACCAAAAAATAAATAAATAAATAATAATAATAGTGAGCTCAAGGTCTTTCCCCCAACAGCACAGGAGTGGGCACTTTTAGTTTTTATTATTATTATTTTTATTTTTGGCAGAGGGGATTGCACCCAGGGGCGCTCTACCGCCGAGCCACATCCCCAGATCTATTTATTTATTTTTATTTTGAGACAGATTTTTGCTAAATTGCCCAGGTTGACCTGGAACCTGCAATCATCCTGCTTCTGCTTCCCGAGCCTCTGGGATTATAGACGTGCGCAACCGTGCCGGCGGCTGGGCGCTTTCAAATGCGATGGGAGGGAGAGAGCAGAATCCTTAGCGCTGTGCCCACCTTGCTTCCCCCGGAGTAGGGTGCAGCGACGGATTTAGAAGACCCCGCCCGTGCCGCGAGGGTTGGAGGTTGGGGGCGGGGGGCCCCGCCCCGCCCTGTCCCGCCCCGCGAAGTTTAAGAGCTCTCGCCAGCAGCTGAGGCTCTAGTTCCAGGGCAAGTCTTGCTCGTCCCCTCGTGTAGGGTCTTCTTACTCGCCTTTCGCGCTCCCACACAGCCCCAGAGGCCCCTGCTACCCTTCCGCTCCCATCCCGATTAGGGTCAAGCCCTGCCCAGCCCGGGGCAGCTAGGCCGCCCGCTGCCGACTGGCCTGGGCACTCAGGTCCAGCCCCTGCGTGACAGCAGCTCTCCGGTTCCCGCGTCACCCGCGCTCTCTGGCTGCATGGCGGGCCCAGGCACGCCCCAGTCCACCGGTCGCCTAGAGTCCTCTTTCTCTGTAGAAGCCATCCTGGCTAAGCCCGACGCCCGCGCGCCGGTGACCTCCCCTCCGCCAGTCTCTTCCTGCGCGGCCCTGGGCCTCTGGACCGCTCCCTCTCAGTCTCCTGCCCCAGTTCTGCCCTGGGCGTGCCCAGCAACTTGGCTGCCCGCCTACCTGAGAGTGGGTGTCTACCCGCTGTGCCCACAGCCGGCTGTGCCTAGGCTGCGCATGGCTCACTTCTGCGGCTTCCAGGGCCTCGGCGTCACAGGTACGGCGGGACAGAGCGCCCGTGCGGGGTAATTGGTCAGGGGATGGAGAGTGGAGGCCTCACACTGGAATAGACAAGTACCTGAGTTTGAGACGCGAGGTTTCCCCGCGGGTCGCTGAGGTGGGAGCGGGAGGTGCTGGTGTTCGACAGACTGGGTCGGTAACCCAGTGCTGGGGATGCAAGGAGACCCAACCCTGCTCCCAGTCTCCTCTTTCCGGACTCTGCCCCACACCCGCTTTGGCACAGACACTTCCCTAAAGCTGCATGGTCCCAAATCCACAGCTCTGGTCTTTGAGAAGGGGATGCATGCGTGATGCGTGATGCGTGATGCGGGACCTGTTAGCTGGCAAAGGCCGAGATTCTACCCCTGTCCCTTGCTGCTCACATCTATAGGAACTTGGACTCCACGCTTAACCTCTCTGAGCCTGCCTGCTTACAGCGGTCTTAAAATAGTACCTGAGCAGATCTGCTGCACAGGCACATAATGCCAGTGGGAATTTAACTGTTGAGGTAACACTTCTCCTGTAGCATTAACCTTTTGCCGCTTGGGACACCTGCTTCATGCTTCCCCATGTCCCCATGAAGAAAACAGGAGCAAAGTAGTCACGCCTCATTAACCCATAACAAGATCATCATAACACAGTCTTACCTGGTTCCTACTCCTGGGACCCCCTCGCCTTGCATGTCCTCAACCCCTTTCATCAGCGCATTAACACCTGGACTCCCAAGCCGATCCAGATTCACACTCTCTGAGAGCTTGTCCATCCCTCCAAGTCCCTTTCACTAGCTCTCCACACACCTGAGGGATGAATTGCAGTTTGCTAATTTATGTTCCAATTGTCTAATTTTCAAGTTGGTTTTCCCATGGATATTATATTCACACATCCAAACTTCAAAATGTATATCAAGATCTATGGAGAAAGTTTCCTCTTTCCCTTCTTGTCCCCTAACCACTTAATTCTGGGTGTAGTTGTGCATATTAAAATATCTTAGTGCATACAACTATTCTTTCCCCCTTTTCCCTATGCATACCATACACACTGCTCTGCACTTATTCTTTTAACTTGATCATATATCTTGGAGAGGCATTTCCTGTCCAATAAAGAGCTTCTTTTACAACCACAGAGTAGTTCACTGTAAGAATGTAAGATAACTGATCTAGCCCAATTGATTTTTCATTTGCTATTATACATAGTGCTGTGATGGATAATCTGCACATAAGATATTCAAGAATAGCTGGAATCATTGGCTTAAAGGGTAGATGCTTTTTGTAGTTTTGTCAGATTGTCCTCCACAGATCTTGTATCCCCTTTTCACTCCCACCAGCTAAGTATAAGAGTGCCCCTTTTCTCCACAACCTCACCAATGCAGGGTGTTATTCAACTTTTGAAATAGAGCCAATGCAATAGAAGGAAAAAAAATGATTCAGTGTGCATTTCTCAAATATAAGTGGGATTGAGCATTTTTTCTCAGTTTGTTTATTGTTGCAACATTTTGTTTTTAACACCAAACACTGCACCAAAATATGAGCCATTCATCTTAAGACAACTTTACCATAACTAAGAGTATTGTACTGATGTTTAGAATTAATTTGATTTTTTACTGGGTATTGAACCCAAAGGCACTTAACCACTTATTGCTAATTACTTATTGTAATAATCAAATACTTCATCATCGGTTAAACATAATTATCAAATTAAAAGAGCAAAGTTTTTGCTCCCCTTTTTACCCTCAAATCAAACCAAAAAAGTCATTTTTTTCACCTGGAAATAACACTTATTTTAACCAGTTTTAAACAAAACCAAGCATGCTCTAAAACATGGGAAAACAAGGTTTCCCAGAGTGAATATGATACTTGAAAAGATAAAACTCCCTGGATGAATTTGTTCCAACCAATCACTTAGTTGTACTCCTCAGTTGGTCTCCCCATGACTTTTAGCAGCTTTTGTTTTAGGACATCAAACTACTGGGTTGCTTTTAGATTGAGCTCTTTTTTTTTTTTTTTTAAATGTCTAATAGCCATCTTTATTTCCTTTTCTGTGTACTTAGCCCGTTTTTCTAACTGGACATTTATAACAATCTATTTGGAGCTGCCCTGGCTCCCGGTAGTGAGGATTGAACCCAGGGGTGCTCTATGACCAAGTAACATCTTCAGACCTTTATTATTATTATTTTATTTATTTTGGGTCTAAGTTTCTGAGGCTGGCCTCAATCTTCCTATTGTCCCGCCTCAGCCTCCAAAGTTGCTGGGATTACAGATGTGCACCACCATGCCCAGCTAGTTCCTTTTATATTAGGAAAATTAGCCCTTTGTAATAAGATGTAAATATTCTCTCAGATTATTGTCTTTTCACTTTGATTATGGTTTTTGTTTTTGTCACATAAAAAATTTTCATTTTTATGTGTTTGAATGTATTAATTTTTTCACTTTTTTTTTTTTTTTGCAATACTGATTTTGTTTTGCTTTGTTTTTTACTGGGGATTTAACCCAAAGGCACTTAACCACTGAGCCATATTCCCAGACCTTTTTATTTTTTGGGACAGAGTCTCACTAATTTGCTTAGGACCTTGCTAAATCGCTGAGACTAGCTTCCTGAGTCACTGGGATCATAGCTGTGTGCCACCATGTCTGACTGCAATATTGGAGATTAAATCCAGGGGTGCTCTGCCATCAGTCCTTTTTTATTTTATTTTGAGACAGAATCTCAGTAAGGTGCCCAGGATGGCCTTGAATTTGTGGTCTTCCTGCTTCAGCTAGAGGCAGGAAATAGCTGGGATTGCAGGCATGTGCCACCATGCCCCACTATCACTTTACCCCTGAGCTATATTCCCAGCCCTTTAAAAAAAAAAAAAAATATATATATATATATATATATATATATATATATATATATATATATATTTAATTAATTTGAGACAGGGTCTTGCTAACTTTCCCAGGCTGACTCCTAGCTTGGGATCCTCCTGTTTCAGCCTTCTAAGTCACTATACCTGGCAGGGGTATACTTTTTTACATTTAAATATTTGTTTCATTTGGAAATTTTCTTGGTGCAAGCTATGAGATATGGTACTGGCTTATTTCTTCCCATATCTGGAAATAATCCACCCCTTCCCCCACTGCATTGTCTATTGTGTTGTTATAGGTTTTTAAAATCATCATTGACTTTCCTTTTGCTCTGTACCTGACATAGCACTAAGCACCTTGTGACATCTGTAAGTATGGATTATTATCACCATTTTATATACGAGGAAATCAAGCCCACAGAGGTATATTGACTTGCCTGAGGCCCTATAGCTGGTAACTAATGGCAGAGCTAAGATTCCAAGTAAAACTCTTAAGGATCACATGCAGCCTAATTTCCTCTTGAAGGGTTCTACTACTTCAGATTTTGAAACAAGGCAGGAGAGACTAGATACACCAGGCTGCATACCTGTTGGGCTTTGCCTGGTCTCACCTCATGCAGGCACATGGTAAATTGGGTAAGCCCAGTGGTTGGAATCCTGGGCAGCTGAGATACCAGCCCCAATCCCTACACTGGAGCAGTCTGTCTGTTAGCCGTGAGGCCTCTCCAAGACTAGTGGAAGCTGAGTGGCCTTAGCACTACATTTGGCATTTCTCTGCCCAGAATATTCTCCTCTGGGATAAGTCAACAGCTCACTCCTTCATCCTCTCACACAGAGTCAGGTACTGCTCCCTGGTAGATGTACCTCCACTGGACCACAAGTTGGTGAGCTGAATTAAACTTTTGTGTCCCTTAGAAAAGGGCATCACTTCCTCCAGGTAGACATAGCCCCTTGTTAGGGGCAAGAGTTGGCCTGCAGAGAGTGGGCAGATTTTCACACCCACTTACCCTCTCAGCTGGGTACCTATGTGCAAAAGCTATACATAGTGGACCTGTTCAAATGTTAAAGATGTAAACTACCCTCTCCCATGCATATACACCCTGTCCCTGCTTCTCCACTTACCCACTCCTTAGCACTTACTGCTATCTGACATATTAAATGTTTTACTTATTTACTGCTTACCCACTTCTAAGATGTGAGTTCCATGACTACAGCATTTCCTGTGTTTAACATATAGCAGCTATTCAAAAGGTATTTGTTGAATGAATGAAAAGGGTGATATTTTGGATATTTCTGCCCATCCCTTGGAGTTTTCCAAGCAGTCAAGGAAAGAAAGCAAGATGAGGAGGAAGGAGTTTGGCAACTCCTATTAGGGGCCAGAAGTTAAGCCACTTGGCTGAGAGGAAGAAGAAAAAGGAGTCACATTTCACTGTTCTTTCTTTTTTATCTGTTTTGGGTTGTTTCCACATAATTTCTTCCCACTCCGTCTTCTTGCCCTGTTACCTGGCCAAGGGGGAGGCAGGAAGTGAACCACATGTTTGTTCTCTCCCTTCCAAGATGGGTTGGCAGGTAGCTGCTGGCTGACTCTCCTCTGCTGATGGTTGCTCTTTAGGCTTGGAACTGGCTCACTGCCCAGGCCTCTGGGGCTCCCCGCACTGGACCCCTAGCGAGGACCTTCAGGACACTGAGAGACATCAAAAGAGGGTTCGAACTATGTTTAACTTGGAGCAGCTGGAAGAGTTGGAGAAAGTGTTTGCAAAACAGCACAATCTGGTGGGGAAGAAGAGAGCCCAGCTGGCAGCCCGGCTCCACCTTACAGAGAATCAGGTGGGAGCAGGGAGTCCTATGGGGCCTGGGTTGCATCTGGGGTCAGATACCAACTCTGGAAGACCCTAAGTCGGGAGTGGGAGGAAGACATGGACCATCTTTGGGCCAAGCTGTTGGGAGACAGGCCCTAGTTTTTTACACACTCCCTATGTAATGAGAAAAATAGTTGTGGGAATAACATACAAAGTTAATCTAAAACTTTGATAAAGTGTTCTATGCTAAAGTACTATCAGAAAAATTAAGTAGGCATCTTCTTTTTTTAATATTTATTTTTTAGCTTTAGGTGGATACAATATCTTTATTTTTATTTTTATGTGATGCTGAGGATTGAACCCAGTGCCTCACTCATGCCAGGTGAGCGTGCTACTACTTGAGCCATATCCCCAGCCCCTAGTAGGCATTTTCAAGAGACTAAATATTAAAAAAATAATAAAAAAGATTACCTTGACTCCCATATTTCCCCCCAGCTATTGTGTCATTTCTCTGCTCCTTTCACAAGCAAACTTCTCATGAACTTGCTACATTCACTGTCTCCATGTCCTCACTTCCCATTTGCTCTGACTCATTCCAGTATGAATACTTTCCTTCCCATTCCATTAAAACTTCTCAGCAAGTTCTCAATGACCTTCATGTTGCCAAAGCCACCACTCAGCAGCTCTCAGTACAGTGGCCACTCCTTCCTTTACTGAAACACATTCATATTCTCTCTCTCTCTCACCAGGGTTTGAATTCAGGGTTGCTTAACCACTGAGCCACATCCCCAGCCCTATTTTATATTTAGAGACAGGGTCTCACTGACTTGCTTAGGGCCTAAGTTGCTGAGGCTGGCTTTGAACTCTCAATCCTCCTGCCTCAGCCTCCAGAGCTACTGGGATTATAGGCGTGCATCATGGTATCCAGCTAACACATTCTTCTCTTAAGAGACACCACACACTTGATTCTTCTTCCTGCTCTCTGGCCATTTCTATCTCCTTTTCAGGCTGCTCTTCCCTTTGGGACCTCAAAAATCTCTCTCAGCTGTGGGGAAAAAGAGAGCCCCGCTGGTAGCTGGGCTCTATTCTCATCTATTCCCATAGGTTTTTTTTTTTTGTTGTTGTTGTTGTTTGTTTGGGTATCAGGGATTGAACTCAGGGCCACTCAACCGCTGAGCCACATCCCCAGCCCTATTTTGTATTTTCTTTCGAGACAGTGCCTTGCCGAGTTGCTCAGTACCTTGCTTTTTGCTGAGGCTAGCCTTGTACTCGCAATCTTCCTGTCTTGGCCTCCTCAGCTGCTGGTATTATAGGTGATAATATAATATTTGCCATGCCCGGCAATTATTCCCAGTTTTAAATACTATTTATAAGCAAATGACTCTCAAAATTTCTATCCTCTGCCCAGTCTTCTCTTCTGACTAGTATTACACCTTGTTAACATTCCCACTTAGGTGTTTTTTTTTTAAATTGCTTTTATTTTTTAGATACATGACAGTGGAGTGCATCACAATTCTTATTACACATATAGAACACAATTTTTCATATCTCTGTTTGTATATAAAGTATGTTCACACCAATTCATGTCTTCATACATGTACTTTGGATAATGATGTCCATCACATTCCACCATCATTGCTAACCCCCTGCCCCGTCCCTTTCCCTCCCACCCCTCCACTTAGGTGTTTTAAGGGTAGGCAATTCAAACTTCACAAGATTGAACCTCAATTTCTGATTCCCCCTTCAAATCTATTCCATTTCCCATTCATCCAGGTCTCACCATTCATCCAGTTGTTCAAAACACTAATTCATTCTAGATTCCTCCTTCTCCATTTCCAACCATCAGCAAACCTTGTCACCTCTACCTCCAAAATGCAGATGGAATTGCTTCATTGTCCCTAGTTTATATCCCGGTTCTCATCAGATCGAAGCAATAGCTTCCAAACTGTCTCCCTGCTTCTGCCTCCATCTGTTCTTCACACAGCAGCTCAACCATGTGCAATTCACTCAAGACTGTAAACAGAACTATGTTATGTCCCAATTAAAAGCCTCAAAAGTGACACTCCTTCCCCATGGCCCACCTAGGTCCTGGTTTTTATGGCCCCCGCCAACTTCTCCCACTTCCTCTCCCTTTTCTTTCCCCTCTTATTAACAGCCACATTCTCCTTCTTTCTGGTTCTCAAACACTCAAGTTTGGTGCCAACTCAGATCCTTCCTACAGTCTGGCCTATTCCTCTCTATCCCCACCAGGCTGACCTCTCATTCTCTAACCCTTAGTGTTGGGTCCTCAGGAAAACTTCCCCAACCCAAACCCCTGTTTCTACCCTCATTTGCATTTATATATTTTGGTTTGTTACATTTATTACTGTGCGCTCCAAAAGGGCAGGGACCATGCCTCTATTGCTCACCACTATATCACCACTACCTAGGATGGTGTCTAGGAGCTGGTTTAGGTGGATGAATTGTAAGTGGGATTATAGTAAAGGGCATTTTGGAGGAGATGCTTCCCTTAGCAGGAGGAACAAATTTTGGCCAGACACCAAGGGTTGGGTACTCTGGGACTGGGGGAGGAAAGGGACCTGCTGGTCACATTCTGATGTCAGCTCATTGATCCCAATGATAGGTGAGGATCTGGTTCCAGAACCGCAGGGTCAAGTATCAGAAGCAGCAAAAGCTGAAACTGCCAGCCATGTCTGCTATGGCCACCTCCCTGGACGAGCCCTCCAGCAGTTCTGACAGCAGCATCCAGAGTGAAGATGTGGAGTCAGGAGTGGACAGCTGAGGACAGACACTCTACCTGTGCTATTTGGTCTAGTTCTAGGGGAAATCAATGGACCTTCCTGCCCACATCTCAATGAAGAGCCTCCTCAGGGCCAGGGAGCAACAGAGGAATTTGAACTGTCATGCAGGAGTCCCCTTTTCTATATCAACCCCTGAGAGCCATAATAATGTAGTGGTCAGAGGCACACACTTTGGCCATAAGCTATAAACTTGGCCAATTACTAAACTCCTGAGCCTTTATTCTTGATCTGTATAAGTGATTATAAAGGGGTGAGGTGATGTCTGTAAAGCACTTACAATGTGCCAGGACCAGTGGAAAGTGTGTGGTAATTGTTAAGGCTTATAGGCTCTCCCAGTGGGGATAGGGTGTAAGTGGCAGGGGAGGGGGAGAGTGATATCTGCAGCAGCCCAGGCTGCCCAGGGATTAATCAGTTTTTTTCTGGCCTGACTTTAGAAAGGGGACCTCACTGAATCAGTTCTGGATTTCTCCACCAGAGATGGTAGAATTAAGAGCAAGGAGGATCAAAAGGTAGACTACTTGGCTTATTTCTCAGTTTCCCAAAGTTTTCCTGTTTTGTCTGAACAATTACCATCTCTCGGCTGCCTCTCTTGGAGCAACATGCTACCCTCACTGCCAGCTCCCTGCTTCATCCATCCCCCCACCATCTTTATGTGGAATACAGAAATTTGACTCCACTTTATCATAAACTTGCCTGTTTTCATAGGATAGTTTGTGTTTCCCCTTCATGCTGCTGACTCATGGCTCCCTTTCCTTCCCAGGAATCTGCTCTGTTTTCCTCTAGGAAGCTAGCTGAGAGCTTATTCCCTTGAAGACAGCCACCAGCATCTTCAGAGCTGATTTCTGTAGCACAGATCATTAGTTCTAGAGCCAGTCCTGGGATTGAGGGAGAGTGTGGAAGGAGGCCGGCTCTGCCACCTGGTGGTGAGAAGCCAGGCTCTAGCTGCTCTCAGTTTTCTGAATGAAGGGAAGAAAGGAAGGGAGCTGGGGCGGCCTTGGAAAACAATCTTTACCTAAAGCAGTGGACTCCTGGACACAAAGTGGCAGACTTGAGAGGAGCCTGGATCTAGCTTCAAGAATCCTTCTCTATCCCTGTCTTCAGGAAAATCCTTATGCTGAACCCAAAGTCAATTCTATTAATCAATGGCTCATTGACCCCAATTATAGGCAAGGATATGGTTCCATGGTTTAAAATACCATTAATTTGGGTTTTGGTCCAAGGAGTCCAGCTGCAGTTTCCTCTTTCATGAACAAATGGCTCACTTTAAAAATTAAAACAAACAAACAATAGAGCATTTACCTATTCAACATTCACGGGGCTCTACACAATTCCCAAATGTCACCATAAGGCCAAAGCAGGTGTAGACACAGGTCCCTTTTTAAGGAGTTCAATCAATTGTAGGACCAGGAAACAAAATAAGGCACGGTGGTCACCAGGTCTAGTTGTAGGGACAGGTGTTATAGGTCAGAGGTTGGCGGTTTCTGGGTCCTGAACGAGACAACGTGCCCCTCTTGCGGACTCAGAACAACGTATGCGCACATTCACTTTTGCATCCAATTTAAGGGGCCCCTAGGTCCACTGTAGACTGCTCTACCAACCCAGCCTGGCATGGTTCTTACACCCCTGGAGAAGGCGAGAGGCGCTCGTCCAGCTTGGTTTTTCAGAACTAGTCTTTCCCTTCAGGATGAGAATAGGAATGTCGGACTTCTGCGGCCCCCGCCCGGCCCCCTTGTGTCCAAGCCTGGTCCAAAGAGCGATTTTCACAAAACAAGTCACTGTGTGGACACATAAACTGTGTGGACACATAAACATGAACCTGGACTTAGGTACATCAAAACTACGGAAGCACACAGGACGCTGATGCCGGCTATGAAGACACAGGCACAGAACTGTGCAGATGGAAAAGCACAAAAGCAGACCCTTCTACACCCACTCAAACAACCCGAGGACCAAAATTCTGACTAGCCGAATCTCGTCGCCTCTCAGGCACTCACGCCCCGGGAGGGGCTGAAGGGGGCGGGGCCTCACGGGTCGAGGCGGGGTCAAGGGTCAGAATGCGGAGGCGCGCCCAAGATGGCGGCCTCCATGTGCGACGTGTTCTCCTTCTGCGTGGGCGTGGCGGGCCAGGCCCGGAGCGCCGTGGAAGTCCGTTTTGTGAGCAGCGCCAAGGTGAGGTCGGAGAGGGTCCCGCCTGGAGCCCCAACCCCGTCCGGTCTTGGAGATAGCCTCGGGCACCCATGCTCAGAGCCTAGAGGCTCTTAATGTAGCATGGACACTGCAGCCCGGCCTCAGCTTGCGGCCCGGAGCTCCCTGTCTGTCCCCGTACCCAAGCTCGTGGAGCGTTTACATGATGGACCCCGGACTCTGGAGTCTCGGTGCGCGCCCTCCGCCTAGCGGAACCTGGTCCTCTACCCGGCGGCCCTGCTGAGGCTGCTCCGGGCAGGCCCACGGGGCAGTGGGGGGAAGGGGTGTGGGCTCTGGGACTCCTAGCTTAGGCAGGGAGCATTGCTGCTGGCCCCAGGTGCGGTTGGCAGGGACGCGATGGGTAGAGGCAACTGAGAAATATAAAAACCTGGGTCCTCTGGACCTTTCTGAGTGAAATATGGGTGGGAGAATAAGGAGAGAGGTCAGGACTCTTTACAGAGGGTTTTTGAGTGCTGGGAAACTTGGACCAAACCCAAAGGCCTTGGGATTATTTGATGAATTTAAACACGAATGACATGATGTGGTCGTTTTGGATGTCATGTTTTAGAAGTTCGTTGTAGAAGAAAGAAAATAGAAGATGCATATAAGGAAGTAAAGACAATAATTATTCATAATCCAATACTTGTGCAAATATGTATATATTAAAACCACATTTTTAGAAACTGCTTTTATGATGCAGCAGTGACTCTTTTAACATCAATAAACCTATTTCTACATATTAATTTTTAAGAGTGGAGCCTGTTCCACGGTAAGGCCAAGTTCACTCAAACAAACCCTGGTTTATGGGCACTTTATGTTGTATCTTATTCACCTTTGGGATCAAAGGTCTTGGAGTTAATTTCTGTGCAGACATCCTTTTATTCTCTCCAACACTATTTTCTTTCTCAGTTATCTTTGCCAGTTGATATGTACAAAATGGTATTGCTTTGTTCTCATTTACATTTCTTTGGGTAATACTGAGGTTGAATAATTAATAACATGTAGTGGCTGAATGTATCCTTGGCCCTTGCCCAAGATATTAGCCCTCTAGTCATCTGTCTCCTGCTGTCAGCGTCTTCATGTTGATCCAGTTTACCAGCCCAAGCTTCCCTTGACCTCATTCTGAAGCATCTGGAGCATTCTTTTTGGGAAATCAGCTCCCCTGCATCCTTGGTCTCCTTCGTTGCTCACTTCTTCTACTCCACCTGGAGCCTCTAGTGCTACTGGGTGGCCCACAGTTTAATGGCGTCTTAGTGTCTCATTATATCACTCCTAGTTTACAGCAATATTCACTAGTGTGTGTGTGTGTATGTGTGTATATATGTACTGGGGATTGAACCTAGCAGTGCTTTACCACTGAGCTACATCACCAGCCCTTCTTATTTTTTATGTTGAGACAAGATGTCCCTAAGTTGCTGAGTCTGGCCTTGAACTCAGAATCCTCTTGTCTCAACCTTTCAAGTTGCTGGGATTACAGGCATGTGCCACCATGCCTAGCTCACTATTATCTTCATTAGCCCTTCCCACTGTTGCTCATCCCCCTCGTTTCTTCACTTCTTTCTTATTTAATCTCTTCAGCCACTTTTCTTGCCTTTTATCAAGACCCCTTGCTGGTTACCCTCTCTAGGCCTTTACCTAATCTGCTGCTGGATAAAATCACATATCTACATACCTACTTGGGTTTGATAACAAGATGAATTGTCCTGGGTTTTTGCATCTGTGATCATTAGTAGGATTGGTTTATGATTTTGTTCTTCGTGCCATCTTCCTCTGGTTACCACATGAGGGTTTTGCTTGGTTTAGGATAAGATGAGATTCCTTGTTCTTTGAAAGTTTCAGAGAACTGTTTAATGAAACCATGTATGTAGATGAGGGGCCTGTTTGTGGGGGTAATTTTCTATTATTTTATTGCTTCTATAAATATTGGCAGGATGATTGTCAAGAATGTACAAACTGTTATTCCAGGGACATGACCAGTTGGGACAGAAGCCTTATCAGGTCTAGGTGATGCCAACTGGAATGCCATGCTGGTGTACACTAGATCTCAGCACTGTTTGTTTATCCAGGCTTCCTTTTTTTTTTTTTTAATTCAGTTTTGGTCATTTGTATTTTTGTGGAAAATCATTTAATCAGGATTTTAAAATTTACTCTATGGTCTTAAGAATTTTGCATAGTCTTTTCTTAAAACTTCTTTTTCAAATTACAAATCTGTTTGTATTATTTCTCCTCTTCAGGTTCACTGTTCTTCATACTCCTTCATATTATGAAGTAGAACTGTTTTTCTTGAGACACTTTCATCTGTTTTGGGAATGAGTAGCATTATAAAGGAACAACTTTGATTCTTTTTCCTTTGTTTTGATTTCTAAATATCTTCTGCATTTGATCCTCCAGACAAAAGGAAAGGGAGATCTGTATTTATCCAATATTGAGATTTGAAATTGTCAGAGATAATGTTGTTCTTGATCATCATCATCATCATTATGATTATCAGGCAGTGCTGGGGATCAGATCTACGGCCTTGTGCTTACTAGGCAAGTGCTTTGCCACTGAGCTGCATCCCCAGCCCCTGTTCATGTTGCTTTGTCCTGTAGATGAAGCTAAGTTTTCATTTTGCTAGATTGGGTGTCAGGCTATAAGGTATTGGGGTGGGGTTTCCAGGAAGACAGTCAAGCATGCATTCATGCTTTGTCCCTGGTTGTTTCACCTGTCCCAGTCTACCGTGAGAGCTCCCAATGGTGTTCCAAGGGTTGAGTCTTGTGGCTCATGGGTTGCCCAGGGCCTGTCCTGTTCTACACATTTTTGCTGCTCTGAGTTTGGCAGAATCTCTGTCTTACCAGAACACCAGTGCTAAAAGGACATGGGAAACTATTCAAGAGGACACAGTGACAGGATATCTTACTGCTGTGTCAAACACTTTTTTCCCTTTCCCTTTGTGGTGGCAGTTCAGTGTTGGCAGAGTACCACCCTCTTCTCTAAGTGAATAGCCAGAGTAAGGACCAGCATGACCACTAACTGTCTGGGTTCTGAAGCCACCTCCTGAGTCCTTGTACACATTTGGGAGATGGCAGTTCACAGGTTGCTTTCTTGTCTTCCATCATGAGTTATATAGTGTTGTATACCTAATGTATACAGTGTGACAGACCAGCACTTCTCAGACTTCAGCATCCTAGGAATCATCAGAACATCTTAAGACACAGATTCTGATTGAGTAGGTCGGGGATGGGGCCTAGGATTCTGCATTTCTAACAGTGTCCCAGGCAGTGCTCATGGTGACAATCAAGCACCTCACATTGAAAAATAAGAAGCAATAGCTCATCAGGGACATTCCCCTATGTTATATTATTGCGTCGTGGAAACCATCTGGTAGATATTATTACAGTACTTCTCATGTGGGAAACAGATGCAAAGATGTAAAGCAGTTGGCTCAAAAGTTCACATCAAATTAATACTAGAGCTGGTGCTAGGATTAGCTCATTCCTTTCAGTGCATTCCTTGAGCAGGTACCTGGCACTGTGCTAGATACCCTGGGTATCCAGCTGACTAAGGAAAAGAGCAGTTCTCTCTCAAACTGAGTTTCCTTCTCCTAGGATGTGGAGTTCTCTGTAATCCCAAGCAGCAGCACCTCTGCTGGGATCTGGAGGGATCTGGGAGACCAAAAAGCCTGCCTTGCCTTACTGGCTCCTGGTGTAGGAGGCTTCAACCTGCTAGAGCCTTGGCCTTGCTTTGGCAATTCTAAAAATTCTCCTCTCCTGAGTAGCCTAAGATGGCTGCTGTGGTGACTCCCTCCCAGGCAAGACCTTCTGCTCTAAATGGACTGAAAGAGGTGTAACTGAAAGTAGGTCCCGGCTGCCTTTCCAGAGGAGGCAGTTGTGGAGTCTATTGACCACTCTCCCTGAGGCTTCTGCCAAGAGGAGCATGTGAAGGTAGGGCCAGATGGCCTTCTGGGAGCCCTTGGAACTATGTCTCTTGTCTTTTCTAATGACCATCCTGTTTCTTCTCTGCGCTTTTAGGGAAAGGGACTGTTTGCTACACAGCTGATCCGGAAGGGAGAGACCATCTTCGTAGAAAGGCCCCTGGTGGCTGCACAGTTTCTCTGGAATGCACTTTATCGGTACCGAGGTGAGCACATCTCACCTATTCCTTATGGCTGTTGAACCTGGTCACTGTTATACATGGAAGAGCTCTGCATACATTCATACTGGCTGATGTCTCTGGGATTGTGGATGTTGGGAGAAAATGCTGTCTTCCTCTGGAGAACTGTACCTGACCAGAACCACACCTCTGTCCACTCTCAGGAGTTTGGGGCTGTGTACGGGCAGTAGCAGGCTCCTCAGCCCTGGGAGAGGGCTGTCACTCAGGCAGAAATCAGTCTTGACCCATAGTATAAGGGTCTATATGTTATGCTGAAGGGCTCTATGCCAAAGTGGACCCCCCACCAAGATGCAGCTGTATGACCCTTGTTCAACAGTCTGAATTAGAGGTCAGAGCAAGTAGGATGCCTTAGCTTTGCTGGCCACACACTTAACACTTTTCTTAAACTGAGAACAAGCATGAAAAGAGGGCCAGTTGGCTCCAGAGTGTAGGAAAAACCCAGCCTAGGGCTGGCAGGAGAAGCCCCACAGACTGAGTCTGATGGATAAGTAGGGAAAGTTGGAAGGAGGGGCTGGGGGTTCTTGAGCTGGAGGAAGGGATCATCCACCTTTGGATACATGAAATTCATTCATTTTATTAATTCCATTCATTATTCACTAATTCATTCCCCAAACTTTATGGAGTACCTACTGTATGCCAGGTGCTCTTCTAGCCAGAGAATATTGCTGTACAAAGGACAGATGTGGCACCCTCCTCTTGGGACACTTACATTCCTATGTCTGGCTTCACCCCAGCCTGTGACCACTGCCTACGGGCACTGGAGAAGGCAGAGGAGAATGCCCAGAGGCTGACTGGGAAGCCAGGCCAGGTTCTGCCTCATCCAGAGTTATGCACTGTGCGCAAGGATCTCCACCAGAACTGTCCCCACTGCCAGGTAAGCCATCCCGAGGAGTTCACCTGAAGGGGGGAGGGAGTGGGAGGCCTTAGTTGAAGTCCTCACTGGGGAGACAAAAGCCCAGATAGACCTGGTCATGGCCCTTGAGAACCACATGTAGGTTAAGACATTAGAACGGCTTGGTAATTATTTCAGTTTCATGCTCTTTGTCCCAATTTCATTGTCCAGAAAATGGACTTGATGGATGATTGCCTTTTTCTTGGGGGCCTCGCTCTTTCCATTCTGTGGTTTTACAAGCTTATGTTAGGTGCCCTCCTGCATGCCCTCAGAGCACCCTCTATATTTTTTCATCTTGTAATATCCTCTGAGCTCCTGCCCAGAGGCTGTTTGTGGAAGGAATGCAGTTGGAGGTGAGTACCCAAGGGGATGTCTGTGCCTCCATTCCTTACTCCACGGCCAGATCCTAGGGTTCTGACCTCCTCCCCACCTAATAGGTAATGTACTGCAGTGCGGAATGTCAGCTGGCAGCTGCGGAACAATACCACCGGGTCCTGTGCCCAGGTCCCTCCCAGGATGACCCCCTGCATCCTCTCAATAAGCTGCAGGAAGCATGGAGGTAGGCTTCTTCTTTCTTTCCTTTATCCCTCCCTTCTTACCTGCCTGCTTAGGTTCAATAGATGTTGACAGATTTCTTTAGTTACCATTCCCCAGAATCTTCCTCCACTTAGACAAAAGTCATAGCACCCAACTCCCTGCCTTGAGTCTTGCCTGCCAGTCCTGCCATTCTCAGCATTTACATGCTCCCCAAAAGAGCCCCATTAATCCCATAGGGATGCAAAGTCTGCCTAAGTCCTGCCAATGACTGTCTCTCTTTGGTAATTGATGGAATCAATAGGGAGATTCCTCTGTAGTGGTCAGATTGAGTTTTGCAGAACTCAGTTACTGGAGAATAAGCTTCTTTTCCTCTCCTCTTCTTAAAATTAATTTTGAGACAGGATCTTGCTGAGTTGCCTAGGCTGTCCTTGAACTTGTTATCCTGCCTCATTGTCCCAAGTAGCTGGAATTTTAGTATGTGCCACTGCACCTGACTTAAGGAGAAAATTTCTAGTCTGAACTTTTTTTTTTTTTTTTTGACTGAACCCAGGGGTGCTTAACCACAGAGCTACATCCCCAGCCCTATTTATTTATTTATTTATTTAATTGTCTGGGAGGTATTAGGGATCAAACTAAGGGATGCTCAACCACTGAGCCACATCCCCAGCCCTGTTTTATATTTCATTTAGAGACAAGGTCTCACTGATTTGCTTAGCATCTTGCTTTTGCTGAGGTTGGATTTGAACTCACTATTCTCTTGCCTCAGCCTCCCAAGCCGCTGGGATTATGGGTGTGCATCACCTTGCCTGGCTATTTATTTAATTTTAAATTTTGGCTTTGGAACTGGGGATTGAACCAGGGGTTTAACCATTGGGCCACATCTCTAGTCTTAGTTTTAAATTTTGAGACAGGGTCACACTAAGTTGCTTAGGGCCTCCCTCAATTGCTGAGGCTGGCCTCAGAATTGCAGTCCTCCTGCTTCAGTCTTCTGAGTTGCTGGGATTACAGGTGTGCACCGCCACGTCCAGCTCTAGCCTGAACATTTTTTTCTGTTTCCCCAGGAGTATTCACTACCCCCCTGAGACTGCAAGCATCATGCTAATGGCCCGGATGGTGGCCACAGTAAAGCAGGTGAGCTCCCTGACCCTTCCAGGGAAACTAACTTGCCCCATTCAACTCTGGGCCTCATCCTTCCTATAACCTCAATATCCTAGCTTGATAGTTACTCCTGACCTCTTAAAGGAGAGCTGCTTGCTGTAGAAAGCTAGCTGTATGAGTATATTAAACATACATTGGGCATAGGGAGCTGGAGCTTGTTTTGCCTATTGTCTTCGACCTATGAGGAGATTGTGTGGTAACAATTCATGCATTGATTTATAAAGCATCACTTTTTTAGGATTGTATCTCTTACATAAAGTGAGAGAAGCCACTCTAACTCCCTTCCGTGGATACCATCATTCTTCAGCATCATTCTCCTATTTTCCAAGTATTTTGCACTGGCAGGCCTGGTTCCTGCTGGGGAGATAGCTGGGTGTGGGCAGGGTGGGTATGAAGTTTCAAGCACAGGCAGGGACCCTAGAAGCTCATGCATGGTCATCATTCTCTGATGGCAAGTGTTTAAAAACATTGACTGTCCATTTCACATAGGCAGTAAGGAGGTGGGTGTCTGTGACCATTCTATTTATATTTATAAAATATAAACATATTGGGGCTAGGGTTGAAGCTCAGTAGTAGAGCACTTGCCTAGCACACATGATGCACTGGCTTCAATCCTCAGCTCCACATAAAAAAATAAAATTGTAAAAATATATTTTAAAAAAAATATATATATATATATATAAATGTATTTTATATTTATATAAAATATATAATTTCCAGGCAAGTTAAGCCCAGGCAGAATGATTTCCCACCACCACCCCATTTCTTTCTTTAGGGTAGGGGCCCCATCCTCCCCAACAGATCAAGGCCCTCAAGTATATTTATCCACTGCAGGCAAAGGACAAGGACCGTTGGATCAGGCTCTTCTCCCAGTTCTGTAACAAAACAGCCAACGAGGAAGAGGAAATTGTCCACAAACTCCTGGGGGACAAATTCAAGGTTAGTCTTCTTCCATGACTTGTCTTCACCCCTCACCCTTCCCAGATAGCCCAGGGAGGAACTGCAGCTACCTGTGGGGAACTCCAGATTTGGTCTTTCTCCAGGTACAGGAAGGGGTTAAAACTTGGGCCTGAAAATCTCATTCAGAGGACTTAAGTTCCTACTGCTCTTTATCTTTGTGACCTAATGTGGACCTAAAATTTGAGAAGTGGGCAACTAGGGTGGTGACAGAGGAAGGAGGGGTTGGATGTCCTGTCCTGAGAATGATCAATATGGGAAAGTGAAAATGAGACCCCTGTCAGAGGTTAGCAGGTGGCAAATCAGGTGTAATGGAGAATGTGGAGCTGGGGGTCCTCAAGGTCAGGGAGAACTGTGAAACTGCCAATGTGCTGAGTATCCATTCTCAATCAGAGCACAGATTCCTACTGAAGACAGCAGATTCCCACACAGAGTTGTGAGAGGGTAGAGGCAGCTATGTGGAAGGGATGTGCCTGGGGTGGGCCCTCCTATATTGAATTCAGAGGAAGGAAGAGGAGGACCAAGCTGGCCTGAAGGTCAGGGTGGGGGAGCAAAGGTAGATATTCTAAGCCAGGCTGCTTCTGCCTTGCTGGTGCAAGTACCAGAAAACAGTAAGTTTGAGTTCACCACCCTGGGTTGGAGCAGGCCAGCGGACTGCTCTTTGAAGATGAAAGCAGCCCCTTTTTCCTTCCCTCACCTGATCATCTAGGCCCTACTTGGGTGCTAAGGGGAAATCCCCAGAAATGCAAGTCTTTCCTTGCCTCCCCTAAACCAGGGCCAACTGGAATTTCTGCGGAAACTCTTCACAGAAGCCCTTTATGAGGAAGCACTTAGCCAGGTAAGTGTGGGGAGGATGGGACCAATGGCTTCCTGGTTGTTGCAGTTCTCCAAGAGCAACTGAATCAGCTTCTCCTAGAACAGCTGAGCCAAAGCCTACTTACTGGGTCTCCTGGAACCAGGATGGGACTGACTCTCAGAGTCTTTGTGTGTGTGTGTGTGTGTGGTGCTGGGGATTGAACCCAGGGCCTTGTGCATGTGAGGCAAGTACTCTACCAACTGAGCTATATCCCCAGCCCTCAGAAGTCTTATTGAACAGAGTTCTATCAGGAAGAAAAACAAGTGGCTATAACCTGAGTGCTCATCTCCTCTCTCTCCCACAGTGGTTCACTCCAGATGGATTTCGGTCTCTCTTTGCTCTTGTTGGGACAAATGGCCAAGGAATTGGGACCAGGTTAGAAGAGATTGTCCTAGAGCTATTACATGATCTCTTGGGGCTCGGGTGGAAGACTGAGCGAGGAAAGTAGCCATAGCTTCTTTCAACATTGGGGTGGGGCAGGTTGTGACTCTGGCTAGAGCACTGAACTGGATGTGGTGGGGGGGGAGGGGGGAGAAATGAAGCAGTGGAGTCTGTCCTGGGGGCCTTGATATGTTGGGGAAGACGGGGCCCCTACCCTAGAGAAAGAAATGGGATGGGAGATCCTTCTGCCTGGGCTTAACTCTCCTGGAGGTGGAGAGCCCTGTGACCTGGGCCTTCTCTCCAACCACGGGCTGCCTGGCACCCTCAGCTCCCTGAGCCAGTGGGTCCATGCCTGTGATGCTCTGGAGCTGAAGCCTCAGGACCGCGAGCAGCTGGACGCCTTCATTGACCAGCTGTACAAGGACATCGAGGCAGGTTGGTGAGATGGGGCCATGACCTCACCCAACCTTGGAGACCCCTCAGTCAGATGATAGATATAGTCGTTTCCCAGGGACCTCTGAGCTAATGGCAAGGGGTGGTTGATGGGATGCTTCAGAACTGTCCACAGGACATGCAGGTGAGAAATGGCCCTGAGATCCATCCAGAGGCTCTGCTGGGAGGAGGGGGAGTGCCGGACAAATAGGGTGATGTTGCAGACAGAAGAGCAAGGCTTGAGCCTCAGAGAAGCAAGTTTAGGTAGGGCCTGGGTGCATTAGTGTGGTAGGTGGCAGGTCACTGGAGCTGGTGCCTGTCCTGTAAGCCTAGTTTTCTTCTCCCTCCTGTAAAATGGGTAGAACACTATCTGTATATTACTATCTTACAGCAACTGGCGAGTTCCTTAACTGTGAAGGATCTGGCCTCTTTGTGCTTCAGAGCTGCTGTGAGTCATGACATTGGAAGGGATGGGCCACCCATTTCTTTCTTTCTTCCTTCTTCCTTCCTTTTATTTTTTGTACTAGGGATTTAAATCCAGGGGTTCTCTACCACTGAGCTATATTCCTGGCCCTTTTTATTTTGAGACAGGGTGTCACTGAGTTGCTGAGGGTCTTGCTAAGTTGATGAGGCTGGCCTCGAACTTGCGATCCTCCTGCCTCAGCCTCCCAAGTGGCTGGGATTACAGGTGTGCGCCACTGTGCCCCACAAGCCCACCCATTTCTGCCAGGTGGTCTCACCACCACATTTTATCTTTCTCAATTGGTCCTTTTCTAGGCTGGTGGGGTTGAGTTTGGGAGTGGGGTTAAGGCTGAGCTTTGGGATTCCCTTGGGCCTTTTTACTCCATTATATTTTTTCAGTCATTTATTTAACTGTATGTTCTCTTTTCGTAAGGGAACTCGGTGCCTTGGGCGTACAAATAAAGCCCTCTACCACTGAGCTACATCCCCAACCCATTGCTCGAGTTAATAGATGCTAATATATAAAAATTTACAGTGGACCAGGCCATGCCTAAGGCAGGCACAGAGCTCTACTTCATGCAAGGGGAAGTGTGGGCTTTGTACTTTTCTGCCCTGTGGGATAGGGGAGCGTTGGAAGAGTCCAGGAGGCCCGCAAGATCCTAGGCAGAGGGAGCTCAGGCTGGAAGGCAAGTCTCCTCAGATATGTCGGGGAGGGCCAGGACCAGCTCCCACACTGTCTTTTTCTGATCTTAGGCCTCAGCTTCCTGGTTTCCTCACAGCACGCCCCTCCTCCTAGACCTCAGGGCCACTCTGTGCCTCCCAAACTGATTATTCAGAGGGCCCAAGTAAGCTGGGACCATATCCAATAGATGACAGAACTGAGTTAAGTGGTCTGGTGCAGGCATTCCTTCAGAGCCCTGTCCCTCCCCTAGTGAGACAGTGGGAACACAACTGAGATTGAAGTTGGCCAGTCTTGAGAGACTGGAGCCCAGATTGATGGGGCAGTGCATTGTGCCTGTGCACCATGGTCTTCAGGGAAGAAGAGTGGATGTGGAGGCAGGAAACCTGGGGTCTAGAACCTGCTCAGATTGTCGGGGTTCAGAGAACAAGGAAATGCTCTGCAGAATTGAGAGACTTTTTTGTTATTGTTGTCATTAATCTTCATTACACTCCTCTTGTGACCCAGGCAACCACAGCTGTGTCCCTAATGCAGAGACTTCCTTCCCAGAAAACAACTTCCTTTTGCATGTGACCGCCCTGGAGGATATTAAGCCAGGAGAGGTGAGGGAGGCCAGGGCCATAGGGGTCAGGGTGGGCAGTGGGTTTGGTAAGTTATCTTCAGGGATCTGGAACAGCAGTAACTAGAGCCCCTCAAAGTTCAGGCTGTTGGATGAATCCCATACGCCTCAAGGCCTTACTCTTTTCACATGTTCTAACCCTACAACACTTCTTCAAAAAATAACTCTAGAGCAGTGTTTGAGGGACAGCTATATTCCCAGGTTCCTGTCCCAGCCACCTTTTGATGGACAGATCTATAGCTCCTAAGAAAGCAGGAGGTAGCTCTTTGTGCCTTGAGCTGTGGTGGCTAGTGTGGGTTTGGGGTCTTGGCTGTGAGCTCAGTGCACAGATCCTGATTGGAATCATCTTCCAGGCCATGTAGCCTCACATCAAGATAACCTCCAATTTCAGCCATAGATGTTGGCCATTTACTGACTTTCACCATGGTCAGTGGCTAACTTCAGTTTCCTCTCAACCTCAAACATGGGTTGTTGAAATTTCAGAGCACCTGCCCACTGAAGGAATGATGGAATGGATTAGGGCAGCCCATCCCTTCACTGAAGGGCAGCTCAGTTCTGGCTCCCTGGGATGGGCAGTGGTTGGAGATAGGACAGTTGTTGGGGAGGCCCTTATCCTATTGAATGCAGAGCACAGACCCTCAGACCCCATCTCTCCTCTGCCCCACAGGAAATCTGTATCAGCTATCTAGACTGCTGTCAGCGGGAGCGTAGCCGCCACAGCCGCCACAAGATCCTCAGGTGCCAGCTGGAGACATGGTTGGGTAGCTGGGCTGTGGGTTCCTCTATCCCAGTAGCTGCCTGACTTTTTACCTTCATCATTCCCCCATCCCTGCAGGGAGAATTATCTGTTTGTCTGTTCCTGCCCCAAATGCCTGGCAGAGGCTGATGAACCCAACGTGACCTCAGAGGAGGAGGAAGAAGAGGAGGAGGAAGGAGAACCAGAAGATGCAGAGCTAGGGGATGAGATGACTGATGTGTGATTTGTTCTGTCCAGAAGTGGCCCTGCCCCAGATCCTGCTGGGATAGGAGGTCCTTCCCCAAGACAAGAGGCTTGGAAGGAACCCCCCCCGCCCCCCGACTCCCATTGCCTGCTTTCCCCCTTCCAGTGCTCGCTGCCTGAGGGTAGGACAGAGACTGGACCCCATGTCCCCCACTAGACCTCATGCCCTGAACACTGCTGCTGAGTTGGCTCAGGCCCCTTGCTGTCACTGAGCCTTCCAGAACCGGCCTCCCCCGAGGTCACTCCACTGTAGATGTGAGGGGCTGGAACCAGGGTCAGGCCCTAACAGTGTCTCTTCTCCTTGGCCCCTTGGTCTATACTCATCCACTCACCTGAGGCTTTTTCCCTCTCAATTGGCTATTATTTTGAGGGGGTAAAAAGTGGTAAATGAGCACAGATGATGTCACTGAAATGGAAAGAGGAGGTACCCCACTGTCCTTGCTCCACCTGCCACAGCTATAGTTGATAAGACAATGGTTTGCCCGCTAGCCCAATAGGGTAAGGCAAGGGTCTGGACCTCTAGAGCATTTTCCCTGAGGCCCACTCCCAGGGAACACTGGGAATCTGCCACCCCTGCCCCTCACACACACATACCCTTCCCACTGTTTGGATATCAGGGGAAGTGGAGATTAACTCCTTTCCAGACCCCAGAATCTCTGTACCTCGTGCCTTTCCTCTCATGCCCTGGCACAGTGCTGGCCCCATGGGGTATGGGGAAAGCCTCTGCCTTCCTTAGGAGGGGTGCATGGATGATCATCACCCTTTCCCGCTGAGGACTCTAGCAGTATGGCTGACAGGTCTATGTTCCTTAATTTAGAATGTTCTAGTCTTCCCTGGGGCCAGTTAAAATGGGTCAGTGAAGGGCTCTCCTGGCCTCAGTCTCCATCTTTAGGATCTCTACAGAAGAACATTGAAGTCTTCCAGAAATGTAGAGGAGCTAGGTTAGATGCTCAGAGATTAGCTGACTGTCCCCTCCTTTTCCCAGATGAGCACTCTCACTTTTGGGTAAGGTGCTGGAGGAATTACATCCATCATTCCCAATTCCTTCCTGCCTACCTTCTGTGAGGTCCTGTCATATCCCCCAGCTGAGGGATCTCAGGGAGGGCAGGTTCCACCCACAGGACATTTATTGATTGGATCATGGAGTTAGGTTGAACCTGCCTGTCTGGCCCCCTCACCTATTGGGTTCTTACTCCTTCACAGCAGCCAGCAACCCTTTCCCATCCTGCCTGCCCACTGTCCTCAATAAAACATGAGTGGTGACAGGCCTCTACAGGAATGCTTTGTAGATAATAGCTGAGAATAGCTTGCTGAATAAATGTAGATGGGTGCCTGGAGGCTCAGGTTAAACTAGATGGGGGCAGATAGGGAGCTGCATCTCTGGTCTCAGCAACCTATTGTACAAATATTTCTAAAGTCAGAACATGGGACCCCTAAGGTCCAATCTTGATCCCTAGCACTAGGCTACAAGATGAGTCTTCTTTCCAGGGGGCTGAATTTCACCTCCTTGGGGTTTCTTGAGCTCTTGAACATAAAGCTGTGTTGGGATCCAAGACTAGCAGTCTGAGTGCTGGACCTTGGGCAAGTCCTTGTCTTCTCTGGGCCTTAATTGCATCCCCTCAAAATGATTGTATGGTCCAGGTATGGTGGCACATGCCTATTATTCCAGCTACTCAGGAGGCTGAGGCAGAAGGATTGCAAGTTTGAGCCTTGGCAACTGTCTCCAAAAAAAAGAAAGAAAAAAAAAAAGGACTGGGGATGTAGCTCAATGGTAGGATGTGCTCCTGATTTCTACCCCCAGTTCTACAATGAAACAAACAACAAAAAAAACTGGGACCAGAGATGTGAGTCTGGAGGCCCCTCCCATCCGTGTGTTTTATTCTAGGACACAGGTGCAACCCTGATGAGAGGCTTTATTGCTAAAAAGTCAGTGATGGTTTATTGAGTCCCAAACACCAGTTCCTTAAATCACTCCAGCAACTGCTGTGAAGGTCACTGTGAGGAGACCTTGGGTCGGGGAGGCTGAACCAGGTGGGATGTGACAGGTTACAGACAGCTCTCAGGCTGCCTGCCTTTGGCTTCTTTTGGTCCAGATTCTAGCCAGAAGCCCTGGGGGCTTGGCTCTTCCCTCTTCCTGTAGCATGAGATGTCCTTGGAGTCCCTGAGGATGGGAAAGCCAGTGGTGTGGCTTCCCTCCCTCAGCCTGCCTAAGGCCCAAGCCCTTTTTCTCTACCTGGCTCCACTTGTCCCCAGGTGCTATCCCCAAATTCCAAATAGTAGAATTCCTGGGTCTCCCCTTCCCAGCTCAGAGTTGCTTATGGATGGAATGTGAGTCCAGCTCTTCTACCAGAAGGTCCAGGGAGGTTGCAGCAGCTCAAAGGTGGGGATACTGGTGACATTGACTGGGATGGAAATGATGGCCCATGGCAGCCCATGTTGTTCCAGGGAGCGACGGATCATGTAGCTAGGAGGGCATGAAGAGAGGTGGTGGTGATCACATTTTCTGAGCATCGCAACATGTCCCACTTTCCCCATCACTCTTGGGTTCTGAAGCCCAAGGAGTCTTTTTGCCCTCCAACTGAGGCACCCCAAGATGAGGTCTATGGGAAGGGGCTGGTGGTTACCCTTCACCTCCCAAGTCATGTTACCCAGTTGCTGCTGACAGCCGAAGACAAGGACCCCCCTCACCCATCTCGGCCGAGCAGGAAGAGAGCAGGGATGTCCACTGTGCGCTGGGTACTGTCCTGGATCATCTCCACATAGAAGCTGTCATTGTCAACTGCATTGTCAGAAATGATCACGGCCCGCCCACCGTGCTCCTGTACCACCCGGGTCTTGGAGAGGAAGGAGCAGCCCCTGGAAGAGGTGAGGTCAGAGGAGAAAGAAGGATCATGTAGAACTTGTTATAATCCTAAGTACAAAGCCAAAAATATGGATAGCCTTGAGTCTTTCAAAGAATTCAAAACCAGCTATTACCACCACCGGCCATGATCTCAGAATCTGCCCTATGCCTGCCCCCTACTTGTGCCATGCCCGTTGACTCCTTACCCCCTCTCCACCAGAGCAATCTGGTCTTGGATGAAGAAGCCGTTGCTGAGTTCCCCACAAGCTTCTGGAGGTTCAGCAGGGACAAGATGAATCTGCTCATACCTTGTGTGCTAAAAAATGTTTAGGCATTTGAACAGGAGAAAGTATAAGAAGACCAGACACATCTGCTTTGGGACTGGGCTTGACCGGCCCATCTTACTGGCCCTCATCATAAAGAGTGAAGGAAATGTGAAGTGGTTTCTGTGTTGCTGGGCACTCCAGCCTTGATTCTCACAAAGGCCTATCTGGTTGTCCAACCCCAACCCACGTTGCTTTGAGCTAGGTAGGTAATTGGTCATAGACTCAAGAAAGTAGGTGTCCAGAGGTAGAGCCGGCAGAGAAGCTTGGTGCACTTGTTTTTTCACTATTTCATGACCCCCAAAGAGATGGTTTGTCCCTTCATGGTACCTAGTCTATTGTATGCTTGGGGAAGTAGTTGGAAGCGCTTCTTTTCTGTACTGCAGCTCCTCCAGAGCATAGCTGAACTCTCTCCTTCCCTGACTCAGAGTCACCAGAGCTCAGGGAGGCAAAGGGGCAGAGCTGAGGATCAGAGATCAGGTACATCCTTGGACTTACAAAGATACCACCGAAGTCCTTGGCAGGTGTGGCTGTGAAGATATATCGAATGTCCCCAGGACTCAGCACTTGGAAGTACAAATAATCATGGATGCGTAAGCCTAAAGGATAAAGAGTACAGGTGAAAAACCTCCCAGGAACAAGCCGGTTCTGGTTTAGATCACAGACCCCATGTCTTCAACTGAGTTAACTATAGTCTTGGGTCCTTTGGATGGGAGTGTGGGTCCCCACCCCTGAGGAAGAGAATTGATGTGGAGTTAGTAACCTCAGAGATTTATATTTCCTGCTGCTGCTGCTTTAGGTGAGCCAGGAAGAACGAGAGGTCTATCTATGTTTAATTCACCTTTGCTCTAAAGTGGACCTGGGAAATTCACAGTGGAGATACAGTGTCCTGAACACAAAAATATTCCTAAGTGAAATTTGGAAGTTAACTCCAGTTCACTGTCATTCCCTTAGTCCAGTTATGATATCTTTCCTGAGAGTTTTTCTTTTTTTAATATTTATTTTTCAGTTTTAGGTGGACACAATATCATCATTTCATTTTTATGTGGTGCCGAGAATTGAACCCAGTGCCTCACGCACACCAGGCGAGCATGCTACCACTTGAGCCACATCCCCAGCTTCGAGTTTCTTTTTAAAAAATATTTTTAGTTATAGATGATCACAATACCTTTATTTTATTTATTTATTTTTATATGGTGGTGCTGAGGATCGAAAATTGTGCCTCACACATGTGAGGCAAGTGCTCCACCACTGATCTACAACCCCAGTCTAGTTTCAGCTTTATTTATTTTTAGAGAGAGGGAATTTTTAATATTTTATTTTTTAGTTTTCGGTGGACACAACATCTTTATTTTATTTTGATGTGGTGCTGAGGATTGAACTCAGGCCGCGTGCATGCCAGGCGAGCGCACATGCCAGGCGAGCGCACATGCCAGGCGAGCGCGCTACCGCTTGAGCCATATCCCCAGCCCTAGTTTCAGTTTCTTAATGGTCTACTGCCTCCATTCTTCTTTCCTTTTTCTTGTCTGAGGCAGGGTCTCACTATGTTGCCCAGGCTGGTTTTCAACTCCTGGGATCAGACCATCCTCCTGCCTCAGTATTCCATCTGCTTCTATTTTGGCTTGCCAAGGTCCATCCACCAAGTAAACACCAGGGATTTTTTTTTTTTGAAGGTAACTGGAGGTTGAATCTAGTGGTGCTTTGCCACTGAACTACATTCCTATCCCTTTTTATTTTTTGAGACAGAGTCTTGCTAAGTTACTGAGGGTCTCAATTATCGAGGCTGGCCTCAAACTTGCCATTCTCCTGCCTCAAGGTCCTAAATCACTGGGATTACAGACATGCACCACCACTCCTGGTAAAGCCAGGGATCTTAAAACATCTTAGGAATTATCGTATTTTCACTCCCAGGGCTTCAGTGCTCTTCAGCAATTTCCTTTGCACTTTTAGTGCAAAGGAAATTGCTGAAGTTGACACTGCACTATGGTCTAAAAGACCCTGTATGATCTGATTCTTGGCCACTGCTTCAACCTCATCTCCTTCCCACGCTACACTGGCCTCCTTTCAGTTTCTTCACTTCTTTGGGTCTTTCTGCAAGCTCTCCCCTCTACCTGGAATGTTTCCTATTCCTGTATCATCCCACTTCTTTACCTGACTCACTTCCAGTCATTTTTTAAGATACAGCCTAAATGTCACTTTCCCAGATCTAAGTTTTTGCCTTATGATTGCCCTATCCTCCTAGTCAAAATATACTTTTTTTTCCCATTTGATACATTCAACATAATTCATATTTTATAGTATTCCTACTTTTTAATGTCTGCTTTCCCCACTAGGACAAGGATTGTTAAGTTTGTAATCCCTGTTGCCAACATAGTGGCCAGAATGTAGTGGGTGCTCAGTAAAGGTTATTGAATGAATGAAAAATAACTATGTCTAGCTCCATTGTCCTGAGCAGGAGAGTTGCCAGAACCACCCGAATTTTCTGGGTATGGGAACTTCTTTTCAGCATCAAAGCCTAATGATTTAGCTGGATCTGAGTCCCTGGATTCCTTAGAGGGAGAGACTGATAAATATTGAAGGAAGGAAGCTGCTGCCATAGGTCTGTTAATAAACAAACCAAGCTATCACCGTATGCCAGGGTTGAGATTGATTGTGGCTCTAGCTGTCCTTGTCTACTGTCCAAAACTCAGCCACCAGGTAGAGCTCCATGAGCTTGGCACTTGGGTATAATGGCCTTTTAGCCTGGGAGTGGGGATTCCCCATCAGATACAATGACATCCGGGGGAAGCCATACTGGATTAGCGTTAAACGACTCCCTCTTGCCCCCTCTCCCACACCGTTGCTTGACATTTGCATATGCCTTTCTATGTAAATTGTGGGTAGATATACCTCATGTACGTGTATAGTATATATATTTATGTGCTTGTGCAGGTGCAAGTGGGTTGTGTAGGTGAATGCTTGGGCGTGTGAACCCACATGTAGGAATGTGTGATCCTGTAGTATATATGTGAAGGCTGACATATATATCTCTGGCTCGTGCCTCCATCTGTCCCTTGTGCTTCCTCCTGTTCGCAACTCAAGTCCCTGGGGTTGTCCTTATTGGAGGGGGGTGGGGGCAGCTTCGACGTGGGTAACTGAGGATTCAGAACCCAGCTTGAAGCTGCGCCCAACTCACATCCCTATAGAACAGCACCCACCCACTCACGCTAGCCGCCCGTCTCCAGACCTACCCGACTCATAACTCGTGGGGTCCCCAAGGTGACCCGTGGCCCCTGGCCCGAGACGCGCGCAAGCTGGACGGTCAGCCCCGCCCCACAGCCCCGCCCGTTGCCGCTTACCATGGGCCGCGACGCACGCGGGGAGCCACAGCGCGAAAAAATACCAGCCCGCGGCGCCGGGGACCATCTCCAGGGCCCGGCCCGGCGCCGCGTTTTCTCCAGCCGTCCAGCAGCGCGTAGCTTGCCGGACTTCAGCCTGACAGCTGCTCCGGCCTCCCGCCCACAGACCCGCTCTCCTTGCCGGTTGGCGGACGGGAACGAGGTCTACGGCTGATTGGCTCTGATACCTGCTCGTGTAGCCGCACTTTCCACCTCTGCGCCCTAGCCCACTTTCTATTGGTCGAGAGAAGTGGAGCTGATGGGTGATTGGCCTAAACTCTTAAACAGCAACTGCTGGCCCTCGACTCAGCTCCGCCCCCGCGTTTCTTGATATAGATTCGACTCTCCAGTACCCTGCTGGCAGTAGGCGGGGCGAGGAGGATGGGGAACTGGTGGGTGGCTCGCAAGGATCTCTTCAGTTGCTGAAAGTTCTGGCCGTAGGCTCTTGTGGTCTCGGCCGGACCCTCTCCATTGATGCTTCGCTCCACGATTTGCCTTTCCCCATCTGTGTTTTCCTCCTCCTCCTCCCCTTCTCGGGAAAGCAATTGTCTAGCTAGTCCTTCGCGCAGTTACACCATCGCTTGCGGGCTCACTGTCGATAACAGTTGGAGCCGCGACTTGACGCATCCCACCCGCCAGGAGGCCCTGGCCAGCGCGGAGCCAGACTCCGGACATTGAGGCTAGTTTCTTGTGCCCGCTTCGCTCCCACTTGCTGTGCATTTGTGATTGTGGACGCTTTTCTCGACCTGTCCTCGTCTGTAAAGTGGGCACAATAATAGTGTCAACGCGATACGTGATCTTTCACATTAGCACACACAGTCGGCGTTCAATAGATGCTTGAGTTTATTTCATTCCTTGTCCTGGCGTCCGGGAACGGAGGGGAGTGAAACCAATGTTAGTGGGTGACACAGGTCTATCAAGGATCTTACATCCTCGAAAAGAAGCATTTTCGAAGTCCAGCGACCCCTGAAGTAACGCCTCTAACTCCAGCGACCCAGAGACTCAGCCTCAGGAACTTCTAGCCACACCGACTCGGTGGTAGCAAACCATAGAGTGGCGGAAGTGGCCCATCCTCTTCCTCTACCGGCTCAACGGCTTGGCTAAGCTTCTGGGGACTTCTTCGGCGCAGGGCATTGTGGGCTTGCTGGGCGGCCCAACAGCGAGAACAGAGGACTAGCGGGCCACTGAACAAGCTTCCAAAATGATGGTGAGTGGTGTCTCGCGCATCCATCGCCATCCGCTGCCATCTGGTCGGTGGCTGTCGCCGCTCAGCCGGGGCAGCCTTGTGGGATCTTTTCCAGACTCTTGCCTCGGACCTCGTCTTGGCTTCTTGCCTGTGGGCGACTCCGGCTGGCCGCGGCCTGAGTCGATTCGGGCATGGAGCAGGAGCGGTTGGCTTGCGTTCTGTGGGGCTCAGGGTTCTGGTAGGGTCGGGGACTAGGGGGACTAGGGTCGGGGACCAGGGTGCTTCGGGACCGCGAAGCCACGTTGGGAACCCCTTCTCGAGGCTCCCCACAGTAGGGACCTGTGTGAAACGAGTGTGGGTCGGGCGTGCATACGCGGCCCGCAACTAGGCTTGAAAGCCCGGGCTGCCCTGGGAGATTGCTGGATTGAAAGAGTGTGTTTTTAGAACGGACAGAGGCAGCATTGGGAATCTTTTGTTGGGCGCGCCCAGCGACCCGCAGCTCTTCGGCTATTGCATATATGAAAACATATTACTCCACTCATACTTAAATTCATTCATTTACTCGCGCAGTCACCAGATTGGTACATATTAATGCTTACTGAATGTACCAGGCCCAGAGGATTACTGGGGATGCAGCCTTTCAGCTAGGAAAATGGGCAAGGCAGAGGGGGATACAGTAGCGGAGGTGGGACGACCTGCACTCTGTTTCCGGTGACATTAGACAAGATTTTCTAGTTGTCGACCAAACTCTGTGTCTAGTTTTCTTAGAAGTGGGTGTGTGTGCCCGCGCTTGCGCACATTGCTGCGTTATGAATGTTGGAGTGTCCCAAAGGTTTCCTTGTAGCTCTGCAACACGGCTCCCCATTTCTCCCTCTCAGAGTTTCAGATACCTTCCCTGTGTCTGAAGCTTTGGTGGTATAGTGGTATAGTCTAGGTTGCTTTTGAGAGGGCTAACTTAGCTTCTGAGCAGGTGATGGCAATACCTGTATCCTTCCTTGGCTCATTCATTTTCCAGTCTTCATCATTACTATTCTCTTTATTAATTTTAAAATTTCTTCATTATTTGTTCTTGAAGATGTCTTGCTCTTTGTAGAGATAGCACACATAGTGCAATGTTTGAAAATAAGGTCCCTGGAACTACATTAGAGTCCTATGTGTATAACTTAGCTCTGCCACGGTTCAGCTGTATGATTTTGAGTATATTTAATTTCTGGCTCTTAGTCTCTTAGAGGGAATAGCAATAGAGTATTGGTGCATAGAATTAAATGAAATAAAACATGTAAAGTGCCTGGCGTGTAGTAAACACTTAGCAGATGTTAACTAAGCAGTTACTTCCTTTCCTCCCTATATTACTTCCTGCTGCCAAAGTTTCTATGAGAGCTTTGGTTGGCTTTTAAAGAACTGATGATCAGAACCACAGTCCTCCTGTGCTGTGATAAAACCCCTTACTAAAGGGCTACAAACCACTGCATTTGAGTTTCACTTGAATTGATTCTTTCTGCTGTGTCAGATTGACTGTTTACTTCTTGGATGTCTCACCTCCCTTGGGAATGTGAAACTTCTACCACCAGGAGTCCTCTATGCTGGCATAAAATTTGTCTCTGGTGTTCTAGAAGCCTGTGATGGAAAGAGAGGTAAAAGAGTCCCCTGAAGCTTTAACCCCTCTCCCGCTTTGGCTTTGTTATTTTTGAGACAGCATTCACTGAGTTGCCCAGGCTGACCTCAAACTGGAGGTCCTTCTGCCTTAGCCTCCTGAGTAGTTGGGATTCAGGTGTGTGCCACCAAGCTCAGCTCCTGAAACCTCAGTTCTGTGACTTTGAGACAGTTTGAACAGAGTGTATGTCCCTGCCTTTGTGGTATTGAGCTCTGCGTGCTTTGTTTTATAGAACATCAAGCTTAATGTTTAATAAACATTTTTAAGGAGGATGAAGAGGAAGATCATTAAGCTGAAATTCCAGCCTTTCATGATTCCCTTGTCAAGAGTACTGGAGGAATAAAAATACTTGACATTGAGGAGCTGGACTGTAGCTCAGTGGCAGAGCGCTTGCTTTCCACATGTGAGGCACTGGGTTCAATCCTCAGCACCATATAAAAATAAACAAAGACATGCTGTCCATCTACAACTACAAAAAAAAAAATTTAAAAATGAGTGATATTGAAAGTAACTTATGCTCTCCATAGCAGAGTCTGCTGCTGGGGAACTGATAGAAAATGACCCACCCTGCTTGGCCTGGCTTGGCTCACTCCAATTCTGCCACCCTTCCCTCCCTTTAGGATCTCTTCTCCTCAGCCTACTATTTCTGTATGGCCTACAAGGATAGGTAACTTGGAATCTGTGATGAGCTTCTTCTTGATCCTTGCTTTGTACTTAAGAATTCTCAGTAAATTTAGTGCCAGTTTATTTCCCAAAAAAAGTTAAGAAGCCATTGCTATCTTACATCAAGCACGTTCACATAACAGTTGAATTTTCAGCTTGAAAAGCTGATGCATATTGTTTCATCTGTGGCCAGATCTTGGCCCTGCAAGGTTAGGATACTGTGTTCCTTACCTTTGGGAAACTCATACTTATTTAAGATACATGGTGATATATAAGTTGTGAGCAAGGGGGAATGAAGAGAAAGGAGATTCCCCTCTTCCAATTGTCCCATTTACTGCTCTAGAGAAAATTCGTGGAAGAATTGAGGCTCTTAGGAATTTGGTCTCGTGGTAGGAAAGTGGTTTTGGTAGAAAATGGTAGAGTGACCCTTGTAGATAAGGGTACAAGTTGGATGTGGAGTTGAGAAAACATCTATAAAAGCATCAGATAAAGTAGCCTGTCAAAGAGACAAAGAACCCATTGAAGGTGCTAAAATGGATTTGACTTAGGTTGGTTTTAATTTAAAGCAGAAGATTCCAAGGCTGGGGTGAACCAGAGAAAACTTTAGGCATTCCTAAGGAATGACTTACCAGGACTGGGAGAAGGTGGTACCTTACAGAAGACACATCTGCTCATTTCAGAAGGTGCCAGGGACTAGGTCTGCTGAAGGACTGGGAGTATAGAGAAGCCGTTCTTGCTGCCAGACCTGGGCCACTCCAGGAAAAGGAAGGAGTTTTTCCCTATATCCTCATCCCAGGTCCCAGATACAGGGGGTTTTCTGACAAGCAAAATGCTTGTCAGGGAGGACTGGAGGGTGTTTTTAGTGGTAAAGCACTTGCCTAGCATGTACCAGTTCGTGGGCTGTATCTTGCATGTGTACCCACACCTGTAATGTGTGCTTATTTGACATATATATATATATATATAGTAGATGAACACAAGACATTTATTTATTTATTTGTGTCGTGCTGAGAATTGAACCCAGTGCCTCAGGTGTGAGGCCAGAACTCTGCCACTGAGCTATAAACCTAGCCCCCAAATACTCCCATTCTTATTCCTTAGAGTCTGTTGGACGTCTTTCCATCCCTTTTATACATTTACATATTATATCTTGCCTTTTATCTGTTTTCTGTGGTGGTTTTTGTTTTGTTTTGTGGTACTGAGAATTGAGTTTGGGGTAGTCAGCATTGTGCTACAATAGAGCCCTTTTTAATTTTAAGATAAAAGTCACTGGGATTATGGCCCATCCCCACTTTGTGACACCAATCCACTGCTAAAAATTTTTTCTGGGCTTGCCTTTTCTGTAGGAATAACATCTGAACTTCTTGCCATAGCTAGCCTCAGGTGTGTGAGATCTGCTTCCTGCCTACCTGTTCGTCTTTATTTTAGTCTTTCTATTGTTCATTCCCGCTGAGCCAAGAAGTTGAGCATTTTAAAGAATTGCCTAGTTCATATGGAACCAGGCTCATGGATCGCTAGACTGTTTCTGGAATATGAATTCTTTACTCCTTATTGTAAGGCTGAGGCAACCTATACTTTTTTTTTTCCTTCCCTTGCTCAGTACCTGAGGTAGGGTTAGCACCCTAGGGGTGGATGGCCTGTAAACATTTTATTTCATGTTACAGTAAGAAATAAATATAAGACTAAGGAGGCTGAGGCAGGAGATGGCAAGGTTGAATCCAGCCTCAGCAACTTAGTGAGACCTTGTCTTAAATACAGAGGGCTGGGGATGTAGGTCAGTGGTAGAGCATCCTGGGTTCAATACTCGGTACTACAGGGGGAAAAGAAAAGAAAGAAATTAAAATCATAGCTTGTTGATAAGTATAATAGACAGTAAAACGTGTTGAAATAGTTCTGATTCACTTGAAAAATTGGCCCAACACCCAGAATACTAGATCTGATTCACAACTCATCTCTAAAGGCTTGGGCTTGGATGCAAACTCTGGTTTGCTAGCCATTGTCTGTGCTACTTGCCACTGGATAAAAGATCTAAGTAGTCCCTTTAAGAAAAAGTGGTATGGTAAGATATATTCTGTGCTTGTATAATTTTATCAAAATGGATTATACTGTTATAGATAACTAAAAAGAACCAATAAAATAAACTTTTTAAAAATTAGAAAAAGCAGTATGTCAGGCATGATGGTACACACCTGTAATCCCAGCAACTCAAGAGGCTGTGGCAGGAGGATCGCAAGTTCAAGGCCAGCTTCAGCAACTTAGCCAGACTCTGTCTCAATATAAAATAATAAAGGGCTTGGGATGTACCTCAAAGGTAGAGATCCCCTTAGATTCAATCCCTGGTACTGGTGTGTCTATTAGGGGTTGGGGGGAAGACCAGGCTCTCTGTCTTCCCAGAGTTTCTGAAGCAGATCTTCAAATGAAGCCCCTAAAGGGATAGTGGCCCTTTTGAGTCCAGTGTGACAAAGGAAGAAATAAACTTCTGGGGCACCTTCTTGGAAATTAGTCACATGGAAGCTTTATGGAGCCAGCATAAGATGGAAACATTGCTATGTGAATTAGATGTGTTGTCATTTTATGAAGCAAGACAAAGGTGCTGTTTCTCTGTCTTCTACACTCACTCCAGCTGGTAAAGCCCTGTGCCTCTCTAGGATACACCTCAAGCTGTCTGTGCCTTGCATACTGCACAGGTGCCCCATCTGTTTCTTTAATATTGAGCTGTAACAGACCAGTAGATGTTTTGCTTTGGGGTTGAATCCTGACCAGGGCCTCCTTCTTCTTCTTGTTCTGTGATCTAATCCTTAGCACAAGAAATAATAAGGCCAAAAGTTGAAAAGGCCATGCTCATTCAACTGGGCACTTTAGAACATGTGATTTGTTCTTCTAGTCTAGGTCAGTGCTCCTCAAACCATTTTCCTGCCTTGCATGCCTGACAATGCCTCTGGAGGTAGATGGTTGGGGAATGTGGTTTAGAAAGGCCTTCAGATAATTGTATGAAGGAGTTGGGAGCATTTTTCCTGTCCCCTCCCCTCTTGAGTTTCGTTATAATAAACGATTATTAAAAGCAGGTAATTGTTCTTTCTTTCCTAGCCCACACCAGTTATCCTGTTGAAAGAGGGTACTGATAGCTCCCAAGGCATCCCTCAGCTTGTGAGCAATATTAGTGCCTGCCAGGTGATCGCCGAGGCTGTAAGAACTACCTTGGGGCCTCGTGGCATGGACAAACTTATTGTGGATGGCCGAGGTAAGTCTACTGGGTTCCTCAAGGCCTATTTTGCAGGAGAGGAGGGGCTTGGGTGGTATTTGGACTAGTACAGGTTTGCACCAAAAATCCCACTGCTTATAAGATCTCTAAGGGATTGCTCAGATTAAAGCAGTTCCATTTCATACATTGTCCTGATTTTTGAACACTTGTAGGAATATATGGGAGAACCTGGTCTCAAAAGCCATTGCCTTGTAGGAAGACGTGACCTAGAAAACTGAAATAAAATCAATGGAGTTCTCAGTGATCACTTCCACTGTATCATGTCAAGACAAGGAGAAAATTCTCTTTATGTTTTAGTGTGTTAATTGACATGCAAAATACTAGGATATCCACTGTGTATCTTCTCATTTAAAATATTTTTCTACATCAAATTGATCTGTATTGATTGCTATTGAAAGAAAATTGGGAACCTGTGGTCTATAAAAATTTGTGCACAGAGCTAATTACATAAAAAGGTGATATTGATATCTTTCCCTTAATCCCTACTGTGATCCCCTCTTCCTTATCCCAAGAAAAAGTGTACATGGACCCCAGGTCCAAATAGAAGACAGAATTTAGGAAAGGGGCTTTAAGTTTTTGTTTGTTTCTCTTAAGGCAAAGCAACGATTTCTAATGATGGGGCCACTATTCTGAAACTGCTTGATGTTGTCCATCCTGCAGCAAAGACTTTAGTGGACATTGCCAAGTCCCAAGATGCTGAGGTAGGAAAATTAATCATATGTTTTTAAGTGGAGATTGAAACTCATACCTGCTTGCTACCTTCCTTTTATCTCTTATAATTTTTTAGTTTTATGTCTAAAATTATACTTTTATAATATATGCTTACAAAAATAATCTTTTGAGAATTTATACTAGGGCTGGGGTTGTGGCTCAGTGGCAAAGCACCCACCTAGCATGTGTGAGGCACTGGATTTGATCCTCAGCATCACATAAAAAAAAATAAAATAAATAAAGGTATTGTGGCCATCTATAACTAAAAAAAGAATTTATACTATTCTATCCAGGAGCGGGGTGGTGCATGTCTATAATCTCAGTGGTTTGGGAGGCTGAGACAGGAGGATTGTGAGTTCAAAGCCAGCCTCTGCAGTTTAGCAAGGCCCTAAGCATCTCAGTGAGACCCTGTGTATGAATAAAATATAAAAAAGGACCGGGATATGGCTTAGTGATTAAGCATCTTTGGGTTCAGTCCACAGTACCAAAGGAAGAAGAAAAAAAAAATTCATACTATTCTATTGCATGTAGCTTTCATATCTGTTAACACATTGTCAATGGCAATGATCTTTAGGTATGAGATCCTAAAGACTAAGTCTAAGCTCTTAGGAGCAGGCCCATGTACTGTTATCACGTGAATTACTAAGTAAATAGTTTCACTTCTCATCTTTTAGTTACCTACAAAATGGGGCTGGAAACTCTTTCTGGTGTGCCTGTGTGTGTGTGTGTGTGTCACTGGGGATTGAACCCGGAACCTTGTGCATGCAAGGCAAGTACTCTACCAACTGAGCTATATCTCCAGCCCTTGGTGTACCTTTTTTAACGATAGTAAAATATAACAAGATTTATCCTTTTAGCCATTTTAAGTATACAGTTCTGTAGCATTATCCTGTCTTTCCTAAATCAGTTCTAACACTGGAGTCTTGATGATAAACACTGAAAGAGATGGGTTTATGTTTTAGAATACTGTGGAATATGTATATTACAGATATGTCCTGAAGTGTAAAGGTTTGTTAGAACCCAGTAGCTTATAAAACAGTATGGTTTAAAGTTAAAAGTGAATATTGGATTATCTACAAGGAAATTATGCCTTTCTGTCCAGAAAGGGACTATCACAATGTCTTGACTACAGTTAATATGTTTTCAGTTAATTCATGTATGTGATTTCATATACTGAGAAAAATTTTTTATATAATTTTTTTAGTTGTGGATGAACACAATACCTTTATTTTATTTTTTTATTTTTTATGTGGTGCTAAGGATCAAACCCAGTGCCTCACACATGCTAGGCAAGTGCTCCACCACTGAACCACGACTCCAGCCCCACTGAGAAAATTGATTACCTAAATCAACCCTCTTTGGAGAATGGGGTTATCTGGGAATTAATTTTTGTAGTCCAGAACCAATTGATAAGTAGTTAGGACTACTATCATGTTCTTTTTGTTGCAAAAACCTGTGTTTACAGAAAAAAAGCTTGACACCTATTTAAATAATGTCCAGTTTAAACGGGTAGGTTGCCTGAAAATGGAGTTTCAAGGTGCTTCCTGAACATCAAAGAATGTGTTTCCTGTCATTCTTTTCCAGGTTGGTGATGGTACCACTTCAGTGACCCTGCTGGCTGCAGAGTTTCTGAAGCAAGTGAAACCATATGTGGAGGAAGGTTTGCACCCCCAGATCATCATCCGAGCTTTCCGAACGGCCACTCAGTTGGTACGGGATCACTGGTTCACCTGACCTTGTACTTGGGCATCTTCACATTCCTCTTAGGATAATAATTTAACTGGCATGTGGAGTGACTGCAAGAATAGGGTTATTTGGGCATTTCCTGACTTCTTTCTAGGAACTTCTATTCAGTAGCTGTTTGATGAGATAGATTAAACCTCTGGTTGGAGTCAGCCTGGTAGATTATGATATAGATATAGTCTCAGTAAGTGACAGCCTTTTTTTTTTGGTCTTGCTATGATAGGTGAGCACGCTACCACTGAGCTACATCCCCAACCTTATTTCTATCAAGTACTTCTAGCTCATCTTAAGACCTAGCTATTTTGTGACCTAGGACAAGATACTTAATCTTGCTAGGCTTTACTTTCTTCCTTTGCTGTCATCAGCAAGGGGAGAAGGTTTGGTGGTGACATTAAAATGAGATTATATATGAGGAGTGCTTTGGCAAAGATAAAGTACATATACACACGTATCTATACACATGCGTAAAAAAAATATATATATATGTATGTATACACATTGTATTTGGGGGGTTGGGGATTGAGCTCAGGGGTGCTTGACCAATGAGCCACATCTCTATCCCTTTTTTATTTTTTATTACGAGACAGGGTTTCACTAAGTTACTTAGGGCTACAACTAATAAAGTGCTAGAAGTCAGAGGTGTTTTTAGTAAGCCAGAGGTTTTGTCCTAATCTAGTGTCATGACTTGTTTTCATTCAGTTGTGTTCTTTTGTTTTGTTTTGTGGTGCTGATGATCAAACCCAAAGCTTTGGACATACTAGGCAAGTGTTCTACAACTGAGCTGCATCCCTAACCCTTCACTTACTTGTTTTAAATATATTACCTGATCCAGAGCTGAATCCTGGGAGTACCCTGATGATTCTTCTACTTACTCTACACTTTCAGAATTTTCTAAACTTACAGAGTTTTACATATTCATAGGCAGTTATAGGACCTAGGAATTTTGTTTGAGCTGTGGAGTAGAAATGCTTAAGGTTTTGAGTAAACAGACAAGGCACTAACAAGAAATTGTCCACTTTACCAGTTTGTCTGTAACATAAGAAACTCACTCAACTTCTGTTCTTGGCAGGCAGTTAACAAGATCAAAGAGATTGCTGTGACTGTGAAGAAGCAAGATAAAGTGTAAGTTTGCAGTGGGCTTTGTTATAACCTTGACTTCCTGTCGCCAAATTGGATGCAGGGAAGCACTTGGTAAATCCCTATATGGGCCTGAGGCACTTTGGCCCTTGTTAGAACCTTGGCTGTGCCCCAGCCAGCACGGCAAAAAAAGAAGCTATAGATCGTAGTTTAAAAGTTTTCACATGGGAGGTCTTTGACTACAGCTGCCCTCTGTCACTGATCATCTGTCCTAATGATACTGAAGGTGAAATTGAAGAGGGCTGAGACTAAAGGCTGGAAGGGAACTACCTCCACATCACAGTAGAATCGGGTAAGAAGGATTAAGTTTTCAAGACCTGATACAGATTCTGCCTTTGTGTCCCAGGGAGCAGAGGAAGCTGCTAGAAAAGTGTGCCATGACGGCTCTGAGCTCCAAGCTGATCTCTCAGCAGAAATCCTTCTTTGCTAAGATGGTGGTTGATGCTGTGATGATGCTTGATGATTTGCTGCAGCTTAAAATGATTGGAATCAAGAAGGTACAGGGTGGAGCCCTAGAGGTAAGCCTGCTGTGGCCTCTGTAGACGGCTCCTGCTTTCACCTTGGCTCCTCTGACAGTTTCACGTGGGAGTGGGGTACACAGTACAGATGGAGAGAGAACGCTTATTGGACCAGAAGTCAGACTTGGACTGTACTTCCATACTGCCACTACAGGATATAGATAAATTTTATAACCTCTGCAGAGCTTTGTGAGCAGAATGGAAAACTGGAATAATTGATTTTCAGAATCTTGGTTTCCATCATTGTTCGGGGTATGGTAGGACTAATTCAGATATTATCTATGACCCTAAGTGCATGTTCCATATACCACCCCTGACCCATATACAGGCACTGTTACCAGTTTTTTTTTTTGTGTGTGTGTGTGTGCTGTGTCCTAGAATTACATATGCAAATATAAGCACATTTGTAAATACTGTTTTTTAAAACACAGATGATTGCTTATAATAGTGTACTGTAACTTACTTTTGTATGTATGGTCAGGTACACTCCTTCACTGAGCTACATTCCCAGCCTTTTTTATTTTTTATTTTGAGACAAGATCTTGTTGAGTTGCTCAGGCTAACCCTGAACTTGTGGTCCTCTTGCCTCAGCCTCCCAAGTTGCTGGGGTTACAGACGTGGACCACCATACCTGGAAAGATAAATTTTAAATCTAGTTTATTTTAAAAGACACCATGTGGCTGATGCCTACTGTATTAGCATAATTGTAACTTTTTTTTTTTTTAATACAATATTATTTGTCTGGGGAAATGTTCTTTGATGTTAGTGGCTCCATGTTACTTTTTACCTTTTTAATCTCTGGGCTGCCATGCTTATTATTATTCCTTGGTGATTTTTTTCTTTTTGATACTAGGGATTGAACCCAGGGGCACTTAATCACTAAGCCACATTGACAGCCCTTTTTGTTTTGGGGAGGTAGGGTTTTGCTAAGTTGCTTAAAGCCTAAGTTGCTTACACTGCCTTTGAACTTAAGATCTTCCTGTGTCAGCCTCCCAAATTGTTGGGATTTCAGGCATGTGCCACTGCGCCTGGCCTTGTAAACTCTTATACATAAAACCTAACTCAGAATTCAGGTAGTGCTTCTTTACTTAGGGTTAATAGAGAACCTTCTGATTTATATCTTTCATCCTCATTTCACCCCTGAGCCTCATGTTCCTGTATCTGTTAATTACATTGTCCAGTTCTATAAACCAGTAGTATTTTGTATAATCCTTGTCATAGTTGGTTTATTCTGTTACACTAAAAATCTAGGGGCATCCTTGACAACTTTACTGACTTCCCACTCCCTGTCAACCACTGTTTACCTACTAATTTACTAATTATTTCTTTTTATCCGTCACTTTTATTAGGACCATTGTCACCCTTCTCCAGTCTTGCATCCCCTAAATCATTCTTCATGTTACAGGGTGGAATTCCCTGCTTTACTACTCTGAGTAAAGCCTTCTGGATCCACATTGCCTGTAGCCTAAGAGCTAGGCTTTCATGGGGCTTATAAGGTACTCCTGAATTGGCCCTTGCCCACCTCCCCCTACTCCTCTCTGGCTGGAATTGTCCTGTCTTTTACATTCCAGCAGTTCAAAGGGCTATTCATTCCCTGGTCCCACAACACTGCCCCCCATCTCTTGTAAACACTCCTTTCTTTTTTCTGTTTGACTAATTTCTGTTTGTCCATCATGATTCAGCTTAGTTGTCACTCTCTTTAGGAGGTCTTTGATTTGATGCAGGAACTGGAGGCCATGGATTTGGGAGGCCATGGTTTTGATGCAGGAATCGGAGGTGTATACTACTCACTGATAGGCTATAGTATTATAGACTTATATGGGCAGAGTACCTAAAGATCATTGAACTGATTACCCTTTTTCACGGAATGAGGAAAGACTTGGTCATTCCGTGAGAATTGAGATTTGAACCGAAGTCTCAATGCCTAAGTCAGTCTGAAGTGCAACATGCTTTCTGTTATGTTCTGCTATTAAATCCAACCCACAGGAAGTTCTGTTAAGAAAAATGTGGTAGAAGCTCATGTCTGGAAGGGATCAATATGTGATGAGCCATAATGATAACTGATTTTTATTATCTTTTGTCTTTGCCTTCTAGACTATAGCATACACACTGTGATTGTGTGAGTGTGTGTGCGTGCATGCACATGTAGGGAATTGGGGGTAGACGAAGGCTGCATTGCTCAGCTCCTGCCCTAACATAACTGCCTGGCTCCTTTCCTGACACTGTATGTGAATATAGAGTTATTCATTGGCAGGTGCTTTAAAAAACAGTCCTGCATTCAGTTTGTCTCTGCAAACTGAATGATTTCCCTCATACTAAAAGGATAACTAAAAATATGTTTGTTTGTTTTTTTTAAATGGGTTGTTCCAAAATTTTTGTTAATGAGAAGGCAGTGAAATAAAGAAATGGTTAACTCTTTCAGGGTTACAGAAATGGACAAGTACTAACCCAGCAAAGTACAAACCTGATTTGTGGTGGGGGGGGGGGGTACCAGGGATTAAACCCAGAGGTGTAGAGACAGGGTCTCACTAAGTTACTGAGGCTGGCTTTGAACTTTCCATCCTCCTGCCTCAGTCTTCTAAGCCATTGGGATTAAAGGCATGTGCTTCTGTGCCCAGCTTGTTTTTTATTTTATGCTGGTGCCAAACCATTGAACTAACTGTCTGTTTCTAACTAGGAGTCTCAGCTGGTGGCTGGTGTTGCATTCAAGAAGACTTTCTCTTACGCTGGCTTTGAAATGCAACCCAAAAAGTACCATGACCCCACAATTGCCCTTTTAAATGTTGAGCTTGAGCTGAAAGCTGAGAAAGATAATGCTGAAATCAGAGTCCACACAGTGGAGGTAGGCCTTACCAGCCTGAGGCGGTGTGGGAGTGGGTACCTTTCTGGGCCAGGGCCTCAGGTCTTGACTGTCTCAGGTCTAGCACTGCTTCTCAGGCTTCTTATATTCCCCTTTTCCTCCCCCTACCCCAAGCATTAATATTTGAATACCAGACACACTGCTTTTCTCACTCTATGCTTCTTCCCTAGTGATCTCAGCCTAGCATAATTTGGATACAGAAGAGTTGTTGAAATATTGTGCTCTGGCCCTGGGGGCGGCATTGACAGAGGCTTTCTAGCTATATATCTTGCCTGATATTTTGCTCCCCCTAGTCAGCCTCCTCCCACTGCACTCCTGTAACTGCTGTTATCAATGCTGCTGCTGGAAACACCATTTCACCCAGTACAGGGTGGCCTTTGGTGGGGAGGAGGAGGTCTTATCATTGGGAAGACCATGGTGCAGCACCTCAGTGCAGGTTAGGACTCCTATGGGGAACTATTTTTCACACCTTGGCTGTGCCAACTATGGTGTAGCTCCCTGCCCTGGGGTTAATTTCTGCTTTTGTGTTTGAAATTATTACATGGTTCCTATTATCTTAAAAGGGCCTCATTTGTTTGGACTAAAGAGTAGCTATTTACCTCTGTTAATTACCAGATACAGCAGCATTCTTTATTTTAGCCTACCCTAAATGTCAACGTATCCTCATCATTTTCTGGGTCTTTTCAGGATTATCAGGCAATTGTTGATGCCGAATGGAACATTCTATATGACAAGTTAGAGAAGATCCATCGTTCTGGAGCCAAAGTCATCTTGTCCAAACTCCCCATTGGGGATGTGGCCACTCAGTACTTTGCTGATAGGGACATGTTCTGTGCTGGACGTGTACCTGAGGAGGATCTGAAGAGGACCATGATGGTAACCAAATGTTCACAGGCTGCTCTTTGGCCTTTGTGGCCCCAAGGGGATTTCGGCCCTGTCTTTTTAACTCTTTCTGCCAGGAAATCCTTCATTCCCAGTGTTTCTGTGCCTAACAACCACAAATAGGTCAGGAAGTGAATATTGTTCATGCGAGAACTAGCAGTAGCACTGTGATTAACTGGACAATCTCATTGGGAGTGGGCTTCCTGCCAGATGTTTTTCCTTTCTTAAACTGTTTTGTTTTCTGCTTTCAGAGGTGTTTAAGGGTCTGCTGGAGGTTGGGGGGAAAGGGTAGATTTATCTAGTACAGAGGGCTCTGGGCTGCTTTGGCAGAGTCCAGCAAGGGAACTAGCTTGGAGACTGGGTGACAGGGAGCTGAGTAGCCTCATTGGGAGCCTTTGCTGCTAGATGATTTTGCCTTCTTTGCTCTTTAGGCCTGTGGAGGCTCTATCCAGACCAGTGTGAATGCTCTGTCAGCAGATGTGCTAGGCTACTGCCAGGTGTTTGAAGAGACCCAGATTGGAGGCGAGAGGTGAGTGGGTCTGGCTTTTTGCCATCTTCTGGGCACAGCTTGTACTGTTGTTCCTTTTTTGAGATGTTACCTTTGAGGGCATGAAGAATGTTGGGGGGGGGGGGGGAAGAAGAGCCTGTTGGGTCTTAAGTCTGATTCCACAATCTTGATTCCCCCAAGGTTAGCACAGATCTTCCCAAGAAAATGCCTTTAAGGTTGGGATTGGGTAGCCTCAATGAAAATGGAAGAGCAGCTCCTAAGTGTCGAGAGGGCTTGGTGGGGAGAACAGATCCAGCAAGATGGCAGCAGGAAGTAGTTCACATGTGTGCGATTTCATCTTGAGCATAGGTATAACCTCTTCACTGGCTGCCCCAAGGCCAAGACTTGTACCTTCATCCTCCGTGGAGGCGCTGAGCAGTTTATGGAGGAAACAGAACGGTCCCTGCATGATGCCATCATGATTGTCAGGAGGGCCATCAAGGTACTGGCCTCCTATCTACACAGCCCTATTTCCCTACATGTTCAGACTCTGGATTTGTATGGTGATCCCTTACCTGCGTGGTGGGCTCTCTTTGGCCCCAGAAATCATAGAAAAACTCAGCTTTAGTCTCAAATAGGTTATGTTGTCTTAAAGGTTAAGGCTAGTTCTTGTTAGCAAAGTGTGGAATTGATGTAGTTGGGTATTCCAGTGATTATGTCACTGTCCTCAAATTGCATGTTTCTTGATGGTTTACTAGGTTGGAGTTGGGGTGTGTTAGACGGGAACCATGTCTGGGCTGTTTTAGGGCTTCATTTGGGGTAAGGAAGGAAACACCATTTTCTGGGCCAGAGGACCTACCAGGTGGCCCAGGTTAGAGCCTGGACCATGATCTGCTTGCATTGAGAGGTGGTCTGGTTTCTGCAGAATGATTCAGTGGTGGCTGGTGGTGGAGCCATTGAAATGGAGCTCTCCAAGTACCTTCGGGATTACTCAAGGACTATTCCAGGAAAACAGCAGCTGTTGATTGGGGCATATGCCAAGGCCTTGGAGATTATCCCACGTCAGCTGTGTGACAATGCTGGCTTTGATGCCACAAACATCCTCAACAAGCTGCGGGCTCGGCATGCCCAGGTGGGTTCTTCTTCTCGTCAGAATCCAGGGGTTGGGTGGGTGGGGCTAGATCATGAGTGTGTTGTGCTTATTACTCAAGTGCACATACTTGACCCCAGTGATGGGCTGGAACTAAACCTAGTGTGACTGGGTAACTGCCTCCTCTTCAGGCAAAGGCCACATTGCCTGCCATGGAAACAACAGCGTCCTGGGAGAGAGCCTGGAGCTGTGTGTAAGAAACTTAGGATCAGTGCCATATTGCCTCTCCTCTTTTCCTTATTCTTTCAGGGGGGCATGTGGTATGGGGTGGACATCAACAATGAGGACATTGCTGACAACTTCGATGCCTTTGTGTGGGAGCCGGCCATGGTGCGGATCAATGCCCTGACAGCAGCCTCTGAAGCTGCATGCCTTATCGTGTCTGTAGATGAGACCATCAAGAACCCTCGCTCCACTGTGGATGCTCCTCCAGCAGCTGGCCGGGGCCGAGGCCGCCTCCAGTGAGAGGTGCACACCCATCACATACTGACTGGCAGGCTGGCTGCAGATGTGCTTGCCTTCTCTGACTTGGTTAGCTGATGTTATGAGGAAGTGGTAGTAGTTGGCCCACTGTTTCCACTAGTGATTATTTAAATAAAATTCAGACTTGGAATTAACCTTGTAAATTATTTGGGCATAGTTGTTTTACTCATATTGCAACTCAGAATTTGTGCTTTGCATGTACGTACTCAGAGATACAAAAAGGAGTTCTCTGAAGTTTCGCTGTGGTTATGTTGATTCCAGAAGTGGCTAGATTGTGTGGAGTTACTTCCTTTTCTTGATAGCTTATTTCACCCTCCCTAGCCTGGACCCTGCTCTTGGGGATTCTCTGCTTTGAGTAGATGTTGTATTACCTTGTCTGCCTCTCCATGTTCTCTGGGCTCAGACTTTTGTTTCCTCTTATTCAAGATCTTGAAGTTGACTCTGGGAGGGATGTTTGGCAGAGGTCATATCCTCTCATAACTCTAGTGACTTAATCCATTGAGAAGGAAGCTGAGGGCTCCCACTTGGTATTTTTTGTTCAGCCACCAGTTTATGAGTCCTTGTGTTTTCTTATGACCAGTGATAGTTTGGCAAGGCACCCACAGAGCCTCCTGGAACTCCGACAGATCTAACAGTCATCTCAGTCAAACTGATCCTCATAGCTGGCCTACAGCTAGTGCTGTACTAAATAATTGTTAGAGCTAGAGGTAATGATTGTCACCTTGAGTTACTGAAGGCAGCTGCCTGAAATTAGTGATTTTAGAAAAATTTGGGCTCAGCTTTTGTGGTTAGATGGACTCAACAGCAGAATGGGCAGCAGGTATTCCTGCCAACTTGGTAGTCTTTAGATAAGTTATTATTCTGAGCCTCACCTGTTCCACAAGTACAACAAGGTAAGAACAGTTGGCTCACAGAGTTGGATTAAATGCCCATTCTAGATGCATTTGAAGCCTAAACACCTGTTCTTTTTTCCCATTTTAAATATTTTCAGACCCTAGTAATCAAATTAGTGAGGCAAGCCCATTTTGTAAGATGTGTAATTCAAGGCAAGGCCATGGTGGCAACTTGGTATCCCCTAGATCAAAGCCTGATTGGTTGTTCAAAGCTTCCTAAGGAGGTGGCCATACACCAGTGTTGGTAGGGGACAATTCCTGCTACTTCTCCTAAACTTTGTGCTGGGTTTGCCCTTGAAGATAGCTTCTCCAAGCTGACAATCAGAAGTGACTTGTTTCGAGTCCATCTGTTTGAATGCAGACACTGAAAGCAGGATTGAGCTGTGATGGGGACAATAATGTGAATGGCATTCCTCCAACATGTTCTGCATCCCTGGGGTGACTCTTCCTGATCATCCACCCCATTAATGCTGATTGGGTTACCAGCCTCCTGCCCCAGTGCACTTCAGTTGTGCAAGGCTGTGGTAACATTAATGAATATGGTTCTGGGGTAGATACACCAGTTTCACCATCTTTTATTGGATACAGAGCCATAAATTCTCTGATGCCCATATGAGTCCTTTTAAATACATACACTCAGGTACATTCGGCAAAGGGCATTTATGGGTAACATAGAGCAAAGTGCTAGGATGGCAATGCCTGGATAGGGCAGAGAAGTGGGGCCAGGGAAGGCCCCCTGGGGGCTGGAGGTACAGGCACCACTTTAGAAATAAAAGTAAAACCAAAAGTTGCTCTCCACCCCTCTGCCTGGTGTGCTTGGGGTAGGGGAAGCTACCTCTCACACAGCTCAGGTCCTTGCAGCCTGGCTGTGTGGGGAAGGCGGGGCCTAGAGGCCAGTTGTGGAGGTCCCCACCAGCAGGCCCCCTAGAGCCAAGCCTACTGGCACCATCCCAGGCCAAGCCTGAGTCACTTCAGGCCTCTGCCCCTAGGTACAAGACCACTGCTGGGGCAGAGCTTAGGCTGGTGGCCCCATTCCAAGCCTCCCTGGGGCTGTGCTGTGGTGACAGGAGAGGCTTGGCCTTGTGGTGGGAGCCTGCCTGATTGTCAGGGCAGTCTTGGGACTGGCCAAAGTCCCAAGGAGTTGGGGAGGGAAGCCTGGTATTCTGATCTTCACCCAACCCTAAGCCTTATCCTCAGGCAAGGGCTGCAGATGAACACACTTGTCCAGGAATCGATACATACACACGATACACAGCAATATGTACAGGAAAGCAGGCCTGGAACAAGGCTGGGTGAGAAAGCATGGCCACCAGGGGTCAAGAGAAGTGCCAAGACCCTGGAGGAGGGAAGTCAACACTTCTCAGGGATTGGCAGGCCAAGACAGATCCCATGGGTGGGAGTTAACTCCTCTGGGCACTTCGACCATACCCCACTCACCTCCTGTTTCCACTCCAAATTCACCAGGAACTGGGTCTTTGGCACCAATAGTCACTCTGGGAGGGTCTCCTTCAACTTAGCGCCTTAGAGGGATTGGGGCCTTGGTGGCTCCCCCACCTGTTTCCAAAGGATTCGAGACCAGGGGGATAGGCAGGATCCAAAGGCAAAGGACAGAGCCACATGTTAGAGCAGCAGGCCTGGGGCAGGAGGTGTCTCTTTTTTTTTTTTTTTTTGAAGCAATTCCTGAGGGACTGATTCAACTTCTGCCATCAGGGCTAAGAAAACATTAGAGGTCATGCTCTCTGGGTGGTCTTTCTGGCTAATGAAAAGCAGAGGTCTTGGGCAGCCCACTTTCCCCTGTAGGGGTATGTATTATGCATCTTTACTGTTTGCCAGTGCTGAGGGAAAGCAGCTGGAATAAAGCATGAAGTACTCAGGCCAAATGTGCCCACCTTCCAGGTGTTGGGGCCAGGCTATATGTGTTGAAGTGCAAAGGACATTAGATGGCACCTTGGGATCTCTCCATTGACCTGGGGTCCTTGGAGCAGGGCCTGCCTTGGTAAGCAAAATGTCATTATTCCTTTTTTTTGCATCCTATAAAGTATGAGATTAAGGGCTCCCTTTTAGGAAGTGAAGGTGAGATGAAACACTTCTGGAAGACAGGCCCTCTGGTTTCCCTCCTTGGCCCTAGCTGAATGGTTGCCATGGAAGTGAATAAATGGAGCACCCAAGCAAGTAGGTTTCCTGTCCAGCAGCATGGCTCATCCCCAGAGGAAACGAATAGCATCAAGGTAGGAGGCAGGAAGCTGCTGGTTCTCAGCATACACAAAGGCCAGGGCATACAAGGCTGCCAGTCCAGGGGTGGGTGTGCAAGGGATACACTGTGACTTGTCATTTGCATTGACAAGGGCTTGGGCCTGTACCATATGTACTCCCACACAGTTCTCACTCACATAACCCGAAAATACTGGATGAACTTGGTGGGTTTCCTGGAAACAGACCTGTGAGAAGGCCAACTTCACCGGGCAGGAGAGGGGGCCTGTTCACCCTTCTGCCCCTAGTGCTGGTGGTATGCAGTGCTGTTATGTGAATAGCATAGTGAAGGAGCCTGTGACTAGCATCAGCACCCTTCCACTGAGCTTACTGCTTTTGCCACCTGATCTTTCCCAAGGCTGATGCCAGGTACTCCAGTGAGTGCCACTCAGGGAGAAATTGCCTAGAGCCTTGTACTCAGTGATGGAGGCTCTCTGGGGCACAGAAAACCCTTATGTTGGGCAGGCTTAAACCAAGCAGGAGATCCCTTTGTGCTTTGTCCAGAAGACAGGGAGGGTGGCACTTTGGTCCTCGAGTCATAAGGAGCAAAGGCCACAGGGCTACAGTTGGTATGACAAGGCAGATGTACCCAGGGAAGCAAGGGCCTGAGTAGACCTTGACTTCCCTCCCAGGCCCTTGGAAAAGAGAAAGTTGTGCTGCTCTTTCCTGTATCTCTTAGGGACAGGACTGGGGAGGCGGGAGCTAATGGAGGCAGCTGCAGGGACTAGGAGTGGCGGTGTGGTGCTACACACAGCCAAGGCTTTGTGCAGGACTGGACAGAGGGATGCTGACATGACACCCTTGGTAGCCCAGGTCTTCCAAGGGCAGGAACATAGCAGGCCACAGGAGGAAAAGTCAAAGCAATGATGAGAAGCCAGGACACCTGGGGCTGCTGGGAGCACTGCTGAGGCCAGGCATCGGGGTACAGTTCTAGAGAACTTTTACAAGGTGACCCAGCGCTGGGCTAGATGTTCAAGCCAAGTGGCAGCAGAATTGGGTCCCTGGAAAAGCCTGGGAAATGAGAATCCCAGATCCAGTCAGGACCAACAGCCTAATGGCAAGGCTGGGAACTGATCTTATACAGGAGTGAAGAAAACCCTAAGATGGATTTAGGTCATGTTGGGAAGAACTATCCAAATAGGTTGGCAGGACCCCCCAGCCTTTGAATCACTGTGGTAAATCTGAGGGGATAAACTGGGGTGACCTTGGTGCCAGAACCTGATCCTCTGGGGATTGTGCAAGGGCCAGTGAAAACCCCCAGTGGCATTCTGTGGCTTCTAAGCCCTGAGGCAGAAGACCCCAGCTGCAGCCTTAGCCTGTGGCTGGTGGAGACTGAGGAAGGGGCAAGTCTGTTAGGATGCTCTACCTCTTCCTTGGCCCTAGGTCTGTCCTTGCCAAAGCCACATCCTCAAGCAAGCTAATTAGACAGGAAGCAAAGTCAACCACCCTCCTCTAGGACCCAGCACAGTGGGCAGCCCAGTGCCCCACTCCCAGATAGCCGGGACCCAAAGGCCATCAGATTCCTGCCCAAGCACCTGGATTAAAAGGAAATTCCTTCTCACTACAGGCAGGCCTCCCAGGGCTGGCACCTTCACCCTCCCTTCGATTTCTTGAGAGTGATTGGTAGGTATAGAAACATGCACCTTTTAGCTCTGAGTTTCACTCTGGAGTGTGTGTGTCTGGGTAGGGGAGCCTTTCTTACAGGAAAAAGTAAGTTTTCTCCACCTAGCAGCAGCCACCCCCATCCCCTTTTGTGCCCACCTTGGGAGGAGTGGTCTCATTCTGGGGAAAAGTTCTAGGTAACTTTTTTCCTTCCAATCCTGCCACCAGCTTTTTAATGACTGTACCTAGGTCCCTAGACCTGCCTGGGTTATCCCTGGAGAGTGTAGACCCAGGGCCCAGGCAAGTTGTGAGAATGGGTGAAACAGGTAGGAGAGAAGAGCCCTCCCTGCCAAGTCTGAGCTGCCTTGTGGGGTCCCCGGGGGCTGGAGCCTCAGGAAAGACAGGCCTGCCTGAGCAGCTGAGGAGCCACTGGTAGTTATTGCAGATCCTCCGAGTGAAGACACCAGTGCTGGTGGTGACAGCTCCTCGCTGGCTGTGCCAGAAGTCTGCTCCAGCGGGGATAGGGTGGGGGTCAGAGGGCAGCTTCTGTCCAAGCCCCTGCCTTGGGTCAGACCTGTTGCTCTGCTGTTCCAGTAGGACAGGATACTCAACCCCTCCCTGGAAGCTGGGATAACACTAGGCCTCCAAAGGTCTAGTCCAAACCAGGATCCCTCTGGAGGTACAAATAATGCCTTGGTGTGGGGCTGGCAGGTGCCCTGCCACCCCCTGCCCCCCGGGTTAGCAGCCGCCTTCCACCTTGATGTGCAGGATCTTAGAGAAGCCAGGCCTTCGTCGCAGGGCCTGTGAACCAAGCCCTGAGTTAGTTCTCTTGCAAAGCTGGTGGGGTCCTCCCTCCACACTCATCCAGGCCACCAGCCCCAGCCTAGGAATGTCACTTGGGGATCTTGGTTGGCCTCAGAGCCAACCTCTCACCTGGAGTTTTGTCACCATATCCTCAAATAGCTTCTGAGCCTCAGGGCTGCTGGGCTCCTTGAAATAATCAGCAATTCCAATTTGGACCACAATGGACTTGAGGTTCCGACAAATGCCTGGGGAAAGGTGGATAAGGAGGCCCCATGTTTGGCCTGCACATTGGGGCTACCACCTCTCATTTCACTGATTAATGACATCAGATACCCCCTGAGGAACCATCATGTGGCAGCCACAGAAAACAAAAGTACAGCAGGCCTACGATGGCCTGGGATGCACAACTGGACCAGGGAGAAGGTGGATGAAGGCACTCTGGGAAGACAAGTGGACAACAGCCAACTGCTCAGCAGTTCTAGCAAATTCCCTGGCAGAGGGGACAGTTTTACCCTGGTCTGGACACTTGGAAGTGATTATAAGGAACAGAGTGGCTGAGAGGAAGCTTGAGCATGAGGGTGGAGGAGATGGGGACAAACCAGGCAGGCTGCACAGGGTTTACAGGATGGGATGTGGCTGCTGACTAAGGTCAAGGGCTGAGGAGCCTGGAGAGTATGAATTTGAGGCTGAGCAGTTTGTCCTGATGGTGTATCCAGGGTGTGGACATGAGGCTGAAGGGGAGGGGAGAGGAGGGTCCTGGAGGTGATAAGGTAAAGGAACCTTCAATCTGGGAACAGGGTCTTCCCAAGGGCCACAAAGTCCTGGATGATGGTCTCATTTCGGGGAAGCAGCCCAAGCTGGGTACCTTTGTCCTCAGTGAAGGCAGAGAAGTGACAGAGTGGAGAGTGGGTAGTATTAGGTGAAGGGCCAGAGGAGGCCTAAGAACTGTCCTAGGGAGCTTACACACATTACTGCCCACCTATTCTAAGAAAGTCAATGAATGAGAATGTAAAACTCAGAGAGGTAGAGTAATTTGCATGAATTCACAGCTAAACGAGCAGTAGACCCAGAGATGAAACCCAGATCAGTCTAGCTCCAGAAACTGCACTTTTAATCTGTCTGCTCTCTTGCCTCAGCCCTGGTGAAGACTTACACAGGGACAATTTCTGCATGGCTTCTGGCTCCAATGAGACTATGCCAAAGCACAACAGATATCTTTGGAACTGGACTATTAGGAGTGGATACTGGCAGGCTTGGAATGCCCACTGGCCTAAGAAGACACTGCTGGCAAAGCCAAGACCAGATATTGCTGTCTGCCCCCCCAACCCCATGCTGGTGTTTGCTGATTAGAGCATCAGGGAATTGTTTATGCTACCTGCTGACAGATCATGGTGACAGGTGAAAGCCATATCCTGCCCTGCATTCCCGCATTACTCACTGTTGAAATGCAGTAGGGCCTTAGGAGTGACAGGGGTGGCCGTGAGTACCAGCATCTCTAGTCCCTTCAGGCCTTCCCGGCAGACCTCAGCTGCCACCTCCTGGGTGATCTCTGACACATGGTCCAGCTCCAGGACCTGCAGCCGCATGCAGTTTCTTGCTAGGAAGAGGAAGAAGGCAGGCCCTGCTGACAAACTCCCTAGGTCACTTCCTGCCCACCAGGGTGGTCCCCTGCCACCACCCAAGATGCAGCCCCAATCCCCTGTAGAATTTTGCAGGATATTATTGCACCCTTACCAGCTTCTCACCTCTCCCCACCCCAGTCCCAAGGGACTCACCAAGTGATGCCAGGCCCTGCACCCCACAGCCGGCGCCCCCAACCCCCAGAGCCCGGAGGTGGGGCCAACAGCGACCGATCATCTGCAGGCAGCGGTTACTGAAGCGCGTGGGCTGCTGGCTGGAGAATGGGGAGGGGGCAGTCAGGGAAGCCTTTGGATGCCTGATGCCCCAAGCAAGTGTATTCCTCTTGGGGGATCCCTCCCTGCCTCAGGCAAGTACCCCGACAACAACCCAGCTGGCCAAGTCAGAACACTGGCATCATCCCTGACTCGCCCCTCTCACCTCTTGCCATGTTCTGCAGTTTCAGATTCCTGAGTAACTCCTGTACCACAGTTTAGACCACCATTGGATTCAGCTAGATTACTACCAGTCTCCCTGCCAATCCATGCTCCACAATGCTGTGCACCATTCATTCCTACAGCCACTCACTGTGTCATTCAGCAGATGGTTATCAAGTGTCTGCTACAGCTGAGAACAACTGAGCCAGGCCCTGGAGGTGTAGTGGTGACAATGCAGACATGGTCCCTGCCCTCAAAGCATGGGCAGTCTATTTTACAGAACTTTGGCAGTCTAATCTCAGTACTTTACTTAAAACCTAAAATTCTCCAATAGTCTCCCAGTACTTTCTAGATAAAATGCAAAAACCTAAACCCCTTAACATGGCCCTGCCTGCCCTCTCCCAACCTGCTTGTCCACACCAGATTTGCCATTTCCCTGAACATCAGACTTGCCATCTCTCAACATTCACTTAAGCTACGCACTTGGTACCAGGGATACAGAAATGGACATTCACAGACTCTGCCCTGAGAACTACAAGTCTAATGTAGGAGACTGAAACAGAAATAATTGCAAAACCAGTAACAGCAGGTGTCAGGACAAGATGCAATGGGAATCAAAGCAGGAGCACAATGACTGCTTCCACCAAGGTGTTAGGGAAGGTACACTGGATGAGCTGGGAGAGGCCAGCACATGGAGAAGGATTGGAGGGCAAATAACAGGGAGGGTGAAACCTGTTAGTCTGAGGAACTATAGGTAGAGTGAGGGATGATTTCACACCCTGAATTCTCCAACGATCAGCTCTTATATGTTACATACTGACCCAGAATTGCCTGTTGTGTGTCAAACAAAACCCAGCTACTTTTAGCTGTGTTTACTGAACACTTACTATGGGGCCCACAGGCTCTGTGGTATAATCTCACTGAAGCCAGTAACAGCTCTAATAAGGTCAGTAGATTCCTAATATCACCTTCACTTTGCAAGTTGAGAAATTAACATGTTGCTCACAGTGGCACTGCCACTAAGCCAAGACATGACTTCTAGGTCTAATTTTAAAGCTCTGTTCTTAATGCCTCATTGTGCAGATTAATGTGTGTGAGCCTGTCTCTTCAACAGCTTTTGGAATGGGCTCAGATCTGTCCAGTCCTCAGCCCCAGACCAGGTCCAACCCTTTCCCTTCCCCACCCACCCAGCCTGAGCTCACCAGGGGTGAAGAGGTGCCACCTGGAGGGAGACAATCTCTCTGCAGCCTGCACCCAGAGCCCAAATAACTTCGTGGCCCACTGGGTCTGTGGCACTCCTGTTGAAAAGACAAGGCTGGAGTGGCTCATCCTGGTGGTTTCTGCCCCTGTCAATCCTTCCTTCCCTTAGGTCACAGAGCTCTTGGGTGCCTTTGTCTGAGGACCTGGGGAAAGGCCATGCAGTGTCTAGGGATCCTTGGGGTCCCAGGCCAATAGGGTATAGGCCTTGCTTCTGGTAAAAGGAACCCACCTGTAGGTGACAGCCTGCAGGGCACGACAGTAGCAGCTGGCCAGCCAGAGTGAACGGTCGGTGAGGATGTTGGGACAGTGGGAGATGCGCAGGATCAGCAGGTTCCCCCCAGCTGCCTTCAGCAGGGACTCCAGCCCTGCTTCAAGGCAGCCCCTGGGGATGACCAAGAGGTCACCTGCCTGTGGTCACCTCCTCCTCTGGGAAGCATCCCCACTTCATTCCAAGTCTGGGCCCAGGAGCACCCGCCCACCCACCGCAGCCTCACCGGGTGCTCCGGGCGTACTCCTCCTTGCTCTCCTTCTTCCCCCTCTGTCGGGGCTTCAGGTTCTGCAGGGTCAGTGAGTGGGCCTGCGTGCACCACTGAGCCAGCATCGCCAGAAACTGCGTAGAGAGGGAGGGTACATGGAGAACAGGGGGTCTGCACTTGGCTGGCTGGAGAAAAGCCAGCCCCAGAACAGGAGGCTCTGTGAGAGGATTTGGGGGAGCCAGGCTGGAGCCAGGGCTGCAAGGACCAGATTCTGCCAGGGGGAAAGGTGGGTTCCTAGCAGGGCAGAGGTAGGCACCTTGGAACACACTCTCGCATTCTCTAGCAGCACCCTTGTCCAGACAGCAGGGTGACGGGCCACGAAGCGCCAGTCCCGGCAGACCTCGGCAGCATGCAGCAGTGTGCGTGTGTCCAGGTAGGTGAAGATGCAGAACAAGGCAGCTCGCATCTTAAGGATCTCTGGGCTGATGACCTCGTTGGAGCGTGAGGGGCTACCCCGCTCCGCTCGACGGCCTCGTCCACTGCCTCCCTCGGGGCGGGCTGCAAACACAAGGGAGCAAAGGTGACAATAGAAGGTCTAAGGCCAGGGCAAGGATGTGGGTGAGGAGCTGGGGCAGAGTAGGAGCTGCAGGAGAAATGGGCATAAGACCCATGCTGGGGGAACCAGTGGCTTGGGAGGAAGGTCAATCTGGTTCCCCTCCGCTACGGTACAGCCACCCCTAATTTTACATATTAGCAAAGGTATTCCTTCCTCATATAAACTTTCTTTTTTAAGAGTCAACACTGGGTTGGGGTTGTGGCTCAGTGGCAGAGCACTCGCCTAGCACGTGGAAGGCCCTGGGTTCGATCCTCAGCACCACTTAAAAATAAATAAACAAAGGTATTGTGTCCAACTAAAAAATAAATATTAAAAAAAAAAAGTCAACCCTGACCCTAACTCTCTACCCTCCTGATGCCTCTGCATATGTGTGTGGCCTGTGTGCAGATGGGGCTCCCCACTGCACCGGGAGCTCCAGAGTCTGGAGTCAACACTCTCCTCTACATGTCACTGAGCTCCTCATGTATACAGACCCTGTCCCCCAATGTACCATCCTTGCACTGGCTACCCTGTCATTCAAGTCTCTGCACCAGGCTGGAAGGGCACTTCATAGGAGGGGTGGGCAGGTCTGGAGAAGAGGAAGGGAAGTGCAGGAGGTCAGAAGATTTGCCCTCTTAGCCCTTTCCCCCCCCCCCACCCTGGGAGGGCCCAGCACCCTGGGGAAGGCTGGCCTCTCTGCCATTCCTCTCAGGACTTACCTGAAAGCCGGCAGCTGCTCACTTGCCCAGCCATAGCAGGCCCAGGGCGGGGGACATCTGAGGGGCCCTCAGCCTCCGACTCCGTGGTTCGGGAGCCCACGTCTGAGACATCACCCTCCTCCCCCTCAGTGCTGTGTCTGCGAGGTCTGCGCTGCCAGTTCTGGATGGCCTGGCGCCGTAGGCCTGAGCTTCGAGGGGCCTGGGACCGCTCTGAGCCACCATTGGTAGCCTGGGCCCGTGTGCCCAAGCCCCCAGGGCCACTGTCTTCAGGTGCCCCCTCCTCTGGCCGGGGCAGCTCCAGGCTGTCACTATCATAGCAGCCTGAGCTCTGGGAGGCAGCTGGCATACGGCTGGAGGCCCTGGGGCAGGGTGGACCAGATGGTGAGGGGTGAGGGGCGAGGGGCATCAAGTTGCCAGAATTCTCCACCCTCCCCTTACCACAGATCAAGGGCAACCCATCCGCCCTGCTTCCCAAAAGTTCCCTCTGAGTATGGAAAGGCAGATAGGTGACCCAAGGAGAATGGGCACAGGAGGAGAGAAGCCCCAGATGGCCAGCAGATCTTTCCAGGGAGAGGGTGGGCTGTGTAGGGCAGGGCAGGCCCCAGGCTTACCCTGTGCTGGGAGAAGAGCCATGCCGTGATACCGCGTATGTGTTAGGCACGGCCGGGCCCGCGTGGTGCTCTCGCTGTGGGCCCCCAGAGCAGGAGGGAAAGGAAGGGAGGCAGAGGAGGCAAGAGGATGAGGAGGCAATAACAGGAGAAAGAGGGTACAAGATGGAGAGAAGAGACGAAGGAGAGGAGAGAAAAGAAGAAAAAAAGTTGGGAAGGATGGACGAATGGACAGACAGATAGCCCCAACAGGGAGGCTCACCAGCCCCCTGGCCACACCCAACCCACACCCCAATTCAGGCTATGGCTCCTGGGTTCTCATTTTCAGGGATAGGCAGAGATGGGCCCCTGAGGGCTGGGGCTGCTGGATCACACCTTGAGACAGCCTCAGGGGATGGCACTCCTGCCCAGAGGGGCCCCCTTGTTCCAGACCCACACTTTAGGCCTAGGCCTGTTCTTGGGGGAAGAATCAAAGAAGAGAAGCACAGCATTCTGGGGGATGTGAGGCTGTGTGTGAGGGGAGGTTGTGGGGACCAGGTAAGCAGGTAAAAGAGGGGACAAAGGGGCACTCACCATTCTGCCTGGGCCCCGGGCCCCTGGCCCTGCACCACTGCCCCCACCTCCACGCCCCAGGCTGGCACTGGGTGTGCTGCCACAGCTGCTGCTGATGACCTGCAGCTGACGCTCAGCACGGTCGGCCCGCTCCAGGAGTTCCTCGATGAACTGCTGCAGGCGCAGCTTGGCACTAGCCTCCCGCGCTGCTGTCTCCTTCAGGAACTGGTCAATCTGTACCACCTCCCTGGGCCCAGAGCAGGCTTTTACCCTAGAGCCTCTGCTGGTTGACCTGCCACCCTCCCTTGTGGGGAGACACAGGGCACAGCTGCCCATGATGTCACAGCCCCCCACATCTAACCCATAACCAGACACATCATCCTCACACAAAAACACAGACACCCAGTTACCTATGGCCTCAATATACAGCCTCCCCACAAAGGAACAGCGCTAGGCACACACTTAGAGCCACACAGCCATGTGCACATACCCGCTCAGTACACATTCATGAATGTGCCCTCATCGTGTATCCATTCCAGGCACATACTCACAGTCTGAGACATGCAAAGCATCATGGAGGCACAGTCTCACTGACACACTCAAACACACACACACACACTTTCTGAAAGATTGAAAAATGTATTCAGTCACTTCAATACATAGGGAAATACACTAAGATGCAGAACCTCTAGGAGTTGCACAAACACATGGCACACCTTACAGATTACCTGAGTCTATATTCCCCAAAGCATCCATGGTTGTTCATGCATCTGTTCAACATTTATTGAGTACCTTATAAGTGCTAGGCACTGTTCTAGATGTTGGGGAAGCATCCATGAACAAAAGTAGAAACTCCCTGCCTTCATGGAGCTTATATTGCAATGGGGACAGATAAATAACATCTGTAGCCAAGCACTGTGGCACATGCTTATAATCCTGTGACTTGGAAAATGGGAGGAATATCAGGCTATGCATTTTAAAATAAAAAATAAATTTAAAAGGCTGGCTCTCATAGTTTTGTTGGTAAAGATGGAATCCTGGGTTCCATCACCAGTACCAGAAAAAAAAAAAAAAAAAACTAAACCTAACATTTGAATAGTTCATAATCCTTCATTTAAAGACCAGAGAAGTGAGGCAAAGTCAGCAAAGAAGAATAAGAAGGAACAGACCAAAAAAAAAAGGAGGGGGGATCCTAGGAGAGCCAAGTGAAGAAAGTGTTTCAAAGATCTGCTGTGGATAGGCCAAGAAAGAGGGTAACTTGGCCTTAGCAACATGGTCAAAGACAGTGGTGGAACTGGAAACCTGATCAGAGTGGGTTCAAGAAAAAAATGTGAGAAAATAAATTGGAGACCAGGAATACTTTCATGAATTTTTTTCTGTATGAGGCAGCAGCTTAAGGGAAAGTAAAGTTAAATGGGAAACATGACATCATGTTTGCATCCTTTTAGGAATGATAGATAGATTGACTGATTTTGATGATAGGAAAGGGAGAGGGGAGAATCGGGCCACACCTTTGAGTAGGACAAAGGGAAGAGGATCCAGTGCCAAAATGCCGAGGCTGGTCTTGGCTGAGTCAGAGCAGGGTCAGAAACAGACACTGTCTTCATAGATAGGCACATGCATGATCATGCTGCCATGTACTTGTGGTCCTGCACACACACGATCATGACACTCTGGGACCCACACACACCAATATTACAAGTTCATGACCACAGACCCCCTATTACCTAGCCATGACTACACACAGACATGCATGTTCAGGGTGGTTGTGATGGCACACGGGCACACCCACCAGCAGGGCCCTGAGGGCCTACTCACTGCTGCTTGCGGCTCAGCTCCTGTTCCTTGTGCACTAGGTCCTGCTTGAGAGAGGCCAGCAGCTCCACGCTCACATCCACCTGCCGCGAGAGCTCAGACGCTCGCTCCTCCAGCTCCTCCTTCTCGCGCCCCAGTCGAGCGCTCTCCTGCCTAGCAGTCTCCAGCTCTGCGGCTTTGCGCTCCAGCTCTGCCTGCAGCCGGCCCACTTGGCCCGCAATCTTCTGCTCCACCTCCTCGCTCAGCCTCTCCAGCCGCCGGTCCACCTCCAACTTCTCCAGCGCGCGTATCTTGAGGCGCGCCAGGCCCTCCTCGTAAGCCACATCAGCTGGCGAGGGGGAGGCGGGCGAGGCCGAAGCCGGGCCTGGGCCGGGCCCTGGCGGCGGCGTCGAGCACGCAGAGGATGCCACGGACTTGCGGGCGAACAGCTCTCCCAGCGGGATCTCTATCTCACGCAGCGCATAGCGTGCGGCAGCGGTGGGCACGAGACCCGGCTCACCCAGCTCCTCGCAGGGCAGGCTGGCGGGCACCAAGTCGCCGGGGAAATGGGCGAGGGGTGCGTGGTGGTGGTGGTGGTGCAGCAGGTGCGGCGTTGCAGGCGACGGCCCAGCGGCCTGCTCCTTGCCCTGAAAGGACGTGCTCTCAAAGACCTCGCGCCGGGCTCCGGGCACAGCCAGGAGGGCGGCGGGCTCGGGCGCCAGCGGGAAGCCAGAGGCTGCGGCTGCAGCAGCTGCTGCAGCTGCGGCGCCGTCGCAAATGCTGTTGGTCTTGGAGAGGATGTAGAGAGTCTCATAGGTGTGGCTGTACTCTAGGTGGGCGCGCAGGGACGACAGGCTCCGGAAGCGCTTGTGCTCCCCGCAGCGGGGGCAGCGGTATGGCAGGTCCAGCGAGGCCATGGCCCCGCCGCCCCCGCGGCGTGTTGGCTCCACCGCGGCAGCCCAGCGGGTCAGCCGGGCGCGCTCATGGGGGGCCGCGGGCGAGCCCCCCTGCAGAATCAGTAAGGCTCAGGGTGCCCGCGACCAGGGTCGAGGAGGCTACAAGAGAGGGAATAAGTCTTAAGAGGATGATTCTCCTCTTCCAGCGACACCTCCCAGGCCCTGGGCCGGAATCCCCAATCAAGTGTAAATTGACTTTCCCAGGAAACACGTGCCCGGAATGGAGGGGCCTTGGGAGACCTATGGCAGAACTCTCAGAGGGGAGTGTACTGCTGTGGCACCTGTGCAGGGCCTGTACATAGGTGGATGAGAGAGAAGCGAGGGTGGGGGAGGGGAGAGGGCGCAGGGAGGGGGAGAGGGAGAAATAATTCTTTTTAAAAATACAGTAATTTTTTTTAAAAAAAATGAATCAGTTTTATGTTTAATGGCTCTGTTCTGGAAACAACCCAAGTGCTCACAAACAACAGAATGGATAAACTGTGGTATATTCATAATGGAATGCTACCCAGTAATAAAAGGAACTACAGATACGCACAGCAATATGGATGAATCCACTTAGTATTATTTTGCAGGAAAGAAGCCAGACCAGAGTGCATACGACAAATTCCACAGAGATGGGAGTTCAAGAATAGACAAAATTGATGATGACAGAAATCAGAACAGAGGTTATCCCTGGGGCTCTGCGGTTTTGCGTTCCAGCTCTGTAAGGACTGGGAAGAGGTTAGGAGAGAATCTTAGGTGATACTGAAAATGTTCTATATCTTGAGCTGAGCAGTGTATACAGGTGTAGATAATCATCAAGCTGTACACAAAATATCACTGCCTTATATGTACTTTAGTGTATGTTAAATCTAAAAATATCCTTAAAAGAAGATGCTTAACCAATTGCGGTGGCACATGCCTGTAATCCCAGAGATTTGAGAGGCTGAGTGGGAGGACCAAAAGTTTGAGGCCAGCCTCTGCAAGTTAGCCTTACCCTGTCTCCCAAAAGAGTGGGGCTGGGCTGGGCTGGGGAAGTGGCTCAGTGGTAGAACATCCTTGGGTTCAGTCCCCAGCACAGGGAAAAAAAAAAAAAAAAAAGCTTATTTCTATCTCATGCAAACCGCATCCATTACACAACCTGTATTATTAGTACTATGTTGCAGTGACAAAGATGTCTCTCCACTTGGGTATCATTAATGATACCTGTATGTGTCACTGTTCCCATCCCTGCTACTCCAGGCACATAGGTCCTTTTGTCAAACCTAGAAAAAGCTAAATAGGCCTCCAATAAGTGTACCTACCTTGCCCTTCACTCTAAGGGTCCTATTTATCTGTTCTCCTCACACCCTTTCTGGCACAATCCCCTCCTCACCCTCAGCCCCTCCTGCCCCACCCCACCCCCACACACTTCTGGCTCCCCTGGCTTGTGGAGTTTCCGCTCCCTCACTGCTGGTTTTTCCTAAGTGCTTGCATTTGGGCTCGAACACCTTCTGCTGTCCCCATGTTCCTCAGAGTCACAGATTACCCACTAATGGAATAATCTAGCTGTCCTCAAGGGTCTTCACCCACTTGGTCTTTTGGTGGATACTTTTGGTCCCTGCATCTTCACAGGCTGCCAGGATGATGCCCTGTTTGGAGTTTCCTCCTGGTTCTGTGACTTTCTGTTTTTGCTACCTCCCTACATTTCCTATCTCTTCCAGAGGTGCCCCATTCAGCCTCTATCCTTCTCCCAGGCAATCTGGTTCACTCACAGATTCATTCACACCTTGAAGCTGCGGACTCACAGATCTGCCTCTTCATCCTGACCAGTTCCTGAGTTCTGTTTGCCTTTTCCCATTTCCACATGGCTGTATGAGTAGATGTCTGTTCCCTTTGACACCCAGCACCCAGTCCTCCTGTAGGCATCAGCACTCTTCTTTAACCCTGGGGAGCCAGCCTTCCTTTGCCACATTCTCAGTCCATCCATATGGCCTGAGGGATGTGACATGAGCCCGGCCAATCACAGTCCTAGGATGAGCAGGCACCCAATTTGAGCCAGTGAACCTCAAAATGTTCTGGAACTACTGGGAAGAAGCAGTAATTCCAGTAAAAACCCAATCCTTTTTGGGTTTGGGTTTTTAAGTTGATGGAGAGGGCCAGAGCTACTAGGCCATCTTTGTTTCCTTTGGGAAGGAACCACCTAGGAATGAAGCCAATCCAGAAAAGCAGAACTAAGACAGGGAGAGAAATTCTTCAGAGACACTGCAAGATCCTGGCCTGCTCAATTACATGAACCAATCAACTCCTTTTTTTTTTTTTTTGCTTAAGTTAGTTACAGTTGGGTCTATGTTCTTGATCAGGGAAAAATCCTGATACAAGAAATTGGAAACAGGGTTTGGGGTAGAGCACTTGCATAGCACATTGAGGCACTGGGTTCAATCCCCAGCACCACATAAAACTAAATAAACAAAATAAAGGTATTTTTTATATTTAAAATATTTTGGAAAAAAAAGAAGAAATTGGGATCAGTCAGGTGTGATGGCACACACCTGTAATTCTGGTGACTCAGGATGCTGAGGCAGGAGGATCCCAAGTTCAAAGCCACCCTCAGCAACTTAGTGAAGCCCTAAGCAACTTAGCAAGACCCTGTCTCAAAATAAAAAAAAAAAAAATTTAAAAAAAAAGGGGGCTGGGAATGTGGCTTAGTGGTTAAGCACCCTGAGTTCAATGCTTGGTATCAAAAGAAAAAAAAAGAAAAGAAATTAGAATCAGAGATAGAATTTTTTTTTTCAAATAATAAACCCAAAAAAGAATTAGCTTAACTAAGGGGAGAAGCCTAAGTTAGGACTGCTTCCTGCACCCTACTTAGAAGTTGTTGAGCCTTGTCATGCAGTAGCAAAGCAGCTGATTAAATGATCTCCTACTGCCCCTGAAACTTTAAGGGACTTGCAGAAAAATGTCACAATATTGGCAGTGAGGCCTTTGTGGTGGCCTGAGTCAGGTCCAATAAGAAAGAGACACTCTGGCTGAAAGGAGCCCATCTAAAAGCAGAGGAAGAAAATGGCTTGCCCAAAGAGGCCCTTTCTACCTGGGGCCAGTAATCCAATGTGGCTGAGAGTAAGATAATTAAGAGCCAGTTCTCTGCTTCCAACTAAAGTCAGCTCAAGCAAGGAGAGAGAGGCTGGAAACTCAGAGGGAGATCAGCCTGGGGCCTGAAAAGCTCTAGACTCCTCAGGTCCTGCTGTGCCCTCCCAGCACCACAGAAACTTCCATTATGAGCAGGTTTTTGTTGGAAAGCAGCTTGAGAAGAAAGGGAAAAGATTTCTGCCTCCCACCAGGGGTTTATACTGCCCTGAGGGAGAGGCCCAGCTAGAGGCCCCCAAACCCTAGGCTATTGCGATGGCCAAGCACCTAGGCCTGTTGCTAAGAGACAACCCTTCTCCTCCCTCATCACTAACACCAGGGACTCCATTCAAGAATTATAACTTTCAAAGGAAGGTCTCTAGCTTTGACTAATAGCTCTGGGGTTGATGGAAGGCAAACTGACTGAAAGGCCTTCTAATGATTAAGGGAATTACACTGCCAGAAAAATCTAGCAAACCTAGAAAACAAAGGCCAGGATTACTTAGTCCTAAGGTCTCCCCTGCTACCTTTCCCTCCCCCACCAACCCTGTACTCCTCAGTCCCCCTCTCCCATGTGACTACAGAGCACCAAGATTGAAGACAGCAGAATCAAAGCAACAGGCTGGTGGGACAGGGAACCTCTTCCTTACCATCTAAGTTAACCTGGTGGGCCACGAAGCAGGTGTTTTTCCTTCCCTTCAGGTTTGCCTCCATCGTAGTAGTGTGACCACAAACTGAAAGACCCTGAGAGCCTCGCTCAGTACCTCATCAGACCAGGCATCGCCAGATCTTGAACTGGGGCTGGACGTAGTAATGGAAAGAGAATATGAAACCACTCCTTCTAGAGATGGGAGACCAGGTTGAAAGTTTTGTGAGGAATAGGTGCATTATGATAAACAAGGAAATATTTTTAAAAATTATTTAGGAGAGAGGTAAGGGTCTTAAATAGCCACGAAGTAGAATTTAATATTTTTTTAAACATTTATTGCTTTTGCTGCTTGGCTTTACCCTTCTTTGTGGACTGACACCCCATTTTCCTTTAGAGAATCATTTCCTCCACTTTGAATGAGTTTGGGTAGAGCTGACCCCAACCCCTGCCCCCAAAGAGCACATATGACCTCAGTCTGCTTCATTAGAGCACCGGAGATCAGGTCAGTAATGCTCATGTTTCTCAATCTGGATCAATTCAGGCACCCTAGGACTGTGCTCAGCTGGCAGGACATGAACCTGGAACTGCTTGTGGGCATTTCTGTGATATCACTTGAACTTTTCACCTAGGACTTGTTAATTACATGGGGCAGCAAAAGCTTTTGTAATTTGCATCATTTAAGTCAATTGAGTAATGAGGTTCCAGAGGCAAACAATGATCCATAGTGTCAAAAACACAACCCAGGCTTTCCCTCACTCCTCCCTCCCCTGCATCAGTTTCCTTCAACAGTGCCTCTGTCCTTCCAGCCACACCACTGGCCATCCTGATTTCTCCCTCCCTGCTAACCATCAAGACCTGCTGGTTTTTCCTTCTGGATGCATTTTAATCCAATTGTTCTTTTCTTGTCACGTGCTTTGTGCTCTGATGGGTCACATCTCCTCGCACCTGGACTGCTGGCCCAGCCTGCCTCACAGTTCTTTTCTATCCTATATAAGGCACCATACCCACTTTCTGCAGATGGCTCCTGCTTAGACACCTTCAATGGCTCCCCATGGTCTACCAAATGGAGCCACACTCCTTAGCTCCATGGTTTGGCCTCATTGTACTCTTGCCAATTTCAAAGTGAAAAAAATGGTCTGTTTCACTTGCATTTCTTTCAAAGAAATGGTTGGACATTTTCCCACACATTTGTCAATCATTATAGCTACAAATGACTTTTTGCCTTTACACTACTTTGCTCATTTTTATACTGTACATTCATATTATCGATTTGCAAAGGCTTTTGTAATATTGATCCTTATATACTGCAGATATTTTTCTCAAGTATGTTGATTGGCTTTTACTTTTGTTTATGGTTTTTATTGATAGACTTTGAGTTTTAAAGAATGCTTCAGCAAAATCTTTGATTTCTGGTTTTTGTGGATTTAGGAAGTCTGTCCCTACATAAAGATGATAAAAAACAGTTACATATGTTTTCTTTTAGTTTTTTCATTTTAAAAAATTCCAGGACATTTATTTAAATTAGGATTTTAAAACAAATCGCCATGATACCAAAAGCTGACAATGACTTGGTGACATGCAAACACTTGAGGCTGTACGAGTTCCATTTTTACATTAGGATTTTTAACCAATCTAGAAATGCACACAGTGAGATGGGAAATAATAAAACAACTTTTCATTATAGTTATTTTCACAAATATTCAGAAATAGAATATTATGCTGAACTCCTATGTACCCATCATCTGGATTCAACAATTATCAACTAGGTGGCCAGCTCTGTTTCATCTACACATTACTCCCTGCTTCCCACTTCCCCACCCTGACACTGGATCATTTTTAGCAAATTCTAGGTATATTATTTCATTCCTAAATATCTTAACAGATATAAGACAGGACTTAATTTTCTTTAAAATAAATACGTAATAACTTCCAATATCACTACCCTTTAGGTATATTAAAACCCAAAAAATAACCTTGAAAAGTAAACCTCTGGGGCTGGGGTTGTGGCTCAGTGGTAAAGCATTTGCCTAGCACATGTGAGACACTGGGTTTGATCCTCAGCACCACATAAAAATAAATAAATAAAATAGCTGGGTGCGGAGGCGTATGCCTGTAATCCCAGTGGCAAGGGAGGCTGAGGCAGGAGGTTCGCAAGTTCAAAGCTAGCCTCAGCAAAAGTGAGAACCTGTCTCTAAAAAAATACAAAACAGGTCTGGGGATGTGGCTCAGTGGTTGAGTGCCCCTGAGTTCAATCCATGGTACCAATAAATAAATAAATAAATATAGGCATGGTCTCCATCTACAACTAAAAGATAAATAAATAAACAGTAAACCTCTAAGATAATTCTCTAAAAATACAAAATAAAAAGCCATTTGGAAAATCTATCCAAATAGAGAGAAAAAGAAAAAATACACATATATAATAATATGAATAAGAAAGGGGATAATAACCACTGGCACAAAGAAGATATTTTTTATATTAAAAGGCTACCAGGTACAACTCTTGGCCCTAATACTTGAAAATATAGAGGAACTAAATGTTTTTCTAGGAAAATATAAATTATAAAAATTGACTCAAGAAGAAGTAGAAAACCTGAATAGACTGTTTATTATAAGCAAAACTGATGAAGTTGGCAGAGTGGCCATGGATAGTACAGAGTTCAGTTCATGCACACACAGCTATTCAAGAACAAGGCTATTGTTTAATGTATGGTCAGCATAGTGTCAGGGCATCTGTGTGTGCTGGTACATTTCAGGGCCTGGCAGTAGCTAGCCTTCTCCCTCCCTGCACCCTTTATGTCTGCACCACACCCCTGCCTAGCCAGGCTCCTAAAGAACAGGGGGAAGGATAAAAGTCTGGGCATACAGGCCTGTGGATAGATGTAGAGAGGAGAGGATTCTGGGGTGCAGGTGGTTCTTTTCCCCAGCCCAGCACACCCCACAGTTTCCCTCCATCTGCTGGTGCTGAGGAATGACTATGAATCATAGAAATATTTTTGTCTGAATTTACACACTCCTTAGCATAAGCATGAACCTTTGCTTGAATGCAAGCAAGAAGGTGATGCGGGGGCTGGGGCTGTAGCTCAGTGGTAAAGCACTTGCCTAGCATGGGTGAGGTCCTGGGTTCAATCCTTAGCACCACATAAAAACAAATAAATAAAACAAAGGTTAAATTAAAAAAAAAAAAAGAAGGTGGTGATGGGGGAAGAGGGTTAGGGTGGGAAGGAGAGGAAGAAAAAGAAAAATAGAAGTGTTGCCTATTCAAATTCCAACACAGCCCTGTACTATGGCAGAATAGTTGGATATCTTCCTTTGCATTCTACTTTTCCCATATCAGCAGCCTCTGCCGCCCCAAGACCTCTCTCCTTTCTGTGCCTGGCCCTGCCTCCTTACCATCCCTGGACCTGTTATGCTCCTTCTCCCATCTGAAATGCCTACCTCAAGCCTGCTTTCTTTCAGTGCAAAGTTTTCTTTGGATAGTATCATACAGGCTGAACTAATCAGAGGCACTATCTTTATTTTTAGGTTTTCAGATGTGTGAGTCTCACCTCTTTAAACAAGACCAACCATCTCAAGATGTGTGCCAACTCTCTAGCTCCTGTCTGCTGTCACATTCTCACATGTTGATGCTGTCAGAAACACACCTTCCATTTCTATGGTTTCTACTACCATGTGGTCAGGGATAATTCCTACAGTGGACATCATTAGTTTTATCTGCTCAGCAAGTCTTTCTTGCTTTCTAGTAATAGCAATATCTCATCCTTTCTTTGGTGAGCTGCCCTTCCCTACTCCATGTGCTTCAGTCAGGGCCACTGTTCCTAAAGGGTGGATACATGACCCATGCCTGGCTAAGCCCAGTTCCAGCACTTCCTTGGCTACAACAATTGACCCAGGATTGGGCACATTCCTCAAGAAGAACCAACAGAGTCCCTCCTTGGCAGTTAATATGAAATATCAAGGGGTCATCCTTTCCTTCTGGTATCACATGTTGGGATGATGAAGCTGTCTATGGCCTTGTGCAACCCATAACCCCCACATGGAGAAAGGCCATGGATGGTGGGACAGGAAATATACAAAGACTCAGAATGAAGCTAAGCCAAGAGAGAGTTCTCACCACATTGTTGAGAACCTGGGTTAAGTATGCCTGAGACCTATCATGTCTCTTCTTCTCAGTTATATGAATTGGTAAAGATCCCTTTTTGCTTCAAATATTTTGAGTTGGATTTCTGTCACTTACAATCAAGAGTTCTAACCAAGACTCTCTCAGATTTATATTTCTAGCATAGACTTCTCACCTAAGCTCTATTCAAACATGAATTCATTTTACTTACATTTGCCAAGTACCTGTGTCATTAACTACACCAAGTCCTTTCCTAGGTAAGTTAAGGACACAGAGACAGACAAGATTCAGTCCTTGCCTTTGAGCAGCTTGTGTTCTCCTGGGCCAGATTGAGATATTAGATGATATGGTAATAAGATAAATATTATGCAAGAGGCTGGCACAGGATCCTCAATTTAACCTAGCATGAAGAATTGAAGTGGTTGGTGGGTGGTGGTTGACTCTTGCAGAGCAAAGTAAAACTTCCAGATGAAGAAGGGCAATTATAAAGTCAGGGAAGGAAAAGAGAGGGATTCTGAGCTGAAGAAGGAGCATGTATAGAGACAAGGAAATGAAAAAGAGTATGTCCCCTTCAAGAAACTAAAATGTAAGCTCCATGAGGATAGAGATGTCCTATGTCCCAATCACTGCCAACTCCCCAACACTTCAGAAACTGACATAGAGTAGGTGCTCTGTAAATGTGGAATGATTGGTTGGTGAGAACCTGATAATATTTACAGTTTAGATTGGAATACAGAGGGCCAAGGTCAGGAATAAGGCTGTTGGAACATTAGAGATTAAAATAATAATAATAATAATTTTTTTTTAATTTTGACACTTGGAATTGAATCCAATTTCTCACACATGCTGAGCACTCTACCAGTAAGCTGCACTCCCAGACTTAGGTGTAGAAATTATTAACTAAGGTAGTAGGAGTGCAACTGGGGAGAAGGATGCATGTGGGAGCAATTAAAGAGAGTTGAGAAGGTCTGGTGACAGAATGACTTTAGCAGGTAAGAAAGGCAAGAGTAAAGGAGGAGCCTCAGGTTCTTATTTGTTTTTCAGGTTTGGATTTTGAGCAACTGGGTAGATAAGGTTACAGCCCAGTAAGGAGAAAACATGGAAAAAGGCAGGTTTGGAGAGCCATATGAGTTTAGTTGTGGATTCCTTGAGTTTGAGGCTCTAGTGGACCTTGGAAATAAAGCTATTTGGTACATGCTTTGCAACATGGAGCCAAAAATACAGTCTTGACAACTTAAGCATAAAAATGCAAATGCAAATAGATGATCAGGCCCAGGGATAGGGTTCAGAGAAGCGAGAGCAGAGGAAAAAGATGGACCCTCAGAGAGGCAGAGGAGAGACAAGAACCAGGAAATTCCCAAGAACCAACAGCAGAGATGGGAGTTATGGTTGGAAACTAAGGGAGGAGAGTATGTCAAGGAGGAGAGGAGTGGGCAATAGTGGCCAACTCCTGTAAGAGCATAGGTAGGAAGGGCCCAGAGGGACTTACAAGAGAGCTGCTTTTGATGAGTCTGGCTGATGTGGGCTAAGCAGGCAGGGAGCGAGGGCAGTGAGTGGACATGAGGAGCTCAACTTTGAAGAGGGAGAGGCAACATGGGAGAATACAGAAGCACTATTTTTTAAGACAGGAGAGGCCTGAACATACTAAGTGCTTCTGAGAGATAGCCCAGTTCTACTCTATACCATCACTTTCACTAATCTGAGACACAGATAACTCAATGTTTTACACCTGAAACTGATAGAAATTCTTTTTTAAAAAAGTTCTTTTAGAAACAGCCAGTAGAGAGGGAGAGAATGAAATGGGCGATTTTCAATGTTGGTAGCTCAAAGTTAATATGGCTAATGCTGAACTCACAGGGTACACATCCTCAAACCTGCTTCTTGTTTCCATCTCAACTAGCAATATTATTATCTACTCAGCACCCTGGATAGCAACCCCCCTAAGCATTTTCTGAATTCTCAGAGAATTCAGAGAATGAGGTTCATCAATTACTCATTGTTGAGCTATCTTCTAAATATCTGTTGCTATTTCTTTCTTATAGACATGTCCCAGTTCAGACCTATATCTTCTCCTACCTGGACCGTGGATTCTCTAACGCCTGTAGTACTGAATTGCTTTCAAAGTTCTCTGCAAATACTGATTTATTCTAAAACAATCTCTGAAGGCTGGCCATCTTCTGAGAAGTAAAGTCCACCTGCCATGCTTGCCTCAAGGATAGTTCCAATCTGACCATCACTTATTTTTGCCAGCTCTAGTTTTCATCTTGCTTCCCTCCCACATGCATCCTGTGAGCCTTGTGGGGCTTTGGTCCACTGGAAAGCACCAGGTGCTCTCATATCCTCAAAGCTCATGCTGGTCCCTTTTCCTGGATTCCCTTCTCCAATTGGTGAGTTCTGCAGACCCAGCTCAAATACTACCTACCCATGAAGCTATCCCTGACCCCCTGCTCCAGCTCAAATCTCACTACTGTATAAGTCACTCCTTCCATAGCTTTAAGGATAATAGGTATCATCACACGCTGGTGGTCATGGGCCGGTTTGCATATCAGTTACCTCCTTACACATACACTGGAGGCAGGGACAATGCAACTGACTCATCCTCACCCCTTCCTCACATATAGTAGCTATCATTATGTTGTTGGAGGAATCAAGCTGAATAATGGATAAATTGATTGATTTCATATAACCCAAGCAATTTCTGCCACTTATTATCATGGAACTGGATGAACTGGTACAACTAATTGCAACTTGAATGACAGGTTCTACTAATAACATAATGGGAGATTAGAACTTGTGTCTTATCAACATTGTTGCTGCTTCATTTTATTGTATTCATCCAGCCAAAGATGTCAAGTACAAGACCAAGGCCAGGCACTGGGTACATAAAAATGAATGACAATTGTGCCCTTAGAGTGCTTGCAGTCTAATAATCAGTACAGTGAACATCTGTCTACTGATTATTTTGGTCAGACACCATGCTACTTATTTAGTCCTATTGACAGTACTGCCAAGCAGTGGGATTGTCTCCATCCTAGGATGAAGAACTGAGGCTCAGAGTAGTCAAACTATTTGTCCAAGGACAGGAAGGACTGAAAGAGATTGTTGCTTCGGGGCCCCCAATGAACCATGTAGACTAGTATTCTTCCCTTTATGTATCCCCTTCCACATTGATTCAGGGCTTGACCATGTCTTTCTTTGGCCAGAGGGACATTAGCAAGCCCAATGAAGACAGACACTTAATAAGCAATTGTACCTTAGGGCTTGTCCTCTTGGAATACTCCCTCTTGGGATCCAGTTGCCAAGAGAAACCTGGGCTAGTTAAACCTGAGTAATTAGAGGCTATCTGTAGAATAATGCTGGAGGATGAGGTCATCTTCTTTTTCCCTATTGGTACCAGGGATTAAACCTGGGGGCACTTTTTCATGGAGCTACATTTCCAGACCTTTTTAATTTTTATTTTGAGAGGGGATCTTGCTAAGACTGGCCTTGAACCTGTGATCCTCCTGCCTTAACTTCCTGAGTAGCTGGGATGTCAGGTATGCACCACTGTGTTCAGGTAGAAATGCCATCTTGATATTCCTGTCCTGTTAGTCCCTCAGCTGACTATGGCTGTGTAAGAAATTTCAAGTGAGACCAGCACAGACCACAGTCACAGTCATGACCAACTCATGGACCATGAAAAATAATAAATCATTGTTCAAAGTCTCTAAATTTTGAGGTGATTTGTTATACACCAGTGAATCACTGAAACCATGACAAACTGGGATTTGAACCCAATACTACCTGACCAACTCACACTCTTAGTCTCAATACTAACTTCGGTTGGAAGTGGAATGTCACACCAACCCCAATATGTTTGCAGGAGGGCCCATAGTAACACTCAAATACTATAAGTTGAATGAGAATCTTTTTGATTCAGAGAGTTATGAAGTTCTAGGGAATTCAAAGGCAGGATGGAAATTACCTTTCAATAACCATTACCCTGCTGCCATTACAAGTATTCCTCAAACAAAAACAAGGTAGGCATTCCTAAATCAAGAAACAACTGTGTGAATATCACAAATTTCCCTTCCACATCCCTCTTCCTCTCTCAGTTAAATTCAAATCAGGGAAAATTAAAAAGTTAGCAGAGTTGGGTTTTTTTTAATGATCTTCCCCCATCTCAGCCCCAACTCCCCACCATGCCAATGGCATCTTCTCTCCCACTTGACCTTCAGGCCCAATAGCTCCTACCCTCTCTTTCCATATAAAATACACATGCAAGGCTGGAGTTGTAGCTCAGTGGTGGAGCGCTTGCACGCATGAGGCCCTGGGTTCAATCCTCAGCACCACATAAACATAAATTTTAAAAAATGGAAATAAAGATATTGTATCCATCTACAACTAAAAAAATATTTTTTTAAAATCCCACATGCAGAAAAAGATCAGAGAAGGTGACTATTACAGAAATGGGGGAAGAAGGTTTGGATGTTATTAGATGAATTTAGAAGCCAAAGAAATGGAGCTCTAAACTGGGTGCTTTCAGGAGGAATCTTCCAGCAGGTGGAGGCATTCTAAGAATGGGGAGGCAGCTAGAGGTGTCTGCATTATACCCCCATTATGCCCCTGAATGTGGAGAATAAAAGAATGCTCCCTGCTTCTGTAAACCCCTCTGAAGCTCCCAAGAAGGCTGGGCTCTATCCCTGAGGCTGTGGCCCCAACATGTGTACCTGCAGAACAGTTATTCCAGCCTGGAGAAGACCCACAGGGGTCAGTGCAGCCAGTCCTCTGCTTCCTGGCAGTCCTGACACTGCCTATTCTCTTCTAAACTCCCTCTCCCCTGCTCCTGCAAACATGCACACACCTCCCAAGGTCACAAACACACAGATTCCAGCACCTGGATTCCACACCCAGAAAACCTTCTGGGCCCCTGACTGCAGACTCAACCTAAAGGAGAGAGCAGGCCCCATTCAGTACTCAAAGGCACACTGAGCAGTGTACACTTGCACTGTGTCACACACTCACATGCAAAGCAATGCGGTGGGGCCCACACATCCCAACGCACGGGGATGTGAGGAGAGCCAAACATGCATAGACACACATGCACATCTCCAGACGATCACACGTGCACACCAGCACGCAGGGACACTGGCACAGGTGCCCAGGCAGGCCTCAGAACCAAGTGCCTTCCCCACCCCCTCAGGAGCAGGTAGGGAGGGCTAGGGTTTGAGGGCGCTTCTCCTCCTACCTCCCTCTGGCCCCAGCCCTCCAAGGTCCTGAGTCCCAATAGGGTTCTGGAACCCGCCCCCGCCCCCCACCCCCAACTAGACTCGGGGAACGACAGGCGGGAGCGGTGGAGCGGGGGAGGGGAAGCCTAGTGTCAAACCGTTCTGATTTTAATTTCTTACATTAACTCCTTCTTGCCTTTGGCTTGGCCTCCCTAGAATCCCTCCCAGTTGGGCGGCCTCACAGGCCTCCGGAGGGCAGTGGGGGAGAAGGAAGGGGAGGAGGAGGCAGAGGCTAGGATCCTCCCTACCTTGCCTCTCCGGGAGCAGTCCCGCAGCATGCCGCGACTCGCCCTTACCTCCACCGCCCCGCCGCTAGGCCAGGCCCCGCGGCCCTGGGCTGGGGGTGCAGAGGCAGCCCCCGCGTGCCTGGTCCAGACGCAGGGCCGCCTCGGGGCCTCGGATCTCGTTCCCCTCCGCAGCCTGGGGTGGCCACAGCAGCTAGCGCCCCCGCCTCCCTCTCGGGGCGGGGGCGGTCGAGCCTCCCAGCCAGTCGCAGCGGGAGGGGCGCACAAACCGGGTGGGGGAAGGATGGAGGAGGAGGGGAGGGAGAGGGAGGAGGGGGCGCGCGGCCCGAGGAAAGCAAGGGAAGGGGGAGGGAGGCGGCGAGGAGGTGGGGCGGAGCCGGTCCCTCCTCCGGGGCGGGCTCTCCTGCGAGCTGGGGAGCGGCAGATGCGGCCAGAAGCGGCTGCGCCGGGGACCCCACGTTTTCCGCTGAAGGTGGCTTTGATGGGGGAGGGGTCCGCGGCGCCGCCCTTGGGGTGCTGGGACTACGGGCTTCCAGTCTTCCCAGCTCCCGGCACCGCCCAGTGCATTCCTTTGCCCCGGGCACTTCCAGAGGTGGCCTTCGCTGCCCACCTTTAATCCGGGCCTCTCTGTCTAACCGTACCACCCTGGCTTGGGCCTACATTCACCTGGGGGTAAATCCTGGGGTGGGTGGTTCTGTAGACCTGAAAAGGGGCGAGGGCGGGCGCGGGCCCTACACCTGGGTTATGCGCCCAGCTCCCTAATCGGCCTCTGGGGCTGCGAGAGCCTGGGTCGTGCACTCGGCGACCTCGGGTCAGCTGCGTAGTCTTCGTGGACCTCTTAGGACTATCTCCTCTGAGGGTTCACAGGGAACTAGCTGAGCTGGGAGTGACCGTGGCCAGGCCCGGTCTTGTTCGGGGACCCAATCCTGCGCTTAGGGTGTAGCCTAGGAGCACGTGTCACTGTGTCACAAATCCCCTCCCAGACCTAAAAGGAGGAAAGAGGGAATAGAGTCCTGGTTCTCTCCCAGCCAAATCCATCACTTGGCTAGGATAGCAGCCAGGAGTCCCAGGATGGGAACACCTAGAACCCCTGCCCCCACTCTGTTTAAGGCCTATCTAGCTGGTGAGGCAGACATAATCCGGCTGTCCTAGGCTTGGGGATAGTTCCCAGGGATGCAGAGGGGTCTGAGGGGGAAAAAAGGGGGGTAAGTCTGAAGGTTCTAAGGAGGGCTGAGCCTTGGATGAGGAAGAGGAAGGATGGTATTTCCGCCTGAGGTGGTGTTTGGGCAGTGTTGCACAGGAGGACTTGTGGGGCAGTGGGCCTGCAGCAGAGCAGAAATCCAACAGCCTTAGGATTCTCCAGTAGATTTGAGGCTGTTGGGGACTTCCATTGACCCCATCCCACTCCTATGAAGGCATAAGCATTTGTGGCATTCAGTACGTTCAGGAAGGACAATTTGTAGACTTGTTGTCAGGTGACTTTTGGGGAAAGGGAAATTAAAAAGGACTAGAGGCTGTACAAGAGTCAAGCTCCCCCTCTCCTAGTCAGTCTTCTCTTCCTTTCTTCTTTCCCCCTCCAGGAAGTCTTCTTAGATTGAGCAAATAAGAAATCACTTCTAAGACCTAAATTACAACAGCTCCTATTAACCAAGTGCCAAGCATCATGCTGATCATTTTATGCATATCATTTAATCTTCCTAGTACATGTATTGTACATTATTATCCTGCTTTGCAGGTGGAGATGCTGAAGTTCAGAACTCAGCAGATAACATGACTAGGATTTGAAAGCAAGTTATTCATCTTCAGTCTATGCTCAACCACAGGGCCCTCTTGCCATGTCTTTGCTATAATAAAGTCATCTAAGCCTTCTGTTGTCAAAATACAGACTTCTTAAATCCACCTGCTTTTGTAGATAGCCAAAAATACCTATGTATTGTTGTGGCTCCACCTTTGTTGTTGACATTTATCTTTACTCTGTGTTTCCTGTGAATGTATGGAAACAATTTGGTACATGCTATATATGAGTAAGTGTGCTTTTGTGAATGTGTGTATATGTATGATGCATATGTATGTATGTGCATGTGAATATATGTCTGTATGTGGGTGTCTTTTTATAAGTGCATATATACACACCCGCGTATGCTTATGGATGTGTGTAAGGGCATGTGAGTATGTGCATGTGTGGTGTGTGTATTTGAGTAAGTACAAGCACATGTATTTGTGTGCATGTGTGAAGGCATATGCATGTGTGCATGTATGTGTGTATATGCGCATGTGTGACCATGCTACATTTCACAGACAACAGTTCCTGCTTGGTTGTTATGGGAACCACTGTTCTAAAAATGTTAAACTGATTCCCACTCCATGTGGGCCAGAGAAACCGAAAGAGAGAGAGCTCAGTGACAGATACATCTGGAGTCCCAAAGCTGAGATACAGAATCACGGGCTTATCAATAATTGGACGGGCCTGGACTAGCCAGAGATGTGGTCCCACTCATGGGACTCCCCGAAGTTGGATGAAGGCCTCTGTTCTGCTTCTTCCTGTCTCTCCTTCTTGACCCTTCATCCTCCTTCTTCTCTTTTTCAGCTTCATGCTCTCCAAGTTGCCTTCCTTCCTTCTTCTCTTTTCTCTTTCCTTCCTTCTGTTTTTTGGGGTTTTTTTTTCCTCTATTTTCACAGGTGAGAGCATTTGGATAACAGGTGGAGAGAGAGAGAGATGAGAGGGCCAAAAACAAAGGGGAAAATGATGATGGAGGTTGGAAGATTAATTTGAGTTAGATATGGGGGGATTTGATGGCAGGGATGTATTTATCTTTGAAGGAGGGTGGAAGTCTTGGTCTATCATGCCATGAATAGTGCTTCAAGGATTTTTATTATAGTGCCATTCTGTGTGGGATGCAAGGAGAGAAAATGAGGCAAAGGGGCAATGGAAGCACTTTGGAATAGTCCAAACTGGCTATATCTGGCTTGTCTCAAATAAGGCATGGAGGTTGGAGTGAAGGGGGAGGAAACAGCAGACATTCTGGTTGCTTTTTCAAACTCTTTCCCATACCCCGATTATAAAGATGCTTATTACTCTTCCCCATCTCTATAGTATGGGAATCCAGACTTGAGTGAGCTTATTACTGATGTGTGTGTGTGTGTGTGTGTGTGTGTGTGTGTATATGTGTGTAATTCCTCAGGTGAACTGGAAAGTAAAGGAGTTGGGAACCAATGACCCAGCATATAGCAGTCACTCAATAATATTGGGGAATGTGTGGACATAAGGATATGCACTGGTCTTGCAATGGGAAGACCCACTTTATTCTCTATGTGCCCTTAAGAAAACCTCCAAACCTCTTGGGCCTCAATTTTTCTTCTATACAGTGAGGGTTGGACAACATGTACTTCTAAGCTCCTTCCAAGTACAGTGTTATTATGGTATGTTATGTGATTGACATAGCCAAATTGTGTGTGAATGTGGAAAAGGTAGCATGAACCCAGATATTGGTGATAGATACACAGAGGATAAATGTGGGGAATACTTTAGTAAAAGATTCAACATTTTCTGTCTTCAGTTTTCAACAGTATTGTCAGCCAGATAACCCAAAGATCCTTCTGCTACAGAATATGTGGACTGCTTCACAAATAGTAACAGACAATTCCTAAAGTGTTTAACTGAGCTTGCAAGAAAAGCAAGAAAATCTACATGGATCAAAACAAGGGAATTGAGATCAAGAAATGTTAAGTTTGAGGTGTGTTAAGACAAGCCCCGGAAGGTATGGGGAGGGAGTTTATTTCTTGTTTGTCCTGACCTGGCTCCTGGCTGGAATAGGAGGAACTGCCTCTGAAAAATTTTAACTACTTGAGCTGGAATTTGAACTCATAACATCTGCATGGTACAGGAGCCCGTAAGTCAAGAGATTAACAAAAAAATCTATGGCCATCAGGTGATACTCTTAGAGTGCCTGACAAAAGCAAATATAAAACTGCTCAGGAGAATATTGGCCAAACTATATTGATATTGGGCATGTGCAAATATGTAAAACAAATCCCACCATTATGTACAAGAATAATGCACCCATAAAAATATGTAAAAAAAATAAGAAATCCTGAAAATGAATAAAAGCCTTAAAAAATAACACTCAGGAGAAACATGCCTTCAACCTAGACACAATGTATTGCTGACCAGGGAATCCCCAGCAAAGATTAGCTCAAAGCTAAAAATCACAAAACATAACAGAAAACAATGTACCATGAATGAGAGTAGATAAGACCCTGAAAAAATATCCATAAGTTCCATCAGGTCTAAATGATAGCCTGGGTATGTGGGGGAAAGGAGGGAACAAAGGGAATTCTTACAGAACTGTAGTTATTTAGGCAAATCTAGGGAACTAAAGACATTGTCACTATTAATAATAATTGGGTATATGGAAGAATGATTTGATTTTAGATTGTGTTTAAAATAGTAGTGGGATATTCATACTGAGATGGCCCTTGGGGCCTTAGAGTTGACTGACTTAGAAGTCATGTATGTATGGGTGACAGCAATGAATGTGCTCTCCAAGAACATGGTTGAAACAGGAAAGCAGCAGCTAAGAACTGAGTCTGGGGAAATGCCCACATTTTGAGGATCAGATGAAAAAGAGGAGTAAATAAGGAAGATGAGCTCTCTGACAGTACCTAATTCTGCTTGGATCTTGGGTTTGGGGTGATTTTTTGATTGTTTGATTTTAATTCTCTCCCTTTTGGCCTAACATTCTCTTCCCTAAAAATCCTTAGGGGAAGCTTCAATAAATGAGGACATAGGAGGGATTTCTTATCTATGAGTTCTAGAACCAGGATGGGCTCTGGTACCAGGACTACTAAGTCACTTGTTTGGAGTTCCATTTTTTGTCTCATAAGTAATATTAGGCCTAATATTAGAGTATGAGGACAAGATCGGGCACACTTGGGTCAGCACTTGATGGAATAAAGCTGGAGGGAGCATGGGTGGTGATTAGAAGCCATGGCCAGTCTGCACTTCCTCCTTTGTTCAGGTTGTGTGCTTTGGGGTCATTTACTTAAAATATGGGCCTTTATGCTCTTCCTTACCCTACTCAGTATGTAAAGGTGAATTCAGGTGGTCCATGCCTAAGAATGAAAGTTGTGGTCATTTAAATAGTAAAATAATAAGGGTCCCTATTACCTTATGTCTCCAGAAGCTACCACTTATCTAGCAGTGCCTGACAGCCCATCATTTGAACCTCTCCATAAGGTTAAACATTGCCCTCTGCACACTACTCTTCTAGAATGTCAATTCCCCTAGAAGAGGTAAAATCTAATTCTTTAGCACAAATTAGTTTCTTAGATACAAGGTATTCAGCCTTTAAGTGAAAGCACTTAATACTTGGGGGAGAGAAAAAGGAATCCTCTGGATTATTTGATTTCTCTGGTCAACTAGTCTGCAGGAGTGGAGGGGTGAAGAAGCCAAAGGATCAGGAGTTGTGTTAGTCTGGCATCAGAGAGCTGTGGGCTAGCCTAATTCAAAGCAGCTCAGAAGGGAAAAGAATGAAGACTGCAGGTATAGGTCTTCTCCCTGCCTTAGCAAAGAGGAGTCACCTGGGAGGGGAGATGGGGTGCATGGTAGGCTTTTTGTACTCCAACTTCTGCTCAAGGTGACCAAAAAGGAGAGTAAAATCTTTGGGTAGGGAGTTCAAAGAGTAAAGGAGGGAGGCCTACTTTCCCCATTACAGTTACACTTTCTTCCCCACCCTCCTGCCTGCCACTCAAAAACATGAAGGTTCACTTGGAGGGAAAGCTTGGAAAGGGCAGTGGCAGTGGATGGTTGGACAACAAGTAGCCTTCTGCTTCCTGGAGAAGGTTCTTTATGGAAAGAATAAGGTGACCGCAATCCTTGGGGTAAGTAAGACCTGCTCCTTGCTAGACTCAGGTGTAGTCCAGCTGAATGCTGAGACCCTTTGCCCTGACAATATGTGACTTTTGAACAGATGCGTAGGCTCAGGCTGGAGTCTCTTAGGGTATGAGGACAAGATTGGGTATACTTGGGTCAGCACTTGATGGAATAAAGCTGGAGAGAGCATGGGTGGTTGATTAGAAGCCAGCCACTCATGGCCAGTCTGCACTTCCTTTTTTGTTCAGGTTGTGTGCTTTGGGGTCATTTACTTAAAAAATGGGCCTTTATGCTCTTCCTTACCCTACTCTGTATGTAAAGGTGAATTCAGGTGGTCATGGAACACTGGGTATTCACAAGTAGCACTGAAATACTGCAGCCTTTTGCGGCTTTGGCTACTGCCTAGCGCTCCCTCTAGTGGCGAATTCTGTTTCTTTTTCTCACGTCCCAGTAGGAAACCTTTCCTAACAGGTCAGGTACCTCCAATCCGGGGTTGGAAAATGAGAACTGGCTTTAGAGTCAACTGTTTGAACTCTGCTTCTAGCTGGGTTACTCAGCAAATTATCTACATTGCTCCCTCATCGTGAAGTGGGGTTTATGCCTGCTTCACTTTAAAATGAGGATTAAGGAGGATACCATGCACAATGTTTAACACCTACACCTTTAAATCACTTTCTAGTTCCAGAAACACTTTTAGATCTTAGGTCAGCTGTGATTAAATTCATTCATAATTCAATACATATTTATTGAATGCCTACTATGTGTCACAGTGCCTGGTAGGTGTGCTTGACAGGTGTGTAATGTGTTCAGGGCCTGTAACCCATGAACATGGGGATCGCCTTTGTCTTCTGGCACATGCTGTCCTGGAGAAGCTGTTTGTGGAAGGGTTAGAAGCTTACATGGCAGATTCAGTAAGCTTTTAGCACAATAATTTTAATTGCAAAAATAAACAGTTTTGTCAACTGCTTGAGAGTAGCGTCTGCTTTACAAAAATTAACAACAACAAAAAGGAAATAACCCCAAAGCAAAACGTTACATCCAATGGCTGCTGGAAACGACATTGCTGTACAAAGTCCCGCGCGAGACCGGCTCGGCGAAGCCCCAGCCTGTCTGTGGGGTAGGGGTATAGAGGACGGCGTGGGGTGTGAGCCAGTTACAAAAGACTATCATGAGTCCCAAGGAAGTGCCTCCTCAGTGGGTGGCCTGAGAGGACTTTCCCCAAAGCGGCTCACAAGGAATACAGCGCCTGAACAGCGGGAGCTATCCACGGAGCTGGTGCTGAACGGGGCAAGTGCAGCGGGCGCTTCAGGGGAACTGGAAGCAGGACCGGAGGCCGGCCCCGGGGCGTGCGAATAAAAGGTGGGAAAAGAGCAGGGAGGAAGGACGGACCAGATCTTGTTGTGCGCGCCGAGTGGCGGCGCCCCAACCTACAAACCCAGCTCCTGCTCACAGCGCAGCGAAGGAGAGGCCCAAAGAGTAAAACCCAAGGCCCTTAAGCCGCTCCTCCGCGCGCGCCTTCTGCTTAAGGTGCACCTTGCTGTGTCGTTTCTTCTCATCGCTGCGCGCGAAACGGCGCCCGCACACGTCGCAGGCAAAGGGCTTCTCGCCTGTGTGGGTGCGCACGTGAGTGGTGAGGTGGTCGCTGCGGCTGAAGTTGCGGAGGCAGATGCGGCACTGGAAGGGCTTGTGGCCAGTGTGGATACGCAGGTGGCGATTGAGCTCGTCGGAGCGCGCGAAGCTCCGTACGCAGCTTTCCACAGGACAAGCAAAGGCCTTGGCATGTGGCCGAGGGCAGAAGCAGCGAGCGCTGCACTTGCCTCCTCGGCGCCCCTTGCGCCGCGCCTTGGCCGGGGGAAAAGGGGCCGGTGGCTGCACGGGTGGTGCAGTCACGCCACTGCTCCCGGGGATGTCGGCCACAAGAGGTCTGGGGAAGTCCGCGGTGGCAGTGCTGCGAAGGCCCAGTGGGGAAAGCTGAGGCTGTGTACCGCCCAGAAACTCTCCGCCGTCGCCGCTACTCCCTCCCTCCCCACTAGGAGGGGTCAAGAGCCCCGGGAGGCCCTCGGCCCCATCCCCTAAGTCACCTGGGGCCAGCGGGAAAGCGTCGTAGGCCCCGGTGGAGTACAGTCTGTTGGTTGGACCGGCCGGCAGCTCCGCAGGACAACTGATGGACAGCAGGTCCTCGATCTTGGTCACTAATGAGGGGAAACGAGCTTCGGGGGCGGCCTGGTAGCCTCCCTGAGACCCACAGTTTCCTGGGGCCCCAACAGAAAGCAGCTCCCAGGGTGCGTAGGGACCTTTGAAGGCCGAGGCAGCGTCCACCGCTGGAGAGGCTGGAGGCGCCCGAAGGCCCGGCTTGACGTCGGGCGGAGAGAGCTGAGGCTCGTACAGGCACTGAGAGGGGGCGCCAGAGGAAGGCGAAGCCTCCCAAAACGCCTCTGAGAAGGCGGCCGCACTCAGATCCGGGGAGTACAGGTCCGGCGGACCTGGCAGCAAGGCGTCGGGGCCCGCGGGAAAGGGAGTATCCAGTGGGGACCTGGATGCTGCCGCCTCAGGGCCGGGGAAGGGTGCCAGGCCTAAGATGCCCGACATGAGGTTGAAGAGTGCCTCCGGATCGTGAGGATGTTCTGGTACTGCCTGAATGAAGAAGCTACCGCTGTAGCTGAGGCCAGGAGGGGGCGTGGGCGCGGTACCCTCCAAGAAGCAGGAGTCAGCCAAGTCCCCCCCGGCACCGCAGTTGCTCAAAGCCCAGCTCAAGAAGTCGCCTGCTGAGGAGGGAGCAGGAATCAGCTCTGGGCACACCAAAGGGCGTGCCTCTGAACCCTCAGTCCCTACCCGCGAAGCCCTTGGTGCACACCAACACACGCAAGGTGCCTTTTGCACATTCTGATCCAGCAGGGGCCGGCAAACATCCCAGAACACACATACAAACATGCACACGCAAAACACACGTGCATAGGCAAAAGGATACCTGGGTTCGCGCGCGCGCGCGCGCGCACATACACACACACACACACACACACACACACACACTCACACAGGTTCCGGCGGAGGCGCTGGCGGCCTAGTGGGGGTGGGAACGGGAGTGCGCGCCCCATGACCCCCTGCGCCTCCCATCCCCCATCCCTATGTTTCCAGCGTCTCAACCCCTGCTTTCCCCTGCGTTTTGTCGCCGTCTGAGCACCCCTGGCCGCGCTCCTTACCTCCAGGATAGCCAGCGGTCGCGGGAGTGTCCCTGGCGGGCAGCCGAGGCAATTCAGTGCTAGGTTCGGCGCAACAGCCTTCGGAGGACTTGAGGAGGATCGCGTCGGGGCCAGAAAACTCACTAAGGTGGAGCATGGCGCGGCAGCGGTTGCGGGGCACTCGGGGCCTCGCCCGCTGGGCTTGAGGGCACGTAGGTTGCGGGGAGGCCGGCGGTCGCGGCTCCCCGCGGTGCACAGTCCCGGGCACCCGAGCTTCTGGCTCCGGGCGCTCACCTCTAGGAAAAGGGTCTGGGGGCCCCGGAACCCTCGCTCGCCCGCGAGGGCCTCGGGCAGCAGCTCCTTGCCTCTTCAAAGCGCAGCCAGGCTCCCCCAACCCACAGCCCCCCCACTTATATAGCTGCGGCGTCGTTGGCTCCGGGCTTCCGACTCCCCGGGCCACTGCCATTTCGGGAGGCCCCGGCCCTGCCGCCGTGACGTAAATGCCCAAACATGGACACAGGATGTGTGCCGGGGACTCCCGAAAAGGAAAGCTCGAGCTGTGACGTAGCTGCCGCCGCAGCCGAGCCCGCTCCGCTGCGTGCGGGCGCGCTCCCCGAGCAAGGAGCCCCGTGCGCGCCGAGGCCACGGGTGCGCCCGAATGGGCTGTGCGCCGCGTGGGGCCGAACGTCCAGTACGTGAGTTTCCCGCCTGGAGGTAAAGGCCCTAGGGCGGTGAGCACGCGAGGATTGTGAGATTCCACAATTTGGGGGTTCGAATCCGCTGTTTGTCACTTACTACATTTAATCCCTTCTGTGAATTTGCTATAGACAGAAACAGAACACTAGGCTCATTCATTAAGTAAACCGTAGAGATTATCGCCATTATGGTTTTTACTAATGCCTGTTTTTCCATTTTCTTAAGGTTTTGTTTTGAGTATGTGTGTGTCTGTTCAAATTTCTGCTAGGTGAAATAATATTCAAGTTAAAAAGGACGATACCATCACTTGCTACAGGTGTGTATGTGTGGGGGAAGTCAAGTCTGTACAAAAGAATAAATTATGCATTGAAAAGTTTGGGGCCCTCTTTGCCCCACCCACCTTCATTCCTATCTTCTAAGTTATCCACATTTAAGTTTCTAGGTTTTTTTTTTTTCAGAAAAATTTTATATATATGCAAGCATATACACTGTGCTGCAGTATAATTTTTTTTTTTTTCACTTAAAATAGGAGAGAGGTTGCACCATATCCAAACACTCTTTTCTAAGGTCGTATGCTCCATTGAAAGGGAGGCCCATGAGTTAGTCAATTAGTGTCTTATCCATGATGAGCATGTAGGTAGTTTCCCAACCTTTTGCTTTTATCAGTGTTGTTGGAGTAATCGTCCTTGACTATATAATTTGAAAATACAGGTGAGACAAATTCCTGTGAGTGTAAATTTGGGCCAAAGGATATTTAAATGTTTTCCAGAGAAGTAGGGCCAATTCCTGCTCACTCCTCCCTCATCCATAGGGGAGGGGAGGATTCCATAGAGTGTTTTTCTGCTTTCATATAAATGAAGGAAGATTGTTCCCAGCAACACAGAGAAAATCTACGAGAATCATTTCCCTGGAATCGGCATCTGGAATAATCTGGTTCCTCTGAAAAAAGAAAAAAAATCCATAATTGTAAAGAGGCTGTGACTCTTGGCTGCAGAAACGTCAGAGTCAACTTCAGCAAAGAAATCTGCCTGCCTTCTCTCCTGAGTCTCTTTTCTGTTGTGGTTTCCCCTCTACCTCATTTTTCTCATTCTTTTTAAAAAATGTTCATTTTATCCTAGCTCACCTAACTCCTTTATGGGAAAAACCAAATGAAAGGATTAAGTAATACACGGAATACCTTTTTTTTTCAATGAAGAGCTTCCATTCCTGGGACTCTGGGTTTTGGAAGGTCTGGGACTCCCCTTTCCTTTTTCTGTTCTTCTTGTTATAGTGTGACTGGTAGTGTATCTTCCAGCCTTCCCCATCTCTACTATCCTATTCTAGAGAGAGTGCCCAAGAATGCTCAAACCCCATCAAGTTGTCCTTTCACCCTTCATCCATTATGCAAACATCTATGCATTCAATTTCTCAATGTTCGTTCATTCAGTATTCATTCCTTAAGTGTCTATTATGGGCCAGATGGTAGATTTTAGTTTTTATCCCATCAGAGAAGCCCATCTCCATTCCTAGCTATCTTTTTCCCTACCCTACAATAACCTTATAAGTGCATTCACAGAATATAATCCATCACACAGTCACCTGCAAAACATATGCTGACACACTTATAATGCATCTTCTCCTTGAGGCTATACTGGTTTTTATAATCATACACTTGTAGCATGTCCTAATAAATGGTCTCAGATATGGTATATATCCATGTAGGAAATGTAAAACCTCAGCACTTGTCTGTAAGGATTAGACACGCAGAGCACTATTTTCTTTATACTCAGATTCAGACTCAGGGTTTGAGTGTAATCCAAATGCATTGCCAAGACCAGGTGAGCCCTCACCAGACACGCAGGGCATACATGTTTCAAATCCACTCTGGCATCTTGCTGCCTGGGAGGGAGGGGGAGGGGAGGAGTTTGGCTGGGCTGGTGTCCAGGGATCCCCAGGTCGCCCGTCGGGCCAGATTGGCCAGCCCCAGGTTGCCCATCCCTTCTGCTGTTCTTCCCTCTGCCACAGCATTCCTCCTACTTCTTAGTCATGGATAATTCCCCTAGTTCTTTAGTGAGGTGCCAGGCCATTGCTGCTCTCTGCCAAGGGCTGTTGGGCTAGGTCCAAGTCACTCTTACTTGCTCTTGTTAGAGGCCAGGCCTTGGGGAGGGCTAGGGAGTAGGAGTGATGAGGAGAGGAGATGGGGGTGCAAGTTTGTGCTCTGGATATGGGCAGATCCACATCCCCATCTCTGTGTCCACCTTTAGTGGACACACATACACAGACAGAATGCTGCCTTTGGAGAGGCATTTGCACCTGTACTTGGTTCCTTAACAATGGGGAAAGAATGTAATGGGGGGGATTCTGAGTATTTTGCCCCTCTTCTCCCCCAACTTTTAAGAAAGAGCTTCTGGATCCAGGTGGAAAAATGGTCTTTGGGAGGGACTGGAAGAAAGGGGCTTAAATCTACCAGCTACACTTCAATCACGCTTTAAATATAAAAACACACATTTACAGAGGGGAAAAAGGGAAATCACATCAGCTGAATACTTTACAAACATCATTTAATCATAAGAAGAATCTTTGAAATAAGGAATTATAGATCCATTTTACAGATGAGGAAACAAAACTCAGTAAGGTTAAATGACTTGCCCAAAGTGACACTTCTATTCTGTGGTGGGGCTGAGAGTTGAGGCCAGGCTAGTCTACTGCATAAGATAACTTATGAAAAGATAATTGACTTTCCAAAGGGAATCACTCTGAGGTGGCTTTAGATGGAGGATCTTTCTCTAGCTTTTCAAATTAGATATGCAAACTCAATCTGGCTAGCATTCATCCCTGCAAGAAGTCTCTGGAGTGAACGGCTAGGAGAGCACAATGGGTCACATCAGATGCACACTGAGGAGGAAGCCCTTTGGGGCTATTGTGGAAGTTGGTGGTGATAGTAAGGTGTGTATACATGTGTGTGCACACGAGTACATATATGCATGGCCATGGGGAGAATGAGAGGGAATTTCATATTTCCACGAAGACAGATGAGGGAAAGAGAGTTTGCTTTGTAGACAAGCACTGAACAAACACTTGCTGAATGAATTAATGAATGAATGAATTCATTCACCAACTCTTCATTGAGCATAACCCTTGGCAGGTACTGGCAAGGTTATGATGCAGATGCTGCAGTGCCTGAGACTGGGAGATCTGCATCCAGGGGGTGAAGCGAGAAGGGATGGGCGGGTAGGATGGGGAAAGGCAGCCTCCCCTCTCTCTCTTCTGGGAAGGGCCCAGCACTGTCATAGCACTTGGTAACCACTGTTCCCTCCCCCACACCCCACCTTGATCTTTCTGCTCTAAATATCATTGTGTTCAAATAATAGTGTACATATTTTAAAAGACTCCAAGAAGACAGCTGCCTGGGAGTATTAATCATGAAGAGACCAGTACTCCGTCTCCATGGCGACTCCTGACAGAGCTGAAGAGCAGTTCTGTGTCCCACTTCCTGAGGCCATGGAGATTCAGGGACACTGTATTCCTCACCCCTCTTTCCTCTCTACTGCTCTCCTCTTCCTCTCTTTTCTTCATCTCTCCTCCTCTCCCCATCTGCTCCCTCTTTTTTTCTTGTTTCTAAAGGGTTCATTTAAAAGCAGCGACAGGGGCGCAGTGTGGGGTCATCAGACTGACAAGGAACAAGGCCAATGAAGCAGCCACAGAGATGAAGTTAGCCTTCAGCAGTGGTCTCTGCCGTATCCAGCTTCTCTCTCAAGACCCCTCAAGTGCCCCCAGGCTTTAATGACCACTAGGCCAGGAGTCTGATCACCTGTCAATGAAGCAAGGGACCCACTGTCAGGGTTCTTCTCTGTCCTCTCTCTTCTCTACCCATGGCCAGTCATTGCTTTTTCCTTTGGGTTGTTATTATGATTTTGATTTTTAATGTCCACAAGGGTAACATGATTACTGGAAAAAGCAAACATTAAAAATTATAATATAAGGGGTTGGGGTTGTGGCTCAGTGGTAGAGCACTCGCCTAGCATGTGTGAGGCACTGAGTTCGAGCCTCAGTACCACATAAAGACAAATAAAGATAAAAAAGATTTAAGTTTTAAAAAAATTATAATGTAAAAATTTAGAATATTTTCACAATCCTGACCCAAATATATACATTTAAGTAATTTCAGATTGTTTTCATGCATATTCATTCAAAATTCATTTATTCAGCATTTGCATTATCATCATTATTTATATGAATTGTATCATACTAACTCAACATTATAACTACTTTAACATTGTTTCTTGTATAGTTTTAATTTTTTCCATCATTATAGGGACTGATCTCTTATATTGTTAATAATTACTCTAGAGTATTCTACCATGTTTTTAACCCATAGTTTCCTGATTGGCACTATTTTAAAGAATCTGGTTGTATATAGCTTTTTATGTGTACTTGATGCACTGGTGGGGTAATAATATTTTAGTATGCTGACATTGTATGCAACTTACTGTGGGCACTATTTGCCAGGTATCGAGAACTTCACGTACACTCATCATTTAATCCTCATAACAACTTGATGATCTTTATTATCCTTATTTTATAGATGGGAACATTAAAGCATGGAGTTTTTAATAAATTTGCCCAAACTTATAAGGTTCGAAAGTGATGGTGCCAACTTTTGGACCATAGGTTAGATTCCCGGAAGGTGGAATTTCTAGATCAAGGGTACAAACCTTTCAAAGTTTATGTCTTGACAAACCTTCTTCTATAAAGACTGTTTGAATTTCTGGGCCATCCAGAAGCATTTAGGAGCCAACAGGTAAGCAAAAAGAGGTATCCCAGTGATATTTTAATTTGCATGTAAACACCGTCAGTAAGGACTGGAATCTTTTCTCTGGGCCCCGAATTTCCTTTTTACCATCCAAGGGTCAAATTCCTCACCCAAGCATTTGAGTGGTAACTTCCTTGTGCTCCCACAGTAGGCTCTGAAGGGAAGCTCTCGCATGGCCAGGGAGAAAGACTAGGTGGGGATATGGAGTGTGGGGACTTCTGCATCTTCCTCACTTTTGTTTTTTCTGTTTTGGATGATGATGGAAGTGGAGAGGAGGTGAACAAGGCGGCTGCAAGCTGTTTGGGCAAAGCTTCTTACGTTCTTCCTAGTATCTCCTAAGCTGCTCCCCCACAGGAGAGATGGAGGTTATTCTTTCTCCTGTCTTCCATTTTGCATCTTTTCTTGGGTAAAGTCAACATCAAGCAGAGCTAAGAGGTGGATGACTATAGGAAAGGTGTGACTAGGATGGATCCTAGGAGGCATGGAGAACAGAATGACTTCTCTATGCCACCAGGATTCAGAATCAGCCTCCTTTGTATCTAAGCCTGGGTCTCTCTTTGTGGGTAATAATGGATTTGAATCTTGATAAATGTTATTCTTTCATCAGACAACAATGTTCAGAGCATTAATTTTCAATTCACATGTTGAACAGATGAAAAGGGGGCTAATCCAGCAGGACTGACAGGACTGTAGCTCTAGAGCAGTGCTGTGATCAGAATCAAGCCTGCTGCACCTACCTGGTGAACTTCTCCCTGTCTCCATACCTGGGTGCCTCCTGCTTTCTCTTGCTTAAGCTCATCTTGCTGTCTTTTCACCTCCACTTCCTTCCTATCATTCCATAGTTGTTTTTTTTTTTTTTTTTTAACTTCTTTGGAGTCCATTGGTCATTATACAGGGATCTGATCGCCTGACTCCACAATATTCAGATAATTTATTCACAACTAGGTCCATTGAGCCAGAGCCTGGACCCTCTAAATCTTGTCCGCCATGATCAAGCTGGACTTTTGATTGCAAGTGACAGAAATGCAGCCTGAATTAGCTTGGAAAAAATGGAGTTGGTCAGCTCAAGGGACTCTCAGCCAACCTGTAAGGGGATCAGAGCTACAGTTGGGAGTCAGGAAGTGGAAGAACCAGAGGTTAAGAATTTTCAAATGCCCTCAGCATTTCCTCTTCTCTTACAGATGACTGAAATTTTGGCCGTTAGTAGATTCTGTGTTCTACACATCTGCTGCAGAGATAAATAAATTCTTACCCTGAATTCCAGGAAGGGAATCCCAGGAAAGACCTTTGTTCTGCTAGTGACAGGGTAACACCCAGCAAGGGACTTGTATTTGTGTTTTGAGGCCATTCCTGGAGAATGGGAAATTACTGAGAACCAGAAAGCTTCCCAAAGAGGCTTCTGCCTCAGTCCTTGAGGGCAAGATCTGGGCAGGAATGGGCTCTGGCACCTTCTCATAACATGGGGCAAAAATGATAGTTCCCTCTGCTTAACAATGCCCTTGGAGCAAATCGCCTACTCCATCTGTCTGCCAGCTCCAAGGAACACCGCCCAAAATAAAAATCCCTAATTAGAAATTCCTGCAATCCAGAGCAAAACAACTTATTTGTTTCCTAGAATAATCTGGAGCCACATTTGGCTTGGCAACCAGTGGGTCCCACACATTCATGTGGCATGCCATGTGAAGATTCCAGCAGGGACCTTTATTCAGTCATGGGACAAGGGGAGGGCCCCAGTGGTCACCTCTACAGGGAACAGCAAGCAGGGGACCAGAACAGAACTGGTTTTATCAATGATGTGCAGCGGGTTTCTGGAACAGGGTAGGTAGGGAATGGAAAGAACTTCTATAGGACTTCTAAACACCAGTTTCCACAAAGGCCAAAACAGTGACCCTGCCTTTGGTGGGGACACATGGTCCTCAGGGAACATAGGGAATTCAATGATAAAGCAAAGACCTCGAGCCTGGGAGTTAGGGGAACTGACTCCAGCCCAGCTGTCTGTCATTTTGCTTGTTCTATGACTTTGAACAAATTGCTAACCCTTTCTGTGCTGGTATTTTCTCATCTATGAAATAGGGGTGCATTATCTGCTCTACCTACAACCTCAGGATTAAGAGTTAGAATTAACAAATTAAGTAGTTGAAGCACAAATACTTGCTACAACAAGGAAAGGTGACATGAGAAATGATAAAAAATAAGAAACAGTGAACAACCCTTCCTACCCTGATATTTGTCCAGTGTTTTCTGAGTACCCCCCATATGGGGGCAAGATTGTTCATCATGACCTGAATTTCATGACTATTTTCTTCCAATCTTTGCTTTCTTTTATTCACTTATCTGAATATTTAACGAGAACCTAATATTTCAGTTCGTTCATCAACTTAACTCTTAGAAAAGTGTGATGCATGAGATGGGATGGTTTGCGTTCTTAGAATGAAACAGGCATTGGTTAGCTAGCCTGGATGTTCAGGGGAGGCTTCCCCAAGGAACTGACTTTCCAATTAAGATGGGAGTGTTGAGTAAAAGCCCAGAATAGGGTGAAAGTTGAGTGGAAGAATGCTGAAGGCAAAGGGGACAGCATGTACAGAGAGGCCAGAAATGAGAGGAAAAGGACAAAGGAGGAGAAAAGAATTCAGGGCACTGAAGGAAATCCATGAAGACTGGAGCATAAGGAGTGAAAGAGGCTAGAGGAGTGGGGGTCCTGCTGGAGAGATGGGCAAGCTCAGGATCATGGAGGAACGTTTTAGTGTGTTTAGGCATTGTGTTTTATCGTTAGGGCAATAAAATGCCATCGTAGAGGCTTAAACTCTGTAGGAGATGCAGTTTTTGTCTTGGCAAGAACCAATCTGACAACAGTAAAGAAGGTGTCCTGGAGAGAAGTCAATGAGGAGACTGGGCAGCAATTCAGGTGGCCACAGGACAGGGGAAGCTTCAGAGTCATGCCCAGGGCTTCAGGATTGAACCCAGGGCCTCATACATGCTAGGCAAGTACTCCACCACTGAGCCACACTCAGCCCTGGAGCCATTCTATAATGGACACATTTGAGTGATGAGTTACACATGACTGACTGTTGGGTTCTGGTTTTGAAAGTAGGGTAGGCATTTACTTGGGTGGAGAAGCAGCAGAAGGAGCAGTCTCTGCACCCACACAAACTGTGTTTTATTTACAGAGCTATAATTTACATACAGTAAAGAAGAAAACCTCTCTCTCTCTCTCTCTCTCTCTCTCTCTCTCTGGTATTGTGGATTGAACCCAGGGATACTTTACCACTGAGGCACATCCTCAACCCTATTTATTTATTTATTATTTTGAAGCAGAGTTTTGCAAAGTTGATTAGGGCTTCTCTAAGTTTCTGAGGCTGGCCTCAAACTTAAGATCTTCTTGCCTCCTTCCGAGCCACTAGCATTACAGGTGTGTACTACCACAACAAGCTGCAATTTTTTTTTAATAGTTGGACACAATACCTTTATTTTGTTTATATTTTTATGTGGTGCTGAGGATTGAACCCAGAGCCTTGCACGTGCTAGACGAGCGCTTTACCACTGAGCCACAATCTCAGCCCCAAGTTGCAAATTTTTAAGAAATATGTTTTTTTAGTTGTAGATGGACATTATTTTATTTATTTATTTTTTATGTGGTGCTTAGGATTGAACCCAATGCCTCACACGTGTGAGGCAAGTGCTCTATCACTAAGCTACAACTCCAGCCCCAAACTGCAAATCTTAAGTGTTTGAGTTGATGATATTTTACCAAAATCAAGATATAAAACCCATATCCCCAGGAAGTTCTCTTGTTCCTCTTTATAGTCAGTAGACACCACATCTTTGAGGTAACTACTTAGTTCTATCACTGTAGATAGAGAAAGAGAGAGAGAGAGAGAGAGAGAATTTTTAATATTTATTTTTTAGTTTTCGGCGGACACAACATCTTTGTTTGTCTGTGTGTGGTGCTGAGGATTGAACCCGGGCCGCACGCATGCCAGGCGAGCGTGCTACAGCTTGAGCCACATCCCCAGCCCCAACATAATGTTTTAAGATTTATCTATTCCATGTTTTTCATGTATCAGTGGTTTATTCTTTTTTTTTAAATCCCTGACTACTATGACCTTGTGTGAATATACCACTGTTTATCCATTCTCCTACTGATGGAAGGTTTATGTGTGGTTCATGTTTGCTATCATGTTTGTTAGTTTTTATGAGGCCAAAGGAAGATGATTTAGAAATAAATGACAATGAGAAGATATGTTATAAATCTTTATGACCTACCTATGTAGTTTAAATATATAAATTTAAAAGTAAGAATAAAAGATCTTTTACTTCAACAAAAGACTTTAAAATTTTTTTACTAATAAACTTAAGAGTGTGCCAGATGAATATGAAGGGCAATTAAAAATTAAAAATTAAAAAGTTTCCTGAAGGCCACTAAAAAATAGGATCAGTAGAGGGGCTGGGGTTGTGGCACAGCAGTAGAGCGCTTGCCTAGCACCTACAAGGCCCTGGGTTCCATCTTTAGCACCACATAAAAATAAATAAAATAAAGGTACTGTGTACAACTAAAAAATAAATATTAAAAAAATAGGATCAGTAGAGAGATATGTTTTCTTGGATGGGAAAATTTAGTATTATAAAGTTTTAGTATGTGTTAGTGGATATCTCTGTGATGTTGAGATGGAGGGAGGGGTGCAAGGAGTTTATTTGGGAATAACATATGTGAGAGACAAAAAGCAAGATTGGGCAGGAGAGCTTCAGATCGCAGTGTGTCTCTGACAAAAGTCTCTACCAAACCAGTGGTGAGTTTCAGGCAAAAATTGTCCATTAGGAGAATCCTGCTCTGGGAAGAAATGACCAGTACCCAGTACCTAGTTCCTAGTGGTGGAAGATTCCTTGGAAAGAGAGGAACCCAAAAGTTGCTCACAACCGTCAGCTGCACAGCTTGCAGCTAATTGGCCAATTCTTTTTTAGAGTGAGACTCAAGCTGCCTCATCTCCATAGTTGCCACAGTCAGTTCTCCTTAAATCAATCTGCAAGTTTCATGCTGTTCCACTAAAAATGGGTTTGTTTGTTTGATTTTTAAAGGAATTGGGGAGCAAGTTGACAAATTCATTCTGAAGTATACTTGGAAGACTATGAAAGAATTATTAAAAGAATTTTGGAAACCATGGCTAATGCCCTATGAAATATCAATGCCTATTAAAATAAGGCTGTGCTAGAGTACCAGTGGAATAGAGTTGAGAAACTAATACACATACACACAAACATACAGAATTTAGAATATGATAAAATTAAACTGGGCTGGATGGTGCACATCTGTAATCTCAGTTACCTGGGAGGCTGAGGCAGGAGGATTCCAAATTTAAGGCCAGTTTGGGCAAAATAAAATAAAAAAGGGCTGGGGATATAACTCAGTGGTGGAGTGCTTGCCTTGCATGCTCAAGATCAATTCCCAGTACTCTCCTTAAAAAAGAATATGATAGGGGCTGGGGTTGTGGCTCAGTGGTAGAGCACTTGACTATCATGAGTGAGGTGCAGGGTCCATTTTTAGCACCTCATATAAATAAATAAATAAAGTTTCAACCACAACTTAAAAAAAGAGAATATTATAAAATTAACTTTTCATATTAATGGCAGTCATTTGATTATTAAATAAGTGGTATTGAAAGAATTGGCTAGAAGTATGGGGGACGAAAGTAGAATACATATTTCCTAGGAAACCATGGCTAATGCCCTCAAAATTAAATTCAAGATGTGAAAAAATACAATGTCCTTAAACTTTAAAATAACCAATGAATATACAAGAGAACATTTTTATAATCTTGGGATAAGGAAAGTCTTTGCAACCGTGAACTAAAATCTAGAAGCCATATTGGAAAAGAATTGCAAATTGGTCTATGTGAAAAATTAAAATGTTTAACAAAGAACATCATAAAAAATTAAAAACAACTTGGGGAAAATTTTTTTTCTCTCTCTCTGAAATAGACTTGGCTTAATATTAAAAGAGTATCTTCAAATAAATTTTAAATGACCAAATACTCAACAGAAAAACTGAAGGAGCAATACAAATAATAAACAGGAAAAGATGCTCAACCTTACTGATAATAATAGCAAATTAACAATAATGAAATCTGAGATCAAGGTTTTTATCTTCAGACAGACAAAAGTTTAAAAGCTTAATAATAATTGGCATTGAAGAATGAGGTATATCTAATCTTAGAAAGCTAGTATAATGCTTATTATAAATTTTATTTTATTATATTAAGGTTAAAAGCAAATCACAACAACATCCATAATGTGATTCCACTTTTAAAAAGAAATAAATATTATATTTCTGTGTGTGTGTTTGTGGGTGTGGGTGTTTGTGTGTGCCTGCTTGTATATGCATAGGAAAAAGTCTGTAAGGAAATATATCAAACTGTTGAAAATGTTTAACTCTGGGGAAGTAGGTGAAGAGGGAGTTCTGCATTTTACTTTATATAGTTCCTTGTTGTTTGAAATTTTTAGCAAAAAGAAAGTATCTCTTTCTAATTTCAAAATTAAGAAAAACATTTGGACATGGTGGTGCATACCTGTAATCACAGAGACTCAGGAGGCTGAGGCAAGAGAATCACAAGTTTAAGGTCAACCTCCGCAACTTAGTGAGGCAAGTTAGTGAGATTCTGCCTCAAAATAAAAAATAAAAAGGGCTGGAGATTTTTCTCAGTGGTTAACTGCCCCTGGGATCAATGCCCAGTACCAAAAATTAATTAATTAATTAAAAAAAGAAAAACAAGGAAAATACTGCGGAATGATATATAACAAATTATATTGTTTAAATCATGTGCATGTATGAATATGTAACAACAAATTTCACTGTTATTCATAATTATAATATACCAATTAAAACAGAGGAAAAAAGAGCTTAAAAAAATAAAGAAAAGAAAAACAATATGAATTTTCTTTAAGCCAGTCTGTACAACTTCAGAAATATATACCAAACAAGCAAATAAATAAAATTTCTTTTAATATAAATGTGTATAAAATCTGACAATAATGATTGTAGTGAAAAAAAAAAAACAGTGGTAACAAACTACATGTCCATCAATAATGGATAGGTTATATGAATACATGACCTGTGTATCTCATATGTATAACTAAAAAAAAATTAAAAATTTAAAATTTAAAAAAAGAATGGATAGGTTAAATACTGTCATGTATAACTAAAAAAATTAAAAATTAAAAAAGAATGGATAGGTATGATAATTATGATAATTCATGAAATTGAAAAACTTGTAGCTATTAAGTAGATTGATACATACTATTAGAAAAGAGATTTGATGCATTATAATATAAAAAACTAATTGCAAGGGGCTGGGGTTTTGGCTCAGTGGTGGAATACTTGTCTAGCACATGTGAAACACTGGGTTTGATCCTTGGCACCACATAAAAATAAACAAATAAAATAAAGGTATTGGGTCTATTTACAACTAAAAAAAATTTTAAAGAAACATTTAAAAAGCTAACTGCATAACATGTATTTTGAGTTCGGAAAGTTAGGGAAATGTTAGTTAATGGGTACAAAGTTACAGGTAGAGAGGAGAAATAAATCCTGGTGTTTTATTGTATAGTAGGGTGGATTATAGATATTAATATGCTGTATATTTCAAAAAAGCTACAAGAAAGGTTTGAATCTTTTTTTTTAATATTTGTTTTTTAGTTGTAGTTGAACACAGTATTTTTATTTATGTGGTGCTGAGGATCGAACCCAGGGCCTTGCACGTGCTAGGAAAGTGCTCTACCGCTGAGCCACAAACCCAGCCCTGAATGTTTTCATCACAAAGAAATGGTAAATGTATGATGCAACAGATGTTTTTACCCAGATTTGAAAATCACACACAATATATACACATACCAAAATATCACCTGGTGCCCCATAAATATGTGCAATTTTTATGTGTCATTTAAAATATATTTCAAAATATTGAGGTGAAGAAAAGTGACTGGATGGATGTACTTCAGACTGTCAACAGTGGTAATCTTTGTAGAGTGGAACCGAAGGAAGACAATAAGACAGGCCCAGTGGGGAAGCCAACCCTGAGGGCTGCTGTCTATCAGGAGACCAGATGGGTGCTGCAGGTACATGGGGGGGGGTAGAAGATTTTAAACTCCCCAGCTTGTAGTGTGCAGTCTCCTCAGTGTATTGTATTATTGTATCCATTAATTCTGCTCATCACTATAAAAACCAATCATGAAAAACCAGGTAATAAAGATGGAGAAGAGAAGTAAAGGACATGAATGTGAAATAAAAACAGAGCTTGGGAAGATGGAAATTGATGCAGTCGAGGTTGGGCAGAGTACTTGATACTTTTGGTTGATTTGCTTCATCTCTGTTTCACCTTGCTTCTAAGGTCCTCGATGCATTACAGAGTCTGGAAAGCTGAAAACTATAGCTCCAGACTCCTTTGCAGCTAGAATTCTGAATGAAAATTAAGTAATAGCAAGGAGATGCATTGGAAGGTGAGTGATGTGGTCAGCAGTCATCTTCCTGCCTGTTTTCACTGTTTTGGGTTTTTTTGTGTATGTGTGGTTGTTGTTTTGTTTTTCCATCAGCCATGTCAAGGGACATGAGCTTTTCTTATAGCAGAATTCCTGTGTCTATTCCCTGGCTTCCTAGGTGATAGGAGGTTGTGTTGGCCAGTAGGAACTTCCAAATCTCTGAATTACATCTACTATAATGTAGTTTTTAAAAAACATTTTTTATTTGTAATTGGACACAATTCCTTTATTTTATTTATTTATTTTTATGAGGTACTGAGGATCGAACCCAGTGCCTTACACATGCTAGGCAAGTGCTCTACCACTGAGCCACAACCTCAGCCCTATAGTGTATTTTTGAATCCAATAATTCCACATTTTGAGATTTATTCTGGCTCTCCCAAAGATTTTGCATCTGATATCCTCTAATAAACCTCTTTCTCTTTAAATACATAGTTTCTGTTTTCTTGTTCTAGTTATTTTATTGCTGCATCACAAACCACCCAGAACTTTAGCAAATAAATAAGCCTTTATTTTGCTTACAAATCTGCAGTTTGGGCAGGGCAGGGCTTGGCAGTGAGGCTTATTCTTGCTCTTCTGTATAAATTGGAGGGGCTCTCTGAAGGCTGAGGACCTATTTCCAGGCAGGCTACTCATTCAGTGGTGCTGGCTGTCAGTGGAGCTCTTTGGTTCCTGTCCAGGTGGGCCTCTCCATGTGGTCTGGGCTTCCTCACAGCACAGGGCTGGGTTCCAGACTTTAGAGAGGGAAAGAGAGAGAATCACCTTTATTACTTAGCTTCAGAAGTCCTATAGCCTCACTTCTGCCATATTCTCACAGCTGAGGCATTTACAATTCCCACCCAGGTATAAGGTGAGGGGATATGACTCTATCTCTCAAGGAAATCTGGGATAACTTTTTTGTTGGAAGTATTTTTAGGAAGTACAATTGTCACATTCCTGCTCTGAACCATAACAAATACAGTTAATAAGGGTTAGAATAAAAAATAAGAGCACAAGGGTGAAAACAAAATACAACAGAAAGTATGGAATCTGGGCTTGGGTATAGTTCAGCAGTGGAGAACTTTCCCTAGTACACATTAGGCCCAGGGTCTGATCTTGGGGGTGGGGGAGGGAGTACATTTTTAAAAATTTTTATGTTTTTTAACAGTTTCGGCTGGCTTTGAACTCTCAATCCTCCTGTCTCAGCCTCCTGAGCCACTGGGATTACATGTGTGCGCCACCGTACCTAGCTCAAACACATTTTGATGTTTTTTCTTAAAATTATATAAAAAAAAGAGAGAGGTGGGGGTGAAGTGAGAGACCAGTTTTTGGTCCTAGACAGGAGGAGTCCTTCTTTAAACCCTTTGTGTTGCCCCGATTCCCTTTTAGGACTGCAGCGAGTAACCCTTCCACATCATCCTGGCTTCAGAGGATCCACCTCTGGCTGAGGTCCCTCTCCTTCTCTCTTTCTCTCCTTAATCATTTCTTCTCCATGCTAGTTTCAGACTTCTACCTAAACACATCTCTTTTTGCCTATGTCCACCATCGTTTTTGGTCCTTGTGGCGCCACAGCTGGGTCATCATCTCAAGACTTGGTGAGGAGAAAACAGAGCCCTGATGAGCTACTTCTTGTGGAGGACATTTGCCAGGCTGTAGATTGAGGTAGGAATATTGTAGGAGAAAATAAAAGGTGAATTTTTTTTTTTAAAGTGAAAAGTGGGGCTGGGGTTGTGGCTCAGGGGTTGAGTATTCGCCTAGCATGTCCAAGACCCTTGGTTCCATCCTCACCACTACATAAAAATAAATAAATAAAGGTATTGTATCCATTTACAACTAAAAATAAATATATTTTTTTTAAAAAAGTGAAAAGAGGTCTTGGAATTGACAAATCTATTTTTTTTTGTGTGTGGTTTTGTTTTCTTTCCCTCTCTTCCTTCCTTTCTTCCTTTTTTTTTTCATTACTGGGGATTTGAGCCCAAAATCTTTTTTTTTTTTCTTTTTGGTACCAGGGATTGAACAACTTAGCAGCACTTGACCACTGAGCTGTATCCCCAGCCCTATTTTGTATTTTAATTAATTAATTAATTTTTGGTAAAGGGAATAGGAAGAGGGAGGAAGGGAGAGAAAGAGAAATTACTATGGACTGATTTGGAGCAAATTATATACTATGTGTGTATGATTATGTTAACATGGACCCCACTATTAATGTGCAACTACAATGCATTAGTGAACTTATTTTGTATTTTAATTAGAAACAGGGTCTCACTGAATTGCTTAATGCCTCGCCATTGCTGAGGCTGGCTTTGAACTTGCGATCCTCCTGCCTCAGCCTCTTGAGCTTCTGAGATTACAGGTGTGTGCCACCACATCCGGTCTGAATCCAGAATCTTGTCATACTAGCCAAGTAAGTGCTTCACCATAGAGCCACATCCAGCTTGATTATGGAATTGATGGAGGTGACTTATCACAAGGACCCAGGAGCCTGCTGTATCTTCAAATGCACCCTGTGGATCACAGTTTCCTTGATTCCTCTCATCTAATCTACCACTGCCTTTGAGGTGGTTTTGTTTTATGACAATGATTAAGAGGAGAATCAGTCATCATCCCATGCACATACTGTGTTTCCAAATGGGAGAGTCTAGGTGGATTCACTTTCTTGGAAATCACTTATGTGCTGTGCCCTTTGACCTTTTGGTCCCCTCTTTTTACTGGGTTGCAATTATTTGCACCACAGGAGCCTCATTAAGGTTGGTGGAACCTTCAAAATGCTTCAGGGAAGCCTCAGATTTCCTCCCAGGCTCTTTGGAAAATTCCTCTGAGTAGAATTCATCCAGCTGTGTAACACCAGCAGCAAATCCTCCAAAGCAACCCTGCAGAGCAGGAGCTGGGCGGGGCCAGGGGTAAAAGGTGAGTGTGGCAGTTCTAATTGCTCTTTCCCTGAATGGCTGTGCTGTCTCACCCTGGAAAGAGCCACTTTCCTGGCTGTGGCCACATGCTGTCATCACATTTGTCTCTGAGTTCCTGGGCTGCCTGGCAATTGTGCTGCCTTCAAGAACTTTATGTCCTTTGGTAGTTAGAGGCTGAGCTTTTCTCCAGAGCAGCGAGAGTAGCAAGACTCATCTCTACAGTGTTAGCTTTGTTGGGAGGAGTTGGAGCATATGGGAAGTGGAGGTGGAGAGAAGAAGGAAGGAAGCCTTTGACTGAAAATTGTTAGTTTCTCTCCTTATTTTAAAAGTTAAAGAATGATGGGAGTGGTGGGGCCCAAATTGATTGTTCAATGTGGTGCTGGGGGTCTTGACCCATCCCTGCTCTCCATTAGGCCCCTGTCTTAACTAAGGCCTCTATTTTTTAGTGGCTGCTCTCCAAGACTGGGAACTATGCTAGAGGAATGTTCCATCTTTGATAGAGAACCAAGAAGCATTAATAGATCCATAGAGAAACTGAACCCCAATCCACTGGCTTCAGTAGTTCATGTTTTGACCAAATGAGTAAATTGGATCTGTATTAAAATGGAATGGGGGCTGGGGATATAGTGCAATTGGTAAATTGCTTGCCTTACATGCATAAGGCCCTGGGTTCAATCCCCAACATCACACACACACACACACACACACACACACACACACACAAAAAGAATGGGTTTTTGTTTTTTTTTTTTTTTTGGGAGGTACTGGGGATTGAACTCAGGGGCACTTGACAACTGAGCCACATCCCCAACCCTATTTTGTATTTTATTTAGAGACAGAGTCTCACTGAGTTGCTGAGCGCCTAAAGCTGACTTTGAACTCTTGATCCTCCTGCCTCAGTCTCCCCAGCCACTGGGATTACAGGTGTGTACTGCTGCACCTGGCTGGAATGGGTTCTTAAAAAAAATCAGTGGGGACAGAAGGAGAGGTTGTGTACTCAGGTCAAAGGCCTAGAAAATGGTTCCAGGGAACAGTGATAAGTGCTAACTCTGTGCTGTTGCTTTTTATTTGTCAACTCTTTCCCACTCACTCCAGTCTATGAGGTAGATAATTTTATTGTCCATGTTGGACAGATGAGGAATCTGAGAAGCAGAGAGTTCAAGTTTTGATCCAGGATTAAGGAGCTAGAAAGTGGGAGATCTAGGACATAGACTAGAAGTTGAATTCCATACCTGTGTCCCTAACCACTTTACTCTACTGTCCATACTTTCTCATTCCAATACATCAATTCCTACCCATCTCCTGGCCTAATCCTTAATTTGGCTGTCCAGGCAGGGACCTTTTAACCTATAGTAAGTAGATCTGGTTCTCTAGATACAAAGCTCCCCAGTGGCGGGTCCAGGACTGATTCAACCTTCCATGTTTCCCTCGGGAGCACCTTGCCTGTCATATGTGCCCAGCATTCCTCTCTCTTTGGCCACATTAGCCTCATCTTTAGGGTCTTTTGGGATTTTTAGAGAGCCCAGGTTTGTGATCCAGATTTAGATACCCTTTGTCCTCATCACACTCTAAGCCTTCAAATCTCTTCTCCAAGGCCCTCTGCATCATTAGTCAGCTTTCTGTTACTGTGATAAATACCTGACATAATCATCTTAAAATAAGGAAAGGTTTATTTTGATGAAATGCTTCATAGGTTTCAGTCTATGGTCACATGGACCCATTGCTTTGGACCTGTGGTGACATAGTACAACCTGGTGGGAGTGCCTAGCAGAGGAGTCCTGTGTACCTCATGACGGCCAGGAAGCAGAGAAAGAGAAAGAACAGGGCCCAGAAGCCTACTATTCCCTTAAAGGGCATGTCCCCAATGACCTACCACCTCCCAATAGTATCACAGGATAGGGACCAAATCTTCCACACATGGGCCTTTTGAGGATATTCAAGATTCAAACTATAGCACCATTCACTGGGGGTCTTCCTCTAGGGCCAACTCCAGATCTCCAGGTGACTCCAATATCTATCCATCCATTCCTTCCTTCCTTCCTTCTTGCAGTACTCAGGATTAAACTCATGGCCTTATGCATGTTAGGCAAGCATTCTACCATTCAGTTGTATACCAACCTTTTTAAAATTTTTTAAATTTTGAGACAGCGTCTTACTAAGTTGCCCAGGCTGCCCTTGAACTTGCAATCTTCCTGTGTCAGTCTTCTGAGTATCTGGGTATCTGTGTGTGCATTCTGCTTCTGGCTAAGGCGACTTGAATTCTTAAAAACACTTGTCCTTCCCCTTCTCACTATGCTCTTATTGACTTTTGTTTTGTTACACTTTGGCCAAATTTTGCATTTTTATATAAAATAGCTATTTGTGTTGACACCTGTCTCCCTACCAGACTTCATACTCCTTGAGGGCAGGCACTGGCTCTTATTCATTTTTGCACTCCTTTCAGCATCCAGGCAGGGGCTCGGCTCACATTAGACACAAGGCACATTTGTCCAGATGTCTTGCCAGAGAGGTACAGATTTATTCCTGGCTCCAAACCACCCATTAAATGCCCTTTACTTTTTTTTTTTTTTGCTCGAACTAAATGAAAGTAACCTTTTTTTAATTCTTTATCATTGTATATATACTATACACATGTAACATATATATATACACATTCATATATATACATATAGTATATTTCACAACAGAAATTTTAACTTAAAGTTTATAATTCTGCAAGGTGAATACTTAGACATTTTGATTATTTACAAACATGCTTCTCAAAACAAAAATTGAAAATCAAATTCATAATAAAAATGACATTAGCACTAGAAAACTATTAATTTGCCTGATAATCATTGAATTTTTAGGTATCTAATTTTTTAAAATAATAAAATTTATTCTACCACTTAATGGGATATTATTATATAATTATTAAAATTTCATTCTTTAAAAAATTATATGTGCTTTGTAATATACATAATATATTAGTAATGTAGTACTGATATCATATTTGAACATAAACAAAAAACTAAATTGGGGCAGTAAGTTATAATTTTTTTTCTCTTTATTGATATACGATTGAGCAAAGTTGTATAAATTTATGGTGTACAGTTAGATATTTTCATATACACATAATTTATTGAAATATCAGCATAATCAAGCTAAGAAACATATCTAGAACCTCACATAGTTAGTATTTTCTTTTTCTTTTTTTTTTTTGTAATGAGAACACTTAGATTTACTCAATAATTTTCAAGCACTTAGTGCATTATTTTTTAATTGAGAAATAAAAATTATACAATTTTTATATTTGCTATATGTATACATTGTAAAATGGCTAAATCAAGCCAGTTAACATGCTTTACCTTACATACTTATCTTTTTGTTTTATGGTGGAAACCCTTAAAATTAATTGGCCAGACTGAGGACAAAAAGTTCTTCCTCTATGTTGCCTTCTAGTAATTTAATGGCTTTAGGTCTTAATGTGAAACTTTCATTTTGAAGTTTTTTTTTTTTTTTGGTACAGGGGATTGAACTCAGGGGTGCTTTATCACTGAGCCATATCCTAAAACCCTTTTTATTTTTTTAATTTTGAGAAAGAGTTTTGCTAAGTTGCTTGGGGCTTGCTAAATTGCTCAGATTGGCTTTGAACTTGTGATCCTATTGCTTCAGCCTCCTGAGCCGCTGGGATTATAGGCATGCACAGGCATAAGCCACCACCTGGCTTGAGTTGATTTTGTGTGTGTGTGTGTTTTGGATATGGTGTGAACTATGGGTCCAATTTCATTCTTCTCTGTGTAAATATCCAGTTTTCCTAACACTATTTACTGAAGAAACTATCCATTCCCCATCGTGTATTTTTTTGATATCTTGCTGGAAATCAGTTGACCACAGGTATGTATATTTATTTGTGAAGTTTCTACTTTGTTCCATTGGTTTATGTGTCTGTTTTTATGTCAATAGCATACTGGTTGGTTGGTTGGTATACAGTGCTGGGGATTGAATCTAGGGCCTTGAGCATGTTCAGCAAGTGCTCTGCCCTGAGTTAGTCCCCAGTCAGCTACTATTTTTGATTATTGTAGTTTTTAAAATATATTTTGAAATCAGGAAGTGTGATAACTCCAGTTTTGTTCTTCTTCTCAAGGTTGCTTTTGTATTCAGGGTAAAAGTGACATTCTTTATATTTGTGTTTATTTAATAACTCAGGTTCTTAGTTTTTCTTGATCATTCCTAAATCATCAGATTGTAGGAGTTCCAGAATCTGGGTCTGTTTCCCTCACACTGATCATTACTTTGCCACATATCATAGCAGCCACATATGTACAAATGTTTTTTAAAATTATTTGTTCTTTTTAGATATACATGACAGTAGGGTATATTTTGACATGTTATACATACATTGTGCAAATGCTTTTGATGATAATTTTTTTAAAAAATATTTATTTATTTATTTATTTTTAGTTTTCGGCGGACACAACATCTTTGTTTGTATGTGGTGCTGAGGATCGAACCCTGGCCGCACGCATGCCAGGCAAGCGCGCTACAGCTTGAGCGACATCCCCAGCCCTTTTGATGATAGTTAAGGGGATATTTTTACCAAAGGGACTGGTGTGGGGAGTAAAAGAAGCCAAACAACTCCCAACTATATTGCCATTTTATAACTTGGGAAGTACTAACCCCAAACTTACTAAGTGACTTCTGGGATTTGGAGGGGTAGTGGGACACACTTTATAATTTTCTCGTCCAAAACATGATAAGATTATAGAGATGATTACTTCTTTGCAAATCTAATATTTTATAAACGTTTTCCAAGAAGATCCCACTTAAGGTAGCAATGGAGTTGCTGTCGGCTGATTTTTCCCATTCTCCATTATAATGACTTTTACTTAGTTAACTTTAATAATAAGCACTCACGAGCTCATCACTCAAAACAAAACCAGGCTCTTGGCATTAGCCCACGTTTCATCCCCATGGCTTCTCTCACCCAGGGTGGCTTTCCATGCTATATTCAAATCAGATTTGGAGTCAGGGCCTATCCTCTTATGTCACCTTCTCATCTTCCCCCATTGTCACCAATGGGGCAAATCTGCTTTGGCAGGCTTAACATTTAAAAAATCCTTAAATGGCCTCACTTGGCAGAGAATCGAGCTGAGATTAAAGCTATTTCTTGTAGCACAATTTTCTATGTTTAAGAGAAGCTCAAATATAGCAGAGATATTATTCATCTTGAAGCCATCACCCACAAATTTGGATGTAACTTCCTTGTCACATTCCAGAAATTCTTCTAGGATAGGACTAGGGTTGCTGACTAAGAGATCCCTCCTGCACCCCCACCCCCACACACTCCCTGCCCACCTCCTCTCCAATACTGATTAGTGTTTTTCCCTCAGCTTCTGCCATGAGGTATAATGGCTCCTGAGTGACATTTTCCTTCTAGTCTCATAATTTAGTGACTGCTGGGTAGAGTGACACATGCTGGCATTAGTTACTCCTCCCAGTATTGAGTTTGTGTCTAAGCAGGGACAAGGAGTTAGAGGATACACATTGAAAAACTGATGAGTGTCATGGAATCCCTTTTTTTTTTTTTTTTTTTTTTCATTTTTACTCTTGTTAGGGAAAGGGTGTCATTGATAAAAAAAAAAAATCTGGTTTTTTTTTTTTGGTAGATGGACATAACAACTTTATTTTATTTATTTATTTTTAGGTGGTGCTGAGGATCTAACCCAGTGCCTCACCTATGCTAGGCAAGTGCTCCATCACTGAGCTACATCCGCAGCCCAGGCCTCAATGTTAATTTGATTCCTTCTAATAAAGACCCAAATAAGGTCAGTCTGAGGCACAGGGGTTAGGATTTCACCGTGTCTTTATCCAGGGTACACAATTCAATCAGAAACCAGTGCTTACATATCTAGAGGTCTAGAAGCAGGAATTCTGGGGACTGGTGTGGCCACTATGATGCTATCAAAGACCTAGGCTCCTTTAATCTTCATTCTCCACCAGGCTTAGTTTTTGGAGAGCTGCTTTTTTTCTGCCTGTGCTTTTTCCTTCCATGACCAGGGATACCCATTAATGTAATTCCTGTTCTTTCTCAAAGAAAATGAAGTTACTGTCTGACCAGTGAAGTTAAGTAGGATAAGCTGGGTGTGCTTGTCTTAGCTCTTGCTTTTTACTCTTGGGTGTCAGTGTCAAAAGGTCATATGATATTCAATGTTGTTCTTTATGACATACGTTTTATATGGGGAAGGGCCTTAAGTTTGGGAGTGTATAGTCTCAGAATTTTTACATCTGGAACGCTGACTAGAAACATTAGGAAATAAATATCTAAGAGTGAGAAATGGAGGAAAAAAAGATTCATATGGGAAAGCTTCTGGAGGAGTCAGGATAAATGGTGCGGGGCCTTGTACTCTAGTTATGGTGGTTTGTTAAGAGGAAGGAATTTTTGCAGTTGGCTTTTAATTCTGAGACCAGGTGACAGGGTTTTACCTGCCTACATGGTATTTAGCTCCCAATGAGATTGTAGCGTATGGAGGTTTTTGTCCCTATGCAAATAACTTTCTATAAAGCAAAAGTTTTCAAACTTGGATATGAATAAGAACTTAATAAAACAGATATCTAGGTTCCCACCACTTTCTTATCATCCCAAAGGCTATCTAAGGCAGGGTGGTTCTACGTGGCCTACTTGGAAGATAGCTTGTGGGGTCAAGTAACCAGAAATGTGTGTTTGTGGTGCCATGGCCAGTTTGGTTGTGTACCAACTTGAATTTACTTCTCCTCCTTCCCTGCTTTACTTCCCATTTTCTCTCATTCTTGCTTTCCTGGGCTTGTTCCTCTCAAAAAAGTACTAGCACATAAATTTTGCTCCCTGTTCTTTCTGCTAGGGAAGCTGGGCTAAGGGATGAAAAGGGAAATTGAATTTAAAGGGTTATGTGAATTTAAATGGTAGGAGCACAGTCCCCAAATTAATCTTTTGCTGTCAGCCTTCTCCCACTGAGTCTAGGTCCAAAGGCTTATGGATTTAAATGGTTTATGAACAACTTCATAATCTGACATCCAGAAGGGGCCAGAATGAAGGAAATTTTCTCCATCTTTCTTAGTTACTGTTGGGGTTCTTGAAATATTAGTTTGTACTGGGTTTAGGGAATTAAGATAACTGTTCTCTAGGAGAATCAGATGGGCCTGTTCTCTTAAAATTTGGTAGTTGTGGAGCCAATGCTGTGTATATCTTTTTAAATCTTTAGACCCTTAAAAAAAAAAGCATGCTGTACTGTTGATGAAAATGTAAAGTAGCTTAGCCATTCTGGAAAAAAGTATGGCCATTCCTCAAAAAATTAAAAATAGAACTTCTGTATGATCTAGCAAGCTTACTACTGAATATATAACCAAGTGAGATGAAATCAGAGGGCTTTTTTTTTTTTTCTTTTTGATGTTGGTGGGGATTGAACCCAGGGCTTTCATGCATGCTAGGCAAGCACTCTACCAACTGAGCTACACCCCCAGCCCAGGAGATGAAATTAGGATCTTGAAGGGATGCCTGCATTCCCATGTTCATTGCAGCATTATTCACAGTAGCCAGGATATGAAATCAACTTAAGCATCCATCAAAGGATGATGGATATAGAAAATGTGGTACATATACACATATGATACTATTTAGCTTTTAAAAGAAAGAAATCCTGTCATTTGTGACAACTTGGATGTACCTGGAGGACATTGTATCAAGTGAAATAAGCTGGGCACAGAAAGATAGATACCACATTATTTAATTTACATGTAGGATCTTTACAGAGAGATGGTTTTAATTTCCTGCCATTTTGATTTATTTTTAATGCTTAAATCAAACTTGATTCTCCTTTATTGACTATTCTTCTAGTGCAATTCATCCTTGTGCTGGTTTTCATTTTCATTTCTTCCCCATGAAATATTTATTTGAGTATGTTTTCTAATGCAGGTTTAGTGGTTATGAATTCTTTTAAAAATATTTATTTTTTAGTTGTAGATGGACACAATACCTTTATTTATTTATTTTTATATGGTGCTGAGGATCGAACCCACGTGCTAGGCAAGTGCTCTACTGCTGAGCCATAGCCCCAGCCCAGTGGTTATGAATTCTTATATCTGAATCTCCATCTTGTTACTAAGATTTGGAAAGTTTTCTAACATTATTTCATTGAAGAGATTGTGCATTCCTTTAGCTTGTATTTCAGAGCCTTCTTCTACCCCAAGGATTTTTTAATTTGGTCTCTTAATGTCATCCCAGATTTCTTGAATATTTCTAGTCATGATCTCTTCACATCTTTTCTTTATTGTCGACAGTTATGGTTTAGATATGAGTTGTTCCTTGAAAGCTCATGTGTGAGACATGCAAGGATGCTCAGAGTGAAATAATTAGATGATCTGAGTTGTAACCTACCAGTGGATTAATCCACTGTTATGTATTGAATGGATGATAACCAAAGGCAGGTAGGGTGTGGATGGAAGAAAGAGTCACTGAGGGTGTGCCTTTGGGGTTTGTATTTTGTCCCTGGTAAGTGGAGCTCTCTGCATCGTAGTTGCCATGTCCTGAGCTTCCCTCTGCCACATCCTTCTGCCATGACATTCTGCATTGCCTTGTTCCCAGAACTACCGATGGAGTCAGCTGACCATGGACTAAACCTCTGAAACCATGAGCCAAAAATAAACTTTTCCTTCTCTACATTTCTTGTCAGATATTTTGGTCACAGTGGCCAAAAAGCTGACTAAAACATCAACTTTATTTTCAAGATTATATACTTTGTCTTCAAGGCCTGAACATCTATCTTCAAAGTGATTTAAGCTATTGGTGATGCTTTCCATTGAATTCTTAATTTGATTTATTGATTCCTTCATTTACAGGATTTGTTTGTTTCTTTTTCAGAATTTCTATCGTTTTATTGAAATGGTCTTTCACATCTTGTATTTTCTAAGTTCATTTCTTGCATCTTCTTTTAACTTGTTGAATATTTTAACTATGAACTTTTAAAATTCTTTCTCTGACATTTCCTTCACTCTGATGTCAATGGAGTCAGTTGTTGAAGTGTTATAGGCTATTTGGAGTGGTTTGTTCCTTTACTTTTTTATACTGCTTAGGATGATTATGACTTTTTTTTTTTTTAATGCAAGGGACTACTTAGTAAGCTTCTTTCTCTTAAGGGTTCCAGGCTGGGTGAATATCCAGGTATTGATACTTTCTCTCAGTGTGTGTCTTCTGCTGTTCCCAGTATTAGCACCACTTTGAGAGAAGACACTGAATCTTATTTCTACAGTCACTTCAGAGCAAAGCCACATACCAATCAGCCTCAGAAGAAACAAAAACTTGTTCATCATGTTCTCCACAGTTCCTCTAATCCAGGTAAGAACTTGTAGTAAGGTTCTGGAATAGGTAAAAAAAAAAATAGTTATTAAATATAGTAAAATTACTATAACATTACACAGGGGCTGAAAAGGGGAGGAGTGAAAAATTGGGCAAAAGGAGAAAAAAAGAAAAATAAAGATAGAAAAGAATAATGCATTACACATGGAATCTTTGAAAGTATAAAATATAGAAGCAAAGAATAGAATATTGGTGACCAGAGGCTGAGGTGTGGAGTGGAGTTGGGAAACATTAGTTGAAAGACACAAAATTTCAGTTAGATAAGAATACAAAATCTAAAAGATCTATTGTACAACATGGTGACTACAGTTAATAACAACATATTGTGTGTATATGTGTGTGTGTGTGTGTGTTTGCATATGCTAGGCAAGTGCTCTATCATTGAGCTATGCCCTCAGCCCAGGACTCTTGAAAATTGCTAAGAGAGTAGATTTAAGCCTTCTCACCACAAATGGCAAGCATGTGAAGTAATGAATATGTTAATTACCTCAATTTTGCCACTTATCCATGTTCTCCAAATCATGCTGTACTGAAAAATACAATTTTCATTTATTGGTTAAAATAAATAATTAATCAAAAAAATGTGGTGTACCAGAGACTTGATTTTGAAATAATTCATTTCCGAGGTCCTGGAGGAATAGTATTCACTCCAGGGGAGGCAGCCCAAGCTGCACCCATTGTGGCCAACTTTGACCAGATGGGGCTGAGACTGAGGCCAAGGCTGAGGCTGAATGAGAAGCCGGGACCATGTGCTGTGAACCTTAATTCCTTTGAACTTTAACACATAAGGACAAGGAAATTTGATTTTTGACTTCAAATTTCTTTGCACTTTAACCTACAAGGAAAAAATGTTATTTCATTGGGAATTTGATGGCAGAACGGTTTGTAGCTTTTTTTTTTGTTTTGTTTACAACTGGGGCAACCACCAGTCAGCCTTTATTGCTGAAGAATGCCAATATTCTCATATAGTTTAATTGCAGAAGCTCTAATAGACCATGTTAGACACCGCTAGCAATTACTTGAGATGGGAAATAAAAGAGTGAATTCTCAGCCTTGGAGACAGTGGCCTGGTTGTGGGTTTAATTAACATTTTGTCTAATTCATTTCATGGATTTTTGGTGGCAGAATCTTCATTGCCATCATCATGGTCCTGCAGGATTCTCAAAGAACTATGGTTGGTGTATGTGTCTACAGGGGGGGCATGAAGGTGGGAACAGGGGACAGGCTGTTCTTTTAGTGTAGTTGGTAGCTTCCTTGTTAAACTATGTGCTATACACTAGCTTTATCAATAAAAAATCAATATTTTGGTTTATTTTTCAGTTGGCTCAGAATCTGGATAAGAAATTAGGTGTTATTTGCAGGTCTTTTTAGAAACCCAACATTATTATGTTGGCTCTGCCCCTGACCCCACCCCTTACTTGTTATTAAAAAAATGGCTCCATAATTCTAGACATTACATCCTTGGTCAAGAAGGAAGAAAGGGAAAGAAGGTGGAAGCAGGACATCCTCTTTCATAAATAACTCCCTTTTTCAGGCAAGAAACAGCTTTCTAACCACCCCCCACCCCCCATAGCATTTCCCCAAATCTCTTTCTCGTCATATTTAGATTATTTAGTCCTCTTAGCTACAAGGGAAGCAGGGAAAGTAGGTATCACTTTGCACCTTGATAGTGCAGAAGGCAAAACAGTAACAGACTGGGATTTGTTGCTAGGTTATCTAGCCAACATCTGCCATATGAGCTTGATATGATTAATATGATTATTCACCCTGCTTGAAGTAAATGTCTCCATAGTGTTTCTCAGGAAGCTTAGTATCCACATAGCTCAAAATACTTTTCTATTTCATGTATATGTAGATTTCATTTTAGCCACTTGATTAATCTGTCTGTTGCAGTAGGCAAAATTCTTAGTGTTGTCATTGCTCCAGAGACACATACTCTTCAAGCCAAACACTGGACCTAAGGTGGTGGGGCCAGCTCTGATGCTGGAGAGTCACTCCTCGTGCAGAGAGAGGGGAAATAGATGAGAGATGGGAGTCACACTACATGGGTTTCAAGTATGGCTCTGCTCTTTGATTTGTAGTGAATTTCTGGAAAGTCGCCATCTCTACATGCCTGACTATAAAAGGGCCAGGCCTTGCACTTGGCTCCCTGTAGGGGGTGATGGTGAGCTCTCCAGGGCACTTCCTATAGCAGGTCAGATGATTCAGAGGAGCTGGATTGTTTCTCTTAATTTTTCTACTTTGGAGGCATAACTTTCAAATCCCTGCCTCATTCATCCTCATATCCATGAGCACTCTAACCTTCACTGCTTCTCTTCCTTCTTTAACTTCCATAGGATGTGTTTGGATTTATTGTTTCAACCCACAACCTCACATTGTCTTGAATTTTTAGTTCATCCTTTCACAGTCTGAGACTCACTTCTCCAACCCATCTCTCTAATGTGCTCCCTGAGGGCAGTTCCATAGATTCCTTTTTTCCTATGCCTCCAACTTTGATACAGTATCAGTACTCAGTAGACAGTTGATGAACTGAATCCTTGAAATCACAAAGATTAGAAAGAAAAATACCTATGACTTCTAAGGCCATGCCAAGCTAAATGGCCATTGGTACCCAGCAGTTCTCTTTAGCTCTATTGCCTTTTAATTCATCAGGATGCTGGAATTTTAGGGTCTAGGACCAGAGATATAGAAGTCCATCCTGCTCTGTTCATGCAGCCCCAAATTGCTGTTAATGTTCCCAAATGGATCTGCAGCTTAGACTATGAATTTCTTAGAACTTTCCTGAGCCTGTTCTCTAACTCAGAAATCATAACTTTCAGCATCTGTGTCCCATTCTGAATCAGAATTCACTTCTGAATCAGGTAGCAGATCTTGATTTTCCTCTGGGTCTATAGCCACTAAGATCTCTGACCATGGGAATTCACTTAGTTTTTCTTTTCTTTTAAATAGTTGCAGATGGATACAGTGCCTTTATTTATTTATTTATTTGTTTATTTATGTGGTGCTGAGGATTGAACTCAGTGCCTCACATATGCTAGGCAAGTGCTCTACACTGAGCTACAACTCTAGACCCTCACTTAGTTCTTCCTAGACACAATTTTATCAAGTCACAGAATTTGAGAATTGAAGGCTCATTTCACAAAAAGGAACATTTAGTTTTAAGAGTACTGGACTGAGAACAAGGAGAAGTTGGTAGACCTTCTGACCTTGAGTTTCTGCATGTAGAGAACGAGAAGGAATAAATAAACTTCAAGATTTCATCTCTCTCTAAATTAGGGAATTCTAGATTTTGTGGTCTGGATTAGAGTGTGAAGTGATTGGTTGCTGTGGTAGTCAGCTTTCTATCACTATGACAATACATCTGAGAAAAGCAACTTAAGACTTATTTTGGATTGCAGTTTCCAAGGTTTCAGTCCATAGTCACTTGGCCCCATCACTATAGGCTTGTGGTGAGGCAGAATATCATAGCAGGAAGAGTATGGTGGAGCAAAGCTGCTCACCTACTAGCAGTGAGGAAGGAGAGGGAGGGGGCTGGGACTAAATAAACCCTTCATAGGCACCCTCCCGATGACCTATTCCCTCCAACAAGGCCCTGTCTCCTAAATTTTCCATCACCTCCCAATAACTCCATCAGCTGGGGACCAAGCCTGCAACACACGAGCCTTTGGAGGTCATTCTAAACCCAAACTATAACAGTTACTAAATCTGCTTTCCCCAGTTTCCTGGTGTGGGATTCTAGTCCTCTTGCTTGAGACTTGACTGTATATTTTGTCTTTGACTCTATAGCTTTTTCGCCTCTTAACTCTTGGGACACAGTGTGTTTCTAGACTTTCTCAAACCTCTGGGGACACTGTTTATAGCACTGTGTTCTTTGAAAAGAGTGTTTGCATCTATCATCTGGCCAGAACCTGACAGTCTCTCTCCATTTGCCAGGTGTCTTTTGGAGAAGTTTAAGAACCCAAGATCTCAAGGCTACTGAGTAGGGGCAGAGCTGGGCAAGAAGCCAGGTTGACTGAATTCCAGCCAAAGGTTATTTACATATAACACAGGTGGGGTTTGGAGGAGAAGATATCATGGCTCAGTTCAGGGAAAGAGAATGTGGAACCAAGGAGACTTGAAGTGGGACTCAAAGGAGCAGGAAGGAGGAGGCAGTTGCCTATCCCTGGCTCCTTATCATTGCAGCCAGGCTTAATGCCTCGGTTTTCTTTCAGTCACCTGCTTTTTTTTTAACTTTTTTTTTGTAGTTGTATATGGAAAGAATGCCTTTATTTTATTTATTTATTTATTTTTATGCGGTGCTGAGGATCGAACCCAGGGCCTCATGCATGCTAGGCAAGTGCTCTGCCACTGAGCTACAGCCCCAGCCCTCAATCACCTCTTTTTTTTTTTAGTTATAGAAGCTGTCTGTGCTCATCATGAATGGTTTAATCAGAACAAAATGGGAGAGAGTAACAAGAAAACTTCTGCTCTGGCCCCCTCAGGCACCATCTCAGAATGTACTATGAATGTCACTGTCTGTCATGATCCCTTATAGGTGTCAGGTACTTTTTGTGTATGTGGTGATGGGGATTGAACCCAGGGCCTCATGCATGTGCAGCAAGCACTCTACCAACTGAGCTATATCTCGAGCCCTCAGGTACTCTTGAATATTGAGGTATAGCCCAAAAATTCTCTGTTTGGATTTGGGGTTGAATGTTGGCATCTGGATCATCTACTTGCTCCTTCTCCATTTCAGGATTCCCTCCCTCAGTCATCCTGGAAGTGGGAAACACATCTTCACTTTCAATAGTGCACAAGTAGATGCCACCTGCCAAGAAGTAGGGCTTCTCGGAGTTCAGGCACAAAGCTTAGTTCTGAAAAACTGGTGGTGGGGGGCTTTCTATACTCTTTTCTGAAATGGGGCTAGTTAAGCCAACATAGCAACCCCATTCCCCTCCCTCCTGTGGGTTCAGGAGAGAGGGTGGAGCATGGGAGGTTGACCAGAAGGATTACCAAACCTGCTCTGCTCACTGTATGGAGGCAGGGAGTGAAAGAGAATGGAGCCCCCACTTTCACCTGTTATGAAACATCATTCTGCCACTAAAACATGGCTCAAGAATGTCCTTGGCTTTGAGCAGCTTCTCCTCTCCTAAGAGAGCTAATAACATGGTGTTGCTTCTCTTAAAGGAAAAGACAAATATATGAGGAAAGTATGTGCCTTGCACATGACTTTTACCTGTTAAAGTGATTCCTTTTATTTAGAGCACAATCCTCCCCAAAGCCCTGTTGAAAGATACAAATACGCCCGAGGCAGAATGTATTATTAGCCGCTGTATTAGAAGTTGGAGATCAGAGACAGCATGTAGTCTCTGCTGTCCAGGAGATTTCAGTCCAGAGTGGGAGTCAGGCAGCCACCTAAGAGTTGAAATATTATTATAAAGCTATGATGACAATCACAATAGCTAAATACTCATGGAACACTTAGTACGTGCAGATATTATGCTGAGCATATCACATGCATTATCTTGATTCACTCTCACAATAATCCTATTAAGATAATTAGTTGTCCCAATTTTTAGATGGGGGAACTGAGACCTAGGAGAGGTTAAGTAGCTTGTCCAAGGTCACACACCCAGCAAGAGGCAGAGCCAGGAGTTGCACCAAGCATTCTGACCATAGTCTTGTGTGTAACCACCACATTGCCTTCCTGTGACAGAGGAAATGTGGGTGCTCCAGCAGCCCAGCTTGCAGAGTTGAGGAGCTTGGAGAGACACTCACATATACTCCATGAATGCTTCAGCACCTCTTAGGTAGCAGCTAGATACGTGGGGGAAGAAAGAGGGAGCATTAGTAGGTCAGCTCTGCACAGGAGATCTCAGCAGGAGCAGGAGGGGAGGAGGATGCTGAATAGGGCAAGTAGAGTACAGAAAAGGCTGATGTGAAGGTGGAAGTTCATAGGTAGCTCTGAGCAAGTTCCTTCAGGTCAAGGTTAATCCAGAAGCATTCCATCATGACCCTTCTTGAAGCTAGTTAACATAAAAATATTTATCTCTGAAGAGAACACAAATGAAAATATCTCAGAGAGGAGGGAGGGGAGACATCAGGGCATCAGGAGCCGGAATCTCAACCATCTGGAATCCTACTGAGATTTGGCGGCCCGTTCCAGAGTCTCAGGTACCTTGCCAAAATATTTTTAAAGGAGAAAAAAAAAAAACCCACAATAATGTAGCCTGCTATAATAACCCACCAGATACACCTCACATTGGCATTTATAGACTTTCTGCCAATGACCAGGAGAGAATATAATGGATGGATAGCAAAGGCAGCAAGTGGGGAAAAAAGCAAGTGAGCGATTGAGCTGTGCCTCCTCGGGTTTTATTATCATTGCTGCCTTTAGCCATATGCTCCTCAAAGGCACTGACAAGCCTGGACCGATTTCAAAGGAATTCCTAAACCCAGATTTCATTATCGTCATTACATCTCCGGATTGTCAGTGCTCTGCACAGGAAACACAAATTTATGGAAGTTCTTAAATGTTTCTCTGTAAATGTTGATCAGCCTTTCCTGTCATTACAGGAGATGCCTGGGATGTTGAAATGGATGCTAATAAATAGCCAATCCAGCTTATTGCCAAGTAATGAAATGCACTTCTCTCACTTGAAATAGGTTAGCTTGCTACTTGAGTAGGTTCCAGAAGCTGCATCAGAAAGGGAATAAAATGATTTTGTTTTTTATTCTGTTTGGTTGTTCCTTACCACCCTCACCCCCACTGCCACTTTTTAAAACAGAATGAAAACAGACTCAATCTGCTGAGGGCGCCAGTGTTTGAGTACAGCAGGGATGGACCCTGTTTGTGCAGCCGCTGTGTTTGTTGTTCTTTGTCACCATGGGAGATTCCATTTTGGTTATGACTCTCCGTGCCTTCTGGGTCTTTCCCCATCCTTTTCTTGTCCCCCTTCTACATACCAACCTTGCTCAATTTCACAAACAGGAAAAAGGACACCAGAGCTCTAAAGTCAGATGGTTGATGAGTCAGGAGCAGAGCCTGGAAGACCCTATAGGCAATGAGGCTCTGGAACCCTGCAGCATCCCTGACCCCATCTCCATCACAAAGGACAATATGCTTTTTTACAAAAATAATGGCTTACCAAAGGTTCTGGTATTTACCAAAGGTTCAGGTATTTGGTTCAGACTTGTGTAAAGGGAGCAAAGCAAAAGGGATAAATCTTGTGAAAACACAGGAATCTTTCAGGAGTTCTTCGATGGAGTGTGCAGAGATCTGGAGCATGTTGGATATTCCATTCCAAATGAAAGCAAGTTCTTTCACCTAGTGCCCCATATTAGACATGCAGAACTAAAGAGAACCAATATATATAAAAGACTAATGCTTCAAGGACACCTTGGATACTGGAGACAAAATAATAATGTGTTCAAATGTATGATTCAAACACTTGTGTTCATCAGATAACATGAACACAAAGTCACATTCAGCACTGTGAGATGAAAGCACAATTGGATGTTTTTTTGATCACACATATTGTGTGCCAGGAATTTTCAAAGTCCTCTATATGCATTATTTTATTTAGTCCTCACAAGGACACACAGGCAACATGGAAGAATCAGGATTTGACCCCAAGCCATGTAATCTACAGAGACCATTATTCTCAACCACTGTGCTTTACTGTGTCATTTTCAGAACCATTAGTTGATCTTGCAATTTTCAGGTGATGCTTATTCCTCATCCAGTCTATCATAATTCCAGCATTCTTCAACCTATGGAATGAATGATAAATTTAACTACCTCCTACACACCCACTTACAATAGTGAGAGGTGGGAACGGGTAAGAGAAAGAAATTTACCATAACTAGTATTTTAAAGGAAGGAAAAAGGGAAAGGTAATTATTCAATCTTCAAATATTCTCAAAGCAATACAGAAATATGCAATTGATTTTGAATATGGCAATCCACACATGAGTTTTTGTCCTTTTTTTCTTCATCACTACCTCAATTAGGAAAGTATGTAATCTACAAAATTTGTGGGTTATTCCAACAACCAATCATTTTTAAGTTCATATTTATTCCATATTTTCTTTCAGAATTAAAGCAATCCTTGTTTATTTATTACATGGCCTTGAGTCCTTTCTGGTCATGGTATGATTCTTCTTTGGCTATACTTCCCTCCTACCTATGTAAGGAAACACCTTGCTCCCAGCCTGAGGTTTCCTCTTCAACCTCTGCTTTCACTGTTGAGTAAATAGAGGGTTCCTAAAGTCAAATATTCAAGGCTTATTCTGTGGAACAAGACAAATGTGATAGAACAAAATGTTGCTATTATTTTTTAACCCCCCACTTCCCTCTAAGGGTGGTGGGGTCTTTTGTTTGCTAAGTTTAAATAGTCATCATCCTTAGTATACTAATCTTGTACATTCTTGACGATATAATTTAATGCTGGGGTGGGGAGGGAATCTACAATTTTAGATGTAGAAGCTAGAAGAAAGCAAAATTACTGTGTTTAAGGAATAAGGAACTATAAAATAGGGGCAATAATAGTTTCAAGACATAGGATTGTTTTGAGAGCTAAATGAGATAATTTAAAGTGTCTGGGCACAGTTTTCAGCACATAGCAAGAGTGGAACTAAAGTGAAAACATTTTGTACTGTTACCATTATTGTTATTATTGCTGTTCTTATCTAAGCCTTTCTTGAAAAAATATGCTAATGATAGAAAAAGATTCAAGAAGAGAATCAAAATAAGAGCTGGAAATGATGTTCAGAAGTGTTATTTGCAATATCAATTTGAACAGAGCTAGAAATAAATACTAAAGAAGCTAAGGCTATAGAATGAAATGTACATGTTATAAACCTTGATAATGAAAAATAACAGGTACTAAAAGTCAGGAAGTGGGAAGAAGTTTAATAGTGCTAATTTGTTTTAGGTGTGTCTCCAGGATGTAGCAGATAGGTGGGTTTTTTCTTGTAAGCCAATTGGGAAGTCTTTTAGTCTGAGTACCTAATTTTTACTCATTTGCATCAATTAATATGACTTGTTTGGCTTCATTTCTGTTATGTATTGTTTTATACTTTCTCTTTTTTAGCTTTAAAAACCTATTGTTTTGGCAAAGACTTTCTCAGGGCCCCCTAAAACTCAGGAAATAATGCCAAGAGTTAATAAATGGAATGGCCTCAGATTAAACAGCTTCTGCACAGCAAAGTAAACAATTAAGAATATGAAGAGAGAGCCTACAAAATGGGAGAAAATCTTTGCTACTCTTCTGACAGAAGATTAATATTTAGAATATATAAAGAACTCAAAAAACTTAACACCAAAAAACAAATATCCAGTAAATAAGTGTGCAAATGAATTACACAGACACTCCTCAAAAGAATATAAATGACCTATAAATACATAAAAATGTTCACAATATCATTAGCAATTAGGGAAATGCAAATAAAAACTACACTTAGATTTAAACTCGTACCAGTCATGGAAGTTGTCAAGAATATAATCAATAATACATGCTGGAGAGGATGTGGGGGAAAAGGAACATTTTTATACTGTTCATGGGACTGTAAATTAGTACAACCTCTATGGAAATCAGTATGGATGTTCCTCAAAAGACTAGGCATGGAACCATTATATGATCCAGCTATACCACTCCTTAATATTTATTATTTTAAAGAATTAAAGTCAGCACACACTGGGTACTGTGGTGCATACCTGTAATTATAGCAGCTCAGAAGGCTGAGGCAGGAGGATCATGAGTTCAAAGCCAGCTTCAGCAACTGTGAGGTAAAAGCAACTCATTGAGACCCTGTCTCTAAATAAAATACAAAATAGAGATACGGATGGGGCTCAGTGGTTGAGTGCCCGAGTTCAATCCCTGGTACCAAAATACAAATAAAAATAAAGTCAGCATACTATAGCAATACATGCATACCCATGTTTATAGCAACACAATTTACAATAGCCAAACTATGGAACCAGTCTAGGTCTCCATCAAGGGTTGAAAGGATAAAGAAAACCTAGTGTGTGTGTGTGTGTGTGTGTGTGTGTGTGTATGTACAATGGAGTTTTATTCAGCCATTAAGAAAAATGAAATTATGTTATTTGTAGAAAAATTGATGGAACTTGGAAACATTATGTTAAGTGAAATAAGCCAGACTCAGAATGTCAAGGGTCGTATGTTTTCCTTCAAATGTGGAAGCTAGAGAGAAAAAAGGAGAAGATAATTTGTATATGTGTGTGTGTGTGGGGGGGGGGGTTGGTGTGTATGTGAGTATGTGTGTGAATCTCATGAAAAATCAAAGGGAAATCAATAGAACAGCAGGAAGGGACCAGAGGTAAGAGGACGGAAAGGAGGAGGAAGTGTTAGGGAGTGATATTGGACAAATTACATTGTTATATCATGTACATGAATGAATATGTAACCACAAATCCCATCATTATTTATAAGACAACTATAAAAATGTGGAAAAATAATTAATAGAAAAAAAACTCTTTTGCTTTCTTTTCTTTTTCATGAAAAATTTTGTGGAGAGAATTATATATTCACATGTATTTGTAAGAAATAATACAGAGATCCTTTGTGTCCTTTAACCCAGTTTCTACACAATGGTAATGTTTTACAAAACTGTAATACAATACCATAGCCAGGATATAGTTCATTTTATAGGATCACCAGTCTTGTTCAGATTTCCTCAGTTGTTTGCTTTGAGTGTGTTTCTTCTAATAATTTGGAAGTTTGGAAGATTTCTATTATTTTCTAGTTTTTAGCTTTGTACTTTTGTGTATCTTAATTGTTTTTGTTTTGCTCTGGGGATTGAACCTAGGGAGCAACTCTGAGCCACCTCACCTATCCTTTTATTTTTTTTTTATTTTTGAGACAAGGTCCTCACTGTGTTGCTCAGGGCTTGCTAAATCGCTAAGACTGGCAGTGAACTTTCGATCCTCCTACCTCAGCCTCAGGAGCTGCTGGGATTACAGGTGTGTACCACCCACAAACCCAGCTTTATCCTCTATTTCTTTATCCAGAGTCCATTAATTCCCCACTATAAGCAATGATGAAATTAGAATATTCTGTTTTTCCTCTTTCCTCTCTTTCTTCCCACATCATCTTCTAGCTGATAGTCTCTTTCTTTTCCCCTTCTTCCTCTCTCCTCCTCCTCCTCCTCCTTCTCCCTCTCCCTTTTCTTCTTTTTCCTTGTACTGGGAATTGAACTCCGGGATGCTCTACCACGAGCTACATCCCCAGACCTTTTTGCTTTTTATTCTGAGACAGGGTCTCCCTAAATTGTTGAGGCTGACCTCTAATTTGGGATCCTCTTGCTTTAGTTTCCCAAGTCACTGGGGTTACAGGTATATGCCAACACACCTGGATCGAGAGTCTTATTTCTCTGGACTTAAACTTTGTATTATTAAATATATTTATTTTCATTTGATTTAGCAGTTATATAGCTCAAACTATTACAGATGAAGAAACACATTTATACCACACAACATGTTGACATTTTATCCTGCCTTTGTTTTCTCTTTCAATCTGAATTCTATCTAGAAATCTGCTTCATTTCTAGATCATTTGTGTTTTAAATTTTTTTTTAGTTGTAGATGGATACAAAGCCTTTATTTTATTTATTTTTATGTGGTTCTGGGAATCAAACCTAGTGCCTCACACATGCTAGGCAAGCACTCTGCCTCTGAGCTACAACCTCACCCCTCATTTCTAGATCATTTGTAATCCATTCTTCCGTGATAGTCATAACATGTGTTTTGTCTTGGTCTTCAGTAATATAAACCCAGTCCTCTCTGCCAGTTCTTTTATTGGAGCTTTTCCAGTAATTTCTTGGTAGGTCTAAATTTATTCTCTCACAGATTCCTTCATTAGAACTCATCGAAATTCTCAGAATTCTTTTATGTTTAAAATAGTTTATCTGTTGCCTGTACACTTGAATAACAACTTGGTTTGAAATAAAATATTACACTTATTTTCCTTGAGGCTTTTGTGATTCTTTCTTTACTGTTTTACAGCATTTAGAAGGTTGCAGCAAAGTCATTACTTTTAATGACAATGAAGTTTTAAGAATATGAAAAATGAGTCATAAAAAGCATAAGTGAATATATTAGGTATGAAAAATACAATAGTTGAAATATTAGATGGGATAAACAGTAGGATAGATTCACCTGAAGAACAAGAAATTAAAAACAACATTAAGAAATTCTTCCAAAAGGAAAGAACAAATGTAACATATAAAATACAAGCTGATATCTAAAGAATAGAAGTTGAAATATTAACATCCAGATGGCAAGACTCAGCATGAAAGAATAAAATTATGGGAAAGTAACATTTGGAGTAATGATGATAAAGTTCCTGGGATTGAACAGACTCATTACATGTCAAGCTAAATAGGTATAAAAATTCCTACCTAGACACCTTATAGTAAAACTTAAGAAAATCAAAGATGAAGAGAAAATTCTAAAATCTTTAGGAAATGTAAAAAACAATGAGCCTTCAGAGAAGATCAGCTATAAAGAATAAGAACCATATTAATATTGATTTTAGACAGAAAAAGTAGGATCCAAGAAGTCAACAAAGTAATGATTTTGAAGTTTTAAAGAAAAAAATTTTATGCATTCAAGTTATAATCTGTATGTAAGACTATTTTAAAAATATTTTCTGGGGCTGGGGCTCAATGGTAGAGTACTTGCCTGTCATGTGTGAGGCACTGGGTTCCATTCTCAGCACTACATATAAATAAATTAATTAAAGGTTCATCAACAATTAAATACATTTTTTAAAAAAGATTTTTCTCAGCACTTAAAAAATATTTTCAGCACAAGCCTTATAAGATTATCACTTTGGAAAGACTCTAGAAAAAGAGTTCAAATAAGTAGAGAAACCAAGAGAATAGTGCAAGGTATTTGGTAAATGTAGGGATGATTAACTTAGCAAATATTACTATTGTTTAAACTCAATGACCAAGCCAAGCCCAGTGGCACATGCCTGTAACCCCAGCAGCTCTGGAGGCTGAGACAGAAGAATCATGAGTTTAAAGCCAGTCTCAGCAATGGTAAAGCACTAAGCAACTCAGTGAGACCCTGTCCAAAAATACCCAGTTCCAAAACCAAAAAACAAACAAATTAAAAAAAAAAAAAACAAACACCTCAATGACCAAAGGAAAAAAAGAGAGAAAAAGAATGTAAAAATCTGGAACTGATCTTCTAGACAATATCAACACAATCTTGATCATGATGGACATGAAAGTATGCTAGTGTTATTGTTTTGCTTGGAGGTAATTATTGATAAATTAATAGTAATAAGCATGCATATGGAACTTAAGGCAATCATATAACAAAAAGAAGAAAAAGTCAATTTTACCTATGTAGTGGAAAGTAAGAAAGAAAGCAAAGAAAGAGAATGAAGTACATGTAAAAATTGTGAAATTTCCCAGAAAAGACAATAAATATAAATGGGTAAAATTTGTAACTTAAAATCTAGAAACTCTCAAATAAGATTGGAAATACACACACGATCCAACAATATGCTATCTACATGAGATACACTGAAAGCAAAGATGATAGGTTGAAAATAAAAGAATAGAAAAAGATATGAACAAAAAAGGAAATTGGATAGCAATCTGATGAGACAGACTTTTAAACAAAAGTAATAAAAGACAAGGAGAATTGTTAGAGCTAGGAAAAGGAACCACAGAATATATGGTGTATATATACATGAATATGTAGGCAGAAAAAAATATAGCCTCAAAATGTATAAAATAACAAACTGATGGTACTCTGAGATAGGTAGATTATCAATATATTCATAGGTTTTAACAACAAGTTGAAAGTCAGCAAGCAAAAATAAGCAGAGATAAATACAATCTGAATAATACCATCAAAAATGACCAGTTCCTAAATATATATTGAATTCTACAATAGGCAGAGAATACATTATTTTTTTCTAGTCCACATGTAATATTTATAAAAATTTACCACATACCATACTAGGCAATGAAGGAAGCCCTTCTTAATTTCACAGAATCAATATTACACATACTGTTTTTTGTAAAGGCCCAGATAGTAAATAATTTTTGGTTTTGTGGACCAGATGGTGTCTGTATTAACAACTACACCCTGTATTTATATTACAAAAGAAACCATGAACAATACATGAATGAATAGGTGTGGCTGTATTCTAGTAACTTTATTTAAAAAAAAAAAAACAGGTGGCTGAAGAGGCTTGAAATGTGGACTACAATTATTGAAAGCTTGGTGTAAACTAACACAGACATTCTAGAGAACAATCTGGCAGAACTTAAGCAAAACACATACATTATCATTTGTGGTTTAAAATCTCTCTCTCTATTTCTCTCTCTCTCTCTCTCTCTCTCTCTCCATATGTGTGTGTGTGTGTGTGTGTGTGTATATATATATATATGTATATATATATATATTTAACAAAGAAATTCTCAAGCAAATCCATAGGGGACATATTTGGAGATTTCAATGCTCTTTCCAGGAATTTGGGGGAAAATCTTAAGTGTGATCACTGGGGAATTGGATAAGTAATGTGCAGTGGATAAATTCCATGTGCCCAAGCAACAGGTATATATATATATATATATATATATATTAATATCAGAGTGCTGATTCAAAAACATAAGAAACAGAATGAGATCCAAAGCACAGTGACAATGATTTTTAAAACATATACAAATGAATACATGTTTTGTGAAACATAAAAATTTATTTATTTTGCAGTCCTCTACCACTGAGCTACATAACTAATTAAAACAAATAAAAAAAAATTAAAAAATAATTCACTTTACATTAATTAGAATTATTGCAGGGTGCTGTGGTGCACACCTGTAATCACAGCAACTCAGAAGGCTGAGATAGGAGGATCACAAGTTCAAGATCAGTCTTCACAACTTAATGAGACCCTGCCTCAAATTAAAAAACAAAGAGCTGGGAATGTAGTTCAGTAGTACAGTTCAATCCCCAGTACCTCTTATATTCAATCCAAATAAAAAAATTAGTGCCAAATAAAAAATTCATTAGAATTATTGCCAGTGTGTATAAGTAGGATGGTGATGTGAATTCAGAGATGGACTTTGGGGAACAAACAAACTCAAGAAGTCCCTTACCCCAAACAGGCATGATAATGTCCATGAACTGATGGGGAATGATTAACCCTGAGGTCCAGGATGTTACAGATCAATTATGTTCAAGTATGTTCAAAAGCCCATTTCTCTCTGAGTGCACTGATGTTTCATCATCTGCCCATTTATCAATTAACTTTGTTTAAGCAATATTATAATGTTGTAATTCACCTTTTGGTAATTTTTTGGTATAGCTATTTTTTGCAAAAGCATATTTGTAACTTTTAGAACTACCTAACCAATTGATATAATTGATTTGGCTTCTGATGTAACATAGTAATCATTAAAATATTGTGCAAATTTGTACAACTCTGTGAACAATAAGAAACAAAAATGGTTGAATTTTAAAACTTGATAAAAACTTGTGATCATTCTTAAATTGTATCATAAAAAATTGTCTTTATTTGCTTTTGTTGTACTAAGATAACCCCTATTAAAGGAGGTTAAAATAAACATTATTCATCCATAGCAAATGAAATTGTTCTTGCAAATTCTTTTAAAAACAGATTTGAGGGGCTGGGGATGTGGCTCAAGCGGTAGCGCGCTCGCCTGGCATGCGTGCGGCCCGGGTTCGATCCTCAGCACCACATACAAACAAAGATGTTGTGTCCGCTGAAAACTAAAAAATAAATATTAAAAAATTCTCTCTCTCTCTTTAAAAAAAAACAGATTTGATTTTAGTGTTAAAATATATTTGCTATCTCAGGCTAGGGGAAAGGATCTTATTTGAAGCTAAAGTTATTATCTAGTGGGGTTTCAATGAATGTATTACATATGTGCTAACTATATCATAAAGATCAATGATGAAGTGATACTCAATGAATTTATATAGCTGCAAGATTTCTGTATTTTATGTAAAATAGTAAAAGTTTACTCTAAATAATTTGTGAAATGTTAAATAAGTATATTATAATTGTACAGTAATCACTACAACAAACTAATTTGTAAAAACAACAAAGTTCTAACCAAATAAAGATAGTTAAAAAGGCAATTGATGGCTGGGCATAGTGGCGCACACCTGTAATCCCAGTGGTTTGGGAGGCTGAGGCAGGAGGATCCCAAGTTCAAAGCCAGCCTCAGCAACTTGGCAAGACAACTCAGTGAGACCCTATCTCAAAAAAAAAAAAAAAAAGGCTGGGAATGTGGCTCTGTGGTTAAATGCCCCTGGGTTCAATTTCCAGTAAAAAAAAAAAAAAAATCCAATTGATGAATTAAAATGAAATATTATAAAATACTCAAATAGTCCAAAAGGAGACCAAAAAAAAAAAAAAAAAAGGGAAAATGAAGGGACCTAAGACAGTAGAACTAAATTATTGATAGCCATATCAATAATTAGATTAAATGTTGGACAACTGACACATATAAGTCAGTGGAATTGAAAGTCTAGAAATAAACCCTTATGTTTATGGTCAATTGCTTTTCAACAAGGTCACCAAGATAATTCAGTGCATTAAAGAATTGTCTTTAGGGAGCTGTGGTTGTGGCCTAGCATGGGTGAGACACTGGGTTCGATGCTCAGCACCACGTATAAATAAATAAAGATAAAGGCAATGTTTTCACTTACAACTAAAAAAAAATTTTTAAAAAGAATTGTCTTTTAGAACAAATGACTCTGGGTCAAGTGAGTATCCACATGCAAAGAATGAAGAAGAGAAAAAGAAAAAAGAATGAAGATGGACCCCTACTTCCATGCTATACATAAAAATTAACCCCAAATGGGTAATGGATTATAGAGCTAAATATGAGAGCTACATTAAATTTTAACATAAATTTAAGTCACTGGGTCAATTTCTACAAAGAAGCCAGTTGAGATTTTGCCAGAGATTGTATTGAGTCTATAGAAAAATTTGGAGATTATTTCTATCTTAACCGTATTATATCTTCCAGTCTATGAACATCATGTCTTTCTATTTACATAGATCTTCTTTAATTTCTTTAAACAATGTTTTATAATTTTCAGAGTATAAGTTTTGTACTTTTTATTTTTTGGTACTGGGGATTGAAACCAGAAGTGCTTTAATCACTGAGCCACATTCCCAGGTCCTTCCCCTTTTTTGAAATGGAGTCTTATTAAATTGCTTAGGGCCTTGCTAAGTTGCTGAGGCTGGTTTTGAATTTGCAATCCTCCTGCCTTAGCCTCCCAAGGTACACCTGACTTGTACTTCTTTTGTTAAATTTATTCCTAAGAATTTTATTCTTTTGATGCTATTGTAAATGAAATTGTTTTCTTAATTTTATTTTTCATTATTCATTGAAATATACATAAATGCAATAGATTTTTTTATATTGATACTGTATTCTGAAATCTTGTTGAACTTATTAGTTTTAGTGATTTTTTTCAGTGGATTCCTACATACAAAATTACGTTTTATATGAATATATACACATATATATTCATATATATATATAATTTTCTACATACAAAATTATGTTATATATGAATAATTATACTTATTCCTATCCAATCTGGATGCTTTTTATTTCACTGCATTGCTTAAATACCCTGGCAGCACCTCTAGTATAATGTTGAATAGAAGTGATGAAGTGGACATCATTGTCTTATTTCTGATCTTGGCATGAAAGTAACCATTTAGCTGGGGAATTTTTTCAGAGATATTCTTTACAAGGATATCTTAAAGGACCTTGAATTGTGCACTTAACAAAGTTTCCTTCCAGTCATGGTTTGTTGAGTGTTTTTATCATTAAATTCTATTGAATTTTGTCAAATGCTTTTCCTGCATCTATCGAGAGAATAACCATGTGAGTTTGTCCTTTTTGTTTAATGATATGATTTCTGAATGTTAGACCGACGTTACATACCTTGGATTAATCTTTTTGGTCATTGTCTTAGTCATATTCTATCACTATAAGAAGATAGATCTGAGATCATCAACTTACAAAGAAAAGAGAAGAGGTTCATTCTGGCTCTTCGTTTTAGAGGTTCTAATCTATTGATCCTGTTGCTTTGGGCCTGTGGCAAAGCAGCACATTATGGCAGGAGGGCATGGCAGAGCAACACTGTTCACCTCAAGAGCCAGGGAGCAAAGAGAAAAAGGGGCCAGTATCTCAAACCTTTTAAAGGCATATTCCCCAATGACCTAAGCACCTCCTGCAATGCCCCACTCCCCAAAGTTTCCTCAACCTACCAAAATGGGGACCTTGACCAAGCCATTTATACATGGTTTTTGGAGACATTCAAAATCTAAACTATAGTAGTCAAAATATATAATCTTTTTAAGGAAATGGTTTATAATATGACACCAAAAGTATTAGCAGCCAAATTAAATGTTGATAGATTTTACTTCATATCCATTAAAGAACTAAATAAAAAAAGACAAACAATAAAAAGCATTGGTAGAGATGTGGAAAAAGTAAAACCCTCAAACATTACTGGTGGGACTGTAAAATGGTAAGAACTACTTTGGGAAATAGTTTGGAAGTTTCTTAAAAAGTCAAACATAATCAAATTTATAGAGACAGAATTCATGGTGGATGGCAGGGATTGGGGGAAGATAGGAATGGGGGTGGGGATTGTTTAACAAGTGAAGAGTTTCAGTTTTGCTTGATGAAAAATTCCAGAGATGGATGGTGGTGATGATGGCTGCACCCCAGTGTGAGTATATTTAATGACACTGAACTGCATACTTAAAATTAGTTAATTTTATGTCATGTATATTTCACACAATTAAAAAAAGTTAAATGTAGTATTACCATATGATCAAGAAATTCCAATTCCATTTGCCAGATATCTGCCCAAGAAAAATAAAAATGTGTGTCCACACAAAAACCAGCATATGAGTGTTCATAGGAGCACTGTTCTATGATAACCAAAAGGTGGAAACAGAATAAATGTTTATCAACTGATGACTGGGGACAGAGAGGTGTGAAGGATGACTTCTAATGGTAATGGGATTTGGTTTTTTTTGGGGGGGAGGGGAGATGAAAATGTTCTAAAATTAGATAGCAGCAATGGTTTGCACAGTTCTGTGAAAACACTAAAAATGACTGAATTGTATACTTTCAATAGACAAACTGTATGCCCTGCAAATTATATCTCAGTAAAACTTGTTAAAATTTTGCACATATGTATAGAAATATACAATCTAGAATGACATTTACCAAATGTATGCATTTTGGGGTGATTTGTCACTTTTATATATCTCTTGGGTTTTAAAATAAAAAATGTGAATTTATTTTTGTAAAAGTAAGTCTTCAGTTTCAAAGAAGTAGCAGGGTAAATCAATCCAAACTGTAGAGGTCTCAGAACTTGCAAGAAAGGAAGTGGTTGTTTGTTAGAAGAGGAGTGGATTGTAGAGAGAAAAATCTTGCTTCCAGTGACTGTTATCTACTGCGTCTATGTTTGCTGAAGAAATGCAAACTTCATTAGCATGATTACAATTAGTAACGTAACTTCATTTTATGTTCTCCTAGGCTGAGTAATTTTCAAATAAAAAAAAAAACCTCTTCATGATGCAATTTCACTGCACTCAAAGAGGATCTGTTGGGACAGATAATTTAGTGACAGAAAAGCCAATTTCAAAGAGGCAAGGACAGAAATATCTCCTTTCCATGGTGTGCTTCTGATTTAATCATGGAAAAGTATGCCTGCAAACATTAACTCAGCAGGCCCACCCATAATTAGAGCTCTAATTTTCTTCTAGGCACTTTCTCCTGAATTGTTCAAGGGATTCAATGAGAGGTGCCTATAACACCATGATAATGGTTCTAACCCTTTTCAGTGCCAGCATACTACAGAGGGAATGAGTGGGAGGCGGGAAGGTGCATGGTGCTATGGGAGAAAGCCACCGCATGACCACAAGGCTTGTATCCAAATTCCTCCCTCTGGCAAGATTTGCTGGGAAGACCCACAGAACCCCCATAAACACCTTCTATGCAGATACTTTCCTTTGAAGTACCCAGAGAAAGTTTGCCTTGGTCATCAGAGTATCCAGAACAAGAGAAGGTAATCAGCAAAACCAAAAATGTATTGAGCAGGTATTAGGCAACTTCCTCTACAGCAAGACTAATAAGTTAAACCAATGACAGGTCAAAGGACAGGTATCTTGATTTCAAGCATCCTTTTCTTGGATTACCACCTCCTATCCTTCCATCAAGCTTGCTCTAATATTAGAGCAACCACCCTGAGTTCTCCATCCATTGATTTTCACCATTGATCAGCTGCTTCATGATCTCACTTCAGTTCTTTTTGAGCCTGAGCAGCTAAAATTGAGGGAAGTTATGAATCTAGATGTTTATTTATTTTTAGTTGGCTCGTTTCAGTTCACCTACTTACAAAACTAGTTTAAGATGGATTGAAATAGCAATACACCCATGATAGAGCAGAGTACGGAATTGGAAAAGGAAATCAAGATGATTTAAAATGTCAATCAAAAGGGAACTGATTATGTAATCAAAAGAGAAAACACCTTTTCTCACCTACTCTTTCACTACCAGGAAGTGGAAGGAGGCTAGGCCTTGACCAGTAGTTTCATTAGGCTGAGAGTAAAGAAAAAGGGCAGTTCCAAAGACAGCTCCTTGCATAACTAAGCAGTGGTTATGAAGAGGTAGGTAGTTTAGTGGGGCTGTGACATGGGGACCAGAACTTTACTGGTTTGAAGGACACAAAGAGACAAGGAAGTAAGACCAGCAAGAAGAACTCACATTTTTCAGCATAATGTCAGGTGCTCTTTTTCTTGAGTCTAGGGGCACCACTAAATGGATGTGGTGCTAAGCAAAACCTTTCTCCTTGGCAATGCAAACTTAGACTGACTGTACTGTTTTCAAAAAATTAGTACTTGCCCTTTGAAAAAATGTGTGTGTGTGTGTGTGTGTGTGTATGTGTTTCATAAATAATCACCTGTTAAACACCAGGAAGACACAAAAGACTAGCCACCACTTACCATGTGTGGACAGACTCTAAGGTGGTCCCCATAATTTCTGCATTCTGGCATTCAAACTTTTTGTAACCCCTCCCTTGAGTGTAGGTAGGCCCTGTGACTTGTCTTCAACCAATAGGATATGGCAAAGACTAAGGGGAGTCACATTTGTGATGACATTATATTACATAAAATTTCTTCTTGCTAGCCAACCCACACCAGAGAGACTCCTCTTCCCTGGCTTTGAAGAGGCAAGCTGTCATGAAATAAGTGGCTGTATGGCAAAGAATTCTGGGCAGCCTCTTAGAGATGAGGAGAGCCTTCAGCAAGAAACTGAAGCCCTTAGGCCTGCAACTGCAAGGAAATTAATTATTCCAACAACCATGAGAGTCTGGCAGTGGATCCTTCTCCGGTCAACCTCCAATGAAACTGCAGTCTCAGCTGACACCTGGATCGTAGCCTGGCAAAGCCCTGAGGTAGAGAACCCAGATAGGTCATGCCCAGATTTCTGAGCCACAGAATCTGTGTAGTAATCAATGTGTGTTGTTTTAAGCTGCTAAATTTGTGGTAGCTTGTTACAAAGCAATAGAAAACTGACACACTTTGGATTAAATTAAATCTGGTTCAGTGGTGTTTGGATGGTGTTAGCATTTTGGGAAGCAGCAAACATGAGAGAAATAGGTTAGAGACATTGTATAGAATAAAAATTCTGTCTTAGTCATGTCAAGCTTCAGCTTCCTGTTATGTATCTAAGTGAGATGTCAAGGAGGCTATTAGATAGGTAACCCTGACGCTTAAGGAAGGGATAAAACTAGCATACAATTTTGGGAGTCATTGGAGGATGGCATCGAAATTCACAAAACTAGATGAATTCTCTATAGAGAAAGTGGAGTGAGAAAAGGGAGAGGGCTCAGATTGAGCACAGCCCACCAACACTTAGCAGTTGGTCAGAGGAGGAGCCGCAATTAAAGGGGGGAGGAGCCGCAATTAAAGGGGAGAGGAGAAGAGGTTGAAGGAGAACCTGATACTCCAGAAAGAAGGAAGGGTCATCTGTGTTGAAAGCTGAGGTTGAATAAGATAAGGCTAGAGAAGTGCTCACTGGATTTGACAACATAGAGGTCACTGATGACCTCAATTAAATTTAGTTCAGTGGAATGAAGGAAATGAAATAAGGGCCAGATGTGAAAGGGAAGAAGAGGGAATAGAATGTGAGGGATTGGTAAGAGTGAGTATAAGGAATTTGTTTGCGAAGTTTTGTTTTGAAGAAACAGCTGGAGGAAGATGTAGGTGGATTTTTCAAAGATGGGAGGTCCTGGGACATGTTTGTAAGCTGATAGGGATAGATTAGTAGAAGGAGAGAAATTAATGACAGAAGAGAACAAAGAAATAGTTGCAGAAACAAGCTCTTAAGAGCAAATGGGATGGGATTCCAGCTCAGTGGAAGAGTTGAACTTAGATAGGGTTAGGGACCCATCCACTGTGAAAGGAAGGAAGTCAATGTATGGATATGGATGAGATGGCAGATCTGGTGGTGGAAAGGTGAGGATGTTCCTGTCTGTCACAGTGATTAGTAACATATGTCATGAGGCCTTCAGCTGAGAAAAAGGGGGTGGAAAGGGTGTTGGAGGTTTCAGGAGATGGGAGAACTGTTAAAACAGACTCCTCTAGAGAAGCATCCCTATCTATGTAAAGAGATCCCACTGTAGATTTGCACTAGTTAATTTAACATGCAACCAGTCCAAATAGTAAGACAGAAACACAGGAGAGAAACAGGTCAAACAATATTTTTCAATGCCTCAGGTGAATAAACAGGGAAATAGTTGAGTGTGATCAAATGCAGTGAAAGAAGAGAGGGTCAAGAAATTAAAGTTGCACCTGGCATAGTGGTGCATGCCTGTAATCCCAGCAGCTGGGGAAGCTGAGGCAGGTAGGAGGATCACGAGTTCAAAGCCAGCCTCAGTAACTTAGTGTGACCCTTTTAACAAAAAAAGAAAACAGGCTGGGACATAGCTCAGTGGTTAAGAGGCCCCTGGGTTAATCCCTAGTGTACATGTACACACATACACACACAAAATTAAAGTTTCTTGTAAACAAGTTTGTGTAATGACCATTGTAAGGAGTCTGGGTTCGGAGGTTAATAAGACAAGGGAAAGGAGAAGGAGAGGGCAAAATCACTGGATTGGATGTCTCAATAGGTCCAAAAAATGCCTAAAATGGGGTACTTGAATTGTACCAGAGGATGGGTGGTGGTCAGAGGGCGATTTTTGGAGGCAGCATATTAACTGATGGCAGCTATTTGGATACTTGTCCTCTTGCCTTATCAACCTTCTGAACCTTTGAATTCTTAAACTCATGATTCACACAGACCACAGCCTCCAATTATTTAAGCTCACTCATTTTCTTATTCCTAAAATAGTGGAATCACATCATTCATGTTTTTAACTAATTTAAATTTGGTTCTACAGTCTGGGGAAAAAAATGAGAATGGGAAAGAAAGAACAGTTTAAATAGCACAGTTGCCTCACTGCCTTTCCCTTCGAGGGTATGTGCTGGGGAGTGAGGCTGAGGTGGGAGCCATGGATCTGCTGTTTCCTGGGTTGACCTCAGTTCCCTTGCACTTCTTATTGTGGGAGTATCCTGTGGCCCCTGGAGCGATTTTAAGGTTTAAAGAGCAATCTCTGTTTCTGGTCAATATAGCCTCTAAATACCTGCCAACTACTTTCTGGGTTCCAAGACAGAATTCTAGGCTAATGTCGGCCATGTCGTTCTTAGTGGAAAACTGTATGTTGGGCCGGGCATGGTGGCACACGCCTTAATCCCAGCAGCTTGGGAGGCTGAGGCAAGAGAATTGTGAGTTCAAAGCCAGCCTCAGCAACAGCGAGGTGCTAAGCAACTTGGTGAGACCCTGTCTCTAAATAAAATACAAAACAGGGCTGGGGATGTGGCTCAGTGGTTGAGTGCCAAAAAAATAAAAAATAAAATAAAATAAAATATAAAACAAGCAAACAACAACAACAACAAATTCTTAATGTTGGGGTGTCAGTGCAAATTATGTCTTAAAAGTGATTTAAGGCATTTCCAAAGGTAAAATTGACCTCATGAATTTATGTGCCAAGTGTTAGCTCTAGAATCCAATCCCTCCTGTGATGTACTTCTATTATATCCCCATTTTGGCCCTAATCTGAGGCTCACACCCTTGTCTACTCCATTGTCTAGCAAATGAAAATAGTATCCTCAAGCCATGATTCATTTCCTGTTGGATCTGGAACCCGGAATCCTCCTGTTAATCCTTTCCATTTCCCTAAAGTCTCTTGCCTCTTGTTCTGCCAGTGTTCTTGACCTAAAGGATCCTGAGTCTCAGTCAATCTGAATTCTGTTACTCAGCAGAGTGCTGCTGAAGAGATTCATGTAAAAGGGATTTCCAGTCACATTTTCCAACTTCTTTGGGGTCCTCTGTTCTGCCCATGAATACTAAGTGTCAGAAATCATGCTATTTTCCATCTCTGGGGAAATTATTCTAACCTCTTCATTTTCTCCTCAAATTCTCTCCCTTACTATCTCTTTGTTAGCAAAGGACTTGCCTGTTCCATTGGGAATGTTCAAGCCAGCAGATAAGAACTCTCTAACTTCTTTCCCAACTACATACAGACTAAACCCTCTCTCTTTACCCATCCTACCCCCCACCCCTTCCCCACTGATTTAGAGAAAGAAATCTCTCCATCTGCTGGGCTTGGAATTCTTCTCACTTTCTCAGGAACTTATGCATTACCAGCAATTCTCCCCTCTGTGTTTTCAATTCCTTTTTACTCATAGTGCTTTTCCTTCAGCACTTACTCAAGTCAAGTCCTCTTTGGTTACTATCATGTAACTCTTCATTTTACAAATAGCTAGGCTATTTGAAGAGTCATTTGTAAGTACTGTCACCAGTTGTTTCACTCAAAAACCTCTGTGTCCATGTTTCCATCTCCACCATTCCAGGAAACTCTCCTCCCTAACATCACCAATAACTTCCAGGATGCCAAATCCAGAGGACCATTATCTTTCCTTCTCCTCATTGGAACTCTCTTGTTTTGGTTTCTGTGATGGAAAACCAGGACAGTGTGGTATCACTGGTTTTCCTCCCCAGCTCTCTGAACTAGCCTAGCATCTCTAAAATGTTTTTCCTCCTGCTGGTCATGGTGGAACAGGATGCCATTACATTCTAAAAATTCCATATAGTTGTGGTCAATTGGACCAACATCTTAGGCTGTTGGTTCTCAAAGTGTGGTCCTGGACTAGCTGCTCAGCATCATCTGGGAACTTGGTGAAGTGCAAATTATTGTATTTTACTTTAGATCTATTAAATCAGAAACTCTAGAGATCGGGCCCAGAAAATTGTGTTTAAACAAGTCCTCCAGATGCTTTTGATATAAGTTTAAATTTGAACTTTAGGACTTAACTCCTCTCTCTACTCTCCCAATTAAAACGTCTTCATTTATGTGGTTATATCTTGGGGGGCAATTCTAATTAGTAACTGAAAAATCAATGATTGGAAGGCTCTCTTCTAGAAGAATTTATCATTTTGTCTTTGCCATTATGTCATTTATTTTAAGCTGAGCCTTGGACATTTCATGGCAGCATATTGAATGTCCATAATTCATCTGGATATTAGCCTGATACATTGACCAAAACAGACTTCTTAGTTGCTGGGTATCCCAAGCAGTCCTCAATGCCTGCTGAAGTGCTTCCTCTGGACTAGCTGGAAAAATGGGAGTCTGGTAGTTCAAAGTAGAGTCTCTAGGGTCTTATTCTATCCAGCCAACAGGGGAGCATATTTAACAACAACAAAATAATAACAAAAAATGACATTGGTTTGAAATGGCACCTCCAGCACCATAAACAACCAGTCGTTTCTAAAGATTGCCAGAATCTCCCTATAGTTCATTCCTGACACTTTTACCTTCATTCTCCCAATATAAAACTTCTGTCAGTAGGGAAGTGACAAAGATTTGTATGTGGAAGATGCTCTTCATGGCAATTTTGCTAGTACTCCCCTCTCAGTGGATGATTCTTCCTTGCTCTTGTATCTTGGCTTTGCAATTTACTAACCAGGTGGACTTGGTTAAGTTAATTAACCAATCTGAAGATCAGATTCTTTTTTTTTTTTTTTGTACTGGGGATTGAACCCCAGGGAACTTAACCACTGGGCCACATCCCCAGCCCTTTTTCATATTTTATTTAAAGACAGGGTCTCCCTAAGTTGCTTAGGGCCTCACTAAGTTGCTGAGGCTGGCTTTGAACTCACAATCCACCTGCCTCAGCCTCCTGAGTCGCTGGGATTACAAAGTGTGCACACCAACCCCAGCTTGAACATCAAATTCTTCATATGTAAAATAGATATAGAAATACCTACTTCTTAAGGTTGTGAGGATTCACTAATGTTAAGCTTTTAGCCCTGTGTCTAACAAATAGTAGGTACTTTGCACATGGGGTCTAGTATGATCATTATTACTTTTTTTTTTTAATGTAAGTCACCTATTCTAATTTATGTCTGGAGATTTTGTGGCTGTGTATCTTTTTTTTAAAGAGAGAGAGAGAGAGAGAGAGAGAGAGAGAGAGAGAGAGAGAGAGAGAGAGAGAGAGAGAGAGAATTTTTAATATTTATTTATTTAGGTTTTTGGCGGACACAACATCTTTGTTTGTGGTGCTGAGGATCGAACCCGGGCCGCATGCATGCCAGGCGAGCGCGCTACCACTTGAGCCACATGCCAAGCCCTGTGGCTGTGTATCTTATAGATGGAAAAAAAATCCAAATGCTGGGGGCAAATACAGAGAAACATTGATTTTAAACCCAAGTTTCAGCAAGCCACTGGGAAGAGAATATTAGTACAGAGAGAGATCAGATGTGAGAAACAAGATCACACAACAGGAAAGCTGGGAACTGAAACCATTTCAAAATTCAGCTTAATGCTTTACATGGTGGATTTTGTTATTCTGTCTGATTCAGATATCATGGGGTGAATAAAAGATTACTTTGATAGAATTAGAGAATATATAAAAAGTATTTAATGGAGTGCCAACACAGCTTTGAATAGATTTTCTTTTTTTAAACATTTCTTTTGCATAAGTAGAACATGTTTATTGTAGGAAAATCAAAGAGCTCAGAAGAGGGAAAAAAAACCCAACAACCCTGTAATCACATTACTCAAGAGACAAATATTATTCATATTTTGGAGAGAATCATTCCAAGTTTATTTGTTTGAACACACACACATGTACACACACATACACACACTCCAAAACATATATCTTTTTCAACAAATAGATTTGTACTAAATATTTTTGTAACCTGATTTTTCCATTTAGCAAAGTGTTGTGAAAATCTCCTAAAGACATTATTTTATATAACAACCAAGTATTTCACTTCTGAATATGCCTCGTTTTTTAAACCAATACCATTACTGATGAACCCAATGACACTATGTAAAATGAAATAGTGAATATTTTTGTGTGTACAAATTTTTATAAATAAAATTTTAATTGAGCTATATCCACAAAAGTATAGAAATCATAACTACATAGCTTGATAAACCATCAAAAAATAAATATACTCAGGCAATACCTTCCTGATCAAGAAATAAGACAATCCCAGCATCCCAGAAGCCTGGCTTGCACTCTACCCAAATACTACTTCTTTCTTCTTTCTCAATCTTAAATACTATTCTGATTTTAAAATGTGTCCATTTTATTGTTAATGGGTTGTTTCTAGTTCTTATCTATTATAAAAATGTTCATGAGTATCTTTTACTGTCTTTTGGAACACATATGTGCACATTTCTGGAGTATAGAAGATGAGAAATGTTGACTCATAATATATTTTCAACTTTTTATTTATTTTCACTTCCAAAAGGGTACATCAATTTAAACTCCCATCAGCAATGTGTGAGAATTTTCATAGCTTCATATTCTTTCCAACAGTACACTGTCAGTCATTTAAATTTTAACCATGTGGGTGGTTATGAGGTAATACCTCATTTACTTGTTTTGCATGAGGTTGATTATTTTTAAAATATGTTTATTGACTATTTGTTTTTGTGAAATGCCCATTCAAGTCTTTTAATTATTGTTCCATTAGATTGCCATCTTTTTCATTCTAAGACTTTTTCTGTAATACAAATAAGAGATTGTGTTGCAATCTTTGCCAGTGTATGATTTATGCTATTGTAGTCTTTATGGTATCCTTAAGTTAGAATAACCTAAGGTTATATCACTTGCAGGAAATAGGATAGAGGAACATACTGAACTTCATCATGAGTATTTAAGTAACAAAATCCAGACTACTGGTCACAAGGCTTATAAGCAAAGAAAGAATGGAAGTGAAGCATACAGATTAAAAGATGCATGAAAGAACGTCCATAAAACAGACTTCTCAGTCTCTAATCTTAGTAGAATCCAATTTACTAATCCTTTCCTTCCCAGTTAAGTGCTTTTTGTGTACTACCTTAAACATTTTTTGCTAACTTGAAGGTCATGAAGATATTCTATTGTAAATCTTTTTTTTTTTTTTTAACCTTTTGCATTTAGACCTGTAGTCCACCTGGAATTCGTTATTGGGTCTGGTGCGAGATGGGATCGAGCCTCATTTTTTGGGTGGGTCTATTCAGTTAGCTCAATATCACTTACTGAGAAGACTGCAGCCCTGATTTTGTCACTAATTGATTGTCTATAAAAGTTTGGGACTATTTCTGGACTCCATTCTTCTCTGTTGATTGATTAATTGATTTTTTACCCAGATAACACTGTCTCAATTTCTATAGTTTAATAATGAATATTAGGGCTGGTGTTATAGCTCAGTGGTAGAGCACTTGCCTAGCATGTGTGAGACACTGGGTTAAATCCTCAGCACCACATAAAATAAATAAAATAAAGGTATTGTGTCCATCTACAACTAAAAAAAATATTTTAAAAAATAATGAATATTGATATTTGATTTTTCTTCACTAGCAAGTGTTGATAGACGAGGAAGAGGAATTCTTACATACTGTTTGTGTGAGTGCAAACAGATACACACACTTTGAAAAACAGTTTGGCTATACATATTGAAGTTTCATACATGTTTTGGTCCAAAAATTCTACTTGTATGTGTATATTTAACAGAAATGTGTACACTTTTACACCAATAGGCTTGCACAAGAATATTGGTAGCAATGTAATTTTTAAGAACAAAAATTTGAAAACAACCCAAATGTTCATCAATGAGTGGATTGCAGTACATTCATAGCCTTTCACATAAATGGGTCCAAGTGTGAGAGGATGCATCCCTCTGAAACTACAGCTCCTCTCGGGTGGCTCCCTCATAGCTTTGGCTCTCTCTGGGCTCCAGTAACACATTTTTCTCTCTCACTTTATAGGCTTAGGAGTGGTAACAACTTTTCACTGTGAAGTCTGTGAGTACAGAATTCTGCTTACACCCCTGTGTATAGTTCCTTCATTGAATCTCTTCCCTGAACTATATATGGCAAATTCTCTTCTGTGCCAACACTCTGGATGACATACATGCACACACAAACTTTTCATATGGATGCATACATAAGAACATACCACATATGTAATTGTTAAAAAGCCCCATACAATTAAATAATTCTAATATAATTCTACTTCTTTTTACTTAGATGATCACTTTTTGGAACACAGAATGACTTCAAAAATTAACCTGTCTAGTCTCAACTTTGGGTTGATAAACTATTTTCATCATGTAACAGATGGGCTGCTATGATCCAGAAAACTTAAAATTTTATTCCTAGCCACACAGCTGGATTGGTGAGTTTGGATGTAGAATGTCCCTCAAAGGCCCTCATTTAAAGGCTTAGTCCTCCTATTGGGAGGTGGTAGAACCTTTAGGAGGTGGAGCTAGAGGGATATCTTAGGTTACTGAGGGTGTGCCCTGGAAGAGGATTGTGGGGCAAAGAGTATCTTCTTCGTTTCTGCTTCCAGGTTCATGAAATGAGCCATTTTCTCCACCATATTCTTCCTGCCATTGCCATTCAGGACCCCCTATTATAGGCCTAAAGCAATGGGTTTGCTTGGTCTTGAACTAAAATCTTTAAAACCAGGTGGCAAAATAAACCTTTTGTGGGGGGCAAGTTAATTATCTCAGGCATTTCATTATAGTCGAGTGAAGCTATTATAGTAGTTACTTCAAGGTCTAGAATGTAGGCCCCTGACACTAAGCACAATGAAGTGCCATTCCTCTTATACATGGATTCTCAAATTTGGCTGCATTTTAGAATCACCGGGTAGCTTTAAAGGATACAGATGGCTGAATTTCACCTTCAGAACTTGATTTAGTTAGGGTGCAACTTAGAAATTTTTTAAAAAATTATTACAAAACACCATAGCAGAGCACTACACAAATCAAATGAATGGTTTAATGAGTTATTTTAAGGTTAATTCCATCTAGACGAAAATTTACCAGCCACTCCAGAAGCCCCTTCCATGTAACTCATTCCAATCACAATTTCCCTCCTTCATAAATGACACCATCCTAGCTTTTACAGTGAGCACTTCTTTGCACTTTTCTTATTATGGTTTTATTAACCAAATGTGCACCCATAGACTCTATAGGATACTCTGTTGATCTGTGTGCTCCTCCTCCATTCTTTCTTTGCTTATAATCCTTGTGACTGGTAGAGTCTCCCTCAGTCTGGATTTTGTTAACTTGAATACTTGTGATGAAGTTCAGTGTGCTCTTTTGTCCTATTTCTCATAAGTGATAGCTGATACAGAGACTGGATTAATCACAGGTTCAATTCCTCTGGCAAAAGTATGGGTCTTGTATGGCAAGACTATAGGGAAGCCCACATTGTCCAGTTGTTATTTTTTGTGTTAATAGAAACATAGTGCCTATATCTATTATTCATCATGAGGTTCCCAAGTGTCGATTTGGGAACTATAATTTATGTTTCATTTATTAATTGGGTTCTTAAATAAAAACATACTTTACCTTATCTATTGTTTTGTTAAAACTCATATAGCGAAAAAAGAAAAAACTCGTAGAAAATGGAGGTGCTATAGTCTGAATGTTTGTTATGCTAAAATTTTAACCCCCAAAGTGATCATGTTAGGAGGTGCAACCTTTGGAAGGGATCAGGGCCATTATAAAGAGACTCTAAGAGCACTAAGCTTGTCCCTTTTGCCACGAAAGGATACAGAAAGGGGAATTCTATGAATTGGGAAGAGAGCCCTCACCAGAGCCTGATCATGTTGGCACATTGATCTTAGACTTCTAGCCTCTAGAAGTGTAAGAAACAAATTTCTGTTATTATAAAGCTTCCAGTTTATGGCATTTTGTTCTAGCAGGCCAAACAGACTATGACAGTAGGATAAATGTGATATTTATTCCTTTTTTTTGAAAAATATTTATTTTTTAGTTGTAATTGGACACAATACCTTTATTTATTTATTTTTATGTGGTGCTGAGGATCAAACCCAGGGCCTTGCACTTGCTAGATGAGTGCTCTACCACTCAGCCACAACCCCAGCCCCTATTTATTCCTTTTATTTACCAATTTTTAAGATAATAAATTAGTTCCATATTACCCTTTAAAGGATGAACAATTTCTTTTCTAAAAATATGACTATGAACTCTTAGATATAGGCATATTTAATGAGTTTCAAACTTGTAATTATTATCATTATAGAACCTCAAATAGTTCTGTGGCCAGCGGGTATGCCTCCTTGGGTTGGCTCCTTTTGACTCTAGAAGTGCCTGGTAATTTCCTTGCAATCTAGTATTGCAAGATGCTCCAGGTTCATCTTGTACATTTCTTGCCCCAAACTTGGGATCTGCCATTTCTTTGGAAGTCCTAGTTTCTTTTACTGAAAAACAATATTTCAAGGACACAGTCAGGGTGCTAAGGGATGTTCATTAACTCATGGATAGTCATTGTCTTGAGGCTTTTTCCGTGGACAGAGCCACATAATTTGTGAGTTCATATTCAATATTTGCAATTTCTATTCAAGACTATAGAGCCTTTACTTAGTCTTTTATAGCCTTCTCTATGATGATATTGTCTTTCTTTTGAGTCAAGAATTTTGAGGATACAGGGGATGATACAATTAGAACACATTGCAATTACTCATTTGTTTTATCTCATATTACCCATACAAGGGTGTTAGAACCATTTTAATACTACCACTAACATGATTGCTGAAAGCATTTTCTCGGTTGTCCTTCCTCATTTAAAAATAGGACTGTCAGGACACCTTGGTATTACAAGCAAATGAATGAAGTTGGGTCCCTATCTCATACCACAGACAAAAGTTAACATGGAGATAAAAACAAGAGCTAAGGTAATAAAACTCTCAAATTTCTGGGAATTTCTGTGATCATGGATTAGGTGATGGTTTCTTTGATATGATATCAAGAACACAAAAAAGAAAAATAGATAAGCTAGACATCATCAAAGTTTTTTAAAAAAACTTGTGTGTTTCAAAGTGAAACAAAGTGAAAAGACAACCCATCAAATAGGAGAAAATATGATAAGGGATATGTATCTATATAAATTATTACTATTCAATAATAAAGACACAAATAGCCCAATTTAAAAATAGGCAAAGGATCTGAATAGAAATGTCTTTAAGAAAGTGTATAAAGGGAGAATAACACATGCAAAAATGTTCAACATCTTTAGCCATCAAAGAAATGTAAAAACCACAATGAGATACCATTTCATGCCTACTAGGATGGCTATAAAAAGAAAGGATGTGGAGAAACTGGAACCACAACTCAATACTAATGGGAACATAAAGTGGTGTAGTGGCTTTGAAAATAGTCTGATAGTTCCTCAAGAAGTTAAACAGAGTTACCATATGACCCAGCAACTCTACTCATAGAGATCTACCCAAGAGAAATGAAAACATATCCACACAAAATTTGCTTATAAACATTAATAGCGGCATTATTTGTATTAGCCAAAAGTTAGGATAAAATGTCAATCAGTTGATGAACAGATATATAAAACATGGTGCACCCTTATGATGATATATTATTTAGTCATAAAAAATAAAATGAAATACTGATGCATGCTACAACATGGATAAACTTTGAAAACATACTCAGTGAAAGTAACCAGTCACAAGGAACCACATAATCTCTAATTTCATTTGTGCAAACTATCTAGAGTAGATAAAACCATAAAATAGATCAGTGATTGCCTAGGGCTGGTAGGTGAGGGTGAGGGGTTTAGGAGATGACACCTAAGGGATAGGGAATTTCTTAGTGGGGGGTAAAGAACATATTTTAAAATTGTAGTGATAAATGCATAACTCTGAAAATGCACTAAAAGACACTGAATTGTACACTTTGTATGGGTGAACCATATGGCACGTGAATTATATCTCAATAAAGCTGTTTTTAAAAGGGAAAAAATTTTAAAGTTGTACCATATGTATGCTGTTAGAGCACATGGCCATTATATATAATACTCTTGGTTTCTTAGCTCTCATCTGTTGTGGTTCTGCAGGTAATTATATACTGATTGCCTGCCACCTGTCCCTATATCCATATCCCTCTAGTTATTTTAGTGGTCTGAAGCGTTCTCTCTGATAGATTTCTCGGGAAAGGCTCATGAGAATAATATTCCCCAGTTACAAGTGGTAACAGACTGTGTCCTCATACTTGAAAGTAATGTTTGTTGGATATGAAATCCTTGTTTCACACTGTCTTTCCTTGAGTATCTTAAATGTTACTCCTTTTCTTTTTCCCTGGCATAAATCACTAATCTGACCACAATCTAATTTTGTCTTGCTTAAAAGTCACATGGTCATTTCTTCTAGATGTCTAGAGAACTTTTATTTTCCTTTAAAGTCAAAGAACTTTATCAGAGTATGGTTGTGGTGTTAGGTATTCTGGGTCAGTAATCTTGGCATGTGGTGTGATCTTTCGATATGCACTTTCAAATATTTTTTATTTTCAGGAAAGATTTTTCTTTTAATTCGTAGGGTTAACATTTATTCCATGTCCCTGGTTTTCTTCTTTAGAGAGAGCCATTACCTCTGTGATTGATCTCCTTTATCTTTCCCTCTTCCTTTTCATCTCTCTTAATTTCTTTTTGATTTAAAAATTTTTTCTCTTTCTAGAAATTTCTCTTCAGGAACTATCTGTTGCTTTTACTTGCTCTTTATAGTTCAGTCTTCACTTATGAAATGATTTATTTTTTCTTTTGTTACCTTTTCTTGAGTTTTGTCACCTAATTTTTGAGCTTTTCTAATTCTGGTTTATGTTGTTGTTTTCTTAATATCCTTTAGCTTGTCTTGAAATAATAGGTCACAATTTTTAACTCTTTCATGGGCACATCTTTTTTGGCACTCTTTCATTGCTTTGAAGTATGTTATTCTGTTCCATATTCTCTTTGTTTTTAGTTGTAGATGGGCAAAAATCTTTGTTTTATTTATTTTTATGTGGTGCTGTGGATGGAACCCAGTGCTTCACATGTGTTAGGCAAGTGCTCTACCACTCAGCCACAACCCCAGCTCCCCCCTCTCTCTTTTTTAATAAAAGTTTTGTGTGGGATATGATCTTGGTGCTGTTCTGTTTCTTTTGTCCTTTTCCTTTCCTTTTCTTTTTTTCTTGGTACTGGGTATGAACTCAGGGGCACTCGACCACTGAACCACATCCCCAGCCCTATTTTGTATTTTATTTAGTGACAGAGTCTCACTGAGTTGCTTAGGACCTTGCTAAGTTGATGAGACTGGCTTTAACTCACAATCCTCATGCCTCAGCCTCTCTAGAGTCACTGGGATTACAGGCACGTGCCACCACACTTGGCTTCTATTTCTTATTTTTGTGTGAAATTAGATTTCGTGTGACAGCATTGATGGACCTGGAGAAGGTTATGTTAAGCAAAATAAGTCAGGCTTAGAAAGATAAACTCTGAATGATCTCACTCACATGTGGAATTGAAAAAAAAAAAAAGCTATCTCTTAGAAGTTGAGAGTAGAATAGGGGTAACCAGAAGCTGGAGAGGGTAGTGGAAATGAAGAATGGAGAATGATTGGTTATTGGTTATGAAAGGTACAACATTACAATTAAATAGGAGAAACAAGTTCAGCATGGTAGACTGATTGGAGTTAACAATTGTGTATTGTATATTTCAAAATAACTAGAAGATAGGATTTTGAATGTTCTCACTATGAAGGAAGAAATGATAAATGTTTAAGGTGATGGATATGCTAAGTACTCTGATCGTTACACAATGTATATACGAATTGAAATATCACATTTTACCTCATAAATATGTACAAATAATTACGTGACAATCAAAAAAGAAAAAAGAAAAAGAAAAAGCAGCACATTAAAAAAAAAAAAGCAAAACTAACAAGTTCAGGAAAGCTTTTCTAATTTCACAGAGCTCCCTCTTCTGTTGTTTTTGTGTAATGCCAAAATACATTCTACTGTCAGGTATATCTAAAAAGAACAAATAAAGTAAAAAATATATAAAAAATACAATGTTTGGCTTTTGGGGATTTTCTGGAACTGTTTCCCTTCCCAATTTATGTCTGGTCCTTCTATTTCCTTGTAAAATTTGGAATATACCTTTATTTAAAATAATTTATTGTTTATATGAAATTCAAATTTACCGAGCATCCTGCACTTTTATTTGCTACACCTTTCAATCCTACTTGTGAATATTTTCCATGTGCCTTGGTTTTGCTATATAGTTGTTCTGCTGTTTTTCTCTGGAGATTTTTAGAGATTGAAACACTCTGCTGCTGCTGCCATTGCCCCCTTCCCAGAATCCATCATGTAATATTCACATTTACCTGTATTCTTCCCTGTCTCCCTCCCCTCCCTGTAGGCTTCTCCTTTCCCTCAAACATATGACATTTTATATCTCCTCAGATGACCCATGTTCTTAAACCTATGTGCATATTTTCTTATCTTATTATATTTATATAATTATACACAAAATTTTATATATATAATTAAGCATTATATATGGTTTTCTGTTAATTTTTTAAACATCACATAAACTTTTCTTCACCTTCTTTTCCTAGTCAACAACAACATGAGGAAATCCCTCCAAGTCGCCTTATGGACCTTTTATTCTTTCTTTTTAATAATAACACTTAAGAGATGTCCCTGAACTCTAATTATTTTAACAATATTCTTAGTGTTGGCCTTCACTTTGCTTATAGAATTTTGTTACAAAAACATCTGCAATAAATACCCTTACACAGATCTTCACATGTGAGGGCTTTTGTTTCCTTAAGAGAGATTCCTAGGAGTACATTTTTTGGGGAGGGGTACCAGGGATTGAACTCAGGGGCACCTTGCCACTGAGCCACATCCCCAATCCTATTTTGTATTTTATTTAGAGACAAGGTCTCACTGAATTGCTTAGTGCCTTGCTGTTGCCGAGGCTGGCATTGAACTCACAATCATCCTGTCTCAGCCTCCACAGCTGCTGAGATTACAAGCATGTGCCACCACTCGCGGCTCCTAGGGGTACATTTACTGGGCAACTGATTGTTGCAGAAATGAAGATTGAGTCACTCCACATTATTTTCTCTCTCTTCTTGCATGCCTTCCCATAGAAGAGAGTGGAAAGGTTGTAAAGCCATGTTAGGAGTAGCCATACATATCATATGGCAGAAGCATTTGGCTCTGGGTAGATGATTTGTTTTCTTGCTGATGATTTGTTGCCTTGTCTCTAGCCTCGTGTCTGTAAAAGGTAGTGGTAGAAATGGGGTTTCCACTGAGACCCTCCATGGTGGGTAAAGTAATTCTTGTTGTTCTCCTCCTCCTCCTCCCCCTCCTTCTCCTTCTTTATACTGTGGATTGAACCCAGGGCCCTGCACATGCTAAGGCAAGAGCTCTATCATGATCTACATCCCCAGTCCTGTCAGAAATTCTTAAGACAGTATTCTAAAGTGAATATATTTTCATTAAAACATGCTAGCATATAGATTCTTTTGGTTAAAACAAGAACTTTGATCAATTTCAGCTGTGACTGCAGGCAGTAATACCTCAGGAAGGTGGTTGTGCTTATCCATTCTGTGGCAGTTGATTGCAGTCCAAAGTTGTGACAATATATTTAACATTAGGGGATGGGTTGCTGGTAGTGCATCATACATGGGGTGACCGATTATTTTACCTGTTGTCTGTGCTTACCTGGAGAGAAGTAAATACGAACTGCTTGCTGCAATAGACCATGTGAAGGGAAGAAGGAATACAAAGGTTGCAACTTGGGATGGTTATTTTTAATAGTGCCCAAAGAAAATGAAAGTTTAGAATTTTAAATTCTTCTTCAAGGTTTGGTTAGAGAACCAGAAAGTTCCCATGACTGTCCTAAAAGAGTCTCTTCAAGTAGTCCTACATGGCTGAGGTTAACTAGGTTGCTAGATTAACATAGATTGAATCCATAATTCAATCCATATCAGTTGCCTGATATTTTAGGTAAAAGTTAAGGCACTGATTGGGAAAGATGGTAGGTACCATGGAATTAGAATGGGGGAAATTTGGGAGGATCTGGCTAATATAAAGTACTTCAAACCTCACTGAGCCTCTCTTGATAGTACAAACCCTCCCACACCACCTCACCCCACCTGATGTGCCTGTTCCTGTACCTTCACCTGAGATGGTTTTCTTGAAAGTGGATACTAATTCTCATACACTTCTTATTTTCTATTCTATAAAAATATATAAGTAGAGTCATATTATCCCATTTCCTAGGGATGATTTGTAAAGCCAAACCTTACTTAGCAAAGGAATTGCAGCATCTTTCCAATTTATTTCCGCAAGGTATGAATAACATATGCGCACACAGAGTCCAAGAGATAATGAACACACTTTTATATTTAATTTATTTAATTTTTAGGGTCTAATTGTTTGGCAGTTGATTGAAAGTTGGTGTGGCCTATGTAACAGGAAGTTGAGAAACCAGAAATTCATATCAGAAACATTCTTGCCTGATTGCTATGGCCAGTGTTTTGAGGATTATATTAACTAGGAGTGGTGAGAGTAGCAGACTTGTCTTGTTCCTGATTTTAGAGGAAATGCTCTTCAGTATGATGTTGGCTTTGTGCTTGTCATAAATAGACTTTTCCTTCAGTCTCTAGCTTCTCCAGAGTTTTTAATATGAATGGGTGCTGGATTTTATCAAAGGCCTTTTCTGCATCTATTGTGATGATCATGTGGTTCTTGTCCTTAATTTTATTTACTTTTTTGGTACCAGAGATTTAACCCAGGAGTGCTTAACCACTGACCTATGTCCCCAGCCTTTTTTTTTTTGAGACAGGTTCTCTCTAAGTTGCTAAGAGCCTCACTAAGTTGCTGAGGCTGGTCTCAAACTTGTGATACTCCTGTTTCAGCTTCCCAAGTCGTAGGGATTTCAGGAATGCGCCCACCATATCTGGCTCCTTAATTCTGTTTAAGTGGTGAATTACATTTATTGATTTGAGTATGTTAACCATCTTTGAATCCCTAGAATGAAATCCATTTGATCATGGTGTATTATCTTTTTGATATGTTTTCAAATCCAATTGGCTACTATTTTATTAATGATTTTTGCATCTATGTTTATCAGGAATATTGGTCTATAGTTTTCTGTCCTTGATGCATCTTTGTCTAGGTATCAGGGTTATACTGGTGAATGTTTTGGGGAGTGTTCCTCCTTTTAAGTGTAATGGAATAATTTAAGAAAATGGTGTTTATTCTTCTATAAAGGTCTTGTAGAATTCAGTTGAGAACCCATCTGGTCTCAGGCTTTTCTTTTTTGGAAGATTTTAAATTGCTACTTCAATTTCATTAATTGATATTGGTCTGTTTAGGTTTTCTATATCTTCCTGATTCAATTTGGGAAGTCATATGTGTCTAGAAATGTCTTCTAGATTATTGGGATGTAAATTTTCAAAATAGGTTTTGATACTTCTCTAGATTTCAGAAGGGTCTGTGGTGATATCTCCTTTTTACACCTCTAATTATGTTGATTTTGGTCTTTTTCCTCTTCCTTTTGGTTAGTTTGGATTTGTCAATCTTATTTATCTTTTCAAAAAACCCAACTCTTTGTTGCATTGATCTTGTGTATTGTTTTCTTATTCTTAATTTCACTGATTTTGACTCTGATCTAATTATTTCCTGTCTTCTACTGGTTTTGAATTAGTTTATTCTTTTTCTAAGACCTTGAGGTAGAACATAAGCTTATTTATTTAATATCTATTTTTTAAAATGTAATCTCTCTGTGCTATTAATTTTCCTCTTAGAACTGTGAAGTGTGGATTTTTCACTTACCCCCTCCCTTCCTAAATAAATCACCTGAAAAGACTCAGAATATTCCTTTCATTATGGCATAGAAAAGTAAAAATGTAAAATGAAAGAATGGATGAGGGATTCTGCTTTTGAAATGCATTCATTGACTTCAATAAGATGAACATATCTTACAGTGGCAGAGGCCTTAGAGTGGCATTTAACCCTGGAGAAAAGTTGAACTTGGCTAAATAATAGGCAGCAGGGCCACAGTGGTAATCAGAATAGCTTGGCCCATAGGAAACTTTGATGTAGTTCACATGGGGTACTCAGGGCCAAAATAGCCCACTAAGGTTCTACCTATTAAATTTTAAAACTAGAAAAAAATTTTACGTGTATGAAAGGCGTTCTGACTTAAGTTATCATAATGAAAAGTCATGGCCTCTCACCCTCTTTTCCATTTCTGAGTTAATTCAATGTCCCAGGATTCCCCTGAATGAAGGAGCAATCAGGACCTTTAAGGAAGGACCCTGTGATACACACTAGTATTCTTAGTCTTTCCTAAAGGGACTCATGCCTGTTTATTATGATAATTGAACGTGGTGAAAGAGAAATACCCAGAACTCTCAGGAATGATTAGTTACTGGCTCTGAACCAAGTTTGATTCCCAAGGACTCTGAATTCCACTGTGTTTCATCACTGAAGGTGGGATTTATGAGAGCTAGCACTGTTCTCACAGTAGCTTTCAGTGAGTTTTCAAATATATCCTGTGTTTATTTTCCTAGTTTTTGAGTTTATAGTTGAAGCTGAGATTTCAGCTACTGACAGAGAAATATACATTTCTCCCTGGCCCATAGAATCATGTCTAACATAGCAGAAGGGGCTAAATAGAAGTATTTGGAGATTCCCTGCCCTACTGAAAATTATGAACTAAAGAAAATTATTCCAGATGAGATTGTTGTGTGTGTTTGTGGACTGAGTGGGGAAGATCTGCCCTCAGTGTCGGCTGGCAACTTCTAATCAGCTGGGGGTCTGAATAGAATAAAAACACACAAAAAAAATGATTTCCTCTTTTTCTCCAGGAGCTGGGGTACTCTTTTTCTTTCCCTGGACAGCAGATCTTACCTTTAAACTGTATAACTTACACTAGCAGATTCCAGGTTCCTCAGGCCTTTGGCTTATAGTTGAAAGTTATCCCATCAGTTTCCCTGGTATTGATGCCTTCCAACTTCGTCTGAGCTACACTACACCAGCATCCTTGGGTCTTCAGTCTGTTGTGGGGCTTGTCAGCCTCCATAACCACATAAGTCCGTTTCCCTAATGAATGTCCTATCATCTCTATTTATCCTATTGGTCTATCTTTCTAGAGAACACCAACTAGTAAACTGACTGAGAAAATAACAAGGTAATGCATTGGTACACAACGAAATTGCTGGTCTTATCATGTAACTTTTCACTCAGAACATCTGGGTTTATAGAATGGTTAAATGGCCTATTAAGACTCAGTTACTGAGCCAGCTGGGAGACAACCAAGGAAGTTAGGGGAGGGGGAATGGGTGCTGTACAAGTTCTGAAATATATACAGTGCTCTTTCTCCTGCATTCAAAATTCATGGTTCTGGTAACTAAAGAAATGGAAGTTGAATGTTACTTTTCAATATTATATCAATGATCCATTAGCAAAATGTTTGCTTCCTCTTCTTTGAATTTTTGGTTCTTTTGATTTAGAGTTCTCTGTAACCAAAGAATTAATGTTTCTGCAATTGGACACAAGGTCTTCATGGAACTGGAAGCTGAATTTGTCACCTGATCATTTTGAACTCCTCATATACCTGGATTAACAGGCCTAAAAGGTAGTTTCTATTTGGCTGGGGTAATAGATCCTGATTATCAAAGGGAAATATAAGTATTGCTATAAATACTTGAGTGAAGGATGAATATATCTGGAACATAGGTGATCTTCTGGGACACTTCCTAGGAATGGCATATCTAGTCATAAAATTTTATGAAAGACTATAGCAATACTACATAAAAAGTTTTTGGTCAACAAATGGGTAAAAGACCTAACTCATTGAGTTGCAGAGAAAGAAAAGGGAACATGGAATAGGAATAGTATTATAGTAATGTTCTATAATTTGTGCCCAGCTGCAGAAATGGGGACTCTTGGAACCATGTTATTGTTCCTTTTATTACACATATGCATATGTAATTAGATAATCTAGTTTGAAACATATATTTTAACTTTCTTTGTAAGTTTCTTCTATTACTTTTATAAGGTAGATATTTTGGTAATTTGGTTAATATGTTAAAACCAACAATTTATTAACTTTCACAATTCTGTGAATTGCCTGAGTAGTTCTGATTTGCATGATGAGTTAGATTACATCTTTCCAGTAAATTTCTTTTTAAAATTTTTTTTTCTGTAGTTGCAGATGAACTGAATGCCTTTATTTGATTTGTTTATTTTTATGTGGTGCTGAGGATCAAACCCAGTGCCTCATGCATGTTAGGCAAGTGCTCTGCCACTGAGCTATGGCCCCAGCCCTAAATTTCTTTTTTAAATTAAGTTTATCCAAGAACTCTCTCCTCCTCCTCCTCCTCCTCCTCTTCCTCTTCCTCCTCCTCCTCCTCCTCCTCCTCCTCTTCCTTCTCTTTCTTCTCCTTCTTCATATGGGGATTTAAGCCAGGGTGCTCAACCACCTCAACATGCAAAGCACGTGTTTTATTTATTTTATTTTGAGGATCTCTCTAAGTTGCTTAGTGCCTTGGTAAATTGCTGAGGCTGGCTTTGAATTTAGGATCATCCTTCCCCAGCCTCCTAAGCCTCTGGGATTACAGGTGTGCACCACCATGCCCAGCCCCGAGGAGTCACTTCTATGGCGTATAACCAAAGAATGCTGATACAGAAATTGATACCTGATAATGAGTTCCAAGCAAATGGTCCTCAAAATGTGAGATATTTGGAACTGACCATCAGACTGGATAATTCAAAAGACAGTGAGACTTCAATTTATGTTTGGGGAGAGAAGAGTAATAGCCCATGGAACCCAGTGGAGAAACTATAGAGTTCTAGGGAACTGGGGAGCAGGTGTCTACAATGTACTCCAGAGCATGCTCAACTGGTTATCTTAACAAAGTGATGCTGGTGGCAGGGTTAGATACTCTATGTGAGCTAAAATTTATGGACTTCCCTTCACTAAGTTAGATCTGGTTACTTCCTCTGTTAAGCACCTAGTTGCTGACAAGAGCTGTAAGCCAGCTTTAGAGGAGTGAGTTAAGGACATGGGCCCCTTATGTCATGGAAGAGACAGTAATTTCATATTCATAGGAATAGGAAGTTTTTATCTATTCCATGTTGTCCTTATCAGTTTATATTATGTCTATTGATTTCTCTATATATACACAGGCATGGGCACACATGTATGTACATATATAAGACTAAATTTCTCTTTACATATGCCATATATTAACTTTTATAACTTTTTTCTGATTACCAAAATGAAGCTATTAATGGATTAGTTTAGCCATCAGTGGAAATGATTCATCCTAGGGAGGGTTTGCCACCAGGAGTCAACTGCAAGTCATAATCAGCTTCCCCTCCACCTACTCAAACACCTGGAGATGCACTTCATTTTCCGCCTATTTATTGTCCCCAGGAGCCAGCTGGGAGAGGAAATCAAAAGTTCTTCAGTAGGCAGACATCTATATCAGCTCCAGGGGAAACTAAATTTATTCCACATTCTATTTAGAATCTTTCAACTAGCCAATACAATTTAATCTCCATTCATTTCATTCAATAGTGTTTACCCAGCGCCTCCTTTCCTTAAATGTCGGAGACTATTTTAGATGCTAGATGTACAGTAGTACCTAAAGAAGACAAACTCTTCTCTCATGGACCTTGCATTCTAGTGTGGGGGGGTGATAAACAATAAATAAATAAGTGTTGGGTTGTGATAAGTGCTAAGAAGAAAAATAAAGCTTGGGTTGGGGCATGGATGTACTGGGTTATCACAGAAGGCCTCTCTGATAGAGCAAGCAGAGACTCTGTGGAGGTTATGTTCCAGGTAGTGAGAAAAGCCAGTTCAAGTGCCCTGAGGTGGGAATGTGCTTTGCATGTTGAGGGACAGTAAGGAGATCAGCATGGATGGAATGGAGTAAACAAGGGGGTTGGGCAGTTTATACCTAAGTGGAAAACAGATCACGTAGGCTCTTACAGGCCAGGAAACTATGGATTTTGGATTTTATTATGAGTGCATTTGAAAGTCCTTTCAGAGTTTTGAATACAGACATGAACTGTTCTAATTAATGATTTAACCATATTACTCTTGCTCCCCTGTGGGAAATGATCTTTGATGGAAACCAGTTCCATGCCCCTAAGTCTTTTCATCCTCAACCACAATCTGTAAATGTAAGCTCCTCCCATTTCCTCTCTGCAGGACCTATTTCTGCAAGTTTTCCTCTCTGGCTCATCTTCCATTGCTGACATAATTCCTCCAAATCTGTCCTGCAATTGTAGACAAACTTCCCTGTCCCTACAACCTCTTGCCTCCTCCCATCCTTAACTGACATCTGTCTTGCTCCTTTGAACATGATTGTCATTGCAGGGGAAATTGATACTTTTCCAAGTTGGGCTGTGCTTGCTCCTACTGTCTCACTAGAAGCTTCTACACTGTATGGTTCAGTGGTAAGGAGCATAGATTTTGCAGCCAGACAGAAGAGACTTGCCTTTAACACCCCTTCTTACTGATGGGACTATTTTGGGGAAATTATTTGACTTATCTGAACTTTATTTCCTTGTCTGTGAAATGCGCTGATGAATTGTGAAGGCAAGAGGAGGCAATACTTGTAAATACCCATGATAGTGCCTAGCACTGAAGAAAACAGTCTTCTTTTTCTTCCTGTTCCTTTGATATCTATATGGCCTGTGTCACCTATCTGAATAGGGAGCAGCATCTAACTCATCTTCTATCCAGATAGTGTGTCCATCTTGAATGATCTATTTTTGGAACTCATTCTTATAGCCACACATTGGTCTTTGAAAACCCTAATATTTTAGACATCTGGAGGGACTGGTAGGGGTGACATGCTGTAGGAGCCATAGCTGGGAGGCACCTTCACTTTTTCAGGAATGGCAGGGGTTTTTGCCAATTTACATGCAAAGACCTAAGGAGAAGAACGGAAAACAATAAACAAAAAACCTCCAGTATTTTAGTCTTTAGTCAGAACCTCCTCTCTCCCTCCTCATTCCTTTATGCTATTTCTTTTTCCCCTTAGAGATATGTTGTGCACTCTGGTCTCCACATGCCCCTTCTCCAAATTTGACAGCTCCATCCCTGGGTTCCACCTCCTTCTCTATATGGCCTAGGCTTCATTCTTTGGATCAGTAAGAGGTTTTGGCTTCAAGCAACAGAAACTGACTCTGGCTAGCTTCAGCAGAAAAGGATCCTGCTGGAAGGATGTCATGGAACTCCTAGACAGTGGAAAAGCTGGAAATCAGATATTAGGTTTACCACTTAGCAAATAATATTTATTTCCTTTCTTGTGTCAACCTTCATAGGAGAAATAACATTGGATTTTCCTGTGTGATTTTCTTTGGCCAGTGACATGTGGGAAGAAGTAGCAGTGTGCTTACAGCCTCAAGCAGCATTGGTGTTCCTACTCACTTCTGACCTCTGTTATGGAAGGAGCATTTTCTGGGTAACCAGAAATAAAAGACTTGTGGAGTAGAGTCACTCCAGCCAACTCACATACTGTAGCCTGAAACAGATTTCCCCAGGCAAGTGACCAGCATAGGAGTAAGAAACAATGCTTTTTATTATAGGTCACTGAGCTATTGTGATTATTTGTGGCAGAGTACTAAGTATCAGTAGGTGCAAGAACTAAGGAAGACTGGGGAGTGGTACTCATGATTAAAGCCATGCCATAGCAACCAGTTGGTGAGAATAACTCATATTACTCTTGCATTGAGGGACACAAATGTTCAAACTATACCAATTATGAATTAATAGCTTTGACAATCCTCATACACAGGAGGATTTTGCTCCTTTGCTTCTTTGATTGTTACTTCTGCTGGACTCTAATTTCTGGCACTAGGAAAATGTTCTGAGCCAGTGCTTTTCAAACTTTAATGTGCCCATAAATCACCTGGGATCTTGTTACAATTTGGATTCATTAAATCTGACTGGGCCCCGAAAGTCTACATTTCTAATGGTCCCAAGTAATGTCAATAGGACTGGTTTCCAGACCACGCTTTGAAACCAAGATTTGAAGAGCTCCTGCTTTACCCCTTGAGAGTCAAAGTCAATAGATGGGAATGTCCAAAGGGAATTAAATCTAGGTCATATGTACAGGCTCTGGCAACTAGGAGATTCTGAAGTGCGTGGGGAAGTACCATATCCCACTAGTGCTGTACAATGGGAAATAAGAACATACAGAGTCTGAACAGCCAAAAATTTGACAAATTTCTACTCTAGACCCTCTAAATCACTATAATCTTTCTCTTGCACTTGATCTTTCCATTGAATTTGTTTTGTAACTTCTCTTCTTAGATCACTTCTTTGGTTATCTTCTCCACACCTACAACATTAATTCATTTAGTTGTATTTTCTGAGTTCTCATAATATGCTAGTCATTAGTGATAAATTAATAGAAAAGAATGACAAAGATGCTACCCTCATGTGGCTTATATTCTAGTAGAAAGAAATAGAAAAAAATTAAGAGTAAACCCAGAGTGTTAAATGTGCTATGAAGAAAATGTCATGCTGTGCAACTGGGGGCTGCTCACTTCAGTTAAAGAAACTAAAATATGATTTACAAGCCAAGAGAATGGCTGTAAGGGGAATGTTCAAGGACATAAAGGAGGCCAGTGCAACTGGTGTTACTGAGTAAGTAGGAGAGAAGTGCCAAATTAGGTTGGAGAAGTAGGCAAAAACCAAGAATGCAGGCTATGCTAAAGAATTTAGATTTTATTCTGCACACAACTGGTAGGACTGATGGATATTTAAGTAACAGCAAAAGTGAATCCATTTGTATTTTGAGAGGTCATTTAGGCTATTGAGGGAAGAATGGATTGTAAGGGCAGGAATTGGGGGCAGGGGACCAAGGAAGAGACCACCAGTGGTCCAGGCAAGAGATTCTTGTGGCCTGCTAGGGAATGCCTACCAGGAGAAAGAGAAATTAAGGTGTATTTGAGATATATTTGCTAGATTAAAGGAATCTAGTCACCCTCATGTGGCTTATATTTCTCAGTACAGCACCAGTCTATGTTTAGACTAGTGCTGTACTGAGTAATAGTACCTTCCCTTCTCAGGGGTGTTCTCAGTGATTCATTAACATTTCTATACCTCCCTAACCTTAGTAAACATTCTACTCTACCTGCCCTGCACTCTCAATAGCTGATCTCCCTTGATATTTCACAGAGAAAAGAGAGTTGATCTTATATTATTACTGTGTATGAGGATTGTCAAAGTTATTAACTCATAATTGGTATAGTTTGAACATTTGTGTCCCTCAATGCATGTATGGAAATTTTAACACAAAGTGATGATATTAGGAGGTGGAGGTTTTGGAAAATAATTAGTTCTCTTATAAAAGAGGACCAGCAGAGCTCCCTCATCCTTTTAACCATGTGAAGTTACAGTGACATAAACACAGTCAATGAGGAAACATTGATACCTTGATCATGGACTTCCCCTCGTCCAGAACTGTGAGAAATATATTTGTGTTGTTTATAAGCTGTCTAATCTGTGGTCTTTTGTTGCAGCAACCCAAAAGACTAAGAAAATAATTTTATGAACGGTTTCATGAAAAAAATCCCCAAGATGGTTCTAGGAATCCAATGGAAGCAAACCTAGATACTGTGATTTCTGCTGATCAAACTCAATCCTCTAAAAGGAGGAAGGTGTCATCCAATTTCTGTTACTTTAGCTTCTGGCAAAGTGACTGGCACTTGGTTTCTGCACAATAAATATTGGTTGAGTATGAGAGATTGAACATACAGATAATGACCAAACTATATATAAAGGTAAAATTCTGACTCACAACCTGCAGCAATCTCCAGGAAGTTAGCCCAATGTTATGGTTTGGACGTGAGGTATGTCCTAAAAGCTCACATATGAGACAATGCAAGAAGGTTCAGAGGAGCAATGATTGGGTTGTGAGAGTCTTAACCCAATCAGAGAATTAATACCCTGATAGCGATTATCTGCATTTCATCTATCATAGGCAGTGGCTCATTTTGATGGCTCCCGTCACTGCTGTTTTTTTCCATGCTCTCAGAATGTTCTGGCTTAATGGTTTGTGGAGTGTGGTGACTGAGATTGGAGGTTCCTGACTGCTTCATGGCTGTGGCATGCCTGCTGCCTGGGAATATTTCTGTGCAAGGATAGAGGATGCCCAGTTGTAATGGTGACACAGCAAAGAGGCTCTGTGCCAGAGTCTTATCAGACTCGACCTTGACCTCAGGCACATAGCTTTCAGGGATAGAGAAATTCTGAGCTTGAGGAGACAACCACAATGTTTCACCAGCTGCTACTTCTGAGTCCACCTGCTTAATGGTAACTTTAGACAATGGGTTTCCTGAAGTGCTGCAGGAAGCTCCAAGCATTGCAACAATGAAATAGCTACAAGAATGTTTCTAGCCCTATAACTTTCTAGTGCACAAAGAACAATGCCTCTGTAGTCCTTAACCTCTTGATTATGAGACCCTATATAAATAAACGTGCTAGGCCAGCTCTACAGTCACTTTTCTCCATCAGAGTGCAGTGTTCCATCTGATCCTACCTTTTCCTCAATCTCTCTGTGTGTTTTTCTTAATCCCCCATCATCCCTTGCTGGTTTCTAGGGTTCAGTTGTGCAGGTCATGGCAAGGGTTGTCAGAGACCCTTTCCCTGGGTTGCTTTTAGCATAGTTCCCATAAGTTGAAGTTTCATAATGTTTTTATGCCTACATTAATAATAATCTCCCAATTCATCAGCTCTAATATTTCTTCATATGGGACCTCATCTCTTCTTTGCCTCCAGGTATTGGTGATATTAAAATTATTTAACATCTGGAATGGGAAGGACATGGGCTAAGATATTCAAGATATACCAGGCATTTGCCCTTTAGTTTTTAGATCCTAAGGAGATTTGGGCAACAGAAGGTAATGGGGTTGGAGAGTGAAAGAGTATTTTTTTCTGTGCTCCTCTCATAAAAGAGATTTTATCATTTTAAATAGCTTTTATTTATTCCTTCATTGGGCAAATATTGAGGACAACTCCATGGCAGGCATAATTCTGGGTGTTACAGTTAATGCTATGAAACAGGCTCTCTGCTTTTGTGAAGCTTATATTCTAGTGGGTGTAGACAAAATAGATAAACACATGGAATGTTGGTTAATGATAGATATATAAATAAGAATCAAGCAGAGAAGTAGGCTGGAGTATGATGGAGAATATAGAGATAGATATCTTACTTACATCTTAGATGGGTGATCAGAGAAGACCTCTGAATTTGATCAGAAATCTTAATGAAATAAAAGAGGGAATAATGGGTATGTAGGAATAACGAATTTGAAGGCCCTGTAGGGGTGGTGCATGTGCTCCAGTCTTAGATTTTTTTAAAAATTTATTTTTCAGTTAGTTGGACACAATACCTTTATTTATTTATTTTTATGTGGTGCTGAGGATGGAACCCAGGGCCTTGCACATGCTAGGCAAGTGCTCTACTGCTGAGCCCCAACCCCAGCCTTTTAGATTTTTAATGGGCCAGTTTCTTAATTTTTTCCTTAAATCTGCCCTTTGCCTTGTAGTTGAACTTCAAAACCCTAATTAAGATATCTTTCTTCTGTAATAGATTTTTGCTTCCATCACTTCTGTTTATTCAGAAGGAGAGAGAGAGAGAGAGAGAGAGAGAGAGAGAGAGAGAGAGAGAGAGAATAAGAGGATGAGGAAGATGAGGAAGAAGGGGAGGAAGAGTTGGTAGAGAGGGAGGAGAACTAAGAAGAAGAAAGAGGATGAATAAGAAGAGGAGGAGGAAGAAAGGGTGGCAACAATGATAGAGGAGAAGAAAGGGAGAACATAATGGTGTCACTCTTTTATGTCTCTTGGCACCTACATGAAGAAAGAGCTGCACTATGAGTAAGGCAGGTCCAATTTGAGTAGCTCCTTGGGTCTGTATGTAGATTAGACATAAGGCAGTAGGACTCGACTTTATTTTGGGTTGTCTGACTCCAAGTTTTTATGTATATAAATAATACCAAAATACATTTAGGTGCATTCCTGCTATGGGAGGTGAAAATTGGGAACCCAAATCATGTGTAAGTCCCAGAATCAGGACCCTCTGTTCAAATTGTATGGATAGGTCCTATCCTCCCCATGGGTCTCAACCTATCTTTTTCTAATTCTCTGGGCTTCTGCCTTGACAGATAACTATTATAAATAATGGTAATTTTCCCTTCAGAGCACATCAGACCTTAATTTATGCTTACCATTTTTAGCTAGAGTCTTTTGCCATAATCTTAGGCAGTATAAAAACTCTTATCTATCTATCTATCTACATTTGGGCCAGAGATGGAATTATGCAGTGAGTTTTGAGTGATAAAAGTATATGTGTTGGGGCTGGGGTTGTGGCTCAGTGGTATAGCACTTGCCTAGCATGTGTGAGGCATTGTGTTCAATGATCCTCAGTGCCATATAAAAATAAATAAAATAAAGGTATTGTGTCCATCTACAACTAAAAAAAAAAGTTTCAAAAAAAGTGTATGTGTTGGGGGGAGCAGTTTCTGATGCCTCCAAAACTCTCTACCATATCTTTCCCCGAGAAGATCTCAAATGTATGTCTAAATGGCTCTGAGAGCAAATGGAGCCAAGAAACGAAAAGATACATGGTACTCAGAATCAACATCCCAGATAAACAGGAATGTCTGAATATTGATTTGGGCAAGAGTTGAACCTCCCAAGGGGGTAACACAGGTAATAGGAAGAGTCTGAATGACAAGGCCTGGGTTGTCAGATTGCTCTGTACTTCACTGACTGAGAACTCTCTGCTGCTATCCTTTGGCAACTCCATCTTAACACCTACTGCTATGAGTACCAGAGGAAAGACCAACCAGGGCACTTACTTGGCCATGGAGATTGGTACTAGGAGGCAGCCTGGAAACTACAAAAGCCTTAATAAATCTTTGATGAGGAGGTACTGTGCTTCAGAGCAGAAATCAGAATTCTGTAAGTGGGCATGCACCCCACTCATAGTAAATTTGAAATTGTCACAGAACTTACATCATCACCATCTTTTATCACTGGTCTTTGGCCAAAGATCACCAGAAACACAAAGTTGGATTTGTTTGTTGCAAGGGAGAATACATTGGGATCATGTTAGGTGATTTGAGGGGAAGGTTTAAAGAAGCAGGACTTAATTTTTTTTTTTTCCCCAAAGAGTCAGGGCTTTGCTCAGAAATGGATGCTGTCAAGGACAGAGGTAATTTTATGATTGAATATCTTAATGAATCTTACCTAGAAGAAGGGAAGAATATAGTGATGCCAGAGCTGTTAATTAGTACAATGCTTAAATGAGACGAAAGAGAAAGATGTTTGGCATGTTTGTGATTTGCATAGAAACATCATTTTAGTCTGTGCTTAAATGAGGTTATGTAGTGGTCTTGCTTTTCGCCTCACTTCACCACAGTCACAGAATGACCTTGCATGATGTTCGTGTTTATTATGATATGAATATGATTTGTCCCCTTTGAAACTCATATTGGAGTTTAATCACCACTGTGAGGTATTAAGAGAGTGGAAACAATCTAACTATGGTGTTTAGGGGAGGGGCTTTTAGGAGGTGACCAGAATTAGATAAGGTCATCAGGGTGGAGTCTCCATTATTGAATACAGGTGGCTTTATAAGGGGGGGGAGATAGAGAGATAGATAATGGGGGAGGGGTAGAGAGAGAATATATACACAACATGTGCCTCTTGCTCTGTGATTCCCTGCACTGCCTCAGGACTCTGCTAACAAGGTCATCACTGGATATCCTCTTTTGGCTTTGGACCTCCGGAAATGTGAACCCAAATAAACCTCTTTATTTAAGACATACCCAGTGATATTTTGTTACTAGCAACAGAAAACAGATTAAGACAGTGTCTTTGGGGCTGGGGCTGGGGCTGAGCGGTAGAGCGCTCACCTGGCACGTGCGAAGCGCTGGGTTCGATCCTCAGCACCACATAGAAATAAATAAATAAAATAAAGATATTGTGTCCAACTACAACTAAAAAACAAACAAACAAACAAACAAACAAACAAACAAAAACTGTCTTGTGAGCACGTTTGGGCTCAATAAAAGGATGCCAGGCCAGCTCCTACTAACACTGAATCTATTAGTGTTAGACCAGTTCCCAGATGCCATAAATTTCTCAATTCCATCCTATCCCTTTTTAGTCAACGGGAGACAAAGTCAGGACACAGGTCATTAATCTTCAATTTTCATCATTGCTGAGTTTATACTGATTTGGTAATAATATTGTCTAACAGTAGGTATACTTTCCCTCCCCTCCCCCTCCCCTATTTCTACATTGGTTAGTTCCTTTAATTAGCACAATCATCCTATTACCATTTTGTAGATACTTAGAGCTACTCTGTAAGTGGTCATACAAGGATTCTAACTCCCATCTTCCGATGCCACCACTCGATTCTTTTCTTAACCCCTCTCCTCTCCACGTTAGGTTTCAAGCTCCCCCTATACAGCCTGTCACAATGGCATCAAACCTTTAAAAATCTTTAATTTGCAAGTGTAGTTATCATGGGTTTACCCTAGGGTCTGACCTCTCCTCGGTGCAAGGTCAAAAATCGAGGCTAAATTCTCTCTGTGTGGGTCCCTCCGCGCCCAATAGGAGCCCAGTCTGGGTTTATTGTGAGCTTACAGTACTATGAGCAAGGTCTCAGCCGGTGACGGGGCGAAGCGGTGTAGTCGCCTCTCTCGCGATTCCCCCCACCTGGGGCCTTCTCGCCCGCCCCGCGGGGCGTCCTTAGCAACCCGCGCTCTCTCCCAGCCCCGCCCCGTGGGAGGCGGTGGCGGTATTTGCGCCTGCGCAAGGCCACAACCGCCAGCGAGCCCTCTTCCCCTCCCCTCCCCTCCCCCCCTCCTCCTCAGCCGCCGGGAGCGAGAAGCCAACATGGAGCCTGAAGATCTGCCGTGGCCTGGCGAGCTGGAGGAGGAGGAGGAGGCGGAGGTGGCGGCAGCGACCGCGGCGCAGACGGATAGGGCCCCGAACTCCGATGAGACCGTGATGGGGAAGGTGGAGGAGGTGAAAGAGGTGGAAGAGGTGGAGGAGGTGAAAGAGGTGGAAGAGGTGGAGGAGGAGGCGGGGCCGGGGCCGGAGCGGGAGCCCGAGCGGGAGCCCGAGTTGGACTCCGGCTTAAACTACCAGTACCAGCCACTGGAAAGTACGGACGACGAGGAAGATGAGGAGGCCAAGGCTTGGCTGCTGGCACGCCCCGGCGTGACTTTTCCTCCATTGCCACCGCCGAGGCCGCGCTACTCACAGAGCGAGAGTACCTCTTCCGAGGTGAGGCGGCCGCCGTGGGGTGTGGGGCGGCCGAAGGGTCGCGGGGACCCAGGGCCCTGAGCGCGCTGCTCTGCGCGCGGCTTGTCGCGGGACCTGACAGCTAAAAAGCGCGCCTTCAAGGCTTGTGGGTGTATGCTCGCCTTCGGGTCCCCGACTCCAGCCCAGGTGCTGTCCGACTACTGCAGATCCCCGGTTCTTTCTCCTGTTTCCTCCCTCTGGTTGGGTCTCCGGTCTTTTCAACTAGGACAGATGTTCGGGGGAGCCAGTATTTCCCAGGGGGTATAGTTAAAAGTTTTAGAGAGCAGGTGGGGCTTTTTGTGCCCCGAGGGAAGGGAGAAGGGCGGCGTAGGATTGGGGAGAGAGAGTGGCCGCACTGGGAATAACTTGCTGAGGCGATAATTAGCAGATGAGTTTAATTGAAGTGCAGGAGTCCCCATAAAGAAATAGAGTGAATGTGTCCACTGCGTCATCTGGTGGTCTTGCCAGGCTTCCTGCAGACTGTGTTTTCCCGGACCCCCGTTTGTATCAATAAATGTGCCCCCAGCTTTTGGGAGGGACTTAAATGCAAGAGATTTGTGATACAGCCCCAAACACAATGTAATTCAGAATAGATAAAGAGCTTTTTGTGGTTGGTCCGCAAAGATCATTTTGAAAGTAATCATACATATAATTTATTGCTTTACAAGAAGCAAGATCTGTGCTGTTCACCGGAACCACTAGCCACCTGTGGGTCTTTGTATCTTAGTTAAGAATAAATAAAGTTACAGGGTTTGGAAGGCGTTGTTCAGTGGTGGAGTGCTTGCCTAACATGTGCAAGACTCTGGGTTTGATCCCAAGCACGAAATTGGGGGTGAGGGATAAAATTAGACATTCAGTGTCTCCATTGTTTTAATCACTTGTCAAATGCTCTTTAGCCATGCTTGGCTAGTGGTTAACATTGGACAGAGCAGAAATATATAGACCAATTCCATCTCATAGACCAGTTCCATCATCACAGAGATGCTCTAGACTGGTGATCAGTAAAGAGCAGTTGTTGTTTCGCTTGGTAAACATTCCAGGGGGTATGTAACTCATTATGCAAATATTATTAAGAATTCACCATGTGGCACACATTGCTGGATGCTAAGGAAACCTTGATGAACACAAACATTTTTGGTCCCTACCTTCCTAGTGTTCGAAGGCTAGAGAGGGAGGCAGATAAAATTCAGATGATCACATAAAAGTAAAACCCATGTGATGCTAAAGTACTATGAAAGTAATTATTTTAGTATTTGCTAAGGTAACCTGGCCTTGTCAGTGAAGATGGAGAAATTCCTTGAGAAGGTTATGATAAAACTGATATCAGAAGACAGACTAAGGTTAACTAGACAAAGAGCAAGAAAGAGCCTTTTAGTTGAGGAAAAAGCATGAAGAGAGATAATGTTGGTTGGAGTAAGCCTGGCATTTTCAAGGAACTAAAGGCCAATGTGGTTTGAGTACAGACTGCAAGGCTTTGTGTGGTGTGTCAGGGATTTAGGGGCTTTATGCTTGGAGATTTGGGAAATCAATGAAAATGTTTTAAACAAAGGGGTGTATAAGATTTGTGCTTCAGAAAGATCACTGTAGCAGAGTGAACTGCTGTGATAGCAGTGTGGCTTAGGGAACAGCAGTGATAAAAGGCACACTAATTAGGAGGCCACTGCAAAATTGCCATGCAAAGATATTGATATTTTGGAATAGGAAAGTATTGATATAGGGGAAAAGTGGACAGATTCAAGAGGTACTTTCAAAGCAAAATCTTTACCCCTAATGGATTGGACAGGACATGTCCACAAGTTAGGTTATAGAGTGAATGCTGTGCTAATATTGAGATATGGCCAAGCTTATGGTGGGTTGGTGGCCATGGGGGAGGTAATGGAATTGGTTAGGTGAGTGCTAAGATTATGAATTTAGTTTTGAAGATTAGAGGAGAGGTTCTGACTGGAGATTTTTAAATTGTAAGTCATCTACACTTAGACCATAATTGAAGCCATACTTTTTTAAAAAAATATTTTCTTTTAGTTGTAGATGGACATAATACCTTTATTTTATTTACTTGTTTTTTTTTTTTTTAATGTGGTGCTGGGGATTGAACCCAGGGCCTTAAACATGGTAGGCAAGCGGTCTACCATTGAGCTATAACCCCAGTCCCTGAAGCCATACTTTTGAATGAAGTCTCCTAACTTATTTTGTTTTATGACCTCTTGTTTGAATAATGATGAATATTTAAATTTATACCTTCAGGACTTCAGTAGGAATTCTAAATGAACTCATTACAGACAGTGTAAGAAATTTATAACAGTGACTTATCTGTGTATTAGAAGAATTTTGCTTCTTAGAGACCAGTGTTTCCCCCAGGGGTTTTTTGTTTGTTTTTGTTTTTTAGAGAAATCAATTATTATTTCCTTAGAAAATATATGAAGATGTAGGTGGTCTTCTGTATTAAAGATAGTGTTAAGGGGATGTAATGAGTATTCAGCTAACTTTTCCTTTAGTTCACTGACATGAAAACTTATTGGCATAAGTTGGAAAGTGTTTAAAGGAATAAAGTTCAGTGTTCCTTGCTAGAAATTTATGAACTATGAATTTTTTTTTTTTTTTTTAGAGAGGGAGAGTTTTTTTTTTTTAAATATTTATTTTTTTTTTTTTAGTTTTCGGCGGACACAACATCTTTGTTTATATGTGGTGCTGAGGATCGAACCCGGGCCGCACGCATGCCAGGCAAGCGTGCTACCGCTTGAGCCACATCCCCAGCCCTGAACTATGAATTTTTAAATTTTTATTTTGCAATGCCAAGGACCAGACTCAGGCCCTTGCTTATACTTAGGCAAGCACTCTGCTATTGAGCTATACTCAGAGTTCTGAAATTTTTTGAAGATATATTAGTTGTGTAGCATTTAGTGCCGTATAGTGTTCAGAGGATGAGATCAAATAATAGGAAACGTTAATTTCACTTAATCTGTTCAAAGTAAATAATAAAATTCTAATACTTGATTTCCTCTTTTACACAGCTGTCACTAGGTAGGAAGGGTGTTTTAGTGGGCATTGATTAAGTTTCTAGTCCTGTTATTGAGACTGAGATAAGCCACGGAACTGTTTAAATCCAAAGCAAAATGTTACCAGTGTAAGTCTTTTTTAAGAATTCAGGGAAGTGAGGGATTCAGAGCCTTTACTGTTTTTGTTTTCATGCTGGTCCCCTAAATACCTGAGCCAGGCTGGCAAACATAATTCATTGTGGACTGTGTCACTAGAATTTATTAGTTTTCAATTTTAACTGAGTTATAGATAGTGCTTGGTAATCTATTTCCTCTGTCAGCCTCCAGCACTCTTCACTGTTATTCTCAAGCCCCCACTCCAGCAGATTACTATTTCACAGATGAGAGAGAGAATACAAGACTGAACCTTTTACCTTGTTGGTATTATGCCATTTTCATAAAAGGCCTAGGATGTTTTATTAGTCTGTGTCCTGAATTGGTTTAAATCTATATGAATTTTCCCCTTAGTTTTGAAATTTTTTCACCAGTGAAACTATGCCTCTGGATTCCTCTCAGGGTTATAGTTTATCTATATGCACTTTCTTTTTCTTTCATTTTGGTACTTTGTGATTTTCTAGGAAGGATTTCTAATTAATGATAATGGAGTTATTAGTCTTCAATTTTAACTGAACACAGTGTTCTTTATTTTTCAATTTTATGTAGTTATTTTCATTTCTGATTTCTAGTTTTGTTTTATTTTCCTCTTGATTTGAGTTGGTAGGTGTTTATTTTTCACCCAAGGAAGCAGCTCTTGAATTTAAGTTTAATGCTAATGCTTTTCACTTTTTAATATAATAATTTTATTTTCATATTTTACTTTTTCCTTATGTTTGCTTAGATTTTTTAACCTATTTTGTCAAGGGCTTAATTGTCTTATTTAAAAACATTTTAACAGCTTTATTGACATATAATTCACATACCACACAATTTAACATGACAATTCAGTGCTTTCAATATATTCATAGATAGGTTCCATTATTATCATAGTCAATTTTAGAACATTTTCCTCACTTCTGAAAGAAATATTGTACATTTTAGATAATATCCCCCATCTTTCATTCTCCTGAGCAACCATTATTCTGTTTTCTGTCTCTGTAGATTTGTGTCTTCTGTGTATTTCATATAAATGGAATCATACTGTTTGTTTTTTTGTGACTTACTTCTTTCACAGCATAATTGTTTTCAGGATTTAGCCGTGACATAGCATGTATTTTTTTCATTCCTTTTTATGCCTGAATAATGATATATTGTGTAAATAAATAATATTTTGTTTATCCATTCATTAGCTGATGAACATAATTTTTTTTCCTCCCCATCTTTGTCTGTTAGCAGTGCTGCTGCTGTCAATGTGTGTGCAAATTTTTGTGTGGACATGTGCTTTCATTTCTCTTGGGTATAATTCTAGGAGTAGAATTGCTGGTACAGGTGGTAATTCTATATTTAACCTTTTAGAACCTAACAGATTGTTTTTCAAAGTGGCTGCACCATTTTATTTTCCTACTGGCAGTGTACATGAGTTTTAGTTTCTCCACACTCTCACTAGCACTTGTTATCTGACTTATTGATTATAGCCATACTAGTACATGTGAAGTGGTACCTCATTGTAATTTTGATTTGTATTTCCCTGTGGCTAATGATGTTGAACATCTTTTCATATGCTTATTGGTCATTTGTATACCTGCTTGGTAAAAATATTTAGATCTTTTGTCCATTCTTTTAAAAAATTTTTTATTTTTTATTCTTTTTAGTTAAAAGTGACAGTAGAATGTATTTTGACATATTATACATAATGGAATGTAACTCCCCCCCCTCTTTTTTTTCTTTTTGAAAAAAAGAAAAAAAGGTTTATTGCTTTGCTAGCAAAGGAGAAACACAGGGGACTCCTGTCCCAAAGATTGTGATTCTGCCCATCAGCAGGAACAGGGGGCTATTAAAGAAGTGACACAAAGGCTACATTCTACATGTTCTCTGTCTGAAGTTGTAATTCACTTGTTAATTTGGGAGATAGTCATTTTTAAGATCTTCTGGTACCATCCCTAAAGTCTGTATTACTTGTTTCTATGGTGGGTGTGTACTCAGGGACAGATAACTCTGCCTAGGATGGGAAATAAAGGTAATCCTGCTTCCCCTGAGATTAGGGAGGAAAGAGATTAGGAAAGCTGGGAGAGAGGTAGAGAAAGGAACAAGTCCATTTAAAAAATAAGTGGCAGTGGCAGAGTAGCAAGGGTTATATTCAAAGGATAAAGTGGACTACTGTTACATTTCCCTACTGTAGATTTCTACATAACATTTCTATGGAAAAATAGGCGACAACATCTCCAAACTGCTTCCTGTTGAAAGGGGGCTAAGTTGGGGGAAGTAACCCAAAGTCCTTATTCTCTATCAGGTGGGGTGTGGACAGTTAAGGGGATTCAGCATCAGAGCAGTCCTGAGTTCTACAGGGGCAGATGGTGGTGCCTGGACAAGGCATACCTGGGGCAAGAATCATGCTAAGACAATAAAGACAGCAAAGCATTACTTTTTTGTAAATAATTAGCACAAAACAATATTTCAGCCAGTCTCTGAAAACCATGAGTACAGTAACTCAGAATCTTATCCCTGAAAAATGGATCAAGTTCATCAAGGTAGGAGGTTAGGAAGACTTGTGAGTCTATGAAATCAGACTCAAATTAACTCAGGACAAATTTGTGACTCTTGTGATCATTATTATTAAGCACTCTCACACAAGGACCCTTCCTTTATAGCCTCCAGCTTTACTTTTGGTGGGGCTGATACAAGTGTACATCTTATAACTTCCCATTTTTGTGATTGTACATGGTATGGAGTTGTACTGGTCACGTATTCATATATGAACGTAGGGAAATTTGTCCAATACATTCTACTGTCTTTCCCATTCCCATCCCTTTTCCCCTCATTCCACCCTGTCCAATCAGGTGGCCGAACTGCCCCCTCCCCCATGGTGAGTCAGCATCTGCATTTCAGAGAGAACATTCATTCAGCCTTTGTTTTTTTTGGGATTGGCTTATTTTTTGCCCATTTTAAAATTGGGTTATTTGTCTATTATTGAGTTGTAAGAATTGTTATATTTTCATATGTTTCCCTTGTCAGATATATAATATGCAGATTTTGATTTTTTTTAACATTTTTTTATATAGAGTATCTCTCTTTTTAAAAAATTTTTTTTAGTTGTAGATGGACACAATATTTATTTTTATGTGGTGCTGAGGATTGAACCTAGTGCCTGACACTGACACGTGCAAGGCAAGTGCTCTACCACTGAACTACATATAACCCCAGCCCTCTCTTTTTTTTGTACTGGGGAGCGAATCCAGAGGTGCTTAACCACTGAGCTACATCCGCAGTCCTTTTTTTGATATTTTATTTAGAGACAGGGTCTCACTGAGTTACTTAGTGCCTTGCTAAATTGTTGAGGCTGCCTCAGCCTCTGAGCCACGGGGATTACAGGCATGTACCACCATGCCTGGTCATATAGGGTCTCTTGAAGTATGAAAGTTTTTATTTCTTAAGACGTCCAATGTATCTATTATTATTTTTTAAAATATTCTTTTGGTGGCATCTAAGAATTTATTGCCAAATATGAGGTTACAAAGACCTATCCCTATGTTTTTCCTTTTGAAAGAAATTTCTAGACATTTTTATTTTAAATCTCTTTTTCTTCCCTCCTCCAAAAGACTTGGATGGGTATAGTAACCATAAAAGGAGATAAAGACAAGAGTCAAATGACTTCCATGGTGACATTTAGAATAAACCAGAAATTTTATATGATGTTTCCTAACAGGACCTGCAGCATCTACTAACGTCCTTTTACAAGAGTTGAACAGGTCTGTTAATGCAGTGTATATGGATACCCCATTCTGGAACTAATCTACAGGGACATCCCAGCATCTACCCCATCAGTACCCGGAAAAATATTCAAACACATCATTTGTTTTATTTAAATCAAAAAGTCCTTTTCTATCCCATCCTCAGACCTTTCTCCCCATTTAAGATTGACTTTTAGTCTATTTGAATTAATAATTTTTTATAGTTCATGAAAATTAATTATATGCAACTGTTTTAATAAATGGAACACAAAAAGGGAGAATAAAGGACGAAAACAAAATGGGAAGATAAAAGCCAGACCATATTTTGGCTTGGAGGAGGGCAGGGTATAAAGAAGACTAAAAAAGAAATTGTTGCGGGGTATGGCTCCCTTTTGGGTGAAGATTTGGCAACCCCCCTGACCAAGAATAACATTTCTTTTCCATGGAGTTTCTGAAAAAAAAAAAAAAAAATTCAGTAGTTCCACAATAGCACCAGTTTGGGCATTCTAACAACCAGCCCCTCCACAGAGTAGTGATACCAAGGTTCTGGGTCTACTAGTGAGGGACAGGTTCCTTTTCAAGGGAGCACCAGGGATGGAGAGTCAGACCAAGCTTCCTGGCCTGGTTAGGGAGCCAGAGTACAGCTGTGAGGGATAGGAGGAGTGCTTTGAGATTACTTCAGATTCTGATGAAGAGTGTCCTAAATTTCCTTACACTCAGTTTCTATGAGTAACTACATTTGCAGTTCAACTGCAACCAAATATGCATGTCTTCCTGCCATGGCTGGCTGGCTGGCTGGCTGCTCTTAGACTGCAACTAAGGCCTTTCAGCATTGCAGAGTACAGGATAGTTCCTATTATCCTCTAAACCCAACAAAAGAGGAAGTGGAGTGAAGGCATATCACCAACTCAGCATACAAAAGTGCTTCCTGGGACTTAGTTGAAGGTATCAATGAATGGGAGACTGGGTAGAGAGGACACAAAGGGAGACAGGAAGAAAATGGATAATACCTATTGGGAAAATAGGTTAAAATAGACTTGCAGGCCATTTGCAGGTCCTATTGGAGGATAGGACAGGGAAAGATGTTTTGATATAAACGAAACAAATGCACTTTGGTATTTTGATATTTTTTTGGATATTGAAGGGATGGATGCTGGGAAATCCCTGTAGATTAGTTCTAGGATGGGGTATCCATATATACTACATTTACAGGCCTGTTTGACTCTTGTAAAGGAACAGTAGTAGCTGCTGCAGGTCCTGTTAGGAAGCCTAACATATAATTCCTGCTTTTGACTCTTGAGTTTGTATGTACTGGGAAAGTCTAAAAGCAACTGAAAGGGTAAAGACAATAGGAAGTCTGGGTCTTTGCCAGAATGATTAGGGAATCAATATTTTAATTACAACTTATCACTTTATTTACACTGTGGTACCTGAGTCCCCATTGCCTGTTCCTATGTTCCAACTTCCATTTCACTCCTCTGGAGATTGTTCATTGTCTTTTTAAGGCCTTCTGTCATTTTGTACTGAGTAAGAAGGCTTCTGTGTCAAAACAATATATCATGTGAACTTGAAGATGTAGCCCAGTTATCCTATAGCTGTCATTGTGTGTGTTTGTGTGTCGGGGGGGTACCTTCTTTCTTTTTCTTTTTCCTTTTTTTTTTTTCCCCTGGTCTGGGGATCAAGTCCAGGGCCTTTTACATGCTAGGCAATTGTTCTATCACTAACATACAACCTAAGCCCTCTTTTTCTTTTGTAAATGAAAAAGGTTTTACTCCCCTGCATCAAATAGATCATTTTGAGCTACTGATAAACACTGCTGCAGTCAAAAGAAAGATGGCTACAAGAATGCAGTAGCACAAATTTAGTGTAGCACAAATGACAGCTGTATTGCGATTAGAGATAATCACTTATCCATTTCCCTCTTTCACAAACCCAAACAAGAGGATGCCAACAGGGAAAAATGCCTACCTAAAATCTCTCCCTAAGGATAGGCCTATTATTCTCTTAAATTAGAGAACAAATGCCAAGTCTCTGCCAATGAAGAGGCTTACAGTGCCCCAATTGGTATCAGGACTTCTGCAAATGAACACAGGTACACATTCTTGCATTCATACATACAGACTGTCAGACCTCCTTCTAGTGACCCTAGAGCTACATCTCAGTGTATAGTCCTTTTTCAAAAATTAAGGGAGAGGTAGTAGGAAAGGGAAGAATCTAACATCAGGAAAAAGTTCTTGTTCCAACTTTCTGCTGCAACCAGAGGGCTTTAGGCAGGCCATTCTTTTCTGAGTTCTGAGAAGGCTAGCACCACAGGGCACTTCTGGGCTGTATTCTGTTCTCTTATGCCTGTATCTGGGAACTCCAACCACCCTGCACTTCCCAGTTCTTCCTGAATATGCACTGGAGAAATGTGCAGCTATTGCCACCTCATTCCCAACCTCAATAAGGGGCTTACACTATCAGCTCAAGTGGAAAGTAGGGAGTAGAAACCATGGAGGCTAATTCTTCACCAAGCTTTTTTTTTCTCAGGAGGCTGGTGATGCTGTTCATGGCTCACATTTCAGATATTTCAGAATATTATATTCACTTTATTTAGGCACAGTCACTTCTAGTGTTCCCAGACTCCTTTAAGGGCCAGTTGTCACCTACTTATCTAGTCTTCCACACCAACCACCCACACCCTTATCGCTGTGTTCCCAACACAGTAAATATATTGAAAGGAACAGTAAGTTGTAGCAGGAGTTGTCATGAGATCACATTGGTTCATACCTTGCCTAAAGAAGGTTATACCATGGGAAGTCATAAAGTGAAGGTTATAAACATAGGATTCACCTACAACTTAGTAATCAATGACCGGTTCCTTAGAAATGAGAGCTGTCTGTCTGTGACTTTAAAATACAACAACCAGAAAGGAATGCGTTCCCTCCATAGATTGCATTTCAATTAGCATCTCACAGTATTGGCAAAGGAGGGGATACCCTGTCAGCAGAGATGAAGGCAAAGTACTGAAGGCTGAGCCCTGTTCCTTCTCCCACTGTCTGTTGAGTCTCTGGCCAGGCTGCACCTCAGACAACCATCCATCCTTGTTCTTTCTCACTCTTTCCTATTTTGCTCTACACACTGCCACCCTCACAGGCACCAAACACTCATAGCCTGTAGAGACTGTCACCTTTTTTGCAGGCTTCCCTCGCTGGTAATTGATATAAGATTTTTATAATGTTTACTTTTACATTTAGGCTTTGGATCTATTTTGAGTTAATTTCTTATATGGTGTTAAGAAAGAGTTCAACTTCATTCTTTTGTATGAGATAACCCAGCATGATTTGTTGAGGAGACTATTTCTCCATTGAATGATCTTAGCACTGTTGTTGAAAATCCCTTGGCCATAGATATATGGATTTAATCTGGAATCTCAGTTCTATTCCATCTGTCTCTGTGTCCAACCTATTAGGTCTGGTTTGTTTAGAATGTTGTTCCCATCTTTTATTTCCTCTATAGTCCTCTGACCAGATGTTTTATCCTTTTTAAATAACATAATATGCCTTTTTGGGAAGGAGTTTTATGTCTGTAAAAAATGCCTATTCCCTATTCCCTTATTGTATTACTGCAGAATGTTTGTTACAGTTGGTAAACCAATATTAATGTCCTTATTAATTAAAGCCCATTGTGTATATTAGGGTTCTCTCTTTGTTTAGTACATTCTGTGGTTTTGACAAATGAATAATGACATTTGTATTATACAGAGTAATACTATTAAAATATCTTGCAGAATGGTTTTAGTGCACTAGGAATCCCTTGTATCCCTTCTGCCTATTCACACCTCTCTCCCTTCCTCTCAAATGCTGGCAAACCTGATATTCTCACTAAAACTTTTTCCAGTTTTGTCTATGCAGTGTCATAGTTAGAACCATATAGTATGTTGCCTTTTCAGAATGACTTTTCCCACTTACCAATATGCGTTTATAATTCCTCCCTGTCTTTTCATGCTTTTATACCTCATTTCTTCCCCCTTGATTTCATTTTTTTATTGTGACAAATAAACATAACATAAAATTTACCTTAATCATTTTAAGTGGCTAAGTACCTTTAATTTTTGTGTAACCATCACCACAATTCATCTTCCGAACATTCTTATCTTCCTAAAGTGTAATTCCAGCATCTTTACCATATTTGAGTCTAGTTCTAATGCCTGCTCAGTTTGCAACTGTAAGGTGTTTTTTTTTTCTTCTTTTTTTTCTTTCATAAAGTTTTATAATTTTTTTGTTTAAACTTTTTTGTACTTTGATGGAACTGGAGTAAATAGGCTATTAGTTTGAGACTTAAACTCATTAGAAATTGGGTTACCTCTTCTAATGTTGAATTGTCCTGCATTGATTGTGGTGCTTTTTCCTTGTCTTTTCATGCTGCTCACATTTCTTTCCAGCTCTGTGTGACTGTTGTGTTATTGTTTTTCTCCTGTAGATTTGTATTGCTCTTGTATAGTTCCGAGATCTCTCCTTTGTGATGAGAGACAATGTTAACAGTTCCCAATATCAACTATACATCATCTGTGAGCTAGTTTTTGTTATTAATACGTTTATAGTTAGTTTTTATGTCTAGAGATGTTGGATTCAATTATTATTTAAAATATATTCATTAGTTTCATAAAAGACATTCAGTTTCTGGTGGCGTATAGAGAACTGAGGGTCGGGCATAGGATGTTATGTTAAGGGGGAAAGATGTGAAGGTATGGGGTTAATATATTTTAGCTACTCTGGAGGAGAACTCTAACGAAGGGGGTTATTAGCAGGAGAATAGACAGGAGGTATTTTAGGGTAGTTAAGTATGTGGGAGGACAATAAGAAGCATAGAAACAAGCACCTATTTGCATTTAGTAAATTACATGTAGTAGAAATAGTAACCTTGGGAGGTTGAGAGGAAGAAAAGGAGGAAGAAAAGTAAAAAGAAAAGAAGAAGGAAAAAGAGGGGGAAAAGAGATAGAAAGGAATAAAAAAAAGAAAGGAAAGGAGAGAAGAAAAAGATAAGAAGAAAAAAGGAAAGAAGGGAAAAATTGCACTCTTAGAATTCTGTCTTCTTCTCTTCCAGTAGGTGGCGTTGTGCATCCTGAGGGTGTCCTCTATTCTGTACCATTGGTCTACCTGTCTCTTTTGGTGCCAATATCATGCTGTTTTTGTTACTATTGCTCTGTAATATAGTTTTTGTTACTATTGCTCTGTAGTATAGTTTTTGTTACTATTGCTCTGTAGTATAGTTTTTGTTACTATTGCTCTGTAGTATAGTTTAAGGTCTGGTATAGCGATGCCACCTGCTTTACTCTTCCTGCTAAGGATTGATTTAGCTATTCTGGGTCTCTTATTTTTCCAGATGAATTTCATGATTGCTTTTTCTATTTCTATGAGGAATGCCATTGGGATTTTGATCAGAATCGCATTAGACTGTATAGTGCTTTTGGTAGTATGTTCATTTTGATAATATTAATTCTGCCTGTCCAAGAGCAAGGTAGATCTTTCCATCTTGTAAGGTCTTCTTTGATTTCTTTCTTTAGTAATCTGTAGTTTTCATTGTATAGATCTTTCGCCTTTTTCATTGATTCCCAAGTATCTTATTATTTTTATTATTTTTTGTGGTTATTGTGAATGGGGTAGTTTTCCTCATTTCCTTCTCAGAGGCTTTGTTACTGATATACAGAAATGTCTTTGATTGATGGGTGTTGATTTTATATCCTACTAGTTTGCTGAATTTACTTACTAGTTCTAGAAGTTTTCTGGTGGAGCTTTTTGGGTCTTCTAGGTATAGAATCATATTGTCAGCAAATAGTGCCAATTTAAGTTCTTCTTTTCCTACACGTGTCCCTTTGATTTCTTTCATTTGTCTAATTGCTCTGGCCAGTGTTTCAAGAACTATGTTGAATAGAAGTGGTGAAAAGAGGGCATCCCTGTCATGTTCCAATTTTTAGAGGGAATGCCTTCAATTTTTCTTTGTTTAGAATGATGTTGGCCTGAGGCTTAAAATAGATAGCCGGTAATTTGAGTTCTCTCTCTCCTTCTCTTCATTAGCGTGACTAAAGGTCTGTTAATTTTATTTATTTTTTTTCAAAGAACCAACTTTAGTTTTGTCAAGTTTTTAATTGTTTCTTTTGTTTTGATTTCATTGATTTCAGCTCTAATTTTGATTATTTCTTGCCTTCAACTGCTTTTGCTGCTGGTTTGTTGTTCTTTTTCTAGGGCTTTGAGATGTAGTATGAGGTCATTTATTTGTTGACTTTTTCTTCTTTTAAAGAATGAACTCCATGCAATGAATTTTCCTCTTAGTACTGCTTTCATAGTGTTGCAGAGATTTCAAAATGTTGTGTCTGTGTTCTCATTTTCCTCTAGGAATTTTTTAATCTCCTCCTTGGTGTCCTCTGTGACCCATTGTTCATTCAGTAGCATATTGTTTAGTCTCCATATGATGGAGAAATTTTTATTTTTTATTTTGTCATTGACTTCCAATTTCCTTCCATTATGATCTGATAACATTGCACGATAGTATCGCTACTTTTTTGTATTTGCTAAGAGTTGCTTTGTGGCACAGTATACGGTCTATTTTAGAGAAGGATCCATGTGCGGCTGAGAAGAAAGTGTATCCCTTTATGCAGGTTGAAATATTCTGTATATGTCAGGTAAGTCTAAGTTATTGATTGTGTTATTGAGTTCTGTAGTTTCTTTATTCAACTTTTGTTTGGAATATATATCCAGTGGTGAGAAAGGTGTGTTAAAGTCACCCCAGATTATTGTGTTGTGGTCAATTTGACTCTTGATCTTAAGAAGAGTGTGTTTGATGAACATAGCTTCACCATTGTTTGGGGCATATATATTTATGATTGTTATGTCTTTTTGGTGTATGGTTCACTTGAGTAGTATGTAATGTCCATCTTTATCCCTTTTGATTAACCTTTGCTTGAAGTCTACCTTATTTGATACGAATGTGGAAACCCCTGCTTGCTTCCACAGTCCATGTGAATGGTATGATTTTTCCCAACCCTTTCACCTTCAGTCTGTGTATGTCAGTTCTTATCAGATGAGTCTCCTGGATGCAACATACTGTTGGGTCTTTTTGTTTTTAATCCAATGTGCTAGCATATATCTTTTGATTGGTAAGTTTACGCCATTAACATTTAGGGTTACTATTGAGACATGGTTTGTATTTCTAGCCATATTTGTTTATTTTTGTTATTTTACTTGAGTTGGTTTTCCTCTTTGATTAGTCTTTCCTTTACTGTACTAATTCCCTCTGCTGATTTTCATTGCTGTTTTTTGTTTCCTCTTCATGAAACATTTTGCCAAGTATGTTTTGTAGTGCCAGTTTTCTAGCTATAAATTCTTTTAACTTTGTTTATCATGGAAGGTTTTCATTTCATCTTCAAATCTAAAGCTTAATTTTGCTGGATACAAGATTCTTGGTTGGCACCCATTATCTTTCACAGCTTGATATATGTTGTTCCAGGATCTTCTAGTTTTCAGGGTCTGTGTTGAAAAATTTGCCATTATCCTAATTGATTTTCCCTTATATATAATTTGATTCCTTTCTCTTGTGGCTTTTAAAATTTTCTCCTTATTCTGCATGTTGGGCATTTTCATTATAATGTGCCTTGGCCTGGGTCTGTTGTGATTTTGTACATTCAGTGATCTGTAGGCTTCTTGAATTTGGATTTCCAATTCATTCTTCATGTTTGGAAAGTTTTCTGATATTATTTAATTGAATAGATTATTCATTCCTTTGGTTTGGACCTCTATGCTTTCCTTTATCCCAATAACTCTTAAATTGGTCTTTTTATGCTATCCCATATTTCTTGAATGTTCTGCTCGTGGTTTCTTATCATTTTCGCTGTGTGGTCTATGTTCTTTTTAAGATGATTTATTTCATCTTCATTGTCTGATGTCTTATCTTCTAAGTGGTCTACTCTGTTGCTGATGCTTTCATTTGAGTTTTAAATCTGTTTTATTATTTCTTCTCATTTCAAAGATTTTTTTTTATTTTTGTATAATCTCTCTCTCTCTGTTGAGGTGATCTTTTGCTTCTTGGATTTGTTTATGTAGCTCACTGTTGAAGTGATCTTTCACTGACTGTATTTGTTCTCTTATGTCTTCTTTGAGATCCCGAAACATTTTAACCATGTATATCCTGAAGTGTTTCTCTGTCCTTTTTTTCTGCTGTATATTACAATTCTTCTAATGATCTGTTGTCTTGATTTATTTGTGGTATTTTCTTCCTTTGTCTTTTCGTGTTGCTCATGTGTCTTCCTTTCCTGCTCTATGGATCTGGTGTTTTATCGTGTTTACCCCATAAATTTGTAGTGCTCTTGTAGAGTTCCAAGATCTCTCCTGTTCAAACGGTCATCGGATCTGATAGCCCTGTCCACCATAAAATGGCGAGGAAGGTTTTCCAAGATGGAGTCGGTGTGCTTCCAACACCAGGGTGTCTGGTGATGTGGTGGGAGTTGGGCGATGGACTTGTGCTGTGGCTGGGTAGCAGCCAAGTGATCTGCGTGGGAGCGGCACTCAGTCTGGAGTTCTGCAGAGGTGCTGATAGGTGTTTCTGTTAAGTCGCTTGTGAGCCATGCATGAGCTAGAACTGCGGGCTTTGGGTCTGGAGTCCGGAGACTTACTAGGGCCCCGAGGCTCTGATTTCTGTGTGGGTGGTCGCAGTGCTGGTGATTTCTGCAAAAATCCACTGGACCCTGGAGATCCAATCTGGGAACTGCCCCCACCTAATATGGCAAGAATGTTGATCCAAGATGATGGTGGTCTGCTTTCAGGGCCGGGGTATCTGGTGAGGTTGGGGGAACCAGGCAATGGCGTTGTGTTGTGGGTAGGGAGCAGCTGAGTGACCTGTGTGGGAGCGGAGTGAAGTCTTGGAGGTCTGCAGATGTGTCGATAGGTGATTATGCTAAGGTGCTTGCCGAGTCTTGCCTGAACTGGAACTTTGGGTTTTGCCTCCTGCTCGAACCCTGAGGCCCAGAGCCCTTTGCGGGGTCACAGCGCTAGTAATTTCTGCAGAGAGTAGCTGTATAGGGGTCCTATAACACTCTCAGAGATGCAGTATTCTGATTAAGTGAGATCTGGATCACAGAGCAACACAAAATGCTGCCTCCCTCTGGTCCTCCATCTTGAAATTCCCAAACTTTCATTCCTTAATATTCCATTGTGTGTGTATGTATGTATGTGTGTGTGTGTGTGTGTGTGTGTGTATGTATGTGTATATATATATATATATATATATATATATATACACACACATATCACATTTTCTTTATCAATTCATCTGTTGAAGGGCACCTAGGTTCGTTCCATAGTTTGACTATTGTGAATTGAGCTGCTAAATTTTGTTGTGACTGCATCACCTCAATGCTGATTTTAAGTCCTTTGGATGAATATTGAGGAGTGGGAAAACTGGGTCAAATGGTAGTTCCATTCCAAGTTTTCTAAGGAACCTCCACACTGCTTTCCATAGTGGTTGCACCAATTTGCAGTCCCAACAGTAATGTATGAGTGAATCTTTCCCCCCACATCCTTGCCAATATTTATTTTTACTTGTATTCTTTTTTTAAAATTTTTTTATTGTTGGTTGTTCAAAACATTACATAGTTCTTGATATATCATATTTCACACTTTGATTCAAGTGGGTTATGAACTCCCATTTTTACCCCGTATACAAATTGCAGAATCACATCAGTTACACATCCATTGATTTACATATTGCCATACTAGTGTCTGTTGTATTCTGCTGCCTTTCCTATCCTCTACTATCCCCTCTCCCCTCCCCTCTTCTCTCTCTACCCCCTCTACTGTCATTCATTTCTCCCCCTTGTATTATTTTCCCCTCACTTCCTCTTGTATGAAATATTGTATAACCCTGAGGGTCTCCTTCCATTTCCATGCAATTTCCCTTCTCTCTCCCTTTCCCTCCCACCTCTCATCCCAGTTTAATGTTAATCTTCTTTTCATGCTCTTCGTCCCTACTCTGTTCTTAGTTACTCTCCTTATATCAAAGAAGACATTTGGCATTTGTTTTTTAGGGATTGGCTAGCTTCACTTAGCATAATCTGCTCTAATGCCATCCATTTCCTTGCAAATTCTATGATTTTGTCATTTTTTAATGCAGAGTAATACTCCATTGTGTATAAATGCCACATTTTTTAAATCCATTCGTCTATTGAAGGGCATCTAGGTTGGTTCCACAGTCTTGCTATTGTGAATTGTGCTGCTATGAACATCGATGTAGCAGTGTCCCTGTAGCATGCTCTTTTTAGGTCTTTAGGGAATAGACCTAGAAGGGGAATAGCTGGGTCAAATGGTGGTTCCATTCCCAGCTTTCCAAGAAATGTCCATACTGCTTTCCAAATTGGCTGCACCAATTTGCAGTCCCACCAGCAATGTACAAGTGTACCCTTTTCCCCACATCCTCGCCAGCACTTGTTGTTGTTTGACTTCATAATGGCTGCCAATCTTACTGGAGTGAGATGGTATCTTAGGGTGGTTTTGATTTGCATTTCTCTGACTGCTAGAGATGGTGAGCATTTTTTCATGTACTTGTTGATTGATTGTATGTCCTCCTCTGAGAAGTGTCTGTTCAGGACCTTGGCCCATTTGTTGATTGGGTTATTTGTTATCTAATTGTCTAATTTTTTGAGTTCTTTGTATACTCTGGATATTAGGGCTCTATCTGAAGTGTGAGGCGTAAAGATTTGTTCCCAGGATGTAGGCTCCCTATTTACCTCTCTTATTGTTTCTTTTGATGAGAAAAAACTTTTTAGTTTGAGTAAGTCCCATTTGTTGATTCTAGTTATTAACTTTTGTGCTATGGGTGTCCTATTGAGGAATTTGGAGCCCGACCCCACAGACTGTAGATCGTAGCCAACTTTTTCTTCTATCAGACGCCGTGTCTCTGATTTGATATCAAGCTCCTTGATCCATTTTGAGTTAACTTTTGTGCATGGCGAGAGAAAGGGATTCAGTTTCATTTTGTTGCATATGGATTTCCAGTTTTCCCAGCACCATTTGTTGAAGATGCTATCCTTCCTCCATTGCATGCTTTTAGCCCCTTTATCAAATATAAGATAGTTGTAGTTTTGTGGATTGGTTTCTGTGTCCTCTATTCTGTACCATTGTTCCACCCGCCTGTTTTGGTACCAGTACCATGCTGTTTTTGTTACTATTGCTCTGTAGTATAGTTTGAAGTCTGGTATCGCTATACCGCCTGATTCACACTTCCTGCTTAGCATTGTTTTTGCTATTCTGGGTCTTTTATTTTTCCATATGAATTTCATGATTGCTTTCTCTATTTCTACAAGAAATGCCATTGGGATTTTGATTGGAATTGCATTAAACCTATAGAGAACTTTTCGTAATATCGCCATTTTGATGATGTTAGTTCTGCCTATCCATGAACAGGGTATATTTTTCCATCTTCTAAGATCTTCTTCTATTTCTCTCTTTAGGGTTCTGTAGTTTTCATTGTATAAGTCTTTCACCTCTTTTGTTAGGTTGATTCCCAAGTATTTTATTTTTTTTTTTTGAGGATATTGTGAATGGAGTGGTTGTCCTCATTTCCATTTCAGAGGATTTGTTGCTGATATACAGGAATGCCTTTGATTTATGCGTGTTGATTTTATAGCCTGCCACTTTGCTGAATTCATTTATTAGCTCTAATAGTTTCTTTGTAGACCCTTTTGGGTCTGCTAGGTATAGAATCATGTCACCTGCAAATAGTGATAATTTAAGTTCTTCTTTTCCTATTTTTGTGCCTTTAATTTCTTTCGTCTGTCTAATTGCTCTGGCCAGTGTTTCGAGAACTATGTTGAACAGAAGTGGTGAGAGAGGGCATCCCCGTCTTGTTCCAGATTTTAGAGGGAATGCCTTCAATTTTTCTCCATTGAGAATGATGCTAGCCTGAGGCTTAGCATAGATTGCTTTTACAATATTGAGGTATGTTCCTGTTATCCCTAGTTTTTCTAGAGTTTTGAACATAAAGGGATGCTGTACTTTGTCGAATACTTTTTCCGCATCTATCGAGATGATCATATGGTTCTTATTTTTAAGTCTATTAATGTGGTGAATAACATTTATTGATTTCCGTATATTGAACCAGCCTTGCATCCCAGGGATGAATCCTACTTGATCATGGTGCACAATTTTTTTGATATGTTTTTGTATCCGAGTGGCCAGAATTTTATTGAGGATTTTTGCATCTAGGTTCATTAGAGATATTGGTCTGTAGTTTTCTTTCTTTGAAGTGTCTTTGTCTGGTTTAGGAATCAGGGTGATGTTGGCCTCGTAGAATGAATTTGGAAGTTCTCCCTCTTTTTCTATTTCCTGAAGTAGCTTGAAAAGTATTGGTATTAGTTCCTCTTTAAAGGTTTTGTAAAACTCTGCTGTATACCCATCCGGTCCTGGGCTTTTCTTAGTTGGTAGTCTTTTGATGGTTTCTTATATTTCCTCAATTGATATTGGTCTGTATAGGTTGTCTATATCCTCCTGACTCAATCTGGGCACATCATATGAGTTAAGAAATTTATCGATGCCTTCACTATCTTCTAATTTATTGGAGTATAAGGATTCAAAATAATTTTTAATTATCTTCTGTATTTCTGAAGTGTCTGTTGTGATATTGCCTTTTTCATCCTGTATGCTAGTAATTTGAGTTCTCTCTCTTCTTCTCTTCGTTAGCATGGCTAAGGGTCTGTCGATTTTATTTATTTTTTCAAAGAACCAACTTTTAGTTTTGTCAATTTTTTCATTTGTTTCTTTTGTTTCGATTTCATTAATTTCAGCTCTGATTTTAATTATTTCTTGCCTTCTACTTCTTTTGCTGCTGTTTTGCTCTTCTTTTTCTAGGATTTTGAGATGAAGTATGAGATCATTTATTTGTTGGTTTTTTCTTTTTTTAAGGAATGAACTCCAAACAATGAATTTTCCTCTTAGAACTGCTTTCAATGTGTCCCATAGATTCCGATATGTTGTGTCTGTGTTTTCATTTATCTCTAAGAATTTTTTAATTTCCTCCTTGATGTCTTCTATAACCCATTGATCATTCAGTAACCTATTGTTCATTCTCCAAGTGATGCATGATTTTTCCTTCCTTCTTTTATCGTTGATTTTCAGTTTCATTCCATTATGATCAGATAAGATGCATGGTATTATCTCTACTCCTTTATATTTGCTAAGAGTTGCCCTGTGACATAATATATGATCTATTTTTGAGAAGGATCCATGTGCTGCTGAGAAAAAAGTGTAACTGCTTGATGTTGGGTAGTATATTCTATATATGTCAATTAAGTCTAGGTTATTAATTGTGTTATTGAGTTCTATAGTTTCCTTATTCAACTTTTGTTTGGAAGATCTGTCCAATGGTGAGAGAGGTGTGTTGAAGTCTCCCATGATTATTGTATGGTGGTCTATTAGACTCTTGAACTTGAGAAGAGTTTGTTTGATGAACATAGCTGCACCATTGTTTGGGGCATATATATTTATGATTGTTATGTCTTGTTGGTGTATGGTTCCCTTGAGCAGTATGTAGTGTCCCTCTTTATCCCTTTTGATTAACTTTGGCTTGAAATCTATTTTATTTGATATGAGTATGGACACTCCTGCTTGTTTCCGAAGTCCATATGAGTGATATGATTTTTCCCAACCTTTCACCTTCAGCCTATGTATGTTTTTTCCTATCAAATGCGTCTCCTGTAGGCAGCGTATTGTTGGGTCTTGTTTTGTGATCCATTCTACTAGCCTGTGTCTCTTAATTGGTGAGTTTAAGCCATTAACATTTAGGGTTATTATTGAGATATGGGTTGTTCTTCCAGCCATATTTGTTTATTTATGTTACTAAACATGGTTTGTTTTCCTCTTTGATTATTTTCCCCCCCTTTAGTGTCCTACCTCCCACTGTTGGTTTTCATTGTTATTTTCCATTTCCTCTTCCTGTAATGTTTTGCCGAGGATGTTTTGAAGAGATGGTTTTCTAGCTGCGAATTCTTTTAACTTTTGTTTATCGTGGAAGGTTTTAATTTCATCTTCCATCCTGAAGCTTAATTTCGCTGGATACACAATTCTTGATTGGAACCCATTTTCTTTCAGTGGAGAAAGGCATCGAGCTCCATTGCCAAAAAACGGACAGGGGGGCCCAATGCTCCGGGGCCCACGACCACAAATGTACGGGGCACTGGAGGAACCCAGAAACACCATGGAGGAACCCAGCAATACCATCAGGGTAGTGCCCAGGACACATTATCCATCAGATCTCTCATCAGACGAACCAGAGGGAGCGCAGGGTTGGACATCTGCGCCTCCGCCAGAGCAGTACTAACTCCAGAGATGGGAGTTCAAATCATTCCCACAGGAGTAAAAGGACCTCTTCCCCAAGGAACAGTAGGCTTATTGTTAGGACGCAGTTCTTCTACGCTAAAAGGACTTATGATAAGTCCCGGGGTAATTGATCCCGATTATGAAGGTGAAATAAAAATTATAGCTAGTTCTCCAAAGGGTATATCAGTAATTTCACCAGGAGATAGAATAGCACAGTTATTAATAATACCCAGCCTACATGATAAATTTTCCAGTAGTACTATAGAAAGAGGTTCCAGGGGATTAGGCTCCACAGGTGTAGATTGGGCTATGCTGTCTTTAAATTTAGATTCTCGCCCCATGCTAAAACTAAATATTCAAGGACATGAATTTAATGGGCTACTGGATACAGGTGCAGACCTTAGCATCATATCTCGTCAAGAATGGCCACAACATTGGCCGTTACAACAAGCCACTCAAACGCTTCGAGGCCTAGGAGTGGCAACCAATCCCCATAGAAGTGCAATGGTATTAGATTGGAAGGATCCTGAAGGATGCGAAGGAACTATACAGCCATATGTATTGGATCATCTTCCTATAAATTTATGGGGACGAGATGTCCTAGATCAATTAGGTTTGACATTAACAAATAACATCAATCCAAATGCGCCCACTATTAGGGCTAGACAAGGTTTCAGGAAAGAAAAAAGATTAGGAGAACAAGGCATAGCAGCACCCATTCAAATAGATCAGGGAATAAATAGACATGGACTGGGTTTTCAGAAGGGGTCACTGAGGCAATAAAAATTACTTGGAAATCAGATAGACCAGTATGGGTTCCTCAGTGGCCCCTGACTAAAGAAAAGATACAAGCAGCCCATGACCTGGTCAAACAACAATTAGCGGAGGGACATATACAACCTTCCGTATCTCCTTACAATACTCCCATTTTTGTCATTAAAAAGAAATCTGGTAAATGGAGATTATTGCAAGATTTAAGAGCCATTAATAATGAGATGGTTATTATGGGACCTGCTCAATCGGGGATTCCTCAATTGTCTGCTTTGCCAAAAACCTGGTACGTTTTAGCTATAGATATTAAAGATTGTTTTTTTTCAATTCCAATTCATCCTGAGGATAGTCCACATTTTGCATTTACTATCCCTGCACTGAATCATGAAGGTCCTGATCAGAGATATGAATGGAAAGTACTCCCTCAAGGGATGGCTAACAGCCCAACTATGTGTCAAATTTATGTTAACAAAGCAATCCAGCCACTTAGAAATCAAAATCCTGAACTACAAATATTTCACTATATGGATGATGTATTGTTAGCACACAAAGATAAAAACACATTGCTAGAATGTTATGCCACACTTACAAATTTATTAAAAAATTATAATCTAGAGATAGCAATAGATAAAGTACAATTAAATTTTCCAATTAATTATTTAGGAGTTCTATTATCCTCAACCATGGTCCGTCCACCAAAAATTCAAATACGAGTAGATCAACTCAAATCACTTAACGACTTTCAAAAGTTATTAGGAGACATAAATTGGATAAGGCCTTATCTAGGCATACCAACAGGAGAGTTGGGACCTTTATTTGATATCCTAAAAGGTCCATCAGATCCAAATTCACCCCGCATGTTAACGCCTGAAGCAAGAAAGGCATTAAAAATTATTGAAACATATATGGAAAATATGCATTTGGATAGAATTGATATAACTTTGCCTTTATTATTTATTGTAATACCAACAAAAAATATTCCTACAGGAGTATTTTGGCAAGAAGGTCCATTATTGTGGATACATTTATCTTATTCTCCTAACACTATTCTTACTAGGTATCCTGAGGCTGTAGGACAATTAATACTCAAAGGAATAAAAGCAGCAAAGGGGGTGTTTGGAATTTCTCCCAATAAAATTATTACTCCATATACTATGGATCAAATTGATGAGTTAGCTAATGAGTTAAATACTTGGGCAATAATCATGTGTAAATCTAATGTTTCATTTGATAATCACTTACCATCTAATCCTTTGTTGTCTTTTTGGTCTTCGCATCCTGTAGTTTTTCCAAAAATGACAAGAAAAACCCCTATCATGAATGCTCCAAATGTATTCACTGATGGGTCAAATAATGGTACAGCAGCAGTAGTTACCCCTGATCAAACTTTTACATTTTTAGTACCCAAACAATCAGCTCAAAAGGTAGAGCTTAATGCAGTTTTACAAGCTTTTGTGATGTTTAAAGATTCTGTATTTAATTTATTCTCTGATAGTCAGTATGTAGTTAATGCTATAGTATCCCTTGAAGATGCTGGCAGGATTTCCCCTTCCTCTACTGTTTTCTCTTTGTTTTCTGCTATACAAAGTCTAATCTGGGACAGAAAAGATCCATTCTTTATAGGACATATCAGAGCACATACAGGATTGCCTGGAGCCCTTAGTTTGGGCAACGATTTAGCAGATAAAACTACACATGACATACATATTTTCTCTACACTAGAAGAAGCTACACATTTTCATAATAAGTTCCATGTCAATGCTAATACTTTACAAAAGCGCTTTAAAATAACTAAGGAACAAGCTAGACAAATAATAAAACAATGTCAAAATTGTGTGACCTTTTTACCACAAGTTAATCTTGGAGTCAATCCTAGAGGACTGATACCTAACCATATTTGGCAGATGGACGTCACACACTTGCCACAATTTGGAAAATTAAAATATTTGCATGTTACAGTTGATACTTCTTCCGGATTTTTGATGGGTTCCCTTCATTCCGGAGAAAAAACTAAAGATGTTATAGCTCATTGCTTACAAAATTTTGCCACTGTGGGCGTTCCAAAACAGTTAAAAACAGATAATGGTCCTGGTTATACTTCTACCTCTTTTAAACAATTTTGCTCATCATTTGGCATTACTCATATAACAGGAATTCCATACAATCCACAAGGACAAGGCATAGTTGAAAGAGCTCATCAAACTATTAAAATGTACTTACTAAAGCAAAAAGAGGGAATTGGAAAGGGGTATATGTCACCCAAAGATAAACTTAAAATAACCCTTTTTACTCTAAACTTTTTAAATTTGGATTCCTCAGGGCTTAGTGCTGCGGAAAGGCATATGTGTCCAAAAAATGTACATAAGCCTAAGGTACTTTGGAAGGATATTCTAACAGGACAATGGAAAGGTCCTGACCCAGTGATTGTCTGGAGTCGGGGTTCTGTTTGTGTTTTTCCACAGGGAGAACAGCAGCCGATTTGGATTCCAGAGAGATTAACTAAAACAATTTCTACAGGCCAAAAGGAAGATGATTTGACTCAAATCCATAACAGCTGATATCCAGAACTCCAGTTTGGCTATTCTTACATCTGCGACAGTGATTAACCAGGATGCTTTTTTCAATATTTATTTTATTATTTGCCTTTTCCCACATCATAAAGTTCTATTTTATTTTTGAGCTCATACAGACCTAGGTTAATGTTTTTCTGATCAGTTTTATTTTTTGACTGTGGAGTTTTTAAGCATTGCAATGGAGATTTCACCTAGGTAAAGCTTCAAGGCCTTTACTATTGTCTTAAGTGTTGTATGTTATGTGTGCACACTTCTGTTTTGTGTTGTATGTCTGTATGTGCGTATGTCCATATATCATATATGAGGAGTGCTGATGAATAAATGGATCCGAATTTTTTTATTCACGTGATTTTAATGGTTTAATTTAGATTGGGTAAACAGCTGTTGAAAATTGTTTTAATATGTGAACAAATAGGAGGTTAACAGATCTGTTTGTTTACTTTCACCTTTCCTTCTCATTATATTTAATAATTCTGTTCAGGATAATGTAAATTGTTCAAAAAATTGTTTTCTTAGTGCCTGTTGGAATGTTACATAATTTTTTTCTTAGCATCATTGCCAGAACTCCTATCTTCATCCCAGTGCCGGTGAAGACAAAGATAAAACCAAACTACAGCTTCTTCGATAGTTATCACAACAAACTGTAAAAACTGATGCATCAATGAATAATAACTCCACAAGTAATGCTCAATTAAGGAGTCGATTTACTTTGGGAGGAAATGGACATATTGACAGATTCCTCTGCTTTGAATTGCTTGCAGACCTTGCCTGGACTATGTATCACTTGTATGCATTGTGAACTATCTGTTGGTACAGCGAATTGTGGTAGTGCTGGAGTATTTTTGTTGATGGTGTCACCGGTGGTACAATTTTTCAAAGGAGCCCTCAATTGGCTTAGTGTCATGGCATTTTGCATCCTCCTCCCTTCTGCTAGTGATGGTCTAAAATTTGGGGGCCAATGGCTTATACTGGACCGGTAGTCAGTGACGGGTATGATCCAATTGCAGTGGTATCAACCTAAGACAGGAGGCTGACGCCTAAAGGTCAGTTTTCCGATGACGGGTAAGAACCATATGTTGAATTGGACAACCTACCAGGCACGGTCCTTAAGCCACATTAACCTCACTCCCCCACTGGCACCAAGGCCAAATTTGGGGGCCAACAGAGGTGAGGCAAAGAACCTCACCCCCCCACTGGTGCATAGACCTATCCACAAGTATGGCTGTATGCTGGACCGGTAGTCAGTGACGGGTATGATCCAATTGCAGTGGTACCAACCTAAGACAGGAGGCTGATGCCTAGAGGTCAGTTCATCCGATGACGGGTAAGGACCATATGTTGAATTGGACTGCCTAACAGGCACGGTCCCTAAGCCACATTGCTTGTTGTTTAATTAAACAAAAAAGGGGGAGATGCTGAGAGCCACAGCTGAGTCTGTATGGCCCCTGGCATTTTGCCAACAGTATTGATTGACAGGCGAGGCATTACTATCTGCCTCTGCCGCAACTTTTGAGTTCTCGCACTATTTTGGAGTTCTCGTGGGGATTTCCAGGGATTCCCCGAGAGTTCCCATTGGTTGGGGAAGTGCAGGAGGAGGGATTTCCGGGAGAGATATTTCCGGCTGGGGGTTCCTGGACAAGCCTCGTGGCGCGTTCGGGAGGATTCCCCGGGAGCTGTGTGAAGTGTTTTCCTGCAGTTTAAAAATAAAGTTTGTTCCTGCTTCAGTGGCTCGTGATTTGTGCCCAGCCAGACTGCGGCATTATTCCAGGATCTTCTAGCTTTCAGAGTCTGTGTTGAAAGATCAGCTGTTATCCTGGATTGGCTTACCCCTAAATGTAATCTGCTTCCTTTCTCTTGTAGCTTTTTAAATTCTTTCCTTATTCTTTATGTTGGGCATCTTCATTATGATTTGTCTAGGTGTGGATCTCTTATGATTTTGCACATTTGGCGTCCTGTAGGCTTCTAGGATTTGGGATTCTGTCTCATTCTTCAAGTCTGGTAAGTTTTCTCGTATTATTTCATTGAATAGATTGCTCATTCCTTTGGTTTGGACCTCTATACCTTCCTGTATCCCAATGACTCTTAAGTTTGGTCTCTTTATGTTATCCCATATTTCTTGGATGTTCTGCTCATGGTTTCTTAACAGTCTTGCTGAGCTGTCTATGTTCTTTTCAAGTTGAAATACTTTGTCTTCATTGTCTGATGTTCTAACTTCTAAGTGTTCTTCTCTGCTGGTAGTATTCTCAGTTGAGTTTTTAAGTTGGTTTATTGCTTCCTGCATTTCTAGGATTTCTGTTTGTTTGTTTTTTATAACCTCTATCTCCCTGTATAGTTGATCTTTTGCTTCTTGGATTTGTTTATGTAATTCATTGTTGAAGTGATCTTTCATTGTCTGATTTTGCTGTCTGATGTCTTCCTTGAGACTCCAGATCATCTGAAGCATGTATATCCTGAATTCTTTATCTGACATTCCATTTGCTGCAGATATTACCTCTTCTAACGTTGAGTTGACCTGCATTGCTTGTGGTCCTTTCTTTCCTTGTCTCTTCATACTATTCGCGTTTCTTTCTGCTTGGTGAAACTGTTGGGCTATTGAATTTTCCCCCTATATATTTATATTGCTCTTGTATAGTTGCAAAGTCTCCCTCGCAGGCGCGGGCGGTGGCTCTGCCCCTCCTCCAACTGGGGCAATGTGCCTACGACAGTGGCAGGCCGCTGGGCCTGTTCTGCTGGTCGGTAGCAGGACTGCCTACCTTGCAGGTGCGGGTGGCGTTTCTGCCCCTCTGCAGGCCGCTGGGCTTGTTCTGTCGGTGGTCGCAGTTCTGCCTACTTTGCAGGCGCGGGCAGCGGCACTGCCCCTCTGCAGGCCGCTGGGCCTGTTCTGCCGGTGGGTCGCAGGTCCGCCTACCTTGCAGGCTCGGGGGGCGGGGCGGCTCTACCCTTCCACAGGCCGCTGGGCCTGTTCTGTCTGTCGGTTGCAGGTCTGGCCTGTTCTGTTGGTGGTCGCAGGTCCGCCTACCTTGCAGGTGTGTGGGGCAGCTCTGCCCCTCCGCGAGATGCTGGGCCTGTTCTTCCGGTGGGTCACAGGTCCGCCTACCTTGCAGGCGCGGGGGGAGGGGGCGGCTCTGCCCCTCAGCAGGCCGCTCGGCCTGTTCTGCCGGTGGTCACAGTTCCGCCTACCTTGCAGGCGCGGGGGGAGGGGGCGGCTCTGCCCCTCAGCAGGCTGCTGTGCCTGTTCTGCCGGTGGGTCGCAGGTCCGCCTACTTTGCAGGCGTGGTTGGCAGCTCTGCCCCTCCACGAGCCACTGGGCCTGTTCTGTTGGTGGTCACAGTTCCGCCTACCTTCTTTACTTGTATTCTTGATAATTGCCATTCTCACTGGAGTGAGGTGAAATCTCAGTGTAATTTTAATTTGCATTTCTCTAATTGCTAGAGAGATTGAACATGTTTTCCTAAATTTGTTAACCATTCATATTTTTTCTTCTTTGAAGTGTCTTGTTAAGTTCCTTTGCCCATTTATTGATTAGGTGATTGTTTTTTTAGGTGTTGTTTTTTGAATTCTTTATGTATCTTGGAGATTAATGCTCTATTTGAGGTGCAAGTAGTAAAGATTTTCTCCCATTCTGTAGGCTCCCTCTTCACACTTCACAAAGGATTATTTCCTTTGCTGTGAAGAAGCTTTTTAGTTTGATAACATCCCATTGATTGATTCTTGATTTTATCTCTTGGGCTTTAGGAGTCTTGTTGAGAAATTTGGTTCCTAAGCTAACATGATGGAGAGTTTGTCCTTCATTTTCTTCTAGTATATGCAGGGTTTCTGGTCTAATGCCTAGGTTCTTGATCCACTTCGAGTGAGTTTAATGCAGAGAGAGAGATAGGGGTTGAATTTCATTGTACTACATATGAGTTTCCAGTTTTTCTAGCACCATTTGTTGAAGAGACTCTCTTTTCTCCAATGTGTGTTTATGGCATCTTTTGCTAGTATAAGGTAACTGTATTTATGTGGGTATGTCTCTGTGTCTTCTATTCTGTTCCGTTGGTCCTCATGTCTGTTTTTGTTACTATAGCTGTGTAGAATAATTTAAGGTCAGGTCTTGTAATGCCTCCTGCATCACTTTTCTTGCTGAGGATTCCTTTGGCTATTCTGGGCCTGTTATTTTTGCATAGTAATTTGATGACTGCTTTTTTATTTCGATGAAGATCGTCATTGGAAATTTGATGGGAATTGCATTGAATCTGTATAGCACTTTTGATAGTATGGCCGTTTGACAATATTCTGCTTATCCAAGAACATGGGAGATAGTTCCATTTTCTTAGGTCTTCTTCAATTTCTTTCTTTACTGTTCTGTAGTTTTCATTGTAGAAGTCATTCACCTCTTTTGTTAGATTAATTCTCAAGTTTTTTTTTTTTGAGGCTTTGGTGAATGGGATCCTGTTCCTGGTTTCTCTTTCAGCTGATTTGCTTTGGTGTATAGGAATACAGTTGATTTATGCATGTTTATTTTGTGCCCTTCTACTTTGGTGAACTAATTTATGAGTTCTAGAGGTTTTCTGGTAGAGGTTTTTTTTGTGTCTTCTAAATATAGAAGAGCTCAAACTACCCCTATTGGCAATGAGGGGTAGTTTGAGCTCTTCTTTTCCTATTTGTATCCTTTTAATTTCTTTTGTCTAATTGCTCTATTCAAGGACTATGTTGAATAAGTCCTCTATTCAAGGACTATGTTGAATAGAAGTGGTGAAAGTTGGCATCTCTGTCTTGTTCCCATGTTTTAGAGGGAATGCTTTTAACTTTTCTTCATTTAGCATGATGTTGGCCTTGGCAATTCCCCCAAAACAAATGCCAAATGTTTCCTCTGATATAAGGAGGCTGACTCATAGTGGGGTAGGGAGGGAGAGTATGGGAGGAATGGATGAATTCTAGATAGGGAAGAGGCGTGGGAGGGAAAGGGAAGGGCAGGGGATTAGCAAGGATGGTAGAATGTGATGCATATCACTATCCAAAGTACATGTGCCAGGTTTCTGTTCTCGGGACTAAAAGCCTCAGGGGTCCCTCCAATTGAACTGGGCTAATTAGGCTGCGCAAAATATCTACACAAGAGACACAAGTACCTTTTTCTTTGGGGTCACTGTGACGGCTCCTCTGACCTTAAGGGTCCGCAGGAAGAGAGAGAGAGAGAGAGAGAGAGAGCACGCACGAGCGCGCGAACCCATGCACTGACCCCTTTTATTGAGGAGAAGCTATTCAAATGAGGCAAGGGGTCAGGTTTCAGGGGGCTGAGGCCAGCTTCATGATATCTTCTGTCAGCAGGTTGACTGACATCTGGGCACAGTAAGAGAAGGGGACACACACAAGGCACTTCCATGGAAGATTCTATCCTAAACAGGGCAAGGGGTTATTATTACAAAGGAACAGGTGAGCGTACCTCCACCCATGGGGCTGTAGCAAGACACACCCATGCACGAGGCACCATCCCTCTAACCCAAGAAGGGTGGGGAAATCTCTGCCACATTTCTGTGACTGAGCGCCTCAGCACCCAGCTGGGGAGTGTGACTCAGTCACGTGCAAGGTTGGTCTCCCACATACATGTATGAAGACACAAATTGGGTGTCAATATACTTTATATACAAACAGAGATATGAAAAATTGTGGTATATATGTGTAATAAGAGTTGTAATGCAAAAAAGTACATGTATAAAGACATGAAAAACAAAAGAATGATGTTGGCCTTGGGTTTATCGTATATAGCTTTTTTAATGCTGAGAGCCTTAGTTTTTCTAGTGTTTTGAACATGAATGGATGCTGAATTTTGTGGAATACTTTTTCTGCATCTCAAGATAATCATTTGATTTTTTTTTTTTTTTTTTGGTCCTAGGGATTGAACTCGGGCACTTGACCACTGAGCCACTTCCCCAGAGTATTTTTTTGTATATTGTATTTTATTTAGCGACAAAGTCTCACTGAGTTGCTTATTGCCTCGCTTTTGCTGAGGCTGGCTTGGAATTCATGATCCTCCTGCCTCAGCCTCCCAAGCTGCTGGGATTACAGGTGTGTGCCACTGCACCCGGCTAATTATGTGCTTCTTGTCTTTAAGTCTTTTGATGTGATGAATTACATTTATTGATTTTTGTATGTTCAACCAACCTTGCATCCCTGGAATGAACTCCACTTGATCATGGTGCACTCTCTTTTTAATATGTTTTTGTGTGCGATTTGCCTCTATTTTGTTGAGAATTTTTGCATCTGTGTTCATGGATATTGGTCTAGTTTTCTTTCCTTGATGTGTCTTTGTCTGATTTTGGTATCAGGGTGATACTAGCTTCATAGAATGAATTTGGAAGGGTTCACTCCTTTTATATTTCATGGAATAATTTGAGGAGTATTGGTTTAAGTTTCTTTGAAGGTCTGGTAAAACTCTGCTGAGAATCCATCTGGGCCTGTGGCTTTTCTTTGAGGTAGGATTTTGATGGTGTCTTCAGTTTCCTTACTTTAAATTGATCTATTTAAATTTTCTGTGTTCTCTTGATTTAATTTGGGTAGGTCATATGTCTTTAGAAATTTGTCAATGGCTTTGTGATTTTTTTATTTTATTGGAGTAAAGATTTTGAAAATAGTTTCATTATCATCTGTATTTCAGTGTTATTCGTGGTGATATCTTCTTTTCCATCGTGAATTTTAGTAATTTGAATTTTCTCTTTTTCTTCACTAGTTTGGGAACAGTTTATCAATTTTTTATTTTTTTCAAAAAATCAACTTTTTTATTGATTTTTTTTGAATTTATTTTTGTTTCAATTTCATTAACTTTTGGCTCTGATTTGTTTCCTGTCTTCTCCTTTTGGTATTGATTAATTCTTTTCTAGGGCTTTGAGATGTAAAGTTTTATTATTTATTCAGTGACTTTCTATTCTTTTAATGAATGAGCTTAATGCAAAGAACTTTCCTATTAGAACTACCTTCATAGTGTCTCAGAGATTTTTATATGTTATATCACTATTCTCACTGACTTCTAAGTATTTTTTATAGTGATACAACATATAAAAATCTCAGAGATTTTTATATGTTGTATCACTATTCTCACTAACTTCTAAGTATTTTTTATTTCATCCTTCATTTCTTCAGCTATCCATTGGGTATTATTTAGTCTCCAAGTGGTAGAGTAGCTTCAGTTTTAAATTTTATTGTTGATTTCTAATTTCATTCCATTATGATGTGATAGAACGTAAGGTATTATTTCTAGTTTTTGTATTTGCTAAGAGTTGCTTTGTGACTTACTATAAAATGGTCTATTTTTGAGAAGGATCCACATGCTACTGAGAAGAAAGTGTATTCAGTCATTGATGTATTAAATATTCTATATATGTCTATTACATCTAAATTATTAATTGTATTTTTCAGTTCTGTAACTTCTTTATTTTTTACTTCGAAGACTTTTCCTTTGGAGGGAGGTGTGTTGAAATCATCCAGTATTATTGTGTTGTGATCTTTTGATTCTTGAGATTGTGAAGGGTTTGATGCACATAGATGCTCCATTGATATAAGGAGTGTGTTTATGTCTTATTGATGTATATTTCCCTTGAGCAGTATGAAATGTCCTTCTTTGTCCCTTCTGGTTAATTTTGACTTGAAGTCCACTATGAGGATAGAAACACCTGGTTGTTTACAAGATCCATGTAAGTGATATGTTTTTCCCCATCCTTTCATCTTCAGTCTGTTCATGTCTTTATCTTTGAGGTGTGTATCTTGGAGACGCATATTGTTGGGTCTGGTTTTTTATTCCAGTCTGCCAGTCTGTGTGTTTTGATTGATGAATTTAGGCCATTTACATTCATTGTTATTGAGAAATGTATTTTGTTCCCTGGCATTTTGATTTATTTCTGGTTTTTAATTTGAATCAGTTTCTCTTTCGATTGACTATTCTTCTAGTGCAATTCCCTGCTTTGCTGGTTTTCATTTTTATTTTTCATTTCATTTTCATGAAATATTTTGGTTGGTATGCTTTTTAGGGCAGAGTTTCTATTTCTGAGTTCTTCTAACTTCGATTTTTTATAGGGTTTTATTTTATCATCATCTCTGAAGCTTAGTTTTTCAGGGTATAATGTTCTTGGTTTTACATCCATTTTCTTTCAGAGCTTGGTGTGTATTATTGTAATACCTCCTATCTTTAAGGGTCTGGGTTGAAAAAATCAGATGCGATCTAAATTGGTTTCCCTTTAAATGTGACCTGTTGTTTTTTTCCTCTGAGAGCCTTTAGAATTCTATCCTTATTCTGTATGTTAGTCATCTTCATAATAATGTGCCTTGGTGTAGGGTCTGTTGTAATTTTGGACATTTGGCATCCTGTATGCCTCCTGCATTTGATTTTTCATTTTATTCTTTAGGTTTGGGAAATTTTCTGATATTGTTTTGTTGAAAATTTTGTCCATTCCTTTGGTTTGTATCTCTGAGCCTTCATCTATCCCAATAAATCTTAAATTTGATCTTTTTATGTTCCATAGTTCTTGGAAGTTCTCTTCATTGCCTCTTAACATCTTTTCTCGATGCTTAACTTTATTTTCAAGATTATATGTTTTATTTTCATTGCTTGAAACTGTGTTCCAATTGGTCCATTCTGCTGGTGATATTTATCAATGAATTTTTTTTAATCAATGAATTTTTGATTTGGTTTATTGATTCCTTTATTTCGAAGATTTCTGATTTTTTTTTTCCTCCTAGAAACTCCGTTTCTTTATTGAAGCGATCTTTGCTTCCAGTATTTTGTTTCTTACATCATCCTTTAACTCAGATTAATTTAAATATGATCATTCTAAAATTCTCTGACATTTCTTACACTGTGGTGTCAGTGGATTCTGTTATCGAAATATTTTCTTTTATTGGAATGATTTGTTCCCTTGCTTTTTCATGTCATTTTGTATGTCTACCCATCTAAGGCAGTTTATATTCTGTGAACTTATAGTGTCCAATACCTCACAGTTTACAACAACCAATGCAAACAATTTACAAAATTAAACCATAAGCTCTTGATATGAAATCTACAGTGTTGATTGTCAGAACAACCAGAAATGATATGATCAATTATTGTCCGTAATGAAAACAGTAAGTTTACAAAATGGTTTATAATTTCACATAGTGAACAGGGATAAAACAGAAGTGATGTAGGATGTGATGAGTATGAGGGAGGAAGAGAGAAAATAGAAGTAAAAAATTGAAGACAGACAGGGCTGGGATTGTGGCTTAGTGGTAGAACGCTTGCCTAGCATGTGTGAGGCACTGGGTTTGATTCTTAGCACCGCATATAAATAAGTAGATAAAATAAAGATCCATCAATAACTAATAAAAATATTTAAAAAATTATGGAAAGAATGAAAGAATAATAGATATTGGCTGTTAGGGGAGGAAAAGAGAAAGAGTTGAAGGAAATGATAAGTATGAGAAAAAAATGTATAAAATAAAAATTAAATAGTAAAAAAATAGAGAAGTAAAAGATTACAAGAATAAAATCAATATATTCTAATCAAACATCTTAGTCTTCAAAATATTGTTCCATGAGAAATAACTACTTTCAAGAAAATGCTAGAAATGAGAAACAATAAAGATATATGAATATGTCTAAGTGTCCAGTTGAAGATAGAGTTCTTTAAGAGGAAAGAAGAAGAGATGGGGTGGTAGATAAGGGTCTGTAGATTCAAGAAGTAAATAGAGCAAATGCAGAGGAGACAATGTTTTTATGAGGTGGGAGAACAAAAAATAGAAGTAAAAGAATTAAAGGCAGAGTGAGAAAGAGCAATAGAATTTGGCTGTTGGCAAGAACAAATAGAAACAAAGGAAAACAGTTGTGAAGGATACATTAAAAAAATCAATCCAAAATATAGTAATTAAAAATCTTAACCTATGAAAAAATATTTGCTTTCAAGAAAAGCTAAAAATGAAAAAGCAGACACAAAAATGTATGAGTTCAAATGCATAAATGTTTATCATGTATCAATCAGTATACATTCAAAAACAATACAATAGAACAAAAACAAAATAACAGAATATCAATGAGAGTATTTGCCTACTGTCTGTGCCAAACTGCCCTTTTGTTTCTCAGCTTCCCTTCATAGCAGGATGGGATGAAGAGCTGTGGAAGATGCTTTTGTCTTTACTTCCAGGGTATTGTTGCCGCTGTGTTCTGTGAGATGAATTTCTGCAAGTGAAGCTCCCAGGGGTGGGGATTAGGTCTGGTAAGCCCTAGGTGTTTTATGGTGTAGGGATATTGTGTGGGGAGTTTTCGGGCATTAGTGAATCAACTACTTCTAGGACTGTACCCCCACTACTTTCTCCAGGGCACCACTCCTGGGAAGAGGGAGTCAGTATTTTGAAGATTCTGATGTTTAGAACAGTGTTCAGGGACACTGCCCTTGTTTGGTCTTTCAATGACTGTTTCCGATCACTGAGCTCAGTCACCCTGCCCGCCTGTTCATTTTCTCTCTGCCACTGGTCCTTTGGTGCTGTGAGGTTGAAGGGGGGAAAGGGAGGACGAGCTTTCTCAGGCCTCTCTAATCTGTATTACTCCCAGGCGAAATGGTCTTTGTGGCTGAAATTCTTTTTTTTTTTTTTTTTTATATTTACTTTTTTTAGTTGTAGTTGGACACAATACCTTTATTTCATTTATTTATTTTTATGTGGTGCTGAGGCTCGAACCCAGGGTCTTGCACGTTCGAGGCGAGCGCTCTACCACTGAGCCACAAGCCCAGCCTGTGGCAGAAATTCTTAGTGCCAGAAATTCTTCTGCTTTACTAGTCTCAGTTTACATCTTGCTGTTGGTGTCTGCCAGATTCAAGTGTTGGTTTCATCCCTGAACTCAGGGATATAAGTTCCGGGTGGAGTTTGTGCCATTGTCTCACAGAGGTATTAAAATGCTTGGGCTCCCCATGCACTCTGGCAGATTGTGACTTTTGTGCTCTAGCTTAATGGGTCGAACATCTCTGGATCGGGCCAGGGCAGGCTGCCCCACCAATCCTGGGATTTGCTACTCCATGTTTTCCCCAGTACTTTTTGATATTTTGTGACCTTGAGTATTAATTTTCCCCACTCCCACTAATCCACCATCTTGTCTGTCTTGTAATCTTGTTTTTATAGAGAACATTATTTTGTTTACTCTTTGCACTGTTCTCTCTGTTGTTTTTGTGGTTGTTTCCTCCTTGCCACTGTGCCATCTTTTAGAACAAAATCTCATATGCGAAGCTTTGGGTTCTTGTTCTGCAGGCTTATTGGAAACTTCTCTGAATGGGGGTGGTTTGATCCAGGTCATTTTGTTTGGTTCCTTTGATCTTTGCCATTTGCACAGGTTTAACCTTGGGAAATGGTTACAACTTCTCTTTCCTTTTTTAACAGGCAGGAGAATTCTTTTCCAATTCTGACTTCACACAAAGGTCATGGCTTTTGTTCTCATTCTCTGTGTTATGAGTTGATTTTAACCCCTACTGTTAGAATCAATGCCTTAGCTATAAGCAGTAAGATTTAAAAATAGACAAATTGCTTGTTTTTGTCTTTTTTTTTTAACCTCTATAGATATAGGAGGTTATGGAACTGTGGAACTGCTGTGGTTTATTGGAAAGCATATTTGGTCCTAACTGGGTAATCTTAAGTCCCTGGATCCTTATTTTTAGGTGAGGATAATAAATTAGATAGAAGTTTTGAAGCCAAAATGTTATTTATGTGTAAATGGTTTATAAACTGAGAAGTACATTTGTGTATTAGGTTATTTTTATTGTTGTATAATTGCAGTGGTTGTGTTACTAATGTAAGTCTGTTTTTGACTTTCAGGTTGTTCCATTGACCGATAATATTTGGCAACAGTCATCTTATGAAAGTGATATTAGAAAACACATTTCTGATAGTAATGTAGCCTCATCAGAAACAACAGTTCAGTGGGATTCTGGGGATGATCAGGTATGTCTGGGGACGAATTGGCAAACTATTTTTCTTTTGGTTTGTATACAAGAAATTCTGCTATGAAGAAGTGAGAAGAGGTAAGTTACTATTCCAGTTTTCTTTGTAAACTTTATATGGAATAGCAGTTTACTTTTGTTGTGGGGCAGGTCACTCAGAAAACACACCAAGTCCCAATTTTGCCCAAATTGAAGAGTGTATATTTAGCCGGCCAGCCAGCGACTGCTCCCCGCAGGAAGGACCCATTACTGTCTCTGCAAGGAACAGCCCCAAGACTGAGCATTTTAGGATATTTAAAGGCAAAAATTACATCTGGGTTGACTTAGCTGTAAGCAAGCAGGTACAGAAGCTGGATTGGGCAGTTTGCGAGACAATGCAATGGGTACGTTGGTATTTCCTGCAGGACTTTCCAGGTTGGCATAGCAGCAAGCAAACAGAAGGGAACTGGGACAAAATGACCCTAATTCAGTACAAGTTAGAAAATGGTTACTAATGTCTAGACAATCTCTGACAAGGTACATTGCCCAAGAAAAATGGAAAGGAAAGAGAATAATTTTACATTGTATAAGAATTACTATTTTGTGTTGCCAAGTACACTGTGCTAGGTAACTATTAATGGGTACCGAGGTGGGGCTTTCCCATGGAAGAAGCATTTTTTACATGATATGGAGTCTCAGGGTAAAATACAGTCTGTTTGGTCATTGCCCATTTAGCATGGCCCATAACACTTTATTTTTTGTCTTTAGGACCCTTTGCAATCTTCAAGTATTCGAAAGAGCATCTTTTTACATGGGTTATGTATATATTAGCATGAAATAAATTTTAAAAAATATATTTAGTTTAGAATTACAAAATGGGGGGGCTGGGGCTATACCTCAGTGGTAGAGTGCCTACCATGCACATGTGAGGCACTGAGTTTGATCCTCAGTACCACCAATAAAAAGAATTATAAAATAGGTTTATAATACTACCAAAAGTGTGTTTTAAAATGAAAAATGACTGTTTCTCAAAAAGAAAGGGAGAATAGCATTGTTTAATATTTTTATAGATTTCTTTAATGTATGGTTTAATTGGAGACTATTGGTGTATTAGGCTTCTTCAGAGAAATAGAAACAATAGGATAGTGATATATATACACATACCACACACACAAATTGGCTTTATTTTAAGGAATTGGCTTATATGATTATGGAGGCTGGGAGAAGTCCCAACATCTGTAAGCTGAAGACCCAGAAAACAGTATATAGTTTCTGTCTTGAGTTCAAAGACCTGATAATCTTTAGGTAAGATTGTGTAAGTTCCAGTCTGAGTCTGAAGGCAGAAGACCAGTGTTTCAGCTTGGAGATGCCAGAACTAATCCTCTTTTGACTTCCTTTTGTTCTTTTTGGTCTTTTACACAATTAGATCAGGTCTACCCACATTGGGGAGGGCAAATGCTTTGTTTAGTCTTCTCATTTAAACACACCCAGAGTAATGTTTAACCAAATATGTGATTACTACCTGATTCACTCATTTTGATAAATAAAATTAACTGTCATAATTATGTTTTTACATGTGCTTTTACATTTAGTCTGTTGGGATATTTTGTTTTGGTTTAAGTATATGAAGGAAATCTGACCTGCCATATATGGTTAGAAAAGGGTGGCCATCATTGATTGCCGGGAAGCTTGTCAGTGACCACCAGGGATCCTCAGACCATGCTTTGAGAATGAGCTAGAACGTAGTCATAAACTTAGAAGAAATAGAAGAATCAAGAGCAGATGGGGGAAAACTCATGTGTCTTTTGGAAGAAATGTAGCCTTAGTCATATGTTTAAATATTGAAGGTTGATTTTCTAGTAACTTGAGTATTGAGAATTCTTCCAGTATCTCCAACTTCTTCTAAATTGCAGTGAGTACCTATTAAATGTAAGATAGAAAAGGAGAGAGAGGAGTTAAGAGTAAGTCCTGATCAGACTACTCAGGGGCCATTAAATAAAAGGGAATTGTTATGGGTTAAATATTTTGTGTCCCCTTATTGATGTGTTGAAATCCTAATGCCTAGTACCTCAGAATGTGACCTTTTAAGAAGTAAGTTGATTGTAGATGTGCTTATTAAGTTAAGGGGCCACAACGGGGTAGGATAGCCCCTTCATCTAATATCCTGGGATCATTGTAAGAGAATGCCATGAGAAGAGAAAAACACACAGGGAGAGGACAGCCATGTGAAGCTGGAGGCAGAGATTGCAGTTATGCTTCTAGAAGCCAAGGAATGCCAGGGCTTTGCAAATTAAAAAGGAATTCCCCTAGAAGGTTCAGAGAGGCAACACCGTGATTTCAGACTTTTGGCTTTGGAAACAAGAGTAAATTTTTGCTGTTTTAAGTCACCTATTTTTTTTTTTTTTCATTTTTTATGGTAGCCTTAGGAGACTAATACAGTTTATATTCCTAAATAGATTGATATTCCCTGAGAACATGTGTATCAGTCTATTTTGTGTTACTGTAACAAAATACCTGAGGCTGAGCATTTTATAAACAAAACAAGGTTTATTTACCATACAAAATTGTAGCAGTTCAAGAGCATGGTACTGACATATGCTTAGCTCTGGTTAGGGCCTTATGGTAGATGGCTTCACAGTGGTGGGAATGTGTACAGAAGAGATCAGATAGTCAGAAAGGCCAACAGAGGGTAGGAACCAGTCTTGCTCTCATAACAGCTTGTCATGAGAACTATCTTTTTTTTTTTAGAATTTAAACTTTATTTTATTTATTTGTTTTTATGTGGCGCTGAGGATCAAACCCAGTGCCCCCTCTGCACTAGGCAAGTGCTCTATCACTGAACCACAACCCCAGCCCAAGAACTAGCTATTTTTAATAACTTACTTTCATGAGAAGAAACTCACTCTGTGATATTAGCTTTAATCTCTTCTGAGGACAAGTGTCTGTAATGATCTAATTACTTTGCATTAGGACCACCTTTTAAAGGTTCCTCTTAATACTACCACATTGGGGACCAAGCTTCTAACACCTGAACTCTTAGAGGAAAACCATGTCCAAACCATAGTAGAATGTTTATGGTAGAGCACGGTTTAAAAATTGATGCCTTCTTTTTTTCTTGATTTATAGAATATGAACCCTGATGAAACTTAAAGCATTTCAATTTTGCTTTTATGCCTCTGTTCATTAGAATAGCCAAATATTATTCTACTTTCTCTTTTTCTTCTTTTTTTCCTTCTGATTATTCTGTGCATTATTTATCCTTGATGCCATCATGTGAATTACCTCTCTCTATTCATTGGAAACTATAGCTCTTGCTACGTTGTCTTACTCTCTTAGTTTTTTTTTACTTCAACGTACATTACCCATTTAGTTTGAATGTGTCTCCCAAAGTGCATGTATGAGAAACTTAATCCACAGTGCAATAGTTTTGAGAGGTGGGAATTTCAGGACCTGATTTGGTCAAGAAGGCTTGAGTCTCATGAAAGGATTAAGGTCCATTATCTTGAGGGTAGTTTTGTTGTAAAACCAAAGCAATTTCAGCCCTTTCTCCCCTCTCCCTCCCCTCCCCCTCCCCCTCCTCCTCCATTTAAATTCTACATAACAGTACAATCCATTTTGATATAATTATACAAGCATGGAATATATCTTATTCTATATCAGACCCCAGTACCTCTCTTTCCCCTTGCCTCAGAGGTACTGGGGTCTCCCTTCCCTCTATTGATCTTCTGCCTTTTATCCATAGTGATTTTTTTAAAAATTAATTTTTTGTGGATGTACACAATGAGATTCACTGTGGTGTATTCATATATGTACATAGGAAAGTTGTGTCAGGTTTGTTCCTTTTCCTATCCCCTTCATTCCGCTTTGTCTAATCTACTGAATATTGATTCTTCACCCCCATCCCTCTTATTGTGTGTTAGCTTTCAAATATTAGCAAAAACATTTGACCTTTGGTTTTTGGGGACTGGCTTATTTTATTTAGCATATAGTCTCCAGATCCATCCATTTACTGGCAAATGTCATAAAGCCATTCTTCTTTATAGCTGAATTAATACTCCATTGTGTGTATATATACCACATTTTCTTTATCCATTCATCTGTTGAAGGGCATCTACGTTGGCTCTATTGCTTAGCTATTCCGACTTGAGCTGCTTTAAATATCACTGTAGTATGCTAATTTTAAATCTTTTGGATATTAACTGAGGAGTGGCATAGCTGGGTCAAATGGTGGTTCCATTCCTAGTTTTTTGAGGAATCTCCACATTACTTTCCAGAGTGGATGCACCTATTTGCAGTCCTACCAGCAATGTATGAATATACCCTTTTTCTTGCAAACACTTATTGTTGCTTTTATTCTTAATAACTGCCATTCTGATTGGAGTGAGATGAAATCTCAGTGTAGTTTTAATTTGTATTTCTCTAATTGCTAGAGATGTTGAACATTTTTTCATATATTTGTTGACCATTTGTATTTCTTCTTTTGAGAAGTGTCTGTTTAATTCCTTTGCCCATTTATTGATTGGGTGATTTTTTTTTTTTTTTTTTTTTTTTTTGGTGTGTGTTAAGCTTTTTGAGTTCTTTATATACCCCGGAAATTAGCGCTGTATCTGAGGTGCAGGTGGCAAAGATTTTTTTCCCATTCTGTAGGCTCTCTCTTCATGCTCTTGTTTGTTTTCTTTGGTGGGAAGAAGCTTTTTAGTTAGATGCCATCCCATTGATTGATATTTGATTTTACCTCTTTCACTTTAGGAGTCTTGTTAAGGAAGTTAGTTCCTGAGCCAATATGCTGGAGTATTGGCCTACATTTTCTTCCAGTGTGTGCAGGATTTCTGATCTATTCATAGGTTTTTTTATCCAAGTTGAGTTTTGTGCAGGGTGAGATATTCTACTACATATAGATTTCCAGTTTTCTCAGCACCATTTGTTGAAGCTAACACACAATAAGGGGGCCAGGAGTGAAGAATCAATATTTGGTAGATTAGACAAAGGGGAATGAAGGGAGAAGAAGGGGATAGGAAAAGGAATAAATCTGACATAACTTTTCTATGTACATATATGAATACACCACAGTGAATCTCATCATGTATATCCACAAGAAATTAATTTAAAAAAATAACTTTAGGTAAATGGCAGAAAGATCAGTGGAGGGAAGGGAACGGAACAGGTAGTGGGGAAAGGCAGCATACACTTTTTTCCAGTGAATGTTTTTGACTCCTTTGTCTAGTAAGAAATAACTGTATTTCTGTGGTCTTATCTCTACGTCTTCTGTTTCATTGGTCTTCATGTCTGTTTTTGTGTCAGTATCATGGTGTTTTTGTTACTGCAGCTGTGTAGTTAATATAAGTTCTGGTACTGTAATGCCTCTTTTATCACTTTTCTTGCTGAGGATTGCTTTAGCTATTTCAGGCCTCTTATGTTTGTTTTGAATTTTTAATTTAATTTACTTCTAAAATTATGGTTAAGAGTTTTATTATCAAAATTATTACATCGCTTGTGAAAGTTCAAATGTTACAGTAAGGTGTAAACACTTCACTTGAGAAAGAAGTGAAACTTCTTCCCTTCAAAGAATCCCCCTGACCCCCACCCCACCTCAAGGTCTTGACAGCACCCTGCCTACTAGAGTGGCTGGCGTCTGTACACATGCCAGGCAGGGTGAGGACCACCTGCCCATGCCAGGCAGGGTGAGGACCACCTGCCTGATCACCTCTCCCCTTGGTTAACAGCCAAGGGGAAAATGCAAACCCCAGCCCAAATGGAGAGAGCCTTACATACATTTTATATAATATACAAAGAACCTGGCATCTTAGGCAGCATGATGTTCACTTCCAGTGCTCTCCCAGACTGATGGGTCTGTGGGGGAAACAACAAAAAGAAAAGTACTTTGCTGAGGTTTCAGTATTGAAATAAAAAGAAAAATCTCCCCCTATTTGGTCAAACACCTGATTTCAATCTTGAAGAGTAACCTTTTGTAACAGTCACAAAGAGAGAAGACTGTGCATATGGTTGTAGGGCAGGATGAAAAGAAAGGGCAGCAAAAGGCTGGTTAAAGGAAGGAGAAAACAAATTAGAGGGAAGAAGGGAGACTCACAGTGTTATCTTGTCCAAAAGAAAAGAAGTAAGGTCTGCTGCAGCACCAGGGATACATTTGTCATATACTCAATACCCCTGGTTATAATTGAATACAAAATTAGATAAATAAAAACATACTGGATATTACAGTAAACAAGTGAAAGAAATAAGCTGGAAACCACATGTATGGAGTTCATTCCTTAAATGAAGAAAAAGTCAACAAATAAATAACCTAATTTTATATCTCAAAGCCATAGAAAAAGAAGAACAAATCAACATGAAAAGTAGAAGACAGGAAATAATTAAAATCAGAGCTGAAAATCAATGAAATTGGAACAAAAGAAACAATTGAAAACACAAAACGATAAGTTGGTTCTTTGAAAAAAATAAATAAAATTGACAAACTCTTAGCCACGGTAATGAAGAGAAGGAGAGAGAAAACTCAAATGACTAAAATCCATGATGAAAAAGGAACTATCACGATGGACACTACAGAAGTACAGAAGATAATTAGAAACTATTTTGAAAATTTGTACTCGAATTAAAATAGAAAATCTTGGGGCTGGGGTTGTGGCTCAGGAGTAGAGCACTAGGCTAGCATGTGTGCGGCACTAGGTTCAATTCTTAGCACCACATATAAATAAAATAAAGGTTCATCAACAACTAAAAAGAAATTAAAAAGAAAGTAGAAAATCTTGAAGACAAGACAAATTTCTAAAGACATGACTTACTCAAACTGAATTAGGCTGATATATGTACAAGTTAAACAGATCAATTTCAAGCAACGAAATAGAAGATGTCATCAAAAGCCTACCAACCAAGAAAAGCTCAGGACTAGAAGGATTCACCGCTGAGTTCTACAAGACCTTCAAAGAGACTTAAACCAATACTCCTCAAGTTATTCCATGGATGATATGTCAAGACCTTTGTAATGTTTTGAACAACTAATAAAAATTATTCCATGAAATAGAAAAAGAGGGAACACTTTCAAACTCATTCTATGAGTCCTATATCATCCTGATTCCAAAACCATACAAAGACATATTAAGGAAAGAAAACTTCTGAGCAATATCTGTGATGAACATAGATACAAAAATTATCAATAAAATTCTGGCAAATAGAATACAAAAACATTCTGAAAAGATAGTGTACCACAATAAAGTGGGGTTCATCCCAGGGATGCAAGGTTGGTTCAACATACGGAAATCATCACATCAATAGACTTAAAAATAAGAATCATATGATCATCTCAATAGAGGCAGAAAAAGAATTTGACAAAATACAGCACCCCTTCATGAAAAACTGGGGATAATAGGAACATGTCTTAACATTGTACAAACTATCTATGCTAAGCCCCAGGCCAACAGCATTCTAAATGGAGAAAAATTGAAGGCATTTCCTCTAAAAACTGGAACAAGACAGGAATGGTTATGTTAATCAAGGATATTGGTCTGAAGTTTTTTTTTCTTTAGCGTATCTTTGTCTGGTTTTGGTAACAAGGTGATACTGGCTTCATAGAATGAGTTTGGAAGGATTCCCTCCTTTTCTATTTCATGGAAATATTTGAGGAGGATTGGTATTTATTTTTCTTTTAAGGTTTGGTAGAACTCTGCTGAGATCCATCTGGTTTTGAGCTCTTCTTTGTTGGTAGTCTTTTGATGGCTTCTTTATATTTCTTACATCAAATTGATCTGTTTAAATTTTCTGTTCCTCCTAGTTCAATTTGGGTAGGGCATATATGTTTAGGAATTTGTCAATGTTTTAAGATCTTCTGCCTTTAGTACAAGTTTTCAATAATTAGTTTCAGAATAGATAGTAGTGTTGTGGAGATATTCCCTTTTTTATCACGGATTTTTAACAATTTGTGTTTTCTCTTTCATTTGGTTAGCCTTGGTAAGGTACATAAAAATGAACTTTTTTTTGTCGATTTTTTGAAATGTTTTTTAGATTTGAACTTCATTGACTTTGGCTCTGATTTTAATCATTTCCTGTCTTCTATTGATTTAGGTGTTAGTTTGTTCTTTTTATTCAAGGGCCAGGCGATGTAACATTAGATTGTTTATTTAGTATCTTTTTATTTTTTAGTGAATGCTCAAAGTTGTGTCCCTTCATTTTAGCACTGTGTTCATTGTGTCCTAGAGATTTTGATATGTTGTATCACTATTCTCATTTACCTTTGTGTTAATGTATTTTTTATTTTATCCCTAGTTTCTTCTGTTATCCATTGATCATTCAATAGTGAATTATTTAGTCTCCAGGTTTAATTTCTATTTTTTATCTTATGAATTTCTCATTTCATTCCATTTTGATCTGATAGAATGTAGAGTATTGTCTCTCTATATTTTTTGTATTTCCTAAGAGTTTCTTTGTGGCCTATTTTAGAAAATGTTCCATGTGCTACTGAGAAGAAAGTATATTCAGTCATTGATAGATTAAATATTCTATATATGTTGGTTAGGTCTAAATTATTAATTGTACTTTTTAGTTCTGTAGCTTCTTTGTTTAGTTTTTAAAAAAAATATTTATTTTTTAGTTGTAGTTGGACATAGTACCTTTATTTATTTATTTATTTTTTATGTGGTCCTGAGGATCGAACCCAGGGCCTTGTATGTGCTAGGTGAGTGCTCTACCGCTGAGCCACAACCCCAGCCCCTTTGTTTAGTTTTTGTGTGGATGTTCTATCCAGTAATGAGAGAGGTATGTTAAAGTCACCCAGTATTATTGCATTGTGGTCTTTTTAATTCTTGGCATTGAGAGGGGTTTTGATTATGTATGCTCCATTATTTGGGGGACAAATATTAAAAATTGTTATTTCCTGTTGTTGTATGATTCCCTAACACAGTTTGAAGTGACTGTTTTTGTCTCTTCTGATTAACTTTGGCTTGAAGTTCACTTTATCTGATATATGGAGAACAGAAACCCCTGCTTGTTTATGAGATTCTTGTGAGTGGTATGTTTTTTCCCATACTTTTACTTTTAGTCTGTGCATGTGTTTGCCTGTGAGGTGAGCCTCTTGGAGAGAGCATATTGTTGGGTCCTGTTTTTTTAATGTAACCTGCCAGCCTATGCTTTTTGATGGATGAGTTTACTCCATTTAAATTATTATTATTGCGAGATGATTTTTATTCCCTGAAGTTTTGATTTATTTCTAATTTAACTTGAATTTGACACTCGTTTGATAGACTGTCCTCCCTCTGCTGGTTTTCATTTTTAATTTTCATTTCTAATTCATGAAATAGTTTAGTGAGTATGTCTTGTAGTGCAGGTTTTCTAGTTGTGAATTCTTTTAGCTTTTGTTTATGGTGGAAGGTTTTTATTTCGTTTTCAATTCTGAAGCTTAATTTTGCTAGGTACAGTATTCTTGGTTGGCATCCATTTTCTTTCAGAGCTTGGTATGTATTATTCTAAGATCTCCTAGCTTTTAGGGTTGGGTTTAGAAATCAGTTGAGATTTGGATTGGTTTACCATATAAATGCGACCATTTCATTTTTCTTGGGCTGCTTTTAAAAATTCTATTGCTATTTGTATGTTTGGCATTTTCATAATACTGTGCCTTGGGGTGGATCTATTGTAGTTTTGTATATTTGGAGTGCTGTATGCCTCCTGGATTTGAAGTTCAATTTCCTTCTTAGGGCTGGGAAATTTTTCTGATATTATTTCATTGAAAAGATTGTGCATTCTTACTTTGTATTTCAGAGCCTTCATCTATCCTTATATATCTTAAATTTGGCCTTTTAATGCTACCCAATATTTCTTGAATATTCCATTCATTGTCTCTTAATATGTTTTCTCTATGTTCAACATCATATGCTTTATCTTTGATGACTGAAAATCTGTGTTCCCAGTGGTCTAGTCTATTGGTGATGTTTTCCATTGAATTTTTAATTTGGGTTATTGAGTCCTTCATTTTGAGGATTTATGATTGATTCGTTTTCAGAATCTCTATCTTCTTGTTGAAGTGTTCTTTCACTTGTGTATTTTCTCTCTGATTTCACTCCTTACATCATCATTTACTTGTAGAACAGTTGCACTATGAACTTTCTAAATTCCTTCTCTGATATTCCTCCACTGTGGTGTCATGGAGTCTCTTGTTGAGACCTTTGGGTTGTTTGAGATGGTTTGTTCTCTTGCTTTTTCATATTGTTTGTGTGCCTACTCATCTAACAGTGTGGTTCTGAAGTAGCAGAATTTCTACCCTATCAACTTGTAGTGTCCGTGCAGGTTACAGTACCTCACAAATTAGGAGGAGAAAAATAATTGCAACAATCAAAGCAAACAATTTATAGCATTGAACTAAATACTTATTCCTACTATGACATCTACAACGTTAATTGATACAATAAACAGAAATGGTTGGATCAGCAATTACCATCAGTAAAAGCAGTAAGTAATCATGTATTATATTGGCATTAAATCAAACAATAGGAGTCACCTATGGCATCTATGCAGTAATCATCGCAGCAGCATTAATGGTGGGGACAGGTGATATATAAGCCAATTAGTGCTACAAGATGTTAACAGTAGAGTTAATGGACTGTAGCTCTGGCTCAGTGGCAGAGCACTTGCCTACCACGTGTGAGGCACTGGGTTCGATCCTTAGCACCACATACAGAAAAATAAGCAAATAAAATAAAGGCATGCTGTCCATTAAAACTACCAAAACAAAAAAGTAAAAAAAAAAAAAAAAAAATAGAGTTAATTAAGAGGAAAGAAAATGATCCAGGTGGGTAGAAAAGAGTTTACAATTTCAAAAGGTGAACAGAGAGAATGCAGAAGAGATTTAGGATATGATAGTTATGAGGGAGAAGAAGAAAAAATAGAAGTAAAAAATTAAAGGGAGAATGCAAGAGAGAGCAATAGAATTTGGCTGTTAGTAAAAAATAAAGAAGTGAAAGAAGAAAAGAAACAAGAGAAACTGACAAATGAAAAACATATAAAACTAAACCAAAGTGTACTAATAAAAACCCCTTATCCTCAAAAGACAAGGCAAGGAAAAATAACTACATTAAAAAAAGCTACAGATGAGAAAAAGGAAACATGTATATGCATAAATGTTCATGAATCATTCAGTTCATACACACACACACACACACACACACACACGGCGAGAGAGAAAGAAAGAAAATAAATAAAAAGAGATTTTTTTTTTTTTTTGGTGGTAAGGGGGAACCAGAGGTGGAATTCAGGGGCACTCCACCACTAAGCGACATCCCCAGCCCTGTTTTGTATTTTATTTAGAAACAAAGTCTCACTGAATTGCTTCATGCCTTCCTTTTACTGAGCTTGACATTGAATTCGTGGTCTTCCTGCCTTAACTTCCCTAACTGCTAGGATTATAGGTGTGCACCACTGCTCTGGGCTAAAAAGAGATCCTTGATGAAAATTATGAAATAATTTCCACTGAGCTGGTCAAAATTGTCAGTGGGAATATATGTTCACTGTCTGTGCCCAACTGTCTTTCTTTCTGTTTTTTTCTGGAGGTATGTACTAAGCATAAAATAGGGGCTTTGGGTTGTTAAATCCTTCCTTTTTTTGTGTTGCTCACAGAGTTGCAGCTGGAGTTGAAAACTTCTCAGCTTTCCTTCTTGGCAGTATGAGATAGGGTGGGATGGGAAGTACTGCCACTTGGAGTTTTGTCTACACTGATCAGTTTGATGCACTCCCAGGGTGGGGCTGCTACAGAGTTCTCTGAGAGGAGTTCTCATAGGTGGAATTCCTAAAGGTAGGACTTAGGTTTAGTCAGGTCTCAGGGGCTTTGCAGGGTGGTGACTGCTCTGATAGATAGGTCAGTGCACCTCTAGGGCTCATCAGTTGCCAACCTACAGTGGGAGACTGTATCTCAGTAGTCTCCCCAGGGTTTCACACGTGGGGTGGGAGAGCCTCTCATTTGCCTGCTTTATTGCCCCTGGACCCTTCTTTTCCAGGCTTCCGGTCTTAGTCCCCAAATGTAATCAGAACCTCAACCCCTTCAGGTGATTCTGTGAGCCTGTAGACTCAAGGGATTAAGGGAGCCAGCTCTCCTTTTCCTCTCTCTTGTGTTGTTCTGGGTACAGTACTCTCTGTGCCTGTTTTACTTTTTTCTGTTAGGCACAGTATGTCTCAGGGCAGGTGCCTGCCAGGACCATGTTTGGATGGAGCTTAGAAATCCTGGTTTTTGTAGCCTCCCTGCAGAGTTTGTGTCACCACGGCTCCTGCCTTAGTGCTTCGTGGACTGTTGGGATGCATGAGACATCCTACATGGAATTGTGTACTAAACATTATAGCCTCTGGTTTAGCCTAAGACAGGCTGCCCTTGAAATCCCAGGTTTTTGTGCACTACAATCGTCCATTGTAGTTTTCAGCTTTTTCTCTCCCTCTGAGCTGTGGCAGCAAGGAGCAGTATTGCTGCCACAAATGCTATCATCTTGGCTCTAATGTTGCCTATTTCTCTGTTTAATATACAAAAGGTTCTGTCTGTAAGGCTCTCTGACTGTCTGGTATTGAGATTTAGTGAAATCCCTCTTTTACCCATCTCTCAGGGAAGCAATATTAACTGATATTTGAAACCCGGGTCATGGAGTGGCAAGAAATACAACTTTCCTCTAGCCCACTGTGTTGCTTACCCCTTCAGTCTTTTCTTTCTTGTATTTGTATATTTCTTTACCACTATGTGATGCCTTCTATTGCATTATGATGATGTTAACAGGGTTCTCACTAGATGGAACCCCTTGATCGTGGACTTTCAGTCTCCACAGTTGTGAATCAAATAACATCTATTGTTTATAAGTTACCCATTCTGACAGGCCTGGGGTCATACACCTATAATCCCAACAAATTGGGAGGCTGAGGCTGGAGGATTGGCATTTTGAGGCCATCCTTAGCACCTTAGTGAAACCCTGTTTCAACATAAAAATGAAAAAGGCTGGGGATGTAGCTCAGTGGTAAAGTTCCTGGGCTTCAATCCCCAGTACTATCAATCAGTCAATCAACAATGAACAGATTACTTAATCTGTGATTTTTTTTTTTGTCTTAACAGCAGAAAAAGTGGACTAAGGTACTCTCTAGTACCTGAGATTCTTAGGTCTTTGATCTAGCCTTCAGTGTTCTTTATCTCATTACCCCATTTTAGCCTTCTCATACCTCCTCTTTGTTACTAATTCTGTGGTCTATTTCTATTTTACTATTTCCTTTTTCCTTACTCTCTTTTTAAAAAGTCAGGGTTATTGATGTATAAATTAAGTATAGCAAAATTCAATCTTTGAGGCATATTGTCTTTCATTGAGCTTTGAGAAATACTATAGTCATGTAAATACCAATTACCTTTGAGATATATAACATTGCTATCATCCCCCAGAAGTCTCTCTGTGTCCCTTTTAAAAAAAATATTTATTTTTTAGGTGCAAAAATGGACACAACACAATGCCTTTATTTTTATGTAGTGCTGAGGATCAGACTCGGGTCCCGCCTGTGCTAGGCAAGTCCTCTACAGCTGAGCCACAATCCCAGCCCTCTATGTCCCTTTTTAAGTTATCAGTTCCCATGCTGATTGGATTTCTGCCCCTGTAGTTTTTGCCTCTTCTGAATTATACAGTGTGTAGACTTTTGTATCAGGCTTATTTCACTTGGTGCATGCTTCTGAGATTGACCCATGTGGCATGTATCAATAATTTGGTCCTCTTTAATTTTTGATGCTAAATAGTATTCTGTTCACATACAGATTTTTGAATAGACATACAGCTTCATTTCTTTTGAGTAAATACCTAGCAATGGATTTGCTCACTGTTATGGTAATTGTATATTTAACTTTATAAGAAAAGGTCAAAATGTTTCACAAGTAGCTGAACTATCTTTAATTCCCAGAATTTTATGATAGTTCTGGTTACTCTATCTTGGTATTGTCAGTTTAAAAAAAATGTTTTAGCCATGTTAAAATGTATGGTGTCACATTGTGGTTTTAATGTGTATCTACCTAGTGACGAATGATACTGAGCATGTTTTTTTTTTTTAATTTATTTTTTTAGTTGTAGTTGGACACAATATCTTTATTATTTATATATTTTTATGCAGTGCTGAGGTTAATATTGAACCCAGGGCCTTGCATGTGCTCTATCACTGAGCCACAACCCCAGCCCTCTGAGCATGTTTTTATGTGCTTATTTGCCTTCCATGTTTTCTTCTTCAATGAAGGGTTTAACCCTCACCTCCTTTTATGGATAGTTTTTTCTTCTTGTTGAGCTTGTAAAATGCTTCATATATTCTAAATGCAAGTCCTTTATCATATATGGATCTTGTAATCATTTTCTCTGAAACTCTTGGCTTGTCTTTGCATTCCCATGTCTTCAAGGAATGGAAGTTTTTATGAAATTGGCTTATAGATGTTTTTTCTTTTGTGGTTTATGCTTTCTTGTATCCTGAGGAATCTTTGTGTCATCCTAGTCCACAAAGATTTTTGCCTATGTTTTCTACTAAAACTGAGTTTCTTGACTTTGTCACTACTAGCATTTTTGGGCTGAATAATTGTTTATTGTGGGGGGCTGTCCTGTGTATCACAGGATGTTTAGTGTCCCTGGCCTGTACCCATCTTGATATCAGTAATACTTCTCCAGGCCGTAAACATCAAAAATATCTTCATCTTAGGTGTAATAAATAGCATTTGACAATATTAATCATTGCATAACTTCTTAAAATCACTTCTTTTCTTGGGTTTTTCTGATTTTTCTTTCTACTTCCCTGGCTATTTTCTTTTAGTATACTTTGCTGTTTTATCTTCCTCTCATAAATCCCAGAATTATAGTTCGAAAGATGCTGAGGAGTATGATTCAAATGTGGTTTGCAAGAAGAAAATTTTGTTTGTATGATGTTTAAAAAAAAATTGAAATAGAATATAGTGAACATATAATGCATAGCTGGTCACAGGTGTGATTGCTCTATACCAGAACAGAATTATTTATCTTTTTGAGTTTTTAACTTGTGCTTAAAATATTGGAATATTTTTGTTCTCATCCACATTGAGGCTTTAAATATATTTGGGCTATGTGCAGTGACACGTGGTTGTAGTCCTTACTACTTGGGGGACTGAAGCAGGAAGATTGCTGGAGTCCAGGAGTTTGTAGAAGCCAGCCCAGGCAACATAATATAGAGGGAAAAAAAAAAGATAAATATACATATACAACCCAAATTTCTATGTTCAACCTTTCCTTCTCTCTCAAACTTTGTCCAAAAACTTGTCACCCTTATATCTATCAAATATATTTAGAGATTTGAGGGCCTTTTGACATTATAAAGGTATAACACCAAAATTCTTTATATGATAGAAACATTATAACAAAATACATAATGTAGAAAGGAAAGGAATGTTGAACAGAGGTTACTTAAAATTTATGAAGAGAAGTTAGTATGAGCATGTTTGCATGGTGAGAGGAATGGTTCAGTAATGAGAGAAAAATGGAGGAAGGAAAGTAGGAAAGAAATTTTTCAAAGTATGGAAAGGAAATCATTGAAAAAATGATGATGGGGCTGGGGTTGTGACTTAGCGGTAGAGTGCTTGCCTTGCACATGTGAAGCACTGGGTTTAATCCTCAGCACCACATAAAATATAAATAAATAAAAATAAAGTTAATAAAAAGTACGTCTTTTGTTAACAATGTGATGAAATGGGAAGGACTTTGATAGTCTTTTTTTAGTTTTTTTTTAACATCATAAGATAGAAATCTTAGTAGGCAATGGGGTTGTAGGTATGGTGGTAAGAAGACCTGGGAGTTCCTGTTCTTTGAATAATGGAGTAGGAGATGAAGTCACGAGTTCAAACCAAGGAAGGAGAGTTCTGTAGTAGTCACTTGAAAGAGTTAACTCACCAAGAAAATGTATTAGGAGTTCCAGGTGATACCGAGTACCCTTGAGGTTTAATGTCATCAATTTAAAGAAAAAACAGTCTGTCTAATGGGGGGGTTTCTCTAGCAATGTGCTGCCATTTGGATTGAGGCAATGAGAAGCTTCAGCCATTGCTAGCTTTTATCTGGCAAATAAGGCAATGGAGAAGGCAAGAAGATAAAGAGCGTCTGTAAGGTGGTGATTCTAAAAATGTCGATCAATTCTCAGTGGTAAAGAAGGAAATACAGATAAGAAAGACATGATGACAAATGTAAATGTGATAGGATAGTTATCTGTGTGAGATTAAAGAATCATAAATTAATAAAGAATTAGAAGTTCTCATTTATAAGTGGAAGGAGTAAAGAATAGTATAGTGCTTACCAGTGCCTATGAATGGTGTAGTGGAGAGGGAGATGGAGAGAGGATCATTATTTGGTATAAGGGTGCAATTGAATAGCAGGAGGAATAATTTCTAATGTTTTATATCACAGTAGGATAACTATGGTTGACAACAGTTAAGCGAATATTTCAAAATAACTAGAGGAGACAGGTTTGAATGTTCCCAACAAACAGAAACAGATACATGTCGGAGGTGATAGATATGTCCATTCATATCATCCAATCATTACACATTATATACACATGCTGGGTCATATTGTATTCCATAAAATGTAATATTATTATGTGTCAAATATATAAGAGAAATAACAAAAAGCATAAATATGGTAGAATACTTGTCTTGATGAGGTTAAAGAATTACTGATGTTGAAGAGTTAGAGTAAGTCAGTTGTTGTGTCTCATATATCTATAATCCCAGAGACTCAGGGGGCTGAAACAGGAGGACTGGAAGGTCAAGGCCAGTCTTAGCAACTTAGGTTATAAGTAACTTAGTGAGTCAGTCTCAAAATAAAAAATGAAAAGGAATGGGAATGGGGCTCAGTAGTTAAGTGCCCCTGGGTTCAATACCTGGTTCCAAAAATAAAAAAATAAACTAAATAAATAAAAATAAAATAAGTGATTTGTGGAGGTCAGAGGTTGGGGTAGGAGGACTAATGGATATGAGAAGAGTGAACTAAGAGACCCAGTCATTGTCAAAGAGATTGAGAGATGATTTGGGCCTAGAGATTTTGTTATAGTGAGAGTCAAAATAACTGGAATCCCCTTGCTTTAAAACCTTCCATTGGCCCACTATCCCCTATTGAATGGAGTATTCTCAAAGTAGAGGAAGAAAAACCCTACAATTAATTATTCTCAGATTTAATTTTCAAGTATTAGAAAGGTAAAAAGTGTATTTTTAGCATCAATTTCATGTTGTATATTTGACTAATTTATCATAGAAGTGGTTGAGATAATTTGGGATGTCAAGGGTCTACTATTCTGTAGTTCCACAGCCATGGATGAGTATTATTAATATTTTAAAATATTTCTTTCCAATCTTTTTTCTTTGTATATATTTATATAACTTATACTATGTGTGGGTAGTTGAGTTTCTTTTAAAATCTTTACTAAATAAGCATTTTACTAATGCATTTAAATACTGAAAATATCTCCTCCAAGATTTTTTAGAGTCTTGTTGGAAAATGTGAAAATCTTTCTAAATTATAATATATCTTGTTCTTATGGATTTTATGTTATCTAGAAGTAAAAATATGTCAATATTCTCTTAAAAGCATTTGAGTGGGTTAAGGAAGAAGACAGAGTCCACTAATGGACTATTTTCAAAATAATAAAAACCAATGCCATCCGTGTTTTTAAAGTAAAATTGAATCCAAAGATTTTAGATAAATAATGAAAAACTGCAAGTAGAGGAAGCATGGTAAAGGGAAAAACAAATAAATTAGAAAGTATAATAAAATTAAATTCAAGAAATATGGTAAAATAAATGTATTCCTAGCAATTACAATTAAGAAAAAGAAAAATGAGTAGATTTATATTTTAAAAAGCTGGACTAGTATAGTTAAAGAAGGAATTGAGAAATAGTATTAGCTAAGGCTCTTTGACCTAATAAATTTACTAGTGAAAATATTTACAATTTTAAGGAATATTAAATTTTCTTGTATTAAAAACTATAGAAAAGTTAGAAAGTAAAGCAAAACATTCTAAAATGCTAATTAATCTTATTTATGACTATCTATGAAAATAATAATGTTAGTAAATATAATTTATAAATCAATACAAAGATGTTTTAATATAAAGCAATTTATTGCCATATTTAAGTTGAAATAAAGAAAAGAAAGCTGCTACAGTGTAGTTTGATAAAAGTTACTACTTATTTCTAAATTATTTAAAAATGACAATGAAAGAATACTTTTCATAGCAGGATTGGAAAAATGTACTTATTAACTAATATCAAACATGAGAGGAAAACACCTTTAAAATTGGTTACTTTCAGTATTTAATTCAATGATACTAATTAATGTGGTGCCAGTTCATGAATTGCTTGTTACTGTTCTGTCAAGAGGTAAGTATAGGATTTGGGGTTGTGTATCCCAGTGGTAGCACATCCTAGCACATGTGAAGTCCTCGGTTTGATCCTCAGCACCGCATAAAAATAATTAAATAAAATATAGATATTGTGTCCATCTACAACTGAAAATAAAAAGAGGTAAGTACAGCTGGGCACAGAGGTGCATGCATGTAATCCCAGCAGTTTGGGAGAATCCTGAGTTCAAAGCTAACCTGAGCAACTTAGCAAGGCACTAAGCAACTCAGAGAGACTCTGGCTCTAAATAAGATTAAAAAAGGGCTAGGATATGGCTCAGTGGTTAAGCTCCTCTGGGTTCAATTCCTAGTTGTGTCCCAACACCACTCCCCCAACTCCACCCGACCTGGTCAAAAAGAATAAGTATAGAAATTGAGAGGAAGTGTTTGTTGGAAACTTTTATAGCAGTTTGACAGCAATTTTATGGGTTTGTTTTTGTTTTTAAGAACTAGAAATCAAATATTTAAGCCTGAATTTTATATTTAGGGTTTATATAGTTTTAAATTACATTTTCTAGTTACTTTTACTAATTAAAAATAGTTCATTATTGCTTATTAATTTTAATAAATTATTAATGTGATGAATTGAAAGTAGGAATACTAGTCTTTTACCATAGTTTAAAGATCATAATTCTGAATCAAGCTGCTAATGCAAGAATAAGTATTTAAAAAGATACAAATGCATCACTATTCATGGATGATACCATAATACTAGAAACTAGTAAAGTGATCACATGTAGAGAGTACTGTACCTTTATGTTTGGAAAAATTTTTCAGTTTTGTTGTAATTAAATTCTAAAATTTTCTTATTTAGAGCCAAATCCATTGATTTAATGAACTATCTTAAAACACAGCAGAAACAGAACTAACTTAAAACATAGCAGAAACACCAACGATTCTTTAGGACTTTAAGAAATGATTAGTATTAGAAAGTGTAGTTAATAACGTAAGAAACACAGAAAGAACAGCTTTACTTTTTCCACTTATTTAGGAGAATGTCATAAAATACTCATGGATGGACATTTTAATCTAAATGTTAATATGTATATTAACTCACTTAATGATGTGGCATGTTTTTCTTTAAAATCACTGTTATAGAGAACAGAATCTTGGAATTATTTTCCTCAAGAAATGGACTCTTCTCAAAGCTTGGATATATCACAGACCAGAATTAACATTGGAGCGGAAGGGTCTGAAGTGATAGAGTTCCCGTCTTTGGAGGAAGGTATATTGACCCAGTCAGAAGAACATGTAAAGGAACGAAACAGAAATCTCTTATGTTCTCCATTGCTAGGTAATGCCTTTGTATTTTTTAACTAATAGTAATACCTCCTATTTGTAAAGTAGTTTTTGGGGGACTGTTAGTCCTGTACATAAGTAAATCCTTTTTGAGTTGAGGAGCTTTATAGAGTTCTACTCAAAGGGATTCGTTTGTTTTTTGTTTTCTACACTGGCCAGCTGGTCTAGTTATGGCAAATGTGCATTTACCCTTCATTTTATCATGCCCCAGTGCTCATAGAAAGCAGAAAGGTGCACTTCCTCTTTAGTGGGTATGCCTCTTCAGTTCCTGAATTGGTAGAGTTGTTCTTGGGTAATGGAGATATTATTCTTTGACTGGTTCTCTCAGCAGTGGAGACTACATGTTTCCAAAACCAACCAACAATTGTCTGTATTTATCTTGTTCAATTCTGAGAATTTTTTAAAACTTAGGTTATTATCTTCAGCTTTGAGACCAAAAACTGAGATAAAGAGGTTAAATGGCTTAACTCAGGTAGATCTTACTACTTTCCTTTGTTTAGGTTTAGAACAGTTTTATTAGTTTTAAAAAGATAAATTTTTATGCACCTTTCACATCATCAAGGGATTAACTGAAATGATTTTATAGAATTTTGTAGAGAAGTGTGATAGGATTTGATTCAGCAAGTTCTTTTCAAACATAAGCTTATATTATCTAAATCAAGATGTTAGTGCTAAAGTATTCTATGATGTAGATCATTAAAGTCATTTAAGTCCACATTTTAACATGTTGACAAAATTAGAGTACTGTTGTTGGAGAGGTGAAAATCATAGTAGATGAAAGGGGTGGGGTAAGGGGAAAGGATCGTCAAATATTTGAAAGGCTGCCATGCTAAAGAGGAAGCAATTCATTTTTTTCCCACATTTTTAAAATTGGTGCATTATGGGTTATATATGGTAATTGGATTTGTTGATATATATTCATACATGCACACAATATAACAGTATAATTTAGCCAGTATAACTCCCCAGCACTTCCCCTCTCCCTCCCTGGCAATTCATTTATTATTTTTTATTCATTTATTTATGTAACAAGTATCTTAAGTGTCTACTTGTTTGATTCTATGGATAGATCGATGAAATCCACTTTTTTTGAGAAGATAACCTAATAACAAAACAGTAGTACCCTAGGATGAGTGTTATAATGGTCTGTAGGGCAAGAATCTAAATGAAAACCCCCAGGTCAAGGCTTGATTTTGTAGTATTTGTGAGCTAAGAATGGTTTTTACATTTTTATTTTTATTTTCTTTCTTTCTTTTTTTTGTTTCAGTGCTTGCTATTGAACCTAAGGGCCTCACAGCTATATCTCTAGCCATTTTTATTTATTTTTTAAAATATTTTTTTTAGTTGTACACAGGCACAATATCTTTATTTTATTTATTTGTTTTTATGTGGTGCTGAGGATCAAACCTAGAACCTCACATGTGCTATCAACTGAGCTACAAACCCATTTTTATTTTTAAAGGATTGTAAAAACAAAATATAAGTGATAGTCCACTGTGACCAACAAAACCTAAAATATTTACTCTGTCTTTGCAAAAAATGTTTGCAGACATGTTTATAGGAGTTAAAATGAGAATACAGCACTTATAGGGGGCTTTTTTCAATTTGATATAAGAAAGGATTTTCTAAAAGAGGCTTAATAACAACAACAAAAAGTGAGTTTTGTGTCACAGCAAAGTATCAAGCAAAATTCCGTAATAAATTTTAGTATGGGTAAGAGACTATACTGTGACTTCTGTAATGTTTTAAAATGTAAAAGTAGTATAATTCCAGTTTCTCACTTACTGGAGATAAAATAGAACATTTAAAATTATTGAGTAGATCCCTGGATCTGATGGCTAGAGTATATTCCATTTTACTATTTTGTTATGCATTAATTCTGTCATTGGGTATTTAGTTTCTCACCTGTGGCGAATATCACTGATGATGACAGAATGGTTAAATAAAAGAGAAATCAAGGCTGTCAACAGTTGTCTAAATGTGAGGAAATAAGCAGTTGAAAGGTGTAAGAAAAAGGCTTGGCCATACCACTTAAGCACATATGTATGCCATGCATGTGAGATTTATCACTTGTTAACTCTGGCCTGTTCCTTTAGAAAATACATTTTCCTATTTACCTGGGTTAACTCTCCAACTCCATCTTGGAATAGTGTTAAATATTTAACAATATGCTGAAATGCTGCTTATAATTTATTTATTACTTGCTCTTTCTTAGTTATACTTAGGTAGTTATTTAAGATAATAAGGATTTCTAAAGGCTGAATGTTGTGTCTGTATGCAGATGCTAACATACAATAAGGGGAATGGGGAGGGAAGAATAGAAGGTCATTGGATTAGATAGAGGGGAATGAAGGGAAAGGGGTGATGGGAATAAGAAAGACAATAGAATGAACTGGACATAACTTTTCTATATTCATATATGGAATACATGACCAGTGTAACTCCACATCAAGTATAACCACAAGAATGCGAAATTATACTTCATTTATGTATGTCAAAATACACTCTACTGTTATCTATATGTAAAAAGAACAAATTTAAAAAAATTGAAGGGAAAAAATTTTGATGGATATGAATAAGCTATATTTATGTAGCTAGAAGCCTTGCGTGCTCCAGTGGTACTTGTAGTTCTTAAAAATGCATCTCATAGGGCCTGGGTTGTGGCTCAGTAGTAGAAAGTTTGCCTAGCATGTGTGAGGCACTGGGTTCGATCCCCGGCACCACATAAAAATAAATAAAATAAAGGTATTATATCCCATCTACAACTAAAAAAATTAAAAAAAATACATCTCATAAAATATATATTATATGAAAAGTAAAAATAAAAGATAATATGGATTTCTGTAGGTTTGGAACCTGATTAAGGAGAACTCTTAATATATTTTTAAAAAATATTTATTTTTTAGCTGTAGTTGGACACAATATCTTTATTTTATTTATTCATTTTTATGTGGTGCTGAGGATTGAACCCAGGGCCTCGCATGTGCTAAGCAAGCGCTCTACCGCTGAGCCACAGTCCCAGCCCCAGGAACTCTTAATATTTTTTAGAAAAGATTCTTAGATTCTTTAAATGCTCAGCATTTAATTGGACAATACATTTTTATACTTGCCCAAGGTTCCCCCCTGTAGCATTAACCCTAGTATATTTGGTGACTATGTTAAAAAATCTTCATCATTCTTCAAGGGGTAAAGGACATCTATTTTGAAAGTTTAAGACTGTTTTTCTAAGTCAAAGGCCAAAGGAAAAAAAATCAGTTGTTCCTGATGGTAACATCAGTATTTATCAATTTCTCATTTTTAATTAGTTAATTCAGTAAATAAATACTTCTGTTTTGAATATCTACTAAGTGTACAGATACTTAGCTTAACCGTTGAGGATATATCTGTGAACAAAGCGGAGGTAGAGCTGACAATTTTCATGCCTTTGTGGCAAGATGGCCTCCAATCTTAAGAGGGAATTAGGCTGGGTTTATCAAAAGGAGCCAGGAACAAAATATATAATCCCCAAGGGCAGGCCCCTAGTGACCTGACTATAGTTACTACCCAGTAATCTATTTAAATTATTAATCCATCGATGAGATTACAGATCTCATAATCTAACATTTCACCTCTGAGCTTTTCTGCATTGTCTGTCACAGTGAGCTTAGTGGGGGACATCTCATATCCAAATCATAACACTTGGTTTGCAGTAATTTCAAGGTAAACAGTGGTGAGAGGGTGGAGACTGCCTTTTATACATAGTATTGCAGGAATTCTGGTTTTGTTGTTGTTGTTTGTTTGGTAGCAGGGATTGAACCCAGAGGTGCTTAACCACTGAATCACATTCCTAGCCCTTTTTTTTATGTTTTATTTTGAGATGGGGTCTCACCTAAGAACTGGTGATCTTCCTGCCTCAGCTTCCTGAGCCACTGGAATTACAGGTGTGAGCCACTGCACCTAGCAATATTGCAGGCATTCTGAAATTAAGAAATTATACTTTGGCAATCAATATTGCATCATATTGAGAAAGCAATTTAGCTTAGCAAAATACCACTCATCAAGATAATTTTAAATAGAGTTTTGTTTTGGTAATAAAGTTTTTTTTTGTTTCCATTGATATTTAATTTGCAGGGGGGCAGAGGATTGAACTCTGGGGCACTTGACCACTGAGCCACATCCCCAACCCTATTTTGTATTTTATTTAGAGAGAGGGTCTCACTAAGTTGCTTAATGCCTTGCTTTTGCTGAGCCTGGTTTTGAACTCGTGATCTTCCTGCCTCAGCCTCCTGAGCCATAGGTGTGCATGACCACGCATGGCTAATTTTTTGTTTTGTATTGTACAACTGTTATAAAGAGTAAGAACTTAGTACCTAGTTTATGCGTATTGTAAAATTAACTTTATTTATTTTGTAGCACTGGGATTTGACCCAGGGCCTTGTGCATGAATGCCAGTCAAGTTTTCTACCACTGAGGTGCACTCCCAGTTCCTCGTTCATAGGTGTTTAAGGGCATTGTCATGAATATGATTGAAGTTGACAGGAAATCACAAGAATTTTTTCCTTTAAAGCAATAGTTTTCGAACTTTTTAGGTAATTGGCATCCTTGACACATTTTAAAATTATTGGTAGCTCCAACAAGCTTTTGTTTATGTGGGTTATTGATAATTTCCACGTTAGGGGACTTAAAATAGAAATTTATGTTTTAATTTAGTTTTTTAGTTATAGATGAACACAATACTTTTATTTTTTTATTTTTATGTGGTACTCAGGATCGTATCCAGAGCCTCACATGTTAGGCAAGTGCTCTACCATTGAGCCATAACTCCAATCCTCTTAAAACAGAAATTGAGAAAATATTTAATGATTCATTTAAAAATAGCAAGTAAATATTTAAAATAGTAAAGCTGAAAATTCCTCATTGTATATTAACACAAAGTGCAGTTTTGTAGAAAATTATTATTTTCCAAAGCAAAAATATTTATGAGTAGCCTTATTTTACTTAAGACAGCAAGATACTCATAACTACTTCTGCATTCAATCTGTTGCTGCATCATACATGTCATAGAAAATGCCACTGTTCCCTTTTAAGAGAATGAGAGTGAGTAAGGCAAATTATATTTTAATATTACTTAAAATATAATTTTGAAATCTAGGTATCTTTTAAAAGTGTCTTAGGACCTAGGAGTTCCTTGGCCACACTTTGATGTAATGGATATGTCTTTATATTACTTAAAATTGAAAGAGACACTCAAAATAGTTATGAAACAAATAGTGTTGTACTGGCTAAAAGTTAGTATGCTTAGGTTCAAATATCATTGGCACTTAAGCTGTTTGAATGTGAATAGATTTCTTAATACTTTTTTTTTTTTTCCCCGAGGGTGGGTAACCAGGGGTTGAACTCGGGGTGCTTGACCACTGAGCCATATCCCTAGCCCTATTTTGTATTTTATTTAGAGACAGAGCCTCACTGAGTTGCTTAGTGCTCGCTTTTGCTGAGGCTGTCTTTGAACTCACTATCCTCCTGCCTCAGCCTGCCATACCGCTGGGATTTCTTGCATGCCCCACTGTGCCCAGCCAGATTCCATAATACTTTTTAAGTTTGGAAATTATGTTTCTTCATGTATTATGTAGATATAATTGTACCTGTCCTGAGGATTAAATGAAATATCGTATGTTAAGTGTCTGGATCTTGCTAGGCCCAATAAATGGTAGCTGCTATTATCATTTTTTTATTCTAATGATTGTAGAAATGTCCAGTTAGCAGTATATTTAAGTACTTTATAAAGTATTACATGTGTAAGCTAAACAATCCATTTTTATATTGCTCAGCATTTTTATATTTGAAATTTTACAGTCATACAGGATAACTTTGCTTCTCCTGATTTGCCTTTGCTGACGTGTTTGACCCAAGACCAGGAACTTGGGTCTGATTCCTTATTTCACCAAAGTCAACTAGATTTTGCACCTCTGAGGTAGGATGATTTATTTATTTTCCTCTACCCTTTCTACTCATATCATGAGTTTTTTCTAATATTTATGACTTCAGGCCAAGGCAGGACTTTGAATTAGAGGTAAGATATTAGTACACACTCTGAAGGTGGTAGTAAGGTGGTAAATGTGTATATTAATTTGGCATGGTAATGTATGTGTAGAGATGTGCCAGGTGACTAGTTTATTTTAAAATAATTTCCAATATATTCTAGTATTTAAGGCATATTTTAATTATAAGGCACACTGTAATTTCCTTTTTATCAACTTTCTCATACATGTGCTACCATCATTTCTTCCCTTCTTCTTACTTTCATTCTTCAAAAAAGTATTCATTTCTAGATTACTTGTTCTACACTCTCATTTTGATCAATTGGTATTGAATCTGCCTACTTAATCTCTTTTTTTAATGATTTATATTTCTATTTTTTTAAAAAAAATATTTATTTTTCAGCTGTAGTTGGACACAATTCCTTTATTTTACTTATCATTTATTTTTATATGGTGTTGAGGATTAAACCCAAGGGCCTCACATGTGCTAGGTGAGCACTTACCGTTGAACAACAATTCCAACCCCAACCCTTTACCTTGTCTGTGAATATGAAGTTTTATAACATATTCCAAAGTCCTTTAGAGTAATCATAATGGGAAAAAAGTCTGGAATTCCTTAAAACAAAATTAAACTTATTCAAGAATATAATTCTTCTGCTTTTAGAACTGAAAGAAAAATCCTCATTAAATTAAAAACTATAGATATTGGGTTGGGGTTATAACTCAGTGGTAAAACACTTGCCTAGCATGTGCGAGGCCCTGGGTTTGATCCCCAGCATTGCAAAACAAACAACACTGTAGATGCGTAGAATGTAAAAAGTAAGCTCTGCCCTTGTGCTGTATATTTAGTTTTAATAACTTTATTGAAAAGTGTTCTCTACACGTTTGATTGTCAACCTATGATTAAGTTACTATGGTATTTTTTTTGGGAATGTATCTCTTGAAATGGTTTTCACAAGAATAAAAAAGACTGGTAAATGAATTAATACATGGTAGGTGATAAACTAAATATTTAAAATAGTAAAGCTAAAAAGACTATTTTGAATTTTTCATTAAAAAACTTTTTGATAATATGAAAATCAGATTCTGTTTTGTTTTAGGAGAAGTCTGAGATAATATCAGGATCATAGTTTCAATAGTTCGCCTTGTGTTTACAAAGATTTTGCTTTATTCTGTTGTTAGCCACTTTAATGGAACTCAAAATTTGTTTTTTTACATACTTTCAAATAAAATTGATATCAGTGAAATATCAGTTTTGTATTTTTATTTTAGTGCTTAAAAATTAAATGTTATTAAGGTATTACTTATTTATATATGATTATATATTTTCAGAGGAATCCCTGATAAGACTGAAGACATTGAATGGTTTTCTCGGCCATCGGAAGTTAGTGAAGCTTTGTACCAGGCTACCTCAGAAGTATCTTCAGACTTAGTTAACAGTTGCTTTAGTGTATCTCAGCACGTACTTACAGGTAGCACAGCCATTGGGTCTCAGCGCTCTTTTTTATCTCCTGAACAAGAGAATAATAAAGAGAATACTTCATCCAACACTGTTGATGAACTGAAAATCCCCAAAGATTCTGATAATTATGATGCTCTTTGTTCATATATGTCATGGAAGACACAAAAAGACATACAGCAGCCAGGAAACAATTTTGCTGATAAAGATCAAGTTTCAGTTTCAACTTTATCTGATATTAGTGATGAAAATATAGCTCCTAAAAGAAGTGACAGTTTTAATGCTTCTGGTTTACATGTGCATTGGGAACAGGAGCCTTTACAGCAGACAGAACCAAGTCTAACCAATAAGGACCATGTTTCTTTTCCACATGAAGTTGCTTATGATAATAAAATGTCATATTCTTTCTTGCGAGTTTTGTTGGAAAGAAGAGGAAAAGCAGTTCCCTTGACATCTGATAGTCATAATTTTGAGAGTGTGTTTTTAAGTTCTTCTGCTGAGAATGAGGTGAAACAAAATGTGAATTCTTTGGAGGGATATGAAAGAACTGAAGGAGGTCTGCAGAAAGAATTATCTCAATGTTTTAAACAAAAGGAGTCTACAAATAATTTGCTATCTTCAGAGGTGCATCCCAGATCTTTAGATGTAAAGTATGTTGGGAATGTTGTAGTTCCTGATAATTCTGTAAAAGTTTCAGAAGCACATATACTCTCTGGAGGACATGATATCTCTAAGATGGAGGCTTCTGGTGGTCCCCTTCAGACAGCTGCATCCAACTTGGATGAGACGTCAGTACAACTGAATTTTCAAGAGGAAAGAAACCAAAAGGAAACATCTGCTTTTGGTGAGAAAAATGTCATTGCTACTGAAAGTGTAGCCTTTGAGGCAGTTATTGCCTCTATTGAGCCTTCCGAGAAAGTGAGTACAGTAAGTGAAATCCAAAATGGCATCAGTAAGTCTTTAACAGATGACAGCCACAAGAGAGAATCAAAAAGTCCAGATCTTTCCTCATTAAATTATATTGATGAAAACTCTTTGTTTGATACACTTAAGTTTCCAAATTATCAGTCTATTTCTGGGGAGTTTGAACCAGAAGTTTCACAACCATTATTGCATAAAAATGATGATGATAATAGTTCCCTATGTTGGTATCCAAATTTAAAATCACCCCTTAATTCTCCTCAGAAAATGTTAATTAAGCTACTTTCTGTTATTCCAGAGCTTAAGTCATCTGCTTTTTTAAGTGGAAAACCTTACGACCAGGCTGTTGGTCTTGGCAAAACACAATCAGCTGTATTTCAGCATGATATATGCAATGAACCATTTCTTCCCACTGGGAAGATAAAGTCTGTTTCTGCTCTTGACCTTGCAGAGAAGGTAGGATCTTCAAACATTATTTATTCAATGAAAGTATCAACTTCAGATTCTTTGGTTTTACAAGATTTAAAGCAGCAAACCTTTGAAGAAGTTGCTGATTCCTCAGACTATAATTTGGGTAAGAATGTAAACTCTAGTAATGTCATTGAAGGTCCTCTTGCAGCTGTAGGAAGCAGCTTTTCAGCAACCTCGGTGGCGTGTGATGCAAAGTCATTAGGTGCTTTACCACTGACTGATGATGCGTCATTAATTGTAGTCAGCCAAGAGACATTGCTGAAAGCTGATATAGACCAAGGGGAAATACCTTGGCCTGTGGGAACTAACTCCATTTTTACCATACATAGAGTTATGTAAAATGACTCCTGTTTTGTAGAGGAACTGCAGGAGAAGGCTGACTCTGATGACATTACTATGGATAATGATACTGAATGCTATAGCCTAGACGAAAATGATGTTGTATGCAGTGAAAGTGTTGCTGACCTACAAAGAGAGGTGAGACACAATAAAATGATACTTGTTGGGGGGCTGGGGTTGTGGCTCAGCGGTAGAATTTTTGCTAGCACATGTGAGGCCCTGGGTTTGATCCTCAGCACCACGTAAAAATAAAATAAAGGTATTGTGTCCAACTACAACTAAAACAAAATTAAAAAAAAAATGATAGTTGTGGGAAACATGGTCTTTTCAGGTATTATTTCAGGAAATTGTATTTGTCTTTATTTTGCTTTTTACTATTTCTAGACATGTGATCAACATGATTTGACTGGTGAGTATGGTGAGCTGGAAGTTTTAGAGAATTTGCTTGATGATCTTTGTGATAGCTCTCTGCCCTGGCAACATACTTCACGACTACTATCTGAGGAGGAAAGCAATTTTGAAAAGCTTGTAAGTGTTTCTCTTTGACATTTCTTATTGTTGGGTAAAGGAATATTTTAGTGAAAAGATGATAATGAAAGTAAAGGACCTATTATTAAACATCCCGTAACACTAATGGGCGACTTGTAACCTGGTCTTCATCTGATATCCATCAATATGCTCCATTAAGTTAGAGGCTGGCATAAAAGAAATGTCTATGTTTTATAAACCATAAGACCTAGTAATTTCTGTGGTGTCTTGGAAAGAGCATCTTTTGGAGCTCATAGGCCTTTTATCTTGAGGCATCCTAATTCATGTCATGCAGCAGCAAGTCTTTGGGACAGTGTTAAGATTAGATGCATTTACAGGGACATTCAAATGATTGTGCTTCCTTCTGCTGGTTTTCAATGTATTGGCTTTGATCTTAGCCAAAAGGCTAAGAAGTTGGAGCTGGGGTTGTGGCTCAGTGGTAGAGTGGTTGCATGTGTAAGGCACTGGGTTCGCTTCTCAGCACCACATATAAATAAATGAGCAAAAAAAGGCCCATCAACATCTAAAAAAATATATTAAAAAAGGCCAAGAAACAATCAGTGTACAAGCCTTGAAATAGGTATTAGAATATTCAAGTATTTTTATTTTGAAAAAGAAATCATATCATACCAGATATGATAGTACTCTTTCTGTATGGCTCATCATGCATTCAGGGGATTTGCCTGCTCCTTGGATTTTTCCTTGCTCTCCTTATCTGTCTCTTAAGACTAGTCATTCATACTCCTTTACTTACTTTGATATCTACTAATTGTTCTTCTAAGTGATTGAGTAGCTACTTATTTGTGATATAGCTTAGAGCTGTGAAAAGGACATAAAGATTGGGGTCAAATTGCAGTCAATTTATTTTTTAAGGATAAGGATATAGAAGTGTAGCTCAATGATAGAGAACTTGTGTAGCATGCTCAAGCCCTGGGTTTGATCCCCAGTAGTGCAAAAATAAATAAATAAATACAGTTAAAATAAAAAAAAAAAACAACGGCTGGGGATGTGGCTCAAGTGGTAGCCTGCTCGCCTGGCATACGTGAGGCACTGGGTTCGATCCTCAGCACCAAATAAAAATAAAATAAAGATATTATGTCCACCTAAAACTAATAAAATAAATATTTAAACAATAAATAAATAAATAAATAAAATTTAAAAATCCAGTTCATTTACTTTCTTAAACCTTGTGCTTTGAGCAAATGACTTTGGAGGCTGACTTTCCTGATCTAATCAATCCCATATATTTCTATATTAAATAAGGTAAGGTATGGAGCACTTATGGTGCCTGTCTGTTACCAGTGGTTTCCTACTCTTCTATCATTTTCACTGTCAGATGCTGCTTGGTGTGTGTGTGTGTGTGTGTGTGTGTGTGTAACAAGTTTCTCCTTGTTCTTGATAGCAGTATGTAATAAAATACGATTTTAATATCACTTATTTTGGTTAACTCAAAAAATTACATAAGGTTCAGTCTTAGATTTGTTTTCTTTCTTCCCCTTCCTTTTTTCTTTTCCACCTTCCCTTCCCTTCTCTTCCCTTTCCTTCCCTCCCTACCTGCTTGTACACCTAGTTTCTTCTCGAGATTTAAATGCCTGTCTCTGTATAGATGGTATTATCTCTTTTTGGTTCCTAATATTAATTGCCTTGAGTCAGGCCCTTATGGTATTTTACATGAGGTTTTCTTGTGAAGATTATCATCGTCTCAATTTCAACTTTATATAAAAATAATCAGACTGATCAGATGAAAGTTGACTTCCTAAGTTCTTATAGAAATATTAGCACTTTTTCTAGTTTCTTTGTCATCTTTGTTTCTTTCTTCATTGTGGATTTAAGTGTGGGAAGCAAAACAAATCTTGAGATTTTCTTCCTGATTCCTCCAATTTTCAATTAGTAATGAAGTTTTTATATTTTCAATACTTCCCATCTTTTTTCACTCTACATTTTATTTTGGTTTACTTTCTCTAATAGTTCTATGTTTTGAAGCTTTGCTATAATGAAATTTTTATTGAAGTCAACATCATGATAAAAGAAGTTTCTTTTTATATTTTGAAGCTGAGGTGAAAAACTACTGTTAAATACACATACAGTATCTATGTATATCATATATGTTTATATTAATGAACTATATTTCAAAAGAGTTGCTTAGGAGTGGGATAATTGAAAACAGTGCTGTATGTGGAGCGGGGTTCCTTGGCAGCATCATCATTTTGGATTAGGTAATTCTTTCTTGGGGGGGGGGGGGGTTATTCTGTGTATTTTAGGATGTCTTGCAGCATCTCTGGCCTTTACTCACTAGATATCAGCAGTATTCTTTTCTCCCCAAGTCATAACAGTGAAAAATGTCTCCTGGCCTTGTGAAATATCCCTTTGCAAGGTGCAAGATCTTCCTCATTTGAGAACTACTAATCTAGAGAAAACTGTATAGGTAGTAGATGTAGAATATTCATTTTCACACCCTGACAACTTCCTGAGAATTGACAAAAATGATAAAAGAGGATAGAGATAGAACACTTTGTGCTTATGTGCATTTTTAGACGCCTTCCTGAGAGGGTATAACTAGACTAATCTTTTTAGGGACTTAAAAACGTAAAAGTTGTATATGTTTTCATGTGAGTATACTTTGAATTTGGTGAAAAGTTATACATGTTTATGTATTAAAGTCATCAATAATGATTGTATTTTCTAGCAAGGAAATATTTGGATCTGCTGAAACATTAGGGACTTCTTTTCAGCAATTAACTTTTACTTCATTATCAATTTATATTCCCACCTAGGTTTTTTTTTTTGATACTGGGGATTGAAGTCAGGGGCACTCAATCACTGAGCCACATTATCAACCCTATTTGTATTTTATTTAGAGACAGGGTTTCACTGAGTTGCTTTGTGCCTCGTTTTTGCTGAGGTTAGCTTTGAACTTGCTATCCTCCTGCCTCAGCTTCTGGAGCCTCTGGGATTACAGGCATGTGCCATTGTGCCCGGCTCCCAGCTACTTTTGATTCATGAAGTTTGAGGACTTTTGGGGTTTGATAAATTAGCACTCTTGTAGTTCTTTGATGCTCTGATTTTTCCTCTAAATATTTGTGAATGTCTTGAAATATTACTGTTCTGTCTGTACTTCTTACTCTTTTTTTCCCCGTAGCACACTTCTCCCCTTAAGAAAATTCTTGAGCTTGTCAAGAATAATACCATGGTTCAAATATTTTAATGGTGGTTATTATAAGGAGCAAACTTAGGTAACAGAAGACTTTTGGGCCTACTATCTGTAATATTCTATAAGGCAGATTTTAAACCCACAGGATGATTTGTAGATCTTCTCAGACTTTGACCAAACCAAACAATATATGAATATATATGAATTAAGTATATATGAATGTGTATGATTTCAGCAGAGCTGAGTATATTGATTATAAGTAAATGTTGACTACTATGAGTTCATTTTTTATAATAATGAGGTTTGTTTTTTAACAGGTGAAGACTGAAATTAATCTTTTCTTCTTTTCTCTTTTCCTAGGTAGTTCATTCTAATCTGAGCATTTGTGAGTCTTTTTCATCTGTTTTGCCTCCATTTGATCCTCATGAGCCAATCAGAGAGTCAGACTACCGTGCTTCAAATCTCAGAATGTTGAGGGTGTCTCTTGATACTGTGCCAAAGACTCCCCAACATTTAGCAGGTATGTAGAAAAAGGAGGTAGTAAATGTCTTCCTTATGGTTAGCTTGTGAAAAATACCTTGCTATAAATTTTGTAGCAACTTGATTAGGGATACCTAGATAGTTGATAAAGTATTATTTCTGGTTATGTTTGTGAAGGTGTCTGTGGAGGAGATTTGAATAAGTAAATGGAATAAGGAAGATCTGCTTTCACCAGTATGAGCCCTGCTGGTTGGCTGAGGCCTGGATAAAACAAAAAGGGAGAGGAAAGGCAAATTTGTTCTCTCTCTCTCTCTCGAGAGTTGGGACATGTTCCCTAGGACATCAGAACTCCAGGTTCTCTGGCCTTTGGATTGCAGGGCTAACACCAACAGCCCCTTAGGTTTTTAGGCTTCCCTAGGCTGACAGCAGTATAAAATCATTATCTCCAGCCTTAGCATACTTCTCAGAATTACTTGCCAATCCTTTTACTCAGTCAGCTCTATCTCATATTGACTTTAACATAAATTCTAAGTCTTCTAAGCCACCTTCCTCAACCCCACCGACCTACTTCTACCACTTGCCTCCTCTCTTAGCAGATAATCTTACTTTCTGACTCAGAATCGATCCCCCTCAGTTTCCTTTCTACAAGATTATATGCATCCACTCTTGTCCTCTTTAGCTCAAATAATTATTTTTCTTTCCAGTTATATAAAATGTTTATCAAATGGCTTTGCTTAACTTTTTAAAATTGATGCATTGTAATTATACATAACAGAAGGATTCAGTATACTGTATTCATGCATGCACATAACGTAATTTGATCAATCTCATTCCCCAATTATGGGGATCTTCTATACCCTGAAATTTATATATTGACATCCTAACTCCCAAGGTGATAGTATTAGGAGGTGAAGCCTTAGAGAGGAAATTGGATCATATGGGCTTTTTTTGTGTCAGTTATAAACAAGACCTCACAGAGATTTCTTTCCTCTTCTACCATATGAACACACAGTAAGACAGCATTGTGTATGAAGAATAGGCCCTCACCAAACCCTGATATGCCAGCACTCTCATCTTGGACTTTTTAGCCTCCAGAGCTGTGAAAAATAAGTTTACATTGTGAGGATAGGAGTGATGAAGCTCTTCATGTCTTGGACCAGAAAGGACTCCTTTACTTTTTTTGTGTTCAGATAGATAATAAGTACAACTAATAAATATCTAGAACTCCAAATATTTAGAGCTTTGGAAGGAAAATGATGTATTTACAATGCAAATTAAAGCCATCTATCTATTATAAAAGCTTTGTTGAAATATCACACCATACAATTTACTCATCTAAAGTGTACAAATCACAAAATTGTGCAAATATCACCACAATTTAAGAAGATTTTCATTCCCCCAGAAGAAACCCAATTAGCTATAACTTCTCATTTCATATCTCTTCAACACCCCTAGCCCTACATAACCACTAATCCACTTTTTCTATAAATTTGCGTATTTTGGACATTTTCATGGTAAATGCAGTAGTACAGTTAGCGGTCTTTTGTGACTGACTTGCTTCACTTATATAATGTTATCAAGGTTTATCCATGTTATAGCATGAATTGGTACTCTTTACTGAAAATAGTAGTCCATTGTATGGATGTATCACATTTGTTTATCCATTCCATAATTGATAGAATAGATATAAACACTTGACTGTTAGGAATAAGGCTGCTATGAAAACCATGTTCAAGCTTTTGTGTATGGAGTTTTTCTTTCTTTTTGCTAGGAGTAAAATTATTTATTGGTTCCTGGAACTGTGTTTATCATTTAGAGAAACTGCTAAATTGTTTCCTAAAGTCTGTATCATATTATATTCCCTTCAGCAATATTAGGATTTAAGTTTCTCTACATCCCAACAATGCTTGTTATTCCTGTCTGTTTGATTACAATCACTCTGGTTGTTGTTAAGAGATATCTTAACTGTGGTTTTGATTTACATTTCCTTAGTGGTTAAAGATGTTGAGCATCTTTTCTTGGGTTTATTGGTGTTTTGTGGCTATTCTTTAGAGAAATGTCAGTTTAGATCCTCTGTCCATTTTTTAATTGGGTTATTTATCTTTTTATTGAGTGTTTTTTAAAATATGTTGGGTGTACAAGTCTCTTATTAGGTGTGCTGCTTAAACTTTTTTTTTTTCCTCCTAAGTCATGGGTTTTCTTCACTTTCTTGATGGTATTAATTGAACTACAGCATTTTTAGTTTTGATGAAATGTACTTTCTCTGATTTGTTTTATATTTATTTTTTAGTTGTAATCGGATACAATACCTTTATTTTATTTATTTATTTTTATGTGATGCTGAGGATTGAACCCAGGACCTTGCACATGGTAGGTGAGCACTCTACCGCTGAGCCACAACTTGAGCCTCTCTCTGATATTTTTAAATTAAAAAAATTAAAATAAAATTTAGTCAATAATTATAATAAAAGTTACTTTCTTATCTATATTTTAGAATACTTTTTTCTACTCTATTGGTTCTTTTTAGTTATACATGACAATAGAATCCATATTGGTATAATTATAAAAGCATGGAATATATCTTATTCAAAATCAGACCTGAGTACCTCTCCTTCTCCTTCCCTTTCCCCACACCTCACTCCCTTCCCTCTGTTGATCTTTCTGCCATTTACCCATAGTTTTTTTTTTTTTTTTTTTTTAAACTGGGGATTGAACTTAGGCGCACTGGACAACTGAACCACATCCAGGCCTATTTTGTATTTTTATTAAGAGACAGAGTCTCACTGAGTTGCTTAGTGCTTATGATTGCTGAGGCTTGCTTTGAACTCAGCATCCTCCTGTCTCAGTGTCCCGAGCTGCTGGGATTATAGGCATGCGACACTGCGCTTGGCCATAGTTATTTTTTTAAAGTTAATTTTTTGTGGGTGTACACAATGGTGAGATTCACTGTGGTGTGTTCATATATATACATAGGAAAGGTGTGTCAGATTCATTCCTTTTCCTATCCCCTTCATTCCCCTTTGTCTAATCTACTGAATATTGCTTCTTGACCCCATCCTTCTTTGTTTTTTTGGGATTGGCTTACTTCACTTAGCAGGATATTTTCTAATCCATTGATTTACCTGCAAATGCCATGATTTTATTCTCTTATAATGCTGACTAATATTCCATTGTGTATATATACCACAGTTTCTTTGTCCATTCATCTCTTGAAGGGCATTTAGGTTGGTTCCACAATTTAGCTATTGTGAATTTTGTGCTGTGAACATTTATGTGGCTGCATTACTATAGTATGCTGTTTTAAAGTCCTTTGGGTATAAACCGAGGAGTGGTATAGCTGGGTCTAATGGTGGTTCCTTTCCAAGTTTTCTAAGGAATCTCCATACTGCTTCCCAGAGTCCTACTAGCAATATAAGAGTGTGCCTGTTTCCCCACATCCTTGTCAACACTTATTGTTGCTTGTATTTGTAATAACTGCCATTCTGATTGGAGGGAGATGTAATCTCAGTGTAGTTTTAATTTGCAATTCTGTAATTGCTAGAGATGTTGAACATTTTTTCATGTGTTTGTTGACCATTTGTATTTCTTCTTTTGAGAAATGTCTGTTTAGTTCCTTTGCCCATTTATTGATTGGATGATTTGGGTTTTTTGGTGTTAAGCTTTTTGAGTTCTTTAGGTATACTGAAAAGCAGTGATTTATCTGAGGTGCAGGTGGCAAAGATATTCTCCCATTCTGTAGGCTTTTTAGTTTGATTCCATCCAACTTATTGATTTTTTGATTGCACTTTCAGAATCTTATTAAGGAAGTTAGTTCCTCATCCAGTATGCGCAGGTATTGGGCCTACATTTTCTTCTATTACATGCAGAGTTTCTGGTATAATTCCTATGTGTTTGATCCATCTAGGAATTTTGTTTTGTGCAGGGAGAAGGGTAGGTGTTGAATTTCATTTTGCTGCCTGTAGTTTCCTTTATTCACAGCACCATTTGTTGGAAAATAACTAATTTTTTCTCTAATGTATGTTTTTGACTCCTTTGTTCAGTAAGAGATAACTTTATTTTTGTGGGCTTGTCTTTGTGTCTTCTATTCTGTTCCATTGGTCTTCTTGTCTGTTTTGGTGCCAGAACCATGCTGTTTTTGATACTGTAGCTCTGTAGTATATTTTAAGGGCTGGGATTGTGATGCATCTGCTTCACTTTCCTGGCTAAGGATTGTTTTAGCTATTCTGGCCTCTGTCCAGATTTATTTCATGATTGCCTTTTTTTATTTCTAGGAAGAAGATAATTGGAATTTTGATGGGAATTGCATTGAAACTGTATAGCAGTTTTGGTAGTAAGGCCATTTTGACAATATTAATTCTGCCTGTCTAAGCACGTGGGAGGTCTTTCCATTTTCTGAGGTCATCTTCAACTTCTTTATTTAGTGTTTTGTAATTTTCATAGAATTTACCTCTTTTATTAGATTGATCCCTTTTTTGAGGCCATTGTGAATGTGATTATGTTCCTAATTTTTCTTTCAGCTGATTCATCATTGGTGTATAGATACACAATTGATTTATGGATGTTAATTTCACATCCTACTTTCCTGAATACATTTGAATTCTGGAAGTTTTCTGGTGGAGTTTTTTGTGTCTTTTAAACATAGAGTCATGTCCTTGGCAAACAGAGATAGTTTGAGCTGTTCTTTTCCTTCCTATTCGTATCCCTTTAATTTCCTTTTTTTCAGCCTAATTGCTCTGGCTAGAGTTTTAAGGACTATGTTGAATAGAAATAGTGAAATTGGCCATCCCTGTCTCATTCTTGCTTTTAGAGTTCCCTCTAAAAACTTTCAGTTTTTCTCTGTTTAGAATTATGTTGGGGGCTGGGGATGTGGCTCAAGCGGTAGTGCGCTCGCCTGGCATGCGTGCAGCCCGGGTTCGATCCTCAGCACCACATACAAACAAAGATGTTGTGTCCGCCCAGAACTAAAAAATAAATATTAAAAAAATTCTCTCTCTCTCTCTCTCCCTCCCTCTCTCTCTCTCTTTAAAAAAAAAAAAAAAGAATTATGTTGGCCTTAGGTTTGTCTTATATAGCTCTTACAATGTTGAAATGTGTTCCCTCTATTCCTATTTTTTGAGTGTTGTAAACATGAATGGATGTTGTATTGTGTCAAATCCTTCTTCTGCATCTATTGAGATAATCATGTGATTCTTGTCTTTAAGTCTCCTAATGTGGTGAATTAACATTTATTGATTTTTGTATTTTGAACCATCCTTGCATCCCTGGGATGAACCCCACTTGATCATGGTGCACCATCTTTTAAAAATATTTTTGTATGTGATTTGCCAGTGTTTTATTAAGAGAATTTTTGCATCTATGTTAATCAAGGATATTGATCTGAAGTTTTCTTTCCTTGATGTATCTTTGTCTGGTTTGGTATCAAGGTGATTCTGGCTTCATAGAATGAATTTGGAAGGATTTCCTTCTTTTCTATCTTGTGAAAATGTTGAGGAGGATTGGTTGTTTATTCTCCTTTAAAGATTTGGTAGATCTCTGCTGAGAATTCATCTGGCTCTTCTTTGTTGGTAGTCTTTTGATGGCTTCTTCATATTCCTTACTTAAAATTGATCTGTTTAAATTTTCAGTGTCCTCCTAATTCAGTTTGGGTAGGTCATATGTCTTTAGGAATTTATCACTGTCTCTAAGATTTTCTAGCTTAATGCAGTATAAATTTTTGAAGTCTGATAATCCTCTGTATCTCAGCAGTGTCTGGGGTTATATGTCCTTTTTCATAACAGATTTTAATAATTGAGTTCCCCCCTGTTTCTTTTGATTATTTTGGCTAAGGGTTTACCAACTTTGTTTATACTTTCAAACAACAAACTTTTAGTTTAGTTGATTTTTTTTTAATTTTTAAAAAAATCTCAATTTCATTGATTTCAGCTTTAATGGTAATTATTTCTTCTTCTGAATTTGGTGTTGATTTATTATTCTTTTTCTAGGGTCTTGGGATGTAATATTAGATTATTTATTTAGTGTCTTTTTTTTAATGTATGAACTCAGTGCCATGAACTTGCCTCTGAGTATTGCCTGCATTATGTCCCAGAGATTTTGATATGTTATATCACTGTTCCCACTTACCTTTATGTATTTTTAAAAATTTCATCATTGGTTTCTTCTGCTTTCTATTTATCATTCAGTAGTGTGTTATTTATTCTCTAGGTGATAAGTGTTTTTATATTTGCTAAATTTGCTTTGTGGCCTAACATATGGTCTTTTTTAGAAAATGTTTCATGTGCTGCTGAGAAGAAAGTGTATTCAGTCATTGATGCTTTAAATATTCTATATATGCTTTTAAATCTGAATTACTAATTGTATTTTTTATTTCTGTAGATTGTTTTTATAGTTTTTGTTTGGATGATCGATCCAGTGATGAGAGAGGTGTGTTAAAGTCACCCAGTATTATTGCATTGTGGCCTCTTTGATTCTTGATATTGAGAAGGCTTTTATGTATAGAGATGCTCCATTGTTTGGGGCATAAATATTTATGATTATTATTTCTTGTTCTGTGATTCCCTTAAGCAGTATGAAGTGAACTTCTTTGCCTCTCCTGATTAACTTTGGCTTGAAGTTCACTTTATCTGATATATGGAGAACAGAAACCCCTGCTTGTTTATGAGATTCTTGTGAGTGATATTTTTTCCCCCATCTTTTTACTTTTAATCTGTGCATGTCTTTGCCTGTGAGGTGAGCCTCTTGGAGAGAGCATATTGTTGAGTCCTGTTTTTTTAATGTAACCTGCCAGCCTGTGCTTTTTGATGGATGAGTTTACTCCATTTAAATTATTATTATTGCGAGATGATTTTTATTCCCTGAAGTTTTGATTTATTTCTAATTTAACTTGAATTTGATACTCCTTTTGATAGACTGTCCTCCCTCTGCTGGTTTTCATTTTTAATTTTCATTTCTAATTCATGAAATAGTTTAGTGAGTATGTCTTGTAGTGCAGGTTTTCTAGTTGTGAATTCTTTTAGCTTTTGTTTATGGTGGAAGGTTTTTATTTCGTTTTCAGTTCTGAAGCTTAATTTTGCTAGGTGCAGTATTCTTGATTGGCATCTGTTTTCTTCAGAGCTTGGTATGTATTATTCTAAGATTTCCTAGATTTTAGAAATCAGTTAATATCTGGATTGGCTTACCCTTTTTTTTAAATTGATTTTTTTTAAAAATAAGTGACAGTGGAATGCATTACAATTCTTATTACATATATACAGCACAGTTTTTCATATCTCTGGTTGTATATAAAGTATGTTAACACCAATTTGTGTCTTCATACATGTACTTTGGATAATTATGTCTATCACTTTCCACCATCCTTGCTAATCCCCTGCCCCGTCCCTTTCCCTCCCACCCCTCGTCCCTATGTAGAATTCATCTATTCCTCCCATGCTCCCCCTCCCTACCTCACTATGAGTCAGCCTCCTTATATCAGAAAAAACATTAGACATTTTTTTTTTTAGGAATTGGCTAACTTCACGTAGCATTTTCTTCTCCAACACCATCCATTTACTCTTATTGCTGAGTAAAATTCCATTGTGTATATATGCCACATTTTTTAAAATCCATTTATCCACTGAAGGGCATCTAGGTTGGCTCCACAGTTTAGCTATTGTGAATTGTGCGGCTATAAACATTGATGTGGCTGTGCCCTGTAGTATGCTGTTTTAAAGTCTTTTGTGTATAGACCGAGGAGAGGGATAGCTGGGTCATATGGTGGTTCCATTCCCAGATTTCCAAGAAATCTCCAAACTGCTTTCCATATTGCCTGCACTAATTTGCAGTTCCAGCACCAATGTATGAAAGTACCTTTTCCCCCACATCCTTGCCAACACTTACTGTTGTTTGTCTTTTTAATAGCTGCCATTCTGACTGGAGTGAGATGATATCTTAAGAGTAGTTTTGATTTGCATTTCTCTAATTTCTCAAAAATTGCTAGAGATGATGAACATTTTTCATAATTTGTTGATTGATTGTATATCCTCTTCTGACAAGTGTCTATTCAGGTCCTTGGCCCATTTGTTGATTGGGTTATTTATTTTTTTTGGTGCTTAGCTTTTTGAGTTCTTTATATACCCTAGAGATCCTGAAATAAATTGTAGAGTGTTGGTATTAAAAATTTGTTCCCAGGATGTAGGCTCTCTGTTCACCTCACAGATTGTTTCTTTTGCTGAGAAAAAACTTTTTAGTTTGATTCCATCCCATTTATTGATTCTTGGTTTTAATGTTTGCGCTATAGGAGACTTATTAAGGAAGTTGGGGCCTAATCTCACATGATGAAGATTAGGGTCTACTGTTTTCTTCTATTAGACACAGAGTCTCTGGTTTAATTGATCCATTTTGAGTTGAGTTTTGTGCATAGTGAGAGATATGGGTTTAGTTTCATTTTGTTGCATATGGATTTTCAGTTTTCCCAGCACCATTTGTTAAAGATGCTATCTTTTCTCCAATGCATGTTTTTGGCACCTTTGTTTAATACAAGATAATTATAATTTTGTGGGTTAGTCTCTATTTCCTCTATTCTGTATCATTCGTCTACCAGTCTGTTTTGGTGCCAATACCATGCTGTTTTTGTTACTATTGCTCTGTAGTATAGTTTAAAGTCTGGTTTAGTGATGCTACTTGCTTCACTCTTCATGCTAAGGATTGCTTTAGCTATTTTGGGTCTCTTATTTTTCCATATGAATTTCATGATTGCTTTTTCTATTTCTATGAGGACTGCCATTGGGATTTTGATCAGAATTGCATTAAATTGTACAGTGTTTTTGGTAGTATGGTCATTTTGATAATATTAACTCTGCTATCCAAGAACAAGGTAGATCTTTCCATCTTCTAAGGTCTTCTTTGATTTCTTTCTTTAGGGTTCTGTAGTATTCGTTGTATAGATCTTTCACCTCTTTTGTTAAGTTGATTCCCAGGTATCTTATTTATTTATTTTTTTTGAGGTCATTGTAAATGGGGTTTTCCTCATTTCCTTCTCAGAGGCTTTGTCACTGATATACAGAAATGCCTTTGATTGATGGGTGTTGATTTATATCCTGCTACTTTGCTGAATTCATTTACTAGTTCTACAAGTTTTCTGGTGGAGCTTTTTGGGTCTTCTAGGTACAGAATCATATCATCAGCAAATAGTGCTAATTTAAGTTCTCCTTTTCCTATATATATCCCTTTGATTTCTTTCGTCTATCTAATTGCTCTGGCCAGTGTTTCAAGAACTATGTTGAATAGAAGTGGGGAAAGAGGGCATCCCTGTGTTGTTCCAGTTTTTAAAGGGAATGCCTTAAATTTTTCTTCATTTAGAATGATGTTGGCCTGAGGCTTAGTATAGATAGCCTTTACAATGTTGAGATATGTTTCTGTTATATCCCTAGTTTGTGTGTTTTGAACATAAAGGGGTGCTATTTTTTTTTTTTGTCAAATGCTTTTCTGCATCTATTGAGATGATCATATGATTCTTATCTTTGAGTCTATTGATGTGATGAATTACATTTATTGATTTCCATATGTTGAATCAACCTTGCATCCATGGGATGAACCCCACTTGATCATGGTGCACAATCTTTTTGATATGTTTTTGTATTCCATTTGCCAGAATTTTATTGAGAATTTTTGCATCTATGTTCATTAGAGATATTGGTCTGAAGTTTTCTTTCTTTGATGTGTCATTGCCTGGTTTTGGGATCAGGGTGATATTGGCTCATAGAATGAGTTTGGAAGTGCTGCTTCTTTTTCTGTTTTCTGAAGTTAATTGTAGAGTGTTGGTATTAGTTTTTAAACTAACTCGGGCTGTGTATCCATCTGGTCCTGGGCTTTTCTTGCTGATCTTGGTTGCTAAGCTTCTGATGGTGTCTTCTATTTCATCACTTGATATTGGTCTATTTAAATTGTGTATGTCTTCCTGATTCAATCTGGGCAAATTGTATGACTTAAGAAATTTGTTGATGCCTTCAATGTCTTCTTGGAGTATAAATTTTCAAAATAACTTCTAATTATCGTTTGTATTTCTGTAGTTTCTATTGTGATATTACCTTTTTCATCATGTATGCTGGTAATTTGAGTTTTCTCTCTTCTTCTCTTTGTTAGTGTAGCTAAGGGTCTGTCAATTTTATTTATTTTTTCAAAGAACCAACTTTTTGTTTTGTCAATTTTTTCAGTTGTTTCTTTTGTTTATATTTCAGCTCTAATTTTAATTATTTCTTGCCTTCTATTGCTTTGGCTGCTGGTTTGTTGTTCTTTTTCTAGGGCTTTGAGATGTAGTATGAGGTCATTTATTTGTTGACTTTTTTTTTCTTTTAATGAATTTTCTTCTTAGTATTGCTTTCATAGTGTTGCAGAGATTTTGATATGTTGTGTCTGTGTTCTCATTTACCACTAGAATTTTTTAATATCCTCCTTGATGTCTTCTGTAGCCCATTGTTCATTCAGTAGCATATTGTTTAGTCTCCAGGTGATGGAAAAATTTTTATTTTTTATTTTGTCATTGATTTCCAATTTCATTCCATTATGATCTGATAAAATGTATGGTATATCTCTACTTTTTTGTATTTGCCAAGAGTTTCTTTGTGGCATATTATACTGTCTATTTTAGAGAAAGATCCATGTGCTGCTGAGAAGAAAGTGTATCCACTTGATGCAGGTTAAAATATTCTATAAACGTCAGTTAAGGTATTCATTGTATTATTGCGTTCTATAGTTTCTTTATTCAACTTTTGTTTGGAATATCTATCCAATGGTGAGAAAGGTGTGTTAAAGTCATCCCAGATTATTGTGTTGTCGTTAATTTGACTCTTCAATTTGAGAAGAATTTGTTTGATGAACATAGCTTCACCTTTGTTTGGGGCGTATATATTTATGATTGTTATGTCTTGTTGGTGTATGGTTCCCTTGAGCAGTATTTGATTAACTTTGGTTTGAAGTCTACTTTATTTGATACGAGAATGAAAACCCCTGCTTGCTTCCACAGTCCATTTGAGTGGCATGATTTTTTCCAACCTTTCACTTTCAGTCAATGTATGTCTTTTCCTATCAGCTGAGTTTCCTGTAGGCAGCATATTGTTGGGTCTCTTTTTTTTTTATCCATTCTGCTAGCCTATTTCTTTTGATTGGTGAGTTTAAGATATTAACATTCAGGGTTGTTTTTGAGACATGGTTTGTTTTTCTAGCCATATTTATTTATTTAACGTGAGTTGATTTTCTTCTTTGATTAGTTTTTCCTTTAGGGTACTATCTCCCTTTGTTGATTTTCATTGTTGTTTTTTGTTTTCTCTTCATGGAATATTTTGCCAAGGATTTTTTGTAGTGTTGGTTTTCTAGCTATAAATTCTTTCTTAACTTTTGTTTATTGTGGAAGGTTTTTATTTCATCTTCAAATCTAAAGCTTAATTTTGCTGGATACAAGATTCTTGGTTGGCACCCATTATCTTTCAGAGCTTGATATATATTGTTCCAGGCAGGATCTTCTAGCTTTCAGGGTCTGTGTTGAAAAATCTGCCGTTATCCTAATTGGTTTTCCCCTATATGTAATCTGATCCCTTTCTCTCATGGCTTTTAAAAATCTCTCCTTATTCTCTATTTTGGTCATTTTTATTATAATGTGCCTTGGTGTGGATCTGTTGTGATTTTGAACATTTGGTGTCCTGTAGGCTTCTTGAGTTTGGATTTCCAATTCATTCTTCATGTTTGGAAAGTTTTCTGATATTATTTCATTGAATAGATTGTTCATTCCTTTGGTTTGGACCTCTATGCCTTTCTCTATCCAAATAACTCTTAAATTTGGTCTTTTAATGCTAGCCCATATTTCTTTAATGTTCTGCTTGTGGTTTCTTAACATTATCACTGTGTGGTCTAAGCTGTTTTCAAGATTATATATTTTAACTTTATTGTCTGATGTCCTATCTTCCACGTGGTCTACTCTGTCGTTGATACTTTCATTTGAGCTTTAAATTTGGTTTATTGTTTGTTTCATTTCAAGGATCTCTCTCTCTCTCTCTCTCTTTTTTTTTTTTTTAAAGAACCTCTCCCTGTTGAGGTTATCTTTTGCTTCTTGAATTTCTTTATGTAGCTCACTGTTGAAGTGATCTTTCACTGCTTGTGTTTACTCTTATATCTTCCTTGAGTTCACAGACCATTTAACCATGTATATCTTGAACTCTTTGTCTGTAATTTTTTCTCCTGTGACTGCCAATGATTCTAATGATGTGTTGCCTTGATTTGTTTGTGGTACTTACTTCCCTTGTCTTTTCATGTTTCTCTTGTGTCCTTTTTTTCCATCTCTGTTGGTCTGGGGTGTTATTGTTTTCACCCTATAGGTTTGTAGTGCTCTTTAGGGTTCCAAGATCCCTCCTGGTCAAATGGAGATCCAATCTGAGAGCTTCCCCCACCAAATATGGCGGGAAAGGTCATCCAAGATGCACTTGGTCTGCTTCCAGGGCTGTGTTATCTGGTGAGGTGGGGAGAACTGGGCGTTTTGCTGTCGATAGGTAGTAGCTGAGTGACCTGCGTTGTGAACCGAGTGCATTCTGGAGTTCTGCAGAGGTGCTGATAGGTGAACCTACTATGCAGCTTGAGAGCCGTGCGTGAGCTACAACTGTGGGCTTTGGGTTTTGGGAGCCAGGGTTCCGGTGTCCTGCTCGAACACTGAGGCTCTGAGTCCTGCATGGAGGTCACAGCGCTGGTGATTTCTGCAGAAATCAGCTCTGTGTGGTCCTCTTATACTCTCTGAGATGCAGTATTCCGACTACATGAGATCTGGGTTTCAGAACGAAACAAGATGCTGCCTCCCTTTGGCCCGCCATCTTGGAATAGCTTCAGAATCTCTATCTTCTTGTCAAAGTGATCTTTCACTTCTGTATTTTCTCTCTGATTTCACTCCTTACATCATCATTTGCTTGTAGAACAGTTGCACTATGAACTTTCTAAATTCCTTCTCTGATATTCCTCCATTGTGGTGTCATGGAGTCTGTTGTTGAGGCCTTTTGGGTTGTTTGGGATGGTTTGTTCTCTTGCTTTTTCATATTGTTTGTGTGCATACCCATCTCTAACGGTGTGGTTCTGAAGTAGCAGAGTTTCTACCCTATCAGCTTGTAGTGTCTGTGCAGGTTTACAGTACCTCACAGATTAGGAGGAGAAAAATAATTGCAACAATCAATGCAAACAAATTATAGCATTGAACTAAATACTTAGTTCCTACTATGATATCTACAATATTAATTGGCACAATAAACAGAAATGGTTGGATCAGCAATTACCATCAGTAAAAGCAGTAAGTAATCATGTACTATATTAGCATTAAACATTAGGAGTCACCTATGGCATCCACGTAGTAATCATCGCAGCAGCATTAATAGTGGGGTTAGGTGATATATAAGCCAATTAGTGCTACAAGATGTTAACAGTAGAGTTAATGGACTGTAGCTCTGGCTCAGTGGCAGAGCCCTTGCCTACCACGTGTGAGGCACTGGGTTTGATCCTTAGCACTGATAGACCCAGTTTGATTCCCTCTTAAAATTGGGAGCCATCTCGCCATAAAAACCCGAAAAGCTAATTTTGGCTTTACTATAAATTACTGAAAATTCTGAACTTGCTTGGAATACTTGCGTGCCTTGAACTCACCCATGCCTAGCTCTCTCTGACCAGATAGCAGCCCTCTCTAAAACTTTAGTGACGCCTCATAAATCTTGGCCTTCCCTGGCCAGATAATGATCCTCTCTGAGGCTCTAATGACGTTCATAAATTCTGATGTCGGGGCCAGCAAAAATATAAACTAACATTTGTGTTATGCTTCTTAGAGTTTTATTATCTGTAACCCCCCTTTGTGTAACTTTCTGGGCTATAAAGCTGGGCTGCACGAAAGCTGCAGGGCTATCTTATTCCCGTGGTTTTTGTTGGGAGAGGCAGCCCGGCCGGACAAAATAATCAGCTTGCCTTAATTTGATTTTAATTGGAGTCAGTGGTCTTTTCTTGCGTCCTGGTCTAACATTTTGGAGGCCCCAGCAAGATGAACCTGCCAGACCAAACCACAAGACCAGACTGCTAGAAATTCTAAAGCCGGACCTTCGCTCCAGGGCTCTGGGCTGGAGATCCACTCTAGGGAGGTGCACCTGGAGACCTTCCAAGGCCTCAGAGTGAGCCTTCAGTCCCTGGAGTACTGCAGTGAACTGCTGCCCTAAAACAATTAGCAAACCTCTGGTGGAGGAGGCCTTCATAAGTAAATGGCGCCTTTATAACATCTGGTATTTGGTTAAGGGAGATCTCTTCTGAAGACAGAGAGGTGGCCTGGCGAGGCTTACATATACTCCTGTCCAGGACAGTAACGAGATATCGTTCTGTCCTCTGTACTGGTTCTGTAGGGAATTCCTCTGAAAGGATAGAGAGGTGCTGATGGGCACATAAACGCTTCTACCTTGGAGCTTTAGCAAGACGTTCCATTGCTCCTCAGTTTTTCAGTTTCAGTGCCGGGTTTCTGTTTCCTTGTGTTTTGTTCTGTGTTCTGTATGTTTTTTCTGCCTTTTGTTGTGTGACTTCTGTGGTAAAAACTTGAGGAAATTGGACATGAAAATGGGTTGTAAAGCAAGTAAGCCTGACACCCCTTTGAACTATGTTTTAAGGAACTGCGATAAACTCTACCCTCCTTTGTTAAGCAGGATTAGGGAAGCAACTTTCTTCTCCTAGTTGGCTGCCTGGAGCAACCCACTGCAGAGGGAAATGGCTGCTGGGGATCTAAGAATGGAATATTTCCCAGATTAACAAGTGAAACTCCTTTAAAACCCCTTGTCCTTCCAGATCAAGAGAGTCACAACCTTTGGGGTGGAGTCCCCCGTGTTTCTTCTTTGTTAGCTAAACAATAAACCTTCCTTTTTGTTTTTCTCAAAACCCTGTTCTCATTATTAAATTGGCATTAATTGGCTTCGAGGACAGAAACGGAACTTTTAGTTACAAATTTTGACACCCCAGGGAGTACTCTAGAGGAGCCTCTGCTCCGCTTTCTTAGGGAGCTTAGCACTCCAAACAACTGAATGCGGAGGATTAAAATGAACTTTAGAGAACTGACTACTGGAAAGTTAGGAGATATGGAGTGTGCCTGGTGCCTGGGGTCAGACCAAACAAGAGGAACTAATCCTGTAAGTAAAAGGAGGGACTGAGGGACTCCCAGCAGCTACCAAAGCCCCTTTTGCTTCTGGGAACTCCCACCTTCCTTCTCTGCACTGTAAAGATTACTGTACCTCTGTCTACTTAAAAAAAAGGGGGACACAAGGCAGCAAAGTCACCACACTGAGACCCTTGATTTTACACTTCTGGTTGCCCCTCTGGGAGAACATCTGGTCCACTCGTAGGGACATGTATGGTGCCACTGGTGTAGGAGTCATAATTAAATGGGAGTTGGAAATTTGGGGAGATTTTTCTCTTATCTAGTCTGTTTTAAAGGTTCCTGTCTATCAGCCATAGTCTGGAGCTCCTTTCTGCCTGTCTGTCATTGTGTCTTTTTTATTGTGTCTCTTTTATCTATTTCTGGCCCTTTAAGACATGGGCAATAATATATTGATATTATAGATTGTTTCTTGGGAATGATCTTGGCTGAATGTGTGTCTAAAAGATGATTTTTATTGTAACAATCTGGTCTGAATGGGTTTTTGAAGCATTGCACAATCTTGCAGTTAAAAGTTGGGTTTAGGTAATTGTTTAATTTATGATTTCAGATAATTCATGCCAGAGAACTTAAATATTTAGGATGGAAAACTAAAGAACTCTACTTCCAAGTTGGCAAATAACTCCCTCATTCAGTTTTTTCAGCAGTTTTTGAATTGGGTAGCCTGGGAAGATTTCACTAGGTGTACCAGTGCATTAATTTGGGCAAGGATAGTAAATCATGGTATGGTATCTGTTCCCCTCAGTGTGTATGGCTTGGGGAAGGAAAGTGTTGGATTGGGGATTGGTCTGGCTTATTGGAATGACATTGAATAACAATAGTCTTGGGAATTTTTAAAGCTTAATTTTGGATATAGATGGTAGTGTGTGGTTATCTTTTGGAACTTAATACTACTATAGGAACTTCAAAGCAAAGGAAGTGGCTTAATGATCCTGAAGGGATTTCTTCTGATGATAGCTTTTATATTATCAAGTAAGATCCTATTTTCAGTTTTGTATGAGCAAGTTTTTCTAGAGTAGGAAAAATTTTTCCTTTGGCAAAACAAGATGGAAAGGTATGAAATTTTATGAATTGTATCTTAAACTTTTATCATAATTTTCAACATCCAAACCTGAAAATTATAACTTAAGGTTAAAAATGCCTTAGGCGTGAGGTGTCTGCTCAGAATAGCAGTTTTCCCTGCTCCTTCCAGACCTCATCCAGGACTTATGTTGAAATGCAAATGGAAGAAGCCTGCAAGCTCAGTAGGAGACTACTCTGAGGCCTAAGGGGGAAAAAAAAAAAAAAAAAAGAGTAAAGATGTCTTTTACCTGAACTCAAACTAGACTAAACCAAAAAGTAAATTGTATGGTATTTACTAATTACTGGCCGGTCATTTTTTCTAGGACTCTTGCTTTTTCTTAGTTTCTGTATTTTTTGAGCTCATGATTTTGATCCTATAGACCTAGCTTAATGTTTTTCTGATGAGTTCTATTTTTGATCAATTGTGGAGTTTTTAAACATTGCAATGGAGATTTCACCTGTGAAAAGCTACAAGGCTTTACTATTGTGTTAGGTGTGCACACTTGTGTTATGTGTTGTATGTCTGTATGTGCGTATGTCCATATATCATGCACATGATATGAAAATTGGCAGATACATGAGGAGCGCTCATAAAAATTAAAAAAATGGATCCAAATATCTTTGATTCAAGTGATTTAAACGGTTCAATTTAAATTGGGTAAACAGATGAAAATAAAGATATCTTAAAATTAAGCTTACAAGTTTTTCTATATGTTAAAAAAACTAATAAAATGTTGATGTCTATGAAATGTCTGATATGCTTTGGTTCTAGGACTTTTCTTCAACAAGGAAGAAATGGCTAACACTGTTCAATACACTTGTCTGATGTTTTGATAAAATAAGTAAAGTAAATTTGACAAGGGATTACTCATTTATGAATACTTTTGTTAGATATCTGATTGATTTACAAGGTTAAAATGTTAAATGTTAAATATACCATTAAGTTACTCTTAACTCCTTAAATTACATTGGGTAACATTATTGATGTTTTCATAAGTTGGTTAAAAAAAAAGATATAAAGTTTCTTTGTCATCCCTGATACTTAGACATGGAGTTTTCATAAATTGGTAAACAGATGTGATTCTAGATAAAAAAGTTTCCAGAAGTTTTCTATATACAAAAGCCTAAAGGTTTCAGCTGTTTCAATTAAGAGTACTATAAGTAAAATCAAGTATTTCTTTTTATTCAAATGAAATAAGCTGCCTAAATTCAGAAATTTACAAGGATTGTTTCAAAATGTGAACAGAAAAGGAGGTTAACAGATGGAAAGGAGAAATTAGAAGGTTCTAGATATGGAAATAATTTTTAATAGAAGAGGAAAAAGTGTTCCTGGATAAGAAAGTCTTTATGTGATGAAGTACATAAGAAAGTTTAAGTAAGTGACAAAGAAGGACTGTGTAAGTTTGTCTTTACAGTCATATGTTAAAAGGACAAAGATTTATTAAAATATTAGTTTACCCGTAACATTGTGTTTATTAAGTTTTGTTTCTTGTGTCTAGAGCAAGTAATCTTAAAGGAATTAAACAGCTGGTTAAACAAGAACTGTTGTTTTAGAAAATTGTGCTAATGTATTTCTTTAAAAGCTAAACTTGGTTAATATAAAAACATCAATGTGTTTTTATATTAATGTGTTCATATCTTCCTGGTACAAGTCAAATCAGAGAGACCGGTTTTGGGTGAGTTAAAAAAAAAAAAAAAGTTGGAGACTTTTATCTGAGGGATTAAAATTCCCTCAGTGCTCTTCCCCTACCCTATCAAAGACTTGAAAGGGACACATAAGAAAAGGGGGGAATGATAGACCCAGTCTGATACCCTCTTAAAATTGGGAGCCATCTCACCACAAAGACATGAAAGGTAATTTTGGCTTTACTATAAATTACTGAAAATTCTGAACTTGCTTGGAATGCCTGCCTGTGCCTTGAACTCACCCATGCCTGGATCTCTCTGACCAGATAATAGCCCTCTCTAAAACTTTAGTGACACCTCATAAATCTTTGTTTTCCCTGGCCAGATAACGACCTTCTCTGAGGCTCTAATGACCTTCATAAATTCTGATGTCAGGGCCAAACTAGCATTGGTGTTATGCTCCTCAGAGTTTTATTATCTGTAACCCCCCTTTGTGTAACTTTCTGGGCTATAAAGCTAGGCTGCAAGAAAGTTGCAGGGCTGTCTTAGTCCCATGGCTTTTGTTGGGAGAGGCAGTCCGACCCGTCAAAATAATCAGCTTGCTTTAATTTGATTTTAATTGGAGTTAATTGTTTTTTCTTGTGTCCTGTCTAACAGCACCACCAGAAAAAATAAGCAAATAAAATAAAGGCATGCTGTCCATTAAAACTACCCAAACAAACAAACAACAAAAAAATAGAGTTAATTAAGAGGAAAGAAAATGAGCCAGGTGGGTAGAAAAGAGTTTACAATTTCAAAAGTGAACACAGAGAATGCAGAAGAGATTTAGGATATGATGGTTATGAGGGAGAAGAAGAAAAAATAGAAGTAAAAAATTAAAGGGAGAATGCATGAGAGAGCAATAGAATTTGGCTATTAGTAAAAATAAAGAAGTGAGAGAAGAAGAGAAACTGACAAATGAAAAACATTATAAAACTAAACCAAAGTGTACTAATAAAAACTCCTTATCCTCAAAAGACAAGACAAGGAAAAATAACTACATTAAAAAATGTTACAGATGAGAAAAAGGAAACAGATATGTATATGTATAAATATTCATGAACTATTCACACAAATGCACATAAATAAATAAAGGAAAATGAGATTCTTGATGAAAAATTCTAGATTTATTTCTACTGAGGTGATCAAAATAGTCAGTGAGAATATATGTTCACTGTCTGTGCCCAACTGTTTGTCTTTTCTGTTTTTTCTGGATGTATGTGCTGAGCACAAGAAAAGGGCTGTGCATTGTTAAACCCTTCCTCTTTTTGTGTTTCTTCCCATGCTGCCAGCTGGAGTTGAAAAATTCTTAGTTTCACTTCTCAGCAGTATGAGATATGGTGGGATGGGAAGTACTGTCAGTTGGAGTTTTGTCTATACTGACCAGTATGATGTGCTCCCAGGGTGGGGCTGCTGCAGAGTTCTCTGAGAGGATTTTCCATAGGTGGAATTCCTAAAGGTGGGAGTTAGGTTTAGTAAGGTCTTAGGGTCTTTGCTGGGTGATGACTGCTCTGGATAGATTAGATCAGTCAACCTCTAGGGCTGGGCAGTTTCCTTAGGAGTCTCCCTAGGGTTCCACTTATGGAGTGGGGGAGCCACTCCTTTGTTTGCTCTGCTGTCCATGGACCCTTCTTTTCCAGGCTGTTGGTCTTAGTGCCAAGCTTAATTAGATTTCTGACCCCCTTCATCTGCTTCTGTGAGCCTGTAAACGCACCTCTCTGACTTGTATTCCCCTGGAGATAAGACTCTGTGCTTACTTTACTCTTGCTTTGTTAAGCACAGTCTACGTCATACGATAAGTGCCTGTCAGGACCTGTATGTACCCATTTCAGATCTTCCAATTGCTGCAGTGGTCGTCCCGGATTGCTTCTGCATCAGCTTTCCACATACAGTTGGGAACATGGGCTGCCCTTTGCGCATGATTATATACTGGAGTACAGCCTCTGGACCAACCTAGGGCAGGTTGCCTTTATGATCTCAGGATGTTGCCAATAAATCTGTCCATTGTATTTCTCAGCATTTTCCCTCCTTCTGTGCTGCATTTGCATGGCTACTGGTACCAGATTGGCTTCTATGTTATCTTTTATCTTTATTTAGTGTACCCAAATTTCTAAGTCTCTTAGGCATTCTGACCGTTCAATATTGAGTTTTGGTGAAATCCCTCTTTCACCCACTTCACATCCAAGCAGTATCCCCATTGCTTGAATCCAGGGTCACAGAGTGACAAGAAATATATCCTTCCTCTAGCCCGCCATCTTCTTTCCTTAAACATTTTTATGTATACAGTTTCGTAGTATTAATTACATTGACATTGCTTGATTATCACTACCATACATCGACAAAACTCTTCATTTTATGAAACTGAAACTGTACGTGTTAAACAGTAATTCCCCATTCTTTCCTCTTCCCAGTCCCTGATAACCACCATTCTCCTTTCTGTCTCTTGTGAATTTGACTACTGTAATTACCACGTATAAGTGGAACCAAGTCTCTTTGTGACTGACTTAATTCACCTCGAATATTGTATATTGTTGCAGCATATACCATAGTGCGTTGAATCTGTAATTTATTTAAAAAATTTTTTTGTAGTTGTAAATGGACAGCATGCCTTTATTTGTTTATTTTTATGTGACGCTGAGAATTGAACCTAGTGCCTCACAGGAATGGCAAGTGCTCTGCCACTGAGCTACAGCCCCGGCCCCCTTTTGAGAATTTTACTATCTTAATATCAAATGTTCATAAGCATAGTGTTTCTATCCTTTTACTGTGGTCTTTTTCATTTCAACAATATTTTGTAGTTTTCAGCTTATAAGTCTTGTACTTTTTGTTAATTTTAAGTTTAAATCTTCTTAATGATATTACACGTAAGAATGTTAATGTCACTTTTGGAGAATTCATTGCTGGTATGTAGAAGTAAAATTGAATTTTTTATATTAATTTTGTAAACTACAGTCTTGCTGAACAGCTCATTCTCATATTTTTTGCTTGGAATTCTTAATTTTTAATATAATGCTACATTATCTTTGAATAGTCTTTGACTATAGATAGAAATTACCAGATGGGGCCATGGGTATGAGATTCAAGGTAAAGCCCTTAGCAATTTGGAATAAGCCCTGGAGTCTTAAGTCACAGAACGTGCACACCTATGCCATGAAACTTTGCTAATTTTTCTAAAATATGCAGCCCCATCACAGAGTGATAATAATAGATATCATTTATTACTTGCTTACTTTGCTAGGCATTTACTTATTGTATAAAATTTACGTTAATATAATTATATATTAATTTTATAGCTATACTTTTGGTGATGTCTACTGCTATTATTCTATTTGATCGTTGAACAAAATGAGACTTAGAGAAGTTAAATGACTTGCCCAAGGCCCCATACATAGTAAAGTGGTGGGGTGCCAGTCATGAACCCAAGCAGTCTACCTCCAGAGCTGCTTTTCTACTTCAATATCACATTTTGTTTGTTTCTTTCTGGGCTCTTTTTTCAGTTGCATTGGTCTACTTGTCTATCCTATCTTAAATATTACAGATTTCATCTTTTAAAAAAGCATTTTAAAAGTCAATTTTTAATTTCAACATAAAATTTATATGTATTTATGGGGTTCAAGGTGATGTTTTGATACATGTAGACATTGCAATAATTAAATCAAGCTAATTAACATTTCTCACCTCACATTAAGATGAGAACATTTAAAATCAGAGCTTTATTATCCCCCCCCCCCACCTCCTCCTTTTCTGAGCTAGGGACCAAATTTGTGGTCTTACATGTGTTAGGCAATCCAGAGAGCTATTATTCTATTTTTTGTTTATTTGAAGTTATTTTAAAAACAAGAAGAGGGCTACAAGCAGTAGGGAGAAAATGAATCACTTTACCCTCAGCAAGGTGGTTTCAGGAAGGCTGGTGGATATAGAGATTTATATGTATATATTTATATATTGTTTTATAGGTTTTGGTTCTACCCTTTATGTTTTTATCCAACCCTTTATGTTTTTAATCAAAATTTTTTTTGACAGATTTAATTCTCACTACCTTCTAAGGCTGCCTCAATATTAGGTATCCCAATTTTGAAAGGGAAATTATGCAAGACACATAGAATGAATGAGAGTGAGAGCTTGGTAGCCTGTGCTGCCATCTCGGGCCACTCATTGCATTCATACTATCTTTTATCTTCTATAAACTCAACTCATATTCTCCTTGAATATTGATGATATGTTCTCCTTTCTCCATGTCAGATCTCAACTCTATCTGGTTGATTACCAAGACTTTCTATTTATTCAATCTTCATTTTCTTTCCTGTACAATTTGGTACCAGGCAAGGCATTTTGTTGTTGTTTGCATTTACCTCCCTACCTGTAGAGTTGTGTTTATTCTTTTGATATTTTACTTCTGGTTTTCCCTTTCCTGGGATGACGTTTCCTTTCTTCTCAGTCTTTTTACATTCTAGTTGTAATTTCAGGCTTAGCTTAAGAGTATTTGATTATTTCATTTCCATATTGTTCTCCTCCCTCCTTTTAAAAAAATTTAAATGCCCCTCTTACTTTTCATAAATATAGCACACCACTATTTATAAAAATTTTCTTCTTCATGGGCTGGGGTTGTAGCTCAGTGGTAGAACTCTTGCCTAGCATGTGTGAGGCACTGGGTTCGATTCTCAGCATCACATATAAATACATAAAATAAAGGTCCATTGACAACTAAGAAATATTAAAAAAATTTTTTTTCTCCCTCAGAGAGAACATCATGTTTCATTTCAATTAATGCCGAACACAAATCATGGTACATACTAAAGGCAGGGAAGTTTTAATGATTGTTTTCTAAAAGCATCAGTTAACCTGGTACAGTACTGATTGTCCTTAGCTTGTTTACAGAAGCAGATAGAAACATGGTGGGAAATAATGCTTTGTGCAAAAAGTGATCTTAACTTTGAGATATTATCTATACTTAAGGCTTCAGTTACTTTCTATAGTACCAAATGTAGGACTCCCATCTAGATGTGTCTTGTACTCCAGATATTTCTATCTGATTGTCTATGGACTATCTTCATTTGGTTGTCTCAGAGGCACCTTAACGTCAGAACTTCAAACACTGGACAAATCATCATCTCTTCAAACCTAATCTTCCTTCAGTATTTCTTCTAATTGTGTGAAGGTCTGCTAAGCCAAGTCAGAAATTTGTATTTTCTCACCTTCATCTTTCTTCAGTTACCCAATACTGTTGATTCTAATTATTATACTCTCAATTTCTCTTTTCGGGATTACTGCGTTAGTAATAGAAAACAGGTCATCTTTTCTGCCATTCTATTTTTTTTATAAAAGCCAGAATAGTCTTTTTTTACAAGGCAGACTTGATAGTGTTACTTTTAGTTTGAAACCCTTGTTTTACCTCAGGACGAATTGTAAATTCCTTGGGATAATTTAAAAACTCCTTGATATGTTGTAAAAGGTCCCTGCTCATATCTTTAGCTTTACCCTTACTTGCCTTTTTAATCATATTGAACTACTGTCATTTCCTTATGCTAAACCCTCTTGTCTCCTCAACCTTGCAGATACTGTTTGCTCTGTTTGGAACATTTCCTTTCCCCACCCTTTATGCCCCATCTTTGCCCAACTTATGTGTTTTTTTTTTTTTTTATCCTTTTATTCTCAGTTTTTTTTTCTTTTTTTAGGCCGGGGGGATCCTTCCTGTTTTTTACTTTTAGCAGCTTACTCCAATTATTCAAGTTTTCTTTACTAACCTTTTCCTTCCTCCAAAGGGATTTCTACTTAAGGTATTGCTATCTTATATAAACTGTTATATATCTTTCAAGAATATGGGTTCTGTATCTTAACTCCTTGGCTGTTTCTTAACTCATTTGTTCCCTTCATGATATCACTGATAATTTGTAATGATCAAAGAAATGTAAAGTCAAAAAGTTAGGAAGTTGTTTGGAATAAAAAGATTTTGTGTTATTAATCTGTTTTGTTTTTTTTCTCTACTTGGGCCTATTTTATTTCCTCACAAAATATTCATAACCCATATTACTTCTCAGGTTGCAGTGCAGTTTTTACATATTTTCTTTTGCTTTCAGTTTTTCTGTATAGTTGATACTTCTAATTCTACGATTCATGCCTCAACTCATCTTCTTCTGTATTTAGCTACTTTGAAGCTCACCAGAGGCCTTTTAGGAAGGGCAGTCAGTTGTAGTGAAAAGAGTTCAGAACTCAGAGTTAGAATTGAAGGGTTAAGGTACTAGTTTTTGTCATTTGTTTTAGAACTCTAGAAAAATTATATATCTTCACTATTCAACATGTGGTCTAAGGACCAATATATTGCATTATCACAAGAGAACATGTAAAAATGGAGAATTTCAGATCTCATTAGATCTGCCGAATCAGAGCCTGCAAGTTAACAAGATAACTCACATTGAGAAGCACTGTGGTATAATTATCTTGGAAACTCAGTTTTGCTGTATGTAAAAGATAGGTAATGTGTGCTGTGTATAGCAACCATATTATATCTAATATACCCTATTTTACCAATTATGTTTAATTGTGTGCCTCCTCCTCTTAGGATGGAAACTCTGTGAAGTAGGAATTGTCTGTTTTTTTATTATTGTATTTACCTTTATCTAGAATGATGTCTGGCACATCATAAGGATTCATATTTTTTGAATGAATAAATGAATTAATATACAACTTGTTAAATCCTTTTATTGTGTTGTAGTCATTCATTTACACTGCTATTTAGATCTACTTTGATTTAGAATTACTCTAGTAGTGAAAATACAGAACATTTGTATTATTGCAGAAAGTTCTGATGGGTTGTTCTGTTTAAACACTCTCATTCCCTTTTTATCTGCCTTGAATCTGTATTGATGCATTATAGTTCTTATCAAAGTGGTCAACAGTTCCCCATGCCTATAGAATTAAGTTCAAACTTCTTAGTGTACCTTTCGTCTTATACAGTTTCATATACTTAATAAAAAACATGCCAGTCACCATGGCACATGCCTGTAATCCCAGCAGCTCCAGAGGCTGAATCAGGAGGATTGGAAGTTCAAAGCCAGCCTCAGAAACTTAGTGAGGGCCTAAGCAACTGAGCCAGACCCCATCTCTAAATAAAATATAAAAAAGGGTTGGGGATGTGGCTCAGTGGTTAAGTGCCACTGGATTCTATCCCCAAAACGAAAAGAAAACAATGTCTATATAGATCTCTCTTTCCATATAAAATATATGTAATATATAAGGAGTTGGTCAAACTCACTGCATGCATAGCATCTGTATTGCATTGCCCCTGTAGCACTTGAGGCTGAGAGGAGCCCTTGAAAATAAGCTAATAATAAAAGAAATTTCCCTGACAAAGAACCTTATGTTTTCTGTCAGCATTCATGACACAACAACAGACTACTAGATTGCAAGCAGATTGAAATCAAATCCCAGACCCAATGGTATTTTGCTATCCCATTGAAAATTCTTTAAATAAATTTTTTAAGATCTATAAAATATTTCATTAAGTTGATATTACTGTTATTATTGTTGATCATTTTCACTTTGGTTTGCTTTGTAATTAGTGTCTTCATGGACATTTGTTTCCTTTGATGATTATTTCCACAGGATTCTTTTTATTTCTTTTTTTGGTACCAGGGATTGAACTTGGGCACTGGACCACAAATCCACATCCCCAGCCTATTTTGTATTTCTGTTTAGGGACAGGGTCTCACTGAGTTGCTTAGCGCCCAGCAATAGATTTCATTTCTAAAAGTTTAGAGGCCCAAGGAGGTGAGGCTTGTTTGATTTCTTTTTTTATTGACAAAATTTATAATATTAACAAATCTCTTCCTTTAGGAGACTCTTCTGAAGGAAGCATACCTGAAATAACTCAATCCAAGTTGAAATTGGGTATCACTACCACTACTGAAGATTCAGACATTGAATCTCATTTATCTTTATACCCTGAGGACTTACCTCAATTGGCTATAAGTTCTTTACAAGGGAATACTATTGGTCTACACACTGATGCTCCTAACCAAATGGCATTGACCCATAGTCATCTAACTGAAGAGAGTCTAAAAGTCTCAGATAATTCTGAACCAGCTGACCAGAAGTATGGGATGCCAGTAGAACCTCCTTCTTCCTACCCTTACAGGGAGAAGCCCAGTATTTTATACCAACAGGGCTTGCCAGATAGTTATCTAACTGAGGAGGCACTGAACGTTTCAGGTATTCCTGGATCAGATGACCAGAACACTGGCATACCAACTGTACCATCCATTTCTCACTCACCTAGAGAAAAGACTGGTATTTTCTATCATCAGGCGATGCCAGGTGGTCAGGTACCTGCAGAGGCCCTGAAAGTTCCAGCTGCTCCTGGACCAGCTGACCAGAAAACTGGCTTACTACCTGCAACTTCTCCTTCCTGCTTACCAAGAGATAAGGCTGGTATTTTCTACCAACAGGCCTTGACGGGTGGTCAGGTACCTTCAGAGGCTCTGAAAATTTTAGCTGCTCCTGGACCAGCTGGCCAGATGACTGGTATACCACCTGTTACCTCTGTTCCCTACTCACAAAGAGAACAGCCTGGTGTTCTCTACCAGCAGGTCTTGTCAGGAGGTCAGATACCTGCAGAGGGTTTGAAAGATTCAGTTGCTCTGGGACCAGCTGTCCAGAAGACTGGCATAACACCTGCAACCTCTATTCCCTACTCACAAAGAGATGAGCCTGGTATTTACTACCGACAGGCCCTACCAGGTGGTCAGATAACTGCAGAGGCCCTGAAAATTTCTTCTGCCCCTGGACCAGCTGGCCAGAAGACAGGCATATCACCTGTAACCTCTCCTTCCTATTCACCAAGAGATCAGCCTGATGTTTTCTACCAACAGACTCTGTCAGGTGGTCAGATACCTGCAGAGGCCTTGAAAGTTTCAGCTGCTTCTGGACCAGCTGGCCAGAAGACTGCCATAACACCTGCACCCTCTCTTCCCTATTCACAAAGAGACCAGCCTGGTGTTTTCTACCTACAGGCCTTGCTGGGTGATCAGATACCTGCAGAGACCCTGAAACTTTTAGCTGCTTCTGGACCAGCTGGACAGAAGACTGGCATACCACCTGCAACCTCTGTTCCCTACTCACAAAGAGACCAGCCTGGTATTTTAAACAGACAGGCCTTGCCGGGTGATCAGATACCTGCAGAGGCTCTGAAACTTTCATCTGCTCCTAGACCAGCTGGACAGAAGACTAGCATACCACCTGAAACTTCTCCTTCCTATTCACCAAGAGATAGGACTGATGTTTTCTACCAACAGACTGTGTCAGGTGGTCAGATACCTTCCGAGGCCCTGAAACTTTCAGCTGCTTCTGGACCAGCTGGCCAGAAGACTAGCATACCACCTGCAACCTCTGTTCCCTACTCAAAAAGAGACCAGCCTGGTTTTTTCTACCAACAGGCCTTACCAGGTGGTCAGATAGCTTCAGAGGCCCTGAAAATTTCATCTGCTCCTGGGCCAGCTGGCCAGAAGACTGGCATACCGCCTGCAACCTCTCCTTCCTATTCACCAAGAGACAAGCCTGATGTTTTCTACCAACCAGCTGTGCCAGGTGGTCAAATACCTGCAGAGGCCCTGAAAGTTTCAGCTGCTCCTGGACCAGCTGGCCAGAAGACTGGCATAACATCTGCACCCTCTTTTTCCTACTCACAAGAAGACCAGCCTGATGTTTTCTACAAACAAGCCTTGCCGAGTGATCAGATAACTGCAGAGGCCCTGAAACTATCAGCTGCTTCTGGACCAGCTGGACAGAAGACTGGCATAGCACCTGCAACCTCTCTTCCCTATTCACAAAGAGACCAGCCTGATGTTTTATACCGACAGACCTTGCCGAGTGAACAGATACCTGCAGAGGCCCTGAAACTTTCAGCTGCTTCTGGACTAGCTGGCCAGAAGACTAGCATACCACCTGCGCCCTCTCTTCCCTACTCACAAAGAGACCAGCCTGGTGTTTTCTATCAACAAGCCTTGCCGGGTGGTCAGATAACTGCAGAGGCCCTGAAAGTTTCAGCTGCTTCTGGACCAGCTGGCCAGAAGACTGGCATAACATCTGCACCCTCTATTCCGTACTCACAAAGAGACCAGCCAGGTGTTTTATATAGACAGGCCTTGCCAGGTGAGCAGATACCTTCAGAGGCCCTGAAACTTTCAGCTGCTTCTGGAACAGCTGGCCAGAAGACTAACATACCACCTGCAAGCTCTTTTCCCTACTCACAAAGAGACCAGCCTAGTGTTTTCTACCAACAAGGCTTGCCGGGTGGTCAGATACCTGCAGAGACACTGAAACTTTCAGCTGCTTCTGGACCAGCAGGCCAGAAGACTGGCATACCACCTGCACCCTCTGTTCCCTACTCACAAATAGACCAGCCTGGTGTTTTATACCGACAGGGCTTGCCAGGTGATCAGATACCTGCAGAGGCCCTGAAACTTTCAGCTGCTCCTGGACCAGCTGACCAGAAGACTGGTATAACATCTGCGCCCTCTGTGCCCTACTCACAAAGAGACCAGCCTGGTGTTTTATACCGACATGCTTTGCCAGGTGATCAGATTCCTGCAGAGGCCCTGAAACTTTCATCTGCTTCTGGACCAGCTGACCAGAAGACTTGTATAACATCTGTGCCCTCTTTTCCCTACTCTCAAAGAGACCAGCCTGGTGTTTTATACCGACAGGCCTTGCCGGGTGATCAGATACCTTCAGAGTCCCTGAAACTTTCAGCTGCTCCTGGACCAGCTGACCAGAAGACTGGCATAACATCTGTGCCTTCTGTTCCCTACTCACAAAGAGACCAGCCTGGTGTTGTATACCGACAGGCCTTGCCGAGTGGTCAGATAACTGCAGAGGCCCTGAAAGTTTCAGCTGCTCCTGCACCAGCTGGACAGAAAACTGGCATACCACCTACAACCTCTCTTCCCTATTCACAAATAGACCAACCTGGTGTTTTCTACCAACAAGCCTTGCTGGATGATCAGATACCTGCAGAGGACCTGAAAGTTTCAACTGCTTCTGGACCAGCTGACCAGAAAAAGACTAGCATAACACCTGGACCCTCTGTTCCCTACTCACAAAGAGACCAGCCTGGTGTTTTCTACCGACAGGCCTTGCCAGGTGATCAGATACCTGTAGAGGCCTTGAAACTTTCATCTGCTTCTGGACCAGCTGACGAGAAGACTGGCATAATATCAGTGCCCTCTATTCCCTACTCACAAAGAGACCAGCCTGGTGTTTTCTACCAACAAGGCTTGCTGGGTGATCAGATACCTGCAGAGGCCCTGAAACTTTCAGCTGCTCCTGGACCAGCTGACCAGAAGAAGACTGGCATACCACCTGCAGCCTCTGTTTCCTACTCACAAAGGGAACGGTCTGAGGTTTTATACCGACAGGCCTTACCAGGTGATCAGATACCTGCAGAGGCCCTGAAACTTTCAGCTGCTTCTGGAACAGCTGACCAGAAGACTGGCATAACAGCTGCAACCTCTCTTCCCTTCTCACAAAGAGACCAGCCTGGTGTTTTATACCAACAGGCCTTGCCGGGTGATCAGATACCTGCAGAGGACCTGAAAGTTTCAGCTGCTCCTGGACCAGCTGGACAGAAAACTGGCATACCACCTGCAACCTCTTTTCCCTTCTCACAAAGAGACCAGCCTGGTGTTTTATACCGACAGGCCTTGCCGGGTGATCAGATACCTGCAGAGGACCTGAAAGTTTCAACTGCCTCTGGACCAACTGACCAGAAAAAGACTGGCATAACATCTGCACCCTCTGTTCCCTACTCAAAAAGAGACCAGCCTGGTGTTTTCTACCAACAGGCCTTGCTGGGTGATCATATACCTGCAGAGGACCTGAAAGTTTCAGCTGACCATAAAAAGACTGGCATAACACCTGGACCCTCTGTTCCCTACTCACAAAGAGACCAGCCTGGTGTTTTATACCGACAGGGCTTGCCGGGTGATCAGATACCTGCAGAGGCCCTGAAACATTCATCTGCTCCTGGACCAGCTGGACAGAAGACTGGCATACTACCTGCAACCTCTCCTTCCTATTCACCAAGAGACAAGCCTGATGTTTTCTACCAACAGACTGTGTCAGGTGGTCAGAAACCTGCAGAGGCCCTGACAGTTTCAGCTGCTTCTGGACCAGCTGACCAGAAGGCTGGCATACCACCTGCAACCTCTGTTCCCTACTCTCAAAGAGACCAGCCTGGTGTTTTCTACAAACAGGTCTTGCCAGGAGGTCAGATACTTGTAGAGGCCTTGAAAGTTTCAGCTACTTCTGGACCAGCTGACCAGAAGACTGGCATAACTGCAACCTCTGTTCCCTACTCACAAAGAGACCAGCCTGGTGTTTTCTACCGACAGGCCTTGCCAGGTGGTCAGATAGTTGCAGATGCTCTGAAAGTTTCAGCTGCTCCTGGACCAGCTGGCCAGAAGACTGGCATACCACCTGTTACCTCTGTTCCTTACTCACAAAGAGACCAGCCTGGTGTTTTCTACCAACAGGCCTTGACAGGTAGTCAGATACCTGCAGAGGATTTGAAAGATTCAGTTGCTCTGGGACCAGCTGGCCAGAAGACTGGCATACCACCTGCAACCTCTCCTTCTTATTCACCAAGAGAAAAGCCTAATATTTTTTACCAGCAGGCCTTGCCAGGTGGTCAAATACCGGCAGAGGTTCAGAAATTTTCAGCTATTCCTGGAACAGATGACCTGAAGACTGGGTTACCAAGTGTATTGTCACCCTCTGACTTACAAAGAGAGAAGCCTGGTGTTTTTTACCAACATGCCTTGCCAGGTGATCAGATAACTGCAGATGCCCTGAGAGTCTCAGCTACCCCTGGACCAGGTGATCAGAAGACTAGCATACCACTTGCACCCTCTGGTACCTACTCACAAAGAGACCAGCCTGGTGTTTTCTCCCAGCAAGCCTTGCCAAGTGGTCACATAGTTGCAGAGGCTCTGAAAGTTTCAGCTGCTCTTGGACCAGCTGGCCAGAAGATTGGCATACCACCTGCAACCTCTCCTTCCTATTCACCAAGAGATAAGCCTGATGTTTTCCACCAAAAGGCCTTGCCAGGTGATCAGAATCCTACAGAGGCTCTGGAAGTTTCAGTTGCTCCTGGACTAGCTGACCAGAAGACTGACATATCACCTGCAACCTCTCCTTCCTATTCACCAAGAGATAAACCTGATGTTTTCTACCAGCAGACTTTGCCAGGAGGTCAGATACCTACAGAGGCCCTGAAAGTTTCAACTGCTCCTGGATCAGCTGGCCAGAAGACTGGCATACCACCTGTTACCTCTGTTCCTTACTCACAAAGAGATGAGCCTGATGTTTACTACCGACAGACCTTACCAGGGGGTCACATACCTGCAGAGGCGCTGAAAATTTCATCTGTCCCTGGACCAGCTGGCCACAAGACTGGCATACCACCTGCAGCCTCTCTTTCCTATTCACCAAGAGACAAGCCTGATGTTTTCTGCCAACAGTCTGTGCCAGGTGGTCACATACCTGCAGAGGTCTTGAAAGTTTCAGGTACTTCTGTATCAGCTGACCAGAAGACTGGCATAACACCTGTAACCTCTGTTCCCTACTCACAAAGAGACAAGCCTAGTATTTTCTACCACCAGGCCTTGCCGGGTGGTCAGATACCTGCAGAGGCTCCGAAAGTTTCAGCTGCTCCTGGACCAGCTGGCCAGAAGACTGGAATACCACCTGTTACCTCTGATCCATACTCACAAAGAGACCAGCCTGGTGTTTTCTACCAACATGCCTTGCCAGGTGGGCAGATACCTGCAAAGATTCAGAAATTTTCAGCTATTCCTGGAACAGATGAGCAGAAGACTGGGTTACCAGCTATAACGTTACCGTCTGACTTACAAAGAGACAAGGCTGGTATTTTCTACCAGCAGGCCTTGCTAGGTGGTCAGATACCTGCAGAGGATTTGAAAGTTTCAGCTACTTCTGGACCAGCTGGCCAGAAGACTGGCAAACCACCTGTAACCTCTCCTTCCTACTCACCAAGAGATGAGCCTGATGTTTTCTACCAAAAGGCCTTACCCGGTGGTCAGATAGCTGCAGAGACTCCAAAAGCTTCAGCTGCTCCTGGACCAGCTGGCCAGAAGACTGGAATACCACCTGCACCCTCTCTTCCCTACTCACAAAGAGACCAGCCTGGTGTTTTCTACCAACATTCCTTGCCAGGTGGGCAGACACCTGCAGAGATTCAGAAATTTTCAGCTATTCCTGGAAAAGATGAGCAGAAGACTGGGTTACGAACTGTAACGTTACCCTCTGACTTACAAAGAGAGAAGCCTGGTATTTTCTACCAGCAGGCCTTGCCAGGTGGTCAGATACCTGCAGAGGCTGTGAAAGTTTCAGCTACTTCTGGACCAGCTGGCCAGAAGACTGGCAAACCACCTGTAACCTCTCCTTCCTACTCACCAAGAGATGAGCCTGATGTTTTCTACCAAAAGGCCTTACCCGGTGGTCAGATAGCTGCAGAGACTCCAAAACTTTCAGCTGCTCCTGGACCAGCTGGCCAGAAGACTGGCATACCACCTGTTACCTCTGTTCCCTACTCACAAAGAGACCAGCCTGGTGTTTTCTACCAACATGCCTTGCCAGGTGGGCAGATATCTGCAGAGATTCAGAAATTTTCAGCTATTCCTGGAAAAGATGAGCAGAAGACTGGGTTACCAGCTGTAACGTTACCCTCTGATTTACAAAGAGAGAAGCCTGATATTTTCTACCAGCAGGCCTTGCCAGGTGGTCAGATACCTGCAGAGGCTTTGAAAGTTTCAGCTGCTCCTAGACAAGCTGGCCAGAAGACTGGCATACCACCTGCAGCCTCTCCTTCCTACTCACCAGGAGATGAGCCTGATGTTTCCTACCAAAAGGCCTTGCCAGGTGTTCAGATACCTGCAGAGGCCCTGAAACTTTCAGCTGCTCCTGGACCAACTGAGCAGAAGATTGGCATAATACCTGCAATCTCTGTTCCCTACTCACAAAAAGACCAGCCTGGTGTTTTCTCCAAGCAGGCCTTGCCAGGTGGTCAGATAGCTGCTGAGGCTCTGAAAGTTTCAGCTGCTCCTGGACCAGCTGGCCAGAAGACTGGAATATCACCTGCAACCTCTGCTACCTACTCAGAAAGAGACCAGCCTGGTGTTTTCTCCCAGCAGGCCTTGCCAGGTGGTCATATAGCTGCAGAGGCTCTGAAAGTTTCAGCTGCTTGTGGACCAACTGGCCAGAAGACTGGCATACCACCTGCAACCTCTCCTTCCTATTCACCAAGAGATAAGCCTGATGTTTTTCACCAAAAGGCCTTGCTAGGTAGTCAGATACCTGCAGAGGCTTTGAAAGTTTCATCTGCTCCTGGACCAGCAGGCCAGAAGACTGGCATACCACCTGCAACCTCTGTTCCTTATTCACAAAGTGACCTGCCTGGTGTTTTCCACCAACAAGGTTTGCCAGGTGGTCAGATACCTATAGAGACTCAGAAAGTTTCAGCTGTTCCTGGAGCAGCTGGCCCGAAGACTGGCATAACACCTACAACCTCTCCTTCCTACTCACCAAGGGACCAGCCTGATGTTTTCTACCAACAGTCCTTGCCAAGAGGTCAGATACCTATAAAGAGTCTTAAAGCTTCAGCTGTTCTGGGACCTGCTGGCCAGAAGACTGGCATACCACCTGTATCCTCTGTTCCCTACTCACCAAAAGATAAGCCTAATGTTGTCTACCAACAATCCTTGCCAGGTGGTCAAGAGGCTCTGAGAGTTTCATCTGTTCCTGGACCAGATAACCAGAAGACCAGGATACCAACTCTAACCTCTACTTCCTATTCACCAAGAAATAAGCCTGGTGTTTTCTACCAACAGGTTTTGCCAGGTAGTCATATACCTGCAGAAACTCTGAATGTTTCTCTTGCTCCTGGAGCAGATGACCGGAAGATTAGTATACCTACTATAACTTCTCCTTCGTACTCGTATAGAGGGGATCCTGCTATTATTCTCTACCAACAAGAGTTGCCAGAGAGTCATTTAGCTGAAGAGTTTCTTTCATCTGCTCTTGGACCAGCTGACAAGAAGACTGGGATAACCACAGTGTCCTCTGCTTCCTTCCCACATGTAGATAAATCTTATGCTTTCTATCGTCAGGCCTTGCCAGAAAGTCATGTAACTGATCAAGCTCTGAAAGTGTCAACTTTTCCTAGGTCTGCTGACCAAAAGGTTGAAACTGCAGCAGTCCGCTCTACTTCCTACTCACACAGAGTGAAGCCTGGTACTTTTTACTGGCAAGAGTTACCAGATGGTCATGTAACTGAAGAGACTGTGAAAGTTTCAGCTATTCCAGGACTAGCTGACCAGAAGACTCTGACAACAAAAGTATACTCTAGTTCTTACCCTCAGAGAGAGAAGCCTGGTGTTATTTACCAGCAGGCCTTGTCAGATAGTTATCCAACTAAAGAGCCTCTGAAAATTTCAGCTATTCCTGGATCAGCTGACCAGATGACTGGGATACCAATACTAACCTCTACATCCTACTCACAGAGAGAGACATCCAATATTTTCTATCGGCAGATGTTATCAAATAATCATCTAAATGAAGAGGCTCAGAAAGTTTCATTTGTTCCTGGACTAGATGATCATAAGACTGGGATACCAATAGGATCATCTACTTTCTACTTGCATAGAGAAAAACCTATTATTTTCTACCAACAGACCCTGCCAGATAGTCATCTACCTGAAGAGGCTCTCAAAGTTTCAGCTACTCCTGGAACAGACCAGAAGACTGGCATACCAACCGTAATCCCTCCTTCCTACTCACAAAGAGATAAGCTTGGCATTTTCTACCAACAGTCCTTGCCAAGTAGTCATATACCTGAAGAATCTCTGACTGCTCCTGGACCAGCTGACCAGAATATGGTGACACCAACATTATCTTCAAGTTCCTATTCACTTGAAGAGAAGCCTGTTATTTTCTATCAAAGGGCCTTGACAGATAGTTATCTACCTAAAGAGGCTTTGAAAGTTTTATCCTCTCCTGAACCAACTGACTTGCAGGCTGGGAATCTGACTGTATCCTCCACTTCCCCCTACTCATTTGGAGAGGAGCTCATTGTTCTCTACCACCAAGTCCTGCCGGATAGTCAGCGAAGTGAAGAAAGTCTGAAACTTTCAGTTATTTCTGAACCAGTAGATACCACAATACCTATTGAAATCTCTCCTTCCTACTCACCTATAGATCAGACTGTTATTTCCTACCAACAAGAGTTAGCACGTCGTGCTGAAGATGATTTGAACATTTTAGGTGTTCCTGGACTGTCTGATCAGAATACTAGGATACACATCGTGCCCTTTACCCGCTATTTACATGGAGAAAAGCCCATTATTTCTTACCAGCAGGAGTTGACAGATATTCCTGAAGATACTTTGGAAGTTTTAGGGGATCCTGAACCAGCTGACTATAAGACTGGAATACACACAATAACCTCTACTCCCTATTCACAGGGAGAACAGTCTATCATTTCTTTACAGCAGGAATTGCCAGATCTTACTCAGGTCACTTTGAAAACAGTAAAGGTTCCTGGACTTGCTGACCAGAAGACTGGAATACAAACAGTATCCTCTAGTTCTTACTCCAGTAGTTTTCATAAGCAGGAGTTGCCAAATATTTCCAAAGAAGCTTTAGACGTTCTTGTTCTTCCTGAACCAGATGACCCGAAGACTGGAATATCAACACTGCCTTTGAGTTACTACTCACATAGAGAGAAGCCCAGTGTCTTCTCTCCACAGGAGTTGCCAGAGAGCCATCTCACTGAAGAGGCTTCGAAAGTTTCATCTGTTTCTGTTCCAGTAGAGCAGAGGGCTGGAACACCCTCTAGTTCCTACATCCATAGAGAGAAGCCTAGTGATTTTTCTCAACAGTCCTTTCCTGATAGTGATCTAACTGAAGAATCTCTGAAGGCTTCAACTGTTTCTGGACTAGGTGACCAGAAGAATAGGATACCTGCAGTACCATCGAGTTCCTACTCACATCAAGAGAAACTCAAGGTTTCAACTGTGAATCTACCGGACAACCAGAAGACAGAGTTACCAACAGTTACCCATAGTTTCCATTTACAGAGAGAGAAGCCCAGGATTTCAACTGTGATTGGACCAGATGACCAGGAGACTCCATTACTGACAGTTTTTCATAGTTCCTATTCTGAAAGAGTAAAACCTCATGTTTTTTTCCAACAGCAGTTGCCAGATAGAGATCAAAGTGAAGATATTCTAAAGATTTCAACTGTCCCTGAGCCAACTGATGTAAATACTGGGGCACCAATAACTCTCTGTGGTTCTTATTTACAGAAAGAAAAATCTAATAATTTGTATCTACGGGAATTGCCAGACAGATATCAAACTGAAGATGCACTAAAGGTTTTGACTGTTCCTGAACCAGCTGACCAGAAAACAGAGTTACCAACAGCTCCTCCTAGTTCCTTTTCATACAGAGGAAAATTGAATATTTTCTATCAAAAGGATTTGCCGTGTAGACATCTAACTGAAGATGATCTGAAGGTCTCTAGTGGTCTTGGGCAATCTGATCAAATTACTGGGTTATCAATAATTTCCCCTGGTACTTATTCACCTGATGAAAAGGACAAACTTGTTTCAGAACATGTCCAAAGACTAATAGATAATTTGGATTCTTCTGATTCAAGTGCTTTCTCAAAACATATGCCATTAAATTCTCAAGCTGATGATGGACTTGTAATAATTAAGCCTGAATCTATAGGTTTTGAAGATAATGGTTCAGAGGAAATCCAGGATACATATAATAGTTCCAAAACTCTTAAAGAAATTCGGACACTTTTAATGGAGGCAGAAAATATAGCACTGAAACGATGCAATTTTCCTGCTCCCCTTGTCCCTTTCAGAGATGTTAGTGATATTTCATTTATACGATCTAAGAAGGTGGTTTGCTTCAAAGAACCCCCCACAACTGATGTATCTGATGGTGATTTCCTTCGTAGACAGCCATATATAGAGGAGGAAAGCCCAAGCAATAGAAGCATACAGAAAGATATTGGCACACAAACGAATTTGAAATGCCAGAGAGGCATTGAAAATTGGGAGTTTATTAGATCAACTACAATTAGAAGTCCTCTACAGGAAGCAGAAAGCAAAGCTAGAATGGCATTAGGTGAAACTCTTAGGCAATATGAAGCAGCCAAATCTGCAATGAGGTCTGAACCTGAACGCTATAGTAGAACCATTGGGAACAAAATTATTATCCCTATGATGACTATGATAAAAAGTGATTCAAGTAGTGATGTAAGTGATGGACATGGTTCCTGCTCATGGGAGAGTAATTTACCAGAGTCTTTGGAATCAGTTTCTGATGTTCTTCTCAACTTTTTTCCATACACTTCACCGAATCCAAGCATAACAGATAGCAGAGAGGAACAGGGTATGTCAGAGAGTGACGATGGTGGTAGTGTAGATTCACTGGCTGCACGTGTGAAAAATCTTCTGCATTGTGAATCCTCATTAAATCATGCTAAACAAATACTTAGAAATGCAGAGGAAGAGGAGTGTCGGGTACGAGCACGAGGTAAGAACTGTCATTTGTCATATAGGCATGTTTAGCCTTATAAACATTGATATGTTGAGAAATATAAAAATTGATTAACCTTACATATTTGGAGCTCTTAATTTCTTTTTCCTATAGAACTGTTAGAATGTTTATATTTTCTACAAGCAACCTAGAAAGATTCATCTAACCAATTATGTAGCTAAGTTATAGCATTAACAGTGCTAGTCTAGGTTACGGTTTTAGGAGAAGTAGACTTTGATATCAGAGAGTTAAGAAGGAAGTTTGGGTTTCAAAGCTCCTAAAGCTTTTATTTTTCCCTGATTCTTCCATTATAATAAACTTATCTTGGGGGCAGGCAAAAAGAAAAAAAATCTCCAGATTTCTGTGCTCTAAATTGTTTTGTGTTCCAAAACTACATACATTTTTTCTTTCTATTTCTAATAAAATTCTTGGAACTGATCTCAGACATTAGAAGAAAAAGTATCAAGGTATTTCATACTAAAACTTGGGTTAGAGGTTTGAAAGAGAATTATTTACTAATCCCATTAATATCTAATAGTAGAATTCTATTAAAAGAGGAAATAAAAATCTTTTAAGACATATGGGAATAATATTTTGGGGGGGTTCGTTATATGCAGTTCAGACCTACCTATGAATCTTCCTTTGAGGTTAATTTTCTATACTGTTCTTATACATTTTGATTCTCAAAAAATCTTTCTAGGGGCTGGGATGTGGCTCAAGCGGTAGCGCGCTCGCCTGGCATGCGTGCGGCCCGGGTTCGATCCTCAGCACCACATACAAACAAAGATGTTGTGTCCACCAAATACTAAAAAATAAATATTAAAAAAAATTCTCTCTAAAAAAAAAAAAAAAAAAATCTTTCTAGTTTTATTTACCATTTTAAAATACTAGTTCTCATATGAGTGTCTGTAACTGTAGTAGGTGCAGAAAGGGGAGGAAAAGGGGACTTCTTTGGTTGGAAGGAAGATTAGGATAAAAATGATTGAATACCGTATTTGAAGTGGACTCTTTATAGAAATATTTGTAGAGTATGGTTTTTTAGAAATGAAGCTTTTCAAGGAAATTATTTCTTTCAAGAACATTAGGGTATATAATTTGAGAGCATATGCTGAGCATTGTGGTAGGCATTAATTAAGTTGTGTATACAGCATAGCTTGCTAATTTTCTGGGCTATTATAATCACTGAAAATTATCACTTTTGGATTGTATTATCTCAAGTGGTTTTTATGCTTTCTTCCCAGCCTGGAATCTGAAGTTTAACTTAGCACGTGAGTGTGGATATTCAATTTCAGAATTAAATGAAGATGACAGGAGGAAAGTAGAAGAAATCAAGGCAGAATTGTTTGGTCATGGAAGAACAACTCATGTATCTGAGGTATAAGAGAAATCTAGTAATGAAAACAGAAAATTAAAAAAAAATGATGATAGAAATTGATCTCTTACTTGGGCATTGATGACTCCAGCTGAGTCATTGCTAATCTTGAGCTGAAGTGTTAGGAGTCTTAATTTTTCAAAAGTTAAGATTTAAAGATTTGATTAATTTGATTTTTAGAATTCCAAATAAGTTTTGATTAATTCCAAATTCATCTATTCAGAAAAAGTTATCTTCTTAGAAAGAATAAGAATTGATTTGCTTGTATCAGTATATTTTTAGAACAAAAGACTAAATATCAACCTTATTTTTTCTTAAGGTAGATGTCTTGAAATATAGAGGAAATCTGGCTAGTTTCAGATGTATATTCTCTAATTAAGAACACAGAGTTATGACACTATCAGGAATATAGCTCAGTTGGTAGAGTGCTTGCCTCGTGTGCATAAGGCCCTAGGTTCAATCCCCAGCACCACCTAAAGAAAGAAAGAAAGAAAGAAAGAACACAGAGTTATGATAGCTTACATAAAAATGACTTTCTTTTTAATAGAAAAAATATTTTCCTTGTAGTATGAACCTTTTCATGCATAGGAACACTTACGTAAAGTGTGGAGAGAAGTATAAATAATTTCTGTATATCTATCTACTAGATTCACCTTGAGAAATAGAACATTACCAAATATCGTTGAAGTTTTTTGTGTCCCTATCACCATTATATCTTTTTTTTATTGTTTTTTCAAAACATTACAAAGCTCTTGACATATCATATACCATTATATCTTTTTTTTTTTTTTTTAAAAAGATGGATACAACACCTGTTTATTTATTTATATATTTATTTATTTTTAAATGTGGTGCTGGGGATTGAACCAGTGCCTCATGTATGCTAGGTAAGTGCTCTGCCACCAAGCCACAACCCCAGGCCAACAATCATATCTTTTTTACTTCTTATCTTGACATGTATTGACCTCCCTGCTCTTCAGTATGGTTTTGAATTTTATATAGATGGAATTTGCATGATAGATCTTTGAAAACTGAGTTGTTTTGGATTGTATTATCTCAAGTGGTTTTTTCAGATTCTTCTAGGCAATGTACATAGTTTTAATTCATTCCTTATTACTGTACAGTATTCCAGTATATGAATGTATTCCAGTTTACCCATTCTTCTGTGAATAAGGTATTTTGTCTGCTATTATTGATAATAATGGGTATATTAGCACCTATCTTATCTTATAGGGTGTTGGTATGATTTATATAAGACAATGCTCATAAAATATTTAGTAGAATATGTGATATCTAGTGAGTGATTAATAAATGTCAACTATTAGTCCAATAAGAATTGATAGTACATTGTATCCATGGACTTCATCAGCTGAATCATACAGAGTTTCTTAGAAAATACTCTTCAGTAATATAGCTTAATTATTTGTTTTGTCTTATTTTTGGAAAAGTTTTTTAAAAGTATAAATTAGATTGGATTTTAGGTTTTGCATATGTGCCTGTGAAAAATAAAACAAATAATAAATGGATAGTTAATTGTTTTTCCTAGCACTGCTTATTTAAAAGTTCATATTTTCTCCAGTAACCTTCATTTCCCTATTTATAAAATGTTCACATATTGTTATTTTCAGACCTCTCAACAATCAAAAAGACTTCCTTTGGGTAGACTAGTTTGTGGTTTTATTAAAGTGTCCTGAGTTAGATTATATACGGAATTTTACATGTGATCTAACCAACATGAAATACATTTTATTATTTTCTTTCTACTGATGATTCTCAGAATTTTAATGGTCACATCATACACTGGCACTTTTGTTGTTATTGTTGTTCTATATCCCCAGCCCTTTTTTATTTTTTGAGATAGGGTCTTGTTAAGTTGCTCAGGCCTCACTAAATTGCTGAGGCTGCCCTTGAACATGCAATCCTCCTGCCCCAGCCTCCTAAGAGACTGGGATTATAGTCATGTGCCACCATGCCTGGTTTGGCATTTTTTCAAAAACATGAAGTACCACCAAAATTTCTATCCCATTTCTTTTGTCTATATACTGCTTTTTTTAAACTCTGTTGTATTTCTTCTTACTGATTTCATAACAATGTTTAAGCACATTAGAATGATTTTGTATATAAATTTGGTCATTTGTTCTATTATAAATATATCATTTATCTTTGTGGCATTTGTTTATTTGCTATCTATTGTTGTCCAAGTTATTGATAAAAATGTTTTCTAAGACAGGTTTTGGAGAAAAAGTCTAAAATTTTTTCAGTAAGTTTATTCTAATACTTATGATGAGTATTTCACCATATTATCAGTCAACCGGCAATTCACCTTATATTTGACTTTATCTGTTAACATAATGATTTTGAAATATAGTTTCTCTAGTATGTCTTGTCCTTAGAGAACCCTTAGTGACCAGACTGCATATATTTTTGGAGACTTTTTTCTTAAACAATATATTATCATTTTCCTTTAAATTTTATCTAAAAGTTTAATTGTATATAATATCTATTGTGTGAGTTTAACAATTTAATCATTACTTGCTATTGCACATTCATTGATTACACAAATACCTACTAAATATCTGCTGTGTGCCATCACTTGTCTTTATGTTCAGGACACTATCAGTGAACAAATGAATAAAAAATTTCTTTGTCATGGGACTTATATTCCGGTGACAGGTATGGAAAGCAAACAAATAAATAAAATACATAATACTTCCAGTTGGTGGTGTTAGAAAGACAAATAAAACAGAATAGTCAAGGAAGGGACCTCAGAAGGAGGTATTGAATCAAATATCTGAAGAAAGTAAGAAAGCCATTTGGATATGAGTGGGGAGAGCATTCCAGATAAAATAGCATATACAGAGTCACTTGAGTCTAAAGTGAGTTTGATATGTAAAAGAATACCAAGGAGGCCAATGTAGTTGTAAAGAGAATGTGAAAACAGATTGTGAAGAGCAGTGATTCTTGTGTTCGTCAGAGGAAATTGTGCAGATGAGGTTATCGGTTTTTGTTTTTATTTTTTGTTATTGAGATGGGGTCTTGCTCTGTTGCCTGTCTGTCATTGAATTCCTGAGCTCAAGTGATCCTCCTGCCTAAGCTTCCTGAGTAGATGGGAATACTGGTACACATCACCTGGCTTCCCATACAATTTTGGAATGCCCCTCTAGATATTAGTGTTGATAAAACACCTGTTATAAATTATTTTAGTGTTTCATTTAATTTTCATGTTTCTTTAGGTTCCTTATTTAGAACAGTTTCTGTTTTTCCTTCTTTCATGACATTTTTTAAAATATAGCTTTTAGATGTTAATGAAACTTTATTTTTTATTTATATGCAGAGCTGAGAATCGAACCCAGTGCCTCACACATGCTAGGCAAGTGCTCTACCACTGAGCCACAGCCCCAGCCCTCATGACATTTTTTTTAAAAAAATATATTTTTTAGTTATAGGTAGACACAATATTTTTATGTGGTTCTGAGGATCAAACCCAGTGCCTCACATAGCTAGGCAAGCTTTCTACCACTGAGACACGACTCTAGCCCTCATGACATGTTTTTTTTTTTTAGTTGTTGATGGACCTATGCTTTATTTTATTTATTTATGTATATGTGGTGCTGAGAATTGAACCCAGTGCCTCACACATCTGAGGCAAGTGCTGTACCACTGAGCTATAACCCCAGCCCATTCATGACATTTTTGAAGAATGCAGCCTAGTTACTTTGTGTGTGTTTCTCAAATAGAGCTTGTCTGTTATTATATTATGAGTAGATTTGGTTTTTGTGTGGGAAAGCTACAGAAGTGACATGCTTTTCATGATGTATCATACTAGGAGGCACATTATGTGAATTTGTCCCAGTACTGATAATGTTAGCTTATACTACTTAGGATGGTATCTACAACTTTTTAATTCTTTTTAAAGTTAATAATAAGTGTGATTTACATATTAATAGTAATTAACAAGGATCAGGGAGAGATATTTCAAGGTGATGCAAATATCTTATTCTTCTTACACTTTTATTTTAGCACCTATTTGATGATACTTATTTCAGTATTAGCTATTTATTTATTATTAGCTATAATTTTGTAATTAAAAAAATTTCCTTCTTTCCTTGAACATTCATTAATTGGGATTCTGTGGTAAGTTAGGGGTTTCCCTTCTACCCCATTTATGTCTTACTTATATCAGTGTGAACTGTTGGATTTTTCTTTTACTCAGAGCATCATAATCTGTTACTTTTTTTTTTCTGTACTGGGGATTCAATGCAGGGGTGCTTAACCATAGAACCTCATCCCCAATCCTTTTTATTCTTTATTTTGAGAAAGAGTCTTGCTAATTTGCTTAGGGGTTTGCCAGCCTTGAAGTTGTTATTCTTCTGCCTCAGCCTTCTGAGTCTTTGGGATTATAGGCATGTGTCACCATGTCTGGCTATTATTATGTATTTTTAAAATATATTTATTTTTTTAGTTATAGTTGGATACAATACCTTTATTTTACTTATTTATATGTGGTGCTGAAAATCGAACCCAGGGCCTCGCACATGCTAGGCGAGTGCTCTACTGCTGAGCTACAACCTAAGCCCCCCCATTATTATGTATTTTGATATTCAAATTATTTTACACTTATCAGTGAGAGCTTTGCTAAGCTGTTTTTATCTTGCAGAACTGAAAGTACATACCCATTAGACAACTTGCTATTTTTCTTTTTTCTGACCATTGGCAACCATCATTCTAGTTTTTATCTCTATGAATTTTACTACTCTAGTTACCTCAGATAGGTAGGATCGTACTGTATTTGTCTTTGTGTGACCAGCTTATTTCAGAATCATGTTCTCAAAATTCATACATGTTGTAGCCTGTGTCAGTTTCCTTCCTTTAAAAGACTTTATAATATTGCATTATAAAGATTTTACATTTTCTTTCGTCATTGTGTTGATGGACATTTGAATTGGTTCTTTCTTTTTCACTGTTGTGAATACTACTGCTATGAGCATGGTTGGGTAAATATCTCTTTGAGATCCTGCTTTCACGATTCTTTTGAGCATAGAATCAGAAGGAGAATTGCTGGATGATATGGTTATTTCTATTTTTTAAGTTTTTTTTCCCCACAGAGGCTATATACACCGTTTTACATTCCGACTAACAATGTATGAAGGTTCTAACTTCTCCACATCCTTGTCAACAGATGTTATTTTCTTATTGTTTATTTGGTTTCTATAATGGCCATACTAACAAGTCTGATGTGGTTCTGCATTGTGGTATTGATTTGCATTTCCCTTATAATTAGTGATACTGAGCCTCTTTTTGTTAGCTTGTATCTTCTTTGGAGAAAGTCTGTTGTTTGTCCATTTTTTAATTGAACTATTTGATTTTTGTTCTTAAGTTATAGGGATCTTTATATATTCTGAATATTAAACTCTTATTAGATAATTTGCAAGTACAGTATTTTCTCCCATTCCATAGGTTGCCTTTTTTCTGTGTTATTTGATACACAGAAGTTTTACATTTTTATTTATCCCATTTTTTCCATTTTCACTTTTGTTACCTACCCCCTTTGAGGTAATTTTCATGTATGGCATGCACATTCATTCTTTCCATGTGAGTGTTCAGTTACTGTTTATTGAATAGGTGAGTCTTTCCTGATTTTCTTGACCTCTTTCTCAAAGATCAGTTCACCATAAATGTTAGTGTATATATCTGGACTGTCAGTTTTGCTCCATTGATCTGTATGTCTGTCTTTGTACCAATACCACTCTGTCTTGATGACTGTTTTGTAACAAATTTTAGAATTGTCAAGTATGAGTATTTCAATTTTATTAATCATTTTCAAGATTATTTTGGTTATTCTAGGTTCCTTGAATTTCAGTTTTTGTATAAATTTTGGGATCTGCTTGTCAATTAAAAAACAAACAAAAAAATCCTGTGTGTTTTTTTTTTTCTTCTTATACTGGAGTTACATTGGATCAGTATGATAATGTGGGATAGTATTATAATATGGGAAATATTACAGTAAGTCTTTCAATCCATAAACATGGGGCAGTTTTCCATTTATTTTGATTTTTATTCATTTCGTTCATCAATGTTTTATAGTATACAAGGCATACTTATTTTGTTAAGTATATTCTCAAATATTTCATTCTTTTTTATGCTATTGTAAAGGAATTACTTTCTTAATTTTGTTTTTGGATTGTTAATTGCTAGCTTATTGAAATATAATTGATATTTGTATATTGAGCTGGTATTCTGTATAGATTGCTAAAGTTGTTAATTAGTCCTAGTTGGTTTTTTTGTGTGTGTGTGTGTGTGTGTGTGTGTTTTCCTTGGAATTTTTAGCAAGAAGTTAATATAGTATGGAAATAGAGCTTTACTTCTTCCATTACATTCTTAATTTCTTTAATTTTTTTTTTAACCCGATTACTCTGCTTAGAATGTACACTGTGGTAATGAGTATGAGATGTTAGAATGGACATACTTATATTCTTGATCCTAGGGGAGTAGCTTCTAGTCTTTACCATTTAATATTATGTTAGCTTTGTGTCTTTCATAGATGCCCTTTGTCTGGTTATGAAGTACCTTTCATTCCTAGTTTGGAAGGTAAATTTATGAGGATAAATTTTGTCATAAATCAGTATTGGATTGTTAAGCTAAACAGCAGCTTTAAATTAAAAAAATAAAAACCAGTTTATGGAGATATAATTCCCATACCACATAGTTCTTCCACTTAAAATGTATCCAGTGATTTTTACCATGTTCAAATTTTTGCTCAGGCTTTACCACAATCAATTTTAGAACATTTTTGTTATCCAAAAAAAAAAAAAAGAAACTTCATAACCATTAGTAGTCATTCTCCATTTCTCTCCTTCCCACTCCCTGGCCCAGAATGACTTAACTACTTTCTGTCTCAGTCTTTATATATTTGCCTGGTCTTTTCTTTCTTTCTTTTAAAAAAATTATTATTCCTCCTTTGTAATTATAATTATATATTCTTTTGACCAATATCTCCCTATCCCTTGTTCCCCTACTCACCCAAGCCCCTGATAGCTACCATTCTGCTCTCTCCTATGAGATCAGCTTTTTTAGATTCCATATATGAGTAGGCATAATTAATACTTAGTCCAATTTCTGTTAGTATAAATAAAATACCTGAAGTGTTACGTATTTCATTTAAAAAATGTTTATTTAGCTCACAGTTTTGGAGGCTGAAAGTCTAGACAGCATGGTGCCAGCCCTGGCAAAGGTCTCCCTGGCTGCATCATCTCTTGGTAGATGGCATCACAATGGTTGGAGCATGTGCAAGAACCATTACATGGAGGGACAGGAAGCCAGAGCACAAGGAGGGACTCTTTTATAACAACTTGCTCTTGAGAAAACTAACTCAGCATCCCACAAGAACTACCTTAATCTCTTCTAAGAGCTGTGCTCCCAGTGACCCTGTAATTGGGAGGGAAATGTTTACTGCTCATCATGCTCCACAAAAATTCTGGAGACAGGTTGGCGAGGAAAATAGGCTTTAAGGAAGTCAGAGGAGAATTTTCTGTTTTAAATCTCCATCTTTGGGAACTCAGGGGTTCTGAAAGCTTTTATAAGAGAAAAGAAAGCACAGTGGGACAAAAGGCAGATAATCTACATATGCAGATTTAGCTAGCCAGAGAATTTGTCAGTATTAATTTTCCTGTTGTCCTCAGCATGAAGAAGCTTTTTATTCTCAGCATGAGAAAGTTTAGGATTTTTTATGTTTTAACCAAACTAACTCCCACTAGGTCCCATCTCTTAAAGGCCCCACACATTATCACACAGGGGATGAACCTTTCAACACACGAACTAGGGACCCACTTCAACCATATGTAAACCATAGCAGTGAGATCACATGGTATTTATCTTTCTATGCCTGGCTTATTATAATTTTCTCCAGGTTCATCTGTGTTGTTTCAGAAGACATGATTTTGTTCTTTTTATTTTGTATATTACCACATTTTCTTTATCCATTCATCTATTGATGGACACTGAGTTTGGTTTCATATCTTTGATATCAATAGTGGCTTTTTAAGAGTCTGTTAAATATCTAGTAATAAGTTGCTGGTTTTCCCATCCAGAAACAATTATGTGGATATAGTAACATACATACATACACACATGTTATATATAGTTCTATATATAATTTAAAAATGGTAAATTTATTACAAAATGTGTTTATTATGAAAGCTTAAGAGATGTCTTGGGGGGAGATAGATAGGCCATTGAGTATAAATCTATTCTCAGGTTGATGTATTTGTTTTCCAGTGATATGTCAAGATAATAAACTGCAGATTAAAAATGGTATTTTTAAAAGTATTTGATCCAGTAGTATTTAACAGATTTGTTTTTGTTTTAAGTCAACAGCTCCCCCCCCCCCCCCCCCCCCAGTACTAAGGAGTGCTTTACTGCTGAACTTTTCCCAGTCTTTTTCTTGAGACAGAGTATCACTAAATTTCTGAGGCTGGCCTCAATTTGCAATATTCTTGCTTCACCCTCTGAGTTATTTGGTTTATACGTGTGCACCACACAGCTTCAATGTTTTGTTTTTAAATAATTGTAGATTCACATGCAGTTTTAAAGAAATGATCTGGGATATTACATATTGCATACCTAGTCATATATCACAGTCATGATATCGAGGCTAAAATAATCAAGATAGTGAACATTTACCTTGCCACAAGGTTGCCGCTAGTTGCTTTACAATAGCTGCATCTGTTTCTCTCACCATCCACCCTTTCTTTAACCACTGGCAACCTCTGATCTGTTTCCCATTCTATAATTTTATAATTTCAATAGTGTCATATAAATGAAATCATACACCATACAATTTTTTTTTGTATGTTGGCTTCTTTCATACCGAATAATTCTCTGAATTATTCAGAATCCAAAATAATTTTCTGGACATTCATCTAGGTTGTTCTGTTTATCAGAAGTTTCTCCTTTTTATTGTTGTGTAATATTTTGTGATAAGTATATACCAGAGCTTAAATTTTCACTTACTGAAGAACATCTTGGTGGTTTTCCCATTTATTTTTTATTTTTTTGGTTTTACAAATAAAACTGCTATAAAATTCATGTGCATGTTTTTGTGTGAACGTATCTTTGTTTCTGTGGAATACATGTCCATGAGTGCAAACAGCTGCCCCATTTTTCAGTGTGGCTATGCCATTTTTACATTCCCAACAGAAGAATATGAATGATTTGCTTATTCCACATTCTCAACAGGATTGATGTTGTCACTATTTTTAATTTTAGCCGTCTTGATCGGCTTGTAATATTGCTTCATAGGGGTTTTAATTTGTATTTTCTTATTGGTTTCTAGTGTTGAACATTTTTTCATATCCTCATTTCTTTGTATCTTATTTAGTGAAATGTCTCTATGTGTGTTTTGCCCGTTTTCTAATTAGAAACCCCCTCTTTTTTTTTTGTTCTTATCTGTTGAGCTTTGTTTGTGGTGCTGAGGATTGAACCCAGAACTTTGCATATGCTAAGACAATCACTCTACCCTGAACTAGTCCCAGCCCCCCTATTGAGTTTTGAGTTCTTTATGAATGTTTTTTTTTTTTTTTTCTGTATCTGGTTCTTTACAATTATTTTTTTTTAAATTTTTTTATTTATTTTTTATTTTTTTATTGTTGGTTGTTCAAAACATTACATAGTTCTTGATATATCATATTTCACACTTTGATTCAAGTGGGTTATGAACTCCCATTTTTACCCCGTATACAAATTGCAGAATCACATCAGTTACACATTCATTGATTTACATATTGCCATACTAGTGTCTGTTGTATTCTGCTGCCTTTCCTATACCAGTCCTGTATTGGATATGAGGTTTGCAAATATTCTAGCCTGTAGTTGGGAAAGAGGAGGGGCACGTGATAGTGCTGAATAGGAATCAAAGTCCAGGCTCCCCACATGGATTTCACTGATACCACGGGGGAGGAATAGCTCATTATCAGTCAGTAGGGATGAATAAGTCCTGTTTTCTGCTTGGTCTTTTCTCATAACACCCTGGCCTGGGTATTGGGATGCCTCATTTTAATTTTGCAAGAGTGGAAGTCTTGGTTTGTTACTTGGATTTTGCTAGAGTTTATGTAGGTTGGGCTGGAGTTTTTTGTTTTTTTCCTGTGGTGATAGGAGTACAGCAATTATTTTCTAAAGGTTTTCTGTCTTGCTTTGCCATATCTTTCCTGGATTTTTAGCTGTGAGAGCAGATTTTTGTAGGGCTTTTGTCTGTGTCTATTGTTCCTTGGTTGCCCCAAATCTGTATATATGAGACAAAAAGAAAACTCATGGATCTCACCACCAAATCATCCTCAAGTCCCAGGATCCCTAGCTTGTCTGCCTCCTTCTATGCATCTTTCAATTCTTCTTAAATTGGTATCATATAATGTCCAGAGTATTTAGGTCTACTTAGAAGGAGAAATATGGAAAATTCATCCACTCCATTCGTGGGAAAAGGCATCATAATTTAAAATATTTGTATATGAAATCAAATGTACTATATCATCAAATGGAATGCCAAAGTATAGTATCTTTCTTTTTTAAAAAAAATTATGTATTTATTTTTACATTACAATTCTTAATATAGATTATAGTACCTTTCTAGGTAAACCACAGAAACCTCAAAGAAATTTTATATTTATGATAGCTTTGGGCATTGACTCTAGGCCCCAGCAAAAGGTTTTTCTTGTTCTTGGGGGCATAATAGTAGGTGTAGCTCAGGCCTCTGTAATAGCCCAAAATAAACTCCAATGAGGGTTGAATGGCTTAAATAAGGTAGAGTTTCATTTTTCTTTAATGTCATAGTTCAGGTTAGGGAAGTGAACTGTGTTCCCTGAGGTCATCTACAGATCTAAACTGGCTATCCTTATGCATGTCTTCCATGGTTGTTCCAGGCATTCCCATATTTAGGTATCAAATGGTGGTGGTAGTGGAAATACTTGGAGGTCAAGAACTGGATTTTAAGGACAAGAAGCAGAAGTTGCACTTAACACTTTTGATCATATCCCGTTGAATTAAACTTAGTTATATGATCAAAACTAGCTGCAAAAGAAACAAGAAACATCCTCAGTTTGGTGGCTATGTGTCAACAAAAGTTTGGGTGACTTCTATTACTACAAGGAAGAAAGTGAGAATATATACTGGGCGACAATAGTAGTTTTTGTTCTGGTACTCTAGTAGATTTTTTAGAAGAACTCTATTGGGTGGTCTTGGTTATGAGTCATTTTATTCTATAGTTAACTGTCATTTTTTTTTTTTTTTACTGTGTTCTTTGACCTTCTTTATTATAAAATAATGATAAGACTTTTATGGTCATATCCTGATCTGCATAGAAAACTGATTAGTATAGTATACAACTAACTATGTAGACTACTTAAAGAACCTACTTATATCTTCTAGGGATCACAGAGTCCACGGGGAATAGGATGCACACCTGAAGCTGTATGTAGTCACATTATTATTGAGAGCCATGAAAAAGGATGTTTCAGGACTCTTACTGCTGAACAACCACAACTGGAAGACCATCCTTGTGTTTTTACATCTGCTGAATCCTCAGAAATGATCAGAGGACGACAGAGCCCATCATCGTGGAGAACCAGGCACATCAATTTTTCCAAATCCCTAGACCAGAACAACCCCCATTTGAAAGTTTGGAATTCCTTGCAGTTACAAAGTCATTCCCCACTTATATCTGATGACTTCAAAATTAGCAAGGGCCTTCGAATGCCATTCCGTGAGAATATGGACCCTTGGCTGTCAGAATTAGTAGAAGTAGAACCTGCTTGTGTGCCACCTAAAGAAGTGGAATTTCCTTCTTCATCACAAATACCGTCCCCAGAACCCATGAAACAGTTTACTACCTCCATCACTTTTTCATCTCACCGACATTCTCAATGCATTTCAGATTCCTCTGTTTTTAAGGTTGGTGTTACTGAAGGTAGCCAGTATACTGGAGCATCTATGGGGGTATTTAATTCTCATATCACTGAAGAGCAAAATTCTCCTAGAGATTTTAAACAGAAAACCTCTTCCCCTTCATCATATAAAATGCTTAGTCATTCACCACATAAAGCTGTGACCTTTTTAGCAGAAAAAGGTAGGCAAAACGAAAAATTATTTGTTGATTTTGAGCCTTCTCATCGAGAGGAAACACTCTTAGAAAGATCAGATTTTAATGTCAGTCATTCTGAGCCCAGTACCAGTGCAAATTATACATTCAAGGAAATTCAGTTTTCTGATAACCATACCCACATTAGTATGGGCAGACCAAGTTCCACACTAGGAATAAAAGAGAAGAATGTAACCAGAACTGCAGATCTTCCTTCGCACATTTTTCTTGAACAACGAGAACTCTTTGAAAAAAGCAAAGCCCCACATGCAGATCACCATATGAAAAAACACCATTCTTGCCTTTGTCCAGACATTCCTTCTTGCATTTTTCTTGAACAGCAAGAACTCTTTAAACAAAGCAATGCCCCACATGTAGATCATGAGATGAGAGAAAGCCATTCTCTCTTTTCTCAGGGTCAGGATTATATAGCTTCAGACCTTCCTTCTCCCATTTGTCTTGAACAACATCAAAGCAGACCCCTAGGTATAGATGACCACATGAGAAAGCACCATTTCCCCTTTTCTCAAGGTCAGGATTGTGTAGTAGAAAAAAATCAACATACACCTAAATCACACATTACTAGTGTGATAAATGTTGAAGTCAATTCAGTCTCCCAATCTGCCCCTGATCACTATACATTAGAAACATCTGCATCTACTCCACCTTCAAATAGAAAAGCACTTTCATGTGTTCGTATAACTCTGTGCCCCAAGACTCCTTCCAAGTTGGATAGTGGAACCTTAGATAAAAGATTTCATTCTTTGGATTCTGCTTCTAAAACAAGGATGAATAGTGAGTTTAACTCTGACCTACAAACTATATCTTCAAGATCATTGGAACCAACCTCCAAGTTATTGACTAGTAAACCTATAGCACAAAATCAAGAATCTTTAGGTTTTCTAGGACCTAAATCACCACTGGACTTCCAAGTTGTACAGTCTCCTCTTCCAGATAGTAATACTATTACTCAGGACTTGAAAGCCATACCTTCTCAGAATAGCCAGATAGTAACCTCAAGGCAAATACAAGTGAACATTTCAGATTTGGAAGGATATTCCAAACCAGAGGGGACTCCGGTATCTGCAGATCGGTGAGTCTTGTGATAAGAAGCAAGCTGATGGAATTTGTGATAAAGGGTTTAAAATACTTAAGCAAATGTAATTCTCTTGGGGAAGAGACTATGATTTTTTTTTTTTTTTTTTAAGGGAGGTTGTATCTGACTAATCTGCTAGAAGTCTTTCAAGAATTATGTAAATAAGCAACAACATGTGATGGTAATATGTTTATACTTTCAAAGGTCTTTTGGTAAGACTTGACATCAAGTGTAAGACAAAATTGAATTACTTTCAAAATAATCTTGACCATTTACCTTTTTTTCCCCATGTTGGAGATTATCCTGAAGATTTTTGGGAGGTTGCATGTGTGTGTGCATGCTTTCTCTTTGTGTCTCCCTCTTCTCAATTTGATTCATTTTCATAATTTTCCTCAAATGTTTAGCATTTAAAAAGAAAAAAAAAAGAAAACTTTACAGTGGTGAACAATGGCAGATAACGACTTCAGTGAGATGATGTAAGACTAACATCACCAGCATGCATGTCAACATAATGTGCTCACCACATTGTAAATGTGGGAAAGGAAACCCAATTCAGCAAACGTATTAGATTTATCTTATTCAGCCTAATTTTTATCATCATTCAGTTTTTACCTTAAAAAGTCTTTTACAATATGGCTAAAAAGAATTTCCTGTATGTTTATACCGTATGGTTGGGCATAATATAAACATACATACAGCAGCACACCAGAGTAGAGAGCACTTTGCTTGGAAAGAAGGAAGGGAAAAATGTTTATTCAAAATCCTTATGTGGTAGTCATTGCGATGAGAGTCTTTTTTTTACTGTCTCCTTTAGTCCTCATTATGACCCTGTAAAGTAGGTGATGATACCCCTATTTACTCACTGGGAAACTGAGACACTGACATTGCTACTTGGGCCAAGTGAGCCTGTCTGTAAGGATGAGGATGGGCATTCAAATGCAGTCTGATAGTTGGCATGGTGGTGCACTTCTGTGATCCCAGCTACTTGGGAGGTTGAAACAGGAGGATCAAAGTTCAAGTCCAGCTAGAGCCTGGGCAAGTTAGTGAGACCCTGTCTCAAAATAAAATGTGAAAAAGGGCTGGGGATGTAGCTCAGTGATAGAGTGTTTCTAGATTCAGTACTGTTACCAAGAAAAAGAAGAAGAAAGAAAACAGTCTGTTAAATTAAAGCAACAGCTTACTTCCCTACATTCTATTGTCTGTCAGAATCTTGAACACTACTTCCAACTGTTCTTCTAGCCATGATCTTGGACAAGTCATTTCATATCTTTGGCACTCACATGTGAATGGTGGTGGAAACGGGGTTGGAAAACTGAAAGGTTCCTTACTGATCTGCAAGTGATTGAGAATTGGATTGGAGCACAAAAACAAGGCCAGTCTCTGGTTTCAGTATTATAAGTATTGGGAGGCTATAGTTATTTTAAAACTTTGGGTGTGTGGGGGGGTAATTTTATTTTATTTCATTTCAATTTTATTTTCATTTCATTTCATTTTAGTTTTAGACAGGGTCTTGCTAAGTTGCTTAGGGCCTCACTAAGTCGCTGAGAACGGCTTCCATCTTGCAGTCCTTGTGCCTCAGTCTCCTGAGTCACTGGGAGTAGAGTTGTGCACCACCACACCTGTTTTTCTTTCTTTCTTTTTTTTAAAAATGTTTAGAAATTAAAGGTTAGACGATTTCATGTACAGTGTTTAAGCCCTTCAAAGTTTAAATGCCCAGTTATTGGAACTGAATTCCTTGAAAATCAGATAAAGTTATAAATGAGAAAAATAATAAATGATTATAAACATATTTACAACTGATAATAATGCCATTTGTTCATAATGTAATAAATGTCAGGCTTTATAGTGAATATTTATCTTATTATAATGATCAGAGAGAAATATTATTACTTAACAAGTTGGGACTTAGAGAAATTAAGTGATTTAATTCAATATCATCATATGGCCATTCTGTATTGGAGTTGGCATTTGAAACTGGGTGTGTCAACTACAGAGTTCATAAGTAATGAAAACGTACACACATGTATCTGAATAGAGAGATGCATAAAAGTATGTGTATATATGTGCAAAATATTTTTAAATTTTTAAAATTTGAGTTAATTTTGGATTTACAGAAGAGTTGCATAAATAGTACATTAAATTCCTTTATTAGTTATCTATTTCTGCATAACATATTACCTTGAAATGAAGCAGCTTAAAGCAGTAAACCTCCCAGTTTCTACAGGTCAGAAATCTAAGCATAGCTTAGCTGGATCTTTTGGCTCCCATTGTTTTACAAGGTTGCAAATAAGGTAGTGGCTGCAACTCTGGTCTCATCTCAAGGTTTGAGTAAGAGGGTATATTTCCCAGATCACTCAGTTGCTTGGCCACAGATGTTAGTTTCTTGTCTATTTAAGGCAACTCACAATATGACATCTAAATTTATAAACTTCCCTTAGAGTGAACAGGTAAAAGAACAAGAGAGGGTGCCAAGATAAAAGCCAGCCTTTTTGAAATCTAACCTTATCTTTGCTACTTTGCTTGCAGTAGAAATGAATCACTATATCTAGCTCACATTCTGATTCTGGGCATGAATACCAAGAGGTAGAGATTATTGAGAGATATCTTATTTTAGAGGTTTTACCCATTCTGGATTTTATTGAAGTTTACTCTTATGTTAATATCCTATGATAACATCGTAACATAAAGCATTTATCAAATGCTTTATGGTTACATCCTACTTAACCTTAAAATGTACATGCTGCAAACTTCACTTTTTTGTGGTATGCAGTTATATCCATTGATCCAGTTCCAAATAAAGCAGTTGCATTAATCCAAAAATTCTCCCATGCCATCCCCTTTATAGAGAATCCCTCTTAAGAACCCTGGCAATCCCTGGTCTATTTTCTTCTCAATAGTTTTGCCTTCTCATATAAGTGGACTCATAAAATACATAACAACCTTTTGGATCTGACTTCTTTCATTTTGCAAAATGCATTTAAGGTTAATCTTGCATGAATCCATTGTTTGTTCCTTTTTGTTGCCTTATTAAAAGGAATATCATTGCTTTTATTGTTCCTTTAAATTATAATTCCATTGTACAGATTACCATAGTTCCATTTAAGCACTGAGAAATATTTGACTTACTTTCCGTTTGGGGCCACTAAATTTTTAGCTTCTATAAACATTCATGTATAGGTTTTTGTTTCTCTAGGATACTTGGGAAAATTTTTTTCTGGGATGGTCTTATAATTTTGCATCTTCATGGAAATATGTGGTGGGCATTCCAGTTACTTTACGTTCTTGTCAACCTGTGGTACTGTCAATAGATATTAGCGATTTTGTAGTTAAACAGTGGTATCTTGATTTGCATTTTCCTAAAGGCTAGTTATTATAAATACCTTCTCATATGCTTCAAGGGCATTGGCTTTTACTTGAGGCATATTATAATAACTGCTTTATAGAGTTTTTATACTAACATCTCCTTCATCCCAGCATTGATTTGTTGTCTTTTCCCATGTGAGTTGAGATTTTTCTGATTCCTCATATGCTGAGTAACTTTGGATTGTATTTCATAGTATTATATTATGAAATGACAGTTATTTAAGTCCCATAAACATTGTTGATGTTTTTGTTTTAGCAAAGAATTAACCAAGCTGGGTTAAAAATTGCAAACAGCCTTTGAGCCTTATCTTTCTTGGTCAGGTCAGAGAGCAAAGGCTTGTTTTACTTCTCTGTGTTCTTCCTGATACTATTTTGTATCAAGGCCAAGTGGCACAGAACAGAGGGAGACAAACCCACATGGGTTTGCCCCACTTTGAGACAACATCTCTTCTGGTGGAAGAGTAAGATTTACTTCCCTCAGAATTTTAGGCTCTCATTATTTATATTACTGCTGTACCATTGCCACCATGGAATTACTTGGGCACTGAGGCTAAATTGAACAGGAAAAAAAAAAAAAAAAAAGAGAGAGAAAAAGAAAGAAGGATTTATGACTCTTCTCCCACTCCTCAAGCAGAAACTGGAGGAATTTGCCTGGGAGTCTTTCTTTTTAAAATTTTTATTCTAATTTGTTATATATATGACAGCAGAATGCATTACAATTCATATTACACATATAAAGCACAATTTTTCATACCTCTGGTTGTATACAAAGTATATTTACACCATTTGTGTCTTCATACATGTACTTAGGGTAATGATGTCCATCTCATTCCACCCTCATTTCTACTCCCATGGCCCCCTCCCTTCCCCTCTCATCCCTTTGCCTTATCTAGAGTTCGTCTAATCTTCCCATGCTTCCCATCTCAATCCCATTATGATCAGCCAGCCTCCTTATATCAGAGAAAACATTCACCATTTGTTTTTTGGGGAATCACTAATGTCACTTAGCATTATATTCTCCAACTCCATCCATTTACCTGCAAATGCTGTGATTTTATTCTTTTTTATTGCTGAGTAATATTACATTGTGTATATATACCACATTTTCTTTATCCATTCATCTATTGAAGGGCATCTAGGTTGGTTCCACAGTTAAACTATTGTGAATTGTGCTACAGTAATATTGATGTGGCTGTGTCTCTGTAGTATGCTGTTTTTAAGTCCTTTGGGTATAGACCAAGGAGTGGGATAGCTGGATCAAAAAGTGGTTCCATTCTCGGTTTTCCAAGGAATCTCCATACTGCTTTCCATATTGGCTGCACCATTTTGCAATCCCACCAGTAATGTATGAGTGTGCCTTTTCCTCTACATCCTTGCCAACACTTACTGTTGTTTGTATTTTTTTAAATAATTTTTCTTAGTTGTAGGTGGACACTCAATATCTTTATTTGATTTTTATGCAGTGCTGAGGATGGAACCCAGTGCCTCATGCGTGCTGGGCAAGCACTCTATCATTGAACCAGATCCCCAGCCCAGTTGTTTGTATTCTTAATAGCTGCCATCCTGACTGGAGTGATGAAATCTTAGAGTAGTTTTGATTTGCATTTCTCTAATTGCTAAAGATGGTGAACATTTTTTCATATATTTGTTGATTGATTGTATATCACCTTCTCAGAAGTGTCTGTTCAGTTCCTTAGCTATATATTGATTGGGTTATTTGTTTTTCTGGTGTTTAGCTCTTTGAGTTCTAATTTACCCTAGAAATTAGCGCTCTATCTTGCTGCGGGGGGGGGGGGGGGGGTGACGAACGACTTGTGCAGATTGATACAGCAGGAGTAGGCGCCGTTTATTGTAGGACCGGAGCGATATTTATACATTCCACACAGCTTATCTAATCAGTCAACCAATAAGGAATCTCCACACTTAATGGCTCGCTTTTGTTACTTCTCAAACCACTCCCTCTGGCATTTTGCCAGGTACCATCCAGACTTGTTTACAGACTCTAACATTTTCCAGGTGCCATCCTGACTTGTTTACAGACTCTAACACTATCTGATGTGCAAGTGGTAAAAATTTGCTCCTAAGTTGTAGGCCCTCTATTCACCTCACTGATTGTTTCTTTTGCTGAGAAGATTTTTAGTTTCAATCCATCCCATTTATTAATTCTTGATTTTAATTTTTGGACTTTAGGACTCTTATTAAGGAAGTAGGGGACTAATCCAATATGATAGAGATTTGGGCCTACTTTTTTCTTCTATTAGATGCAGGGTCTCTGGTTTAATTCCTATAGGTCTTTGATCCACTTTGAGTTGAGTTTTGTGCATGGTGAGCGATAGGGGTTTAATTTCATTTTGTTGCACATGGATTTCCAGTTTTCTCCAATGTATGTTTTTGGCACCTTTGTCTAATATAAGATAACTGTAATTATGTAGGTTAGTCTCTGTGTCCTCTATTCTGTACCATTGGTCTACCAGTCTGTTTTGGTACCAACACCATGCCATTTTTGTTACTATTGCTTTGTAGTATAGTTTAAAGTCTGGTATTGTGATGCCACCTGCTTTACTCTTCTTGCTAAGAATTGCTTTGGCTATTCTGGATCTCTTATTTTTCCAGATGAATTTCATGGCTGCCTTTTCTACTTCTATGAGGAATGCCAGTGGAATTTTGATTGGAACTACATTAAATCTATATAATGCTTTTGGTAGTATGATCATTTTGACAATATTAATTCTATCTATCCAAGAACAACAGAGACCTTCCCATCTTCTAAGGTCTTCTTTAATTTCTTTCGTTGGTGTTCTGTAGTTTTCATTGTAGAGGTCTTTCACCTCTTTTGTTAGGTCGATTCCCAGTATTTTAATTTTTTTAAGGCTATTGTAAATGGGATAGTTTTCCTAGTTTCTCTTTCAGAGGAGTTGTCACTAATGTACAGAAATGCCTTTGATTTATGGGTGTTGATTTTCTATCCTGATACTTTGCTGAATTCATTTATTAGTTCTAGAAGTTTTGTGGTGGATTTTTTTGGGGGGTTTTCTATGTATAGAATCATATCATCAGGAAATAGTGATAATTTGAGTTCTTCTTTTCCTATCCATATCCTTTAATTTCTTTTGTTTCTAATTGCTCTGACTAGAGTTTCAAGAAATATGTTAAATAGAAATGGTGAAAGAGGGCATCCCTGTCTTATTCCAGTTTTCAGAGGGAATGCTTTCAATTTTTCTCCACTTAGAATGATATTGGCCTGGGGCTTAGCATAGATAGCTTTTATAATGTTGAGATATGTTCCTGTTTATCCCTAGTTTTTCTAGTATTTTGAACACGAAGGGGTGCTGTATTTTGTCAAATGCTTTTTCTGCATCAATTGAGATGATCATATGGTTCTTATCTTTTAAGTCTGTTGATGCAATGAATTACATTTATTGAAATCCATATATTGAACCACCCTTATATCTCTGGGATGAACCCCACTTGATTGTGGTGTACCATCTTTTTGATACGTTTTTGTATTCAATTTGCCAGAATTTTTTGCATCTATGATCATTTGAGATATTGGTCTGAAGTTTTCTTTCTTTGAGTTGTCTTTGCCTGGTTTTGGAATCAGGGTGGTATTGGCCTCATAGAATGAGTTTGGAAGTGCCCCCTCTTTTTCTATTTCCTGAAATAAATTGAAGAGTATTGATATTAGTTCTTCTTTAAAGGTCTTGTAGAACTCAGCTATGTATCCATCTGGTCCTGGGCTTTTCTTGGTTGGTAAGCTTCTGATGGCGTCTTCTATTTCATTGCTTGAAATTGATCTGTTTAAATTGTGTATATCATCCTGATTCAATTTGGGCAAATCATATGGCTCTAGAAATTTGTAAATGCCTTTAATATTTTATATCTTATTGGAGTGCAACTTTTCAAAATAATTTCTAATTATCTTCTATATTTCTTTAGTGACTGTTGTGATATTTCCTTTTTCATCATGTATGATAGTAATTTGAGTTTTCTCTCCTTCTCTTTGTTAGCATGGCTAAGGGTTTATTAATTTTATTTACTTTTTCAAAGAACCAACTTTTTATTTCGTCAAATTTTTTTTGAATTTTTTTTGTTTCAATTTCTTTGATTTCACTCTGATTTAATTATTTCCTGTCTTCTACTGCTCTTGATGTTGATTTTTTCTTCTTTTTCTAGGGCTTTGAGATGTAACCTCAAGTCATTTATTTGTTGACTTTTTCTTCTTTTAAGGAATGAACTCCATGCAATGAACTTTCCTCTTAATACTGCTTTCATAGTGTCCCAGAGATTTGGACACATTGTATCTGTGCTCTCATTTCACCTCTAAGAATTTTTTAACCTCCCGATGTCTTTTGCAACCCATTGTTCATTCAGTAGCATATTATTTAGTCTCCTGGTGTTGGAGTAGCTTTTATTTTTTATTTTATCATTGATTTCTAATTTCATTACATTATGATCTGATAGAGTGTAGGGTAGTATCTCTACTTTTTTATATTTGCTATGAGTTGCTTTGTGGCATAGTATATGATCTATTTTAGAGAAGGATCCATGTGCTGCTGAGAAGAAAGTGTATTCATTCATTGAAGGATGAAATATTTCTATATATGTCAGTTAAGCCTAAGTTATTTATTTATTTTTAAATATTTATTTTTTAGGTGTAGATGTTCACAACACAATACCTTTATTTTTGTATGGTGCTGAGGATCGAACCCGGGCCCTGCCCCTGCTAGGCGAGTGCTCTACCGCTGAGCTACAATCCCAGCCCCCAAGTCTAAGTTATTGATTGTATTATTGACTTCTGTAGTTTCTTTAGATTTTGTTTAGTTTCTTTAGATTTTGTTTGGAAGATCTATCCAGTGGTGAAAGAGGTGTGTTTAATTCACCCAGAATTATTGTGTTTTGGTGTATTTGACTCTTGAAGTTGAGAAGAATTTGTTTGATGAATGTAGATGGCTCCATTGTTTGGGGTATATAAATTTATTATTGTTATGTGTTGTTGATGAATGATTCGTTTAAGAAGTATGAAATATCCTTCTTTATTCCTTTCGCTTAACTTTGGCTTGAAGTCTACTTTGTTTGATATGAGGATGGAAACCCCTGCTTGCTTACACAGTTCATGTGAGTGGTATGATTTTTCCCAACCTTTTGCCTTTATGGTGTGGATGTCTTTTCCTATGAAATGAGTCTCTTGGAGGTAGCATATTGTTGGGTCTTTTTTAAAAATCCAATCTGCCAGTCTATGTCTTTTGATTGGTTAGTGTAGGCCATTAACATTCAAGGTTATTATTGAGACATGATTTGTATTCCAACCAATTTTGTTTATTTTTGATATTTAACTTGATTTGGTTTCTCCTTTGATTAGCTTTTTCTTTAGTGTAATAACCCCCTTTGCTGATTTTCATTGTTGTTTTTCAAACAATTTCTCTTCATGGAATATTTTGCCGAGAATGTTCTGTAGTGCAGGCTTTCAGGTTGTAAATTCTTTTTACTTTTGTTTATCATGGAAGATTTTTATTTCATCATCAAATCTAAAGATTAATTTTGCTGGATATAAGATTCTTGGTTGGCATCCATTTTCTTTTGGAGCTTGATATATGTTCCAGGATCTTCTAGCTTTCAGGGTCTGAGTTGAAAAGTCTGCACATAATCTAATTGGTTTCCCCCTATATGTAATCTGATTCCTTTCTCTCATGGCTTTTAATATTCTCTCCTTATTCTATGTGTTAGGCATTTTCATTATAATGTGCTTTGGTGTAGATCTGTTGTTATTTTGTACATTTGGCATCCTGTAAGCCTCTTGGATTTGGTTTTCCAAGTTCATTCTTCATTTTTGGAAAATTTTCTGAAATTATTTCATTGAATAGATTTGGTTTGGACTTCTATCTATGCCTTCCTTTATCCCAATAACTCTTAAATTTGGTCTTTTTATGCTATCCCATATTTCTTGAATGCTCTGTTCATGGTTCCTTAGCATTTTCACTGTGTGGTCTACATTCTTTTCAAGATTATATATTTTGTCTTCGTTGTCTGAGGTAAATGGTCTGATATGTTGGTGATACTTTCAATTGAACTTTTAATTTGGTTTATTGTTTTTTTCATTTCAAGAATGTTTGGTTTTTTTCAGAACCTCTATTTCCTTATTGAAGTAATCTTTTGCTTCCTGTGTTTGTTTATGTAGCTCCTTTTCAAAATGATCTTTTGCTGCCTATATTTGCTCTTATAGCATCCTTTAATTCACAGAACTTTTAAATTATGTACATCTTGAACTCCTTCTCTGTCATTTCTTCTGTGCTGGCCATGGGTTTTAATAATGTGGTATCTTGATTTGTTTGGGGCACTTTCTTCCCTTGTCTTTTCATATTGCTTATGTATCTTCCCTTCTAGTACTGTGGATCCAGGGTATTACCGTTTTTACCCTATAGGTTTATAGTGCCCCTGTAGGGTTCCAGTACTTCTCCTTTGAGGTGAAGGACAATGTTAACAGATCCCAATATAAACAATATACATCCTGAAAACAAAGGTTTGCTATTAAGACTTTTACAGTTTGGTAACAGTGTACAGAAATGGTGAATTCAATTATTATCTACAATACACTCAGTAGGTTTGTAAAAGGGTTTACAGTTTCTGATGAGGACAAAGAACCTGGGGTGAGGAGTAGGATGCTATGCTGAGGAGTTGGGAGATGAGGATATAGAGTTATTATATCTTAGGAAGTGTGAAAGAGAAATCCAAAGAAGATGATTAATAGCAGGAGAAGAAAGAGGAAGTAATTTTGGGTAGAAAAGTAAGTGGGAAGACAGTAATTTACATAAAACACATTATATATTAAGAAAAATAAAAAATGTTAAAATAGTAGAAATTGGTGGAAGAAAAGGAAAAAAGTAAAAACAAAAAAGAATCTTGAATGAAGAAACAGGCATTGTTTTGGTTGGAGATCAGTATCTTTCCTGCTTCCCTTCTCATCTAATAGGTGGGGTCGTCAGTTATTAGTTGGTATCTCTGCGCTCAGGATGGTGAAGGTAACAGGTTGTCACTGTGCCTGGCTAGTGGCTACTGAGGAGAGGGGGAAGTTAGAAATTGGGTACCTGGTCAGTTGGAGTTCCAACTGGGAGTTGCCCCCCCAAAGATGGCGATGAAGGTGACCCAAGATGGAGGCACCTGCTTTCAGTGATGAGATGTTGAGTGGGGTTGGGGGAGCTAGGCGATGGCTTTGAATGATGATTTTAGAGATGAGCTCTGTAGTGTGCAGTGTGTGGCTGTCGGCTGACTTCAGAGCCTGTGTGAAGTTTTCAGGTGCAGGCAGGCTACTCTGCGTAGGGGACTATCTCCGCTGCTGCAGAGTCCCAAGATGGCAGTGACTGGGGGAGCCCCTTGTTGGTAGATGGAGTTCCTCTTGGGAGTGGCAGCCAGAACTGCTAGCTATTCTGCATGGGAGCGGCCTCTGTGATTTTTGCTTGGGTAGGTTGCTGAAAGTTCTGTGCGGATGCTGATGCTAGTCCTGCGTGGGCAAGTAGTTGGGAGACCTACTCTGACGCTGAGGCCTGGAGTCCTGGACATGCACGTGACCTGAGAAGCAGTATTCTCACTACTTGTGTCCCAGAGTGACACTGAATGCTGCCTCCCTCTGGCCCACCATCTTGGATCTGCCTGGGGGGGTCTTTGTGTCTGTGCTAATACTCTCTTCCAGATTCTAGGCTGTATTGAATTCAGGTGAGCAAAAGATGCAAAAATGATGGTGAATTCATCTTCATTTTGATACTTCTAAGCTTTATAATCTTCCCCAATCTATCTACTCCTGTTATTTTTCCATCCTTCCAATAACTGCTTCACATAGTCTGTCTAGGTTTGTAGCTGCTGTGCATTCAGAGGGAAAGATGTCACGAGTTATGCTTACCTGGAACTGGAACTAGAGTTATATAAACTTTTTGTTGTTCCCTTCAGCAACATATGCAAGTTCCATTTACTCTACATACTCTCTCAACACTTATTATTTCTAGATATTTTTAATGTAGTTATTCTGAGTGTCAAAAAGTTTGTTATTTAAGAAGTATCTGTTTACTTTTGTCTGTTGGATTGTTTCTTTCATTATTATAAGAAATTTGTATATAGTACAGGTACAAATCCTCTGTGTACTATGAATATTTACTTATAATATGTGGTTTGATTTTAATTTTCTTAATGGTATCCTTTGAAGAACAGAAAATTTTAATTTTGTTAAAATCTGGTTTGATTATTTTTTTGTATGGTTAGTGCTGTTTTCATGTCCTAAAGAAATGTTGAGTGTTATGAAAATTTTCTTCTGTTTTCATCTAGAATTGCTATAGTTTAAGCTATAGTCTATGATCAGTTTCAAATTAAGTTTTAAATATAGTATAAGTTTCACAGTTGAATATCATTTTCTTCCATATATATATTCTAGCACCATTTTTGAAAAATGATTATTTTCTTACCAAATTAAGTTGATTTTCTTGTCAAAATCAGTTGGTATTATATGTGAGTTTATTTTGGGAGTTTCTATTCTGTTCCTTTGTTCTATTTACCTTTATGCCACTCCTATCATATCTTTGTTGTAATTTTTTCAAAGTCTTGAAATCAATTTGTATTCTCCAATTTTGTTTTTATTTTCAAAATTGTTTTTCTATTTTAAGACTTTTGTGTTTCTATATAAATTTTAGAGTAGACTTTTTAGTTTCTCAACAAAAGTCTAATGGTATTTTGTTTGAAATTGCATTGAAAATATAGATCATTGTGGGAATTACTGACATTTTAATAATATTGGGTCTTCCCATGCATGGACATTATTATTATTATTATTATTATTATTATTCTCATTTAAGTCTTCTTTAGTGTCTCTCAGTGATGTGTAATTTTCAGTGTATAGGTCTTGTACATCTTTTTTTAAAAATTTATTTCTATTTGTTGAGACTCTTGAATATGACATTTTAAAATTTGCATTTTCTAGTTCTTTGTTGCTTGAATGTAGCAATACTGCCAATTTGCAAGCTCCAACAAGTTAATTTTAATTTATTGCTCTTTGGATTAGCATTTCCATGTCCACTATGTGATATTTTCAGACAGTGAGCATTAGGAAATTTAGTCAAGGCAATAATTACAATGGTTGATACATACCTATATATCCTATATTTCATGTTCTGTAGCTTCCCTAAGAAGTCTTTCTCTGTAAGACTTCAGAGGTACCATGTTAATATTTGGTTGCCCTCAGTTAATAAATCTATTCTTTGTCGACAATCATGTTGCCAGATTTACCTTGTCCTTTCCAATTTTCTTGCCTTTTGTTTTCTTTTTCTCATCTAATGCACTGGGTAGGATATTGAATACAATTTCAAATAAAGGCAGTAAGAGCAGACATCTTGCCTTGTTCTCACTTGACTACTGCGCTACATCTCCGGCCCTTTTTACTTTACTTTTTGAGACAGGTTCTCATTAAGGTATTTAGAGCTTCAACCTCCCAAATTTCTAGGATTCCAGGTGTGTGCCACCACTCATAGCTTGTACTTAGACTTTTGGTATCTGTAACAATGTCTAATTTATAAATTGGGCACAACAAGAAATTATCAATAACTAATAATGAAATGGAACAATTTTTACAGTATACTATAATGAAAATTATGTGAATGTGGCCTCTCTAAATATGTTATGTAATATTTTCAGACTCCAGTTGACTGCAGGTAATAAACTGTAGAATGAGAAACTGAAGATAAGGAGGGAAATCTGTAATTTGTTTTTCATTGTGTCTGTTTTCTACTAAAACTATTAAATCAGTTGATTTCAGACACCTTGATTCTTTTTTGTTCCATTTTTTTGTTAAGATTCTCCATATTTTCACCTGTTTCCCCCCATATTTTTTGTTCTTAATATTTTAGTAATCATTTTAAAGTTGTTCTGTGCTAACTACAGTATTAGAATCTTTCCTAAATCAGTTTTTCTTACTGTTTTTTTTTTCCCCTCTAGTTTTGGTGACTTTTTCCTGCTTCATAAATTTTATTTTTTTAATGTGCTAGACATTGTAAAAAAGAGAGTCATAGAATCTAAGGGTATTACTTTTCCACCAGAGAGTATATAACCTTTTCTCTGTTAATCAGTTAGGGTATCTTAATCAGTTCAATCACTTCAAGGATTGTTCGAGTTGTGTTGGAGTTTTAGTTCACTTATTCTATCCCATGATTTTTCCAGATTGGTGGATTTTCTGGATTTTTCCTTTGTGCCCAACATATCTTTAATTCTTTTAAATATTGTGAAACTCTCAGTTAAGTCTCTCAGTTGTTTAAATTTAGCTCTTTAGATTCTTTACTCTTCATAGCTTTAGAATATGGTAAATGTTATAAGGGAAGACCTGCCAGGTTTTTGTTGCAGGTAAATTTTACTCAATGGAACTTCGTCTCATAAGCACTCTTACTATTGCAAGTGTTTTTCTGACCCTAGTCCCTTTCTTGGTATTGGCACTTTTGACAGAGGATGATGTTTTTCAAAGTTCTCCTCAGTGTTAGTTAAATCTGGTAGATGTATTTTGTTTGTTTTGTGTTTTTATTAGTTGTTTTAAGTTACATGTAACCTTAGTTTTAATTTTGGCATAATTATAAAAGCATGGAATATAATTTGCTTTAATTCAGTCTCTGATACTACCCCTTTTCCTCTCTCCTTCCTTCTTTTCTTCCCCGTTTCTTTCCTTCTATTCTGATCTGCTATTTATTTAAGGTTTGTTTTTTTTTTTTTAAAGTAGTGCCTTGTGGTTATACATAAAGTTGGGAAACACTGTGATATGTTCATATAGATACTTAGGTTAGACCAGATTCATTCCACTATTCTTCCCTTATCCTGTCCTCCCTCCCTCCCACTTAATCCCCTTCTTCTACTTCACTGATCTTTCTTTAATTTTGATGGAATTCCTCTTTCTTGTCTTTCCTTTTCTTCCTCCTTATTTTGGACTAGCTTCTGCATATGGTAGATGTATTTTTAAGGGGAGGCCAGACATATATTTGCCAATGGCCTTTTGATCTAGTGGGACTAGAATTCTTCTAGTGCCTAGACTATTCTTGTTGTTTTGGATTAATCTCTCAGCCTTCTGTTCCACCAAAGCACTAAAAAATGTGTTATTGAGAAATCAGCTGAGCATTCCTCTAGATTCCACTTCATTATACCAACTCAGATATTAATCAAAACTCTAGCGATTTTTCTTTCTGAGTGGAGTATGTCTGTGTATTACCAAATCCCTACCTAAAAGTATCAAAAATATGTCTCTCTAGCATGTTGATTAGCAATATGGTAATATTTCTCGGTTGCTTCTATAGCTCTATGGCTTTTTTTAAACTCTGATTTTTGTAATGTATTCAGTTTTGTTTGTTTGTTGCAGTAGGAGTGATGGCCTGTGGCTGCCTATTATACCCTGTTATGTACTACTTGAAGTGGAAGTGTCCTTTTCAGATAACCTTTAATTTCTCTCTGTATTAATAGAATTATTATATCTTTTATTAGACTTATTAAGTATTTGATATTTTTATGATACTGCATATGACTTTTTTTAGATTTTAATTTACTTTTCTGATAAGAAAAATTTAGTGACTTTTTAAAAATTTGATGTTTTATCTTTCCAAAATTTACTTATACTCTAAGCTGAATATAGATTATTTTGGATTTTCTGTGCACACATTGTATGAAATATGAAAAGAAATTATTTTTCCTTCTTTATTCATATACATCTATTTCTTTTTTCCTGCCTCCTGCAAATATTATTTATCTCCTTAACTAAAATACATGGTGAGAATTGGTATCCTTGTTTGCTCTGAACTTCACAGGGAACATTCTTAGTATTTTGCTATTAAATATGATGGTGCATAACTATTAAGTTTTATTAAATTCTGTTTCTTCCTATGTTGGTATGGTCGTAATGTGTTTTCTCCTTTATTGATGTGGTGAATCGCATTGATTGCTTTTTTTTTTTTTTTAATGTTAACTCTCCTTGTATTCCTCTGGTAAAACTATCTTGTATGAATTCGCTTACACACATCTGGGTGGATGTGTATACAGTGATAGAACAAGCAAGCACATAATACGCACACACAACATTTTGTTTGGGATTTTTACATTCTGTGTGCAAAAGAGATTGGTCAAGTTTTTTTCTTTTTTCATGATTATCCTTTTCAGTTAGTGTATATTAGGCACAGAGTAGAGATTAAAATTTTTTTGTTTTTATGAATTTTCTCTCTCTCTTTTTTTAAACAGGGGATTGAACCTAGGGGAGCTTAAACACTAAGCCACATCCCCAGCCCTTTTTATTTTTATTTTGAGACAGGGTCTCACTAAGTTGCTGAAGCTATCCTCGAACTTGAAATCCTTCTACTTCAGCCTCTGTTCTTAATATTGTTCTAATACTGTACAATATTATTCCCTCTTTTTGTACAGATTTTTTTTTATTTTTTTGAATAATTTTAGATTTATAGAAAAGACACAAAATAGAGCCCTCTATAGCCTTTTCCTTGTTTTTCCTGTTAATATCTTACATTGTCATAGTATATTTGACAAAGGTAAGACACCAACATTTATATGTTTTTTTAACTAACTTGCAGGCTTTAATTACATTTCACCTGTTTGTCCATTAATTTTCTTTTTCTGTTCCAAAACCTCGTCTGGTAATATCACATTCCATACCGTTGTTGCTGTGGTCTGAATGCCTGTGCCCTTTCTAAATTAGTATACTGAGCCCAGTCCCCTAAAGTAATGATTTAACAGGGGAACCTCTGAAAAGTAATTAGGCTGTGATGGTGTTTCTTCAGTTTGAGTTAGCATTCTTACAAAAGAAACCCAAGAAAGCTGTCTGTTCTTTTCTTCTATGTTAGGACATGATGAGAAGGTGCCATCTATGAACCAAACAGAGCGTAGTCAGTAAGCACAAAATCTGTCATTGCCCTGGTCTTGGACATTTCAGACTCCAGAACCATGAGCAATAAATTTCTGAAACCACATAGCATATGGGATTTTGTCACAGCAGTCCAGATGGAGATAGACAGTTGTTAATCTTAGCCACTTGTGGTATATGGTATTCTTCCTTGTTTTTCATGAACTTGGAAGTTTTGAGGAGTACTGGTGAGAAATAGCAGCTCCTGTTGGGTTTGGCTAATGTTTTTCTCTTGATTACATTGTTTTTTTTTGTGTGTGTTTTTTTAGGCTTAGGGAAAGAATACTACAAAGATGAAATATGCTTCTCTTACATCATATGGAGAATATGATATCCACATATCATTACTGATGATGTTAACTTTGCTAACTTGGATAAGGCAATGTTTTGCTAGGTTTCTCCACTGTGAAGCTACTCTTAACATTCTCTTCTTTTGAAATCTAGTCACTAAGTTCTGTCTGTACCCAAGGGGGAAGACAGAGTAAGCTTTTACCTCCTTTGGTGGGAAGTATCTAACATGTTATTTGAAATTCTTAAGCAAAATTTGTCTGTTCTTCCTAGTTATTTATTCAATTGTTTATGTACTCTATTGTTTTAATATGAATTCTCTATAATCTTAATATATTTAGCTAACATTGAAAACTTCTGATTCCCCTCTTCTCCCCGCTCTGCCCATTGACACATAAACCACTTGACGGTAGGATCTGTTTCTTCTTCATCTTTGTATTCCTAGGCTTTTAGCATGATGCCCTAATCTTACAATTAAAAACAAATAAATGAATTATATTCACTTCAAATGAAAAGTACCATTTCCTTTGTTAAATTACATAATGACATTATAAATTAAAATTAAGATTAGGTTTTAAAATAAAATTAAAGCCAGGCACGGTGGCACATGCCTGTAATACCAGCAGCTCAAGAGGCTGAGACAGGAGGATCATGAGTTCAAAGCCAGCCTCAGCAAATTAGTGAGGCCCTAAGCAACTTAGTGAGATCCTGTCTCTAAATAAAATATAAAAAAGGTCTGGGGATATGGCTCAGTGGTTAAGCACCCCTATACTATATTCAATCCCTAGTACATATATATGTACACACACACACACACACACACACATATATATATATTTTTTTTTAATTAAACGTGATCACATTTTAACATGTATCTGATAAAGTGAATGGTATAACTACCTTAATAGCATTTGAGATTGTTTGAGATTGTTGTGTTCACAAAATTTTCCTTGTAACTACTTAAATGTTCCTGACTAAGGATATGACCTGCTATAATCCTCTTTTTTGTTCAGTTCACCAGAACAGAGTAAGACCTCGTTATTTGCCTCTGAAAAGTTATCATCTGATGCGGTCACTCAGATAACAACAGAAAGCCCAGAAAAGACCATGTTTTCATCTGAGATTTTTATTAATGCTGAAGATCATGGAAGTAAAATTCTAGAGCCACATACTAAAAATCCACTGAAAGGTCCTGTCAGGTTTGCTTCATCATCTTCAGTGCAACAAATTACTACTTCTCGTGGCACAGATGGTAAGAGAATATGATTGCATTGTAGGTCATTTTATCAACTTTTACATGTGATTACCTTAGAAATTTATGATATTTGTCTTCCTGGTTCTTAAACTTAATTTAAGAATTAGGAGCCACATGATTATTATATCCATCTTTTATTTATATAGCTTTGAAAAGAATATGATTTACTATTTTTTTTTAAATCTTTCTTCCTTTTTTTTTTTTTTAAAGAACTGACACCAAAGACCATTGTTTATTATGGAACTAGTTGAAGGTAATTACAGACATTATATTCAAGTGAGCAAACAGTTTTTGGCTTAAAGATCTCACCCTTCCAATATAAAGGCAACCAGTTTGAACACATAAATTGACTAAAAGGTATAGAAGCTCCTGTTGGGCAGGGTAATGACACCAAATGGGTGGGCCTGGCCTAGAAAAAATTGCCAGATAATCTCTTGACTATTGAAAACAGTCTGATACACAAAGTGACCATGTTTCCAATTGTTGAAGCTGTTTAGGTTTTCAGAATCCAAATCAATAGCAGTTACTGATCCCTGAAACTGACCATCCTTTGAAGGGGTATAGCCTCCCCCCTGGGCTTAGGTGCTGCCACTAGGTTTATAACTTGCACTTCAGTGTTCCATTCTCAAATCCTCAAGAAAGGCCAATGCTCCAGGCTCCAGTACTCAGCTGCTGGTGATCCTTTTGCTAATATGCAACCTTATGACAGGCTGCTCCCTTCAATGTTCTATATTCTATATTAAGCCCACTGTCCAGTTTTGTTACTCCTCATGGCGGGCCGGGGTTCTGGGTTCTTAAATTTGCAGACCTGAGGCACCTGCCGTGGTAGCCCTCCATAAAGTCCACAGTGAAAAGCTTACCTTTATTTCTAGTAGAGTTAACATGTTTGGAATCATGCTGCTTGTGGTTGACTTATTTTTGTCACATGATATTTGTAATAAGAATGCAGATGCTTTGTAATAACATAAACAATTAAGATCTGCCGTTAGGTAGGCAAAACATTATTGGCATTTTAGATTATATTAATGTATACTACAATTAACAGATGCAAATATATGTGATAGTGCAAACAAAATAGTAGTTTATTTTGTGCTTATAATCTCTGATTAACCCAGGTTGATTATTTACCCCGCTGTCTTTAAAATGTAGAACCTGAAGTTATTTTAGATTCGCCGTTATAGTCAACTGGAATGAATGAGCAAAAAAGCATGGAGCACATGAGGGAGGTTTTATAGGCAAAACCTAGAAATGTCTCAAATCACTTTCACTAGGAATATAATTTAGCTGTATTTTTCAGGATGAAGAAGAAATGGATTTTGGAAAATAGCTAGTAGTCTATATCATAAGGTCTATATTTAGAGTGTTTTTGTGTGCTATGGTTTAAGTGATATTTAAGTATAAGTGATATTTTTATAGTGTTTATACTATATAACATTTAAAATTAAGTTATAAATTATTTCCCTTTTTAAGTATACAGTAGGAAATTTAAAAAAAATTTACTTTTTAGTTGTAGTTGGACACAATTACTTTATTTCACTTATTTATTTTTATGTGGTGCTGAGGATTGAACCCAGGGTCTCACACATGCGAGGCGAGCGCTCTATTTCTGAGCCACAACCTCAGCCCAACAGTAGGAAAATTAACATTTAAGTTTCTATTCTTCCTCATATGAAGGTTGGAACCTTGCTAATTTTAAAATATTTAACATTTTAAATAAATCTACATAAAATATATTTTAAGTTTTCCTTCTAATGCAAAAAGCTTACCCATCTGCATATTGATAGAATATGCCTAAATTGGTTATAATTCTTAAATATTTTATTATGAAAGAAAACCATACCAAAACTGTGTAATTTAGTCAGTAATCTCGAAGAGTACCTTTCTGTGTCAGTTGCCTCTTGTCACAGTGATGCTGTATAACAAGCAACCTCAAATATCTTAGTGGCTTATAACAAACATTTGCTTTTCTCATACCTGGGCTTTGGGTCAGTCGGACTTTGGCTGGGCTTGGCCTGCAGAAATGGTTTGGGCGTGTTCCAGGTGTTTCTAAGACCCAGGATACTCAGGTATGTTGCTCTCATGATGGTGGCAGAAACATGAGAGAGGAATCTCAGTTGTGAAAACTTATTTTTACCTCTATTTACATCCAGTGCATCCAGTGAATCAGTATATAGAGACCATGGTTAATGTTTTTTCTTTTTAATATTTATTTTTTAGTTGTAGTTGGACACAATACCTTTATTTTATTTATTTTTATGTGGTGCTGAGGATCAAACCAGGGCCTTGCACGTGCTTTTCCGCTGAGCCACCACCCCAGCCCCATGGTTAATGTTTTTTATATGCATTTATTCAAGGATTATCTTATTTAATTTACAAATCCAAATTTATTATTTTGAATACTGTGGGTCAAAATTTTAAAAATTGAGGCTTTTAAAAAAGCTCATTTAAAAAATGTACTTTAAAGTACAAAGAATTGTATTTTAAACCTATTACTTTTTACCTACTATGATTTAAAAGTTCAAAGCAATATACTATATGTTTATATTTTTCTATTTTCAAAATTTTAAAGAAATTTATTATTGAATTTTCTTCTTTACCTTTTTCCAGTTCTTTCTTTCTTTTATAGAGGTAAGCATTATTTGCTGAGCACTTGTTCTCCCCAGGCACATGGTCCAAAGTAACCTTAAGACTGTTAGGGAGAGGGGAAGAATAGAAGTTCGGTAGATTAGACAAAGGGCAATGAAGGGAAGCGGGGGGCAGGAAATAGGAAAGACTGTGGAATGAATCTGATTTAACTTTCCTATGTACATACATCACAGTGATTCTCTACATCATATACAACCACAAGACTGGGGTCCTAATTAGCATAAGATTCAGTGTTTCTATAAATTTGTCAAAATATATTCTATGGCTGGATATAACTAAAAACAACAACAACAGTAAAAATGACTGTTGTATCCAGGGCTGGGGATGTGTGGTAGATTGTTTGCTTCGCTTGCACAAGTCCCTGAGTTCACTCTCCACTAGGGGGATGGAGGTGTGGGGGACATGACACGTGGACCAGTTATCTGTCTCAGAATCTTCCATCTCCATATAATAGCCATTGCACTATAGTTTTGCACAGTTAACCATTACTATCAAGCTTTATGTACACTGGTGGAGAAAGAAAATGAATAAATCAGTATTCTAATAATAATGACTACAATAATAACCAAATAGAATGGAGGCTGCAACCCTTTTTTAAGAAAAAATTTCCTGTTTTATTATGCCTGTAAGAGTGGTATAAAATTCTTAAGTCAACTGAGACTTCACTAGCCCTGCATATGTAGGGTAAGTTAATTTTTGTTTATTTCTATCATCAGGCATGTTAAGTAGTCTCCCAAGTGTTAGTTATATTCCTAATGACCATGATTTTTAAGGTCACTTTATTTCTTCTTGATAATTCAGGTCAATCAAGAGTTAGTCAACACTATGCATACTACTCTATTTATTGCTTTAATGAAAGAAAAAAATATAAAATGGCTAGATAGCTTCTGTCCTTTGTGGAAATTTCCCTGTCTCATTTCTGAGATCTTCCATCTAATAAACATCAGAATCACAAAGATTGAAAGAAAAAAAATTTCTGAAAGGGCTTCTACCTTTGATCCTAAATGCATGTATTCTTTCTGGCACTTGAGATAGGCAAATACAGTATATGGTTCAGTACATACATATACCGTATTCTATAATGTAGCATTCTAGTCCTAGAAAGTGTTGTCCCCCAGCTAGTACCATAATAGTAATTAAGTTAACTTGTTTTTTTTTGGTTTAGCATAGTTGTGGGTTATAAGACGTGGTAAGTACAGTGAATTCCCCTTTAGGCATCAGCATTTTGTCTTACTTCGTTTGATGTAAATGTTCTTACTTACTTTTCTGACTTGGACAGTTAATTAACTGTGAAATTCAATGCCAAAATAAGTCATCAGAACTGTCAAGGATATTAACACAATTCTAAGGATATAAAGGTTGTTATTGTTCATAATGAAGGAAATCTCATTCTACTGCAGGACAGTTAGACTCTATCAAGAGCATTTTGATTTTTATACAGATGTGGGCAACTAGAAATCCATCTAGCTGTGGTAGATAATAAGAGAAATTAAAGGAGATTTGAGGTGTTCAGCCAGGAGATAGTGTTCATCATAATTCTGTTTTTATGAGCATATAATACTGAAAAATAACCTAAATGAATGTTTTATATGTCTTGTATACAGAAAATATTAATCCTTTGCGTAGAGATTGAAAAGAGAAAATAATAATTGACTAAATTAAGAGAAAGGTGTTTCTGGCTGGGAAAGCTGAATATTGCAAAGATGCCATTTGTTTCCTAGTAAATATGTACTCTAACAGAGTTCTGCTCAGATTTCTTCTTTTGGACTTGTGTATTTGACTTAATTTTATCAGGAAGAATAAAAGAAAATCTGGAGGAAAAAAAGAGTAACTCTTTTTGCTCTTATTTGTCATAATGGTGAAAATAGGGTACATATAATGTGTTATTCAAATAAATATATTACTTAGAGCAAAGAGGATTGAAAGAACTCAATGCTTTACCTCTAAACATATCAGTATTACTCCTTGAGACACTTCATATTTTCAAATTCATTTACATTTTTACAATAACCCTAAGTGGTAAGTGTTGTCATTCAAGCACATTTTGTAGGTAAGGAAAGTAAGGCAAAAAAGGGTTTTTGCTCAGGATCAGTAGTGATTGTTGGCTCCAGTTGATATAAAATTGATCAATTGCTTACTGACTAGGTATTAGTGTAATAGCAGCTATTCTATCATAGAAATTCTGAACTGCAGGTACGTGGTGGTCTAGGTTTGGTAGCTGTGCTCCACCTCTGGAGGCTCTGACTTTTTTGTTTGTTGGGGAAAAAAAACATGCACTTTACCACTGAGCTACACCTCCAGCCCTCCGCGCATCCTTTAATTGTGACTCCCAAATCTGCATGGAAACTACCATGATATGCAGTGCCTAAGAAGAGGTGGCGCTTATAGTGGGATCCCTTTAATGGAATGCCTGAATTTTGTACTCATTCTTGCTTCGTCCTGTAGACTGAAACTTGGTCACATGTTCAGACATGGTTGTTGTAAGGAAGATTGGAAAATATAATGTATAGATGAAAGGAGAAGGAAGGATAAATATTATTGGCCACTTGATGGTTAATACCACACCATGAAAGAAAAATAAGTACACCTGCCCCTCCATATCTGTGGGTTCTACATCCATGAATCCAAACACAGATTGAAAATATTCAGAGAAAATAATTGCACCTGTACATGTATAAACTTTTGTCTTCTCTTTATTCCCTTAACAGTGCAGTTTAGCAAATACAAGAAATCTAGAGAAGATTTAAAGTATTCAAGAGAATGTGCAAATACTGTGTCATTTTACACAATTTTACTTAAAGGATTTGAGCCTCCACAGATTTTGGTGTCTGGGGAGGTCCTGGAATCAATCCCCCAGCTACCAAGGGACAACTATGTATAGAAAAAAAGTTTAGCTCTACGCTAATCAAATAAGAGCACATTTAAATAATTAGCCATATTAGCAAAGAATTATTTCTTAATGACTATACATACTATATTAGAGTAAGAATAAATTGGCACAGACATTTGAGAAAGTATTTTTACAGCTGGACTTTAAAAAAAATTTCATACATGGTATAGTTTTTCACTCTATAAACAACAGAATTTAACTGAGGTGGGTGGGCAGCAGGGAAGAATAAGTATGCTATAACCAGAAAACTCTTCACTATAATTGAAAATTTTAACTCCTCCTAAATGTTCAACAGTAAGAACAAGGTTGAATACATTTTATCTGTGGTATTGCCATAAGAAATAAGAAAGATAGGATAAAATGAATGTTTTATTAATGTAAAGTAGAAAAGCTGAATTCAAATTATACTTACTATATGACAATTATGTAAACAAAAAACGGGGGAAAGATAGGTAGGATATACATTAAAATACCATGAGTGGCACATGACCTTGTCTTTTTTACCTGTATTTTCTTAATATTGAGAATTTATACTTTTATAATGGAAACTTTGTTTCAAAACAATATCACAAGAAAAGAACTATGTTCTGTGACTCTGGGAGTAGAATAAGACTAGCAGGAGATATTAACAATGACCAGATTTTGAGTTCAATGTAAGAAAACCTGTTTTTTTTAGTTAGAGCCATCTAAAAATTCATTACTATAAAAACTCATCTTCTCAATGAGACCTGCCTGTGTCATCCTATTTTAAGAGCATCCTGTCCTGATTTTCCCTGTATTACCAACCTCTCACAATATTTTCTAATTGTTTTTTCATATCACTGACAATTTATTAAAATACTAGAGAGTTTGCTCATTTAGTTTAGTTGTGTACCATGTATCTCCCATCTCTAGAATTCTGATTCCTCTTGAAAAACAAAGATTGATTTCTGTTTAGTTCATTGATACATCATTAAGAAACTCAAACACTGTCTTGTACATGGAATGTGCTAATATGTATTCAATGAATTAATCTCTTTTTTTATTAATTGTTCTTATCTTTACCTCTTTAGCCCAGCCTTTACTGTTGCCATATAAACCACCTGGTAGTTCGAAGATGTACTATGTTCCACAATTAGAAACAGTTCCTTCATTTCCAGATTCCAAATCTGATACCACCATTGAGAGTTCACATTCAGGTATTATGCAGAAATTAGTCAAATTTTAATTTTTTTTGCAAATTTATTTGTGTGTTGGCTGGTTGATTATAAAATGACAAATTAAAGTTCCTTCTTAATCTTCAGTGAAGTATGTAGCTTTGCATGTCTTTATCTTTGATTCGGATAGGTAAGTTATTTGATCAGATTGCATGAACAATTATTTGTTTAGGTTAGTGGATTCCATTTATGGAAAAGGTTTCTAAGCTTTCTTGGTTCACAGTGCCCTTAATATTTCAGTGCTGTTTTCTCCTCAAATTATGTCTGATGCAGATAAGTACAAAAAGTGTTTTTTCAAGTAGCTACTAGGTTATTAGGACATAAATACTGTTTTGATCTGACAACTTAGTGAACAAAACTTATTTCCTATGGCTTTGGTTTTTGAAAAAAAATTTTGTTCATAAGTAACCACGGTTCCTAATGATATATGTGCAGCTGTTAGGTACTGTTTGGTACTTGAGATCCATTTGGACAGCCTCTCTTATTTCCTATTTTTTATAACAGCAAATGCCCAAAAGCCAGCTTTACAAAGACAAGGCAAGCATTGAAAGGGACATAACACTATCAGATGTTGACATATTAAACTACCTTGAGCTTATAGTTTATGGAATACATCAGATATTAATTATCACTGTCTTCCCCTAGAATTTTAAAATATCCTGCAACATTCCTGTGAGCACATTATAAGGGAACTGCAAATTTAGGAAATGTATAGCACCTTCTGGAGGTGGACTTATGTATTTTGGCAGAATATACGTACAAAGAGTATAACTTAAATATTATATTTAGGATCCAAGGCAAAAACGTTTTGATTTGATGGAATAACATTTTGGGTGTTCTGTAGGATATTACTCGGTTCACTTTAGACAAATGATTTTCTTCTTGATTTGTCTATAAACAACTTTGTGCAGAAATGGAAAGAAAATAAAAGTTCCTGCAATTGGGCAGATTTTTGGGTTAGTTTTATATGAAAATGGAACAGACTAGTTTCTCATGGCAACTACATTAACAGCTCTGATACAACCTCTAATCTCCCACTGTAAAGGAGCTGAAATGCTGAGGATTAAATCTACAGTCCAAAACCGAGAAATTTTCACCTTCTGCAAAGCTTTGTTTTTTAAAACACACTTACCAGAAATAAAACAGGCTCACTTAGTTGATTGTCAGTAGGAAAATCTTTTGATCCCTTTTATTGCTAGTTCAGAAGATAGAATATCTATCTACAGTAGAAATCTGGTCAGGTGTTCCAGTACTTTCTGAGGACTTTAGTGTCCTGCTATCCATTGACATCTTTTGGCAGCCAAAGAAAGAACTTGGAAGACTCAGTGGAAAGAATTTGGACATTTTATTACACACTCTTCAGTGGTGAAAGGCTGGACAAAATGGAGGGCCACACTGTGCTCACAAGCAAGGGAAATATAAAGAGGATTGGTTGTATGCCTACTGCACTGATGAATTTCTTCAGATGGTTTTTAAGTACATTCTTTTTTTAATATTTAATTTTTAGTTGTAGGTAGACACAATACCTTCATTTTATTTTTATGTGGTGCTGAGGATCGAACCCAGTGCCTCATGCATGTTGGGTGAGTGCTCTACCTCTGGGCCATAACCCCAGCACTTGAGTTCATTCTTTAACTTTACAAACAAGTTTGCTCTGCTTTGATACCCGTCTAAAGATTGGAGACCAGGGAAATGATCAGTTGTCCTTCTCTTTACCTTTGTTATTCTTTGAAGTCCTTCTTATCTCACCACCCTGAATAATAAACCTTCCTAGGCACTGACTGGTATTTACCCCAACAGCCTCCGGATTCAAGCAGCTTGACTCTGGGTCCCAACAGACAACTTGGTCACTTATCTTTATTTGGAGTCTAGTTAACAAAAGAGAGAAATGATGATAAAGAATTGAATTTATTTTTGGTTTGGCAATAACTGGGAAGACAGCCAACCTAAACCTGTCTTCCCAGAAGCCATACTAGCATTAGAATTTAAAAGAAGAGGACAAAAGCCAAGAAATATGCATAGCATGTGATTATAAATCTGATTCTTTGATTTTTGGTACCTGGGGCTTGGACTCCCAGCTTGAGATGAGGCTGGCAGGAAAAAAGCCATTTACAGAGTCTTTCAATTTTAAAGGACCCCCTGTTGCAATTCCTCCCTTTATCCATTCCTCAATCTTGAGGGATTTGAGGCTACATATCATCTGACTATTTGTTTTTGGATTGGAGTGTAGATCCCATCAAGGGCATCTGAAGTGTATAAGTAAAAGGAGTCAGATGTTTGAGCCTAAAAGTAGAAGTACCAGTGTAGATTGTAGAGATGGCGCCAGAGTCACAAGATACTTGTTATGGTTTAGGTACTAGGTGTCTCTCAGAAGCTAATGTGTAAAACAATTCAAGAAAACTTAAATGTGAAAGGATTGAGTTAGGAGGATCTTAACCTAATCAATGCATTAATCCCTTGATATGGATTAACTGGGTGATAACTGTAGGCAGGTAGGGTGTGGCTGGAGGAGGTGGGCATGGGGGCATGACTTTTACTTTTAGGGTATATATTTTGTGTGTTGTGAGAAGAGTTGCTCTCTCCTTTCTGGTGTGATGTCCTGAGCCACTGTCTACCACATACTCTTCCCATATATGATGTGTTCTGCCTTGTGCCTTGCCTGGGTCCAGAGCAATGGAGCCAGCTGCCTATGGACTGAGACCTCTGAAACTGTGAGCCCTCAAATAAACTTGTCCTTCTCTAAATTTGTTCTTGTCAGGTCTTTTGGTCACAGCAACAAAAAAACTGACTAAAACAATACCCAATTAAATACATTATGTGGAAGGTCCTCTCTGTAAACGCATGGCAACCAAAAGACGGAGGCAGGAGACTGGAAGCAAACCTTGGATCAGCAAGCTTTCCTTTATTCTGCAGTGAAATCAATCAGCATCTCTTCCTTTATTCTCAAATTCCTGTCTCATGAGGAGGTTTCCCAAAAGGGAGGTGGATCTCAACTCAGGTCATAAGGGTTATTGACATCATCACAGAAAGAATGTAAGGACAGATCAGGGTCAAAGTGAAGCACAGATTGATTTTATTGAGAGAAAAAAAATATAAGAGACATGATAGAGCATGGGTATTGGAGACGAACATGCTAATCACATCATAGGCATATTGATGTGTGTAAAATCTATAGTACGAAGACATGATCTGAGAGGGTATTTTCAGTCCTCCTTTCTGTTGCTAACTGGACATGTCAGTTATTACTTACTAGGGATCATTTTCTTTTCTTCTTTGTTTAGGATGAAAAATCACTGATAATTTCACATCAAGGGTTTTATTGTTCTGTTTTGTTAATTAAACAGTACCACATTGATGTAACATTGATGGTGTGATGCAGAGTATGACACATAGATTAACTACTTTGATCCTAAAGATATAAATCTTATGAATATCTGCATGTTGAACAAAAGCATTCTTGGACCTGTTTTTCTTTTAGGGCTATGTCAGAAAAGAAGTTATTTATGAACCTGCAGATAAGTTCTAATTATTGATTTAATTGTGCTGTTTCTAATGAGAGTATCGTGAAAGTGACTTTTCAGTTTCGACTTTTAATCCTTGTGAAAATGGACTTTAAATCATGGCCACTCTTGTCCCATATGTCTCCTTTCTACCTGTTCTGATGTCTTCTATCGTACCTCACCAAGATCACCACACTTTTGTAAATTTTACAAAATTTTAGAATATTTGTATTAATGACACGTATGCCATCTAATTGAAAAAACAATCATAGTTCATTTAACCAGAGTAACAAAGTGATTATTTAAAAGATTTTGCAACAAATAAGTGCTTAAATAAACCCTCTTTTAAAGATTTAATTTCCCCAAGTAGTCAAAACCTAACAATAACCTGGAGAAAACACAAGAAGTTATTTTGATAAAACATAAAACTTTTGATTTTTAAAGTTGGTTCTTTGTAAATTTTACTAAGAGCAGATCAAAGTCTTGTTGCTGTAAACGTAAATAACGAGATTTTGGCTTTATATCAGTGTGTTCAATTTTGATTTTAGAAAAGCTTATAAATAATTTTTATTTATAGTCAACACATACAAATTTCACATAAGATCTATCCTTTATAAAACTTCAGGTTTTTTTATTTTTTAAGAATCTATGTTAGTTATTTAAATTTTTAGTTCTGTTCCTCTCTTTTTCTCATTTTGAAACAATTCAGCCATTTTAGGACAAAAATCCTTATCAATATAAAATCTTTTTGTTCAATTTAAAAACATTTTGTATTTTAATGATTTTTTTCACTCATTACATTTAAATGTTCTACTCAAAAAATATGTAAATGATTGCATATTTTGATAGTATGTTCTGAAAGTACTACAAAGATATATGAGTAATTTACAGCAAAACAAAATGGTTAGATTTGTAATTCTTAGACTATTATAAAATGATGTCATCCCAGAAGTCAGAAACCCCACATATGCTATCAGTACTTTTTAAAATCATCTGTTATTTCTCTCAGCCTATTTTGGGCTTGGGATAAGGAAGGATACATGAAATAAAATTAAATTTCTTATGTTTAAGATTTCAATATGTTTTAAACATCACTTGATTATAAACTTTTTATAGGAACTAGTACTTAACAACAAGGCCTCAAATATGTAGAAAAAACTGGCAGCTTCTTTTCAAAAACCAACATAATAAACTAAAAACAATTCAAGCCAGCCAGAAAAAGGTTACATGTTGTGTGATTTCAGTTATGTGAAATGTGCAGAATAAATTCATAAAGACAGAAAGTAGAATACTGATGATGGGTAGAAGCTATGGGAATAAAGGAATGGGGAATAACTGCTTATATATACAGGGTTTCTTTGTGGAATGATGAAAACTTACAAAATTAGAGTGCAGTATTCACTTTGAATACAATAAAGATTGCTGAGCTATACTGTAAATGGGTAAATTTTATGTAGTAGATTATATCTCAACATTTTTTTTTTTTTTTTAAAGAAAGGGGCACAATGAACAAGGAAAGACTGCCTGTAAACTTAAAGATTTGGTAGCAGATTTAAAATATATTTTGCAGGCAAAAAAGGATAAAATTAACGTAAAGGAAATTGAATTGCTGATGTGGATAAACTTGAATAAGTCTCTGGAAATACTAAAGAAAAAGGAAACAAAATTGGGATATGAGAAGGACATAAGAGATACAGAAGCACAATTAACAATACCAAACCAAGAATTATATTTGTAGACAGCTGAATTCAAGGTTTATTTAAGGAAAACTTTTTCTCTCTTAAAAAAATAAAAAAGAGCATAGTATGTAGATTGACAGTTTTGCATATAATCTAGGCAAAAACCAGTATTAAGAGACTATGATATATGCTACTGAAAGATTTAACTTAAAAAAGTGTTGGGGGTGGGGGGAGTTAAACCTATTAGCATGCGTATATATTTTAAAGTTATTTAGTTTAAGGAGCAAAATTTTCTTCCTTCTTTAAAATTCTAAATGTGAGAAATGAACTCAACAAAATCTATATTTAGTGGGAAAGGATATAATTATAATTCAAGGATTGTGGACCCAAGTGCATATTCATCAAGCAATATGGCGATAAAATCATTTTCATCAATATGCAAGAGCAAGAAAATATATTCTGCTTCCAGATCTTCTTGAAATTCACTTGAAGACTCAACCAACTGAAAAAATGAATCAAAAAGAAGCATTCAAGAATGAGAAATAAAACATTGCCAGAAGTGACCAGTGGTGAATTTGAAGCCAGTTTACATAAATTTTAGTCTAAATAATAAAATATTTAGCTAAAAAGTGGGAGAAGTACCAAAAGATATTTGGAATGAAATCCATAAGAAGAAAAACTAATTTAATTGTATTTTTATCTTAGTAGGAGATATTAAAGATGTTTTGTTTTATTTCAAAATTTGGTAATATGGGGTAAAGAAGGTTTGACACTGAAAGCATAGGCAACAAAAGAAGACAAGGTAGATAAATAAAAAACATTCTGTATGCCATAGAATATTACCATCAACAGTGAAAAAATATTCCATGGAATAGGAGGAACTATTTGCAAATTATCTGGTAAGGCATTAATACATTGAACATGTGAAAAACTCTTAGAACTAAACTGCAAAAAGCCAGACAGACTGATTTAAACATTGACAAGAGTCTAAGTTCATGTTTCTCCAAGGAAAGTACACAAATAACCAATAAACACATTTAAAAAATTATTTAGTCATGAGGTAAATACAAACCAAAACCATAACTAGGTAATACTTTACATCCATTAGCATCACCATTTTTTTTTTTTAAAGAATTTAAGTATTGATGAGAATGTTAAGAATTGGAATCCTTGTGTATTGCTCATGGAAATGTAAAATGGAGTAGTCATTGTATAAAACAGTATACCAGGTCCTCAAAAAAATTAAACATAGAATTCCTATATATTAAAGCAATTCCACTTCTAAGTATATAACCCAAAGACATGAAAACAGTCTCAAAGGGCTACTTGTACGCCTATATTCATTGTAGTATTAATCACAGCAGCCAGATTTGAAAACCCAAATGTCAACTGACTTATGAATGTATAAACAAAATGTTTTAAATATATCAAATATTATTCAGCCTTTTAAAATGAATGAAATTCTGGTATATGTTAAAAGGTGAATGAACACTGAAGACAGTAGGCTAAGTGAGATAAGCCAGTCACAAAAGTGCACACATTGTATGATCCCACTTACATGAATGATCTAGAGAGGTCAAACTGATGAGAGATGAAAAGTAGAATAATGCTTACCAGGTACTAGGTTGAGGGCAGGATGTGACATTATTGTTTAATGGATACAGAATTTAAGTTTAGGAAGGTGAATAAGATTTGGAGATAGATGATGATGATGATGGTGCATACATTGTGAATGTATTTAATGCCACTAAGCTGTACACTTAAACATGATTAAAATGCCAAGTTTTATGTTATGTATTTTTTAACCACAATAAGAAAATACTGAAAAAAATACCCACAAAACCTCATAATAGCATTTTAAAATTAAGTATTTATCTTACAAATCACAGTTGAGAGTATGAAATTAGCAAGAAATTAAAGAACAAGAACAGAAAACAGAAAAGATAGCATAAAGGGGCTGGGGTTGTGGCTCAGCGGTAGAGTGCTTGCCTAGCATGTTCGAGGCGCTGGGTTCGATCCTCAGCACCACTTAAAAATAAATAAATAAAATAAAGGTATTTTGAAAAAAAGAAAACATAGCATAAAGAGGTCAGGTAATTGGAACACAATGAAGTTTATTTAGTTCTAATAAATAATTTTAGCATACTTTGGCATTGTCATTCAGTTAAGAAATTCATTACATATTTTTAACAAAAGAGAAAAAATTAGTTTTTTACTTTTGGAGGGGGGTTGGTATTGGGAATTGAAACCAATCTACTTTCCCACTGTCCCCCACCCTTTCTTTTTTTTCTTTTTCTTTTTATGGTACTGAGGATCACACATGACAGATAGGTAAACACTCTTATCACTGAGCCACGTCCTCAGCCCACATAAAGCGTTTTATGTTTGCACACTTATTTGACCAGAACACACAAAGATCGATTTTCAATCACATTCTTAGGAAATAGCATACTATCATCATCATTTTACCAACAGTGAGGTAACATTTGTTAGTTTCTTAAAGTTGATCTTCACCAAATTGTGTACTCTTTTGTGACAAGAACCATCTTCTGGTTCCTTACCTCTCTTCTTTCATTCCCACTTCCTTTTATTAAATCATCACTGAATACCTAATCTGGATCATCTCAGTGGTTGTCTTGAACAGGAAGGACACAATAGGTATTGGCTGAATCAGTTTTGTCAGAGGAAGTATAATGTTTAAAAGACCATTTTTTTGTGAATCTAGGGAAAGAACTAGGAATATCCACTGTAGTGCTCAGAAGACTTAAGAAGAAAAGAGAATTTTATAAGTATAAATGTTCTCTCTATCCTCTGTGAGCATATTGGGGAAGTAAGAAATGGGAGATGGCAACCCTCATTCATCATAATCCTCATTTGCCTTTTGTAGTGTAAGCATAACTGGCTTCCCTGAATTTATTCTAAAGAAGTGGTTTTCTGGTACAACCTGGCTTCTACACACAAGCTTAAGTTCTTCACCATGTTCTCAGGTTCAGCGACAGTGGTGTGTTGTGTGCACAGAGGAAAAAGTGGACTCCGATAAATTTGTTGAGTATATGGGATGTCAGTTTCAACATGGTGCCTTCAAAGGTGATTTGACCCTGCATGGCAAGAGTTTTCATCTTAAATACTGACTTTAAACCCTAAATTCTATTTAAAGTGTATTGCTACTTGTATGAGAGAAAATATGAAACTATATATGGTGGGATGCCAGTGTATGTTCCCTTAGGGTATATAAACAAGTTTGGTTACATGTGTAACAATCTTTAAATTATTTCCTTCAAACTTTAGGGTTTTTTTTTTTTTTTCAATGACCAAGTTGATTTTTTTAATGACAAGAAATTATCACCTCATATTCATTCAACCAATAAATATTAAGGCTGTTGCCTTCTTCTGGGCAGATACAATTGCTAGTAACAGTATTTACAACAGTGTGCAAAGTAAACACAGGTCCTTCTACCATAGAACTTATATTCAAGTGGAGAGACAGACATTAAATCACAAGTTAATTATATAATTATAAATTACAAGTGCTAAGAAAACAAAGCATTCTATAATGGTAACAGAAGGACCCAGTTTGGTTTTAGGAGCTTAAGAAGGCCTTTCCAAGGAAGAAACATTTGAACTGAAACCTTTAGGGTGTCTAAATTCAGTAGGCAAAAACTGGAGGACAAGAATGTTCTGGCCAGAGAGAAGATTATGCCCAAAGCTCCTGAAGCAAAAATGAGGTTGATGCATTTGATGAATGAAAAGAAAGAAGGGCAGTATAGCTTATTGAAAAAATTTTTCAATAAATTTAGTTAAAGATTCATTAATCTGGGAGCAACCACAGCATACCTTAGAAGAGTTGCCCCACTGAGCATGGCAGAACAGTTGGTTTTGATAAGGTATCCAAACCAGGAACAAAGAAGTAGACTAACACCTTGGTGTTAGGTTACTTTCTATGTGAGGATAAAAGAAGAGTAGACTTCCTTTTTACTCCTGCTCAGACTGAGTTTCAGTTGGTTGCTATAAATCATCTGTTTTTATGAAAACTGATCTATCAGTGGAAAGTTTCAGCTTGATTGCATTCTACTTAGCACAAGTGACTCTGGATTGGACTGTTGGGACTGAGTGTAGGAGCTCAGCCCCAAACAATGGTCTTCTATAAATTTTATTTAACAGAGTAAAGCAGAATGGTGGGTAGATATGGTTAAAGATAGACAAGTGCAAGATTATGCAAGGTTTTTAAACCATATTAAGGCATTTGGATTTTATTCTGGCAGGCAATTGTGGTTTTATTTATTTTTGTAAAATTTATTTTGGCTGCTTTGTGTAGAAATGGATCATACAAGGGAAGTCACAGACCTGAGTTGGAGAGGGTCAAAGTGTAAGTTGGAGACTTCAGTTGGTTAGAAGGCTGTTACATAGTCAGTACCAGAGATGGCAGCATTTAGGATTAGAGTGATGTTGATGAGATAAGGTGAAGTAGACATAGTCAATTTATTTTTAGGAAATAATTCTTCCTTGCCTTGGTGGTTATAGAGAGTGAGGGAGAAGAAGCTGGAGAAAAGTGACTTCTAGTTTTCTAGAGTATATAATTAGGTAAATTTATTAAGACAGAGATTGAGGAAGAAGCAGGTTTGAGGAAAGATGATCAGATTATCAGCTTTGAACATCTAAAAAGTGAGACTTCTGTTATACATTTACATAGAGATCTGTGGTTGAGTTTAGACAGAGTCAATGTACAAGTGTTGGGGTTGAATGCATATCACATATGAGGTTGTACTATTTACCTCATAACATACTCTCGTATGAAAATACACAGGCATGAAGATTCCCAATCATTGCTGCTTAGAGTTCTGGGGCAATAATGTTTACTCTTGTGCTGCTCCAAATGTAAATTCATACTCACATATACTATAGCTATTTATAGATGCACTGGTATATACACATATCTGCAGTCTCTTCCCTCTGCCTTTCAACTCTACTGAGGTTTATTCTCTTGCTTATTCATTTACTATTTTCAGAGACTTAATTGTCGTTCCCCACCTGACTGTGAGCCTGACCTGGTTACCTCTCTTGGAGAATGAGAGATGGTGGACAGAATATGCATGTGCATGCTGTTCTTGGGGTGTGTTCTCTGATGTCTGACAGTGTCTGTGAGGAGAATTATTACCAGTTACAGTTGTTTGTGTTGTAACCTAATATATAGTAACTTAAATTTTTGTTATTTAAGGAAGGACATCTTTTACTTATCTCCACTAAAATGCTATAAGGCTTAGTTGTGTCCTCTAAAGCTCAGAAGAAAGGTCTCAGCCATGATATATATTTGTTGGTCACCAGCCTTATCTTGATGGTCATTGGGTTTAGCTAAGAAGAGAGTCCAGTTCTGACCCTTTGAAGAACTCAAGCACTGAGTAACTTGATAGAAGGAAGAATAATAAGGATTTGCCAGAGAGGTAAGAGGCAAAATGATAGAAAGTGATGATAAGGAACCTGAGAAAGAGCCCAATATAATTTGTAAATCTGACCCAGAAGCCTTGGGTAGAATCTTCACAATCAACCCTGACAAACCCTTCATGACTTTATTTGCTCTGTATTGGTAAGACCAGTACTTACTCAGGTCTTATTACCATATACAGAAGCTCCAGAAATCCATGAAGTACTGGGTCCTGGGTTAGAAAGAAAAACAGCTTTGTAGAAAATAATTCTATAGTTACTACAAACCTTTCTATATCCAGAAATGTTCTTTTGCCTGTTAGATGTGGCTTAGATAGTAGATCTCTTTGTCAACAGATATAAGTGTATTGAAATATATTTTAAAAGAAATTTGAATACTTTCAAATCTTTTGTTTGTCACATATCATTTTTTCTTTTTGTCTGTCTGTCTCTTATTCAGTACTAGGCATTGAGCCTTACATATGCTAAGAAAGTCCTCTACCACTAAGCCATGCCAGCCCTTACTTTCAGTATTTGTCGTTGTATTATCAGATAAATCTACCTGAAGCAGCTGATGATGTTATCCCATTATGAAGAAATCTTCAACGATGTTGCATTTCATGTACAATAAAATTTTTACTCTTCAGCTTGGGATTCCATGCACTGCTGAATTTTGTCCCAATTATTTTTAAATATTACTCATCTTCTTAATCTATCCTATAGTCTAGCCTGACAATAAAAATGTCAGTTATTCTTATATATTCCTTGTGTTTGTTTATGTAGTAACTTCTGTGTTAAATGCCTTTCTACCTTTCTCTCCATACCAGAAGGCCTATTTTTTAATGCAAGGTATACTTTTCTTTTTCCAAAACCTTCCTGAGCTAGAAATAATCTCCTTTCTGAACTGATCAGTGTTCCTCTTTATGTTTTCTTATGTCTTTGTTTCTCCACCTTGTGTTATTGGCATTTATTCTGCATGTTTCATAGCTTCAGTTTGACTAATGTGTCTTGACATTGTAACACTCCCATTGTAGTGCTTTTTTCATAGAAGTGGTCTAAGAGGCAGATTTTTAAAAAAGGTTTGTCTTAACTTCAAGTGTATGTTTGTGTTAATTGTATTAACTTCCCATTTTTCTCTAGGGTCCAATGATGCTATTGCTCCAGAGTTTCCCGCTCAGGTGCTAGGCACAAGGGATGATGACCTCTCAGCCACTGTGAACATTAAACATAAGGAAGGGATCTACAGTAAGAGGGCAGTACCTAAGGCACCCCTGTCACTGGGGAAAAAACCCTTTCAAAAAGATAATGCAGGTAACTGCAATGGCTTTGTGTATTTTGTGACTTGCTTTCCCTGTTGTATCCTAAATGAGAATATTATCTAGTCTTTATCCTTTTTCTGATTTGTTATGCGAAATTTCCTCTTTGTTATTATATTGGTATATACAAGAAGGTAAATATTTATAAATGCTTTTAAGTGCTTCAGGGATATTTTTCACCATAGGAAATATAATATGTTGCAACTTTTGAAATAATACCCAATACAGTATGTTTTGTAGATGAAAATTCATAGAAAATATTGGTTAAATTGCCTCATGAATGTATCTCCATCAGATCTTAGAAACTAACTTATCAGGCTGGATTCTTCAAGAAAGTATGTGCTTACACATGTCTTAAATTTTTTTTTTGATGTTGTCGCCAACATTTTAAAATAAGATTTGGTATATAGAGCTAAACCAGGCAATTTTGGCTGGCTTTGTAGAAATGGACTTGTATTTGGACAGTTTTCACAGCAAAGCTGGAACACGTATATCCTTCCCACAGAGTTGTTGTGAGAATTATGGGGAACACTCTTTTCAGTGATCAAAGGCAAACTATTATTATTATGACCTAGTTGCTTTGTGAGAATCCATGGACTTCTCCACTTTGCACTCATGGTTTTTGTTTTTCTCTTACATTCACTGTTTGTTTTGTTCTCTTATTAAATAACATATTATCTGCAAGAAAGAAAAAAGAAAGAAAGACTTTTAAAAGATTAAAAAAAAAAAAAAGATGATGATTTTGGAGTGGGGTGTGGTAGTGCATACATATCCACTGACTTGAGAGGCCAAGACAGGAGGATCTCAAGTTGCAGGCCAACTTCAGCAATTTAGTGCCCTAAGCAACTTAGACCCTATCTCAAAAGATTAAAATGACATGGATGTACTTAGTGGGGCCCCTGTGTTCAATCTCCAGTACCACAAAATAAATAAATAAACAAACAAATAATACATAAGTTTTGCAGCGTCCCTTGAAAAATCATAGTATCAGGTTACACTCAGCTCACATTTCTCTTCAGCAAGTGTTTTACTCAACTTTTTTATTGCTGCAATTCAAAGGCCTGACAGGAACAATTTAGAGAAGGAAAAATTTAATTGGGGGCTCACAGTTTCAGAGTTCTCAGCCCACAGACAGCTGATTTCATTCCTTGGGGCTCCAAATGAGGCAGAAAAATCATGGCAGAAGAGTATATGGAGGGAGCAGCTCACACAATGATCAGAAAGCAGAAAGCGATTCCTCTTACCATATACAAAATATATACCTGCCCTCCGCCCAAAGACATGCCCCTAATGCCAACTTTGGGGATAAATTCTCTGATTGGGTTAGGGCTCTCATAACCCATTTAAGGCTGTCATAACTTTCATTTCACTTCTGAATGTTCTTGCATTGTCTCGCACATGAGCTTCTGGGGGACACCTAATATCTAAACTATTACAGCAAGATTTGTTCAAATCTTCTCTATTTTATAATCTTTCTGTTTCTAATACATATTGTTGAACATGTTATCTATACATTCCTATCATTTTTACTGAATAGAAATTTGAATATATGCATATGAATAATTTATCTTCCTGGTGTATTGGGTCTTTTTGTTATTGTGATTTAAACTTCCTCCTCTATCTTAATGTTTTTTTGACCTGGAAGCACTGTTTTGTCCATTTTAACATTGCTCACTAATGTACCAGATATGAAGACTTACTTTATATGTAGTTTATTTAAGATATCATTTGCAAAGGAGTAAATAGAAAAATGCAATAACAGTGACCCAGAACATATACATGAATATGGAAATGAAATATACAAAGATGGAATAACAATATGGAGAACAGATGAAGATGAACTAACCATTGAGTATGACTTGGACCACTGATGATATGTGTAGGAGAAATAAAATTAGATAAATCCCTACTACTCATTGAATTTTTTCCAGGCATATTTAGTCTAAAGGAATGTGTTAACCTTTTAGACTTTAGGCAGTCATGTCTGTCTGTCTATCTATCTATCTATTTATTTATTCATCCATCCATTTATTTATTTATTAAAATTTATCAGTTTTGACATGCATGTAACCAATACAATCAATATAAAAAGCATTTCCATTACTTTTTTAAAATTTGATATCATGCACACTGTGTTTCCTGCATGATTTATTACATTAGAAATCAATCACCTTAAGATATTAGACAACCCCACTCCCACATGCCAACTATTATAAAATTAAGATACTTAAAAGTATCTTATAGGTCAAGGAATAAAGCACAAGAAAGGTAAATAAAAGGTGCATGGAACTAAGTGATAATAAAAGCTCAAAATATCAGAATCTGTGGGCTGAAACAGTACTCAGATGAACGTTTATAACTTAAAAGTAATTATTATCAGAAGCTAGATTAACAAGTTATTTTCAAAAAGTAAGGAAAAAATGAGTTGGAGCAGAAATATATGAAATAGAGACGAAATAATACAACTGCAAGTTGATAAAAATCAAACAAGTTTAATCAAGAAGGAAGCAAGAACACAAAAATTAATATCAAGTGAAAAGGAGCTATATAATAACCCTACAGATTCTAAAGGTAATATTACAATTACATGTCAACATATGTGATAGTTTACATAACATGGTGCTTATTAGAGAAGGATCCTTGTGCTGCTGAAAAGAAAGTATATTCAGCCATTGACAGATGAAATATTCTGTATATGTCTGTAAAGTCTAAATTGCCAATTGTATTTCATAGTTTATAGCTTCTTTATTTAGTTTTGTTGGGAGACTCTATCCAGTGGTGAAAGAGTCATGTTAAAGTTACCCAGTGTTATTGTGTTGTTTCTATTTAATTCTTGAAACTGAGAAGGGTTTGTTTGATGTATGCAGATGCTCCATTATTTGAGGCATAATTGTTATCCCTTAAGCAGTATGAAATGTCCTTCTGTCCCTTCTGATTAACTTTGGCTTGAAGTCCACTTTGTCTATAATATGAGGCCAGAAACCCCTGCTTTTGTTTATCAGTTCCATTTGAGTGATATGTTTTTTTCTGGTCCTTTACCTTCAGTCTATGGATGTCTTTGCCTATGAGGGGAATCTCTTGAAGATAGCACATTGTTGGGTCTTGTTTTTTAATCCAATCTGCCAGTCTATGTCTTTTGATTGATGAGTTTAGTCCATTTACCTTCAGTATTATTATTCAGATATGATTTTTATTCCCTTCCATTTTGATTTATTTCTGGGTTTTACTTTGAATAGTTTCTCCTTTTCTTGACTGTTCTTCTAATGCACTTCTTTCCTTTGCTGGTTTTCACTTTTATTTTTCATTTCTTCTTCATGAAGTATTTTATTGAGAATGTTTTGTAGTGCAGGCTTTCTAGTTGTGAATTTTTTTAACTTTTTGTTTATCATGGAAGATTTTTATTTCATTTTCAGTTATGAAGCTTAATTTTGCTGGGTATAGTATTCTTGGCTGGTATTCATCAAGAGCTTGGTATATATTCACAACTTGCTAGCTGAGGGCCTGGATTGAGAAATCAGCTGAGATCCGATTCGTTTCCCTCTAGATGTGACTTGCCATTTTTCTCTGGCAGCCTTTAAGATTCTATCCGTATTATTATCCTTATTCTATCCTTATGTTAGGCATTTTCATATAGTGTGCCTCGGTGTGGGTCTGTTGTAATTTTGTATATTTGGGGTCCTGTAAGCCTCTTGTGTTTGATTTTCCATTTCATTCTTTAGGTTTGGGAAATTTTCTGTTATTATTTCATTGAAAAGATTGTGCATTCCTTTGGTTTTTGTCTCTGAGCCTTCATCTATCCAGATAAATCTTAAATTTGGTCTTTCAGGTTATCTCATATTTCTTGAAAGTTTTGTTCATGGTCTCTTAACATCTTTTCTCCACAGTCGACTTTGTTTTCAAGATTATGTATTCTGTCTTTATTGTCTGAAAATCTTATCTTCCAAATGATTTAGTCTTTTGGTGATGCTTTCCATTGAATTCTTAATTTGGTTTATTGATTCCTTCATTTTGAAGATTTCTGCTTGATTTCTTTTCAGAATTCTATCTCCTTGTTAAAGTGAACTTTCACTTCCTATATTTTCTCTCTGATTTCACTCCTTATATCATTCTTTACTTTGCAGATCAGTTTGACTATGTCCATTCTAAATTCCTTTTCTGACATTTTTTTTTAGGTGATCTATTTTGTGACCATGGTATAATTCAGGATTTCTTAAATAAGACAAACAAAACACAGATCCTAAGGGAAAAATAAGTAGATCTTAATATTGTTAAAATGGAAAGTTTTGTTCCTGAAAGATACCATGCACAAGGCACAGATTGAGAGAAGATATTTGCAACTCATTATTAAAAATTCTACAGAAATCTTCATTCTAGTGCTTTTCAATATTAAAAAAAATTGGAACCAGCCTTAAGTTGACCAATAGGTTAGTTGGTATTTTAATGCACTAGAATACTGTAAAGCATTGAGAATCCGTTATAATCATATACTACAAATCATAATATCCAGTGAGAAAGGCATGTTGCATAAAAGTACATACAGTATTTGTACCTGTTATGTAAAGTCTAAAGACATTTAAAACAAGATTGTACATTATTTATATTGATTATTTTTATGATTCATACTAGTGCAGTGTAGTAAAGAATTCAAAAACATCCTTGAGACTGATAATTTAGTATAAAGGTTGCTGCTGAGAATAGAGAATCATTGAGACTTTACACAAGGAGTTATCATGTCTGTGGTGTTTTATTTCTTAAGCTCAGTTGTAGATACCTTGGTGTTCATGTTATTTATACTTTTATAGGCCTAAAATATTTACTCTTCTTAAAAAATTAGGTATTCTAAAAATTTCAGAAGATTTTTTTTTTTTTTTGTACCAAGGATAGAACCCAGGGATGATTACCACAGAGCCACATCCCCAACCCTTTTTATAATTTATTTAGAGAGAAAGAGTGTGTCTCTGAGTTGCTTAGGGCCTTCTAAATTGCTGAGGCTGGCTTTGAATTCGCACTCCTCCTGCCTCAGCCTTCCAAGCTGCTGAGATTACAGGTGTTTGCCACTGCACCTAGCTCAGAAGAAATTTAGAACAAAGAGATTAGGAAGATTGAAGTAATAGAAATAAGAAAAAATAGAATTTAAAAGAAAAGAGCTAGCATGATAAGTAAAAACAAGACTGATTCTTTGTTTTGTTTTTAGTAATCTTGAATGCCTTTCTGATTTCTTTCTCTTTTTAAAAATTTTTTTAGTTATACATGAGCACAATATCTTTATTTTGTTTATTTATTTTTATATGGTGCTGAGGATTAAACTCAGGGTCTCACACGTGAGAGGCGAATGCTCTACTGCTGAGCCACAACCCCACTCCCTGATTTCTTTCTTAAAAAATATTAATAGAAATAGGAAATTAAGTATAATCAAGATAAAAAAAGAAAGGAGAAACAAAGTATTAGGAAATGAGAGTGCTATATTTAAAATCTAGATGATATAAAAGCTTTTTGTAGCCTATATGAAATGCCAAAAGTGGCTTCATAAATGATAAAAACTGAGTAGGCCAAAGAGTTTGAAAGTCTTGTTCAAATCTACTTTTTTTTTTTTTTTTTAGTTGTAGATGGACCCATTTTTTTTTTTTTTTTATGGACCCATATTTTTCTATGGCGCTTAGGATCAAACCCAGTGCCTCCCACATGCGAGGTGAGTGCTCTACCACTGAGCCACATTCCCAGCACCTCAAATCTACTTTTTTACTTTGAAAAACATTACTTGATCTATACCTTTTTTCTTTTTGAAACTGTTGCATCATATCATCATAGAACAAATTTTATTTAAACTTTCAATTCATGTAACAGTTTTTATATAATGGAGCCTAAAATTCTTTTTTCCTAATTTATAAAGGGCTTCTCATCTTGCATGTTTTGGATGGAGGTGGGAGGGTTGCTTGTCTTATTGTGTTTATTATCTTTAAATTCTCTATGGGATTGAATGATGTCATTATTCCAGAGGTGCAAGTTCAAGTAGCCATCACCACGGATCAGAACCTCTCAAATGAAAAGCAGAAAGAGGAGAACTTAAGTCAAATGGTATTAACTAAGACTGACTGGCCTGAAGAAGAATCCTTGCAGAAAGATACTGGAGGTAGCTGAATGGGATTGTCTGTATATTATTTTCTTCTGCTCTTCTAAAATGTGGCTATTCACTAAAGAATATAAAGAAAAATATGTTCTTTAGTGTCTTCTTGCTATCTTCAAACTGTTTCCATTTTGCTCATTTTTGGTGTGTTTTGGCAGGGGTTAAACTGACATTTTGAAAACTCTTTTGAGCTATTCCTGAAAAACTTGAATAAAATAAACAAATTAATCTAATTGTCAGAAATTCACTCAATGGACTTTCCCCCTTTACTGTTAATATATTTCAGTTTCACAAAACTCTAATACCATTGCTTTATTCTAAAGAATAAGCCTTTATCCCTAGGAATTCATCTTGTTTACTTCTGAACTACCTTTCTAGTTATTTTACTTCAGCAGGATAATGCTTTTTAAAGTGCCTTTAATAGCATGTTTAAGTTAGGATTATCTTTGGCTCTGAGAGATGAAAGCCAAAAAAAAAAAAAAGTCAGGAGAATATTCCTCATAAAAGTTCAGGATTTTTATGATGCTTCCATGTACCAAGAAACAATGCCTTTCCTCTTCTATTCATCTCCATTCTTAAAGTGTAGCTGTCTGCCCATATTCCAGCCAGTCAGCATAAAGAAAGGGAAAGGGGAAAAAAAAGCATAATTTCTTCCTTTTACGATGCTTCTCAGAAGTTACATGTTTTCTTCCCTTTGCATCCTGCTTGCCAGACTTACTCACATGGTCACACCAAACTGCATTGCCAGGGAGACTGATGGTCTTCATTTTGGTAACCATATGCCCAGCTAAACTTTGGACCTTATTTTAGAGGAAAAGGAAATGGGTATTAGAGGACAGCTGGTATTTCTGCTACAATTATAAACTAGAAACATTTTAGTGCAGAATTAGCCACTTCTCTCTTTTATATATTGCGTTTTTTAAAAAGAAGTTCCATTGTATTCTAGAAAGCCCTTCAAATTTTTATTCATTTTTTTACTGTCACTAAATGATGTTCTGGAAGCAGTTTTGATCATGTTAGTCTCCTATTTAGTATTCATTGCCCGTGAATAAAAATCTAAGGTCTTTTAGTATCATCTTCCAGAACATTAGAACCAGTTCCCAAACAACCTTTTGAAGGCTCGTTCTTACCTCTTTTCCTTATAAATTCAATAATCAAATAAACCATATACATTCACTATCACTTAGATACTCACTTGTTTTCCCAACTCTATTCTTTTGTTATGTATTCACATTTGCTTAAAATGCCTTTTTCTCTCCACCTCAAGTTGTATCCCATCTTCTAATACCCAACTCTTCCAGAGTTGTTCTATTATACTTCTTGCTGAAATTAGTTTTTTTTTTTTTTTCCTTTGATACTTATACCTCTTATCTGTCTCTTCTGGTATAGTCTTTAAAGCAACTATTTATGTACATGTTCTTTTTATTACTTCAATTTAGATAGCTTACTAAACACATTTCTGATTGATCTTTTTATTTTTTATTTTTGACACTAGTAGCACAATGCCTTCATGTTTTTCACATAAATATTCTTAGAGGTATTTAAAAATTTTTTGTCAGCTTCTTGTCAGTATAAGTTAGTAATTTTTCTCTCTTAGGTTCCAGTGATGCTACTGCTGCCAAGCACTTAATTCAAGTACAAGATACGAAGGCTGAAAACCTACCAGACATGAAACCCACTGAACCCATTTGTGGATTCAACCAACAGAAAGAGGAAGTCTATATTGATAGAACAGTTTCTAAGGAAGCCTGGACAGAAAAGAAAGAATCCTTGCAGATAGACATTTCAGGTAACAGAATTGTCTATGTGTGTCTGTCTAAAGAATAAGCCTTTATCCATAGGAATTCTTGTCTGTATGTTTGTTTCATTCTAATGAGAACACAGCTTCATTATTTAAGCAAAGATCCATTTTTTTCTCCCTCCCTTTTTTAAACTTAACACAAATCATTTCAGTGCTGCTTTGTTTGTAGACATATGTATTGATTTGTAAAATAATTTTTAAATAAGTCCTGGGAAAAGACTTTAAATAACTCTAGCGACTTAGAAACAGGATTATAAGAAACTACAGTCAGCCCTCTCTGTATCTATGGATTTTGCATTTGTGGATTCAACCAACCCAGGATCAACAATATTGGGGAAAAAATTGTTACTTTATTGCACATGTACTTTTTTCCCTTGTCGTTAGTATTTAACAATTATTTATATAGCATTTCATTGTATTTAGTATTATAAGTGATCTAACAATTATTTAAAGTATAAAGGAAGATATGCTTAGTTTATATGCAAATTCCTCCCCATTTTATATAAGGTACTTAAGTATCCACAGATTTTGGCATCTGTGAGAGGCCCTGTGTCCAGTCCCTCCAGGATATTGAGGAATAACTGCACCTAACACTGATGGTAATAGAAATAAAATATCATGTCTCTACTGAAACAGGGAAAACCTAAAGCCTAAAAGGTATTCCAGAAGACTGTGACAAAGACAATGACAGCATCAATACAAATTTTTTAAAAAATTATAGTAAGAAAGAGCTCAAATCAAATCCATTTATATTTGCCCATGGCCCTATTTTTATGGCATAAAAGCATACAGAACACAAACTATTACTACCTGGTTGTGAAGCTTTACCTCTCAGATGAAGCTAGAAGAGTATTCAGATAAGGAGAGAAAGGAGGCTAGGAGCTTATCTGTGTATCCTGTATGTTGAAAAAGGATAACAATGTCAACAAAGTAACAGTACTATGCAATGAGGAAAAGATAGTCTCTTCAATAAATGGTGCTGGGAAAATTGGATAACCACATGCAAAATAATGAAGTTGAATCTTTACACTATATACAAGATTAACTCAAAACAGATTAGAAACATAAACATAGCCTGAAAATTATAAAACTCCTGAAAGAAACCATAATAAAAAAGCTTCAGGAAATTGGATTTGGCAATGATTTCTTAGGAGATCATACCAAAAATACATGAAACAAAAGCAAAAATAGTCAAATGAGACTATATCAAACTTAAAAACTTTTGCATCTCAAAGGAAAAAAGAATGTGGATTGACAACCCACAGAATGAGAGAAAATACTTACAAATCATATATCTGATAAAGAGCAAAAATCCAGGATATATAAGGAACATCTGCAACTCAACAACAAAACCCAAAAATCAATAACCAAAAATAAATAAATAAGTGGGCAATGGATTTGATAGACAGTTATTCAAATTAAATATATGAACATAAGCAAATGTATGAAAAGATACTTGATATCTCAAAAATGTAAATCAGAACCACAATGAGATATCAGTTTATCCCATTAGGACGACCACTATGATATAAGGCCAGAATCACAAATAGTAGTAGGGATATAGAGAAATTGGAATTGGAACTCATGCACTGTTAATAAATGTAAAATGATATGTGGAAATTTCTGAAAAACTTGGGACAGGAGTAACCAGGGATTGAACTCAGGGGCACTCAGCCACTGAACCACATCCCCAGCCCTATTTTGAATTTTATTTAGAGACAGGGTCTCAGTGAGTTGTTTAGCGCCTTGCTCTTGCTGAGGCTGGCTTTGAATTCTTGATCCTCCTGCCTCAGCTTTCTAAACAGCTGGGATTATAGGCGTGCGCCCCCATGCCCAGCTAGTAATCACACTTCTGGGCATATATCCAAAAGAATTCCAAGCAGGATCTCAAACCCCATACCCATATTTCTCACAATGTTATTCATCATAGCCAAGAGGTGGAATCAATTCAGATGTGTATCAGCAGATGAATAGGTCAAAAAGAAATGAATTATTATCAGCCAATTAAAAATTAAAAAATGTATTACATACATAAAATAGAATATTATGCAACTTTCATAAAGAAAACCTCTCATATGCCACAACATGGATGAACCTCAAGGACATTTATAGTAAGTAAAGTAGACCAGTCACAAAAAGATAAACACAATATTATTCCATTCATATGAAGTTTAAAGTAGATAAAATCGAAGAAACAGAAAATAAAAGGTGGTTGCCAAAAGCTGGGGTGAGGGTGGACAGAGAAATAGTGATTACAAGAGTTAAATATCTGTGAATGTGTTTTATACTATGGAACTACTCACTTAAAAATGGTTAGGATGGTAATTTTGATGTCATGTTTTTGTTTTTTTTTAACCACACACACCAAGAGAATAATTTATAGAAACAACATTGCAACTCTATAATAGGTACTATAAAAGAAAGATGAGAATAAAATCTGTAAAAGCATAATCTAGAAGACAAGAAAATTTGTCGTAATATTTTACATTTTTAAGAATTTTAAAAACCATGAAATGTATGGAATTAAAGTTGTTGAAGTGAGAACTTTATACCTATTAAGGAAGTGATGAAATGAAAGCAATTAGCAAAAATAATGGAATTTGAGGACTAACAGTGAAAATCCAATACAATAATGCTTATCGCTATCTCTATAAGAGATAACAGAAAAATAATAATTGAGCCTGCAATTTAAAAGAACATGCCAAGTTCTAGAGAAAAAAAATACATATAAAGACCTGTATTGAGATGTATGTTGATGATAGCACTGCATTTCAAAGGGAAAAAAATGAATTGTATAGGCATCCACACAGAAAAAGCAAAAAAGAAAATCAGGGGACAGGCAGAGGAAAGGGAAGTGAAAGGAAGTATAAATGAGCTAATTTTATTTTTAAAGTTGATAAATCAAGAAATACATGTACAAGTACAGTGTTTGAAATAATAACAGTTACCCCTAAAAGAGTTAAACTATAAAACATTCAAAATACTTGGAAAAACAGTGGCAGTGGGCATGGGGGTAGAGGGAGGAACAAGCAAAACAAAGTCAATTTCTGTAACAAGAGAAAAAAACTATCATAAAAATTGAGGAATGGAAAGTATACCAAATATAAACCAAATTACCTGCATTAAAAAAAGTTCTGAGAGTAGATTAAAAACAAACTTATTTCTATGCTATATAGCAAACTTTGAAAACACAATGATCCAGAAAGGTTGAAAGTGAAATGAAAACTTAAAGGCATGTCAGAAAGAACTTGGGAACATTAATATAGATGAAGTTAAATTCAACACCAAAAGTTTTGTAGAAGTTAAAGAAGAACATTTTTTTATCTGTAATCCACAATAAGAATATATTGCGTAAATCTTTAAATGTATGAAATAACATAACATGAAAAATACATAAAATGAAAGCCAGGAAATTTATGTTGCCTTAAAGAATGAAAATATGGAATTATGTGAAAATGTTCTTAAGGTTTATTGTTAGGCAAAAGGTGCTTAAGGTTGGGAGGGGGGAGTTGTGGCAGTGGTAGGGCGCTTACCTAGCATGTGTGAGGCACTGGGTTCTATCCTCAGCACCACATAAAAATAAGTAAAATAAAAAATTTACAAAAAGAGAGGAAGGTGGAATATGCATTTTGAGAAAAAACAGTAAAAGAGAAAATAAACTAACAGAAAAACTTGGACATTCAAAAAGAAAGGTCTAGGGGCTGGGGTTGTAGCTCAATGGTAGAGCGCTCACCTAGCATGTACAAGGTGCTGGGTTCGATCCTCAGCACTACATGTACATAAACAATTAAAATAAAGGTATTGTGTCCAACTACAACTAAATAATTAAAAAGAAAGTTCTAATATAGAATAGTAGCAGGGATAGAGCTTCTCATAACTTCATGTTTTCAAGGTTTATATCAATATTTCATTCATTTCAGTGGCTGAATTGTATGTGTATGACACATTTTGCTTATCACTTTGTTCATTAATGGATATTCAAGATGTTTCTGTCATTTTGCTATTATGAATAAATGCTTCTGTAAATATTCATTTGCCAGTAGTGGAATTGCTGATACATGAACTAATAATGATTAATCATTCTGCCCATCAGCAGTTTGTGAGAATTTTGATTTCTCAATAACCTCACCAGCATTTATTATCTCACTTTTTTTTTCTTATAGCCATCCTGGAATGTGTAAAGTAGTATTTCCTTCCTTTTTATTTATATTACCTTCATGAAAAATGATGTTGAACATCATTTTTCATGGGTTTATTAGCCAGCTATGTATCTTGGAGAGAGATATATTCAAATCCTGGCCTGGTTTTTAATTAGTTTGTCTTTTTATTATAGAGTTCTAAGAATTCTTTAAGTATTCCAGATATTACCCCTTATCAGATATGTGATTTGCAAAGATTTCATCAAATTCTGTGGGCATCTTTTTATTTTCTTGATGGTAGTCTTTGAATCACAAAAGATTTAATTTTGATAAATTCCATCTATTTTGTCTTTTGTAGTTCATGTCTTGGGCATCATAGCTAAGGATCCTTTGCTAAATCCAAGGTCATGAAGATTTATTTACCCTTATGTTTTCTTCTAAGTGTTCTATGTTTTTCACTTTTACATTTATGTCATTGATCTATTTTGAGTTAATTGTTTGTGGTATGAGGTAAGGGTTCACCTTCATTTCTTTCCATGTGGATATCCAGTTATCCCAGCACTATCTGTTAAAAAGACTATGCTTCTGTCCTTTCTTTGCCAAGTAGTCTTGACATACTGAAAATAAGTCCATCATAGATGTATAGTTGTTTATGGACTCTTAGTAATATCAAAATAGTAACATATTGATGTGTATGTTTATTCTTATGACATTACTACCCTGTCTTAATTACTATTTATTTGTAGTAAGTTTTGAAATTAGGAAGTATGAGTCCTTCAGCTTTGTTTTTTTTTTTTTTCTGAATCATGTTGACTACTCTGGGTCCCTTACAACTCCATGTGAATTTTAACACGATCTTACCAGTTTCTACAAAGAAGCAAACTGGGATTCTGATAGGGATTTTATTGAATCTGTAGGTTAGTTTGAGGAGTGTACCTTCTTAAGAATGTTAAGTCTTTCAATCCATAACATGGGAAGTTTTCCATTTATTTAGATCTTTAATTTCATAACAATGTGTTGTAGTTTTCAGAGTATAAGTTTTGCATTTCTTTTGTTACATTCATTCCTAAGAATTTTATTTTTTATGCTATCATGCTTAGAATATTTTAAAATTTGGACATAGATAATTTAATATTATAATTCTGTTTATTAATGAATCAACATTTTTATAGTACCTGTTTTTCTTTCTTACAAGGGTATGTGTACACAAAAATGCCACATGTAACCAAAATACCACATAAACTTTTTTCTTATACTTCTGGAGACTGAGACATCCAAAATCAAGGGGCTGGCATATTTGGTATCTGGTGAGGGCCCAATCTCTGCTTTTAAGATGGTGCCTTGTTGCTTTGACCACACATGTAAGAAGACATTTAGCTATGTCCTTTATAAGGGCTGTAAGTCCCACTTGTGAAGATGGAGCTTTCATGACCTAATTACCTCCTAAAGGTCCCACCATTAAATGCTATTACATTGGCAGGATGCAGTTTTAACATGAATTTCAGAGAGACACAAACATTCAAACCATAATATGTTGTAAGATATTGCATTAAAAATGACTTTTTGATTAGAGTAATGAAACTTTAAGGTAGTGCATTTTACATTATATATATTTTATTACAATAAGAGAAATCAAGGGGGAAAGTAAATATGTTTTACAAAAAAAGGACTTTTAAAAGACTTTAAAATAAGAGAACACATGTAATAACACCCCACACATGACAGGTAGCGGTACAAATAGCAGGTGAACTTATGATCAAGTGCCTTCCTTGAAGTCACATAGTTGATCAGTTTAGCCCCCAAACCCAAGTGTTTTGACCCCCAGTTCCATACTTTTACCATGTCAGTCTGGCTGCTGAGTACAAAGTATGAGTCTTTTGGGCAGGCAATGGATTTTATAAGACTTTATATAAATAAATTAATTCTTTCCTTCAATCTTTGTTCTGTATCTAGAGAATTCAGTACCAATAGTATTTCTAAAGGTAATGCCTATTTTTTTTTTTTAATTCTTTCAAAATATTTTTTTTCCCTCTATCTCTTTTCAGAGTCTGAATGCCATTCAGAATTTGAAAATACAACTCATTCTGTCTTCAGGTCAGCCAAGTTTTATTTTCATCATCCAGTGCACCTCCTAAGTGATCAAGATTTTTGCCATGAATCTTTGGGAAGGAGTGTTTTTATGAGACATTCTTGGAAAGATTTCTTTCACCATCATTCAGACAAAAACAGAGAACACACTTGTCTTCCTCCTCCTTATCAAAATGTGGACAAGACTAAGATAGATTATACCAGAATAAAGAGCCTCAGCATCAATATGAATGTGGGAGACAAGGAAGTGATACCTACTACTAAAAGTCAGGCCAAAGACCATCTAAAAAGTAATGGACAAACTAATGATCCAAAAAGGGATCATAAAGTCACCCCTGAGGTAACAACTTCGCATACTGCAAGTTTAAATGAACTCTGGAACAAGTACCAGGAACGACAGAGACAACAGAAACAGTCAGATGTCAGTGACAGGAAAGAGCTGTCATTGGTAGAACGGCTTGATCGTTTGGCTAAACTTCTTCAGAGTCCTATCACACATTCTCTCCGGACCTCAGAAAGTGTACAAGATGATAACAGAAGGGAACGATTTAAAGAATGGAGTTATAAACAGAAGCAGCAGAAAAGCAAGTTTCAGAAGCAGAAGCGTTATAAAAGCGTAGAGAAAGGCCATAGAAATATATGTGATCTTAAAAAAAGCAAGGTACTTTCTCCTCATCAAACTGGGAGGTCCAATCAAATTAAGATTGAACAGATTAAATTTGATAAATATATTCTGAGAAAACAGCCAGATTTACATTATATCAGCAACACTTCTTCAGATTCTAGACCCTCAGAGGAAAGTGAACTGTTCACAGATACTCCGACCAACATTCTTTCCACCACCACTTCTCCTGTGGAATCAGATATATTGACCCAAACAGATAGAGAGGTGACTTTGCATGAAAGGAGTAGCTCTATATCCACCATTGACACTGCCCGATTGATCCAGGCTTTTGGCCATGAAAGAGTATGTTTATCACCCAGGCGAGTTAAATTATATAGTAGCATCACCAACCAACAGAGGAGATACCTTGAGAAGCGGTGCAAGCACAAGAAATCATTGAATACAGGCTATCCCCAAATGACTTCTGAGCACACCAGAAGGAGACACATCCAGGTACATGGCTGCAAATACCATCTGGCAATGTGACTGCCTTTTTCATGGACTTCTTAGTTAATCTTTGCACTCAGGTGAAAAAAAGCCATTTGCCCTTTCCTCACTATAACATTGCTTACCAACTGGAAAAGAGTGAGAAAGTGTAGTACAGTGCTATTGTGAGTTGTCATTCATTTCATCAACATTCATTTACTGATCGTCTTTTGGATGAAGGGCTTTGCTGCTAGATGCTTCAGAATCAGCTAATCCCCCTGACATCGGGGAGTTTCGAGTTTAGAATGACCTGTTCTGAACAGTGTTGCCTGTTTTTTCTTATTTCCTCCTGTCTTCCAAGAAATATTTGAGATGCTTTTACACACACACACACACACACACACATGCATGCACGCACACACGCACAAACGGTACAATGTGCTTTTTAAAAAGTAAAAGGAGAATTGGGATGATAGAAAAATTAAAGTTGAGGTGAACTGCAACATGATTTTTTTTTTTTTAAATGAAGAATTGTGAGTGGTGGATAGACAAGCTGAAGCCAGAGGGAGATTTACCTGGTGGATATGTTTGCTAGAAGCTAGCTACAAATTGGCATTATTTTCTAGTACATAGTGTTGCCAGAATTTTGTGATCAGTTAAATCATATGAAAGGAAACCAAATTTTCAAAAGCATTTTACAGATATTTCTGATACAAATACCTAAGAGAAATTTCCTTAGCTGTCTTTATAAAAAGGCACCTCAGTGTAACTGAGCCTTCTACAAACTCCTTATAATAATACCATAAGAATAACTGTAAGACTGTTATCATATTCCTTTGATTAGACAGTAAAGGCAGCTCTAATGGGGTTGACAAATGTAAATCATTGTTTTACCCAAGAGTAAAATTTAGGCTACCTAGAGAAGTACTTTCTAAAGAGGGATGCTCTGTGCATTGAGTATGGAAAGAAAAATACTAGAATTTATTTTCATTTTACTCAACCTTTCAAAATTGATATTTTTTGTGTATTTTATAAAATATGAGCACAGTAGTAACAATTTAAAAATAAATATCTGTTTTGGCAGTGTCTGCTCAAAAATATTTTGATATTAGGATTGTATGACCAAAACAATCTGGAGACCATATGTCTAGAGAAAAGGAGGTACAAGGTGGTCAGTTTACCATAAGTAGTATTTCTCATAGTGGAACTTTTGGTAGGAATTAAATGCCAGTGATTGTATATATTAATGAAATATGATTATTTTAAGTAATGAAGAATTAGGTATAGGGGAGATAGGGAAAAGGATCCAGGAAGAAGATTTGTGTATGAAAAAACACAAAATTTAGTTTGGACCATTTTAAAGTTAACAGTTCAGTGGCATTCAGTATACTCACAGGGTTTTACCATAACTACTGTTTAGTTCCATATATATATTTTTTTGTCACCCCAGTGGAAACACCATACCCAATAAGTAGTGACTCCCTATTCCCCCTTCCACTAGCCCCTGGCAACAATTTATTTCTTACTTTGCATTTTCCTGATCTTATAAATATATAGATAGTTATTTAGTTTTGTGTAGTTATAGAAAACTTCTACATATTCTGAATATTACCTGAATATTCACCTCTTATCAATAAGATCTGCAAATATATTTTACTATTCTGTAGGTTTCTTCTTGTACAATCAATTGTGTTCTTTGACAATTGAATAGTTTTCAATTTTGATGTACCTCAGTTTATCTGGGTTTTTGTTGCCTATGCTTTTGATGTCATATCCAAGACATCATTGCCAGATCTAATGACATGATGACTTTCTCTTGTTGTCTGCTAAGAGTTTTATAATTTTGTTTCTGACATTTAGGCCTTTGATTCATTTTGAGATGTTTATATATGATATAAGACAAGGATCAACCTTCATTCTTTTTTTTTTTTTTTTTTTGAAACCAGGGATCAACCTCAGGGGCACTCAACCACTGAGCCACACCCCCAATCCTGTTTTGTATATAGAGACAGGGTCTCACTGAGTTGCTTAGTGCCTCTCTTTTGCTGAGGCCAGCTTTGAACTAGTGATCCTCCTGCCTCAGCCTCCTGAGCAGCTGGGATTACAGGCATGTGCCACTATGCCTGGCTCTCCTGCCTCCATTCATTTTTCTTATAACTGAGTCAATCCCTTGTTATAATTCTATTCAAAATACCTTTTTTAAAAAAATATTTTTTCCAGTGCTAGGGATTGAACCACAAGGGCCTTGTGCAAGCCAGGCAAGATCTCTACTACTGAGCCATGTCGCTAGCATTCTATTTCTTTTTGAGTCAGTTTATATTTTGTGTTTCTTGAAATTTGTTCTTGTCTTTGTTTTTCTATTCTATTTTATTTACCTCCACTATAATCTTCATTATTTCCTCTACTTGCTTTGAGTTTAGTTTGCTCTTTTCTAATTCCTTGCAATTTAAAATCATTATGAATTTGAGATTATTCTTTTTTTAATGTGGGCATTTACAACTGTAACTTTCCCTCTGAGCACTGCTTTTGCAGATACATATTTCCTCCTAAACTTTGCCTTCACTGCATCTCATACGTTTTGGTATGTTTTTTTTTTTCATTTATCTCAAAAGTATTTTCTAATTTTCCTTCTGATTTCTTCTTTGACCATTGAGTGTATAAGACTGTATTTTTAAATTGCTACATACTTTTGAATTCCCCAGTTTTCCTTCTGTTGACTTGTTTTCATTCCATTGTGATCATAGGTATACTTTTTATGATTTTAGTCCTTTTAAATGTATTGCACCTTCTTTTATGGGTTAGCATGTAGTCTTTTTTGGAAAATGTTGCATGAGCACTTAAGAAGAGTGTTTATTCTGCTTTGTTGGTTGAAGTGTACTGAATATACATTAGATCTAGTTGGCTTGTAGTGTTGGTCAAGTCCTTTATTTTTTCATTGATCTTTTGTCTAGCTTTTCTATCCATTTTGAAAATGAGATATTGAAGTCTCCAACTATTACTATGGAACCATCTGTTCATTCAATTCTGATGGTTTTTGCTTCATATATTTTAATTCTCTATCATCAGGTAGATGTATGTTCATAATTGTTTATCTTCTTCATGGATTGACCCTTTTAGCAGTATAAAATTCCCTTTTTTTCTCTTGTAACCATTTTTTAACTTGAAGTCTATTTTGTCTGTTACTAGGACAATGACCCTAGCTCTCTTTTGTTTACCATTTGCATGGAATATCTTTTTCCATCTTTTTGCTTTTAAACTCTTTGAATATGTCAGTCTAAAGTGAGTCTTTTTAAGAAAGCATATTGATTATCTGTGTGTGTGTGTGTGTGAGTGTGTGTGAGAGAGAGAGAGAGAGATAGAGATAGATTGAGATTGATTCATTCATTCTGTCATCTCTGCCTTTTAGTTTAAGAATACAATCCAGGGCTGGGGTTGTGGCTTGGTGGTAGAGCACTTGCCTAGCATGTGTAAAGCTCTGGGTTTGATTCTCAGCCACTGCATGTAAATACACAAAATAAAGGTCAATCAACAACTAAAAAATTATTTAAAAAAAGAATATAGTCCATTTATATTCAAAGTAATTATTCATAGGAAAGGGCTTACTTTTCCTATTTTGCTTTGCTTTCCTATGTCTTATATATTTTTTGTTTCTCAATTCCCCATTGCTCATTACTGTCTTTTGTGTCCAATTAATTTTTTTTTGTCCAATTGATTTTTTTTTTTTTTCATGAGACTGGAGATTGAACCCAGAACCTAAAGCATGCTAGGCAAGCACTCTACCCATGAGCTACATCCCCAGCCCTTTAAAAAAAAATTTGTTTTGATAGGCTGACCACTTTTGTTTATCTGAGAATGTCTGAATTTTTCCTTCATTCTCAATGATTGATCTGCCTCAGTCTCTTGTATAGTTGGGATTACAGACCTGCACCACTGCACCCAGCTCATTTCCTTCACTTTATGTTTTTTTACTTTTTGGGTGGGGGGATTATAATTAGCATTTTAAGCATATAACAGGCTAATTCTGAAATAATGCCACTTTAGTTTCAGTTTTCTTAAAATCTGCTGGTATACGTCTTCCTCCCTCTGTCTTGTCTCCCTATCTTTATAGTCACAAATTACATTTTAATTTGTATTTATTAACAGATTTATAATTATTATTTTAAGCATTTATCTTTTATATCATGTGGGGGAAAGGAGAGGCTATAAACCAGAAAGAATAATATTGCTTTTAAATTTAAAAAAAAATAAAATAATTACCAATGTAATTACCGTTAGTAGTAGTATTTCTTTATATAGCTTCAAGTTATTGTTTAAGTGTCCTTTTTAAAAAATATTCTTACTTGTAGTTGAACATTTATTTATTTTTATGTGGTTCTAAGGATCAAACCCAGTGCCTCACATGTGCTAGACCAGCACACTACCACTGAGCCACAACCCCAGCTCTGTTTAGTGTCCTTTTATTTCAACATAAAGGATTTCCTTTCCCTGCAGGTGTACTGGTAGTGAATTCCTCCTGCTTTTGTTTATCTGAGAATATTTTATTTCTCCTTCATTCTTAAAAGAAAGTTTTGCTGGATATGGTTTCTTATTTTATACTTTTTTCTGTCCTCCATGGTTTCTGATGAGATATTGACAGTCAATCTTACCGAGTATTCTTTCTATATTATGAGTCTCTTTGCTTTTGATCTTACTGCTTTCAAGATTCTCTCATCTTGGTTTTTGATTGTTTGATTATAATGTGTCTTTCTTGGATCTCGTTGATTCTATCCTTTTAGGGCTTCAGTGAACTTACATGTTTAGATTCATGCCATTTATGAATTTGGGGAGTATCTTCAGATACTCTTTTTGCTTCCTCCTCTTATTCCGGGACTATCGATACATAAAATTTTAGGTAAACTGGATGGTGTCCTAGAAGTTTCTTTGGTTCAGTTAATTTTTCTTCATTCTGTTTTCTTTTTGTCCTTGCACTAGACCATTTCATTTCACCTATCCTCAAGTTCACTGATAAAATTCACCTTTGTGATCAAATCTGCTGTTGAACTGCTCTAGTGATTTTTTTCGTTTTTATTATTACACTTTTTAGTTTGTAATTTCTGTTTAATTCCTTTTTTATTTCTCTCTATCAGTATTTCTTATTTGGTGAGACATTATTCTTCTGTTTCCTTTCGTTCTATTTTTTGAGATGTAGATGGACACAATATCTTTTGTTTATTTATTTTTTTGTTGTGCTGAGGATTGAACCCAGTGCCTCACATATGCTGGGTAAGTTCTCTACCAACTGAGCTACAAAACCCCAGCCTCCTTTAGTTCTTTATCGATAATCTTCTTTAACGCTTTGAGTATATTTTAAACAGTTGATTTAAAGTCTTTGTCTAATAAGTTCATTGCCTGTGCTTTCTGAAGGGCAATTTCTGTTCACCTCCATACACTTCCCTCTTGTGAGTGAGCCATACTTTCTTGTTTCTTCCCATGCCTCGTAATTTTTTTTTTTTTTAGAAAATCCGACATTGTGAATGGACATCAGATTCTCCCTCCACCTAGAATGTGTAGTTATTACTTGTGAATAAGGCTGTTAACTTTTCAGTGACTTTTCTAAACTACATCAGTAAATAATGTATTTTTTGTTAGTATCTGATGCCCCTCTCTGTTCTGTGATCTCAGTAGCTACTTTTTTGACAAAGATTGCCTTAAATGCCTGGAGCCACAAAAAAAAAAAAAAAAAATGTGGGAGGAGAGAAGAAGAGATGGGGAAGGAAAGGAAGAAAAGAAAATTCCTCAGGTCTTTGCACATTGTCATCTGGGGTGAGCAGCTTCAGTGCTTAGCCAGGCTGTTTAAAACTCTGCCTTAGCCTCACTTTCTGCTTGCACTAAGCATAAAGATTAGCCAGTGGTGAAAGTTTATGGTCTTCTCAGGCCTATTCTTCGCATGCACTCTGTTGTGTGCACATACTTTCTAATTTCCTTAGTGTACACTTGCTCCCAAAGAGAGCAGAGTACCTGGTTCTCTAATAATTGTGTGTGTTTTTATTTGCCGGAGTATTCCCTGAAGACTGACAAAAGGGGCCTCTTGTTCCACCTAAGTTGGAACTCTTGTGCCCCAAAGATTCCATGCGTTTAGTGTGTTTCCCTCAACTTTTATTTATTAATGGAGTCAGAGGTGCCTTGTTCATTTGGTTGTCATGGCTTTCAGAGGACATCCATCTATAAAGCAACTTTACCCTGAGAGAGTCCCAACTTAGGTGGAACAAGAGGCCCCTCATGTCAGTCCTTAGGGAATACTCCGGCAAATAAAAACAATTATTAGAGAACCAGGTACTCTGCTCTCTTTGGGCTCAAGTTCCCACATCCAGAATGCAGACTGCCATCAAGACTACCATGCTGGGAAAGGGATGGTAGAGGGACAAGTTAAAATGGTACAAAGTCTTCCAACCTTATGTGGATGGCCTTTTTCCCAGTTAGCGTTTATTTGGTTTTTGTAACCTCCAACCATCTTTCTTTCTTAAAAAAAATAAATGCAACGATTTTTTAATATATGTTTTTCATAACTTTATTTGTTTTTTATGTGGTGCTGAGGATCGAATCCAGTGCCTTACCTGTGCTAGCCAAGCACTCTACCAATAAGCTACAGCCCCAGCCCAGCCTCCAACCATCTTTCATAGCCCTGACAAAGTTGATTTGGACAGTTTTGCCAGGCGTTCTGATGTTTCTTAGAAAAGGATAGACCTCCTCCCTTTAGGTCTCTGCTCTACCATTTTTACGAAGTCACTCCTAAGTTGTGTAGTGTCCTTTTCCTCTTTCCCACATCTACACTGTAACAAATACTTTGTTAAAACTCTTTCATCTTTTTCTTGTTGGAGTTTGTGAAGAAATAGTCTGTATGAAGTACAGATTCTTCTGACTTCCCTGACTTCTCTGACTTCTGTAGCCTCCCTCTGAGGGCATCGTACTCTCACATGTGTACTTGAGTTCAACCATTTAATTGAATTTCCAGCCTTTTTACTGGTGTCTGACAGTATCTCATCCAGCTGATTTCATGGTTTTTTCTCATATGTCTCTGAAGGCACCAATCCCTCCTTAGATTTTAGGTTAAAGTTTTCTTCTGACTTCCACTTTCTATCACCTTCAAGAAAAGCCATGAACCTGCATTTTGTTCAGTAGTGGTATTATTATGGGGCTGGGAACAATGCTTTATCCAGCTCTCTAGACCATCAAACCAAATATATGTATTCATTATATTTTGACCTATAGTATTTTTATTAGCAATATTTTCTAGATGTTCTATAATTGTAGTTTTGGATTTCCTGTTTGGCCCAGAAAGAATTTAGGGAAGAATTTTCTTTTTATTTCTCTCATTTTTGATTTATTGTCACTAGTTATTAATTGTCATTTTATTTTTTGTGATTTTATTCTGTTCTATTTATATTTAAAGAATACATAGAGGTTTTCTTTTTTTTTAAATGACAGTATATGAAAAAGTTTTCCAAGGGTGTTACAAAGGAGGTAGCATTTCTATATAGAGTATGGCATTCTAGTTAAATCTACTAAATCATCTTTATTAATTTGTATTCTATTTTTCATGAATATTGGTTTTCTTCATCTGTTAAGGACTTCAAAAAGTATACTTAAAGTTTAACTCACCTTTCAGTAATTGAAAGTTTATGTATATTTTTATTTTATGTCTAATACATGAATATACATATTGGGGGAGTGCTAGGGATAGAACCTAGGGCCTCATACATCCTAGGCAAGCACTTTACCACTGAACTACATCTCTAGCCCTCTAGCACATAAATATTAATGATACTTCTTTACCCACAGAGAATTGTACCATAAATTATATAAAGTAACTTTTATTTCCATTTTAAATATTTTTGCCTTTTATCTTCCTTCATCCAGTGCAGTTTTTCTAAATTTTACATTTGCAAAATTGCTTTTGCCTATGGCTTCTGAGTCATTTTGCTCAAGTGTAAGTAGGATCTAGTTGAACTTAACTTTTTTTTTTTTCAGTTTGAGGATCTGTCTTTCAAAACAAATCTATTGAACATCAGTTCATTATTAATAACAATGTTTGGTTTAAGCTTTACCATTTTCCCCTGTTTTGGTATATTAAGTAAATGTTTATTAAACTAAATTTTATTTCAAACTGGGAGGAGGGGTAAATTATTTTATTATAGTAAGAAAAGCATATAACATTAACATTTACCATCTTACCACTGAGCTACATCCCCAGCCCTTTTCATTTTGCATTCTGAGACAGAGTCTTGCTAAGTTGCTTAGAGCCTTGCTACGTCACTGAGCTGGCCTGGAAGTTGGGATCCTACTGCCTCAGCCTCCCAAGTCTCTGGGATTGCAGGTGTGTGCCATCTTAACTATTCTGTCTCCTTCCCCCCCCCCCCATTTTTTATTGGTACAATATAGTTGTACATAATGTTGGAATTTGTTGTTACATATTCCAACATGCACACAAATATAGTTTGGCTAGTAACATTCCTTAGTATTTCCCCTTTCCTTCTTCTCTCTCCCCCTGGTTCCTTTCCACTATTCTACTGATCTCCTTTCAATTTTCATGAGATCTCCCCCAAGCTTTCTTTTCCTTTCTCCTCTCTAGCTTCTACATGTGAAGGAAAACATGAATTTTGACCATCTTCTGAGTTTGGCTTATTTCACACAACATAATATTCTCAAGTTCCATCCATTTTCCTGTAAATGACAATTTCATTTTTCTTTATGGCTGAGTAAAATTCCATTGTGTGTGTGTGTGTGTATGTATATGTGTATGTATATGCATATATACATATACATATGTATATATGTATATGTATGCACATACACACACCACATTTTCTTGATCCATTCAATCATCGATGGACATCTAGGCTGGTTTTCTTAACCACTCTTGAATATATATGTCAGTAGTGTTAAACATGTTCACATTGTTGTGAAATAGATCTCCAGAACTTTTTCATCTTAAAAATCTGAAACTGAGCGTTGACTCACCTTTTCCCTCTCCACTAACTCTTGGCCACTACTGGTCTACTTTTAGTTTCTCTGAATTTTACTACTTCTGATACCTCTTGTTTCGGAATCATACAGTATTTGTGTTTTTGACACTTATTTCACTTAGCATAATGTCCTCAAGTTTCATCAGTGTTGTAGCAGATGACAGGATTTTATTCCTGAAGTTTGAATAATATCCCATTGTATGTATATTTCCATATTTTGTATATCCATTCATACATTGGTAGGCATTTGGGTTTCTTCCACCCCTTAGCTATAGTGCTGCTATGTACATAGGAATGTAAATGTATTTTGAGATCCTGCTTTCTATTTCTTTTGGTTATATACCCAGAAGAAAAATTGTTGGATTATATGATAATTCTATTTTTAACCTTTTGAGGAACCTCAATACTGTTTTCCATAGCATTTTATATATATATATATATATATATATATATATATATATATATATATATATTTTTTTTTTTTTTTTTTTGTACTGGGGATTGAACCTCAGAGGTGCTCTACCACTGAGTTGCATCCACATCCTTTTTTATTTTTTATTATTATTATTTTTTTTATCTTGAGACAGGGTCTTGCTAAATTGCTAAGGCTGGTCTCAAACTTGAGATCTTCCTGCTTCAGTCTCCCTAGTCATGGGATTACAGGCATATTCCACCATTCCCAACCAGTTGTATTATTTTTATAATGCCACCAGTGGGTTCCAATTTCTCCATATCCTCACCAACACTTTATTATAATAACCTTCCTAATGGATATGAGAAGATATCTCATTATGGTTTTGATTTGCATTTCTTTAAGAAGAATTACTAGAAGATCTTTTCCTGTTATTTTGACCATTCACCTTTGGAGAATTGTCTGTTCAAATCCTTAGCCCATGTTTTTAGTCAAGTTGATTTTTGTGGTTGAGTTGCAAGTGTTCTTTCTATATTCTGGATATTAACTGCTTATCAGATACATGATTTTCATAATTCTTACCCATTTCATGGGTAAGAGACCGAAGCAGGAAGATCTCAAGTTTGAGACTTGAGATGGGTTGCCTTTCATTTGTTCAATGTGTCTCCTGATGCGCAAGTTTTTAATATCTCATTTGTCTATTTTTGGTTTTGGTGTCATATCCAAGAAATTTCTGCCAAGGTCAGTGTCATGAAGCTTTTACCTCTGTGTTTTATGATTTCAGGTCTTATGTTTAGGCCTTTGAGTTAATATTTCTTCTGCATGTGGTTATCCAATTTTCCTTGCACCATTTATTGAAAAGACTATGCTTTCCCCATTGAGTGATCTTGGCACCTTGACTAAAGTCATTTGACATACATGTGAGGGTTTATTTCTAGGCTTTCTCTTGTATTTCATTTATCTGTCTTTAGTCAGGTATCATACTGTCTTGATTGCTATGTCTTTGTTTATATTTTGAAATCAAGAAGTTCAGGTCCTCCAACTTTTTCTCTTTCAATATTGTTTTCAATATTTAGCATTTCTTAAAGTTTTAATGATTGCTTCTTGTTTTTAGTCTTGTTTTTTGCTGTATAGTTCATGTTTCTTTTGAGTTTTTCTGATAAAGTAAAGCCATGTAATATAATTAACTAATTGCTTAAATCACTTTCTCAATCTCTTACTCTCATATATGAAACAGTTACCTGTCTCTGTCATAAGAAAAATTAAGAAACTGAGTGTACTTCTGCCACCTACCTCCACACACGCATACTTCCTAACCAACCAACCAATGTGCTTTACAAATTTTATCACAGTTCATTATAGTAGTATTGTTACTACATTGAATTTTACTTTCAAGAATTATAGGGACTAAGGATGCAGCTTAGTGGTAGAGCACTTGCTTGGCACAAACAAGGCTCTGTATTCTTCCTTCCCCAGCACCACACACACAAGTGTTCTTGTGCATACACACAAAAACAGAAAAAGTGTGTATGTTTTTCTTCCTATTTTTACTTTAATTTTATAAGCAAGATTACCATTTATTTTAAATTAGTTATGTTTTAAAGTGTAGAATCAATTTTTACCCGAAGGTCTTCATATAACTCTTCACAAGTTTGTTAATTTTAGATTATTTATTTGGGTAACTTGATTTTTAAACAAATGTTAGAAATGAGCATCTTTTAAAATACCCTTTTACAAAAACAACTTGGTTGAACATAAAAGTTTTGGGTAACAATCCTTAAATCAAAATTCTATTAATTTTGCTCCTCCTTTTCTGGGCACGTTTCAGCGCTGATGTTATTTTTCCTCAGTATGTTTTCTGCCCTGCACTTGCCCTACCCCCCGAATTCTTGTAGCTTTTTGTTTAATTGATTGGCTGGGGTTTTTTGTTTGTTTGGTTGGTTTTTGGTTTAGGGTCTCATTACTTTTCCAGAGTATGCCTTAGTATTGGTCAATCTCTTAATTTTTTTTTTCTATTTGAGATAAAATTCATATGCTATACAATTCACTCTTTTAAGTATATGATTAGTGTTTTTTTTAATATGTTCAAAGATTGTTCAGTCTTTACCACTAATACCCAAACATTTTTGTCTCTCCAAAAATGAAACCCTGTGCACATTAGAATCACTGCATATTTCTCCTCATCCCTATTCCACATACCTCTGCCCTGTACTAAACTGCTTTCTGTTTCTATAGATTTACTTATTTGGGACACTTTATGTAAAGGGCAATTTGTGGCCTTTCATGTCCAGCTTCTTATCACATAGCATATTTTCAGAATTCATTCATGTTTTAGCATATATCAGTAGTTCATTGCTTGTTGTGGCTAAATAAAATCCATTATGTGGTTTTAGATTTTGTTTATATATTCACGTATTAAAGGACACTGTTATTTCTACTTTTTTACTTTCATAAATAATGCTGCTATAAAAGGAGGTTTTGTGACCATATTTTTTCAGTTCTCTTAGGAATAATACCTAGGAATGGAATTCCTAGGTTATATGGTGACTTTTTTGACTTTTTTTTTTTTTTTTTAAGGGGCTCAGTGGTACTAGGGATTGAACCCAGGGTCTCCACATGCTTAGCAAGTATTCTACCACTGAGCTATATTCTTAGACTTTTTGATTTTCTTTTGAGATGGGGTCTAGCTAAGTTATCCAGACTGGTTAAGTTTTGTATGTGGTGTGAGGTAGGAGATACAGCTTTATTCTTTTGCATGTTGACAGCCAGATGTCCTGGCACCATTTCTTGCAAAGACAATTCTTACCTCCATAAAACAGTTTGGGCACCCTTGCCAAATATATTTTCTAGTAAGAAAACATAAAAGTTGTTTTTGTTTAACACTAATAGAAGAGAGAGTGGGAAAGGTAAATTCTTATGCTTCTCATGGATTTCTGAAAAAGGATTTTGAACCTTGAATATAGTCAAAATGAATCCTTCCAAAAGTATAGTGAAAGAAGTAGATTAGAGAAGTAATGTGTACAGTTTCCATATTGAGACAAAGTAGAATTTCTTTTAACATCAGGTGCTGAGGGTTGAGTTAAATGTGGCTTGTCAGTTTGTGACTGCTTTCTTAAAATTTTTTTATTTGTTCTTTTTAGTTATACATGAAAATAGAGTCTATTTTGACATATTTATACAAACATTGAGTATATCTTATTCTAATTAGGGTTTGTGACTGCTTATTTAAAAATTTTCCCTTTATACTTATCCCTGTCTCCCCACAGGTAACTGTCCTTATTATGTAAATATCTTTTGGTTTACATGCATACTTCAAATATTTATTTGATATGTATGCATGTATTTTTAAATTTATATAAAAATATCATTATTTTTCTTATGCTTACTAAAGGTATTTTCAGGATCCACCCACATTGCTTTAAGTACATTTAATCCAAGTTTCTAATTATAATATATGAGGTATCTATCAGCCCATGAACTTTCCCTGTGATGAACACCCAGGTTGCTGTCAACGCCTCAGCACCACAAAACATATCTGGACCTTTTTAAACTTGTCTGAGAGTGTCTTAATGTATACAATCAGAGTTTTAGGAATATAAGCTGCATGTATACTTAATTTCTACCAAATACTAAATTTCTTTCCAGTCTACATTTCTGCCTGGAATGCTTGAAAATGTCCATTTCTACTTCTCTGCCAGTAATTTCCAGTTTTTTGAAGAAGAAGAAATACAAATTTCTATACAACGGACCTTTTTTTTTTTAAATTAGATGCTGCTTGTCTTGAGCACCAACCATATCCCCATTATGTAATTCACAAAGGAAGAAAGAGTATCTTTTAGAGACCTTGCTCTGCTTTCAACCAGAATTCATTCATTTGTTCATTCATCCAAATCTGATCATAATAAAGAATATGACAAAAGTACAATGAATGAGATACTTTAATATGCTTTTCTCAGATTTGAACATATAACATAGATGAGGAAAGATATGGAAGATTTTAATGATACCAACAAGGTTTAGTTAAAATGTTTTCATGAAACTTCATTCCCCAAACATAGCATCCATAGTTTTTCCAAATAGCTATAGAATATTTATTAAAATTAATTGTATATTAGGCAAAAGGTTGATAAATCCTAAAAGTAGACATTTTATAAGTAAGCTTATATTCTTTAACAACGATACAGCAAAATTGGAACTTAACAACTATAATTTTTAAATTAAATACATGAAAATTTGAAAACATTGTTCTAAATTTATATAAACTTCCAGGTTGTATAAGAATCAAAAACTGAAATTACAGTGTTTTTTTCCCCATTTAAATATATCACATCAAAATTCATGGAATGTAGCTAAATCTAAAAAGAGGAAAATTTTCAGTTTTAAATAGTATTGAATAAAATCAACTAGAAAATAGAATTATGCATTCTAGACTGGAAAAAGACTACCAAATAAGTAAAGAAATTCAAGAAGTAGTAAAATGAATGTGTAAGTTAATAATCAGTCCCCAAATTGATCAGTATAACGAAGATCTGATTCATTCAAAAGAATAGTAAGCCAGTCTTTGTTTATTATTACCAGGGAAAAATGGATATCGACATTAGTCATGTAGGAGGGGTATAATATCTTTATTTAAAATTTAATATAAAAATACTAAATATAATATACTATGCCACTTTAAGCTAATAGGTTTTAAAATTTAGGCTATAAATAAGTATGATTTTCTGAGAAAATTAAGGAAATTGGGCAAGAAGTTTCAAAACTTAAGTGTATCACTAATAGAAATGGAAAGACTGGGGCCAGGGATGTGGCTCAGTGGTAATGCTCTCACTTAGCATGTGAAGGCGCTGGTTTCGAGACTCAGCACCACATACAAACAAAGATGCTGTGTTCGCCGATAATAAAAAATAAATATTAAAAAAAAAAAATGAAAGTACGTGTTTCTTCATCCCCTGTCAACTCTTGAATAGTATCAGTCTTTTTAATATTTGCCAATGCTTTAAGTTGAATTTTTAAAATATTAGATTTTAGATTTGCCCTTTATATTTCCATATAGTTATTTGTCAATAGAGATTTTTTTTAAATTAGAAAGTAAAATTCATAAATTATTAGAAAAATCTAGTCTTCTGTTAAGCTAGACTCTAATCAGTTGGGTTTGGTACTTAACTATCATGGTTCTTTTGACATTTTAATCCAAAACAACTATAATAATATGTGGATACCTTATGAAAATGGAAAGATGTGAAGAGGAAACTAATTCTTACTGGAATATGAAGATTGGAACTTTATTTATTAAATCAGACATGGGACCAGAACAGCCATGTAAAAATATCTAACAAATTAGGTGTATCTGGTCTCAAGTGAAATAAAGATTTTAGAGTTATGCATGTTAGGGTGATCATAATCTTCATAGTTTTTAATCAAGAAGAAAGATATTTGGGAGAATCTGAAGAAAAAAAGTTACTTCAAGTTTGTAATTTTTCAAACCTGAAATGACATGAAAAAAAGAAAGAAAAAAAAAAAAACAATCCTTTGGGACCCATGTCTTCTAGCTCTACCACCCTCTATACCATTTTTATGACAATTTGTCAACATTCTGCTTTTTCCCATGTGTTAATTGATTGTTTTAGCCCAGGGCTCATTTTCTTGCTCTGTACCCTAAACTCTTGACGTACATGTAGTATAACTTCCCATTCTGTGGTTATAAATCATATGGAGTTACACTGGTTGTGTACTCACATATGAACATAGGAAAGTTATGTCCAGTTCATTCTACTGTCTTCTCTATTCCATCCTCTCTCTCCTTCCTTCCCCTTTGTATAATTAAGTAAATATCTACCACTCCCCCCCCCCATTGTGTGTTAGCATCTGCATGTCAGAGAGAACATTGTGCCTTTGGTTTTTTGGAATTGGCTTATTTCACTTGGCATGATAGTCCCATTTCCATCCATTCACTGGCAAATAACACAATTTCATTCTTCTTTATGGCTGAGTAATATTCCATTTTGTATATATACCACATTTTCTCTATCCATTTATATGTTGAAGGACACCTTGGCTGGTTTCATACCTTAGCTATTGTGAATTAATTGAGCTGCCACAAACATTGATGTGGCCACAAACACTGTAGAATGCTGATTTTAAGTCCTTTGGGTATATGCTGAGGAATGGGATAACTGGATCAAATGGTAGTTCCATTCTAGGTTTTCTGAGGAATCTCCATAGTGCTATCCAGAGTGGTTGCACCAATTTGCAGTCCCACCAGCAATGTATGAGTGTGCCTTTTTCTCCACATCCTTGCCAAAATTTATTATAACTTGTATACTTGATAATTGCCATTCTGACTGGTGTGAGATGGAATTTCATTGTAGTTTTAATTTGCATTTCTCAAATTGCTAAAGATGTTGAACATTTCCTCATATTTTGTTTATCATTGGAATTTATTCTGAGAAGTGTCCGTTCAATTCCTTTGTTCATTTATTGATTGGTGGACTTTTTTTTTGGTGCTAAGATTTTTGAGTTCTTTATATATTTTGGAGATTAATGCTCTGAGGTGCAGGTGGCAAAGATTTTCTCCCATTCTGTAGGCTCTCTCATCACACTTTTAATTGTTTCCTTTGCTATGAAGAAGTTTTTAGTTTGATACCCTCCCATTAACTGATTTTTAAAATTCTACCTCTTGCACTCTTGGAGTCTTGTTAAGGAAGTCAGTTCCTGAGCCAGTAAGTTAGTAGGTGCAGGGTTTCTGATCTAATTTCTAGGTCTTTGATCCACATTGAGTTTGGTGGAGGGTGAGAGATTAGGGTTTAATTTCATTTGGGGTACCTATGGATTTCCAGTTTTCTCAGAACCATTTGTTGAAGAGGCTCTTTTCTCTAGTGTATGTTTTTTCACCTCATCTAGTATGAGATTACTGTGTAGGTCTGACTCTCTGTCTTCTGTTAGGTTTCATTGGTCTTCATGTCTTTTTTAGTGCCATACCATGCTATTTTTGTTGCTGTAACTCTGTAGTATAATTTAAGTCTGAGATTGTGATGCCTCCTGCTTCACTTTTCTCACTAAAGATTACTTTAGCTATTCTGTACCTCTTATTTTTCCAGGTGAATTTCATGACCGTTTTTTTTTTTTATTCTGTGAAGAATATCATTGGAATTTTGATAGGAATTGCATTGAATCTCCATTGCACTTTTGGTAGTATGTCTGTTTGACAAGATAAATTCTGCCTATCCAAGAAGGGAGGTCTTTCCATCTTCTAAGGTCTTCATTTTCTTTCTTTAGTGTTCTGTAGTTTTCATTGTAGTGGTCCTTCACCTCTTTTGTTAAATTGATTCCCAAGTTTTGTGTGTGTGTGTGTGTGTGTGTGTGTGTGTGTGTGTGTGTGTGTTGAGACCATTGTGAATGGGATTGTGTTCCTAATTTCTCTTTCAGCTGATTCATCATTAGAGTATAGGATTGCAGTTGACTTATGGCTGTTAATTTTGTATCCTGATACTTTGCTGAATTCATTTATGAGTTCTAGAAATTTTGTTTTAGAGTTTTTTGGGTCTCTTAAGTATAGGATCATGTTGTTGTCAAATAGGGATAGTTTGGGTTCTTCTTTTCCTATTCATATCCCTTTAATTTCCATCATTTGCCTAATTGCTCTGGTTAGATTTTCAAGGACTATAGAGTAGAAGTAGTGAAGTGGGTATCCCTGTCTTGTTCTAGTTTTTAGAGGGAATGCTTTAAATCTTTCTCCATTTAGAGTAATGTTAGCCTTGGGTTTATCTTATAGCTTTTATAATGTTTAGGTATGATCCTTCTATTCCCATTTTTTCTAATGTTTTAAACATGAATGGATGCTGTATTTTGTTAAATGCTTCTTCTGCATCTATTGAGGTAATCATGTGATTTTTGTTTTTAAGTCTGTTTATGTGATGAATTAACATTTATTGATTTCAATATGTTGAACCTTGCATCCCTGGGATGAAACCTACTTGATCATAGTGTCTATGTTTTTAATGTATTTGTGTGTGTGGTTTGCCAGTATTAAGAACTTTTGCATCTATCTTCATCAACTATTTTGGTCTGAAGTTTCCTTTCTTTGATGTGTCTTTGGTTTTGGTATCAGGGTGATATTAGCTTCATAGAACGTATTTGGAAGAATTCTAGCCTTTTCTATTTTGTGGAATAATTTGTGGAGGATTGGTATTAGCTTTTCTTTAAAGTCTGTTAGACCTCTGCTGAGAGTCTGTCCAGTCCTGTGATTTTCTTTTCTGGTGAGCTTTTGATAGCTGCTTCAATTTCCTTACTGGAAATTGGTCATTTAAAAGTTTCTGTATCCTCCTGGTTCATTTTAGGTAGGGCATATATCTCTAGGAATTTGTTAATGGAATTAAGATTTTCTAGCCTATTGGAGTATAAATTTTTAGAATAATTTCTGATTATCCTTTTTATTTAGTGTTTGTGGGGATACTTCCTTTTTTATCATAGATTTTAACAATTTGAGTTTTAGCTCGCTCTTTTGGTTAGCCTGGGAAAGGGTTTATGAATTTTGTTAATTTTTTAAGGAACCAACTTTTTGTTTCATTGATACTTTGAATTTCTTATCTTAAATTTGTTGATTTTTTTTCCTGATTTCTGTTATTTTCTATCTTCTATTGATTTTGGTGTAGGGTTTTTTGTGTTTTTTTTTCTCCTATTTTTCTATGGCCTTGTAATGTTAGGTTATTCCTTTGGTACTCTTCTGTTCTTTTAATGAATGAGCTCAGTGCTATGAACTTTCCTCTTAGAACTGCCTTCATAGTGTCCTAGAGATTTTGATGTGTTGTATCTCTATTTTCATTTGCTTCTAAGTATTTTTTATTTCACCCCTGATTTCTTCTGTTAATCCATTCATTATTCAACAGTGAATTATTTATTCTCCAGCTGCTTCTATTTTTTATCATATAGTAGATTTCTTATTTCATTCCATTATGATCTGATAGAATACAGGGTATTATCTCTCTTTTTTTATTTACTAAAAGTTGTTTTGTGGCCTAAGATGTGGTCTATTTCAGAAAGTATATTCAGTCATTGATGAAAGAAATTCTCTCTCTCTCTCTCTCTCTCTCTCTCTCATTCTGTAGCTACTTTATTACATTTTGGTTTAGAAAATCTGTCTAGTAATGAGGGAGGCATGTTAGAGTCACCCAGAATTCTTGTGTCATGGTCTATTTGATTCTTGAAATTGAGAAGGGTTGGTTGATGTACATAGATGCTCTATTGTTTGGGGCATAAATATTTAAGATTGTTATTTCCTGTTGTTGTCTGATTCCCTTAAGCAGTATGAAGTGAGCTTCCTTGTCTCTTCTGATTAATTTTTGCTTAAAGTTCACTTTATCTGATATATGAGAATAGAAACACCTGCTTGTTTATGAGATCCATGTGAGTGATATGGTTTTTTTTTTTTTCCCCCATCCTTTCACTTTCTGTCTGTGGATGTCTTTGCCTATGAGGTGAGTCTCTTGAAGACAGCATATTGTTGGTCCTTGTTTTTGTTGTTTTTGGGCACTGGGGATTGAACTCAGGGGCACTCAACCCCTGAGCCTTATCGCCAGCTTTATTTTGTGTTTTATTTAGATATAGGGTCTCACTGCGTTGCTTAGCACCTCACTTTGCTTAGCTGAGGCTGGCTTTGAACTAACAATCCTCCTACCTCAGCCTCCTGAGCCACTGGGATTACAGGTGTGCACCACCTTGCCCAGCTTGGGTCTTGTTTTTTAATTCAGTCTGCTAGCCTGTCTTTTGATTAATGAATTTAGTCCATTAACATTCAGTGTTGTTATTGAGAGATGAATTTTATTTCCTATCATTTTCATTTATTTCCCTTTGCTTTTCTATTCTTCTAGTTCAGAAGTTTCTCCTTCTACTGGATTTCATTCTTATCCTCCATTTCTTCTTCCTGAAATATTTTATTGAGTATATTTTGTGGTTCAAGCTTTCTAGTTGTGAATTAATTTTAACTTTTGTTTAGCAGCTTTCAAAATTCTAGTCCTATTCTGTACGTTAGGCATTTGCATCATAATGTGCCTTAGAGTGGGTCTGTTGTAATTTAGAGTCCTCTCTGCCTCCTATATTTGATTTTCCATTTCATTCTTAATATTTGGGAAATATGATATTATTCATTGAAAAGATTGTGCATTCCTTTAGTTTGTACTTCAGAGTCTTTATCTATCCCTATGAATCTTAGATTTGGCCTCCTAATGTTATCCCATATTTCTTGAAAATTCTCGTCATGGTCTGTTAACATCTTTTCTCCATAATAAACTTGATTTTTCAAGTATATATACTTTGTTGCCTGAAACTGTCTTCAAAATGATCCCATCTATTGGTGTTACTTTCCATCAAATTTTTAATTTGGTTTATTGATTCCTTCATTTTGAGGATTTCTGATTGTCTTCAAGTTCTCTATCTCCTTATTGAGGTGAACTTTCACTTCTTGTATTTTCTAATTTCATTCCTTATATCATCTTTTATCTGATAGAACAATTGCACCCCAGTTGCAACCCAGACCCTTTCTAAATTCCTTCTCTGACATTTCCTCCACTGTGGTGTCATGGAGTCTGTTGTTGAGGCATTCTGGGTTGTTTGGGATGGTTTGTTCCCTTGCTTTTTTACATTGTTTGCATCTGTTCAAATGGATCTGAAGAAGCAGAGTTTCTACCCTACAAACTTATAGTGTCCTTGTTAGTTTCCAGTACATCACAGATTAGGGGGAGCCACACAGTAGCAACAACCTATGTAAACAATATATAGCAATAAACTAAGAACTTGGTTCCTATTATGACATCTACAGTGTCAATTGGCACAATAAACAATTGGTAGGATCAGCAGTTTCCATTAGTAAAAACAGTAAGTAAGCATTTTATGCCTGGCATAAAATCAAATGATAGGTATTATCTTTGACTTCTATAATATTACTATAGCATTAGTGGCAGGGTCTGGCATTGTATATACCAATTAGTGTTATAAGATGTTAAGAATAAAGAGGAAATAAAGAGGTTAAAGAGGAAAAATGAAGAGATATGAGGATAGAAAAGGTTTGTGATTTCAGTAAGTGAATGTGGAAATTAAAAATGTGACATAGGTTGTGATAGAGGGAGAAGAAAAAAATAGAAGTAAAAAAATTAAAAAAGTAAAAACAATAGAATTTGGCTGTTATTGAGAGAAAAGGGAGAAAGATAAACAAGAGGAACAGAATTATGAAAATACAAAACAAAATTGAATATACTAATAAAAAATCCTATCCCTCAACAGACAGAGCAAGGAAAAATGACTACATTTTTTAAAAATGCTAGAAATGAGAAAACGAATAGGTATATGTACAAATGTTCCTGAATCATTCAACACACTGGGGGGGGGGGGGGGGGGATTAAGTAGTTGTTTCCATTGCAGTGGACAAAAAGTTAATGGAAAATATGTTTGCTGTCTGTGCCCAACTGTCAGTCTTTCTCTTTCTTGAGGTATGTGCTGGGTGCAAGAGTAGGGACCACAGGTTGTCAACTCCTTTTTTTTTTTTTAAATGTTGCTCACGGGATGCTGTTTGGAGTTCAAAATCCTCTGCTTCCCTTCTTGGCAGTAAGACCGAAGTTTGGGGTGGGAAACACTGTCAGCTCTGCTCCAGGGTGAACCACAGCTGGGTTCTATGAGTACCTGTAGCTGGAGGTCTTGGGGGCAGAGCTTAGGTCCACCGAGGCCCTAGGTGCTTATTGCACAGCTAGTTTTCTGAAAATATTAAATCCACTCACCTTTTAAGAGCCTATCAGATGCCTATGCTGGGAGACAATACTCCCAAGAGTCTCCGCAGGCATCGACTCCTAAGTTGAGGGAGCCAGTCCCATGCAGCTTCTGTGGCTTGTGGGTTCCACCCTTTACAGCCTCCTGGGCACAACCACACCTGTCTGTTCAGGTTTCCAAACCCTCACAGTTGGTCCATGGACACACCAGCCCATTAAAGTTCTCAACCTACTACTTTCTCAGCCTCCCGGGGTCAGTTTCTGAGAGAATCCTCCGCAACTGGTCCTTTGAGCCGCAGATCTCAAAGCGCGGAGGAAGCCAGATTCCCCTAGGCTCCCGAACTGGTATTACCCAAGCTAACTGCTTTCGGTGGCTCATTTTATCCAGATTTTCCTTGGCTCAAACTAGTTCATGTGGCTGTTATCTTACCTGTACTGTTTATCCGAGCCAGCCTCATTTTCTGGGATCCAGTTTCTCGGTTCCTCTATCTGCTGGCCACCACAGTGCATTCTGTTCCAGATGGCTCCTGCCTCGGTTCACTGTGGATGATTGTTAAACATGGGGCATCAATTGCATACCAATTTATTGTGCCCAACAGACTCCCCCGCCAATCTCTGGATTTTCCATGCCAAGACTATCTGTTGTATTTATTGACTTTTCCCATCCTTGTGTGTTAATTCCACTGCTCCTTCAAGCAGCTTAGCCTTTATTCTTGTCCCTTTTCCTTGTTTCTTGTTCTCCAAATTTCCAAGTCTCTAAGGCACTTTGGCTGCCAGTATTGTTGAGTTTTAGTGAAATCACTTTCACCCACCTCACAAAGAAGCAGTATTCCTCTTGCTTGAATCCCTGGTCACCAAACTACAATAATCCCTCTAGTCTACCATCCCCCCCCGCCCCCCCAACCCCCCCCCCCCCCGCGCCACAACCCTCCCCATTGTTCTTACGTCCCCTTTTCAGTAACAGGAGTAATTAACCATAAAGCATGTTAAACTTTTTACTCCAAAACCTTAATATTCCACATTTATTTGTTTGCATACATAAACAAATATTTTGACTACAATATTATAAGCAGGAATTAAAGAAGATTTTTAGCAAAAAATAGAATTGCACACACCAAGGATACACAGTAAATGGGATTTTTCACCTTTGTGGTGCATATCATGGCTGGTTACCTACTCTGGAAGTGCCAGAGACCTTGGAAGACACCACAAGAGTCCTGTAGTCCTCCCACTCCCATCACATCAACACGCATCTACACCAGCCTGTGCTTCAACAACTCCATTATTCCCTTTCTGTTCCTAGGACAGACATTCTATTTTCTCAGGCTGCAGTTGTTGAAGGTTTTTGTTTTAAAGGTCCAAATTCTACTTATGTCTAGTGCTGTTTCCAGAATAGCTCTCCAAAGGTCTAAGAAATAGGTCGGGTCTTCTTCTCAGGACCCTTCTTCCTTCCCCAAAGGGTTTGTTTTTAGGTCTTCATTCCAAACCATTCCTCATGGGTCATGGTTTCTTCTCCCCTTTCCAAATTTGGCAGCTTTCTTGGGTCCAAGTTAATCAATATCCAATTTTTAAACATGTTCCTTTGAATTAAATGTGCTGTGCTTCAGGTGGTGAGAGCATATTGACTGAGCCAATTGATCACCTTTCTGAAACTGGAACATTTCTATGGCCCAACACATGTTTTATTCCCTCTCACTGTTGAATTCATTAAATCTTTATTGCCACACCCTCCCCTGCAAATTTTTGTTCTCATTTCTTGAACTGATAATACAGTTCAGATGCCTCAAAATTTAAACTATAAAAACATTTTTTTTTTTAGAAAAAGAGAGAGAGAGAGAGAATATTTTTTAATATTTATTTTTTGGTTTTTGGCAGACACAACATCTTTATTTGTATGTGGTGCTGAGGATCGAACCCAGGGCCGTACGCATGCCAGGCGAGCACGCTACCGCTTGAGCCACATCCCCAGCCCAAAACTATGAAAACATTTGATAAAAAAACATCCTTTCTACTTCGGTCCCCCAGGAATTAGCTGTCCTTCCCAGAAGCAGTGTTTCCAGTTATTTACATAACAGAATTGTGTTGTCAACACCACTATCCAGTTTTATCACCCTCAAAAGTTCCTTTATACCTGTTTGCAATTATTACTCATTTCTAGCCCCAGGCAACCACTAATCTGCCTCTTCTGGACATTTCATATAAACAGAATCATATAATTTGTGGTCTTTTGCATCTGGTTTACTTTCTATAACATAATGTTTTCAAGGTTCATTCGGGTTGTAGTATTTATCAGTAGTTCCTTTTATTACTGCATAGTATTCCATTATATAGATAATCAATATTTGGTCTTCTCCAGTAGGTGGACATTTAGATTGTTTCCTGTTTGATAACATGAATGCTGCTGCAAACATTCTTGTGAAAATTTTAGTCCCTTGTAAATTTTCCTTTCTTTGTGGTATTTATCTAGATGTGTAATTACTGAATCTTATTATAAATTTTTAATTTTTTAAGAAACTACTAAAGTGTTTTTCATAGTAGCCATATCATTTTAAATTCCCACCTGCAATGTGTTTAGGGTTCCAGTTTTTCCACATCATCCACAATTGCTATTGTCCATATTTTTAGTTTTAGCCATCCTAGTGGGCTTGAAGTGGTATCTGATGTTGAATATCTTCACATGTGCTTAATGGCCATTCTTATATGTTCTTTAATGAAGAACATATAAGACCCATTTTTAAATTAGGTCATTTGTCATTGAGTTGCAAGAGTTTTATATGTTTTGGTTACAAATCTTAGATTATGATTAACGAATAATTTCTCCCAGTCTGTTACTTGTCTTTTTATTTTAGAAATGTCTTTTGACCATCAAAAGTCCAGTTTAAAAAAAATTATGGATTATGCTTTTGGTATATGGCTGAGATTTCTTTGCCTAACTAATCACAAAGTTTTTTTTTCCCTGTGTTTTCTTTTAAAGGTTTTATAGCTTTAGTTCTTATTACTTAAGTCTGTGATCCATTTTGAGTCCATTTTTGTGTATGATGTGGTGTCTACATTCATTTGGTATGTGAGATCCAGTTGTCCCAGCCTCATTTGTTCAAAAGACTGTCCTTCCTTCCATTCAGTTGCTTTGGCTCCTTTGATGAAAACCCATTGATCATAAATGTAATAATTTGTTTCTGCACTCTCAGTTCTGTTTCATTTATTGATATGTCTGTCTGTTTTTGTACTAATACCACAATGTCTTGATTACTGTAGCTTTATACTAAGTTTTGAAATTTTAAAAAATAAGTCTTAGTCTTTGTTCTCTTTCAATAATTTTCATCTCTTCTGGTCCTTTTTACTTCCATATAAGTTTGAAATCAGTTTATAGTTTGCTTCCAAAAAAGCTTGCTAAAGCTGGACATGGTGGCACACACTTGTAATCTCAGCTACTTGAGAGGCTGAAGTAGGATCACAAGTTCCGGGCTGACCTTGGCAATTTAGCAAGACCCTTTCTGAAAATAAAAAATTGGGGGATAAAACACAGTGGCAAAATTTTGAATTTTCCATTTCATGTAGATGGGATATCTCACCATTTCTTTAGATCTTTAATTTCTCCAAGCAGTATTTCATAGTTCTCAGTATGCAAACTTAGCATATCTGTTGTTAACTTTTTCCCCAAATATTTCATTCTTTTTGATACTTTAGTGAATGGAATTGCTTCCTTAATTTCCTTTTTCAGATTGCTCATTATTAATTATAGAAACATCATTGATTTTTTTTAAAATTGTACATTTGGATTGTTTCCTGATCTTATATTCTGCATCCTGGCTAAACTTAGTAGTTCTAGTATTTCTTTGTGAATTATTTAGTATTTTCTGTAGATAGATCATGTCATTGCTTCTTTCCAATCTAGATTCTTTTCTTTCACTTATGTCAAACACAGAAAGGCAAATACCTACGTGGATTTTGTAACCTTTTTTTTTTTTTTACAAAAATGGCAGCATACTTTGCTTTTTATACATTAATATCTATCTTGAAGGTCAGTGCATTCCAGCACCTACATGCTTTCTGCATTTGTACACTGTCCTTTCTGCATTTGTACACTTTTTTTAACATCCTTGTAGACTCATAGTTTTATATTAGTTTCTTATAGCTTACCATCTAAATCATTTGTTCTTTCTAATGCTTCTGTAACTTCAAAAATGAAAATTTTATTCCTACTTCCTAATGGAGAAACTACAGCACAAAGCAGTTGTGGTGTATGTGACAACTGGTAAAGGAAAGATCTGAGACTGGCTCAGGTTTTGGGACTCCAGATCACAAGTTGCTACCATTCTTCTTGCATAATGTGCAATCCTTTATAATTATTCTGCTAAATATCCTCTTGTTTGACTTGGCCCATCATTCCTGTTGTTATTTGGAATCCTGACAGCTATTAAAGGCACACTTGTGCATTATATAGAATTTCTCCTCCTTTCCATACCTTCAAGACATTTACATTTTCCATCTGTAAAATGTTAAGAAGGAATACTAGAGCCAAATCCAGTGACTAGAACATTATAGATGCTAGGTTAATATTTGTTGTGAAATACAAGGTATACTGCTCCATAAAGAGTTCTCTCTGGGGATTCCACCTCTTGGGTCCCCTTCTTCCTCCGGGAGAAGTCTTTTCTGCTGTCCTTTAATAAACTTCTAATTTCTACTCTGACCTTGGGGAAAAAAAAAAGAGTTCTCTCTGTGTTAACAATATTTGAGTAAGGTTGGTTTAACCAGTTATGGTTCTGCCAACTTATATTATCATTCAACCCATATAACTCTATCTTGCCCTTAACTGTGCCATGAGATGTTTTGTTCAAATCTAGCTGTATTCTACTATACATTCTTTTTGTCTGCCAATCAAGTGACCATATTTACTAGGGAAAACAAGGCTAATGTGGTGGTACTTGTTTTGCCTGCCTTACTGAACCCAGGCTGAAATTTGCTAATCTTTTCTTTGACTTTCAAATGATTTCAGATTATCATATTGGTGATCAGGGTCTAAATTTTACAGGGCATCAGTGTCAAACTCATGTTTGCAATGCTCATCTTTCTGAAAATCAAACATAACTCTTTTTCTCCAGGATTTTGTTGGAAGTTCCCTGGGCATCTTGGATTATAGTTTATCTGCTCCAAGGGAGCAAATACTCTTGTTTCCTCTCCTGACTTGGTCCTCAATTAAAATCTATGAAATTTGCTTAAGTAAAAAAAAAATCACTTGGCATTTATTCAAAATATAGATGTCCAAATCCCTCCCCTAGACATTGCAAATTATTGTTCTGGGTTACCCACCTCCCAGGACATTTTTGTGATGGCAAGTTTAAGAAATACCCTTTTATACTCTATTCATTCAGCTGTATTTTATGGTCTTTTTGTCATTCACCAGCCTTCCAACATCAGCTTCTATCCCTTAACTTATCCTTCATTACTCTACTTGCTCTGAACATAACTAAAATGTTCTTTGGGTCTTTTTCATGCCTTTTACAATACTCCCTTCATGACTTCTCATGGGGCCTTGCAGCTCTTTGATGTTTGGAGAAGATCTTAATCTGCTTTATTGGAGAGCACTCTCTGCAGCACATCAATTTCTTTAGATCTCCTAGACCTTTTTATCTCACATCAAAATGATATATAGGTGTCAATTGAGAATTTCATTCTGCAGATTCATTAGGCTATGTTTGGTTAGCATCTTTAAGTTTCTTCAAGCCCTGGAAAAACACCCAGCCCCTTTTTCTCTTAACTATTTTTCAGCAGCATGGGCCCTCTCCAACTACAATAGCATTCTCCTCCCTATCATGTGGTAATGTGTCTCAAGCTTCCTCCAACTGCATCTCAACAATTTGAGTTGGATTAAAAGAGACTTTAGAGGACCTGTAGCCTTGTTTATCTTGTGGTTAACTGTGTCATGATCATAGGGAACTCTAATGTAGACCTTTATGTTTTTCTAGGTGGCAAATCATATGATTTCTTCTGACTCTGTTTCATGTGCCAGTAGTTTCTTGAGCTTGAACTCTACCCTTTGCAACGAAGAAAATGTGCACATGTTAAACAAAGGCATACAAGCAGGTAAATCACTTGAATTCAAACTTTTCCATTGAAAGACCTTTCTATGCATATAAGATAGTTAAGCTCACTCATAATAAGGGAAATGAAGATTAAAATTACCTGCATGGCCAAATACCATTTTCACCTATAAATTGGCAAAAATTCAAGTTTATGAACAAGAATATGTGGAAGGCAGCACTCTCAACCATTCTAGTGGGAGTATGAGTTGGTACAAACCCTGTGAAAGGCAAGTTGGTAGTTTCTATTAAAATTCCTTTGACCCAGCATTTTTACTTTTGGAATTTAGCCTATAGAAATACTTGGATATGTGCAAATTGACAAGAATGACAAGTGTCCAAAGTAACCATTAACTGCTTGTTATAGCCAAAATTTAAGATAAACTGAGATATCCATCAGTAACTGAATGGTTAAATAAATTACTGTACTTCCACTAAAGAAATCCTACATAGTATGAGGAAGCTCTTTCTATACTCATAATGAAAGATCTTCAAGATACATGATTTAAAAGAAAAACAAAGGTATGGAATAGTATATATTATGCTACTACAAGTATTTTTTAAAAATAAAGGAGGGAAGAGAATTGCTTGAATATACAAAAATATTTTTTCTGGAATCCTGAGATTGTAAATAAAGTAAATGGAGAACTAGTGAGAAGGAAGATTTCAAGTTTATGCCTTTCTGTATCTTTTGATTTTTTTTAAACAAAGTTTAAAAAAGAAAAACTTCCTTCTTGGGTGTTTTTTTTTCCCCCCTACCTCCTCCCCCTTAAGTCTTCTCTTCACTGCTATCAACCTCTTAGCTGGGTGACTGCCAATAGGACTGTACAATTTTACTGTCTTGGGATTGGAACCAAAATTCCTTACCTACTAAATCCATTTCATTCTTCTTTTTCTCTGATTCTGAACGGGCTTAGAAGTTAAAACCCACTTTCTTTCTCCCTTTCTCTCCATCTCTTCCTCCCTCTACATCTCTCCATTTTTCTTCCTCTCACTCTTTTCCCACATACCCCACAAAAAAGGCAACATATCTTTGAACCAAACCTCAAGAATGCTCCCACAGACATCTGTGATCTTTTCCCTCAGGTAACTTGGAGATTGTACATGGTGATGGAAAACACACTCGTGATGTTGGGGTGACTTTCCCAACTCCAAGCTCTAGTGAGGCTAGATTAGAAGAGGATAGCGATGTAACTTCTTGGTTAGAAGAAAAAGTTGAAGAGAAAATACCTGTTACCAATTATCTTGGGGACAAAAAGTTAAAGAAGAACAAGAAGAACTCCTGTGAAGGTCAGATTCTACTTCCAGGTTTTACAGCAGAAAAACTAGTGAATTAAACCTGTTGCATTGCTAAGATTCTTTGTTTCTAACTAACTCCATATTGACTCCACCTACCCTCAGCCACCATGATGGTAAATTTTCAAAATATCTAGAACTATATTTACAGAGTCATACCTGCAATTAAAACAGATTTAAGGGTACCCTGGGGGCCCCTGATAGCTGAGCCCCCTGGAAATCTTTATTATATATGTATATCTTTGATGAGAACTGGGTGGGGTGATATAAACAATTTTTTTTTCCTTCTTAAAAGTATTTCCTGTAGGAGTTTCATGGTTTGTTCCTGTGGAAAATGTGAAGTCTGGATCTAAGAAGGAAAATCTGCTGAAGAGTTGTGGTCCTGGTATCTCCTGGTTTGAACCAATAACCAAAACTAAACCCTGGAGAGAACCACTGCGGGAACAGAACTGGCAAGGACAACGCATGGAGGGTTGGGGATCACTGGCAGACCCAGGCAGAGATTATGGCCGAGGTCTACTGAAGCCATTTGTGAAAGCAACCCTGCAGGTGCAGTGACAAATTAAATTCAGCCCTGTGTTTATGGGGGGGAGGGCAAGACATGAACAAGTAGTATCTGTGACTTGACATTCTGAGGCTTAGTCACATGACCCTCTTTCTTCAGCAGGTCTGCAGTTTTTTAATCATATATTTGTTTGAAGAGAAATTTTAAATAGCACAATGGACTGAGCTCTGCCCCATTAACATTTGGAAGAGTTGTAATTGCCGCAGTCCTAGTTCTTGGCTTATTCCAAAAGCACTTCTTAGATCCCTTTGATTTCTCTGCTGGAGCTCCCCTGCAGAGAGGTATCAGGTATTTTCTGAGCATTAGAAACAGGCCCCACGGGCTGAGATTGTGGCTCAGCGATAGAGCGCTAGCCTAGCATGGGTAGGACCCGGGTTCGAGCCTCAGCACCACATAAAAATAAAGGCATTGTGTTGTGTCCATCTACACCTAAAAATATAATAAATTTTTTTTTTTTTTTTTTTTTTTAAAGAAAGAAATAGGCCCCTCAATGCTGCTAAGCAGGTACTGTTTTTCTGGGCACTTGGAAAGCAGACTACATCATTAATGTGAGGCTGAGGCTTTTTCTCCTTTGTAGGAGGCACTTCATTTTCACAGACCTGATTTCATCTCCCGCTCTGGGGAGCGGATAAAGCGCCTGAAGTTAATAGTCCAGGAAAGGAAGCTGCAGAACATGTTCAAGAGTGAGCGAGATGTGCTGTTCAATACCATTCAACCCCAACCTAGGAGAGGTACGCCTTCTTGTCATTTTCCTGTCATAGGCTAGAGAAAGCAAAGCTGCTGCTCTGCTGGGGAACATAGCTGAATGCTGGGCCACTCAGAAGAACTGGACACAACATTTTGCTTGCTGAGATTCAAATCTTGTCAGCAGAATTGGCCCAACCAGGTTTTTAGCAATTTCATGATCCAAGTCAGCCCAGCTATGCTAACGCTGTTGCTGCATTTCAAAAAGAGAACATTCAGTGAAATTTTCTTTTTTTAAATAAACCAGCTCTGTGTCCGTGGGCAAGTTAATTCCAAAAATATAATTTTTTTTCCTCTAAAGATGGAGCCAGTTCTGACTTGCCACCCTAAAGTGGTAACAGTAACAATACCAATAATAAACATGTAGCCCTTACATCTTGCCCACTGTTCTGACAAGACTTTTCTAAGGTAGGTGTGATTCATATCCATTTTCACAGAAAACTGAGGCAGAGAGAGATTAAGTATTTTGCCCAAGTTTCACACCTAAGAGGTAAAAGAACTAGGATTTAAATGAAGGTAGACTGGCTCGAGAGTCTGTGCTCTTAATACTAAGTCTAAGATCTCAATAAAATCATATGTGAAAAATATAAAATACTAACAAGGCTGTCATCATAGCCTTACCTATAAACTGATTCGTTTATCAGTTCCAGCTGTCTGGTCTATAGAGTACTATATCTTCAGGGGCCTTAGGCTACTGTCACAATCATCCTATTCTAATCCAAGCTTTGGCCTTACCTTGTTCATTGCTCATTGCTCACCACCCTGTACTGCACCCTCCTTAGGGCACAAAGTCCAGCATCTCTCTCTCACAGCCCTAGAGTGCCACACCTTATTAAGTCACTATCCACTGAAAACTGCTTCTTCTCTTGCTTAGTATTCATGGCTGCCCAGAATAAGCCTATTGGAAAGAAGGAAATGATCCAGAGGTCTAAACGGTAAGACCAAAATGACAATGTTAATTATGAAAGAATAAAAGTATTATAGTCAAGTGAAAACATTATGAGAAAGATGTGAATGTAGCTTCTTACTTTTTGCACAAAATAGATAACAGATACGGTATGAATGATTCACATACAAAAGATGAAAGAATCCCGGCTGATTTGCATGCCTTAGGCTCATCTGTATTGGAAACCTAGATAATAGATTTCTGAAGTAGAATTAAACATTTATTTGAGGCTGTGCCTCTTATCCTAGCAATCTTATTTCTAGAAATTTATTTAATAGAGTGAGAAATAATGGAGTGTTCTCCAAGACATTAAGTTAAGCCTAAAAAATCAAGTTTTAAAAGCACACGTACACTGCTGCCTTGGCGGTTTTTAAAAAGAAATACTTGTGCTCATTAAGATGTGTATACTTTTATATGTATAAAATATCTCTGGAAGATACAACACACTGGTAATAGAGGTCGCCTTTGGGAAAAAGAACTGAATAGCTGGGGTGCAGAAGTAGGGGAGAGAACAGTTTTTCATTTCCTTATACTTGTTTAATCTTGTGCCATTTCAGGCATTAGCTACTCATTAATTAATTAAATAATTTGAGATAGGCATATATATGTATATATTCATATATATATATAAATTGTTAAATCTTTTTTTTTTTTTTTAGATAGGCATATATTGATTGTGAGAATGCCATGCAAAACTAGGTTAACTAGGTTAAAGTGTAACCACACTTCAGGGTTTTGTTGGAGGTTTGTTTTAATAAAAGTTTTATAGTTGGCACAATGCATCTGAAATAATGGTTTTTTTTTTTAAAGTATGTGTTTCTTTAGTTGTAGATGGATACAATCTCTTTATCTTATTTTTATGTGGTGCTGAGGATAGAACCCAGTGCCTCACTTGTGCTAGGCAACCACTCTACCACTGAGCCACAACCCCAGCCCATGAAGTAATAGTTCTTTTTTTAAAAAATTTTTTATTTGTTTTAATTAGTTACACATGACATTACAATGATCTTGACATATCATACATTTGAATGAGATGGGGTATAATTTCTCATTTTTCTGAGTATACAGGTTGCAGAATCACATTGGTCATATAGTCACGTATATACATACAGCAATAATGATGTCTATTTTATTCTGCTGTCCTTCCTATCCCCCCTTCCCCTCTCCTCTCCTCCCATCACTTCTCTCTACCCAATCTAATGTGACACACTTCTTTTTTTTTTCCCCTTGCATCTTCATACATGTATTCTGTATAACAATGAGGGTCTCCTTCCATTCCCCTTCTCCCTTCCTTTACCTCCCACTTCTCTTCCCTATTTAGTGGTAATCTTCTTCTCGTGCTCTTCCTCCCTACTCCATTTTGAGTCATCCCCTTTATATCAGAGAAGACATTTGGCCTTTGTTTTTTAGGGATTGGCTAAATTCACTTAGCATAATCTGCTCTAATGCCATCCATTTCCCTGCAAATGCCATGATCTTGTTATTTTTTAGTGCTGAGTAATATTCCATTGTGTCTAAATGCCACATTTTTTTCATCCATTGAAGGGCATCTAGGTTGGTTCCACAGTCTAGCTATTGTGAATTGTGCTGCTATAAACATTGATGTAGCTGTGTCCCTGTAGTATGCTGTTTTTAGGTCTTTGGGGTATAGTCTGAGAAGGGGAATAGCTGGGTCAAATGGTGGTTCCATTCCCAGCTTTCCAAGGAATCTCCATACTGCTTTCTAAATTGGCTGCACCAATTTGCAGTCCCACCAGCAATGTCTGAGTGTACTTTTTTCTCCGCATCCTCGCCAGCACTTGTTTTTGTTTGACTTCATAATGGCTGCCATTCTTACTGGAGTGAGATGGCATCTTAGAGTAGTTTTAATTTGCATTTCTCTGACTGCTAGAGATGGTGAGCATTTTTTCATGTATTTGTTGATTGATTGTATATATCCTCTTCTGAGAAATGTCTGCTTAGGTCCTTGGCCCATTTGTTGATTGGGTTATTTGTTTTTTTGTTGTTTAACTTTTTGAGTTCTTTGTATATTCTAGAGATTAGAGCTCTATCTGATGTGTGAGGGGTAAAAATTTGTTCCCAGGATGTAGGCTCCCTATTCACCTCACATATTATTTCTCTTGCTGAGAAAAAAACTTTTTAGTTTGAATTCGTCCCATTTATTGATTCTTGGTTTTAACTCTTGTGCTATAGGTGTCTTATTAAGGAATCTGGGGCCTGACCCCACGTGATGGAGATTAGGGCCTACTTTTTCTTCTATTAGACACAGAGTCTCTGGTTTGATTCCTAGATCCTTGATCCATTTTGAGTTAACTTTTGTGCATGGTGAGAGAAAGGGATTCAATTTCATTTTGTTGCATATGGATTTCCAGTTCTCCCAGCACCATTTGTTGAAGATGCTCTCCTTTTATCATTGCATGCTTTTAGCACTTTGTCTAATATAAGGTAGTTGTAATTTTGTGGGTTGGTTTCTGTGTCCTCTATTTTGTACCATTGGTCTACCAGCCTGTTTTGGTGCCAGTACATGCTGTTTTTGTTATTATTGCTCTGTAGTATAGTTTAAGATTTGATATAGTGATACCACCTGTTTCACTCTTCCTGCTTAGAATTGCTTTAGCTATTCTGGGTCTCTTATTTATCCAGATGAATTTCATGATTGCTTTTTCTCTTTTGCAAGAAATGCTGTTGGGATTTTGATCGGAATCACATTGAATCTGTAGAGTGCGTTTGGTAATATGGTCATTTTAATAATATTAATTCTGCCTATCCATGAGCAAGGTAAATCTTTCTATCTTCTAAGGTCTTCTTCTATTTCTCTCTTTAGGGTTCTGTAGTTTTTATTTTATAGATCTTTCACCTCTTTTGTTAAGTTGATTCCCAAGTATTTTATTTTATTTTTTTAGGTTATTGTGAATGGGGTAGTTTTCCTCATTTCCATTTCAGAGGATTTGTCACTGATATATAGGAATGCCTTTGATTTATGGGTGTTGATTTTATATCCTGCCACTTTGCTGAACTCATTTACTAGTTCTAGAAGTTTCTTGGTAGAACCTTTTGGGTCTGCTAGGTATAGGATCATATCATCAGCAAATAGTGCTAGTTTAAGTTCTTCTTTTCCTATAGTTATACCTTTAACTATAGGACCTTTCTTTCGTCTGTCTAATTGCTCTGGCTAGTACTTCCACAACTGTGTTGAATAGAAGTGGTGAGAGAGGGCATCCCTGTCTTGTTCCAGATTTTAGAGGGAATGCCTTCAATATTTCTCCATTTAGAATGATGCTGGCCTGAGGCTTTGCGTACATAGCTTTTACAATGTTGAGGTAAGTTCCTGTTATCCCTAGTTTTTCTAGTGTTTTGAACATAAAGGTATGCTGTATTTTTATTGAATGCTTTTTCTGCGTCTATCGAGATGATCATATCATTCTTTAAGTTTATTGATGTGGTGAATTACATTTATTGATTTCCATATATTGAACCAGCCTTGCATCCTGGGGATGAATCCCACTTGATCATGGTGCACGATCTTTTTGATATGTTTTTGTATTCAACTTGCCAGAATTTTATTGAGGATTTTTGCATCTATATTCATTAGAGATATTGGTCTGAAGTTTTCTTTCTTTGAAGTGTCTTTGTCTGGTTTTGGAATCAGGGTAATGTTGGCTTTGTAGAATGAATTTGGAAGTTCTCCCTCTTTTTCTATTTCCTGAAATTGATTGAAGAGTATTGGTATTAGTTCTTCTTTAAAGGTCTTGTAAAACTCTGCTGTATATCTGTGCGGTCCTGGGCTTTTCTTGGTTGGTAATCTTTTGATGGCTTCTTCTATTTCCTCACTTGATATTGGTCTGTTTAAGGTTGTGTATATCCTCCTGACTCAATCTGGACAGATCATATGACTTAAGAAATTTATCAATGCCTTCACTATCTTCTATTTTATTGGAGTATAAGGTTTCAAAATAATTTCTAATTCTGTATTTCTGTAGTGTCTGTTGTGATATTGCCTTTTTCATCCCGTATGCTAGTAATTTGTGTTCTCTCTCTTCTTCTCTTTGTTGGCATGGCTAAGGGTCTGTTGATCTTATTTATTTTTTCAAAGAACCAATTTTTAGTTTGTCAATTTTTTCAATTGTTTCTTTTATTTCGATTTCATTGATTTCAGCTCTGATTTTAATTATTTCTTGCCTTCCCCTGAATTTGCTGCTGATTTGCTCTTCTTTTTCTAGGGCTTTGAAATGTAGTGTGAGATCATTTATTTGTTGGATTTTTCTTTTTTTGAGGAATGAACCCCATGCAATGAATTTTCCTCTTAGTACTGCTTTTATAGTGTCCCATAGATTTCGATATGTTGTGTCTGTGTTTTCATTTATCTCTAAGCTTTTTTTAATTTCCTCCTTGATGTCTTCTGTAACCCATTCAGTAGCATATTGTTCATTCTCCAAGTGATGTAGGAATTTTTCTTCCTTATTTTATCGTTGATTTCCAATTTCATTCCATTATGATTGGATAAAATGCATGGTAATATCTCTACTCCTTTATATTTGCTAAGAGTTGCCCTATGGCATAATATATGGTCTATTTTTGAGAAGGATCCATGTGCTGCTGAAAAAAAATTGAATCCACTTGATGATGGTTGATATAGTCTATATATGTCAATTAAGTCTAAGTTATTAACTGTGTTTTTGAGTTCTGTAGTTTCTTTATTCAACTTTTGTTTGGAAGATCTGTCCAGTGGTGAGAGAGGTGTGTTAAAGTCACCCATGATTATTGTGTTGTGGTCTATCTATTTGTCTCTTGAACTTGAGAAGAGTTTTTTTGATGAACATAAACTGCACCATTGTTTGGGGCATATATATTAATGATTGTTATGTCTTGTTGATGAATGGTTCCCTTTAGTAGTATGTTGTGTCCTTCTTTATCCCTTTTGATTAACTTTGGCTTGAAGTCTATTTTATTTGAAATGAGTATGGACACCGCTGCTTGCTTCTTAGGTCCATGTGAGTGGTATGATTTTTCCCAACCTTTCACCTTCAGTCTGTGTATGTCTTTTCCAATCAAATGAGTCTCCTGTAGACAGCATATTGTTGGATCTTTTTTTTTTAATCCAGTCTACTAGCCTATGTCTTTTGATTGGTGAGTTTAAGCCATTAACATTTAGGGTTACTATTGAGATATGGGTTGTACTTCCAGCCATGTTTGTTTATTTTTGTTATTTAACTTGATTTGTTTTTCCTCTTTGATTAGTTTTTCCCTTTACTGTGCTATCTCCCACTGTTGATTTTCATTGTTGTTTTTCATTTCCTCTTTGTGTAGTGTTTTGCTCAAAATGCTTTGCAGTGCTGGTTTTCTAGCTGCGGATTCTTTTAACTTTTGTTTATCGTTGAAGGTTTTTATTTCATTATCAAACCTGAAGCTTAGTTTTGCTGGATACAAGATTCTTGGTTGGAACCCATTATCTTTCAGTGTTTGAAATACGTTGTTCCAGGATCTTCTAGCTTTCAGCTTCTGTGTTGAAAAATCAGCCACTTACCTAATTGGTTTACCCCTAAATGTAATCTTCCTCCTTTATCTTGTGGCGTTTAAAATTCTCTCCTTGTTCTGTATGTTAGACATTTTCATTATAATGTGTCTTGGTGTGGGTCTCTGGTGGTTTTGTACATTTGGCATCCTCTACGCTTCTAGGATTTGGATTTCCGTTTCAATCTTTATGTTTGGAAAGTTTTCTAAAATTATTTCATTGAACAAATTGCTCATTACTTTGGTTTGGACCTCTATACCTTCCTCTATCCCAATGACTCTTAAATTTGTTTTTTTTTTTTTTTAATGTTATCCCAAATCTTTTGGATGTTCTGCTCGTGGTTTCTTATCAGCCTTTCTGAGTTGACTAGACTCTTTTCGAGATGATATATTTTGTCTTTATTTTTCTGACTTCTAATTGGTCTACTCTGCTGGTGATACTCCCATTTGAGTTTTTAATTTGGTTAATAATTTCCTTCATTTCCAGGATTTCTGTTTGATTTTTTTTGTATAACCTCTATCTCCCTGTAGAGTTGTTCTTTTGCTTCTTGGATGTGTTTATGTAATTCATTGTCAAAGTGATCTTTCATTGCCTGCATTTGCGGTATAAGGTCTTCCTTGAGACTCCAGATCATCTGAAGCATGTATATCTTGAAATCTTTATCTGACATTTTCTCTGCTATGGCTACCAACTCCTCTATTGTTGAGTTGTCCTGCATTGTTTGAGTTCCTTTTTTTCCTTGTTTTTTCATGATGCTCACACATTTCTTTCCAGCTCTGTGTGACTGCTGTGTTATTATTTTCCCCTATAAATTTGTTTTGCTTTTGTATAGCTCCGAGATCTCTCCTTTGTGATGGGAGACAATGTCTAGAGATGTTGGGTTCAAATGTAATTTAAAGTAAATTCATAGTTTCATAAAAGGCATACAGATTCTGGTGGCGTATAGAGAACTAAGGGTTGGACATAGGACTTTATGTTTAGGGGGAAAGATGTGAGGATAATGGGGGTTTATATATCTTAGCTACTTTGGAGAAGAGCTCTAATGAAGGAGGATATTAACAGGAGAATAGATAGGAGTATTTTGGGGTAGCTAAGTACTTAGGAGGACTATAAAAAGCATAGAAACATTCACCTATTTGCATTTAGTAAATTGCACTTAGTAGAAGTAGTAACACTTGGGAGGTTGGGAGGGGAAGAGAAGAAGGAAGAAAAGTACAAAGAAAAGAAAAAAAGAGAGAAAAGAAAAAAATGCACTCTTAGAATTCTGTTTTCTTCTCCTCCAGTAGGTGTCCTTGTGCGTTCCAGGCTGAGTCTCTGCCCTCAGGATGTAGGAAGCAATCCGTGTGGGGTGGCTGTCCCTCCCCTTCCGGGTGCCTCTCCAATCCCGGTCTCTTTGGGTTGCTTCCGGTTTCTATCCCCCTCACTTCTCCAGCCCGCCAGGCCCCAATTACTTGGACACTTCTCCACAGCTCTGGTTTCACTCTGGGCTTGCAGCGCCCTGGCTGCCCTGAACTCTTGATCAACTGAGCGCTCTCTTTGTTTGGTAATCACCCAGTCATCACAGCTGTGGAGAGAGGGAGTTGGAAACCAGCAACCTGTTCTGACTTATTCCCTCTGATAGCCACGCTACCGGTGAGAAAGGTTTTGGTTATTGCAGCTGGGGGAGGGGGAGTTGGAGAGCAGGAGCCTTTTCAGTTTCACTCGGCTCTGATTTTCAAGCCCACTGAGAGCTGGCGAGAAAGTTTTTGAGTTATCCTAGCTGGGTGGATGTGGGGGCTGGGGGTCACACAACTGTTCTGTTGCCAATCTCGCTGCCAGTGCTATCTGCCCAAAGCTGATGAGGTAGATTTTCCAAGATGGCAACCGCCCGTTTCTGCGCCTGGGTGTCCAGTGAGAAGGAGGGAACTGGGCTGTTTCTCAGCTAAGTCCAAACTTCAGTCCTCGGTCCGGTGCCCTGTGGGGACGCAAGTGGCAGTCTGGCGTGCTGTATCTCCACAGGATCTGAAACTCTGCTTGTCTACGCTGCCAGAACTCCGCAGCACTCAATTCCACCCATCTGTGGCAAGCTGCTTTCCCTCTGCATTTCCCTCAGACCCTTTGCAGTCTGTGAGGGAATTCAGTTCTAAGCAAACTTGGCCTGAGCTCACTTCTGGTCACCACTCTCCTCCATTTCCTTTTCCAGTAATAGTTCTTGAAAGCAGCTTATCCTGTATAATTGAAGCATTCTTCTTGACATCTTGTTTATTAAGTAAATTAAGAAATAAGTATTTTTAAGTTTTTAGTTTTAATTTTTAATATGCTCTCAATGGATAAAATCCACATCAAGGTTCTCAATTTTTAGGGGTGTAAAGGATCCCTGCATCCAAAAAATTTTAGAACCATTGCTTTATTCTAACTCTGTCACAAAATTTAATTTGGATAAATTATACAAGGTTCCTTGTGTGGCAGTTAATTACACTCTTATCTCAGCAAGAGAAGACCTTGCTTAAGAATCTGTGAAGCTTTCCTAGAGGGACATAAGCAAGGCATCTTCTCTAAGATACTGACTTTTTTTTTGGGGGGGGGGGCGGGGGTTGGGAGTGGGGGTACTAGGAATTGAATTCGAGTGCTTAACCACTGAGCAACATCCCCAGCCCTTTTTATATTTTAATTTGAGACAGGGTCTCACTAAGTTTCTAAGGCTGATTTTGAACTCCCAATCCTCCTGCCTCAACCTCCTGAGTCACTGAGATTACAAGTGTGCACCACCACACCTGGCCTTGATTCTTTCTACCATAAATATACTTACAGGGGGGGTTAAGTCTCCATCTTCTGGAGAAATACGACTCAAGTTTTAAACTGATAAATTTTCATTTTTCACTTTTATTTCTTGTGTGGCCCCATTTCAAGGAAGTGAATCACTACCATCTGAGAATCATAGAGATCAATGGGTAGAGCGGGAGGTAACCTGCAAGTTGGGGTTTGAGCTGGGGTTAGAGTGAAGGCTTCTGGCTCCCCATCCAGTACCCCTGCTGCTGCATCCCCTCAAGGGGTTGCGTCTCTGGTGCTTATGTTATTCATCATCTTTCCTCATCACTCATCTGTGATAAAGATGTATAAAAGTCCTAGTGAGAAGAAAGATTCGGAGAAGAGAGAACTGAACTCTTATCTGGAAGTGTTTCTTCCATTGTGTTCTTCATTGTGTTTCTTTCATTGTGCCTTCACTGGTCTATTTCCCACAGAGCTTCTGCTTTGTTTATTATTATTATTATTTTCAGTTCATAGAAATATTTGAGAACTATTTTTTTTTAAGTAGGGTAAAATAAAGAGTTCTTCCTTCTAAACATATTAACACTTCTCCTGTTTCTGGAGACAGGAATAGAGGTTTTGCAGAGACCTGTATAATGCATGCTTTTTTCCCAGGTTGACCATCCTACTGTATACACAGGTATGTGTCCTATTCTAGCTTATTCAACATTATGTTGTGAACATTTTCCCATGTCACTAAAAATTCTTTAAAACATCTGTTTTATGCTTTGTAATATTATTCTATTATCTTTCATTTTCTGTTTATCTGTTCTTTTGTTGGACGTTTAGATTTTTTCCAGTGTATTTTGAAATATACATTTGACTGTGTTCCTTCCAATTGCAAATCAATGGCACCTAATCCCACACAGGATAGAACCTAATTTTTAATATGACTACAAGATCCTCCACAGCCCACCTCACCCTTGTGCCATTTGCTTCCCACCTATTCCTCTGCCCTGCTCTTTATGCAGCCCTGACTCCATTCTTATCAGTACTTACTTCTCCTGACATGGGCACCCTTCCTCCCTTCTCCTCCTCTCTTTCTGCTCCTAATTATTCTTCAAGATCCATCTAAAATCTCCTCTCTGAATTCTTCCCTGCCCAGATTCCATTAAATCAATTTCTTTTTCTCCTATAACTCTGTAGCATTTTGTAGATACAAATATTATAGTTTTTTCCTCTTCCATTATTTTCCTTGTATTTAAAAATACAATAGTAATACCTGTTTATTATCTTATATTGAAACATTTTTGCATGTAAAATGGAAATCAAAAATTCACTGTCTCCCCTTTTATCCTACACTTTTCTCAGATATAACCACTATTAGGAATTTTTTATCATATTTTTATCCATCTCTTCCAGATTGTGAGCACTCAAGGGTCTCTATATCAAGTGTCTAACAGGAAGCTGGGTGTGCAACAGGGGCTGGGCCTTTCTGAGGGACTGAATGTCTGGAGGGCAGTGGAACTTAGGGAGGTGCAGTAAGAGATCATGTACCTCTGTCCTGGTAACCTCAGTGCTTTCTGTGTTTCTACTGGTACCATTCCTAAGGATTTACCAGCAACTCCCAGAAGTACAGAAAAAGAAAGAAGAGGAGAAGAGGAAATTGGAATATAAGTCCTATCGGCTGCGAGCTCAGCTATATAAAACGGTCAGTTGAGTCAATACTCCAACTAGAGTGGAATCATCAGGCTTCTCTAGGGAGAGAGAAATGGAGAGAAATAGTCTGAGCTGTGTGGGCATTCAGTCAGAATTAACCACATTTGAGAAGTGGAGTGTACTGTTCCAATGCTGAAATTTCAGACATATGGCACCTGTGATTAGGTTTCATATCAGGTTTAGCTCTCCAGCCTAAGTTGTGTAGCACGTTTTCCGTGCTTTTGGAATGAAACCAAATTTCATATATAGGATGCAATTTAGATATTATGTTGGAAATGTCCAAAACATCAGAATTGTCCAAGTCCCAAGTGGTGATTTTATACCTCTAGAACTATCTTAATACACTAGAACATGTCTTAATGTAGCCTAAGAGATGTCAGTGTGGGGTGGTCAGAGGCCATAGCCCCAGTGCAGTCAGTGGTGCTGCAAGTCCAAGAACCTCCCAGGGAAGGGGTCTTGCCACCAGTTAGCTCCTGAAATGCCATGTACTTCACTGTCCTTGTTTCCCTCCCAGCTCCCTCACTACACCTCATAGGACTCTGAAAATCAGAAACCAAAAGACCAATTCATACCAAACTGATGTGGGGCTGAACAGTCTCTGGAGCATGCCCCAGAGCCTGACTGCCTGCCTCAGAGGGAAGGCCCCTGGTACTGCAGAGCTTGGCTAGTGTGTTAGTATTGCAGAACTGGGTCCCTCGCTGTCACTGTGTACTGTGAACTAACTGGGTGGTTAGTCTAGGATCATCTTTCCTAAATGCTTCAGGAAGTATTTTTGTCCAATTGCCATAGTTTATATGGTTGAGTAATGTAAACAAGATTTGGGTAGAACCCCGTGATCTCTTCAGCAACATGGCTCAGGTGAGGAGTGGCCACTGCCTCTTATGATAAGAGTACCTGACTTCTTTTCTGCCTTTCTTTTCTTCCACAGAAAGTGACGAATCGACTCTTGGGGAGAAAAGTTCCCTGGGACTGACATAAGATTATTTTCCTCTGAGCCTTGGAATTATATCTTAGGAACCTGAAGAAGTATAATCCTTGCTTTTATGGGTCTGGTTTAATAAAGCTTATACTTTGTTCGTGTGTAACTTAGAAATAGTAACTTCTCAAGACTGGGGCAGAGTAGCAGTTAGAATGACAGATGGTTTGGGAGCAATCCTTTCTCCATAGATGCCTTGTCCACAGAGCTGTACATTATAATGATACTATCTCTTAAATTTTAGCCAAGAGTGAATCCCTTTTTATATGTGTTTTTATACTTTTAGAAAATAAATAACTTTGATTGATTTATAGTAAAGCAAACAGCAGCGGGTCATTTCTTTCCCATCTGGAGAGGAGCAGGGAACTGGGCAGTGTCAGCCTGACATGTCTAATCAATGGAGGGAAATGGGCTATTAGAATGAAATGTGTTGTGTCTTTTTAGAAACAAGACATGGGGTGGTAAGAGGCATGGTAAGAGCTCTTTGATGGGCTTTATGGAGGTGTCTGGTTAGGGGACACACTGGGCACACTGCGATTCCTCTCAGCCTCCTTCTACCTGCCCTAGTGGTTGGCTTTAGAGGCTGGGAAGAAAGGCCACCAACCACCTTTGGCAGGTTTTCCTCCACTCATCCTCTTGTTTGCAGGATTGAAGCCTTATTCTTCACTACACATGAAACCAATATTTGTAACTTAGTAAGTATGAAAAAGATGAATTGATAAAAAGATAATATATATAAAGCACTTAACCCAGTGCCTGACAAAGTGTAGCAGAAATTTCCTCTTATGGTAACTTACAACTAAGTTCCAAGGTTGAAGGAGAAGGGTGCTGAGCAACCTCACTGTAAGTTCAACAAACCCCCAGCATTAGGGCACTCAGGGCCAGTGGCCTCCGCAGCAGGCTTCCTAGGGGCCATATCAAAGAGCAGATGCTGCACCCCGGCACAATGCAGTGCTTTCAGATTATGCCACCTAGGCTCCTGCTTGAACTCCAGAGGAAGCCAAGAAGAAGAGGCAGAACAAAGAATGTGTTTCCTTTTTTGCTGGGCAAGGTAATTATCTACTTTGGGCAGCCTATAAAATAAGAAGGTTAGTGTCTTTAAACCCCTTTCAGCAGCCATCAGGCTACTTTTCCCCCTCCAGAAGCCACCACACCTAGCCTCTACACTAGGACCTTTCCATGAAAGTGTGCCCAGGTCTGGCAGGACCTTGAGCCTTTCCCTTGTTTTTTGTTCTTAGAAGAGTATCAGAAGCCCGGGCCAAGGCTGAACACTACCCGGGTCCTGAGTTATGGTGGTATTCACATTTGAGCAGCTTCTTCCTAGACCTGGTTCACACTGAACTTGAGAGTCAACCACCCTCTCTCCTCTTGGAGGTTGGACTCCAGCCTACTCAGCAACTCTCCTGAGGGCAGCTTCTTTCCACTCAGAGCAGAGACTTCCAGTAACCACCAGCACATACAGTTTGGGGTGAGGACCTTTATGACAGAGGCAGAGTGTTTTAACTATAACTCCCATGTGTTTTGTGTATTCCAAATGATTTCCTGGCCAGTTAGTTAAGCCAAGCTGAACTGTTAACATGGTTTACATCTGTACCTGTTTGGGAGTTGGGTAATTTTAACTTACAATTTTAGTTTTAGTTTTACTGGCTCTGAAGCCTTCCACTTTCCTGATTTTTCACTAAATCTCTTGGAATTGGGAGTTTGCACACAGGGAAGTAAAATACCACTTATAGCCTCTAGGGGGCACTCTGGGCTTATCACCACAGCTTTTGCAGCTCCTCAAGGTGGAGATACTCATCTAAGGAAATTCTACCACCCGCTCACAGGGAGATCATTTTCTAAATCTGACTTGACCATAGTTTATGGGGATTAGAGATACAAGATTCATAGATGTGGAATCCTAATTTTCTTAGTTTGAACATCCCTAGCCTGTCTGTTCCTTCCTACCTTTCAGAGAGCCAAGGCTGGCCCATAAATACTTAGAAGCCTAAGCCATCCCCTCTTGGGCATTAGGGTAAAACCTCTGTGCATGCAGGGGTGTGTGTGTGTGTGTGTGCGTGTGTGTGCGTGCATTTCTCTCTGTTCTTGGGCATGTTTCCTCTGATGGTGGTAGCTTTACTTTGGTTGTGGTGATGAGATTAAGACTCCACTCTGGACTTAGAGAAACAGAGCTATCTTCACAGTTCAATCCAATTTTCTAGACTTCTGCATGGAGCTTGGGGTCCAAAGTTCCAACATGTTCCAAAGGAGGTATGGCTAAATTTACATATTCTTGCAGTTTCTGACCTAGTCTCATCATAGTATTATCCAGCCTCACCATTGTTCCCCACACAGAATCTCAACTATGAGGCAGATGGAGCTAGACTGAAAAATACTCAGCTTTGTTTCATGAGACAAGGGCCAACTGAGACAAGGTGGAAGGTACTTCAAAGTATTCCCACTATGGGAGGTTGTGAGGTTGGTCAGGCAAGAAATTGGGAAGCAGCCCTTTCACACTTCAGAGACACACACACCAGTGCCATCTCCTGACAGGCACCAACTCCAGAGCCCAGAAAATAGCTAGGAATAGGAAACTCATAGCTATGGAGTTTGTTGAGGGTTTTTGTTGTTTTTATTTTTGTTTTCTTCATGAATTTCCCATTAAATAGTAAGCTCCTGGGAGGCAGCAATTGTGACTGTTTTATTTTCTATGTTGAACCTGAGCACAATGTTTAGTCCACAAAATATATATATATATATATATATATATATATATATATATATATATATATATATATATATATATATATATAATACCAGCAATTTGGGAGGCTAAGGCAGAAGGATTGCAAGTTTCAGGCCAGCCTCAGCAACTTAGCGAGGCCCTAAACTACTTAGTAAGACCAGTCTCAAAAATAAAATAAAATAAAATAAAGAGCTGGGGAGTAGTTCAGTGGTAAAACATCCCTAGGTTGAAGCCAAAAAAAAGAAGAAGAAGAAGAAGGAAAAGAAAGAATGTGTGGAACCATGCAGAGAGGGTGATCAGTCCAATTAGAGGCCAGAGGTTCTGGAAAACACCAGGGAGGTTTAATTGATAAATTGTTTGAGGCATCTGAATGTTAATGAGAGACATTTAGATAGAGTTTGAGGTTGAATAAGTTACAAATGAATAAAAAACTGAGTACAATAAAAAGATCATTGTCAATTTTAAGGAATAGGATACAAGGCAAAAACTTGCAGGAAAGGATAAGTAATTATAGTTTTACTGTGTAACTTAGCTTAAAATAAACACAAATACTGGTGTTGCCCAAATGGCAATCTAATCCTAAGCTGGAGATCTAATCTAAGCTGGAGAGTGGGAACTGTGCTGATTTGTTCTCTACTTCTGGAGCAATTAGGCAACACACAGACCACAACCAACTAAACAGTCAAGAAGCCACACAAGCCCAATAAAGAAGGACAGATAAGTACTTATAGGAAGTGGGTACCGTGACACATGCCTTTAATCACAGTTACTGTGGAGGTTGAGGCAGGAGGATTGCAAGGCCAGCCTCAACAACTTGCTTCCTGAAAATTCCTTGGGTGTCCAGCGTCATCTGTCCTACATCATTATAATTATCTTTTCCTATTTTGAGCCTTGTCTTTTTACTGTCTGTCTTTTGATAAAAATTTTGCATCTATCCAAATTTATCAGTCTTGGGGAGAAAAGATACCCCCAAATCCCTGGTTGCACCTGGAAGCAGCATCTAGTCAATCCAAGGGGAAGAATTGATGATGCCTGGAAAGGATTTTTAAATCTGTGGCTCTTGATTCATCTAGAGAGAATCTCTCTGCTGTGTTCCCTCACAGCAGGGGTTGAGACAGAAGTTATCCTGTTTGATTCCTCTAATGGAAAGTAGACTGTTCACCTCACCATTTGTTCCAGTCAGCGAGGATAATTTTAAAACTCCAGTTGGCCACCTGGTCACATGCCTGTATTTCCTTCACAGTTGTTCCTAAAATAGACTTCTTATAACAATCCCCATATGAGCACATTTTAAATTAGTTGTCCACAATATGCAAATCTGGACACTTTCACATTGATTTTATTCACAAGATAACCAACTGGTTTGTAATAAATGCAAAAAGTAACTCATAAACACTCCTCCCAGTGACTCCCCAATTTAAAATTCAGTCTCTATCTTAAGTATTTTCTTTTTCCTGGATTTAACAATAATATTTTCCTTTTTAAAAAGTAAATGAATTCTTATCAAACAGTGGAAACAATCACAGCGTCCCATCAAAGAAGAATGGATAAATACAATGGAATAATATTTAGCCCTTAAAAAATGAAGGAAATTCTGATACTATGACATGAACTTCAAAAACATGCTAAATGAGAGAAGCCAGACTAAAAGGACACATTAAATGGTTCCACATACTTGTGATACCTAGGCCAGGCAAATTCATAGAGACAGAAAGCAGAACAGAGGTTACCAAGGACTGGAGGATGAGGAGATGGGGAATTACTGCCTAATGGGCATAGTTTCTGTTTGGGATAATGAAAAATAGACTATGATGATATTTATACAACATTATGAATGTAATACAACTGAACGTGCACTCTAAAATGGTTAGTTGTATGTTATGCATTTTTTTACCACTTTTTTTTTTAAAGGAAGAAGATTGGGCTAGGGTTGTGACTCAGCGGTAGAGCACTCACCTAGCACATGCAAGGCCCTGGGTTCTATCCTTAGCACCACATAAAAATAAATAAATAAAGGTATTGTGTCCACCTACAACTAAAAAATAAATATTAAAATAAGGAAGAAGGTCAAGAGTAGGAACATTAAAAGTGCTCAGGCTGGCAGACTCTTCCTGCATGTGCTATGTCCTCAAATGTGCACACCTATGTGTCCAGGCAAGTACATGTGTCAGGGGAACAAAAACTAAAATGAAAAAATAACTCTTGTTTAACTAACTAGTAAAGTATTATATAAAAGGAAACCTTAATGTCTTTGCATTTTTACTATATTCAATATAAAATCCTTTCCTTCAAATTGAATAAATTACTTATTAGCTAAAGAAAAGAGAATGGAAGTTTGGAATCAGCATTCTAGATACTGAAGGACCAAGTCACTTGGACCATGCCCTTCCTCCTTACTACTTTCTAGAAACCCATGAATCTACCCTACACTCACACAAAGAGGTTCCTGTACAAATTGCAAATCTACATTTTGTCATTCTCTGGAATCCCTGAAGTTCATGTGTAGACTACGTATTGCCCACAACCCCAGTTTGCAAAAGCAGACTCTCCATTCTCTTACCACTTTCCTCACCCCCAGCACACACACACACACACACAAGGGCAAAAACATCTGACCATGCCAAAGTTCCAATCCTATGGGTATAGATGGTGACTTCTGTGTTCCTAAGGCAAGTGTCAAATATCAGTGGTCTAGCTCCATGGTAGAAGAGGACATGGTGTCAAGTGGGCCAAGAAGTGCCTTCAAAGCCTCTGCTATCAAGGCTTGGGGTTCAAGATGACACCTCCTGCTCATGCTTGTGACTTGGCAAGAGCAGACTGTATAGCAGAAACTCTCCCAATAAGACTCCCTCAACTACTTTGCTCTCTCTAACCTGTATCCTATTTATGAGTTTTCTATATCTTTAAACTTTCAAATTATTTTAAGACATTAACCATTTTAAAACATGTGAGTATGTGACATTTGATAACATTCACAATGTCTTGTAAACTCCAGCTATGTCAAATACCAGAATATTTTCATCACCCAGAAAAGATGTAGGCTTATAGGAACACGTGGGCAGACTAAAGCACCTATGAAAATCTGAAGTCCCTGAGCATTTGGGGCCAGAGACCAGGACCAGGCTGTGTTCCGAGTGTGGAACACACTGGCAGATGAGGAATGTTCACCAATGCTATGTTTCTTCTTGGACAAACAGGAATACTCCCTGCCTGACCTCTCCTCAGATATGCTGGCCCATGTAATTGTGTTCAGCCAGTATCCTGAGGATCATACCATTCCAGATCTCCCCATGAAAACATTCCCCATTCCATCTCCTCCCACCTTCTTTCCTTCTGCAGGGACCAGGGACTAGAGCAGGTGGAGCAAGTTGCTGCCTCAGTTCTCAGAGGGCTTCATTCTTTGTTCTGTGACTCTGCAGCTCCTCTACTATAGACCCAGCTTCATTTCTCTCCTGAATCTTGTATGTTGCTACATGCAATAACTGCAGGAGTGGTGGAAAAGCCTTTGCTCTTTTCTGCTTTGCTTTGGCTGCTCTGCAATGATTTTGAACCCTGCCTGAGCTGGAACAGGATGAAATCCAGTGAAACTGGCACTTCAGCCAACCCAGGATATTTGAAAAGGCAACTTGAGACCCAGAATTCAACCCAGCCACTCCCTGCAGAACCTGCTGGCCCACAGGCTCATAAGCAAAGTTAAGGTTTGTCATTGTGTGTGTGTGTGTGTGTGTGTGTGTTATTTTTAATGAAACATTACCAGCTAGACTGTCGCCTGTTTGCTGGGCTGACAAGATGAGCTGGATTTAAAGGAGCTGGGTGCAGCAATAACTAAGAAAACAGCGGAGAAACCACACAACACATGAACACGAGTTTCAAGTGCGGGACTGTTCTGTGACCCCTGTCAGTCCAAGCTGGGGCAGCGCTGGAAAAAACAAGAAAGTGCACCCGAACCCCCCGACCCCTATTTATTGGGGAAAAGACATTTGCTAGAATGTTCCACCAAAATAAGGCAAGGGATAGAGTTTCAAAAGGTGGAGTCTTGCTTGGTGATATCTTGTGGTCAACAGATTGATTGACATCTTGGCAAGTCACACCCATCTCAGGTACTGTGTGGGATCACAGGCAGAGCAAGAGGAAAGGCACACATGTGTCGCATAGCCCAATCAGCACACAATGCCAGACCAATCCCCTCATATACTCAAATGTGCATAGCTCACACACATGGCCTTTGGGTGGCTCACAACACTAGACAAATGAAGCACAGGCACCTCAGCCTGAATGGAGCAGAGCTCCTGGTATCTCCCCCAACTCTACCATTCAACACAATGGACTCAGATGTGTTAGCAATGAGCTTTTGTTGTTTATAACTGAAATGTCAGGGTTTGTTTTTTTACTACAGTAGACTCAATCAGATCATGACTGATATACAAGTGACTTGGCCCTTCAGTATCTAGAATGCTGGTTCCAAACTTCCATTCTCTTTTCTTTAGCTAATAAGTAATTTATTCAATTTGAAGGAAAGGATTTTATATTGAATATAGTAAAAATGTAAAGACATTAAGGTTTCCTTTTATATAATACTTTACTAGTTAGTTAAACAAGAGTTATTTTTTCATTTTAGTTTTTGTTCCCCTGACACATGTACTTGCCTGGACACATAGGTGTGCACATTTGAGGACATAGCACATGCAGGAAGAGTCTGCCAGCCTGAGTACTTTTAATGTTCCTACTCTTGACCGTCTTCCTTATTTTAATATTTATTTTTTAGTTGTAGGTGGACACAATACCTTTATTTATTTATTTTTATGTGGTGCTAAGGATAGAACTCAGGGCCTTGCATGTGCTAGGCGAGTGCTCTGCCGCTGAGTCACAACCCTAGCCCAATCTTCCTTTAAAAAAAAAGTGGTAAAAAAATGCATAACATACAACTAACCATTTTAGAGTGCACGTTCAGTTGTATTACATTCATAGGTTGCACAAGAATGGATCTACAAATCCATTTTCCTCTTTCTGATGTCTTCCAAGACTTAGACCTCTGCCTTTATCTGCACCTAGTTCTTTCCTCAGACCTAGAAAAAGTAGACAGCCTGTCCCAAACAACTTGATTCCTCCTTTCTCTTGTACAGAAATTCTGACCATCCCTAAGATAGTTTCTTCTGAACCAAACTTTCCTCTTCTCCCAGTAGGTTCACCTTAACTCTAAGGTTTATGATTACCAAACTTCCAGAGCCAGCTAAATGAGGTGTAACCCAGGTCTGTTCCCCAAAAGTAGGGCAGGCCTTCAATGTTCCCTCCTGATGTCAATCAGTGGCTAACTGCTGAGGCCACCCTGGAAATTCTCAGTTCTCTGGTAGCAGGTAAGTGGACGCAGGTGCAAGGGCGGGAGTCTCCTTGTAGGCCTAAAGTCTTAGGACCTTCCTAGGGCTCTCAAGACTGGAACGTTTTTGGTCCTTGACCCTTTTGTTATTTGAGGAGTATAAACTTTTATAATCAGGGGAAGGAGACTTTGCTAAAACTTCTGTTTGGGAATACAGGATTTCTGTAGTGTATGACCCTGGAAAGGGACCAAAGGATGTGACAAGGGGTCTAACTGCCCCAGGTGCCATGCCAATACAACAGATCTTCAGAGTGTTCATGATAGGGTATTGAGGGAGGGAAGGGATGTATATATTAATGCTTCATATAAATTATTCTATTAAACCTCAAAACAACCCCAGAAGGCAGGTTTTACTCTGTATAGTAGATGAAGACACATGGGCTCAGAAAAGTTAAGAAACATGCCTAAGGACTTACAACCAGAAAGGGGAAGAATCATGATTTAATTACATAATTCTGACCCTATTCCTCATATTGGTGGTAACCTGCTTCCCTCAAATGTGACAATAGAAAGATACACCCTTGAGCAGGGTCTTCATGGTTCCTGGGATTCTGGAAACTGTGGGTCCTTCACAATTCTTCTTTTTCCAGGGCTGCTCTAAAGGTATGCATGCAGGTGTAGCTGTCTCTCCTGGACCTTGAATTTTCAACATAAAAGTCTCCCCATGGCTCCTTATCACATCCGCAAATACCAAGAGAGTGATCACAAAAGGGTCCTGGCCCTGTTCTCCAGTGGGATGACTGAACATATCCCCACCACCTTCCACTACATGCTGATGCAGCCCCGAATCCTCTTGTTCTTATTTAGAGTGCCCTTCACCCTATTTCTGCTCACTGGCTCCTTATGGTCATGACCAGCTTTATCCTCCTGGCTTTCCTGTGGCTCCTGGCTATATACACCTGGAGGAAGTATATGATCATGTGTTTGTGCACAGGCCTGGCTGACATCACCAACTCCTACATGAGTGCATGTGGATCCTGCTTCTGGGTAGCTGAGTCTGGGGGCCAGGTGGTGGGCATAGTGGGGGCTCTGCCAGTTAAGAATCCCCGCTTGCAGAAGAAGTTGCAGCTATATCACCTCTCTATGGCCTTGGAGCACCGAGGTAAGGGGATAGGGAAAGCCCTGGTCAGGACAGTCCTCCAGTTTGCAGAGGTCCAGGGCTACAGTGAAGTTGTTCTTAGCACCGTATGCTGCAGTATGCTGCCCTGGCTCTGTACCAATGGATGGGCTTCCAAAAGACAGGCCAATCCTTCTTCACTAGGATTTCAAGGCTAAGGAATACTCCTATGATTCATTTAAGGTACCGCCTCCCTTGTGCTCAGGAAGGGGGCCTGTGCTATTCACCCTGCACTCTTGTCACAAGCCAAAGTCCAGGTTCCTAGTTCAACAACAAGGTATATCACAGTCAGGCTTCTCCCTGCCCAACTCTACTGGTCTAAGAAAAATCTATCCATGGCAGTCTCCACACTAACCTCCTCTCCTTCACTCAGCTAAGCTGTTGTTGCACCTCCTGGGCCACAGGTATCCTTTTCAGCAGCCAGCAGTGCTGACAGGCTCCTGGCATGGGTTGTTCAGGGCCAACACCAACACACTTCTTATGTATTTTAGCTGAGGATGTATCCAAGATAGACAAATGCAAAACAAAAGCACAAAATTACTTCTCATGGATGCTTCCAAAACTGAACTCAACCTGCCATGGGCCCTAACCTCACAGACAAGTAAAAAATATGGCTTTCTCCTCCCATGACTTTCTGAGCAAAATGACACAGAATCCAGCATTGGTTTGAAGTATTTCACTCAGGCTTATTATGAGCCAGGGGCCAATGGGCATTCAGGATGAGCAGAGACGTGGCTCAGATGAGGTCTTACATCAAAGGAGCTTCTTAGGAATATTGGGTATCTGGGAGACAGGTGGATACCATCACAGTTGTGACAAGGGCCAGGAGGTAGAGGCAGATTCATGGGCTGCTGGGAGAGAAGATAATGAGGCTTCCCAGGGAGGAATCTTGAACTACAACCAAAGAGTTATTGACTTCTGCAGGCAAAGGGAGAAGATTTTCAGAGAGTAGAGAGGCAGCTGTCAACCCTGAGGCAGGACAAAGGCAAAACTTTTAGAAAATGGCCTCAGAAGGAGAGAGGGAGTAGGTAAAGTTGACTGGGATCTGGCCAAACAGGGCCTGCAGCATGGACCCTATTCCCAGAGTACAGGAGACCATAGATACATGTTTTTAACTGAGAATGAACATGATCAGGGATTTGGGGGAGAGACAAGGGTGTGTGTGTGTGTGTATACATGCGTCACTGTGACTGCACATGGAGAATGGATCTGAGGAGACAGGAGTAGAAGCAGATACCCTAAGAGGTAATTGCAGAAATAGAGTGAGATACAGGCCCCAGGTATAGGTGGCAGGTTGTTTACTACAAGATCACCTGGACTAGGAGGGTTAGTATAAGTAAAATGGAGCCCGTGTCATTTGTCAAGACAAGAAGCCTGGTTCTGCTATAGGAAAACAGAAGCTGGGGCCCTGTAGCTAGAACCCAGGCACCTTGTGGAGCCTGTGCCATTTGTCAAGGCAAGACCAAAATAAAAGGCTTTGATTCTAATTTGCTCAAAGGCATTGTTTGCCCACTACCCTGCATCCCATAGTCTGCGTGACTTGAAAGATGGACCTTGGTCAGTGTTCACAAAGGAGTCAACTGGTCGACCAGGAGCCCAGGGGACATAATGGTGACTAGAACCAGAGAAAGGTGATCAAGGTGGTGAGACCTGAACCACCTGGAGGTGCATTTTGGGATAGAAATGGCAAGAATTGGAATCATTCACATGGGGATGAATACAAGGAAGGAGTCAGAAATGAGGGTTAGAATTGTGGCAAGAGCATCTCCAAGGACACTAGAAGAGGGAAGATTTTGAAAGATTAGAACTTGCCTATAGGTTCTGCTATAGGAAAACAAGCTGGGGCCCCTGTAGCTGGAACCCAGGCCTTGGTGGAGGCTGCTGAAATTCAGGATCTTAGAGCAGAGCTCAAGGTTAACTTAACATCGCTTCTGGATGGTGAGTCCATGGGTTTTGTTACATTGTTCTCAGTACATTTTAAATTTAACATTTAAAATATTATCTTGAATGTTAAGCAGAAGTTAACCCCAAGAGGGGAGCAAAGGTTTTCAGGGTGCAGATTAATGCTCCTAATGAAAGTCTGTATAATATTAACCAGTCAGAACAAGTCAAGGAGAAGGGCAAGAGGCTGTGGTCTGTCCCTGTCCTTTGTCTCCCCAAGTGCTCAGTGGTTTTTGTGACATCCCCAAAACTTGATTTATGTTCAGGCTTTTCATACTTCCCAGACTTCTGGGTAGCATCCGCATTTTTTTGCCATTTATGTAAAGTTTTATTCCACAATCTAAAGTTTTTCTACTTTAAGTAGAAAATACAACTTTGTCATATATGAAATGTCTACACACACACACACAGAGACTTAATCCTGACTCATTTAACAACTGATAGCTGAGCATTTATTATATGCCAGATTATCAGAAACATTGTATGCTTTTAAAAATTTTACTGTTGCCTTATAGTTATATATAATAAAGGAGATAATTTTGACATATTCATACCTGCACAGAATATAGTTTGCTCTGTTTCAACTCCTAGTACTTCTACTTTTCTTCTCCTCCTCCCTCCCTCTGTTTCACCTTCTCTGCTCTATTATTATTTATTTTTAAAAATTTTTTAAATTGGTGCTTTATAGATATATATAAAGGTGGAATTTACTGTGGTATGTTCATATACGTACATAGCATAATTTGGTTAATTTCATTCTGCAGTTTTCTCGTCCCTCCTTCCTTGCCCTCAATCTCCTTTCCCTAGTCCACTAATTTCCTTCCTATTTTCATAGGCTCCCCTACCATTTTTATTTCCTTATTTTTTCTCTAGCTTCTGCATGTGCAAGAAAATATTCTATCTTTGATTTTTTTATTGTGGCCTATTTCACTTAGCCTGATGTTCTCTAGATCCTTCCACTTACCAGCAAATGCCATAATTTCATTCTTCTTTTTGGTTGTGTAAAATTCCATTGTATATATATTCTTTGTCCATGGAATTTGTCCAAAAGAACTAGAATCAGTATACTATAGGGATGTAGATATTTCAATGTGTATAGCAGCACAACTCACAATAGCCAAGTTATGGAACCACTATCTGCATTTTTTAGGCCCTCCCTGTCAGGAATGACTCATTTTTTTAAAATTAAATGTTGGATGTATGGCTGACATACCTGGTGGGACTCAGGACACCCTCATGGTGGAGACATCTAAATACATAAGAACTTTGGTAGGATATTGAACTTGATAGGACTTTTATGTTGCAAGTGTGAAAAAGTTGCCTACACTTGGCTTAAGAGAAATAGAGGTGATGGAATGGCTCCTGAAATTGGCAAGACCAGAATAAAGACAGGGTGACCTGAAGGTGGGTTTGACCTTGTGGCTTTTTTTCTACTCTGGTTGCAGGGTCAGCATCCTTCCAAGACTTGCTGCAGTTGGATGTAGAATGCTCTCCAGCTGTAATTGAATCTGTAGACATCCTCATTTGCCAACAACTGAAAGGTGAGGAATTATGCCCCAGTACTGCCAATGTCAGTAGATCTCACATAGTCAGTTTCAAGTTTACTCACATTTTCTGGGGACTAGTTATGTGCCTTGACCAGAAGGGGCTGGGGTTATCTTTAAAGGGTTCCTGTCCTAAGGACACCAGAACCCTAATGGAGACTGAGGACCAGGTGTGATCCCAGGAAACTGGAACTCCAATAGACATAGAGGACCCCTGGGTGCTAAAGGGTAGTGTTATGGGGTGACCACTCAAAAAACACACTAAGTCCAAATTTGAAACAAATCAAAGAATTTTATTTAACCTATCTTTTCCTGGCCAGGGATGCTTTTGACAGGGTCCAATTGGCTCTCTGAAAGAAGCATGCCGGGCTGTTTGTGCTCCAAACATTTAAAGAAGAAAACCACATCCTCTGGAATTTTGCAAATTACAAGCAATCAGACTACAGGGGCTGAGAATGCAGTTAGCAGAGCAAATACAGACAAACACATCCTGGGGACTTTACATTGTAGGTGCACATAGTGCAGAAGAACAATTTTTTATCATTTAAAAAATAGCTCATACATATTCCACTGTCATTTATTTTTAAAAAATCAATAAAAAACATTCTGCTGTCATTTTTTAAATCAATAAAAAATAGCTCATACAATAGTTTCACGTGGGAACCCATAAAGATGGAGTCACTATGACTATACTTACTATTTCATTAATCTATATTTTCTATTCTATAACCTATAACCTATAACTCGTATTGATTAACTCAGACCACAACAGTACCAATGCCCATAGGAGGGAGGCCATCTGTGTTCTCAAGTGTGTGTGCACTCCAGTATGGATGGAACACCCCTGGGAGCCCAGGGATACCAGCACTTAATGGAGATGGAGGACCACTGGGAGCCCAAGGTAACTACAACTACATCAAGATACAGGATCACTGTGATCCAAGATTACTGGAATTCCGACAGAGAGAATGAACTATTATTAGCCCAAAGACATAAGCACTCCAATAGAGATGTATGACCACTAGGAACCTTTGAAGTTATAAAGATGAAAGAACATATGCTGCAAAGATACTGGCACCCCAATAGAAAGGGGGAAACACTGAGCCAAAAGGTATAAACATTGTGCTAGAGATGGAAGATCACAGGGCTGGGGTTGTGGCTCAGTGGTAGAATACTCACTAAGCATGTGCGAGGCCCTGGGTTTGATCCTTATCACCACATAAAAATAAATAATAAAATAAAGGTTAAAAAAATAAAGAATAATAATTTAAAAAGGAGATGGAAGATCACTCTGCACTAAGGAGTTGTGGAGATGAGTCATGTGTGAGCATTGGTTATAGAGAGGGGTGCCTTGAAATTCAGGGTTGGGCACTGAGTGATATAAAGTATACATTAGTGGATTTATAAAGATGATAAGACCCCAGAGAGCATGAGCCCCACTCTGCACTGTTTCTGAGTGTGCTTATTATAGGATAGGCAGGAGGAAGAGGTGGCTTGTGGTGATGATGAGTGATGGGAAAAAAAGAGGAAACTGGAGAACACGTTATAATTTTAGGATCCCTAACTTCTCAGTGAATACCTCATTGACTTCTGAAATAAGTGAGGTAATGTGTGTCACTTGGTTCTATTGGTTTCCAGAAGGAAATATAATTTTCCAATTTAATATGAACCAAATTAGACCTTAATCTCCATAAAGTTGCTCTGACTTCCTGGGAGGCCACAGCTATATTCACAGACCTGGAGCTTGTGACCACAGTCACTTCTGTCCCTCCTTTTACTCCTGACCACATATTCAGTCCATGAGTACTGAGATCCCTTTCTTAGGCCCCTTCCTTCTTCTTGCCATATCACCATCTGGTTTAGATCTTAAACTATGATGGCAGCATCCACAGTGAGATGCAGTGGGAGATACGAATCTGGGAGAATCATTTTCTCTCTTATTATTGTGGTAGAGGCACATTTTCTAACAATTAAGTTTCATGGGTACTAGCGCGTTGCAACAAGATGCCTGTGCCAGAGTAAACTATGTGTACACTCAAATGATTGCATTAAGAGAACATTTTTTTAAGGGGAAATAGGAGGATTATGTAAGACCTGCTGAAACAATAATTAAAATCCAGTAGGTCAAAGAATCTTTAACCAGACTGGTGCCACTCCCTGTTTGAACTCAGTCATTGGACAGATGTTCTCACAGAAGGATTTGCTATAGAAGGTTGTGGTAGGCTGGGCACAGTGGCGCATACCTGTAATTCCAGTGGCTCAGGAGGCTGAGGCAAGACGATTTCAAGTTCAAAGCCAGCCTCAGCAACTTAGCAAGGACCTAAGCTACTCAGTAAGACCCTGTCTCTAAATAAAATACAAAAAAGGGCCTAGGGATGTTGCTCAATAGTTAAGTGCCTCTGGATTCAATCCCTGGTATAAGAAAGGTTGTGATGGCCTCTGTGCAAGTTTTGGCTCTAGCAGGGCCACCAGTGAATATTTCTTGTGATTGAACACACATCCATGAGACTGATCCTTCGTAACCAGTCATCATTCTTAATTAATTTATCATTTTTGGTTAGTAACTGTAATTTGATTCTGATGACTTCCACAATATACAGTATCAGAAATTTACTAATACAACCATTTTTTAAAAAATATTTTTAGTTGTAAATCATCTTTTATTTATTTATTTATTTATATGCGGTGCTGAGGATTGAACCCAGGACCTCACACATGCCAGGCAAGTGCTCTACCACTGAGCCACAACTCTAGCCCCGAATAAAACCAATTTTAAGTGCACAACTAAAGAGACATAAAGGAACTTCTCAATGCTCTGCTATTTTAATGTCTGTTCTTTCCCCTTTTCAGTCCAGCCCTGAGCCTCAGTGCCCCAGAGTAGGAGGCTGAGTCATAATCCAAGGGCAACCCCAGGTCTCAGTCCTACAGTACAAACCTCCCAGGGCCCAAGACCTGCCACAAAGTCATGGCTGGGAAGATGCTGGCTAACCAGGCTGCCCTGCCTTTCTGGCCTGGGTTGCTGATGACATGGAGAAGAAGACAGGTGCTGGGGGGCAGGGGCAGGGCGATCATTGCAAGGGAAAGGATTCCTACACAGAGCAGGGGAGGGGCAGAAGGCCTTCACTTGAGCCTGAGGGCAGCCTCACTGTCTGCCCTTCTGCAGGCTGAAGTTCAGGATTGATGGTTTCGGGAAGCTGTGTCCCAGCCTCCTTCTGACAAGAAGGAGGCTGAGCCAAACTTGGGGGTTCATTTTCTACATCAAATTCTCAAGTGATACTAAAAGGTTGAGACCTTTGAAACTAGATCATATCTGAAATGTCTTCATTTGAAGAATCGGTGCTTCTAGTTCATTGTTGATTACTAAATGATGGGAGGGGTCTCAGAGTCCCATGGGAAGCTGTTCTGAAATTGGGCATTTGTTCCAGATAATGCCAAAGGAAATAAATAAGGGGCATGCATGTGGCCTGGATGCAAAAGCTTTTGTGATCCAGATATTGTTTATGATGGTGAGTGATGGGCAATGAGGCCTATGAAAGGATCCAGGGAAATTCATAACCCAGCACCTTGAGCTATCTTAGCTAAAGTTCATTTCATTTTCTCTGAAATGATTTTTCTCCAGAAGAATACACAGATTTATTCAAGACACTAAGCACACTCTTTTTTTTCAGCAATTAAGAATAAGAGAAATTTTTCCCATAGTCATTGTGTTGGGCTTGAGTTATAATTTGTATCTGAAATGGCCCCCAAAGGTTCATATATTGAAGGCTTGGTCCCTCTGGTGGTATATCAGAAGGCAGTGAAAACTTTAGTAGGTGGCCTAGTTGGAGGTAGTAGGTGGGGAATGTTCCCTTGAAACAGATATTGGGACACCAACCACTTGTGTGCTCTCTTTTTTTCCTGTCTGCCATAAGGTAAGCAGCTTAACTCTACCATGTGCTCCACACCATGTCATTCTGTCTTATTACAGGCCCGAAGTGATGGGATCAAGTAACAAAGTGATGAAACCTCTGAAACCGTGAGCTAAAATAAATCTTTTCTCCCTGTAAGTTGATAATTTCAGGAATTTGTCACAGTGGAGCTAACCAACAGAGTTTGAAAGTCCTGGTAGTTTGATAGAGGAGTCTCAGAGCATTGTTCCTAGAAGCAGGAAAGGGTGGGGGAAGGAATGAAAACTAAGAGAATGCATTTTCCCTGTTAGGAAAAAAAAGGTAAGAAAGCCAGGTGTGGTGGCACCTGCCTATAATGTCAGCTCCTTGGATAATGGAGGCAGGAGAATCCCAAGTTTGAGGTGAATATGGGCAACTGAGTGAGAATTTATTTCAAAATAAAAACAAACAGGGCTGAGGAAATAGCTCAGTGGTAGAACACTTGCTTAGCCTGTGTGAGCACTGGACAATCTGTAGTACTGTGATAAAATAATTTTAAAAAGGGAAGAAATATCCCCTCTCTGGTTTCTTTAGAAAATGTAAAGCTTCCTCTTTCCCTATGAGACATGTTCAAACCTTAATAGCTAAAACCAGCTTTAAACCAGAACACCCTCTCAAGGGACCTGGGTGCCCTCTTCAAAGAGGAACCATCCAGGGAGACAGGGCTCTGCCTCTCAGTCTCTGGGGAACGGAGGAACCTAACTTGGTTCTAAGTGGCAAATCTACCCCCTCATGAAGATTAAAGTCTCTTCTTACTTTGCTTAAAGCCACTTGGCAAACGGAGAGGAGCAGGTGCCCTAGATGAACGCAGATGATCATTGAGTGATCAGTGGTGCTGGTGAATCCTCTACTGGAAGATTGGTTAGTGTTTATGGGCACAGCGTGGAGTGCGGGTATCTGCTGGTTGTGTTAAAGGACAACTGCTCTTTCTCTCCTATGACCTCCTAGGTCTTCCCGGTGATGAACATCACAGAGGTCTAACGCTTCTCCAGTGATAAAATTGTTTTCTTTTTCTCTTGCCCCTGCAGAGAGACTCTCTAAGCTAGGAGGAGATATCAAGGTTGTATTGTTGTCCTCATCTTTTGTTTTTTGTTGTTGTGGTACTGGGGTCCTCTGCCACTGAGTCACAACCCCAGCTCTTTTTTATTTTTTATTTTTAGACAGGATCTCACTATGTTGCTGAGGCTGGCTTCTAACTTGGGATCTTCCTGCCTTAGCCTCCCAAGACACTGGGGCCAAAGGTGTGCAAACACTACGCTCAGAGGAAAAATTCTTTTTATTTCTATTTCTCCATGGCCAGAGGACTTTATCTGGAGACTCCCCAGCATAGAACAAGATTAGAACAAATATTCACTCATTGTGCTCCTGACTGGCATCTACTTCAACCATAGCAGAAGCTCTTAGAGGCTTCTTGGGACTCCACATGAGTTGAACAAGTGCCAGGTACCCTTTGTTCAGGGCCAGCCTGCACCCTCCTGCACTGCAGGAGACCAGAGCAAGCTTAGCCAGGCTACTCAGGGATGCTTTCCGGAAGGAAATCCTGGGTGTCTGGGGTCCCAAGAGAGCAAACCTGGGGATTGCACCACCAGAGGGCACTTTTGCTTTGCAGAAGAGTTGCGGGACTAGGTCTGGGTTTTTCCCCTGGTGAAGGGAAAGTGAATATGAATGCAAAGGAAGAACATGGATCCTCGCATCAGTACCAGATGAGGTGGCAGGGGTGGGAGGGATGATGCTGAAGGCATCCCAGGCAGGATTGTAGCCACTGACCTGCCTCAAATACTCAGGGATGATGCTTTGCATTTGGATTTCTTACTCTTCTCACACACAGGCTCTTTATTCAGCCAAGCCCTGTTGAAAAACAAGACAAAAGTGGGGAGGGTCAGAAGAACAGGTGCATACATTATTGATTTCATCAAAGCACAAATGAGACAGCCTGAAGGAACGGGATGGGTCGGTCAAGGCTATTAGGTTTGGTTATCAAGGCCAAGGGCAGGAGAAAACCATGACAGGAGGTTGAGGCCTTTGGTCCTAGAAAACTTGTCTCTTGAGTTTGGACAAAGCCCATGAGCATGGTTAAGGGTTTCTGTGTAGGTGAAGTGAGTGTAGGCCAAGGCTGAATCCCAAAACTGGACAGGCTGTGGCCCAGGTGTCCCCTCAATGCTGAGAAGTAGGAACTAAGATGAGAAAGATCCTCTAACACTGCCTAAGGGGTAGAAGTTTATGGATCAGTATCACATTGACTCTCTGGGTGAGAGTTCTCCCTCTTGGTTAGGGAGACCAGTATGTGGCTCCAGGCCCTCAGGAACATGCCAGAGATACAGCTTAAGCATCTGGGAAAGGGTGACAGTCCTGCAAATATTGGCACTAACCTATGTCCCAACTCTCCCTTCTACAAGAAGATCTATCCTGAGGCACCTATGAAAAACTGAATATTTGGGGAAAGAGACTGAGACCAGGCTGGGTGCCAATAAAGGATAATTTTAGAACATTCACCTCTCTATGTCCTCCCCCAGAACCCACAGGAAGGCTCCATACACAACCTGCCTTCAGTGAGCCTGGCCCATGGTAATGGGCCCTGCCAGCACCATACCCAGGGTTTCCCTATGGAACATCCCCCTCCATCCACAGCCACCTTCCCACCCCTCTGCAGGGACAGGGAACTACAGTGAGTGCATTGCTGCCCAATTCTTCCCATAGAGCCACATCGTGCCCTTCTGCTCTGGACTCTGCAGCTCCTCTACTTCTGAGCCAGCTCCATTTCTCCCTGGAGTCTGGAATGTGTCCACAAGTGACCCCCCTGTGAGGACATGGAGAAGTCTTTGTTCCTTTCTCATTTTGCGTTGGCTGCTCTCCAGTGACTTTGAGCCCTGCCTGAGCTGGCCTGCTGGGACAAGATGATGTACATGTTACCGGCGCTGCAATCAATTCAGGACATCTCCATAGGTATTGTGAGACCCACAGAGCTGCCCAGCAGAGACCAGGAACAAAGACTGGCCCACAGACTTATAAACAATGTGTGTGCGCATTATTGTTTGGCTTTTTATAATACAGAATTACTATGGTGCTAGACACCTGAATCACTGTCACCTAGAAGCACTGAGTGGAATAGAAGCCCCCATATCCACACCTCGCCATCAAACATGTTGGACTCAGATGTTCACCGGCAATGAGTTTTCATCATTTGTGCCACCAAAATGCCAGGGTTTGCTTGTGCTACAGGATTGTCAATCAGATCCTGACTGATACACAAGACAATAGCTCATGGGCCTCCTTCCCGAGCAGATGGGAAGAAGTATGTTAAATGAATTGTAGAAATATCCAGTAGTCTAAGTATCTTATCAAACAAGTACTTTCCTGTCTTCTGGAAGCCCATGCACATGTAGAGGGTCAGAGTAGCCAGCTGTACCATGCTAGTATCAAGGTCAACCTCACTGTAGCCCTGAGCCCTCTCAAACTGGAGGACAATCATGACCAGGGCTTTCCCTAGTCCTTCACCTCAGTGCTCCAAGGCCACAGAGAGGTGAAACAGCTGCAGTTGCTTCCTCCCTAGGGGACGTCCTCCACTGGCAGAGCACCCACTATGCCTGCCACCTGCCCCCAGACTCAGCCACCCAGAAGCAGGAATCACGGGCCCTCAGGTAGGATTTGGTGATGTCAGCAAGGTCTATCTGCAAACACACGTCCACATACTTTCTCTAAGGCTGCCTGGCCAGCATAGGAAAAGCCATAGGAAAGCAAGGAGGGCAACATTGGACACAAGAGCCAGGAGCCAAGACCTTAGGCTAGGAGTAGGGTGGTGGGCACCCCAAATAAGACCAGGATTGTTTTTGGCAACTTCAGTATGTGGCAGGAGGTGGCAGGGATGTGCTCAACCATCCCTTGGGAGAATAAGTCCAGGACTCTTTTGTGGTCAGTCTCCTGGTATTTGTGTACATAATGAGGTGCTATGGGGAGACCTCTGTGTCTGTAGTTTCCACATGTGACAGCTAAACCTTCATGTACACCTTCTCTGCAGCCCTGACTGACTAAACAACAGACAGGCAGTGTGTGTATTCCAAATCGTACAGGGACTGGGAAGAGACAAATTTACCGAGAAACTACAAGGTTTAAGCTTCAAAGTCCATCCCTTCCATCCCACAGTTTCATTCCTAGAAGTCCTATTTGGATTTTATATTCTGCAGGTAGGCCCCAAATTGGCTATGCTCCAGATCTATACAATAAGATTTGCTCTGGGGGGTAAGGCTGCCTTTTGGAGGAAATATGAAATTGGGAGTCAAACAGACCAGGATTCAAGCCTAGTCCCCTCTTTCAGTGTATCTTAATCTCTCTGATCTCTGTCCCTAATTTGTGAAGCTGGGACCAAAGTGGTAGTACCCATTGCTACTGGGTACATTAGCTACTTTATCCCTAAGAAAACACTTTAACATCCTTGCTCTTTCCAAACTTTAGGTCCTCCTTGTGAGTTTTGAGTCATCTAAACTCTTCTCATATGCCGCAGTCCGGCTACAGCAAAATAACCGGGGGGTGACGAACAACTTGTGTAGATTAATACAGCAGGAGTGGAAGCCGTTTATTGCAGGACAGGGGCAGTATTTATACATTCCACACAGCTTATCTAATTATCATAAACTAGATACATCAGTCAACCAATAAGGAATCTCCACACTTAATGGCTCGATGGCATTACTTCACAAACCACTCCCTCTGGCATTTTGCCAGGCGCCATCCAGACTTGTTTACAGACTCTAACATTTCTCTAGAAAAATGCCAGGCGCCATCCTGACTTGTTTACAGACTCTAACACTCATATTTTAGATGAAACCTAATAAAATGGAATTATTTTAAAATTTATGGACTGATGATGTAGCTCAGGCTGTAAAGCACTTGCCTACCATGTGCTAGGTCTGAGTTCATCCCCAGCACTGCAAAAATAAAATAAAATATTATAAAAGTTTTTGACATTTCTCAACATTTACAATCTTGCACCACCACCATCTTTATCAAGTCCCCAAACATTCAGCAGCCATCCCTCTCCCCAGTTCTAGTGACACCCCAAGCTGTCTGCATGACCTGCTTTGGATTTGCATATTTATCTCAGATCTCATGGCAGAATATCTTGCTTATCTTTTAGAGTGCCATAGTCTGAAGTTCCACTTTGTCTCCCTGTTCCAACCTTGCCCACTCCTTGACCCAGTAATGTTCCCTGGCTGGGAGAGTGGTAACCAGGCCTGGGAGCCTAAGCAAGCACAGGACACTTCTGCCCTCTGCCTCCTGGGAACCTGGTCATCATGTTTAGGCAGAAGGAAACTGTCCAAGATGAATATTCACAAACTAATGTGAGTCTTCCAGACACAATAGGCTTTGTATTCACTCTTGTTTGTACAGCATCCAGGCAGTTTGGCAGCTGGTATAGGGACCCTATTGTGAGAAGGCATAGACCAGAATGAAAGCAGGATGAAAGGCTTCTTCCCTGCTCAGAATTATCTTTCCTACCCAATCAGCACTGTCCATCTCTTGAAAACATGATTGCTGAACAAAGGTATGTGTTGGAGAGAGTGGAAGAGAATGTTCCAAGCCAAGGGAACAACATGTTCAAAGACCTCCAAAAGAACGAAGACTTACTTTTGGAACTAACTAGAGCAGCTGACTGTGTGTGAGGAGTGAGTTGAGGCTCTGGGACAGGGGAACGCCAAACTACTGTCTTGACTCTGAGTTTCCTGGCCCCTGAGGGAGCCCTTCAGTAGTGATGGGGTTGGAGCCTTTTGACAATCTTCTCTAGTGCCCAGGACTCCCATTACTTACTATCAGAGTGTTTCCATCCTGGGCCCATCGTTCCCCTCTCTTCCCCTCAGAGCTCTGAGCTCCAAAGTGGCCTGATACCGTGCACATCTTGGTGAGTAAAGCCATTTCCCTGTGATTGATTGAAACTTTCAAAGCATTGGGACCATCCTGCCTCTTGCCCACTGGGAACTGCTCCAGGAAGCACTGGCCTTGCTGGGAGAGGGTAGCTGGTGGCAGCAGAGCAGGAGAACTGCATGTTCTCCTCCCCACCTCACAGGGGCTGTCCTGTGGGCCCCACCATTAAATGAAAAGCTGGAAACATAACCACAGATCAGGAGGCAATAAATGCCTGAGGCAAACAGTAGGGACTGTGAATAAGAAGGGAAACCCCTGTGTTCCTTTTTGAGGTTTAAGATAATCACAACAGATATAGGCCTGAAGGTGGGGAAAGACAGAGGGCACTGTGGTGGCCATCGAGGTCAGCAATATATAGAATGGTATGGGGGGGTTAGGGTGCAGAGTTGGTGCCTGTGGTCCCAGGCAATTTGTCAGTCATGTTTGGAAACATCCCATGATCATGCTAGTGCATTTCAAAGTTGAAATGGCTCTTTAACAAGTCCAGTTGGAAGGATTGAGCAGGGTATAGCCACCTGACCTCTCAGTGGATGCAAGCTATGAGTAGGAGACACTGCCAAGGTGAACCTGACTGAGGGATGCCTGGAATCCCTAGAACAGCAGGAGCTCAGCCTCTAGGTTGAGGGAAACCAGTGAGAGTTCCAGACCCACATGGAAATGAAGTACCTGGGAGAGACAGCCCTGCTAACATCAACCCTGATCCACCACCCAACTCACCCTTTTGTCAGAAGCTTCTAGGATGACATAATCAGGCCTGAGGCATCTATGGAATTCTAAACTCCCTGAGCATTTGAGAGAGGCTGGTCCTGACTGATTCCCAAGGATAGCAGATCTGGTGTACTTGCCAGTCCAATGGCACCTCCTGGACAAACAGGAAGAGTCATGCCTGACCTATCTCCTCTCGGTTGTGTAGACCCATGTGACTGGGTTCAGCTAGAGCCTTGAGGGTTGTATAATATCCATGTCTTCCCATGAAAACATGCCTCCCTCCATCCTCACCCAACTTCTTACCATGATCCAGGGACCAAGAAGGAGAGAAGGTAGAGCAAGTCACTGTCCCAATTCTTCCCACAGGCTACATCCTGCCCCTATGCTCTGTAGCTCTGCAGTTCCTCTACTACAGAGCCAACTTCTCCCTCTCAGCCTGGATGTTTCCACAGGTGACACTTTCAGGCACTCAGAAAAGCTATTGCTCCTTTCTGTTATTGCCTTTTGTTCTACAATGACTTTGAAACCTGGCTAAGCTGGAAATGGATGAAGCCCAGTGTCCCTGGCATTTCATTCAACCAAGGACATTAGAAAAGGCAACCAGAGATCCAGAACACTGCCCAGCCAAGCTCAGCAGAACCTGCTTGGTTCACAGGAACTAAAGTGAAAGGTGTGCATCATTGTTTTTTCATTGGTTCTATGCAACATTATTATGTGACTGGATAAATGAAGAGGGGACAATCCAAAATGACTACAGCAGAGATGCCAGTGCCCACATCCTACCATCCTAACTGATGAACACAGACATGCAAGAACAATGAGCTTTTATTGTTTATACCACTTAAATATCAGGGGTTGGTTGTTACTAGAGAAGACAGGTCCAGATTCTTACTGATACACAGGGAAATGGATCACAGTCCCTCTTCCTGAGCAGAAGGAAGGTGGTACATTAAATCAACTTTAGGAATATCCAGTATCCTCCAAATCATGCTGTAGTAAATCTGGCTTTTCTTCTGGAAGCCCATAGCCTGGTAGAGTGCCAGGGCACTGTAATGCATTGTGGTAGTCTCAATGAAAACTTCATTGTAGCCCTGAACCCGGGCAAACTGGATGAGAGTCCTGACAAGGGCTTTTGCGATCCCCTTACCGCGGTGCTCCTTGGCCACTGAGAGGTGTAGCAGCTGCAATTGTTTCTTCCCTAAGGGAGGGTCTGCTACTGGGAGAGCACTCACTGTGCCCACCACCTGTCCCTCAAACTCAGCCACCCAGTAGCAGGAGCCACATGAACTCATGTAGTTCTTGGTGATGTCAGCCAGGTCTGTGCGCAAACATAGAGCTTCATGAACCTTCCAGGGAAAAGTAGCAAGCAGCCTCAGGAAAATAAGTAGGGTAAAGCTGGACATTATGGTCAGGAGCCAGGAGCTAGTGACTAGCAGTAAAGTGAGGGGCACTCCAAGTAAGAACAAGAGCGTTCGGGGAAGCATCAACATGTGGCGGAATGTAGCAGGGATGTGCTCAGTCATCCCACTGGAGAATAAGGCCAGAACACTGTCGTTGTCACTCTCCTGGTATTTGCGGATGTGATAAGAAGCCATGGGGGAGACTTCTGTGTCTGCAATCTCGAGGTCCAGGAGAGGCAGCTAGACCTGCCTGCACACCTTCCTGGAAACCCTGGAAAAGAGATAGGAAGCCACGTTTTAGTATCCCCAGGCCACCAGGCCTCCCAGGGACTATGGAGAAACTGCCAAAGGGTGTGCCTCATAATACCTAATTGGAACTTGTGTTCATCCTCTCTAGCTGTGGGGCATTGGATATGTCGCTAAAGCCTGTGTGTCTTCATCAGCAGAATGGGGAAAATAATACCTGCTTTCTAGAGTTATTCTGAGGATTCAGTACAATATCTTAAATAAAGCTGCCATGTATCCAGTCCCTTCCCCTCCACCCTCATTGCCCCATTATGGGCTCTCTGAACTCTTGGTACATTAGGATGGTTCCCTGTGGCAGTCAAACCTCATTTTCCCAGTCCTTTGGACATTCTCCTGGATCCATATTAGAGGAATCCTGTGTTGCCAAGTACAAGTTTCAGCAAAGCAAAGCATCCTGCCTGATGGTAAAGGTTTAGGCTGCTGAGAAGGCAAAGGACCAAGCACCCAAAACAGCATGACCTTTAGATCCCCACCACAGTCCTTACTGTCAACCTGTTCGGAAAGCCCTGACCTTGCACCTGCATCCTCTCACCTGCTACCACAGAGACACAAGGTTCCAGAGTGGCCTCAGTCCAGACTGCGACTGGCACCCAGGAGAGACTGTCTAGTACCCTCCCTACTTCTGGGAAGAGATCTGGTTGTCCACATCATTGGTTGGCTTCTGGACACTTGTTAATCATAAACCTCAAGGACACAACTAGGTCATGTTGGAGAAGAGTCCAAGTCCACTCACTGTTTTAAACACCAGGTAAAAGATTTACAGGGAAGCAGGATCTGGAACGGAGGAGTGTTCTGCCTCTTGTGGGAGAACTGCCTTCTATTTCCTATTTGCTTAAAGCCATACTATCTCTCATCCAGCCCACTTGACCCTCTCTGAGGCCAGCTCTGATCCACTGCACATACAGACTAGCAACATGAACACTGTGCCTCTCACCCTGGGGTCTCTCACCCTGGGCAAGTGTTCAGGTTCCCTAACTCAGCAACAATGTACTTCACAGCTCTGCTTCTTCCTGCCCAAACTTTCCTCATCTAGGTAAAATCCATCTTTGGCTGCCCTTTGAGCCCAAGGAATCAACACTTCAATGCAGATGCAGGAACACTGTGAGCCCAGGTCCTGAGGGTTCATGTCACTGAAAACTGCCTATAAACATAGACAGGAAACTGGGTGCCCTGCAGGATACAGTGGTTGAGGATAATCCTCAACACTGTGCATAAGTGAAGTGGCCTGTGAAGAAGAGAAATCCCAATATTCTGTATCTATGCATACTCTGGCCTCCACTCTGCACTATCTCTGGTTGTGCTTATTATGGGATAGGCAGGAGCAAGAGGTGGATGGTGGTGATGAAGGCCATTGGGGAAAGAATTAGGAGGAAACCAGAGAGCATGTTATAAGTTTATCATCTCTGAACACTGAGTGGGTTTTCCGCTGATTTCTCTATGGTTCCCTGAAGCAAATATATTTTTCAAGTTAAAGAGTCAAATTGGACCTTGATCTCCATGAAGTTGTACTGACTCCAGGGAAGCCACAGATTACTAACAGACCTGGAGCTGGTTGCCACTGTCACCCGTGTGTAGCATAGTACCACACATTTGGTTGATGAGCATTGACTTCACTTTCTCAGGCTACTTTCTTGTTCTTGACACATACTATCCTCTGTAGAGCTATGACAGCAGCAGCATCCGTAAGATGTGTCCTTTGTATCATTGGTATAGAATGTAGAGAGCATTCAATTTTCCATTGGTGGCATTTTTAATTGCCCAGACCAGAGACATTAAACACATTCACATGTTGTGCAACAAGAACAGATTGCAGTGTTTGTCCTTCTTTCCTCCTTTTAGTCCAATCCAGGGCCTCAGTGCTCCTGGGTGGGAGGTTATAGCCAATAACCAAGGGAACCCCCAGAATGAATTATACCGGTGGGAGTTTCCCCACCACCCCCACAACTGGCACAAACAGCATGTATAATCAACCTGGATGACCTAGCTTCCCTGTTTCTGTTTGGAGTTGAAGGAAACATGGAGATGAAGACAGGCACAATTTGGAGGTTGAGGTGGGGCAGCCATGAGCAGTGTGGGCATTCCCAAGTGCAGTAGGGTTTGCAAAGATTCTGCACTTGAGTGGAGGGCAGCCTCAGAGAACAATACAGGGACAGATTCTCCTGGGTCCTCACTTCATGGTTGTTGCTTTAAGGGAACTGTGGGCTATCTCATTTCAAGGCAGAATTTCTTCTCCTGGTTTGGCTGAGCCATATTTGTGGGTTCATTTTCGAGGCTATTTCTTCAAATGTGTCTGTGAGCCAAGAGGTCCAAACTGTCAAACCTGATCATTTGTGAAATATCTTCCAGTTCAAAGACTTCCCAGTTCAAGTTCATACTAAGTTATGGAAGGAGTCCCAGAGCCTCCTGGGAAGCTGGCTGGAATTGGGCATTTGTTGCAGATCATGTCAGCATGAATCAATAAGGGGCTTGTGTGTGGCCTGGATGCAAAAGCTCTTATGAACCACATCTTGCTTGTGGCAGTGAGTAGCTGCCAAAGAATCCTATGTAAGGGAACAGGGAAAATGAATAACCCAGCCCTGGGAGCTACCTAGTATAACCTTTTCACTTCCTGAGGATCTTCTAGAAAGGAACATGCAGACCATTCATACATGATACTCAGCAAGTTGATAGTGGGGGTGTTGCAGTTTGGGCTTGGTATTGAGAAAGAGAAATTTTACCTCTGTAGACTTTGTCTTTAGCTCCAGAGGCCAGGTGGCATGACCCAGGAGTCTCACTGCTCTCAGAGCCAGGGAAACGACCAAGGGAAAAAAATTAAAAGGCTGCATTCTGCATGGCTAGACATTAAAACAGGGGTTTGGGGAGGCTGGAGTGTAATTCAATACTAGAGGTCTAGCTTGGTGTGAATGAGTCTTTGAGTTCAACACCCAGCAGCTAATAATAAAATCACACACACACACACAGATAGAGAGGAAGAGTGGTCCTCTAATCTATTTGTGAGCATTTTCTTTAGAAATGCTCTCAACCCTGTCCCTAATTGGTAAAGCTTGGGTCAAAGTGGCAGGACCCACTGGTACCACTCACAGCAGCCCCTCTCCAGAAGAAAACCCCTTGACATCTATTCTCTGTAACCTTTTCAATGCTTTTAGAATCATCTAAACTATTTTCTTCTAAATTTTTAGATGAAATCTACATAAAATTAACCTAATTAACATATAAAAGCTGTGCCATTTGGTTCATTCTCAATGTTGTGCTGCCACCATCTTTATCAAGTCCTCGAACATTGCCACCTACCCAAGAGGATGCTTATACTCCAGCAGGCATTTTTTTGCCACTGCTCCTTCTCCCCAATCCTTATAACACCCCAAGCTGTCTGCACAACCTCCTTTGGATTTGCACATTTTATTTCAGATCTCATGGCCAAATTTCTGGCTTATCTTGTAGAGTACAACAGTCTGAGGTTCCTGTTTTCTCCCTGTTTCCTGTGACCCACTCCTTGACTCCATAATGCTCTGGCCTGAGAGAGTGGTGACCAGGCCTGGGAGCCTCAGGAGGCACAGAACACTCCTGCCCTCTCCTCCTGGGAACCTGGCCACCATATGCAGGCAGAAAGAGACTGTCCAGGACGAACACCCAGAAGCTAATGTTAGTATTGTGGACATAATAGAATTTGTATCCACCCTTGTTTGTGCAGGATTCCAGGCAACTTGGCAGCTAATGTGGGGACCTGATTGTGAATAGCCACAGATGAAATTTCAATGAGGGCCAGAATGCAAGCAGGATGAAAGGCTTCCTCCCTACTCAAATGTTATTTTCCTGCCCAGTCAATTCTGGGTAGCATGATTGCTGAATGAACAAAGGTATGTGTTGGGAAGAGGGGAGGAGAGTGTTCCAGGTCAAGGGTACATTCTGTTCACAACCTCCAACAGAATGAGAGCTTCCTTTTGGAGCTCAGTAGAGCAGCTGGCTATGTTTACGGTCTGAGTGGAAGTGCTGGGGCAGGGGAAGACCAAGCTGCAGTCCTGTCTCTGAGATTCCTGGCACCTGATGGAGCCCTCCACCAGTGATGGGGTTGTACTCAGTGCCCAGGACCCACCAGTCCAGTGTGACAGTGTTTCCATCCTGGGCCCGTCCTTCCCCCTCTACCCCTCAGGCTTCTTAGCCCTAACATGTCCTGATACCAAGTACATGTGGGTGAGAAAAACCATTTTCCTGAGAGTTTTCAAAACACTGGGAATACTGTAAACCTCCCTCAGAATCTTACCCTCTGGGCACTGCCCCTTAGACCCTGGTCTCATTGGGGAAGGGAACTGGTAGCAGCAGAGTCTGGAGAACCTGCAGAACTTCCTCCTCTTGACCTCCCAGTGGTATCCTGAAGACTTATGCACAATTCAGGAGGCCAAAGACACCTGATGTGTGTCACAAGATTGTGGGAATGGGGAGGGTCCGGGGAACAGGTGTGATTTCTTTTTTCTATGATAGCACAGGGAGGCAGGCCTGAGGGAGAGGGATGAGCTGACAGAGAGTTCTATGTTTGATCTTCAAGACCAGGGGCAGGAGAAAAGGATGGGGCAGTGGGAAGTTGAGGCTGTGGTTCTGAACAACTAGTCACTCATGGACCCAGTCCACGAGCATGGTTAAAGTTTTCTGTGTAGGGGAAATGGGTGTATGACAAGGCTGGATGCCAGGATTGGACAAGCTGTGGCCCAGGGAGACAGGAGAAATGCCAGAGAAGGGGAATATCTCCCATGCTGATCAAATATCAAAAGGTAACTAAGGTTTTCTGGGATTCACCAGATTTGGAATTGTGCCTCTGAGTTGGACAGATCAAGTAAGAGGCTCCAGGTGGCCATGAACATGCCAGAGTTCCCATCCTAAACAGATGGGAAAGGGCAACAGTCCTGAAAACATCAGCCCTGACCCATGTCCCAACTCTTCCTTGTACAGGAGGATCTATTCTGAGGTACCTTTTAAAATCTGGAGTTTGTGAGCATTTGGGGACAGTGGCTGGGACCAGGCTGTGTGCCGATCCAGGTTAATTTTGGGACACTCACCTCACTATGACTCCTTCAGGATACATAGGAAGGCTCCATACATGACCTCCCCTCAGTCAAGGTGGCCCATGGGAATGGGCCCTGCCTGCACCACAGGATTGCACCATACCCATACCCAGGTCTCCTGATGGAAACATCCCCCTCCATCCACAGCTACCTTTCCACCCCTCTGCAGGGACATGGCACCAGAGTGAGTGCATTTCTGCTCAGTTCTTCTCATAGGGCCACATTGTGCCCCTCTGCTCTGTGATTCTGCAGCTCCTCCACTACTGAACCAGTCTCATCTCTCCTGAGTCTGGGATGTTTCCACAAGTGTCACCTGTGGGGACATGGAGAAGTCTTTGTTCTTTTCTCATTTTGGTTTGGTTGCTCTGAAATGACTTTAAACCCTGCCTGAGCTGGCCTGCTGGGACAAGATGACACACATTATAACTAGTACTGCAGTCAATCCTGGCCATTTGCATAGATATCCTGAGACCCAGAGAGCTGCCCAGCACAGACCAGAAGAAAACTGGCTCACAGACTCAAGCAACGTGTGTGCACATTATCATCTCGGCTTGTTATTTATACATTACTGTGGTGATAGACAAAAGAATCACTGTACCTAGAAGCACTGAATGGAATAGAAGCCCCCCACACCTCACCATCAAACATGTTGGACTCAGATGTGCACTAGCAAGGAGTTTTCATCATTTGTTCTACCAAAATGCCAGGGTTTGCTTGTGCTACAGGATTGTCAATCAGATCCTGACTGATACACAAGACAATAGCTCATGGGCCTCCTTCCTGAGCAGATGGGAGGAAGTATGTTAAACGAATGGTAGAAAGGTACACTAGTCTAAAGACCTTGTTATAAAAGTACTCTCCTGTCTTCTGGAAGCCCATGCGCAGGTAGAGGGTCAAAGCAGCCTGCTGTACTATGCTAGTATCAAGGACAACCTCATTGTAGCCCTGAGCCCTTGCAAACTGGAGGACAGTCATGACCAGGGCTTTCCCTAGTCCTTCACCTCGGTGCTCCAAGGCCACAGAGAGGTGAAACAGCTGCAGTTGCTTCCTCCCTGGGGGGGCATCCTTCACTGGCAAAGCACCCACTATGCCTGCCACCTGGCCCCCAGACTCAGCCACCCAGAAGCAGGAGCCATGGGCCCTCAGGTAGGATTTGGTGATGTCTGCAAGATCTGTCTGGAAACACATGACCACGTACTTCCTCCAAGGCTGTCTGGCCAACAGCCATAGGAAAACAAGGAAGGTGACATTGGATACAAGAGCCAGGAGCCAAGAGCCAGAGGCCAGGAGTAGGGTGATGGGCACCCCAAGTAAGAGCAAGAATGTTTGTGGCAACTTCAGCATGTGGCGAAAGGTGGCAGGGACATGCTCAATCATCCCTTGGGAGAACAACTCCAGGACCCTTTTGTGGTCAGTCTCCTGGTATTTGCGGATGTGATGAGGTGCCATGGGGAGACTTCCGTGTCTGCAGTTTCCACAAGTGACAGCTAAACCTTCACGCATGCCTTCCCTGCATCCCTGGAGGAGAGAGAAGAAGCCATGTGAGTGTCCCAGACCTCCCCAGAACTTAGGAGACATCTCAACTGTGTGTCTTTACTGTGGCCCAAAAAGAAGCAGGCCACCACCAGTGGAAGGAGGTGTAGGATCAGAAACACCTGCTGGATGTTGGAACCTTGGTTCCTTCCATTTCTAGCTATGTGTCCTTGGGCATGTCACTTAACCTCTGAGCCTCTGTTGTCTTCCTCTGCAGAACAGGGTAAAATAACAACAGCCTTCCACAGTTGTTTTGAAATTTAATAGAATGATTTATATAAAACACTGATATATACAGTCCCCACCCCTCTGTGTGAGTCAGCTTTTCATTTTGTGATCAAAATACCTGAGAACAACAACTAGATGAGGAAAGATTTATTTTGGCTCACGGTTTTAAGGTTCAGTCCTTTGTCAGCTGGCTCCAGGGCAGAAACATCACAGTAGAAGTTTGTGGCAGAGGAAAGCTGATGAATTCAAAGCAGTCGGGAAACTGATAGAGGGCCAGAAAGAGAGACAGTGAGACGGAGAGAGAAGAGGGGCCTGGGAGAATAATACCCCTTCCCACCACGCCCCCAGTGACCTACTTCCTCCATCCGGGATCCACCTCCCAGTAGTCTATTCAGCTATCAAAGGATTAGTCCATTAAAGGAAGATTTTTGAGCGTGTGTGTCGGGGTGTGGGAATAGTAAGGTTTGAATCTGGAATGTTCCCCAACAGCTCATGTGTTGAAAGCATAGTCAATGTAGCAAAGTTCGGAGTGGGACTTTTAGGCTCATGAAGGCTCTGGCCTCATCAGTGGATTAAACCATTAATAGCTGAATGAACTACTGGGAGGTGGGAACTAGTAATAGGAAGTAGGTCACTGGGGGCGTGCCCTAGAGGGGTTTGTCTTTCCTCCACCCTTTCCTCTCTCTCCTTTGCTTCCTGGCTGCTGGAGTTTAGCAGCTTACCTCTGCCATGACTCATCTCCATCCGGTTTCTACTTTAGAACAAGATGACCATTGATTGGATCCTCTGAAAACATGAGCCAAAATTAATCTTTCCTTCCCTAAGTTGTTCTTGTCAGGTATTTTAACTGCAGCAACAAAAATCTGACTTCACAGCCTCCAACCTCGTTAGTATATTATGGGCTCTCTAAATTTATTGGCACATGTAGATAACACCCTATGACAGTCAGTACTCATGTCCCCAGGCCTTTGAGCCCCCACCAAGGTGCATATATTGCAAAAATCTTGTTTCCAATTAGAAGTCTCACCAAAGCCTCCTTTCCCCAGTGCTAAGGATTGGTCTGCTGGGAAGGCAAAGGGCCAAGCACATAGGACAGTGCAGCCTTCAGATCCCTAAAATATTGTGGGACTCCATTCAACACTGAGTCCTACAGCTATGTACCCCTCCACTCACTGGCTTCCCCAAAGCTGAGAGTGACCAGGGCAGCCTCAGCCCTCAGCCTCCAGCTGGCATTCAGGAGAGAATGTCCAGGGTCTGTCCACCTGTGGGTAGCCAATATGGGTGGCCACCACATTGGCAGATTCATGAATGTTTCATAATCAGAAATCCCAAGGGCACGTTGCTGGGCTATGACCATGCAGGGAGCCCAAGTCCATGCACCTTCATGAAGACTGGGAAATGAAACTGTGAGATGGGGGTCAGCAGGATCTGGACCAGCCCCTGGCTCCAACCCTAGGAAGCTTGGCACTTCAGGTCACAACATCTCTCACAAAGCCCACCCAGGGCTCTCTGGGGTCCACCCCAGTGCTCTCCCACACCTAGGAGTCTGTGCCACTAACCTCAGGCTCTCCTCACAGGCAACAGATGAAGGTCCCTGGCTCAGCAACAAGGTGCTTTCCAGCTGGGCTTCTCTCTGCCCAGCTTTACCGGTCTGGGTCAGATTCTGGGTAAGACTCTAGGCAGTCCCCACACTCACCTCCTCTGCAGCCTCTCTTCTCCTTCATTCACACACTGAGCAATGCTCTTGACACTGCTGTGGGGCTGCAGGGGTCCTTTTCAGCCCCCAGCAATGCTGCCAGCTGACGGGCACCCAACAGTAGACAGCTGCCGTGTGCAAAAGAGGAGGCCTGGGGACTGCAACACCACAGGGCACAATTTCTGTGTTGGAAAGTGTGGGACTGACTGAGGCCTGGAGTTCTCTGAGGAGGCCTGGTGTAGGTATATTGAATATGATGCTGCAGGCAGGACATGGATGCCTCACGGTACCATATGGGGATGGGATGGAGTAGGATGTAGGGGACCAGGAAGCCATGGCCTCAGGGAGGAGGCCACCAAACTGCCTCAAAGCCGTGGGGAAGCTTATGAAATCTAAGTTGTAGTGAAAGAAATTCATTTGCTGGGAAGCTACAAAACCTAAGCTTCCATATCCCTCCCTCCCTTACAGGGCCCCTTCCAAGATTTCATATTTGGATTTGCAACATTGTATTCTGCAGGTAGTCCCCAAATTGGTTATGCTCAGGCTCCCCACTACCAGGTTTGCCCTGAGGGCAGGCCTACCTTTTGGAGGAAATATGAATTTAGGAGTCAAACAGACTTGGGTTCAAATCCTAGTTCTACCTCCAATATATGTCTTCTCCTCTCTGTACCCTGTCCATGACTAGGGAAGCTGGGGTCAAAGTGGCAGTGCCCACTGGTTGTATGCATAATGGTTACCTCTTTGAAAACTTCAACATCATTTCTCTCTCCAATCTTTAGGTCCTCCTTATGGATTTAGAGACATTTAAACACTTCTCTTTGCTTCAAATTTTTTAGATGATAACAATATAACATGAAATTAGCTGACTTAAAGTGTAAAACCTGTGGCAATGGTATATTAACCATGTTATGCCACCACCACCCACATCAAATCCCAAAACATCCTCTTCAGCTGAATAGGGGCCTTGGATTATAGTGGCCAATCGTCGCCATTAATCCTACTCTCTGAGATTCTAGCAACACCCTGTATTGTGTGCCTAAGCAACTTTGGATTTGCAGTTTCTACCAAAACTCATGGCAAAATTCCTTGTGATCTTGTAGAGTTCTGCAGTCTGAGAGTCTACTTTATCTCCCTTCTCCTCTTAGCTCATCCCTCGACCCAGGAATGCCCTCCCCATTGCACAAACACAGGTATTGGTTACATAATAGTCTGTGTCCACCCTTGTTTTCAACAGGCATTCAGTGAAAACATTGGCAGTTTTGGGAACCCCACCATGAGGAGCAACAGACTAAATACCAGGGAGAACACAAGGCAAGCAAGTTGAGGGCTTCCTCCCTGGTCAGAAGTGAATTTTCCAACAGAGTCATCCCTCACCTGAAAGCAGTGGTGCCCGGTGAACCAAGGTATGGATGGTGAGAAAGACAGTGAATATTCCAGGCCAAGGGAATATGGTACCCAAAGGCCTCCAGCAGAATGGGAGCTTCCTTACTGAGTGATCTAGAGCAGTTGACTAGGTTTGTGGAGTGAGGACAGAAGTTAGAGCACATGGCTAAGCTGAAGTGCTTTCTCTGTGTTTCCAGAGGCAGAGGATCTGGTTCCTGCAGGAAGCCCTCAACCATTGTTGGGGTTGGCATCTTTGGATGGCCTTCCTCAGAGCCCAGAACTCCCTCATCACTTTACCATGACAACATTTCCATCCTGGTCCTTCCTTGGCCTCCATGCAGCTCTGGCCTTTGACTATGTCCATCTGGCAGCAGTAAAACTCATTCCCTTCTATTGAATGAACCTCTCAAGTCACTGTGGACTTTCTTCATGTGAGTGCCAGCTCTGTGCCCACTGGGAGTTGTCCAAGAGACACTAGTCTTACTGGGCCAGGAGAGTTGCTGTCAGCAGAGAAGGGGAGAACCTGTGCCGCAGTCTGGCTGGGCACAATCAGGAGTCACTTGTCAAAAGAAACTAACTTTATTTTTAGAACCACACACGCCAAACAAAACAGCCTCTCAGGAAAAACTCTCAGAGCCCCAACTGCCACCACCGGCTTTCCACAAGCCTCTCTCTCCAACCCAAACCTCTCTCTCCACCTCTCACAATCCTCCTGCTCTTGAGGCCGATTGGCTGGGTCACGTGGGCGGAGCCAAAAAAGTCCCCCAATGAGCAGCTCCATGGTCTGAAAGGGCAGGGAAACAGCCCAATGAGCATCACCGCAGAGGAGCCAATCAGCTAGATGTTGCTGGGGCCGCTGTGAGCCAATCATCAGCCGGCAGCTGGAAGTTTGCTGGCAGCTGGAAGTTTGCTGGGGCCCCTGTGGCTGTGGCCCCTTCGGCTGTGGCTCTCAACAAACCTGCATGGCAGACTCCCCTCCAACTCAAAGGGAAAGTCCTGATGGACCCAACATTAAGTAAAAAACTAAATTAAAATTCAGACATATGATGTGAATAACAGGGGAAGGTTGGAGGAAGGGAACAGCCATGTGGATTGTTGAGGTTTTAGAGAAGCACAAATGAGATAGACCTGAAGGTGTGGTTAGGCTGTCACAGAGTGTTGCAGATGGCCATCAATGCCAGCAACACTTTGAATGGCATTGAGGGGTCAGAGTTCAGCTTCAGGGGTTTATATAACAAGTTACTTATGTTTGGCATGATCCCATGGCTTGGTGAAGGGTCTTCACCTAAGTGAAATAAGCCTGTGACACAGGTGTCTTGGCAGGGATCAAGAAGGAGAGAAGGTAGAGCAAGTCACTGTCCCAATTCATCAGACACGATTTATCCTGCCTGATGTCTCAGTGGTGGTGAGTTATAAGTAGTAGACACTGCCAAGAGGGTAAATGACCTCCAAACTTCTCTCAAGTCACCAGAACCTGACCAAGGGGTACCTGAACTTCCTAGAACAGCAGGAGCTCTGCCTCTGGGTTCAGAGAAACCAGTGAGAGTTACAAAGGGACAGCCTTGTTTACCTAATGAGCACTGACCCACCACCCAACTCACCCTTGTGTCAGAAGCTTCTAGGATGACATGATCACTCCTGAGGCATCTATGGAATTCTAAACTCCCTGAGCATTTGAGAGAGAGACTGGTCCTGACTGATTCCCAAGGATAGCAGATCTGGTGTACTTGCTAGTCCCATGGCATCTTCTGGACAAACAGGAAGAGTCATGCCTGACCTACTTCCCCTCAGTCGCATGGGTCCCCATGACTGGGTTCAGCCAGAGCCTCAATCGAGGGTTGTACCATATCCATGTCCTCCCATGAACACATGCCTCCCTCCATCCTCACCCACCTCTTGCCATGAGCCAGGGACCAAGAAGGAGAGAAGGTAAAGCAAGTCACTGTCCCAATTCTTTCCACAGGTCTGCATCCTGCCCTATGCTCTGTGGCTCTGCAGTCCCCTACTATGGGTCCAACTACATTTCTCCCTCTCAGCCTCGAGGCACTAGGAAAAGCTATTGTTCCTTACTGCTATTGCCTTTGCTGTTCTCCAATGACCTTGAGCCCTGCTTAAAGTCAAAATGGATGAAGCCCAGTGTCCCTGGTACTTCATTCAACCTAGGACATTAGAAAAGGCAACTTGATACCCTATGCACTGCCCAGCCAAGCCCAGCAGAAACTGCTGGTTCATAGGCTCTAAAGTGAAAATTATTTACATATATATATATATATATATATATATATATATATATATATATGTTTTTTTTCTGTTGGTTTTATGCAACATTATTGTGTGACTAGATAAGCAAAAAGGGGACAATACAAAATGACTGTAGCAGAGACTCCGGTGCCCACACCCACCATCCAACCTATTGGAATCACCTGTGCAAGAGCAATGCGCTTTTATTTTTTATACCACTGAAATGTTGGGGTTTTTTTTTAATAGTGAAGAGTGGATCAAATCCTGATTTATAGACAAGGACATAGATAACCGTCCATTTTCCTAAGCAGAAGGGAAATGGTAAGTTATGAAAGCAAATGAAAGAGAGTATAGAAAGGAAAAGAAATGAAGGCAGACCTCAGCAAATCAGTGGTACTTTATTAAGCAGCAGGGGGCACATTTTCAAGAGGGAAAATGGTAACTTGCTAGTAAAAGGGTCTGAGTATTCTAGGGTGTAGACAGGCTGAGTCTAAGCAGGAAATGTGTTAATTATAGCTGGAGGAAGTCCTTGGGCATTCAGGGGAACAGTTGTAGATAAGGAAAATGGCAACAAGTTCTGAGCCAATTATACTCCTTTTATCATTGAGAGTTATTTTCCATATCCTTCATATAGACTCTGAATAGGGGAATCAATGTCACATATGGCTGCTTCCTGCTGAAAAGGGATGAAATAAGGGAACTTATCCATCTTCAGCAATCCAGGATAGGATATGGTGCTGTAGGGTGTCCTGAACCTTTGTAGGTTCCTTGTGGTTGAGGCTGCAGATGAGTACATGTGGAATAAAGCTTGAAGTCATCATGGGTATCTTTTCCTTTTTTGTGTTTTCAGGATCTCATACTGTGAATGCAGGAGAGGAATGTCTTTGACATATTCCTGCGATGCAGTATGAGCTAAATGGGTCACCTTACTAAGATGCTATCTCTGTACAAAATTAAGAATACAGGGAAGAAATTTATTGTGTAAAAGATGAATATTAAGAGGGATGTGAGGGAGAGTACACAGAAAGTTCATCATTTTAGATCCTCCAATGAGGACAACTAGGAAGCAGATCGTTCTCATCTTCACTGTTCAAGGCAGTCCTGGAGCTATTTAAACTTGTCTCTTACCAATCCTGATGGTTTACATAGAAACAGCATTCTTCCCTGAGGCAGGGGCAGAGACTACCTTGTTTTATAGTAAGGATATCAGAAGCCAGACAATCAATTGATTTTGTAAGGTCAGTATTGCATTGGCGACCTGTTGGATGTCTTCAATAACTTGTTCTGTTAATTTTTTATAGTAGTGAATAGAGGTTCCTAATCCTGTTGCTCCTGTGTCAATCTTGGCAGATTTATCTATCCCTGTGAGTAAGGGAATACACTGAAAGGCTCTCTTGTGTCTGGTGTGTGCCATTATCAGAACAGGCAAATTTTAGTTGTTAAGTAAATCATCAATTTGAAGAATAAGTAAGACCAAGATACAGAGGTCAGTCCAATTTTTGGTAGGCAGGGGTAAATATGAGCCTCACAAAGGAAACATGCCTCAGAATTTAGGGAACACCAGGGCTGTAGGGCTAACAAAAGTGTACATCTTAAGTTCCATTAAAAGAAGGATAGTCCTTTAAATGCCCAGGTATGACTATACTTTGGTAGAGTAACTGTTTTGCTAGGTGTTTAGGACCATGCTGATTCCTATGTATTGCTAAAATTCAGCTGAGTTCCCTCAGGGGTCACTCTTGGGCACTTGTGATTAGCTTCTTAGCTTCTTTAGTTCATCTAAGATGGATCAGCGTCTCCTTCACCATGTGTTTCCCTTGGAAGCATCAGGAATGTCTCCTTCTCCAGTGACCTTCCTCTTTGCAGCATGTGTACTGGTTAGCTTTCTGTTCTCCAGGGTCTCATTGAGCCCCCTGAGTGGGAGGTAATGTAGCCCACAGTCACAAAGCCCTTCGAGAAGTCCCCTTGTTCCCCGAGTTCAAGCTGACTCAAAGGGCAAGAGCCAATTATTTGTGATCTCTCTCTCTCTCTCTCTCTCTCTCTCTCTCTCTCTCTCTCTCTCTCTCTCCCTCTCTCTCTCTCTCTCTCTCTCTCTCCCCCCCCCTTTTGTTTCCATAACGTTAGTCTCTAAGCTTTGGTCTGAAACATACTGCAAACCAGTTTCACCAGTCTTAAAGTAAGAGGACTGGGTTTTAACTTTAATGTCTATAACTTTATAATTATTTACTACTTCTATTTGATTGGAGTCAACATTAGTGCAAGAAGTTAGCCTGAGATCACTCCGTCTATCCTATAGATGATGACCCATTATCTCAAATTAACTTAGATTATTATATTAGAATTATGCTTCTGTAAGGCACTAACAAATAACAGTTAAGGTTTACAAGGAAAATAAAAAATGAAATGAACAGGAGTAAAAATATATTTAGTTTGTATAATAGCTATAAACTAAGAAACAAATTTTTATGATCCCAACCCTTTAAATGTTAGTTTGAAGAACACAAGCTTGGTAAATGTTCTTTTAGATTTTATATTTTACAGACTTGTATACTTAGAAGATATAAATACATTTAGAATACAAGTAAGTCAGTAACAGTAGCACAATGACACTGATATTTTATGTTAACCAAGTTTAGCTTTAAAAGAAAAATTTAGATCCTGTAATGCAGTGTGCTACTGTAAAATAACAGTTGTTGTTTAAACAAAAGTGTTCAAATCCTAATTTCTTCAAGACTAGTTTCCCTAAATAAGAAAATTTAACAGACATAAGAAATTATCTTGATAGATAAGAGCAAACTAATGTTTTAAGAAAACCTTGTTACTTCAACCCATAGATTATTAAACTTTGGTTTATATCAATACATTAAATAACTTCAACTGATTGTGCTAATTATAGCCAATTTAATTATACACAAATTTTTTGAGATTCATCCTCCACAAATCATGTGTAACTTAAATGTTCTACAACTTGTTTACATCCTTCATTTTCTCCTTTTTTTGTCTTGAATTTTAGCACAAGAATATTATTTTATCAGACAAAACAAAATGTTCTCTCATCAAGAACACTTCCTTTACCTTTTAAATTTCTGTACCAAAAATTTTTTCTATACCTATAACTTTTCTTATCCCTGTTTGTTTCAGATCCTTTCTTTAATATGTATTCTGAAACAATCCTTATGAATGTTATCTATGCATTTAATTTACAAAGCAAATTTCATTCCAGGAGAGGGATCAGACAATGTAGTATATACAAAAACTATGCTGTAATCCTTTTCTCCCAGATTGCAATCAAGGGGTTAGGGCACAAGATATTTTTTAGCCTTACCTGTCCCCCTTATCTTTATGACAATGTCATCAACTCTAAGTTGAGTTCCCCAACATTAATTTTGCCTAGATTCTCCTTTTGGGCTTTTTTCTTATACTAGGCATATTAATATTTCATGAAGGTGGCCCCAGTTAGGTTATCTTCAGTTGGGTGGAGCCAGGCTGAGACACAGTGTTAATACTGCCAGCACTGGGCTGAAATGACTTAACTCTTTTGTAACACTTTCCTTTGGTGAGCAGATTCTTAGCTTCTATCCTGGCATGTCAGAGGCAGTGCCCTTTGGTTCTTTCAACTTAGTTTCTGACTGTTCAGATTCCTTATCATATAACTGCATAAATATCTTCACATACAGAATCTTCTATATCCTTTACCCCTCACAGACAAATTCTAACTGTTAAGATTGTATAATTTCCAGAAAACCATTTAAAGGCCAGATAGGGTTAGAGTGATACATCATTCTCTTGGGCACTTGTGAGCAGCTTCTTAGCTTCTTTAGTGCCATCATCCAGGATGGATCAGCGTCTCCTTCACCATGTCTATAGGTGACATGTCTATAGGTGGCATGGCCTATTCAGCCAAGATTCTTTTAAGATCAATGTAACATGGCCCATGTCTTAAATGGCCAGTAAGAGGTACAAAAAACAGACAAGAGAATCACCAAAATCATGACTGATAGGCCGGAACCATTAAAATAGACAAACTTGCACATACAAATTTTCCTTAGCTTGGATAGTGAAGGATATGGGCAGATGGTAGAGTGAGAGCCTCTGTGGGCCCAGATGGCTCCTTAGTTAACACCAACCAAACCTCCCCATTCAAGCCACACAAATGGAGGGTAGTGGGCAAAGCAAGGCCTTCAAGCAAGTTAGAAACAAGCACCTCTCCTTGGCCAGACTCACTTCTAAATCAGGGCTCTGGACTTGGCAATATTGGCATGCTGGATTTAGTTCACACTAGTCAAAATCAAAGGCTATGGGATTTTGTGAGCAACTTCCACACCTGTACCTGAGGGCCTGTTTCTATCTCAGAAGCTGCACTTGATTCTTATGGGAATATGCTACCATTTCTACCTCTCTGGATATATTCTCCTCATACAACCCAAGAGAAACACACTCCAGCACACACACAAGGCACATGTGGATGGATCATTTTGCTCCCAAGCTAAGAGCATACATATGGCTGGATCCTCCTGAAGTAGAGTCCATGCTGCATCACCTGTGTGTGGGCCTGCATGCCCAGGTCACTGTGGCCCTCAGCCACTCTCTACTGGGTGAGCAGGTCTCCATGTCTCCCTGAAAGCTGTGCCTATGTTTTGCCTCAGGATCACACCACTGTACCCTCAGTTTGTCTTGTCTGTGCAGGCCCACTTGCTAGGATTGACCCAACATTCTTCCTTGAGAAGCTGTATTATCCTCTCTCCCACAGACCTCCCATCTGCCTCCACCTCCCAGTCCTTGTCACAGCTGTGAGGCCACACCTGTCTCCCAGAACCCACACACTGAGGTGCGTCTTCAATATAACAGCCCACAGTAGCCACATCCCTGCTCATCCCAGGTCCCCTTTAGCCGCTGGCCCACATTAAACATGGGTGAAATACCACTAACCCAGGCTGGCTTCTAATGTCATCCTGCTCAGGAAGCCATGGGAGGAGAATGCCTGGGATGTGAGTGGTCTGCAAGGTTAAGGCTCATGGCACTGTTTGTGCTTGATTTGGGTGTTTATCTTCCAAAGACGAGAGAAAGTTGCATGGAGAAAGGAGTTTATGCTTTGGATTTGCACTTGCATGTCTTAGCGAGGTACATGAGCTAAAATATGCAGGAAGTCTGCTGACTCCAGCCCTGAGCAAACACCACAGTATGTGCTCATGGCCAGGAGCCTGTCAGCTGAATGTGGTCAGTACTGCTGTCTGCTTTGCAGGGACACCTGTAGAGCAGCAGCTGCAGCAGGAGCTTTGTTGAATGAAGGAAGGAAGAAGAGGAGGGGCCAGGGAGGTGAGTGTGGGGACTGCCAAAGATGGATTTTATCTGGACAAGGAAAACATGAGCAGGGAGGAGCCCAGCTGTGAAGTACATTATTGCTGAGCCAGGGGACGTGCACTGTTGCCTGTCCCGAGTGAGCCCAGGGTGAGAGTCTCAGAATCCAGAGCAGGGATCATTGGAATAATATGTGCAAGAGTCCTATTGGAATCTTGAGCACAGTCCTATTGGAATCATATGTGCAAGAGCAATAAGCTTTATTGTTTATACCAGGGGATAGCAGACACCTGATGGGAATAGCAGGGGAAGGTTGGAGGAGGGGAACAACTGTGTGGATAGTTGAGGTTTTAGAGAAGCACTAAGGAGACAGACCTGAAGGTGGGGTTAGGCTGTCTTAGAGAGTTGCAGCTGGCCATCAATGCCAGAAGCACTTAGAATGGCATTGAGGGGTCAGAGTTTAGATGACTAAACTGATGTGGTCAGCAGGAATGTGGTCAGCCAAATGTCAGGGGTTGATTGTTACTACTGAAGCATGTATCAGATCCTGTCTGTTACAGAAGGAATCAGACCACAGGCAGAAGGGAGATCACACATTAAATGAAATTAGGAATACCTGATATCTTCCAAACCTTCCCCAAAAAAGATCAGCCTGTCTTCCAGAAGCCCATATTCTGGCAGAGGATCTCTACACTATATTGTACCAGTAGTCTGAAAAACAACTTCATTGTAGTGCTGAATGAGACAAACCGGAGGAAAGTCCTAACAAGGGCTTTTGCGATCCCCTTTCTGTGGTGTTCCACGGCCACTGAGAGGTGAAGAACTGTAATTGCTTCTTACCTAAGTGGCGGTCTGCTACTGGAGGAGCCTCCACTATGTCCACCACCTGCCCCTCAGACTCAGCCACCTAGCAGGAGCCACACTTACTCATGGAGGATTTGGTGATGTCAGCCAGGTCTGTGCACCAACACAGGGCCACATGAGACTTCCAGAGGTATATAACAAGGAGCCTCAGGGACATGAGGAGGATAAAGGTAGACAAGATGGTCAGGAACAAGAAGCCAGCGACAAGGAGTAGGGGCACCCCAAGTAAAAGCAGGAGGATTTGGGGCAGCATCAGTATGTAGTGGGAGGTGACAGGGATGTGGTCAGCCAAACCACTGTAGAACAAAGGCAGGACGCTTTTGTTGTCACTCTCTTGGTATTTGCAAATATGATAAGGAGCCATGGGGAGACTTCTGTATCTGCAATATCAAGGTCCAGGAGAGGCAGTTAGACCTGCCCGCACACCTTCCTGGCAACCCTGGAAAAGAAACAGGAAGCCACGTGAGTGTCCCCAGGGCACCAGGTCTCCCAGGGATCATGGAGTCTGCCAGGCGACCAGAGCTGGCTTCATGAAAGAAGGTTCGATTCATGAGTAATTGCTAGGGAGTTTTAATTTAAAGAGACAAAACTCTTATTACCTTTACTACCAGCTCCAGGACGGCTTCTCCTAGCTCCTGCCTCCAGCCACCTAATGCGGTAGCGAGGTTTACAGAACAGACTAGCGAGAGAGAGAGCGAGAGCGAGAGCGAGAGAGAGAGAGAGAGAGAGAGAGAGAGAGAGAGAGAACACGCCAGGGAGTGGGCTTTTATTGGGGAACAAAAAATTCCAGGGAAAATCCCATCCAATGAAGGTTAAGGGGGGCAGCATCCCAAGGTCAGGGGCGACGATTGGGTCTTCAGGGAATTGTCCAGGCACACCTCTTCACGAAGCCTGGAAAAGGGTGGGGAATAGCTCTGACACAGCTGTGTTTAAGTGCCTCTCACCCAGCCAGGGAGGTAACTCAAATTATGTGCGAGGATGGCCTCCCACAATGGAGATCCTGCCAAGGGTGTGCCTCATGATACCTGATTGGAACCTTGTGTTTTCCCTCTCTAGCTGTAGCATGAGTGAGACACTGGGTTCAATCTTCAGCACCACATAAAAATGGATCAATAAAATGAAGGCATGCATTTTTTAATTAAAAAATGTTAAAAAGACATAAAGACGGAAAATAAGAATTATATGTCCAAAAGTAGGGGCATAATGGGTTGGATAGACCTGATGGGTATAATCCTAACAAAGAAAAACAGCCAACAAATGCTTTATTTGTAGTAGAACACATCAAAGGATTTCAGTGGGCAGGCTTCTTCAGGAAAACAGGATAAGAGTGGGGAAAACAAGTTGTTTGGGGCTTGATAGGTTATGCCCATCTCTGGTGGCTGCATTTGAATCTAGGGCTCTGAGTTTTGGCTGTCTACCAGCATGATCTGGGCTTTCTGAAAAAAAAAATGATGAATTTCACCTGGGAGTTCCCAGAAAAGCAGCCTCCTTGCCTTATGGTGGTTCAAACAAATCCAATAGTTCATACGCAGCTTCCAAGAGAAAAAAAAAAAAAGCCAGTGACTAGGATTAGGGTGAAGGGCAACCTGAATAAGAGCAGGAGGATTTGGGGACACACATGTTGTAGCAGAAGGTGGCAGTGAGTGCTCAATCATCCCTCTGGAGAACAGGGTCAGGAAACTTTCATTATCATTCTCCTGGTGTTGTGGAAGTGACTAGGAGCCATGGGGAGACTCTGTATCTACAATCTCAAGGTCCAGGAGACACAGCTAGACCTATCTGCAAACCTTCCTGGCAACTCTGGAAACAGACAGGAAGCCACATGAGTGTCCCCCAGGCAACAGGCCTCCCAGGAACCAGGGAGACCCTGCTGAAGTGTGTGCCTTGTGATACCTGATGGAACCCTGGGTTCTCTCTCGCTAGAAGTGAGGCCTTGGGTATGTCCCTAAAGCTCTCTGAGCCTGTGTGTTTTCCTCAGTAAAACATTACAAAATAATCCCTGCCTTCTAGTGTTGTTCTCAGGATTCAGTAGAATAACTTAAATAAAGCCATGATGTATCCAGTCACTTCCCCGCCACCCTCATTGCCCCATTATGGGCTCTCTGAGCGCTTGGTACATGAGGATGGCTCCCTGTAGCAGTGAAACTGTATTTTCCCAGTCTTTCGGATGCTCTTCAGCATCCATATTGAAGGAATCCGTGTTTCTAAGCACAAATTTCAGCAAAGCCTCTTGTCTGTTTGTAAAGGTTTAGGCTGCTAAGAAGGCAAAGGACTGGCCTTTACATCCTGTCCTAGGGTTGGGACTAGGCGCATGCTGAGAACTCTGATCTTATACCCATGTTCTCAGAACCACGGTCCAGGGTGGTCTCAGCCCTCAGACTGTGACTGGCTTCCAGGAGACACTGTTTAGCACCCTTCCTACCTCTGGGGATAGTGCTAGTTACCCACCTCATTGTATGGCTTCTGGACACTTGTTGATCATAAACTCCAGGATGTTGGATCTGGCTTGTGACGGAGAGGGTATTCCAATCTACTCACCTTTGTTAGCTCTGTGTAAGAGATCCACAGGGGAAGAAAGATCTGGAATGGCTGAGTGTTCTGCTTTTATGGGACACCTGCCACCCTCTTCCTATTTGCTTAAAGCTATAGTATTTCTCATCCATCACACTTGATCCCTGCTCACACTTACTAGTAGCCTGAATTCTATGCCTCTCACACTGAGCTCCGTTGGGATAGGCAACATTGCACAACACTTGGCTCAGCTACAAGGTGCTTCACAGCTGGGCTTCTCCCTGCTCACATTTTCCTTGTCCAGGTAAAATAGATCCTTGGCAGTCCCCACACTCACCTCCCTGGCCCCTCCTTTTCTTCCTTCCTTCATTCAGCAAAGCTCCTGCTGCAGCTGCTGCTCTACAGGTGTTCCTGCAAAGCAGACAGCAGTACTGACCACATTCAGCTGACAGGCTCCTGGCCATGAGCACATACTGTGGTGTTTGCTCAGGGCTGGTGTCAGCAGAATTCCTGTATATTTTAGCTCAGGATGTACCTCACTAAGACATGCAAGTGCAAATCCAAAGCATAAGTGCCTTTCTCCATGCAACTTTCTCTCCTCTTTGGAAGTGAAACATCAGAACTAAGCACAAACAGTGCCATGAGCCTCACCCTTGCAGACCACTCACATCCCAGGCATTCTCCTCCCATGGCTTCCTGAGCAGGATGACATTAGAAGCCAATCTTGTTTATGGTATTTCACTCATGTTGTTTGTGGGCCAGGGGCCAAAGAGGATCCAGGATAAGCAGGGATGTGGCTACTGTGGGCTCTTATATTGAAGACATAGCTCAAGAGCATGGATTCTGGGGGACAGCTGTGGCCAAACATCTGTGACAGGGACGGGGAGGTGGTGGCACATGGGTGGTCTGTGGGAAAGAGGATAATGCAGCTTCTCAAGGAAGAATCTTGGGTCATAGCCCAAAGCAAGTGTATCTACACAGACCAACACTGGAGGTTCTCAAACTGAAGGTAGAGAGGTGAGGTCCTGACGCAAAACAAAGGCAAAGCTCTCAGGGAGACATGGAGACCTGCCTGACAAGGAGAAAGTGGCTGAGGGCCACAGGGACCTGGGCAAGCAGGCCCACACAAAGGTGATGCAGCATGGACTCTACTTCAGGAGGATCCAGCCATATGTATGCTCTTAGCTTGGGAGCAAAATGATCCATCCACATGTGCCTTGTGTGTGTGCTGGAGTATGTTTCTCTTGGGTTGTATGTGGAGAATATATCCAGAGAGGTAGAAGTAGTAGCATCTTCCTATCAAGAATCAAGTGCAGCCACTGAGATAGAAACAGGCCCTCAGGTACAAGCATGCAAATTGCTCACAAAATCCCATAGCCTTTGATTTTGACTAGTGTGAACTAAATCCAGCATGCCAATATTGCCAAGTCCAGAGCCCTGATTTAGAAGTGAGTCTGGCCAAGGAGAGGTGCTTGTTTCTAACTTGCTTGAAGGCCTTGCTTTGCCCACTACCCTCCATCTATGTGGCTTGAATGGGGAGGTTTGGTTGGTGTTAAATAAGGAGCCATCTGGGCCCACAGAGGCCCAGGATGCTGAGATCCATAGCTAAGTAGGTACGACACATGGCAATTTCCTGTCAGCCTACCCCATGTTGATTAGAGGAAGGACTCTCCATTGTGGACCCAGGTCATTTGCAGTGACTTTGCATGAAAGGTGACCTTGCTCAAGGACCAGGGCAGATGCGGGTTTAGGGTGGATCAGGGTTTAGGGCAGATCGGGGGTTTAGGGAGATCCGGGTTTAGGGCGGTTCCAGGTTTAAGGTGATTCCTGCTGGGAATAGGGCATATCCTGCTGCCTCAGGCGCCTTGAGTTCCCCTTGAGTTCTCCCGGGATTCAGAGAGTATTTGGGATTCAGAGCCTGGTGGAGAGTGTGGATTTTGCCCAGAACGTGCGTGTAGAGTGCCAGTGTCAGTTCGGGAATAAAGAATTGCTGTTTGAATCTACAAGGCTGTGAGTGGCTCGTGATTTTGTGCCCAGTCAGTCTGCGGCACCAGGAGACACAGTGGAGGCTTAGACCACATTGATATGAACAAGACAGTGAGACCTGGGCCACTTGGGGTGGTACATTTGGTGGGGGGGACACAGAAATGGCACGACACGGAATGATTCAAAATGGGATGTGCAGGAGGAAGGGGTGATAAATGACCACCAGGATTATAGCAAAAGGGTCTATGAGGACACTAGGCAGTAGGCAGACATAGAAAAAAGATCAGTAGTTGCCTGTGGGGGTTGCCTGCCACATCCACATGGAAAAGTAGGTGCTAGGGCTCTCAGCTGGGACCAAGGGCCCCCAGTGGAAGCTATTGATTTTCCAGGTGTTTGAATTGTGTTCAGAACTCGAGGTGAACAATTTCCATGGGGACAATGATTACATCGTTCCTGGTTACATTGTTTTCAGTACCTTTTAAACACTTAGACTTTAAGTACTTATATGCTAAGCCAAAGTTTAAGACTCAGAAGAGCAGAGCAGAAGTTAACAGGGTGCAGTGAGTGCTTCTAGTGAGAGTCTGTGATATTGTAAGGGTAAAAGAAATTGAAGTTAAAGCGTAAAAGTTAAAGGGTAAAAGACCGGGTGTTGTAAAGTTTCTAAGCTGCAAGGTCTGAGTTAAAATGTAAAGGATTAGGTATTGTTAGGTTCCTATGCTACCTGAAAAACCTGAAATTTCTGTAGCTGTTAAGACAATGCTTGGAACTGCCCAATAAATATTTCCCCTGACTATTTGGTTGTTTAATAAAGGCTCCGTGTGGTCGCACGTAGGCATTGCAGGGCCTGGACCAATCAGTTTAAATGTAACCCCCTCCTTAGGAATGACCTATCACTCCAGCCTGACCTGTTCCCGCCAATGAATGAACTAATCATGTTTAGGAGTTGTTGTTCAATTTTCCCGCGCCTAATGATGATTTGTTCTGATGTATACAAAGCCCTCCGCCCTCCCCAAAAAGTGTACTTAAGCAGTGCTCAGCCCCTGCTCGGGGCTCTGGCTGCTTTCCCTTCTTGAGTGGGCACGGAGCCCCAGCATGCTGGTTCAATAAATCCCCCTTCTGCCAATTGCATGAGTGGTCACTTGGTGGTCTCTTTCTCCGATGTTTCACGGGACCCTTACAATATCAACCAGTCAGAAACCTAAATCAAAGTGGAAGACAAGAGGTTTAGAGACTGTCCATGTTCCCAGTCTCCCTATATGCATGGTCATTTACAGTTGGCAGCTTAGATTATGACAACAGCATCCACAGTAAGATGTGGGGGGTCATTAAGCTGTGAAAATCTGTTCTTCTTCTGATCAGTGTAGAATGTAGGGAGCATTAAATTTGCCATTGTTAGCATTTTTAGTTTCCCAGTTCAGAGACATTAAGCACATTCACATTCTGTACAATGAGAACAGATTACAGTGTATGTCCTTCTTTCCTCCTTTCAGTCCAACCCTGAGCCTCAGTGCTCTGGGTTACAGCCAAAATCCAAGGGAACCCCCGCCACCAAATTATAGGATTGGGAGATTCCCAAGGTCCCCAAAGTGGCACAAACAGCATGTCTGCTCAGACCTTGGCTGACCTTGCTTCCCTGGTGCCATGTGGAGACATTCCTTTCTCAGCTAGTTGATGGAGACAGGGGGATGAAGACAGGCGCAGTTTTGGGGTGAAGGCGGGGCAGCTATTAGCAGTGTGGGCATTCCCAAGTGGGCATTTGCTGCAGGTCATGTCAGCATGAATCAATAAGGGACATGTGTGTGGCCTAGATGCAAACTGTTATGATCAAGATCTTGCTTGTGGCAGTGAGTGGCTGTCAATAAAGCCTATATAAGGGAAGAGGGCAAGGGAACAACCCAGCCCTGGGAGTTATCTAGATACACTCACTTCCTCAGAATCTTTTTTTTAAAACTGTTTTAGTGGATTATAGTTAGACATAATAGCGGGGTTCATTTTTTTAAATATTCTTAGTTATGGATGGATACATACCTTTATTTTATTTATTTTCTTTTTATGGTACTGAGGATCCAACCCAGAGACAAATTTAGAGTGAAACTACTAAGTTCCATGTTCAAAATCCCTTATTCCCTTGCAATGGCCTTTCCCAGAATTCCTATTTGGAGTTGCAATGTTTTGTCCCACAGGTAGGGTGTAAATGTGTATTCTTTGGGTTCCCCATAACCAGATTGGCTGTAAAGCTATGACTGCCTTTATGGAAGTACGGATTTTGGAGTCAAACAGACCAGGGGTTACATCCTAGTTCCACATCTAGTCTGTCTTCACCTCTCTGACTCCTTTGCCTAAATGTGAATCTGGGGTCAAAGTAGCAGAACCCACTGACACTATGCACAACAGCCACTCTCTCCCTAAAAAAACCCCTTAACATCATTGCTCCCTCTAATTGTTATCTGCTCCTTGAGAGTCTTGACTCATCTAAACTCTTTCACTATTTTGGATGAAGTCTAATAAAATCAAGCCATGTAAGAGTGTAAAAGTTTCCAAGATTTGTTAACATTCGTGATTTCTACCACCAGCATCTTTATCAAATACCAAAACTTTCCCATCAGTCCAAGAGGGTCCTTATGCTCCAGCAGCCATTGCTTCCCATTGTCCCTTCTCCATAATGCTAGCCACACCCTAAGCTGACTGCACAACCTCTTTTGGATTTGCAGATTTCTCTCAGGCCTTGTGGCAGTGTTTCCTGATTATCTTGTAGAGTGCTACAGTCTGAGGCTCTGCTCTATCTCCCTATTCCCCTCAGCCCAATCCTGACCAAGAAAAGTCTCTCCAATGCACATACACCAATTCTGAGGACGTGAGAGACTTTTGTCCACTCTTGTTTTCAAAAGGCATCCAGGAAACAGGGAAGCTGGTTAGGGGATGCCACCTTTAGGAGCAAGGAGGGCCAGAACGCAAAATGTAAAGGGCTTCCTCCCTGGTCAGAATTACCTTTCCAAGCCAGTCAACACTGTCCATTGTCTGAAATCAGTGGTTCTTAACAAACAGAGGTATGGGTGTGTGAAGGGTTAAGAATGTTCCAGGCCAAGGGAGTATTGTGCTCAAAGACCTCTAGCAGAATGAGAGCTCCTTTTGGAGCTAACTAGAGCAGCTGGCTGTTTGGGAACTGAGGTCAGGGGCAGGGAAGGAGGAAGGCAAGCTGACTCTAGGCTCTGAGTCTCTCAGCCCCTAGGGAAGCCTCCACATTGTTGGGACGGCCTTCCCCAGTACCCTGGACTCCTCCATCACCTTATCATCACAGGACTTTAATCCTGGCATCTTCCTTGGCTTCCTGTCTCTCTGGCCTTAAGCCCCGGCAGGGTGTCACCATCTCTGCCTGAAATGAGTCCAGAGTTTCCCTGCTATTGAAAGAACTTTGAAAGCACAGGGACCACTGAGGACCTTTCCTTTTGTTTCCCAGTCCTCTGCCACTGGGAACTGCTCCGTTAGGCACTGACCTCGTTGGGCAAGAAGAGCTGATGGCACCAGAGCAGGGAGAGCCTGTAGGGCCTCCTCCCTGTCACACAGGGCCTGCCTTGAGGGACCACTTTAAGTGAGAAGTTGAGAACACAGCTCAGGAGACAAGAGACACCTGATGTGAATGGCAGGTTGAGAAAAGTGGGGAGGGTCAGAAGAACAGGTGCATACATTGTTGATTTTATCAAGGCCCAAATGAGGCAGCCTGAAGGAACGGGATGGGCCAGTCAAGGCTATTAGGTTTGGTTATCAAGGCCAAGGGCAGGAGAAAATCGTGACAGGAGGTTGAGTCCTTTGGTCCTAGACAACTTGTCTCTCAAGTTTGGACAAAGCCCATGAGCGTGGTTAAGGGTATTTGCGTAGGTGAAGTGAGTGTAGGCCAAGGCTGAATCCCAAAACTGGACAGGCTATAGCCCAGGTGTCCCCTCAATGCTGAAGCAGAAAGCTGAGAAAGAGAGGTGAGAAAGACCCCCTAACACTGCCTACGGGGCTGAGGTTTATGGATCAGTATCACGTGGACTCTCTGGTCAGGAGCTCTGCCTCTTGGTGAGGGAGACCAAGTATGTGATTCCAGCCCTTGGGAACATGCCAGAGTCACAGCTCAAGCAGCTGGAAAGGGTGACAGTCCTGCGAACATCAGCATTGACTCATGTCCCAACTCTCCCTTCTACAGGAGGGAATCTTTCCTGAGGCTCAAATCTGGAGTTTGTGAACACCTGTGACAGAGTCTTGGGTCAGGCTGAGTGCTAATCCAGGATAATTTTGGGACACTCACTTGTCCATGTCCTTCTCCAGTACCCACAGGAGGGCTCCACCTGTGACCTCCCTTCAGTGAGCCTGGCCCATGGGAATGAACCCTGGCAGTACCAGGAGGTGCCAGGGACTAGAAGGGAGTTCTCCTTCAAAGAAGACAGTGCCAGGGACTAGAAGGGAGTTCTCCTTCAAAGAATAGCCTGACAGTTACAAGAAACAGCCCCCTGGGAGACATCTTGCCTGGGAGTCACCCTGCAGCCATCCATCTCCCTGAGACATCCCGCGGCCATCTGTCTTCCTGAAACATCCTGCGTTATCTCACCTTGTGAAGACATCCAGCAACTGCCGATAAGAGAGCTCCCCCATTCCCAGCTCATAAATACCCCTGTGTGAACAATAAAAGTTTGCAGCTTGATCAGAACTCCTGTCTTGCTGTCACCTTTCGTGTCTCTTGTCCCTTCATTCCTCCCCATCTAGGTTCGCTGCCCACGTTGATGTGTCCTGCAGGTCGGGACAAGGAGGGCTGCACCATACCCAGATCTCCCCATGGAACATCCCCCTCCATCCACAGCCACCTTCCCACCCCTCTTCGGGGACAGGGCACTACAGTGAGTGCATTGCTGCCCAATTCTTCTCATAAGGCCACATCATGCCCCTCAGCTCCTCCACTACTGAGCCAGCTCCATTTCTCCCCTGAATCTGAGATGTTTCCAGAACTGACACCTGTGGGGACATGGAAAAGTCTTTGTTCCTTTCTCCTTTACATTGTTGGCTGTTCTTTAGAGACTTTGAACCCTACCTTAGCTGGCCCACTGGGACAAAATTATGTACATGTTTTGGGCACTGCAGTTAATCCAGAACATCTCCATTGGTATCCTAAGACCCAGATAGCTGCCCAGCAGAGACCAGGAACAATGACTGGCACACAGACTTATAAGCAATGTGTATGCATGTTGGGAGTCTCCCTGAGAACTCCCTGGGCCTTTCAGACATGGCGGCGGGCAAATTGCCAGTGGGCAGATAACAAGTTGTTTTGAAAATTTTCTAATTGGTCCTCCTGTCTTTCATGATCTGGACAGCGCGTGCCCCCCATGAATCTTATGCAGGGCAGATGTGCGTGCACTGTAGGTGATGACCTGACCTTTACTATGATTGGCCCCGAGAGCTTCCTGGTTTAAGATAACTGACTCTTACTTTCTATATAAGCTATCACCAGCTTGCAATAAGGTGCTTCATCTTTGTCACTGCTATCTGTGTGTGCATTTTAATCTCCCACGACGAACCTTGGCCTTTCAATGCACATTATTCTTTGTTTTTTTATTAATGCAACATTACTATGGTGAATCTATAGGAACCACATTAATCACTGTCACCTAGAAGCACTGAATGAAAGAGAAGCCCCCATATCCACACCTCACCATCAAACATGCTGGAGTCAGATGTACACCAGCAATGAGTTTTCATCATTTGTGCACCAAAATGCCAGGGTTTGCTTGTGCTACAGAATTGTCAATCAGATCTTGATAGATACATAAGATAATAGCTCACGGGCCTCTTTCCTGAGCAGATGGGAAGGAATACATTAAAAGATTTGCAGGAATGTCCAATAGTCTAGAGATTTTTTTCAGGAAAGTACTCTCTTATCTTCTGGAAGCCCATGTGCCGGTAGAGGGTCAGAGCAGCCTCCTGTACAATGGTAGTATCAAGGACAACCTCACTGTAGCCCTGAGCCCTCACAAACTGGAGGACAGTCATGACCAGGGCTTTCCCTGGTCCTTCACCTCGGTTCTCCAAGGCCACAGAGAGGTGAAACAGCTGCAGTTGCTTCTTCCCTGGTGGGGCATCCTTCACTGGCAGAGCACCCACTATGCCTGCCACCTGCCCCCCAGACTCAGCCACCCAGAAGCAGGAACCACGGGCCTTCAGGTAGGATTTGGTGATGTCAGCAAGATCTTCCCGCAAATACTTGACCGCATACTTCCTCCAAGCATATCTGGCCAGCATCCATAAATAAACAAGGAGGGTAACATTAGATCCAAGAGCCAGGAGCCAAGAGCCAGAGACCAGGAGTCGGGCGACAGGCAACCCAAGTAAGACCAGGATTGTTTTTGGCAACTTCAGTATGTGGCGGAAAGTGGCGGGGAAGTGCTCGACCATCCCCTGGAAGAACAAGTCCAGGATGTTGGGTGCAGAGCACGCTGAACTGTGTTGTCTGCAGGGCAGACTGAATAGATGTTGACTGCAAGATAGCCCACGCACTCTAACCCCCCTCTATCTGGTCCTTTATCACCTGTTTGCGTCAAGTCTGAACATTCAACCCCGCTCAAGGCTGAACACTTAACACCCCCCCACCCCCCCACCCCCCGCTTTGGGTCAACAAGGCAGCTTGCAGACCCAGAGGCCCCATTAGATTTGGACTATAAAAACGCCCTCCTGCCAGGGCCCCCTCTCTCTTGCTCTCTCTCTCTTGCTCTCTTTGTCTTTCTTGCGTGCACTCTCTGTCTCTCTCTTGCTCTTGCTCTCTCTCTCTCTTCATCTCTCCTCTTCTCTTTCTCTCTCTCTCTTTCCTTCTTTCTTTTCTCTTTGTTGCACTGCTGCAATAAAGATCTTTTGGTTGCTCCGAGTGTTGTGGTCACTTTCCTTTCACAGGACCCTTTTGTGGTCAGTCTCCTGGTATTTGCAGATGTGATGAGGTGCCATGGGGAGACTTCTGTGTCTGCAGTTTTCGTAAGTGACAGCTAAACCTTCATGCACACTTTCTCTGCAGCCCTGAAGGAGAGAGAGAAAGCCATGTGAGTGTCCCCGGCCTCCACAAAACATAGGAGAGAGCTCAAGTCTTTACTGTGGCCATAAGAGAAGCAAGCCATCACTAGTAGGAGGAGGTTGAGGATCAAAAACACCTGATTGGAACCCTGTTTCCTTCCACTTTTAGCTGTGCATCTTGGGTATGTCTTTAATTGCTCTTAGTCTGTATCTTCACCTACATATTAGGGTTTAATAACATTGCCCTTCTAGGGTTGTTTTGAAAGTTAATAGCCTGGTGAATATAATGTACTGATATGTATAGTCTCTTCCTCTTCAGCCTCATTTCCCTATTAGGGCTTTTTAAACTGATTGGTAAATGCAGATGACACCCTTTAATAATCATTATTTTTGTCCCCAGGCCTTTGGGCCCTACCAAAGTTCCAAATCTTGCAGGATTCCTGTTTCCAAAGCAGAAGATTCAGTGAAGCCTCCTTTCCCCAATGCTAAGGATTAGGCTGCTAAGCAGATAAGGGCCAAGGGAAGCCTTGAGATGCTTCAAAAGTTGTGAGAGTCCATTTCCACACTGAGACCCCCAGCCTTACACCCCAGTCCACTCACCTGCTTCCCCAGAGCCAAGAGTGTCCAGGGAAGCCCTAGCCCTCAGCCTCCAAAAGACATCCAGGAGAGACTATCCAGGGCCTGCCCACCTGTGGGCAGCACATCTGGGTGGCCACCTCATTTGCTGAGTCATGAATGTTGCACAATCAGAAATCCCAAGGGCAAAGTACTAAAGTGTAACAAGCAGGGGCCAAAGTCCATTCACCTTCCTGAAGACTGGGAAACAAACCTGTGGGGTCAGCAGGATCTCAACCAGCAGCTCCTCATCTTAGGAGGCCTGGCACCCCTCTCCTGTTCCCTTGAGGTTACAGCATCTCACTCAGCACACGTGGGCCTCTCTTGAGGTCCACCCAGGTCCTATTCCACATGTGCTAGGAGTCTGGGGACTGTGCAGACTGTCCTACAATATGTGGACCTTAGGTAGGGCCCAAAGGCCTGGGGACAAGAGTAATGATTGTTAAAGGGTGTCATCTGCATTTACCAATCAGTTTAAAGAGCCCTAATAGGGAAATGAGGCTGAAGAGGAAGAGACTATACATATCAGTACATTACATTCAACAGGCTGTTAACTTTCAAAACAACCCTAGAGGACAATGTTATTAAACCTTAATATGTAGATGAAGACACAGACTAAGAGCAGTTATGTGACATACCTAAGACACACAGTTAGAAATGGGGGAAATTGGGCTTTTAATCAGGTGTTTCTGATCCTACACCTGTTCCCAGTAGTGATGGCCTGCTGCTTTTTTGGCCACAGTAAAGACACACACTTGAGTTGGCAAGGATGTGGGGGGCGGGGGGATGTTGGGGAAAAGGGACATTCATACATTGCTGGAGGGACTGCAAATTGGTGGAACCAATTTGGTAGTTCAATTCCAGGTTTTCTAAGGAATTTCCATATTGCTTTTCACAGGTTTTCTAAGGAATTTCCATACTGCTTTTCAGTATGGAAATTCCTTAGAAAACCTGGAATTGAACTACCATTTGACCCAGGTATCCTACTCCTTTACTTATACCCAAAGGACTTAAAATCAGCATACTATAGAGACTCAGCCGCATCAATGTTTATAGCAGCTCAATTCACATTAGCTAAACTGTGGAACCAACCTATATGCCCTTCAATAGATTAATGGATAAAGAAACTGTGGTAAATATACATAATGGAATATTACTCAGCATTAAAAGAGAATAAAATTATGGCCTTTGCATGTAAATGGATGGAGTTGGAGAATATCATGCTAAGCAAATTAAGCTAATCCCTCAAAACCAAAGCCTGAATGTTCTTTCTGATAAGTGAATGTTGCTCCATAATGGGGAATGATGGGAAGAATGGAAGAAATCGGTTAGGGCAAAGAGGGATGAGGATGGAGAGGTGGTATGGGGGCAAGAAAGAAGGTGAAATGTGAAGGACATCATGACTCTAGGGACATGTATGACTGCACATATGGTGCAAAGCTACATCATGTACCACCAGAGGAAGAAAAATTGTGCTACATTTGTGTAGAATGAATCAAAATGCATTCTGATGTCATATATAGGTAATTAGAATAACTAAATTTAATTACAAAAATAGACACACACTTGAGCTGTCTCCTTAGTTCTGGGGATGCCAGGGACACTCACATGATTTTTTACTCTCTTCCAGAGCTGTAGAAAAGGCTTGTATGAAGGTTTAGCTGTCACTTGTGAAAACTACAGACACAGAAGTCTCCCCAAGGTACCTCATCACATCCGCAAATACCAGGAGACTGACCACAAAAGGGTCCTGGACTTGTTCTCCGAAGGGATGGTCAAGCATGTCCCCGCCACATTCCTCCACATGCTGAAGATGCCACAAACACTCCTGGTATTACTTGGGGTGCAGTCGACCTACTCTTGGTCTCTGGATCTTGGGTCCTGGCTCTTGTATCTAATGTCACCCTCCTAGTTTTCCTCTAGCTGCTGGCCAGACAGCCTTGGAGAAAGTACGTGGTCATGTGTTTGCAGACAGATCTTGCTGACATCACCAAATCCTATCTGAGGGCCCCTGGTACCTGCTTCTGGGTAGCTGAGATTGAGGGGAAGGTGGCAGGCATAGTGGGTGCTCTGCCAGTGGAGAACACCTCTTCAGGGAAGAAGCAACTTAAGCTGTTTCACTTCTCTGTGTTCTTGGAGAACCGAGGTGAAGGACCAGGGAAAGCCCTGGTCATGACTGTCCTCCAGTTTGCGAGAGATCAGGGCTACAGTGAGGTTGTCCTTGATACTACCATGGTACAGCAGGCTGCTCTGACCCTTTAACTGCACATGGGTTTCCAGAAGATAAGAGAACACTCTCCTGAAAAAACCTCTAGACTAGTGGACATTCCTGCAAATCGTTTAATGTATTCCTTCCCATCTGCTCAGGAAGGAGGCCCATGAGCTATTGTCTTGTGTATCAGTCAGGATCTGATTGACAATCCTGTAGCACAAGCAAACCCTGGCATTTTGGTGGAACAAATGATGAAAACTCATTGCTGGTACACATCTGAGTCCAGCATGTTTGATGGCGAGGTGTGGATATGGAGGCTTCTCTTCCATTCAGTGCTTCTAGGTGACAGTGATTAATGTGGTTCCTATAGATTCACCATAGTAATGTTGCATTAATAAAAAATAAAGAATAATGTGCATACACATTGCTTATAAGTCTGTGGGCAAGTTATTGTTCCTGGTCTCTGCTGGGCAGCTATCTGGGTCTTAGGATACCAATAGAGATGTTCTGAATTAACTGCAGTGCCCAAAACATGTACATAATTTTGTCCCAATGGGCCAGCTAAGGCAGGGTTCAAAGTCTCTAAAGAACAGCCAACAATGTAAAGGAGAAAGGAACAAAGACTTTTCCATGTCCCCACAGGTGTCAGTTCTGGAAACATCTCAGATTCAGGGGAGAAATGGAGCTGGCTCAGTAGTGGAGGAGCTGAGGGGCATGATGTGGCTGTATGAGAAGAATTGGGCAGCAATGCACTCACTGTAGTGTCCTGTCCCCGAAGAGGGGTGGGAAGGTGGCTGTGGATGGAGGGGGATGTTCCATGGGGAGTTCTGGGTATGGTGCAGCCCTCCTGGTACTGCCAGGGTTCATTCACATGGGCCAGTCTCACTGAGGGGAGGTCATGGGTTGAGCCCTCCTGTGGGTCCTGGAAGAGGACATGGACAAGTGAGTGTCCCAAAATTATCCTGGATTAGCACTCAGCCTGGCCCCAGACTCTGTCACAGGTGTTCACAAACTCCAGATTTGAGCTTCAGGAAAGATTCCCTCCTATAGAAGGGAGAGTTGGGACATGAGTCAATGATGATGTTTGCAGGACTGTCACCCTTTCCAGCTGCTTGAGCTGTGACTCTGGCATGTTCCCAGAGGTCTGGAATCACATACTTGGTCTCCCTCACCAAGAGGAAGAGAGTCCACGTGATACTGATCCATAAACCTCAGCCCCGTAGGCAGTGTTAGGGGGTCTTTCTCACCTCTCTTTCTCAGCTTTCTGCTTCAGCATTGAGGGGACACCTGGGCTATAGCCTGTCCAGTTTTGGGATTCAGCCTTGGCCTACACTCACCTCACCTACATAGAAACCCTTAACCACGCTCATGGGCTTTGTCCAAACTTGAGAGACAAGTTGTCTAGGACCAAAGGACTCAACCTCCTGTCACGATTTTCTCCTGCCCTTGGCCTTGATAACCAAACCTAATAGCCTTGACTGGCCCATCCCGTTCCTTCAGGCTGCCTCATTTGGGCCTTGATAAAATCAACAATGTATGCACCTGTTCTTCTGACCCTCCCCACTTTTCTCAACCTGCCATTCACATCAGGTGTCTCTTGTCTCCTGAGCTGTGTTCTCAACTTCTCACTTAAAGTGGTCCCTCAAGGCAGGCCCTGTGTGACAGGGAGGAGGCCCTACAGGCTCTCCCTGCTCTGGTGCCATCAGCTCTTCTTGCCCAACGAGGTCAGTGCCTAACGGAGCAGTTCCCAGTGGCAGAGGACTGGGAAACAAAAGGAGAGGTCCTCAGTGGTCCCTGTGCTTGAAAGTTCTTTCAATAGCAGGGAAACTCTGGACTCGTATCAGGCGGAGATGGTCACACCCTGCTGGGGCTTAAAGGGCAGAGGGACAGGAGGCCAAGGAAGGTGCCAGGATTAAAGTACTGTCATGATAAGGAGATGGAGAGTCCGGGGTACTGGGGAAGGCCGTCCCAACAATGTGGAGGCTTCCCTAGGGGCTGAGAGACTCAGAGCCTAGAGACAGCTTGCCTTCCTCTTTCCCTGCCCCTGACCTCAGTTCCCAAACAGCCAGCTGCTCTAGTTAGCTCCAAAAGGAGCTCTCATTCTGCTAGAGGTCTTTGAGCACAATACTCCCTTGGCCTGGAACATTCTTAACTCTTCACACACCCATACCTCTGTTTGTTAAGAACCACTGATTTCAGGCAATGGACAGTGTTGACTGGCTTGGAAAGGTAATTCTGACCAGGGAGGAAGCCCTTTACCTGTTTGCATTTTGGCCCTCCTTGCTTCTAAAGGTGGCATCCCCAAACCAGCTTCCCTGTTCCCTGGATGCCTGTTGAAAACAAGAGTAGACAAAAGTCCCTCACGTCCTCAGAACATGTGTTTGTGCCTTGGAGAGGCTTTTCTTGGTCAGGATTGGGCTGAGGGGAATAGGGAGATAGAGCAGAGCCTCAGACTGTGGCACTTTACAAGATAACCATGAAATACTGCCACAGGTCTGAGAGAAATGTGCAGTCAGCTTAGGTTGTGGCTAGCATTATGGAGAAGGGACGATGGGAAGCAATGGCTGCTGGAGCATAAGGACCCTCTTGGACTGATGGGAATGTTTTGGGATTTGATAAAGATGGTGGTGGTAGAAAATCAGGAATATTAACAAATCTTGGAAACTTTTATACTCTTACATGGCTTGATTTTATTAGACTTCATCCAAAATAGTAAAAGAGTTTAGGTGAGTCAAGACTCTCAAGGAGCAGATAACAGTTAGAGGGAGCAATGATGTTAAGGGGTTTTCTTAGGGAGAGGGTGGCTGTTGTGCCTAGTGTCAGTGGGTGCTGCCACTTTGACCCCAGATTCACATGTTAGGCAAAGGAGTCAGAGAGGTGAAGACAGACTAGTGTGGCACTAGGATTTGAACCCTGGTCTGTTTGATTCCAAAATCCGTACTTCCACCCATAGGAAGCCCTAGCTTTACAGCCAATCTGGTTGTGGGGAACCCAAAGAATACACATTTACACCCTACCTGTGGGACAAAACATTGCAACTCCAAATAGGAATTCTGGGAAAGGCCATTGCAAGGGAATAAGGGATTTTGAACATGGAACTTAGTAGTTTCACTCTAAATTTGTCTCTGGGTTGGATCCTCAGTACCATAAAAAGAAAATAAATAAAATAAAGGTATGTATCCATCCATAACTAAGAATATTTAAAAAAATGAACCCCGCTATTATGTCTAACTATAATCCACTAAAACAGTTTTAAAAAAAAGATTCTGAGGAAGTGAGTGTATCTAGATAACTCCCAGGGCTGGGTTGTTCCCTTGCCCTCTTCCCTTATATAGGCTTTATTGACAGCCACTCACTGCCACAAGCAAGATCTTGATCATAACAGTTTGCATCTAGGCCACACACATGTCCCTTATTGATTCATGCTGACATGACCTGCAGCAAATGCCCACTTGGGAATGCCCACACTGCTAATAGCTGCCCCGCCTTCACCCCAAAACTGCGCCTGTCTTCATCCCCCTGTCTCCATCAACTAGCTGAGAAAGGAATGTCTCCACATGGCACCAGGGAAGCAAGGTCAGCCAAGGTCTGAGCAGACATGCTGTTTGTGCCACTTTGGGGACCTTGGGAATCTCCCAATCCTATAATTTGGTGGCGGGGGTTCCCTTGGATTTTGGCTGTAATCCAGAGCACTGAGGCTCAGGGTTGGACTGCAAGGAGGAAAGAAGGACACACTGCAATCTGTTCTCATTGTACAGAATGTGAATGTGCTTAATGTCTCTGAACTGGGAAACTAAAAATGCTAACAATGGCAAATTTAATGCTCCCTACATTCTACACTGATCAGAAGAGGAATTGATTTTCACAGCTTAATGACCCCCACATCTCACTGTGGATGCTGTTGTCATAATCTAAGCTGCCAACTCTAAATGACCATGCATATGGGGAGACTGGGAACATGGACAGTCTCTAAACCTCTTGTCTTCCACTTTGACTTAGGTTTCTGACTGGTTGATATTACAGACTCCCACTAGAAGCACTCACTGCACCCTGGAAACTTCTGCTCTGCTCTTCCGAGTCTTAAATTTTGGCTTAGTACTGAAAAGAATGTAACCAGGAGCCATGCACTCACTGTCCCCATGGAAATTGTTCACCTCGAGTTCTGACCACAAGTCAAACATCTGGAAAATCGACAGCTTCCATTGGGGGCCCTTGGTCCCAGCTGACACCCTCAGCATCTACTTTTCCATGTGGATGTGGCAGGCAACACCCACAGGCAACTACTGATCTTTTTTCTATGTCTGCCTACTGCCTAGTGTCCTCTTAGACCCTCTTGCTATAATCCTGGTGGTCATTTATCACCCCTTCCTCCTGCTCATCCCAATTTGAATCATTCCGTGTCCTGCCATTTCTGTGCCTCCCTTCCGCAAATGTACCTCCAAGTGGCCCAGGTCTCACTGTCTTGTTCACATCAATGTGGTCTAAGCCACCACTATGTCTTCTGGGCCTCTGTGGGCCCAGATGGCTCCTTAGATAACACCAACCAAACCTCCCCATTCACGCCACACAGATGGAGGGTAGTGGGCAAAGCAAGGCTTCAAGCAAGTTAGAAACAAGCACCTCTCCTTGGCCAGACTCACTTCTAAATCAGGGCTCTGGACTTGGCAATATTGGCATTTGGATTTAGTTCACACTAGTCAAAATCAAAGGCTATGGGTTTTTGTGAGCAACTTGCATGCCTGTACCTGGGGGCCTGTTTCTATCTCAGAGGCTGCACTTGATTCTTGGGGGGAAGATGCTACTACTTCTACTTCTCTGGATATATTCTCCACATACAACCCAAGAGAAACATACTCCAGCACACACACAAGGCACAAGGGATGGGTCATTTTGCTCCCAAGCTAAGAGCATATATGGCTGGATCCTCCTGAAGTAGAGTTCATGCTGCATCAGCTGTGTGTGGGCCTGCATGCCCAGGTCCCTGTGGCTCTCAGCCATTTTCTCCTGGGCAGGCAGGTCTCCATGTCTCCCTGAGAGCTTTGCCTTTGTTTTGCCTCAGGACCTCACCTCTGTACCCTCAGTTTGAGAACCTCCAGTCTTGGTCTGTGCACCCACTTGCTTTGGGCTATGACCCAAGATTCTTTCTTGAGAACCTGCATTATCCTCTTTCCCACAGACCACCCATATGCCTCCACCTCCCAGTCCTTGTCACAGCTGTGAGGCCACAGCTGTCCCCCAAACCCAGGCTCTTGAGGTATGTCTTCAATATAAGAGCCCACAGTAGCCACATCTCTGCTCATCCTGGGTCCCCTTTGGCCCCTGCCCACAATAAACATGAGTGAAATACCACTAACCACGACTGGCTTCTAATGTCATCCTGCTCAGGAAGCCATGGGAGGAGAATGCCTGGGATGTGAGTGGTCTGCAAGGTTAAGGCGCATGGCACTGTTTGTGCTTAGTTCAGATGTTTCCCTTCCATAGAGGAGAGAAAGTTTCATGGAGAAAGGAGTTTATGCTTTGGATTTGCATTTGCATGTCTTAGGGAGGTACATCCTGAGCTAAAATATGCAGGAAGTCTGCTGACTCCAGCCCTGAGCAAACACCACAGTATGTGCCCATGGCCAGGAGCCTGTCAGCTGAATGTGGTCAGTACTGCTGTCTGCTTTGCAGGGACACCTGTAGAGCAGCAGCTGCAGCAGGAGCTTTGCAGAATGAAGGAAGGAAGAAGAGGAGGGGCCAGGGAGGTGAGTGTGGGAACTGCCAAGGGTGGATTTTACCTGGACGAGGAAAACATGAGCAGGGAGAAGCCCAGCTGTGAAGCACCTTGTTGCTGAGCCAGGGGACGTGCACTGTTGCCTGTCCCGAGTGAGCCCAGGGTGAGAGGCACAGAATCCAGAGTAGGGATCATAGTTGATCTCTGAGAGGGTTAATGTACTGGATGAGAGATGCTGTGGCTTAGCAAATAGACAGTGTGTGGTAAGTGTCCCACAAGGGGTAGCACACTCAGCCATTCCAGATCCTTTTTCCCCAGCTGATCTTTAAATTATGGCTAACAAAAGTGAATGGACTTGGACTACCTTCTCCATCACAACCCAGATCCATCATCTTGGAGTTTATAATTAACCATGTCCAGAATCCAACCAATAGGATGGGTATCTAGGCCTATTTCCAGAAGTAGGGGTGGTGCTAGACATTGTCTCCAGAATGCCAGACACAGTCTGAGGACTGATTCTGCCCTGGACCCTCGTGTCTCTGTGGTAGCAGGTGAGAGAACATGGGTCAAGGTCAGGGCTCTCTGCTGGGCCTTGTCCCAACCCTAGGACAGGATCTAAAGGCCAGGCTCTTTCAGGTGCTCAGTCCTGTTCTTTTTCAGCAGCCCAAACCTTTACAATCAGTCAGGAGGCTTTGCATTGTACATAGAAATACAGGATTCCTTCAATATGGATCCTGGAGAATGTCCAAAGGGCAGGGAGAATGCAGTTTCACTGTCACAGGAAGACATCCTCACGTACCAAGAGTTCAAAAAGCTTATAATGAGGCAATGATGGTGGAGGGGAAGGGACTGGATACATGGCAGCTTTATTTAAGATATTCCACTGAATCTTCAGAATAACCCTAGAAGGCAGTATTGTTTTCCCCATTCTGTTGATGGAGACACACAGGCTCGGAGAGCTTTAGGGACATATATAATGCCCTACAGCTAGAGAGGGAAAACACAAGGTTCCAATCAGGTATCATGAGGCACACCCTTGGCAGGATCTCCATTGCGGGAGGCCATCCTCACACGTAATTTGAGTTACCTCCCTGGCTGGGTGAGAGGTGCTTAAACACAGCTGTGTCAGAGCTATTCCCCACCCTTTTCCAGGCTTTGTGAAGAGGTGTGCCTGGACACTGCCCTGAAGACCCAATCGTTGCCCCTGACCTTGGGATACTGTCCCCCTTAAACTTCATTGGATGGGATTTTCCCTGGAATTTTTTGTTCCCCAATAAAAGCCCACTCCCTGGCATGTTCTCTCTCTCTCTCTCTCTCTCTCTCTCTCTCTCTCTCTCTCTCTCTCTCTCTCGCTAGTCTGTTCTGTAAACCTCGCTACCGCATTAGGTGGCTGGAGGCGGGAGCTAGGAGAAGCCGTCCTGGAGCTGGTAGTAAAGGTAATAAGAGTCTTGATTCTTTAAATTAAAACTCCCTAGCAATTACTCATGAATCGAACCTTCTTTCATGAAGCCAGCTCTGGTCGCCTGGCAGACTCCATGATCCCTGGGAGACCTGGTGCCCTGGGGACACTCACGTGGCTTCCTGTTTCTTTTCCAGGGTTGCCAGGAAGGTGTGCGGGCAGGTCTAGCTGCCTCTCCTGGACCTTGATATTGCAGATACAGAAGTCTCCCCATGGCTCCTTATCAAATCTGCAAATACCAGGAGAGTGACAACAAAAGTGTCCTGCCTTTGTTCTACAATGGGTTGGCTGACCACATCCCTGTCATCTCCCACTACATACTGATGCTGCCCCAAATCCTCCTGCTTTTACTTGGAGTGCCCTTATTCCTGGTCACTGGCTTCTTGTTCCTGACCATCTTGTCTACCTTTATCCTCCTCATGTCCCTGAGGCTCCTTGCTATATACCTCTGGAAGTCTCATGTGGCCCTGTGTTGGTGCACAGACCTGGCTGACATCACCAAATCCTCCATGAGTAAGTGTGGCTCCTGCTAGGTGGCTGAGTCTGAGGGGCAGGTGGTGGACATAGTGGAGGCTCCTTCAGTAGCAGACCCCGACTTAGGTAAGAAGCAATTGTGGATCTTCACCTCTCAGTGGCCGTGGAAACCACAGAAAGGGGATCACAAAAGCCCTTGTTAGGACTTTCCTCCGGTTTGTCTCATTCAGCACTTACAATGAAGTTGTTTTTCAGACTACTGGTACAATATAGTGTAGAGATCCTTTGCCAGAATATGGGCTTCCGGAAGACAGGCCCATCTATTTTTGGGAAGGTTTGGAAGATATCAGGTATTCCTAATTTCATTTAATGTGTGATCTCCCTTCTGCCTGTGGCCTGTTTCCTTCTGTAACAGACAGGATCTGATACATGCTTCAGTAGTAACAATCGACCCCTGACATTTGGCTGACCACATTCCTGCTGACCACATCAGTTCAGTCATCTAAACTCTGACCCCTCAATGCCATTCTAAGTGCTTCTGGCATTGATGGCCACCCCACCTTCAGGTCTGTCTCCTTAGTGCTTCTCTAAAACCTCAACTATCCACACAGTTGTTCCCCTCCTCCAACCTTCCCCTGCTATTCCCATCAGGTGTCTGCTATCCCCTGGTATAAACAATAAAGCTTATTGCTCTTGCACATATGATTCCAATAGGACTGTGCTCAAGATTCCAATAGGACTCTTGCACATATTATTCCAATGATCCCTGCTCTGGATTCTGAGACTCTCACCCTGGGCTCACTCGGGAGAGGCAACAGTGCACGTCCCCTGGCTCAGCAATAATGTACTTCACAGCTGGGCTCCTCCCTGCTCATGTTTTCCTTGTCCAGATAAAATCCATCTTTGGCAGTCCCCACACTCACCTCCCTGGCCCCTCCTCTTCTTCCTTCCTTCATTCAACAAAGCTCCTGCTGCAGCTGCTGCTCTACAGGTGTCCCTGCAAAGCAGACAGCAGTACTGACCACATTCAGCTGACAGGCTCCTGGCCATGAGCACATACTGTGGTGTTTGCTCAGGGCTGGAGTCAGCAGACTTCCTGAATATTTTAGCTGAGGATGTACCTCCCTAAGACATGCAAGTGCAAATCCAAAGCATAAACTCCTTTCTCCATGCAACTATCTCTACTCTTTGGAAGAGAAACACCCGAACTAAGCACAAACGGTGCCATGAGCCTTAACCTTGCAGACCACTCACATCCCAGGCATTCTCCTCCCATGGCTTCCTGAGCAGGATGACATTAGAAGCCAGCCTTGGTTAGTGGTATTTCACGCATGGTTAATGTGGGCTAGGGGCCAAAGGGGACCCAGGATGAGCAGAGATGTGGCTACTGTGGGCTGTTATATTGAAGATGCACCTCAGTGTGTGGGTTCTGGGAGACAGGTGTGGCCTCACAGCTGTGACAAGGACTAGGAGGTGGAGGCAGATGAGTGGTCTGTGGGAGAGAGGATAATACAGCTTCTCAAGGAAGAATCTTGGGTCAATCCTATCAAGTGGGCCTGCACAGACAAGAGTAGAGGTTCTCAAACTGAGGGCACAGAGGTGAGGTCCTGAGGCAAAGCTCTCAGGGAGACATGGAGACCTGCCCACCCAGTAGAGAGTGGCTGAGGGCCACAGTGACCTGGGCATGCAGGCCCACACACAGGTGATGCAGCATGGACTCTACTTCAGGAGGATCCAACCATATGTATGCTCTTCACTTGGGAGTAAAATGATCCATCCACATGTGCCTTGTATGTGTGCTGGAGTATGTTTCTCTTGGGTTGTATGAGGAGAATATATCCAGAGAGGTAGAAATGGTAGCATATTCCCATAAGAATCAAGTGCAGCCTCTGAGATAGAAACAGGCCCCCAGGTACAGGAGTGCAAGTTGCTCACAAAATCCCAAAGCCTTTGATTTTTGAATAGTGTGAACTAAATCCAGCATGCCTATATTGCCAAGTCCAGAGCCCTGATTTAGACCTGAGTTTGGCCAAGGAGAGGTGCTGGTTTCTAACTTGCTTGAAGCCTTGCTTTGCCCGCTACCCTCCATCTGTGTGGCGTGAATGGGGAGGTCTGGTTGGTGTTATCTAAGGAGCCATCTGGGCCCACAGAGGCCCAGAAGACATAGTGGTGGCTTAGACCACATTGATGTGAACAAGACAGTGAGACCTGGGCCACTTGGAAGTACATTTTTTTTGGGGGGGGGGGCACAGAAATGGCAGGACACGGAATGATTCAAATTGGGATGAGCAGGAGGAAGGGGTGATAAATGACCACCAGGATTATAGCAAGAGGGTCTAAGAGGACACTAGGCAGTAGGCAGACATAGAAAAAAGATCAGTAGTTGCCTGTGGGTGTTGCCTGCCACAACCTCATGGAAAAGTAGGTGCTGGGGCTCTCAGCTGGGACCAAGGGCCCCCAGTGGAAGCTATTGATTTTCTAGGTGTTTGACTTGTGATCAGAACTGGAGGTGAACAATTTCCATGGGGACAGTGAGTGTATGGTTCCTGGTTACATTCTTTTCAGTACCTTTTAAACACTTAGACTTTAAGTACTTATATACTAAGCCAAAATTTAAGACTCAGAAGAGCAGAGCAGAAGATTCCAGGGTGCAGTGAGTGCTTCTAGTGAGAGTCTGTGATATCAACCAGTCAGAAACCTAAGTCAAAGTGGAAGACAAGAGGTTTAGGGACTGTCCATGTTCCCAGTCTCCCTATATGCATGGTCATTTACAGTTGGCAGCTTAGATTATGACAACAGCATCCACAGTGAGATGTGGGGGTCATTAAGCTGTGAAAATCAGTTCCTCTTCTGATCAGTGTAAAATGTAGGGAGCATTCAATTTGCCATTGTTAGCATTTTTACTTTCCCAGTTCAGAGACATTAAGCACATTCACATTTTGTGCAAAGAGAACAGATTGCAGTGTTTGTCATTCTTTCCTCCTTTCAGTCCAACCCTTAGCTTCAGTGCTCTGGGTGGGAGGTTACAGCCAAAATCCAAGGGACCCCGCCCCCCCCCCCCCTGCCACCGAATTATAAGATTGGGAGCTTTCCAAGGTCCCCAAAGTTGCACAAACAGCATACCTGCTCAGACCTTGGCTGACCTTGCTCCCCTGGTGCCATGTGTATAAATTCCTTTCTCAGCTAGTTGAAGGAGACAGGGAGATGTAGACAGGCGCAGGTTTGGGGTGAAGGCGGGGCAGCTATTAGCAGTGTGGGCATTCCCATGTGCAGTAGGAGATTGCAAAGGTCCTGCATTTGATTGGAGGGCAGCCTCAAGAACAATACAGGGGCAGATTCTCCTGAGGCTCCAGCTTCATGGTTGATGCTTTAAGGAAGCTGTGGGCCATCTCACTTCAAGGCAGAATTTCTTTTCCTGATGCTAATGCTGGTTTGGCTGAGCCAACTTTGTGGGTTCATTATTGAGGCCACCTCGTCAAATGTGTCTATGAGCCAAGAAGGCCAAACTGTCGAACCTGATAATTTGTGAAATATTTTCCAGTTGAAAGACTTCACAATTGAAGTTCAGAGCCTCCTGGGAAGCTGGCTGGAAGTGGGCATTTGCTGCAGGTCATGTCAGTGTGAATCAATAAGGGGCATGTGTGTGGCCTAGATGCAAACTGTTATAATCAAGATCTTGCTTGTGGCAGTGAGTGGCTTTCAATGAAGCCTATGTAAGGGAACAGGGCAAGGGAACAACCCAGCCCTGGGAGTTATCTAGTATAACATTTACTTCCTCAGAATCTTTTTTTTTAAGTGTTTTTAGTGGATTATAGTTACACATAATAGTGGGGTTCATGTTTTTAAATATTCTTAGTTATGGATGGATACAATACCTTTATTTTATTTATTTTCTTTTTATGTGGTTCTGAGGATCCAACTCAAAGACTCACATGTGCTAGGAAGGTGTCTACCACTGAGCTCCAACCCAAGCCCAGTGGAGTTTGTTTTTGTATAATCATACATGTATGGAATATAATGAGCTCCATTTCAGTCCCCTGTGCTTCCTCTTTGCCTCCCCTCAGGGTCTTTTAGGAAGGAACACACAGAACCATCCTACACAATGCTCAGCAAGTTGATTTTGTTGTTGATGCTGCCATGAGGTGTTAAGAAAGAGTGACATCATCCCTTTGTTGACTTTGGCTGCAAGGCAGATCCAGGAGTCTCAGGCCACTGCCCTCAGAGCCAGGGTAAAAGCCAAGGAAAATGAAAACAAGGATGCTGCAATCTCACTGGATTAAAAAAAAAGGAAAGGAAGCTGGAAGGCAGCTCACTATAGAGCTCCAGTTTAGCAACCACAAGGTGAGGTGTTCAAGCATCAGCACCAAAGAAACACACGCATGTGCCCCAAAACATAAACACACACACACACACACACACACACACACACACACACACACACACACACCCCTCTCCCTCTCTCCCTCGTCATAGAGCATTGTCTTTAAAAAATAGCCTTGTAAAGTTCCCTCTGTCCCTCTGAGACATGTGCAAACCTCAACAGCTAGTCAGCCTTTTGCCAGCTTTACACCCACATCATCCTCTCAGGGATCTGGGCACCTTCTTCAAAGAGGAATCATCAAAGGACACAGGGCCCTGCCTCCCAGTCTCTGGAGGAGGGAGGAGGCTAACTTGGCTCTAAGTGGCAAATCATGAAGATTGAAATCCCTTTCTCTTTGCGTAAACCCACTTGGCAAACAGAGAGGCAGGTGCCCTAGATGAACACAGATGATTGCTGGCGAGTCCTCTACTGGAGTACTCGTTAGTGTTTATGGGCACAGCGTGGAGTGGGGGTATCTGCTGGCTGTGTTACAGGACAACTGCTCATTTTCTCCCTTGATGAGCATCACAGAGGTCTAAGGCTTCTCCATGAGGAAAGAGCTTTCTTTCTGTGCTGCCCCAGCAGAGAGCTCTGTGTGCTGGGAGGAGATTTGATTTGCAATTCTACAGCCAGAGGACTTGCTCTGGGAGTTCCCCAGCAGGGAACAGCATTAGAACACCCAATCCCTTCCTTCTGGCATCTAATTCAGCCATAGCAGAAGCTTTTAGAGCCTTCCTGAGGCTCCACAATATTTGGGAAGAGGAACCTGGAACACTCTCATTTCTTTTTTTCTGTTACTTTTTCTGAGGTGCCTTGTGCATGCCAGGAAAGAGCACTTTCATTCTGGACTCTCCTGGGCAGTACCAGGTACCCTTTGCTCAGGGCCAGCCTGCACCGTTCAGCACCAAAAGTGACCATAGCAGGCCATCACCGGCTACTCAGGGGTGCTTTCCAGAAGGGATTCATGGGTGTTTGGCATCCCAAGAGAGTAGGCTTGGGGACTGCAATTCCAGTGTCTGTGTTCCTTTGCAGAGTTGTGGGACTTTGGGCTTGGGAACTTCCCTTGGTGGGGGTTCAAGTGAATGAGAGGAAAAATATGAAGTCTTGCTTTAGGAACCAGATGGAGATAGGGATGTCATGGATAGGGAAGATCCTAAGAAGCAAGGGCTTCATGGTAGAGGCCACTAAACTGCTCAGACACTTGTGGTTAAAGCTTTGGGGTTATGTTTTTACTTCCCCTCACACACAGGCCTTTCACCCAGCCAAACCCTGCTTAGGAACAAGACAGAATACTGGCCAGGCAGAGGACCAATGGCAGGTTCAAGCCATTGCTGAGTAATGGTTCTCCGATCAGCCCTCACTACTCAGACCAGGTGGCCTATCTGTGCCTGCTTCTGTTTCCCAGATGCATCCTTGCAAACTCCAGCTGGGCAGGCACCCCGAGGACCCACTCAGGCCTCTGAAGAAAGAGGGGCCTGAGTTCTGCCAAAGCTCTGGTGTATGTGACCACCTACAGCTGGAACCATCAATGGGCCCCTACAAAGGAGGTGGGCCTGGCCTGGGTTCTCAGGCTGAGCTGGTCTGCACTTAGGCTCTGGATGCAACCCCTCCCCTGATGTCCGTGCCCTAGGCCCTGCCTGCCCTCAGCTCCTCTGCCCATGTAACCTCAGCATCTCAGCCCCTCTCCACTCAGTATCCATCCAACAGCACTGGGCAGCACCCTGCCTGGGGTCATTGCCCCCCTCAGCCAGCCCTGGGCTGCACAGTTCTTGCTGTGGTTGCACATCAGCGACAAGGCTTCTTGCCACACAGAGGTGTGGTCCTGCTGTGGAGGGAAGACCAGACCTCCCCAGAGGTTGCTCATGCTGAGACTCATCTTTTCCCTGGATATTCTTGCCCAAGACCTTTACAACAATCTACTGAGCCAGTGGTCACCTGCCTGCATGGACTCCCCAGAATCCCCTACAAGTTGACCCTCTAGAGGGGGTACTGGTTATCCCACCACAGCCCTTATGCAAGGCCCCTTCTCAACTTTTCATACTTAAAACACCCTACTAAGAACTGCAATTCACCCCTAGCCACCTGCCCACTCCCATCCTCGCCCCTAATTCCAGGTTTGCTCATTATCATCCAGCACACTCAAAATGCTATGGGTATGTATTTTCTCTTCTATTATTTATTAAGTGCTACCAAGCAGGGAACATTTTATTTTGGGTTTACTGATGTATCTTAAGTTCCCAGAACAAACCTGGCCTCTAGGAGGTGCTCAGTGAATGTGTGCTAAATGATTCAACAACAGGCAGCTTCAGTATTCCAAGTAGCACAGACACTGGGAGGAGACAAATTTAGAGTGAAACTGCTAAGCTTAATCTTCAAAATCCCTTCTTCCCTTGCAAAGGCTTTTCCCAGATTTCCTATTTGGAGTTGCAATGTTTTGTCCCACAGGTAGGCTGTAAATGTGTATTCTTTAGGTTCCCCACAACCAGATTGGCTGTAAAGGCAGGCCTGCCTATAGATGGAATTATGGATTTTGGAGTCAAACAGACAAGGGTTCAAATCCTAATTCCACATCTAGTCTGTCTTCACCTTTCTGACTCCTTTGCCTAACATGTGAATCTGGGGTCAAAGTGGCAGCACCCACTGACACTAGGCACAATAGCCACTCTCTCCCTAAGAAAACCCCTTCCCCTTAACATCATTGCTCCCTCTAACTGTTATCTGCTCCTTGAGAGTCTTGACTCATCCAAACTCTTTTACTATTTTGGATGAAGTCTAATAAAATTAAGTCATGTAAGAGTGTAAAAGTTTCCAAGATTTGTTAATATTCCTGATTTTCTACCACCACCATCTTTATCAAATCCCAAAACATTCCCATCAGTCCAAGAGGGTCCTAATGCTCCAGCAGCCATTGCTTACCATTGTCCCTTCTCCATAATGCTAGCCACACCCTAAGCTGACTGCAAAACCTCTTTTGGATTTGTACATTTCTCTCAGACCTGTGGCAGTATTTCCTGCTTATCCTGTAGAGTGCCCCACTGAGGCTCTGCTCCATCTCCCTATTCCCCTCAGCCCACTTCTGACCAAGAAAAGCCTCTCCAATGCACAATCACAGGTTCTGAGGACGTGAGGGACTTTTGTCTACTCTTGTTTTCAACAGGCATTCAGGGAACAGGGAAGCTGGTTTGGGGATACCACCTTTAGGAGCAAGGAGGGCCAGAATGCAAACAGGTAAAGGGCTTCCTCCCTGGTCAGAATTACCTTTCCAAGACAATCAACCCTGTCCATTGCCTGAAAGCAGCAGTACTGAGCAAACAGAGGTATGGGTGTGTGAAGAGTTAAGAATGTTCCAGGCCAGGGAACAATGCTCAAAGACCTCTAGCAGAATGAGAGCTTCCTTTTGGAGCTAACCAGAGCAGTTGGCTGTTTGGGAACTGAGGTCAGGGACAGGGAAAGAGGAAGGCAAGCTGACTCTAGGCTCTGAATCTCTCAGCCCCTAGGGAAGCCTCCACATTGTTGGGACGGCCTTCCCCAGTACCCTGGACTCTCCATCACCTTATCATCACAGTACTTTAATCCTGGCACTTTCCTTGGCCTCCTGTCCCTCTGGCCTTTAAGCCCCAGCAGGGTGTGACCATCTCTGCCTGGGATGAGTACAGGGTTTCCCTGCTATTGAAAGAAATTTCAAAGCACAGGGACCACTGAGGACCTCTTCTTTTGTTTCCCAGTCCTCTGCCACTGGGAACTGCTCTTTAAGGCATTGAACCTCGTTGGGCAAGAAGAGCTGATGGCACCAGAGCAGGGAGAGCCTGCAGGGCCTCCTCCCTGTCACACAGGGCCTGCCTTGTGGGACCACTTTAAGTGAGAAGTTGAGAACACAGCTCAGGAGACAAGAGATACCTGATGTGAATGGCAGGTTGACAAAAGTGGGGAGGGTCAGAAGAACAGGTGTATACATTGTTGATTTCATCAAGGCCCAAATGAGGCAGCCTGAAGGAACAGGATGGGCCGGTCAAGGCTACTAGGTTTGGTTATCAAGGCCAAGGGCAGGAGAAAATCGTGACAGGAGGTTGAGGCCTTTGGTCCTAGACAACTTTTCTCTCAAGTTTGGACAAATCCCATGAGCGTGGTTAAGGGTTTCCATGTAGGTGAAATGGGCGAAGGCCAAGGCTGAATCCCAAAACTGCACAAGCTGTGGCCCAGGTGTCCCCACAATGCTGAGAAGTAGAAACTAAGGTAAGAAAGACCCCCTAACACTGCCTAAGGGGTGAAATTTATGGATCAGTATCACGTGGACTCTCTGGTCAGGAGCTCTGCCTCTTGGTGAGGGAGACCAAGTATGTGGCTCCAGAACCCCAGGAACATGCCAGAGTCACAGCTCAAGCAGCTGGGAAAAGGTGACAGTCCTGTGAACATCAATACTGACTCATGTCCCAACTCTCCCATCTACAGCAGGGAATCTTTCCTGAGGCTCAAATCTGGAGTTTGTGAACACCTGGGGACAGAGTCTGGGACCAGGCTGAGTGCTAATCCAGGATAATTTTGGGACACCCACCTGTCCACGTCCTCCTCCAGGACCCACAAGAGGGCTCCACCCACAACCTCCCCTCAGTGAGCCTAGCCCATGGGATTGGGCCCTGGAAGCACCAGGAGGACTGCACCATACCCAGGTCTCCCCATGGAAACATCCCCCTCCATCCACAGCCACCTTCCCACCCCTCTTCAGGGACAGGGCACTACAGTGAGTACATTGCTGCCCAATTCTTCCCATAGAGCCACTTCGTGCCCCTCTGCTCTGGACTCTGAATCTCCTCCATTTCTGAGCCAGCTCCATTTCTCCCCGGTCTAGATGTTTCCACAACCAATACCTGTGTGGCAATGGAGAAGTCTTTGTTCCTTTCCCATTTTTCATTTGCTGCTCTTCAGTGACTTTGAACCCTGCCTGAACTGGCCTGCTGGGACAAGATGACATACATGTCATGGGCACTGCAGTCAATTCAGGATATCTCCACAGGTATCCTGAGACCCAGAGAGCTGCTCAGCACAGACCAGGAACAACGACTGGCCAACAGACTTATAAGCAATGTGTGTGCGCAGTATTGTTTGGCTTTTTATTAATACAGCATTACTATGGTACTAGACACCTGAATCATGGTCACCTAGAAGCACTGAATGGAATAGAAGCTACAGAATTGTCAATCAGATCCTGACTGATACACAAGACAATAGCTCACAGGCTTCCCTCCTGCGCAGATGGGAAGAAGTAAGTTAAATGAATTGTATAAATGCCCAGTAGTCTAAAGACCTTGTCAAAGAAGTACTCTCCTGTCTTCTGGAAGCCCATGCGCAGGTAGAGGGTCAGAGCAGCCTCCTGTACAATGGTAGTATCAAGGACAACCTCACTGTAGCCCTGAGTCCTCGCAAACTGGAGGACAGTCATGACCAGGGCTTTCCCTAGTCCTTCACCTCGGTGCTCCAAGGCCACAGAGAGGTGAAACAGCTGCAGTTGCTTCCTCCCTGGGTGGGCATCCTTCACTGGCAGAGCACCCACTATGCCTGCCACCTGGCCCCCAGACTCAGCCACCCAGAAGCAGGAATCACGGGCCCTCAGGTAGGATTTGGTGACGTCAGCAAGGTCTGTCTGCAAACACTCGACTACGTACTGCCTCCAAGGGTGTCTGGCCAGCATCCATAGGAAAACAAGGAGTGTGACATCGGATACAAGAGCCAGGAGCCAAGAGCCAGAGGCCAGGAGTAGGGTGACAGGCACCCCAAGTAAGAGCAGGAATGTTTGTGGCAACTTCAGCATGTGGCGAAAGGTGGCAGGGACATGTTCGATCATCCCTTTGGAAAACAAGTCCAGGACCCTTTTGTGGTCAGTCTCCTGGTATTTGCGGATGTGATGAATTGCCATGGGGAGACTTCTTGTGTCTGCAGTTTCCACAAGTAACAGATAAACCTTCACGCACGCCTTCCCTTCAGCCCTGGAAGAGAGAGCAGAATCCATGTGGGTATCTTTGGCCTCCATAGATCTTAGGAGACAGCTCAAGTGTGTGTCTTTACCTTGGCCCAAAAAGAAGCAGGCCACCACCACTGGGAGGAGTTGTAGGATCAGAAACACCTGCTTGGAACCCAGCCTTCTATGGTTGTTTTGAAATTTAATAGAATGACTTATATAAAGTACTGATAGAGAGCTGGGGTTGTGGCTCAGCGATACAGAACTGGTCTAGCACATGTAAGATCCTGGGTTCAATCCTCAGCATCACAAAAATAAATGAATACCATAAAATTGGGTCCAGCTATAACTAAAAAATATTTTTTTAAAAAAGCCCTGATATATACAGTCCTCACCACCCCTCTGTGTGAGTCAGTTTTTCATTTTGTAACCAAAATACCTGACAACAACTAGATAAGGAAAGATTTATTTTGGCTTACAGTTTTAAGGTTCAGTCCTTTGTCAGCTGGCTCCAGGGAGAAACATCAAGGTAGAAGTTCGTGGCAGAGGAATGCTGATGAATTCAAAGCAGTCAGGAAACTGATAGAGGGTCAGGAAGAGAGACAGGGACAGAAGATTGGCCTGGGCAAATAAAACCCCTTCCCACCACGCCCCTAGTGACCGACTTCCTCCATCTAGGATCCACCTCCCAGTAGTCCATTCATCTATCAATGGATTAGTCCATTAAATGGAGCCTTTGGGGGTGGGGGTGGCAGATAGTGAAGTTTAAATCTGGAATGTTCCCCAAAAGCTCATGTGTGGAAAACATAGTCCCCATTACAGCAAGGTTTGAAGTAGGACTTTAGGTTCATGAGGTCTCTGGAATTATCAGTGGACTAAACCATTAATAGCTGATTGAACTTCTGGGAGGTGGGACCTAGTAATAGGAAGTAGGTCACTGAAGGCATGCCCTAGAGGGGTTTGTCTTTATTCCACCCCTTGGAGTTTAGCATCCAGCTGCCTGGAGCTTAGCACCTTACTTCTGTCATGACCCTTCACCATCTTATTGATAACTTAGAACCAGATGACCACTCTCTGGACCATCTGAAAACATGAGCCAAAATAACTCTTATCTACTCTAAATTGTTCTTGTCAGATATTTTAGTCATAGCAAAAAATTCTGACTTCACAGCCTCCAACCTCCTTACAATATTATGGGCTCTCTGAATTTATGGGTACTCGTACATGACACCTCATGAAATCAGAACTCTTCTCCCCAGCACTTTGAGCCCCCATCAAGGTCCAGCTTCAGTGAAGGCTACTTTCTCTAGTGCTAAGTATTAGTCAGCAGGAAGGCAAAAGGCCAAGCACACAGGACAGTGTGCTTTCAGGTCCCTAAAATATTGTGGGACTCCATTCAACACTGAGTCCTTCAATCATGCACCCGTCTACTCCCTGGTTTTCCCAATGCTGAGAGTGTCCAGAGAAGTGTCAGCCCTCAGCCTCCAGCTGGCATTCAGGAGAGACTGGGTCTGCCCACCTGTGGGCAGCCAATATGGGTGGCCACCTCATTGGCAGATTCATGAATGTTTCATAATCAGAAATCCCAAGGGCAAGGTGCTGGGCTATGACCAAGCAGGGAGCCCAAGTCCATGCACCTTCATGAAGACTGGGAAACGAACTTGTGGGGTGAGTGTCATCAGGATCTGGACCAGCGCCTGGCTCCTACCCTAGGACGCTTGGCACCTCAGGTCACAGCATCTCTCACAAAGCCCACCCAGGTCTCTCTGGGGTCCACCCCAGTGCTCTCCCACACCCAGGAGTCTGAGCACTGTGCCGCTAACCTCGGGCTCTCATCACAGGTAACAGATGAGGTTCCCTGGCTCAGCAACAAGGTGCTTCCCAGCTGGGCTTCTCTCTGCCCAGCTTTACCGGTCTGGGTAAGATTCATTCTCGGCAGTCCCCACACTCACCTCCTCTGCAGCCTCTCCTCTCCTTCATTCACTCACTGAGCAATGCTCTTGACACTGATGTGGGGCTGCAGGGGTCCTTTTCAGCCCCCAGCAATGCTGACATCACCTGACAGGCACCCAACAGTAGACAGCTGCCGTGTGCAAAAGAGGAGGCCTGGGGACTGCAACACCACAGGGCACAATTTCTGTGTTGGAAAGTGTGGGACTGACTGAGGCCTGGAGTTCTCTGAGGAGGCCTGGTGTAGGTATAGTGAATGTGAAGCTGCAGGCAGGACATGGATGCCTCATGGTACCATATGGGGATGGGATGGAGTAGGATGTAGGGATCCAGGAAGCCATGGCCTCAGGGAGGAGGCCACCAAACTGCCTCAAAGCCTTGGGGCAGCTTATGAAATCTAAGTTGTAGTGAAAGAAATTCATTTGCTGGGAAACTACAAAACCTAAGCTTTCATGTCCCTCCCTCCCTTACAGGGCCCCTTCCAAGAATTCATATTTGGATTTGCAACATTGTATTCTGCAGGTAGTCCCCAAATTGGTTATGCTCAGGCTCCCCACTACCAGGTTTACCCTGAGGGCAGGCCTACCTTTTGGAGGAAATATGAATTTAGGAGTCAAACAGACTTGGGTTCAAATCCTAGTTCTACCTCCAATATATGTCTTCTCCTCTCTGACCCCTGCATGACCTGGGATGCTGGGGTCAAAGTGGCAGTGCCCACTGGATCTATGCATAACAGTTATCTCTTAGAAAACTTCAACATCATTGCTCTCTCTCCAATCCTTAGGTCCTCCTTATGGATTTAGGGACATTTAAACACTTCTCTTTGCTTCAAATTTTTTAGATGATAACAATATAACATGAAATTAGCTGACTTAGAGTGTACAACCTGTGGCAATGGTATATTCATCATGTTGTGCCACCACCACCCACATCAAATCCCAAAACATCCTCTTCAGCTGAATAGAGGCCTTGGAATACAGTGGCCAGCGTCCCCATTAATCCTTTTCCAAGATTCTAGCAATACCCCATGTTTTCTGCCTAAGCATCTTTGGATTTGCAGAGTTTCTACCAGAACTCATGGCAAAATTCCTTGTTGATCTTGTAGAGTTCTGTAGTATGAGGGTCTACTTCATCTCCCTTCTTCTCTTAGATCACCCCTCGACTCAGCAATGCCATCCCCACTGGACAAACACAGGTGTTGGGTACATAATAGTGTGTGTCCACCCTTGTTTTCAACAGGCATTCAGGGAATGCAGCATCAGTTTTGGGAACCCCACTGTGAGGAGCAACAGACTAAATACCAGGGAGAACACAATGCAAGCAAGTTGAGGGCTTCCTCCCTGGTCAGAAGTGAACTTTAAAACAGAGTCATTGCTCACCTGAAAGCAGTGGCGCCCAGTGAACCAAGGTATGGATGGTGAGAAAGACAGTGAATGTTCCAGGCCAAGGGAATATGGTACCCAAAGGCCTCCAGCAGAATGGGAGCTTCCTTACTGAGTGATCTAGAGCAGTTGACTAGGTTTGGGGTGTGAGGATAGAAGTTAGAGCTCATGGCCAAGCTGAAGTCCTTTCTCTGTGTTTCCAGAGGCAGAGGATCTGGTTCCTGCAGGAAGCCCTCAACCATTGTTGGAGTTGGCATCTTTGGATGGCCTTCCTCAGAGCCCAGGACTCCCTCGTCACTTTACCATGACAACATTTCCATCCTGGGCCTTCCTTGGCCTCCTTGTAGCTCTGGCCTTTGACTATGTCCATCTGGCAGCAGTAAAACTCATTCCCTCAGTCACTGTGGACTTTCTTCATGTGTGTGCCAGCTCTGTGCCCACTGGGAGTTGTCCAAGAGGCACTGGTCTTACTGGGCCAGGAGAGTTGCTGTCAGCAGAGAAGGGGAGAACCTACATGGCAGCCTCCCCTCCAATTCAAAGGGAAAGTCCTGATGGACCCAACATTAAGTAAAAAACTAAATCACAACTCAGACACATGATGTGAATACCAGGGGAAGGCTGGAGGAAGGGAACAACCATGTGGATTGTTGAGGTTTTAAAGAAGCACAAAGGAGACAGACCTGAAGGTGTGGTTAGGCTGTCACAGAGTGTTTCAGCTGGCCATCAATGCCAGCAGCATTTTGAATGGCATTGAGGGGTCAGAGTTCAGCTTCAGGGGTTTGTATAACAAGTTACTTATATTTGGCATGATCCCATGACTTGGTGAAGAGTCTCCACTTAAGTGAAATAAGTCTGTGGCACAGGTCTCTTGGCAGGATGGGGCAGGATAAATCTTGCCTGATGTCTCAGTGGAGGTGAGCTATGAATAGGAGACACTGCCAAGGGGGGAAATGACCTCCAAACTTCTCTTGAGTCACCAGAACCAGACTAAGGGATACCTGAACTCCCTGGAACAGCAGAAGCTCTACCTCTAGGTTCAGAGAAACCAGTGAGAGTTTCAGAGGGACAGCCTTGCTTACCTAATGAGCACTGATCCACCACCCAACTCACCCTTGTGTCAGAAGCTTCTAGGATGACATGATCACTCCTGAGGCATCTATGGAATTCTAAACTCCCTGAGCATTTGAGAGAGAGGCTGGTCCTGACTGATTCCCAAGGATAGCAGATCTGGTGTACTTGCCAGTCCCATGGCATCTTCTGGACAAACAGGAAGAGTCATGCCTGACCTACTTCCCCTCAGTTACGTGGGTCCCCATGACTGGGTTCAGCCAGAGCCTCAATCGAGGTTTCCACCACATCCATATCTTCCCATGAAAACATGCCTCCCTCCATCCTCACCCAACTTATTCCCATGAGCCAGAGAACAAAAAGGAGAGAAGGTAGAGCAAGTCACTGTCCCAATTTTTCCCACAAAGCTTCATCCTTCCCCTATGCTCTGTGGCTGTGCAGTCGTCTACTACAGAGCCAAGTCCATTTCTCCCTCTCAGCCTTGATGTTTCCACAGGCACTCGGAAAAGCTATTGTTCCTTTCTGCTATTGTCTTTGCTGTTCTCCAGTGACCTTGAGCCCTGTTTAAAGTCAAAATAGATGAAGCCCAGTGTCCCTGGTACTTCATTCAAACTAGGACATTAGAAAAAGCAACATGGTACCCTATGTACTGCCCAGCCAAGCCCAGCAGAAACTGCTGGTTCATAGGCTCTAAAGTGAAAATTATATACATAAATCATATATATATATATATATATATATATATATATATATATATATATATATATATATAATTTTTTTCTGTTGGTTTTATGCAACATTATTGTGTGACTAGATAAGCAAAAATGGGACAATCCAAAATGACTGGAGCAGAGACTCTGGTGCCCATGCCCACCATCCAACCTATTGGAATCATCTGTGCAAGAGCAATGTGCTTTTATTTTTTATACCACTGAAATGTTGGGGGTTTCTTGTTAATAGTGAAGAGTGGATCAAATCCTGATTTATAGACAAGGACATAGATCACAGTCCCTTTTCCTAAGCAGAAGGGAGATGATATGTTATGAAAGCAAATGAAAGAGAGTATAGAAAGGAAAAGAAATGGAGGCAGACCTCCGCAAATCAGTGGTACTTTATTAAGCAGCAGAGGGGCACATTTTCAAGAGGGAAAATGGCAACTTGCTAGTAAATGGGTCTGAATTTTATAGGGTGTATACAGGCTGAGTCTAAACAGGAAATGTGTTAATTACAGCTGGAGGAAGTCCTTGGGCATTCAGGGGAACAGTTGAAGATAAGGAAAATGGCAACAAGTTCTGAACCAATTATACTCCTTTTCTCATTGAGAGTTATTTTCCATATCCTTCATTATAGACTTTGAAAGGGGACTATAAATAGGGGAATCAATATCACACATGGCTGCTTCCTGCTGAAAAGAGGTGAAATAAGGGAACCTATCCGTCTTCAGAAATCCAGGATAGGATATGGTGCAGTGGAGTGTCCTGAACACTTGTAGGAACCTGGTGGTTGAGGCTGAAGATGAGTATGTGTGGAAGAAGACTTGAGGTCATCATGGGTTCCTTTTCCTTTTTTTGTGGTTTTAGGAACTCATACTGTGAATGCAGGAGGAGAATGGCTTTGATATGTTCCTGCAATGAAGTATGAGCTAAATGGGTCACCTTACTAAGATGCTATCTCTGTACAAAATTAAGAATATAGGGAAGAAATTTATTATGTAAAAGATGAATATTAAGAGGGATGTGAGGGAGAGTACACAGGAAGTCCATCATTTTAGATCCTCCAATGAGGACAACCAGGAATCATATTGTTCTCATCTTCACTGTTCCAGGAAGTCCTGGAGCTGTTTAAACTTGTCTCTTACCAATCCTGATTGGTTTACATAGAAACCAATGTAATGAGGTAGGGGCAGAGGCTACCTCATTTTATAGTAAGGAGATCAGAAGCCAGGAAATCAATTGATTTTGTAACATCAGTACTGCATTGGCAAAATGTTGGATGTCTTCAATAACTTGTTCTGATAATTTTTTATAATAGTGAATAGAGATTCCTAATCCTATTGCTCCTGTGTCAATCTTGGCAGATTTCTCTATCCCTAAGAGTAACGGAATACACTGAAGGGCTCTCTTGTGTCTGGTGTGTGCCATTATCATAAAATTGAATAGGCAAATTTTAGTTGTTAAGTAAATCATCAATTTGAGGAATAAGTAAGACCAAGGTACAGAGGTCAGTCCAATTTTTGGTAGGCAGGGGTAAATATGAGCCTCACAAAGGAAACATGCCTCAGAATTTAGGGGATATCAGGGCTGTGGGGCTAACACAAGTGTACATCTTAAGTTCCATAAAAAGAATGATAGTCTTTTAAATGCCCAGGTATGACTGTACTTTGGTACAGTAACTGTTTTGCTAGGTGTTTAAGACCAAGCTGGTCAAATTGACCATGTCCTATGTATTGCTAAAAGTCAGCTGAGTTCCCTCAGGGGTCACTCTTGGGCACTTGTGAGCAGCTTCTTAGCTTCTTTAGTGCCATCATCCAAGATGGATCAGCAGCTCCTTCACCATGTGTTTCCCTTGGAATCATCAGGGATGTCTCCTTCTCCAATGACCTTCCTCTTTGCAGCATGTGCACTGTTAGCTTTCTGTTCTCCAGGGTCTCATTGAGCCCCCTGACTGGGAGATCATGTAGCCCAGAGTCATAAAGCCCTTCGAGAAGTCCCCTTGTTCCTTAGGTTCAAGCTGACTCAAAGGGAAAGAGCCAATTATTGGCTATTGGCGTTCTCTCTCTCTCTCTCTCTCTCTCTCTCTCTCTCTCTCTCCCCCCCCCCTTTTATTTCCTTAACGTTAGTCTCTAATCTTTGGTCTCAAACATACAGCAAGGCAGTTTCACCAGTCTTAAAGTAAGAGGACTGGGTTTTAACTTTAATGCCTATAACTTTATAATTATTTACTCCTTCTATTTGATTGGGGTCAACATTAGTGCAGGAAGTTAGTCTTAGATCACTCCATCTGTCCTATTATCTCAAATTAACTTAGATTGTTATATTAGAATTATACTTCTGTAAGACACTAACAAATAACAGTTACGGTTTACAAGGAAAATAAAAAATGAAATGAACAAGAGTAAAAATATATTCAGTTTGTATAATAGCTATAAATTAAGAAACAAATTTTTGTGATCCCAACCCTTTAAATTTTAGTTTGAAGAACACCAGCTTGGTAAAATGTTCTTTTAGATTTTATATTTTAAAGACTTGTATACTTAGAAGACATAAATACATTTAGAATACAAACAAGCCAGTAACAGTAGCACAATGACACTGATATTTTATGTTAACTAAGTTTAGCTTTAAAAGAAAAATTTAAATCCTGTAATGCAGTGTGATACTCTAAAATAATAGTTGTTTAACCAAAATTGTTCAAATTCTAATTTCTTCAAGACTAGTTTCTCTAAATAAGAAAATTTAACAGACATAAGAAATTATCTTGATAGATAAGAGCAGACTAATGTTTTAAGACATCTTTGTTACTTCAACCCATAGAGTATTAAACTTTTGTTTATATCAGTACATTAAATAACTTCATTGGGCTGGGGATGTGGCTCAAGCGGTATTGCACTCACCTGGAATGCACGGAGTGCTGGACTCGATCCTCTGCACCACATAAAAATAAAAATAAAGATGTTGTGTCCACCGAAGACTAAAAAATAAATACTAAATCTCTCTCTCTCTCTCTCTCTCTCTCTCTCTCTCTCTCTTTCTCTCTCTCTCTTTAAAAAAATAACTTCAACTGATTGTGCTAATTATAGCCAATTTAATCATACACAAACTTTTTGAGATTCACCCTCCACAAATCTTGTGTAACTTAAATGTTCTACAACTTGTTTACATCCTTAGTTTTCTCCTCTTTTTCATCTTGAGTTTTAGCACAAGAATATTATTTTATCAGACAAAACAAAATGTTCTCTCATCAAGAACACTTCCTTTACCTTTTAAATTTCTGTATCAAAAATTTTTTCTATACCTATAACTTTCCTTTATCTCTGTTATTTTAAGATCCTTTCTTAAATTTATATTCTGAAACAATCCTTATGAATGTTATCTATGTATTTAATTTATAGAGCAAATTTCATCCCAGGAGAGGGATCAGACAATGTAGTATATACAAAAACTGTTCTGTAATCCTTTTCTCCCAGATTGCAATCAAGGGGTTAGGGCACAAGATAATTTTTAGCCTGTCTTGTCCCCCTTATCTTTATGATAATGTCATCAACTCTAAGTTGAGTTCACCAACATTAATTGTGCCTAAATTCTCCTTTTGGGCCTTTTCCTTATACTAGGCATATTAATATTTAATGAAGGAGGCCCCAGTGAGGTGGTCTTCAGTTGGGTGGAGCCAGGCTAAGACACAGTGCTAATAGGGCCACCTCTGTGTTGAAATGACTTAACTCTTTTGTAACACTTTCTTTTGGTGAGCAGCTTCTTAGCTTCTATCCTGGTATAACAGAGGCAGTGCCTTTGGTTCTTTCAACTTAGTTCTTGACTTTTCAGACTCCTTATCATATAACTGCATAAATATCTTCACATACAGAATCTTCTATATCCTTTACCCTTGACAGACAAATTCTAACTGTAAGATTGTATAATTATCCAGAAAACCATTTAAAGTCCAGAGAATGTTAGAGTGAAACATCATTCTCTTGGGTACTTGTGAGCAGCTTCTTAACTTCTTTAGTGCCATCATCCAAGATGGATCAGCATCTCCTTCACCATGTCTATAGGTGGCCCATTCAGCCAAGATTCTTTTAAGATCAATGTAACATGGCCCATGTCTTAAATGGCCAGTAACAGGTACAGAAAACAGACAAGAGAATCACCAAAACCAGGGCTGATAGGCAGGAACCTTTAAAATAGATAAACTTGCACATACAAATTTTCCTCATCTTGGATAGTGAAGAATATGGGCAGATGGTAGAGTGGGAACCACTACAGCTGGTTCAGAGTCTCCTTCCCCTGCCCCCGCCCCTTGTTGGCATTATTCCTAGAGTCAGAATTGTGGGAGTGTTATCCTTGAGGAGGCTTAAAATTTGAGTCAGAATACTGAAGGCTTCTTGGGTCCAAATAAAACAACACTGTTTTATCATTATTGAGGGTTTCTTTTTTCTTTTTTAATCCTTGTAGTCCATGAAAGTAGAATTTTAACCCTCAATTGTCTTGCTTTTAGTGAAGACCCAGAAAGAAAGCAATCTTAAACTCTTTTTCATAAAAGTTGATATTTTAGCACTTTTAACTTTGTAAATTAATCAGATGTATCCTCTAACAAACACATTTATAATGAATCCCGTTGATGTTGATGTTAAATCTAATTTATTCATTTTAACGGTAAAAATCAAGATATCAGCCAAGTACAGTTAACAGTAGTAGCTATCTCTTCCTTGTTGAAGAGAAATCCTAGAAACAATCCATATTACATTTTAGATATTTTAAGGAAACTAATACTCTGTTAATTGTCTGACCACCTAGAAAAACATGTGCATTAGTAATTTTAAAGACATCTTTACTTTCATCTGTTTGCCTAATTTAAATTGAACTTCCTTTTTAAATCACATACACTAAAAGATATTTGGATCCATTTTTTATTTAAATTTAAATTTTTGATTGCTCATTTATCTATATGCCAATGTTGATACCATGTACATGATAGAGGAACACAAACACATATGTAGACACAACAATATTGTATACATACATAGACAGATACACAAAATGAACAAGAAACAAAGATTTTCTATCTTTTTTGTAAGGGGAGCTCCACAGGTAGGAGTCAATGTTACAGGTGTTTATTAAAACCTCTATTAGATTTGATCTGTTAGAAATAAAAATCAAGGCTATCAGACTTTTACATTATGATTTAAATATGTAGCAGGCCTATACAGTTGGAAATTCCAGGTATAAAATCTAATAGCCATGTGGGACATTGAAATCAAAGATTCAGATATCTGGCTATTTGTCTTCAAAATAAGCCTTAGGCCCAACATCAATATATTTATGTCCCTTTTAGGATTTAGTAAAAGGAGATTTTTCAATGTCATTGAGAGTCAACCCTTGAAAAATTGGCCTCTGAACAAAAACAAAGTATAAAACTTCTATAGTTAGATAAAATAAAACGGATGAGAAAAATACCTTAATTTAGGTGCACAAGATCAAATATGAATTTACCATAAAATTATGAGCTCAAAAATATAGGATTTTTACAAAACATGATTTCTAAATACACAGCTATAGTACAGGAGTAAAAGAGCATGTAGAACATCTTTATCAGAGTTTACTTCTAGCTTAGATTAGAGTCAGTTCAGATACTGAAAGAATGAGAGAGCACTGAAATCTTTATACTAAAGATTCTCAAGGAAAAGAAAATTTGTATATATGAAATCATTCCATTTTTCTTCTTGTTCTGTACCATTAGGAAAGAACTTGTTAAGAAAGCAAGCTGGTAGAATGAAAGCAGATAAAATAGCCAGCCAAGCTGTAAGTGGTTTGGATTTTTTTCCCCTTTTTTCTTACTTTTGGTGGAGGTTCATCTGCTATTTGGGGGGCAGTAAATGAAGAGGGCTGGGGATCAGGACCTGAGTTAGGAGTTGATGAAGTGAGGAGATATGGAGAATTACTAGTAGAGCAGAGCAAGGTGGGCATAATTGCCGCAGTCTGGCTGGGCACAAATGCCGCAGTCTGGCTGGGCACACAATCACGAGCCACCACACAGCTTGTAGATTCAAACAGCAACTCTTTATTCCCGAACTCACACCAGCCGTCTACAATCACGTTCTGGGGAAATCCACGTTCTCTGCCCAAATCCCTCTCCACTGGGCTTCTATCTCCCAAAAAAATACTGTCTGAATCCCGTGAGAACTCAAGGGGAACTCAGGCAGCAGGATACGCCCTATTCCCAGCAGGAATAATCTTAAACCTGGAACGCCCTAAACCCGATTATCCTAAACCGGGAACACCCTAATCCCGGATCCGCCCTGGTCCTTGAGCAAGGTCACCTAACTGCAATGTCACTGCAAAATGTCCTATTTCCACGAGTCCTTCCACTAAGCAACATGGGGTACGCTGGCAAGGAAATTGTCATACCTACTTGGCAAATGGCTCCCAGCACATAATGAGGTCCTTGAGTGAAGATAAAAGAAAGCTTGGAGGTAAGGAACCTCAGGCCATTTGCCATTTCATTGGAATAAATTGTCTAAGTCTTGGAAGATTTTTTTTTTAATATTTTTTTAAAAGTTGATGGAACTTTATTTTATTTGTTTATATGCAGTGCTGATAATCAAACCCAGGGCCTCACACATGCCAGATAAGTGTTTCTACTACAGAGCCACATACCCATCTCCCTTGGAGGATTTTTGATCCCAAATTCCAAATTCAAGCCATTAACTTAACTTGTCTAATTTAGACTGTAGCCAGATCTGTGTACTAAGCCTAATGAGGTGTTAGTTTGAGGTGAGTTTGGAAGTGGAGGGTCTTAAAATTATTTATAAGACAACCTAAGGGGGAGTCCCCTGGAATAGACTGGGTAGCTCCCCTGTTGTAGAGGATGGACTGGGGTGGCGGGTCAAGATCAAAGTGTCCTTTAATGTCTCCTGTCACTGGAAAGACTTTCACCAGAGAATGAGGAGGCATCCCCTTATACAACCTTAATGGTGGGGGGACCCTGAGGTCCCGATGAGCCAAAAGGTGGAGGGTCTTGGGCAAGGCACCTCTCTGGAGACTGGAAGTGATCTTACCTCTCTAAAGAAGATGGTCACTGTTGTGTGCAGAAGAAAAATGGCAAAAAGATGCCTCTGATCTGGAGGTATTTGAGTAATACATGGAAAGAGAAAGAGAAAGAAATGGGAGGGAAATATGAAAATACAGTAGAGGTTCAGTAGGACAGGGAGGAGTAAGGAGCACCGAAACCCCATCCCGGGTTTTGGCACCAAATGAAAAAGAATATAGAACTAAATATTAGGCAGATCTCAATGAATCAGCAATGCATTATTAAGCAGTAAAGGGGCAAATTTTCATAAGCGAAAACGGCAACTGACTAAAATAATGGTTTGAGTTTTATAGTGTAGAGGGGCTGAGTCCTAGCAGAATAGTGTTGATTATGGTTGGAGAGAGACCTTGGGCAGCCAGGGGGCTGGTTGTAGATAAGGAAAATTGCAACAAATTCAGAGCCAATTATACTCCCGTTCTCCTTGGGAGTTGTTGTTTTTCCATATGCTTCATAGTAAGTGAAATTTAAGTATAGCTCCTGTCTTCCAAACCTTGCCAAAGAAAGACTGGCCTGTTTCTGGAAGTGCATATTCTGGTAGGGGCCCACAGCACTATATTGAACCATGGCAGCCTCAAGATCAACTTCACTGTAGCCCTGAACGAGACGAACTGGAGAATAATCCTGACAAGGGCTTTTGCGATCACCTTACTTCAGTGTTCCATGACCACTGAGGGGCAAAGCAACTGCAATTGCTTCTTCCATAAGGGGTGGGAGCCTGCCACTGGGAGAGCACTCGCTGTGCCCACCACCTACCCCTCAGAGTCAGCCATCCAGTAGCAGGAGCCACACACACTGATTTAGGATTGGGTGATGTCAACCAGGTCTGTGCAAAAACACATGGCCATGGCCAAATGTGACTTGCAGTGATCTATAGCAAGGAGCCACAAGAACATGAGGAGGATGAAAGTAGACAAGATGGTCAAGAAATTCTGTCCACATCCTGCATGAGGAGGGAGTGGGTAACCATCAGAGGTGTAAGCAGGCTGGAAATAAAAGCTATGAATGTAATATTAAGAAATAAAGGCAGGAGCTGGGACTGTAGCCCAGTGGGAGAGTGCTTGCTTAGCATGAGTGAGACACTGGCTTCAATCTTCAGCACCACATAAAAATGGAACAAATTAAATGAAGGCATGCTTTTTTAATTAAAAAATGTTAAAAAGACATAAAGACAGAAAACAAGAATTGTATGTCCAAAAGCAGGGGCATAACGGGTTGGATAGACCTGATGGGTGTAATCCTAAGAAAGCAAAACAGCCAACAAATGCTTTATTTATAATAGAAGACATCAAAGGGTTTCAGTGGGCAGGCTTCTTCAGGAAAACAGGATAAGAGTGGGGAAAATAGTTGTTTGGGCTTGACAGGTTATGCCTATCTCTGGTGGCTGCATTTGAAACTAGGGCTCTGAGTTTTGGCTGTCTGCCAGCATGATCTGGGCTTTCTCAAAAAACCAAGGAATTTCACCTGGGAGTTCCCAGAAAAGCAGCCTCCCTGCCTTATGGTGGCTCAAACAAATCCAGTAGTTCATACGCAGCTTCCAAGAGAAAAAAAAAAAAAGCCAGTGACTAGGATTAGGGTGAAGGGCAACCTGAATAAGAGCAGGAGGATTTGGGGACACACATGTTGTAGCAGAAGGTGGCAGTGAGTGCTCAATCATCCCTCTGGAGAACAGGGTCAGGAAACTTTCATTATCATTCTCCTGGTGTTGTGGATGTGACTAGGAGCCATGGGGAGACTCTGTATCTACAATCTCAAGGTCCAGGAGACACAGCTAGACCTATCTGCAAACCTTCCTGGCAACTCTGGAAACAGACAGGAAGCCACATGAGTGTCCCCCAGGCAACAGGCCTCCCAGGAACCAGGGAGACCCTGCTGAAGTGTGTGCCTTGTGATACCTGATGGAACCCTGGGTTCTCTCTCTCTAGAAGTGAGGCCTTGGGTATGTCCCTAAAGCTCTCTGAGCCTGTGTGTCTTCCTCAGTAAAACATTGCAAAATAATACCTGCCTTCTAGTGTTGTTCTCAGGATTCAGTAGAATAACTTAAATAAAGCCATGATGTATCCAGTCCCTTCCCCGCCACCCTCATTGCCCCATTGTGGGCTCTCTGAGCGCTTGGTACATGAGGATGGCTCCCTGTGGCAGTGAAACTGCATTTTCCCAGTCTTTCGGATGCTCTTCAGCATCCATATTGAAGGAATCCGTGTTCCTAAGCACAAATTTCAGCAAAGCCTCTTGTCTGGTTGTAAAGGTTTAGGCTGCTAAGAAGGCAATGGACTGGCCTTTACATCCTGTCCTAGGGTTGGGACTAGGCGCATGCTGAGAACTCTGATCTTATACCCATGTTCTCAGAACCACAGGGTCCAGGGTGGTCTCGGCCCTCAGACTGTGACTGGCTTCCAGGAGACACTGTTTAGCACCCTTCCTACCTCTGGGGATAGTGCTAGTTACCCACCTCATTGTATGGCTTCTGGACACTTGTTGATCATAAACTCCAGGATGTTGGATCTGGCTTGTGACGGAGAGGGTATTCCAATCTACTCACCTTTGTTAGCTCTGTGTAAGAGATCCACAGGGGAAGAAAGATCTGGAATGGCTGAGTGTTCTGCTTTTATGGGACACCTGCCACCCTCTTCCTATTTGCTTAAAGCCATAGTATCTCTCATCCATCACATTTGATCCCTGCTCACACTTACTAGTAGCCTGGATTCTATGCCTCTCATCCTGAGTTCCCTTGGGATAGGCAACATTGCACAACCCCTGGCTCAGCTACAAGGTGCTTCACAGCTGGGCTTCTCGCTGCCCACCATTTCCTTGTCCAGGTAAAATAGATCCTTGGCAGTCCCCACACTCACCTCCCTGGCCCCTCCTCTTCTTCATTCATTCTGCAAAGCTCCTGCTGCAGCTGCTGCTCTACAGGTGTCCCTGCAAAGCAGACAGCAGTACTGACCACATTCAGCTGACAGGCTCCTGGCCATGGGCACATACTGTGGTGTTTGCTCAGGGCTGGAGTCAGCAGACTTCCTGCATATTTTAGCTCAGGATATACCTCCCTAAGACATGCAAGTGCAAATCCAAAGCATAAATGCCTTTATCCTCTTTGGAAGGGAAACATCCGAACTCAGCACAAAAGTTGCCATGAGCCTTAACCTTGCAGACCACTCACATCCCAGGCATTCTCCTCCCATGGCTTCCTGAGCAGGATGACATTAGAAGCCAGTCTTGGATACGGTATTTCACGCATGTTTATTGTGGGCCAGGGGCCAAAGGGGACCTGGGATGAGCAGAGATGTGGCTACTGTGGGCTCTTATGTTGAAAACACACCTCAAGAGCATGGGTTCTGGGGGACAGCTGTGGCCTCACAGCTGTGACAAGGACTGGGAGGTGGAGGCAGATGGGTGGTCTTTGGGACAGAGGATAATGCAGGTTCTCAAGGAAGAATCTTGGGTCAATCCTAGCAAGTGGGCCTGCACAGACCATGACTGGAGGTTCTCAAACTGAGGGTACAGAGGTGAGGTCCTGAGGCAAAAGAAAGGTAAAGCTCTCAGGGAGACATGGAGACCTGCCTGCCCAGGAGAAAATGGCTGAGAGCCACAGGGACTTGGGCATGCAGGCCCACACACAGGTGATGCAGCATGGACTCTACTTCAGGAGGATCCAGGAATATGTATGCTTTTATCTTGGGAGCAAAATGATCCATCCATATGTGCCATTCATTCTGCAAAACTCCTGCTGCAGCTGCTGCTCTATAGGTGTCCCTGCAAAGCAGACAGCAGATCCATCCACATTGTGTGTGTGCTGGAGTATGTTTCTCTTGGGTTGTATGTGGAGAATATATCCAGAGAGGTTGAAATAGTAGCATATTCCCCCCAAGAAACAAGTGCAGCCTCTGAAATAGAAACAGGCCACCAGGTACAGGTGTGCAAGTTGCTCACAAAATCCCAAAGCCTTTGATTTTTGAATAGTGTGAACTAAATCCAGCATGCCTATATTGCCAAGTACAGAGCCCAGATTTAGACCTGAGTCTGGCCAAGGAGGGGTGCTTGTTTCTAACTTGCTTGAAGCCTTGCTTTGCCCACTACCCTCCATCTGTGTGGCGTGAATGGGGAGGTTTGGTGGTGTTATCTAAGGAGCCATCTGGGCCCACAGAGGCCCAGAAGACATAGTGGTGGCTTAGACCACATTGATGTGAACAAGACAGTGAGACCTGGGCCACTTGGAAGTACATTTTTTTTTTGGGGGGGGGGGCACAGAAATGGCAGGACACAGAGTGATTCAAATTGGGATGATCAGGAGGAAGGGGTGATAAATGACCACCAGGATTATAGCAAGAGGGTCTAAGAGGACACTAGGCAGTAGGCAGACATAGAAAATGATCAGTAGTTGCCTGTGGGTGTTGCCTGCCACATCCACATGGAAAAGTAGGTGCTGGGGCTCTCAGCTGGAACCAAGGGCCCCCAATGGAAGCTGTCGATTTTCCAGGTGTTTGACCTGTGGTCAGAACTGGAGGTGAACAATTTCCATGGGGACAATGATTACATCGCTCCTGGTTACATTCTTTTCAGTACCTTTAAACACTTAGACTTTAAGTACTTATATGCTAAGCCAAAATTTAAGACTCAGAAGAGCAGAGCAGAAGATTCCAGGGTGCAGTGAGTGCTTCTAGTGAGAGTCTGTGATATCAACCAGTCAGAAACCTAAGTCAAAGTGGAAGACAAGAGGTTTAGGGACTGTCCATGTTCCCAGTCTCCCTATATGCATGGTCATTTACAGTTGGCAGCTTAGATTATGACAACAGCATCCACAGTGAGATGTGGGGGTCCTTAAGCTGTGAAAATCAGTTCCTCTTCTGATAAGTGTAGAATGTAGGGAGTGCTCAATTTGCCATTGTCAGCATTTTTAGTTTCCCAGTTCAGAGACATTAAGCACATTCACATTCTGTGTAAAGAGAACAGATTGCAGTGTTTGTCCTTCTTTGCTCCTTTCAGTCCAACCCTTAGCTTCAGTGCTCTGGGTGGGAGGTTAAAGCCAAAATCCAAGGGACCCCCGCCACCGAATTATAGGATTGGGAGCTTCCAAAGGCCCCCAAAGTGGCACAAACAGCATGTCTGCTCAGACCTTGGCTGACCTTGCTTCCCTGGTGCCATGTGGAGACATTTTTTTTCTCAGCTAGTTGATGGTGACAGGTACAGTTTTGGGGTGAAGGCAGGGCAGCTATTAGTAGTGTGGGCATTCCCAAGTAGGCATTTGCTGCAGGTCATGTCAGCGTGAATCAGTAAGGGACATGTGTGTGGCCTAGATGCAAACTGTTATGATCAAGATCTTGCTTGTGGCAGTGAGTGGCTGTCAATGAAGCCTATGTAAGGGAACAGGGCAAGGGAACAACCCAGCACTGGGAGTTATCTAGTATAACACTCATTTCCTCGGAATCTTTTTTTAAAGTGTTTTTAGTGGATTATAGTTACACATAATAGTGGGGTTCATTTTTAAAAAGTATTCTTATTTTTCGATGGATACAATACCTTTATTTTATTTATTTTCTTTTTATGATACTGAGGATCCAACCCAGAGACAAATTTAGAGTGAAAAACTACTAAGTTTCATGTTCAAAATCCCTTCTTCCTTTGCAAAGGCCTTTCCCAGAATTCCTATTTGGAGTTGCAATGTTTTGTCCCACAGGTAGGCTGTAATGTGTATTCTTTAGGTTCCCCATAACCAGATTGGCTGTAAAGCTAAGGCTGCCTATGGATGGAAGTACGGATTTTGGAGTCAAACAGACTAGGGGTCAAATCCTAGTTCCACATCTAGTCTGTCTTCACCTCTCTGACTCCTTTGCCTAACATGTGAATTGGGGTCAAAGTGGCAGAACCCACTGACACTAAGCACAACAGCAACTCTCTCCCTAAGAAAACCCCTTCCCCTTAACATCATTGCTCCCTCTAACTGTTATCTGCCTCTTGAAAGTCTTGACTCATCCAAACTCTTTTACTATTTTGGATGAAATCTAATAAAATTAAGCCATGTAAGAGTGTAAAAGTTTCCAAGATTTGTTAACATTCGTGATTTTCTACCACTGCCATCTTTATCAAATCTCAAAACATTCCCATCAGTCCAAGAGGGTCCTTATGCTCCAGCAGTCATTGCTTCCCATTGTCCCTTCTCCATAATGCTAGCCACACCCTAAGCTGACTGCACAACCTCTTTTGGATTTGCAGATTTCTCTCAGGCCTTGTGGCAGTGTTTCCTGATTATCTTGTAGAGTGCCACAGTCTGAGGCTCTGCTCTATCTCCCTATTCCCCTCAGCCCAATCCTGACCATGAAAAGCCTCTCCAAGGCACAAACACCGGTTCTGAGGACGTGAGGGACTTTTGTCTACTCTTGTTTTCAACAGGCATCCAGGAAACAGGGAAGCTGGTTAGGGGATGCCACCTTTAGGAGCAAGGAGGGCCAGAACGCAAAAGGTAAAGGGCTTCCTCCCTGGTCAGAATTACCTTTCCAAGGCAGTCAACCCTGTCCATTACTTGAAAGCAGCAGTACTGAGCAAACAGAGGTATGGGTGTGTGAAGGGTTAAGAATGTTCCAGGCCAAGGGAATATTGTGCTCAAAGACCTCTAGCAGAATGAGAGCTCCTTTTGGAGCTAACTAGAGCAGCTGGCTGTTTGGGAACTGAGGTCAGGGGCAGGGAAGGAGGAAGGCAAGCTGACTCTAGGCTCTGGGTCTCTCAGCCCCTAGGGAAGCCTCCACATTGTTGGGACGGCCTTCCCCAGTACCCTGGACTCCTCCATCTCCTTATCATCACAGGACTTTAATCCTGGCACCTTCCTTGGCCTCCTGTCCCTCTGGCCTTTAAGCCCCAGCAGGGTGTGACCATCTCTGCCTGGGATGAGTCCAGAGTTTCCCTGCTATTGAAAGAACTATCAAAGCACAGGGACCACTGAGGACCTCTCCTTTTGTTTCCCAGTCCTCTGCCACTGGGAACTGCTCTTTAAGGCATTGAACCTCGTTGGGCAAGGAGAGCTGATGGCACCAGAGCAGGGAGAGCCTGCAGGGCCTCCTCCCTGTCACACAGGGCCTGCCTTGAGGGACCACTTTAAGTGAGAAGTATGTGACTCCAGGACCCCAGGAACATGCCAGAGTCACAGCTCAAGCAGCTGGGAAAGCATGACAATCCTGTGAACATCAGCACTGGCTCATGTCCCAACTCTCCCTTCTACCGGAGGTATGTTTCCTGAGGCTCAAATCTGGAGTTTGCGAACACCTGGGACAGAGTCTGGGACCAGGCTGAGTGCTCTTCCAGGATAATTTGGGGACACTAATCTGTCCATGTCCTTCTCCAAAACCCACAGGAGGGCTCTACCCACGATGTCCCTTCAGTGAGCCTGGCCCATTGGATTGGGCCCTGGCAGCACCAGGAGGGAAACATCCCCCTCCATCCACAGCCACCTCCCCACCCCTCTGCAGGGACAGGGAACTACAGTGAGTGCATTGCTGCCCAATTCTTCCCATAGAGCCACATTGTGCCCTTCTGCTCTGGACTCTGCAGCTCCTCCATTTCTGAGCCAGCTCCATTTCTCCCCAGAGTCTGGGATGTGTCCACAAGTGAGCCCTGTGAGGACATGGAGAAGTCTTTGTTCCTTTCTCCTTTACATTGTTGGCTGCTCTTCAGTGACTTTGAACCCTGTCTGAGCTGGCCCGCTGGGACAAAATTACATACATGTTTGGGGCACTGCAATCAATCCAGAACATCTCCATAGGTATCATGAGACCTAGAGAGCTGCCCAGCAGAGACCAGGAACAATGACTGGCCCATAGACTTATAAGTAATGTGTGTGTGTGTGTATTATTGTTTGGCCTTTTATTAATGCAACATTACTATGGTGAATCTATAGGAACCACATGAATCACTGTCACCTAGAAGCACTGAATGGAAAGAAGCTCCCATATCCACACCTTGCCATCAAACATGCTGGACTCAGATGTGCACCAGCAATGAGTTTTCATCATTTGTTCAAGCAATATGCCAGGGTTTGCTTGTGCTACAGGATTGTCAATTAGAACCTGATTGATACAGGAGACAATAGCTCATGGGCTTTCTTCCTGAGCAGATGGGAGGCAGTATTTTAATTGAATCATAGAAATGCCCAGTAGTCTAAAGGTCTTGCTAAAGAAGTATTCTCCTGTCTTCTGGAAGCCCATGTGCAGGTAGAGAGTCAGAGCATCCTGCTGTACCATGCTAGTATCAAGGACAACCTCACTGTAGCCCTGAGCCCTCACAAACTGGAGGACAGTCATGACCAGGGCTTTCCCTAGTCCTTCACCTCGGTGCTCCAAGGCCACAGAGAGGTGAAACAGCTGCAGTTGCTTCCTCCCTGGGGGGGCGTCCTCCACTGGCAGAGCACCCACTATGCCTGCCACCTGCCCCCCAGACTCAGCCACCCAGAAGCAGGAACTACGGGCCCTCAAGTAGGATTTGGTGATGTCAGCAAGATCTGTCTGCAAACACATGACCATGTACTACCTCCAAAGCTCTCTGGCCAGCAACCATAGGATAACAAGGAGGGTGACATTGGATACAAGAGCCAGGAGCCAAGACCTAGAGACTAGGAGTAGGGTGACGGGCACCCCAAGTAATACCAGGAGTGTTTGTGGTAACTTAAGCTCATGGTGGAAGGTGGCAGGTACATGCTCGACCATTCCTTGGGAGAACAAGTCCAGGACCCTTTTGCGATCACTCTCCTGGTATTTGTGGATGTGATGAGGTGCCATGGGGAGACTATGTGTCTGCAGTTTTCACAAGTGATAGCTTAGTCTTCATACACGCCTTCCCTGCAGCTCTGGAGGAGAAAAAAAATGATGTGAGTGTCCCCGGCATCCCCAGAACTTAGGAGACAGCTCAAGTGTGTGTCTGTTTTTGTAATTAAATTTAGTTATTCTAATTATTATATATGACATCAGAATGCATTTTGATTCATTCTACACAAATGTAGCACAATTTCTTCTTCCTCTGGTTGTACATGATGTAGCTTCGCACCATATGTGCAGTCATACATGTCCCTAGGATCATGATGTCCATTGCATTCCACCTTCTTTCTTTCCCCCCATATCACCTCTCCCTCCTCATTCCTATTCACCCTATCAGATTTCCTCCATTGTTCCCATGCACCCCCTCTATTATGGATCAGCATCCACTTATCATAAAGAACATTCAGGCTTTGGTGTTGAGGGACTGGCTTACTTTGCTTAGCATGATATTCTCCAACTCCATCCATTTACATCAAAGACCATAATTTCATTCTCTTTTAATGCTGAGTAATATTCCATCATATATATATATATATATATATATATATATATATATATATATATATATATATATATCACAGTTTCTTTATCCATTAATCTACTGAAGGGCATTTAGGTTGGTACCACAGTTTAGCTATTGTGAATTGAGCTGCTATAAACATTGATGTGGCAGAGTCACTAAAGTAGGCTGATTTTAAGTCCTTTGCATATAGATCCAGGAGTGGGATAATTGGGTCAAATGGTGGTTCCATTCCAAGTTTTCTAAGGAATCTCCATACTGCTTTCCAGGTTGGTTCCATCAATTTGCAGTCCCTCCAGCAACATATGAATGTGCCTTTCCCTCCATATCCCTTCCAACTCAAGTGTGTGTCTTTACTCTGGCCAAAAAAAGAAGCAGGCCATCAGCACTGGGAACAGGTGTAGGATCAGAAACACCTGATTAGAACCCCGATTTCCCCCATTTCTAACTGTGTGTCTTGGGTATGTCACATAACTGCTCTTAGTCTGTGTCTTCACCTACATATTAGGGTTTAATAACATGGCCCTTCTAGGATTGTTTTGAAAGTTAACACCCTGGTGAATAAAATGTACTGATATGTATAGTCTCTTCCTCTTCAGCCTCGTTTCCCTATTAGGGCTCTTTAAAATGATTGGTAAATGCAAAGAACACCCTTTAACAATCATTACTCTTGTCCCCAGGCCTTTGGGCCCTACCAAAGTTCTAAATCTTGCAGGATTCCTGTTTCCAAAGCAGAAGTTTCAGTGAAGCCTCCTTTCCCCAATGCTAAGGATCAGGCTGCTAAGAAGACAAAGGGCCAAGTGAAGCCTTGAGATGCTTCAAAAGTTGTGAGAGTCCATTTCCACACTGAGACCCCCAGCCTTACACCCCAGTCCACTCACCTGCTTCTTCAGAGCTAAGAGTGTTCAGGGCAGCCTCAGACCTCAGCCTCCAACGGACATCCAGGAGAGACTGTCTGAGACCTGCCCACCTGTGGGTAGCACATATGGACTGTCACTTATTTGCAGAGTCATGAAAGTTGCACCTTCAGAAATCCCCAAGGGCAAAGTACTGAGGTGTAACAAGCAGAGGGCCCAAGTCCATTCACCTTCCTGAAGACTGGGAAACAAACCTGTGGGGTCAGCAGGATCTCGACCAGCACAGGCTCCTCACCTTAGGAGGCCTGGCACCCCTCTCCTGTTCCCTTCAGGCTACAGCATCTCCCACCAGCACACCTGGGCCTCTCTGTGGTCCACCCAGGTCCTATTCCACACCTGCTAGGAGTCTGGGGACTGTGCCATTCAGCCTGGGCTCTCTCATCACAGGCAATAGCTCAGGTCTCTGGCTCAGCAACAAGGTACTTACAGCTGGTCTTCTCCCGCCTCAGCTTTACTGGGCCAGGTAAACTCCATCCTCCTTGGCCCCTCCTCCCTTCCCTCCATTCACTCAGCAAAGCTTTTGCTGCAGCTTCTGCTCTGTAGCTGTCCCTTTCCAGTAGTCAACAGTGCTTCACATCCAGGTGACAGGCTCCCAACTAGGGGGATGCTGGGTGCTCTGGTGGTTGCTCGGGGTTGGAGCCAGCAGACTTCCTGCATATTTCCGCTGTGATGTGCCAAACTAAGACAGATAGGTGAAATTAGAAAAACAATATCCTTCTCCATGGAACATTAGGACCTCTTTCGAAGAGATGTCTCCTCCTAATGATATAGAGCTCCACTGCACGGGAGCTCAATCTCTGCCGTGTGTCTTTACCTCCCAGACCAGTCAAGTCCCTGTCTTTCTCTGTCCTCTCATTGATTCCTCAGCAGTGTTAAGCTAGAAGCAAGCATTGGCTAGTAGCATTTCACGCATTTCTTTATCAATATGTATATATTTCAGTTATTGATAGACGTTTATTTTCTTTATTTATATGCAGTGCTGAGAATCAAACCCAGTGCCTCACACATGCTAGGCAGTGTGCCACCCACTGAGCCAGAGGCCCAGCCCCTATTTCACTCATTTAAAAAAATATATTTTTAGTTATAGATGGACACAATACCTTTATTTATTTTCATGCGGTGCTGAGGATCGAACCTGGTTCCTCACAAGTGCCATGTGAGCCTTCTACCACTGAGCCACGACCCAAGCCCCTGTTTCACTCATTTTTATTTTGGGTCCAGGACTAATGGATATTCAGGATGAGAAGGGGTGTGGATGAGGAAGGGTCTTAGATCCCAGGAGTTCCCCAGGAGCATTCGGTGCCTGGGAGATGGCTAGATGCCCTCACAGGAGTGACTGGCTAGGAGGAGGAGGCAGACTCTTGGACTGCTGGGAGAGAGGATTTCATCCCAGGCACACACTTGGTCAGAGACCCAAAGAGATGCTGGCCTCCCCAGGGAGAAAAAGGAGCATCTCAACCTGAATTGACAGAGGCTTGTCGACACTAACACAGAACAAAGGCACAGCTTTAGGGCAAAGAATACATGATTGCCCAGGGAGGGAGTGGCTGAGGGCAGCATGGGCTTGGCCATGCAGGGTCCACAGCCTTGTTATGTGCATGGATAGTACTGCAGGAGGAGGGAGACCAGAGATTGGATTGTAGCTTGGGAATGAGATGATCCATGTGAGTGTGTGTGAGAGAGAGTGTGTGTGTGTGTGTGTGTGGGGAGAGAGAGAGAGAGAGAGAGAGAGAGAGAGAGAGAGAGATTATGTGTTATTCTCTGCGGCTGTATGTGGAGAACATATCAGGGGAGACAGGTATGATAGCGGATATGCCCAGATCAAATGCAGACTTTGAGGTGAAGAAGGTCTCCCAGATAGAGGTTTGCAGGTGGCTCACAAGAGCACCTGGCCAAGGAGGGCTCACGAGAACTTAACCAAGCCTACAGGCATTGCCAAGTCCAGAGCCCTGGCTCAGAACTGGGTCTGGCCAAGGAGAGGCATTCATTTCTCACTTGCTCAATGGCATTGTTTTCCCTTCTTCCCATTATCTGCATGGCTTGAAGAGGGAACCTTGATTGGTGTATATTAAGGAGCCTTCTGGGCCCACAGAGGCCCAGGAAATGTACTGGTGGCTTGAGTTCCATGAGGTGAACAAGACAGTGAGACCTGGACCCTAGAGGGCAGATATGGAGGAAAATAGATAGATTCAAATAGGAATGAACAGGGAGAAGGGTGAAATATGACGGGCAGGATTGTGGTGAAAAGATCTAGGAGGATGCTAGGGAGAGGCCAGATATGGAAAGATCAGAAAATCCCTGTAGGTGCTGCCTGCAGTGTCCTCATAGAGATGCAAGCTGTGGAGGACCAGCAGCTATAGTTGAGGGTCCCTACTGGAGGCTGCTGAGTTTCCAGATGTCTGACACACAGTCAGAACTCAAGATGAACATTCACCTTTGATTCTGAGAAGTGTATGGCTATTGACCATAGGCTTCTCAGAACAGTTACAGACAATAACCTGATCCATCAACATTTGAATGTCAGCAAAACGTGAACTGGGATTCTGAAGGGGGAAGAGAGGCAAATGGTCCTATTGAGAGTCAGTAAATATCAACCAGTCAGAAAACCAAGTCAAGGTGAGGAGGCTTAGGCACTGTCCCTGTCCTCTGTCTCTCCATATGCATGGTGGTTTCTGTGTCTTCAACAAAACTATGTGGCCTCAGTGTCTCAGGTGACCTAAAGATGCATCTGCCAATGTGTTTTCAGGTTCCATCACTGAAACAGAACACCTGAGACATTAATTTACATAGAGAAAAGGCATATTTGGGTTCAGTTCTAGAGGTTCCATTCCATGCTTAGTTGGACTCATTGCTTTTAGGTCTCTGTTAGAGGAGAACAAGGCCAAAGGCAGGGAGGTGATGGCGGAGAATACTGCTCCCGGATGGAGAGAAAGAAGGAGATTAAGAAGAAAGAGGCTGGCGTTCCACATCAACCACTGAGGACACCATCCCAGACCCTGAGGTCTCCACTAGGCCTCCCTCTTAAGGGTCCCACATCCTCACAGTAGAACCACCACAAAAGTCAACGATATGGGTCTCTGATAGAATGGGAGGACCCCATGAGCCCAAGGAACCAGCACCTCAATGCAGATGCAGGGACACTGTGAGCCCAAGCCTGAGGGGTCACATCACTGTGACCACTACCTAGAAACACAGGCACCAAACTGGGTGCCCTGCAAGAAGCAGGAGTTGAAGGTCCACCTGGAACACTGTGCATATGCGACCTGTGAAGAAGAGAAGTCCCAATATTCTGATCTGAGCCCACTCTGCACTATCTCTGGTCGTGCTGGGTATGGGATAGGCAGGAGGGAGAGGTGGAGAGTGGTGATGAGGGCTGATGGGGAAGGAATGAGAAAGAACTCAAAGAGCAGGTCAAAAGTTGGAGATCTGTGGACTCTCCATGAATTCCTCATTGATTTCTGAAAAAAGTGACATGATTTGTGTCATGTAGTTTCATTGGTTTTCAGAAGCAAATATATATTCTGAGTTAATGAGCCAAATTAGCCCTTGATCTCCATGCAGTTGCCCTGACTTCATGGAGGCCACAGCTCAGTGACAGACCTGGACATGTATCCTTTGTCACCTCTTTCCTCTTTCCCCCGAGTTGCCACACATTCGGTCCATAAGCACCGACTTCACTTTCTCAGGTACTTTCTCTTTCTTCACAGACACCCATCCTTTCCAGGGCTTGAACTATTCCAACAGCATCCACCATAAGATGTAAGGGTCTTTACCTGGGAGAGTGGTTTGGTTGTGGGGATAGTATCTGGAGAGCATGAAATTCACCCTTGTAACTCTCTTTCATTACACAAGTCAGTGATATAAAGGACCTTTACAATGCTGTACATCGAGAACAGATTTTAGTGTCCGTCCTTTCGTCTCTTAGGTCCAGCCCTGAGCCTCAGTGCCCCAGAGTGGGAGGCTGCAGTCACAATCCAAGGGCAACCCAAGGTCTCAGTTCTACAGTAGAATTCCTCCCAGGACCCAGGAAACCTGCCACAAAGTCATGGCTGGGAAGATGCTGGCTAACCAGGCTGCCCTGCCTCCGGGGAGGAGACAAGTCCTTTCTGGCCTGGGTTGCTGGTGACATGGAGAAGAAGACAGGTGCTGGGGGGCAGGGGCAGAGCGATCATTGCAAGGGAGAGGATTCCTACACAGAGCAGAGGAGGGGCAGAAGGCCTCCACTTGAGCCTGGGGGCAGCCTCAATTTCCTGCCCTCCTGAAGGCTGAAGTTCAGGGTGATGGTTTCAGGAAGCTGTGTCCAGCCTCCTTCTGACAAGGTTTTTCTTTCCAGGTGACGGTGCTGCTGTGGCTGAGCCAAATTGGGGGTGCATTTTCAAATCCTCAAATGATACCAAAAGATTGAGACCTTTGAAACTGGGTAATTTCTGAAATGTCTTCATTTGAAAGTCAGTGCTTCTAGTTCATAGTTGATTACTAAATGATGGGAGGGGTCTCAGAGCCCCTTTGGTCCTAGACAACTTGTCTCTCCAGTTTGGACAAAGGCAATAATGGTTAAGGGTTTCCGTGTAGGTGAAATGGGCGAAGGCCAAGGCTGAATCCCAAAACTGCACAAGCTGTGGCCCAGGTGTCCCCACAATGCTGAGAAGTAGAAACTAAGGTAAGAAAGACCCCCTAACACTGCCTAAGGCGCTGAAGTTTATGGATCAGTATCATGTGGACTCTCTGGTAAGGAGCTCTGCCTCTTGGTGATGGAGACCAAGTATGTGGCTGCAGGCCCCCAAGAACATGCCAGAGACACAGCTTAAGCAGCTGGTAAAGGGTGACAGTCCTGGGAACATCAGCACTGACTCATGTCCCAACTCTCCCTTCTATGGGAGGGATCTGTCCTGAGGTTCAAATCTGGAGTTTGTGAACACCTAGGGACAGAGTATGGGACTGAGTCCTAATCCAGGTTAATTTTGGGTCACTCACCTGTCCATGTCTTCCTCCAGGACCCAAAGGAGGGCTCCACCCCCAACGTCCCCCAGTGAGCCTTGCCCATGGGTATGGGTCCTGGCAGCACCAGGAGGGTGCACCATACCCAGATCTCCCCATGGAACATCCCCCTCCATCCACAGCCACCTTCCCACCCCTCTGCAGGGACAGGTCACTACAGTGAGTGCATTGCTGCCCAATTCTTCCCATAGAGCCACATCGTGCCCCTCTGCTCTGGACTCTGCAGCTCCTCCACTTCTGAGCCAGCTCCATTTCTCCCCGGAGTCTGGGATGTGTCCACAATTAACCCCTGTGAGGACATGGAGAAGTCTTTGTTCCTCTCTCATTTTGCATTGGCTGCTCTTCAGTGACTTTGAACCCTGCCTGAGCTGGCCTGCTGGGATATGATGATGTACAGTGTCACTGGTACTGCAGTCTATCCAGGACATTTCCATAGGTATCCTGAGACCCAGAGAGCTGCCCAGCACAGACCAGGAGAAACTACTGGCTCACAAACTCAAGCAACCTCTGTGCACATTATCCTCTTGACCTTTTACCTACAAATGGTTCTACACCAATGAACCAATGAATGGAATAGAAGCCCCCATATCCCCACACCTCTCCATCAAACATGCTGGACTCAGATGTGCACCAGCAATGAGATTTCATCATTTGTTCTACCAAAATGCCAGGGTTTGCTTGTACTACAGGATTGTCAATCAGATCCTGATTGATACACGAGACAATAGGTCACAGGCCTCCTTCCTGAGGAGATGGGAGGCAGTATTTTAATTGAATTGTAGAATTGCCCAGTAGTCTAAAGGTCTTGCTAAAGAAGTACTCTCCTGTCTTCTGGAAGCCCATGTGCAGGTAGAGAGTCAGAGCATCCTGCTGTACTATGCTAGTTTCAAGGACAACCTCACTGTAGCCCTGAGCCCTCGCAAACTGGAGGACAGTCATGACCAGGGCTTTCCCTAGTCCTTCACCTCGGTGCTCCAAGGCCACAGAGAGGTGAAACAGCTGCAGTTGCTTCCTCCCTGGGGGGGAATCCTTCACTGGCAAAGCACCCACTATGCCTGCCACCTGCCCCCCAGACTCAGCCACCCAAAAGCAGGAACCACGGGCCCTCAGATAGGATTTGGTGATGTCAGCAAGGTCTGTCTGCAAACACATGACCACGTACTTTCTCCAAGGCTGTCTGGCCAGCAGCCAGAGGAAAACTAGGAGGGTGACATTAGATCCAAGAGCCAGGAGCCAAGAGCCAGAGACCAGGAGTAAGGCGATGGGCACCCCAAGAAAGAGCAGGATTGTTTGTGGCATCTTCAGCCCAAGGTGGAATGTCGCGGGGACATGCTCGAACATCCCTTGGGAGAACAAGTCCAGGACCTTCTTGCGGTCAGTCTCCTGGTATTTGCGGATGTGATGAGGTGCCATTGGGAGACTATGTGTCTTCAGTTTTCACAGTGACAGGTAAACTTTCATACACGCCTTCCCTACAGCTCTGGAAGAGAGGAAAAAATCATGTGATTGTCCCTGATATCCCTAGAACTTAGGATACAGCTCAAGTGTGTATCAATTTTTGTAATTAAATTTAGTTATTCTAATTAGGTATATATGACATCACAATGCATTTTGATTCATTCTACACAAATGTAGCACAATTTTTTATTTCTCTGGTTGTACATGATGTAGCTTCGCACCATATGTGCAGTCATACATGTCCCTAGGGTCATGATGTCCTTCACATTCCACCTTCTTTCTTGCCCCCATACCACCTTTCCATCCTCATCCCTTTTTGCCCTATCAGATTCCCTCCATTTTTCCCATCACCCCCATTATGGAGCAACATTCACTTATCATGAAGAACATTCAGGCTTTGGTGTTGAGGGATTGGCTTACTTTGCTTAGCATGATATTCTCCAACTCCAACTATTTACTTGCAAAGGCCATAATTTCATTCTCTTTTAATGCTGACTGGTATTCCATCATGTATATCCACCACAGTTTCTTTATCCATTGATCTATTGAAGGGCATATAGTTTGGATCCACAGTTTAGCTAATGTGAATTGAGCTGCTATAAACATTGATGCGGCTGAGTCTCTATAGTATGCTGATTTTAAGTCCTTTGGGTATAAGTAAAGGAGTAGGATACCTGGGTCAAATGGTAGTTCAATTCCAGGTTTTCTAAGGAATTTCCATACTGAAAAGCAGTATGGAAATTCCTTAGAAAACCTGTGAAAAGCAATATGGAAATTCCTTAGAAAACCTGGAATTGAACTACCAAATTGGTTCCACCAATTTGCAGTCCCTCCAGGAATGTATGACTGTCTCTTTTCCTCGACATCCTCACCAACTCAATTTTTTGTGTGTGTGACTTTCCTGTGGCCAAAAAAGCTTCAGGCCATCAGAACTGGGAACAGGTGTAGGGATCAGACACATTTGACTAGAACCCCAATTTCCCCCATTTCTAACTGTGTGTCTTGGGTATGTCACATAACTGCTCTTAGTCTGTGTCTTCACCTACATATTAGGGTTTAATAACATTGCCCCTCTAGGGTTGTTTTGAATGTTAACACCCTGGTGAATATAATGAACTGATATATATAGTTCCTTCCTCTTCAGCCTATTTCCCTTTTAGGGCTCTTTAAACTGGTTGGTAAATGCAGATGACAACCTTTAACAATCATTACTCTTGTCCCCAGGCCTTTGGGCCCTACCAAAGTTCTAAATCTTGCAGGATTCCTGTTTCCAAAGCAGAAGTTTCAGTGAAGCCTCCTTTCCCCAATGCTAAGGATCAGGCTGCTAAGAAGACAAAGGGCCAAGTGAAGCCTTGAGATGCTTCAAAAGTTGTGAGAGTCCATTTCCACACTGAGACCCCCAGCCTTACACCCCAGTCCACTCACCTGCTTCTTCAGAGCTAAGAGTGTTCAGGGCAGCCTCAGACCTCAGCCTCCAACGGACATCCAGGAGAGACTGTCTGAGACCTGCCCACCTGTGGGTAGCACATATGGACTGTCACTTATTTGCAGAGTCATGAAAGTTGCACCTTCAGAAATCCCCAAGGGCAAAGTACTGAGGTGTAACAAGCAGAGGGCCCAAGTCCATTCACCTTCCTGAAGACTGGGAAACAAACCTGTGGGGTCAGCAGGATCTCGACCAGCACAGGCTCCTCACCTTAGGAGGCCTGGCACCCCTCTCCTGTTCCCTTCAGGCTACAGCATCTCCCACCAGCACACCTGGGCCTCTCTGTGGTCCACCCAGGTCCTATTCCACACCTGCTAGGAGTCTGGGGACTGTGCCATTCAGCCTGGGCTCTCTCATCACAGGCAATAGCTCAGGTCTCTGGCTCAGCAACAAGGTACTTACAGCTGGTCTTCTCCCGCCTCAGCTTTACTGGGCCAGGTAAACTCCATCCTCCTTGGCCCCTCCTCCCTTCCCTCCATTCACTCAGCAAAGCTTTTGCTGCAGCTTCTGCTCTGTAGCTGTCCCTTTCCAGTAGTCAACAGTGCTTCACATCCAGGTGACAGGCTCCCAACTAGGGGGATGCTGGGTGCTCTGGTGGTTGCTCGGGGTTGGAGCCAGCAGACTTCCTGCATATTTCAGCTGTGAAGTGCCAAACTAAGACAGAGAGGTGCAAGTCAGAAAAAACAAAATCCTTCTCCATGGACCATTATGAACTCTTTGGAAGAGATTTTCCTTCTAAAAGATGTGGAGCTCCACTGCACGCGAGCTCAATCTCTGTCGTGTTACTTTACCTCATAGACCAGTCATGTCCCTGGATTTCTTCCTCTCTCATTGATTCCTCAGCAATGATATGCTAGAAGCGAGCATTGGCTAGTAGTATTTCACTCATTTTATTCATTATATATATATATATATATATATATATATATATATATATATATATATATATATCTGAGAATCAAACCCAGTGCCTCACACATGCTAAGCCAGAGTGCCACCACTGATCCACAGGCCCAGCACCTATTTCACTCATTTTTATTTTGGGTCCAGGACTAATGGATATTCAGGATGAGCAGGGATGTGGGTGAGGAGGGGTCTTAGATCCCAGGAGTTCCTCAGGAGCATTAGGTGTCTGGGAGATGGCTAGATGCCCTCACAGGAGTGACTGGCTAGGAGGAGGAGGCAGACTCTTGGACTGCTGGGAGAGAGGATTTCATCCCAGGCACACACTTGGTCAGAGACCCAAAGAGATGTTGGCCTCCCCAGAGAGAAAAAGGAGCATCTCAACCTGAATTGACAGAGGCTTGTCGACACTAACACAGAACAAAGGCACAGCTTTAGAGCAAAGAATACATGATTGCCCAGGGAGGGAGTGGCTGAGGGCAGCATGGGCTTGGCCATGCAGGGTCCACAGCCTTGTTATGTGCATGGATAGTACTGCAGGAGGAGGGAGACCAGAGATAGGATTGTAGCTTGGGGATGAGATGTGTGTGTGTGTGAGAGAGAGAGAGTGTGTGGGTGTGTGTGTGGAGAGAGAGAGAGAGAGAGAGAGAGAGAGAGAGAGAGAGAGAGAGAGATGAGAGAGAGAGAGAAAGATTGATTGTGTGTCATTCTCTGCAGTTGTATGTGGAGAACATATCAGGGGAGACAGAAATAATAGCAGATACCCCCAGAATCAAATGCATCCTCTGACCTAGAGAAGGTTTTCAGATAGAGGTTTGCAGGTGGCTCACAAGAGCAACTGGCCAAGGAGGGCTCACGAGAACTTAACCAAGCCTACAGGCATTGCCAAGTCCAGAGCCCTGGCTCAGAACTGGGTCTGGCCAAGGAGAGGCATTCATTTCTCACTTGCTCAAAGGCATTGTTTTCCCTTCTTCCCATTATCTGCATGGCTTGAAGAGGGAACCTTGATTGGTGTATATTAAGGAGCCTTCTGGGCCCACAGAGGCCCAGGAAATGTACTGGTGGCTTGAGTTCCATGAGGTGAACAAGACAGTGAGACCTGGACCCTAGAGGGCAGATATGGAGGAAAATAGATTGACTCAAATAGGAATGAACAGGGAGAAGGGTGAAATATGAAGGGCAGGATTGTGGTGAAAAGATCTAGGAGGATGCTAGGGAGAGGCCAGATATGGAAAGATTAGAAAATCCCTGTAGGGGTTGCCTGCAGTATCCTCATGGAGACATGCAGCTGTAGTTCATGGTCCCTACTGGAGGCTGCTGAGTTTCCAGATGTCTGACCCATGGTCAGAACTCAAGATGAACATTATTCATCTTTGATTCTGAGAAGTGTGTGGCTGTTGACCACATGCTTCTCAGAACAGTTACAGACTTAAACATGATCCATCAACACTTGAATGTCAGCAAAACGTGAACTGGGATTCTGAAGGGGGAAGAGAAGGGAATGGTCCTATTGAGAGTCAGTAAATATCAACCAGCAAGAAAACCAAGTCAAGGTGAGGAGGCTTAGGCACTGTCCCTGTCCTCTGTCTCTCCATATGCATGGTGGTTCTGTGTATTCAATAAAACTATGTGGCCTCAGTGTCTCAGGTGACCTGAAGATGCATCGACCTCTTGACTTTTCTGCTACTGTGTGTGAAGCATCAGCTCCCTCCTAAGCTTGACCTCATCCATGGCAGATCTCCCCCAGCTAAGATGGAAGCTGTAGGTATCCTTGCTCACCACCAGAGGAAAGAGGATGGCTTAGGGCCCAGCTCAGGCAATGCGTTTTCAGCTTCCATCACTGAAACAGAACACCTGAGACATTAATTTACATAGAGAAAAGGCATATTTGGGCTCAGTTCTGTTCCATGCTTGGTTGGACTCATTACTTTTAGTTCTCTCATAGAGGAGCAGGAGGGCAATGGCAGGGAGGTGATGGTGGAGAGTACTGCTCCCTGGATGGAGAGAAAGAAGGAGGTTAAGAAGAAAGAGGCTGGCGTTCCACATCAACCACTGAGGGTACCATCCCAGACCCTGAGGTCTCCACTAGGCCTCACCTCTTAAGGGTCCCTCCTCCATCAATAGCACCACCACAAACTTCAATGATATGGGTCCCTGATAGAATGGGAGGACCCCATGAGCCTAAGGAACCAGCACCTCAATGCGGATGCAGGGACACTGTGAGCCCAGGGCCTAAGGGGTCACATCACTGTGACCACTACCTAGAAACACAGGCACCAAACTGGGTGCCCTGCAAGAAGGAGGAGTTGAAGGTCCACCTGGAACACTGTGCATATGCGACCTGTGAAGAAGAGAAGTCCCAATATTCTGATCTGAGCCCACTCTGCACTATCTCTGGTCGTGCTGGGTATGGGATAGGCAGGAGGGAGAGGTGGAGAGTGGTGATGAGGGCTGATGGGGAAGGAATGAGGAATAACTCAAAGAGCAGGTCATAAGTTGGAGATCTGTGGACTCTCCATGAATTGCTCATTGATTACTGAAAAAAGTGACATGATTTGTGTCATGTAGTTTCATTGGTTTTCAGAAGCAAATATATATTCTGTGTTAATGAGCCAAATTTGCCCTTGATCTCCAAATAGTTGCCCTGACTTCATGGAGGCCACATCTCAGTGAGAGACCTGGACATTGTGGCCTCTGTCACCTCTTTCCCATGCGGTGCCACACATTCGGTCCATAAGCACCGACTTCACTTTTCAGGTACTTTCTCTTTCTTCACAGGCACCCATCCTTTTCAGGGCTTGAACTATACCAATAGCATCCACACTAAGATGCAGGGGTCATTAACCTTGGAGAGTGGTTTGGTTGTGGGGATAGTATCTAGAGAGCATGAAATTCACCCTTGTGACTTTCTTTAAGTTCACAGGACAGTGACACAAAGGACTTTCACAATGCCATACATCAAGAACAGATTTTAGTGTCTGTCCTTTCGTCTCTTACAGAGTCCAGCCCTGAGCCTCAGTGCCCCAGAGTGGGAGGCTGCAGTCACAATCCAAGGGCAACACCAAGTCTCAGTCCTACATTACAAATCCTCCCAGGACCCAAGACCTGCCACAAAGTCGTGGCTGGGAAGATGCTGGCTAACCAGGCTGCCCTACCTCCGGGGAGGAGACAAGTCCTTTCTGGCCTGGGTTGCTGGTGACATGGAGAAGAAGACAGGTGCTGGGGGGCAGGGGCAGAGCGATCATTGCAAGGGAGAGGATTCCTACACAGAGCAGAGGAGGGGCAGAAGGCCTCCACTTGAGCCTGGGGGCAGCCTCAATTTCCTGCCCTCCTGAAGGCTGAAGTTCAGGGTGATGGTTTCAGGAAGCTGTGTCCAGCCTCCTTCTGACAAGGTTTTTCTTTCCAGGTGACGGTGCTGCTGTGGCTGAGCCAAATTGGGGGTGCATTTTCAAATCCTCAAATGATACCAAAAGATTGAGACCTTTGAAACTGGGTAATTTCTGAAATGTCTTCATTTGAAAGTCAGTGCTTCTAGTTCATAGTTGATTACTAAATGATGGGAGGGGTCTCAGAGCCCCTTTGGTCCTAGACAACTTCTCTCTTCAATTTGGAAAAACCCATTAGCATGGTTAACGGTTTCCATGTAGTTGAAATGGGCGTAGCCAAGGTTGAATCCCAAAACTGCACAGGATGTGACCCAAATGTCCCCACAATGCTGAGAAGTAGAAACTAAGGTGAGAAAGACCCCCTAACACTGCCTAAGGGGCAGAAGTTTATGGATCAGTATCACGTAGAATCTCTGATCAGGAGCACTGCCTCTTGGTGAGGGAGATCAAGTATGTGGCTGCAGGCCCCCAGGAACACGCCACAGACACAGTTCTGGCAGCTGGTAAAGGGTGACAGTCCTGGGAATATTAGCACTGACTCATATCCCAACTCTCCCTTCTATGGGAGGGATCTGTCCTGAGGCTCAAATCTGGAGTTTGTGAACACCTAGGGACAGAGTATGGGACTGAGTCCTAATCCAGGTTAATTTGGGACACTCACCTGTCCATGTCTTCCTCCAGGACCCACAGGAGGGTTCCACCCACAACTTCCCCCAGTAAGCCTGGCCCATGTGTATGGCAGCACCAGGAGGGTGCATTATACCCAGATCTCCCCATGGAACATCCCCCTTCATCCACAGCCACCTTCCCACCCCTCTGCAGGGACAGTTCACTACAGTGAGTGCATTGCTGCCCAATTCTTCCCATAGAGCCACATCGTGCCCCTCTGCTCTGGACTCTGCAGCTCCTCCACTTCTGAGCCAGCTCCATTTCTCCCCAGAGTCTGGGATGTGTCCACAAGTGACCCCTGTGAGGACATGGAGAAGTCTTTGTTCCTTTCTCATTTTGCATTGGCTGCTCTTCAATGACTTTGAACCCTGCCTGAGCTGGCCTGCTGGGATATGATGATGTACAGTGTCACTGGTACTGCAGTCTATCCAGGACATTTCTATAGGTATCCTGAGACCCAGAGAGCTGCTCAGCACAGACCAGGAGAAACAACTGGCTCATAAACTCAAGCAACCTATGAGCACATTATCCTCTTGACCTTTTACCTACAAATGGTCTACACCAATGAAGCACTGAGTGGAATAGAAGTCCTCATATTGACAACTCGCCGTCAAACATGCAGGACTCAGATGTGCACCAGCAATGAGTTTTCATCATTTGTTCAAGCAATATGCCAGGGTTTGCTTGTGCTACAGGATTGTCAATTAGAACCTGATTGATACAGGAGACAATAGCTCATGGGCTTACTTCCTGAGCAGATGGGAGGCAGTATTTTAATTGAATCATAGAAATGCCCAGTAGTCTAAAGGTCTTGCTAAAGAAGTACTCTCCTGTCTTCTGGAAGCCCATGCGCAGGTAGAGAGTCAGAGCATCCTGCTGTACTATGCTAGTATCAAGGACAACCTCACTGTAGCCCTGAGCCCTCGCAAACTGGAGGACAGTCATGACCAGGGCTTTCCCTAGTCCTTCACCTCGGTGCTCCAAGGCCACAGAGAGGTGAAACAGCTGCAGTTGCTTCCTCCCTGGGGGGGCGTCCTCCACTGGCAGAGCACCCACTATGCCTGCCACCTGCCCCCCAGACTCAGCCACCCAAAAGCAGGAACCACGGGCCCTCAAGTAGGATTTGGTGATGTCAGCAAGGTCTGTCTGCAAACACATGACCACGTACTTTCTCCAAGGCTGTCTGGCCAGCAGCCAGAGGAAAACTAGGAGGGTGACATTAGATCCAAGAGCCAGGAGCCAAGAGCCAGAGATCAGGAGTAAGGCGATGGGCACCCCAAGAAAGAGTAGGATTGTTTGTGGCATCTTCAGCCCAAGGCGGAATGTCGCGGGGACATGCTCGAACATCCCTTGGGAGAACAAGTCCAGGACCTTCTTGCGGTCAGTCTCCTGGTATTTGCGGATGTGATGAGGTGCCATTGGGAGGCTATGTGTCTGCAGTTTTCCCAAGTGACAGGTAAACCTTCATACAAGCCTTCCCTACAGCTCTGGAAGAGTGGAAAAAAATCATGTGAGTGTCCCTGGCATCCCCAGAACTAAGGAGATAGCTCAAGTGTGTGTCTATTGTTGTAATTAAATTTAGCTATTCAAATTAGGTATATATGTCATCAGAACGCATTTTGATTCATTGTACACAAATGTAGCACAATTTTTTATTTCTCTGGTAGTACATGATGTAGCTTTGCACCATATGTGCAGTCATACATGTCCCTAGGGTCATGATGTCCTTCACATTCCACCTTCTTTCTTGCCCCCATACCACCTCTCCATCCTCATCCCCCTTTGCCCTATCAGATTCCCTCCATTCTTCCCATCATTCTCCATTAATGGAGCAACATTCACCTATCAGAAAGAACATTCAGGCTTTGGTGTTAAGGGATTGGCTAGCATTGCTTAGCATGATATTTTCCAACTCCATCCATTTACACGCAAAGGCCATAATTTCATTCTCTTTTAATGCTGAGTAATATTCCATCACATATCCACCACAGTTTCCTTATCCATTAATCTATCGAAGGGCATATAGGTTGGTTCCATAGTTTAGCTATTGTGAATTGAGCACCTATAAACATTGATGCGGCTGAGTCTCTATAGTATGCTGATTTTAAGTCCTTTTGGGTATAAGTCAAGGACTGGGATACCTGGGTCAAATGGTAGTTCAATTCCAGGTTTTCTAAGGAATTTCCATACTGAAAAGCATTATGGAAATTCCTTAGAAAACCTGGAATTGAACTACCAAATTGGTTCCACCAATTTGCAGTCCCTCCAGCAATGTATGAATGTCCCTTTTCCCCAACATCTTTTCCCCTGACATCCTCGCCAACTCAAGTGTGTGTCTTTACTGTGGCCAAAAGCAGCAGGCCATCAGCACTAGGAACAGGTGTAGGATCAGAAACATCTGATTAGAACCCCGATTTCCCCCATTTCTAACTGTGTGTCTTGGGTATGTCACATAACGGCTCTTAGTCTGTATCTTCACCTACATATTAAGGTTTAATAACATTGCCCTTCTAGGGTTGTTTTGAAAATTAAGAGCCTGTTGAATATAATGTACTGATATGTATAGTCTCTTCCTCTTCAGCCTCATTTCCCTATTAGGGCTCTTTAAACTGATTGGTAAATGCAGATGACACCCTTTAACAATCATTACTCTTGTCCCCAGGCCTTTGGGCCCTACCAAAGTTCCAAATCTTGCAGGATTCCTGTTTCCAAAGCAGAAGTTTCAGTGAAGCCTCCTTTCCCAATGCTAAGGATTAGGCTGCTAAAGAAGACAAAGGGCCAAATGAGGCCTTCAGACCCTTAAAAAGTTGTGAGACTCCATTTCCACACTGAGACCCCCCAACCTGACACCCACCTGCTTCCCCAGAGCCGAGAGTGTTCAGGGCAGCCTTAGCCCTCAGCCTTCAACGGACGTCCAGGAGAGACTGCCTGGGGCCTGTCCACCTGTGGGCAGCACATATGGGTGGCCACTTATTTGCAGAGTCATGAAAGTTGCACAATCAGAAATCCCAAGGGCAAAGTACTGAAATTAACAAGCAGAGGGACCAAGTCCATTCACCTTCCTGAAGACTGGGAAACAAACCTGTGGGGTCAGCAGGATCTCAACCAGCACAGGCTCCTCACCTTAGGAGGCCTGGCACCCCTCTCCTGTTCCCTTCAGGCTACAGCATCTCCCACCAGCACACCTGGGCCTCTCTGAGGTCCACCCAGGTCCTATTCCACACCTGCTAGGAGTCTGGGGACTGTGCCATTCAGCCTGGGCTCTCTCATCACAGGCAATAGCTCAGGTCTCTGGCTCAGCAACAAGGTACTTACAGCTGGTCTTCTCCCGCCTCAGCTTTACTGGGCCAGGTAAACTCCATCCTCCTTGGCCCCTCCTCCCTTCCCTCCATTCACTCAGCAAAGCTTTTGCTGCAGCTTCTGCTCTGTAGCTGTCCCTTTCCAGTAGTCAACAGTGCTTCACATCCAGGTGACAGGCTCCCAACTAGGGGGATGCTGGGTGCTCTGGTGGTTGCTCGGGGTTGGAGCCAGCAGACTTCCTGCATATTTCCGCTGTGATGTGCCAAACTAAGACAGATAAGTGGAAGTCAGAAAAACAAAATCCTTCTCCATGGAACATTATGACCCCTTTGGAAGAGATTTTCCTTCTAAACGATGTGGAGCTCCACTGCCCAGGAGCTCAATCTCTGTCATGTGACTTTACCTTGCAGAGCAGTAAAGTCCCTTATTTTCTTCCTCTTTGATTTCTCAGCAATGTTACACTAGAAGCTAGCATTGGCTAGAAGTATTTGACTCATTTTATTCATATATATATATGAATCAAACCCAGTGCCTCACACATGCTAGGCCAGTGTGCTACCACTGAGCCACAGGCCCGGCCTCTATTTCATTCATTTTTATTTTGGGTCCAGGACTAATGGATATTCTGGATGAGCAGGGATGTGGCTGAGGAGGGGTCTTACATCCCAGGAGTTCCCCAGGAGCATTAGGTATCTGGGAGATGGCTAGATGCCCTCACAGGAGTGACTGGCTAGGAGGAGGAGGCAGACTCTTGGACTGCTGGGAGAGAGGATTTCATCCCAGGCACACACTTGGTCAGAGACCCAAAGAGATGCTGGCCTCCCCAGGGAGAAAAAGGAGCATCTCAAGCTGAATTGACAGAAGCTTTTCAACACTAACACAGAACAAAGGCACAGATTTAAGGCGAAGAAGACATGATTGCCCAGGGAGGGAGTGGCTGAGGGCAGCATGGGCTTAGCCATACAAGGTCCACAGCCATGTTATGTAGCATGAACTGTACTATAGGAGGAAGGGAGACCAGAGATAGGATTGTAGCTTGGGAATGAGATGATCCATGTGAGTGTCTGTGTGAGAGAGTGGGAGGAGGGAGGGAGGGAGGGAGGGAGGGAGGGAGAGAGAGAGAGAGAGAGAGAGAGAGAGAGAGAGAGAGAGAGAGAGAGAGAGAGAGAATGATAGCAGAAACTCCCAGATCAAATGCAGACTCTGAGCTAAAAAAGGTCTCCCAGATAGAGGTTTGCAGGTTGCTAACTAGAGCACCTGGCCAAGGAGGGCTCACGAGAACTTAACCAAGCCTACAGGCATTGCCAAGTCCAGAGCCCTGGCTCAGAACTGGGTCTGGCCAAGGAGAGGCATTCATTTCTCACTTGCTCAAAGGCATTGTTTTCCCTTCTTCCCATTATCTGCATGGCTTGAAGAGGGAACCTTGATTGGTGTATATTAAGGAGCCTTCTGGGCCCACAGAGGCCCAGGGAATTTACTGGTGGCTTGAGTTCCATGATGTGAACAAGACAGTGAGACCTGGACCCTAGAGGGCAGATATGGAGGAAAATAGATTGACTCAAATAGGAATGAACAGAGAGAAGGGGTGAAATATGATGGGCAGGATTTTGTTGAAAAGATCTAGGAGGATGATAGGGAGAAGCCAGATATGGAAAGATCAGAAAATCCCTGAAGGGGCTACCTGCAGTGTCCTCATGGAGATGCAGGTTGTTGGAGAGCAGCAGCTGTAGTTCAGGACCCCTACTGGAGGCTGCTGAGTTTCCAGATGTCTGACACACGATCAGAACTCAAGATGAACATTCATCTTTGATTCTGAGAAGTGTACGGCTGTTGACCACATGCTTCTCAGAACAGTTACAGACAATAACCTGATCCATCAACACTTGAATGTCAGCAAAATGTGAACTGGGATTCTGAAGGGGGAAGAGAGGGGAATGGTCCTATTGAGAGTCAGTAAATATCAACCAGTCAGAAAACCAAGTCAAGGTGAGGAGGCTTAGGCACTGTCCCTGTCCTCTGTCTCTCCATATGCATGGTGGTTCTGTGTCTTCAATAAAACTGTGTGGTCTCAGAGTCTCAGGGTGATCTGAAGATGCATCGACCTCTTGACTTTTCTGCTACTGTGTGTGAAGCATCAGCTCCCTCCTAAGCTTGACCTCATCCATGGCAGATCTCCCCCAGCTAAGATGGAAGCTGTAGGTATCCTTGCTCACCACCAGAGGAAAGAGGATGGCTTAGGGCCCAGCTCTGCCAGTGCATTTTCAGCTTCCATCACTGAAACAGAACACCTGAGACATTAATTTACATAGAGAAAAGGCATATTTGGGCTCAGTTCTATTCCATGCTTGGTTGGACTCATTACTTTTAGTTCTCTCATAGAGGAGCTGGAGGGCAATGGCAGGGAGGTGATGGTGGAGAGTACTGCTCCCTGGATGGAGAGAAAGAAGGAGATTAAGAAGACAGAGGCTGGCGTTCCACATCAACCACTGAGGACACCATCCCAGACCCTGAAGGTCTCCACTAGGCCTCACCTCTTAAGGGTCCCTCCTCCATACAGTAACACCACCACAAACTTCAATGATATGGGTCCCTGATAGAATGGGAGGACCCCATGAGCCTAAGGAACCAGCATATCAATGCAGATGCAGGGACACTGTGAGCCCAGGGCCTAAGGGGTCACATAACTGTGACCACTACCTAGAAACACAGGCACCAAACTGGGTGCCCTGCAAGAAGCAGGAGTTGAAGGTCCACCTGGAACACTGTGCATATGCGACCTATGAAGAAGAGAAGTCCCAATATTCTGATCTGAGCCCACTCTGCACTTTCTCTGGTCGTGCTGGGTATGGGATAGGCAGGAGGGAGAGGTGAAGAGTGGTGATGAGGGCTGATGGGGAACGAATGAGGAATAACTCAAAGAGCAGGTCATAAGTTGGAGACCTGTGGACTCTCCATGAATTGCTCATTGATTTCTGAAAAAAATGACATGATTTGTGTCATGTAGTTTCATTGGTTTTCAGAAGCAAATATATATTCTGGGACTTCATGGAGGCCACATCTCAGTGAGAGACCTGGACCTGGTGGCCTCTGTCACCTTTTCCCCCCTGTAAGTGCCACACATTCGGTCCATATGCACGGACTTCACTTTCTCAGGTACTTTCTCTTTCTTCACAGACACCCATCCTTTTCAGGCTTAAACTATTCCAACAGCATCCACAGTAAGATGTAGGGGTCATTACCTGGGATAGTGGTTTGGTTGTGGGGATAGTATCTGGATAACATGAAATTTACCCTGGTGACTCTCTTTCCTTACAAGGTCAGTGACATAAAGGACCTTTACAATGCTTTACTTGAGAACAGATTTCCTTTCGTCTCTTAGGTCCAGCCCTGAGCCTCAGTGCCCCAGAGTGGGAGGCTGCAGTCACAATCCAAGGGCAACCCAAGGTCTCAGTTCTACAGTAGAAATCCTCCCAGGACCCAGGAAACCTGCCACAAAGTCATGGCTGGGAAGATGCTGGCTAACCAGGCTGCCCTGCCTCTGGGGAGGAGACAAGTCCTTTCTGGCCTGGGTTGCTGGTGACATGAAGAAGAAGACAGGTGCTGGGGGGCAGGGGCAGGGCGATCATTGCAAGGGAGAGGATTCCTACACAGAGCAGAGGAGGGGCAGAAGGCCTCCACTTGAGCCTGAGGGCAGCCTCACTGTCCTGCCCTCCTGAAGGCTGAAGTTCAGGGTGATGTTTTCAGAAAGCTGTGTCCAGCCTCCTTCTGACAAGGTTTTTCTTTCCTGGTGAATGTGCTGTTTTTGCTGAGCCAAACTTGGGGGTGTATTTTCAAGTCCTCAATTGTTACCAAAAGGTTGAGACCTTTGAAGCTGGGTCATTTATGAAATGTCTTCATTTGAAGAGTCAGTGCTTCTAGTTCATTGTTGATTACTAAATGATGGGAGGGGTCTCAGAGTCCCATGGGAAGCTGTTTTGGAATTGGGCATTTGCTGCAGATAATGCCAAAGGAAATAAATAAGGGGCATGCATGTGGCCTCGATGCAAAAGCTTTTGGGATCCAGATCTTGTTTATGATAGTGAGTGGTGGGCAATGAATCCTATGACAGGAAATAGGGTAATGCATAGCCCAGCACCTTGAGCTATATTAGCTAAAGTGCATTACACTTCCTCAGAGGTAAGATTCTGCAGAATGAAACATGTAGTTTAAAATGCTAAGCAACTCATTTTTCCACCAGTAATTAAGTAATATTCCCTCTACAGTCTGTGTTGGCATGGGGGGATGTCCTCGTGACCTCACCAACTTTTGGAGCACTGGTCTCAGAAGTAGGGTAAAGAAAGATATCTACTAAGTGGCCAACTTCTCCTTGTTAGACAAAATGTAAGAGCATTTTCATAGAGCATTAAGAAAATGGCCTTGTAAAGCTCCCACTGTCCCTCTGAGACATGTGCCAACCTTAACAGCTAATAAGCCTTTGGCCAACTTTACACCCACGTCATCCTCTCAGGGACCTCGGCACCCTCTTCAAAAGTGGAACCTTCAGAGGATACAGGACCCTGCCTCCCAGACTCTGGAGGAGGGAGGAGCCTAACTTGGCTCTAAGTGGCAAATCATGAAGATTGGGATCCTTTTCTCTTTGCTTGAAGCCACTTGGCAGAGAGGCAGGTGCCCTAGATGAACACAGATGATTGCTGAGTGACCAATGGTGCTGGCGAGTTCTCTGCTGGAGGACTGGTTAGTGTTTATGGGCACAGCTGGGAGTGGGGGTATCTGCTGGCTGTGTTACAGGACAACTCATTCTCTACCGTGATTAGCATCACAGGGGTCTAAGGCTTTTCCATGAGGAAAATGCTTTCTTTCTCTGCTGCCCCTGCAGAGAGGCTCTGTGTGCTGGGAGGAGATTTGATTTGCAATTCTATTTCTTCACAGCCAGAGGACTTGCTCTGGGGACTCCCCCAGCAGGGAACAGTGTTAGAACACCCAATCCTGTCCTTCTGGCATCTAGTTCAGCCTTGGCAGAAGCTCCCAGAGGCTTCCTGGGATTAAACAATATTTGGGAAGAGGGATTTGGAGCACTCTCATTTTGGACACTTCTGGGCTAGCGTGGCCCTTTTGTTCAGGGTCACCTGTACCCATGTGCACTGCTGGTGTCCTCAGGTAGTCTTCAGTCTAACCTGGAGCACTTCTCAAGAAGGGATCATGGGGGTTTGATGTGCCGAGTGAGGAGGCCTGAGCACTGCGCTTTGCAGGCAGGTGATGTTGCTCTGCAGACAAATTGTGGGGCAGATAAAAGCCCATGGTCCTGCTGGAGCCAGGACACGGTCAGAGTAAATATGAATCGGGATGAAAAAGATTGAACCCTCCCCTGGAAACCCAATCTGCATGGGGAAGGAATGGGTTGGGCTGGGGGCTCAGGAAGCCATGAGCTCCTGCCTTGGGTCTGTGACCTCCCTGGGGACTCTGGGCCAACCTATGATGTCACATTTCTGACTCTTCATCCTTGGAGGCAGTTCACCTGGGAGCTCAGTTCAAGCAAGACTAGGGCACAGCCTGAGCAAGGGCCAATGTTAGGGTTCTGGAGGTACCACAGCACCCCCGTGGAGCAGGGGTGCAGAAGGGACCATCCTGATGGTCGTGAACTTCTGTCCTCTGGTGCTTCATCAGGATTCCCTGAATTGATCATTCCTCCCTGTTACGGTTTGGACGTGAAGTGTTTCCCAAAACTCTCATGTGAGACAATGCAAGAGGCTTCAGAGAAGAAATGATTCGGTTACAAAAGCCTTAACCCAATCAGTGAATTAATAACCCGATGGGATTAACTGAGTGGCAACTGAAGGCAGGTGGTGTGTGGCTGGAAAAGGCGGGGGGCTGGGGGCATGGCTTAGGGGTATATATTTGTATCTGGCAAGTGGTCTCCCTCTCCCCCTCTCCAGATCAATCACTAATCTGCTGCCTGTCTTTATGTATTTGCCTATTCTGGGTACTTAATATAAATGGAATCATAAAATATGTGACCTTTTACGTACACCTTCTTTTACTTAATGTTTTCAATGTCATTCATATCATGTAATTTTCATTCCTTTTCATGGCCAAATAATATTTCTCTTATGTAAACATAACATCTGTTTACTCATTTATCAACTGTTTTATGCATTGAGTTGTTTCTACCTTTTGGATAATATAAATTGGCGCTGCTATGAACATTGGTGCAGAAGTAGTTGTGTGAATACCTGTATTCAATTCTTGTGTCTTACACCTAGGGGTGAAATTCTAGGTCATATGGTAATTCTATACTTAATATTTTGAGGAAATGCTAAACTGTTTTTCAAGTGACTGCACTGTTTTACTTCCCTGCCAGCAATGAGGTTTATATTACTTTATTATCAGCCTCAACTGTGAGAAAAACATGTTCCTCTTCTGGGAAAATGAGGCCCAGAAAGCCAAATTATCCTACTTAGTGCTGATGTGGGAAGTGGGAACTCAAGACTGCTCTGTTTTGCTTCCTCAATACAGCAGGCTCTGGGCCAGGGATGTAGCTCAGTGGTATAGCACTTGCCTACCACATGTGAGGCTTTGGATTTGATTCCTAAATGCAAAACGCAATGACAACAGACAATCAACCAACCAAACCCTCCAATACAGCAGACTGGCCCCACAGGCAGGTATTTGACAACCGTCTGTTGCATTATGAATTAGCCTGAAGTCCCATATGCGAGAACCAGCTCTGTCTGGTGGGATGGATGCAACATTCACTTCCAAGCCCCATCATGCCCCACCACACCCAACCTGTTGCCATGGTTGTGCAAATTCCAAAATGCTGCTAAGGCCACATTCAAGACCCAGCTGAATGCTGCCTGCTCTAACAAGACTCAGGATCACTCCCAATCAGATGAATCTGGTACACACTAGTCTGGGGACTTTTCAAGCACTTGTGTCATTGCCCTTTGTTACTTATTTACCATGTCATTTAACTTGTTAGTTATAAATATTCTGATAAGATATTTTATTGATTTTTCTAATAAGCTATTCATTTTGGAATAAGCAATAAAAATAATTACCTTGTAAAATGTTAATTTTATATTTCAGAAGTACACTGTTACTCTAAGATTTGTGGCATTTGAGAGAAGCCTGTCAATGACATCTCCCACTCATATCTATAAAGAACACTCTTCTACTGGACCAACCCAGCCCAAAAATGAGTTTGTGAGATGAAAAGTAGTCTATAAAGTGCCATTACACTTTGGAAGTCTGGAGAAGAAGAAAAAAAAACAATTCAGGCTCATTTACCTTTGGTCCCCAAAAGACTATCAGCCCCTTTGGTTTCTTATCAGAGATTTTAATAACCCAACCTCTGATGAGTGTCCTGACTTCCATCAAGAACTCATAATTTGAAGGACACAAGTGAAACAAAATAACAGTAAATCAAGTCAGCCTCGGTAAGATGTTCAGAATTCAATGACAATGGTTCCAGTGCTAGAAAGAAGAGATGATCTCTAACTTAACCTTTTGACAAATTCTTAAGAAAGCGGTATCAGTTCCCAACGCTCAAATTAGGATAATTTGAGCAGATTTTGCAGATGTAGACAATCATAGGAGGAATTACGACTGTGGGTGGGGAGAGGGGAACCACCATGGTACAGAAACTACCCATAGGTCTGAGCAGGAAGGAGGAGGTACTAGGAACCTGGAGGAGTTGAATAGAGCAGCCATCCAAGAGGAGGTCCAGGGACAAAGTTACCAAACGCATTCTTCCTCCCTCCCACCCTCGTCCCAACAAGCCAAACCCATGTGGAAGTCAGAGGGCCCTGGGCCTGTTGCTCTGTTAGTACACATAGATAGTCTCCCAGACAGGAGTTGGGAAAGGAAGTGATCTGGAAGAGGAAAGGAAGGTGCATGAGGTTATGAAAAGGTCAAGATTAGGCCCTTAATAAACACAAACTTCGCTCATTCTGAGGGCGGCCAGCCTAGGTTAGGTGTCACTCCACACTGTGACTATGATTGTGGAGTAACACTACAAGAGCAAAATAAAGTCAAGGGCAGAGGAGCAGCTGCAAGGCCAACATGTGGCCCAGCTGCAGAGAAGGGGTGGAATTAAGTCAGAAACAGGTTAGCAGCAGGAGGCCTTACAGCCTGTGAGCCAGTGGGCTCTTCATTTGTTTATAGTTGTAGATGGATAGCATGCTTTTATTTTTTAATGAACCCAGTGCCTCACATGTGCTAGGCAAGTGCTCTGACACTGAGCTACAGCCCCAGCCCTGGGCTCTTCTTCAAAAGATGACTCTGGGCTTATAACAGTTCCTACAGTTTCGAATGGGAAGGGCATTAAAGACATTTCTACAGGAGTTATATCTTGACTGTTCCCAAGCCTGGGGAGACAGGGAAAAACAATGATCCCCTGCATCACAGAGCCATCTGTCCACCTTTTCCCAGAGTACACGGGAGGATGCTCGCTTTGCTTTAATGTATAACCCTTGGTTAAGGAGCTACAAACACGTAACCTACAAAACTACATTATTTATTTTTTTTCTTTCAGTCTCTAATAACAGGCTGTTTTTTTTTTTTTTTTTGCTGAGGGAACATTTAGACTTTGGACCTACCAGGTTAATATAAAGAATGTGGTTCTTAACTTGGCTCAATATTGAAAAGTCTGTTAGAACAGTGCATAGATTACACCCCCTAGCCCCAGAAGATGGGAAACTGCCTCAGATTACACATCCCCCACCTCAGATGACATCTCCCTGCTCCACCAAGTCTCAATCCAACTGGGTTAGCTTTGGCAAGGGGATGGGACCAGATCAGGAGCCACTGCTGCCCTATCAAGAACAAGTTCCAGATCCATCCTATCATGCAACACCTAGCCAGACTTAGCAACTCAGCTGACTAAAGAGGAACAAATTAGCATAGCTCATAGAATAGGCCTTACACAACATCTGCCTAAATTGATTGAATACTATTCTAAGGAATTTGGGGAGGTTAACTTCTTTCCCAGGAAACATTACTTTGTTTTTCCTTGATCCAAAGATTCACAAGGAGTTGAAAACATTATCTATAGTTACAGATATAAAACCTTTACAAACCATCTTCATAATATGCAAATTAATAAACACATGAGTTCAACTTTACCAGTAGTACAACACTCCAAAATGAAAAACATGTTTAGAAGTTAAAAGACATCCCTTGCAAGATTGCTGAGACAGGCATGCTTGGACACTGCTATTTGAGGTGCAAAATGACACTGTTTTGGTATTAAATTAATAGTCATTAAGAGATTTATACCCTCTTCCCCAATAATTCCACTTTGGGAAACATGTACAAAGATTTGTTTGCAAAAGTAAATAAAAATTTAAAATGATATAAATTTGTACTGGGAGAATGACTGCACATGCAGAATGTTACCCATCAAATTAAAAGAATGGGAGTATCAGCCTGGAAAGAGGCAGTGAGATAGATTCAGAACTCAGGATGTGAGGTCACCTAGATTCAAGTTTTAATCCTGACCCTTATAGTACTTTGAGATTTGGGGCAGCTTCAGCTCTCTAAGCTTCAGGGGAAAAGATGCCCTAAAAATGGAGAGATCACCTTAACCAAGTGATCAAACTTAGCCTCACTCACAGAGGGACCAACTGACTTTATGTGCCTCTGATGAGATGCAAATGGAAGGACACAATCATCATTTATATACTATTAATTCCTAAAATATTTCAACTGACTTTAATCATGAATAAATCAATTGCATGGAATCCTGAAAGACATCTAGTACATGTGTCACTTCTTTTTTTTCGGGTACCAGGATTGAACTCAGGGGCAGTCTACCATAGAGCCACATCCCCAGCCCTATTTTGTATTTTATTTAGAGACAGGGTCTCACTGAGATGCTTAGTTCCTCGCTGTTGCTGGGGCTGGCTTTGAACTTGCAACCCTCCTGCCTCAGCCTCCTGAGATGCTGGGATTACAGGCGTGCGCCACCACACCTGGCAAGACATCTAGTACAGTTTTCAAATGCCTACTTTGTTTTAAAAAAAAAAGATTGTTCCAGATTAAAGAAAATTTAAGAGACATGACAATTAGACAGTATAGAGTGAAATTCCATGATGTCAGCAACTTACTTTCAAATAGCTTAGCAAAACAAAGTGTGAGTGTGTGTGCACATAGGAAGATAAACAGGAGCAAGAACAAGCAAATGTAGCAAATATTAATGGTGAATCCATGTGAATGGTACACAGATGTTCACTGTCCTATTTTCAATTATTCTATAGGTTGGAAAAATTTTGTTTTTTTAAATTACATACCAGGCTTTATTTATTTAATCTAATTTTTTTAGTTGTAGATGGACACCATGCCTTTATTTATTTATTTTTATATGATGGTGAGGATTGAACCCAATGCTTCACACATGTGAGGCAAGAGCTCTACCCTGAGCTACAATCCCAGCCTCAGAAAATTTGTTTTGAAATAAACAACTGAGAGACATAAGTCTATTTCCTCACTTATAAAAATCTTGATGCTGTGGATTAGACTGAACGAAATAGTGCACAGAAAGTGCAGAATCTAGAGTACAGTAGGCATGAAGGAAATGCTACCTATGCACATAATTTGATTTCTACCTTACCGGCTGTAGTGGCGCACACTTGTAATCCCAGCAACTTGGGAGGTTGAGGCAAGAAGATCACAAATTCAAGGCCAGCCTCAGCAACATAGCGAGATGCTGTCTCAAAATTAAAAGGGCTAGGTACCAAAAAAAAAAAAAAAAAAAAAACTCAAAAGAACCCAGAAATAAAATACTAAGGTAAGAACCTAGTACACAGTAGACATTCAATAAGTGTTGGCAATTTTTATTTCCATTATACAAAAAATAAAATGTTTGAATACAAATAGAAGACTAGAAGACAACAAGAATAGTAACAGTATTAGTAAAAATGATAGGATTATGAGGGTTTTTTAAAATCTCATTCTGTGATTTAAAAAAAAAAAAAAAATTATAGGGCTAGAAGGAAGCTCAGTGGTGGAGCACTTACCTAGCATGCACAAGGTCCTAGGATCAAAAAAATTTTTTTTCTATTATAAACATATTTTAATTTTATAATCAGGAAAGAAAAACCAATGTTTTATTTAAAGCTGAAAATTTCTGTTAATATTTCTAACATTTTATAAAACATCTTTTGTTGACATTCTACTAATGATACCACCCAATAATGTCCCAATCTTTTCTTCTTGTGAAGACACTTTATATATCTGTAAAAAAATCAAAGACAAATTATGACTTGCTGATCTATTTATGCATGGATTGTTATGCAAATATTTATAAGTGAAATTATCAATTACTGGGTTAATGGTCTGAATTGCAAAACAAATATGATTAAAATATTCAAAGTAGATCATAATTCATATCAAATAGTCCCTTTAAAGTGCAATTATGAACATTAAAAACCAAATTCTCTGCACATAAAGTAAATTTATCATTTTTAAAAGCACACATCGAGATATTAACTTTATTATGTTTATTTTATTCTAAATGTACTATATAAACTTGATACTTAAAGATATCTACTTACTTATTTGAAGTTGTAAATTATTTCATTAACTACATTTCTAATTATATTTTTATATACACCTATACCTCCCAGTTCTTTTTATCTTTAATTATTTTTCAAGCAACTTTAAAAAACACTCATTACCATTTCCTCTCCTTTTCTTTTTGTGGCGCTGGGGATTGAACCCAGGGCTACACATGCACTAGGCAAGTGCTACACCTCGGGCCTAAATCCCAAGTGCAGCATTTCTCTAATTTAAAAAAAAAAAAAAAAACTGGTGCACTAGTGATTAATAAACCACATCAGCATTATTCCTCACTTACCACACTCTAAAAATATGGATTTACAAACCTTTTTGACTTCAGAAATATTCGTTATTTCAGGAAGATTTTTCAGAGAAATCTGGTCACCTTCTACTTGAGATATTAGGTATTTTTGATTTACTTGTTTTTCTCCCTCTTCAACGTAAACAATTAAAATTGAAGTATTATCTTCTGAGATACCAAATTTTTTCAAAGCCTCTGAAATCTAAGGAACAAAAAAACAAAACAGGAATGGAATCAGTCTTTCCTATACCTGAAACATCTGACCTGCCTTCTTCTCAGTGAGCTTCTACCTGTTTTTCATATCCTAGCTTTCTCTTCAATAATCCTTCTCTAGCATCTACAGCTACTACCTGTCAGCTTTCTGCTGAAAGTTGCACCTTGTTCTCATGGAATCAGCCCAGACTGTGTTATGCAAACACCATTTCTCCAGCCTTAAGTGACCCTGCAGCCACACATTCCTGTCTTCTGGCCACCCTGGAGCTGTTTGTGTTTCACACTGTTTTGCTGATGCACATGCTTTGTCCCTTGTCCAATCACCTTTCTCTCTATGGCTAGTCTGATCAACACATGCTTCAGGGTCCAGCTCCAAGGCCACCCCCCACTTAACTTCTTAACTTCTGTCTCGCCTGCCTCTCTTCAGGAACATATTTGCTTCTTTTGCCCCTAGAACTATAACTGGAACAGGAATGGTATCTTGAACTGTTTCAAATACTCTCTAAGAAACAATGATTACCTGGCCAAAAAATTTCCAGGTACTAGTACTAGGATGAGACAACTGCATTTTATAAAGTTTGAAATTGTCTATTTTAAACCATGCCACAGCCTTCCCAATTATTCTCTTGATGATACTAGTACCTAATTGTGTTGTTAACAATAGTAGTAATATTAAAATTTCATCAGCAAAATTCCAGTCATTTTTTTCATGGGCTATGTACATGTATTAAGGGCTGTTCTAGGTACCAGCAATGCCCTGGTGCTATATATAAAAAAGATATGCATTTATCCTCAAGGAGTTTACAAAGTGAAAGATGTACATGAACACACAAAATATTTATGCCTAATGTTTTATCATGTGTATTTCTGTCAGTTTCTTAAGCAAACTACTTAAGGGATTTTCCTGACCCTACATGGTTAAGAAGGAAAGATAAAACTAGCCTCACTTAATTTAGCTAAATTTTTTTTTTTACTCATAAAGAAACTGACTTCAGAGCTTATTTGTCTAGTAAGAGGCAGTGCTAAATCTCAACTCTCCAGAACTCTCTTCATGATTACTTTTGTTTATTGGTAGCAAACTGGTTTGTAGGAATTTAGCCTCTGACCCAACACGTGTCAACAGGAAGTCAGTAAATTCCACGTACATTGTTGTTTGGGGAAAGGTTGAAAATAATTTCAGTAGACAGAGTTCTCGTCTTCATTTTTCCCAGTTTGTAGAGGTGAACTGCTTTATTTGCTGCCACAAGTATCTGAAAAGGATCAACAATCTACCAAAAGAATATCAAGAATTACATGGGAGAATCTAGAACACTATGAAAACAGGTGCTTTATCTTATTTTTACTTCATAAGATAAATTCTTAAAACAATTCCTATGGATTATATGGATTATATTTTCAAAATTATTATCTCAAGGGTCAAGGCAGTCAAAAAAAATCTTATAATTTTAAAGTTGTAAGAAACTTAGACAAAGAGTAAACTTTTTTAAAGTAACATGTATTGCAGGCTACTATGAGAAAGGCTGTATTCTAAACATTTTAGCTCTATTATTTTCTTTAATCCTCAAAATATTCAATGAAATCATTATATAATAGATGAGGTAATGAGGGCAAAAAATGCCTGGGTTGAATCTCAGCTCTGTCACTTACCATTTGGGGAACTTAGTTAGGCAAGTTCTTTAGTGTTTTATCTGTCAGAAGCAGAAAATAACAGAACTCACTTCATATGGTTGTTGAAGATTAAGTGAGTCAGAAAGCATTTAGGAATTATGCTAGGAAAAGAGTAAGCACTATGTAAGGTTTGGCTATGACTTGCTCAAAGTCATAGTAAGTGGCAGAGCTCGGATTAAGTCTTGGTAATGTGATCCCAGTGCATGCTCTTAACTACTGTGCTATTCCTCCTCCATAGATACTGCCTTCTTCAGAACCCTCATCTCATAGATGAGAAGCTGGGAACCAATATTTGCCAGACCACAAATGTGATCAGAGCTGGACCACAACCTTTCCTATTTCCTAGGGCAGGGCCCAGTGTTTCTGTCTTCATTCACTGTTCAATTCAAGGTAGTCAAGTCTTACTTGGACAAGACTTTGTACATAAAGATGAAAGAATTTTAGTTTTAACCTATAACATTGTCAAAAAATTAACACATTCTTAAATGTTGGGTATGCCTTCACTCATTCTCACACTTTGTACTTACCACTGAAGGATTTATCAATGCACCATCAATGGTGCCTTCCATGGCCTTTTTTCTCAAGTCTCCAGCATTTTTTACATCTTTAAATAACAGAAGAGTCACTCTGCATTCAGGAAATAGGTCCAGCTGATATGTTAACTGCATTTCAAACAGGATTGTATGCACAAAACCTAAAGGACCAATAGATTTCTTTTATTAAAAGGTAACATTAAAACTCATTTCTTAACAAATATCCTTGCTAACAAATGAAATTAATTTTAAAAGATGACAGAGCTGAGTGCAGTGGTGCCTGTAATCCCAGTGACTCTGGAAGCTGAGGCAGGAGGATCACAAGTTCAAGGCTAGCCTCAGTGATTTAGCAAGCTCTTGTCTCAAAATAAAAAATAAAAAGGACTAAGGATGTTGCTTAGTGGTAAAGTACCCCTGGGTTCAATACCAATACCAAAAATAAAAATAATAAGATGATAAAAACTGTTAAATCTGTCTCCAAAGCACATTTGGCATCCTTGTGAGATGGCTTCCTAACCCTGCTGAGCTGTTTCTAGTCTTTTTTCCACTCCTGAGAAAAAGCCAAGGGAGCTAGTTGGTTCTCTGCCTGTCCGGATGAAAGGCTTGCACATGTGATTAAGAGGCTGTTTCCCAGTAGACTAGGGGCAGAATACCAGGAACTTCTGGACCTCAGGATACTAATGGTATTAATGAAACTTTATTCTACTTCCACTTTTTAAACTTTCTGATCTATTTTATTTGTATTTTAGCAGGACCTGGACACAAATATTAATAAGGAATAAAGTATCACATTTGACCCAAGCTATGAATTTTCATACATGGAAATTAGCAGAGAGGGTATGATTAATAATCAATAATATTCGTCCCTTTTTTAGTCATAAGGTTAACAGGAAAGGACAGGGTATATATAAAGACATAAAAGTATAGGAGCTAGGGATGTGCTCAGGGGTAGAACACTTGCCTAACATGCACAGGCCCAGGGTTTGAGCTCTAGTACCATGAAATAAATAAATGAATAAGAAGCATAAAAGACAACTTAAGTAACTAGAAAAATCTTTTTAACTACATCCTTGAAGGGAAAATTTTAATGATAGTCTGGTGAAGCAATTTACTAGGCTTATTTCATCCTTTTGCTCAGGAGACTCCATTTCTAGGGCTCTTTCTCAATAAATTAATTGGACATTTGAGGATTATATAGTAAGATATCACTCTTATTTTAACAGTGAAAAGTTGAAAACAATCTATTTAGCAAATAGCAGGATTGACTGTAAGTAAACGACAATTAAAAACTACAATCTTGGACTGGGGAGATAGCTCAGTTGGTAGAGTGCTTGCCTTGCATGCACAATGCCTTGGGTTTGATCCCCAGCACCACAAAACAAAACAACAACAAAAAAATCCACTACAATCTTGATGATGTATGCAAACAACAATAATATTAAGTAAAAACACCTTAATGGAAAAACAAAACACCTTTAAAAATCTACACATAAAGAAAACACACCAAAAAGTTTAAAAAGTTATCTCTGATTGCTGAATTACATCTGATTTTTATTGTTATTACAAAGAAAAAAAAGAATATTTGTAAATAATGTCCTGGCATACAGAATTTCAATTTAGTCATGCTAATGTCTACTAAAAAAAAATGGATAACAAAAAAATAATCGGTATGATCCCAATTATATAAGAAGATACACAGTATCCCCCACCAAATAAGAAGAAAAAACATGAAGGAGACATACCAAAGACAGTTTCCCCCCCACCCCCCCTGCAGTCCTGGGGATTGAACCTTGAACCTAGGGACTTGAGACAGCGTCTGGCTAAATTGCTGAGGCTGCTCTCAAATTTGTGATCCTCTCACCTCAGTCTCCAGCAAAGCTGGGATCCCAGGCATGTACCAATGAGTCAGGAAAATACAACCATCTTAGGTACTGAGATTATTAGGTGATTTTTCTGTTCTCTGGAAAACAAAATTGGTTGTGTATGTTCTGAATTTTCTACAGTAAGCACACGAGTACTTATAATCAGGGAGAAAATACATATATTTTCAAATATTTTTAATACTAGGGGTAAAAGAACCCCTGAAAACCCTCAAAATAGTGGAGTGGTGGCACATGCCTATTTCCGAGGCTGAGGCAGGAGGATCACAAATTCAAGTTCAGCATCAGCAACTTAGTGAGAGTGTCTCAAAACAAAACAAACAAAAAAGGACTGGGGGATGTAGCTCAGTGGAAAGAGCCCTCAGGATCAATCTTTAGTACTGGGGGAAAAAAGAAAACCCCAAAATCATTTGTTCTTGTTCACTTACTTAGTCCAGAAACTTTAGAATTATACTTGGAAACTAGAATGGTTTGTTCCCTCTGAAACTCATGTTGAAATTTAATTTCCATTTTTAAAGGGGCGGGACCAGGTGGGACCTTGAGTAGGTGATTAGAACTTTACCCTCATAAATGGATTATCCCACTCAGGTGTTTTATCTCAAAGCCAATTAGGTTAAGTCTCCTCAAGTGCTCCCTTCCTTGCCAGGTGACACTTTTATCAGCAAGACCATCATCAAATGCAGACCCTGGACCTTGGACCAGAATCGTTAACCAAAATAAACCACTTCTCTTTATAACTTACTCCATCTGATGCACTGTGTTACTAGCAACAGAATACAGACTGGGGTAAATACCTCTCACTCAAATTCCGCACCCAATCCTTAAAATCCTTAAATTTTACCTCCTAAACGTAATTTTGTCCCGTCTATTTCTCTTGAATTCCCATTGCCACCACCTCTTATCTACACCAGTAGCCCCTAAGGGTGGTCTCATCAAAATCCCTGCACTTCCATAATCCAAACTTCACCCCCACTCCCAGTCATAGTGATCCTTTCAAAATATCCTGTCGTTATGGTGCCCAGGTGATATGCTAATGCCCAAACTTTATGTCACGGTTTCCTTCCCACCTTCTGCTACCGCCACAATGGCCTCTTCTCAGCTTCCGGACTGTCACCAAGCTTTTAAACAGTTTCCCTCTCTTCCTTCACCATTTTTTCCCCCTCAATCCTTTTCCTTTCCTCCGTCCATCTGCTTGAGGGCCAAGAGCTCCGGGTCTAGGTATCACACGCGCTCCTTCTTATTACGAAGTGCAAGTGCGCCCGGCAGTGACGGCGTTTTTGAGACGGGGTCCTGCCTCGGCCTCCGAACTAGCTGGTTGCCTAACAATTTACGGCTCCCCTATCAGTTTATTTCTTGAGGGAAAGGCTCTCATTTTCCTGCTGCATTCCCAGGGGCTGACTTTGGTAGTTTCGCACTAAATATCGGCTGAGGGAACCACAAGTATCGTCTCAAGACAATCGTCAACAGCTATGCCGGGGATCGAGCCCCAACAACCCGGCGCCCTCGCTACCGAGCAAAACTCACCAGCTGGTCCTGGTCCGACTGGAAAGATCTCCCCCTCGGAAACAAAGCCCTCAACTTCCGGAAGTGCTCCCAATCCCGGCCCTCGCCGAGCCAGTTTCCTGGTAGGTCAGCCTGGGGGCGCCAAGTCTTTCCGGATCCCCAAGGTCATCGCCTTGTTAGTTCCGCCACTGACTCCTCCTCCCAAGTCTGAATCCTTTTAGCCGACACCAGCGAGGACTGGTGGTACTCCGACTTTTTTGGGCGGAGGCGGAAGCTTAGGTCTGGTGTTGAGTATCGGTTTTGTCTTAAACGTGTGTGCTGTTTTCGTTTTAAATTCATTCTGACAAGATTGGCATCCAAATTATGTAAAAAACAATAAGAAAAATAACTTAATGGACAAAATGCCAAAAAACATGAAAAGATTCCCAGCATCATTTGTCCTTGGAGAAATACAAATTAAAAACACAGTGAACTACAAATTAAAAACTACTGCCATGTGTAACTAATTAGAACAAATTAAAAGAAAAAAATAGGAAGGAGACCAGTAGAATACAAGAGGAGATCAGGAGCGGGAGGCGAGGGAAAGGATAGGTAGTGGGGGAATTAAATTAATCAAGCTATACTGTTTTATTGTGTGCGTGTATGAATATATTATAACAAATCCCACTGTTATGTATAATTATAATGCACCAATAAAAAGGAAAAAAAAGATACTATCACACAGACACTCGGTGAATATTACCAAGTGTTGTCATAGATGTAGAACTAGAATATGTTGCTGTTCTGAATGTAAAATGATGTAACTATTTTGAGAAAATTTCAATTTCTTTAAAAAAGTTAAATATAACTTAGCATAACCAACATTTCTATTCTGTGGTGTTTACCTAAGAGAAATGAAAATACATCCATGCAAAGGCTGGTTTTGAAAGCAGTTTCACTGTGATACGGTCTATTAGAGATGGATCCAGAATGGGTTCTTGTTCCCCTGTGTTGAAGAATAAACACCCAAGAAATACCAAGGCAAACATAGCAAGCAATTTTTATTTAAGAAAGTGATAGAGGATAGATTCCCTGCCAAGAGGGGGTGACCTTGCCTGTGGGAGGGGATACAACTTTCTTTCTTTTTTTTTGACGGGGAGCAGGAGTGCAGAGGCAGAAGTTGATTGCTCTTTGATAACCAGTTGTCATTCTTTGGACCCTCATCATTCATTACCTACACTGACTGCCTGGCCTTTGTTCAGTTTGCTAAGGAATGTGACAATATCCTGTCTACTTAGGCCAGGCAGGACTGCAGGTGAATTGCTTTTTGGCAAAGAGAGCCCATGGGGGGTCAGTATAGTGGATGCATTTTATAGAATTATTTTGTAAAATTATTCATGTTCTCACAATGCTCATCTATCTGTCCCCTATCAACTCTACATTGGTTACCAAAAAGTCCAGTGGGACAGAACGCCCCCATACAAAATAACTAGGCAGGTAGCACAGAAGCCTGGGATTCAACCTGAGCTGGTCTCCCAAGACTCAGAAAGCTGCCAGGGCAAATAGAATCTTGTCTGCACATACCTTACTTCCACCATAGCTGAGAGACTCCCTCAAAGCAGCCTGCCCTGGGTCTTGTACCCTGACTCCTGGCACCAGGGAAGGGGCAACATGACACACTGGTCTAAAGCATTGAAGGACATTTTGTAATCAGGGGGACTGGAACAAAGCCTGGGCAGTTCTGGCTAATCATTCTAATCTGGCTAGTCACAAGATGCTGCATTCTGTCTCTCTTTCTTTTCTTATTTCCAGTACTGGGGATTGACTCCAGGGGTCCCTTACTACTAAGCCACATCCCCAGTTCTTATAATTTTATATTTTGAGACAGTCTCACTAAGTTGCTGTGTCTGACCTCAAACTTGCAATCTTCCTGCCTCAGCTTCCAGAGTCACTGGGATTCTAGTTATTGAGAACAGAAATGAGAAAGGGTAGAAAACTACCTTGGTCCCAGACCATCTAGAAGACTGTCCTGTTAGTTGTACATGAATGTTCATATCAACATTGCTGTAGTAGCCATAAACTGGTAACAATAAATGCCCAACAACACATTGGTGGACAAATTGTGAAAAATCCATACAATAAAATACTGGTAATAAAAAAGGAATAAACTACAGATACTTCCAATATGGATGAATGTTAAAAAAAAAAAACATGCTGAGCAAAAATGGTGAGAAACTAAAATTAGTATAGAATCCCATTTCTATAAAACTCTAGGAATTACAAATTTATCCTAGAGTTACTGAAAGCAAGTTAATGGTTTTTGGGATGAGGGAATGGGAGATTCTCCCTTTAGAGGAATCTTTAGGCTGAAGCCAATGTGCTGTGTCTTGATGTGGTGTTATAAGGGCATAAGAGTTTTATAAAAATTCATCAAATTATGCAAAGAGTACATTTAAGGGGCTGAGGTTGTGGCTGAGTGGTAGAGCACTTGCCTAGCATGTGTGAGGCACTGGGTTCAATTCTCAGCACCACATATACATAAATGAATAAAATAAAGGTCCATCTAAAAATATATTTTTAAAAAGAGTACATTTTATAGGCTAGAAATTGTAAAATAAAATTGATTTAAAATGTATTTTAAAAGTCTCAGTTTAGGAATAAGAAAGACAGTAGAATGAATCAGACATAACTTTCCTGTGTTCATATATGAATACACAACCAGTGTAACTCCACATCATATAAACCACAAGAATGATTTTATACATACATATACTCCATGTATGTATAATATGTCAAAATATATTCTGTCATGTATATCTAAAAAGAATTTAAAAAATAAAAAAATTAAATGCTGGAATTTCATAGTTCATAGCATCTAGTTTATAGCCATCAATGGCTGGAAATAATTCGCATGTTCATCAAGTGAATGGATAAACAAGTTGTCATATATCCATACAATGGAATACAAGTTAGCAATAAAAGGAATCAACTATTAAAAATGTACAGCATATTAATTTTATCTCTAAAGCTGTTTTTTTAAAGGAGCCTATACTACATCTTTTTATTGGAATAGCACTAAGGACTGATGAGGATGTGAGAAATTTTAACTCTCAAACCTTGTTTATGGGGATACAAAATAATGCAGCCACTTAGGAAAAGTTTGGTAGTTTCTTATAAATATTCCCTTATTCCACAACAGCTGTCTCACTCCAAGAGAAATAAAGATATTCATATAAAAACATATGCAAAAAATGTTAATGGAACCTTTGTTCAAAATTCAAAAACTGTAAACAATCCAAATATCCTTCAACTGGCAAATGGATAAAAAAAATTGTGGCATATTGGGCTGGGGTTGTGACTCAGTAGTAGAGTGCTAGCCTGGCACGCGTGGCACTGGGTTCGATCCCCAGCACCACATCAAAATAAATAAATAAAGGCATTATGTCCATCTACAACTAAATTTTTTTTTTTTTAAATTGTGGCACATCTATACAATGGAATATTAACTCGGCCACGAAAAGGGAGTGAACATACAATGTCCATACAATGACATGGATGAATCTCAAAAGCAGCAATGCTAAGTAAAAGAAGCCCCATACTAAAAGCTACTTACTCTATATTCCATCTAGATGACATTCTAGAAAAGGTAAAACTATAGGGACAGAAAACAGATCAGCAATTGCCAACTGCTGCAAAGTGGTGTGAAGGAATTTTGAGGGAGTAGTGGAATTGTTCTAATTTTGATTGTAGTGGTGGTTACAAACTGGTATGTAGTTTTCAAAATTCATATAACTATATGGGGCTGAGGTTGTGGCTCAGTGGTAGAGCGCTCACCTAGCACGTGTGAGGTGCTGAGTTTGATCCTAAGCACCACATAAAAATAAAAACAAATAAAAATAAAGGAATTGTGTCCAACTACAACTAAAAAACATTTTTTAAAAATTCATAGAACTATATACTGAAAAGGGATGAATCTTACAGTGTGTGTGTGTGTTTTTTTGTTGTTGTTGTTTTTTAGTCATTTCATGATCCCTTTGCCTAAGCTACAGGAAAGAGATATCATTATGCATCATTTGCAAGTTGGTTCAAAAGATCTAATTTATTAAATGAGAACTTCCATAAGAATATCAGCCTTGTTCTCTAATATTTACATAAGTACTTGCATAAATATTTGTAACTTTTACCATGTGTTAAAATGAATCCAAGCTGGTGTCTGTGGGTCACCACTCCTGCTCAGCACCCAGGCCCAGCAAGCTCTGGATCCTGAATGATATGCCACATGGATCCAGGCATCAAGGAAGGCACTGAGACCTAACATGTTGGGGGTTGCATCCACAGTGGCCACTGCTGTCTAGCACTGTGCTGGGCCCCTCCACTTGCCTTAGCTCAAGCGATTCTCTACAAAGCACCCAGCTGTCCCCATTTTCTAGAAGAGGAAATTGATACCCCAGAGAGGACTAACTTGCTAAGGGGCCAAACTAAAATCAGAACCTGGCTCTTCCTTTTCTGGCTCCTCATCTGGACCACTTCCCACCTCTGGTTTTACCTGTTGAACCTGGTTTGTGGGTGAGAGCTGCCCTTTTTATGACTTGCTTTCTCTTGACCCGGGAAGACAACTTGCCAAAAGATCCCAGTTTCCCCAGAGTGTCAGTGCTAGAATTTCTTTACAAGGGTTCTCAACCAATTTTGGGGATGGGTACACACTAGGAGTTTTCTCTTGAACTGTTCAAGGCATAAACTGTGTATTTGGAATGGCTGAAAGGATGAGTGGGGGGCTGATGTAGACTATGGAAGGGGCTAAATACCCACCCAAACCAACCTTGGGTGCCTTGGAGTCACCTGGAAGTTTGAACACAGCCCGGCAAAGGACTGACTGGGGATCATTCATTCCTTTGGGAAAGGCAGACAGGCCAGGAATCTCCTTCACTTCCAGATTTGGTAAGATTAAAGAACCCATCGATTTCCTCACTTCTCTATCCGTGCCCCCAGTCCAACTTCAGGGGAAATCTTCCAGCTCCCCGCCTATAGCATATGGCCTCACTGCAGACCATCTTACACCCCAGAACACAATTGAGATTCATTTGTCTACGCACTCTCTCCTGTGTGCACTCATATTTTTCTTATGTTGAACTCTTCATAAGCTTGAATACCTGCTATTGTCCTTTTTAATATGACACCATGCTAGTAGGAGTGGAGTGCTATTTTGTGATTGTTTCCCTAATGACTAATGATGCTCAGTATTTCTTCATTTTTTTTAGCTATCTGTACATTTTCTTTATAGAGAAGCATCTATTCTAATCCTTTATTCATTTTTATATTGTCTTTTTAATATTGGGTTGTAGAAATTCTTTATGTTCTAGATATAAGTCCCTTATCAGATATGATTTACAAAATGTTTTTCCCATGATGTGGTTTGTCTTTTTACTTTTTTTTTGGTACCAGAATTGAACCCAGGGGCACTTAAACATTAGTCACATCCTCAGCCCTTTTTATTTTCTATTTTGAGACAGGATCTCACTGAGTTGCTTAGGCTGGCCTTGAACTTGTGATCTTCCTGCCTTAGCCTCTTGTATCATTAGAAATTACAGGTGTGTGCCACTGTGCCTAGCTTTTTACTTTCTTAGTCATGTCATTTGTGGCATCAAAATTTTAAATTTTGATGTAATCTATATCTATTTTTAGTTACCTGCAGATTTACATCAATTTTCCATATTTTTTTTAGTTGTGGTAAAACACAAAATTTTCCATCTTAACTATTTTTTAAGTGTAGAGTTCAGCGGTATTAAATAAATTCATAATGTTGTACAAACATTACCATAATCTCTCTTCATACTTTTTCTTGTATAACTGAAACTGTATCTATTAAACAATTAACTCCCCATTCTCTCCTCCTCCAACCCCTGCAACCACAAAAAAACTAAGCTGGGGCTGGGGTGTGTACCTATAATTCTAGATACTTAAGACACTTAGGCAGAATTGAGAGTTTGAGGCCAATCTGGATAACTTACTGAGATCTTATCTCAAAAAGCAAGCAAGCAAACAAAAAGCATCTAAATCTTGAAGTGTTCTCTGAACAAATGGGTCACATGAAATACCCAAATTCCAAAAACTAATCCTGTATCATGTGACTAAAACCCCCAAATGAATTTAATTCCTGTATACTGTTATCGTAGATGTAACTGGCATCTCTCTCTGTTCTTAAAAAAGGTGTAAGTATTTGTAGAATTCAATGTTAAATTAGTGGGAGGTATCAGGCACTTCCCACTTTTATATGTGTGTGGTTGATATTTAAACAACTATCTGAGATCCTCTAGAAAGCAGAGTCTGAGGCAAGGATTAAATCACTGGTATTTTATTTGCAGTATTTAAAAACAGAGTGGTAAGGGTGAAGAAAAGGGTAAGCGAAGCAAGAAGCAATGCTAAGCAATGTGATGCAACGTTGCTTTACAATGAGCCAGAAAGACGTGCAGGATGTCTGGCATGTGTATTCACTCAGTAAGCCGGACCTTCTCTGGAAGGCTCAGAAACATGGTTGAGAGTAGTGTTCAGCAGGGAAAAGAAGAGGCAGGCTCCCTCTGGTCCTCAACACTTCATTCATCAAGAACCCCTAGAGGGAGCAGACTCCTCCACACTTCTGGATCATTACCTCACCCTTCAGTGGCAGCCCAGAAAGCTATTGTATAGCATTTCCTCTAAAGTAGGGCCATATCTGTGAAGAGAGTATACAAGGTGCAGGGCTGGAAGGACCTTGCAGGCCCAGAGCTAACTTGGATTCTAGTTAACTTGGGGATCTCAATAAGATTTGGTATCAAAGGTTTTTAAAAAAGGGGAATGTGGACGCAGAGGCAGACGGTGCTTTCAGAGAAGGAAGGGGTTGAGGAAGCCTGAGATGGTGCCCTAGAACCTGTATTTCATATAGCACAAGACATAAATAAAATGACAAGGTAAGTTGTTGAAAAAGGGATCTTTCCCTTAGTGGGCAGGGATGGGAGAAAAGACTTTATAGAGATGTAGCTTATACAATGAGAAGGACTGGCTCACAGCAACCACAGGGGAGAGACTACAGCCAAGGGAACAACCTGGAAGAATAAGCACATGGTGGCATAAATGTGTATGGCGCAATGTACCATGAAATGGCTGGCACACAGACATGGAGTGGAACATAGTAAAAGGCTTTGAGAAGTCAGCTTGCAGTCAGATAAAGAAAGCCTTGACAAGGAGCTAAAAATGGAATCTGAAGCCCATAAGCCATTCAAGATTTCCAAGAGGAGAATAACATGACTGAACTATTTTCAGGACATAATTCTGGGACAGTTATTGCAATTTCACTGGAAAGAAGGTTTAGATAGGATCCTAGATGGGGCCTCCTTCCATAGTAGGAATGTTTGTGGCTCCAAATCATAACTCAATGGCCTGCACTCCTGGGACACAATGCACTAAATTTTTTTAAAAACTCAAGCTTACCAAACTGAGGATAAACCCTTACAGCAATTTATTTGGCAATTAAATTCTCATTATGCTGGGTCTCATAGCTATCTCTAGCCCCTACTCAAACCCCACCAAATAACAGTAAAGGTATATTTAAAGATAAAAATTCCCAAAAAAGTGGGATAGATGATGAATATAGATGACAGATGGCAATAAAATTTTCAAAGATGATACTATCAAAATGGAGAAAAATAAAACCTAAATGTGTGCAGCAGTGGGAAAGTAAACAGAAAACAAAGTGACCAATCACCTTATTACTATGAGAAAACAGAGCTTCCATCAGTTTTAATGCCCCAATCTTAAATATAGACAGGGCCAATAAATAGGGTTACCAGGTATTTCAAGAACACCTCTAACATGAGAAACAGAGGCACAAACAAGGGAAAAAAGAAAGTTGATGCGGAGATCAAAAGGAACTTTAAAAACAGGTATCATTAAAGAGATAAAAGATAATACATTCATAAAAAAAAAAAAAAAAGAGCTAGTTCTTAGAAATAAGTATTAGAGGTGGTAGTAGAATAAGCCCAAAGTCTTGGCTACTCAGGAGGCTGAGGCAAAGGATTGCTTGAGCCTGGTAATTCAGGACCAGCCTGGGCAACATAGTAAGATCCCATCTCTTTAAAATTATACACATATAAAAAAACCCCGAAAAAATATATAATTACATACACACAAGTGTGTGTTTAGAAAACAGCAGATTTTTTAAAAAAGCAAAGGGCTTAAAAATAGAAAATAGGAGAAAAAAATATACAATTAACTTAGAGGTACATTTCAGAAAATCCAACATTCAACTAGTTCCCCCAGAAGAGCATAAAAATGAAAATTTCTCATAACTTGCCAGATTGAAAAGCTCACTAAATATAGTATTATGCATTTTAAAATACATTAAGACACCTGAAATAAAGACCTTAAAGCTTCAAGAAAAAAAAATAAAAGCTCCAGAATCAGAATAGTTACAGGATTCAACAGTAACAATGACATGCAGAACAATGTATACATGCATTTAAAAGTGCTCACCTGCAATTTTATAGCAAATTCAACTATTAATGAAGAAAAAAATAAATCAATTTGTCACTAAAGAATTTCAAAAAATTTACATCCTGGGGGCCAGGGTTGGGGCTCAGTGGTGGAGTGCTTGCCTAGCATGCGTGAGGCACTGGGTTATATCCCTGGCACTACATAAAAATAAACAAATAAAATAAAAGTATTGTGTCCATCTACAACTAAAAAATACTATTAAAAAAAAAATTACATCCCATTGACTACTGAAGGATATAATCCACCAAATAGGGAAGGAAACCATGAAAGCAGCAGCTACAGGATCCAGGAGACACAAGAGAGGCCTAAGAAATAAACAGGGTAAAGATGAAGTGGAATTCCGGGGAAGGAGCTATGCCTAGGTCTAGAGACAGAGTTGTTACGGACAGAGTTGTGTTCCCCCCAAATTCCTATGTTGAAGTTCTAACTACCAACATCTGGAGATGTGACTGTAGTTGGGAGACAGAGCTTTTAACCAGGTAAGTAAATTCAAGTGAGGTGCTAGGATGGGCCCTCATCCAACATGACTGACATCCTTTTAAGAGGAAAGGGCTGATGATGTAGCTCAGAGGTACAGCACCTCCCTAGTAAGTGAGGACCTGGATTCAATCCCTAGCACCACCAAAAACCTAAACCAAACCAACAAAAAACCACTGGAGAGAGAGAGAGATTAGGACACTGACAAACACAAAAGAAAGACCATGCAAAGACACAGGAAGAACCAGTCATCCACAAAATGATAAGCCTCAAAGAAATCAACCCTGCTGACATCTTTATCTTTTCTAGTTTCCAGAACTATTAGCAAACACATTTCTGTAATTTAAGCTACCCAGTCTGTGGTATTTTGTTATGGTAGCCCTAGAAAACAAACACAGAACCTAACCTGAAACAGACCAAGAGGGCTCCAGGGAAGATTTCAAACGAAAAAGAATCTGATGAATTTACCCATGTTGAGATATTTTATAATGCTATTAGAGATTTGGGGTACGAACTAGTGATAGGTCCATAGGGAAAGAGGCAAAAAATGAAGCAAAAATGACAGGGAAAAGGGGATTATAAGAAACGTAACTATGGTACCTTATGGCTCATGGAATAATATTTAACTAGTAACATGAATTTAGAACAGATTTAACCACAAGTTTTATGTGTGGAATGGGTAGAAGGTCTGCAAAAGCATTCTCCTCATCTACCATAGTATCACAAATTGAAAAAACAAGAAGTGGCTATAGTCATATTATTTAAATAATGGAGCCAAATACCAGATGATAACATGAAAATACTTAAGGTGGTTGCTTCTGAGAAAAGAATATTGGGGCAGGGTAGAGGACTGTTCTTTTTCATGGTAATCTCAGTAGAGCTATCTGAGTTTTAAAATGTGCTTTTTAAATAAAAACATAAATTTTAAAAGCCTGAACAGACTACGAAAGCCCTTTTTAAAAGGGGGCTGCTGGTCCTTTCAGCCAGAAGCCTTTCAATGGTATGAGCAGAAACCAGAACCAATGTGTTACAGAATAAATGAAACAGGAGATATCAAATCCTAATTAGTTTTTTTTTTTTTTTTTTAAACAAGCCATGCTGATAGCTAAAATAAGGGAGAATACAAAAGGGATGATAAATAAAAATTTTTGAAGGAGGCAAAGCTTATATGATGGCCCTTTCTACTGGGAGTGTTTTCCTTTGAAGCTGCTTGCCAAGGCCTTTTTCACAACTATGAGACTAGCTGGATTCCCATACCTACCCCTGCTGATTCTGCTTTGCCTTACAGTTGTCTTGCTCCAATTTCTTCCAATGTGAGCCTTCAGGATGTATCCTGGGGAACAATTCTATAAGAGTAGGCTTGTAGCAAGAAGGACTTTTGTATCTCTGTTAAATGTGGAGAGCAGAGAAAAACTTTATGAGCCATTACTTAGATCAAATAGAGTACTCTGATTGAGCCAATCAGATACAGGCAAGAACAGCTGAAGTAGAATACTTCCTTAAAGTCAGATTGTTCATACACAAGAGAGAACAGAGAAAATACCCCTCATATGCAGTATCAGAAATCCTCAAAACCAGAGGCTTTAAAAAAGGAAGCCAAGTTGCCCAAGTATTCATCAAATATTGATTGAGAGGATGATGAGACACTTGGCTTGGGTAAACAAAGGTTTCTGGCTCCCTCTGCACTAAAAATAATTAACATTCTCCCAAATGATCTACCTTCATGTTCTTGAGGTAAAGCACCACTCCAGTGATAGGTAACTGGAGAAAAATCCCAGAGGGTTATGTTCAGCAGAGGAGCAATAACATCAAAACATGCCAGATATCCCAGGCAATTTATAATCACACCCCATTTGTTCATCAGTCAACCTTTATAATCGATAAAGTTTCTAAGTTTTCTGGATAGTTCTACCCTATTCATGACATTTACCCTATCAGGTAAATAATGATTTGATTTAATTAACCAGCATTCTGGTTTATCAAATCAGTTTCTCTCACCCAACTGCTAACCAATCTCTCAAATTTTATCCATCTCTGGGTTAGATGGTATATCTGGCAATTCAGTGAAAGGAAGTTGGTCAAATACCACAAAAAAACTGCCAAAGAAAGAAATATATAATCACAAAAACACCACAATTAATTACAGATAGTGACTAGCTTCTAAAGAAATTTTCTCCTAGGTAAATTTTAATTGAAATTTTGAAGAATTATGGAAAAAAGATACCCTTATGACTGGGTCAATAGAACATGACAAAAAACACTAAAAATTTCTGTACATACACAAACTTATGTTACAAGTCTAGTCAGAAGAAAATACATAGAAAAAAGATACTATTTTAAAAAATAACTTGCAAGAGAAGTTCTTAATACTTAAGTTCTAAAATATCATCTTCCTTTAGAAAACTTTAAGACTGGAATGACAGATTTTGTTCTGTTTTTTGTTTGTTTTGTTTTGGTATTGCTGTAATTACTGTAAATTTATCAGCAAAAAGGTAAATATTAATGTAATTCCTTTAAAAGCTTGAACACATATAAAGGAAACAATAAAATAGATACATATAAAATAAAAAATAAAAAAAAAAAAAAACAAGCAAAAACCTCATTTGACCTGAAAAACCTCATTTGACCTGATTTTATTAAGTCACTCCAGTTATCTTCAGTGCAGCTCTGGTCTCCAGGGAGATATCCAGGACAGGTTTTGTATCACTCGGTCCATCCCCAGTAGGCCGGATAGGACAGTCTCTGATAACTGCCAGGACACCACCTCTTATCCTGGACTGCTTGACTGCCATTTGGCTTCACATTCCAAAAGTATCTCCTTTGTGAATAGTCCTCTCCAGCAGGGCCAGGAGGAGGGATATGGCCTCTCTGGTAAACATTCTGATTTTGTGAAAATTTTCTTAAACAAAAAGCAATAATCCATTATTAGTATTAATGAAACATATAATAAGCTTTATGAAATAATATATAGATACCCTGATTCTTCTGTTTGCTACCTATTTCACCTTAGCAGATGAATTACTTAAATCATTCTGTCTCCTAATTCTCTATAAAACAGAGCTAATAGTATCTTCCCAGGTTATTATGAAGGTAAAATAAGACAATATATTTAAATTTCCTACAATGCCCTGGAACACAGACAGGTTCCCAGGAGTCTTTCTACCGATCCCTCCAAAAGCCTGGGAGGGTTAATATAAAACAATAAGCTATTTAGTATGGAAATGGAGGTGCTTTTGCTTTATAAGTAAGTATAAATTAATTAGAAAGTATAAAAAATTACTCTAGCCATGGTACATGCAAATTTGGTTAATTAGGATTTAATCATTTCAAAAGCAAGATCAGTGAATACATATAATTACAAAACTTTGGAAATTTGATAAAAGAAAAATGAAACCTACAAACCCCCCTTAATCCCACTTCATCTAATTAAACTGGTTCATATTTCCTTTTGGTCTTTTTCCATTTGCATCTTTTTTTTTTCTGACTGTTGAATTATAACCTATTGTTTTTACTTATCATAAGTGAGCTATCATTTTCAATGGTTTTACAAAATGTCATAGTATGAATATAACTATTCTGCTATATTCTCCACTATTAGAAATTCAGACCACCAGTCTTTACTATTATAGTATGTCTTGTATTAACATCCCCAATATTATACTACTGTAGTTTGAGCACCAAGCCCAGTGTCTGAGACATAGTAGGGAGTTTGGAAATGTGTTGAATCACAGAATATAGTCTTTTCCATATTTTGAAGTATTTCCTTAGTCTCAACATGGAATCACCATGAGTATTGTTATAGACATTAAAATTGTGTTTCAAAAGGGTTGTTACTAGTAAGATCTGTTAAAAACATTTACATCTTTAAAAAAAAAAATGCCAACATCTTTTTTCAAAGTGTTTACAATGTGCTACATGTTTTAACTCAAGTAGTCATCACTGACAATGCCTATGGGGGCATGTATTATTCAAATCTCACTTGGCTGATAAATAAAGAGAACTCTAGAGAGGTTAAGTATCTCACCCAAGATCATACACTGGGTGAATGGCAGAGCCAGGATGCAAATCCAGGACCAGCCTGACAACCATGGGGTTGCTCATCAAAAACTGTTGCTAAAATAGTGAAAGAAAAATACTCTTTTGCTCTTTCTTGATGGTCAATTTCAGGTATCAACTTGATTAAGGAATACCTAGACAGCTGGTAAAGCATTATTTCTAGATATGTCTATGAAGGTGTTTTGGAAAAGGCTGGTGTGTGAGTTGGTAGACTGAGTGAGGAGATCCTCCCTCAATGTAGGTAAATCCCAATCAAAGAGAAGAAAAGGTGAATTTGCCCTCATCCCTAGAACTGGGACACCCTTCTTCTCCTGTTCTTGATATCAGAACTCCAAGAGTCACAGCCCTTGGACTCTAGGACTTGCATGAGTAGTTACCCCTTTCCCCTACCTTCCCATGTCCAAAACCCATGGATTCTCAGGCCTTTGGTGTCAAGACTAAGTCTGAGAATTACCAGGTTCTCTGGTTCAGATGTTTTTTTCACTTGGCATCCTTAGGTCTCTAGCTTTCAGAAGCCAGTTGTAGGATCTCTAAGCCTCCATAATAACATGAACCAATTTCCCTAATAAAGACTTGCTTATGTATGTACGTATGTATGTATGTATGTATCTATCTATCTATCTATCTCCTATTGGTTCTCTCTTTTTGGAAAGTCAATAGACTATTTTAATCAAACTGAAATTTTCCCCATTTCCAAAGTGAAATATTTTTGTGATTTATTTGTTCAAATCCTTTGCAAATGTTTCTATTGCTATTTTATTATTTTCACTTAATTTATATTTACTCTTTTTCCTTATTCTGAAAACCACACCACAATTCATGTAGTCTAAGAATGCAAGATTCTTTCTGGTAGACATATCAGACTGAAGTTTACAAATCAATGAAAATGTCGAAATTCCCTTCCAACTGCCTCTGAAGTTTCCTATTTCTCTACTTAGTATCTGATTTTTCAAAATACAGAACAAGATGACACCTTCTGGTTTACAATGATCAGTAAGAAAACATCAACTGCTCATCATTATCAAAACATATTTTCAATGATTTATAGTATTAATTTCTATTTTAGGTTCAGAAAAAGGAAAAGCAGAGGTACCTGAATGGCTGCTGCAAGTGTGGGGACTGGGTGTGAAAACGCCGGGAAGGCATTGGATAACCATAGGTCCGATGTAAGTTATACCTAGACCCTTGGTTACCAGACTTGTTAGAGGTGTGGACTGGTTCCATGAGATGTGCTGAGTCTTCAAAATCACTTGACCTGGATACACTGGAATTCCAATTCCTCAAAGAGAGCATTTCCATACAATATTACTGGTTTCCAAACGTGGTAGTAAATTAAGTGACTAAATATTTTGGCTTATAAAAATGAAAATTCCTTCCTCTGACCATCCCTATTTATAAGGCTCCCCCCAGCAAGTGAATAAGCTACCAGAAGATGGATATATACAGTTTGAATTACACAAAAGAGAGCTCCCTAACCACAAATCTCACATATAAGACTTACTTTCTGACAGGACCATTCTGAAGGTCTTCAATGTAGTTTTGTCTTTCTATGCAATGTCCCCGGCACCTATTGAATACTGAGGAGTGGATGAACTGTTAGAAATAATTATAGAGACAACAAAACTTTCCAAGAGAAAGTAAACCAAAGCTGAAATTCATTGACTAATTATTTAGGCTGTTGTATCTCACTACTTCCAAATATTTTCCTTTATAAACTTCGGAAAAAGATTATCTTGTTTGGGTTTTGTTTTTCTTTCCTTTTTTCTTTTGGTGCTGGAGATCAAACCCAGGGCTTCAAGCATTCTAAGCAGGTACTCTACCACTGAGCTATACCCCCAGCCCCAAAAGTTAGTTTTCTTTTCCTTTTTTAAATTTGTTATATTGGAACAAATGAATTACGAACTATTTTTCCCAAAATTTGAGAAATTCATCTACATTTTTACCTTTAACTTTTATGAAAAGGAAAAAATAGTGACAACCCTCATACTTACATTCAATTGCATCATCTGGCCTCATGCCTTCTACATCAATCAAATATCTAACAAAACAACATAATTTGGGTCATTTATATATACGAAAAGAAAAAAAGTTCTTTTTCAAAAGGTCCAATTTCACTTACAAATGGAGACATAAAAATCTTAAAGAAAATATCAGCACATCTAATCCAACAATAATTATTAAGAATGATATGCCATGACCACGAAAGACCTTACTCCAAGAATGCAAGATGACCCAACTTTAGAAGATCTATTAATAAAAATACTTACATTGATATAATAATAATTTAAGTAATAAAGGAAAGGAAATATGGGACCAAACTGACAGATGTTTTACAATGTATTTGAAAAATTAAAATAGTTGTTTTTGATCAAAATACTTTGTACACTAAAAACAGAAGACTTCCTTAAATTGACAAAGAATTTATCAGGAACCAACAAGCAAAAAACAAAAAGGGAAAAATATTAACCTCATATCCAAAAAATATTTTGTAACAAATGTCTGGGCCAGAATGGAATGCCATCACCTCAGCAATTTCTTCCTTACTCTCATCTTCATCCCACCACCAAGTACTGACAATGATGTAACCTAAATATCTCTAGAATATGACCACACCTTTCCACCAAATGACTACCACACTTCAGTCCAAGCTACTACTATGCCTTAATTCCTACAAAAGCCTCCTAACATGACTCCTTTCTTCTGCAGTTTATTCTTTACTCAGTAGTAAAATGAAAAGTTGAAAATACAAATTTGAATATATTCTACACACTCACCCCCAACAAAAAGTTCAATAGTTTTTTTGTGTTCTTAAAACAAAACAAAGCCTTAAACCCAGCTCTGAATGATCTAGCTCCTACCCATACTTCCAGATCCATTTAATGCTATACTTACCCCATGGTCTGATTCCTCCAACACAGTTAATGTCATCTTGTTACAGGGTCTTTGCTGCTTCTTATGTCCACTATTCTCTCCACAGTGTCCCTAACTGGTCAGTACCAATTCAACTTCTGATATTTGCTCAAAGTTCTCCATGGAAACCTAGTCCCTATCAGTTATAATTGAGTGCCTATCAGTTATCTCTGGGACAATGACAAACATATTCAAAGATGCTCATACATGAATGTTTGCTATTTTAATGTTCATCAGTACACAAACAGTGCAGCCTTTAAAAAGAATATGGTCACAAAGCACTTTCTACAACATATTAAACTATAAAACAGAACATCTATTATACCATAAACTAACTAACTAACTAACTAACTAAATATATATATATATATATATATATATATATATATATATACATGCTTGTATCTGCATTTTTGAAGTTTAAAAAGATGTACACTAAATTATTAATAATGGTAATCTCTGGGTGGGGAACTATATTTCTTTCTACTTTACACATTTTTATACTGATTGCATTTCTTGCAACAAACTTACACTACCATTGTTATCAGACAAAAACAACTTAAACACAGTTTGCCTCTGGGGTTGGCAACTCACCTGCAGATGAGGTAACCAGTCCGGTTTAAGCCATGTGTACAGTGGACACCAATAAGTTTGTCTATAAAACAAGAAATACAGTTAAGTAACTAAAATAGATACACTAAAAAAAGTTATACAGTTATTGAAGAGTAACATTTAAAGATACCACAATATTACCACTACCCCGAAAAGGAATTTTTAAAAATACATATATAGTATAAAAAATTGTCTACTAGAAAATCAACATTCACTGTTTCAAGGAAATTTCAAATAACCTCACGATGTAAATCAATGATGTAAACTGTAGAAGATCTGATCAGGTATTAAAAGCTACACTTGTATTGAGACAAATTCATTGGTCCAAATAGAGCACCTATCAGTGACAGATTTAGTTATAGAAAAAGGAAGTGAAAAAAAAAAAAAAAAAAACCCAACAGACTAGAAGAATAAAATTTGTTTTGGGGCCTCACACATGCTAGGCAAATGCTTCACCACTGAGCTACATATGAATCCAGCCTCCACTTTTGACACTGGATACAAGTACAACACTTGTTAGTTACTTTTAGTTAGTTAGTTACTTTTCTCAAAGTGGAAAAATATCAGAAATAGCTTAAACATGTATAGCAAAGATACAATTTCATTTGCCTGCTCTGTTTTGTTTCACTGCTAACTTTGCCTTTTGTTGTCTTTTTTTAGGTAACTCTCAGATCTCTCACCTCAGATAACTCCCCCACCCCAAACTCACCATTGTCTTTATTTTCTTTCAAAAATCCACTAACAGCACATTTGAATTTAAAAATAGTGTTGTTATCAGGCACTTGATGCCCAACTGTAAAAATTTTTAAGTAAGGAATAGTTTCTGGCAAATCCTATAAGGAAAAACCAAGAAAAAATATACATATATTATTTTATTTGTAGGGAAACAATTAAAGATAAGAGGAGCTTGCATATAAACCAAGAGATTATAATAATCTTATTATACATCAACAATTCTGATAGAAGAGCCAGTTTTTCTCCAAGCTGCTCCATTCACAAATTTTTACTTTGTAATTATATTTTATTACAACATAGGAGGTGTATAACCAATTAGAACAACAACAACAAAAACTTCAGGAGAGATAGTCAATAGGATGTATACACACAGCAAATTCCATGTGAACAAATGCACATATAGATAACTAAGTATTATATGAACAGTCCTACCCAATATTATACAGTATAATGGCCATGCCTTCATAAAGCAGCTGTGATTTAAGCAGAAGTATTCTTGGGGTGGGAAAAAGTAGACATAGCTAAAAGACAGAAGAGGGTAAGTGAAAAGCCTACAGCTCAGAATTGAAATGGAAAGTATCAGCATGAGCCCACGCTTTTACATTATAAACACATAAACACAAATAATTTGACCAAAGAAAGCCTATGAACAATGTCAGCCTGGTACCTCTAGCAGATTGTCGCCCCCCCTTTTAAAAATACTTTTTTAGTTATACATGGATGCAGTATCTTTATTTTGTTTATTTATTTTTATGTGGTGCTGAGGATTGAACCCAGGACCTCACATGTGTGAGGCAAGCGCTCTGCCACTGAGCCACAACCCCAGCCCAGATTGTAGTCTCTTAACTAACAGAAATCTAAGTACCTTGTTAAAATGGCTCATTCAGGTTGGGGCACAAAATATACAAGACAAGCCTAGAACTAAGAGTGAATAAAAATTATTAAGGATGTTTCAAAATGTCTCAAGAGCCAAATGGAGAAGCTCCAACCATCTTGTGCCTCAGTAAGAAAAACAACAGTATGGAGGTCATAATGATATAAAAAATAAATTAAAAAAAATACAGCTAATAAATTTAGAAAGAATTATTGATTTCTCTATTTTTTGAAGTCTCATTTCCTGATAGAAGAACAAATACATCGTCATTTCTGAAACCGTCTTGCCAAAAAGAAAAATCCAGCCTGAATCAGATCAAGCTATATCCAACTACCAACCTGCAAAGAAAAGGACTAGAAAAAAACTTTAACAACTCATAAGGATGCAATTATCAAAATCTACATATTAAATACTACCTAATTACTTTAATACATAAATTTTAATGTGGGGAGGGGGCAGTAAAACTTAACAACCAATTGCAACGTAACAATATTTTATGAAATTTAGGAGCTAATCCAAGTTTGAGCACTGATGGGATATCTGACATTAAAGAATTGATATCAAAAATTAAAAGTATTTATATTTTAAATATACATACCAAAGAAGTAGAGATAAAATTATATGACATCAGAGATTTGCTTTGAAATAATACAGAATGGGGTGAAACAGGTAGGGATACAGACCAAACAAGATAGCCATTAGTTGATAAACACTAAAGCTGAATGCATTAATGGGTATACAACAGACACCTATAAGTATTACATGTTTCTGTTTCTGACATTTAGGATAACAGCTTAAAAATAAGAAAATGACAACGGAAAAGTTCAGCAGTTTCTCATAAGGTTAACACAGAACTACCATGTGACCCAGCAATTCTACTCCTAGTTATACATCTAAAAAAACTGAAAGCAAGGAAAGATTCAAACAAATATTTGTTCACTATCCCAGCACAGTGGCGCACGCCTATACTCCCAGCAACTCAGGAGGCTGAGGCAGGAGGATCACAAGTTTGACGACACCCTTGGCAATCCAGCAAGGCCTTAAGCACTTTAGTGAAACTCTGTCTCAAAATAAAAATTTAAAAGGGCTGGAGAGGGGCTGGGATTGTGGCTCAGTGACAGAGCACGTGGCACAGTGGCAGAGTATGTGCCTCACCTGTATGAGGCACTGGGTTTGATCCTTAGCACCACACAAAAATAAATAAATAAAATAAAGATATTGTGTCCATCTACAACTAAAAAAAAATATATTAAAAAAAATGGGCTCGGGAGAAAGCTCAATGGTAAAGCCCCTCTAGATTCAATCCGCAGTACCAAAAAACAAAAACAAAAAAAAACCCAACCCCAAACCAAACATTTCTACACCAATGTTAATAGCAGTGATATTCACTATAGCCAAAGGAATAACCCACGTACCTACAGATAGATGAAGGATAAACATAACATAGCATATGAACACAATGAAATATTTAGCCATGAAAAGGAATAAGATTCTGATACATGCTACAAATCGATCAATCTGGAAAACATAATTAGTGAAATGTGCTAGACAAAAAAGGACAAATATTATTATTCCATTTGTATGAGGTGTCAAGAATAGGCAAAGTTATATAGACAAAAAGTAGATCAGAGGTTACCAGGGGCTGAAAGAGTGGGAGAAAAGGGAATTACTCTTTAATGGTTATAGAGTTTTTGTTGAAGATGATGAAAAGGATTTGAATATAAACAGTAGTAATGGTGACCAAATAGTTCAATTCATGTCTCCAATCTCATTTTGAGACAGCATTAAAAGCATGTACTTAAAGAAAGATTTGATTTCCTTTTAAAATTATTATTACTCATGAAAGAAGGTTACACTTCACACAAGCACAAGATGAAAACTATTATTACTGAATTACTATAAATTATTTTAATATCATAATGAAGAATGTTGCTTTCAGTTAAAGGTTCAATTTACCTCTGACTTATAATAGCGCTGAGTATATGTTAAATCAATAATCAGTCCAAGCTCTTCATTTTGTTCTCGGATTTTGTTAAAAAGATCCAGAGGAGAAAAGCGTTCTTCTGGAGCAAGTTTCGCTTCAAAACTCTTGTCAGAGAAAATGAAATAGAGAGTAAATTTGTGTCAAAATCCTCTATTATGCATTTATTCAAATCATATCATGCTAGCAAACTATGAGATACAATGAGAGTTTATACTCTATTGGAAGCTAAATTACAAACCTCTCTTCCAGTGATCCAAAGGAAGAAAAAAGCTCACTCAATATGTAAATATGTGTTTATGTTCCACATCCTAATGACTTGTAAATATCCTAGTCAATATTGACATTACTTTTTAAAAAGACTGCTCCTATTTACCTAAGCTTTAGAACCTAACTCTGATTCACAAATAAAGTATTTTTTGCACAATTTTAATGTCCATTGAATTTCTCAGGACACCTTATCAACAAAGTGAAGATTGTATTTTATGTTGTTTAGAAATCTACTGAGTTGTTCACTGCCATGGAAATATAACCCACCTCGGTCACAGTCTATATTTGTGGATCTTACATTCGTAGTGTAAGCACCTCTTTCTTTATATGTTCTAATGTGGTAATGCTCATTAATTTAGATATTGAAATATATATTGCCTAATTATAAATTCAGTATTATTTATAGTTATTGCATTATAATGATTTCTTTAAAAGTATGTTTTGAAGTCAATTATATTCATCTGCAAATTTAGAAGCATTTGCTACAAAAAGGAAAGCGGAGTGTGATATTGTTGAAAACCAATGTTCTAATAAATTTTTTTACATACAGTCTCTATTAAAAAATAGCAGCCCAAATTAAAAAATTGGTATGAAACAATTTTCAATAGATAGCCACAATACTATTGGCTGATAGTTAATTAGAACATATATACATCTCAACAGACAGCAGTGAGAATTTATCACATGAACACTTAATTCTATAGATTCAGTTAGGGATTCCCTTGTTTAGTGCAGAGCAGCGAAAATTAAAACGAGATCACTCAACTCAGAAGAGGCAGGCTGGCTCCTGGAGGAAGGTAGCAAAGATGACTACCAAGACACTGTAGAAAACAGTAGAAGCTACTTCTTAGTATTATTTTGGAAAATAAGTATTTGGCTGAATTACACAGACACATTCAAAGGAAAGAGATTGTTGAAGAACTTTCTCCATATTTCCAGTTTTGCTATAGCTGGCCATGTTTCTAAATACAATGTTGTATGAAGCACTGTCACACAGCGTCACAGGTGTAAACAGATAAGCCACCAAGCACCTCTGGCTCTAAGTAGGAGGTTGCAAAAATTGTGCATGCTGGCATCATGTGGGAATTCTTCAAATTCAACATGAATCACTGTAATTTCATAAATTATAGCAATGTATAGAATAATCTTTCCATGGCATGGGTCTGAAGGTAAGAAGAAAATTTACTTTGAAAATTTTCAAGCATGCAAATCCAAGATGTCACTATAGAGTTGACACAGGTTCCTTTTAGTACAGTAATAGCACTGTGGCCTCAATAAATGTATTCTGAGTAAAGGTCACTGGGATCAAGACAAACACAAAAAGCTCACCAATCCCAACAAACAACAAGATATAGAGCAAAATTAGTTATTAAATTTATGAATAAATGAAACTAGTTTTCCAATTTAAAAAAATAAAAAAGAATGTTTGACATCACAATTTGAATGTGGTGTGCCAGGAATCTGGCAAAGATTAAGACACCAATGTCAGGTTTGTTTTTTTTTCTTTTTTTAAAAATTTTCCTAATTAAGGAAGGTGGTCTAATATAGTGACTAGACACAGGAACAATGAAGTCAGGGCTGCCTGAATACAAACGCTCTACTCTGAAACCCCGAGCCCTGGTTGGATGACACTGTGGACCATATGGATGCATGAATTGTGACTCATAAGTCCCAGAGATAGTCACAAATAATGGTTTCATTATTTCCAAATGTGTAAAACTCACAAAAATATGGGTGGAGATGGCAGAGCCAATGTCCCCTCTACTTTACTAAGGCCAAATGTAGCATGGTTGTAAGTAGCTACATTCCCAAAAGACCATCTCTCAGCAAGGAAGCTCCTCACCATAGAATGTTACAGTTTGGTGACATCATCCCTCTGCAGAGTACATGATGCTCCTTTGCTGGCCATAACCACCTGATTTCCTGCAGGCGAGGTGGTCTAGGAAGCCATCAAAGAGAAAAAGAGCACACCTTGCCTGAAGAGGAGAGGATACTAGGGCTTTTAACCCCCTCCCCCAAAGAGGAACCTAAGTTTATGATGTGTACATTACTAGGAAAGTATTTTTAATAACTTTGTGATGAACAATTTTTATTGAATAAATTTTCATCTAGTCTTAAAATATATATATATATATTTATATAGCTATGTACATTAAAATTGTATATTAATTTGAAAAAAGAAAAAAAAAACAAACCAGGATTCCATGTGGTGAATTTAGATTTCTGAAAGAATACTGAATTAACTTTTGCTTACCTTTTGCAAAGGAACTTTGAAAGCAATGAATCGAGTCCCAGGCATCCTCTGTCCAACTGGGAGATAGTCTTTCCACCTAGTAGATATGTTTTTTGTTAGCCAAACTGTATGTTAGCCTTGTCTCCTTGTACAGAATTAAAGCTTCTAGAAAACCAGTCACAGTGCACAGAGCATGTCCCTTTTCTATGCTTTGCATTCTGCCACTTATTCATCCCTGCCTGGTAACAATCCATAATTCCTTCTGCTCATTTCCCCATCTTGAAAACAGATCCAAGGCAACAGAACAAAGACCTCCACAAATAAGGATTATCTAAAATCAGATGACAGAATTTCTGTATCCCTGACAAACCTAATCCCAGTACCAAATGTTAAGGTGTTATCAATATAAACACAGGGTAATGATTTAAATTCAATTCTTTCACTAAACATGATTTTTTAGTTTTAATACAACCGATAGCATCAAATTCAATTGATAAAGAATTTAAGGTCTATGTTTGACGAGAAAACTCATCACATAGAAAGGGACTGTGAACTTCACTTAAAAATGCTAGTGGTCAACCCTGAAAAGTAATATTTGAGCTCACCTCTGTAGGACAAGTTAGAATTAACTATGGTTAATTCAATATAACTGAAGCACAGAAAGTCAAGAGTGGCAAAAAATGGGGCTGGAGAAGCAGAGAGGATCCCAGACTATACAGGGACTTATAGAGCACATAAGAAGATTGTTTTTATTCTTAAAATAATGCTTTACACTGATGTCTATGACTACCTTCCCATTCCATTTCAATTTCAAGCCGGTTTGGGTGCTCAGACTAAACCCAGGAGTACTTGATCACTAAGCTATATACCCACATTTTTTTTTTAAGAGACAAGGTCTCACTAAATTGCTGAGCCCGTCTTGGAACTTATGACTTTGCCTTCCTGCCTTAGTCTCCCAAGAAGCTGGGATTACAGCCATGCACCACTGTGCCTGGCTCAATTTCAAGTTTTCAATGACCTATTTAAAAGATCTGTGGGAAGAACAGGCTGGAAGAAATTAAAGAATAGATATATGGACACTACTGGACTCAACAGCAAAAGGTCAGGTAAAACCTGCATTAGGATGCTGAAGGAGAAAAATTGAGATTCAAAGGATATTGAGGAGATAAAATGAAAGGGACTCAATGAAGTCTGGAACGAAGGAGAGTAAGATTTCAAGGACTGAACAGTTTCACTTCACAGACGAACAAAGTCCCCAAAACTAACCATTTAGATGTATACAGGAAGATCTCTGAGGTGACACCTGTTAGAAAGCACCAGTTTGCCTTCGGTGATTCCTGGAAATAATGCAAACCACCTTTTCATGAAAGGTCTCATGCAGGTACAGAGGAATTCATTCATATTTAAATCTTATTAATCATTTTTTTCTGTGCCAACAAACAATACAACTTGAGGAACTGAGGGAGGCGTTCCATTTGGATGATTAAGGAGTGTCCCCAACACCAAGTCCCGCCTCAAAGCACTAGTTGACTCGAGGAGCAATGGACAGAGCCTTCCCTTTTAAAAGGGTGGGCGAATTCACTGACCACTACAGCTTCTTTCAGCTTCTACGGGTGGCGCAGCCAGGGTCAAAGTCTCTAATCCCAGCTTGGCACACGGGCCAAGCTCGCAAAAGCGACCGTGAGAGGCTCAGACCACAAGACACGGAGCCCACGCCCAGAAGCTAAGAGCCGGAAGGGCCATCCCCAGCACCCGGGACGTTTTACCTTTCCGGGATGCGGTTTCCGCCCTTTCTCTTTGCTGAGGGACGACCAGAAAAGTCGCGTCCCCGACCCCAGCCACTGCGGGCATGATGCCATTGGCTCATTTGGGGGCCGAGATGCCGTCCACCCAATGCCAAGCGGGTCAAAGCGGTCAGTCTGGCGTCCTCGGTGCCGGAACAAGAAGCTGGGTCGGAAGCGCGCCCAGGAGCTACCCACAGAATGCCCGGTGCGTCGCCACTGCGCCTGCGCCACCGCCTGTCGTGATGGCGTCACACGTCGGTTTGCTGAGTCGCTAGATTGACAAACAGGACTTTGGCAGCGACTGCGCCTCCGTGGCCGGAGGCCTGTAGCACAGGTCTGTGAGTTTCTGTGAGCACTTCAAGTTCAAATGGTACAGGACCTGCAATAAAAAATTAGGTCCCTCTGCACCCAGTTCCTGATGTGTTCTTCGAGATGTGTCCCAGTGTTTACAAGTACATTTTTTGTACCTTATAGAAATATTTACTTTCACATATCTGTGTATCCTCTACTTACATAAAAGCAGCATAGGATACGTTCTCTATGATGTGTCTAGAATATGGATTTTTCTCCATTTGTACATATAGCCATCCAATTTTTTGATGACTGTAGAGAATTTCATGGATTATAAGTAACATAAATGAAAGTACCATCATTTATTTAGCCAGTACCATATTGATGGACCTCTGGTTGTTTTCGGGTATTTGGTTTTGGTTTTGGTGTTCTGCTGCACACAATAGTGTATGTGTGTGTGTGTGTGTATACACACACACACATATATACATACACATACATACATACATACATACACACACACAACTATATCTAAATTTCTAGAAATGTAAATTCTGGAATGGAGGATACACAAACTTAAAAGTTATGAAAGAAACTGCCTAACTGTCCTCCAAAAATCACATCAACATACACTCGCATTCATAGACTTTTACTGGGTTCCTATCACATGACAGATATCATGCTAAAAGTAGATAACATTTGTTTATATTTTACCAAATACCACAAACAAAACAAAACAAAATTGAGAGACATAAGAGTGGAGCTCAAGTGCAATATCTGCACATCCTTATCAGGCATCGGGACTGTATCTATCAGGAAAACTGAATTCAGCTACAAGTAGAAGAGCAAAGAGCAGTGTGTCTGAAGACAGAACAAAGTACTGAATTCCAGATTAAAATGTAGATAATTATGTTAGCAATAGTTTTTTTGCCAGGATGGAGATACCACAGATTGAACTCAGGGGCACTTGACCACTGAGCTAAATATCCAGCCTTATTTTGTATTTTATTTAGAGACAGGGTCTCACTGAGTTGCTTAGGCGTCTCACAGTTGCTGAGGCTTGCTTTGAACTGGAGATCCTCCTGCCTTAGCCTCCCCAGCCACTAGAATTAGAGGTGTGTGCCACTGTGCTCTGCAATGCTAGCAATAGTTTTTAAAAATAATTTTTACTTTTTTGTTTCTAACTTTTTAAATCACCTTATATGCACTACTATTAATCTTCACAACTATTTTAGAGTTGGGTAAACTGGTGGTCAGAAAAGTCAGTTATTAAATGAATGAATGAATGAATGAATGGGTGAAAAGACCAGATTAGCTTTAACATTTTGGGGACTGTCATATTCCAACCAATTTTCAACTCATTAGCATTTACAATTCTGAAATTTCCCCCAAATTAAAACTAGGTGAATATCAGTAAGTAGCTAATTGGAAAAAGAAAAGACAACATTGCATGATTTGCAAAAGTACAATTAGGCACATTAGAACTTGACATGAAATTATAAAATACTCTTTTGGAACATAGGAAAACAAATCTCATGAGTATACAATGGCTAGAATGCATGAATGGTACAATAGTTTATAAACATTACAAAATATAAAACATGACATAAATTTCTCAGAAACTAGAATAGCTATGTTGGTCTTGCACTTGAAGTTTTCAAAAAGACACAAGTAGGGGGAGAACAAATTCACTTATAGTTGACATGAGAAAATTCAGACCTGGGCAGGAGGTATAGGAAGTACAGGAGCTGACAAAGAGTAGGCCTTTGGAGAAGAGTGGTTCCAACAAGGGGTAAAAGAATGTTTTCATAAATACTTAGTACATTGAAGTGGAGAATAGAGACAGGAGTAAGGGATATTTGGAGCAATAGTTAAGTAGTTGACACTAACAAAATGTGAGAGTATCTGGTAGGGCCTTAGGTACCATACAGAGGCTTGAGGGTTTCTAGTCTTTAATAAAATTAAGGAGAGAACATAGAAGGACCTCAGGGGTAGATGGTATACAAACGTTGCACCAAGAGGAGCCCTAGTTATTCCAATTGTTACAAAATACAGAGATTGGGTTGTCCCAATGCCCTCAATATAAAAACCAAGGTTTTAGGTCAGGGGAGGACTTAATACTAAGTTCTAGAGTGTTGGATCAAATCTCTTTAAGTTGTTCCTTCTGTATTTAAAATTTGCTTTAGAGGCTAAAACGATGCTGAGACTACAAGCTAGAATTAAATGGATGGTATTATGAAGAGAAAATAGTTATCAAGCCTGGGAACAGGAGAGGCAAACAGCATTTGCCTAATTATAACTGAATATTGTAACTGAATATTTTAGTATGTAAAAATTATATTGTTATCAAAAATGATTTTACCACACACTATGAATTTGATCTGGAATGTCCCTACAGGCCCATGATGTGTTCAAGGCTTAGTCTCTAGATTGACACTAGTAGGAAATGGTGGAACCTTTAAGAGGTGGGGCCTAAACCAGCACAATGTTGTATGTCTATAATCCCAGCTACCTAGGAGGCTGAGGCAGAATGATTTCAAGTTCCAGGCCCCCTGAGCACATGAGTGACAACCTGTCTCAAAATAAGACTTTAAAAGAGGGGCTGGTGATAGCTCAGAGTGCTCCTGTGTGCAATCCCCAGTCTGGAAAAGGTGGGGGTGCCAAATAGGAGATCTTCTGGTCATTGAGGACATGGGCTTGAAGAGGATAATAGGACCCAATACCTCCTCTTCTCCTCCTTTCTCTCTGCCTTTCATCTAGGTCATGTCGTAAGCAACTTTTTCCATCATGTACTCCCTTCCATTATTTGTTGCCTTGCCACAAGCCCAAAAGCAACAGGGACAACTGACTATGGACTGAAACATCTAAAACTGTGAACCAAATAAACCTTTTCTCTTTTTAAGTTGATTATCTCAGGTTTTTGTTACATTAAGAGAAAGCTAACTAATACATCACATTCCTCCAGGCCTTACACATACCACCTTCACCTTTAGCAGCTATGGAATCTCTTGATATCTATGAGAACATAGGGAATGATCTGGCTTACAATTTCTTAGTATATAATCTTAATCTCCTATTACATACCAATATTATAGAAGTAAGTATGGGGCTGGGGATGTGGCTCAAGTGGTAGCGCGCTCGTCTGGCATGCGTGCGGCCCGGGTTCGATCCTCAGCACCACATACCAACAAAGATGTTGTGTCTGCCGATAACTAAAAAAATAAATAAATATTAAAAAAAAAAAGAAGTAAGTTATGTGAGGTATGAAACTGATCTAAAAAGAAAAAAAACTTGAAAACATTTACATAGTCCAAACCATATCTTTACTGCCAAACCTTCTATAATTCTTTCTTAGCTAAGCATTATTCCACACAAAACCACCAAAAATCATATTTCATAATAAGCACTAGAGGAGATGGGGAAACTATGTCTATAAATGCGATATTAATGTTTATATATGATATTTTTTCTTCATAAGAGCTTTTCTTTCTACAGCTTTTGACATCCTGAATCACATAGTCTCTACTCACTGTCTCCAGGGAAGTCCCCAAATAGATCAATCCAGACATCCTTATAGGCTTACCACTGGGCTGGGATTGTAGCTCAGTGGTAGAGCGCTTGCTTAGCATGTGTGAGGCACTGAGTTCAATTCTCAGTACTGCATATAAATAAATAAGTTAAATAAAGGTCCATTGAGAACTAAAAAATATTTTTTAAAAAAACCTAATGACCGTGGAAAATTATTAAATCCATTGATTTATTCCCCCAATCCAGCTTAGTCCTCATATACATATCATTACTACTCAGTCCTGAGTTACTTTAATCACAGTTAAAACATAAGTTAGTGAAACATGCACTCTCCAGGGGATCAAAAGCAAAAGCAATCTAGATCAAGTCTGGCTGAACACAGACACACCTCATTCTTGGGTACACAGTATAACTTACCACAATGCTTTTTCCACATGCCTTTCTTTCTCTACAAATCCATCAAGTCAAGTTAATTCATGATGCTTCACCACAAACAATCATCAGTAGAAAAACATGGAATATGTCTTACAGTGTTGGATTCCTTTAAAATATGACAAAGAATAAGTGAGTTGAAAATCCAGAGCCTTTAAGAGCCCTCCACAGTCTCCAAATACACTAATGAATGACAAAAATAAGATGATATGACATAAAACAAAATAAGAAAACTATATTTAAGATTTTTATCATCACTGTATAGAATTCATGGTAGTTTCTGCACTTTCTGGCTAGCTCCATTAATATACACAAATTACAGGCTTGGTGGCATAACACCTGTAATCTCGGCAACTCAGGAGGCGGAGGCAGAAGGATCTGAAGTTCAAGAGTAGCTTGTACAACTTAGCAAGGCCCTAAGCAATTTAGTGAGACATTGTCTTAAAATAAAAAATAAAAAGGGCTAGACACAATGGCAAAGTGTCCCTGGTTTGAATTCCCAGGACCACCCCCACCCCTGTCCAAATTGTCTATTTTATTAACACAAAATAAGATCAAAGTGTGTTGACTTCTTTTTGACACACAAAAAAATCCATATTAATCCTCTTTTTCTTTACCCTCGCTTTCCCTATATTCTACTAATGTTCTCTTCTAACCATTCTCCTCTCCATTTTCCTGGCCTTACATGCAAGTATGGCAGACAAATAATGTGAGAGGCCCAAGATTCTATAATGGCTGTTTGCAAGGGGGGAGAAAGTTATAGTATCTGCCACATTGGATTCACTTACATAAGAAGAGGGAAATAATCCTCAGTGCCTCTCACATATGAAAGAGGTCGATGGAAGGATGTCTATGTGACACAAGGAGCTATTTGCAGAAAATTGTGGGTGAAAGAATTGTGATCAAAGCCCAGAAGAGGGAAATTTTACAGTCAGCTGGGGCTTCCACTTCTCTAGTTTTTAATTCTATTGTTCAGAGTCCATTTTTCAAAGAATAAGTTCACAGAAAAGAAGACCCCTGCTTCTGAAGTCAAAAGAAAGTAATATCAATGAGTATAAGAATGCAGAATCAAGGCTTGTCCATGAAACAATGTCTACAATGAAGAGGGGTGGGGGAAGGAGAGCAGGAGAGTTACCAGTCCAACCTGACCCAGCTTAGTCCAAAGAAAATAGTATTTAAGAAGAAACTAAAGAGAAACTTGGACCACATTATTCCTTAGAGGGTGCCCTCAAGGAACTTCACCCTACCCTTAAGTTATGAAAGAACTCTTTAGGGTTGGGGTTGTGGCTCAGTTGTACAGCATTCACCATGTGTGAGGCACAGGGTTTGATCTTCAGCACCACATAAATGAATACAATAAAGGTATTGCATCCATCTATACCTCAAAAAAAAAAAAAAAAAGAAAAAAAGAGTGTTTTAACCCCCTTCTTTCGTCTTTCAAAGCTGCAGTAAGTTCACTCACTAATCAGATCAACTTCTATGGTTCCAGAACAACTATACTTGCTCAATCTAGATGTTTCTTTCTTCCATCTCCAGGGATATTAACTGCATATGTAAATATAATTATGTACTACATACTACCTATTATAATGTGTAACATAATAAATAACATATTCATAATATTTTAATGAAGATTAAGAAGGAACACTGCGATGATAACCTTAACACAAGCACCTGGGGAAGGTGGGCATATCATGTCCCTCTTGCAGTCTCCCCAGAGCTGGGCCATTTAGTTATAACTCTCTTGTTACTTTCTCTACCCAATCAACTCTTGTCATTTTCTCTACCCAATCCCACCTTCTCGTTGGGAATCTGACCTCCCTATTGGCTACCTTGTACCTTTAAACTATCAGTTTTGTGACATCATCCTCCCACCAAACCTATTGCCACCTAGTAGAATCTTAGGGTTTCCATGCAGTTGTAAACAAATTTGGATCATTTCAAGAGACCAGTGACCAGTAAGCAACATCAGTGTGGCAGGAGGATCTGGGAAACATGCATTCCCTAGCCTCAGCCACCCACACATCCTCTGGGACGGTCTCCTCATCCTTTGTATCTGCGATTGATGTGACCTCTTAACCATGTCAGGTAAGGTTTTAAAGTTTTTCGTTGACTTTTACCTGCCTAAATTTACTAATGGAATCACAAGAGCTTGGAATAATAGGGGAGAGGATGGAACTAGAAATCTGGACATCGAATTTCATTTTGACTTTGACAGGTACTAGGTAGGGACTGGACCATCTTTTACTCTCTCACAAAATCTGTTTCCTCATCTGCTACAGGAGGATAAACACACTGCCCATGCTCTGGTCCTTTTCTTTTCTAATATTGAATCTTAAGGGGCACGTGTATGGAGAATGACATAAGATTTTGGGGGTATGTTTGTTTGAACAGAAAGAGAGAAATGCTAGGTGGGGTAGAAAACTAGCATCAAGTACCAAGAGTTTTCTTCTATAACAGTCTCCCTCCACTAAGATTTCCACTTCAGTATTTCACATTTAGCGCTGTTCATAAAAGGGACATTCACATATTTCGAAGTTTCCTGTTTAAACTAAGTGAAAAGAGAAATAGGGAGAGGGGAGCAGGAGGACAGGGCTGTAAGAAGGCAGATGTTCTCGGGGAAGCAAGTTTGTGGCTATTGAAGCACAGGGCAACAGGAACTTGGTGTGTGTGTGGCGGGGGGCGGGGCGGGGAATATAACAATATGGAAAAGAAATGTGAGTATAAAAGAGATGAAGAGCATAGAGATGGTCTCAAGAAAAAAGAGGTTGGTTGGAATGGAAGGAGGAGGAGAACCAAAGATTTTAAATCAATGCAGAGAGCATAGAGTGAAATCTTCCCAATGCTGGAGAAAATTAGGCTGGTTTGGAAAATGTTTAAATTAATGGACTAGCAAGGAAACTAAGGCTAGAATTAGGGTATCACTGGGGAAAGCAGTTTATCAGAAAAGTCTTTTGTTTGTTTGGGTTTTTTTATGGCCTCATTGAACACAGATGACCTTGACAGTTTGAATATGAACATTTTAGAAGTAAGTTTTAGAAATGATTCTTCCTATAAACATGCTAATGAAAGTGCTTATTGACAGGGCTGGGGAAACAGCAACTTTCATGTCCTATTTTATTCTGATTTTTTAAACTACATGGATTTTGAAAAAATGATGTGCCCTAATCTGCATCAGAAGGACACATTCCTTTGTATGATAGGTAGTCTTTAAGCAGAAGACTGTTTTTGTCTTTATGATAGTTTCAGTCTAAAACAGAGTTTATACAAATAGTCATTAATGGTTTTTAAACCTAAGAACCAAAAGAAAGACCTATGTAAGAATAGAAAGTCTTCCATGTTCATCAAAGATAATTTTTTAAAGGCTTTTGGGTTTTTCTACATTTCAAAGAATTGTTTTGGGCTGGGGGTGTAGCACAGTGGCAGAGTGCATGCTTCACATGTGGGAAGCCTTGGGTTCAATCCCTAGCACAAGTAAACATGAAAAAATTATTTTAATTGTATTATTGTACTCTAGTGGTAATAGTTTTATCAGACTTTAGGGACAACATTTTCCTATTAAAGATGATTACAAACTAGGTTTTCAGAATAAATAAATAAATAACTTTTATGATTTTTTAAAATGTTTTTTTCTGTTTTTTGATAACTGACATTTTTATCAAAAGATGTTTTTATATAAATTGAAATATGTACCTAATAGGATTAATATCGTTTACTTGATCTGGTTAAGAAGCACAGTGATCAAATTATTTTACATTTCTTCTTTTGTTCTCTAATTTGTAAAAATTTCCTTCCTTCCTTCCTTCCTTTTTTTTTTTCTTTCCAGTGCTAGGATTGAAAGCAGGGTCTCATACATGCTAGGCAAACATGCTACCACAAGTTATATCCCCAGCACATTATTTTGTTTGTTTCTGAGATAGGATCTTGCTACATTGTCCACAGTGGCTTTAAATTCCTGGGCTCCAGTGAACCCACTGCCTCAGTCTCCTCAGGGATGGGACCAGAGGCCCACCCCATAGTGGATTTTTGCTTTTGAACATGGCAGGGTTGATTCTGGCTTTGTTTTTTGAAGTACCAGGGATTGAACATGGAGACACTTTACCAGTGAGCTACATCCCAGCCCTTTTAACATTTTATTTTGATAGAGTCTCCTAAATTTCCACAGCTATCCTCAAACTTAAGATCCTACTGCCTCAGCCTCCTGAGTAGTGGAGATTATAAGTGTGTGCCATTGCATCTGCCTTTATAACCCCTTTTTAATATTTATTTTTTAGTTCTAGGTGGACACAATATCTTTATTTTATTTTTATGTGGTGCTGAGGATCAAACTCATTGCCTCATGAATGTTAGGCAAGTGCTCTATCACTGAGCCACAAACCCAGCCCTTTATATCTTTTTTATTGAAATATTTATCTACATAAATTGTGGCTACCTATATGTTCACTTTTGTTGAATTTTGCTGCTTATTACACACTTTTTGATGAGATAGTTTATCTGTGAATATGTACTGGTTAGAAATTCATTTAAAATCACCTTTAATTGTGGGCAGTGTTTTGGTTAACAGTATTCACTAAAATAAAGTAGAAAGGCTCATTTCCATACTATTGCAATGCATGATAACAGAACTTCATTTGTTATTAAATTTGCTATGCTTTGATGTTTGCTATATATCCAAATGTTCATTAGAATCTAGTTATTCTTTTTAGTTCTGTGTTTTCATTTCTATCTCTCCAGAACTTACTATATTTTCCTCTGTATGAATCTTATGTAGTGTCACTCTTATTCACGGAAGAATTATCACTGTTAATATTTTTGCAGTCATCTTACAGATGAGTAACCTGAAGCTCAGAAAGCACAAATAACTTTTTTTGTTGTTGTTGTTGTTGAGAAACTTACATTCAGAAGCCAGGCTTGAAAAGGATAAAGAATGACACTTTAAATTTACCATTTGGATGTTAACAGTGAACTTTAGGAAATTTAATGTGATCTGCACAAGCAAAATGAGACTCTGAAGATAACAGTGGTGAGACAAGTATTGTTTTCTATAAACAGGGAAAAATAAAATTCTATTTCACATGACTTCTGTTTTTTGTTTGGAGCATAGAGTCCTGGCAAAGGAGTAAGTTTCTGAAACATGGTGTTGATACTGAGCAAGTCAATCTTCTCTGACCCTTGGTTTAATCACTAGCAAACTGATAATGTTAGATGTTCTCTAAATTCTAAAATGCTTCAGTTCTAAGGAAAATACATGAGTCAATACTAGTGCAGGCTCAAAGGAAAGATAGGACAGGGAGAAGGATGCTTTTAGGGACCAATGTGTGAGGCAGACTACTTGGGATTTCTGAGCCCAATATGAGAGCAAAGGTAATTGATCAGAAGAGTACCAAACTGCTCCAACACTTGCAGACATCCAAAATGGTTTGATTTGGGGTACATCCATGATTATTAGTATTAGAAGCTTCCTGACTGATACAACATTCAGATAATACTGTTTCTTAAATATTGTAAGAATCTGCCTGTCTCATCAATTTTTAATTATCCTCTTGCTTCCTACAGAAAAATTCCAAAATTCTTCTTTACATGGAACTGGAGATTCTCTGCAGCTCTCTCTCCCTGTGGTGAGCAATGCAGCTTCCCTGACAGGAAGTGTCTGCAACTTCTCCAGAGCCTCTGCTCCAGCTGCCACTTCAGCATGGTTACTGCCCTCAACCTGTGGCACCTCCTTCCAGCCACTCATGGGCAGTGCCTACCTTTATCAACATGCTAGCACAGCCATGGTGTCTGGAGTTACTGGCCAGAACCAGATTCCCATGGCATCTGCCTCCTACCCAAGTATTTTTGAGTGGGATATCATAGAAAGTGCTGAAAAGAGCTCCTCTTCACTCGGGGACTTTACTCTGACTGTCATTGACCAAAACACAGCAGGTTCTTCCAGGTCAATGACAGCCCAATATGACAACACTTCTGATGCCAATGTCATGGTCCCTGTGTATCCAACACTGTCAGCCAGGCTTATGCAGGCAGCACCATCTCAGAATCCAAATAAGGGGCATAGCCTGTCACTTCCCTACCAAGAAGGAAGCCAGGTCTACTACTATGATCAAAACACTCTGGGGACTCTGTTATCTGGAGATCATGGCCCCTGCCTGCAATCCTATGGATCTGTGCCATATGCAGGAAGTAGTGCCGCTGCCCCTCAACCAGAAATGGTGACAGTGCTGAAGGAGGTTCAGCCCTCAAATGTCCTACCATCAGTGTCTATCCATGGGATCTACTATTCTGTGTCTACTCAACCTATCACAGAAACAAATTTTCAAGGTGAGTACAAACAGCAAAAAGTGGGAGGAATAAGAACAGCATTCAAAAGGAGGGTCAAATCTATGGCTGGTAGCTGTGGGTTCACAGATCCTTGGAATTTAAGTCCTGAGATTTTAAATACTATACTTGTTCAGCACTCCCAATCTCCGTGTCCATAAGATGAGAATGCAGGACACCATAACAGCCACTCACCATGCATTTAGGAGACCTCCAGGAGCACACTGATGGAAGCTACTTTTCACTGCATTGGCAGATTGGTCCCCCTACATCACCACATTATAAATTTATTTCCCTCATTTTACTTTGGTCTCCTAGGAAGATACTTCAAAACTTACCAGGGTACTGAAAGATTAACTGTTCCTTAATTTACTCCAGGACTTAAATTTTGTATTCTGAGATGCTGCCCAAAGAAGGGGGTCTAAAACCCTATCTTTTCACATATATTTCATGAGCAACAGCTCCACCCTCTCCTAGTTCATGGTGTTAAGTGTTCTTACACTCCGAAGAGAGTGGAGAGAATTGAGAGGCCCCTATATGAGCAAGAGAGACTTCATAAAACAGTTTTTGTGCATTTCCCACAGAGTAGTCAAGTGCTCTACCAGTGAGCCATGCTGCCATGAAGATGTGCCAGCCCAAAACTATGACATCAGGTGATCACCTGTAACTAATAGGCACCTCCTACAGAGTCCTCTTCATGGTCCTTAAAAAGTAATAGAAATGCCTTATCCGCAGTTGGCAGATTCCCTGATTAGTGTGTTGCTGGGCAGGGGGAGCATCCTACTTACCATCTTCATTGATTCCTTCCTTTGCAGTGATGGAAACTTCCCTAAGGATGGAGGCTTCCTTGGGATTGCAACCTCCAAGTCAGACATTTTGTCTTCCACAACCTCCAGAATTCCCCAACTCCTGCAGTAGCAGAAATATCCAAATACTTGAGAGAAACCCACCAACTGCACTTGGGGACATTTCCATAATAACTCCAGTCCAGAGTTCTTCTGATTTCTTGGCATTGCCTCCAAATCAAAGCCAGGAACAAACAGAGATTAAGAATTTGTGTGAGATTAAAACCATGCTCTCAGAGCCACTGGATGCCTACCAGATATCCATGGAGAACCAGGATCCTCCACTACTCCCTTTAGACATCCCTGAAATCCACCAGCTTCTGGCCTCCATTGGTCCTCTGGACCAAGAGGAGAAGCCACATTCTGAAAATATCCATCTGGGAAACAACAGCCTGGGTCTTGAGGACCAAGGCACCCTTGAAAATGGGATTGAATTTAGCAGTGGTTTTGCAGACCTCACTGCACTGGTGGGGGATTTTCACCTTCCTGAGCTTTTCAGTTCCTTGAAAGACTTTGACCAAACTGAAAGTCCCACAACAACAAAATCCAATGACACCAGAGCCATCATGGTGAATCAGGGGCAGGAAACCACAAGTACCATTAAGAGTCCTAGTGATCCAGTGAAGAACAATAAACATAAAGCTTCAGAGTCTCCTGATGGAACTCCTCAGGCCAAAATGCAGCCAAGGGACCAAGAGTGCACATTGGAAGGAGAAGGTGCTCACAGGGATGCAGACAGTATTGGGGCCCCTGAGCACACAGCCAAGCACTCTAACAGCAAACCTCAGAAAGCTGCATCCAGCAGAAACAGCAAGGCTAAGGGCCATGGGCAGGAAAAGACCAAGAGGACCAGAGAAAACAACTCCAGGAAAGCCGAGGAGAAGAAGCAGCCAGGCAATAAAGTCAAGGCAGAAGAGAAGCCAACCGTGCCCAAGATGAAACGGAAGAGGAACCAACCCGAGCTTTGCCAAGAGACCTTTAAGAAGCCTCGGAGCTGTCTCGGCATGCACATGCTGGAGTCAGTGCAGGTTTTCCATGCACTGGGGAAGAAGAATGATAAGAAAACTGGGCTCTCTTCCTCGCGGGGCCTGGGAAACTCAGGCAGTACCCAAGACCCCCATCCATGCCCAGCTATGAAACCATGGCTGGCGGTTAAGGGTCCTGAGAAAACACAAGTCAAAGCCCAGAACCCAGATATCAGTGCTGAAAGGGAGGGTCCCGCTCCATCCATTTATGAGCCTCCACCACCTGGGAAGGTTAAATTGGTACCTTTGCCTTTTCTGACCCTGGAGAAACCTCCACCTCGACCAGTAATCAATAGGAGGCCACAGTCTTTGGCCTCACGCAGACCCACTGGGGCTTATCCTGCCCAGCCTGGTCCCGCTAGCTCAGCTCAACCCATGGCAGTCAACCAATCCCAACCAGCTACTGCCAACCCATCTTGGATGCGTCCTGCCAAGCCAGCTCAGCCAATTTTAACCAGTGCAACCCAGTCTGGTCTGACCACTTCTACCCAGCCTAGTGCCCCTCCGTCTGCTGCTTCTAGGCCTGCACCCTACAAAACATCATCTTGCACCTCTCTCCAGTGGCAACCTGTTCCCACGGTTGGGACCAAGCCCCAGTCACAACCGCCCAAGCCTCAAAACCAATATCTACTCCAAGACTTTGCCTTACAACCAATTCCATGGAGGAAACCCAATGTTCCTGGGCAAGTAATATCAACTCCCATCACAGAAGAGCAGAGGCCAGAGCGGGAAGCCATGAAGAAGAAGGCTCAACAAGAGCGTGAGAATGCTGCCAAGTACACTGCTTTGGGGAGAGTGCAGTTTTTCATCGAGAGGGAAAGAGATATGGAGATTGCTTGCTACTATGGTTACACAATGTAAGAGCTGCTAAGATTGATGGTGCCACTTAGGGACCAAGGAGCAGATAGATAGATACAAATTTATTTATGCTCATATGCTTTCAAATTTTAATGAAATTAAATAAACAAATGTAATAAATTGACTAATATGTAAGTAATAAAGAAGATTTCTGGTACCACTGAGAATTGATGGATAATAAAGAGGCCTTGTGGTACCTACTTGTGTACCAAATAGTGTTTCATATATAGACACATATAGATAGAAACCAATTATTTCATTCTGGTATAGTTTCAAAATATAATAAAATTGAATAAAAATTTGTATAATTGATTGATACGTAATACAGAGTCTTTCTGCTGGTACCATTTGAATGCCAAATAATTTTCCATATATGTATACACATAGATAAAAATTTATTCATTGATATATTTTTAAAACAACAAAATTGAATAACGATATATAATGGAACTGATTAATAGATAAATAATAAAGAGGACTTTTGAGCTTTGAATTGCTGTTAAATGGAGTTTTCTTTGGTAGAGGTGAGGATCAAAGCCTGCATGAGAAGAAAGGAACTCAAAGTTGGACAGGATATAACACGCGTGAAACACAGGAAGTGAAGAAAGAGGAAAGAGTATGATCCAGTACTAGGAAAGGCCAAAAGAACAAATTTATAAGAAGAATCAGGAATGGGTCAAATGGCAGAAGTAAGACACAAAGTTTGAGTTTAGGGTTAGAAGCATAATATCTGAAATAAGTTGAAAATGGCAGAAGATGGGTTCAGTTGACCAGAAGAAATGCAAAAATCAAATGAAAAACTCTCACAGAGAATGGCCTAGGTCTTATGACCTACCTGAAAGAAATTTTACAAAATAAAATTCAGGGCATATCTCCAGCAAGTTTGTGTCACTTAAGATCCTAGCTGGGAAAGGTGAATGCAAAACATGAGGGAATCTATCAGGGGTGTCCCAAGGGTTCACAATTTCCTTGAGGGCAGCCAATAACCTGGGACTTGGCCAAGTGAACTCAGCAGCGTGAGGCCCACCCAGAACATGGCCTGGAGTAAATCACCATTTACCCAACACCCATGCACCAGGGCATCAGAGAGGCACTACTTCAATTAACATTCACACACAAGGCCAGTATCACTCTGCCACTTTGCTAATGATCTAGTGCTCAGGGATCAAACTGTATGCAGAGAAGCAAGGCCTCAATCTGAGGCCTGTGGCCTCAAGTCCTCAATGTTTGCAAGTGCCCACAGGCAGCCAACCTGGCTTTCAGAGCACAGCATCCTGTAGATGAGACAGATCACACTTTAAAAGGGAGATAAATACTAAACTGAAGGGCTTGTCGGCTTCTCCTCCATTGATTCAGGCTCGTGCAGCCTCAGGGGTCATTGCCACCAACTGAAACTCATGAGAAAAATCAGTTTTTGGCGTCCATCCCACCCAACGCAAGCTGAGAGTGCGCATGCACAGGGGACGGCCCCCTAACAGCCTCAGAACTCAGCAGCCCAACAGTGCAGTGAGGTGCGCAGTCTCTGTGAGGTGAGAGTTCTAGGGCACAGCTGCCCTGGGAGAGCGTCAGGGACAGTGGGGGAGGATAGGAAGGGAATGGAGCGAGGTAAGATTTTTGAGGCAGCGGATCAAATCCATGGAGATTTAAATAAATAATCTTAAATAATTTTAAGATTATTTCTTGAGATAAAAATATATCATTTAAAAGTGTGCAATTCTGCAGCAATTAGTACTTTCATGAGGTGGTGAAATCTTGCCACTTTCTAATTCGTAACATTTTCATAATTCGCCCCTCAAAACCTCTGTTAGAGGTCATTCCCACTGCCTCCGCCCCTTAGCCCCAGGCAACCATTGATCTCTCTGTTTTTGCCTTTTCTGGACATTTCATATGAAAGGAATCATACAATATGTAACCTTTTATATTTGGCTTCTTTTACTTGGAAGGCTGTTCTCAAGACTGTTCTCAATGTTGTAAGTGTGAGTCCTCCATCCCTTTTTAAGATTGCCTATTATTACATTGTATGGATATACCACATTTGTTTATCCACATATTACTGGTGGACATCGGCTTATTTTCAGTAGTAATTTGCATTTATTGCAAGTTTTTGCCTCAAAATTATTTCTCCCTTCACACTTAAAGAGATAATATCAGTAATTCACTCAAGATCAAGAGCTAGCAATTAATTGGGAATCTGGGATTTGAATTCTGGCATTTGGAAGTATTATATTCACATGATAGAAAAATTAAAAAGATACAAAAGAGTACTCAATGGAAATTCACCCATTCTCTCAAATTTTCCAACCACCATCATTTCCTACTCTTCCTACCCTGACATCTGCTTTTCCCACTTTTTGGATCCTTCCAGAGAAATTATTTGCTTAACCCCAAAATATATGTATCAAATTTATTGGATGACCTGCCTACTAATTTGAAATGTCACCTTTGTGGCATACTAAATTCCTATGTGTATTTGCATCATTATTTTTAGAATTTGCCTGGCTTTTTGCCTTTTATATTTACCATTTCTCTGGAATAATTTTTATCATCTTATTGATTTTTAAAAACTTCTTTTTTTATAGGCATTATCATCTATTATGTTCGTTCACTCTGTGTTCCCTTTTAGTCTCCATTTGATTTCTACCTTCTCATCTAATTTTCATTTATGTTGTTCTTTTTTATTGTGGAACAACATATATAATACAAATGGTTGAAACTCACAATTTAAACCATTTTAAGTGGATAACTCCATGGCATTAAATAGATTCACAATATTGTTCAAGCATTATCCACTATCCACCTCCAAAACTTTTCACCATCCCAAACAAAAGTCTGTATCCATGATATAATTCCCCATTCCCCTCTCATGTTCTGTCACATTTTGCATTGTTTTTCCTAAAGTCTTTCAGCTAGTTTTGAAAAAGTGGGTCACCATCTGATCTGCTTGCTGGGTTCTTTTCTGATCTGTTTCATTATCTGACAGGATGCTATTCTCCTTTTTCTTAGAATACCTTTATGTGGGATTTGGTTTCCATCTTTTTTTGCCATGTATTTTTATGTGAATTTCATTTTCTTTGTAAAAGTATGATTGAAGATAAAGTTCCTAGTGTAATGGAACAATAACTTCCTCCTCTTTTCCCTGTGCCTTTTTCTCTCCTTCTCCCCTCCTCCATTATTCTTCTGGTTTCCTTCTTCTTGTTCTTCCTCCTCTTATAGTATTCCAAAACATGGTGGCTTGCTTTCTAAGATTTCCTGGCTGTTTCCCACCTGTAGGTTTATCCTTTGTGTCTATTGTTCCTCCCAGAAATTTCTCCTCAGTGTGGGGCCATGGGCTGAAAAGGAGCTCTGGCTTTTCATTTTTCAAGAGCGTAGAGGGGCTGGACATCTTCAGCCCTTCAGATTCAAACACAAGACTCTTGTACTTAGAGCAGACTGGCTAGTGAAGCAGGCTACTCTCTCTCACCACCACACTCAATCATCACAAGTCTTATATTCTATCCTCATAAAACTCCTTCTTCAGCTGGGCATGGTAGCACAGATCTGTAATTCCAGCAGCTTGAGAGGCTGAAGTAGTAGGATCAAGAGTTCAAAGCCAGCCTCAACAAAAGCAAGGTGCTAACCAATTCAGTGAGACTCTGTCTCTAAATAAAATACAGAATAGGGTTGGTGATATGGCTCAGTGGTTGAGTGCCTATGAATACAATCCCCAGAACCCCCCCCCAAAAAAAAAACCAAAAACAAACTCCAGCTTCCCCCTGATGAAATTAAAGCCCTATTATCTTACCTTCACAGTTTATTCCACCCTGATATTCACTCCCTCCAATTATTCATAAAGAATCCACTAAACCTGTCCTCTTCAGATTTATAGTATCTCTAGTAAATTTCTCAATTCTGCACCACTTGTCTCAAGGCTAACCCCAACTCCAATGTGAGACCACCCCCATTTCCCACATATTAATCTAGGGGAGTCCTTCCTACCATGGACTGGAAACTTGACTTCATCCACATGCTTCCTGTAAGAAAAATCAAATATCTCCTAGTCTTAGTAGACACCTTTACTGGATGGGTCAAAGCCTTTCCAGCTAATGATAAGAGGGCTTCTACCATTCCAAAAGTAATTTCCTGAGAAATAATTCCACACTTTGGGTTACCTGCTTCTTTCCAGTCCAGTAATGGCCCTGAATTTACTTCCTCTATTACCTAAGACTTGGCTAAATTTTAAATAGAAAATGGAATTTCCACATTCCCTATCATCTGTAGTACTCAGGAAAGGTTGAAAGGACAAATAGGATCTTAAAGGAAACCTTAACCAAATTATCTATAGATAATTTCACTTAGAATAGATTAAGCTCCTCCCTATGGTCCTTCTCTGGATCCAAACACTGCCCCCAAACCCTCTTATGATCAGCCCCTTTGAATTTATTTATGGAAAACCCCTCTTCCCTGCACCCATTCAACCCCAACCACCTATCATTCCTCCTGATGTCCTAAAATCCCTCCTAGCTCACATCAGGGGTGCCCTCTGGAAATATGCCCACACTCATCTTCCTCAGGCCCAATCTATAGGGACCCCTCCTATTTCCATAGGGGATTTAGGTTACCTCTCCCCTTCCCAACCTATAGACTCCATACAAAAAAAAAGGAAGGGCCATTTTTTAAGGTGATTCTGATCACTCTTATCACAGCCAAACTACAAAGCCACCCATCCTGGATCCATTTAAGCAATTTCAAACTTATTCCTGCTAATGCCTCTTATTGTTCTGTTGTGAGAAGAAGCCTGTAAAGGCCTCTCCCAACTACACATGACCCCGCACATAGCCATTCCTGAGGAAACTGCTGACCCTCATACCCAGAATTCTTAATGTCACTTTCTGTGACATCCTTATACCTTTTTAAAACACCATTCATTCCCTGTTGCTGAAATCTCAGTCCTTGTCCCCAGTGCCAATTCAATAGCAAGGACATGGTTTTGAGAAAAAGGTGGTTTATTGCTTTCCTAGCAAAGGAGAAACACAGGGAACTCCTGTTCCAAAGGCTGTGATTGTGCCCATCAGTAGGAACAAGGGGCTTTTAAAGAGGTGATTCAAAGGCTACATTCCACATGTTCTCTGTTGAAGTCATAATTCACTTGTTAATTGGAGAGAGTCATTTCTGAGATCTTCTGGTGTCATCCATAAAGTCTGGATTATTTCAATGCTGTGGTGGGCGAATGCTCAAGGACAGATAAGTCTGTCTAGGTTGGGGAAGAAAGGTAATCCTGTTTCTCCTGAGAGTAGACAGGGGGAGAGATTAGGGAGGAGCAGGGAGAGAGGAAGAGAAAGAAACATGTCCATTTAAAAAATAAGTTGCAGTAGCAGAGAATCAAGGGCTATACTCAAAACATAAACAGTTCTCTACTGTCAATATCTACATTCCATTTCTATGGAAAAAATGGACAATGGCATCTGTAAACCTCTTCCTGCTGAAAGGGGCAAAGTTGGGGGAAGTCACCCAAAGTCCTTGTTCTCTATCAGGTGGGGCATGGACAGTTAAGGGTAGTCAGCATTATAGCAATCCAGAAGTCCATGTGGCATCTGGCAGGTGACTGGACAAGGCAGGGATCATGCTAAGACAATAATAAACAATACAGCAAAGCATTATTTTTTGTAAACAATTAGCACAAAAGCATTTGTATTTCAGCTAGTCTCAGAAAACCATGAGGACAGTAACTCACAATCTGATCAAGTTTATCAATGTGGAATGTTGGAGGATTAGTAGGTCTAAGATCAGACTCAAACTAATTCAGGACAAAGTTGGAACTCTAGAGTCTTTTGCATTTATTATTAGTAGGCACTCCAACACAAGGACCCTTCTTTATGGCCTCCAGATTTATTTACTTTTGTTAGTGCTGACACAACTGTGTATCTTAAAGTACATTAAAAATGAATTGTTTTTCCTTTTAAATGTCCATGTAGGACTCTGCTCAGGATACACTCTCTTGCTAGGTGTTTAAGACCAAGTTGGTCAAAACTAACCTTGTTCCTATCTATTCTTAAGAGTCAGCTGAGATTCCTCAGAGATCACTCTTGGGCACATGTACAAAGCCTTCTGGCTCCTTTAGCTTTCCTAAAGGAAAATACAAAATGAAATTAACCAGTGGTGCCACCTGACCTCATGTGGCTTCTTTTGGAAGCATCAGAGACATTTTTCTCTCCAATGACCCTCCTCTTTGTAGAATGTATACTAGTTGGCTTCCAGTTCTCTAGGGTCCTTTTAATCTCCCTGATATGCAGAATGAGTGACTGACCAGGATTGCAGGACCAGAGAGGGGTTCCATAGTTCTCTGAGTCCTGGGTGACCTGAGAGAGCAAGGGCAAAAATGTTGGCTGTTTTTTCCTTGGCCCTTTTAATTTCTTGATTTTGGTTTCCAAGTTTTTGGTTTTAAACACCCAACAAGCTAGTTTCACCAGTCTTAAAGAGGAAGTAACAGGTTATAACTTCAATATCTATAATTTTACAGTTATCCCTTTCATTTAATTGGGAAATATGCCCACACTCATCTTCCTCTGATAATAATAATACTGCAAAAATAGTATTATATAATAATCCTAAATAATTATATAATTATTATATTAGTATTATATAATAATATTATATATTATTATATAATATTAATAATAATATACAATATTATTATTATATAATAATATTATTATATAGTATTATATAATATTATATTATAATATTAGTATTATATAATAATACTAAATAAAATATAATACTGGAAATTAGTATTATATACTATGTATTCTGTAGGTGATGGCTTATTATCTCAAATTAACCTAGGTTGGTTTTTCAAAGAAGCAGTACCTCTGCAAAACACTAACAGGCAACAGTTATAAAGCTCACAAGGAAAATACAAAATGAAATTAACAGTGTTAATGGTTTGGATGTGAGGCATCCCCCAAAAGCTTGTGTATGAGACAATGCATGAAGGTTCAAAGGAGAAATTATTGGGTTCAAGAATCTTAACCCAATTTGTGGTTTAATCCCCTGATAGGGATTAACTGAGTGGTAACTGAAATGGTAGGGTGTGTGTGGATGGAGGAGGTGGGAACTGGGGTGTGGCTTTGAGTATATATTTGTATCTAGCAAGTGGAGTCTCTCTCTCTGCTTTCTGATCACCATTATGTAAGCTTCTTCCTTCTGCCACCCTCTCCTGCTATGATGTTTAGCTTTACCTTGAGCCCTGAGGAATGGAGCTGGCCTTCTGTAGACTAAGACCTCTGAAACCGTGAGCCTTCAAATAAACTGTTCTTCTTCTACAATTGTTCTGGTCATATCCTTTAGTCACTGCAGTGAAATAGCTGACTAAAACACAGAGCAAAAACATAGTCAGTTTGTAATAATTGTGGACAAATAAAAATTATTTTTATAATCTTGAATTTTTATTTAGTTATATATTATATTCCCAGTCTGAGATCATAGTAATATTTACAACAAAATAATCTTTTGAACACAACTTTAATGAGCTGATGTCTAGCCTGTTTTGGAGACATTCTAAGATGGAGTAAGGTGTGAGGCAGGGCCTAATCTCAGGCAAGGCAGGGCTCTTCATAATAACACAATGCAACATTACATCTGAATCAAAGAAAGGCTAAGAGACCTTTTAACTTTCGCTTTGTGGAAAAAGTGACAAGATGTTTCCATGTTTTACACTGTCACCTTTAAACAGATCAGGATCTCTTTATTATCTTCCAAAAGTGCATTTAAATTACAATTCAACTGTGAAGAGTAACACAAAATTTTATATATAACTCATTGACAATAGGTTACTTTACCAAGCTATAAAACATTAAATGACATGAATAAATATCAACCAAACTTGTATTTCTATACAAATCCAAGACTTTTGCTACAGATAATTTTAATTTGGAGAACATCAACTTAGCAAAGTGCTCCCCTAAGCTTTACATTTAACTAAGCTTAACTTTTCAAGTACAATTTAAGATCCATAGTGTACAGTAACAATAATCACAGGTCTGCATGGGTTAACAAAAATCAAAAGGATAGCCTTAAATCTCTTATACATTTAGGAGACAGTGTTAATGATCAGAAATTGATTTATCAGAGCAAACAGCTATTAGAGGTCTTCAAATTACAATGTGGCCCTTCCATGTCAGGTATTATGTATAAAAGAGAGCACTTATTGCCAGTAAGCTCACATAAACTTTCATTTTATAAACATTTACATAACACTTAGACAAGGCTTAAAGAGATGTAGTTCTCAGATGCATACGTATACCTAATTGCATATATTTAGGGTGTCAACTATATTGTTATAGCCTAAATAACAGTTGTTTATTTACCTTTTTACAAAGTAATCATTTAACATTTTAAAACTTAGTTTCCTCAAGTAATAAAACATAAAAAATACAAGAAAATTATCTTGATAAGAGCAGATCAATGTTTTAGACTTGGCTTCATCTGTCCATTACAGTTCAAATAACTTTGACTATACTAATCATAGCCAATTTAATCACAAACACAAACTTTTTGAGATTTACTTTCCACAAACCTTCTGCAACTTAAACATTCAAAACTTCTTTACACCTAAGTTTTGTCCTCTTTCATCTTAGACTTTAGCATAAGAATATTCATTTACCAGACAAAATACTTTCTCATCCAGAAACATTTCTTTTCCTTCTAATTTTCCATACAAACATACTTCCATACCTATAACTTTCTTTAAAGTTTTGGACCCTTTCTTGAATTCATGTTCTGAAACAGACTTTATGTAAATATTATCTGTGCATTTAATTTACAAAACAGATTTCATTCCAGGAGATGGTTAAACAATCCAGCATATAAACAAACAAACAAACAAAAAAACATATGCCTTAATCTTTTTTTTTTCCTTAATGCAAACACATCACACTGAGTTTATTTTGAAATATTTGTTAGATTCTGGGAGTTCTATGGAACAAAATGTCGTACCAATGAAGTTTTTATTCTTTTTTTTTATTGGTTGTTCAAAACATTACAAAGCTCATGACATATCATCTTTCATACATTTGACTCAAGTGGGTTATGAACTCCCATTTTTACCCCAAATACAAATTGCAGAATCACATCGGTTACACATTCACATTTTTACAAAATGGCATATTAGTGACTGTTGTATTCTGCTACCTTTCCTATCCCCTACTATCCCCCTCCCCTCCCCTCCCATCTTCCCTCTCTACCTCATCTGCTGTTGTTCAATTCTCTCCCTTGTTTCCCCCCCCTTTCCCCTCACAAACTCTTATATGTAATTTTGTGTAACATTGAGGGTCTCCTTCCATTTCCATACAATTTCCCTTCTCTCTCCCTTTCCCTCCCACCACTCATCTCTGTTTAATGTTAATCTTTTCCTCATGCTCTTCCTCCCTGTTCTGTTCTTAATTGCTCTCTTTATATCAAGGAAGACATTTGGCATTTGTTTTTTTAAGGATTGGCTAGCTTTGCTTAGCATAATCTGCTCTAATGCCATCCATTTTCCTGCAAATTCCATGATTTTGTCATTTTTTAGTGCTGCGTAATACTCCATTGTGTATAAATGCCACATTTTTTTTTATCCATTCATCTATTGAAGGGCATCTAGGTTGGTTCCACAGTCTAGCTATTGTGAATTGTGCTGCTATGATCATTGATGTGGCAGTATCCCTATAGTACGCTCTTTTAAGATCCTCAGGGAATAGTCCGAGAAGGGTGATAGCTGGGTCAAATGGTGGATCCATTCCCAGCTTTCCCAGGAATCTCCACACTGCTTTCCAAATTGGCCTCACCAATTTGCAGTCCCACAAGCAGTGTACAAATGTACCGTTTTCCCCACATCCTCGCCAGCACTTATTGTTGTTTGACTTCATAATGGCTGCCAATCTTACTGGAGTTAGATGGTATCTTAGGGTGGTTTTGATTTGCATTTCTCTGACTGCTAGAGATGGTGAGCATTTTTTCATGTACTTATTGATTGATTGTATGTCCTCCTCTGAGAAGTGTCTGTTCAGGTCCTTGGCCCATTTGTTGATTGGGTTATTTGTTATCTTATTGTTTAATTTTTTAAGTTCTTTGTATATTCTGGATATTAGGGCTCTATCTGAAGTGTGAAGGGTAAAAATTTGTTCCTAGGATGTAGGCTCTCTATTTACCTCTCTTATTGTTTCTCTTGCTGAGAAAAAACTTTTTAGTTTAAGTAAGTCCCATTTGTTTATTCTTGTTATTAACTCTTGGGCTATGGGCGTCCTATTAAGGAATTTGGAGCCCGACCCCACAATATGTAGATCGGAGCCAACTTTTTCTTCTATCAGGCGCAGAGTCTCTGATTTGATATCAAGCTCTTTGATCCATTTTGAGTTAACTTTTGTGCACGGCGAGAGAAAGGGGTTCAGCTTCATTTTGTTGCATATGGATTTCCAATTTTCCCAGCACCATTTGTTGAAGATGCTATCCTTCTTCCATTGCATGCTTTTAGCCCCTTTATCAAATATAAGATAGTTGTAATTTTGTGGATTGGTCTCTGTGTCCTCTATTCTGTACCATTGGTCCACCCGCCTGTTTTGGTACCAGTACCATGCTGTTTTTGTTACTATTGCTCTGTAGTACAGTTTGAAATCTGGTATCGCTATACTCCAGATTCACACTTCCTGCTTAGAATTGCTTTTGCTATTCTGGGTCTTTTGTTTTTCCATATGAATTTAATGATGGCTTTCTCTATTTCTACAAGAAATGCCATTGGGATTTTGATTGGCATCGCATTAAACCTGTAGAGAACTTTGGGTAATATCGCCATTTTGATGATGTTAGTTCTGCCTATCCATGAACAGGGTACATTTTTCCATCTTCTAAGATCTTCTTCTATCTCTCTCTTTAGGGTTCTGTAGTTTTCATTGTATAAATCTTTCACCTCTTTTGTTAGGTTGATTCCCAAGTATCTTATTTTCTTTGCGGATATTGTGAATGGAGTGGTTTTCCTCATTTCCATTTCAGAAGTTTTGTTGCTGATATACAGGAATGCCTTTGATTTATGCGTGTTGATTTTATATCCTGCCACTTTGCTGAATTCATTTATTAACTCTAGCAGTTTCTTTGTAGACCCTTTTGGGTCTGTTAGATATATTATCATATCATCCGCAAATAGTGATAATTTAAGTTCTTCTTTTCCTATTTTTGTGCCTTTAATTTCTTTTGTCTGTCTAATTGCTCTGGCTAGTATTTCAAGAACTAAATTGAATAGAAGTGGTGAGAGAGGGCATCCCTGTCTTGTTCCAGATTTTAGAGGGAATGCCTTCAGTTTTTCTCCATTTAGGATGATGCTAGCCTGAGGTTTAGCATAGATTGCTGTAATATTTTGCCAAGGATGTTTTGAAGAGATGGTTTTCTAGCTGCGAATTCTTTAAACTTTTGTTTATCGTGGAAGGTTTTAATTTCATCCTCCATCCTGAAGCTTAATTTCGCTGGATACACAATTCTTGGTTGGAACCCATTTTCTTTCAGTGTTTGAAATATGTTATTCCAGGATCTTCTAGCTTTCAGAGTCTGTGTTGAAAGATCAGCTGTTATCCTGATTGGCTTACCCCTAAATGTAATCTGCTTCCTTTCTCTTGTAGCTTTTAAAATTCTCTCCTTATTCTGTATGTTGGGCATCTTCATTATAATGTGTCTAGGTGTGGATCTCTTATGATTTTGCACATTCGGCGTCCTGTAGGCTTCTAGGATTTGGGATTCTGTCTCATTCTTCAATTCTGGGAAGTTTTCTTGTATTATTTCATTGAATAGACTTCTCATTCCTTTGGTTTGGAGCTCTGTACCTTCCTGTATCCCAATGACTCTTAAGTTTGGTCTCTTAATGTTATCCCATATTTCTTGGATGTTCTGCTCATGGTTCCTTAACAGTCTTGCTGAGCTGTCTATGTTCTTTTCCAGTTGAAATACTTTGTCTTCATTGTCTGATGTTCTATCTTCTAAGTGTTCTACTCTGCTGGTAGTATTCTCCATTGAGTTTTTAAGTTGGTTTATCGGTTCCTGCATTTCTAGGATTTCTGTTTGTTTGTTTTTTATAACCTCTATCTCCCTGTATAGTTGATCCTTTGCTTCCTGGATTTGTTTGCGTAATTCGTTGTCGAAGTGATCTTTCATTGTCTGATTTTGCTGTTTAATGTCTTCCTTGATACTCCAGATCATTTGAAGCATGTATATCCTGAATTCTTTATCTGACATTCCATCTGCTGCAGCTGTTACCTCTTCTAAAGTTGCGTTGACCTGCATTGCTTGTGGTCCTTTCTTTCCTTGTCTTTTCATTCTGCTTGCGTATCTTTCCTGCAGGTGCAGGCGGCGGCTCTGCTCTCTCCTTATTCCAATTGGGGTTTCGTGGCTACCACGCCAGCAGGTCACTGGGCCTGTTCTGGGAGCTGGCGGCGGCTCTGTTCTGCCCCTGCTCCGATTGGGGTGACGAGTGTACCACGCCGGCAGGCCACCGGGCCTGATCCGCCGGTCGGTTGCAGGTTTGCCTACCCTGCAGGCGCGGGAGGCGGCTCTACTCTGCCCCTACTCCAAATGGGGTGACGTGTCTGTCGTACCGGCAGGCCACTGGGCCTGTCCCGCTGGTCGGTCGCAGATCTGCCCACCTTTCGGGCACGGGTGGAGGCTCTGCTCTGCCCCTACTCCAATTGGGGTGTCATGACTACCCCGCCTGCAGGACGCTGGGCCTGTTCCTGGCACGGGCGGTGACTCTGCTCTGCCACTACTCCAATTAGGGTGGTGTTTGTACCACGCTGGCAGGCTCCTGGGCCTGATCTGCCGGTCTGTTGTAGGTCTGCCTACCTTGGAGGCGTGGGCGGCGGATCTGCCCTGCCCCTCCTACCACGCCTGCGGACCCCTGGGCCTGATCTGCAGGTTGATCACTGGTCTGCTCACCCTGCGGGCACGGGTGGCGGTTCCGCTCCGCCCCCACTCCAATTGGGGTCACGTGACCACCACACCGGCAGGGCCTGATCCGGGCGTGGCAGAAGGATCTGCTCTGCCCCTACTCCAGTTGGGGTGACGTGTGTACCACACTGGCAGGCCACTGGGCCTGACCCGCCAGGCTGTCACAGGTCTGTTTACCTTGCCAGCGCGAACGGCGGCTCTGCCCTGCCCCTCCTACCACGCCCATGTACCACTGGGTCGCGGGTCTGCCCACCTTGCGGGTGCGGGTGGCGGCTCTGCTCCGCCCCCTCTCCAATTGGGGTCACGTGTTCACCACGCTGGCGAGCCGCTGGGCCTGCTCTGGGCACTGGCGGCAGCCCGGCTCCTCCCCTCTGGCTCGACGACAAATTGAGGAGACTCGGGTGACTGTGCCTCACCCCCCCTACCGGGAGACCAACTGCTTATGTCACCGCTGGTATTGATGAAGTTCTCTCCTCCGCCGCTTTCTGCTGACATCAGATCTCTGCCATGTTGGTATCCTATGCGAATGGCAGCATTTCGTTCCCCTTGCCAGGCAACCAAAGCATCGGGTGAGTCATGACCGGCCCTCAGCAGGACCCGGACCGAGAAGCAGTTTCCGCGGGCTCCTAGCCCCGGGCCAGGGAAGTTCCGGGAGCCGGAACTCGGCCGCTCCGTGCTCTGTGTAAGCTCCTATAAGTGTAAGCTCCAAGAAGCAGTCCCCGCGGGCTCAGTTCCGGGAGCCGGAATTCGGCTGCTTAGTGCTTGGTGTGTGCTCTGATAGGCGCAGGGTCCAAGAAGCAGCCTCCGCAGGCTCCGCAGCCCTGGGCCAGGGCGGTTCCGGTACGGTTCCGGGAGCCGGAACTCGGCCGCCCCGCGCTCGGTGTTCGCTCCAATAGGATCAGGTTCTAAGAAGCACCCAGGCGCTGAACCCTAGCAATCTGTCTGCAAGCCGCAGGCGAATTGCAGCCTGAAATTACCTGATCTATGGCTGAATGAGCTGCGGTCAGTCGAAAACAGGGGTGGTGACGTCAGTTTACCAACATGGTGGCTGCTGGCCTCCTCTGTGGTCTGACCGGAGTGGAGAACCGAGATGGACCGCTTCCTTCCCCCGTCTCGAACCCAGAATTCAGCCCTGAGTACGGTGCTTGCGTGGCTGGCAGAAACTGCAGCGCTGTAACCCTGCGTCTCTATCCCAGCGCGCTCTGCAGACTTTAGCCGCGGGGCGATTTGCTGAATAAGCAGTGTTACCCTCCGTGTGACAAACCTCTCGCGTTTGAGTCCCCGTAGCCGATCCTCGTGTGATGGAAATCCTTCCTCCAGGTTCCGGAGCACCCCACTATTGCTGGAAATTCCTAACAAAATATCCTTTAGCCGTCCTGACTTGTCATACTCCCACACAGTGAAGCAGCACACGGGGACAATGCACTCCCCTCGCCGCCATCTTCTCTCCTCATCTTAGCAGTGGTTTTGCAGACCTCACTGCACTGGTGGGGGATTTTCACCTTCCTGAGCTTTTCAGTTCCTTGAAAGACTTTGACCAACCTGAAAGTCCCACAATAATAAAATGCAATGACACAAGAGCCATCATGGTGAAACAGGGTCAGGAAATCACAAGTGCCATAAAGGGTCCTAGTGACCCAGTGAGGAACAACAAACATAAAGCCTCAGAGTGTCCTGATGGAACTCCTCAGGCCAAAATGCAGCTAAGGGACCTAGAGTGTGCATTAGGAGGAGAAGTTGCTCACAGGGATGCAGACAGTGGTAGGGCCCCTGTGCACACAGCCAAGCACTCTATCAGCAAAGCTCAGGAAGCTGCATCCAGCAGGAACAGCAAGGCTAAGGGCCATGGGCAGGAAAAGACCAAGAGGACCAGAGAAAACAACTCCAGGAAAGCGGAGGAGAAGAAGAAGCCAGGCAACAAAGTCAAGGCAGAAGAGAAGCCAACAGTGCCCAAACTGAAGAGGAAGAGGAACCAACCTGAGCTTCGCCAAGAAACCTTTAAAAAGCCTCGGAGCTGTCTCGGCATGCACATGCTGGAGTCGGTGCAGGTTTTCCACGCACTGGGGAAGAAGAATGATAAGAACACTGGGCTCTCTTCTTCCCGGGCCCCGGGAAACTCAGGCAGTACCCAAGACCCCCGTCCATGCCCAGCTATGAAACCATGGCTGGTGGTTAAGGGTCCTGAGAAATCACAAGTCAAAGCCCAGAACCCAGATATCAGTGCTGAAAGAGAGAGTCCCTCTTCAGCAATTTATGAGCCTCCACCATCTGGGAGGGTTAAATTGGTACCTTTGCCTTTTCTGACCCTGGAGAAACCTCCAACTGGACCAGTAATCAACCGGAGGCCACAGTCTCTGGCCTCAAGGAGACCCCCTAGGGCTTACCCTGCCCAGCCTGGCCCTGCTAGCTCAGCTCAACCCATGGCAGTCAACCAATCCCAACCAGCTACTGCCAACCTATCTTGGATGCGTCCTGCCAAGCCAGCTCAGCCTGTTTTGACCCATGCCATTCAGTCAGGTGTGACCACTTCTACCCAAGCTACTGTCCCTCGGTCTGCTGCTTCTGGGCCTGCACCTTACAAAACATCATCTTGCACTTCTCTCCAGTGGCAACCCGTTCCCACTGTTGGGACCAAGCCCCAGTCACAACTGCCCAAGCCTCAAAACCAATTATCTACTCCAAGACTTTGCGTTACAACCAATTCCATGGAGGAAACCCAATGTTCCTGGGCAAGTAATATCAACTCCCATCACCAAACAGCAGAGGCCAGAGCGGGAAGCCATGAAGAAGAAGGCTCAACAAGAGCGTGAGAATGCTGCCAAGTACACTGCTTTGGGGAGAGTGCAGTGTTTCATTGAGAGGGAAAGAGAGATGGAGATTTCTCGCTACTATGGCTACATAATGTAAGAGCGGCTGAGATCGGTGGTACCTCTTAGGGACCAAATAGTTTTCCACATGTATATAGATAGAGAGATATACATTTATTTATTCTCATAAACATTCAATGTTTAATAAAATTAAATTAATAATGTAATATAATAATATAAGTATACATAATAAAGAGGCCTTTTAGTACCACTGAGAATTGATAGAAAATAAAGAGGCCTTTGGGTACTACATGGGTACCAAATAGTGTTGCACATATATACATAGATAGATAGATACATACAAAATTATTCATTTAGACACAGTTCAAAATGTAATATAGTTGAATACAGAAATGCTATAAGATTGATTAATAGGTAAATAATAGAGAGGCTTTATGGTATCATTTGAATACCAAATAGGTTTCTACATATATAGAGTTACATAGATACAAAGTTATACACTGATACGTTTTTAAGTGTTAAGATAGTTGAATAAAGATATGTAATAGAATAGTTTGAGAGATAAGTTATAAAGAGACTTTTTGATATGCTTGGGGATTACATAGTTTTCTACACATATATAGATACAAATTTTTATAAATATGTAGATATGTAGGCACAAATTTATTCATTCTAATACATTTAATACAATTTAATAAAATTGAATGAAGTAATTTAATAGAATTTATTAATAGATAAAAGTCCATGTTAACCTCTCTTTTCTTTATGTTATCCATACTTTTTATGTTCTCTTAATGTTTTAACTTTTCTCCTGGCCTTCCACCCAAACATGCAAGGCAAAGAATGCAAGAAGTCCAAGATTCTATAGTGGCTGTTGGCAAGGGGGAGGAAGTCACAGTAACTGCCACATTGGATCCACTTACATAAGAAGAGAGAAAGGATCCTCAGGGCCTCTCACATATGAAAGAGCCTGATAGCAGGATGTCTACATGACCAAAGGTACTGTCTGCAGCAAACTATAAGTTAAAGCAGTACAACAAAAGTCCAGAAGAGGAAAATTTTATAGTCAGCTGGGTCTTCCACCTCTCTAGAGTATGCTTCTATTGTTCAGAGTTCATTTTTCCAAAAATCAGCTCACAGAAAAGAATACCCTTGCTCCTGGAGTCAAAAGAAAGTAATATTGATGAGTATATGAATGCAGAGTCAAGGCTTGTCCATGAAACAATGTTTACAATGAAGAGGTGTTGGGGAAGGAGAGCAGAAGAGAATTACCAGTCCCACCTGGCCCAGGCAAGGCCAAAGAAAGACTAAAGAGAATCTTGGACCACATCATTCCCCAGAGAATGCACTCAAGGAACTTCACCTTCACCCTAGGGCTGCAGTTGTGGATCGGTGGTAGAACATTAGCCTAGCATCTGTGGGCAATAGGCTTGACCCTCAGCACCACATAAAATTAAATGAATAACATAAAGGTATTCTGTCTACTAAAACTAAAAAAACCCTCTTTAACTAACACCTTTCTTAATCCTTGAAAACTGCAGGAAATTCACTAATCAGATGAATTTGTATGGTTCCAGAACCACTATACTTGCTCAAACTAGATGTCTTTCTTCCATCTCCAGAGATATTATCTGTACTTGTTAATATAGCAATGTATACACTATTACCTCTTATGCTGTGAAATGTAATTTATAAAATTTTCATAAGATTTTAATGAACATTTAGAAGGAACACTGAGATGGTATCCCTAACACAAGAGCCTGGGGTAGGGGAGCCATGAGGTGAGCCCATTATGTCCTCTTGCAGGGTTTCACCTGTCCAGAACTAAGCCATTAGTTTCTATTATACCTCTCTTATCACCTTCTTCACCAAATCAACTCTCTTGTCATTTTCCACACCCAATCCCACCATCTCCTTGGGAGGCTGACTGCACTATTGGCTATGTCATAACTTTCAACGACCAATTTTGTGACTTCATTCTCCTACCAAACTTATTGCCACCTGCTAGAATCTTAGGATTACCATGCAGTTGTAAACAAATTTGGATTATCACAAGTGACCAGTGACCAGTAACCAGTCATCAGAGTGGCTGGTGGCCAGTGAACAGTGACCAGTGATCTCCATACTGAGAAACAACCTCAGCCACATCAGCATGGATATGTTCTCAAAAAAAAAAATGAGGTTAGTGGGGATAGAATATGGAAGAGAAGCAAAGATTTTAAATCAATAGACAGCGCAGAATGAAATCTTCCCAGATCTGCACAAAATGAGGCTGGTTTAGAGAATGTTTAGAATAACCAACTTGCAAGGGAACTAAGAATTGAATTAGGGTATTACTGGGGTAAGCAGTTTATCAGGAAAGTCACATTTGGCTGATATGGTTTCTCTAAGGCCTCTTGGAACACAGATGATTTTGACAGTTTGAACATTTTAGAAGTATGTTTTAGAAATTATTCTTCATATAAACATGTCATGAAAGTAGTTATATACAGGGCAGGGGCATCAGAATTCTCCATGTCCTACTTTACTCTGATTTTTGAACTACATGGATTTTAAAAAACTGATGTGCCCTAACCTGTATCAGAGGACAAATTCCTTTGTGTGACAGGTAGTTTTGGAGCAGAAGCTATTTTTCATCTTTCCAAGAGTTTTCTTTCTAAAATAGAATACATACAAAGAGTCATTAATGGTATTTAAGCCTAAGAAGCAAAAGAGAGACCTACAGAAGGATAAAAAGTCAAGTTCCACATCTCTAATTCCACATTTATCTAAAATAATTTTGTGAAGTCTTTTTGGTTTTTCTGTATATCAAAAAACTATTGTAGGTTGGAGGAGTAGGTCCATGGTGAAGGGCATGCTTAATATATATGAAGTCTTGGTTCCACTTCCCAGCACCAGTAACCATCAAAAAATTTAGACTTAAATTTATCATTATATTCTATTGGTGATGGTTATTTCAGACTTTAGGGACAACATTTTCCTGTTATAAATGATTATAAACTAGAATTTTAGGACAAATAAAAATTACATGATCATTTTGAAGCATTTTCTTTGCCTCTTTATAACTGAAATGTTTATCAGAAAAATTTTTATATTAATTGAAGTATCTACCTACTGGCATTCATATCCTTAACTTGTTATGGGTAATATTGAGAGGAAGATGAACAAGCACAGTGATAAAATTACATTACACTTCTTGTTTTGTTCTCTATTTTGTAAAAAATTTATTTTTTCTTCCTTCCTTCCTTCCTAACCTCCTAACAGAAGTCTGTCCATGGTTCTTAAAAACTGCTACAAGAAATGCCTTCTCCACAGTTGGAAGGTTCCTTGATTAGTGTGTTTCTGCATAGGGGGAGCATTCTACTTATGATCTTTCTCCATTCCTTCCTTTGCAGTGATGGAAACTTCCTTAGGGATGGAGGTTTCCTTGGGATTGCAAGCTTCCAGTCAGACCTTTTGTCTGCCACAATCTCCAGAATTCCCCAACTGCTACAGTAACAGAAAAAGCCAAATACTCCAGAGGAACTCACAAACTGAATGTGGGGACATTTCAGTAATAACTCCAGTCCAGAGTTCTACTACTTTCTGAGCATCGCCCCCAACTCAAAGCCAGAAACAAATAGAGAATAAGAAACTAAATGAGATTAAAACCATGCTTTCAAAGCCTCTGGATGCCTGCCAGTTTACCATGAAAAACCAAGATCCTCCTCTATTCCCTTTAAATAGCCCTGAAATCCATCAGCTTCTGCCCTCCATTGGTCCTCCGGACCAAAAGAAGAAGCCATACTCTGAAATTATCCATCTGGAAAAGAACAGCCTGAGTCTTGAGGACCAATGCACACTTCAAAATGGGATTAAATCTAGCAGTGGTTTTGCAGACCTCACTGCATTGGTGGGGGATATTCACCATCCTGAGCTTTTCAGTTCCTTGAAAGACTTTGACCAACCTGAAAGTCTCACAATAACAAAATCCAATGACACCAGAGCCATCATGGTGAATCAGAGGCGGGAAAAACTCAACTGTCTAAAAGGGTCCTTGTAATCCAGTGAGGAACAACAAACATAAAGCCTCAGAGTGTCCTGATGGAACTCCACAGGCCAAAATGTAGGCAAGGGACCTAGAGTGCACATTAGGAGGAGTGGCTCACAGGGATGTAGACAGTAGTAGGGCCCCTGTGCACACAGCCAAGCACTCTAACAGCAAACCTCAGAAATCTGCATCCAGCAGGAACAGCAAGGCTAAGGGCCATGAGCAGGAAAAGACCAAGAGGAACAGAGAAAACAACTCCAGGAAATCCCAGGAGAGGAAGCAGCCAGGCAATAAAGTCAAGGCAGAAGAGAAGCCAACCATGCCGAAGATGAAGCAGAAGAGAAACCAACCTAAGCTTTACCAAGAGACCTTTAAAAAGCTGAGGGGGGGGGGGGGCTGAGTTGTACCTCAGTGGTGGAACGCTCACTTAGCACATGTGAGGCACTGGGTTCTATGTTCAGCAACACATACAAATTAAAGGAAGATGTTGTGTCCATCTACAACTAAAAAAATGTTTTAAAAACATTAGGAAAAATGAGTTACTTTGGGGATTATGCTCAATGGGAGCAGATGAGCCTGGTTCCTATCCTAGGAGCTCTACTTCCACAAGAATAGCACTTGCACAATAACAGCATCCACCTGCTGGACTCATTCACTGTTATATCCCTAACACTAGAAACAGCTATTCAATTAGTATTTATCAAAATGTTGAATTGACTGGATTTTGTCCTATACTGGCTCCTGCAAGGACCTGACCCATACTTTATGCCCTCTGTTTGACCAGTATCTCCAATGCCTCCATTTCTTTAGGCAAAACACTATATTCATATTCTGAAGGGAAAGAGTCAACAGAGAAGTAGATGGGTACTGTTTACCTTAGGTATGGTCTACGATGTGCTGTGTACAAGTGTCTTCCCAAATTCTTCTGCAAGGGATCCATAAGTTAAATAGTGAAGCCTTGCATTGGTATGCATGTTAGTGTGCATTGGGGATGGGAGGGTGACCTATAATGTGCTTTCAGTCATTTTAAAAGCCAGTGACCACACAGTCACTTTAGAGAAGCTTAATTATGGCAAGGGTTTTCTGGCTGGGGGTGGCAATATAACCCCAAAAGATATATACACAATTATGTTTGGCAGAAAAAAGGCACTGGATGATCTGGTAACACCTGAGCTGGATCTTTAAGTTATACTTTGACAAATAAGTTACCATAGAACAAGCTCCCAGGGAGCTCCCAAATAAATTTTCAGAAAGTGTCCACCGAGTTAAGCTTTAAAACAAAGCATAAATTTTCAAGGTGGTGACATACAAAGTCTCCTGTGGCAGGCCTGCTGAACCTTACTGGAAAAAAGGTGTGTACATATTCAAACATATGCATACCTACAAGTAGAATGTGGCACTCTATTTGCACTTGGGTATATAAACACCCTGTCCTGGTTGCAGGGGCAGGAACTTTATCATGTAGGTGTCTTTGTGAAACCATTGCTTTTGCACTATTGAAGCAGGCCAGTCATACCCACCCAGAAGACCCTTGCCATAATTAAGCTTCTCTTTGTCAGATCAGCAGGAAGTCTGCAGAGGATATTGAGGTTGGTAATTTCTTCTTCTTCTTTTTTTAATGTCAGGTTTGCACACAAAAGGTGTGACAGAGTAGTCTGAAAGCTTCTTATTAAAAAATGATTTTTATGTTTTCTTGGTAAAAACTTGTGAAACCTGTATCTATCTAGAGGATAGAATGACATTCCATGGTATTTGAACCTCCTACCCCACCCCACCCTACTCCCACCGGGTAGAAAATTAAAGGAATTTCTATCATCTGTTTTCAGAGGAAGAATTCTTAGGCTCAAGCCACCTCTGAACCCTGCAATTAATAAATCTGGTTCCTGAGAATTCCTTAGGTATCTGGCCTCTTCTGTCTTAATTCACCATAACACTTTCAACACATCTTATAGGTATTCTTACAGTCTTACATTCTCTTCTAACCAATAACTTATTCCCTCCGTAATACCTCACGCTACATATTTTGTGTAGAAAATTAAACAAGCTGAAAACAAATACAATGTCCTGGGTTACAATCCCTGATTCGTTTAAGAAGTCGGCTAGTTTACTTGAATTAGCAATCCCTCTTTGAATATGAGTTTTATGTGAGTGTAACAGAGGGGATATGTCTTGGGAAACACCTACCCAAAAGCAAAAAAAAAAAAAAAGGAAGTCAGCTTGGTCACTGCTTTTTTTTTTTTAACTACTGGGGTCCACTTTCTTCTGGTTCTATTTTCCTTTAAAAGCTAGGTGCTGCAGAGCTTGCTCATCATTGGTCAGATTTTCCAGAAGTTGATTCTAGCCTCATTCACCACCTTCTCAACCCTGGTCCTAAATCCTTGAGAATATAATTGACAGATGGATGTTAGTGGGCATGTCGCCAGGCATCATCCTGGAGGAAAGGAGGTAAAGGGTCTTGGATGTGGTGGGTAGGAATTTTGAGCATGGGACTCTGAAAGGAGCAGCTGCTGTATGTCCTCTACACTGTCCACTGGGCACAAGGCCATTTAAGGTTCTGGTCTTCTTGGGTTGTTGCCTGACCAGCAAGGTCCAGCACTATCCTGGCTATTTCATTTGAAAGACCTAAAACCTTAGGTGATTTTGCCTGGGAATGGCAATTTGGGCTTGAGTGCCTTTAGGAAGGGCACTCCAAGCACTTGTGGATGCATTGTTCTCTACTGTAAATATCCCCTCTGCTGATTCCTGCTGCTTCCTTTCACCGCCTCCACAATACAGTTTACCAATGAGGCAACTTGGGGAGGTTTTAGATTTGCAAGGGGCTTTGTGGGAGATGCAGTGCCTCTGCATCTCTAGCAGTTCCCCAGGTTTTCATGACCATGAGAGGGGTTTAGAGGGAATGTTTTATGAAGGAAATGTGACCTGAATATTGAGGAAACCACGTGAGAGAACTGGCCTAGAAATGACTAACTCTAGGGAAGTGTTCGAGTAGAAAACACAAAGGGTGGCTACATAAAAGAAGCAAAATGTGCGGATTCCCAGGGGCATTGTAGTAATGACTGAAGCAAAAAAAAAAAAAAATGTTGAGAAGGAGTAAGATGGAATTATGGACTCTGGCTCTAAATTACAAGATAAATTGTATAACTTGTACATTCTAGAGAGTGCTGGCTAGGGAATACTACAGTTCAATACATGTCAAATACTCACTTTTCTTTTGGAGGCTATGGAAACTAATGAAATTCTTAAGAAAATCTGGAGTCTAACAGCAAGACTAACTGGAAAGATTGAAAATTACTGGAGTTTAAGACACAGGGAAAGAAAACTTCCAGACTGGGAACTACGCCTCTCCCCCACATTCAAAACTACTTTGTGCCCTTTTGTTATTAAATGAGTGCTTAGTTTTTGAATATAAATAAATTGTTATTTTAAGATCTAAATTCCAAGCTGATATGGTGGTACCTTCCTGAAATCCCAGCCACCCCCCCAAACCACACCCCTGCAAAAGCATTTGATGACTGGGATATATGGTCACAACAATCAGTGGCACAAGAAATATGAATTGGTTCCACTTATAACTAGAACTAAAAATAATGTTTCTCAAACTGGTTTAAAAAGTAAAGTAAAATTCAGCTGGGCCTGGTGCCTGTCATTACAAAGTCCCAGGAGACTCGGGGGAATCACAAATTTAAGGCCAACCTCAATAACTGAGCAAGGCCCTGAGAAACTTAGTGAGATTTTTGTCTCAAAAATAAAACATCAAATGGGCTTGGAATGTAGCTCTGTAGTAAAACATGCCTGGGTTCAAACCTTACTTAAAAAAAGAATTAAATACCTTGCCATGAAAATGAGGCACAATGTTTTAGACTGAAAGCAAGAGTGGTTTAGTGAGCAGTAATAATCAGACAAGTTTCCCTAACCAAGTTTGGACACAAATATGAAAAAGTAAAGCACAGAAAATGTCAGTTACTAGGTTAAATTAAAATGACCACACATGAAGTCACTTAACAATCCTCCTGTAAGTTCACCAAATGTGCTCTTTCAGGTACTAGGATAAATGCAAGTAGGTAGCTGTAAAAGATAAATGATGGAAGATATACAAGGTACCATACCTACTTTTATGATGCTCTAGGCAGAGCAACTTAATGACAGCGAATGACTGACTTGAAGGTTAGTAGAACTGAATCCACCTCGGCCTGTTCTCATGATATTCATTAACCTAATTTTGCTACAAGGATTGTAGGTGTTTGAGTATGCCAATACTCTCATCATGATTTGAGCTTTCTTGATGTTCTCCACCTTCTTGTAGGAGACAGACCTGATTTGATAAAATCCACAACATATTTTTTTCTTTAAATGTTTTCAAGTAGAAGTTCGTGAGGTAAACACACTTTGTACTAGAATGGGATGATGTTGGTCTTCTTTCTAATGCCATCTGTTTTCTCTTTTGTGTCTCTGAAATTCTTGGTCCTCACGTTTGACCATGGAGATGTGAACCTCCCACAAGAAGGCCAGGGGAAGACTCTGTCCTAGTTGGGGAGTACCCAGGAGGTCAATGAAGACATTCTACCCGGTCGATACTTTCCCACCTTACCTAGGTCATCCACACACCTTTCAGAGTGCACCAAAAATGCAAAGCCAGCTAAGCCACCAGTGGTGGACACATCCCTGAATCCTTGAGCATTGAGCAACTCTAAAAGTAATGAGTCCATTTGCTATTATCCTCTTCCATTTTTTTGCTGCCAGTGTCATTCTGGGGGATTCATCCCAGGAGTGCCTCTGTGATCCCACTTACCAGGCTTTGATAAGGGAACGCCCTTGGATAAGGACTGCCATACTCTGTTCTGTTACACTGGCTATCTTGTAAAAGAGGCCTTTGTTGAAACCATACAATTCAGCTGAAGCCAGGTGAATTTTCTTAAAAGCTGGTGCTATCCTTGAAAATCAAATACTCAGGGCTGGGGCTATGGCTCAGCGGTAGAGCACTCACTTAGCACAGGTGAGGCCCTGGGTTCAATCCTCATGACCACATAAAAATAAATAAATAAAATAAAGGTTAAAAAAAATAAAATCAAATCCTCAGCTTTTAAGGTTATTCAGAGATTTAAATGGTCAGTGAATTAGAGATCAGCATTGGCTTTTGTAAAAAAAAATCGCTAAATTTCTTAGAAATGCTATGGAAAGTAGTAGTTTACACTTGTCTTACCTTGACTAATTAAAGCCTACCCTTTTCTTGAAGCATCAAGAGTATGAACTCAAAAGTCCAAAGGTTCCGATAAATCAGATGTGGGTGAGACTCAAGACACAATTCATCCTTCACCAGCTGTGAGCCTGTGAAATGAATACGTCACATGCTTCCAAAATACAAAGGTGGAACAGGTATAGGACGGTCAGTCCCCCATTCCAAAAGGGAGGAACAAATGAAGAACTGAGTGACTGGAGCAGGCATGGTAGCACATGCCTGTAAGCCCACTACTGGGGAGGCTGAGGTGGGAGGATTCTCAGGTTCAAGGCCAGACAAAAAAAGGGAAAACATTAAGTCATAAAGTTGGAGAACAATCTCTTTTGATTCCATGTCCTGCACAGGTGCACACTAAGACAAGGGTTGGATCCTCCAAGGCCTCATACAGCTCATTGCTATATTTTTGCTGGGCTCACTTCACCCAGCAGCTCTCAGAAGTTAGCAGTTTGCCCTCATCTTGTCCAGACCGGAATTGTTGGCTGATGGCTCTTTGGTTCTAGGGTCTTGAGGGGCTGCCCTACTCCTACAATGCCAAGTCATTGCCCCAAAGGGTAGTCTCTTTGGTGGCTCTGATCCTGGTCATGCCTCCGACCATGCTCTCAGGCTTTCTACAACATACTCTGAAATCTCGGCAGAGACATATGGCTCATATAATTACAGAAGAAGAGAAATCTCACAGAAGCCTTTTTCCAAGATGGAGACCCTGCAATGCTGGTCATGTGGCTCAGTCGACATCCAAAACCCTCAGAACCAAGGAAGCTAATGGCATAATTCTCAGCCCAAGTCCAAAGACCTGAGAATCTAGGAGTCACTTGGTGCCAGTCTTGGAATCCATCCTCTAAAATGAACAGATTTTATTTCCCAGGGGCAGAAAAAGACGAGTGACTTACATCTGCCTTTCTTGTGTTCCTATGTGGGCCCGAAGCCGAATGCATTGTGCCCACCCATATTGAGGGTAGATATTCCCCACTCATTCTGTACAACCACACATCAGTTTCCTTCAGAACACCCCTGAAAGTCTCACCCAGAAGTAATTCTTTACCATGTTCCTATTCCTTAATGCAGTAAAGCTGATACCTAAAATTAACCATCACATCTCCTAATGAGCTCTGGCTACAGGCTGCAGAAGAGACTTTACAACACATTTTTGATGCCATTAGAGTGAGATGTCCACTCAATGTCTGAAGTTGCAGGGATTCCAGTGACTTAGCATTGCTCTCCCAGTGCTAGCAGCTGTGAGGTCTGCTTGGAATGATTCAGCCTCATGGTCTCAGACTCTCCCCTCTCCAGTCCAGTTCCTACAATCCATGGATTGTGCCATGTGCAGGTGCCCAGGAAGCTGTGTCAACAGTTTCTCCAGTCAGCCAGTGCCAACACTGCTCAGGGAGTAGAAACACATGGAATTCTCTGTGGAAAAGTGGTAAATAAATAAATAAATAAATAAAACCCAAATAAACAAACAAACTCATTCTTTCCTGAACTGAGACTGTTTCTTTTTCCTTGACCTCCCAGGACTCTCAGAGAAAATAATCAGGGTCAGTTTTTCTTTGTACCAAATCCTTCACAGAAGGAACCAAGGACTATATAGTGTAGTCACTTTGGATCTGTTGACTATGTATTTGGTTACTTTTCAGAGTCCCTTGGCTTGAACTGATTAATAATATTAGAGTTAGAAATACCAAATTCTAAATTTAGTAGAAAGATCTAGTCATTACCTATATCATCAAGGTTAGAGCACATACTTTTGGTAGGCCCTAGGAATATAAAATATACGTAAGGCACAGAGTACATGTCCAAAAAAAGTGTCCAATCACTCTGGAGAGATGGAAAACATACAATAAAAAATAAATAGCATTTTCATACTACGTACCATACAAGCACTAGGAATTTTGAGGAAGCAGATATCACTGAATGGAGGCAATTAAAAGAATCCATTACTAAGTAAGTGCTCAATAAATCCATAAAGGAAGTGGAACAGATTTAACCTGAGTCTTAATGAGAAGGACTTAGCAGTAGACAGAAACTGCTTTAGACATGAGTAAAGGAAGAGAATGGTACTCCACCTGGAGCTTTTCAAGAACCAGGAGTGCACTGGAACAGGGCTGTGGTGGTTTACCATGCTGTGCATCAGAGGGGTCCTGGAGTTGGTCTCAGAAACTCTAGCTTCACAGAGCCTCCAAGAAATGCACAGTAGCAGGCACATTTGTGAGAGATTCAGGGAACACAAAAGAGACTCATGCTGTGGTGGGAAGGGCCTTGGCTTGTGCAGATGTTTGACTTTCCACTGCTCAGATGGGCTCATTTTGAACAACTCTCTGCTACTTCCCTATAGTAACTGTGTCAGAGATGAGTTGATCTTACTGGGTTCTCTATCACTGGTTGAGCAAATATTACAACAAGAATGTATTTAGTATAAAATGAAAATTTATGAACATGGAGATAAGACTTTCCCAACTTGCTGGACACTATCATCAGGGCCCACTGCTTCCTACAGGAAGGGTTTTGTTCCTGTCTAAGAGCCTCCCTCTCTGGGATGGCCTCTGTTGTTGGTCACAATTCCTTCAGTTCCTAAGCTGCATTCCTTTTAGTAGTTTCTCAGATGTGAAGCCTCTTCCTTTTGACCATCCAGCACAGCTCTTCTTTACATCAGCCATTTCTTTCAAGTTCAGTGTTCTTCACAGTCTGAAAGAACCATTGCAAAATTGGCTGCTGTGGCTTTCTGTGGACATTCGAATGAAACCTGTGACAAGCAGTCCTCTAGAGACAACCTTGGGTCGATTCATGAACTCTGTGTCTATGATTCACTATGTAGGATGGCTGTCCACTACTGCAATATCACTGGAGAGTAGCAGTACTTTCTTATTGCACTTCATTTGGGATTTCTATGAGAAAGTATGTCACACTATGTAAATTATGACCGCCCTTTAGTACTATTTCCTCCTGGGATCTTTGACTCTGCACTACTCAGCCTGGGTACCAGTATACTGAACCAGCTCTGATATATTATGCACAGGTATCGTGAAAGTTTGACTGCTGCAAAGAAAACTGAGTTGGTTCAAAAGGCAAAATCAGACTCCTTTTTCAGCAGCAAGATCTATCTATGAACAATTTTATCATTACTTGACAACCATGGTTGGCTGCCTGTGCACGTGCAAACCATTTTAGAAAGGAACATATATTGACCTCCAAATCCTAGAAAAACCTCTAGTAGTAAGTAATACAATAGTTTAAATTGAGTCTATTGCCCTTCTCTATTAAGCTTTGCTGCTTCCTTTTCTGGTGCAGGAAAGTCCAGAAGAAAGAACAATAAACATGAGCTCTCTTTGGGGGAAGAAATGGAACTGGTATTGAGAGCATTTCTTCTCAGAAGGGTTACTTGGCTTGAAAGTCTTCATAGGAAGTAATATTCATAATTCTTCTGTGCCATGATCACAGCTGTCCCCTTATCAGAGAGCACAGCCACCGTGATAAAAGTTAAATGAATGTTGACATCCAAACGGAACATGCTGGCTTAAAATCCTTCCTCAATTCTAGAGAAGCCAAGTGGCTGAACTTGTGTTTCCCTATTCATCTCACTAACAGACTGCCATCTTCCAGGAGTACTCAGAACAGCCTTCTGTCCATGGCTCAGGAGGGCCTTGGTGTGGCTACCTATATTTCATAATTTAGATTTTTCAGCTCACTAGTGAAAACTGACCTCCTAACCATGCCCTGCCTTCTAGCAAATTATACACACAGAAAGACATCTGTTTCGTGGTGGGATTTTCCATATTTTTGTAAACTATCAGCTGCATAGTGGTAGAAAATTCACAGACATACTTATGCAGAATACTTTGCTGCCTCTGTGAAACCAATGTAGATATTGCCATGTTTTCTTATGAACAGGTGCAGCAGTACCAAATTGAAAAGGTACAACAGATAGGACTCTAAAGCCTTGAGTAGCTGATGGCCTCCTGGTAAAAATTTGTTTTGGGAAGAAAGGGGAAAGGATAGGGGGATAATCAAGATGCTTCTGTTTATACTGAAGGGTTTAATAAAACTATTGTATTTGTGTGTATATGTGTATGTATATATATCTGCTTTTTAAATGTTCAGGCCTAAATACACTAAGTGTAACTTTCCATTCAAAAGTAATACTGAGGCTTTTTATGAATTTCATATAAAGTAAACTCTCTTGTTGAAAATATACATTTTGAATCACTGGGGTTGTATCTCAGTGGCAGAGAGCTTGCCTTGCATATGTGAGGCACTAGGTTCAATTCTCTGCACAGTAAATGAATAAAAATTAGTAAACAAATAAAGCCCACCAACAACTGAAATAGTATTTCAAAAAATAAATTTTTTCTTTACTACTACTGAATAACTCTCCTAGTCTTAAAAAAAAATTCGTATCATTTGAGAGGAATGAATCTGAATTCATCTTTTGTCTTTATGGGCACATCCTTAACTTTCTTTAATATCCTATTCATTCAAACAAAAACTACGTTATTGGATAACAGAAATTCCATTCATCCACTCATAGACTGAATTAATATGTATTGGATTCCTTACCATGTGCCAGGTATACTTCTGTGTGCTGGTTATACAGCTGTATCTCATATAATGTACCTGCTTTTATGGAGTTTACATCCCAGTGAAGAAGACTGACCAAAACATTATAAACAATATATAACATCAGGTGCTAAGAAGAAAAAGCAGGGATTGGGGCAGAATGTGGAGGTGGTTGCTACTATAAATAAGGTGGCTAGGGAAGGTCTGTCTAAAGAGGCAACATAGGAAGAGAATCTCATAAGCATATAAGCCATGCGACTAGGAAAGAACATTCTGCAGAGAGGTTAAGGCAGTGAAAAGGCCCTGAATATTAACTTATGTGGCATGTTTAGGAATAGCAGAGGCTGGTGAGGATGCAGCATACTGATTAAGAAAAAAGAGTTGGGGCTGGGGATGTGGCTCAAGTGGTAACGCGCTTGCCTGGCATGCGCGGGACACTGGGTTCCATCCTCAGTACTACATAAAAATAAAATAAAGATGTTGTGTCCACCGAAAACTGAAAAATAAATATTAAAAAAATTTCTCTCTCTCTGTCTCTCTCTCATAAAAAATAAATAAAAAAGAGTCATAAGAACTAGGGGAGAAAGGCAGAGACTATTTTACAAAAGGTCCATTTAGCCTAGTAAGTATATGTAAATGAGGCCACTAGTGAGATTGAGAAGTAGAGTGGTACAATTTGGCTTCCCTGTATGAAATATGAAGCTATAATGGAAAGGTAGGGAAGAAGAGGGTTGAGGGAAAAGCAGGGAGACCAAATAGGTTATTACTATATTCCAGGCAAGAGTCTTAGGCGAATCTCACAGATGACGGACAAGTGGTTACATTTTGCATTCAGTCTCTGTTTCGAAGATAGAGAAATTAGGATTATTGATGACTTGTATATAAGGAGGAAGAAATGTGAAAAGTAAAACATGACTCCTAGATTTTCTTTTCTTGAACAAGTAGGTGAATTCTGAGATAGAAATGAGGCAAACTGGAGGAAGGTTTGGAGAAGCATGGACTTGAGTTCTATTTTGCCCATGTTGGGTTCAAGAGGTTGAATAGAAAATTGAATTTCACAGTGTAATTTAGGGCTTGAAAATTAATCTGGGAGTCATTAGGGAATAACCATGGCATTAGATAAAAATCACTTAATGTAGCTGAAAAAGAGAAAATGGCAAAGGTCTAACCTCTGGAGTATTCCAACATTAAGAAGTAAAGAATAGGAATAACAAACAAAAAACTTACCACTGAACTAGAAGAAAAATCAGGACATTGGTATGCTGTAGCCAGGTAACCAAAGGGTTTCATTTCACACAGGCGGAAATATTTCTATATGTTCTCATGTGTATGTAGAAGCTCAAAGAGTTGATTGTCCTAAGAGAGAGTAAAATAGTGATTGGCAGAGGCTGGAAAAAGTTGGGGAGTGAAGTTTGGAGAGAGGATGGTTTACAGGTAAAGGGGTGCTGTTGGGGGAGAAAACTAATGTTTTATAGAGTAGGGAAACTGAGTTTGACAACAATGAACTGCATATTTCAAAATGACTCCTTAATAGGATTTTGAATGTTCTCTAACACAAAGATATATATTTGAAATGTAATATATACGCCAATTACCCTATTATACATTGTGTGTATACATATATATTGAAATATCACCCTGTACACCATAAATATGTACAATTATGTATCAATTAAAATATTTCAAATTAAATTAAAAATTCAGCTCCTCAAAAAAAGAAGAAAGCCTGAACCATGTACTCACTATGTTGTATAAGAAATCTTTTTTTAAATTAACTTTTTCTTTTTTATTTTGTTATTATTTTTATTTATATATGACAGCGGAATGCATTACAATTCTTATTATGCACACATAGAGCACAAGTTTTCATATCTCTGGTTGTATACAAACTACATTCACACCAATTTGTGTCTTCATAAAAGTACTTTGGATAATGATGTCCATCACACTCCACCATCTTTTCTAATCCCATGCCCCCTCTGTTCCTCTCCCAACTCTCTGCTCTATCTTGAGTTCTTCTATTCCTCCCATGCTCCCCATCACTACACCACTATGAATCAGCCTCTTTATATCAGAGAAAACATTTGGCATTTGTTTTTTTTTTTTTTTTGTATTAGTTAACTTCACTAATCCATCCATTTACCTGCAAATGCCATAATTTTATTCTCTTTTATTGCTGAGTAATATTGTGTATAAATGCCACAGTTTTTTTATCCATTCATCTATTGAAGGGCATCTAGGTTGGTTCCACATTTTAGCTATTGTGAATTGTGCTGCTACAAACATCGATGTGGCGAGTGTCCCTGTAGTATGCTGTTTTTAAGTCCTTTGGTTATCAACTAAAGAGAAATAGGAGAGCCAGAATAGGCAAAGCAATCCTTAACAAGAAGAGTGAAGCAGGAAGCAATAGTAACAAACATAGCAAGGTATTGGCACCAAAACAGACTTGTAGACCAAGTACAGAATAGAGGACACACAGACAAACCCACATAAATACAGTTATCTCATACGAGACAAAGGCACCAAAAACATACACTGGAGAAAAGATAGCCTCTTCAACAAATGGTACTGGGAAAACTGGAAATCCATAGGCAGCAAAATGAAATTAAGCCACTCCCTCTCTCACCATGCACAAAACTCAACTCAAAGTGGATCAAGGACTTAGGAATTAAACCAAAATCCCTGAGCCTAATAGAAAAAAAGACCAAATCTTTATCATGTAGGATTTGGCCCTGACTTCCTTTACCAGACTCCTATAGTGCAAGAAATGAAAATCAAGAGTCAATAAATGAGATGGATGCAAACTGAAAAGCTTCTTCTCAGCAAAAGAAACAATGAAACAATCAGTGAGGTGAAGAGAGTGCCTACAGAATGGCAGCAAATTTTACCACAGGCAAATCAGAGCACTAATCTCTAGGATATCTAAAGAACTCAAAAAACTTAACACCAAAAAAAAAAAAAAAAAAAAGAAAGAAAGAAAGAAAAAAACAAATCCGAGACTCTTAGAACACAAGAAGTAAAACAAGAACCAATAAATGGGATGGATTCAAATTGAAAGGCTTCTTCTCAGCAAAAGGAAACAATTAATAACATGAGGATAGACCTACAGATTGGGAGAAAATCTTTACCACATGCACCTCAGATAAAGGATTAACCTCTAATAAATATAAAGAATTCAAAACACTGAACACCAAAAAAACCCAAATAACCCAATCAATAAATGGGCTAAGGAACTGAACAGACACTTCACAAATGAAGAAATACAATTGATCATCAAATATATGAAAAAGTGTTCAACATCTCTAGCAATTAGAGAAATGCAAATCAAAATGAAGATTTGATCTCACTCCTGTCAGAATGGCAATCATCAAGAATACAGGCTACAAAAAATGTTGGAGAAGATGTGGTGAAAAGGTACACTCATACATTGCTGATGGGACTGCAAATTGGTACAACCACTATGGAAAGCAGTATGGAGATTCCTCAGAAAATTGGGAATGGAAGCACCATTTCACCCAGCTATCCCACACTTTGTTTATACCCAAAGGATTTAAAATCAATATACTCTAGTGCTGCAGCCACATCAAGGTTTATAGCAGCTCAATTCACAATAGCTAGACTATGGAACCAACTGAGGTGTCCCTCAGTAGATGAATGCATAAAGAAACGGTGGTATATATACACAATGGTATATTACAAAGCATTAAAAGAGAATACAATCATGGCATTTGCAGGTAAATGGGTGGAGTTGGAGAATACCATCCTAAGTGAAGTAAGCCAATCCCAAAAAACCAAAGGCCAAATGTTTTCTCTGATATGTGGGTGCTGATCCATAATGGGGTGAATGAGAGGAATGGAGGAAGTTTAGATAGGGCAAAGGGGAGGGAGGGAGAGGTAAGGGGCAGGGGTTAGGAAAGATGTTGGAATGAGATGGACATTATTACCCTAAGTACATGTATGAAGACACGGATGGTGTGATTCTACTTTGTGTACAACCAGAGACATGAAAAATTGTGCTCTATATGTGTACTATGATTTGAAATGCATTCTGCTGTTATGTATAACAAATTAGAATAAATAAATAAATTTTAAAAAACACTGTAGAAAACAGTGGAAGCTGGTTCTTAATATTATTTGTGAAAATAAGTAGTTTGGCTAAATTCCATAGGACATGCATTCAAAGGAAAGACATTGTTGAAGAACCTACTCCATGTTTTCAGTCTGGCTACAGCTAGCCATGCTTCTAAATATAGTGGTGTATCAAACGCTGGCACACAGGGTCACAGGTATAAGCAGACAAGACAACAAAAAGCTATGACACTGTGTAGAAAGTTGCAAAAGCTGTGTATCCTGGACAACATGCTGGAATTATTCAAATTCAACCCAAATACCTGTAATTTCATAAATAATAACACTGTATAGAATAATCCTTCCATGGAATGGCTCTGAGAGATAAGAAGAGCCAAAAAGGCTTTTTTTTTTTTTTTTCTATTCTAGGAATGTGGCTAGGAACATAAACAATGAAGACACGTTGCCTGAATACAAAAGCTCTCCTCCCAAACCCCCAGCTCTGGCTTTGTGGAACGTAGACCATATGGATGCATGACTTTTGACTCATAAGTCCCAGAAACAGCCATAAATAAGGGTTCCATTATTTGCATATGTGTAAAACCTACAGGAAGTTGGGTGGAGAAGGCAGAGTCAATGTCATCTCATAACTTACAGAGGCCAATTGTAGCATGATTACAAGCAGCTACATCCCCAAAAAACCTCCCAGAAAAAAAGCTCCTCACCACAAAGTGTCACAGCTTCATTATACCCTCTCACTCTGAGAAGTCCATGTTATTCCTCTGATGGCCACAACAACTCGACTCTTTGATGGCCATGTGGCCTACACAGCTACCAAAGAGAAAAAGGGCATTCCTTGCCTTCAGATTCCCACTTGGAAGGGAGGATACCAGGGATTTTAACCCATACTGCAAAAAGGCACCTATGTTTATGATGAGTAAATTACAAGGAAAGTTTTTTTTTAACAACATTGTAGTGAACAATTTGTTTTGAATGAATTTTCATCTAGTGTTAAAATTTACATATATAGCTATGTATGTTAAAATTCTATATTAATTTGGAAAAGGAAAAGAAAGCAAAACCAGTATTCTATGGTGAATTTAGATTTCTGAAAGAATACAGAATTAACTTTTGCTTACCTTTTGCAAAGGAACTTTGAAAGCAATGAATCCAGTCTCAGGCATCCTCTGTCCAACTGGGAGGTGGTCTTTCCACCTAGTGGATATGTTTTTGGTTAGTCAAACTGTATGTTAGCCTTGTCTCCCTGAACAGAATAAAGGCTTCTGGAAGACCACAGTCATAGCCCACAGAGCATGTTCCTATTCTCTGCTTCTCATTCTGCCACTTAACTTATTCATTCCTGCCTGATAGTAACCCTTCTTCCCATCTGCCCATCTGGAAAACAGATCCAAGGCAACAGAACAAAGGTCTCCAGAAATAAGCAATATCTAAAATCAGATGGTCAGAACTTCTGCATCCCTGACAAAAGCTAACCAAATACCGAGGTGTTATTAAAACAAACACAGGACAATAGTTTAAATTCAATTCTTTCACTAAAAATGATGTTTTCATCTTCATACATCTGATAGTATCAAATTCAATCAGTAGAGAATTTAAACTTTATGTTTGAAAACTCTTCCAAAGAAAAGGGATTGTGAACTTCTCTTGAAAATACTAGGAGTCAACCCTGAAAAGTAATATTTGCGCTCACTTCTATAGTACAAGTTAAAATTAACTATAGTTAATTCAATATATCTGAAGCACAGAAAGTCAAGAGAAGCAAGAAATGGGGCTGGGGAGGCAGAGAGGATCCAAGACCATACAGGACCCTATAGACCATGTAAGGAGATTCCTTTTATTCTCAAAATAATGCTTTACTCTGTCTATGAGAACTATGAACTTCTTCCAGTTCCATTTCCATTTCAATTTTTTGTAATGACCTATTTAAAAGATTTCTGCAAAAAACATACTGGAAGAATGGAAAGAATAGATCTATGGACACCACTGGACTCCAATGCCATAGGTCAGGCAAGACCTGCATTATGATGTTGAAGGAGATTCAAAAGCTGGCTGATTCAAAAGATATTCAGGAGATCAAATGAAAGGGACTTAATGTAAGCTTGGAAAGGAGGAAGGAAGCTTTCAAGGTGTAAACCGTTTCACTGCAAATATGAACAGAGTCTCAACACTAACCATCTGGATTACAGGAAGATCTCTCAGGTGACACTTGTTAGGAAGCTCCAGTTTGCCTTTGGTGATTCCTGAAAATAATGGAAAAGAACTTTTCAAGACTGGTCTCACTCCAGATACTAAGAAATTCATTCAAATTTATTTTCTTATTTTATTTATTTATTTGGTACAGAGATTGAACTGAGGGGCCCTCTGCCATATCCCAAGCCTTATTTTGAACTCTCACTGAGTTCCTTGGCACCTCTCCACATTCTCTTCTCTCCGCCTCCAGAGCCACTGGGATTACAGGCCTGCTCCACCGCGTCAGGCTCAAATTGAAATCTTTTTACTCATATATTCTGTGGTTCAATTGAGGAGGGGGTTCCATTTGGATGATCAAGGAGCATCCCCAACACCAAGTCCCGCCTCAAAGCACTAGTAGACCAAAGGAGTAATGGATAGAGCCTTCCCCTTTTAAAAGGGTGGACGAATTCACTGACCTCTACAGCTTCTTTCAGCTTCTGTCAGTGGCGCAGGCAGGGTCAAAGTCTCTAATCCCAGCTTGGTGCGTGTGCCAAGCTCCTGGCAGCGACAGTGAGAGGCTAAGATACAAGACATGGAGCCCACACCCAGAAGCTAAGAGCCAGAAGGGCCATCCCCAGCACCCAGGGCATATTACCTTTTCGCGATGCGGTTTCCATCCTTCCTCTTTGCTGAGAGATGTCCAGAAAAGTCGGGTGCCCGGCCCCAGCCACTGCGGCCATGACGCCATTGATTAAGGTGGGAGCCGAGAGGACGTCCACCCAATGCCAGCGGGTCAAAGGGTCGAAGACTTCAGTCAGCTCCTGGGTGCCAGAACAAGATACCCGGTAGGAAGAGTCTCCCTGGCACCTACCCACACAGTGCCAGGCGTGTTGCCACTGCGCCTGCGCCACCGCCACCGCCCCTCGTGATGGCTCACAGACTGGTTTGCTGAGTCGCTAGACTGACAAACAGGACTTTGGCGGCGACAGCGCCATCTATGGCCGTAGGCCTGTAGCACAGGTTTGTGAGTTTTTGTGAGCACTGAGTTCAAATGGTACAGGAGCTGCAATAAAAAATTAGGTCCCTCTGCACCCAGTTCCTACCGTATTCTTTAAGATGTGACCCAGTGTTTACATTTACATTTTGTGTATCTTATAGAAATATCTACTTTCACATATCTGTGTATCCTCTACTTACATTAGAACAGCTTAGGATACGTTCTCTCTACCATGTGCCTAAAATATTGATTTTTCTCCATTTATACGTATATCCAAGTTTCTTAATGACCATAGAGCATTGCATGGACTATAAGTAACATAACTGAAAGTAACAGCGTTTATTTCACCGGTCCCATGTTGAAGAACCTCTAGTTATTACAAACTTTGGTTTTAGGTTTTGGTCTTCTGTTACAGACCATGCAATGCAATATCCTTACACATATGTACAACTATATCTAGAAATAGAAATACCTAGAAAAAATTCTAAAATTAAGGATACACAACTTAAAATTTAGAAGGATACTGCTTAATTGATCTACCAAAATTCTGTCAACCTACACTCCTATTCATAGACAGACTTTTACTGGGTTACTATTTCATAACATGCTAAAGTAGGTAACTCTTATGTTTTAGCAAATACCAAAAACAAACCCAAACTGAGAGACTTAATAGTGCAGCTCAGTGCAATATGTGCACATACTTATCAGGCATCAGGACTCAAGATGTTAGGAAAACTCTGAATTCAACTACAAGTAGAAGAGCAAAGAACAGTGTGTCTCAAGACAGAAAAAAGTACTAAATTCCAGATTAAATCATAGATAATCATGATAGTTATAGTATTTAAAAGTAAATTTTACTTTTTTCTTTCTAATGTTTTTAAGCACCTTACATGTACTGTTATTAATCTTCACAACAATTTCTGAGTTGGGTAAACTGATGGTCAGAAAAGTCAGTTATTAAATAGTTGAATGAGTGAAGGAGTGGGCAAAAAGACCACATTAGCTTTAATATTTGGGGAACTGTCATATTCCAACCAATTTTCAACTCACAAGCATTTACAATTCTGAATTTCCACCCATAATTAAAACTGGGTCCATATCAGTAGGCTAGAACAAATAAATGATACAACTGTTATAAAAAGGATAAAAATGGCACAATTTTCTCAGAAACTAGGATAGGAATGTTGGTCTTACACTTTACATTTTCAAAAAGACAGAAGTAGGGCAACAACAAACTCAATTATAGTTGACACAACAAAATCCAGACCTAGGCAAGATAGAGTCTCCAGGAAGTATGGGAACTGGCAAAGAGTAGGCTTAGAGAAGGGTGGTTCCAACAAGGGTAAAAGAATGTATTCACGAATACCTAGTACACTAGAATGGAAAATAGAGACAGGAGGAAGGGATATTTACAGCTACAGGTAAGTAGCTGACACTAAAAAAATGTGACAGTATCTGGTAGCTCCTACGTACCATATAGAGGCTAAAAGATTTCAAGTCTTTAAGAATACCAAAAAGAGAATATGGAGAAAACATGGAAGGACATCAGGGATAGAAGGTATGTGCCCAAGATGAGTCTCAGCTATTGTGATCAGCACAAAATGCAGGGATGGGATTGTCACTGGGACAATACGCTCAATATAAAAACTGAGGGTTTAGGTCAGGGGAGGACTTGATGCTAAGTTCCAGAGTGTTGGACTAAAGCTCTTTAGTACTTCTGACCACATTTTAGCCTTGTTTTAGAGTCTATGATAATGCTGAGACTACAAGCTACAATTGAATTATGAAGAGAAAATATTTATCAGGCTTGGAGACCAGGAGAGGAAAACAGCATTTGCCTAACTATAAGTGTATATTGGACCTGAATATTTTAGGATGTACAAATTCTATTGCTCTCAGAAATCATCTTACCATATGCTATAAAGTTTGATCTGGAATGTCCCTAAAAGCTTACTCTCCAGCTTGGCACAAGTGGGAAATGGTGAAACATTTAAGAGGTGGGGCCTAAACCAGGCACAATGTTATATGTCTATAATCTCAGCTAACTGTGAGGATGAGAAGAATGATCTCAGATTCCAGCCCAGCATGAGCACCTGAGCAAGACCCTGTCTCAAAATAAGATTTTAAAAGAGTAGCTGGTGATAGCTCAGAGTGATCCTGGATTCACCCCCAGCACTGGAAAAAAGGGGGGTGTCTAGTAGGAGATCGTTTGGTCATCGAGGACCTAGGCTTCAAGGAGACAATGGGGCCCAATACCTCCTCTTCCCCACCCTTCTCTCTCCCTTCCATCCCGATCATGAGGTAAGCAGCTTGTTCCATCATGCACTCCCTTCCATGATGTGCTGCTTTGCCACAAGCCCAAATGCAACACAGCCAACTGACTATGAACTGAAACCTCCAAAGCTGTGAACCCAAATAAATCCTTTCTCTTTATAAGGTGATTATGTCAGGTGTTTTTTTTTTTTTTTTCAGTAACAGAAAGCTAAGTAATATACCACATAACAACCAGTCTCACACCTATCACCTTAACCTGTAGTACCTAAGGATTCCCTGAATTCTATAAGAACACAGGGCATGATCAGGCTTGCAGATACTTATTATATGTTTTTAGTCTCATCTTACATACCAGTTTTACAAAAGTAAGTTATCTAAAGTATGAAACTGAGCTAAATACAATAAAAAGAACCTTGAAAAACTTTACATAGAGAGATCCAACATGGCGGCGGGCGGGGAGGCAGCGATTTCAGTACCTCCTCAGTAACGGGGTCAGAGAGACGCATTGATACGCTTGGATTCTACCTGCTTAGAGGCTCCTGGTGAAATTCCACTGAAGAGAGACCGGCCGGCAATTGGTAGGATTTTTGGAGGTGACAGTTTGCCCCAGACGAGTGAATCTCCGCCACGCGGCGTAGAGGTCCGGACCTGCCAGCCGCTGCCCGGGCGACTTGGCCGTTGGCTGCACGCCCTTGGACCCCGCGACTGGGCGGCTAGCCTCTGAGGCGCGGCTCAGCAGGAGCGGCGCAGGGACTCTAGGAAGAGGTCTCTAGCCAGGCCTTCATGAAGTAGCGAACCTGGAACTGAAACCAACCAGAGACAGACCAGTCCCACCCCTCCCTTCAGACACTCTGGCAAGGAGCCTGGGGCCCGCCATAGCAGAGAGGTGACGTCACCGGAGGTCGGCTGACGGAATTCCTTCCCAGCGGAATCCACTTTAGCACGTGTGTGACTCCCACTCCCTCCAGATACAAGCAGCCAGGAAACCTCGGGAATCTCTCCAGGGGCGTGTCTGTAGGTAAGCAGAGGGGATTCCCGATCCCCAACTCCTCTTGCCACCAGTGGTGACACCCAAGGTCTTAGCCACCAGTTTCCGGGGGCATGTCCACCAAAGGGGTCCAGAAAAATTAAACTGTTGGTCCCCAGATCACCGCATCACAGCACTGGGGCTTAGATGAATGACAGAGAGAGTGCTCAGTCATTCGGGAAATAGGACACGCGGTGGGGCTGCAAGTGTAACCAGATCTTTGGGGAACCGCCTCAGGTGAACAGGACCTGGCTGGCTGGCTGGCAGGAGGAAGCGGGGGAGGGGCCGGAGAAGTGAAACAGCTCTGGACTAACAGGATTGAGAGACTCCCAGGAGCCGCCTTACAGGGATTGCTATCGGCACATAGAGGGCAGAAGCTCGGCTCGGAGGGCACAGCTCCGCCTACTGGAAGAGAAGAAAATGGATCTCTAAGACTTCAATTATTTTTCTTTTTTTTTCTCTCTTTGTTCTTTTCTCCCCTTTTCCTTCTTTCTTTCTTTCCTGTTTCAAGTTTTATTGTTCTTTCCATTCTCCTCTAATCTATCTCTCTCTCTCTCCTTCTTTCTTTTTAAGAGCACCTTCCTTCCCCTACCCCCCAACTTTCATCCCAAGCATTACGTCTTCCATTACATGTAATTGTCTAAATGCAAATAGGTGAATGTTTCGAGGCTGTCTATAGGGCTCCTAAATACCTAGCTACTACCAAGACCCTGATCCAATCACCTGTTAGTATCCCCCTTCAGTAGAGCAATCTTCTAAAGTAGCCAAGAAATACTAACCCTCATACCACCTAACCTAAACATATAGTCTTAAGAACAGACAACAAATCACTATATGCATAGAGAATCCGGAAGCCTTTTATGAATTGAATGAATCAGCTTTAAAGTACAATAAAGCCCAACATTTCTAGGCATAGTCTCCCAGCACAAAGGAGAGACAACAGAGATAATACAAAACCAAAACAAATTTATAGGAGAAAGCAGAAACACAGCAGTCAAACAGAGCTGGAAAGTAACGTGAACAACATGAAAAAACAAGGGAAAAAAGGATTACAAACAATGCAGGACAACTTAAATCTACAGTAGGACCTAGAGGCATGAGAAAAATGGACAGAGAAAGAACTCAAGGCATACCTAACTCAGATGGAACGGAATATTAGAGAAGACATGAGACAGCAAGACCAAGCAATGAAAGAATATTTTGAAAACGAATTAAACAAACAAATTCAAATGGTAAAGAACGAGCAATATCAGGAGATAGAGATTTAAAAAAAATCAAACAGTATTCCTAGAAATGCAGGAAATCATAAACCAGATTAAAAACTCAAATGAGAATATTACAAATAGACTAGATCAAGTAGAAGTCAGAACATCAGATAATGAAGACAAAGTTTATCAACTTGAAAAGAATATAGTCAACACAGAAAGAATGCTTAAAACTCACGAGCAATCTATCCAAGAGATATGGGATGTCATAAAAAAACCAAACTTGAGAGTCATTGGGATAGAAGAAGGTATAGAGGCTCAAACCAAAGGAATGGACAACCTATTAAATGAAATAATCCTAGAAAACTTCCCAGAGATGAAAGATGGAATGGATTGCCAAATCCTGGAAGCCTACAGGACCCCAAACATTCAAAACCGTAATAGACCAACTCCAAGACACATAATTATGAAGATATCCAACATACAGAACAAGGAGAGAATATTAAAAGCTACGAGAGAAAGGAGGCAGATTACATTCAGGGGTAAACCAATTAGGTTAACGGCTGATTTTTCATCACAGACGTTGAAAGCGAGAAGATCCTGGAACAACGTATTTCAAACGCTGAAAAATAATGGATTTCAACCAAGAATACTGTATCCAGCAAAATTAAGCTTCAGATTTGACAATGAAATTAAAATATTTCACGATAAACAAAAGTTAAAAGAACTCGCAGCCAGAAAACCAGCACTGCAAGGTATTTTGAGCAAAATACTACAAAAAGAGGAATTGAAAAATAGCACCCAAAACTAACAGTGGGAGGTATCTCAGTAAAGGGGGAGAAAAATAACCAAAGACGAAAAACTAGCCAAACTAAAATAAATAAATAAATAAACATGACTGGAAGTACAAACCATATTTCAATTGTAACCTTAAATGTTAATGGCTTAAATTCACCAATCAAGAGACATAGGCTAGTAACCTGGATTAAAAAAACAAATCCAACAATATGCTGCCTTCAGGAGACTCATATGATAGGAAAAGACATACACAGGCTGAAGGTGAAAGGTTGGGAAAAATCATACCACTCACATGGCCCTCGGAAGCAAGCAGGAGTGGCCATATTCATACCGAATAAAATCAACTTCAAACCTAAGTTAATCAAAAGGGATAAAGAAGGACACTATATACTGTTAAAAGGAACCATCCACCAACAAGACATAACAATTATTAATATGTATGCACCAAATAATGGTGCTGCAACGTACATAAAACAAACTCTTCTCAAGTTCAAGAGTCAAATAGACCACAACACAATAATTATGGGTGACTTCAACACACCGCTCACTCCATTAGACAGATCCTCCAGACAAAAGCTGAATAAAGAAACTATAGAACTCAATAACACAATCAAAAACCTAGACTTAACCGACATATATAGAATATATCAACCATCATCAAGTGGATACACATTCTTCTCAGCAGCACATGGATCTTACTCAAAGATAGACCATATACTATGCCATAGGGCAACTCTTAGTAAATATAAAGGTATGGAGATAATACCATGCACCTTATCTGATCATAATGGAATGAAACTGGAAATCAATGATAAAAAGGAAGGAAAAATCCTGCATCACCTGGAAAATGAACAATATGTTACTGAATGATCAATGGGTTACAGAGGACATAAAGGAGGAAATCAAAAAATTCTTAGAGATAAATGACAATACAGACACAACATACCAGAATCTATGGGATACAATGAAAGCAGTTTTAAGAGGGAAATTCATTTCCTGGAGTTCATTCCTCAAAAAAAGAAAAAACCAACAAATAAATGAACTCACACTTCGTCTCAAAACCCTAGAAAAAGAAGAGCAAAACAACAGCAAATGTAGTAGAAGACAAGAAATAATTAAAATCAGAGTGGAAATCAACGAAATTGAAACAAAAAACCATTGAAAAAATTGATAAAACTAAAAGTTGGTTCTTCGAAAAAATGAATAAGATCGACAGACCCTTAGCCATGCTAATGAAGAGAAGAAGAGAGAGAATTCAAATTACTAACATACGGGATGAAAAAGGCAATATCACAACGGACACCATAGAAATACAGAAGATAATTAGAAAGTATTTTGAAACCCTATATTCCAATAAAATAGAAGATAGTGAAGATATCGATAAATTTCTCAAGTCATATGATCTGCCCAGATTGAGTCAGGAAGACACACACAATTTAAACAGACCAATAACAAAGGAAGAAATAGAAGAAGCCATCAAAAGACTACCAACCAAGAGAAGCCCTGGACCGGATGGGTATACAGCGGAGATTTACAAAACCTTCAAAGAAGAATTAATACCAATACATTTCAAGCTATTTCAAGAAATAGAAAAAGAAGGAGCTCTTCCAAATTCATTCTAGGAGGCCAACATCACCCTGATCCCGAAACCAGACAAAGACACTTCAAAGAAAGAAAACTACAGACCAATATCTCTAATGAACTTGGATGCAAAAATTCTCAATAAAATCCTGGCGAATCGAATACAAAAGCATATCAAAAAAATTGTGCATCATGATCAAGTAGGATTCATCCCTGGGATGCAAGGCTGGTTCAATATACGGAAATCAATAAATGTAATCCACCACAACAATAGACTTAAAGACAAGAATCATATGATCATCTCGATAGATGCAGAAAAAGCATTCGATAAAGTACAGCATCCCTTTATGTTCAAAACACTAGAAAAACTAGGGATAACAGGAACTTACCTCAACATTGTAAAAGCTATCTATGCTAAACCTCAGGCTAGCATCATTCTAAATGGAGAAAAACTGAAGTCATTCCCTCTAAAATCTGGAACAAGACAGGGATGCCCTCTCTCACCACTTCTATTCAATATAGTTCTCGAAATACTGACCAGAGCAATTAGACGGACAAAAGAAATTAAAGGCATTAAGATAGGAAAAGAAGAACTTAAATTATCACTATTTGTGGATGATATGATCCTATACCTAGAAGACACAAAAGGGTCTACAAAGAAACTACTAGAGCTAATAAATGATTTCAGTAAAGTGGCAGGATATAAAATCAACACGCATAAATCAAAGGCATTCCTGTATATCAGCGACAAATCTTCTGAAATGGGAAATTTTACAGTCAGCTAGGTCTTCCACCTCTCTAGAATTGCTTCTAATGTTCAGAGTTCATTTTTCAAAGAATCAACTCATAGAAAAGAAGACCCCTGCTCCTGGAAGTCAAAAGAAAGTAATATCAATGTGTATAAGAATGCAGACTCAAGGCTTGTCCATGAAAAAATGTCTACAATGAAGAGCGGTGGGGGAAGGAGAGCAGAAGAGAGTTACCAGTCTAACCTGGCCCAGCCCAGGCCAAAGAAAATAGGGGTCAAGGAGAAACTAAAGAGAATCTTGGGCCACATCATTCCCCAGAGAATGCACTCAAGGAACTTCCCCCTAGGGCTGGGATTGTGGCTCAGTGGTAGAACGTTAGCCCAGCATGTGTTTGGCACAGGGCTTGACCCTCAGCACCACTTAAAAATAAATGAATAAAATAAAAGTATTGTGTCCATCTACAACTAAAACAAAAAAAGAAAGAAAAACACAAAAACTTTTTAATCCCTTTCTGAATCCTTGAAAACTGCAGTAACTTCACTAATCAAATCAACTTCTATGGTTCCACAACCACTATATTTGCTCAACTTAGATGTCTCTTTCTTCCTTCTCCAGAGATATTAACTATATACGTTAATATAGTAATGTATCCCTGTTCCTGCTAATGCCACTAATCATTCTGTTGTCACAGGCCTCACTGGACTACACATGACCTACCTTCCAGCCATTCCTGAGGAAACCGCTGTCCCTCATTCCTAGAACTCTTAGGGTTTCTGTCTCAGATATCCTTCTACCTTTTTAAAATATTTTTTTTTTTAGTTATATTGGGCACAATACCTGTATTTTATTTGGTTATTTATATGGGGTGCTGAGGATCGAACCTCGTGCCGCACATGTGCTAGGCGAGTGCTCTACTGTGGAGCCACAACCCCAGCCTCTACTTCCTTTTCTTAATAGCACTCAAGAGTGAAATTCAATTCATCATATTTACTCCCCCTTCATCTTTCAACTCTTCAAACATTAGAAGAGGAGAATGTTCCTGCCTTCAAGGAACATTCATTGTCCTGACCCCCACCCAAATTTATTTCCTCTCTTTGTGTTTTCCACATATCATCTTTAACTTCACAAACTGCCACACCAGACCAGAAACAGCAGAGACAAGAAGTGCCTGGTGTATTCAGTGAGAATCCTCTCTCTACAGGCAAAAATGTTAATGTCTTGAGCCTGGAGGACAAACCCCAGGCCATGGGAATACGTTAAGAGAGATAACTGGGGACAATTGAGGAAAACAGGTCAGTTCATTATTCCGATTAGCATGTTCCTCGTGCTGGTCTTCATAATATGCACAACTGCCAGCATGGCTACAGACACAGAGGCTTATAGGGCCCACATTCTACAGCCTGTCACTGCTCACCCAGTAACATGGTTTGATCCTCCCCCTTCAATCTATCTTAATTCCAAGGCCATCTTGCCTGGTCCTTTCTTGACAACCAGGTCCTCCCAACAATCTTTGTTCAATTATTCAGGACTGTCCTCCTGACCCCCTCTTTGTGTTTCGCTCAGAAACTCATATTGTTACCACACTGGGCCTCAAAACTCGGCTAATATATGTCCCAAAATAACAGGATCAAGAGGCTAGGCTTATTTTCCTCACTGGCAGAGGCTCACCTGCATGCCAGGGAGTTAATGTTAATTACTCAGTAAGCAGACTCAATGCTCTTACCATTGCCACAGAAATCATTCACCAAAAGTTTTACAACGGTCTGAAGGTGATAACCCTATCATCGAATCTTTCTATTGTAGGAAAACAAGTTATTGATTGGGGTTCTCCAGGGGAATGACTGATGCTGAATCTAGAGCTTTGGAATGAAAATTACCTTACAGAGACAATTTAGAACATCTGGCTTATAGAGCTGTTTTCCATTCCAACATCACTAGATACGGGTCTAAGGGAGAATTACCACCTGCCATGAGAATGGATTTTCTGCCAATTCAGGACACAGTATGGAAAATAGGTCTGACTGAGGAGACTTTGGGGATCTGGAAGGGTAATTCTCTTTTTTTTTAATTTTTAATTTTTATTGTTGGTTGTTCAAAACATTACATAGTTCTTGATATATCATATTTCACACTTTGATTCAAGTGGGTTATGAACTCCCATTTTTACCCCGTATACAGATTGCAGAATCACATCAGTTAAACATCCATTGATTTACATATTGCCATACTAGTGTCTGTTGTATTCTGCTGCCTTTCCTATCCTCTACTATCCCCCCTCCCCTCCCCTCCCCTCCCCTCCCCTCCCCTCTTCTCTCTCTACCCCCTCTACTGTCATTCATTTCTCCCCCTTGTATTATTTTTCCCTTTCCCCTCACTTCCTCTTGTATGTAATTTTGTATAACCCTGAGGGTCTCCTTCCATTTCCATGCAATTTCCCTTCTCTCTCCCTTTCACTCCCACCTCTCATCCCTGTTTAATGTTAATCTTCTTCTCATGCTCTTCGTCCTTACTCTGTTCTTAGTTACTCTCCTTATATCAAAGAAGACATTTGGCATTAGTTTTTTAGGGATTGGCTAGCTTCACTTAGCATAATCTGCTCTAATGCCATCCATTTCCCTGCAAATTCTATGATTTTGTCATTTTTTAATGCAGAGTAATACTCCGTTGTATATAAATGCCACATTTTTTTTTTTTAATCCATTCCTCTATTGAAGGGCATGTAGGTTGGTTCCACAGTCTTGCTATTGTGAATTGTGCTGCTATGAACATCGATGTACCAGTGTGCTAAGAGCCAAGTATATGATGCATGGCATTTTTGGTCGAAAGGTGACGCCAGCTAGCCACTGAGATGATATGATTATGTTAAGATTTGCATTCATATGGATATTGGACTCCTGCTGTTCACCTAGGCCGGCTACAGGACTCCTGGAGAGTTCCCATTGGTTGGGGAAGTACAGTAGGAGGGAGTTCCGGGGGAGGAGCTCTCTCTGCGGGTCTGGGAGGAGGCCGCGTGGGTGGAAAAAATCTTCCCGGGCGGTACCGGACATTGGCGGCAGTTTCAAAAAATAAACTTTGTTCCTGCTTGAGTGGCTCGTGATTTTGTGCCCAGCCAGACTGCGGCACCAGTGTCCCTGTAGCATGCTCTTTTTAGGTCTTTAGGGAATAGACCGAGAAGGGGAATAGCTGGGTCAAATGGTGGTTCCATTCTGGAAGGGTAATTCTCAATATAATAAGTTGAAAAATGTTATCTATTATAACATTTCCTTTCATAAGGAATTGTACCTTCACAGTATGTGTATTAAATCCCTATGTTTTAGGGTCCAGACCCATTCAAATACCCATTCAAATTTTGTGATGCCTCACAAAAATCTATATTATGTTAAAATTGTGTAAAGTGTATGCTACAACAACATTTGAACTCTATGGCAAAGTTCAGCACAAACTATAATGACTCTCAAAAGGCTCCTTGTAAAATTAAAAGTACCATGGCAGGAGGCCCCTTAAGTACCATCCACGTAGGAACTACTGAGGCACCTGAAACACCATGCTAAATGGCTCATCTGGTGGCTGAGAGCTGGGACTGTTGCTTTGACTGCAGCGGAGACACTGCATCAGCAGGTCCAAACACCCATTACCTTCAACAATTCCATAAGAATGTTACCGAGACCTGGCAAACTCAAGAACATATGGATCCGGATCATTCAAACAAAATTCAACAACTAAAAGATTCTATTATTTGACTAGGAGAATAAGTACAAGATTTACAATGGGCTCAGAAACTTCAGGGTCACTGTAATATCACCCAATTTTGTGTCACTAGAGATCCATATGATGACACTGAGACACAAGGGCAAAATGTATGTAATCACCTAATGGACTTGATCTTTTTCATATCAATACTTGTTTGAATTAAAATTACAATCTCAAGTTCTGCCATAGAAAATGCAAAAACATCTACTTTTGATAAGAAATTTGGGGCAGTTTAGCTAAAGGGATTTCTTCCCTCAACTCTTTGAAATACTTTTCTACACATATACCTGGGTTACTAGCTATAACTATACAGTTAATTTATATTCTAGTTCTGCACAGTCTTTCAAGCAGGTTGGAAATGATTAAACCATCAGGAAAATATGGTTCCAACATTAATCATGCTTGCAATGCTCCAAAGGACCTGAACTCCTGAGATCATGGAAAGTGCACCCTGTTTTTGAAAGGGATACAATGGCCTTGATTAAGGGAAATGGGCTCCCCAATGATAGGACCTGCTAAAATTGTTTTCCTAGAACTAACAAATCTGTTAATCGTCACCTTGATTATAATAACCTTTCTTCTCCCTATTCTTAATTGTGTACAAAAAACATTTTCTTAATGAGGTGACCTGTCTGGCTCAAGCCCTCTCCAGAATACAGTGCAACTTTCTGAAACCACAAAAGGAGGACTGTGCCTGAGCCCCAAGTCTACTCCCACATATACTCTTCTTAAGCCTAAAACACCAGAGAACCCATGTTCTTTTCCAGAACTCTGAGAGCAGGGGTCCTCCTACTTGACCCTTTCTCAGCAAGAAGCAACCAGATCTGAAATCATTGCCACTATTCATTATGACTTTTCAGTGTCTAGAATGAAAGATATGCAAATGACAACCCCAAAACAGTGTGGCCTACGAAGAGGGAGGGAGGGAAAATCAGAACATTGATAACATTGATCCTTTCCCAATACTTCCTTTCCCAGTGACATAAAAATCCCTGGGAAGGAAGCAAACATCAGTCAGTGACAAGACATCCCTGGAAAAGGGCAAGCATTGGACCTGTCCCAATATATCCATTCTCAGTGATAGGACAATGCACCCTCCATTCTTGCCCTATGAAAACACTGCCAATAAAAACAAATTTCTAGGTTTTGTAACCTTTTTCCTGAATGCCCACCTCCTGTTAAAGTTTTCAATGGGTAAGTTACCTCCCAGTGTGTAACCTATATAAACCCAGACCAGCAGCCATTTCTAACCAGAAAGTCTGCCCATCTGATGCCTGACTCCACAGCTGAATAAAGGCTTTGCTGAATTCATGAGGTCTGCACAAATCTCCATCATCTCCATCTCCTTAACCTATAGTAGCTGTGGATACCATTGATTTCTAAGAGAACATAAGGAATGATCTGGCTTACAGATACTCACTGTATGTTCTTAGTCTCATATTACATGCCAGTATTATAGAAGTAAGCTATCTGAGGTATGCAGCTGAGATAAAAAGAAAAAAAAATATACCCTGAAAAAGTTGACATACTCCAAGCCATATCTTTATACCACCAAACATTTCACAATCCCTCTTAGCTAAGAATTATCCCACACACAACCAGCAAAAAAAAAATATATATATATATATATATTCCACAATTAGCAGTGTAAGAGATGGGAAAAATAGGCCTGTAAATGCAATATTTATCTTTATTTATAAGCAATTTTTTCTATATATGCGCTTCTCTTCTTGTGGGTTCTTGACATCGTGAATCACACTATCTACTCACTGTCTCTAAAGAAGTCCAAAAATTAAATAAAGGTCCATTGACAACTAACAGGATATTTTTTTAAAAAACAACTTACCACATTTCTGGGTAGGGTGACACACGCCTATAATCCCAGCAGCTTGGGAGACTGAGGCAGGAAGATCGCAAGTTCAAAGCATACATCAGCAATGGCAAGGTGCTAAGCAACTCAGTGAGACCCTGTCTCTAATAAAACATAAAATAGGGCTGGTGATGTGGCTCAGTGGTAGAGTTCAATCCCTGGTAAACCCCCACCACCACAAAAAACAAAAAAAAAACAAAGCTTACCACCAAGGAAAATGATTAAATCCCATAGCTGTACTCCCCCAAACCAGCTCAGTACTCATATATATATATTATTACCAATTCAGTCCTGACTGACTTTATGGCATTACAAGAGAAAGTGGTGAAACTAATACTCTCCAGGGGATCAAAAGCAAAACCAATTTAGATGAACCTGGGCTGAACAGACACACCTCTTCCTTGGGTGCACAGCATAACCACAATGCTTTTTCCACAAGCCTCTCTTTACATGTCTACACAAATCCATCAGGCCCTAAGCAACATAGTGAGATCCTGTCTCTAAAGAAAAATAAAAAGGGCTGGGGATGTGAGGTAATGGGAAAGTGTCCCTGGTTTAAATTCCAAGGACCCATCCCCCCAGCAAAAAAAAAAAAATTAATTGCCTCTTTTATTAACACAAAATGGGACCTCAATGAGTTGACTTGTTTCTAACAAAAAGTTAAAATTTAAAAGTCCATGTTAACCTCTCTTTTCTTTATGTTATCCATACTTTTTTATGTTCTCTTAATGTTTTAACTTTTCTCCTGGCCTTCCACCCAAACATGCAAGGCAAAGAATGCAAGAAGTCCAAGATTCTATAGTGGCTGTTTGCAAGGGGGAGGAAGTCACAGTAACTGCCACACTGGATTCACTTACATAAGAAGAGAGAAAGGATCCTCAGTGCCTCTCACATATGAAAGAGGCTCATGGCAGAAAGTCTACATGACCAAGGAGCTGTCATCAGGAAATTATAAGTTAAAGGAGTACAACAAAAATCCAGAGAGGGAAATTTTACAGTCAACTAAGTCTTCCACCTCTCTAGACTTGCTGCTATTGTTCAGAGTTCATTTTTCAAAGAATCAACTCACAGAAAAAAAGACCCCTGCTTCTGGAAGTCAAAATAAAGTAATATCAATATGTACACGAATGCAGACTCAAGGCTTGTCCATGAAAAACTGTCTACAATGAAGAGGGGTGGGGGAAGGAGAGCAGAAGAGAGTTACCAGTCTAACCTGGCCCAGCCCAGGCCAAAGAAAGTAGGGATCAGGAGAAACTAAAGAGAATCTTGGGCCACATCATTCCCCAGAGAATGCACTCAAGGAACTTCCCCCTAGGGCTGGGATTGTGGCTCAGTGGTAGAACGTTAGCCTAGCACGCGTGAGGCACTGGGCTTGACCCATGAATAAAATAAAAGTATTGGGTCCATCTACAACTAGGAAAAAAAAAAAAACTTTTTAACCCCTTTCTGAATCCTTGAATACTGCAGTAACTTCACTAATCAAATCAACTTCTGTGGTTCCAGAACCACTATACTTGCTCAACCTAGATGTCTCTTTCTTCCATCTCCAGGGATGTTAACTGCATATGTTAATAGAGTAATGTATCACTATTACCTCTTATACTGTGAAACATAATTTATAACATATTCATAATATTTTAATGAACATATAAGAGGAACACGGAGATGATATCCCTAACACAAGAGCCTGAAGGAAGGGAGCCATGGGGTGAGCCCATTATGTCCCTCTTGCAGGGCTTCACCTACCAGAACTGAGCCATTTAGTTTCTATTATAACTCTCCTCTCACTTTCTCCACCCAATCAACTCTCTTGTCATTTTCCCCACCCAATCGCACCTTCTCCTTGGGAGTCTGACCACTCTATTGGCTACTTCATACCTTTAAACGGCCAGTTTTGTGACATCATTCTCCCACCAAACCTACTGCCACCTGCTAGAATCTTAGGCTTGCCATGTAGTTGTAAACAAATTTGGATCATCGCAAGTGACCAGTGACCAGTAACCAGTCATTAGAGTGGCCAGTAAACAGTGACCAGTGAACTCCATATTGGGAAACATGCATTCTCTAGCCTCAGCCACCCACACATCCTCTGGGGTGATCTCCTCATCCTTTGTATTTGATGTGACCTCTTCTCTGACCATGTCAGGTGAGTAAACAAACTTTTAAAGTTTTTCATTAGACTTTTACCTGCCTCAATTTACTAATGGAGTCAAAAGAGCTTAGAATAATAGGGGAAAGGATAGAACTAGAAATCTGGACACCTAATTTCATTTGGAATTTGACATGTACTAGGTATAGAACTGGACTATCTTACTCTCTCACAAAATCTGTTTCCTGATTTGCTACATGAGGATAACAGATTGCCCATGTTCTGGTCCCTTACTTTTCTTGCATCTTGAGGGGCATGTTTATAGAGAATGAAATCAGATTTCATGGTTGTGTTGTTTCAACTGAAAGAGACAAATCCTAGGCAGGGTGGAAACCAAGAGGTTTCCTCTGTAACAGTTTCCCTTCACCAAGATTTCTACTTCAGTATTTCAAATTTAGTGCTGTTCATAAAAGGGACATTCACATATTTGGGAGTTTTCTGTTTAAACTAGGTGAAAAGAGAAATAGGGAGAGAGGAACAGGAGGACAGGGCTGTAAGGAGGCAGATGTTCTTGGGAAAGCAAGTTTGTGACTGTTTAAGCACAAGGCAACAGGAACTCGGTGGAGGAAGAAAATATAAAAATAAAGGAGAAGAAAAGGTTTGAATAATAGAGATGAAGAGAATGATGTTCTCGAGAAAAAAGAGGTGGGTTGGGATGGATGTGGAAGAAAAGCAAAGATTTTATTTAAACCAACAGACAGCATAGATTGAATCTTCCCAGAGGCTGGTTTAGAGAATGTTTAGATTAACAGACCAGCAAGGAAACTAAGACTTGAATTAGGGTATCACTGGGGTAAGCAGGTTATCAGAAAAGTCACACTTGGCTGTTACAGTTTTTCTATGATCTCTTTCAACACAGATGATGTTGACAGTTTGAACATGAACATGTTAGAAGTATGTTTTAGAAATTATTCTTCCTCCAAACATGCCAAGGAAAGTGGTTCTAGACAGAGCTGGGGAAATGGCATTTTCCATGTCCTACTTTGTTCTGATTTTTAAACTACAGGGATTTCTAAAAAATGTTTTGTCCAAACCTGCATCAGAAGGACACATTCCTTTGTGAGATATAAGCTGTCAAGATGAAGCTGTTTTCCATCTTTACAACGGTTTTTTTTTTTTTTCTAAAACAGACAATATACAAATAGTCATTGATGATTTCTAAATCTAAGAACCGAAAGAAAGAACTATATAAGAATAAAAATTCAAGCTCACACCTCTAATTCCAAGTTTATTTAAATAATTATGTGAAGACTTTTTGTTTTGTCTACATTTCAAATAATTTTTCGGGGCTGGGGTGTAGGGTAGCTCAAACATTTTTGTATTAATTTTGTTTTAATATAAAAGGGAGAAGAAAATATCAGAATAAAAGACAAAAATTGTTTTAAATTTGTTATTTTATTATACTGTGATGGTTTTCTCAGACTTTAGGGACAAGATTTTTCTCTAAATGTGATAATAAACTAGGCTTCTATGATTTTGTTAAAGCATTTTTTCTGGTTTTTTTTTAATAACCAAAAGGATTATCAGAAAATGTGTTTATATTAATTGAAATATCTACCTAGTGGAATTAATGTCTTTTATTTGGTGTTGGTAATCCTTAGAGGAAGAGAAACAAGAACAGTAATGAAATTACTTTACACTTATTGTTTTTTTCTCTAGTATGTACAAAATTTCTTGTGTCCTTCCTTCTGTCCTCCTTCCCTTCTTCTTTCCCTCACTCCCTCCATTTCTCTCTCCTTCCCTCCCTGCCTTGCTCCTTATGCCTTCCTTCCTTCCTCTCATTCATTCTTTCTTTCTTCCTTTCTTCTCTTCTTTCCAGTTCTGAGGATTGAACTCAGGGTCTCATGCATGCTAGGCAAGCATGCTACACAAGCTATATCTCCAGGATATTTTATTTGTTTTCTCAGATAGGATCTTGCTGAATTGCCCAGAGTGGCTTTGAATTCCTGGTTTCCTGCAATCCCACTGCCTCAGGCTCCCACGTGCTGGGACCAGAGGCCCACCACACCATGCCCAGATTCATCATGGGTTTTGGCTTTAGTTTTCGCTTCTCCACGTGGCTACCCATCTGTTCACTTTACTTAAATTTGTGTTCACTTTACTTAAAATTACACACATTTTTAGTATAGTTTCTCTGTCTATATGTACTGCTTGAGAATGCATTCAAACTCACCTTCAATTATGAGCTTTGTTTTGATTAACAGTATTCACTAAAATCAAAGAGAAACATTCATAATATTGTATGCATGATAACAGAACTCATTTCTTAGCAAATTTGATATACACTCACTTTTGCTACATATACATATGTTCATTACTATCTAGTCATTCCTTTTAGTTCTGAGCTGGTTTTGACTTTTGCTTCTATCTTTCCAGAACATACTGTAACTCCCTCCAAATGAAACTTTTTGCAATATCTATTTATTAGTTGTAGTTCAACACAATACCTTTATTTTATTTATTTTTACATGGTGCTGAGGATTGAACCCAGGGCCTCGCATGTGCTAAGCAAGCGCCCTAACGCTGAGCCATAATCTCAGCCCCCACATGAATCTTATGTAATATGACACTTTTATTCATGGATGAATTATCACTGTTGGTATTGTTATAACCACACCAAAGATGAGTAACCTGAAGCTCAGAAAGTTTTAATTTCTTTCAAGAAGCATTTCTTGAGAAACTGAATTTCAGGTAGTCATTTTCATGTAGGATCAGCAGTTAGGCTGAAAGAGGGCAAAGAATGACGCTTAAATTATCATTTGGATGGTAAAACTGAACTCCAGGAAATATCATGTGACCTGGACAAACAAAAGGAGATACTAAAGATCACTGTGGTGATATCAGTACGATTTTCTATGAACAGGGAAAAACAAATTTCTGTTTCTCCAGATTTCTGGTCTTTGGAACAAGAGTCCTGGCCAGGGAGTAAGTTTCCATAATCTGTTGCTGATTTTGAACAAGTCGATCTCACTTCACTAACCCTTGGAGGACTCATTTGGTAACTGGTAATGTTGGGGTTTTCTCTGAGTTTGAAAATGCTTCAGTTCTAGGGCAAATTCAGGAGTCAATACTAGTGCAGGCTCAAAGGAAAGGTAGGACAGGTAGAAGGATGCTTTTAGGGAACAATGTGTGAAGCAGACCACTTGGGACTTCTGGGCCCAATTTGAGACAAAAGGCAGGTAATCAGAAGAGTACTTGCAGCCATCCTAAATGGAGTGATTTGGGGTCTCTCAATGATTATTGGAATGAGGGCCTTCCTGATTACTACAACATTAAGATGTCATTATTCCTCGAATATTGTAAGAATCTGTCTGTCTCATCAATATTTTCACCACCCTCTTCTTCCTACAGAAAATTTCCAAAATTCTTCTTTACATGGAAATGCTGATTCTCTGCAGCTCTCTCTTCCTGTGGTGACCAATGCAGCTTCCGGGACAGGAAGTGTCTGCAACTTCTCCAGAGCCTCTGCTCCAGCTGCCACTTCAGCATGGTTACTGCCCTCAACCTGTGGCACCTCCTTCCAGCCACTCATGGGCAGTGCCTACCTTTATCAACATGCTACCACAGCCATGGTGTCTGGGGTTACTGGCCAGAACCAGACTCCCATGGCACCTGCCCCCTATCCAAGTATTTCTGAGTGGTATATCCCAGGAAGTGCTGAAAAGAGCTCCTCTTCACTCGGGGACTTTAATCTGACTGTCACTGACCAGAATACAGCAGATTCTTCCCTATCTATGACATCCCAGTATGACAAAACTTCCGAAGCCAATGTCATGATCCCCGGGTATCCACTACTATCTGGTAGGCTCGTCCAGGTGACACTATCTCAGATTCCAAATCAAGGACGTTGCCTCTCACTACCCCACCAAGAAGGAAGCCAGGTCTACTACTATGATCAAAACTCTCTGGGGACTCTGCTCTCTGGAGAACATTGGCCCTGCCTGCAATCCTATGGCTCTGTGCCATATGCAGGAATTAGTGCCGCTGCCCCTCAACCAGAAATGGTGACAGTGCTGAAGGAAGTTCAGCCCACAAATGTCCTACCATCAGTCCCTACACCTGTGACCTACTACTCTGTGTCCACTCAAAGTATAGAAGGAACAAATTTTCAAGGTGAGTACAAACAGCAAAAAGGGGAAGGAATAAGATTACCATTCGAAAGGAGGGTCCAGTTTTCAGCTGGTAACTGTGAGTCCACACATCCCTAGAATTCAAGTGCTGAGATTTTAACCACAATCTTGTTCAGCAGTCCCCATTTTCAGACTCTGTAAGAGAAGCATGCAGCATAGCATAATGGCCACCCATGCGTTTAAGAGACCTCTAGGACCCAAGACCCCCGTCCATGCCCAGCTATGAAACCATGGCTGGCGGATAAGGGTCCTGCACTCAGTCCAGCTACATAACCACACTATAAATATATTTCCCTAATTTTACTTTGGTTTAGAAAAATACATCAACACATATCAGGGTGTGACAATTTAATTGTTCCTTAATTGACTGAAGGATTTAACCTCTGTATGTAGAGATGCTGCCCAAAGCAGGAGTCCAAAACCCCTGACCTTTCACACTGATTTCATGAGCAACAGCTCCACCCTCACCTAGTTCATGGTGTTAAGAGTTCTTACATTCTGGGGAGAGTGGAGAGAATTGAGAGGCCCCTATATGAGAATGAGAGACTTCATGAAACAGTTTTTCGGTGTTTCCCACAGAGGAGACAAGTGCTCTACCAGAAACCCATGCTGCCATGGTGATGGACCAGCCCAAAAGTAAGACTTCAAGGGATCACCTGTAACTAATACGCAACTCTTAACAGATACCTGTCAGTGGTCCTTAAAAAGAGCTAAGAGAAATGCTTTCTCCACCGTAGGTGGTTTCCCTGAATAGTGTGTTTCTGGGAAGGGGGAGCATCCTACTTACCATCGTCCTTGATTCCTTTGCAGGGATGGAAACTTCCCTAGGGATGGAGGCTTCCTTGGGATTGCAACCTCCAAGTCAGACATTTTGTCTGCCACAGCCTCCAGAATTCCCATACATCTGCAATAACAGAAAAAGCCAAATAATTGAGAAAAACTCACGAATTGAACTTGGGGACATTTCCACAATAACTCCAGTCCAGAGTTCTACTGATTTCTTGGCATTGCCTCCAAATCAAAGCCAGGAACAAACAGAGATTAAGAATTTGTGTGAGATTAACACCATGCTCTCAGAACCACTGGATGCCTACCAAATTGCCATGGAGAACCAGGATCCTCCACTACTCCCTTTAGACATCCCTGAAATCCACCAGCTTCTGGCCTCCATTGGTCCTCTGGACCAAGAGGAGAAGCCACATTCTGAAAATATCCATCTAGAAAGGAATAGCCTGAGTCTTGAGGACCAAGGCACACTTGAAAATGGGATTGAATTTAGCAGTGGTTTTGCAGACCTCACTGCACTGCTGGGGGATATTCAACTTCCTGAGCTTTTCAGTTCCTTAAAAGACTTTGACCAACCTGAAAGTCCCACAATAACAAAATCCAATGACACCAGAGCCATCACGGTGAATCAGGGTAAGGAAATCACAAGCGCCTTAAAGGGTCCTAGTGAGCCAATGAGGAAGAACAAACATAAAGCCTCAGAGTGTCCTGATGGAACTCCTCAGGCCAAAATGCAGCTAAGGGACCTAGAGTGTGCATTAGGAGGAGAAGTTGCTCACAGGGATGCAGACAGTAGTAGGGCCCCTGTGCACACAGCCAAGCACTCTATCAGCAAAGCTCAGGAAGCTGCATCCAGCAGGAACAGCAAGGCCAAGGGCCATGGGCAGGAAAAGACCAAGAGGACCAGAGAAAACAACTCCAGGAAAGCCGAGGAGAAGAAGCAGCCAGGCAACAAAGTCAAGGCAGAAGAGAAGCCAACAGTGCCCAAACTGAAGAGGAAGAGGAACCAACCTGAGCTTTGCCAAGAGACCTTTAAAAAGCCTTGGAGCTGTCTCGGCATGCACATGCTGGAGTCGGTGCAGGTTTTCCACACACTGGGGAAGAAGAATGATAAGAAAACTGGGCTCTCTTCCTCCCGGGCCCTGGGAAACTCAGGCAGTACCCAAGACCCCCGTCCATGCCCAGCTATGAAACCATGGCTGGCGGATAAGCGTGCTGAGAAATCACAAGTCAAAGCCCAGAACCCAGATATCAGCGCTAAAGGAGAAGGTCCCGCTCCATCCATTTATGAGCCTCCACCACCTGGGAAGGTTAAATTGGTACCTTTGCCTTTTCTGACCCTGGAGAAACCTCCACCTCGACCAGTAATCAATAGGAGGCCACAGTCTCTGGCTTCACGGACACCCACTGGGGCTTACCCTGCCCAGCCTGGTCCCGCTAGCTCAGCTCAACCCATGGCAGTCAATCAATCCCAACCAGCTACTGCCAACCCATCTTGGATGCGTCCTGCCAAGCCAGCTCAGCCCGTTTTGACTCATGCCATTCAGTCAGGTATGAGCGCTTCTACCCAGCCTAGTGTCCCTCGGTCTGCTGCTTCTGGGCCTGCACCCTACAAAATATCATCTTGCACTTCTCTCCATTGGCAACCAGTTCCCAATGTTGGGACCAAGCCCCAGTCACAACCGCTCAAGTCTCAAAACCAATATCTACTCCAAGACTTTGCCTTACAACCAATTCCATGGAGGAAACCCAATGTTCCTGGGCAAGTAGTATCAACTCCCATCACCAAACAGCAGAGGCCAGAGCGGGAAGCCATGAAGAAGAAGGCTCAACAAGAGCGTCAGAATGCTGCCAAGTACACTGCTTTGGGGAGAGTGCAGTGCTTCATTGAGAGGGAAAGAGAGATGGAGATTTCTCGCTACTATGGCTACATAATGTAAGAGCTGCTGAGATCAGTGGTGCCACTTAGGGACCAAATAGTTTTCCACATGTATATAGATAGAGTGATACACATTTATTTATTCTCAGATGCTTTCAAAGTTTAATAAAATTATATAAAGAAATGTAATATAATTCACTAATACATAATAAAGAGGCCTTCTGATACCACTGAGAATTGTTAGAAAATAAAGAGGCCTTTGGGTACCACATGGGTACCAAATAGTGTTCTCATATACACATAGATAGATAGTTGAAAATTTATTCATTAGGCACAGTTGAAAAGGTAATATAGTTCAATAAAGAAATGCTATATAGTATTGATTAGAGGGTAATAATAAAGAGGCTTTATGTTGCCATTTGAATACCAAATAGTTTTCCACATATATATACAGAGAGGTACATAGATACAAAGGTATTCACTTATAGATTTTTAAGACTTAATATAGTTGAATAAAGAAATGTAATAGAATTGTTTTGAGAGATAAGTAATAAAGATGCTTTCTGGTACTGCTTGGGCATCACATAGTTTTCTACATGTGTAGATACAAATTTTATAAATATGTAGATACAAAGAGACAAATGTATTCATTCTAATATATTTTTAAAGTTTAGTCAAACTGAATGAAGAAATTCAATAGAATTGGTTAATAGATAATAAAGAGGCCTTGTGTTACCACTTGGCTATCAAACATTTGTCCTCATAGACGTATGAATATGTACTCATTCCAGTATACTTTTCAAACTTAATAAAACTGAATAGAGAAATGTAATGGAATTGATTAATAGATAATAAACAGGAATTTTGAGTTTGAATGGCTGTTAAGTGTGGTTTAGTTTGATAGCGGTGGGGATCACAGCCTGCACGAGAAGAAAGGAAGTCAAAGTTGGCCAGGATAATAGAAGTAAAGGCTAGGAATGGGGGAAAGAGGAAGGCATATGATCCAGCACTAGGAAGGCAAAAAGAAGAGAGATGTATGGACTTACTGGAAGAATCAGGAATTGGCAAAATGGCTGACCAATAACACAATGTTTGAAACTAGGGTTAAAATGATAAAATGTCAATCAAGTTGAAAATGATAGGAGACGGGCTCAGGTTGACCAGAAGAAACGCAAAAATCAAACAAAAAACATCTCATGGAGAATGGCCTAGTTTTGGGCCTACCTGAAAGGCATTTTACAAAAGAAGATTCAGGGCACATCTCCACCATGTTTGGGTCAGTTTCCCTAGCTGGGAAAGGTGAATACAAAACACAGGGAATCTACCAGGGGTGTCAGAGGGTTCACAGTTACCCTGAGGGAAGCTGATAACCTGAGACTTGGCCAAGTGAACTGCAGCAGCATGAGGCCCACCCAGAACATGGCCTGGAATAAATCACCACTGACTCAACACCCATGCACCAGGTCTGCAAAGATGCACTACTTGAATTAACCTTCACACACAAGGCCAGCATCACTCTGACACTTTACTAATAGTCGAGAAGCAAGGCCTCAATCTGAGGCTTGTATCCTCAAGTCCTCACTGTTGGCAAGGGCCCCCTGCAGGCAGCCAACCAGGCTTTCAGAGCATAGCATGGAGACTTTGGGGTAGAGGATGAGGAGAGAGATCACACTTGAAAGGGGGGATAAATACTGAACTGAGAAGCCTGTCAGGTCCTCTTCCATTGATTCTGGCAAGCGCTGTCTTCAGGGACCATTACCATGAACCAAAGCTCACAAGAAAATAATCACTCCTTGGCTTCCATCTCCACCCAACGCAAGCACAGTGCGCATGCGCAAGGAGCAACTTGCCAACAGCTGCAGGACCCAGCAGCCCCAACAGCTTTCCATTCCCTCAAAATTGCCAGTCACCATCTTCACCACTCTTCCCACAGGAGACATCGCCTTTTCCCACATTTTGGAAACTTCCAGAGATATTTAACCCCAAAATGTATGTTATCACAATTTCTTAAATTATCTGACCTACAGATTTGAAATGTAACCTTTATGACATATTAAATTCCTATGTGTATTTGCATTCTTCTTTGTAGAATTTGCCTGGCTTTCTTGCTTTTCCTATTTATCAGGTCTCTGGGATATTTTTTATCATGTGTTTCATTTTTTTTTAATTCATTATTCTTACTTTTTAGATATTATCTATTATGTTCATTCATGTTTTCCCTTTTAGATTAGTCTTATTTTGATTTCTACCATCTCATCTAATTTCCACTTATGTTGTTCTTTTTTATTATGAAACATAAAACTTAACATTTCAACCATTTTTATGTGGATAACTCTATAGCATTAAGTAGATGCACAATGTTGTTCAAGCATTATCCACTAACCAAATCCAAAACTTTTCACAATCCCAAACAGAAAGCTATATCCATGATATAATTTTCCATTCCCCTCTCAGGTTCTGTCCTATTTTGCATTGCTTGGCCTTCTGTTTTTTAGCTAGTTTTGAAAGAGTGGGCTACCATCTGATGTGCTTGGGGGGTTCTTTTCTGACTTGTTTTCGTCGTCTGAGAGGATGCTATTCTCCTGTTTCTTAGAATACCTTTATTTGCGATTTGGTTTCCTTCTTTTCTTGCTATGCACTTTTATGCAAAATTCATTTTCTTTGTAAAAGCATGGTTGAGGATAGAGTTTCTTATGTGATGGAACGGCAACTTCCACCTCTCCTTCCTCCACCTCTTCTTCTTCCCTCCAGTTCTGTCCCTCCCCATTCTCCCTTTGCTCTCCTCCTTCTCCTCCTCCTCTTCCTTCTTGAAGTATTAAAAACATGTCAACTTATTTTCTGGCTGTTTCCACAGGGAGGTTTATCCTTTGTGTCTATTGTTCCTCCCAGCGATTTCTCCTCTGGGTGAGGCCTTGTCCTGAAAAGGAGCATTGGCTGTTCACTTTTCAAGAGAGTTTAGGGCCTGGACAGCGTCAGCCCTTCCGATTTGAATGTGGGACATTTGTACTTACAGCTGCTCCTCAGTATCCACAGAGAATTGCACCCAGGACCCCTCACAGACACTAAATTCCACAGAGTTGAAGAGAGACTGCACACATTCAAATGATCTAAATCATCTCTAATTACTTATCATAACTACAATGTAAATGCTATGTAAATAGCTGTTGTACCATACTGATTATACATCGTATAATACATATTGTAGGAGACCTACTGCACTCACTTTGGGGTTGACCAGAACCCCTCTGTTTCAGCTGCTCTTCTCCTGCTGGCCCACAGGGCTTTGCAGGAACGCCTGCTGGAGCCTTGAAAGCCTCCTGTCTCCCATTTCCTCTGCTGCAAGTGCTGCTGCCAGGCAGGTCTGGTGCCTCCTGCTGGTGGTTTGCCCTATCCTCTTGTTCTGAGGTTCCTAGGGAATACTGTGTTCTCTACTTTTGTGGTAAATGCTACTCCAGGGTTTGGCTTTCTTTCATCTATTTACATGGCCTCTAGGCCAAATGTGTCTTTTTCTTCTCTTTGTTTTAGGAGACTCCAAACTGCACTGCTGCCTGCATCTTTCTGAAATCTTGATGGATAACATAATTATTTTAAATTGGGGATATTGCAGGTTTCAGTTCCCTGAAGCAGAGCTTCGTTTCCCCCAGACTAGTTAAGACTCTGAGGCCGACTGTGAGTCACCTGTAACGACCATGGCACCTGGTGTCTTTGCTTGCTATGTTGGTGTTTGAGTGAGAAGCAATCTCAAGGTTCGTGGGGGAGGGACATCTGGCCACAGGAAAAGGGAGTAGTCTTCTGGACAGGTGGAGAATGGGGACATGGCCTCTAGTCTAAATGTGTCTTTTTCTTTTCTTTGTATCTTCTTTCTGAACACATCAGAGAAGGAATCTCCTATTTGCTCTCCTTCCCCTGTGGGTGGGGGTGGGGTGTCGGGTCTATACACAGTTTCCTTGTCTTCCTTAGGGTCATCTTTCCAGTTGTCCAGGCCAGAAATCTTTGACATTCTTTGACTCCTTTCTCTCTCTCTCCCAATTACACACTTGGAATTTTAGTAAATTTCATCTGACCTCTCTTCACATCACATCTAGAACCTACCCACTTCTAACTCCATTCCCCGATTTCTGCTCTAACGTAATCCCTAACCATTTACTGCCTTTCTCTAACCATGATAGGGGACATACACATTTTCCATAAAAAGACCGATAGATGGTAAATACATAACTGTCTGTGAGCCAGATTGTCTCTGTCTCCACAGCTCCACTCTGCACTTGTAGCATGAACGTGGCCATGCAAATAGGAGAATACATGGACCTTAGCTCTGTTTTAATAAAACTTTATTCACAAAAACAGGTTGTACTGCTTCACAGACTCTGGCTCTGCCTGATCCACTGCTATGCTCCCTTTCAATCACTCCAGTCCAGACCCCCTGAGCCCACTTGCTGTTCCAAGCCTAAAAAACACTCCTCACGTCCTTCAAGCCTCTTCTCAAATTGTACCTTTCAATAAGGCTTTGTCTGACTACACTCTTTGAAACTGTAATCACCTCTCAGGGTTTCTCCCTTCCTTCCATCTGATTCCCTTCACCAGGGACCACATCTCCTGCAGTGTTGTGAACCTTTCAATACACTGTGCAATTTAATTCTTTGTTGTCTTTAAGGTTTAGACTTTCCATCACTCCCTTGCCCGTCAATTCATAAAATGTAAGACCCTTGAGGGCACAAAATTTTCTCATATGTTGTTCATTTCCATGTGTCCCATGTCTTAAACAGTGTCTCAAAAATAAGAGCTGATCAGAACATGTTTGTTGAATGGCATATACCCAAAGGGCTTAAAATCAGCATACTATACTAATGCTGACACATTCATGTTTACAGCAGCTCAATTCATAATAGCTAAACGATGGGACCAACAGAGCCCTTTAACAGATGAATGGATAAAGAAAATGTGGTATCTATATACAATGGAATATTACTCAGTGATAAAGAAGAATGAAATCATGGCATTTGCCAGTAGATGGATGGAACTGGAGACTGTCATGCTAAGAGAAATAAGCCAATCCCCCAAAAGCCAAAGGCTGAATTTTCTGTGATATGCATAGATGCTAACACAGAATGTTGGGGGATGGGGGAGGGAAGAGCAGAAGTTCATTGGATTAGAGAAAGAGGAATGTAGGGATGAAAGAAGGTGGGAATAGGAAAGGCAGTAGAATGAATTGGACGTAGGTTTTCTGTGTTCATGTGTGAATACATGACCAGTTATCTTCACCCCACAAACAACCACAAGAATGGGAAGTTAGGGATACGTGGGTTGGGCAGCTGAACACTGGGACCAAGGGCTAAAGGTGAGAGACTGAAAAAATGCAGACCACCCAGGCACTGCTTATTACTCCAGCTCTGGCCCGCTGTTGTACCAGGGGTCTAATCAGGCCTGTGTCTGTCTCCCTCCTGAGTAGACCACAGGACTCATCTAAACAGCCTTCCTACACCAGCTCCTCTCCAGGTGGCCAGACAGAAGTTCCAGAACAGGACTGTGTCCTGGGACATTGACTCAGCAGACAAGTTCATTGGTGGCAGGGCTGCCACTGTTGGTGTGACCAGATCAGAGGCTGGTTTGGAACTGTATTTAGAGAAATGATGTTTCTCTAAACTCCTCCCCGAAAACCAAACAAACACAAAAGAACGCAAAGTTATACTCCATGTATGCCTAATATGTCAAAATACACTCTACTATCATGTATAAACAAAATGATCAATAATTTAAAAAAAAAAAAAAACTTTTTAAAAATTAGAAATACAAAAATGTTACCAGGTTGCTTATTAGCCATTTTATAAAGCCAGCTTGACCACTGGCTATGCCAGTGACATCTAAACCAGAATCTAAATGTGTGTCCAGCCAGGTTCACTTGGAGTTGCCAAATTGTTATCTATCAGATCCCCAGGGTATGTGCAGGTTAGACCCTCACAGTCACCTTCCCCTCACCTTCCTGTGCCCTCCACCCTCCCCCACTCTCATTTTCTCCTCTCCCTGGGTTGGCGTTGATCTCTGTCCCTGGTAGGAACCCATCTCTCAAAGCAACAGCTCTTCTCCTTTGCCTTTTAAGGCCATCGGCTCTTCTGTTTGGTGGTCACCTTCCTCTTCCTCTTTGCCATGTGAGGCTCTGTGGGGTCACCCACTCATCCCTGCTTCTTTGACTCCACTCCAATCTGGGTGTGGGAGTGTGCTGACGTATATACCATTAAAGGATGTTCCTCTAAACTCCTCCCCCAAAACCAAACACAAAAGAATGGAAAGTCGTACTCCATGTAAGCCTAATATGTCAAAATACACTCTACTATCATGTATAAACAAAAAGAACAAATAAATTTTAAAAACTTTTAAAAATTATACATACAAAACAGTTACAGTGTCTGCTTACTACCCACTTTATAAAGTAAATGTGTAAACCAAATAGAAAATGATAAAATCCCTGACCTGAAGCACACCAAACAACCCTAAAGTTTCTTATGGCATTTAACTCTTTTAGAAATTCTCAACCTTGAGATAAAACTTTTAACTGAAACAAAGATTTTGAATTACTTAATATAAATTACATACAGCATAGCTAACTAGCCATAAAAAAAGGAACAGAGTATTTATAAAATACAACCAATCCATCAGGTACACATTTAATCATTAATTTTAACAGACACACATATTAAAGATCTTTCCATGCATGAGGAAGAACATGTTTTCCAAATCTGTCATTTCCTTGCTGACAGGAGATACCAGTCTTTAAAGAAACTATAGGTGGTGCTCCAAAACACAGATTACTCTTCATGTTATGGTTTTACATGTATGGTTTTACCGCCACCTTTTTCTTGAATGCCCACATTTTGTGGGCTTAATGCCCACCTCTTCAAAGGCTAAGTCACCTCCCTTCTTAAGGGACAACATCATCAGGTAATCCCAATTCCATGTGATAAAGAAGATAATTTACCTACAATAATAATGTACAATTTTAAAAATTGCAATGCATTTGTGTATTTACCTATATTTGAACCAGTTCATCCCATCTTTGTCTTCCCAAGTATCTACTTTTCAAATTCTGTCTTTTTATATTCCCAATGGGTTCACAGCAAACATCTTACCAGTGTGAACACTTTGTCTTTAATACACATTCCGTTTCTGCTTTCTGATAACCTGTGTTCCCTAGCAATGTTTTACATAGGCTGCTGTAGTGTTTCAATGCATGCAACCCACCTAAATCCTCCCAAGGATCTTGCTGAATTTTAAAAAAATATTTATATTTGAGCTTAAGTGGAAACAGTATCTTTATTTTATTTTTGTGTGGTTCTGAGGATCAAACCCAGTGCCTCATGCATGCTAGTGAGCACTCTACCACTAAGCCACAACCTCAGTCCCTTTGCTCATCTTTTAAAATTATTTGTTCTTCTGATGGCTCTAAGCCAACATCTATGAAATCTATCAAAACAGGATGTGTTCGTTTTCATTGTAGATCCATTGGCTAGCATAGATTCCCAAACATAATAGCTAATGAAGGCATCTAACCTTGAGGCTTTATGCTTCTACCAAGGACTGCCTTTTGAAGAATTCTTGGTCCCAGGAACATAACGGTTGGTTTAGCTTCGCACATTGTAGTTATCACCATAATTGGCTAGACCATCCATGGAACTGATTTTGGGTATAAGGAGACAACACTGACCTAAGTAATATGTGGGCAACCGGGAATATGTATTGAACATTACTGGGGTCCCAAAACAATGTCGACATTGAGAAGGGAGCTGGAAGCAAGTCAGAAAATCTCCTGTCTTTCTGGACATCATATTCTAGTGGGCAATGAAAGACAATAAACCAACCAAACCATATCAGAGAGAGGTAAGGACTATCAAGAAAACTGAAACAAGACCAACTGATACAGGGTAACTGGGTAGCTCCTTAGAATGGATGGACAGGGAAGTTCTCTCTGAGGAGGTGACATGAATGATAAGATGGAACCAGCCAAGTGAAGAGCACTACAAAAGCACCTCATGAGAGTAATCAGCTGGGCAAAGGTCTGCAGTGGAACTGCAGATGTTCTGATGGTGTGGCTGGAGAGTAGCAAGGAAGAAGGAAAGTGGGAGATGAGGTCAGAGAGGCCACAGTGGCTGAATCACTCTGCAATCTAGGTAAAGAGTACGAATTCTAATCCTAAGCCTCACGGGAGGTCATTGGAGGATTTTAGGTATTTTTTCCAGATACCTAATACGTGGACAGGAAAATAGAGACAGGAGTAAGGGATATTTGGAGCAACTGTGAAATAATTGACTCTAATAAAATGTGACAGTTTTTGGTAGGACCTATGTACCATATGGATGCTTGAGGGTTTCCAATCTTTAATAAAACTGAGAAGAGAATATGGAAGGACCTCAGTGACAGATAGTATGGTAGGGTGAACGAAGATGAGTCCCAGTCATCCTGATCAGTACAAAATGTAGGGATGGGGTTGTCCCTTAGGACAATAAGCTTAGTATAAAAACTGATGGTTTAGGTCGGGGAGGACTTGATGCTATGTTATACCAAGGCTCTTTAGGTTCTTCAGACCACATTTTAGACTAGTTTTAGAGTATATGATGATGCTGAGACTGCAAGATAGAATTAAGTGCATGGAAAACAACATTGTGATGAAGCTTGGGAACAGGAGTGGCAAACAGCATTTGAACCTGCATATTTCAGTATGTACAAATTATACTGCTCTCAATAATAATCTTACCACATGCTATAAAGTTTGATCTAGAATGTCCCATAGTCTCCAGCTTGGCACTAGAGGGAAATGGTGGAACCTTTAAGAGGTGAGGCCTAAACCAGGATAAATGTTGTATGTCTATAAGCCCAGCTACCTGGGAGGCTGAGCAGAATGATCTCAGGTTCCAGGATGGTCTGAGCACCTGCGCAAGATACTGTCTCAAAATAAGATTTTAAAAGAGGAGCTGGTGACAGCTCATAATCCTTACTACCAGAAAAAAACGGGGGATGCCTAGTAGGATATCTTCTGGTCATTGAGGTTTGAGGGTTTCCAGTATTGAAGGGGAAAATAGGACCCAATATGTCCTCTTCCCCACCCTTCTCTCTCTTCTATCCAGGTCATAATGTAAGCAGCTTGTTCCACCATGAACTCCCTTTCAACATGTGCTGCCTTGCCAACTGACTATGGACTGAATCATCCAAAGCTGTGAAACAAAAGAAATCCTTTCTCTTTTATAGGGTGATTATCTCAGGTGTTTGTTATAGTAACAGAAAGCTAACAATACACCACATTCCTCCTGGTTTTAGGCCTACTGCTTTTCAATGATGTGGACTTGACAAACCTCCAAAACAGTGTGGCCTTTGAAGAAATCAGGGGGAAGAAGGAAGAACATTAATAACATTGATCTTTCCCAATACATCCTTTCCTAGTGACAAGACAATCCCTGGGCAGCAAGCAAACATCACCCAATGATAGGACATCCCTGGAAAGGGCAAGCATTGATCCTTTCCCAATATATCCTTTCCTGTGGCAGTGCAATAGACCCTCCACTATTGCCCTGTAAAAACACTGCTTAGTTAAAAAAAATTATAATTTTTGTAATGAGGACACTGGAAGGCGAGCTACACCCAGACAAGGACACCATTACCCTTGGTGCAGCTACCTCTTCCCATGTCCCATTCATTGAGTTTCTAGAATGAGGGGGCCTGGGCTCCACTGCCTCTACCTCCTCAGGTTGTCCGTTTGAGGAGCCCCAGGTTACATGGCGGATGTACAGCAATGCAGTTTCATTTCTGATTGACACAGGGGCAAGCCATTCACTTTTGACACAATGGCATGGGCCCACTTTTTTGGCAGACACCCCCATTATAGGACTCTCAGGAACCCCTACATATCCACTAAAGACACTCCAGTTTTTTGCACAATTCGATCCTTCTCATTATCCATTCTTTATAGTTATGCCATGTTGCCCTTCTCCCTACTGAGACAGTAGCTGGTCCACAAAGTAAAAGCCTCAATCATCATCCCCCCTTTAAATTCCACTACCATCTTCTTAATACATTCTGGCCCAGATCTAGTCCCTGAGTCCCCGAAGTATCTGATTGTTCTTTGCCCATTGGAATTAACTCCACAGTATGGGATACTTCTCAACCTAAAATAGCTAAACACCACTCTCCTGTTCATATCCAACTAAAAAATACCACTATGTTCCCTTCCCCAATATCCATTAACTCCCTGACTCTCAGAGGTTTAAAGCACATCAATCATCTCCCACTTGTTACAGGTCCATCTCCTCATACCAACCACCTTTCCTCACACCTTCCCCATACTCAGAATAAAGAAACCCAATGGCCAATTCTGGCTAGTACAGAATGTCAGGAAAATCAATGAGGCAAGTGTTCCCACATATCCTGCAGTATCCAGTCCCTATACCCTTATCTCATATCTCAGCCTCCACCACACATTTCTCAGTGCTCCACCTGAAAGCTACCTTGTTCACTATTCCCCTCCATCCTTCCTCATGCTCACTTATGCCTTTACCTGGACTGACCCAGGCACTAATGTGTCTCAGCAGCTCACCTCAGCTCCTCTCCCACAGGGCGTCCATGATAGTCCCCAATTCTTTGGCCAGGCTCTCCAACAAGACATGCCCACCTTAAATTTATCCCCCAGCCATCTCATACAACATGTAGATGATCTCCTGCTCCGTAGCCCATCCCCCAAATTGTCCAAACATCACCAACACCCTACTTATTGCCCTGGCCTCCTAGGGTACCAGGTCTCTCAATCTAAGACCCTGCTCTGCTCCCCTCAGGTGCAATAGTTAGGTATCCTACTGACCCCCCAACTCCCATACAATACCCTCAGAATGACTCCAGGCCTTAAAGAACATTCCCCTATCTTCCACTAAAAGAGATAAGCTTGCCCTCTTAGGCCTTTTTCATTATTTTCACATCTGGATACCCAAATTCCCTCTCATACCCAAATCCTTTTATGAAGCCTCAAAAGGGAATCTTTTAGATCTTCTTCCATCTCCCCATTCCTTTTCTTCCACCATTTCTACTCTCCAGAATTCTCTTCTGGAATCCTTAACTCTTTATTTACCAATCCCTAATAAGCCTTTCTTCCTGTCACTCCACTCAGACAAAAAGAACAAAGGAGTCCTTGGGACTTCTTTACCAGAAATCAGGGAAAGGGATTATATTTAATAATATATTTAATAATTCTGTTCAAGATAATGTAAATTATTAAGAAAATTGTTTTCTTTTAGTGCCTTCTGGAATGTTATATAATTTTTTCTTTAGCCATTATTGCCAGAATTCCTATCTTCATCCCAGTGCCAGTGAAGACAAAGATAAAACCAATCTACAGCTACTGCAATAACCATCACTGAACTGCTTGCAGAACTTGCCTGGACTATGAATCACTTGTATGCATTGTGAACTCACCTATATGCATTGTGAACTATCTGTTGGTGCAGCAACTTGTGGTAGTGTTGGGGTATTTTTGCTGATGATGTCATCGGTGGTACAATTTCTCCAAAAGGAGCTGTCAATTGGCTTGGTGTATCTTCCTCCCTTCTGCTTGTCATGGTCATTCAGCTAAAATTTGGGGACCAACAGAGGTGAGGCAAAGAACCTCACCTCCCCCCCCCCCCCCGCTGGTACAAAGACCTATCCACAGGTGTGGCTGTATACTGGACCGGAAGTCAGTGACGGGTGAGATCCAATTGCAATGGTACCAACCTAAGACAGGAGGCTGACGCCTTGAGGTCAGTTCATCCAATAACGGGTAAGGACCATATGTACTATTGGACAACCTAAGGCAGGCACGGTCCCTAAGCCACATGCTTGTTGTTTAAACAGAGAGGGGGAGATGTTGAGAGCCACAGCCAAAGGGGCCCCAGCAAACTTCCAGCTGCCAACAAACTTCCAGCTGCCAGCTGATGATTGGCTCACAGTGGCCCGAGCAACTTATAGCTGCCAACTGATTGGCTCCTCTGCGGTGATGCTCATTGGGCTGTTTCCCTGCCATTTCAGACCACGGAGCTGCTCATTGGGGGACTTTTTGGCTCCGCCCACGTGACCCAGCCAATCGGCCTCAAGAGCAGGAGGAGTGGGGGAGATTGGGAGGCTTGTGGGAAGCCGGTGGTGGCAGTTGGGCTCTGAGGGTTTTTCCTGAGGAGCTGTTTTGTTTGGCGTGTGTGGTTCTAAAAATAAAGTTCGTTTCTTTTGACAAGTGGCTCCTGAATTGTGCCCAGCCAGACTGCGGCAAGCATTTTGCTACTTTTCCTCAAAAAAAAAGCTCTTAGCCTTTCTGTAATTCATGTTTTTTATACCTTCATTTATGTATTTATTTATTTTCATGTGGTGCTGAGGATTGAACCCAGTGACTTGACTCATATGTATGAGGCAAGTGCTCTGCCACTGAGCCACAATCCCAGCCCCTGTAATTCATGTTTTAAATATAAAGTGGAGTTGTGGTTCAGTGGTAGAGCACTTGCCTGGCATGTGTGAGGCCATGAGTTCAATACTCAGCACCACATATAAAATAACAAAATGAAAAATCCATTGGCCACTAAAAAATATTTTTTAAAAATGTAATATCATATTGTGTTAGCTACTATTTATATGACCTCGAGCAACAATATATGTAAAATTTATAAAATGATATTTAAGAATTAAAGATCGGCTTTTGAACTAGATCACTTTGCTTAAGGTTTATAAAGATTTATAAAGAGCCCTGCCTTACCTGAGATAAGGCTCTGCCTCCCATCTTACTACATGTCAGAATGACTCCAAAGCAGGCCAGACTTCAGTTCATTTAAAGTTGTGTTCAAAAGATTCATTCTTGTTGTTAAGATTATTAGGATCTCAAACAGGTGTTATACTATATAACTCAGTCAAATTCAAGGTAGCTATTACACAAACTAAATACATTTTTACTCTTGTTAATTTTATTTTCTATTTTCCTTATAAGCTGTCTAAATGTTTCCTGTTCATGTTTAACAGAGGTATTGCTTCAAGAACACACAACCTGGGGTTGTGGCTCAGAGGTAGAGTACTTGCCTAGCATGCATGAGGCACTGGGTTTGATCCTCAGCCCCACATAAAAATAAAATAAATGTACTATGTTCACAACAAAAAAAAATGTTTAAAAAAAAAAAAAGAACACACAACCTGGGTTAGTTTACGATAATAAGCCATCACCTAAGGGACAGATAAGATAGTAGAGACCCCAATTAATAAAAAGGGGTAAATGACTGTAAGGTTATAGATATAAAAGTTAAAGCCCAATATTCTTAATTTAAGACTGATGAGACAGACTTGCTAGATTTAAGATCAAGACTTAAAAATTAAAGTTAAATTAAAAGAACCAACAACCAATATTTGGCTCTTGTCCTCTGAGTCAGTCTAAACCCAAGAAAAAGGAAACTTCTCTAAAGAGCTTTGCAACTCTGGGCCACATAACCTCGCAATCAGGGAGATAATGAGACCACTAAAGAACAGAAAGACAATTGACGCAATTGCTATGGAGAGGAGGGTTATTGGAGAAGGGAGACATCCCTAATGCTTCCAAGGGAAGCCACATGGACAGCAAGACCTGGACCCATCCTAGCGCAAATGGCACTAGCACAATTAAGAAACTGCTCTCAAGTTCCCCCAAGAGAGACTCCCATGGAAACTCAGCTGACTCTTAACAATAACTAGACACAACAGTCAGTTTGAACTTGCTTCATCTTAAACACCTAACAAAAACAGTCCAAACCAAAACATAGCCATTCCTAGGCATTTAAAAGATAAATAATAATAGTTAAATATAACTTAAGATATACACTTATGTTAGCCCCCCCAAAATAAGTAAGACTGGAGGATACAAAGAGAGATTCTTAGGCAGGAATGCCTGATAACTATCAAAACAAACTATCAAGAGGAACTGCCAGAATGAGAAGTTTTTAGTTAATTTAAGGCCATCAGATATTCCTAACCTATACAGGTAGGCTTGATGTTTGCTAGTATGATTATCCAGCCCTAAGTAACAGAAATAAAGGGTTCTCTACTAGACATGAAGGTTGTACCAGTAAAAATTTTACAAGATCAGATGACACTGAGTAGCATAACTACATCTCATGGGGATGGACATCTGCAACATTAAAAGTTAAATGTTGTGTTTACATTCCTGATAACTCTAAAGATGTTGAATATTTACATTCCAATATAAAGGCCTTGTCTACTCTGGCCTTATCATGGGGACACCTTCTCAAGGCTTCAAACCTCCTAGTGAGAAATATTAACTTCTGTTGTCTTCATATTCATTGACATGTTCCAGAGACTGCAATATTTGTTCAGTACTCATGTTTTTGGTTTCTCCTTCATAGAACCACCCATTCCCAGAAGACTTTACAACTTGTTCTTCCGCAACCAGACTTCAACTCCAAAGCTGTTTGCCCCATCTCACATCACGCCCCCTCTTAGCTCCGAAGAAGCCACAACAGTTGTCGCTCCTTTTTCTTACAAAAGTGAAGCCAGAAATAGACAGTCACTATAGATAGGTAAATCCAATCATGTTGGATCAGGGAGGCCAGTTTTGGGTGAGTCTGGGAAGTTGGGGACTGTCACTTAAGGGATTAAAATTCCTTCAGAGCTCTTCCTCTACCCTATCAAAGATTTGAAAGAGACATATAAAAGAGAAGGGGGGAATGATGAACCCAACCTAATTTCATCTTAAGATTGGGAGCCATCAGATCACAAAGTCATGAAAAGTTAATTTCTGTTTTACTATAAATTACTATGATTTCTAACCTTCTTTGGATTTTCTGTCCATGCCTTGACCTCACCCATGTCTGGCTTTCCGTTTCCAGATAACAACCCTCTCTAAAACCTTAGTGGCTCCTCATAATTCCTGGCTCCCCCCGATCAGATAACAACCTATTATGAAACCTCAGTGGTGCCTCATAAATTCTGAGGTTGGGATTTGAATTTATTCCCTACATTGAAATGTTAAGCCATGTACATCATCAACCTACTATATGCCTTTGTATTTTGCTCGTCAAAATCCTGTTATCTGTAAGTTCTCAAGACATCACCATTTGCAACTTTTTATGCTAAAACTGTTGCTAGAGAGATGGGGTCTAGTCTGGGGTTTAGGGACACACAGTCCTGGACAACTCCTATGTACACTTTAATTTGATTCATAATTGGAGTCAGTGGTCTTTTCTTTTCATTGTACTCTTTTCTTTCCATTGCAGTCTTTTCTTTCCATTATGGTTTAACAGGGCATGGTGGCACTACTGTGTAATCCCAGCAGCTTTGGAGGCTGAGGCAGGAGGATCCCGAGTTCAAAGCAAACATCAGAAACAGCAAGATACTAAGCCACTCATGAGACCCTGTCTATAAATAATATATAGTTTTTTTGGCACAGCTACGGTCGCGGACGAGCGCGGCGCCCCTGAGCGTGGCCCCGGGGAAGAGGCGACGGCGGCAGGGTTTAATTTCTAGAAATCTGGACTGGAAACAGAAGCAGCAGTTTGTATAATCCCAAGAACTTGCTTATGCCAGGAAGCTGTAAGGGCAACATGAATATCATTGAGGAGATCTAACATGGCAGCGGGCGGGGAGAGATCAAGTCTCTGACCTCTTCAACTGCGCGGGCATAGGGAGCTGTAAACTGTATAAATGCTGTTTGCCCAGGATCACTAGGCAATGCTGAGCTGACGTGGATCTGGGGTGTACCGTCTGAGCCCCTCAGAACACACACACCGAGCCCGGATCGGCTGCATCCAAGCTCCGGGTCGCCTGCTTCTCGTGACTCAGCACTAACAATCCCGCTGAAATAACTGGTTGGCCCTTAGGAACTTTCAGAGGTAAAAAACAACCGAGCCTTCATAGGCAGTGGCCACAGGATTGAAACGGGGATTGGGAGAGACAGTCAGGACCCACCCGTTGCACTGGTCACCCGGCAAAGGTAACGAACGGTCACCATTTACATGTGATACCACCTTGGCAGAGAACTGACGTCACGGGCGGAGGAGATAACTGCATTGAAACCAGCGCAACAGGGCTCCCAGGAGCAGCAGACATGGCGTGTAGCCAGTATTGTGGTGAGCGTCACAGGTGAGCGCGGCCCGGCTTGAGGAAACACAAGAGAAGGCCCTAGGCACTCAGGATTGGAGACCCGCCCAGTCTGTGACAAAGAGCTGCTACACAGTGATTGGTTCCCACTTAGTGAGAGGAGAAGCTTGACCCAGTGGGCACAGCTCCACCTACTGGAAGAGAAATTAATCGAACTCTATGACTGCATTTATTATTATTATTATTATCATTTTTTTTCTTTTTCTTTTTTTTCTTTCATTTTCAATTTTTTATTGTTGTTGTTCTTTAACTTTTTTTAATGCTTCTAATTTTTTTTAATTTTTTTTATCATTAATATAATTTTTTTAATTTTAATTTTCATTATTTTTATTATTATTATTTTTGTAAAAAAAATTTTTTTCTTTTCTTTCTTTATTTTCTAACTTTTTTGTGTGTGTTTTGTTTTTGTTTCTTTTGTCTTTTCATTTCTTTTCAATTTTCTTATTCCCCCTTCCTTGAATTCTACCTGCCTACTCTCATTCTCTTTAGTGACTTCTTCCCTTCCCTTCTAATATCTTTCCTCCCAAGCATCAAATAAATTTATAAGAGTAAACAGTAACTCAGCAGTCAAGCAGAACAAGAAGTAACATGAGCAGCATAAAAAAGCAAGGAAGAAAAGGGGTACAAACAATGGAGGACAGCCTAAATATTCAGGAGGACCTAGAGTCAGCAGAAAAATGGTCATATAAAGAACTCAAGGAACACCTTAGACAGATGGAATGGAACCTTAAAGAGGATACGAGACAGCAAATCCAAACAGTGAAAGAACACTTTGAAAATCAATTACATAAACAGATAAAAGAAGAAGTTAAGCATCTTTATCAGGAGATAGAGATTATAAAAAAAAAATCAAACAATAATTCTAGAAATGAAGGAAACGATAAACCAAATTAAAAACTCAATTGAGAGTATCACTAACAGAGTGGAGCAAGTAGAAGCCAGAACGTCAGATAATGAAGACAAAATATATCATCTTGAAAAGAGCCTAGCCAACTCAGAAAGGCTGGTTAAAAATCATGAGAGAAACATCCAAGAGATATGGGATAACATAAAAACACCAAACCTACGAGTCATCGGGATAGAAGAAGGTACAGAGATTCAAACCAAGGGAATGAGTAGCCTGCTGAATGAAATAATTACAGAAAACTTTCCAGAAATAAAAAAGGGAACGGATATACAAATTTTAGATGCATACAGGACACCGAGCACACAAAATCACAGTAGACCAACGCCAAGACACATTGTTATGAAGATATCCAATATACAGAACAAAGAGAAAATATTAAAAGCTACAAGAGAAAGGAGGCAGATTACATTCAGGGGTAAACCAATAAGGTTAACAACGGATTTTTCATCACAGACGCTGAAAGCGAGAAGATCCTGGAACAACGTATTTCAAACGCTGAAAGACAATGGATGCCAACCAAGAATTCTGTATCCAGCAAAATTAAGCTTCAGGTACGACAACGAAATAAAAATCTTTCATGATAAACAAAAGCTAAAAGAATCTGCAGCCAGAAAACCAGCATTGCAAAGCATCTTGAGCAAAACACTACACGAGGAAGAAATGAAAAACAATAACCAAAACCATCAGTGGGAAGTGCCTCTATAAAAACAGAGGGCGGGGGGAACGCTAACCATGGAGAAACAAACTAAATTCAATTAAAAAAAAAAGAAGATAAATAATAAAACATGGCTGGAAGTACAAACCATATATCAATAGTAACTCTAAACGTTAATGGCTTAAACTCTCCAATAAAGCGACATAGGCTGGTAACATGGGTTAAAAAAACAAATCCAACAATATGCTGCCTCCAGGAGACACATCTGATTGCAAAAGACATACACAGGCTGAAGGTGAAAGGTTAGGAAAAAATATACCACGCACACGGTCCTCGTAAGCAAGCAAGGGTGGCCATCCTCATATCGAATAAAATCGACTTCAAGACAGAAAAGGCCCAGTGGCCCGCGGCGGGACAGAGCTTCCAATCACTCCTGCAAGGTAGGCGGGCCTGCGACCCACTGGCAGAAGAGGAGCAGCCGCCTGCTGAGAGGCTGAGCCGCCCCCTCCCCCTGCGCCGGCATAGTAGAGGGAACTGGGACCAAACACAGAGCAGGCCCAGCGGCCTGCTGAGGGGCAGAGCCGCCCCCCACCCCCCTCGCCTGCCAGGTACGGGAAGGGTGACCACAGACAGAAAAGGCCCAGTGGCCCGCGGCGGGACAGAGCTTCCAATCACTCCTGCAAGGTAGGCGGGCCTGCGACCCACCGGCAGAAGAGGAGCAGCCGCCTGCTGAGAGGCTGAGCCGCCCCCTCCCCCTGCGCCGGCATAGTAGAGGGAACTGGGACCAAACACAGAGCAGGCCCAGCGGCCTGCTGAGGGGCAGAGCCGCCCCCCACCCCCTTCGCCTGCCAGGTAGGGGAAGGGTGACCACTGACAGAAAAGGCCCAGTGGCCCGCGGCGGGACAGAGCTTCCAATCACTCCTGCAAGGTAGGCGGGCCTGCGACCCACCGGCAGAAGAGAAGCAGCGGCCTGCTGGGAGGCAGAGCCGCCCCCTCCCCCCCGCGCCTGCAAGGTAGTCGGAACTGAGACCACCATCAGAACAGGTCAGACCTGCAACCGAGAGACAGAACAGGCCCAGTGGCCTGAGGAAGGGTAGAGCCGCCCCCCCCCCCACGCCTGCAAAGTAGGCGGACCTGCGACCCACTGGCAGTACAGCCCCAGAGGCCTGCAGAGGGGCAGTGCCGCTGCCTGCGCCTGCAAAGTAGGCAGAACTGCGACCACCGACAGAACAAGCCTAGCGGCCCGCAGAGGGACAGAGCCGCCGCCCGCGCCTGCAAGGACGGCGGACCTGCTACCGACTGGCAGAGCAGGCCCAGCGGCCTGCCGGCGTGGTAGGCACATTGCCCCAATTGGCGGAGGGGCAGAGCCGCCGCCCGTGCCTGCGAGGGAGACTTTGCAACTATACAAGACCAATATAAATATATAGGGGGAAAATTCAATAGCACAACAGTTTCACCAAGAAGAAAGGAACGCGAACAGTATGAAGAGACAAGGAAAGAAAGGACCACAAGCATTGCAGGTCAACTCAACTTTAGAAGAGGTAATAGCTGCAGCTGATGGAATGTCAGATAAAGAATTCAGGATATACATGCTTCAGATGATCTGGAGTCTCAAGGAAGACATCAGACAGCAAAATCAGACAATGAAAGATCACTTCAACAATGAATTACATAAACAAATCCAAGAAGCAAAAGATCAACTATACAGGGAAATAGAGGTTATAAAAAACAAACAAACAGAAATCCTAGAAATGCAGGAAGCAATAAGCCAACTTAAAAACTCAATTGAGAATACTACCAGCAGAGTAGAACACTTAGAAGACAGAACATCAGACAATGAAGATAAAGTATATCAACTTGAAAAGAACATAGACAGCTCAGCAAGACTGTTAAGAAACCATGAGCAGAACATCCAAGAAATATGGGATAACATCAAGAGACCAAATTTAAGAGTCATTGGGATACAGGAAGGAACAGAGTTTCAAACCAAAGGAATGAGCAATCTATTCAATGAAATAATTCGAGAAAACTTCCCAGATTTGAAGAATGAGACAGAACCCCAAATCCTAGAAGCCTACAGGACGCCGAATGTGCAAAATCATAAGAGACCCACACCTAGACACATTATAATGAAGATGCCCAACATACAGAACAAGGAGAGAATTTTAAAAGCTACAAGAGAAAGGAAGCAGATCACATTTAGGGGTAAGCCAATCAGGATAACAGCTGATCTTTCAACACAGACTCTGAAAGCTAGAAGATCCTGGAATAACATATTTCAAACACTGAAAGAAAATGGGTTCCAACCAAGAATTGTGTTTCCAGCGAAATTAAGCTTCAGGATGGAAGATGAAATTAAAACCTTCCACGATAAACAAAAGTTAAAAGAATTTGCAGCTAGAAAACCATCTCTTCAAAACATCCTTGGCAAAACATTACAGGAAGAGGAAATGGAAAATAACAATGAAAACCAACAGTGGGAGGTAGGACACTAAAGGGGGGAAAATAATCAAAGTGGAAAACAAACCATGTTTAGTAACATAAATAAACAAATATGGCTGGAAGAACAACCCATATCTCAATAATAACCCTAAATGTTAATGGCTTAAACTCACCAATTAAGAGACACAGGCTAGTAGAATGGATCACAAAACAAGACCCAACAATATGCTGCCTACAGGAGACGCATTTGATAGGAAAAGACATACATAGGCTGAAGGTGAAAGGTTGGGAAAAATCATATCACTCATATGGACTTCGGAAACAAGCAGGAGTATCCATACTCATATCAAATAAAATAGATTTTAAGCCAAAGTTAATCAAAAGGGACAAAGAGGGACACTACATACTGCTCAAGGGAACCATACACCAACAAGACATAACAATCATAAATATATATGCCCCAAACAATGGTGCAGCTATGTTCATCAAACAAACTCTTCTCAAGTTCAAGAGTCTAATAGACCACCATACAATAATCATGGGAGACTTCAACACACCTCTCTCACCACTGGACAGATCTTCCAAACAAAAGTTGAATAAGGAAACTATAGAACTCAATAACACAATTAATAACCTAGACTTAATTGACATATATAGAATATACCACCCAACATCAAACAGTTACACTTTTTTCTCAGCAGCACATGGATCCTTCTCAAAAATAGATCATATATTATGTCACAGGGAAACTCTTAGACAATACAAAGGAGTAGAGATAATACCATGCATCCTATCTGATCATAATGGAATGGAACTGAAAATCAACGATAAAAGAAGGAAGGAAAAAGAATATATCACTTGGAGAATGAACAATAGGTTACTGAATGATCAATGGGTTATAGAAGACATCAAGGAGGAAATTAACAAATTCTTAGAGATTAATGAAAACACAGACACAACATATCGGAATCTATGGGACACATTGAAAGCAGTTCTAAGAGGAAAATTCATTGCTTGGAGTTCATTCCTTAAAAAAAGAAAAAACCAACAAATAAATGATCTCATACTTCATCTCAAAATCCTAGAAAAAGAAGAGCAAAACAACAGCAAAAGAAGTAGAAGGCAAGAAATAATTAAAATCAGAGCTGAAATCAATGAAATCGAAACAAAAGAAACAATTGAAAAAATTGACAAAACTAAAAGTTGGTTCTTTGAAAAAATAAACAAAATCGACAGACCCTTAGCCATGCTAGCGAAGAGAAGAAGAGAGAGAACTCAAATCACTAACATACGGGATGAAAGAGGCAATATCACAACAGACACTTCAGAAATACAGAAGATAATCAAAAATTATTTTGAATCCTTATACTCCAATAAATTAGAAGATAGTGAAGGCATAGATAAATTTCTTAAGTCATATGATCTGCCCAGATTGAGTCAGGAGGATATAGACAACCTAAACAGACCAATATCAATTGAGGAAATAGAAGAAACCATCAAAAGACTACCAACTAAGAAAAGCCCAGGACCGGATGGGTATACAGCAGAGTTTTACAAAACCTTTAAAGAGGAACTAATACCAATACTTTTCAAGCTACTTCGGGAAATAGAAAAAGAGGGAGAACTTCCAAATTCATTCTACGAGGCCAACATCACCCTGATACCTAAACCAGACAAAGACACTTCAAAGAAAGAAAACTACAGACCAATATCTCTAATGAACCTAGATGCAAAAATCCTCAATAAAATTCTGGCCACTCGGATACAAAGGCACATCAAAAAAATTGTGCACCATGATCAAGTAGGATTCATCCCTGGGATGCAAGGCTGGTTCAATATAAGGAAATCAATAAATGTTATTCACCACATCAATAGACTTAAAAATAAGAACCATATGATCATCTCGATAGATGCGGAAAAAGCATTCGACAAAGTACAGCATCCCTTTATGTTCAAAACTCTAGAAAAACTAGGGATAACAGGAACATACCTCAATATTGTAAAAGCAATCTATGCTAAGCCTCAGGCTAGCATCATTCTGAATGGAGAAAAATTGAAGGCATTCCCTCTAAAATCTGGAACAAGACAGGGATGCCCTCTCTCACCACTTCTGTTCAACATAGTTCTCGAAACACTGGCCAGAGCAATTAGACAGACGAAAGAAATTAAAGGCATCAAAATAGGAAAAGAAGAACTTAAATTATCACTATTTGCAGATGACATGATTCTATACCTAGCAGACCCAAAAGGGTCTACAAAGAAACTATTAGAGCTAATAAATGAATTCAGCAAAGTGGCAGGATATAAAATCAACACGCATAAATCAAAGGCATTCCTGTATATCAGCGACAAATCCTCTGAAATGGAAATGAGGACAACCACTCCATTCACAATATCTTCAAAAAAAATAAAATACTTGGGAATCAACCTAACAAAAGAGGTGAAAGACTTATACAATGAAAACTACAGAACCCTAAAGAGAGAAATAGAAGAAGATCTTAGAAGATGGAAAAATATACCCTGTTCATGGATAGGCAGAACTAACATCATCAAAATGGCGATATTACCAAAAGTTCTCTATAGGTTTAATGCAATGCCAATCAAAATCCCAACGGCATTTCTTGTAGAAATAGAGAAAGCAATCATGAAATTCATATGGAAAAATAAAAGACCCAGAATAGCAAAAACAATGCTAAGCAGGAAGTGTGAATCAGGCGGTATAGCGATACCAGACTTCAAACTATATTACAGAGCAATAGTAACAAAAACAGCATGGTACTGGTACCAAAACAGGCGGGTGGACCAATGGTACAGAATAGAGGACACAGAAACCAATCCACAAAACTACAACTATCTTATATTTGATAAAGGGGCTAAAAGCATGCAATGGAGGAAGGATAGCATCTTCAACAAATGGTGCTGGGAAAACTGGAAATCCATATGCAACAAAATGAAACTGAATCCCTTTCTCTCGCCATGCACAAAAGTTAATTCAAAATGGATCAAGGAGCTTGATATCAAATCAGAGACGCGCCGTCTGATAGAAGAAAAAGTTGGCTACGATCTACAGTCGGTGGGGTCGGGCTCCAAATTCCTCAATAGGACACCCATAGCACAAAAGTTAATAACTAGAATCAACAAATGGGACTTACTCAAACTAAAAAGTTTTTTCTCAGCAAAAGATACAATAAGAGAGGTAAATAGAGAGCCTACATCCTGGGAACAAATCTTTACTCCTCACACCTCAGATAGAGCCCTAATATCCAGAGTATACAAAGAGCTCAAAAAATTAGACAATAAGAGAACAAACAACCCAATCAACAAATGGGCCAAGGACCTGAACAGACACTTCTCAGAGGAGGACATACAGTCAATCAACAAGTACATGAAAAAATGCTCACCATCTCTAGCAGTCAGAAAAATGCAAATCAAAACCACCCTAAGATACCATCTCACTCCAGTTAGATTGGCAGCCATTATGAAGTCAAACAACAACAAGTGCTGGCGAGGATGTGGGGAAAAGGGTACACTTGTACATTGCTGGTGGGACTGCAAATTGGTGCAGCCAATTTGGAAAGCAGTATGGAGATTTCTTGGAAAGCTGGGAATGGAGCCACCATTTGACCCAGCTATTCCCCTTCTCGGTCTATTCCCTAAAGACCTAAAAAGAGCATGCTACAGGGACACTGCTACATCGATGTTCATAGCAGCACAATTCACAATAGCTAGACTGTGGAACCAACCTAGATGCCCTTCAATGGATGAATGGATAAAAAAAATGTGGCATTTATACACAATGGAGTATTACTCTGCATTAAAAAATGACAAAATCATAGAATTTGCAGGGAAATGGATGGCATTAGAGCAGATTATGCTAAGTGAAGCTAGCCAATCCCTAAAAAACAAATGTCAAATGCCTTCTTTGATATAAGGAGAGTAGCTAAGAACAGAGTAGGGTCGAAGAGCATGAGAAGAAGATTAACATTAAACAGGGATGAGAGGTGGGAGGGAAAGGGAGAGAGAAGGGAAAATGCATGGAAATGGAAGGAGACCCTCAGAGGTATACAAAAGTACATACAAGAGGAAGTGAGGGGAAGGGGAAAAATAATACAAGGGGGACAAACGAATGTCAGTAAAGGGGGCAGAGAGAGAAGAGGGGAGGGGAGGGGAGGGGGGATAGTAGAGGATAGGAAAGACAGCAGAATACAACAGACACTAGTATGGCAATATGTAAATCAATGGATGTGTAACTGATGTGATTCTGCAATCTGTATATGGGGTAAAAATGGGAGCTCATAACCCACTTGAATCAAATTGTGAAATATGATATATCAAGAACTATGTAATGTTTTGAACAGCCAACAATAAAAAATTTAAAAAAAAAATAAAAATAAAATCGACTTCAAGACTAAGTTAATCAAAAGGGATAAGGAAGGACATTATATACTGTTAAAAGGAACCATTCACCAACAAGACATAACAATTATCAATATTTATGCACCAAATAATGGTGCTGCGACGTTCATAAAACAAATTCTCCTCAAGTTCATGAATCAAATAGACCACAACACAATAATTATGGGTGACTTCAACACACCTCTCTCACCATTTGACAGATCCTCCAAACAAAAGTTGAATAAAGAAACTATAGAACTCAATATCACAATCAACAACCGAGACTTAACTGACATATATAGAATATATCAACCATCATCAAGTGGATATACTTTTTTCTCAGCAGCACATGGATCCTTCTCAAAAATAGACCATATATTATGCCATAGGGCAACCCTCAGTAAATATACAGGGGTGGAGATAATCCCATGCATTTTATCTGATCATAATGGAATGAAACTGGAAATCAATGATAAAAGAAGGAAGGAAAAATCCTACATCACATGGAAAATGAACAATATGTTACTGAATGATCAATGGGTTACAGAAGACATAAAGGAGGAAATCAAAAAATTCTTAGAGATAAATGAAAATACAGACACAACATATCGGAATCTATGGGAAACAATGAAAGCAGTTTTAAGAGGGAAATTCATCGCCTGGAGGTCATTCCTCAAAAAAAGGAAAAACCAACAAATAAATGAGCTCACACTTCATCTCAAAGCCCTAGAAAAGGAAGAGCAAAACAACAGCAAATGTAGCAGAAGGCAAGAAATAATTAAAATCAGAGCGGAAATCAACGAAATTGAAAAGAAACTATTGAAAAAATTAACAAAACTAAGAGTTGGTTCTTTGAAAAAATAAATAAGATCAACAGACCCTTAGCCATGCTAACGAAGAGAAGAAGAGAGAGAACTCAAATTACTAACATACGGGATGAAAAAGGCAGTATCACAACAGACACTACAGAAATACAGAAGACAATTAGAAATTATTTTGAAAACCTATATTCGAATAAAATAGAAGATAGTGAAGACATCGATAAATTCCTTAAGTCATATGATTTGCCCAGACTGAGTCAGGAGGATACTCACAACTTAAACAGACCAATATCAATAGATGAAACAGAAGAAGCAATCAAAAGACTTCCAACCAAGAAAAGCCCAGGACCGGATGGGTATACAGCGGAGTTTTACAAAACCTTTAAGGAAGAATTAATACCAATACTTTTCAAGCTATTTCAGGAAATAGAAAAAGAGGGAGCTCTGCCAAATTCATTCTATGAGGCCAACATCACCCTGATTCCGAAACCAGACAAAGACACCTCAAAGAAAGAAAACTACAGACCAATATCTATGATGAACCTAGATGCAAAAATCCTCAATAAAATTCTGGCGAATCAGATACAAAAACATATCAAAAAAATTGTGCACCATGATCAAGTAGGATTCATCCCTGGGATGCAAGGATGGTTCAATATACGGAAATCAATAAATGTTATTCACCACATCAATAGACTTAAAGATAAGAACCATATGATCATCTCAATAGACACAGAAAAAGCATTCGACAAAGTACAGCATCCCTTTATGTTCAAAACATTAGAAAAACTAGGAATAACAGGAACTTACCTCGACATAGTAAAAGCTATCTATGCTAAGCCTCAGGCTAGCATCATTCTCAATGGAGAAAAATTGAAGGCATTCCCCCTAAAATCTGGAACAAGACAGGGATGCCCTCTATCACCACTTCTATTCAATATAGTTCTCGAAACACTGGCCAGAGCAATTAGACAGACGAAAGAAATTAAAGGCATAAAAATAGGAAAGGAAGAACTTAAATTATCACTATTTGCAGATGACATGATTCTATACCTAGAAGACCCAAAAGGGTCTACAAAAAAACTACTAGAACTAATAAATGAATTCAGCAAAGTGGCAGGATATAAAATCAACACGCATAAATCAAAGGCATTTCTGTATATCAGCGACAAAACTTCTGAAACGGAAATGAGGAAAAACACTCCATTCACAATATCCTCAAAAAAAATAAAATACTTGGGAATCAACCTAACAAAAGAGGTGAAGGACTTATACAATGAAAACTACAAAACCCTAAAAAGAGAAGTAGAAGAAGATCTCAGAAGATGGAAAAATATACCCAGTTCATGGATAGGCAGAACTAACATCATCAAAATGGCGATATTACCAAAAGTTCTCTATAGGTTTAATGCAATGCCAATCAAAATCCCAATGGCATTTCTTGTAGAAATAGACAAAGCAATCATGAAATTCATATGGAAAAATAAAAGACCAAGAATAGCAAAAGCAATTCTAAGCAGGAAGTGTGAATCAGGTGGTATAGCGATACCGGATTTAAAACTATATTACAGAGCAACAGTAACAAAAACAGCATGGTACTGGTACCAAAACAGGCGGGTGGACCAATGGTACAGAATAGACGACACAGAGACTAATCCACAAAGCTACAGCTATCTTATATTTGATAAAGGAGCTAAAAGCATGCAATGGAGGAAGGATAGCATCTTCAACAAATGGTGTTGGGAAAACTGGAAATCCATATGCAACAAAATGAAACTGAATCCACTCCTCTCGCCATGCACAAAAGTTAACTCAAAGTGGATCAAGGAGCTAGATATCAAATCAGAGACTCTACGTCTGATAGAAGAAAAAGTTGGCTCCGATCTACATATTGTGGGGTCGGGCTCCAAATTCCTCAAAAGGACACCCATAGCACAAAAGTTAATAACAAGAATCAACAAATGGGACCTACTTAAACTGAAAAGTTTTTTCTCAGCAAGAGAAACAATAAGAGAGGTAAATAGGGAGCCTACATCATGGGAACAAATTTTTACTCCTCACACTTCAGATAGAGCCCTAATATCCAGAGTATACAAAGAACTCAAAAAATTAAACAATAAGAAAACAAATAACCCAATCAACAAATGGGCCAAGGACCTGAACAGACACTTCTCAGAGGAGGATATACAATCAATCAACAAGTACATGAAAAAATGCTCACCATCACTAGCAGTCAGAGAAATGCAAATCAAAACCACCCTAAGATACCATCTCACTCCAGTAAGATTGGCAGCCATTATGAAGTCAAACAACAACAAGTGCTGGAGAGGATGTGGGGAAAAGGGTACACTTGTACATTGCTGGTGGGACTGCAAACTGGTGTGGCCAATTTGGAAAGCAGTATGGAGATTCCTGGGAAAGCTGGGAATGGAACCACCATTTGACCCAGCTATTGCCCTTCTCGGACTATTCCCTGAAGACCTTAAAAGAGCGTACTACAGGGATACTGCTACATCGATGTTCATAGCAGCACAATTCAGAATCGCTAGACTGTGGAACCAACCCAGATGCCCTTCAATAGATGAATGGATAAAAAAAATGTGGCATTTATACACAACGGAGTATTATACAGCACTAAAACATGACAAAATCATGGAATTTGCAGGGAAATGGATGGCACTAGAGCAGATTATGCTTAGTGAAGCTAGCCAATCCCTAAAAAACAAATACCAAATGTCTTCTTTGATATAATGAGAGCAACTAAGAACAAAGCAGGGAGGAAGAGCAGGAAGAAAAGATTAACATTAAACAGATACATGAGGTGGGAGGGAAAGGGAGAGAAAAGGGAAATTGCATGGTAATGGAGGGAGATCCTCATTGTTATACAAAATTACATATAAGAGGTTGTGAGGGGAATGGGAAAATAAACAAGGAGAGAAATGAATTACAGTAGATGGGGTAGAGAGAGAAGATGGGAGGGGAGGGGAGGGGAGATAGTAGAGGATAGGAAAGGTAGCAGAATACAACAATTACTAATAGGGCATTATGTAAAAATGTAGATGTGTAACCGACGTGATTCTGCAATCTGTATTTGGGGTAAAATTGGGAGTTCAAAACCCACCTGAATCAAATGTATGAAATATGATATGTCAAGAGCTTTGTAATGTTTTGAACAACCAATAAAAATAAATAAATAAATAAAATATAAAATAAGGCTGGGAATGTGTCTCAGTGGTGGAGTTCATCCCTGGTACCCTTCCCCACCAAAAAAAAAGCTTACCATCAAGGAAAATGATTAAATCCATAGTTTTACTCCCCAAAACCAGCTGACCAGCTGAATGTGAGTGTGTGTGTGTGTGTGTGTGTGTGTGTATTTGGCAACTCAGTCCTGACTTACTTTATAACACTCATAAGAGAAGTCAGTGAAAAAAAACACTCTCCACAAATTCAAAACCAAAGGAGTTTTTTAGGTGAAGTTGGGCTGAACAGACACACCTCTTACTTGGGTGCACAGCATAACTCACCACAAGAATTTTTCCAAATGCCCTTCTTTACTTTTCTCCAAAAATCCATCATGTTAAGTTAATTCACAAAAGTTAACCATAAACAATCATCAATGGAAAAACATGCAATATGTCTAACAATGCTGGATTTCTTTAAAATATGACCCAAAACAGTGAGCTGAAAACCCAGAGCCTAAAAGAGCCATCTATACACTATGAACACATTAATGGGTGACAAAAATCAGATCATATGACATAAAACAAAATAAGACTTAAGATCTTTATCTTATAGAATTCATGACAGATTCTGGACTTGCTACCTAGCTAATATAAAATAAGCAAATATATATATGATAATTATATATATAAATTTATATTCATATATATATGGGGAAGGTGCACAAGCTAGGTTCAGTGGAACATGGATGTAATCCCAGAAACTCAAAGGCTGAGGATGGAGGATCTCAAGTTCAAGACCAACCTCAGCAACTTAGAAAGGCCCTAAGCAATATACTGAGACCCTGTCTCAAAAGAAAAAAAGGGATGGGGATGTGATGTAATGGGAAAGTTTCCCTGGTTTAAATTCCCAGAAAATGCACCTCCCCTCAAAATTTAATTGCCCCTTTTATTAACACAAATGAGACCTAAATGTGAATTGTTTCTGAAAAAAATAAAATTTTTTTAAAAATACATGTTAACCATTCTTTATGTACCCTCTCTTTATGTTTTCCTAATGTTCTAACTATTCTCCTGGTCTTCCAAGCATGCAAGACAAAGAATGTGAGAAGCCCAAGATTCTATAGTGGCTGTTTGCATGGGGGAGGAAGTCACAGTAACAGCCACACTGGATCTACTTAAAGAAGAAGAGAGAAAGGATCCTCAGTGCCTCTCACATATGAAAGAGGCTGATGGCAGGATGTCTACATGATCAAAGGAGCTGTCTGCAGCAAATTATAAGTTAAAGCAGTACAACAAAATCCAGAAGAGGAAAATTTTACAGTCACCTGGGTCTTCCACCATTCTAGATTATGCTTCTATTATTCAGAGTTCATTTTTGCAAGAATCAGCTCACAGAAAAGAAGACCCCTGCTCCTGAAGTCAAAAGAAAGTAATATTGATGAGTATATGAAGGCAGAATCAAGGTTTTTCCATGAAATAATGTCTACAATGAAGAGGGGTGGGGGAAGGAGAGCAGAAGAGAGTTACCAGTCCCACCTGGCCTAGCTAAGGCCAAAGAAAGTAGGAGTCAAGGAGAAACTAAAGAGAATCTTGGACCACTTCATTCCCCAGAGAATGCACTGAAGGAACTTCACCCTAGGGCTGGGATTGTGGCTCAATGGTAGAACATCAGCCTAGCATCTGTGAGGCAATAGGCTCAACAGATTACACACAAATAAACAAATGAAAGAAAAGTATTCTGTCTTCTAAAACTAAAAAAATAAAACAAAAAAAAAAAACACAAAATTTTTGACTAACCCCTTTCTTAATCCTTGAAAACTGCAGTAACTTCACAAATCAAATCAAGTTCTATGGTTCCACAATAACGATACTTGCTCAACCTAGATGTCTCTTTCTTCCATCTCCAGGGATATTAACAGTATCTGTTAATATAGAAATGTATACACTATTACCTCTTATACTGTGAAATATAATTTGTAACATATTCACAATATTTTAATGAACATTTAAGAGGAACACTGAGATAATATACCTAACACAAGAGCCTGGGGGAGGGGTGAGCCTGGGGTGAGCCCATTATGTCCCTGTTGCAGGATTCACCTGTCCAGAACTGAGCCATTTAGTTTCTATTATAACTCTCCTGTCACTATCTCCACCCAATCAACTCTCTTGTCATTTTCTCTACCCAATCCCACCTTCTTGTTGGGAATTTGACCGCCATATTGGCTACCTTATACCACTAAACAGCGAGTTTTGTGACATCATTCTCCAACCAAACCTAATGTCACCTGCTAGAATCTTAGGCTTGCCATGCAGTTGTAAACAAATTTGGAGCATGCAAGTGACCAGTGACAAGTAACCAGTCATCAGAGTGGCTGGTGGCCAGTGAACAGTGACCTGTGAAATCCATACTGGGAAACAGCCTCAGCTACCTCAGCATGGACATGTTCTCAAGAAAAACGAGGTTGGTTGGGATGGAATGTGGAAGAGAACCAAAGATTTTAAATCAACAGACAGCACAGAGTGATCTGCAAAAAATGAGGCTGGTTTAGAGAATGTTTAGAATAACCAACTTGCAAGGAAACTAAGACTTGAATTAGGGCATTACTGGGATAAGCACTTTATCAGAAAAGTCACACTTGGCTGTTAGTTTTTCTATGACCTCTTTGAACACAGATGATGTTGACAGTTTGAAATGAACATTTTAAAAGTATGTTTTAGAAATGATTCTTTCTATAAATATGTAATGAAAGTGATTATAGACAGGGCTGGGGCAACAGAAAACTCCATGTCCTATTTTACTTTGATTTTTGAACTACATGGATTTTGAAAAACTGATGTGCCCTAACCTGTATCAGAAGGACAAATTCCTTTGTGTGACAGGTAGTTTTGGAGCAGAACCTATTTTTCATCTTTCCAAGAGTTTTCTTTCTAAAATAGAATATATACAAAGAGTCATTAATGATTTTTAAGCCTAAGAACCAAAAGAGAGACCTATGGAAGAATAAAAAGTCAATTCCACAGCTCTAATTTCCACATTTATCTAATTTTGTGAAGTCTTTTTGGTTTTTCTGTATATCAAAGAATTATTGTAGGCTGGGGGAGTAGGTCCGTGGTGAGGGTCATGCTTAACATCCTAGAGTCCTGGTTCCACTTCCCAGCACCAGTAACCATCAAAAAAATTAAACTTAAATTTATTATTATATTCTATTGGTGGTGGTTTTTTCAGACTTTAGAGATAACATTTTCTTGTTAAAAATAATTATAAAGTAGAATTTCAGGACAAATACAAATTACATGATCATTTTGAATCATTTCCTTTGCCTCTTTATAACTGAAATGTTTATCAGAAAAAAAATTATATTAATTGAAATATCTACCTACTGGCATTCATATCTTTTACTTTTTAGGGGTAATAGAGGAAGATAAAAAAGAACAGTTGATAAAATTACTTTACACTTCTTGTTTTGTTCTCTATTTTGTAAAAAATTCACTTTTTTCCTTTGTTCTTTCCTTCCTTTTCTTCTTTCCTTTGTTTCTTCTTCTTTCCAGTCCTGGGTAATGAATGCAGGGATTGAAACGCAGGGTCTCATACTAACGAGGCACGCTACCACAATATATATCCCCATCACATTTTGTTGAGCTTCTGAGACAGGATCTTGCTAAATTACCCATGGTGGTTTTGAATTCCTGGGCTCCAACAATCCCACAGCTTCAGCCCTTGAATGCTGGGACTACAGGCCCACCCCACCATTCATAGTGGAGTTTTGCTTTTGCATGTGGTGGGAAAGAAGTTGCTTTGGATTTTGCTTTTCTGCAGTTCTAGGGAATGAACCTAGGGTCATTTTAACACTGAGCTACATCCCCTGCACCCCTTCCGTTTTTATGGACACAATATCTTTATTCATTTTTGGATGGTGCTGTAGATCAAACCCAGTGCCTCGCCTCACATGTGTAAGACAAGTTCTCTACCATGGAGCTGCAGCCCCAGCACTTTTAAAATTTTATTTTGATAGTGTCTCACTAAATAGCCAAGACCATCCTCAAACTTGCAATCCTCCTGCCTCAGGCTCCTGAGTAGCTGAGGTTACAAGGTGTGTAATACTGCAGCTGGTTTCATACTGCTTTTTATTGAAATATGCTTTTTATTGAACTACACTGTGGCTCCCTATGTGTTCACTTTTCTTAATTTTGCTGCTTAAAGAGAAACAGGAGTTTCTCTGTCTATATGTACTTCATAGAAATTCATTGAAAACCACTTTCAATGGTGGGCAGTGTTTTGGTTAACAGCATTCAGGAAAATAAACTAGAAACATTCACTTTCCTAATACTGTATGCATGATAATAGATCATTGTTTATTAGAAAATTTGCTATGCTTTGATGTTTGCTACATATCTAAAATTTCACTAGTACCTATGTATTCTTTGTAGTTCTGTGCTGTTTTTCACTTTTTGCCTTTCTATCTTTCCATAACTTACTATGTATTCCCCCATACGAACCTTAACTAATATATCACTTTGGTTCACAGATGAATTATCACTGCTAGTATTATTGTAACCACTTTCCAGATTAGACACCTGAAACTCAGAAAGTTTAAATAATTTTTTCATCCAGGAAGCATTTCTTGATAAATTTACTCTCAGGTATTCATTTTGATGTAGAATTGGAAGCCAGGCTCAAAGAGGATAAAGAAAGACCCATTAAATGTACCATCTGGATAGTAAAACTGAACTCTAGAAAATGGTATGTGATTTGCACAAGCAAACTGAGACACTAAAAATAGCAGTGGTGATACCAGAACTGTTTTATCTGAACAGGGAAAATAAAATTCTTTTCTCCTGACTTGTGTTTTTTGTCTAGAGCACAGAGTCCCAGCAAGGGAGGAATTTTCTATGACCCCCTTACTGATATTGAACAAGTCAATCTTATTTCTCTGACCCTATTTCGTCACTTACAAACTGTTAGTGTTAACTGTTCTCAAAATTTTAAAATGCTTCAGTTCTAGGGTATATTCATAAGTCAATACTATTGTCCACTCAAAGGAAAGATAGGGGAGAGAGAAGGATGCTGTTAGTGAACAAATGAGAGAAGCAAACCACTTGGGTCTATGGTGCCCAATTGGACAGAAAAGAAAGTTGATCAGAAGAGTACCAAACTGCTCCAACACTTGCAGCCAACCTAAATGGTTTCATTTGGGATATCTCAATGATTTCTAATATTGGAATCATTCTGACTGCCACAACCTCAGGATGATATTCATCCTCAAATATCGTAAGAATCTGCCTGTCTCATCAATATTTTCAACTCCCTCTTGCTTCCTACATAAAATTTCCAAAATTTTTCTTTACATGGAACTGCACATTCTCTGCAGTTCTCTCTTCCTCTGGCAACCAATGCAGCTTCCCTTACAGGAAGTGTCTGCAACTTCTCCAGAGCATCTGCTCCAGCTGCCACTTCAGTATGGTTACTGCCCTCAACCTGTGGCACCTCCTTCCAGCCACTCATGGGCAGTGCCTACCTTTATAAACATTCTAGCACAGACATGGTGTCGGGGTTACTGGCCAGAACCAGATGCCCATGGCATCAGCCTCCTATCCAATATCTCTGAGTGGTATATCCCAGGAAGTGCTGAAAAGAGCTCATCTGCACTTGGGGATTTAAATCTGACTCTCACTGAACAGGACACAGCAGGTTCTTCCACTTCTATGACAGTCCAATATGACAAAACTTCCAATACCTATGTCATGGTCTCTGTGTATACATCACAGTCTACCAAGGTTGTCCAGGTGACACCATCGCAGATTCCAAGTCAGGGACATAGCCTTGAACCTCCCTACGAAGAAGGAAGCCAGGTCTACTATTATGATCAAAACACTCTGGGGAATCTGCTCTCTGGAGAACATGGACCCTGCCTGCAATCCTACAGCTCTGTGCCATATGCAGGAAATTGTGCCACTGCCCCTCAATCAGAAATGGTGACAGTGCTGAAGAAGGTTCAGCCCACAAATGTCTACTATGGGATCTACTACTCTCGGTCTGCTCAACCTATCATAGAAACAAATTTTCAAGGGAGTACAAACACCAGGAAGGGGAAGAAATAAGTACAGCATTTGAAATGAGGGTCCAGTTTCCAGCTGGTCGCTGAGGGGCCAGAGATCATTAGTTCATGAGCAAGAGTTCCACCCTCTCCTAGTTCATGGTGTTAAGTGTTCTCACACTCTGCGGAGAGGGGTGAGATTTGAGAGGCCCCTATATGAGCAGGAGAGACTCCATGAAACAGTTTTTATGTATTTCCCACAGAGTAGGCAAGTGCTCTACCTTTGAGCCATGGTACCAATATGATGTGCCAGCCCAAAAGTAGGACATCAAGTGATCACCTGTAACCAACAGGCACCTCCTAACAGAAGCCTGTCCATGGTCCTTAAAAACTGCTACTAGAAATGCCTTCTCCACAGTTGGAAGGTTCCCTAATTAGAGTGTTTCTGCATAGAAGGAGCATCCAACTTACAATCTTTCTTCATTCCTTCCTTTGCAGAGATGGAAATTTTCCTAGGGATGGAGGTTTCCTTGGGATTGCAACTTCCCAGACATTTTGTCTGCTACAACCTCCAGAATTCCCCAAATCCTACAGTAACAGAAAAAGCCAAATACTTGAGAGGAACTCACAAACTAAACATGGAAACATTTCAGAAATAACTCCAGTCCAGAGTTCTACTACTTTCTGGGCATTGCCTCCAACTCAAAGCCAGGAACAAACAGAGAGTAAGAAACTAAATGAGATTAAAACCATGCTTTCAAAGCCTCTGGATGCCTACCAGTTTACCACGAAAAACCAAGATCCTCCACTATTCCCTTTAGACATCCCTGAAATCCACCAGCTGCTGGCCTCCATTGGTCTTCTGGACCAAGGGGAGAAGCCACATTCTGAAAATATCCATCTGGGAAACAACAGCCTGAGTCTTGAAGACCAAGGTACACTTGAAAATGGGATTGAATCTAGCAGTGGTTTCACAGACCTCACTGCCCTGGTAGAGGATATTCACCATCCTGAGCTTTTCAGTTCCTTGAAAGACTTTGACCAACCTGAAAGTCCCACAATAACAAAATACAATGGCACCAGAGCCATCATGGTGAAACAGGGGCAGGAAAACTCAAGTGTCATAAAGGGTCCTAGTGCTCCAGCGAGGAACAACAAACATAAAGCTTCAGAGTGTCCTGATGGAACTCCTCAGGCCAAAATGTAACCAGAAACCTAGAGTGTGCATTAGAAGAAGTTGCTCACAGGAATGCAGACAGTAGTAGGGCCCATGTGCACATAGCCAAGCACTCTAACAGCAAACCTCAGAAAGCTGCATCCAGCAGGAATGGCAAGGCTAAGGGCCATGGGCAGGACAAGACCAAGAAGACCAGAGAAAACCACTCCAGGAAAAACCAGGAGAATAAGCAACCAGGCAAATAAGTCAAAGCAGAATAGAAGCCAACCATGCCCAAGATGAAGCAGAAGAGAAACCAACCTGAGCTTTGAGAAGAGACCTTTAAAAAGCCTGAGGTGGGGCTGAGTTGTACCTCAGTGGTGGAACGCTCGCTTAGCACATGTGAGGCACTAGGTTCTATCCTCAGCACCACATACAAATAAAATGAAGATACTGTGTCCATCCACAACTAAAAAAATGTTTTAAAAACATGAGGAAAAATGAGTTACTTGGGGGATTATGCTCAATGGGAGCAGATAAGCCTGATTCCTACCTTAGGAGCTCTACTTCCACAAGAATAGCACTTACCCAATAACAGCATCCACCTGCTGGACTCATTCACTGTTACATCCCTAACACCTAGAACCAGCTGTTCAATCAGTATTTATCAAAATGTTGAATTGACTGGATTTTGTCCTGTATTGGCTCCTGCCAGGACCTGACCAATACTCTATGCCCTGTTTGACCAGTATCTCCAATGCCTCCATTTCTTTAGGCATAATCTACTACACTCATATTCTGAAGGGAAAGAATCAACAGAGAAGTAGATGGGGTACTGTTTACCTTAGGTGTGGTCTACTATGTGCTGTGTACAACTGTCTTCCCAAATACTTCTGCAAGGGATCCATGAGTTAAATAGTGAAGCCTTGCATTGGCATACGTGTTAGTGTTAATTGGGGATGGGAGGATGACGTACAATGTGCTTTCAGTCATCTTAAAAGTCAATGACCACACAGTCACTTTAGGAAAACAAAGAGATATATACACAATTATGTTTGGCAGAAAAAAGGCACTGGAGCTGGTACACCTGAGCTGGATCTTTAAGCTATACTTTGACAAATAGGTTACCATAGAACAAGCTTCTAGGGAGCTACCAAATAAATTTTCAGAAAGTGTCCTCAGAGTTAAGCTTTAAAACCAAAACATAAATTTTCAAGGTGGTGACATACAGTCTCCTATGACAGAATGGGTAGCAGGCCTCCTGAACCTTACTGAAAAAAAGGTGAGTACAAATTCAATCATATGCATACCTAGAAGTAGAATATGGCACTCTATTTGCACTTGGGTATATAAACACCTTTTCCTGGTTTCAGGGGCTGGAACTTTATCATGTAGGTGTCTTTGTGAACCCATTGCTTTTGCACTATTAAAGCAGGTCAGTGACCTCCACCCAGAAGACTCTTGCCGTAATTAAGCTTCTCTTTGTGAGATCAGCAGGATGTCTGCAGAGGATATTGAGGTTGGTACTTTCCTCTTTTTTTAAAATGCCAGGTTTGCACACAAAAGGTTTGACAGAGTAGTCTGAAAGCTTCTTAATTAAAAAAAAAAAATGATTTTTATGTTTTCTTGGTAAAAACTGTGAAACCTGTGACTGTCTAAAAAGATAGAATGAAACTCCATTGGTATACGAACCTCCTACCGACCCCACTGGACTCCCAGGGGTAGAAAATTCAGGGAATTTCTATCATCTTTGTTCAGAGGAAGAATTCTTAGGCATGAGCCACCTCTGAACCCTGCAATTAATAAATCTGCTTCCTGAAAATTGCTTAGGTGTCTGGCCTCTTCTGTCCTAATTCAACATAACACTTTCAACACATCTTATAGGTATTATTACAGTCTTATATTCTCTTCTAAGCAATAAGTTACTCCCTCAGTAATACCTCAGGCTACAAATCTTGGGTAGAAAATTACACAAGCTGAAAACAACGTCAATGTCCTGGGTTTCAATTCATGATTCGTTTAGGAAGTCGGCTGTTTTACTTGAATCAGCAATGCTCTTTGAACATGAGGTTTATGTGAGTGTAACGGAGGGGATATCTCTTGGGAAACACCTACCCAAAAGCAAAATGATTTTAAAAACAAAGAGTCAGCTTGATCACTGGTTTCTTTTAACTACTGGAGTTCACTTTCTTTCGGATCTATTTTCCTTTAAAAGCTAGGCACTGTAGAGCTCACTAGTCACTGGTCAGATTTTGCAGGAGTTGATTCTAGCCCCACTCACCAGCTTCTCACCCCTGGTCCTAAATCCTTGGGAGTATAATTGACAGATTGGTGAAATGACAGATTGGTGTTAGTGGGCGTGCCTCCAGGCATCATCCTGGAGGAAAGGAGATAAAGGGTCTTGGATGTAGTGGGTAAGAATTTTGAGCATGGGACTCTGAAAGGAGCAGCTGCTGTGTGTCCTCTACACCACCCACTGTGCATGAGGCCATTTAAGGCTCTGGTCTCCTTGGGTTGTCACCTGACCAGCAAGGTCCAGCTCTATCCTGGCTACTTCATATGAAAGACCTACAACCTTAGGTGATTTTGCCCAGGAATGACAGTTTGGGCTTGAGTGCCTTCAAGAAGGGCACTCCAAACAGTTGTGGATGCATCCCTCTATACTGAAAACGCCCCCTCTGCTCATTCCTGCTGCTTCCTTTCACTGCCTCCACAATACATTTTATCAATGAGGCATCTTGGGGACATTTTAGGTTCGCAAGAGGCTTTGTGGGAGACGCAGTGCCTCTGCATCTCTAGCAGTTCCCCAGCTTTTCATGACCATGAGGAGGGTTTAGAGGGAAAGTTCTATGAAGGAAATGTGACTTGAATATTGAGGAAACCACATGAGAGAACTGGCAAAGAGATGACTAACTCTAGGGAAGGGATGGAGTAGAAAACACAGAAACAGTGGCTAGATAAATGAAGCAAAAGGTGCGGATTCCCAGGGGCGCTGTAATCCCAACTAAAGAAAAAAAAATATGTGGAGGAGGAGGTAAGATGGAATTATGGAAAAGACAAGAAAGAGACAGTTGGCTTTGGCTCTGAATTATAAGATGAATTGTATAGCTTGTACAACCCTAGAGAGTGCTGGCTAGGGAATACTACATTTTAATGCATGTCAAATACCCACTTTTCTTTTAAAGATTATGGAAACTAATGAAACTCTCAAGAAAATCTGGAGTCTAACAGCAAGAATAACTGGAAAGATTGTAAAATTACTGGAGTTTAGGACACAGGGAAAGAAAACTTCCAGACTGGGAACCATGCCTCTCCCCCACATTCAAAACTACTTTGTGCCCTTTTGTTATTAAATGAGTGCTTAGTTTTTGAATATAAATAAATTGTTATTTTAAGATCTAAATTCCAAGCTGATATGGTGGTACCTTCCTGAAATCCCAGCCACCCACCCCCGCAACCCACACCCCGGCAAAAGCATTTGATGACTGGGATATGTGGTCATATCAATCAATGGCACAAGAAATATGAATGGGTTTCACTTATAACTAGAACTAAAGATAATGTTTCTCAAACTGGTTTAAAAAAATAAAGTAAAATTCAGCTGGGCCTGGTGCCTGTCATCTCAAAGTCACAGGAGACTCAGGGGAATCACAAGTTTAAGGCCAACCTCAACAACTGAGCAAGGCCCTGAGAAACTTAGTGAGATTCTATCTCAAAAATAAAACATAAAATGGGCTTGGAATGTAGCTCAGTAGTAAAACATGCCTGGGTTCAATCCTTACTGAAAAAAAAAAATTTAAATACCTTGCCATGAAAATGAGGCACAATGTTTTAGACTGAAAGGAATAGTGGTTTAGTGAGCAATAATAATTATGAACACTCATTCCCAGACAAGTTTCCCTAATCAAGTTTGGACACAAATATGAAAAAGTATAGCACAGAAAATGTCAGATACTCGGATTAAATTAAAATAACCACACATAAAGTCACTTAACAATCCTCCTGTAAGTTCACAGAATGTGCTCTTACAGGTACTGGGATAAATGCAAATAGGTAGCTGAGAGGAGAAATGATGGAAGAAATACAAGGTACTGTACCTACTTTTATGATGCTCTAGGCAGAGCAACTTAATGATAGCAAATGACTACTTGAGGGTAGAACTGAACCCACCTTGGCCTATTCTCATTATATTCATTGTACTAACCTAATTGTGCTACAAGGATTGTAGGTTTTTGAGTATGCCAATACTCTCATCATGATTTGAGCTTCCTTGATGCGCTCCACCTTCTTGAAGGAAACAGACTTTATTTGATAAGAACCACAACATATTTTTTTCTTTAAATATTTTCAAGTAGAAGTTCGTGAGGTAAACACACTTTGTACTAGAACGGGCTGGGATGATGTTGGTCTTCTTTCTAATGCCATCTGTTTTCTCTTTTGTGTCTCAGAAATTCTTGGTCCTGACCATCTGACCATGGAGGCTCCTTCCACATGAAGGCCAGGGGAGGGCTCTGTCCCATTTGGGGAGTACCCTGGAGGTGAATGAAAACATTTCACCCCGTTGATACTTCCCCACCTCACCTGGGTCATCCACACACCCTGCAGAATGCACCACAAATGCAAAGCCAACTAAGCCACCAGTGGTAGACAGGTCCATGAACACTTAAGCACTGAGCAAGTCCATTTGCTGTTATCCTCTTCCATGTTTTTGCTGCCAGTGTCATTCTGGGGGATTCATCCCAGGACTGCCTCTGTGATCCCACTTACCAGGCTTTGACAATAGAACCCCCTTGGATAAGGACTGCCATACTCTGTTCTGTTACACTGGCTATCTTGTAAAAGAGGCCTTTGTTGAAAACATGCAATTGAGCTGAAGCAATATCAATTTTCTGAAAAGCTGGTGCTATCTTTAAATGTCAAATACTCAGCTTTTAAGGTTATTCAGAGATTCAAAATGGTCAGGGAATTAGAGACCAGATTGGCTTTTTGTAAAAAAAAAAAAAAAAAAAAAATCTTCAAAATTACAGTACAATGGGGCAATTCGATGAATGACTTTTAAAAAAATAAGAAAAAAAAAAGGGGGGGGGGGACTACTGAATTGTGCTTGCCCTGAAAGCATTCTTGATTCTTAAACAATTTAGTCAAGAAAAACATTGTGTATAGTGGGTGATAATTAAGTTCAACCACAAAAACTATTGGCCATCTTTCCTCCTGTCATTGATGACTGCAATCAAGAAAATGGGGAAAAATGGTGAGTATATCTTGATTATTAGAGGAATTTGTGGAAGACAGGTACTGACTTTCAAGTAGTCATTTAAAGAAGTCAATTTGCTGAAAATCCATTTAAAAGTACAATGGAAGAAGACAAGGAGGGCTGGGCTCTGAGGCCTGACCTTTTGACCTCCACCCCATTTCCTGGACAAGCTTTGCTCCCATTAGTTGTTCCCTTGTACACATTCTAATTTCAGGGAAATTGAACTCTCATATTCTCAGGGCATTATCTTGCCCAAAGAGGCTTGTTATCATTTGTCTTCTAACTACTCTTTCTGTCTTCCCTACTTTTCTAGAAGGATTTCCAGTTCCTCTCTTCAAGTAGATTGATTCTGTTCTAAAACTCTCAGAGCTCTTTTCATCTGCAACACAACTTAGATCATTTACCCATTCATGGAGTTATCTGCAATAACTATTTTCACTTCCCACAAGGTAGGACCTGAGTCTTGAGTCTCATTCACATTTGTGTTCCCTGTGTAGGCTGAGCACAGTGTCTACTTGTATACATTGACTAAGTGGATTTATTGAATTGAAAGGAAAAGATTCGGCCAAACTTTAATTCATCATGGCTAGATGGCATCATCAGACTGCTGAATGACTGTGCACCTCCTGATCAAACATTGTCATTGTCCAACAGTTCACACGTTGCTGTTGAATGTGCAGAAATTTAATATACTTTCTAACATTTTTTTCTTAATATGAAAATATAGCTGTGAAACTTGCTCCCTAACCTTAGCTTGCTGGCTTTCTCATGGGGTTTCTCCACTGGGCTCACAAACTGAGTCCATTCTTGGTATCCTGAAGCAGTTTATGACCCATTTCTTCATGCCTTTTTAGAGGGACCAGACTGGTTTTTGTTTTTTGAGAGGGGCAGGGTTTGGCATCTAAACTTTCTTCTAAAGACTCAATTTAGAAGTAAATAACTACTGAAGTCATTTTCCATTATCAAGACTACCTTATTGTAGGACTCTTAGAAATTCATACCCTGATATTCTTATGAGTTCAAAGAGAAAAAAATAAATAAAATGTTCAGTTGAATGGGAAGGTTAGTTTTTCATCCTTCTTCTTAGATTCTGACAGAGAATCCCTAAATTTCTTAGAAATGCTCTGGAAAGTAGTAGTTTACACTTGTCTTACCTTGACCAATTAAAGCCTACCCTTTTCTTAAAGCATCAAGAGTACTGAACTCAAAAGTCCAAAGGTTCCGATATATCAGATGTGGGTGAGACTCAAGACACAATTCATCCTTCACCAGTTGTGAGCCTGTGAAATGAATAAGTTACATGCTTCCAAAATACAATGGTGGAACAGGTATCGGACCGTCAGTCCCCCATTCCAAAAGGGAGGAACAAATGAAGAATGGAGTGACTGGAGCAGGCATGGTAGCGCATGCCTGTAATCCCACTACTGGGGAGGCTGAGGTGGGAGAATTCCCAAGTTCAAGGCCAGACAAAAAAGAGAAAACATTAAGTCGTAAAGTTGGAGAACAATCTCTTTTGATTCCATGTCCTACATAGGTGCACACTAAGAAAAGGGTTGGACCCCCAAGGCCTCAGACAGGCCATTGCTATATTTTTGCTGGGCTCACTTCACCCAGCAGCTCTCAGAAGTTAGCAGTTTGCCCTCATCTTGTCCAGACCGGAATTGTTGGCTGATGGCTCTTTGGTTTTAGGGTCTTGAGGGGCTGCCCTACTCCTACAATGCCAAGTCATTGCCCCAAAGGGAAGTCTCTTTGGTGGCTCTGATCCTGTGTCATGCCTCCATCCATGCTCTCAGGCTTTCTGCCACATACTCTAAAATCTAGGCAGAGACAACATGGCTCATATAATTACAGAAGATGAGAAATCTCACAGAAGCCTTTTTCCAAGATGGAGACCCTGCAATGCTGCTCATGTGGCTCAGTCGACATCCAAAACCCTCAGAACCAAGGAAGCTAATGGCATAATTCTCAGTCCAAGTCCAAAGTCCTGAGAATCCAGGAGTCACTTGGTGCCAGTCTTGGAATCCATCCTCTAAAATGAACAGTTTTTATTTCCCAGGGGCAGAAAAAGACGAGTGACTTACCTCTGCCTTTCTTGTGTTTCTATGTGGACCCAAAGCTGACTGCATTGTGCCCACCCATATTGAGGGTAGATATTCCCCACTCATTCTGTACAACCACATATCAATTTCCCTCAGAACACCCCTGAAAGTCTCACCCAGAAGTAATTCTTTACCATGTTCCTATTCCTTAATGCAGTAAAGCTGATACCTAAAATTAACCATCACATCTCCTAATGAGCTCTGGCTATAGGCTGCAGAAGAGACTTTACAACACGTTTTTGATGCCATTAGAGTGAGATGCCCAATGCCCAACTCAATGTCTGAAGTTGCAGGGATTTTAGTGACTTAGTTTGCTCTCCCAGTGCTAGCAGCTGTGAGGTCTGCTTGGAATGATTCAGCCTCATGGTCTCAGACTTTCCCCTTTCCAGTCCAATTTCTACAATCCATTGATTGTGCCATGTGCAGGTGCCCAGGAAGCTGAGTCCACAGTTTCTCCAGTCAGCCAGTGCCAACACTGCTCCGGGAGTAGAAACACGTGGAATTCTCTGTGGAAAACTGGTAAATAAATAAATTAAAAACAATAAACAAACAAACTCACTCTTTCCTGAACTGAGACTGTTTCTTTTTCATTGACCTCCCAGGACTCTCAGAGAAAATAATCAGGGTCAGTTTTTCTTTGTACCAAATCCTTCACAGAAGGAACCAAGGACTATATAGTATAATCACTTTGGATCTGTTGACTCTGTATTTAGTTACTTTCAGAGTCCCTTAACTTGAACTGATTAATATTAGAGTTAGAAAATACCAAACTCTAAATTTAGTAGATGGATCTAGCTACTACCTATACCATCAAGTTCTGAGAACCTACTTTTGGTAGGCCCTAGGAATATAAAATATACATAAGGCACAGAGTATATGTCCACAAAAAGTGTCCAATATCACTGTGGAGAGATGGAAGACACACAAAAAAAGATAAATAGCATTCTGATACTATGTACCATACAAGCACTAGGAATTTTGAGGAAGCAGAGATCAATGAATGGAGGCACTTAAAAGAATACATTACTAAGTGCTAATAAATCCATGAAGGAAATGCAACAGATTTAACCTGAGTCTTAATGAGAAGGACATAACAGTGGAGGGAAACTGCTTTAGACATGAGCAAAGGAAGAGAATGGTACTCCACCTGGAACTTTTCAAGAACCACGACTGCACTGCAACAGGGCTGTGGCAGTTACCCATGCTGTGCATCAGAGGGGACCCTGGGGTTGGTCTCAGCATCTCTGCTTCACAGACCCCCCAGAAATGCACAGTAGCAGGCACAGTTGTGAGGGATTCAGGGAACACAAGAGAGACCATGCTGTGGTGGGAAGGGCCTTTGCTTGTGCAGATGTTTGACTTTCCACTGGGTGGAGTTGAAGGAGTGCCCCAGAATTGTGACAAGCTGTTTTCTCCTTTGGCAGACAAGGAATGAATTTAACCATTACCCACATTGTCATAACCAAGCAAAGTGCTGGGTCTGATTACTGCAACATGGAGAACAAAGAACTTTTCCTCATATAGAATCAACAGAGTCTCACCACACTGGGCTGGATTCATGGAAGCAAATCTGGGCTCTCTGAGGGTTCCTCACCTCTTCTATCTTTGTGTTATAAACATTGCTTGTTTCTTTCTTGGAACGGATTAAATTTACTTAATTTATTCTTTTTCTCTCCATTGGATACAGTTCTTCTATATCTGACTGCTTCTACTAAGAAATCGGCAACCTTTTCCAGAACCTCTAAAACTGCGGTTAGCTCCAGCTAATGTCCATCCTAAAAAAAATGGAATTCTCACTCAGTTTTACCTGGGCTAAATTCTGGTAGCTACGCTAAAGAACGTTGAAAAAAAGAGATGAGTCTTTCTGAATGTCTCAATCACAGTAGATCCCTCCCATTAGAACAGCTTCAGGGGCTGGGGATGTGGCTCAAGCGGTAGCGCGCTCGCCCGGCATGCGTGCGTCCCGGGTTCGATCCTCAGCACCACATACAAGCAAAAACGTTGTGTCCGCCAAAAAATAAAATATTAAAATTCTCTCTCTCTCTCTTTTTTCTCTTAAAAAAAAAAAAAAAAAAGATCAGCTTCAGAACTTCCCTGAATGCTTACAAAATATCCATTCGTGTGAGGTGCCTCCTCAGATGAGTTGTGTGAACAACTCTGTGCTACTTCACTATAGCAACTGTGTCAGAGATGAGTTGATCTTACTGGGGGGCTCTATCTTTGGTTAAGACACATTGCAAGAAGAATGTATTTGGTATAAAATGAAAAATTAGGAACACGGAGATAAGACTTTACCAACTTCCTGGACACTATGATCAGGGCACACTGCTTCCTATAGGAAGGGCTTTGTTCCTGTTTAAGATCCTTCCTCTCTGGGATGGCCTCTTTTGTTGGTCACAATTCCTTCAGCTCCTGAGCTGGATTCCTTTTAGTAGTTTCTCAGACATGAAGCCTCTTCTTTACATCAACATTTCTTTCAAGTGCAGTGATCTTCAGTCTGAAAGAGCCATTGCAAAACTGGCTGTTGTGGCTTTCTGTGGTCACTCGCATGAAACCAATGACAAGCAGTCCTCTAGAGACAACCTGGTAGATTCATGAACTCTATGTCTAAACTGATTCACTATGTAGGATGGCTGTCCACTACTGCAATGTCATTGGAGAGTAGCAGTACTTTCTTGTTGTACTTCATTTGGGATTTCTATGAGAAGGTATGTGAACACATATGTAAATTATGACCGCCCTTTAGTGGTATTATTTCCTCCTGGGATCTTCGACTCTGCACTCCTCAGGCTGGATACCAGTATACTGAACCAGCTCTGATATATTATGCACAGGTATCGTGAAAGTTTGACTGCTACAAATAAAACTGAGTTGGTTCAAATGGAAAATTAGACTCCTTTTTTAGCAGCAAGATCTATCTATGAACAATTTTATCATTACTTAACAACCATGGTTGGCTGCCTGTGCACATACAGACCCTTTGAGAAAGGAACATATATTGACCTCCAAATCCTAGAAAAACCTCTAGTAGTACACTACTACAATAGTTTAAATTTAGTCTACTGCCCTTCTCTATTAAGCTTTGCTGCTTCCTTTTCTGGTGCAGGAAAGTACAGAAGAAAGGACAATAAACATGAGCTGTCTTCGGGAAAAGAAATGGAACTGGTATTGGGAGCACTTATTCTCAGAGGGGTTACTCGGCTTGAAAGTCTTTATAGGAAGTAAGGTTTATCATTCTTCTGTCCCATGATCACAGCTGTCCCCTTATCAGAGAACACAACCACATGATAAAAGTTAAATGAATGTTGACATACAAATTGAACATGCCAGATTAAAATCCTTCCTGAATTCTAGAGAGGCCCAGTGGCTCAACTTGTGTTTCCCTATTCATTTCACTAACAGACTGCCATCTTCAAGGAATACTCAGAATGGCCTTCTGTCCATGGCTCAGGAGGGCCTTGGTGTGGCTAACTATATTTCATGATTTAGATTTTCAGCTCACTAGTAAAAACTGACATCCTCACCATGCTCTGCCTTCCACCAAATTATACATGAAGAGAGACATCTGCTTTGTGGTGGGATTTTCCACATTTTTGTAAACTAGGAGCTGCATAGTAGTAGATAATCCACAAACATAATCATGCAGAATACTTTTCTGCCTCTGTGAAACCAATGTAGATATTACCACGTTTTCTTAAACAGGAGCAACAGTACCAAATTAATAGGATACAACACATACGACTCTTAAGAGTCCTGAGTAGCTGATGGCCTCCTGGTAGGAATTTGTTGAGGAAAGAAGATGCGTCTGTTTATACAGATAGGCTTTCATGAAACTACTGTATGTGAGTGTATATGAATATGTATATATTTGCTTTTTAAATGTTCAGGCCTAAATACACTAACTGCAACTTTCCATTCAAAAGTAATACTGAGGCTTTTTATGAATTTCATATGAAGTAAACTGTCTTGTTGAAAATATAAATTTTGAGGGGCTGGGGTTGTACCTCAGTGGCAGAGAGCTTGCCTAGCATATGGGAGGTACTAAGTTTGATTCTCAGCACAGTAAATGAATAAAAATAAGTAAACAAATAAAGCCCACCATCAACTGAAATAGTATTTAAAAAAATAAATTTTTTCTTTACTACTACTGAATAACTCTCCTAGTCTTAAAAAAAATTCGTATCATTTGAGGAATGAACATGAATTTATTTATCATTGTCTTTATGGGCACATCCTTAACTTTCTTTAATTTCCTATTCATTCAAACAAAAACTATGTTATTGGATAACAGAAATCCCATTCATCCATTCATAAACTGAATTAATATGTATTGCACTCCTTACCATGTGCCAGGTATACTTCTGTGTGCTGGTTATACAGCTGTATCCCATATAATGTACCTGCTTTTATAGAGTTTACATCCCAGAGAAGAAGACTGACCAAAACATTATAAGCAATATATACCATCAGGTGCTAAGAAGAAAAAGCAGGGATTGGGGACAGAATGTGGAGGTGGTTAGGAAAGGTCTGTCTAAAGAGGCAATATAGGCAGAGAATCTCATAAGCATATAAGCCATGCCACTAGGAAAGAACATTCTGCAGAGAGGTTAAGGCAGTGAAAAGGCCCTGAATGTTAACTTATGTGGCATGTTAAGGAATAGCAGACGCTGGTGAGGATGCAGCATACTGATTAAGAAAAAAGAGTCATAAGAACTAGGGGAGAAAGTTAGAGATTATTTTATAAAAGGTCCATTTAGCCTGGTACGGATATGTAAATGAGGCCACTAGTGAGATTGAGAAGTAGAGTGGTACAATTTGGCTTACCTGTATGAAATATGAAGCTATAATGGGAAGGCAGGAATGAAGAGAACTGAGGGAAAAGCAGAGAGACCAATTAAGTTATTACTATATTCCAGGCAAGAGTCTTAGGCTAGTCTCACAGATGACGGACAAGTGGTTACATTTTGGATTCAGTCTGTTTTGAAGATTGAGAAATTAGGATTTTTTGATGACTTGTATATTAGGAGGAAGAAAAGAGAAGAGTAACAGATGAATCCTACATTTTTTTTTCCTGAACAACTAGGTAAATTCTGAGATAGAGATGAGGCAAACTGGAGGAAGGTTTGGAGAAGCATTGACTCGAGTTCTATTTTGCCCATGTGGGGTTCAAGAGGTTGAATAGAAAATTAAACTTCACAGTATAATTTAGGGCTTGAAAATTAATCTGGGAGTCATTAGGGAATAACCATGGCATTAGATAAAAATCACTTAATGCAGATGAAAAAGAGAAAATGGCAAAGGTCTGACCCCTGGGGAATTCCAACATTAAGAAGTAAAGAATACAAATAAAAAACAAAAAACTTACCACTGAACTAGATGAAAGATTGGTATGCTGCAGCGAGGTAACCAAAAGGTTTCACACAGGCGGAAATATTTCTATATGTTCTCATGTGTATGTAGAAGCTCAAAAGAGTTGATCTCCCAAGAGAGAGACAAACACTGATTAGCAGAGGCTGGAAAGAGTTGGGGAGTGCAGTTTGGAGACAGGATGGTTTATAGGTGTAAGAGTGCTCTTCGGGGGAAAAAAAGTAATGTTTTATAGGGTAGGGAAACTGAGTTTGACAACAATGAACTGCATATTTCAAAATGACTCCTTATAAGGTTTTTGAATGTTCTCTAACACAGATATATACTTAAGATGTAATATACAGGCCACTTACCCTGATTGTTATACATAGTGTGTATACATATATATTGAAATATCACCCTGTATACCATAAATATCTTCAATTATGTATCAATTAAAATATTTCAAATCAAATAAAAAATTCAATTCCTCAAAATAAAGATGAAAAAAAAAAACAGAACTATGTACTCATCATGTTGTATAAGGAATCTTTTTTTTAATTAATTAATTTTATTTTTTGAACGTTTTTTAAATTTATATATGACAGCAGAATGCATTACAATTCTTATTACACACAGAGAACAATTTTTCCTATCTCTGGTTGAATACAAACTATATTCACACCAATTCATGTCTTCATACAAGTACTTTAGGATAATGTTGTCCATCCATCACATTCACATTTCTAATCCCATGCCCCGTCCATTCCCCTCCCAACCCTCGGCCCTATCTAGAGTTCCTCTATTTCTCCCATGCTCCCCCATCCCTACACCACTATGAATCAGCCTTCTTATAACAGAGAAAACATTTGGCATTTGGTTTTTTCGGATTGGCTAACCTCACTTAGCATTATCTTCTCTAATCCATCCATTTACCTGCAAATGCCATGATTTTATTCTTTTTTTATCGCTGAGTAATATTGTATTGTGTATAAATGCCACAGTTTTTTATCCACTCATCTATGGAAGGGCATCTAGTTTGGTTCCACGTTTTAGCTATTGTGAATTATGCTGCTATAAATAAACATTGATCTGGCTGAGTCCCTGGAGTATGCTGTTTTTAAGTCCTTTGGATATAGACCAAAGAGAAATAAGAGAGCCTGAATAGGCAAAGCAATCCTTAGCAAGAAGAGTGAAGCAGGTAGCATCACTTTACTAGACCTTAAACTATACTACAGAGCAATAGTAACAAACATGGCAAGGTATTGGCACCAAAACAGACTTGTAGACCAAAGGTACAGAATAGAGGACACAGAGACAAACCCATACGAGACAAAGGCGCCAAAAACATATACTGGAGAAAAGATAGCCTCTTCAACAAACGGTGTTAGGAAAACTGGAAATCCATATGCAACAAAATGAAATTAAGTCCCTATCTCTCTCACCATGCACAAAACTCCACTCAAAGTGGATCAAGGACCTAGAAATGAAACCAAAGTCCCTGTGCCTAAAAGAAAGTAAGACCAAACCTATATCATGTAGGAATAGGCCCTGACCTCCTTTACCAGACTCCTATAGCGCAAGAAATGAAAATCAAGATTCAATAAATGAGATGGATGCAAACTGAAAAGCTTTTCTCAGAAAAAGAAACAACCAATGACGTGAAGCGAAAACCTTCAGAATGAAAACAAATTTTTATCACACGTAAATCAGAGCACGGATCTGTAGGATATCTAAAGAACTCAAAAAACTTAACACCACAAAAACAAATCCAAGACTCCTAAAGCATAAGAAATAAAATCAAGAATCAATAAATGGGATAAATTCAAACTGAAAAGTTTCTTTTCAGCAAAAGAAACAATCAGTGAGGTGAAGAGAGAGCCTACAGAATGGGAGCAAATTTTTACCACACGCAAATCAGAGCACTAATCTCTAGGATATCTAAGAAGTCAAAAGCTTAACACCAAAAAAACAAATCCAAGACTCCTAAAGTGTCTTCAGATTGGGAGAAAATCTTTACCACATGCACCTCAGATAAAGGATTAATCTCTAGGAAATATAAAGAACTCAAAAAACTAGACACCAAATAAATAAATACATAAACCAAATAACCCAATCAATAAGTGGGCTAAGGAAATGAACAGAAGATAATCCTAAGTGAAGTTAGCCAATCCCAAAAAACCAAATGGCCAACGATTTCTCTGATATCAGGAGGCTGACTCACAGTGGGGTGGGGGGGAGGAGCATGGGAGAAATAGAGGAATTCATCATTATCCAAAGTAGATGTATAAAGACACTATTGGTGTCAACATACTTTATATACAACCAGAGATATGAAAACTTGTGCTGTGTATGTGTAATAAGAATTGTAATGCATTCTGCTGTCATTTATTTCATCTCACTCCCATCAGAATGGCAATCGTCAAGAATACAGGCAACAATAAATGTTGGAGAAAATGTGGTGAAAAAAGGTAAACTCATATACTGCTGGTGGAACTGCAAATTGGTACAACCACTCTGGAAAACAGTATAGAGATTCCTCAGAAAATTGGGAATGGAAGCACCGTTTCACTCAGCTATCCCCCTCTTTGTTTATACCCAAAGGACTTAAAATCAGTGTACTCTTGTGACGCAGCCACATCAATGTTTATAGCAGCTCCATTCCCAATAGCTACACTATGGAACCAACCGAGGTATCCCTCAATAGATGAAGGCATAAAGAAATGGTGGTTTCTTAAAGCAGAGTAATATACACAACGGAATATAACTCTGCAATAAAAGAGAATACAATCATGGCATTTGCAGGTAAATGGATGGAGTTGGAGAATACCATCCTAAGTGAAGTAATCCAATCCCCAAAAACAAAAGGCCAAAAGTTTTCTCTGATATGTGGATGCTGATCCATAATGGGGTTGGGAGGTAGCATGAGAGGAATGGAGGAAGTTTAGATAGGGCAAAGGGAGGGAGGGAGAGGTAAGGGGCAGGGATTAGGAAAGATGGTGGAATGAGATGGACATTATTACCCTAAGTACATGTATGAAGACATGAATTGTGTGATTCTACTTTGTGTACAACCAGAGACATGAAAAATTGTGCTCTATATGTGTACTATGACTTGAAAAGCATTCTGTTGTCATGTTAACAAATTAGAATAAATAAATTTTTAAAAAAACTGCAGAAAACAGTGGAAGATGTTTCTTAATGTTATTGTGAAAATAAGTAATTTGGCTGAATTCCATAGGACATCCATTCAAAGGAAAGACATTGTTGAAGAACCTACTCCATGTTTCCACTCTGGTTACAGCTAGCCATGCTTTTAAATACACTGGTGTATGAAGCGCCGGCACACAGGGTCACAGGCATAAGCAGACAAGACACCAAGCAGCTATGTCACTGCATAGGAAGTTGCAAAAGCTGTGTATCCTGGACAATATGTGGGAATTCTTCAAATTCAACCCAAATAGCTATAATTTCATAAATAATAGCACTGTATAGAATAATCCTTCCATGGCATGGCTCTGAGAGATAAGAAGTAGGAGATAAAAAGGCCTATTTTTTTTTCCTACTCCAGGAATGTGATCTAATATAGTGGCTAGGCACATAAGCAATGAAGTTCATATGAATGCTCTCCTCCCAAACACCCAGTTCTGGCTCTGTGGCACTGTGAACCATATGGATGCATGAGTTGTGACTCATAAGTCCCAGAAACAGCCACAAATAAGGGTTCCATTATTTGCACATGTGTAAAACCACAGTAAAATGGGTGGAGATGGCAGAGTCAATGTCCCCAAGTAACTTACAGAGGCCAATTGTAGCATGATTCTGAGTAGCTACATCCCCAAAGAACCACTCCCAGCTAAAAAGCTCTTCACCACAGAATGTCACAGCTTGATGACACCCTAACTCTGAAGAGTCCATGCTACTCATCTGCTGGCCACAACAACCCAACTCTCTGATGGCCATGTGGCCTATGCGGCCACCAAAGAGTAAAAGAGCACTCCTTGTCTTCAGGTTCCTACCTGGAAGGGAGGATACCAGGACTTTTAACCCATACCGCAAAAAGAAACCTATGTTTATGATGTGTATATTATTAGGAAAGTTTGTTTTTTAACAACTTCATAGTGAACAATTTGTATTAAATAAATTTTCATCTTCTGTTAAAATATACATCTGTAGCTATGTATATTAAAATTCTATATTAATTTGAAAAGGGAAAAGAATGCAAAACCAGTATTCTATACTGAATTTAGATTGCTGAAAGAATACAAAATTAACTTTTCTTACCTTTTGCAAAAGAACTTTGAAAGCAATGAATCCAGTCTCAGGCATCCTCTGTCCAACTGGGAGGTGGTCTTTCCACCTAGTGGATATGTTTTTGTTAGTCAAACTATATGTTAGCCTTTTCTCCCTACACAGAATAAAGGCTTCTGGAATACCACAGTCATAGCCCACAGAGCATGTCCCTATTCTCTGCTTCTCATTCTGCCACTTAACTTATTCATCCCTGCCTGATAGTAACCCATAAATTCCTTCTTCCCATCTGCCCATATGGAAAACAGATCCAAGGCAACAGAACAAAGGTCTCCAGAAATAAGCAATATCTATAATCAGATGGTCAGAACTTCTGTATCCCTGACAAAAGCTAACACCAGCACCAAATACCGAAGTGTTATTAAAACAAACACAGAACAATAGTTTAAATGCAATTCTTTCACTATAAACGATGTTTTAGTTTTCATACAACTGATGGCATCAAATTCAATCGGTAGAGAATTTAAACTTTATGTTTCAAGAGAAAACTTCCAAAAGAAAGGGACTGTGAACTTCTCTTGAAAATACTAGGAGTCGACCTGAAAAGTAATATTTGCGCTCACTTCTACAGTACAAGTTAAAATTAACTGTAGTTAATTCAATACAATCTGAAGCACAGAAAGTCAAGAGTAGCAAGAAATGGGGCTGGGGAGGCAGAGAGGATCCCAGACCATACAGGACCCTATAGACCATGTAAGGAGATTTCTTTTATTCTCAAAATAATGCTTTAGTCTGATGTCTATCAGAACTATGAACTTTTTCCTATTCCATTTCAATTTCAAGATGGTTTGGGTGCTGAGGCTAAACTTATGAGCATTTATCTCCTAAGCTATGAACCCACACTTATTTTTATTTTATTTTTTAAATTTTGAGACAAGGTCTGAATAAATTGCTGAGCCTGGCTTGGAACTTGCGATCTACCTTCCTTGGGTCTCGTAAGTAGCTGGGATTACAGCCATGTACCACTGTGCCTGGCTCAATTTCAATTTTTTGTAATGACCTATTTAAAAGATTTGTGCAAAGAACATACTGGAAGAATGTAACAATAGATCTATGGACACCACTGGACTCCACTGCAATAGGTCAGGCAAGACCTGCATTATGATGTTGAAGGAGAAAAGCTGCCCAATACAAAACATATTCAGGAGATCAAATGAAAGGGACTTGATGTAAGGTTGGAAAGGAAGAGAGGAAGCTTGGAAGGTTTCAAGAAGTAAACTGTTTCATAGCAAATATGAACAGAGTCTCAACACTAACCATCTGGAAGTCTACAGGAAGATCTCTCAGGTGACACCTGTCAGGAAGCACCAGTTTGACTTCCCCAATTCCTGGAAATAATGCAAAACCACTTTTCATGAAAGGTCTCAAGCAGATTCTGAAAAAGCCATTCAAATTTATTTTCTTTTATTTATTTATTTACTTGGTACTGGGGATTGAACTGAGGGGCCCTCTGCCACATCCCCAGCCCTATTTTGTACTTTATTTAGAGACAGGATCTCACTGAGTTCCTTAGCGCCTCGCTATTGCTGAGGCTGGCTTTGAACTCCGGATCCTCCTTTCTCAGCCTCCTGAGCCGCTGGGATTACAGGCGTGCACTACAGCGCCTGGCTGAAATTTAAATCTTTTTATTCATATATTCTGTGGTTGAATCGAGGAGAGGTTCAATTTGGATGATTAAGGAGCATCCCCAAAACCAAGTCCCGTCTCAAAGCACTAGTTGACCCGAGGAGCAATGGACGCTCTGTCTCCCTTTTAAAAGGGTGGGCGAATTTACTGACCTCTATGTCTTTCAGCTTCTGCAGGTGGCGCAGCCAGGGTCAAAGTCTCTAATCCCAGCTTGGCCCATGTGCCAAGCTCGCTACAGCGACAGTGAGAGGCTAAGACACAAGACATGGAGCCCACGCCCAGAAGCGAGAAGGGCCATCCCCAGCACCCAGGGCGTACTACCTTTTCGCGATGCGGTTTCCATCCTTCCTCTTTGCTGAGAGATGTCCAGAAAAGTCGGGTGCCCGGCCCCAGCCACTGCGGCCATGACGCCATTGACTAATGTGGGCACCAAGAAGCCGTCCACCCAATGCCAGCGAGTCAAAGGGTTGAAGACATCTGTAGGTTCCCTGTGCCAGAATGAGATGCCGGTCTGAACTGCAGCTACCCACACAGTGCCCGGGAGTAGCCACTGCGCCTTCGCCACCGCCCTTCGTGATGGCGTCACAGACCTGTTTGCTGAGTCGCTAGGTTGACAAACAGGACTTTGGCGACGACAGCGCCATCCATGGCCGGAGGCCTGTAGCACAGGTCTGTGAGTTTCTGTGAGTACTTCAGAGTTCAAATGGTACAGGACCTGAAATAAAAAATTAGGTCCCTCTGCACCCAGTTCCTGATGTGTTCTTGGAGATGTGTCCCAGTGTTTACATTTACATTTTGTGTCTCTTATAGATATTTGTATTTTCACATATATGTGTATCCTCTACAGCATAGGATATGTTCTCTACGATGTGCCTAGAATATTGATTTTTCTCCATTTATACTTATATCCTTCCAAGTTTTTTAATGACCATAGAGAATTGCATGGACTATAAGTAACATAACTGAAAATAACAGCATTCACTTCACCAGTCCCATATGGATGGACCTCTATTACAAGCTTTTGGTTTGGGTTTGGGTCTTCTGTTACAGACCATGCAATGCAATATCCTTACACATAAGTACAACTATACCTAGAAATAGAAATAGAAATTCCTAGAAATAGAATTTCTGAAATTAAGGATACACAACTTTAAATTTAGAAGGATACTGCTTAATCTAACAAAATTGTGTCAACCTACACTCCTATTCATAGACAGACTTTTCCTCAGTTACTATTACATAATAGGTATCATGCTAAAGTAGGTAACACTTATGTTTTAGCAAATTCCAAAAACAAACCAAAACAGACTTAAGAATGCAGCTCAGTGCAATATCTGCACATACTTATCAGGCACCAGGACTCAACATGTTAGGAAAACTCTGAATTCACCTACAATTAGAAGAGCAAAGAACAGTGTGTCTCAAGACAGAAAAAAGTACTAAATTACAGATTAAACCGCAGATAATTATGATAGTTATCTTATTCAAAAGTATATAAATCCAGACTGCTCCTGTAATGGGTGGCCATTTTCGAACCCAGAAAGTGTGTCCACCTGATGCCTGAATCCACAGCTAAATAAAGGCTTTGCTGAATTCATGAGGTCTGCACCTGTCCCCATCCCCCTCCCAACCTGCTCCTTTTCTCAGTCACATGAAATGACCCATGAGACCTTAGAAGTGACCACTGAACATCTTTCACTCCTTTGGCCCAGCTCATGCAGCTACTGCTGAATCTTTAAACTGACTCACAGACTCATACATCTCTTCCTCATTCACTAATCCAGAAATAGCAGATGAACCCAATCCTTACAGATTCTGGGGTCTCACTGGCCCCACATCAGACTCCTCTCCTCAAAGTCCCACAATTCCCCCATCTAACCTCCCGCCCCCGCTCAAACCTCACACTTATACTCTACCTCCTCCCTGCCATCACCTCCTCTACAAGATTCAAAATCCTTAAGAGTGCAACACGTGTTCCCTCTCACAGAAGTGGCAGGGGCTGAAGGGATGGTCCAAGTTCATGTCACCATTTCTCTGACAGCTTTGTCACAAACAGAGGCAGAGTAGGCTCATTTTCTGAAAACCCTACTAAGTACAGGAAAGAGTTCATAAAGTAGGTAACACTTATGTTTTAGCAAATGCCAAATTCCAAAAACTGAACTTGAATATTAAACTTGGCTGAAGGGATGGTCCAAGTTCATGTCACCGTTTCTCTGACAGCTTTGTCACAAACAGAGGCAGAGTAGGCCTTCCACCCTGACTCCTGATGAACATGCTCATATTTCACAGGTGGCTAAACCATGTCAATCTCCTCTATGCCCAAATTCCCCTTATCCATCCTGCACAGGGGCTGCCATTCCTACAGCTGAACCTGATGGGACATATCAGCCTCAAAACTCTGGGGTCATCAGACACCAGCACATGATTATTTGCCTCCTTTAAGGCATGACAAAAATACTCATACATAGGTTATTTTCATCAGGTCCCTGAGTAATTTAAAAGGCAATTTTTCAGGGACCTGATAAAAACCCCACCCTCTTTTTGGCCTGGCTTACTGAGGCTGTTACCAAATATACCAACCTAGACCTGGATACTCCTGGTGGCACTCTCTTTCTCCATTTTAACTTTATCAGTGGGTCTGCACCTGATATCCATAAAACACTTAGAAAGTCAGAAAAGGGCCCCGAGACCCCACTACAGCAGCTTCTAGATACTACTTTCAAGGATTTTTAAAAATAGGGAAGACAAAGCCAAAAACAAGAGAGATAAATGTCTTTAAACTAAATATCAGCTACTGGCCTAAGCCATCCAGAGCCCTAAAAATGCCACTGTGAGGCTGGGGATATAGCTCAGTTGGTAGAGTGCCTGCCTCCCATGCACAAAGCCCTGGGTTGAATCCCCAGCACCAAAGAAAAAGCGCCCCTGTCACTCGTGGTCCCGAGTAATACACCTCCTGGATCCTGCTTCCGATGTGGCTGGACTGGATATTGGGCAAAATCTTGCCTTAACCCAAGGCCTCCGACCAAGCCCTATTGCAACTGTAGGCAATGGGGACACTGGAAGGCGAACTGTCCTCAGGCAAGGACACCATTCCCCTTGGTGCAGCTATCTACTTCCCTTTTCCCATTCACTGAGTTTCTAGAATGTGGGGACCTGGGCTCCACTGCCCCTATCACCTTAGATTGTACGTCTGAGGAGCCCCAGGTTACAGGGTGAGTGAACAGCCATGCAGTTTCATTTTTTATTGACACAGGGGCAAGCCTTTCACTTTTCACTCAATGCCATGGACCCACATTTTAAGTCAGACACTCCCATTATGGGAGTTTCAGGAACCCCTACATATCCACTAAAGACACTCCAGTTTTTTGCACAATTCGATCCTTCTCATTATCCATTCTTTATAGTTATGCCACGTTGCCCTGCTCCCTACTGGGACAGTATCTGCTCCACAAAATAAAAGCCTAAATCATCTTCCCCCCTTTAAACTCCACAACCATCTTCTTAATACATTCTGGCCCAGATCTAGTCCCTGAGTCTCCTAAGCGTCCTGATTGTACTTTGCCCATTGGAATGAACCCCACAGTCTAGGATACTTCTCAACCTAAAATAGCTAAACATCACTCCCCTGTTCATATCCAACTAAAAGATACCACTCACTATATTCCCTTCCCCAATATCCATTAACTCCCTGACTCTCAGAAGTTTAAAGCACATCAATCATCTCCCACTTATTACAGGTCCATCTCCTCATACCAACCAACTTTCCTCACTCCTTCCCCATACTCAGAGTAAAGAAACCCAATGGCCAATTCTGGCTAGTACAGAAGGTCATAAAAATCACTGCATCAAGTGTTCCCACATATCCTGCAGTAACCAGTCCCTATACCCTTATCTCATATTCCAGCCTCCACCACACATTTCTCAGTGCTCCACCTGAAAGCTACCTTGTTCACTATTCCCCTCCATCCTGCCTCGAGCTCACTTATGTCTTTACCTGGACTGACCCAGGCACTAATATGTCTCAGCAGCTCACCTGGGCTCTTCTCCCACAGGGCGTCCGCATAGCCCCCACAACTTAGGAAAGGCTCTCCAACAAGATCTGGCAACCTTAAATTTATCCCCCAGCCATTTCATACAACATGTAGATGATCTCTTGCTCAGTAGCCCATCCCCCAAAATCTCCAAACATCACCAACACCCTACTTAATGCCCTGTCCTCCTAGGGTACAAGGTCTCTCAATCTAAGACCCTGCTCTGCTCCCCTCAAGTGCAATAGTTAGATATCCTACTGACCCCCCAACTCCCATACAATACACCAGAATGACTCCAAGCCTTAAAGAACATTCCCCTACCTTACACTAAAAGAGATAGGCTTTCCCTCTTTGGCCTTTTTCATTATTTTCACATCTGGATAATTCTCTCTCATAGCCAAACCCTTTTATGAAGCCTCAAAAGGGAATCTTTTAGATCTTCTTCCATCTCCCCATTTCTTTTCTTCCACCATTTCTACTCTCCAGAATTCTCTTCTGGAATCCTTAACTCTTACCTATCCCTAATAAGCCTTTCTTCCTGGCACTCCACTCTGGCAAAGAAGACAAAGGAGTCCTTGGGACTTCTTCACCAGGAGTCAGGGAACATCCCCCTCCCCAGGACATTCTCATCCAAACAATTAGACTTAGTTTATCAAAGCTGGCCCAATGCCTCAAGGTTTTAGAGACTGCAGCTCTACTGATCCCTGAGGCCAGAAAATTTGCATTATATCAACCTTTTACTATTCTTACCACATACTCCCTCCCTTTCAGAACTTCTCAGCTGTTGGTCATTTCTCTCCATTCCACCAACATTCCCCCAACCAAAGTCCAATGACTGCATGTACAACTCCTGGATCCCCTAACTTCCTAGCAGCAAGACTCCCTATTAAACCCTGTACTCTTCTCCCAACAAAAAACCCTCTGCCCCTGTGATTTCTCACTCTTGTCTTGATAACCTTCATTTTCTTTAATATTTATTTTTTAATCATACTTGGACACAATACCTCTATTTCATTTATTTATTTTTATATGGTGCTGAGGATCAAACCCAGGGCCCTGCCTGGGCGAGGTGAGCATTCTACCCCTGAGCCACAACCCCAGCCCCATCCTTGATTTCTTAATGAACCCCTTTTCACATATAAATGATCAGCCAATCCCTGACTCCCCAGACTGGTTCATAAATGGAAGCTCCCAGAAAGAATCCCTGTAGGATATAGAAAATGACAAACTCCAAAATACTGTGGCATGGGAAGAGGGAATAAAGAAGAAAGCAGCACATGGATGGCATTGATCATTTCCCACTGCATTATTTCCCAGTGACATAAAAATCCCTAGAAAGGAAGCCAGAGCATTGATCCTTTCCCAAATAAATCTTTTCCCAGTAACACTACAATGGAACCCTTAAGGGAAAGAGTTAAACACTGAATGCTGACCCCAGACCCACCATTTTTCTCCAAGTAAAAACACTGTACAGTAAAAACAAATTTTCAAATTCTCCCAAACCTATTTCCCGAGTACTCGTTAGTTAAGTCACCTTTCTGTAACCTACATAAGCATTGATTCCCCGTTGGGCCCATGGCTCTTTGTCCACCTTCTGAGAAGTGGGTCCATCAGAGGCAGCACTCTGTTCCTGCATAAAAGCTGTGCTGATCCATGAAGTTTGTATCCAGCCTGGTCCTTTTGTGCTAACAGTCCCCATAACTTGCAGGCTATGCTATACTTCAAGGAAAGATTACAGCAGATTCTTCTTTTGTCCTCACCCATTTATTTGAGGCGGCTTCCATCCTCTCAGGTACCATATTTCAACAAGCGGAACTTGCTGCTCTCACTCAAGTTTTATCATCAGCCAGAAACAAATCAATCAATATTTTCACTGATTCCAAATACACTTATAACATAATTCATTCTAACATCCTAATCTGCAGGGAAAGAGGTTTTCTTCCTCAGGCAGGAATTCTTAATATTACATAAGAAATCTAATTGAAGCTGCTGCTTTATTCCACAAGATGGCAGCGTTGCACTGTAAAGGACATCAGGCTGGCAAGGGATACATTACCTTAGGAAATAATACAGGGGACTAGCTAGTGAAGCAGGCTGCTCTCTCTTCACCACCACCCTCAATCATCGCAAGCCTCTATGCCCACAAAACTCCACTTTCTCCCTGATGAAACTAAAGTCCTATTAGGTTTCCCTGATATGCACTCCCTCCAATGATTCCTGAAGAATTCACTAAATTCAGTATCTCCAACAAGTTCCTCAATCCTACACCACTTGTCTCAAGGACAACCCCAACCCCAAGGTGACACCACACCCATTTCTGACACAGCAAGCTAGGGAGACCTTCCTGACAAGGACTGGCAACTGGACTTCATCCACATGTCCCCTGTAAGAAAAACAAATATCTCCTAGACTCAGTAGACACCTTTACTGGATGGATCAAAGCCTTTCCTGCTAACAATAAGAAAGCTTTTACCACTGCAACACAATTTCCCAAGCAATAATTCCATGTTTTGATTTGCCTGCCTCTCTCCAGTCTGATATAGGCCCCCAAGTTACTTTCTTTATTACCCAAGAATTGGCTAAATTTTAAATATAAAATGGAATTTCCACATTCCCTATCATCTGCAGTCCTCAGGAAAGGTTGAAAGGACAAATAGGACCTTAAAGGCAACCTTAACCAAATTATGTAGAAACATTCCTTGAATTTGATTAAGCTCCTACCTTTGGCCCTTATGTGGATCCAGGCACTGCCCGAAAAAAACTCTTATGATCAGCCCCTTTGAACTTCTTTATGGGAGACCCCTCATTCCCCCCCACCATTCAACCTCAACCACCTAGCATTGCTCCCGATGTCAGAAAAGGCCTCTTACCTCACCTCAGGGATTCCCTCTAGAAATATGCCCACACTCATCTTCCCACACCCAATCTTCAGGGGCCCCTCCTCCTATTTCCATAGGGGACTTAGTTTTGCCTCAAAATCCAACCTGTAATCCCCTTACAAAAAAAAAAAAAAAAGAAAATGAAGGGGCCCTTTTAAAGTGATTCTGACCACATCCACGACAGCCAAAATACACGGCCACCCATCCCAAATTCATTTAAGCAATTTCAAATCTGTTCCTGCTAATGCCACTTATCATTCTGTTCTCACAGGCCTCACCCAACTACACATGACCTACCTTCCAGCCATTCCTGCGGAAACCACTGACCCTCACACCCAGAATCTTAGAGTTGTTCTCTCAGATAACCTTCTACCTTTTTTAAAATATTTTTTTAGTTATACTTGGGCTCAATACCTTTATTTTATTTCTTTATTTACACATGGTGCTGAGGATCAAACCTAGTGCCTCTCATGTGCTAGGTGAGTGCTCTACTGCTGAGCCAAAACCCCAGCCTCTACTACCTTTTCTTAATAGCACTCAGGAGTCAAATTAAATTCATCATATTTACTCCCCCTTCATCTTTCAACTCTTCAAACATTGAAACTCATTTGAGATCCCTGGCTTCAAGGAACATTCATTGTTCTGACCCCCACCCAAATTTATTTCCTCTCCTTGTGTTTTCCACATATCATCTTTAACTTCACAAACTGCCACACCAGACCAGAAACAGCAGAGACAAGAAGTGGATGATGTACTCAGTGAGAATCCTCTCTCTACAGGCAAAAATATTAATTTCTTGAGCCTGGAAGACAAGCCCCGGGCCATGGGGTTAGGTTAAGAGAGATAACTGAAGGAAAACAGGTTCATTATTCCTATTAGATGTTCCTCATGCTGGTCTTCAAAATATGCACAACTGCCAGCATGGCTAGAAACACAAAGGCTTACAGGGCCCACATTCTACAGCCTGTCACTGCTCACCCAGTAACATGGTTTGATCCTCCCCCTTCAATCTATCTTAATTCCAAGCCTTTTGCCTGGTCCTTTCTTGACTACCAGCTCCTCCCAAAAATGTTTGTTCAATTATTCAGGACTATTCTCCTGACCCCCTCTTTGCATTTCTCACAGAAACTCATATTGTTATCACACTGGGCCTCAAAATTTGGCTAATATATATCCAAAAATAACAGGATCAAGAGGCCAGGCTTATTTTCCTCCCTGGCAGAGACTCACCTGAATGCCAGGAAGTTAATGTTTTTTTTTTTTTTTTTTTTTTTAAGAAAGAGTGGGAGAGAGAGAGAGAGAGGAGAGAGAGAGAGAGAGAATTTTTTAATATTTATTTTTTAGTTCTCGGCAGACACAACATCTTTGTTTGTATGTGGTGCTGAGGATCGAACCCGGGCCGCACGCATGCCAGGCGAGCGCGCTACTGCTTGAGCCACATCCCCAGCCCCAGGAAGTTAATGTTAATTACTCATTAAGCAGACCCATATGCTCTTACCATTGGCACAGAAATCATTCCCCAAAAATTTTACAATGGTCTGAAGGTGGAACACCCCATCCTCGGAATCTTTCAGTTGTAGGAAAACAAGTTATACATTGGGGTTCTCCTGGGGAACTGACTGATGCTGAATCTAGAGCTTTGGGATGAAAATTACCTTATAGGGACAATTCAGATCTGGTTTATAGAACTGTTTTCCATTCCAATTCCACTAGATATTGGTCTAAGGGAGGATTATCACCTGCCATGAAAATGCATTTTGGGCCAACTCAGGACACGATATGGAAAATAGGTCTGACTGAGGAGATTTTTGGGATCTGGAATGGTAATCCTCAATATAATAACTTGAAAAATGTTATCTATCGTAACATTTCCTTCCATAAGGAATTGTACCTCACATTATGTGTGTATAATCCCTATGTTCTAGGGTCCAGATCCATTCAAACACAATGTGATGCCTCACAAAATCGACATTATGTTAAATGTGAAAAGTGCATGCTATAACAACATTTGAACTCTATGGCAAATTTCAGCACAAACTATTATGACTCCCAAAAGGCTCCTTATAAAATTAAAAGTACCACGGCAGAAGGCCCCTTCAGTAGCATTCATGCAGGAACTACTAAGGCACTGAAACACCACACTAAATGGCTCATCTGGGGGCTGAGAGCTGGGACTGTTGTTTTGACTGGCATCATTACCTCTGCCTCCACTACAGTGGAGACATTGCATCATCAGGTCCAAACACCCATTACCTTCAACAATTCCATAAGAATGTTACCAAAACCTGACAAACTCAAGAACATATGGATCTGGATCATTCAAACAAAATTCAACAACTAAAAGATTCTATTATTTGACTAGAGAATAAGTACAAGATTTACGATGGGCTCAGAGACTTCAGTGTCATTATAACATCACCCAATTTTGTGTCACTAGAGATCCATATGATGACACTGAGATTCAATGGCAAAATGTATGTAATAACCTAATGGAACTTGATCCTTTTCATAGAAATACTTGTTTGGATTAAAACACAATCTCAGGTTCTGCCATAGCTAATGCAAAAACACCTATTTTTGGTAAGAAATTTGGGGCAGTTTAGCTAAAGGGATTTCTTCCCTCAAGCCTTTGAAATACTTTTCTACACTTATAGCTGGGCTACTAGCTATAACTATACAGTTAATTTCTGTTCTTCTTCTGCAGGGTCTGTCAAGCAGGATGGAAATGATTAAAACATCAGGAAAATATGCTTCTAAAGTTAATCATGCTTGCATGCTCCAAAGGACCCGAACTCCTGAGATCATGGAAAGTGCACCTTGAGTTTGAAAGGGATACAATGGCCGTGATTGAGTGAAATAGGCTTCCCAATGACAGGACCTGCTAAAATTGTTTTCCTACCACTAGCAAATCAGTTAATCTTCACTGTTATTACAATTATCTTTCTTCTCTCTATTTTTAATTGTGTACAAAAAATTTTCTTAATGAGGTGACCGACCTGGCTCAAGTCCCCTCCAGAACACAGTCCGAATTTCTGAAACCACAAAAGGAGGACTGTGCCTGAACCCCAAGTCTACTCCCACATATACTCCTCTTAAGCCTCATCCACCAGAGAACCTATATTCTTTTGCAGAACTCTGAAAGCAGGGGTCTTCCTACTTCACACCTTCTCAGCAAGAAGCAGCCAGATCTGAAATCATTGCCCTATTCATTATGCCTACCCAGAGTCTGGAATGAAGGATATGCAAATGACAACCCCCCAAAACAGTGTGGCCTAGGAAGAGGGAGGGAGGGAAAAGGCAGAACATTGATAACATTGATCCTTTCCCAATACTTCCTTTCCCAGTGACATAAAAATCGCTGGGAAGGAAGCAAACATCACTAGGTGACAAGACATCACTGGAAAAGGGCAAGCATTGGACCTGTCCCAATATATCCATTCTCAGTGATAGGACAATGCACCCTCCATTCTTGCCCTATGAAAACACTGCCAATAAAAACAAATTTCTAGTTTTTGCAACCTTTTTCCTGAATGCCCACGTGCTGCTAAAGTCTTCAATGGGTAAGTTACCTCCCAGTGTGTAACCTATATAAACCTAGACCAGCAGCCATCTCTAACCAAAAAGTCTGCCCATCTAATGCCTGACTCCATAGCTGAATAAAAAGTTTTGCTGAATTCATGAGGTCTGCACCCGTCTCCACCATTTTGTTCTTATATCCTAAACCTATAGTAGCTGTGGATACCCTTGATTTCTCAGAGAACTTATGGAATTATCTGGCTTGCAGATACTCACTGTATGTACTTAGTCTCATATTACATGCCAGTATTATAGAAATAAGCTATCTGAGGTATGCAATTGAACTAAAAAGAAAAAAAAAACCCTGAAAAAGTTGACATAGTTCAAGCCATATCTTTGTACTGCCAATCCCTCTTAGATAAGCATTATCCCACACATAACCAGCAAATATATATATATATATATATATATATATATATATTCCATAATTAGCAGTGTAAGAGATGGGAACTATGGCCTCTATATGCAATATTTAGCTTTATTTATGAGCAATTTTTTCTATATATGCGCTTGTCTTCCTGTGGGTTCTTGACATTGTGAATCACACTATCTACTCACTCTCTCTAAAGAAGTCCACAAATTAAATAAAGGTCCATTGACAACTAACAGAATAATTTTTTAAAAAAACAGCTTACCACATTTCTGGGTGGAGTGGCACATGCCTGTAATGCCAGCAGCTCGGGAGACTGAGGCAGGAAGATTGCAAGTTCAAAGCAAACTTCAGCAATGGCAAGGTGCTAAGCAACTCAGTGAGACCCTGGGTCTAAATAAAACATAAAATAGGGCTGGGGATGTGGTTTCAGTGATAGAGTTCAAATCCTGGTAACACCCCCACAAAAAAAAAAATCTTTACCACCAAGGAAAATCATTAAATCCCATAGTTGTACTCCCCCAAACCAGCTCAGTGCTCATATATGTATATTATTACCATCTCAGTCCTGACTTACTTTATCACATTACAAGAGAAATTGGTAAAACAAGCACTCTCTAGGGGGATAAAAAGCAAAAGCAATTTAGATAAATTTGGGCTGAACAGACACACCTGTTCCTTGGGTGCATAGCATAACCACAATGCTTTTCCCACAAGCCTCTCTTTGCATGTCTACACAAATCCATCAGATTAAGTTAATTCACAATACTTGAGCACAAACTATCATCAAAGGAAAAACATGCAATATATCTTACAATGTTGCATTTCTTTAAAATATGACAAAAAGAAAAGTGAGCTGAAAACCCAGAGTCTAAAATAGCTATGCATACACTACAAACACATTAATGGGTGACAAAAATGCGATCATATGACAAAAAAGAAAATAAGAATTAAGATTTTAATCTCCACTGTATAGAATTCATGACAGTTTTTGGGCTTCCAACCTAGCTATTTTTTAAAAATTATATATTTTTTAAATTTATATATACACATTTAATTTATATGTGTTTATTTTTTATATATGTATTTAATATATATATATATATATATGTATATATATGTATATATATATATATATAATAGTCCCAGAAACTCAACAGGTTGAGATGGAGGATCGCAAGTTCAAGACCAGCCTCAGCAACTTAGAAAGGCCCTAAGCAACATATGAGACCGTGTCTCTAAAAAAAATAATAAAAAGGGCTGGGGATGTGAGGTAATGGGAAAGTGTCCCTGGTTTAAATTCCAAGGACTTGTCCCCCCAGCAAAAAAAAAAAAAATTAATTGCCTCTTTTATTAACACAAAATGAGACCTCAATGAGTTGACTTGTTTCTAACAAAAAGTTAAAATTTAAAAGTCCATGTTAACCTCTCTTTTCTTTATGTTATGCTTACTTTTTTATGTTATCCTAATGTTCTAACTATTCTCCTGGCCTTCCACCCAAACATGCAAGACAAAGAATGTGAGAAGCCCAAGATTCTATAGAGGCTGTTTGCAAGGGGGAGGAAGTCACAGTAACTGCCACACTGGATCCTCTTACATAAGAAGACAGAAAGGATCCTCAGTGCTTCTCACATATGGAAGAGGCTGATGGCAGAAAGTCTACATGACCAAGGAGCTGTTCTCAGGAAATTATAACTTAAAGAACGACAACAAAAATACGGAGAGGGAAATTTTACAGTCAGCTAGGTCTTCCACCTCTCCAGAATTGCTTCTATTGTTCAGAGTTCATTTTTCAAAGAATCAGCTTACAGAAAAGAAGACCCCTGCTCCTGGAAGTCAAAAGAAAGTAATATCAAGGTGTATAAGAATGCAGACTCAAGGCTTGTCCATGAAAAAATGTCTACAATGAAGAGGGGTGGGGGAAGGAGAGTAGAAGAGAGTTACCAGTCTAACCTGGCCCAGCCCAGGCCAAAGAAAATAGGGGTCAAGGAGAAACTAAAGAGAATCTTGGGCCACATCATTCCCCAGAGAATGCACTCAAGGAACTTCCCCCTAGGGCTGGGATTGTGGCTCAGTGGTAGAACGTTAGCCCAGCATGTGTTTGGCACAGGGCTTGAACCTCAGCACCACTTAAAAATAAATGAATAAAATAAAAGTATTGTGTCCATCTACAACTAAAACAAAAAAAAAAAAAAAGAAAAACACAAAAACTTTTTAATCCCTTTCTGAATCCTTGAAAACTGCAGTAACTTCACTCATCAAATCAACTTCTATGGTTCCAGAACCACTATATTTGCTCAACTTAGATGTCTCTTTCTTCCTTCTCCAGGGATATTAACTGTATACGTTAATATAGTAATGTATCACTATTACCTCTTACACTGTGAAACATAATTTAAAATATATGCATAATACTTTAATGAACATTTAGAAGGAACACGGAGATGATATCCCTAACACAAGAGCCTGCGGAGGGAGGCCATGAGGTGAGCCCATTATGTCCCTCTTACAGAGATTCACTTGTCCAGAACTGAGCCATTTAGTTTCTATTATAACTCTCCTCTCACTTTCTCCACCCAATCAACTCTCTTGTCATTTTCCCCACCCAATCCCACCTTCTCATGGGAATCTGATCACCCTATTGGCTACCTCATACCTTTAAACTGACAGTTTTGTGACATCATTCCCCCACCATATCTACTGCCACCTGCTAGAATCTTAGGCTTACCATGCAGTTGTAAACAAATTTGGATCATCGCAAGTGACCAATGACCAGTAACCAATAATCAGAGTGGCCAGTGGACAGTAAACACTGACCAGTGAACCCCATACTGGGAAACATGCATTCTCTAGCCTCAGCCACCCACACATCCTCTGGGGTGGTCTCCTCATCCTTTGTATCTGCAATTGATGTGACCTCTTCTCTGACCATGTCAGGTAAGGAAAAAAAACTTTTTAAAGTTTTTCGTTAGACTTTTCCCTGCCTAAATTTACTAATGGTGTGAAAAGAGCTTAGAATAATAGGGAAAGGATGGAACTAGAAATCTGGACACCTAATTTCACTTTTGACTTTGACATGTACTAGGTATGGGACTGGACCATCTTTAACTCTCTCACAAAATCTGTTTCCTGATCTGCTACAGGAAGCTAACAGACTGCCCATGCTCTGGTCCCTTTGTTTTCTAATATTGACCCTTGAGGGACATGTTTATAGAGAATGAAATAAGCTTTTATGGTTGTGTTTGTTTCAACTGAAAGAGACAAATCCTAGGCAGGGTGGAAACCAAGAGGTTTTCTGGAACAGTTTCCCTCTACCAAGATTTCCACTTCAGTATTTCAAATTTAGTGCTGTTCAAAAAAGGGGCATTCACATATTTGGGAGTTTTCTGTTTAAACTAGGTGAAAAGAGAAAGAGGGAGAGGGGAGTAGGAGGACAGGGCTGTAAGGAGGCAGATGTTCTTGCGGAGCAAGTTTGAGGCTGTTTAAGCAGAAGGCAACAGGAACTCGGTAGAGGAAAAAAATATAAAAATAAGGGAGAAGAAAATGTCAGAATAAAAGAGATGAAAAGCATGATGTTCTCAAGAAAAAGGAGGTTGGTTGGGATGGATGTGGAAGAAAAGCAAAGATTTATTTAAACCAACAGACAGCATAGAGTGAATCTTCATAGAGGATGGTTTAGAGAATGTTTAGATTAATGGACTAGCAAGGAAACTAAGACTTGAATTAGGGTATCACTGGAGTAAGCAGTTTATCAGAAAAGTCTGTTACAGTTTTTCTATGACCTCTTTGAACACCGATGATGTTGACAGTTTGAACAAGAACATTTTAGAGGTATGTTTTAGAAATGATTCTTCATACAAACATGTCATGAAAGTGGTTATAGACAGGGCTGGGGCAACAGCAATCTCCATGTTCTACTTTACTCTGATTTTTGAACTACATGGATTTTGAAAAACTGATGTTCATTAACCTGCATCAGATGAACATATTCCTTTGTGTGACAGGTAGTTTTCCAAGAGTTTGCTCTCTAAAGTAGAATACCTTTCAAGAGTCATTAATGGTTTTTAAACCTAAAAATCAAAAGAGAGACTTACTAAAGGATAAAAATTCAAGCTCCACATCTCTAATTCCACATTTATCTAAAATAATTTTATGAAGTCTTTTTGGGTTTTATTTTTTTATATGTATTTTTTTTAGTTTCAGTTGGACACAATATCTTTATCTATATGTGGCATGAATCCAGTGCCTCACGTGTGCTAGGCGAGCTCTCTAACACTGAGCCCCAGCCCCTCTTTTTGGTTGTTCTATATGGGCTGGGGTGTAGGTCAGTGGCGGAGTGCATGCTTAGCATGTGTGAAGCCCTGGGTTCACTTCCCAGCACCAGTAACCATTAAAAAAAATTAGATTTAAATGTATTATGATATTCTAGTGGTGATGTTTTTTTTCAGACTTTAGAGACAACATATTCCTGTTATACATGATTATAAACTAGATTTTGAGGTCAAATGTAAATTTTATGTTCATTTTCAAGCATTTTTCCTGATTTTTGACTGAAATGTTTATCAGAAAATGTTTTTATATTAATTGAAAACTCTAATAGTAAAATTCATACCATTTATTTGTTGTGGGTAATATTTAGAGGAAGATGAACAAGCACAGTGATGAAATTACTTTACACTTCTTGTTTCATTCTATACTTTGGCCAAAATTTCCTTCCTTCCTTCCTTGCTTCCTTCCCTCCTTCCTTTCTTTCTTCTTTCCAGTGCTGGGGAATGAATGCAGGGATTAAAATGCAGGGTCGCATTCATGCTAGGCAGGCATGCTACGACAATCTATATCCCCAGCACATTTTGTTGAGGTCCTGAGACAGGATCTTGCTAAATTGCCCATGGTGGTTTTGAATTCCTGGGCTCCAACAACCCCATAGCCTCAGCCTCCTGAATGCTGGGACCACAGTCCCCCCCCCCCCCCCCCAATTCATAGTGGGCTTTTGCTTTGGTTTTTGCTTTTTGCATGTGGTGGGAAAGAGATTGGTTTGGATTTTGCTTTTTTGCAGTACCAGGGAATGAACCTAGGGACACTTTACCACGAGCTCCATCCCCAGGTCCCCCCCCCCTTTTTATGGACACAATATCTTTATTTATTCATTTTTATGTGGGGCTGAGGATTGAACCCAGTGCCTCACATGTATGAGACAAGTGCTCTACCAAGGAGCTGCAGCCCCAGCCCTTCTAAAATTTTATTTTGATACACTGTCTCACTAAATGGCCAAGGTCTTCCTCAATCATACAATCCTCCTGCCTCAGGCTCCTGAGTAGCTGAGATTACAGATGTGTGCCACTGCAGCTGGCTTCATAACACTGTTTTTGAAATAGGTAGCTACATACATTGTGGTCACTTTTACTTAATTTTCTTGCTTATGTTGGCTGATAGAGTTTCTCTGCCTATATGCACTGGATAGAAATTCATTTAAAATCACCTTCAATGGTGGGGGCAGTGTTTTGGTTAACAGTATTCAGGAAAATAGACTAGAAACATTCTCTTTCATAATATTTTGTGTATGATTACAGAACTTCATTTGTGAGAAAATATGCTACATTTCCAAATTTTCATCAGTTATCTATGCATTCTTTTTAGTTCTATGCTGTTTTTCATTTTTACTTTTCTGTCATTCCAGAACATACTATATAATCCTTCATATGAATCTTAAGTAATATTACATTTTGGTTCATGGATGAATTATCGCTGTTAGTATTATTGTAATCACCTTCCAGATTAGTAACCTGAAGATCACAGAGTTTAAATAACATTTTTCTTCAGAAAGCATTTCTTAAGAAACTTACTCTCAGGTAGTCATTTTGATGTAGCATCAAAAGCCAGGTTTAAGAGGGTAAAGAAAGACCCATTGGGCTGGTGATGCGGCTCAGTGGTAGCGTGCTCACCTAACATGCGTTAGGCACTGGGTTCCATTCTCAGCACCACATACAAATAAAACAAAGATATTGTGTCCACCTAAAACAAAAAAATAAATATTAAAAAAAGATCCATTAAATATACCATCTGAATGGTACAAGTAAACTCTAGAAAATGGCAGGAGAGCTGCACAAGCAAACAGTGGTGATACCAGAACTGTTTTCTATGAAGAGGGAAAAATAAAATTCTATTTCCCTGACTTGTGCTCTTTGTCTAGAGCACAGAGTCCAGGCAAGGGAGTAATTGTCTATGACCTGGTACTGATACTGAACAAATCAATCTTACTTCTCTGACCCTCTGTTTCCTCACTTAACAAACTGTTAATGTTAAGTGTTCTAGAAGTTCTAAAATGCTTCAGCTCTAGGGCATATTCATAAGTTAATACTATGGCCCACTCAAAGGAAAGAGAGGTCAGAGAGAAGGATGCTTTTAGGGAACAATGAGTGAAGCAGATCACTTGGGTCTACTGTGCCCAATTGGACAGAAAAGACAGTTGATCACAAGAGTACCAAACTGCTCCCCCACTTGCAGCCATTCTAAATGGTTTGATTTGGGGTAGCTCAATGATTTCTGGTATTGGAGGCTTCCTGACTGCCACAACCTTAGGATGATATCATCCTCCGATATTCTAAGAATCTCTCAGTCTCATGATATTTTCACCAACCTCTTTCTTCCTACAGAAAATTCCCAAAATTCTTCTTTACATGGAACTGCACATTCTCTGCAGCTCTCTCTTCCTGTGATGACCAATGCAGCTTCCCTCACAGGAAGTGTCTGCAACTTCCTCAGAACCTCTGCTCCAGCTGCCACTTCAGCATGGTTACTGCCCTCAACCTGGCACCTCCTTCCAGCCTCTCATGGGCAATGCCTCCCTTTATCAACATGCTAGCACAGCCATGGTGTCTGGGGTTACTGGCCAGAACCAGATGCCCATGGCAACTGCCTCCTATCCAAGTATTTTTGAGTGGTATATTCCAGGAAGGGCTGAAAAGAACTCATCTTCACTCGGGGACTTTAATCTGACTCTCACTGACCAGGACACAGCAGGTTCTTCCATATCTATGACATCTCAATATGACAAAACTTCTGAAGCCAATGTCATGGTCTGTGTGTATCCAACACTATATGCCAGGCTTGTTCAGATTCCAAATCAGGGACACAGCCTCTTACTTACCTACCAAGAAGGAAGCCAGCTCTACGACTACGACCAAAACACTCTGGGGACTCTGCTCTGTGGAGGACATGGCCCCTGTCTGCAATCCTATGTCTCTGTGCCATATGCAGGAAGTAGTGCCACTGCCCCTCAACCAGAAATGGTGACAGCGCTGAAGGAAGTTCAGCCCACAAATGTCCTACCATCAGTCTCTAACCCTGGGATCTACTGCTCAGTGTTCGCTCAACTTTTACAGAAGAAAATTTTCAAAGTGAGTACAATTAGCAAGAAGGGGAAGGATTAAGATTACCTTTCAAATGAGGGTCCAGATTTCAGCTAGTTGCTGTGGTCCACAGACCTGTAGTATTTAAGTCCCAAAACTTTATCCACCATTCTTGTTTAGCATTCCACATTGTCAGACTCTGTAAACAAGAATGCAGGATACCATAATGGCCATCCAGGATGCATTTAAGAGACCTCCAGGACACTGAAGGAGGCTATTTTCACAATTTTTGCAGATCAGTCCCCCTACACCACAACATTATACATTTATTTCCCATATTTTTACTTTGATCTCTTAGGAAGACACTGCATAATATACCAGGGAGTGACACTATAATTTTTCCTTAATTTGCTGCAGGACTTAAACTTTGTATGCAGTGATGCTGTCCAAAGCAGGGGTCTAAAAATCTGTTCTTTCACATATATTTCCTGAGCAAGAGCTTCACGCTCTCCTAGTTCAGGCTGTTAAGTGTTCTTACATTCTGGGGAGAGTAGAGAGAATTGAGAGGACCCTGTATAAGAATGAGAGAGTTCCTAAAACAGTTTTTGTGCATTTCCCAGAGAGTAGGCAAGTGCTCCACCACGGAGTCATGCTGCCATGATGATGTGTCACCCCAAAATTGTGACAACAAGTGATCACCTGTAACTAACAGGGACCTCTGAAAGAGACAAGTCCGCAGTTCTTAAAAAGAGCTAATAGAAATGCCTTATCCACAGTCCACAGGTTCCCTAATTAGTGCATTGCTGGGCAGGGGGAGCATCCTACTTACCATCGTCCTTGATTCCTTTCTTTGCAGTGTTGGAAACTTCCCTAGGGATGGAGGCTTCCTTGGGATTGTATTCTCCAAGTCAGATATTTTGTCTGCCACAGCCTCCAGAATTCCCGTACACCTGCAAAAACAGAAAAAGCCAAATAATTGAGAAAAACTCACAAACTGAACTTGGGGACATTTCCACAATAACTCCAGTCCAGAGTTCTACTGATTTCCTGGCATTGCCTCCAAATCAAAGCCAGGAACAAACAGAGATTAAGAATTTGTGTGAGATTAACACCATGCTCTCAGAACCACTGGATGCCTACCAGATTGCCATGGAGAACCAGGATCCTCCATTACTCCCTTTAGACATCCCTGAAAACCACCAGCTTTTGGCCTCTATTGGTCCTCTGGACCAAGAGGAGAAGCCACATTCTGAAAATATCCATCTAGAAAGGAATAGCCTGAGTCTTGAGGACCAAGGCACACTTGAAAATGGGATTGAATCTAGTAGTGGTTTTGTAGACCTCACTGCACTGGTGGGAGATTTTCACCTTCCTGAGCTTTTCAGTTCCTTGAAAGACTTTGACCAACCTGAAAGACCCACAATAACAAAATCCAATGACACCAGAGCCATCATGGTGAAACAGGGGCAGGAAATCACAAGTGGCATAAAGGGTCCTAGTGATCCAGTGAGGAACAATAAACATAAAGCCTCAGAGTGTCCTGATGGATCTCCTCAGGCCAAAATGCAGCCAAGGGACCTGGAGTGTGCATTAGGAGGAGAAGTTGCTCACAGGGATGCAGACAGTAGTAAGGCCCCTGTGCACACAGCCAAGCACTCTAACAGCAAACCTCAGAAAGCTGCATCCAGCAGGAATAGCAAGGCTAAGGGCCATGAGGAGGAAAAGACCAAGAGGACCAGAGAAAACAACTCCAGGAAAGCCGAGGAGAGGAAGCAGCCAGGCAATAAAGTCAAGGCAGAAGAGAAGCCAACTGTGCCTAAGATGAAGCGGAAGAGGAGCCAACCTGAGCTTCGCAAAGAGACCTTCGCCAAGAGACCTCGGAGCTGTCTCGACGTGCACATGCTGGAGTCGGTGCAGGTTTTCCACGCACTGGGGAAGAAGAATGATAAGAAAACTGGGCTCTCTTCCTCCCGGGCCCTGGGAAATTCAGGCACTACCCAAGACCCCCATCCATGCCCAGCTATGAAACCATGGCTGGCGGTTAAGTGTCCTGAGAAGTCACAAATCAAAGCCCAGAATCCAGATATCAGGGCTGAAGGAGAGGGTCCCTCTCCTTCCATTGATGAGCCTCCACCACCTGGGAAGGTTAAATTGGTACCTTTGCCTTTTCTGACCCTGGAGAAACCTCCACCTCGACCAGTAATCAATCGGAGGCCACAGTCTCTGGCTTCATGGAGACCCACTGGGGCTTACCCTGCCCAGCCTGGTCCCGCTAGCTCAGCTCAACCCATGGCAGTCAAACAATCCCAACCAGCTACTGCCAACCCATCTTGGATGCGTCCTGCCAAGCCAGCTCAGCCCGTTTTGACCCATGCCAGTCAGTCTGGTGTGACCGCTTCTACACAGCCTAGTGTTTCTCGGTCTGCTGCTTCTGGGCCTGCACCCTACAAAATATCATCTTGCACCTGTCTCCAGTGGCAACCCATTCCCATGGTTGGGACCAAACCCCAGTCACAACCACCCAAGCCTCAAAACCAATATCTACTCCAAGACTTTGCCTTACAATCAATTCCATGGAGGAAACCCAATGTTCCTGGGCAAGTAGTATCGACTCCCATCACCAAACAGCAGAGGCCAGAGCGGGAAGCCATGAAGAAGAAGGCTCAACAAGAGCGTGAAAATGCTGCCAAGTACACTGCTTTGGGGAGAGTGCAGTGTTTCATTGAGAGGGAAAGAGAGATGGAGATTTCTTGCCACCATGGCTACACAATGTAAAAGCTGCTGAGATGGGTGGTACCTCTTAGGGACCGAATAGTTTTCCACATGTATATAGATAGAGAGATACACAATTATTTATTCTCATAAACATTCAATGTTTTAAAAAATTAAATTAATAATGTAATGTAATAATATAAGTAATACATAATAAAGAGGCCTTCTGGTACCACTGAGAATTGATAGAAAATAAAGAGGCCTTTGGGTACTACATGGGTACCAAATAGTGTTGCACATATACACATAGATAGAGAGATACAAATTCATTCGTTTAGACACAGTTCAAAATGTAATAAAGTTAAGAAATGCTATAGGCTTGTTTAATAGGTAAGTAATAAAGAGGCTTGCTGGTACCATTTGAATACCAAATAGTTTTCCATATATATTGAGACAGAGGTACATAGATACAAAGGTATTCACTTATACATTTTTAAGACTCAATATAGTTGAATAAATAAATGTAATAGAATTGAGAGATAAGTAATAAAGAGGATTTCTGGCACCAATTGGGCACCCCATAATGTTCCACATATATGTAGATACAAATTTTTTTAAATATGTAGTTATGTAGGTACAAATTTATTTATTCCAATAAATATTCAAAATTGAATAAAGAATTGTAATAGAATTGGTTAACAGATAATAAAGAGGCCTTCTGTTATCACTTGGCTATCAAACATTTTTCCTCATTCCGGTATACTTTCAAAAAATAAAATTGAATAAAGAAATGTAATGGAATTGATTAATAGATAAGTAATAAAGAGGACTTTTGAGTTTGAATTGCCATTAACTCTGGTATTGCTTGGTAGAAGTGGGGATCACAGACTGCTTGAGAAGAAAGGAACTAAAACTTGACTAGGATAACATGGGTAAAGGATAGGAATGGAGGGAAGAGGAAGGCATATGATCCAGCACTAGGAAAGCAAAAATGAGAGAGATGTATGAGCTTACTGGAAGAATCAGGAATAGGTAAAAGGGCAGAAGTAAAAAACAAAGTTTGAGGGAAGGTTTAAAAGCATAAAATGTGAAGCAACTTGAAGATGCCAGAAGATGGGTTCATGTTGATCAGAAAAAAATGCAAAAATCAAACCAAAAGTCCTCATGGAGAATGGCCTAGGTTTTATGACCTACCTGAGAGGCATTTTACAAAATAAGATTCAGGGCACATCTCCAGCATTTTGGGGTCATTTAAGATCCTAGCTGGGAAAGGTGAATAGAAAACATGGGGAATCTACCATGGGTGTCCCAGTTACCCTGAGGGCAGCTGATAACCTGAGACTTGGCCAAGTGAACTCAGCAGCGTGAGACCCACCCAGAACATGGCCTGGAATAAATCACCATTGACTCAATACCCATGTACCAGGGCAGCAGAGATGCACTACTTCAATTAACATTCACACAAAAGGCCAGTATCACTCTGACACGTTACTAATGATCAAATTGTATGCAGAGAAACAAGGCCTCAATCTGAGGCCTTGGCCTCAAGTCCATGGGGTTGGCAAGTGCTCAGCAGGCAGCCGACCTGGCTTTCAGAGCACAGCTTCCAGAGGTTACCAGTAGAGAGATCATGCTTCAAAAGGGGGATAAATACTAAACTGATTGGCTGTCAGGTCCTCCTCCATTAATTCCAGCACGTGCCACCTTCAGAGACACTGCCATCAACGGAAGCTCACGAAAAAAATTAGTTCTTGGCGTCCATCTCCAGCCAACGCGAGTAGAGTGCGCATGCGCAGGGAGCAGCCTGCCAACCGCTGCAGGACCCAGCAGTCCAAGGGTTGCCTGAGGTGCCCAGACTTTGCACGAGTTAAGAGTCCTAGGGCGCAGATGCCCCATGAGGGACCTGGAGGTAGAATAGGGAAGGAATGGAGTGGGGCAAGAAGATGATGGAGGCAGCAGACCATCACCATTGAAAGATTAGTACTTTATATTTTTAAATTATATCCTAATAAAATTCACATAAAATTCTTCATTAAAAACGTGCAGTTCAGGAGCATTAAAGACTTTCATGAGTTGTGTAACCATCGCCACTTTCTAATTCATAACATTTTCATAATCCCAAAATGTGCGTGTTAGTGGTCATTCCCACTCCCCCCACCCCCTGGCCCCAGGCAACCATTAATCCCTCTGGTTTTGCCTTTTTCTGGACATTGCATATAAGAGGAATCATACAATATATGACCTTTTATATATGGCTTCTCCCACTTAGAAGACTATTTTCAAGGATCATCATCCATGCTGTAAAATGTGTCTTTCCTCCCCAGTTAAGACTGCCTGATATGATATTGTGTGGATACACCATTTTTGTTTATCCACACATCCCCTGTGGACATTGAGTTGTTTTCACTAGTAATTTCATTCATTGAGAATTTTTGGCTGAAAGTTATGCTCAGCCTCTTGATCTTTAAAAGATAATGTCAATAATTTGCTCAAGATTAAGAACTACCATTTAACTGGGAATGTGGGATTTGAACTCTGGCATTCAACATTTGGAAGTAATATATTCACACAATAGAACACTTAAAAAGATGCAAAATAGTACTAAATGGAAATCTACCCATTCTCTCCAATTTTCCAGCCCCCATCTTCACCACTCTTCCCACGGGAGACTTTGCCTTTTCCCACTTATTGGATCCTTCCAGAGATAGTTTATTTAACCCCAAAATATATGTATCACAATTTGTTGAATAATCTGTCCTACTAATTTGAAATGTCACCTTTTTGGCATACTAAATTCCTATGTGTTTGCATTATTCTTTGTAGACCCATCCTAGCTTTCTTCATTGTATATTGACCATTGTCTCTGGAAAATTTTTTATCATCTTTCTAAAAAATTCTTCTTTCTTTTAGGTACTATTTTTATGTTCATTTGGATTAAAATTACAATCTCAGGTTCTGCCATAGCTAATGCAAAAACATCTATTTTTGGTAAGAAATTTGGGGCAGTTTAGCTAAAGGGATTTCTTCCCTCAAGCCTTTGAAATACTTTTCTACACTTATAGCTGGGCTACTAGCTATAACTATACAGTTAATTTCTGTTCTTCTTCTACAGGGTCTGTCAAGCAGGATGGAAATGATTAAAACATCAGGAAAATATGCTTCTAAAGTTAATCATGCTTGCATGCTCCAAAGGACCCGAACTCCTGAGATCATGGAAAGTGCACCTTGAGTTTGAAAGGGATACGATGGCCGTGATTGAGGGAAATAGGCTTCCCAATGATAGGACCTGCTAAAATTGTTTTCCTACCACTAGCAAATCAGTTAATCTTCACTGTTATTATAATTATCTTTCTTCTCGCTATTTTTAATTGTGTACAAAAATTTTCTTAATGAGGTGACCGACCTGGCTAAAGCCCCCTCCAGAACACAGTCCGAATTTCTGAAACCACAAAAGGAGGACTGTGCCTGAACCCCACGTCTACTCCCACATATACTCCTCTTAAGCCTCATCCACCAGAGAACCCATATTCTTTTGCAGAACTCTGAAAGCAGGGGTCTTCCTACTTCACACCTTCTCAGCAAGAAGCAGCCAGATCTGAAATCATTGCCCTATTCATTATGCCTACCCAGAGTCTGGAATGAAGGATATGCAAATGACAACCCCCCAAAACAGTGTGGCCTAGGAAGAGGGAAGGAGGGAAAAGGCAGAACATTGATAACATTGATCCTTTCCCAATACTTCCTTTCCCAGTGACATAAAAATCGCTGGGAAGGAAGCAAACATCACTAGGTGACAAGACATCCCTGGAAAAGGGCAAGCATTGGACCTGTCCCAATATATCCATTCTCAGTGATAGGACAATGCACCCTCCATTCTTGCCCTATGAAAACACTGCCAGTAAAAACAAGTTTCTAGTTTTTGCAACCTTTTTCCTGAATGCCCACGTCCTGTTAAAGTCTTCAATGGGTAAGTTACCTCCCAGTTTGTAACCTATATAAACCCAGACCAGTAGACATTTCTAACCAAAAAGTCTGCCCATCTGCTGCCTGACTCCACAGCTGAATAAAAAGTTTTGCTGAATTCTTGAGGTCTGCACCTGTCTCCACCATTTTGTTCTTATATCCTAAACGTATAGTAGCTGTGGATACCCTTGATTTCTCAGAGAACTTATGGAATGATCTGGCTTGCAGATACTCACTGTATGTACTTAGTCTCCTATTACATGCCAGTATTATAGAAGTAAGCTATCTGAGGTATGCAACTGAACTAGAAAGAAAAAAAATACCCTGAAAAAGTTGACATAGTTCAAGCCATATCTTTATACTGCCAATCCCTCTTAGATAAGCATTATCCCACACACAACCAGCAAATATACATATATTATTTTTTTTCCATAATTAGCAGTGTAAGAGATGGGAACAAATGGCCTCTATATGCAATATTTAGCTTTATTAATGAGCACTTTTTTCTATATATGCACTTGTCTTCCTGTGGGTTCTTGACATTGTGAATCACACTATATACTTACTCTCTCTAAAGAAGTCCACAAATTAAATAAAGGTCCATTGAAAATTAACAGAACATTTTTTAAAAAAACAGCTTACCACATTTCCGGGTGGGGTGGCACATGCCTGTAATCCCAGCAGCTCGGGAGACTGAGGCAGAAAGATGGCAAGTTCAAAGCAAACTTCAGCAATGGCAAGGTGCTAAGCAACTCAGTGAGACCCTGGGTCTAAATAAAACATAAAATAGGGCTGGGGATGTGGTTCAGTGGTAGAGTTCAATCCCTGGTAAACCCGCCCCCACCAAAAAAAAAAAAAAAAAGTTTACCACCAAGGAAAATCATTAAATCCCAACTCAGTGCTCATATATATATTATTACCAACTCAGTCCTGACTTACTTTATCACATTACAAGAGAAATTGGTAACACAAACACTCTCCAGGGGATAAAAAGCAAAAGCAATTTAGATAAATTTGGGCTGAACAGACACACCTGTTCCTTGGGTGCATAGCATAACCACAATGCTTTTTCCACAAGCCTCTCTTTGCATGTCTACACAAATCCATCAGATTAACTTAATTCACAATACTTCAGCATAAACTATCATCAATGGAAAAACATGCAATATATCTTACAATGTTGCATTTCTTTAAAATATGACAAAAAGAAAAGTGAGCTGAAAACCCAGAATCTAAAATAGCTATCCATACACTACAAACACATTAATGGGTGACAAAATGAAATCATTTGACAAAAAAGGAAATAAGAATTAAGATTTTTATCTCCACTGTATAGAATTCATGGCAGTTTTTGGGTTTCCAACCTAGGTATTTTTAAAAAATTATATATATTTTTTTAAATTTATATATACACATTTAATTTATATGTGTTTATTTTTTATATATATATTTAATTTATATATATAATGAACCAGGTGCAGTAGAATACACCTGTAGTCCCAGAAACTCAACAGGTTGAAGATGGAGGATCGCAAGTTCAAGACCAGCCTCAGCAACTTAGAAAGGCCCTAAGCAACATATGAGACACTGTCTCTAAAAAAATAATAATAATAAAAAGGGCTCGGGATGTGATGTAATGGGAAAGTGTCCCTGGTTTAAATTCCAAGGACCTGCCCCCCTGCAAAAAAAAAAAAAGAATTGCCTCTTTTATTAACACAAAATGAGACCTCAATGAGTTGACTTGTTTCTAACAAAAAGTTAAAATTTAAAAGTCCATGTTAACCTCTCTTTTCTTTATGTTATGCTTACTTTTTTATGTTATCCTAATGTTCTAACTATTCTCCTGGCCTTCCACCCAAACATGCAAGACAAAGAATGTGAGAAGCCCAAGATTCTATAGAGGCTGTTTGCAAGGGGGAGGAAGTCACAGTAACTGCCACACTGGATCCTCTTACATAAGAAGACAGAAAGGATCCGCAGTGCCTCTCACAAATGAAAGAGGCTGATGGCAGAAAGTCTACATGACCAAGGAGCTGTTCTCAGGAAATTATAACTTAAAGAACTACAACAAAAATACGGAGTACAACCAACAATAAAAAAAAAAATACGGAGAGGGAAATTTTACAGTCAGCTAGGTCTTCCACCTCTCTAGAATTGCTTCTAATGTTCAGAGTTCATTTTTCAAAGAATCAACTCATAGAAAAGAAGACCCCTGCTCCTGGAAGTCAAAAGAAAGTAATATCAATGTGTATAAGAATGCAGACTCAAGGCTTGTCCATGAAAAAATGTCTACAATGAAGAGGGGTGGGAGAAGGAGAGTAGAAGAGAGTTACCAGTCTAACCTGGCCCAGCCCAGGCCAAAGAAAATAGGGGTCAAGGAGAAACTAAAGAGAATCTTGGGCCACATCATTCCCCAGAGAATGCACTCAAGGAACTTCCCCCTAGGGCTGGGATTGTGGCTCAGTGGTAGAACATTAGCCCAGCATGTGTTTGGCACAGGGCTTGACCCTCAGCACCACTTCAAAATAAATAAATAAAATAAAAGTATTGTGTCCATCTACAAATAAAAAAAAAAAGAAGAAAGAAAAACACAAAAACTTTTTAATCCCTTTCTGAATCCTTGAAAACTGCAGTAACTTCACTCATCAAATCAACTTCTATGGTTCCAGAACCACTATATTTGCTCAACTTAGATGTCTCTTTCTTCCTTCTCCAGAGATATTAACTATATACGTTAATATAGTAATGTATCCCTGTTCCTGCTAATGCCACTAATCATTCTGTTCTCACAGGCCTCACTGGACTGACTACACATGACCTACCTCCCAGCCATGCCTGAGGAAACGGCTGTCCCTCATTCCTAGAACTCTTAGTGTTTCTGTCTCAGATATCCTTCTACCTTTTTAAAATATTTTTTTTTTAGTTATATTGGGCACAATACCTGTATTTTATTTGGTTATTTATATGGGGTGCTGAGGATCGAACCTCGTGCCGCACATGTGCTAGGCGAGTGCTCTACTGTGGAGCCACAACCCCAGCCTCTACTTCCTTTTCTTAATAGCACTCAAGAGTGAAATTCAATTCATCATATTTACTCCCCCTTCATCTTTCAACTCTTCAAACATTAGAAGAGGAGAATGTTCCTGCCTTCAAGGAACATTCATTGTCCTGACCCCCACACAAATTTATTTCCTCTCTTTGTGTTTTCCACATATCATTTTTAACTTCACAAACTGCCACACCAGACCAGAAACAGCAGAGACAAGAAGTGCCTGGTGTATTCAGTGAGAATCCTCTCTCCTCAGGCAAAAATGTTAATGTCTTGAGCCTGGAAGACAAACCCCAGGCCATGGGGATAGGTTAAGAGAGATAACTGGGGGCAACTGAGGAAAACACGTCAGTTCATTATTCCGATTAGCATGTTCCTCGTGCTGGTCTTCATAATATGCACAACTGCCAGCATGGCTACAGACACAGAGGCTTATAGGGCCCACATTCTACAGCCTGTCACTGCTCACCCAGTAACATGGTTTGATCCTCCCCCTTCAATCTATCTTAATTCCAAGGCCTTCTTGCCTGGTCCTTTCTTGACAACCAGGTCCTCCCAACAATCTTTGTTCAATTATTCAGGACTGTCCTCCTGACCCCCTCTTTGTGTTTCGCTCAGAAACTCATATTGTTACCACACTGGGCCTCAAAACTCGGCTAATATATGTCCCAAAATAACAGGATCAAGAGGCCAGGCTTATTTTCCTCACTGGCAGAGGCTCACCTGCATGCCAGGGAGTTAATGTTAATTACTCATTAAGCAGACTCAATGCTCTTACCATTGGCACAGAAATCATTCACCAAAAGTTTTACAACGGTCTGAAGGTGATAACCCTATCATCGAATCTTTCTATTGTAGGAAAACAAGTTATTGATTGGGGTTCTCCAGGGGAATGACTGATGCTGAATCTAGAGCTTTGGAATGAAAATTACCTTATAGAGAAAATTTAGAACATCTGGCTTATAGAGCTGTTTTCCATTCCAACATCACTAGATACGGGTCTAAGGGAGAATTACCACCTACCATGAGAATGGATTTTCTGCCAATTTAGGACACAGTATGGAAAATAGGTCTGACTGAGGAGACTTTGGGGATCTGGAAGGGTAACTCCCTTTTTTTTATTTTTAATTTTTATTTTTGGTTGTTCAAAACATTACATAGTTCTTGATATATCATATTTCACACTTTGATTCAAGTGGGTTATGAACTCCCATTTTTACCCCGTATACAGATTGCAGAATCACATCAGTTACACATCCATTGATTTACATATTGCCATACTAGTGTCTGTTGTATTCTGCTGCCTTTCCTATCCTCTACTATCCCCCCTCCCCTCCCCTCTCCTCCCCTCCCCTCCCCAACCCTCTTCTCTCTCTACCCCCTCTACTGTCATTCATTTCTCCCCCTTGTATTATTTTTCCCTTTCCCCTCACTTCCTCTTGTATGTAATTTTGTATAACCCTGAGGGTCTCCTTCCATTTCCATGCAATTTCCCTTCTCTCTCCCTTTCACTCCCACCTCTCATCCCTGTTTAATGTTAATCTTCTTCTCATGCTCTTTGTCCTTACTCTGTTCTTAGTTACTCTCCTTATATCAAAGAAGACATTTGGCATTAGTTTTTTAGGGATTGGCTAGCTTCACTTAGCATAATCTGCTCTAATGCCATCCATTTCCCTGCAAATTCTATGATTTTGTCATTTTTTAATGCAGAGTAATACTCCGTTGTGTATAAATGCCACATTTTTTTTTTTTAATCCATTCCTTTATTGAAGGGCATGTAGGTTGGTTCCACAGTCTTGCTATTGTGAATTGTGCTGCTATGAACATCGATGTACCAGTGTGCTAAGAGCCAAGTATATGATGCATGGCATTTTTGGTCGAAAGGTGACGCCAGCTAGCCACTGAGATGATATGATTATGTTAAGATTTGCATTCATATGGATATTGGACTCCTGCTGTTCACCTAGGCCAGCTACAGGACTCCTGGAGAGTTCCCATTGGTTGGGGAAGTACAGTAGGAGGGAGTTCCGGGGGAGGAGCTCTCTCTGCGGGTCTGGGAGGAGGCCGCGTGGGTGGAAAAAATCTTCCCTGGCGGTACCGGACATTGGCGGCAGTTTCAAAAAATAAACTTTGGTCCTGCTTGAGTGGCTCGTGATTTTGTGCCCAGCCAGACTGCGGCACCAGTGTCCCTGTAGCATGCTCTTTTTAGGTCTTTAGGGAATAGACCGAGAAGGGGAATAGCTGGGTCAAATGGTGGTTCCATTCTGGAAGGGTAATTCTCAATATAATAAGTTGAAAAATGTTATCTATTATAACATTTCCTTTCATAAGGAATTGTACCTTCACAGTATGTGTATTAAATCCCTATGTTTTAGGGTCCAGACCCATTCAAATACCCATTCAAATTTTGTGATGCCTCACAAAAATCTATATTATGTTAAAATTGTGTAAAGTGTATGCTACAACAACATTTGAACTCTATGGCAAAGTTCAGCACAAACTATAATGACTCTCAAAAGGCTCCTTGTAAAATTAAAAGTACCATGGCAGGAGGCCCCTTAAGTACCATCCACGTAGGAACTACTGAGGCACCTGAAACACCATGCTAAATGGCTCATCTGGTGGCTGAGAGCTGGGACTGTTGCTTTGACTGCAGCGGAGACACTGCATCAGCAGGTCCAAACACCCATTACCTTCAACAATTCCATAAGAATGTTACCGAGACCTGGCAAACTCAAGAACATATGGATCCGGATCATTCAAACAAAATTCAACAACTAAAAGATTCTATTATTTGACTAGGAGAATAAGTACAAGATTTACAATGGGCTCAGAAACTTCAGGGTCACTGTAATATCACCCAATTTTGTGTCACTAGAGATCCATATGATGACACTGAGACACAAGGGCAAAATGTATGTAATCACCTAATGGACTTGATCTTTTTCATATCAATACTTGTTTGAATTAAAATTACAATCTCAAGTTCTGCCATAGAAAATGCAAAAACATCTACTTTTGATAAGAAATTTGGGGCAGTTTAGCTAAAGGGATTTCTTCCCTCAACTCTTTGAAATACTTTTCTACACATATACCTGGGTTACTAGCTATAACTATACAGTTAATTTATATTCTAGTTCTGCACAGTCTTTCAAGCAGGTTGGAAATGATTAAACCATCAGGAAAATATGGTTCCAACATTAATCATGCTTGCAATGCTCCAAAGGACCTGAACTCCTGAGATCATGGAAAGTGCACCCTGTTTTTGAAAGGGATACAATGGCCTTGATTAAGGGAAATGGGCTCCCCAATGATAGGACCTGCTAAAATTGTTTTCCTAGAACTAACAAATCTGTTAATCGTCACCTTGATTATAATAATAACCTTTCTTCTCCCTATTCTTAATTGTGTACAAAAAACATTTTCTTAATGAGGTGACCTGTCTGGCTCAAGCCCTCTCCAGAATACAGTGCAACTTTCTGAAACCACAAAAGGAGGACTGTGCCTGAGCCCCAAGTCTACTCCCACATATACTCTTCTTAAGCCTAAAACACCAGAGAACCCATGTTCTTTTCCAGAACTCTGAGAGCAGGGGTCCTCCTACTTGACCCTTTCTCAGCAAGAAGCAACCAGATCTGAAATCATTGCCACTATTCATTATGACTTTTCAGTGTCTAGAATGAAAGATATGCAAATGACAACCCCAAAACAGTGTGGCCTACGAAGAGGGAGGGAGGGAAAATCAGAACATTGATCCTTTCCCAATACTTCCTTTCCCAGTGACATAAAAATCCCTGGGAAGGAAGCAAACATCAGTCAGTGACAAGACATCCCTGGAAAAGGGCAAGCATTGGACCTGTCCCAATATATCCATTCTCAGTGATAGGACAATGCACCCTCCATTCTTGCCCTATGAAAACACTGCCAATAAAAACAAATTTCTAGGTTTTGTAACCTTTTTCCTGAATGCCCACCTCCTGTTAAAGTTTTCAATGGGTAAGTTACCTCCCAGTGTGTAACCTATATAAACCCAGACCAGCAGCCATTTCTAACCAGAAAGTCTGCCCATCTGATGCCTGACTCCACAGCTGAATAAAGGCTTTGCTGAATTCATGAGGTCTGCACAAATCTCCATCATCTCCATCTCCTTAACCTATAGTAGCTGTGGATACCATTGATTTCTAAGAGAACATAAGGAATGATCTGGCTTACAGATACTCACTGTATGTTCTTAGTCTCATATTACATGCCAGTATTATAGAAGTAAGCTATCTGAGGTATGCAGCTGAGATAAAAAGAAAAAAAAATATACCCTGAAAAAGTTGACATACTCCAAGCCATATCTTTATACCACCAAACATTTCACAATCCCTCTTAGCTAAGAATTATCCCACACACAACCAGCAAAAATATATATATATATATATTCCACAATTAGCAGTGTAAGAGATGGGAAAAATAGGCCTGTAAATGCAATATTTATCTTTATTTATGAGCAATTTTTTCTATATATGCGCTTCTCTTCTTGTGGGTTCTTGACATCGTGAATCACACTATCTACTCACTGTCTCTAAAGAAGTCCAAAAATTAAATAGAGGTCCATTGACAACTAACAGGATATTTTTTTAAAAAACAACTTACCACATTTCTGGGTAGGGTGACACACGCCTATAATCCCAGCAGCTTGGGAGACTGAGGCAGGAAGATCGCAAGTTCAAAGCATACATCAGCAATGGCAAGGTGCTAAGCAACTCAGTGAGACCCCGTCTCTAATAAAACATAAAATAGGGCTGGTGATGTGGCTCAGTGGTAGAGTTCAATCCCTGGTAAACCCCCACCACCACAAAAAACAAAAAAAAAAAAACAAAGCTTACCACCAAGGAAAATGATTAAATCCCATAGCTGTACTCCCCCAAACCAGCTCAGTACTCATATATATATATTATTACCAATTCAGTCCTGACTGACTTTATGGCATTACAAGAGAAAGTGGTGAAACTAATACTCTCCAGGGGATCAAAAGCAAAACCAATTTAGATGAACTTGGGCTGAACAGACACACCTCTTCCTTGGGTGCACAGCATAACCACAATGCTTTTTCCACAAGCCTCTCCTTACATGTCTACACAAATCCATCAGGCCCTAAGCAACATAGTGAGATCCTGTCTCTAAAGAAAAATAAAAAGGGCTGGGGATGTGAGGTAATGGGAAAGTGTCCCTGGTTTAAATTCCAAGGACCCATCCCCCCAGCAAAAAAAAAAAAATTAATTGCCTCTTTTATTAACACAAAATGGGACCTCAATGAGTTGACTTGTTTCTAACAAAAAGTTAAAATTTAAAAGTCCATGTTAACCTCTCTTTTCTTTATGTTATCCATACTTTTTTATGTTCTCTTAATGTTTTAACTTTTCTCCTGGCCTTCCACCCAAACATGCAAGGCAAAGAATGCAAGAAGTCCAAGATTCTAGAGTGGCTGTTTGCAAGGGGGAGGAAGTCACAGTAACTGCCACACTGGATTCACTTACATAAGAAGAGAGAAAGGATCCTCAGTGCCTCTCACATATGAAAGAGGCTCATGGCAGAAAGTCTACATGACCAAGGAGCTGTCCTCAGGAAATTATAAGTTAAAGGAGTACAACAAAAATCCAGAGAGGGAAATTTTACAGTCAACTAAGTCTTCCACCTCTCTAGAGTTGCTGCTATTGTTCAGAGTTCATTTTTCAAAGAATCAACTCACAGAAAAAAAGACCCCTGCTTCTGGAAGTCAAACTAAAGTAATATCAATATGTACACGAATGCAGACTCAAGGCTTGTCCATGAAAAACTGTCTACAATGAAGAGGGGTGGGGGAAGGAGAGCAGAAGAGAGTTACCAGTCTAACCTGGCCCAGCCCAGGCCAAAGAAAGTAGGGATCAGGAGAAACTAAAGAGAATCTTGGGCCACATCATTCCCCAGAGAATGCACTCAAGGAACTTCCCCCTAGGGCTGGGATTGTGGCTCAGTGGTAGAACGTTAGCCTAGCACGCGTGAGGCACTGGGCTTGACCCATGAATAAAATAAAAGTATTGGGTCCATCTACAACTAGGAAAAAAAAAAAACTTTTTAACCCCTTTCTGAATCCTTGAATACTGCAGTAACTTCACTAATCAAATCAACTTCTGTGGTTCCAGAACCACTATACTTGCTCAACCTAGATGTCTCTTTCTTCCATCTCCAGGGATGTTAACTGCAAATGTTAATAGAGTAATGTATCACTATTACCTCTTATACTGTGAAACATAATTTATAACATATTCATAATATTTTAATGAACATTTAAGAGGAACACGGAGATGATATCCCTAACACAAGAGCCTGAAGGAAGGGAGCCATGGGGTGAGCCCATTATGTCCCTCTTGCAGGGCTTCACCTACCAGAACTGAGCCATTTAGTTTCTATTATATCTCTCCTGTCACTTTCTCCACCCAATCAACTCTCTTGTCATTTTCCCCACCCAATCGCACCTTCTCCTTGGGAGTCTGACCACTCTATTGGCTACTTCATACCTTTAAACGGCCAGTTTTGTGACATCATTCTCCCACCAAACCTACTGCCACCTGCTAGAATCTTAGGCTTGCCATGTAGTTGTAAACAAATTTGGATCATCGCAAGTGACCAGTGACCAGTAACCAGTCATTAGAGTGGCCAGTAAACAGTGACCAGTGAACTCCATATTGGGAAACATGCATTCTCTAGCCTCAGCCACCCACACATCCTCTGGGGTGATCTCCTCATCCTTTGTATCGACAATTGATGTGACCTCTTCTCTGACCATGTCAGGTGAGTAAAGAAACTTTTAAAGTTTTTCATTAGACTTTTACCTGCCTCAATTTACTAATGGAGTCAAAAGAGCTTAGAATAATAGGGGAAAGGATAGAACTAGAAATCTGGACACCTAATTTCATTTGGAATTTGACATGTACTAGGTATAGAACTGGACTATCTTACTCTCTCACAAAATCTGTTTCCTGATTTGCTACATGAGGATAACAGATTGCCCATGTTCTGGTCCCTTACTTTTCTTGCATCTTGAGGGGCATGTTTATAGAGAATGAAATCAGATTTCATGGTTGTGTTGTTTCAACTGAAAGAGACAAATCCTAGGCAGGGTGGAAACCAAGAGGTTTCCTCTGTAACAGTTTCCCTTCACCAAGATTTCTACTTCAGTATTTCAAATTTAGTGCTGTTCATAAAAGGGACATTCACATATTTGGGAGTTTTCTGTTTAAACTAGGTGAAAAGAGAAATAGGGAGAGAGGAACAGGAGGACAGGGCTGTAAGGAGGCAGATGTTCTTGGGAAAGCAAGTTTGTGACTGTTTAAGCACAAGGCAACAGGAACTCGGTGGAGGAAGAAAATATAAAAATAAAGGAGAAGAAAAGGTTTGAATAATAGAGATGAAGAGAATGATGTTCTCGAGAAAAAAGAGGTGGGTTGGGATGGATGTGGAAGAAAAGCAAAGATTTTATTTAAACCAACAGACAGCATAGATTGAATCTTCCCAGAGGCTGGTTTAGAGAATGTTTAGATTAACAGACCAGCAAGGAAACTAAGACTTGAATTAGGGTATCACTGGGGTAAGCAGGTTATCAGAAAAGTCACACTTGGCTGTTACAGTTTTTCTATGATCTCTTTCAACACAGATGATGTTGACAGTTTGAACATGAACATGTTAGAAGTATGTTTTAGAAATTATTCTTCCTCCAAACATGCCAAGGAAAGTGGTTCTAGACAGAGCTGGGGAAATGGCATTTTCCATGTCCTACTTTGTTCTGATTTTTAAACTACAGGGATTTCTAAAAAATGTTTTGTCCAAACCTGCATCAGAAGGACACATTCCTTTGTGAGATATAAGCTGTCAAGATGAAGCTGTTTTCCATCTTTACAACGGTTTTTTTTTTTTTTCTAAAACAGACAATATACAAATAGTCATTGATGATTTCTAAATCTAAGAACCGAAAGAAAGAACTATATAAGAATAAAAATTCAAGCTCACACCTCTAATTCCAAGTTTATTTAAATAATTATGTGAAGACTTTTTGTTTTGTCTACATTTCAAATAATTTTTCGGGGCTGGGGTGTAGGGTAGCTCAAACATTTTTGTATTAATTTTGTTTTAATATAAAAGGGAGAAGAAAATATCAGAATAAAAGACAAAAATTGTTTTAAATTTGTTATTTTATTATACTGTGATGGTTTTCTCAGACTTTAGGGACAAGATTTTTCTCTAAATGTGATAATAAACTAGGCTTCTATGATTTTGTTAAAGCATTTTTTCTGGTTTTTTTAATAACCAAAAGGATTATCAGAAAATGTGTTTATATTAATTGAAATATCTACCTAGTGGAATTAATGTCTTTTATTTGGTGTTGGTAATCCTTAGAGGAAGAGAAACAAGAACAGTAATGAAATTACTTTACACTTATTGTTTTTTTCTCTAGTATGTACAAAATTTCTTGTGTCCTTCCTTCTGTCCTCCTTCCCTTCTTCTTTCCCTCACTCCCTCCATTTCTCTCTCCTTCCCTCCCTGCCTTGCTCCTTATGCCTTCCTTCCTTCCTCTCATTCATTCTTTCTTTCTTCCTTTCTTCTCTTCTTTCCAGTTCTGAGGATTGAACTCAGGGTCTCATGCATGCTAGGCAAGCATGCTACACAAGCTATATCTCCAGGATATTTTATTTGTTTTCTCAGATAGGATCTTGCTGAATTGCCCAGAGTGGCTTTGAATTCCTGGTTTCCTGCAATCCCACTGCCTCAGGCTCCCACGTGCTGGGACCAGAGGCCCACCACACCATGCCCAGATTCATCATGGGTTTTGGCTTTAGTTTTCGCTTCTCCACGTGGCTACCCATCTGTTCACTTTACTTAAATTTGTGTTCACTTTACTTAAAATTACACACATTTTTAGTATAGTTTCTCTGTCTATATGTACTGCTTGAGAATGCATTCAAACTCACCTTCAATTATGAGCTTTGTTTTGATTAACAGTATTCACTAAAATCAAAGAGAAACATTCATAATATTGTATGCATGATAACAGAACTCATTTCTTAGCAAATTTGATATACACTCACTTTTGCTACATATACATATGTTCATTACTATCTAGTCATTCCTTTTAGTTCTGAGCTGGTTTTGACTTTTGCTTCTATCTTTCCAGAACATACTGTAACTCCCTCCAAATGAAACTTTTTGCAATATCTATTTATTAGTTGTAGTTCAACACAATACCTTTATTTTATTTATTTTTACATGGTGCTGAGGATTGAACCCAGGGCCTCGCATGTGCTAAGCAAGCGCCCTAACGCTGAGCCATAATCTCAGCCCCCACATGAATCTTATGTAATATGACACTTTTATTCATGGATGAATTATCACTGTTGGTATTGTTATAACCACACCAAAGATGAGTAACCTGAAGCTCAGAAAGTTTTAATTTCTTTCAAGAAGCATTTCTTGAGAAACTGAATTTCAGGTAGTCATTTTCATGTAGGATCAGCAGTTAGGCTGAAAGAGGGCAAAGAATGACGCTTAAATTATCATTTGGATGGTAAAACTGAACTCCAGGAAATATCATGTGACCTGGACAAACAAAAGGAGATACTAAAGATCACTGTGGTGATATCAGTACGATCTTCTATGAACAGGGAAAAACAAATTTCTGTTTCTCCAGATTTCTGGTCTTTGGAACAAGAGTCCTGGCCAGGGAGTAAGTTTCCATAATCTGTTGCTGATTTTGAACAAGTCGATCTCACTTCACTAACCCTTGGAGGACTCATTTGGTAACTGGTAATGTTGGGGTTTTCTCTGAGTTTGAAAATGCTTCAGTTCTAGGGCAAATTCAGGAGTCAATACTAGTGCAGGCTCAAAGGAAAGGTAGGACAGGTAGAAGGATGCTTTTAGGGAACAATGTGTGAAGCAGACCACTTGGGACTTCTGGGCCCAATTTGAGACAAAAGGCAGGTAATCAGAAGAGTACTTGCAGCCATCCTAAATGGAGTGATTTGGGGTCTCTCAATGATTATTGGAATGAGGGCCTTCCTGATTACTACAACATTAAGATGTCATTATTCCTCGAATATTGTAAGAATCTGTCTGTCTCATCAATATTTTCACCACCCTCTTCTTCCTACAGAAAATTTCCAAAATTCTTCTTTACATGGAAATGCTGATTCTCTGCAGCTCTCTCTTCCTGTGGTGACCAATGCAGCTTCCGGGACAGGAAGTGTCTGCAACTTCTCCAGAGCCTCTGCTCCAGCTGCCACTTCAGCATGGTTACTGCCCTCAACCTGTGGCACCTCCTTCCAGCCACTCATGGGCAGTGCCTACCTTTATCAACATGCTACCACAGCCATGGTGTCTGGGGTTACTGGCCAGAACCAGACTCCCATGGCACCTGCCCCCTATCCAAGTATTTCTGAGTGGTATATCCCAGGAAGTGCTGAAAAGAGCTCCTCTTCACTCGGGGACTTTAATCTGACTGTCACTGACCAGAATACAGCAGATTCTTCCCTATCTATGACATCCCAGTATGACAAAACTTCCGAAGCCAATGTCATGATCCCCGGGTATCCACTACTATCTGGTAGGCTCGTCCAGGTGACACTATCTCAGATTCCAAATCAAGGACGTTGCCTCTCACTACCCCACCAAGAAGGAAGCCAGGTCTACTACTATGATCAAAACTCTCTGGGGACTCTGCTCTCTGGAGAACATTGGCCCTGCCTGCAATCCTATGGCTCTGTGCCATATGCAGGAATTAGTGCCGCTGCCCCTCAACCAGAAATGGTGACAGTGCTGAAGGAAGTTCAGCCCACAAATGTCCTACCATCAGTCCCTACACCTGTGACCTACTACTCTGTGTCCACTCAAAGTATAGAAGGAACAAATTTTCAAGGTGAGTACAAACAGCAAAAAGGGGAAGGAATAAGATTACCATTCGAAAGGAGGGTCCAGTTTTCAGCTGGTAACTGTGAGTCCACACATCCCTAGAATTCAAGTGCTGAGATTTTAACCACAATCTTGTTCAGCAGTCCCCATTTTCAGACTCTGTAAGAGAAGCATGCAGCATAGCATAATGGCCACCCATGCGTTTAAGAGACCTCTAGGACCCAAGACCCCCGTCCATGCCCAGCTATGAAACCATGGCTGGCGGATAAGGGTCCTGCACTCAGTCCAGCTACATAACCACACTATAAATATATTTCCCTAATTTTACTTTGGTTTAGAAAAATACATCAACACATATCAGGGTGTGACAATTTAATTGTTCCTTAATTGACTGAAGGATTTAACCTCTGTATGTAGAGATGCTGTCCAAAGCAGGAGTCCAAAACCCCTGACCTTTCACACTGATTTCATGAGCAACAGCTCCACCCTCACCTAGTTCATGGTGTTAAGAGTTCTTACATTCTGGGGAGAGTGGAGAGAATTGAGAGGCCCCTATATGAGAATGAGAGACTTCATGAAACAGTTTTTCGGTGTTTCCCACAGAGGAGACAAGTGCTCTACCAGAAACCCATGCTGCCATGGTGATGGACCAGCCCAAAAGTAAGACTTCAAGGGATCACCTGTAACTAATACGCAACTCTTAACAGATACCTGTCAGTGGTCCTTAAAAAGAGCTAAGAGAAATGCTTTCTCCACCGTAGGTGGTTTCCCAGAATAGTGTGTTTCTGGGAAGGGGGAGCTTCCTACTTACCATCGTCCTTGATTCCTTTGCAGGGATGGAAACTTCCCTAGGGATGGAGGCTTCCTTGGGATTGCAACCTCCAAGTCAGACATTTTGTCTGCCACAGCCTCCAGAATTCCCATACATCTGCAATAACAGAAAAAGCCAAATAATTGAGAAAAACTCACGAATTGAACTTGGGGACATTTCCACAATAACTCCAGTCCAGAGTTCTACTGATTTCTTGGCATTGCCTCCAAATCAAAGCCAGGAACAAACAGAGATTAAGAATTTGTGTGAGATTAACACCATGCTCTCAGAACCACTGGATGCCTACCAAATTGCCACGGAGAACCAGGATCCTCCACTACTCCCTTTAGACATCCCTGAAATCCACCAGCTTCTGGCCTCCATTGGTCCTCTGGACCAAGAGGAGAAGCCACATTCTGAAAATATCCATCTAGAAAGGAATAGCCTGAGTCTTGAGGACCAAGGCACACTTGAAAATGGGATTGAATTTAGCAGTGGTTTTGCAGACCTCACTGCACTGCTGGGGAATATTCAACTTCCTGAGCTTTTCAGTTCCTTAAAAGACTTTGACCAACCTGAAAGTCCCACAATAACAAAATCCAATGACACCAGAGCCATCACGGTGAATCAGGGTAAGGAAATCACAAGCGCCTTAAAGGGTCCTAGTGAGCCAATGAGGAAGAACAAACATAAAGCCTCAGAGTGTCCTGATGGAACTCCTCAGGCCAAAATGCAGCTAAGGGACCTAGAGTGTGCATTAGGAGGAGAAGTTGCTCACAGGGATGCAGACAGTAGTAGGGTCCCTGTGCACACAGCCAAGCACTCTATCAGCAAAGCTCAGGAAGCTGCATCCAGCAGGAACAGCAAGGCCAAGGGCCATGGGCAGGAAAAGACCAAGAGGACCAGAGAAAACAACTCCAGGAAAGCCGAGGAGAAGAAGCAGCCAGGCAACAAAGTCAAGGCAGAAGAGAAGCCAACAGTGCCCAAACTGAAGAGGAAGAGGAACCAACCTGAGCTTTGCCAAGAGACCTTTAAAAAGCCTTGGAGCTGTCTCGGCATGCACATGCTGGAGTCGGTGCAGGTTTTCCACACACTGGGGAAGAAGAATGATAAGAAAACTGGGCTCTCTTCCTCCCGGGCCCTGGGAAACTCAGGCAGTACCCAAGACCCCCGTCCATGCCCAGCTATGAAACCATGGCTGGCGGATAAGCGTGCTGAGAAATCACAAGTCAAAGCCCAGAACCCAGATATCAGCGCTAAAGGAGAAGGTCCCGCTCCATCCATTTATGAGCCTCTACCACCTGGGAAGGTTAAATTGGTACCTTTGCCTTTTCTGACCCTGGAGAAACCTCCACCTCGACCAGTAATCAATAGGAGGCCACAGTCTCTGGCTTCACGGACACCCACTGGGGCTTACCCTGCCCAGCCTGGTCCCGCTAGCTCAGCTCAACCCATGGCAGTCAATCAATCCCAACCAGCTACTGCCAACCCATCTTGGATGCGTCCTGCCAAGCCAGCTCAGCCCGTTTTGACTCATGCCATTCAGTCAGGTATGAGCGCTTCTACCCAGCCTAGTGTCCCTCGGTCTGCTGCTTCTGGGCCTGCACCCTACAAAATATCATCTTGCACTTCTCTCCATTGGCAACCAGTTCCCAATGTTGGGACCAAGCCCCAGTCACAACCGCTCAAGTCTCAAAACCAATATCTACTCCAAGACTTTGCCTTACAACCAATTCCATGGAGGAAACCCAATGTTCCTGGGCAAGTAGTATCAACTCCCATCACCAAACAGCAGAGGCCAGAGCGGGAAGCCATGAAGAAGAAGGCTCAACAAGAGCGTCAGAATGCTGCCAAGTACACTGCTTTGGGGAGAGTGCAGTGCTTCATTGAGAGGGAAAGAGAGATGGAGATTTCTCGCTACTATGGCTACATAATGTAAGAGCTGCTGAGATCAGTGGTGCCACTTAGGGACCAAATAGTTTTCCACATGTATATAGATAGAGTGATACACATTTATTTATTCTCAGATGCTTTCAAAGTTTAATAAAATTATATAAAGAAATGTAATATAATTCACTAATACATAATAAAGAGGCCTTCTGATACCACTGAGAATTGTTAGAAAATAAAGAGGCCTTTGGGTACCACATGGGTACCAAATAGTGTTCTCATATACACATAGATAGATAGTTGAAAATTTATTCATTAGGCACAGTTGAAAAGGTAATATAGTTCAATAAAGAAATGCTATATAGTATTGATTAGAGGGTAATAATAAAGAGGCTTTATGTTGCCATTTGAATACCAAATAGTTTTCCACATATATATACAGAGAGGTACATAGATACAAAGGTATTCACTTATAGATTTTTAAGACTTAATATAGTTGAATAAAGAAATGTAATAGAATTGTTTGAGAGATAAGTAATAAAGATGCTTTCTGGTACTGCTTGGGCATCACATAGTTTTCTACATGTGTAGATACAAATTTTATAAATATGTAGATACAAAGAGACAAATGTATTCATTCTAATATATTTTTAAAGTTTAGTCAAACTGAATGAAGAAATTCAATAGAATTGGTTAATAGATAATAAAGAGGCCTTGTGTTACCACTTGGCTATCAAACATTTGTCCTCATAGACGTATGAATATGTACTCATTCCAATATACTTTTCAAACTTAATAAAACTGAATAGAGAAATGTAATGGAATTGATTAATAGATAATAAACAGGAATTTTGAGTTTGAATGGCTGTTAAGTGTGGTTTAGTTTGATAGCGGTGGGGATCACAGCCTGCACGAGAAGAAAGGAAGTCAAAGTTGGCCAGGATAATAGAAGTAAAGGCTAGGAATGGGGGAAAGAGGAAGGCATATGATCCAGCACTAGGAAGGCAAAAAGAAGAGAGATGTATGGACTTACTGGAAGAATCAGGAATTGGCAAAATGGCTGACCAATAACACAATGTTTGAAACTAGGGTTAAAATGATAAAATGTCAATCAAGTTGAAAATGATAGGAGACGGGCTCAGGTTGACCAGAAGAAACGCAAAAATCAAACAAAAAACATCTCATGGAGAATGGCCTAGTTTTGGGCCTACCTGAAAGGCATTTTACAAAAGAAGATTCAGGGCACATCTCCACCATGTTTGGGTCAGTTTCCCTAGCTGGGAAAGGTGAATACAAAACACAGGGAATCTACCAGGGTTGTCAGAGGGTTCACAGTTACCCTGAGGGAAGCTGATAACCTGAGACTTGGCCAAGTGAACTGCAGCAGCATGAGGCCCACCCAGAACATGGCCTGGAATAAATCACCATTGACTCAACACCCATGCACCAGGTCTGCAAAGATGCACTACTTGAATTAACCTTCACACACAAGGCCAGCATCACTCTGACACTTTACTAATAGTCGAGAAGCAAGGCCTCAATCTGAGGCTTGTATCCTCAAGTCCTCAGTGTTGGCAAGGGCCCCCTGCAGGCAGCCAACCAGGCTTTCAGAGCATAGCATGGAGACTTTGGGGTAGAGGATGAGGAGAGAGATCACACTTGAAAGGGGGGATAAATACTGAACTGAGAAGCCTGTCAGGTCCTCTTCCATTGATTCTGGCAAGCGCTGTCTTCAGGGACCATTACCATGAACCAAAGCTCACAAGAAAATAATCACTCCTTGGCTTCCATCTCCACCCAACGCAAGCACAGTGCGCATGCGCAAGGAGCAACTTGCCAACAGCTGCAGGACCCAGCAGCTCCAACAGCTTTCCATTCCCTCAAAATTGCCAGTCACCATCTTCACCACTCTTCCCACAGGAGACATCGCCTTTTCCCACATTTTGGAAACTTCCAGAGATATTTAACCCCAAAATGTATGTTATCACAATTTCTTAAATTATCTGACCTACAGATTTGAAATGTAACCTTTATGACATATTAAATTCCTATGTGTATTTGCATTCTTCTTTGTAGAATTTGCCTGGCTTTCTTGCTTTTCCTATTTATCAGGTCTCTGGGATATTTTTTATCATGTGTTTCATTTTTTTTTAATTCATTATTCTTACTTTTTAGATATTATCTATTATGTTCATTCATGTTTTCCCTTTTAGATTAGTCTTATTTTGATTTCTACCATCTCATCTAATTTCCACTTATGTTGTTCTTTTTTATTATGAAACATAAAACTTAACATTTCAACCATTTTTATGTGGATAACTCTATAGCATTAAGTAGATGCACAATGTTGTTCAAGCATTATCCACTAACCAAATCCAAAACTTTTCACAATCCCAAACAGAAAGCTATATCCATGATATAATTTTCCATTCCCCTCTCAGGTTCTGTCCTATTTTGCATTGCTTGGCCTTCTGTTTTTTAGCTAGTTTTGAAAGAGTGGGCTACCATCTGATGTGCTTGGGGGGTTCTTTTCTGACTTGTTTTCGTCGTCTGAGAGGATGCTATTCTCCTGTTTCTTAGAATACCTTTATTTGCGATTTGGTTTCCTTCTTTTCTTGCTATGCACTTTTATGCAAAATTCATTTTCTTTGTAAAAGCATGGTTGAGGATAGAGTTTCTTATGTGATGGAACGGCAACTTCCACCTCTCCTTCCTCCACCTCTTCTTCTTCCCTCCAGTTCTGTCCCTCCCCATTCTCCCTTTGCTCTCCTCCTTCTCCTCCTCCTCTTCCTTCTTGAAGTATTAAAAACATGTCAACTTATTTTCTGGCTGTTTCCACAGGGAGGTTTATCCTTTGTGTCTATTGTTCCTCCCAGCGATTTCTCCTCTGGGTGAGGCCTTGTCCTGAAAAGGAGCATTGGCTGTTCACTTTTCAAGAGAGTTTAGGGCCTGGACAGCGTCAGCCCTTCCGATTTGAATGTGGGACATTTGTACTTACAGCTGCTCCTCAGTATCCACAGAGAATTGCACCCAGGACCCCTCACAGACACTAAATTCCACAGAGTTGAAGAGAGACTGCACACATTCAAATGATCTAAATCATCTCTAATTACTTATCATAACTACAATGTAAATGCTATGTAAATAGCTGTTGTACCATACTGATTATACATCGTATAATACATATTGTAGGAGACCTACTGCACTCACTTTGGGGTTGACCAGAACCCCTCTGTTTCAGCTGCTCTTCTCCTGCTGGCCCACAGGGCTTTGCAGGAACGCCTGCTGGAGCCTTGAAAGCCTCCTGTCTCCCATTTCCTCTGCTGCAAGTGCTGCTGCCAGGCAGGTCTGGTGCCTCCTGCTGGTGGTTTGCCCTATCCTCTTGTTCTGAGGTTCCTAGGGAATACTGTGTTCTCTACTTTTGTGGTAAATGCTACTCCAGGGTTTGGCTTTCTTTCATCTATTTACATGGCCTCTAGGCCAAATGTGTCTTTTTCTTCTCTTTGTTTTAGGAGACTCCAAACTGCACTGCTGCCTGCATCTTTCTGAAATCTTGATGGATAACATAATTATTTTAAATTGGGGATATTGCAGGTTTCAGTTCCCTGAAGCAGAGCTTCGTTTCCCCCAGACTAGTTAAGACTCTGAGGCAGACTGTGAGTCACCTGTAACGACCATGGCACCTGGTGTCTTTGCTTGCTATGTTGGTGTTTGAGTGAGAAGCAATCTCAAGGTTCGTGGGGGAGGGACATCTGGCCACAGGAAAAGGGAGTAGTCTTCTGGACAGGTGGAGAATGGGGACATGGCCTCTAGTCTAAATGTGTCTTTTTCTTTTCTTTGTATCTTCTTTCTGAACACATCAGAGAAGGAATCTCCTATTTGCTCTCCTTCCCCTGTGGGTGGGGGTGGGGTGTCGGGTCTATACACAGTTTCCTTGTCTTCCTTAGGGTCATCTTTCCAGTTGTCCAGGCCAGAAATCTTTGACATTCTTTGACTCCTTTCTCTCTCTCCCAATTACACACTTGGAATTTTAGTAAATTTCATCTGACCTCTCTTCACATCACATCTAGAACCTACCCACTTCTAACTCCATTCCCCGATTTCTGCTCTAACGTAATCCCTAACCATTTACTGCCTTTCTCTAACCATGATAGGGGACATACACATTTTCCATAAAAAGACCGATAGATGGTAAATACATAACTGTCTGTGAGCCAGATTGTCTCTGTCTCCACAGCTCCACTCTGCACTTGTAGCATGAACGTGGCCATGCAAATAGGAGAATACATGGACCTTAGCTCTGTTTTAATAAAACTTTATTCACAAAAACAGGTTGTACTGCTTCACAGACTCTGGCTCTGCCTGATCCACTGCTATGCTCCCTTTCAATCACTCCAGTCCAGACCCCCTGAGCCCACTTGCTGTTCCAAGCCTAAAAAACACTCCTCACGTCCTTCAAGCCTCTTCTCAAATTGTACCTTTCAATAAGGCTTTGTCTGACTACACTCTTTGAAACTGTAATCACCTCTCTCAGGGTTTCTCCCTTCCTTCCATCTGATTCCCTTCACCAGGGACCACATCTCCTGCAGTGTTGTGAACCTTTCAATACACTGTGCAATTTAATTCTTTGTTGTCTTTAAGGTTTAGACTTTCCATCACTCCCTTGCCCGTCAATTCATAAAATGTAAGACCCTTGAGGGCACAAAATTTTCTCATATGTTGTTCATTTCCATGTGTCCCATGTCTTAAACAGTGTCTCAAAAATAAGAGCTGATCAGAACATGTTTGTTGAATGGCATATACCCAAAGGGCTTAAAATCAGCATACTATACTAATGCTGACACATTCATGTTTACAGCAGCTCAATTCATAATAGCTAAACGATGGGACCAACAGAGCCCTTTAACAGATGAATGGATAAAGAAAATGTGGTATCTATATACAATGGAATATTACTCAGTGATAAAGAAGAATGAAATCATGGCATTTGCCAGTAGATGGATGGAACTGGAGACTGTCATGCTAAGAGAAATAAGCCAATCCCCCAAAAGCCAAAGGCTGAATTTTCTGTGATATGCATAGATGCTAACACAGAATGTTGGGGGATGGGGGAGGGAAGAGCAGAAGTTCATTGGATTAGAGAAAGAGGAATGTAGGGATGAAAGAAGGTGGGAATAGGAAAGGCAGTAGAATGAATTGGACGTAGGTTTTCTGTGTTCATGTGTGAATACATGACCAGTTATCTTCACCCCACAAACAACCACAAGAATGGGAAGTTAGGGATACGTGGGTTGGGCAGCTGAACACTGGGACCAAGGGCTAAAGGTGAGAGACTGAAAAAATGCAGACCACCCAGGCACTGCTTATTACTCCAGCTCTGGCCCGCTGTTGTACCAGGGGTCTAATCAGGCCTGTGTCTGTCTCCCTCCTGAGTAGACCACAGGACTCATCTAAACAGCCTTCCTACACCAGCTCCTCTCCAGGTGGCCAGACAGAAGTTCCAGAACAGGACTGTGTCCTGGGACATTGACTCAGCAGACAAGTTCATTGGTGGCAGGGCTGCCACTGTTGGTGTGACCAGATCAGAGGCTGGTTTGGAACTGTATTTAGAGAAATGATGTTTCTCTAAACTCCTCCCCCAAAACCAAACAAACACAAAAGAACGCAAAGTTATACTCCATGTATGCCTAATATGTCAAAATACACTCTACTATCATGTATAAACAAAATGATCAATAATTTAAAAAAAAAAAAAAAACTTTTAAAAATTAGAAATACAAAAATGTTACCAGGTTGCTTATTAGCCATTTTATAAAGCCAGCTTGACCACTGGCTATGCCAGTGACATCTAAACCAGAATCTAAACGTGTGTCCAGCCAGGTTCACTTGGAGTTGCCAAATTGTTATCTATCAGATCCCCAGGGTATGTGCAGGTTAGACCCTCACAGTCACCTTCCCCTCACCTTCCTGTGCCCTCCACCCTCCCCCACTCTCATTTTCTCCTCTCCCTGGGTTGGCGTTGATCTCTGTCCCTGGTAGGAACCCATCTCTCAAAGCAACAGCTCTTCTCCTTTGCCTTTTAAGGCCATCGGCTCTTCTGTTTGATGGTCACCTTCCTCTTCCTCTTTGCCATGTGAGGCTCTGTGGGGTCACCCACTCATCCCTGCTTCTTTGACTCCACTCCAATCTGGGTGTGGGAGTGTGCTGACGTATATACCATTAAAGGATGTTCCTCTAAACTCCTCCCCCAAAACCAAACACAAAAGAATGGAAAGTCGTACTCCATGTAAGCCTAATATGTCAAAATACACTCTACTATCATGTATAAACAAAAAGAACAAATAAATTTTAAAAACTTTTAAAAATTATACATACAAAACAGTTACAGTGTCTGCTTACTACCCACTTTATAAAGTAAATGTGTAAACCAAATAGAAAATGATAAAATCCCTGACCTGAAGCACACCAAACAACCCTAAAGTTTCTTATGGCATTTAACTCTTTTAGAAATTCTCAACCTTGAGATAAAACTTTTAACTGAAACAAAGATTTTGAATTACTTAATATAAATTACATACAGCATAGCTAACTAGCCATAAAAAAAGGAACAGAGTATTTATAAAATACAACCAATCCATCAGGTACACATTTAATCATTAATTTTAACAGACACACATATTAAAGATCTTTCCATGCATGAGGAAGAACATGTTTTCCAAATCTGTCATTTCCTTGCTGACAGGAGATACCAGTCTTTAAAGAAACTATAGGTGGTGCTCCAAAACACAGATTACTCTTCATGTTATGGTTTTACATGTATGGTTTTACTGCCACCTTTTTCTTGAATGCCCACATTTTGTGGGCTTAATGCCCACCTCTTCAAAGGCTAAGTCACCTCCCTTCTTAAGGGACAACATCATCAGGTAATCCCAATTCCATGTGATAAAGAAGATAATTTACCTACAATAATAATGTACAATTTTAAAAATTGCAATGCATTTGTGTATTTACCTATATTTGAACCAGTTCATCCCATCTTTGTCTTCCCAAGTATCTACTTTTCAAATTCTGTCTTTTTATATTCCCAATGGGTTCACAGCAAACATCTTACCAGTGTGAACACTTTGTCTTTAATACACATTCCGTTTCTGCTTTCTGATAACCTGTGTTCCCTAGCAATGTTTTACATAGGCTGCTGTAGTGTTTCAATGCATGCAACCCACCTAAATCCTCCCAAGGATCTTGCTGAATTTTAAAAAAATATTTATATTTGAGCTTAAGTGGAAACAGTATCTTTATTTTATTTTTGTGTGGTTCTGAGGATCAAACCCAGTGCCTCATGCATGCTAGTGAGCACTCTACCACTAAGCCACAACCTCAGTCCCTTTGCTCATCTTTTAAAATTATTTGTTCTTCTGATGGCTCTAAGCCAACATCTATGAAATCTATCAAAACAGGATGTGTTCGTTTTCATTGTAGATCCATTGGCTAGCATAGATTCCCAAACATAATAGCTAATGAAGGCATCTAACCTTGAGGCTTTATGCTTCTACCAAGGACTGCCTTTTGAAGAATTCTTGGTCCCAGGAACATAACGGTTGGTTTAGCTTCGCACATTGTAGTTATCACCATAATTGGCTAGACCATCCATGGAACTGATTTTGGGTATAAGGAGACAACACTGACCTAAGTAATATGTGGGCAACCGGGAATATGTATTGAACATTACTGGGGTCCCAAAACAATGTCGACATTGAGAAGGGAGCTGGAAGCAAGTCAGAAAATCTCCTGTCTTTCTGGACATCATATTCTAGTGGGCAATGAAAGACAATAAACCAACCAAACCATATCAGAGAGAGGTAAGGACTATCAAGAAAACTGAAACAAGACCAACTGATACAGGGTAACTGGGTAGCTCCTTAGAATGGATGGACAGGGAAGTTCTCTCTGAGGAGGTGACATGAATGATAAGATGGAACCAGCCAAGTGAAGAGCACTACAAAAGCACCTCATGAGAGTAATCAGCTGGGCAAAGGTCTGCAGTGGAACTGCAGATGTTCTGATGGTGTGGCTGGAGAGTAGCAAGGAAGAAGGAAAGTGGGAGATGAGGTCAGAGAGGCCACAGTGGCTGAATCACTCTGCAATCTAGGTAAAGAGTACGAATTCTAATCCTAAGCCTCACGGGAGGTCATTGGAGGATTTTAGGTATTTTTTCCAGATACCTAATACGTGGACAGGAAAATAGAGACAGGAGTAAGGGATATTTGGAGCAACTGTGAAATAATTGACTCTAATAAAATGTGACAGTTTTTGGTAGGACCTATGTACCATATGGATGCTTGAGGGTTTCCAATCTTTAATAAAACTGAGAAGAGAATATGGAAGGACCTCAGTGACAGATAGTATGGTAGGGTGAACGAAGATGAGTCCCAGTCATCCTGATCAGTACAAAATGTAGGGATGGGGTTGTCCCTTAGGACAATAAGCTTAGTATAAAAACTGATGGTTTAGGTCGGGGAAGACTTGATGCTATGTTATACCAAGGCTCTTTAGGTTCTTCAGACCACATTTTAGACTAGTTTTAGAGTATATGATGATGCTGAGACTGCAAGATAGAATTAAGTGCATGGAAAACAACATTGTGATGAAGCTTGGGAACAGGAGTGGCAAACAGCATTTGAACCTGCATATTTCAGTATGTACAAATTATACTGCTCTCAATAATAATCTTACCACATGCTATAAAGTTTGATCTAGAATGTCCCATAGTCTCCAGCTTGGCACTAGAGGGAAATGGTGGAACCTTTAAGAGGTGAGGCCTAAACCAGGATAAATGTTGTATGTCTATAAGCCCAGCTACCTGGGAGGCTGAGCAGAATGATCTCAGGTTCCAGGATGGTCTGAGCACCTGAGCAAGATACTGTCTCAAAATAAGATTTTAAAAGAGGAGCTGGTGACAGCTCATAATCCTTACTACCAGAAAAAAACGGGGGATGCCTAGTAGGATATCTTCTGGTCATTGAGGTTTGAGGGTTCCCAGTATTGAAGGGGAAAATAGGACCCAATATGTCCTCTTCCCCACCCTTCTCTCTCTTCTATCCAGGTCATAATGTAAGCAGCTTGTTCCACCATGAACTCCCTTTCAACATGTGCTGCCTTGCCAACTGACTATGGACTGAATCATCCAAAGCTGTGAAACAAAAGAAATCCTTTCTCTTTTATAGGGTGATTATCTCAGGTGTTTGTTATAGTAACAGAAAGCTAACAATACACCACATTCCTCCTGGTTTTAGGCCTACTGCTTTTCAATGATGTGGACTTGACAAACCTCCAAAACAGTGTGGCCTTTGAAGAAATCAGGGGGAAGAAGGAAGAACATTAATAACATTGATCTTTCCCAATACATCCTTTCCTAGTGACAAGACAATCCCTGGGCAGCAAGCAAACATCACCCAATGATAGGACATCCCTGGAAAGGGCAAGCATTGATCCTTTCCCACTATATCCTTTCCTGTGGCAGTGCAATAGACCCTCCACTATTGCCCTGTAAAAACACTGCTTAGTTAAAAAAAATTATAATTTTTGTAATGAGGACACTGGAAGGCGAGCTACACCCAGGCAAGGACACCATTACCCTTGGTGCAGCTACCTCTTCCCATGTCCCATTCATTGAGTTTCTAGAATGAGGGGGCCTGGGCTCCACTGCCTCTACCTCCTCAGGTTGTCCACTTGAGGAGCCCCAGGTTACATGGCGGATGTACAGCAATGCAGTTTCATTTCTGATTGACACAGGGGCAAGCCATTCACTTTTGACACAATGGCATGGGCCCACTTTTTTGGCAGACACCCCCATTATAGGACTCTCAGGAACCCCTACATATCCACTAAAGACACTCCAGTTTTTTGCACAATTCGATCCTTCTCATTATCCATTCTTTATAGTTATGCCATGTTGCCCTTCTCCCTACTGAGACAGTAGCTGGTCCACAAAGTAAAAGCCTCAATCATCATCCCCCCTTTAAATTCCACTACCATCTTCTTAATACATTCTGGCCCAGATCTAGTCCCTGAGTCCCCGAAGTATCTGATTGTTCTTTGCCCATTGGAATTAACTCCACAGTATGGGATACTTCTCAACCTAAAATAGCTAAACACCACTCTCCTGTTCATATCCAACTAAAAAATACCACTATGTTCCCTTCCCCAATATCCATTAACTCCCTGACTCTCAGAGGTTTAAAGCACATCAATCATCTCCCACTTGTTACAGGTCCATCTCCTCATACCAACCACCTTTCCTCACACCTTCCCCATACTCAGAATAAAGAAACCCAATGGCCAATTCTGGCTAGTACAGAATGTCAGGAAAATCAATGGGGCAAGTGTTCCCACATATCCTGCAGTATCCAGTCCCTATACCCTTATCTCATATCTCAGCCTCCACCACACATTTCTCAGTGCTCCACCTGAAAGCTACCTTGTTCACTATTCCCCTCCATCCTTCCTCATGCTCACTTATGCCTTTACCTGGACTGACCCAGGCAATAATGTGTCTCAGCAGCTCACCTCAGCTCCTCTCCCACAGGGCGTCCATGATAGTCCCCAATTCTTTGGCCAGGCTCTCCAACAAGACATGCCCACCTTAAATTTATCCCCCAGCCATCTCATACAACATGTAGATGATCTCCTGCTCCGTAGCCCATCCCCCAAATTGTCCAAACATCACCAACACCCTACTTATTGCCCTGGCCTCCTAGGGTACCAGGTCTCTCAATCTAAGACCCTGCTCTGCTCCCCTCAGGTGCAATAGTTAGGTATCCTACTGACCCCCCAACTCCCATACAATACCCTCAGAATGACTCCAGGCCTTAAAGAACATTCCCCTATCTTCCACTAAAAGAGATAAGCTTGCCCTCTTAGGCCTTTTTCATTATTTTCACATCTGGATACCCAAATTCCCTCTCACACCCAAATCCTTTTATGAAGCCTCAAAAGGGAATCTTTTAGATCTTCTTCCATCTCCCCATTCCTTTTCTTCCACCATTTCTACTCTCCAGAATTCTCTTCTGGAATCCTTAACTCTTTATTTACCAATCCCTAATAAGCCTTTCTTCCTGTCACTCCACTCAGACAAAAAGAACAAAGGAGTCCTTGGGACTTCTTTACCAGAAATCAGGGAAAGGGAATATCCCCCACCCCAGGACATTCTCATCCAAACAATTAGATTAGTTTATCTAGGTTGGCCCTAAGGCCTAAAGTTTTTACACACTGTAGATCTACTGATCCCTGAGGCCAGAATAATTTTTTTTTTTTTGACATTTGCATTATGTCAGCCTTTTTCTATTCTTATCATACACTCTCTTTCAGAACTTCTCAGCTGCTGGTCATTTCTCTCCATTCCACCAACATTCCCCCAACCAGAGTACAATGACTGCATGCACAACTCTTGGATCCCCTAACTAGCAGCAAGACTCCCTATTAAACCCTGTACTCTTCTCCCAACAAAAACCCCCTCTGCCCCTGTGTTTTCTCACTCTTCTCCTGACACCCTTGATTTCTTTTTTTTTTTTTTTTTTTTTTTTAATATTTATTTTTTAGTCGTAGTTGGACACAATACCTCTATTTCATTTATTTATTTTTATGTGGTGCTGAGGATCCAACCTGGGTCACCCCCCCCACCCCCCCCACCCCCCCCACCCCCGTGCAAGGAGAGCACTCTACTGTTGAGCCAAAACCCCAGCCCCACCCTTGATTTCTTAATGAACCCCTTTTCACATATAACTAATCAGCCAATCCCTGACTCCCCAGACTGGTTCATAATCGGAAGCTCCCAGAAAGAGTCCTTGTTAAATATGGAAAATGTCAAACTCCAAAATACTGTGGCATGGAAAGAGGGAGTAAAGAAAAAAACAGCATATTGATGGCATTGATCATTTCCCACTGCATTCTTTAACAGTGACAGAAAAATCCCTAGAAAGGAAGCCAGAGCATTGATCCTTCCACAAATAAATCTTTTCCCAGTAACACTACAATGGGACTCTGAAGGGAAACAGTTAAACACTGAATGCTAACCCAAGACACTCCATTATTCTCCAAGTAAAAATATTGTACAGTAAAAACAAATTTTCAAATTCTCCCAAACCTGTATCCTGAGTCCTCATTAATTAAGTCACCTCTCTGTAACCTACATAAGCATTGATTCCCCATTGGCCCATGGCTCATTTTCAACCTTCTGAGAAGTGGGTTCATCAGAGGCAGGACTCTGTTCCTACATAAAAGCTGTGCTGATCCATGAAGTTTGTATCCAGCCTGGTCCTTTTCTGCTAACAGTCCCCAAACCTTGGAGGCTATGCTATACTTCAAGGAAAGATTACAGCAGATTCTTCTTTTGTCCTCACCCATTTAATTGAGGCTGCTCCCCTCCCCTCAGGCACCACATCTCAACAAGCTGAACTTGCTGCTCTCACTCGAGTTTTATCATGAGCCAGAAACAAATCAATCAATTTTTTTTTACTGATTTCAAATACACTTATAACATAATTCATTCTAACATCCTAATCTGCAGGGAAAGAGGTTTTCTTCCTCAGGCAGGAATTCTAATGCTAATTACATAAGAAATTTGCTTGAAGCTGCTCCTTTATTCCACAAGATGGCAGAGTTGCACTGTAAAGGACATCAGGCTGGCAAGTGTTAATTTCCTTAGGAATAATACAGAGGACTGGCTAGTGAAGCAGGCTGCTCTCTTTCACCACCACCCTCAATCATCACAAGCCTCTATGTCCACAAATCTCCAGTTTCTCCCTGATGAAACTAAAGTACTATTATCTTACCTACAAAATTTACTCCACCCTGATATGCGCTCCCTCCAGTGATTCCTGAAGAATTCACTACACCTACCCTCTTCAGATTTACAGTATCTCCCACAAGTTCCTCAATCCTGCACCACTTGTCTCAAGGATAACCCCAACCATAATGTGAGACCACATCCATTTCCTACACACCAAGCTAGGGAGACCTTCCTGCCACAGACTGGCAACTTGACTTCACCCACATGTCCCCTGTAAGAAAAACAAATACCACCTAGACTCAGTAGACACCTTTACTGGATGGGTCAAAGCCTTTCCAGCTAACAATAAGAAGGCTTTTACCACTGCAACATAATTTCCCAAGAAATAATTCCATGTTTTGATTTACCTGCCTCTCTCCAATCTGATATAGGCCCCCAAGTTAATTTCTTTATTACCCGAGAATTGGCTAAAGTTGAAATATAAAATAAAATTTCCTCATTCCCTATCATCTGCAGTCCTCAGGAAAGGTTGAAAAAACAAATAGTACTTTAAAGGCAACCTTAACCAAATTAAGTAGTAACATTCCTTGGATTTGATTAAGCTCCTCCCTTTGACCCTTCTCTGGATCCAGGTACTGCCCCCAAATCCTCTTATGATCATCCCCTTTGAACTAATTTATGGGAGAAGTTGCTCCCCCACCATTCAACCTCAACCACCTAGCATTCCTCCAGATGTCCCAAAAGACCTCCTACCTCACCTCAGGGATGCCTTCTGGAAATATGCCCACACTCATCTTCCCACACTAGATCTTCAGGGGCCCCTCCTACTATTTCCATAGGGGACTTAGTTTAACTCTCCCCTTTCCTACCTGTAGTCCCCTTACAAAGATAAAAAAAAATGAAAGTGCCCTTTTAAGGTGATTCTGGCCACACCTACAACAGCCAAACTACAAGGCCACCCATCCTGGATCCATTTAAGCAATTTCAAATCTGTTCCTGCTAATGCCACTTATCATTCTGTTCTCACAGGCCTCATCCGACTACACATGACCTACCTCCCAGCCATTCCTGAGAAAACCACTGACCCTCACACCCAGAATTCTTAGTGTTGCTCTCTCAGATATCATTCTACCTTTTTTAAAATATATTTTTAGTTATAGTTGGGCTCAATACCTTTATTTTATTTCTTTATTTACACATGGTGCTGAGGATCAAACCTAGCGCCTCGCATGTGCTAGGCGAGTGCTCTACTGCTAAGCCATAACCCCAGCCTCTACTACCTTTTCTTAATAGCACTCAAGAGTCAAATTAAATTCATCATATTTACTCCCCCTTCATCTTTCTACTCTACAAACATTAGAACTCATTTGAGATCCCTGGCTTCAAGGAATATACATTGTCCTGACGCCCACCAAGATATCTCTCTTTGTGTTTTCCACATATCATCTTTAACTTCACAAACTGCCACACTGGACCAGAAACAGCAGAGACAAGAAGTGGCTGATGTATTCAGTGAGAATCCTCTCCCTATGGCAAAAATGTTAATGTCTTGAACCTGGAAGCCTCCATGTCATGGGGATAGGCTAAGAAAACAAGAGAGATAACTGGGAGCAATTGAGAAAAACAGGTCAGTTTGTTATTCCTCTTAGATGTTCCTCATGCTGGTCTTCATAATATGCACAACTGTGAGCATGGCTAGAGACACAGGCATATAGGGCCCACATTATACAGCCTGTCACTGCTCACCCAGTGACATGGTTTGATCCTCCCGCTTCAATCTGTCTTAATTCCAAGCCTTCTTTCCTGGTCCTTTCTTGACTTCCAGACTTCCCAACAATCTTTGTTCAATTATTCAGGACTCTACTCCTGAACCCCTCTCTTTGCATTTCTCACAGAAACTCATATTGTTATCACACTGGGCCTCAAAATTTGGCTTACATATGTACCCAAAATAACAGGATCAAGAGGCCAGGCTTATTTTCCTCCCTGGCAGAGGCTCACCTTCGTGCCAGGAAATTAATCTTAATTATTCATTAAGCAGACCCATTTGCTCTTACCATTGGCACAGAAATAATTCACCAAAAGTTTTGCAATGGACTGAAGGTGATACACCCCATCTTTGGAATTTTCTGTTGCAGGAAAACAAGTTATAGATTGGGGTTCTCCTGGGGAACGGACTGATGCTGAATCTAGAACTTTGGGATGAAAATGACTTTATAGGGACAATTTAGGTATGTTTATAGAACTGTTTTACAATCCAACTCCACTAGATACTGGTCTAAGGGAGAAATATCACCTGCCATGAGAGTGCACTTTGGGCCAATTCAGGACACGATTTGGAAAATAGGTCTGACTGAGGAGACTTGGGATCTGGAATGGTGATTCTCAATATAATAAGTTGAAAAATGTTATCTATCGTAACATTTCCTTCCATAAGGAATTGTACCTCACAGTATGTGTATTAAATCCCTATGTTTTAGGGTCCAGATCCATTCAAATACAATACCATGCCATAAAAAAATCTATATTATGTTAAATGTGTAAAGTGTATGCTACAACAACATTTGAACTCTATGGCAAAGTTCAGCACAAACTATTATGAATCTCAAAAGGCTCCTTGTAAAATTAAAAGAACCATGGCAGGAGGCCCCTTCAGTAGCATTCATGCAGGAACTACTGAGGCACCTGAAACACCACGCTAAATGGCTCATCTGGTGCCTGGAGCTGGGACTGCTGTTTTGACTGGCATCATTACCTCTGCCTCCACTGCAGCGGAGGCATTGCATCAGCAGGTCTAAACACCCATTACCTTCAACAATTCCATAAGAATGTTACCAATACCTGACAAACTCAAGAACATATAGATCCGGATCATTCAAACAAAATTCAACAACTAAAAGATTCTACTATTTGACTATAGAATAAGTACAAGATTTATGATGGGCTCAGAGACTTCAGTGTCATTGTAACATCACCCAATTTGATGACACTGAGATTCAATGGCAAAATGTATGGAATCACCTAATGGGACTTGATCCTTTTCATAGAAATTCTTATTTGGATTAAAATTACAATCTCAGGTTCTGCCATAGCTAATGCAAAAACACCTATTTTTGGTAAGAAATTTGGGGCAGTTTAGCTAAAGGGATTTCTTCCCTCAAGCCTTTGAAATACTTTTCTACACTTATAGCTGGGCTACTAGCTATAACTATACAGTTAATTTCTGTTCTTCTTCTGCAGGGTCTGTCAAGCAGGATGGAAATGATTAAAACATCAGGAAAATATGGTTCAAATATTAATCATGCTCGCAATGCTCCAAAGGACCCGAACTCCTGAGATCATGGAAAGTGCACCTTGAGTTTGAAAGGGATACGATGGCCTTGATTAAGGGAAATAGGCTCCCCAATGATAGGACCTGCTAAAATTGTTTTCCTACCACTAGCAAATCAGTTAATCTTCACTGTTATTATAATTATCTTTCTTCTCTCTATTTTAAATTGTGTACAAAAAATTTTCTTAATGAGGTGACCGACCTGGCTCAAGCGCCCTCCAGAACACAGTCCGAATTTCTGAAACCACAAAAGGAGGACTGTGCCTGAACCCCACGTCTACTCCCACATATACTCCTCTTAAGCCTCATCCACCAGAGAACCCATATTCTTTTGCAGAACTCTGAAATCAGGGGTCCTCCTACTTCACACCTTCTCGGAAAGAAGCAGCCAGATCTGAAATCATTGCCCTATTCATTATGCCTACCCAGAGTCTGGAATGAAGGATATGCAAATGACAACCCCCCAAAACAGTGTGGCCTAGGAAGAGGGAGGGAGGGAAAAGGCAGAACATTGATAACATTGATCCTTTCCCAATACTTCCTTTCCCAGTGACATAAAAATCCCTGGGAAGGAAGCAAACATCACTAGGTGACAAGACATCCCTGGAAAAGGGCAAGCATTGGACCTGTCCCAATATATCCATTCTCAGTGATAGGACAATGCACCCTCCATTCTTGCCCTATGAAAACACTGCCAGTAAAAACAAATTTCTAGTTTTTGCAACCTTTTTCCTGAATGCCCACGTGCTGCTAAAGTCTTCAATGGGTAAGTTACCTCCCAGTGTGTAACCTATATAAACCCAGACCAGCAGCCATTTCTAACCAAAAAGTCTGCCCATCTAATGCCTGACTCCATAGCTGAATAAAAAGTTTTGCTGAATTCATGAGGTCTGCACCCGTCTCCACCATTTTGTTCTTATATCCTAAAACTATAGTAGCTGTGGATACCCTTGATTTCTCAGAGAACTTATGGAATGATCTGGCTTGCAGATACTCACTGTATGTACTTAGTCTCATATTACATGCCAGTATTATACAAGTAAGCTATCTGAGGTATGCAATTGAACTAGAAAGAAAAAAAAAATACCCTGAAAAAGCTGACATAGTTCAAGCCATATCTTTATACTGCCAATCCCTCTTAGATAAGCATTATGCCACACACAACCAGCAAATATATATATATTATATATATATATATATATTCCATAATTAGCAGTGAAAGAGATGGGAACAAATGGCCTCTATATGCAATATTTAGCTTTATTTATGAGCAATTTTTTCTACATATGCACTTGTCTTCCTGTGGGTTCTTGACATTGTGAATCAACTATCTACTTACTCTCTCTAAAGAAGTCCACAAATTAAATAAAGGTTCACTGAAAACTAACAGAACATTTAAAAAAAAAAAAAACAGCTTACCACATTTCGGGTGGGGTGGCACATGCCTGTAATCCCAGCAGCTCGGGAGACTGAGGCAGAAAGATGGCAAGTTCAAAGCAAACTTCAGCAATGGCAAGGTGCTAAGCAACTCAGTGAGACCCTAGGTATAAATAAAACATAAAATAGGGCTGGTGATGTGGCTCAGTGGTAGAGTTCCATCCCTGATAACCCCCCCACCACCAAAAAAAAAGTTTACCACCAAGGAAAATCATTAAATCCCAACTCAGTGCTCATATATATATTATTACCAACTCAGTCCTGACTTACTTTATCACATTACAAGAGAAATTGGTAATACAAACACTCTCCAGGGCATAAAAAGCAAAAGCAATTTAGATAAATTTGGGCTGAACAGACACACCTGTTCCTTGGGTGCATAGCATAACCACAATGCTTTTTCCACAAGCCTCTCTTTGCATGTCTACACAAATCCATCAGATTAACTTAATTCACAATACTTCAGCATAAACTATCATCAATGGAAAAACATGCAATATATCTTACAATGTTGCATTTCTTTAAAATATGACAAAAAGAAAAGTGAGCTGAAAACCCAGAATCTAAAATAGCTATCCATACACTACAAACACATTAATGGGTGACAAAATGAAATCATTTGACAAAAAAGAAAATAATAATTAAGATTTTTATCTCCACTGTATAGAATTCATGACAGTTTTTGGGTTTCCAACCTAGGTATTTTTTAAAAATTATATATATATTTTTAAATTTATATATACACATTTAATTTATATGTGTTTATTTTTTATATATGTATTTAATTTATATATATAATGAGCCAGGTGCAGTAGAATACACCTGTAGTCCCAGAAACTCAACAGGTTGAAGACGGAGGATCACAAGTTCAAGACCAGCCTCAGCAACTTAGAAAGGCCCTAAGCAACATATGAGACACTGTCTCTAAAAAAATAATAATAATAAAAAGGGATGGGGATGTGATGTAATGGGAAAGTGTCCCTGGTTTAAATTCCAAGGACCTGCCCCCCTGCAAAAAAAAAAAAAAAATTAATTGCCTCTTTTATTAACACAAAATGAGACCTCAATGAGTTGACTTGTTTCTAACAAAAAGTTAAAATTTAAAACTCCATGTTAACCTCTCTTTTCTTTATGTTATGCTTACTTTTTTATGTTATCCTAATGTTCTAACTATTCTCCTGGCCTTCCACCCAAACATGCAAGACAAAGAATGTGAGAAGCCCAAGATTCTATAGAGGCTGTTTGCAAGGGGGAGGAAGTCACAGTAACTGCCACACTGGATCCTCTTACATAAGAAGACAGAAAGGATCCTCAGTGCCTCTCACAAATGAAAGAGGCTGATGGCAGAAAGTCTACATGACCAAGGAGCTGTCCTCAGGAAATTATAACTTACAGAACTACAACAAAAATACGGAGTACAACCAACAATTAAAAAAAAAAAAAAATACGGAGAGGGAAATTTTACAGTCAGCTAGGTCTTCCACCTCTCTAGAATTGCTTCTAATGTTCAGAGTTCATTTTTCAAAGAATCAACTCATAGAAAAGAAGACCCCTCCTCCTGGAAGTCAAAAGAAAGTAATATCAATGTGTATAAGAATGCAGACTCAAGGCTTGTCCATGAAAAAATGTCTACAATGAAGAGGGGTGGGAGAAGGAGAGTAGAAGAGAGTTACCAGTCTAACCTGGCCCAGCCCAGGCCAAAGAAAATAGGGGTCAAGGAGAAACTAAAGAGAATCTTGGGCCACATCATTCCCCAGAGAATGCACTCAAGGAACTTCCCCCTAGGGCTGGGATTGTGGCTCAGTGGTAGAACGTTAGCCCAGCATGTGTTTGGCACAGGGCTTGACCCTCAGCACCACTTCAAAATAAATGAATAAAATAAAAGTATTGTGTCCATCTACAACTAAAACAAAAAAAAAAGAAAGAAAAACACAAAAACTTTTTAATCCCTTTCTGAATCCTTGAAAACTGCAGTAACTTCACTCATCAAATCAACTTCTATGGTTCCACAACCACTATATTTGCTCAACTTAGATGTCTCTTTCTTCCTTCTCCAGAGATATTAACTATATACGTTAATATAGTAATGTATCCCTGTTCCTGCTAATGCCACTAATCATTCTGTTGTCACAGGCCTCACTGGACTACACATGACCTACCTTCCAGCCATTCCTGAGGAAACCGCTGTCCCTCATTCCTAGAACTCTTAGGGTTTCTGTCTCAGATATCCTTCTACCTTTTTAAAATATTTTTTTTTAGTTATATTGGGCACAATACCTGTATTTTATTTGGTTATTTATATGGGGTGCTGAGGATCGAACCTCGTGCCGCACATGTGCTAGGCGAGTGCTCTACTGTGGAGCCACAACCCCAGCCTCTACTTCCTTTTCTTAATAGCACTCAAGAGTGAAATTCAATTCATCATATTTACTCCCCCTTCATCTTTCAACTCTTCAAACATTAGAAGAGGAGAATGTTCCTGCCTTCAAGGAACATTCATTGTCCTGACCCCCACCCAAATTTATTTCCTCTCTTTGTGTTTTCCACATATCATCTTTAACTTCACAAACTGCCACACCAGACCAGAAACAGCAGAGACAAGAAGTGCCTGGTGTATTCAGTGAGAATCCTCTCTCTACAGGCAAAAATGTTAATGTCTTGAGCCTGGAGGACAAACCCCAGGCCATGGGAATACGTTAAGAGAGATAACTGGGGACAATTGAGGAAAACAGGTCAGTTCATTATTCCGATTAGCATGTTCCTCGTGCTGGTCTTCATAATATGCACAACTGCCAGCATGGCTACAGACACAGAGGCTTATAGGGCCCACATTCTACAGCCTGTCACTGCTCACCCAGTAACATGGTTTGATCCTCCCCCTTCAATCTATCTTAATTCCAAGGCCATCTTGCCTGGTCCTTTCTTGACAACCAGGTCCTCCCAACAATCTTTGTTCAATTATTCAGGACTGTCCTCCTGACCCCCTCTTTGTGTTTCGCTCAGAAACTCATATTGTTACCACACTGGGCCTCAAAACTCGGCTAATATATGTCCCAAAATAACAGGATCAAGAGGCTAGGCTTATTTTCCTCACTGGCAGAGGCTCACCTGCATGCCAGGGAGTTAATGTTAATTACTCAGTAAGCAGACTCAATGCTCTTACCATTGCCACAGAAATCATTCACCAAAAGTTTTACAACGGTCTGAAGGTGATAACCCTATCATCGAATCTTTCTATTGTAGGAAAACAAGTTATTGATTGGGGTTCTCCAGGGGAATGACTGATGCTGAATCTAGAGCTTTGGAATGAAAATTACCTTACAGAGACAATTTAGAACATCTGGCTTATAGAGCTGTTTTCCATTCCAACATCACTAGATACGGGTCTAAGGGAGAATTACCACCTGCCATGAGAATGGATTTTCTGCCAATTCAGGACACAGTATGGAAAATAGGTCTGACTGAGGAGACTTTGGGGATCTGGAAGGGTAATTCTCTTTTTTTTTAATTTTTAATTTTTATTGTTGGTTGTTCAAAACATTACATAGTTCTTGATATATCATATTTCACACTTTGATTCAAGTGGGTTATGAACTCCCATTTTTACCCGGTATACAGATTGCAGAATCACATCAGTTAAACATCCATTGATTTACATATTGCCATACTAGTGTCTGTTGTATTCTGCTGCCTTTCCTATCCTCTACTATCCCCCCTCCCCTCCCCTCCCCTCCCCTCCCCTCCCCTCTTCTCTCTCTACCCCCTCTACTGTCATTCATTTCTCCCCCTTGTATTATTTTTCCCTTTCCCCTCACTTCCTCTTGTATGTAATTTTGTATAACCCTGAGGGTCTCCTTCCATTTCCATGCAATTTCCCTTCTCTCTCCCTTTCACTCCCACCTCTCATCCCTGTTTAATGTTAATCTTCTTCTCATGCTCTTCGTCCTTACTCTGTTCTTAGTTACTCTCCTTATATCAAAGAAGACATTTGGCATTAGTTTTTTAGGGATTGGCTAGCTTCACTTAGCATAATCTGCTCTAATGCCATCCATTTCCCTGCAAATTCTATGATTTTGTCATTTTTTAATGCAGAGTAATACTCCGTTGTGTATAAATGCCACATTTTTTTTTTTTAATCCATTCCTCTATTGAAGGGCATGTAGGTTGGTTCCACAGTCTTGCTATTGTGAATTGTGCTGCTATGAACATCGATGTACCAGTGTGCTAAGAGCCAAGTATATGATGCATGGCATTTTTGGTCGAAAGGTGACGCCAGCTAGCCACTGAGATGATATGATTATGTTAAGATTTGCATTCATATGGATATTGGACTCCTGCTGTTCACCTAGGCCGGCTACAGGACTCCTGGAGAGTTCCCATTGGTTGGGGAAGTACAGTAGGAGGGAGTTCCGGGGGAGGAGCTCTCTCTGCGGGTCTGGGAGGAGGCCGCGTGGGTGGAAAAAATCTTCCCGGGCGGTACCGGACATTGGCGGCAGTTTCAAAAAATAAACTTTGTTCCTGCTTGAGTGGCTCGTGATTTTGTGCCCAGCCAGACTGCGGCACCAGTGTCCCTGTAGCATGCTCTTTTTAGGTCTTTAGGGAATAGACCGAGAAGGGGAATAGCTGGGTCAAATGGTGGTTCCATTCTGGAAGGGTAATTCTCAATATAATAAGTTGAAAAATGTTATCTATTATAACATTTCCTTTCATAAGGAATTGTACCTTCACAGTATGTGTATTAAATCCCTATGTTTTAGGGTCCAGACCCATTCAAATACCCATTCAAATTTTGTGATGCCTCACAAAAATCTATATTATGTTAAAATTGTGTAAAGTGTATGCTACAACAACATTTGAACTCTATGGCAAAGTTCAGCACAAACTATAATGACTCTCAAAAGGCTCCTTGTAAAATTAAAAGTACCATGGCAGGAGGCCCCTTAAGTACCATCCACGTAGGAACTACCGAGGCACCTGAAACACCATGCTAAATGGCTCATCTGGTGGCTGAGAGCTGGGACTGTTGCTTTGACTGCAGCGGAGACACTGCATCAGCAAGTCCAAACACCCATTACCTTCAACAATTCCATAAGAATGTTACCGAGACCTGGCAAACTCAAGAACATATGGATCCGGATCATTCAAACAAAATTCAACAACTAAAAGATTCTATTATTTGACTAGGAGAATAAGTACAAGATTTACAATGGGCTCAGAAACTTCAGGGTCACTGTAATATCACCCAATTTTGTGTCACTAGAGATCCATATGATGACACTGAGACACAAGGGCAAAATGTATGTAATCACCTAATGGACTTGATCTTTTTCATATCAATACTTGTTTGAATTAAAATTACAATCTCAAGTTCTGCCATAGAAAATGCAAAAACATCTACTTTTGATAAGAAATTTGGGGCAGTTTAGCTAAAGGGATTTCTTCCCTCAACTCTTTGAAATACTTTTCTACACATATACCTGGGTTACTAGCTATAACTATACAGTTAATTTATATTCTAGTTCTGCACAGTCTTTCAAGCAGGTTGGAAATGATTAAACCATCAGGAAAATATGGTTCCAACATTAATCATGCTTGCAATGCTCCAAAGGACCTGAACTCCTGAGATCATGGAAAGTGCACCCTGTTTTTGAAAGGGATACAATGGCCTTGATTAAGGGAAATGGGCTCCCCAATGATAGGACCTGCTAAAATTGTTTTCCTAGAACTAACAAATCTGTTAATCGTCACCTTGATTATAATAACCTTTCTTCTCCCTATTCTTAATTGTGTACAAAAAACATTTTCTTAATGAGGTGACCTGTCTGGCTCAAGCCCTCTCCAGAATACAGTGCAACTTTCTGAAACCACAAAAGGAGGACTGTGCCTGAGCCCCAAGTCTACTCCCACATATACTCTTCTTAAGCCTAAAACACCAGAGAACCCATGTTCTTTTCCAGAACTCTGAGAGCAGGGGTCCTCCTACTTGACCCTTTCTCAGCAAGAAGCAACCAGATCTGAAATCATTGCCACTATTCATTATGACTTTTCAGTGTCTAGAATGAAAGATATGCAAATGACAACCCCAAAACAGTGTGGCCTACGAAGAGGGAGGGAGGGAAAATCAGAACATTGATAACATTGATCCTTTCCCAATACTTCCTTTCCCAGTGACATAAAAATCCCTGGGAAGGAAGCAAACATCAGTCAGTGACAAGACATCCCTGGAAAAGGGCAAGCATTGGACCTGTCCCAATATATCCATTCTCAGTGATAGGACAATGCACCCTCCATTCTTGCCCTATGAAAACACTGCCAATAAAAACAAATTTCTAGGTTTGGTAACCTTTTTCCTGAATGCCCACCTCCTGTTAAAGTTTTCAATGGGTAAGTTACCTCCCAGTGTGTAACCTATATAAACCCAGACCAGCAGCCATTTCTAACCAGAAAGTCTGCCCATCTGATGCCTGACTCCACAGCTGAATAAAGGCTTTGCTGAATTCATGAGGTCTGCACAAATCTCCATCATCTCCATCTCCTTAATCTATAGTAGCTGTGGATACCATTGATTTCTAAGAGAACATAAGGAATGATCTGGCTTACAGATACTCACTGTATGTTCTTAGTCTCATATTACATGCCAGTATTATAGAAGTAAGCTATCTGAGGTATGCAGCTGAGATAAAAAGAAAAAAAAATATACCCTGAAAAAGTTGACATACTCCAAGCCATATCTTTATACCACCAAACATTTCACAATCCCTCTTAGCTAAGAATTATCCCACACACAACCAGCAAAAAAAAAATATATATATATTCCACAATTAGCAGTGTAAGAGATGGGAAAAATAGGCCTGTAAATGCAATATTTATCTTTATTTATAAGCAATCTTTTCTATATATGCGCTTCTCTTCTTGTGGGTTCTTGACATCGTGAATCACACTATCTACTCACTGTCTCTAAAGAAGTCCAAAAATTAAATAAAGGTCCATTGACAACTAACAGGATATTTTTTTAAAAAACAACTTACCACATTTCTGGGTAGGGTGACACACGCCTATAATCCCAGCAGCTTGGGAGACTGAGGCAGGAAGATCGCAAGTTCAAAGCATACATCAGCAATGGCAAGGTGCTAAGCAACTCAGTGAGACCCTGTCTCTAATAAAACATAAAATAGGGCTGGTGATGTGGCTCAGTGGTAGAGTTCAATCCCTGGTAAACCCCCACCACCACAAAAAACAAAAAAAAAAACAAAGCTTACCACCAAGGAAAATGATTAAATCCCATAGCTGTACTCCCCCAAACCAGCTCAGTACTCATATATATATATTATTACCAATTCAGTCCTGACTGACTTTATGGCATTACAAGAGAAAGTGGTGAAACTAATACTCTCCAGGGGATCAAAAGCAAAACCAATTTAGATGAATTTGGGCTGAACAGACACACCTCTTCCTTGGGTGCACAGCATAACCACAATGCTTTTTCCACAAGCCTCTCCTTACATGTCTACACAAATCCATCAGGCCCTAAGCAACATAGTGAGATCCTGTCTCTAAAGAAAAATAAAAAGGGCTGGGGATGTGAGGTAATGGGAAAGTGTCCCTGGTTTAAATTCCAAGGACCCATCCCCCCAGCAAAAAAAAAAAAATTAATTGCCTCTTTTATTAACACAAAATGGGACCTCAATGAGTTGACTTGTTTCTAACAAAAAGTTAAAATTTAAAAGTCCATGTTAACCTCTCTTTTCTTTATGTTATCCATACTTTTTTATGTTCTCTTAATGTTTTAACTTTTCTCCTGGCCTTCCACCCAAACATGCAAGGCAAAGAATGCAAGAAGTCCAAGATTCTATAGTGGCTGTTTGCAAGGGGGAGGAAGTCACAGTAACTGCCACACTGGATTCACTTACATAAGAAGAGAGAAAGGATCCTCAGTGCCTCTCACATATGAAAGAGGCTCATGGCAGAAAGTCTACATGACCAAGGAGCTGTCCTCAGGAAATTATAAGTTAAAGGAGTACAACAAAAATCCAGAGAGGGAAATTTTACAGTCAACTAAGTCTTCCACCTCTCTAGAGTTGCTGCTATTGTTCAGAGTTCATTTTTCAAAGAATCAACTCACAGAAAAAAAGACCCCTGCTTCTGGAAGTCAAAATAAAGTAATATCAATATGTACACGAATGCAGACTCAAGGCTTGTCCATGAAAAACTGTCTACAATGAAGAGGGGTGGGGGAAGGAGAGCAGAAGAGAGTTACCAGTCTAACCTGGCCCAGCCCAGGCCAAAGAAAGTAGGGATCAGGAGAAACTAAAGAGAATCTTGGGCCACATCATTCCCCAGAGAATGCACTCAAGGAACTTCCCCCTAGGGCTGGGATTGTGGCTCAGTGGTAGAACGTTAGCCTAGCACGCGTGAGGCACTGGGCTTGACCCATGAATAAAATAAAAGTATTGGGTCCATCTACAACTAGGAAAAAAAAAACTTTTTAACCCCTTTTTGAATCCTTGAATACTGCAGTAACTTCACTAATCAAATCAACTTCTGTGGTTCCAGAACCACTATACTTGCTCAACCTAGATGTCTCTTTCTTCCATCTCCAGGGATGTTAACTGCATATGTTAATAGAGTAATGTATCACTATTACCTCTTATACTGTGAAACATAATTTATAACATATTCATAATATTTTAATGAACATATAAGAGGAACATGGAGATGATATCCCTAACACAAGAGCCTGAAGGAAGGGAGCCATGGGGTGAGCCCATTATGTCCCTCTTGCAGGGCTTCACCTACCAGAACTGAGCCATTTAGTTTCTATTATAACTCTCCTGTCACTTTCTCCACCCAATCAACTCTCTTGTCATTTTCCCCACCCAATCGCACCTTCTCCTTGGGAGTCTGACCACTCTATTGGCTACTTCATACCTTTAAACGGCCAGTTTTGTGACATCATTCTCCCACCAAACCTACTGCCACCTGCTAGAATCTTAGGCTTGCCATGTAGTTGTAAACAAATTTGGATCATCGCAAGTGACCAGTGACCAGTAACCAGTCATTAGAGTGGCCAGTAAACAGTGACCAGTGAACTCCATATTGGGAAACATGCATTCTCTAGCCTCAGCCACCCACACATCCTCTGGGGTGATCTCCTCATCCTTTGTATTTGATGTGACCTCTTCTCTGACCATGTCAGGTGAGTAAAGAAACTTTTAAAGTTTTTCATTAGACTTTTACCTGCCTCAATTTACTAATGGAGTCAAAAGAGCTTAGAATAATAGGGGAAAGGATAGAACTAGAAATCTGGACACCTAATTTCATTTGGAATTTGACATGTACTAGGTATAGAACTGGACTATCTTACTCTCTCACAAAATCTGTTTCCTGATTTGCTACATGAGGATAACAGATTGCCCATGTTCTGGTCCCTTACTTTTCTTGCATCTTGAGGGGCATGTTTATAGAGAATGAAATCAGATTTCATGGTTGTGTTGTTTCAACTGAAAGAGACAAATCCTAGGCAGGGTGGAAACCAAGAGGTTTCCTCTGTAACAGTTTCCCTTCACCAAGATTTCTACTTCAGTATTTCAAATTTAGTGCTGTTCATAAAAGGGACATTCACATATTTGGGAGTTTTCTGTTTAAACTAGGTGAAAAGAGAAATAGGGAGAGAGGAACAGGAGGACAGGGCTGTAAGGAGGCAGATGTTCTTGGGAAAGCAAGTTTGTGACTGTTTAAGCACAAGGCAACAGGAACTCGGTGGAGGAAGAAAATATAAAAATAAAGGAGAAGAAAAGGTTTGAATAATAGAGATGAAGAGAATGATGTTCTCGAGAAAAAAGAGGTGGGTTGGGATGGATGTGGAAGAAAAGCAAAGATTTTATTTAAACCAACAGACAGCATAGATTGAATCTTCCCAGAGGCTGGTTTAGAGAATGTTTAGATTAACAGACCAGCAAGGAAACTAAGACTTGAATTAGGGTATCACTGGGGTAAGCAGGTTATCAGAAAAGTCACACTTGGCTGTTACAGTTTTTCTATGATCTCTTTCAACACAGATGATGTTGACAGTTTGAACATGAACATGTTAGAAGTATGTTTTAGAAATTATTCTTCCTCCAAACATGCCAAGGAAAGTGGTTCTAGACAGAGCTGGGGAAATGGCATTTTCCATGTCCTACTTTGTTCTGATTTTTAAACTACAGGGATTTCTAAAAAATGTTTTGTCCAAACCTGCATCAGAAGGACACATTCCTTTGTGAGATATAAGCTGTCAAGATGAAGCTGTTTTCCATCTTTACAACGGTTTTTTTTTTTTTTTCTAAAACAGACAATATACAAATAGTCATTGATGATTTCTAAATCTAAGAACCGAAAGAAAGAACTATATAAGAATAAAAATTCAAGCTCACACCTCTAATTCCAAGTTTATTTAAATAATTATGTGAAGACTTTTTGTTTTGTCTACATTTCAAATAATTTTTCGGGGCTGGGGTGTAGGGTAGCTCAAACATTTTTGTATTAATTTTGTTTTAATATAAAAGGGAGAAGAAAATATCAGAATAAAAGACAAAAATTGTTTTAAATTTGTGATTTTATTATACTGTGATGGTTTTCTCAGACTTTAGGGACAAGATTTTTCTCTAAATGTGATAATAAACTAGGCTTCTATGATTTTGTTAAAGCATTTTTTCTGGTTTTTTTAATAACCAAAAGGATTATCAGAAAATGTGTTTATATTAATTGAAATATCTACCTAGTGGAATTAATGTCTTTTATTTGGTGTTGGTAATCCTTAGAGGAAGAGAAACAAGAACAGTAATGAAATTACTTTACACTTATTGTTTTTTTCTCTAGTATGTACAAAATTTATTGTGTCCTTCCTTCTGTCCTCCTTCCCTTCTTCTTTCCCTCACTCCCTCCATTTCTCTCTCCTTCCCTCCCTGCCTTGCTCCTTATGCCTTCCTTCCTTCCTCTCATTCATTCTTTCTTTCTTCCTTTCTTCTCTTCTTTCCAGTTCTGAGGATTGAACTCAGGGTCTCATGCATGCTAGGCAAGCATGCTACACAAGCTATATCTCCAGGATATTTTATTTGTTTTCTCAGATAGGATCTTGCTGAATTGCCCAGAGTGGCTTTGAATTCCTGGTTTCCTGCAATCCCACTGCCTCAGGCTCCCACGTGCTGGGACCAGAGGCCCACCACACCATGCCCAGATTCATCATGGGTTTTGGCTTTAGTTTTCGCTTCTCCACGTGGCTACCCATCTGTTCACTTTACTTAAATTTGTGTTCACTTTACTTAAAATTACACACATTTTTAGTATAGTTTCTCTGTCTATATGTACTGCTTGAGAATGCATTCAAACTCACCTTCAATTATGAGCTTTGTTTTGATTAACAGTATTCACTAAAATCAAAGAGAAACATTCATAATATTGTATGCATGATAACAGAACTCATTTCTTAGCAAATTTGATATACACTCACTTTTGCTACATATACATATGTTCATTACTATCTAGTCATTCCTTTTAGTTCTGAGCTGGTTTTGACTTTTGCTTCTATCTTTCCAGAACATACTGTAACTCCCTCCAAATGAAACTTTTTGCAATATCTATTTATTAGTTGTAGTTCAACACAATACCTTTATTTTATTTATTTTTACATGGTGCTGAGGATTGAACCCAGGGCCTCGCATGTGCTAAGCAAGCGCCCTAACGCTGAGCCATAATCTCAGCCCCCACATGAATCTTATGTAATATGACACTTTTATTCATGGATGAATTATCACTGTTGGTATTGTTATAACCACACCAAAGATGAGTAACCTGAAGCTCAGAAAGTTTTAATTTCTTTCAAGAAGCATTTCTTGAGAAACTGAATTTCAGGTAGTCATTTTCATGTAGGATCAGCAGTTAGGCTGAAAGAGGGCAAAGAATGACGCTTAAATTATCATTTGGATGGTAAAACTGAACTCCAGGAAATATCATGTGACCTGGACAAACAAAAGGAGATACTAAAGATCACTGTGGTGATATCAGTACGATCTTCTATGAACAGGGAAAAACAAATTTCTGTTTCTCCAGATTTCTGGTCTTTGGAACAAGAGTCCTGGCCAGGGAGTAAGTTTCCATAATCTGTTGCTGATTTTGAACAAGTCGATCTCACTTCACTAACCCTTGGAGGACTCATTTGGTAACTGGTAATGTTGGGGTTTTCTCTGAGTTTGAAAATGCTTCAGTTCTAGGGCAAATTCAGGAGTCAATACTAGTGCAGGCTCAAAGGAAAGGTAGGACAGGTAGAAGGATGCTTTTAGGGAACAATGTGTGAAGCAGACCACTTGGGACTTCTGGGCCCAATTTGAGACAAAAGGCAGGTAATCAGAAGAGTACTTGCAGCCATCCTAAATGGAGTGATTTGGGGTCTCTCAATGATTATTGGAATGAGGGCCTTCCTGATTACTACAACATTAAGATGTCATTATTCCTCGAATATTGTAAGAATCTGTCTGTCTCATCAATATTTTCACCACCCTCTTCTTCCTACAGAAAATTTCCAAAATTCTTCTTTACATGGAAATGCTGAATCTCTGCAGCTCTCTCTTCCTGTGGTGACCAATGCAGCTTCCGGGACAGGAAGTGTCTGCAACTTCTCCAGAGCCTCTGCTCCAGCTGCCACTTCAGCATGGTTACTGCCCTCAACCTGTGGCACCTCCTTCCAGCCACTCATGGGCAGTGCCTACCTTTATCAACATGCTACCACAGCCATGGTGTCTGGGGTTACTGGCCAGAACCAGACTCCCATGGCACCTGCCCCCTATCCAAGTATTTCTGAGTGGTATATCCCAGGAAGTGCTGAAAAGAGCTCCTCTTCACTCGGGGACTTTAATCTGACTGTCACTGACCAGAATACAGCAGATTCTTCCCTATCTATGACATCCCAGTATGACAAAACTTCCGAAGCCAATGTCATGATCCCCGGGTATCCACTACTATCTGGTAGGCTCGTCCAGGTGACACTATCTCAGATTCCAAATCAAGGACGTTGCCTCTCACTACCCCACCAAGAAGGAAGCCAGGTCTACTACTATGATCAAAACTCTCTGGGGACTCTGCTCTCTGGAGAACATTGGCCCTGCCTGCAATCCTATGGCTCTGTGCCATATGCAGGAATTAGTGCCGCTGCCCCTCAACCAGAAATGGTGACAGTGCTGAAGGAAGTTCAGCCCACAAATGTCCTACCATCAGTCCCTACACCTGTGACCTACTACTCTGTGTCCACTCAAAGTATAGAAGGAACAAATTTTCAAGGTGAGTACAAACAGCAAAAAGGGGAAGGAATAAGATTACCATTCGAAAGGAGGGTCCAGTTTTCAGCTGGTAACTGTGAGTCCACACATCCCTAGAATTCAAGTGCTGAGATTTTAACCACAATCTTGTTCAGCAGTCCCCATTTTCAGACTCTGTAAGAGAAGCATGCAGCATAGCATAATGGCCACCCATGCGTTTAAGAGACCTCTAGGACCCAAGACCCCCGTCCATGCCCAGCTATGAAACCATGGCTGGCGGATAAGGGTCCTGCACTCAGTCCAGCTACATAACCACACTATAAATATATTTCCCTAATTTTACTTTGGTTTAGAAAAATACATCAACACATATCAGGGTGTGACAATTTAATTGTTCCTTAATTGACTGAAGGATTTAACCTCTGTATGTAGAGATGCTGTCCAAAGCAGGAGTCCAAAACCCCTGACCTTTCACACTGATTTCATGAGCAACAGCTCCACCCTCACCTAGTTCATGGTGTTAAGAGTTCTTACATTCTGGGGAGAGTGGAGAGAATTGAGAGGCCCCTATATGAGAATGAGAGACTTCATGAAACAGTTTTTCGGTGTTTCCCACAGAGGAGACAAGTGCTCTACCAGAAACCCATGCTGCCATGGTGATGGACCAGCCCAAAAGTAAGACTTCAAGGGATCACCTGTAACTAATACGCAACTCTTAACAGATACCTGTCAGTGGTCCTTAAAAAGAGCTAAGAGAAATGCTTTCTCCACCGTAGGTGGTTTCCCTGAATAGTGTGTTTCTGGGAAGGGGGAGCATCCTACTTACCATCGTCCTTGATTCCTTTGCAGGGATGGAAACTTCCCTAGGGATGGAGGCTTCCTTGGGATTGCAACCTCCAAGTCAGACATTTTGTCTGCCACAGCCTCCAGAAATCCCATACATCTGCAATAACAGAAAAAGCCAAATAATTGAGAAAAACCCACAAACTGAACTTGGGGACATTTCCACAATAACTCCAGTCCAGAGTTCTACTGATTTCTTGGCATTGCCTCCAAATCAAAGCCAGGAACAAACAGAGATTAAGAATTTGTGTGAGATTAACACCATGCTCTCAGAACCACTGGATGCCTACCAAATTGCCATGGAGAACAAGGATCCTCCACTACTCCCTTTAGACATCCCTGAAATCCACCAGCTTCTGGCCTCCATTGGTCCTCTGGACCAAGAGGAGAAGCCACATTCTGAAAATATCCATCTAGAAAGGAATAGCCTGAGTCTTGAGGACCAAGGCACACTTGAAAATGGGATTGAATTTAGCAGTGGTTTTGCAGACCTCACTGCACTGCTGGGGGATATTCAACTTCCTGAGCTTTTCAGTTCCTTAAAAGACTTTGACCAACCTGAAAGTCCCACAATAACAAAATCCAATGACACCAGAGCCATCACGGTGAATCAGGGTAAGGAAATCACAAGCGCCTTAAAGGGTCCTAGTGAGCCAATGAGGAAGAACAAACATAAAGCCTCAGAGTGTCCTGATGGAACTCCTCAGGCCAAAATGCAGCTAAGGGACCTAGAGTGTGCATTAGGAGGAGAAGTTGCTCACAGGGATGCAGACAGTAGTAGGGCCCCTGTGCACACAGCCAAGCACTCTATCAGCAAAGCTCAGGAAGCTGCATCCAGCAGGAACAGCAAGGCCAAGGGCCATGGGCAGGAAAAGACCAAGAGGACCAGAGAAAACAACTCCAGGAAAGCCGACGAGAAGAAGCAGCCAGGCAACAAAGTCAAGGCAGAAGAGAAGCCAACACTGCCCAAACTGAAGAGGAAGAGGAACCAACCTGAGCTTTGCCAAGAGACCTTTAAAAAGCCTTGGAGCTGTCTCGGCATGCACATGCTGGAGTCGGTGCAGGTTTTCCACGCACTGGGGAAGAAGAATGATAAGAAAACTGGGCTCTCTTCCTCCCGGGCCCTGGGAAACTCAGGCAGTACCCAAGACCCCCGTCCATGCCCAGCTATGAAACCATGGCTGGCGGATAAGCGTGCTGAGAAATCACAAGTCAAAGCCCAGAACCCAGATATCAGCGCTAAAGGAGAAGGTCCCGCTCCATCCATTTATGAGCCTCCACCACCTGGGAAGGTTAAATTGGTACCTTTGCCTTTTCTGACCCTGGAGAAACCTCCACCTCGACCAGTAATCAATAGGAGGCCACAGTCTCTGGCTTCACGGACACCCACTGGGGCTTACCCTGCCCAGCCTGGTCCCGCTAGCTCAGCTCAACCCATGGCAGTCAATCAATCCCAACCAGCTACTGCCAACCCATCTTGGATGCGTCCTGCCAAGCCAGCTCAGCCCGTTTTGACTCATGCCATTCAGTCAGGTATGAGCGCTTCTACCCAGCCTAGTGTCCCTCGGTCTGCTGCTTCTGGGCCTGCACCCTACAAAATATCATCTTGCACTTCTCTCCATTGGCAACCAGTTCCCAATGTTGGGACCAAGCCCCAGTCACAACCGCTCAAGTCTCAAAACCAATATCTACTCCAAGACTTTGCCTTACAACCAATTCCATGGAGGAAACCCAATGTTCCTGGGCAAGTAGTATCAACTCCCATCACCAAACAGCAGAGGCCAGAGCGGGAAGCCATGAAGAAGAAGGCTCAACAAGAGCGTCAGAATGCTGCCAAGTACACTGCTTTGGGGAGAGTGCAGTGCTTCATTGAGAGGGAAAGAGAGATGGAGATTTCTCACTACTATGGCTACATAATGTAAGAGCTGCTGAGATCAGTGGTGCCACTTAGGGACCAAATAGTTTTCCACATGTATATAGATAGAGTGATACACATTTATTTATTCTCAGATGCTTTCAAAGTTTAATAAAATTATATAAAGAAATGTAATATAATTCACTAATACATAATAAAGAGGCCTTCTGATACCACTGAGAATTGTTAGAAAATAAAGAGGCCTTTGGGTACCACATGGGTACCAAATAGTGTTCTCATATACACATAGATAGATAGTTGAAAATTTATTCATTAGGCACAGTTGAAAAGGTAATATAGTTCAATAAAGAAATGCTATATAGTATTGATTAGAGGGTAATAATAAAGAGGCTTTATGTTGCCATTTGAATACCAAATAGTTTTCCACATATATATACAGAGAGGTACATAGATACAAAGGTATTCACTTATAGATTTTTAAGACTTAATATAGTTGAATAAAGAAATGTAATAGAATTGTTTGAGAGATAAGTAATAAAGATGCTTTCTGGTACTGCTTGGGCATCACATAGTTTTCTACATGTGTAGATACAAATTTTATAAATATGTAGATACAAAGAGACAAATGTATTCATTCTAATATATTTTTAAAGTTTAGTCAAACTGAATGAAGAAATTCAATAGAATTGGTTAATAGATAATAAAGAGGCCTTGTGTTACCACTTGGCTATCAAACATTTGTCCTCATAGACGTATGAATATGTACTCATTCCAATATACTTTTCAAACTTAATAAAACTGAATAGAGAAATGTAATGGAATTGATTAATAGATAATAAACAGGAATTTTGAGTTTGAATGGCTGTTAAGTGTGGTTTAGTTTGATAGCGGTGGGGATCACAGCCTGCACGAGAAGAAAGGAAGTCAAAGTTGGCCAGGATAATAGAAGTAAAGGCTAGGAATGGGGGAAAGAGGAAGGCATATGATCCAGCACTAGGAAGGCAAAAAGAAGAGAGATGTATGGACTTACTGGAAGAATCAGGAATTGGCAAAATGGCTGACCAATAACACAATGTTTGAAACTAGGGTTAAAATGATAAAATGTCAATCAAGTTGAAAATGATAGGAGACGGGCTCAGGTTGACCAGAAGAAACGCAAAAATCAAACAAAAAACATCTCATGGAGAATGGCCTAGTTTTGGGCCTACCTGAAAGGCATTTTACAAAAGAAGATTCAGGGCACATCTCCACCATGTTTGGGTCAGTTTCCCTAGCTGGGAAAGGTGAATACAAAACACAGGGAATCTACCAGGGGTGTCAGAGGGTTCACAGTTACCCTGAGGGAAGCTGATAACCTGAGACTTGGCCAAGTGAACTGCAGCAGCATGAGGCCCACCCAGAACATGGCCTGGAATAAATCACCACTGACTCAACACCCATGCACCAGGTCTGCAAAGATGCACTACTTGAATTAACCTTCACACACAAGGCCAGCATCACTCTGACACTTTACTAATAGTCGAGAAGCAAGGCCTCAATCTGAGGCTTGTATCCTCAAGTCCTCACTGTTGGCAAGGGCCCCCTGCAGGCAGCCAACCAGGCTTTCAGAGCATAGCATGGAGACTTTGGGGTAGAGGATGAGGAGAGAGATCACACTTGAAAGGGGGGATAAATACTGAACTGAGAAGCCTGTCAGGTCCTCTTCCATTGATTCTGGCAAGCGCTGTCTTCAGGGACCATTACCATGAACCAAAGCTCACAAGAAAATAATCACTCCTTGGCTTCCATCTCCACCCAACGCAAGCACAGTGCGCATGCGCAAGGAGCAACTTGCCAACAGCTGCAGGACCCAGCAGCCCCAACAGCTTTCCATTCCCTCAAAATTGCCAGTCACCATCTTCACCACTCTTCCCACAGGAGACATCGCCTTTTCCCACATTTTGGAAACTTCCAGAGATATTTAACCCCAAAATGTATGTTATCACAATTTCTTAAATTATCTGACCTACAGATTTGAAATGTAACCTTTATGACATATTAAATTCCTATGTGTATTTGCATTCTTCTTTGTAGAATTTGCCTGGCTTTCTTGCTTTTCCTATTTATCAGGTCTCTGGGATATTTTTTATCATGTGTTTCATTTTTTTTTAATTCATTATTCTTACTTTTTAGATATTATCTATTATGTTCATTCATGTTTTCCCTTTTAGATTAGTCTTATTTTGATTTCTACCATCTCATCTAATTTCCACTTATGTTGTTCTTTTTTATTATGAAACATAAAACTTAACATTTCAACCATTTTTATGTGGATAACTCTATAGCATTAAGTAGATGCACAATGTTGTTCAAGCATTATCCACTAACCAAATCCAAAACTTTTCACAATCCCAAACAGAAAGCTATATCCATGATATAATTTTCCATTCCCCTCTCAGGTTCTGTCCTATTTTGCATTGCTTGGCCTTCTGTTTTTTAGCTAGTTTTGAAAGAGTGGGCTACCATCTGATGTGCTTGGGGGGTTCTTTTCTGACTTGTTTTCGTCGTCTGAGAGGATGCTATTCTCCTGTTTCTTAGAATACCTTTATTTGCGATTTGGTTTCCTTCTTTTCTTGCTATGCACTTTTATGCAAAATTCATTTTCTTTGTAAAAGCATGGTTGAGGATAGAGTTTCTTATGTGATGGAACGGCAACTTCCACCTCTCCTTCCTCCACCTCTTCTTCTTCCCTCCAGTTCTGTCCCTCCCCATTCTCCCTTTGCTCTCCTCCTTCTCCTCCTCCTCTTCCTTCTTGAAGTATTAAAAACATGTCAACTTATTTTCTGGCTGTTTCCACAGGGAGGTTTATCCTTTGTGTCTATTGTTCCTCCCAGCGATTTCTCCTCTGGGTGAGGCCTTGTCCTGAAAAGGAGCATTGGCTGTTCACTTTTCAAGAGAGTTTAGGGCCTGGACAGCGTCAGCCCTTCCGATTTGAATGTGGGACATTTGTACTTACAGCTGCTCCTCAGTATCCACAGAGAATTGCACCCAGGACCCCTCACAGACACTAAATTCCACAGAGTTGAAGAGAGACTGCACACATTCAAATGATCTAAATCATCTCTAATTACTTATCATAACTACAATGTAAATGCTATGTAAATAGCTGTTGTACCATACTGATTATACATCGTATAATACATATTGTAGGAGACCTACTGCACTCACTTTGGGGTTGACCAGAACCCCTCTGTTTCAGCTGCTCTTCTCCTGCTGGCCCACAGGGCTTTGCAGGAACGCCTGCTGGAGCCTTGAAAGCCTCCTGTCTCCCATTTCCTCTGCTGCAAGTGCTGCTGCCAGGCAGGTCTGGTGCCTCCTGCTGGTGGTTTGCCCTATCCTCTTGTTCTGAGGTTCCTAGGGAATACTGTGTTCTCTACTTTTGTGGTAAATGCTACTCCAGGGTTTGGCTTTCTTTCATCTATTTACATGGCCTCTAGGCCAAATGTGTCTTTTTCTTCTCTTTGTTTTAGGAGACTCCAAACTGCACTGCTGCCTGCATCTTTCTGAAATCTTGATGGATAACATAATTATTTTAAATTGGGGATATTGCAGGTTTCAGTTCCCTGAAGCAGAGCTTCGTTTCCCCCAGACTAGTTAAGACTCTGAGGCAGACTGTGAGTCACCTGTAACGACCATGGCACCTGGTGTCTTTGCTTGCTATGTTGGTGTTTGAGTGAGAAGCAATCTCAAGGTTCGTGGGGGAGGGACATCTGGCCACAGGAAAAGGGAGTAGTCTTCTGGACAGGTGGAGAATGGGGACATGGCCTCTAGTCTAAATGTGTCTTTTTCTTTTCTTTGTATCTTCTTTCTGAACACATCAGAGAAGGAATCTCCTATTTGCTCTCCTTCCCCTGTGGGTGGGGGTGGGGTGTCGGGTCTATACACAGTTTCCTTGTCTTCCTTAGGGTCATCTTTCCAGTTGTCCAGGCCAGAAATCTTTGACATTCTTTGACTCCTTTCTCTCTCTCCCAATTACACACTTGGAATTTTAGTAAATTTCATCTGACCTCTCTTCACATCACATCTAGAACCTACCCACTTCTAACTCCATTCCCCGATTTCTGCTCTAACGTAATCCCTAACCATTTACTGCCTTTCTCTAACCATGATAGGGGACATACACATTTTCCATAAAAAGACCGACAGATGGTAAATACATAACTGTCTGTGAGCCAGATTGTCTCTGTCTCCACAGCTCCACTCTGCACTTGTAGCATGAACGTGGCCATGCAAATAGGAGAATACATGGACCTTAGCTCTGTTTTAATAAAACTTTATTCACAAAAACAGGTTGTACTGCTTCACAGACTCTGGCTCTGCCTGATCCACTGCTATGCTCCCTTTCAATCACTCCAGTACAGACCCCCTGAGCCCACTTGCTGTTCCAAGCCTGAAAAACACTCCTCACGTCCTTCAAGCCTCTTCTCAAATTGTACCTTTCAATAAGGCTTTGTCTGACTACACTCTTTGAAACTGTAATCACCTCTCTCAGGGTTTCTCCCTTCCTTCCATCTGATTCCCTTCACCAGGGACCACATCTCCTGCAGTGTTGTGAACCTTTCAATACACTGTGCAATTTAATTCTTTGTTGTCTTTAAGGTTTAGACTTTCCATCACTCCCTTGCCCGTCAATTCATAAAATGTAAGACCCTTGAGGGCACAAAATTTTCTCATATGTTGTTCGTTTCCATGTGTCCCATGTCTTAAACAGTGTCTCAAAAATAAGAGCTGATCAGAACATGTTTGTTGAATGGCATATACCCAAAGGGCTTAAAATCAGCATACTATACTAATGCTGACACATTCATGTTTACAGCAGCTCAATTCATAATAGCTAAACGATGGGACCAACAGAGCCCTTTAACAGATGAATGGATAAAGAAAATGTGGTATCTATATACAATGGAATATTACTCAGTGATAAAGAAGAATGAAATCATGGCATTTGCCAGTAGATGGATGGAACTGGAGACTGTCATGCTAAGAGAAATAAGCCAATCCCCCAAAAGCCAAAGGCAGAATTTTCTGTGATATGCATAGATGCTAACACAGAATGTTGGGGGATGGGGGAGGGAAGAGCAGAAGTTCATTGGATTAGAGAAAGAGGAATGTAGGGATGAAAGAAGGTGGGAATAGGAAAGGCAGTAGAATGAATTGGACGTAGGTTTTCTGTGTTCATGTGTGAATACATGACCAGTTATCTTCACCCCACAAACAACCACAAGAATGGGAAGTTAGGGATACGTGGGTTGGGCAGCTGAACACTGGGACCAAGGGCTAAAGGTGAGAGACTGAAAAAATGCAGACCACCCAGGCACTGCTTATTACTCCAGCTCTGGCCCGCTGTTGTACCAGGGGTCTAATCAGGCCTGTGTCTGTCTCCCTCCTGAGTAGACCACAGGACTCATCTAAACAGCCTTCCTACACCAGCTCCTCTCCAGGTGGCCAGACAGAAGTTCCAGAACAGGACTGTGTCCTGGGACATTGACTCAGCAGACAAGTTCATTGGTGGCAGGGCTGCCACTGTTGGTGTGACCAGATCAGAGGCTGGTTTGGAACTGTATTTAGAGAAATGATGTTTCTCTAAACTCCTCCCCCAAAACCAAACAAACACAAAAGAACGCAAAGTTATACTCCATGTATGCCTAATATGTCAAAATACACTCTACTATCATGTATAAACAAAATGATCAATAATTAAAAAAAAAAAAACTTTTAAAAATTAGAAATACAAAAATGTTACCAGGTTGCTTATTAGCCATTTTATAAAGCCAGCTTGACCACTGGCTATGCCAGTGACATCTAAACCAGAATCTAAACGTGTGTCCAGCCAGGTTCACTTGGAGTTGCCAAATTGTTATCTATCAGATCCCCAGGGTATGTGCAGGTTAGACCCTCACAGTCACCTTCCCCTCACCTTCCTGTGCCCTCCACCCTCCCCCACTCTCATTTTCTCCTCTCCCTGGGTTGGCGTTGATCTCTGTCCCTGGTAGGAACCCATCTCTCAAAGCAACAGCTCTTCTCCTTTGCCTTTTAAGGCCATCGGCTCTTCTGTTTGATGGTCACCTTCCTCTTCCTCTTTGCCATGTGAGGCTCTGTGGGGTCACCCACTCATCCCTGCTTCTTTGACTCCACTCCAATCTGGGTGTGGGAGTGTGCTGACGTATATACCATTAAAGGATGTTCCTCTAAACTCCTCCCCCAAAACCAAACACAAAAGAATGGAAAGTCGTACTCCATGTAAGCCTAATATGTCAAAATACACTCTACTATCATGTATAAACAAAAAGAACAAATAAATTTTAAAAACTTTTAAAAATTATACATACTAAACAGTTACAGTGTCTGCTTACTACCCACTTTATAAAGTAAATGTGTAAACCAAATAGAAAATGATAAAATCCCTGACCTGAAGCACACCAAACAACCCTAAAGTTTCTTATGGCATTTAACTCTTTTAGAAATTCTCAACCTTGAGATAAAACTTTTAACTGAAACAAAGATTTTGAATTACTTAATATAAATTACATACAGCATAGCTAACTAGCCATAAAAAAAGGAACAGAGTATTTATAAAATACAACCAATCCATCAGGTACACATTTAATCATTAATTTTAACAGACACACATATTAAAGATCTTTCCATGCATGAGGAAGAACATGTTTTCCAAATCTGTCATTTCCTTGCTGACAGGAGATACCAGTCTTTAAAGAAACTATAGGTGGTGCTCCAAAACACAGATTACTCTTCATGTTATGGTTTTACATGTATGGTTTTACCGCCACCTTTTTCTTGAATGCCCACATTTTGTGGGCTTAATGCCCACCTCTTCAAAGGCTAAGTCACCTCCCTTCTTAAGGGACAACATCATCAGGTAATCCCAATTCCATGTGATAAAGAAGATAATTTACCTACAATAATAATGTACAATTTTAAAAATTGCAATGCATTTGTGTATTTACCTATATTTGAACCAGTTCATCCCATCTTTGTCTTCCCAAGTATCTACTTTTCAAATTCTGTCTTTTTATATTCCCAATGGGTTCACAGCAAACATCTTACCAGTGTGAACACTTTGTCTTTAATACACATTCCGTTTCTGCTTTCTGATAACCTGTGTTCCCTAGCAATGTTTTACATAGGCTGCTGTAGTGTTTCAATGCATGCAACCCACCTAAATCCTCCCAAGGATCTTGCTGAATTTTAAAAAAATATTTATATTTGAGCTTAAGTGGAAACAGTATCTTTATTTTATTTTTGTGTGGTTCTGAGGATCAAACCCAGTGCCTCATGCATGCTAGTGAGCACTCTACCACTAAGCCACAACCTCAGTCCCTTTGCTCATCTTTTAAAATTATTTGTTCTTCTGATGGCTCTAAGCCAACATCTATGAAATCTATCAAAACAGGATGTGTTCGTTTTCATTGTAGATCCATTGGCTAGCATAGATTCCCAAACATAATAGCTAATGAAGGCATCTAACCTTGAGGCTTTATGCTTCTACCAAGGACTGCCTTTTGAAGAATTCTTGGTCCCAGGAACATAACGGTTGGTTTAGCTCCGCACATTGTAGTTATCACCATAATTGGCTAGACCATCCATGGAACTGATTTTGGGTATAAGGAGACAACACTGACCTAAGTAATATGTGGGCAACCGGGAATATGTATTGAACATTACTGGGGTCCCAAAACAATGTCGACATTGAGAAGGGAGCTGGAAGCAAGTCAGAAAATCTCCTGTCTTTCTGGACATCATATTCTAGTGGGCAATGAAAGACAATAAACCAACCAAACCATATCAGAGAGAGGTAAGGACTATCAAGAAAACTGAAACAAGACCAACTGATACAGGGTAACTGGGTAGCTCCTTAGAATGGATGGACAGGGAAGTTCTCTCTGAGGAGGTGACATGAATGATAAGATGGAACCAGCCAAGTGAAGAGCACTACAAAAGCACCTCATGAGAGTAATCAGCTGGGCAAAGGTCTGCAGTGGAACTGCAGATGTTCTGATGGTGTGGCTGGAGAGTAGCAAGGAAGAAGGAAAGTGGGAGATGAGGTCAGAGAGGCCACAGTGGCTGAATCACTCTGCAATCTAGGTAAAGAGTACGAATTCTAATCCTAAGCCTCACGGGAGGTCATTGGAGGATTTTAGGTATTTTTTCCAGATACCTAATACGTGGACAGGAAAATAGAGACAGGAGTAAGGGATATTTGGAGCAACTGTGAAATAATTGACTCTAATAAAATGTGACAGTTTTTGGTAGGACCTATGTACCATATGGATGCTTGAGGGTTTCCAATCTTTAATAAAACTGAGAAGAGAATATGGAAGGACCTCAGTGACAGATAGTATGGTAGGGTGAACGAAGATGAGTCCCAGTCATCCTGATCAGTACAAAATGTAGGGATGGGGTTGTCCCTTAGGACAATAAGCTTAGTATAAAAACTGATGGTTTAGGTCGGGGAGGACTTGATGCTATGTTATACCAAGGCTCTTTAGGTTCTTCAGACCACATTTTAGACTAGTTTTAGAGTATATGATGATGCTGAGACTGCAAGATAGAATTAAGTGCATGGAAAACAACATTGTGATGAAGCTTGGGAACAGGAGTGGCAAACAGCATTTGAACCTGCATATTTCAGTATGTACAAATTATACTGCTCTCAATAATAATCTTACCACATGCTATAAAGTTTGATCTAGAATGTCCCATAGTCTCCAGCTTGGCACTAGAGGGAAATGGTGGAACCTTTAAGAGGTGAGGCCTAAACCAGGATAAATGTTGTATGTCTATAAGCCCAGCTACCTGGGAGGCTGAGCAGAATGATCTCAGGTTCCAGGATGGTCTGAGCACCTGAGCAAGATACTGTCTCAAAATAAGATTTTAAAAGAGGAGCTGGTGACAGCTCATAATCCTTACTACCAGAAAAAAACGGGGGATGCCTAGTAGGATATCTTCTGGTCATTGAGGTTTGAGGGTTCCCAGTATTGAAGGGGAAAATAGGACCCAATATGTCCTCTTCCCCACCCTTCTCTCTCTTCTATCCAGGTCATAATGTAAGCAGCTTGTTCCACCATGAACTCCCTTTCAACATGTGCTGCCTTGCCAACTGACTATGGACTGAATCATCCAAAGCTGTGAAACAAAAGAAATCCTTTCTCTTTTATAGGGTGATTATCTCAGGTGTTTGTTATAGTAACAGAAAGCTAACAATACACCACATTCCTCCTGGTTTTAGGCCTACTGCTTTTCAATGATGTGGACTTGACAAACCTCCAAAACAGTGTGGCCTTTGAAGAAATCAGGGGGAAGAAGGAAGAACATTAATAACATTGATCTTTCCCAATACATCCTTTCCTAGTGACAAGACAATCCCTGGGCAGCAAGCAAACATCACCCAATGATAGGACATCCCTGGAAAGGGCAAGCATTGATCCTTTCCCAATATATCCTTTCCTGTGGCAGTGCAATAGACCCTCCACTATTGCCCTGTAAAAACACTGCTTAGTTAAAAAAAATTATAATTTTTGTAATGAGGACACTGGAAGGCGAGCTACACCCAGGCAAGGACACCATTACCCTTGGTGCAGCTACCTCTTCCCATGTCCCATTCATTGAGTTTCTAGAATGAGGGGGCCTGGGCTCCACTGCCTCTACCTCCTCAGGTTGTCCATTTGAGGAGCCCCAGGTTACATGGCGGATGTACAGCAATGCAGTTTCATTTCTGATTGACACAGGGGCAAGCCATTCACTTTTGACACAATGGCATGGGCCCACTTTTTTGGCAGACACCCCCATTATAGGACTCTCAGGAACCCCTACATATCCACTAAAGACACTCCAGTTTTTTGCACAATTCGATCCTTCTCATTATCCATTCTTTATAGTTATGCCATGTTGCCCTTCTCCCTACTGAGACAGTAGCTGGTCCACAAAGTAAAAGCCTCAATCATCATCCCCCCTTTAAATTCCACTACCATCTTCTTAATACATTCTGGCCCAGATCTAGTCCCTGAGTCCCCGAAGTATCTGATTGTTCTTTGCCCATTGGAATTAACTCCACAGTATGGGATACTTCTCAACCTAAAATAGCTAAACACCACTCTCCTGTTCATATCCAACTAAAAAATACCACTATGTTCCCTTCCCCAATATCCATTAACTCCCTGACTCTCAGAGGTTTAAAGCACATCAATCATCTCCCACTTGTTACAGGTCCATCTCCTCATACCAACCACCTTTCCTCACACCTTCCCCATACTCAGAATAAAGAAACCCAATGGCCAATTCTGGCTAGTACAGAATGTCAGGAAAATCAATGGGGCAAGTGTTCCCACATATCCTGCAGTATCCAGTCCCTATACCCTTATCTCATATCTCAGCCTCCACCACACATTTCTCAGTGCTCCACCTGAAAGCTACCTTGTTCACTATTCCCCTCCATCCTTCCTCATGCTCACTTATGCCTTTACCTGGACTGACCCAGGCAATAATGTGTCTCAGCAGCTCACCTCAGCTCCTCTCCCACAGGGCGTCCATGATAGTCCCCAATTCTTTGGCCAGGCTCTCCAACAAGACATGCCCACCTTAAATTTATCCCCCAGCCATCTCATACAACATGTAGATGATCTCCTGCTCCGTAGCCCATCCCCCAAATTGTCCAAACATCACCAACACCCTACTTATTGCCCTGGCCTCCTAGGGTACCAGGTCTCTCAATCTAAGACCCTGCTCTGCTCCCCTCAGGTGCAATAGTTAGGTATCCTACTGACCCCCCAACTCCCATACAATACCCTCAGAATGACTCCAGGCCTTAAAGAACATTCCCCTATCTTCCACTAAAAGAGATAAGCTTGCCCTCTTAGGCCTTTTTCATTATTTTCACATCTGGATACCCAAATTCCCTCTCATACCCAAATCCTTTTATGAAGCCTCAAAAGGGAATCTTTTAGATCTTCTTCCATCTCCCCATTCCTTTTCTTCCACCATTTCTACTCTCCAGAATTCTCTTCTGGAATCCTTAACTCTTTATTTACCAATCCCTAATAAGCCTTTCTTCCTGTCACTCCACTCAGACAAAAAGAACAAAGGAGTCCTTGGGACTTCTTTACCAGAAATCAGGGAAAGGGAATATTCCCCACCCCAGGACATTCTCATCCAAACAATTAGATTAGTTTATCTAGGTTGGCCCTAAGGCCTAAAGTTTTTACACACTGTAGATCTACTGATCCCTGAGGCCAGAATAATTTTTTTTTTTTGACATTTGCATTATGTCAGCCTTTTTCTATTCTTATCATACACTCTCTTTCAGAACTTCTCAGCTGCTGGTCATTTCTCTCCATTCCACCAACATTCCCCCAACCAGAGTACAATGACTGCATGCACAACTCTTGGATCCCCTAACTAGCAGCAAGACTCCCTATTAAACCCTGTACTCTTCTCCCAACAAAAACCCCCTCTGCCCCTGTGTTTTCTCACTCTTCTCCTGACACCCTTGATTTCTTTTTTTTTTTTTTTTTTTTTTAATATTTATTTTTTAGTCGTAGTTGGACACAATACCTCTATTTCATTTATTTATTTTTATGTGGTGCTGAGGATCCAACCTGGGTCACCCCCCCCACCCCCCCCACCCCCCCCACCCCCGTGCAAGGAGAGCACTCTACTGTTGAGCCAAAACCCCAGCCCCACCCTTGATTTCTTAATGAACCCCTTTTCACATATAACTAATCAGCCAATCCCTGACTCCCCAGACTGGTTCATAATCGGAAGCTCCCAGAAAGAGTCCTTGTTAAATATGGAAAATGTCAAACTCCAAAATACTGTGGCATGGAAAGAGGGAGTAAAGAAAAAAACAGCATATTGATGGCATTGATCATTTCCCACTGCATTCTTTAACAGTGACAGAAAAATCCCTAGAAAGGAAGCCAGAGCATTGATCCTTCCACAAATAAATCTTTTCCCAGTAACACTACAATGGGACTCTGAAGGGAAACAGTTAAACACTGAATGCTAACCCAAGACACTCCATTATTCTCCAAGTAAAAATATTGTACAGTAAAAACAAATTTTCAAATTCTCCCAAACCTGTATCCTGAGTCCTCATTAATTAAGTCACCTCTCTGTAACCTACATAAGCATTGATTCCCCATTGGCCCATGGCTCATTTTCAACCTTCTGAGAAGTGGGTTCATCAGAGGCAGCACCCTGTTCCTACATAAAAGCTGTGCTGATCCATGAAGTTTGTATCCAGCCTGGTCCTTTTCTGCTAACAGTCCCCAAACCTTGGAGGCTATGCTATACTTCAAGGAAAGATTACAGCAGATTCTTCTTTTGTCCTCACCCATTTAATTGAGGCTGCTCCCCTCCCCTCAGGCACCACATCTCAACAAGCTGAACTTGCTGCTCTCACTCGAGTTTTATCATGAGCCAGAAACAAATCAATCAATTTTTTTTTACTGATTTCAAATACACTTATAACATAATTCATTCTAACATCCTAATCTGCAGGGAAAGAGGTTTTCTTCCTCAGGCAGGAATTCTAATGCTAATTACATAAGAAATTTGCTTGAAGCTGCTCCTTTATTCCACAAGATGGCAGAGTTGCACTGTAAAGGACATCAGGCTGGCAAGTGTTAATTTCCTTAGGAATAATACAGAGGACTGGCTAGTGAAGCAGGCTGCTCTCTTTCACCACCACCCTCAATCATCACAAGCCTCTATGTCCACAAATCTCCAGTTTCTCCCTGATGAAACTAAAGTACTATTATCTTACCTACAAAATTTACTCCACCCTGATATGCGCTCCCTCCAGTGATTCCTGAAGAATTCACTACACCTACCCTCTTCAGATTTACAGTATCTCCCACAAGTTCCTCAATCCTGCACCACTTGTCTCAAGGATAACCCCAACCATAATGTGAGACCACATCCATTTCCTACACACCAAGCTAGGGAGACCTTCCTGCCACAGACTGGCAACTTGACTTCACCCACATGTCCCCTGTAAGAAAAACAAATACCACCTAGACTCAGTAGACACCTTTACTGGATGGGTCAAAGCCTTTCCAGCTAACAATAAGAAGGCTTTTACCACTGCAACATAATTTCCCAAGAAATAATTCCATGTTTTGATTTACCTGCCTCTCTCCAATCTGATATAGGCCCCCAAGTTAATTTCTTTATTACCCGAGAATTGGCTAAAGTTGAAATATAAAATAAAATTTCCTCATTCCCTATCATCTGCAGTCCTCAGGAAAGGTTGAAAAAACAAATAGTACTTTAAAGGCAACCTTAACCAAATTAAGTAGTAACATTCCTTGGATTTGATTAAGCTCCTCCCTTTGACCCTTCTCTGGATCCAGGTACTGCCCCCAAATCCTCTTATGATCATCCCCTTTGAACTAATTTATGGGAGAAGTTGCTCCCCCACCATTCAACCTCAACCACCTAGCATTCCTCCAGATGTCCCAAAAGACCTCCTACCTCACCTCAGGGATGCCTTCTGGAAATATGCCCACACTCATCTTCCCACACTAGATCTTCAGGGGCCCCTCCTACTATTTCCATAGGGGACTTAGTTTAACTCTCCCCTTTCCTACCTGTAGTCCCCTTACAAAGATAAAAAAAAATGAAAGTGCCCTTTTAAGGTGATTCTGGCCACACCTACAACAGCCAAACTACAAGGCCACCCATCCTGGATCCATTTAAGCAATTTCAAATCTGTTCCTGCTAATGCCACTTATCATTCTGTTCTCACAGGCCTCATCCGACTACACATGACCTACCTCCCAGCCATTCCTGAGAAAACCACTGACCCTCACACCCAGAATTCTTAGTGTTGCTCTCTCAGATATCATTCTACCTTTTTAAAAATATATTTTTAGTTATAGTTGGGCTCAATACCTTTATTTTATTTCTTTATTTACACATGGTGCTGAGGATCAAACCTAGCGCCTCGCATGTGCTAGGCGAGTGCTCTACTGCTAAGCCATAACCCCAGCCTCTACTACCTTTTCTTAATAGCACTCAAGAGTCAAATTAAATTCATCATATTTACTCCCCCTTCATCTTTCTACTCTACAAACATTAGAACTCATTTGAGATCCCTGGCTTCAAGGAATATACATTGTCCTGACGCCCACCAAGATATCTCTCTTTGTGTTTTCCACATATCATCTTTAACTTCACAAACTGCCACACTGGACCAGAAACAGCAGAGACAAGAAGTGGCTGATGTATTCAGTGAGAATCCTCTCCCTATGGCAAAAATGTTAATGTCTTGAACCTGGAAGCCTCCATGTCATGGGGATAGGCTAAGAAAACAAGAGAGATAACTGGGAGCAATTGAGAAAAACAGGTCAGTTTGTTATTCCTCTTAGATGTTCCTCATGCTGGTCTTCATAATATGCACAACTGTGAGCATGGCTAGAGACACAGGCATATAGGGCCCACATTATACAGCCTGTCACTGCTCACCCAGTGACATGGTTTGATCCTCCCGCTTCAATCTGTCTTAATTCCAAGCCTTCTTTCCTGGTCCTTTCTTGACTTCCAGACTTCCCAACAATCTTTGTTCAATTATTCAGGACTCTACTCCTGAACCCCTCTCTTTGCATTTCTCACAGAAACTCATATTGTTATCACACTGGGCCTCAAAATTTGGCTTACATATGTACCCAAAATAACAGGATCAAGAGGCCAGGCTTATTTTCCTCCCTGGCAGAGGCTCACCTTCGTGCCAGGAAATTAATCTTAATTATTCATTAAGCAGACCCATTTGCTCTTACCATTGGCACAGAAATAATTCACCAAAAGTTTTGCAATGGACTGAAGGTGATACACCCCATCTTTGGAATTTTCTGTTGCAGGAAAACAAGTTATAGATTGGGGTTCTCCTGGGGAACGGACTGATGCTGAATCTAGAACTTTGGGATGAAAATGACTTTATAGGGACAATTTAGGTATGTTTATAGAACTGTTTTACAATCCAACTCCACTAGATACTGGTCTAAGGGAGAAATATCACCTGCCATGAGAGTGCACTTTGGGCCAATTCAGGACACGATTTGGAAAATAGGTCTGACTGAGGAGACTTGGGATCTGGAATGGTGATTCTCAATATAATAAGTTGAAAAATGTTATCTATCGTAACATTTCCTTCCATAAGGAATTGTACCTCACAGTATGTGTATTAAATCCCTATGTTTTAGGGTCCAGATCCATTCAAATACAATACCATGCCATAAAAAAATCTATATTATGTTAAATGTGTAAAGTGTATGCTACAACAACATTTGAACTCTATGGCAAAGTTCAGCACAAACTATTATGAATCTCAAAAGGCTCCTTGTAAAATTAAAAGAACCATGGCAGGAGGCCCCTTCAGTAGCATTCATGCAGGAACTACTGAGGCACCTGAAACACCACGCTAAATGGCTCATCTGGTGCCTGGAGCTGGGACTGCTGTTTTGACTGGCATCATTACCTCTGCCTCCACTGCAGCGGAGGCATTGCATCAGCAGGTCTAAACACCCATTACCTTCAACAATTCCATAAGAATGTTACCAATACCTGACAAACTCAAGAACATATAGATCCGGATCATTCAAACAAAATTCAACAACTAAAAGATTCTACTATTTGACTATAGAATAAGTACAAGATTTATGATGGGCTCAGAGACTTCAGTGTCATTGTAACATCACCCAATTTGATGACACTGAGATTCAATGGCAAAATGTATGGAATCACCTAATGGGACTTGATCCTTTTCATAGAAATTCTTATTTGGATTAAAATTACAATCTCAGGTTCTGCCATAGCTAATGCAAAAACACCTATTTTTGGTAAGAAATTTGGGGCAGTTTAGCTAAAGGGATTTCTTCCCTCAAGCCTTTGAAATACTTTTCTACACTTATAGCTGGGCTACTAGCTATAACTATACAGTTAATTTCTGTTCTTCTTCTGCAGGGTCTGTCAAGCAGGATGGAAATGATTAAAACATCAGGAAAATATGGTTCAAATATTAATCATGCTCGCAATGCTCCAAAGGACCCGAACTCCTGAGATCATGGAAAGTGCACCTTGAGTTTGAAAGGGATACGATGGCCTTGATTAAGGGAAATAGGCTCCCCAATGATAGGACCTGCTAAAATTGTTTTCCTACCACTAGCAAATCAGTTAATCTTCACTGTTATTATAATTATCTTTCTTCTCTCTATTTTAAATTGTGTACAAAAAATTTTCTTAATGAGGTGACCGACCTGGCTCAAGCCCCCTCCAGAACACAGTCCGAATTTCTGAAACCACAAAAGGAGGACTGTGCCTGAACCCCACGTCTACTCCCACATATACTCCTCTTAAGCCTCATCCACCAGAGAACCCATATTCTTTTGCAGAACTCTGAAATCAGGGGTCCTCCTACTTCACACCTTCTCGGAAAGAAGCAGCCAGATCTGAAATCATTGCCCTATTCATTATGCCTACCCAGAGTCTGGAATGAAGGATATGCAAATGACAACCCCCCAAAACAGTGTGGCCTAGGAAGAGGGAGGGAGGGAAAAGGCAGAACATTGATAACATTGATCCTTTCCCAATACTTCCTTTCCCAGTGACATAAAAATCCCTGGGAAGGAAGCAAACATCACTAGGTGACAAGACATCCCTGGAAAAGGGCAAGCATTGGACCTGTCCCAATATATCCATTCTCAGTGATAGGACAATGCACCCTCCATTCTTGCCCTATGAAAACACTGCCAGTAAAAACAAATTTCTAGTTTTTGCAACCTTTTTCCTGAATGCCCACGTGCTGCTAAAGTCTTCAATGGGTAAGTTACCTCCCAGTGTGTAACCTATATAAACCCAGACCAGCAGCCATTTCTAACCAAAAAGTCTGCCCATCTAATGCCTGACTCCATAGCTGAATAAAAAGTTTTGCTGAATTCATGAGGTCTGCACCCGTCTCCACCATTTTGTTCTTATATCCTAAACCTATAGTAGCTGTGGATACCCTTGATTTCTCAGAGAACTTATGGAATGATCTGGCTTGCAGATACTCACTGTATGTACTTAGTCTCATATTACATGCCAGTATTATACAAGTAAGCTATCTGAGGTATGCAATTGAACTAGAAAGAAAAAAAAAATACCCTGAAAAAGCTGACATAGTTCAAGCCATATCTTTATACTGCCAATCCCTCTTAGATAAGCATTATGCCACACACAACCAGCAAATATATATATATATATATATATTCCATAATTAGCAGTGTAAGAGATGGGAACAAATGGCCTCTTTATGCAATATTTAGCTTTATTTATGAGCAATTTTTTCTATATATGCACTTGTCTTCCTGTGGGTTCTTGACATTGTGAATCAACTATCTACTTACTCTCTCTAAAGAAGTCCACAAATTAAATAAAGGTCCACTGAAAACTAACAGAACATTTAAAAAAAAAAAAAAAACAACCTTACCACATTTCGGGTGGGGTGGCACATGCCTGTAATCCCAGCAGCTCGGGAGACTGAGGCAGAAAGATGGCAAGTTCAAAGCAAACTTCAGCAATGGCAAGGTGCTAAGCAACTCAGTGAGACCCTAGGTATAAATAAAACATAAAATAGGGCTGGTGATGTGGCTCAGTGGTAGAGTTCCATCCCTGATAACCCCCCCACCACCAAAAAAAAAGTTTACCACCAAGGAAAATCATTAAATCCCAACTCAGTGCTCATATATATATTATTACCAACTCAGTCCTGACTTACTTTATCACATTACAAGAGAAATTGGTAATACAAACACTCTCCAGGGCATAAAAAGCAAAAGCAATTTAGATAAATTTGGGCTGAACAGACACACCTGTTCCTTGGGTGCATAGCATAACCACAATGCTTTTTCCACAAGCCTCTCTTTGCATGTCTACACAAATCCATCAGATTAACTTAATTCACAATACTTCAGCATAAACTATCATCAATGGAAAAACATGCAATATATCTTACAATGTTGCATTTCTTTAAAATATGACAAAAAGAAAAGTGAGCTGAAAACCCAGAATCTAAAATAGCTATCCATACACTACAAACACATTAATGGGTGACAAAATGAAATCATTTGACAAAAAAGAAAATAAAAATTAAGATTTTTATCTCCACTGTATAGAATTCATGACAGTTTTTGGGTTTCCAACCTAGGTATTTTTAAAAAATTATATATATATTTTTAAATTTATATATACACATTTAATTTATATGTGTTTATTTTTTATATATGTATTTAATTTATATATATAATGAGCCAGGTGCAGTAGAATACACCTGTAGTCCCAGAAACTCAACAGGTTGAAGACGGAGGATCACAAGTTCAAGACCAGCCTCAGCAACTTAGAAAGGCCCTAAGCAACATATGAGACACTGTCTCTAAAAAAATAATAATAATAAAAAGGGATGGGGATGTGATGTAATGGGAAAGTGTCCCTGGTTTAAATTCCAAGGACCTGTCCCCGTGCAAAAAAAAAAAAATGAATTGCCTCTTTTATTAACACAAAATAAGACCTCAATGAGTTGACTTGTTTCTAACAAAAAGTTAAAATTTAAAAGTCCATGTTAACCTCTCTTTTCTTTATGTTATGCTTACTTTTTTATGTTATCCTAATGTTCTAACTATTCTCCTGGCCTTCCACCCAAACATGCAAGACAAAGAATGTGAGAAGCCCAAGATTCTATAGAGGCTGTTTGCAAGGGGGAGGAAGTCACAGTAACTGCCACACTGGATCCTCTTACATAAGAAGACAGAAAGGATCCTCAGTGCCTCTCACAAATGAAAGAGGCTGATGGCAGAAAGTCTACATGACCAAGGAGCTGTCCTCAGGAAATTATAACTTACAAAACTACAACAAAAATAAGGAGTACAACCAACAATTAAAAAAAAAAAAATACGGAGAGGGAAATTTTACAGTCAGCTAGGTCTTCCACCTCTCTAGAATTGCTTCTAATGTTCAGAGTTCATTTTTCAAAGAATCAACTCATAGAAAAGAAGACCCCTCCTCCTGGAAGTCAAAAGAAAGTAATATCAATGTGTATAAGAATGCAGACTCAAGGCTTGTCCATGAAAAAATGTCTACAATGAAGAGGGGTGGGAGAAGGAGAGTAGAAGAGAGTTACCAGTCTAACCTGGCCCAGCCCAGGCCAAAGAAAATAGGGGTCAAGGAGAAACTAAAGAGAATCTTGGGCCACATCATTCCCCAGAGAATGCACTCAAGGAACTTCCCCCTAGGGCTGGGATTGTGGCTCAGTGGTAGAACGTTAGCCCAGCATGTGTTTGGCACAGGGCTTGACCCTCAGCACCACTTCAAAATAAATGAATAAAATAAAAGTATTGTGTCCATCTACAACTAAAACAAAAAAAAAAGAAAGAAAAACACAAAAACTTTTTAATCCCTTTCTGAATCCTTGAAAACTGCAGTAACTTCACTAATCAAATCAACTTCTATGGTTCCACAACCACTATATTTGCTCAACTTAGATGTCTCTTTCTTCCTTCTCCAGAGATATTAACTATATACGTTAATATAGTAATGTATCCCTGTTCCTGCTAATGCCACTAATCATTCTGTTGTCACAGGCCTCACTGGACTACACATGACCTACCTTCCAGCCATTCCTGAGGAAACCGCTGTCCCTCATTCCTAGAACTCTTAGGGTTTCTGTCTCAGATATCCTTCTACCTTTTTAAAATATTTTTTTTTTAGTTATATTGGGCACAATACCTGTATTTTATTTGGTTATTTATATGGGGTGCTGAGGATCGAACCTCGTGCCGCACATGTGCTAGGCGAGTGCTCTACTGTGGAGCCACAACCCCAGCCTCTACTTCCTTTTCTTAATAGCACTCAAGAGTGAAATTCAATTCATCATATTTACTCCCCCTTCATCTTTCAACTCTTCAAACATTAGAAGAGGAGAATGTTCCTGCCTTCAAGGAACATTCATTGTCCTGACCCCCACCCAAATTTATTTCCTCTCTTTGTGTTTTCCACATATCATCTTTAACTTCACAAACTGCCACACCAGACCAGAAACAGCAGAGACAAGAAGTGCCTGGTGTATTCAGTGAGAATCCTCTCTCTACAGGCAAAAATGTTAATGTCTTGAGCCTGGAGGACAAACCCCAGGCCATGGGAATACGTTAAGAGAGATAACTGGGGACAATTGAGGAAAACAGGTCAGTTCATTATTCCGATTAGCATGTTCCTCGTGCTGGTCTTCATAATATGCACAACTGCCAGCATGGCTACAGACACAGAGGCTTATAGGGCCCACATTCTACAGCCTGTCACTGCTCACCCAGTAACATGGTTTGATCCTCCCCCTTCAATCTATCTTAATTCCAAGGCCATCTTGCCTGGTCCTTTCTTGACAACCAGGTCCTCCCAACAATCTTTGTTCAATTATTCAGGACTGTCCTCCTGACCCCCTCTTTGTGTTTCGCTCAGAAACTCATATTGTTACCACACTGGGCCTCAAAACTCGGCTAATATATGTCCCAAAATAACAGGATCAAGAGGCTAGGCTTATTTTCCTCACTGGCAGAGGCTCACCTGCATGCCAGGGAGTTAATGTTAATTACTCAGTAAGCAGACTCAATGCTCTTACCATTGCCACAGAAATCATTCACCAAAAGTTTTACAACGGTCTGAAGGTGATAACCCTATCATCGAATCTTTCTATTGTAGGAAAACAAGTTATTGATTGGGGTTCTCCAGGGGAATGACTGATGCTGAATCTAGAGCTTTGGAATGAAAATTACCTTACAGAGACAATTTAGAACATCTGGCTTATAGAGCTGTTTTCCATTCCAACATCACTAGATACGGGTCTAAGGGAGAATTACCACCTGCCATGAGAATGGATTTTCTGCCAATTCAGGACACAGTATGGAAAATAGGTCTGACTGAGGAGACTTTGGGGATCTGGAAGGGTAATTCTCTTTTTTTTTAATTTTTAATTTTTATTGTTGGTTGTTCAAAACATTACATAGTTCTTGATATATCATATTTCACACTTTGATTCAAGTGGGTTATGAACTCCCATTTTTACCCGGTATACAGATTGCAGAATCACATCAGTTAAACATCCATTGATTTACATATTGCCATACTAGTGTCTGTTGTATTCTGCTGCCTTTCCTATCCTCTACAATCCCCCCTCCCCTCCCCTCCCCTCCCCTCTTCTCTCTCTACCCCCTCTACTGTCATTCATTTCTCCCCCTTGTATTATTTTTCCCTTTCCCCTCACTTCCTCTTGTATGTAATTTTGTATAACCCTGAGGGTCTCCTTCCATTTCCATGCAATTTCCCTTCTCTCTCCCTTTCACTCCCACCTCTCATCCCTGTTTAATGTTAATCTTCTTCTCATGCTCTTCGTCCTTACTCTGTTCTTAGTTACTCTCCTTATATCAAAGAAGACATTTGGCATTAGTTTTTTAGGGATTGGCTAGCTTCACTTAGCATAATCTGCTCTAATGCCATCCATTTCCCTGCAAATTCTATGATTTTGTCATTTTTTAATGCAGAGTAATACTCCGTTGTGTATAAATGCCACATTTTTTTTTTTTAATCCATTCCTCTATTGAAGGGCATGTAGGTTGGTTCCACAGTCTTGCTATTGTGAATTGTGCTGCTATGAACATCGATGTACCAGTGTGCTAAGAGCCAAGTATATGATGCATGGCATTTTTGGTCGAAAGGTGACGCCAGCTAGCCACTGAGATGATATGATTATGTTAAGATTTGCATTCATATGGATATTGGACTCCTGCTGTTCACCTAGGCCGGCTACAGGACTCCTGGAGAGTTCCCATTGGTTGGGGAAGTACAGTAGGAGGGAGTTCCGGGGGAGGAGCTCTCTCTGCGGGTCTGGGAGGAGGCCGCGTGGGTGGAAAAAATCTTCCCGGGCGGTACCGGACATTGGCGGCAGTTTCAAAAAATAAACTTTGTTCCTGCTTGAGTGGCTCGTGATTTTGTGCCCAGCCAGACTGCGGCACCAGTGTCCCTGTAGCATGCTCTTTTTAGGTCTTTAGGGAATAGACCGAGAAGGGGAATAGCTGGGTCAAATGGTGGTTCCATTCTGGAAGGGTAATTCTCAATATAATAAGTTGAAAAATGTTATCTATTATAACATTTCCTTTCATAAGGAATTGTACCTTCACAGTATGTGTATTAAATCCCTATGTTTTAGGGTCCAGACCCATTCAAATACCCATTCAAATTTTGTGATGCCTCACAAAAATCTATATTATGTTAAAATTGTGTAAAGTGTATGCTACAACAACATTTGAACTCTATGGCAAAGTTCAGCACAAACTATAATGACTCTCAAAAGGCTCCTTGTAAAATTAAAAGTACCATGGCAGGAGGCCCCTTAAGTACCATCCACGTAGGAACTACTGAGGCACCTGAAACACCATGCTAAATGGCTCATCTGGTGGCTGAGAGCTGGGACTGTTGCTTTGACTGCAGCAGAGACACTGCATCAGCAGATCCAAACACCCATTACCTTCAACAATTCCATAAGAATGTTACCGAGACCTGGCAAACTCAAGAACATATGGATCCGGATCATTCAAACAAAATTCAACAACTAAAAGATTCTATTATTTGACTAGGAGAATAAGTACAAGATTTACAATGGGCTCAGAAACTTCAGGGTCACTGTAATATCACCCAATTTTGTGTCACTAGAGATCCATATGATGACACTGAGACACAAGGGCAAAATGTATGTAATCACCTAATGGACTTGATCTTTTTCATATCAATACTTGTTTGAATTAAAATTACAATCTCAAGTTCTGCCATAGAAAATGCAAAAACATCTACTTTTGATAAGAAATTTGGGGCAGTTTAGCTAAAGGGATTTCTTCCCTCAACTCTTTGAAATACTTTTCTACACATATACCTGGGTTACTAGCTATAACTATACAGTTAATTTATATTCTAGTTCTGCACAGTCTTTCAAGCAGGTTGGAAATGATTAAACCATCAGGAAAATATGGTTCCAACATTAATCATGCTTGCAATGCTCCAAAGGACCTGAACTCCTGAGATCATGGAAAGTGCACCCTGTTTTTGAAAGGGATACAATGGCCTTGATTAAGGGAAATGGGCTCCCCAATGATAGGACCTGCTAAAATTGTTTTCCTAGAACTAACAAATCTGTTAATCGTCACCTTGATTATAATAACCTTTCTTCTCCCTATTCTTAATTGTGTACAAAAAACATTTTCTTAATGAGGTGACCTGTCTGGCTCAAGCCCTCTCCAGAATACAGTGCAACTTTCTGAAACCACAAAAGGAGGACTGTGCCTGAGCCCCAAGTCTACTCCCACATATACTCTTCTTAAGCCTAAAACACCAGAGAACCCATGTTCTTTTCCAGAACTCTGAGAGCAGGGGTCCTCCTACTTGACCCTTTCTCAGCAAGAAGCAACCAGATCTGAAATCATTGCCACTATTCATTATGACTTTTCAGTGTCTAGAATGAAAGATATGCAAATGACAACCCCAAAACAGTGTGGCCTACGAAGAGGGAGGGAGGGAAAATCAGAACATTGATAACATTGATCCTTTCCCAATACTTCCTTTCCCAGTGACATAAAAATCCCTGGGAAGGAAGCAAACATCAGTCAGTGACAAGACATCCCTGGAAAAGGGCAAGCATTGGACCTGTCCCAATATATCCATTCTCAGTGATAGGACAATGCACCCTCCATTCTTGCCCTATGAAAACACTGCCAATAAAAACAAATTTCTAGGTTTGGTAACCTTTTTCCTGAATGCCCACCTCCTGTTAAAGTTTTCAATGGGTAAGTTACCTCCCAGTGTGTAACCTATATAAACCCAGACCAGCAGCCATTTCTAACCAGAAAGTCTGCCCATCTGATGCCTGACTCCACAGCTGAATAAAGGCTTTGCTGAATTCATGAGGTCTGCACAAATCTCCATCATCTCCATCTCCTTAACCTATAGTAGCTGTGGATACCATTGATTTCTAAGAGAACATAAGGAATGATCTGGCTTACAGATACTCACTGTATGTTCTTAGTCTCATATTACATGCCAGTATTATAGAAGTAAGCTATCTGAGGTATGCAGCTGAGATAAAAAGAAAAAAAAATATACCCTGAAAAAGTTGACATACTCCAAGCCATATCTTTATACCACCAAACATTTCACAATCCCTCTTAGCTAAGAATTATCCCACACACAACCAGCAAAAAAAAAAATATATATATATATATATATATTCCACAATTAGCAGTGTAAGAGATGGGAAAAATAGGCCTGTAAATGCAATATTTATCTTTATTTATGAGCAATTTTTTCTATATATGCGCTTCTCTTCTTGTGGGTTCTTGACATCGTGAATCACACTATCTACTCACTGTCTCTAAAGAAGTCCAAAAATTAAATAAAGGTCCATTGACAACTAACAGGATATTTTTTTAAAAAACAACTTACCACATTTCTGGGTAGGGTGACACACGCCTATAATCCCAGCAGCTTGGGAGACTGAGGCAGGAAGATCGCAAGTTCAAAGCATACATCAGCAATGGCAAGGTGCTAAGCAACTCAGTGAGACCCTGTCTCTAATAAAACATAAAATAGGGCTGGTGATGTGGCTCAGTGGTAGAGTTCAATCCCTGGTAAACCCCCACCACCACAAAAAACAAAAAAAAAAACAAAGCTTACCACCAAGGAAAATGATTAAATCCCATAGCTGTACTCCCCCAAACCAGCTCAGTACTCATATATATATATTATTACCAATTCAGTCCTGACTGACTTTATGGCATTACAAGAGAAAGTGGTGAAACTAATACTCTCCAGGGGATCAAAAGCAAAACCAATTTAGATGAACTTGGGCTGAACAGACACACCTCTTCCTTGGGTGCACAGCATAACCACAATGCTTTTTCCACAAGCCTCTCTTTACATGTCTACACAAATCCATCAGGCCCTAAGCAACATAGTGAGATCCTGTCTCTAAAGAAAAATAAAAAGGGCTGGGGATGTGAGGTAATGGGAAAGTGTCCCTGGTTTAAATTCCAAGGACCCATCCCCCCAGCAAAAAAAAAAAAAAATTAATTGCCTCTTTTATTAACACAAAATGGGACCTCAATGAGTTGACTTGTTTCTAACAAAAAGTTAAAATTTAAAAGTCCATGTTAACCTCTCTTTTCTTTATGTTATCCATACTTTTTATGTTCTCTTAATGTTTTAACTTTTCTCCTGGCCTTCCACCCAAACATGCAAGGCAAAGAATGCAAGAAGTCCAAGATTCTATAGTGGCTGTTTGCAAGGGGGAGGAAGTCACAGTAACTGCCACACTGGATTCACTTACATAAGAAGAGAGAAAGGATCCTCAGTGCCTCTCACATATGAAAGAGGCTCATGGCAGAAAGTCTACATGACCAAGGAGCTGTCCTCAGGAAATTATAAGTTAAAGGAGTACAACAAAAATCCAGAGAGGGAAATTTTACAGTCAACTAAGTCTTCCACCTCTCTAGAGTTGCTGCTATTGTTCAGAGTTCATTTTTCAAAGAATCAACTCACAGAAAAAAAGACCCCTGCTTCTGGAAGTCAAAATAAAGTAATATCAATATGTACACGAATGCAGACTCAAGGCTTGTCCATGAAAAACTGTCTACAATGAAGAGGGGTGGGGGAAGGAGAGCAGAAGAGAGTTACCAGTCTAACCTGGCCCAGCCCAGGCCAAAGAAAGTAGGGATCAGGAGAAACTAAAGAGAATCTTGGGCCACATCATTCCCCAGAGAATGCACTCAAGGAACTTCCCCCTAGGGCTGGGATTGTGGCTCAGTGGTAGAACGTTAGCCTAGCACGCGTGAGGCACTGGGCTTGACCCATGAATAAAATAAAAGTATTGGGTCCATCTACAACTAGGAAAAAAAAAAACTTTTTAACCCCTTTCTGAATCCTTGAATACTGCAGTAACTTCACTAATCAAATCAACTTCTGTGGTTCCAGAACCACTATACTTGCTCAACCTAGATGTCTCTTTCTTCCATCTCCAGGGATGTTAACTGCATATATTAATAGAGTAATGTATCACTATTACCTCTTATACTGTGAAACATAATTTATAACATATTCATAATATTTTAATGAACATATAAGAGGAACATGGAGATGATATCCCTAACACAAGAGCCTGAAGGAAGGGAGCCATGGGGTAAGCCCATTATGTCCCTCTTGCAGGGCTTCACCTACCAGAACTGAGCCATTTAGTTTCTATTATAACTCTCCTGTCACTTTCTCCACCCAATCAACTCTCTTGTCATTTTCCCCACCCAATCGCACCTTCTCCTTGGGAGTCTGACCACTCTATTGGCTACTTCATACCTTTAAACGGCCAGTTTTGTGACATCATTCTCCCACCAAACCTACTGCCACCTGCTAGAATCTTAGGCTTGCCATGTAGTTGTAAACAAATTTGGATCATCGCAAGTGACCAGTGACCAGTAACCAGTCATTAGAGTGGCCAGTAAACAGTGACCAGTGAACTCCATATTGGGAAACATGCATTCTCTAGCCTCAGCCACCCACACATCCTCTGGGGTGATCTCCTCATCCTTTGTATTTGATGTGACCTCTTCTCTGACCATGTCAGGTGAGTAAACAAACTTTTAAAGTTTTTCATTAGACTTTTACCTGCCTCAATTTACTAATGGAGTCAAAAGAGCTTAGAATAATAGGGGAAAGGATAGAACTAGAAATCTGGACACCTAATTTCATTTGGAATTTGACATGTACTAGGTATAGAACTGGACTATCTTACTCTCTCACAAAATCTGTTTCCTGATTTGCTACATGAGGATAACAGATTGCCCATGTTCTGGTCCCTTACTTTTCTTGCATCTTGAGGGGCATGTTTATAGAGAATGAAATCAGATTTCATGGTTGTGTTGTTTCAACTGAAAGAGACAAATCCTAGGCAGGGTGGAAACCAAGAGGTTTCCTCTGTAACAGTTTCCCTTCACCAAGATTTCTACTTCAGTATTTCAAATTTAGTGCTGTTCATAAAAGGGACATTCACATATTTGGGAGTTTTCTGTTTAAACTAGGTGAAAAGAGAAATAGGGAGAGAGGAACAGGAGGACAGGGCTGTAAGGAGGCAGATGTTCTTGGGAAAGCAAGTTTGTGACTGTTTAAGCACAAGGCAACAGGAACTCGGTGGAGGAAGAAAATATAAAAATAAAGGAGAAGAAAAGGTTTGAATAATAGAGATGAAGAGAATGATGTTCTCGAGAAAAAAGAGGTGGGTTGGGATGGATGTGGAAGAAAAGCAAAGATTTTATTTAAACCAACAGACAGCATAGATTGAATCTTCCCAGAGGCTGGTTTAGAGAATGTTTAGATTAACAGACCAGCAAGGAAACTAAGACTTGAATTAGGGTATCACTGGGGTAAGCAGGTTATCAGAAAAGTCACACTTGGCTGTTACAGTTTTTCTATGATCTCTTTCAACACAGATGATGTTGACAGTTTGAACATGAACATGTTAGAAGTATGTTTTAGAAATTATTCTTCCTCCAAACATGCCAAGGAAAGTGGTTCTAGACAGAGCTGGGGAAATGGCATTTTCCATGTCCTACTTTGTTCTGATTTTTAAACTACAGGGATTTCTAAAAAATGTTTTGTCCAAACCTGCATCAGAAGGACACATTCCTTTGTGAGATATAAGCTGTCAAGATGAAGCTGTTTTCCATCTTTACAACGGTTTTTTTTTTTTTTCTAAAACAGACAATATACAAATAGTCATTGATGATTTCTAAATCTAAGAACCGAAAGAAAGAACTATATAAGAATAAAAATTCAAGCTCACACCTCTAATTCCAAGTTTATTTAAATAATTATGTGAAGACTTTTTGTTTTGTCTACATTTCAAATAATTTTTCGGGGCTGGGGTGTAGGGTAGCTCAAACATTTTTGTATTAATTTTGTTTTAATATAAAAGGGAGAAGAAAATATCAGAATAAAAGACAAAAATTGTTTTAAATTTGTGATTTTATTATACTGTGATGGTTTTCTCAGACTTTAGGGACAAGATTTTTCTCTAAATGTGATAATAAACTAGGCTTCTATGATTTTGTTAAAGCATTTTTTCTGGTTTTTTTAATAACCAAAAGGATTATCAGAAAATGTGTTTATATTAATTGAAATATCTACCTAGTGGAATTAATGTCTTTTATTTGGTGTTGGTAATCCTTAGAGGAAGAGAAACAAGAACAGTAATGAAATTACTTTACACTTATTGTTTTTTTCTCTAGTATGTACAAAATTTCTTGTGTCCTTCCTTCTGTCCTCCTTCCCTTCTTCTTTCCCTCACTCCCTCCATTTCTCTCTCCTTCCCTCCCTGCCTTGCTCCTTATGCCTTCCTTCCTTCCTCTCATTCATTCTTTCTTTCTTCCTTTCTTCTCTTCTTTCCAGTTCTGAGGATTGAACTCAGGGTCTCATGCATGCTAGGCAAGCATGCTACACAAGCTATATCTCCAGGATATTTTATTTGTTTTCTCAGATAGGATCTTGCTGAATTGCCCAGAGTGGCTTTGAATTCCTGGTTTCCTGCAATCCCACTGCCTCAGGCTCCCACGTGCTGGGACCAGAGGCCCACCACACCATGCCCAGATTCATCATGGGTTTTGGCTTTAGTTTTCGCTTCTCCACGTGGCTACCCATCTGTTCACTTTACTTAAATTTGTGTTCACTTTACTTAAAATTACACACATTTTTAGTATAGTTTCTCTGTCTATATGTACTGCTTGAGAATGCATTCAAACTCACCTTCAATTATGAGCTTTGTTTTGATTAACAGTATTCACTAAAATCAAAGAGAAACATTCATAATATTGTATGCATGATAACAGAACTCATTTCTTAGCAAATTTGATATACACTCACTTTTGCTACATATACATATGTTCATTACTATCTAGTCATTCCTTTTAGTTCTGAGCTGGTTTTGACTTTTGCTTCTATCTTTCCAGAACATACTGTAACTCCCTCCAAATGAAACTTTTTGCAATATCTATTTATTAGTTGTAGTTCAACACAATACCTTTATTTTATTTATTTTTACATGGTGCTGAGGATTGAACCCAGGGCCTCGCATGTGCTAAGCAAGCGCCCTAACGCTGAGCCATAATCTCAGCCCCCACATGAATCTTATGTAATATGACACTTTTATTCATGGATGAATTATCACTGTTGGTATTGTTATAACCACACCAAAGATGAGTAACCTGAAGCTCAGAAAGTTTTAATTTCTTTCAAGAAGCATTTCTTGAGAAACTGAATTTCAGGTAGTCATTTTCATGTAGGATCAGCAGTTAGGCTGAAAGAGGGCAAAGAATGACGCTTAAATTATCATTTGGATGGTAAAACTGAACTCCAGGAAATATCATGTGACCTGGACAAACAAAAGGAGATACTAAAGATCACTGTGGTGATATCAGTACGATCTTCTATGAACAGGGAAAAACAAATTTCTGTTTCTCCAGATTTCTGGTCTTTGGAACAAGAGTCCTGGCCAGGGAGTAAGTTTCCATAATCTGTTGCTGATTTTGAACAAGTCGATCTCACTTCACTAACCCTTGGAGGACTCATTTGGTAACTGGTAATGTTGGGGTTTTCTCTGAGTTTGAAAATGCTTCAGTTCTAGGGCAAATTCAGGAGTCAATACTAGTGCAGGCTCAAAGGAAAGGTAGGACAGGTAGAAGGATGCTTTTAGGGAACAATGTGTGAAGCAGACCACTTGGGACTTCTGGGCCCAATTTGAGACAAAAGGCAGGTAATCAGAAGAGTACTTGCAGCCATCCTAAATGGAGTGATTTGGGGTCTCTCAATGATTATTGGAATGAGGGCCTTCCTGATTACTACAACATTAAGATGTCATTATTCCTCGAATATTGTAAGAATCTGTCTGTCTCATCAATATTTTCACCACCCTCTTCTTCCTACAGAAAATTTCCAAAATTCTTCTTTACATGGAAATGCTGAATCTCTGCAGCTCTCTCTTCCTGTGGTGACCAATGCAGCTTCCGGGACAGGAAGTGTCTGCAACTTCTCCAGAGCCTCTGCTCCAGCTGCCACTTCAGCATGGTTACTGCCCTCAACCTGTGGCACCTCCTTCCAGCCACTCATGGGCAGTGCCTACCTTTATCAACATGCTACCACAGCCATGGTGTCTGGGGTTACTGGCCAGAACCAGACTCCCATGGCACCTGCCCCCTATCCAAGTATTTCTGAGTGGTATATCCCAGGAAGTGCTGAAAAGAGCTCCTCTTCACTCGGGGACTTTAATCTGACTGTCACTGACCAGAATACAGCAGATTCTTCCCTATCTATGACATCCCAGTATGACAAAACTTCCGAAGCCAATGTCATGATCCCCGGGTATCCACTACTATCTGGTAGGCTCGTCCAGGTGACACTATCTCAGATTCCAAATCAAGGACGTTGCCTCTCACTACCCCACCAAGAAGGAAGCCAGGTCTACTACTATGATCAAAACTCTCTGGGGACTCTGCTCTCTGGAGAACATTGGCCCTGCCTGCAATCCTATGGCTCTGTGCCATATGCAGGAATTAGTGCCGCTGCCCCTCAACCAGAAATGGTGACAGTGCTGAAGGAAGTTCAGCCCACAAATGTCCTACCATCAGTCCCTACACCTGTGACCTACTACTCTGTGTCCACTCAAAGTATAGAAGGAACAAATTTTCAAGGTGAGTACAAACAGCAAAAAGGGGAAGGAATAAGATTACCATTCGAAAGGAGGGTCCAGTTTTCAGCTGGTAACTGTGAGTCCACACATCCCTAGAATTCAAGTGCTGAGATTTTAACCACAATCTTGTTCAGCAGTCCCCATTTTCAGACTCTGTAAGAGAAGCATGCAGCACAGCATAATGGCCACCCATGCGTTTAAGAGACCTCTAGGACCCAAGACCCCCGTCCATGCCCAGCTATGAAACCATGGCTGGCGGATAAGGGTCCTGCACTCAGTCCAGCTACATAACCACACTATAAATATATTTCCCTAATTTTACTTTGGTTTAGAAAAATACATCAACACATATCAGGGTGTGACAATTTAATTGTTCCTTAATTGACTGAAGGATTTAACCTCTGTATGTAGAGATGCTGTCCAAAGCAGGAGTCCAAAACCCCTGACCTTTCACACTGATTTCATGAGCAACAGCTCCACCCTCACCTAGTTCATGGTGTTAAGAGTTCTTACATTCTGGGGAGAGTGGAGAGAATTGAGAGGCCCCTATATGAGAATGAGAGACTTCATGAAACAGTTTTTCGGTGTTTCCCACAGAGGAGACAAGTGCTCTACCAGAAACCCATGCTGCCATGGTGATGGACCAGCCCAAAAGTAAGACTTCAAGGGATCACCTGTAACTAATACGCAACTCTTAACAGATACCTGTCAGTGGTCCTTAAAAAGAGCTAAGAGAAATGCTTTCTCCACCGTAGGTGGTTTCCCTGAATAGTGTGTTTCTGGGAAGGGGGAGCATCCTACTTACCATCGTCCTTGATTCCTTTGCAGGGATGGAAACTTCCCTAGGGATGGAGGCTTCCTTGGGATTGCAACCTCCAAGTCAGACATTTTGTCTGCCACAGCCTCCAGAATTCCCATACATCTGCAATAACAGAAAAAGCCAAATAATTGAGAAAAACTCACAAACTGAACTTGGGGACATTTCCACAATAACTCCAGTCCAGAGTTCTACTGATTTCTTGGCATTGCCTCCAAATCAAAGCCAGGAACAAACAGAGATTAAGAATTTGTGTGAGATTAACACCATGCTCTCAGAACCACTGGATGCCTACCAAATTGCCATGGAGAACCAGGATCCTCCACTACTCCCTTTAGACATCCCTGAAATCCACCAGCTTCTGGCCTCCATTGGTCCTCTGGACCAAGAGGAGAAGCCACATTCTGAAAATATCCATCTAGAAAGGAATAGCCTGAGTCTTGAGGACCAAGGCACACTTGAAAATGGGATTGAATTTAGCAGTGGTTTTGCAGACCTCACTGCACTGCTGGGGGATATTCAACTTCCTGAGCTTTTCAGTTCCTTAAAAGACTTTGACCAACCTGAAAGTCCCACAATAACAAAATCCAATGACACCAGAGCCATCACGGTGAATCAGGGTAAGGAAATCACAAGCGCCTTAAAGGGTCCTAGTGAGCCAATGAGGAAGAACAAACATAAAGCCTCAGAGTGTCCTGATGGAACTCCTCAGGCCAAAATGCAGCTAAGGGACCTAGAGTGTGCATTAGGAGGAGAAGTTGCTCACAGGGATGCAGACAGTAGTAGGGCCCCTTTGCACACAGCCAAGCACTCTATCAGCAAAGCTCAGGAAGCTGCATCCAGCAGGAACAGCAAGGCCAAGGGCCATGGGCAGGAAAAGACCAAGAGGACCAGAGAAAACAACTCCAGGAAAGCCGACGAGAAGAAGCAGCCAGGCAACAAAGTCAAGGCAGAAGAGAAGCCAACAGTGCCCAAACTGAAGAGGAAGAGGAACCAACCTGAGCTTTGCCAAGAGACCTTTAAAAAGCCTTGGAGCTGTCTCGGCATGCACATGCTGGAGTCGGTGCAGGTTTTCCACACACTGGGGAAGAAGAATGATAAGAAAACTGGGCTCTCTTCCTCCCGGGCCCTGGGAAACTCAGGCAGTACCCAAGACCCCCGTCCATGCCCAGCTATGAAACCATGGCTGGCGGATAAGCGTGCTGAGAAATCACAAGTCAAAGCCCAGAACCCAGATATCAGCGCTAAAGGAGAAGGTCCCGCTCCATCCATTTATGAGCCTCCACCACCTGGGAAGGTTAAATTGGTACCTTTGCCTTTTCTGACCCTGGAGAAACCTCCACCTCGACCAGTAATCAATAGGAGGCCACAGTCTCTGGCTTCACGGACACCCACTGGGGCTTACCCTGCCCAGCCTGGTCCCGCTAGCTCAGCTCAACCCATGGCAGTCAATCAATCCCAACCAGCTACTGCCAACCCATCTTGGATGCGTCCTGCCAAGCCAGCTCAGCCCGTTTTGACTCATGCCATTCAGTCAGGTATGAGCGCTTCTACCCAGCCTAGTGTCCCTCGGTCTGCTGCTTCTGGGCCTGCACCCTACAAAATATCATCTTGCACTTCTCTCCATTGGCAACCAGTTCCCAATGTTGGGACCAAGCCCCAGTCACAACCGCTCAAGTCTCAAAACCAATATCTACTCCAAGACTTTGCCTTACAACCAATTCCATGGAGGAAACCCAATGTTCCTGGGCAAGTAGTATCAACTCCCATCACCAAACAGCAGAGGCCAGAGCGGGAAGCCATGAAGAAGAAGGCTCAACAAGAGCGTGAGAATGCTGCCAAGTACACTGCTTTGGGGAGAGTGCAGTGCTTCATTGAGAGGGAAAGAGAGATGGAGATTTCTCGCTACTATGGCTACATAATGTAAGAGCTGCTGAGATCAGTGGTGCCACTTAGGGACCAAATAGTTTTCCACATGTATATAGATAGAGTGATACACATTTATTTATTCTCAGATGCTTTCAAAGTTTAATAAAATTATATAAAGAAATGTAATATAATTCACTAATACATAATAAAGAGGCCTTCTGATACCACTGAGAATTGTTAGAAAATAAAGAGGCCTTTGGGTACCACATGGGTACCAAATAGTGTTCTCATATACACATAGATAGATAGTTGAAAATTTATTCATTAGGCACAGTTGAAAAGGTAATATAGTTCAATAAAGAAATGCTATATAGTATTGATTAGAGGGTAATAATAAAGAGGCTTTATGTTGCCATTTGAATACCAAATAGTTTTCCACATATATATACAGAGAGGTACATAGATACAAAGGTATTCACTTATAGATTTTTAAGACTTAATATAGTTGAATAAAGAAATGTAATAGAATTGTTTGAGAGATAAGTAATAAAGATGCTTTCTGGTACTGCTTGGGCATCACATAGTTTTCTACATGTGTAGATACAAATTTTATAAATATGTAGATACAAAGAGACAAATGTATTCATTCTAATATATTTTTAAAGTTTAGTCAAACTGAATGAAGAAATTCAATAGAATTGGTTAATAGATAATAAAGAGGCCTTGTGTTACCACTTGGATATCAAACATTTGTCCTCATAGACGTATGAATATGTACTCATTCCAATATACTTTTCAAACTTAATAAAACTGAATAGAGAAATGTAATGGAATTGATTAATAGATAATAAACAGGAATTTTGAGTTTGAATGGCTGTTAAGTGTGGTTTAGTTTGATAGCGGTGGGGATCACAGCCTGCACGAGAAGAAAGGAAGTCAAAGTTGGCCGGGATAATAGAAGTAAAGGCTAGGAATGGGGGAAAGAGGAAGGCATATGATCCAGCACTAGGAAGGCAAAAAGAAGAGAGATGTATGGACTTACTGGAAGAATCAGGAATTGGCAAAATGGCTGACCAATAACACAATGTTTGAAACTAGGGTTAAAATGATAAAATGTCAATCAAGTTGAAAATGATAGGAGACGGGCTCAGGTTGACCAGAAGAAACGCAAAAATCAAACAAAAAACATCTCATGGAGAATGGCCTAGTTTTTGGCCTACCTGAAAGGCATTTTACAAAAGAAGATTCAGGGCACATCTCCACCATGTTTGGGTCAGTTTCCCTAGCTGGGAAAGGTGAATACAAAACACAGGGAATCTACCAGGGGTGTCAGAGGGTTCACAGTTACCCTGAGGGAAGCTGATAACCTGAGACTTGGCCAAGTGAACTGCAGCAGCATGAGGCCCACCCAGAACATGGCCTGGAATAAATCACCACTGACTCAACACCCATGCACCAGGTCTGCAAAGATGCACTACTTGAATTAACCTTCACACACAAGGCCAGCATCACTCTGACACTTTACTAATAGTCGAGAAGCAAGGCCTCAATCTGAGGCTTGTATCCTCAAGTCCTCACTGTTGGCAAGGGCCCCCTGCAGGCAGCCAACCAGGCTTTCAGAGCATAGCATGGAGACTTTGGGGTAGAGGATGAGGAGAGAGATCACACTTGAAAGGGGGGATAAATACTGAACTGAGAAGCCTGTCAGGTCCTCTTCCATTGATTCTGGCAAGCGCTGTCTTCAGGGACCATTACCATGAACCAAAGCTCACAAGAAAATAATCACTCCTTGGCTTCCATCTCCACCCAACGCAAGCACAGTGCGCATGCGCAAGGAGCAACTTGCCAACAGCTGCAGGACCCAGCAGCCCCAACAGCTTTCCATTCCCTCAAAATTGCCAGTCACCATCTTCACCACTCTTCCCACAGGAGACATCGCCTTTTCCCACATTTTGGAAACTTCCAGAGATATTTAACCCCAAAATGTATGTTATCACAATTTCTTAAATTATCTGACCTACAGATTTGAAATGTAACCTTTATGACATATTAAATTCCTATGTGTATTTGCATTCTTCTTTGTAGAATTTGCCTGGCTTTCTTGCTTTTCCTATTTATCAGGTCTCTGGGATATTTTTTATCATGTGTTTCATTTTTTTTTAATTCATTATTCTTACTTTTTAGATATTATCTATTATGTTCATTCATGTTTTCCCTTTTAGATTAGTCTTATTTTGATTTCTACCATCTCATCTAATTTCCACTTATGTTGTTCTTTTTTATTATGAAACATAAAACTTAACATTTCAACCATTTTTATGTGGATAACTCTATAGCATTAAGTAGATGCACAATGTTGTTCAAGCATTATCCACTAACCAAATCCAAAACTTTTCACAATCCCAAACAGAAAGCTATATCCATGATATAATTTTCCATTCCCCTCTCAGGTTCTGTCCTATTTTGCATTGCTTGGCCTTCTGTTTTTTAGCTAGTTTTGAAAGAGTGGGCTACCATCTGATGTGCTTGGGGGGTTCTTTTCTGACTTGTTTTCGTCGTCTGAGAGGATGCTATTCTCCTGTTTCTTAGAATACCTTTATTTGCGATTTGGTTTCCTTCTTTTCTTGCTATGCACTTTTATGCAAAATTCATTTTCTTTGTAAAAGCATGGTTGAGGATAGAGTTTCTTATGTGATGGAACGGCAACTTCCACCTCTCCTTCCTCCACCTCTTCTTCTTCCCTCCAGTTCTGTCCCTCCCCATTCTCCCTTTGCTCTCCTCCTTCTCCTCCTCCTCTTCCTTCTTGAAGTATTAAAAACATGTCAACTTATTTTCTGGCTGTTTCCACAGGGAGGTTTATCCTTTGTGTCTATTGTTCCTCCCAGCGATTTCTCCTCTGGGTGAGGCCTTGTCCTGAAAAGGAGCATTGGCTGTTCACTTTTCAAGAGAGTTTAGGGCCTGGACAGCGTCAGCCCTTCCGATTTGAATGTGGGACATTTGTACTTACAGCTGCTCCTCAGTATCCACAGAGAATTGCACCCAGGACCCCTCACAGACACTAAATTCCACAGAGTTGAAGAGAGACTGCACACATTCAAATGATCTAAATCATCTCTAATTACTTATCATAACTACAATGTAAATGCTATGTAAATAGCTGTTGTACCATACTGATTATACATCGTATAATACATATTGTAGGAGACCTACTGCACTCACTTTGGGGTTGACCAGAACCCCTCTGTTTCAGCTGCTCTTCTCCTGCTGGCCCACAGGGCTTTGCAGGAACGCCTGCTGGAGCCTTGAAAGCCTCCTGTCTCCCATTTCCTCTGCTGCAAGTGCTGCTGCCAGGCAGGTCTGGTGCCTCCTGCTGGTGGTTTGCCCTATCCTCTTGTTCTGAGGTTCCTAGGGAATACTGTGTTCTCTACTTTTGTGGTAAATGCTACTCCAGGGTTTGGCTTTCTTTCATCTATTTACATGGCCTCTAGGCCAAATGTGTCTTTTTCTTCTCTTTGTTTTAGGAGACTCCAAACTGCACTGCTGCCTGCATCTTTCTGAAATCTTGATGGATAACATAATTATTTTAAATTGGGGATATTGCAGGTTTCAGTTCCCTGAAGCAGAGCTTCGTTTCCCCCAGACTAGTTAAGACTCTGAGGCAGACTGTGAGTCACCTGTAACGACCATGGCACCTGGTGTCTTTGCTTGCTATGTTGGTGTTTGAGTGAGAAGCAATCTCAAGGTTCGTGGGGGAGGGACATCTGGCCACAGGAAAAGGGAGTAGTCTTCTGGACAGGTGGAGAATGGGGACATGGCCTCTAGTCTAAATGTGTCTTTTTCTTTTCTTTGTATCTTCTTTCTGAACACATCAGAGAAGGAATCTCCTATTTGCTCTCCTTCCCCTGTGGGTGGGGGTGGGGTGTCGGGTCTATACACAGTTTCCTTGTCTTCCTTAGGGTCATCTTTCCAGTTGTCCAGGCCAGAAATCTTTGACATTCTTTGACTCCTTTCTCTCTCTCCCAATTACACACTTGGAATTTTAGTAAATTTCATCTGACCTCTCTTCACATCACATCTAGAACCTACCCACTTCTAACTCCATTCCCCGATTTCTGCTCTAACGTAATCCCTAACCATTTACTGCCTTTCTCTAACCATGATAGGGGACATACACATTTTCCATAAAAAGACCGACAGATGGTAAATACATAACTGTCTGTGAGCCAGATTGTCTCTGTCTCCACAGCTCCACTCTGCACTTGTAGCATGAACGTGGCCATGCAAATAGGAGAATACATGGACCTTAGCTCTGTTTTAATAAAACTTTATTCACAAAAACAGGTTGTACTGCTTCACAGACTCTGGCTCTGCCTGATCCACTGCTATGCTCCCTTTCAATCACTCCAGTCCAGACCCCCTGAGCCCACTTGCTGTTCCAAGCCTGAAAAACACTCCTCACGTCCTTCAAGCCTCTTCTCAAATTGTACCTTTCAATAAGGCTTTGTCTGACTACACTCTTTGAAACTGTAATCACCTCTCAGGGTTTCTCCCTTCCTTCCATCTGATTCCCTTCACCAGGGACCACATCTCCTGCAGTGTTGTGAACCTTTCAATACACTGTGCAATTTAATTCTTTGTTGTCTTTATGGTTTAGACTTTCCATCACTCCCTTGCCCGTCAATTCATAAAATGTAAGACCCTTGAGGGCACAAAATTTTCTCATATGTTGTTCATTTCCATGTGTCCCATGTCTTAAACAGTGTCTCAAAAATAAGAGCTGATCAGAACATGTTTGTTGAATGGCATATACCCAAAGGGCTTAAAATCAGCATACTATACTAATGCTGACACATTCATGTTTACAGCAGCTCAATTCATAATAGCTAAACGATGGGACCAACAGAGCCCTTTAACAGATGAATGGATAAAGAAAATGTGGTATCTATATACAATGGAATATTACTCAGTGATAAAGAAGAATGAAATCATGGCATTTGCCAGTAGATGGATGGAACTGGAGACTGTCATGCTAAGAGAAATAAGCCAATCCCCCAAAAGCCAAAGGCAGAATTTTCTGTGATATGCATAGATGCTAACACAGAATGTTGGGGGATGGGGGAGGGAAGAGCAGAAGTTCATTGGATTAGAGAAAGAGGAATGTAGGGATGAAAGAAGGTGGGAATAGGAAAGGCAGTAGAATGAATTGGACGTAGGTTTTCTGTGTTCATGTGTGAATACATGACCAGTTATCTTCACCCCACAAACAACCACAAGAATGGGAAGTTAGGGATACGTGGGTTGGGCAGCTGAACACTGGGACCAAGGGCTAAAGGTGAGAGACTGAAAAAATGCAGACCACCCAGGCACTGCTTATTACTCCAGCTCTGGCCCGCTGTTGTACCAGGGGTCTAATCAGGCCTGTGTCTGTCTCCCTCCTGAGTAGACCACAGGACTCATCTAAACAGCCTTCCTACACCAGCTCCTCTCCAGGTGGCCAGACAGAAGTTCCAGAACAGGACTGTGTCCTGGGACATTGACTCAGCAGACAAGTTCATTGGTGGCAGGGCTGCCACTGTTGGTGTGACCAGATCAGAGGCTGGTTTGGAACTGTATTTAGAGAAATGATGTTTCTCTAAACTCCTCCCCCAAAACCAAACAAACACAAAAGAACGCAAAGTTATACTCCATGTATGCCTAATATGTCAAAATACACTCTACTATCATGTATAAACAAAATGATCAATAATTTAAAAAAAAAAAAAACTTTTAAAAATTAGAAATACAAAAATGTTACCAGGTTGCTTATTAGCCATTTTATAAAGCCAGCTTGACCACTGGCTATGCCAGTGACATCTAAACCAGAATCTAAACGTGTGTCCAGCCAGGTTCACTTGGAGTTGCCAAATTGTTATCTATCAGATCCCCAGGGTATGTGCAGGTTAGACCCTCACAGTCACCTTCCCCTCACCTTCCTGTGCCCTCCACCCTCCCCCACTCTCATTTTCTCCTCTCCCTGGGTTGGCGTTGATCTCTGTCCCTGGTAGGAACCCATCTCTCAAAGCAACAGCTCTTCTCCTTTGCCTTTTAAGGCCATCGGCTCTTCTGTTTGATGGTCACCTTCCTCTTCCTCTTTGCCATGTGAGGCTCTGTGGGGTCACCCACTCATCCCTGCTTCTTTGACTCCACTCCAATCTGGGTGTGGGAGTGTGCTGACGTATATACCATTAAAGGATGTTCCTCTAAACTCCTCCCCCAAAACCAAACACAAAAGAATGGAAAGTCGTACTCCATGTAAGCCTAATATGTCAAAATACACTCTACTATCATGTATAAACAAAAAGAACAAATAAATTTTAAAAACTTTTAAAAATTATACATACAAAACAGTTACAGTGTCTGCTTACTACCCACTTTATAAAGTAAATGTGTAAACCAAATAGAAAATGATAAAATCCCTGACCTGAAGCACACCAAACAACCCTAAAGTTTCTTATGGCATTTAACTCTTTTAGAAATTCTCAACCTTGAGATAAAACTTTTAACTGAAACAAAGATTTTGAATTACTTAATATAAATTACATACAGCATAGCTAACTAGCCATAAAAAAAGGAACAGAGTATTTATAAAATACAACCAATCCATCAGGTACACATTTAATCATTAATTTTAACAGACACACATATTAAAGATCTTTCCATGCATGAGGAAGAACATGTTTTCCAAATCTGTCATTTCCTTGCTGACAGGAGATACCAGTCTTTAAAGAAACTATAGGTGGTGCTCCAAAACACAGATTACTCTTCATGTTATGGTTTTACATGTATGGTTTTACTGCCACCTTTTTCTTGAATGCCCACATTTTGTGGGCTTAATGCCCACCTCTTCAAAGGCTAAGTCACCTCCCTTCTTAAGGGACAACATCATCAGGTAATCCCAATTCCATGTGATAAAGAAGATAATTTACCTACAATAATAATGTACAATTTTAAAAACTGCAATGCATTTGTGTATTTACCTATATTTGAACCAGTTCATCCCATCTTTGTCTTCCCAAGTATCTACTTTTCAAATTCTGTCTTTTTATATTCCCAATGGGTTCACAGCAAACATCTTACCAGTGTGAACACTTTGTCTTTAATACACATTCCGTTTCTGCTTTCTGATAACCTGTGTTCCCTAGCAATGTTTTACATAGGCTGCTGTAGTGTTTCAATGCATGCAACCCACCTAAATCCTCCCAAGGATCTTGCTGAATTTTAAAAAAATATTTATATTTGAGCTTAGTGGAAACAGTATCTTTATTTTATTTTTGTGTGGTTCTGAGGATCAAACCCAGTGCCTCATGCATGCTAGTGAGCACTCTACCACTAAGCCACAACCTCAGTCCCTTTGCTCATCTTTTAAAATTATTTGTTCTTCTGATGGCTCTAAGCCAACATCTATGAAATCTATCAAAACAGGATGTGTTCGTTTTCATTGTAGATCCATTGGCTAGCATAGATTCCCAAACATAATAGCTAATGAAGGCATCTAACCTTGAGGCTTTATGCTTCTACCAAGGACTGCCTTTTGAAGAATTCTTGGTCCCAGGAACATAACGGTTGGTTTAGCTCCGCACATTGTAGTTATCACCATAATTGGCTAGACCATCCATGGAACTGATTTTGGGTATAAGGAGACAACACTGACCTAAGTAATATGTGGGCAACCGGGAATATGTATTGAACGTTACTGGGGTCCCAAAACAATGTCGACATTGAGAAGGGAGCTGGAAGCAAGTCAGAAAATCTCCTGTCTTTCTGGACATCATATTCTAGTGGGCAATGAAAGACAATAAACCAACCAAACCATATCAGAGAGAGGTAAGGACTATCAAGAAAACTGAAACAAGACCAACTGATACAGGGTAACTGGGTAGCTCCTTAGAATGGATGGACAGGGAAGTTCTCTCTGAGGAGGTGACATGAATGATAAGATGGAACCAGCCAAGTGAAGAGCACTACAAAAGCACCTCATGAGAGTAATCAGCTGGGCAAAGGTCTGCAGTGGAACTGCAGATGTTCTGATGGTGTGGCTGGAGAGTAGCAAGGAAGAAGGAAAGTGGGAGATGAGGTCAGAGAGGCCACAGTGGCTGAATCACTCTGCAATCTAGGTAAAGAGTACGAATTCTAATCCTAAGCCTCACGGGAGGTCATTGGAGGATTTTAGGTATTTTTTCCAGATACCTAATACGTGGACAGGAAAATAGAGACAGGAGTAAGGGATATTTGGAGCAACTGTGAAATAATTGACTCTAATAAAATGTGACAGTTTTTGGTAGGACCTATGTACCATATGGATGCTTGAGGGTTTCCAATCTTTAATAAAACTGAGAAGAGAATATGGAAGGACCTCAGTGACAGATAGTATGGTAGGGTGAACGAAGATGAGTCCCAGTCATCCTGATCAGTACAAAATGTAGGGATGGGGTTGTCCCTTAGGACAATAAGCTTAGTATAAAAACTGATGGTTTAGGTCGGGGAGGACTTGATGCTATGTTATACCAAGGCTCTTTAGGTTCTTCAGACCACATTTTAGACTAGTTTTAGAGTATATGATGATGCTGAGACTGCAAGATAGAATTAAGTGCATGGAAAACAACATTGTGATGAAGCTTGGGAACAGGAGTGGCAAACAGCATTTGAACCTGCATATTTCAGTATGTACAAATTATACTGCTCTCAATAATAATCTTACCACATGCTATAAAGTTTGATCTAGAATGTCCCATAGTCTCCAGCTTGGCACTAGAGGGAAATGGTGGAACCTTTAAGAGGTGAGGCCTAAACCAGGATAAATGTTGTATGTCTATAAGCCCAGCTACCTGGGAGGCTGAGCAGAATGATCTCAGGTTCCAGGATGGTCTGAGCACCTGCGCAAGATACTGTCTCAAAATAAGATTTTAAAAGAGGAGCTGGTGACAGCTCATAATCCTTACTACCAGAAAAAAACGGGGGATGCCTAGTAGGATATCTTCTGGTCATTGAGGTTTGAGGGTTTCCAGTATTGAAGGGGAAAATAGGACCCAATATGTCCTCTTCCCCACCCTTCTCTCTCTTCTATCCAGGTCATAATGTAAGCAGCTTGTTCCACCATGAACTCCCTTTCAACATGTGCTGCCTTGCCAACTGACTATGGACTGAATCATCCAAAGCTGTGAAACAAAAGAAATCCTTTCTCTTTTATAGGGTGATTATCTCAGGTGTTTGTTATAGTAACAGAAAGCTAACAATACACCACATTCCTCCTGGTTTTAGGCCTACTGCTTTTCAATGATGTGGACTTGACAAACCTCCAAAACAGTGTGGCCTTTGAAGAAATCAGGGGGAAGAAGGAAGAACATTAATAACATTGATCTTTCCCAATACATCCTTTCCTAGTGACAAGACAATCCCTGGGCAGCAAGCAAACATCACCCAATGATAGGACATCCCTGGAAAGGGCAAGCATTGATCCTTTCCCAATATATCCTTTCCTGTGGCAGTGCAATAGACCCTCCACTATTGCCCTGTAAAAACACTGCTTAGTTAAAAAAAATTATAATTTTTGTAATGAGGACACTGGAAGGCGAGCTACACCCAGGCAAGGACACCATTACCCTTGGTGCAGCTACCTCTTCCCATGTCCCATTCATTGAGTTTCTAGAATGAGGGGGCCTGGGCTCCACTGCCTCTACCTCCTCAGGTTGTCCACTTGAGAAGCCCCAGGTTACATGGCGGATGTACAGCAATGCAGTTTCATTTCTGATTGACACAGGGGCAAGCCATTCACTTTTGACACAATGGCATGGGCCCACTTTTTTGGCAGACACCCCCATTATAGGACTCTCAGGAACCCCTACATATCCACTAAAGACACTCCAGTTTTTTGCACAATTCGATCCTTCTCATTATCCATTCTTTATAGTTATGCCATGTTGCCCTTCTCCCTACTGAGACAGTAGCTGGTCCACAAAGTAAAAGCCTCAATCATCATCCCCCCTTTAAATTCCACTACCATCTTCTTAATACATTCTGGCCCAGATCTAGTCCCTGAGTCCCCGAAGTATCTGATTGTTCTTTGCCCATTGGAATTAACTCCACAGTATGGGATACTTCTCAACCTAAAATAGCTAAACACCACTCTCCTGTTCATATCCAACTAAAAAATACCACTATGTTCCCTTCCCCAATATCCATTAACTCCCTGACTCTCAGAGGTTTAAAGCACATCAATCATCTCCCACTTGTTACAGGTCCATCTCCTCATACCAACCACCTTTCCTCACACCTTCCCCATACTCAGAATAAAGAAACCCAATGGCCAATTCTGGCTAGTACAGAATGTCAGGAAAATCAATGAGGCAAGTGTTCCCACATATCCTGCAGTATCCAGTCCCTATACCCTTATCTCATATCTCAGCCTCCACCACACATTTCTCAGTGCTCCACCTGAAAGCTACCTTGTTCACTATTCCCCTCCATCCTTCCTCATGCTCACTTATGCCTTTACCTGGACTGACCCAGGCACTAATGTGTCTCAGCAGCTCACCTCAGCTCCTCTCCCACAGGGTGTCCATGATAGTCCCCAATTCTTTGGCCAGGCTCTCCAACAAGACATGCCCACCTTAAATTTATCCCCCAGCCATCTCATACAACATGTAGATGATCTCCTGCTCCGTAGCCCATCCCCCAAATTGTCCAAACATCACCAACACCCTACTTATTGCCCTGGCCTCCTAGGGTACCAGGTCTCTCAATCTAAGACCCTGCTCTGCTCCCCTCAGGTGCAATAGTTAGGTATCCTACTGACCCCCCAACTCCCATACAATACCCTCAGAATGACTCCAGGCCTTAAAGAACATTCCCCTATCTTCCACTAAAAGAGATAAGCTTGCCCTCTTAGGCCTTTTTCATTATTTTCACATCTGGATACCCAAATTCCCTCTCATACCCAAATCCTTTTATGAAGCCTCAAAAGGGAATCTTTTAGATCTTCTTCCATCTCCCCATTCCTTTTCTTCCACCATTTCTACTCTCCAGAATTCTCTTCTGAAATCCTTAACTCTTTATTTACCAATCCCTAATAAGCCTTTCTTCCTGTCACTCCACTCAGACAAAAAGAACAAAGGAGTCCTTGGGACTTCTTTACCAGAAATCAGGGAAAGGGATTATATTTAATAATATATTTAATAATTCTGTTCAAGATAATGTAAATTATTAAGAAAATTGTTTTCTTTTAGTGCCTTCTGGAATGTTATATAATTTTTTCTTTAGCCATTATTGCCAGAATTCCTATCTTCATCCCAGTGCCAGTGAAGACAAAGATAAAACCAATCTACAGCTACTGCAATAACCATCACTGAACTGCTTGCAGAACTTGCCTGGACTATGAATCACTTGTATGCATTGTGAACTCACCTGTATGCATTGTGAACTATCTGTTGGTGCAGCAACTTGTGGTAGTGTTGGGGTATTTTTGCTGATGATGTCATCGGTGGTACAATTTCTCCAAAAGGAGCTGTCAATTGGCTTGGTGTATCTTCCTCCCTTCTGCTTGTCATGGTCATTCAGCTAAAATTTGGGGACCAACAGAGGTGAGGCAAAGAACCTCACCTCCCCCCACCCCCCGCTGGTACAAAGACCTATCCACAGGTGTGGCTGTATACTGGACCGGAAGTCAGTGACGGGTGAGATCCAATTGCAATGGTACCAACCTAAGACAGGAGGCTGACGCCTTGAGGTCAGTTCATCCGATAACGGGTAAGGACCATATGTACTATTGGACAACCTAAGGCAGGCACGGTCCCTAAGCCACATGCTTGTTGTTTAAACAGAGAGGGGGAGATGTTGAGAGCCACAGCCAAAGGGGCCCCAGCAAACTTCCAGCTGCCAACAAACTTCCAGCTGCCAGCTGATGATTGGCTCACAGTGGCCCGAGCAACTTATAGCTGCCAACTGATTGGCTCCTCTGCGGTGATGCTCATTGGGCTGTTTCCCTGCCATTTCAGACCACGGAGCTGCTCATTGGGGGACTTTTTGGCTCCGCCCACGTGACCCAGCCAATCGGCCTCAAGAGCAGGAGGAGTGGGGGAGATTGGGAGGCTTGTGGGAAGCCGGTGGTGGCAGTTGGGCTCTGAGGGTTTTTCCTGAGGAGCTGTTTTGTTTGGCGTGTGTGGTTCTAAAAATAAAGTTCGTTTCTTTTGACAAGTGGCTCCTGAATTGTGCCCAGCCAGACTGCGGCAAGCATTTTGCTACTTTTCCTCAAAAAAAAAGCTCTTAGCCTTTCTGTAATTCATGTTTTTTATACCTTCATTTATGTATTTATTTATTTTCATGTGGTGCTGAGGATTGAACCCAGTGACTTGACTCATATGTATGAGGCAAGTGCTCTGCCACTGAGCCACAATCCCAGCCCCTGTAATTCATGTTTTAAATATAAAGTGGAGTTGTGGTTCAGTGGTAGAGCACTTGCCTGGCATGTGTGAGGCCATGAGTTCAATACTCAGCACCACATATAAAATAACAAAATGAAAAATCCATTGGCCACTAAAAAATATTTTTTAAAAATGTAATATCATATTGTGTTAGCTACTATTTATATGACCTCGAGCAACAATATATGTAAAATTTATAAAATGATATTTAAGAATTAAAGATCGGCTTTTGAACTAGATCACTTTGCTTAAGGTTTATAAAGATTTATAAAGAGCCCTGCCTTACCTGAGATAAGGCTCTGGCCTCCCATCTTACTACATGTCAGAATGACTCCAAAGCAGGCCAGACTTCAGTTCATTTAAAGTTGGGTTCAAAAGATTCATTCTTGTTGTTAAGATTATTAGGATCTCAAACAGGTGTTATACTATATAACTCAGTCAAATTCAAGGTAGCTATTACACAAACTAAATACATTTTTACTCTTGTTAATTTTATTTTCTATTTTCCTTATAAGCTGTCTAAATGTTTCCTGTTCATGTTTAACAGAGGTATTGCTTCAAGAACACACAACCTGGGGTTGTGGCTCAGAGGTAGAGTACTTGCCTAGCATGCATGAGGCACTGGGTTTGATCCTCAGCCCCACATAAAAATAAAATAAATGTACTATGTTCACAACAAAAAAAAATGTTTAAAAAAAAAAAAAGAACACACAACCTGGGTTAGTTTACGATAATAAGCCATCACCTAAGGGACAGATAAGATAGTAGAGACCCCAATTAATAAAAAGGGGTAAATGACTGTAAGGTTATAGATATAAAAGTTAAAGCCCAATATTCTTAATTTAAGACTGATGAGACAGACTTGCTAGATTTAAGATCAAGACTTAAAAATTAAAGTTAAATTAAAAGAACCAACAACCAATATTTGGCTCTTGTCCTCTGAGTCAGTCTAAACCCAAGAAAAAGGAAACTTCTCTAAAGAGCTTTGCAACTCTGGGCCACATAACCTCGCAATCAGGGAGATAATGAGAACACTAAAGAACAGAAAGACAATTGACGCAATTGCTATGGAGAGGAGGGTTATTGGAGAAGGGAGACATCCCTAATGCTTCCAAGGGAAGCCACATGGACAGCAAGACCTGGACCCATCCTAGCGCAAATGGCACTAGCACAATTAAGAAACTGCTCTCAAGTTCCCCCAAGAGAGACTCCCATGGAAACTCAGCTGACTCTTAACAATAACTAGACACAACAGTCAGTTTGAACTTGCTTCATCTTAAACACCTAACAAAAACAGTCCAAACCAAAACATAGCCATTCCTAGGCATTTAAAAGATAAATAATAATAGTTAAATATAACTTAAGATATACACTTATGTTAGCCCCCCTAAAATAAGTAAGACTGGAGGATACAAAGAGAGATTCTTAGGCAGGAATGCCTGATAACTATCAAAACAAACTATCAAGAGGAACTGCCAGAATGAGAAGTTTTTAGTTAATTTAAGGCCATCAGATATTCCTAACCTATACAGGTAGGCTTGATGTTTGCTAGTATGATTATCCAGCCCTAAGTAACAGAAATAAAGGGTTCTCTACTAGACATGAAGGTTGTACCAGTAAAAATTTTACAAGATCAGATGACACTGAGTAGCATAACTACATCTCATGGGGATGGACATCTGCAACATTAAAAGTTAAATGTTGTGTTTACATTCCTGATAACTCTAAAGATGTTGAATATTTACATTCCAATATAAAGGCCTTGTCTACTCTGGCCTTATCATGGGGACACCTTCTCAAGGCTTCAAACCTCCTAGTGAGAAATATTAACTTCTGTTGTCTTCATATTCATTGACATGTTCCAGAGACTGCAATATTTGTTCAGTACTCATGTTTTTGGTTTCTCCTTCATAGAACCACCCATTCCCAGAAGACTTTACAACTTGTTCTTCCGCAACCAGACTTCAACTCCAAAGCTGTTTGCCCCATCTCACATCACGCCCCCTCTTAGCTCCGAAGAAGCCACAACAGTTGTCGCTCCTTTTTCTTACAAAAGTGAAGCCAGAAATAGACAGTCACTATAGATAGGTAAATCCAATCATGTTGGATCAGGGAGGCCAGTTTTGGGTGAGTCTGGGAAGTTGGGGACTGTCACTTAAGGGATTAAAATTCCTTCAGAGCTCTTCCTCTACCCTATCAAAGATTTGAAAGAGACATATAAAAGAGAAGGGGGGAATGATGAACCCAACCTAATTTCATCTTAAGATTGGGAGCCATCAGATCACAAAGTCATGAAAAGTTAATTTCTGTTTTACTATAAATTACTATGATTTCTAACCTTCTTTGGATTTTCTGTCCATGCCTTGACATCACCCATGTCTGGCTTTCCGTTTCCAGATAACAACCCTCTCTAAAACCTTAGTGGCTCCTCATAATTCCTGGCTCCCCCCGATCAGATAACAACCTATTATGAAACCTCAGTGGTGCCTCATAAATTCTGAGGTTGGGATTTGAATTTATTCCCTACATTGAAATGTTAAGCCATGTACATCATCAACCTACTATATGCCTTTGTATTTTGCTCGTCAAAATCCTGTTATCTGTAAGTTCTCAAGACATCACCATTTGCAACTTTTTATGCTAAAACTGTTGCTAGAGAGATGGGGTCTAGTCTGGGGTTTAGGGACACACAGTCCTGGACAACTCCTATGTACACTTTAATTTGATTCATAATTGGAGTCAGTGGTCTTTTCTTTCCATTGTACTCTTTTCTTTCCATTGCAGTCTTTTCTTTCCATTATGGTTTAACAGGGCATGGTGGCACTACTGTGTAATCCCAGCAGCTTTGGAGGCTGAGGCAGGAGGATCCCGAGTTCAAAGCAAACATCAGAAACAGCAAGATACTAAGCCACTCATGAGACCCTGTCTATAAATAATATATAGTTTTTTTGGCACAGCTACGGTCGCGGACGAGCGCGGCGCCCCTGAGCGTGGCCCCGGGGAAGAGGCGACGGCGGCAGGGTTTAATTTCTAGAAATCTGGACTGGAAACAGAAGCAGCAGTTTGTATAATCCCAAGAACTTGCTTATGCCAGGAAGCTGTAAGGGCAACATGAATATCATTGAGGAGATCTAACATGGCAGCGGGCGGGGAGAGATCAAGTCTCTGACCTCTTCAACTGCGCGGGCATAGGGAGCTGTAAACTGTATAAATGCTGTTTGCCCAGGATCACTAGGCAATGCTGAGCTGACGTGGATCTGGGGTGTACCGTCTGAGCCCCTCAGAACACACACACCGAGCCCGGATCGGCTGCATCCAAGCTCTGGGTCGCCTGCTTCTCGTGACTCAGCACTAACAATCCCGCTGAAATAACTGGTTGGCCCTTAGGAACTTTCAGAGGTAAAAAACAACCGAGCCTTCATAGGCAGTGGCCACAGGATTGAAACGGGGATTGGGAGAGACAGTCAGGACCTACCCGTTGCACTGGTCACCCGGCAAAGGTAACGAACGGTCACCATTTACATGTGATACCACCTTGGCAGAGAACTGACGTCACGGGCGGAGGAGATAACTGCATTGAAACCAGCGCAACAGGGCTCCCAGGAGCAGCAGACATGGCGTGTAGCCAGTATTGTGGTGAGCGTCACAGGTGAGCGCGGCCCGGCTTGAGGAAACACAAGAGAAGGCCCTAGGCACTCAGGATTGGAGACCCTCCCAGTCTGTGACAAAGAGCTGCTACACAGTGATTGGTTCCCACTTAGTGAGAGGAGAAGCTTGACCCAGTGGGCACAGCTCCACCTACTGGAAGAGAAATTAATCGAACTCTATGACTGCATTTATTATTATTATTATTATCATTTTTTTTCTTTTTCTTTTTTTTCTTTCATTTTCAATTTTTTATTGTTGTTGTTCTTTAACTTTTTTTAATGCTTCTAATTTTTTTTAATTTTTTTTATCATTAATATAATTTTTTTAATTTTAATTTTCATTATTTTTATTATCATTATTATTTTTGTAAAAAAAAATTTTTTTCTTTTCTTTCTTTATTTTCTAACTTTTTTGTGTGTGTTTTGTTTTTGTTTCTTTTGTCTTTTCATTTCTTTTCAATTTTCTTATTCCCCCTTCCTTGAATTCTACCTGCCTACTCTCATTCTCTTTAGTGACTTCTTCCCTTCCCTTCTAATATCTTTCCTCCCAAGCATCAAATAAATTTATAAGAGTAAACAGTAACTCAGCAGTCAAGCAGAACAAGAAGTAACATGAGCAGCATAAAAAAGCAAGGAAGAAAAGGGGTACAAACAATGGAGGACAGCCTAAATATTCAGGAGGACCTAGAGTCAGCAGAAAAATGGTCATATAAAGAACTCAAGGAACACCTTAGACAGATGGAATGGAACCTTAAAGAGGATACGAGACAGCAAATCCAAACAGTGAAAGAACACTTTGAAAATCAATTACATAAACAGATAAAAGAAGAAGTTAAGCATCTTTATCAGGAGATAGAGATTATAAAAAAAAAATCAAACAATAATTCTAGAAATGAAGGAAACGATAAACCAAATTAAAAACTCAATTGAGAGTATCACTAACAGAGTGGAGCAAGTAGAAGCCAGAACGTCAGATAATGAAGACAAAATATATCATCTTGAAAAGAGCCTAGCCAACTCAGAAAGGCTGGTTAAAAATCATGAGAGAAACATCCAAGAGATATGGGATAACATAAAAACACCAAACCTACGAGTCATCGGGATAGAAGAAGGTACAGAGATTCAAACCAAGGGAATGAGTAGCCTGCTGAATGAAATAATTACAGAAAACTTTCCAGAAATAAAAAAGGGAACGGATATACAAATTTTAGATGCATACAGGACACCGAGCACACAAAATCACAGTAGACCAACGCCAAGACACATTGTTATGAAGATATCCAATATACAGAACAAAGAGAAAATAAAGAATCTGCAGCCAGAAAACCAGCATTGCAAAGCATCTTGAGCAAAACACTACACGAGGAAGAAATGAAAAACAATAACCAAAACCATCAGTGGGAAGTGCCTCTATAAAAACAGAGGGCGGGGGGAACGCTAACCATGGAGAAACAAACTAAATTCAATTAAAAAAAAAAGAAGATAAATAATAAAACATGGCTGGAAGTACAAACCATATATCAATAGTAACTCTAAACGTTAATGGCTTAAACTCTCCAATAAAGCGACATAGGCTGGTAACATGGGTTAAAAAAACAAATCCAACAATATGCTGCCTCCAGGAGACACATCTGATTGCAAAAGACATACACAGGCTGAAGGTGAAAGGCTGGGAAAAAATATACCACGCACACGGTCCTCGTAAGCAAGCAAGGGTGGCCATCCTCATATCGAATAAAATCGACTTCAAGACTAAGTTAATCAAAAGGGATAAGGAAGGACATTATATACTGTTAAAAGGAACCATTCACCAACAAGACATAACAATTATCAATATTTATGCACCAAATAATGGTGCTGCGACGTTCATAAAACAAATTCTCCTCAAGTTCATGAATCAAATAGACCACAACACAATAATTATGGGTGACTTCAACACACCTCTCTCACCATTTGACAGATCCTCCAAACAAAAGTTGAATAAAGAAACTATAGAACTCAATATCACAATCAACAACCGAGACTTAACTGACATATATAGAATATATCAACCATCATCAAGTGGATATACTTTTTTCTCAGCAGCACATGGATCCTTCTCAAAAATAGACCATATATTATGCCATAGGGCAACCCTCAGTAAATATACAGGGGTGGAGATAATCCCATGCATTTTATCTGATCATAATGGAATGAAACTGGAAATCAATGATAAAAGAAGGAAGGAAAAATCCTACATCACATGGAAAATGAACAATATGTTACTGAATGATCAATGGGTTACAGAAGACATAAAGGAGGAAATCAAAAAATTCTTAGAGATAAATGAAAATACAGACACAACATATCGGAATCTATGGGAAACAATGAAAGCAGTTTTAAGAGGGAAATTCATCGCCTGGAGGTCATTCCTCAAAAAAAGGAAAAACCAACAAATAAATGAGCTCACACTTCATCTCAAAGCCCTAGAAAAGGAAGAGCAAAACAACAGCAAATGTAGCAGAAGGCAAGAAATAATTAAAATCAGAGCGGAAATCAACGAAATTGAAAAGAAACTATTGAAAAAATTAACAAAACTAAGAGTTGGTTCTTTGAAAAAATAAATAAGATCAACAGACCCTTAGCCATGCTAACGAAGAGAAGAAGAGAGAGAACTCAAATTACTAACATACGGGATGAAAAAGGCAGTATCACAACAGACACTACAGAAATACAGAAGACAATTAGAAATTATTTTGAAAACCTATATTCGAATAAAATAGAAGATAGTGAAGACATCGATAAATTCCTTAAGTCATATGATTTGCCCAGACTGAGTCAGGAGGATACTCACAACTTAAACAGACCAATATCAATAGATGAAATAGAAGAAGCAATCAAAAGACTTCCAACCAAGAAAAGCCCAGGACCGGATGGGTATACAGCGGAGTTTTACAAAACCTTTAAGGAAGAATTAATACCAATACTTTTCAAGCTATTTCAGGAAATAGAAAAAGAGGGAGCTCTGCCAAATTCATTCTATGAGGCCAACATCACCCTGATTCCGAAACCAGACAAAGACACCTCAAAGAAAGAAAACTACAGACCAATATCTATGATGAACCTAGATGCAAAAATCCTCAATAAAATTCTGGCGAATCAGATACAAAAACATATCAAAAAAATTGTGCACCATGATCAAGTAGGATTCATCCCTGGGATGCAAGGATGGTTCAATATACGGAAATCAATAAATGTTATTCACCACATCAATAGACTTAAAGATAAGAACCATATGATCATCTCAATAGACACAGAAAAAGCATTCGACAAAGTACAGCATCCCTTTATGTTCAAAACATTAGAAAAACTAGGAATAACAGGAACTTACCTCGACATAGTAAAAGCTATCTATGCTAAGCCTCAGGCTAGCATCATTCTCAATGGAGAAAAATTGAAGGCATTCCCCCTAAAATCTGGAACAAGACATGGATGCCCTCTATCACCACTTCTATTCAATATAGTTCTCGAAACACTGGCCAGAGCAATTAGACAGACGAAAGAAATTAAAGGCATAAAAATAGGAAAGGAAGAACTTAAATTATCACTATTTGCAGATGACATGATTCTATACCTAGAAGACCCAAAAGGGTCTACAAAAAAACTACTAGAACTAATAAATGAATTCAGCAAAGTGGCAGGATATAAAATCAACACGCATAAATCAAAAGCATTTCTGTATATCAGCGACAAAACTTCTGAAACGGAAATGAGGAAAAACACTCCATTCACAATATCCTCAAAAAAAATAAAATACTTGGGAATCAACCTAACAAAAGAGGTGAAGGACTTATACAATGAAAACTACAAAACCCTAAAAAGAGAAGTAGAAGAAGATCTTAGAAGATGGAAAAATATACCCAGTTCATGGATAGGCAGAACTAACATCATCAAAATGGCGATATTACCAAAAGTTCTCTATAGGTTTAATGCAATGCCAATCAAAATCCCAATGGCATTTCTTGTAGAAATAGACAAAGCAATCATGAAATTCATATGGAAAAATAAAAGACCAAGAATAGCAAAAGCAATTCTAAGCAGGAAGTGTGAATCAGGTGGTATAGCGATACCGGATTTAAAACTATATTACAGAGCAACAGTAACAAAAACAGCATGGTACTGGTACCAAAACAGGCGGGTGGACCAATGGTACAGAATAGACGACACAGAGACTAATCCACAAAGCTACAGCTATCTTATATTTGATAAAGGAGCTAAAAGCATGCAATGGAGGAAGGATAGCATCTTCAACAAATGGTGTTGGGAAAACTGGAAATCCATATGCAACAAAATGAAACTGAATCCCCTCCTCTCGCCATGCACAAAAGTTAACTCAAAGTGGATCAAGGAGCTAGATATCAAATCAGAGACTCTACGTCTGATAGAAGAAAAAGTTGGCTCCGATCTACATATTGTGGGGTCGGGCTCCAAATTCCTCAAAAGGACACCCATAGCACAAAAGTTAATAACAAGAATCAACAAATGGGACCTACTTAAACTGAAAAGTTTTTTCTCAGCAAGAGAAACAATAAGAGAGGTAAATAGGGAGCCTACATCATGGGAACAAATTTTTACTCCTCACACTTCAGATAGAGCCCTAATATCCAGAGTATACAAAGAACTCAAAAAATTAAACAATAAGAAAACAAATAACCCAATCAACAAATGGGCCAAGGACCTGAACAGACACTTCTCAGAGGAGGACATACAATCAATCAACAAGTACATGAAAAAATGCTCACCATCACTAGCAGTCAGAGAAATGCAAATCAAAACCACCCTAAGATACCATCTCACTCCAGTAAGATTGGCAGCCATTATGAAGTCAAACAACAACAAGTGCTGGAGAGGATGTGGGGAAAAGGGTACACTTGTACGTTGCTGGTGGGACTGCAAACTGGTGTGGCCAATTTGGAAAGCAGTATGGAGATTCCTGGGAAAGCTGGGAATGGAACCACCATTTGACCCAGCTATTGCCCTTCTCGGACTATTCCCTGAAGACCTTAAAAGAGCGTACTACAGGGATACTGCTACATCGATGTTCATAGCAGCACAATTCAGAATCACTAGACTGTGGAACCAACCCAGATGCCCTTCAATAGATGAATGGATAAAAAAAATGTGGCATTTATACACAACGGAGTATTATACAGCACTAAAACATGACAAAATCATGGAATTTGCAGGGAAATGGATGGCACTAGAGCAGATTATGCTTAGTGAAGCTAGCCAATCCCTAAAAAACAAATACCAAATGTCTTCTTTGATATAATGAGAGCAACTAAGAACAAAGCAGGGAGGAAGAGCAGGAAGAAAAGATTAACATTAAACAGATACATGAGGTGGGAGGGAAAGGGAGAGAAAAGGGAAATTGCATGGTAATGGAGGGAGATCCTCATTGTTATACAAAATTACATATAAGAGGTTGTGAGGGGAATGGGAAAATAAACAAGGAGAGAAATGAATTACAGTAGATGGGGTAGAGAGAGAAGATGGGAGGGGAGGGGAGGGGAGATAGTAGAGGATAGGAAAGGTAGCAGAATACAACAATTACTAATAGGGCATTATGTAAAAATGTAGATGTGTAACCGACGTGATTCTGCAATCTGTATTTGGGGTAAAATTGGGAGTTCAAAACCCACCTGAATCAAATGTATGAAATATGATATGTCAAGAGCTTTGTAATGTTTTGAACAACCAATAAAAATAAATAAATAAATAAAATATAAAATAAGGCTGGGAATGTGTCTCAGTGGTGGAGTTCATCCCTGGTACCCTTCCCCACCAAAAAAAAAGCTTACCATCAAGGAAAATGATTAAATCCATAGTTTTACTCCCCAAAACCAGCTGACCAGCTGAATGTGAGTGTGTGTGTGTGTGTGTGTGTGTGTGTATTTGGCAACTCAGTCCTGACTTACTTTATAACACTCATAAGAGAAGTCAGTGAAAAAAAACACTCTCCACAAATTCAAAACCAAAGGAGTTTTTTAGGTGAAGCTGGGCTGAACAGACACACCTCTTACTTGGGTGCACAGCATAACTCACCACAAGAATTTTTCCAAATGCCCTTCTTTACTTTTCTCCAAAAATCCATCATGTTAAGTTAATTCACAAAAGTTAACCATAAACAATCATCAATGGAAAAACATGCAATATGTCTAACAATGCTGGATTTCTTTAAAATATGACCCAAAACAGTGAGCTGAAAACCCAGAGCCTAAAAGAGCCATCTATACACTATGAACACATTAATGGGTGACAAAAATCAGATCATATGACATAAAACAAAATAAGACTTAAGATCTTTATCTTATAGAATTCATGACAGATTCTGGACTTGCTACCTAGCTAATATAAAATAAGCAAATATATATATGATAATTATATATATAAATTTATGTTCATATATATATGGGGAAGGTGCACAAGCTAGGTTCAGTGGAACATGGATGTAATCCCAGAAACTCAAAGGCTGAGGATGGAGGATCTCAAGTTCAAGACCAACCTCAGCAACTTAGAAAGGCCCTAAGCAATATACTGAGACCCTGTCTCAAAAGAAAAAAAGGGATGGGGATGTGATGTAATGGGAAAGTTTCCCTGGTTTAAATTCCCAGAAAATGTACCTCCCCTCAAAATTTAATTGCCCCTTTTATTAACACAAATGAGACCTAAATGTGAATTGTTTCTGAAAAAAATAAAAATTTTTTAAAAATACATGTTAACCATTCTTTATGTACCCTCTCTTTATGTTTTCCTAATGTTCTAACTATTCTCCTGGTCTTCCAAGCATGCAAGACAAAGAATGTGAGAAGCCCAAGATTCTATAGTGGCTGTTTGCATGGGGGAGGAAGTCACAGTAACAGCCACACTGGATCTACTTAAAGAAGAAGAGAGAAAGGATCCTCAGTGCCTCTCACATATGAAAGAGGCTGATGGCAGGATGTCTACATGATCAAAGGAGCTGTCTGCAGCAAATTATAAGTTAAAGCAGTACAACAAAATCCAGAAGAGGAAAATTTTACAGTCACCTGGGTCTTCCACCATTCTAGATTATGCTTCTATTATTCAGAGTTCATTTTTGCAAGAATCAGCTCACAGAAAAGAAGACCCCTGCTCCTGAAGTCAAAAGAAAGTAATATTGATGAGTATATGAAGGCAGAATCAAGGTTTTTCCATGAAATAATGTCTACAATGAAGAGGGGTGGGGGAAGGAGAGCAGAAGAGAGTTACCAGTCCCACCTGGCCTAGCTAAGGCCAAAGAAAGTAGGAGTCAAGGAGAAACTAAAGAGAATCTTGGACCACTTCATTCCCCAGAGAATGCACTGAAGGAACTTCACCCTAGGGCTGGGATTGTGGCTCAATGGTAGAACATCAGCCTAGCATCTGTGAGGCAATAGGCTCAACAGATTACACACAAATAAACAAATGAAAGAAAAGTATTCTGTCTTCTAAAACTAAAAAAATAAAACAAAAAAAAAAAACACAAAATTTTTGACTAACCCCTTTCTTAATCCTTGAAAACTGCAGTAACTTCACAAATCAAATCAAGTTCTATGGTTCCACAATAACGATACTTGCTCAACCTAGATGTCTCTTTCTTCCATCTCCAGGGATATTAACAGTATCTGTTAATATAGAAATGTATACACTATTACCTCTTATACTGTGAAATATAATTTGTAACATATTCACAATATTTTAATGAACATTTAAGAGGAACACTGAGATAATATACCTAACACAAGAGCCTGGGGGAGGGGTGAGCCTGGGGTGAGCCCATTATGTCCCTGTTGCAGGATTCACCTGTCCAGAACTGAGCCATTTAGTTTCTATTATAACTCTCCTGTCACTATCTCCACCCAATCAACTCTCTTGTCATTTTCTCTACCCAATCCCACCTTCTTGTTGGGAATTTGACCGCCATATTGGCTACCTTATACCACTAAACAGCGAGTTTTGTGACATCATTCTCCAACCAAACCTAATGTCACCTGCTAGAATCTTAGGCTTGCCATGCAGTTGTAAACAAATTTGGAGCATGCAAGTGACCAGTGACAAGTAACCAGTCATCAGAGTGGCTGGTGGCCAGTGAACAGTGACCTGTGAAATCCATACTGGGAAACAGCCTCAGCTACCTCAGCATGGACATGTTCTCAAGAAAAACGAGGTTGGTTGGGATGGAATGTGGAAGAGAACCAAAGATTTTAAATCAACAGACAGCACAGAGTGATCTGCAAAAAATGAGGCTGGTTTAGAGAATGTTTAGAATAACCAACTTGCAAGGAAACTAAGACTTGAATTAGGGCATTACTGGGATAAGCACTTTATCAGAAAAGTCACACTTGGCTGTTAGTTTTTCTATGACCTCTTTGAACACAGATGATGTTGACAGTTTGAAATGAACATTTTAAAAGTATGTTTTAGAAATGATTCTTTCTATAAATATGTAATGAAAGTGATTATAGACAGGGCTGGGGCAACAGAAAACTCCATGTCCTATTTTACTTTGATTTTTGAACTACATGGATTTTGAAAAACTGATGTGCCCTAACCTGTATCAGAAGGACAAATTCCTTTGTGTGACAGGTAGTTTTGGAGCAGAACCTATTTTTCATCTTTCCAAGAGTTTTCTTTCTAAAATAGAATATATACAAAGAGTCATTAATGATTTTTAAGCCTAAGAACCAAAAGAGAGACCTATGGAAGAATAAAAAGTCAATTCCACAGCTCTAATTTCCACATTTATCTAATTTTGTGAAGTCTTTTTGGTTTTTCTGTATATCAAAGAATTATTGTAGGCTGGGGGAGTAGGTCCGTGGTGAGGGTCATGCTTAACATCCTAGAGTCCTGGTTCCACTTCCCAGCACCAGTAACCATCAAAAAAATTAAACTTAAATTTATTATTATATTCTATTGGTGGTGGTTTTTTCAGACTTTAGAGATAACATTTTCTTGTTAAAAATAATTATAAAGTAGAATTTCAGGACAAATACAAATTACATGATCATTTTGAATCATTTCCTTTGCCTCTTTATAACTGAAATGTTTATCAGAAAAAAAATTATATTAATTGAAATATCTACCTACTGGCATTCATATCTTTTACTTTTTAGGGGTAATAGAGGAAGATAAAAAAGAACAGTTGATAAAATTACTTTACACTTCTTGTTTTGTTCTCTATTTTGTAAAAAATTCACTTTTTTCCTTTGTTCTTTCCTTCCTTTTCTTCTTTCCTTTGTTTCTTCTTCTTTCCAGTCCTGGGTAATGAATGCAGGGATTGAAACGCAGGGTCTCATACTAACGAGGCACGCTACCACAATATATATCCCCATCACATTTTGTTGAGCTTCTGAGACAGGATCTTGCTAAATTACCCATGGTGGTTTTGAATTCCTGGGCTCCAACAATCCCACAGCTTCAGCCCTTGAATGCTGGGACTACAGGCCCACCCCACCATTCATAGTGGAGTTTTGCTTTTGCATGTGGTGGGAAAGAAGTTGCTTTGGATTTTGCTTTTCTGCAGTTCTAGGGAATGAACCTAGGGTCATTTTAACACTGAGCTACATCCCCTGCACCCCTTCCGTTTTTATGGACACAATATCTTTATTCATTTTTGGATGGTGCTGTAGATCAAACCCAGTGCCTCGCCTCACATGTGTAAGACAAGTTCTCTACCATGGAGCTGCAGCCCCAGCACTTTTAAAATTTTATTTTGATAGTGTCTCACTAAATAGCCAAGACCATCCTCAAACTTGCAATCCTCCTGCCTCAGGCTCCTGAGTAGCTGAGGTTACAAGGTGTGTAATACTGCAGCTGGTTTCATACTGCTTTTTATTGAAATATGCTTTTTATTGAACTACACTGTGGCTCCCTATGTGTTCACTTTTCTTAATTTTGCTGCTTAAAGAGAAACAGGAGTTTCTCTGTCTATATGTACTTCATAGAAATTCATTGAAAACCACTTTCAATGGTGGGCAGTGTTTTGGTTAACAGCATTCAGGAAAATAAACTAGAAACATTCACTTTCCTAATACTGTATGCATGATAATAGATCATTGTTTATTAGAAAATTTGCTATGCTTTGATGTTTGCTACATATCTAAAATTTCACTAGTACCTATGTATTCTTTGTAGTTCTGTGCTGTTTTTCACTTTTTGCCTTTCTATCTTTCCATAACTTACTATGTATTCCCCCATACGAACCTTAACTAATATATCACTTTGGTTCACAGATGAATTATCACTGCTAGTATTATTGTAACCACTTTCCAGATTAGACACCTGAAACTCAGAAAGTTTAAATAATTTTTTCATCCAGGAAGCATTTCTTGATAAATTTACTCTCAGGTATTCATTTTGATGTAGAATTGGAAGCCAGGCTCAAAGAGGATAAAGAAAGACCCATTAAATGTACCATCTGGATAGTAAAACTGAACTCTAGAAAATGGTATGTGATTTGCACAAGCAAACTGAGACACTAAAAATAGCAGTGGTGATACCAGAACTGTTTTATCTGAACAGGGAAAATAAAATTCTTTTCTCCTGACTTGTGTTTTTTGTCTAGAGCACAGAGTCCCAGCAAGGGAGGAATTTTCTATGACCCCCTTACTGATATTGAACAAGTCAATCTTATTTCTCTGACCCTATTTCGTCACTTACAAACTGTTAGTGTTAACTGTTCTCAAAATTTTAAAATGCTTCAGTTCTAGGGTATATTCATAAGTCAATACTATTGTCCACTCAAAGGAAAGATAGGGGAGAGAGAAGGATGCTGTTAGTGAACAAATGAGAGAAGCAAACCACTTGGGTCTATGGTGCCCAATTGGACAGAAAAGAAAGTTGATCAGAAGAGTACCAAACTGCTCCAACACTTGCAGCCAACCTAAATGGTTTCATTTGGGATATCTCAATGATTTCTAATATTGGAATCATTCTGACTGCCACAACCTCAGGATGATATTCATCCTCAAATATCGTAAGAATCTGCCTGTCTCATCAATATTTTCAACTCCCTCTTGCTTCCTACATAAAATTTCCAAAATTTTTCTTTACATGGAACTGCACATTCTCTGCAGTTCTCTCTTCCTCTGGCAACCAATGCAGCTTCCCTTACAGGAAGTGTCTGCAACTTCTCCAGAGCATCTGCTCCAGCTGCCACTTCAGTATGGTTACTGCCCTCAACCTGTGGCACCTCCTTCCAGCCACTCATGGGCAGTGCCTACCTTTATAAACATTCTAGCACAGACATGGTGTCGGGGTTACTGGCCAGAACCAGATGCCCATGGCATCAGCCTCCTATCCAATATCTCTGAGTGGTATATCCCAGGAAGTGCTGAAAAGAGCTCATCTGCACTTGGGGATTTAAATCTGACTCTCACTGAACAGGACACAGCAGGTTCTTCCACTTCTATGACAGTCCAATATGACAAAACTTCCAATACCTATGTCATGGTCTCTGTGTATACATCACAGTCTACCAAGGTTGTCCAGGTGACACCATCGCAGATTCCAAGTCAGGGACATAGCCTTGAACCTCCCTACGAAGAAGGAAGCCAGGTCTACTATTATGATCAAAACACTCTGGGGAATCTGCTCTCTGGAGAACATGGACCCTGCCTGCAATCCTACAGCTCTGTGCCATATGCAGGAAATTGTGCCACTGCCCCTCAATCAGAAATGGTGACAGTGCTGAAGAAGGTTCAGCCCACAAATGTCTACTATGGGATCTACTACTCTCGGTCTGCTCAACCTATCATAGAAACAAATTTTCAAGGGAGTACAAACACCAGGAAGGGGAAGAAATAAGTACAGCATTTGAAATGAGGGTCCAGTTTCCAGCTGGTCGCTGAGGGGCCAGAGATCATTAGTTCATGAGCAAGAGTTCCACCCTCTCCTAGTTCATGGTGTTAAGTGTTCTCACACTCTGCGGAGAGGGGTGAGATTTGAGAGGCCCCTATATGAGCAGGAGAGACTCCATGAAACAGTTTTTATGTATTTCCCACAGAGTAGGCAAGTGCTCTACCTTTGAGCCATGGTACCAATATGATGTGCCAGCCCAAAAGTAGGACATCAAGTGATCACCTGTAACCAACAGGCACCTCCTAACAGAAGCCTGTCCATGGTCCTTAAAAACTGCTACTAGAAATGCCTTCTCCACAGTTGGAAGGTTCCCTAATTAGAGTGTTTCTGCATAGAAGGAGCATCCAACTTACAATCTTTCTTCATTCCTTCCTTTGCAGAGATGGAAATTTTCCTAGGGATGGAGGTTTCCTTGGGATTGCAACTTCCCAGACATTTTGTCTGCTACAACCTCCAGAATTCCCCAAATCCTACAGTAACAGAAAAAGCCAAATACTTGAGAGGAACTCACAAACTAAACATGGAAACATTTCAGAAATAACTCCAGTCCAGAGTTCTACTACTTTCTGGGCATTGCCTCCAACTCAAAGCCAGGAACAAACAGAGAGTAAGAAACTAAATGAGATTAAAACCATGCTTTCAAAGCCTCTGGATGCCTACCAGTTTACCACGAAAAACCAAGATCCTCCACTATTCCCTTTAGACATCCCTGAAATCCACCAGCTGCTGGCCTCCATTGGTCTTCTGGACCAAGGGGAGAAGCCACATTCTGAAAATATCCATCTGGGAAACAACAGCCTGAGTCTTGAAGACCAAGGTACACTTGAAAATGGGATTGAATCTAGCAGTGGTTTCACAGACCTCACTGCCCTGGTAGAGGATATTCACCATCCTGAGCTTTTCAGTTCCTTGAAAGACTTTGACCAACCTGAAAGTCCCACAATAACAAAATACAATGGCACCAGAGCCATCATGGTGAAACAGGGGCAGGAAAACTCAAGTGTCATAAAGGGTCCTAGTGCTCCAGCGAGGAACAACAAACATAAAGCTTCAGAGTGTCCTGATGGAACTCCTCAGGCCAAAATGTAACCAGAAACCTAGAGTGTGCATTAGAAGAAGTTGCTCACAGGAATGCAGACAGTAGTAGGGCCCATGTGCACATAGCCAAGCACTCTAACAGCAAACCTCAGAAAGCTGCATCCAGCAGGAATGGCAAGGCTAAGGGCCATGGGCAGGACAAGACCAAGAAGACCAGAGAAAACCACTCCAGGAAAAACCAGGAGAATAAGCAACCAGGCAAATAAGTCAAAGCAGAATAGAAGCCAACCATGCCCAAGATGAAGCAGAAGAGAAACCAACCTGAGCTTTGAGAAGAGACCTTTAAAAAGCCTGAGGTGGGGCTGAGTTGTACCTCAGTGGTGGAACGCTCGCTTAGCACATGTGAGGCACTAGGTTCTATCCTCAGCACCACATACAAATAAAATGAAGATACTGTGTCCATCCACAACTAAAAAAATGTTTTAAAAACATGAGGAAAAATGAGTTACTTGGGGGATTATGCTCAATGGGAGCAGATAAGCCTGATTCCTACCTTAGGAGCTCTACTTCCACAAGAATAGCACTTACCCAATAACAGCATCCACCTGCTGGACTCATTCACTGTTACATCCCTAACACCTAGAACCAGCTGTTCAATCAGTATTTATCAAAATGTTGAATTGACTGGATTTTGTCCTGTATTGGCTCCTGCCAGGACCTGACCAATACTCTATGCCCTGTTTGACCAGTATCTCCAATGCCTCCATTTCTTTAGGCATAATCTACTACACTCATATTCTGAAGGGAAAGAATCAACAGAGAAGTAGATGGGGTACTGTTTACCTTAGGTGTGGTCTACTATGTGCTGTGTACAACTGTCTTCCCAAATACTTCTGCAAGGGATCCATGAGTTAAATAGTGAAGCCTTGCATTGGCATACGTGTTAGTGTTAATTGGGGATGGGAGGATGACGTACAATGTGCTTTCAGTCATCTTAAAAGTCAATGACCACACAGTCACTTTAGGAAAACAAAGAGATATATACACAATTATGTTTGGCAGAAAAAAGGCACTGGAGCTGGTACACCTGAGCTGGATCTTTAAGCTATACTTTGACAAATAGGTTACCATAGAACAAGCTTCTAGGGAGCTACCAAATAAATTTTCAGAAAGTGTCCTCAGAGTTAAGCTTTAAAACCAAAACATAAATTTTCAAGGTGGTGACATACAGTCTCCTATGACAGAATGGGTAGCAGGCCTCCTGAACCTTACTGAAAAAAAGGTGAGTACAAATTCAATCATATGCATACCTAGAAGTAGAATATGGCACTCTATTTGCACTTGGGTATATAAACACCTTTTCCTGGTTTCAGGGGCTGGAACTTTATCATGTAGGTGTCTTTGTGAACCCATTGCTTTTGCACTATTAAAGCAGGTCAGTGACCTCCACCCAGAAGACTCTTGCCGTAATTAAGCTTCTCTTTGTGAGATCAGCAGGATGTCTGCAGAGGATATTGAGGTTGGTACTTTCCTCTTTTTTTAAAATGCCAGGTTTGCACACAAAAGGTTTGACAGAGTAGTCTGAAAGCTTCTTAATTAAAAAAAAAAAATGATTTTTATGTTTTCTTGGTAAAAACTGTGAAACCTGTGACTGTCTAAAAAGATAGAATGAAACTCCATTGGTATACGAACCTCCTACCGACCCCACTGGACTCCCAGGGGTAGAAAATTCAGGGAATTTCTATCATCTTTGTTCAGAGGAAGAATTCTTAGGCATGAGCCACCTCTGAACCCTGCAATTAATAAATCTGCTTCCTGAAAATTGCTTAGGTGTCTGGCCTCTTCTGTCCTAATTCAACATAACACTTTCAACACATCTTATAGGTATTATTACAGTCTTATATTCTCTTCTAAGCAATAAGTTACTCCCTCAGTAATACCTCAGGCTACAAATCTTGGGTAGAAAATTACACAAGCTGAAAACAACGTCAATGTCCTGGGTTTCAATTCATGATTCGTTTAGGAAGTCGGCTGTTTTACTTGAATCAGCAATGCTCTTTGAACATGAGGTTTATGTGAGTGTAACGGAGGGGATATCTCTTGGGAAACACCTACCCAAAAGCAAAATGATTTTAAAAACAAAGAGTCAGCTTGATCACTGGTTTCTTTTAACTACTGGAGTTCACTTTCTTTCGGATCTATTTTCCTTTAAGAGCTAGGCACTGTAGAGCTCACTAGTCACTGGTCAGATTTTGCAGGAGTTGATTCTAGCCCCACTCACCAGCTTCTCACCCCTGGTCCTAAATCCTTGGGAGTATAATTGACAGATTGGTGTTAGTGGGCGTGCCTCCAGGCATCATCCTGGAGGAAAGGAGATAAAGGGTCTTGGATGTAGTGGGTAAGAATTTTGAGCATGGGACTCTGAAAGGAGCAGCTGCTGTGTGTCCTCTACACCACCCACTGTGCATGAGGCCATTTAAGGCTCTGGTCTCCTTGGGTTGTCACCTGACCAGCAAGGTCCAGCTCTATCCTGGCTACTTCATATGAAAGACCTACAACCTTAGGTGATTTTGCCCAGGAATGACAGTTTGGGCTTGAGTGCCTTCAAGAAGGGCACTCCAAACAGTTGTGGATGCATCCCTCTATACTGAAAACGCCCCCTCTGCTCATTCCTGCTGCTTCCTTTCACTGCCTCCACAATACATTTTATCAATGAGGCATCTTGGGGACATTTTAGGTTCGCAAGAGGCTTTGTGGGAGACGCAGTGCCTCTGCATCTCTAGCAGTTCCCCAGCTTTTCATGACCATGAGGAGGGTTTAGAGGGAAAGTTCTATGAAGGAAATGTGACTTGAATATTGAGGAAACCACATGAGAGAACTGGCAAAGAGATGACTAACTCTAGGGAAGGGATGGAGTAGAAAACACAGAAACAGTGGCTAGATAAATGAAGCAAAAGGTGCGGATTCCCAGGGGCGCTGTAATCCCAACTAAAGAAAAAAAAATATGTGGAGGAGGAGGTAAGATGGAATTATGGAAAAGACAAGAAAGAGACAGTTGGCTTTGGCTCTGAATTATAAGATGAATTGTATAGCTTGTACAACCCTAGAGAGTGCTGGCTAGGGAATACTACATTTTAATGCATGTCAAATACCCACTTTTCTTTTAAAGATTATGGAAACTAATGAAACTCTCAAGAAAATCTGGAGTCTAACAGCAAGAATAACTGGAAAGATTGTAAAATTACTGGAGTTTAGGACACAGGGAAAGAAAACTTCCAGACTGGGAACCATGCCTCTCCCCCACATTCAAAACTACTTTGTGCCCTTTTGTTATTAAATGAGTGCTTAGTTTTTGAATATAAATAAATTGTTATTTTAAGATCTAAATTCCAAGCTGATATGGTGGTACCTTCCTGAAATCCCAGCCACCCACCCCCGCAACCCACACCCCGGCAAAAGCATTTGATGACTGGGATATGTGGTCATATCAATCAATGGCACAAGAAATATGAATGGGTTTCACTTATAACTAGAACTAAAGATAATGTTTCTCAAACTGGTTTAAAAAAATAAAGTAAAATTCAGCTGGGCCTGGTGCCTGTCATCTCAAAGTCACAGGAGACTCAGGGGAATCACAAGTTTAAGGCCAACCTCAACAACTGAGCAAGGCCCTGAGAAACTTAGTGAGATTCTATCTCAAAAATAAAACATAAAATGGGCTTGGAATGTAGCTCAGTAGTAAAACATGCCTGGGTTCAATCCTTACTGAAAAAAAAAAATTTAAATACCTTGCCATGAAAATGAGGCACAATGTTTTAGACTGAAAGGAATAGTGGTTTAGTGAGCAATAATAATTATGAACACTCATTCCCAGACAAGTTTCCCTAATCAAGTTTGGACACAAATATGAAAAAGTATAGCACAGAAAATGTCAGATACTCGGATTAAATTAAAATAACCACACATAAAGTCACTTAACAATCCTCCTGTAAGTTCACAGAATGTGCTCTTACAGGTACTGGGATAAATGCAAATAGGTAGCTGAGAGGAGAAATGATGGAAGAAATACAAGGTACTGTACCTACTTTTATGATGCTCTAGGCAGAGCAACTTAATGATAGCAAATGACTACTTGAGGGTAGAACTGAACCCACCTTGGCCTATTCTCATTATATTCATTGTACTAACCTAATTGTGCTACAAGGATTGTAGGTTTTTGAGTATGCCAATACTCTCATCATGATTTGAGCTTCCTTGATGCGCTCCACCTTCTTGAAGGAAACAGACTTTATTTGATAAGAACCACAACATATTTTTTTCTTTAAATATTTTCAAGTAGAAGTTCGTGAGGTAAACACACTTTGTACTAGAACGGGCTGGGATGATGTTGGTCTTCTTTCTAATGCCATCTGTTTTCTCTTTTGTGTCTCAGAAATTCTTGGTCCTGACCATCTGACCATGGAGGCTCCTTCCACATGAAGGCCAGGGGAGGGCTCTGTCCCATTTGGGGAGTACCCTGGAGGTGAATGAAAACATTTCACCCCGTTGATACTTCCCCACCTCACCTGGGTCATCCACACACCCTGCAGAATGCACCACAAATGCAAAGCCAACTAAGCCACCAGTGGTAGACAGGTCCATGAACACTTAAGCACTGAGCAAGTCCATTTGCTGTTATCCTCTTCCATGTTTTTGCTGCCAGTGTCATTCTGGGGGATTCATCCCAGGACTGCCTCTGTGATCCCACTTACCAGGCTTTGACAATAGAACCCCCTTGGATAAGGACTGCCATACTCTGTTCTGTTACACTGGCTATCTTGTAAAAGAGGCCTTTGTTGAAAACATGCAATTGAGCTGAAGCAATATCAATTTTCTGAAAAGCTGGTGCTATCTTTAAATGTCAAATACTCAGCTTTTAAGGTTATTCAGAGATTCAAAATGGTCAGGGAATTAGAGACCAGATTGGCTTTTTGTAAAAAAAAAAAAAAAAAAAATCTTCAAAATTACAGTACAATGGGGCAATTCGATGAATGACTTTTAAAAAAATAAGAAAAAAAAAAGGGGGGGGGGGACTACTGAATTGTGCTTGCCCTGAAAGCATTCTTGATTCTTAAACAATTTAGTCAAGAAAAACATTGTGTATAGTGGGTGATAATTAAGTTCAACCACAAAAACTATTGGCCATCTTTCCTCCTGTCATTGATGACTGCAATCAAGAAAATGGGGAAAAATGGTGAGTATATCTTGATTATTAGAGGAATTTGTGGAAGACAGGTACTGACTTTCAAGTAGTCATTTAAAGAAGTCAATTTGCTGAAAATCCATTTAAAAGTACAATGGAAGAAGACAAGGAGGGCTGGGCTCTGAGGCCTGACCTTTTGACCTCCACCCCATTTCCTGGACAAGCTTTGCTCCCATTAGTTGTTCCCTTGTACACATTCTAATTTCAGGGAAATTGAACTCTCATATTCTCAGGGCATTATCTTGCCCAAAGAGGCTTGTTATCATTTGTCTTCTAACTACTCTTTCTGTCTTCCCTACTTTTCTAGAAGGATTTCCAGTTCCTCTCTTCAAGTAGATTGATTCTGTTCTAAAACTCTCAGAGCTCTTTTCATCTGCAACACAACTTAGATCATTTACCCATTCATGGAGTTATCTGCAATAACTATTTTCACTTCCCACAAGGTAGGACCTGAGTCTTGAGTCTCATTCACATTTGTGTTCCCTGTGTAGGCTGAGCACAGTGTCTACTTGTATACATTGACTAAGTGGATTTATTGAATTGAAAGGAAAAGATTCGGCCAAACTTTAATTCATCATGGCTAGATGGCATCATCAGACTGCTGAATGACTGTGCACCTCCTGATCAAACATTGTCATTGTCCAACAGTTCACACGTTGCTGTTGAATGTGCAGAAATTTAATATACTTTCTAACATTTTTTTCTTAATATGAAAATATAGCTGTGAAACTTGCTCCCTAACCTTAGCTTGCTGGCTTTCTCATGGGGTTTCTCCACTGGGCTCACAAACTGAGTCCATTCTTGGTATCCTGAAGCAGTTTATGACCCATTTCTTCATGCCTTTTTAGAGGGACCAGACTGGTTTTTGTTTTTTGAGAGGGGCAGGGTTTGGCATCTAAACTTTCTTCTAAAGACTCAATTTAGAAGTAAATAACTACTGAAGTCATTTTCCATTATCAAGACTACCTTATTGTAGGACTCTTAGAAATTCATACCCTGATATTCTTATGAGTTCAAAGAGAAAAAAATAAATAAAATGTTCAGTTGAATGGGAAGGTTAGTTTTTCATCCTTCTTCTTAGATTCTGACAGAGAATCCCTAAATTTCTTAGAAATGCTCTGGAAAGTAGTAGTTTACACTTGTCTTACCTTGACCAATTAAAGCCTACCCTTTTCTTAAAGCATCAAGAGTACTGAACTCAAAAGTCCAAAGGTTCCGATATATCAGATGTGGGTGAGACTCAAGACACAATTCATCCTTCACCAGTTGTGAGCCTGTGAAATGAATAAGTTACATGCTTCCAAAATACAATGGTGGAACAGGTATCGGACCGTCAGTCCCCCATTCCAAAAGGGAGGAACAAATGAAGAATGGAGTGACTGGAGCAGGCATGGTAGCGCATGCCTGTAATCCCACTACTGGGGAGGCTGAGGTGGGAGAATTCCCAAGTTCAAGGCCAGACAAAAAAGAGAAAACATTAAGTCGTAAAGTTGGAGAACAATCTCTTTTGATTCCATGTCCTACATAGGTGCACACTAAGAAAAGGGTTGGACCCCCAAGGCCTCAGACAGGCCATTGCTATATTTTTGCTGGGCTCACTTCACCCAGCAGCTCTCAGAAGTTAGCAGTTTGCCCTCATCTTGTCCAGACCGGAATTGTTGGCTGATGGCTCTTTGGTTTTAGGGTCTTGAGGGGCTGCCCTACTCCTACAATGCCAAGTCATTGCCCCAAAGGGAAGTCTCTTTGGTGGCTCTGATCCTGTGTCATGCCTCCATCCATGCTCTCAGGCTTTCTGCCACATACTCTAAAATCTAGGCAGAGACAACATGGCTCATATAATTACAGAAGATGAGAAATCTCACAGAAGCCTTTTTCCAAGATGGAGACCCTGCAATGCTGCTCATGTGGCTCAGTCGACATCCAAAACCCTCAGAACCAAGGAAGCTAATGGCATAATTCTCAGTCCAAGTCCAAAGTCCTGAGAATCCAGGAGTCACTTGGTGCCAGTCTTGGAATCCATCCTCTAAAATGAACAGTTTTTATTTCCCAGGGGCAGAAAAAGACGAGTGACTTACCTCTGCCTTTCTTGTGTTTCTATGTGGACCCAAAGCTGACTGCATTGTGCCCACCCATATTGAGGGTAGATATTCCCCACTCATTCTGTACAACCACATATCAATTTCCCTCAGAACACCCCTGAAAGTCTCACCCAGAAGTAATTCTTTACCATGTTCCTATTCCTTAATGCAGTAAAGCTGATACCTAAAATTAACCATCACATCTCCTAATGAGCTCTGGCTATAGGCTGCAGAAGAGACTTTACAACACGTTTTTGATGCCATTAGAGTGAGATGCCCAATGCCCAACTCAATGTCTGAAGTTGCAGGGATTTTAGTGACTTAGTTTGCTCTCCCAGTGCTAGCAGCTGTGAGGTCTGCTTGGAATGATTCAGCCTCATGGTCTCAGACTTTCCCCTTTCCAGTCCAATTTCTACAATCCATTGATTGTGCCATGTGCAGGTGCCCAGGAAGCTGAGTCCACAGTTTCTCCAGTCAGCCAGTGCCAACACTGCTCCGGGAGTAGAAACACGTGGAATTCTCTGTGGAAAACTGGTAAATAAATAAATTAAAAACAATAAACAAACAAACTCACTCTTTCCTGAACTGAGACTGTTTCTTTTTCATTGACCTCCCAGGACTCTCAGAGAAAATAATCAGGGTCAGTTTTTCTTTGTACCAAATCCTTCACAGAAGGAACCAAGGACTATATAGTATAATCACTTTGGATCTGTTGACTCTGTATTTAGTTACTTTCAGAGTCCCTTAACTTGAACTGATTAATATTAGAGTTAGAAAATACCAAACTCTAAATTTAGTAGATGGATCTAGCTACTACCTATACCATCAAGTTCTGAGAACCTACTTTTGGTAGGCCCTAGGAATATAAAATATACATAAGGCACAGAGTATATGTCCACAAAAAGTGTCCAATATCACTGTGGAGAGATGGAAGACACACAAAAAAAGATAAATAGCATTCTGATACTATGTACCATACAAGCACTAGGAATTTTGAGGAAGCAGAGATCAATGAATGGAGGCACTTAAAAGAATACATTACTAAGTGCTAATAAATCCATGAAGGAAATGCAACAGATTTAACCTGAGTCTTAATGAGAAGGACATAACAGTGGAGGGAAACTGCTTTAGACATGAGCAAAGGAAGAGAATGGTACTCCACCTGGAACTTTTCAAGAACCACGACTGCACTGCAACAGGGCTGTGGCAGTTACCCATGCTGTGCATCAGAGGGGACCCTGGGGTTGGTCTCAGCATCTCTGCTTCACAGACCCCCCAGAAATGCACAGTAGCAGGCACAGTTGTGAGGGATTCAGGGAACACAAGAGAGACCATGCTGTGGTGGGAAGGGCCTTTGCTTGTGCAGATGTTTGACTTTCCACTGGGTGGAGTTGAAGGAGTGCCCCAGAATTGTGACAAGCTGTTTTCTCCTTTGGCAGACAAGGAATGAATTTAACCATTACCCACATTGTCATAACCAAGCAAAGTGCTGGGTCTGATTACTGCAACATGGAGAACAAAGAACTTTTCCTCATATAGAATCAACAGAGTCTCACCACACTGGGCTGGATTCATGGAAGCAAATCTGGGCTCTCTGAGGGTTCCTCACCTCTTCTATCTTTGTGTTATAAACATTGCTTGTTTCTTTCTTGGAACGGATTAAATTTACTTAATTTATTCTTTTTCTCTCCATTGGATACAGTTCTTCTATATCTGACTGCTTCTACTAAGAAATCGGCAACCTTTTCCAGAACCTCTAAAACTGCGGTTAGCTCCAGCTAATGTCCATCCTAAAAAAAATGGAATTCTCACTCAGTTTTACCTGGGCTAAATTCTGGTAGCTACGCTAAAGAACGTTGAAAAAAAGAGATGAGTCTTTCTGAATGTCTCAATCACAGTAGATCCCTCCCATTAGAACAGCTTCAGGGGCTGGGGATGTGGCTCAAGCGGTAGCGCGCTCGCCCGGCATGCGTGCGTCCCGGGTTCGATCCTCAGCACCACATACAAGCAAAAACGTTGTGTCCGCCAAAAAATAAAATATTAAAATTCTCTCTCTCTCTCTTTTTTCTCTTAAAAAAAAAAAAAAAAAGATCAGCTTCAGAACTTCCCTGAATGCTTACAAAATATCCATTCGTGTGAGGTGCCTCCTCAGATGAGTTGTGTGAACAACTCTGTGCTACTTCACTATAGCAACTGTGTCAGAGATGAGTTGATCTTACTGGGGGGCTCTATCTTTGGTTAAGACACATTGCAAGAAGAATGTATTTGGTATAAAATGAAAAATTAGGAACACGGAGATAAGACTTTACCAACTTCCTGGACACTATGATCAGGGCACACTGCTTCCTATAGGAAGGGCTTTGTTCCTGTTTAAGATCCTTCCTCTCTGGGATGGCCTCTTTTGTTGGTCACAATTCCTTCAGCTCCTGAGCTGGATTCCTTTTAGTAGTTTCTCAGACATGAAGCCTCTTCTTTACATCAACATTTCTTTCAAGTGCAGTGATCTTCAGTCTGAAAGAGCCATTGCAAAACTGGCTGTTGTGGCTTTCTGTGGTCACTCGCATGAAACCAATGACAAGCAGTCCTCTAGAGACAACCTGGTAGATTCATGAACTCTATGTCTAAACTGATTCACTATGTAGGATGGCTGTCCACTACTGCAATGTCATTGGAGAGTAGCAGTACTTTCTTGTTGTACTTCATTTGGGATTTCTATGAGAAGGTATGTGAACACATATGTAAATTATGACCGCCCTTTAGTGGTATTATTTCCTCCTGGGATCTTCGACTCTGCACTCCTCAGGCTGGATACCAGTATACTGAACCAGCTCTGATATATTATGCACAGGTATCGTGAAAGTTTGACTGCTACAAATAAAACTGAGTTGGTTCAAATGGAAAATTAGACTCCTTTTTTAGCAGCAAGATCTATCTATGAACAATTTTATCATTACTTAACAACCATGGTTGGCTGCCTGTGCACATACAGACCCTTTGAGAAAGGAACATATATTGACCTCCAAATCCTAGAAAAACCTCTAGTAGTACACTACTACAATAGTTTAAATTTAGTCTACTGCCCTTCTCTATTAAGCTTTGCTGCTTCCTTTTCTGGTGCAGGAAAGTACAGAAGAAAGGACAATAAACATGAGCTGTCTTCGGGAAAAGAAATGGAACTGGTATTGGGAGCACTTATTCTCAGAGGGGTTACTCGGCTTGAAAGTCTTTATAGGAAGTAAGGTTTATCATTCTTCTGTCCCATGATCACAGCTGTCCCCTTATCAGAGAACACAACCACATGATAAAAGTTAAATGAATGTTGACATACAAATTGAACATGCCAGATTAAAATCCTTCCTGAATTCTAGAGAGGCCCAGTGGCTCAACTTGTGTTTCCCTATTCATTTCACTAACAGACTGCCATCTTCAAGGAATACTCAGAATGGCCTTCTGTCCATGGCTCAGGAGGGCCTTGGTGTGGCTAACTATATTTCATGATTTAGATTTTCAGCTCACTAGTAAAAACTGACATCCTCACCATGCTCTGCCTTCCACCAAATTATACATGAAGAGAGACATCTGCTTTGTGGTGGGATTTTCCACATTTTTGTAAACTAGGAGCTGCATAGTAGTAGATAATCCACAAACATAATCATGCAGAATACTTTTCTGCCTCTGTGAAACCAATGTAGATATTACCACGTTTTCTTAAACAGGAGCAACAGTACCAAATTAATAGGATACAACACATACGACTCTTAAGAGTCCTGAGTAGCTGATGGCCTCCTGGTAGGAATTTGTTGAGGAAAGAAGATGCGTCTGTTTATACAGATAGGCTTTCATGAAACTACTGTATGTGAGTGTATATGAATATGTATATATTTGCTTTTTAAATGTTCAGGCCTAAATACACTAACTGCAACTTTCCATTCAAAAGTAATACTGAGGCTTTTTATGAATTTCATATGAAGTAAACTGTCTTGTTGAAAATATAAATTTTGAGGGGCTGGGGTTGTACCTCAGTGGCAGAGAGCTTGCCTAGCATATGGGAGGTACTAAGTTCGATTCTCAGCACAGTAAATGAATAAAAATAAGTAAACAAATAAAGCCCACCATCAACTGAAATAGTATTTAAAAAAATAAATTTTTTCTTTACTACTACTGAATAACTCTCCTAGTCTTAAAAAAAATTCGTATCATTTGAGGAATGAACATGAATTTATTTATCATTGTCTTTATGGGCACATCCTTAACTTTCTTTAATTTCCTATTCATTCAAACAAAAACTATGTTATTGGATAACAGAAATCCCATTCATCCATTCATAAACTGAATTAATATGTATTGCACTCCTTACCATGTGCCAGGTATACTTCTGTGTGCTGGTTATACAGCTGTATCCCATATAATGTACCTGCTTTTATAGAGTTTACATCCCAGAGAAGAAGACTGACCAAAACATTATAAGCAATATATACCATCAGGTGCTAAGAAGAAAAAGCAGGGATTGGGGACAGAATGTGGAGGTGGTTAGGAAAGGTCTGTCTAAAGAGGCAATATAGGCAGAGAATCTCATAAGCATATAAGCCATGCCACTAGGAAAGAACATTCTGCAGAGAGGTTAAGGCAGTGAAAAGGCCCTGAATGTTAACTTATGTGGCATGTTAAGGAATAGCAGACGCTGGTGAGGATGCAGCATACTGATTAAGAAAAAAGAGTCATAAGAACTAGGGGAGAAAGTTAGAGATTATTTTATAAAAGGTCCATTTAGCCTGGTACGGATATGTAAATGAGGCCACTAGTGAGATTGAGAAGTAGAGTGGTACAATTTGGCTTACCTGTATGAAATATGAAGCTATAATGGGAAGGCAGGAATGAAGAGAACTGAGGGAAAAGCAGAGAGACCAATTAAGTTATTACTATATTCCAGGCAAGAGTCTTAGGCTAGTCTCACAGATGACGGACAAGTGGTTACATTTTGGATTCAGTCTGTTTTGAAGATTGAGAAATTAGGATTTTTTGATGACTTGTATATTAGGAGGAAGAAAAGAGAAGAGTAACAGATGAATCCTACATTTTTTTTTCCTGAACAACTAGGTAAATTCTGAGATAGAGATGAGGCAAACTGGAGGAAGGTTTGGAGAAGCATTGACTCGAGTTCTATTTTGCCCATGTGGGGTTCAAGAGGTTGAATAGAAAATTAAACTTCACAGTATAATTTAGGGCTTGAAAATTAATCTGGGAGTCATTAGGGAATAACCATGGCATTAGATAAAAATCACTTAATGCAGATGAAAAAGAGAAAATGGCAAAGGTCTGACCCCTGGGGAATTCCAACATTAAGAAGTAAAGAATACAAATAAAAAACAAAAAACTTACCACTGAACTAGATGAAAGATTGGTATGCTGCAGCGAGGTAACCAAAAGGTTTCACACAGGCGGAAATATTTCTATATGTTCTCATGTGTATGTAGAAGCTCAAAAGAGTTGATCTCCCAAGAGAGAGACAAACACTGATTAGCAGAGGCTGGAAAGAGTTGGGGAGTGCAGTTTGGAGACAGGATGGTTTATAGGTGTAAGAGTGCTCTTCGGGGGAAAAAAAGTAATGTTTTATAGGGTAGGGAAACTGAGTTTGACAACAATGAACTGCATATTTCAAAATGACTCCTTATAAGGTTTTTGAATGTTCTCTAACACAGATATATACTTAAGATGTAATATACAGGCCACTTACCCTGATTGTTATACATAGTGTGTATACATATATATTGAAATATCACCCTGTATACCATAAATATCTTCAATTATGTATCAATTAAAATATTTCAAATCAAATAAAAAATTCAATTCCTCAAAATAAAGATGAAAAAAAAAAACAGAACTATGTACTCATCATGTTGTATAAGGAATCTTTTTTTTAATTAATTAATTTTATTTTTTGAACGTTTTTTAAATTTATATATGACAGCAGAATGCATTACAATTCTTATTACACACAGAGAACAATTTTTCCTATCTCTGGTTGAATACAAACTATATTCACACCAATTCATGTCTTCATACAAGTACTTTAGGATAATGTTGTCCATCCATCACATTCACATTTCTAATCCCATGCCCCGTCCATTCCCCTCCCAACCCTCGGCCCTATCTAGAGTTCCTCTATTTCTCCCATGCTCCCCCATCCCTACACCACTATGAATCAGCCTTCTTATAACAGAGAAAACATTTGGCATTTGGTTTTTTCGGATTGGCTAACCTCACTTAGCATTATCTTCTCTAATCCATCCATTTACCTGCAAATGCCATGATTTTATTCTTTTTTTATCGCTGAGTAATATTGTATTGTGTATAAATGCCACAGTTTTTTATCCACTCATCTATGGAAGGGCATCTAGTTTGGTTCCACGTTTTAGCTATTGTGAATTATGCTGCTATAAATAAACATTGATCTGGCTGAGTCCCTGGAGTATGCTGTTTTTAAGTCCTTTGGATATAGACCAAAGAGAAATAAGAGAGCCTGAATAGGCAAAGCAATCCTTAGCAAGAAGAGTGAAGCAGGTAGCATCACTTTACTAGACCTTAAACTATACTACAGAGCAATAGTAACAAACATGGCAAGGTATTGGCACCAAAACAGACTTGTAGACCAAAGGTACAGAATAGAGGACACAGAGACAAACCCATACGAGACAAAGGCGCCAAAAACATATACTGGAGAAAAGATAGCCTCTTCAACAAACGGTGTTAGGAAAACTGGAAATCCATATGCAACAAAATGAAATTAAGTCCCTATCTCTCTCACCATGCACAAAACTCCACTCAAAGTGGATCAAGGACCTAGAAATGAAACCAAAGTCCCTGTGCCTAAAAGAAAGTAAGACCAAACCTATATCATGTAGGAATAGGCCCTGACCTCCTTTACCAGACTCCTATAGCGCAAGAAATGAAAATCAAGATTCAATAAATGAGATGGATGCAAACTGAAAAGCTTTTCTCAGAAAAAGAAACAACCAATGACGTGAAGCGAAAACCTTCAGAATGAAAACAAATTTTTATCACACGTAAATCAGAGCACGGATCTGTAGGATATCTAAAGAACTCAAAAAACTTAACACCACAAAAACAAATCCAAGACTCCTAAAGCATAAGAAATAAAATCAAGAATCAATAAATGGGATAAATTCAAACTGAAAAGTTTCTTTTCAGCAAAAGAAACAATCAGTGAGGTGAAGAGAGAGCCTACAGAATGGGAGCAAATTTTTACCACACGCAAATCAGAGCACTAATCTCTAGGATATCTAAGAAGTCAAAAGCTTAACACCAAAAAAACAAATCCAAGACTCCTAAAGTGTCTTCAGATTGGGAGAAAATCTTTACCACATGCACCTCAGATAAAGGATTAATCTCTAGGAAATATAAAGAACTCAAAAAACTAGACACCAAATAAATAAATACATAAACCAAATAACCCAATCAATAAGTGGGCTAAGGAAATGAACAGAAGATAATCCTAAGTGAAGTTAGCCAATCCCAAAAAACCAAATGGCCAACGATTTCTCTGATATCAGGAGGCTGACTCACAGTGGGGTGGGGGGGAGGAGCATGGGAGAAATAGAGGAATTCATCATTATCCAAAGTAGATGTATAAAGACACTATTGGTGTCAACATACTTTATATACAACCAGAGATATGAAAACTTGTGCTGTGTATGTGTAATAAGAATTGTAATGCATTCTGCTGTCATTTATTTCATCTCACTCCCATCAGAATGGCAATCGTCAAGAATACAGGCAACAATAAATGTTGGAGAAAATGTGGTGAAAAAAGGTAAACTCATATACTGCTGGTGGAACTGCAAATTGGTACAACCACTCTGGAAAACAGTATAGAGATTCCTCAGAAAATTGGGAATGGAAGCACCGTTTCACTCAGCTATCCCCCTCTTTGTTTATACCCAAAGGACTTAAAATCAGTGTACTCTTGTGACGCAGCCACATCAATGTTTATAGCAGCTCCATTCCCAATAGCTACACTATGGAACCAACCGAGGTATCCCTCAATAGATGAAGGCATAAAGAAATGGTGGTTTCTTAAAGCAGAGTAATATACACAACGGAATATAACTCTGCAATAAAAGAGAATACAATCATGGCATTTGCAGGTAAATGGATGGAGTTGGAGAATACCATCCTAAGTGAAGTAATCCAATCCCCAAAAACAAAAGGCCAAAAGTTTTCTCTGATATGTGGATGCTGATCCATAATGGGGTTGGGAGGTAGCATGAGAGGAATGGAGGAAGTTTAGATAGGGCAAAGGGAGGGAGGGAGAGGTAAGGGGCAGGGATTAGGAAAGATGGTGGAATGAGATGGACATTATTACCCTAAGTACATGTATGAAGACATGAATTGTGTGATTCTACTTTGTGTACAACCAGAGACATGAAAAATTGTGCTCTATATGTGTACTATGACTTGAAAAGCATTCTGTTGTCATGTTAACAAATTAGAATAAATAAATTTTTAAAAAAACTGCAGAAAACAGTGGAAGATGTTTCTTAATGTTATTGTGAAAATAAGTAATTTGGCTGAATTCCATAGGACATCCATTCAAAGGAAAGACATTGTTGAAGAACCTACTCCATGTTTCCACTCTGGTTACAGCTAGCCATGCTTTTAAATACACTGGTGTATGAAGCGCCGGCACACAGGGTCACAGGCATAAGCAGACAAGACACCAAGCAGCTATGTCACTGCATAGGAAGTTGCAAAAGCTGTGTATCCTGGACAATATGTGGGAATTCTTCAAATTCAACCCAAATAGCTATAATTTCATAAATAATAGCACTGTATAGAATAATCCTTCCATGGCATGGCTCTGAGAGATAAGAAGTAGGAGATAAAAAGGCCTATTTTTTTTTCCTACTCCAGGAATGTGATCTAATATAGTGGCTAGGCACATAAGCAATGAAGTTCATATGAATGCTCTCCTCCCAAACACCCAGTTCTGGCTCTGTGGCACTGTGAACCATATGGATGCATGAGTTGTGACTCATAAGTCCCAGAAACAGCCACAAATAAGGGTTCCATTATTTGCACATGTGTAAAACCACAGTAAAATGGGTGGAGATGGCAGAGTCAATGTCCCCAAGTAACTTACAGAGGCCAATTGTAGCATGATTCTGAGTAGCTACATCCCCAAAGAACCACTCCCAGCTAAAAAGCTCTTCACCACAGAATGTCACAGCTTGATGACACCCTAACTCTGAAGAGTCCATGCTACTCATCTGCTGGCCACAACAACCCAACTCTCTGATGGCCATGTGGCCTATGCGGCCACCAAAGAGTAAAAGAGCACTCCTTGTCTTCAGGTTCCTACCTGGAAGGGAGGATACCAGGACTTTTAACCCATACCGCAAAAAGAAACCTATGTTTATGATGTGTATATTATTAGGAAAGTTTGTTTTTTAACAACTTCATAGTGAACAATTTGTATTAAATAAATTTTCATCTTCTGTTAAAATATACATCTGTAGCTATGTATATTAAAATTCTATATTAATTTGAAAAGGGAAAAGAATGCAAAACCAGTATTCTATACTGAATTTAGATTGCTGAAAGAATACAAAATTAACTTTTCTTACCTTTTGCAAAAGAACTTTGAAAGCAATGAATCCAGTCTCAGGCATCCTCTGTCCAACTGGGAGGTGGTCTTTCCACCTAGTGGATATGTTTTTGTTAGTCAAACTATATGTTAGCCTTTTCTCCCTACACAGAATAAAGGCTTCTGGAATACCACAGTCATAGCCCACAGAGCATGTCCCTATTCTCTGCTTCTCATTCTGCCACTTAACTTATTCATCCCTGCCTGATAGTAACCCATAAATTCCTTCTTCCCATCTGCCCATATGGAAAACAGATCCAAGGCAACAGAACAAAGGTCTCCAGAAATAAGCAATATCTATAATCAGATGGTCAGAACTTCTGTATCCCTGACAAAAGCTAACACCAGCACCAAATACCGAAGTGTTATTAAAACAAACACAGAACAATAGTTTAAATGCAATTCTTTCACTATAAACGATGTTTTAGTTTTCATACAACTGATGGCATCAAATTCAATCGGTAGAGAATTTAAACTTTATGTTTCAAGAGAAAACTTCCAAAAGAAAGGGACTGTGAACTTCTCTTGAAAATACTAGGAGTCGACCTGAAAAGTAATATTTGCGCTCACTTCTACAGTACAAGTTAAAATTAACTGTAGTTAATTCAATACAATCTGAAGCACAGAAAGTCAAGAGTAGCAAGAAATGGGGCTGGGGAGGCAGAGAGGATCCCAGACCATACAGGACCCTATAGACCATGTAAGGAGATTTCTTTTATTCTCAAAATAATGCTTTAGTCTGATGTCTATCAGAACTATGAACTTTTTCCTATTCCATTTCAATTTCAAGATGGTTTGGGTGCTGAGGCTAAACTTATGAGCATTTATCTCCTAAGCTATGAACCCACACTTATTTTTATTTTATTTTTTAAATTTTGAGACAAGGTCTGAATAAATTGCTGAGCCTGGCTTGGAACTTGCGATCTACCTTCCTTGGGTCTCGTAAGTAGCTGGGATTACAGCCATGTACCACTGTGCCTGGCTCAATTTCAATTTTTTGTAATGACCTATTTAAAAGATTTGTGCAAAGAACATACTGGAAGAATGTAACAATAGATCTATGGACACCACTGGACTCCACTGCAATAGGTCAGGCAAGACCTGCATTATGATGTTGAAGGAGAAAAGCTGCCCAATACAAAACATATTCAGGAGATCAAATGAAAGGGACTTGATGTAAGGTTGGAAAGGAAGAGAGGAAGCTTGGAAGGTTTCAAGAAGTAAACTGTTTCATAGCAAATATGAACAGAGTCTCAACACTAACCATCTGGAAGTCTACAGGAAGATCTCTCAGGTGACACCTGTCAGGAAGCACCAGTTTGACTTCCCCAATTCCTGGAAATAATGCAAAACCACTTTTCATGAAAGGTCTCAAGCAGATTCTGAAAAAGCCATTCAAATTTATTTTCTTTTATTTATTTATTTACTTGGTACTGGGGATTGAACTGAGGGGCCCTCTGCCACATCCCCAGCCCTATTTTGTACTTTATTTAGAGACAGGATCTCACTGAGTTCCTTAGCGCCTCGCTATTGCTGAGGCTGGCTTTGAACTCCGGATCCTCCTTTCTCAGCCTCCTGAGCCGCTGGGATTACAGGCGTGCACTACAGCGCCTGGCTGAAATTTAAATCTTTTTATTCATATATTCTGTGGTTGAATCGAGGAGAGGTTCAATTTGGATGATTAAGGAGCATCCCCAAAACCAAGTCCCGTCTCAAAGCACTAGTTGACCCGAGGAGCAATGGACGCTCTGTCTCCCTTTTAAAAGGGTGGGCGAATTCACTGACCTCTATGTCTTTCAGCTTCTGCAGGTGGCGCAGCCAGGGTCAAAGTCTCTAATCCCAGCTTGGCCCATGTGCCAAGCTCGCTACAGCGACAGTGAGAGGCTAAGACACAAGACATGGAGCCCACGCCCAGAAGCGAGAAGGGCCATCCCCAGCACCCAGGGCGTACTACCTTTTCGCGATGCGGTTTCCATCCTTCCTCTTTGCTGAGAGATGTCCAGAAAAGTCGGGTGCCCGGCCCCAGCCACTGCGGCCATGACGCCATTGACTAATGTGGGCACCAAGAAGCCGTCCACCCAATGCCAGCGAGTCAAAGGGTTGAAGACATCTGTAGGTTCCCTGTGCCAGAATGAGATGCCGGTCTGAACTGCAGCTACCCACACAGTGCCCGGGAGTAGCCAGTGCGCCTTCGCCACCGCCCTTCGTGATGGCGTCACAGACCTGTTTGCTGAGTCGCTAGGTTGACAAACAGGACTTTGGCGACGACAGCGCCATCCATGGCCGGAGGCCTGTAGCACAGGTCTGTGAGTTTCTGTGAGTACTTCAGAGTTCAAATGGTACAGGACCTGAAATAAAAAATTAGGTCCCTCTGCACCCAGTTCCTGATGTGTTCTTGGAGATGTGTCCCAGTGTTTACATTTACATTTTGTGTCTCTTATAGATATTTGTATTTTCACATATATGTGTATCCTCTACAGCATAGGATATGTTCTCTACGATGTGCCTAGAATATTGATTTTTCTCCATTTATACTTATATCCTTCCAAGTTTTTTAATGACCATAGAGAATTGCATGGACTATAAGTAACATAACTGAAAATAACAGCATTCACTTCACCAGTCCCATATGGATGGACCTCTATTACAAGCTTTTGGTTTGGGTTTGGGTCTTCTGTTACAGACCATGCAATGCAATATCCTTACACATAAGTACAACTATACCTAGAAATAGAAATAGAAATTCCTAGAAATAGAATTTCTGAAATTAAGGATACACAACTTTAAATTTAGAAGGATACTGCTTAATCTAACAAAATTGTGTCAACCTACACTCCTATTCATAGACAGACTTTTCCTCAGTTACTATTACATAATAGGTATCATGCTAAAGTAGGTAACACTTATGTTTTAGCAAATTCCAAAAACAAACCAAAACAGACTTAAGAATGCAGCTCAGTGCAATATCTGCACATACTTATCAGGCACCAGGACTCAACATGTTAGGAAAACTCTGAATTCACCTACAATTAGAAGAGCAAAGAACAGTGTGTCTCAAGACAGAAAAAAGTACTAAATTACAGATTAAACCGCAGATAATTATGATAGTTATCTTATTCAAAAGTATATAAATCCAGACTGCTCCTGTAATGGGTGGCCATTTTCGAACCCAGAAAGTGTGTCCACCTGATGCCTGAATCCACAGCTAAATAAAGGCTTTGCTGAATTCATGAGGTCTGCACCTGTCCCCATCCCCCTCCCAACCTGCTCCTTTTCTCAGTCACATGAAATGACCCATGAGACCTTAGAAGTGACCACTGAACATCTTTCACTCCTTTGGCCCAGCTCATGCAGCTACTGCTGAATCTTTAAACTGACTCACAGACTCATACATCTCTTCCTCATTCACTAATCCAGAAATAGCAGATGAACCCAATCCTTACAGATTCTGGGGTCTCACTGGCCCCACATCAGACTCCTCTCCTCAAAGTCCCACAATTCCCCCATCTAACCTCCCGCCCCCGCTCAAACCTCACACTTATACTCTACCTCCTCCCTGCCATCACCTCCTCTACAAGATTCAAAATCCTTAAGAGTGCAACACGTGTTCCCTCTCACAGAAGTGGCAGGGGCTGAAGGGATGGTCCAAGTTCATGTCACCATTTCTCTGACAGCTTTGTCACAAACAGAGGCAGAGTAGGCTCATTTTCTGAAAACCCTACTAAGTACAGGAAAGAGTTCATAAAGTAGGTAACACTTATGTTTTAGCAAATGCCAAATTCCAAAAACTGAACTTGAATATTAAACTTGGCTGAAGGGATGGTCCAAGTTCATGTCACCGTTTCTCTGACAGCTTTGTCACAAACAGAGGCAGAGTAGGCCTTCCACCCTGACTCCTGATGAACATGCTCATATTTCACAGGTGGCTAAACCATGTCAATCTCCTCTATGCCCAAATTCCCCTTATCCATCCTGCACAGGGGCTGCCATTCCTACAGCTGAACCTGATGGGACATATCAGCCTCAAAACTCTGGGGTCATCAGACACCAGCACATGATTATTTGCCTCCTTTAAGGCATGACAAAAATACTCATACATAGGTTATTTTCATCAGGTCCCTGAGTAATTTAAAAGGCAATTTTTCAGGGACCTGATAAAAACCCCACCCTCTTTTTGGCCTGGCTTACTGAGGCTGTTACCAAATATACCAACCTAGACCTGGATACTCCTGGTGGCACTCTCTTTCTCCATTTTAACTTTATCAGTGGGTCTGCACCTGATATCCATAAAACACTTAGAAAGTCAGAAAAGGGCCCCGAGACCCCACTACAGCATCTTCTAGATACTACTTTCAAGGATTTTTAAAAATAGGGAAGACAAAGCCAAAAACAAGAGAGATAAATGTCTTTAAACTAAATATCAGCTACTGGCCTAAGCCATCCAGAGCCCTAAAAATGCCACTGTGAGGCTGGGGATATAGCTCAGTTGGTAGAGTGCCTGCCTCCCATGCACAAAGCCCTGGGTTGAATCCCCAGCACCAAAGAAAAAGCGCCCCTGTCACTCGTGGTCCCGAGTAATACACCTCCTGGATCCTGCTTCCGATGTGGCTGGACTGGATATTGGGCAAAATCTTGCCTTAACCCAAGGCCTCCGACCAAGCCCTATTGCAACTGTAGGCAATGGGGACACTGGAAGGCGAACTGTCCTCAGGCAAGGACACCATTCCCCTTGGTGCAGCTATCTACTTCCCTTTTCCCATTCACTGAGTTTCTAGAATGTGGGGACCTGGGCTCCACTGCCCCTATCACCTTAGATTGTACGTCTGAGGAGCCCCAGGTTACAGGGTGAGTGAACAGCCATGCAGTTTCATTTTTTATTGACACAGGGGCAAGCCTTTCACTTTTCACTCAATGCCATGGACCCACATTTTAAGTCAGACACTCCCATTATGGGAGTTTCAGGAACCCCTACATATCCACTAAAGACACTCCAGTTTTTTGCACAATTCGATCCTTCTCATTATCCATTCTTTATAGTTATGCCACGTTGCCCTGCTCCCTACTGGGACAGTATCTGCTCCACAAAATAAAAGCCTAAATCATCTTCCCCCCTTTAAACTCCACAACCATCTTCTTAATACATTCTGGCCCAGATCTAGTCCCTGAGTCTCCTAAGCGTCCTGATTGTACTTTGCCCATTGGAATGAACCCCACAGTCTAGGATACTTCTCAACCTAAAATAGCTAAACATCACTCCCCTGTTCATATCCAACTAAAAGATACCACTCACTATATTCCCTTCCCCAATATCCATTAACTCCCTGACTCTCAGAAGTTTAAAGCACATCAATCATCTCCCACTTATTACAGGTCCATCTCCTCATACCAACCAACTTTCCTCACTCCTTCCCCATACTCAGAGTAAAGAAACCCAATGGCCAATTCTGGCTAGTACAGAAGGTCATAAAAATCACTGCATCAAGTGTTCCCACATATCCTGCAGTAACCAGTCCCTATACCCTTATCTCATATTCCAGCCTCCACCACACATTTCTCAGTGCTCCACCTGAAAGCTACCTTGTTCACTATTCCCCTCCATCCTGCCTCGAGCTCACTTATGTCTTTACCTGGACTGACCCAGGCACTAATATGTCTCAGCAGCTCACCTGGGCTCTTCTCCCACAGGGCGTCCGCATAGCCCCCACAACTTAGGAAAGGCTCTCCAACAAGATCTGGCAACCTTAAATTTATCCCCCAGCCATTTCATACAACATGTAGATGATCTCTTGCTCAGTAGCCCATCCCCCAAAATCTCCAAACATCACCAACACCCTACTTAATGCCCTGTCCTCCTAGGGTACAAGGTCTCTCAATCTAAGACCCTGCTCTGCTCCCCTCAAGTGCAATAGTTAGATATCCTACTGACCCCCCAACTCCCATACAATACACCAGAATGACTCCAAGCCTTAAAGAACATTCCCCTACCTTACACTAAAAGAGATAGGCTTTCCCTCTTTGGCCTTTTTCATTATTTTCACATCTGGATAATTCTCTCTCATAGCCAAACCCTTTTATGAAGCCTCAAAAGGGAATCTTTTAGATCTTCTTCCATCTCCCCATTTCTTTTCTTCCACCATTTCTACTCTCCAGAATTCTCTTCTGGAATCCTTAACTCTTACCTATCCCTAATAAGCCTTTCTTCCTGGCACTCCACTCTGGCAAAGAAGACAAAGGAGTCCTTGGGACTTCTTCACCAGGAGTCAGGGAACATCCCCCTCCCCAGGACATTCTCATCCAAACAATTAGACTTAGTTTATCAAAGCTGGCCCAATGCCTCAAGGTTTTAGAGACTGCAGCTCTACTGATCCCTGAGGCCAGAAAATTTGCATTATATCAACCTTTTACTATTCTTACCACATACTCCCTCCCTTTCAGAACTTCTCAGCTGTTGGTCATTTCTCTCCATTCCACCAACATTCCCCCAACCAAAGTCCAATGACTGCATGTACAACTCCTGGATCCCCTAACTTCCTAGCAGCAAGACTCCCTATTAAACCCTGTACTCTTCTCCCAACAAAAAACCCTCTGCCCCTGTGATTTCTCACTCTTGTCTTGATAACCTTCATTTTCTTTAATATTTATTTTTTAATCATACTTGGACACAATACCTCTATTTCATTTATTTATTTTTATATGGTGCTGAGGATCAAACCCAGGGCCCTGCCTGGGCGAGGTGAGCATTCTACCCCTGAGCCACAACCCCAGCCCCATCCTTGATTTCTTAATGAACCCCTTTTCACATATAAATGATCAGCCAATCCCTGACTCCCCAGACTGGTTCATAAATGGAAGCTCCCAGAAAGAATCCCTGTAGGATATAGAAAATGACAAACTCCAAAATACTGTGGCATGGGAAGAGGGAATAAAGAAGAAAGCAGCACATGGATGGCATTGATCATTTCCCACTGCATTATTTCCCAGTGACATAAAAATCCCTAGAAAGGAAGCCAGAGCATTGATCCTTTCCCAAATAAATCTTTTCCCAGTAACACTACAATGGAACCCTTAAGGGAAAGAGTTAAACACTGAATGCTGACCCCAGACCCACCATTTTTCTCCAAGTAAAAACACTGTACAGTAAAAACAAATTTTCAAATTCTCCCAAACCTATTTCCCGAGTACTCGTTAGTTAAGTCACCTTTCTGTAACCTACATAAGCATTGATTCCCCGTTGGGCCCATGGCTCTTTGTCCACCTTCTGAGAAGTGGGTCCATCAGAGGCAGCACTCTGTTCCTGCATAAAAGCTGTGCTGATCCATGAAGTTTGTATCCAGCCTGGTCCTTTTGTGCTAACAGTCCCCATAACTTGCAGGCTATGCTATACTTCAAGGAAAGATTACAGCAGATTCTTCTTTTGTCCTCACCCATTTATTTGAGGCGGCTTCCATCCTCTCAGGTACCATATTTCAACAAGCGGAACTTGCTGCTCTCACTCAAGTTTTATCATCAGCCAGAAACAAATCAATCAATATTTTCACTGATTCCAAATACACTTATAACATAATTCATTCTAACATCCTAATCTGCAGGGAAAGAGGTTTTCTTCCTCAGGCAGGAATTCTTAATATTACATAAGAAATCTAATTGAAGCTGCTGCTTTATTCCACAAGATGGCAGCGTTGCACTGTAAAGGACATCAGGCTGGCAAGGGATACATTACCTTAGGAAATAATACAGGGGACTAGCTAGTGAAGCAGGCTGCTCTCTCTTCACCACCACCCTCAATCATCGCAAGCCTCTATGCCCACAAAACTCCACTTTCTCCCTGATGAAACTAAAGTCCTATTAGGTTTCCCTGATATGCACTCCCTCCAATGATTCCTGAAGAATTCACTAAATTCAGTATCTCCAACAAGTTCCTCAATCCTACACCACTTGTCTCAAGGACAACCCCAACCCCAAGGTGACACCACACCCATTTCTGACACAGCAAGCTAGGGAGACCTTCCTGACAAGGACTGGCAACTGGACTTCATCCACATGTCCCCTGTAAGAAAAACAAATATCTCCTAGACTCAGTAGACACCTTTACTGGATGGATCAAAGCCTTTCCTGCTAACAATAAGAACGCTTTTACCACTGCAACACAATTTCCCAAGCAATAATTCCATGTTTTGATTTGCCTGCCTCTCTCCAGTCTGATATAGGCCCCCAAGTTACTTTCTTTATTACCCAAGAATTGGCTAAATTTTAAATATAAAATGGAATTTCCACATTCCCTATCATCTGCAGTCCTCAGGAAAGGTTGAAAGGACAAATAGGACCTTAAAGGCAACCTTAACCAAATTATGTAGAAACATTCCTTGAATTTGATTAAGCTCCTACCTTTGGCCCTTATGTGGATCCAGGCACTGCCCGAAAAAAACTCTTATGATCAGCCCCTTTGAACTTCTTTATGGGAGACCCCTCATTCCCCCCCACCATTCAACCTCAACCACCTAGCATTGCTCCCGATGTCAGAAAAGGCCTCCTACCTCACCTCAGGGATTCCCTCTAGAAATATGCCCACACTCATCTTCCCACACCCAATCTTCAGGGGCCCCTCCTCCTATTTCCATAGGGGACTTAGTTTTGCCTCAAAATCCAACCTGTAATCCCCTTACAAAAAAAAAAAAAAAAAAGAAAATGAAGGGGCCCTTTTAAAGTGATTCTGACCACATCCACGACAGCCAAAATACACGGCCACCCATCCCAAATTCATTTAAGCAATTTCAAATCTGTTCCTGCTAATGCCACTTATCATTCTGTTCTCACAGGCCTCACCCAACTACACATGACCTACCTTCCAGCCATTCCTGCGGAAACCACTGACCCTCACACCCAGAATCTTAGAGTTGTTCTCTCAGATAACCTTCTACCTTTTTTAAAATATTTTTTTAGTTATACTTGGGCTCAATACCTTTATTTTATTTCTTTATTTACACATGGTGCTGAGGATCAAACCTAGTGCCTCTCATGTGCTAGGTGAGTGCTCTACTGCTGAGCCAAAACCCCAGCCTCTACTACCTTTTCTTAATAGCACTCAGGAGTCAAATTAAATTCATCATATTTACTCCCCCTTCATCTTTCAACTCTTCAAACATTGAAACTCATTTGAGATCCCTGGCTTCAAGGAACATTCATTGTTCTGACCCCCACCCAAATTTATTTCCTCTCCTTGTGTTTTCCACATATCATCTTTAACTTCACAAACTGCCACACCAGACCAGAAACAGCAGAGACAAGAAGTGGATGATGTACTCAGTGAGAATCCTCTCTCTACAGGCAAAAATATTAATTTCTTGAGCCTGGAAGACAAGCCCCGGGCCATGGGGTTAGGTTAAGAGAGATAACTGAAGGAAAACAGGTTCATTATTCCTATTAGATGTTCCTCATGCTGGTCTTCAAAATATGCACAACTGCCAGCATGGCTAGAAACACAAAGGCTTACAGGGCCCACATTCTACAGCCTGTCACTGCTCACCCAGTAACATGGTTTGATCCTCCCCCTTCAATCTATCTTAATTCCAAGCCTTTTGCCTGGTCCTTTCTTGACTACCAGCTCCTCCCAAAAATGTTTGTTCAATTATTCAGGACTATTTTCCTGACCCCCTCTTTGCATTTCTCACAGAAACTCATATTGTTATCACACTGGGCCTCAAAATTTGGCTAATATATATCCAAAAATAACAGGATCAAGAGGCCAGGCTTATTTTCCTCCCTGGCAGAGACTCACCTGAATGCCAGGAAGTTAATGTTTTTTTTTTTGTTTTTTTTTTAAGAAAGAGTGGGAGAGAGAGAGAGAGGAGAGAGAGAGAGAGAGAATTTTTTAATATTTATTTTTTAGTTCTCGGCAGACACAACATCTTTGTTTGTATGTGGTGCTGAGGATCGAACCCGGGCCGCACGCATGCCAGGCGAGCGCGCTACTGCTTGAGCCACATCCCCAGCCCCAGGAAGTTAATGTTAATTACTCATTAAGCAGACCCATATGTTCTTACCATTGGCACAGAAATCATTCCCCAAAAATTTTACAATGGTCTGAAGGTGGAACACCCCATCCTCGGAATCTTTCAGTTGTAGGAAAACAAGTTATACATTGGGGTTCTCCTGGGGAACTGACTGATGCTGAATCTAGAGCTTTGGGATGAAAATTACCTTATAGGGACAATTCAGATCTGGTTTATAGAACTGTTTTCCATTCCAATTCCACTAGATATTGGTCTAAGGGAGGATTATCACCTGCCATGAAAATGCATTTTGGGCCAACTCAGGACACGATATGGAAAATAGGTCTGACTGAGGAGATTTTTGGGATCTGGAATGGTAATCCTCAATATAATAACTTGAAAAATGTTATCTATCGTAACATTTCCTTCCATAAGGAATTGTACCTCACATTATGTGTCTATAATCCCTATGTTCTAGGGTCCAGATCCATTCAAACACAATGTGATGCCTCACAAAATCGACATTATGTTAAATGTGAAAAGTGCATGCTATAACAACATTTGAACTCTATGGCAAATTTCAGCACAAACTATTATGACTCCCAAAAGGCTCCTTATAAAATTAAAAGTACCACGGCATAAGGCCCCTTCAGTAGCATTCATGCAGGAACTACTAAGGAACTGAAACACCACACTAAATGGCTCATCTGGGGGCTGAGAGCTGGGACTGTTGTTTTGACTGGCATCATTACCTCTGCCTCCACTACAGTGGAGACATTGCATCATCAGGTCCAAACACCCATTACCTTCAACAATTCCATAAGAATGTTACCAAAACCTGACAAACTCAAGAACATATGGATCTGGATCATTCAAACAAAATTCAACAACTAAAAGATTCTATTATTTGACTAGAGAATAAGTACAAGATTTACGATGGGCTCAGAGACTTCAGTGTCATTATAACATCACCCAATTTTGTGTCACTAGAGATCCATATGATGACACTGAGATTCAATGGCAAAATGTATGTAATAACCTAATGGGACTTGATCCTTTTCATAGAAATACTTGTTTGGATTAAAACACAATCTCAGGTTCTGCCATAGCTAATGCAAAAACACCTATTTTTGGTAAGAAATTTGGGGCAGTTTAGCTAAAGGGATTTCTTCCCTCAAGCCTTTGAAATACTTTTCTACACTTATAGCTGGGCTACTAGCTATAACTATACAGTTAATTTCTGTTCTTCTTCTGCAGGGTCTGTCAAGCAGGATGGAAATGATTAAAATATCAGGAAAATATGCTTCTAAAGTTAATCATGCTTGCATGCTCCAAAGGACCCGAACTCCTGAGATCATGGAAAGTGCACCTTGAGTTTGAAAGGGATACAATGGCCGTGATTGAGTGAAATAGGCTTCCCAATGATAGGACCTGCTAAAATTGTTTTCCTACCACTAGCAAATCAGTTAATCTTCACTGTTATTACAATTATCTTTCTTCTCTCTATTTTTAATTGTGTACAAAAAATTTTCTTAATGAGGTGACCGACCTGGCTCAAGTCCCCTCCAGAACACAGTCCGAATTTCTGAAACCACAAAAGGAGGACTGTGCCTGAACCCCAAGTCTACTCCCACATATACTCCTCTTAAGCCTCATCCACCAGAGAAGCCATATTCTTTTGCAGAACTCTGAAAGCAGGGGTCTTCCTACTTCACACCTTCTCAGCAAGAAGCAGCCAGATCTGAAATCATTGCCCTATTCATTATGCCTACCCAGAGTCTGGAATGAAGGATATGCAAATGACAACCCCCCAAAACAGTGTGGCCTAGGAAGAGGGAGGGAGGGAAAAGGCAGAACATTGATAACATTGATCCTTTCCCAATACTTCCTTTCCCAGTGACATAAAAATCGCTGGGAAGGAAGCAAACATCACTAGGTGACAAGACATCACTGGAAAAGGGCAAGCATTGGACCTGTCCCAATATATCCATTCTCAGTGATAGGACAATGCACCCTCCATTCTTGCCCTATGAAAACACTGCCAATAAAAACAAATTTCTAGTTTTTGCAAACTTTTTCCTGAATGCCCACGTGCTGCTAAAGTCTTCAATGGGTAAGTTACCTCCCAGTGTGTAACCTATATAAACCTAGACCAGCAGCCATCTCTAACCAAAAAGTCTGCCCATCTAATGCCTGACTCCATAGCTGAATAAAAAGTTTTGCTGAATTCATGAAGTCTGCACCCGTCTCCACCATTTTGTTCTTATATCCTAAACCTATAGTAGCTGTGGATACCCTTGATTTCTCAGAGAACTTATGGAATGATCTGGCTTGCAGATACTCACTGTATGTACTTAGTCTCATATTACATGCCAGTATTATAGAAATAAGCTATCTGAGGTATGCAATTGAACTAAAAAGAAAAAAAAAACCCTGAAAAAGTTGACATAGTTCAAGCCATATCTTTGTACTGCCAATCCCTCTTAGATAAGCATTATCCCACACATAACCAGCAAATATATATATATATTCCATATTCCATAATTAGCAGTGTAAGAGATGGGAACTATGGCCTCTATATGCAATATTTAGCTTTATTTATGAGCAATTTTTTCTATATATGCGCTTGTCTTCCTGTGGGTTCTTGACATTGTGAATCACACTATCTACTCACTCTCTCTAAAGAAGTCCACAAATTAAATAAAGGTCCATTGACAACTAACAGAATAATTTTTTAAAAAAACAGCTTACCACATTTCTGGGTGGAGTGGCACATGCCTGTAATGCCAGCAGCTCGGGAGACTGAGGCAGGAAGATTGCAAGTTCAAAGCAAACTTCAGCAATGGCAAGGTGCTAAGCAACTCAGTGAGACCCTGGGTCTAAATAAAACATAAAATAGGGCTGGGGATGTGGTTTCAGTGATAGAGTTCAAATCCTGGTAACACCCCCACAAAAAAAAAAATCTTTACCACCAAGGAAAATCATTAAATCCCATAGTTGTACTCCCCCAAACCAGCTCAGTGCTCATATATATATATTATTACCATCTCAGTCCTGACTTACTTTATCACATTACAAGAGAAATTGGTAAAACAAGCACTCTCTAGGGGGATCAAAAGCAAAAGCAATTTAGATAAATTTGGGCTGAACAGACACACCTGTTCCTTGGGTGCAGAGCATAACCACAATGCTTTTCCCACAAGCCTCTCTTTGCATGTCTACACAAATCCATCAGATTAAGTTAATTCACAATACTTGAGCACAAACTATCATCAAAGGAAAAACATGCAATATATCTTACAATGTTGCATTTCTTTAAAATATGACAAAAAGAAAAGTGAGCTGAAAACCCAGAGTCTAAAATAGCTATGCATACACTACAAACACATTAATGGGTGACAAAAATGCGATCATATGACAAAAAAGAAAATAAGAATTAAGATTTTAATCTCCACTGTATAGAATTCATGACAGTTTTTGGGCTTCCAACCTAGCTATTTTTTTAAAATTATATATTTTTTAAATTTATATATACACATTTAATTTATATGTGTTTATTTTTTATATATGTATTTATATATATATATATATATATATATATATATATATATATATATATATATATATGTATATATATATATATGTATATATATGTATATATATATATATATAATAGTCCCAGAAACTCAACAGGTTGAGATGGAGGATCGCAAGTTCAAGACCAGCCTCAGCAACTTAGAAAGGCCCTAAGCAACATATGAGACACTGTCTCTAAAAAAAATAATAAAAAGGGCTGGGGATGTGAGGTAATGGGAAAGTGTCCCTGGTTTAAATTCCAAGGACTTGTCCCCCTGCAAAAAAAAAAAAAAAAAAATGAATTGCCTCTTTTATTAACACAAAATGAGACCTCAATGAGTTGACTTGTTTCTAACAAAAAGTTAAAATTTAAAAGTCCATGTTAACCTCTCTTTTCTTTATGTTATGCTTACTTTTTTATGTTATCCTAATGTTCTAACTATTCTCCTGGCCTTCCACCCAAACATGCAAGACAAAGAATGTGAGAAGCCCAAGATTCTATAGAGGCTGTTTGCAAGGGGGAGGAAGTCACAGTAACTGCCACACTGGATCCTCTTACATAAGAAGACAGAAAGGATCCTCAGTGCTTCTCACATATGGAAGAGGCTGATGGCAGAAAGTCTACATGACCAAGGAGCTGTTCTCAGGAAATTATAACTTAAAGAACGACAACAAAAATACGGAGAGGGAAATTTTACAGTCAGCTAGGTCTTCCACCTCTCCAGAATTGCTTCTATTGTTCAGAGTTCATTTTTCAAAGAATCAGCTTACAGAAAAGAAGACCCCTGCTCCTGGAAGTCAAAAGAAAGTAATATCAAGGTGTATAAGAATGCAGACTCAAGGCTTGTCCATGAAAAAATGTCTACAATGAAGAGGGGTGGGGGAAGGAGAGTAGAAGAGAGTTACCAGTCTAACCTGGCCCAGCCCAGGCCAAAGAAAATAGGGGTCAAGGAGAAACTAAAGAGAATCTTGGGCCACATCATTCCGCAGAGAATGCACTCAAGGAACTTCCCCCTAGGGCTGGGATTGTGGCTCAGTGGTAGAACGTTAGCCCAGCATGTGTTTGGCACAGGGCTTGAACCTCAGCACCACTTAAAAATAAATGAATAAAATAAAAGTATTGTGTCCATCTACAACTAAAACAAAAAAAAAAAAAAGAAAAACACAAAAACTTTTTAATCCCTTTCTGAATCCTTGAAAACTGCAGTAACTTCACTCATCAAATCAACTTCTATGGTTCCAGAACCACTATATTTGCTCAACTTAGATGTCTCTTTCTTCCTTCTCCAGGGATATTAACTGTATACGTTAATATAGTAATGTATCACTATTACCTCTTACACTGTGAAACATAATTTAAAATATATGCATAATACTTTAATGAACATTTAGAAGGAACACGGAGATGATATCCCTAACACAAGAGCCTGCGGAGGGAGGCCATGAGGTGAGCCCATTATGTCCCTCTTACAGAGATTCACTTGTCCAGAACTGAGCCATTTAGTTTCTATTATAACTCTCCTCTCACTTTCTCCACCCAATCAACTCTCTTGTCATTTTCCCCACCCAATCCCACCTTCTCATGGGAATCTGATCACCCTATTGGCTACCTCATACCTTTAAACTGACAGTTTTGTGACATCATTCCCCCACCATATCTACTGCCACCTGCTAGAATCTTAGGCTTACCATGCAGTTGTAAACAAATTTGGATCATCGCAAGTGACCAATGACCAGTAACCAATAATCAGAGTGGCCAGTGGACAGTAAACACTGACCAGTGAACCCCATACTGGGAAACATGCATTCTCTAGCCTCAGCCACCCACACATCCTCTGGGGTGGTCTCCTCATCCTTTGTATCTGCAATTGATGTGACCTCTTCTCTGACCATGTCAGGTAAGGAAAAAAAACTTTTTAAAGTTTTTCGTTAGACTTTTCCCTGCCTAAATTTACTAATGGTGTGAAAAGAGCTTAGAATAATAGGGAAAGGATGGAACTAGAAATCTGGACACCTAATTTCACTTTTGACTTTGACATGTACTAGGTATGGGACTCGACCATCTTTAACTCTCTCACAAAATCTGTTTCCTGATCTGCTACAGGAAGCTAACAGACTGCCCATGCTCTGGTCCCTTTGTTTTCTAATATTGACCCTTGAGGGACATGTTTATAGAGAATGAAATAAGCTTTTATGGTTGTGTTTGTTTCAACTGAAAGAGACAAATCCTAGGCAGGGTGGAAACCAAGAGGTTTTCTGGAACAGTTTCCCTCTACCAAGATTTCCACTTCAGTATTTCAAATTTAGTGCTGTTCAAAAAAGGGGCATTCACATATTTGGGAGTTTTCTGTTTAAACTAGGTGAAAAGAGAAAGAGGGAGAGGGGAGTAGGAGGACAGGGCTGTAAGGAGGCAGATGTTCTTGCGGAGCAAGTTTGAGGCTGTTTAAGCAGAAGGCAACAGGAACTCGGTAGAGGAAAAAAATATAAAAATAAGGGAGAAGAAAATGTCAGAATAAAAGAGATGAAAAGCATGATGTTCTCAAGAAAAAGGAGGTTGGTTGGGATGGATGTGGAAGAAAAGCAAAGATTTATTTAAACCAACAGACAGCATAGAGTGAATCTTCATAGAGGATGGTTTAGAGAATGTTTAGATTAATGGACTAGCAAGGAAACTAAGACTTGAATTAGGGTATCACTGGAGTAAGCAGTTTATCAGAAAAGTCTGTTACAGTTTTTCTATGACCTCTTTGAACACCGATGATGTTGACAGTTTGAACAAGAACATTTTAGAGGTATGTTTTAGAAATGATTCTTCATACAAACATGTCATGAAAGTGGTTATAGACAGGGCTGGGGCAACAGCAATCTCCATGTTCTACTTTACTCTGATTTTTGAACTACATGGATTTTGAAAAACTGATGTTCATTAACCTGCATCAGATGAACATATTCCTTTGTGTGACAGGTAGTTTTCCAAGAGTTTGCTCTCTAAAGTAGAATACCTTTCAAGAGTCATTAATGGTTTTTAAACCTAAAAATCAAAAGAGAGACTTACTAAAGGATAAAAATTCAAGCTCCACATCTCTAATTCCACATTTATCTAAAATAATTTTATGAAGTCTTTTTGGGTTTTATTTTTTTATATGTATTTTTTTTAGTTTCAGTTGGACACAATATCTTTATCTATATGTGGCATGAATCCAGTGCCTCACGTGTGCTAGGCGAGCTCTCTAACACTGAGCCCCAGCCCCTCTTTTTGGTTGTTCTATATGGGCTGGGGTGTAGGTCAGTGGCGGAGTGCATGCTTAGCATGTGTGAAGCCCTGGGTTCACTTCCCAGCACCAGTAACCATTAAAAAAAATTAGATTTAAATGTATTATGATATTCTAGTGGTGATGTTTTTTTTCAGACTTTAGAGACAACATATTCCTGTTATACATGATTATAAACTAGATTTTGAGGTCAAATGTAAATTTTATGTTCATTTTCAAGCATTTTTCCTGATTTTTGACTGAAATGTTTATCAGAAAATGTTTTTATATTAATTGAAAACTCTAATAGTAAAATTCATACCATTTATTTGTTGTGGGTAATATTTAGAGGAAGATGAACAAGCACAGTGATGAAATTACTTTACACTTCTTGTTTCATTCTATACTTTGGCCAAAATTTCCTTCCTTCCTTCCTTGCTTCCTTCCCTCCTTCCTTTCTTTCTTCTTTCCAGTGCTGGGGAATGAATGCAGGGATTAAAATGCAGGGTCGCATTCATGCTAGGCAGGCATGCTACGACAATCTATATCCCCAGCACATTTTGTTGAGGTCCTGAGACAGGATCTTGCTAAATTGCCCATGGTGGTTTTGAATTCCTGGGCTCCAACAACCCCATAGCCTCAGCCTCCTGAATGCTGGGACCACAGTCCCCCCCCCCCCAATTCATAGTGGGCTTTTGCTTTGGTTTTTGCTTTTTGCATGTGGTGGGAAAGAGATTGGTTTGGATTTTGCTTTTTTGCAGTACCAGGGAATGAACCTAGGGACACTTTACCACGAGCTCCATCCCCAGGTCCCCCCCCCCTTTTTATGGACACAATATCTTTATTTATTCATTTTTATGTGGGGCTGAGGATTGAACCCAGTGCCTCACATGTATGAGACAAGTGCTCTACCAAGGAGCTGCAGCCCCAGCCCTTCTAAAATTTTATTTTGATACACTGTCTCACTAAATGGCCAAGGTCTTCCTCAATCATACAATCCTCCTGCCTCAGGCTCCTGAGTAGCTGAGATTACAGATGTGTGCCACTGCAGCTGGCTTCATAACACTGTTTTTGAAATAGGTAGCTACATACATTGTGGTCACTTTTACTTAATTTTCTTGCTTATGTTGGCTGATAGAGTTTCTCTGCCTATATGCACTGGATAGAAATTCATTTAAAATCACCTTCAATGGTGGGGGCAGTGTTTTGGTTAACAGTATTCAGGAAAATAGACTAGAAACATTCTCTTTCATAATATTTTGTGTATGATTACAGAACTTCATTTGTGAGAAAATATGCTACATTTCCAAATTTTCATCAGTTATCTATGCATTCTTTTTAGTTCTATGCTGTTTTTCATTTTTACTTTTCTGTCATTCCAGAACATACTATATAATCCTTCATATGAATCTTAAGTAATATTACATTTTGGTTCATGGATGAATTATCGCTGTTAGTATTATTGTAATCACCTTCCAGATTAGTAACCTGAAGATCACAGAGTTTAAATAACATTTTTCTTCAGAAAGCATTTCTTAAGAAACTTACTCTCAGGTAGTCATTTTGATGTAGCATCAAAAGCCAGGTTTAAGAGGGTAAAGAAAGACCCATTGGGCTGGTGATGCGGCTCAGTGGTAGCGTGCTCACCTAACATGCGTTAGGCACTGGGTTCCATTCTCAGCACCACATACAAATAAAACAAAGATATTGTGTCCACCTAAAACAAAAAAATAAATATTAAAAAAAGATCCATTAAATATACCATCTGAATGGTACAAGTAAACTCTAGAAAATGGCAGGAGAGCTGCACAAGCAAACAGTGGTGATACCAGAACTGTTTTCTATGAAGAGGGAAAAATAAAATTCTATTTCCCTGACTTGTGCTCTTTGTCTAGAGCACAGAGTCCAGGCAAGGGAGTAATTGTCTATGACCTGGTACTGATACTGAACAAATCAATCTTACTTCTCTGACCCTCTGTTTCCTCACTTAACAAACTGTTAATGTTAAGTGTTCTAGAAGTTCTAAAATGCTTCAGCTCTAGGGCATATTCATAAGTTAATACTATGGCCCACTCAAAGGAAAGAGAGGTCAGAGAGAAGGATGCTTTTAGGGAACAATGAGTGAAGCAGATCACTTGGGTCTACTGTGCCCAATTGGACAGAAAAGACAGTTGATCACAAGAGTACCAAACTGCTCCCCCACTTGCAGCCATTCTAAATGGTTTGATTTGGGGTAGCTCAATGATTTCTGGTATTGGAGGCTTCCTGACTGCCACAACCTTAGGATGATATCATCCTCCGATATTCTAAGAATCTCTCAGTCTCATGATATTTTCACCAACCTCTTTCTTCCTACAGAAAATTCCCAAAATTCTTCTTTACATGGAACTGCACATTCTCTGCAGCTCTCTCTTCCTGTGATGACCAATGCAGCTTCCCTCACAGGAAGTGTCTGCAACTTCCTCAGAACCTCTGCTCCAGCTGCCACTTCAGCATGGTTACTGCCCTCAACCTGGCACCTCCTTCCAGCCTCTCATGGGCAATGCCTCCCTTTATCAACATGCTAGCACAGCCATGGTGTCTGGGGTTACTGGCCAGAACCAGATGCCCATGGCAACTGCCTCCTATCCAAGTATTTTTGAGTGGTATATTCCAGGAAGGGCTGAAAAGAACTCATCTTCACTCGGGGACTTTAATCTGACTCTCACTGACCAGGACACAGCAGGTTCTTCCATATCTATGACATCTCAATATGACAAAACTTCTGAAGCCAATGTCATGGTCTGTGTGTATCCAACACTATATGCCAGGCTTGTTCAGATTCCAAATCAGGGACACAGCCTCTTACTTACCTACCAAGAAGGAAGCCAGCTCTACGACTACGACCAAAACACTCTGGGGACTCTGCTCTGTGGAGGACATGGCCCCTGTCTGCAATCCTATGTCTCTGTGCCATATGCAGGAAGTAGTGCCACTGCCCCTCAACCAGAAATGGTGACAGCGCTGAAGGAAGTTCAGCCCACAAATGTCCTACCATCAGTCTCTAACCCTGGGATCTACTGCTCAGTGTTCGCTCAACTTTTACAGAAGAAAATTTTCAAAGTGAGTACAATTAGCAAGAAGGGGAAGGATTAAGATTACCTTTCAAATGAGGGTCCAGATTTCAGCTAGATGCTGTGGTCCACAGACCTGTAGTATTTAAGTCCCAAAACTTTATCCACCATTCTTGTTTAGCATTCCACATTGTCAGACTCTGTAAACAAGAATGCAGGATACCATAATGGCCATCCAGGATGCATTTAAGAGACCTCCAGGACACTGAAGGAGGCTATTTTCACAATTTTTGCAGATCAGTCCCCCTACACCACAACATTATACATTTATTTCCCATATTTTTACTTTGATCTCTTAGGAAGACACTGCATAATATACCAGGGAGTGACACTATAATTTTTCCTTAATTTGCTGCAGGACTTAAACTTTGTATGCAGTGATGCTGTCCAAAGCAGGGGTCTAAAAATCTGTTCTTTCACATATATTTCCTGAGCAAGAGCTTCACGCTCTCCTAGTTCAGGCTGTTAAGTGTTCTTACATTCTGGGGAGAGTAGAGAGAATTGAGAGGACCCTGTATAAGAATGAGAGAGTTCCTAAAACAGTTTTTGTGCATTTCCCAGAGAGTAGGCAAGTGCTCCACCACTGAGTCATGCTGCCATGATGATGTGTCACCCCAAAATTGTGACAACAAGTGATCACCTGTAACTAACAGGGACCTCTGAAAGAGACAAGTCCGCAGTTCTTAAAAAGAGCTAATAGAAATGCCTTATCCACAGTCCACAGGTTCCCTAATTAGTGCATTGCTGGGCAGGGGGAGCATCCTACTTACCATCGTCCTTGATTCCTTTCTTTGCAGTGTTGGAAACTTCCCTAGGGATGGAGGCTTCCTTGGGATTGTATTCTCCAAGTCAGATATTTTGTCTGCCACAGCCTCCAGAATTCCCGTACACCTGCAAAAACAGAAAAAGCCAAATAATTGAGAAAAACTCACAAACTGAACTTGGGGACATTTCCACAATAACTCCAGTCCAGAGTTCTACTGATTTCTTGGCATTGCCTCCAAATCAAAGCCAGGAACAAACAGAGATTAAGAATTTGTGTGAGATTAACACCATGCTCTCAGAACCACTGGATGCCTACCAGATTGCCATGGAGAACCAGGATCCTCCATTACTCCCTTTAGACATCCCTGAAAACCACCAGCTTTTGGCCTCTATTGGTCCTCTGGACCAAGAGGAGAAGCCACATTCTGAAAATATCCATCTAGAAAGGAATAGCCTGAGTCTTGAGGACCAAGGCACACTTGAAAATGGGATTGAATCTAGTAGTGGTTTTGTAGACCTCACTGCACTGGTGGGAGATTTTCACCTTCCTGAGCTTTTCAGTTCCTTGAAAGACTTTGACCAACCTGAAAGACCCACAATAACAAAATCCAATGACACCAGAGCCATCATGGTGAAACAGGGGCAGGAAATCACAAGTGGCATAAAGGGTCCTAGTGATCCAGTGAGGAACAATAAACATAAAGCCTCAGAGTGTCCTGATGGATCTCCTCAGGCCAAAATGCAGCCAAGGGACCTGGAGTGTGCATTAGGAGGAGAAGTTGCTCACAGGGATGCAGACAGTAGTAAGGCCCCTGTGCACACAGCCAAGCACTCTAACAGCAAACCTCAGAAAGCTGCATCCAGCAGGAATAGCAAGGCTAAGGGCCATGAGGAGGAAAAGACCAAGAGGACCAGAGAAAACAACTCCAGGAAAGCCGAGGAGAGGAAGCAGCCAGGCAATAAAGTCAAGGCAGAAGAGAAGCCAACTGTGCCTAAGATGAAGCGGAAGAGGAGCCAACCTGAGCTTCGCAAAGAGACCTTCGCCAAGAGACCTCGGAGCTGTCTCGACGTGCACATGCTGGAGTCGGTGCAGGTTTTCCACGCACTGGGGAAGAAGAATGATAAGAAAACTGGGCTCTCTTCCTCCCGGGCCCTGGGAAATTCAGGCACTACCCAAGACCCCCATCCATGCCCAGCTATGAAACCATGGCTGGCGGTTAAGTGTCCTGAGAAGTCACAAATCAAAGCCCAGAATCCAGATATCAGGGCTGAAGGAGAGGGTCCCTCTCCTTCCATTGATGAGCCTCCACCACCTGGGAAGGTTAAATTGGTACCTTTGCCTTTTCTGACCCTGGAGAAACCTCCACCTCGACCAGTAATCAATCGGAGGCCACAGTCTCTGGCTTCATGGAGACCCACTGGGGCTTACCCTGCCCAGCCTGGTCCCGCTAGCTCAGCTCAACCCATGGCAGTCAAACAATCCCAACCAGCTACTGCCAACCCATCTTGGATGCGTCCTGCCAAGCCAGCTCAGCCCGTTTTGACCCATGCCAGTCAGTCTGGTGTGACCGCTTCTACACAGCCTAGTGTTTCTCGGTCTGCTGCTTCTGGGCCTGCACCCTACAAAATATCATCTTGCACCTGTCTCCAGTGGCAACCCATTCCCATGGTTGGGACCAAACCCCAGTCACAACCACCCAAGCCTCAAAACCAATATCTACTCCAAGACTTTGCCTTACAATCAATTCCATGGAGGAAACCCAATGTTCCTGGGCAAGTAGTATCGACTCCCATCACCAAACAGCAGAGGCCAGAGCGGGAAGCCATGAAGAAGAAGGCTCAACAAGAGCGTGAAAATGCTGCCAAGTACACTGCTTTGGGGAGAGTGCAGTGTTTCATTGAGAGGGAAAGAGAGATGGAGATTTCTTGCCACCATGGCTACACAATGTAAAAGCTGCTGAGATGGGTGGTACCTCTTAGGGACCGAATAGTTTTCCACATGTATATAGATAGAGAGATACACAATTATTTATTCTCATAAACATTCAATGTTTTAAAAAATTAAATTAATAATGTAATGTAATAATATAAGTAATACATAATAAAGAGGCCTTCTGGTACCACTGAGAATTGATAGAAAATAAAGAGGCCTTTGGGTACTACATGGGTACCAAATAGTGTTGCACATATACACATAGATAGAGAGATACAAATTCATTCGTTTAGACACAGTTCAAAATGTAATAAAGTTAAGAAATGCTATAGGCTTGTTTAATAGGTAAGTAATAAAGAGGCTTGCTGGTACCATTTGAATACCAAATAGTTTTCCATATATATTGAGACAGAGGTACATAGATACAAAGGTATTCACTTATACATTTTTAAGACTTAATATAGTTGAATAAATAAATGTAATAGAATTGAGAGATAAGTAATAAAGAGGATTTCTGGCACCAATTGGGCACCCCATAATGTTCCACATATATGTAGATACAAATTTTTTTAAATATGTAGTTATGTAGGTACAAATTTATTTATTCCAATAAATATTCAAAATTGAATAAAGAATTGTAATAGAATTGGTTAACAGATAATAAAGAGGCCTTCTGTTATCACTTGGCTATCAAACACTTTTCCTCATTCCGGTATACTTTCAAAAAATAAAATTGAATAAAGAAATGTAATGGAATTGATTAATAGATAAGTAATAAAGAGGACTTTTGAGTTTGAATTGCCATTAACTCTGGTATTGCTTGGTAGAAGTGGGGATCACAGACTGCTTGAGAAGAAAGGAACTAAAACTTGACTAGGATAACATGGGTAAAGGATAGGAATGGAGGGAAGAGGAAGGCATATGATCCAGCACTAGGAAAGCAAAAATGAGAGAGATGTATGAGCTTACTGGAAGAATCAGGAATAGGTAAAAGGGCAGAAGTAAAAAACAAAGTTTGAGGGAAGGTTTAAAAGCATAAAATGTGAAGCAACTTGAAGATGCCAGAAGATGGGTTCATGTTGATCAGAAAAAAATGCAAAAATCAAACCAAAAGTCCTCATGGAGAATGGCCTAGGTTTTATGACCTACCTGAGAGGCATTTTACAAAATAAGATTCAGGGCACATCTCCAGCATTTTGGGGTCATTTAAGATCCTAGCTGGGAAAGGTGAATAGAAAACATGGGGAATCTACCATGGGTGTCCCAGTTACCCTGAGGGCAGCTGATAACCTGAGACTTGGCCAAGTGAACTCAGCAGCGTGAGACCCACCCAGAACATGGCCTGGAATAAATCACCATTGACTCAATACCCATGTACCAGGGCAGCAGAGATGCACTACTTCAATTAACATTCACACAAAAGGCCAGTATCACTCTGACACGTTACTAATGATCAAACTGTATGCAGAGAAACAAGGCCTCAATCTGAGGCCTTGGCCTCAAGTCCATGGGGTTGGCAAGTGCTCAGCAGGCAGCCGACCTGGCTTTCAGAGCACAGCTTCCAGAGGTTACCAGTAGAGAGATCATGCTTCAAAAGGGGGATAAATACTAAACTGATTGGCTGTCAGGTCCTCCTCCATTAATTCCAGCACGTGCCACCTTCAGAGACACTGCCATCAACGGAAGCTCACGAAAAAAATTAGTTCTTGGCGTCCATCTCCAGCCAACGCGAGTAGAGTGCGCATGCGCAGGGAGCAGCCTGCCAACCGCTGCAGGACCCAGCAGTCCAAGGGTTGCCTGAGGTGCCCAGACTTTGCACGAGTTAAGAGTCCTAGGGCGCAGATGCCCCATGAGGGACCTGGAGGTAGGATAGGGAAGGAATGGAGTGGGGCAAGAAGATGATGGAGGCAGCAGACCATCACCATTGAAAGATTAGTACTTTATATTTTTAAATTATATCCTAATAAAATTCACATAAAATTCTTCATTAAAAACGTGCAGTTCAGGAGCATTAAAGACTTTCATGAGTTGTGTAACCATCGCCACTTTCTAATTCATAACATTTTCATAATCCCAAAATGTGCGTGTTAGTGGTCATTCCCACTCCCCCCACCCCCTGGCCCCAGGCAACCATTAATCCCTCTGGTTTTGCCTTTTTCTGGACATTGCATATAAGAGGAATCATACAATATATGACCTTTTATATATGGCTTCTCCCACTTAGAAGACTATTTTCAAGGATCATCATCCATGCTGTAAAATGTGTCTTTCCTCCCCAGTTAAGACTGCCTGATATGATATTGTGTGGATACACCATTTTTGTTTATCCACACATCCCCTGTGGACATTGAGTTGTTTTCACTAGTAATTTCATTCATTGAGAATTTTTGGCTGAAAGTTATGCTCAGCCTCTTGATCTTTAAAAGATAATGTCAATAATTTGCTCAAGATTAAGAACTACCATTTAACTGGGAATGTGGGATTTGAACTCTGGCATTCAACATTTGGAAGTAATATATTCACACAATAGAACACTTAAAAAGATGCAAAATAGTACTAAATGGAAATCTACCCATTCTCTCCAATTTTCCAGCCCCCATCTTCACCACTCTTCCCACGGGAGACTTTGCCTTTTCCCACTTATTGGATCCTTCCAGAGATAGTTTATTTAACCCCAAAATATATGTATCACAATTTGTTGAATAATCTGTCCTACTAATTTGAAATGTCACCTTTTTGGCATACTAAATTCCTATGTGTTTGCATTATTCTTTGTAGACCCATCCTAGCTTTCTTCATTGTATATTGACCATTGTCTCTGGAAAATTTTTTATCATCTTTCTAAAAAATTCTTCTTTCTTTTAGGTACTATTTTTATGTTCATTTGGATTAAAATTACAATCTCAGGTTCTGCCATAGCTAATGCAAAAACATCTATTTTTGGTAAGAAATTTGGGGCAGTTTAGCTAAAGGGATTTCTTCCCTCAAGCCTTTGAAATACTTTTCTACACTTATAGCTGGGCTACTAGCTATAACTATACAGTTAATTTCTGTTCTTCTTCTACAGGGTCTGTCAAGCAGGATGGAAATGATTAAAACATCAGGAAAATATGCTTCTAAAGTTAATCATGCTTGCATGCTCCAAAGGACCCGAACTCCTGAGATCATGGAAAGTGCACCTTGAGTTTGAAAGGGATACAATGGCCGTGATTGAGGGAAATAGGCTTCCCAATGATAGGACCTGCTAAAATTGTTTTCCTACCACTAGCAAATCAGTTAATCTTCACTGTTATTATAATTATCTTTCTTCTCGCTATTTTTAATTGTGTACAAAAATTTTCTTAATGAGGTGACCGACCTGGCTAAAGCCCCCTCCAGAACACAGTCCGAATTTCTGAAACCACAAAAGGAGGACTGTGCCTGAACCCCACGTCTACTCCCACATATACTCCTCTTAAGCCTCATCCACCAGAGAACCCATATTCTTTTGCAGAACTCTGAAAGCAGGGGTCTTCCTACTTCACACCTTCTCAGCAAGAAGCAGCCAGATCTGAAATCATTGCCCTATTCATTATGCCTACCCAGAGTCTGGAATGAAGGATATGCAAATGACAACCCCCCAAAACAGTGTGGCCTAGGAAGAGGGAAGGAGGGAAAAGGCAGAACATTGATAACATTGATCCTTTCCCAATACTTCCTTTCCCAGTGACATAAAAATCGCTGGGAAGGAAGCAAACATCACTAGGTGACAAGACATCCCTGGAAAAGGGCAAGCATTGGACCTGTCCCAATATATCCATTCTCAGTGATAGGACAATGCACCCTCCATTCTTGCCCTATGAAAACACTGCCAGTAGAAACAAGTTTCTAGTTTTTGCAACCTTTTTCCTGAATGCCCACGTCCTGTTAAAGTCTTCAATGGGTAAGTTACCTCCCAGTTTGTAACCTATATAAACCCAGACCAGTAGACATTTCTAACCAAAAAGTCTGCCCATCTGCTGCCTGACTCCACAGCTGAATAAAAAGTTTTGCTGAATTCTTGAGGTCTGCACCTGTCTCCACCATTTTGTTCTTATATCCTAAACGTATAGTAGCTGTGGATACCCTTGATTTCTCAGAGAACTTATGGAATGATCTGGCTTGCAGATACTCACTGTATGTACTTAGTCTCCTATTACATGCCAGTATTATAGAAGTAAGCTATCTGAGGTATGCAACTGAACTAGAAAGAAAAAAAATACCCTGAAAAAGTTGACATAGTTCAAGCCATATCTTTATACTGCCAATCCCTCTTAGATAAGCATTATCCCACACACAACCAGCAAATATACATATATTATTTTTTTTCCATAATTAGCAGTGTAAGAGATGGGAACAAATGGCCTCTATATGCAATATTTAGCTTTATTAATGAGCACTTTTTTCTATATATGCACTTGTCTTCCTGTGGGTTCTTGACATTGTGAATCACACTATATACTTACTCTCTCTAAAGAAGTCCACAAATTAAATAAAGGTCCATTGAAAATTAACAGAACATTTTTTAAAAAAACAGCTTACCACATTTCCGGGTGGGGTGGCACATGCCTGTAATCCCAGCAGCTCGGGAGACTGAGGCAGAAAGATGGCAAGTTCAAAGCAAACTTCAGCAATGGCAAGGTGCTAAGCAACTCAGTGAGACCCTGGGTCTAAATAAAACATAAAATAGGGCTGGGGATGTGGTTCAGTGGTAGAGTTCAATCCCTGGTAAACCCGCCCCCACCAAAAAAAAAAAAAAAAAGTTTACCACCAAGGAAAATCATTAAATCCCAACTCAGTGCTCATATATATATTATTACCAACTCAGTCCTGACTTACTTTATCACATTACAAGAGAAATTGGTAACACAAACACTCTCCAGGGGATAAAAAGCAAAAGCAATTTAGATAAATTTGGGCTGAACAGACACACCTGTTCCTTGGGTGCATAGCATAACCACAATGCTTTTTCCACAAGCCTCTCTTTGCATGTCTACACAAATCCATCAGATTAACTTAATTCACAATACTTCAGCATAAACTATCATCAATGGAAAAACATGCAATATATCTTACAATGTTGCATTTCTTTAAAATATGACAAAAAGAAAAGTGAGCTGAAAACCCAGAATCTAAAATAGCTATCCATACACTACAAACACATTAATGGGTGACAAAATGAAATCATTTGACAAAAAAGGAAATAAGAATTAAGATTTTTATCTCCACTGTATAGAATTCATGGCAGTTTTTGGGTTTCCAACCTAGGTATTTTTAAAAAATTATATATATTTTTTTAAATTTATATATACACATTTAATTTATATGTGTTTATTTTTTATATATATATTTAATTTATATATATAATGAGCCAGGTGCAGTAGAATACACCTGTAGTCCCAGAAACTCAACAGGTTGAAGATGGAGGATCGCAAGTTCAAGACCAGCCTCAGCAACTTAGAAAGGCCCTAAGCAACATATGAGACACTGTCTCTAAAAAAATAATAATAATAAAAAGGGCTGGGGATGTGATGTAATGGGAAAGTGTCCCTGGTTTAAATTCCAAGGACCTGCCCCCCTGCAAAAAAAAAAAAAAAAAAATGAATTGCCTCTTTTATTAACACAAAATGAGACCTCAATGAGTTGACTTGTTTCTAACAAAAAGTTAAAATTTAAAAGTCCATGTTAACCTCTCTTTTCTTTATGTTATGCTTACTTTTTTATGTTATCCTAATGTTCTAACTATTCTCCTGGCCTTCCACCCAAACATGCAAGACAAAGAATGTGAGAAGCCCAAGATTCTATAGAGGCTGTTTGCAAGGGGGAGGAAGTCACAGTAACTGCCACACTGGATCCTCTTACATAAGAAGACAGAAAGGATCCACAGTGCCTCTCACAAATGAAAGAGGCTGATGGCAGAAAGTCTACATGACCAAGGAGCTGTTCTCAGGAAATTATAACTTAAAGAACTACAACAAAAATACGGAGTACAACCAACAATAAAAAAAAAAATACGGAGAGGGAAATTTTACAGTCAGCTAGGTCTTCCACCTCTCTAGAATTGCTTCTAATGTTCAGAGTTCATTTTTCAAAGAATCAACTCATAGAAAAGAAGACCCCTGCTCCTGGAAGTCAAAAGAAAGTAATATCAATGTGTATAAGAATGCAGACTCAAGGCTTGTCCATGAAAAAATGTCTACAATGAAGAGGGGTGGGAGAAGGAGAGTAGAAGAGAGTTACCAGTCTAACCTGGCCCAGCCCAGGCCAAAGAAAATAGGGGTCAAGGAGAAACTAAAGAGAATCTTGGGCCACATCATTCCCCAGAGAATGCACTCAAGGAACTTCCCCCTAGGGCTGGGATTGTGGCTCAGTGGTAGAACGTTAGCGCAGCATGTGTTTGGCACAGGGCTTGACCCTCAGCACCACTTCAAAATAAATAAATAAAATAAAAGTATTGTGTCCATCTACAAATAAAAAAAAAAAGAAGAAAGAAAAACACAAAAACTTTTTAATCCCTTTCTGAATCCTTGAAAACTGCAGTAACTTCACTCATCAAATCAACTTCTATGGTTCCAGAACCACTATATTTGCTCAACTTAGATGTCTCTTTCTTCCTTCTCCAGAGATATTAACTATATACGTTAATATAGTAATGTATCCCTGTTCCTGCTAATGCCACTAATCATTCTGTTCTCACAGGCCTCACTGGACTGACTACACATGACCTACCTCCCAGCCATGCCTGAGGAAACGGCTGTCCCTCATTCCTAGAACTCTTAGTGTTTCTGTCTCAGATATCCTTCTACCTTTTTAAAATATTTTTTTTTTAGTTATATTGGGCACAATACCTGTATTTTATTTGGTTATTTATATGGGGTGCTGAGGATCGAACCTCGTGCTGCACATATGCTAGGCGAATGCTCTACTGTGGAGCCACAACCCCAGCCTCTACTTCCTTTTCTTAATAGCACTCAAGAGTGAAATTCAATTCATCATATTTACTCCCCCTTCATCTTTCAACTCTTCAAACATTAGAAGAGGAGAATGTTCCTGCCTTCAAGGAACATTCATTGTCCTGACCCCCACACAAATTTATTTCCTCTCTTTGTGTTTTCCACATATCATTTTTAACTTCACAAACTGCCACACCAGACCAGAAACAGCAGAGACAAGAAGTGCCTGGTGTATTCAGTGAGAATCCTCTCTCCTCAGGCAAAAATGTTAATGTCTTGAGCCTGGAAGACAAACCCCAGGCCATGGGGATAGGTTAAGAGAGATAACTGGGGGCAACTGAGGAAAACACGTCAGTTCATTATTCCGATTAGCATGTTCCTCGTGCTGGTCTTCATAATATGCACAACTGCCAGCATGGCTAGAGACACAGAGGCTTATAGGGCCCACATTCTACAGCCTGTCACTGCTCACCCAGTAACATGGTTTGATCCTCCCCCTTCAATCTATCTTAATTCCAAGGCCTTCTTGCCTGGTCCTTTCTTGACAACCAGGTCCTCCCAACAATCTTTGTTCAATTATTCAGGACTGTCCTCCTGACCCCCTCTTTGTGTTTCGCTCAGAAACTCATATTGTTACCACACTGGGCCTCAAAACTCGGCTAATATATGTCCCAAAATAACAGGATCAAGAGGCTAGGCTTATTTTCCTCACTGGCAGAGGCTCACCTGCATGCCAGGGAGTTAATGTTAATTACTCATTAAGCAGACTCAATGCTCTTACCATTGCCACAGAAATCATTCACCAAAAGTTTTACAACGGTCTGAAGGTGATAACCCTATCATCGAATCTTTCTATTGTAGGAAAACAAGTTATTGATTGGGGTTCTCCAGGGGAATGACTGATGCTGAATCTAGAGCTTTGGAATGAAAATTACCTTACAGAGAAAATTTAGAACATCTGGCTTATAGAGCTGTTTTCCATTCCAACATCACTAGATACGGGTCTAAGGGAGAATTACCACCTACCATGAGAATGGATTTTCTGCCAATTTAGGACACAGTATGGAAAATAGGTCTGACTGAGGAGACTTTGGGGATCTGGAAGGGTAACTCCCTTTTTTTTATTTTTAATTTTTATTTTTGGTTGTTCAAAACATTACATAGTTCTTGATATATCATATTTCACACTTTGATTCAAGTGGGTTATGAACTCCCATTTTTACCCCGTATACAGATTGCAGAATCACATCAGTTACACATCCATTGATTTACATATTGCCATACTAGTGTCTGTTGTATTCTGCTGCCTTTCCTATCCTCTACTATCCCCCCTCCCCTCCCCTCCCCTCCCCTCTTCTCTCTCTACCCCCTCTACTGTCATTCATTTCTCCCCCTTGTATTATTTTTCCCTTTCCCCTCACTTCCTCTTGTATGTGCTTTTGTATAACCCTGAGGGTCTCCTTCCATTTCCATGCACTTTCCCCTCTCTCTCCCTTTCCCTCCCACCTCTCATCCCTGTTTAATGTTAATCTTCTTCTTATGCTCTTCGTCCCTACTCTGTTCTTAGTTACTCTCCTTATATCAAAGAAGACATTTGGCATTTGTTTTTTAGGGATTGGCTAGCTTCACTTAGCATAATCTGCTCTAATGCCATCCATTTCCCTGCAAATTCTATGATTTTGTCATTTTTTAATGCAGAGTAATACTCCATTGTGTATAAATGCCACATTTTTTTTTATCCATTCGTCTATTGAAGGGCATCTAGGTTGGTTCCACAGTCTTGCAATTGTGAATTGTGCTGCTATGAACATCGATGTAGCAGTATCCCTGTAGCATGCTCTTTTTAGGTCTTTAGGGAATAGACCGAGAAGGGGAATAGCTGGGTCAAATGGTGGTTCCATTCTGGAAGTGTAATTCTCAATATAATAAGTTGAAAAATGTTATCTATTATAACATTTCCTTTCATAAGGAATTGTACCTTCACAGTATGTGTATTAAATCCCTATGTTTTAGGGTCCAGAGCCATTCAAATACCCATTCAAATTTTGTGATGCCTCACAAAAATCTATATTATGTTAAATGTGTAAAGTGTATGCTACAACAACATTTGAACTCTATGGCAAAGTTCAGCACAAACTATAATGACTCTCAAAAGGCTCCTTGTAAAATTAAAAGTACCATGGCAGTAGGCCCCTTAAGTAACATCCACGTAGGAACTACTGAGGCACCTGAAACACCATGCTAAATGGCTCATCTGGTGGCTGAGAGCTGGGACTGTTGTTTTGACTGCAGCGGAGACATTGCATCAGCAGGTCCAAACACCCATTACCTTCAACAATTCCATAAGAATGTTACCGAGACCTGGCAAACTCAAGAACATATGGATCCGGATCATTCAAACAAAATTCAACAACTAAAAGATTCTATTATTTGACTAGGAGAATAAGTACAAGATTTACAATGGGCTCAGAAACTTCAGGGTCATTGTAATATCACCCAATTTTGTGTCACTAGAGATCCATATGATGACACTGAGACACAATGGCAAAATGTATGTAATCACCTAATGGACTTGACCTTTTTCATATCAATACTTGTTTGAATTAAAATTACAATCTCAAGTTCTGCCATAGAAAATACAAAAACATCTACTTTTGATAAGAAATTTAGGGCAGTTTAGCTACAGGGATTTCTTCCCTCAACACTTTGAAATACTTTTCTACACATATACCTGGGTTACTAGCTATAACTATACAGTTAATTTATATTCTAGTTCTGCACAGTCTTTCAAGCCGGTTGGAAATGATTAAACCATCAGGAAAATATGGTTCCAACATTAATCATGCTTGCAATGCTCCAAAGGACCCGAACTCCTGAGATCATGGAAAGTGCACCCTATTTTTGAAAGGGATACAATGGCCTTGATTAAGGGAAATAGGCTCCCCAATGATAGGACCTGCTAAAATTGTTTTCCTAGAACTAACAAATCTGTTAATCTTCACCTTTATTATAATAACCTTTCTTCTCCCTATTCTTAATTGTGTACAAAAAACATTTTCTTAGTGAGGTGACCTGTCTGGCTCAAGCCCTCTCCAGAATACAGTGCAACTTTCTGAAACCACAAAAGGAGGACTGTGCCTGAGCCCCAAGTCTACTCCCACATATACTCTTCTTAAGCCCAAACCACCAGAGAACCCATGTTCTTTTCCAGAACTCTGAGAGCAGGGGTCCTCCTACTTGACCCTTTCTCAGCAAGAAGCAACCAGATCTGAAATCATTGCCACTATTCATTATGACTTTTCAGTGTCTACAATGAAAGATATGCAAATGACAACCCCAAAACAGTGTGGCCTAGGAAGAGGGAGGGAGGGAAAAGGCAAAACATTGATAACATTGATCCTTTCCCAATACTTCCTTTCCCAGTGACATAAAAACCCCTGGGAAGGAAGCAAACATCACTAGGTGACAAGACATCCCTGGAAAAGGGCAAGCATTGGACCTGTCCCAATATATCCATTCTCAGTGATAGGACAATGCACCCTCCATTCTTGCCCTATGAAAACACTGCCAATAAAAACAAATTTCTAGGTTTTGCAACCTTTTTCCTGAATGCTCACCTCCTGTTAAAGTTTTCAATGGGTAAGTTACCTCCCAGTGTGTAACCTATATAAACCCAGACCAGCAGCCATTTCTAACCAGAAAGTTTGCCCATCTGATGCCTGACTCCACAGCTGAATAAAGGCTTTGCTGAATTCATGAGGTCTGCACCCATCTCCATCATCTCCATCTCCTTAACCTATAGTAGCTGTGGATACCATTGATTTCTAAGAGAACATAAGGAATGATATGGCTTACAGATACTCACTGTATGTTCTTAGTCTCATTTTACATGCTAGTATTATAGAAGTAAGCTATCTGAGGTATGCAGCTGAGATAAAAAGAAAAAAAAAATGTACCCTGAAAAAGTTGACATACTCCAAGCCATATCTTTATACCACCAAACATTTCACAATCCCTCTTAGCTAAGAATTATCCCACACACAACCAGCAAAAAAAATTATATTCCACAATTAGCAGTGTAAGAGATGGGAAAAATAGGCCTGTAAATGCAATATTTATCTTTATTTATGAGCAATTTTTTCTATATATGCGCTTCTCTTCTTGTGGGTTCTTGACATCGTGAATCACACTATCTACTCACTGTCTCTAAAGAAGTCCAAAAATTAAATAAAGGTCCATTGACAACTAACAGAATATTTTTCTTAAAAACAACTTACCACATTTCTTGGTAGGGTGACACACGCCTATAATCCCAGCAGCTTGGGAGACTGAGGCAGGAAGATCGCAAGTTCAAAGCATACATCAGCAATGGCAAGGTGCTAAGCAACTCAGTGTCTCTAATAAAACATAAAATAGGGCTGGTGATGTGGCTCAGTGGTAGAGTTCATTCCCTGGTAAACCCCCACCACCACAAAAAAAAAAAAAAAACAAAGCTTACCACCAAGGAAAATGATTAAATCCCATAGTTGTACTCCCCCAAACCAGCTCAGTACTCATATATATATTATTACCAATTCAGTCCTGACTGACTTTATGGCATTACAAGAGAAAGTGGTGAAACTAATACTCTCCAGGGGATCAAAAGCAAAACCAATTTAGATGAACTTGGGCTGAACAGACACACCTCTTCCTTGGGTGCACAGCATAACCACAATGCTTTTTCCACAAGCCTCTCTTTGCATGTCTACACAAATCCATCAGGCCCTAAGCAACATAGTGAGATCCTGTCTCTAAAGAAAAATAAAAAGGGCTGGGGATGTGAGGTAATGGGAAAGTGTCCCTGGTTTAAATTCCAAGGACCCATCCCCCCAGCAAAAAAAAAAAAAATTAATTGCCTCTTTTATTAACACAAAATGGGACCTCAATGAGTTGACTTGTTTCTAACAAAAAGTTAAAATTTAAAAGTCCATGTTAACCTCTCTTTTCTTTATGTTATCCATACTTTTTATGTTCTCTTAATGTTTTAACTTTTCTCCTGGCCTTCCACCCAAACATGCAAGGCAAAGAATGCAAGAAGTCCAAGATTCTATAGTGGCTGTTTGCAAGGGGGAGGAAGTCACAGTAACTGCCACACTGGATTCACTTACATAAGAAGAGAGAAAGGATCCTCAGTGCCTCTCACATATGAAAGAGGCTCATGGCAGAAAGTCTACATGACCAAGGAGCTGTCCTCAGGAAATTATAAGTTAAAGGAGTACAACAAAAATCCAGAGAGGGAAATTTTACAGTCAACTAAGTCTTCCACCTCTCTAGAGTTGCTGCTATTGTTCAGAGTTCATTTTTCAAAGAATCAACTCACAGAAAAAAAGACCCCTGCTTCTGGAAGTCAAAATAAAGTAATATCAATATGTACACGAATGCAGACTCAAGGCTTGTCCATGAAAAACTGTCTACAATGAAGAGGGGTGGGGGAAGGAGAGCAGAAGAGAGTTACCAGTCTAACCTGGCCCAGCCCAGGCCAAAGAAAGTAGGGATCAGGAGAAACTAAAGAGAATCTTGGGCCACATCATTCCCCAGAGAATGCACTCAAGGAACTTCCCCCTAGGGCTGGGATTGTGGCTCAGTGGTAGAACGTTAGCCTAGCACGCGTGAGGCACTGGGCTTGACCCATGAATAAAATAAAAGTATTGGGTCCATCTACAACTAGGAAAAAAAAAAACTTTTTAACCCCTTTCTGAATCCTTGAATACTGCAGTAACTTCACTAATCAAATCAACTTCTGTGGTTCCAGAACCACTATACTTGCTCAACCTAGATGTCTCTTTCTTCCATCTCCAGGGATGTTAACTGCATATGTTAATAGAGTAATGTATCACTATTACCTCTTATACTGTGAAACATAATTTATAACATATTCATAATATTTTAATGAACATTTAAGAGGAACACGGAGATGATATCCCTAACACAAGAGCCTGAAGGAAGGGAGCCATGGGGTGAGCCCATTATGTCCCTCTTGCAGGGCTTCACCTACCAGAACTGAGCCATTTAGTTTCTATTATAACTCTCCTGTCACTTTCTCCACCCAATCAACTCTCTTGTCATTTTCCCCACCCAATCGCACCTTCTCCTTGGGAGTCTGACCACTCTATTGGCTACTTCATACCTTTAAACGGCCAGTTTTGTGACATCATTCTCCCACCAAACCTACTGCCACCTGCTAGAATCTTAGGCTTGCCATGTAGTTGTAAACAAATTTGGATCATCGCAAGTGACCAGTGACCAGTAACCAGTCATTAGAGTGGCCAGTAAACAGTGACCAGTGAACTCCATATTGGGAAACATGCATTCTCTAGCCTCAGCCACCCACACATCCTCTGGGGTGATCTCCTCATCCTTTGTATTTGATGTGACCTCTTCTCTGACCATGTCAGGTGAGTAAAGAAACTTTTAAAGTTTTTCATTAGACTTTTACCTGCCTCAATTTACTAATGGAGTCAAAAGAGCTTAGAATAATAGGGGAAAGGATAGAACTAGAAATCTGGACACCTAATTTCATTTGGAATTTGACATGTACTAGGTATAGAACTGGACTATCTTACTCTCTCACAAAATCTGTTTCCTGATTTGCTACATGAGGATAACAGATTGCCCATGTTCTGGTCCCTTACTTTTCTTGCATCTTGAGGGGCATGTTTATAGAGAATGAAATCAGATTTCATGGTTGTGTTGTTTCAACTGAAAGAGACAAATCCTAGGCAGGGTGGAAACCAAGAGGTTTCCTCTGTAACAGTTTCCCTTCACCAAGATTTCTACTTCAGTATTTCAAATTTAGTGCTGTTCATAAAAGGGACATTCACATATTTGGGAGTTTTCTGTTTAAACTAGGTGAAAAGAGAAATAGGGAGAGAGGAACAGGAGGACAGGGCTGTAAGGAGGCAGATGTTCTTGGGAAAGCAAGTTTGTGACTGTTTAAGCACAAGGCAACAGGAACTCGGTGGAGGAAGAAAATATAAAAATAAAGGAGAAGAAAAGGTTTGAATAATAGAGATGAAGAGAATGATGTTCTCGAGAAAAAAGACGTGGGTTGGGATGGATGTGGAAGAAAAGCAAAGATTTTATTTAAACCAACAGACAGCATAGATTGAATCTTCCCAGAGGCTGGTTTAGAGAATGTTTAGATTAACAGACCAGCAAGGAAACTAAGACTTGAATTAGGGTATCACTGGGGTAAGCAGGTTATCAGAAAAGTCACACTTGGCTGTTACAGTTTTTCTATGATCTCTTTCAACACAGATGATGTTGACAGTTTGAACATGAACATGTTAGAAGTATGTTTTAGAAATTATTCTTCCTCCAAACATGCCAAGGAAAGTGGTTCTAGACAGAGCTGGGGAAATGGCATTTTCCATGTCCTACTTTGTTCTGATTTTTAAACTACAGGGATTTCTAAAAAATGTTTTGTCCAAACCTGCATCAGAAGGACACATTCCTTTGTGAGATATAAGCTGTCAAGATGAAGCTGTTTTCCATCTTTACAACGGTTTGTTTTTTTTTTTCTAAAACAGACAATATACAAATAGTCATTGATGATTTCTAAATCTAAGAACCGAAAGAAAGAACTATATAAGAATAAAAATTCAAGCTCACACCTCTAATTCCAAGTTTATTTAAATAATTATGTGAAGACTTTTTGTTTTGTCTACATTTCAAATAATTTTTCGGGGCTGGGGTGTAGGGTAGCTCAAACATTTTTGTATTAATTTTGTTTTAATATAAAAGGGAGAAGAAAATATCAGAATAAAAGACAAAAATTGTTTTAAATTTGTGATTTTATTATACTGTGATGGTTTTCTCAGACTTTAGGGACAAGATTTTTCTCTAAATGTGATAATAAACTAGGCTTCTATGATTTTGTTAAAGCATTTTTTCTGGTTTTTTTAATAACCAAAAGGATTATCAGAAAATGTGTTTATATTAATTGAAATATCTACCTAGTGGAATTAATGTCTTTTATTTGGTGTTGGTAATCCTTAGAGGAAGAGAAACAAGAACAGTAATGAAATTACTTTACACTTATTGTTTTTTTCTCTAGTATGTACAAAATTTATTGTGTCCTTCCTTCTGTCCTCCTTCCCTTCTTCTTTCCCTCACTCCCTCCATTTCTCTCTCCTTCCCTCCCTGCCTTGCTCCTTATGCCTTCCTTCCTTCCTCTCATTCATTCTTTCTTTCTTCCTTTCTTCTCTTCTTTCCAGTTCTGAGGATTGAACTCAGGGTCTCATGCATGCTAGGCAAGCATGCTACACAAGCTATATCTCCAGGATATTTTATTTGTTTTCTCAGATAGGATCTTGCTGAATTGCCCAGAGTGGCTTTGAATTCCTGGTTTCCTGCAATCCCACTGCCTCAGGCTCCCACGTGCTGGGACCAGAGGCCCACCACACCATGCCCAGATTCATCATGGGTTTTGGCTTTAGTTTTCGCTTCTCCACGTGGCTACCCATCTGTTCACTTTACTTAAATTTGTGTTCACTTTACTTAAAATTACACACATTTTTAGTATAGTTTCTCTGTCTATATGTACTGCTTGAGAATGCATTCAAACTCACCTTCAATTATGAGCTTTGTTTTGATTAACAGTATTCACTAAAATCAAAGAGAAACATTCATAATATTGTATGCATGATAACAGAACTCATTTCTTAGCAAATTTGATATACACTCACTTTTGCTACATATACATATGTTCATTACTATCTAGTCATTCCTTTTAGTTCTGAGCTGGTTTTGACTTTTGCTTCTATCTTTCCAGAACATACTGTAACTCCCTCCAAATGAAACTTTTTGCAATATCTATTTATTAGTTGTAGTTCAACACAATACCTTTATTTTATTTATTTTTACATGGTGCTGAGGATTGAACCCAGGGCCTCGCATGTGCTAAGCAAGCGCCCTAACGCTGAGCCATAATCTCAGCCCCCACATGAATCTTATGTAATATGACACTTTTATTCATGGATGAATTATCACTGTTGGTATTGTTATAACCACACCAAAGATGAGTAACCTGAAGCTCAGAAAGTTTTAATTTCTTTCAAGAAGCATTTCTTGAGAAACTGAATTTCAGGTAGTCATTTTCATGTAGGATCAGCAGTTAGGCTGAAAGAGGGCAAAGAATGACGCTTAAATTATCATTTGGATGGTAAAACTGAACTCCAGGAAATATCATGTGACCTGGACAAACAAAAGGAGATACTAAAGATCACTGTGGTGATATCAGTACGATCTTCTATGAACAGGGAAAAACAAATTTCTGTTTCTCCAGATTTCTGGTCTTTGGAACAAGAGTCCTGGCCAGGGAGTAAGTTTCCATAATCTGTTGCTGATTTTGAACAAGTCGATCTCACTTCACTAACCCTTGGAGGACTCATTTGGTAACTGGTAATGTTGGGGTTTTCTCTGAGTTTGAAAATGCTTCAGTTCTAGGGCAAATTCAGGAGTCAATACTAGTGCAGGCTCAAAGGAAAGGTAGGACAGGTAGAAGGATGCTTTTAGGGAACAATGTGTGAAGCAGACCACTTGGGACTTCTGGGCCCAATTTGAGACAAAAGGCAGGTAATCAGAAGAGTACTTGCAGCCATCCTAAATGGAGTGATTTGGGGTCTCTCAATGATTATTGGAATGAGGGCCTTCCTGATTACTACAACATTAAGATGTCATTATTCCTCGAATATTGTAAGAATCTGTCTGTCTCATCAATATTTTCACCACCCTCTTCTTCCTACAGAAAATTTCCAAAATTCTTCTTTACATGGAAATGCTGAATCTCTGCAGCTCTCTCTTCCTGTGGTGACCAATGCAGCTTCCGGGACAGGAAGTGTCTGCAACTTCTCCAGAGCCTCTGCTCCAGCTGCCACTTCAGCATGGTTACTGCCCTCAACCTGTGGCACCTCCTTCCAGCCACTCATGGGCAGTGCCTACCTTTATCAACATGCTACCACAGCCATGGTGTCTGGGGTTACTGGCCAGAACCAGACTCCCATGGCACCTGCCCCCTATCCAAGTATTTCTGAGTGGTATATCCCAGGAAGTGCTGAAAAGAGCTCCTCTTCACTCGGGGACTTTAATCTGACTGTCACTGACCAGAATACAGCAGATTCTTCCCTATCTATGACATCCCAGTATGACAAAACTTCCGAAGCCAATGTCATGATCCCCGGGTATCCACTACTATCTGGTAGGCTCGTCCAGGTGACACTATCTCAGATTCCAAATCAAGGACGTTGCCTCTCACTACCCCACCAAGAAGGAAGCCAGGTCTACTACTATGATCAAAACTCTCTGGGGACTCTGCTCTCTGGAGAACATTGGCCCTGCCTGCAATCCTATGGCTCTGTGCCATATGCAGGAATTAGTGCCGCTGCCCCTCAACCAGAAATGGTGACAGTGCTGAAGGAAGTTCAGCCCACAAATGTCCTACCATCAGTCCCTACACCTGTGACCTACTACTCTGTGTCCACTCAAAGTATAGAAGGAACAAATTTTCAAGGTGAGTACAAACAGCAAAAAGGGGAAGGAATAAGATTACCATTCGAAAGGAGGGTCCAGTTTTCAGCTGGTAACTGTGAGTCCACACATCCCTAGAATTCAAGTGCTGAGATTTTAACCACAATCTTGTTCAGCAGTCCCCATTTTCAGACTCTGTAAGAGAAGCATGCAGCATAGCATAATGGCCACCCATGCGTTTAAGAGACCTCTAGGACCCAAGACCCCCGTCCATGCCCAGCTATGAAACCATGGCTGGCGGATAAGGGTCCTGCACTCAGTCCAGCTACATAACCACACTATAAATATATTTCCCTAATTTTACTTTGGTTTAGAAAAATACATCAACACATATCAGGGTGTGACAATTTAATTGTTCCTTAATTGACTGAAGGATTTAACCTCTGTATGTAGAGATGCTGTCCAAAGCAGGAGTCCAAAACCCCTGACCTTTCACACTGATTTCATGAGCAACAGCTCCACCCTCACCTAGTTCATGGTGTTAAGAGTTCTTACATTCTGGGGAGAGTGGAGAGAATTGAGAGGCCCCTATATGAGAATGAGAGACTTCATGAAACAGTTTTTCGGTGTTTCCCACAGAGGAGACAAGTGCTCTACCAGAAACCCATGCTGCCATGGTGATGGACCAGCCCAAAAGTAAGACTTCAAGGGATCACCTGTAACTAACACGCAACTCTTAACAGATACCTGTCAGTGGTCCTTAAAAAGAGCTAAGAGAAATGCTTTCTCCACCGTAGGTGGTTTCCCTGAATAGTGTGTTTCTGGGAAGGGGGAGCATCCTACTTACCATCGTCCTTGATTCCTTTGCAGGGATGGAAACTTCCCTAGGGATGGAGGCTTCCTTGGGATTGCAACCTCCAAGTCAGACATTTTGTCTGCCACAGCCTCCAGAATTCCCATACATCTGCAATAACAGAAAAAGCCAAATAATTGAGAAAAACTCACGAATTGAACTTGGGGACATTTCCACAATAACTCCAGTCCAGAGTTCTACTGATTTCTTGGCATTGCCTCCAAATCAAAGCCAGGAACAAACAGAGATTAAGAATTTGTGTGAGATTAACACCATGCTCTCAGAACCACTGGATGCCTACCAAATTGCCATGGAGAACCAGGATCCTCCACTACTCCCTTTAGACATCCCTGAAATCCACCAGCTTCTGGCCTCCATTGGTCCTCTGGACCAAGAGGAGAAGCCACATTCTGAAAATATCCATCTAGAAAGGAATAGCCTGAGTCTTGAGGACCAAGGCACACTTGAAAATGGGATTGAATTTAGCAGTGGTTTTGCAGACCTCACTGCACTGCTGGGGGATATTCAACTTCCTGAGCTTTTCAGTTCCTTAAAAGACTTTGACCAACCTGAAAGTCCCACAATAACAAAATCCAATGACACCAGAGCCATCACGGTGAATCAGGGTAAGGAAATCACAAGCGCCTTAAAGGGTCCTAGTGAGCCAATGAGGAAGAACAAACATAAAGCCTCAGAGTGTCCTGATGGAACTCCTCAGGCCAAAATGCAGCTAAGGGACCTAGAGTGTGCATTAGGAGGAGAAGTTGCTCACAGGGATGCAGACAGTAGTAGGGTCCCTGTGCACACAGCCAAGCACTCTATCAGCAAAGCTCAGGAAGCTGCATCCAGCAGGAACAGCAAGGCTAAGGGCCATGGGCAGGAAAAGACCAAGAGGACCAGAGAAAACAACTCCAGGAAAGCCGACGAGAAGAAGCAGCCAGGCAACAAAGTCAAGGCAGAAGAGAAGCCAACAGTGCCCAAACTGAAGAGGAAGAGGAACCAACCTGAGCTTTGCCAAGAGACCTTTAAAAAGCCTTGGAGCTGTCTCGGCATGCACATGCTGGAGTCGGTGCAGGTTTTCCACGCACTGGGGAAGAAGAATGATAAGAAAACTGGGCTCTCTTCCTCCCGGGCCCTGGGAAACTCAGGCAGTACCCAAGACCCCCGTCCATGCCCAGCTATGAAACCATGGCTGGCGGATAAGCGTGCTGAGAAATCACAAGTCAAAGCCCAGAACCCAGATATCAGCGCTAAAGGAGAAGGTCCCGCTCCATCCATTTATGAGCCTCCACCACCTGGGAAGGTTAAATTGGTACCTTTGCCTTTTCTGACCCTGGAGAAACCTCCACCTCGACCAGTAATCAATAGGAGGCCACAGTCTCTGGCTTCACGGACACCCACTGGGGCTTACCCTGCCCAGCCTGGTCCCGCTAGCTCAGCTCAACCCATGGCAGTCAATCAATCCCAACCAGCTACTGCCAACCCATCTTGGATGCGTCCTGCCAAGCCAGCTCAGCCCGTTTTGACTCATGCCATTCAGTCAGGTATGAGCGCTTCTACCCAGCCTAGTGTCCCTCGGTCTGCTGCTTCTGGGCCTGCACCCTACAAAATATCATCTTGCACTTCTCTCCATTGGCAACCAGTTCCCAATGTTGGGACCAAGCCCCAGTCACAACCGCTCAAGTCTCAAAACCAATATCTACTCCAAGACTTTGCCTTACAACCAATTCCATGGAGGAAACCCAATGTTCCTGGGCAAGTAGTATCAACTCCCATCACCAAACAGCAGAGGCCAGAGCGGGAAGCCATGAAGAAGAAGGCTCAACAAGAGCGTGAGAATGCTGCCAAGTACACTGCTTTGGGGAGAGTGCAGTGCTTCATTGAGAGGGAAAGAGAGATGGAGATTTCTCGCTACTATGGCTACATAATGTAAGAGCTGCTGAGATCAGTGGTGCCACTTAGGGACCAAATAGTTTTCCACATGTATATAGATAGAGTGATACACATTTATTTATTCTCAGATGCTTTCAAAGTTTAATAAAATTATATAAAGAAATGTAATATAATTCACTAATACATAATAAAGAGGCCTTCTGATACCACTGAGAATTGTTAGAAAATAAAGAGGCCTTTGGGTACCACAGGGGTACCAAATAGTGTTCTCATATACACATAGATAGATAGTTGAAAATTTATTCATTAGGCACAGTTGAAAAGGTAATATAGTTCAATAAAGAAATGCTATATAGTATTGATTAGAGGGTAATAATAAAGAGGCTTTATGTTGCCATTTGAATACCAAATAGTTTTCCACATATATATACAGAGAGGTACATAGATACGAAGGTATTCACTTATAGATTTTTAAGACTTAATATAGTTGAATAAAGAAATGTAATAGAATTGTTTTGAGAGATAAGTAATAAAGATGCTTTCTGGTACTGCTTGGGCATCACATAGTTTTCTACATGTGTAGATACAAATTTTATAAATATGTAGATACAAAGAGACAAATGTATTCATTCTAATATATTTTTAAAGTTTAGTCAAACTGAATGAAGAAATTCAATAGAATTGGTTAATAGATAATAAAGAGGCCTTGTGTTACCACTTGGCTATCAAACATTTGTCCTCATAGACGTATGAATATGTACTCATTCCAATATACTTTTCAAACTTAATAAAACTGAATAGAGAAATGTAATGGAATTGATTAATAGATAATAAACAGGAATTTTGAGTTTGAATGGCTGTTAAGTGTGGTTTAGTTTGATAGCGGTGGGGATCACAGCCTGCACGAGAAGAAAGGAAGTCAAAGTTGGCCAGGATAATAGAAGTAAAGGCTAGGAATGGGGGAAAGAGGAAGGCATATGATCCAGCACTAGGAAGGCAAAAAGAAAAGAGATGTATGGACTTACTGGAAGAATCAGGAATTGGCAAAATGGCTGACCAATAACACAATGTTTGAAACTAGGGTTAAAATGATAAAATGTCAATCAAGTTGAAAATGATAGGAGACGGGCTCAGGTTGACCAGAAGAAACGCAAAAATCAAACAAAAAACATCTCATGGAGAATGGCCTAGTTTTTGGCCTACCTGAAAGGCATTTTACAAAAGAAGATTCAGGGCACATCTCCACCATGTTTGGGTCAGTTTCCCTAGCTGGGAAAGGTGAATACAAAACACAGGGAATCTACCAGGGGTGTCAGAGGGTTCACAGTTACCCTGAGGGAAGCTGATAACCTGAGACTTGGCCAAGTGAACTGCAGCAGCATGAGGCCCACCCAGAACATGGCCTGGAATAAATCACCACTGACTCAACACCCATGCACCAGGTCTGCAAAGATGCACTACTTGAATTAACCTTCACACACAAGGCCAGCATCACTCTGACACTTTACTAATAGTCGAGAAGCAAGGCCTCAATCTGAGGCTTGTATCCTCAAGTCCTCAGTGTTGGCAAGGGCCCCCTGCAGGCAGCCAACCAGGCTTTCAGAGCATAGCATGGAGACTTTGGGGTAGAGGATGAGGAGAGAGATCACACTTGAAAGGGGGGATAAATACTGAACTGAGAAGCCTGTCAGGTCCTCTTCCATTGATTCTGGCAAGCGCTGTCTTCAGGGACCATTACCATGAACCAAAGCTCACAAGAAAATAATCACTCCTTGGCTTCCATCTCCACCCAACGCAAGCACAGTGCGCATGCGCAAGGAGCAACTTGCCAACAGCTGCAGGACCCAGCAGCCCCAACAGCTTTCCATTCCCTCAAAATTGCCAGTCACCATCTTCACCACTCTTCCCACAGGAGACATCGCCTTTTCCCACATTTTGGAAACTTCCAGAGATATTTAACCCCAAAATGTATGTTATCACAATTTCTTAAATTATCTGACCTACAGATTTGAAATGTAACCTTTATGACATATTAAATTCCTATGTGTATTTGCATTCTTCTTTGTAGAATTTGCCTGGCTTTCTTGCTTTTCCTATTTATCAGGTCTCTGGGATATTTTTTATCATGTGTTTCATTTTTTTTTAATTCATTATTCTTACTTTTTAGATATTATCTATTATGTTCATTCATGTTTTCCCTTTTAGATTAGTCTTATTTTGATTTCTACCATCTCATCTAATTTCCACTTATGTTGTTCTTTTTTATTATGAAACATAAAACTTAACATTTCAACCATTTTTATGTGGATAACTCTATAGCATTAAGTAGATGCACAATGTTGTTCAAGCATTATCCACTAACCAAATCCAAAACTTTTCACAATCCCAAACAGAAAGCTATATCCATGATATAATTTTCCATTCCCCTCTCAGGTTCTGTCCTATTTTGCATTGCTTGGCCTTCTGTTTTTTAGCTAGTTTTGAAAGAGTGGGCTACCATCTGATGTGCTTGGGGGGTTCTTTTCTGACTTGTTTTCGTCGTCTGAGAGGATGCTATTCTCCTGTTTCTTAGAATACCTTTATTTGCGATTTGGTTTCCTTCTTTTCTTGCTATGCACTTTTATGCAAAATTCATTTTCTTTGTAAAAGCATGGTTGAGGATAGAGTTTCTTATGTGATGGAACGGCAACTTCCACCTCTCCTTCCTCCACCTCTTCTTCTTCCCTCCAGTTCTGTCCCTCCCCATTCTCCCTTTGCTCTCCTCCTTCTCCTCCTCCTCTTCCTTCTTGAAGTATTAAAAACATGTCAACTTATTTTCTGGCTGTTTCCACAGGGAGGTTTATCCTTTGTGTCTATTGTTCCTCCCAGCGATTTCTCCTCTGGGTGAGGCCTTGTCCTGAAAAGGAGCATTGGCTGTTCACTTTTCAAGAGAGTTTAGGGCCTGGACAGCGTCAGCCCTTCCGATTTGAATGTGGGGCATTTGTACTTACAGCTGCTCCTCAGTATCCACAGAGAATTGCACCCAGGACCCCTCACAGACACTAAATTCCACAGAGTTGAAGAGAGACTGCACACATTCAAATGATCTAAATCATCTCTAATTACTTATCATAACTACAATGTAAATGCTATGTAAATAGCTGTTGTACCATACTGATTATACATCGTATAATACATATTGTAGGAGACCTACTGCACTCACTTTGGGGTTGACCAGAACCCCTCTGTTTCAGCTGCTCTTCTCCTGCTGGCCCACAGGGCTTTGCAGGAACGCCTGCTGGAGCCTTGAAAGCCTCCTGTCTCCCATTTCCTCTGCTGCAAGTGCTGCTGCCAGGCAGGTCTGGTGCCTCCTGCTGGTGGTTTGCCCTATCCTCTTGTTCTGAGGTTCCTAGGGAATACTGTGTTCTCTACTTTTGTGGTAAATGCTACTCCAGGGTTTGGCTTTCTTTCATCTATTTACATGGCCTCTAGGCCAAATGTGTCTTTTTCTTCTCTTTGTTTTAGGAGACTCCAAACTGCACTGCTGCCTGCATCTTTCTGAAATCTTGATGGATAACATAATTATTTTAAATTGGGGATATTGCAGGTTTCAGTTCCCTGAAGCAGAGCTTCGTTTCCCCCAGACTAGTTAAGACTCTGAGGCAGACTGTGAGTCACCTGTAACGACCATGGCACCTGGTGTCTTTGCTTGCTATGTTGGTGTTTGAGTGAGAAGCAATCTCAAGGTTCGTGGGGGAGGGACATCTGGCCACAGGAAAAGGGAGTAGTCTTCTGGACAGGTGGAGAATGGGGACATGGCCTCTAGTCTAAATGTGTCTTTTTCTTTTCTTTGTATCTTCTTTCTGAACACATCAGAGAAGGAATCTCCTATTTGCTCTCCTTCCCCTGTGGGTGGGGGTGGGGTGTCGGGTCTATACACAGTTTCCTTGTCTTCCTTAGGGTCATCTTTCCAGTTGTCCAGGCCAGAAATCTTTGACATTCTTTGACTCCTTTCTCTCTCTCCCAATTACACACTTGGAATTTTAGTAAATTTCATCTGACCTCTCTTCACATCACATCTAGAACCTACCCACTTCTAACTCCATTCCCCGATTTCTGCTCTAACGTAATCCCTAACCATTTACTGCCTTTCTCTAACCATGATAGGGGACATACACATTTTCCATAAAAAGACCGATAGATGGTAAATACATAACTGTCTGTGAGCCAGATTGTCTCTGTCTCCACAGCTCCACTCTGCACTTGTAGCATGAACGTGGCCATGCAAATAGGAGAATACATGGACCTTAGCTCTGTTTTAATAAAACTTTATTCACAAAAACAGGTTGTACTGCTTCACAGACTCTGGCTCTGCCTGATCCACTGCTATGCTCCCTTTCAATCACTCCAGTACAGACCCCCTGAGCCCACTTGCTGTTCCAAGCCTGAAAAACACTCCTCACGTCCTTCAAGCCTCTTCTCAAATTGTACCTTTCAATAAGGCTTTGTCTGACTACACTCTTTGAAACTGTAATCACCTCTCTCAGGGTTTCTCCCTTCCTTCCATCTGATTCCCTTCACCAGGGACCACATCTCCTGCAGTGTTGTGAACCTTTCAATACACTGTGCAATTTAATTCTTTGTTGTCTTTAAGGTTTAGACTTTCCATCACTCCCTTGCCCGTCAATTCATAAAATGTAAGACCCTTGAGGGCACAAAATTTTCTCATATGTTGTTCGTTTCCATGTGTCCCATGTCTTAAACAGTGTCTCAAAAATAAGAGCTGATCAGAACATGTTTGTTGAATGGCATATACCCAAAGGGCTTAAAATCAGCATACTATACTAATGCTGACACATTCATGTTTACAGCAGCTCAATTCATAATAGCTAAACGATGGGACCAACAGAGCCCTTTAACAGATGAATGGATAAAGAAAATGTGGTATCTATATACAATGGAATATTACTCAGTGATAAAGAAGAATGAAATCATGGCATTTGCCAGTAGATGGATGGAACTGGAGACTGTCATGCTAAGAGAAATAAGCCAATCCCCCAAAAGCCAAAGGCAGAATTTTCTGTGATATGCATAGATGCTAACACAGAATGTTGGGGGATGGGGGAGGGAAGAGCAGAAGTTCATTGGATTAGAGAAAGAGGAATGTAGGGATGAAAGAAGGTGGGAATAGGAAAGGCAGTAGAATGAATTGGACGTAGGTTTTCTGTGTTCATGTGTGAATACATGACCAGTTATCTTCACCCCACAAACAACCACAAGAATGGGAAGTTAGGGATACGTGGGTTGGGCAGCTGAACACTGGGACCAAGGGCTAAAGGTGAGAGACTGAAAAAATGCAGACCACCCAGGCACTGCTTATTACTCCAGCTCTGGCCCGCTGTTGTACCAGGGGTCTAATCAGGCCTGTGTCTGTCTCCCTCCTGAGTAGACCACAGGACTCATCTAAACAGCCTTCCTACACCAGCTCCTCTCCAGGTGGCCAGACAGAAGTTCCAGAACAGGACTGTGTCCTGGGACATTGACTCAGCAGACAAGTTCATTGGTGGCAGGGCTGCCACTGTTGGTGTGACCAGATCAGAGGCTGGTTTGGAACTGTATTTAGAGAAATGATGTTTCTCTAAACTCCTCCCCCAAAACCAAACAAACACAAAAGAACGCAAAGTTATACTCCATGTATGCCTTAATATGTCAAAATACACTCTACTATCATGTATAAACAAAATGATCAATAATTTAAAAAAAAAAAAACTTTTAAAAATTAGAAATACAAAAATGTTACCAGGTTGCTTATTAGCCATTTTATAAAGCCAGCTTGACCACTGGCTATGCCAGTGACATCTAAACCAGAATCTAAATGTGTGTCCAGCCAGGTTCACTTGGAGTTGCCAAATTGTTATCTATCAGATCCCCAGGGTATGTGCAGGTTAGACCCTCACAGTCACCTTCCCCTCACCTTCCTGTGCCCTCCACCCTCCCCCACTCTCATTTTCTCCTCTCCCTGGGTTGGCGTTGATCTCTGTCCCTGGTAGGAACCCATCTCTCAAAGCAACAGCTCTTCTCCTTTGCCTTTTAAGGCCATCGGCTCTTCTGTTTGATGGTCACCTTCCTCTTCCTCTTTGCCATGTGAGGCTCTGTGGGGTCACCCACTCATCCCTGCTTCTTTGACTCCACTCCAATCTGGGTGTGGGAGTGTGCTGACGTATATACCATTAAAGGATGTTCCTCTAAACTCCTCCCCCAAAACCAAACACAAAAGAATGGAAAGTCGTACTCCATGTAAGCCTAATATGTCAAAATACACTCTACTATCATGTATAAACAAAAAGAACAAATAAATTTTAAAAACTTTTAAAAATTATACATACTAAACAGTTACAGTGTCTGCTTACTACCCACTTTATAAAGTAAATGTGTAAACCAAATAGAAAATGATAAAATCCCTGACCTGAAGCACACCAAACAACCCTAAAGTTTCTTATGGCATTTAACTCTTTTAGAAATTCTCAACCTTGAGATAAAACTTTTAACTGAAACAAAGATTTTGAATTACTTAATATAAATTACATACAGCATAGCTAACTAGCCATAAAAAAAGGAACAGAGTATTTATAAAATACAACCAATCCATCAGGTACACATTTAATCATTAATTTTAACAGACACACATATTAAAGATCTTTCCATGCATGAGGAAGAACATGTTTTCCAAATCTGTCATTTCCTTGCTGACAGGAGATACCAGTCTTTAAAGAAACTATAGGTGGTGCTCCAAAACACAGATTACTCTTCATGTTATGGTTTTACATGTATGGTTTTACTGCCACCTTTTTCTTGAATGCCCACATTTTGTGGGCTTAATGCCCACCTCTTCAAAGGCTAAGTCACCTCCCTTCTTAAGGGACAACATCATCAGGTAATCCCAATTCCATGTGATAAAGAAGATAATTTACCTACAATAATAATGTACAATTTTAAAAATTGCAATGCATTTGTGTATTTACCTATATTTGAACCAGTTCATCCCATCTTTGTCTTCCCAAGTATCTACTTTTCAAATTCTGTCTTTTTATATTCCCAATGGGTTCACAGCAAACATCTTACCAGTGTGAACACTTTGTCTTTAATACACATTCCGTTTCTGCTTTCTGATAACCTGTGTTCCCTAGCAATGTTTTACATAGGCTGCTGTAGTGTTTCAATGCATGCAACCCACCTAAATCCTCCCAAGGATCTTGCTGAATTTTAAAAAAATATTTATATTTGAGCTTAAGTGGAAACAGTATCTTTATTTTATTTTTGTGTGGTTCTGAGGATCAAACCCAGTGCCTCATGCATGCTAGTGAGCACTCTACCACTAAGCCACAACCTCAGTCCCTTTGCTCATCTTTTAAAATTATTTGTTCTTCTGATGGCTCTAAGCCAACATCTATGAAATCTATCAAAACAGGATGTGTTCGTTTTCATTGTAGATCCATTGGCTAGCATAGATTCCCAAACATAATAGCTAATGAAGGCATCTAACCTTGAGGCTTTATGCTTCTACCAAGGACTGCCTTTTGAAGAATTCTTGGTCCCAGGAACATAACGGTTGGTTTAGCTCCGCACATTGTAGTTATCACCATAATTGGCTAGACCATCCATGGAACTGATTTTGGGTATAAGGAGACAACACTGACCTAAGTAATATGTGGGCAACCGGGAATATGTATTGAACATTACTGGGGTCCCAAAACAATGTCGACATTGAGAAGGGAGCTGGAAGCAAGTCAGAAAATCTCCTGTCTTTCTGGACATCATATTCTAGTGGGCAATGAAAGACAATAAACCAACCAAACCATATCAGAGAGAGGTAAGGACTATCAAGAAAACTGAAACAAGACCAACTGATACAGGGTAACTGGGTAGCTCCTTAGAATGGATGGACAGGGAAGTTCTCTCTGAGGAGGTGACATGAATGATAAGATGGAACCAGCCAAGTGAAGAGCACTACAAAAGCACCTCATGAGAGTAATCAGCTGGGCAAAGGTCTGCAGTGGAACTGCAGATGTTCTGATGGTGTGGCTGGAGAGTAGCAAGGAAGAAGGAAAGTGGGAGATGAGGTCAGAGAGGCCACAGTGGCTGAATCACTCTGCAATCTAGGTAAAGAGTACGAATTCTAATCCTAAGCCTCACGGGAGGTCATTGGAGGATTTTAGGTATTTTTTCCAGATACCTAATACGTGGACAGGAAAATAGAGACAGGAGTAAGGGATATTTGGAGCAACTGTGAAATAATTGACTCTAATAAAATGTGACAGTTTTTGGTAGGACCTATGTACCATATGGATGCTTGAGGGTTTCCAATCTTTAATAAAACTGAGAAGAGAATATGGAAGGACCTCAGTGACAGATAGTATGGTAGGGTGAACGAAGATGAGTCCCAGTCATCCTGATCAGTACAAAATGTAGGGATGGGGTTGTCCCTTAGGACAATAAGCTTAGTATAAACACTGATGGTTTAGGTCGGGGAGGACTTGATGCTATGTTATACCAAGGCTCTTTAGGTTCTTCAGACCACATTTTAGACTAGTTTTAGAGTATATGATGATGCTGAGACTGCAAGATAGAATTAAGTGCATGGAAAACAACATTGTGATGAAGCTTGGGAACAGGAGTGGCAAACAGCATTTGAACCTGCATATTTCAGTATGTACAAATTATACTGCTCTCAATAATAATCTTACCACATGCTATAAAGTTTGATCTAGAATGTCCCATAGTCTCCAGCTTGGCACTAGAGGGAAATGGTGGAACCTTTAAGAGGTGAGGCCTAAACCAGGATAAATGTTGTATGTCTATAAGCCCAGCTACCTGGGAGGCTGAGCAGAATGATCTCAGGTTCCAGGATGGTCTGAGCACCTGCGCAAGATACTGTCTCAAAATAAGATTTTAAAAGAGGAGCTGGTGACAGCTCATAATCCTTACTACCAGAAAAAAACGGGGGATGCCTAGTAGGATATCTTCTGGTCATTGAGGTTTGAGGGTTCCCAGTATTGAAGGGGAAAATAGGACCCAATATGTCCTCTTCCCCACCCTTCTCTCTCTTCTATCCAGGTCATAATGTAAGCAGCTTGTTCCACCATGAACTCCCTTTCAACATGTGCTGCCTTGCCAACTGACTATGGACTGAATCATCCAAAGCTGTGAAACAAAAGAAATCCTTTCTCTTTTATAGGGTGATTATCTCAGGTGTTTGTTATAGTAACAGAAAGCTAACAATACACCACATTCCTCCTGGTTTTAGGCCTACTGCTTTTCAATGATGTGGACTTGACAAACCTCCAAAACAGTGTGGCCTTTGAAGAAATCAGGGGGAAGAAGGAAGAACATTAATAACATTGATCTTTCCCAATACATCCTTTCCTAGTGACAAGACAATCCCTGGGCAGCAAGCAAACATCACCCAATGATAGGACATCCCTGGAAAGGGCAAGCATTGATCCTTTCCCAATATATCCTTTCCTGTGGCAGTGCAATAGACCCTCCACTATTGCCCTGTAAAAACACTGCTTAGTTAAAAAAAATTATAATTTTTGTAATGAGGACACTGGAAGGCGAGCTACACCCAGGCAAGGACACCATTACCCTTGGTGCAGCTACCTCTTCCCATGTCCCATTCATTGAGTTTCTAGAATGAGGGGGCCTGGGCTCCACTGCCTCTACCTCCTCAGGTTGTCCATTTGAGGAGCCCCAGGTTACATGGCGGATGTACAGCAATGCAGTTTCATTTCTGATTGACACAGGGGCAAGCCATTCACTTTTGACACAATGGCATGGGCCCACTTTTTTGGCAGACACCCCCATTATAGGACTCTCAGGAACCCCTACATATCCACTAAAGACACTCCAGTTTTTTGCACAATTCGATCCTTCTCATTATCCATTCTTTTTTTTTTTTTTTTTTTTTTTTTTAATATTTATTTTTTAGTTATTGGCGGACACAACATCTTTGTTTGTATGTGGTGCTGAGGATCGAACCCGGGCCGCACGCATGCCAGGCGAGCGCGCTACCGCTTGAGCCACATCCCCAGCCCCTCATTATCCATTCTTTATAGTTATGCCATGTTGCCCTTCTCCCTACTGAGACAGTAGCTGGTCCACAAAGTAAAAGCCTCAATCATCATCCCCCCTTTAAATTCCACTACCATCTTCTTAATACATTCTGGCCCAGATCTAGTCCCTGAGTCCCCGAAGTATCTGATTGTTCTTTGCCCATTGGAATTAACTCCACAGTATGGGATACTTCTCAACCTAAAATAGCTAAACACCACTCTCCTGTTCATATCCAACTAAAAAATACCACTATGTTCCCTTCCCCAATATCCATTAACTCCCTGACTCTCAGAGGTTTAAAGCACATCAATCATCTCCCACTTGTTACAGGTCCATCTCCTCATACCAACCACCTTTCCTCACACCTTCCCCATACTCAGAATAAAGAAACCCAATGGCCAATTCTGGCTAGTACAGAATGTCAGGAAAATCAATGGGGCAAGTGTTCCCACATATCCTGCAGTATCCAGTCCCTATACCCTTATCTCATATCTCAGCCTCCACCACACATTTCTCAGTGCTCCACCTGAAAGCTACCTTGTTCACTATTCCCCTCCATCCTTCCTCATGCTCACTTATGCCTTTACCTGGACTGACCCAGGCACTAATGTGTCTCAGCAGCTCACCTCAGCTCCTCTCCCACAGGGCGTCCATGATAGTCCCCAATTCTTTGGCCAGGCTCTCCAACAAGACATGCCCACCTTAAATTTATCCCCCAGCCATCTCATACAACATGTAGATGATCTCCTGCTCCGTAGCCCATCCCCCAAATTGTCCAAACATCACCAACACCCTACTTATTGCCCTGGCCTCCTAGGGTACCAGGTCTCTCAATCTAAGACCCTGCTCTGCTCCCCTCAGGTGCAATAGTTAGGTATCCTACTGACCCCCCAACTCCCATACAATACCCTCAGAATGACTCCAGGCCTTAAAGAACATTCCCCTATCTTCCACTAAAAGAGATAAGCTTGCCCTCTTAGGCCTTTTTCATTATTTTCACATCTGGATACCCAAATTCCCTCTCATACCCAAATCCTTTTATGAAGCCTCAAAAGGGAATCTTTTAGATCTTCTTCCATCTCCCCATTCCTTTTCTTCCACCATTTCTACTCTCCAGAATTCTCTTCTGGAATCCTTAACTCTTTATTTACCAATCCCTAATAAGCCTTTCTTCCTGTCACTCCACTCAGACAAAAAGAACAAAGGAGTCCTTGGGACTTCTTTACCAGAAATCAGGGAAAGGGAATATCCCCCACCCCAGGACATTCTCATCCAAACAATTAGATTAGTTTATCTAGGTTGGCCCTAAGGCCTAAAGTTTTTACACACTGTAGATCTACTGATCCCTGAGGCCAGAATAATTTTTTTTTTTGACATTTGCATTATGTCAGCCTTTTTCTATTCTTATCATACACTCTCTTTCAGAACTTCTCAGCTGCTGGTCATTTCTCTCCATTCCACCAACATTCCCCCAACCAGAGTACAATGACTGCATGCACAACTCTTGGATCCCCTAACTAGCAGCAAGACTCCCTATTAAACCCTGTACTCTTCTCCCAACAAAAACCCCCTCTGCCCCTGTGTTTTCTCACTCTTCTCCTGACACCCTTGATTTCTTTTTTTTTTTTTTTTTTTTTAATATTTATTTTTTAGTCGTAGTTGGACACAATACCTCTATTTCATTTATTTATTTTTATGTGGTGCTGAGGATCCAACCTGGGTCACCCCACCCACCCCCCCCACCCCCGTGCAAGGAGAGCACTCTACTGTTGAGCCAAAACCCCAGCCCCACCCTTGATTTCTTAATGAACCCCTTTTCACATATAACTAATCAGCCAATCCCTGACTCCCCAGACTGGTTCATAATCGGAAGCTCCCAGAAAGAGTCCTTGTTAAATATGGAAAATGTCAAACTCCAAAATACTGTGGCATGGAAAGAGGGAGTAAAGAAAAAAACAGCATATTGATGGCATTGATCATTTCCCACTGCATTCTTTAACAGTGACAGAAAAATCCCTAGAAAGGAAGCCAGAGCATTGATCCTTCCACAAATAAATCTTTTCCCAGTAACACTACAATGGGACTCTGAAGGGAAACAGTTAAACACTGAATGCTAACCCAAGACACTCCATTATTCTCCAAGTAAAAATATTGTACAGTAAAAACAAATTTTCAAATTCTCCCAAACCTGTATCCTGAGTCCTCATTAATTAAGTCACCTCTCTGTAACCTACATAAGCATTGATTCCCCATTGGCCCATGGCTCATTTTCAACCTTCTGAGAAGTGGGTTCATCAGAGGCAGCACCCTGTTCCTACATAAAAGCTGTGCTGATCCATGAAGTTTGTATCCAGCCTGGTCCTTTTCTGCTAACAGTCCCCAAACCTTGGAGGCTATGCTATACTTCAAGGAAAGATTACAGCAGATTCTTCTTTTGTCCTCACCCATTTAATTGAGGCTGCTCCCCTCCCCTCAGGCACCACATCTCAACAAGCTGAACTTGCTGCTCTCACTCGAGTTTTATCATGAGCCAGAAACAAATCAATCAATTTTTTTTTACTGATTTCAAATACACTTATAACATAATTCATTCTAACATCCTAATCTGCAGGGAAAGAGGTTTTCTTCCTCAGGCAGGAATTCTAATGCTAATTACATAAGAAATTTGCTTGAAGCTGCTCCTTTATTCCACAAGATGGCAGAGTTGCACTGTAAAGGACATCAGGCTGGCAAGTGTTAATTTCCTTAGGAATAATACAGAGGACTGGCTAGTGAAGCAGGCTGCTCTCTTTCACCACCACCCTCAATCATCACAAGCCTCTATGTCCACAAATCTCCAGTTTCTCCCTGATGAAACTAAAGTACTATTATCTTACCTACAAAATTTACTCCACCCTGATATGCGCTCCCTCCAGTGATTCCTGAAGAATTCACTACACCTACCCTCTTCAGATTTACAGTATCTCCCACAAGTTCCTCAATCCTGCACCACTTGTCTCAAGGATAACCCCAACCATAATGTGAGACCACATCCATTTCCTACACACCAAGCTAGGGAGACCTTCCTGCCACAGACTGGCAACTTGACTTCACCCACATGTCCCCTGTAAGAAAAACAAATACCACCTAGACTCAGTAGACACCTTTACTGGATGGGTCAAAGCCTTTCCAGCTAACAATAAGAAGGCTTTTACCACTGCAACATAATTTCCCAAGAAATAATTCCATGTTTTGATTTACCTGCCTCTCTCCAATCTGATATAGGCCCCCAAGTTAATTTCTTTATTACCCGAGAATTGGCTAAAGTTGAAATATAAAATAAAATTTCCTCATTCCCTATCATCTGCAGTCCTCAGGAAAGGTTGAAAAAACAAATAGTACTTTAAAGGCAACCTTAACCAAATTAAGTAGTAACATTCCTTGGATTTGATTAAGCTCCTCCCTTTGACCCTTCTCTGGATCCAGGTACTGCCCCCAAATCCTCTTATGATCATCCCCTTTGAACTAATTTATGGGAGAAGTTGCTCCCCCACCATTCAACCTCAACCACCTAGCATTCCTCCAGATGTCCCAAAAGACCTCCTACCTCACCTCAGGGATGCCTTCTGGAAATATGCCCACACTCATCTTCCCACACTAGATCTTCAGGGGCCCCTCCTACTATTTCCATAGGGGACTTAGTTTAACTCTCCCCTTTCCTACCTGTAGTCCCCTTACAAAGATAAAAAAAAATGAAAGTGCCCTTTTAAGGTGATTCTGGCCACACCTACAACAGCCAAACTACAAGGCCACCCATCCTGGATCCATTTAAGCAATTTCAAATCTGTTCCTGCTAATGCCACTTATCATTCTGTTCTCACAGGCCTCATCCGACTACACATGACCTACCTCCCAGCCATTCCTGAGAAAACCACTGACCCTCACACCCAGAATTCTTAGTGTTGCTCTCTCAGATATCATTCTACCTTTTTTAAAATATATTTTTAGTTATAGTTGGGCTCAATACCTTTATTTTATTTCTTTATTTACACATGGTGCTGAGGATCAAACCTAGCGCCTCGCATGTGCTAGGCGAGTGCTCTACTGCTAAGCCATAACCCCAGCCTCTACTACCTTTTCTTAATAGCACTCAAGAGTCAAATTAAATTCATCATATTTACTCCCCCTTCATCTTTCTACTCTACAAACATTAGAACTCATTTGAGATCCCTGGCTTCAAGGAATATACATTGTCCTGACGCCCACCAAGATATCTCTCTTTGTGTTTTCCACATATCATCTTTAACTTCACAAACTGCCACACTGGACCAGAAACAGCAGAGACAAGAAGTGGCTGATGTATTCAGTGAGAATCCTCTCCCTATGGCAAAAATGTTAATGTCTTGAACCTGGAAGCCTCCATGTCATGGGGATAGGCTAAGAAAACAAGAGAGATAACTGGGAGCAATTGAGAAAAACAGGTCAGTTTGTTATTCCTCTTAGATGTTCCTCATGCTGGTCTTCATAATATGCACAACTGTGAGCATGGCTAGAGACACAGGCATATAGGGCCCACATTATACAGCCTGTCACTGCTCACCCAGTGACATGGTTTGATCCTCCCGCTTCAATCTGTCTTAATTCCAAGCCTTCTTTCCTGGTCCTTTCTTGACTTCCAGACTTCCCAACAATCTTTGTTCAATTATTCAGGACTCTACTCCTGAACCCCTCTCTTTGCATTTCTCACAGAAACTCATATTGTTATCACACTGGGCCTCAAAATTTGGCTTACATATGTACCCAAAATAACAGGATCAAGAGGCCAGGCTTATTTTCCTCCCTGGCAGAGGCTCACCTTCGTGCCAGGAAATTAATCTTAATTATTCATTAAGCAGACCCATTTGCTCTTACCATTGGCACAGAAATAATTCACCAAAAGTTTTGCAATGGACTGAAGGTGATACACCCCATCTTTGGAATTTTCTGTTGCAGGAAAACAAGTTATAGATTGGGGTTCTCCTGGGGAACGGACTGATGCTGAATCTAGAACTTTGGGATGAAAATGACTTTATAGGGACAATTTAGGTATGTTTATAGAACTGTTTTACAATCCAACTCCACTAGATACTGGTCTAAGGGAGAAATATCACCTGCCATGAGAGTGCACTTTGGGCCAATTCAGGACACGATTTGGAAAATAGGTCTGACTGAGGAGACTTGGGATCTGGAATGGTGATTCTCAATATAATAAGTTGAAAAATGTTATCTATCGTAACATTTCCTTCCATAAGGAATTGTACCTCACAGTATGTGTATTAAATCCCTATGTTTTAGGGTCCAGATCCATTCAAATACAATACCATGCCATAAAAAAATCTATATTATGTTAAATGTGTAAAGTGTATGCTACAACAACATTTGAACTCTATGGCAAAGTTCAGCACAAACTATTATGAATCTCAAAAGGCTCCTTGTAAAATTAAAAGAACCATGGCAGGAGGCCCCTTCAGTAGCATTCATGCAGGAACTACTGAGGCACCTGAAACACCACGCTAAATGGCTCATCTGGTGCCTGGAGCTGGGACTGCTGTTTTGACTGGCATCATTACCTCTGCCTCCACTGCAGCGGAGGCATTGCATCAGCAGGTCTAAACACCCATTACCTTCAACAATTCCATAAGAATGTTACCAATACCTGACAAACTCAAGAACATATAGATCCGGATCATTCAAACAAAATTCAACAACTAAAAGATTCTACTATTTGACTATAGAATAAGTACAAGATTTATGATGGGCTCAGAGACTTCAGTGTCATTGTAACATCACCCAATTTGATGACACTGAGATTCAATGGCAAAATGTATGGAATCACCTAATGGGACTTGATCCTTTTCATAGAAATTCTTATTTGGATTAAAATTACAATCTCAGGTTCTGCCATAGCTAATGCAAAAACACCTATTTTTGGTAAGAAATTTGGGGCAGTTTAGCTAAAGGGATTTCTTCCCTCAAGCCTTTGAAATACTTTTCTACACTTATAGCTGGGCTACTAGCTATAACTATACAGTTAATTTCTGTTCTTCTTCTGCAGGGTCTGTCAAGCAGGATGGAAATGATTAAAACATCAGGAAAATATGGTTCAAATATTAATCATGCTCGCAATGCTCCAAAGGACCCGAACTCCTGAGATCATGGAAAGTGCACCTTGAGTTTGAAAGGGATACGATGGCCTTGATTAAGGGAAATAGGCTCCCCAATGATAGGACCTGCTAAAATTGTTTTCCTACCACTAGCAAATCAGTTAATCTTCACTGTTATTATAATTATCTTTCTTCTCTCTATTTTAAATTGTGTACAAAAAATTTTCTTAATGAGGTGACCGACCTGGCTCAAGCCCCCTCCAGAACACAGTCCGAATTTCTGAAACCACAAAAGGAGGACTGTGCCTGAACCCCACGTCTACTCCCACATATACTCCTCTTAAGCCTCATCCACCAGAGAACCCATATTCTTTTGCAGAACTCTGAAATCAGGGGTCCTCCTACTTCACACCTTCTCGGAAAGAAGCAGCCAGATCTGAAATCATTGCCCTATTCATTATGCCTACCCAGAGTCTGGAATGAAGGATATGCAAATGACAACCCCCCAAAACAGTGTGGCCTAGGAAGAGGGAGGGAGGGAAAAGGCAGAACATTGATAACATTGATCCTTTCCCAATACTTCCTTTCCCAGTGACATAAAAATCCCTGGGAAGGAAGCAAACATCACTAGGTGACAAGACATCCCTGGAAAAGGGCAAGCATTGGACCTGTCCCAATATATCCATTCTCAGTGATAGGACAATGCACCCTCCATTCTTGCCCTATGAAAACACTGCCAGTAAAAACAAATTTCTAGTTTTTGCAACCTTTTTCCTGAATGCCCACGTGCTGCTAAAGTCTTCAATGGGTAAGTTACCTCCCAGTGTGTAACCTATATAAACCCAGACCAGCAGCCATTTCTAACCAAAAAGTCTGCCCATCTAATGCCTGACTCCATAGCTGAATAAAAAGTTTTGCTGAATTCATGAGGTCTGCACCCGTCTCCACCATTTTGTTCTTATATCCTAAAACTATAGTAGCTGTGGATACCCTTGATTTCTCAGAGAACTTATGGAATGATCTGGCTTGCAGATACTCACTGTATGTACTTAGTCTCATATTACATGCCAGTATTATACAAGTAAGCTATCTGAGGTATGCAATTGAACTAGAAAGAAAAAAAAAATACCCTGAAAAAGCTGACATAGTTCAAGCCATATCTTTATACTGCCAATCCCTCTTAGATAAGCATTATGCCACACACAACCAGCAAATATATATATATTATATATATATATATATATATATATTCCATAATTAGCAGTGTAAGAGATGGGAACAAATGGCCTCTATATGCAATATTTAGCTTTATTTATGAGCAATTTTTTCTATATATGCACTTGTCTTCCTGTGGGTTCTTGACATTGTGAATCAACTATCTACTTACTCTCTCTAAAGAAGTCCACAAATTAAATAAAGGTTCACTGAAAACTAACAGAACATTTAAAAAAAAAAAAAACAGCTTACCACATTTCGGGTGGGGTGGCACATGCCTGTAATCCCAGCAGCTCGGGAGACTGAGGCAGAAAGATGGCAAGTTCAAAGCAAACTTCAGCAATGGCAAGGTGCTAAGCAACTCAGTGAGACCCTAGGTATAAATAAAACATAAAATAGGGCTGGTGATGTGGCTCAGTGGTAGAGTTCCATCCCTGATAACCCCACCACCACCAAAAAAAAAGTTTACCACCAAGGAAAATCATTAAATCCCAACTCAGTGCTCATATATATATTATTACCAACTCAGTCCTGACTTACTTTATCACATTACAAGAGAAATTGGTAATACAAACACTCTCCAGGGCATAAAAAGCAAAAGCAATTTAGATAAATTTGGGCTGAACAGACACACCTGTTCCTTGGGTGCATAGCATAACCACAATGCTTTTTCCACAAGCCTCTCTTTGCATGTCTACACAAATCCATCAGATTAACTTAATTCACAATACTTCAGCATAAACTATCATCAATGGAAAAACATGCAATATATCTTACAATGTTGCATTTCTTTAAAATATGACAAAAAGAAAAGTGAGCTGAAAACCCAGAATCTAAAATAGCTATCCATACACTACAAACACATTAATGGGTGACAAAATGAAATCATTTGACAAAAAAGAAAATAAGAATTAAGATTTTTATCTCCACTGTATAGAATTCATGACAGTTTTTGGGTTTCCAACCTAGGTATTTTTTAAAAATTATATATATATTTTTAAATTTATATATACACATTTAATTTATATGTGTTTATTTTTTATATATGTATTTAATTTATATATATAATGAGCCAGGTGCAGTAGAATACACCTGTAGTCCCAGAAACTCAACAGGTTGAAGACGGAGGATCACAAGTTCAAGACCAGCCTCAGCAACTTAGAAAGGCCCTAAGCAACATATGAGACACTGTCTCTAAAAAAATAATAATAATAAAAAGGGATGGGGATGTGATGTAATGGGAAAGTGTCCCTGGTTTAAATTCCAAGGACCTGCCCCCGTGCAAAAAAAAAAAAAATGAATTGCCTCTTTTATTAACACAAAATAAGACCTCAATGAGTTGACTTGTTTCTAACAAAAAGTTAAAATTTAAAACTCCATGTTAACCTCTCTTTTCTTTATGTTATGCTTACTTTTTTATGTTATCCTAATGTTCTAACTATTCTCCTGGCCTTCCACCCAAACATGCAAGACAAAGAATGTGAGAAGCCCAAGATTCTATAGAGGCTGTTTGCAAGGGGGAGGAAGTCACAGTAACTGCCACACTGGATCCTCTTACATAAGAAGACAGAAAGGATCCTCAGTGCCTCTCACAAATGAAAGAGGCTGATGGCAGAAAGTCTACATGACCAAGGAGCTGTCCTCAGGAAATTATAACTTACAGAACTACAACAAAAATACGGAGTACAACCAACAATTAAAAAAAAAAAAAAATACAGAGAGGGAAATTTTACAGTCAGCTAGGTCTTCCACCTCTCTAGAATTGCTTCTAATGTTCAGAGTTCATTTTTCAAAGAATCAACTCATAGAAAAGAAGACCCCTCCTCCTGGAAGTCAAAAGAAAGTAATATCAATGTGTATAAGAATGCAGACTCAAGGCTTGTCCATGAAAAAATGTCTACAATGAAGAGGGGTGGGAGAAGGAGAGTAGAAGAGAGTTACCAGTCTAACCTGGCCCAGCCCAGGCCAAAGAAAATAGGGGTCAAGGAGAAACTAAAGAGAATCTTGGGCCACATCATTCCCCAGAGAATGCACTCAAGGAACTTCCCCCTAGGGCTGGGATTGTGGCTCAGTGGTAGAACATTAGCCCAGCATGTGTTTGGCACAGGGCTTGACCCTCAGCACCACTTCAAAATAAATAAATAAAATAAAAGTATTGTGTCCATCTACAACTAAAACAAAAAAAAAAGAAAGAAAAACACAAAAACTTTTTAATCCCTTTCTGAATCCTTGAAAACTGCAGTAACTTCACTAATCAAATCAACTTCTATGGTTCCAGAACCACTATATTTGCTCAACTTAGATGTCTCTTTCTTCCTTCTCCAGAGATATTAACTATATACGTTAATATAGTAATGTATCCCTGTTCCTGCTAATGCCACTAATCATTCTGTTGTCACAGGCCTCACTGGACTACACATGACCTACCTTCCAGCCATTCCTGAGGAAACCGCTGTCCCTCATTCCTAGAACTCTTAGGGTTTCTGTCTCAGATATCCTTCTACCTTTTTAAAATATTTTTTTTTAGTTATATTGGGCACAATACCTGTATTTTATTTGGTTATTTATATGGGGTGCTGAGGATCGAACCTCGTGCCGCACATGTGCTAGGCGAGTGCTCTACTGTGGAGCCACAACCCCAGCCTCTACTTCCTTTTCTTAATAGCACTCAAGAGTGAAATTCAATTCATCATATTTACTCCCCCTTCATCTTTCAACTCTTCAAACATTAGAAGAGGAGAATGTTCCTGCCTTCAAGGAACATTCATTGTCCTGACCCCCACCCAAATTTATTTCCTCTCTTTGTGTTTTCCACATATCATCTTTAACTTCACAAACTGCCACACCAGACCAGAAACAGCAGAGACAAGAAGTGCCTGGTGTATTCAGTGAGAATCCTCTCTCTACAGGCAAAAATGTTAATGTCTTGAGCCTGGAGGACAAACCCCAGGCCATGGGAATACGTTAAGAGAGATAACTGGGGACAATTGAGGAAAACAGGTCAGTTCATTATTCCGATTAGCATGTTCCTCGTGCTGGTCTTCATAATATGCACAACTGCCAGCATGGCTACAGACACAGAGGCTTATAGGGCCCACATTCTACAGCCTGTCACTGCTCACCCAGTAACATGGTTTGATCCTCCCCCTTCAATCTATCTTAATTCCAAGGCCATCTTGCCTGGTCCTTTCTTGACAACCAGGTCCTCCCAACAATCTTTGTTCAATTATTCAGGACTGTCCTCCTGACCCCCTCTTTGTGTTTCGCTCAGAAACTCATATTGTTACCACACTGGGCCTCAAAACTCGGCTAATATATGTCCCAAAATAACAGGATCAAGAGGCTAGGCTTATTTTCCTCACTGGCAGAGGCTCACCTGCATGCCAGGGAGTTAATGTTAATTACTCATTAAGCAGACTCAATGCTCTTACCATTGCCACAGAAATCATTCACCAAAAGTTTTACAACGGTCTGAAGGTGATAACCCTATCATCGAATCTTTCTATTGTAGGAAAACAAGTTATTGATTGGGGTTCTCCAGGGGAATGACTGATGCTGAATCTAGAGCTTTGGAATGAAAATTACCTTACAGAGACAATTTAGAACATCTGGCTTATAGAGCTGTTTTCCATTCCAACATCACTAGATACGGGTCTAAGGGAGAATTACCACCTGCCATGAGAATGGATTTTCTGCCAATTCAGGACACAGTATGGAAAATAGGTCTGACTGAGGAGACTTTGGGGATCTGGAAGGGTAATTCTCTTTTTTTTTAATTTTTAATTTTTATTGTTGGTTGCTCAAAACATTACATAGTTCTTGATATATCATATTTCACACTTTGATTCAAGTGGGTTATGAACTCCCATTTTTACCCGGTATACAGATTGCAGAATCACATCAGTTAAACATCCATTGATTTACATATTGCCATACTAGTGTCTGTTGTATTCTGCTGCCTTTCCTATCCTCTACTATCCCCCCTCCCCTCCCCTCCCCTCCCCTCCCCTCCCCTCTTCTCTCTCTACCCCCTCTACTGTCATTCATTTCTCCCCCTTGTATTATTTTTCCCTTTCCCCTCACTTCCTCTTGTATGTAATTTTGTATAACCCTGAGGGTCTCCTTCCATTTCCATGCAATTTCCCTTCTCTCTACCTTTCACTCCCACCTCTCATCCCTGTTTAATGTTAATCTTCTTCTCATGCTCTTCGTCCTTACTCTGTTCTTAGTTACTCTCCTTATATCAAAGAAGACATTTGGCATTAGTTTTTTAGGGATTGGCTAGCTTCACTTAGCATAATCTGCTCTAATGCCATCCATTTCCCTGCAAATTCTATGATTTTGTCATTTTTTAATGCAGAGTAATACTCCGTTGTGTATAAATGCCACATTTTTTTTTTTAATCCATTCCTCTATTGAAGGGCATGTAGGTTGGTTCCACAGTCTTGCTATTGTGAATTGTGCTGCTATGAACATCGATGTACCAGTGTGCTAAGAGCCAAGTATATGATGCATGGCATTTTTGGTCGAAAGGTGACGCCAGCTAGCCACTGAGATGATATGATTATGTTAAGATTTGCATTCATATGGATATTGGACTCCTGCTGTTCACCTAGGCCGGCTACAGGACTCCTGGAGAGTTCCCATTGGTTGGGGAAGTACAGTAGGAGGGAGTTCCGGGGGAGGAGCTCTCTCTGCGGGTCTGGGAGGAGGCCGCGTGGGTGGAAAAAATCTTCCCAGGCGGTACCGGACATTGGCGGCAGTTTCAAAAAATAAACTTTGTTCCTGCTTGAGTGGCTCGTGATTTTGTGCCCAGCCAGACTGCGGCACCAGTGTCCCTGTAGCATGCTCTTTTTAGGTCTTTAGGGAATAGACCGAGAAGGGGAATAGCTGGGTCAAATGGTGGTTCCATTCTGGAAGGGTAATTCTCAATATAATAAGTTGAAAAATGTTATCTATTATAACATTTCCTTTCATAAGGAATTGTACCTTCACAGTATGTGTATTAAATCCCTATGTTTTAGGGTCCAGACCCATTCAAATACCCATTCAAATTTTGTGATGCCTCACAAAAATCTATATTATGTTAAAATTGTGTAAAGTGTATGCTACAACAACATTTGAACTCTATGGCAAAGTTCAGCACAAACTATAATGACTCTCAAAAGGCTCCTTGTAAAATTAAAAGTACCATGGCAGGAGGCCCCTTAAGTACCATCCACGTAGGAACTACCGAGGCACCTGAAACACCATGCTAAATGGCTCATCTGGTGGCTGAGAGCTGGGACTGTTGCTTTGACTGCAGCGGAGACACTGCATCAGCAGATCCAAACACCCATTACCTTCAACAATTCCATAAGAATGTTACCGAGACCTGGCAAACTCAAGAACATATGGATCCGGATCATTCAAACAAAATTCAACAACTAAAAGATTCTATTATTTGACTAGGAGAATAAGTACAAGATTTACAATGGGCTCAGAAACTTCAGGGTCATTGTAATATCACCCAATTTTGTGTCACTAGAGATCCATATGATGACACTGAGACACAAGGGCAAAATGTATGTAATCACCTAATGGACTTGATCTTTTTCATATCAATACTTGTTTGAATTAAAATTACAATCTCAAGTTCTGCCATAGAAAATGCAAAAACATCTACTTTTGATAAGAAATTTGGGGCAGTTTAGCTAAAGGGATTTCTTCCCTCAACTCTTTGAAATACTTTTCTACACATATACCTGGGTTACTAGCTATAACTATACAGTTAATTTATATTCTAGTTCTGCACAGTCTTTCAAGCAGGTTGGAAATGATTAAACCATCAGGAAAATATGGTTCCAACATTAATCATGCTTGCAATGCTCCAAAGGACCTGAACTCCTGAGATCATGGAAAGTGCACCCTGTTTTTGAAAGGGATACAATGGCCTTGATTAAGGGAAATGGGCTCCCCAATGATAGGACCTGCTAAAATTGTTTTCCTAGAACTAACAAATCTGTTAATCGTCACCTTGATTATAATAACCTTTCTTCTCCCTATTCTTAATTGTGTACAAAAAACATTTTCTTAATGAGGTGACCTGTCTGGCTCAAGCCCTCTCCAGAATACAGTGCAACTTTCTGAAACCACAAAAGGAGGACTGTGCCTGAGCCCCAAGTCTACTCCCACATATACTCTTCTTAAGCCTAAAACACCAGAGAACCCATGTTCTTTTCCAGAACTCTGAGAGCAGGGGTCCTCCTACTTGACCCTTTCTCAGCAAGAAGCAACCAGATCTGAAATCATTGCCACTATTCATTATGACTTTTCAGTGTCTAGAATGAAAGATATGCAAATGACAACCCCAAAACAGTGTGGCCTACGAAGAGGGAGGGAGGGAAAATCAGAACATTGATAACATTGATCCTTTCCCAATACTTCCTTTCCCAGTGACATAAAAATCCCTGGGAAGGAAGCAAACATCAGTCAGTGACAAGACATCCCTGGAAAAGGGCAAGCATTGGACCTGTCCCAATATATCCATTCTCAGTGATAGGACAATGCACCCTCCATTCTTGCCCTATGAAAACACTGCCAATAAAAACAAATTTCTAGGTTTTGTAACCTTTTTCCTGAATGCCCACCTCCTGTTAAAGTTTTCAATGGGTAAGTTACCTCCCAGTGTGTAACCTATATAAACCCAGACCAGCAGCCATTTCTAACCAGAAAGTCTGCCCATCTGATGCCTGACTCCACAGCTGAATAAAGGCTTTGCTGAATTCATGAGGTCTGCACAAATCTCCATCATCTCCATCTCCTTAATCTATAGTAGCTGTGGATACCATTGATTTCTAAGAGAACATAAGGAATGATCTGGCTTACAGATACTCACTGTATGTTCTTAGTCTCATATTACATGCCAGTATTATAGAAGTAAGCTATCTGAGGTATGCAGCTGAGATAAAAAGAAAAAAAAATATACCCTGAAAAAGTTGACATACTCCAAGCCATATCTTTATACCACCAAACATTTCACAATCCCTCTTAGCTAAGAATTATCCCACACACAACCAGCAAAAAAAATATATATATATATATTCCACAATTAGCAGTGTAAGAGATGGGAAAAATAGGCCTGTAAATGCAATATTTATCTTTATTTATAAGCAATTTTTTCTATATATGCGCTTCTCTTCTTGTGGGTTCTTGACATCGTGAATCACACTATCTACTCACTGTCTCTAAAGAAGTCCAAAAATTAAATAAAGGTCCATTGACAACTAACAGGATATTTTTTTAAAAAACAACTTACCACATTTCTGGGTAGGGTGACACACGCCTATAATCCCAGCAGCTTGGGAGACTGAGGCAGGAAGATCGCAAGTTCAAAGCATACATCAGCAATGGCAAGGTGCTAAGCAACTCAGTGAGACCCTGTCTCTAATAAAACATAAAATAGGGCTGGTGATGTGGCTCAGTGGTAGAGTTCAATCCCTGGTAAACCCCCACCACCACAAAAAACAAAAAAAAAAACAAAGCTTACCACCAAGGAAAATGATTAAATCCCATAGCTGTACTCCCCCAAACCAGCTCAGTACTCATATATATATATTATTACCAATTCAGTCCTGACTGACTTTATGGCATTACAAGAGAAAGTGGTGAAACTAATACTCTCCAGGGGATCAAAAGCAAAACCAATTTAGATGAACTTGGGCTGAACAGACACACCTCTTCCTTGGGTGCACAGCATAACCACAATGCTTTTTCCACAAGCCTCTCCTTACATGTCTACACAAATCCATCAGGCCCTAAGCAACATAGTGAGATCCTGTCTCTAAAGAAAAATAAAAAGGGCTGGGGATGTGAGGTAATGGGAAAGTGTCCCTGGTTTAAATTCCAAGGACCCATCCCCCCAGCAAAAAAAAAAAAAATTAATTGCCTCTTTTATTAACACAAAATGGGACCTCAATGAGTTGACTTGTTTCTAACAAAAAGTTAAAATTTAAAAGTCCATGTTAACCTCTCTTTTCTTTATGTTATCCATACTTTTTTATGTTCTCTTAATGTTTTAACTTTTCTCCTGGCCTTCCACCCAAACATGCAAGGCAAAGAATGCAAGAAGTCCAAGATTCTATAGTGGCTGTTTGCAAGGGGGAGGAAGTCACAGTAACTGCCACACTGGATTCACTTACATAAGAAGAGAGAAAGGATCCTCAGTGCCTCTCACATATGAAAGAGGCTCATGGCAGAAAGTCTACATGACCAAGGAGCTGTCCTCAGGAAATTATAAGTTAAAGGAGTACAACAAAAATCCAGAGAGGGAAATTTTACAGTCAACTAAGTCTTCCACCTCTCTAGAGTTGCTGCTATTGTTCAGAGTTCATTTTTCAAAGAATCAACTCACAGAAAAAAAGACCCCTGCTTCTGGAAGTCAAAATAAAGTAATATCAATATGTACACGAATGCAGACTCAAGGCTTGTCCATGAAAAACTGTCTACAATGAAGAGGGGTGGGGGAAGGAGAGCAGAAGAGAGTTACCAGTCTAACCTGGCCCAGCCCAGGCCAAAGAAAGTAGGGATCAGGAGAAACTAAAGAGAATCTTGGGCCACATCATTCCCCAGAGAATGCACTCAAGGAACTTCCCCCTAGGGCTGGGATTGTGGCTCAGTGGTAGAACGTTAGCCTAGCACGCGTGAGGCACTGGGCTTGACCCATGAATAAAATAAAAGTATTGGGTCCATCTACAACTAGGAAAAAAAAAACTTTTTAACCCCTTTCTGAATCCTTGAATACTGCAGTAACTTCACTAATCAAATCAACTTCTGTGGTTCCAGAACCACTATACTTGCTCAACCTAGATGTCTCTTTCTTCCATCTCCAGGGATGTTAACTGCATATATTAATAGAGTAATGTATCACTATTACCTCTTATACTGTGAAACATAATTTATAACATATTCATAATATTTTAATGAACATATAAGAGGAACATGGAGATGATATCCCTAACACAAGAGCCTGAAGGAAGGGAGCCATGGGGTGAGCCCATTATGTCCCTCTTGCAGGGCTTCACCTACCAGAACTGAGCCATTTAGTTTCTATTATAACTCTCCTGTCACTTTCTCCACCCAATCAACTCTCTTGTCATTTTCCCCACCCAATCGCACCTTCTCCTTGGGAGTCTGACCACTCTATTGGCTACTTCATACCTTTAAACGGCCAGTTTTGTGACATCATTCTCCCACCAAACCTACTGCCACCTGCTAGAATCTTAGGCTTGCCATGTAGTTGTAAACAAATTTGGATCATCGCAAGTGACCAGTGACCAGTAACCAGTCATTAGAGTGGCCAGTAAACAGTGACCAGTGAACTCCATATTGGGAAACATGCATTCTCTAGCCTCAGCCACCCACACATCCTCTGGGGTGATCTCCTCATCCTTTGTATTTGATGTGACCTCTTCTCTGACCATGTCAGGTGAGTAAAGAAACTTTTAAAGTTTTTCATTAGACTTTTACCTGCCTCAATTTACTAATGGAGTCAAAAGAGCTTAGAATAATAGGGGAAAGGATAGAACTAGAAATCTGGACACCTAATTTCATTTGGAATTTGACATGTACTAGGTATAGAACTGGACTATCTTACTCTCTCACAAAATCTGTTTCCTGATTTGCTACATGAGGATAACAGATTGCCCATGTTCTGGTCCCTTACTTTTCTTGCATCTTGAGGGGCATGTTTATAGAGAATGAAATCAGATTTCATGGTTGTGTTGTTTCAACTGAAAGAGACAAATCCTAGGCAGGGTGGAAACCAAGAGGTTTCCTCTGTAACAGTTTCCCTTCACCAAGATTTCTACTTCAGTATTTCAAATTTAGTGCTGTTCATAAAAGGGACATTCACATATTTGGGAGTTTTCTGTTTAAACTAGGTGAAAAGAGAAATAGGGAGAGAGGAACAGGAGGACAGGGCTGTAAGGAGGCAGATGTTCTTGGGAAAGCAAGTTTGTGACTGTTTAAGCACAAGGCAACAGGAACTCGGTGGAGGAAGAAAATATAAAAATAAAGGAGAAGAAAAGGTTTGAATAATAGAGATGAAGAGAATGATGTTCTCGAGAAAAAAGAGGTGGGTTGGGATGGATGTGGAAGAAAAGCAAAGATTTTATTTAAACCAACAGACAGCATAGATTGAATCTTCCCAGAGGCTGGTTTAGAGAATGTTTAGATTAACAGACCAGCAAGGAAACTAAGACTTGAATTAGGGTATCACTGGGGTAAGCAGGTTATCAGAAAAGTCACACTTGGCTGTTACAGTTTTTCTATGATCTCTTTCAACACAGATGATGTTGACAGTTTGAACATGAACATGTTAGAAGTATGTTTTAGAAATTATTCTTCCTCCAAACATGCCAAGGAAAGTGGTTCTAGACAGAGCTGGGGAAATGGCATTTTCCATGTCCTACTTTGTTCTGATTTTTAAACTACAGGGATTTCTAAAAAATGTTTTGTCCAAACCTGCATCAGAAGGACACATTCCTTTGTGAGATATAAGCTGTCAAGATGAAGCTGTTTTCCATCTTTACAACGGTTTGTTTTTTTTTTTCTAAAACAGACAATATACAAATAGTCATTGATGATTTCTAAATCTAAGAACCGAAAGAAAGAACTATATAAGAATAAAAATTCAAGCTCACACCTCTAATTCCAAGTTTATTTAAATAATTATGTGAAGACTTTTTGTTTTGTCTACATTTCAAATAATTTTTCGGGGCTGGGGTGTAGGGTAGCTCAAACATTTTTGTATTAATTTTGTTTTAATATAAAAGGGAGAAGAAAATATCAGAATAAAAGACAAAAATTGTTTTAAATTTGTGATTTTATTATACTGTGATGGTTTTCTCAGACTTTAGGGACAAGATTTTTCTCTAAATGTGATAATAAACTAGGCTTCTATGATTTTGTTAAAGCATTTTTTCTGGTTTTTTTAATAACCAAAAGGATTATCAGAAAATGTGTTTATATTAATTGAAATATCTACCTAGTGGAATTAATGTCTTTTATTTGGTGTTGGTAATCCTTAGAGGAAGAGAAACAAGAACAGTAATGAAATTACTTTACACTTATTGTTTTTTTCTCTAGTATGTACAAAATTTATTGTGTCCTTCCTTCTGTCCTCCTTCCCTTCTTCTTTCCCTCACTCCCTCCATTTCTCTCTCCTTCCCTCCCTGCCTTGCTCCTTATGCCTTCCTTCCTTCCTCTCATTCATTCTTTCTTTCTTCCTTTCTTCTCTTCTTTCCAGTTCTGAGGATTGAACTCAGGGTCTCATGCATGCTAGGCAAGCATGCTACACAAGCTATATCTCCAGGATATTTTATTTGTTTTCTCAGATAGGATCTTGCTGAATTGCCCAGAGTGGCTTTGAATTCCTGGTTTCCTGCAATCCCACTGCCTCAGGCTCCCACGTGCTGGGACCAGAGGCCCACCACACCATGCCCAGATTCATCATGGGTTTTGGCTTTAGTTTTCGCTTCTCCACGTGGCTACCCATCTGTTCACTTTACTTAAATTTGTGTTCACTTTACTTAAAATTACACACATTTTTAGTATAGTTTCTCTGTCTATATGTACTGCTTGAGAATGCATTCAAACTCACCTTCAATTATGAGCTTTGTTTTGATTAACAGTATTCACTAAAATCAAAGAGAAACATTCATAATATTGTATGCATGATAACAGAACTCATTTCTTAGCAAATTTGATATACACTCACTTTTGCTACATATACATATGTTCATTACTATCTAGTCATTCCTTTTAGTTCTGAGCTGGTTTTGACTTTTGCTTCTATCTTTCCAGAACATACTGTAACTCCCTCCAAATGAAACTTTTTGCAATATCTATTTATTAGTTGTAGTTCAACACAATACCTTTATTTTATTTATTTTTACATGGTGCTGAGGATTGAACCCAGGGCCTCGCATGTGCTAAGCAAGCGCCCTAACGCTGAGCCATAATCTCAGCCCCCACATGAATCTTATGTAATATGACACTTTTATTCATGGATGAATTATCACTGTTGGTATTGTTATAACCACACCAAAGATGAGTAACCTGAAGCTCAGAAAGTTTTAATTTCTTTCAAGAAGCATTTCTTGAGAAACTGAATTTCAGGTAGTCATTTTCATGTAGGATCAGCAGTTAGGCTGAAAGAGGGCAAAGAATGACGCTTAAATTATCATTTGGATGGTAAAACTGAACTCCAGGAAATATCATGTGACCTGGACAAACAAAAGGAGATACTAAAGATCACTGTGGTGATATCAGTACGATCTTCTATGAACAGGGAAAAACAAATTTCTGTTTCTCCAGATTTCTGGTCTTTGGAACAAGAGTCCTGGCCAGGGAGTAAGTTTCCATAATCTGTTGCTGATTTTGAACAAGTCGATCTCACTTCACTAACCCTTGGAGGACTCATTTGGTAACTGGTAATGTTGGGGTTTTCTCTGAGTTTGAAAATGCTTCAGTTCTAGGGCAAATTCAGGAGTCAATACTAGTGCAGGCTCAAAGGAAAGGTAGGACAGGTAGAAGGATGCTTTTAGGGAACAATGTGTGAAGCAGACCACTTGGGACTTCTGGGCCCAATTTGAGACAAAAGGCAGGTAATCAGAAGAGTACTTGCAGCCATCCTAAATGGAGTGATTTGGGGTCTCTCAATGATTATTGGAATGAGGGCCTTCCTGATTACTACAACATTAAGATGTCATTATTCCTCGAATATTGTAAGAATCTGTCTGTCTCATCAATATTTTCACCACCCTCTTCTTCCTACAGAAAATTTCCAAAATTCTTCTTTACATGGAAATGCTGAATCTCTGCAGCTCTCTCTTCCTGTGGTGACCAATGCAGCTTCCGGGACAGGAAGTGTCTGCAACTTCTCCAGAGCCTCTGCTCCAGCTGCCACTTCAGCATGGTTACTGCCCTCAACCTGTGGCACCTCCTTCCAGCCACTCATGGGCAGTGCCTACCTTTATCAACATGCTACCACAGCCATGGTGTCTGGGGTTACTGGCCAGAACCAGACTCCCATGGCACCTGCCCCCTATCCAAGTATTTCTGAGTGGTATATCCCAGGAAGTGCTGAAAAGAGCTCCTCTTCACTCGGGGACTTTAATCTGACTGTCACTGACCAGAATACAGCAGATTCTTCCCTATCTATGACATCCCAGTATGACAAAACTTCCGAAGCCAATGTCATGATCCCCGGGTATCCACTACTATCTGGTAGGCTCGTCCAGGTGACACTATCTCAGATTCCAAATCAAGGACGTTGCCTCTCACTACCCCACCAAGAAGGAAGCCAGGTCTACTACTATGATCAAAACTCTCTGGGGACTCTGCTCTCTGGAGAACATTGGCCCTGCCTGCAATCCTATGGCTCTGTGCCATATGCAGGAATTAGTGCCGCTGCCCCTCAACCAGAAATGGTGACAGTGCTGAAGGAAGTTCAGCCCACAAATGTCCTACCATCAGTCCCTACACCTGTGACCTACTACTCTGTGTCCACTCAAAGTATAGAAGGAACAAATTTTCAAGGTGAGTACAAACAGCAAAAAGGGGAAGGAATAAGATTACCATTCGAAAGGAGGGTCCAGTTTTCAGCTGGTAACTGTGAGTCCACACATCCCTAGAATTCAAGTGCTGAGATTTTAACCACAATCTTGTTCAGCAGTCCCCATTTTCAGACTCTGTAAGAGAAGCATGCAGCATAGCATAATGGCCACCCATGCGTTTAAGAGACCTCTAGGACCCAAGACCCCCGTCCATGCCCAGCTATGAAACCATGGCTGGCGGATAAGGGTCCTGCACTCAGTCCAGCTACATAACCACACTATAAATATATTTCCCTAATTTTACTTTGGTTTAGAAAAATACATCAACACATATCAGGGTGTGACAATTTAATTGTTCCTTAATTGACTGAAGGATTTAACCTCTGTATGTAGAGATGCTGTCCAAAGCAGGAGTCCAAAACCCCTGACCTTTCACACTGATTTCATGAGCAACAGCTCCACCCTCACCTAGTTCATGGTGTTAAGAGTTCTTACATTCTGGGGAGAGTGGAGAGAATTGAGAGGCCCCTATATGAGAATGAGAGACTTCATGAAACAGTTTTTCGGTGTTTCCCACAGAGGAGACAAGTGCTCTACCAGAAACCCATGCTGCCATGGTGATGGACCAGCCCAAAAGTAAGACTTCAAGGGATCACCTGTAACTAACACGCAACTCTTAACAGATACCTGTCAGTGGTCCTTAAAAAGAGCTAAGAGAAATGCTTTCTCCACCGTAGGTGGTTTCCCTGAATAGTGTGTTTCTGGGAAGGGGGAGCATCCTACTTACCATCGTCCTTGATTCCTTTGCAGGGATGGAAACTTCCCTAGGGATGGAGGCTTCCTTGGGATTGCAACCTCCAAGTCAGACATTTTGTCTGCCACAGCCTCCAGAATTCCCATACATCTGCAATAACAGAAAAAGCCAAATAATTGAGAAAAACTCACGAATTGAACTTGGGGACATTTCCACAATAACTCCAGTCCAGAGTTCTACTGATTTCTTGGCATTGCCTCCAAATCAAAGCCAGGAACAAACAGAGATTAAGAATTTGTGTGAGATTAACACCATGCTCTCAGAACCACTGGATGCCTACCAAATTGCCATGGAGAACCAGGATCCTCCACTACTCCCTTTAGACATCCCTGAAATCCACCAGCTTCTGGCCTCCATTGGTCCTCTGGACCAAGAGGAGAAGCCACATTCTGAAAATATCCATCTAGAAAGGAATAGCCTGAGTCTTGAGGACCAAGGCACACTTGAAAATGGGATTGAATTTAGCAGTGGTTTTGCAGACCTCACTGCACTGCTGGGGGATATTCAACTTCCTGAGCTTTTCAGTTCCTTAAAAGACTTTGACCAACCTGAAAGTCCCACAATAACAAAATCCAATGACACCAGAGCCATCACGGTGAATCAGGGTAAGGAAATCACAAGCGCCTTAAAGGGTCCTAGTGAGCCAATGAGGAAGAACAAACATAAAGCCTCAGAGTGTCCTGATGGAACTCCTCAGGCCAAAATGCAGCTAAGGGACCTAGAGTGTGCATTAGGAGGAGAAGTTGCTCACAGGGATGCAGACAGTAGTAGGGCCCCTGTGCACACAGCCAAGCACTCTATCAGCAAAGCTCAGGAAGCTGCATCCAGCAGGAACAGCAAGGCTAAGGGCCATGGGCAGGAAAAGACCAAGAGGACCAGAGAAAACAACTCCAGGAAAGCCGACGAGAAGAAGCAGCCAGGCAACAAAGTCAAGGCAGAAGAGAAGCCAACAGTGCCCAAACTGAAGAGGAAGAGGAACCAACCTGAGCTTTGCCAAGAGACCTTTAAAAAGCCTTGGAGCTGTCTCGGCATGCACATGCTGGAGTCGGTGCAGGTTTTCCACGCACTGGGGAAGAAGAATGATAAGAAAACTGGGCTCTCTTCCTCCCGGGCCCTGGGAAACTCAGGCAGTACCCAAGACCCCCGTCCATGCCCAGCTATGAAACCATGGCTGGCGGATAAGCGTGCTGAGAAATCACAAGTCAAAGCCCAGAACCCAGATATCAGCGCTAAAGGAGAAGGTCCCGCTCCATCCATTTATGAGCCTCCACCACCTGGGAAGGTTAAATTGGTACCTTTGCCTTTTCTGACCCTGGAGAAACCTCCACCTCGACCAGTAATCAATAGGAGGCCACAGTCTCTGGCTTCACGGACACCCACTGGGGCTTACCCTGCCCAGCCTGGTCCCGCTAGCTCAGCTCAACCCATGGCAGTCAATCAATCCCAACCAGCTACTGCCAACCCATCTTGGATGCGTCCTGCCAAGCCAGCTCAGCCCGTTTTGACTCATGCCATTCAGTCAGGTATGAGCGCTTCTACCCAGCCTAGTGTCCCTCGGTCTGCTGCTTCTGGGCCTGCACCCTACAAAATATCATCTTGCACTTCTCTCCATTGGCAACCAGTTCCCAATGTTGGGACCAAGCCCCAGTCACAACCGCTCAAGTCTCAAAACCAATATCTACTCCAAGACTTTGCCTTACAACCAATTCCATGGAGGAAACCCAATGTTCCTGGGCAAGTAGTATCAACTCCCATCACCAAACAGCAGAGGCCAGAGCGGGAAGCCATGAAGAAGAAGGCTCAACAAGAGCGTGAGAATGCTGCCAAGTACACTGCTTTGGGGAGAGTGCAGTGCTTCATTGAGAGGGAAAGAGAGATGGAGATTTCTCGCTACTATGGCTACATAATGTAAGAGCTGCTGAGATCAGTGGTGCCACTTAGGGACCAAATAGTTTTCCACATGTATATAGATAGAGTGATACACATTTATTTATTCTCAGATGCTTTCAAAGTTTAATAAAATTATATAAAGAAATGTAATATAATTCACTAATACATAATAAAGAGGCCTTCTGATACCACTGAGAATTGTTAGAAAATAAAGAGGCCTTTGGGTACCACATGGGTACCAAATAGTGTTCTCATATACACATAGATAGATAGTTGAAAATTTATTCATTAGGCACAGTTGAAAAGGTAATATAGTTCAATAAAGAAATGCTATATAGTATTGATTAGAGGGTAATAATAAAGAGGCTTTATGTTGCCATTTGAATACCAAATAGTTTTCCACATATATATACAGAGAGGTACACAGATACAAAGGTATTCACTTATAGATTTTTAAGACTTAATATAGTTGAATAAAGAAATGTAATAGAATTGTTTGAGAGATAAGTAATAAAGATGCTTTCTGGTACTGCTTGGGCATCACATAGTTTTCTACATGTGTAGATACAAATTTTATAAATATGTAGATACAAAGAGACAAATGTATTCATTCTAATATATTTTTAAAGTTTAGTCAAACTGAATGAAGAAATTCAATAGAATTGGTTAATAGATAATAAAGAGGCCTTGTGTTACCACTTGGCTATCAAACATTTGTCCTCATAGACGTATGAATATGTACTCATTCCAATATACTTTTCAAACTTAATAAAACTGAATAGAGAAATGTAATGGAATTGATTAATAGATAATAAACAGGAATTTTGAGTTTGAATGGCTGTTAAGTGTGGTTTAGTTTGATAGCGGTGGGGATCACAGCCTGCACGAGAAGAAAGGAAGTCAAAGTTGGCCAGGATAATAGAAGTAAAGGCTAGGAATGGGGGAAAGAGGAAGGCATATGATCCAGCACTAGGAAGGCAAAAAGAAGAGAGATGTATGGACTTACTGGAAGAATCAGGAATTGGCAAAATGGCTGACCAATAACACAATGTTTGAAACTAGGGTTAAAATGATAAAATGTCAATCAAGTTGAAAATGATAGGAGACGGGCTCAGGTTGACCAGAAGAAACGCAAAAATCAAACAAAAAACATCTCATGGAGAATGGCCTAGTTTTTGGCCTACCTGAAAGGCATTTTACAAAAGAAGATTCAGGGCACATCTCCACCATGTTTGGGTCAGTTTCCCTAGCTGGGAAAGGTGAATACAAAACACAGGGAATCTACCAGGGGTGTCAGAGGGTTCACAGTTACCCTGAGGGAAGCTGATAACCTGAGACTTGGCCAAGTGAACTGCAGCAGCATGAGGCCCACCCAGAACATGGCCTGGAATAAATCACCACTGACTCAACACCCATGCACCAGGTCTGCAAAGATGCACTACTTGAATTAACCTTCACACACAAGGCCAGCATCACTCTGACACTTTACTAATAGTCGAGAAGCAAGGCCTCAATCTGAGGCTTGTATCCTCAAGTCCTCAGTGTTGGCAAGGGCCCCCTGCAGGCAGCCAACCAGGCTTTCAGAGCATAGCATGGAGACTTTGGGGTAGAGGATGAGGAGAGAGATCACACTTGAAAGGGGGGATAAATACTGAACTGAGAAGCCTGTCAGGTCCTCTTCCATTGATTCTGGCAAGCGCTGTCTTCAGGGACCATTACCATGAACCAAAGCTCACAAGAAAATAATCACTCCTTGGCTTCCATCTCCACCCAACGCAAGCACAGTGCGCATGCGCAAGGAGCAACTTGCCAACAGCTGCAGGACCCAGCAGCCCCAACAGCTTTCCATTCCCTCAAAATTGCCAGTCACCATCTTCACCACTCTTCCCACAGGAGACATCGCCTTTTCCCACATTTTGGAAACTTCCAGAGATATTTAACCCCAAAATGTATGTTATCACAATTTCTTAAATTATCTGACCTACAGATTTGAAATGTAACCTTTATGACATATTAAATTCCTATGTGTATTTGCATTCTTCTTTGTAGAATTTGCCTGGCTTTCTTGCTTTTCCTATTTATCAGGTCTCTGGGATATTTTTTATCATGTGTTTCATTTTTTTTTAATTCATTATTCTTACTTTTTAGATATTATCTATTATGTTCATTCATGTTTTCCCTTTTAGATTAGTCTTATTTTGATTTCTACCATCTCATCTAATTTCCACTTATGTTGTTCTTTTTTATTATGAAACATAAAACTTAACATTTCAACCATTTTTATGTGGATAACTCTATAGCATTAAGTAGATGCACAATGTTGTTCAAGCATTATCCACTAACCAAATCCAAAACTTTTCACAATCCCAAACAGAAAGCTATATCCATGATATAATTTTCCATTCCCCTCTCAGGTTCTGTCCTATTTTGCATTGCTTGGCCTTCTGTTTTTTAGCTAGTTTTGAAAGAGTGGGCTACCATCTGATGTGCTTGGGGGGTTCTTTTCTGACTTGTTTTCGTCGTCTGAGAGGATGCTATTCTCCTGTTTCTTAGAATACCTTTATTTGCGATTTGGTTTCCTTCTTTTCTTGCTATGCACTTTTATGCAAAATTCATTTTCTTTGTAAAAGCATGGTTGAGGATAGAGTTTCTTATGTGATGGAACGGCAACTTCCACCTCTCCTTCCTCCACCTCTTCTTCTTCCCTCCAGTTCTGTCCCTCCCCATTCTCCCTTTGCTCTCCTCCTTCTCCTCCTCCTCTTCCTTCTTGAAGTATTAAAAACATGTCAACTTATTTTCTGGCTGTTTCCACAGGGAGGTTTATCCTTTGTGTCTATTGTTCCTCCCAGCGATTTCTCCTCTGGGTGAGGCCTTGTCCTGAAAAGGAGCATTGGCTGTTCACTTTTCAAGAGAGTTTAGGGCCTGGACAGCGTCAGCCCTTCCGATTTGAATGTGGGACATTTGTACTTACAGCTGCTCCTCAGTATCCACAGAGAATTGCACCCAGGACCCCTCACAGACACTAAATTCCACAGAGTTGAAGAGAGACTGCACACATTCAAATGATCTAAATCATCTCTAATTACTTATCATAACTACAATGTAAATGCTATGTAAATAGCTGTTGTACCATACTGATTATACATCGTATAATACATATTGTAGGAGACCTACTGCACTCACTTTGGGGTTGACCAGAACCCCTCTGTTTCAGCTGCTCTTCTCCTGCTGGCCCACAGGGCTTTGCAGGAACGCCTGCTGGAGCCTTGAAAGCCTCCTGTCTCCCATTTCCTCTGCTGCAAGTGCTGCTGCCAGGCAGGTCTGGTGCCTCCTGCTGGTGGTTTGCCCTATCCTCTTGTTCTGAGGTTCCTAGGGAATACTGTGTTCTCTACTTTTGTGGTAAATGCTACTCCAGGGTTTGGCTTTCTTTCATCTATTTACATGGCCTCTAGGCCAAATGTGTCTTTTTCTTCTCTTTGTTTTAGGAGACTCCAAACTGCACTGCTCTACCACGCGGCCTGCGCAATGGTTTCATTAATGAGGTTCTAGGCATAAAGTTAGTTAGAAGAGATCGAAATAAAACACACAGACTCAGTTACCTTATTTCTATTGCCAGGCCCGAGACGGCTCCCCTCTCTGGCTCCGACCTCTAACCGCCCAGCAGGGCAGCAAGGATTACTCAGGGCTAGCAGGAGAGAGAGAGAGTGAACACGCCAGGGAGTAGCCTTTTATTGGGGAACAAGAAATTCAGGGGATAATTCCATCCAATGAAGGTTGAGGGGGGACTGCACTCCAAGGTCAGGGTCAGTGATTGGGCCCCCGGGGTCAGTGGTCAGTCACACCCCCACACGGACGGGTTCTCTCATCAGGAAAGGGCCGGGAAAATTCCGACACAGCCAGAAGCCTCAGACCCTTAACGGGAGTCGCCCAGTCACGTGTCAGGATGGCTTCCCACACACTGCTGCCTGCATCTTTCTGAAATCTTGATGGATAACATAATTATTTTAAATTGGGGATATTGCAGGTTTCAGTTCCCTGAAGCAGAGCTTCGTTTCCCCCAGACTAGTTAAGACTCTGAGGCAGACTGTGAGTCACCTGTAACGACCATGGCACCTGGTGTCTTTGCTTGCTATGTTGGTGTTTGAGTGAGAAGCAATCTCAAGGTTCGTGGGGGAGGGACATCTGGCCACAGGAAAAGGGAGTAGTCTTCTGGACAGGTGGAGAATGGGGACATGGCCTCTAGTCTAAATGTGTCTTTTTCTTTTCTTTGTATCTTCTTTCTGAACACATCAGAGAAGGAATCTCCTATTTGCTCTCCTTCCCCTGTGGGTGGGGGTGGGGTGTCGGGTCTATACACAGTTTCCTTGTCTTCCTTAGGGTCATCTTTCCAGTTGTCCAGGCCAGAAATCTTTGACATTCTTTGACTCCTTTCTCTCTCTCCCAATTACACACTTGGAATTTTAGTAAATTTCATCTGACCTCTCTTCACATCACATCTAGAACCTACCCACTTCTAACTCCATTCCCCGATTTCTGCTCTAACGTAATCCCTAACCATTTACTGCCTTTCTCTAACCATGATAGGGGACATACACATTTTCCATAAAAAGACCGATAGATGGTAAATACATAACTGTCTGTGAGCCAGATTGTCTCTGTCTCCACAGCTCCACTCTGCACTTGTAGCATGAACGTGGCCATGCAAATAGGAGAATACATGGACCTTAGCTCTGTTTTAATAAAACTTTATTCACAAAAACAGGTTGTACTGCTTCACAGACTCTGGCTCTGCCTGATCCACTGCTATGCTCCCTTTCAATCACTCCAGTCCAGACCCCCTGAGCCCACTTGCTGTTCCAAGCCTAAAAAACACTCCTCACGTCCTTCAAGCCTCTTCTCAAATGGTACCTTTCAATAAGGCTTTGTCTGACTACACTCTTTGAAACTGTAATCACCTCTCTCAGGGTTTCTCCCTTCCTTCCATCTGATTCCCTTCACCAGGGACCACATCTCCTGCAGTGTTGTGAACCTTTCAATACACTGTGCAATTTAATTCTTTGTTGTCTTTAAGGTTTAGACTTTCCATCACTCCCTTGCCCGTCAATTCATAAAATGTAAGACCCTTGAGGGCACAAAATTTTCTCATATGTTGTTCGTTTCCATGTGTCCCATGTCTTAAACAGTGTCTCAAAAATAAGAGCTGATCAGAACATGTTTGTTGAATGGCATATACCCAAAGGGCTTAAAATCAGCATACTATACTAATGCTGACACATTCATGTTTACAGCAGCTCAATTCATAATAGCTAAACGATGGGACCAACAGAGCCCTTTAACAGATGAATGGATAAAGAAAATGTGGTATCTATATACAATGGAATATTACTCAGTGATAAAGAAGAATGAAATCATGGCATTTGCCAGTAGATGGATGGAACTGGAGACTGTCATGCTAAGAGAAATAAGCCAATCCCCCAAAAGCCAAAGGCAGAATTTTCTGTGATATGCATAGATGCTAACACAGAATGTTGGGGGATGGGGGAGGGAAGAGCAGAAGTTCATTGGATTAGAGAAAGAGGAATGTAGGGATGAAAGAAGGTGGGAATAGGAAAGGCAGTAGAATGAATTGGACGTAGGTTTTCTGTGTTCATGTGTGAATACATGACCAGTTATCTTCACCCCACAAACAACCACAAGAATGGGAAGTTAGGGATACGTGGGTTGGGCAGCTGAACACTGGGACCAAGGGCTAAAGGTGAGAGACTGAAAAAATGCAGACCACCCAGGCACTGCTTATTACTCCAGCTCTGGCCCGCTGTTGTACCAGGGGTCTAATCAGGCCTGTGTCTGTCTCCCTCCTGAGTAGACCACAGGACTCATCTAAACAGCCTTCCTACACCAGCTCCTCTCCAGGTGGCCAGACAGAAGTTCCAGAACAGGACTGTGTCCTGGGACATTGACTCAGCAGACAAGTTCATTGGTGGCAGGGCTGCCACTGTTGGTGTGACCAGATCAGAGGCTGGTTTGGAACTGTATTTAGAGAAATGATGTTTCTCTAAACTCCTCCCCCAAAACCAAACAAACACAAAAGAACGCAAAGTTATACTCCATGTATGCCTAATATGTCAAAATACACTCTACTATCATGTATAAACAAAATGATCAATAATTTAAAAAAAAAAAAAAACTTTTAAAAATTAGAAATACAAAAATGTTACCAGGTTGCTTATTAGCCATTTTATAAAGCCAGCTTGACCACTGGCTATGCCAGTGACATCTAAACCAGAATCTAAACGTGTGTCCAGCCAGGTTCACTTGGAGTTGCCAAATTGTTATCTATCAGATCCCCAGGGTATGTGCAGGTTAGACCCTCACAGTCACCTTCCCCTCACCTTCCTGTGCCCTCCACCCTCCCCCACTCTCATTTTCTCCTCTCCCTGGGTTGGCGTTGATCTCTGTCCCTGGTAGGAACCCATCTCTCAAAGCAACAGCTCTTCTCCTTTGCCTTTTAAGGCCATCGGCTCTTCTGTTTGATGGTCACCTTCCTCTTCCTCTTTGCCATGTGAGGCTCTGTGGGGTCACCCACTCATCCCTGCTTCTTTGACTCCACTCCAATCTGGGTGTGGGAGTGTGCTGACGTATATACCATTAAAGGATGTTCCTCTAAACTCCTCCCCCAAAACCAAACACAAAAGAATGGAAAGTCGTACTCCATGTAAGCCTAATATGTCAAAATACACTCTACTATCATGTATAAACAAAAAGAACAAATAAATTTTAAAAACTTTTAAAAATTATACATACTAAACAGTTACAGTGTCTGCTTACTACCCACTTTATAAAGTAAATGTGTAAACCAAATAGAAAATGATAAAATCCCTGACCTGAAGCACACCAAACAACCCTAAAGTTTCTTATGGCATTTAACTCTTTTAGAAATTCTCAACCTTGAGATAAAACTTTTAACTGAAACAAAGATTTTGAATTACTTAATATAAATTACATACAGCATAGCTAACTAGCCATAAAAAAAGGAACAGAGTATTTATAAAATACAACCAATCCATCAGGTACACATTTAATCATTAATTTTAACAGACACACATATTAAAGATCTTTCCATGCATGAGGAAGAACATGTTTTCCAAATCTGTCATTTCCTTGCTGACAGGAGATACCAGTCTTTAAAGAAACTATAGGTGGTGCTCCAAAACACAGATTACTCTTCATGTTATGGTTTTACATGTATGGTTTTACTGCCACCTTTTTCTTGAATGCCCACATTTTGTGGGCTTAATGCCCACCTCTTCAAAGGCTAAGTCACCTCCCTTCTTAAGGGACAACATCATCAGGTAATCCCAATTCCATGTGATAAAGAAGATAATTTACCTACAATAATAATGTACAATTTTAAAAATTGCAATGCATTTGTGTATTTACCTATATTTGAACCAGTTCATCCCATCTTTGTCTTCCCAAGTATCTACTTTTCAAATTCTGTCTTTTTATATTCCCAATGGGTTCACAGCAAACATCTTACCAGTGTGAACACTTTGTCTTTAATACACATTCCGTTTCTGCTTTCTGATAACCTGTGTTCCCTAGCAATGTTTTACATAGGCTGCTGTAGTGTTTCAATGCATGCAACCCACCTAAATCCTCCCAAGGATCTTGCTGAATTTTAAAAAAATATTTATATTTGAGCTTAAGTGGAAACAGTATCTTTATTTTATTTTTGTGTGGTTCTGAGGATCAAACCCAGTGCCTCATGCATGCTAGTGAGCACTCTACCACTAAGCCACAACCTCAGTCCCTTTGCTCATCTTTTAAAATTATTTGTTCTTCTGATGGCTCTAAGCCAACATCTATGAAATCTATCAAAACAGGATGTGTTCGTTTTCATTGTAGATCCATTGGCTAGCATAGATTCCCAAACATAATAGCTAATGAAGGCATCTAACCTTGAGGCTTTATGCTTCTACCAAGGACTGCCTTTTGAAGAATTCTTGGTCCCAGGAACATAACGGTTGGTTTAGCTTCGCACATTGTAGTTATCACCATAATTGGCTAGACCATCCATGGAACTGATTTTGGGTATAAGGAGACAACACTGACCTAAGTAATATGTGGGCAACCGGGAATATGTATTGAACGTTACTGGGGTCCCAAAACAATGTCGACATTGAGAAGGGAGCTGGAAGCAAGTCAGAAAATCTCCTGTCTTTCTGGACATCATATTCTAGTGGGCAATGAAAGACAATAAACCAACCAAACCATATCAGAGAGAGGTAAGGACTATCAAGAAAACTGAAACAAGACCAACTGATACAGGGTAACTGGGTAGCTCCTTAGAATGGATGGACAGGGAAGTTCTCTCTGAGGAGGTGACATGAATGATAAGATGGAACCAGCCAAGTGAAGAGCACTACAAAAGCACCTCATGAGAGTAATCAGCTGGGCAAAGGTCTGCAGTGGAACTGCAGATGTTCTGATGGTGTGGCTGGAGAGTAGCAAGGAAGAAGGAAAGTGGGAGATGAGGTCAGAGAGGCCACAGTGGCTGAATCACTCTGCAATCTAGGTAAAGAGTACGAATTCTAATCCTAAGCCTCACGGGAGGTCATTGGAGGATTTTAGGTATTTTTTCCAGATACCTAATACGTGGACAGGAAAATAGAGACAGGAGTAAGGGATATTTGGAGCAACTGTGAAATAATTGACTCTAATAAAATGTGACAGTTTTTGGTAGGACCTATGTACCATATGGATGCTTGAGGGTTTCCAATCTTTAATAAAACTGAGAAGAGAATATGGAAGGACCTCAGTGACAGATAGTATGGTAGGGTGAACGAAGATGAGTCCCAGTCATCCTGATCAGTACAAAATGTAGGGATGGGGTTGTCCCTTAGGACAATAAGCTTAGTATAAAAACTGATGGTTTAGGTCGGGGAGGACTTGATGCTATGTTATACCAAGGCTCTTTAGGTTCTTCAGACCACATTTTAGACTAGTTTTAGAGTATATGATGATGCTGAGACTGCAAGATAGAATTAAGTGCATGGAAAACAACATTGTGATGAAGCTTGGGAACAGGAGTGGCAAACAGCATTTGAACCTGCATATTTCAGTATGTACAAATTATACTGCTCTCAATAATAATCTTACCACATGCTATAAAGTTTGATCTAGAATGTCCCATAGTCTCCAGCTTGGCACTAGAGGGAAATGGTGGAACCTTTAAGAGGTGAGGCCTAAACCAGGATAAATGTTGTATGTCTATAAGCCCAGCTACCTGGGAGGCTGAGCAGAATGATCTCAGGTTCCAGGATGGTCTGAGCACCTGCGCAAGATACTGTCTCAAAATAAGATTTTAAAAGAGGAGCTGGTGACAGCTCATAATCCTTACTACCAGAAAAAAACGGGGGATGCCTAGTAGGATATCTTCTGGTCATTGAGGTTTGAGGGTTTCCAGTATTGAAGGGGAAAATAGGACCCAATATGTCCTCTTCCCCACCCTTCTCTCTCTTCTATCCAGGTCATAATGTAAGCAGCTTGTTCCACCATGAACTCCCTTTCAACATGTGCTGCCTTGCCAACTGACTATGGACTGAATCATCCAAAGCTGTGAAACAAAAGAAATCCTTTCTCTTTTATAGGGTGATTATCTCAGGTGTTTGTTATAGTAACAGAAAGCTAACAATACACCACATTCCTCCTGGTTTTAGGCCTACTGCTTTTCAATGATGTGGACTTGACAAACCTCCAAAACAGTGTGGCCTTTGAAGAAATCAGGGGGAAGAAGGAAGAACATTAATAACATTGATCTTTCCCAATACATCCTTTCCTAGTGACAAGACAATCCCTGGGCAGCAAGCAAACATCACCCAATGATAGGACATCCCTGGAAAGGGCAAGCATTGATCCTTTCCCAATATATCCTTTCCTGTGGCAGTGCAATAGACCCTCCACTATTGCCCTGTAAAAACACTGCTTAGTTAAAAAAAATTATAATTTTTGTAATGAGGACACTGGAAGGCGAGCTACACCCAGGCAAGGACACCATTACCCTTGGTGCAGCTACCTCTTCCCATGTCCCATTCATTGAGTTTCTAGAATGAGGGGGCCTGGGCTCCACTGCCTCTACCTCCTCAGGTTGTCCATTTGAGGAGCCCCAGGTTACATGGCGGATGTACAGCAATGCAGTTTCATTTCTGATTGACACAGGGGCAAGCCATTCACTTTTGACACAATGGCATGGGCCCACTTTTTTGGCAGACACCCCCATTATAGGACTCTCAGGAACCCCTACATATCCACTAAAGACACTCCAGTTTTTTGCACAATTCGATCCTTCTCATTATCCATTCTTTATAGTTATGCCATGTTGCCCTTCTCCCTACTGAGACAGTAGCTGGTCCACAAAGTAAAAGCCTCAATCATCATCCCCCCTTTAAATTCCACTACCATCTTCTTAATACATTCTGGCCCAGATCTAGTCCCTGAGTCCCCGAAGTATCTGATTGTTCTTTGCCCATTGGAATTAACTCCACAGTATGGGATACTTCTCAACCTAAAATAGCTAAACACCACTCTCCTGTTCATATCCAACTAAAAAATACCACTATGTTCCCTTCCCCAATATCCATTAACTCCCTGACTCTCAGAGGTTTAAAGCACATCAATCATCTCCCACTTGTTACAGGTCCATCTCCTCATACCAACCACCTTTCCTCACACCTTCCCCATACTCAGAATAAAGAAACCCAATGGCCAATTCTGGCTAGTACAGAATGTCAGGAAAATCAATGAGGCAAGTGTTCCCACATATCCTGCAGTATCCAGTCCCTATACCCTTATCTCATATCTCAGCCTCCACCACACATTTCTCAGTGCTCCACCTGAAAGCTACCTTGTTCACTATTCCCCTCCATCCTTCCTCATGCTCACTTATGCCTTTACCTGGACTGACCCAGGCACTAATGTGTCTCAGCAGCTCACCTCAGCTCCTCTCCCACAGGGCGTCCATGATAGTCCCCAATTCTTTGGCCAGGCTCTCCAACAAGACATGCCCACCTTAAATTTATCCCCCAGCCATCTCATACAACATGTAGATGATCTCCTGCTCCGTAGCCCATCCCCCAAATTGTCCAAACATCACCAACACCCTACTTATTGCCCTGGCCTCCTAGGGTACCAGGTCTCTCAATCTAAGACCCTGCTCTGCTCCCCTCAGGTGCAATAGTTAGGTATCCTACTGACCCCCCAACTCCCATACAATACCCTCAGAATGACTCCAGGCCTTAAAGAACATTCCCCTATCTTCCACTAAAAGAGATAAGCTTGCCCTCTTAGGCCTTTTTCATTATTTTCACATCTGGATACCCAAATTCCCTCTCATACCCAAATCCTTTTATGAAGCCTCAAAAGGGAATCTTTTAGATCTTCTTCCATCTCCCCATTCCTTTTCTTCCACCATTTCTACTCTCCAGAATTCTCTTCTGGAATCCTTAACTCTTTATTTACCAATCCCTAATAAGCCTTTCTTCCTGTCACTCCACTCAGACAAAAAGAACAAAGGAGTCCTTGGGACTTCTTTACCAGAAATCAGGGAAAGGGAATATCCCCCACCCCAGGACATTCTCATCCAAACAATTAGATTAGTTTATCTAGGTTGGCCCTAAGGCCTAAAGTTTTTACACACTGTAGATCTACTGATCCCTGAGGCCAGAATAATTTTTTTTTTTGACATTTGCATTATGTCAGCCTTTTTCTATTCTTATCATACACTCTCTTTCAGAACTTCTCAGCTGCTGGTCATTTCTCTCCATTCCACCAACATTCCCCCAACCAGAGTACAATGACTGCATGCACAACTCTTGGATCCCCTAACTAGCAGCAAGACTCCCTATTAAACCCTGTACTCTTCTCCCAACAAAAACCCCCTCTGCCCCTGTGTTTTCTCACTCTTCTCCTGACACCCTTGATTTCTTTTTTTTTTTTTTTTTTTTTAATATTTATTTTTTAGTCGTAGTTGGACACAATACCTCTATTTCATTTATTTATTTTTATGTGGTGCTGAGGATCCAACCTGGGTCACCCCCCCCCACCCCCCCCACCCCCGTGCAAGGAGAGCACTCTACTGTTGAGCCAAAACCCCAGCCCCACCCTTGATTTCTTAATGAACCCCTTTTCACATATAACTAATCAGCCAATCCCTGACTCCCCAGACTGGTTCATAATCGGAAGCTCCCAGAAAGAGTCCTTGTTAAATATGGAAAATGTCAAACTCCAAAATACTGTGGCATGGAAAGAGGGAGTAAAGAAAAAAACAGCATATTGATGGCATTGATCATTTCCCACTGCATTCTTTAACAGTGACAGAAAAATCCCTAGAAAGGAAGCCAGAGCATTGATCCTTCCACAAATAAATCTTTTCCCAGTAACACTACAATGGGACTCTGAAGGGAAACAGTTAAACACTGAATGCTAACCCAAGACACTCCATTATTCTCCAAGTAAAAATATTGTACAGTAAAAACAAATTTTCAAATTCTCCCAAACCTGTATCCTGAGTCCTCATTAATTAAGTCACCTCTCTGTAACCTACATAAGCATTGATTCCCCATTGGCCCATGGCTCATTTTCAACCTTCTGAGAAGTGGGTTCATCAGAGGCAGCACCCTGTTCCTACATAAAAGCTGTGCTGATCCATGAAGTTTGTATCCAGCCTGGTCCTTTTCTGCTAACAGTCCCCAAACCTTGGAGGCTATGCTATACTTCAAGGAAAGATTACAGCAGATTCTTCTTTTGTCCTCACCCATTTAATTGAGGCTGCTCCCCTCCCCTCAGGCACCACATCTCAACAAGCTGAACTTGCTGCTCTCACTCGAGTTTTATCATGAGCCAGAAACAAATCAATCAATTTTTTTTTACTGATTTCAAATACACTTATAACATAATTCATTCTAACATCCTAATCTGCAGGGAAAGAGGTTTTCTTCCTCAGGCAGGAATTCTAATGCTAATTACATAAGAAATTTGCTTGAAGCTGCTCCTTTATTCCACAAGATGGCAGAGTTGCACTGTAAAGGACATCAGGCTGGCAAGTGTTAATTTCCTTAGGAATAATACAGAGGACTGGCTAGTGAAGCAGGCTGCTCTCTTTCACCACCACCCTCAATCATCACAAGCCTCTATGTCCACAAATCTCCAGTTTCTCCCTGATGAAACTAAAGTACTATTATCTTACCTACAAAATTTACTCCACCCTGATATGCGCTCCCTCCAGTGATTCCTGAAGAATTCACTACACCTACCCTCTTCAGATTTACAGTATCTCCCACAAGTTCCTCAATCCTGCACCACTTGTCTCAAGGATAACCCCAACCATAATGTGAGACCACATCCATTTCCTACACACCAAGCTAGGGAGACCTTCCTGCCACAGACTGGCAACTTGACTTCACCCACATGTCCCCTGTAAGAAAAACAAATACCACCTAGACTCAGTAGACACCTTTACTGGATGGGTCAAAGCCTTTCCAGCTAACAATAAGAAGGCTTTTACCACTGCAACATAATTTCCCAAGAAATAATTCCATGTTTTGATTTACCTGCCTCTCTCCAATCTGATATAGGCCCCCAAGTTAATTTCTTTATTACCCGAGAATTGGCTAAAGTTGAAATATAAAATAAAATTTCCTCATTCCCTATCATCTGCAGTCCTCAGGAAAGGTTGAAAAAACAAATAGTACTTTAAAGGCAACCTTAACCAAATTAAGTAGTAACATTCCTTGGATTTGATTAAGCTCCTCCCTTTGACCCTTCTCTGGATCCAGGTACTGCCCCCAAATCCTCTTATGATCATCCCCTTTGAACTAATTTATGGGAGAAGTTGCTCCCCCACCATTCAACCTCAACCACCTAGCATTCCTCCAGATGTCCCAAAAGACCTCCTACCTCACCTCAGGGATGCCTTCTGGAAATATGCCCACACTCATCTTCCCACACTAGATCTTCAGGGGCCCCTCCTACTATTTCCATAGGGGACTTAGTTTAACTCTCCCCTTTCCTACCTGTAGTCCCCTTACAAAGATAAAAAAAAATGAAAGTGCCCTTTTAAGGTGATTCTGGCCACACCTACAACAGCCAAACTACAAGGCCACCCATCCTGGATCCATTTAAGCAATTTCAAATCTGTTCCTGCTAATGCCACTTATCATTCTGTTCTCACAGGCCTCATCCGACTACACATGACCTACCTCCCAGCCATTCCTGAGAAAACCACTGACCCTCACACCCAGAATTCTTAGTGTTGCTCTCTCAGATATCATTCTACCTTTTTTAAAATATATTTTTAGTTATAGTTGGGCTCAATACCTTTATTTTATTTCTTTATTTACACATGGTGCTGAGGATCAAACCTAGCGCCTCGCATGTGCTAGGCGAGTGCTCTACTGCTAAGCCATAACCCCAGCCTCTACTACCTTTTCTTAATAGCACTCAAGAGTCAAATTAAATTCATCATATTTACTCCCCCTTCATCTTTCTACTCTACAAACATTAGAACTCATTTGAGATCCCTGGCTTCAAGGAATATACATTGTCCTGACGCCCACCAAGATATCTCTCTTTGTGTTTTCCACATATCATCTTTAACTTCACAAACTGCCACACTGGACCAGAAACAGCAGAGACAAGAAGTGGCTGATGTATTCAGTGAGAATCCTCTCCCTATGGCAAAAATGTTAATGTCTTGAACCTGGAAGCCTCCATGTCATGGGGATAGGCTAAGAAAACAAGAGAGATAACTGGGAGCAATTGAGAAAAACAGGTCAGTTTGTTATTCCTCTTAGATGTTCCTCATGCTGGTCTTCATAATATGCACAACTGTGAGCATGGCTAGAGACACAGGCATATAGGGCCCACATTATACAGCCTGTCACTGCTCACCCAGTGACATGGTTTGATCCTCCCGCTTCAATCTGTCTTAATTCCAAGCCTTCTTTCCTGGTCCTTTCTTGACTTCCAGACTTCCCAACAATCTTTGTTCAATTATTCAGGACTCTACTCCTGAACCCCTCTCTTTGCATTTCTCACAGAAACTCATATTGTTATCACACTGGGCCTCAAAATTTGGCTTACATATGTACCCAAAATAACAGGATCAAGAGGCCAGGCTTATTTTCCTCCCTGGCAGAGGCTCACCTTCGTGCCAGGAAATTAATCTTAATTATTCATTAAGCAGACCCATTTGCTCTTACCATTGGCACAGAAATAATTCACCAAAAGTTTTGCAATGGACTGAAGGTGATACACCCCATCTTTGGAATTTTCTGTTGCAGGAAAACAAGTTATAGATTGGGGTTCTCCTGGGGAACGGACTGATGCTGAATCTAGAACTTTGGGATGAAAATGACTTTATAGGGACAATTTAGGTATGTTTATAGAACTGTTTTACAATCCAACTCCACTAGATACTGGTCTAAGGGAGAAATATCACCTGCCATGAGAGTGCACTTTGGGCCAATTCAGGACACGATTTGGAAAATAGGTCTGACTGAGGAGACTTGGGATCTGGAATGGTGATTCTCAATATAATAAGTTGAAAAATGTTATCTATCGTAACATTTCCTTCCATAAGGAATTGTACCTCACAGTATGTGTATTAAATCCCTATGTTTTAGGGTCCAGATCCATTCAAATACAATACCATGCCATAAAAAAATCTATATTATGTTAAATGTGTAAAGTGTATGCTACAACAACATTTGAACTCTATGGCAAAGTTCAGCACAAACTATTATGAATCTCAAAAGGCTCCTTGTAAAATTAAAAGAACCATGGCAGGAGGCCCCTTCAGTAGCATTCATGCAGGAACTACTGAGGCACCTGAAACACCACGCTAAATGGCTCATCTGGTGCCTGGAGCTGGGACTGCTGTTTTGACTGGCATCATTACCTCTGCCTCCACTGCAGCGGAGGCATTGCATCAGCAGGTCTAAACACCCATTACCTTCAACAATTCCATAAGAATGTTACCAATACCTGACAAACTCAAGAACATATAGATCCGGATCATTCAAACAAAATTCAACAACTAAAAGATTCTACTATTTGACTATAGAATAAGTACAAGATTTATGATGGGCTCAGAGACTTCAGTGTCATTGTAACATCACCCAATTTGATGACACTGAGATTCAATGGCAAAATGTATGGAATCACCTAATGGGACTTGATCCTTTTCATAGAAATTCTTATTTGGATTAAAATTACAATCTCAGGTTCTGCCATAGCTAATGCAAAAACACCTATTTTTGGTAAGAAATTTGGGGCAGTTTAGCTAAAGGGATTTCTTCCCTCAAGCCTTTGAAATACTTTTCTACACTTATAGCTGGGCTACTAGCTATAACTATACAGTTAATTTCTGTTCTTCTTCTGCAGGGTCTGTCAAGCAGGATGGAAATGATTAAAACATCAGGAAAATATGGTTCAAATATTAATCATGCTCGCAATGCTCCAAAGGACCCGAACTCCTGAGATCATGGAAAGTGCACCTTGAGTTTGAAAGGGATACGATGGCCTTGATTAAGGGAAATAGGCTCCCCAATGATAGGACCTGCTAAAATTGTTTTCCTACCACTAGCAAATCAGTTAATCTTCACTGTTATTATAATTATCTTTCTTCTCTCTATTTTAAATTGTGTACAAAAAATTTTCTTAATGAGGTGACCGACCTGGCTCAAGCCCCCTCCAGAACACAGTCCGAATTTCTGAAACCACAAAAGGAGGACTGTGCCTGAACCCCACGTCTACTCCCACATATACTCCTCTTAAGCCTCATCCACCAGAGAACCCATATTCTTTTGCAGAACTCTGAAATCAGGGGTCCTCCTACTTCACACCTTCTCGGAAAGAAGCAGCCAGATCTGAAATCATTGCCCTATTCATTATGCCTACCCAGAGTCTGGAATGAAGGATATGCAAATGACAACCCCCCAAAACAGTGTGGCCTAGGAAGAGGGAGGGAGGGAAAAGGCAGAACATTGATAACATTGATCCTTTCCCAATACTTCCTTTCCCAGTGACATAAAAATCCCTGGGAAGGAAGCAAACATCACTAGGTGACAAGACATCCCTGGAAAAGGGCAAGCATTGGACCTGTCCCAATATATCCATTCTCAGTGATAGGACAATGCACCCTCCATTCTTGCCCTATGAAAACACTGCCAGTAAAAACAAATTTCTAGTTTTTGCAACCTTTTTCCTGAATGCCCACGTGCTGCTAAAGTCTTCAATGGGTAAGTTACCTCCCAGTGTGTAACCTATATAAACCCAGACCAGCAGCCATTTCTAACCAAAAAGTCTGCCCATCTAATGCCTGACTCCATAGCTGAATAAAAAGTTTTGCTGAATTCATGAGGTCTGCACCCGTCTCCACCATTTTGTTCTTATATCCTAAAACTATAGTAGCTGTGGATACCCTTGATTTCTCAGAGAACTTATGGAATGATCTGGCTTGCAGATACTCACTGTATGTACTTAGTCTCATATTACATGCCAGTATTATACAAGTAAGCTATCTGAGGTATGCAATTGAACTAGAAAGAAAAAAAAAATACCCTGAAAAAGCTGACATAGTTCAAGCCATATCTTTATACTGCCAATCCCTCTTAGATAAGCATTATGCCACACACAACCAGCAAATATATATATATTATATATATATATATATATATATTCCATAATTAGCAGTGTAAGAGATGGGAACAAATGGCCTCTATATGCAATATTTAGCTTTATTTATGAGCAATTTTTTCTATATATGCACTTGTCTTCCTGTGGGTTCTTGACATTGTGAATCAACTATCTACTTACTCTCTCTAAAGAAGTCCACAAATTAAATAAAGGTTCACTGAAAACTAACAGAACATTTAAAAAAAAAAAAAAAACAGCTTACCACATTTCGGGTGGGGTGGCACATGCCTGTAATCCCAGCAGCTCGGGAGACTGAGGCAGAAAGATGGCAAGTTCAAAGCAAACTTCAGCAATGGCAAGGTGCTAAGCAACTCAGTGAGACCCTAGGTATAAATAAAACATAAAATAGGGCTGGTGATGTGGCTCAGTGGTAGAGTTCCATCCCTGATAACCCCCCCACCACCAAAAAAAAAGTTTACCACCAAGGAAAATCATTAAATCCCAACTCAGTGCTCATATATATATTATTACCAACTCAGTCCTGACTTACTTTATCACATTACAAGAGAAATTGGTAATACAAACACTCTCCAGGGCATAAAAAGCAAAAGCAATTTAGATAAATTTGGGCTGAACAGACACACCTGTTCCTTGGGTGCATAGCATAACCACAATGCTTTTTCCACAAGCCTCTCTTTGCATGTCTACACAAATCCATCAGATTAACTTAATTCACAATACTTCAGCATAAACTATCACCAATGGAAAAACATGCAATATATCTTACAATGTTGCATTTCTTTAAAATATGACAAAAAGAAAAGTGAGCTGAAAACCCAGAATATAAAATAGCTATCCATACACTACAAACACATTAATGGGTGACAAAATGAAATCATTTGACAAAAAAGAAAATAAGAATTAAGATTTTTATCTCCACTGTATAGAATTCATGACAGTTTTTGGGTTTCCAACCTAGGTATTTTTAAAAAATTATATATATATTTTTAAATTTATATATACACATTTAATTTATATGTGTTTATTTTTTATATATGTATTTAATTTATATATATAATGAGCCAGGTGCAGTAGAATACACCTGTAGTCCCAGAAACTCAACAGGTTGAAGACGGAGGATCACAAGTTCAAGACCAGCCTCAGCAACTTAGAAAGGCCCTAAGCAACATATGAGACACTGTCTCTAAAAAAATAATAATAATAAAAAGGGATGGGGATGTGATGTAATGGGAAAGTGTCCCTGGTTTAAATTCCAAGGACCTGCCCCCCTGCAAAAAAAAAAAAAAAAAAAAAAAAAATTAATTGCCTCTTTTATTAACACAAAATGAGACCTCAATGAGTTGACTTGTTTCTAACAAAAAGTTAAAATTTAAAAGTCCATGTTAACCTCTCTTTTCTTTATGTTATGCTTACTTTTTTATGTTATCCTAATGTTCTAACTATTCTCCTGGCCTTCCACCCAAACATGCAAGACAAAGAATGTGAGAAGCCCAAGATTCTATAGAGGCTGTTTGCAAGGGGGAGGAAGTCACAGTAACTGCCACACTGGATCCTCTTACATAAGAAGACAGAAAGGATCCTCAGTGCCTCTCACAAATGAAAGAGGCTGATGGCAGAAAGTCTACATGACCAAGGAGCTGTCCTCAGGAAATTATAACTTACAGAACTACAACAAAAATACGGAGTACAACCAACAATTAAAAAAAAAAAAAATACGGAGAGGGAAATTTTACAGTCAGCTAGGTCTTCCACCTCTCTAGAATTGCTTCTAATGTTCAGAGTTCATTTTTCAAAGAATCAACTCATAGAAAAGAAGACCCCTCCTCCTGGAAGTCAAAAGAAAGTAATATCAATGTGTATAAGAATGCAGACTCAAGGCTTGTCCATGAAAAAATGTCTACAATGAAGAGGGGTGGGAGAAGGAGAGTAGAAGAGAGTTACCAGTCTAACCTGGCCCAGCCCAGGCCAAAGAAAATAGGGGTCAAGGAGAAACTAAAGAGAATCTTGGGCCACATCATTCCCCAGAGAATGCACTCAAGGAACTTCCCCCTAGGGCTGGGATTGTGGCTCAGTGGTAGAACGTTAGCCCAGCATGTGTTTGGCACAGGGCTTGACCCTCAGCACCACTTCAAAATAAATGAATAAAATAAAAGTATTGTGTCCATCTACAACTAAAACAAAAAAAAAAGAAAGAAAAACACAAAAACTTTTTAATCCCTTTCTGAATCCTTGAAAACTGCAGTAACTTCACTAATCAAATCAACTTCTATGGTTCCACAACCACTATATTTGCTCAACTTAGATGTCTCTTTCTTCCTTCTCCAGAGATATTAACTATATACGTTAATATAGTAATGTATCCCTGTTCCTGCTAATGCCACTAATCATTCTGTTGTCACAGGCCTCACTGGACTACACATGACCTACCTTCCAGCCATTCCTGAGGAAACCGCTGTCCCTCATTCCTAGAACTCTTAGGGTTTCTGTCTCAGATATCCTTCTACCTTTTTAAAATATTTTTTTTTTAGTTATATTGGGCACAATACCTGTATTTTATTTGGTTATTTATATGGGGTGCTGAGGATCGAACCTCGTGCCGCACATGTGCTAGGCGAGTGCTCTACTGTGGAGCCACAACCCCAGCCTCTACTTCCTTTTCTTAATAGCACTCAAGAGTGAAATTCAATTCATCATATTTACTCCCCCTTCATCTTTCAACTCTTCAAACATTAGAAGAGGAGAATGTTCCTGCCTTCAAGGAACATTCATTGTCCTGACCCCCACCCAAATTTATTTCCTCTCTTTGTGTTTTCCACATATCATCTTTAACTTCACAAACTGCCACACCAGACCAGAAACAGCAGAGACAAGAAGTGCCTGGTGTATTCAGTGAGAATCCTCTCTCTACAGGCAAAAATGTTAATGTCTTGAGCCTGGAGGACAAACCCCAGGCCATGGGAATACGTTAAGAGAGATAACTGGGGACAATTGAGGAAAACAGGTCAGTTCATTATTCCGATTAGCATGTTCCTCGTGCTGGTCTTCATAATATGCACAACTGCCAGCATGGCTACAGACACAGAGGCTTATAGGGCCCACATTCTACAGCCTGTCACTGCTCACCCAGTAACATGGTTTGATCCTCCCCCTTCAATCTATCTTAATTCCAAGGCCATCTTGCCTGGTCCTTTCTTGACAACCAGGTCCTCCCAACAATCTTTGTTCAATTATTCAGGACTGTCCTCCTGACCCCCTCTTTGTGTTTCGCTCAGAAACTCATATTGTTACCACACTGGGCCTCAAAACTCGGCTAATATATGTCCCAAAATAACAGGATCAAGAGGCTAGGCTTATTTTCCTCACTGGCAGAGGCTCACCTGCATGCCAGGGAGTTAATGTTAATTACTCATTAAGCAGACTCAATGCTCTTACCATTGCCACAGAAATCATTCACCAAAAGTTTTACAACGGTCTGAAGGTGATAACCCTATCATCGAATCTTTCTATTGTAGGAAAACAAGTTATTGATTGGGGTTCTCCAGGGGAATGACTGATGCTGAATCTAGAGCTTTGGAATGAAAATTACCTTACAGAGACAATTTAGAACATCTGGCTTATAGAGCTGTTTTCCATTCCAACATCACTAGATACGGGTCTAAGGGAGAATTACCACCTGCCATGAGAATGGATTTTCTGCCAGTTCAGGACACAGTATGGAAAATAGGTCTGACTGAGGAGACTTTGGGGATCTGGAAGGGTAATTCTCTTTTTTTTTAATTTTTAATTTTTATTGTTGGTTGTTCAAAACATTACATAGTTCTTGATATATCATATTTCACACTTTGATTCAAGTGGGTTATGAACTCCCATTTTTACCCCGTATACAGATTGCAGAATCACATCAGTTAAACATCCATTGATTTACATATTGCCATACTAGTGTCTGTTGTATTCTGCTGCCTTTCCTATCCTCTACTATCCCCCCTCCCCTCCCCTCCCCTCCCCTCCCCTCCCCTCTTCTCTCTCTACCCCCTCTACTGTCATTCATTTCTCCCCCTTGTATTATTTTTCCCTTTCCCCTCACTTCCTCTTGTATGTAATTTTGTATAACCCTGAGGGTCTCCTTCCATTTCCATGCAATTTCCCTTCTCTCTCCCTTTCACTCCCACCTCTCATCCCTGTTTAATGTTAATCTTCTTCTCATGCTCTTCGTCCTTACTCTGTTCTTAGTTACTCTCCTTATATCAAAGAAGACATTTGGCATTAGTTTTTTAGGGATTGGCTAGCTTCACTTAGCATAATCTGCTCTAATGCCATCCATTTCCCTGCAAATTCTATGATTTTGTCATTTTTTAATGCAGAGTAATACTCCGTTGTGTATAAATGCCACATTTTTTTTTTTTAATCCATTCCTCTATTGAAGGGCATGTAGGTTGGTTCCACAGTCTTGCTATTGTGAATTGTGCTGCTATGAACATCGATGTACCAGTGTGCTAAGAGCCAAGTATATGATGCATGGCATTTTTGGTCGAAAGGTGACGCCAGCTAGCCACTGAGATGATATGATTATGTTAAGATTTGCATTCATATGGATATTGGACTCCTGCTGTTCACCTAGGCCGGCTACAGGACTCCTGGAGAGTTCCCATTGGTTGGGGAAGTACAGTAGGAGGGAGTTCCGGGGGAGGAGCTCTCTCTGCGGGTCTGGGAGGAGGCCGCGTGGGTGGAAAAAATCTTCCCAGGCGGTACCGGACATTGGCGGCAGTTTCAAAAAATAAACTTTGTTCCTGCTTGAGTGGCTCGTGATTTTGTGCCCAGCCAGACTGCGGCACCAGTGTCCCTGTAGCATGCTCTTTTTAGGTCTTTAGGGAATAGACCGAGAAGGGGAATAGCTGGGTCAAATGGTGGTTCCATTCTGGAAGGGTAATTCTCAATATAATAAGTTGAAAAATGTTATCTATTATAACATTTCCTTTCATAAGGAATTGTACCTTCACAGTATGTGTATTAAATCCCTATGTTTTAGGGTCCAGACCCATTCAAATACCCATTCAAATTTTGTGATGCCTCACAAAAATCTATATTATGTTAAAATTGTGTAAAGTGTATGCTACAACAACATTTGAACTCTATGGCAAAGTTCAGCACAAACTATAATGACTCTCAAAAGGCTCCTTGTAAAATTAAAAGTACCATGGCAGGAGGCCCCTTAAGTACCATCCACGTAGGAACTACGGAGGCACCTGAAACACCATGCTAAATGGCTCATCTGGTGGCTGAGAGCTGGGACTGTTGCTTTGACTGCAGCGGAGACACTGCATCAGCAAGTCCAAACACCCATTACCTTCAACAATTCCATAAGAATGTTACCGAGACCTGGCAAACTCAAGAACATATGGATCCGGATCATTCAAACAAAATTCAACAACTAAAAGATTCTATTATTTGACTAGGAGAATAAGTACAAGATTTACAATGGGCTCAGAAACTTCAGGGTCACTGTAATATCACCCAATTTTGTGTCACTAGAGATCCATATGATGACACTGAGACACAAGGGCAAAATGTATGTAATCACCTAATGGACTTGATCTTTTTCATATCAATACTTGTTTGAATTAAAATTACAATCTCAAGTTCTGCCATAGAAAATGCAAAAACATCTACTTTTGATAAGAAATTTGGGGCAGTTTAGCTAAAGGGATTTCTTCCCTCAACTCTTTGAAATACTTTTCTACACATATACCTGGGTTACTAGCTATAACTATACAGTTAATTTATATTCTAGTTCTGCACAGTCTTTCAAGCAGGTTGGAAATGATTAAACCATCAGGAAAATATGGTTCCAACATTAATCATGCTTGCAATGCTCCAAAGGACCTGAACTCCTGAGATCATGGAAAGTGCACCCTGTTTTTGAAAGGGATACAATGGCCTTGATTAAGGGAAATGGGCTCCCCAATGATAGGACCTGCTAAAATTGTTTTCCTAGAACTAACAAATCTGTTAATCGTCACCTTGATTATAATAACCTTTCTTCTCCCTATTCTTAATTGTGTACAAAAAACATTTTCTTAATGAGGTGACCTGTCTGGCTCAAGCCCTCTCCAGAATACAGTGCAACTTTCTGAAACCACAAAAGGAGGACTGTGCCTGAGCCCCAAGTCTACTCCCACATATACTCTTCTTAAGCCTAAAACACCAGAGAACCCATGTTCTTTTCCAGAACTCTGAGAGCAGGGGTCCTCCTACTTGACCCTTTCTCAGCAAGAAGCAACCAGATCTGAAATCATTGCCACTATTCATTATGACTTTTCAGTGTCTAGAATGAAAGATATGCAAATGACAACCCCAAAACAGTGTGGCCTACGAAGAGGGAGGGAGGGAAAATCAGAACATTGATAACATTGATCCTTTCCCAATACTTCCTTTCCCAGTGACATAAAAATCCCTGGGAAGGAAGCAAACATCACTAGGTGACAAGACATCCCTGGAAAAGGGCAAGCATTGGACCTGTCCCAATATATCCATTCTCAGTGATAGGACAATGCACCCTCCATTCTTGCCCTATGAAAACACTGCCAATAAAAACAAATTTCTAGGTTTTGTAACCTTTTTCCTGAATGCCCACCTCCTGTTAAAGTTTTCAATGGGTAAGTTACCTCCCAGTGTGTAACCTATATAAACCCAGACCAGCAGCCATTTCTAACCAGAAAGTCTGCCCATCTGATGCCTGACTCCACAGCTGAATAAAGGCTTTGCTGAATTCATGAGGTCTGCACAAATCTCCATCATCTCCATCTCCTTAATCTATAGTAGCTGTGGATACCATTGATTTCTAAGAGAACATAAGGAATGATCTGGCTTACAGATACTCACTGTATGTTCTTAGTCTCATATTACATGCCAGTATTATAGAAGTAAGCTATCTGAGGTATGCAGCTGAGATAAAAAGAAAAAAAAATATACCCTGAAAAAGTTGACATACTCCAAGCCATATCTTTATACCACCAAACATTTCACAATCCCTCTTAGCTAAGAATTATCCCACACACAACCAGCAAAAAAAAAATATATATATATTCCACAATTAGCAGTGTAAGAGATGGGAAAAATAGGCCTGTAAATGCAATATTTATCTTTATTTATAAGCAATTTTTTCTATATATGCGCTTCTCTTCTTGTGGGTTCTTGACATCGTGAATCACACTATCTACTCACTGTCTCTAAAGAAGTCCAAAAATTAAATAAAGGTCCATTGACAACTAACAGGATATTTTTTTAAAAAACAACTTACCACATTTCTGGGTAGGGTGACACACGCCTATAATCCCAGCAGCTTGGGAGACTGAGGCAGGAAGATCGCAAGTTCAAAGCATACATCAGCAATGGCAAGGTGCTAAGCAACTCAGTGAGACCCTGTCTCTAATAAAACATAAAATAGGGCTGGTGATGTGGCTCAGTGGTAGAGTTCAATCCCTGGTAAACCCCCACCACCACAAAAAACAAAAAAAAAAAACAAAGCTTACCACCAAGGAAAATGATTAAATCCCATAGCTGTACTCCCCCAAACCAGCTCAGTACTCATATATATATATTATTACCAATTCAGTCCTGACTGACTTTATGGCATTACAAGAGAAAGTGGTGAAACTAATACTCTCCAGGGGATCAAAAGCAAAACCAATTTAGATGAACTTGGGCTGAACAGACACACCTCTTCCTTGGGTGCACAGCATAACCACAATGCTTTTTCCACAAGCCTCTCCTTACATGTCTACACAAATCCATCAGGCCCTAAGCAACATAGTGAGATCCTGTCTCTAAAGAAAAATAAAAAGGGCTGGGGATGTGAGGTAATGGGAAAGTGTCCCTGGTTTAAATTCCAAGGACCCATCCCCCCAGCAAAAAAAAAAAAAATTAATTGCCTCTTTTATTAACACAAAATGGGACCTCAATGAGTTGACTTGTTTCTAACAAAAAGTTAAAATTTAAAAGTCCATGTTAACCTCTCTTTTCTTTATGTTATCCATACTTTTTTATGTTCTCTTAATGTTTTAACTTTTCTCCTGGCCTTCCACCCAAACATGCAAGGCAAAGAATGCAAGAAGTCCAAGATTCTATAGTGGCTGTTTGCAAGGGGGAGGAAGTCACAGTAACTGCCACACTGGATTCACTTACATAAGAAGAGAGAAAGGATCCTCAGTGCCTCTCACATATGAAAGAGGCTCATGGCAGAAAGTCTACATGACCAAGGAGCTGTCCTCAGGAAATTATAAGTTAAAGGAGTACAACAAAAATCCAGAGAGGGAAATTTTACAGTCAACTAAGTCTTCCACCTCTCTAGAGTTGCTGCTATTGTTCAGAGTTCATTTTTCAAAGAATCAACTCACAGAAAAAAAGACCCCTGCTTCTGGAAGTCAAAATAAAGTAATATCAATATGTACACGAATGCAGACTCAAGGCTTGTCCATGAAAAACTGTCTACAATGAAGAGGGGTGGGGGAAGGAGAGCAGAAGAGAGTTACCAGTCTAACCTGGCCCAGCCCAGGCCAAAGAAAGTAGGGATCAGGAGAAACTAAAGAGAATCTTGGGCCACATCATTCCCCAGAGAATGCACTCAAGGAACTTCCCCCTAGGGCTGGGATTGTGGCTCAGTGGTAGAACGTTAGCCTAGCACGCGTGAGGCACTGGGCTTGACCCATGAATAAAATAAAAGTATTGGGTCCATCTACAACTAGGAAAAAAAAAACTTTTTAACCCCTTTTTGAATCCTTGAATACTGCAGTAACTTCACTAATCAAATCAACTTCTGTGGTTCCAGAACCACTATACTTGCTCAACCTAGATGTCTCTTTCTTCCATCTCCAGGGATGTTAACTGCATATGTTAATAGAGTAATGTATCACTATTACCTCTTATACTGTGAAACATAATTTATAACATATTCATAATATTTTAATGAACATATAAGAGGAACATGGAGATGATATCCCTAACACAAGAGCCTGAAGGAAGGGAGCCATGGGGTGAGCCCATTATGTCCCTCTTGCAGGGCTTCACCTACCAGAACTGAGCCATTTAGTTTCTATTATAACTCTCCTGTCACTTTCTCCACCCAATCAACTCTCTTGTCATTTTCCCCACCCAATCGCACCTTCTCCTTGGGAGTCTGACCACTCTATTGGCTACTTCATACCTTTAAACGGCCAGTTTTGTGACATCATTCTCCCACCAAACCTACTGCCACCTGCTAGAATCTTAGGCTTGCCATGTAGTTGTAAACAAATTTGGATCATCGCAAGTGACCAGTGACCAGTAACCAGTCATTAGAGTGGCCAGTAAACAGTGACCAGTGAACTCCATATTGGGAAACATGCATTCTCTAGCCTCAGCCACCCACACATCCTCTGGGGTGATCTCCTCATCCTTTGTATTTGATGTGACCTCTTCTCTGACCATGTCAGGTGAGTAAAGAAACTTTTAAAGTTTTTCATTAGACTTTTACCTGCCTCAATTTACTAATGGAGTCAAAAGAGCTTAGAATAATAGGGGAAAGGATAGAACTAGAAATCTGGACACCTAATTTCATTTGGAATTTGACATGTACTAGGTATAGAACTGGACTATCTTACTCTCTCACAAAATCTGTTTCCTGATTTGCTACATGAGGATAACAGATTGCCCATGTTCTGGTCCCTTACTTTTCTTGCATCTTGAGGGGCATGTTTATAGAGAATGAAATCAGATTTCATGGTTGTGTTGTTTCAACTGAAAGAGACAAATCCTAGGCAGGGTGGAAACCAAGAGGTTTCCTCTGTAACAGTTTCCCTTCACCAAGATTTCTACTTCAGTATTTCAAATTTAGTGCTGTTCATAAAAGGGACATTCACATATTTGGGAGTTTTCTGTTTAAACTAGGTGAAAAGAGAAATAGGGAGAGAGGAACAGGAGGACAGGGCTGTAAGGAGGCAGATGTTCTTGGGAAAGCAAGTTTGTGACTGTTTAAGCACAAGGCAACAGGAACTCGGTGGAGGAAGAAAATATAAAAATAAAGGAGAAGAAAAGGTTTGAATAATAGAGATGAAGAGAATGATGTTCTCGAGAAAAAAGACGTGGGTTGGGATGGATGTGGAAGAAAAGCAAAGATTTTATTTAAACCAACAGACAGCATAGATTGAATCTTCCCAGAGGCTGGTTTAGAGAATGTTTAGATTAACAGACCAGCAAGGAAACTAAGACTTGAATTAGGGTATCACTGGGGTAAGCAGGTTATCAGAAAAGTCACACTTGGCTGTTACAGTTTTTCTATGATCTCTTTCAACACAGATGATGTTGACAGTTTGAACATGAACATGTTAGAAGTATGTTTTAGAAATTATTCTTCCTCCAAACATGCCAAGGAAAGTGGTTCTAGACAGAGCTGGGGAAATGGCATTTTCCATGTCCTACTTTGTTCTGATTTTTAAACTACAGGGATTTCTAAAAAATGTTTTGTCCAAACCTGCATCAGAAGGACACATTCCTTTGTGAGATATAAGCTGTCAAGATGAAGCTGTTTTCCATCTTTACAACGGTTTGTTTTTTTTTTTCTAAAACAGACAATATACAAATAGTCATTGATGATTTCTAAATCTAAGAACCGAAAGAAAGAACTATATAAGAATAAAAATTCAAGCTCACACCTCTAATTCCAAGTTTATTTAAATAATTATGTGAAGACTTTTTGTTTTGTCTACATTTCAAATAATTTTTCGGGGCTGGGGTGTAGGGTAGCTCAAACATTTTTGTATTAATTTTGTTTTAATATAAAAGGGAGAAGAAAATATCAGAATAAAAGACAAAAATTGTTTTAAATTTGTGATTTTATTATACTGTGATGGTTTTCTCAGACTTTAGGGACAAGATTTTTCTCTAAATGTGATAATAAACTAGGCTTCTATGATTTTGTTAAAGCATTTTTTCTGGTTTTTTTAATAACCAAAAGGATTATCAGAAAATGTGTTTATATTAATTGAAATATCTACCTAGTGGAATTAATGTCTTTTATTTGGTGTTGGTAATCCTTAGAGGAAGAGAAACAAGAACAGTAATGAAATTACTTTACACTTATTGTTTTTTTCTCTAGTATGTACAAAATTTCTTGTGTCCTTCCTTCTGTCCTCCTTCCCTTCTTCTTTCCCTCACTCCCTCCATTTCTCTCTCCTTCCCTCCCTGCCTTGCTCCTTATGCCTTCCTTCCTTCCTCTCATTCATTCTTTCTTTCTTCCTTTCTTCTCTTCTTTCCAGTTCTGAGGATTGAACTCAGGGTCTCATGCATGCTAGGCAAGCATGCTACACAAGCTATATCTCCAGGATATTTTATTTGTTTTCTCAGATAGGATCTTGCTGAATTGCCCAGAGTGGCTTTGAATTCCTGGTTTCCTGCAATCCCACTGCCTCAGGCTCCCACGTGCTGGGACCAGAGGCCCACCACACCATGCCCAGATTCATCATGGGTTTTGGCTTTAGTTTTCGCTTCTCCACGTGGCTACCCATCTGTTCACTTTACTTAAATTTGTGTTCACTTTACTTAAAATTACACACATTTTTAGTATAGTTTCTCTGTCTATATGTACTGCTTGAGAATGCATTCAAACTCACCTTCAATTATGAGCTTTGTTTTGATTAACAGTATTCACTAAAATCAAAGAGAAACATTCATAATATTGTATGCATGATAACAGAACTCATTTCTTAGCAAATTTGATATACACTCACTTTTGCTACATATACATATGTTCATTACTATCTAGTCATTCCTTTTAGTTCTGAGCTGGTTTTGACTTTTGCTTCTATCTTTCCAGAACATACTGTAACTCCCTCCAAATGAAACTTTTTGCAATATCTATTTATTAGTTGTAGTTCAACACAATACCTTTATTTTATTTATTTTTACATGGTGCTGAGGATTGAACCCAGGGCCTCGCATGTGCTAAGCAAGCGCCCTAACGCTGAGCCATAATCTCAGCCCCCACATGAATCTTATGTAATATGACACTTTTATTCATGGATGAATTATCACTGTTGGTATTGTTATAACCACACCAAAGATGAGTAACCTGAAGCTCAGAAAGTTTTAATTTCTTTCAAGAAGCATTTCTTGAGAAACTGAATTTCAGGTAGTCATTTTCATGTAGGATCAGCAGTTAGGCTGAAAGAGGGCAAAGAATGACGCTTAAATTATCATTTGGATGGTAAAACTGAACTCCAGGAAATATCATGTGACCTGGACAAACAAAAGGAGATACTAAAGATCACTGTGGTGATATCAGTACGATCTTCTATGAACAGGGAAAAACAAATTTCTGTTTCTCCAGATTTCTGGTCTTTGGAACAAGAGTCCTGGCCAGGGAGTAAGTTTCCATAATCTGTTGCTGATTTTGAACAAGTCGATCTCACTTCACTAACCCTTGGAGGACTCATTTGGTAACTGGTAATGTTGGGGTTTTCTCTGAGTTTGAAAATGCTTCAGTTCTAGGGCAAATTCAGGAGTCAATACTAGTGCAGGCTCAAAGGAAAGGTAGGACAGGTAGAAGGATGCTTTTAGGGAACAATGTGTGAAGCAGACCACTTGGGACTTCTGGGCCCAATTTGAGACAAAAGGCAGGTAATCAGAAGAGTACTTGCAGCCATCCTAAATGGAGTGATTTGGGGTCTCTCAATGATTATTGGAATGAGGGCCTTCCTGATTACTACAACATTAAGATGTCATTATTCCTCGAATATTGTAAGAATCTGTCTGTCTCATCAATATTTTCACCACCCTCTTCTTCCTACAGAAAATTTCCAAAATTCTTCTTTACATGGAAATGCTGAATCTCTGCAGCTCTCTCTTCCTGTGGTGACCAATGCAGCTTCCGGGACAGGAAGTGTCTGCAACTTCTCCAGAGCCTCTGCTCCAGCTGCCACTTCAGCATGGTTACTGCCCTCAACCTGTGGCACCTCCTTCCAGCCACTCATGGGCAGTGCCTACCTTTATCAACATGCTACCACAGCCATGGTGTCTGGGGTTACTGGCCAGAACCAGACTCCCATGGCACCTGCCCCCTATCCAAGTATTTCTGAGTGGTATATCCCAGGAAGTGCTGAAAAGAGCTCCTCTTCACTCGGGGACTTTAATCTGACTGTCACTGACCAGAATACAGCAGATTCTTCCCTATCTATGACATCCCAGTATGACAAAACTTCCGAAGCCAATGTCATGATCCCCGGGTATCCACTACTATCTGGTAGGCTCGTCCAGGTGACACTATCTCAGATTCCAAATCAAGGACGTTGCCTCTCACTACCCCACCAAGAAGGAAGCCAGGTCTACTACTATGATCAAAACTCTCTGGGGACTCTGCTCTCTGGAGAACATTGGCCCTGCCTGCAATCCTATGGCTCTGTGCCATATGCAGGAATTAGTGCCGCTGCCCCTCAACCAGAAATGGTGACAGTGCTGAAGGAAGTTCAGCCCACAAATGTCCTACCATCAGTCCCTACACCTGTGACCTACTACTCTGTGTCCACTCAAAGTATAGAAGGAACAAATTTTCAAGGTGAGTACAAACAGCAAAAAGGGGAAGGAATAAGATTACCATTCGAAAGGAGGGTCCAGTTTTCAGCTGGTAACTGTGAGTCCACACATCCCTAGAATTCAAGTGCTGAGATTTTAACCACAATCTTGTTCAGCAGTCCCCATTTTCAGACTCTGTAAGAGAAGCATGCAGCATAGCATAATGGCCACCCATGCGTTTAAGAGACCTCTAGGACCCAAGACCCCCGTCCATGCCCAGCTATGAAACCATGGCTGGCGGATAAGGGTCCTGCACTCAGTCCAGCTACATAACCACACTATAAATATATTTCCCTAATTTTACTTTGGTTTAGAAAAATACATCAACACATATCAGGGTGTGACAATTTAATTGTTCCTTAATTGACTGAAGGATTTAACCTCTGTATGTAGAGATGCTGTCCAAAGCAGGAGTCCAAAACCCCTGACCTTTCACACTGATTTCATGAGCAACAGCTCCACCCTCACCTAGTTCATGGTGTTAAGAGTTCTTACATTCTGGGGAGAGTGGAGAGAATTGAGAGGCCCCTATATGAGAATGAGAGACTTCATGAAACAGTTTTTCGGTGTTTCCCACAGAGGAGACAAGTGCTCTACCAGAAACCCATGCTGCCATGGTGATGGACCAGCCCAAAAGTAAGACTTCAAGGGATCACCTGTAACTAATACGCAACTCTTAACAGATACCTGTCAGTGGTCCTTAAAAAGAGCTAAGAGAAATGCTTTCTCCACCGTAGGTGGTTTCCCAGAATAGTGTGTTTCTGGGAAGGGGGAGCATCCTACTTACCATCGTCCTTGATTCCTTTGCAGGGATGGAAACTTCCCTAGGGATGGAGGCTTCCTTGGGATTGCAACCTCCAAGTCAGACATTTTGTCTGCCACAGCCTCCAGAATTCCCATACATCTGCAATAACAGAAAAAGCCAAATAATTGAGAAAAACTCACGAATTGAACTTGGGGACATTTCCACAATAACTCCAGTCCAGAGTTCTACTGATTTCTTGGCATTGCCTCCAAATCAAAGCCAGGAACAAACAGAGATTAAGAATTTGTGTGAGATTAACACCATGCTCTCAGAACCACTGGATGCCTACCAAATTGCCATGGAGAACCAGGATCCTCCACTACTCCCTTTAGACATCCCTGAAATCCACCAGCTTCTGGCCTCCATTGGTCCTCTGGACCAAGAGGAGAAGCCACATTCTGAAAATATCCATCTAGAAAGGAATAGCCTGAGTCTTGAGGACCAAGGCACACTTGAAAATGGGATTGAATTTAGCAGTGGTTTTGCAGACCTCACTGCACTGCTGGGGGATATTCAACTTCCTGAGCTTTTCAGTTCCTTAAAAGACTTTGACCAACCTGAAAGTCCCACAATAACAAAATCCAATGACACCAGAGCCATCACGGTGAATCAGGGTAAGGAAATCACAAGCGCCTTAAAGGGTCCTAGTGAGCCAATGAGGAAGAACAAACATAAAGCCTCAGAGTGTCCTGATGGAACTCCTCAGGCCAAAATGCAGCTAAGGGACCTAGAGTGTGCATTAGGAGGAGAAGTTGCTCACAGGGATGCAGACAGTAGTAGGGCCCCTGTGCACACAGCCAAGCACTCTATCAGCAAAGCTCAGGAAGCTGCATCCAGCAGGAACAGCAAGGCTAAGGGCCATGGGCAGGAAAAGACCAAGAGGACCAGAGAAAACAACTCCAGGAAAGCCGACGAGAAGAAGCAGCCAGGCAACAAAGTCAAGGCAGAAGAGAAGCCAACAGTGCCCAAACTGAAGAGGAAGAGGAACCAACCTGAGCTTTGCCAAGAGACCTTTAAAAAGCCTTGGAGCTGTCTCGGCATGCACATGCTGGAGTCGGTGCAGGTTTTCCACGCACTGGGGAAGAAGAATGATAAGAAAACTGGGCTCTCTTCCTCCCGGGCCCTGGGAAACTCAGGCAGTACCCAAGACCCCCGTCCATGCCCAGCTATGAAACCATGGCTGGCGGATAAGCGTGCTGAGAAATCACAAGTCAAAGCCCAGAACCCAGATATCAGCGCTAAAGGAGAAGGTCCCGCTCCATCCATTTATGAGCCTCCACCACCTGGGAAGGTTAAATTGGTACCTTTGCCTTTTCTGACCCTGGAGAAACCTCCACCTCGACCAGTAATCAATAGGAGGCCACAGTCTCTGGCTTCACGGACACCCACTGGGGCTTACCCTGCCCAGCCTGGTCCCGCTAGCTCAGCTCAACCCATGGCAGTCAATCAATCCCAACCAGCTACTGCCAACCCATCTTGGATGCGTCCTGCCAAGCCAGCTCAGCCCGTTTTGACTCATGCCATTCAGTCAGGTATGAGCGCTTCTACCCAGCCTAGTGTCCCTCGGTCTGCTGCTTCTGGGCCTGCACCCTACAAAATATCATCTTGCACTTCTCTCCATTGGCAACCAGTTCCCAATGTTGGGACCAAGCCCCAGTCACAACCGCTCAAGTCTCAAAACCAATATCTACTCCAAGACTTTGCCTTACAACCAATTCCATGGAGGAAACCCAATGTTCCTGGGCAAGTAGTATCAACTCCCATCACCAAACAGCAGAGGCCAGAGCGGGAAGCCATGAAGAAGAAGGCTCAACAAGAGCGTGAGAATGCTGCCAAGTACACTGCTTTGGGGAGAGTGCAGTGCTTCATTGAGAGGGAAAGAGAGATGGAGATTTCTCGCTACTATGGCTACATAATGTAAGAGCTGCTGAGATCAGTGGTGCCACTTAGGGACCAAATAGTTTTCCACATGTATATAGATAGAGTGATACACATTTATTTATTCTCAGATGCTTTCAAAGTTTAATAAAATTATATAAAGAAATGTAATATAATTCACTAATACATAATAAAGAGGCCTTCTGATACCACTGAGAATTGTTAGAAAATAAAGAGGCCTTTGGGTACCACATGGGTACCAAATAGTGTTCTCATATACACATAGATAGATAGTTGAAAATTTATTCATTAGGCACAGTTGAAAAGGTAATATAGTTCAATAAAGAAATGCTATATAGTATTGATTAGAGGGTAATAATAAAGAGGCTTTATGTTGCCATTTGAATACCAAATAGTTTTCCACATATATATACAGAGAGGTACATAGATACGAAGGTATTCACTTATAGATTTTTAAGACTTAATATAGTTGAATAAAGAAATGTAATAGAATTGTTTTGAGAGATAAGTAATAAAGATGCTTTCTGGTACTGCTTGGGCATCACATAGTTTTCTACATGTGTAGATACAAATTTTATAAATATGTAGATACAAAGAGACAAATGTATTCATTCTAATATATTTTTAAAGTTTAGTCAAACTGAATGAAGAAATTCAATAGAATTGGTTAATAGATAATAAAGAGGCCTTGTGTTACCACTTGGCTATCAAACATTTGTCCTCATAGACGTATGAATATGTACTCATTCCAATATACTTTTCAAACTTAATAAAACTGAATAGAGAAATGTAATGGAATTGATTAATAGATAATAAACAGGAATTTTGAGTTTGAATGGCTGTTAAGTGTGGTTTAGTTTGATAGCGGTGGGGATCACAGCCTGCACGAGAAGAAAGGAAGTCAAAGTTGGCCAGGATAATAGAAGTAAAGGCTAGGAATGGGGGAAAGAGGAAGGCATATGATCCAGCACTAGGAAGGCAAAAAGAAGAGAGATGTATGGACTTACTGGAAGAATCAGGAATTGGCAAAATGGCTGACCAATAACACAATGTTTGAAACTAGGGTTAAAATGATAAAATGTCAATCAAGTTGAAAATGATAGGAGACGGGCTCAGGTTGACCAGAAGAAACGCAAAAATCAAACAAAAAACATCTCATGGAGAATGGCCTAGTTTTTGGCCTACCTGAAAGGCATTTTACAAAAGAAGATTCAGGGCACATCTCCACCATGTTTGGGTCAGTTTCCCTAGCTGGGAAAGGTGAATACAAAACACAGGGAATCTACCAGGGGTGTCAGAGGGTTCACAGTTACCCTGAGGGAAGCTGATAACCTGAGACTTGGCCAAGTGAACTGCAGCAGCATGAGGCCCACCCAGAACATGGCCTGGAATAAATCACCACTGACTCAACACCCATGCACCAGGTCTGCAAAGATGCACTACTTGAATTAACCTTCACACACAAGGCCAGCATCACTCTGACACTTTACTAATAGTCGAGAAGCAAGGCCTCAATCTGAGGCTTGTATCCTCAAGTCCTCAGTGTTGGCAAGGGCCCCCTGCAGGCAGCCAACCAGGCTTTCAGAGCATAGCATGGAGACTTTGGGGTAGAGGATGAGGAGAGAGATCACACTTGAAAGGGGGGATAAATACTGAACTGAGAAGCCTGTCAGGTCCTCTTCCATTGATTCTGGCAAGCGCTGTCTTCAGGGACCATTACCATGAACCAAAGCTCACAAGAAAATAATCACTCCTTGGCTTCCATCTCCACCCAACGCAAGCACAGTGCGCATGCGCAAGGAGCAACTTGCCAACAGCTGCAGGACCCAGCAGCCCCAACAGCTTTCCATTCCCTCAAAATTGCCAGTCACCATCTTCACCACTCTTCCCACAGGAGACATCGCCTTTTCCCACATTTTGGAAACTTCCAGAGATATTTAACCCCAAAATGTATGTTATCACAATTTCTTAAATTATCTGACCTACAGATTTGAAATGTAACCTTTATGACATATTAAATTCCTATGTGTATTTGCATTCTTCTTTGTAGAATTTGCCTGGCTTTCTTGCTTTTCCTATTTATCAGGTCTCTGGGATATTTTTTATCATGTGTTTCATTTTTTTTTAATTCATTATTCTTACTTTTTAGATATTATCTATTATGTTCATTCATGTTTTCCCTTTTAGATTAGTCTTATTTTGATTTCTACCATCTCATCTAATTTCCACTTATGTTGTTCTTTTTTATTATGAAACATAAAACTTAACATTTCAACCATTTTTATGTGGATAACTCTATAGCATTAAGTAGATGCACAATGTTGTTCAAGCATTATCCACTAACCAAATCCAAAACTTTTCACAATCCCAAACAGAAAGCTATATCCATGATATAATTTTCCATTCCCCTCTCAGGTTCTGTCCTATTTTGCATTGCTTGGCCTTCTGTTTTTTAGCTAGTTTTGAAAGAGTGGGCTACCATCTGATGTGCTTGGGGGGTTCTTTTCTGACTTGTTTTCGTCGTCTGAGAGGATGCTATTCTCCTGTTTCTTAGAATACCTTTATTTGCGATTTGGTTTCCTTCTTTTCTTGCTATGCACTTTTATGCAAAATTCATTTTCTTTGTAAAAGCATGGTTGAGGATAGAGTTTCTTATGTGATGGAACGGCAACTTCCACCTCTCCTTCCTCCACCTCTTCTTCTTCCCTCCAGTTCTGTCCCTCCCCATTCTCCCTTTGCTCTCCTCCTTCTCCTCCTCCTCTTCCTTCTTGAAGTATTAAAAACATGTCAACTTATTTTCTGGCTGTTTCCACAGGGAGGTTTATCCTTTGTGTCTATTGTTCCTCCCAGCGATTTCTCCTCTGGGTGAGGCCTTGTCCTGAAAAGGAGCATTGGCTGTTCACTTTTCAAGAGTTTAGGGCCTGGACAGCGTCAGCCCTTCCGATTTGAATGTGGGGCATTTGTACTTACAGCTGCTCCTCAGTATCCACAGAGAATTGCACCCAGGACCCCTCACAGACACTAAATTCCACAGAGTTGAAGAGAGACTGCACACATTCAAATGATCTAAATCATCTCTAATTACTTATCATAACTACAATGTAAATGCTATGTAAATAGCTGTTGTACCATACTGATTATACATCGTATAATACATATTGTAGGAGACCTACTGCACTCACTTTGGGGTTGACCAGAACCCCTCTGTTTCAGCTGCTCTTCTCCTGCTGGCCCACAGGGCTTTGCAGGAACGCCTGCTGGAGCCTTGAAAGCCTCCTGTCTCCCATTTCCTCTGCTGCAAGTGCTGCTGCCAGGCAGGTCTGGTGCCTCCTGCTGGTGGTTTGCCCTATCCTCTTGTTCTGAGGTTCCTAGGGAATACTGTGTTCTCTACTTTTGTGGTAAATGCTACTCCAGGGTTTGGCTTTCTTTCATCTATTTACATGGCCTCTAGGCCAAATGTGTCTTTTTCTTCTCTTTGTTTTAGGAGACTCCAAACTGCACTGCTGCCTGCATCTTTCTGAAATCTTGATGGATAACATAATTATTTTAAATTGGGGATATTGCAGGTTTCAGTTCCCTGAAGCAGAGCTTCGTTTCCCCCAGACTAGTTAAGACTCTGAGGCAGACTGTGAGTCACCTGTAACGACCATGGCACCTGGTGTCTTTGCTTGCTATGTTGGTGTTTGAGTGAGAAGCAATCTCAAGGTTCGTGGGGGAGGGACATCTGGCCACAGGAAAAGGGAGTAGTCTTCTGGACAGGTGGAGAATGGGGACATGGCCTCTAGTCTAAATGTGTCTTTTTCTTTTCTTTGTATCTTCTTTCTGAACACATCAGAGAAGGAATCTCCTATTTGCTCTCCTTCCCCTGTGGGTGGGGGTGGGGTGTCGGGTCTATACACAGTTTCCTTGTCTTCCTTAGGGTCATCTTTCCAGTTGTCCAGGCCAGAAATCTTTGACATTCTTTGACTCCTTTCTCTCTCTCCCAATTACACACTTGGAATTTTAGTAAATTTCATCTGACCTCTCTTCACATCACATCTAGAACCTACCCACTTCTAACTCCATTCCCCGATTTCTGCTCTAACGTAATCCCTAACCATTTACTGCCTTTCTCTAACCATGATAGGGGACATACACATTTTCCATAAAAAGACCGATAGATGGTAAATACATAACTGTCTGTGAGCCAGATTGTCTCTGTCTCCACAGCTCCACTCTGCACTTGTAGCATGAACGTGGCCATGCAAATAGGAGAATACATGGACCTTAGCTCTGTTTTAATAAAACTTTATTCACAAAAACAGGTTGTACTGCTTCACAGACTCTGGCTCTGCCTGATCCACTGCTATGCTCCCTTTCAATCACTCCAGTACAGACCCCCTGAGCCCACTTGCTGTTCCAAGCCTGAAAAACACTCCTCACGTCCTTCAAGCCTCTTCTCAAATTGTACCTTTCAATAAGGCTTTGTCTGACTACACTCTTTGAAACTGTAATCACCTCTCTCAGGGTTTCTCCCTTCCTTCCATCTGATTCCCTTCACCAGGGACCACATCTCCTGCAGTGTTGTGAACCTTTCAATACACTGTGCAATTTAATTCTTTGTTGTCTTTAAGGTTTAGACTTTCCATCACTCCCTTGCCCGTCAATTCATAAAATGTAAGACCCTTGAGGGCACAAAATTTTCTCATATGTTGTTCGTTTCCATGTGTCCCATGTCTTAAACAGTGTCTCAAAAATAAGAGCTGATCAGAACATGTTTGTTGAATGGCATATACCCAAAGGGCTTAAAATCAGCATACTATACTAATGCTGACACATTCATGTTTACAGCAGCTCAATTCATAATAGCTAAACGATGGGACCAACAGAGCCCTTTAACAGATGAATGGATAAAGAAAATGTGGTATCTATATACAATGGAATATTACTCAGTGATAAAGAAGAATGAAATCATGGCATTTGCCAGTAGATGGATGGAACTGGAGACTGTCATGCTAAGAGAAATAAGCCAATCCCCCAAAAGCCAAAGGCAGAATTTTCTGTGATATGCATAGATGCTAACACAGAATGTTGGGGGATGGGGGAGGGAAGAGCAGAAGTTCATTGGATTAGAGAAAGAGGAATGTAGGGATGAAAGAAGGTGGGAATAGGAAAGGCAGTAGAATGAATTGGACGTAGGTTTTCTGTGTTCATGTGTGAATACATGACCAGTTATCTTCACCCCACAAACAACCACAAGAATGGGAAGTTAGGGATACGTGGGTTGGGCAGCTGAACACTGGGACCAAGGGCTAAAGGTGAGAGACTGAAAAAATGCAGACCACCCAGGCACTGCTTATTACTCCAGCTCTGGCCCGCTGTTGTACCAGGGGTCTAATCAGGCCTGTGTCTGTCTCCCTCCTGAGTAGACCACAGGACTCATCTAAACAGCCTTCCTACACCAGCTCCTCTCCAGGTGGCCAGACAGAAGTTCCAGAACAGGACTGTGTCCTGGGACATTGACTCAGCAGACAAGTTCATTGGTGGCAGGGCTGCCACTGTTGGTGTGACCAGATCAGAGGCTGGTTTGGAACTGTATTTAGAGAAATGATGTTTCTCTAAACTCCTCCCCCAAAACCAAACAAACACAAAAGAACGCAAAGTTATACTCCATGTATGCCTTAATATGTCAAAATACACTCTACTATCATGTATAAACAAAATGATCAATAATTTAAAAAAAAAAAAACTTTTAAAAATTAGAAATACAAAAATGTTACCAGGTTGCTTATTAGCCATTTTATAAAGCCAGCTTGACCACTGGCTATGCCAGTGACATCTAAACCAGAATCTAAATGTGTGTCCAGCCAGGTTCACTTGGAGTTGCCAAATTGTTATCTATCAGATCCCCAGGGTATGTGCAGGTTAGACCCTCACAGTCACCTTCCCCTCACCTTCCTGTGCCCTCCACCCTCCCCCACTCTCATTTTCTCCTCTCCCTGGGTTGGCGTTGATCTCTGTCCCTGGTAGGAACCCATCTCTCAAAGCAACAGCTCTTCTCCTTTGCCTTTTAAGGCCATCGGCTCTTCTGTTTGATGGTCACCTTCCTCTTCCTCTTTGCCATGTGAGGCTCTGTGGGGTCACCCACTCATCCCTGCTTCTTTGACTCCACTCCAATCTGGGTGTGGGAGTGTGCTGACGTATATACCATTAAAGGATGTTCCTCTAAACTCCTCCCCCAAAACCAAACACAAAAGAATGGAAAGTCGTACTCCATGTAAGCCTAATATGTCAAAATACACTCTACTATCATGTATAAACAAAAAGAACAAATAAATTTTAAAAACTTTTAAAAATTATACATACAAAACAGTTACAGTGTCTGCTTACTACCCACTTTATAAAGTAAATGTGTAAACCAAATAGAAAATGATAAAATCCCTGACCTGAAGCACACCAAACAACCCTAAAGTTTCTTATGGCATTTAACTCTTTTAGAAATTCTCAACCTTGAGATAAAACTTTTAACTGAAACAAAGATTTTGAATTACTTAATATAAATTACATACAGCATAGCTAACTAGCCATAAAAAAAGGAACAGAGTATTTATAAAATACAACCAATCCATCAGGTACACATTTAATCATTAATTTTAACAGACACACATATTAAAGATCTTTCCATGCATGAGGAAGAACATGTTTTCCAAATCTGTCATTTCCTTGCTGACAGGAGATACCAGTCTTTAAAGAAACTATAGGTGGTGCTCCAAAACACAGATTACTCTTCATGTTATGGTTTTACATGTATGGTTTTACTGCCACCTTTTTCTTGAATGCCCACATTTTGTGGGCTTAATGCCCACCTCTTCAAAGGCTAAGTCACCTCCCTTCTTAAGGGACAACATCATCAGGTAATCCCAATTCCATGTGATAAAGAAGATAATTTACCTACAATAATAATGTACAATTTTAAAAATTGCAATGCATTTGTGTATTTACCTATATTTGAACCAGTTCATCCCATCTTTGTCTTCCCAAGTATCTACTTTTCAAATTCTGTCTTTTTATATTCCCAATGGGTTCACAGCAAACATCTTACCAGTGTGAACACTTTGTCTTTAATACACATTCCGTTTCTGCTTTCTGATAACCTGTGTTCCCTAGCAATGTTTTACATAGGCTGCTGTAGTGTTTCAATGCATGCAACCCACCTAAATCCTCCCAAGGATCTTGCTGAATTTTAAAAAAATATTTATATTTGAGCTTAAGTGGAAACAGTATCTTTATTTTATTTTTGTGTGGTTCTGAGGATCAAACCCAGTGCCTCATGCATGCTAGTGAGCACTCTACCACTAAGCCACAACCTCAGTCCCTTTGCTCATCTTTTAAAATTATTTGTTCTTCTGATGGCTCTAAGCCAACATCTATGAAATCTATCAAAACAGGATGTGTTCGTTTTCATTGTAGATCCATTGGCTAGCATAGATTCCCAAACATAATAGCTAATGAAGGCATCTAACCTTGAGGCTTTATGCTTCTACCAAGGACTGCCTTTTGAAGAATTCTTGGTCCCAGGAACATAACGGTTGGTTTAGCTTCGCACATTGTAGTTATCACCATAATTGGCTAGACCATCCATGGAACTGATTTTGGGTATAAGGAGACAACACTGACCTAAGTAATATGTGGGCAACCGGGAATATGTATTGAACGTTACTGGGGTCCCAAAACAATGTCGACATTGAGAAGGGAGCTGGAAGCAAGTCAGAAAATCTCCTGTCTTTCTGGACATCATATTCTAGTGGGCAATGAAAGACAATAAACCAACCAAACCATATCAGAGAGAGGTAAGGACTATCAAGAAAACTGAAACAAGACCAACTGATACAGGGTAACTGGGTAGCTCCTTAGAATGGATGGACAGGGAAGTTCTCTCTGAGGAGGTGACATGAATGATAAGATGGAACCAGCCAAGTGAAGAGCACTACAAAAGCACCTCATGAGAGTAATCAGCTGGGCAAAGGTCTGCAGTGGAACTGCAGATGTTCTGATGGTGTGGCTGGAGAGTAGCAAGGAAGAAGGAAAGTGGGAGATGAGGTCAGAGAGGCCACAGTGGCTGAATCACTCTGCAATCTAGGTAAAGAGTACGAATTCTAATCCTAAGCCTCACGGGAGGTCATTGGAGGATTTTAGGTATTTTTTCCAGATACCTAATACGTGGACAGGAAAATAGAGACAGGAGTAAGGGATATTTGGAGCAACTGTGAAATAATTGACTCTAATAAAATGTGACAGTTTTTGGTAGGACCTATGTACCATATGGATGCTTGAGGGTTTCCAATCTTTAATAAAACTGAGAAGAGAATATGGAAGGACCTCAGTGACAGATAGTATGGTAGGGTGAACGAAGATGAGTCCCAGTCATCCTGATCAGTACAAAATGTAGGGATGGGGTTGTCCCTTAGGACAATAAGCTTAGTATAAAAACTGATGGTTTAGGTCGGGGAGGACTTGATGCTATGTTATACCAAGGCTCTTTAGGTTCTTCAGACCACATTTTAGACTAGTTTTAGAGTATATGATGATGCTGAGACTGCAAGATAGAATTAAGTGCATGGAAAACAACATTGTGATGAAGCTTGGGAACAGGAGTGGCAAACAGCATTTGAACCTGCATATTTCAGTATGTACAAATTATACTGCTCTCAATAATAATCTTACCACATGCTATAAAGTTTGATCTAGAATGTCCCATAGTCTCCAGCTTGGCACTAGAGGGAAATGGTGGAACCTTTAAGAGGTGAGGCCTAAACCAGGATAAATGTTGTATGTCTATAAGCCCAGCTACCTGGGAGGCTGAGCAGAATGATCTCAGGTTCCAGGATGGTCTGAGCACCTGCGCAAGATACTGTCTCAAAATAAGATTTTAAAAGAGGAGCTGGTGACAGCTCATAATCCTTACTACCAGAAAAAAACGGGGGATGCCTAGTAGGATATCTTCTGGTCATTGAGGTTTGAGGGTTTCCAGTATTGAAGGGGAAAATAGGACCCAATATGTCCTCTTCCCCACCCTTCTCTCTCTTCTATCCAGGTCATAATGTAAGCAGCTTGTTCCACCATGAACTCCCTTTCAACATGTGCTGCCTTGCCAACTGACTATGGACTGAATCATCCAAAGCTGTGAAACAAAAGAAATCCTTTCTCTTTTATAGGGTGATTATCTCAGGTGTTTGTTATAGTAACAGAAAGCTAACAATACACTGCTCCGTCCACGGCCGTCACACCCGTGTAGCAAGATGCCGCTGAGGTGGAAAAACGGCGCAGGATTGGGGTTAGTGCTCTTCGGAGCGAAGCCCCAGGCACTTCCCTTTCAATCTGCATGTTATATGCATCAAAAGGCTCGATCTTGCTATTCCTCTTGGTGGCTTTGGGCTATGGTGTTTATTCTATGTATGTTTTGTGGTCTTCTTGTATCTTTTCAACAGATCATTTTGCCTAATGTCCGAAATACTCAAAATGAAACTAAAACAGCAACTAATGTGTCACATATGATTACTTTACGGAAACTCCTGGATTTTGCCCCTCCTGTGATGCAAGCTTGGATTACTGTGGTAGAAAAAGGAACTGAAGGAAAATCTTTGGGACAATTCCTGGATGCAGTTGAACAAGCAGAGTTATTCATAGATGTGGATGACACAGACCCCATTAAGGCTAAAATAGAAATGCTCAGGGGAAATCCTCACAGTAACCCTAACAGTTCTACAGAAAAACAGCTCAGACGTTTGGCAATTCCCACACGTTGGATAGATGGGAAATGGTTACAATATAAATTGAAAGGAGGTTGGTGGACTCCCCCTAGACGTCCAGGGCCTAATCATTACCTACACCCCCTTCCTTATACGGGATGGTATGATGCACAGGGTCGTCGGTGGGTTAATTATGAGGGCCAAAGACGGGAATGGCATTCTCTCCCTTGGTCAGAAAGATTGGCACGTACTCGTAAACCCTGGTGTTTACAAAGTGAACAAGAAAGAAAGGAATTAATTGAAATGCTAGAACCTGGCATCTCTAGGCAAATCAGGGAAGCAGAGAGACAATTAGAAAGAGGACGGTATGGTTGGTTACATGCTCAGGACATTGAATATTGGACAGTGGTAAAACAATATTGTATGGAAATGCTAGAAGGAAAAATAGCTATAGAAGACCATCCAGGGTTCTAAAGTTTTAACCAAACATTTAACAATAGGCCTGTGAAAGGAAGTTCAAACAGACATGTGGGTAATGGTGTGAGACTAAGTTCACGGAAAGTTATGTACTGGCCCTTACTTGAAAAACCACATTGTTATACCAAGAACAGCTCACTATGTAACAATGTCTCTGTACTTTTGCTTTACAAGATTGTATAATCTGCAGATGTCTGGTGATGTAAACCCATGCTAAATTTCCCTGATTGCATCTCTATATAAACCATGCACAAATCTCAATAAAATTACAGCAGCATAGTCTCTTCATTGAGTGTGTCTGTCTGTCATTTCCTCGCCGATTCCTGACTTCTCCTAGAGCCTTCTCCCTGGTTCTCCCGTGGTCGGTGGTCTCCGGTGGGCCAGTCTGCGGCAGGTGGCGCCCGAACAGGGACGTGAAGGACAGGTAATCCCCTTTTTCCTTTTTCTTAGAAGTCAGGTCCGGTTCTTACCAGGGAACTGCAGTCCCGCCAGTAAAGGATCACTGGTTAAGTGTAAGTAATCTCAGGAACCATGGGGCAGTCCATGACTAAGAATGAAAAAATGTTGGTTACTATGTTACAAAGAACTTTGATGAAGTCCGGGTTCTCAGTGTCATCCAAAACTCTTGTTCAATTTATGTTGTTTGTGAAAAAGGTCAGCCCTTGGTTTGTGGAGGATGGAACATTAACTATAGATGATTGGAAACGTGTGGGCAAAGAAATGCGCCGATATGTACAGCAGAATGGAGAAAAAACTCTCCCTGAGCAAGGCTTCAGTATTTGGTTACAAATGAGGGAAATTTTGTCGGAAACTACTCCATTTGAAGGGTTGGTAAGAGAAACCGCCTCTGAAACAAATTCACCCATATATGATGAGGTATATGATTTGGATGATGGGACGCCTGAAGAAAGTCAGCCAATTAAACCCTCTGCTCCTAAGGTTACTTATGTTTTACCAGAATTTGAAGGAGTAGGATTCGAGGATGATAATGAGGGCGTTAATGATGATTGGGGACTTGATAATCAAATAGCAGAAAGAGAATGGGAGGATGACTTTAGAGATCATAGACATGGTGATAATAAGGTACCCTTAAGAACTGTTCCAAGAAAGGCTACCCGTGGGAGAACCCCTTTGCCCCCAGTAGGATTTAAAGGGGCTCTCCATGAAGCTAAAAAGATGGGGGATGTCTCTTTTATGGCATTCCCAGTAGCAGAAGGATTTGATGATGAAGAGCCCATATGGGAACCTATGCCTTTAAAAACTTTAAAAGAACTGCAAAGTGCTGTAAAAATATCGGGCTCCTCTGCACCATATACTTTACAAGTTCTTGATATGGTGGCCAGTCACTGGCTTACTCCTTATGATTGGCAACAAACGGCAAAGGCCACTCTTCCTCCGGGAGATTATATTCTCTGGAGGACAGATTATGAAGATAGATGTAAAGAATCAGTTATGCAGAGTTTTAAAAGGCGAGCTCCTAAACCAACTATGGCTATGATGCTTGGCACTGATGAATATGCTACTCCGCAGGCTCAAACTAAAATTCCTAAAGATGTTTTGCGTCTTATTACTGATAATGCTGTTTCAGCTTGGCGCAAACTCCCTCCTCCGGGATCCAAGGGTGGTACCTTAGCAGGTATAAGACAAGGTATGGAAGAATCATACCCAGAATTTATTTCTAGACTTGAAGAGGCAATCACAAGAATGATGCCTCCGTCTGAAGGAACAGATATTTTAATAAAACAACTGGCTTGGGAAAATGCTAATCAATTATGTCAGGATTTAATTCGGCCAATTAGAAAAACAGGAACCTTGCAGGACTTCATCAGAGCGTGCATGGATGCCTCACCAGCTGTCATTCAAGGAATGGCATATGCTGCAGCAATGAAAGGACAAAAGTTTAGCGCCTATGTTAAGAAAACTTATGGGGGAGGGAATAATAACACTCCCAACTGTTTCCAATGTGGAAAAACAGGGCATATAAAAAAGAATTGTCCTGCGTCATCCGGAATCCCAACAAAAGGGGGTCCCGGAATATGTCCTAGATGTAAGAAAGGAAAACATTGGAAAAATGAATGTAAGTCTAAATTTCATAAGGATGGGACTCCTTTAGGGAAAGGATCTAAGAAAGAAAAGGAGGAAAGTGAGGATGAAGACTCAAAAAACTAAGTGAGGGGCATGCTCCCAGCCCGACAACCAAGGGAGAAAAAGGAAGCATTAAACAAGAATCAAATTTAAGCCCCTTGGCTCCAGAATTTACTATTCATCATCTGCCCAGGGCAACTCCAGGAAGTGCAGGATTAGATCTTGCCAGTGCACAAGATATGATTATTTCTAAATGGGATGGTATCACTCTGGTACCTACGCAAACTAAAGGACAACTTCTACCTCAAACGGTAGGATTAGTTATAGGCAGAAGTTCTAATTATAAGAAAAACTTTGAAGTAATACCTGGAGTGATCGACTCAGATACTAAAGCTGACATTAAAATTATGGTGAGACCCCTATCTGAAACAGTACAGATTTATAAGGGACAAAGGATAGCTCAGTTAATACTCTTGCCTTACATTAATTTGCCTAACATGGTCTTACGAGACTTTCGAGGTGAAGGACAATTTGGCTCTTCAGAAGGGGCATTTTGGGTGCAAAATCTCCAAGATAGACCCTTCAAAGACATTTACCTCAATGGAAAAAGATTTACAGGTTTGTTAGATACAGGAGCTGACAGGACCTGTATAGCAGGAGTAGAATGGCCAAACGCTTGGCCGATTCATAAAACAGGGTCATCTCTTTTAGGTTTAGGCATGGCTTCTGGGGTGACTCAAAGTTCTATGTATCTCAAATGGACGAGCGAAGGAAAGGAAGGATATATTCAGCCATACATTATCCCTTCACTTCCTTTTACCTTATGGGGTCGTGATATTCTTGATTCCATGAATGTAAAATTAGTCACTGCTGACCACATTTGTCAGCCTTTTTCATAGGGGCCACTGAAGAATTATATGCTGATAAGATAGAATGGTTAACTAATGAGCCTGTATGGGTAAATCAGTGGCCCCTAAATGAAGAAAAAATACAGGCGTTAGAAATCCTAGTACTAGAACAATTGGAAAAAGGACATATCATAGAATCTCATAGTCCTTGGAACACGCCGGTGTTTGTTATTAAAAAGAAATCTGGAAAATGGAGATTGTTACAAGACCTTAGAGCCATCAATGCAGTAATGAAAGATATGGGACCTCTTCAACCAGGTTTGCCTTCTCCTGTGGCAGTACCGGAAGGATGGAATATTATAGTTATAGATTTACAAGATTGTTTCTTTACAATAAAATTACACCCTGAGGATTCCGAATATTTTGCATTTAGTGTGCCATCAATAAATTTTAAACGACCTTTTCGAAGGTATCAGTGGGTCACTTTACCTCAGGGTATGAAGAATAGCCCTACATTGTGTCAACAATTTGTAGATAAAGCTTTACAACAAGTCAGATACCAATTCCCTCAAGCATACATAATCCATTATATGGATGACATATTATTGGCATTACCCTCATATCAGGAAGTAGAGAAATTGCTAACTTTTGCAGTCAAACAGTTAACCAGGTTTGGACTTGTTATTGCACCAGAAAAAATACAAAAAAATAAACCATTAAATTATTTAGGTCAATCTATTCATAATGATTTTATTTCCTCTCAAAAAGTTACCTTAAGAAAAGATAAATTAAAAACATTAAATGATTTTCAAAAACTATTAGGGGACATTAATTGGATCAGACCTTATTTAAAAATCACCACAGGAACTCTTAGTCCTTTGTTCTCATTGCTTCATGGTGATTCACATCCAAAATCCCCACGACAATTAACTCCAGAGGCACTTAAAGCCTTAAAAATAGTAGAAACAGCCTTAACTGAAGCTAAGGTAAAACAAGTAAATTATAATCAAAAATGGTCTCTTCTAATTTTACCTACTCCATATACACCAACTGCTTGCCTATGGCAAAATGGAATTTTGGAATGGTTACATTTGCCTCATACTCAATCTAAAATGTTGGCAGATTATCCTTACATGTGTGCTTTATTAATAGGGAAAGGTAGAATCAGATCAAGAGAATTATTTGGACAAGAGCCTCATACAGTTATTACACCCTATAAAAGAAATCAAGTTGATTACTTATTCCAAACTCATGAGGATTGGGCAATAGCTTTCCAGGGATATACAGGACAAGTTCTCTATCATTTTCCAAAGCATCCTATAATAGAATTTGTAAAAAATACAGAACTTATATTTCCAATTTGGTTTTCACCTCAACCGCTTGCTTGCCCTCTCACCATTTTTACTGATGGTTCTTCCTCAGGAAGAGCTGCGGTTTACACTCATGAAGGTGTAACCTTTACAGAGATAAAAAATAAAACTTCTGCTCAGCAAGCAGAAATTAAAGCAGTCATTTTGGCCTTTCAGAAGTTTCCACATGAATTTAATTTATACTCAGATTCAAAGTATGTGGTATCTTTATTTCCCTTTATTGAAACAGCTCTGCTATCAGGGAAATCGCCAATTTTGCCCTTACTTAAAAATTTACAGATCTTAATTCAACAAAGAACTCACAAATATTTTATAGGCCATATAAGAGGTCATTCTAATTTACCAGGCCCTTTAACCCATGGCAATGCCATGGCAGATTTATTAACACAACAAGTAATTGGTAATGTTCAGGAAGCCACTAAAAGTCATGCATTACATCATCAAAATGCTTTGGCTCTTAGAAAAATGTTTCAATTAACACGAGAACAGGCACGTAACATTGTTCGTCAGTGCGGAGCCTGTCCTCCAGTTCCTCAAGTCCCAAAAATGGGGGTTAATCCCAGAGGTTTAAAACCTAACGCATTATGGCAAATGGATGTCACCCATCTTTCTTCCTTTGGAAGACTGGGGTTTATACATGTTACTATAGACACTTTTTCACATTTCATATTTGCCTCAGCTAGGACTGGAGAAGCAGTAAAGGATGTTATACAGCATCTCATTTTATGTTTTTCAACCATGGGTATTCCCTCACATATTAAAACAGACAATGGGCCGGCATACACATCAAAAGCTTTCCAGCATTTCTGCGCACAATGGCATATAGTGCATACTACGGGAATCCCTTACAATCCCCAGGGACAAGCAATTATTGAAAGGGCTCATCAAACACTTAAGACACAAATTGAGAGATTACAAAAAGCAAATTCTTATTTTTCCCCTCATCATCTCTTAGGACATAGCCTGTTCGTATTAAATCATTTAAACATTAATGAAAAGGAATTAACTCCAGCTTTACGGCATTGGGATACTCTTCCTTCTTCAGCCGTGGTAAGGGTCTTGTGGAAAGATCTCCTTTCCGGACAATGGAAAGGTCCAGATATCTTAATCACCTCGGGACGAGGGTATGCTTGTGTCTTTCCACAGGATGCCGAATCTCCCATTTGGATCCCAGACAGACTCATCAGACCAGCCGCACCGGCAGAACAAAAACAAAAAGTGGAAGCTCCGTCGACAACAGAAAAAATTGACGTGGCAAATGAAAAAAATGAAACTGAGCTCGAAAATGCAGCCGGCGATAACGTGGACCAAAGTCAAAGCTCTAACTAAGCAGACAAAACAACTTTTACTCAATCAAGGAAAACCCCTAACTATGGAAATGTACTTTTTGGCATTTTTAGCAATAATTTCTGCCCCACCCCCAGTAGAAGGTGTGGCTTTCTGGGCTTATGTTCCTAATCCTCCTATTCTGCAGCCCGTGGGTTGGCTAGATCCTGAGCCGATCAGAATTTTGACCAATGATACTGATCGTCTCGGGGGATTTCAAGATTCTAATGCACGCTCCTCCTCTTCCTCTTTAATAAATTTTGAAGGACGTGCTGACTCCTTACCAATCTGCATTGCCATTCAAGGAAAAACTCCTGAAGGCTGTGTATCTACTTCTTATAGAACCTTCCTTACTGACGGGCCAGATAAGGTTAGTGCTAGCCATCGGTGGGTCTGGGAAACTCAAATGTTAACTCTTGGAGACAGCAACTATAAAGATAATCATACTTCTGTCTCCCATGTGCCCATTACTTTATGTATTCAAAAATATAGAGATCAAAATCAATTTTGGGACTCTGCCATTAATCGATTCCCTGCTTGGCTTCAATGTGGTTTCGCCAATGCAGCTTCTTGGTATCATCCTAAGGGATATGATTTAAAAATATGGGATTATTCTAACTCTAATTTTCAAGCCAATGTTTATGAAAATTATATAAATTCTCATAAAGATAAATTTAATCAGTATACATTTGTTTCTAATGGAGAGCCACTACGTCGATGGTTCTCTGTGGGGTTTGTTACTCCGATATGGTATGTGTATAATGAAAATATTACTCACTCTTTTCCAGATCTATTTAGATTAATTGCAGCTTCTAATATGTTATTAGAAAAGAGACCTAATCATACTCATAGTGACGCAATTGGTCTTAAGGCTTGTATTTCTTATCCTTTTGCGCTACTTTTAGCCCAATCATCCTTTGTTAATATTACTAAACAAGGTAATTCTTATTCCATTGTTTGCAATTCTTGTAAGTTAACTAATTGTATCACATCTGCTGAACCTAAAGATTTGGGCACTATGATCATTGTTAAAAGACCTCCTTATGTTATGTTACCTGTCGAATTGGGAGACGATCCGTGGTATGATAATTCTGCTATGCAAGTGCTTTCAATTTTAAACGATCTTATCAGGCCTAAAAGATTCGTGGCAGCCTTAATATTAGGCATCACAGCACTCATTTCTATCATAACAACTTTCGCAGTAGCAACCACAGCCTTAGTACAGGAAATCCATACTGCTCATTATGTTAATGCTTTAAACACAAATGTAACTGCAGCTTTGCTTGAACAAGCAGCCATTGATCGTAAGCTTGAAGCAAAAATCAATGTTTTAGAAGAAGTAGTCATTGCTTTAGGTCAGGACATTTCTAATCTTAAAACCACCCTATCCACCAGATGTCATGATAGTTTCAAGTCAATATGCGTGACTCCTTTACCCTACAATAGGTCACAATCTTGGGATAAAGTCCGTGCCCACTTACAAGGTGTATGGAATGATAATGATTTGACTCATAATTTAGAAGGATTACAAAAAGATATTTCTGCTATCAGTCAATCTCATTTGCAACTAGGAGGTTTACAAGATTTGGCATCTGAAATTCAAAAAGGAGTTAAAGCTCTTAATCCTCTTGATTGGATTCAATATTTCATTCTCCTCGGCATATTGGCATTATTGATCATGTTGGTTATATTTCTCTTTCCCTGTCTTCTCAAATGTCTTTTCAGTGCTGTTCGTCAAGTGAAGCAAGATCTCTTTGAGCTACATTTTAATAATAAAAAACGGGGAACTGCTCCGTCCACGGCCGTCACACCCGTGTAGCAAGATGCCGCTGAGGTGGAAAAACGGCGCAGGATTGGGGTTAGTGCTCTTCGGAGCGAAGCCCCAGGCACTTCCCTTTCAATCTGCATGTTATATGCATCAAAAGGCTCGATCTTGCTATTCCTCTTGGTGGCTTTGGGCTATGGTGTTTATTCTATGTATGTTTTGTGGTCTTCTTGTATCTTTTCAACAGATCATTTTGCCTAATGTCCGAAATACTCAAAATGAAACTAAAACAGCAACTAATGTGTCACATATGATTACTTTACGGAAACTCCTGGATTTTGCCCCTCCTGTGATGCAAGCTTGGATTACTGTGGTAGAAAAAGGAACTGAAGGAAAATCTTTGGGACAATTCCTGGATGCAGTTGAACAAGCAGAGTTATTCATAGATGTGGATGACACAGACCCCATTAAGGCTAAAATAGAAATGCTCAGGGGAAATCCTCACAGTAACCCTAACAGTTCTACAGAAAAACAGCTCAGACGTTTGGCAATTCCCACACGTTGGATAGATGGGAAATGGTTACAATATAAATTGAAAGGAGGTTGGTGGACTCCCCCTAGACGTCCAGGGCCTAATCATTACCTACACCCCCTTCCTTATACGGGATGGTATGATGCACAGGGTCGTCGGTGGGTTAATTATGAGGGCCAAAGACGGGAATGGCATTCTCTCCCTTGGTCAGAAAGATTGGCACGTACTCGTAAACCCTGGTGTTTACAAAGTGAACAAGAAAGAAAGGAATTAATTGAAATGCTAGAACCTGGCATCTCTAGGCAAATCAGGGAAGCAGAGAGACAATTAGAAAGAGGACGGTATGGTTGGTTACATGCTCAGGACATTGAATATTGGACAGTGGTAAAACAATATTGTATGGAAATGCTAGAAGGAAAAATAGCTATAGAAGACCATCCAGGGTTCTAAAGTTTTAACCAAACATTTAACAATAGGCCTGTGAAAGGAAGTTCAAACAGACATGTGGGTAATGGTGTGAGACTAAGTTCACGGAAAGTTATGTACTGGCCCTTACTTGAAAAACCACATTGTTATACCAAGAACAGCTCACTATGTAACAATGTCTCTGTACTTTTGCTTTACAAGATTGTATAATCTGCAGATGTCTGGTGATGTAAACCCATGCTAAATTTCCCTGATTGCATCTCTATATAAACCATGCACAAATCTCAATAAAATTACAGCAGCATAGTCTCTTCATTGAGTGTGTCTGTCTGTCATTTCCTCGCCGATTCCTGACTTCTCCTAGAGCCTTCTCCCTGGTTCTCCCGTGGTCGGTGGTCTCCGGTGGGCCAGTCTGCGGCAATACACCACATTCCTCCTGGTTTTAGGCCTACTGCTTTTCAATGATGTGGACTTGACAAACCTCCAAAACAGTGTGGCCTTTGAAGAAATCAGGGGGAAGAAGGAAGAACATTAATAACATTGATCTTTCCCAATACATCCTTTCCTAGTGACAAGACAATCCCTGGGCAGCAAGCAAACATCACCCAATGATAGGACATCCCTGGAAAGGGCAAGCATTGATCCTTTCCCAATATATCCTTTCCTGTGGCAGTGCAATAGACCCTCCACTATTGCCCTGTAAAAACACTGCTTAGTTAAAAAAAATTATAATTTTTGTAATGAGGACACTGGAAGGCGAGCTACACCCAGGCAAGGACACCATTACCCTTGGTGCAGCTACCTCTTCCCATGTCCCATTCATTGAGTTTCTAGAATGAGGGGGCCTGGGCTCCACTGCCTCTACCTCCTCAGGTTGTCCACTTGAGGAGCCCCAGGTTACATGGCGGATGTACAGCAATGCAGTTTCATTTCTGATTGACACAGGGGCAAGCCATTCACTTTTGACACAATGGCATGGGCCCACTTTTTTGGCAGACACCCCCATTATAGGACTCTCAGGAACCCCTACATATCCACTAAAGACACTCCAGTTTTTTGCACAATTCGATCCTTCTCATTATCCATTCTTTATAGTTATGCCATGTTGCCCTTCTCCCTACTGAGACAGTAGCTGGTCCACAAAGTAAAAGCCTCAATCATCATCCCCCCTTTAAATTCCACTACCATCTTCTTAATACATTCTGGCCCAGATCTAGTCCCTGAGTCCCCGAAGTATCTGATTGTTCTTTGCCCATTGGAATTAACTCCACAGTATGGGATACTTCTCAACCTAAAATAGCTAAACACCACTCTCCTGTTCATATCCAACTAAAAAATACCACTATGTTCCCTTCCCCAATATCCATTAACTCCCTGACTCTCAGAGGTTTAAAGCACATCAATCATCTCCCACTTGTTACAGGTCCATCTCCTCATACCAACCACCTTTCCTCACACCTTCCCCATACTCAGAATAAAGAAACCCAATGGCCAATTCTGGCTAGTACAGAATGTCAGGAAAATCAATGAGGCAAGTGTTCCCACATATCCTGCAGTATCCAGTCCCTATACCCTTATCTCATATCTCAGCCTCCACCACACATTTCTCAGTGCTCCACCTGAAAGCTACCTTGTTCACTATTCCCCTCCATCCTTCCTCATGCTCACTTATGCCTTTACCTGGACTGACCCAGGCACTAATGTGTCTCAGCAGCTCACCTCAGCTCCTCTCCCACAGGGCGTCCATGATAGTCCCCAATTCTTTGGCCAGGCTCTCCAACAAGACATGCCCACCTTAAATTTATCCCCCAGCCATCTCATACAACATGTAGATGATCTCCTGCTCCGTAGCCCATCCCCCAAATTGTCCAAACATCACCAACACCCTACTTATTGCCCTGGCCTCCTAGGGTACCAGGTCTCTCAATCTAAGACCCTGCTCTGCTCCCCTCAGGTGCAATAGTTAGGTATCCTACTGACCCCCCAACTCCCATACAATACCCTCAGAATGACTCCAGGCCTTAAAGAACATTCCCCTATCTTCCACTAAAAGAGATAAGCTTGCCCTCTTAGGCCTTTTTCATTATTTTCACATCTGGATACCCAAATTCCCTCTCATACCCAAATCCTTTTATGAAGCCTCAAAAGGGAATCTTTTAGATCTTCTTCCATCTCCCCATTCCTTTTCTTCCACCATTTCTACTCTCCAGAATTCTCTTCTGGAATCCTTAACTCTTTATTTACCAATCCCTAATAAGCCTTTCTTCCTGTCACTCCACTCAGACAAAAAGAACAAAGGAGTCCTTGGGACTTCTTTACCAGAAATCAGGGAAAGGGAATATCCCCCACCCCAGGACATTCTCATCCAAACAATTAGATTAGTTTATCTAGGTTGGCCCTAAGGCCTAAAGTTTTTACACACTGTAGATCTACTGATCCCTGAGGCCAGAATAATTTTTTTTTTTTTGACATTTGCATTATTTCAGCCTTTTTCTATTCTTATCATACACTCTCTTTCAGAACTTCTCAGCTACTGGTCATTTCTCTCCATTCCACCAACATTCCCCCAACCAGAGTACAATGACTGCATGCACAACTCTTGGATCCCCTAACTAGCAGCAAGACTCCCTATTAAACCCTGTACTCTTCTCCCAACAAAAACCCCCTCTGCCCCTGTGTTTTCTCACTCTTCTCCTGACACCCTTGATTTCTTTTTTTTTTTTTTATTTTTTTAATATTTATTTTTTAGTCGTAGTTGGACACAATACCTCTATTTCATTTATTTATTTTTATGTGGTGCTGAGGATCCAACCTGGGTCACCCCCCCCACCCCCCCCCACCCCCGTGCAAGGAGAGCACTCTACTGTTGAGCGAAAACCCCAGCCCCACCCTTGATTTCTTAATGAACCCCTTTTCACATATAACTAATCAGCCAATCCCTGACTCCCCAGACTGGTTCATAATCGGAAGCTCCCAGAAAGAGTCCTTGTTAAATATGGAAAATGTCAAACTCCAAAATACTGTGGCATGGAAAGAGGGAGTAAAGAAAAAAACAGCATATTGATGGCATTGATCATTTCCCACTGCATTCTTTAACAGTGACAGAAAAATCCCTAGAAAGGAAGCCAGAGCATTGATCCTTCCACAAATAAATCTTTTCCCAGTAACACTACAATGGGACTCTGAAGGGAAACAGTTAAACACTGAATGCTAACCCAAGACACTCCATTATTCTCCAAGTAAAAATATTGTACAGTAAAAACAAATTTTCAAATTCTCCCAAACCTGTATCCTGAGTCCTCATTAATTAAGTCACCTCTCTGTAACCTACATAAGCATTGATTCCCCATTGGCCCATGGCTCATTTTCAACCTTCTGAGAAGTGGGTTCATCAGAGGCAGCACCCTGTTCCTACATAAAAGCTGTGCTGATCCATGAAGTTTGTATCCAGCCTGGTCCTTTTCTGCTAACAGTCCCCAAACCTTGGAGGCTATGCTATACTTCAAGGAAAGATTACAGCAGATTCTTCTTTTGTCCTCACCCATTTAATTGAGGCTGCTCCCCTCCCCTCAGGCACCACATCTCAACAAGCTGAACTTGCTGCTCTCACTCGAGTTTTATCATGAGCCAGAAACAAATCAATCAATTTTTTTTTTACTGATTTCAAATACACTTATAACATAATTCATTCTAACATCCTAATCTGCAGGGAAAGAGGTTTTCTTCCTCAGGCAGGAATTCTAATGCTAATTACATAAGAAATTTGCTTGAAGCTGCTCCTTTATTCCACAAGATGGCAGAGTTGCACTGTAAAGGACATCAGGCTGGCAAGTGTTAATTTCCTTAGGAATAATACAGAGGACTGGCTAGTGAAGCAGGCTGCTCTCTTTCACCACCACCCTCAATCATCACAAGCCTCTATGTCCACAAATCTCCAGTTTCTCCCTGATGAAACTAAAGTACTATTATCTTACCTACAAAATTTACTCCACCCTGATATGCGCTCCCTCCAGTGATTCCTGAAGAATTCACTACACCTACCCTCTTCAGATTTACAGTATCTCCCACAAGTTCCTCAATCCTGCACCACTTGTCTCAAGGATAACCCCAACCATAATGTGAGACCACATCCATTTCCTACACACCAAGCTAGGGAGACCTTCCTGCCACAGACTGGCAACTTGACTTCACCCACATGTCCCCTGTAAGAAAAACAAATACCACCTAGACTCAGTAGACACCTTTACTGGATGGGTCAAAGCCTTTCCAGCTAACAATAAGAAGGCTTTTACCACTGCAACATAATTTCCCAAGAAATAATTCCATGTTTTGATTTACCTGCCTCTCTCCAATCTGATATAGGCCCCCAAGTTAATTTCTTTATTACCCGAGAATTGGCTAAAGTTGAAATATAAAATAAAATTTCCTCATTCCCTATCATCTGCAGTCCTCAGGAAAGGTTGAAAAAACAAATAGTACTTTAAAGGCAACCTTAACCAAATTAAGTAGTAACATTCCTTGGATTTGATTAAGCTCCTCCCTTTGACCCTTCTCTGGATCCAGGTACTGCCCCCAAATCCTCTTATGATCATCCCCTTTGAACTAATTTATGGGAGAAGTTGCTCCCCCACCATTCAACCTCAACCACCTAGCATTCCTCCAGATGTCCCAAAAGACCTCCTACCTCACCTCAGGGATGCCTTCTGGAAATATGCCCACACTCATCTTCCCACACTAGATCTTCAGGGGCCCCTCCTACTATTTCCATAGGGGACTTAGTTTAACTCTCCCCTTTCCTACCTGTAGTCCCCTTACAAAGATAAAAAAAAATGAAAGTGCCCTTTTAAGGTGATTCTGGCCACACCTACAACAGCCAAACTACAAGGCCACCCATCCTGGATCCATTTAAGCAATTTCAAATCTGTTCCTGCTAATGCCACTTATCATTCTGTTCTCACAGGCCTCATCCGACTACACATGACCTACCTCCCAGCCATTCCTGAGAAAACCACTGACCCTCACACCCAGAATTCTTAGTGTTGCTCTCTCAGATATCATTCTACCTTTTTTAAAATATATTTTTAGTTATAGTTGGGCTCAATACCTTTATTTTATTTCTTTATTTACACATGGTGCTGAGGATCAAACCTAGCGCCTCGCATGTGCTAGGCGAGTGCTCTACTGCTAAGCCATAACCCCAGCCTCTACTACCTTTTCTTAATAGCACTCAAGAGTCAAATTAAATTCATCATATTTACTCCCCCTTCATCTTTCTACTCTACAAACATTAGAACTCATTTGAGATCCCTGGCTTCAAGGAATATACATTGTCCTGACGCCCACCAAGATATCTCTCTTTGTGTTTTCCACATATCATCTTTAACTTCACAAACTGCCACACTGGACCAGAAACAGCAGAGACAAGAAGTGGCTGATGTATTCAGTGAGAATCCTCTCCCTATGGCAAAAATGTTAATGTCTTGAACCTGGAAGCCTCCATGTCATGGGGATAGGCTAAGAAAACAAGAGAGATAACTGGGAGCAATTGAGAAAAACAGGTCAGTTTGTTATTCCTCTTAGATGTTCCTCATGCTGGTCTTCATAATATGCACAACTGTGAGCATGGCTAGAGACACAGGCATATAGGGCCCACATTATACAGCCTGTCACTGCTCACCCAGTGACATGGTTTGATCCTCCCGCTTCAATCTGTCTTAATTCCAAGCCTTCTTTCCTGGTCCTTTCTTGACTTCCAGACTTCCCAACAATCTTTGTTCAATTATTCAGGACTCTACTCCTGAACCCCTCTCTTTGCATTTCTCACAGAAACTCATATTGTTATCACACTGGGCCTCAAAATTTGGCTTACATATGTACCCAAAATAACAGGATCAAGAGGCCAGGCTTATTTTCCTCCCTGGCAGAGGCTCACCTTCGTGCCAGGAAATTAATCTTAATTATTCATTAAGCAGACCCATTTGCTCTTACCATTGGCACAGAAATAATTCACCAAAAGTTTTGCAATGGACTGAAGGTGATACACCCCATCTTTGGAATTTTCTGTTGCAGGAAAACAAGTTATAGATTGGGGTTCTCCTGGGGAACGGACTGATGCTGAATCTAGAACTTTGGGATGAAAATGACTTTATAGGGACAATTTAGGTATGTTTATAGAACTGTTTTACAATCCAACTCCACTAGATACTGGTCTAAGGGAGAAATATCACCTGCCATGAGAGTGCACTTTGGGCCAATTCAGGACACGATTTGGAAAATAGGTCTGACTGAGGAGACTTGGGATCTGGAATGGTGATTCTCAATATAATAAGTTGAAAAATGTTATCTATCGTAACATTTCCTTCCATAAGGAATTGTACCTCACAGTATGTGTATTAAATCCCTATGTTTTAGGGTCCAGATCCATTCAAATACAATACCATGCCATAAAAAAATCTATATTATGTTAAATGTGTAAAGTGTATGCTACAACAACATTTGAACTCTATGGCAAAGTTCAGCACAAACTATTATGAATCTCAAAAGGCTCCTTGTAAAATTAAAAGAACCATGGCAGGAGGCCCCTTCAGTAGCATTCATGCAGGAACTACTGAGGCACCTGAAACACCACGCTAAATGGCTCATCTGGTGCCTGGAGCTGGGACTGCTGTTTTGACTGGCATCATTACCTCTGCCTCCACTGCAGCGGAGGCATTGCATCAGCAGGTCTAAACACCCATTACCTTCAACAATTCCATAAGAATGTTACCAATACCTGACAAACTCAAGAACATATAGATCCGGATCATTCAAACAAAATTCAACAACTAAAAGATTCTACTATTTGACTATAGAATAAGTACAAGATTTATGATGGGCTCAGAGACTTCAGTGTCATTGTAACATCACCCAATTTGATGACACTGAGATTCAATGGCAAAATGTATGGAATCACCTAATGGGACTTGATCCTTTTCATAGAAATTCTTATTTGGATTAAAATTACAATCTCAGGTTCTGCCATAGCTAATGCAAAAACACCTATTTTTGGTAAGAAATTTGGGGCAGTTTAGCTAAAGGGATTTCTTCCCTCAAGCCTTTGAAATACTTTTCTACACTTATAGCTGGGCTACTAGCTATAACTATACAGTTAATTTCTGTTCTTCTTCTGCAGGGTCTGTCAAGCAGGATGGAAATGATTAAAACATCAGGAAAATATGGTTCAAATATTAATCATGCTCGCAATGCTCCAAAGGACCCGAACTCCTGAGATCATGGAAAGTGCACCTTGAGTTTGAAAGGGATACGATGGCCTTGATTAAGGGAAATAGGCTCCCCAATGATAGGACCTGCTAAAATTGTTTTCCTACCACTAGCAAATCAGTTAATCTTCACTGTTATTATAATTATCTTTCTTCTCTCTATTTTAAATTGTGTACAAAAAATTTTCTTAATGAGGTGACCGACCTGGCTCAAGCCCCCTCCAGAACACAGTCCGAATTTCTGAAACCACAAAAGGAGGACTGTGCCTGAACCCCACGTCTACTCCCACATATACTCCTCTTAAGCCTCATCCACCAGAGAACCCATATTCTTTTGCAGAACTCTGAAATCAGGGGTCCTCCTACTTCACACCTTCTCGGAAAGAAGCAGCCAGATCTGAAATCATTGCCCTATTCATTATGCCTACCCAGAGTCTGGAATGAAGGATATGCAAATGACAACCCCCCCAAAACAGTGTGGCCTAGGAAGAGGGAGGGAGGGAAAAGGCAGAACATTGATAACATTGATCCTTTCCCAATACTTCCTTTCCCAGTGACATAAAAATCCCTGGGAAGGAAGCAAACATCACTAGGTGACAAGACATCCCTGGAAAAGGGCAAGCATTGGACCTGTCCCAATATATCCATTCTCAGTGATAGGACAATGCACCCTCCATTCTTGCCCTATGAAAACACTGCCAGTAAAAACAAATTTCTAGTTTTTGCAACCTTTTTCCTGAATGCCCACGTGCTGCTAAAGTCTTCAATGGGTAAGTTACCTCCCAGTGTGTAACCTATATAAACCCAGACCAGCAGCCATTTCTAACCAAAAAGTCTGCCCATCTAATGCCTGACTCCATAGCTGAATAAAAAGTTTTGCTGAATTCATGAGGTCTGCACCCGTCTCCACCATTTTGTTCTTATATCCTAAAGCTATAGTAGCTGTGGATACCCTTGATTTCTCAGAGAACTTATGGAATGATCTGGCTTGCAGATACTCACTGTATGTACTTAGTCTCATATTACATGCCAGTATTATACAAGTAAGCTATCTGAGGTATGCAATTGAACTAGAAAGAAAAAAAAAATACCCTGAAAAAGCTGACATAGTTCAAGCCATATCTTTATACTGCCAATCCCTCTTAGATAAGCATTATGCCACACACAACCAGCAAATATATATATATTATATATATATATATATATATATATTCCATAATTAGCAGTGTAAGAGATGGGAACAAATGGCCTCTATATGCAATATTTAGCTTTATTTATGAGCAATTTTTTCTATATATGCACTTGTCTTCCTGTGGGTTCTTGACATTGTGAATCAACTATCTACTTACTCTCTCTAAAGAAGTCCACAAATTAAATAAAGGTTCACTGAAAACTAACAGAACATTTAAAAAAAAAAAAAACAGCTTACCACATTTCGGGTGGGGTGGCACATGCCTGTAATCCCAGCAGCTCGGGAGACTGAGGCAGAAAGATGGCAAGTTCAAAGCAAACTTCAGCAATGGCAAGGTGCTAAGCAACTCAGTGAGACCCTAGGTATAAATAAAACATAAAATAGGGCTGGTGATGTGGCTCAGTGGTAGAGTTCCATCCCTGATAACCCCCCCACCACCAAAAAAAAAGTTTACCACCAAGGAAAATCATTAAATCCCAACTCAGTGCTCATATATATATTATTACCAACTCAGTCCTGACTTACTTTATCACATTACAAGAGAAATTGGTAATACAAACACTCTCCAGGGCATAAAAAGCAAAAGCAATTTAGATAAATTTGGGCTGAACAGACACACCTGTTCCTTGGGTGCATAGCATAACCACAATGCTTTTTCCACAAGCCTCTCTTTGCATGTCTACACAAATCCATCAGATTAACTTAATTCACAATACTTCAGCATAAACTATCATCAATGGAAAAACATGCAATATATCTTACAATGTTGCATTTCTTTAAAATATGACAAAAAGAAAAGTGAGCTGAAAACCCAGAATCTAAAATAGCTATCCATACACTACAAACACATTAATGGGTGACAAAATGAAATCATTTGACAAAAAAGAAAATAAAAATTAAGATTTTTATCTCCACTGTATAGAATTCATGACAGTTTTTGGGTTTCCAACCTAGGTATTTTTAAAAAATTATATATATATTTTTAAATTTATATATACACATTTAATTTATATGTGTTTATTTTTTATATATGTATTTAATTTATATATATAATGAGCCAGGTGCAGTAGAATACACCTGTAGTCCCAGAAACTCAACAGGTTGAAGACGGAGGATCACAAGTTCAAGACCAGCCTCAGCAACTTAGAAAGGCCCTAAGCAACATATGAGACACTGTCTCTAAAAAAATAATAATAATAAAAAGGGATGGGGATGTGATGTAATGGGAAAGTGTCCCTGGTTTAAATTCCAAGGACCTGCCCCCGTGCAAAAAAAAAAAAAATGAATTGCCTCTTTTATTAACACAAAATAAGACCTCAATGAGTTGACTTGTTTCTAACAAAAAGTTAAAATTTAAAACTCCATGTTAACCTCTCTTTTCTTTATGTTATGCTTACTTTTTTATGTTATCCTAATGTTCTAACTATTCTCCTGGCCTTCCACCCAAACATGCAAGACAAAGAATGTGAGAAGCCCAAGATTCTATAGAGGCTGTTTGCAAGGGGGAGGAAGTCACAGTAACTGCCACACTGGATCCTCTTACATAAGAAGACAGAAAGGATCCTCAGTGCCTCTCACAAATGAAAGAGGCTGATGGCAGAAAGTCTACATGACCAAGGAGCTGTCCTCAGGAAATTATAACTTACAGAACTACAACAAAAATAAGGAGTACAACCAACAATTAAAAAAAAAAAAATACGGAGAGGGAAATTTTACAGTCAGCTAGGTCTTCCACCTCTCTAGAATTGCTTCTAATGTTCAGAGTTCATTTTTCAAAGAATCAACTCATAGAAAAGAAGACCCCTCCTCCTGGAAGTCAAAAGAAAGTAATATCAATGTGTATAAGAATGCAGACTCAAGGCTTGTCCATGAAAAAATGTCTACAATGAAGAGGGGTGGGAGAAGGAGAGTAGAAGAGAGTTACCAGTCTAACCTGGCCCAGCCCAGGCCAAAGAAAATAGGGGTCAAGGAGAAACTAAAGAGAATCTTGGGCCACATCATTCCCCAGAGAATGCACTCAAGGAACTTCCCCCTAGGGCTGGGATTGTGGCTCAGTGGTAGAACGTTAGCCCAGCATGTGTTTGGCACAGGGCTTGACCCTCAGCACCACTTAAAAATAAATGAATAAAATAAAAGTATTGTGTCCATCTACAACTAAAACAAAAAAAAAAAAAGAAAGAAAAACACAAAAACTTTTTAATCCCTTTCTGAATCCTTGAAAACTGCAGTAACTTCACTAATCAAATCAACTTCTATGGTTCCACAACCACTATATTTGCTCAACTTAGATGTCTCTTTCTTCCTTCTCCAGAGATATTAACTATATACGTTAATATAGTAATGTATCCCTGTTCCTGCTAATGCCACTAATCATTCTGTTGTCACAGGCCTCACTGGACTACACATGACCTACCTTCCAGCCATTCCTGAGGAAACCGCTGTCCCTCATTCCTAGAACTCTTAGGGTTTCTGTCTCAGATATCCTTCTACCTTTTTAAAATATTTTTTTTTTTAGTTATATTGGGCACAATACCTGTATTTTATTTGGTTATTTATATGGGGTGCTGAGGATCGAACCTCGTGCCGCACATGTGCTAGGCGAGTGCTCTACTGTGGAGCCACAACCCCAGCCTCTACTTCCTTTTCTTAATAGCACTCAAGAGTGAAATTCAATTCATCATATTTACTCCCCCTTCATCTTTCAACTCTTCAAACATTAGAAGAGGAGAATGTTCCTGCCTTCAAGGAACATTCATTGTCCTGACCCCCACCCAAATTTATTTCCTCTCTTTGTGTTTTCCACATATCATCTTTAACTTCACAAACTGCCACACCAGACCAGAAACAGCAGAGACAAGAAGTGCCTGGTGTATTCAGTGAGAATCCTCTCTCTACAGGCAAAAATGTTAATGTCTTGAGCCTGGAGGACAAACCCCAGGCCATGGGAATACGTTAAGAGAGATAACTGGGGACAATTGAGGAAAACAGGTCAGTTCATTATTCCGATTAGCATGTTCCTCGTGCTGGTCTTCATAATATGCACAACTGCCAGCATGGCTACAGACACAGAGGCTTATAGGGCCCACATTCTACAGCCTGTCACTGCTCACCCAGTAACATGGTTTGATCCTCCCCCTTCAATCTATCTTAATTCCAAGGCCATCTTGCCTGGTCCTTTCTTGACAACCAGGTCCTCCCAACAATCTTTGTTCAATTATTCAGGACTGTCCTCCTGACCCCCTCTTTGTGTTTCGCTCAGAAACTCATATTGTTACCACACTGGGCCTCAAAACTCGGCTAATATATGTCCCAAAATAACAGGATCAAGAGGCTAGGCTTATTTTCCTCACTGGCAGAGGCTCACCTGCATGCCAGGGAGTTAATGTTAATTACTCATTAAGCAGACTCAATGCTCTTACCATTGCCACAGAAATCATTCACCAAAAGTTTTACAACGGTCTGAAGGTGATAACCCTATCATCGAATCTTTCTATTGTAGGAAAACAAGTTATTGATTGGGGTTCTCCAGGGGAATGACTGATGCTGAATCTAGAGCTTTGGAATGAAAATTACCTTACAGAGACAATTTAGAACATCTGGCTTATAGAGCTGTTTTCCATTCCAACATCACTAGATACGGGTCTAAGGGAGAATTACCACCTGCCATGAGAATGGATTTTCTGCCAATTCAGGACACAGTATGGAAAATAGGTCTGACTGAGGAGACTTTGGGGATCTGGAAGGGTAATTCTCTTTTTTTTTAATTTTTAATTTTTATTGTTGGTTGTTCAAAACATTACATAGTTCTTGATATATCATATTTCACATTTTGATTCAAGTGGGTTATGAACTCCCATTTTTACCCCGTATACAGATTGCAGAATCACATCAGTTAAACATCCATTGATTTACATATTGCCATACTAGTGTCTGTTGTATTCTGCTGCCTTTCCTATCCTCTACTATCCCCCCTCCCCTCCCCTCCCCTCTTCTCTCTCTACCCCCTCTACTGTCATTCATTTCTCCCCCTTGTATTATTTTTCCCTTTCCCCTCACTTCCTCTTGTATGTAATTTTGTATAACCCTGAGGGTCTCCTTCCATTTCCATGCAATTTCCCTTCTCTCTCCCTTTCACTCCCACCTCTCATCCCTGTTTAATGTTAATCTTCTTCTCATGCTCTTCGTCCTTACTCTGTTCTTAGTTACTCTCCTTATATCAAAGAAGACATTTGGCATTAGTTTTTTAGGGATTGGCTAGCTTCACTTAGCATAATCTGCTCTAATGCCATCCATTTCCCTGCAAATTCTATGATTTTGTCATTTTTTAATGCAGAGTAATACTCCGTTGTGTATAAATGCCACATTTTTTTTTTTTAATCCATTCCTCTATTGAAGGGCATGTAGGTTGGTTCCACAGTCTTGCTATTGTGAATTGTGCTGCTATGAACATCGATGTACCAGTGTGCTAAGAGCCAAGTATATGATGCATGGCATTTTTGGTCGAAAGGTGACGCCAGCTAGCCACTGAGATGATATGATTATGTTAAGATTTGCATTCATATGGATATTGGACTCCTGCTGTTCACCTAGGCCAGCTACAGGACTCCTGGAGAGTTCCCATTGGTTGGGGAAGTACAGTAGGAGGGAGTTCCGGGGGAGGAGCTCTCTCTGCGGGTCTGGGAGGAGGCCGCGTGGGTGGAAAAAATCTTCCCGGGCGGTACCGGACATTGGCGGCAGTTTCAAAAAATAAACTTTGGTCCTGCTTGAGTGGCTCGAGATTTTGTGCCCAGCCAGACTGCGGCACCAGTGTCCCTGTAGCATGCTCTTTTTAGGTCTTTAGGGAATAGACCGAGAAGGGGAATAGCTGGGTCAAATGGTGGTTCCATTCTGGAAGGGTAATTCTCAATATAATAAGTTGAAAAATGTTATCTATTATAACATTTCCTTTCATAAGGAATTGTACCTTCACAGTATGTGTATTAAATCCCTATGTTTTAGGGTCCAGACCCATTCAAATACCCATTCAAATTTTGTGATGCCTCACAAAAATCTATATTATGTTAAAATTGTGTAAAGTGTATGCTACAACAACATTTGAACTCTATGGCAAAGTTCAGCACAAACTATAATGACTCTCAAAAGGCTCCTTGTAAAATTAAAAGTACCATGGCAGGAGGCCCCTTAAGTACCATCCACGTAGGAACTACTGAGGCACCTGAAACACCATGCTAAATGGCTCATCTGGTGGCTGAGAGCTGGGACTGTTGCTTTGACTGCAGCGGAGACACTGCATCAGCAGGTCCAAACACCCATTACCTTCAACAATTCCTTAAGAATGTTACCGAGACCTGGCAAACTCAAGAACATATGGATCCGGATCATTCAAACAAAATTCAACAACTAAAAGATTCTATTATTTGACTAGGAGAATAAGTACAAGATTTACAATGGGCTCAGAAACTTCAGGGTCACTGTAATATCACCCAATTTTGTGTCACTAGAGATCCATATGATGACACTGACACACAAGGGCAAAATGTATGTAATCACCTAATGGACTTGATCTTTTTCATATCAATACTTGTTTGAATTAAAATTACAATCTCAAGTTCTGCCATAGAAAATGCAAAAACATCTACTTTTGATAAGAAATTTGGGGCAGTTTAGCTAAAGGGATTTCTTCCCTCAACTCTTTGAAATACTTTTCTACACATATACCTGGGTTACTAGCTATAACTATACAGTTAATTTATATTCTAGTTCTGCACAGTCTTTCAAGCAGGTTGGAAATGATTAAACCATCAGGAAAATATGGTTCCAACATTAATCATGCTTGCAATGCTCCAAAGGACCTGAACTCCTGAGATCATGGAAAGTGCACCCTGTTTTTGAAAGGGATACAATGGCCTTGATTAAGGGAAATGGGCTCCCCAATGATAGGACCTGCTAAAATTGTTTTCCTAGAACTAACAAATCTGTTAATCGTCACCTTGATTATAATAACCTTTCTTCTCCCTATTCTTAATTGTGTACAAAAAACATTTTCTTAATGAGGTGACCTGTCTGGCTCAAGCCCTCTCCAGAATACAGTGCAACTTTCTGAAACCACAAAAGGAGGACTGTGCCTGAGCCCCAAGTCTACTCCCACATATACTCTTCTTAAGCCTAAAACACCAGAGAACCCATGTTCTTTTCCAGAACTCTGAGAGCAGGGGTCCTCCTACTTGACCCTTTCTCAGCAAGAAGCAACCAGATCTGAAATCATTGCCACTATTCATTATGACTTTTCAGTGTCTAGAATGAAAGATATGCAAATGACAACCCCAAAACAGTGTGGCCTACGAAGAGGGAGGGAGGGAAAAGGCAGAACATTGATAACATTGATCCTTTCCCAATACTTCCTTTCCCAGTGACATAAAAATCCCTGGGAAGGAAGCAAACATCACTAGGTGACAAGACATCCCTGGAAAAGGGCAAGCATTGGACCTGTCCCAATATATCCATTCTCAGTGATAGGACAATGCACCCTCCATTCTTGCCCTATGAAAACACTGCCAGTAAAAACAAATTTCTAGTTTTTGCAACCTTTTTCCTGAATGCCCACCTCCTGTTAAAGTTTTCAATGGGTAAGTTACCTCCCAGTGTGTAACCTATATAAACCCAGACCAGCAGCCATTTCTAACCAGAAAGTCTGCCCATCTGATGCCTGACTCCACAGCTGAATAAAGGCTTTGCTGAATTCATGAGGTCTGCACAAATCTCCATCATCTCCATCTCCTTAACCTATAGTAGCTGTGGATACCATTGATTTCTAAGAGAACATAAGGAATGATCTGGCTTACAGATACTCACTGTATGTTCTTAGTCTCATATTACATGCCAGTATTATAGAAGTAAGCTATCTGAGGTATGCAGCTGAGATAAAAAGAAAAAAAAATATACCCTGAAAAAGTTGACATACTCCAAGCCATATCTTTATACCACCAAACATTTCACAATCCCTCTTAGCTAAGAATTATCCCACACACAACCAGCAAAAAAAAAAAATATATATATATATATATTCCACAATTAGCAGTGTAAGAGATGGGAAAAATAGGCCTGTAAATGCAATATTTATCTTTATTTATGAGCAATTTTTTCTATATATGCGCTTCTCTTCTTGTGGGTTCTTGACATCGTGAATCACACTATCTACTCACTGTCTCTAAAGAAGTCCAAAAATTAAATAAAGGTCCATTGACAACTAACAGGATATTTTTTTAAAAAACAACTTACCACATTTCTGGGTAGGGTGACACACGCCTATAATCCCAGCAGCTTGGGAGACTGAGGCAGGAAGATCGCAAGTTCAAAGCATACATCAGCAATGGCAAGGTGCTAAGCAACTCAGTGAGACCCTGTCTCTAATAAAACATAAAATAGGGCTGGTGATGTGGCTCAGTGGTAGAGTTCAATCCCTGGTAAACCCCCACCACCACAAAAAACAAAAAAAAAACAAAGCTTACCACCAAGGAAAATGATTAAATCCCATAGCTGTACTCCCCCAAACCAGCTCAGTACTCATATATATATATTATTACCAATTCAGTCCTGACTGACTTTATGGCATTACAAGAGAAAGTGGTGAAAATAATACTCTCCAGGGGATCAAAAGCAAAACCAATTTAGATGAACTTGGGCTGAACAGACACACCTCTTCCTTGGGTGCACAGCATAACCACAATGCTTTTTCCACAAGCCTCTCTTTACATGTCTACACAAATCCATCAGGCCCTAAGCAACATAGTGAGATCCTGTCTCTAAAGAAAAATAAAAAGGGCTGGGGATGTGAGGTAATGGGAAAGTGTCCCTGGTTTAAATTCCAAGGACCCATCCCCCCAGCAAAAAAAAAAAAAAAATTAATTGCCTCTTTTATTAACACAAAATGGGACCTCAATGAGTTGACTTGTTTCTAACAAAAAGTTAAAATTTAAAAGTCCATGTTAACCTCTCTTTTCTTTATGTTATCCATACTTTTTATGTTCTCTTAATGTTTTAACTTTTCTCCTGGCCTTCCACCCAAACATGCAAGGCAAAGAATGCAAGAAGTCCAAGATTCTATAGTGGCTGTTTGCAAGGGGGAGGAAGTCACAGTAACTGCCACACTGGATTCACTTACATAAGAAGAGAGAAAGGATCCTCAGTGCCTCTCACATATGAAAGAGGCTCATGGCAGAAAGTCTACATGACCAAGGAGCTGTCCTCAGGAAATTATAAGTTAAAGGAGTACAACAAAAATCCAGAGAGGGAAATTTTACAGTCAACTAAGTCTTCCACCTCTCTAGAGTTGCTGCTATTGTTCAGAGTTCATTTTTCAAAGAATCAACTCACAGAAAAAAAGACCCCTGCTTCTGGAAGTCAAAATAAAGTAATATCAATATGTACACGAATGCAGACTCAAGGCTTGTCCATGAAAAACTGTCTACAATGAAGAGGGGTGGGGGAAGGAGAGCAGAAGAGAGTTACCAGTCTAACCTGGCCCAGCCCAGGCCAAAGAAAGTAGGGATCAGGAGAAACTAAAGAGAATCTTGGGCCACATCATTCCCCAGAGAATGCACTCAAGGAACTTCCCCCTAGGGCTGGGATTGTGGCTCAGTGGTAGAACGTTAGCCTAGCACGCGTGAGGCACTGGGCTTGACCCATGAATAAAATAAAAGTATTGGGTCCATCTACAACTAGGAAAAAAAAAAACTTTTTAACCCCTTTCTGAATCCTTGAATACTGCAGTAACTTCACTAATCAAATCAACTTCTGTGGTTCCAGAACCACTATACTTGCTCAACCTAGATGTCTCTTTCTTCCATCTCCAGGGATGTTAACTGCATATGTTAATAGAGTAATGTATCACTATTACCTCTTATACTGTGAAACATAATTTATAACATATTCATAATATTTTAATGAACATTTAAGAGGAACACGGAGATGATATCCCTAACACAAGAGCCTGAAGGAAGGGAGCCATGGGGTGAGCCCATTATGTCCCTCTTGCAGGGCTTCACCTACCAGAACTGAGCCATTTAGTTTCTATTATAACTCTCCTGTCACTTTCTCCACCCAATCAACTCTCTTGTCATTTTCCCCACCCAATCGCACCTTCTCCTTGGGAGTCTGACCACTCTATTGGCTACTTCATACCTTTAAACGGCCAGTTTTGTGACATCATTCTCCCACCAAACCTACTGCCACCTGCTAGAATCTTAGGCTTGCCATGTAGTTGTAAACAAATTTGGATCATCGCAAGTGACCAGTGACCAGTAACCAGTCATTAGAGTGGCCAGTAAACACTGACCAGTGAACTCCATATTGGGAAACATGCATTCTCTAGCCTCAGCCACCCACACATCCTCTGGGGTGATCTCCTCATCCTTTGTATTTGATGTGACCTCTTCTCTGACCATGTCAGGTGAGTAAAGAAACTTTTAAAGTTTTTCATTAGACTTTTACCTGCCTCAATTTACTAATGGAGTCAAAAGAGCTTAGAATAATAGGGGAAAGGATAGAACTAGAAATCTGGACACCTAATTTCATTTGGAATTTGACATGTACTAGGTATAGAACTGGACTATCTTACTCTCTCACAAAATCTGTTTCCTGATTTGCTACATGAGGATAACAGATTGCCCATGTTCTGGTCCCTTACTTTTCTTGCATCTTGAGGGGCATGTTTATAGAGAATGAAATCAGATTTCATGGTTGTGTTGTTTCAACTGAAAGAGACAAATCCTAGGCAGGGTGGAAACCAAGAGGTTTCCTCTGTAACAGTTTCCCTTCACCAAGATTTCTACTTCAGTATTTCAAATTTAGTGCTGTTCATAAAAGGGACATTCACATATTTGGGAGTTTTCTGTTTAAACTAGGTGAAAAGAGAAATAGGGAGAGAGGAACAGGAGGACAGGGCTGTAAGGAGGCAGATGTTCTTGGGAAAGCAAGTTTGTGACTGTTTAAGCACAAGGCAACAGGAACTCGGTGGAGGAAGAAAATATAAAAATAAAGGAGAAGAAAAGGTTTGAATAATAGAGATGAAGAGAATGATGTTCTCGAGAAAAAAGACGTGGGTTGGGATGGATGTGGAAGAAAAGCAAAGATTTTATTTAAACCAACAGACAGCATAGATTGAATCTTCCCAGAGGCTGGTTTAGAGAATGTTTAGATTAACAGACCAGCAAGGAAACTAAGACTTGAATTAGGGTATCACTGGGGTAAGCAGGTTATCAGAAAAGTCACACTTGGCTGTTACAGTTTTTCTATGATCTCTTTCAACACAGATGATGTTGACAGTTTGAACATGAACATGTTAGAAGTATGTTTTAGAAATTATTCTTCCTCCAAACATGCCAAGGAAAGTGGTTCTAGACAGAGCTGGGGAAATGGCATTTTCCATGTCCTACTTTGTTCTGATTTTTAAACTACAGGGATTTCTAAAAAATGTTTTGTCCAAACCTGCATCAGAAGGACACATTCCTTTGTGAGATATAAGCTGTCAAGATGAAGCTGTTTTCCATCTTTACAACGGTTTGTTTTTTTTTTTCTAAAACAGACAATATACAAATAGTCATTGATGATTTCTAAATCTAAGAACCGAAAGAAAGAACTATATAAGAATAAAAATTCAAGCTCACACCTCTAATTCCAAGTTTATTTAAATAATTATGTGAAGACTTTTTGTTTTGTCTACATTTCAAATAATTTTTCGGGGCTGGGGTGTAGGGTAGCTCAAACATTTTTGTATTAATTTTGTTTTAATATAAAAGGGAGAAGAAAATATCAGAATAAAAGACAAAAATTGTTTTAAATTTGTGATTTTATTATACTGTGATGGTTTTCTCAGACTTTAGGGACAAGATTTTTCTCTAAATGTGATAATAAACTAGGCTTCTATGATTTTGTTAAAGCATTTTTTCTGGTTTTTTTAATAACCAAAAGGATTATCAGAAAATGTGTTTATATTAATTGAAATATCTACCTAGTGGAATTAATGTCTTTTATTTGGTGTTGGTAATCCTTAGAGGAAGAGAAACAAGAACAGTAATGAAATTACTTTACACTTATTGTTTTTTTCTCTAGTATGTACAAAATTTCTTGTGTCCTTCCTTCTGTCCTCCTTCCCTTCTTCTTTCCCTCACTCCCTCCATTTCTCTCTCCTTCCCTCCCTGCCTTGCTCCTTATGCCTTCCTTCCTTCCTCTCATTCATTCTTTCTTTCTTCCTTTCTTCTCTTCTTTCCAGTTCTGAGGATTGAACTCAGGGTCTCATGCATGCTAGGCAAGCATGCTACACAAGCTATATCTCCAGGATATTTTATTTGTTTTCTCAGATAGGATCTTGCTGAATTGCCCAGAGTGGCTTTGAATTCCTGGTTTCCTGCAATCCCACTGCCTCAGGCTCCCACGTGCTGGGACCAGAGGCCCACCACACCATGCCCAGATTCATCATGGGTTTTGGCTTTAGTTTTCGCTTCTCCACGTGGCTACCCATCTGTTCACTTTACTTAAATTTGTGTTCACTTTACTTAAAATTACACACATTTTTAGTATAGTTTCTCTGTCTATATGTACTGCTTGAGAATGCATTCAAACTCACCTTCAATTATGAGCTTTGTTTTGATTAACAGTATTCACTAAAATCAAAGAGAAACATTCATAATATTGTATGCATGATAACAGAACTCATTTCTTAGCAAATTTGATATACACTCACTTTTGCTACATATACATATGTTCATTACTATCTAGTCATTCCTTTTAGTTCTGAGCTGGTTTTGACTTTTGCTTCTATCTTTCCAGAACATACTGTAACTCCCTCCAAATGAAACTTTTTGCAATATCTATTTATTAGTTGTAGTTCAACACAATACCTTTATTTTATTTATTTTTACATGGTGCTGAGGATTGAACCCAGGGCCTCGCATGTGCTAAGCAAGCGCCCTAACGCTGAGCCATAATCTCAGCCCCCACATGAATCTTATGTAATATGACACTTTTATTCATGGATGAATTATCACTGTTGGTATTGTTATAACCACACCAAAGATGAGTAACCTGAAGCTCAGAAAGTTTTAATTTCTTTCAAGAAGCATTTCTTGAGAAACTGAATTTCAGGTAGTCATTTTCATGTAGGATCAGCAGTTAGGCTGAAAGAGGGCAAAGAATGACGCTTAAATTATCATTTGGATGGTAAAACTGAACTCCAGGAAATATCATGTGACCTGGACAAACAAAAGGAGATACTAAAGATCACTGTGGTGATATCAGTACGATCTTCTATGAACAGGGAAAAACAAATTTCTGTTTCTCCAGATTTCTGGTCTTTGGAACAAGAGTCCTGGCCAGGGAGTAAGTTTCCATAATCTGTTGCTGATTTTGAACAAGTCGATCTCACTTCACTAACCCTTGGAGGACTCATTTGGTAACTGGTAATGTTGGGGTTTTCTCTGAGTTTGAAAATGCTTCAGTTCTAGGGCAAATTCAGGAGTCAATACTAGTGCAGGCTCAAAGGAAAGGTAGGACAGGTAGAAGGATGCTTTTAGGGAACAATGTGTGAAGCAGACCACTTGGGACTTCTGGGCCCAATTTGAGACAAAAGGCAGGTAATCAGAAGAGTACTTGCAGCCATCCTAAATGGAGTGATTTGGGGTCTCTCAATGATTATTGGAATGAGGGCCTTCCTGATTACTACAACATTAAGATGTCATTATTCCTCGAATATTGTAAGAATCTGTCTGTCTCATCAATATTTTCACCACCCTCTTCTTCCTACAGAAAATTTCCAAAATTCTTCTTTACATGGAAATGCTGATTCTCTGCAGCTCTCTCTTCCTGTGGTGACCAATGCAGCTTCCGGGACAGGAAGTGTCTGCAACTTCTCCAGAGCCTCTGCTCCAGCTGCCACTTCAGCATGGTTACTGCCCTCAACCTGTGGCACCTCCTTCCAGCCACTCATGGGCAGTGCCTACCTTTATCAACATGCTACCACAGCCATGGTGTCTGGGGTTACTGGCCAGAACCAGACTCCCATGGCACCTGCCCCCTATCCAAGTATTTCTGAGTGGTATATCCCAGGAAGTGCTGAAAAGAGCTCCTCTTCACTCGGGGACTTTAATCTGACTGTCACTGACCAGAATACAGCAGATTCTTCCCTATCTATGACATCCCAGTATGACAAAACTTCCGAAGCCAATGTCATGATCCCCGGGTATCCACTACTATCTGGTAGGCTCGTCCAGGTGACACTATCTCAGATTCCAAATCAAGGACGTTGCCTCTCACTACCCCACCAAGAAGGAAGCCAGGTCTACTACTATGATCAAAACTCTCTGGGGACTCTGCTCTCTGGAGAACATTGGCCCTGCCTGCAATCCTATGGCTCTGTGCCATATGCAGGAATTAGTGCCGCTGCCCCTCAACCAGAAATGGTGACAGTGCTGAAGGAAGTTCAGCCCACAAATGTCCTACCATCAGTCCCTACACCTGTGACCTACTACTCTGTGTCCACTCAAAGTATAGAAGGAACAAATTTTCAAGGTGAGTACAAACAGCAAAAAGGGGAAGGAATAAGATTACCATTCGAAAGGAGGGTCCAGTTTTCAGCTGGTAACTGTGAGTCCACACATCCCTAGAATTCAAGTGCTGAGATTTTAACCACAATCTTGTTCAGCAGTCCCCATTTTCAGACTCTGTAAGAGAAGCATGCAGCATAGCATAATGGCCACCCATGCGTTTAAGAGACCTCTAGGACCCAAGACCCCCGTCCATGCCCAGCTATGAAACCATGGCTGGCGGATAAGGGTCCTGCACTCAGTCCAGCTACATAACCACACTATAAATATATTTCCCTAATTTTACTTTGGTTTAGAAAAATACATCAACACATATCAGGGTGTGACAATTTAATTGTTCCTTAATTGACTGAAGGATTTAACCTCTGTATGTAGAGATGCTGTCCAAAGCAGGAGTCCAAAACCCCTGACCTTTCACACTGATTTCATGAGCAACAGCTCCACCCTCACCTAGTTCATGGTGTTAAGAGTTCTTACATTCTGGGGAGAGTGGAGAGAATTGAGAGGCCCCTATATGAGAATGAGAGACTTCATGAAACAGTTTTTCGGTGTTTCCCACAGAGGAGACAAGTGCTCTACCAGAAACCCATGCTGCCATGGTGATGGACCAGCCCAAAAGTAAGACTTCAAGGGATCACCTGTAACTAACACGCAACTCTTAACAGATACCTGTCAGTGGTCCTTAAAAAGAGCTAAGAGAAATGCTTTCTCCACCGTAGGTGGTTTCCCTGAATAGTGTGTTTCTGGGAAGGGGGAGCATCCTACTTACCATCGTCCTTGATTCCTTTGCAGGGATGGAAACTTCCCTAGGGATGGAGGCTTCCTTGGGATTGCAACCTCCAAGTCAGACATTTTGTCTGCCACAGCCTCCAGAATTCCCATACATCTGCAATAACAGAAAAAGCCAAATAATTGAGAAAAACCCACAAACTGAACTTGGGGACATTTCCACAATAACTCCAGTCCAGAGTTCTACTGATTTCTTGGCATTGCCTCCAAATCAAAGCCAGGAACAAACAGAGATTAAGAATTTGTGTGAGATTAACACCATGCTCTCAGAACCACTGGATGCCTACCAAATTGCCATGGAGAACCAGGATCCTCCACTACTCCCTTTAGACATCCCTGAAATCCACCAGCTTCTGGCCTCCATTGGTCCTCTGGACCAAGAGGAGAAGCCACATTCTGAAAATATCCATCTAGAAAGGAATAGCCTGAGTCTTGAGGACCAAGGCACACTTGAAAATGGGATTGAATTTAGCAGTGGTTTTGCAGACCTCACTGCACTGCTGGGGGATATTCAACTTCCTGAGCTTTTCAGTTCCTTAAAAGACTTTGACCAACCTGAAAGTCCCACAATAACAAAATCCAATGACACCAGAGCCATCACGGTGAATCAGGGTAAGGAAATCACAAGCGCCTTAAAGGGTCCTAGTGAGCCAATGAGGAAGAACAAACATAAAGCCTCAGAGTGTCCTGATGGAACTCCTCAGGCCAAAATGCAGCTAAGGGACCTAGAGTGTGCATTAGGAGGAGAAGTTGCTCACAGGGATGCAGACAGTAGTAGGGCCCCTGTGCACACAGCCAAGCACTCTATCAGCAAAGCTCAGGAAGCTGCATCCAGCAGGAACAGCAAGGCCAAGGGCCATGGGCAGGAAAAGACCAAGAGGACCAGAGAAAACAACTCCAGGAAAGCCGACGAGAAGAAGCAGCCAGGCAACAAAGTCAAGGCAGAAGAGAAGCCAACAGTGCCCAAACTGAAGAGGAAGAGGAACCAACCTGAGCTTTGCCAAGAGACCTTTAAAAAGCCTTGGAGCTGTCTCGGCATGCACATGCTGGAGTCGGTGCAGGTTTTCCACGCACTGGAGAAGAAGAATGATAAGAAAACTGGGCTCTCTTCCTCCCGGGCCCTGGGAAACTCAGGCAGTACCCAAGACCCCCGTCCATGCCCAGCTATGAAACCATGGCTGGCGGATAAGCGTGCTGAGAAATCACAAGTCAAAGCCCAGAACCCAGATATCAGCGCTAAAGGAGAAGGTCCCGCTCCATCCATTTATGAGCCTCCACCACCTGGGAAGGTTAAATTGGTACCTTTGCCTTTTCTGACCCTGGAGAAACCTCCACCTCGACCAGTAATCAATAGGAGGCCACAGTCTCTGGCTTCACGGACACCCACTGGGGCTTACCCTGCCCAGCCTGGTCCCGCTAGCTCAGCTCAACCCATGGCAGTCAATCAATCCCAACCAGCTACTGCCAACCCATCTTGGATGCGTCCTGCCAAGCCAGCTCAGCCCGTTTTGACTCATGCCATTCAGTCAGGTATGAGCGCTTCTACCCAGCCTAGTGTCCCTCGGTCTGCTGCTTCTGGGCCTGCACCCTACAAAATATCATCTTGCACTTCTCTCCATTGGCAACCAGTTCCCAATGTTGGGACCAAGCCCCAGTCACAACCGCTCAAGTCTCAAAACCAATATCTACTCCAAGACTTTGCCTTACAACCAATTCCATGGAGGAAACCCAATGTTCCTGGGCAAGTAGTATCAACTCCCATCACCAAACAGCAGAGGCCAGAGCGGGAAGCCATGAAGAAGAAGGCTCAACAAGAGCGTGAGAATGCTGCCAAGTACACTGCTTTGGGGAGAGTGCAGTGCTTCATTGAGAGGGAAAGAGAGATGGAGATTTCTCGCTACTATGGCTACATAATGTAAGAGCTGCTGAGATCAGTGGTGCCACTTAGGGACCAAATAGTTTTCCACATGTATATAGATAGAGTGATACACATTTATTTATTCTCAGATGCTTTCAAAGTTTAATAAAATTATATAAAGAAATGTAATATAATTCACTAATACATAATAAAGAGGCCTTCTGATACCACTGAGAATTGTTAGAAAATAAAGAGGCCTTTGGGTACCACAGGGGTACCAAATAGTGTTCTCATATACACATAGATAGATAGTTGAAAATTTATTCATTAGGCACAGTTGAAAAGGTAATATAGTTCAATAAAGAAATGCTATATAGTATTGATTAGAGGGTAATAATAAAGAGGCTTTATGTTGCCATTTGAATACCAAATAGTTTTCCACATATATATACAGAGAGGTACATAGATACGAAGGTATTCACTTATAGATTTTTAAGACTTAATATAGTTGAATAAAGAAATGTAATAGAATTGTTTTGAGAGATAAGTAATAAAGATGCTTTCTGGTACTGCTTGGGCATCACATAGTTTTCTACATGTGTAGATACAAATTTTATAAATATGTAGATACAAAGAGACAAATGTATTCATTCTAATATATTTTTAAAGTTTAGTCAAACTGAATGAAGAAATTCAATAGAATTGGTTAATAGATAATAAAGAGGCCTTGTGTTACCACTTGGCTATCAAACATTTGTCCTCATAGACGTATGAATATGTACTCATTCCAATATACTTTTCAAACTTAATAAAACTGAATAGAGAAATGTAATGGAATTGATTAATAGATAATAAACAGGAATTTTGAGTTTGAATGGCTGTTAAGTGTGGTTTAGTTTGATAGCGGTGGGGATCACAGCCTGCACGAGAAGAAAGGAAGTCAAAGTTGGCCAGGATAATAGAAGTAAAGGCTAGGAATGGGGGAAAGAGGAAGGCATATGATCCAGCACTAGGAAGGCAAAAAGAAAAGAGATGTATGGACTTACTGGAAGAATCAGGAATTGGCAAAATGGCTGACCAATAACACAATGTTTGAAACTAGGGTTAAAATGATAAAATGTCAATCAAGTTGAAAATGATAGGAGACGGGCTCAGGTTGACCAGAAGAAACGCAAAAATCAAACAAAAAACATCTCATGGAGAATGGCCTAGTTTTTGGCCTACCTGAAAGGCATTTTACAAAAGAAGATTCAGGGCACATCTCCACCATGTTTGGGTCAGTTTCCCTAGCTGGGAAAGGTGAATACAAAACACAGGGAATCTACCAGGGGTGTCAGAGGGTTCACAGTTACCCTGAGGGAAGCTGATAACCTGAGACTTGGCCAAGTGAACTGCAGCAGCATGAGGCCCACCCAGAACATGGCCTGGAATAAATCACCACTGACTCAACACCCATGCACCAGGTCTGCAAAGATGCACTACTTGAATTAACCTTCACACACAAGGCCAGCATCACTCTGACACTTTACTAATAGTCGAGAAGCAAGGCCTCAATCTGAGGCTTGTATCCTCAAGTCCTCAGTGTTGGCAAGGGCCCCCTGCAGGCAGCCAACCAGGCTTTCAGAGCATAGCATGGAGACTTTGGGGTAGAGGATGAGGAGAGAGATCACACTTGAAAGGGGGGATAAATACTGAACTGAGAAGCCTGTCAGGTCCTCTTCCATTGATTCTGGCAAGCGCTGTCTTCAGGGACCATTACCATGAACCAAAGCTCACAAGAAAATAATCACTCCTTGGCTTCCATCTCCACCCAACGCAAGCACAGTGCGCATGCGCAAGGAGCAACTTGCCAACAGCTGCAGGACCCAGCAGCCCCAACAGCTTTCCATTCCCTCAAAATTGCCAGTCACCATCTTCACCACTCTTCCCACAGGAGACATCGCCTTTTCCCACATTTTGGAAACTTCCAGAGATATTTAACCCCAAAATGTATGTTATCACAATTTCTTAAATTATCTGACCTACAGATTTGAAATGTAACCTTTATGACATATTAAATTCCTATGTGTATTTGCATTCTTCTTTGTAGAATTTGCCTGGCTTTCTTGCTTTTCCTATTTATCAGGTCTCTGGGATATTTTTTATCATGTGTTTCATTTTTTTTTAATTCATTATTCTTACTTTTTAGATATTATCTATTATGTTCATTCATGTTTTCCCTTTTAGATTAGTCTTATTTTGATTTCTACCATCTCATCTAATTTCCACTTATGTTGTTCTTTTTTATTATGAAACATAAAACTTAACATTTCAACCATTTTTATGTGGATAACTCTATAGCATTAAGTAGATGCACAATGTTGTTCAAGCATTATCCACTAACCAAATCCAAAACTTTTCACAATCCCAAACAGAAAGCTATATCCATGATATAATTTTCCATTCCCCTCTCAGGTTCTGTCCTATTTTGCATTGCTTGGCCTTCTGTTTTTTAGCTAGTTTTGAAAGAGTGGGCTACCATCTGATGTGCTTGGGGGGTTCTTTTCTGACTTGTTTTCGTCGTCTGAGAGGATGCTATTCTCCTGTTTCTTAGAATACCTTTATTTGCGATTTGGTTTCCTTCTTTTCTTGCTATGCACTTTTATGCAAAATTCATTTTCTTTGTAAAAGCATGGTTGAGGATAGAGTTTCTTATGTGATGGAACGGCAACTTCCACCTCTCCTTCCTCCACCTCTTCTTCTTCCCTCCAGTTCTGTCCCTCCCCATTCTCCCTTTGCTCTCCTCCTTCTCCTCCTCCTCTTCCTTCTTGAAGTATTAAAAACATGTCAACTTATTTTCTGGCTGTTTCCACAGGGAGGTTTATCCTTTGTGTCTATTGTTCCTCCCAGCGATTTCTCCTCTGGGTGAGGCCTTGTCCTGAAAAGGAGCATTGGCTGTTCACTTTTCAAGAGAGTTTAGGGCCTGGACAGCGTCAGCCCTTCCGATTTGAATGTGGGACATTTGTACTTACAGCTGCTCCTCAGTATCCACAGAGAATTGCACCCAGGACCCCTCACAGACACTAAATTCCACAGAGTTGAAGAGAGACTGCACACATTCAAATGATCTAAATCATCTCTAATTACTTATCATAACTACAATGTAAATGCTATGTAAATAGCTGTTGTACCATACTGATTATACATCGTATAATACATATTGTAGGAGACCTACTGCACTCACTTTGGGGTTGACCAGAACCCCTCTGTTTCAGCTGCTCTTCTCCTGCTGGCCCACAGGGCTTTGCAGGAACGCCTGCTGGAGCCTTGAAAGCCTCCTGTCTCCCATTTCCTCTGCTGCAAGTGCTGCTGCCAGGCAGGTCTGGTGCCTCCTGCTGGTGGTTTGCCCTATCCTCTTGTTCTGAGGTTCCTAGGGAATACTGTGTTCTCTACTTTTGTGGTAAATGCTACTCCAGGGTTTGGCTTTCTTTCATCTATTTACATGGCCTCTAGGCCAAATGTGTCTTTTTCTTCTCTTTGTTTTAGGAGACTCCAAACTGCACTGCTGCCTGCATCTTTCTGAAATCTTGATGGATAACATAATTATTTTAAATTGGGGATATTGCAGGTTTCAGTTCCCTGAAGCAGAGCTTCGTTTCCCCCAGACTAGTTAAGACTCTGAGGCAGACTGTGAGTCACCTGTAACGACCATGGCACCTGGTGTCTTTGCTTGCTATGTTGGTGTTTGAGTGAGAAGCAATCTCAAGGTTCGTGGGGGAGGGACATCTGGCCACAGGAAAAGGGAGTAGTCTTCTGGACAGGTGGAGAATGGGGACATGGCCTCTAGTCTAAATGTGTCTTTTTCTTTTCTTTGTATCTTCTTTCTGAACACATCAGAGAAGGAATCTCCTATTTGCTCTCCTTCCCCTGTGGGTGGGGGTGGGGTGTCGGGTCTATACACAGTTTCCTTGTCTTCCTTAGGGTCATCTTTCCAGTTGTCCAGGCCAGAAATCTTTGACATTCTTTGACTCCTTTCTCTCTCTCCCAATTACACACTTGGAATTTTAGTAAATTTCATCTGACCTCTCTTCACATCACATCTAGAACCTACCCACTTCTAACTCCATTCCCCGATTTCTGCTCTAACGTAATCCCTAACCATTTACTGCCTTTCTCTAACCATGATAGGGGACATACACATTTTCCATAAAAAGACCGATAGATGGTAAATACATAACTGTCTGTGAGCCAGATTGTCTCTGTCTCCACAGCTCCACTCTGCACTTGTAGCATGAACGTGGCCATGCAAATAGGAGAATACATGGACCTTAGCTCTGTTTTAATAAAACTTTATTCACAAAAACAGGTTGTACTGCTTCACAGACTCTGGCTCTGCCTGATCCACTGCTATGCTCCCTTTCAATCACTCCAGTACAGACCCCCTGAGCCCACTTGCTGTTCCAAGCCTGAAAAACACTCCTCACGTCCTTCAAGCCTCTTCTCAAATTGTACCTTTCAATAAGGCTTTGTCTGACTACACTCTTTGAAACTGTAATCACCTCTCTCAGGGTTTCTCCCTTCCTTCCATCTGATTCCCTTCACCAGGGACCACATCTCCTGCAGTGTTGTGAACCTTTCAATACACTGTGCAATTTAATTCTTTGTTGTCTTTAAGGTTTAGACTTTCCATCACTCCCTTGCCCGTCAATTCATAAAATGTAAGACCCTTGAGGGCACAAAATTTTCTCATATGTTGTTCGTTTCCATGTGTCCCATGTCTTAAACAGTGTCTCAAAAATAAGAGCTGATCAGAACATGTTTGTTGAATGGCATATACCCAAAGGGCTTAAAATCAGCATACTATACTAATGCTGACACATTCATGTTTACAGCAGCTCAATTCATAATAGCTAAACGATGGGACCAACAGAGCCCTTTAACAGATGAATGGATAAAGAAAATGTGGTATCTATATACAATGGAATATTACTCAGTGATAAAGAAGAATGAAATCATGGCATTTGCCAGTAGATGGATGGAACTGGAGACTGTCATGCTAAGAGAAATAAGCCAATCCCCCAAAAGCCAAAGGCAGAATTTTCTGTGATATGCATAGATGCTAACACAGAATGTTGGGGGATGGGGGAGGGAAGAGCAGAAGTTCATTGGATTAGAGAAAGAGGAATGTAGGGATGAAAGAAGGTGGGAATAGGAAAGGCAGTAGAATGAATTGGACGTAGGTTTTCTGTGTTCATGTGTGAATACATGACCAGTTATCTTCACCCCACAAACAACCACAAGAATGGGAAGTTAGGGATACGTGGGTTGGGCAGCTGAACACTGGGACCAAGGGCTAAAGGTGAGAGACTGAAAAAATGCAGACCACCCAGGCACTGCTTATTACTCCAGCTCTGGCCCGCTGTTGTACCAGGGGTCTAATCAGGCCTGTGTCTGTCTCCCTCCTGAGTAGACCACAGGACTCATCTAAACAGCCTTCCTACACCAGCTCCTCTCCAGGTGGCCAGACAGAAGTTCCAGAACAGGACTGTGTCCTGGGACATTGACTCAGCAGACAAGTTCATTGGTGGCAGGGCTGCCACTGTTGGTGTGACCAGATCAGAGGCTGGTTTGGAACTGTATTTAGAGAAATGATGTTTCTCTAAACTCCTCCCCCAAAACCAAACAAACACAAAAGAACGCAAAGTTATACTCCATGTATGCCTTAATATGTCAAAATACACTCTACTATCATGTATAAACAAAATGATCAATAATTTAAAAAAAAAAAAACTTTTAAAAATTAGAAATACAAAAATGTTACCAGGTTGCTTATTAGCCATTTTATAAAGCCAGCTTGACCACTGGCTATGCCAGTGACATCTAAACCAGAATCTAAATGTGTGTCCAGCCAGGTTCACTTGGAGTTGCCAAATTGTTATCTATCAGATCCCCAGGGTATGTGCAGGTTAGACCCTCACAGTCACCTTCCCCTCACCTTCCTGTGCCCTCCACCCTCCCCCACTCTCATTTTCTCCTCTCCCTGGGTTGGCGTTGATCTCTGTCCCTGGTAGGAACCCATCTCTCAAAGCAACAGCTCTTCTCCTTTGCCTTTTAAGGCCATCGGCTCTTCTGTTTGATGGTCACCTTCCTCTTCCTCTTTGCCATGTGAGGCTCTGTGGGGTCACCCACTCATCCCTGCTTCTTTGACTCCACTCCAATCTGGGTGTGGGAGTGTGCTGACGTATATACCATTAAAGGATGTTCCTCTAAACTCCTCCCCGAAAACCAAACACAAAAGAATGGAAAGTCGTACTCCATGTAAGCCTAATATGTCAAAATACACTCTACTATCATGTATAAACAAAAAGAACAAATAAATTTTAAAAACTTTTAAAAATTATACATACAAAACAGTTACAGTGTCTGCTTACTACCCACTTTATAAAGTAAATGTGTAAACCAAATAGAAAATGATAAAATCCCTGACCTGAAGCACACCAAACAACCCTAAAGTTTCTTATGGCATTTAACTCTTTTAGAAATTCTCAACCTTGAGATAAAACTTTTAACTGAAACAAAGATTTTGAATTACTTAATATAAATTACATACAGCATAGCTAACTAGCCATAAAAAAAGGAACAGAGTATTTATAAAATACAACCAATCCATCAGGTACACATTTAATCATTAATTTTAACAGACACACATATTAAAGATCTTTCCATGCATGAGGAAGAACATGTTTTCCAAATCTGTCATTTCCTTGCTGACAGGAGATACCAGTCTTTAAAGAAACTATAGGTGGTGCTCCAAAACACAGATTACTCTTCATGTTATGGTTTTACATGTATGGTTTTACTGCCACCTTTTTCTTGAATGCCCACATTTTGTGGGCTTAATGCCCACCTCTTCAAAGGCTAAGTCACCTCCCTTCTTAAGGGACAACATCATCAGGTAATCCCAATTCCATGTGATAAAGAAGATAATTTACCTACAATAATAATGTACAATTTTAAAAATTGCAATGCATTTGTGTATTTACCTATATTTGAACCAGTTCATCCCATCTTTGTCTTCCCAAGTATCTACTTTTCAAATTCTGTCTTTTTATATTCCCAATGGGTTCACAGCAAACATCTTACCAGTGTGAACACTTTGTCTTTAATACACATTCCGTTTCTGCTTTCTGATAACCTGTGTTCCCTAGCAATGTTTTACATAGGCTGCTGTAGTGTTTCAATGCATGCAACCCACCTAAATCCTCCCAAGGATCTTGCTGAATTTTAAAAAAATATTTATATTTGAGCTTAAGTGGAAACAGTATCTTTATTTTATTTTTGTGTGGTTCTGAGGATCAAACCCAGTGCCTCATGCATGCTAGTGAGCACTCTACCACTAAGCCACAACCTCAGTCCCTTTGCTCATCTTTTAAAATTATTTGTTCTTCTGATGGCTCTAAGCCAACATCTATGAAATCTATCAAAACAGGATGTGTTCGTTTTCATTGTAGATCCATTGGCTAGCATAGATTCCCAAACATAATAGCTAATGAAGGCATCTAACCTTGAGGCTTTATGCTTCTACCAAGGACTGCCTTTTGAAGAATTCTTGGTCCCAGGAACATAACGGTTGGTTTAGCTTCGCACATTGTAGTTATCACCATAATTGGCTAGACCATCCATGGAACTGATTTTGGGTATAAGGAGACAACACTGACCTAAGTAATATGTGGGCAACCGGGAATATGTATTGAACGTTACTGGGGTCCCAAAACAATGTCGACATTGAGAAGGGAGCTGGAAGCAAGTCAGAAAATCTCCTGTCTTTCTGGACATCATATTCTAGTGGGCAATGAAAGACAATAAACCAACCAAACCATATCAGAGAGAGGTAAGGACTATCAAGAAAACTGAAACAAGACCAACTGATACAGGGTAACTGGGTAGCTCCTTAGAATGGATGGACAGGGAAGTTCTCTCTGAGGAGGTGACATGAATGATAAGATGGAACCAGCCAAGTGAAGAGCACTACAAAAGCACCTCATGAGAGTAATCAGCTGGGCAAAGGTCTGCAGTGGAACTGCAGATGTTCTGATGGTGTGGCTGGAGAGTAGCAAGGAAGAAGGAAAGTGGGAGATGAGGTCAGAGAGGCCACAGTGGCTGAATCACTCTGCAATCTAGGTAAAGAGTACGAATTCTAATCCTAAGCCTCACGGGAGGTCATTGGAGGATTTTAGGTATTTTTTCCAGATACCTAATACGTGGACAGGAAAATAGAGACAGGAGTAAGGGATATTTGGAGCAACTGTGAAATAATTGACTCTAATAAAATGTGACAGTTTTTGGTAGGACCTATGTACCATATGGATGCTTGAGGGTTTCCAATCTTTAATAAAACTGAGAAGAGAATATGGAAGGACCTCAGTGACAGATAGTATGGTAGGGTGAACGAAGATGAGTCCCAGTCATCCTGATCAGTACAAAATGTAGGGATGGGGTTGTCCCTTAGGACAATAAGCTTAGTATAAAAACTGATGGTTTAGGTCGGGGAGGACTTGATGCTATGTTATACCAAGGCTCTTTAGGTTCTTCAGACCACATTTTAGACTAGTTTTAGAGTATATGATGATGCTGAGACTGCAAGATAGAATTAAGTGCATGGAAAACAACATTGTGATGAAGCTTGGGAACAGGAGTGGCAAACAGCATTTGAACCTGCATATTTCAGTATGTACAAATTATACTGCTCTCAATAATAATCTTACCACATGCTATAAAGTTTGATCTAGAATGTCCCATAGTCTCCAGCTTGGCACTAGAGGGAAATGGTGGAACCTTTAAGAGGTGAGGCCTAAACCAGGATAAATGTTGTATGTCTATAAGCCCAGCTACCTGGGAGGCTGAGCAGAATGATCTCAGGTTCCAGGATGGTCTGAGCACCTGCGCAAGATACTGTCTCAAAATAAGATTTTAAAAGAGGAGCTGGTGACAGCTCATAATCCTTACTACCAGAAAAAAACGGGGGATGCCTAGTAGGATATCTTCTGGTCATTGAGGTTTGAGGGTTTCCAGTATTGAAGGGGAAAATAGGACCCAATATGTCCTCTTCCCCACCCTTCTCTCTCTTCTATCCAGGTCATAATGTAAGCAGCTTGTTCCACCATGAACTCCCTTTCAACATGTGCTGCCTTGCCAACTGACTATGGACTGAATCATCCAAAGCTGTGAAACAAAAGAAATCCTTTCTCTTTTATAGGGTGATTATCTCAGGTGTTTGTTATAGTAACAGAAAGCTAACAATACACCACATTCCTCCTGGTTTTAGGCCTACTGCTTTTCAATGATGTGGACTTGACAAACCTCCAAAACAGTGTGGCCTTTGAAGAAATCAGGGGGAAGAAGGAAGAACATTAATAACATTAATCTTTCCCAATACATCCTTTCCTAGTGACAAGACAATCCCTGGGCAGCAAGCAAACATCACCCAATGATAGGACATCCCTGGAAAGGGCAAGCATTGATCCTTTCCCAATATATCCTTTCCTGTGGCAGTGCAATAGACCCTCCACTATTGCCCTGTAAAAACACTGCTTAGTTAAAAAAAATTATAATTTTTGTAATGAGGACACTGGAAGGCGAGCTACACCCAGGCAAGGACACCATTACCCTTGGTGCAGCTACCTCTTCCCATGTCCCATTCATTGAGTTTCTAGAATGAGGGGGCCTGGGCTCCACTGCCTCTACCTCCTCAGGTTGTCCACTTGAGGAGCCCCAGGTTACATGGCGGATGTACAGCAATGCAGTTTCATTTCTGATTGACACAGGGGCAAGCCATTCACTTTTGACACAATGGCATGGGCCCACTTTTTTGGCAGACACCCCCATTATAGGACTCTCAGGAACCCCTACATATCCACTAAAGACACTCCAGTTTTTTGCACAATTCGATCCTTCTCATTATCCATTCTTTATAGTTATGCCATGTTGCCCTTCTCCCTACTGAGACAGTAGCTGGTCCACAAAGTAAAAGCCTCAATCATCATCCCCCCTTTAAATTCCACTACCATCTTCTTAATACATTCTGGCCCAGATCTAGTCCCTGAGTCCCCGAAGTATCTGATTGTTCTTTGCCCATTGGAATTAACTCCACAGTATGGGATACTTCTCAACCTAAAATAGCTAAACACCACTCTCCTGTTCATATCCAACTAAAAAATACCACTATGTTCCCTTCCCCAATATCCATTAACTCCCTGACTCTCAGAGGTTTAAAGCACATCAATCATCTCCCACTTGTTACAGGTCCATCTCCTCATACCAACCACCTTTCCTCACACCTTCCCCATACTCAGAATAAAGAAACCCAATGGCCAATTCTGGCTAGTACAGAATGTCAGGAAAATCAATGAGGCAAGTGTTCCCACATATCCTGCAGTATCCAGTCCCTATACCCTTATCTCATATCTCAGCCTCCACCACACATTTCTCAGTGCTCCACCTGAAAGCTACCTTGTTCACTATTCCCCTCCATCCTTCCTCATGCTCACTTATGCCTTTACCTGGACTGACCCAGGCACTAATGTGTCTCAGCAGCTCACCTCAGCTCCTCTCCCACAGGGCGTCCATGATAGTCCCCAATTCTTTGGCCAGGCTCTCCAACAAGACATGCCCACCTTAAATTTATCCCCCAGCCATCTCATACAACATGTAGATGATCTCCTGCTCCGTAGCCCATCCCCCAAATTGTCCAAACATCACCAACACCCTACTTATTGCCCTGGCCTCCTAGGGTACCAGGTCTCTCAATCTAAGACCCTGCTCTGCTCCCCTCAGGTGCAATAGTTAGGTATCCTACTGACCCCCCAACTCCCATACAATACCCTCAGAATGACTCCAGGCCTTAAAGAACATTCCCCTATCTTCCACTAAAAGAGATAAGCTTGCCCTCTTAGGCCTTTTTCATTATTTTCACATCTGGATACCCAAATTCCCTCTCATACCCAAATCCTTTTATGAAGCCTCAAAAGGGAATCTTTTAGATCTTCTTCCATCTCCCCATTCCTTTTCTTCCACCATTTCTACTCTCCAGAATTCTCTTCTGGAATCCTTAACTCTTTATTTACCAATCCCTAATAAGCCTTTCTTCCTGTCACTCCACTCAGACAAAAAGAACAAAGGAGTCCTTGGGACTTCTTTACCAGAAATCAGGGAAAGGGAATATCCCCCACCCCAGGACATTCTCATCCAAACAATTAGATTAGTTTATCTAGGTTGGCCCTAAGGCCTAAAGTTTTTACACACTGTAGATCTACTGATCCCTGAGGCCAGAATAATTTTTTTTTTTTTGACATTTGCATTATGTCAGCCTTTTTCTATTCTTATCATACACTCTCTTTCAGAACTTCTCAGCTACTGGTCATTTCTCTCCATTCCACCAACATTCCCCCAACCAGAGTACAATGACTGCATGCACAACTCTTGGATCCCCTAACTAGCAGCAAGACTCCCTATTAAACCCTGTACTCTTCTCCCAACAAAAACCCCCTCTGCCCCTGTGTTTTCTCACTCTTCTCCTGACACCCTTGATTTCTTTTTTTTTTTTTTATTTTTTTAATATTTATTTTTTAGTCGTAGTTGGACACAATACCTCTATTTCATTTATTTATTTTTATGTGGTGCTGAGGATCCAACCTGGGTCACCCCCCCCACCCCCCCCACCCCCGTGCAAGGAGAGCACTCTACTGTTGAGCCAAAACCCCAGCCCCACCCTTGATTTCTTAATGAACCCCTTTTCACATATAACTAATCAGCCAATCCCTGACTCCCCAGACTGGTTCATAATCGGAAGCTCCCAGAAAGAGTCCTTGTTAAATATGGAAAATGTCAAACTCCAAAATACTGTGGCATGGAAAGAGGGAGTAAAGAAAAAAACAGCATATTGATGGCATTGATCATTTCCCACTGCATTCTTTAACAGTGACAGAAAAATCCCTAGAAAGGAAGCCAGAGCATTGATCCTTCCACAAATAAATCTTTTCCCAGTAACACTACAATGGGACTCTGAAGGGAAACAGTTAAACACTGAATGCTAACCCAAGACACTCCATTATTCTCCAAGTAAAAATATTGTACAGTAAAAACAAATTTTCAAATTCTCCCAAACCTGTATCCTGAGTCCTCATTAATTAAGTCACCTCTCTGTAACCTACATAAGCATTGATTCCCCATTGGCCCATGGCTCATTTTCAACCTTCTGAGAAGTGGGTTCATCAGAGGCAGCACTCTGTTCCTACATAAAAGCTGTGCTGATCCATGAAGTTTGTATCCAGCCTGGTCCTTTTCTGCTAACAGTCCCCAAACCTTGGAGGCTATGCTATACTTCAAGGAAAGATTACAGCAGATTCTTCTTTTGTCCTCACCCATTTAATTGAGGCTGCTCCCCTCCCCTCAGGCACCACATCTCAACAAGCTGAACTTGCTGCTCTCACTCGAGTTTTATCATGAGCCAGAAACAAATCAATCAATTTTTTTTTACTGATTTCAAATACACTTATAACATAATTCATTCTAACATCCTAATCTGCAGGGAAAGAGGTTTTCTTCCTCAGGCAGGAATTCTAATGCTAATTACATAAGAAATTTGCTTGAAGCTGCTCCTTTATTCCACAAGATGGCAGAGTTGCACTGTAAAGGACATCAGGCTGGCAAGTGTTAATTTCCTTAGGAATAATACAGAGGACTGGCTAGTGAAGCAGGCTGCTCTCTTTCACCACCACCCTCAATCATCACAAGCCTCTATGTCCACAAATCTCCAGTTTCTCCCTGATGAAACTAAAGTACTATTATCTTACCTACAAAATTTACTCCACCCTGATATGCGCTCCCTCCAGTGATTCCTGAAGAATTCACTACACCTACCCTCTTCAGATTTACAGTATCTCCCACAAGTTCCTCAATCCTGCACCACTTGTCTCAAGGATAACCCCAACCATAATGTGAGACCACATCCATTTCCTACACACCAAGCTAGGGAGACCTTCCTGCCACAGACTGGCAACTTGACTTCACCCACATGTCCCCTGTAAGAAAAACAAATACCACCTAGACTCAGTAGACACCTTTACTGGATGGGTCAAAGCCTTTCCAGCTAACAATAAGAAGGCTTTTACCACTGCAACATAATTTCCCAAGAAATAATTCCATGTTTTGATTTACCTGCCTCTCTCCAATCTGATATAGGCCCCCAAGTTAATTTCTTTATTACCCGAGAATTGGCTAAAGTTGAAATATAAAATAAAATTTCCTCATTCCCTATCATCTGCAGTCCTCAGGAAAGGTTGAAAAAACAAATAGTACTTTAAAGGCAACCTTAACCAAATTAAGTAGTAACATTCCTTGGATTTGATTAAGCTCCTCCCTTTGACCCTTCTCTGGATCCAGGTACTGCCCCCAAATCCTCTTATGATCATCCCCTTTGAACTAATTTATGGGAGAAGTTGCTCCCCCACCATTCAACCTCAACCACCTAGCATTCCTCCAGATGTCCCAAAAGACCTCCTACCTCACCTCAGGGATGCCTTCTGGAAATATGCCCACACTCATCTTCCCACACTAGATCTTCAGGGGCCCCTCCTACTATTTCCATAGGGGACTTAGTTTAACTCTCCCCTTTCCTACCTGTAGTCCCCTTACAAAGATAAAAAAAAATGAAAGTGCCCTTTTAAGGTGATTCTGGCCACACCTACAACAGCCAAACTACAAGGCCACCCATCCTGGATCCATTTAAGCAATTTCAAATCTGTTCCTGCTAATGCCACTTATCATTCTGTTCTCACAGGCCTCATCCGACTACACATGACCTACCTCCCAGCCATTCCTGAGAAAACCACTGACCCTCACACCCAGAATTCTTAGTGTTGCTCTCTCAGATATCATTCTACCTTTTTTAAAATATATTTTTAGTTATAGTTGGGCTCAATACCTTTATTTTATTTCTTTATTTACACATGGTGCTGAGGATCAAACCTAGCGCCTCGCATGTGCTAGGCGAGTGCTCTACTGCTAAGCCATAACCCCAGCCTCTACTACCTTTTCTTAATAGCACTCAAGAGTCAAATTAAATTCATCATATTTACTCCCCCTTCATCTTTCTACTCTACAAACATTAGAACTCATTTGAGATCCCTGGCTTCAAGGAATATACATTGTCCTGACGCCCACCAAGATATCTCTCTTTGTGTTTTCCACATATCATCTTTAACTTCACAAACTGCCACACTGGACCAGAAACAGCAGAGACAAGAAGTGGCTGATGTATTCAGTGAGAATCCTCTCCCTATGGCAAAAATGTTAATGTCTTGAACCTGGAAGCCTCCATGTCATGGGGATAGGCTAAGAAAACAAGAGAGATAACTGGGAGCAATTGAGAAAAACAGGTCAGTTTGTTATTCCTCTTAGATGTTCCTCATGCTGGTCTTCATAATATGCACAACTGTGAGCATGGCTAGAGACACAGGCATATAGGGCCCACATTATACAGCCTGTCACTGCTCACCCAGTGACATGGTTTGATCCTCCCGCTTCAATCTGTCTTAATTCCAAGCCTTCTTTCCTGGTCCTTTCTTGACTTCCAGACTTCCCAACAATCTTTGTTCAATTATTCAGGACTCTACTCCTGAACCCCTCTCTTTGCATTTCTCACAGAAACTCATATTGTTATCACACTGGGCCTCAAAATTTGGCTTACATATGTACCCAAAATAACAGGATCAAGAGGCCAGGCTTATTTTCCTCCCTGGCAGAGGCTCACCTTCGTGCCAGGAAATTAATCTTAATTATTCATTAAGCAGACCCATTTGCTCTTACCATTGGCACAGAAATAATTCACCAAAAGTTTTGCAATGGACTGAAGGTGATACACCCCATCTTTGGAATTTTCTGTTGCAGGAAAACAAGTTATAGATTGGGGTTCTCCTGGGGAACGGACTGATGCTGAATCTAGAACTTTGGGATGAAAATGACTTTATAGGGACAATTTAGGTATGTTTATAGAACTGTTTTACAATCCAACTCCACTAGATACTGGTCTAAGGGAGAAATATCACCTGCCATGAGAGTGCACTTTGGGCCAATTCAGGACACGATTTGGAAAATAGGTCTGACTGAGGAGACTTGGGATCTGGAATGGTGATTCTCAATATAATAAGTTGAAAAATGTTATCTATCGTAACATTTCCTTCCATAAGGAATTGTACCTCACAGTATGTGTATTAAATCCCTATGTTTTAGGGTCCAGATCCATTCAAATACAATACCATGCCATAAAAAAATCTATATTATGTTAAATGTGTAAAGTGTATGCTACAACAACATTTGAACTCTATGGCAAAGTTCAGCACAAACTATTATGAATCTCAAAAGGCTCCTTGTAAAATTAAAAGAACCATGGCAGGAGGCCCCTTCAGTAGCATTCATGCAGGAACTACTGAGGCACCTGAAACACCACGCTAAATGGCTCATCTGGTGCCTGGAGCTGGGACTGCTGTTTTGACTGGCATCATTACCTCTGCCTCCACTGCAGCGGAGGCATTGCATCAGCAGGTCTAAACACCCATTACCTTCAACAATTCCATAAGAATGTTACCAATACCTGACAAACTCAAGAACATATAGATCCGGATCATTCAAACAAAATTCAACAACTAAAAGATTCTACTATTTGACTATAGAATAAGTACAAGATTTATGATGGGCTCAGAGACTTCAGTGTCATTGTAACATCACCCAATTTGATGACACTGAGATTCAATGGCAAAATGTATGGAATCACCTAATGGGACTTGATCCTTTTCATAGAAATTCTTATTTGGATTAAAATTACAATCTCAGGTTCTGCCATAGCTAATGCAAAAACACCTATTTTTGGTAAGAAATTTGGGGCAGTTTAGCTAAAGGGATTTCTTCCCTCAAGCCTTTGAAATACTTTTCTACACTTATAGCTGGGCTACTAGCTATAACTATACAGTTAATTTCTGTTCTTCTTCTGCAGGGTCTGTCAAGCAGGATGGAAATGATTAAAACATCAGGAAAATATGGTTCAAATATTAATCATGCTCGCAATGCTCCAAAGGACCCGAACTCCTGAGATCATGGAAAGTGCACCTTGAGTTTGAAAGGGATACGATGGCCTTGATTAAGGGAAATAGGCTCCCCAATGATAGGACCTGCTAAAATTGTTTTCCTACCACTAGCAAATCAGTTAATCTTCACTGTTATTATAATTATCTTTCTTCTCTCTATTTTAAATTGTGTACAAAAAATTTTCTTAATGAGGTGACCGACCTGGCTCAAGCCCCCTCCAGAACACAGTCCGAATTTCTGAAACCACAAAAGGAGGACTGTGCCTGAACCCCACGTCTACTCCCACATATACTCCTCTTAAGCCTCATCCACCAGAGAACCCATATTCTTTTGCAGAACTCTGAAATCAGGGGTCCTCCTACTTCACACCTTCTCGGAAAGAAGCAGCCAGATCTGAAATCATTGCCCTATTCATTATGCCTACCCAGAGTCTGGAATGAAGGATATGCAAATGACAACCCCCCCAAAACAGTGTGGCCTAGGAAGAGGGAGGGAGGGAAAATCAGAACATTGATAACATTGATCCTTTCCCAATACTTCCTTTCCCAGTGACATAAAAATCCCTGGGAAGGAAGCAAACATCACTAGGTGACAAGACATCCCTGGAAAAGGGCAAGCATTGGACCTGTCCCAATATATCCATTCTCAGTGATAGGACAATGCACCCTCCATTCTTGCCCTATGAAAACACTGCCAGTAAAAACAAATTTCTAGTTTTTGCAACCTTTTTCCTGAATGCCCACGTGCTGCTAAAGTCTTCAATGGGTAAGTTACCTCCCAGTGTGTAACCTATATAAACCCAGACCAGCAGCCATTTCTAACCAAAAAGTCTGCCCATCTAATGCCTGACTCCATAGCTGAATAAAAAGTTTTGCTGAATTCATGAGGTCTGCACCCGTCTCCACCATTTTGTTCTTATATCCTAAAGCTATAGTAGCTGTGGATACCCTTGATTTCTCAGAGAACTTATGGAATGATCTGGCTTGCAGATACTCACTGTATGTACTTAGTCTCATATTACATGCCAGTATTATACAAGTAAGCTATCTGAGGTATGCAATTGAACTAGAAAGAAAAAAAAAATACCCTGAAAAAGCTGACATAGTTCAAGCCATATCTTTATACTGCCAATCCCTCTTAGATAAGCATTATGCCACACACAACCAGCAAATATATATATATTATATATATATATATATATATATATTCCATAATTAGCAGTGTAAGAGATGGGAACAAATGGCCTCTATATGCAATATTTAGCTTTATTTATGAGCAATTTTTTCTATATATGCACTTGTCTTCCTGTGGGTTCTTGACATTGTGAATCAACTATCTACTTACTCTCTCTAAAGAAGTCCACAAATTAAATAAAGGTTCACTGAAAACTAACAGAACATTTAAAAAAAAAAAAAACAGCTTACCACATTTCGGGTGGGGTGGCACATGCCTGTAATCCCAGCAGCTCGGGAGACTGAGGCAGAAAGATGGCAAGTTCAAAGCAAACTTCAGCAATGGCAAGGTGCTAAGCAACTCAGTGAGACCCTAGGTATAAATAAAACATAAAATAGGGCTGGTGATGTGGCTCAGTGGTAGAGTTCCATCCCTGATAACCCCCCCACCACCAAAAAAAAAGTTTACCACCAAGGAAAATCATTAAATCCCAACTCAGTGCTCATATATATATTATTACCAACTCAGTCCTGACTTACTTTATCACATTACAAGAGAAATTGGTAATACAAACACTCTCCAGGGCATAAAAAGCAAAAGCAATTTAGATAAATTTGGGCTGAACAGACACACCTGTTCCTTGGGTGCATAGCATAACCACAATGCTTTTTCCACAAGCCTCTCTTTGCATGTCTACACAAATCCATCAGATTAACTTAATTCACAATACTTCAGCATAAACTATCATCAATGGAAAAACATGCAATATATCTTACAATGTTGCATTTCTTTAAAATATGACAAAAAGAAAAGTGAGCTGAAAACCCAGAATCTAAAATAGCTATCCATACACTACAAACACATTAATGGGTGACAAAATGAAATCATTTGACAAAAAAGAAAATAAAAATTAAGATTTTTATCTCCACTGTATAGAATTCATGACAGTTTTTGGGTTTCCAACCTAGGTATTTTTAAAAAATTATATATATATTTTTAAATTTATATATACACATTTAATTTATATGTGTTTATTTTTTATATATGTATTTAATTTATATATATAATGAGCCAGGTGCAGTAGAATACACCTGTAGTCCCAGAAACTCAACAGGTTGAAGACGGAGGATCACAAGTTCAAGACCAGCCTCAGCAACTTAGAAAGGCCCTAAGCAACATATGAGACACTGTCTCTAAAAAAATAATAATAATAAAAAGGGATGGGGATGTGATGTAATGGGAAAGTGTCCCTGGTTTAAATTCCAAGGACCTGCCCCCGTGCAAAAAAAAAAAAAATGAATTGCCTCTTTTATTAACACAAAATAAGACCTCAATGAGTTGACTTGTTTCTAACAAAAAGTTAAAATTTAAAACTCCATGTTAACCTCTCTTTTCTTTATGTTATGCTTACTTTTTTATGTTATCCTAATGTTCTAACTATTCTCCTGGCCTTCCACCCAAACATGCAAGACAAAGAATGTGAGAAGCCCAAGATTCTATAGAGGCTGTTTGCAAGGGGGAGGAAGTCACAGTAACTGCCACACTGGATCCTCTTACATAAGAAGACAGAAAGGATCCTCAGTGCCTCTCACAAATGAAAGAGGCTGATGGCAGAAAGTCTACATGACCAAGGAGCTGTCCTCAGGAAATTATAACTTACAGAACTACAACAAAAATAAGGAGTACAACCAACAATTAAAAAAAAAAAAATACGGAGAGGGAAATTTTACAGTCAGCTAGGTCTTCCACCTCTCTAGAATTGCTTCTAATGTTCAGAGTTCATTTTTCAAAGAATCAACTCATAGAAAAGAAGACCCCTCCTCCTGGAAGTCAAAAGAAAGTAATATCAATGTGTATAAGAATGCAGACTCAAGGCTTGTCCATGAAAAAATGTCTACAATGAAGAGGGGTGGGAGAAGGAGAGTAGAAGAGAGTTACCAGTCTAACCTGGCCCAGCCCAGGCCAAAGAAAATAGGGGTCAAGGAGAAACTAAAGAGAATCTTGGGCCACATCATTCCCCAGAGAATGCACTCAAGGAACTTCCCCCTAGGGCTGGGATTGTGGCTCAGTGGTAGAACGTTAGCCCAGCATGTGTTTGGCACAGGGCTTGACCCTCAGCACCACTTAAAAATAAATGAATAAAATAAAAGTATTGTGTCCATCTACAACTAAAACAAAAAAAAAAAAAGAAAGAAAAACACAAAAACTTTTTAATCCCTTTCTGAATCCTTGAAAACTGCAGTAACTTCACTAATCAAATCAACTTCTATGGTTCCACAACCACTATATTTGCTCAACTTAGATGTCTCTTTCTTCCTTCTCCAGAGATATTAACTATATACGTTAATATAGTAATGTATCCCTGTTCCTGCTAATGCCACTAATCATTCTGTTGTCACAGGCCTCACTGGACTACACATGACCTACCTTCCAGCCATTCCTGAGGAAACCGCTGTCCCTCATTCCTAGAACTCTTAGGGTTTCTGTCTCAGATATCCTTCTACCTTTTTAAAATATTTTTTTTTTAGTTATATTGGGCACAATACCTGTATTTTATTTGGTTATTTATATGGGGTGCTGAGGATCGAACCTCGTGCCGCACATGTGCTAGGCGAGTGCTCTACTGTGGAGCCACAACCCCAGCCTCTACTTCCTTTTCTTAATAGCACTCAAGAGTGAAATTCAATTCATCATATTTACTCCCCCTTCATCTTTCAACTCTTCAAACATTAGAAGAGGAGAATGTTCCTGCCTTCAAGGAACATTCATTGTCCTGACCCCCACCCAAATTTATTTCCTCTCTTTGTGTTTTCCACATATCATCTTTAACTTCACAAACTGCCACACCAGACCAGAAACAGCAGAGACAAGAAGTGCCTGGTGTATTCAGTGAGAATCCTCTCTCTACAGGCAAAAATGTTAATGTCTTGAGCCTGGAGGACAAACCCCAGGCCATGGGAATACGTTAAGAGAGATAACTGGGGACAATTGAGGAAAACAGGTCAGTTCATTATTCCGATTAGCATGTTCCTCGTGCTGGTCTTCATAATATGCACAACTGCCAGCATGGCTACAGACACAGAGGCTTATAGGGCCCACATTCTACAGCCTGTCACTGCTCACCCAGTAACATGGTTTGATCCTCCCCCTTCAATCTATCTTAATTCCAAGGCCATCTTGCCTGGTCCTTTCTTGACAACCAGGTCCTCCCAACAATCTTTGTTCAATTATTCAGGACTGTCCTCCTGACCCCCTCTTTGTGTTTCGCTCAGAAACTCATATTGTTACCACACTGGGCCTCAAAACTCGGCTAATATATGTCCCAAAATAACAGGATCAAGAGGCTAGGCTTATTTTCCTCACTGGCAGAGGCTCACCTGCATGCCAGGGAGTTAATGTTAATTACTCATTAAGCAGACTCAATGCTCTTACCATTGCCACAGAAATCATTCACCAAAAGTTTTACAACGGTCTGAAGGTGATAACCCTATCATCGAATCTTTCTATTGTAGGAAAACAAGTTATTGATTGGGGTTCTCCAGGGGAATGACTGATGCTGAATCTAGAGCTTTGGAATGAAAATTACCTTACAGAGACAATTTAGAACATCTGGCTTATAGAGCTGTTTTCCATTCCAACATCACTAGATACGGGTCTAAGGGAGAATTACCACCTGCCATGAGAATGGATTTTCTGCCAATTCAGGACACAGTATGGAAAATAGGTCTGACTGAGGAGACTTTGGGGATCTGGAAGGGTAATTCTCTTTTTTTTTAATTTTTAATTTTTATTGTTGGTTGTTCAAAACATTACATAGTTCTTGATATATCATATTTCACATTTTGATTCAAGTGGGTTATGAACTCCCATTTTTACCCCGTATACAGATTGCAGAATCACATCAGTTAAACATCCATTGATTTACATATTGCCATACTAGTGTCTGTCGTATTCTGCTGCCTTTCCTATCCTCTACTATCCCCCCTCCCCTCCCCTCCCCTCTTCTCTCTCTACCCCCTCTACTGTCATTCATTTCTCCCCCTTGTATTATTTTTCCCTTTCCCCTCACTTCCTCTTGTATGTAATTTTGTATAACCCTGAGGGTCTCCTTCCATTTCCATGCAATTTCCCTTCTCTCTCCCTTTCACTCCCACCTCTCATCCCTGTTTAATGTTAATCTTCTTCTCATGCTCTTCGTCCTTACTCTGTTCTTAGTTACTCTCCTTATATCAAAGAAGACATTTGGCATTAGTTTTTTAGGGATTGGCTAGCTTCACTTAGCATAATCTGCTCTAATGCCATCCATTTCCCTGCAAATTCTATGATTTTGTCATTTTTTAATGCAGAGTAATACTCCGTTGTGTATAAATGCCACATTTTTTTTTTTTAATCCATTCCTCTATTGAAGGGCATGTAGGTTGGTTCCACAGTCTTGCTATTGTGAATTGTGCTGCTATGAACATCGATGTACCAGTGTGCTAAGAGCCAAGTATATGATGCATGGCATTTTTGGTCGAAAGGTGACGCCAGCTAGCCACTGAGATGATATGATTATGTTAAGATTTGCATTCATATGGATATTGGACTCCTGCTGTTCACCTAGGCCAGCTACAGGACTCCTGGAGAGTTCCCATTGGTTGGGGAAGTACAGTAGGAGGGAGTTCCGGGGGAGGAGCTCTCTCTGCGGGTCTGGGAGGAGGCCGCGTGGGTGGAAAAAATCTTCCCGGGCGGTACCGGACATTGGCGGCAGTTTCAAAAAATAAACTTTGGTCCTGCTTGAGTGGCTCGAGATTTTGTGCCCAGCCAGACTGCGGCACCAGTGTCCCTGTAGCATGCTCTTTTTAGGTCTTTAGGGAATAGACCGAGAAGGGGAATAGCTGGGTCAAATGGTGGTTCCATTCTGGAAGGGTAATTCTCAATATAATAAGTTGAAAAATGTTATCTATTATAACATTTCCTTTCATAAGGAATTGTACCTTCACAGTATGTGTATTAAATCCCTATGTTTTAGGGTCCAGACCCATTCAAATACCCATTCAAATTTTGTGATGCCTCACAAAAATCTATATTATGTTAAAATTGTGTAAAGTGTATGCTACAACAACATTTGAACTCTATGGCAAAGTTCAGCACAAACTATAATGACTCTCAAAAGGCTCCTTGTAAAATTAAAAGTACCATGGCAGGAGGCCCCTTAAGTACCATCCACGTAGGAACTACTGAGGCACCTGAAACACCATGCTAAATGGCTCATCTGGTGGCTGAGAGCTGGGACTGTTGCTTTGACTGCAGCGGAGACACTGCATCAGCAGGTCCAAACACCCATTACCTTCAACAATTCCTTAAGAATGTTACCGAGACCTGGCAAACTCAAGAACATATGGATCCGGATCATTCAAACAAAATTCAACAACTAAAAGATTCTATTATTTGACTAGGAGAATAAGTACAAGATTTACAATGGGCTCAGAAACTTCAGGGTCACTGTAATATCACCCAATTTTGTGTCACTAGAGATCCATATGATGACACTGACACACAAGGGCAAAATGTATGTAATCACCTAATGGACTTGATCTTTTTCATATCAATACTTGTTTGAATTAAAATTACAATCTCAAGTTCTGCCATAGAAAATGCAAAAACATCTACTTTTGATAAGAAATTTGGGGCAGTTTAGCTAAAGGGATTTCTTCCCTCAACTCTTTGAAATACTTTTCTACACATATACCTGGGTTACTAGCTATAACTATACAGTTAATTTATATTCTAGTTCTGCACAGTCTTTCAAGCAGGTTGGAAATGATTAAACCATCAGGAAAATATGGTTCCAACATTAATCATGCTTGCAATGCTCCAAAGGACCTGAACTCCTGAGATCATGGAAAGTGCACCCTGTTTTTGAAAGGGATACAATGGCCTTGATTAAGGGAAATGGGCTCCCCAATGATAGGACCTGCTAAAATTGTTTTCCTAGAACTAACAAATCTGTTAATCGTCACCTTGATTATAATAACCTTTCTTCTCCCTATTCTTAATTGTGTACAAAAAACATTTTCTTAATGAGGTGACCTGTCTGGCTCAAGCCCTCTCCAGAATACAGTGCAACTTTCTGAAACCACAAAAGGAGGACTGTGCCTGAGCCCCAAGTCTACTCCCACATATACTCTTCTTAAGCCTAAAACACCAGAGAACCCATGTTCTTTTCCAGAACTCTGAGAGCAGGGGTCCTCCTACTTGACCCTTTCTCAGCAAGAAGCAACCAGATCTGAAATCATTGCCACTATTCATTATGACTTTTCAGTGTCTAGAATGAAAGATATGCAAATGACAACCCCAAAACAGTGTGGCCTACGAAGAGGGAGGGAGGGAAAAGGCAGAACATTGATAACATTGATCCTTTCCCAATACTTCCTTTCCCAGTGACATAAAAATCCCTGGGAAGGAAGCAAACATCACTAGGTGACAAGACATCCCTGGAAAAGGGCAAGCATTGGACCTGTCCCAATATATCCATTCTCAGTGATAGGACAATGCACCCTCCATTCTTGCCCTATGAAAACACTGCCAGTAAAAACAAATTTCTAGTTTTTGCAACCTTTTTCCTGAATGCCCACCTCCTGTTAAAGTTTTCAATGGGTAAGTTACCTCCCAGTGTGTAACCTATATAAACCCAGACCAGCAGCCATTTCTAACCAGAAAGTCTGCCCATCTGATGCCTGACTCCACAGCTGAATAAAGGCTTTGCTGAATTCATGAGGTCTGCACAAATCTCCATCATCTCCATCTCCTTAACCTATAGTAGCTGTGGATACCATTGATTTCTAAGAGAACATAAGGAATGATCTGGCTTACAGATACTCACTGTATGTTCTTAGTCTCATATTACATGCCAGTATTATAGAAGTAAGCTATCTGAGGTATGCAGCTGAGATAAAAAGAAAAAAAAATATACCCTGAAAAAGTTGACATACTCCAAGCCATATCTTTATACCACCAAACATTTCACAATCCCTCTTAGCTAAGAATTATCCCACACACAACCAGCAAAAAAAAAATATATATATATATATATATATTCCACAATTAGCAGTGTAAGAGATGGGAAAAATAGGCCTGTAAATGCAATATTTATCTTTATTTATGAGCAATTTTTTCTATATATGCGCTTCTCTTCTTGTGGGTTCTTGACATCGTGAATCACACTATCTACTCACTGTCTCTAAAGAAGTCCAAAAATTAAATAAAGGTCCATTGACAACTAACAGGATATTTTTTTAAAAAACAACTTACCACATTTCTGGGTAGGGTGACACACGCCTATAATCCCAGCAGCTTGGGAGACTGAGGCAGGAAGATCGCAAGTTCAAAGCATACATCAGCAATGGCAAGGTGCTAAGCAACTCAGTGAGACCCTGTCTCTAATAAAACATAAAATAGGGCTGGTGATGTGGCTCAGTGGTAGAGTTCAATCCCTGGTAAACCCCCACCACCACAAAAAACAAAAAAAAAACAAAGCTTACCACCAAGGAAAATGATTAAATCCCATAGCTGTACTCCCCCAAACCAGCTCAGTACTCATATATATATATTATTACCAATTCAGTCCTGACTGACTTTATGGCATTACAAGAGAAAGTGGTGAAAATAATACTCTCCAGGGGATCAAAAGCAAAACCAATTTAGATGAACTTGGGCTGAACAGACACACCTCTTCCTTGGGTGCACAGCATAACCACAATGCTTTTTCCACAAGCCTCTCTTTACATGTCTACACAAATCCATCAGGCCCTAAGCAACATAGTGAGATCCTGTCTCTAAAGAAAAATAAAAAGGGCTGGGGATGTGAGGTAATGGGAAAGTGTCCCTGGTTTAAATTCCAAGGACCCATCCCCCCAGCAAAAAAAAAAAAAAATTAATTGCCTCTTTTATTAACACAAAATGGGACCTCAATGAGTTGACTTGTTTCTAACAAAAAGTTAAAATTTAAAAGTCCATGTTAACCTCTCTTTTCTTTATGTTATCCATACTTTTTATGTTCTCTTAATGTTTTAACTTTTCTCCTGGCCTTCCACCCAAACATGCAAGGCAAAGAATGCAAGAAGTCCAAGATTCTATAGTGGCTGTTTGCAAGGGGGAGGAAGTCACAGTAACTGCCACACTGGATTCACTTACATAAGAAGAGAGAAAGGATCCTCAGTGCCTCTCACATATGAAAGAGGCTCATGGCAGAAAGTCTACATGACCAAGGAGCTGTCCTCAGGAAATTATAAGTTAAAGGAGTACAACAAAAATCCAGAGAGGGAAATTTTACAGTCAACTAAGTCTTCCACCTCTCTAGAGTTGCTGCTATTGTTCAGAGTTCATTTTTCAAAGAATCAACTCACAGAAAAAAAGACCCCTGCTTCTGGAAGTCAAAATAAAGTAATATCAATATGTACACGAATGCAGACTCAAGGCTTGTCCATGAAAAACTGTCTACAATGAAGAGGGGTGGGGGAAGGAGAGCAGAAGAGAGTTACCAGTCTAACCTGGCCCAGCCCAGGCCAAAGAAAGTAGGGATCAGGAGAAACTAAAGAGAATCTTGGGCCACATCATTCCCCAGAGAATGCACTCAAGGAACTTCCCCCTAGGGCTGGGATTGTGGCTCAGTGGTAGAACGTTAGCCTAGCACGCGTGAGGCACTGGGCTTGACCCATGAATAAAATAAAAGTATTGGGTCCATCTACAACTAGGAAAAAAAAAAACTTTTTAACCCCTTTCTGAATCCTTGAATACTGCAGTAACTTCACTAATCAAATCAACTTCTGTGGTTCCAGAACCACTATACTTGCTCAACCTAGATGTCTCTTTCTTCCATCTCCAGGGATGTTAACTGCATATGTTAATAGAGTAATGTATCACTATTACCTCTTATACTGTGAAACATAATTTATAACATATTCATAATATTTTAATGAACATTTAAGAGGAACACGGAGATGATATCCCTAACACAAGAGCCTGAAGGAAGGGAGCCATGGGGTGAGCCCATTATGTCCCTCTTGCAGGGCTTCACCTACCAGAACTGAGCCATTTAGTTTCTATTATAACTCTCCTGTCACTTTCTCCACCCAATCAACTCTCTTGTCATTTTCCCCACCCAATCGCACCTTCTCCTTGGGAGTCTGACCACTCTATTGGCTACTTCATACCTTTAAACGGCCAGTTTTGTGACATCATTCTCCCACCAAACCTACTGCCACCTGCTAGAATCTTAGGCTTGCCATGTAGTTGTAAACAAATTTGGATCATCGCAAGTGACCAGTGACCAGTAACCAGTCATTAGAGTGGCCAGTAAACACTGACCAGTGAACTCCATATTGGGAAACATGCATTCTCTAGCCTCAGCCACCCACACATCCTCTGGGGTGATCTCCTCATCCTTTGTATTTGATGTGACCTCTTCTCTGACCATGTCAGGTGAGTAAAGAAACTTTTAAAGTTTTTCATTAGACTTTTACCTAACTCAATTTACTAATGGAGTCAAAAGAGCTTAGAATAATAGGGGAAAGGATAGAACTAGAAATCTGGACACCTAATTTCATTTGGAATTTGACATGTACTAGGTATAGAACTGGACTATCTTACTCTCTCACAAAATCTGTTTCCTGATTTGCTACATGAGGATAACAGATTGCCCATGTTCTGGTCCCTTACTTTTCTTGCATCTTGAGGGGCATGTTTATAGAGAATGAAATCAGATTTCATGGTTGTGTTGTTTCAACTGAAAGAGACAAATCCTAGGCAGGGTGGAAACCAAGAGGTTTCCTCTGTAACAGTTTCCCTTCACCAAGATTTCTACTTCAGTATTTCAAATTTAGTGCTGTTCATAAAAGGGACATTCACATATTTGGGAGTTTTCTGTTTAAACTAGGTGAAAAGAGAAATAGGGAGAGAGGAACAGGAGGACAGGGCTGTAAGGAGGCAGATGTTCTTGGGAAAGCAAGTTTGTGACTGTTTAAGCACAAGGCAACAGGAACTCGGTGGAGGAAGAAAATATAAAAATAAAGGAGAAGAAAAGGTTTGAATAATAGAGATGAAGAGAATGATGTTCTCGAGAAAAAAGACGTGGGTTGGGATGGATGTGGAAGAAAAGCAAAGATTTTATTTAAACCAACAGACAGCATAGATTGAATCTTCCCAGAGGCTGGTTTAGAGAATGTTTAGATTAACAGACCAGCAAGGAAACTAAGACTTGAATTAGGGTATCACTGGGGTAAGCAGGTTATCAGAAAAGTCACACTTGGCTGTTACAGTTTTTCTATGATCTCTTTCAACACAGATGATGTTGACAGTTTGAACATGAACATGTTAGAAGTATGTTTTAGAAATTATTCTTCCTCCAAACATGCCAAGGAAAGTGGTTCTAGACAGAGCTGGGGAAATGGCATTTTCCATGTCCTACTTTGTTCTGATTTTTAAACTACAGGGATTTCTAAAAAATGTTTTGTCCAAACCTGCATCAGAAGGACACATTCCTTTGTGAGATATAAGCTGTCAAGATGAAGCTGTTTTCCATCTTTACAACGGTTTGTTTTTTTTTTTCTAAAACAGACAATATACAAATAGTCATTGATGATTTCTAAATCTAAGAACCGAAAGAAAGAACTATATAAGAATAAAAATTCAAGCTCACACCTCTAATTCCAAGTTTATTTAAATAATTATGTGAAGACTTTTTGTTTTGTCTACATTTCAAATAATTTTTCGGGGCTGGGGTGTAGGGTAGCTCAAACATTTTTGTATTAATTTTGTTTTAATATAAAAGGGAGAAGAAAATATCAGAATAAAAGACAAAAATTGTTTTAAATTTGTGATTTTATTATACTGTGATGGTTTTCTCAGACTTTAGGGACAAGATTTTTCTCTAAATGTGATAATAAACTAGGCTTCTATGATTTTGTTAAAGCATTTTTTCTGGTTTTTTTAATAACCAAAAGGATTATCAGAAAATGTGTTTATATTAATTGAAATATCTACCTAGTGGAATTAATGTCTTTTATTTGGTGTTGGTAATCCTTAGAGGAAGAGAAACAAGAACAGTAATGAAATTACTTTACACTTATTGTTTTTTTCTCTAGTATGTACAAAATTTCTTGTGTCCTTCCTTCTGTCCTCCTTCCCTTCTTCTTTCCCTCACTCCCTCCATTTCTCTCTCCTTCCCTCCCTGCCTTGCTCCTTATGCCTTCCTTCCTTCCTCTCATTCATTCTTTCTTTCTTCCTTTCTTCTCTTCTTTCCAGTTCTGAGGATTGAACTCAGGGTCTCATGCATGCTAGGCAAGCATGCTACACAAGCTATATCTCCAGGATATTTTATTTGTTTTCTCAGATAGGATCTTGCTGAATTGCCCAGAGTGGCTTTGAATTCCTGGTTTCCTGCAATCCCACTGCCTCAGGCTCCCACGTGCTGGGACCAGAGGCCCACCACACCATGCCCAGATTCATCATGGGTTTTGGCTTTAGTTTTCGCTTCTCCACGTGGCTACCCATCTGTTCACTTTACTTAAATTTGTGTTCACTTTACTTAAAATTACACACATTTTTAGTATAGTTTCTCTGTCTATATGTACTGCTTGAGAATGCATTCAAACTCACCTTCAATTATGAGCTTTGTTTTGATTAACAGTATTCACTAAAATCAAAGAGAAACATTCATAATATTGTATGCATGATAACAGAACTCATTTCTTAGCAAATTTGATATACACTCACTTTTGCTACATATACATATGTTCATTACTATCTAGTCATTCCTTTTAGTTCTGAGCTGGTTTTGACTTTTGCTTCTATCTTTCCAGAACATACTGTAACTCCCTCCAAATGAAACTTTTTGCAATATCTATTTATTAGTTGTAGTTCAACACAATACCTTTATTTTATTTATTTTTACATGGTGCTGAGGATTGAACCCAGGGCCTCGCATGTGCTAAGCAAGCGCCCTAACGCTGAGCCATAATCTCAGCCCCCACATGAATCTTATGTAATATGACACTTTTATTCATGGATGAATTATCACTGTTGGTATTGTTATAACCACACCAAAGGTGAGTAACCTGAAGCTCAGAAAGTTTTAATTTCTTTCAAGAAGCATTTCTTGAGAAACTGAATTTCAGGTAGTCATTTTCATGTAGGATCAGCAGTTAGGCTGAAAGAGGGCAAAGAATGACGCTTAAATTATCATTTGGATGGTAAAACTGAACTCCAGGAAATATCATGTGACCTGGACAAACAAAAGGAGATACTAAAGATCACTGTGGTGATATCAGTACGATCTTCTATGAACAGGGAAAAACAAATTTCTGTTTCTCCAGATTTCTGGTCTTTGGAACAAGAGTCCTGGCCAGGGAGTAAGTTTCCATAATCTGTTGCTGATTTTGAACAAGTCGATCTCACTTCACTAACCCTTGGAGGACTCATTTGGTAACTGGTAATGTTGGGGTTTTCTCTGAGTTTGAAAATGCTTCAGTTCTAGGGCAAATTCAGGAGTCAATACTAGTGCAGGCTCAAAGGAAAGGTAGGACAGGTAGAAGGATGCTTTTAGGGAACAATGTGTGAAGCAGACCACTTGGGACTTCTGGGCCCAATTTGAGACAAAAGGCAGGTAATCAGAAGAGTACTTGCAGCCATCCTAAATGGAGTGATTTGGGGTCTCTCAATGATTATTGGAATGAGGGCCTTCCTGATTACTACAACATTAAGATGTCATTATTCCTCGAATATTGTAAGAATCTGTCTGTCTCATCAATATTTTCACCACCCTCTTCTTCCTACAGAAAATTTCCAAAATTCTTCTTTACATGGAAATGCTGATTCTCTGCAGCTCTCTCTTCCTGTGGTGACCAATGCAGCTTCCGGGACAGGAAGTGTCTGCAACTTCTCCAGAGCCTCTGCTCCAGCTGCCACTTCAGCATGGTTACTGCCCTCAACCTGTGGCACCTCCTTCCAGCCACTCATGGGCAGTGCCTACCTTTATCAACATGCTACCACAGCCATGGTGTCTGGGGTTACTGGCCAGAACCAGACTCCCATGGCACCTGCCCCCTATCCAAGTATTTCTGAGTGGTATATCCCAGGAAGTGCTGAAAAGAGCTCCTCTTCACTCGGGGACTTTAATCTGACTGTCACTGACCAGAATACAGCAGATTCTTCCCTATCTATGACATCCCAGTATGACAAAACTTCCGAAGCCAATGTCATGATCCCCGGGTATCCACTACTATCTGGTAGGCTCGTCCAGGTGACACTATCTCAGATTCCAAATCAAGGACGTTGCCTCTCACTACCCCACCAAGAAGGAAGCCAGGTCTACTACTATGATCAAAACTCTCTGGGGACTCTGCTCTCTGGAGAACATTGGCCCTGCCTGCAATCCTATGGCTCTGTGCCATATGCAGGAATTAGTGCCGCTGCCCCTCAACCAGAAATGGTGACAGTGCTGAAGGAAGTTCAGCCCACAAATGTCCTACCATCAGTCCCTACACCTGTGACCTACTACTCTGTGTCCACTCAAAGTATAGAAGGAACAAATTTTCAAGGTGAGTACAAACAGCAAAAAGGGGAAGGAATAAGATTACCATTCGAAAGGAGGGTCCAGTTTTCAGCTGGTAACTGTGAGTCCACACATCCCTAGAATTCAAGTGCTGAGATTTTAACCACAATCTTGTTCAGCAGTCCCCATTTTCAGACTCTGTAAGAGAAGCATGCAGCATAGCATAATGGCCACCCATGCGTTTAAGAGACCTCTAGGACCCAAGACCCCCGTCCATGCCCAGCTATGAAACCATGGCTGGCGGATAAGGGTCCTGCACTCAGTCCAGCTACATAACCACACTATAAATATATTTCCCTAATTTTACTTTGGTTTAGAAAAATACATCAACACATATCAGGGTGTGACAATTTAATTGTTCCTTAATTGACTGAAGGATTTAACCTCTGTATGTAGAGATGCTGTCCAAAGCAGGAGTCCAAAACCCCTGACCTTTCACACTGATTTCATGAGCAACAGCTCCACCCTCACCTAGTTCATGGTGTTAAGAGTTCTTACATTCTGGGGAGAGTGGAGAGAATTGAGAGGCCCCTATATGAGAATGAGAGACTTCATGAAACAGTTTTTCGGTGTTTCCCACAGAGGAGACAAGTGCTCTACCAGAAACCCATGCTGCCATGGTGATGGACCAGCCCAAAAGTAAGACTTCAAGGGATCACCTGTAACTAACACGCAACTCTTAACAGATACCTGTCAGTGGTCCTTAAAAAGAGCTAAGAGAAATGCTTTCTCCACCGTAGGTGGTTTCCCTGAATAGTGTGTTTCTGGGAAGGGGGAGCATCCTACTTACCATCGTCCTTGATTCCTTTGCAGGGATGGAAACTTCCCTAGGGATGGAGGCTTCCTTGGGATTGCAACCTCCAAGTCAGACATTTTGTCTGCCACAGCCTCCAGAATTCCCATACATCTGCAATAACAGAAAAAGCCAAATAATTGAGAAAAACCCACAAACTGAACTTGGGGACATTTCCACAATAACTCCAGTCCAGAGTTCTACTGATTTCTTGGCATTGCCTCCAAATCAAAGCCAGGAACAAACAGAGATTAAGAATTTGTGTGAGATTAACACCATGCTCTCAGAACCACTGGATGCCTACCAAATTGCCATGGAGAACCAGGATCCTCCACTACTCCCTTTAGACATCCCTGAAATCCACCAGCTTCTGGCCTCCATTGGTCCTCTGGACCAAGAGGAGAAGCCACATTCTGAAAATATCCATCTAGAAAGGAATAGCCTGAGTCTTGAGGACCAAGGCACACTTGAAAATGGGATTGAATTTAGCAGTGGTTTTGCAGACCTCACTGCACTGCTGGGGGATATTCAACTTCCTGAGCTTTTCAGTTCCTTAAAAGACTTTGACCAACCTGAAAGTCCCACAATAACAAAATCCAATGACACCAGAGCCATCACGGTGAATCAGGGTAAGGAAATCACAAGCGCCTTAAAGGGTCCTAGTGAGCCAATGAGGAAGAACAAACATAAAGCCTCAGAGTGTCCTGATGGAACTCCTCAGGCCAAAATGCAGCTAAGGGACCTAGAGTGTGCATTAGGAGGAGAAGTTGCTCACAGGGATGCAGACAGTAGTAGGGTCCCTGTGCACACAGCCAAGCACTCTATCAGCAAAGCTCAGGAAGCTGCATCCAGCAGGAACAGCAAGGCTAAGGGCCATGGGCAGGAAAAGACCAAGAGGACCAGAGAAAACAACTCCAGGAAAGCCGACGAGAAGAAGCAGCCAGGCAACAAAGTCAAGGCAGAAGAGAAGCCAACAGTGCCCAAACTGAAGAGGAAGAGGAACCAACCTGAGCTTTGCCAAGAGACCTTTAAAAAGCCTTGGAGCTGTCTCGGCATGCACATGCTGGAGTCGGTGCAGGTTTTCCACGCACTGGGGAAGAAGAATGATAAGAAAACTGGGCTCTCTTCCTCCCGGGCCCTGGGAAACTCAGGCAGTACCCAAGACCCCCGTCCATGCCCAGCTATGAAACCATGGCTGGCGGATAAGCGTGCTGAGAAATCACAAGTCAAAGCCCAGAACCCAGATATCAGCGCTAAAGGAGAAGGTCCCGCTCCATCCATTTATGAGCCTCCACCACCTGGGAAGGTTAAATTGGTACCTTTGCCTTTTCTGACCCTGGAGAAACCTCCACCTCGACCAGTAATCAATAGGAGGCCACAGTCTCTGGCTTCACGGACACCCACTGGGGCTTACCCTGCCCAGCCTGGTCCCGCTAGCTCAGCTCAACCCATGGCAGTCAATCAATCCCAACCAGCTACTGCCAACCCATCTTGGATGCGTCCTGCCAAGCCAGCTCAGCCCGTTTTGACTCATGCCATTCAGTCAGGTATGAGCGCTTCTACCCAGCCTAGTGTCCCTCGGTCTGCTGCTTCTGGGCCTGCACCCTACAAAATATCATCTTGCACTTCTCTCCATTGGCAACCAGTTCCCAATGTTGGGACCAAGCCCCAGTCACAACCGCTCAAGTCTCAAAACCAATATCTACTCCAAGACTTTGCCTTACAACCAATTCCATGGAGGAAACCCAATGTTCCTGGGCAAGTAGTATCAACTCCCATCACCAAACAGCAGAGGCCAGAGCGGGAAGCCATGAAGAAGAAGGCTCAACAAGAGCGTCAGAATGCTGCCAAGTACACTGCTTTGGGGAGAGTGCAGTGCTTCATTGAGAGGGAAAGAGAGATGGAGATTTCTCGCTACTATGGCTACATAATGTAAGAGCTGCTGAGATCAGTGGTGCCACTTAGGGACCAAATAGTTTTCCACATGTATATAGATAGAGTGATACACATTTATTTATTCTCAGATGCTTTCAAAGTTTAATAAAATTATATAAAGAAATGTAATATAATTCACTAATACATAATAAAGAGGCCTTCTGATACCACTGAGAATTGTTAGAAAATAAAGAGGCCTTTGGGTACCACATGGGTACCAAATAGTGTTCTCATATACACATAGATAGATAGTTGAAAATTTATTCATTAGGCACAGTTGAAAAGGTAATATAGTTCAATAAAGAAATGCTATATAGTATTGATTAGAGGGTAATAATAAAGAGGCTTTATGTTGCCATTTGAATACCAAATAGTTTTCCACATATATATACAGAGAGGTACATAGATACAAAGGGATTCACTTATAGATTTTTAAGACTTAATATAGTTGAATAAAGAAATGTAATAGAATTGTTTGAGAGATAAGTAATAAAGATGCTTTCTGGTACTGCTTGGGCATCACATAGTTTTCTACATGTGTAGATACAAATTTTATAAATATGTAGATACAAAGAGACAAATGTATTCATTCTAATATATTTTTAAAGTTTAGTCAAACTGAATGAAGAAATTCAATAGAATTGGTTAATAGATAATAAAGAGGCCTTGTGTTACCACTTGGCTATCAAACATTTGTCCTCATAGACGTATGAATATGTACTCATTCCAATATACTTTTCAAACTTAATAAAACTGAATAGAGAAATGTAATGGAATTGATTAATAGATAATAAACAGGAATTTTGAGTTTGAATGGCTGTTAAGTGTGGTTTAGTTTGATAGCGGTGGGGATCACAGCCTGCACGAGAAGAAAGGAAGTCAAAGTTGGCCAGGATAATAGAAGTAAAGGCTAGGAATGGGGGAAAGAGGAAGGCATATGATCCAGCACTAGGAAGGCAAAAAGAAGAGAGATGTATGGACTTACTGGAAGAATCAGGAATTGGCAAAATGGCTGACCAATAACACAATGTTTGAAACTAGGGTTAAAATGATAAAATGTCAATCAAGTTGAAAATGATAGGAGACGGGCTCAGGTTGACCAGAAGAAACGCAAAAATCAAACAAAAAACATCTCATGGAGAATGGCCTAGTTTTTGGCCTACCTGAAAGGCATTTTACAAAAGAAGATTCAGGGCACATCTCCACCATGTTTGGGTCAGTTTCCCTAGCTGGGAAAGGTGAATACAAAACACAGGGAATCTACCAGGGGTGTCAGAGGGTTCACAGTTACCCTGAGGGAAGCTGATAACCTGAGACTTGGCCAAGTGAACTGCAGCAGCATGAGGCCCACCCAGAACATGGCCTGGAATAAATCACCACTGACTCAACACCCATGCACCAGGTCTGCAAAGATGCACTACTTGAATTAACCTTCACACACAAGGCCAGCATCACTCTGACACTTTACTAATAGTCGAGAAGCAAGGCCTCAATCTGAGGCTTGTATCCTCAAGTCCTCAGTGTTGGCAAGGGCCCCCTGCAGGCAGCCAACCAGGCTTTCAGAGCATAGCATGGAGACTTTGGGGTAGAGGATGAGGAGAGAGATCACACTTGAAAGGGGGGATAAATACTGAACTGAGAAGCCTGTCAGGTCCTCTTCCATTGATTCTGGCAAGCGCTGTCTTCAGGGACCATTACCATGAACCAAAGCTCACAAGAAAATAATCACTCCTTGGCTTCCATCTCCACCCAACGCAAGCACAGTGCGCATGCGCAAGGAGCAACTTGCCAACAGCTGCAGGACCCAGCAGCCCCAACAGCTTTCCATTCCCTCAAAATTGCCAGTCACCATCTTCACCACTCTTCCCACAGGAGACATCGCCTTTTCCCACATTTTGGAAACTTCCAGAGATATTTAACCCCAAAATGTATGTTATCACAATTTCTTAAATTATCTGACCTACAGATTTGAAATGTAACCTTTATGACATATTAAATTCCTATGTGTATTTGCATTCTTCTTTGTAGAATTTGCCTGGCTTTCTTGCTTTTCCTATTTATCAGGTCTCTGGGATATTTTTTATCATGTGTTTCATTTTTTTTTAATTCATTATTCTTACTTTTTAGATATTATCTATTATGTTCATTCATGTTTTCCCTTTTAGATTAGTCTTATTTTGATTTCTACCATCTCATCTAATTTCCACTTATGTTGTTCTTTTTTATTATGAAACATAAAACTTAACATTTCAACCATTTTTATGTGGATAACTCTATAGCATTAAGTAGATGCACAATGTTGTTCAAGCATTATCCACTAACCAAATCCAAAACTTTTCACAATCCCAAACAGAAAGCTATATCCATGATATAATTTTCCATTCCCCTCTCAGGTTCTGTCCTATTTTGCATTGCTTGGCCTTCTGTTTTTTAGCTAGTTTTGAAAGAGTGGGCTACCATCTGATGTGCTTGGGGGGTTCTTTTCTGACTTGTTTTCGTCGTCTGAGAGGATGCTATTCTCCTGTTTCTTAGAATACCTTTATTTGCGATTTGGTTTCCTTCTTTTCTTGCTATGCACTTTTATGCAAAATTCATTTTCTTTGTAAAAGCATGGTTGAGGATAGAGTTTCTTATGTGATGGAACGGCAACTTCCACCTCTCCTTCCTCCACCTCTTCTTCTTCCCTCCAGTTCTGTCCCTCCCCATTCTCCCTTTGCTCTCCTCCTTCTCCTCCTCCTCTTCCTTCTTGAAGTATTAAAAACATGTCAACTTATTTTCTGGCTGTTTCCACAGGGAGGTTTATCCTTTGTGTCTATTGTTCCTCCCAGCGATTTCTCCTCTGGGTGAGGCCTTGTCCTGAAAAGGAGCATTGGCTGTTCACTTTTCAAGAGAGTTTAGGGCCTGGACAGCGTCAGCCCTTCCGATTTGAATGTGGGACATTTGTACTTACAGCTGCTCCTCAGTATCCACAGAGAATTGCACCCAGGACCCCTCACAGACACTAAATTCCACAGAGTTGAAGAGAGACTGCACACATTCAAATGATCTAAATCATCTCTAATTACTTATCATAACTACAATGTAAATGCTATGTAAATAGCTGTTGTACCATACTGATTATACATCGTATAATACATATTGTAGGAGACCTACTGCACTCACTTTGGGGTTGACCAGAACCCCTCTGTTTCAGCTGCTCTTCTCCTGCTGGCCCACAGGGCTTTGCAGGAACGCCTGCTGGAGCCTTGAAAGCCTCCTGTCTCCCATTTCCTCTGCTGCAAGTGCTGCTGCCAGGCAGGTCTGGTGCCTCCTGCTGGTGGTTTGCCCTATCCTCTTGTTCTGAGGTTCCTAGGGAATACTGTGTTCTCTACTTTTGTGGTAAATGCTACTCCAGGGTTTGGCTTTCTTTCATCTATTTACATGGCCTCTAGGCCAAATGTGTCTTTTTCTTCTCTTTGTTTTAGGAGACTCCAAACTGCACTGCTGCCTGCATCTTTCTGAAATCTTGATGGATAACATAATTATTTTAAATTGGGGATATTGCAGGTTTCAGTTCCCTGAAGCAGAGCTTCGTTTCCCCCAGACTAGTTAAGACTCTGAGGCAGACTGTGAGTCACCTGTAACGACCATGGCACCTGGTGTCTTTGCTTGCTATGTTGGTGTTTGAGTGAGAAGCAATCTCAAGGTTCGTGGGGGAGGGACATCTGGCCACAGGAAAAGGGAGTAGTCTTCTGGACAGGTGGAGAATGGGGACATGGCCTCTAGTCTAAATGTGTCTTTTTCTTTTCTTTGTATCTTCTTTCTGAACACATCAGAGAAGGAATCTCCTATTTGCTCTCCTTCCCCTGTGGGTGGGGGTGGGGTGTCGGGTCTATACACAGTTTCCTTGTCTTCCTTAGGGTCATCTTTCCAGTTGTCCAGGCCAGAAATCTTTGACATTCTTTGACTCCTTTCTCTCTCTCCCAATTACACACTTGGAATTTTAGTAAATTTCATCTGACCTCTCTTCACATCACATCTAGAACCTACCCACTTCTAACTCCATTCCCCGATTTCTGCTCTAACGTAATCCCTAACCATTTACTGCCTTTCTCTAACCATGATAGGGGACATACACATTTTCCATAAAAAGACCGATAGATGGTAAATACATAACTGTCTGTGAGCCAGATTGTCTCTGTCTCCACAGCTCCACTCTGCACTTGTAGCATGAACGTGGCCATGCAAATAGGAGAATACATGGACCTTAGCTCTGTTTTAATAAAACTTTATTCACAAAAACAGGTTGTACTGCTTCACAGACTCTGGCTCTGCCTGATCCACTGCTATGCTCCCTTTCAATCACTCCAGTACAGACCCCCTGAGCCCACTTGCTGTTCCAAGCCTGAAAAACACTCCTCACGTCCTTCAAGCCTCTTCTCAAATTGTACCTTTCAATAAGGCTTTGTCTGACTACACTCTTTGAAACTGTAATCACCTCTCTCAGGGTTTCTCCCTTCCTTCCATCTGATTCCCTTCACCAGGGACCACATCTCCTGCAGTGTTGTGAACCTTTCAATACACTGTGCAATTTAATTCTTTGTTGTCTTTAAGGTTTAGACTTTCCATCACTCCCTTGCCCGTCAATTCATAAAATGTAAGACCCTTGAGGGCACAAAATTTTCTCATATGTTGTTCGTTTCCATGTGTCCCATGTCTTAAACAGTGTCTCAAAAATAAGAGCTGATCAGAACATGTTTGTTGAATGGCATATACCCAAAGGGCTTAAAATCAGCATACTATACTAATGCTGACACATTCATGTTTACAGCAGCTCAATTCATAATAGCTAAACGATGGGACCAACAGAGCCCTTTAACAGATGAATGGATAAAGAAAATGTGGTATCTATATACAATGGAATATTACTCAGTGATAAAGAAGAATGAAATCATGGCATTTGCCAGTAGATGGATGGAACTGGAGACTGTCATGCTAAGAGAAATAAGCCAATCCCCCAAAAGCCAAAGGCAGAATTTTCTGTGATATGCATAGATGCTAACACAGAATGTTGGGGGATGGGGGAGGGAAGAGCAGAAGTTCATTGGATTAGAGAAAGAGGAATGTAGGGATGAAAGAAGGTGGGAATAGGAAAGGCAGTAGAATGAATTGGACGTAGGTTTTCTGTGTTCATGTGTGAATACATGACCAGTTATCTTCACCCCACAAACAACCACAAGAATGGGAAGTTAGGGATACGTGGGTTGGGCAGCTGAACACTGGGACCAAGGGCTAAAGGTGAGAGACTGAAAAAATGCAGACCACCCAGGCACTGCTTATTACTCCAGCTCTGGCCCGCTGTTGTACCAGGGGTCTAATCAGGCCTGTGTCTGTCTCCCTCCTGAGTAGACCACAGGACTCATCTAAACAGCCTTCCTACACCAGCTCCTCTCCAGGTGGCCAGACAGAAGTTCCAGAACAGGACTGTGTCCTGGGACATTGACTCAGCAGACAAGTTCATTGGTGGCAGGGCTGCCACTGTTGGTGTGACCAGATCAGAGGCTGGTTTGGAACTGTATTTAGAGAAATGATGTTTCTCTAAACTCCTCCCCCAAAACCAAACAAACACAAAAGAACGCAAAGTTATACTCCATGTATGCCTTAATATGTCAAAATACACTCTACTATCATGTATAAACAAAATGATCAATAATTTAAAAAAAAAAAAACTTTTAAAAATTAGAAATACAAAAATGTTACCAGGTTGCTTATTAGCCATTTTATAAAGCCAGCTTGACCACTGGCTATGCCAGTGACATCTAAACCAGAATCTAAATGTGTGTCCAGCCAGGTTCACTTGGAGTTGCCAAATTGTTATCTATCAGATCCCCAGGGTATGTGCAGGTTAGACCCTCACAGTCACCTTCCCCTCACCTTCCTGTGCCCTCCACCCTCCCCCACTCTCATTTTCTCCTCTCCCTGGGTTGGCGTTGATCTCTGTCCCTGGTAGGAACCCATCTCTCAAAGCAACAGCTCTTCTCCTTTGCCTTTTAAGGCCATCGGCTCTTCTGTTTGATGGTCACCTTCCTCTTCCTCTTTGCCATGTGAGGCTCTGTGGGGTCACCCACTCATCCCTGCTTCTTTGACTCCACTCCAATCTGGGTGTGGGAGTGTGCTGACGTATATACCATTAAAGGATGTTCCTCTAAACTCCTCCCCCAAAACCAAACACAAAAGAATGGAAAGTCGTACTCCATGTAAGCCTAATATGTCAAAATACACTCTACTATCATGTATAAACAAAAAGAACAAATAAATTTTTAAAACTTTTAAAAATTATACATACAAAACAGTTACAGTGTCTGCTTACTACCCACTTTATAAAGTAAATGTGTAAACCAAATAGAAAATGATAAAATCCCTGACCTGAAGCACACCAAACAACCCTAAAGTTTCTTATGGCATTTAACTCTTTTAGAAATTCTCAACCTTGAGATAAAACTTTTAACTGAAACAAAGATTTTGAATTACTTAATATAAATTACATACAGCATAGCTAACTAGCCATAAAAAAAGGAACAGAGTATTTATAAAATACAACCAATCCATCAGGTACACATTTAATCATTAATTTTAACAGACACACATATTAAAGATCTTTCCATGCATGAGGAAGAACATGTTTTCCAAATCTGTCATTTCCTTGCTGACAGGAGATACCAGTCTTTAAAGAAACTATAGGTGGTGCTCCAAAACACAGATTACTCTTCATGTTATGGTTTTACATGTATGGTTTTACTGCCACCTTTTTCTTGAATGCCCACATTTTGTGGGCTTAATGCCCACCTCTTCAAAGGCTAAGTCACCTCCCTTCTTAAGGGACAACATCATCAGGTAATCCCAATTCCATGTGATAAAGAAGATAATTTACCTACAATAATAATGTACAATTTTAAAAATTGCAATGCATTTGTGTATTTACCTATATTTGAACCAGTTCATCCCATCTTTGTCTTCCCAAGTATCTACTTTTCAAATTCTGTCTTTTTATATTCCCAATGGGTTCACAGCAAACATCTTACCAGTGTGAACACTTTGTCTTTAATACACATTCCGTTTCTGCTTTCTGATAACCTGTGTTCCCTAGCAATGTTTTACATAGGCTGCTGTAGTGTTTCAATGCATGCAACCCACCTAAATCCTCCCAAGGATCTTGCTGAATTTTAAAAAAATATTTATATTTGAGCTTAAGTGGAAACAGTATCTTTATTTTATTTTTGTGTGGTTCTGAGGATCAAACCCAGTGCCTCATGCATGCTAGTGAGCACTCTACCACTAAGCCACAACCTCAGTCCCTTTGCTCATCTTTTAAAATTATTTGTTCTTCTGATGGCTCTAAGCCAACATCTATGAAATCTATCAAAACAGGATGTGTTCGTTTTCATTGTAGATCCATTGGCTAGCATAGATTCCCAAACATAATAGCTAATGAAGGCATCTAACCTTGAGGCTTTATGCTTCTACCAAGGACTGCCTTTTGAAGAATTCTTGGTCCCAGGAACATAACGGTTGGTTTAGCTTCGCACATTGTAGTTATCACCATAATTGGCTAGACCATCCATGGAACTGATTTTGGGTATAAGGAGACAACACTGACCTAAGTAATATGTGGGCAACCGGGAATATGTATTGAACGTTACTGGGGTCCCAAAACAATGTCGACATTGAGAAGGGAGCTGGAAGCAAGTCAGAAAATCTCCTGTCTTTCTGGACATCATATTCTAGTGGGCAATGAAAGACAATAAACCAACCAAACCATATCAGAGAGAGGTAAGGACTATCAAGAAAACTGAAACAAGACCAACTGATACAGGGTAACTGGGTAGCTCCTTAGAATGGATGGACAGGGAAGTTCTCTCTGAGGAGGTGACATGAATGATAAGATGGAACCAGCCAAGTGAAGAGCACTACAAAAGCACCTCATGAGAGTAATCAGCTGGGCAAAGGTCTGCAGTGGAACTGCAGATGTTCTGATGGTGTGGCTGGAGAGTAGCAAGGAAGAAGGAAAGTGGGAGATGAGGTCAGAGAGGCCACAGTGGCTGAATCACTCTGCAATCTAGGTAAAGAGTACGAATTCTAATCCTAAGCCTCACGGGAGGTCATTGGAGGATTTTAGGTATTTTTTCCAGATACCTAATACGTGGACAGGAAAATAGAGACAGGAGTAAGGGATATTTGGAGCAACTGTGAAATAATTGACTCTAATAAAATGTGACAGTTTTTGGTAGGACCTATGTACCATATGGATGCTTGAGGGTTTCCAATCTTTAATAAAACTGAGAAGAGAATATGGAAGGACCTCAGTGACAGATAGTATGGTAGGGTGAACGAAGATGAGTCCCAGTCATCCTGATCAGTACAAAATGTAGGGATGGGGTTGTCCCTTAGGACAATAAGCTTAGTATAAAAACTGATGGTTTAGGTCGGGGAGGACTTGATGCTATGTTATACCAAGGCTCTTTAGGTTCTTCAGACCACATTTTAGACTAGTTTTAGAGTATATGATGATGCTGAGACTGCAAGATAGAATTAAGTGCATGGAAAACAACATTGTGATGAAGCTTGGGAACAGGAGTGGCAAACAGCATTTGAACCTGCATATTTCAGTATGTACAAATTATACTGCTCTCAATAATAATCTTACCACATGCTATAAAGTTTGATCTAGAATGTCCCATAGTCTCCAGCTTGGCACTAGAGGGAAATGGTGGAACCTTTAAGAGGTGAGGCCTAAACCAGGATAAATGTTGTATGTCTATAAGCCCAGCTACCTGGGAGGCTGAGCAGAATGATCTCAGGTTCCAGGATGGTCTGAGCACCTGCGCAAGATACTGTCTCAAAATAAGATTTTAAAAGAGGAGCTGGTGACAGCTCATAATCCTTACTACCAGAAAAAAACGGGGGATGCCTAGTAGGATATCTTCTGGTCATTGAGGTTTGAGGGTTTCCAGTATTGAAGGGGAAAATAGGACCCAATATGTCCTCTTCCCCACCCTTCTCTCTCTTCTATCCAGGTCATAATGTAAGCAGCTTGTTCCACCATGAACTCCCTTTCAACATGTGCTGCCTTGCCAACTGACTATGGACTGAATCATCCAAAGCTGTGAAACAAAAGAAATCCTTTCTCTTTTATAGGGTGATTATCTCAGGTGTTTGTTATAGTAACAGAAAGCTAACAATACACCACATTCCTCCTGGTTTTAGGCCTACTGCTTTTCAATGATGTGGACTTGACAAACCTCCAAAACAGTGTGGCCTTTGAAGAAATCAGGGGGAAGAAGGAAGAACATTAATAACATTGATCTTTCCCAATACATCCTTTCCTAGTGACAAGACAATCCCTGGGCAGCAAGCAAACATCACCCAATGATAGGACATCCCTGGAAAGGGCAAGCATTGATCCTTTCCCAATATATCCTTTCCTGTGGCAGTGCAATAGACCCTCCACTATTGCCCTGTAAAAACACTGCTTAGTTAAAAAAAATTATAATTTTTGTAATGAGGACACTGGAAGGCGAGCTACACCCAGGCAAGGACACCATTACCCTTGGTGCAGCTACCTCTTCCCATGTCCCATTCATTGAGTTTCTAGAATGAGGGGGCCTGGGCTCCACTGCCTCTACCTCCTCAGGTTGTCCACTTGAGGAGCCCCAGGTTACATGGCGGATGTACAGCAATGCAGTTTCATTTCTGATTGACACAGGGGCAAGCCATTCACTTTTGACACAATGGCATGGGCCCACTTTTTTGGCAGACACCCCCATTATAGGACTCTCAGGAACCCCTACATATCCACTAAAGACACTCCAGTTTTTTGCACAATTCGATCCTTCTCATTATCCATTCTTTATAGTTATGCCATGTTGCCCTTCTCCCTACTGAGACAGTAGCTGGTCCACAAAGTAAAAGCCTCAATCATCATCCCCCCTTTAAATTCCACTACCATCTTCTTAATACATTCTGGCCCAGATCTAGTCCCTGAGTCCCCGAAGTATCTGATTGTTCTTTGCCCATTGGAATTAACTCCACAGTATGGGATACTTCTCAACCTAAAATAGCTAAACACCACTCTCCTGTTCATATCCAACTAAAAAATACCACTATGTTCCCTTCCCCAATATCCATTAACTCCCTGACTCTCAGAGGTTTAAAGCACATCAATCATCTCCCACTTGTTACAGGTCCATCTCCTCATACCAACCACCTTTCCTCACACCTTCCCCATACTCAGAATAAAGAAACCCAATGGCCAATTCTGGCTAGTACAGAATGTCAGGAAAATCAATGAGGCAAGTGTTCCCACATATCCTGCAGTATCCAGTCCCTATACCCTTATCTCATATCTCAGCCTCCACCACACATTTCTCAGTGCTCCACCTGAAAGCTACCTTGTTCACTATTCCCCTCCATCCTTCCTCATGCTCACTTATGCCTTTACCTGGACTGACCCAGGCACTAATGTGTCTCAGCAGCTCACCTCAGCTCCTCTCCCACAGGGCGTCCATGATAGTCCCCAATTCTTTGGCCAGGCTCTCCAACAAGACATGCCCACCTTAAATTTATCCCCCAGCCATCTCATACAACATGTAGATGATCTCCTGCTCCGTAGCCCATCCCCCAAATTGTCCAAACATCACCAACACCCTACTTATTGCCCTGGCCTCCTAGGGTACCAGGTCTCTCAATCTAAGACCCTGCTCTGCTCCCCTCAGGTGCAATAGTTAGGTATCCTACTGACCCCCCAACTCCCATACAATACCCTCAGAATGACTCCAGGCCTTAAAGAACATTCCCCTATCTTCCACTAAAAGAGATAAGCTTGCCCTCTTAGGCCTTTTTCATTATTTTCACATCTGGATACCCAAATTCCCTCTCATACCCAAATCCTTTTATGAAGCCTCAAAAGGGAATCTTTTAGATCTTCTTCCATCTCCCCATTCCTTTTCTTCCACCATTTCTACTCTCCAGAATTCTCTTCTGGAATCCTTAACTCTTTATTTACCAATCCCTAATAAGCCTTTCTTCCTGTCACTCCACTCAGACAAAAAGAACAAAGGAGTCCTTGGGACTTCTTTACCAGAAATCAGGGAAAGGGAATATCCCCCACCCCAGGACATTCTCATCCAAACAATTAGATTAGTTTATCTAGGTTGGCCCTAAGGCCTAAAGTTTTTACACACTGTAGATCTACTGATCCCTGAGGCCAGAATAATTTTTTTTTTTTTGACATTTGCATTATGTCAGCCTTTTTCTATTCTTATCATACACTCTCTTTCAGAACTTCTCAGCTGCTGGTCATTTCTCTCCATTCCACCAACATTCCCCCAACCAGAGTACAATGACTGCATGCACAACTCTTGGATCCCCTAACTAGCAGCAAGACTCCCTATTAAACCCTGTACTCTTCTCCCAACAAAAACCCCCTCTGCCCCTGTGTTTTCTCACTCTTCTCCTGACACCCTTGATTTCTTTTTTTTTTTTTATTTTTTTAATATTTATTTTTTAGTCGTAGTTGGACACAATACCTCTATTTCATTTATTTATTTTTATGTGGTGCTGAGGATCCAACCTGGGTCACCCCCCCCACCCCCCCCCCACCCCCCACCCCCGTGCAAGGAGCGCACTCTACTGTTGAGCCAAAACCCCAGCCCCACCCTTGATTTCTTAATGAACCCCTTTTCACATATAACTAATCAGCCAATCCCTGACTCCCCAGACTGGTTCATAATCGGAAGCTCCCAGAAAGAGTCCTTGTTAAATATGGAAAATGTCAAACTCCAAAATACTGTGGCATGGAAAGAGGGAGTAAAGAAAAAAACAGCATATTGATGGCATTGATCATTTCCCACTGCATTCTTTAACAGTGACAGAAAAATCCCTAGAAAGGAAGCCAGAGCATTGATCCTTCCACAAATAAATCTTTTCCCAGTAACACTACAATGGGACTCTGAAGGGAAACAGTTAAACACTGAATGCTAACCCAAGACACTCCATTATTCTCCAAGTAAAAATATTGTACAGTAAAAACAAATTTTCAAATTCTCCCAAACCTGTATCCTGAGTCCTCATTAATTAAGTCACCTCTCTGTAACCTACATAAGCATTGATTCCCCATTGGCCCATGGCTCATTTTCAACCTTCTGAGAAGTGGGTTCATCAGAGGCAGCACTCTGTTCCTACATAAAAGCTGTGCTGATCCATGAAGTTTGTATCCAGCCTGGTCCTTTTCTGCTAACAGTCCCCAAACCTTGGAGGCTATGCTATACTTCAAGGAAAGATTACAGCAGATTCTTCTTTTGTCCTCACCCATTTAATTGAGGCTGCTCCCCTCCCCTCAGGCACCACATCTCAACAAGCTGAACTTGCTGCTCTCACTCGAGTTTTATCATGAGCCAGAAACAAATCAATCAATTTTTTTTTACTGATTTCAAATACACTTATAACATAATTCATTCTAACATCCTAATCTGCAGGGAAAGAGGTTTTCTTCCTCAGGCAGGAATTCTAATGCTAATTACATAAGAAATTTGCTTGAAGCTGCTCCTTTATTCCACAAGATGGCAGAGTTGCACTGTAAAGGACATCAGGCTGGCAAGTGTTAATTTCCTTAGGAATAATACAGAGGACTGGCTAGTGAAGCAGGCTGCTCTCTTTCACCACCACCCTCAATCATCACAAGCCTCTATGTCCACAAATCTCCAGTTTCTCCCTGATGAAACTAAAGTACTATTATCTTACCTACAAAATTTACTCCACCCTGATATGCGCTCCCTCCAGTGATTCCTGAAGAATTCACTACACCTACCCTCTTCAGATTTACAGTATCTCCCACAAGTTCCTCAATCCTGCACCACTTGTCTCAAGGATAACCCCAACCATAATGTGAGACCACATCCATTTCCTACACACCAAGCTAGGGAGACCTTCCTGCCACAGACTGGCAACTTGACTTCACCCACATGTCCCCTGTAAGAAAAACAAATACCACCTAGACTCAGTAGACACCTTTACTGGATGGGTCAAAGCCTTTCCAGCTAACAATAAGAAGGCTTTTACCACTGCAACATAATTTCCCAAGAAATAATTCCATGTTTTGATTTACCTGCCTCTCTCCAATCTGATATAGGCCCCCAAGTTAATTTCTTTATTACCCGAGAATTGGCTAAAGTTGAAATATAAAATAAAATTTCCTCATTCCCTATCATCTGCAGTCCTCAGGAAAGGTTGAAAAAACAAATAGTACTTTAAAGGCAACCTTAACCAAATTAAGTAGTAACATTCCTTGGATTTGATTAAGCTCCTCCCTTTGACCCTTCTCTGGATCCAGGTACTGCCCCCAAATCCTCTTATGATCATCCCCTTTGAACTAATTTATGGGAGAAGTTGCTCCCCCACCATTCAACCTCAACCACCTAGCATTCCTCCAGATGTCCCAAAAGACCTCCTACCTCACCTCAGGGATGCCTTCTGGAAATATGCCCACACTCATCTTCCCACACTAGATCTTCAGGGGCCCCTCCTACTATTTCCATAGGGGACTTAGTTTAACTCTCCCCTTTCCTACCTGTAGTCCCCTTACAAAGATAAAAAAAAATGAAAGTGCCCTTTTAAGGTGATTCTGGCCACACCTACAACAGCCAAACTACAAGGCCACCCATCCTGGATCCATTTAAGCAATTTCAAATCTGTTCCTGCTAATGCCACTTATCATTCTGTTCTCACAGGCCTCATCCGACTACACATGACCTACCTCCCAGCCATTCCTGAGAAAACCACTGACCCTCACACCCAGAATTCTTAGTGTTGCTCTCTCAGATATCATTCTACCTTTTTTAAAATATATTTTTAGTTATAGTTGGGCTCAATACCTTTATTTTATTTCTTTATTTACACATGGTGCTGAGGATCAAACCTAGCGCCTCGCATGTGCTAGGCGAGTGCTCTACTGCTAAGCCATAACCCCAGCCTCTACTACCTTTTCTTAATAGCACTCAAGAGTCAAATTAAATTCATCATATTTACTCCCCCTTCATCTTTCTACTCTACAAACATTAGAACTCATTTGAGATCCCTGGCTTCAAGGAATATACATTGTCCTGACGCCCACCAAGATATCTCTCTTTGTGTTTTCCACATATCATCTTTAACTTCACAAACTGCCACACTGGACCAGAAACAGCAGAGACAAGAAGTGGCTGATGTATTCAGTGAGAATCCTCTCCCTATGGCAAAAATGTTAATGTCTTGAACCTGGAAGCCTCCATGTCATGGGGATAGGCTAAGAAAACAAGAGAGATAACTGGGAGCAATTGAGAAAAACAGGTCAGTTTGTTATTCCTCTTAGATGTTCCTCATGCTGGTCTTCATAATATGCACAACTGTGAGCATGGCTAGAGACACAGGCATATAGGGCCCACATTATACAGCCTGTCACTGCTCACCCAGTGACATGGTTTGATCCTCCCGCTTCAATCTGTCTTAATTCCAAGCCTTCTTTCCTGGTCCTTTCTTGACTTCCAGACTTCCCAACAATCTTTGTTCAATTATTCAGGACTCTACTCCTGAACCCCTCTCTTTGCATTTCTCACAGAAACTCATATTGTTATCACACTGGGCCTCAAAATTTGGCTTACATATGTACCCAAAATAACAGGATCAAGAGGCCAGGCTTATTTTCCTCCCTGGCAGAGGCTCACCTTCGTGCCAGGAAATTAATCTTAATTATTCATTAAGCAGACCCATTTGCTCTTACCATTGGCACAGAAATAATTCACCAAAAGTTTTGCAATGGACTGAAGGTGATACACCCCATCTTTGGAATTTTCTGTTGCAGGAAAACAAGTTATAGATTGGGGTTCTCCTGGGGAACGGACTGATGCTGAATCTAGAACTTTGGGATGAAAATGACTTTATAGGGACAATTTAGGTATGTTTATAGAACTGTTTTACAATCCAACTCCACTAGATACTGGTCTAAGGGAGAAATATCACCTGCCATGAGAGTGCACTTTGGGCCAATTCAGGACACGATTTGGAAAATAGGTCTGACTGAGGAGACTTGGGATCTGGAATGGTGATTCTCAATATAATAAGTTGAAAAATGTTATCTATCGTAACATTTCCTTCCATAAGGAATTGTACCTCACAGTATGTGTATTAAATCCCTATGTTTTAGGGTCCAGATCCATTCAAATACAATACCATGCCATAAAAAAATCTATATTATGTTAAATGTGTAAAGTGTATGCTACAACAACATTTGAACTCTATGGCAAAGTTCAGCACAAACTATTATGAATCTCAAAAGGCTCCTTGTAAAATTAAAAGAACCATGGCAGGAGGCCCCTTCAGTAGCATTCATGCAGGAACTACTGAGGCACCTGAAACACCACGCTAAATGGCTCATCTGGTGCCTGGAGCTGGGACTGCTGTTTTGACTGGCATCATTACCTCTGCCTCCACTGCAGCGGAGGCATTGCATCAGCAGGTCTAAACACCCATTACCTTCAACAATTCCATAAGAATGTTACCAATACCTGACAAACTCAAGAACATATAGATCCGGATCATTCAAACAAAATTCAACAACTAAAAGATTCTACTATTTGACTATAGAATAAGTACAAGATTTATGATGGGCTCAGAGACTTCAGTGTCATTGTAACATCACCCAATTTGATGACACTGAGATTCAATGGCAAAATGTATGGAATCACCTAATGGGACTTGATCCTTTTCATAGAAATTCTTATTTGGATTAAAATTACAATCTCAGGTTCTGCCATAGCTAATGCAAAAACACCTATTTTTGGTAAGAAATTTGGGGCAGTTTAGCTAAAGGGATTTCTTCCCTCAAGCCTTTGAAATACTTTTCTACACTTATAGCTGGGCTACTAGCTATAACTATACAGTTAATTTCTGTTCTTCTTCTGCAGGGTCTGTCAAGCAGGATGGAAATGATTAAAACATCAGGAAAATATGGTTCAAATATTAATCATGCTCGCAATGCTCCAAAGGACCCGAACTCCTGAGATCATGGAAAGTGCACCTTGAGTTTGAAAGGGATACGATGGCCTTGATTAAGGGAAATAGGCTCCCCAATGATAGGACCTGCTAAAATTGTTTTCCTACCACTAGCAAATCAGTTAATCTTCACTGTTATTATAATTATCTTTCTTCTCTCTATTTTAAATTGTGTACAAAAAATTTTCTTAATGAGGTGACCGACCTGGCTCAAGCCCCCTCCAGAACACAGTCCGAATTTCTGAAACCACAAAAGGAGGACTGTGCCTGAACCCCACGTCTACTCCCACATATACTCCTCTTAAGCCTCATCCACCAGAGAACCCATATTCTTTTGCAGAACTCTGAAATCAGGGGTCCTCCTACTTCACACCTTCTCGGAAAGAAGCAGCCAGATCTGAAATCATTGCCCTATTCATTATGCCTACCCAGAGTCTGGAATGAAGGATATGCAAATGACAACCCCCCAAAACAGTGTGGCCTAGGAAGAGGGAGGGAGGGAAAAGGCAGAACATTGATAACATTGATCCTTTCCCAATACTTCCTTTCCCAGTGACATAAAAATCCCTGGGAAGGAAGCAAACATCACTAGGTGACAAGACATCCCTGGAAAAGGGCAAGCATTGGACCTGTCCCAATATATCCATTCTCAGTGATAGGACAATGCACCCTCCATTCTTGCCCTATGAAAACACTGCCAGTAAAAACAAATTTCTAGTTTTTGCAACCTTTTTCCTGAATGCCCACGTGCTGCTAAAGTCTTCAATGGGTAAGTTACCTCCCAGTGTGTAACCTATATAAACCCAGACCAGCAGCCATTTCTAACCAAAAAGTCTGCCCATCTAATGCCTGACTCCATAGCTGAATAAAAAGTTTTGCTGAATTCATGAGGTCTGCACCCGTCTCCACCATTTTGTTCTTATATCCTAAAGCTATAGTAGCTGTGGATACCCTTGATTTCTCAGAGAACTTATGGAATGATCTGGCTTGCAGATACTCACTGTATGTACTTAGTCTCATATTACATGCCAGTATTATACAAGTAAGCTATCTGAGGTATGCAATTGAACTAGAAAGAAAAAAAAAATACCCTGAAAAAGCTGACATAGTTCAAGCCATATCTTTATACTGCCAATCCCTCTTAGATAAGCATTATGCCACACACAACCAGCAAATATATATATATATATATATATATATATATATATATATATATATATATATATTCCATAATTAGCAGTGTAAGAGATGGGAACAAATGGCCTCTTTATGCAATATTTAGCTTTATTTATGAGCAATTTTTTCTATATATGCACTTGTCTTCCTGTGGGTTCTTGACATTGTGAATCAACTATCTACTTACTCTCTCTAAAGAAGTCCACAAATTAAATAAAGGTCCACTGAAAACTAACAGAACATTTAAAAAAAAAAAAAAAAAAAACCTTACCACATTTCGGGTGGGGTGGCACATGCCTGTAATCCCAGCAGCTCGGGAGACTGAGGCAGAAAGATGGCAAGTTCAAAGCAAACTTCAGCAATGGCAAGGTGCTAAGCAACTCAGTGAGACCCTAGGTATAAATAAAACATAAAATAGGGCTGGTGATGTGGCTCAGTGGTAGAGTTCCATCCCTGATAACCCCCCCACCACCAAAAAAAAAGTTTACCACCAAGGAAAATCATTAAATCCCAACTCAGTGCTCATATATATATTATTACCAACTCAGTCCTGACTTACTTTATCACATTACAAGAGAAATTGGTAATACAAACACTCTCCAGGGCATAAAAAGCAAAAGCAATTTAGATAAATTTGGGCTGAACAGACACACCTGTTCCTTGGGTGCATAGCATAACCACAATGCTTTTTCCACAAGCCTCTCTTTGCATGTCTACACAAATCCATCAGATTAACTTAATTCACAATACTTCAGCATAAACTATCATCAATGGAAAAACATGCAATATATCTTACAATGTTGCATTTCTTTAAAATATGACAAAAAGAAAAGTGAGCTGAAAACCCAGAATCTAAAATAGCTATCCATACACTACAAACACATTAATGGGTGACAAAATGAAATCATTTGACAAAAAAGAAAATAAGAATTAAGATTTTTATCTCCACTGTATTGAATTCATGACAGTTTTTGGGTTTCCAACCTAGGTATTTTTTAAAAATTATATATATATTTTTAAATTTATATATACACATTTAATTTATATGTGTTTATTTTTTATATATGTATTTAATTTATATATATAATGAGCCAGGTGCAGTAGAATACACCTGTAGTCCCAGAAACTCAACAGGTTGAAGACGGAGGATCACAAGTTCAAGACCAGCCTCAGCAACTTAGAAAGGCCCTAAGCAACATATGAGACACTGTCTCTAAAAAAATAATAATAATAAAAAGGGATGGGGATGTGATGTAATGGGAAAGTGTCCCTGGTTTAAATTCCAAGGACCTGCCCCCGTGCAAAAAAAAAAAAAAATGAATTGCCTCTTTTATTAACACAAAATAAGACCTCAATGAGTTGACTTGTTTCTAACAAAAAGTTAAAATTTAAAACTCCATGTTAACCTCTCTTTTCTTTATGTTATGCTTACTTTTTTATGTTATCCTAATGTTCTAACTATTCTCCTGGCCTTCCACCCAAACATGCAAGACAAAGAATGTGAGAAGCCCAAGATTCTATAGAGGCTGTTTGCAAGGGGGAGGAAGTCACAGTAACTGCCACACTGGATCCTCTTACATAAGAAGACAGAAAGGATCCTCAGTGCCTCTCACAAATGAAAGAGGCTGATGGCAGAAAGTCTACATGACCAAGGAGCTGTCCTCAGGAAATTATAACTTACAGAACTACAACAAAAATACGGAGTACAACCAACAATTAAAAAAAAAAAAATACGGAGAGGGAAATTTTACAGTCAGCTAGGTCTTCCACGTCTCTAGAATTGCTTCTAATGTTCAGAGTTCATTTTTCAAAGAATCAACTCATAGAAAAGAAGACCCCTCCTCCTCCTGGAAGTCAAAAGAAAGTAATATCAATGTGTATAAGAATGCAGACTCAAGGCTTGTCCATGAAAAAATGTCTACAATGAAGAGGGGTGGGAGAAGGAGAGTAGAAGAGAGTTACCAGTCTAACCTGGCCCAGCCCAGGCCAAAGAAAATAGGGGTCAAGGAGAAACTAAAGAGAATCTTGGGCCACATCATTCCCCAGAGAATGCACTCAAGGAACTTCCCCCTAGGGCTGGGATTGTGGCTCAGTGGTAGAACGTTAGCCCAGCATGTGTTTGGCACAGGGCTTGACCCTCAGCACCACTTAAAAATAAATGAATAAAATAAAAGTATTGTGTCCATCTACAACTAAAACAAAAAAAAAAGAAAGAAAAACACAAAAACTTTTTAATCCCTTTCTGAATCCTTGAAAACTGCAGTAACTTCACTAATCAAATCAACTTCTATGGTTCCACAACCACTATATTTGCTCAACTTAGATGTCTCTTTCTTCCTTCTCCAGAGATATTAACTATATACGTTAATATAGTAATGTATCCCTGTTCCTGCTAATGCCACTAATCATTCTGTTGTCACAGGCCTCACTGGACTACACATGACCTACCTTCCAGCCATTCCTGAGGAAACCGCTGTCCCTCATTCCTAGAACTCTTAGGGTTTCTGTCTCAGATATCCTTCTACCTTTTTAAAATATTTTTTTTTTAGTTATATTGGGCACAATACCTGTATTTTATTTGGTTATTTATATGGGGTGCTGAGGATCGAACCTCGTGCCGCACATGTGCTAGGCGAGTGCTCTACTGTGGAGCCACAACCCCAGCCTCTACTTCCTTTTCTTAATAGCACTCAAGAGTGAAATTCAATTCATCATATTTACTCCCCCTTCATCTTTCAACTCTTCAAACATTAGAAGAGGAGAATGTTCCTGCCTTCAAGGAACATTCATTGTCCTGACCCCCACCCAAATTTATTTCCTCTCTTTGTGTTTTCCACATATCATCTTTAACTTCACAAACTGCCACACCAGACCAGAAACAGCAGAGACAAGAAGTGCCTGGTGTATTCAGTGAGAATCCTCTCTCTACAGGCAAAAATGTTAATGTCTTGAGCCTGGAGGACAAACCCCAGGCCATGGGAATACGTTAAGAGAGATAACTGGGGACAATTGAGGAAAACAGGTCAGTTCATTATTCCGATTAGCATGTTCCTCGTGCTGGTCTTCATAATATGCACAACTGCCAGCATGGCTACAGACACAGAGGCTTATAGGGCCCACATTCTACAGCCTGTCACTGCTCACCCAGTAACATGGTTTGATCCTCCCCCTTCAATCTATCTTAATTCCAAGGCCATCTTGCCTGGTCCTTTCTTGACAACCAGGTCCTCCCAACAATCTTTGTTCAATTATTCAGGACTGTCCTCCTGACCCCCTCTTTGTGTTTCGCTCAGAAACTCATATTGTTACCACACTGGGCCTCAAAACTCGGCTAATATATGTCCCAAAATAACAGGATCAAGAGGCCAGGCTTATTTTCCTCACTGGCAGAGGCTCACCTGCATGCCAGGGAGTTAATGTTAATTACTCATTAAGCAGACTCAATGCTCTTACCATTGCCACAGAAATCATTCACCAAAAGTTTTACAACGGTCTGAAGGTGATAACCCTATCATCGAATCTTTCTATTGTAGGAAAACAAGTTATTGATTGGGGTTCTCCAGGGGAATGACTGATGCTGAATCTAGAGCTTTGGAATGAAAATTACCTTACAGAGACAATTTAGAACATCTGGCTTATAGAGCTGTTTTCCATTCCAACATCACTAGATACGGGTCTAAGGGAGAATTACCACCTGCCATGAGAATGGATTTTCTGCCAATTCAGGACACAGTATGGAAAATAGGTCTGACTGAGGAGACTTTGGGGATCTGGAAGGGTAATTCTCTTTTTTTTTAATTTTTAATTTTTATTGTTGGTTGTTCAAAACATTACATAGTTCTTGATATATCATATTTCACATTTTGATTCAAGTGGGTTATGAACTCCCATTTTTACCCCGTATACAGATTGCAGAATCACATCAGTTAAACATCCATTGATTTACATATTGCCATACTAGTGTCTGTTGTATTCTGCTGCCTTTCCTATCCTCTACTATCCCCCCTCCCCTCCCCTCTCCTCCCCTCCCCTCCCCTCCCCTCTTCTCTCTCTACCCCCTCTACTGTCATTCATTTCTCCCCCTTGTATTATTTTTCCCTTTCCCCTCACTTCCTCTTGTATGTAATTTTGTATAACCCTGAGGGTCTCCTTCCATTTCCATGCAATTTCCCTTCTCTCTCCCTTTCACTCCCACCTCTCATCCCTGTTTAATGTTAATCTTCTTCTCATGCTCTTCGTCCTTACTCTGTTCTTAGTTACTCTCCTTATATCAAAGAAGACATTTGGCATTAGTTTTTTAGGGATTGGCTAGCTTCACTTAGCATAATCTGCTCTAATGCCATCCATTTCCCTGCAAATTCTATGATTTTGTCATTTTTTAATGCAGAGTAATACTCCGTTGTGTATAAATGCCACATTTTTTTTTTTTAATCCATTCCTCTATTGAAGGGCATGTAGGTTGGTTCCACAGTCTTGCTATTGTGAATTGTGCTGCTATGAACATCGATGTACCAGTGTGCTAAGAGCCAAGTATATGATGCATGGCATTTTTGGTCGAAAGGTGACCCCAGCTAGCCACTGAGATGATATGATTATGTTAAGATTTGCATTCATATGGATATTGGACTCCTGCTGTTCACCTAGGCCGGCTACAGGACTCCTGGAGAGTTCCCATTGGTTGGGGAAGTACAGTAGGAGGGAGTTCCGGGGGAGGAGCTCTCTCTGCGGGTCTGGGAGGAGGCCGCGTGGGTGGAAAAAATCTTCCCGGGCGGTACCGGACATTGGCGGCAGTTTCCAAAAATAAACTTTGTTCCTGCTTGAGTGGCTCGTGATTTTGTGCCCAGCCAGACTGCGGCACCAGTGTCCCTGTAGCATGCTCTTTTTAGGTCTTTAGGGAATAGACCGAGAAGGGGAATAGCTGGGTCAAATGGTGGTTCCATTCTGGAAGGGTAATTCTCAATATAATAAGTTGAAAAATGTTATCTATTATAACATTTCCTTTCATAAGGAATTGTACCTTCACAGTATGTGTATTAAATCCCTATGTTTTAGGGTCCAGACCCATTCAAATACCCATTCAAATTTTGTGATGCCTCACAAAAATCTATATTATGTTAAAATTGTGTAAAGTGTATGCTACAACAACATTTGAACTCTATGGCAAAGTTCAGCACAAACTATAATGACTCTCAAAAGGCTCCTTGTAAAATTAAAAGTACCATGGCAGGAGGCCCCTTAAGTACCATCCACTTAGGAACTACTGAGGCACCTGAAACACCATGCTAAATGGCTCATCTGGTGGCTGAGAGCTGGGACTGTTGCTTTGACTGCAGCGGAGACACTGCATCAGCAGATCCAAACACCCATTACCTTCAACAATTCCATAAGAATGTTACCGAGACCTGGCAAACTCAAGAACATATGGATCCGGATCATTCAAACAAAATTCAACAACTAAAAGATTCTATTATTTGACTAGGAGAATAAGTACAAGATTTACAATGGGCTCAGAAACTTCAGGGTCACTGTAATATCACCCAATTTTGTGTCACTAGAGATCCATATGATGACACTGAGACACAAGGGCAAAATGTATGTAATCACCTAATGGACTTGATCTTTTTCATATCAATACTTGTTTGAATTAAAATTACAATCTCAAGTTCTGCCATAGAAAATGCAAAAACATCTACTTTTGATAAGAAATTTGGGGCAGTTTAGCTAAAGGGATTTCTTCCCTCAACTCTTTGAAATACTTTTCTACACATATACCTGGGTTACTAGCTATAACTATACAGTTAATTTATATTCTAGTTCTGCACAGTCTTTCAAGCAGGTTGGAAATGATTAAACCATCAGGAAAATATGGTTCCAACATTAATCATGCTTGCAATGCTCCAAAGGACCTGAACTCCTGAGATCATGGAAAGTGCACCCTGTTTTTGAAAGGGATACAATGGCCTTGATTAAGGGAAATGGGCTCCCCAATGATAGGACCTGCTAAAATTGTTTTCCTAGAACTAACAAATCTGTTAATCGTCACCTTGATTATAATAACCTTTCTTCTCCCTATTCTTAATTGTGTACAAAAAACATTTTCTTAATGAGGTGACCTGTCTGGCTCAAGCCCTCTCCAGAATACAGTGCAACTTTCTGAAACCACAAAAGGAGGACTGTGCCTGAGCCCCAAGTCTACTCCCACATATACTCTTCTTAAGCCTAAAACACCAGAGAACCCATGTTCTTTTCCAGAACTCTGAGAGCAGGGGTCCTCCTACTTGACCCTTTCTCAGCAAGAAGCAACCAGATCTGAAATCATTGCCACTATTCATTATGACTTTTCAGTGTCTAGAATGAAAGATATGCAAATGACAACCCCAAAACAGTGTGGCCTACGAAGAGGGAGGGAGGGAAAATCAGAACATTGATAACATTGATCCTTTCCCAATACTTCCTTTCCCAGTGACATAAAAATCCCTGGGAAGGAAGCAAACATCAGTCAGTGACAAGACATCCCTGGAAAAGGGCAAGCATTGGACCTGTCCCAATATATCCATTCTCAGTGATAGGACAATGCACCCTCCATTCTTGCCCTATGAAAACACTGCCAATAAAAACAAATTTCTAGGTTTTGAAACCTTTTTCCTGAATGCCCACCTCCTGTTAAAGTTTTCAATGGGTAAGTTACCTCCCAGTGTGTAACCTATATAAACCCAGACCAGCAGCCATTTCTAACCAGAAAGTCTGCCCATCTGATGCCTGACTCCACAGCTGAATAAAGGCTTTGCTGAATTCATGAGGTCTGCACAAATCTCCATCATCTCCATCTCCTTAACCTATAGTAGCTGTGGATACCATTGATTTCTAAGAGAACATAAGGAATGATCTGGCTTACAGATACTCACTGTATGTTCTTAGTCTCATATTACATGCCAGTATTATAGAAGTAAGCTATCTGAGGTATGCAGCTGAGATAAAAAGAAAAAAAAATATACCCTGAAAAAGTTGACATACTCCAAGCCATATCTTTATACCACCAAACATTTCACAATCCCTCTTAGCTAAGAATTATCCCACACACAACCAGCAAAAAAAAAAAAATATATATATATATATATATATATATACTCCACAATTAGCAGTGTAAGAGATGGGAAAAATAGGCCTGTAAATGCAATATTTATCTTTATTAATAAGCAATTTTTTCTATATATGCGCTTCTCTTCTTGTGGGTTCTTGACATCGTGAATCACACTATCTACTCACTGTCTCTAAAGAAGTCCAAAAATTAAATAAAGGTCCATTGACAACTAACAGGATATTTTTTTAAAAAACAACTTACCACATTTCTGGGTAGGGTGACACACGCCTATAATCCCAGCAGCTTGGGAGACTGAGGCAGGAAGATCGCAAGTTCAAAGCATACATCAGCAATGGCAAGGTGCTAAGCAACTCAGTGAGACCCTGTCTCTAATAAAACATAAAATAGGGCTGGTGATGTGGCTCAGTGGTAGAGTTCAATCCCTGGTAAACCCCCACCACCACAAAAAACAAAAAAAAAACAAAGCTTACCACCAAGGAAAATGATTAAATCCCATAGCTGTACTCCCCCAAACCAGCTCAGTACTCATATATATATATTATTACCAATTCAGTCCTGACTGACTTTATGGCATTACAAGAGAAAGTGGTGAAAATAATACTCTCCAGGGGATCAAAAGCAAAACCAATTTAGATGAACTTGGGCTGAACAGACACACCTCTTCCTTGGGTGCACAGCATAACCACAATGCTTTTTCCACAAGCCTCTCTTTACATGTCTACACAAATCCATCAGGCCCTAAGCAACATAGTGAGATCCTGTCTCTAAAGAAAAATAAAAAGGGCTGGGGATGTGAGGTAATGGGAAAGTGTCCCTGGTTTAAATTCCAAGGACCCATCCCCACAGCAAAAAAAAAAAAAAAAAAAAAAAATTAATTGCCTCTTTTATTAACACAAAATGGGACCTCAATGAGTTGACTTGTTTCTAACAAAAAGTTAAAATTTAAAAGTCCATGTTAACCTCTCTTTTCTTTATGTTATCCATACTTTTTTATGTTCTCTTAATGTTTTAACTTTTCTCCTGGCCTTCCACCCAAACACGCAAGGCAAAGAATGCAAGAAGTCCAAGATTCTATAGTGGCTGTTTGCAAGGGGGAGGAAGTCACAGTAACTGCCACACTGGATTCACTTACATAAGAAGAGAGAAAGGATCCTCAGTGCCTCTCACATATGAAAGAGGCTCATGGCAGAAAGTCTACATGACCAAGGAGCTGTCCTCAGGAAATTATAAGTTAAAGGAGTACAACAAAAATCCAGAGAGGGAAATTCTACAGTCAACTAAGTCTTCCACCTCTCTAGAGTTGCTGCTATTGTTCAGAGTTCATTTTTCAAAGAATCAACTCACAGAAAAAAAGACCCCTGCTTCTGGAAGTCAAAATAAAGTAATATCAATATGTACACGAATGCAGACTCAAGGCTTGTCCATGAAAAACTGTCTACAATGAAGAGGGGTGGGGGAAGGAGAGCAGAAGAGAGTTACCAGTCTAACCTGGCCCAGCCCAGGCCAAAGAAAGTAGGGATCAGGAGAAACTAAAGAGAATCTTGGGCCACATCATTCCCCAGAGAATGCACTCAAGGAACTTCCCCCTAGGGCTGGGATTGTGGCTCAGTGGTAGAACGTTAGCCTAGCACGCGTGAGGCACTGGGCTTGACCCATGAATAAAATAAAAGTGTTGGGTCCATCTACAACTAGGAAAAAAAAAACTTTTTAACCCCTTTCTGAATCCTTGAATACTGCAGTAACTTCACTAATCAAATCAACTTCTGTGGTTCCAGAACCACTATACTTGCTCAACCTAGATGTCTCTTTCTTCCATCTCCAGGGATGTTAACTGCAAATGTTAATAGAGTAATGTATCACTATTACCTCTTATACTGTGAAACATAATTTATAACATATTCATAATATTTTAATGAACATTTAAGAGGAACACGGAGATGATATCCCTAACACAAGAGCCTGAAGGAAGGGAGCCATGGGGTGAGCCCATTATGTCCCTCTTGCAGGGCTTCACCTACCAGAACTGAGCCATTTAGTTTCTATTATATCTCTCCTGTCACTTTCTCCACCCAATCAACTCTCTTGTCATTTTCCCCACCCAATCGCACCTTCTCCTTGGGAGTCTGACCACTCTATTGGCTACTTCATACCTTTAAACGGCCAGTTTTGTGACATCATTCTCCCACCAAACCTACTGCCACCTGCTAGAATCTTAGGCTTGCCATGTAGTTGTAAACAAATTTGGATCATCGCAAGTGACCAGTGACCAGTAACCAGTCATTAGAGTGGCCAGTAAACACTGACCAGTGAACTCCATATTGGGAAACATGCATTCTCTAGCCTCAGCCACCCACACATCCTCTGGGGTGATCTCCTCATCTTTTGTATTTGATGTGACCTCTTCTCTGACCATGTCAGGTGAGTAAAGAAACTTTTAAAGTTTTTCATTAGACTTTTACCTGCCTCAATTTACTAATGGAGTCAAAAGAGCTTAGAATAATAGGGGAAAGGATAGAACTAGAAATCTGGACACCTAATTTCATTTGGAATTTGACATGTACTAGGTATAGAACTGGACTATCTTACTCTCTCACAAAATCTGTTTCCTGATTTGCTACATGAGGATAACAGATTGCCCATGTTCTGGTCCCTTACTTTTCTTGCATCTTGAGGGGCATGTTTATAGAGAATGAAATCAGATTTCATGGTTGTGTTGTTTCAACTGAAAGAGACAAATCCTAGGCAGGGTGGAAACCAAGAGGTTTCCTCTGTAACAGTTTCCCTTCACCAAGATTTCTACTTCAGTATTTCAAATTTAGTGCTGTTCATAAAAGGGACATTCACATATTTGGGAGTTTTCTGTTTAAACTAGGTGAAAAGAGAAATAGGGAGAGAGGAACAGGAGGACAGGGCTGTAAGGAGGCAGATGTTCTTGGGAAAGCAAGTTTGTGACTGTTTAAGCACAAGGCAACAGGAACTCGGTGGAGGAAGAAAATATAAAAATAAAGGAGAAGAAAAGGTTTGAATAATAGAGATGAAGAGAATGATGTTCTCGAGAAAAAAGACGTGGGTTGGGATGGATGTGGAAGAAAAGCAAAGATTTTATTTAAACCAACAGACAGCATAGATTGAATCTTCCCAGAGGCTGGTTTAGAGAATGTTTAGATTAACAGACCAGCAAGGAAACTAAGACTTGAATTAGGGTATCACTGGGGTAAGCAGGTTATCAGAAAAGTCACACTTGGCTGTTACAGTTTTTCTATGATCTCTTTCAACACAGATGATGTTGACAGTTTGAACATGAACATGTTAGAAGTATGTTTTAGAAATTATTCTTCCTCCAAACATGCCAAGGAAAGTGGTTCTAGACAGAGCTGGGGAAATGGCATTTTCCATGTCCTACTTTGTTCTGATTTTTAAACTACAGGGATTTCTAAAAAATGTTTTGTCCAAACCTGCATCAGAAGGACACATTCCTTTGTGAGATATAAGCTGTCAAGATGAAGCTGTTTTCCATCTTTACAACGGTTTTTTTTTTTTTTTTCTAAAACAGACAATATACAAATAGTCATTGATGATTTCTAAATCTAAGAACCGAAAGAAAGAACTATATAAGAATAAAAATTCAAGCTCACACCTCTAATTCCAAGTTTATTTAAATAATTATGTGAAGACTTTTTGTTTTGTCTACATTTCAAATAATTTTTCGGGGCTGGGGTGTAGGGTAGCTCAAACATTTTTGTATTAATTTTGTTTTAATATAAAAGGGAGAAGAAAATATCAGAATAAAAGACAAAAATTGTTTTAAATTTGTGATTTTATTATACTGTGATGGTTTTCTCAGACTTTAGGGACAAGATTTTTCTCTAAATGTGATAATAAACTAGGCTTCTATGATTTTGTTAAAGCATTTTTTCTGGTTTTTTTAATAACCAAAAGGATTATCAGAAAATGTGTTTATATTAATTGAAATATCTACCTAGTGGAATTAATGTCTTTTATTTGGTGTTGGTAATCCTTAGAGGAAGAGAAACAAGAACAGTAATGAAATTACTTTACACTTATTGTTTTTTTCTCTAGTATGTACAAAATTTCTTGTGTCCTTCCTTCTGTCCTCCTTCCCTTCTTCTTTCCCTCACTCCCTCCATTTCTCTCTCCTTCCCTCCCTGCCTTGCTCCTTATGCCTTCCTTCCTTCCTCTCATTCATTCTTTCTTTCTTCCTTTCTTCTCTTCTTTCCAGTTCTGAGGATTGAACTCAGGGTCTCATGCATGCTAGGCAAGCATGCTACACAAGCTATATCTCCAGGATATTTTATTTGTTTTCTCAGATAGGATCTTGCTGAATTGCCCAGAGTGGCTTTGAATTCCTGGTTTCCTGCAATCCCACTGCCTCAGGCTCCCACGTGCTGGGACCAGAGGCCCACCACACCATGCCCAGATTCATCATGGGTTTTGGCTTTAGTTTTCGCTTCTCCACGTGGCTACCCATCTGTTCACTTTACTTAAATTTGTGTTCACTTTACTTAAAATTACACACATTTTTAGTATAGTTTCTCTGTCTATATGTACTGCTTGAGAATGCATTCAAACTCACCTTCAATTATGAGCTTTGTTTTGATTAACAGTATTCACTAAAATCAAAGAGAAACATTCATAATATTGTATGCATGATAACAGAACTCATTTCTTAGCAAATTTGATATACACTCACTTTTGCTACATATACATATGTTCATTACTATCTAGTCATTCCTTTTAGTTCTGAGCTGGTTTTGACTTTTGCTTCTATCTTTCCAGAACATACTGTAACTCCCTCCAAATGAAACTTTTTGCAATATCTATTTATTAGTTGTAGTTCAACACAATACCTTTATTTTATTTATTTTTACATGGTGCTGAGGATTGAACCCAGGGCCTCGCATGTGCTAAGCAAGCGCCCTAACGCTGAGCCATAATCTCAGCCCCCACATGAATCTTATGTAATATGACACTTTTATTCATGGATGAATTATCACTGTTGGTATTGTTATAACCACACCAAAGATGAGTAACCTGAAGCTCAGAAAGTTTTAATTTCTTTCAAGAAGCATTTCTTGAGAAACTGAATTTCAGGTAGTCATTTTCATGTAGGATCAGCAGTTAGGCTGAAAGAGGGCAAAGAATGACGCTTAAATTATCATTTGGATGGTAAAACTGAACTCCAGGAAATATCATGTGACCTGGACAAACAAAAGGAGATACTAAAGATCACTGTGGTGATATCAGTACGATCTTCTATGAACAGGGAAAAACAAATTTCTGTTTCTCCAGATTTCTGGTCTTTGGAACAAGAGTCCTGGCCAGGGAGTAAGTTTCCATAATCTGTTGCTGATTTTGAACAAGTCGATCTCACTTCACTAACCCTTGGAGGACTCATTTGGTAACTGGTAATGTTGGGGTTTTCTCTGAGTTTGAAAATGCTTCAGTTCTAGGGCAAATTCAGGAGTCAATACTAGTGCAGGCTCAAAGGAAAGGTAGGACAGGTAGAAGGATGCTTTTAGGGAACAATGTGTGAAGCAGACCACTTGGGACTTCTGGGCCCAATTTGAGACAAAAGGCAGGTAATCAGAAGAGTACTTGCAGCCATCCTAAATGGAGTGATTTGGGGTCTCTCAATGATTATTGGAATGAGGGCCTTCCTGATTACTACAACATTAAGATGTCATTATTCCTCGAATATTGTAAGAATCTGTCTGTCTCATCAATATTTTCACCACCCTCTTCTTCCTACAGAAAATTTCCAAAATTCTTCTTTACATGGAAATGCTGATTCTCTGCAGCTCTCTCTTCCTGTGGTGACCAATGCAGCTTCCGGGACAGGAAGTGTCTGCAACTTCTCCAGAGCCTCTGCTCCAGCTGCCACTTCAGCATGGTTACTGCCCTCAACCTGTGGCACCTCCTTCCAGCCACTCATGGGCAGTGCCTACCTTTATCAACATGCTACCACAGCCATGGTGTCTGGGGTTACTGGCCAGAACCAGACTCCCATGGCACCTGCCCCCTATCCAAGTATTTCTGAGTGGTATATCCCAGGAAGTGCTGAAAAGAGCTCCTCTTCACTCGGGGACTTTAATCTGACTGTCACTGACCAGAATACAGCAGATTCTTCCCTATCTATGACATCCCAGTATGACAAAACTTCCGAAGCCAATGTCATGATCCCCGGGTATCCACTACTATCTGGTAGGCTCGTCCAGGTGACACTATCTCAGATTCCAAATCAAGGACGTTGCCTCTCACTACCCCACCAAGAAGGAAGCCAGGTCTACTACTATGATCAAAACTCTCTGGGGACTCTGCTCTCTGGAGAACATTGGCCCTGCCTGCAATCCTATGGCTCTGTGCCATATGCAGGAATTAGTGCCGCTGCCCCTCAACCAGAAATGGTGACAGTGCTGAAGGAAGTTCAGCCCACAAATGTCCTACCATCAGTCCCTACACCTGTGACCTACTACTCTGTGTCCACTCAAAGTATAGAAGGAACAAATTTTCAAGGTGAGTACAAACAGCAAAAAGGGGAAGGAATAAGATTACCATTCGAAAGGAGGGTCCAGTTTTCAGCTGGTAACTGTGAGTCCACACATCCCTAGAATTCAAGTGCTGAGATTTTAACCACAATCTTGTTCAGCAGTCCCCATTTTCAGACTCTGTAAGAGAAGCATGCAGCACAGCATAATGGCCACCCATGCGTTTAAGAGACCTCTAGGACCCAAGACCCCCGTCCATGCCCAGCTATGAAACCATGGCTGGCGGATAAGGGTCCTGCACTCAGTCCAGCTACATAACCACACTATAAATATATTTCCCTAATTTTACTTTGGTTTAGAAAAATACATCAACACATATCAGGGTGTGACAATTTAATTGTTCCTTAATTGACTGAAGGATTTAACCTCTGTATGTAGAGATGCTGTCCAAAGCAGGAGTCCAAAACCCCTGACCTTTCACACTGATTTCATGAGCAACAGCTCCACCCTCACCTAGTTCATGGTGTTAAGAGTTCTTACATTCTGGGGAGAGTGGAGAGAATTGAGAGGCCCCTATATGAGAATGAGAGACTTCATGAAACAGTTTTTCGGTGTTTCCCACAGAGGAGACAAGTGCTCTACCAGAAACCCATGCTGCCATGGTGATGGACCAGCCCAAAAGTAAGACTTCAAGGGATCACCTGTAACTAATACGCAACTCTTAACAGATACCTGTCAGTGGTCCTTAAAAAGAGCTAAGAGAAATGCTTTCTCCACCGTAGGTGGTTTCCCTGAATAGTGTGTTTCTGGGAAGGGGGAGCATCCTACTTACCATCGTCCTTGATTCCTTTGCAGGGATGGAAACTTCCCTAGGGATGGAGGCTTCCTTGGGATTGCAACCTCCAAGTCAGACATTTTGTCTGCCACAGCCTCCAGAATTCCCATACATCTGCAATAACAGAAAAAGCCAAATAATTGAGAAAAACTCACGAATTGAACTTGGGGACATTTCCACAATAACTCCAGTCCAGAGTTCTACTGATTTCTTGGCATTGCCTCCAAATCAAAGCCAGGAACAAACAGAGATTAAGAATTTGTGTGAGATTAACACCATGCTCTCAGAACCACTGGATGCCTACCAAATTGCCATGGAGAACCAGGATCCTCCACTACTCCCTTTAGACATCCCTGAAATCCACCAGCTTCTGGCCTCCATTGGTCCTCTGGACCAAGAGGAGAAGCCACATTCTGAAAATATCCATCTAGAAAGGAATAGCCTGAGTCTTGAGGACCAAGGCACACTTGAAAATGGGATTGAATTTAGCAGTGGTTTTGCAGACCTCACTGCACTGCTGGGGGATATTCAACTTCCTGAGCTTTTCAGTTCCTTAAAAGACTTTGACCAACCTGAAAGTCCCACAATAACAAAATCCAATGACACCAGAGCCATCACGGTGAATCAGGGTAAGGAAATCACAAGCGCCTTAAAGGGTCCTAGTGAGCCAATGAGGAAGAACAAACATAAAGCCTCAGAGTGTCCTGATGGAACTCCTCAGGCCAAAATGCAGCTAAGGGACCTAGAGTGTGCATTAGGAGGAGAAGTTGCTCACAGGGATGCAGACAGTAGTAGGGCCCCTGTGCACACAGCCAAGCACTCTATCAGCAAAGCTCAGGAAGCTGCATCCAGCAGGAACAGCAAGGCCAAGGGCCATGGGCAGGAAAACACCAAGAGGACCAGAGAAAACAACTCCAGGAAAGCCGAGGAGAAGAAGCAGCCAGGCAACAAAGTCAAGGCAGAAGAGAAGCCAACAGTGCCCAAACTGAAGAGGAAGAGGAACCAACCTGAGCTTTGCCAAGAGACCTTTAAAAAGCCTTGGAGCTGTCTCGGCATGCACATGCTGGAGTCGGTGCAGGTTTTCCACACACTGGGGAAGAAGAATGATAAGAAAACTGGGCTCTCTTCCTCCCGGGCCCTGGGAAACTCAGGCAGTACCCAAGACCCCCGTCCATGCCCAGCTATGAAACCATGGCTGGCGGATAAGCGTGCTGAGAAATCACAAGTCAAAGCCCAGAACCCAGATATCAGCGCTAAAGGAGAAGGTCCCGCTCCATCCATTTATGAGCCTCCACCACCTGGGAAGGTTAAATTGGTACCTTTGCCTTTTCTGACCCTGGAGAAACCTCCACCTCGACCAGTAATCAATAGGAGGCCACAGTCTCTGGCTTCACGGACACCCACTGGGGCTTACCCTGCCCAGCCTGGTCCCGCTAGCTCAGCTCAACCCATGGCAGTCAATCAATCCCAACCAGCTACTGCCAACCCATCTTGGATGCGTCCTGCCAAGCCAGCTCAGCCCGTTTTGACTCATGCCATTCAGTCAGGTATGAGCGCTTCTACCCAGCCTAGTGTCCCTCGGTCTGCTGCTTCTGGGCCTGCACCCTACAAAATATCATCTTGCACTTCTCTCCATTGGCAACCAGTTCCCAATGTTGGGACCAAGCCCCAGTCACAACCGCTCAAGTCTCAAAACCAATATCTACTCCAAGACTTTGCCTTACAACCAATTCCATGGAGGAAACCCAATGTTCCTGGGCAAGTAGTATCAACTCCCATCACCAAACAGCAGAGGCCAGAGCGGGAAGCCATGAAGAAGAAGGCTCAACAAGAGCGTCAGAATGCTGCCAAGTACACTGCTTTGGGGAGAGTGCAGTGCTTCATTGAGAGGGAAAGAGAGATGGAGATTTCTCGCTACTATGGCTACATAATGTAAGAGCTGCTGAGATCAGTGGTGCCACTTAGGGACCAAATAGTTTTCCACATGTATATAGATAGAGTGATACACATTTATTTATTCTCAGATGCTTTCAAAGTTTAATAAAATTATATAAAGAAATGTAATATAATTCACTAATACATAATAAAGAGGCCTTCTGATACCACTGAGAATTGTTAGAAAATAAAGAGGCCTTTGGGTACCACATGGGTACCAAATAGTGTTCTCATATACACATAGATAGATAGTTGAAAATTTATTCATTAGGCACAGTTGAAAAGGTAATATAGTTCAATAAAGAAATGCTATATAGTATTGATTAGAGGGTAATAATAAAGAGGCTTTATGTTGCCATTTGAATACCAAATAGTTTTCCACATATATATACAGAGAGGTACATAGATACAAAGGGATTCACTTATAGATTTTTAAGACTTAATATAGTTGAATAAAGAAATGTAATAGAATTGTTTGAGAGATAAGTAATAAAGATGCTTTCTGGTACTGCTTGGGCATCACATAGTTTTCTACATGTGTAGATACAAATTTTATAAATATGTAGATACAAAGAGACAAATGTATTCATTCTAATATATTTTTAAAGTTTAGTCAAACTGAATGAAGAAATTCAATAGAATTGGTTAATAGATAATAAAGAGGCCTTGTGTTACCACTTGGCTATCAAACATTTGTCCTCATAGACGTATGAATATGTACTCATTCCAATATACTTTTCAAACTTAATAAAACTGAATAGAGAAATGTAATGGAATTGATTAATAGATAATAAACAGGAATTTTGAGTTTGAATGGCTGTTAAGTGTGGTTTAGTTTGATAGCGGTGGGGATCACAGCCTGCACGAGAAGAAAGGAAGTCAAAGTTGGCCAGGATAATAGAAGTAAAGGCTAGGAATGGGGGAAAGAGGAAGGCATATGATCCAGCACTAGGAAGGCAAAAAGAAGAGAGATGTATGGACTTACTGGAAGAATCAGGAATTGGCAAAATGGCTGACCAATAACACAATGTTTGAAACTAGGGTTAAAATGATAAAATGTCAATCAAGTTGAAAATGATAGGAGACGGGCTCAGGTTGACCAGAAGAAACGCAAAAATCAAACAAAAAACATCTCATGGAGAATGGCCTAGTTTTGGGCCTACCTGAAAGGCATTTTACAAAAGAAGATTCAGGGCACATCTCCACCATGTTTGGGTCAGTTTCCCTAGCTGGGAAAGGTGAATACAAAACACAGGGAATCTACCAGGGGTGTCAGAGGGTTCACAGTTACCCTGAGGGAAGCTGATAACCTGAGACTTGGCCAAGTGAACTGCAGCAGCATGAGGCCCACCCAGAACATGGCCTGGAATAAATCACCACTGACTCAACACCCATGCACCAGGTCTGCAAAGATGCACTACTTGAATTAACCTTCACACACAAGGCCAGCATCACTCTGACACTTTACTAATAGTCGAGAAGCAAGGCCTCAATCTGAGGCTTGTATCCTCAAGTCCTCAGTGTTGGCAAGGGCCCCCTGCAGGCAGCCAACCAGGCTTTCAGAGCATAGCATGGAGACTTTGGGGTAGAGGATGAGGAGAGAGATCACACTTGAAAGGGGGGATAAATACTGAACTGAGAAGCCTGTCAGGTCCTCTTCCATTGATTCTGGCAAGCGCTGTCTTCAGGGACCATTACCATGAACCAAAGCTCACAAGAAAATAATCACTCCTTGGCTTCCATCTCCACCCAACGCAAGCACAGTGCGCATGCGCAAGGAGCAACTTGCCAACAGCTGCAGGACCCAGCAGCCCCAACAGCTTTCCATTCCCTCAAAATTGCCAGTCACCATCTTCACCACTCTTCCCACAGGAGACATCGCCTTTTCCCACATTTTGGAAACTTCCAGAGATATTTAACCCCAAAATGTATGTTATCACAATTTCTTAAATTATCTGACCTACAGATTTGAAATGTAACCTTTATGACATATTAAATTCCTATGTGTATTTGCATTCTTCTTTGTAGAATTTGCCTGGCTTTCTTGCTTTTCCTATTTATCAGGTCTCTGGGATATTTTTTATCATGTGTTTCATTTTTTTTTAATTCATTATTCTTACTTTTTAGATATTATCTATTATGTTCATTCATGTTTTCCCTTTTAGATTAGTCTTATTTTGATTTCTACCATCTCATCTAATTTCCACTTATGTTGTTCTTTTTTATTATGAAACATAAAACTTAACATTTCAACCATTTTTATGTGGATAACTCTATAGCATTAAGTAGATGCACAATGTTGTTCAAGCATTATCCACTAACCAAATCCAAAACTTTTCACAATCCCAAACAGAAAGCTATATCCATGATATAATTTTCCATTCCCCTCTCAGGTTCTGTCCTATTTTGCATTGCTTGGCCTTCTGTTTTTTAGCTAGTTTTGAAAGAGTGGGCTACCATCTGATGTGCTTGGGGGGTTCTTTTCTGACTTGTTTTCGTCGTCTGAGAGGATGCTATTCTCCTGTTTCTTAGAATACCTTTATTTGCGATTTGGTTTCCTTCTTTTCTTGCTATGCACTTTTATGCAAAATTCATTTTCTTTGTAAAAGCATGGTTGAGGATAGAGTTTCTTATGTGATGGAACGGCAACTTCCACCTCTCCTTCCTCCACCTCTTCTTCTTCCCTCCAGTTCTGTCCCTCCCCATTCTCCCTTTGCTCTCCTCCTTCTCCTCCTCCTCTTCCTTCTTGAAGTATTAAAAACATGTCAACTTATTTTCTGGCTGTTTCCACAGGGAGGTTTATCCTTTGTGTCTATTGTTCCTCCCAGCGATTTCTCCTCTGGGTGAGGCCTTGTCCTGAAAAGGAGCATTGGCTGTTCACTTTTCAAGAGAGTTTAGGGCCTGGACAGCGTCAGCCCTTCCGATTTGAATGTGGGACATTTGTACTTACAGCTGCTCCTCAGTATCCACAGAGAATTGCACCCAGGACCCCTCACAGACACTAAATTCCACAGAGTTGAAGAGAGACTGCACACATTCAAATGATCTAAATCATCTCTAATTACTTATCATAACTACAATGTAAATGCTATGTAAATAGCTGTTGTACCATACTGATTATACATCGTATAATACATATTGTAGGAGACCTACTGCACTCACTTTGGGGTTGACCAGAACCCCTCTGTTTCAGCTGCTCTTCTCCTGCTGGCCCACAGGGCTTTGCAGGAACGCCTGCTGGAGCCTTGAAAGCCTCCTGTCTCCCATTTCCTCTGCTGCAAGTGCTGCTGCCAGGCAGGTCTGGTGCCTCCTGCTGGTGGTTTGCCCTATCCTCTTGTTCTGAGGTTCCTAGGGAATACTGTGTTCTCTACTTTTGTGGTAAATGCTACTCCAGGGTTTGGCTTTCTTTCATCTATTTACATGGCCTCTAGGCCAAATGTGTCTTTTTCTTCTCTTTGTTTTAGGAGACTCCAAACTGCACTGCTGCCTGCATCTTTCTGAAATCTTGATGGATAACATAATTATTTTAAATTGGGGATATTGCAGGTTTCAGTTCCCTGAAGCAGAGCTTCGTTTCCCCCAGACTAGTTAAGACTCTGAGGCAGACTGTGAGTCACCTGTAACGACCATGGCACCTGGTGTCTTTGCTTGCTATGTTGGTGTTTGAGTGAGAAGCAATCTCAAGGTTCGTGGGGGAGGGACATCTGGCCACAGGAAAAGGGAGTAGTCTTCTGGACAGGTGGAGAATGGGGACATGGCCTCTAGTCTAAATGTGTCTTTTTCTTTTCTTTGTATCTTCTTTCTGAACACATCAGAGAAGGAATCTCCTATTTGCTCTCCTTCCCCTGTGGGTGGGGGTGGGGTGTCGGGTCTATACACAGTTTCCTTGTCTTCCTTAGGGTCATCTTTCCAGTTGTCCAGGCCAGAAATCTTTGACATTCTTTGACTCCTTTCTCTCTCTCCCAATTACACACTTGGAATTTTAGTAAATTTCATCTGACCTCTCTTCACATCACATCTAGAACCTACCCACTTCTAACTCCATTCCCCGATTTCTGCTCTAACGTAATCCCTAACCATTTACTGCCTTTCTCTAACCATGATAGGGGACATACACATTTTCCATAAAAAGACCGATAGATGGTAAATACATAACTGTCTGTGAGCCAGATTGTCTCTGTCTCCACAGCTCCACTCTGCACTTGTAGCATGAACGTGGCCATGCAAATAGGAGAATACATGGACCTTAGCTCTGTTTTAATAAAACTTTATTCACAAAAACAGGTTGTACTGCTTCACAGACTCTGGCTCTGCCTGATCCACTGCTATGCTCCCTTTCAATCACTCCAGTCCAGACCCCCTGAGCCCACTTGCTGTTCCAAGCCTAAAAAACACTCCTCACGTCCTTCAAGCCTCTTCTCAAATGGTACCTTTCAATAAGGCTTTGTCTGACTACACTCTTTGAAACTGTAATCACCTCTCTCAGGGTTTCTCCCTTCCTTCCATCTGATTCCCTTCACCAGGGACCACATCTCCTGCAGTGTTGTGAACCTTTCAATACACTGTGCAATTTAATTCTTTGTTGTCTTTAAGGTTTAGACTTTCCATCACTCCCTTGCCCGTCAATTCATAAAATGTAAGACCCTTGAGGGCACAAAATTTTCTCATATGTTGTTCATTTCCATGTGTCCCATGTCTTAAACAGTGTCTCAAAAATAAGAGCTGATCAGAACATGTTTGTTGAATGGCATATACCCAAAGGGCTTAAAATCAGCATACTATACTAATGCTGACACATTCATGTTTACAGCAGCTCAATTCATAATAGCTAAACGATGGGACCAACAGAGCCCTTTAACAGATGAATGGATAAAGAAAATGTGGTATCTATATACAATGGAATATTACTCAGTGATAAAGAAGAATGAAATCATGGCATTTGCCAGTAGATGGATGGAACTGGAGACTGTCATGCTAAGAGAAATAAGCCAATCCCCCAAAAGCCAAAGGCTGAATTTTCTGTGATATGCATAGATGCTAACACAGAATGTTGGGGGATGGGGGAGGGAAGAGCAGAAGTTCATTGGATTAGAGAAAGAGGAATGTAGGGATGAAAGAAGGTGGGAATAGGAAAGGCAGTAGAATGAATTGGACGTAGGTTTTCTGTGTTCATGTGTGAATACATGACCAGTTATCTTCACCCCACAAACAACCACAAGAATGGGAAGTTAGGGATACGTGGGTTGGGCAGCTGAACACTGGGACCAAGGGCTAAAGGTGAGAGACTGAAAAAATGCAGACCACCCAGGCACTGCTTATTACTCCAGCTCTGGCCCGCTGTTGTACCAGGGGTCTAATCAGGCCTGTGTCTGTCTCCCTCCTGAGTAGACCACAGGACTCATCTAAACAGCCTTCCTACACCAGCTCCTCTCCAGGTGGCCAGACAAAAGTTCCAGAACAGGACTGTGTCCTGGGACATTGACTCAGCAGACAAGTTCATTGGTGGCAGGGCTGCCACTGTTGGTGTGACCAGATCAGAGGCTGGTTTGGAACTGTATTTAGAGAAATGATGTTTCTCTAAACTCCTCCCCCAAAACCAAACAAACACAAAAGAACGCAAAGTTATACTCCATGTATGCCTAATATGTCAAAATACACTCTACTATCATGTATAAACAAAATGATCAATAATTTAAAAAAAAAAAAAACTTTTAAAAATTAGAAATACAAAAATGTTACCAGGTTGCTTATTAGCCATTTTATAAAGCCAGCTTGACCACTGGCTATGCCAGTGACATCTAAACCAGAATCTAAATGTGTGTCCAGCCAGGTTCACTTGGAGTTGCCAAATTGTTATCTATCAGATCCCCAGGGTATGTGCAGGTTAGACCCTCACAGTCACCTTCCCCTCACCTTCCTGTGCCCTCCACCCTCCCCCACTCTCATTTTCTCCTCTCCCTGGGTTGGCGTTGATCTCTGTCCCTGGTAGGAACCCATCTCTCAAAGCAACAGCTCTTCTCCTTTGCCTTTTAAGGCCATCGGCTCTTCTGTTTGATGGTCACCTTCCTCTTCCTCTTTGCCATGTGAGGCTCTGTGGGGTCACCCACTCATCCCTGCTTCTTTGACTCCACTCCAATCTGGGTGTGGGAGTGTGCTGACGTATATACCATTAAAGGATGTTCCTCTAAACTCCTCCCCCAAAACCAAACACAAAAGAATGGAAAGTCGTACTCCATGTAAGCCTAATATGTCAAAATACACTCTACTATCATGTATAAACAAAAAGAACAAATAAATTTTTAAAACTTTTAAAAATTATACATACAAAACAGTTACAGTGTCTGCTTACTACCCACTTTATAAAGTAAATGTGTAAACCAAATAGAAAATGATAAAATCCCTGACCTGAAGCACACCAAACAACCCTAAAGTTTCTTATGGCATTTAACTCTTTTAGAAATTCTCAACCTTGAGATAAAACTTTTAACTGAAACAAAGATTTTGAATTACTTAATATAAATTACATACAGCATAGCTAACTAGCCATAAAAAAAGGAACAGAGTATTTATAAAATACAACCAATCCATTAGGTACACATTTAATCATTAATTTTAACAGACACACATATTAAAGATCTTTCCATGCATGAGGAAGAACATGTTTTCCAAATCTGTCATTTCCTTGCTGACAGGAGATACCAGTCTTTAAAGAAACTATAGGTGGTGCTCCAAAACACAGATTACTCTTCATGTTATGGTTTTACATGTATGGTTTTACTGCCACCTTTTTCTTGAATGCCCACATTTTGTGGGCTTAATGCCCACCTCTTCAAAGGCTAAGTCACCTCCCTTCTTAAGGGACAACATCATCAGGTAATCCCAATTCCATGTGATAAAGAAGATAATTTACCTACAATAATAATGTACAATTTTAAAAATTGCAATGCATTTGTGTATTTACCTATATTTGAACCAGTTCATCCCATCTTTGTCTTCCCAAGTATCTACTTTTCAAATTCTGTCTTTTTATATTCCCAATGGGTTCACAGCAAACATCTTACCAGTGTGAACACTTTGTCTTTAATACACATTCCGTTTCTGCTTTCTGATAACCTGTGTTCCCTAGCAATGTTTTACATAGGCTGCTGTAGTGTTTCAATGCATGCAACCCACCTAAATCCTCCCAAGGATCTTGCTGAATTTTAAAAAAATATTTATATTTGAGCTTAGTGGAAACAGTATCTTTATTTTATTTTTGTGTGGTTCTGAGGATCAAACCCAGTGCCTCATGCATGCTAGTGAGCACTCTACCACTAAGCCACAACCTCAGTCCCTTTGCTCATCTTTTAAAATTATTTGTTCTTCTGATGGCTCTAAGCCAACATCTATGAAATCTATCAAAACAGGATGTGTTCGTTTTCATTGTAGATCCATTGGCTAGCATAGATTCCCAAACATAATAGCTAATGAAGGCATCTAACCTTGAGGCTTTATGCTTCTACCAAGGACTGCCTTTTGAAGAATTCTTGGTCCCAGGAACATAACGGTTGGTTTAGCTCCGCACATTGTAGTTATCACCATAATTGGCTAGACCATCCATGGAACTGATTTTGGGTATAAGGAGACAACACTGACCTAAGTAATATGTGGGCAACCGGGAATATGTATTGAACGTTACTGGGGTCCCAAAACAATGTCGACATTGAGAAGGGAGCTGGAAGCAAGTCAGAAAATCTCCTGTCTTTCTGGACATCATATTCTAGTGGGCAATGAAAGACAATAAACCAACCAAACCATATCAGAGAGAGGTAAGGACTATCAAGAAAACTGAAACAAGACCAACTGATACAGGGTAACTGGGTAGCTCCTTAGAATGGATGGACAGGGAAGTTCTCTCTGAGGAGGTGACATGAATGATAAGATGGAACCAGCCAAGTGAAGAGCACTACAAAAGCACCTCATGAGAGTAATCAGCTGGGCAAAGGTCTGCAGTGGAACTGCAGATGTTCTGATGGTGTGGCTGGAGAGTAGCAAGGAAGAAGGAAAGTGGGAGATGAGGTCAGAGAGGCCACAGTGGCTGAATCACTCTGCAATCTAGGTAAAGAGTACGAATTCTAATCCTAAGCCTTACGGGAGGTCATTGGAGGATTTTAGGTATTTTTTCCAGATACCTAATACGTGGACAGGAAAATAGAGACAGGAGTAAGGGATATTTGGAGCAACTGTGAAATAATTGACTCTAATAAAATGTGACAGTTTTTGGTAGGACCTATGTACCATATGGATGCTTGAGGGTTTCCAATCTTTAATAAAACTGAGAAGAGAATATGGAAGGACCTCAGTGACAGATAGTATGGTAGGGTGAACGAAGATGAGTCCCAGTCATCCTGATCAGTACAAAATGTAGGGATGGGGTTGTCCCTTAGGACAATAAGCTTAGTATAAAAACTGATGGTTTAGGTCGGGGAGGACTTGATGCTATGTTATACCAAGGCTCTTTAGGTTCTTCAGACCACATTTTAGACTAGTTTTAGAGTATATGATGATGCTGAGACTGCAAGATAGAATTAAGTGCATGGAAAACAACATTGTGATGAAGCTTGGGAACAGGAGTGGCAAACAGCATTTGAACCTGCATATTTCAGTATGTACAAATTATACTGCTCTCAATAATAATCTTACCACATGCTATAAAGTTTGATCTAGAATGTCCCATAGTCTCCAGCTTGGCACTAGAGGGAAATGGTGGAACCTTTAAGAGGTGAGGCCTAAACCAGGATAAATGTTGTATGTCTATAAGCCCAGCTACCTGGGAGGCTGAGCAGAATGATCTCAGGTTCCAGGATGGTCTGAGCACCTGCGCAAGATACTGTCTCAAAATAAGATTTTAAAAGAGGAGCTGGTGACAGCTCATAATCCTTACTACCAGAAAAAAACGGGGGATGCCTAGTAGGATATCTTCTGGTCATTGAGGTTTGAGGGTTTCCAGTATTGAAGGGGAAAATAGGACCCAATATGTCCTCTTCCCCACCCTTCTCTCTCTTCTATCCAGGTCATAATGTAAGCAGCTTGTTCCACCATGAACTCCCTTTCAACATGTGCTGCCTTGCCAACTGACTATGGACTGAATCATCCAAAGCTGTGAAACAAAAGAAATCCTTTCTCTTTTATAGGGTGATTATCTCAGGTGTTTGTTATAGTAACAGAAAGCTAACAATACACCACATTCCTCCTGGTTTTAGGCCTACTGCTTTTCAATGATGTGGACTTGACAAACCTCCAAAACAGTGTGGCCTTTGAAGAAATCAGGGGGAAGAAGGAAGAACATTAATAACATTGATCTTTCCCAATACATCCTTTCCTAGTGACAAGACAATCCCTGGGCAGCAAGCAAACATCACCCAATGATAGGACATCCCTGGAAAGGGCAAGCATTGATCCTTTCCCAATATATCCTTTCCTGTGGCAGTGCAATAGACCCTCCACTATTGCCCTGTAAAAACACTGCTTAGTTAAAAAAAATTATAATTTTTGTAATGAGGACACTGGAAGGCGAGCTACACCCAGGCAAGGACACCATTACCCTTGGTGCAGCTACCTCTTCCCATGTCCCATTCATTGAGTTTCTAGAATGAGGGGGCCTGGGCTCCACTGCCTCTACCTCCTCAGGTTGTCCACTTGAGAAGCCCCAGGTTACATGGCGGATGTACAGCAATGCAGTTTCATTTCTGATTGACACAGGGGCAAGCCATTCACTTTTGACACAATGGCATGGGCCCACTTTTTTGGCAGACACCCCCATTATAGGACTCTCAGGAACCCCTACATATCCACTAAAGACACTCCAGTTTTTTGCACAATTCGATCCTTCTCATTATCCATTCTTTATAGTTATGCCATGTTGCCCTTCTCCCTACTGAGACAGTAGCTGGTCCACAAAGTAAAAGCCTCAATCATCATCCCCCCTTTAAATTCCACTACCATCTTCTTAATACATTCTGGCCCAGATCTAGTCCCTGAGTCCCCGAAGTATCTGATTGTTCTTTGCCCATTGGAATTAACTCCACAGTATGGGATACTTCTCAACCTAAAATAGCTAAACACCACTCTCCTGTTCATATCCAACTAAAAAATACCACTATGTTCCCTTCCCCAATATCCATTAACTCCCTGACTCTCAGAGGTTTAAAGCACATCAATCATCTCCCACTTGTTACAGGTCCATCTCCTCATACCAACCACCTTTCCTCACACCTTCCCCATACTCAGAATAAAGAAACCCAATGGCCAATTCTGGCTAGTACAGAATGTCAGGAAAATCAATGAGGCAAGTGTTCCCACATATCCTGCAGTATCCAGTCCCTATACCCTTATCTCATATCTCAGCCTCCACCACACATTTCTCAGTGCTCCACCTGAAAGCTACCTTGTTCACTATTCCCCTCCATCCTTCCTCATGCTCACTTATGCCTTTACCTGGACTGACCCAGGCACTAATGTGTCTCAGCAGCTCATCTCAGCTCCTCTCCCACAGGGCGTCCATGATAGTCCCCAATTCTTTGGCCAGGCTCTCCAACAAGACATGCCCACCTTAAATTTATCCCCCAGCCATCTCATACAACATGTAGATGATCTCCTGCTCCGTAGCCCATCCCCCAAATTGTCCAAACATCACCAACACCCTACTTATTGCCCTGGCCTCCTAGGGTACCAGGTCTCTCAATCTAAGACCCTGCTCTGCTCCCCTCAGGTGCAATAGTTAGGTATCCTACTGACCCCCCAACTCCCATACAATACCCTCAGAATGACTCCAGGCCTTAAAGAACATTCCCCTATCTTCCACTAAAAGAGATAAGCTTGCCCTCTTAGGCCTTTTTCATTATTTTCACATCTGGATACCCAAATTCCCTCTCATACCCAAATCCTTTTATGAAGCCTCAAAAGGGAATCTTTTAGATCTTCTTCCATCTCCCCATTCCTTTTCTTCCACCATTTCTACTCTCCAGAATTCTCTTCTGGAATCCTTAACTCTTTATTTACCAATCCCTAATAAGCCTTTCTTCCTGTCACTCCACTCAGACAAAAAGAACAAAGGAGTCCTTGGGACTTCTTTACCAGAAATCAGGGAAAGGGAATATCCCCCACCCCAGGACATTCTCATCCAAACAATTAGATTAGTTTATCTAGGTTGGCCCTAAGGCCTAAAGTTTTTACACACTGTAGATCTACTGATCCCTGAGGCCAGAATAATTTTTTTTTTTGACATTTGCATTATGTCAGCCTTTTTCTATTCTTATCATACACTCTCTTTCAGAACTTCTCAGCTGCTGGTCATTTCTCTCCATTCCACCAACATTCCCCCAACCAGAGTACAATGACTGCATGCACAACTCTTGGATCCCCTAACTAGCAGCAAGACTCCCTATTAAACCCTGTACTCTTCTCCCAACAAAAACCCCCTCTGCCCCTGTGTTTTCTCACTCTTCTCCTGACACCCTTGATTTCTTTTTTTTTTTTTATTTTTTTAATATTTATTTTTTAGTCGTAGTTGGACACAATACCTCTATTTCATTTATTTATTTTTATGTGGTGCTGAGGATCCAACCTGGGTCACCCCCCCCACCCACCCCCCCCACGCCCCACCCCCCACCCCCATGCAAGGAGAGCACTCTACTGTTGAGCCAAAACCCCAGCCCCACCCTTGATTTCTTAATGAACCCCTTTTCACATATAACTAATCAGCCAATCCCTGACTCCCCAGACTGGTTCATAATCGGAAGCTCCCAGAAAGAGTCCTTGTTAAATATGGAAAATGTCAAACTCCAAAATACTGTGGCATGGAAAGAGGGAGTAAAGAAAAAAACAGCATATTGATGGCATTGATCATTTCCCACTGCATTCTTTAACAGTGACAGAAAAATCCCTAGAAAGGAAGCCAGAGCATTGATCCTTCCACAAATAAATCTTTTCCCAGTAACACTACAATGGGACTCTGAAGGGAAACAGTTAAACACTGAATGCTAACCCAAGACACTCCATTATTCTCCAAGTAAAAATATTGTACAGTAAAAACAAATTTTCAAATTCTCCCAAACCTGTATCCTGAGTCCTCATTAATTAAGTCACCTCTCTGTAACCTACATAAGCATTGATTCCCCATTGGCCCATGGCTCATTTTCAACCTTCTGAGAAGTGGGTTCATCAGAGGCAGCACCCTGTTCCTACATAAAAGCTGTGCTGATCCATGAAGTTTGTATCCAGCCTGGTCCTTTTCTGCTAACAGTCCCCAAACCTTGGAGGCTATGCTATACTTCAAGGAAAGATTACAGCAGATTCTTCTTTTGTCCTCACCCATTTAATTGAGGCTGCTCCCCTCCCCTCAGGCACCACATCTCAACAAGCTGAACTTGCTGCTCTCACTCGAGTTTTATCATGAGCCAGAAACAAATCAATCAATTTTTTTTTACTGATTTCAAATACACTTATAACATAATTCATTCTAACATCCTAATCTGCAGGGAAAGAGGTTTTCTTCCTCAGGCAGGAATTCTAATGCTAATTACATAAGAAATTTGCTTGAAGCTGCTCCTTTATTCCACAAGATGGCAGAGTTGCACTGTAAAGGACATCAGGCTGGCAAGTGTTAATTTCCTTAGGAATAATACAGAGGACTGGCTAGTGAAGCAGGCTGCTCTCTTTCACCACCACCCTCAATCATCACAAGCCTCTATGTCCACAAATCTCCAGTTTCTCCCTGATGAAACTAAAGTACTATTATCTTACCTACAAAATTTACTCCACCCTGATATGCGCTCCCTCCAGTGATTCCTGAAGAATTCACTACACCTACCCTCTTCAGATTTACAGTATCTCCCACAAGTTCCTCAATCCTGCACCACTTGTCTCAAGGATAACCCCAACCATAATGTGAGACCACATCCATTTCCTACACACCAAGCTAGGGAGACCTTCCTGCCACAGACTGGCAACTTGACTTCACCCACATGTCCCCTGTAAGAAAAACAAATACCACCTAGACTCAGTAGACACCTTTACTGGATGGGTCAAAGCCTTTCCAGCTAACAATAAGAAGGCTTTTACCACTGCAACATAATTTCCCAAGAAATAATTCCATGTTTTGATTTACCTGCCTCTCTCCAATCTGATATAGGCCCCCAAGTTAATTTCTTTATTACCCGAGAATTGGCTAAAGTTGAAATATAAAATAAAATTTCCTCATTCCCTATCATCTGCAGTCCTCAGGAAAGGTTGAAAAAACAAATAGTACTTTAAAGGCAACCTTAACCAAATTAAGTAGTAACATCCCTTGGATTTGATTAAGCTCCTCCCTTTGACCCTTCTCTGGATCCAGGTACTGCCCCCAAATCCTCTTATGATCATCCCCTTTGAACTAATTTATGGGAGAAGTTGCTCCCCCACCATTCAACCTCAACCACCTAGCATTCCTCCAGATGTCCCAAAAGACCTCCTACCTCACCTCAGGGATGCCTTCTGGAAATATGCCCACACTCATCTTCCCACACTAGATCTTCAGGGGCCCCTCCTACTATTTCCATAGGGGACTTAGTTTAACTCTCCCCTTTCCTACCTGTAGTCCCCTTACAAAGATAAAAAAAAATGAAAGTGCCCTTTTAAGGTGATTCTGGCCACACCTACAACAGCCAAACTACAAGGCCACCCATCCTGGATCCATTTAAGCAATTTCAAATCTGTTCCTGCTAATGCCACTTATCATTCTGTTCTCACAGGCCTCATCCGACTACACATGACCTACCTCCCAGCCATTCCTGAGAAAACCACTGACCCTCACACCCAGAATTCTTAGTGTTGCTCTCTCAGATATCATTCTACCTTTTTTAAAATATATTTTTAGTTATAGTTGGGCTCAATACCTTTATTTTATTTCTTTATTTACACATGGTGCTGAGGATCAAACCTAGCGCCTCGCATGTGCTAGGCGAGTGCTCTACTGCTAAGCCATAACCCCAGCCTCTACTACCTTTTCTTAATAGCACTCAAGAGTCAAATTAAATTCATCATATTTACTCCCCCTTCATCTTTCTACTCTACAAACATTAGAACTCATTTGAGATCCCTGGCTTCAAGGAATATACATTGTCCTGACGCCCACCAAGATATCTCTGTGTTTTCCACATATCATCTTTAACTTCACAAACTGCCACACTGGACCAGAAACAGCAGAGACAAGAAGTGGCTGATGTATTCAGTGAGAATCCTCTCCCTATGGCAAAAATGTTAATGTCTTGAACCTGGAAGCCTCCATGTCATGGGGATAGGCTAAGAAAACAAGAGAGATAACTGGGAGCAATTGAGAAAAACAGGTCAGTTTGTTATTCCTCTTAGATGTTCCTCATGCTGGTCTTCATAATATGCACAACTGTGAGCATGGCTAGAGACACAGGCATATAGGGCCCACATTATACAGCCTGTCACTGCTCACCCAGTGACATGGTTTGATCCTCCCGCTTCAATCTGTCTTAATTCCAAGCCTTCTTTCCTGGTCCTTTCTTGACTTCCAGACTTCCCAACAATCTTTGTTCAATTATTCAGGACTCTACTCCTGAACCCCTCTCTTTGCATTTCTCACAGAAACTCATATTGTTATCACACTGGGCCTCAAAATTTGGCTTACATATGTACCCAAAATAACAGGATCAAGAGGCCAGGCTTATTTTCCTCCCTGGCAGAGGCTCACCTTCGTGCCAGGAAATTAATCTTAATTATTCATTAAGCAGACCCATTTGCTCTTACCATTGGCACAGAAATAATTCACCAAAAGTTTTGCAATGGACTGAAGGTGATACACCCCATCTTTGGAATTTTCTGTTGCAGGAAAACAAGTTATAGATTGGGGTTCTCCTGGGGAACGGACTGATGCTGAATCTAGAACTATGGGATGAAAATGACTTTATAGGGACAATTTAGGTATGTTTATAGAACTGTTTTACAATCCAACTCCACTAGATACTGGTCTAAGGGAGAAATATCACCTGCCATGAGAGTGCACTTTGGGCCAATTCAGGACACGATTTGGAAAATAGGTCTGACTGAGGAGACTTGGGATCTGGAATGGTGATTCTCAATATAATAAGTTGAAAAATGTTATCTATCGTAACATTTCCTTCCATAAGGAATTGTACCTCACAGTATGTGTATTAAATCCCTATGTTTTAGGGTCCAGATCCATTCAAATACAATACCATGCCATAAAAAAATCTATATTATGTTAAATGTGTAAAGTGTATGCTACAACAACATTTGAACTCTATGGCAAAGTTCAGCACAAACTATTATGAATCTCAAAAGGCTCCTTGTAAAATTAAAAGAACCATGGCAGGAGGCCCCTTCAGTAGCATTCATGCAGGAACTACTGAGGCACCTGAAACACCACGCTAAATGGCTCATCTGGTGCCTGGAGCTGGGACTGCTGTTTTGACTGGCATCATTACCTCTGCCTCCACTGCAGCGGAGACATTGCATCAGCAGGTCTAAACACCCATTACCTTCAACAATTCCATAAGAATGTTACCAATACCTGACAAACTCAAGAACATATAGATCCGGATCATTCAAACAAAATTCAACAACTAAAAGATTCTACTATTTGACTATAGAATAAGTACAAGATTTATGATGGGCTCAGAGACTTCAGTGTCATTGTAACATCACCCAATTTGATGACACTGAGATTCAATGGCAAAATGTATGGAATCACCTAATGGGACTTGATCCTTTTCATAGAAATTCTTATTTGGATTAAAATTACAATCTCAGGTTCTGCCATAGCTAATGCAAAAACACCTATTTTTGGTAAGAAATTTGGGGCAGTTTAGCTAAAGGGATTTCTTCCCTCAAGCCTTTGAAATACTTTTCTACACTTATAGCTGGGCTACTAGCTATAACTATACAGTTAATTTCTGTTCTTCTTCTGCAGGGTCTGTCAAGCAGGATGGAAATGATTAAAACATCAGGAAAATATGGTTCAAATATTAATCATGCTCGCAATGCTCCAAAGGACCCGAACTCCTGAGATCATGGAAAGTGCACCTTGAGTTTGAAAGGGATACGATGGCCTTGATTAAGGGAAATAGGCTCCCCAATGATAGGACCTGCTAAAATTGTTTTCCTACCACTAGCAAATCAGTTAATCTTCACTGTTATTATAATTATCTTTCTTCTCTCTATTTTAAATTGTGTACAAAAAATTTTCTTAATGAGGTGACCGACCTGGCTCAAGCCCCCTCCAGAACACAGTCCGAATTTCTGAAACCACAAAAGGAGGACTGTGCCTGAACCCCACGTCTACTCCCACATATACTCCTCTTAAGCCTCATCCACCAGAGAACCCATATTCTTTTGCAGAACTCTGAAATCAGGGGTCCTCCTACTTCACACCTTCTCGGAAAGAAGCAGCCAGATCTGAAATCATTGCCCTATTCATTATGCCTACCCAGAGTCTGGAATGAAGGATATGCAAATGACAACCCCCCAAAACAGTGTGGCCTAGGAAGAGGGAGGGAGGGAAAAGGCAGAACATTGATAACATTGATCCTTTCCCAATACTTCCTTTCCCAGTGACATAAAAATCCCTGGGAAGGAAGCAAACATCACTAGGTGACAAGACATCCCTGGAAAAGGGCAAGCATTGGACCTGTCCCAATATATCCATTCTCAGTGATAGGACAATGCACCCTCCATTCTTGCCCTATGAAAACACTGCCAGTAAAAACAAATTTCTAGTTTTTGCAACCTTTTTCCTGAATGCCCACGTGCTGCTAAAGTCTTCAATGGGTAAGTTACCTCCCAGTGTGTAACCTATATAAACCCAGACCAGCAGCCATTTCTAACCAAAAAGTCTGCCCATCTAATGCCTGACTCCATAGCTGAATAAAAAGTTTTGCTGAATTCATGAGGTCTGCACCCGTCTCCACCATTTTGTTCTTATATCCTAAAGCTATAGTAGCTGTGGATACCCTTGATTTCTCAGAGAACTTATGGAATGATCTGGCTTGCAGATACTCACTGTATGTACTTAGTCTCATATTACATGCCAGTATTATACAAGTAAGCTATCTGAGGTATGCAATTGAACTAGAAAGAAAAAAAAAATACCCTGAAAAAGCTGACATAGTTCAAGCCATATCTTTATACTGCCAATCCCTCTTAGATAAGCATTATGCCACACACAACCAGCAAATATATATATATATATATATATATATATATTCCATAATTAGCAGTGTAAGAGATGGGAACAAATGGCCTCTTTATGCAATATTTAGCTTTATTTATGAGCAATTTTTTCTATATATGCACTTGTCTTCCTGTGGGTTCTTGACATTGTGAATCAACTATCTACTTACTCTCTCTAAAGAAGTCCACAAATTAAATAAAGGTCCACTGAAAACTAACAGAACATTTAAAAAAAAAAAAAAAAAAAACCTTACCACATTTCGGGTGGGGTGGCACATGCCTGTAATCCCAGCAGCTCGGGAGACTGAGGCAGAAAGATGGCAAGTTCAAAGCAAACTTCAGCAATGGCAAGGTGCTAAGCAACTCAGTGAGACCCTAGGTATAAATAAAACATAAAATAGGGCTGGTGATGTGGCTCAGTGGTAGAGTTCCATCCCTGATAACCCCCCCACCACCAAAAAAAAAGTTTACCACCAAGGAAAATCATTAAATCCCAACTCAGTGCTCATATATATATTATTACCAACTCAGTCCTGACTTACTTTATCACATTACAAGAGAAATTGGTAATACAAACACTCTCCAGGGCATAAAAAGCAAAAGCAATTTAGATAAATTTGGGCTGAACAGACACACCTGTTCCTTGGGTGCATAGCATAACCACAATGCTTTTTCCACAAGCCTCTCTTTGCATGTCTACACAAATCCATCAGATTAACTTAATTCACAATACTTCAGCATAAACTATCATCAATGGAAAAACATGCAATATATCTTACAATGTTGCATTTCTTTAAAATATGACAAAAAGAAAAGTGAGCTGAAAACCCAGAATCTAAAATAGCTATCCATACACTACAAACACATTAATGGGTGACAAAATGAAATCATTTGACAAAAAAGAAAATAAGAATTAAGATTTTTATCTCCACTGTATAGAATTCATGACAGTTTTTGGGTTTCCAACCTAGGTATTTTTTAAAAATTATATATATATTTTTAAATTTATATATACACATTTAATTTATATGTGTTTATTTTTTATATATGTATTTAATTTATATATATAATGAGCCAGGTGCAGTAGAATACACCTGTAGTCCCAGAAACTCAACAGGTTGAAGACGGAGGATCACAAGTTCAAGACCAGCCTCAGCAACTTAGAAAGGCCCTAAGCAACATATGAGACACTGTCTCTAAAAAAATAATAATAATAAAAAGGGATGGGGATGTGATGTAATGGGAAAGTGTCCCTGGTTTAAATTCCAAGGACCTGCCCCCGTGCAAAAAAAAAAAAAAATGAATTGCCTCTTTTATTAACACAAAATAAGACCTCAATGAGTTGACTTGTTTCTAACAAAAAGTTAAAATTTAAAACTCCATGTTAACCTCTCTTTTCTTTATGTTATGCTTACTTTTTTATGTTATCCTAATGTTCTAACTATTCTCCTGGCCTTCCACCCAAACATGCAAGACAAAGAATGTGAGAAGCCCAAGATTCTATAGAGGCTGTTTGCAAGGGGGAGGAAGTCACAGTAACTGCCACACTGGATCCTCTTACATAAGAAGACAGAAAGGATCCTCAGTGCCTCTCACAAATGAAAGAGGCTGATGGCAGAAAGTCTACATGACCAAGGAGCTGTCCTCAGGAAATTATAACTTACAGAACTACAACAAAAATACGGAGTACAACCAACAATTAAAAAAAAAAAAATACGGAGAGGGAAATTTTACAGTCAGCTAGGTCTTCCACGTCTCTAGAATTGCTTCTAATGTTCAGAGTTCATTTTTCAAAGAATCAACTCATAGAAAAGAAGACCCCTCCTCCTCCTGGAAGTCAAAAGAAAGTAATATCAATGTGTATAAGAATGCAGACTCAAGGCTTGTCCATGAAAAAATGTCTACAATGAAGAGGGGTGGGAGAAGGAGAGTAGAAGAGAGTTACCAGTCTAACCTGGCCCAGCCCAGGCCAAAGAAAATAGGGGTCAAGGAGAAACTAAAGAGAATCTTGGGCCACATCATTCCCCAGAGAATGCACTCAAGGAACTTCCCCCTAGGGCTGGGATTGTGGCTCAGTGGTAGAACGTTAGCCCAGCATGTGTTTGGCACAGGGCTTGACCCTCAGCACCACTTAAAAATAAATGAATAAAATAAAAGTATTGTGTCCATCTACAACTAAAACAAAAAAAAAAGAAAGAAAAACACAAAAACTTTTTAATCCCTTTCTGAATCCTTGAAAACTGCAGTAACTTCACTAATCAAATCAACTTCTATGGTTCCACAACCACTATATTTGCTCAACTTAGATGTCTCTTTCTTCCTTCTCCAGAGATATTAACTATATACGTTAATATAGTAATGTATCCCTGTTCCTGCTAATGCCACTAATCATTCTGTTGTCACAGGCCTCACTGGACTACACATGACCTACCTTCCAGCCATTCCTGAGGAAACCGCTGTCCCTCATTCCTAGAACTCTTAGGGTTTCTGTCTCAGATATCCTTCTACCTTTTTAAAATATTTTTTTTTTAGTTATATTGGGCACAATACCTGTATTTTATTTGGTTATTTATATGGGGTGCTGAGGATCGAACCTCGTGCCGCACATGTGCTAGGCGAGTGCTCTACTGTGGAGCCACAACCCCAGCCTCTACTTCCTTTTCTTAATAGCACTCAAGAGTGAAATTCAATTCATCATATTTACTCCCCCTTCATCTTTCAACTCTTCAAACATTAGAAGAGGAGAATGTTCCTGCCTTCAAGGAACATTCATTGTCCTGACCCCCACCCAAATTTATTTCCTCTCTTTGTGTTTTCCACATATCATCTTTAACTTCACAAACTGCCACACCAGACCAGAAACAGCAGAGACAAGAAGTGCCTGGTGTATTCAGTGAGAATCCTCTCTCTACAGGCAAAAATGTTAATGTCTTGAGCCTGGAGGACAAACCCCAGGCCATGGGAATACGTTAAGAGAGATAACTGGGGACAATTGAGGAAAACAGGTCAGTTCATTATTCCGATTAGCATGTTCCTCGTGCTGGTCTTCATAATATGCACAACTGCCAGCATGGCTACAGACACAGAGGCTTATAGGGCCCACATTCTACAGCCTGTCACTGCTCACCCAGTAACATGGTTTGATCCTCCCCCTTCAATCTATCTTAATTCCAAGGCCATCTTGCCTGGTCCTTTCTTGACAACCAGGTCCTCCCAACAATCTTTGTTCAATTATTCAGGACTGTCCTCCTGACCCCCTCTTTGTGTTTCGCTCAGAAACTCATATTGTTACCACACTGGGCCTCAAAACTCGGCTAATATATGTCCCAAAATAACAGGATCAAGAGGCCAGGCTTATTTTCCTCACTGGCAGAGGCTCACCTGCATGCCAGGGAGTTAATGTTAATTACTCATTAAGCAGACTCAATGCTCTTACCATTGCCACAGAAATCATTCACCAAAAGTTTTACAACGGTCTGAAGGTGATAACCCTATCATCGAATCTTTCTATTGTAGGAAAACAAGTTATTGATTGGGGTTCTCCAGGGGAATGACTGATGCTGAATCTAGAGCTTTGGAATGAAAATTACCTTACAGAGACAATTTAGAACATCTGGCTTATAGAGCTGTTTTCCATTCCAACATCACTAGATACGGGTCTAAGGGAGAATTACCACCTGCCATGAGAATGGATTTTCTGCCAATTCAGGACACAGTATGGAAAATAGGTCTGACTGAGGAGACTTTGGGGATCTGGAAGGGTAATTCTCTTTTTTTTTAATTTTTAATTTTTATTGTTGGTTGTTCAAAACATTACATAGTTCTTGATATATCATATTTCACATTTTGATTCAAGTGGGTTATGAACTCCCATTTTTACCCCGTATACAGATTGCAGAATCACATCAGTTAAACATCCATTGATTTACATATTGCCATACTAGTGTCTGTTGTATTCTGCTGCCTTTCCTATCCTCTACTATCCCCCCTCCCCTCCCCTCTCCTCCCCTCCCCTCCCCTCCCCTCTTCTCTCTCTACCCCCTCTACTGTCATTCATTTCTCCCCCTTGTATTATTTTTCCCTTTCCCCTCACTTCCTCTTGTATGTAATTTTGTATAACCCTGAGGGTCTCCTTCCATTTCCATGCAATTTCCCTTCTCTCTCCCTTTCACTCCCACCTCTCATCCCTGTTTAATGTTAATCTTCTTCTCATGCTCTTCGTCCTTACTCTGTTCTTAGTTACTCTCCTTATATCAAAGAAGACATTTGGCATTAGTTTTTTAGGGATTGGCTAGCTTCACTTAGCATAATCTGCTCTAATGCCATCCATTTCCCTGCAAATTCTATGATTTTGTCATTTTTTAATGCAGAGTACTACTCCGTTGTGTATAAATGCCACATTTTTTTTTTTAATCCATTCCTCTATTGAAGGGCATGTAGGTTGATTCCACAGTCTTGCTATTGTGAATTGTGCTGCTATGAACATCGATGTACCAGTGTGCTAAGAGCCAAGTATATGATGCATGGCATTTTTGGTCCAGCTAGCCACTGAGATGATATGATTATGTTAAGATTTGCATTCATATGGATATTGGACTCCTGCTGTTCACCTAGGCGGGCTACAGGACTCCTGGAGAGTTCCCATTGGTTGGGGAAGTACAGTAGGAGGGAGTTCCGGGGGAGGAGCTCTCTCTGCGGGTCTGGGAGGAGGCCACATGGGTGGAAAAAATCTTCCCGGGCGGTACCTGACATTGGCGGCAGTTTCAAAAAATAAACTTTGTTCCTGCTTGAGTGGCTCGTGATTTTGTGCCCAGCCAGACTGCGGCACCAGTGTCCCTGTAGCATGCTCTTTTTAGGTCTTTAGGGAATAGACCGAGAAGGGGAATAGCTGGGTCAAATGGTGGTTCCATTCTGGAAGGGTAATTCTCAATATAATAAGTTGAAAAATGTTATCTATTATAACATTTCCTTTCATAAGGAATTGTACCTTCACAGTATGTGTATTAAATCCCTATGTTTTAGGGTCCAGACCCATTCAAATACCCATTCAAATTTTGTGATGCCTCACAAAAATCTATATTATGTTAAATGTGTAAAGTGTATGCTACAACAACATTTGAACTCTATGGCAAAGTTCAGCACAAACTATAATGACTCTCAAAAGGCTCCTTGTAAAATTAAAAGTACCATGGCAGGAGGCCCCTTAAGTAACATCCACGTAGGAACTACTGAGGCACCTGAAACACCATGCTAAATGGCTCATCTGGTGGCTGAGAGCTGGGACTGTTGTTTTGACTGCAGCGGAGACATTGCATCAGCAGGTCCAAACACCCATTACCTTCAACAATTCCATAAGAATGTTACCGAGACCTGGCAAACTCAAGAACATATGGATCCGGATCATTCAAACAAAATTCAACAACTAAAAGATTCTATTATTTGACTAGGAGAATAAGTACAAGATTTACAATGGGCTCAGAAACTTCAGGGTCATTGTAATATCACCCAATTTTGTGTCACTAGAGATCCATATGATGACACTGAGACACAATGGCAAAATGTATGTAATCACCTAATGGACTTGACCTTTTTCATATCAATACTTGTTTGAATTAAAATTACAATCTCAGGTTCTGCCATAGAAAATACAAAAACATCTACTTTTGATAAGAAATTTAGGGCAGTTTAGCTACAGGGATTTCTTCCCTCAACTCTTTGAAATACTTTTCTACACATATACCTGGGTTACTAGCTATAACTATACAGTTAATTTATATTCTAGTTCTGCACAGTCTTTCAAGCAGGTTGGAAATGATTAAACCATCAGGAAAATATGGTTCCAACATTAATCATGCTTGCAATGCTCCAAAGGACCTGAACTCCTGAGATCATGGAAAGTGCACCCTGTTTTTGAAAGGGATACAATGGCCTTGATTAAGGGAAATGGGCTCCCCAATGATAGGACCTGCTAAAATTGTTTTCCTAGAACTAACAAATCTGTTAATCGTCACCTTGATTATAATAACCTTTCTTCTCCCTATTCTTAATTGTGTACAAAAAACATTTTCTTAATGAGGTGACCTGTCTGGCTCAAGCCCTCTCCAGAATACAGTGCAACTTTCTGAAACCACAAAAGGAGGACTGTGCCTGAGCCCCAAGTCTACTCCCACATATACTCTTCTTAAGCCTAAAACACCAGAGAACCCATGTTCTTTTCCAGAACTCTGAGAGCAGGGGTCCTCCTACTTGACCCTTTCTCAGCAAGAAGCAACCAGATCTGAAATCATTGCCACTATTCATTATGACTTTTCAGTGTCTAGAATGAAAGATATGCAAATGACAACCCCAAAACAGTGTGGCCTACGAAGAGGGAGGGAGGGAAAATCAGAACATTGATAACATTGATCCTTTCCCAATACTTCCTTTCCCAGTGACATAAAAATCCCTGGGAAGGAAGCAAACATCAGTCAGTGACAAGACATCCCTGGAAAAGGGCAAGCATTGGACCTGTCCCAATATATCCATTCTCAGTGATAGGACAATGCACCCTCCATTCTTGCCCTATGAAAACACTGCCAATAAAAACAAATTTCTAGGTTTTGTAACCTTTTTCCTGAATGCCCACCTCCTGTTAAAGTTTTCAATGGGTAAGTTACCTCCCAGTGTGTAACCTATATAAACCCAGACCAGCAGCCATTTCTAACCAGAAAGTCTGCCCATCTGATGCCTGACTCCACAGCTGAATAAAGGCTTTGCTGAATTCATGAGGTCTGCACAAATCTCCATCATCTCCATCTCCTTAACCTATAGTAGCTGTGGATACCATTGATTTCTAAGAGAACATAAGGAATGATCTGGCTTACAGATACTCACTGTATGTTCTTAGTCTCATATTACATGCCAGTATTATAGAAGTAAGCTATCTGAGGTATGCAGCTGAGATAAAAAGAAAAAAAAATATACCCTGAAAAAGTTGACATACTCCAAGCCATATCTTTATACCACCAAACATTTCACAATCCCTCTTAGCTAAGAATTATCCCACACACAACCAGCAAAAAAATATATATATATATATTCCACAATTAGCAGTGTAAGAGATGGGAAAAATAGGCCTGTAAATGCAATATTTATCTTTATTTATGAGCAATTTTTTCTATATATGCGCTTCTCTTCTTGTGGGTTCTTGACATCGTGAATCACACTATCTACTCACTGTCTCTAAAGAAGTCCAAAAATTAAATAAAGGTCCATTGACAACTAACAGAATATTTTTCTTAAAAACAACTTACCACATTTCTTGGTAGGGTGACACACGCCTATAATCCCAGCAGCTTGGGAGACTGAGGCAGGAAGATCGCAAGTTCAAAGCATACATCAGCAATGGCAAGGTGCTAAGCAACTCAGTGTCTCTAATAAAACATAAAATAGGGCTGGTGATGTGGCTCAGTGGTAGAGTTCATTCCCTGGTAAACCCCCACCACCACAAAAAAAAAAAAAAAACAAAGCTTACCACCAAGGAAAATGATTAAATCCCATAGTTGTACTCCCCCAAACCAGCTCAGTACTCATATATATATTATTACCAATTCAGTCCTGACTGACTTTATGGCATTACAAGAGAAAGTGGTGAAACTAATACTCTCCAGGGGATCAAAAGCAAAACCAATTTACATGAACTTGGGCTGAACAGACACACCTCTTCCTTGGGTGCACAGCATAACCACAATGCTTTTTCCACAAGCCTCTCTTTGCATGTCTACACAAATCCATCAGGCCCTAAGCAACATAGTGAGATCCTGTCTCTAAAGAAAAATAAAAAGGGCTGGGGATGTGAGGTAATGGGAAAGTGTCCCTGGTTTAAATTCCAAGGACCCATCCCCCCAGCAAAAAAAAAAAAAATTAATTGCCTCTTTTATTAACACAAAATGGGACCTCAATGAGTTGACTTGTTTCTAACAAAAAGTTAAAATTTAAAAGTCCATGTTAACCTCTCTTTTCTTTATGTTATCCATACTTTTTATGTTCTCTTAATGTTTTAACTTTTCTCCTGGCCTTCCACCCAAACATGCAAGGCAAAGAATGCAAGAAGTCCAAGATTCTATAGTGGCTGTTTGCAAGGGGGAGGAAGTCACAGTAACTGCCACACTGGATTCACTTACATAAGAAGAGAGAAAGGATCCTCAGTGCCTCTCACATATGAAAGAGGCTCATGGCAGAAAGTCTACATGACCAAGGAGCTGTCCTCAGGAAATTATAAGTTAAAGGAGTACAACAAAAATCCAGAGAGGGAAATTTTACAGTCAACTAAGTCTTCCACCTCTCTAGAGTTGCTGCTATTGTTCAGAGTTCATTTTTCAAAGAATCAACTCACAGAAAAAAAGACCCCTGCTTCTGGAAGTCAAAATAAAGTAATATCAATATGTACACGAATGCAGACTCAAGGCTTGTCCATGAAAAACTGTCTACAATGAAGAGGGGTGGGGGAAGGAGAGCAGAAGAGAGTTACCAGTCTAACCTGGCCCAGCCCAGGCCAAAGAAAGTAGGGATCAGGAGAAACTAAAGAGAATCTTGGGCCACATCATTCCCCAGAGAATGCACTCAAGGAACTTCCCCCTAGGGCTGGGATTGTGGCTCAGTGGTAGAACGTTAGCCTAGCACGCGTGAGGCACTGGGCTTGACCCATGAATAAAATAAAAGTATTGGGTCCATCTACAACTAGGAAAAAAAAAAACTTTTTAACCCCTTTCTGAATCCTTGAATACTGCAGTAACTTCACTAATCAAATCAACTTCTGTGGTTCCAGAACCACTATACTTGCTCAACCTAGATGTCTCTTTCTTCCATCTCCAGGGATGTTAACTGCATATGTTAATAGAGTAATGTATCACTATTACCTCTTATACTGTGAAACATAATTTATAACATATTCATAATATTTTAATGAACATATAAGAGGAACATGGAGATGATATCCCTAACACAAGAGCCTGAAGGAAGGGAGCCATGGGGTGAGCCCATTATGTCCCTCTTGCAGGGCTTCACCTACCAGAACTGAGCCATTTAGTTTCTATTATAACTCTCCTGTCACTTTCTCCACCCAATCAACTCTCTTGTCATTTTCCCCACCCAATCGCACCTTCTCCTTGGGAGTCTGACCACTCTATTGGCTACTTCATACCTTTAAACGGCCAGTTTTGTGACATCATTCTCCCACCAAACCTACTGCCACCTGCTAGAATCTTAGGCTTGCCATGTAGTTGTAAACAAATTTGGATCATCGCAAGTGACCAGTGACCAGTAACCAGTCATTAGAGTGGCCAGTAAACAGTGACCAGTGAACTCCATATTGGGAAACATGCATTCTCTAGCCTCAGCCACCCACACATCCTCTGGGGTGATCTCCTCATCCTTTGTATTTGATGTGACCTCTTCTCTGACCATGTCAGGTGAGTAAAGAAACTTTTAAAGTTTTTCATTAGACTTTTACCTGCCTCAATTTACTAATGGAGTCAAAAGAGCTTAGAATAATAGGGGAAAGGATAGAACTAGAAATCTGGACACCTAATTTCATTTGGAATTTGACATGTACTAGGTATAGAACTGGACTATCTTACTCTCTCACAAAATCTGTTTCCTGATTTGCTACATGAGGATAACAGATTGCCCATGTTCTGGTCCCTTACTTTTCTTGCATCTTGAGGGGCATGTTTATAGAGAATGAAATCAGATTTCATGGTTGTGTTGTTTCAACTGAAAGAGACAAATCCTAGGCAGGGTGGAAACCAAGAGGTTTCCTCTGTAACAGTTTCCCTTCACCAAGATTTCTACTTCAGTATTTCAAATTTAGTGCTGTTCATAAAAGGGACATTCACATATTTGGGAGTTTTCTGTTTAAACTAGGTGAAAAGAGAAATAGGGAAAGAGGAACAGGAGGACAGGGCTGTAAGGAGGCAGATGTTCTTGGGAAAGCAAGTTTGTGACTGTTTAAGCACAAGGCAACAGGAACTCGGTGGAGGAAGAAAATATAAAAATAAAGGAGAAGAAAAGGTTTGAATAATAGAGATGAAGAGAATGATGTTCTCGAGAAAAAAGACGTGGGTTGGGATGGATGTGGAAGAAAAGCAAAGATTTTATTTAAACCAACAGACAGCATAGATTGAATCTTCCCAGAGGCTGGTTTAGAGAATGTTTAGATTAACAGACCAGCAAGGAAACTAAGACTTGAATTAGGGTATCACTGGGGTAAGCAGGTTATCAGAAAAGTCACACTTGGCTGTTACAGTTTTTCTATGATCTCTTTCAACACAGATGATGTTGACAGTTTGAACATGAACATGTTAGAAGTATGTTTTAGAAATTATTCTTCCTCCAAACATGCCAAGGAAAGTGGTTCTAGACAGAGCTGGGGAAATGGCATTTTCCATGTCCTACTTTGTTCTGATTTTTAAACTACAGGGATTTCTAAAAAATGTTTTGTCCAAACCTGCATCAGAAGGACACATTCCTTTGTGAGATATAAGCTGTCAAGATGAAGCTGTTTTCCATCTTTACAACGGTTTTTTTTTTTTTTTTCTAAAACAGACAATATACAAATAGTCATTGATGATTTCTAAATCTAAGAACCGAAAGAAAGAACTATATAAGAATAAAAATTCAAGCTCACACCTCTAATTCCAAGTTTATTTAAATAATTATGTGAAGACTTTTTGTTTTGTCTACATTTCAAATAATTTTTCGGGGCTGGGGTGTAGGGTAGCTCAAACATTTTTGTATTAATTTTGTTTTAATATAAAAGGGAGAAGAAAATATCAGAATAAAAGACAAAAATTGTTTTAAATTTGTGATTTTATTATACTGTGATGGTTTTCTCAGACTTTAGGGACAAGATTTTTCTCTAAATGTGATAATAAACTAGGCTTCTATGATTTTGTTAAAGCATTTTTTCTGGTTTTTTTAATAACCAAAAGGATTATCAGAAAATGTGTTTATATTAATTGAAATATCTACCTAGTGGAATTAATGTCTTTTATTTGGTGTTGGTAATCCTTAGAGGAAGAGAAACAAGAACAGTAATGAAATTACTTTACACTTATTGTTTTTTTCTCTAGTATGTACAAAATTTATTGTGTCCTTCCTTCTGTCCTCCTTCCCTTCTTCTTTCCCTCACTCCCTCCATTTCTCTCTCCTTCCCTCCCTGCCTTGCTCCTTATGCCTTCCTTCCTTCCTCTCATTCATTCTTTCTTTCTTCCTTTCTTCTCTTCTTTCCAGTTCTGAGGATTGAACTCAGGGTCTCATGCATGCTAGGCAAGCATGCTACACAAGCTATATCTCCAGGATATTTTATTTGTTTTCTCAGATAGGATCTTGCTGAATTGCCCAGAGTGGCTTTGAATTCCTGGTTTCCTGCAATCCCACTGCCTCAGGCTCCCACGTGCTGGGACCAGAGGCCCACCACACCATGCCCAGATTCATCATGGGTTTTGGCTTTAGTTTTCGCTTCTCCACGTGGCTACCCATCTGTTCACTTTACTTAAATTTGTGTTCACTTTACTTAAAATTACACACATTTTTAGTATAGTTTCTCTGTCTATATGTACTGCTTGAGAATGCATTCAAACTCACCTTCAATTATGAGCTTTGTTTTGATTAACAGTATTCACTAAAATCAAAGAGAAACATTCATAATATTGTATGCATGATAACAGAACTCATTTCTTAGCAAATTTGATATACACTCACTTTTGCTACATATACATATGTTCATTACTATCTAGTCATTCCTTTTAGTTCTGAGCTGGTTTTGACTTTTGCTTCTATCTTTCCAGAACATACTGTAACTCCCTCCAAATGAAACTTTTTGCAATATCTATTTATTAGTTGTAGTTCAACACAATACCTTTATTTTATTTATTTTTACATGGTGCTGAGGATTGAACCCAGGGCCTCGCATGTGCTAAGCAAGCGCCCTAACGCTGAGCCATAATCTCAGCCCCCACATGAATCTTATGTAATATGACACTTTTATTCATGGATGAATTATCACTGTTGGTATTGTTATAACCACACCAAAGATGAGTAACCTGAAGCTCAGAAAGTTTTAATTTCTTTCAAGAAGCATTTCTTGAGAAACTGAATTTCAGGTAGTCATTTTCATGTAGGATCAGCAGTTAGGCTGAAAGAGGGCAAAGAATGACGCTTAAATTATCATTTGGATGGTAAAACTGAACTCCAGGAAATATCATGTGACCTGGACAAACAAAAGGAGATACTAAAGATCACTGTGGTGATATCAGTACGATCTTCTATGAACAGGGAAAAACAAATTTCTGTTTCTCCAGATTTCTGGTCTTTGGAACAAGAGTCCTGGCCAGGGAGTAAGTTTCCATAATCTGTTGCTGATTTTGAACAAGTCGATCTCACTTCACTAACCCTTGGAGGACTCATTTGGTAACTGGTAATGTTGGGGTTTTCTCTGAGTTTGAAAATGCTTCAGTTCTAGGGCAAATTCAGGAGTCAATACTAGTGCAGGCTCAAAGGAAAGGTAGGACAGGTAGAAGGATGCTTTTAGGGAACAATGTGTGAAGCAGACCACTTGGGACTTCTGGGCCCAATTTGAGACAAAAGGCAGGTAATCAGAAGAGTACTTGCAGCCATCCTAAATGGAGTGATTTGGGGTCTCTCAATGATTATTGGAATGAGGGCCTTCCTGATTACTACAACATTAAGATGTCATTATTCCTCGAATATTGTAAGAATCTGTCTGTCTCATCAATATTTTCACCACCCTCTTCTTCCTACAGAAAATTTCCAAAATTCTTCTTTACATGGAAATGCTGATTCTCTGCAGCTCTCTCTTCCTGTGGTGACCAATGCAGCTTCCGGGACAGGAAGTGTCTGCAACTTCTCCAGAGCCTCTGCTCCAGCTGCCACTTCAGCATGGTTACTGCCCTCAACCTGTGGCACCTCCTTCCAGCCACTCATGGGCAGTGCCTACCTTTATCAACATGCTACCACAGCCATGGTGTCTGGGGTTACTGGCCAGAACCAGACTCCCATGGCACCTGCCCCCTATCCAAGTATTTCTGAGTGGTATATCCCAGGAAGTGCTGAAAAGAGCTCCTCTTCACTCGGGGACTTTAATCTGACTGTCACTGACCAGAATACAGCAGATTCTTCCCTATCTATGACATCCCAGTATGACAAAACTTCCGAAGCCAATGTCATGATCCCCGGGTATCCACTACTATCTGGTAGGCTCGTCCAGGTGACACTATCTCAGATTCCAAATCAAGGACGTTGCCTCTCACTACCCCACCAAGAAGGAAGCCAGGTCTACTACTATGATCAAAACTCTCTGGGGACTCTGCTCTCTGGAGAACATTGGCCCTGCCTGCAATCCTATGGCTCTGTGCCATATGCAGGAATTAGTGCCGCTGCCCCTCAACCAGAAATGGTGACAGTGCTGAAGGAAGTTCAGCCCACAAATGTCCTACCATCAGTCCCTACACCTGTGACCTACTACTCTGTGTCCACTCAAAGTATAGAAGGAACAAATTTTCAAGGTGAGTACAAACAGCAAAAAGGGGAAGGAATAAGATTACCATTCGAAAGGAGGGTCCAGTTTTCAGCTGGTAACTGTGAGTCCACACATCCCTAGAATTCAAGTGCTGAGATTTTAACCACAATCTTGTTCAGCAGTCCCCATTTTCAGACTCTGTAAGAGAAGCATGCAGCACAGCATAATGGCCACCCATGCGTTTAAGAGACCTCTAGGACCCAAGACCCCCGTCCATGCCCAGCTATGAAACCATGGCTGGCGGATAAGGGTCCTGCACTCAGTCCAGCTACATAACCACACTATAAATATATTTCCCTAATTTTACTTTGGTTTAGAAAAATACATCAACACATATCAGGGTGTGACAATTTAATTGTTCCTTAATTGACTGAAGGATTTAACCTCTGTATGTAGAGATGCTGTCCAAAGCAGGAGTCCAAAACCCCTGACCTTTCACACTGATTTCATGAGCAACAGCTCCACCCTCACCTAGTTCATGGTGTTAAGAGTTCTTACATTCTGGGGAGAGTGGAGAGAATTGAGAGGCCCCTATATGAGAATGAGAGACTTCATGAAACAGTTTTTCGGTGTTTCCCACAGAGGAGACAAGTGCTCTACCAGAAACCCATGCTGCCATGGTGATGGACCAGCCCAAAAGTAAGACTTCAAGGGATCACCTGTAACTAATACGCAACTCTTAACAGATACCTGTCAGTGGTCCTTAAAAAGAGCTAAGAGAAATGCTTTCTCCACCGTAGGTGGTTTCCCTGAATAGTGTGTTTCTGGGAAGGGGGAGCATCCTACTTACCATCGTCCTTGATTCCTTTGCAGGGATGGAAACTTCCCTAGGGATGGAGGCTTCCTTGGGATTGCAACCTCCAAGTCAGACATTTTGTCTGCCACAGCCTCCAGAATTCCCATACATCTGCAATAACAGAAAAAGCCAAATAATTGAGAAAAACTCACAAACTGAACTTGGGGACATTTCCACAATAACTCCAGTCCAGAGTTCTACTGATTTCTTGGCATTGCCTCCAAATCAAAGCCAGGAACAAACAGAGATTAAGAATTTGTGTGAGATTAACACCATGCTCTCAGAACCACTGGATGCCTACCAAATTGCCATGGAGAACCAGGATCCTCCACTACTCCCTTTAGACATCCCTGAAATCCACCAGCTTCTGGCCTCCATTGGTCCTCTGGACCAAGAGGAGAAGCCACATTCTGAAAATATCCATCTAGAAAGGAATAGCCTGAGTCTTGAGGACCAAGGCACACTTGAAAATGGGATTGAATTTAGCAGTGGTTTTGCAGACCTCACTGCACTGCTGGGGGATATTCAACTTCCTGAGCTTTTCAGTTCCTTAAAAGACTTTGACCAACCTGAAAGTCCCACAATAACAAAATCCAATGACACCAGAGCCATCACGGTGAATCAGGGTAAGGAAATCACAAGCGCCTTAAAGGGTCCTAGTGAGCCAATGAGGAAGAACAAACATAAAGCCTCAGAGTGTCCTGATGGAACTCCTCAGGCCAAAATGCAGCTAAGGGACCTAGAGTGTGCATTAGGAGGAGAAGTTGCTCACAGGGATGCAGACAGTAGTAGGGCCCCTGTGCACACAGCCAAGCACTCTATCAGCAAAGCTCAGGAAGCTGCATCCAGCAGGAACAGCAAGGCCAAGGGCCATGGGCAGGAAAACACCAAGAGGACCAGAGAAAACAACTCCAGGAAAGCCGAGGAGAAGAAGCAGCCAGGCAACAAAGTCAAGGCAGAAGAGAAGCCAACAGTGCCCAAACTGAAGAGGAAGAGGAACCAACCTGAGCTTTGCCAAGAGACCTTTAAAAAGCCTTGGAGCTGTCTCGGCATGCACATGCTGGAGTCGGTGCAGGTTTTCCACACACTGGGGAAGAAGAATGATAAGAAAACTGGGCTCTCTTCCTCCCGGGCCCTGGGAAACTCAGGCAGTACCCAAGACCCCCGTCCATGCCCAGCTATGAAACCATGGCTGGCGGATAAGCGTGCTGAGAAATCACAAGTCAAAGCCCAGAACCCAGATATCAGCGCTAAAGGAGAAGGTCCCGCTCCATCCATTTATGAGCCTCCACCACCTGGGAAGGTTAAATTGGTACCTTTGCCTTTTCTGACCCTGGAGAAACCTCCACCTCGACCAGTAATCAATAGGAGGCCACAGTCTCTGGCTTCACGGACACCCACTGGGGCTTACCCTGCCCAGCCTGGTCCCGCTAGCTCAGCTCAACCCATGGCAGTCAATCAATCCCAACCAGCTACTGCCAACCCATCTTGGATGCGTCCTGCCAAGCCAGCTCAGCCCGTTTTGACTCATGCCATTCAGTCAGGTATGAGCGCTTCTACCCAGCCTAGTGTCCCTCGGTCTGCTGCTTCTGGGCCTGCACCCTACAAAATATCATCTTGCACTTCTCTCCATTGGCAACCAGTTCCCAATGTTGGGACCAAGCCCCAGTCACAACCGCTCAAGTCTCAAAACCAATATCTACTCCAAGACTTTGCCTTACAACCAATTCCATGGAGGAAACCCAATGTTCCTGGGCAAGTAGTATCAACTCCCATCACCAAACAGCAGAGGCCAGAGCGGGAAGCCATGAAGAAGAAGGCTCAACAAGAGCGTCAGAATGCTGCCAAGTACACTGCTTTGGGGAGAGTGCAGTGCTTCATTGAGAGGGAAAGAGAGATGGAGATTTCTCGCTACTATGGCTACATAATGTAAGAGCTGCTGAGATCAGTGGTGCCACTTAGGGACCAAATAGTTTTCCACATGTATATAGATAGAGTGATACACATTTATTTATTCTCAGATGCTTTCAAAGTTTAATAAAATTATATAAAGAAATGTAATATAATTCACTAATACATAATAAAGAGGCCTTCTGATACCACTGAGAATTGTTAGAAAATAAAGAGGCCTTTGGGTACCACATGGGTACCAAATAGTGTTCTCATATACACATAGATAGATAGTTGAAAATTTATTCATTAGGCACAGTTGAAAAGGTAATATAGTTCAATAAAGAAATGCTATATAGTATTGATTAGAGGGTAATAATAAAGAGGCTTTATGTTGCCATTTGAATACCAAATAGTTTTCCACATATATATACAGAGAGGTACATAGATACAAAGGGATTCACTTATAGATTTTTAAGACTTAATATAGTTGAATAAAGAAATGTAATAGAATTGTTTGAGAGATAAGTAATAAAGATGCTTTCTGGTACTGCTTGGGCATCACATAGTTTTCTACATGTGTAGATACAAATTTTATAAATATGTAGATACAAAGAGACAAATGTATTCATTCTAATATATTTTTAAAGTTTAGTCAAACTGAATGAAGAAATTCAATAGAATTGGTTAATAGATAATAAAGAGGCCTTGTGTTACCACTTGGCTATCAAACATTTGTCCTCATAGACGTATGAATATGTACTCATTCCAATATACTTTTCAAACTTAATAAAACTGAATAGAGAAATGTAATGGAATTGATTAATAGATAATAAACAGGAATTTTGAGTTTGAATGGCTGTTAAGTGTGGTTTAGTTTGATAGCGGTGGGGATCACAGCCTGCACGAGAAGAAAGGAAGTCAAAGTTGGCCAGGATAATAGAAGTAAAGGCTAGGAATGGGGGAAAGAGGAAGGCATATGATCCAGCACTAGGAAGGCAAAAAGAAGAGAGATGTATGGACTTACTGGAAGAATCAGGAATTGGCAAAATGGCTGACCAATAACACAATGTTTGAAACTAGGGTTAAAATGATAAAATGTCAATCAAGTTGAAAATGATAGGAGACGGGCTCAGGTTGACCAGAAGAAACGCAAAAATCAAACAAAAAACATCTCATGGAGAATGGCCTAGTTTTTGGCCTACCTGAAAGGCATTTTACAAAAGAAGATTCAGGGCACATCTCCACCATGTTTGGGTCAGTTTCCCTAGCTGGGAAAGGTGAATACAAAACACAGGGAATCTACCAGGGGTGTCAGAGGGTTCACAGTTACCCTGAGGGAAGCTGATAACCTGAGACTTGGCCAAGTGAACTGCAGCAGCATGAGGCCCACCCAGAACATGGCCTGGAATAAATCACCACTGACTCAACACCCATGCACCAGGTCTGCAAAGATGCACTACTTGAATTAACCTTCACACACAAGGCCAGCATCACTCTGACACTTTACTAATAGTCGAGAAGCAAGGCCTCAATCTGAGGCTTGTATCCTCAAGTCCTCACGGTTGGCAAGGGCCCCCTGCAGGCAGCCAACCAGGCTTTCAGAGCATAGCATGGAGACTTTGGGGTAGAGGATGAGGAGAGAGATCACACTTGAAAGGGGGGATAAATACTGAACTGAGAAGCCTGTCAGGTCCTCTTCCATTGATTCTGGCAAGCGCTGTCTTCAGGGACCATTACCATGAACCAAAGCTCACAAGAAAATAATCACTCCTTGGCTTCCATCTCCACCCAACGCAAGCACAGTGCGCATGCGCAAGGAGCAACTTGCCAACAGCTGCAGGACCCAGCAGCCCCAACAGCTTTCCATTCCCTCAAAATTGCCAGTCACCATCTTCACCACTCTTCCCACAGGAGACATCGCCTTTTCCCACATTTTGGAAACTTCCAGAGATATTTAACCCCAAAATGTATGTTATCACAATTTCTTAAATTATCTGACCTACAGATTTGAAATGTAACCTTTATGACATATTAAATTCCTATGTGTATTTGCATTCTTCTTTGTAGAATTTGCCTGGCTTTCTTGCTTTTCGTATTTATCAGGTCTCTGGGATATTTTTTATCATGTGTTTCATTTTTTTTTAATTCATTATTCTTACTTTTTAGATATTATCTATTATGTTCATTCATGTTTTCCCTTTTAGATTAGTCTTATTTTGATTTCTACCATCTCATCTAATTTCCACTTATGTTGTTCTTTTTTATTATGAAACATAAAACTTAACATTTCAACCATTTTTATGTGGATAACTCTATAGCATTAAGTAGATGCACAATGTTGTTCAAGCATTATCCACTAACCAAATCCAAAACTTTTCACAATCCCAAACAGAAAGCTATATCCGTGATATAATTTTCCATTCCCCTCTCAGGTTCTGTCCTATTTTGCATTGCTTGGCCTTCTGTTTTTTAGCTAGTTTTGAAAGAGTGGGCTACCATCTGATGTGCTTGGGGGGTTCTTTTCTGACTTGTTTTCGTCGTCTGAGAGGATGCTATTCTCCTGTTTCTTAGAATACCTTTATTTGCGATTTGGTTTCCTTCTTTTCTTGCTATGCACTTTTATGCAAAATTCATTTTCTTTGTAAAAGCATGGTTGAGGATAGAGTTTCTTATGTGATGGAACGGCAACTTCCACCTCTCCTTCCTCCACCTCTTCTTCTTCCCTCCAGTTCTGTCCCTCCCCATTCTCCCTTTGCTCTCCTCCTTCTCCTCCTCCTCTTCCTTCTTGAAGTATTAAAAACATGTCAACTTATTTTCTGGCTGTTTCCACAGGGAGGTTTATCCTTTGTGTCTATTGTTCCTCCCAGCGATTTCTCCTCTGGGTGAGGCCTTGTCCTGAAAAGGAGCATTGGCTGTTCACTTTTCAAGAGAGTTTAGGGCCTGGACAGCGTCAGCCCTTCCGATTTGAATGTGGGACATTTGTACTTACAGCTGCTCCTCAGTATCCACAGAGAATTGCACCCAGGACCCCTCACAGACACTAAATTCCACAGAGTTGAAGAGAGACTGCACACATTCAAATGATCTAAATCATCTCTAATTACTTATCATAACTACAATGTAAATGCTATGTAAATAGCTGTTGTACCATACTGATTATACATCGTATAATACATATTGTAGGAGACCTACTGCACTCACTTTGGGGTTGACCAGAACCCCTCTGTTTCAGCTGCTCTTCTCCTGCTGGCCCACAGGGCTTTGCAGGAACGCCTGCTGGAGCCTTGAAAGCCTCCTGTCTCCCATTTCCTCTGCTGCAAGTGCTGCTGCCAGGCAGGTCTGGTGCCTCCTGCTGGTGGTTTGCCCTATCCTCTTGTTCTGAGGTTCCTAGGGAATACTGTGTTCTCTACTTTTGTGGTAAATGCTACTCCAGGGTTTGGCTTTCTTTCATCTATTTACATGGCCTCTAGGCCAAATGTGTCTTTTTCTTCTCTTTGTTTTAGGAGACTCCAAACTGCACTGCTGCCTGCATCTTTCTGAAATCTTGATGGATAACATAATTATTTTAAATTGGGGATATTGCAGGTTTCAGTTCCCTGAAGCAGAGCTTCGTTTCCCCCAGACTAGTTAAGACTCTGAGGCAGACTGTGAGTCACCTGTAACGACCATGGCACCTGGTGTCTTTGCTTGCTATGTTGGTGTTTGAGTGAGAAGCAATCTCAAGGTTCGTGGGGGAGGGACATCTGGCCACAGGAAAAGGGAGTAGTCTTCTGGACAGGTGGAGAATGGGGACATGGCCTCTAGTCTAAATGTGTCTTTTTCTTTTCTTTGTATCTTCTTTCTGAACACATCAGAGAAGGAATCTCCTATTTGCTCTCCTTCCCCTGTGGGTGGGGGTGGGGTGTCGGGTCTATACACAGTTTCCTTGTCTTCCTTAGGGTCATCTTTCCAGTTGTCCAGGCCAGAAATCTTTGACATTCTTTGACTCCTTTCTCTCTCTCCCAATTACACACTTGGAATTTTAGTAAATTTCATCTGACCTCTCTTCACATCACATCTAGAACCTACCCACTTCTAACTCCATTCCCCGATTTCTGCTCTAACGTAATCCCTAACCATTTACTGCCTTTCTCTAACCATGATAGGGGACATACACATTTTCCATAAAAAGACCGATAGATGGTAAATACATAACTGTCTGTGAGCCAGATTGTCTCTGTCTCCACAGCTCCACTCTGCACTTGTAGCATGAACGTGGCCATGCAAATAGGAGAATACATGGACCTTAGCTCTGTTTTAATAAAACTTTATTCACAAAAACAGGTTGTACTGCTTCACAGACTCTGGCTCTGCCTGATCCACTGCTATGCTCCCTTTCAATCACTCCAGTCCAGACCCCCTGAGCCCACTTGCTGTTCCAAGCCTAAAAAACACTCCTCACGTCCTTCAAGCCTCTTCTCAAATGGTACCTTTCAATAAGGCTTTGTCTGACTACACTCTTTGAAACTGTAATCACCTCTCTCAGGGTTTCTCCCTTCCTTCCATCTGATTCCCTTCACCAGGGACCACATCTCCTGCAGTGTTGTGAACCTTTCAATACACTGTGCAATTTAATTCTTTGTTGTCTTTAAGGTTTAGACTTTCCATCACTCCCTTGCCCGTCAATTCATAAAATGTAAGACCCTTGAGGGCACAAAATTTTCTCATATGTTGTTCATTTCCATGTGTCCCATGTCTTAAACAGTGTCTCAAAAATAAGAGCTGATCAGAACATGTTTGTTGAATGGCATATACCCAAAGGGCTTAAAATCAGCATACTATACTAATGCTGACACATTCATGTTTACAGCAGCTCAATTCATAATAGCTAAACGATGGGACCAACAGAGCCCTTTAACAGATGAATGGATAAAGAAAATGTGGTATCTATATACAATGGAATATTACTCAGTGATAAAGAAGAATGAAATCATGGCATTTGCCAGTAGATGGATGGAACTGGAGACTGTCATGCTAAGAGAAATAAGCCAATCCCCCAAAAGCCAAAGGCTGAATTTTCTGTGATATGCATAGATGCTAACACAGAATGTTGGGGGATGGGGGAGGGAAGAGCAGAAGTTCATTGGATTAGAGAAAGAGGAATGTAGGGATGAAAGAAGGTGGGAATAGGAAAGGCAGTAGAATGAATTGGACGTAGGTTTTCTGTGTTCATGTGTGAATACATGACCAGTTATCTTCACCCCACAAACAACCACAAGAATGGGAAGTTAGGGATACGTGGGTTGGGCAGCTGAACACTGGGACCAAGGGCTAAAGGTGAGAGACTGAAAAAATGCAGACCACCCAGGCACTGCTTATTACTCCAGCTCTGGCCCGCTGTTGTACCAGGGGTCTAATCAGGCCTGTGTCTGTCTCCCTCCTGAGTAGACCACAGGACTCATCTAAACAGCCTTCCTACACCAGCTCCTCTCCAGGTGGCCAGACAAAAGTTCCAGAACAGGACTGTGTCCTGGGACATTGACTCAGCAGACAAGTTCATTGGTGGCAGGGCTGCCACTGTTGGTGTGACCAGATCAGAGGCTGGTTTGGAACTGTATTTAGAGAAATGATGTTTCTCTAAACTCCTCCCCCAAAACCAAACAAACACAAAAGAACGCAAAGTTATACTCCATGTATGCCTAATATGTCAAAATACACTCTACTATCATGTATAAACAAAATGATCAATAATTTAAAAAAAAAAAAACTTTTAAAAATTAGAAATACAAAAATGTTACCAGGTTGCTTATTAGCCATTTTATAAAGCCAGCTTGACCACTGGCTATGCCAGTGACATCTAAACCAGAATCTAAATGTGTGTCCAGCCAGGTTCACTTGGAGTTGCCAAATTGTTATCTATCAGATCCCCAGGGTATGTGCAGGTTAGACCCTCACAGTCACCTTCCCCTCACCTTCCTGTGCCCTCCACCCTCCCCCACTCTCATTTTCTCCTCTCCCTGGGTTGGCGTTGATCTCTGTCCCTGGTAGGAACCCATCTCTCAAAGCAACAGCTCTTCTCCTTTGCCTTTTAAGGCCATCGGCTCTTCTGTTTGATGGTCACCTTCCTCTTCCTCTTTGCCATGTGAGGCTCTGTGGGGTCACCCACTCATCCCTGCTTCTTTGACTCCACTCCAATCTGGGTGTGGGAGTGTGCTGACGTATATACCATTAAAGGATGTTCCTCTAAACTCCTCCCCCAAAACCAAACACAAAAGAATGGAAAGTCGTACTCCATGTAAGCCTAATATGTCAAAATACACTCTACTATCATGTATAAACAAAAAGAACAAATAAATTTTTAAAACTTTTAAAAATTATACATACAAAACAGTTACAGTGTCTGCTTACTACCCACTTTATAAAGTAAATGTGTAAACCAAATAGAAAATGATAAAATCCCTGACCTGAAGCACACCAAACAACCCTAAAGTTTCTTATGGCATTTAACTCTTTTAGAAATTCTCAACCTTGAGATAAAACTTTTAACTGAAACAAAGATTTTGAATTACTTAATATAAATTACATACAGCATAGCTAACTAGCCATAAAAAAAGGAACAGAGTATTTATAAAATACAACCAATCCATTAGGTACACATTTAATCATTAATTTTAACAGACACACATATTAAAGATCTTTCCATGCATGAGGAAGAACATGTTTTCCAAATCTGTCATTTCCTTGCTGACAGGAGATACCAGTCTTTAAAGAAACTATAGGTGGTGCTCCAAAACACAGATTACTCTTCATGTTATGGTTTTACATGTATGGTTTTACTGCCACCTTTTTCTTGAATGCCCACATTTTGTGGGCTTAATGCCCACCTCTTCAAAGGCTAAGTCACCTCCCTTCTTAAGGGACAACATCATCAGGTAATCCCAATTCCATGTGATAAAGAAGATAATTTACCTACAATAATAATGTACAATTTTAAAAATTGCAATGCATTTGTGTATTTACCTATATTTGAACCAGTTCATCCCATCTTTGTCTTCCCAAGTATCTACTTTTCAAATTCTGTCTTTTTATATTCCCAATGGGTTCACAGCAAACATCTTACCAGTGTGAACACTTTGTCTTTAATACACATTCCGTTTCTGCTTTCTGATAACCTGTGTTCCCTAGCAATGTTTTACATAGGCTGCTGTAGTGTTTCAATGCATGCAACCCACCTAAATCCTCCCAAGGATCTTGCTGAATTTTAAAAAAATATTTATATTTGAGCTTAGTGGAAACAGTATCTTTATTTTATTTTTGTGTGGTTCTGAGGATCAAACCCAGTGCCTCATGCATGCTAGTGAGCACTCTACCACTAAGCCACAACCTCAGTCCCTTTGCTCATCTTTTAAAATTATTTGTTCTTCTGATGGCTCTAAGCCAACATCTATGAAATCTATCAAAACAGGATGTGTTCGTTTTCATTGTAGATCCATTGGCTAGCATAGATTCCCAAACATAATAGCTAATGAAGGCATCTAACCTTGAGGCTTTATGCTTCTACCAAGGACTGCCTTTTGAAGAATTCTTGGTCCCAGGAACATAACGGTTGGTTTAGCTCCGCACATTGTAGTTATCACCATAATTGGCTAGACCATCCATGGAACTGATTTTGGGTATAAGGAGACAACACTGACCTAAGTAATATGTGGGCAACCGGGAATATGTATTGAACGTTACTGGGGTCCCAAAACAATGTCGACATTGAGAAGGGAGCTGGAAGCAAGTCAGAAAATCTCCTGTCTTTCTGGACATCATATTCTAGTGGGCAATGAAAGACAATAAACCAACCAAACCATATCAGAGAGAGGTAAGGACTATCAAGAAAACTGAAACAAGACCAACTGATACAGGGTAACTGGGTAGCTCCTTAGAATGGATGGACAGGGAAGTTCTCTCTGAGGAGGTGACATGAATGATAAGATGGAACCAGCCAAGTGAAGAGCACTACAAAAGCACCTCATGAGAGTAATCAGCTGGGCAAAGGTCTGCAGTGGAACTGCAGATGTTCTGATGGTGTGGCTGGAGAGTAGCAAGGAAGAAGGAAAGTGGGAGATGAGGTCAGAGAGGCCACAGTGGCTGAATCACTCTGCAATCTAGGTAAAGAGTACGAATTCTAATCCTAAGCCTCACGGGAGGTCATTGGAGGATTTTAGGTATTTTTTCCAGATACCTAATACGTGGACAGGAAAATAGAGACAGGAGTAAGGGATATTTGGAGCAACTGTGAAATAATTGACTCTAATAAAATGTGACAGTTTTTGGTAGGACCTATGTACCATATGGATGCTTGAGGGTTTCCAATCTTTAATAAAACTGAGAAGAGAATATGGAAGGACCTCAGTGACAGATAGTATGGTAGGGTGAACGAAGATGAGTCCCAGTCATCCTGATCAGTACAAAATGTAGGGATGGGGTTGTCCCTTAGGACAATAAGCTTAGTATAAAAACTGATGGTTTAGGTCGGGGAGGACTTGATGCTATGTTATACCAAGGCTCTTTAGGTTCTTCAGACCACATTTTAGACTAGTTTTAGAGTATATGATGATGCTGAGACTGCAAGATAGAATTAAGTGCATGGAAAACAACATTGTGATGAAGCTTGGGAACAGGAGTGGCAAACAGCATTTGAACCTGCATATTTCAGTATGTACAAATTATACTGCTCTCAATAATAATCTTACCACATGCTATAAAGTTTGATCTAGAATGTCCCATAGTCTCCAGCTTGGCACTAGAGGGAAATGGTGGAACCTTTAAGAGGTGAGGCCTAAACCAGGATAAATGTTGTATGTCTATAAGCCCAGCTACCTGGGAGGCTGAGCAGAATGATCTCAGGTTCCAGGATGGTCTGAGCACCTGCGCAAGATACTGTCTCAAAATAAGATTTTAAAAGAGGAGCTGGTGACAGCTCATAATCCTTACTACCAGAAAAAAACGGGGGATGCCTAGTAGGATATCTTCTGGTCATTGAGGTTTGAGGGTTTCCAGTATTGAAGGGGAAAATAGGACCCAATATGTCCTCTTCCCCACCCTTCTCTCTCTTCTATCCAGGTCATAATGTAAGCAGCTTGTTCCACCATGAACTCCCTTTCAACATGTGCTGCCTTGCCAACTGACTATGGACTGAATCATCCAAAGCTGTGAAACAAAAGAAATCCTTTCTCTTTTATAGGGTGATTATCTCAGGTGTTTGTTATAGTAACAGAAAGCTAACAATACACCACATTCCTCCTGGTTTTAGGCCTACTGCTTTTCAATGATGTGGACTTGACAAACCTCCAAAACAGTGTGGCCTTTGAAGAAATCAGGGGGAAGAAGGAAGAACATTAATAACATTGATCTTTCCCAATACATCCTTTCCTAGTGACAAGACAATCCCTGGGCAGCAAGCAAACATCACCCAATGATAGGACATCCCTGGAAAGGGCAAGCATTGATCCTTTCCCAATATATCCTTTCCTGTGGCAGTGCAATAGACCCTCCACTATTGCCCTGTAAAAACACTGCTTAGTTAAAAAAAATTATAATTTTTGTAATGAGGACACTGGAAGGCGAGCTACACCCAGGCAAGGACACCATTACCCTTGGTGCAGCTACCTCTTCCCATGTCCCATTCATTGAGTTTCTAGAATGAGGGGGCCTGGGCTCCACTGCCTCTACCTCCTCAGGTTGTCCACTTGAGAAGCCCCAGGTTACATGGCGGATGTACAGCAATGCAGTTTCATTTCTGATTGACACAGGGGCAAGCCATTCACTTTTGACACAATGGCATGGGCCCACTTTTTTGGCAGACACCCCCATTATAGGACTCTCAGGAACCCCTACATATCCACTAAAGACACTCCAGTTTTTTGCACAATTCGATCCTTCTCATTATCCATTCTTTATAGTTATGCCATGTTGCCCTTCTCCCTACTGAGACAGTAGCTGGTCCACAAAGTAAAAGCCTCAATCATCATCCCCCCTTTAAATTCCACTACCATCTTCTTAATACATTCTGGCCCAGATCTAGTCCCTGAGTCCCCGAAGTATCTGATTGTTCTTTGCCCATTGGAATTAACTCCACAGTATGGGATACTTCTCAACCTAAAATAGCTAAACACCACTCTCCTGTTCATATCCAACTAAAAAATACCACTATGTTCCCTTCCCCAATATCCATTAACTCCCTGACTCTCAGAGGTTTAAAGCACATCAATCATCTCCCACTTGTTACAGGTCCATCTCCTCATACCAACCACCTTTCCTCACACCTTCCCCATACTCAGAATAAAGAAACCCAATGGCCAATTCTGGCTAGTACAGAATGTCAGGAAAATCAATGAGGCAAGTGTTCCCACATATCCTGCAGTATCCAGTCCCTATACCCTTATCTCATATCTCAGCCTCCACCACACATTTCTCAGTGCTCCACCTGAAAGCTACCTTGTTCACTATTCCCCTCCATCCTTCCTCATGCTCACTTATGCCTTTACCTGGACTGACCCAGGCACTAATGTGTCTCAGCAGCTCACCTCAGCTCCTCTCCCACAGGGTGTCCATGATAGTCCCCAATTCTTTGGCCAGGCTCTCCAACAAGACATGCCCACCTTAAATTTATCCCCCAGCCATCTCATACAACATGTAGATGATCTCCTGCTCCGTAGCCCATCCCCCAAATTGTCCAAACATCACCAACACCCTACTTATTGCCCTGGCCTCCTAGGGTACCAGGTCTCTCAATCTAAGACCCTGCTCTGCTCCCCTCAGGTGCAATAGTTAGGTATCCTACTGACCCCCCAACTCCCATACAATACCCTCAGAATGACTCCAGGCCTTAAAGAACATTCCCCTATCTTCCACTAAAAGAGATAAGCTTGCCCTCTTAGGCCTTTTTCATTATTTTCACATCTGGATACCCAAATTCCCTCTCATACCCAAATCCTTTTATGAAGCCTCAAAAGGGAATCTTTTAGATCTTCTTCCATCTCCCCATTCCTTTTCTTCCACCATTTCTACTCTCCAGAATTCTCTTCTGAAATCCTTAACTCTTTATTTACCAATCCCTAATAAGCCTTTCTTCCTGTCACTCCACTCAGACAAAAAGAACAAAGGAGTCCTTGGGACTTCTTTACCAGAAATCAGGGAAAGGGATTATATTTAATAATATATTTAATAATTCTGTTCAAGATAATGTAAATTATTAAGAAAATTGTTTTCTTTTAGTGCCTTCTGGAATGTTATATAATTTTTTCTTTAGCCATTATTGCCAGAATTCCTATCTTCATCCCAGTGCCAGTGAAGACAAAGATAAAACCAATCTACAGCTACTGCAATAACCATCACTGAACTGCTTGCAGAACTTGCCTGGACTATGAATCACTTGTATGCATTGTGAACTCACCTGTATGCATTGTGAACTATCTGTTGGTGCAGCAACTTGTGGTAGTGTTGGGGTATTTTTGCTGATGATGTCATCGGTGGTACAATTTCTCCAAAAGGAGCTGTCAATTGGCTTGGTGTATCTTCCTCCCTTCTGCTTGTCATGGTCATTCAGCTAAAATTTGGGGACCAACAGAGGTGAGGCAAAGAACCTCACCTCCCCCCACCCCCCGCTGGTACAAAGACCTATCCACAGGTGTGGCTGTATACTGGACCGGAAGTCAGTGACGGGTGAGATCCAATTGCAATGGTACCAACCTAAGACAGGAGGCTGACGCCTTGAGGTCAGTTCATCCGATAACGGGTAAGGACCATATGTACTATTGGACAACCTAAGGCAGGCACGGTCCCTAAGCCACATGCTTGTTGTTTAAACAGAGAGGGGGAGATGTTGAGAGCCACAGCCAAAGGGGCCCCAGCAAACTTCCAGCTGCCAACAAACTTCCAGCTGCCAGCTGATGATTGGCTCACAGTGGCCCGAGCAACTTATAGCTGCCAACTGATTGGCTCCTCTGCGGTGATGCTCATTGGGCTGTTTCCCTGCCATTTCAGACCACGGAGCTGCTCATTGGGGGACTTTTTGGCTCCGCCCACGTGACCCAGCCAATCGGCCTCAAGAGCAGGAGGAGTGGGGGAGATTGGGAGGCTTGTGGGAAGCCGGTGGTGGCAGTTGGGCTCTGAGGGTTTTTCCTGAGGAGCTGTTTTGTTTGGCGTGTGTGGTTCTAAAAATAAAGTTCGTTTCTTTTGACAAGTGGCTCCTGAATTGTGCCCAGCCAGACTGCGGCAAGCATTTTGCTACTTTTCCTCAAAAAAAAAGCTCTTAGCCTTTCTGTAATTCATGTTTTTTATACCTTCATTTATGTATTTATTTATTTTCATGTGGTGCTGAGGATTGAACCCAGTGACTTGACTCATATGTATGAGGCAAGTGCTCTGCCACTGAGCCACAATCCCAGCCCCTGTAATTCATGTTTTAAATATAAAGTGGAGTTGTGGTTCAGTGGTAGAGCACTTGCCTGGCATGTGTGAGGCCATGAGTTCAATACTCAGCACCACATATAAAATAACAAAATGAAAAATCCATTGGCCACTAAAAAATATTTTTTAAAAATGTAATATCATATTGTGTTAGCTACTATTTATATGACCTCGAGCAACAATATATGTAAAATTTATAAAATGATATTTAAGAATTAAAGATCGGCTTTTGAACTAGATCACTTTGCTTAAGGTTTATAAAGATTTATAAAGAGCCCTGCCTTACCTGAGATAAGGCTCTGCCTCCCATCTTACTACATGTCAGAATGACTCCAAAGCAGGCCAGACTTCAGTTCATTTAAAGTTGTGTTCAAAAGATTCATTCTTGTTGTTAAGATTATTAGGATCTCAAACAGGTGTTATACTATATAACTCAGTCAAATTCAAGGTAGCTATTACACAAACTAAATACATTTTTACTCTTGTTAATTTTATTTTCTATTTTCCTTATAAGCTGTCTAAATGTTTCCTGTTCATGTTTAACAGAGGTATTGCTTCAAGAACACACAACCTGGGGTTGTGGCTCAGAGGTAGAGTACTTGCCTAGCATGCATGAGGCACTGGGTTTGATCCTCAGCCCCACATAAAAATAAAATAAATGTACTATGTTCACAACAAAAAAAAATGTTTAAAAAAAAAAAAAGAACACACAACCTGGGTTAGTTTACGATAATAAGCCATCACCTAAGGGACAGATAAGATAGTAGAGACCCCAATTAATAAAAAGGGGTAAATGACTGTAAGGTTATAGATATAAAAGTTAAAGCCCAATATTCTTAATTTAAGACTGATGAGACAGACTTGCTAGATTTAAGATCAAGACTTAAAAATTAAAGTTAAATTAAAAGAACCAACAACCAATATTTGGCTCTTGTCCTCTGAGTCAGTCTAAACCCAAGAAAAAGGAAACTTCTCTAAAGAGCTTTGCAACTCTGGGCCACATAACCTCGCAATCAGGGAGATAATGAGAACACTAAAGAACAGAAAGACAATTGACGCAATTGCTATGGAGAGGAGGGTTATTGGAGAAGGGAGACATCCCTAATGCTTCCAAGGGAAGCCACATGGACAGCAAGACCTGGACCCATCCTAGCGCAAATGGCACTAGCACAATTAAGAAACTGCTCTCAAGTTCCCCCAAGAGAGACTCCCATGGAAACTCAGCTGACTCTTAACAATAACTAGACACAACAGTCAGTTTGAACTTGCTTCATCTTAAACACCTAACAAAAACAGTCCAAACCAAAACATAGCCATTCCTAGGCATTTAAAAGATAAATAATAATAGTTAAATATAACTTAAGATATACACTTATGTTAGCCCCCCCAAAATAAGTAAGACTGGAGGATACAAAGAGAGATTCTTAGGCAGGAATGCCTGATAACTATCAAAACAAACTATCAAGAGGAACTGCCAGAATGAGAAGTTTTTAGTTAATTTAAGGCCATCAGATATTCCTAACCTATACAGGTAGGCTTGATGTTTGCTAGTATGATTATCCAGCCCTAAGTAACAGAAATAAAGGGTTCTCTACTAGACATGAAGGTTGTACCAGTAAAAATTTTACAAGATCAGATGACACTGAGTAGCATAACTACATCTCATGGGGATGGACATCTGCAACATTAAAAGTTAAATGTTGTGTTTACATTCCTGATAACTCTAAAGATGTTGAATATTTACATTCCAATATAAAGGCCTTGTCTACTCTGGCCTTATCATGGGGACACCTTCTCAAGGCTTCAAACCTCCTAGTGAGAAATATTAACTTCTGTTGTCTTCATATTCATTGACATGTTCCAGAGACTGCAATATTTGTTCAGTACTCATGTTTTTGGTTTCTCCTTCATAGAACCACCCATTCCCAGAAGACTTTACAACTTGTTCTTCCGCAACCAGACTTCAACTCCAAAGCTGTTTGCCCCATCTCACATCACGCCCCCTCTTAGCTCCGAAGAAGCCACAACAGTTGTCGCTCCTTTTTCTTACAAAAGTGAAGCCAGAAATAGACAGTCACTATAGATAGGTAAATCCAATCATGTTGGATCAGGGAGGCCAGTTTTGGGTGAGTCTGGGAAGTTGGGGACTGTCACTTAAGGGATTAAAATTCCTTCAGAGCTCTTCCTCTACCCTATCAAAGATTTGAAAGAGACATATAAAAGAGAAGGGGGGAATGATGAACCCAACCTAATTTCATCTTAAGATTGGGAGCCATCAGATCACAAAGTCATGAAAAGTTAATTTCTGTTTTACTATAAATTACTATGATTTCTAACCTTCTTTGGATTTTCTGTCCATGCCTTGACATCACCCATGTCTGGCTTTCCGTTTCCAGATAACAACCCTCTCTAAAACCTTAGTGGCTCCTCATAATTCCTGGCTCCCCCCGATCAGATAACAACCTATTATGAAACCTCAGTGGTGCCTCATAAATTCTGAGGTTGGGATTTGAATTTATTCCCTACATTGAAATGTTAAGCCATGTACATCATCAACCTACTATATGCCTTTGTATTTTGCTCGTCAAAATCCTGTTATCTGTAAGTTCTCAAGACATCACCATTTGCAACTTTTTATGCTAAAACTGTTGCTAGAGAGATGGGGTCTAGTCTGGGGTTTAGGGACACACAGTCCTGGACAACTCCTATGTACACTTTAATTTGATTCATAATTGGAGTCAGTGGTCTTTTCTTTCCATTGTACTCTTTTCTTTCCATTGCAGTCTTTTCTTTCCATTATGGTTTAACAGGGCATGGTGGCACTACTGTGTAATCCCAGCAGCTTTGGAGGCTGAGGCAGGAGGATCCCGAGTTCAAAGCAAACATCAGAAACAGCAAGATACTAAGCCACTCATGAGACCCTGTCTATAAATAATATATAGTTTTTTTGGCACAGCTACGGTCGCGGACGAGCGCGGCGCCCCTGAGCGTGGCCCCGGGGAAGAGGCGACGGCGGCAGGGTTTAATTTCTAGAAATCTGGACTGGAAACAGAAGCAGCAGTTTGTATAATCCCAAGAACTTGCTTATGCCAGGAAGCTGTAAGGGCAACATGAATATCATTGAGGAGATCTAACATGGCAGCGGGCGGGGAGAGATCAAGTCTCTGACCTCTTCAACTGCGCGGGCATAGGGAGCTGTAAACTGTATAAATGCTGTTTGCCCAGGATCACTAGGCAATGCTGAGCTGACGTGGATCTGGGGTGTACCGTCTGAGCCCCTCAGAACACACACACCGAGCCCGGATCGGCTGCATCCAAGCTCTGGGTCGCCTGCTTCTCGTGACTCAGCACTAACAATCCCGCTGAAATAACTGGTTGGCCCTTAGGAACTTTCAGAGGTAAAAAACAACCGAGCCTTCATAGGCAGTGGCCACAGGATTGAAACGGGGATTGGGAGAGACAGTCAGGACCCACCCGTTGCACTGGTCACCCGGCAAAGGTAACGAACGGTCACCATTTACATGTGATACCACCTTGGCAGAGAACTGACGTCACGGGCGGAGGAGATAACTGCATTGAAACCAGCGCAACAGGGCTCCCAGGAGCAGCAGACATGGCGTGTAGCCAGTATTGTGGTGAGCGTCACAGGTGAGCGCGGCCCGGCTTGAGGAAACACAAGAGAAGGCCCTAGGCACTCAGGATTGGAGACCCTCCCAGTCTGTGACAAAGAGCTGCTACACAGTGATTGGTTCCCACTTAGTGAGAGGAGAAGCTTGACCCAGTGGGCACAGCTCCACCTACTGGAAGAGAAATTAATCGAACTCTATGACTGCATTTATTATTATTATTATTATCATTTTTTTTCTTTTTCTTTTTTTTCTTTCATTTTCAATTTTTTATTGTTGTTGTTCTTTAACTTTTTTTAATGCTTCTAATTTTTTTTAATTTTTTTTATCATTAATATAATTTTTTTAATTTTAATTTTCATTATTTTTATTATCATTATTATTTTTGTAAAAAAAAAATTTTTTCTTTTCTTTCTTTATTTTCTAACTTTTTTGTGTGTGTTTTGTTTTTGTTTCTTTTGTCTTTTCATTTCTTTTCAATTTTCTTATTCCCCCTTCCTTGAATTCTACCTGCCTACTCTCATTCTCTTTAGTGACTTCTTCCCTTCCCTTCTAATATCTTTCCTCCCAAGCATCAAATAAATTTATAAGAGTAAACAGTAACTCAGCAGTCAAGCAGAACAAGAAGTAACATGAGCAGCATAAAAAAGCAAGGAAGAAAAGGGGTACAAACAATGGAGGACAGCCTAAATATTCAGGAGGACCTAGAGTCAGCAGAAAAATGGTCATATAAAGAACTCAAGGAACACCTTAGACAGATGGAATGGAACCTTAAAGAGGATACGAGACAGCAAATCCAAACAGTGAAAGAACACTTTGAAAATCAATTACATAAACAGATAAAAGAAGAAGTTAAGCATCTTTATCAGGAGATAGAGAGTATAAAAAAAAAATCAAACAATAATTCTAGAAATGAAGGAAACGATAAACCAAATTAAAAACTCAATTGAGAGTATCACTAACAGAGTGGAGCAAGTAGAAGCCAGAACGTCAGATAATGAAGACAAAATATATCATCTTGAAAAGAGCCTAGCCAACTCAGAAAGGCTGGTTAAAAATCATGAGAGAAACATCCAAGAGATATGGGATAACATAAAAACACCAAACCTACGAGTCATCGGGATAGAAGAAGGTACAGAGATTCAAACCAAGGGAATGAGTAGCCTGCTGAATGAAATAATTACAGAAAACTTTCCAGAAATAAAAAAGGGAACGGATATACAAATTTTAGATGCATACAGGACACCGAGCACACAAAATCACAGTAGACCAACGCCAAGACACATTGTTATGAAGATATCCAATATACAGAACAAAGAGAAAATAAAGAATCTGCAGCCAGAAAACCAGCATTGCAAAGCATCTTGAGCAAAACACTACACGAGGAAGAAATGAAAAACAATAACCAAAACCATCAGTGGGAAGTGCCTCTATAAAAACAGAGGGCGGGGGGAACGCTAACCATGGAGAAACAAACTAAATTCAATTAAAAAAAAAAGAAGATAAATAATAAAACATGGCTGGAAGTACAAACCATATATCAATAGTAACTCTAAACGTTAATGGCTTAAACTCTCCAATAAAGCGACATAGGCTGGTAACATGGGTTAAAAAAACAAATCCAACAATATGCTGCCTCCAGGAGACACATCTGATTGCAAAAGACATACACAGGCTGAAGGTGAAAGGCTGGGAAAAAATATACCACGCACACGGTCCTCGTAAGCAAGCAAGGGTGGCCATCCTCATATCGAATAAAATCGACTTCAAGACTAAGTTAATCAAAAGGGATAAGGAAGGACATTATATACTGTTAAAAGGAACCATTCACCAACAAGACATAACAATTATCAATATTTATGCACCAAATAATGGTGCTGCGACGTTCATAAAACAAATTCTCCTCAAGTTCATGAATCAAATAGACCACAACACAATAATTATGGGTGACTTCAACACACCTCTCTCACCATTTGACAGATCCTCCAAACAAAAGTTGAATAAAGAAACTATAGAACTCAATATCACAATCAACAACCGAGACTTAACTGACATATATAGAATATATCAACCATCATCAAGTGGATATACTTTTTTCTCAGCAGCACATGGATCCTTCTCAAAAATAGACCATATATTATGCCATAGGGCAACCCTCAGTAAATATACAGGGGTGGAGATAATCCCATGCATTTTATCTGATCATAATGGAATGAAACTGGAAATCAATGATAAAAGAAGGAAGGAAAAATCCTACATCACATGGAAAATGAACAATATGTTACTGAATGATCAATGGGTTACAGAAGACATAAAGGAGGAAATCAAAAAATTCTTAGAGATAAATGAAAATACAGACACAACATATCGGAATCTATGGGAAACAATGAAAGCAGTTTTAAGAGGGAAATTCATCGCCTGGAGGTCATTCCTCAAAAAAAGGAAAAACCAACAAATAAATGAGCTCACACTTCATCTCAAAGCCCTAGAAAAGGAAGAGCAAAACAACAGCAAATGTAGCAGAAGGCAAGAAATAATTAAAATCAGAGCGGAAATCAACGAAATTGAAAAGAAACTATTGAAAAAATTAACAAAACTAAGAGTTGGTTCTTTGAAAAAATAAATAAGATCAACAGACCCTTAGCCATGCTAACGAAGAGAAGAAGAGAGAGAACTCAAATTACTAACATACGGGATGAAAAAGGCAGTATCACAACAGACACTACAGAAATACAGAAGACAATTAGAAATTATTTTGAAAACCTATATTCGAATAAAATAGAAGATAGTGAAGACATCGATAAATTCCTTAAGTCATATGATTTGCCCAGACTGAGTCAGGAGGATACTCACAACTTAAACAGACCAATATCAATAGATGAAATAGAAGAAGCAATCAAAAGACTTCCAACCAAGAAAAGCCCAGGACCGGATGGGTATACAGCGGAGTTTTACAAAACCTTTAAGGAAGAATTAATACCAATACTTTTCAAGCTATTTCAGGAAATAGAAAAAGAGGGAGCTCTGCCAAATTCATTCTATGAGGCCAACATCACCCTGATTCCGAAACCAGACAAAGACACCTCAAAGAAAGAAAACTACAGACCAATATCTATGATGAACCTAGATGCAAAAATCCTCAATAAAATTCTGGCGAATCAGATACAAAAACATATCAAAAAAATTGTGCACCATGATCAAGTAGGATTCATCCCTGGGATGCAAGGATGGTTCAATATACGGAAATCAATAAATGTTATTCACCACATCAATAGACTTAAAGATAAGAACCATATGATCATCTCAATAGACACAGAAAAAGCATTCGACAAAGTACAGCATCCCTTTATGTTCAAAACATTAGAAAAACTAGGAATAACAGGAACTTACCTCGACATAGTAAAAGCTATCTATGCTAAGCCTCAGGCTAGCATCATTCTCAATGGAGAAAAATTGAAGGCATTCCCCCTAAAATCTGGAACAAGACAGGGATGCCCTCTATCACCACTTCTATTCAATATAGTTCTCGAAACACTGGCCAGAGCAATTAGACAGACGAAAGAAATTAAAGGCATAAAAATAGGAAAGGAAGAACTTAAATTATCACTATTTGCAGATGACATGATTCTATACCTAGAAGACCCAAAAGGGTCTACAAAAAAACTACTAGAACTAATAAATGAATTCAGCAAAGTGGCAGGATATAAAATCAACACGCATAAATCAAAAGCATTTCTGTATATCAGCGACAAAACTTCTGAAACGGAAATGAGGAAAAACACTCCATTCACAATATCCTCAAAAAAAATAAAATACTTGGGAATCAACCTAACAAAAGAGGTGAAGGACTTATACAATGAAAACTACAAAACCCTAAAAAGAGAAGTAGAAGAAGATCTTAGAAGATGGAAAAATATACCCAGTTCATGGATAGGCAGAACTAACATCATCAAAATGGCGATATTACCAAAAGTTCTCTATAGGTTTAATGCAATGCCAATCAAAATCCCAATGGCATTTCTTGTAGAAATAGACAAAGCAATCATGAAATTCATATGGAAAAATAAAAGACCAAGAATAGCAAAAGCAATTCTAAGCAGGAAGTGTGAATCAGGTGGTATAGCGATACCGGATTTAAAACTATATTACAGAGCAACAGTAACAAAAACAGCATGGTACTGGTACCAAAACAGGCGGGTGGACCAATGGTACAGAATAGTCGACACAGAGACTAATCCACAAAGCTACAGCTATCTTATATTTGATAAAGGAGCTAAAAGCATGCAATGGAGGAAGGATAGCATCTTCAACAAATGGTGTTGGGAAAACTGGAAATCCATATGCAACAAAATGAAACTGAATCCCCTCCTCTCGCCATGCACAAAAGTTAACTCAAAGTGGATCAAGGAGCTAGATATCAAATCAGAGACTCTACGTCTGATAGAAGAAAAAGTTGGCTCCGATCTACATATTGTGGGGTCGGGCTCCAAATTCCTCAAAAGGACACCCATAGCACAAAAGTTAATAACAAGAATCAACAAATGGGACCTACTTAAACTGAAAAGTTTTTTCTCAGCAAGAGAAACAATAAGAGAGGTAAATAGGGAGCCTACATCATGGGAACAAATTTTTACTCCTCACACTTCAGATAGAGCCCTAATATCCAGAGTATACAAAGAACTCAAAAAATTAAACAATAAGAAAACAAATAACCCAATCAACAAATGGGCCAAGGACCTGAACAGACACTTCTCAGAGGAGGACATACAATCAATCAACAAGTACATGAAAAAATGCTCACCATCACTAGCAGTCAGAGAAATGCAAATCAAAACCACCCTAAGATACCATCTCACTCCAGTAAGATTGGCAGCCATTATGAAGTCAAACAACAACAAGTGCTGGAGAGGATGTGGGGAAAAGGGTACACTTGTACATTGCTGGTGGGACTGCAAACTGGTGTGGCCAATTTGGAAAGCAGTATGGAGATTCCTGGGAAAGCTGGGAATGGAACCACCATTTGACCCAGCTATTGCCCTTCTCGGACTATTCCCTGAAGACCTTAAAAGAGCGTACTACAGGGATACTGCTACATCGATGTTCATAGCAGCACAATTCAGAATCGCTAGACTGTGGAACCAACCCAGATGCCCTTCAATAGATGAATGGATTAAAAAAATGTGGCATTTATACACAACGGAGTATTATACAGCACTAAAACATGACAAAATCATGGAATTTGCAGGGAAATGGATGGCACTAGAGCAGATTATGCTTAGTGAAGCTAGCCAATCCCTAAAAAACAAATACCAAATGTCTTCTTTGATATAATGAGAGCAACTAAGAACAAAGCAGGGAGGAAGAGCAGGAAGAAAAGATTAACATTAAACAGATACATGAGGTGGGAGGGAAAGGGAGAGAAAAGGGAAATTGCATGGTAATGGAGGGAGATCCTCATTGTTATACAAAATTACATATAAGAGGTTGTGAGGGGAATGGGAAAATAAACAAGGAGAGAAATGAATTACAGTAGATGGGGTAGAGAGAGAAGATGGGAGGGGAGGGGAGGGGAGATAGTAGAGGATAGGAAAGGTAGCAGAATACAACAATTACTAATAGGGCATTATGTAAAAATGTAGATGTGTAACCGACGTGATTCTGCAATCTGTATTTGGGGTAAAATTGGGAGTTCAAAACCCACCTGAATCAAATGTATGAAATATGATATGTCAAGAGCTTTGTAATGTTTTGAACAACCAATAAAAATAAATAAATAAATAAAATATAAAATAAGGCTGGGAATGTGTCTCAGTGGTGGAGTTCATCCCTGGTACCCTTCCCCACCAAAAAAAAAGCTTACCATCAAGGAAAATGATTAAATCCATAGTTTTACTCCCCAAAACCAGCTGACCAGCTGAATGTGAGTGTGTGTGTGTGTGTGTGTGTGTGTGTGTATTTGGCAACTCAGTCCTGACTTACTTTATAACACTCATAAGAGAAGTCAGTGAAAAAAAACACTCTCCACAAATTCAAAACCAAAGGAGTTTTTTAGGTGAAGTTGGGCTGAACAGACACACCTCTTACTTGGGTGCACAGCATAACTCACCACAAGAATTTTTCCAAATGCCCTTCTTTACTTTTCTCCAAAAATCCATCATGTTAAGTTAATTCACAAAAGTTAACCATAAACAATCATCAATGGAAAAACATGCAATATGTCTAACAATGCTGGATTTCTTTAAAATATGACCCAAAACAGTGAGCTGAAAACCCAGAGCCTAAAAGAGCCATCTATACACTATGAACACATTAATGGGTGACAAAAATCAGATCATATGACATAAAACAAAATAAGACTTAAGATCTTTATCTTATAGAATTCATGACAGATTCTGGACTTGCTACCTAGCTAATATAAAATAAGCAAATATATATATGATAATTATATTTATAAATTTATATTCATATATATATGGGGAAGGTGCACAAGCTAGGTTCAGTGGAACATGGATGTAATCCCAGAAACTCAAAGGCTGAGGATGGAGGATCTCAAGTTCAAGACCAACCTCAGCAACTTAGAAAGGCCCTAAGCAATATACTGAGACCCTGTCTCAAAAGAAAAAAAGGGATGGGGATGTGATGTAATGGGAAAGTTTCCCTGGTTTAAATTCCCAGAAAATGCACCTCCCCTCAAAATTTAATTGCCCCTTTTATTAACACAAATGAGACCTAAATGTGAATTGTTTCTGAAAAAAATAAAAATTTTTTAAAAATACATGTTAACCATTCTTTATGTACCCTCTCTTTATGTTTTCCTAATGTTCTAACTATTCTCCTGGTCTTCCAAGCATGCAAGACAAAGAATGTGAGAAGCCCAAGATTCTATAGTGGCTGTTTGCATGGGGGAGGAAGTCACAGTAACAGCCACACTGGATCTACTTAAAGAAGAAGAGAGAAAGGATCCTCAGTGCCTCTCACATATGAAAGAGGCTGATGGCAGGATGTCTACATGATCAAAGGAGCTGTCTGCAGCAAATTATAAGTTAAAGCAGTACAACAAAATCCAGAAGAGGAAAATTTTACAGTCACCTGGGTCTTCCACCATTCTAGATTATGCTTCTATTATTCAGAGTTCATTTTTGCAAGAATCAGCTCACAGAAAAGAAGACCCCTGCTCCTGAAGTCAAAAGAAAGTAATATTGATGAGTATATGAAGGCAGAATCAAGGTTTTTCCATGAAATAATGTCTACAATGAAGAGGGGTGGGGGAAGGAGAGCAGAAGAGAGTTACCAGTCCCACCTGGCCTAGCTAAGGCCAAAGAAAGTAGGAGTCAAGGAGAAACTAAAGAGAATCTTGGACCACTTCATTCCCCAGAGAATGCACTGAAGGAACTTCACCCTAGGGCTGGGATTGTGGCTCAATGGTAGAACATCAGCCTAGCATCTGTGAGGCAATAGGCTCAACAGATTACACACAAATAAACAAATGAAAGAAAAGTATTCTGTCTTCTAAAACTAAAAAAATAAAACAAAAAAAAAAAAACACAAAATTTTTGACTAACCCCTTTCTTAATCCTTGAAAACTGCAGTAACTTCACAAATCAAATCAAGTTCTATGGTTCCACAATAACGATACTTGCTCAACCTAGATGTCTCTTTCTTCCATCTCCAGGGATATTAACAGTATCTGTTAATATAGAAATGTATACACTATTACCTCTTATACTGTGAAATATAATTTGTAACATATTCACAATATTTTAATGAACATTTAAGAGGAACACTGAGATAATATACCTAACACAAGAGCCTGGGGGAGGGGTGAGCCTGGGGTGAGCCCATTATGTCCCTGTTGCAGGATTCACCTGTCCAGAACTGAGCCATTTAGTTTCTATTATAACTCTCCTGTCACTATCTCCACCCAATCAACTCTCTTGTCATTTTCTCTACCCAATCCCACCTTCTTGTTGGGAATTTGACCGCCATATTGGCTACCTTATACCACTAAACAGCGAGTTTTGTGACATCATTCTCCAACCAAACCTAATGTCACCTGCTAGAATCTTAGGCTTGCCATGCAGTTGTAAACAAATTTGGAGCATGCAAGTGACCAGTGACAAGTAACCAGTCATCAGAGTGGCTGGTGGCCAGTGAACAGTGACCTGTGAAATCCATACTGGGAAACAGCCTCAGCTACCTCAGCATGGACATGTTCTCAAGAAAAACGAGGTTGGTTGGGATGGAATGTGGAAGAGAACCAAAGATTTTAAATCAACAGACAGCACAGAGTGATCTGCAAAAAATGAGGCTGGTTTAGAGAATGTTTAGAATAACCAACTTGCAAGGAAACTAAGACTTGAATTAGGGCATTACTGGGATAAGCACTTTATCAGAAAAGTCACACTTGGCTGTTAGTTTTTCTATGACCTCTTTGAACACAGATGATGTTGACAGTTTGAAATGAACATTTTAAAAGTATGTTTTAGAAATGATTCTTTCTATAAATATGTAATGAAAGTGATTATAGACAGGGCTGGGGCAACAGAAAACTCCATGTCCTATTTTACTTTGATTTTTGAACTACATGGATTTTGAAAAACTGATGTACCCTAACCTGTATCAGAAGGACAAATTCCTTTGTGTGACAGGTAGTTTTGGAGCAGAACCTATTTTTCATCTTTCCAAGAGTTTTCTTTCTAAAATAGAATATATACAAAGAGTCATTAATGATTTTTAAGCCTAAGAACCAAAAGAGAGACCTATGGAAGAATAAAAAGTCAATTCCACAGCTCTAATTTCCACATTTATCTAATTTTGTGAAGTCTTTTTGGTTTTTCTGTATATCAAAGAATTATTGTAGGCTGGGGGAGTAGGTCCGTGGTGAGGGTCATGCTTAACATCCTAGAGTCCTGGTTCCACTTCCCAGCACCAGTAACCATCAAAAAAATTAAACTTAAATTTATTATTATATTCTATTGGTGGTGGTTTTTTCAGACTTTAGAGATAACATTTTCTTGTTAAAAATAATTATAAAGTAGAATTTCAGGACAAATACAAATTACATGATCATTTTGAATCATTTTCTTTGCCTCTTTATAACTGAAATGTTTATCAGAAAAAAATTATATTAATTGAAATATCTACCTACTGGCATTCATATCTTTTACTTTTTAGGGGTAATAGAGGAAGATAAAAAAGAACAGTTGATAAAATTACTTTACACTTCTTGTTTTGTTCTCTATTTTGTAAAAAATTCACTTTTTTCCTTTGTTCTTTCCTTCCTTTTCTTCTTTCCTTTGTTTCTTCTTCTTTCCAGTCCTGGGTAATGAATGCAGGGATTGAAACGCAGGGTCTCATACTAACGAGGCACGCTACCACAATATATATCCCCATCACATTTTGTTGAGCTTCTGAGACAGGATCTTGCTAAATTACCCATGGTGGTTTTGAATTCCTGGGCTCCAACAATCCCACAGCTTCAGCCCTTGAATGCTGGGACTACAGGCCCACCCCACCATTCATAGTGGAGTTTTGCTTTTGCATGTGGTGGGAAAGAAGTTGCTTTGGATTTTGCTTTTCTGCAGTTCTAGGGAATGAACCTAGGGTCATTTTAACACTGAGCTACATCCCCTGCACCCCTTCCGTTTTTATGGACACAATATCTTTATTCATTTTTGGATGGTGCTGTAGATCAAACCCAGTGCCTCGCCTCACATGTGTAAGACAAGTTCTCTACCATGGAGCTGCAGCCCCAGCACTTTTAAAATTTTATTTTGATAGTGTCTCACTAAATAGCCAAGACCATCCTCAAACTTGCAATCCTCCTGCCTCAGGCTCCTGAGTAGCTGAGGTTACAAGGTGTGTAATACTGCAGCTGGTTTCATACTGCTTTTTATTGAAATATGCTTTTTATTGAACTACACTGTGGCTCCCTATGTGTTCACTTTTCTTAATTTTGCTGCTTAAAGAGAAACAGGAGTTTCTCTGTCTATATGTACTTCATAGAAATTCATTGAAAACCACTTTCAATGGTGGGCAGTGTTTTGGTTAACAGCATTCAGGAAAATAAACTAGAAACATTCACTTTCCTAATACTGTATGCATGATAATAGATCATTGTTTATTAGAAAATTTGCTATGCTTTGATGTTTGCTACATATCTAAAATTTCACTAGTACCTATGTATTCTTTGTAGTTCTGTGCTGTTTTTCACTTTTTGCCTTTCTATCTTTCCATAACTTACTATGTATTCCCCCATACGAACCTTAACTAATATATCACTTTGGTTCACAGATGAATTATCACTGCTAGTATTATTGTAACCACTTTCCAGATTAGACACCTGAAACTCAGAAAGTTTAAATAATTTTTTCATCCAGGAAGCATTTCTTGATAAATTTACTCTCAGGTATTCATTTTGATGTAGAATTGGAAGCCAGGCTCAAAGAGGATAAAGAAAGACCCATTAAATGTACCATCTGGATAGTAAAACTGAACTCTAGAAAATGGTATGTGATTTGCACAAGCAAACTGAGACACTAAAAATAGCAGTGGTGATACCAGAACTGTTTTATCTGAACAGGGAAAATAAAATTCTTTTCTCCTGACTTGTGTTTTTTGTCTAGAGCACAGAGTCCCAGCAAGGGAGGAATTTTCTATGACCCCCTTACTGATATTGAACAAGTCAATCTTATTTCTCTGACCCTATTTCGTCACTTACAAACTGTTAGTGTTAACTGTTCTCAAAATTTTAAAATGCTTCAGTTCTAGGGTATATTCATAAGTCAATACTATTGTCCACTCAAAGGAAAGATAGGGGAGAGAGAAGGATGCTGTTAGTGAACAAATGAGAGAAGCAAACCACTTGGGTCTATGGTGCCCAATTGGACAGAAAAGAAAGTTGATCAGAAGAGTACCAAACTGCTCCAACACTTGCAGCCAACCTAAATGGTTTCATTTGGGATATCTCAATGATTTCTAATATTGGAATCATTCTGACTGCCACAACCTCAGGATGATATTCATCCTCAAATATCGTAAGAATCTGCCTGTCTCATCAATATTTTCAACTCCCTCTTGCTTCCTACATAAAATTTCCAAAATTTTTCTTTACATGGAACTGCACATTCTCTGCAGTTCTCTCTTCCTCTGGCAACCAATGCAGCTTCCCTTACAGGAAGTGTCTGCAACTTCTCCAGAGCATCTGCTCCAGCTGCCACTTCAGTATGGTTACTGCCCTCAACCTGTGGCACCTCCTTCCAGCCACTCATGGGCAGTGCCTACCTTTATAAACATTCTAGCACAGACATGGTGTCGGGGTTACTGGCCAGAACCAGATGCCCATGGCATCAGCCTCCTATCCAATATCTCTGAGTGGTATATCCCAGGAAGTGCTGAAAAGAGCTCATCTGCACTTGGGGATTTAAATCTGACTCTCACTGAACAGGACACAGCAGGTTCTTCCACTTCTATGACAGTCCAATATGACAAAACTTCCAATACCTATGTCATGGTCTCTGTGTATACATCACAGTCTACCAAGGTTGTCCAGGTGACACCATCGCAGATTCCAAGTCAGGGACATAGCCTTGAACCTCCCTACGAAGAAGGAAGCCAGGTCTACTATTATGATCAAAACACTCTGGGGAATCTGCTCTCTGGAGAACATGGACCCTGCCTGCAATCCTACAGCTCTGTGCCATATGCAGGAAATTGTGCCACTGCCCCTCAATCAGAAATGGTGACAGTGCTGAAGAAGGTTCAGCCCACAAATGTCTACTATGGGATCTACTACTCTCGGTCTGCTCAACCTATCATAGAAACAAATTTTCAAGGGAGTACAAACACCAGGAAGGGGAAGAAATAAGTACAGCATTTGAAATGAGGGTCCAGTTTCCAGCTGGTCGCTGAGGGGCCAGAGATCATTAGTTCATGAGCAAGAGTTCCACCCTCTCGTAGTTCATGGTGTTAAGTGTTCTCACACTCTGCGGAGAGGGGTGAGATTTGAGAGGCCCCTATATGAGCAGGAGAGACTCCATGAAACAGTTTTTATGTATTTCCCACAGAGTAGGCAAGTGCTCTACCTTTGAGCCATGGTACCAATATGATGTGCCAGCCCAAAAGTAGGACATCAAGTGATCACCTGTAACCAACAGGCACCTCCTAACAGAAGCCTGTCCATGGTCCTTAAAAACTGCTACTAGAAATGCCTTCTCCACAGTTGGAAGGTTCCCTAATTAGAGTGTTTCTGCATAGAAGGAGCATCCAACTTACAATCTTTCTTCATTCCTTCCTTTGCAGAGATGGAAATTTTCCTAGGGATGGAGGTTTCCTTGGGATTGCAACTTCCCAGACATTTTGTCTGCTACAACCTCCAGAATTCCCCAAATCCTACAGTAACAGAAAAAGCCAAATACTTGAGAGGAACTCACAAACTAAACATGGAAACATTTCAGAAATAACTCCAGTCCAGAGTTCTACTACTTTCTGGGCATTGCCTCCAACTCAAAGCCAGGAACAAACAGAGAGTAAGAAACTAAATGAGATTAAAACCATGCTTTCAAAGCCTCTGGATGCCTACCAGTTTACCACGAAAAACCAAGATCCTCCACTATTCCCTTTAGACATCCCTGAAATCCACCAGCTGCTGGCCTCCATTGGTCTTCTGGACCAAGGGGAGAAGCCACATTCTGAAAATATCCATCTGGGAAACAACAGCCTGAGTCTTGAAGACCAAGGTACACTTGAAAATGGGATTGAATCTAGCAGTGGTTTCACAGACCTCACTGCCCTGGTAGAGGATATTCACCATCCTGAGCTTTTCAGTTCCTTGAAAGACTTTGACCAACCTGAAAGTCCCACAATAACAAAATACAATGGCACCAGAGCCATCATGGTGAAACAGGGGCAGGAAAACTCAAGTGTCATAAAGGGTCCTAGTGCTCCAGCGAGGAACAACAAACATAAAGCTTCAGAGTGTCCTGATGGAACTCCTCAGGCCAAAACGTAACCAGAAACCTAGAGTGTGCATTAGAAGAAGTTGCTCACAGGAATGCAGACAGTAGTAGGGCCCATGTGCACATAGCCAAGCACTCTAACAGCAAACCTCAGAAAGCTGCATCCAGCAGGAATGGCAAGGCTAAGGGCCATGGGCAGGACAAGACCAAGAAGACCAGAGAAAACCACTCCAGGAAAAACCAGGAGAATAAGCAACCAGGCAAATAAGTCAAAGCAGAATAGAAGCCAACCATGCCCAAGATGAAGCAGAAGAGAAACCAACCTGAGCTTTGAGAAGAGACCTTTAAAAAGCCTGAGGTGGGGCTGAGTTGTACCTCAGTGGTGGAACGCTCGCTTAGCACATGTGAGGCACTAGGTTCTATCCTCAGCACCACATACAAATAAAATGAAGATATTGTGTCCATCCACAACTAAAAAAATGTTTTAAAAACATGAGGAAAAATGAGTTACTTGGGGGATTATGCTCAATGGGAGCAGATGAGCCTGATTCCTACCTTAGGAGCTCTACTTCCACAAGAATAGCACTTACCCAATAACAGCATCCACCTGCTGGACTCATTCACTGTTACATCCCTAACACCTAGAACCAGCTGTTCAATCAGTATTTATCAAAATGTTGAATTGACTGGATTTTGTCCTGTATTGGCTCCTGCCAGGACCTGACCAATACTCTATGCCCTGTTTGACCAGTATCTCCAATGCCTCCATTTCTTTAGGCATAATCTACTACACTCATATTCTGAAGGGAAAGAATCAACAGAGAAGTAGATGGGGTACTGTTTACCTTAGGTGTGGTCTACTATGTGCTGTGTACAACTGTCTTCCCAAATACTTCTGCAAGGGATCCATGAGTTAAATAGTGAAGCCTTGCATTGGCATACGTGTTAGTGTTAATTGGGGATGGGAGGATGACGTACAATGTGCTTTCAGTCATCTTAAAAGTCAATGACCACACAGTCACTTTAGGAAAACAAAGAGATATATACACAATTATGTTTGGCAGAAAAAAGGCACTGGAGCTGGTACACCTGAGCTGGATCTTTAAGCTATACTTTGACAAATAGGTTACCATAGAACAAGCTTCTAGGGAGCTACCAAATAAATTTTCAGAAAGTGTCCTCAGAGTTAAGCTTTAAAACCAAAACATAAATTTTCAAGGTGGTGACATACAGTCTCCTATGACAGAATGGGTAGCAGGCCTCCTGAACCTTACTGAAAAAAAGGTGAGTACAAATTCAATCATATGCATACCTAGAAGTAGAATATGGCACTCTATTTGCACTTGGGTATATAAACACCTTTTCCTGGTTTCAGGGGCTGGAACTTTATCATGTAGGTGTCTTTGTGAACCCATTGCTTTTGCACTATTAAAGCAGGTCAGTGACCTCCACCCAGAAGACTCTTGCCGTAATTAAGCTTCTCTTTGTGAGATCAGCAGGATGTCTGCAGAGGATATTGAGGTTGGTACTTTCCTCTTTTTTTAAAATGCCAGGTTTGCACACAAAAGGTTTGACAGAGTAGTCTGAAAGCTTCTTAATTAAAAAAAAAAATGATTTTTATGTTTTCTTGGTAAAAACTGTGAAACCTGTGACTGTCTAAAAAGATAGAATGAAACTCCATTGGTATACGAACCTCCTACCGACCCCACTGGACTCCCAGGGGTAGAAAATTCAGGGAATTTCTATCATCTTTGTTCAGAGGAAGAATTCTTAGGCATGAGCCACCTCTGAACCCTGCAATTAATAAATCTGCTTCCTGAAAATTGCTTAGGTGTCTGGCCTCTTCTGTCCTAATTCAACATAACACTTTCAACACATCTTATAGGTATTATTACAGTCTTATATTCTCTTCTAAGCAATAAGTTACTCCCTCAGTAATACCTCAGGCTACAAATCTTGGGTAGAAAATTACACAAGCTGAAAACAACGTCAATGTCCTGGGTTTCAATTCATGATTCGTTTAGGAAGTCGGCTGTTTTACTTGAATCAGCAATGCTCTTTGAACATGAGGTTTATGTGAGTGTAACGGAGGGGATATCTCTTGGGAAACACCTACCCAAAAGCAAAATGATTTTAAAAACAAAGAGTCAGCTTGATCACTGGTTTCTTTTAACTACTGGAGTTCACTTTCTTTCGGATCTATTTTCCTTTAAAAGCTAGGCACTGTAGAGCTCACTAGTCACTGGTCAGATTTTGCAGGAGTTGATTCTAGCCCCACTCACCAGCTTCTCACCCCTGGTCCTAAATCCTTGGGAGTATAATTGACAGATTGGTGAAATGACAGATTGGTGTTAGTGGGCGTGCCTCCAGGCATCATCCTGGAGGAAAGGAGATAAAGGGTCTTGGATGTAGTGGGTAAGAATTTTGAGCATGGGACTCTGAAAGGAGCAGCTGCTGTGTGTCCTCTACACCACCCACTGTGCATGAGGCCATTTAAGGCTCTGGTCTCCTTGGGTTGTCACCTGACCAGCAAGGTCCAGCTCTATCCTGGCTACTTCATATGAAAGACCTACAACCTTAGGTGATTTTGCCCAGGAATGACAGTTTGGGCTTGAGTGCCTTCAAGAAGGGCACTCCAAACAGTTGTGGATGCATCCCTCTATACTGAAAACGCCCCCTCTGCTCATTCCTGCTGCTTCCTTTCACTGCCTCCACAATACATTTTATCAATGAGGCATCTTGGGGACATTTTAGGTTCGCAAGAGGCTTTGTGGGAGACGCAGTGCCTCTGCATCTCTAGCAGTTCCCCAGCTTTTCATGACCATGAGGAGGGTTTAGAGGGAAAGTTCTATGAAGGAAATGTGACTTGAATATTGAGGAAACCACATGAGAGAACTGGCAAAGAGATGACTAACTCTAGGGAAGGGATGGAGTAGAAAACACAGAAACAGTGGCTAGATAAATGAAGCAAAAGGTGCGGATTCCCAGGGGCGCTGTAATCCCAACTAAAGAAAAAAAAATATGTGGAGGAGGAGGTAAGATGGAATTATGGAAAAGACAAGAAAGAGACAGTTGGCTTTGGCTCTGAATTATAAGATGAATTGTATAGCTTGTACAACCCTAGAGAGTGCTGGCTAGGGAATACTACATTTTAATGCATGTCAAATACCCACTTTTCTTTTAAAGATTATGGAAACTAATGAAACTCTCAAGAAAATCTGGAGTCTAACAGCAAGAATAACTGGAAAGATTGTAAAATTACTGGAGTTTAGGACACAGGGAAAGAAAACTTCCAGACTGGGAACCATGCCTCTCCCCCACATTCAAAACTACTTTGTGCCCTTTTGTTATTAAATGAGTGCTTAGTTTTTGAATATAAATAAATTGTTATTTTAAGATCTAAATTCCAAGCTGATATGGTGGTACCTTCCTGAAATCCCAGCCACCCACCCCCGCAACCCACACCCCGGCAAAAGCATTTGATGACTGGGATATGTGGTCATATCAATCAATGGCACAAGAAATATGAATGGGTTTCACTTATAACTAGAACTAAAGATAATGTTTCTCAAACTGGTTTAAAAAAATAAAGTAAAATTCAGCTGGGCCTGGTGCCTGTCATCTCAAAGTCACAGGAGACTCAGGGGAATCACAAGTTTAAGGCCAACCTCAACAACTGAGCAAGGCCCTGAGAAACTTAGTGAGATTCTATCTCAAAAATAAAACATAAAATGGGCTTGGAATGTAGCTCAGTAGTAAAACATGCCTGGGTTCAATCCTTACTGAAAAAAAAAAATTTAAATACCTTGCCATGAAAATGAGGCACAATGTTTTAGACTGAAAGGAATAGTGGTTTAGTGAGCAATAATAATTATGAACACTCATTCCCAGACAAGTTTCCCTAATCAAGTTTGGACACAAATATGAAAAAGTATAGCACAGAAAATGTCAGATACTCGGATTAAATTAAAATAACCACACATAAAGTCACTTAACAATCCTCCTGTAAGTTCACAGAATGTGCTCTTACAGGTACTGGGATAAATGCAAATAGGTAGCTGAGAGGAGAAATGATGGAAGAAATACAAGGTACTGTACCTACTTTTATGATGCTCTAGGCAGAGCAACTTAATGATAGCAAATGACTACTTGAGGGTAGAACTGAACCCACCTTGGCCTATTCTCATTATATTCATTGTACTAACCTAATTGTGCTACAAGGATTGTAGGTTTTTGAGTATGCCAATACTCTCATCATGATTTGAGCTTCCTTGATGCGCTCCACCTTCTTGAAGGAAACAGACTTTATTTGATAAGAACCACAACATATTTTTTTCTTTAAATATTTTCAAGTAGAAGTTCGTGAGGTAAACACACTTTGTACTAGAACGGGCTGGGATGATGTTGGTCTTCTTTCTAATGCCATCTGTTTTCTCTTTTGTGTCTCAGAAATTCTTGGTCCTGACCATCTGACCATGGAGGCTCCTTCCACATGAAGGCCAGGGGAGGGCTCTGTCCCATTTGGGGAGTACCCTGGAGGTGAATGAAAACATTTCACCCCGTTGATACTTCCCCACCTCACCTGGGTCATCCACACACCCTGCAGAATGCACCACAAATGCAAAGCCAACTAAGCCACCAGTGGTAGACAGGTCCATGAACACTTAAGCACTGAGCAAGTCCATTTGCTGTTATCCTCTTCCATGTTTTTGCTGCCAGTGTCATTCTGGGGGATTCATCCCAGGACTGCCTCTGTGATCCCACTTACCAGGCTTTGACAATAGAACCCCCTTGGATAAGGACTGCCATACTCTGTTCTGTTACACTGGCTATCTTGTAAAAGAGGCCTTTGTTGAAAACATGCAATTGAGCTGAAGCAATATCAATTTTCTGAAAAGCTGGTGCTATCTTTAAATGTCAAATACTCAGCTTTTAAGGTTATTCAGAGATTCAAAATGGTCAGGGAATTAGAGACCAGATTGGCTTTTTGTAAAAAAAAAAAAAAAAAAAAATCTTCAAAATTACAGTACAATGGGGCAATTCGATGAATGACTTTTAAAAAAATAAGAAAAAAAAAAGGGGGGGGGGACTACTGAATTGTGCTTGCCCTGAAAGCATTCTTGATTCTTAAACAATTTAGTCAAGAAAAACATTGTGTATAGTGGGTGATAATTAAGTTCAACCACAAAAACTATTGGCCATCTTTCCTCCTGTCATTGATGACTGCAATCAAGAAAATGGGGAAAAATGGTGAGTATATCTTGATTATTAGAGGAATTTGTGGAAGACAGGTACTGACTCTCAAGTAGTCATTTAAAGAAGTCAATTTGCTGAAAATCCATTTAAAAGTACAATGGAAGAAGACAAGGAGGGCTGGGCTCTGAGGCCTGACCTTTTGACCTCCACCCCATTTCCTGGACAAGCTTTGCTCCCATTAGTTGTTCCCTTGTACACATTCTAATTTCAGGGAAATTGAACTCTCATATTCTCAGGGCATTATCTTGCCCAAAGAGGCTTGTTATCATTTGTCTTCTAACTACTCTTTCTGTCTTCCCTACTTTTCTAGAAGGATTTCCAGTTCCTCTCTTCAAGTAGATTGATTCTGTTCTAAAACTCTCAGAGCTCTTTTCATCTGCAACACAACTTAGATCATTTACCCATTCATGGAGTTATCTGCAATAACTATTTTCACTTCCCACAAGGTAGGACCTGAGTCTTGAGTCTCATTCACATTTGTGTTCCCTGTGTAGGCTGAGCACAGTGTCTACTTGTATACATTGACTAAGTGGATTTATTGAATTGAAAGGAAAAGATTCGGCCAAACTTTAATTCATCATGGCTAGATGGCATCATCAGACTGCTGAATGACTGTGCACCTCCTGATCAAACATTGTCATTGTCCAACAGTTCACACGTTGCTGTTGAATGTGCAGAAATTTAATATACTTTCTAACATTTTTTTCTTAATATGAAAATATAGCTGTGAAACTTGCTCCCTAACCTTAGCTTGCTGGCTTTCTCATGGGGTTTCTCCACTGGGCTCACAAACTGAGTCCATTCTTGGTATCCTGAAGCAGTTTATGACCCATTTCTTCATGCCTTTTTAGAGGGACCAGACTGGTTTTTGTTTTTTGAGAGGGGCAGGGTTTGGCATCTAAACTTTCTTCTAAAGACTCAATTTAGAAGTAAATAACTACTGAAGTCATTTTCCATTATCAAGACTACCTTATTGTAGGACTCTTAGAAATTCATACCCTGATATTCTTATGAGTTCAAAGAGAAAAAAATAAATAAAATGTTCAGTTGAATGGGAAGGTTAGTTTTTCATCCTTCTTCTTAGATTCTGACAGAGAATCCCTAAATTTCTTAGAAATGCTCTGGAAAGTAGTAGTTTACACTTGTCTTACCTTGACCAATTAAAGCCTACCCTTTTCTTAAAACATCAAGAGTACTGAACTCAAAAGTCCAAAGGTTCCGATATATCAGATGTGGGTGAGACTCAAGACACAATTCATCCTTCACCAGTTGTGAGCCTGTGAAATGAATAAGTTACATGCTTCCAAAATACAATGGTGGAACAGGTATCGGACGGTCAGTCCCCCATTCCAAAAGGGAGGAACAAATGAAGAATGGAGTGACTGGAGCAGGCATGGTAGCGCATGCCTGTAATCCCACTACTGGGGAGGCTGAGGTGGGAGAATTCCCAAGTTCAAGGCCAGACAAAAAAGAGAAAACATTAAGTCGTAAAGTTGGAGAACAATCTCTTTTGATTCCATGTCCTACATAGGTGCACACTAAGAAAAGGGTTGGATCCCCCAAGGCCTCAGACAGGCCATTGCTATATTTTTGCTGGGCTCACTTCACCCAGCAGCTCTCAGAAGTTAGCAGTTTGCCCTCATCTTGTCCAGACCGGAATTGTTGGCTGATGGCTCTTTGGTTTTAGGGTCTTGAGGGGCTGCCCTACTCCTACAATGCCAAGTCATTGCCCCAAAGGGAAGTCTCTTTGGTGGCTCTGATCCTGTGTCATGCCTCCATCCATGCTCTCAGGCTTTCTGCCACATACTCTAAAATCTAGGCAGAGACAACATGGCTCATATAATTACAGAAGATGAGAAATCTCACAGAAGCCTTTTTCCAAGATGGAGACCCTGCAATGCTGCTCATGTGGCTCAGTCGACATCCAAAACCCTCAGAACCAAGGAAGCTAATGGCATAATTCTCAGTCCAAGTCCAAAGTCCTGAGAATCCAGGAGTCACTTGGTGCCAGTCTTGGAATCCATCCTCTAAAATGAACAGTTTTTATTTCCCAGGGGCAGAAAAAGACGAGTGACTTACCTCTGCCTTTCTTGTGTTTCTATGTGGACCCAAAGCTGACTGCATTGTGCCCACCCATATTGAGGGTAGATATTCCCCACTCATTCTGTACAACCACATATCAATTTCCCTCAGAACACCCCTGAAAGTCTCACCCAGAAGTAATTCTTTACCATGTTCCTATTCCTTAATGCAGTAAAGCTGATACCTAAAATTAACCATCACATCTCCTAATGAGCTCTGGCTATAGGCTGCAGAAGAGACTTTACAACACGTTTTTGATGCCATTAGAGTGAGATGCCCAATGCCCAACTCAATGTCTGAAGTTGCAGGGATTTTAGTGACTTAGTTTGCTCTCCCAGTGCTAGCAGCTGTGAGGTCTGCTTGGAATGATTCAGCCTCATGGTCTCAGACTTTCCCCTTTCCAGTCCAATTTCTACAATCCATTGATTGTGCCATGTGCAGGTGCCCAGGAAGCTGAGTCCACAGTTTCTCCAGTCAGCCAGTGCCAACACTGCTCCGGGAGTAGAAACACGTGGAATTCTCTGTGGAAAACTGGTAAATAAATAAATTAAAAACAATAAACAAACAAACTCACTCTTTCCTGAACTGAGACTGTTTCTTTTTCATTGACCTCCCAGGACTCTCAGAGAAAATAATCAGGGTCAGTTTTTCTTTGTACCAAATCCTTCACAGAAGGAACCAAGGACTATATAGTATAATCACTTTGGATCTGTTGACTCTGTATTTAGTTACTTTCAGAGTCCCTTAACTTGAACTGATTAATATTAGAGTTAGAAAATACCAAACTCTAAATTTAGTAGATGGATCTAGCTACTACCTATACCATCAAGTTCTGAGAACCTACTTTTGGTAGGCCCTAGGAATATAAAATATACATAAGGCACAGAGTATATGTCCACAAAAAGTGTCCAATATCACTGTGGAGAGATGGAAGACACACAAAAAAAGATAAATAGCATTCTGATACTATGTACCATACAAGCACTAGGAATTTTGAGGAAGCAGAGATCAATGAATGGAGGCACTTAAAAGAATACATTACTAAGTGCTAATAAATCCATGAAGGAAATGCAACAGATTTAACCTGAGTCTTAATGAGAAGGACATAACAGTGGAGGGAAACTGCTTTAGGCATGAGCAAAGGAAGAGAATGGTACTCCACCTGGAACTTTTCAAGAACCACGACTGCACTGCAACAGGGCTGTGGCAGTTACCCATGCTGTGCATCAGAGGGGACCCTGGGGTTGGTCTCAGCATCTCTGCTTCACAGACCCCCCAGAAATGCACAGTAGCAGGCACAGTTGTGAGGGATTCAGGGAACACAAGAGAGATCATGCTGTGGTGGGAAGGGCCTTTGCTTGTGCAGATGTTTGACTTTCCACTGGGTGGAGTTGAAGGAGTGCCCCAGAATTGTGACAAGCTGTTTTCTCCTTTGGCAGACAAGGAATGAATTTAACCATTACCCACATTGTCATAACCAAGCAAAGTGCTGGGTCTGATTACTGCAACATGGAGAACAAAGAACTTTTCCTCATATAGAATCAACAGAGTCTCACCACACTGGGCTGGATTCATGGAAGCAAATCTGGGCTCTCTGAGGGTTCCTCACCTCTTCTATCTTTGTGTTATAAACATTGCTTGTTTCTTTCTTGGAACGGATTAAATTTACTTAATTTATTCTTTTTCTCTCCATTGGATACAGTTCTTCTATATCTGACTGCTTCTACTAAGAAATCGGCAACCTTTTCCAGAACCTCTAAAACTGCGGTTAGCTCCAGCTAATGTCCATCCTAAAAAAAATGGAATTCTCACTCAGTTTTACCTGGGCTAAATTCTGGTAGCTACGCTAAAGAACGTTGAAAAAAAGAGATGAGTCTTTCTGAATGTCTCAATCACAGTAGATCCCTCCCATTAGAACAGCTTCAGGGGCTGGGGATGTGGCTCAAGCGGTAGCGCGCTCGCCCGGCATGCGTGCGTCCCGGGTTCGATCCTCAGCACCACATACAAGCAAAAACGTTGTGTCCGCCAAAAAATAAAATATTAAAATTCTCTCTCTCTCTCTTTTTTCTCTTAAAAAAAAAAAAAAAAGATCAGCTTCAGAACTTCCCTGAATGCTTACAAAATATCCATTCGTGTGAGGTGCCTCCTCAGATGAGTTGTGTGAACAACTCTGTGCTACTTCACTATAGCAACTGTGTCAGAGATGAGTTGATCTTACTGGGGGGCTCTATCTTTGGTTAAGATACATTGCAAGAAGAATGTATTTGGTATAAAATGAAAAATTAGGAACACGGAGATAAGACTTTACCAACTTCCTGGACACTATGATCAGGGCACACTGCTTCCTATAGGAAGGGCTTTGTTCCTGTTTAAGATCCTTCCTCTCTGGGATGGCCTCTTTTGTTGGTCACAATTCCTTCAGCTCCTGAGCTGGATTCCTTTTAGTAGTTTCTCAGACATGAAGCCTCTTCTTTACATCAACATTTCTTTCAAGTGCAGTGATCTTCAGTCTGAAAGAGCCATTGCAAAACTGGCTGTTGTGGCTTTCTGTGGTCACTCGCATGAAACCAATGACAAGCAGTCCTCTAGAGACAACCTGGTAGATTCATGAACTCTATGTCTAAACTGATTCACTATGTAGGATGGCTGTCCACTACTGCAATGTCATTGGAGAGTAGCAGTACTTTCTTGTTGTACTTCATTTGGGATTTCTATGAGAAGGTATGTGAACACATATGTAAATTATGACCGCCCTTTAGTGGTATTATTTCCTCCTGGGATCTTCGACTCTGCACTCCTCAGGCTGGATACCAGTATACTGAACCAGCTCTGATATATTATGCACAGGTATCGTGAAAGTTTGACTGCTACAAATAAAACTGAGTTGGTTCAAATGGAAAATTAGACTCCTTTTTTAGCAGCAAGATCTATCTATGAACAATTTTATCATTACTTAACAACCATGGTTGGCTGCCTGTGCACATACAGACCCTTTGAGAAAGGAACATATATTGACCTCCAAATCCTAGAAAAACCTCTAGTAGTACACTACTACAATAGTTTAAATTTAGTCTACTGCCCTTCTCTATTAAGCTTTGCTGCTTCCTTTTCTGGTGCAGGAAAGTACAGAAGAAAGGACAATAAACATGAGCTGTCTTCGGGAAAAGAAATGGAACTGGTATTGGGAGCACTTATTCTCAGAGGGGTTACTCGGCTTGAAAGTCTTTATAGGAAGTAAGGTTTATCATTCTTCTGTCCCATGATCACAGCTGTCCCCTTATCAGAGAACACAACCACATGATAAAAGTTAAATGAATGTTGACATACAAATTGAACATGCCAGATTAAAATCCTTCCTGAATTCTAGAGAGGCCCAGTGGCTCAACTTGTGTTTCCCTATTCATTTCACTAACAGACTGCCATCTTCAAGGAATACTCAGAATGGCCTTCTGTCCATGGCTCAGGAGGGCCTTGGTGTGGCTAACTATATTTCATGATTTAGATTTTCAGCTCACTAGTAAAAACTGACATCCTCACCATGCTCTGCCTTCCACCAAATTATACATGAAGAGAGACATCTGCTTTGTGGTGGGATTTTCCACATTTTTGTAAACTAGGAGCTGCATAGTAGTAGATAATCCACAAACATAATCATGCAGAATACTTTTCTGCCTCTGTGAAACCAATGTAGATATTACCACGTTTTCTTAAACAGGAGCAACAGTACCAAATTAATAGGATACAACACATACGACTCTTAAGAGTCCTGAGTAGCTGATGGCCTCCTGGTAGGAATTTGTTGAGGAAAGAAGATGCGTCTGTTTATACAGATAGGCTTTCATGAAACTACTGTATGTGAGTGTATATGAATATGTATATATTTGCTTTTTAAATGTTCAGGCCTAAATACACTAACTGCAACTTTCCATTCAAAAGTAATACTGAGGCTTTTTATGAATTTCATATGAAGTAAACTGTCTTGTTGAAAATATAAATTTTGAGGGGCTGGGGTTGTACCTCAGTGGCAGAGAGCTTGCCTAGCATATGGGAGGTACTAAGTTCGATTCTCAGCACAGTAAATGAATAAAAATAAGTAAACAAATAAAGCCCACCATCAACTGAAATAGTATTTAAAAAAATAAATTTTTTCTTTACTACTACTGAATAACTCTCCTAGTCTTAAAAAAAAATCGTATCATTTGAGGAATGAACATGAATTTATTTATCATTGTCTTTATGGGCACATCCTTAACTTTCTTTAATTTCCTATTCATTCAAACAAAAACTATGTTATTGGATAACAGAAATCCCATTCATCCATTCATAAACTGAATTAATATGTATTGCACTCCTTACCATGTGCCAGGTATACTTCTGTGTGCTGGTTATACAGCTGTATCCCATATAATGTACCTGCTTTTATAGAGTTTACATCCCAGAGAAGAAGACTGACCAAAACATTATAAGCAATATATACCATCAGGTGCTAAGAAGAAAAAGCAGGGATTGGGGACAGAATGTGGAGGTGGTTAGGAAAGGTCTGTCTAAAGAGGCAATATAGGCAGAGAATCTCATAAGCATATAAGCCATGCCACTAGGAAAGAACATTCTGCAGAGAGGTTAAGGCAGTGAAAAGGCCCTGAATGTTAACTTATGTGGCATGTTAAGGAATAGCAGACGCTGGTGAGGATGCAGCATACTGATTAAGAAAAAAGAGTCATAAGAACTAGGGGAGAAAGTTAGAGATTATTTTATAAAAGGTCCATTTAGCCTGGTACGGATATGTAAATGAGGCCACTAGTGAGATTGAGAAGTAGAGTGGTACAATTTGGCTTACCTGTATGAAATATGAAGCTATAATGGGAAGGCAGGAATGAAGAGAACTGAGGGAAAAGCAGAGAGACCAATTAAGTTATTACTATATTCCAGGCAAGAGTCTTAGGCTAGTCTCACAGATGACGGACAAGTGGTTACATTTTGGATTCAGTCTGTTTTGAAGATTGAGAAATTAGGATTTTTTGATGACTTGTATATTAGGAGGAAGAAAAGAGAAGAGTAACAGATGAATCCTACATTTTTTTTTCCTGAACAACTAGGTAAATTCTGAGATAGAGATGAGGCAAACTGGAGGAAGGTTTGGAGAAGCATTGACTCGAGTTCTATTTTGCCCATGTGGGGTTCAAGAGGTTGAATAGAAAATTAAACTTCACAGTATAATTTAGGGCTTGAAAATTAATCTGGGAGTCATTAGGGAATAACCATGGCATTAGATAAAAATCACTTAATGCAGATGAAAAAGAGAAAATGGCAAAGGTCTGACCCCTGGGGAATTCCAACATTAAGAAGTAAAGAATACAAATAAAAAACAAAAAACTTACCACTGAACTAGATGAAAGATTGGTATGCTGCAGCGAGGTAACCAAAAGGTTTCACACAGGCGGAAATATTTCTATATGTTCTCATGTGTATGTAGAAGCTCAAAGAGTTGATCTCCCAAGAGAGAGACAAACACTGATTAGCAGAGGCTGGAAAGAGTTGGGGAGTGCAGTTTGGAGACAGGATGGTTTATAGGTGTAAGAGTGCTCTTCGGGGGAAAAAAAGTAATGTTTTATAGGGTAGGGAAACTGAGTTTGACAACAATGAACTGCATATTTCAAAATGACTCCTTATAAGGTTTTTGAATGTTCTCTAACACAGATATATACTTAAGATGTAATATACAGGCCACTTACCCTGATTGTTATACATAGTGTGTATACATATATATTGAAATATCACCCTGTATACCATAAATATCTTCAATTATGTATCAATTAAAATATTTCAAATCAAATAAAAAATTCAATTCCTCAAAATAAAGATGAAAAAAAAAAACAGAACTATGTACTCATCATGTTGTATAAGGAATCTTTTTTTTAATTAATTAATTTTATTTTTTGAACGTTTTTTAAATTTATATATGACAGCAGAATGCATTACAATTCTTATTACACACAGAGAACAATTTTTCCTATCTCTGGTTGAATACAAACTATATTCACACCAATTCATGTCTTCATACAAGTACTTTAGGATAATGATGTCCATCCATCACATTCACATTTCTAATCCCATGCCCCGTCCATTCCCCTCCCAACCCTCGGCCCTATCTAGAGTTCCTCTATTTCTCCCATGCTCCCCCATCCCTACACCACTATGAATCAGCCTTCTTATAACAGAGAAAACATTTGGCATTTGGTTTTTTCGGATTGGCTAACCTCACTTAGCATTATCTTCTCTAATCCATCCATTTACCTGCAAATGCCATGATTTTATTCTTTTTTTATCGCTGAGTAATATTGTATTGTGTATAAATGCCACAGTTTTTTATCCACTCATCTATGGAAGGGCATCTAGTTTGGTTCCACGTTTTAGCTATTGTGAATTATGCTGCTATAAATAAACATTGATCTGGCTGAGTCCCTGGAGTATGCTGTTTTTAAGTCCTTTGGATATAGACCAAAGAGAAATAAGAGAGCCTGAATAGGCAAAGCAATCCTTAGCAAGAAGAGTGAAGCAGGTAGCATCACTTTACTAGACCTTAAACTATACTACAGAGCAATAGTAACAAACATGGCAAGGTATTGGCACCAAAACAGACTTGTAGACCAAAGGTACAGAATAGAGGACACAGAGACAAACCCATACGAGACAAAGGCGCCAAAAACATATACTGGAGAAAAGATAGCCTCTTCAACAAACGGTGTTAGGAAAACTGGAAATCCATATGCAACAAAATGAAATTAAGTCCCTATCTCTCTCACCATGCACAAAACTCCACTCAAAGTGGATCAAGGACCTAGAAATGAAACCAAAGTCCCTGTGCCTAAAAGAAAGTAAGACCAAACCTATATCATGTAGGAATAGGCCCTGACCTCCTTTACCAGACTCCTATAGCGCAAGAAATGAAAATCAAGATTCAATAAATGAGATGGATGCAAACTGAAAAGCTTTTCTCAGAAAAAGAAACAACCAATGACGTGAAGCGAAAACCTTCAGAATGAAAACAAATTTTTATCACACGTAAATCAGAGCACGGATCTGTAGGATATCTAAAGAACTCAAAAAACTTAACACCACAAAAACAAATCCAAGACTCCTAAAGCATAAGAAATAAAATCAAGAATCAATAAATGGGATAAATTCAAACTGAAAAGTTTCTTTTCAGCAAAAGAAACAATCAGTGAGGTGAAGAGAGAGCCTACAGAATGGGAGCAAATTTTTACCACACGCAAATCAGAGCACTAATCTCTAGGATATCTAAGAAGTCAAAAGCTTAACACCAAAAAAACAAATCCAAGACTCCTAAAGTGTCTTCAGATTGGGAGAAAATCTTTACCACATGCACCTCAGATAAAGGATTAATCTCTAGGAAATATAAAGAACTCAAAAAACTAGACACCAAATAAATAAATACATAAACCAAATAACCCAATCAATAAGTGGGCTAAGGAAATGAACAGAAGATAATCCTAAGTGAAGTTAGCCAATCCCAAAAAACCAAATGGCCAACGATTTCTCTGATATCAGGAGGCTGACTCACAGTGGGGTGGGGGGGAGGAGCATGGGAGAAATAGAGGAATTCATCATTATCCAAAGTAGATGTATAAAGACACTATTGGTGTCAACATACTTTATATACAACCAGAGATATGAAAACTTGTGCTGTGTATGTGTAATAAGAATTGTAATGCATTCTGCTGTCATTTATTTCATCTCACTCCCATCAGAATGGCAATCGTCAAGAATACAGGCAACAATAAATGTTGGAGAAAATGTGGTGAAAAAAGGTAAACTCATATACTGCTGGTGGAACTGCAAATTGGTACAACCACTCTGGAAAACAGTATAGAGATTCCTCAGAAAATTGGGAATGGAAGCACCGTTTCACTCAGCTATCCCCCTCTTTGTTTATACCCAAAGGACTTAAAATCAGTGTACTCTTGTGACGCAGCCACATCAATGTTTATAGCAGCTCCATTCCCAATAGCTACACTATGGAACCAACCGAGGTATCCCTCAATAGATGAAGGCATAAAGAAATGGTGGTTTCTTAAAGCAGAGTAATATACACAACGGAATATAACTCTGCAATAAAAGAGAATACAATCATGGCATTTGCAGGTAAATGGATGGAGTTGGAGAATACCATCCTAAGTGAAGTAATCCAATCCCCAAAAACAAAAGGCCAAAAGTTTTCTCTGATATGTGGATGCTGATCCATAATGGGGTTGGGAGGTAGCATGAGAGGAATGGAGGAAGTTTAGATAGGGCAAAGGGAGGGAGGGAGAGGTAAGGGGCAGGGATTAGGAAAGATGGTGGAATGAGATGGACATTATTACCCTAAGTACATGTATGAAGACATGAATTGTGTGATTCTACTTTGTGTACAACCAGAGACATGAAAAATTGTGCTCTATATGTGTACTATGACTTGAAAAGCATTCTGTTGTCATGTTAACAAATTAGAATAAATAAATTTTTAAAAAAACTGCAGAAAACAGTGGAAGATGTTTCTTAATGTTATTGTGAAAATAAGTAATTTGGCTGAATTCCATAGGACATCCATTCAAAGGAAAGACATTGTTGAAGAACCTACTCCATGTTTCCACTCTGGTTACAGCTAGCCATGCTTTTAAATACACTGGTGTATGAAGCGCCGGCACACAGGGTCACAGGCATAAGCAGACAAGACACCAAGCAGCTATGTCACTGCATAGGAAGTTGCAAAAGCTGTGTATCCTGGACAATATGTGGGAATTCTTCAAATTCAACCCAAATAGCTATAATTTCATAAATAATAGCACTGTATAGAATAATCCTTCCATGGCATGGCTCTGAGAGATAAGAAGTAGGAGATAAAAAGGCCTATTTTTTTTTCCTACTCCAGGAATGTGATCTAATATAGTGGCTAGGCACATAAGCAATGAAGTTCATATGAATGCTCTCCTCCCAAACACCCAGTTCTGGCTCTGTGGCACTGTGAACCATATGGATGCATGAGTTGTGACTCATAAGTCCCAGAAACAGCCACAAATAAGGGTTCCATTATTTGCACATGTGTAAAACCACAGTAAAATGGGTGGAGATGGCAGAGTCAATGTCCCCAAGTAACTTACAGAGGCCAATTGTAGCATGATTCTGAGTAGCTACATCCCCAAAGAACCACTCCCAGCTAAAAAGCTCTTCACCACAGAATGTCACAGCTTGATGACACCCTAACTCTGAAGAGTCCATGCTACTCATCTGCTGGCCACAACAACCCAACTCTCTGATGGCCATGTGGCCTATGCGGCCACCAAAGAGTAAAAGAGCACTCCTTGTCTTCAGGTTCCTACCTGGAAGGGAGGATACCAGGACTTTTAACCCATACCGCAAAAAGAAACCTATGTTTATGATGTGTATATTATTAGGAAAGTTTGTTTTTTAACAACTTCATAGTGAACAATTTGTATTAAATAAATTTTCATCTTCTGTTAAAATATACATCTGTAGCTATGTATATTAAAATTCTATATTAATTTGAAAAGGGAAAAGAATGCAAAACCAGTATTCTATACTGAATTTAGATTGCTGAAAGAATACAAAATTAACTTTTCTTACCTTTTGCAAAAGAACTTTGAAAGCAATGAATCCAGTCTCAGGCATCCTCTGTCCAACTGGGAGGTGGTCTTTCCACCTAGTGGATATGTTTTTGTTAGTCAAACTATATGTTAGCCTTTTCTCCCTACACAGAATAAAGGCTTCTGGAATACCACAGTCATAGCCCACAGAGCATGTCCCTATTCTCTGCTTCTCATTCTGCCACTTAACTTATTCATCCCTGCCTGATAGTAACCCATAAATTCCTTCTTCCCATCTGCCCATATGGAAAACAGATCCAAGGCAACAGAACAAAGGTCTCCAGAAATAAGCAATATCTATAATCAGATGGTCAGAACTTCTGTATCCCTGACAAAAGCTAACACCAGCACCAAATACCGAAGTGTTATTAAAACAAACACAGAACAATAGTTTAAATGCAATTCTTTCACTATAAACGATGTTTTAGTTTTCATACAACTGATGGCATCAAATTCAATCGGTAGAGAATTTAAACTTTATGTTTCAAGAGAAAACTTCCAAAAGAAAGGGACTGTGAACTTCTCTTGAAAATACTAGGAGTCGACCTGAAAAGTAATATTTGCGCTCACTTCTACAGTACAAGTTAAAATTAACTGTAGTTAATTCAATACAATCTGAAGCACAGAAAGTCAAGAGTAGCAAGAAATGGGGCTGGGGAGGCAGAGAGGATCCCAGACCATACAGGACCCTATAGACCATGTAAGGAGATTTCTTTTATTCTCAAAATAATGCTTTAGTCTGATGTCTATCAGAACTATGAACTTTTTCCTATTCCATTTCAATTTCAAGATGGTTTGGGTGCTGAGGCTAAACTTATGAGCATTTATCTCCTAAGCTATGAACCCACACTTATTTTTATTTTATTTTTTAAATTTTGAGACAAGGTCTGAATAAATTGCTGAGCCTGGCTTGGAACTTGCGATCTACCTTCCTTGGGTCTCGTAAGTAGCTGGGATTACAGCCATGTACCACTGTGCCTGGCTCAATTTCAATTTTTTGTAATGACCTATTTAAAAGATTTGTGCAAAGAACATACTGGAAGAATGTAACAATAGATCTATGGACACCACTGGACTCCACTGCAATAGGTCAGGCAAGACCTGCATTATGATGTTGAAGGAGAAAAGCTGCCCAATACAAAACATATTCAGGAGATCAAATGAAAGGGACTTGATGTAAGGTTGGAAAGGAAGAGAGGAAGCTTGGAAGGTTTCAAGAAGTAAACTGTTTCATAGCAAATATGAACAGAGTCTCAACACTAACCATCTGGAAGTCTACAGGAAGATCTCTCAGGTGACACCTGTCAGGAAGCACCAGTTTGACTTCCCCAATTCCTGGAAATAATGCAAAACCACTTTTCATGAAAGGTCTCAAGCAGATTCTGAAAAAGCCATTCAAATTTATTTTCTTTTATTTATTTATTTACTTGGTACTGGGGATTGAACTGAGGGGCCCTCTGCCACATCCCCAGCCCTATTTTGTACTTTATTTAGAGACAGGATCTCACTGAGTTCCTTAGCGCCTCGCTATTGCTGAGGCTGGCTTTGAACTCCGGATCCTCCTTTCTCAGCCTCCTGAGCCGCTGGGATTACAGGCGTGCACTACAGCGCCTGGCTGAAATTTAAATCTTTTTATTCATATATTCTGTGGTTGAATCGAGGAGAGGTTCAATTTGGATGATTAAGGAGCATCCCCAAAACCAAGTCCCGTCTCAAAGCACTAGTTGACCCGAGGAGCAATGGACGCTCTGTCTCCCTTTTAAAAGGGTGGGCGAATTCACTGACCTCTATGTCTTTCAGCTTCTGCAGGTGGCGCAGCCAGGGTCAAAGTCTCTAATCCCAGCTTGGCCCATGTGCCAAGCTCGCTACAGCGACAGTGAGAGGCTAAGACACAAGACATGGAGCCCACGCCCAGAAGCGAGAAGGGCCATCCCCAGCACCCAGGGCGTACTACCTTTTCGCGATGCGGTTTCCATCCTTCCTCTTTGCTGAGAGATGTCCAGAAAAGTCGGGTGCCCGGCCCCAGCCACTGCGGCCATGACGCCATTGACTAATGTGGGCACCAAGAAGCCGTCCACCCAATGCCAGCGAGTCAAAGGGTTGAAGACATCTGTAGGTTCCCTGTGCCAGAATGAGATGCCGGTCTGAACTGCAGCTACCCACACAGTGCCCGGGAGTAGCCACTGCGCCTTCGCCACCGCCCTTCGTGATGGCGTCACAGACCTGTTTGCTGAGTCGCTAGGTTGACAAACAGGACTTTGGCGACGACAGCGCCATCCATGGCCGGAGGCCTGTAGCACAGGTCTGTGAGTTTCTGTGAGTACTTCAGAGTTCAAATGGTACAGGACCTGAAATAAAAAATTAGGTCCCTCTGCACCCAGTTCCTGATGTGTTCTTGGAGATGTGTCCCAGTGTTTACATTTACATTTTGTGTCTCTTATAGATATTTGTATTTTCACATATATGTGTATCCTCTACAGCATAGGATATGTTCTCTACGATGTGCCTAGAATATTGATTTTTCTCCATTTATACTTATATCCTTCCAAGTTTTTTAATGACCATAGAGAATTGCATGGACTATAAGTAACATAACTGAAAATAACAGCATTCACTTCACCAGTCCCATATGGATGGACCTCTATTACAAGCTTTTGGTTTGGGTTTGGGTCTTCTGTTACAGACCATGCAATGCAATATCCTTACACATAAGTACAACTATACCTAGAAATAGAAATAGAAATTCCTAGAAATAGAATTTCTGAAATTAAGGATACACAACTTTAAATTTAGAAGGATACTGCTTAATCTAACAAAATTGTGTCAGCCTACACTCCTATTCATAGACAGACTTTTCCTCAGTTACTATTACATAATAGGTATCATGCTAAAGTAGGTAACACTTATGTTTTAGCAAATTCCAAAAACAAACCAAAACAGACTTAAGAATGCAGCTCAGTGCAATATCTGCACATACTTATCAGGCACCAGGACTCAACATGTTAGGAAAACTCTGAATTCACCTACAATTAGAAGAGCAAAGAACAGTGTGTCTCAAGACAGAAAAAAGTACTAAATTACAGATTAAACCGCAGATAATTATGATAGTTATCTTATTCAAAAGTATATAAATCCAGACTGCTCCTGTAATGGGTGGCCATTTTCGAACCCAGAAAGTGTGTCCACCTGATGCCTGAATCCACAGCTAAATAAAGGCTTTGCTGAATTCATGAGGTCTGCACCTGTCCCCATCCCCCTCCCAACCTGCTCCTTTTCTCAGTCACATGAAATGACCCATGAGACCTTAGAAGTGACCACTGAACATCTTTCACTCCTTTGGCCCAGCTCATGCAGCTACTGCTGAATCTTTAAACTGACTCACAGACTCATACATCTCTTCCTCATTCACTAATCCAGAAATAGCAGATGAACCCAATCCTTACAGATTCTGGGGTCTCACTGGCCCCACATCAGACTCCTCTCCTCAAAGTCCCACAATTCCCCCATCTAACCTCCCGCCCCCGCTCAAACCTCACACTTATACTCTACCTCCTCCCTGCCATCACCTCCTCTACAAGATTCAAAATCCGTAAGAGTGCAACACGTGTTCCCTCTCACAGAAGTGGCAGGGGCTGAAGGGATGGTCCAAGTTCATGTCACCATTTCTCTGACAGCTTTGTCACAAACAGAGGCAGAGTAGGCTCATTTTCTGAAAACCCTACTAAGTACAGGAAAGAGTTCATAAAGTAGGTAACACTTATGTTTTAGCAAATGCCAAATTCCAAAAACTGAACTTGAATATTAAACTTGGCTGAAGGGATGGTCCAAGTTCATGTCACCGTTTCTCTGACAGCTTTGTCACAAACAGAGGCAGAGTAGGCCTTCCACCCTGACTCCTGATGAACATGCTCATATTTCACAGGTGGCTAAACCATGTCAATCTCCTCTATGCCCAAATTCCCCTTATCCATCCTGCACAGGGGCTGCCATTCCTACAGCTGAACCTGATGGGACATATCAGCCTCAAAACTCTGGGGTCATCAGACACCAGCACATGATTATTTGCCTCCTTTAAGGCATGACAAAAATACTCATACATAGGTTATTTTCATCAGGTCCCTGAGTAATTTAAAAGGCAATTTTTCAGGGACCTGATAAAAACCCCACCCTCTTTTTGGCCTGGCTTACTGAGGCTGTTACCAAATATACCAACCTAGACCTGGATACTCCTGGTGGCACTCTCTTTCTCCATTTTAACTTTATCAGTGGGTCTGCACCTGATATCCATAAAACACTTAGAAAGTCAGAAAAGGGCCCCGAGACCCCACTACAGCAGCTTCTAGATACTACTTTCAAGGATTTTTAAAAATAGGGAAGACAAAGCCAAAAACAAGAGAGATAAATGTCTTTAAACTAAATATCAGCTACTGGCCTAAGCCATCCAGAGCCCTAAAAATGCCACTGTGAGGCTGGGGATATAGCTCAGTTGGTAGAGTGCCTGCCTCCCATGCACAAAGCCCTGGGTTGAATCCCCAGCACCAAAGAAAAAGCGCCCCTGTCACTCGTGGTCCCGAGTAATACACCTCCTGGATCCTGCTTCCGATGTGGCTGGACTGGATATTGGGCAAAATCTTGCCTTAACCCAAGGCCTCCGACCAAGCCCTATTGCAACTGTAGGCAATGGGGACACTGGAAGGCGAACTGTCCTCAGGCAAGGACACCATTCCCCTTGGTGCAGCTATCTACTTCCCTTTTCCCATTCACTGAGTTTCTAGAATGTGGGGACCTGGGCTCCACTGCCCCTATCACCTTAGATTGTACGTCTGAGGAGCCCCAGGTTACAGGGTGAGTGAACAGCCATGCAGTTTCATTTTTTATTGACACAGGGGCAAGCCTTTCACTTTTCACTCAATGCCATGGACCCACATTTTAATTCAGACACTCCCATTATGGGAGTTTCAGGAACCCCTACATATCCACTAAAGACACTCCAGTTTTTTGCACAATTCGATCCTTCTCATTATCCATTCTTTATAGTTATGCCACGTTGCCCTGCTCCCTACTGGGACAGTATCTGCTCCACAAAATAAAAGCCTAAATCATCTTCCCCCCTTTAAACTCCACAACCATCTTCTTAATACATTCTGGCCAGATCTAGTCCCTGAGTCTCCTAAGCGTCCTGATTGTACTTTGCCCATTGGAATGAACCCCACAGTCTAGGATACTTCTCAACCTAAAATAGCTAAACATCACTCCCCTGTTCATATCCAACTAAAAGATACCACTCACTATATTCCCTTCCCCAATATCCATTAACTCCCTGACTCTCAGAAGTTTAAAGCACATCAATCATCTCCCACTTATTACAGGTCCATCTCCTCATACCAACCAACTTTCCTCACTCCTTCCCCATACTCAGAGTAAAGAAACCCAATGGCCAATTCTGGCTAGTACAGAAGGTCATAAAAATCACTGCATCAAGTGTTCCCACATATCCTGCAGTAACCAGTCCCTATACCCTTATCTCATATTCCAGCCTCCACCACACATTTCTCAGTGCTCCACCTGAAAGCTACCTTGTTCACTATTCCCCTCCATCCTGCCTCGAGCTCACTTATGTCTTTACCTGGACTGACCCAGGCACTAATATGTCTCAGCAGCTCACCTGGGCTCTTCTCCCACAGGGCGTCCGCATAGCCCCCACAACTTAGGAAAGGCTCTCCAACAAGATCTGGCAACCTTAAATTTATCCCCCAGCCATTTCATACAACATGTAGATGATCTCTTGCTCAGTAGCCCATCCCCCAAAATCTCCAAACATCACCAACACCCTACTTAATGCCCTGTCCTCCTAGGGTACAAGGTCTCTCAATCTAAGACCCTGCTCTGCTCCCCTCAAGTGCAATAGTTAGATATCCTACTGACCCCCCAACTCCCATACAATACACCAGAATGACTCCAAGCCTTAAAGAACATTCCCCTACCTTACACTAAAAGAGATAGGCTTTCCCTCTTTGGCCTTTTTCATTATTTTCACATCTGGATAATTCTCTCTCATAGCCAAACCCTTTTATGAAGCCTCAAAAGGGAATCTTTTAGATCTTCTTCCATCTCCCCATTTCTTTTCTTCCACCATTTCTACTCTCCAGAATTCTCTTCTGGAATCCTTAACTCTTACCTATCCCTAATAAGCCTTTCTTCCTGGCACTCCACTCTGGCAAAGAAGACAAAGGAGTCCTTGGGACTTCTTCACCAGGAGTCAGGGAACATCCCCCTCCCCAGGACATTCTCATCCAAACAATTAGACTTAGTTTATCAAAGCTGGCCCAATGCCTCAAGGTTTTAGAGACTGCAGCTCTACTGATCCCTGAGGCCAGAAAATTTGCATTATATCAACCTTTTACTATTCTTACCACATACTCCCTCCCTTTCAGAACTTCTCAGCTGTTGGTCATTTCTCTCCATTCCACCAACATTCCCCCAACCAAAGTCCAATGACTGCATGTACAACTCCTGGATCCCCTAACTTCCTAGCAGCAAGACTCCCTATTAAACCCTGTACTCTTCTCCCAACAAAAAACCCTCTGCCCCTGTGATTTCTCACTCTTGTCTTGATAACCTTCATTTTCTTTAATATTTATTTTTTAATCATACTTGGACACAATACCTCTATTTCATTTATTTATTTTTATATGGTGCTGAGGATCAAACCCAGGGCCCTGCCTGGGCGAGGTGAGCATTCTACCCCTGAGCCACAACCCCAGCCCCATCCTTGATTTCTTAATGAACCCCTTTTCACATATAAATGATCAGCCAATCCCTGACTCCCCAGACTGGTTCATAAATGGAAGCTCCCAGAAAGAATCCCTGTAGGATATAGAAAATGACAAACTCCAAAATACTGTGGCATGGGAAGAGGGAATAAAGAAGAAAGCAGCACATGGATGGCATTGATCATTTCCCACTGCATTATTTCCCAGTGACATAAAAATCCCTAGAAAGGAAGCCAGAGCATTGATCCTTTCCCAAATAAATCTTTTCCCAGTAACACTACAATGGAACCCTTAAGGGAAAGAGTTAAACACTGAATGCTGACCCCAGACCCACCATTTTTCTCCAAGTAAAAACACTGTACAGTAAAAACAAATTTTCAAATTCTCCCAAACCTATTTCCCGAGTACTCGTTAGTTAAGTCACCTTTCTGTAACCTACATAAGCATTGATTCCCCGTTGGGCCCATGGCTCTTTGTCCACCTTCTGAGAAGTGGGTCCATCAGAGGCAGCACTCTGTTCCTGCATAAAAGCTGTGCTGATCCATGAAGTTTGTATCCAGCCTGGTCCTTTTGTGCTAACAGTCCCCATAACTTGCAGGCTATGCTATACTTCAAGGAAAGATTACAGCAGATTCTTCTTTGGTCCTCACCCATTTATTTGAGGCGGCTTCCATCCTCTCAGGTACCATATTTCAACAAGCGGAACTTGCTGCTCTCACTCAAGTTTTATCATCAGCCAGAAACAAATCAATCAATATTTTCACTGATTCCAAATACACTTATAACATAATTCATTCTAACATCCTAATCTGCAGGGAAAGAGGTTTTCTTCCTCAGGCAGGAATTCTTAATATTACATAAGAAATCTAATTGAAGCTGCTGCTTTATTCCACAAGATGGCAGCGTTGCACTGTAAAGGACATCAGGCTGGCAAGGGATACATTACCTTAGGAAATAATACAGGGGACTAGCTAGTGAAGCAGGCTGCTCTCTCTTCACCACCACCCTCAATCATCGCAAGCCTCTATGCCCACAAAACTCCACTTTCTCCCTGATGAAACTAAAGTCCTATTAGGTTTCCCTGATATGCACGCCCTCCAATGATTCCTGAAGAATTCACTAAATTCAGTATCTCCAACAAGTTCCTCAATCCTACACCACTTGTCTCAAGGACAACCCCAACCCCAAGGTGACACCACACCCATTTCTGACACAGCAAGCTAGGGAGACCTTCCTGACAAGGACTGGCAACTGGACTTCATCCACATGTCCCCTGTAAGAAAAACAAATATCTCCTAGACTCAGTAGACACCTTTACTGGATGGATCAAAGCCTTTCCTGCTAACAATAAGAAAGCTTTTACCACTGCAACACAATTTCCCAAGCAATAATTCCATGTTTTGATTTGCCTGCCTCTCTCCAGTCTGATATAGGCCCCCAAGTTACTTTCTTTATTACCCAAGAATTGGCTAAATTTTAAATATAAAATGGAATTTCCACATTCCCTATCATCTGCAGTCCTCAGGAAAGGTTGAAAGGACAAATAGGACCTTAAAGGCAACCTTAACCAAATTATGTAGAAACATTCCTTGAATTTGATTAAGCTCCTACCTTTGGCCCTTATGTGGATCCAGGCACTGCCCGAAAAAAACTCTTATGATCAGCCCCTTTGAACTTCTTTATGGGAGACCCCTCATTCCCCCCCACCATTCAACCTCAACCACCTAGCATTGCTCCCGATGTCAGAAAAGGCCTCTTACCTCACCTCAGGGATTCCCTCTAGAAATATGCCCACACTCATCTTCCCACACCCAATCTTCAGGGGCCCCTCCTCCTATTTCCATAGGGGACTTAGTTTTGCCTCAAAATCCAACCTGTAATCCCCTTACAAAAAAAAAAAAAAAGAAAATGAAGGGGCCCTTTTAAAGTGATTCTGACCACATCCACGACAGCCAAAATACACGGCCACCCATCCCAAATTCATTTAAGCAATTTCAAATCTGTTCCTGCTAATGCCACTTATCATTCTGTTCTCACAGGCCTCACCCAACTACACATGACCTACCTTCCAGCCATTCCTGCGGAAACCACTGACCCTCACACCCAGAATCTTAGAGTTGTTCTCTCAGATAACCTTCTACCTTTTTTAAAATATTTTTTTAGTTATACTTGGGCTCAATACCTTTATTTTATTTCTTTATTTACACATGGTGCTGAGGATCAAACCTAGTGCCTCTCATGTGCTAGGTGAGTGCTCTACTGCTGAGCCAAAACCCCAGCCTCTACTACCTTTTCTTAATAGCACTCAGGAGTCAAATTAAATTCATCATATTTACTCCCCCTTCATCTTTCAACTCTTCAAACATTGAAACTCATTTGAGATCCCTGGCTTCAAGGAACATTCATTGTTCTGACCCCCACCCAAATTTATTTCCTCTCCTTGTGTTTTCCACATATCATCTTTAACTTCACAAACTGCCACACCAGACCAGAAACAGCAGAGACAAGAAGTGGATGATGTACTCAGTGAGAATCCTCTCTCTACAGGCAAAAATATTAATTTCTTGAGCCTGGAAGACAAGCCCCGGGCCATGGGGTTAGGTTAAGAGAGATAACTGAAGGAAAACAGGTTCATTATTCCTATTAGATGTTCCTCATGCTGGTCTTCAAAATATGCACAACTGCCAGCATGGCTAGAAACACAAAGGCTTACAGGGCCCACATTCTACAGCCTGTCACTGCTCACCCAGTAACATGGTTTGATCCTCCCCCTTCAATCTATCTTAATTCCAAGCCTTTTGCCTGGTCCTTTCTTGACTACCAGCTCCTCCCAAAAATGTTTGTTCAATTATTCAGGACTATTTTCCTGACCCCCTCTTTGCATTTCTCACAGAAACTCATATTGTTATCACACTGGGCCTCAAAATTTGGCTAATATATATCCAAAAATAACAGGATCAAGAGGCCAGGCTTATTTTCCTCCCTGGCAGAGACTCACCTGAATGCCAGGAAGTTAATGTTTTTTTTTTTTTTTTTTTTAAGAAAGAGTGGGAGAGAGAGAGAGAGAGGAGAGAGAGAGAGAGAGAATTTTTTAATATTTATTTTTTAGTTCTCGGCAGACACAACATCTTTGTTTGTATGTGGTGCTGAGGATCGAACCCGGGCCGCACGCATGCCAGGCGAGCGCGCTACTGCTTGAGCCACATCCCCAGCCCCAGGAAGTTAATGTTAATTACTCATTAAGCAGACCATATGCTCTTACCATTGGCACAGAAATCATTCCCCAAAAATTTTACAATGGTCTGAAGGTGGAACACCCCATCCTCGGAATCTTTCAGTTGTAGGAAAACAAGTTATACATTGGGGTTCTCCTGGGGAACTGACTGATGCTGAATCTAGAGCTTTGGGATGAAAATTACCTTATAGGGACAATTCAGATCTGGTTTATAGAACTGTTTTCCATTCCAATTCCACTAGATATTGGTCTAAGGGAGGATTATCACCTGCCATGAAAATGCATTTTGGGCCAACTCAGGACACGATATGGAAAATAGGTCTGACTGAGGAGATTTTTGGGATCTGGAATGGTAATCCTCAATATAATAACTTGAAAAATGTTATCTATCGTAACATTTCCTTCCATAAGGAATTGTACCTCACATTATGTGTGTATAATCCCTATGTTCTAGGGTCCAGATCCATTCAAACACAATGTGATGCCTCACAAAATCGACATTATGTTAAATGTGAAAAGTGCATGCTATAACAACATTTGAACTCTATGGCAAATTTCAGCACAAACTATTATGACTCCCAAAAGGCTCCTTATAAAATTAAAAGTACCACGGCAGAAGGCCCCTTCAGTAGCATTCATGCAGGAACTACTAAGGCACTGAAACACCACACTAAATGGCTCATCTGGGGGCTGAGAGCTGGGACTGTTGTTTTGACTGGCATCATTACCTCTGCCTCCACTACAGTGGAGACATTGCATCATCAGGTCCAAACACCCATTACCTTCAACAATTCCATAAGAATGTTACCAAAACCTGACAAACTCAAGAACATATGGATCTGGATCATTCAAACAAAATTCAACAACTAAAAGATTCTATTATTTGACTAGAGAATAAGTACAAGATTTACGATGGGCTCAGAGACTTCAGTGTCATTATAACATCACCCAATTTTGTGTCACTAGAGATCCATATGATGACACTGAGATTCAATGGCAAAATGTATGTAATAACCTAATGGAACTTGATCCTTTTCATAGAAATACTTGTTTGGATTAAAACACAATCTCAGGTTCTGCCATAGCTAATGCAAAAACACCTATTTTTGGTAAGAAATTTGGGGCAGTTTAGCTAAAGGGATTTCTTCCCTCAAGCCTTTGAAATACTTTTCTACACTTATAGCTGGGCTACTAGCTATAACTATACAGTTAATTTCTGTTCTTCTTCTGCAGGGTCTGTCAAGCAGGATGGAAATGATTAAAACATCAGGAAAATATGCTTCTAAAGTTAATCATGCTTGCATGCTCCAAAGGACCCGAACTCCTGAGATCATGGAAAGTGCACCTTGAGTTTGAAAGGGATACAATGGCCGTGATTGAGTGAAATAGGCTTCCCAATGACAGGACCTGCTAAAATTGTTTTCCTACCACTAGCAAATCAGTTAATCTTCACTGTTATTACAATTATCTTTCTTCTCTCTATTTTTAATTGTGTACAAAAAATTTTCTTAATGAGGTGACCGACCTGGCTCAAGTCCCCTCCAGAACACAGTCCGAATTTCTGAAACCACAAAAGGAGGACTGTGCCTGAACCCCAAGTCTACTCCCACATATACTCCTCTTAAGCCTCATCCACCAGAGAACCTATATTCTTTTGCAGAACTCTGAAAGCAGGGGTCTTCCTACTTCACACCTTCTCAGCAAGAAGCAGCCAGATCTGAAATCATTGCCCTATTCATTATGCCTACCCAGAGTCTGGAATGAAGGATATGCAAATGACAACCCCCCAAAACAGTGTGTCCTAGGAAGAGGGAGGGAGGGAAAAGGCAGAACATTGATAACATTGATCCTTTCCCAATACTGCCTTTCCCAGTGACATAAAAATCCCTGGGAAGGAAGCAAACATCACTAGGTGACAAGACATCACTGGAAAAGGGCAAGCATTGGACCTGTCCCAATATATCCATTCTCAGTGATAGGACAATGCACCCTCCATTCTTGCCCTATGAAAACACTGCCAATAAAAACAAATTTCTAGTTTTTGCAAACTTTTTCCTGAATGCCCACGTGCTGCTAAAGTCTTCAATGGGTAAGTTACCTCCCAGTGTGTAACCTATATAAACCTAGACCAGCAGCCATCTCTAACCAAAAAGTCTGCCCATCTAATGCCTGACTCCATAGCTGAATAAAAAGTTTTGCTGAATTCATGAGGTCTGCACCCGTCTCCACCATTTTGTTCTTATATCCTAAACCTATAGTAGCTGTGGATACCCTTGATTTCTCAGAGAACTTATGGAATTATCTGGCTTGCAGATACTCACTGTATGTACTTAGTCTCATATTACATGCCAGTATTATAGAAATAAGCTATCTGAGGTATGCAATTGAACTAAAAAGAAAAAAAAAACCCTGAAAAAGTTGACATAGTTCAAGCCATATCTTTGTACTGCCAATCCCTCTTAGATAAGCATTATCCCACACATAACCAGCAAATATATATATATATATATATATATATATATATATATATATATATTCCATAATTAGCAGTGTAAGAGATGGGAACTATGGCCTCTATATGCAATATTTAGCTTTATTTATGAGCAATTTTTTCTATATATGCGCTTGTCTTCCTGTGGGTTCTTGACATTGTGAATCACACTATCTACTCACTCTCTCTAAAGAAGTCCACAAATTAAATAAAGGTCCATTGACAACTAACAGAATAATTTTTTAAAAAAACAGCTTACCACATTTCTGGGTGGAGTGGCACATGCCTGTAATGCCAGCAGCTCGGGAGACTGAGGCAGGAAGATTGCAAGTTCAAAGCAAACTTCAGCAATGGCAAGGTGCTAAGCAACTCAGTGAGACCCTGGGTCTAAATAAAACATAAAATAGGGCTGGGGATGTGGTTTCAGTGATAGAGTTCAAATCCTGGTAACACCCCCACAAAAAAAAAAATCTTTACCACCAAGGAAAATCATTAAATCCCATAGTTGTACTCCCCCAAACCAGCTCAGTGCTCATATATGTATATTATTACCATCTCAGTCCTGACTTACTTTATCACATTACAAGAGAAATTGGTAAAACAAGCACTCTCTAGGGGGATAAAAAGCAAAAGCAATTTAGATAAATTTGGGCTGAACAGACACACCTGTTCCTTGGGTGCATAGCATAACCACAATGCTTTTCCCACAAGCCTCTCTTTGCATGTCTACACAAATCCATCAGATTAAGTTAATTCACAATACTTGAGCACAAACTATCATCAAAGGAAAAACATGCAATATATCTTACAATGTTGCATTTCTTTAAAATATGACAAAAAGAAAAGTGAGCTGAAAACCCAGAGTCTAAAATAGCTATGCATACACTACAAACACATTAATGGGTGACAAAAATGCGATCATATGACAAAAAAGAAAATAAGAATTAAGATTTTAATCTCCACTGTATAGAATTCATGACAGTTTTTGGGCTTCCAACCTAGCTATTTTTTAAAAATTATATATTTTTTAAATTTATATATACACATTTAATTTATATGTGTTTATTTTTTATATATGTATTTAATATATATATATATATATATATATATATATATATGTATATATATATATATATAATAGTCCCAGAAACTCAACAGGTTGAGATGGAGGATCGCAAGTTCAAGACCAGCCTCAGCAACTTAGAAAGGCCCTAAGCAACATATGAGACCGTGTCTCTAAAAAAAATAATAAAAAGGGCTGGGGATGTGAGGTAATGGGAAAGTGTCCCTGGTTTAAATTCCAAGGACTTGTCCCCCCAGCAAAAAAAAAAAAAATGAATTGCCTCTTTTATTAACACAAAATGAGACCTCAATGAGTTGACTTGTTTCTAACAAAAAGTTAAAATTTAAAAGTCCATGTTAACCTCTCTTTTCTTTATGTTATGCTTACTTTTTTATGTTATCCTAATGTTCTAACTATTCTCCTGGCCTTCCACCCAAACATGCAAGACAAAGAATGTGAGAAGCCCAAGATTCTATAGAGGCTGTTTGCAAGGGGGAGGAAGTCACAGTAACTGCCACACTGGATCCTCTTACATAAGAAGACAGAAAGGATCCTCAGTGCTTCTCACATATGGAAGAGGCTGATGGCAGAAAGTCTACATGACCAAGGAGCTGTTCTCAGGAAATTATAACTTAAAGAACGACAACAAAAATACGGAGAGGGAAATTTTACAGTCAGCTAGGTCTTCCACCTCTCCAGAATTGCTTCTATTGTTCAGAGTTCATTTTTCAAAGAATCAGCTTACAGAAAAGAAGACCCCTGCTCCTGGAAGTCAAAAGAAAGTAATATCAAGGTGTATAAGAATGCAGACTCAAGGCTTGTCCATGAAAAAATGTCTACAATGAAGAGGGGTGGGGGAAGGAGAGTAGAAGAGAGTTACCAGTCTAACCTGGCCCAGCCCAGGCCAAAGAAAATAGGGGTCAAGGAGAAACTAAAGAGAATCTTGGGCCACATCATTCCCCAGAGAATGCACTCAAGGAACTTCCCCCTAGGGCTGGGATTGTGGCTCAGTGGTAGAACGTTAGCCCAGCATGTGTTTGGCACAGGGCTTGAACCTCAGCACCACTTAAAAATAAATGAATAAAATAAAAGTATTGTGTCCATCTACAACTAAAACAAAAAAAAAAAAAAGAAAAACACAAAAACTTTTTAATCCCTTTCTGAATCCTTGAAAACTGCAGTAACTTCACTCATCAAATCAACTTCTATGGTTCCAGAACCACTATATTTGCTCAACTTAGATGTCTCTTTCTTCCTTCTCCAGGGATATTAACTGTATACGTTAATATAGTAATGTATCACTATTACCTCTTACACTGTGAAACATAATTTAAAATATATGCATAATACTTTAATGAACATTTAGAAGGAACACGGAGATGATATCCCTAACACAAGAGCCTGCGGAGGGAGGCCATGAGGTGAGCCCATTATGTCCCTCTTACAGAGATTCACTTGTCCAGAACTGAGCCATTTAGTTTCTATTATAACTCTCCTCTCACTTTCTCCACCCAATCAACTCTCTTGTCATTTTCCCCACCCAATCCCACCTTCTCATGGGAATCTGATCACCCTATTGGCTACCTCATACCTTTAAACTGACAGTTTTGTGACATCATTCCCCCACCATATCTACTGCCACCTGCTAGAATCTTAGGCTTACCATGCAGTTGTAAACAAATTTGGATCATCGCAAGTGACCAATGACCAGTAACCAATAATCAGAGTGGCCAGTGGACAGTAAACACTGACCAGTGAACCCCATACTGGGAAACATGCATTCTCTAGCCTCAGCCACCCACACATCCTCTGGGGTGGTCTCCTCATCCTTTGTATCTGCAATTGATGTGACCTCTTCTCTGACCATGTCAGGTAAGGAAAAAAAACTTTTTAAAGTTTTTCGTTAGACTTTTCCCTGCCTAAATTTACTAATGGTGTGAAAAGAGCTTAGAATAATAGGGAAAGGATGGAACTAGAAATCTGGACACCTAATTTCACTTTTGACTTTGACATGTACTAGGTATGGGACTGGACCATCTTTAACTCTCTCACAAAATCTGTTTCCTGATCTGCTACAGGAAGCTAACAGACTGCCCATGCTCTGGTCCCTTTGTTTTCTAATATTGACCCTTGAGGGACATGTTTATAGAGAATGAAATAAGCTTTTATGGTTGTGTTTGTTTCAACTGAAAGAGACAAATCCTAGGCAGGGTGGAAACCAAGAGGTTTTCTGGAACAGTTTCCCTCTACCAAGATTTCCACTTCAGTATTTCAAATTTAGTGCTGTTCAAAAAAGGGGCATTCACATATTTGGGAGTTTTCTGTTTAAACTAGGTGAAAAGAGAAAGAGGGAGAGGGGAGTAGGAGGACAGGGCTGTAAGGAGGCAGATGTTCTTGCGGAGCAAGTTTGAGGCTGTTTAAGCAGAAGGCAACAGGAACTCGGTAGAGGAAAAAAATATAAAAATAAGGGAGAAGAAAATGTCAGAATAAAAGAGATGAAAAGCATGATGTTCTCAAGAAAAAGGAGGTTGGTTGGGATGGATGTGGAAGAAAAGCAAAGATTTATTTAAACCAACAGACAGCATAGAGTGAATCTTCATAGAGGATGGTTTAGAGAATGTTTAGATTAATGGACTAGCAAGGAAACTAAGACTTGAATTAGGGTATCACTGGAGTAAGCAGTTTATCAGAAAAGTCTGTTACAGTTTTTCTATGACCTCTTTGAACACCGATGATGTTGACAGTTTGAACAAGAACATTTTAGAGGTATGTTTTAGAAATGATTCTTCATACAAACATGTCATGAAAGTGGTTATAGACAGGGCTGGGGCAACAGCAATCTCCATGTTCTACTTTACTCTGATTTTTGAACTACATGGATTTTGAAAAACTGATGTTCATTAACCTGCATCAGATGAACATATTCCTTTGTGTGACAGGTAGTTTTCCAAGAGTTTGCTCTCTAAAGTAGAATACCTTTCAAGAGTCATTAATGGTTTTTAAACCTAAAAATCAAAAGAGAGACTTACTAAAGGATAAAAATTCAAGCTCCACATCTCTAATTCCACATTTATCTAAAATAATTTTATGAAGTCTTTTTGGGTTTTATTTTTTTATATGTATTTTTTTTAGTTTCAGTTGGACACAATATCTTTATCTATATGTGGCATGAATCCAGTGCCTCACGTGTGCTAGGCGAGCTCTCTAACACTGAGCCCCAGCCCCTCTTTTTGGTTGTTCTATATGGGCTGGGGTGTAGGTCAGTGGCGGAGTGCATGCTTAGCATGTGTGAAGCCCTGGGTTCACTTCCCAGCACCAGTAACCATTAAAAAAAATTAGATTTAAATGTATTATGATATTCTAGTGGTGATGTTTTTTTTCAGACTTTAGAGACAACATATTCCTGTTATACATGATTATAAACTAGATTTTGAGGTCAAATGTAAATTTTATGTTCATTTTCAAGCATTTTTCCTGATTTTTGACTGAAATGTTTATCAGAAAATGTTTTTATATTAATTGAAAACTCTAATAGTAAAATTCATACCATTTATTTGTTGTGGGTAATATTTAGAGGAAGATGAACAAGCACAGTGATGAAATTACTTTACACTTCTTGTTTCATTCTATACTTTGGCCAAAATTTCCTTCCTTCCTTCCTTCCTTCCTTGCTTCCTTCCCTCCTTCCTTTCTTTCTTCTTTCCAGTGCTGGGGAATGAATGCAGGGATTAAAATGCAGGGTCGCATTCATGCTAGGCAGGCATGCTACGACAATCTATATCCCCAGCACATTTTGTTGAGGTCCTGAGACAGGATCTTGCTAAATTGCCCATGGTGGTTTTGAATTCCTGGGCTCCAACAACCCCATAGCCTCAGCCTCCTGAATGCTGGGACCACAGTCCCCCCCCCCCCCCAATTCATAGTGGGCTTTTGCTTTGGTTTTTGCTTTTTGCATGTGGTGGGAAAGAGATTGGTTTGGATTTTGCTTTTTTGCAGTACCAGGGAATGAACCTAGGGACACTTTACCACGAGCTCCATCCCCAGGTCCCCCCCCCCCTTTTTATGGACACAATATCTTTATTTATTCATTTTTATGTGGGGCTGAGGATTGAACCCAGTGCCTCACATGTATGAGACAAGTGCTCTACCAAGGAGCTGCAGCCCCAGCCCTTCTAAAATTTTATTTTGATACACTGTCTCACTAAATGGCCAAGGTCTTCCTCAATCATACAATCCTCCTGCCTCAGGCTCCTGAGTAGCTGAGATTACAGATGTGTGCCACTGCAGCTGGCTTCATAACACTGTTTTTGAAATAGGTAGCTACATACATTGTGGTCACTTTTACTTAATTTTCTTGCTTATGTTGGCTGATAGAGTTTCTCTGCCTATATGCACTGGATAGAAATTCATTTAAAATCACCTTCAATGGTGGGGGCAGTGTTTTGGTTAACAGTATTCAGGAAAATAGACTAGAAACATTCTCTTTCATAATATTTTGTGTATGATTACAGAACTTCATTTGTGAGAAAATATGCTACATTTCCAAATTTTCATCAGTTATCTATGCATTCTTTTTAGTTCTATGCTGTTTTTCATTTTTACTTTTCTGTCATTCCAGAACATACTATATAATCCTTCATATGAATCTTAAGTAATATTACATTTTGGTTCATGGATGAATTATCGCTGTTAGTATTATTGTAATCACCTTCCAGATTAGTAACCTGAAGATCACAGAGTTTAAATAACATTTTTCTTCAGAAAGCATTTCTTAAGAAACTTACTCTCAGGTAGTCATTTTGATGTAGCATCAAAAGCCAGGTTTAAGAGGGTAAAGAAAGACCCATTGGGCTGGTGATGCGGCTCAGTGGTAGCGTGCTCACCTAACATGCGTTAGGCACTGGGTTCCATTCTCAGCACCACATACAAATAAAACAAAGATATTGTGTCCACCTAAAACAAAAAAATAAATATTAAAAAAAGATCCATTGAATATACCATCTGAATGGTACAAGTAAACTCTAGAAAATGGCAGGAGAGCTGCACAAGCAAACAGTGGTGATACCAGAACTGTTTTCTATGAAGAGGGAAAAATAAAATTCTATTTCCCTGACTTGTGCTCTTTGTCTAGAGCACAGAGTCCAGGCAAGGGAGTAATTGTCTATGACCTGGTACTGATACTGAACAAATCAATCTTACTTCTCTGACCCTCTGTTTCCTCACTTAACAAACTGTTAATGTTAAGTGTTCTAGAAGTTCTAAAATGCTTCAGCTCTAGGGCATATTCATAAGTTAATACTATGGCCCACTCAAAGGAAAGAGAGGTCAGAGAGAAGGATGCTTTTAGGGAACAATGAGTGAAGCAGATCACTTGGGTCTACTGTGCCCAATTGGACAGAAAAGACAGTTGATCACAAGAGTACCAAACTGCTCCCCCACTTGCAGCCATTCTAAATGGTTTGATTTGGGGTAGCTCAATGATTTCTGGTATTGGAGGCTTCCTGACTGCCACAACCTTAGGATGATATCATCCTCCGATATTCTAAGAATCTCTCAGTCTCATGATATTTTCACCAACCTCTTTCTTCCTACAGAAAATTCCCAAAATTCTTCTTTACATGGAACTGCACATTCTCTGCAGCTCTCTCTTCCTGTGATGACCAATGCAGCTTCCCTCACAGGAAGTGTCTGCAACTTCCTCAGAACCTCTGCTCCAGCTGCCACTTCAGCATGGTTACTGCCCTCAACCTGGCACCTCCTTCCAGCCTCTCATGGGCAATGCCTCCCTTTATCAACATGCTAGCACAGCCATGGTGTCTGGGGTTACTGGCCAGAACCAGATGCCCATGGCACCTGCCTCCTATCCAAGTATTTTTGAGTGGTATATTCCAGGAAGGGCTGAAAAGAACTCATCTTCACTCGGGGACTTTAATCTGACTCTCACTGACCAGGACACAGCAGGTTCTTCCATATCTATGACATCTCAATATGACAAAACTTCTGAAGCCAATGTCATGGTCTGTGTGTATCCAACACTATATGCCAGGCTTGTTCAGATTCCAAATCAGGGACACAGCCTCTTACTTACCTACCAAGAAGGAAGCCAGCTCTACGACTACGACCAAAACACTCTGGGGACTCTGCTCTGTGGAGGACATGGCCCCTGTCTGCAATCCTATGTCTCTGTGCCATATGCAGGAAGTAGTGCCACTGCCCCTCAACCAGAAATGGTGACAGCGCTGAAGGAAGTTCAGCCCACAAATGTCCTACCATCAGTCTCTAACCCTGGGATCTACTGCTCAGTGTTCGCTCAACTTTTACAGAAGAAAATTTTCAAAGTGAGTACAATTAGCAAGAAGGGGAAGGATTAAGATTACCTTTCAAATGAGGGTCCAGATTTCAGCTAGTTGCTGTGGTCCACAGACCTGTAGTATTTAAGTCCCAAAACTTTATCCACCATTCTTGTTTAGCATTCCACATTGTCAGACTCTGTAAACAAGAATGCAGGACACCATAATGGCCATCCAGGATGCATTTAAGAGACCTCCAGGAACTGAAGGAGGCTATTTTCACAATTTTTGCAGATCAGTCCCCCTACACCACAACATTATACATTTATTTCCCATATTTTTACTTTGATCTCTTAGGAAGACACTGCATAATATACCGGGGAGTGACACTATAATTTTTCCTTAATTTGCTGCAGGACTTAAACTTTGTATGCAGTGATGTTGTCCAAAGCAGGGGTCTAAAAATCTGTTCTTTCACATATATTTCCTGAGCAAGAGCTTCACGCTCTCCTAGTTCAGGCTGTTAAGTGTTCTTACATTCTGGGGAGAGTAGAGAGAATTGAGAGGACCCTGTATAAGAATGAGAGAGTTCCTAAAACAGTTTTTGTGCATTTCCCAGAGAGTAGGCAAGTGCTCCACCACTGAGTCATGCTGCCATGATGATGTGTGACCCCAAAATTGTGTCAACAAGTGATCACCTGTAACTAACAGGGACCTCTGAAAGAGACAAGTCCGCAGTTCTTAAAAAGAGCTAATAGAAATGCCTTATCCACAGTCCACAGGTTCCCTAATTAGTGCATTGCTGGGCAGGGGGAGCATCCTACTTACCATCATCCTTGATTCCTTTCTTTGCAGTGTTGGAAACTTCCCTAGGGATGGAGGCTTCCTTGGGATTGTATTCTCCAAGTCAGATATTTTGTCTGCCACAGCCTCCAGAATTCCCGTACACCTGCAAAAACAGAAAAAGCCAAATAATTGAGAAAAACTCACAAACTGAACTTGGGGACATTTCCACAATAACTCCAGTCCAGAGTTCTACTGATTTCTTGGCATTGCCTCCAAATCAAAGCCAGGAACAAACAGAGATTAAGAATTTGTGTGAGATTAACACCATGCTCTCAGAACCACTGGATGCCTACCAGATTGCCATGGAGAACCAGGATCCTCCATTACTCCCATTAGACATCCCTGAAAACCACCAGCTTTTGGCCTCTATTGGTCCTCTGGACCAAGAGGAGAAGCCACATTCTGAAAATATCCATCTAGAAAGGAATAGCCTGAGTCTTGAGGACCAAGGCACACTTGAAAATGGGATTGAATCTAGTAGTGGTTTTGCAGACCTCACTGCACTGGTGGGAGATTTTCACCTTCCTGAGCTTTTCAGTTCCTTGAAAGACTTTGACCAACCTGAAAGACCCACAATAACAAAATCCAATGACACCAGAGCCATCATGGTGAAACAGGGACAGGAAATCACAAGTGGCATAAAGGGTCCTAGTGATCCAGTGAGGAACAATAAACATAAAGCCTCAGAGTGTCCTGATGGATCTCCTCAGGCCAAAATGCAGCCAAGGGACCTGGAGTGTGCATTAGGAGGAGAAGTTGCTCACAGGGATGCAGACAGTAGTAAGGCCCCTGTGCACACAGCCAAGCACTCTAACAGCAAACCTCAGAAAGCTGCATCCAGCAGGAATAGCAAGGCTAAGGGCCATGAGGAGGAAAAGACCAAGAGGACCAGAGAAAACAACTCCAGGAAAGCCGAGGAGAGGAAGCAGCCAGGCAATAAAGTCAAGGCAGAAGAGAAGCCAACTGTGCCTAAGATGAAGCGGAAGAGGAGCCAACCTGAGCTTCGCAAAGAGACCTTCGCCAAGAGACCTCGGAGCTGTCTCGACGTGCACATGCTGGAGTCGGTGCACGTTTTCCACGCACTGGGGAAGAAGAATGATAAGAAAACTGGGCTCTCTTCCTCCCAGGCCCTGGGAAATTCAGGCACTACCCAAGACCCCCATCCATGCCCAGCTATGAAACCATGGCTGGCGGTTAAGTGTCCTGAGAAATCACAAATCAAAGCCCAGAATCCAGATATCAGGGCTGAAGGAGAGGGTCCCTCTCCTTCCATTGATGAGCCTCCACCACCTGGGAAGGTTAAATTGGTACCTTTGCCTTTTCTGACCCTGGAGAAACCTCCACCTCGACCAGTAATCAATCGGAGGCCACAGTCTCTGGCTTCATGGAGACCCACTGGGGCTTACCCTGCCCAGCCTGGTCCCGCTAGCTCAGCTCAACCCATGGCAGTCAAACAATCCCAACCAGCTACTGCCAACCCATCTTGGATGCGTCCTGCCAAGCCAGCTCAGCCCGTTTTGACCCATGCCAGTCAGTCTGGTGTGACCGCTTCTACACAGCCTAGTGTTTCTCGGTCTGCTGCTTCTGGGCCTGCACCCTACAAAATATCATCTTGCACCTGTCTCCAGTGGCAACCCATTCCCATGGTTGGGACCAAACCCCAGTCACAACCACCCAAGCCTCAAAACCAATATCTACTCCAAGACTTTGCCTTACAATCAATTCCATGGAGGAAACCCAATGTTCCTGGGCAAGTAGTATCGACTCCCATCACCAAACAGCAGAGGCCAGAGCGGGAAGCCATGAAGAAGAAGGCTCAACAAGAGCGTGAAAATGCTGCCAAGTACACTGCTTTGGGGAGAGTGCAGTGTTTCATTGAGAGGGAAAGAGAGATGGAGATTTCTTGCAACCATGGCTACACAATGTAAAAGCTGCTGAGATGGGTGGTACCTCTTAGGGACCGAATAGTTTTCCACATGTATATAGATAGAGAGATACACAATTATTTATTCTCATAAACATTCAATGTTTTAAAAAATTAAATTAATAATGTAATGTAATAATATAAGTAATACATAATAAAGAGGCCTTCTGGTACCACTGAGAATTGATAGAAAATAAAGAGGCCTTTGGGTACTACATGGGTACCAAATAGTGTTGCACATATACACATAGATAGAGAGATACAAATTCATTCGTTTAGACACAGTTCAAAATGTAATAAAGTTAAGAAATGCTATAGGCTTGTTTAATAGGTAAGTAATAAAGAGGCTTGCTGGTACCATTTGAATACCAAATAGTTTTCCATACATATTGAGACAGAGGTACATAGATACAAAGGTATTCACTTATACATTTTTAAGACTTAATATAGTTGAATAAATAAATGTAATAGAATTGAGAGATAAGTAATAAAGAGGATTTCTGGCACCAATTGGGCACCCCATAATGTTCCACATATATGTAGATACAAATTTTTTTAAATATGTAGTTATGTAGGTACAAATTTATTTATTCCAATAAATATTCAAAATTGAATAAAGAATTGTAATAGAATTGGTTAACAGATAATAAAGAGGCCTTCTGTTATCACTTGGCTATCAAACATTTTTCCTCATTCCGGTATACTTTCAAAAAATAAAATTGAATAAAGAAATGTAATGGAATTGATTAATAGATAAGTAATAAAGAGGACTTTTGAGTTTGAATTGCCATTAACTCTGGTATTGCTTGGTAGAAGTGGGGATCACAGTCTGCTTGAGAAGAAAGGAACTAAAACTTGACTAGGATAACATGGGTAAAGGATAGGAATGGAGGGAAGAGGAAGGCATATGATCCAGCACTAGGAAAGCAAAAATGAGAGAGATGTATGAGCTTACTGGAAGAATCAGGAATAGGTAAAAGGGCAGAAGTAAAAAACAAAGTTTGAGGGAAGGTTTAAAAGCATAAAATGTGAAGCAACTTGAAGATGCCAGAAGATGGGTTCATGTTGATCAGAAAAAAATGCAAAAATCAAACCAAAAGTTCTCATGGAGAATGGCCTAGGTTTTATGACCTACCTGAGAGGCATTTTACAAAATAAGATTCAGGGCACATCTCCAGCATTTTGGGGTCATTTAAGATCCTAGCTGGGAAAGGTGAATAGAAAACATGGGGAATCTACCATGGGTGTCCCAGTTACCCTGAGGGCAGCTGATAACCTGAGACTTGGCCAAGTGAACTCAGCAGCATGAGACCCACCCAGAACATGGCCTGGAATAAATCACCATTGACTCAATACCCATGTACCAGGGCAGCAGAGATGCACTACTTCAATTAACATTCACACAAAAGGCCAGTATCACTCTGACACGTTACTAATGATCAAATTGTATGCAGAGAAACAAGGCCTCAATCTGAGGCCTTGGCCTCAAGTCCATGGGGTTGGCAAGTGCTCAGCAGGCAGCCGACCTGGCTTTCAGAGCACAGCTTCCAGAGGTTACCAGTAGAGAGATAATGCTTCAAAAGGGGGATAAATACTAAACTGATTGGCTATCAGGTCCTCCTCCATTAATTCCGGCACGTGCCACCTTCAGAGACACTGCCATCAACGGAAGCTCACGAAAAAAATTAGTTCTTGGCGTCCATCTCCAGCCAACGCGAGTAGAGTGCGCATGCGCAGGGAGCAGCCTGCCAACCGCTGCAGGACCCAGCAGTCCAAGGGTTGCCTGAGGTGCCCAGACTTTGCACGAGGTAAGAGTCCTAGGGCGCAGATGCCCCATGAGGGACCTGGAGGTAGGATAGGGAAGGAATGGAGTGGGGCAAGAAGATGATGGAGGCAGCAGACCATCACAATTGAAAGATTAGTACTTTATATTTTTAAATTATATCCTAATAAAATTCACATAAAATTCTTCATTAAAAACGTGCAGTTCAGGAGCATTAAAGACTTTCATGAGTTGTGTAACCATCGCCACTTTCTAATTCATAACATTTTCATAATCCCAAAATGTGCGTGTTAGTGGTCATTCCCACTCCCCCCACCCCTGGCCCCAGGCAACCATTAATCCCTCTGGTTTTGCCTTTTTCTGGACATTGCATATAAGAGGAATCATACAATATATGACCTTTTATATATGGCTTCTCCCACTTAGAAGACTATTTTCAAGGATCATCATCCATGCTGTAAAATGTGTCTTTCCTCCCCATTTAAGACTGCCTGATATGATATTGTGTGGATACACCATTTTTGTTTATCCACACATCCCCTGTGGACATTGAGTTGTTTTCACTAGTAATTTCATTCATTGAGAATTTCTGGCTGAAAGTTATGCTCAGCCTCTTGATCTTTAAAAGATAATGCCAATAATTTGCTCAAGATTAAGAACTACCATTAAACTGGGAATGTGGGATTTGAACTCTGGCATTCAACATTTGGAAGTAATATATTCACACAATAGAACACTTAAAAAGATGCAAAATAGTACTAAATGGAAATCTACCCATTCTCTCCAATTTTCCAGCCCCCATCTTCACCACTCTTCCCATGGGAGACTTTGCCTTTTCCCACTTATTGGATCCTTCCAGAGATAGTTTATTTAACCCCAAAATATATGTATCACAATTTGTTGAATAATCTGTCCTACTGATTTGAAATGTCACCTTTTTGGCATACTAAATTCCTATGTGTTTGCATTATTCTTTGTAGACCCATCCTAGCTTTCTTCATTGTATATTGACCATTGTCTCTGGAAAATTTTTTATCATCTTTCTAAAAAATTCTTCTTTCTTTTAGGTACTATTTTTATGTTCATTTGGATTAAAATTACAATCTCAGGTTCTGCCATAGTTAATGCAAAAACATCTATTTTTGGTAAGAAATTTGGGGCAGTTTAGCTAAAGGGATTTCTTCCCTCAAGCCTTTGAAATACTTTTCTACACTTATAGCTGGGCTACTAGCTATAACTATACAGTTAATTTCTGTTCTTCTTCTACAGGGTCTGTCAAGCAGGATGGAAATGATTAAAACATCAGGAAAATATGCTTCTAAAGTTAATCATGCTTGCATGCTCCAAAGGACCCGAACTCCTGAGATCATGGAAAGTGCACCTTGAGTTTGAAAGGGATACAATGGCCGTGATTGAGTGAAATAGGCTTCCCAATGATAGGACCTGCTAAAATTGTTTTCCCACCACTAGCAAATCAGTTAATCTTCACTGTTATTATAATTATCTTTCTTCTCGCTATTTTTAATTGTGTACAAAAATTTTCTTAATGAGGTGACCGACCTGGCTAAAGCCCCCTCCAGAACACAGTCCGAATTTCTGAAACCCCAAAAGGAGGACTGTGCCTGAACCCCACGTCTACTCCCACATATACTCCTCTTAAGCCCAAACCACCAGAGAACCCATGTTCTTTTGCAGAACTCTGAAAGCAGGGGTCTTCCTACTTCACACCTTCTCAGCAAGAAGCAGCCAGATCTGAAATCATTGCCCTATTCATTATGCCTACCCAGAGTCTGGAATGAAGGATATGCAAATGACAACCCCCCAAAACAGTGTGGCCTAGGAAGAGGGAAGGAGGGAAAAGGCAGAACATTGATAACATTGATCCTTTCCCAATACTTCCTTTCCCAGTGACATAAAAATCTCTGGGAAGGAAGCAAACATCACTAGGTGACAAGACATCCCTGGAAAAGGGCAAGCATTGGACCTGTCCCAATATATCCATTCTCAGTGATAGGACAATGCACCCTCCATTCTTGCCCTATGAAAACACTGCCAGTAAAAACAAGTTTCTAGTTTTTGCAACCTTTTTCCTGAATGCCCACGTGCTGCTAAAGTCTTCAATGGGTAAGTTACCTCCCAGTTTGTAACCTATATAAACCCAGACCAGTAGACATTTCTAACCAAAAAGTCTGCAGATCTGCTGCCTGACTCCACAGCTGAATAAAAAGTTTTGCTGAATTCTTGAGGTCTGCACCTGTCTCCACCATTTTGTTCTTATATCCTAAACGTATAGTAGCTGTGGATACCCTTGATTTCTCAGAGAACTTATGGAATGATCTGGCTTGCAGATACTCACTGTATGTACTTAGTCTCCTATTACATGCCAGTATTATAGAAGTAAGCTATCTGAGGTATGCAACTGAACTAGAAAGAAAAAAAATACCCTGAAAAAGTTGACATAGTTCAAGCCATATCTTTATACTGCCAATCCCTCTTAGATAAGCATTATCCCACACACAACCAGCAAATATATATATATTATTTTTTTTTCCATAATTAGCAGTGTAAGAGATGGGAACAAATGGCCTCTATATGCAATATTTAGCTTTATTAATGAGCACTTTTTTCTATATATGCACTTGTCTTCCTGTGGGTTCTTGACATTGTGAATCACACTATATACTTACTCTCTCTAAAGAAGTCCACAAATTAAATAAAGGTCCATTGACAACTAACAGAACATTTTTTAAAAAAACAGCTTACCACATTTCCGGGTGGGGTGGCACATGCCTGTAATCCCAGCAGCTCGGGAGACTGAGGCAGAAAGATGGCAAGTTCAAAGCAAACTTCAGTAATGGCAAGGTGCTAAGCAACTCAGTGAGACCCTGGGTCTAAATAAAACATAAAATAGGGCTGGGGATGTGGTTCAGTGGTAGAGTTCAATCCCTGGTAAACCCGCCACCACCAAAAAAAAAAAAAAAAAGTTTACCACCAAGGAAAATCATTAAATCCCAACTCAGTGCTCATATATATATTATTACCAACTCAGTCCTGACTTACTTTATCACATTACAAGAGAAATTGGTAAAACAAGCACTCTCTAGGGGGATCAATTCAGGACACAGTATGGAAAATAGGTCTGACTGAGGAGACTTTGGGGATCTGGAAGGGTAATTCTCTTTTTTTTTTAATTTTTAATTTTTATTGTTGGTTGTTCAAAACATTACATAGTTCTTGATATATCATATTTCACACTTTGATTCAAGTGGGTTATGAACTCCCATTTTTACCCCGTATACAGATTGCAGAATCACATCAGTTAAACATCCATTGATTTACATATTGCCATACTAGTGTCTGTTGTATTCTGCTGCCTTTCCTATCCTCTACTATCCCCCCTCCCCTCCCCTCCCCTCTTCTCTCTCTACCCCCTCTACTGTCATTCATTTCTCCCCCTTGTATTATTTTTCCCTTTCCCCTCACTTCCTCTTGTATGTAATTTTGTATAACCCTGAGGGTCTCCTTCCATTTCCATGCAATTTCCCCTCTCTCTCCCTTTCCCTCCCACCTCTCATCCCTGTTTAATGTTAATCTTCTTCTTATGCTCTTCGTCCCTACTCTGTTCTTAGTTACTCTCCTTATATCAAAGAAGACATTTGGCATTTGTTTTTTAGGGATTGGCTAGCTTCACTTAGCATAATCTGCTCTAATGCCATCCATTTCCCTGCAAATTCTATGATTTTGTAATTTTTTAATGCAGAGTAATACTCCATTGTGTATAAATGCCACATTTTTTTTTATCCATTCGTCTATTGAAGGGCATCTAGGTTGGTTCCACAGTCTTGCAATTGTGAATTGTGCTGCTATGAACATCGATGTAGCAGTGTCCCTGTAGCATGCTCTTTTTAGGTCTTTAGGGAATAGACCGAGAAGGGGAATAGCTGGGTCAAATGGTGGTTCCATTCTGGAAGGGTAATTCTCAATATAATAAGTTGAAAAATGTTATCTATTATAACATTTCCTTTCATAAGGAATTGTACCTTCACAGTATGTGTATTAAATCCCTATGTTTTAGGGTCCAGACCCATTCAAATACCCATTCAAATTTTGTGATGCCTCACAAAAATCTATATTATGTTAAATGTGTAAAGTGTATGCTACAACAACATTTGAACTCTATGGCAAAGTTCAGCACAAACTATAATGACTCTCAAAAGGCTCCTTGTAAAATTAAAAGTACCATGGCAGGAGGCCCCTTAAGTAACATCCACGTAGGAACTACTGAGGCACCTGAAACACCATGCTAAATGGCTCATCTGGTGGCTGAGAGCTGGGACTGTTGTTTTGACTGCAGCGGAGACATTGCATCAGCAGGTCCAAACACCCATTACCTTCAACAATTCCATAAGAATGTTACCGAGACCTGGCAAACTCAAGAACATATGGATCCGGATCATTCAAACAAAATTCAACAACTAAAAGATTCTATTATTTGACTAGGAGAATAAGTACAAGATTTACAATGGGCTCAGAAACTTCAGGGTCATTGTAATATCACCCAATTTTGTGTCACTAGAGATCCATATGATGACACTGAGACACAATGGCAAAATGTATGTAATCACCTAATGGACTTGACCTTTTTCATATCAATACTTGTTTGAATTAAAATTACAATCTCAGGTTCTGCCATAGAAAATACAAAAACATCTACTTTTGATAAGAAATTTAGGGCAGTTTAGCTACAGGGATTTCTTCCCTCAACTCTTTGAAATACTTTTCTACACATATACCTGGGTTACTAGCTATAACTATACAGTTAATTTATATTCTAGTTCTGCACAGTCTTTCAAGCCGGTTGGAAATGATTAAACCATCAGGAAAATATGGTTCCAACATTAATCATGCTCGCAATGCTCCAAAGGACCCAAACTCCTGAGATCATGGAAAGTGCACCCTATTTTTGAAAGGGATACAATGGCCTTGATTAAGGGAAATAGGCTCCCCAATGATAGGACCTGCTAAAATTGTTTTCCTAGAACTAACAAATCTGTTAATCTTCACCTTTATTATAATAACCTTTCTTCTCCCTATTCTTAATTGTGTACAAAAAACATTTTCTTAGTGAGGTGACCTGTCTGGCTCAAGCCCTCTCCAGAATACAGTGCAACTTTCTGAAACCACAAAAGGAGGACTGTGCCTGAGCCCCAAGTCTACTCCCACATATACTCTTCTTAAGCCCAAACCACCAGAGAACCCATGTTCTTTTCCAGAACTCTGAGAGCAGGGGTCCTCCTACTTGACCCTTTCTCAGCAAGAAGCAACCAGATCTGAAATCATTGCCAATATTCATTATGACTTTTCAGTGTCTAGAATGAAAGATATGCAAATGACAACCCCAAAACAGTGTGGCCTAGGAAGAGGGAGGGAGGGAAAATCAGAACATTGATAACATTGATCCTTTCCCAATACTTCCTTTCCCAGTGACATAAAAATCCCTGGGAAGGAAGCAAACATCACTAGGTGACAAGACATCCCTGGAAAAGGGCAAGCATTGGACCTGTCCCAATATATCCATTCTCAGTGATAGGACAATGCACCCTCCATTCTTGCCCTATGAAAACACTGCCAATAAAAACAAATTTCTAGGTTTTGCAACCTTTTTCCTGAATGCTCACCTCCTGTTAAAGTTTTCAATGGGTAAGTTACCTCCCAGTGTGTAACCTATATAAACCCAGACCAGCAGCCATTTCTAACCAGAAAATCTGCCCATCTGATGCCTGACTCCACAGCTGAATAAAGGCTTTGCTGAATTCATGAGGTCTGCACAAATCTCCATCATCTCCATCTCCTTAACCTATAGTAGCTGTGGATACCATTGATTTCAAAGAGAACATAAGGAATGATATGGCTTACAGATACTCACTGTATGTTCTTAGTCTCATTTTACATGCTAGTATTATAGAAGTAAGCTATCTGAGGTATGCAGCTGAGATAAAAAGAAAAAAAATATACCCTGAAAAAGTTGACATACTCCAAGCCATATCTTTATACCACCAAACATTTCACAATCCCTCTTAGCTAAGAATTATCCCACACACAACCAGCAAAAAAAATTATATTCCACAATTAGCAGTGTAAGAGATGGGAAAAATAGGCCTGTAAATGCAATATTTATCTTTATTTATGAGCAATTTTTTCTATATATGCGCTTCTCTTCTTGTGGGTTCTTGACATCGTGAATCACACTATCTACTCACTGTCTCTAAAGAAGTCCAAAAATTAAATAAAGGTCCATTGACAACTAACAGAATATATTTCTTAAAAACAACTTACCACATTTCTTGGTAGGGTGACACACGCCTATAATCCCAGCAGCTTGGGAGACTGAGGCAGGAAGATCGCAAGTTCAAAGCATACATCAGCAATGGCAAGGTGCTAAGCAACTCAGTGTCTCTAATAAAACATAAAATAGGGCTGGTGATGTGGCTCAGTGGTAGAGTTCATTCCCTGGTAAACCCCCACCACCACAAAAAAAAAAAAAAAAAACAAAGCTTACCACCAAGGAAAATGATTAAATCCCATAGTTGTACTCCCCCAAACCAGCTCAGTACTCATATATATATTATTACCAATTCAGTCCTGACTGACTTTATGGCATTACAAGAGAAAGTGGTGAAACTAATACTCTCCAGGGGATCAAAAGCAAAACCAATTTAGATGAACTTGGGCTGAACAGACACACCTCTTCCTTGGGTGCACAGCATAACCACAATGCTTTTTCCACAAGCCTCTCTTTGCATGTCTACACAAATCCATCAGGCCCTAAGCAACATAGTGAGACCCTGTCTCTAAAGAAAAATAAAAAGGGCTGGGGATGTGAGGTAATGGGAAAGTGTCCCTGGTTTAAATTCCAAGGACCCATCCCCACAGCAAAAAAAAAAAAAAAAAAAAAAAATTAATTGCCTCTTTTATTAACACAAAATGGGACCTCAATGAGTTAACTTGTTTCTAACAAAAAGTTAAAATTTAAAAGTCCATGTTAACCTCTCTTTTCTTTATGTTATCCATACTTTTTTATGTTCTCTTAATGTTTTAACTTTTCTCCTGGCCTTCCACCCAAACACGCAAGGCAAAGAATGCAAGAAGTCCAAGATTCTATAGTGGCTGTTTGCAAGGGGGAGGAAGTCACAGTAACTGCCACACTGGATTCACTTACATAAGAAGAGAGAAAGGATCCTCAGTGCCTCTCACATATGAAAGAGGCTCATGGCAGAAAGTCTACATGACCAAGGAGCTGTCCTCAGGAAATTATAAGTTAAAGGAGTACAACAAAAATCCAGAGAGGGAAATTCTACAGTCAACTAAGTCTTCCACCTCTCTAGAGTTGCTGCTATTGTTCAGAGTTCATTTTTCAAAGAATCAACTCACAGAAAAAAAGACCCCTGCTTCTGGAAGTCAAAATAAAGTAATATCAATATGTACACGAATGCAGACTCAAGGCTTGTCCATGAAAAACTGTCTACAATGAAGAGGGGTGGGGGAAGGAGAGCAGAAGAGAGTTACCAGTCTAACCTGGCCCAGCCCAGGCCAAAGAAAGTAGGGATCAGGAGAAACTAAAGAGAATCTTGGGCCACATCATTCCCCAGAGAATGCACTCAAGGAACTTCCCCCTAGGGCTGGGATTGTGGCTCAGTGGTAGAACGTTAGCCTAGCACGCGTGAGGCACTGGGCTTGACCCATGAATAAAATAAAAGTGTTGGGTCCATCTACAACTAGGAAAAAAAAAACTTTTTAACCCCTTTCTGAATCCTTGAATACTGCAGTAACTTCACTAATCAAATCAACTTCTGTGGTTCCAGAACCACTATACTTGCTCAACCTAGATGTCTCTTTCTTCCATCTCCAGGGATGTTAACTGCAAATGTTAATAGAGTAATGTATCACTATTACCTCTTATACTGTGAAACATAATTTATAACATATTCATAATATTTTAATGAACATTTAAGAGGAACACGGAGATGATATCCCTAACACAAGAGCCTGAAGGAAGGGAGCCATGGGGTGAGCCCATTATGTCCCTCTTGCAGGGCTTCACCTACCAGAACTGAGCCATTTAGTTTCTATTATATCTCTCCTGTCACTTTCTCCACCCAATCAACTCTCTTGTCATTTTCCCCACCCAATCGCACCTTCTCCTTGGGAGTCTGACCACTCTATTGGCTACTTCATACCTTTAAACGGCCAGTTTTGTGACATCATTCTCCCACCAAACCTACTGCCACCTGCTAGAATCTTAGGCTTGCCATGTAGTTGTAAACAAATTTGGATCATCGCAAGTGACCAGTGACCAGTAACCAGTCATTAGAGTGGCCAGTAAACAGTGACCAGTGAACTCCATATTGGGAAACATGCATTCTCTAGCCTCAGCCACCCACACATCCTCTGGGGTGATCTCCTCATCCTTTGTATTTGATGTGACCTCTTCTCTGACCATGTCAGGTGAGTAAAGAAACTTTTAAAGTTTTTCATTAGACTTTTACCTGCCTCAATTTACTAATGGAGTCAAAAGAGCTTAGAATAATAGGGGAAAGGATAGAACTAGAAATCTGGACACCTAATTTCATTTGGAATTTGACATGTACTAGGTATAGAACTGGACTATCTTACTCTCTCACAAAATCTGTTTCCTGATTTGCTACATGAGGATAACAGATTGCCCATGTTCTGGTCCCTTACTTTTCTTGCATCTTGAGGGGCATGTTTATAGAGAATGAAATCAGATTTCATGGTTGTGTTGTTTCAACTGAAAGAGACAAATCCTAGGCAGGGTGGAAACCAAGAGGTTTCCTCTGTAACAGTTTCCCTTCACCAAGATTTCTACTTCAGTATTTCAAATTTAGTGCTGTTCATAAAAGGGACATTCACATATTTGGGAGTTTTCTGTTTAAACTAGGTGAAAAGAGAAATAGGGAGAGAGGAACAGGAGGACAGGGCTGTAAGGAGGCAGATGTTCTTGGGAAAGCAAGTTTGTGACTGTTTAAGCACAAGGCAACAGGAACTCGGTGGAGGAAGAAAATATAAAAATAAAGGAGAAGAAAAGGTTTGAATAATAGAGATGAAGAGAATGATGTTCTCGAGAAAAAAGACGTGGGTTGGGATGGATGTGGAAGAAAAGCAAAGATTTTATTTAAACCAACAGACAGCATAGATTGAATCTTCCCAGAGGCTGGTTTAGAGAATGTTTAGATTAACAGACCAGCAAGGAAACTAAGACTTGAATTAGGGTATCACTGGGGTAAGCAGGTTATCAGAAAAGTCACACTTGGCTGTTACAGTTTTTCTATGATCTCTTTCAACACAGATGATGTTGACAGTTTGAACATGAACATGTTAGAAGTATGTTTTAGAAATTATTCTTCCTCCAAACATGCCAAGGAAAGTGGTTCTAGACAGAGCTGGGGAAATGGCATTTTCCATGTCCTACTTTGTTCTGATTTTTAAACTACAGGGATTTCTAAAAAATGTTTTGTCCAAACCTGCATCAGAAGGACACATTCCTTTGTGAGATATAAGCTGTCAAGATGAAGCTGTTTTCCATCTTTACAACGGTTTGTTTTTTTTTTTCTAAAACAGACAATATACAAATAGTCATTGATGATTTCTAAATCTAAGAACCGAAAGAAAGAACTATATAAGAATAAAAATTCAAGCTCACACCTCTAATTCCAAGTTTATTTAAATAATTATGTGAAGACTTTTTGTTTTGTCTACATTTCAAATAATTTTTCGGGGCTGGGGTGTAGGGTAGCTCAAACATTTTTGTATTAATTTTGTTTTAATATAAAAGGGAGAAGAAAATATCAGAATAAAAGACAAAAATTGTTTTAAATTTGTGATTTTATTATACTGTGATGGTTTTCTCAGACTTTAGGGACAAGATTTTTCTCTAAATGTGATAATAAACTAGGCTTCTATGATTTTGTTAAAGCATTTTTTCTGGTTTTTTTAATAACCAAAAGGATTATCAGAAAATGTGTTTATATTAATTGAAATATCTACCTAGTGGAATTAATGTCTTTTATTTGGTGTTGGTAATCCTTAGAGGAAGAGAAACAAGAACAGTAATGAAATTACTTTACACTTATTGTTTTTTTCTCTAGTATGTACAAAATTTCTTGTGTCCTTCCTTCTGTCCTCCTTCCCTTCTTCTTTCCCTCACTCCCTCCATTTCTCTCTCCTTCCCTCCCTGCCTTGCTCCTTATGCCTTCCTTCCTTCCTCTCATTCATTCTTTCTTTCTTCCTTTCTTCTCTTCTTTCCAGTTCTGAGGATTGAACTCAGGGTCTCATGCATGCTAGGCAAGCATGCTACACAAGCTATATCTCCAGGATATTTTATTTGTTTTCTCAGATAGGATCTTGCTGAATTGCCCAGAGTGGCTTTGAATTCCTGGTTTCCTGCAATCCCACTGCCTCAGGCTCCCACGTGCTGGGACCAGAGGCCCACCACACCATGCCCAGATTCATCATGGGTTTTGGCTTTAGTTTTCGCTTCTCCACGTGGCTACCCATCTGTTCACTTTACTTAAATTTGTGTTCACTTTACTTAAAATTACACACATTTTTAGTATAGTTTCTCTGTCTATATGTACTGCTTGAGAATGCATTCAAACTCACCTTCAATTATGAGCTTTGTTTTGATTAACAGTATTCACTAAAATCAAAGAGAAACATTCATAATATTGTATGCATGATAACAGAACTCATTTCTTAGCAAATTTGATATACACTCACTTTTGCTACATATACATATGTTCATTACTATCTAGTCATTCCTTTTAGTTCTGAGCTGGTTTTGACTTTTGCTTCTATCTTTCCAGAACATACTGTAACTCCCTCCAAATGAAACTTTTTGCAATATCTATTTATTAGTTGTAGTTCAACACAATACCTTTATTTTATTTATTTTTACATGGTGCTGAGGATTGAACCCAGGGCCTCGCATGTGCTAAGCAAGCGCCCTAACGCTGAGCCATAATCTCAGCCCCCACATGAATCTTATGTAATATGACACTTTTATTCATGGATGAATTATCACTGTTGGTATTGTTATAACCACACCAAAGATGAGTAACCTGAAGCTCAGAAAGTTTTAATTTCTTTCAAGAAGCATTTCTTGAGAAACTGAATTTCAGGTAGTCATTTTCATGTAGGATCAGCAGTTAGGCTGAAAGAGGGCAAAGAATGACGCTTAAATTATCATTTGGATGGTAAAACTGAACTCCAGGAAATATCATGTGACCTGGACAAACAAAAGGAGATACTAAAGATCACTGTGGTGATATCAGTACGATTTTCTATGAACAGGGAAAAACAAATTTCTGTTTCTCCAGATTTCTGGTCTTTGGAACAAGAGTCCTGGCCAGGGAGTAAGTTTCCATAATCTGTTGCTGATTTTGAACAAGTCGATCTCACTTCACTAACCCTTGGAGGACTCATTTGGTAACTGGTAATGTTGGGGTTTTCTCTGAGTTTGAAAATGCTTCAGTTCTAGGGCAAATTCAGGAGTCAATACTAGTGCAGGCTCAAAGGAAAGGTAGGACAGGTAGAAGGATGCTTTTAGGGAACAATGTGTGAAGCAGACCACTTGGGACTTCTGGGCCCAATTTGAGACAAAAGGCAGGTAATCAGAAGAGTACTTGCAGCCATCCTAAATGGAGTGATTTGGGGTCTCTCAATGATTATTGGAATGAGGGCCTTCCTGATTACTACAACATTAAGATGTCATTATTCCTCGAATATTGTAAGAATCTGTCTGTCTCATCAATATTTTCACCACCCTCTTCTTCCTACAGAAAATTTCCAAAATTCTTCTTTACATGGAAATGCTGATTCTCTGCAGCTCTCTCTTCCTGTGGTGACCAATGCAGCTTCCGGGACAGGAAGTGTCTGCAACTTCTCCAGAGCCTCTGCTCCAGCTGCCACTTCAGCATGGTTACTGCCCTCAACCTGTGGCACCTCCTTCCAGCCACTCATGGGCAGTGCCTACCTTTATCAACATGCTACCACAGCCATGGTGTCTGGGGTTACTGGCCAGAACCAGACTCCCATGGCACCTGCCCCCTATCCAAGTATTTCTGAGTGGTATATCCCAGGAAGTGCTGAAAAGAGCTCCTCTTCACTCGGGGACTTTAATCTGACTGTCACTGACCAGAATACAGCAGATTCTTCCCTATCTATGACATCCCAGTATGACAAAACTTCCGAAGCCAATGTCATGATCCCCGGGTATCCACTACTATCTGGTAGGCTCGTCCAGGTGACACTATCTCAGATTCCAAATCAAGGACGTTGCCTCTCACTACCCCACCAAGAAGGAAGCCAGGTCTACTACTATGATCAAAACTCTCTGGGGACTCTGCTCTCTGGAGAACATTGGCCCTGCCTGCAATCCTATGGCTCTGTGCCATATGCAGGAATTAGTGCCGCTGCCCCTCAACCAGAAATGGTGACAGTGCTGAAGGAAGTTCAGCCCACAAATGTCCTACCATCAGTCCCTACACCTGTGACCTACTACTCTGTGTCCACTCAAAGTATAGAAGGAACAAATTTTCAAGGTGAGTACAAACAGCAAAAAGGGGAAGGAATAAGATTACCATTCGAAAGGAGGGTCCAGTTTTCAGCTGGTAACTGTGAGTCCACACATCCCTAGAATTCAAGTGCTGAGATTTTAACCACAATCTTGTTCAGCAGTCCCCATTTTCAGACTCTGTAAGAGAAGCATGCAGCACAGCATAATGGCCACCCATGCGTTTAAGAGACCTCTAGGACCCAAGACCCCCGTCCATGCCCAGCTATGAAACCATGGCTGGCGGATAAGGGTCCTGCACTCAGTCCAGCTACATAACCACACTATAAATATATTTCCCTAATTTTACTTTGGTTTAGAAAAATACATCAACACATATCAGGGTGTGACAATTTAATTGTTCCTTAATTGACTGAAGGATTTAACCTCTGTATGTAGAGATGCTGTCCAAAGCAGGAGTCCAAAACCCCTGACCTTTCACACTGATTTCATGAGCAACAGCTCCACCCTCACCTAGTTCATGGTGTTAAGAGTTCTTACATTCTGGGGAGAGTGGAGAGAATTGAGAGGCCCCTATATGAGAATGAGAGACTTCATGAAACAGTTTTTCGGTGTTTCCCACAGAGGAGACAAGTGCTCTACCAGAAACCCATGCTGCCATGGTGATGGACCAGCCCAAAAGTAAGACTTCAAGGGATCACCTGTAACTAATACGCAACTCTTAACAGATACCTGTCAGTGGTCCTTAAAAAGAGCTAAGAGAAATGCTTTCTCCACCGTAGGTGGTTTCCCTGAATAGTGTGTTTCTGGGAAGGGGGAGCATCCTACTTACCATCGTCCTTGATTCCTTTGCAGGGATGGAAACTTCCCTAGGGATGGAGGCTTCCTTGGGATTGCAACCTCCAAGTCAGACATTTTGTCTGCCACAGCCTCCAGAATTCCCATACATCTGCAATAACAGAAAAAGCCAAATAATTGAGAAAAACTCACAAACTGAACTTGGGGACATTTCCACAATAACTCCAGTCCAGAGTTCTACTGATTTCTTGGCATTGCCTCCAAATCAAAGCCAGGAACAAACAGAGATTAAGAATTTGTGTGAGATTAACACCATGCTCTCAGAACCACTGGATGCCTACCAAATTGCCATGGAGAACCAGGATCCTCCACTACTCCCTTTAGACATCCCTGAAATCCACCAGCTTCTGGCCTCCATTGGTCCTCTGGACCAAGAGGAGAAGCCACATTCTGAAAATATCCATCTAGAAAGGAATAGCCTGAGTCTTGAGGACCAAGGCACACTTGAAAATGGGATTGAATTTAGCAGTGGTTTTGCAGACCTCACTGCACTGCTGGGGGATATTCAACTTCCTGAGCTTTTCAGTTCCTTAAAAGACTTTGACCAACCTGAAAGTCCCACAATAACAAAATCCAATGACACCAGAGCCATCACGGTGAATCAGGGTAAGGAAATCACAAGCGCCTTAAAGGGTCCTAGTGAGCCAATGAGGAAGAACAAACATAAAGCCTCAGAGTGTCCTGATGGAACTCCTCAGGCCAAAATGCAGCTAAGGGACCTAGAGTGTGCATTAGGAGGAGAAGTTGCTCACAGGGATGCAGACAGTAGTAGGGCCCCTGTGCACACAGCCAAGCACTCTATCAGCAAAGCTCAGGAAGCTGCATCCAGCAGGAACAGCAAGGCCAAGGGCCATGGGCAGGAAAACACCAAGAGGACCAGAGAAAACAACTCCAGGAAAGCCGAGGAGAAGAAGCAGCCAGGCAACAAAGTCAAGGCAGAAGAGAAGCCAACAGTGCCCAAACTGAAGAGGAAGAGGAACCAACCTGAGCTTTGCCAAGAGACCTTTAAAAAGCCGTGGAGCTGTCTCGACGTGCACATGCTGGAGTCGGTGCAGGTTTTCCACGCACTGGAGAAGAAGAATGATAAGAAAACTGGGCTCTCTTCCTCCCGGGCCCTGGGAAACTCAGGCAGTACCCAAGACCCCCGTCCATGCCCAGCTATGAAACCATGGCTGGCGGATAAGCGTGCTGAGAAATCACAAGTCAAAGCCCAGAACCCAGATATCAGCGCTAAAGGAGAAGGTCCCGCTCCATCCATTTATGAGCCTCCACCACCTGGGAAGGTTAAATTGGTACCTTTGCCTTTTCTGACCCTGGAGAAACCTCCACCTCGACCAGTAATCAATAGGAGGCCACAGTCTCTGGCTTCACGGACACCCACTGGGGCTTACCCTGCCCAGCCTGGTCCCGCTAGCTCAGCTCAACCCATGGCAGTCAATCAATCCCAACCAGCTACTGCCAACCCATCTTGGATGCGTCCTGCCAAGCCAGCTCAGCCCGTTTTGACTCATGCCATTCAGTCAGGTATGAGCGCTTCTACCCAGCCTAGTGTCCCTCGGTCTGCTGCTTCTGGGCCTGCACCCTACAAAATATCATCTTGCACTTCTCTCCATTGGCAACCAGTTCCCAATGTTGGGACCAAGCCCCAGTCACAACCGCTCAAGTCTCAAAACCAATATCTACTCCAAGACTTTGCCTTACAACCAATTCCATGGAGGAAACCCAATGTTCCTGGGCAAGTAGTATCAACTCCCATCACCAAACAGCAGAGGCCAGAGCGGGAAGCCATGAAGAAGAAGGCTCAACAAGAGCGTCAGAATGCTGCCAAGTACACTGCTTTGGGGAGAGTGCAGTGCTTCATTGAGAGGGAAAGAGAGATGGAGATTTCTCGCTACTATGGCTACATAATGTAAGAGCTGCTGAGATCAGTGGTGCCACTTAGGGACCAAATAGTTTTCCACATGTATATAGATAGAGTGATACACATTTATTTATTCTCAGATGCTTTCAAAGTTTAATAAAATTATATAAAGAAATGTAATATAATTCACTAATACATAATAAAGAGGCCTTCTGATACCACTGAGAATTGTTAGAAAATAAAGAGGCCTTTGGGTACCACATGGGTACCAAATAGTGTTCTCATATACACATAGATAGATAGTTGAAAATTTATTCATTAGGCACAGTTGAAAAGGTAATATAGTTCAATAAAGAAATGCTATATAGTATTGATTAGAGGGTAATAATAAAGAGGCTTTATGTTGCCATTTGAATACCAAATAGTTTTCCACATATATATACAGAGAGGTACATAGATACAAAGGGATTCACTTATAGATTTTTAAGACTTAATATAGTTGAATAAAGAAATGTAATAGAATTGTTTGAGAGATAAGTAATAAAGATGCTTTCTGGTACTGCTTGGGCATCACATAGTTTTCTACATGTGTAGATACAAATTTTATAAATATGTAGATACAAAGATACAAATGTATTCATTCTAATATGTTTTTAAAGTTTAGTCAAATTGAATGAAGAAATTCAATAGAATTGGTTAATAAAGAGGCCTTGTGTTACCACTTGGCTATCAAACATTTGTCCTCATAGACGTATGAATATGTACTCATTCCAATATACTTTTAAAACTTAATAAAATTGAATAAAGAAATGTAATAGAATTGATTAATAAATAATAAACAGGAATTTTGAGTTTGAATGGCTGTTAAGTGTGGTTTAGTTTGGTAGCCGTGGGGATCACAGCCTGCATGAGAAGAAAGGAAGTCAAAGTTGGCCAAGATAATAGAAGTAAAGGCTAGGAATGGGGGAAAGAGGAAGGCATATGATCCAGCACTAGGAAGGCAAAAAGAAGAGAGATGTATGGGCTTACTGGAAGAATCAGGAATTGGCAAAATGGCTGACCAATAACACAATGTTTGAAACTAGGGTTAAAATGATAAAATGTCAATCAAGTTGAAAATGATAGGAGACGGGCTCAGGTTGACCAGAAGAAATGCAAAAATCAAACAAAAAACTCTCATGGAGAATGGCCTAGTTTTGGGCCTACCTGAAAGGCATTTTACAAAAGAAGATTCAGGGCACATCTCCACCATGTTTGGGTCACTTTCCCTAGCTGGGAAAGGTGAATACAAAACACAGGGAATCTACCAGGGGTGTCAGAGGGTTCACAGTTACCCTGAGGGAAGCTGATAACCTGGGACTTGGCCACGTGAACTGCAGCAGCATGAGGCCCACCCAGAACATGGCCTGGAATAAATCACTATTGACTCAACACCCATGCACCAGGTCTGCAAAGATGCACTACTTGAATTAACCTTCACACACAAGGCCAGCATCACTCTGACACTTTACTAATAGTCGAGAAGCAAGGCCTCAATCTGAGGCTTGTATCCTCAAGTCCTCAGTGTTGGCAAAGGCCCCCTGCAGGCAGCCAACCAGGCTTTCAGAGCACAGCACAGAGACATTGGGGTAGAGGATGAGGAGAGAGATCACACATGAAAGGGGGGATAAATACTGAACTGAGAAGCCTGTCAGGTCCTCTTCCATTGATTCTGGCAAGCGCTGTCTTCAGGGACCATTATTATGAACCAAAGCTCACAAGAAAATAATCACTCCTTGGCTTCCATCTCCACCCAACGCAAGCAGAGTGCGCATGCGCAAGGAGCAACCTGCCAACAGCTGCAGGACCCAGCAGCCCCAACAGCTTTCCATTCCCTCAAAATTGCCAGTCACCATCTTCACCACTCTTCCCACAGGAGACATCGCCTTTTCCCACATTTTGGAAACTTCCAGAGATATTTAACCCCAACATGTATGTATCACAATTTGTTAAATTATCTGACCTACAGATTTGAAATGTAACCTTTATGACATATTAAATTCCTATGTGTATTTGCATTCTTCTTTGTAGAATTTGCCTGGCTTTCTTGCTTTTCCTATTTATCAGGTCTCTGGGATATTTTTTATCATGTGTTTCATTTTTTTTAATTCATTATTCTTTCTTTTTAGATATTATCTATTATGTTCATTCATGTTTTCCCTTTTAGATTAGTCTTATTTTAATTTCTACCATCTCATCTAATTTCCACTTATGTTGTTCTTTTTTATTATGAAACATAAAACTTAACATTTCAACCATTTTTATGTGGATAACTCTATAGCATTAAGTAGATGCACAATGTTGTTCAAGCATTATCCACTATCCAAATCCAAAACTTTTCACAATCCCAAACAGAAAGCTATATCCATGATATAATTTTCCATTCCCCTCTCAGGTTCTGTCCTATTTTGCATTGCTTGGCCTTCTGTTTTTTAGCTAGTTTTGAAAGAGTGGGCTACCATCTGATGTGCTTGGGGGGTTCTTTTCTGACTTGTTTTCGTCGTCTGAGAGGATGCTATTCTCCTGTTTCTTAGAATACCTTTATTTGGGATTTGGTTTCCTTCTTTTCTTGCTATGCACTTTTATGCAAAATTCATTTTCTTTGTAAAAGCATGGTTGAGGATAGAGTTTCTTATGTGATGGAACGGCAACTTCCACCTCTCCTTCCTCCACCTCTTCTTCTTCCCTCCAGTTCTGTCCCTCCCCATTCTCCCTTTGCTCTCCTCCTTCTCCTCCTCCTCTTCCTTCTTGAAGTATTAAAAACATGTCAACTTATTTTCTAAAATTTTCTGGCTGTTTCCACAGGGAGGTTTATCCTTTGTGTCTATTGTTCCTCCCAGCGATTTCTCCTCTGGGTGAGGCCTTGTCCTGAAAAGGAGCATTGGCTGTTCATTTTTCAAGAGAGTTTAGGGGCTGGACAGCGTCAGCCCTTCTGATTTGAATGTGGGACATTTGTACTTACAGCTGCTCCTCAGTATCCACAGAGAATTGCACCCAGGACCCCTCACAGACACCAAATTCCACAGAGTTGAAGAGAGACTGCACACATTCAAATGATCTAAATCATCTCTAATTACTTATCGTAACTACAATGTAAATGCTATGTAAATAGCTGTTGTACCATATTGATTATACATCGTATAGTACATATTGTAGGAGACCTACTGCACTCACTTTGGGGTTGGCCAGAACCCCTCTGTTTAAGCTGCTCTTCTCCTGCTGGCCCACAGGGCTTTGCAGGAATGCCTGCTGGAGCCTTGAAAGCCTCCTGTCTCCCATTTCCTCTGCTGCAAGTGCTGCTGCCAGGCAGGTCTGGTGCCTCCTGCTGGTGGTTTGCCCTATCCTCTTGTTCTGAGGTTCCTAGGGAACACTGTGTTCTCTACTTTTGTGGTAAATGCTACTCCAGGGTTTGGCTTTCTTTCATCTATTTACATGGCCTCTAGGCCAAATGTGTCTTTTTCTTCTCTTTGTTTTGGGAGACTCCAAACTGCACTGCTGCCTGCATCTTTCTGAAATCTTGATGGATAACATAATTATTTTAAATTGGGGATATTGCAGGTTTCAGTTCCTTGAAGCAGAGCTTCGTTTCCCCCAAACTAGTTAAGACTCTGAGGCAGAGTGTGAGTCACCTGTAACAACCATGGCATCTGGTGTCTTTGCTTGCTATGTTGGTGTTTGAGTGAGAAGCAATCTCAAGGTTCGTGGGGGAGGGACATCTGGCCACAGGAAAAGGGAGTAGTCTGCTGGACAGGTGGAGAATGGGGACATGGCCTCTAGTCTAAATGTGTCTTTTTCTTTTCTTTGTATCTTCTTTCTGAACACATTTGAGAAGGAATCTCCTATTTGCTCTCCTTCCCCTGTGGGTGGGAGTGGGGTGTCCAATCTATACACAGTTTCCTTGTCTTCCTTAGGGTCATCTTTCCAGTTTTCCAGGCCAGAAACCTTTGACATTCTTTGACTCCTTTCTCTCTCTCCCAATTACACACTTGGAATTTTAGTAAATTTCATCTGACCTCTCTTCATATCACATCTAGAACCTACCCACTTCTTACTCCATTCCCCGATTTCTGCTCTAACATAATCCCTAACCATTTACTGCCTTTCTCTATCCATGATAGGGGACATACACATTTTCCATAAAAAGACCGATAGATGGTAAATACATAACTGTCTGTGAGCCAGATTGTCTCTGTCTCCACAGCTCCACTCTGCACTTGTAGCATGAACGTGGCCATGCAAAATAGGAGAACACATGGACATTAGCTCTGTTTTAATAAAACTTTATTCACAAAAACAGGATGTACTGCTTCACAGACTCTGGCTCTGCCTGCTCCACTGCTATGCTCCCTTTCAATCACTCCAGTCCAGACCCCCTGAGCCCACCTGCTGTTCCAAGCCTAAAAAACACTCCTCACCTCCTTCAAGCCTCTTCTCAAATTGTACCTTTCAAGGAGGCTTTGTCTGACTACACTCTTTGAAACTGCAATCACCTCTCAGGATTTCTCCCTTCCTTCCATCTGATTCCCTTCACCAGGGACCACATCTCCTGCAGTGTTGTGAACCTTTCAATACACTGTGTAATTTAATTCTTTGTTGTCTTTGTGGTTTAGACTTTCCATCACTCCTTTGCCCGTCAATTCCTAAAATGTAAGACCCTTGAGGGCACAAAATTTTCTCATATGTTGTTCATTTCCATGTGTCCCATGTCTTAAACAGTGTCTCAAAAATAAGAGCTGATCAGTACATGTTTGTTGAATGGCATATACCCCAAGGGCTTAAAATCAGCATACTATACTAATGCTGACACATTCATGTTTACAGCAGCTCAATTTATAATAGCTAAACGATGGGACCAACAGAGCCCTTTAACAGATGAATGGATAAAGAAAATGTGGTATCTATATACAATGGAATATTACTCAGTGATAAAGAAGAATGAAATCATGGCATTTGCCAGTAGATGGATGGAACTGGAGACTGTCATGCTAAGAGAAATAAGCCAATCCCCCAAAAGCCAAAGGCTGAATTTTCTGTGATATGCATAGATGCTAACACAGAATGTTGGGGGATGGGGGAGGGAAGAGCAGAAGTTCATTGGATTAGAGAAAGAGGAATGAAGGGATGGAAGAAAGTGGGAATCGGAAAGGCAGTAGAATGAATTGGACGTAGGTTTTCTGTGTTCATGTGTGAATACATGACCAGTTAACTTCACCCCACAAACAACCACAAGAATGGGAAGTTAGAAATACGTGGGTTGGGCAGCTGAACACTGAGACCAAGGACTAAAGTTGAGAGACTGAAAAAATGCAGACCACCCAGGCACTGCTTATTTCTCCAGCTCTGACCCGCTGTTGTACCAGGGGTCTAATCAGGCCTGTGACTGTCTCCCTTCTGAGCAGACCACAGGACTCATCTAAACAGCCTTCCTACACCAGCTCCTCTCCAGGTGGCCAGACAGAAGTTCCAGAACAGGACTGTCTCCTGGGACATTGACTCAGCAAACAAGTTCATTGGTGGCAGGGCTGCAACTGTTGGTGTGATGAGATCAGAGGCTGGTTTGGAACTGAGTTTAGAGAAATGATGTTTCTCTAAACTCCTCCCCAAAAACCAAACAAACACAAAAGAATGGAAAGTTATACTCCATGTATACCTAATATGTCAAAATACACTCTACTATCATGTATAAACAAAATGATCAATAATTTTAAAAAAAACTTTTAAAATTAGAAATACAAAAATGTTACAGTGGTTGCTTATTAGCCACTTTATAAAGCCAGCTTGACCACTGGCTATGCCAGTGACATCTAAACCAGAATCTAAATGTGTGTCCAGCCAGGTTCACTTGGAGTTGCCAAATTGTTATCTATCAGATCCCCAGGGTATGTGCAGGTTAGACCCTCACAGTCACCTTCCCCTCACCTTCCTGTGCCCTCCACCCTCCCCCACTCTCATTTTCTCCTCTCCCTGGGTTGGCGTTGATCTCTGTCCCTGGTAGGAACCCATCTCTCAAGCAACAGCTCTTCTCCTATGCCTTTTAAGGCCATCGGCTCTTCTGTTTGATGGTCACCTTCCTCTTTCTCTTTGCCATGTGAGGCTCTGTGGGGTCACCCACTCATCCCTGCTTCTTTGACTCCACTCCAATCTGGGTGTGGGAGTGTGCTGAGGTATACACCATTAAAGGATGTTCCTCTAAACTCCTCCCCCAAAACCAAACAAACACAAAAGAATGGAAAGTTGTACTCCATGGAAGCCTAATGCGTCAAAATACACTCTACTATCATGTATAAACAAAAAGAACAAATAGATTTTAAAAACTTTTCAAAATTATACATACAAAACAGTTACAGTGTCTGCTTACTACCCACTTTATAAAGTAAATGTGTAAACCAAATAGAAAATGATAAAATCCCTGACCTGAAGTACACCAAAGAACCCTGAAGTTTCTTATTGCATTTAACTCTTTTAGAAATTCTCAACCTTGAGATGAAACTTTTAACTGAAACAAAGATTTTGAATTACTTAATATAAATTATATAGCGCATAGCTAACTAGCCATAAAAAAAGGAACAGAGTATTTATAAAATACAACCAATCCATCAGGTACACATTTAATCATTAATTTTAACAGACACACATATTAAAGATCTTTCCATGCATGAGGAAGAACATGTTTTCCAAATCTGTCATTTCCTTGCTGACAGGAGATACCAGTCTTTAAAGAAACTATAGGTGGTGCTCCAAACCACAGATTACTCTTCATGTTATGGTTTTACATGTATGGTTTTACTGCCACCTTTTTCTTGAATGCCCACATTTTGTGGGCTTAATGCCCACCTCTTCAAAGGCTAAATCACCTCCCTTCTTAAGGGACAACATCATCAGGTAATCCCAATTCCATGTGAAAAAGAAGATAATTTACCTACAATAATAATGTACAATTTTAAAAATTGCAATGCATTTGTGTATTTACCTATATTTGAACCAGTTCATCCCATTTTTGTCTTCCAAAGTATCTACTTTTCAAATTCTGTCTTTATATATTCCCAATGGGTTCACAAAAACATCTTACCAGTGTGAACAATTTGCCTTTAATAAACATTCCGTTTCTGCTTTCTGATAACCTCCATTCCCTAGCAATGTTCCACATAGGCTTCTGTAGTGTTTCAATGCATACAACCCACCTAAATCCTCCGAAAGATCTTGCTGAATTTTTAAAAAATATTTATATTTGAGCTTAAGTGGACACAGTATCTTTATTTCATTTTTGTGTGGTTCTGAGGATCAAACCCAGTGCCTCATGCATGCTAGTGAGCACTCTACCACTGAGCCACAACCTCAGCCCCCTTGCTCATCTTTTAAAATTATTTGTCCTTCTGATGGCTCTAAGCCAACATCTATGAAATCTATCAAAACAGGATGTGTTCGTTTTCATTGTAGATCCATTGGCTAGTATACATTCCCAAACATGATAGCTAATGAAGGCATCTAACCTTGAGGCTTTATGCTTCTATCAAGGACTGCCTTTTGAAGAATTCTTGGTCCCAGGAACATAACGGTTGGTTTAGCTTCGCACATTGTAGTTATCACCATAACTGGCTAGACCATCCATGGAACTGATTTTGGGCACAAGGAGACAACATTGACCTCAATAATATGTGAGCAACCGGGAATATGTATTGAATATTACTGGGCTCCCAAAACAATGTCGGCATTGAAAAGGGAGCTGTAAGCAAGTCAGAAAATCTCCTGTCTTTCTGGACATCATATTCTAGTGGGCAATGAAAGACAATACACCAACCAAACCATATCAGAGAGAGGTAAGGACTATCAAGAAAACTGAAACAAGACCAACTGATACAGGGTAACTGGGTAGCTCCTTAGAAGGGAAGTTCTCTCTGAGGAGGTGACATGAATGATAAGATGGAACCAGCCAAGTGAAGAGCACTACAAAAGCACCTCATGAGAGTAATCAGCTGGGCAAAGGTCTGCAGTGGAACTGCAGATGTTCTGATGGTGTGGCTGGAGAGTAGCAAGGAAGAAGGAAAGTGGGAGATGAGGTCAGAGAGGCGACAGTGGCTGAATCACTCTGCAATCCAGGTAAAGAGTACAAATTCTAATCCTAAGCCTCATGGGAGGTCATTGGAGGATTTTAGGTATTTTTTCCAGATATCTAATACATGGACAGGAAAATAGAGACAGGAGTAAGGGATATTTGGAGCAACTGTGAAGTAATTGACTCTAATAAAATGTGACAGTTTTGGTAGGACCTATGTACCATATGGATGCTTGAGGGTTTCCAATCTTTAATAAAACTGAGAAGAGAATATGGAAGGACCTCAGTGACAGATAGTATGGTAGGGTGAACGAAGATGAGTCCCAGTCATCCTGATCAGTACAAAATGTAGGGATAGGGTTGTCCCTTAGGACAATAACCTCAGTATAAAAACTGATGGTTTAGGTCAGGGAGGACTTGATGCTATGTTATACCAAGGCTCTTTAGGTTCTTCAGACCACATTTTAGACTAGTGTATGATGATGCTGAGACTGCAAGATAGAATTAAGTGCATGGAAAACAACATTGTTATGAAGATTGGTAACAGGAGTGGCAAACAGCATTTGAACCTGCATATTTCAGTATGTACAAATTATACTGCTCTCAATAATAATCTTACCACATGCTATAAAGTTTGATCTAGAATGTCCCATAGTCTCCAGCTTGGCACTAGTGGGAAATGGTGGAACCTTTAAGAGGTGAGGCCCAAACCAGGCACAATGTTGTATGTCTATAATCCCAGCTACCTGGGAGGCTGAGCAGAATGATCTCAGATTCCAGGCTGGTCTGAGCACCTGAGCAAGATACTGTCTCAAAATAAGATTCTAAAAGAGGAGCTGGTGACAGCTCATAATCCTTAGTACCAGAAAAAACCGGGGGAGCCTAGTAGGATATCTTCTGGTCATTGAGGTTTGAGGGTTTCCAGTATTGAAGGGGACAATAGGGCCCAATATGTCCTCTTCCCCATCCTTCTCTCTCTTCTATCCAGGTCATAATGTAAGCAGCTTGTTCCACCATGAACTCCCTTTCATCATGTGCTGCCTTGCCAACTGCCTATGGACTGAATCATCCAAAGCTGTGAAACAAAAGATATCCTTTCTCTTTTATAGGGTGATTATCTCAGGTGTTTGTTATAGTAACAGAAAGCTAACGATACACCACATTCCTCCTGGTTTTAGGCCTACTGCTTTTGAATGATGTGGACTTGACAAACCTCCAAAACAGTGTGGCCTTTGAAGAAATCAGGGGGAAGAAGGAAGAACATTAATAACATTGATCTTTCCCAATACATCCTTTCCTAGTGACAAGACAATCCCTGGGCAGCAAGCAAACATCACCCAATGATAGGACAATCCCTGGAAAGGACAAGCATTGATCCTTTCCCAATATATCCTTCCCTGTGGCAGTGCAATAGACCCTCCACTATTGCCCTGTAAAAACACTGCTTAGTAAAAAATATATATATATAATTTTTGCAATGAGGACACTGGAAGGCGAGCTATCCCCAGGCAAGGACACCATTACCCTTGGTGCAGCTACCCCTTCCCATGTCCCATTCATTGAGTTTCTAGAATGAGGGGGCCTGGGCTCCACTGCCTCTACCTCCTCAGTTTGTCCATTTGAGGAGCCCCAGGTTACATGGCGGATGTACAGCAATGCAGTTTCATTTCTGATTGACACAGGGGCAAGCCGTTCACTTTTGACACAATGGCATGAACCCACTTTTTTGGCAGACATCCCCATTATAGGACTCTCAGGAACCCCTACATTCCACTAAAGCCACTCTCATTTTTTGCGCAATTCGATCCTTCTCATTATCCATTCTTTATAGTTATGCCACATTGCCCTTCTCCCTACTGGGACAGTATCGGGTCCACAAAATAAAAGCCTCAATCATCATCCCCCCTTTAAACTCCACTACCATCTTCTTAATACATTCTGGCCCAGATCTAGTCCCTGAGCCCCCTAAGCGTCTGATTGTTCTTTGCCCATTGGAATCAACCCCACAGTATGGAGTACTTCTCAACCTAAAATAGCTAAACACCACTCTCCTGTTAATATCCAACTAAAAAAAATACTACTATGTTCCCTTCCCCAATATCCATTAACTCCCTGACTCTCCGTGGTTTAAAGCACATCAATCATCTCCCATTTATTACAGGTCCATCTCCTCATACCAACCACCTTTCCTCACAACTCCCCCATATTCAGAATAAAGAAACCCAATGGCCAATTCTGGCTAATACAGAATGTCAGGAAAATCAATGAGGCAAGTATTCCCACATATCCTGCAGTATCCAGTCCCTATACCCTTATCTCATATCCCAGCCTCCACCACACATTTCTCAGTGCTCCACCTGAAAGCTACCTTGTTCACTATTCCCCTTCATCCTGCCTCATGCTCACTAATGCCTTTACCTGGACTGACCCAGGCACCTGCCACTCTTCTCCCAACCAAAAACCTCTCTGATTCTGTGATTTCTCACTCTTGTCCTGAACCCTTGATTTCTATTATTTTATTTTTTTAATATTTATTTTTTAGTCATAGTTGGACATAATACCTTTATTTCATTTATTTATTTTTATGTGGTGCTGGGGATCGAACCCAGGGCCTGGCCTGTGCAAGGAGAGCACTTTACCACTGAGCCACAACCCCAGCCCCACCCTTGATTTCTTTATGAACCCCTTTTCACATATAACTGATCAGCCAATCCCTGACTCCCCAGACTGGTTCATAAATGGAAGCTCCCAGAAAGAGTCCCTGTTGGATATGGAAAATGACAAACTCCAAAATAGTGTGGCATGGGTAGAGGAGGTAAAGAAAAAAGCAGCATATTGATGGCATTGATCATTTCCCACTGCACTCTTTGCCAGTTACAGAAAAATCCCTATAAAGGAAGCCAGAGCATTGATACTTCCACAAATAAATCTTTTCCCAGTAACACTACAATGGGACTCCGAAGGGAAAGAGTTATACACTGAATGCTGACCCCAGACCCTCCATTCTACTCCAAGTAAAAACATTGTACAGTACAAAAAAATTTTCAAATTATCCCAAAACTGTTTCCCGAGTACTCATTAATTAAGTCACCTCTCTGTAACCTACATAAGCATTGATTCCCCATTGGGCCCATGGCTCATTTTCCACCTTCTGAGAAGTGGGTTCATCAGAGGCAGCACTCTGTTCCTGCATAAAAACTGTGCTGATCCATGAAGTTTGTATCCAGCCTGGTCCTTTTGTGCTAACAGTCCCCAAATCTTGCAAGCTATGCTATACTTCAAGGAAAGATTACAGCAGATTCTTCTTTTGTCCTCACCCATTTAATTCAGGCTGCTCCCCTCCCCTCAGGCACCACATCTCAACAAGCAGAACTTGCTGCTCTCACTCAAGTTTTATCATGAGACAGAAACAAATCAGTCAATATTTTTACTGATTCCAAATTCACTTATAACATAATTCATTCTAATATCCTAATCTGCAGGGAAAGAGTTTTTCTTCCTCAGGCAGGAATTCTAATGTTAATTACATAAGAAATTTGCTTGAAGCTGCTCCTTTATTCCACAAGATGGCAGAGTTGCACTGTAAAGGACATCAGGCTGGCAAGGGATACATTTCCTTAGGAAATAATACAGGGGACTGGCTAGTGAAGCAGGCTGCTCTCTCTCACCACCACCCTCAATCATCACAAGCCTCTATACCCACAAAACTCCACTTTCTCCCTGATGAAACTAAAGTCCTATTATCTTACACTGATATGTGCTCCCTCCAATGATCCCTGAATAATTCACTAAACCTGTCCTCTTCAGATTTACAGTATCTCCAACAAGTTCCTCAATCCTGCACCACTTGTCTCAAGGATAACCCCAACCCCAATGTGAGACCACCCCAATTTCTGATACACCAAGCTAGGGAGACCTTCCTGGCACTGACTGGAAACTTGACTTCACCCACATGTCCCCTGTAAGAAAAACAAATATCTCCTAGACTCAGTAGACACCTTTACTGGATGGGTCAAAGCCTTTCCAGTTAACAATAAGAAGGCTTTTACCATTGCAACATAATTTCCCCAGAAATAATTCCACGTTTTGATTTACCTGCCTCTCTCTGGTCTGATATAGGCCCCCAAGTTATTTTATTACCCAAGAATTGGCTAAAGATTAAATATAAAATGGAATTTCCACATTCCCTATGGTCTACAGTCCTCAGGAAAGGTTGAAAGGACAAATAGGTCCTTAAAGGCAACCTTAACCAAATTATATAGAGACATTCCTTAGATTTGATTAAGCTCCTCCCTTTGGCCCTTCTCTGGATCCAGGGACTTCCCCCAAAACCTCTTATGATCAGCCTCTTTGGACTTCTTTATGGGAGACCCCTTGGTCCCCCACCACCATTCAATCTCAACCAACTAGCATTCCTCCGGATGTCCCAAAACCCTCCTACTTCACCTCAGGGATGCCCTCTGGAAATATGCCCACACTCATCTTCCCACCCCCAATCTTCAAGATCCCCTCTTCCTATTTCCATAGGGGACTTAGTTTACCTCTCCCCTTTCCAACCTATCGTCCCCTTATCAAAAAAAAAAAAAAAAGAATGAAAGGGCCCTTTTGAGGTGATTCTGACCACACCCACCACAGCCAAAATACAAGGCCACCCATCCCAAATCCATTTAAGCAATTTCAAATTTGTTCGTGCTAATGCCACTTACCATTCTGTTCTCACAGGCCTCACACTACTACACATGATCTACCTCCCAGACATTCCTGAGGAAAAGCGCTGATCCTCATACCCAGAATTTTAGTGTTGCTGTCTTAAATATCCTTTTACAATTAAAAAATATTTTATCAATTATAGTTGGGCACAATGCCTTTATTTTACTTGTTTATTTATATGTGGTACTGAGGATTGAACCCAGCACCTTGCATGTGCTAGGTGAGTGCCTACTGCTGAGCTACAACCCCAGCCTCTACTAATTTTTCTTAATAGCACTCAAGAGTCAAATAAAATTCATCATATTTACTCCCCCTTCATCTTTCTCCTCTTCAAACATTAGAACTCATTTGAGATCCCTGGCTTCAAGGATCATTCATTGTCCTGACCCCCACCCAAATTTATTTCCTCTCTTTGTGTTTTCCACATATCATCTTTAACTTCACAAACTGCCACACCAGACCAGAAACAGCAGAGACAAGAAGTGGCTGATGTACTCAGTGAGAATCCTCTCTCTACAGGCAAAAATGTTAATGTCTTAAGCCTGGAAGACAAACCCCAGGCCATGGGGTTAGGTTAAGAAAACAAGAGAGACAAGGGGGGGGCAATTGAGGAAAACAGGTCAGTTTATTATTCCTATTAGATGTTCCTCATGCTGGTCATCACAATATGCACAACTGCGAGCATGGCTAGAGACACAGGCTTATAGGGCCCACATTCTACAGCCTGTCACTGCTCACCCAGTAACATGGTTTGATCCTCCCCCTTCAATCTGTCTTAATTCCAAGCCTCTTGCCTGGTCCTTTCTTGACTACCAGGTCCTCCCAACAATCTTTGTTCAATTATTCAGGACTATTCTCCTGACCCCCTCTTTGCATTTCTCTCAAAAACTCATATTATTACCACACTGGGCCTTAAAACGTGGCTTACATATGTCCCAAAATAACAGGATCAAGAGGCCAGGCTTATTTTCCTCACTGGCAGAGGTTCACCTGCATGCCAGGAAGTTAATGTTAATTACTCATTAAGCAGACCCATATGCTCTTACCATTGGCACAGAAATCATTCACCAAAAGTTTTACAATGGTCTGAAGGTGATACACCCCATCCTTGGAATCTTTCTGTTGCAGGAAAACAAGTTATAGATTGGGGTTCTCCTGGGGAACTGACTGATGCTGATTCTAGAGCTTTAGGATGAAAATTACCTTATAGGGACAATTTAGATCTGTTTATAGAACTGTTTTACATTCCAACTCCATTAGATATTGGTCTTAGGGAGAATTATTACCTGCCATTAGAATGCATTTTGGACCAATTCAGGATAGGATATGGAAAATAGGTCTGACTGAGGAGATATCTGGGATCTGGAATGCTGATTCTCAATATAATAAGTTGAAAAATGTTATCTATCATAACATTTCCTTCCATAAGGAATTGTATCTCCCAGTATGTGTATTAAATCCCTATGTTTTAGGTTCCAGACCCATTCAAATACAATATGATGCCTCACAAAAACTATATTATGTTAAATGTGTAAAGTGTGTGCTACAACAACATTTGAACTCTATGGCAAAATTCAGCACAAACTATTATGACTCTCAAAAGGCTCCTTGTAAAATTAAAAGGACCATGGCAGGAGGCCCCTTCAGTCATTCATGCAGGAACTACTGAGGCACTGAAACACCATGCTAAATGCATCATCTGGTGGCTGAGAGCTGGGACTGTTATTTTGACTGGCATCATTACCTCTGCCTCCACTGCAGCGGAGACATTGCATCAGCAGGTCCAAACACCCATTACCTTCCGCAATTCCATAAGAATTTTACCGAGTCTTGGCAAACTCAAGAACATAGGGATCCAGATAATTCAAACAAAAATATACAAATAAAAATTCTATTATTTGACTAGGAGAATAAGTACAAGATTTACAATGGACTCAGAGACTTCAGTGTCATTGTAACATCACCCAATTTTGTGCTATTAGAGATTCATATGATGACACTGAGATTCAGTGGCAAAATATATGTAATCACCTAATGGGACTTGATCCTCTTCATATCAATACGTGTTTGGATTAAAATTACAATCTCAGGTTCTGCCATAGCTAATGCAAAAACACCTAGTTTTGATAAGAAATTTGGGGCAGATTAGCTAAATGGATTTCTTCCCTCAACCCTTTGAAATACGTCTCTACACATATAGCTGGGCTACGAGCTAGAACTATACTGTTAATTTCTCTTCTTGTTCTACCCAGTCTGTCAAGTAGGTTGGAAATGATTAAACCATCAGGGAAATATGGTTCCAAAGTTAATCATGCTTGCAGTGCTCCAAAGGACCCGAACTCCTGAGATCTTGGAAAGTGCACCCTTAGGTTGAAAGGGATACAGTGGCCTTGATTAAAGGAAATAGGCTCTCCAATGATATGACCTGCTAAAATTGTTTTCCTAGCACTAGCAAATCAGTTAATCTTCACTGTTATTATAATAACCTTTCTTCTCCCTATTCTTAATTGTGTACAAAAAAATTTCATAATGAGGTGACCCACCTGGCTCAAGCCCCCTCCAGAACACAGTCTGACTTTCTGAAACCACAAAAGGAGGACTGTGCCTGAGCCCCAAGTCTACTCCCACATATACTCCTCTTAAGCCTCAACCACCAGAGATCCCATGTTCTTTTCCAGAACTCTGAAAGCAGGGGTCCTCCTACTTCACCCTTTCTCAGCAAGAAGCAGCCAGATCTGAAATCATTGCCCCTATTCATTATTCCTTTTCAGAGTCTGGAATGAAGGATATGCAAATGACAACCCCCAAAACGGTGTGGCCTGGGAAGAGGGAGGGAGGGAAAAGCAGAACATTGATAACATTGATCCTTCCCCAATACTTCCTTTCCCAGTGACATATAAATCCCTGGGAAGGAAGCAAACATCACTAGGTGACAAGACATCCCTGGAAAAGGGCAAGCATTGGTCCTTTCCCAATATATCCATTCTCAGTGATAGGACAATGCACCCTCCATTCTTACCCTATGAAAACACTGCCAATAAAAACAAATTTCTAGGTTTTGCAACCTTTTTCCTGAATGCCCACGTCCTGTTAAAATCTTCAATGGGTAAGTTACCTCCCAGTGTGTAACCTATATAAACCCAGACCAGCAGCCATTTCTAACCAAAAAGTCTGCCCATCTGATGCCCGACTCCACAGCTGAATAAAGGCTTTGCTGAATTCATGAGGTTTGCACCTGTCTCCACCATTTTGTGCTTATACTCTTAACCTATAGTAGCTGTGGATACCCTTGATTTCTCAGAGAACTTATGGAATGATCTGGCTTGCAGATACTCACTGTATGTTCTTAGTCTCATATTACATTCCAGTATTATAGAAGTAAGCTATCTGAGGTATGCAGCTGAGATAAAAAGAAAAAAAAATACCCTGAAAAAGTTGACATAGATAGTTCAAGCCATATCTTTATACAGCCAAACATTCCACAATCCCTCTTAGCTAAGCATTATCCCACACACAACCAGCAAAAAAAATTATATTCCATAATTAGCAGTGTAAGAGATGGGAACAATAGGCCTATAAATGCAATATTTATCTTTATTTCTGAGCAATTTTTTCGGTGTATATGTGCTTGTCTTCCTGTGGGTTCTTGACATCGTGAATCACACACTATCTACTCACTGTCTCTAAAGAAGTCCACAAATTAAAAAGGATCCATTGACAACAACAGAATATTTTTTTAAAAAAAACAACTTACCACATTTCTGGGTGTGGTGTCACACGCCTGTAATCCCAGCAGCTCAGGAGACTGAGGCAGGAAGATGGTGAGTTCAAAGCAAACATCAGCAATGGCAAGGTGCTAAGCAACTCAGTGAGATCCTGTCTCTAAATAAAATATAAAATAGGGCTTGGGGGCTGGGGATGTGGCTCAAGCGGTAGCGCCCTCGCCTGGCATGTGTGCGGCCAGGGTTCGATCCTCAGCACCACATACAAACAAAGATGTTGTGTCCGCCGAAAACTAAAAAATAAATATTAAAATTCTCTCTCTCTCTCTCTTTAAAAAAATAAAATAAAATAAAATAGGGCTGGGGATGTGGCTCAGTGGTAGAGTTCAATCCCTGGTAACCCCCACACACCAAAAAAATAATTTAAAAAAAAAAGCTTACCAGCAAGGAAAATGATTAAATCCCATAGTTGTACTCCCCCAAACCAGCTCAAGCCATATCTATCTATATCTATCTATCTATATAATTACTATTATTATCAACTCAGTCCTGACTTACTTTATAACATTACAAGAAAAAGTGGTGAAACAAACCCTCTCCATAGGATCAAAAGCAATTTAGATGAAGTTGGGCTGAACAGACAAACCTGTTCCTTGGGTGCACAGCATAACCACAATACTTTTTCTACATGCCTCTCTTTGTGTGTCTACACAAATATATCAGATTAGTTAATTCACAATACTTCACCATAAACAATCATCAATGGAAAAACATGCAATATATCTTACAATGTTGGATTTCTTTAAAATAAGACAAAAAGAAAAGTGAGCTGAAAACTCAGAGCCTTAAAGAGCTATCCATACACTACAAACACATTAATGAGTGACAAAAATGAGATCATATGACATAAAAGAAAATAAGACTTAAGATTTTTATCTCCACTGTATAGAATTCATGTCAGTTTCTGGGCTTTCAGTGTACCTAATTAAAATATATATATATATATATATATATATTTTTTTTTTAAATTTATACATATATATTTTTTAAATATATATGTTTAATTTTTATGTATGTATTTAATTTATATATATAAAATCAGCCAGGTGCAGTGGCACACACCAATAATCCCAGAAACTCAAGAGGTTGAAGATGGAGGATCGCAAGTTCAAGACCAGCCTCAGCAACTTAGAAAGGCCCTAAGCAACATAGTGAGACCCTGTCTCAAAAGAAGAATAAAAAGGGCTGGGGATGTGAGGTAATGGGAAAGTGTCCCTGGTTTAAATGCCAAGGACCCGTCCCCCCAGCAAAAAAAAAAAAAAAAAAATTAATTGCCTCTTTTATTAACACAAAATGAGACCTCAATGAGTTAACTTGTTTCTAACAAAAAGTTAAAATTTAAAAGTCCATGTTAACCTCTCTTTTCTTTATGTTATCCATACTTTTTTATGTTCTCTTAATGTTTTAACTTTTCTCCTGGCCTTCCACCCAAACATGCAAGGCAAAGAATGCAAGAAGTCCAAGATTCTATAGTGGCTGTTTGCAAGGGGGAGGAAGTCACAGTAACTGCCACACTGGATTCACTTACATAAGAAGAGAGAAAGGATCCTCAGTGCCTCTCACATATGAAAGAGGCTCATGGCAGAAAGTCTACATGACCAAGGAGCTGTCCTCAGGAAATTATAAGTTAAAGAACTACAACAAAAATCCAGAGAGGGAAATTTTACAGTCAGCTAGGTCTTCCACCTCTCTAGAGTGGCCTTGATTAAAGGAAACACTGCTATTGTTCAGAGTTCATTTTTCAAAGAATCAACTCACAGAAAAGAAGACCCCTGCTTCTGAAAGTCAAAATAAAGTAACATAAATGTGTATAAGAATGCAGAATCAGGGCTTCTCCATGAAAAAAATGTCTACAATGAAGAGGGGTGGGGGAAGGAGAGCAGAAGAGAGTTACCAGTCTAACCTGACCCAGCCCAGGCCAAAGAAAGTAGGGTTCAAGGAGAAACTAAAGAGAATCTTGGGCCACCTCATTCCCCAGAGAATGCACTCAAGGAACTTCCCCCTAGGGCTGGGATTGTGGCTCAGTGGTAGAACATTAGCCTAGCATGTGTGAGGCACAGGGCTTGACCCTCAGCACCCTTAAAAATAAATGAATAAAATAAAAGTATTGTGTCCATCTACAACTAAAACAAAAAAAAAAAAACTTTTTAACCCCTTTCTGATCCTTGAAAACTGCAGTAACTTCACTAATCAAATCAACTTCTATGGTTCCAGAACAACTATATTTCCTCAACTTAAATGTCTCTTTCTTCCTTCTCCAGGGATATTAACTGTATATGTTAATAGAGTAATGTATCACTATTACCTCTTACACTGTGAAACATAATTTAAAACATATTCATAATACTTTAATGAACATTTAGAAGGAACTCTGAGATAATATCCCTAACCCAAGAGCCTGGGGAGGGGAGCCATGAGGTGAGCCCATTATGTCCCTCTTGCAGAGTTTCACCTGTCCAGAACTGAGCCATTTAGTTTCTATTATAACACTCCTCTCACTTTCTCCACCCAATCAACTCTCTTGTCATTTTCCCCACCCAATCCCATCTTCTCGTTGGGAATCTGAGCACCCTATTGGCTACCTCATACCTTTAAACTGACAGTTTTGTGACATCATTCTCCCACCAAACCTACTGCCACCTGCTAGAATCTTAGTCTTGCCATGCAGTTGTAAACAAATTTGGATCATCGCAAGTGACCAGTGACCAGTAACCAGTCATCAGAGTGGCCAGTGGCCAGTAAACACTGACCATTGAACTCCATACTGGGAAACATGCATTCTCTTGTCTCAGCCACCCACATATCCTCTGGGGTGGTCTCCTCATCCTTTGTATCTGCAATTGATGTGACCTCTTCTCTGACCATGTCAGGTAAGGAAAGAAACTTTTTAAAGTTTTTCATTAGACTTTTCCCTGCTTCAATTTACTAATGGAGTCAAAAGAGCTTAGAATAATAGGGGAAAGGATGGAACTAGAAATCTGGACACCTAATTTCATTTGGAATTTGACATGTACTAGGTATGGGGCTGGACCATCTTTAACTCTCTCACAAAATCTGTTTCCTGATCTGCTACAGGAGGATAACAGACTGCCCATGCTCTGGTCCCTTTGTTTTCTAATATTGACCCTTGAGGGACATGTTTATAGAGAATTAAATAAGTTTTCATGGTTGTGTTTGTTTCAACTGAAAGAGACAAATCCTAGGCAGGGTAGAAACCAAGAGGTTTCCTGGAACAGTTTCCCTCCACCAAGATTTCCACTTCAGTATTTCAAATTTAGTGCTGTTCATAAAAGGGACACTCACATATTTGGGATTTTTCTGTTTAAACTAGGTGAAAAGAGAAATAGGGAGAGGGGAGCAGGAGGACAGGGTTGTAAGGAGGCAGATGTTCTTGGGGAAGCAAGTTTGAGGCTGTTTAAGCACAAGGCAACAGGAACTTGGTGGAGGAAGAGTATATAAAAATAAGGGAGAAGAAAATGTCAGAATAAAAGAGATGAAGAGCATGATGTTCTCAAGAAAAAGGAGGTTGGTTGAGATGAATGTGAAAGAAAAAGCAAATATTTTATTTAAACCAACAGACAGCATAGAGTACAATCTTCCCAGAGGCTGGTTTAGAGATTGTTTAGATTAACAGACCAGCAAGGAAACTAAGACTTGCATTAGGGTATCACTGGGGTAAGCAGTTTATCATAAAAGTCACACTTGGCTGTTACAGTTTTTCTATGACCTCTTTGAACACTGATGATGTTGACAGTTTAAACATTTTAGATGTTTTAGAAATGACTCTTCATACAAACATGTCATGAAAATGGTTATAGACAGGGCTGGGGCAACAGCATTCTCCATGTCCTACTTTACTCTGATTTTTTAACTACTTGGAGTTTGAAAAACTGATGTGCATTAACCTGCATCAGAAGAACACATTCCTTTGTGTGACAGGTAGTTTTCCAAGAGTTTACTCTCTAAAATAGAATACCTATCAAGAGTCATTAAAGGTTTTTAAACCTAAAAATCAAAAGAGAGACCTACAGAAGCACAAAAATTCAAGCTCCACATCTCTAATTCCACATTTATCTAAAATAATTTTATGAAGTCTTTTTGGGTTTTCTTTTTTTAATATGTATTTTTTTTAGTTGCAGTTGGACACAATACCTTTATCTTTATGTGGTGCTGAGGCATGAACCCAGTGCCTCACATGTGCTAGGCAAGCTCTCTAACACTGAGCGCCAGCCCCAGCCTCTCTTTTTGGTTGTTCTATATGGACTGGGGTGTAGGTCAGTGGCAGAGTGCATGCTTAGCATGTGGGAAGCCCTGGGTTCACTTCCCAGCACCAGTAACCATCAAAAAAAATTAGATTTAAATGTATTATGATATTCTAGTGGTGATGTTTTTTTTCAGACTTTAGAGACAACATATTCCTATTAAACATGATTATAAACTAGATTTTGAAGAACAAAAGTAAATTTTATGCTTATTTTCAAGCATTTTTCCTGATTTTTTGACTGAAATGTTTATAAGAAAATGTTTTTATATTAATTGAAATATCTACTAGTAAAATTCATATCATTTATTTGGTGTGGGTAATATTTAGAGGAAGATGAACAAGCACAGTGATGAAATTACTTTACACTTCTTGTTTCATTCTATACTTTGGCCAAAATTTCCTTCCTTCTTTCCTTCCTTCCTTCCTTCCTTCCTTCCTTCCTTCCCTCCCTCCCTCCCTCCCTCCCTCCTTCCTTCCTTCCCTTCCTTCTTTCCCTCCTTCCTTTCCTTCTCTTCCTTCCTTCCTTCCTTCCTTCCTTCCTTCCTTCCTTCATTCCTTCCCTCCTTCCTTTCTTTCTTCTTTCCAGTGCTGGGGAATGAATGCAGGAATTGAAATGCAGGGTCGCATTCATGCTAGGCAGGCATGCTACCACAATCTATATCCCCAGCACATTTTGTTGAGGTCCTGAGACAGGATCTTGCTAAATTGTCCATGGTGGTTTTGAATTCCTGGGCTCCAACAACCCCATAGCCTCAGCCTCCTGAATGCTGGGACCACAGGCCCACCCCACCATTCATAGTGGGCTTTTGCTTTGGTTTTTGCTTTTTGCATCTGGTGGGAAAGTGATTGGTTTACAGTACCAGGAAATGAACCTAGAGACACTTTACCACTGAGCTACATCCCCAGCACCCCCCCTTTTATGGACACAATATCTTCATTTATTCATTTTTATGTGGTGCTGAGGATTGAACCCAGTGCCTCACATGTACGACACAAGTGCTCTACCAAGGAGCTGCAGCCCCGGCCCTTCTAAAATTTTATTTTGACACAGTGTCTCACTAAATTGCCAAGGCCTTCCTCAAACTTGGAATCCTCCTGCCTCATGCTCCTGAGTAGCTGAGATTACAGGTTTGTGCCACTGCAGCTGGCTTCATAACACTGTTTTTGAAATAGGTAGCTACAAACATTGTGGCTACTTATATGTCTACTTTTTCTTAATTTTGCGGCTTAAGTTGGCTGATAGAGTTTCTCTGCCTATGTGTACTTCATAGAAATTCATTTAAAATCACCTTCAATGGTGGGCAGCGTTTTAGTTAACAGTATTCAGGAAAACAGACTAGAAACATTCTCTTTCATAATATTTTATGCATGATAACCGAACTTCATTTGCTAGTAAATTTGCTACATTTCCAAGTTTTCATCAGTATCTATGCATTCTTTTTAGTTCTATGCTGTTTTTCATTTTTTCCTTTCTGTCTTTCCAGAACATACTTTATATTCCTTCATATGAACCTTAAGTAATATATGATTTTGATTCATGGATGAATTATCACTGTTAGTATTATTGTAACCACCTTCCAGAGTAGTAACCTGAAGCTCATAGAGTTTAAATAACATTTTTCTTCCATAAAGCATTTCTTGAGAAACTTACTCTCAGGTAGTCATTTTGATGTAGCATCAAAAGCCAGGTTTAAGAGGGTAAAGAAAGACCCACTAAATATACCATCTGAAGGGTACAAGTAAACTCTAGAAAATGGCAGGTGAGCAAGACACTAAAGATAACAGTGATGATACCAGGACTGTTTTCTATGAAGAGGGAAAAATAAAATTCTATTTCCGTGACTTGTGCTCTTTGTCTATAGCACAGAGTCCGAGCAAGGGAGTAATTTTCTATGACCCTGTACTGATACTGAACAAATCAATCTTACTTCTCTGAGCTTCTGTTTCCTCACTTACAAACCTTTAATGTTAAGTGTTCTCAAAGTCCTAAAAGGCTTCAGCTCTAGGGCATATTCATAAGTTAATACTATGGCCCACTCAAAGGAAAGAGAGGGCAGAGAGAAGGATGCTTTTAGGGAACAATGAGTGAAGCAGATCACTTGGGTCTACTGTGCCCAATGGGACAGAAAAGACAGTTGATCACAAGAGTACCAAACTGCTCCCCCACTTGCAGCCATCCTAAATGGTTTGATTTGGGGTATCTCAATGATTTCTGACTGCCACAACCTTAGGATGATGTTTGTCCTCAGATATTGTAAGAATCTCTCAGTCTCATCACATTTTCACCACTCTCTTTCTTCCTACAGAAAATTTCCAAAATTCTTCTTTACATGGGACTGCACATTTTCTGCAGCCCTCTCTTCCTGTGTGACCAACGCAGCTTCCGGGACAGGAAGTGTCTGCAACTTCTCCAGAGCCTCTGCTCCAGCTGCCACTTCAGCATGGTTACTGCCCTCAACTGTGGCCCCTCCTTCCAGCCACTCATGGGCAGTGCCTACCTTTGTCAACATTCTAGCACAGCCATGGTGTCTGGGGTTACTAGCCAGAACCAGATCACCACGGCACCTGCCTCCTATCCAAGTGTTTCTGAGTGGTATATCCCAGGAAGTGCTGAAAAGAGCTCATCTTCACTCAGGGACTTTAATCTGACTCTCACTGACCAGGACATAGCAGGTTCTTCCATGACTATGACATCCCAATATGACAAAACTTCCGAAACCAATGTCATGGTCTCTGTGTGTCCATCACTATGTGCCAGGCTTGTTCAGAAGACACCATCTCAGATTCCAAATCAGGGACATAGTCTCTCACTTCCCTACCAAGAAGGAAGCCAGGCCTACTACTCTGATCAAAACACTCTGGGGACTCTGCTCTCTGGAGAACATGGTCCCTGTCTGCAATCCTATGACTGTGTGCCATATGCAGGAAGTAGTGCCGCTGCCCCTCAACCAGAAATGGTGACAGTGCTGCAGAAGGTTCAGCCCATAAATGCCCTACCATCAGTCTCTAACCCTGGGATCTACTACTCGGTATTCGCTCAACCTATTACAGAAAATGTTTTTCAAGGTGAGTACAATCAGCAAGAAGGGGAAGGATTAGATTACCATTCAATTGAGGGTCCAGATGGCAACTGGTAGCTGTGGGTCCAAAGACCTCTAGTATTTAAGTCCTGAGACTTTAACCACCATCCTTGTTTAGCACTCCACATTTTCAGACTCTGAAAACAAGAATGCAGGATACCATAATGGCCACCCAGGATGCATTTAAGAGACCTCCAAGACACTGAAGGAGATTACTTGTCACAATTTTTGCAGATCAATCCCCCTACACCACAACATTATGAATTTATTTCCCTAATTTTATTTGATCTCTTAGGAAGACACTGCAAAACATACAAGGGTGTGACAATATAATTTTTCCTTAATTTACTGCAGGACTTAAACTTTCTATGCAATGATGCTGTCCAAAGCAGGGGTCTAAAAATCTGTCCTTTCACATATTTTTCATGAGCAAGAACTCACGCTCTCCTAGTTCATGGTGTTAAGTGTTCTTACATTCTGGGAAGAGTAGAGAGAATTAAGAGGCCCTATATGAGAATGAGAGATTTCATAAAACAGTTTTTGTGCATTTCCACACAGAGTAGACAATGCTCTACCAGTGAGCCATGCTGCCATGATGATGTGTCAGCCCAAAACTGTGTCATCAAGTGATCACTTGTAACTAACAGGCACCTCCTAACAAAGACTAGTTTGCAGTCCTTAAAAAGAGCTAATAGAAATGCCTTATCCACAGTCCACAGATTCCCTAATTAGTGCGTTGCTGGGCAGGGGGAGCATCCTACTTACCATCATCCTTGATTCCTTTCGTTGCAGTGATGGAAACTTCCCTAGGGATGGAGGCTTCCTTGGGATTGCAATCTCCAAGTCAGATATTTTGTCTGCCACAGCCTCCGGAATTCCTGTATGCAAAAACAGAAAAAGCCAAATAATTGAGAAAAACTCACAAACTGAACTTGGGGACATTTCCACAATAACTCCAGTCCAGAGTTCTACTGATTTCTTGGCATTGCCTCCAAATCAAAGCCAGAAACAAACAGAGATTAAGAATTTGTGTGAGATTAACACCATGCTCTCAGAACCACTGGATGCCTACCAGATTGCCATGGAGAACCAGGATCCTCCACTACTCCCTTTAGACATCCCTGAAATCCACCAGCTTCTGGCCTCCATTGGTCCTCTGGACCAAGAGGAGAAGCCACATTCTGAAAATATCCATCTAGAAAGGAATAGCCTGAGTCTTGAGGACCAAGGCACACTTGAAAATGGGATTGACTCTAGCAGTGGTTTTGCAGACCTCACTGCACTGCTGGGGGATATTCAACTTCCTGAGCTTTTCAGTTCCTTAAAAGACTTTGACCAACCTGAAAGTCCCACAGTAACAAAATCCAATGATACCAGAGCCATCATGGTGAATCACGGGCAGGAAATCACAAGTGCCTTAAAGGGTCCTAGTGATCCATTGAGGAAGAACAAACATAAAGCCTCAGAGTCTCCAGATGGAACTCCTCAGGCCAAAATGCAGCCAAGGGACCTGGAGTGTGCATTAGGAGGAGAAGTTGCTCACAGGGATGCAGACAGTAGCAGGGCCCCTGTGCACACAGCCAAGCATTCTATCAGCAAACCTCAGAAAGCTGCATCCAGCAGGAACAGCAAGGCTAAGGGCCATGAGGAGGAAAAGACCAAGAGGACCAGAGAATACAACTCCAGGAAAGCCGAGGAGAGGAAGTAGCCAGGCAACAAAGTCAAGGCAGAAGAGAAGCCAACCGTGCCCAAGATGAAGTGGAAGAGGAACCAATCTGAGCTTTGCCAAGAGTCCTTTAAAAAGCCTCGGAGCTGTCTCGGCATGCACATGCTGGAGTCGGTGCAGGTTTTCCATGCACTAGGGAAGAAGAATGATAAGAAAACTGGGCTCTCTTCCTCCCGGGCCCCGGGAAACTCAGGCAGTACCCAAGACCCCGACCCATGGCTGGCGGTTAAGGGTCCTGAGAAAACACAAAGTCAAAGCCCAGAACCCAGATATCAGTGCTGAAGGAGAGGGTCCCTCTCCATACATTTATGAGCCTCCACCACATGGGAAGGTAAAATTAGTACCTTTGCCTTTTCTGACCCTGGAGAAACCTCCACCTCGACCAGTAATCAATAGGAGGCCACAGTCTCTGGCCTCACAGAGACCTACTGGGGCTTACCCTGCCCAGCCTGGTCCCGCTAGCTCAGCTCAACCCATGGCAGTCAACAAATCCCAACCAGCTACTGCCAACCCATCTTGGTTGCGTCCTGCCAAGCCAGCTCAGCCAGTTTTGACCCATGCCAATTAGTCTGGTGTGACAGCTTCTACCCAGCCTAGTGTCCCTCGGTCTGCTTCTCATGGGCCTGCACCATACAAAACATCATCTTGCACCTCTCTCCATTGGTAACCCGTTCCCATGATTGGGACCAAGCCCCAGTCACAACTGCCCAAGCCTCAAAACCAATATCTACTCCAAGACTTTGCCTTACAACCAATTCCATGGAGGAAACCCAATGTTCCTGGGCAAGTAGTATCAACTCCCATCACCAAACAGCAGAGGCCAGAGCGGGAAGCCATGAAGAAGAAGGCTCAACAAGTGCGTGAGAATGCTGCCAAGAACACTGCTTTGGGGAGAGTGCAGTGTTTCATTGAGAGGGAAAGAGATATGGAGATTTCTCACTACTATGGCTACACAATGTTAGAGCTGCTGAGATCGGTGGTGCCACTTAGGGACCAAATAGTTTTCCACATGTATGTAGATAGAGAGATCAGTGTTTAATAAAATTAAATAAAAATGAAATATAATTCACTAATACATAATAAAGAGGCCTTCTGGTACCACTGAGAATTCGTAAAATTAAAGAGGCCTTTGGGTACTACATTTGTACCAACAGTGTTGCACATATATACATAGATAGATAGATAGAACTTCTTTCATTAAGACACTGTTCAAAATGTAATAAAGTTGAGTTAAGAAATGCTGTAGGATTGATTAATAGGTAAGTCATAAAGAGGCCTTATGGTACCATTTGAATACCAAATAGTTTTCCACATATATATATATAGAGAGAGAGAGGTACATAAATACAAAATTATTCACTTATACATTTTTAAGACTTAATATAGTTGAATAAAGAAATGTAATAGAATTGAGAGGTAAATAAAAAAGAGGCTTCCTGGCACCACTTGGGCACCACATAGTTTTGCACGTATATGTAGATACAAATATTTTTAAATATGTAGTTATGTAGGTACAAATTTATTTATTCCAATAAATATTCAAATTTGAATAAAGAATTGTAATAGAATTGGTTAACAGATAATAAAGAAGCCTTCTATAACCACTTAGCTATAAAATATTTTTCCTCATAGAAGTATGAAAACTTATTCACACAGGTATACTTTAAAAACAATAAAATTGAATTAAAAAATGTAATGGAATTGATTAATAGATAAGTAATAAAGAGGACTCTTGAGTTTGAATTGCCACTAACTCTGGTATTGTTTGGTAGAGGTGAGGATCACAGTCTGCCTGAGAAGAAAGGAACTAAAACTTGGCTAGGATAACAAGGGTAAAGGCTAGGAATTGAGGAAAGAGGAAGGAATATGATCCGTTAAAGAGAGAGATTATGAGATTACTGGAAGAATCAGGAAGAGACAAAATGGTGGTAGTAAAAAACAAAGTTTGAGGGTAGGTTTAAAAGCATAAAAAGTGAAGCAACTTGAAGATGCCAGAAGACGGGTTCATGTTGATCAGAAAAAATGCAAGAATCAAAGCAAAATTTCTCATGGAGAATGGCCTAGGTCTTATGACCTACCTGAGAGGCATTTTACAAAATAAGATTCATGGCATATTCCAACATATTTGGGTCACTGAAGATCCCAGCTGGGAAAGGTGAATACAAAACATGGGGAATCTACCAGGGGTGTCCCAAGGGTTCACAGTTAGCCTAAGGGCAGCTGATAACCTGAGACTTGGCCAAGTGAACTGCAGCAGTATGAGGCCCACCCAGAACATGGCCTGGAATAAATCATCATTTACCCAACACTTATACACCACGGCAGCAGAGAGGCACTACTTCAATAACATTCACACACAAGGCCAGTATCACTCTGACACTTCACTAACGATCTAGTGCTCTAGGATCAAATTGTATGCAGAGAAGGAAGGCCTCAACCCCTCAGGGTTGGCAAGTGCTCAGCAGGCAGCCAATCTGGGTTTCAGAGCACAGCTTCCAGAGGTTACCAGTTGAGAGATCACACTTCAAAAGGGGGATAAATACTGAATTATTTGGCTGTCAGGTCCTCCTCCATTGATTCCGGAACGTGCCCCTTCAGAGACCATTGCCATCAACCGAAGCTCACAAGAAAAAAAATCAGTTCTTGGCGTCCATCTCCACCCACCGCGAGTAAAGTGCGCATGCGCAGGAAGCAGCCTAAGCTGCTGTACCCAGCAGTCCAAGGGTTGGGTTAGTTGCGCAGCCTCTGTGCCAGGTAAGAGTCCTGGGGCGCAGATGCCCAGTGAGGGAGCTGGCGGGAGAAAAGGGAAGAAATGGAGTGGGGCAAGAGGATGATGGAGGCAGCAGACCATCACCATGGAAAGATTAGTACTTTATATTTTTAAATTTTTTCTTAAAATTCTTCATTAAAAACGTGCAGTTCATGGGCATTAAGGACTTTCACAAGTTTGTGTAACCATCGCACTCTCTAATTCATAACATTTTCATAATCCCAGAAAGAAACACTGTGCGTGCGTGTTAGTGGTCTTTCCCACACCCACCACCCCGTGGCCCCAGGCAACCATTAATCCCTCTGGTTTTGCCTTTTCTGGACATTGCATATAGAGGAATCATACAATATGTGACCTTTTATATATGGCTTCTCCCACTTAGAAGACTGTTTTCAAGGATCATCATCCATGCTGTAAAATGTGAGTCTTTCCTCCCCAGTTAAGACTGCCTGATATCATATTGTGTGGATACACCATCTTTGTTTATCCACACATCCCCTGTGGGCATTGGGTTGTTTTCACTAGTAATTTCATTCATTGAGATTTTGGGGCTGAAAGTTATGCTCAGCCTCTTGATTTTTAAGAGATAATGTCAATATTTGCTCAAGATTAAGAACTACCATTTAAATGGGAATGTGGGATTTGAACTCTGGCATTCAACATTTGGAAGTAATATATTCACACAATAGAACACTTAAAAAGATACAAAAGAGTACTCAATGGAAATCCACCCATTCCCTCCAATTTTCCAGCCACCATCTTCACCACTCTTCCCACAGGAGACATAACCTTTTCCTACTTTTTGGATCATTCCAGAGATATTATTTATTTAACCCCAAAATATATGTATCACAATTAGTTGAATAATCTGTCCTACTGATTTGAAATGTCACTTTTTGGCATACTAAATTCCTATGTGTGTTTGCATTATTGATTGTAGAACTTGCCTGCCTTTTTTAATTTTATATTTACCATTGTCTCTGGAATATTTTTTAATCATCTTTTAGGTACTATTTTTATGTTCATTTACTTTCTGTGTTCCCGTTTTGCCTTCATTTGAGTTCTACCATCTCATCTAATTTCCATTTATGTTTTTCTTTTTTTTTTAGTTGTCAATGGACCTTTATTTTATTTATTTATATGTGGTGTTGAAAATCAAACCCAGTGCTCCACACATGCTAAGCAACTGTTGTACCACTGAGCCACAACCCCAGCCCTACATTGTTCTTTTTTACTGTGAAACAACATATATAACATAGAACTCACCGTTTCAACCATTTTTAAGTAGATAATGGCATAGCATTAAGTAGATGCACAATCTTGTTCAAGCATTATCCACTATCCATCGCCAAAACTTTTCACCATCCCAAACGGAAACTCTCTATCCATGAAATAATAATTCCCCATTCCTCTTTCATGTTCTGTCACATTTTGCATTGTTTTATGTAATGCCTTTGAGCTAGGTTTGAAAGAGTTGTTTACCATCTGATCTGCTTGGTGGGTTCTTTTTGGACTTGTTATCATTGAGAGAATGCAATTCTTTTTCTTAGAATACCTTTATATGGGATCTGGTTTCCATCTTTTCTTGCTATGCATTTTTATGTGAAATTCGTTGTCTTTGTAAAAGTGTGTCAGAGGATACAGTTTCTAGTGGAATGGAACAATGACTTCCTCCCTTTCTCTTTCTTCCTTTCCTCTCCCCCTTCCCTCCCCTCCGCCTCCTCTACCCTACTTATTCTCTTTCTGGTCTTCTTCTCCTTTTTCTCCTTTTGCTTCTTCCCCTTCTTCTTGTACTATTCAAAAACATGGTGGCTTGCTTTCTAAGATCTTCTGGCCATTTCCCACCTGCAAGTTTTATCCTTTGTGTCTATTTTTCCTCCCAGCAATTTCTCTTCTGTGCGGGGCCATGTTCTGAAAAGGAGCGTTGGCTGTTCATTTTTCAAGAGAGTAGAGGGGCTGGACAGTGTCATCCCTTTAGATTTGAACGTGGAACAGTTGTACTTATAGCTGCTCCTCAGTATCCACATAGAATTGCATCTAGGACCCCTCACAGAAACTAAAATCCACAGATACTCAAGAAGGAAAGAAGAAGGAAAAGGAGAAAAAGGATGAGAAGGAGACCAGAAAGAGAATAAGTAGGGTAGAGGAGGCGGAGGGGAGGAAACAGGGAGAGAAAAGGTAGAGAGAGAAAGGGATGAAGTCATTGTTCCATTCCATTAGAAACTGTATCCTTATTATGTAAACTTATTTAAAATGAGGTAGTATTTGCATAGACACTGCACACATCTTCCTGTATGCTTTAAATCATCTCTAATTATCATACTTAATACAATATCAATAATTTGTAAATACTTGTTGTACTATATTGATTAGGGAATAATAACAAGAAACAATCTGTACATAATTAGTAGAGATGTGATTTTTCTTTTGCATATTGTTGACCTGAAGTTGGTTAAATTCACAGATGTAGAACCTATGGATATATGAGACCAAATGTACTAACTTCCAGGTTAGTGTCAGCTAACCCCTCTGTGTGTCAGCTGCTCTTCTGCTGGCCCACAGTGCTTTGCAGGAATGCCTACTGGAGCTTTGAAAGCCTCCTCTCTCCCATTTTGTCTGGTGCAAGTGCTGCTGCCACGCAGGTCTGATGCCTCCTGCTGGGGGTTTTCCCTATCCTCTTGTTCTGAGGTTCCTAGGGAAAACTGTTCAATACTTTTGTGATAAATGCTATTCCAGGGTTTGGCTTTCTTTCTTCTATTTCCATGGCCTCTAGGCCAAATATGTCTTTTTCTTTTCTTTGTTTGGCGACACTCAAAACTGCACTGCTGCCTCCATCTTTCTGATATCCTGATTAATCTTTTAACATAATTATTTTACATTTAGGATATGCAATTTTCAGTTCCCTAAAGAAAAGCTCCATTACCCCAAACTAGTTAAGACTCTGAGGCAGACTGTGAGTCCCTTCTAACATGGTACTTCGTGTTTGTGCTTTCTGTTCATGTTTTGAGCGAGAAGTTAAAACAACAATCTCAGGGTTCAGGGGGAGGGACATCTGGCCACAGGAAGAGGGAGTAGTCTGCTGGACAGGTGGAGAATGGGGACATGGCCTCTAGTCCAAATGTGTGTTTTTCTTTTCTTTGTATCTACTTTCTAAACATGCATGAAAAGGAATCTCCAATTTGTTTTCCTTCAACTGGTGGAGGGGAGTCTGGGAGGGTGATCTGGTCTATGCAAAATTTCCTGTAGTTAATGTCATCTTTCCAGTTGCCCAGGCCAGAATCCTTTGATATTATTTGACTTCTTTCTCTCCCAACTGCACACTCAGAATATTAGCAAATTCCAAATACCATCTGCCCTCTCTTCAAATTGCATCTAGAACCTATCCATTTCTGACTACATCCCTTCATTTCTACTCTCGCATAACCCCTACAATTTCCTGCCTGTCTCTACCCATGTTAGGGGTCACAAATATTTTGTATAAAATGCTGGGTTGGTGATAAATATGTTAATGTTTGTGAGCCAGATTTTCTCTGTCTCTACAACTCCACTCTGCACTTGTAGAATGAATGTGGCCTTGCAAAATAGTTAATCACATGGACATTAGCTATGTTCTAATAAAACTTTATTCACAAAAACATGTTGCACTGCTTCACTGGTTCCGCCTGATCTACTGCTGTGATCCCTTCACTCACTGCACTCCAGACCTACTGAGCCCACTTGCTGTTTCCATGGCTGGATCGCTTTTCTCATCCTTCAAGCCTTTTGTCAAATTGAATCTTTTCAATGAGGATTTCTCTGACTACTCTATTTGAAATTGCAATCACCTCTCATTTTTTCTCCATGACTTTTGTCTGATTCTCTTCACTAGAGCCCACTTCTCCTGTAGAGCTCTAAACTTTAAATACACTATGTAATTTAGTTCTTCGTTATCTTTATGGCTTATACTCTCCATCACTCCCTTGCCCATCACTAAAATGTAACATACTCGAAGGCAAGAAATTTTCTTGTCTGTGTTGTTCACTTCGATGTGCTCCATGTCTTAAACGGTGTCTAGAACATAGAGGTAATCAAGACATGTTTGCTGAATGACTGAATAAAAGAACTTTTTGAAGGAGTATAAATAGAGTAGCCTGCAATTCTTTCTGCCTCACTGAAAGTTATAGTGTTATCCCACTCCTTGGCATATATCCAAAAGATCTAATATCAGCACACTATAGTGTCATGCCTACATCAATGTTTATAGCAGTTCAATTCACAATAACTAAGTTATGCAACCAACCTAGGAGCCCCTCAACAAATGAATGGGTAAAGAAAGTGTGGTATATAATGGCATATAACTCACAATGGCATATAACTCAGCCATGAAGAAGAATGTAATTATGGCATATGCCAGTAAATGGATGGAACTGGAGACTATCATGCTAAGTTAAGTAAGCCAATCCCCCCAAACCAAAGACCAATGTTCTCTCTGATATGCAGATCCCCAAACACAAAGCCGGGTGGGAGAGGGAAGAATAGAAATTTATATGGATTAGACAAAGGGGATTAAGGAAAGGGAGAAAGTGGGAGTAAGAAAGACAGTAGAATGAATCAGACATAAATTTTCTATTTTCGTATGTGAATACACAACCTGTGTAATTCCACTTCACGTACAACCACGAGAATGGGAAGTTATGATCCATGTATATATATATATGTCAAAATACATTCTACTACGCTGAGCACGGTGGCACATGCCTGTAATCCCAGTGACTCAAGAGGCTGAGACAAGAGGATCCCGAGTTCAAAGCCAGATCCAGCAATGGCAAAATGCTAAGCAACTCAGCGAGACCCTGTCTCTAAATAAAATACAAAAATGGGATGAGGATGTGGCTCAGTGGTCAAGTGCCCCTGAGTTCAATTTCTTGTACCCACCCCCCAAAAAATTATATTCTATTATCATATATAACTAAAAAGAAGAAATATTTTTTAAAGTTAATAATTAGAAATACAAAAATGTTACAGTGTCTACTTATAAGCCACTTTACAAAATAAATGTGTAAACTAAATATAAAATCATAAATCCCTAACCTGAAGTGCACCAAAGGACCCTAAATTTTCTTATGTCATTTAACTCCTTTTGACATTCTCAACCTTGAGATTGGAACTCTTACCTAAAACAAAAATTTGAATTTTTAGGAAATAAATTGTATAACTCATAGCAAACTAGCCAGAAACAAAGGAACAAAATATGTCTAAATACAACTGATTCCTCATGTACACATTTAATTATTAATTTTAACAGACACACATTAAAGATCTTTCCAGGCATGCATAAGAATATGTTTTCCTAACTTGTCATTTTTCTTGATGACAGGAGATACAGTTCTTAAAGAAACTATAGGTGGCGCTCCAAAGCACAGATTAATCTCCATGCTGGTTTTACTGTAGCTTGCTTGCTTGCTTGCTTGCTTGCTTTCTTTAGTTATACATGACAGTATAGAATGCATTTATGCACTTTGATATATCATACAGAGATGAGATATAATTTCTAATTTTTTTGAGTGTACATGTTATAGAATCATATTGGTCATGAAGTCACATGCCTTCTTCTTAAGGGACAACTTCATCAGGTAATTCCAACTCCAAGTAAAAAGACATAATTTGCATGCTATAATAATGTACAATTTAAAAATCCAATGCATTTGAGACACTTCCCTATATTTGAACCAGTTCGTCCCACCTTTTTTTTTCCCCAAGTATTTATTTATTTTTCTTCCCAAGTATTCTCAATATAAGATATCATTTTATATTCCCAATGGGTTCGCAGCAAACATTTTACCAGGGTGAACAATTTGTGAATAATTTCATTCCATTTCTGCTTTCAGAGCACCCCTATTCCCTAGCAATGTTCCACATAGGATGCTGTAGCATTGCAATGCATGCAACTCACCTAGCATTCCCTGGAGAATCTTGCTCAACTTTAAAGTTATCTGTCCTTCGGATGGCTCTAAGTCCTCATTGATGAAATCCTTAAAACCGCAGGATCTATTCTTTTTCATTGTAGATCCTTTGGCTAACATGGATTCATGACCACAATAGCTAATGAAGGCATCTAGCTTTGAGGCTTTATACCTCTGACTCTCTTATGCAGAAGACTTGGTCCCAAGAACCTACAAGTTGGTTTCTCATTGTATATCTTGGTTATCACCATAATTGGCTAGCCCATCCAATTGATTTTGGGCACAGTGAGACAACATTTATATCAGAAATACGTGAATAACCAGGAATATGTATTGACTATCCACTGGGGTCACAAAACAATGTAGGAATTGAGAAGAGAGCTATAAGGAAGTCAGAAAATCTCCTGTTTTTCTGGACATCATATTTTAGTAGGGAATGAAAGACAATAAACCCAAAGCATATCAGAGAGTGGTAAGGACTATCAAGAAAGCTGAAACAAAACCAACTGATAGAGGGTGACTAGGTAGCTACTTAGAATGGATGGACAGGGAGGTTCTCTCTGAGGAGGTGACATGAATGATAAGATGGAACAGCAGATGTTCTGATGGTGTGACTGAGGAATAGCAAGGAAGTAGGAAAGTGGGAGTTGAGGTCAGAGAGGCAATAGTGGCTGAAGCACTCTGCAATCTATGACAAGGAGTTTGAATTTCTAATCCTAAGCATCATGGGAGGGCATTGGAGGATTTTAAGTCCATGTGTTATGGAATCTAATTTTTGTTTTAAAAAGATCATTAGTTGCTCTTGTATGAATCCACTGTATTCAAGTAAGGAGTATGCTCTTCCATATTAATGAGGGTGTCCCTCTAGGCATGGCACTTATCACAGCAGTAAAAAGTAGGCAAGTGACATAGGCCTGGAATCTTCTTTGTTTGGGGGTTCCCCATAGTCATCTTTGAACATGTATTTTGTGGGGGGGCTGCTGGGAATTGGAACTCAGAGATACTCAAGCACTGAGCCACATCCCCTGTCCATTTTTATATTTTATTTAGAGACAGGATCTCACTAAGTTGCTTAGCATATCACCATTGCTGAGTCTGGTTTGAACTTGTGATCCTCCTGTCTCAGCCTCTCGAACAGCTGGGACTAGAGGAGTGCACCACCATGCCAGGCTTTGAGCATGTATTTTTTTTATATGCAGTTGCTATATTACAAGCTAGGAATTTAATCTTCTAGGAGTCTCTTGATGCTGCCCAGGAATGAGCAATTAGGAATGAGCATGCAGAAGTGCAGGGGACTATGATGTGGACTAGGCAAGAGGTTGGATGGAGACTATTATATTCAAGGAAATTGTTCATGACGAGATGTGGGTACCAGTAAGAAAGATCACCTCAATTCCTATCCTATCCTTGGTCTACCAGGTGATCTTCCAAAGCCTATTTGCTGACAGAATACTTTCAATGCCTGGCCTCCAATCTTTGGGCAGGGGTAGATAGGGTTCTTCTCAGTTGTGCTAAGAGATATGAGAATTTTCACAGCCTTAGTTTCCTACCTGCATGTACAAAATTGTATAGTTTTCAATGTTTATCTTCCCAAGGTCTTCTTGTTTGTAATAACTGGTTCCTAGAAAGACAAGAATGCTGAACTATGCCACAGATGCCAAAAACTCTAGTCAACTTACAAATTCTCCCCCGCAAAGAAATAGATCCTGATTCCTACAGTCTCATAACCATTATCCCAAGAACTTCTACCAGTTTTTAATTTACTCTGTACGATCAAGAACAGCCTATGTGTGCTGATTATTGTGTTCTGATTATTCACACCCCTCTTCTGTGTCTCTCTCTGGACTTCTTAAAGTCTTCTTGTCATAATATTAACATCTAAGATTGTGGCAAATTATGTTAGCCTGATAAGTAAAACATTAGGAAAAAAGAGTTACTTTGGGGACTGTGCTCAATGGGAGCAGATGAGCCTGATTCCTATCCTACCAGCTCTACTTCCACAAGAACAGCCCTTCCACAATAACAGTATCCACCTGTTAGATTAATTCATTGTTATACCCATAACACCTAGAACCAGCCACATGGATGTTCCATTAGCATTTACCAAGAGGTGGAATGGATTGGAATTTGTCCTGTATTGGCTCCTGACAGGACCTGACTCATGCTCTATGCCTTCTGTTTGACCATTATCTCTAATGTCTCAATTTCTTTAGGCCTAAATCACTACACTCAGATTCTGAAGGAAAAGAGTCAACAGAGAAGTAGTTTGGGGAACAGTTTACCTTAGGTACTCTCTACTATGTGCCCTGTACAACTGTCTTCCCAATTTTTTCTGCAAAGGATCCATGAGTTAAATAGTGAACCCTAGCATTGGCATGTATGTTAATGTTTATTGGGGGTGGAAGGATGACCTACAATGTGTTTTCAGTAGTCTTAAAAGTCAATGACCAGGGCTGGAGTTGTGGATCAGAGGTAGAGCACTCGCCTGGCATGTGTGAGGCACTGGGTTCAATCCTCAGCGCCACATAAAAATAAAATATAGGGAAAATAAAACTCAATGACCACACAGCCACCTTAAGAAATCCCAAGAGATACACCACAACGAGGTTTGGCAGAAAGAAGACATCTGGAGATGGTAACACCTGAGCTGGGTCTTTAAGCTTAAAGAGGTTGTGACAAAGAGGTTAACAAGCTCCCAGGGAGCTCCCAAATAAATTTTAAGAAAATGTCCCTAGAGAGTAAAACTCTAAAACCAAAGCATAAATTTTCAGACTGGTGATATATAAAGTCCCATAAGACAGAATGGGTAGCAAGCCTGCAGAACTTTTTGGAAAGAAGGTGTATATGCATACCTACATGCAGAATTTGCCTCTCTATTTGCACTTGAATATTTAACCAGCTTGTCCTGTTTTCAGACACAGATATTTTATCATACAGGTCTTTGCGAACTCATTGCTTTTGCACCATAACTTTTAGAGATTAAACACTTTCAACACATTTTATAGGTATTCTTACGTAGTCCTACTTTCTCTTTCGAGCAACAAAATTTATTTCCTAATATCTCAGGCGACAAATCTCGCGCAGAAAATAACACAAAAAAACTGAAAAATAAATTCAAAAATTTTCCCGTCCTGGGTTTCAATCCCTGGTCAATTTAGCAAGTCTGCAGTGTTTCTTGAATCAGCAATCCCTCCTTGAATATGAGGTTTATGTGAGTGTATCGGAGGGACTATCTGTTGGGAAACCCCTACTCAAAACCAAAATGATTTTAAAAACAAGAGTCAGCTTGGCCATAGGTCTCTTTAACTTGGGTCCGCTTTCTTCCGGGTTTATTTTCCTTTACCAAGATGGATCTCGCTCCTCATAGGTCAGATTTTACGCAGTGACGTTATAGCCCCACCCACCAACTTCCCACCTCCGGTCCTAAGTCCTTAGGAGTATAATTGCCTGACCGGCCCCTAGTGGGCGTGACGCCGGATGTGACGTTTCCGGAAGCGCCGGGTGTCATCCTGGAGGAAAGGTGGGGAAGGGTCCTGGATGTGGTGGGTAGGCTCTCTGAGCATTGTCGAACTCTGAAAGGAGCGGCCGCCGTGAGTGTGGGCCCTGAAGCCTTCTCCTTCCTCGTGTCCTCTGCCCGGCCCGCGTCGCGCGAGGCCACTGAAGGCTCCGGTCCCCGCGTGCTGGCGCCTGACCAGCAAGGCCCAGCGCTTTCCTGTCGACTACATTTGAAAGACCCGTCAACCTTGGATGATTTTGCCTGGGAATGGCAATTGGGCTTGAGTGCCTTCAAGAAGGGCACCCCAAGCAGTTGTGGATGCATCCCTCTCTACTGTAAACGCCCCCTCTGCTCATTCCTGCTACTTCCTTTCGCTGCCTCCGTAATTTCTCCCTCCGGTTTTTCCCGCCACCTCCCCCCTTATTTGTGGATGCTATATTTCCTCTATGAAGTGTTGCTCAACCCTTGCTGGCCAGTGCCGCTTGGTGGCCTCGGCAGGGGAGGGGTCCTTACCTCACCCACAATTACCTCCTCGTAGAGGTACTGAGATGCAGTGAGCATCCTGTTTCCGTTAGCTCTGATAGACTGGATACTGAGTTTACCGATGAAGCAACTTGGGGAGGTTTTAGATTTGCAAGAGGCTTTGTGGGAGATGCAGTGCTTTGGCATTACTAGCAGTTCCCCAGGGTTTCATGGTCATGAAGGGTTTTAGAGGGGACGTTTAATGAGGGAAATGTGACCTGAATATTAAGGAAACCTCGAAATAGAATTGGCCTGGAGATGACAAACTCTGAGGGAAGGGTTGGCGTAGAAAACAGAAAAACTGCCCAGACAAATGAAGCAGAAATGTGCAGGTTCCTGGGTGCATTACAATCAGGAGGAGTAAGATACAATTATGGAAAAAACAAGAGACAGTTGACACTGGCTGTGAATTACAAGATGAATTGTATAGCTTGGACATTCTAGGGCATGTTGCTTAGGGTATACTACAATTCAATGCATATCAAATACCCAGTTTACTTTTGGAGATTATGGAAAATACTCTCAAGGAAATCTAGAGTCTAACAGCAATAATACCTGGAAAGATTGTAGAATTATTGGAGTTTGGGACACAGGGAAGGAAAACTTCCAGACTGGGAACCATGTTTCTCCACATTACTAAAATACCTTTGTGCCCTTTTGTTATTAAAAGAATGCTTAGTTTTTGAAGATGAATAAATTGTTGTCTTAAGATCCAAATATCAAGCTGACATGATGGCACATGCCTATAATCCCAGTCTCCCCCCACCTTGAAAAAATAGCATTTGATGACTGGGATATGTGGTCATAACAATTAATGGCAGAATAAATAAGAATGGGTTCCACTTATAATTAGAACTAAGGGTGATATTTCTCTAGTTGGGGGGGGGAAGTAAAATTCAGCTGGGCATGTTGCTTGTAATCCCAAGGACTCAGGAGGCTCAGACAGGAGGATCACAAGTTTAAGGCCAGCCTCTACAATTTAGCAAGGTCCAAAGCATCTTAGTGAGACCCTGTCTCAAAACAAAAACTAAAAAGACTGGGGACGTTGCTCAGTGGTAAAGCACCCCTGGGTTCAATCCCCAGTGCAAAAAAAAAAGTAAATACCTTGCCATGAAAATGAGGCACCATGTTTTATACTGAAAGGAATAGTGGTTTAGTGAGCAGAATTATAATTATGAACATTCATCCTCAAACAAGTTTCCCTAAGTTTGTACACAAATATGAAAAAGTATAGCAGAGAAAATGTCAGATACTCCGTAAATTAAAATGACCATACATGAAGTCACTTAACAATCCTCCTGAAAGTTCACTGAATGTGCTCTTTCAGGTACTGGGGTAAATGCAAGTAGGTAGCTGGAAGGAGAAATGATGGAAGAAATACAAGGTACTGTACCTACTTTTATGATGCTCTAGGCAGGACTACCTAATAACAGGGAATGACTGACGTGAAAGGTAGAACTGAACCCCCTTGGCCTGTTCTTGTTATATTCATCATAATGCCTAGTTGTGGCACAAGGATTTTTGAATCTGCCAATCTTCTCATCATGATTTGAGCTTCCTGGAGGGTTTCTGCCTTCTTGTAGGAGAGAGACTTTATTTGATCAAAACCACAGTATATTTTTTTCTTTATATGTTTTCTTAAAGTAGAGGTTTGTGAGGTAAACACACTTTGTGGACTGTTCTGGCATGATGGGGGCCTTGTTTTTGATGCCATCTGTTTTCACTTTTCTGTTTCAGAACATCTTGGTCCTGATGTCTGACCATGGAGATGTGAGCCTCCCACCCGAAGACCGGGTGAGGGCTCTGTCCCAGTTGGGAAGTACTGTGGAGGTGAATGAAGACATTCCACCTCGTCGATACTTCCGCTCTGGAGTTGAGATGATCCGAATGGCATCCATTTACTGTGAGGAAGGCAACATCGAACATGCCTTCATCCTCTATAACAAGTACATCACGTAAGACACCTACAGTTTCCTTTTTCTTTTCTGGTGACTGATGCCTCACTTATTCTGCCCTTGTACTCACTTTTTCTGTTCACAATTGCTAAAATGAGAGAACTTTATAGCATCATCAGTATTAATCATTTTTTGCTACCAGCTCCTACATATTGCTTGTCTTTGCCATTCAAAGACATGAGTATTGAAGGTGTTGTTTTCATGACTCAGTGATTTCATGAGTAAGAAACTTAGTCCTTCAGGCTATGCCTACATGGCCCAGCTGTTAGACAAAAGATTTGGTAGTTAAACTAGATGTGTTATGTGTTGATGAATGTTTTTACTGTTCTTTTTCTCTTAAAGCAGCTGATAATGGGATTATTGTTAGGGTCTAGCAGACCCAAAATTCTTTGCCTCTACTTATTTTGTAGCAAATTGAGTAATATAGGAAGAAGTTGTTCTTCTTAACCTGATCACAATCCTGAAAATCTTCAAATAATTATCAACCACCTACAATTTGCATGGCTCATCATAATAAGACCTTTCCCTTGAGTTGTTTATCATCTTTGGGTAGGCAGTATGGATAGAAGATTTCAGTACTACTGACAGGGAACAACTTCTAAAGCCCCAGTGACAAAGAAGTGACATGTAATTTATAAAGGGGATAATGTTATTGAAGGTCTTATTGATCATTTCGAGTCTTGTTCTTTCATAATAACAGGACCTTTAAAAATAACTACATGAATCTGTACATCTCTCTGTACTTCATAGGTCATTTCACCTACATAATTTCACTTTGGTCTTCATAGTTCAGTGAGCACTGAGTAGAGGACATCATCCTCCCATTCTACATAGGAGGTAATCAGAGTTTAGTGATATATCTGTGTTCCCCAGGTTAGAGTGACAAAACCTATGTTTTGTAATTCCCAATTTAGGATTCACTCTATAACATAAGTTTTTTGTTTTCCATATAGTAATATTTTGTCAGTTGAAGCTACTCTTTTGAGATCATTGTCATGAGCCACTATATTTTTTGGTTATTGTTTTTTGAAAAGATAACATATACCTATGATATAGAACTCAGATGTCAAAAAGAATATATGTATGTATATATATTTATTTAAAAAGTAAATCTCCTTAACCATTTCGTTTTTCCTTCCAATCTTCAGTTCCTCTCCCCAGAGAAAGTCGCTCTAATTAGTTCCTTATATGTCCTCCCAAAGAGATCTATGTGTATCAATTATGTCACATTAATTTTTTGATTACATACTCATCTTAAGCAAGATTTCTGACCTTGGAAGTGAATAATTCTTTGTTATGGGCTGTCCTGTGCTGCTCTCTAGCAGCATCCCTGTTCTCTACCCTTTAGGTGCCAGTAGCAACACCTGCCTCCAAGCTGTGATAGCCAAAAAAGTCTTCTAGACATTACATAATACAAAATTATCCTGGTTGAGAACAAATGCTCTGAAGAAAAGTATGTGGCCAGGGGACTGCCTAGGACTCATAATTTTAGAGTGGAGAAAAGGGATTGCTGTTGTCTAAGACAGAAGTATTGCCCATTTCCTCAGAGTAATGCTATCATACCCTCTCATGTGGTCTTAGTGTTAATAAAGTTTCATAAAGTTATCATTACACTCTGCTTCCCTTTGCTAGTAGGAATTCTTCATTCCTAGACACAGTACTTATTTTCCTGAGAAGTTTGGGTGGTGACTCTCCTCTTTTCATACTTGACTGCTGGAAGAAATACTATTCTTGTCTATTTCCAGTTATCTTGTAGATTGTTTTCTCAAAATGAAACCCAGGGGCACAATTTCTTTAGAGAATCACTAATTGAAAAAGTTCAGTAGAATCACAGAATTACTCTACCATATATGCTCTGAAAGGTCTTCTGGGTCCTACTGCCCTATATAGAGAGTGCTTTCAGAGCAAGGACCTTACTTATTCTGCAAATATATAGAGTATGCCTATAGTCTACTTGGTACTGCACCATATCCTGGACACCATAAGGAGTAAAATGGCTTTATTGATATTCTTTTATAGGTATGGGAGAAGACAGCAAATAGATAAGCACATATATATAGTTACAAAATAAGATCCTGTGAAGGAAACAGAGTGCTGTGACAGAATAACCACGGTATCTAATTAAATATGTTCAGGGTAAGGTCTCTCTGACAAGGTGAGCTTTAAACTGAGACTTGAAGGATGCAATCAAGTTAGTCATTCCAGGAGCATAGGATTCCAGAGCATTTAAAACAGAGGTAATTGTGTTCAGAAAGTCTTAGTAGGAAAGACCTTTGTGTGTTCTGAGGACTGAATGATCATTGTATTTGGAGTGTGGCAAGTGAAGAGGGAGAAAGATTGCAGGTGAGTTGGAGAGACAAGCAGGCTGTATCCTGCAGGACTTTATAGGCCATAGTAAGGAGTTTGCTTTTTATCCTGAGAACAACAGAAAGCCATTGAAAATTTAAGTGAGATTGTGTCCTAAACTTGTATTTTTAAAATATGAGTTTTAGCTATTGTGTGGTAAATGGTGGAGGGGTACTCAGAGAAGGCAGGAAAACCAGCTAGGATACTCTTTCAGCAATTGAGGAAAAAGCTAGTGGTTTGGAGTATTGTGGCATGGAAGCATGGGAAGAGGCAGATGGATTTGGTAAACGGAGGTAGATTCCAGGGGATTTACTTATACTCAAAAAAACAAAAAAAGATGATTACAAGGTTGACCTTAGGTTTATGCCTTGAGCAGCTTGGTAGTCTGTTTCCTGAGTGTATCAAAAAGAGTTGAGGTGCTGTGTCACTTGTAAAACTAGCTACTCAGGAGGCTGAAACAGGAGGACTCTAAGTTTGAGGCCAGCCTTAACAATTTACTGAGACCCTGTCTTCAAAATATATAAATAAATAGTATTTATAAATAAAATGGAGATGTAGTTCAGGGGTAGTACCCTTGGATCAATCTCTCTGTACCAAGAAGAAAAGAAAAGAAAAGGCAGGGGAAGGGATTAGGTTGGGATGAGATCTAAGAGTTCAGGTATGGGTTTTTTTGACATGTTAAATTTGGGATGCCTATGAGATGTTCATGTAGAAATGTCAATAGGAGGTTGAATGTACAGTCTGAGAGATCTGGGCTGGAAATATAAATAAGGGTGACCTCAATATGCAGATGCTTCTGAAGTCATTAGAATGGGTGAGACCTTCTAGTGTAGAGGTTCTTAACCCAGGGTCCAGGAACCTCTCAGGGATTCATGGATAGAATTCAGGGGATTCATGAAGTTGGATGAGGAAAATGGTTCTTGATTTTTCAGCCATTGACTGAAATTGAGCATTTCTTTCCATTTTGAATGTAGTCATATTGAAAATATTTATAACCTTGTCACCAATAGAAATCAAGATATTTTCATGTCACTTTACAGTTATTCTGATATAGAATAGCATCTAAATTTACCTCAATTTCAGAATCATGGTACAGAATTATTAAACCCATGACTTGATCCTGTTATGTAATATAATAACTACATTAATAAAGCAGCACATATCACTTTTCTTTTGTGTTTTGACAATTGTATTCTTTTGTACTTTTTTGCACTTTATACCTTACAAATATCATTCTGTGAAGGGGTCCATAGGTTTTATTAGATGCCAGAAGGATCCATGACACATAGAAGGATCAAAAATTTTTGATAAGAAGAGAAGGATCCTAGGACAGAAGCATGAGGTTGGTTGTTGGTGGGAGAGCCAACAGAGGAGATTTTGAAGAAAAGTTTGAGAGGCAGAAAGAAATCCAGGAAGGAGTGGGATCCTATCATGGGATCCTAAAGAGTTCATTATTTGAAGGAGAATATTAGGTGAATGAGTACAGAAGTATGGCCTTTCTGGTAACAGGATTAAGGAGACACTAGAGTAGAGTGAGGGGAAAGGTGAATGGAGGATAAGAAAGTGGAGGTAGTGAGTATACACTAGAAGTTAGCAAACTTTTTCTTAAAAGGGTCAGATAGTAGGGCTGGGGTTGTAGCTCAGTTAGTAGAGCACTTTCCTTGCACGTCTGAGGAACTGAGTTCAATCCTCAGTGCCACATAAAGATAAAGAAATAAAATAAAGGTATTGTGTCCACATCTATAACTAAAAATATTTTTTTAAAGGGTCAGATCGTAAAAATTTGGAACTTGGTGGAGCCATTTAATCTCTGTCACAACCTCTGCTTTGTAATATGAAAGCAGCCATAGGTAATAACTTAAACAAATAAATGTAGCTGCTTCCATTGATATTTTATTTACAAAAACAGATGGTTAACTGGATTTGGCCCACTAACTGTACTTTGCCAAGCCCTGGTGCAGACAACTCTTTGGGGAAGTTTGGATAGGAAGGAAAACAGAAAAAGGGGAAGTCTCTGAAGGGAGACAAGGAATATGTGAATATGTATGTGTGTGTTTTAAGATGGGAGATTCTAGAGTATTTTTTTTTCCATCAGTAAAGGATGCAGTGGTGAAGGAGAGGGTGATTGATGGTCCAGAAGAGAATTTAATGTAGCAGTGAATTCCTCAAAAGGCAAGTTTAAGAGTGGTTTTGAATGTGACCTGGTGTTACTTTGGTAACACAAATTATCAGTGTTAACAGTGAGACTTATGTAGGGAGTCTGACCCTACATAAGGGGTTCCACTTATAAGACTATTTAATATAATGAACTAGGTCTGGAGGAGAGGTGGCAGGGTGGAATTTGGTAATTCATTGACTTGATTTGTTGGATTTGGGGTTTAATGTGGGACTTCATTGGGTTGATTTGGTGGAAGCAATAAGTGTAGTAACCTCCATTTTCTTGCAGCTGCTTTCAAGACCCTGATTCTGATTCTGTGAAATGACAAGTGCAGAGTTGCAAAGATGTTCTAGCTCGGTGATTCTATTTTTCTTTCTTGATTTACTTAGTATATTCCAGCAACAGCGTCTCACTTTTCTAGTTACTACAACTGAGAAGAGATGAGAGAGTAGGGAAGGAATCTACCTTACCATTCCTCTGCCTCCCCCACTATTGAGAATCATTGTTGTAGACCTTTTGTGGATACTTTCAGGATTTAAAAGGCATTTCTGCCATTTTTCCTGGAGCAGTTCAGGCATCTTAATGATCTCAGACATATTTTCCTGCTCCGTAGTTTCTCTGCGTAGGAATGCTTTGCCTTTTGCAGACCCCAGCATAGAAGAAAGATCTTCAGCATATTAAATCAGTACATATTTTCATGATGAGCACAGACAATAAACCAGGCTGTGGATTCTTTCACAGCTTTTTATGGTCATCGACTAGGCTATACAGATAGGACTGAGAGTATTCACGCAGTTCTTGTCTGCTCTGCTCCTTTAATGCAAATCCTCTTTCAGAATATGAACTGTGTTGAAAACGTTTACTGGGATTGGGGTTTATAGACTGAAGAAGGGTTCATCTATGCTACTGCTTACTTCACTGAATAACTTTTAAGAATGGAAGAAATGAAAATTTAAAGAAGAAAAAAGGAAAAAACAAGATGAGGGTTCTTAATACATTTATGTTATAGAACTTCTGTTTGATTTTTTTAAAAAAATTTTTGTTTTTAGTTGTAGATAGACACAATACCTTTATTTATTTTTATGTGGGGCTGAGGATCAAACTCAGTGCCTCTCACATGCTAGGTCAGTGCTCTACCACTGAACCACAACCCCAACTGACTTTTTAAATTAGTTGTTTTCATACAAAATTAACATTTGTTCATGATAAAAATTGTTTTCAAATGCTACAAGTGAGATACTAAAATGAAAAGAGAAGTCCCATTCACCAGAGGTGACCACTGTGATGTCTCTTACACACGACAATGTTTATCCATGTTCAAGCACAAAGAGGCTCTCGTGTATATCCTTTTACCTTGGGGCATGAATAGGATCACATTCTGTGTTCTTATCTACAATTTGCTTTTTTAACAGTAGCATTTTTCCTTATGAGGACATACTAAACCATCTAGTTCAGAACTAGTTCTTCTTCCATGAGTCTCATTCCAGATCTCTTCATGGCTTATCCTCTTCCAGTCCTTACTCAAATGCCACCTTCTTATTGAGGCCTTCCTTACCTGCTCTATCTAAAATTTCACCTCTCGAGCTGGGGGCTGGGACTCAGCAGTAGAGCGCTCACCTCTCACGTGTGAGACCCTGGGTTCAATCCTCAGCACCACATAAAAATAAATAAATAAACAAAATAAAAATATAATAAATAAATAAACAAACAAACAAATAAATAAATAAAATTTCACCTCTCCCTTATTACTCTCTGTTCCTCTTTCCTTTTTTTTAGTACTGGGGGATCCAACCAGAGCTCTACACTGCATGCTAGTCAAGCACTCTATCACTAAGCTACATACCCAGCCCTTCCTCTTTCCTATTAATAATGACCTTTCTAATGCTGATTCTCTAAACTACTTTGTTTATTATATTGACCGTTCCCCTACCGTAATGTACATACTATTCTGGAAAAAAAATTTTTTTTGGTACTGGATATTTAACCCAGGCGCACTTTACCACTGAGCTACATCCTCAGTCCTTTTTGCTTTTTTATTTTGAGACTGGGTCTCACTAAATTGCTTAGGGCCTCACTAAGTTGCTGAGACTGGCCTCAAACTTGCAATCCTCCTGCCTCAGCCTCCCTAGTTGCTGGAATTATAGGCATATGCCACTGTGCCTGGTGGAAAGAAATTTCTTTCTGGGTCATTCACTGCTTTTAGAATAATGTTTGACCCTATAGTTGATGCTCTGTAAATATTTTTTAATGGATGAGTAAATTATTACATTGTTTTCATATTTGGGTATACTTTAGTTTTTAAACTGCCCCTATTGATGGACATTTTCTTTCAATTTTGTTTTCCCTACTTTTCTGAACAATTCAATTGAATAGTTTTATATGTATATCTTTGTACTACTGTATCATGATCTCTAGAATAAGTTCCTGGGGGTGGAATTGTTTACTCACATTTTAAATTTTGAATAATTGTCTCCCATCTTTTTCCTCCCCTAAGGAAAAAAAAATATATCAATTTACAATCCTGCTAACAAGGTATTAGAACACCCATTTCCCTACACACCTACCTATACCAGGTATAACCAACTGTTAAGGCTTTGCCAATCTGAAGAATAAAAATGATATCTTAATTTAATTTCTTTCATTATGAGTGAAGCTGGGCACCATTTCACATATTTATTCACCTTCTATATTTACTTTTACATTTGTCTCTTATTTTTCCATGATTCTTTTAGTTTGTTCTGCCTGTGTTTTTTGCTAGTGTATCATTGTTTGCTTTAGTACATTTCCTCTCTCTAGGCTGCAACCAGACATAACCCCAGAGAACAGTATACATCTGGGCCACCACTTTATGCCTGGAAAGTTTCTAACTCTGGTGTGCACATCTTCATGCTCATTCTTGTTCATATTTTTGTTTTTTTCCCTAAAAAATAATCATATAAGCACATATCCAGTGAGTTTTTATGCTTCATGCTAGGCACTATGCTTGGCAGCACTTTTATTTTCTCTTTGTTGTGGTTGTTGATTGTTATGTGTTGTATATATAGGTTTTGTTTTGTACTGGGAATTGTACCCAGGGCCTTTCACATGCTAGGCAAATGCTCTACTCCGTGACCTACACCCCCAACCCCTTATTTTTATTATCTCTTTATGTCATAGCAACCCTATTAGGGATTTCTAGTTTATCTTCATGTCTATAATTTATATGTATAAAGAAACTGAGAGATGATGAGAGTAAGTGACTTACCTAAGTTCATACATCTAGTACATGATGAGGCAAGGATCTGAACCCAGGCAGAGTGGCTCCAGAGCCTGTCCACCTGTCTGTTAAGCTCTGTTACGTCAAGTAATTGTAATGGGATATGTTGTCCATTCTATAGGCATTTTTGCCCATATGTCCCCATCCAGAAAGTTGACTACAGTGACTGAAACAAGGGAAAGATATTCACATGCAAGCCTGGAAGTTTTATCTTACAAAACTTGCTTCCATTTACATGGTTAAAGTCAAACTGATATAAAAAGGGATATGTGAAAAGTTTCATACCCACTCTGATCTCATCTACTCTGTTTCCCCTGCCTTCCAAACATATTTTCTGTTTCTTTACAAACTTACAAAATAAATACCTACATACATAAAATATCTACCACTCTTACACATAAAGTAGCATACTATGTATACTTCTAAATGTTTTCACTCAATTAATCCAGAGGTTATAAAACACTTTCATTCATCTTTATTGAGTATCCCTTTACCCAAGGCACTGGGCTGGTTTTAGAAGATTTTTACAAAAAAAAATATGAAAGACAGAAATCTCTGGCCTCAAGAAGTTTACATCTAGTTCTGTAATGGTAGCACAAAGTATGTTATTTCTATGACATGGTGCTTTCATGGTTATTCATGGCCTCAATCTCAAGCAGATTCCCAAGCAGATTCAGCTGTCTGAAGGTAGTAAATATGTACCTTGGTCTTTGGGGTCAAGGTGGGAGATCTACTGAATTATAAATCTCTAGAATATAAGAACTAGTGTTATTTACCAAATCTTTAGCATCTTGCAGTTTGAACAAATGAATCTTCCAGAAACCTGCCGTGTGTGTGTGTGTGTGTGTGTGTGTGTGTGTGTGTGTGTGTATAAGATTTTTAGAGCCATTATGATTTTAGAATTCATCCTTGTGTGAGGAGTCTGGTCAAGTTGTATTAAAATGAAATTTTCATGTGTCTGATATAGAACTGAAGAGAACTGAAGGAGGAAGACTTATCTACAAAGGGTTTGTTTAGATGTGGTCTTCTTACTGAGGCTTCTTCCTCCATGTACTCCTATTCCATGGGCAGAAGGTTGAAAAAGTTTATCTCAACTGCAGTATAGTATTTAGAGCCATGGACAAGCCACCCTTGAATTATTTGTTTGGGATCTCAGTTTATACATATCACATCCTTATTCTATTATGACATGTTTGTTCCAGATACTCCAAGAGCCTTATGGAGGCAATATGGAATAGTTCAAATTCTGAGTCTGCCACTTTCTTGCTGTGACAAGTTGCTGGACTTCTAATTGTTTTCACTGTCCCAAAATAGATACCATGAATCTCTGTGAATTGATTCAATTTATGTTCCCCACTGAGCTTTCTAGCCAACAAAATAACTAAAAGAGAACATGTAGAACTGATGTTTATCTAACCACTTAATCAAAGATCACAATGCATGCTATATGTATAGTATATGCATAACACATATATTATCTAAGCATTTTCATGCTTAGTATGATGTAAAAGAACATTCTTTGAAGGAATATGAATTCCAAAGAAAAAATGTCAGAGTTAAATGTCACAACTCACTCCAGTCAGAATGGCAGCTATTATGAATGAAGACAAACAACAATAAGTATTGGCAAGGATGTGGGGGAAAAGGTACACTCATACATTGCTGGTGGGACTGCAAATTGGTGCAGCCAATATGAAAAGCAGTATGAAGATTCCTTGGAAAACTGGGAATGGAACCACCATTTGACCCAGCTATCCCTCTCTTCTGTCTATACTCAAAGGACTTAAAACAGCATACTACAGGGACACAGCCACATCAATGTTTATAGCAGCACAATTCACAATAACTTAACTGTGGAACCAACCTAGATGCCCTTCAGTAAATGAATGGATAAAAAAAAAATGTGGCATATATACACAATGGAATATTACTCAGCAATAAAAGAGAATAAAATCATGGCATTTGCAGGTAAATGGATGGCATTGGAGAAGATAATGCTAAGTGAAGTTAGCCAATCCCAAAAACTCAAATGCTGAATGTTTTCTCTGATATAAGGAGGCTGATTCATAGTGGGATAGAGAAGGGGAGCATGGGAGGAATAGACGAACTCCAGATAGGGCAGAGGTGTTGGAGGGGAAGGGAGGGGGCAGTGGGTTAAAAAGGATGGTGGAATGTGATGGACATCATTATCCAAAGTACATATATGAAGACCCAAATTGGTGTGAATATACTTTATATATAACCAGAGATATGAAAAATTGTGCTGCATATGTGTAATAAGAATTGTAATGCATTCCGCTGTCATTTATTTTTAAAAATCAATTTAAAAAGATGACCAAAAAAGAATAGTAATGAACATGGTTTTCTCTTAACTTTCTGCTCATGACTGCCAAACTTTTGTCCTCTGAAGAATGTTTTGTGACAAAGGTCCTTTGCTTTGAAAGTCTTGACATGTCACAACATGAAAAGGATCTGTTTCTTTGGAGGTACTTTTTTGGGTACAGGATAGGCTTTGTTTGGTTTGATTTGAAAACCAAAAATTTTGGTTTTTGTTTCGGTTTTTTTGCCATCCTTTGTGTTATAGGAGTCTGATTTAGTTATCTTTTTCATCACTGTGACCAAAAGACTTAACAAGAATTTAGAGGAGAAAAGTTTATTTTGGCTCACAGTTTCAGAGGGTCAGTCCATGGTCAGCCAATTCCATAGCTTTGCACCCAAGTTGAGGCAGAACATCATGGCAGAAGGGTGTGATAGAGGAAGCAATTCAGGACATGGCATCAAGAAAGTAGAGATCTCCACTCACCAGGACAAAATATAAACCCCAAGACATGCTTCAAGTAACCTATTTCCTCCAGCACACCCTACCTCCTGTAGTTATCATCCACTTACTTCATATAAGTGAATTAATTCACTGATTAGGTTACAACACTCATAATCATTTCACCACTGAACCTTCTTATATTGACTCACACATGAGCTTTTGGGGGACACCTAATACCTAAATTGTAACAGAATCTGATGCTTGCTGCCCATGCCTGGTTTGAAAGAAGAGGGAAAGGCTTTTTGTGCTTTCCAAGCATGGAGATGGGTAGGGCACTTACCTTGTCTGGGTACGTATGCCTGTTCTCTATGCCCTGTGCCTTTGGAAACTTCTCATTCAGTGTCTGCAAGTTAGAGGAGATGCATTACTTTGGGGACTTATGGATATTTGGAAATTATTCTTGAATCATGATAATTCTGATCTGTTTCCTTAGGCTCTTTATTGAGAAACTACCTAAGCATCGAGATTATAAATCGGCTGTCATTCCTGAAAAGAAAGATACAGTAAAGGTGAGTCTTCATTTTCATAGTTGCCCATCAAAAAACTTCAAAGCAGCACAGACTAACTTTAAGACAAAAGTAGTAGTCTCTGCATCTTAGCATCAAACCCGGCTGATAGGTGCTAAGGCCATCTCATCACAACAGTTATGAGGTAGAAGGTATGATATATTAGCAGGTATTTAAATCACTTTTTTGAACATTGTTGCCACATAAGTTTGACCTAAATCTTTTTCTCTACTTATTGGCTGGCATTAGAATTGTTCTAATTCTTAGTTTCTGTTTTATATCTCAGAAATTAAAGGAGATTGCATTTCCCAAAGCAGAAGAGCTGAAGGCAGAGCTGTTAAAACGATATACCAAAGAATATGCACAGTATAATGAAGAAAAGGTCAGTATATAAATGTATAGAAAAAGAAAAGAAAATTATTTTGGTTCCTTAGGCTATACCCTGATATTATGATTTTAATGTGATAGTTCATTTTGGGGGTGCAAAGGTCAGTAACAAAAAAGAAATGATTAGACAGAGTATTCTAGCATAGATTTAGTTTATTTTTCCAAGAGGATAACTTGAGGGATATTAAAATCTATTGCCTGTCTGCTATATCTCGGGCACAAATATCAAAAACAATGAAAACTCTTACCAAAACAGGTTTTAAAGATAGAATTTGGAGGTTTGATTCACCTTTGGTTAAACATAAAGCTGTTTGTAATCATTGATTATTCAAGCTGCCTTCAAATGATTCCTGTTAAGAATTAATCCCAGCTACTCAGGAGGTGAGGCAGGAAGATTTCAAGTTGGAGGCCAACCTTGGCAACCTAGCAGACCCTGTCTCAAAATAAAAAGGGATGGGGATGTAGCTCAGTGGTGGAGTACCCCTGGGTTCCAACCCCAGCACAAAAAAGAAAAAAAAAGTTCAACCTCTGGGGAAATGCCAGGGATCTACAGTGATGTCATTTCAGATGTGAATACATACTGCAAGCATTTCCATGTTATTGTGTAGTTGTCTGCCAGGCTCTGTTCTGGACTCTAGTGTTAAAAATTAGCAGAGGTTTGAACAACTATGAGGTATGTATTTCTAAGGCACTGAGTAACTTAAAACTTTAATGAAGGAGGTTATTACTTATTATTTCTTTTTTCTTTTTTATTTGGTACTGGACATTGTACTCAGGGACACTCGACCACTGAGCCACATCCCCAGCCCTCTTTTGTATTTTATTTAGAGACAGGGTCTCACTGAGTTCCTTAGCACCTCGCCATTATTGAGGCTGGCTTTGAACTCGCAACCCTCCTGTCTCAGCTTCCTGAGCTGCTGGGATTACAGGCATGCGCCACTGAACCTGGCTTACTTATTATTTCTTATTAGTTTTAATTGTTACTCTATGTGGAACTGATCACCAGAAAAACTTCATTTGGGTCGAAATTCAGTGGAGACCCCTGATATAGCAGGTATAAGTTTGGATTTGATTCTATTTTATAGCCTTACTTAGGATATTTACATGGCACAGTTAAAGAACAGAACTGTACATGATATAAGTTATTGGGTACAGATAATTAGGAACATCAAAATTTCAGTACAGAAGAAAATAGGTAGAGTCATTAAGGGAGGATGAATGTGGAGGTTTGTTTCACATTTGGTTACACCTAAAACTGAAAGGATTGGGACTTTAACTGTATTTGAAAACAGGTATATGGTGTTTGGGTAGAAAGGGGTGGGGACTGTATTCCGTTAATATAGAGGTACCAAGGGAAGCATAGATCTTGTATTGGAAAATCAGATCAGCACAGAAGTACATTTTGGAAATCTCCCTTTCCCTGAGAAGAGTTTCTTCTAAGGTGTGAAGTGTTAGCCTAAGTCTTTTCCTCCCTTTGTAGAAGAAGAAAGCGGAGGAATTTGCCCGGAATATGGCTATCCAGCAAGAATTGGAAAAGGAAAGACAGAGGATAGCACAGCAGAAGCAGCAACAGCTGGAACAGGAACAGTTCCATGCCTTTGAGGAAATGATCCGGAACCAGGAGCTAGAAAAAGAGCGACTGAAAATTGTACAGGAATTTGGAAAGGTGGACCCTGGCCTAGGTGGCCCACTGGTGCCTGACTTGGAGAAGCCCTCCTTAGATGGGTTCCCTACCTTGCCTGTGTCATCCACACAGCCTTCAGACTGTAACACAACCGCAAGGCCAGCTAAGCCACCAGTGGTGGACAGGTCCTTGAAACCTGGAGCACTGAGCAACTCTGAAAGTAGTGAGTCTATTTACTGTTGTCTTCTTCCATTTTTTGCTACCCCAGTGTCATTCTGGGGGATTCATCCTAGGAGTGCCTCTGTGATCCCACTTATCAAGCTCTAATAACAGAACTTCCTTTAATAAGGACTGCCGTACTGTGTTCTGTCACACTGGCTGTCTTGTAAAAGAAGCATTTGTTGAAACCATACAGTTTACCTGAAGCCAGGTCAATTTTTTGAAAAACTGGTGCTATCCTTGAAAGTCAAACCCTCAGCTTTTAAGGGATTTAAAATGGTCAGTGAGTTAGAAACTACCATTAGCTTTTTGTAAAAAATAATCTTAAAATATAAGTACCATGTGCAATTCAGTGACTAACTTTAAAAAATAAGAAAAAAAACAGGCTACTGAATTGTGCTTGCCCTGAAAGCATTTCTGATTCTTAAAGAGTTTAGTCAAGATAAATATTGTGTATAGTGGTCAGTCTTTCCTCCTGTCACCTTAATGGCAATCAAGAAAATAATAATGGGGTAAATTGATGAGTATGTCTTGATCATTAGAGGAATCTGTGGAAGGCCAGAATCGACTTTCAAGTAGTCATTTAAAGAAGTCAGCTTTGCTAAAAACCCATTTACAGGTACAATGTAAGAAGGGAAGGAGGGCTGGGCTCTGAGCCCTGACCTTTTGATATCCACCCCCATTTTTCTGGCAGGCTTATCTCCCACTACTGTTCTTTCCTACGTATTCTAAGTTTGGGGAAATTGAACTGTCATGTTCCCAGGACATTCCCTGCACTGCCTTCCTAAAGAGGTTTGTTAACATTTGTCTTCTACCTACTCTCTGTTTCTGCCTTCCTGCTTTTCTTGAAGTCTTTCCAGTTCCTCTCCCTTCAATCAGATTGATTCTGTTCTCTGTAAAACTCCCAGGGCTCTTTTTATCTCTAATACAATTTAGATCATTTACCTGATCATGTAGTCATTTGTCAATAACTAGATTTTCACTTCCTGAAAGTTAGGACCTGAGTCTTGCTTGAGTCTAATTCACATTTGTGTTCCCTGTGTAGGCTGAGCACAGTGTCTACTTGGTATGCATTTAGTAAGTGAATTTATTGAATTGAAGGGAAGGGACTGTGCCAGATCTTAATTATCATCCTTAGATGTCATCATCAGACTACCAAATGATGGTATCCCCTGGTCTGTTGTTGTCACCTCTCTGGCAGTTCAGGCCTTGCTGTTCAATGTGCAGAAACAGAATATACTTTTTAACTTTTTTCCTTAATATGAAAATATGGCTATGAAAGTTGCTTCCTAACCTTAACTTGCTGACTTTTTCATGGGGTTTCTCCATGGTGCTCAGGAACTGGGTCCATTCTTGACATCCTGAAGCAGTTTTATGAGCTACTTTGTTCATGTCTTTTTAGAGGGATCAGACTTAAGTTTTTTGTTATTTCATCAGGGTGGGGTTTGGCATTTAAACTTTCTTCTAAAAGACTAAATTCAGAAGTAAATAACTACCTAAGTCAGATTATATTATCAAGACAATATATACATCATTGTATGCTTCTTTGAAAATCATACTTTGATATTCTTATGAGTTCAAAGAGAGATAAAAAATAAAATGTTCAGTTGAATGGGGGGGGTATTTTTTAATCTTTTTCTTAGATTCTGACAGAAAATTCCTAAATATCTTAGAAATGTTTTTGAACATAGTAGTTTACCCTCATCTTACCTTGAATAATTAAAGCCTACTGTTTTCCTAAAGTATCAAGGGCATCAACTCAAATGTCCAAAGTTTTCTCTAAATCAGATATGGCATTTTCCAGCTGTGAGCCTGTGAAGTGAATAAGTTACATGCTTCCAAAATATAAGAGTGGAACAGGTATAGGACAGTCAAGGGAGAAACAAATGAAGAATGGAGTGATTGGAGCAGGCTTGGTAGTGCATGCCTATAATCCCATTATGTGGGAGGCTGAGGTGAGAGGATTCCCACGTTCAAGGCCAGCTTGGGCACATACAAACAAAGGAAAAACAACATTAAGTTGAAAAGTTGTAGAACAATCTCATTTGATTTCCTGTCCTGCATCCTGGACACACTAGGACAAGGATTGGACCCCTCAAGACCTCAGACAGCTCATTGCTATATTTTTGCTGGATTCATTTCACCCAGCAGCTCTCATAGGAGTTAAGGTCTTTTGTCCTCATCTTGTACAGACTGGAGTTATGGGCTGATGGCTCTGTGGTTCTAGGTGCTTGAGGAGCTGCTCCACTCCTACAAATCTAATAGGCATTGCCCTACAGAGGACTCTTTTTGATGACCCTGCTCCTGTGTAATGTCTCTGTCGAGACCCTCAGGCTATCTGAAACATATTTTGAAATCTAGACAGAGATCACATGGTCTCACAGTTCTTAGGGGACCTGGCTCATATGACTATGGAGGTTGAGAAGTCCCACAAAAGCCTTTTTGTAAGATGGAGACCCTGGAATGCTGGTCATGTGGCTTAGTCAACATCCAAAAGCCTCAGAATCAGGAAACCTAATGGCATATTTCTCAGTCTGGGAATTATGAGAATCTAAGAGCCACTGGTACAAGTCTTGGAGTTCAAAGCCTAGAAAGCCAGTTTTTATTTCCCAGGGGCAGGAAAAGAAGAGTGCCTTACTTCTGCCTTTTTTGTGTTTCTATCTGGGCCCCAAGCTGATTGCACGATGCTCACCCATATTGAAGGCAGATCTTCCCCAGTCTGTAGAACCACACATCAGTTTCCTTCAGAAACCCCATGAAAGTCACACCCATAAATAATTCTTTACCCTATAGGTATTCCTTAATGCAGTCAAGCTGACACCTATAATTAACCATCGCATCTCCTAATGAGCTGTGGCCACAGGGTAGAGATGAGACTTTACAACACTTTTTTATGCCATTAGAGTGAGATGCCCACTCAGTGTCTAAAGTTGCAGGGATTCCAGTGACTTAGCATTGCTCTCCCAATGCTAGCAGCTGTGAGGTTTGCTTGGAATGATTCAGCTTCATGGTCTCAGACATGTTCCCTTCTCAATTACAGTTCCTACAATCGATGGATTGCGCCATGTGGTGGTGCCTGGGAGGCTGTGTCCACAGTTTCTCCAGTTAGCCAGTGCCAACACTGCTCGGGGAGTAGAAACATGTGGAATTCTCTGTGGAAAACTGGTAAAAAAAAAAAAAAAACTCTTTGAACTGAGACTGTTTATTTTTCTTTGACCTCCCATGACTCTCAGAGAAGATATTCAGGGCCAGTGTCTCTTTACATCAAATATTCCAAGAAAGGAACCATGAACTATATACTATAGTCACTTTGGATCTGTTGACTCTGTATTTGGTTGCTTTTCAGAGTCCTTTGAATTGAACTGATTAGTATTATAGTTAGAAATAGCTAACTAAAGTTAGTAGGAAAATCTAGCCACTACCTATATCACTATGTTCTAAGCACCTACTTTTTGATAGGCCCTAGGAATATAAACTATATGTAAGGCACAGAGTACATGTCCACAGAAAGTGTCCAATCACTCTGGAGAGATGGGAGATATACAATAAAAGATAAATAGCATTCTGATACTATGTACCATACAATCACTAGGAATTTTGAGGAGGAAAGATCAATGAACAGAGGTGCTTAAAGAACCCATTACTAACTGCTGAATGAATCCATGAAGGAAGTGGAACAAACTTAATCTGAGTCTTAATGAGAAGGACTTAACAGTGGAGAGAAATTGCTTTAGACATAAGCAAAGGAAGAGAATGGTACTCCACCTGGAGCTTTTCAAGAACCACGAGTGCACTTCAACAGGGCTGTGGCAGTTACCCATGCTATGCATCAGAGGGGGACCTGGGGTTGGTCTCAGCATCTCTGGCTTCACAGAGCCCCCCAGAAATGCACATTAGCAGCCAAGGTTGTGAACCACTGAGGTGAGGGATTCAGGGAACATGAAGGAGACTCATGCTGTGGTGGGAAGTACCTTTGCTTGTGTAGAAGTTTGACTCTCCAATGTGTGGGGTTGCAGGAGTGCCCAAGAATTGTGACAAGCTATTTTTTCCTTTGGCAGATGAGGAATGAATTTACCATTACCCACGTTCTCATCCCCAAGCAAAGTGCTGGGTCTGATTATTGCAACACGGAGAATGAAGAAGAACTTTTCCTCATACAGGATCAGCAGGGTCTCATCACACTGGGCTGGATTCATGTAAGCAAATCTGAGCTCACTGAGGATTCCCCTCTTCTCTTTGTTATAGACACTGCTTGTTTCTTTCTTTGAATGGATTGTATCTAGGTTATTTATTCTTTTTCTCTCCTTTGGATACAGTTCTTAGTATACTTGACTGATTGTAGTCTACCATTGATTTTTGAGTACTACTTAGTGATTTTTTAACTTTTTATTTATAGCCTGTAGTCTTTATTATGCACCATGTACCTTCATGTAAACCATAAGTGCCTCCAATATAGTTTTTCAAGTGTTTGCATATCTTGGGTATACTTCTTGTAACTTTCAGGTAAAATATAATTTCTTGCATAAAGATTATTTCTTAATTTTTCTTTCTATTGTTTTCAATCCCTCACTTTCACATACCAAGCTGCTTTTCATATTGTGTGACATGCATGAATTATAGACAATTAAATTGGCATATTTCTGGATTTGAGAAGATTGAACATACTTGTAATTCAGAACTAGAGAAATAGTGACCTACAAAGCAGTCCCATGTGCCTTTGATCTTCCTTTAATCCAATTACAGAAGTAAATACTGACTTACCTGTTTATGTGTAGTCTTCCCCCTCATTGTAATAGATGAGGGATAGAAAACATGTCCCCTGTCTGCCCAGGAATACACATTTATGTAAGATATGATTTTAGTCCCATACAAGAGATGATAGAAATAGACAATGAACAACTCTTCACATGAGGTAGAGTGTGCTAAGGGCCTCGAGAGGTACTAACAGGGCACCATGGAATTCAGAGGCAGGAGGGATCCTACCTTGTATGATTTAAGAGAATTTTGGCAAGATGGGCCAAAGAGAGTTCCATGTGAGGGGACGGCATTAAGAATAGGTAGACTGTGTTCCTAGAGCACTAAGGGTACAGTTTGTTGGGATTTATGGTTCATGTCAGGAAATGGTGGTAGGTATGCTTTAATCTGCTATATTGGAGCTGTGTTCTTGAGGATCTTGGGTGGACAGGAAAAGTAGTTCTGCTTTTAGTAAGTGGAGAACTCTTAAAGGTTTTTGAGCAGAGTAGTGATAGGATCAAAACCATACTTTAGAAAACTTAACATAAAGGTAGTTTTAAAGTAGGTTAAGGTGGGGAGATCATTTAAGAGGTTAGTGCGTTGATAAAATCTAATAAGATGAGAGCTGGGGTGATGGCAGTATGTTTGGGAAGGAGGAGATGAATTCAGAGGATTTGGGAAATGAGAAATAGAGGATAATGAGTAAGAGCCAGTGATGACTCAGAGATTTTGATCCTGGCTCATGGGGGTGGCAGTGATCATCTCATAAACAGACACAGGGGATCCAGAAGGAGGACTAATTTTTGGAAGTGGGTTTCAATTCTGAGCAGGTTGAATTAAGGTACTTGTGAGACACCAGATGGTTGGAGGTAGTCATCATGTAGTTGGAGGCAGGTACTCAGGAGCAAAATCAAAGCAGGAGAGGGATCTGAAAGTCTTCTACATTGAGCTAGCCTTGGAAGTTAAGGAGAATTGAGGGCAAGAAGAGATTCACAGGCTTCTGAGAGGAGCAGAGAAATTAGTTGATAGTGAAAATGAGACAAAGAGATGTGTGAGAAAGTCAGGTTCCTGTTAGGATACAAGATCCACAGGAGGAGGGATATTATAAAAAGAAATTTCAGGCTACTAACCCTACCACATACTCTAGAAAGCCCCAGCATGGTGAAGATTTGGATCAGCCTTTTGGATTTGGTGAGGTTGTTGAAGACCCGGTTTAGTGGATTTTAGACCTTGGTGGGAGTAGACTATAAGGTTTAAGAAGTCATGGGGATTGAGGTTGTGGCAATAGTGAAATGGACATGACCATTCTGAGGAGCTTAGCTCTAGAGGAGGAAGAGAAATGGAATGGTGGCTTATGGCAAAAGTGGACTTAGAGAATGTTTCCTTGATTGTTTAGTATGAAAAGGCTTAAATGTGTTTTGATTTTGTTTTTTCAAAAGCTTTATATTTTTAAATATAATACATTTATAAGTGTACCTAAGCTGAATGTACACTATAATGAATCATAAAGTAAACATCTATGTACCCATACTACCTAAGATAGGAAGTAGGATGCTGCCAGGAGCCTGCTCCTACCCAGTCACACTTCCTCCCTGGAAAAGGTGAGCCTTCTCCTGAGTTTTCTCATCACCCCTTCTTTGCTTTCTTTGTAATTTACCACCTAAATGTGTATCCTGAAACATTATAGTTTAGCTTTGCCTGGTTTTGTCCTTTTTGTAAACAGAATTATATGTGTTTTTTATGTCTTCTTTTGCTCTACTCTCTGAAGGTTTATTCACATTCTACAATTTATTCTACAATTCTCATTGTAGTTATCTGAATATGTATGACCAGTGAGCCAAAGGAATAGAGTTAAAAGGACAAGAGAGCCAAGGTATTATGACAATAGGAAAATATCAAATCTGAAGTACAAAGGGAGGTTCATCTTCCTGTGAGGTAGAAAGTATCCATTCCTCCAAGACAGACTTGAAGGAAGAGAGATGGATATATGGAGAGATTTTTGAAATGATATTTTGGCCAATCAAGGGAACTTTTTAGGCAGGTAAAAATTTGATCTCCATAAGGTTTGGAGTCTAGGTCTACTGCAGGGCAGGAGGGAGAGAGAGGTAGATTTAGAAACAGGAGTAGATGGGGGAAAGTTTGTGATGATTACTATTTAGACTTCATGAAATTGATAGTAGTTCAGCTCCTCCCACCTCCCATGATATTTCTGCACCATTTCTTCCTAGTTTAGGATTAAAAACAATACAAAAGCACACTATAAGCTTTGCTCAGATCTTAAAATTTCAAGATCATTTTTTTTCTTCTTTACTTTGTCAACTGTAAAACAGCTTCCCTGGTCAAAAACATTTCATAGTCACATGTTGATCTCCAGCTATTGGAGATCCCATATGAAGAAGCTCCTTCTCTTCTTGTCTCAGCCCTTCTTAACCCTTACTGGCCCTCCCACGTGGCCACTCTGCTCTCATCCAGGTGCTAAGGCTGCCGTTGGCATTCACTCTCCTTGTTCATTTTGCTCCTTTGTCACATTGTTTCATGAAAAGGCTTTCCTCTCTCCCCAGCAGGGTAGGCACCGTGAACATAGCTATTGTTGAGGGAACTTGCTTAGAACTAGAGGGACCAGGGAACCAAGGTAAGGTTTTTTATTTTTGTTTTTTAGTTTTACAGTTATTTATTAAGCCCCTGCTCTGTCCTTATGTCCCTTTATAATCTTTTAAGCTACCCAACTTTAAATTTGGGAGCTTGATTGTGTAGGCCTAGTTTGCTTCCAGTTTAGAATCCTGGGCACTAACCGGGAAATGAATGGTATTGACACAGGCTATTTGCTCCCTAGCAGTCTAAAGAATTATATTATCATCAGATAGAAACTTTTTTTTCCCCTTGTAGTCACCAAAGTTCTTCCATGCCCTTTGAGGACCCTGCCCAAAAGACCTCCTCCAACCCTAGTGAGCTCATCATGGTCTTCTGTGGAGTGGTTCTTCTGGTTCAAGAACAGGAGGCTATACATAAGAATCATTTAGTGAGCTTTCAAAAAGTGTTCACTCTCATGATGGATATTTCCAGGGGTGGGGTGTGGGAGTCTATGCTTTTGACAAGCTCTTCAAGAGATTCAATTCTTGCACAGCACATTTGAATGTACTAGTTGATTCCACTTATTTTCTGTCAGTGGAGGTTGGTGTCCTTTTTGAATCATACTTTCTTTTTCCAATTTTTGTTACCTAATACCATACCCCCTCTAAGATGAACGTGTCATTATATAGTTGTCTATTTTATATACAAGAAATATGCTTAATAAAACATGAAATAGTTGGTAACAAATGAAATAAAGTGAATAAACATTTAAATATTACTTGAACTCATTACCTCAAATTTCAACATCTTCTCCTAAACAGCACAGGCTCCTTTGCCTAATTTAGCTAGCTCCTGGAATCTGAGTAGCTTCCTAACTCCTATATCTTTCTTGTGTGATGCTTTAACCTCAGAATGACTATCCATTGAACTTCAGATTCACATGTGACCTTTTAACACCTTTCGGGAAGAATCATTCATCTTACTTGTGGCTTATTAAGTCCTTGATTTCTATCATGTTGAAATATTGGGCAGCATGTGCCCTCTGTTTCAGAATGAATGATTCTCCATGATTAGAGAGAGCTCACCAGAAGCCAAATAGGCCTTGATGGTCAGTTAGAACTTATGAGTCTCTGTAACAACTGAAACCTAAGTTGTCCAGGGAGATGCTCACACTTCTGAACGATAAAAAGGAGAAATTCACTCTCCTTCCATTCACAGTTGTAGAAGAACCCACCTACCTTGTCCGTGGATGCCCAAGATGACTTCACCAACAGCTTCAAGCTTCAGTTCTTCAGGTCCCAGGTGAATCCAACATTAGAGTTCTTGAATCCTTCCTGTTTGGTTCAAAAACAGGAGGTCAGAGCAGGAAATATCAGCAAATAGTCTCCTCCCTTGTCTTCAAGCCTGAGGCACAGATGCCTTTATGGGTCTTCTATCCTGCTAGGCCTGTGATTATTGCACTACAGGTAGCCTCAGTCATCCCCATTCATCTCATGATAGCCACAGTGGTCTCCCCTCTTGTCTTTATTCCAGAGAGAGGCAGTTACTGGGACACCTGTAATACATCTTCCCATCTGCCATGTCTGAGACACAATATGTGCTGGGATCCACACCCCCAACTCCCACAATGCTAGTCTCTTCACCTGCAATTTCCACAATGAGGTCTCTTCTTTCATCTCCATATCCCCAATGCCTATGACCGTGAGCCTGTCTCTTGGTCTCATGTGTAAGATACAGCTCCTGATGCACTAGAGTCCCCAATGCAGGCCTCATGCAGCTCTGTGTCCTAATATCAATGTCCATGCTCTTTCACACACACACACATACATTAATATCATGTGACTCCACAGCCCTGACACCTGCCACACCTATGTTAGAGATCTCCTTCCTGGACTCCATACCTGCTAAATCCAGAGTAAGGGTCTGAATCCTGCTACATGCCTGATGCGGGTCTCTTAGCCAGTTTCCCAGTGTCTTGGACCACAATGGGGCTCCCCACATGGCTCACCACACCAGTCCCCTGGCCTGCCCACACCAACTCCAGGGAAACCTGGGACCTAGATCTGGATTTCCTTTAGAGAGGTCCGAACTTGTGTAATCAGAACATGGCACAACATTGACTTCTGCCTTATCCATTATGAACTCAGAATTCAATTCTTCCTCTGTGCAATGGTCTTTAGATTTTAATAGTTTAGATCAGTATGTTTCCCCTATGATATCCCAGATAGAAGTTTTGAGCTCTGCCCTCTGCCCTCTCCATACCCCACTAATTAAGTGATTTCCTATTCGCCCTTTGCTTTGATACTTCCCTCCCCCAAGCTCCACAGCTTACAGCCTACAGCTGGCCAGCCACCAGGAATTCCAGAACCCATTGGACCTCATGAACCAGTGGGATAAAAGTTTCCATTATAAATAGTCCAGAGAAAAGTTTTTCCCATTCTTTTCTTCCCTTCTTTTTGTCTGCCTACCACCCCTCCACCCCCCAACCCCATCATGAGTGTTCAGGCTGCTTAACACCTTCACTCTCTTCAAACAGGAAGTGAGAAAGTTTCAAGTCTCTGTCTTCAGCTTACTATTAACTCCATTCTGCATTACTCTTCCCAGACCTCTCTTCCTGCAAAGGTCCTATGGGTGAATTAAATGAAATGTGCTAGCTTATTTCCTATGTTGTTTATATCTGTGAGGTAAGGCGGTGTATGTACTTGCCTGGGCTTAACACTGCATATCTTTCTGTTGGGTAAAAATCACTCTATCTATCATACCCTCCAAAGAATTCCAAATTGTGGTTCTGCACAGTCTAATGAGGGCATCTCTGATACAGTAGGATACATGACACTGAAGTGGGATTTTCCCCACAATTGCTCTCAAGAAAAATCCCCACCTATGTAGTTACCATTATGCAGAGACAGACCAGATCTAATAGTTGTTCTATTTTCTTAGTCACTTTTATCCCCTTCTCCTCTCTCACTGTATTCCTCACTTATAGGCAACTCTTCCAAATTCAAAATTTTGCTTATTTCTCTTTTTTCTATAAGCTATTTTATTGTTACTGGTGATTAAACCCAGAGGTGCTTAACCATTGAGCCACATCCCCGGCCCTTTTTTATACTTTATTTAGAGACAGGGTCTCGCTGAGTTGCTTAGGGCCTTGATAAGTTGCTGAGGCTGGCTTTGAACTTGCAATCCTCCTGCCTCAGCCTCTCCAGCTGCTGGGATTACAGGTGTGTGCCACTGCATCCAGTTTATTTCTTGTTTTCCAAAACCATATAATAGGCTGGGCATGGAAGCACATACCTATAATCCCAGCACTCAGGAAGCTGAGACAGGAGGATCATGAGTTCAAAGCTAACCTCAGAAACAGCGAGGCACTAAGCAATTCGATGAGACCTTGTCTATAAAAAAAATACAAAATAGGGCTGGGGATGTGGCTCAGGGTCAAGTGCCCCTGAGTTTAATCCCCAGTACCCCCCCAAAATATAAATAAATAAATAAATAAACAAACAGATAAATAAGTAAATAAATGAAACTGTGTAATAGAAGTATATGTTTCTTTTTATTAACAAATAAAATCATATATTTATAAATACGATGTACAACATGATATTTTAAATATAGAATGTTAAATCAAGCTGATTAACATAGGCATCTTTATCATTTTTCTATGGTAAGAACATGTAAAAATATTTCTTTAGCAGCTGGGCATGGTGGTAGTACACCTGCAATTCCACCTACTCAGGAACTAAGAAAGGAAGATCGCAGGATCAAGGGCAGCATCAACAACTTAGACCCTCAACAACTTAGTGAGATCCTATGTCAAAATGAAAAGGGCTTGGGATGTAGCCCAATGGTAGAGCACCCCTGGGTTCCATCCCAATGGAAAAATAAATCTTTACCAATTTTATAGTATATAATACATTGTTTTTAACTATGTAGTCACCCTAGGTATATGGGTCAGTGGGAGAGTGTTTGCCTAGCTCTAGGTAAGGTCCTGGGTTCAATTCCCAGCACTGTAACAAAAAAAAAAAAAATCAAATTGTTTGGGGTTGGAGATTTAGCCCAGTGGCAGAACACTTCTCTGGCATATGCATGGCCCTGGGTTCAATTCTCAGCTCTGAAAAAAAAAAAAGAAAAAAAGAAGAGGAAGAAAGTGAACTATGCAGTCACCATATTGTATAAGAAATCTTTTAATAATAACAAAAAAGAAATTATGAGTCTCTTCACATACTTGTATTACATTTATTTGTTACAAGGCTGGAAGAAGTGTCCTTACTTTGTATGAACTTCAAGTGTACCTCTCATGGTTGTAAACAGCTTTTTACTTGAAAAGGATGTTAGGGCCAATTGTTGAGAAGTCCTGCCTTGGCCATACCTTTCTTCATGGACCAGGCATGACTGCCCATCCTCACCAAAAGTTCTCTGGCTTGTTTTCTCTTCTCAGACCCATCCCACACAGACCGCCTTTCTTTCCAGTGTCGACCTACACACTCACTGTTCCTACCAGATGATGCTGCCAGAGTCAATAGCTATTGTCTGCTCCCCCAAGTTTCAGGAGTGAGTACACAGGACTTGGTTCTGGGTGTTATAGGGAAGCAGTAGCAAAGAAAGACTCAGCAAAAGGTCTTTATACTTGAGACTCCTTCTTTATAAAATATTTAGATTGTAGCAGTAATTGGCTGCTTTCTAAAAGTCTATTCTGATAAACCTATGATACACATGCTTGTTTTAAAAGATATATAAGCAACAGTTTTGTTGCTTTTATAAGAGAAAATCAGAAGAGCCAGATGCAGTAGCACATGCCTATAATCCCAGCAATTTGGGAGGCTGAGGCAGGAGGATTGACTCTCAGCAACTTAGTGAGATCCTGTCTCAAAATAAAAAATGAAAAGGGCTGGGGATATACCTCAGTGATAAAGCACACCTGGGTTCAATCTCCAGTACCAAAAAAAAAAAAGAAGAAGAAGAAAAAGTCCACAAGAAACTTAAGAGTGTTTGACTTGAAGTGATAGGCATTCCAAGAGTTGAGTGAGTTGAGATTAAAGAATTTCAAATATATGCTAAGCGGATAGAGTTCAATGGTTGAGCACTTGCATGGCATGTGTGAGGCCCTGGGTACCATCCCTGGTACCACACAGACACACAGAAGTTCAACATCAAACTCATTATATCAGAGTGTTACTTCTTTTTCATTCCAAAACCTGTTGTTTACTATGAGTTCTCCCAGCAAAACCAGTGTGGTAGCAGTGATGAATCATTCCCTAAGTATGATTCATTCACCAGAGAAGAGACTTGTAAGCCAGCATACTATGGAACCTGTCTTAAAATGACCTCTGTTCTACTGTGTGTGAGAGTGCATGCCTGGTCCTGTAGTGTGGGGGTGCTGGGGAACACCTTTGCTTGCCTCTAAACCTGCCCTTTTTATTTTAGAACTGGATTCTTTAAATTAACTGACCATGGGCTAGAAGAGATTTCTTCATGTCGCCAGAAAGGATTTCATCCCCACAGCAAGGATCCACCTCTGTTTTGTGTATGTATCCTGTTAGAAAAAATTAGAGCTGTACTGCAGGCAAGGAAGGTGCATGGTCCTGTCTGGCCCACCTGGAAGATCTGCTTTGTCACTTATCTTTTCAGATCTCTATAATAAGGACAGACATGAGAAGCACTGTGGGATCTAAACAGATTTGAATCTTAGCTCTGCCACTTAATGACTGTGTGTCTTTGAGGCTACTTACCCTTCCTGGGTCTCATCTTTCTTATCTGTAAAGTGAGGATAATAATAAAACATGCTTTATAAGGTTATTGAGAGAATTAAATAAAGTAGGTACTGGAGGTATAGCTTAGTAGTAGAACATGTATTTATTAGGCATGAAGCCCTGGGTTCAATCCCCACACATACACAAAAGAAGTAATGTACAGAAAGTATCTAAAACAGTACTGGCTAATTAAATGTTAGTTTTGTTCTTCACCAATTGCCAACCCTATTCTTTGGTAAGAGATTTGAATGCAAAGGAAAAAAGAACCTAAGATAGCTAAATTAACTGTATTTGATCTAGAATTTTGCTTAGATAATAGGGATTTTATATCCTTCCTCAGAAGTTGTTTTAATTTCCCCCCAAAGTTGTGTCCTGTGAATAACAAGCTTAGATGATGATCTTAAATCAGTTTGTTTCAATTTGCCCCTCATATCTAATGTGATAGTGTTTTTTATTCCACACTGGCCTCGAGTATTACTATTTCTTTTGGGCTCAGAGTTAAAAAAAAAAAAGACAATATGAAAAAGGGACTCAGAACCTTGTCACTAAAAGGAACTGGGGATGTTTGGAAGAGAAACCACAGGAAGATCTGCAGTGATAGAAGAGCCAATAAATAAAAAAGGTATAGGGAGTTCTTTATACCACTCCCAGCACTAAGACTAAGACCTCAGGGAATGACAAGTCTTCAACTGAATATGAGGAAGAGCTTTTTCTTTTTTTATTAGAGAGTTAAATATAGTAGTTGGGTTTATCCCAACAAAATCATATATGCATGGAATTTGATTTCAGATCCTTTTCCCATCTCTCCTCCTTCCCCCATTCTCCTTGAGGAAGAACTTTCAGACCAATCTGTTAAAAAATAGATCAATCTGCCTTGGAACATAATAAATATCTAAGTTCTGGGATGTTGAAATAGAAACTGCACCATCAGGAAAAAAAAAAACAGGGACCAATGTACAGGTTTCCAGTTATAAAAACTCACATGTCACAAGTGTGTATTCCCCCATGTAATAATAGGTGTACTTTATTATCTGATTGGCATAATAACCAAAAAATTTACTAATGTTTTTAAATAAATGTTTTTTCTTCAAATGGACATTTGAAAAATAAACAAGATATATGGACAGACCTTAATTCAGTCTATGAGTAGTGCTGATTCCCAGACCTGTTATCGTAACCGCCACTTAAGTGGTAGTCTGGTCTCCAGACTAGGAAACCATGGCCTTGAATGAGTATTTTAAATAATGGGTTTTGAAAAGTGACATTTCAGAATTTTCTAGGACTTCACCTTTCTTTTTTCCTGTTGCAGAGCTGTACCCATGTGACTGTTGTGGACAGAGCAGTGACCGTCACAGACCTTCGATGAGAATTTGCTCACACACCTTCTGAGAATTATAAAACTATATCAATGTACTGTAGCCCCTTAATTTAAGCTTCCTGGAAAGCTTTGGAAGTTTTTTAAGACAGAATAGGAAGGTAGCAACACCTGGGGAAGAATTGATTTTTTATTTCTGGTTTAAAAAGAAATAATTGATTATATTTTTTAGGCAAATCTGGAAAGGAGCATAATCTCAGTAAAGCAACTAACTCAAAAATTAAGTCAAAAGAATGGTATGAGGAGCACCCATATGTCCTTCTTTCTGGATTCACCAAGTGTTAACCTTTTTTTCTTTTAAGCTATCTTATAATTTATCTGCCAACTTGTTTATAATCTACCTTTGAACTAAATGAGGGCATCTATGCAGAAATTTGGAAGCCATCTAGAAACCTTTTGGGTTTTCCTTTTTATGGGAATATTAATGGAGCTTATTACAAGGGGTGGGGCACATCTCACTACATCTGAACAGACAGTGAGACTCACAAACCCTGATGAATGATTTTTGTCTGGAATTGTGTTATTTAACAAATATTTTGGGATATATTTCCTCTGCAATAAAATAACAACTTATTTTGTTGTGTTCTAGAGTGATCTGTTTGATCAAGCATCACATAAATAAGCTAAGTAAAATATCTAGTGGTTCTGGGAAAGGGGAGGGGAAAATAGGTACTGACACTAAAGGTGTGTCCCAATTCACTTTTAATTATTCAGTGTTTTTTTCTCGGCCTACTGCCATCTTCCAGGAGCATGAAGTCATCTCTGTTCTTTTGGTGCTATCTCAAGTGGGTCATCCCATTCACTTCCTCCTTCTGTACCACAAGCTTTCATCTGGGGATAGTGGAGCCTTTGTTTGGAATACCAGGTACACTCCAAGTAAATGGTTATCTTCCCTAGCCACCTACCCTGCTCATTTTATTGTGTTGGCTATTCTTTCCAACTTGGACAACATCTCGGAAGGTGTGTGAAGCTGTACTTGATACTACATTTTTCTTTCTATGAGCTGAGCCTAGTGTTGTCCTAAGGTGGCCTAGAAATAATGGTGGTATTTGTGACACCTCATGTGAGGACAGGAGAGTAAACACCTTGGAGAGAATATTTGGTCTATATCAGAATGCATGGGGTGTAGGGAGTCTGAAAATGTATAAAATTTTGCTTCATTTTAGATTTTGTGTCCTGAATTTTGCCCAGTTTTTATTGCTTAGGCTCGTGGTCCTTGAACCTTTCCCCTCAAAGAACCAAGTTTCTATATTCTTTTTCTTCTCTTGGGTTCTTAACTCCCAAGATACCAGAAATTCTTCTGCAGTTTTGGTATAGTTCCAATTGGGGAGCCAAGTGGATTTGGACAAGGGGAAGAGCAACTCCTCTGATGAAACCCAGAGGCAGCCTGACTCTTCCAACTTGCCCTGAACAGTCCTGAAATTGCCTGGTCCTATATTTCCTAGGGAACCCATCCCTGTATTCCACTCTCTAGTTTGCCACTTAGTTTAGGCCTATATTACTTTTTTTCCCCCTGGTATTGGATATTGAGGCCAGGGCTTTACACATGCTAGACAAGTGTTCTGCCACTGAATCACTACCCCAGCCCTACTTATTTTTTATTTTGAGACATGGTCTCACTAATTTATTCAAGTTGTCCTAGAACTTGTGGTCCTCCTGCCTCCTGCCTCAACCTTCTGAGTTTCTGGTGCCACTGTACCTAGCCTATATTATCTTTTACCTAGACTATTACAATAGGCTTTTACCAAGCCTCTTTGTTTTTATAATTTCTTCATTCCATGTTCTGCATATTACATCATTTTTGTATTTTTTCTTTGGCTCAGAAACCGGCAATGACTTTCATTCACCTGAAAGCCCAAATTTAGCCCTTATTCAGAACTTTCCTCCCGTGACCACTTGAATTTCTTACCTGTGGCTACACATTCAAATACCTGGGGAGCTTTTAAAGTGATACTGATTCTCATGTCCCCCAAATTTCTAGGATATTGTTCTTATTTATTTTCTTTTTAACAAAAATTTGTTTATAAAGCTGATGGAATTCTCAGGTGGAACCAGGGTTGAAAATCACTGCAATGGTTCTTTATACCTAAGAATTAGGAGCTCTCATCAATCTTTGCATATCACTGATATTTGCAAATATCAATTCAAATTAAGTCCAAGTGAACTGAATGTGTCATATATTGATCACCAACTAATCACCAAACTGCTGTATTTTCTTTTTTTCATCTGTTCTTTTTAGGTATATGTGACAATAGAGTGTATTTTGACATATTTTATTTATTTATATATATACATATATACATACATACATACACACACACATATACATACATACACACACACACACACACACATGGAATATAACTTTTTCTAATTAGGATCCTGTTCTTACAGTTGTACGTGATGAGGAAGTTCACTGGTTGTATATTCATATATGAACATAGGAAAGTTATGTCCAATTAATTCTACTGTCTTTCCTATCCCCATCCCTATTCCCTTCCCTTCATTCCCCGTTGTTTAATCCATATGAACTTCTATTCTTCCCTCCACCCATCTTATTGTGTGTTAGTAGCCACCTATCAGAGAGAACATTTGGCCTTTGGTTTGGGGGGATTGGCTTATTTCACTTAGCATGATAGACTTCAGTTCCATTCATTTACCAGCAAATACCATAATTTCATTCTTCTTTATGGCTGAATAATATTCCACTGTGTATATATACCACATTTTCTTTATCCATTCATCAGTTGAAGATTACCTAGATTGGTTCCAAAGCTTAGCTATTGTGAATTGAGCCACTATAAACATGGATATGGCTGCATCACTGTAGTATACCAAGGAGTGGGATACCTGGGTCAGATAGTGGTTCCATTCCAAGTTTTCTAAGGAATCTCCACACTACTTTCCATAGTGGTTGCACCAATTTGAAGTTCCACCTGCAATGTATGAGTGAACTTTTCCCCCCACACCCTCACCAACATTTATTGTTACTTGTATTCTTGCTATTTTCTTACCATTGCCCCTATACACAAGATACCTTAGTGACTAGATGGGTGCAGAAAATCAGTCTGTAGACATCCTCTTTGCACCTGCCACCATCTAGCCACCCAGAGACACTCTGCCCAGGATTCAGTGTCTCTCTTTATCTATCCTCAAGGAGAGGTATGATATCAAGCCAGCCCATAAGGAAGCAGGGAATTGTGTAGACTGATGGGAGAAAGATGCTAGAGTTATAGGGAAAGTAAGAAAGGGATATTAAGTGGGATTCAGATCATGAAACCCGAAGACAGAACCCCATATTGATAAAATTAGAATTAAAAAATAAAATTAAAAAAAAGACAAAGAAGAGAGAAAGGATAATGACTACACAGCTGAAAAAGACCAACACACCTGGACTCTTGAGCCTCAAAGGCCAGGAGCTTGTTCTGCTCTCCCAAGCTGTACAAGCACCATGTTTAGTTATCAGAGCTGAGAGGAGAGACAGAGGCGACATATGCATGACAGTTGGCCTCAGAAACACAGACCCTCCAGTGCTGAAAGAACTCTGGAAGGGCTGCTGGGGGTCAAGGTGGGACTGGGCTTTTCATGTGGTCATTCACACATACTCCTAGTTAAATGGGACCAAAGAGGAAGAAGAAATCCTTAAGCCTTTACAGTACTTTGAAGGGTACCAAACACCTTCAGAGGCAATGTGGGAGAAGCATTATTTAGCTGGACCAGTGTCCTAGTGTTTATTGCCTAAGAGACAAGGGCTTCAGCTTTCTATTGGTACAACAAAATTTTAAATGTGCTATCCCCTTTGCCTACTGATGGATTTTCTGGGTTTCAGTTTCCCCAGTGAAAGGAGATGTTTTTAAGATGGGGTTGAGAGGATGGAGACTGCTTAGGTCAAATTCCAGTGAATCCTGCAATTTTGGTCTGTTTTGAATGGATTTTGAGAACACAGTTTACAGACCAGACCAGATGTTGTTCCTAGAAAATAGTTTAAAACTCTTGGTATTGTATCATCCACCAACTCAGATCTCAATGCTTTAACCTCTCCTGGGTATGGAGACCCATTTATACAAGGATCTATAAAGCAAGTAAACCCAGAGTGGGGCTTCTTTTGGGGGGTGGGAGGCAGAGTACTAGGGAGTGAACTCAGGGACACTCAACCACTGAGCCATATCTCCAGCCCCATTTTGTATTTTATTTAGAGACAGGGTCTCAGTGAGTGTCTCAATGAGTTGCTTAGCACCTCACTGCTGAGGCTAGCTTTGAACTAGCGATCCTCTTGTCTTAGTCTCCTAAGCCAGTAGGATTACAGGCATGCACCACTGCATCTGGCAGAGTGGGATTTCTGAGTCAAGGCTTGTTTCTTTTCTTTCTTTCTTTGATACTTGTTTTTAGTTGTAGTTGGACACAAAACCTTTATTTTATTTATTTATTTTTATATGGTGCTAAGGATTGAACTCAGGGCCTCTCACATGCTGGGCGAATGCTCCACTGCTGAGTCACAACCCCAGACCAAGGCTTGTTTCTTTTTTGTGAGAAGCTTTGTGTGGAGCACTGAGAAGTCCTGTTTGGATCAGAACCACTGGAACATTATAGTCTAGAGAGAAAGCGCCCGATTGAACATTTAAGACTTTGCTTCTAGGCCTATCTATTAATTCTCCAGAAAGTCAATTAATTTCCCATACTTCTCTAAAATCCCTAGAAGAGGGTGTTCTACCACTGAGCTACATTCTCAGCCCTTAGGGTCTTGCTAAGTTTCTCAGATTATTCTTGAGCTTACCATCCTCCTGCCTCAGGCTCCTGAATGTCACTGAAGTCTTTACTCCTTCTTCTAGGCTTTGAAGTTTAGTTAGCTTTTGCCTAGTTTAGGTTAGAAATGGAATACTGGGCTTAGACAGTGTGTCTAGCAGCATTCATTGAGTCTGTTAGATCCAGAATCCAGTCCAATAGCCCTGCATGCTGTGTCCTTTAGTGATCAAAACTGTTTCCCTTAAAACTGGGTTTCAAGTCCCACATACTCTGGTGATTTTTCTCACTGGTAAATTCACTCTAATAGCATGTATAGCCTGTTTCCCACAATTTGGTAGATTTTTTTTAATGTTTTGTGTTTTTTTATTGTCTTATGTGAGTCATATCTGAACTCTCATGGAAATTCTCTTAGGACAAGGATCATGTTTGCTTTATACACCGTGTTAAATGCCTTTTTCTCAGTATAGCACTCCTTATTGTTTAGCTGCTCCTTGAAATAGTGTCCCTTGTGTTGAATCATATTTCAGGAAGTCAACTGGACCCATGCCTGAGCCTTGAGAAACTCTGCCCCCACCTTGTGAAAAGCCATCTCAGCTCCTTGACTCAGTCTCATGTCTTGGGCCTGTGCTACAGCAGAGCTCTCCTTCTAGCTTCCAGGACAGGTGGTTGTCCTTCCCAACTGGCCCATTTAATGGGTTGTTAGAATAGGATGTACAAAGGCTGAAAGGGGGAGGAAAAAAGGAAGAAGGAAACAGGAGATCATGACACTGAGATCTTGTTTAAGAAAACAAGGAAGGAAATAGTTTAAAGGAGGACATCGGGGGCTGGGCTGCATCCCCAGCACTGCAAAGGAAAAAGGACATCAGTGCTACCAGATGGCTCAGAATAGGCTTTCTGGACTAAAACCCAAACAAGTCCATGGGATCTTGCAGTTTGAGAGGCCTCCCCAGACAACCCCACTTAAAACCCTTCTATCTTCTACCCTGTTACATCACCTTCCTTACTGTCTGCATAGCACTGTCACTACTGGAATTGTCCTCTTTATTTATAGTTTTCATATATAAAGTATACCATTCAAGAATAAAAACTTTGTCTTGTTCACCTTGTATTCTCAGCATTCAGAAGAGTACCTGACACACAATAAGGTGTGAATAAACATACAGACTTGTCCAAAGTCAATCAGCTAATAAATGGCAAAGCTTTGCTTTTGGGGTAATAGAGCAGTCAATGTGCGCATATTTTCAATGAATATTTTAAAGATCGTACAATTTTAAAAATAACTAGTAACACAGTGACTGGGAAGGTTGAGGCAGGAGGAGTGTAAGATCAAAGTCAACCCCACAATTTAGCAAAACCGTATCTCAAGAAAATAATAATTGGGGATGTAGCTTACTGGTAGAGTACCCCTGGGTTCAATCACCAGTACAAAAAAAAATCAACCAGTTAATTACAGAAGGTGTTATGGTTTGAATTTTAAATGTTCCCTAATGACCCATTGCTAAAGACTTGGTCACCAGCCTGTGGTACTGTTGGAAGGTGTTGGAACCTTGAAGAGTCAGAGCCCAGTGAAAGGAAATTAAGTCATTGGGAGCATACTCTTGAAGGGAATATGGGAATTTGGTCTCTTCCTTCCTTCCTTCCCCTTTTTCTCTCTCTCACCATAAGGTAAGCACCCTTGCTCCACCACACATAGCATGACATGATGTTCTTCTTCACCACAGGCCAAAAAACAACAACAACAACAAAAAAAAAAAACAATGGACTATGGACTGAAACCATGAACAAAAATGCATCTCTTTTTAAGTTGTCTAAGGTATTTTGTCACAGTGACAGAAAGCTGACTAACACAGAAGTTTATCATGTAAAAGAAATAAAATAAGTTAGAAAATAAAAACTAATATATAGCCATTCATTTTTTATTTAGAGGTGAATGATTAATGCAGTCTCACAAATTAAAACTTCTGGAATTTCTACAAGTTTCACAGAGGAGAAAAGTTTAGAACTTTGATTGCTTTAATTAATAAGAAAGTGTTAAAAGAGAGCTAGGAATGTAGACCAGTGACAGAATTCTTGCCTAGCATATATGAGGTTCAATCCCCAGTGCTGTAAAAATAAATAAATAAATATTCTTTATAAAATACATTGCCAGCGGTAGTAGAGCTTGCCTGCAATCCCAACAACTCAAGAGGTTGAGGCAGGTAGGTTGCAAATTTGAGGCCAGCCTCAGCAACTTAGTGAGATATTGTCTCAAAATAAAAAATAGAGAAGGAGATGTAGCTCAGTGATAAGAGTATTCTTGGGTCCAATCTCTAGTTCCAAAAGAAAGAAAGAGTCAAAAGATTGAATCAAGTTCTCTAGGCTCAAATTAGAAAAAAAGAAAACCAAATATATTAGGAAAGCCAAAAGGGAAGAAGTAAATGGTAAAACAAAAATTTTAAAATAGTGATGAAATCACTATGTCAATCTTTGAAAAAGCAGTAAAGTAACCAAAGAGAAAAAAGAAAAATGTAAACAAAATCGAAAATGAGCAAGGGTTTGCAATGAAAGCATGATATAAGAAAGTTGTGTGTACACCTGGACTGATGAATTTGCTAGGTTTACTTTGGCTCAAAGTTTTAGTCCAGATCATTGGCCCACACCTCATGATGGCCTTCTTACTGGCAGAGTCCCAAGGCCTTTCAGAGCATCACATGGCAAGAAATGGGGATCGTGTGTGTGTGTGTGTGTGTGTGTGTGTGTGTGTGTATGTGTCTGTCTGTCTGTCTGTCTGTCTTCTGGTCTCTCTCCTTCTTATAAAGCCACTAAGTTTCCATCATAGGAACTTCATTCATGACTATGTAATCCTACTCATGTCCAAAGGCCCCACCTGTGAGCCACCAGTCACTAAGTTTCCATCCTCCTAATACCTAATGAGGATTCAGTTTCAACACATGAACCCTTGAGTCACACTTAAACCATATCCAAACCATAGCACGAACATAATCATTCTTAAGTGCACAGTTCAGTAGTATTAAGGATATTTACATTATTGTAAAACAGATCTCTACAACATTTCCATCTTTTGAAACTGGACAGTAATTCCCCTTTCCCTCATCCTCGGCTCCTGGTTATCAATGTTCTACTTTTGGTCTCTAAGAATTTGACTTCTTAAAATACCTCATAGAGGGGCTGGGGCTGGGGCTCAGCGGTAGAGCGCTCATCTAGCACATGCAAGGCACTGGGTTCGATCCTCAGCCCCACAATAAAATAAATAAATAAAATAAAGATATTGTGTCCAACTGCAACTAAAAAAATAAAAAATAAATACCTCATAGAAGTGGAACCATACAGTATTTGTTTTTTGTGACTGGCATATTTCACTTCATATAATGTCCTTATATGTTCATCTGATTTATAATATGTGACAGGATATCTTTCCTTTTTAAGGCTAAGTAATATTCTATTGCATGTATATACCACATTTTATTCATTCACCTCTTGGCTATTGTGAATAATGCCCCTATGAACTTGGGTATACAAAATCTCATGTTTTTAAACTGTTGTAGGCATGGGAAAAATAAGAAAACCAACATAATTCATTTGTAATGAACATAACCTAATAATGTAGATCCACATATATTTCACATCAATATCAATAATGCAGATGCAAAAATCCTAAGTTAAGCATTAATAAATTTATCAATATAGTAAGGAAATAATGGATCATAACTGCCAGCACATTTTGTGTATCCTCATTTAGAACTTGCCCATGATTCCCTAGCTGGTAAGAAATGGGTTGAGCTGGTAGCCTAGGTCTACCTGACCCCAAAGCCCATGATACATTTGGTGATTTTGTCCCTAGAAGAGAATCATGGCCTCATTAAAAGAAATCCACTAGCATAATACATCACGTAAAAAGACCAAACAAGGAACAAGAGTCTGTCCTAAAAAAGTATTTTAAGATAGAAAATCCATATCCATTTATTTACTAATTTTTGGTACTGGATATCAAACCCAGAGCTTCATGCATGCTAGACAATCACTCTACCACTGAGTTATGTTCCCTATTCTTTCTTTTTTAAACTCCTCCAATAAATTAGAAAAGAAATAGGTTTCATTAACATGAGAAAATGTATCTTCTCCCAGCATCATTCTTAGTAAACAAATAGTGTTGTCACAGACAATATAAACCCATTTCTAACTACTAATAGTGTCCTAAAGGATAATCTAGCCAAGAGTGTACTGCTGGAATGGAGACACACAGGTTTTGGCTACAAACTAAGTATCCATTTAGAAATCTGAAGATAATCAATTCCAGGAAGCAGTTAGACCAAATAAAAAAGAGTTGCAAGGTTACCCACCACAAGAGATTGTTTTAAAACTTTGTAAATAGATTTCCAGTACAGGGTAATAGCCAGTTGTAATTGAGGTAAGAGGATTTTCATTCATCCTAGAACTAAAAATATAAAATATCTTGGAATGGAGTTAATAGGAAATGTATAAATCTTATATGAAGAAAACTGCATGAAGAAAATCAGTGGAAAGACCAACACACTACATCCTAGGAGAAGACTCACTGCTTTAAAGGTGTTGATTCACAAATTTAAATGCAAGTCTACTAAAGAAAAAAAAACCTTACTTTTGAACTTGAAATGATTATTCTAAAATTAATCTGTAGTACAAGAAATAACCAACAAAAAATTGAAAAAAGAAGAATGTCAGAGGAAATTTTATTACCAGATATCTCTTATTATAAACCTAAAAGTTAAAATAACATGATGCTGTCCAAGGGTAAGAATTAGCAAATTTTATTGTTGAAGGGAGTAAGAAAGATCTAAAGTGTTTAAGTTGCCCAAGACCATAAAACTCCAAACAAGTGGTGTTGAACTTCCAAATCAATACTCAAACATACTGCAATACTGCCTCCTACAATATGATAAGACATGTGTATTCAGAAAAACTACAGGAAAGATCATCAGAGCCAGGCATGGTGGCACATGTCTGTAATCCCAGTAACTTGAGAGGCTGAGTCAAGAGGATCGCAACATAGCAAGCTCCTCAAAATTTTAAAAAATGAATAAATAAATAGAAAGGGCTGGGGATGTAACCCAGTAAAATGCCCTTGGGTTCAATCTCCAGTACCAGAAGGGGAAAGAGGAGGAGGAGGAGGAGGAGTAATCAGTATGTTAATATTAGTTTTCAGGAGCATGTATTGCATTTAAAATTAGACAAAAAGGACAATACCTCCTACATTTCAGAAACCACGACACCACTGTCCCATCAATGTGGGAATCCAGCCAAGGACTTATTCTTGGACAGCATCAGTGAAAGGGCCTTGGGAAAACTCTTGGGCGTAGAAGCAGAGACATGTCATATATGGAAACTTTCCATGCGGGTGACCTCACCGCTGGAACCCATTCAACATAAACCTTGCCTGCAAGAGCTAGTGGAGATCTTTGGACAAAACCTGGCAGAAAGAGAACCAAGAAAGAACTGACCTAAACAGGGAATTACTGGTCTGTGGCCTGCAGAAGTCCTGAGATATTCAGGATATTCAGCATATCTTCTCTATAATCAGTTCATGGGGAAGAATCGCTTTTACCATCCTCACCCTTCTCCAGAAAAGAACTCCCACAATGGCTCAGGTTTTATTTCTGTCTTTTTTTCTGGGCCTGAGTGAGAACACAGGATGTTACTTCTGTTGGACAAATTGTAATGGGTTATTGGTGGGTGACAGAAGTGGAAACATCTCCTAGGCTGAAGGAAGTAAGTCTATTCTTAGATATTCCTCCACCATTCCCTGTAGTTAGTTTCACCATCCTCAGCAACGCAGTCTCCTATCTTCATTTCACTTTTTTTAAAAAACAGTTAATGGCACCAGGCATGGTGGCATCCACCTGTAGTGCCAGCCCTCAGGAGACTAAGGCAAGATCACTTGAGCCCAGGAGTTTGAGACTAGACTAGTCAACAAAGTGAGACCCCTATCTTACCAAAAGATCATATCAAAAGCATATACCAAAGCACAATTTCCATCCCAACACACCCTCCATGTCATCTACAGCTTTGGTCTCTTTGCCAACTTGAACAGCTCTTGTGCCCACCTCACCATATTTAAACACCTGTGTCTAGAATGTTTCCAACCCAGCCTAGTGTGCTATACCTTTCCCATGACTTAGGAGCTTTAAATTATTTTTAATTAAACCATGGTGGGATCAGGATAAGGTCACACAGATATTTCAGTTCTTGGACCCAACATTACTTTGAAAGCACAAGGTCTCTGATTATGACCCTTGAGATTTCAACTGGCCCAGGACAAGACCATGAAAAGAGAACAGAATTCCATGTTAGTGCAAATTCTTTTTTTTTAAAGAGAGAGAAAATTTTAATATTTATTTTTAGTTTTTCGGTGGACACAACATCTTTGTTTGTATGTGGTGCTGAGGATCGAACCCGGGCTGCACGCATGCCAGGCGAGCGCGCTACCGCTTGAGCCACATCCCCAGCCCCAGTGCAAATTCTTTTAATTGCACTGACAGAAACCTCAATTCAATCTGGCATTCAGACACAGCTGAATCCAGTGTCCATCGAGGTTCATTTTGTATTCATCTCTTAATGTTTGTTCATTTATTTAGGTTATTCCACTAGAGTAGCTTTGACAACTGTAGTTTCAGAGCCCATTATCTTGCTAAATTCAACAGAAAAAGAGAACTTCTGGGAGAAATAGTTCTGAAATTGAGTTGTTGGGTTATGGCTTTGGTCATGACTTCACTCTTGGGCCAATCATTGTAGTCAAGGGGATTGGATGCTCTGATTGGCCAGGCCTGGGTCTATGGGTCAGGTACCCCCATCTGTGCCACAGGCACTAAGAGTGCAGAAAATTCACTTCCAAAGAAAATCAGTGGCATTAGTATTAGAAAGGGAAGTAGATCCCAGGCAGGCAGAGGCAACCTATATCCATGACAGGACCCTAGAAAAAAAGAGCTAGGACTTCCCATCACCAATGTGGGCAGTGAGTTAATAAAATGTAAATGGGAAAGAGTTCTATTGTCTTTATATAATAGCACCTGGACTATGGGGTTGTTACCCTCTCCCCAAAACCTGGGTCATACATCCAGGCCATGGGTCATTCACTTCATCTGCATTTACTGAGCACTTACCATAAACAGACCACTGTTTAAAGTATGCAAAAAGTTATGCTATGCTCCCTGTCCTCAAGAAGCCATAGTAAACTAAAACAAAGGAGCCATACTCTCCTAACAGAGTCCAAGAGCAATTTCTTCATGATTGATGAATGTACACAGGAAGATGAGCACCAGCTTCTCTGTAACTGTTGAAAGAACCCAAGTGGGACCTTGATGTTTTCATTTTAGTTTAGTTATTACTCCCCTTTTAATTCATCCAACATATATTTACCATATACCTCGTAGGTGCCAAGTCCCCTCAGATTTAATACATCTAGGCTCTAGAGACCTTGTAAAAAGAATTTCAGACAGTTTCCCAGGACATGTAAAATATTACAAAAAGAAATTAAATTGAACGAGAGAGGAATAGAAAAATCAAACATGCAACTAAATGGATCTAGTAATAAAGGAAAAACTATAAACCATGATCACTTACATTCTCACTATGGATAGACCTATGATGTATGATGTCATAATTTGTACAATAATCTCAAACATCAGATAGAGGAGCTCAGATTTTCCGTATGAATGATGGCATTCATGAAAGCACAATATAGAATAACAATAATTCTATGGGAACTCGGGTGGGTGCAATTGATAGCCCTGCTGTGACACCTAGTTGTCTGCTATCTGATTTAACCTCGGGATTATTTTGTCATATCTGGGAGCTCAGCTGGATTGCATGGGTTTTAAACAACTCCAAGTTTTTCTTTGTTGACACTTTAATAAGTATTTAGTGACAGTGAGCTTGGAATTGTAATCTTTGGCCAGTGCCTAGTGTGTAGCTGCCATTCTTTATTGGCAACTTATTAAAATCTGAGGCTCTGGATTTTCAACAGTTTTTGTCTTGTTTGAACAAAATTCAACAATGAGAAGTAACAGAACCTATGGCCCTCTTACTCCTTGAATTCCACTTTACAGTGGAAAAGGAACTCGCAGTAACACAAGAGTTTCTGTATAAGAAAATTCCAAGAATCAAGTTTTGGACAACTTGGCTAACATTGGGAATAACAAGTACCCCAAATTCAGGAATAATATGGAAATTAATACCTACTTGGGTGCTAACTTTAACACTAGAGGTTTTGATCTTTAGCCTTTCTTTCTGTCCATTATTAGCTATAGGCTCTGTATATGTTACAGACCATTCCTTGTCCAAAAAAATAAGGCCTTATCATCACAGTGAAAAAGAATCTCTTCTTTCCTCCCTCTCACAGCAAGGGGTGTGCAATGAACTGATCCAAACACAGCACCAGAAAAGTACTTGGTTTCAGTACTCAACCCAGCTCTGCCCTCAGAAAAGCTATTCTACTCCTCTGACCCATCAAGGAGAATAGCAGTACCCAATCCATTTGCCCGTGGCCCAGAACTGAGGAAAAGCCAATAAAAGTTGCAAATAATTTAATATTATTCTTGTTGCCATATGGCCCTATTTGCACAATTTGTTGAAGAACTAGTATAGAATCTGGGTAGAATGACCAATGAAACAAACAGATCTTTCATTTGAATTAGAGGAGGCATAGATTTTCCTTCTTCCGGGAAAGTAAATAGAACTTTGGGTCTAGTCAAAAAGAGTCAAGTCCATACAGTAAAAAAGAAATAATAAGGGCTGGGGTTGTGGCTCAGTGGTAGCTCTTGCTACCACTACTTGTGTGAGGTACTAGGTTCAATCCTCAGCACCACATAAAAATAAGTAAAACAAATGTATAAAAAATATGATAACATTATTTTTAAAAAATAAGTAAATAAATAAAGGTATTAAGAAAAAAATGACACCATGTTTTTTAAAAAAAGAAATAATAAACATGACATATAAAACAATAAATAACAGAGGGTTTGAGTCCATGATTTAGGACCTTTAACAACTCCAGAGGCAAAGTTGCCTGGGTGTGTTTTAGGTTGCTCAAGTTTAAAAGCAGGAAGCCTGGGGCTGTAAAGTATCATGACCCAGCACTTATCAGTCAGAGGCTGGCCTCATATTTATAAAGTTTGGGGCAGTCACCAAGAGATGTTACGAAGTAAAGTATTTTTAAGACAGTAAAATATGTATTATAAACCTTCTCAGGGAACCACAGTCTCTAACACAAAATGAGGGAAAGGGTTCTGCTTTTACTTAAAAGCCACCCTTCAGGGGTGGCAGACCTGTGTGTGAGGTAAAGAGCTTAACCTCCAAGAAAAGCACCCATTAGGGAGGCTAACTGTACTTCTAGAGCCTTCCCTCTAGTGTTCCTTCCCCATACTGTCACCACAACATTTCCTATCTCCAGGGTGAGGATATGCACCTGAGGAACCCCAAGTGCTTTCCAGGAAGGTTAAGCATGGGAGTTGGGGTAAGGGTACTGCTTAATAAAAGGAAAAAAGATCAAGACTGGGGTTGTGGTTCAGTGGCAGAGCACTTGCCTAGCATGTGTAAGTCCCTGCGTTTGACCCTCAGCACCACATAAAAGTAAATAAAAAAAACAAAGGTATTGTGTCCATTTGCAACTAAGAAAATATTTTTTAAAAATACTCCTGTGTATTTACACACATATTAACCCTTTCTGTTGTTTTCTATTTCTTCCTGCATCTCAGTACTTCTTGCTGGGATCATTTTCCTCCTGCCTAAAGAGCTCTCTGCGTGGCAAATCTGCTAGTGAGGAATTATCTCAGTGTTTGCTTCTTTGAAAATGTCTTTCTTTTTTTCTGGATATTTTTACAGGGTATAGAATTATCAATTGCAGGTATTATCATTCAGCATTTGAAAGACTTCATTTCACCATGAGACATCCTATGGAATCTTATTGTTGTTCTTTCAAAGGTCACATTTTCCTCCTGTTGCTTTTCGGTTTTTCTCTTTTAGTTCCCCTGTTAGATAGGCTAGTTAGCCACACACAGGTGGGTAGAGGGAAAGTAAAATGAAGGACAGACATTAGACCTATGCACCAAGAAGAATCTAGAAGCCATAAAACTGAAACTGTGGGGAATCTTATCTCAACAGGCAAAGATTAGAAAATGAGATCTGGAATGCCCAACCTTCTAACTGTATCCCTTGAGGGAATTATTACTTAAAATCCTGGGGACTCTAAGACAGATAAGTATCTGAAAAGTGGGGTCTGGTCCATCAAGACCCCCCGCTACAGCTCCTTATAACCCCTCAAGGGGCACTGTGGTTTTCAGATAAGTGCCATCATTATCTCTTGCAACGAACTATGTCACAACCACCCTGTCAACCTGGATATCCAGGCCCTCACAGAGGAAGTTGCTGGGGGCTATCCAAAGGGTAATAAACCAATTTAGGGGAGACAGGGAAATCGAGGCAAGAACAAAGGACTCAGATTCCTTAAAAACTCCAGTCCTGTGGGCACCACACTGTGTCCTCTCTTCCAGGTGGTCCAAGCAACCCCCAGGCTGTACTTAACCCTCTCCTTTCCCTCTATGAAACTTTTGCTAACTATTCTTGTGTTTTGCTTGAGTTCCTTCTGGTAGTCACAAGAACCAGCACCTGAGGACTATGGTGGCTGCCTGGGCTCAACCGGGCAGGCCCCAGCTCCATAACACTCCTACACATTCTGATTCTCCTCTGATGGGCTTAAGAATGACTTTCATTGTATTTTTCCCACCTGGCATTCAGAGCACTTCTTCAATCTGTAACTGAATGTATTTTCATCAGTTTTAGAAATTTCTTGGTCTTTGTTTTCCCTGATATTCTTTCTGTCCCATTCTCTTTTTCTTTCCCTTCAGGGCTTGCAATTGCATGTGTTACCATATTCCAAATATCTCTTTACCGTATTTGCCATATTCCAAATCTCTTTTTTATATTTTTTATCTTTTCCTCTCTGTGCCTTGGTCTGGATGTGTTGTACTGCACTACCTTTCATTTCATTCTCACTTCAACTGTGAATTAACATGTTCAGGTTAATATGTGAATTAACATGCAATTAAACTTGTATTTTGTATTTTTTTTTTGTTTTTGGTCAATGGACATTTATTTATTTATATGCTTGCTGAGAATCAAACCCAGGGCCTCGCACTTGCTAGGCAAGTGCTCTCTACCACTGAGCCACAACCTCAGTCCTGTATTTTTGTATTCTTAATTTCAGAAAGATAACTTAAGTTATTCACAATAGAGTTTTTTAGATTCCATATTTTTACTCAATATGTTCATTTTATCATCTGTTTTTTAAAATTTTTTATTTCCTCTTTTTAGTAATACATGACAGTAGAATGTATTTTTGACATATTATACATACATGGAGCATAATTTCCCATTCTTGTGGTTATATATGTTGTGGAGTTGTACAGGCCATGTATTCATATATAAACATAGGAAAGTTATGTCCAGTTCTATCTACTGTCTTTCTTTTTTATATCTCCCCTCCCATCTCCTTCTTTCCCCTTTGTCTAATCCAATGAACTTCTATTCTTCCCTCCCACCCCATCTCAATCCCTGCTTATTCTTTTTTTTTTTTTTTTTAGTTGTAGATGGACACAATACCTTTATTTTGTTTAATGTGGTGCTGAGGATCAATCCCAGTGCCTCCCATGTGCAAGGCAAGTGATCCACTGCTGAGCCACAACCCCAGCTCCTAGCCCTTTATTTTAAATGGACACATAACATTTCATTGTGTGGCCATACCACAGTTTACGCAACCAATTTCCTCTTGTTGATGATAAATTGTTTCCAGTGTTTTATTTCAATAAGTAATAGTATAAGTAACAATTCTTACAGCTAAATCTTTAAAATATGTCCTTTTGATAAATGTTTTCTAAAAATGGAAATGTTGAGAACTTTACTGTTAAAGCTGTGTTTATTTTTTAAATTTTATTTATTTATTTATTTTTTATTGTTGGTTGTTCAAAACATTACATGGTTCTTGATATATCATCTTTCACACTTTGCTTCAAGTGAATCCCTGCTTATTCTGTGTTAGCATCCATATACCAGATAGAACATTGGGCCTTTGGTTTTTTGGAGATTGGCTTATTTCATGTAGCATGATAGTCTCCAGTTCCATCCATTTACTGGCAAATGCCATAATTTCATTCTTATTTATAGCTGAGTGATGTTCCATTGTGTATATATACCACATTTTCTTTATCCATTCATCTGTTGAAGGGCACCTAGGTTGGTTCCATAGCTTAGCTATTGCGAATTGAGCTGTTGTAAACATTGATGTAGCCCCATCACTATAGCATGCTGATTTTAAGTCCTTTGGGTACATATCAAGGAGTGGGATAACTGGGTCAACTGGTGGTTCCATTCCAAGTTTTCTGAGGAATCTCCATACTGCTTTCCATAGTGGTTGCACCAATTTGCAGTCCCACCAGCAATGTATGAGTGCACCTTTTTCCCCACATCCTCACCAACATTTACTGTTATTTGTTTCTTGATAATTGCCATTCTGACTACGGTGAGATCTCCCCTGTTTTCTTAACTATATTAATCATGGCTATTTAAAACTAAATTATTTGAAAGTCTATGTCCAATTTTTCTAAAATAGAGATTGGCTATACTCTGTTTCTATTTTTTCTCTTGCAATCCTATTTCCTGATATTCTTGATAAATTTTTTCTCCAGTACTGGGGACTGAACCCAGGGGTGCTATACCATTGATCTATATCCCCACCTTTTTTATTTTTTATTTTGAGACAGGATCTCACTAAGTTGCCCAGGCTGACCTTGAACTTGGCAGTCCTCCTGTCTCGGCCTCCAAGTAGCTGAGATTACCCATAACTGCAGTTTTTATAAGGTCTGGTCTCTGTAGAAGAATCTATATGATGAAAACTTTAAGATGTTAACAAAGAACCTAAAGTTTTGGATAAATGGAGACGTATCATGTCCAACACTTTAAAGATCTAAAATTTTTCTGAATTAATATATAAATTCAATGTAATTCCAATTAGAATCTCAAAATTTTTAGAGGATAAAGTAAGAGACTTTCAAAAAAATATTTAAAAGATTTTCTGGGAGAATAAATGAGTAATAATAACCAAAAACAAATTGAAAGAGAGTAAAGATGCAGTATTTACTTCAGCAGATATTAAAATCTAAAGTTCTACTTACAACGATGAAATGAATAAATAGAAATACAAAGAGAAAGAACCAAGTATAGAAAGAGGGACTGTTTCAAACATGAGGTAGCAATAGTTAATAAATGGTGTTGACTAGTTATTGAGTGATGTTGGGTAGTACCCGTGGGGGACTAGAGGAGCCAAGGGAATTTGAATCTTATCTCATAGTTTACATTAGAATAAAGTTGGGTTAAAGATTTTCATATAATAAAATAAATAATGAACATGACACAATGAAACACTGTGAGCATTTGCAGGATTATGAGTTAGGGAATGCTTTCCCCAAAACAGCCCCAAAATAGAAACCACAAAGGATAAGACAGTACATCAGGAGTTACAGCATTGTTTATCTAGGGAGGCTGATTGTCTGGAGAGTTTCACGGAAGCCTGATTTGGTTACGATAGTGGTTATCAGGTGTTGGAGGGGCAGGAAGGAGGAGAGAAAAGGGGAAGATGTGTGTCAAAGGACACACCACAGCAGATACATAGGGTCAACAAGTAGGAGATCTAACTACATAATGAGGACCATGGCTAATGCAACTGTATTAGGACTTGTAGATTCGCTGATCTAGTCTATCACAAAAAGTAACTATGTGAAATGATGGTACTTCAAAATCCACTGCACTGTAGTAACCATTTTACTATCTACAAGTACCACAAAATACCAAGGTGTAAACCTCAAACATATGCCCTGCAATTTATTTTTAACAATTAGACTCACTGAGCACTGAAAATGGGAATATTTTACTGCATGTATGTTTTCCCTTAAGTGAAAAAGAAGTAAACTAAGAGTTTCTTCAAAATTATTCTAAAATAATTCAGGAAGATATGACAAAAGTAGGAATATTTGCAATATTAGTACATACAAAATACTAATTAATATCTTTAACTGAACAGTCATTATAAATCAATTAGAATGGATTAAGCAACCTAATAAAATTCAAAACACTCAAACAGGATATTCCAAAAAAAAAGAAGATATACAAATGAACAGCAAATGAGAAAACATGTGTAACTCACTAATAACCAAATAAAGGCAAATTAAAACCTAGAGCAGCATTATTTTTTACCTATCAGGTTGCAAAGATTAAAAGCTTTGATGCTTTCTAGCTAGGTTGTAGAAAATGGAAATTAATACTCTCATACATGAAGGTCTGGCTTAGTAAAATGATTTACAATTAAAATGTGTATTCTATTTAACAAGAGACTTTCTTTTTCCCCCAAATGTTGCTGGGGATTGAACCCAGGACCTCATGCATGTTAGGTAAATGCTCTACCACTGAGCTATCTCCCCAACCCTGAGACTTCCTTTTTTAAAAAAAAAATAAATAAAATAAAGGTATTGTGTCCAACTACAAATATATATATATATATATATATATATATATATATATATATATATATATATATATTTTAAAGAGCATCATCACACTGTTGTTTATAGTAGTGACAAATTGGAAACCACTTAGCCAATTGGTAAAAGACTGACTCAAAAAATATATGAAACTAATCAAACAGATGGGGGTGAAAATCTTTATTTATGGACACAGAAAAGAGAGATTATGAGACATTCTGTTATGTGATAAAAGTAGGATTTGTTTATTTTTTTCATTTAACTGGTATTTACTGAGTGCCTACATATGTCACACTCTCCTTAGTCACAGGGATACAGCCATGAGTGAGAAAGCAAAGAAATCACTGCCTTCCTGGAGCTGGCATTCTAGTGGCAAGTGAAAGATAATAAAAGCAAAATAAATGATGTGGCATATTCTTTGGTATTGCTGAAATGTTCTGACTATTTACTCATTTTGAATCATAAGAAATAATGCATTTTTACCTTGACAAAAATAAAATGATAAAAATTTATTTTAAAGCAGATTGAAATAAATATTAGCTATTTTCTTTCCTTAAAGAAATTGGAAGATTAAGTGGAAGAAACCTTTTCACGTTAAAAAGAAAAATTAGAGCAACAGGAATTCTTGCTTCTCACTGGTGGGAATGTCAAATGGGACAGCCACTTTGGAAGACAAATTTGGACGTTTCTTACAAAACTAGCCATATTCTTACCAATAGATCCAGAAATTGCGCTTCTTGGTGTTGAGAACTAGAAACCAGAAACCTGCACTGGGATATTTACTGTAGCTTTAGTCATAACTATCAAAACTTGGAAGCACCAAGATGTACTCCGGTGGGTGAACTGACAAACCACAGTACATCCAGTCAATGGAATATTATTAGCATTAAAAAAAAAAATGAGCTATCGAAGGCAACATAATGCCTATTACTAAAAAAGAGAAATTAACCTGAAAAGGCTACATAATGTGTGATACAACTATTTGACAATCTGGAAAAGGCAGTACTATGGCTGCTGGGGGTTGAGGGTCAGGGGTCAAGAAGGAAAAAATAGGCAGAGGATTTTTAGGGCAGTGAAACTACCCTAAAAATTATTATACCAAAAGGGTGGATGCATATCATTACTCATTTGTCAAAAACAATAGAATGTACACCACCAAGAGCAAACCCGAATGCAAACTAAGGACTCTGGGGAATAATGGGCCAGTGTAAATTCATTGATTGTTAACAAATGTGCCACTCTGATGTGGGATGTTGATGGGGGACAGGATATCTGTGTGGGTTAGGACTATATGGAAAATCTTTGTAGTTTCTTCTCACTGTTTCTGTGAACATGTAGCTACTCTAAAAAATCAGTCCATTTAAATTGCCTATGAATGTGGGCAAATTGGAACACCTGTTCTCTGTTAGCGGAATGTAAAATGGTGTGATGGCTATTTAAAAAAAAAAAAACAGTACAGCAGTTCTTCAAAAAAAATTAAAAATAGAATGACCATATGATGAAGCAACTCTGCATCTGGGTGTAAAATCAAAGGTAGGGTGAAAGCAAGGTTCAAAGGCTATTTGGATGCCCACCTTCAGAACAGCATTATTCACAATACCCAAGAGGGAAGGAACCCCAGTGTCCTCCAATAGATGAATGCATAAAAAAAATGGTATATACTGTGAAGGTTTTTAGATTCAAAATCGAGTCACCTTTGTCAACTAGAGCCAGGGAAGGCCATTAAGGGGGTGGGTGAGGGCTCTCACACATGATTTGCCTGATAACAGGAAATATTACTAGGACAGCTGTCTGTCTATTCAAGAACACTTGCTTAACATGCTGTCTCACAAGCCCACAAAACAGCCTCCTATGACTTTTTAAGACTGTAAGTTTTACTTAGTGACCACCTGCACCAATGAACTTTCAAAACAATTTACATAGTTTTTCTCTTTTCCAATAAAGCCCCAACCTTCCTTTGTTCTCTGAGCATACTTGAGGCTATCCAGGACAGTGTGTGTATCTCAAATTGAAATTTCATTTTCATGTTTGATTCCCAAATAAAAGTTTCCTTATTGTAGATTACCCCCCCACCCCGTTTTTTGAATGTTGATAATACATACAATGACAGACCATTCAACCTTAAAAAGGAAAGAAATTCTGATTTATGCTACGGCATGGGTAAAGCTTGAGGACATTTTGATACATGAAATAACCCATTTGCAAAACAAACAAACAAACAAACAAATACTGTATGATTCCATAGATAGGAGGTACTCAGAGTTGTCAGATTTATAGAGACCAAAAATACAATGGTGATGCCAGGGACTGGTGGGAAGGGAGCAGTATTGTTCAAAAGATCTAGAGTTCAGTTTTGGAAAATGACAATGTTCTGGTGATTGATTCAACAACAATATGAAAATACTTAACACAATGGAACTGTGCATGTAAAAATGGTTAAGATGATAAATTTTTGTTTTCTTGTGTGTTTTACCACAATTAAAGTTTTTTTTATTTAAAAAAATTTTCGAAAGAAGTACTTAGCCTTCTTAAGGATGTTACGAAGGACAAACTACAAAAAGGAAAGACATTTGATTAAACTTCAGTAAGACAAATTTCAGTGGACAATATCAAAAGGCAAATGTCAGCCAGGCACGGTGGTGCACTCCTGTAATCCCAGCAATGCGGGAGGCTGAGGCAGGAGGATAGCAAGTTTAAGGCCTGGGCAGTTAGCAAGGCCCTGTCTCAAAATAAAAATTTTAAAAAGGCCTGAGGGTGGAGCTCAGTGCGTAGAAAGCCTCTGCCACCTGGTTTGCCCTCCCCGCTCCTTTCTCTTATCCAATTCCTGGCATACCCCAGCTTCCCTAAGCACTTCCTGAGAGCTCCAGTTTCTTCAGCTCATCCCCTTTCTGGTCTCCGGGCTGTTTTTGGTCAACAGACTTCCCTGGGTTTTTTTTTTTGTTGTTGTTGTTTCTCTTTAGTGTGTTGTGTTCTTTTTTATTTTATTTTATTTTTTAAATTAATTTTTTTTTTAAAATTGACATATGCTTTTTATTGTTTATTAGCAGATTGTGCCAACATAGGTGTGAATATCCACAAAAACAGGTGTCCCTATCTGAACCCTGACCACGGTGCTGAATGATTTGAAGGAAACTGAGCCAATCCTGACACCCTTTAGATCCCTGATCAAGTCAAGGGAGACTCGTGTCTTGTCCCTGCCTTGTCCTCATCCTTTCCCAGGAAGGGAGACTCAGGAGAAGGGGGAGTTTATGGCCCTAGCACTTAGTGTCAAGCTGCCTGCCTCCAGCAGTCAGAAGCGAAGGCACCCTGTCCCTGCTTAGACAGCTCACATCTCACTCAGCCTCTGCTATGCAACAGGCTCCAGGAAGCCCTCTTCCTCCAGGATTCATTCCCTGGGGAAAGCTTCCACAGGGCCTGGAATTTAGACTTAGGCCATTAAGCACTGAGACCAGTGGTCAAAAATGAGTTAAGTGGGGCTGGGGTTGTGGCTCAGTGGTAGAGTGCTCACCTAGCACGTGTGAGGCACTGGGTTTGATTCTTAGCACCACATAAAAATAAATAAATAAAATAAAGTTCTTGTGTCCATCTACAACTAAAAGAAAAATTTTTTAAAAAATGAGTTAAGTATTCCTAATGATGACCAGTGTCCCTAATGATGACCAAAGGCCATCAGGTAAAGCCTCCCCTAATCCTCCTCTGGTCTTTTAGCAGAGGACACTCCTTTTCCACATCACCCTTGCCTGAGTTCTCAGCTAATGGGAAAGCTAGACCTGCACTAGGCCACTACCTAGAACTCCCTGCTCAGGGCCTCCAGTGTGTGCCTCTATCGAAGGGTAGTTTTCCTGGACACCTGGGTTTGGGGATGAGGCTTGTAAAACACAGATGACTGAGCTTCCCACAACTTCTGATTTAATAGGTCTGGGTAAAGCCTGAGGAATGGCAGTTTAGACAAATGCCAATGTCATGCTGGTGCTACATGTTGGTGGCCCCACAATTAGGTAACAACTGGGTTTAAAAATGGAGCAGGGTCAGGAAAGCCAACCAAGAAGCTATGGCCTGGGGCTGGGGTAGTAGCTCAGTGGTAGAGCACTTGCCTAGCATGTGTGAGGTACTGGGTTCGATTCTCAGCATCGCATATAAATAAAATGGCCTGCTGGGTGTGATGGTGCATGCCTGTAATCCCAGTGCTCAGGAGGCTGAGGCATTAGGATCACAAGTTCAAAGCCAGCCTCAACAATTTAGCAGGACCCTAAACAACTCATTGAGACCCTGTCTGAAAGAAAGAAAGAAATGATGGGGGTATCGGTATCAGGGATTGAACCCACTGAGCCATATCCCCAGTATTTGGTATTTTATTTAGAGACAGGGTCTCACTGAGCTGCTAAGTGCCTCGCTAAATTTCTGAGGCTGGCTTTGAACTCACGATCCTCTTGCCTCAGCCTTCTGAGCCACTGGGATTCAGGCATGCGCCACTGCGCCTGGCTAAATAAATTTAAAAGGGGCTGGGAATGTGGCTCAGTGATAAGCACCCCTGAGTTCAATCCCCCATACGGAGGAAAAAAAAAAAAAAAGCTATGGCCCACTTCAGGCCAGTCAGGTGCAGAGCCTAAAGCAGGGAGCAAAGGAGGACACGATAGAAACACACTTCAGGACCACCAAGAAAAGTACCCAGGTGATTGTGGGGCATGAGGGAGAAAGAGGCTTCTAGATTGAAGGACTGTGAGGAAGAACTCAGAAGGAGGTAACCCCGGGAGACACAGTGGCTTTGTGGGTATGGGAAACTCAGTCAGTTTTGGATAGCTGAGCTTGAAGAGTAGAGTCACCAGGATGGAGCTCTCCAGTAGGCAGTTGGTGCCTTCCTTCTGGATCAGATGTGAGGTGTTGGGACTGTGGCATCATGGAGTTGGAATTGCTACAGAACTGATAGCTGATGTTGTGGGACATGAAACAACTCCCCAGGGAGAGTACACAAGGTTTTTTTTAAAAAAAGAGGAGGAAGAACCACAGAATTCTGGAAGTTTCGGAGGCTTAAGAGTCTTGTTATGTATGCCTCAACCCTGAAGCAGGTTCCTTGGCCTGCAATTCTCAGTATTTTGGGGACAAGTAGAGGTAATCCAGCAGAGAATGAAAGTCCAGGGCAGCAAGCAAGCAGGGCACATGAGATCCCTTCCCCAGTAAAGATGGTATTTCCTTTTAGCTTTCTGGGCTTGCATCAGATAAGGCACAACAGTGCCCATTTTGGGGACACTGAAAGAGTGTCCTAGGCAGACCCCAGGGCAGTGGGTAGCAGGCCTGAGGAGGGAGGTGTGGACAGAGGAGGCCCACTGCCATTCTTGGTATGGTTCTCTCTCTGGGAGCAGAGCGGCATCTGGCCTTGCTCTGGGCAGCTTATAAGGCCTGGTGTGAGTTTTGTTTATGCAAGTGCAGCCTAAAAGGAACAAATCCACCAGCACTGGGGCTGTTGCCACTCGAATCCTTTTGCATACATTTTTCAAATGATAATTCACTCTACCAACCCCCCCTCTACACCCCCCAAGGCCAATTTATTGAAAAAACCACCTTATATGGTAATATTGCTAACACACCGTCAGCTGGCCTTTTTAGGGACTCTGTTTAAAGAAGATCCGCCTCTGGGGTTTTATATTGCTCTGGTATTTCTGCCAAAGACACAGCAGCCCTCAGTCACTGGGAGAAGGACCTCTCACACCCTCGGTGAGTACCACACAGCTTCTGCAGCCTCTTCCTTTCTGGGGCTGCCTGGCCTCTGGGTGCAGGAGGAGCCTCCAGATTGGCCTGGCTTCCATGACGCTGGCCCAGGTCACAAACGTCAAGGCTCTTGGTGGCAGCAGTGCCTGCAAGCACAATGCTGCCTGCCAGGAAAGGCCATTTCTGGCCAGGGAGCATCCTGGGGCAGGGGCAGCTTGGAACCATGTTCCCTGCTCTTAGGCCAGGAGGCTGCTGGGATGTGGCGCCTGCAGTCTCTACTTGCCCGGCTCACTCAGATGTCCTTTGTCATGGGTCAGAATGTCTGGGAGGGTGTTTTAGGAAAGCAGATATTTTGCAGAAAAACAGTATCTTCTCAGGGTATTTGATGGTCCTGGTGTCCATGAGATGTCTATGTTGGGAATACAAAGTTATTTTCTTTCATTCTCCAAGTAAGTCTTTCTGTTCTCTGGTTTGTGCTTGCTTGGCTGATGTAGAGAATTTTCTCAATCTCTGAAGGTTCTAGGTTCATTGTAGATGAGGAAAAGTCAAGGGTAAGTTAGGGACAAGTGTCCTGTGTCCTTGGTTTTAGGGCTGGAAGGCACTTTGAAGCCAATTAATTCATTCTCCTCTAATGAGAACACTGAGGTCCAGAGAGGCTAAGCAACTCATCTGAAAGACACACACACTCATCTGCAAAATAACCTGTGAAGGCCATGGTGCCCCAAACACACACACACACACACACACACACACACACAAAGAATCAAAAGGAAGTGAGATAGAGAGGTCAGTTCCATTTCTGTGGTCTGAATCCACTAACATCTTTTTTAACAGCTGAGGCAGGTTGGTGTCATGGTACAGGGCCTTGGAAGCAGACTGGTAGCCAAAGTTAGTGAGTAACCTCAGTTTTCTTACCTATAAAATGGGGTAAAGGTAACAATATACTAATTAGCTCTGTAGTAAGGACTAAATGTATAAAGTACAGCACTCAGACTAACATGGCCAGGGCCTGGTCGTAAGTCTTCAGACTATAAGAATCCTCTAGAAGGCTTATTAAAACAGATCATCCCACAGTTACCCCAGATTCTGATTTAGTAGGCTAGGGGTGGGACTGATGATTTATATACCCAAGCAGCTCCTAGATGATGCTAAGACTGCTGGTCTGGGACCATACTTTGCATGGGGAGGCTCTGAGCACCCACCTTTACTATCTAAATGTGGGTTTCACTTTCAGAGTAGACCTTGGGCTGGAAAGAGGCAGAGCCTCCCTTGATGGAGATGGTTAGGTGCTGGAGAATGTGCCATGAGCAGTGCAATTCTATACAAGGCCTGGGAAACTGAGAAAAAGAGGCTGGAGTCCCACAGTCCCATTCAAGGGCATGACCCAATGACCCAATGACCTCCCACTAGGCCCCACCTTCTGAAGGTTCTACCATCTCCCAATATGCCACTCTGGGGAACAAATGTTTAGCACATAGGCCTTTGGGGGATATTCAACATCCAAACTATTGGCCAAATTATATTGTTTCATTGTGTTCATGTATGAATATGTAACAACAAATGTCACTACTCTGTACAACTATAATGCACCAATAAAAAATGTGTGGGTGGCGGGGGAGAAACTAGCAAGCTATTTTAAAAAAAAATATCCAAACTATTGCAGTATTTATATATGTTAGGGGAGGGGCAGATAATAATCATTTGAAGCCCTCACTCCAAATATATACCCAACTACAGTGTGAAATTCCACCATCAAGAGATCTTCCTTTGGGGGCCAAAATTGTCCACTAAAATGAAAATGTATTTTGAAACTGGCTTAAATTCAAACCTTAATCTTTTCCAATATGACAAGCTCCATCCTAGAAATTCTTTTTTTATTGGAGCATTATAATTAGACAATATTGGGGTTCATTTGACAAAATAATACATGCAAGGAATTTGCCAGAAGTAAACTTTGATGGAGAAGAATAAGAGAAATTAATAAGAATTATTATTTTATGTGCCCTTTACAATGGGGGTTTATATGCTTTTTATATAGTATTCCAGATAGTGAATATTTTTAGGCTTTGTGAGCCTGAAGTTCTGTCTTAACTACTCTCAACTCTGCCATTGTAACAAAAGCAGTCATAGATAATATGGAAATGAGTGGGCATTTCTGTGTCCCAATAAAACTTTATTTGTAGACCTTGAAATTGAATTTTATGTAAAATGGAACAGTACTCTATTAATCTTTTTCCAGCTGTTCAAAAATATGGAAAAAAAATTCTTAGCTTGTGGGCTGTACAAAAACAGGCCTGAGTTTGCCTACCTTGGTTTACAATTTATACAGCACTTTCATTTCATTGGATTCATCATCTTGTGAGACAGATGTTATCATTTTCAGAGCAGGAAACTGGAGGCCAGGAGGGACATGTGGACGAGGGTGTTGGGAGGGTGTCCCAGGAGGGAGGATAAGGGCAAAGAAAGAAGATGTGAGAGGAGTTCTGTGGTCAAACTTGTTCCTTCAGAGTGGTAGGGAGGGAAGATTTTCACACCTCTGAGTCAGGGTTGACCAGGGAGATGGGTGAGTGAGCAGATTATTTGCACTCATTAAGTTTGGGGTTTTGGCCACCTTTGGGGGAAAATAATAAATTAAAACTGCATTTCTAACTCCATGCAAGCCTCAATGAAGTCCAGATGTATTGTGTGCTGAAAGAGCCAGAACAATCCGCTCAGCTTCCCTCAAGCACAAAGTGGTTGTGACCCCAGGAAACCACAGTGCCTTTGGCTCTGATTCAGCTGACATGCTCGAGACTAGCCACAGATTACCAGAAAGCAGCTGAGGAAGGGTTAGAATTTCCCTGGCAGAGACATTCCAGGAGTCTGACTCCAGGGTAGAGCCTTTCTTCCCGGGGTGCTGTGGGGCCCCACAGAGGCTCCGCTCTAGGCCGCCAGCCCTCACCCTGCCGTCACCACCCTCACTTCTTCTTTGGTTTAGCAGAAACAGATTTAAAGCACCTGAAGTGCTGCAGAATGGTCCTGTTGACGGTTTTAAGTTGCTTTGTGGTTTGTCTCAGCAGCCACACTGCCTGGAAACAAAGTCGGAGGCTCTGATTCTGTCTGTGTATGTGGAACATCAGGAGGGAGGCAAAGGGTTAACTGAAAAGCCAGAGGGACTGGAACTATAAATCACACCCGAGAGAAGGACAGAGGGGGCTCTGGAGCTAGACAGTCATAGAGCTACAGCTTTACCTCCCTGCCACCCTTTGGTTTTGGACGCTGTCTTCCCTTCAAGGTGGACCACCGGTTGGAATTGGTCAGCTGGTGAAGAGAAAACTGTGTCCATGTCGTTTCAAATCAAGTACCTGAGGATCCAAGGGGCAGAGCAGAATGGGTCCGCCAAGTGATGGGATTGTCACCCGACATTTATTGAGCACCTACTCTGCACTAAACTGCGAATTAGGTGCTGGGGCTATAAATGTCAACTCAGATATGGTGCTGGCAGAGGAGGAGCTCAGAGGTTCACAGAGAGGAAAGAACACAGACCCTTTTGTTTTGCTGCTTTTGCTGCCAACAGCTCTAGAGGAACAGGCAGGCAGAAGCAAAACACCAAACATGGAGAAGTTAGGACAATTTCACCAAAGTGGTGGGGACAACACACCCTCAGGCTTCAGACCTGTCCTGGGGTGATGCCAGGCCTGGGAGGTCCTGGACAAGTTCTTTAACTTCTGTGCAAGGTGGTTTCCAAGTCTGTGAGATGGGATTTAAAATTGCTTCTTTCAGGGACATTGTGTGGGTTAAATAGATGATGCTGTATACATGAAGAATACCACATTTCGTAAACTTAAAACACTTTTCACCAAACGTGGAAACACTGAGTACACTGTGGTGTTTCACCTAACAAAGCAACTTGCACCTTTTTCATTGCATTAAATATATTGCTATTGTACGTAGGTTCCTGTTAATTAGTTAATAATCCCACTTATTCAATAACTTTTCAACATCAGGGCTATATCCAATTTTGACTATTTCAAAAAAACTGTGTGCTGGGGTTGTGGCTCAGTGGTAGAGTGCTTGCCTAGCATGTGAGAAGCCCTGGGTTCAGTCCTCAGAACCAAATAAAAATAAATAAATAAAATAAAGGTATTGTGTTCAACTACAACTAAAAAATAAATATTAAAAAAAGCTGTGATAAAGAGGCATGTGACGGTTCATAAGAAGGGATTTTTAGAAGTGTTTTTTGTCCAACCAAAATTTATGTATGTTTTTAAGGATTTTCATAAGTATTTTAAAATTCCCCTTCAGAAAAGCAGGACAATAGGACCCTCGATAGCAGTGATTATAAACCTACTTCTCCATACCCTGACCAGTAAAAGTGGGCCCGAAAAATGGACACAGGGTAGGAGAAATATAGCTCCGTGGTAGAGTGCTTGCCCAAGCTTGTACAAGGCCCTAGGTTCCTCAGCAATGTAAAATCAATCAATTAATCCTGGTCACAGCATTGCTGGCACTCCATAAGACACCAGGTCCTACTCACAGGTGCTAAACAAGAGCTTTCATAGTTTGGTCATTGAGACTCACACGTGGAACCTCTTACTTACCCCACTGCATTTCATCTTCTTTGATTCAACTCATTTTCTCTGTTTTTTTGGAACTTCTTGGATTTTGATTCTTCCATCCAAACTATTTAATATTACTCTCTCCCCTAGTTCTGTTTTATCCAGAAATTCAATCAGCCAGTACTCTCTGTTTTCATTCAACTCATTTATAAAAATGTCACCTGGGGAAAGACTTAGAGTAAAGCTCTGAGGCATGTTGCCACCTCCAGGTTGATATCCACCATTAACTAACACCTTTCAGTGCCAGAAATTCAGCCAGCTGTAAATTTGCCTAATGGTCTTATTGCTTAGCCACATGGCTTTATCAATAGGGCTATTCTCTTCTGGGCCCCATAGGGCTAGAAAGATGAGACTAAGCTCCACTGCCATTTCGAGATTCTGAGGACCAACAGAGACAGAAGCAAAGCAGATTTTAAAAGGCCTCTCCTATTGGGAGTCCTACCTCAAACAGAATTTTCATCTTAAAATTGCTCTAATAAGCTTCTGCTCCATCCCTCCATATCCTTTCTGACCTTGCATTCACAGGTCTGAGACTCTGTCTCCTCTTTGTTTTAGCCATGGTCTTCACCGTCCACTTTCAGCATAAGGCCATTTGGGGCCCCTCTCTCTCCCTCTCCCTGACGGAGCCACCTGTGGTCACACATTCTGCAGCCCTCTCTGCTGGGGTCTGTCCAAGTCCACTGCACCCTACCCCTGTGTCTCAGCTAGAGGGCCACCTGCTCACTGCTCCCTGAGATCCTGTTGTTTCTTGTTAATCACCAAGTGCCAAGAATTTGTTTGATGCTGTCTTTAATCAAAAAAGGAAGGAAGGCGCTGGGGCATGTGGTGCATGCCCGTAATCCCAGCAGCTCAGGAGGCTGAGACAGAAGGATCAAAGCCAGCCTCAGCAAAAGTGAGGCATTAAGCAACTCAGTGAGACCCTGTCTCTAAATAAAATACAAAAATTGGGCTGGGGATATGGCTTGGTGATCTAGTGCCCCTGAGTTTAATCCCTGGCACACACACACACACACACAAAAAAAAAAAAAGGAAGGAAGGGAGGGAGGATAAAGGAAAGAAGGAAGAGAGGCAGGAAGGAAGAAAGACTGTCTCCGATGTTGGAAAAATTAATTCCTTCATCAATTCACATCGTACTGATTTAGTCCTCATCATGGAGGAAGGAATGCTGTTTTCTCCATCTGTCAAGGCAGCAGACGGCAAGTCCCATCACGAAGTTCCTTCCCTTCCTCTCTCTCCCCATCCTCTTCGAGGTCCTTCTACCCTTAGGACTGTAGTCTTCACAGATAACTACTGCGTCTTTTTTCTTTAATATATTATCGATTTTTGTTTATATAAGCTATATATGAATGCGGTCTCCTTAAAAAGTTAAATCATTGCAGATATAACCCAGCACCTCCTTTTCCTGTCCCCTTCCCCACCCCCAGAGGCAATCACAATGACCTATTAGGTAGCCTTTCAGAATTTTTGCTATATATTTATATCCACAAGTAGGAAATCATGGAAAATACATAATGCTTTTATGCTTTAAAAAGAAGTCGTATAAACCAGGTGCAGTGGTGCATACCTATAATCCCAGCAGCTCAGGAGGCTGAGGCAGGAGGATCGCAAGTTCAAAGGCAGCCTCAGCAATTTAGTGAGGCCCTAAGCAACTCAATGAGACCCTGTTTCTAAATAAAATACAAAAATAGGTCTGGGGATGTGGCTCAGTGGTTAAGTGCCCTTGAGTTCAACCCCTTGTATAAATAAATAAATAAATAGTTAGATAAATAAATAAATAAGAAGGAAAGAAAGAAATCACATAGCCAGGTGCAGTGGCACATGCCTGTAATCCCAGCAGCTCCAGAGGCTGAGGCAGGAGAGGATCACAAGTTCAAAGCCAGCCTCAGCAACTTGGGAGACCTTAAGCAACTTATTAAGACCCTGTCTCAAAATAAAACATATAAAAGGGCTGAGGAAGTTGCTCAGTGGTTATGGGCCCCTGGGTTCAATTCCTGATACAAAAAAAAAAGGGGGAAAAGAAAGAAATCACATAAATGGTTTCAGCTTCATGTTCTATTTTATAATTTGCTTTTCAGCAAGAATGGTTTTTAAATCTACCCATGTTAGCCCATATAGATATGCCTTGTTCTTCTGTTAACTACAATACAGTACAGTGATGTATCCCATTATTTGGATATTTGGGTCTTTTCAAATTGTGCATCCTGTGTTTCCCTAATTAAAAAGTACCAGTTTTCCTACATTTTTGCCAACACTTGTCATAAAACTTTGAATCTTAACAATATGAGTGGAAGATGTTCTTCTGTAATTTGCATTTTTCTGGTAAGTAGAGAGGCTAATGCATCTTTTGTTGGGTATTTGCATTTCCTTTTCTGTCAATTATCTATTCAGTCTTTATCTTTTGTTTTCAGTTATTTACTTTCTTATTGGTTTGTAGGAGTTCTTTGTATATCGTAAATAATAACCCTTTGTTAGGTATATTGCAATTTTTTTCAACTCTTTTCCTAAACTTCAAGTCTTTTAGTGATTCACTCCATGAGATGAAAGCTGATTTTGGCAGGATGACCATAACTAAGTACCACAGACTGAGTACTTGAACAATAGAAATTAATTTTTTCATGTTTCTGGAGACTAGATGTCTGAGGTCAAGATCAAGGTGTTGGCAGGGTGGTTTCTCCTGAGGCCTGTCTCCTTGGCTCGTAGCTGGCTGTCTTCTCACCCTTACCTTCTTGTAGCCACCTTCTACATGAATCCATGTCCTAATTTTCTCTTATAAGGATATACTTTCTGTGGGAGTAGTCATATTGAACACCAGCCATATTAGATTAGTGACCTCATTTCCATTTAATGACCGTTTTAAAGACCCTATCTCCAAATGCAGTCACATTCTGAGGTACTGGGGATCAGGACTTTAATATAGGAATTCGAGAAGGGACATAAATCACTCCATAACAGCAGGGTAGAGGGGAAAAGCCCAACTGGCAGAGAATGGGAGGCCAGGTCCACACCTGCCCTTTCTGGAACTGGACCCTGATTGCAGGTGATGCAAGATCCCCAAACCAAGAAGATATTTATAATATGATTTGACACGCAGTTGACGGGTTCTCTTCTCCTACAACCCCAAGGTGCTCCAGGCCTCAGTTCACTCAGCTACACTCACCATGTGTGAAGAAGAGACTACAGCACTTGTGTGTGACAATGGTTCTGGCCTGTGCAAGGCAGGCTTTGCAGGAGATGATGCCCCCCGGGCTGTCTTCCCCTCTATCGTGGGCCGCCCTCGCCACCAGGTTTGTGCTCATTTGGATCCAAAACTTTGAACCACTACGAGCCACATTGTGGAAACTATGCTGTGTGTGTGTGTGTGTGTGTGTGTGTATGTACACAAATGTGTGCTGGGGTGGGGTGGGAGGCTGTTTGCTGACCAAAGATAGAGTGCAACTCTTTAAACAGAATTATCCCATGCCAAAACCAATATTTATCAGTCATACCATGATGTGTTATGTCTGGGCTTAAGTTTTGGGAGTTGCTAGGTTTGGAGGAATGAAGATACATGAGATTAAATAAGGCTCTTGCTTTTTAAAATTTTTTATTTGTTCTTTTTAGTTATACATGACAGTAGAGTGTATTTTGACATATTACACACATATGGAGTACAACTTCCCATTTTTGTGGTTGTACGTGACCTGGTCAGAGGAAAGTTAGGTCCAATTCCTACTACTGTCTTTCTTATTCCCATCCCGCTCCCTTCCCTTCATTCCCCTTTGTCTGATCCAATGTACTTCTATCCTCCCCCACCCCTGCTTATTGTGAGTTAGCATATCAGAGAGAACATTTGGCCTTTGGTTTTTTGGGATTGGCTTATTAAGCCTCTTGCTTTTAAAAAATTTGCATTTTGTGAAGATGACACACAACTCACTTGAGATCATGGGTTGTGAAATAGGCAAAAATATTTCACCAAAGGGGAATAATAGGCAGAGAGGAATCTGGGAAAGGGAAAGCTTCGTAGAAAAATAGATACCAGAGGCTCAGGAGGATTCCAGCTAGTGGAAAGGAGAGCACAAGCAAAATGTGGAGGTGTGGAGCATAAGCACAGGGCACTTAAGGAGAGCAAGTACATGTCGGGGGGTGGGTGTGATGGGGCCGGGGGAGAAGAGGGAGGAAAAGTGTATGGATGGGCATTGTTTTATCTAAAAAAAAAAAAAAATGACATTGTCTTAGGAGAGAGAAGAAAAACCAGCCCACAGGAAATCTCTTACCTCCTCCTCTTGTCACCTCCACACTCACATGTGTCTGCCCACCCTTACCTTCTGTTGTCCTGTATCTGGGGGGCTCTTTTTCTCATTTTCTTCCTTCTCCAGAGTTAGCCTAGTGCCTGAATCCCTCTGTAGGAAGCCTTCAGCAGCTTCACTCTCTTTCCTTGTCTCTTGCAGGGTGTGATGGTGGGAATGGGCCAGAAAGACAGCTACGTTGGGGATGAGGCTCAGAGCAAACGAGGGATCCTGACTCTCAAATACCCCATTGAACACGGCATCATCACCAACTGGGATGACATGGAGAAGGTATCTGGACTGCCCCACAATCCCCCTGTGTTTATTTTAACAATGATCCATCATCATGACCCTAGAATCTCACAACCCACTGTGCCCTGACAACTCTTCCTTGAAAATGTTCTCACCTCCTTCTTTCTTTTCTTTCCATCCCCCATGATAACTTCTCCAACCTATGCTGCCAAACTCTCTCCCTGGACTGTTGCAATGGCTTCCCACTGCTTTCTTTATCTCCGGCCCTCACTCACCCTATTCTCTACCCTGCTGCAAAGCTCCTCTTTCTAGAAACATCAGCTCAGGTCATTCACATCTTCTAGAATCGTCAGTAGCTCCTCATTAACAACAGTAAGTTCCTAACTTCCTGTCATGGCATCTGAGGACCTGGCCATATCTCATTTCCAGTGTCCTCCTTTCACTACCTTCGCTCCAGTCAATATTCACCCTTGTTCAAAATGCTAGTGCTGCTGGGTGCAATGGCACGCACCTGTAATCTCAGTGACTGGGGCTGGGGGAAGGGGCGGTGAGGCAGGAGGATCATAGGTTCAAGGCCAGCCTTAGCAACTTACTGAGACCCTGTCTCAAATTTGAAAATAGAAAGGGCTGGGGATGTGGCTCAATTCCTGGTACCTAAAATAAAATGCTGGTGCTACCTCCAGAGATGCAAATAACCCTCTCTCCCTTTTTATTTTCTCTGTTTTGATTTCAGATAGGTGAATTGATGTTATATTATTATCATGATTCTTTAATGAAAATCTTAAGTAGGACTCTGGGGGTTTCAAGAAGTTCTTTTGTGTAAGAAAATGTAAAGAGAGAGCATTTTAAAAATGCTAACATTTGTGACAAACAAACTCGTGTGCAAAATGCTTACAGAGCCTTTCTAATATTCTCTCTTTGGGGGAGGGGTAACTACAGATTTAACCCAGGGGCAATTTACCACTGAGTCACATCCCCAGCCTTTTTTATTATTTTTTTTTAAATATTTTTTAGTTGTCAATAGACCTTTATTTTATTTATTTATTTGCAGTGCTGAGGATTGAACCCAGTGCCTCACATACACTAGGCAAGTGCTCTACCATTAAGCCACAACTCCAGCCCCCTTTTTATTTTTTATTCTAAGACAGTCTCATTAAGTTGCTTAGTACCTCATTAAGTAACTGAGGCTGACTTTTAACTTTGGATTCTCCTGCCTCAGCCTCTAAGCTGCTGAGATTATAGGTATGTACCACTGTGCCTGGCTCTAATATTCCTTCAATCAATTCCACTGACAGTTGTATGAGAGTCTTTATTTCTAAGATGATCGTCTTTTGAAAGGTAACAGAGAGCTTATTGAGCAGACTGCCATTAGAAATGAAGAATATTGAGTTGAACTCTGTAATTCTCTAAATCCTGGATTTGGTTGCTCTGGATATGAGATAAGCACATAAAATGCAATAGCTTTTACATTACAGTCAAGTGGGGGAGATCATGGACACCGGCATCATTGGAGAGACTTGGGTGCAAATCCCACTCTCTAAAACTTAGTTTCCTCATTGGTAAGTGAAGATAAAAATATTTCCTTAATTAGGTTGCTTTGGAGATTGAATTAGGTGAATATTTAGTATAATCCTAGAACATGGATTAGTGCTAAAGAGAAAGTGATATTTTTTATTTATATATATCTCACGATCTCTAACTTGAAAACATAAGTAATAAAATATTTTTTTACAGTAGTGATAATGTATGAATCCTTCAAAGAAGCCTCTAGGATAATAATAATACATGCCTTAAAAAGAAAAACTAAATAGGGTAAGGCTGCCAAATTTCCCCCAAATAATTTATACACTCATTGCCAGTACAAGAAAAATTATGCAAAATAGTCATAAAGTATGATTGGAGAAATAAATGGGCAAAGATTATGAGAAGAAAAGGAGTAAGAAAAATTATTAGTGAGACCGGCCAAATTCTAAAATATAAATATGAGTTATAAAAATTAGAACAATTTGATGCCAGCACAAAGGTAAAAAGGGATTATATGATACATGAAACTTCCAACACTAGAGGAGAAAAAAGGATCATTCAGCGAATTACTCTGGGACAACTGATTAGTTATTTGAGGGGCTGAAGAATCTTATCTCATACTATTTAACCAAATATATATCACTTGAAGAGAAAATTAAATATAAAAATTCAAAGAATAGCCAGGCACGATGGCATATACCTGTAATCCCAGAGGCTGGGGAGGCTAAAGCAGGAGGATCACAAGTTCAAGACCAGCCTCAGCAATTTATCAAGGCCAAAAGCAACTTAGCAAGACTCTCTAAAAATTTTAAAAAAGGGCTGGGGATGTGGCTCAGAGGTTAAGCACCCCTGGGTTCAATCCCTGGTAATAAATAAATAAATAAATAAATAATTTTAAAAAGTAAATGTGCATGTTTAATCAGTTTTCTGGTGAAAGTATTCAGAGAAAAGACAAATTTGACTTCTTAAAAAAATCATAATTTCTAGCATATCAAGAAAATCAAAAGTCAAATGTCAAATTGTAAAAAATACTAAAGTGCATTAAAGGATTAATATAAATAGCTAAGGCAAATTGGTAATTAAAACCACAAAATGTCCCTTAGACAAATAAAGGATATGAACAGGTAATTTGTCAAATGGAAATTATAAAAAGTTGCAAATTTGAAAAGATTTAAAACTCATTTTGAAACACTTAAAATTAAAGCAACCAGATATTATTTTTTACCTATCAAATTATTTCATATTTTAAGAGTGAAAACATTGAATTTAAGCAAAATAGCCACTTTCTTATTTATTTATTTTTTTGTTACTGGGAATTGAACCATGAGTGCTCTACATGTGAGCTCCATCCCCTGACCTTTCCATTTTTTATTTTAAGAAAGGGTCTTGCTAAGTTGCTGAGGCTCAAACTTGAGACCCTCCTGCCTCAGTTTCCCATGTCATTGGGGTTACAGGTTTATACTGCTATGCTCAGCTACTTTCTTATTCTATTTTTTTTTTTTTTTAGCTTTAGGTGGACACAATATCTTTATTTATTTATTTATTTATTTTAATGTGGTGCTGAGGATCGAACCCAGTGCCTCTCGCATGCCAGGCGAGCACGCTGTTACTTAAGCCATATCCCCAGCCCTTTCTTATTCTATTTTTTAAAAAATTTTTTAGATGTTGATAGACCTTTATTTTATTCATTTATTTATATGCGGTGCTGAGAATCAAACCCAGTGCCTCACACATGCTAAGCAAGCGCACTACCACTGAACCACAACCCCAGCCCCTACTTATTCTTAAGGAGTAGTTTAACATTTGTCGGTCACAGAAAATAGTCTCCCAGTTGCCACATCTTTTAGTCTCCTAACTCCACATTTAGGATTCTTCTCTGTAAAACATCTTGAATTCAAAACAGAAAATATAAAGTGCACAAAGATAATTTTTACAGGATCATTTATAAACAAAAATCAGACACTCTAATAGTAATGATTAAATATATGACATATATGATAAACTATTGAAGCACTAAAAATATTTCCTTACTTTACTAAAAATGAATATTGACTATGAAAGAGAAAGTTATTTATGCTATGAAAACAAATTTGAACATAGTATAATAATAATATGAAATAAGTAAATAATAATAACAAATTTTAAAATACATAAAGAAAAGATTCAGAACAAAAACAAAATGTTAACTGTTATTAGTTGATGGAAATTTGGGATATTTTAATAATTTTTTTCTTCTTTTTTTGAATTATAAATATTTTCAACTTTTAGGATACAATACTTTGTTAATAAAATAGAATGAAGTGCAGGTGCTTGGACCCACATGTAAAGATACTGATTTGGTTGGTCTGGAATAGAGCCTAGGAACCTGCACCTGGGACAATGGTCCCAGGTTATGCTGAGAGAGAGCATCCAGGGGCACATTTTAAGAAACATCACCTTTTTAAGACCAATTGCTATTTTTCATGATCCTGCTAAACCTTCAAGTCAGGGCCTCTGCTTGTGCCATTTCCTCTGCCTCAGATGCTTTTCCCCACCTCTGGAGACCTTCTTTGCTTTCAGACCCATTCAAATCTCCCAGATTTTGACAACTCCTGCCTCTTTCTTAACCAAACAATTTGGTATGTCTTTGCAGTTTGTGTTTTTGACTGTCTTTCATCCCTTCAGATTTCAAAAGAACTGGGCACCATGTCTGATTCACATCTACCTTCATTACACTTAGCATCCTCCTACCAAAGTTCACAAATATACGGGTTCAAGGGGACCAAGTGACCCTATGTCCTACCTCTGAAAGCAACCAAAGCCCCATTTCCCTGTCACTAGTACCAAATTTCTCTGAAATAAAGACAATTATTGTATCATCTTTTGCCTCCCAGAGAACATTTGGTAATATCTGGAGATATTTTTAATTGTCACAATTGGAAAGGTGCTACTAGCATCTAATGAATGGAGACCAAGGATGCTGCTGAACATCCTATAATGTACAGATCTGCCCACTCAACAAAGAATTATCCAACCTTGAATGTCACAGTGCTGGGATGAGAAATCCTGCTCTAAGCACCAATTAGCCTAGTCAGATATCAGTTAGGTTCCCAGCAGGAGACAGTATACTCTTTATTTTAATTGATTAAAAAAAAAAAAAAAAAGATGTGAGCAGGGTTAAGGTAACCAGAAAGGGATGTTAAAGCACCCAAGTGCCAGAAACAGTGAGAGCTCTCACACCCCTAAGTCTGAAAGGACAAAGTGGGGGAGGGCAGTGTCATTGGAGCCCAGTGAGAGCTGAAGTCCTGAAAAAGGAGCTACCCACCAGTTCATGGAGGACCACACCATTGCCAGGAGAAATGCCCTGACCACTTTCTCTCCTCCTACTCTCTAATTCTCTTGCTAGAATCTTCCACTGGCCAAACACAGAATTCAGAAAGTGATGAACAATATGCCCATCTCCTTTGAGGCACAAAGCAAAGGAGATAAAGGAGAAACAGGAAGAAGGAAAGTCCAGTGGAAATAATCAACACACACAGTATATTGGCCCCAGGGCTGGCCTGCCTGGGGCCCTGTTGAGAAAGAATATGTCCTTTAAGTGTCAATTAGAAATCCCAAAGCTGACCTTTCTCCTCTCCAGATCCAACCCATCCACTCCCCTTACAGGGGCTTGTTAGAATTTTCCAGCCTGCTGGGAGTCTGCTGGGCTAATCTGGCTTTTGTCTCAACCAGATCTGGCATCACTCCTTCTACAATGAGCTACGGGTAGCACCAGAAGAGCACCCCACCCTGCTCACAGAGGCCCCACTAAATCCCAAGGCCAACAGGGAGAAGATGACCCAGGTAAGAGTTGGCAAGACTTGAGGTCTGGCACAAGAGTGCAACATGGATGCTCAAATCAGATACTTTCTCCCCTTCATACATCAGTGCAACAGACTGTTTTGAGGGCCTTCTATATAGCCCAGGGCAAGGCCTATAGGAAGTGGGAATAGTATAAAGTACCAAATTGGCTTAGTTCCTACCCTTAATAAGATTACAAACCACTCTATAGCCCAAAAGGTGCTGCAATTTTTGACAGATAGTTCTTTATTCTTCACTGTCCTTTCAGATCATGTTTGAAACCTTCAATGTCCCTGCCATGTACGTCGCCATTCAAGCTGTGCTCTCTCTCTATGCCTCTGGCCGCACCACAGGTAAGTAGCCCTGTAATTTCTTTCTTTCTGATTTCAGGGGAAGTAAGGTCAAGCGGACCTCCTGCAGAGGATCCTGCATGGAACAATTAAAGGGAGAGCCAAAGTCCAGGAGAAAATTATGCTTAGAGTTAACAGATAGGAATGCCTATGGGAAATGCTGGGTCTGAGCTTACTTCATAGAGTTGGAAAGAATTTACATGAACAAAGCATAACTAGCACACACATTCAGTGAGGGCTGTTCCTTATGGTAGCATTCCAGGAACTTATACACACATCCCATGACCCTGGAATGTTCTACCTCATAAAGTTAGCAAAGGTAGAACCTGTGGTGATAGACGTTATATGTATGTGACCTTGCTGTGGAAGGATATTCTGGAAACACAGAACCTCAACACAAAATGACCCTTAATAGGGACTTGACAGCTTTCATCAATATCATTCAAACATTCAGTCATCATGAACTCATTCATTTATCCATTCACTCCTCTATCAAATATTTCCCATTACTCTCTAGAATGTTCCAAATTCTGTACCAGGCCATGGACATACACAACAAATAAAACAGATCCTGCCATCGTGGAGTGAACAGTTTAATGGGGGAGAGATAAAAGTAAAAGATCATTTCACTGCATGTGATAAGGACAGCAAGGATGAAATACATAGCACACACAGTTTTGTATTCTGGGCTTTGCACTTGATTTTATGATATAAACATCATGTTTACTGGACACATGGTAGTCATGGAATGATAGCTTCATTGTTTATTTATTTAACCACTTCTCTTTTGCTAGACCTTTTGGTTTTCTCTAGTTTTTATTCTAAAATTTTTCATAATAAACTTTTGTGTACAAGAGCAGATTACCAGTTTCTGAATATTTATTTTGCATCTGGCCCTTGTCAAACCATCTTATTATGGTCTAATGGTTTCTTAGTTGGTACATTTAGTCTCCTAAACATAAAACCATGTCATATGTAAATAATGACAATTCTGTTTATTTTTGGTAATAATATTTTGTATTTACATTTTCTGTCTTACTACATCGACTAGAACATCCAGGACAATATTAAAAAATAATGGTGACCAATCAGGTGCCATGGCGCATGCCTATAACCCCAGCAGCTCTGGAGGCTGAGACAGGAGGATCATGAGTTCAAAGCCAGCCTCAGCAAAAAGTGGGGCACTAAGCAACTTAGTGAGACCCTGTCTCTAAATAAAATACAAAAAATAGTACTGGGGATGTGACTCAGTGGTTGAGTCCTCTGAATTAAATCCCTAGCATCCCCAAAAATAATAATAATGATAATGATGACCAACAAAAAATATGAAAAGAAGAGAAATAAAATATCATGCTAAGTAAAAAATAAAATAAAATGTTTTTTTAAATGTTGATCTAGCGGTGTTTCCCCATCAATTAGAATATTGCTGTTGGATCAAGAGGGATTTCTTTTAGAGAAATTTTATTTCCTTTCATGGTTTACTAAAAGTTTCATTAGTAGAGAATGTTAATCCCTTTCAAATTGATTGGTTTTCATAGTTCCTTCCAGATTTAACATTCTGATTGTAGGTACATATGTATTAGTTTGATTCCTGAAGGATTTCCACTCTTACTTCAAGAACATGTAGCCTAGATTGAATGCAAATCAACAAGTGTGCATTACCATGAATGTATTTCAAAGAATCCAAGAAAAGGAGAGATTTCACTTGCCTTCTAGAGGCCTATAGTCTCATTTGGGAGAAAAAAAACTGATATACACACACACAAATATGAATGATGATTCTCATGGTGGGTGAGTTTTCTTAATTACTAAAGGGAAATATGGTAGCTAGAGATCATTTGGTAACAGATCTCAGAAAAAATAGATGAAAGACAGAATGAGATTTTCATTTGCCCCATCCTCTCTCTCCACAGGCATTGTCCTAGATTCAGGGGATGGAGTCACCCACAATGTTCCCATCTATGAGGGCTATGCCCTACCCCACGCCATCATGCGCCTTGACCTGGCTGGCCGCGACCTCACGGACTACCTCATGAAGATTCTCACAGAGAGAGGCTATTCCTTTGTGACCACAGGTATCAAGCCCCTTTCCTGATTTTGACTTGAACTCAGAACAAATCTGAGGTAGGACTAAGAAGAATTCTGTGGTCCAGTGTCCTCTAATTCTCTTGGGGGCAGACTAACCCAAAACTGGGGCTGTGCCTCTGGTCAAGACAGGCTTATTGAAGGAGGAAGATTCCTAATAAAGACACCCTGGGGATGGGGACAAGGCTTGGGTGCTCTAAGAGTCACTCAGCTAACCCCTCCATTACAGCTTTTCCAGCATCCTCTCCCTCATTAGGGACCTGCTGCTTCTGTTTGTGTCACACTGGGACCTGTGGCTTTGACAGGGATGAATGGTAGTAAAGATATGGTGGTGCATTTCATTACCTAGGGGTGCTAGGGTTTGTCTGAAGAAAATTGTAAACTAAAGAGATTTGAATTTCTAAGAAGAGGGGCATCACACAGCCCTACTGTGCAAATGAGTTTTTAGGTAGGGGCCTTAATATTCTGTGGGATAACAAAGTGTAAGTTTGAGTCTAGATTGGAAGTGTGCCCTGTAGGGCCCTCAGGAAGGCTATGGCATTATCAGGACAGTGATAAGAACAAGGGGGAAATCCCATGCGAACTTTTGCTTGGGAATAAAGCTTTTGTACTCCCATTTTAGAAAAAAGTGGACAATTTTACATGGGATGAAGAGGCCATTGACCTTCTTTGGGGATAATCCAGGTATCATCCTAAGACTGAATTCAAAATAGATATAAGGAGTTTTTCAAGGTGATCACAGTGGCACAAACAAGCTATCAGAACCGAATACCCACTATTTGTCATTTCTGTTCTTCTCAGCTGAGCGAGAAATCGTGAGAGACATCAAGGAGAAACTGTGCTATGTGGCCCTGGATTTTGAGAATGAGATGGCCACAGCAGCCTCATCTTCCTCCCTGGAGAAGAGTTATGAGCTGCCAGATGGGCAGGTCATCACCATTGGCAATGAGCGCTTCCGCTGCCCTGAGACCCTCTTCCAGCCTTCTTTCATTGGTGAGGTGCTATTTTCAGTCCCTGCTCACTGATCTAGAGGGCACAGTGGAGGGGTTCAAGGTGAAGGGTGGGCGAGGTATGCAAAGAGAAATACCAGGAAATCATGGACATTTTGTTTATTATTTATACATATTTTTCCAGGAAGGATCAAAACTATATAAACAAACAACTGGATAAAATCTAATTTTAAATAAAAGGGCCAGGAAATCAAGATAAAGGAAAAGCAGGAAAAGCAGGGCTAGGGTTATCGATCAGTGGTGGAGCACTTGCATTGTGCATGTGAGGCACTGGGTTTGATCCTCAGCACCACATAAAAATAAATAAATAAAGGTATTGTATCTATCTACAACTAAAGAAAAAAAATTAAAAAGATAAAGGAGGGCCAGGGGTGTGGCTCAGGGGTAGAGCACTTGCCTAGCATGCATGAGGCACTGAGTTCCATCCCCAGCACCACATTAAAATAAACATATAAAATAAAGGTATTGTGTCCATCTACAACTTAGAAAAAGTTAAAAAAAGATAAAGGAAAAACAGGCTAGAGAATATAAAATGAAACTAAGAATGAGATTAATACCCTACACATATCAGGATATTTTCCAATCATTGGAACATATCTACAGTAGGAAAGAGATCAGACTTGATTTTAAGTCCCAACTCTGCCCCTCCAAATCCTGTCACCTTGGACTTAACTCCCTTCTTCAAGTTCCAATTTTCTCATCTATAAATTGGAAACAATGATGAACCTACCAGACGGTATTAAGACAAGGATTATAAAGTAATATTTAACACAAGGACAATTACTTTCCTTAGGGGTGTATAAGAGGATGATAAGTGTAGAGGGTTTCTTTAGGGGGCATTAAAAATGTGTCCCCCAAGAGAATATTAAATTTGATTTAATTTTAATCAATTAAAATTGTATTGTGATGGTTTCACAGCTCTGTGGATACACTAAAAACTATTGAACAATATATTCTTCCACATTGTTATTGGTGCACTATAGTTGTACAAATTGATGGGTTTTATTGTGAACAATATACTATAATAGGGAATTTTTATGCTATGTGAATTTATCACATTAGAGCTGTAATGTAAGCTGGTATGTAAGAGGAATTGTCCCTTTAGAAATATGCCGTGGTCAACAGTGTGAAAGATCAGTTAGAACAGGGGGAAGCTAAAAGCAGGGTCAAGACCAGCTGGGGGTCCACTCTTGTAATCCAGGTGGGACGTTGATTAAAGTTCTGAACTAGGGCAGTTGCAATAGCAGCAGAAGGATCATATGAGGAGCTGGAACTGAGTTTATGAAACAATGGGTTTGTAATCGCCACTAGGCATGGAGTCTGCCGGAATTCATGAGACAACCTACAATTCCATCATGAAGTGTGACATTGACATCCGTAAGGATTTGTATGCCAACAATGTCCTCTCTGGGGGCACTACCATGTACCCTGGCATTGCTGACAGGATGCAGAAGGAGATCACAGCCCTGGCCCCCAGTACCATGAAGATCAAGGTGAGTCTTGCCCTAGATACCTTTTCCTATTCTTTGCACAGAGACCTGCCTACCTGGGAGGTGCTGACAGGCACAGGAACCTGGTGTTCTCTTGGGTTCAGCAGCAGCCTGGTCTGGAGCAAATTTCATCTTGGCAGATTATGTTTCTTGAGACCTGATAGGCTAGAGACATGTTTAGCATGGACGAACTCTTGTCATATGGATGTCATACAAGAATAAATTGAAAGAATTTGAGATAAAGAGAATATTGAGCTGGGTATGGTGGCACATACCTGTAATCCCAGCAACTCAGGAGACTGATGTAAGAGGATCACAAATTTAAGGCCAGCCTCAGAAAATTAGTGAGACCCTGTCTCAAATAAAGAATAAAAAGAACTGAGGATGTAGCTCAGTGGTAAAGTACCCTGTGTTTGATCCCCAGTACCAAGAAAAAAACAAACAAAAAAAAAAGAATATTGGGTCAGTGTAGGAGGAAGTTGGGAGGAGGGAAATAGAAGGAGAGAAGAAGAAAGTAGGCAAAGTTAAAATGTCTTTAAAGTTTTACAAGAATTTGGATGTTACCCTAGAGGAGGTCAAAATTTTAAAAGGGAATGTTTGCTCATGGGGCTGGCTGCCACTAAAAACTCTCAGGGACATTCCTGATTTTTTTTTTTTTTTTTTTTTTTGGTACTGGGGACTGAACTCAGGGGCACTCAACTACTGAGCCACATCCCCAGCCCTATTTTGTATTTTATTTAGAGACAGAGTCTCACTGAGTTGCTAAGCGCCCCACCATTGCTGAGGCTGGCTTTGAACTCATGTCTCAGCCTCCCTAGCCACTGGGATTTTTGGCATGTGCCACTGTGCCCAGCTGACATTCCTGATTTCTTGGCTAAGCTGCTCTGATCCATTGTTCATCCTGCCTCTGGACTTCCACACTGCTTCTCCCCAGGGTGCATTTCTAAGTCCTGAGCCTCAGCAGGATGGAAGCCCACCTGTTTACCACTTCTCCCTAGCCTCTGGTCTCCAAGCAATCATACCTACCTTCCCAGGGTTTCTGGGAACTTTCCTGCTAACAGGTTTAGAGAAAGAGTTGGGAATAGGAAGAAACTGCTGGAAAGTTACTCTCACAATAAAGGTGGTCTTGGGGGAGTAGGCCTAATGGAGATGTGTTCTCTGTCACAATTCTAAGAATTTTCCTCAGAAAGGAAGGCTGCTGGGGCCTTCCCTGGCCTGGTGGAGGTGCTCATCACAGGGTAGCAGAGCAGGTCACCAGAAAACTGCCAAGAACCTACAGGCTCTTCCCACCCAGAACTTCAGGAGAAATGTACTTACTTTGCCTGCCACATGGAGGGCATCATGCCAGGATGCCACACCCAGCCTCACCCCAGATTCTGGTTCAACAGGTCTGAGGTGCCCGCTTCATCTACATTGAGAAACAGCCACCAGGGTACAGCAAGCATTTTTACCATAAGGATGGGAGGAGGGGTGGGGAAGTAGACATATCTAGTCTACCACAATGTTTATCCTGTTCATTTCTGATCATGGAGGCCGCCCTTTCCCAGGGCAGTCTAGAAGCATGGTGAGAAGATTTCTGGTCCTCCTTTCCAGTTCTTTTCTTTTGTTGCCTAAGGTCTGGGGCGGGGGAACTACAGGTATGTGCTACCATGCTCAACTTCCTTGCCTGTTGCTCTTGGGGGCTGATCATGATTCAAACATTTACTCTTTGCAGATTATTGCTCCCCCTGAACGGAAGTACTCAGTCTGGATCGGAGGCTCCATCCTGGCCTCTCTCTCCACCTTCCAACAGATGTGGATCAGCAAGCCTGAGTACGATGAGGCAGGACCCTCCATTGTCCACAGGAAGTGCTTCTAAAGTCACAACAGGTTCTCAGGATTCTCTTGAGACTGTTGATACCAGTTACTGAAACATTAAACCTGCAAGCCTTACTTCTCTTGTGGACTCTTTTTTTTTCCTGGGCTGTGTCTCATACACAATGCTAAGGGCTTTTCTCAAATTATTTCTAGTCTACACAGTGCTCCTTTGGTACTTTAGATACTATTCTTATCCCTGTGCTATAGAAGACAAAAATGAGACTCAGAGAAGTGAAGTCTTGCTGAGGATTACACAGAACCAAGATTAAAATTCAAGTATATCTGACTCCAAAGCTGTACCATCTTTTCTCCTCTTCCTTGAACATAAGTAAGAATATGCGCTAGATGACTTTGGGGGATTAAGAAACCTGGGCTTTCAGAGGTGTAAATCCTCGTACGCAAGGGCAATACACTAGAGCACACAAACCCAAGTCATATAGGATGTGACATAAGTGGCTCAAACACATGGTTATTTGTACTTAGAAAAGGAAACTCACAATGGGCCTAAGATCTCTCAGGTCCTTTGTCATTGAAGATTGGGTTGCATTTGGCTCCAAAATTAATCAAGAAAGGAACAGCACCCTTGGGAAGAACTTTTATTTTCCTTCATTCGATCTCTTTGTCCCTTCTCTTTTTTCTCTCCCATCTGCTTCGTATTATATTTTTCTCTGTCCCCTGCCCTTGGTCAATTCTCTACTTTTATAAGTAGTTGCTGAATTTTGGGCATGTAGAGTTCCTGGGTAAGACCACATGTGATTTATGTTTCTCACAAAGACAGTTCCTTCCTATCAAGATATCACTGCATAAAAGGGGAGACAAACATGTGAACATGTATCACAATGACATGAGGGCAAACAGAAGCATCCAGAAAGTGCTGAGAGGGGCTGGGGCAGTAGCTCAGTGGTAGAGTACTTGCCTTGCACATGTGAGGCACTGGGTTTGAGCCTCAGCACCACATAAAAATAAATAAATATGTTTTAAAAGGCCACATATTATATTTTTTAAAGAGAGTGCTTTGAGAAAATAAAGCTAAATGTTAAAGTACTCACTAAATGTTAGTTGTACTTATAACATGCTAGGCACTGTGTCGAGAGCCTCACATGACTGCCTCCTTTTTTTTTTTTTTTAATGTATACAGTTCCTTTATTCAATTTAATTCTTATGTGGTGCTGAGGATCAACCCCCCGCCCCAGTGCCTCATACATGCCAGGCAAGCACTCTACCACTGAGCCACAACCCCAGCTCCACGATTGCCTCCTTTAATCTTCAACATAACCATATAAAGCAGGTACTGGTGTTATCTTCCTTTTACAGCTATTTACTAGTTACTAGGCCACCCAGCTACTCAGTAGCAGGACAAGGTCCTCAGCTCTGCCTGGTGCCTCTTCCTTCTCTCCCTGTAGCCAAGTTCCATGTTCCTGATCACATCCTGTCTAAGCCACCCCAGACACACCCACTTGGAGACAGTGGGGCTCCGTAGTTAAATGCAGGGACCTCAATGTAAGATGTTTTTCTATCGCCATCCTTGCCCTTGCCTTCTGGAGATAGGTGGAGTCGAGGAGCATGTTTTCAAAAACTCTTAGAGGACTTCAGCCTTAGAAGCAGATCCTGAAATGAAGTGACTTACTAAGGAAGTGCTCTCAGGGAAACCTGGTAAATAGACTAGGAGAGGCACAAGAAGAAAGAGGAAGCCTAGCAAGGGGATGATCTCGGGCAAAGTGCCCCAGCAGGCAGCTTCAGCCTGATCTCCACACTGCAATTCTAGAGTCTAAGCTGAGCCTGACTGGAGGCAGGAAGGCTGGATTTCACAGTCCCACACCTTCCAGCAATTAGTGAGGATATACTCCAGGAGGATATGAAGAAAAGGCTGGCTGTTGGAAGAGAAAGCACAAGGAGGAGGCTAGAGGACAGACACATACACACCAGGACAGATAGCACTAACACCACCTGCTTTAGAGGGGTGTGTTGGAATCACAGCATGGGGGAAAGATAGGTAGGCTTATCATCTGATCCCCCATACCCATCTTACTTCCCTCACCACTTCCTCCTCCCGCTTCCTCTTTTCTACTACTTTCCCCTTCTCCTACCCCACTCTTTTTTCAAGAAAAAAAAAAGTACTGCTGGGTATGTTGGTTCAAGCCTGTAATGCCAGCATTCAGGAGGCTGAGGCAGGAGGATAGATAGCAAATTCAAGGCCAGATTCAGCAATATAGTGAGGCTCTAAATAACTTAGTGAGATCCTGTCTCAAATAAATAAATAAATAAATTTAAAAATTAAATAAATAAAAAATTAAAAGGGCTGGGGATGTAGCTCAGTGGTAAAGTACCCTGCATTCAATCCCCAGTACTTCAGTGGATATTGAGTTATCTAGAAGAATAGTGTCTTGAGGAACATGAAAGACAGGTACTGCTAGTGGATTCTCCCTCCTAATCCTCACCCAGGTCATTTATTTTATTTTACTTGATTTTATTTCGTGGTGCTGGGGATGGAGATCAGGCCCCTGAGCATGCTAGGCAAGCACTCTACCACTGAGCTATACTTCCAGCCCGAGGCCACATTCTTAAACATCTCCCTATATGCCTCCCTTTATAATTAGGTATAGTTGTTGGAGTGCCTTCAGGGGAGCAGAGTCACCAGTGAGTATTTTGGGAGTAAGGAATTTATTACAGGAATGAGGCTTTACCCAAAGGTAGGAGGAGTTAGGGAAGTGAAGGTCTGCAAAAGAATTGTAGGATAATTAGAGAGGGCTCACTACTGCATGGGGAGGTAGCTGAGATCCATCTACTGGGCATGTTTGTCTGTCATAGTATCTGACAGTGATGATCTCCCCCAGAGGAGTGGCTGGTGATCTCATTCTGCCTTCCAAATCTCACATCAGGTCTTCATATGGCTAGCTCAGGTAAGAGCCCTGTTGGCAGGGCATTCCGGAAACATGCTTTTCAACAAAGACAAATGAGTTTAGCACATTAGAAAAGTATTGATGCAGATGAGATGTAGCAAATCCAGGCAGCAAAAGAAAGTCACGTTTTGTATGCTTATCTCCAATTTCTAATGGCTGCATAGCATTTTCTATAATATGTATCAGCATTTTATTTATCACAGTAGCATTTACAATCATTTGGAAAATAGTACATCTTTCAGAGCTATACTCCAAGACCAAGCAATGTGTCTGACATCTAGTAGATGCTCAGCAAATATTGGATTCAATGAATGGATGTGACATGACTAGAGTCCCCTGAAGTACCACCACATTAGCTCTTATTCATAAACTCCAGCAGATCTCTGACAATCACCCAGGAGAAGAAAGTGCCTCATTTTTCCAGGCAAGTGGGAGGTAATTCTGTTCACCAATATGCCACTACTTTCTGCAAAACACCCTGTTTGCCACTGCCAGTAGGAACTAATCACCACCCTTTTGGTGTCTTCTTTTCTCATGCATAGAGATGGGATCCCAACACCTATGTTTATTCTGTGAGCTCCTATTCCTTGGCCACAGATAATTGGACCAATACAGCTTTAGGAATTCCTGCCTGGAACTCAGGTGTCTTCTAAGCTTCCAAATGCATCTTCCTTTTGGTCTGATGACAGTTGGGCTGATCTAATTCTCTCTCCTAGGAATTTATAATTAGAACCAAGAAAGATACTGACTTTTTATGTATGGTATAATAATCAAACAAGCATAAATAAATAAAGGGGGATAGGAAGATCATTACTAATGACAGTATTGGGTAACTAAATACTCTATTATGTATATTTTGTTTTATTAATTTATACTAAACACCAAACATAAAAAATAAGAACCCTTTTAGAAACAAACCACAGAGTGGGAGAGAAAAATGTTTGCAAAGGACTCATACTCAGATTATATAAAGAACAAGACAAATAAAAGACAACCGATAGAAAAATGAGCACAATACTTGAACAGATCCTTCACAACTAAAGATATTCAAACAGTCAATAAACATTTGAAAAGCTATTCAACTTCATTAATCAGCAGGAAAATGCAAACTAAAACTATAGCAAGTCACCATCACACACAGAATAGATAAAGTGAAAAAAAGGTGGTCATATCAGTTGTTGGTAAGAATGTGGAACAACCAAAACTATCTCTCATTGATGGTGGCCGTGTCAACTAGGATAATCAGACATTATGGAATTATTTGATATTTAGGAATATCTACTAAGGCTGAGTATACACATAACTTATAACCTAATAGTTCCACACCCAAGAGAAATACATACTTTTGTTTACCAAAAGACATGTAAAAGAATATTCATAGCAACGTTATTTGTTATGGCTTCAATCTAGCAACTCTCAAATGTTCATCAATAGTAGAATGGCTAAAATACATCGTATAGTGACATGGTGGAATACTATGTAGCAGTGAAAATGAATGAACTACAACTACTGCACATGACATAATAACTCTCACAGATATTATGTCAAATGAAATAAGTACTTCTTAAATGATCTCATTTATATAAAGAACAGGCAAAACTAATTTCTGCTGTTAAAAGTCAATCTAGTGGTTACCCTTGAGGGATAGTAACTGGTTGGGGACATGGGGGCATTCTGAGGATGCTGGTAATGCCTTTCTTCATCTGAATCCAGGTAATATGGGAGTATACAGTTTGTGAACATTTAACTGAACTGTACACTCACAGTATATGCTCTTTTCCTCATACATATTATGCTTCATTATAAAGTTTTTTTTAAATTTTTTTAGTTGTAGATGGACACAATACTTTTATTTATTTATTTTTATGTGGCTCTGAGGATCCAACCCAGTGCCTCACACATGCTAGGCGAGCTCTCTATCACTGAGTCACAACCCCAGCCCAAATTTTTTAAAAATAACTTTTAAGGGCAGATTAGTTGCCTGCATGAATATAAACCTGAATAAGGCTTCATTTAACTTTCTCATGGGCCCAGACTCTAAGGATGCAGACAGTCTGTCAAACTTTTTTGGATGAATATTTTCTGAGTTTACACAGCTAAAGAAATTTTTGTTTGTTTGTTTGATTTGAGTACTGTGAATTGACTCCAGGGAATTCTACCACTGAGCTACATCTTCACCCCTTTTTATGTTTGTTTGTTTGTTTTTTTTGGGGGGAGGGGGCTCAGGCTGGCCTTGAACTTGAGGTTCTTCTGCCTCAGCCTCCCCCTAAACCCCGCCAGTTCCTGGGATAACAGGCAGGTGCCACCATGCCCCACTTAATCAAAGAAAAGTAAAAAGGGGCTGGGTTGTGGCTCAGTGGTAGTACGCTTCCCTCCATGTGTGAGGCACAGGGTTTGATTCTCAGCACTGCAAATAAATAAATAAAGTTCCATCAACAACTAAAAAAACAAATGTAAACAGTATTTTTACACAGAGGCGGTTGCAGAAGTGAGGAAGGAAAAGGACAGACTTTACTCAGAACTCCATTAGCGCCACCCAGGTTATCCTAAACAAATCTTCAACTTGTTTTTTAAAATAACAGTGCTTAAAATACAAACATGATTTCAGTCATCCCGTATAAACATCAACGTAAGAAAAAGGGCCTGTAATTTCTGTGCCAGCTTCAAACCAGTTGTCCCATTCACTACTCTGAGACAGTCTCCCCATTCACACTGTAATCAGTCAGATCCTCCTAAAACCTCCCACATCAAGTCCTGCCACAATGAATGCCAGGCCTGTCTACTCCAGGTTTGACTTGTGTTTTAAGCGATAGGGCCTGGGAGCGCCCTCTGACCCTGAGTAATTACTTCGGAGGTTCTGGTGACCATGGGGTGTGGCAGGTCAAAACCAGTCAGACCTCACTGGTGGCAGCAGCTCAGAACTCCCAGGGCACTTTCTCCACTGACTGCAGAACTTGGGTTTAGTGCACCAGCAAGTCTCTACCGTGTCAGCCTTTTACAACCCGATTCTGAATCCTCTGGCCACTTGCCCCGCACCTCACCCCTGCCCCCGCCTAGTTCACACACCTATCAGGTTCACATTCTTGGGCCTCCGTCTCTTTATCCTGATGAGGTTCTTTGGTTATTAATCAAATTGATTGAGCGAACATTTATTTATTTATTCAAGAGGCAAAATAAGAGATGGAGTGTAACTAATGAACTAATTTGTTCATTTATCCAATAATGTTCCAGCATTGTGCTGGGAGTTCCAGGGAATAGGAAAAATTAATTCGTGTAAGACTGTCATTTTCTTACTTAAAATCGTCCAGTTATTTCCCATATTAAGTAAAAAATAGACAACCAACACCTGGGGGGGGAGACCTCTTAAAATTACCATTATTTCGATGTCTATAAAAATGCAAAAGTGACAGGATTGTACACTTGTGTCTTTTTTTAAATGCTTTTTTTTTTTCCATTTTTTTCCTTTTCAAATGTTTCTTGTCCATTACACAAAAACGTAGGGGCTCTTCGCACCGTCGCAACTCCAGGGATCGGCAAACTGCACCGCACCACTACGCAAGACTTTCCCAGCTTTCAACACTTTACCAACAGCGCGAAAACAGAGGGGTCCCTTGGGCCCCGCCCTCTCAGCCAGCTTAACCCCACCCACTTCCTGCCTGGAGTTCGTCTGACGTCAGTAACGCGCCGAGGCGCGTAAACAGCGGTACCTTGGACGGAAGTGCTCTCTGCGGAAGTGAGCACCGCTCTGAGCGTGGGTGGGATGGCTGTGGGCCGTCTCTTTTTAAGTGGGCTTCGCACATTCTTCGGTACCATGGCCCAGAACCTTCTCGAGGGTGCGCCCTCCTCCAGGGGCCTGCACGCGGTGCACGGACCCCGAAGGCTCTCCATCGAAGGCAACATTGGTAAGGGCCAGAAAGTGGCTGCTAAGCCGTGGCCTCCGCCAAGCAGGTGACTGAGGCTGGGAAAGGAAGCTGGGCCCAGAACCCCACCCCCACTCCGCCCCCGTCTAATGCGACTTACCGACCTGCTTGTTCTGTGTTGCCCTGGCCTTTCTTCTCTCAAAGTGCACTGTGGGTGTTTCCCTCTTAGGTTTTTAAGATTTGGGGCCTCAGTAACCGCCCACAAGGACACATTTGTTGGGGCGCAAAAGCTACGCAGACTGTAGATAGGACAAGAATTCTACTAGATTGCTATCTTAGATCGAAATGGAAGCAACAAACAGGGTGCAGTTTGTTTGCCTAAGATGGGTTGCCAGATTTAGCAAAAAAAAAAAAAAAAGTTCATAGAGAATTTAAGATAAGCCAGGAATAAATTTTAGTGTGTCACTTGCAGTATTCAGAATACTAAAAAAAAAAAAAGGATTATTCATTGTTTGTCTAAGACTCAAGTTTAACTGGTTGTTTTGTTTTTATCTGACAACCCTACTCCAAGAAAGTTGCTAAACTTCAGGCATTCAAATACCACTTTCACTCTTTTTGCCATGTCCCTGTGCTAGTTGCACTATAAATTTCCTAAGGTTTTCTTGGAAGAACCTCACTTCCTAAGTTTAAAAATAGGTATTAAGTTTAAAATAATTTTTTAAAAGAATAGTAACCCAGTATGTTAAGTAAAAAGTAATGAAAAAGTAAAATGAAAGCAATTAAAAAATTTGACCAGCAAAGGGACTTAGCCATAAAAGGGGGATTAGCAAGTGTTGAGTACTGAAGACATTAATTATAGCAGCAAACTGAGAATTTCTCATATAATTATTCAACAAATCACCTTTTGTGCTACTTCCATATGTTACTACTGATCTTCGCTATAGAACTCTTTTGAACTCTAATAGAGAGAGTAGACAGTAAACAACATAAGCACAGTAAAGTGTGTTAAAGTAACTAATGTCATGGCAGAAAAACCAGGGAAAGGTCTCACTTTAGTGTCATTTATCCAAATATGTTAAAAATGTGAGAGAATCAACCATCTGGATAAGTGGGAGAAGAATCTTCCAGGCTGAGTGAGGTGCATGTAGAAAAACTGTGAGGTTGGATAGCATGTTGAGGGAATAAAAGGAACCTGTTGTGGCTGGAGTTGAATGAGCAAGGGTGAGAATGGAACAAGATGAGATCAGATGGGTAAGGGATGGATGGACATTATAAACTTCATAGTCCATCGTGGTTTTTTAATCTGAGATGGGAAGCCATTAGATGGTTTGAGGTCTCAGGTGACAAAAGATCACCTCCCTAATATGTTGAAAGTAGGTGTTAGGAGGCCATTGCAATAATAGTTACAATGAAAGTTACATTTTAGGGTAGGGCCAGTTGAAGTTGATGACAGATTGAATGTGTAGTGTGAGATAAATAGAGGGCTCAGTGGTGGTCCCAATTAATTTGGCTTGAACAATGTGAAAAATGGACTTTCGATTTTCTTAAATAGAGAAGACTGGAAAGAACAGGTTGGAAGAATAGTTTCAAGATTTTGGTTTTTAGTCAGGTGTGGTGGCACACACCTATAATCCTAGAAACTCTGGAGGTTGAGGCAGGACTGTGTCCAGTAGGCTGCCTCCAGCCTCTGTAACTTAGCAATATCCTGTCTCCAAAAAAAAAAAAAAAAGGACTGGGAATATATGTAGCACCCCAGGTGGTAAAGCACCCTGGGTCCAGTCCCCTCGTACTTAAAAAAAAAAAAAAAAAAAAAAAATATATATATATATATATATATATATATGTGTGTGTGTGTGTGTGTGTGTGTGTGTGTGAGAGAGAGAGAGAGAGAGAGAGAGTGATTTGAGCATATCTGGTTTTTATGTGCCTATTAGATATTCAAGAGGACGTGTTAGGCAGTTGGATATATGAGTCTAGAATTCAGAGACTCTTTGGACTGGAACTATCAATGTAGATGGTATTTAAAACCAGGAGATCTTATTGATGGAGAGGACTAGGCCCTAGGGTAGGCAGATGGAAGAAATGGGAAAGAACAAGCAGAGGAGATTGAGAAGTAAGGACCTCTAAGATAAGAGAACAAGCAGGGGCTGGGGTTGTGGCTCAGCGGTAGAGCACTCACCTAGTGTGTGGGAGGCCCTGGGTTCCATCCTCAGTACTACATAAAAATAAATAAATAAAAGCAGAGGCATAAAAAAAAAGGATTTATTAAAAAAAAAAAAAAAAAAGAACAAGCAAAAGAATGATATCCTAGAAGCCAAGTGAGGAAACTCTACAGAGGGTAGGAATGTGTTTTACTATTTAAGTAAATGAAGGTCTTAGGTGAACTTGAAAGGAATAGTGTTAGGAATGGTAGGAACAAAAATCTTATTGGCATAGATGAAAAGAGAATGGGAGGTAAGGAATTGGAGACAGTTGGTTAAGACAGCTGTTTGGAACAGTTTCTAGAAAGAGGAGCCATGGCGTGGGAGCTGAAATTAGAAGGGGATTTGAGAGTTTTTAAATTCTGTTTTTATTTTTAGGAGGGAGTAGAGAATGTTTATAAGTTGATGGAAATGGCTAGTGAAGGGGAGGGACTGATGAATCAGGAGAAAAGTTAGAATTAACTGGAGTGCTTAAGTAAACAAGAAAGAATGGGATCTGTTGCCCAAGTGGAAAGTGTTTACCTTAGCTCAAAGCACAGTTTTCCCTAGTCACAAGAAGGACACAAAATATATGAGATGTGGTGGGAACTTGGGGACGGTCTTTTGATTGTATCCTCTTTCTTAGTGAAACAGGAAAGATTATGAGAGACTTTTGGGAGAGAGAAAATATGAAACAATTTAGTGAGAGAAGTGTCTGATTGCAGAGCTGCAGTAAGGATCCACCTGGAGTTAGTGCTTTTGAAGGGAAAGTGAGACCAGTTACCACAGCTGTACCACAGTTGTTTTTCCCCAACCAAATCAGAAACTTGGAAGAAAAACAAGAATGGAAGGTCCTGCTACCTACATGCTGTTTTAAAGGTAGTCTTTCTGTATTTGAGAAACACACCCCTAAAGGGAACACTGTCCTTGGACACCAGAGTATTTGTTCACAAATAAGTTCTTTAAACAGGTCATTAGGTGAAGATTGAGCTCCTAACTCTCCTGACCTTTGCTTCCTCACCTAGCCAGATTCTGTGCTGCTTCCTTGCTTTCTCCTGCAAGAAAGAGTGACTGCTATAAGTTCACCCACACACAGAGCACAGCAGTGAATGTGGTACTGCTCCTCTCCTTCAACAGGCTCACAATCAAGTGGGAGAAGCACACTTCTGAACATAATTTCCACGCTGAGTGATGTGATCCATGATTGAACATAGAAACTCAAAATCTCTACAATAGGAATTCCCGGTATTCCTACAAAGAGGAAAAAGTGTTACAAACATAGGAAGTAACATTTGCCAAAGTGGTAAAGGCTGAAAATGCACATGCCGTTTAAATAGAAGGAAAGTTGCTGGCTGTTTCTGGAGTTTAAAGGACCTGTGAGAGGGTGGCAAAACAAGAGGTGGGACCATGGTAGGAATTTATCCTGTTGGTAGTGGAAGGCTATTAAGACTTGAAGTTAGTGTGTGCAATGAGCAGATTAACTTAAAAAAGGAATTTGGGCCAGACTTTCTGGTGCACACCTGTAATCCTGGACACTTGGGAGGCTGAGGCAAGAGGGTTGCAAGTTTGAGGCCAGCCTGTCTCAAAATAAAAAGCTGGAGATATAGCTCAGTAGTAGAGTGCTCCTGGTTCAATCCCCACTACTGCCCAAAGAAAACAATTGACTATGAATGAATAGAAAGTTTCATTAAAAAGATAATTTTGTTTGTAAGTCTTATTTGCTGCAGTATCCATGGTGCCTTGCATTCAGTTAAATGAATGAATGGATAAATTGGAATAGCTTGGAGTAGAGAGACTAGTTTGTGAATTTGGAAGGAAAACAGATGCAAGCCAGAACAGAAGGAATGAAGAGACAATGAAATTATGGTTTGAAACATTTTGAGAGTTAAATTGACAGGTCTTAGTGGCTACTTAAAGTTGAGGGATAGAGAGAAATAGAAGAAGATGACACTGAGTTTCATAATTTGGATACTGACTCAATGCAGAAGATGAAATAAAGGAAGAGGTGGTCTGGGGGAGGTAAGAGTGTTACATTTTGTGTGAGGTACCTGGACTTAGAAGAGACTGGAGATGGAAGCTAGAATTTCAGATCTGGAAGTTGTTGACTGATGGGGGTAGTTGTTAAGCCTTGGGAGTGGACTGGGGGACTTAATCTGACTCTTTTTACTTTCATCTTCCATTACTCTCCATTACTCCACATGCCCAGATGACTCTCCCAGACAGAATTAGTCACTCCTCCTCTGTGGGCTGTCATAACATTTTGTACCCACAACTGTGTCAGCACTTGAGTTCTGTTGAAGTTGTTTACATATTTAACACCTTCCCTTGGTCACAGCCACCTAGTGTCCTGTATCACCATCATATAAACCCCCTAATTGATCCATTGTACTCATTTATTGTAGATTCTTGAATCCTTTTCTGTGATATCCCTATGGAAGTTGGTCATTGGTACTTAAAGAGGGAATATACAGAACTCTTTTTTTTGGATTGGAAGTTTTGTTTGGGGGGTTTTGTTTGGTTGGGTTTTGTTTGTTTTTAAACAGAGTCTTGCTGTGTTGCCAAACTGGTCTTGAACTCCTGGGATCAAGGGATCCTCCTCCTCAGCTTCTTGAGTATCTGGGACTATAGGTACACACCACCATACTCAGCTCTTGAATGCTCAACTCTTTTTGAATCAAGAGTTACATTTTTCTCTGATCACAGGTGGCATTCTGAAACAAATCAGAATGAGAATACCCATTTGGGAAACTTGAACAGGGGTGAACCCTGGTTCCAAATGAAGTTAGATATATTTAAAGGGACTTTTTGTAGAGTTCTGCCATTCTAACTCCTATTCATCTGATCCTGAAATTACAGACAGCACCATGCAAGGAAAATGGATCAGTGAAGTAGCAACAAATGGCATTTAGCACGACTTATGAGTTCATATGCATTGTGTAATTGAAAGTCAAAAGGTTGGTACCTACAATCCCTGAACATCTAAAAAATGTAATACCTAAAATGTCTTTTAATACTCATCATCACTGAAGTGTATTATCTTCAAAGTCAGTTATTTTATGAACACAAACCTAAACTGAAGTAAGGATTGCTCTGAAATGTAATTATCAATGAGTCATCTGAGGCCATCCTTACTTTTTATTTTCAAAGATCTCAAGAGAAGGAAACTATTTTTTTTTAATTTTCAGTGTAGACATTTGTACAGAAAGCAGCAGAAGCCTTCTCTAATAGCATTTCCTCCACATTCAAAATTAGACATTATCATCACTACTTTGTCTTTTACTTTTATTGAATATAAAAATTGAGCAAAGAATCCTTTCAGGGAAAGCACCTATTTATTTCAGATATTGAGTATTGATTCTCTGTTTCTGTGATTCACTTCATTCCTTCCATCCATCTCTATTCTTAGTACCTAACTGGATACTCATGATGCAGAGGGAGGAAGGTATAGTCTGTGTCTTCAAAAAGTGAGCTCCTAGGCTAGCCGGAGAGAGTGATGAGTGAACAAATAATTACAGTGTAATACCTTGGTAAGCCAAGGCAGGCAGTAATTAACTCTTCCTAGGGATGAAGTAGAGCTGGAGAGAGTTCAAGGAGGCTTCACAGACAAAGTGACAGTGGAAGAATGAATCATTGGGTAGGCAGAGTGGGGGAGGAGGATATGCCAGATCAGTGAGGCTCTTTTGTGCTCAACAGGATGAGTTCATATCATAGTCTGGAAGCTGTGAGGAACCTCCCCCCTACCACCTCCTGGTTAATGGTTTCCCATGAAAATAAAATAAAGGAATCAAGGTAAAAATGTATTAAGTTTCTGTTAAGACTGCTGACTGATTATTAATTTTGCCCAGCATGCTTTAGTTTATATGATCCTGGGTACCTAGTCTTAGGATTGGAATAGAATAAGTTCTTTAAGGGCAAAATCTCAGTCTTTTCATCATTTTAGCACTACTTACTACTTGGTAACCCCTCCATAAACATCTGTTGATTGAATGAATGCAGTATCAAATGTGGTTCCTAACATAAAGACTACCAACTTTATTTGGGAGAAAATGTTTAAGTTATTAGATGACTTTATATTTACTGCCTTTGACTTTTGTAAAGGTCTTAGAATTGTATGGGGCTGGGTAGAGCGCTCGCCTAGCATGTGCCAGGCCCTGGGTTCGGTCCTCAGTACCACGTAAAAATAAATAAATAAAATAAAGATATTATGTCCAACTACAGCTAAAAAATAAATATTTTAAAAATTTTTCAGAATTTTTTTTCATGTTTTCATCTTGTTTCAAGAAAATAAAATACCTCAAGTATATTAAGTAGGGCTGAGGTTTTACTTAAGTATATTAAGTAGGGCTGAGGTTGTGGCTCAATGGTAGAGTGCTCACCCAACGCGCTTGCAAGGCCCTGGGTTCGATCCTCAGCACCACATAAAAATAAATAAAAACAAAAATAAATAAATAAAATTTTTAAAGTATATTAGGTAAAATATACTGTTTAAGTATATTATTTGGGGTATTATAACAGATACTGTTATAAAATACTAGATTTTAGCATAATTAGCTGTAGCTATAGCATTATAGTTCTTAGAAAAATTTGTGGAGAAAGAAAGTCATGTTTTAGGAAAAGATAAACATTAACAACAGAACACTCTGGTCTAGCTTGTGAAATGACAATCCTGGAGCCAATAAAAAATCAATATGTTGAAGTAATATATTCTAAGAAAGTATCTCCCACCTTTTTTTAGAGTCATGGCATATATAAAGTACAGTGATAGCCAAGACCCTAAATGGAGGTTTGATGCTGCTTGTAGGCTCAAATACCTCCCAAATGTTAAGGTAGTAATAGTATATTGAAAGATAACAATCTGGAGCTAAATCGTGCTAAGTCTGAGGTAATGGTATAAAAGGCCAGTATTGCTGGGAGAAGTGGGGCTTTCTTTAGATGGTTATTCTGGTCACTAGGAGGCTTCTGTGACAGTGCAGAACCAAACTACTGCTCTTATGAAGCCCTTGGGAACACTTTATAAGACATTTAAGAATGCCTAAGCCAAAAACAAAAAACACTATCATCAGATATCACCATGCCAGCAAAGTTATGCTATCTTTTTAAAAATATAGTTTTTATATAACTTTGAATTTTTAAAGTAATTATTACACATCTGTGGGTGGAGCTTGGCACAGTTTAGTTCCAGTGCAATTAGTTTAGTAAATATTGCCTTGTGGTGAATTACCTAGGGTGGCACAACTCTTAGGACTTTCCACCACCATTTATTGTCATTCTGTGCTAAGGCTGACTTATGATTACTAAACTGGCTTTCCAGAAACCTTAGAAGGGGGAGTGGCATGCAGGGTGCCCTGGATATCAGAAGTGATTATTCCAGTAATTGGAACCATATATTTCCCATTGTATCTAATTTGATGTTCTGGGTTTTGTATGTTTAAATGGCAAGAATTGGATTCTTAGTTCATATTGCCTTTAGATGAACTAATAGGGTCTGATGTCAAAGGTAAAGTTGGTTCTCCCTAACCCTCAGAGCTCTTCCCTTCTATCTCCAACAGTTTTTTAGGTAAATGTTTTTTAACTTTTAAAAAAATGTTAGTAATTCAACTGGACACAGAAGCATATACCTATAATCCCAGCTACTTGGGAGGCTAAGGCAGAACAGTCTCAAGTTTGAGGCCAGCCTAGTCAATTAAGACCCTGTCTCAAAATAAAAAAAATAAAAAGGGCTAAAGATGTAGCTAAGTGGTAAATGCCCCTGAGTTCAGTTCCCAGTACTACAAATATATATGAGTATGTATGTGTGTGTATATGTGTGTGGGTGTGTGTGTGTGTATATGTACACACACATATATGTATATATTATTATTACCTTAAAAATAATAAACATGTCAGTAATACTAACACTCATTCAATCCTAACAAACAAGTCAGCTACCTTTATCTTTCCATATTATTTAAAGTAGCTTTTCAGCCTATAACTTTTCAACTGAACAAGGACCATGTTTTAAATGCATTGAACAACTTGCAATCTAAATATTGACCACTGGGCTTGTATTTTAAGGTAAGGCTGACTCAGGGCAGGCAGATATCTGAAAATACATAGACACAACCAATTGGTAGCTGATCAGTGTAGTAGGAATTTGGTGTGAGCTAGAGAAGTCCTGAACTTCATGAAGGAAGTGGGACCTTAGGCTTGGTAGGGGAAAGGATTTTGACACAGGCCTGGAAGAGCAGAGGAAAGCATTTATTCACTGATGTGTGGGAAGAGCAGAGGCTGAACAAAATGAAAAGACAAACATTGAGTGGAGGTGGGGACTGAGAAGAGCGTGACTGTACAGAATTCACAAATTCATGTTGTTTGTTCTTATCCTGTGTTTTCAGAAAGGAGTTGGAGTGGTGTGTAATAAATGTCACATATTGGATGTGTGGGCTCTTGTGCTGAGACATAGCACTCCTGATAAGTAACCACAATGGCTGATACAATTGACTGGAATGGTGTCCCCTTCTTTCCTTGGCTCCCTTTGGTGGAACTCACTTGAGAAAGACCATTTCCAGTAGAGGAGATGAAGCTCTAAATACATTCTGAAGTTTATATGTTTTGAGTTCAAATGCAGGTATCAGAGGAAACCACAATTATTATTTTGTGTGTTTTATTCATTAGTCAAGACATTAGGTGGACTTTGCTTTCTACCCTGGAAGAACCCCATCTTTAACTTGAAGCACAATTTTAATTGCAGTGATGGAGTCTCACCTAGAATATACAGCCAAGCACAGAGGAGGATTAACTAATCCATTTTAGAGGTGTCAGGGCCCTGAAGAGTCTTCACAGAAGGTGTATCTGAGCAGAACCTTATAGATGGAGTAGGAGTTGGCCATGTAAAGAGAGGGGGTGCTCCAGAAAATGAGAAGGCAATGCAAAATTGCATTTGCTGGAGAGAATATGGCGTGATTGGAATTGTAAGGAGTATGGTTCAGCACGAGTGCAGGAAAGCTGAGGCTAGGGAATATATGCAGGGACCAAACCCTGTTGTTTCTCATAGACTAGGTTAACAGGTTTGATTTTATTCTGAGGACAACGGGAATCTGTTGCATGTGCAGTATGACTGCAGCATAGAAATTGGGTTGAAAAGAACAGGGCTGGAGGTGGAGAGGCAAGTGATAATGAGAACCTGATCTTGTGCATGGAGGTACAAATGGACAGAAAAAGCATGGGGGAAAGTTAGGAGCAAATGAAGAAGGATTCAGTGGCCACTTGAAGTTTGGCCGAAGAAGCAGTTCTTACAGTGAGTGGATGATGTTGTTACATCCTGAGATATGGGATACAGAAGGAAGTTCAGTTTAGTGGGAAAGGTGATGACTTCATTTGGGGAATATATTGACTTTGAGGTTTTCCTGGGATGTCCAAATGAAGATGTCTGGAAGGCTTTGCCTCTCTGGAGCTCAGGAGAAGTATGGGCCAGATATGGATGTAAATGGAAAAGATCACTTGGGTATTGTGGTACTAGATTGGATTTATCTTCAAATATTTCTCAAAGCAACCGATACCTTTCCATATCCTTGCTATTACTCTGATCAGGCTACTGTCGTCATCTGATTGATCTGCCTACTTTTACTTCAGCCCATTTTAACACACCTGATGGAGTGGATTTTTAGAAGAAATGTAATTTTACTGCTTAAAACCCATTGTCACTGACTTCCCTTTGCCTTTAGAATAGAAGTCAAATTTCTTACCATGGCTTCAAGGCCCTGGTTGACTTTGGCCCTGGACTGCCTGCTCAGCCACCTGCATCTTGAGCCAGTTTTCTCCCTTATTTGCCCATACTGTAGCCATGCTGACTTTAGAGCCTCATTCTTCTCTTTTCCTGTGTCATGTGCCAAGTTTTTTTTTTTTTTTTCTCTCTCTCTCTTCCAGGCTTTCATTCATACTCTCCCTCTGCATGGGTTATCCTTCCCCTACCCTTGGCCTGTCATAGAGCAAATAAGACTGTGACTGAAGCTTTACAATTTGTGTAGCTGATTTCATCTATTTATGATGGATCTGTTAAATTTTCAGCTATTACTAAATAGTCATTACCTCTGGGAGATTGAGACATTAAAATTACAGATCAAACCTTGAGGGGATTTTTTCCTTCCTGTTATTTGTGTTCATTATGATGACTCTGGCCTTGCCCATTATCAATTCAAAGACAAGGGTATGGCTGCTGAGTTTTGAAATTGATAAAACTTGTTTCCTTGAGGTGGGCATTTGTGATAGAACATAGCAGCCTTCTTCAGCCTGATTTAGAAAGCATCCCAATACATGCTGTTTGCATTGCAGCTGTGGGAAAGTCCACCTTTGTGAAGTTACTCACGAAAACATACCCAGAGTGGCACGTAGCTACAGAACCTGTAGCAACATGGCAGGATATCCAGGCTGCTGGCACCCAAAAAGTAAGTTTTCATTTGTGGGTAGTTGGCAGGCATGGGTGAGTAATTTAATTGTAATAATTTAATTTGCTCTGAGGGGCTAAAATAGCCCAGTTTGAGTCTCCTTTTTTAAAATAGTTTCATTCCAGAAAGCAGACCACATACACCAAGAGGATATGACTTGTTTAAAAATGTTTAGTTTTGATTTTTGTGGCTTTTATATGTCTGTATCAATGCCTGCCTCTGTTCTTTGTGGTTTCCCAAAGCATGTCCAACCATCTTGGCTTTGAAGATGAATTTTGACATTCTTACCCTTAAGTATTTATATTATTATTACTGAAACTGACCATCAGAATTAATAGTTGATGATAACTTTTTTAACCTTTTTATTTTAATTAAGTTTTAAAAGTTGGACTTTTTAAAAGAGAACTTAACAGAGCGTCCTATCACAGTGTTTTGTTTGTTTTGTTTTGGAAACAGGAATTGAAACCAGGGGCACTTAACCACTGAACCACATCCCCAGCCCTATTCATATTTTTGAATTTTGAGACAGGGTCTCACTAAGTTGCTGAGGGCCTTGCTAAGTTGTTGAGGCTGGCTTTGAACTTGTGATCCTCCTGCCTCATCTTCACAAGCTCCTTGAGATTACAGGCATATCACCATGTTCAGCTCCTGTTACTCTTTCAGTCAACCCAGAGTTTATAGCTAACATTCATGTATGCCAGGCACTGTACCATGCCAACCACCATGTATTTCACTTACATCTCATAGCTTAAGTTAGGTATGCTGCATTGGCAAAGGCTGTAGGGTTGCTTTCAACACCAGCCACGTCAGTGTGAATAAGGGAGGGACTTGTTTGGATATGAACTTTAGAGTGGTTCAGGGAGTGGCAGCACAGTGCTCCCTCGGGCTCCATGAACAACTCCTATAGCCACCTGAGTGTCTCATGTAGGTTTCTACCAACTCTTGTTAGATAGTTCTCCTTATATTGAGCCACATTGAATCCCTATGACTCTGACTCGTTGGTTTAGTTTTGACTCTTAAGTCTTTTCCATGTGACAACCCTGTATACAGTTGAAAGTTATGATGTGCCTACTTTCTTTCAAGCTGTGAACACCTTTAGTTTTCCTCATTCTGAAGTAATTTTTTCTAAGTTGTAAGCTCCAGTGTGCATTCATTTTCTACTTGGAAACAACTGATTGTGGTACTCAGAGCTGAACAGGACATGACAGATGTTGTCTTGGTGGTACAGAGTATCTCAGAACTTGTTCCAGGTGCCATTTTTCTGTTATTCCAGCTTAGAATTTGTTACAGTTTGTGGTAAGCACATAATGTTTATTGAAGATTTTTATTTTTTCTAAGTTGTCTCTTTGTATCCGTATGTATGTGTTTACATATGTATTTGTGAAATTAACATTTCTATTATTTGTATATGTATTTGGAAATTAACGTTTGTATTTGCATATGCCACAGGTTACCTGTTGGGATTTCAAAATAGTCCACAAATTGACACTCCTTCCTTCATGAAATAGAGCTTAATTCTCCTCCCCTTGATTGGACTTAGTGACTTGTTTTTAAAATGTAGAACTTAGCAGATAACAGTGTGGCTTTCTAAGGTAGGTCCTAAAAGATATTGTATCTTGCTCTGGGGGAAGCCAGCTGCTGTCTCATGAAGTAGTCCTGTCAGGAGGCCCATACAGCAAGGAACTCAGGCCTCTTGTCCACAGATACGTGAGGGGCTCCTTGGAAACAGGTCCTTCAGCTCAGTGTAGCCTGCCAACAATGGAAACCTTAGCCAACATCTTGATGGACACTTGAGGAAAACCACCAGCTTATCTGCTTCCCAAATTCCTGCCTCATAGAATGGAGATAGTGAATATTTTTTTAATGCCAAATAATGTTGGCGTTATTTGTTAGGTAATATATCCAATGCTATAATCCCATTTTCCAGAGATAAAATGATTAACATTTTTGTTCTTTTACACTTTTTTTTTACAGAGGAGAAAAATGTATATATTTACATGTAAAATATATATAATTTGCCTTTTTAAGACAAAAATTGTGATTGCCACCTCCATGTCACTTAATAGACAAGGTCTTCCTTTCATAGTAATGTAATTTTAATGGCTACAGTATACTACATAGTAAGAAATTATCATTTAGTTGGGCAATCCTTCATTTTGAATAGTTACAAACAATGTTTCGATGATAAATATCCTTGTAGTGAAATTCACCTCTACTTCAGTACTGAGGATTGAACCCAGGAGTGCTCTATCAGTGAGCTATATCACCAGCCCTTTTTATTTTCTATTTTGAAATAGGGTCTTATTAAGTTGCTGAGGTTGACCTCAAACTTGTGTTTCCCCTCTTTCAGCCTCCTGAGTCACTGGGGTTATAGGCATGTGCCACCACACTTGACCAAAGTCTTTTTCTAATAACCAAATTTTATGTGTGTCTGTATTTTAAGATAATCAAATTCAAATTTTGATGTCCAAAAATGATCTATATTTTTGATATTTTTGTTGTGTTTTACACAATTTCCCTTCAGAAAAGGGAAGTATTCTCATACTCTCAGCAGTACTATTCCTTTTTATCCTTGCCAGTGTGGGAGGTAAGAAAATGTTATGTTATATGTCTTTGATTGCCAGTGAGTTGATGATATTTTTTCCTCTTATCCTTTTATAATTGTTCTTTTTAGTGTCACTCCTTGATTTTGAGCTCTTCATCTTTTTACTTAATATTTATTTTTTAGTTTTGGGTGGACACAATATTTTTATTTGTTTATGTGGTGATGAGGATCAAACCCAGTGCCTCACGCACACTAGGTGAGCGCTCTACCTCTGAAAGGCAACCCCAGCCCCCTCTTCATCTTTTTGTAATGGCTTCATAAAGGCTCCAAGTTCTTTTTTCTTTCTTTTTTTTTTTTTTTTTTTTTTGGTGGTGGTGGGGATTGAACCCAGGGCCTCACACATGCTAGAAAAGTTTTGCCACTGAGCCACATCCTCGGCCCCATCATAAAAGCAATTTGTATGCAAAGTATATTAACTCTGTCATGTATTACTGATATCTTCTTCTCCTGTTTGTCATTTTTCCTTTATATGTGATATTTTGAAATTCTTTTTTAAAATATTTATTTATTTATTTTTAGTTTTTTTAGGTGGATACAATATCTTTATTTTTATGTGGTGCTGAGGATCGAACTCAGTGCCTCATGCATGCCAGACGAGCACGCTACCACTTGAGCCATATCCCCAACCCCTGCAATTCTTAATACAGTTCAGTTTTTATGTAGTCACATCTATCTTTTTATTCATAGTTACTGCCTTTGATGTTAAAGTTTTAGAAACCTCCTTATAGCCCAAGATTTAAAAAATATCCACATCTATTTCTTTTTGTTGCTTTTTTTGCTTTTATGCTTTAAGTTATATGACTCAGATTTTATGTTTTCACAAGTGGGTATCTACTTGTCCCAGTAATACTTTTGTTTAGTTTATTCCCAGTTAGCATATTAAATTTATTGTTATTGTGACTAGTATCTTTTTCCCAGTCTTTTCAAACTGGTTATTGCTGTTTTGAAGGAAAGTAGTTGGTTGTATTTGACTTGTATAACTCATGATGATGATGATGATGATGATGATGATGATGATGATGATTTGCTTTATTTGCTTGGGGTTGTAGAAAATAATAGTTTTTTGTAAGAGTTTCTAATATCCATATCTCATTTCTATTTTCTTTTTTTAAATATTTTTTTAGTTGTAGTTGGACACAATACCTTTTATTTATTTATTTTTTTGTGGTGCTGAGGATCGAATCCCGTGCCTTGCACATGCTAGGTGAGCACTCTACCACTGAGCCACAACCCCAGCCCCTCATTTCTATTTTCTTTCTTTGAATAGAACTTCAAGAACAATATTAAATAATAGCAATAAAGAGAATCACCTTTATCTTTTTCTCTCCTTAATGAACTTCCTCTAATATGTCAGTTTTAAGTTCTATTACTCATTTCAGTAGATGTGGAGGAGGTACCCTTCCATTACTAGGATATTAACTTTTTATCAGGATCAAATGTTGAATTTCCATCAAAAGAATTTTTAGCATCTAGTGAGGTAACCATGTTTTTTTTAATCTCTTAGTATTAGTCATAGATTGATTATGATACCATTCTGACATTTCCAGAAGAACTTATTTTTGGTAATAGTGTAGTATTTTCCATTAATTTACTAATATGTTATTTGGAATTTTGCGTGCATGTTGGTGAAGTTAATTGGTATTACTATTTGTACAGACAGCTTTGGACAGATACCACCTGAGTTATGAAAATAAACTGAGAAACTGTGCATCTTTCTTACCATTAAAAAAAAAGTCTATTCCTCAAAGGTATAATATCATCTTTAAAATGATACATATTTGGTGCTGTTTGAAGGGAATAGTTATTAGACAACTGTTTTCTTCCTTAGTTATTATTCAGGATTTTTAATTTTTTTTAACACCTAGATTCAATTTTGATAATTTCATTTTCCTGAAACATTATCCTTTTGAGATTTTCAAATTTAGTAGTGTACAATTAGTGCTTTTTGAAATATTTTAAACTTGCCTGGGAGTGTGGCTCAGTGTGATTTAATCCTCAGCACTGCTTAAAAACTACACACACACAACCTGCACCTCAAAGCATTAATCTCTGAGATATACAAAGAACTCAAAAACTTAACAACAACAACAAAAACAAATAACCCAATCAATAAATGGGCAAAGGAACTGAACAGGCACTTCACAGAAGAAGAAATATAGTCAAACATATGAAAAAATGTTCAAAATCTGTAGCTGTGAGAGAAATGCAAATTAAAACTACACTGAGATTCCATCTCACTCCAATCAGAATGGCAATTATTAAAAATACAAATAACAATAAATACTGGCAAGGATTTGGGGGAAAAGGTACACTCATACATTGCTGGTGGGACTGCAAATTGGTGCAATCACTCTGGAAAGCAATGTGGAGATTCCTTGGAAAACTCGGAATGGAACCACCATTTGACCCAGTTATCCCACCCCTTGTTATATACCCAAAGGACTTAAAATCATCATATTACAGTTATACAGCCATATCATTTTCTTATAGCAGCTCAGTTCACAATAGCTAAACTATGGAACCAACCTCGGTGCCCTTCAACAGATGAATGGATAAAGAAAATGTGATATATATATATATATATATATATATATATATATATATATATATATATGTATGTATATATACACATACATATATATGTATGTGTGTGTGTTTATGTATATACATATACACACACAATGGAATATTACTCAGACATTAAGAAGAGTAAAATTATGGCTTTTGCTGGTAAATGGATGGAACTGGAGACTATCAAGCTAAGTGAAATAAGCCAACCCAAAAACCAAAGGCCAATATGTGAATGCTAACACACAACAAGGGAAGAAGAGGGAAAGAATAAAAGTTCATGGATTAGACAAAAGGGAGTGAAGGGAAGGGAGAAAGGATGGGAATAGGAAAGACTGTAGAATGATTCAGACATAATTTTCCTATGTTCACATAGGAATACATGACCAGTGAAATTCCCCATCATGTACAACCGCAAGAATGGGATGCTAATTAGAATAAGTTATACTCTATATATGTATAATATGTCAAAATATACTCTACTTTCATGTGTATCTAAAAAGAACAGTAAAAAAGCACATATATGAGATTATATAATATATATGTATGAAAAGATTCAATTAGTGATTTTTTTTTTTACATTCTATGGTGACTTACATTCTAATTTATTAATTTTGTCCTGAATTTATTCATTTCTTTTGCAGACTTTCTTTGCATTTTATAAAGCTCTTGAGATCAAGTGATTCATTTGTGATTTTCTTTTTTTTTTCTGTCTTAATAAAAATATCACAATTGGAAATTTTCTTGATCAGATAATCTTTGCAAAGTTTTGAGATTTTGATATACAAAGTTTTTACTGAAATTTCCAAAAAGTTTATACTTGCAGTTTTTATTTATTCTATGCCCGAATGCTAAATTACTTAACATTTTTATTAAATTTTTGTGTGCAGAATTATTCAGTTTTTAATTTCTAGTTTGATTTTGTTATAGTTAGACAATGTAGCTTATGTGGTTTCTAACTTGGCAAAATTTAGATTTTTTTCATAGTTAATGTATGATTACTTTTTGGTAAATGTGCTGTGAACTTTTAAGGAGAATACCATGTGAATTGTGAAGTTTGATGTGATTTTTCAGAGTTAATATGTTGTTTATGTGACACAGAATGAATTTATTAACACTTCTAAGAATAAGATGTGTGTTAAGTTTAATAATCATTGAAGATATATTCTAGTTTCAGATGTGTAGAAAAGTAATGAATTTAGTTCTGTTAAGTTCTCGGGGGGTTTTTTTGTGGTGGGGAGGGTACCAGGGATTGAACTCAGGGGCACTCAACCACTGAGCCACATCCCCAGCCCAATTTTGTATGTTATTAGAGAGAGGGTCTCACCTATTCCTTATCACCTCGCCGTTGCTGAGGCTGGCTTTGAACTGGCAATCCTCCTGTCTCAGCCTCCTGAGCTTCCAGGATTACAGGCGTGCACCACTGTGCCTGGCTAAATTCTCATTTTTGGCGTTTACTTTTTCTTTTAATACTGAGATGGTGAATACCTGTAATCACAGCAACTCTGGAGGCAAAAGTAGGAGGATCCCAAGTTCAAGTCCAGCCTCAGCAATTTAGTGTGAACCCTTAGCAGTTTAGATGCTGTCTCAAAGGAAGAAGGATGGGGTTGTAACTCAGTGGTGGAGCACTTCTAGTTTAATCCTCGTTACCAAAAATAAATAAATAAATTCTAAGAGAAGTATGCTAAAATGTGTACTCATATTTTGTCTGTCTCTTTATATTTTTCAATTTAAATTTTTAATTCTTTTCCTTATTCTTAATTGGCTTTGCATTGTATTTATGTATTTCAGTGCTCTTTTATTCCCTTTGAAAAGGTTCAGGACTTCCTTGTGGGGTCTTTAATTTTAGTTTATTGGTAGTTATTAAAAGTGTTCTTACAGCACTTAATGCTTTTTTCTTGATACAATATAGCCGCATTCACTTTCTTTTTATTTGTATCAGTAAGTTTTGCTTTCCCCTATTTTTCAGTCAGTTCCCTTAGTTTTCAGCCAAACTGTTGTTTTAGATGTTACTCTTAGGAACAGGAATTTTTAGTTTTTTTCCCAATCTGATGGTGTGCCTTTCTTGGGAATTTTTTTCTTTATTATGATCATGTCTATCACTTTACTTTGTGTTTTCATCTTTATTTCTGTTCTATTTAATTTTTTCTTTCACTTTCCTTTATTTATTCAGACAATTTATTATTTTTATTCTACCAGTGGTACAGAGAAATTAAAATATACATATTGAAACCTATCTATCAATGTTAATGGAGTCTGTGAATGGAGAAAAATTAGTGCTTTTTTTATTATCTCTTTTCACAGACTCCATCCCAGGTTTGGTTTTGGTTTTTGTTATTTTGTTTTTGGTTCCTGGTATTGAACCCAGGAATACTTAACCACCGAGCTCTATCCCCAGCCTTTTTTTTTTTTTTTTTGAGACAGAGCCTTGCTAAATTGCTTAGGGCCTCTCTAAATTGCTGAGGCTGGCTTTGAAGTTGGATCCTCCTGCCTCAGCCTCCCTAGTCACTGGGATTACAGATGTGCATCACCATACCCAGCCAACCCAAGTATATTGAAATCATGAAATTTTGTAGATACAGAATGTTTTTTAAAATATTTATTTTTTAGTTTTAGGTGGACACAATATCTTTATTTTATTTTTATGTAGTGCTGAGAATTGAACCCAGTGCCTCACTATGCTAGGTGAGCACACTACCACTTGAGCCACATCCCCAACCCCTACAGAATATTTTTTGAAGTATGAAACTTCTCTCTTAATAGTGATTCTTAAATTTGCAATGTCACACAACCACATTAATAATAGTCACTTTATACTAAACTCTTTTCTGGTTTATTACCACTATTTTCTCTTTACAGCATCTTCCCATTTCTTAATTCTTTATTTTGATTCATTTTCCAGTTAAATGAATTACATTCTAGATAAATTTTTTTTAGAAAGAATAAGGGGGTGGCATAATTTCTGAGTGGTTGCTTGTCTAAAACCATCTTTCTTTTGCCCTGGAATATAAAAGGTATTCTATTATAGGAAAGTGTTATATGCTTTGGACCATTTGTCTTTCTAAATAATTGTGTCATTTCCCTCTTCATGGGGTATTTTTGTAGTTGCTTTTGTTATATTTTTAAAGAACCGTTGGCATTTTGCCAGGATAGGTCCAGTTCCACAATTCCTTTTGTTGTGTTTGTGTGTGCACACGCGCACATAAATGACTATATAAGTAAATACACACACACACACACACAACCTTAGTTCTGATACTCAGTGAATTTCTCTGCTGGAGTCTTTTATTTTATTTTATTCTCCACTTGATTCTAGCTTGTTTTTCATTTGATCACTTTAAACTCCTAGTAGTATCATGAAATTTCTTTTCTACCCCAAAATACCTAGAGCTATCACATTTCTATTAGATCTTCTTCAGTGATGAAGAAGATGTATACCTCATGAATGTCTTCCTCTGCTCCTTTTTCATTGGGAACTCTGAATTCTTGTTTCCTTAGAGTAAAAATGTTTCTTTGATTGGAAGCTTTATCTTAGCTAAGGGTCCAGTTGTTCCTTGGTATCTGCAGTGGATTGGTTCCAGGACATCCTCTGTTATTATACTCTTCAGTCATCTCTAGCTTATTTGTAATACATAATACAATGTAAATACTATGTAACTACTTTTATACAGTATTGTTTAAGGAAAAAGGACTAGAAAAGAGTCTATGTGTTCCGTATAGATGTAATTTTTTGTGTTTGAAATATTTTCAATCCACAATTGGTTGAATCCGTAGTTGTGGAACCCACAGATATGGAGGACTTAGCTGTACATTGAAGTTGCTGGAGATCATATTGGCTTCTGTGTGTAAAGTTGTTTGATAAAAAATTGTCTTAGTTGTTGGGAAGTGGAACCCAGGTGACATTACATCTTGGTGTACCTTTTTATAGGTAAAAAAAGAAAAAGCAAAAATACCCTATAACTACATTACCATGAATATCAAATCTCCTCCTAACATGTCTTTTTATTTATTTTTTTCATAATTTTCTCCTTTTTATCTTAGTTTAGGGGAAATTTCTTAAGCTGACACTCAGTTTGGATTTTCTGATTCACTAATTGAGTTTGTCTCAGTACACAATCTGCTAGTTACTGTCTTTATATTTCTTTTGGAAATTGCTTTTTTTTTTTCCTCCTTTAAGAATGTTCTTTTTTGGGCTGGGGTTGTAGCTCAATGGAAGAGCATTCGCCTAGCACGTGTGAGGCCCTGTGTTCAATCCTTAGTACCACATAAAAATAAATAAATAAATAAAATAAAGGTATTGTATCCATCTACAACTACAAAAAGATTTTTTTAAGAAAACAAATGTTCTTTTTCTTTTTTAATGAATGTTCTTTTCCTAGCCAGGTGTGGTGGCATACGCCTGCAGTCCTAGCAAGGAGGCTAAAGCAGGAGGATCACAAGTGTGAGGCCAGCAACTTAACAAGGTTCTAAGCAATTTAGTGAGGTCCTTAGCAAGCTCCTATCTCAAATAAAAAATAAAAAGGGCTGGGGATGTGGATCAGTGGTTAAGCACCCCAAGTTCAATCCTGGGGACCCCTCCCCCCCAACAAAGAAAAGAATGTTCTTTTCTTTCTCTTTCTTTCTTTTTTTTTTTTGGTACCGGGGATTGAACTCGGAGGCACTGGACCACTGAGCCATGTCCCCAGACCTATTTTGTGTTTTATTTAGAGACAGGGTCTCATTGAGTTGCTTAGCACCTCACTTTTGCTGAAGCTGGTTTTGAACTCCTGCCTCAGATTCCAGATCTGAAAAGCTTTTATTATGACAGCCTCTTCTTTAAAAATTTCTTTTTTGTAGATGGACTTTATTTTATTTTATTTGTTATATGGTGCTATAGATTGAACCCAATGCCTCACACATGCTAGGCAAGCATTCTGCCACTGATCCCCACCATAGCCCCCCGACAACCTCTTTTTATTTTATCAATGATATAATCTCAAATCTCATTGAGATATTTCTGTTTTCTCCTGTTTTGTACAACAGCTCTATCTGAGCACACAAGTTGATCCTCTCTCCTTTTGTGTTGCAGAATATTTTTATATCCAATTATTGTCTCTTTATACAACTTAGAAGGATGTTTCCATTTGTTCTTTAACAAAGATGGCTCTTTCACAAATCATATAGGCCCTTGTATAGTGTTTGTTCCAGAACAGTCTTCCTTTGGTAGTCTAGAGCTTACTGGTGCAGTAGCCAACACTTAGTCCACCTGCTACATCTGCCTGCCCAGTGCCCTACTCCATCATGTGGTCTCCAAACTGTGTAGCAGACCATGGCTGCTCCTACAGTCTTTAATGATTTTTTTTTTTTTTTAGGTGTAGATGGACACAACACAATGCCTTTATTTTTATGGTGCTGAGGATGGAACCCAGGTCCCGCCCATGCTAGGCAAGCGCTTTACCGCTGAGCCATAATCCCAGCCCTCTAATGATATTATCAGAGACTCAAGGAGATTCAAATTTGTGCCCTTGTTGCTTCTATTAGGGGCCATTTGTGAGGCGTGAGGCTAATGTGTGTTTGTGCATTGGGGGATTATTAGAAGGAGAGAATTCCTGAACACATCTCTGAGTGAATGACTTTCTGATCTATTCAGTTCAGTATACATTGCTTCTTTTAAAGCCTTTCAAAGAGCTGTGATCCTTTTTTATAATCTAAGAGTACTGCCCCCTCCCCCAACTTCTGTCTTTGTTTCTAACTGAAATGCTTTCTTCTTCCTCTTCCTTTTTTTTTTTTTCTTTTTTGACTGGGGGAGACTGGGGATTGAACCCAGGAGTGCTCTACCACTGAGCCATACATCCCCAGTCTTTTTTTTTTAGAGAGAGAGAGAGAGAATTTTTTAATATTTATTTTTTAGTTTTCGGCAGACACAACATCTTTGTTTGTATGTGGTGCAGAGGATCAAACCCGGGCCTCACGCATGCCAGGCGAGCGCGCTACCACTTGAGCCACATCCCCAGCCCCCAGCCCGTCTTTTATTTTTATTTTGGGACAGGTTTCACTGAGTTGCTGAGGCTGGCCTCAAACTTGGAATCCTCCTGCCTCAGCTCCCCAAGTTTCTGAGGTTATAGAAATGCTTTCTTCTTAATCCCATTTCCATTTCTAAAAATTCAATCTGTCACTCACTTCCCAGCTTAATGTCACTTTTTCCCAGAAACTTACTAATGTGATTGACCATCACATTTTGCCTATATTCTAGCTCTGTATCCTAGTATTCTTCTTCCATTTGCATTGTGAGTTCCTTGAGTTCTGGTTCACCTTCATAAGAGGCATTAGAATGAAGAGGTTAGAGGAGGCCAGGTTTTACTCCTCACTCAATTCTTATTCCCCATGAGACCTCAAACAAATAAATTACTTTTACCTCAGACTAGAAAGTGGACATAACATTACCTACCTCACAAAACTATTTTGAAAATAAAGTGAGATAACATCATAGTAAACATTGAAATATTATTTCCTTTTTCTTTATCATTATAGCACCTACTCTATGTAGCACCTCATCCATGCTACAGGCCTTCAATTAATGGTGATTGAATGAATGAATCCAGATCCAAAGTGGTTTCCACAAAACTCACCTTTGATTTAAATCAATGGCAGAACCTAGAATAGAATCCAGGGCTCCCAAGTATCCCACACTTGTTCCCACCTACACATGTCAAATTAATGAAACTCCTCAAATTGCTTTTCATAAAGTCTCTAGAAAGGAAGAGGGTTTTGTTTTGTTTAATAAATTGTAACCCTTCTGCAAAATATATAGAATTCTGTTTGTTTGCTTGAACTTTCAAATAAGCAATTGTTTTCTTACCTGCCTTGACATTTTAGAAAGAGCCACAGATGGAATCCTAAAAAAGAGTCAACATAGTGTTACAATGGAAAGATTTGATTCAGATTAGAATTTTAGAAAGCTGTTGGTTGTTAACTCTTAATACTCCACAAATCCTTCAATTAGTGAAATGTGTTTTGTTTTGTTTATTTGTTTTGGGGTTATTGGAGATTGAACCCAGGCATGCTCAACCACTGAGCTACATCCTCAATCCTTAAAAAAAAATTTTTTTTTTGAGACAGGGTCTTGATAAATAGCCCATGCTGGCCTCAAACTTGCAAACCTCCTGCCTCAGACTTTTCAATCACTAGGTATGCACCACTGTACCCAACTGTGAATGTGTTAATTCTGTGTGGTTTTTCTCCACTCTTTTCTTTTTTTAAAATGTTTATTTTTTAGTTGTAGTTGGACGCAAAGATATTATACCTTTATTTTTTTATTTATTTTTATGTGGTGCCGAGGGTCTAACCCAGGGCCTCACATGTGCTAGGCTAGCACTGTACCCCTGAACCATGACCCCAGCCCCTCCACTCTTTATTTATATTGAAGGTGGCATGTCATCTCCTGTATTCTTGTCTAATAAAGATAGAAAAATCTCTTTACTGATTATGTCATTTCAACTAAGCTGGAGGATCTGATTGTACTTTTTAGTGAAAGGAAACTTGTAATTTCTTGGATTGAGTGTTAAACCTTCTTGGGGAAGGGTGAGGAGGTATCGTATTATGGAATGAATACACCTTCTAGGAAATCTCCTCTTTTGTATTTCCCTTTAGGACGGTACTACTCAAAGTCTGGGAAACTTGCTAGACATGATGTACCAGGAGCCAGCACGATGGTCCTATACATTTCAAACATTTTCATTTCTGAGCCGCCTGAAAGTACAGCTGGAGCCCTTCCCTGAGAAACACGTACAGGCCAAGAAGCCCATGCAGATCTTTGAGAGGTCTGTGTACAGTGACAGGTAAGATACCAAGCCCTTTGCCAGTTACAAGCCCCATGCTCAGTTCTGTGTGTTTGTTCTTCTTGCATGACTCTGCACTGGTCTAATCAATGAAAATGGTACTTAAAAAAAAGCTTCCTTTTAAAGACAATTTTACAGATTTCTCCATAGTTGTAATTCTGCTGAATTACATGTCAGAAAAGGAAGTTGTGTTTTTCATAAACTGTATGCATTGAATTTCCCACAATGCTCTTGACTACCTTATGTTTCCTTACTTTATGGCATAGAGGCAAACTTGTACTTATCTAGTATAACTTAAATACTTAAAGTACAGAATAGACACTTAGGTAGCAGTATATATTCCAGGGAACCAAATAAATCCGTGATTGATTATCACCTAATTGAAAACTATAGACAATTAAAATTTATGTTGCCTAAATGACTACAGGAGCTCTATTCACTCTTTTTATTCTTCAGAAAAGGATGTCTAGGCAGAAATAGCACATTTGCAAAATTGGCACCTGTGTTCTATTTATCCTTTTTTTGATCCCTTCCTATGTGTTAGGGCTTATTGCTGGCCAGAGTCTAGAGTAAACACAAAATACTTATGTACTTCAGGGGCAGGTCTTCATCATGAAGGAAAGAGATGTATGGTTACTTTAAGTATAGGCTAGCAGACAGCCTGGGAGGTGAGCCCATCTATTCCAAAAGAATTACCCCATCCAGGCACCAGATTTCCTGCATCTGTTTTGCCACAAAGACGAGGCTATAAACTTGGGGTTTGGCCACCTAGAGATGAAGTTAGGGTGGCTTGATCTGAATACTGCTGAGGTTTTTCATTTGTGAACTTTGTTGGTAAAATGGTGCTTTTAAGCAGACTTATTTATTAAGCCCTTTTGATCTATCAAAATGGAACTTTTTCATTGTCCACTCACTGCTAAAGATATTCATGATTCCAAATTAGATAAACTAGTTCTTAAGTGCTCGCATAAAGCCTCCTGGAAGGAAAAAAATAAGGATTTATTTGTAAATGGCATGTGATTATCTGACTTTACCTCCAACTCATGCAAGACATGTGAAACAAACCCTGCAAGCTACACATTCCTTCTTTCTAGGCCCCAAGAGGGGTGTATTCTAAAAAAACCAAATGGGTGGATTACAAATGGTTGGGCTCTGAGTTTTAGTTCTTTTTCTACTATGTACTGGACTTCTCTCCGTTTTTCTCTCTTCTTTCAAGGCATGCCTCTTGAGACTAGGAAGTTGAGTTACATATAATCTTCTGGATTGCTTGGAAACATTCACAGTTGGTCTTTTGACTTCTGGCCCCTTAGTGAGAGACCTCCCAGAGGAAAACAGAAAAATAGAAATACTACATTTATTAGAAATGCTTTGCTAAGCTACCTGGATCTTAACATTTACTTGTAAAGGAAGAGATAAAAATTGATCCCACTATGGAGTTACATCATTCCAGGTACCTTCATCAGAAGGGGCTTTTTTTAAGGATAACTTATTACAAATTCTAATCCTGAGTATAATTTTATATCCTTTTAAAAATTCATTCCAGGGCTGGGGGTCTGGCTAGCTCAGTGGTAGAATATGATGTTTAGCTTGCACAGGGCCCTGAGTTTCATTCTCAGTTTACACACATGCATGTGCATGCACACACACACACACATACGCACACACACACACACACAAAAATCATTCCTTTATTTGTTGGCTCAATACAGATTTATTGAATGGCTCTTCTGTTGAGGCCTCAGACGTGCTCCTGGGGCTGTATCAGAGAAGGCAGTTCCAGTCACTGCCTGTATGAGAGAATTCTAGTCTAATAGGGACTGTACACATGCGTGTTCTGAAAGAGGAATATGGGTTTTCTGGGAGAGTAGAGTACAGGGAGAAAGAAATTTAAGTCTATTTTGATTGAGTTAAAGGAAACACTAGCATGTGGTTTTAGAACAGAGACCCTGACTCTAGGCTTTAAGCCCTGTTCTTCTCCACAGCCCCTACATTCAGTCTGCAGTAGAGGTCTCCTCTTAGTGCCCAAAACCTTATCTTCTACTCCCTCTCACCTATCACTACTAGCTTTGGAAAAATAAGGGATGTGCTCATCCTCAGGGCCCATTTTATAGGACTTCTAAATTTTTCTTTATAGCATCTGAATTTCTTCTTCTAGTTATCTGTGGAAAAGCTAACAACATTTTTCAGAACTTGATTTATAAAAGACACCTTTTTCCTTTTGCCTTCAGCTAAGCTATAGCAAAATCATTCTAGACTAAGAAAGTTTGCTTTTGTTATTTTCACATTAGCTTCTTTATAGCCAGCAAAAAGCAGTGCAGTAATAACAAAGATATTTTAAATAATCCACCAGTCACTTTTTCTAAGCACTTTATGAGTATTATGTGCAATCATCACAGTAATGGGTTGAGAGAGTTCAGGTGACTTTCCAGTGTGTCATGGCTAGTGAGCATTACAGCCAGGATCAGACCCTGCAGAGTTACTTTGGAAACTATTCTCTTAAAGGCACACTCACTGTCTTCCCCAAGTCATTCATACACAAGGATTCTGAATTTCATTTTCCCAGAAGTAGCCAGTTGCTGAGCATTGCCTTAGAAACCGGAGTTCATTGTTGAGGATATAAATTGTGTTTTATATCAAAATGCCTGTGATTTGAAAACGGACTTGACCCCTCCAAAGCCATGATTTCTGTTTAGCTCTGACTTCCTATTTACCAGAGCCTCCTTTTGTTGTGGAAGTAAGCAAGAAGCAAAGCTAGTTTGATTTGCAGCTTTAGAGTGTTTAATCTGACTTAGAAGTTTAGCAGCAGAGGAAGCAAGCCAGTAGGAGCTCATACGTACTTTGGCGGAGAGTCTACTTTCTTGTTAATACTGAAGTTAGTAAGAAATGTATTTCCTGCTTCATAGATGACACCACATAAAGGTAGTTCCCTCTTCATTTCTCAGCTAGACAAAAGGGTAGCTTAGCAGGCAGAGGACTCAGAGGCCTTCAGTCCTTAAATATAATATGCTGAGTGGCTTTATGCTGGATTCACTTGTTTTTGTTTTTTGGGGGGTAGGTACCAGGCATTGAACTCGGATACTCAACCACTGAGCCACATTCCCAGCCTTATTTTGTATTTTACTTAGAGACAGGGTCTCACTGACCTCATTGGGTCTCACTGACTCTCAGTTGCTGAGGCCAGCTTTGAATTCATGATCCTCCTTTCTCAGCCTCCCGAGCCACTGGGATTATAGGTTTTGTTTGGGGCCTTGCTATCCCAGGAAATCCCACAAGTTGCACCCTTTGCTATGTGTCTCAGCTGGTTGAAAAATTGTCCTGGACCAATGAGTTACTCTTCTGGTATCCCTTTTCTTGCAGTGACTTATTGCATCTGGAAAGCTGTGGTCTCAGCCTTTAAGTTGAGGTACTGTTTTCCACCATAGTGTTGAGCAGGGAGGGAGCTGTGGGTTAAGAATTCAGATTTCTTAAGGATTGATGAGGAGCTAGAAAGGTTAAGTGCTTTGAACAGACATGGAACAAGTGGTTATTGATTTTTGTGCTTGTCTCTCTCTTATGCTTTTCATTCCATTTCCCATTCTTCCTCCATCCCCACCCCATCCCACTTACATTTCTAACCAGGTATATCTTTGCCAAGAATCTTTTTGAAAATGGTTCCCTCAGTGACATCGAATGGCACATCTATCAGGACTGGCATACTTTTCTCCTGCAGGAGTTTGCCAGTCGACTGTCATTACATGGCTTCATCTACCTCCAGGCTACTCCCCAGGTAACTCTGAACCTAAAACCTTCGTCTTCAGGGCTTCATGAAACTAAGAGGGTGACTTTCAGATTTTCTTGTTGGAGAAGTTAGAACACAGGCATTATACAGGGCAGAGAGAGCAATAGGTGGACACCTCCTAATCTAGTGTTGAGCAACCCATTTCCCACAGGTTTTGTGCAGCAGTGTGCTCAAGCAATTAAGTATGCATTAAAGGGTCCTGCTTAATGAAGCCACAAAGCAAGAATAAATTGGGCACTATCCCTGTCACTCTAGGTTTATGGCATGGACACTCTGAACTGTAGCCAGTGGCCTCAGTGCTTCCTTCCAGTGGCAGGGTCATATGAGGTTATAATGATCTCATTGGTTTTCTGAATAGGATGTGGAGAGGGAGAGAAAGAGGATTTTTCTCACCTCATCCTGATATTGCCCTAATTTATTGCCTCTTTTGAAATGTTGAGGAGGCCATGGGTGTGGTAGGATGGACTATAGAAGTTCATTCTGTGGCTTTCTGACTTGCACTTTGAAGCCAGCCAACATACAGGATGACATCATGGCAGGAGACTGAAGTCTGTGGAGACAGCATGGTCTTTGGTTTCTGCTGACTGGCAGTGAGAGTAGGCAGCCCCAGGGAAAGCTTTGCACTGGAGGGGTCCTTGTCTATAAAATCCATGACTGGGACAAGATATCTCTAAAGACTTCTGGAGTGGGATTTCAAGTCAAGGTGAGAGGAACTTGCTGAGAGATGCGTTGCTCTCAGCTTTTGAGAAATACTTAAATGCCAACTATACCACGTAATCTTAGAAGAAAGGAAAGCTGTCTGCATGCTAAAGGCCGTGTTTTTCAGAGCTAGGGATAAGCCTCATGGCAAAAGTGAGCCTGAGAGCAGATTGAATAGGGTCAGAAAACAAGTAGGAGAGTCCCTGTCTCAGAGACTCACACAGGCCGTGGAGCAGAGGACTGGAAAGAAGGATCTTACCTTGGGAAAGGAGCAACCAAACAAGAAACCTTTGAATATGACGAGATCCAGATACTGGGGATCTTTGTTTTGCGGGTTTCTAGAAATTATAAGGCAGAAGCTAAATTAGGAGGGAATAAGAGAGTACACAGAAATAAAGAGTCTAAGGTTTAAAATGAAAATGAACTAGAGGTTCTTGAGGCCAGAGGGCTGAGAACCTTTTATGAAGCTGCTGCTTCTTTTTTGTTTTAAATATATTTATTTTTTAGTTGTAGTTGGACACAATAGTCTTTATTTTATTTTTATGTGGTGCTGAGGATTGAACCTAGGGCCTTGCACATGTTAGGCAAGTGCTCTACTGCTGAGCCACAATCCCAGTCCTGTGAAGCTTCTTTTTATGACAAGAACCACTCTAGCCTGTGCAGTGGTACACATCTATAATCCCAGCAGCTTGAAAGGTTGAGGCAGGAGGATCACAAATTCTAAGCCAGTTTCAGCAATTTAGCAAGACCCTGTCTCAGATAAAAAGGGCTAGAAATATGGCTTGATGATTAAGCACCCCTGGGTTTAATCCCTGGCACCACAAAAAAGAGAACTAGGCTAAAGTTAGGTGCATTAATGCCATTTGACATTTCTGAGACTTCTTTCAGTGGTTTTCATTGCTTGGGAGCAGGTATATAAGAGGCAAATTAATGAAAGTGATTATTTTAGAGGTAGGTATCATTGAATAGGGAAAGAGAAATCCCTTGCCAAAGAGGTTAGCTTGAAGTAGCTGAGGGTCGGGTTTAAAGTGAGAGAAGGCTTGCTCCCAGGAGGACTCACTAGTGATAGAACTATGTTGTTGGGTTGAGTGAAGATTGTGGTTGGCATTTAAAAAGGTGACAAGTTTTCCATGGGAGTCATGGGATGACTGGATTCAAGGAAGCAGAAGCTTGAGAGGTTGGGCATTAGAAGGGAGAGTTCTGACCCAACTTGTTCCAAGGGAGACAGAAGTTCAGCACAGCAGCTTAGTATCATGAAGACAGTGTTGGGAGGAGCAAAGGAGGAGGTGGGCTGATCTGTTCCTAAGAGTAAAACAGTGCTGCCTGGCCAACTCACCGGCCCCTTTTTTTGGGGAGTGGAGGTTGGACTCAGGTACTGGGACCCACAGGAAAGCAAGCAAGTCTCTTTCACTTTTTTGTATGTACTCCGAGGGAATGACCTATGAGAGGGATAGGGGCAGTGATGGTGATGATGGTGATTATCTCTGGAGGGTCTTGATATATTCTTTTGAGGAGATTAACTAAAGTACTTTAGCTGGTATAGGATGAACTGGTATAGGATGTAGTGAGTCAAAGGATTATTGCAACTTAATGGCAGAGAAGGAAAAAAGCTTGTTGGGGATTAGATGGTGTTGTTTTGTTGTTGTTGTTGTTGTTGTTTTAATTCTAGGGGGTTTTTTTGTTTGTTTGTTTTGGTTATTTTTAGTTGTAGATGGACACAGTACCTTTATTTTATTTATTTATTTTTATTGTGGTGCTTAGGATCAAACCCAGTGCCTCACATGTACTAGGCAAGTGCTCTCTCTACCACTGAGCTACAACCCTCGCCTGTAGATGGGGATTTTAGTTCTTTTTCTGATGGCATTAGACCCAGGGATTCAGGAATGCCCACATCCTTCCTTGTTGCCCAAGAGAACAGCAGAACAGAAGTTAAAATATCTTTGTGTAAAAACGGTACCAGTGCTCAATACTCAGCACAGAGTGCTGACAATTCTGTTTAGAGCATGTGAGATGGATCGACCTCAGTAGGGCCTTCAGCTCCTTTTCACCTGTTTTCCCTTAAATTCTAAAAAACAAACAAGCTTGTAATTTTAAAAAATCAGAAGAGAAATGGCTGGATCTTGGTGTTTCCTCGGTACCTTGGAATTAGGTAGAGTTTTGCAGCCAGCCAGGGTGCCTCAAAGCCTTGCCTGGGACGGTGAAGCATGGAGACTGGCATACAGTAGATGTGTGAGAACAAATGGTACCTGGGTTTGGGGATTGGGAGGCACAGTGAACAGATCCAGCGGTGGTCACCATCCAGTTCCTGTCTCTGACCCTGAGCAGTCATACTAGCTCTTCTCCCTGTTGTCTAGGAGGTTAGCTAAAGGATCCCTCCCTGCAGTATACACCTACATTGTCTTTCCTGTTCTCATTCAAGTGTATATTCCCTAGGAGGACTGTGATGAGTGGAGCCAGGCAAAAGCACTATTTGAACTTTTTTTTTAAAAAAGAATTTGTTATAACCATGTCAGTAAAGCAAGAATTATGCCACATGTTCAAAATAGGAGTTTACCTAGACTTCTGGGGTGGGGGGGGGGGATGTTTGCTTTGTTTAGTAAATTAATAGTAAAAAGGACAACATTAGCCTATTTTAATAAATCAGTGTTCACATCAGCGTCTGAAGCAATGAATTCTAAGTAGCTTTGTAAGAATTGCAGTGTTCTAATATTTAAAAAATATTCACTAATTCAGATAATATTTTTCTCTCAGAGAAGTAGAGAATCGGTAGTAGTTTAGGAAATCCCAAACTACTTGCTGTTGGGAATATAAATTGGTTGACTTCCAAGGAGGTAGTTTGGCAGTAAGCTCATACTTTTTGGCCTATTAATCAGTTGCTTGGAATTTACTCCATAGATATGTTCACACATGGGCAGAGTGGCCTGTGTATCAGGCAGCATTGTTTGTCGTAGCAAATTATTGGAAATGACCCAATGGTCATCAATAGAGACTGTTAGAATTTATTGTGCTCTGGCTATACATTAGAAAACTTTAAGGCCATAAAAAAGAATGAGAGAGTTCTTTATGTACTAATGTGTTCTTTAAGATTTATGCTTAGTGAAGTAAAACAGGTACCAAGTATATGGTGGAACACCTTTTATATGCTTTAAAAAAAAAGTGAAAGTATGTGTATAAATTATTTCTGAAAGTACACAGAAAGTTAATAACATAGGTTGTGGGTAAAGAAAACTAGGTAGCTGGATGTCAGGGATACACTAAAAAGCTGGGATTGGGGAAGGAGAAGAAGGGGAGGTCTTAGAGCTGTCACCATTGAGGGTGGGGACACAGAGGTAGAAAGGTAGAAGGAAAGAAAAAGAGGCAGGTTCCAAGTGACGGAAAGTAGAAAAGAAAGTAAGCCAGGCATGGTGACACACACTGGTAATTCCAGCAACTCAGGAGACTGAGGCAGGAGGATCACAAGTTCAAAGCCAGCCTCAGCAATTTAGTGAGACCCCTGCCTCAAAATAAAATAAAAATAGCTGGGGGTATAGCTCAGAGGTAGAGTGCCCGTGAGTTCAATCCCCAGTATCCCTACCACCACCCTACACTCAAAGCAAATCAAAGTAGGAGAAAAAGATAGATGGAAAAACTAGAGTAGAGAGTAATTTTTTTTCCCCCAGTACTGGATATTGAACCTAGGGCACATTACCACTTAGCTACATCCCTTGCCCTTTGTATTTTTTATTTTGAGACAGGATCTCACTAAGTTGCCCATGCTGGCCTCGAACTTGGCATGCTCCTCTCTCTGCTTCAAAAATCAATAGGATTATAAGTGTGTGCCACTGTGCCCAGCTGAAAACAGTAAGTGAATACATGCAAGAATATTTTTTGGCCACCTACTCAGCCATGTCCCGTGCTTAGCCCTAAGCAGGACAGAGTCTAACCCTGCCTTCTGGGTGTCCCCCAGTCACTGTGTGCCCTCCTAAGTGTCCTGTGCAGACCTCACTCTAAACTCTGATTCATCTGAAAAACAGTAGTCTGTATTTGCCCAGAGCCTTGCCAGCATTCAGTTCTCAGAGTGGAGCTCTGAGGGTGGGTCACAGGTAAAGGGGACCTCCATAGAAAGTAGGAATTTGAGGCACCCTGCCTTTCCATGAGTCCATGCTGCCTCCTCCCTTATGTCCAAATTGCTAACAGCAAATCAGATTCCAAGGACAGTGCTATATCTAAATTAGGGGCAATTATTATTAATTGATTAGGGAAAAAGCATAGAAGAGATAACAACTAAAAGTGTTAATCTTTGAGACCTGTGTCTTCTCATTAGTTTGGAAAGCTGGACATAAAGTCCTAAGTGAAATTTGCTTAGTAGAAAGATAAAAGGGAAACAGCAAAGACCCCAAGTTTTTGAGAATATTGTCTACTACATTTGGGGATGATGCTCACATTTTTTAAGTATTTGAGAGAGGAGGTCCTAAAATAGTGGGTTAATCCATCTATACTTCTAGTTTACTTCCAGGACAGATGACATTCAATAATAAAACATTTTCCTGGCAGACAGAAAAACAGGGGCAATTCAGGCAAAACAAACATTTGGAGTAAAAGTTTTGAGAAATGAAGGAGCTTGACCTGTCTCAGAGGAAGAAGGTCAAATCTGGCTGAAGCAACAAGGCCAGGGGAAGAGCTAAGGAAGTTGAGGAGAAATAAGAGGTGTAAGAAGTATTTGTGTGACAAGTAACGAAGGAAACATCTGCTTTCTCTGAGCCAGTGTGCTTCAGACTTTCTACCAGATGCAGAATAAATATTGTTCAGCACACAGTTAATGCGGGGAGGTGGGTTGGTGTCGAGCCTCCCGTTTTTGTTTTGTTTTGTTTTTTCTTTTCATTTCCTTGTTTTATCTTTGACCTATGCAGATTTTGCATCCTACTCTAGAGAGAGTATTTGGTATAACATGAAAGAGATGTTTCAAATTACTTACATTTTATAAATAAAAGGCCACTCATACTTCCTTGAACCTTGTGGTTATGGCTATAGGCAGTAAGAAGTGTGTAAACTATTTTAAGCAAAGAAAGTAATGTCATTATCCATTGCAGTGCTATGGAAGGCTGGACTAAGGGGACAGACTTTCAGGGGAGAACAGCTTTTGCCAGGGGCTTGATATGCCTTAACATCAGTGAATTCTGGGGGATATGTGGGGTGGGTGGAACATGGGGAAATGCACCAAGATGACACCATTGTGCATGATGGAGACAGATTAACTCCAGACTTTATGGCCTTTGCTCTTTTCAAATACTTCTTTAAAAGGCAGAGATGCAAAAGACTTGCTATAGTCCAGGTAAGAGTCAGTGAGCACCTGATTAAGGCAGCAAGAGATAACCAATTAGAGATATTACAGAGAATTTTCTGACTTCCTCATTGATTGGCTGGTGGAGAAGGAAAGGTACTACCAGGTTCCTGGCTTAGCTGACTGGGTGAATGATGTTTGCCATTAACTAGCTAAGAATACTCCAGAGGAGGAGCAGGTCTAAGGTTCAGGTGGAGGTAAAAAGGATGGTATAGATCATCTGATGGAATAAAATTCCAGAACAAGGCAACAGAAGCAAGACTATGACTTGTGTTGCCCAAGATGGACACATAGATATTATATTGGTCTCAGTGCTCCCGACATGGCATTGTAACAGACACAACAGCAGATGAACTCAATAGACCTGGGGATTGTCTTTTAGGTTTGTTTGAAGAGACTACACCGGAGGGCCAGGGAGGAAGAGAAGGGAATTGAGCTGGCTTATCTCGAGCAGCTTCATGGTCAGCACGAAGCCTGGCTTATTCACAAGACAACCAAGTGAGTTGGAGAAAAGAGCAATATCAGACAGAGATCTATTTTTCTACAGGTGATTGTTCAAAACAAGAGTTCAACCAGACATGTGATGGCTCACACCGATAATCCCAATGACTCTGAAGGCTGAGGCAGGAGAATCTCAAGTTTGAAGCCAGCCTCAGCAACTTTTCAAGACCTTGTCTCAAAATTAAAAATAAAAAGGTCTGAGAATGTAGCTCAATGGTAAAATGTCCCTGGGTTCCATCCCCAGTACACCGCCGCCCCCCCCCCCCCCCAAAAAAAAGTTGTTGATCCATTTTTTATTAGATACTATTGCTTCAGCTTTTTGTTTCTTTTCTCTCTTGTACGTTTCTCTAGATTAAACATTGTAATTGATAGTGGTGACACTTGGCTCAGGATGGAGAATTTAAAAATTTGGAAAAATGTCAGTTTTATTAAAGTGATACTCTTAGTTTCTGGACTGTCCCCCCTTTAGGTTTAATATGTTGTCCACTTAAAATGTTTAAGAGCTCTGACCTTCAGAATCAGTCTCAGGAATAAAAAGAAATCTTAGCCATTTTCTTTCGAGTCAGCTTTATTGAGGTTTCTGTTGTTATTTTAATGCTGTTTATGTGCTATTTCATTGAGAAGCCATGTGAATTGAGATCTGTTCTCTGAACTCTTAAAATTTGATGAGTATATGAAGCTTGGTTCAGATTTCTTTTTTGTGTTCATGCTTCCTATAGGCTCCACTTTGAAGCTCTGTCAAACATTCCGGTTCTGGTATTGGATGTCAATGATGATTTCTCTGAAGAAGTAACCAGACAAGAAGAACTCATGAAGAAGGTGGGAAGGACTTTTTTTTTTTTTTAACTTTTAAGTTGTAGGTGGACACAATCCCCTTATGTTATTTATTTATTTTTATGTGGTACTGAGGATCAAACCCAGTCCTCACCCATGCTAGGCAAGCATTATACCACTGAGCCACAATTCCAGCCCTATGAAAAGGATCTTAACTTCTAATTTCTAGTAGTTTTCTTCTTGTTGTATTTTTATCTTCTGGTCTTTGCTTCAAAGTTTAATACATTGGGCTTTGGGGTTTGCATCTCAAATTGCAGTTCACACTCTGAAAGCCAATGGGATCTTGTACACGCTATAAATATAATTCCTATTCTCTGAAGTATGTAGGGTAATAATTATTGAATAATTGACTTGTAATATATGCTTGCCAGCTGACTTCCTCCTCTAAGGTATTCTAAAACTGGGGAAATGAGACTTCTGGATTTTATTCCCAGCTCTGCCACTTGCCGCTATACAATCCTGGGTAGCTCACATTTCTTCTTCAGGCCTATTTTCTCTTTCTCACAAAAACTCATGGGACTACATACATACACATTGTGGATAACCATTGAATAGTCTGCTGAAAATGTGAAATTTAACTCGGATTTTCTCTTTCCCACAGGTAAACACCTTTGTAAAGAATCTGTAACCCATACTAAGATGTTTTGGCTGTGATCTGGGCTCTCTGACTTTCTGAAGCTAGAAAATATTAAACCTCCCACCCACCTTTTCATCCCCTTTCCCTTTTGCCCCTCAAGCACTCTTGACAACAGGGGTGTGGTTTGTGCTGTCTTTAGATTTTGCCATTATCTTTCTTTATATGTATGTATGTATCAAGGACTTTGAAAATAAAGTTGATTGACATTTCTTTATTTTTCTAATTAATTTATTCATTTTATTTCAGGATGTCTCTATTGGTGCCTGCTCTGAACTCCCCCATATCAGTTTTCTTTTTCTTTCTTTCTTTCTCACCCCCCACCCTCCCAACCTTTCTATGTTGAGGATTTAACCCAGGGCCTGTATCACTGAGTTATATCTCCAGACCTGGTCAAAAAAAAGAAAAGGAGAGAACATCAAGAGCCCAAAGTTCGGCATCTAACATTTAGGGGTAGGCCATCCAGGATGGCACTCTGGCTTACTCAGAATACCGTGCCAGGTCAATTTCAGATACCCTGAATGGAGTGTCACTCTCTGTACAGAAAGAAGTTTTTGTGCTGCTCTTCAAGCTTCAAGGACAATTTATTGTTAAGGAGGAAAAATACATGGCTATATAGAATTGAAATGTTCTATTGCAAGAAGCTTATAGGCCCGGGATTCACCAGTATTGAATTTCCTACACTGAACCTTGAAAAGTTCTGCAGACACACAGGAAAATGAACTTGAGACTTGGAGTATCCTGGAAGACAGAAATATGTGTTTCTGTTCTTCATACTTTGGGAAAATGAGTGAGAGACTGACTTCTAACAAATGTGTCATGTTTGGAGAAAATTTCAACAATTTCTTTATACCACTTCAAAATTTAACAGCATTATTAATGTATTATTCATAATCATTAATTCATTTAAAGGGTACACAACTCAATGGTTTTTAGTATAATCTTAAGGTTGTACAACCAATAGCAATTTCCAGAACATATGCATCACTCCAGATAAAGCCCATATCTTGTTTTTCCCCCAAGATTCTCCCCTGCCGTTTAATCCTATATAACCACCAATTTACTTTCTGTCTGTCAGATTTGCCTAATCTGGACATTTCATAAATGGAAATACATAGTCTTTTTTTACTTAGCATAATGTCTTCAAGGTTCTTCCAGATTGTAGCATGTCTAATGTTTCATTTTATGGATATGCCATATTTCATTTATCCATTCATTGATATCTATCATTTTGATATAGCTGTCCTAGGGGTATGGAATGATATCTCATTGTAGTTTTGATATATATTCCTCTGATGGTTGATGATGTTGACATTTTGTAGGTACTTTCTGATCATTTGTATGTCTTACTTGGGTAACTGAATTCAAATCCTGAGAGTTCTTGATGCTGATCAGATAGATATAATGATTTACAAATATTTCCCCCATTCTACTACTTGTCTTTTTATTTTCCTGATAGCATCCTTTGAAGCACAAACAAATATTTTTTTCATTTTAATGAAGTCCATTTTATTTATTTTAGTCATTTATGCCTTTTGTAGCAAATAACCAAAATTAACCCACAATCACAAATATTCTGTTTTCTTTCTTTTATTTATTTATTTTTTATTTTGAGACAGGTTCTCACTAAATTGTCTGGTCTGCCTTGAACTTACTGTTTTCCTGCTTTGAGGTCCTGCGTACCTGGGATTGCAGATGTGTGCCACCATACCCAGCTCCTATATTTTCTTCTAAGAGTCTTACTATTTTAACTCTTATCTTTAGATTTATGATCCACTTTGAGTTAATGTTTTTTGTATAAAGAAAATAATCCAGGGCTGGGGTTGTGGCTCAGTGGTAGAATGCTTCCTAACATGTGTGAGGCCCTGGGTTCGATTCTCAGCACCACATATAAATAAAGTAAAAGTTCCATTGATAACTAAAAAAATATTGAAAAAAGAAAATAATCCAGGAGTTATCGAGTTATGGCTCGGTGGTAGAGTACTTGCCTGGCATGTGTGAGACCCTGGGTTCCATCCTCAGCACTGCATATAAATAAATAAAATAAAAGATCCATTGACAACCAAAAAAATGTGAAAAAAGAAGAAAGAAAAGAATCCTTCATTCCTTTGCATGTGAGTATCCAGTTGTCCCAGTGAACACCATGTGATGAAAAGACTGTTCTCTCCCCTATTGAAGTGTCCTGACATCTGTGTTGAAAGTATATCCCACTTATTCTCATGCTTGGTTGCTGCTTCAGATTCTGGACAAGACCAGAGATGAAGATAGGATGTTTGATGTGTTTTGGAAACAGTGATTTTAGCCATTTAGCTTTGAAGGGCCCAATTATTTAATTCCCATCTGTATTTCCAGGAACCAGTAATGTAGAAATCACCAGTAGACCTAGAATAATAGCAGTAGGCCCTCACTCTTCACTCATCGGCAAATATTTTTTAGTATCTGCATATTCTAGATACCAAGGAGATAATGGTGAACATGACAAAAGGCAGACTTTGTCCTATAAGAACTTGTCATATATTGAACAAGTGTTATAAATAAATTGCAGATGTGATCACATTTCAAAAGAAGTACAGATGTACTATGAGGGTCTGTAAATCAAGGAGCCAACATTATCTGAAATAGGGCCCCTAAGAAAGTGACAACTGTTCTGAAGAATAAATGTGGTAAAATGTTGATGTAGAGAAAAAAGTCATGGCCACAGCCTTCATGTAAGAGTGTAGCAACAGGTTCAGTTGTCAAAGCAAAAGACTGAGATAACTATAGTTTGGGAATACTCTCCTCTTTCAAATTTTGAGTCTTGAATCAAGCATTTATCTATCTATCTATTTATCTATTTTTCTACTGGGGATTTAACCCAAGGCCACTTAACCATTGAGCTCCGTCCCCAGCCCTTTTGTTTTTTATTCTGAGACCAGGTTTTGCTAAGTTGCTTAGGGCCTCACTAAGTTGCTGAGGCTGGTTTTGAACTTGCAAACCTCCTGCCTGGGCCTCTTGAGTTTCCTAGTGCTAGGATTGCAGACAGGTGCCACCATGCTCAGCCAAATTCAGTATTTCCTTCTGTAAGCATTACCTTTTAGAATGTCAGTGTCCTCTAGGATAGTCAGCATCAACAGTCTCACTTGGGTGAAATAATTTGTTGTTTCCAAATTGGTAGTAGATCATTTGGAGATAAGCAGTAATTTTGAATTATAAGCATGGAGAAGAGGGGAAGATCTGAGTGGAACCCTAAAATATGGGGAGAACTGCATGGAGACAGGCTAAAACCTTCAAGCACCTCAAAGATTAAAAGGGGTTCCTGGGGATTGTAAATTGCACTGGAATAGACAGAATCTGCTAGCATTTTGCCTAATGGTCTCTACACTGTCAGGTCAGCCTGAGTGGCTGTTCTCACTCTTGATTTGGACTATCCCCCAGAGTCAAGTAACTTGGATTAACACATAAAAATAGCTGCATTTTTTTTTTCTGGCTTATAATGTGGCAAAACCTGCTGTTCTAGAACCTGTGGTTTATAAGGTGGATCAAGGTTGTGAAAGTTCTAAGTGAGGCAGAAGGTGACAGTTTCTGGTGAAAGAGACTGTTTGTTAAATGCAAATGCTAGAATCATGGGGAGTGGGGGTGGGGACTTAAAATGCACTTTAAAATGTAAAAACTGTTCAACCTCCTTCAGCCTTCTCTTTAAATAGTAAGCAGTTTAAATACTCTGGCCCACTTTCTCCTTGCAACCTTTTCTGTTTGTTGATATCTTTGACTCTTCTACCTCCCTTTCTGTCTCCTGGGCTGACATCTTTTTCTCTCCTTTGAAGTGTTGTGTCCCCAAGGCACCCTTGGTCATTTCTGACTTTACTCACTCCCCTCAGTGATTATATTAGCTTTCCATGACTCTGACAAAATTCATGGGAGAAACAATGTAAAGTTTTTTTTGTTGTTGTTTTTTTTTTTTTTTTTTGCAGGGGGGGGCGGGGGGAGGGTGCTGGTGCATATTTTGGCTCATGTTTTTAGGTTTCCATGGTCATTTAACTGTTATTTCTAAGCCTGTGGTGAGGCAGAGCATAAGGGCAGAGTGCATGTAGGAGGAAAGCTGCACATCTCTTAGCAGCTTGGAAGTAAAGAAGCAGAGAGGGGCCCAGGGACAAGATATAGCCTTCAAAAGCATGCTACTAAGGACTTAACTTCCTCCAACTAGACACTGCCTCCTCTAAGTTTCCACTACTTCCTAATAGCCCATTAAATTATAAACCCATCAATGGATTAATCCATTGTTGAGGTTAGAGCCCTCATGACCCAATCACCTTCCAAATGCCCCACCTCTGAACATAGCTGCCTTGGGGACAAGCCTATAACACATGAGCTTTGGGGGGATATTTTAGATACAAACAATAACAGTGATCTTACAGTAGTTTTTGTTGTTGCCACATCAAATGCATAGATACACAAGCATAAAGCAGCACAAATTTATAACCTTTCAGTTCTCTAGATCAGAACTTTGGCATGGGTCTCAGTGGTCAAAAATCAAAAGTTATCAGTAGGGCTGCTTTCTTCCTGGATGGTCATTTCCTTACCTTTTCTGTTCTCTACAGGCTGCCTGCATCCTTGGCCCGTTCCTTCATTCTCAAAGCCGATAACATTGCATCTCTGACCATAGTCAGGAAAGTTTCTCTGTAAGGACCCATGTGACTACATTGGGCCCACCCCAATAATCCAGCCTAATCTCCCCTCTTCAAGGTCTTAGCCTTCACTACATCTGTGAAGTACCTTTTGCTTTATAAAGCAATGTATTCACAGGTTCCAGGGATTAGGATTTTGGTTTGGGTGTAGGGATTGCTATTCTACCTTTTACAGATCTCAAACACTCCCATGGCTTCTACCGTTAGCATGGAGTAGGCCTTTTTAAAAACTTGAAAATGTTATGGGAAATGTATAAATGACTAAGGAATTAGCATAAAACATTCCTGTATCCCTGTTACCCTAGCCTGTGAGCACCAGGAAGAAACTTGAACTTTGACAAAGGCAGATTTATTAACTTGAAGGAGGAAAAGCTTTTCATCCCACCCACACTGAGGCACCTCACCAATCAGAAAGAGTTGTAGGGTTTTGAGGTAGGGTAGATTGTAGGTGAAATTTAAACAGCAGTGTTTTAATAGATACAGAGCAAAGCAGGACTGTATAAAAAGAATCAACAGCTTGTTCCTACGTGCCAAGCAGACCCATGTTTTTTAGAAAACAAAGTTAAGAAAAATGTGGAATATTATGTCCAGAAGCCCCTTCTCTGGGCCTCTGAAACTGGGTTGGAAATCAAGACCATTTCTTTATGTCAAAGTGACTTAGATCCTCCTGTGATGCTTTATTTTTACTGATAAAACTTCAGTCAGTGATAGTCTCCCATTTTATTTTATTTTTTCCATTACTAGGAATTGAACTCAGAGAGCTCTACCACTGAACAACATCCCCCATCCTTTATTTTGACACAAGGTCTGTCTAAGTTGCCTAGTCTGGCCTTGAAATTGTGATCTCCTGCCTCAGCCTCCCAAATCACTAGGATTATAAGCGTGTTCCACCACAGCCAGATCTTGTTATGACATTTCACCCCTACTGCATGTCCTGAGGAGAACTACTATTTCATAGTAACTCTGTAGCTGGCTCTACCTCTGTCTCTCCCCATAGCCTGATGAGTGGCAGGGCAACTTTTGACTTAGTATGAGCTAATTAATTTCCTACCCACTTCAATTATTTACTCAACCAACTTTGATTCACCTATAGCCTGCCTTCCACGCTCAGCTTATTTTGAAGCAAACCCCAGACAGGAAGATGACTTTTACAACTAGAGCCTCACAGAACTCTAGATGCCATAACCCAAATCCTTTGTGCTCAATGAGCACAAAACAAGTTTCCATAAACCAGGCGTCGTGGCACCTGTAATCCCAGCAATTTGGGAGGCTGGGACAGGAGGATTGAAAGTTCAAAGTCAGCCTCAGCAACTTAGCAAGGCCATAAGCAACCTAGCGAGACCCTGTCTCTAAATAAAAAAAAATTTAAAAAGGGCTGAGGATGTGGCTCAGTGGTTAAGCGCCCCTGGGTTCAATCCCCAGTTTAAAAAAAAAAAAAATGTATAGAAATAGCAGAATGACGATTACAAGGAGATGAGGGAGGGAGAAGAGTTCTTGTTCAGTGAGTGTAAAGTCACAGTGAGATGAGAATGTTCCAGAGATCCACTGTACAACAGAGTATCTTTAGTTAACTATGAAGTATTATGCACTTAAACATTGTTTAAAAAGTAGACCATGTTATGTTCTTAGCACCAAAAAGGATAGAAGGAGACACAAGAAACTTGGAGGTGATGGATGTATTTGTTTCTTGAGTTGTAGTAAAACAGGTACATATATATGTTCAAACTCAGCCATTTATTTGCAATAGCCATGCACAGTCTTATATACCACTTACACTTTAATAAAGCTGAGATAGAGGTAAAAAATTAAAAAAGTTTTCATCCCCACCCACACACCTACCACCACACCTACCCAGCCCAGCCAACAAAACCATTTATTCTGTTTCCCAGTTCACCTAAATGACATTAGAAACCTTGGTGCTGTCTTTACCCCTCCTACTCTTTTCTAATACCCATTCTCACCAAATTCTGACCATTCATCTCTGAAATCTTCTCTGCACATCAATTTCTTTCTCTCTTTGAAGGTGTACTGGACACTGTAATTGACCTCCCAACATTCATTCATTCCACCTCTCTTTTTTTAGCAGTCATGTGGCTTTTGCAGCTGTGACCATGCCTTGGAGCAGCTAGAAGCCCACTGTCCCCCTGCCTCCACATTCACTACTACCCCAAGCTAAACAGCATGCAAACTAAACAGCATGCAAAAAGAACTGTGGTTGCTATGCAGAAGCACAGGTTCAAGACTGTTCTTCTGCCCTTCAGCTCCACCTGTGTGGAAATGCTAGAGTCACCATGTATTTAGAACTTTATCTCCCACACAAACCCCACAAGAGGCCAAGAGCAGTGGTGCATACATATAATTTTAGCATCTTGGGAAGCTGAGGTAAGAGGCCAGCCTCAGCAACTTAGCAAGACCCTATCTCAAAAAATAAAAAGGTTGGGGGATGTAGCTCAGTGGTAAAGCACCTCTGGGCTCAATGCTCATGAAGAAGAAGAAGAAGAGGAGGAGGAAGAGACACACTATTAAAATTCTGTCAAATCTGTTAATTTGTTTGGAGCATCTCTTTGATGTCCTTGGCTTTGACCTTCTCAACACAGTTCATGTCTTGGTCATTTGGCACATTTATTTTTTTGATATTTATTTATTTATTTATTTATTTATTTTTAGAAAGAGAGAGAGAGAGAATTTTAATATTTATTTTTTAGTTTTTGGCGGACACAACATCTTTGTTTGTATGTGGTGCTGAGGATCGAACCCGGGCCACATCCCCAGCCCCCTTTTTTTTTTGATATTTAGTAAATGCCTTCTGTGTGCTAAGAACTGTAAGGATATGCAAAAAAAAAAAAAAATGTTCAACATCTTTAGCAATTAGAGAAATGCAAATCCAAGCTACTTTCATCTCACCCCAGTCAGAATAGCAATTATCAACAACAATAAATGTTGGCAAGGATGTGGGGGAAAAGGTACACTCATACATTGCTGGTGGGGCTGAAAATTGGTGCAACCACTATGGAAAGCAGTATGGAGATTCATTAAGAAACTTGGAATAGAACCACCATTTGACTCAGCTATCCCACTTCTTGGTTTTTGCCCAAAGGACTTAAAATCAGCATATTACAGTGATGCAGTCACATCAATGTTTATAGCAGCTCAATTCACAATAGTTAAACTATGGATCCAATCTAGGTGTCCTTCAATAGATGAATGGATTTTAAAAATGTGATACACACACACACATATATACATACATATACATATAAATAAACAATGAAATATTATTTAGCCTTAAAGAAGAATGAACTTATGGCATTTGTCAGTAAATGGATAGAGCTGGAGAATAGCATGCTAAGTGAAATAAACCAATCCCCCAAAAAACAAAGACTGAATGTTTTCTCTGATATGCAGATGATAATTCACAATGGGGGGTGGGCTAGGGAAGAATAGAGTTACTTTAAATTAGGTAGAGGGGAATGAAGGGAGAGGAGGGGGTATGGGGGTAGGAAGGATAGTAGAATGAATCAGACATTATTACCCTATGTACAGATATAACTATATGACCAGTGGGATTCTACATTATATATAACCAGAAGAATAAGAAATTATACTCCATTATATATGATGTATCAAAGTGCATTCTACTGTCATGTAAAACTAATTTTTAAAACAAGTTTTAAAACCAAAGGAAAAAAAAAAAAAGGTTTGTATCCACATGAAAAGTGGCCTATTGGATTGAATTCCTGAACAGAAAAAGGACATTGTGGAAAAACTAGTGAATCCCAAATCAGGTCTGGAATTTAGTTAATAGTAACATATCAGGGTGGGCTTCTTAGTGTTTGGGTTTTGTCTTTTTTTTTTTTTTTTTGGTATCTGGGTTGAGCCCAGAGACACTTTACCACGGAGCCACATCCCCAGCCCTTTTTATATTTTTTATTTTTGAGACAGGGTCTCCCTAAGTTGCTTAGAGTCTCACTAAGTTGCTGAGGCTGGCTTTGAACTCGCAGTCCTCTTGCCTCGGCCTCCCAAGCTGCTGGGATTATAGACACACACCATTACACCCAAGTCTTGACATGTGTACCTTGTAACTTAAGATATGAGCATTAAGGGAAACTGGGTGAGGGTATATAGATACTGTGCCATCTGTGCAACTTTCTATAAATCCAAAATTATTTCAAAATAAAAGTCCATTTAAAAATGGTATCCCAAAGCTGGGGATATAGCTCAGTGGTAGAGTGCTTGCTAACATGTTCAAGAATCTGGATTCAATCTCCAGTACTGAAGGAGGAGGAGGAGGAGGAGGAGCCTCTCAAGATGACTAGCTCCATTACCTGGGCTTTTGGAGTCTCCAGTCCTATCTTCCTCTCTCTATGAAAGAAGCATCTGTTCTAGCTAAATGATTTTACTTGTCCTTTGAACAAAGTCCTCTGTCACCAAAGAATCAGTCATGGTCCTTTCTTGCAAATTGCAAATAGATGCAAGTTACTCTGACCCTAATAAGCTTAATTTTCAGAGCCTGTCACTTGCAAGGCCCCAGGAGGGCCCACCATGGCTGTTATGAGAATGTGATCTCTCTGCAACTATTGCTGCTGTCACAGGAAGTTCCTGATGGACCAAAACTCTAGTACATATATCTGGTTTGCAAAGCCTAGTCTTCGTGCCCTTGACATATCAAGGGAGTCCAGGAAGGACTATCTAACTCTCCATATTTCCTGTGGGATGTGGGCTCCGCCTCCAACCAAGGTGAATCAGTCCCCAAATATAGGAAGGAGATTTATTCACTGTTTCTCCCCAAAGAATGGCAGGTGTTGACTATGGATGAGTTTTCCAGAGCCAGGGTTTCCACTAGGCTCCATCAGGCTCAGGTGACATTTATGTACTCCAGTTGATTTGAACTGTGTTCCTTTGATTCTCTAGACTAGGGTCAAGGGGACTTCATCTCCAGAGGGCACGTTACTTAAAATCCTTAACATGAAAAGAGCCCATGTCATGCCTTTAGGACCAATCATGCAAAATTGAAGCACAAGGAGGTTATATTCTGTGAAGCTGGGGGTATTTCCAAGGCAAGAAAGTGCTGGGTGGTTGGGAGAAGACCCTGTATTCTCTATGTCAGTGGTCATCCCATCCAATCCCTCCAATCACCCCACCTAAAAAACAGAGCCTCTCACTTCTCTCTCTCATCCCCACATCCAGGCCATTATCTGGTGCTACCAATTTCCCTTAGGATTTCTCAGACCTGCCAGCTCTCCCGCTCCTCTCCTGAGTCAGGTTCCCATGCATCGCTACCTGACTTCTCCTAGATCCCTGCTCCACACAGCAGCCATACCGCTCTCAAGAACACCGACTTTGTGGGGCCATTGGCTGTCTCCAGAACGTGCCTTTGGGTCCCCTGAGTTGGTGAGTAGGCATAAGTCCAACCCAACCCTCCTCTGCTCCAGTTTACATCAAATGGTCATTGTTCCCCTGTGCGCCATTCTACTCAAATTGTATTTGTCACTCATTCTGGAATGGCTTCATCCTCTAACCCTGCCTTCAGTGGCCATCTTCAGGTAGCCTCCATTGACTCCCTCCCCAGCTGGCTCAGGTACTCCATCTTTGAGCTCCAGTTGAGTGCATTTACCTCACTGTTGCACTGACCAAATAGCATTAAAATGATCTCTTTCTAGACTGGGAGTGGGTTCAGTGGTAGAGCACTGGCTAGCATGTGTGAGGCCCTGGGTTAGAGCCCTGGGGTGGGGAGGATTTCTTGTCTCTCTCTTAGAGCATGGAATAATCTTATCTCTGTTTATATAGAACTACAACATGGCCCTTAACTTCTTAAGACTCCCACCTCCCCCAGTATTGGGAACTGAACCCAGGGCGCTTTACCATCTAGGGACATCCCCAGCTTTTTTTTTTTTTTTTGGTACTGGGGATTGAAATCAGGGGCACTCGATCACTGAGCCATATCCCCAGCCCTATTTTGTATTTTAGTTAGAGATAGGGTCTCACTGGGTTGCTTAGTGCCTCACTTTTGCTAAGGCTGGCTTTGAACTTGGGATCCTCCTGTCTCAGCCTCCCGAGCAGCTGGTTCTTTTGTTTGTTTGTTTGTTTTGTTTTTTTGGTACTGGGGATTTAACTCAGGGGCACTCGACCACTGAGCCACACCCCCAGCCCTATTTTATATTTTATTTAGAGACAAAGTCCCAACGAGTTGCTTAGTGCCTCGCCTTGCTGTTGTTGAGGCTGGCTTTGAACTTGTGATTCTCCTGTCTCAACCTCCTGAGTCTCTAGGATTACAGGTGTGTGCCACTGTACCTGGCCACTGGTTCTTTTTATTTTTATTTATTTATTTAGAGAGAGTGAGTTAGAGTTTTTTTAAATATTTATTTTTTAGTTTTCGGTGGACACAACATCGGTATTTTATTTTTATGTGGTGTTGAGGATCGAACCCAGCTCCCCGTGCATGCCAGGGATCCTCCGAGCGCGTTACCACTTGAGCCACATCGCCAGCCCTCTTTTTATTTTTTATTTTGAGACAAGGTCTCCCTAAGTTGTTGAGGCTGGCTTTGAAATTGCCATCCTCCTGCCTCAGCCTCTGGTGTGACTGAGATTACAAGCATGCACCATTGCACTCAGCTCTTCAGACTTCTTGCACATGAGAAAGCTGTAACCGTTGTTTAGGGTTTCTTCACTGTCTACAGCTGAGCTAATATATCCTGTGGCTTTGAGCTGTGGCAATATTCTCTCTTGCCTAATTTGAGGCCCTACTTGAAGTGTGCCAGATGGCTTACAACTAGAACCCAAGGCAAATGTCCCTGGTACTGGGAGTCTCTGCAAATGATAGGTGTGGCTGGGCCACCAGGGCTGGCATGTAGGAGAAACCAGGTAAAAGGATTGGGAGAAATTATATCACCTTGGGCAAATCAGTAGGCCTCCACTGTCCTTGCTTTGAAAACAAGAAAGATGATCTTCAAAGTCCTCACTGTCTTATGCTCAAAATGTTTGCTTTATAAATGAATAAGTAGCATGAATGGATGGAGAACTTGAGTTTGGGCATCAGAACAACCTAGATACAAATCCTGGCTGGGCCCCTAGCTAGTGGTGTAACTTGGACAAGTTCCTTCACTTCTTAGAGCTTTGGGTTTTGGTTTTTTGTTTGTTTGTTGTGGTACTGGTGATTGAACCCAGGGGCACTTTATCACTGAGCTATATCCCCAGCCCTTTTTATTTTTATTTTAAGATGGTCTCACTAAGTTGTTTAGGATCTTGTTAATTTGCTGAGGCTGGCCTCAAACCTGTGATCCTCCTGCCTCAGCCTCCTAAGTTGATGAAAATACAGGCATTCCCCACTATGCCCAGCTAGCTTCTGTTTTCTTTAAGCTGAAACTAAAACTAGTTTTGTACTAATTTTCAGCATTGTTCCAAGGATTAGAAACACTGTAGACCAGAGATATGCTTCAGTGGTCGAGTGTGTTCTCAGCCTGCTTAGAGGCCTGAGTTCAGTCCCCAACACCAAAAGAGAAAACAAATGATATTGTAAATAAACTTTTGGACACAGAGTAGCACAGTAGTTCCATTCAGTAAATGGAATTGATAGGTATGGGTGAGTGGAAAGATGAGAGAGTTGGACAGTTCTTCACTGAGTCTCTTTGAGCTGAGCTTTGGAAGCTGAGGTGAGGAATGTTCTGGCAGTCAGTAGGAAGGACATTCTAGGTAGGTATGGAGCTTGGACAAAGGAGGGACTACACATGATGTGATGGGGGAGTGGAGGGGCACCATGGTCACACTTGGGGAGACTGCACACCCCTGGGTGGGATGCACAGTCGACTGGAACACGTGCTGCTTCCAACTAAGGCATCTTCATGGATCACACAGCATTTGAACTGGGCATCAAGTGACAGCAGGATTTTTGGAGCAAGAGTTGAGGTGCAGATGGTTTGGAGTAGACACCATGAGAAAGGCAGGGAGCTAAGAAAGGGGTCTAGGTGTCTGGGGACCGGGAGGCAGAGAGGCTGGAGTGGGCAGCAGACATGAATGAGAAATATGTGAATGTTTTAAATAAACTGACTTGGTCTTCATTGCTGTTCTATTACCTGCCTCTTTCAGTGACTCTGGGCAGGCTGTCTTTGAGACCAGTCAGAATGCCTGGGTCTAGAAAGAGCCTGTGAGGTCTCTTGGGTGACCGGGCAAAGGAGCGGGTGTGGGACTTCTTCTGCTCGGAAGGTGGAGGCCTGGGCAAGCAGACAGGCATTCACTGCGGCTTCCTTCCCGCCTGGTGGCTGGCTGCAAGCCCTGAACTCGACCTTAGATGACCTGTGTGTTGGAAACCGTTCCATGGCCAGAAGCAGTTGGGCTTCATCTTCGACTTTTTTTGTCCTTCAAATAGGGACTCTGTCTCAGCTCCAACTGGCTTCTGCTGCTCTGAAAGTCTCCCTGTTCCCTGGCAGGACCTTGCTTTCTTTAGCACTTGCCAGTGGGGTGTCTACTGTTAGCAACCTGCTGTCTTTGACTCTTTTCAATTTAGAATGTCTCACTATTCGGGTGCTAAATCATTGCATAGATAAGGAAATCAAGACCCTAGGGGCTGTGTTCTGTTTTCTCCAAGGTGGCACAGCTAGTTAACAGCAGTGCCAAACAACCCAGGTGTTGCTTGGGTTGGTGACTCTCGCTCTCCTGCTGTGAGCTGCTTAACCTGTACACCTCAAACGCATCAAGGCCCATATACCTCAGCTCCTTTTGCATATCTGGATTAATGTCAGTGTCTTGAAATCATCATGTGAAAAAATGAGTTCTGCCAGGTGCTGTGGCGCACACCTGTAATCCCAGCAGCTCCAGAGGCTGAGGCAGCAGGATCGAATGTTCAAAGCCAGCCTCAGCATCTTAGCAAGGCTCTAAGCAACTCAGTGAGACTGTGCCTCAAAATAAATAAATAAATAAATAAATAAAAAGGGCTGGGGGATGTTGCTCAGTGGTTAAGCATGGCAGGGTTCAATCCTGGTTACCACCTCCCTCCCAAAATGAGTTATGATCTGGTGTTGTTGTTATTAACAATACCATGTTCAGATGTTCTGTGGACTGAGTTGACATAAAAAAAAATAACTCCCTAAATGCCTAGATTTGTCCAGTGTCACTGACTAGTGGTTGCCTTAGGAAAGAAAATCCAGCTATAGCTTCAGTAAGGTAGCGGGAACTATATTTTCTCCTGGGTCAAATGCTTAAGATAGAGATGTAGCATATTTTAAAAATTTTTTTTAGTTGTAGATGGACACAATATCTTTATTTTATTTATTTTTATGTGGTGCCAAGGGTCAAACCTGGTGCCTCATACTTGCAAGTTAAGCACTCTACTACTGACCTACAACCCCAGCCCCAAGATGTAGCACATTAATCAAGGAAAGGGATTGACTAGAATTTATTAGTCCCAAACTGTTGCTCAGAGACCTTGTCAGAGTTACCTTTGGAGCCAGTTTGTGGGTCACAATAGAACGAGGTTCTGTTCACCGTTCAACAAGGACATGTTGAGCATCTGTCTGCCCAGTACCAGGAGTATGGGTAGCAAGACACACACATGTGTGCTTCCAAGTGACCTCTTCACTTTAGAAAATAAAATGTCTTACCTAATCGAACACTACCTTAATCATCAGGTTTGGTTCTGAAAGATATTTTTGGCTGCTTTCTAAAATTAAGCTCCTCTTTGAAAGATGGAGAATGAATTCACTGGTTGAAAATATTCAGAAAAAAAATTATGTAGCTTAGACAAAGGCAATCTCAAAAGAGGTATTCCCAAGACATTTTAAGCTATAGAAAGACAATCTCCCAAGGAAGCGATTTACATAAGAATTTTTATTTGGAACTAGACATTGTGAAGTGTTTGTTTCAAATGCAGAGGCAGATTTTCATGAGAACGAGGTTTTGGCTCCTGGACGAGAGCCACTTAAAAGCAGGAATGACCAACTGGTCTGAATCAACCCAGATCTATTGGCTCTTGTCCACTATATGAGCCCTCTGGCTAGGGCTGCCCCAAGCACCTACATTTGACAGCACCTGCCTACTATAGGCATTCCAAATCAAATGAAATCACAAGGTGGATACAGTTTTCAAACAGACCTGCTTATTTGCATGTTACCAAGGATATTCCAATGAGCAAAGATAATTGTTATGTGAGTGGCAGACTCTAACAAGAATACTTTTTTTTTTTGGGGGGGGGGGGGTACCAGCGATTGAATTCAGGAGCACTCAACCACTGACCACATCCCTAGCCCTATTTTGTATTTGTATTTAGAGACAGGATCTCACTGAGTTATTTAGCACCTCAATTTTGCTGAGGCTGGCTTTGAACTCATGATCTTCTTGCCTCAGCTTCCTGAGATGCTGGAATTACAGGCATGTGCCACTGTGCCTGGCTACAAGAATACATCTGTGTTTCACATAGTGCTTCCTCCTATCCTCTCCTTGAGGCCACAACACAAGCAATAGGCATTAAATATTCCCATTCTATGGATAGACAAACTGAGGTTCAGTTAAGCAAGTTATCTAAATCACACAGCTATAGAGAACCACCTATGTAGCCAGAAAACAGGTCTTGCAGTTGCTCCTCCAAGGCCCTCTCCATCAGACCACAGGGACCTAAATGCTGAACTCAACTTCTGGTCACTCCTGCAGGCAGTGGTTCCCAGCCTGGTTGCACTTTAGAGCATGTCTCACAAACCTAGAATACGACTGGATGTTGTCAAAGACACCCTGAAGTGGGACATCCCAGTCCTTTCAACCAGTCTTTGGGAGTGAGGTCAGGGCATCAGTATTCCTCAAGTTCTCCAGGTAATTTCCATGTGTAAAGTGTTCATCACTCCATTAGAGAGTAATCAGAGTTTGCTTTTTTCCCTCTCAAGGACCTATTTAAAGTTATTCATGGCCAGGCATGGGGGGGTCACACCTGTAATACCAGCTACTCTGGAGGCTGAGGCAGGAGGATTATAAGTTCAATGCCAGTTCTACAGTTTAGTGAAAACTTGTCTCAAAATAAAACAAAAAGTCTGGGAATGTAGCTAAATGGTAGAGCATTTGCCTAGCTTTTGTGAGGCTCTGGGTTGGATCTCCACTACCACAAAAAATAAATAAGAGCAGCTGGGTGTGGTGGTGCATGCCTGTAATCCCCGCCCCCCAGTGGCTTGGGAGACTGAAGCAGGAAGGTTTGTTTTTTTTTTTTTGGTGGTGCTGGGGAACCCTAACCCTTTTGCATGGTAAGCAAGCACTCTATCAACTGAGCTATATCCCCAGCCCCAGGAAGATTGCAAGTTTGAGGCCAGCCTCAGCAATTTAGTGAGATCCTGTCTCAAAAAAAAAAAAAGCTACAGAAGATATGGCTCAGTACCAAAATAAAGAAGTGTTGATGCTTCATTTCTCTCTCTCTCTCTCTCTCTCTCTCTCTCTCTCTCTCTCTGTGTGTGTGTGTGTGTGTGTGTTACTTTTTATCTTTTAAATTTTGAGACAGGGTTTCCCTAAATTGCCATTTGGCCTTGAACTTTGCCTCAGACTTCCAAATTGCTGGAATTACAGGTGTATACCACCAAGCCTAGCTTCATTTCACAAATTTTTGTTAATACTTCAGTAATTTTTTTCATTTGATTTCATATGTTCAATATTTTCCAATGTTAGCAAATGTTTTAAACATTTTAATATTAAAACATTTAAAATGTTTTTGATAATGGTCTACTACAAACAGTGATTGTCATTGGACTACAGATTCTTTTTAGATTTTTCCTTTTGCTTATTTCTATAATTATCCAGATTTGCTTAATTTTATTTTTTGTGGTTCTGGGGATCAAACCCAGGACCTTTGCACATGCTAGGCAAGGGTTCCTTCACTGAGCTACATCCCCAGCCTTAATTTTTTTAAATATATTTTTAGTTGTCAAAGGGCCTTTATTTTACTTATTTACATGTGGTGCTGAGAATTGAACCTACTGCCTCATATATGCTAGGCAAGTGCTCTACCACTGAGTTATAATCCCAGCTTCTCCCATCCTTAATTTTTAAATTAATAAAATTATTATAATGATTATATCATATTTCAATGTGCTTATATTCTATGAGATTATTTAATTGTTCTTTAATGTTGAACATTGAGGTATTTTCTTTTTTTTTTCTGTTATAAATTAGTCTTTCATGAGGATACTTGTACCAAGTTTTTTTTATTTTTTATTTTTGGTACTGGGGATTAAACCCAAGGGTGCTCTACCACTGATCGACATCCCCAGCATTTTTTTATTCTTTATTTTAAGTCAAGGTCTCCTTAAGTTTTTAAGGCTAGCCTTGAACTTGTGATCCTCCTGTTTCATCTTTCCTGTGCCATTTATACCCAGATTTTTATGTCCTACTTTTCTAGAAGTGCAATCATTTAATCAGAAGATATAAAATATTTTAAGGTTATTGATAAGCATTGCTAATTTTCTTCCCAGAAAGAAATACAAATTTATGGTTCTATCAGTGGCATATCTTGGAAAAGAAAAATGGTCCAGTCTTTGCTAAACTTTGTATTTTCATTTTATAATCTGTCAATTTACTATAATTAATAAGGCTGACCTTTATATATCTTTATTAGTCATTTGTGTTTTTTCTTTGGTGAATGTTCACCTATTGGGCCTTTTTTCTCTCCTGGTGGGTGTTAATTTTCTTTCTTATGTATTAAGTAGATAACATTTTTATGTTCATTTATTTTGTAAATATTTTACAATTTGGTTTGTTGACATACAGAAGAATTTTATTTTATGCTTGGAAATATTTTTGATCAGGTAAATAGTTACATCGTTTTCTTTTGCAGGTCCCAATGAATAAATGCCTGCTTACCAAGCAGCAATTTATCTAGTTAAGCAGGATCATGTTGTTTTGGACAGAGAAATAGTTCATCTCCTACTGGAACCCAACTTGGAATGATCAAAATTACATTACTGTATAGTGTACATTCCTTAAACTACCCCATCTGATGCAGAATAATATGAAAAACATGTTGGTAGTTCCCACCTTTGCAGGGCAAAACATTTTACAAAGCAAACAATATAGCATGGCCTCTCACAAAAGATTGTCCCACCCCTAAACTAACATTGCCCAACCGCATTTCCGTCGTAAGTTCAAAAATAGGGTGGGTGTTAGGTTAATACTGCTGGTTCTCTCCAGCCCATGTGGAGACTTGCATTCAACCCAAATTTCTCCTGGTCCACTGCCTTGGGGTCAGACTGATCCTGAGCAGAGGGACTCTGGCATGTAATATTTGGTGCATATGTATACTAAGAAATTATTTGCGGTGTATCTGACATTCAAATTCAACTGGAAGTCTTGTATTTTTATTTGCTAAATATGGCAACCCTAATCCTGAGGTTTTTCTCTGTGTTGATGTTGGTGACCAAGTCCCAGGAGTGCCCACGTCCCAGAAGTACTCACAGGAGAGCAGACTTCTGGCATCCCACATCAAGGATTTTACCTGCCTGCTTCCAAGAGGTCCCTGGGGCCAAGGAATAGCCTCGTCCTTGAACCCAAGAAACATTTCGAAAACCCCGACTGCATTACCTATTGCACAGATGAGCATATACTTAGAGACTAAATTCTTCAGCCAGGCCTCATGGTTTTTTCCCAGATTCCTGCACCTCTTTCTTCCTTTTTCTAACAGACAAAACTCCTCCCAGGCCTGTGGGCTTAGGCAGGCCCTGTTGAGTGCCCACCAATGCCTGGCTCAATACCCTGAGTCCACCACACATTCCTATTTGAATGGCTAATTTGTTAGTTTCCTCTTTCTGCCTTTGACACCAGTTTTCTGTCATACAAATTTTTGATTAGTTAATAATTAGATTAATTTTCTTGAAGCTGATGTTCAAATTCAAGTCTGTGGTTTGAGATGACCAAATGTCACCTGGATGTGGGTCATAGCCTAGTTGTGTCACCATTAGGACAATCCTGTGGAATGACAAGAAAACAGAGATATTCCCTCCCTTGCTTAAGCTGATAGAGAATACAATGCTGGGAATACAATGTATCTCCCCAGGAACAATGTTAGAGTGACCTCATATGACTCTATGACTCTGAATCCAGGTATTCCCTGCCAGCTCCACGAGGGATGCCTATGTGCTTTTTATCTCTACCCTAACTAGCCCTGTTCCCAAAAGGCTTCTAAAGCAGAGCTTCTTCTTCACTAGGGGGCCAATGAATCACCTGGAGGTCTCGTTAAACCAGCTTCTGATCAGTAGTTCTGGGACCTGCTGAGATACTGCCGTTCTTCAGACTCTCAGTGTTCCCACTGCTGGAAGCCCATGGCCGACACTCTGAGTAGCAAGAGTCTGAAACTGTAATTCCTGATTGGTTGCAGGAAGGCCTAGGTGTCCCATCAATTTGCTTCCAAGACATTGGTGGGACTGCTCATTCCCAGGAAGTCAGAATCAAAGGCAGTGTAATTCTTGTCAGTGAGAAAGGAGACCACAGGAGAAGGGAGGTAGGCTGGAGTGGTGAGTGCAGGAACCCTAAGAGAGGAGTTGAGCAAGACAGATTAAAATGGAGCTCACAGAATGTAGCATTGATTGAATGTAAAGGGAGGAAGGTGGTTAGTGAACTAGGGTCTACAACTGGGAAGGCTGAATGGGGCTCTTACTCAGTGCCACACCTCATGCTGGGCATGACACCATTATATCCCTTTACCTTATGTAACCTATAGTGTCCTCATGATTATTGTGTATATTTTAACTCTGGTTGTCATGGTTACATATAGTTAAAGTATTATAAGATCATTTCTTCTGTGAAGTGGGAAGAGGAATCAAAGGATTGGGTGGGAATGGAAGAATGGGACAGTTGGAGCACCTACTGTATACCCAGGACTGAGATAGGACTTTACCATAAAGTGGCTCATTTGATCCTTCTGCAAAGGAAGTAGCATTAGTCCCATCTTTACGAAGGATGCAGAGTGGATGGGCCTTATGTCACCCACAGTCACAAACTAGTACATGGATGGGCTGAAATTGGAACTTAGGCATCCAGAGGAAGTATTTCAGTGTACAGGAGAAGGGGAGATGTCATGGGTGGGGGACATAATGTCCAAGTGGGAAGCATATGGTTTGTTGTGAAGGCTCAGAGGATGGATACCTTTGCATTGGGAGGTTTCTACAAATGAGGCTCAAAAGGATATGGGGAGGCCTGTCGCGGTGGCACATGCCTGTAATCCCAGCAGTTTGGGAGGCTGCAGCAGGAGGATCATGAATGCAAAGCCAGCCTCAGCAACTTAGCAAGGCCCTAAGCAACTCAGTGAGACCCTGTCTCTAAATAAAAAAAAAAAAAGTATGGGGGACAGGACTGGGGATATGACTCAGTGGTTGAGTGTCCCTGGGTTCAATCCCCAAAATTTAAAAAAAAAGGATACGGGGAGGGGGAGCCTCAAAATATAAAAGAGGTTGATACATTCAAGTCTCAGATGGGGCAAGCAGATTTTTCTGCTCAGCAGGATATGGGACAGAAGCAATGTGGAAAGCAGATCATGGAATAAACCAGTGAAGCTGAACAATTTTTAGGGATGTGCATTCAGTTCATTCTATAAAGTCCATTCAATGTACTGAATGAATGGATTCTTGTGGGAGACTTAACTGAGTTTCCTCCCTGGCTGGGTGTGAGGCGCTCAGTCACTTTTAATGTGGCAGAGTTTCCCCACCCTTCTTGGCTTTGAGAGCTTGTCCGTGTGGAGGCTTGTCTCACCACTGCCCCAAAGATCCAATCATTGCACCTAACCTTGCCACATTGCCCCCCTTGACCTTCATTGGATGGGATTTTCCCCAGAATTCTTTATTCCCCAATAAATGCCCTCTCCCTAGCATGCTCGCTCTCTTGCTAGCCTCTTCAGTAAAACCTCACTGTCCCCCTGGGGAGCTTGAGGCTGAGGGTTCGAGGAGCCGTCCAGGAGCTGGTTTAAAGGTAAAATGGTGTCTGTGTCTTTAATTTAAACTCCCTGAGGATTTTCCCATGTGACTGAACTGTTCACACCGTCTGTGCTGGCCACGGACTAAAGATTCTTAGGAATTTATAGTTCAGAAATGTCACCATTTTTTTTTTTTTTTGCTACATATATTTTTCTCTGCCCCCCCACCCCCATTCCAACCCCCCCCTCCTTTTTTGGGCAAGTCTCTTTGAAAATGGAGGATTCAATGTTGAAGTTTAACCAAGAGGCAAATCATAGGATCTGGTCCCAGTTCATTTCTCCCACCTGAACCTCAGGCCCCTCAGATGCTGCTTCCTGGATCTCTCTTTGTGAGCATGTCCCATAGGCATTTTAAGGGGAAATGTGTCTTAGCTGACCTCATCAAATTATCTCTGGGCCCCTGGGTGCCACTATTCACCCTGTTGCTCTTCCAGAAAACTCCTTCCCTTTTCTCTTGTCCAATCAGCTCTCATCCTGTTGATATGACTCCCTAAATATTTACTCATACTTCTCTCCATTCTCATCTCCACCACCCCAGTGGAGACTATGTCCTCCCCATCTTGATTTCTGCAACAGCTTTCTGGTTGGTCTCTGCTTCCATTCCAACACTCTACTTTAGTATAGTCCCATGCAGAAGCCAGCACAAGGAGTCGTCCCTGTCCACAGCCCAGTGGATGGGACAGAGCCAGGCACCACTACGATGTAAAAAAAAGTGGTGGGTCCCTTACCCAGTCTTGAGAATCATCAAAGGCTTCCTGAAGTATCATGAGTTAACCAGGGAGGATGAGTGGGAGTTAATGGCAGGAAATGCCTCTGCCAAGGCTTGCTGTTTTAGGAGTTTTAGCAGGTAAGCCTAGGTATCACATATACCTTTGCTAGATATCTTTCTCTGTTTATAAATTACTTTCCACTGAGCTTGTCCCACAACCACTCACCTCCTCTTCCATGCTTCCCTCAACTTAGATTTCTTTCACCATCATTAAATCTCTGAGTCTGCCCTAGTGCAAAGAATGATAGTCCATTAGAGTGGGAATCTCTATTATGTGTCCCCAGGAGGGAGAAACACCCTGGAAACGGACAGAATCATTTGCACTTACACATAACTCAAATGTACATACACATGTTTCCTGTGTATTAGTTAATACTGTTAGCCAAGAAGTTTCACTTCTCTCTCTTCCAGGCACATGGCAAGATTGTACTTATTGTACTTTCTTGTCCCCTTGTGACTTTCTTTGGCCAGTGGGATGAGAGCAAAAGTGATGTGTGTCATTTCCAGGTAAAAGCTGTAATAATCAGTGCTTGATTTGCTCCATCCTGCCTTCCTGGCTTCCAAGTCGAGGAGATACATGTCCATCTGCAGCAGCCTGGGTTCCTGAGCTGGTTGCCAGAACTCCTCTTAACCCCAGGCCCGGTGGTACGTGCCTGTAATACCAGTGGCTTGGAAGGCTGAGGCAGGAGGATTGAGAGTTCAAAGCCAGCCTCAGCAAAAGTGAGGTGCTAAGCAGCTCAGTGAGACTCTATCTCTAAATAAAATACAAAATAGGGCTGGGATGTGGCTCAGTGGTGGAGTAGCCCTGAATTCAATACCCAGTACCTGCCCCCTACAAAAAAAAAAAAAAAAAAAAAAAAAAATCAAACAAATCTCCCTACAATGGCCATGTTTTGTAATTGAGAAACACAATTTTGTTATGTTAACCCATTGAGGACTGGGGATTGTTTACTATGGTGGCATGACATCACTGATCCTGATTGATTCATCCTGCCAACCAAAGTTTAGGGACACTCAGGTCTTTATCCCTGTTGGGCATTCAGCAATTTGAGTCTCTGAATCAAGCAAATCTTCTAACTTCCTGCCCAGTCTCACTAGATTGGAAGATTTCCAATATTTTACCTCTTTGCTATTATGATGGGTTCCCTTGCATATCCTTTGCTAGTAATAGAGACTATTTGTTTCAATCTAAATCCAAAATGCATTTTCCATAAAAATAGTTATAAAACACAAAGGCATTTGGGCTAGGGTTGTGGCTTAGCGATAGAGCGCTTGTCTAGCATGTGTGAGGCCCTGGGTTTGATCCTCAGCACCATATAAAAATAAATAAATAAAATAAAGGTATATTTTTAAAAAAACTGTTTAAAAAAAACCCCACAAAGGCATTTGCTGAGCTACTCAGAAACATACACATACCCCACACACTCATGCATTGTCCAAAAGCAAGTCACTAATGAATCTCTTTGTCCCCAAGAGCAAAATGCCAGTGTCTGCTCTGTATCAGCCCTAGCAAAATTAGTAGGCCCATTTCAGGGTCTTAGATTGTAGGCCTCATTCTGCCACTCAGTAGTGAGTGACTTGGGCAAATTACCTCTCTGAGCCCCAATTCCTTTCTCTGCAAAATGGTGATGATGATAATAAGAACTATGTCACAGAAAAGGAAAGTAACATTTGCACAATTGCCATCTCTGTGCAGATAGAACGATGTGTATGGAAGTGCTTTGAAATGGGAAAGCTCCATGCAAATGTCTACTGAGTGTATTTTTAATATATATGTGACGAAAGAAATAACATATCCAAAAAAATCAAATAAATCTCCCAATGTCTTCAGTCTTTAAAATCAAACCCAGGTGCATATTTACATTTCTGCAAAAAGACACTTACTACAAATCTCATTCTTCACACAGGGACACAGCGCTTATTAGCTGAAGTCAAGGAGTGGGGTCAAGTACCTCAGAGGAGGTTAGTCACATTCAATCATTTGCAGGTTCAGCAAACACCCAGCAGTGTTCGTTCCAGGCATCAATTCCCCAAGAAGAACATGTGACACACATCCAATAATGCTGCTTGTCCTTTTCCTTTGCCCACTGCTGAATCAACTTTAGTTCATCAGTGGAGTTGTAAAACCTCCTTGTTGCTCAGCCCCATTTCTATCCTTAACCCTATCCAGGGAAATGCCCCCTCTCTCACCCCTGTCATAGGCGTAGTGCTTCGTCCTTCCTTCCCTCAAGAGGGCAGTTTCTTTTCTAATGTCCTTGGGGTAGCAGCGCAGCCAGGTTTGACCTCCCTGATGCGCAGTTGCCTGCACAAGGCTCAGTCCCCAGCCGCTGGGGGTAGGCCCGCCAAGCCTGCTTACAAAAGGCACAGATGTAGCTGTCTACACTAAGCGCCTCGGGGCCTGACCCTGGCCTCAGCGGAGGCGCTGAACTTGCTTCCCGCAGCTTCCTCTAGTCCAGTGCTTCTCAAACTTGACTTCGGCTAAAGGGCTTGTTAAAACAGACTGCTGGGCCCCACCCCCTAAGTTTCTGATTCAATAGGATGGACCGGGAGCGTGACATCTCACTAGTTCCCAGGTGACATGATGCTGTTGATCCGGGGACGCACTTAACGGGAACCGCTGCGGCTTTCTTCTAAAGCTGCTCGGAGATAAAGGATCATTCTCCCGCTGCACGTCCTTCCCAGCCGCTCTCCTGTCCTGAGCACCGTGTGACTACGGAATAACCCCTCAGCACTGGAAGTCGGAGACTAGAAGGCAGGAGGGTTTGTGCTGGTCAGACAGTCGGCAGAAAGAAACTTGGAAGCCTACGGGTCTTGGGTGTTAATGGGGTATTTAACTGATCGGGCTCTGATGACCTGTTTTTTTTTTTTTTTTTTTTCATTCAACACACCATGATCGGGTGTTAGGTCTAGGGTTTCAATGGTAAAAAGACCGAAACGTCCTAGCTGCCCCGGAGTTCTATACTGGCAGGGAACTATGCAAACGATTTCAAGGCCCTTAACTGTTCTCTGGAGGGAGCATCTAACTTTGGTGCAGGGTGGGTGGGGCTCTGGAATTTGTGAGAGAAGCTGGAGATATCATGAAAGAATTGGCATTTATGCACAGACCTGCAGTATTTTTGGGAATTTGGCAGGTGGATGTAGGAAGGATTTTCCCCAAGCAGAAAGAATAAGCAATAGGACTGCCCAAGGGTGAGGTTCCAGGGGCAGTGACTAGGAAGCTTGCATAATCAAGCTCTCCAGCGCAGCCTGGTTTCTCCTACCTCTCTAGTGGCTAGTCTGTGTCTCCTCTGCTGTTCCTTGTGAGCTGATGTTCCCCAGGCCTGGTCCTGGAGACCTTTCCTTCTGCTCTCCATGTTCACTTCCCTGTGAGCTCCTTCATACCTGAGGCCTCACTTACTCCTTGCTCATGAATAGAGTCCATGTCTGTCTCCAGTCGGGGCCTCATCTCACACAGATGTCCCCAGGCATATTTCCTCCTATACTGTCCCAGTGAATGGAACCAGCATCCACTTACCTAACTTATTCTGAGGGCTTTATGAAATGACCTTCTCATAAGTTACTGATGGAGAGTAACCTGGTCCAATATTTTGCTGGTGCTATTTATAAGGCAGAAAATAGGAGGAAAAATGCTTGGCTCACATTTTTGAGTCCACAAAATCCTGACTGAGTGAGCTTGGACAAGTTACTTCTATTTTTAATCTGTAAAATGGGTCTGAGAATACCTACCTCACATGGCTGTTCTATGGATTAAACAATAATAATTGTCATTTATTGGGCCCTATGTTAAGTACTTCTCTCAGGTTGTGAGTACCTAGGTCAAGGAAACACTGTTAAAAAGTACTGAGCCCAGTCTAGAACCCAGAGTTCTCTGGTTCTTAAACCATCTTCACCTCATTGTCACACTATCTTTCCAGAGATTTTATACCAAATAGGAAAATATATATGATATAATGTTAAGTGAAAAGGGGACCATAAATTGCATAATCAGTATGAGTACAACTATGTTAGGGGAAAAAAGAGAAACTAAGCTACAACTAGAAAAGGCTAGCAGGAAATATAGCAGATCATTAAATACGGGTTGTACTGGGGTGATTTAAAAAAAACTTGTAATTTCCTATACTTTCCACATTTTCTTTAATATTTAAAACACTAACAATTTATTACATTGAAAGCTACAAGCCCACAACTTTCCATGTTTGAAAATAACACTTTAGTGGCATTTCCTCTCAATTCTTGTCTTACTTCCTTGAACAGAAACTCTTTGGTCTTTCCAAAGGCCATGCATGGTAGGAAATAGGTATTTCAACCATGTTCACAACCCACCTGACAGCTGACAACCTAGCCACTGGAGCCAGCTGTCAAAATCAGGCCTGTGAGAGGGAAGTTCCAGACAGAATGGGGGCCGCTTCTACCGCCTAGGGCTTTCTGGATAGCGCTACTTGAGATCTGTTACTTTTTTTCCCTTCTAAATAGCCAGCCGAATGCTCATTTTCCAGTTCTGACTGAGTAGTTTGCTTCAGCGGGCGGTGACCGCTGCAAGGTACCTGGCTTGGTGAGCACCGCCCAAACTGGTCAGGCTAGTCCGCTCCGTGGCTGTTTCTGCCAGGACTTGCCCGTGTGTGTGTGTGTGTGTGTGTGTGTGTGTGTGTTAGAGACCCACCCTTCTCCACAGCAACCCAGGTAGGTGGAAGGCAGCTGCGGGCACCAGTCTGGCAGTCAGGCCAGATGGGTGGAGCTGAATCTAACCTGGAATTTCAACTTGGCCTGCACAACAGGTGAGGGGAAGAAAGCAGCAGAGAGAATGGTTAGTTTGGCAACTTGGAAGTATTCTTGCGGCTTTGCCCCTTACCCCCTACGTGGAACATAGCCCAGGGTGACTTTTTAAAGTGTTTGCTCCAGGTTTTAGGGCTTGGTCGCTCCAAGGTCTCTCGGAGGCTAACCAAGCCCCTCCTGAACCCTGTCCTCCTCTGTTACCCTCCGCGACGCGCCCGTTCCCCCTCCTCTGGGAGGCAGGGCGGGGGTATCGGATTAGTCTTTGTTTTCGACGCGAAAGAGCCGAGCGCCGCTTGGGGGAGGCTTGCGATGGCAGGGCCCTGGGTCCGCCTGGGCAGGGCGCTCGGTTGTGACCCCCGCGAGGGTGCTCCGCAGCCGGTCCACGGCCTCTGCCTTCGGGCACCCTCTTCTTGCCGCCCGGGCTGACTCGGTACGCAAACGCGCGATGTCCCCTATTGTCCTGCCTCGGAATGAGAGAGGCAGCCGGGGAAAAGGGGGTCAGTCTGGTCCACAGCTCAGGGTTCAGAGGGGCGCTGAGGCTGTCCCGGACCGCTCGAGCCAATAGGGAGTGGCAGGAAGTGGGGACACCAAGGCCCGTTCGGCCGAGGGCCTAGGTTGGGAGGTCCGCGTGCCCCACCCCGCCTCGCCAGCCTCGGCAGTAGTACCGCCGGAGGGCAGGAGCGGTCAGTCCGAGGGGGACGGCCGAGTACCGGGAGGGCCGGCCAAGGCGCTGGGGAGGTACTGCAGGTGCAAAGAAGCGGCGGCCGGGCCTGGCCCTGCCCCCACCCGCTCGCCGCCTGCCCTCTCCCACTCCTCTCCTCAGCGGGAACTCCCCTCTCGCGCGGCCCCGGGCCCGGCGGCGGGCCCGGCGGGGCTCGGCGGGGCCGCACGTGCGCGCCCTCCCGGGCGGGGGAGTCCCCGGGCGAGCACGTGCCGCGGCGCGCGGGGGGCGGGGAGTCCCGCGGCCGCCTTCATTGCTGCTGCTGCTGCCGCCGCGGCCGCCGCTGCCTCTTCCTTCCTCCTGCGCCGTCTCCTCCTCGGCCCGGGCGGGGGGCTCCGCGCGTCGAGCGCTGCCGGGCCGGGCGCTTCGGGAGGCGGACGCCCCAGGCGGCGGCGGCGGCCGCGACGGTGGTGGCGGTGGCGCGGGCCGAGAAACTTTGCCCCTTTGTGCGCTCCGCCCCGGAGGCGGCGGGCAGGTCGGTGCAGTCGGTGCCTTTCCGGCTCCGGGGTGGGGGAGGGGAGGCGTGGGGGACCGACCCGGGGGGAGGGGACGGCCCGGGACCAGCGGGAGGGCCGCTACTTTGTTGCGGGGGTGCTGCGGGTCACAGTGTAGCTGAACCGGGTGGGGGCGGCGGGGCGGGGGCTGCGGAGCCACCGGAGCCCAGCGGCCGAGGCCCCAGAACAAAGGAGCCCGAGCGGCGGCGCGCGCGCAGCCCGGCCCGCGCCCCGAGCGCGCCCCCCTCCCCGCGCCCCCTCGGCTGCGCGGGCCACCCTCCCCCTTGGGGCCAGGCTTTGGCCGCAGGCGCGGCGGCCGGCGCGGGCTACCCGCGGGCGCGCCCCCACCTCCAGGCCGCTTCCGTGCAGGGGGCGCTGGGCAGCTTGGAGGAGCGAGGCTCTCAGCAAACTTTATTTTGAAAGCTTTGCTCTCTTGGGGAGGGCCCTGCGGCCTCCGGTGAGGGGGTGTGGGGGAATTTTGGTGAAACTCTCACAAGCCCGCGGGGGGAGGGGCTCAGAGGACAACTTTCTCAGAAATCCCCCCTTGACCACCCCCTTTAAATTCGTCGTCCAGGCACCCCCTAGTCCCCGGTCTGGCCATAGGCCACCTCCCTGGTGCGTCCTGCCTAAGGTTCTGGGCAGGACTTCATTTGAGCAAGCCCCTCTCTTCCCCCATTTTCTCTCTTCCCAGAAGCAGGAAGAGGTAACACGTGAAAGTTGTCCATGAGCCCCGAGTGATGCGCTTCCCCTTTCTGTCTCTTTCAGGCAGCGCAGCAATCTCCATCATCCTGATCCTGGAGGAGAAATACCCGAAGGAGACACCTCACACTGCTGTCCCACCACACACCCATCTGCTCACCTCATGCCCGGGTCCTGGGTGGGTGAGGGTGAAGGACCCACCCAGCCAAGATGATCCCTTCCCTGGGGGCTGCTGCTGCTGTCCTTCCCCAGATCCTGGGCCCCAGCAGGTGGGAGAGTGGCCCCAGAAGGAACCCTGTCAGACTGCTGCAGAGGAGGTGAAGAGGGCTTGAGAAGAGGCACCCATCCCAGAGACGGAAGCTCCTTGTCTTCACCCTTGTAGACTTCTTCACTGTTTTAGGAGAGAAGAACCAGTTGGTGGCCTTTGCAGGAAGCAGGAAACTGGACTGTGGTTCTGCTCCGCACCTATGCCCCCACCTCTGGCAGCATCAGCATCAGCGTCATGAGCCAATTTCAGGTGCCCCTGGCGGTTCAGCCGGACCTGCCAGGCCTTTATGACTTTCCTCAGGGCCAGGTGATGGTAGGGGGTTTCCAGGGGCCTGGGCTGCCCTTAGCCGGGAGTGAGGCCCAGCTGCGATCTGGTGGAGATGGGCGGAAGAAAAGGAAACGGTGTGGTACTTGCGAGCCCTGCCGGAGACTGGAAAACTGTGGGGCTTGCACCAGCTGCACCAACCGCCGCACCCACCAGATCTGCAAACTCCGCAAGTGTGAGGTGCTAAAGAAAAAAGTGGGGCTTCTCAAGGAGGTAAGCTGGACCTTGCTAGGCTCCTCATCCCTTCTTTGAGAGTGTTATAATCATGAGGATCTTGTTAATGATTTGCCTAGTTAAGTCCATTCTCCCAGGTCCCATCTCTTGGTCCAATTTTGAGTGGGGCCATGAATGGGAGCTTAACTGAGGTTGGAAGCCAGAGTGGCCTCCTTTGCTGGGCTGGGAGTTTGATATGGGAGTAACTGAATCGCAGAGGGTGCGTTGGCACCCTCATCTATGTTTGCATTTAATACAGGTCGGTGATGTCTAGCTTTATCTCCAGATGTTTCTTGTCCTGCTTGAAGCTTCATGTGTTGTATTTCTAGGTCCCATTAAGTTCTGGGTGATGTTGGCAGTGATGGGTGCCAAGTGAGGGATAAAGACTTATGAATTTGGAAAGCTGTAGAGTGACAGAGTGATTTTATGCTACCCTGATGGAGTGGAATGTTTCTTTCCCTAAATCTTTTCTTGGGTGCCATCATTTTTCTCAGACAGCAAAAGAGCCATTTGAAACTGTTTGGGAATTTAATGGAAAACACATGATTTGGGTTCCCCTGTGGTACTGAGTACTTCTTGAGACCAAAGACTATTTTTTAATCTGTGTTTTCAGGACCTGCCACAGTAGTACCTTGACAGGTAGTAGGCACCCAGACACTAATTCATGAATGAATGATGTACTTTTGAACCACTCTCAACCCCAAGGAGTAGTACTCCCTTTTTGGGGGGTAGGAGGATAGAGGAGTGAGGTTGATATTGGGATGAGACAACCAGGGTGAGGGTTAGGGGAGAAATGGAGGGGCAGTGACCCTGCATTGCTGTCTTTCCCTTCCATTCTGGCAGTGGACTGCCGGTTCAAGGTTGGTGGCAGCCTCAACAGCAGAGAGTTGGCAGAAGTAGAGACTAGCGAAGTTGAGCAGCTTAGGCGGAGCGATGTAGCGGCTGAGGTCGCTCCAGGCAGCGGAACTGGCGCTGGACAGAGACACAGGCCTGCGCTGCCTGTGGGGCTCCCCCAGCTCTGCCACTGATCTGTCCAAGGGCCCAGACAATTTAGGTCTCTCTGGACATGTCTTCTCCTTATGGAGGAGTTGTACCTCATGGCCTTTGAAGCTCCCCAGCTGTGTGCTCCTGAGGGTTGGGCACCTGTGGCTGTGATGGGCTGGCAGTTCACACAGGGATTTCCCTGACCGCTGAGAGCAGAGCTGAACTGCAAGCTGGTAGGGCTGTGGTCCCGTGGATAGGAAGAAGGATCCAAGTGTTGGGGGCAGAAAAGTGGGTGTTGCTGGGATGTTTCTATCACTTCTTACCTTCCCTTGTCCGTTCGCTGTGGATCCTGTATGTTAAGACCAGGAACCACAGACTTGGTGCCCTATTTACTCTGTCTCTGGTTAAAACAGACATCTGGATCACATCTGCAGTTCCCCCACCCCAGCCTGGGAGCCAGTGTCCAGTCCCTTTATATTGCTGGGTTTTGAGGGAGTTAACATCCTGCTGGTCTCTTTTCTTGCAGGTAATTTTTGAAAGTGGGCAGGATCAGGTATAGGCTTCATTTCTGGGAATGAGATTTGGTGTTTTGGTGTGAGGAGAACTTGCCCACTATACTTTGTAAAACTTGATTCCTTCACTTCCTTCTGATGTTCATTTCCTTTCCCACACCCCTGTATCTCATTCTATTCCTCCTAGTAGCAAACCCAATGGGTGAGGAGACTTAGCTTTGTGGGCTTGATGTTCTTGGAACCAGTGGCCCTTGTAAATGATGTTAAGTGCTGCTTTTGGCAACATGGGGGCATACCTGAGTGAAAGGGTCTGGGAATGAGGCCAGGGCCGTGTCTTCCTTGTGTGTAAGCTGCTGGCCGAGGCTGCCGGGTGGTCATGGTAAAGATACTGTGGCTCTGGGTCAGCTGAGGCTCAGAGACGACCGTGCTGAGAGACATCTAGGCCCTGTGGACATTGCTGGCTGAGCCCCCAGGGTCTGGTAAACTGTGGCTTGATGGCCTGTGGAATTCCAGAACAAGGTCCACATGCTTGTTTGTGGATCAGTGCTGTCCCACAATGGCGTTCTCCTAGGTTCTGGAGAAACAGTGGGCACAATGGAGTGAGTTTTTTTTTTTTTTTTTTTTTGTTAAAGCTAACTTTCTTTGACTTAAAGAGCAGTACTTTATTCCAAGGATAGGTCCTTTCTGCCTTTGATATTCAAAAACATGCTTGCTTTTATGGAGGTTTAGATTTTTTTTTTTTAAAGCTGTCTTTGCTTAGTAAAACAAAGTGGTGTAACTAGGGTCTTTTTTTTTTTTTCATATTTATATAGTTTTTATTGGTCTGTGAAGGCTGAAGGCCTGAGAACTACCATCCAGGCAACACTGTATTTAATGGGCATATCTCTGGCACAGACACAGAGCTGAGATGTGCCAGAGAGACTCTGCCTGAGCAAAGTGTTTAGCAGCCCCAAGGGACTGCTGGGACATTAACCATTAGATTTTAGCAGGACAAAGCAGAAGGAACATGTTCCAGGACTGGGGTGGTTGTTTTGCCCGTGACTCTTCAGATGGGGCAGGACCCAGGAACTTCAGAAATTAGACCATCTACTTGTATCTCTGCTTGCTGGTATTTCCTCCTGTTAGAGTTGTGTCACTCCCTTGGGCACCCTTTCCTTACTTCATCCTGATTCCATTTCTCCCAGCTGCTTTTCGGGCTTCCTTTGAGCTGTCTGCTGACAGCTGCTTTGTATCATCCTGTAAGGGAAGAAGATTATCTTGGGTTTTCTGTCTGTCTGCCCTACTCCTCATCCTTTGTCCTAGTTGGATTTGAGGAGGAAGCTAGGAATCCCTCAACTCAGAAAAGTAGTTCCTCATTTAAGACTAGAGGATGCAGGGCTGGGATTGTAGCTCAGTTGTAGAGCTCTTGCCTAGCATGTATGAGGCACTGGGTTTGATTCTCAGCACTGCATATAAATAAACAAATTAAATAAAGGTCCATCAAGACTACAGGATACTTCCCAGGGGCAGATGGTTACTTCTCTGGGTCCTAACATGAGGTTGGGGCAGGTTGACAGCAGCTGTAGGGTATCATACCTGAAGGGGTTCATTCTTGTACCTCTTGTTGCCTGGAGGATGACCCAACACATTTCTTCATTCTGTAAGCCAAAATCCTTCCTAGTTCCGGGAAGGATTAAAATCCTTGACAGAAGCTGTTTGACTCACGTTCTGCTTGATTGAGAGGTGACTTGACACAACAAAAACGGCTGATTAAAAAAGTAGGATTTGGTGGGAATAGAGGCACAGTAGGACTCATAGTAGGGCAACAGGGTTAATCTCTTGAGCATCAGTTTTCTCAACTGTAAAATTGGGTTAACCCGTCTTTTCAGGGTTGTTGTGAGAATTAAATGAGATGCATAAACATGCATAGTGTCTGGCACATAGTAGGTAATCAGTGCCCCATGACAAAACATTCCTAGAATGTGTAGAAAAGAATCTTTTTGCGTAAACAACTGTGCATTAGTCTGACTTGTAAACATGCAATACAAATTAAATGTTTATTTCAAGACATTCTCTAGCTTGCTCAAAGAACTATGATGCAGAACCTTGGGGCCAGGCATCAGGGTGGGAGGCAGCATACCAGGAGCAAGAAGCCACCATGGTCCTGGGCCTGACTGAAAAATTGCCCATGGGTGAGGAAAGTAAAGACCTGATTGTGTAGGAGAATGACCCTTTATGGGGGAAAAATTGGCATAGAATATATGCATCAGGTTGGAGGCATGATTGAGTATTATGGTTGAAAATTAGATAAATGAAAAAGGTGGATGGTTTGAAAACCCTTTCTAGCCCTCTGCCAAGTGGATTTCATGGCTGAAACACATCTTTCTGCTAGGGTCTTTCAACATCAGAACACCTGATGAATTCTTGCCCAGGTAACTCTTTCTTCCTGAAGATAGAGGATGTGAGGCAGGGGGCTCTCAGCAGTAAAGGGGGAATTGATCTATAAAGAGGAGGTGATGAGACCCTTTAGAAAAAGGGACCACATTTTGGCATTTGTGAGGCCTGAGAAAAGTTGACCTAAGACTTTGTCTTTCAACTGCAAGCAGAATTATGGTGAGTGAAAGAAGACCAAAAGACTGATGAAAAGCCCAGTTTTTCAGAGATTTTGGAAATTAAATGTGTTTAATGTTAATTTTTTATAGTTCTAGAACAGGCTATTTGAAAGGTGGTTTGTGAGACTTTAGAAAGTGAAGTGGTGAACTACGGGAGTCCCCATGGTTCTTTAGGAAGCAGCCCAGACAAGCTAAGTTCTGGATTTTGACAAAGAAGTCATGGTGTCTCTGGCCAGCTTTTTGACAAATCAAAGGTCCATTGTTTGACATGTCATGCTGAAGGGAGGTCACTGATATAATTGCCCTGCTCCACTATGTATATCAGGGTTTCCACACTGGGATCATGGGGAGTACAAAACAGTGCCTGGGACCCACCCCACAGGGATTCTGACTTAACTAGTCTGAGGTGGACTGATCGGTCTGGGGCTCTTTGGGTGTATCTGATGTGTGGTTAGTCTTTCATCTGCATCAGAGTCTACATGCTAAGGTGATGGGCTGCTGCCTGGACTCTGCTACTGCAGATTGAGTTCTAGGCCCTCCTGAGTGGTTGACACCTTCACTCTCATCTCACTGCTCAATAGACCCATCAGCATCACCTGGGAGTTTGTTAGAAATGCAAAATCTCTGGCCCTGTCCCAGACTTTCTGAATCAGAATATGTACTTCAACCAGATTCCCAAGTAAGAATTTGAGGGGCTAGTCTGCAGCACTTCTGTGATTAGAAGCAATGGGACATAGAAAAGGGGGCACAAATAAGTCATGAACAGGCAAAGAATTCCAGTGGCTAACCAGATACGAAGAATGACCCAACACATTTCTTCACTCTGTAAGCCAAAAAAATGCAAGAAGTCATGAGATTTACTCCTTGTTTATTCTTGTTCTTTTGGAGTTCTAGTCTTTCTGGTCTAGTAGATTATCAGTGCCTTTAAGAATGTGTGTTCTGAGAACATGTTTGCCACTCAGCAACCTGATTCAGGACATTGGTGCCCCCACAAGAGTAAAGATAGTGGTGCTTATGCAGAGGAGGAATGTGTCCATGGAATCTTGGACCTCTTAGAAGGATATGCAGGCTTATGAAGCAGAATGGGGTGAGTGTGTGTCTGTTTCACAAGAAGTAGGTAATATGTGTGTTAGAGCCACAAGTGGGTCCTGGTAGTGAGGGTGCGGCTATTAAATTGATAGAACAAGAGGTTAGGGTGATTGGGGCAACCTGAACAATGACATTTAATTAAGATAATGCAAAGTCCTACATTCCTTTTTTAAAATGAAAAGAAACCTTGCTATCCAGCATGTAGAAAGAGCTGAAGTTTTGTAAGGAGTGTTGAGCGGTCATATGCAGGACAATTGAAGGAAACAGAGCTGTGCAGCTTGCAGATGAGTAACGCCGACCAGGGCTCGTCTTGTGTGGAAGAGGGAATTGGTGTCTTCACATGGAGGAGTACGGACAACTTTGGTCAGTGGGCAAAAATTATAAGCAGGCCAACTGAACTCATGTTAGAAAAAAGAATGTCTAACATTTACAGCTATTCCTACACTGAAGAGCTGGCCCTGAGAGGCACTGTTTCATGTATCTGGATAGGGGCTAGGTGCTGACTGGTGGGGATGTTACAAGGACATCCTCTGTCAGGTGGGGGCTTCCTGGTGGGTTCTCGATAGGACTATGTAAAGTATATTCCTTAGATCTGTGTTGTAGTGAAAACATTTATTTGGGGCCACAACACTTTTGGTCAAGTTCTAGACTTACTTATTTTTGTAGTGCCAAAGATCAGATTCCAATTTTAGACTTAATCTTAGAGCTAGAGCTAGCCTCAGACCTGGGTTGGGGTATCAGCCAACTGTTATGTGAATGTATAGGGGTATGTTTTCTTAGGGGAGAAGGTCCATGGTTTTTAGAAGATTCTCAAGAATATTCATGAGCTCTCCAGATTTAAAAAGCATGCTGTACCTGAGCTGTCCAGTTTGATAGCCATAAGCTACAAGTGGCCATTTTAATTTAATTTAATAGCTCAATCACTTTATCTTTCAAATACCTGATAGCCATATGTGGCTAGTGGTTCACTATTGGATAGTGCAGATAAAGAATGTTCCTATTGGGCTGAGGCTGTAGAGCACTTGCCTAGCATGTGTGAGGCACTGGGTTCGATCCTCAGCACCAAAAACAAATAAATAAATAAATAAAAATAAATAAGTAAATAAAATAAAGGCACGCTATACATCTACAACTGTAAAAAAAAAAAAAATAAAAAAAAAAGAATATTCCTATCATTGCAGGAAAGGTCTGTTGGACAGGGATGTGGGCCAAACATATGATATCCTTTGTGGTCTCAAAGCATCTTTCTAGGTTGGGGGACTAGTTCTCTGGGTTGGCTGCTCTTTGATGAATTTTTTTTTTCCTGGTTTAGGATCATGGCCTCCATTCCAGGTAAGTGGTGAGGTCTGTGGTAACCCATGGGTAACCCACCATAAAGCTCATACTTCTTGAAGGTGTGGCCATGTTTTACTTACCTGTTATGGGGAGGGAAATAATAGTGGGAGTGAGGTGTGGCTCCCACACAACTCCCTCATGGGGAAAATGAGTTCTTTCTACCCATAATTCTGATCAGTAGCTCCAGTGAACCTTGTTCTTATGGACTTCTAGTACCAAATGTATTTCTTCATGGGTCCTACCCAGAATTGTCCCTATGTCTTGGGTTTTCTCATTCAAGAGAAGGCAGTGTGGTGACTTGGTGGGCCAGAACATCATGTGCATGGCCTTAGGATTTGTTACCAATTCCACCCATTCCCCATCAGCACTTCTTGACATCTGCCTTGTGGAATGCTGGTAGGAAGCTCAGAGATGAGGTTGGCAAAAAAAGACACCCCTTCATCTTGCTCTTAAGCTCACTGTAGCCTAGTTGGCTGTTCTGGAAAAGTCCTTAGGGTTGCTGTGGTCCTCTGCCCATGTGCATCTATGCAGAACCAAGGCTGTTGCCATACCTGGAGTACAAAGATCCCTTGGTGGCCTTGTCTCTTGTCATTTGAATAAGAAATTTGATGACCTAAGTTTTTAGTAATCACTGAGGGAGAGGTAAAAAGACAGCCAGCAACCCAGTGTGGGATAACTGGCTCATCTTCAGGTGACCACAGGTCTTAGGGTTGCTTGATTGTTTCATGTTACCTTAGTTATCTCTGGGCCTCTGTAGTCCAGCAGGCTGGACACTCTTGATGACTGTTCCTGCAAGGCTGTCTCTGACTTGTACAATTTCTAACTCTGTCTTATCCCATCTGCCCTAAACCCATCTGGGAATTGGTGGACAAATAATAAATCTTCCCCTGCTATTAGAGTAGGAACTCTAAATTCTCAGGATAGGATGGGAATTTCTTGGGATAGCATTGTTTTGGGGAACATTGGCCAGACTGCAGATGACCCTATAGCCTCCTGCTCCTCTTAATTACTGCTAGGGGAAGCCTCAGGAAGGGAGCATGTGGAAACTGGGTCAAAACTGGTGAGAGTTGGGTGTAGTGGTACATACCTGTATTTGGGAGGCTGAGGCAAGAGAGTCCCAAGTTTGAGGTCAGCCTGGGCAACTTCATGAGATTCCATCTCAAATGAGAGTGGGGCTGGGGATGTAGATCAGTGGTAGAATACCCCTGGGTTCAATCTGGGTTTAGTACTGGGGGAAAAAAGAGTGACAAAGTACTGGACTAGATAAAAGTCTGTTCCACTTCTGAGCCATCCTTATGAGGAGGATATTTGAGTTGTTCTTTCCTGTCTTTGTCTTATTTTTCATTCATCTGACCTTTCAGGGTAAGCTCTGGGTGTCCCAGTTCCCCCAGTGTTGCTGTGGATGATTCTGGATTCTGAAGCTGTAGAAGAGAGAGGGATGGCAGACTCTTATTGTGAAGGCCAGGGCCACACTGTATTGTGTTCAGGCTGCAGATTGGGTGGAAGGTGGTAAGGGTCTTGCGGGGCAAGGGGAAGAGAGCTGGTGCTAGGAGGGGATACACCTCCTTCAAATGTTTTTTGAATCCCCGGACCTTCAGTGTCCCTTGTACTGAAAGAGGGCATAATCTCCTTCTGATGTCTCTTCCGTTTCCAGAAACAGGGTGTTATCTGCTTTGACCCGCAGACATTCAAGCTGCGTTCCCAGCCCCATTCAGCTAATGTTGCCCGGGACTTGGTGTGGGCAGGGTTGTGCGCTGAACCTGAGCTCTGAGTGAAACGGAGGCAACGTTAACTATGTCCTTAATGAGCCTGTGGTCTGGGGAGGGAGACGAGCATGAAAACAAATAATTATAGCACATTCTGGTAGGCCTATGAGGGAGAGATGCCTTGAAAGCAGAAACCAGCCTTAGTTACCTCTGAGCCTCTGTAGTCCAGCTGGCAAGGGAAGGAACATATCCTGAGAGTTTCACTGTAGCGATGTGTGACATGTGAGGAGGGCAGAGTCTCCTCTCCCCAACCTTGCGCAGGTAGAAGTGCTGTTAAGAGTGCTCGTGGCTGGTGGCAGGGGTGTGGAAGACGCCGGCAGGCCACTGAGCACACCCAAGGGTGTTCATGGCTCTTTGATGTGAGAGGTTAATGCTTTATGTTAATTCATCTTGGAAATCTTCCTCCGGGGCTGCCCCAGGTTTCTAAACTATTAAGCATTTGTGTCCTGTCTTCTCTACAGTGTCATATAGTCCCTTGTTACTTGATTGGATTCTGGAACATTTGGTGGCCCAAAATTGTTAAATTTGGGGTGAGGAGACCCTGTTGAGATTCATAGGATATAAAACCTTCTCACAAGCATCCAAGAGGGCATGTGGGGTGCAGGCAGAGTGGTGAGTGCTGCCTGTCAGAGGTTCTGTGTGTGTTCTACTTGTTGGTGGAGAAGTGAGAGGGTGAGTTGTTGGCTGCCTCTTGCTGGCTTCTGCTGGTCATCACTGGGTACCTTGGTTCAGTCTGGTTTTGCTGCATCTCCAGGAGGGGCATCTTTTTTCTTCTGTTGTTGCTCCTGCTCCTCAGCTTCCTCCTCTCTGCAATTGCCGTTGACACAGACTTCCGCTGCCAAAGCTAATTGTGAGGCCTGATCAGTGAATGAAGGCAAAGGCAGTTCCCATGACAACCACAAAGAGTTTCAAATATAGGGGATGATGTGTGTGTGATGGGCTGCAATTACTTGGGTGGAAATTGATGCGTGGACACCGGGGACTTCAAACATAGGCTCTGAAGGTGGAGGGGGTGTTAGGTTTCTTTGGCAGGATCCTTTGTGTGATGGAGAGGGAAGGAGGTCACAGACTTCCCTCACAGTCAATTCTAAGTGCCTTTAGCGTGTACAATGGTGGGCAAAGCCCCACAGGGGCTTTGGAGAGGCACGACTCCAGTCATTCTGTTTGGGGACACAGGACACACATACAGAAAGGCAAATTCCAAGTGCCAGATGAGAAATGTTAGAAGTGCTGTCAGCTGGCAGAGGCTGGGGTAATCGGAGAAAGCTTCCTGGAGGAAGTGGGGCTTGAACTGAGTTCTGAAGTGAAGCCCAAAGGAGAGTGACCTCATTTAGGACAGCCATGGCACAAGAGAAGCCTGTCTTCCTGTATCCCCTAGTGGCTCTAGAAGAGGTAGGTGGACTTGAAAAGCATAGAGCTACTTGTAGTAGCTCTGACTGTGCTTTTGCAAATGAAGAAATAGCAAAATCCTTGCTTAGATATTTTCTAGCTGTGACCTTGGCAAGGTGCTTAGCCTTTCTGTATCCCAGTTTCTCCTTCTGTAAAATGGGCATGAATAATTACTGTTTCGTTGATTTGTTTTGACGCTTAAATAAGATGCTGTCTGTTGTGCCTCAGGTGTGGGGCACTGCATGGGTTGGTGCTTGTTTGCTGTTCTTGCATATCCCCCATGAATGTGGGTCTGGATCTTTCCACCTTCCTTGGTTTTAACCTGTGTGGGGTCTGGTCTGCCTTGGGGTATCCATGTTTCAGAGGTTTTCATTGTGTGTCCTGAAAATTGGTGAATTATTACACTTCTCCCCAGTGGGGAGGATCGTGGCCCATTTCTCCTGCTGAGAGCCCAGTGGGTTGGTGATGGAAGGTGGGGAAGGGACCCTCTGCCCTAGGCACAGGGATTCCAAGTACCGCTGAGTTGGTCACTGTGAAGACCCAGATGTATTAAGAGGAGAACATAGAGATGGGAGGAGGATTATGTGGGGAGTGTCTCAGTTGGAGGCAGAGCTGCCCCAGCCTGTGCCTCTGTGACTCCCTCCACTGCTGGCATTCCAGATACCTCAGAAGAAGGAAGGAAACCAGGGTGGGATGAGGATGGAAGCAGGTAGACTGCCTTGGGGCTCCTTTGGGGTAACTGAGGGCAAGATAGAGATTTGCACTTGGTAGGGCTGACTTAGCAGGGGGAGAGGGGTTTGAACAGGAAGTTAGTATGGAAACTTGGCTCCTGCAGGCTGGTGAGGAAGATGTGTGCTGGCTGAACAAGTCAAACTCTGCTTTGGTTCAGTTATGGCAGGTCCTGCCCTCCCAGGAGAGCAAATGTGCCCCCCAGATCTTTGGGGACCTCAGAGAGAAGGCTGACCAGGAGAGGGGCCTCCCCATCTCAATGCCCAGCCCCTGCCTCTCTAACCTCCCATGCAGAAACTGGGCTCAGCACATTCCAGCTCTGTGCAGAGCCTAGTAAAGTGGGGAAGACAGGGCCCCCGCCCACGTGGAGGACTGCCATGTAAATAAATAACTGTACTTGGTTGTGGTTGGTGCCTAGAAGAGGCAGTACACTGCTCTGTGAGGACCCGGCAGGAGCCAGTGATGCTCATAGAGGCTTGCTGACTGAGAAACTGGCAGAGGGGAGGCACTGTTTGGATTAAGCCCTGTATCACATTAGCTTGCCGGGATCCAGAGGGGAGGGCAATCCAGGCAGAAGGAGAGTCATCAGGAAGTCTATGAAGCATGAAAAAATTACTATTCTCAGATCTGCAGCGTAAGGGGAAGTGGTCAGTTCAAGAGTTCTATTCCTCTTCCTCTCTGTAGGGTTGGTGGGGCTTTTGTTTTTGCGTGTGTGTGTGTGTGTGTGTGTGTGTGTGAGTGAGAGAGAGAGAGAGAGCGAGCGAGCGAGCGAGTGGGCAAGCGAGCATGCATGAGCGAATTGGAATAAGAAAGGGCTGAGTTTGAATTCCAACCTACCATTCACCAGCTGTTTTGACAGGCAAGTAACTAAGTATCTCTAAGTCCTTCCATTCCTGGGAAGAGACAAGGTTGTGTGTGGAGTAAGTCAAATGAGATGATCCTACAGTGTGGTTGGCACAGGTCCTGGTATGTAGCAGGGCCTTGATAAACTGTGGCAGCTGTAGCAGCAACAATATTAATTGATACTGACCAAGCAGTGTTAGTCTCTCTCATCCAGTAGCAGACCGTGTGTGTGGTAGGAGTATGGGCCAAGGGCTTTGGGGAGGGTAGAAGAGGGACTCCATTTAACCAGGTTAAAGTAAGAGTTGACAGGTATGCCTGTCAACAGGTAAAGCCCAGTTTTCCATTTAGTATCATAGCTTGGGACATGGTTTCTTACCTTGCTTTGTCACTGGCCTTCCTTCTTGCCCTGGGAGAAGCCCAGTAGGACTGCCCTTGTCCCCTAGGGAAAGCAATATGGGCCCTGGTGTTTCCTGGAGTCTCCTTACCAGGGGTCAGCTTTGCTCTTTCTCTTAAGATAGCTCTTCCTGTTCTGGGTATCCCCTTGGGGCCCCAGGGAGGGGCAGCAATTAGGCATCTGTGATGGAGTGGGTAATAGAACGAATCACTGATCAGGGGCCCTCACACATCCTAACTAGTCCTATGAGTCATATCTCTTCTCTGGCCTTGGCTTATTCATCTGTGAGAATAAGAAGTAGCATCCAGTGAGCTCTTCCAGAAATGAAGAGCGCTGGTAGCTAGCAGCCTCCACAGCCTGACAGGCAGTGTGCTGCGTGCGTTTCTCCACGGGAGCCCCTGCAACTGTATGAAGGTAGCTGCTAATTCCACTTTACAGATGAGCAAAGTGAGGCTAAGACAGGTAAGTTACCACCAGCTAGGTAGTGATGGAACAGGGTACCGGAATGTGTGAGAGTTGGAAGATCCGGAGTGTTCAGCTACAGGGAGGGGATGGGGTAGAGAAGGATATGCTTCGGGATGCAGGTAATTGAATCCAGGATGGACTGCAGGGTCTTCCTCTCTCTTTTCTTTTCTTACCTTTCCTCCCTGCCCTTCAATTTCCTGGCTGTCACCTTCCCTCTGCTTCCTCCCGGAGCTGGGAGAACCTAAGGTCAGGATGTTTGGGGGGGCATCTCCTGCAGCTTTTTCAAAAGAAGAGAAACCATGGTGGGGTGGGGTATGTTCAGGCATCAGCAGGAGTGATCCCAGAATAAGGTGTTTGAATGTTCCTGGAGGGCACAGCTGACTTGGTAAGGCTTGAGGCACAGGCAGTGGGGGCTCCCAGAAACAGCCTGTTTCTGTAGGCGCTGGAGAGGGAAAGACTGGAACTGCAGAATGATTAAGGATATGGTCTTTAGAATGCAACAAACCTGGCCTGGTGTCCCAGCTCTGCTGTGTCCTAGCTGTGTCATCTTGGCTGAGTCTTGCCTTGTTTCCTCATTTGCAAACCGGGGTAAAGGTTCCTGCAGCCCCTGGCTTTTTCTTCTGGGCTATTTATTGTGTCTCATGTTCTAGTGTCCTGCTATCACCAGGATAAAGCGGCTAGAGTGGTGAGGATCGGAATCCCACTGGCGTCTGCTCTATCCCAGATGCAGTCTGTCATCTTTGACCCTGGAGGAGCAAGAAAACGCCTTCTGCGAATTACCTTAGGGGTGCCCTCAGGAATAAGCAGGGGGTGCCCCGGGATCCCCAGCCTGCCGAGGGAGCCGCGACAGGCCTGGGAAGCAGCCCTGGCGGCTCAGCAGCACCCTCGGTGGCGGCCCCCGCCTCCTGGCTGGGCAGGTCCACCGGCGGGGGCAGGGCCGACTGAGGGATTGGCTGGCGCGCGCGCCGCCCCCTCGCACACCAGCCTCGCGGCGGGGAGGGGAGCGCAGCCGGCAGCTGGCCGCCGCCTCCTCTGCAGTGCCTCCCTCCGTGCGCTCCCTCCGGCGGGGATAATGGGAGGCCCGGCGGCGGCCAATGCACCAGAGGAGGCCCGCCGAGGTAGAGCGCGCAGGGCCAGGAGGGACAGGCAGGCCGAACACTGGCAGGGGGGCAGTGTCCTCTTGGGTCTCAGGAAGGTTCAAAAAGGAGAAATGAAAACAAAAACACACTGGAAAGGCGAATGAGCCCATCAGCACGGGTCTGGGCGGCAGCTGGAGGCAGGAAGATGGTCCCTGTTAGCCTTTCTTCCCAGGCCCCTTCCTCTTCCCCTCCCTCCTTCCCCTTCAGTGTGGAGCGGGGGTTCTGTAAGAAGGACTTTGCTTCTTTTTCTGATACCCGCCTGGCTCATCAGTCTCTCTGGCTTCTTTTGCAGGTGGAAATAAAGGCTGGTGAAGGAGCCGGGCAGTGGGCACAAGGGACAGCTGTCAAGGTACCTTGTGTGTATGTGTGTGTGTGTCTGTGTGTGTGTGGTGGGGGTGATGTGTTTGGATTGGATAAAAATAAAGGGTCTCCTCTGGTGATCCCTTAATCTCCCACTGTGTGTGTAGCAGCAGCTGAGGGGGAGGGGCGGCAGGAGTGTGGGCGGCCAATGAATTCTCAGGCCTGTGTGGGTTTTGTTTGGATTCTTTTGCTTTCTCAGCTGGATGGTTTGGGTGCAGTTGGGGTTTGGTTTGTTGAACTGTTTTTTTTCTTTTCTTTTTTTTTTTTTTAAGACATGCAACCCACTCCCCACCCCTGTCTCTGAAAATCTCTTGAGAATGTCCCTGGCACTGTTGGTTAGCATCCAATTTGCAGAAATCCCTGGGGGTGGGGGGGTGAGGGTAAGGGGGAGGGGGAATTGCACTCCTGAATCTGAAGCTGATAGGGTGTCATTAGTCATGCTGCTGTCACCATGGAGATGGCTGTAGAGGAGAGGAGGTGGTGGGGGTGAGGATATTTTGGGTAGGGTGGGGGCTGATGCAACATTATGACTGGGAAGCCGGCAGGCATTGCTGCTACTCTGTGCAGCTTGGTGTCTGGGAGACTGGGAAGGGAGCGTTTTCAGGTGTGTGGGAAGCAGAGAAAGGGGCACTGAGTTGCTCCAGGAGGTTGTCTGAGGGTGGGGGCTGGGGTATTTGGGACAAGCAAGTGGAGATTCTCATAAAGTATCTGTTATTACTAGGAAACCATGGATAAGCCTCCCAGGTTGGCAAGGACCAGATGAGTTAGGTTTCCTTGGGCTTTGCCCCTGTTTTCAGGGCTGGGGACCCTCCATGAGTTTGGGATTACTCAGCAGTATCCTCTGCTGGCTAAGGACAGAGAAAACGGGAGGAGGCAACGTGAAGTGGCTGCCTTTCAAGACCTGAGAGACTGGGAAGGTGTGTGGGGACAGGTGGGCAGGGGCAGGCCAGTGGGACTTTTCCTAGCAGGGAGGAATCTGGGGGAGCCTGGCTGCTTAGATAGTAGGTGGGTGAGCTGCTAGTGTCCCTGTATGCTCTTAGTCTCTCCTCTCTGGAAATCCTCCTCCTGCTTCCTGTGAAAACTGTGGGAAGCTCTGCGGAGGTGCTGGAAGTGGCACCCTGCCACCTTGCTGCCTGGGTGGGGACATTGGCAGGGAGGGGCTCTGCTTCTCCACGTGGGATGGGGGCTCTGGAGCAAGGCTACAGGGTGGATCAGGACGCCAGGGTGGTTCCTTGGCTTTGTCCCAAGGAACTTGATTCAAGGAAGTGCTTGTGGGAGGGCATGGATTTTTGCTTTTGGAGCAGCTTCTAGGAGAAGAAGAGCCAGGTGGCATTTGCTTCTCTGGGGATCTGGCATGTCTTGGTGAGACTGGGAGTAGTGGGCGATCACCTGGATTGAGACTGTGGGAGGCCCCTAGGAAAGCAGAGGGTAGTGTGTACTGGAGATAGTGTGGGTGCAGAGGAGAGAGCTGTGAGCTCACCTCAGCTCACACTGGCTCTTACTCTGCCTCTTCTCTGGAGCAGAATCCCCAGGTTCCTCCTCTGCTTCCTTACTGGCTGCCCGCTGCTGACTAGAGAAGTTGTAGTCACGCATGTGCTATTGCAGGGCTGCGGGCACTGAGATCATGGAGTAGACCTGTTCTGCCCACCCCCAGCCTGGGGAAAACAGGGCAAGGAGATGGGGACAGATGGAATCAGAGGGGGAAGCTCCCTCCTCCCTCTGTATCTCCAGCTTTGTCAGCAGAGCTTCTCTTTCTACTGGGAGAAAGGATGGCTGACAGGTCTGTTTACTCCCAAAAGCATCCCTCTTGCCTGCTGTACTGATGGCTCTCTCTGGCAGACCTACTTCCCTTCCACTGTTTCCCAGTGTGCTCTCCAGTTCTCCTGCCCGCATTCTGCTGACCTGTGATGAGGCCAGTTTTCTGCAAACCTGCTGGAAGCTCTCAGCCTAATACTCCAACCCTTCAGCCTTTCGTGTTGTGGTCATGTGGCAGGGGCAATTTGAAAATTCAGAGGAAACCCTCCAAACAAGTCTTCCCCCTTCCCTCCTCTCAGTAGAGGCTGAGCTGACTGTGTTCTGACAGCTTGGAGGTTATGTTTGTTCTTGTTTTTGTTGTTGAACTGTCTGAGAATCATAACTTCCTCTTAGGATGACACTGCCAACAGGCCCTCAGGTTTGAGCCCCCTGTTCTTGGTTCCATCTTAACTCCATATAGGGTTTTCTCAGGTGGCTAGTCGTGGTGTGGCTGGATGAGACAGTTTTGCCAAATCTTCTTTTATCATCAGGTCATGGCAGAAGAACTGGTGTGTGAACTTGTCTGAGAACAGGTCAAGATGCTGAGACATAGGATAGAGGGAGTGCCACAGTCTGCATTTTCATGGGATGGGTGCAGGAGGGTAAGCCCCATTGGTGAATGGTGTCCAACAGCCAGAGGGAATCTGAACATCTGTGTGTTGTCTTGTCAGGGTTTTAGAGAATATTGTGATGTATGAGTGTACATAGAGGCACAGAGCTGAGGTTCATGAACACAAGTTGTCATTTTTCTGTTTATTCCATGTCTCCCCACGATATCCCAAGAAACATACCATAGCGCACACTGTTGTCACCTCCTCCCCCTTGGCAGCTTGGACAGGAGCAAGTGCCCAGTGCTGAGAGCATTAGGCAGCCCTGCTTTTGGGCTCCCACGCGGCTCCCACGCTCTGCCCCATGGGAACACTCCACTGGCTAGGGATGTCTGGAAACTATTTTGGGACTGTGCCCAGGATCTCTGCCTTCTGTCTTTCCTTTTGACCACTGCAGAAATGCCCTCATCAAGAATCTGATCCTTGGCTTTCTATGCACTGAGAGTCACTCTTGTTAGTTCTTTCTTCTTGTTCTTCCAGCCTTTTGTGAGGGACCAGGAGCAGCCCCTCCTCTCCGAGCTGAACTTGGAGATATGGAAGCAGGTGAGCTTGACAGGCTAAAGCAGGAAAGGAACCAAGAGTTGAGTTAGAGGATGGAGGGAGAGAGGAGTTCCCTGTGTATGATAAGAACTGGAGTTAAACCCTAGAGTTGAACTCCATCTTCTTGGTGACCCCAACTTTTGTTGAATGTCATCAAGGGAGTGAGAGAGTGCTTGTCAAGATAGACAGGAGAGTGAGCTGAAGGGAGAGCCTTCCTGTCCACAGTGGTGCAGGGGTCCTGGGGCTGTATGCAGGGACCACCATAATGGCTACACAGCCCTCTTACTACATGAGGAGGGGCCTGGGTGCTGGGCTCCCTCCAGCTGTAGTTGGACATTTCTGCTAGAAATGGGCTTTGTGGTCTTGCCAAGTCCCCTCCCATACCCTGGAGGCTGTAGCAAATGGTTTGGCTGGCTGGGGCTGGGGGCAGGGAGTGTGGGGAGGGGCTTTGGTTTGGCTCAGCTTTTGGGTCTCCCAATCCTCTTAAGTCCTCTTTTTCCCACTCCTGACCTCTTGGGCTTTTGGCCTCATTTCCTCTCACACCCAGACATCTGGCAGTCAGCTGAGGACTCCCCCTGTTCCCAGCATCTCTGCAGCTTCTAAGGAGGAGGTGGCTTCCTTGTGGATAAGTTTAGGGAGTCTTTAGGCAAACGGGGGATAGGGATGGCTTGGATGCTTAAAATGTATAGATTATTGTGCTAACTAGGGCTGTGACACCATCCTTTCCACTTCATCACTCTGTCTGTCCCTTTATTTTTCAACGTTTACTGAGCTTTTATCACGTTCTGGGTATAATTCTCAGTACGGGAAAAATAGGAGAAATCATTATTTCAACTTCATAAAACAGTTGGAAGGTAAGCGATGTTGACTAAATTACCTAAAATCATAAGTGGAAAACCAGCCCTGCCAGTTTTTGTTTTCATGCAGTGAAAGCTTTTAATGGTAAGTTTGTGTTTGAGGTGGTGAACTTTACACATGATGGACAAAACTTCTCATCCCATACATACCTAGCTCATTACCTTTCTCTCCAACTCAGTGAACTTCAAGGGACTTTGAAAGGATCAACATGCCAACCTCATTTTTAGTAAGTTAGCGTTTCCAAGATCTAGTAGGTTAGGGGATCATGGCCCCAAATGGACTAGCTAGATTTTGAAAGGAAGGTGTTGGCCTTAGGTGTGTTGGGCTTGAGATCCTGAGATCCTGAGATCTGTTTAGTTTGTTCCAAGTCTCCCCATGATATTCCAAGAAACATATCATAGTGCACACTACCCCCCCACCCAACTGCCCTTGGCAGCTTAGACAGGAGAAAGTGCCCAATGCTGAGAGCACCAGGCAGCCCTACTTTTAAGCTCCTACAGCCCTACTTTTGAACTTGCTTTGGGGAAAGCATAATGATCTCCATTTCGATGCTTTCCTACCCTTTCTGGACAGAGATCTTTCCATCCCAGACTTTCTCTTGGAGTGCCCCAGAAGATTTCCTTTCACCTCTGTTTCTGTAGATAAAGATGACTTCTGCTTTCCCTTCAGCTTTGTAAGTCTGGAAGTCTGATGGCAGAGCATCAGAACCTGAGGAGGAGGTCCCTGAGGAGCAGGACTGTGTGTGTGTGTGTGTGTGTGTGTGTGTGTGTGTTACATGACTTGGAGGAAGAATGCAGTTCAGGATAAAGCAGGTCTCCTGTAGGTGCTGCTGTAGAACTGGGCCCTGAAAGAAACTAAAACTGCGTTGCTACAGGCAAGACTGCTTGACTTATGAGCTTTCTCTGGTGACTCTTGATAATCTAGAGGTGTAGTCCTTTCCTCTTGGGAGCTAATCACAAACTGCTTTGATTTCTGTAAGGATGGATATCCTTATCATTTTGACTGCTTGCCCCTACTTCTTCCCTCTGAGATCTTTGGCTCTGTTGTTGTTTGTTTGAGATGTGAAAGATAAGACCCCAAAGTGAAAATACCAATTTCCTTCTATTCTAGCTGCCCTACCCTACAGGGAAGGAGGGGGCTGAAAGGTAGGTAACATCGTCTTGCCACGAAATATTCCTTAAGCCACGAAATATTCCTTAAGAGGCAAACATGCCAAGGAGCCAAGGATAGGAGGATTAGGGTCTAAGTAAATCCTGGTCATTCTGTGGCCTGGAACTCTGGTGCCCTTGGTGCTTAAGTAATTGGATTTCTCAACCCCGCCTCCAGGCATTTTCACGTGTAATCCTAGCCTCCTGGGCTTTGCATGGAAACAAAAAGTTTGAAAGGGTTTGCAACTTGTCCCTGACATTGAGCTCCTGAGCTCCATGCCCAGTTGACTGACTTCATGTGCTTGGCCTCTAGAGCATCTTCCTCCTCCCCCCCAGATGCCCCCATCCCCTGTCTTTCTAGCCTGCAGCCTTTGGTTCCCAGCCCTGCTAAACAGATGGAGTTTACAGAAGGAGCCATTTCCTGCAGGTCCACCTTCCTGTACCTCAGGGAGGTTCTGCCTCTGATGCTACAGGCTACTCTACTGAAGGGGAAGAACCAGGGAGGCCAGTAATGCCTGTCAGAAGCAGAGAGAGAGAGACCCTGGGAAGGGTTCTGGCCTGAGAACTCTGTTTGGATTCCCCAGACCAATTTCATCTGCTACACAGAGGAGTCATTTCTCTGCTGGCTTGAACAAGGTCAGACAGAGGTGCAGAAGGCTCTCTGACCACAAGAGGACCCAGAGAGGGGAGAATAGGCCTTCACAGCATGGATCATTGTTGTCTCGCACCAGGAGTCCTAGGGAGATAGATTTTCAGTGGAGCTGGAGGTCATGCCCAAGAGACGCCCACCCTGTTTTTCCTGGTATCCTTCTCTCTCCTTCCTCTATCCTCTCTATTCTAGATACTCATCAGGGCCTCAAACCATTCCCACTCTCACCCCTTATGCTTTGAGCACAGCTCTGCATGCTAGACAGCAGAGAGGGCCTCTGAGGGCATGCTTTTTGTAAAGTATGGGCCAAGGATTTCTGGGTCAGAATCATCTAGGGAGCTTATAAAATGCCCCAGGGCTTGCCTAGCCAAGGTAGTCACACATTGGGTCAAACCCATAAGCTCCTGTTGCACCGTTAGGTCAAGTGGACATAGGATGGGGGTGGCACAGGTCCCAGATATTATTAGTACTGGCAGCTCTGGGCAGGTAGGCCATATGGCATCTCCTTTCTCTCTGGCCTTGCTGCTTGTCCCTGAGCTGGTCCTACCTGATGGTTGAGCTCTATGCTGACCTTTGCCCTGTGGCCTTTTTTTCTACTATTATTTCTCCTTGGTTTCCTGTTTTCCAGATGTGGGTTCCCAGAGGCATCATTTGGACCCTGAGTAGTAGTTAGGGCTTAGCTCTGGGCTTGTGTGGTTGGTGTGGCGTGTGTCTTGGGGCTGTCCTGGCAAGTGGTCTAGAGCAGCCTGAATACCCGGCAAGGAGCCAGGAGCCAGGATTCTGTGTCTAGCCCTGGTGAACTCCTCCTTCCCACTTTGTAGGTGCTGTACCCTTCATGTGGGGGGCATCCATCGTTCCTCACTGGGACTCTGCCTGGGGTCTGGGGGAAGGGCATTGTGGAGAAGGATCTGGATGGGTGCCAGGACACTTCATCCCTAAACACTCCCACCTCATAGCTTCCACCAGGGCAGGCAGGGGCCATGCTTCAACTTGCCTAGAGAGTTAAGAGAGTTTCCAGTGACCAGTTCCTCTGGTTCAACTAGTCTAGTGGTTCACAGCCCCCACTGCCTATTAGATCCATCCAAGGAGTTTTTTTTTTTGTTGTTGTTGTTGTTTAAAAAAAGAAATACCAGTGTGTAGGCCAGCCCCAGAGAACTGGGTGTTATTGGTCTGGAGTAGAGCTGGGCCCCAGTGTTATTTTTCCTTTTGTTACCAGGGATTGAACTAAGGGGCACTGAGCCACATCCCCAGCCCTATTTTGTATTTTATTTAGAGACAGGGTCTCACTGAGTTGCTTAGTGCCTTGTTGTTGCTCAGGTTGGTTTTGAACTCGAGCTCCTCCTGTCTTAGCTTCCCGAGCTGCTGGGATTACATGCGTGTGCCACTGTGCCTGGGTTAGCACTTTTTTAAGCTCCCTAGGTGATTAGAACGAGCAGTCAGGGTTGAGAGCAGCTGCCTTGTCCAATTTGGCCCTCCCTGTGTCTCCTGTACCTGAGGGCTGCCCCAGAATTCATTTCTCATCATTGATAACTTTAGTGATAATCAATACAAGAGTCTGAAAAAGTACAGACAGACACGTCACACTGTGTTGGATATTCTGTTCCATGAAACTGATCCATGAATTCATAGTTATTAAAACCAGAATTTCCGAGGGAAACTGTAGCAGATAGTAGAAATTGAGTTTTCTCTCCAGGCTTTTTATTTGTAAAAACTCAATTGAACCATATACATAGTAAAAACCACGTTGTATATACAGTGTGATGAATTTTCACAAACACCAGTGTAACCAGCGCCTGGATCAAGCAATGTGTACTTATACTTTGTTCCCAGTGCCCAGAATTTTCTGTGGCATTTGGGTAAATTCAGTCTGTAGCTTAATAGTGTTCCGAGGCTTTAGACCTGGAGGGCTTCAGCTTGACTTGGTCAGGAATGCCTTTCAGTATTTTCTTTCTTGTGTAGGTGTACCTGGAGTAAGTGACAGGTGTCACTGACAGGACACAGGGCAGGGGACCCTGTGAGCCTCTTCCTTATGTTATCTTCTTCCTTATTATCCCCTTTAGTTTCTTTTCCATTTGGGCCTTGGTTGTTCCCATTTGTGGATAAATCCAAAAATCTATATTCTTTTTTTTGGCCTTTGAGTTTCTTTTTATTTATTTTTTGTGGTACTGGGAATGGAACCCAGGGACACTGTACCACTGAGCTACTTCCCCAGCCCTTTTTGTTTTATTTTGAGGCAGGGTCTTGCTGAGTTAACCCAGGCTGGCTGCAAACATTCGCTCCTCCTGCCTCAGCCTCCAGAGTAGCTGCTGTTATTAGTGTATGCCACCATGCCCAGCTAAGTCTCTTTTTTGGTTATACAGGTAATATATTCTTTGGAAAATATGAGTAGACAGAAGAGGAGAGAAGGAGAGGCATTTGCCTATGATTTCACAGTTCAGTTAATCACTGTTAACTGGAGTGCTTGTCCAGATTTTGTGATGGACAGACACTCCATATGCATGCTGTATACCATAGTGTTATTTATAATGGAGTCATGCTGCGTTATAGCTTGTATATTATTACATATTTACCCTAAACAATAGCTAGTAGTCAAATCATTTGTTGAGAGCTTCCTATGAGCAGGGTGGGCACATGGGCAAAGTTTTCACATTTCTCTTCCTTAGTTCTCATGACAGCTCTGGAGCAGATGGTAGTAGCCCTACTTTTAGATAAGGAAACTGAGACTCAGGCCAGGTGCTTGACCAAGAGCTGATGTTTCACTATAGGTGGAGCTGGAATGGAGATCAGGGATGTCTGTGCTTCCATGTTAAATCACTTGCAAATATTTATTGGATAGGGAATATCTTTCTTCTTAGTGATTTCTTTCACTAGTATGGATGACTCTAGCGTTTTACCCTTAATTAAGCATGATGTTGCTTGTTGAGTTCTGATGTTATTGTTGGATTTCTTGCATATCAAAGAAATCTTATTCCATCTTATTGAGATTCTTTCAGTGGGTGTTTCATTTTGTCGTGTCTATTTAGCATAACTTGAAGATCAAATGGTATTTCACTTTTGCCTGTTAATAAGATGAATTGTGTTAATATTGAACTATCTTTGCATTCCTTGAGTATACTTGATAGTGAGGTGGGTTTTTTTTTTTTAACATGCTATTTGATTTATTAACATCTGTATCTGTGGAATTGACCTGTAATTTTGTGTTTTCATTGTCAGATGTTAGTAATTAGAATAATAGTAACTTCATACAGTAGATTGGAAAGCTTTTATTCTGTATGCTCTGGTAAAATTTAAACAATATAGCTTAAATAAAAAGTTTATTCCTTGAAGATCTGAGAAAATCTGATGAAACTATCTTAGTTTGGTATTTAATCTCTTTCTCTGTCTGAGTTTGGTATTTTTTTTTCCCTCTCTCTCTTGGTACTAGGGATTAAACCCAGTGCTTCACTGCATTTGATTGAGGCAAGTGCTCTACCACTGAGCTATGTCTCCAGCCCTTTTAATTTTATTTTGAGACAGGATCTTGCTAGATTGCCCAGGCTGGCCTCAAATTTGGCTATCCTCCTGCCTCAGCCTCCCAAGGAGCTGAGATTACAGGTACATGCCACCATGCTGGGCTCTAAACTTGCTTCCTTTTTTGAGAGATGGGCCTTTTGTAGTCTTCTGGGTTTTTGCCCTCATCCCTTGTAGCTATTGATATAAAGTATTTGCTTTGTATTTTCCATGAAAGTGATCTACTTTCAAATTTACTAGCCTAATGTATATTCAGTTAATTGCTTTTCACTTCTCTCAGAACTGACTTTTTTCCTGCATGTCTACTGTATGAAATTTAAAAGCAAATAGATTTGTTAGTTGTCCCGTTTTTTAAAGCATTAATTTCTGCTTTAAATCATAAATTGTCTTCGATAATTCAATATGTCCTTTCTCTAGATTCTCTGTTGGACCCTTGTTTATGTTGGGTTTAATCCCTTGTACCAAGAGAGAAATACCAATATTTTCTTCTTTGATAACATATTTAAAAAAATATGACTTTCTCTAAGTCTGACTGTGGGCTCCTTCTATAGGTTTTTGTTTTGTTTTGTTTTTTTAAAATATTTTTTAGTTGTCGATAGACACAGTACCTTTATTTTATTTATATGTGGTGCTGAGGATCGAACCCAGTGCCTCACATATGCTAGGCAGGTGCTCTGCCACTGAGCTACAGCCCCAGGTTCCCTTCTATAGGTTTTGGTAATTTGTCTGTTGGGGCTTCTGGAGAGAACCAGCATGTGAATACCAAGTCCCTGTTCGGCCTGACCACCTTCCTCCCAACAGGGCCTTGAGGACAATCCTTCCAGTGTAGCAAGAGCAACCCTAGCAGTACAGCTCTTGGTTATTACCTGGGGCTTTGTCTCCAAACCCCCAGATGGGCACCCTAATAATAGCTTACCAACTTGGCAACCAGGACCTGGAAAACAAGTCTGTTTGAGTTCATTGCCTAGGATATGTCCTAAATTCATATCTCAAACCCACATGGAAGTCTTTAGTAATGGTGTTTAGAAAAGCCTTATGCAAAGGGGAAGTAAAGCTAGAAGCTAGGGACAGTGAGAGAGGACATAAAAGTATTTGTCCCAGAGCTCATGGCCTGAGGTAGGCGAGGCTGGGGGTATAAGTCTTGCTCCTTTCATGCACCCCCTAGAAAATATGGTCCCATTAGTGTCTTTCAGGCTCTGACTAATGTCCTAGAGAGGAAAATGGAAGATGAAAGAGGGATACTAGGAAAAGTGGGGTGGGTGCCTCTTGGGAACAGCCATCTGTATATCCATCTCTGTATTCCTGTTCTAGAGCTCAAAGTACAGGGCATCAGTGATGGACACTGTCAAGGCCCAGTCTCTTCTTTCTGTACTCAGCAGGGCCTGTTGTTGTCCTGAACTTGTTCAGACCAGTGGAGAAATGACTTAGCCCAAGGGAGAAGGTTTTGAAGAAGAATCTTCTTGGGGGTGGGGGGGAAAGAATCTTGGGGAAAGATTTTCTTGCCCTTAACCCGACTCAAGGGATGAACTTTGAGTACAACCTAGAAATCTCAATAGTAGTCTTCTTTTTTTTTTTTTTCTCAAAATGAAAATTGTTTTGAACTTTAAGGTAATACGTGCCAATTTAAAGAACTAAAATAATATGAAAGCCTAAAATTGGAAACTGAGAATTCTTATTTCTTCACTAATCCAGTGTAATCATTGCCAATTGTTACATCTTTCCAGGCTTTAAAACAAGGACATTATCTTTACTACTTTTTCCACAGTTATGTGTTTGTACCACAATGGTTTGGAGTAATCTTTTATTTACTCACTAATATGTTGAAGACCTCTTTCCATGTCAGCACATCTGCCTTAGCTTTTTAAATGGCTATGAAGTATTTTTTTTATAGGCTTATTGTAATTTAACTTGTTTCCCATTGATAGACATTCACAGTTCCAACTTTTTTCACAGTTATAAATAATGAAGTAATGAGCATATTTGTATATAGATTTTTTTTGGTTGTTACTTGTTCAGGTGATTGTTATAGGACAAAATCATAACAAATGAAATTTTTAGTTGCTATTGCCAAGTTACCTTTTCTACAGGTAATTTGATAGTACCTAACAAATTATCCTTCACTATCACCAAATAAGCAATTCAGTCCCTAATTTTTGCCAATGATAGGTTAAAATATCTCATTTTAATTTCTTTTATTAGTGAAGTTAAGAATGTTTCAAAATGTTGGTTACTTTGATTTCATTCTGTGTATTACCTGTTATATCCATTATCTACTTTTAGATTATCTTTTTATTGATCGACAAAAGTTCTTAATATATTATTTGTCAATTTCTGTTGTATATTTGTTTTTGCAGCATTGGAGATAACCCAGAGCCTCTCACATATTAGGCAAACACTTAACTACATATTAAGCCCTTTTTATATTTTAAGACAGGGTCATTTGCGGGGTGGGGGGTGTATGGGGCACTCAACCACTGAGCCACATCCCCAGCCCTGTTTTGAATTTTATTTAGAGACCAGGTCTCATTGAGTTTCTTAATGCCTCACTTTTGCTGAGGCTGGCTTTGAACTCGGGATCCTCCTGACTCAGCCTCCAGAGCTGCTGGGATTACAGGCATGTGCCACTGTGCCCAGCTAGACAGAGTCTTGATAAATTGCTGAGGCTGGCCTGGAACTTGTGATCCTCCTGCCTCAGCTACCTGGGAGCACACTGGGATGATTACAGTTGTGTGCTACCATACCCAGTTTATTTTTGTTTTTGTTTTTTTTTTTTTTTGTGCTGGGATTGAATCCAAGGCCTTGCACATGCTAAATGTGTTCTCTACCACTGAGCTACACCCCCATCCAACGTCTGTTTTATTTTGAAAAACATTTTTTGGCCTTCGTAATATCTGTCTACAGAGATTTGATTTTTGTACACTTGGAATTTATCAATATTTTGGCTTCTGAGTTTTTACTATATAGTTTTATTTTAGACATTCAGATCTCCACGGTGACACATATATTTTTTTTATATAAGATAGGATTGAACTTTTCCCAAATGGAAAGCCTGTTATTTCCATTCTCTTCATTGAGTATTTATAGTTTCCCCAGTGGTTTGCAATTCCAAGGGAAGTATTTCATAAATATTCTTATTCACTAGTATTCTAGGACCTTGTTGCAGGTCTGTTGAATTCTTAGTCTGATTCCGTGTACTCCATTGGTTTAATAACCACCGTTTTTATTTAACAGTTCTGTTCTGAAAACTCTTTTTCCACAACATTGTTCGCCTTTTTTTTTTTCTTCCTAGTTTCTTTCTCCAGATAAGCTTATTGAACAACCTGTCAAGTTCTGTGAGAATTGTTGGGAGTTTCCAATTGGAATCACATAGAATTTAGAGATTTTGGGGGAGAATAGACAGCTTTATATTGAGTTTTCCCTTTCAGAGGAAGGGAAGTATATCTTTCCATTTATTCTGTTCTTTTCTTTTTGGATGTCCATCAAAGTTTGAAAGTTTTCTCCACTTGGCTGTTACACATCTCTTATTAAATTCATTCCTAGGCATACTATGGTTGTAAATGACTGTTGTGAATGGGTTAATTTCTGTTGCAGTCCCCAGTCCCCATTCAGTGCTGGGTGAATGCCAGGTAAGGGTGCTACCACTGAGCTGTACCCTCCGCCCCAGCTCTTGTTCTCCTGTTGCACTCTTTAACCTGTCTCTGCAGGTTAAAGAGTGCAACAGGACTCTTTTTTTTTAGTCAATTGCTCTGTGCTATTGTTTCTGACACTTCCCTGTCCTCCTCTGTCCCTCAGTTCTGGAAGCTCACTGCACCTCCTTAGCAATACTGCAGTGTGTGGGTATGGATTCCTCATGGTGGGGTGCTCCTCTTATCAATTTCATGTTTTCGGAAACTGGCACACAGCCTTGCATGCAGTAAATCCTTTTAATAAATGTTTGTGAAATCAAATTGGTGAGAGAGTCAGTGAGCATCACATCACATCCCTTCTTCAAAGTGTACCAGCCTGGGCCAAGGCGAGGAGAAGAGCCTAAGGCAGCCCTGGCTCCAAGCCTGGAGGCAGTGATCCAGATAACAGATGGGGCACCCACCCTGTCCCCACAGGAAGAAAAAAGTCCTGGGACATTTTCCCACATGTAGACATCAGGGAGGATCCCATACCTCATAATTACCCTGGGACTGCAACTCACTTGTCATTAACCTCATTATTAATATACTAACTAGTAGGGAGGACTGCTTTCTGGGTTTCCAAACACTTGAAGCTAGTACAAAACAAACATGCAACTTCTGTACAGGGAAGAGGACTCAGCAAGGCTGGAAGGAGGACTTATAAAGACTACTGGTGAAACTGGCTCCCCATTTCCATGCCCAGTCTCCTGTCTCATGATAGCATCTTTCTTTTCCCACTGCTGTCCTCTCCAGAGTCTGTTCCCTGAAGCGTTTCCTAGGTCAAGTTAATTCCTGTGGTATTTGCCTTCTAAGCTTTTATTAGTAATTGGGAATCAATTGATGGGGTTGTTGGGGTGTGCTTCTCCACTCCGCCTCTTTGGTGGTCTTTGCAGACCCTCAGGACCCTGGTCTCTGCCTCCCCCCCAACAGGAGATGCCTGCCTAGGAGGGCTGGCTTCACAGAGACCCAAGAGCCTAGGGGTATGGACTTGGAGTTTGGGAAACCCTTGCTGTTCGTAAGAAGGCGGGGGTGGAGGACAAGAACAGGATGACAGTCCCTCTGCAAGAGCTGTGCGTCAGTGTGTCACCCTTTTTGCTTCATTGCTACAGCAAACTGTTACTCATTTAGCTGGTGGTCTGGGCTCGCCCTCCTTTTCCACTTATCTCCCAAGCTCAGGGCATCAGAGGAGATCGAAATGCTTCTCTGGCTTCTTTGCTAGTTTAATTCCCCAGAAGCAGGGGAAGCAAGGGTGTACCCAAGAAATGCTGTGGGTCAGGGAGGGAGGTGGAAATATTGTTCTGGGCCCATCTCATGTTAGTGCATCTCCCAGCTCCCACCTGGAGTGGGTGAGGCACTGTGTGCCAGGTGGCCCTGGGGCTGAGACAAGGGCCCCTCCTGGCAGCTACTTCTGTATCTCTGCCAGCTCTGGAGGAGCTGCCTTCTCGGGGTGCTGAGCAGAAACTCTGACAGATGGACCTCTGTGAACCTGTGGAGTTGTTCCAAATGCCTCTCCCAGAGCAGAGCCCATTCCGGCAGTGAGGCTGCAATGCCAGGCTGCCCAGGACTTCAGCTCACCTGTTGGACAAAGCCTGTTCCAACCCCTGCCTTTCCTGTCCATGTGATCTTTTCAAAGAGCAAAGGCACCGACCACTGACTTCTCAAGCGTGTGTGCACCTGGGAGGTAGAAAGAGAGCGCTGTCCCCGTCAGCCTGCAAGAGTCCCAATTCTCCCAGCTTCTGAATCAGGTGGGGCTCCTCCCCATGTTTGCGCTCACCCTCATCCCTGCAGGGTTATTGAAAAGGGGTTCTCAAAGGGTAGTTTGGGGACCACTTGTGTCAGGATCCCCTTTGGGGGTGAGACCTGGCTTCAGCAGCAGTAGCCAGTTTTCTGCAAGGTATTCCTAAGCACACTGGAGTTTGAGAACTGCTCCACTGGGGACTAATATAACAAAAAGAGCTCTGTTTATTTGGGCTCCCAATACTTGATCAGGACTAGAAAGACATGCCTTTAAGTGCTTGTGATGGTTTGTGAAAAGGCCAGGCATTATGCATACACTTGTGAAAACGCAAGGGAGCTTAAGTGTAAAAGCTATTCCATTTCTGATATGACCAAACTCTGGAAATAGTTAAAACTTTTTGCTCTTGTTACAAAGAAGGCAAATTCATCACAGAAAAGATAGTTTAGGTTAGGGTTAATAGTCCTTAATTTTCCACTTAAACTCCTGTTAATATTTTGCCTTTCTAGAATAGTCATTTTTGAAAAATTTTTTGATGTCTGTTTTTTACCCTAATTTAAAAAATAATACATGTTTATTAAGAAACTATTTTCTAAATGATATAAAAAATGATGTAAAAGGTCTTGACCTACAAATCCTTTATTGCTATGTTTAGTTGTGGTCTGTATCTTTTTCTCTGTGAATATATACTGATTTTCCTTGCCTCCTTTAGAGTTTTCTTATTCATGAGAGCTTCTATATTAGTGGTATTAACTTTTTTTTTATACTTTGGCAAATATTACATATTTCTTTTATTTTATTAGTGTTTTATTTTGTCTCATGCTCACTGTTCCTCAGTTGGAAAACCTGCGGCTGGTGGAGGGGACGGACCTAAGTTAAGTGAGAGAACCTGAGTTCTAGAGCCCCTCTGCTGACCACACACTTCATCCTGTTTCTTCTTCCTCACCTGTAAACTGTGGAGAATGTCACCTTTTCACAGAAACTGGAAGACCCTTTGAGATATCCAGCAACAATCACTCTTTAAAAAAATTTTTTTGGCATAATTTCAGAGTTTCAAAAGTTACAGGAATTTTTTTTCACCCAGATTCCTAAATGTTAACATTTTACCACATCTGCTTTGTTCCCCTGCCCCCTCTCTCTTTATCTGTGTGTTTCGTGGGGGATTGAATCCATGGTTTTGTGTATGCTAGGTATAGCTATACCATTGAGCTATACTTTCAACCTTTCTTTGTGATTTTTATTTGAGCCATTTGAAAGTTAGTAGAAAACATGATGTCCTGTACTTCTAAATACTTGAATGTGAATTTTCTAAAAATCACATTGGTATCCACAGCTGTGATCAAAATCAGGAAATTCATTGTAGATGCAGTGTCACTAGCTGATCTGCAGACCTTAATCATATATTTTTTTAAAGAGTCATCTTTTATTTTTTTAAATTTTTTTAGTTAGTTGTTGATGGACCTTTATTCTATTTATTTATATGCTGTGCTGAGAATCAAACCCAGTCCCTCACACATGCTAGGCAAGCGATCTACCACTGAGCTACAATTCCAGCCCCACTTAATCATATTTGGCAGTGTCAACAACCTCTTTTGTGGGAGAAAAACCCCTGGATCACACATCACATTCAGTATTTGGTGGTCATTTTTTTTTTCTGTTTCTTTTTTAAAATTTTTTTATTGGTGCATTATAGTTGTACATATTGATGGGATATGTTGTTACACAGTCATGCTTGCATACAGTCTGGTTTTTGTAAATTTTTTTTTTATTTTAAAGCTTTCTTTTTTTAAGTTGATGAGGAACTTAAGGCCCTGGTAGATTAGAGCAAGACAGGTTTAGCAAAGCTGGGCAGGAGTCTGGTCGCCGAGTCCATAGGCAGAGAGGTGGAACAGGGCCAGCTCCCCAGGGAACTGCCTTCCTTCCTTTCTCCTTTTGCCCTTCTGTCTTTGCAATGCCAGGCCACAGCCCACACCCTACCCTGTCCCTGGCTGGTTTGGTGTTGGCCTGGGATTAGGGCCATAGCTGGAGAGAGAGGGACTTTAAAACTGGTCCAGCCACTGCCTGTCCCTGAGAACAGTGCTGGGGAACTGTTCACCACCTTGGGTGGGGCACAGCTGCTGATTTCTGAGGAGGAATGCCCTCAGGCTGAGTGTGGTTTAGCACCCTGCCACTACTTGGGGGTTTCAGCTGGGCCTTCTTCATCCCTAACCAGAGGTGGTGGCCTGAGATATGTCCCAACTGAGCTATGTCCTCAGATTGGGTCAGAGCAGCTAGTTGCTGCTCCGTTTTCCAGTGCAGTACTTCTGGAGTGGTCATTTACATTACAAGGAGGATGCTTCACAGGTAATTGACTATTAGATTATTTTGCATATCAGGCTCCCTGTTGTGGGTATTAACATGATTTTTTTTTCAACTAATGATTTGCATTTAACTCTTTAAGGACATACTTACTACTTAATATACATTCTTGCCACTACCCCTGACACCCGAGGGGTTATCTGTTTCAGAGACTGTCAATGAGGTGCCGGAGGTGCTCTTCTTGTCTGCCTTTAATACAAAAGGAACTGCTGCCACCAAGGTCCCTGGGATAGGATCCTCCTGTTTTCACTTTCACCTATAACCTAATGGGAAAATGCAGAGAGAAATGCTTGTGAGGGAGTTACAAGATGTGCTTTCCTGCTTCAGTTTTTCCTCTGCTTGTGTCTCCATCTGTTTGAGGGTGAGCTCACCAGCCTGGCCCTCCCCACCACTCCCCTCCTTGAGCAGGTATTTAGCTTCTGTGTTTCTTATAGCTTCTTGCAGAGTAAGGTTTTCTATATTTTTCAAATTATGGTTTTACTGAGATATACTTCATCTAACATAATTCACCCAAAGTTCACAGTTCAGTGGTTTTAGTATATTTAGAGTTACACAACCAACACCATTCTATTTCATAAAAATTTCATCAACCCCAAAAGAAACCATAGCAAATAGCATTAACCTCCCTTTGGTTTTCCCCAGCCCCCTCAGTCCCTGGCAACCACTAGTATACTTTGTTTCTGTGGATTTGCCTAGTCTGCATATTTCATATAAATGGAATCATACAGTATGTGACCTTTTGTGTCTGACTTATTTCACTTAATGCAATGTTTTCAAGGGCCATCCATGTTGGAGCATGTGTCAATACTTTATTTCTTTTAGTAGCTGCATAATAATCCTTGGTATGACTGTTTCGTTTATCCATTGATCAGTTGATGGACATTTGGTTTATTTCCCCTTTACAGCTATTGTAAATAATGCTATCATGAATGTTCATGTACAAGTTTTTGTGTGAATGTGCCCATTTTTAAATTGGTTTGTCATTTTATTATTGTTTTCTATGAAGATAGAAATCTCTTAGGAGTGTTAACGATTTGCAAATATTTCCCCCATACTATGCCCCCACCTTTCTTGATGGTGTCATTTGGAGCTGAAGAGTTTTTAATTTTGGTAAAATCTGGTTGATCTTTGTTCTGTTGGTATCACATCACAGAAACCATTGTCTAAGATGAGGAAGATTTATGTCTGTTTTTAAGAGCTTTACAGTTTTAGACCTTTTACAGACCTTTTAGTTTTAGACCTTTTTTATACTTTTTACACTTAGGTCTTGAATTCGTTGTGAGTGGATTTTTGTATGTGGTGTGAGGCAGGTGTACAGATTCATTCTGTTGCATGTGTCTATCTAGTTGTCCACTACTATTTATCAAAAAAGACATTTTCCCCCAGTGAATTATCTTGGTGTTCTCTAAAGGTTTGTGAGATGTTTAAACCAAGTGAGATAGCTAGATTTATCATTTCAACTTTTTTTTTAACTAATTATTTATATGAATTGACTGGTGTTAGCATTTAAATGATGTATATCAATGCTGTTCAGATTTTCTGGTGAAGGGACTAGGTTTTATAATTGAATCATAATACATGTATTTTTAAAAAATCTTTATTTTTATGTGATGCTGAGGATTGACCGCACTAAGTACCTGACACATGTGAAGCAAGCACTTCACCACTGAGCCACAAACCCAGCCCCCATAATATACACGTTTATGGGAAATAGACATTTCAATACGTGGACACAGTGTGTAATGATCAGGATGATTGGATATCCATCACCTCATTCCTTTATGTTTGGAACATTCACTCTGTTTTGAAATATACAATTAATTGTTGTCAACCATAGTTACTGTGCTATAGGACTTAAGAAATTACTCCTTTCCAACTGTACTACTGTACCCATTAACTATCCTCTCCTGATTTTAAAATTTCTAATCCATCATAGGCTGATCATTTTGTAAAATACAGTAAAAGTGAATTATGTGTTTAGTTGCCACAACATTATTAAATTGTGATGCAGGTTCCAAAGTTGAGTTGACTCTCAGCTTTGGTACTTACATTGTCCTGGACTGATGGAGCTTGCAGAGCAGCCCTGGTACTCAGTGGGGAATAGTACAGGCCAAGACCCCGTGGCCCGTGCTCAGTCTCCTTATTGCTTGATGGGCATGTCTTAAGGGGCCTTAGGGGACCTCATCAGTGTCACCTATGGCACTAGACCAATAGATACTGCCGCACCAATTACTCCCTCTCTAGTCTTGGAAGGGGCGTTGTCCCCAAGGCTTGCTAGGGACATGTTTTTAAATAGTCACTCAAATAAAATAAAACCCTGTGCTAATCTGAGTAAAACCCCTTGTTGTTACCATGGTTGTTGCCTGTTGTGTTTGGGCTGAGCAGTCTGTCCATTCAGCCCTGTCTTATTGCCAGTTTTCATGCCTGTCCTTGGGAATGATAAGTCCAAATGGATGTAGGAGGAAGCAAGAAATGACCCCGACAGTCACTATATGCTATAGGATTGTAGTGAACCTAGAGATTTGCTGCAAGCTCTGTGTATGTCATGCACATATCAGGGAGAACAGTATGTGTGTCTTCTACTGCAATTGTCCTGTGAGAGATTCAGAGATTGAGCCAATTGAAAGAAGGCATATTTCAAAATTAGAAGTGAAGTTCTTAAATAGTTAACAGTATGGAGAAATGCTCATGATATAGTTAGGGAAATTAAAAAAAATTTTTTTAGTTGTAGATGGACACAATGCCTTTATTTTTTATGTGGTACTGAAGATCGAACCCCATGCCCTCCACATGAAGGTGAGCACTCTACCACTGAGCTACAACCCCAGCCCCTAGTTAGGGAAAATTTTAACACATAAAAACCCACTGATGAGGCTGAGGTTGTGGCTTAGTGGTAGAGTGCTTGCCTAGCACGTTGGAGGACCTGGGTTTGATCCTTAGCACCACATAAAAATAAATAAAATAAAGGTGTGGTATCCAACTGCAACTAAAAATAAATACATATTTTTAAAAACCCCACTGAATATACTGAATTTTGAATTTTGTAAATGAAGTACATGTGGCATAATATATATATATATATATATATATATATATATATATATATATATATATATATATATAAATAAAACTATATGTGTGTTTATACACATACACACACAAACCATGGTCATTTCTTGCCAGTGGGAATATCATTGTTTTTATCTGGTTATTTTTCACTTTCTAGTGAAAAGAGCCCCCTGTTCTTCTATCTCACTGAGCAATTTCTACTGAAACTATTCCTTTTCTTCCTTATCATTCTGTTTTTCTGACCTCTTTTTATTCTCTTGGGTCATCCACCAGGGTTTTCCCTGGCTCTTTAATGAATTTATGATGTGTCTTTGATATCCTATCAGTAACTACACAAAAGGTAGCTTCACTTGGAGATAAACTCATAGTTAATATCAGTTTTCATTGCTTTCATTATATATTCAAAGTCTCAGTATGTGATATAGGCTTATACTGCTACACACATTTTAGTGACACTGGTACAGTATAAATTCCTGAAGGAGCTTAATTTTGATCAGGATCTAAGACAGATTCAGACATCTAACAAGTCCCTGTTCATGAGTCGGGACTCTGCTTCTTCACCACTATGTCCTCAGTGTCTAAAAGTAATGCTGAATACATATTTGTTAGAGGAATAAGCGAATGGATACTTAATTAGATTGTTACAATGTGCTGATAGCAATAGTAGATAGAATTTCATAGTTTTGTGAGGATTTTCATTAAAAACAAACAAACAAACAAACAAAAAAAACTATCACCCGGCACATAGTGGACATGTCTATAACCCCAGTGGCTTGGAAGGCTGAGGCAGGAGGATCCAAGTACAAAGCCAGCCTCAGCAACTTAGCAAGGCCCTAAGCAACTTAAGAAGATTCTGTCTCAAAATAAAAAAATAAAGAAAAGGACTGGGGATGTGGCTCAGGAGTTAAGTGGCCCTGGGTTCGATCCCTGGTACGAAAAAACAAAACAAAACAAAAAAACTATCTTTTTATCATTTGCATATATAGATTTACATTGTTCCAATCAAAACTTTTATACAGTATGGTATTTTGCTTTTATTTATTTATTTTGCTTCCTGTTTCATCCATCTTTTTCCCTTAGTGTTTATAGTAAAGGGTTTTGACAAGTGCATAATATTCCATTGAGTTGTATCATAGTCTACCAGAACATTCCTCTCATAATGAGTTTTCAGTTTTCATTAAGTGTAGAAAAGACTTTTTACAAATGTAAGTTTTAAGGTCTTAGGAGAATCACTACTTGATGGAAAGACCTTTATTACCTGTGATTCATTCATTCATTCACTTATCTACTGATTTTTTTTTTAACCAAAAGGGAAGATAGTTTTTTTACTGTTTGAACCAAAAGAGAAGATTAAAGTAATGAATTAGAGGGGACTGTGGTGGGGTGGGGGATGTGATATAGAGGTTCTAGGCTCAGTAGATTGAATGTGAATCTAACAGTGGTCTGCTGGGATGAAAGCAGAGGTGGGCCGACCAGTCAAGGAACCTTCTACTGTGATTGTCCTGTGAGGGATTCAGAGAATAGTCAACTGAAAGAAGGCAGATTTGAAGTGCTCTCAAGAGGAGCATGTGGCAGGTTTCAGTTTTGTTTGCATATGGAAATGTAAAGATGAGGACACTGAAGGTGATGGAGGGTTTGAATAGGGTACCCAGGAGAATAGCTCTTTTTTTTATTTTTTAATTTTTTTAGTTATAGATGGACACAATACTTTGTCTTATTTATTTATTTTTATGTGGTGTTAAGGATTGAACCCAGTACCTCACACGTGCTAGGCAAGTGCTGTACACAACTAGCAACTCCTCTGAGCTATAACTCCTCCTAGCCCTTAACATGATTTTTTTTTTCCTAAAGAAAAGTATTGTCCAAGCGGCATGGAGGTGTATATCTATAATCCAGGTACTCGGGAAGCAGAGGCAGGAAGATCACGAGTTCAAGATCAGCCTGGGCAACTTGGTGAGACTGTCTCTAAATGAAAGATCAGTGATACTGGTTCTTGCCTAATGAGGCCCTAGGTTCATTCCCTTGTACTGTCAAAAAAAAGAAAAGAAAAAAAAAAGGCAGTGGGAGGGATTGTTTAGAGGAGGAGTTGCTGGGTAAAGGAGGACAGGTGCTAAGTTAGGTTTTACTTATTTAGTTTCTTTATTTAGAGGTATTGGAAATTGAACCCAGGGCCTTGCACACACTAGGCAAGCACTTTACCCCAAAGGGTTACATCCCAGCCCCTGAGTTATGTTTTAAATGTATGAGCTTTAAATTGCATCCACGTGGAATCATGTCTGGCAGCTGGAGGGAGAAAGAAGCTTTTGGGTTATTGGTGTAAGCTGGGGTGATGGAGTCTTGAAAGGAAGTGAGGTTTCCAAGAGTCGGGGGAGAGGAGGAGGAGAGCAGCTCCTTGAGAGGATGAAGGAGGGAAAGGAGAATGGAGGAGGACCAGGATTCAGTAGGATCATAAAAACAGAAGGAGGGAGGGAGGTGTGAAGGTAGGCAGGAGGTTGGGTGGTCTGCCATAGAGGCCAAAGGAGTGGGACTCCTAGGACCTTCCTCACCCCTCCTGAACCTTAAGGAGCAGGGATGCGGCTGGGCTAAGGTGCTGTTCCCTCTCCCACACTGCAGGCAGGACTTACAGGTGAGCATGTAGAAGACCCTGATTACTGGCATTGTTCAGTTACTGGAGGTAACAGACCAGCAGTGACTATGGAAAATGAGGCTGTGGAATGCGTCTTGTGAGTTTTGTTTGTTTGGAGTTATGGTTTAGGGTAAAGAGAATTTATTTGCACTCCTTCATTTTTTTGGGTCGGGGGGTACTGGGGATTGAACTCAGGGGAACTTGGCCACTGAGCAACATCCCTAGCCCTATTTTTTATTTTATTTAAAGACAGGTTCTCACTGAGTTGCCTATTGCCTCGCTTTTGCTGAAGCTGGCTTTGAACTTGTGATCCTCCTGCCTCAGCCTCCAGAGCCACTGAGATTACAGGCATGCGCCACTGAGCCCAGCTATTTCCTGCCTTGTGAACAGCAGCAGGGTCTCTTAACAGGCATATCTGACACATAATGCCCCTTTGCCACTTCCCAGCCCAGTGTGTAAAGTTGGCCTTAGGGCTTAGAAGTGGATACCTCTCCACTTAATTTTCCTTCAAATTTTGGGGTGGTTAAAGATTGATTTATTTTAATGAAAAAGGTGGGGGAGGACTTTTAGTCTTCTTGAGTCCTTGGAAAAGGAATGAGGAAGGGATAGATTTGTTTGGCAGGGGTTTGAGGAAGAAGCTGAAATCCATTAGTAATTACTGAGCACTTCCCTCAAATTTAGGAGCTCATTTTCCAGATTCTGAATGATTAGAATCGTGGTAGCTGGGAGGCCAGGGGCATCCACATCAGTTGCATTGATATTGGATTCAACTTTTGCCCTGCTGTCAATTTTGAGGAGTAGGTCAGTTACCCTCTCTGTGCCTCATCTGCTCACCTGCTGAAATGGATGTGGAGTTGTGGGAACTGGAAGGTTACATTTAAATGTAAAAGTGCTTGCTTAGTGTAGGTGGCACCGGGCACTCAAAACTGATAGCAGCCGTCTCAGCGCTACTCCCTAACAACACACCTGAGCTGGGTTTTGAAGGCTGTGGGGGCCCTTTAGGGAAAGTATATGGGGCTGTTAGCCAAGGGCTGGCTCTCTGTCAGGGAGCCGTGGTGCCAGCAGTTTGCTTTCTTGTTTGCTTGGGAGGTGGTGCTGGAACTCGGTGTGAATAACCGGGTGGGCACGCTGTGGGTTGCCCCGCCTCCCGGGAGCTGCCAGGGGCTTTTCTGGCTGCAGACGTGCGCAGCGTGGCCCTCGGTGGCCCAGCGCTGCTGGGCTGAGTGTGCGCCCGCACGCGCGTGCTGGGAGCCCGGCTCTAGCTGCGTCTGGCTGAGGAGCCGCCTGCACGTCATGACCTGGTTCTTGTGTGCTGGCGGCTGCGGAGGCAGCCACTGCTGCTTTATGCCAGGCCTCAGATGTGGTCGGGCTCGATTTCCTCCCTGCTGGCCTCTGGCCGGTCCGCCACCGGCTGCTTGAGACAGGGGCTTCCGTCAGGAGGGCTGGATCCTGCTTCCTGGCTGCAGATCAAGAGGCTGGCGGGGGACTCTGCAGAGTGGCTGCAGCTCTGTTCGCCCTCGCTTGCCAACCCTGCCACGGGGTGCTTTGGGGCGGTGAGCTGGGAGGGGACGGTCCATCGCTGGTCACAGTGGCAAGGCTTTTGTTTGGAATTCTCGTTCCACAGCAAGTTGCAGAAATCCTTAATGGGTGGGAAGTTCCAAGCTAAGCACCCCTCCTCGGCCACACTCCTTCCAGAGTATTCTTCGTCTTTTTAGGCATTTTCCTTACTTTGCGTGTGTGATCTCTGTGTGCTGTGAACAGCTCTCTAGCAATAGAAATAGCACAGAAAATACCTCACCCACAAATTCCTGTCCCAGAGATTAACAGGCACGCAAGGTTCGCACAAACTTTCAGTTTGTGTTCTAAAACCTTTCCCCCTAAGTAAAATTGAAGTATAATAAAATTTGGAGACTATAAATAAGAAAATATACCCACTCAGTACCACCCAGAGGTAAGCAGTCTTCATGGTGCCATGTATTTCTTCTTGATGTTTCATGTGTGTTAATGGAATGAAATTGTTAAATTAAGCAATATTTTGAATCTTGGTTTTTGTTTTTCTACCTAAAATAGTATTCACTTCTCCAACAGAAAAACCTTCGAAGTATCCATGTAAGAAGTACATTCTTGGCCTTTCTTCATTTAACACATTTCCTTATACGTCATGTTCCTATTTTAAACAATTGTGAATCTACTGATGAAATGTCGTAATTTTTATTATATGTGTGTAAGCTTATTAAACTAGTGTTTTATATGTTCAATAGATAAAGCTAATGATAAAAGACACATGTGAATTCTCTAACTAGAACATGGACAGCATCACTGACCCCACTCTGGTGTGTTCTCCCAGCCCATCCCCCTTCTTCACTCCAGGAGGAGTGAATTTTGTGTTTTTCTTTCATTAGCCTTTTAAAGTTTTCGTTTTATATGTTTATGTTTTTACACATTTTAATTTTGTTTATTTGTCTGTTAGAGGTTTTTAGGATCAACAGAGCATATGTAGTCTTTCAAAGCTTGCTTCTCCCCCAGCCCCAGTGCAGTTTCTGAGATTCATTCATGATCCTGTAGTTCATTTATTCTCACTGCTCTGTAATATTCTATTGTCCATTCTGTGGTCGATGGGCAATTAGAATATTTTCACACTTCAGTGTTTGAGTAATACTGCTGTGAACATTTGTATACTTAATTCCTGATGTGGAATATGCAAGGTCGACATTAAATGTAGTGCCATAAACCTTTCCAGAATGTTTGTCCTATTTTCCTTATTGCCAGTGGTGTATAAGGAAAAGTAAATGCTAAACTGTAGTCACTTGGTTTTGATCTAAAATCCTTTCTCATGGTGCTTACGATGTATCTGGTGCTGTTATGAGTGTTCTTTGTATAGTTATTAGTTTAATCATTGTAACAGCTTTGAGGTAGGTACTGTTGTGAAGTCCTAATTTACAGATGAGGAAAGGGAGACAGATTAATTTTCTTAAGGTCACAGTTTGTAAGTGGCCGGGGGACAAGAGTCAACTCAATGTTCCTCTTGAGTCCTATATGATAGGTATAAAATGGAATCTCACTACGGTCTTACTTTGTATTTCTTTGATACTGATAAAGCTAAGTATTTTTCATATGTTTATTCCCCCATTTTATTTTCATAAAAAAGAAATATACCTTTTAGACACCACTTCCCTCATGTTTGGACTCTTGGGTTATTTGTAGTTACACACTGTTAATGCTTCAGGGGATATCTTTGGCATAGGTAACATTAATTTCATATAAGTTTAAAATGGACAGCCTCTTTTGGATTGCTTTGTGATCTTGAGAGTGTTACTTAACCTTGTGGGAGTTTGTGATGATTAAATGAAATAAGTGTAGAATGATTAGCAAGATGCTCAGCCTATCAGAAGGGTGTTCCATCAGCATTATAGAGACTTTTCCTGGTGCTGCTTCTTTTCCTTTCTTCCTCAAAGCCGCATTAATTATTATTAGGTCAGAGGGCAGGAACAGTCATAGCTCTGCTTTTGCCAGATATGATGACCTCAGGGAGTTAAGCCCATTTCAGCATTTTCCTGTGCATTATACCCCAGCCACTGAAAGATCTGTATTCATCCATTTTGTAGTAGAAAACATTAGATTTTAAAATGTTTTACTGATACGTAAATAGTAACCATGAGAAACACGTCTCCCCCACCACCTCTCACAGGAACACCCTCTGCCGACATGTGATGGCTTCAAGAAGTTGTAGATAACCCTCTTTGGTTTGCTGTCTGCAGAGGGCCAGTTTTGATGTGGATGGTGCACACGTTCAACTGGGCTAGCCCACGTACATGTATACACTCTCCTGCAAAAACAGGCAGATAAGCACATCTTCTGCAGGAGTCCCCTAAAAGTCTCTCCACTCAGATTGGTTTCATCAGTAAATCCCAAGAGGGCAGGATCCTCTTAAGAGATGAATAATTGATCAACTCTAGACAACGTGCCATAAATACAACCCATGTACTGTTCAAGGGAATGGGGCCATCTGTTTGGGAGGTGGATGCTGAGCTCAGGGACTGAGGGAAAGGGTGGGGCTGGGAAGGGTCAAGCCCTCAAACAGCCGCTGACAGAACAGAGGCGCAGAGTCGTGGTGTGTGTGGTCAGGAAAGCACTGGGTGGGACTTACTGGCCCTCTGGCAGGGAAGCAGCCACCACTGCCTTGGAGTCCCATGAGAGTCCACTCTTGGAGATTCCACCGTGGAAGAATCTTGTGGAGGCTGATTACAGACATGTTCATTCTGGCTGAAAACATCTTAGACACGTTTTTCTAACGTGGCATGTCACCGCTGATGGTCAAGTCGGCCCTCTGTGCACATCTTGCAGCTTCCCCTTTCTTAGAGGCCCTAAGAAGATATGGCCAGTGAGGACTTTGCTCCTTCCAGATAATGTCCTTCATCTTCTTTTACTCTTCCATTTCCTTTTAGTAGAGAATTGCTGATGTGGTTTTGCAGTGTGTTGATACTCAGAGAGACAGGAAAGACTTGGGAAACCTATGTCGTGTCTGTACCTCTGTCTGTATTGGTGACCGAAAGTGGTGTTTGAGTGGAGTTCTACTCTTTTCCTGCCTCACCTGGCACCTGGGGGTTCCAGAACCCCGTGGGTGGAGAGGGCAGGCTGCGGCTGTTGAATACCTGCAGATACCTGGGGATATGGGAGTCCAAGAAGGGAGTTTGCTGTAGAAGAGGAGATGGGCAGGGCCTCTGCAGTCTTAGCCAGGCAGGCTGCAGAGCCACATCCCAGCACAGGTTCCTGGACCCCTGGGGGAGAGGCAAGTCTTTGGTGGGTGAGATCCGAGACTGCAGGTGGCAATGCAGTGCATGCACAGCAGTGTCAGGAAGGAGAATGGTAGGTTAGGTCTCTTCTTGGATCTGAAAAGGATGTTTTCTCTGCCTGAGTAATTTTTTTTTGTTGTAGTCCCCCTCCCCCCAGTACTGGGGATTGAACCCAGGGACACTTTGACTTTGTCTTTTTGTTTTTGACACCCGGTCTCACTGGGTTGCTCATAATCCTCCAGCCTCAGTCTCCTGAGTCGCTCAGGTTACAGGTATGCACCACCATGCTTGGCTCTGCCTGAGTAATGTTTACTACCCCTGAATCGTCTGGTAATAAATCCTTGCTGCCCCTGGAGGAGGGAGCTAGCCCCCAAGCTGGGGAAGGCCTTGCCTAGGGTGGACTGGAGCCATCTACATGATAGTGGGAGGCAAGGAACCTAATAGGGGGTGGGTGGGAAGGTCCCAGTAGGGCTGGGCAGGGTTCTGTACCTGGAAGGGGGCAGCACTGGTGCCATTGGTGGGCCTCTCTGGAGGGCGGATGGGAGTGCCAAGCTGTTCTAGGGTCTGTGGCTGGATTCCTGGGTCCTTTGGGACCAAGGCATTCCCAGTGGCATTCAGCAGCCTTTGCTGATTTCTGCCATCTATGCATGTGACAGTGCTGTCATAGAGGAGAGACCACTGACTCTGCTTGGAGTTTTCACCGATCTTCCTTTGAAAGCGCAGGGGTGATGAGCTGTGTACCAGCCAGGTCCTTCAGGAAACAGAGGGGGCAGATCTTTTAGAACACATCCTAGAGGTTTTCTGCTAGATTCCAAAGGTGTGATGGAAGTAAGGTGTAGTTGGTCATATGCTTTTTTTTACCCTTGTTCTAATTAGTTATATGTGACAGTAGAATGCATTTTGACACATCATACATAAATAGAGTATGATTTCTCATTCTTCTGGTTGTACATGATGTAGGGTTTTGTAATCATATATGCACATAGGATAATAATGTCTGATTCATTCTATTATCATTCCTACCCCCATACCCCTTCCCCTCCCTTCACTCCCCTCTGTCTAGTCCAAATACCTCTGTTCCTCACCCCTGCCCCATTGTGAATTAGCATCCGCATATCAGAAAACATTTGGTCTTTGGGATTGGCTTATTTCACTTAGCATGACATTCTCCAGTTTCATCCATTTACCTGTAAATGCCATAATTTCATTCTTTTTTATGGCTGAGTGATATTCCATTGTGTGTATATACCACAATTTCTTTTTTTTTTTTAAATTTTTTATTGTGGGTTGTTCAAAACATTACAAATTTCTTGACATATCATATACCACAATTTCTTTATGTGTTCATTTGTTGAAGGGTACCTAGGTGGGTTCCATAGTTTAGGTATTGAGAATTGAGCTGCTGTGGACATCGATATGGCTGTGTCACTACAGTATGCTGATTTTAAGTTCTTTGGGTATAAACTGAGGAGTGGGATAACTGGGCCAAATGGTAGTTCCATTTGATCATACATTTTTATGAAAAGATCCCCAGTAGAACAAGTTGTTCTTGGTGACTGTACCTGTAGTCTGGTGCAGACCCTGTGGCGGGTCAAGGAAGACCTCCTAGGAGGGAATTGATTCAGTTCTTGTCTCTCTCCCTGCAATTGATCATATACCTCCATGACCACATTTCATCCCTATCTCAGCCAGTGCTTTGGTTCTAGCCCTCACTATTGTGGATTTGAGCAGTAGCATTAGTGTAACTGGTGTTTCGATCACCAGCCTTGAATCCTGTAGTGCATGCTCTGTGGGGACACCTGAATGTCCCGAATTATAAATCTGCTGTGTTCATGCTGTAGCCCATGCACCTTCTGCCTCCTACTTTAGGATAGATACACAAACAACTGCTGGATGAAGTGGCCTGTAATTCTAGCGACAGAGGAGGCTAAGGCAGAAGGATTGAAAGTTCTGGGCCAGCTTCAGCAAATTAATGAGACCCTGTCTCAAAATTTAAAAACAAGTGGGGCCAAGACCTTAGCTGGGAATGCCGACTCCTACTTGTGGGCTCTCCCTCAGTGGTAGAGTGCTTGCCTAGCATGCATAAGGCCCTGGGTTCAGGCTGGGTCAAACACACCCACAGCAGCTCACCCAACCTCAAGCCTTTGCATATGTTATTCCTTCATTGTTTCTGTCTAGAATTCCTCCTCCTGCCCCTCTTTCAAAATACTGCCCATATTTCCAGCCTCATCCCAAAGGTTATTTTGAGATGAACCCTTTCTGACTCCCACGTACTCACATGCATTCCTGCGTAGGGAGAACTGATCTTCCCCCCACAGGCCTAGGTATGCCCTATTTTCACAGCACTGACAGGCTTCTTGGCATTATTTCTATAGACCTCACCTTTCTTCTGTATCTTCTTGAGGTTCTTGAAATCTATAGTCTGGTCTATTGTTGAGTAACAAACCGCCCAAAACTTCGTGGCATAGAACAGCAGTCATTTTTTTTGTGCTCTTGGATTCTGGATTGGGAAATCAGAAATGATTTGGCAAGGGGTAGCTTGTCTCTGTCCTTTGATGTTTAGGATCTAACTGGAAAGGCTTGAGAATCCCAGGTTAGTCAATCCTCAAAGAGTTCCTTCACCCTCGTTTGGTGACTAACCATAGCTTGGCCAGGACCTTAGCTGGGAATGCTGACTCCTACTTGTGGGCTCCCACGGGCCCGAACTTCCTCATATCATGGTGGCTGGGAGTGAGTGTCCCAAGAAACCCAGGCTGGGTCAACTTTTTGATCTATCTTTGAAGGTCATTAAGGTGTCACTTTGAAAGTGTCACTTCTATCATATTCACAGCCCACCCAGATTGAAGGGAAGGGAACAGACCCCACCCATCCCTGAGAGAAATACCAAAGTCACAAAACAAGAACTTATGGGATGAAGGGATTATTGTGGCCATCTTTGGGAAATATAGTCAACCACACACACACACACACACACACACACACACAGCCCTTGATATGCAACACGTCATCCTTAAAATCTGAAGCTTGAAGAAGAGTAAAATATGAGATTTTTTGAAGTTTGGGAGTCCCACAGAAGTATGTTCAGCAATAGATTTCAGGGTGGAGAAAAGAGTATGCATGTCTCTCTCTCTCTCTCTCTCTCTCTCTCTCTCTCTCTCTCTCTCTGTGTGTGTGTGTATGGTGGGATGGGGGACTAAGGGTGCATAGAGTTGCTTAAAGAAGCCACTGTTGCTTAGGATCAGTAAAAAGTGCATGTGCACATAAAGACCTAGACTGGAGAGCAGGAGTGCAAAGTTAGACTGATAGAACAGAGAGACAGTACACATTCAAAGTTGTCTAGATCTGATACCCAGGCACGATGGAGGGACATGGGTAATGTTTGGCCTGGGAACGTGAAGTGCAAAAATGGTAAAGTTGGGAAAGGAGTTACTGGAGATGGAGAAGGAGAGTTTAGTTCCATTTTAGACAAGCTGACTCTCAGTGTGGAACACATTCCAGGGTTTAGAGCTGGCTGGAGGGCACTTGAGAAGTCTAGGCAGGAAGCAGACATTTAGGAGCTTCCTCACACGGTGTTTGCTGGAACCCAGAGGACGGTAAGAATTAAGAGGGAAAATATGGAGAGTTTAGAGTTGAGGAATGTCTGAGCTGGGACTTTGAAAGGGCTTAAATTGGAGTCTGTCCTCCAACATTGCCCTCCCTGCTAGTAATTGTCAGACAAGTCTTGGGTTTCCTTGTCTAGAGTCTCCATTGATAAGAACTCATTACCCTCTGGCTGTTTGGGGGATTGGGTTCATTGCAGTATTAGGAAAATTCTCTCCTTAAAAGGAGCCTAGGTTCTGTTTATAGCTTTACCCTTAGGGCTACTCAAAACTCTTAATTCTTTTCCCAAATGACATGTTTAAAGACCTTAAGTTTTTCAGGACCAAACGGGACGTATTTATTTTATGGATTGCTTGTTTTTATTGACAACATAGTTATACTTGTATGTATTTATGGGGTACCTACGCTCTTATGGTTTTGAGCTGTCCTGCTCACTCTTCTCTGTGCTCTCGGAGGATGTGTCCCTAAAGGGAAGTTCTGTGTTCAGGTAGGGACTGTCTGGGCAGAGTGGCGCCATCTCCACCTGTGCTACAGGTCCTTTTTAGGTAGCTGTGTATGGGACCCTTTAGTAGACTGTGAGATAGACTTAAAAGATATCAGTCAACATTAAGAAAGGAAGGAAGGAAGAAAGACATATTTATCTAGTAAAGGGAAGTAGTGTTTTGTAAAACATTGTTTATAAATTCATAAAGGATTTGTAATCACAAAGTTTGAAAAAAACTGTGGGTCATGAGACCCTTTGATGCTACCATATCATGTCATACTGAGTATACCTCCAGTTAGCCTTCAGTCTTTTCTCCCTCTCGATTCCTGAGACAGTCGGATGTGCTCTGCTGCCATTGCTTCTCCCATTTTTAATCTGTGTAGATGTGGTTTGGGGCGTGAGTACGGGACCCTGCTTACCCTGTTAGATTTTTTCTCTCTGGCCTGTTGAAGTTTTGACTCCTGGCACTGTCATTCAGCATAGGTTTATCCCTCCTATTTTCTTTTCTTTCTTTTTTTTTTTTTTTTTGTGGACACAATACCTTTATTTTATTTATTTATCTTTATGTAGTACTGACGATCGAACCTCACACATGCCTCACACATGCTAGGCAAGCACTCTACCACTGAGTTGCAATCCCAGCCTGCCTCCTGTTTTCAACATCTGCCTGTTTGATAAGTGTGCCCTCTCTATTGTTATTGATAAACATGTTGAACTGGACAGTTCTGAGAACAAAGCCCTGTGGTGGACTTCTAGAGATTCATCCCCCATCATTTGACATCCCACTTGTGCTCTTGTCTCCAGTGGTGAGCCAGCCTTTACAGCTGTGATGCTCCATAGCCAGCCTCAAAGGGGCCACAGCAGACCTTGTGAAATTTGAACTTCTACAGACTGAGTTGCATATTCAAAAGCCTTCAGGGGCTTGGCAGGTAACACAAGTGAATGAAATGATAATTAATTCAGGCAATTAGTAAGTAATCCCTGACCCCTGACCTTGGTTTCGAGGCAATACAGAGTGGTGGAACTGAGTATGAGCTGGAGCACTTACATTTTGTGATTCTGCAGTCACCGCTGCTGTAGAGGTGTGGACCATCAAGGAAATCCCAGGTTTTGTGTGCAGTTTGATTTTTAAATGTTGGGAAAATAAACAAAAATATGAATACTGTGTAGGCCTTCCAGCAGATTGGTGGCAGATTTGGCCCACAGCCTTCGGATTTGTGACTGGACCGCCATGGGATCTCTCCATCTGCTGGCCCACTGACCACGTGACAAGAGGAGTTAGACTAGTTGGGTATGGACAGGTTGAGGTCCTCTGTGGAACCTGGCTCCTGTGGCTCCTCTGGGAATGCATTCAGGGGTCTTACCCGGCATGGTTCTCAAACTGAGGCGACTGGAGGCTGGGAATGGTGTTGCCCTTTGTGCCTGTTGGTGTCCTCCCCTGCTCCAGGACCATTGGCAGGTGTTGAAAAATATTTCAGTGGGCTTCCTGACTGGGAAACTAGAATTTAGGGTTTCTTAAGATCTCCCCACCCCTGCTGGCTTTGTTTCCTTTCCCTCATATCCTTACCTACTTTTCCCTTTCTTCTCTTTTTTTGGGACAAAAAGCATTTTACTTCGCAGGGAATTCTAAGGCACGAAACTAGCCTAGCCCTTCCTTGTTCTTATTCACACACCAAAAATAACTTTTTAAATCCCTTTTCGTTGTTGTGACCATTTTGGGAAAGCCTCAGCTCGTGTAGCATTAGTCTTCCTGACACTGTTTTTGTAAATCCATGCTACACTCACGTTTTTGGTGAGTTTTTTTGTTTTGTTTTGTTTTGGTACCAGGAATTGAACCCAGGGGTCCTTAACCACTGAGCCATATTCCCAGCCCTTTTTTAATATTTTATTTTGTGACAGGGTCTCACTAACTTGCTGGGGCTGGCTTTGAACATGGAATCCTCCGTCTCCCGAGCTGCAGGGATTACAAGAGTTCTCCGCTGCGCCCACCTCATGTTTCTCTGTGGTTATGCGTGCTCCTTCTGTCCTTTATATACAAGCATGTAAATTTTGATTGCTTCAGACTTTGTAGGCTTTGTCAGCTCACGTTCATGTAGGTCTATAAGAAGGAAGGGAGTGCGGGGTCATCTGCCATACTCCTGGGCCTTTCCTCTGAAAAGTGGTCTTCCTCCAGGGTTAGAGAGATGCTGGATTATTCCATGGCCAGTGGGGGATGTGATGCCTCTTAATCTCCTGGGATTATGCTGCTGTACCAGCTGTGGACAGGAGGCACAGAGTCATTAAGATTTGGACATTGGCTGGTAGGGCAGGCAGCTGCTCGAACATGTGATAGTCATGGCGTATGATAATGATAATAAAGGTTCTATGGGAACCTAGGGAAGAAGCCACAGTGTACAAAGTGTCATTAGATCCCAGGAGAAGGAACCACAGATAACTCTGCCAACTGGGTGGGAGAGGAGGTGACGCTAGCTGGTGCTTGAAAAATAAGCCAGAGTGACCCTCTCAGTGCCTGAGGACTGGTAACTCCATGTACAAAGCTTGTTGACATCAGAGAAAGTGGCCCATTGGAGAAGCCTAAGGGTCCCTTGTGACCAGAACAGGAGCAGTGATGAGGATGAGGCAGGAACTGAAGGCTGGGGCTTCACCTCTCACAGGTCTGATCTGAAGTCCTAGTTTCTGCCACCACTTTGGAGCCTCTGATGGCCCTTTCTGGCAGTCTTGGAGCTAGCATCATTTTAGCAATCTGTTTAAAGTGCTTTGTATTTTGTTTTCTTTCTTTTTTTAAAAAAAAAATCTTTATATTTTAGTTCTAGTTGGACACAATAACTTTATTTTATTTATTTATTTTTATGTGGTGTTGAGGATTGAACCCAGGGCCTTGCACCTGCTAGGTGAGCGCTCTACCGCTGAGCCACAACCCCAGCCCCTGATTTCTTTTTTAGCTTTTTATTTTGATGCAAGTTTAAAACTTACAGAGAAGTTGTACAGGGATGGACATATTGGTACATGCCTATGATTGCAGCAACCGGGAGGCTAAGGCAGGAGGATCACAAATTTGAGGCCAGTCTGGGCAACTTAATAAGATCCTGTCTGAAACAAAATAGAACAGGTTGGGGATGTAGCTCAATGGTTATTGCAAACAAACAAAAAACATTTGTAAGAATAGTGCCTGGGTCTCCTGTATACCCCAATTGTTTACATTTTGCCTCATGTGCCTTATAGTTTTCTCTGTATATAGTATGTAGGTATTTTTTATATACACATATAGCTTTTTTGAAATCATTTGTAGATAAGTTGGAATTACTGTGTCCCTTTACCCCATTACTTCAGCGTGTGTGTCGTAACAAGGATATTCTCTTATGTAACCATAGCCTAATGATCCACATCAAGAAGATTAAGTGCACTCAGTATTATCTTGTCCATGTCCACATTCAAATTTCATGAATTGTTCCAACAATATACTTTATTGATGGTTTTTCTCAGTCTGAGATCGAACCTGTGAGCGTGCATTTTTGTCCTTACAAATTGGAAGAGATTGTTTCTTGACTGAAATATTTAAAGAGAACATTTCAGGTACTTTGTAGAACACCCTGCAATTTTGGTTTCCTGACATTTCCTCAAGAGTAGATTCAGGTTCTACATTTTGGCAAGAGTTCTGTGTGAAGGGTGTTAATCCTCAGTGTATCATAGGCAGAGGCAGGCCCATGATGTTGGTTTGTCTTAATATTGGTGATGATAACTTTGGTCATTTGGTTAAAGTGGTATACATCAGATTTCTTCACTACAGAGTTCCTGTTGTAATTAAGTGATCTGCAAGGAGGTGCCTTCAGACCTTCTATCTTTGTATACTACTTGCAGCATCCACTGTGACTTTCAAAATCTGTCATTCCTTGGGTGTTCTTTCTTGGCATTTGATAGTAAAGAAGAACTTTTCTTTCCTGAAGGATGAGTTTCGCGGACTCAATTTCATGTCTTATTAGTATTGGCCTTGCTGGGTGTTCCTGGTCCCCTTCCTCTCGTGCTTTCCCTTTTGTGCTTCTGTAGATATCAGGTGTATAATGGTGGTTCCTGGACTTGGGAAGTGGCCTGAGTCTTTTTTTTTCCTAAGCAGCAATTTTCTTGTCATCAGCATGATTGACTTGGCACGGGCTAAACACACACCGTGTGGGATCCAGTGTTTCCCTCCAGCCTGGGGCTATGTAGGGAATGTGGTCTGTCCCTTGCTGTTTGACAGCTCAGCCTGGGCTTAAGTGAGGACAGTAAAGGAGAGAGAAAGGAACTGTGGATTCCTTCCTGATAAGTAGCAGGGCTGACTGCTGGTCCAGGCTGAGTTTATGAAAGGGCTTTTCCCCACTGACCCTTACATGTACATGCTTCCCACTTAGAGCACATAGTTATGTGCTGGGCTTGGCTAGCTTTCTTTACGTCTTGGGGAAAAAAAAAATATGGTCCTGGTGTGACTTTGGTGATTGTGAGTTAGACTTTTTCTTGGTGCCCTTGGTTTCGGGGAGCTTGTCAGTATGATTAGTCTGAGACTGTCACAGAGCCTGAGCAACACTGAGGACTCTGTGTTAGGACCTCCTTGTTGCAGAGTGTGGTGGTGTATGCCTGTAAACTCAGCTACTTAGGAGGCTGAGGCAGGAGGATTGTGAGTTTGAGCCAGCCCCATGCAACATCAAGACTCTGTCTCAGAAATGAAAAAGCTGGGGATGTATCCCAGTGATAAGTCACCCCGAGTTTAATCCTCAGCACTAGGGGGAAAAAAATCTTTCTGTTGCAGCTGGTGAGGCTAACTAAGGAATAGAGACATGGGAGGATGAACTGAGGCTCAGGAAGTACCAGGAGAGGGTTTGTAAGAAAAACAGGATTGGGAAGTACATCGGAGTTGTGTGAAGAGGGTGATGCCTTTCAAATAATGTGGTTCATCTTTTTTCCTTTTTTGCTTTCCCCTCTCTCTCCAGACAGGCCCAGAGCTCAGCCCAGTTGATGGACCTGTTCCAGGTCAGATGGACTCAGGGCCAGTGTACCATGGGGACTCAAGGCAGCTAAGCACCTCAGGGGCGCCGGTCAATGGTGCTAGAGAGCCCGCCGGACCCAGTCTGCTGGGGACTGCGGGTCCTTGGCGGGTAGACCAGAAGCCCGACTGGGACGCTGCCCCAGGCCCAGCTCACACTGCTCGCCTGGAAGATGCCCACGATCTGGTGGCCTTTTCGGCTGTGGCCGAAGCTGTGTCCTCTTACGGGGCCCTTAGCACCCGGCTCTATGAAACCTTCAACCGTGAGATGAGTCGCGAGGCTGGGAATAATAGCAGGGGCTCCCGGCCAGGGTCTGAGGGCTGCTCTGCTGGCAGTGAAGACCTTGACACGCTACAGACAGCCCTGGCCCTTGCACGGCATGGCATGAAACCACCCAACTGCAACTGCGATGGCCCAGAGTGCCCTGACTACCTCGAGTGGCTGGAGGGGAAGATCAAGTCTGTGGTCATGGAAGGAGGGCAGGAAAGGCCCAGGCTCCCAGGGACTCTGCCTCCTGGTGAGGCTAGCCTCCCAGCCCCAAGCACCAGGCCACTCCTTAGCTCTGAGGTCCCCCAGATTCCTCCCCTGGAGGGCCTGCCCCTGTCCCAGAGTGCCCTGAGCATCGCCAAGGAAAAAAACATCAGCCTGCAGACCGCCATCGCCATCGAGGCCCTCACACAACTCTCCTCTGCCCTCCCCCAGCCTTCTCACTCCACCTCCCAGGCTTCTTGCCCCCTCCCTGAGGCCTTGTCCCCTCCAGCCCCTTTCAGGTCTCCCCAGTCCTACCTCCGGGCCCCCTCATGGCCTGTGGTTCCCCCCGAGGAGCATGCATCTTTTGCTCCTGATAGCCCTGCCTTTCCTCCAGCAACTCCTAGAACTGAGTTTCCTGAAGCCTGGGGCACCAACACCCCACCAGCCACATCCCGGAACTCCTGGCCTGTGCCCCGTCCAAGCCCTGACCCCATGGCTGAACTGGAGCAGTTGTTGGGCAGTGCCAGTGATTACATCCAGTCAGTATTCAAGCGACCTGAGGCCCTACCCACCAAGCCCAAGGTCAAGGTTGAGGCACCCTCTTCCTCTCCAGCCCCAACCCCATCACCAGTCCTCCAGAGGGAGGCTCCCCCACCATCCTCGGAGCCCAGTACCCACCAGAAGGCCCAGACCGCCCTACAGCAGCACCTCCACCATAAGCGAAGTCTCTTTCTAGAACAGGCCCACGATGCCTCCTTTCCCCCTCCCTCAGAGCCTCCTACTCCTGGCTGGTGGGCCCCACCAAGCTCACCTGCCCCACGGCCTCCTGACAAACCACCCAAGGAGAAGAAGAAGAAGCCCCCCACACCAGCTGGAGCTCTTGTGGGAGCAGAGAAAACCACCCCTGGAATTAAGCCCAGTGTCCGAAAGCCCATTCAGATCAAGAAGTCCAGGCCCCGGGAAGCACAGCCCCTCTTCCTGCCGCTGCGGCAGATTGTCCTGGAAGGGCTGAGGTCCCCAGCTTCTGAGGAAGTGCAGGCACATCCACCTGCCCCTGTCTCTGTCTCTCTCCCTGCCCCTGTCTCTCTGTCTCTCCCTGCCCCAGTCTCTGTCTCCCTCCCTCCCCCTGTTTCTCTCCCTGCCCCTCTCCCAACCCCTCCCCCTGTCTCTCTCCCTGCCTCACAGGGCTCTGCTGTCTCCTTGCCCCCAGAACCTTCTCTTGCGCTATTTGCACCTAGTCCCTCCGGGGACAGCCTGCTGCCCCCTACTCAGGAAATGAGGTCCCCCAGCCCTATGGCAACCCTGCAGCCAGGCTCCACTGGCCCCCTTCCCCCTGCCGATGACAAGCTGGAAGAGCTCATCCGGCAGTTTGAGGCTGAATTTGGGGATAGCTTTGGGCTTCCCGGCCCCCCTTCTGTGCCCATTCAGGACCCTGAGAACCAACCAGCATGTCTCCCAGCCCCTGAGAGCCCTTTTGCTACCCGCTCCCCCAAGCAAATCAAGATTGAGTCTTCAGGGGCTGTGACTGTGCTCTCAACCACCTGCTTTCATTCGGAGGAGGTAGGCCAGGAGGCCACACCAACCAAGGCTGAGAACCCACTCACACCCACCCTCAGTGGCTTCTTGGAGTCACCTCTTAAGTACCTGGACACACCCACCAAGAGTCTGCTGGACACACCTGCCAAGAGGGCTCAGGCCGAGTTCCCAACCTGCGATTGTGTCGGTAAGTCCACCCAGGTGTCAGGGAAGAGCAAAGGGCCATGGCCTGGTGGCTTTGAATCTCCAGGCTCTGCCTTTTCATTTGGAAAACACTTATGAGTTTCCCAGCAAGCTGAGTCCTGGGAACACAGAAGTGAGCTCAGAGGTGAATGAAAAAGATTGATGGGAACTGATTATGATGCCGTGAGGTGTGTGCCATGTTAGTGCAGGTAGGACAGGTGCTGTGTGGTACAGCTTGAGCTAAAAGCACCTGAAGGTGGCTCCGGTGCTGAGCCCCTCAGGGCCATCAGGCAGAAAGGAGACATTCTAGGAAAAGGGAACAGATTGAGCTATGGGAAGGTGGAACTTGTTTGGACTGTTCTTGGTCTGGCAAGAGATGAGAGGAGAAAGAAAAGGTGGCTTGAGGGGTAGGCAGGGGCCAGATGGAGCAGAGCCCAGGGAGCCAAGGTCAGCAGTTGGACTAGGTGAGCTCCTAAGAGGTCAAAAGCAACTAATGCCCTGCCAACTTATGCTTTGAAAGACTGTTCTGGCTTGTGAGGAGGAAAGATTGGTGGAGGGTTCTATAAGAAAGGAGTTGTGGGTTAGGAAAGGACAAAGGGTCCTAGAACCTCTTAAGAGGAGAAGGCAATGAGGCCAACTTGGGTCTCTACTGTGGTGGTGGTGTTTGCTAAGACCACAGGTTCGAAGGAGAGTTTGTGAGTTCTGTTTGGATGAGTGGGTCTGAAGTGGCTGAGAGGCCAGGGGATGAGTTAGGGGTTTTAACAGAGGTACTTGTGGGGTAATGCGTGCAGCAGTGCTGTGGGGTCAGAACACTGAAGAGTTAGCTGGTATGGTAGGCCTTGCTCTCCAGGGTAAAAATAAGACACGTGGATTCTGTTTAGAGGAGGTTGCTGGTGCGGTGGTAGGCTCCAGGCTCACCCTGGGCTCCGAGCTCTGCTGTTGATAGAGATTCTCTGAAAGACAGGTGTTGACAGAAGAACACTGAGGCTGGCGATAAGCATGTTGAATTACTGTGACTTTATGGTACACAAATGGGTATTAGGAAAGGACAGTCCTGTCCTCTTGACTTGTCAAAATACATAAATAGCAACAAAATTGTGTGATTTGTTGGGAAGCCGAGTCACAGCCTGTGAGAAGGAGCTGTCCTTCCACTCCAGCTACCCCAGAGTCCTGTGTAGACACCAAGGGACCAGGGACAAGGATTCTCTTGCAGTGCAAAAAATGTTGGCTTCTGTTGGAGCAAGCAGACATGCAGGGTCCTGCTGAGTGTGCACAGACATGTCAGCATCACGTTCCGCTCACCTTGCTCCTTAGGCATGACTAGTGTTGACAAGGTCTCGAGGGCCACCTTATCTCCCAGTATTTGGGGGAATCTAGTTCCAATCATAGGAATTGGGCCCCCTCCCCTTGCTCTTTTCTGTGTTTGTACACATCTGTCCCTCCTGCCTGGGTTTAGTGCTATGTTAGGTGTTTCCCTTCCTCCAAGGTCAGAAATGTCCTTACCAAGTGCTTAGGGCATAGTTGATTCTTAATAAATGTTCTAATTGTTGCATTCAATTGCATAGGTATTAGGGTTGGTCAAATTAGTTTCTTTTTTTTTTTTTAATTTAAATTTCAACTGCCATGCTTACTAGTGCGGAGAGCTTAGGTACTTTCCCAACCTCCAATATCTTGTTTCTTCAGTGTACAATGAAAATGGTAATAGCACCTACTCACCAGGCTGAGGGTTGGGTTAGTTCATCTGTGCAAACACTTAGAACCACATCTGGGTCATAGTGAGGCCTAGAGGAGCACCAGCTGGTCTCACGCCTGTCAAGTCCAATCAGCAAGAAAAAGAAATAAAAACACATGCATTGTAAAAGAAGGACAAGGTTGTTGTCCTGTATCTATCAGTCATTCATTGATCACCTAGCCCTGTATCCTTAATCACTATGAATAAAAATGAAGACAAGTGGCTCAGCAAGGAAGGACTTTGTGGCTTGCTTGAGGAGACAGAATAGATGATAAAATACATAGTGGCCCATTCAGTGGGATCTGACCCTGCACTCCACCACAGCCATGCTTGCATGGAAGTAGCTGTGCTATAAGAGTATGTGGAGGACCAGGTTTGGTCATCATTAAGGAGATACATGTTTTATTTAGGAAACTTGGCCAAGCTGAGTTTTTAAAAAAATGTAGAGAATACAGATGGTGAGAGGTGAGAAGGTGGCCTCTCCAGACACAGAAATACATGAACACAGGGTTGGGGCAGCAGGGAGCACAGATCCAGGTGGAAGCCCACTAGTGCAGGGCTGGACCTGAAACCTTGGTATTCTGCTGTGTTCCTGGGACTTGAGGAGCTCCCAGGGGGGATGTGTACCAGCTTCAAGTGTACCAGCTTCAAGCCAATGAGCAAAAATGTAGGCAATAGACACTCAGCATCCAAGAACCCCAGCAATGCAAAAGTGGCAGCTACTGCCTTAGCAGGCAGATGGAGGGCATCGGCAATGGGCAAGAGGCAAGGGGAGCAGAGTCCCATCATTGCCAGTCACTTACTCTTCCAGGTTGTATTTTATCTGTATCTAAACAAAGAATTAGAACCAAACCTACCTTATGTTGTTTATTGTTCAATCATAGGAAAATGCTTGGGTGAAAACAGAAAATATAACAGTATAATATATATGGGCACGGTGGTACATGCTTGTAATCTCAGTAGCTCAGGAGGCTGAGGCAAGAGAATAGTGAGTTCAAAGCTAGCCTCAACAATTTAGGCGAGGCCCTAAGCAATTTAGCAAGACCCTGACTTTGAGTAAAATATAAAAAGGGGCTGGGGATGTGGCTCAGTGGTTAAGTGGCCCTGGATTTAATTCTTGGTGACTTTTCTCTTCCCAAAAGAAAAGTATATAAATGGTAATCTTGTTTGGTTTAAAAGAAAATAGAGAAAAAGACTAGCAGGCACTTTGTCAAGTGATTGTTTCTATGGTCAGACTACAGGTAACCTTTCTGAATTTTTTTCTATGACAAAAATATGTATTTTATAATTGATATTATAATTTTTAAAAATATTTTTAGTTGTAGTTGGACACAATACCTTTATTTTATTTATTAATTTTTTTTTTTTTTAATGTGGTGCTGAGGATTGAACCCAGCGCCTTGCGTGTGCTAGGCGAGCTCTCTACCACTGAGCCACAGTCCATTATCTTATATTAGACAAAGGTGCCAAAAACATGCACTGGGGAAAAGATAGCATCTTCAACAAATGGGGCTGGGAAAACTGGAAATCCAAATGCAACAAAATGAAATTAAACCCCAGTCCCTATAATCGATATTTTTAAAAGTGCACCCTAGCAGTAACATGGAAGATGGGTTGGTGGAGGGTGGTTACCCTGTGGCAGGAGACTGGTGGCTGTTGGGAATAACAATATTGGTATTTATGAAACACTTGCTCTGATCCAGGCATTGTGCCAGGTACTTTACAGTTACCACCTCGTTTAATCCTCGTAACATTTGTATGAGGTGAGGACCGTCAGTGGCTCCATTTTAACAGCAAAGAAACAAAAGTCAGATTAAATAATTTCCCAAGGTCATAGAAAGTTGGAAGTGAGATTTGAGCTCAGCAGCAGGACTCCTGACCACGTGTCATTGAAATTGGTTGAGAAACAAGCCCTAACTGTACCAATGGCGGCAGAGTGAAGAGAGCACAGAAGAAGGGATTTTTCCTGAAACAATTTTTGTGGGGACTGAGGGTTTGTGATAGGGAAGCTATCCTGGACTCCAGAGGTGTCTGGAGCCCTGCGTCTGCTCAGGTGCTTCATCAGCTGGGGGGAGATGGGAGTGGGGAGAACTCTGCCATTGTGAATTCAGGCTCAGGACAAGGTTTAGAGATAAAGGTGCTCACTCAAGGATTAATTATAGATAGGGACCATCCTGTATCCCCCAACTCATCCCCTCACCCATGGGAGGCAGAGAGGTACATGGTAGGTGCATATAAGGAAGAATTTGCCATGGATGTGACAGTAGCTGAAAAATGAAGTCTCCATTAAGCATTCAGGATAAACAATTGATGACAGACGGTGAGAACAACTTTATAAAAGCATAACTAGTCCCTACGGCATAGCAAAGAAACCTGTTAGTCAAGTGTATTGGTTAAGTCTTGCCAATACACAATTTTGGCCAATATGGGCATCATATTAAAACCCTGAGCACTGAGAGCATTGTTTTACCCTTATGTAAAACTTATGAGTTTCCAAGGGTTTGAAGGGGATTCATCGAAGTACTAGAATTCAAGGCACCCTTGAAGCTTCAAAAAACTAAATTTAGATGATATGAGAAGGTAATGTTTTCCTCCAAAAAGCATGTGATTTTACAGTTTTGAGAAAACTTAAGTTGAAGCTCTGTATTGCGTTATTGCAGGGGATGCATGGCTGTTGATATAGTTCTATTACGTTGAAGCATGCATTCAAATGCCCCTGATCCCCTAGTGATCCTATAACACAGGGGCAGGATGTGTGCAGGCCTCTCTGCATTGTATCCATTCTCAATAATGTGGAAATTTCCCAGAGGAGCCACTAGGGTAGAGAATGAGTCCAAATGACTTTTTAGTGGGAAAAGCATCCTTTGAGATCTAGTCATCATTTTATAGACGAGGAAACAGTCTGTTAGCTTTTAAATGTTGTCCTGATATCTCTGAGGAACAGCTGACAGGAAGCTGCAGAGACTAAACTCCTAGCCAAAGCAGGAAGCTGGGAGATGCAGATTTTAGGGGCTGCTATCCTAAGAAATGCTTGAATTTTTAATCAGTTGATTATCCTGTCCTAAATAAGTGGTCATATGAAAAAAATCTCCTTTCCTGGATCATGGTGCAAGTCCAGGTAAGGGAGAGGTGTTGTCCAATGGATGTGGCTGATTGCAGTATCTGTCAGTTAACCTTGGTAGGGACCACAGTCCTGAATGGGATGACACAAAGTTATTTCTGTTTACAGTCATGTAAAGTCTATTTTCTGTAGTATTTTTGAGAACTTATTCCCCCTCCCTTGAATTCAGAGGTAAAGAGAAATGTCATATGAAGTATTTTTCAAGATGGTAGACTATTTGGATACCAATATAAAGGGAGTAGGTGGGTATCAGAGAGAACTTCCTGGAGGAGGTGAGATCTGAATTTTAAAGGATCAATAGAAGTTTAAAATTGGTCAACAGGGAGAAGGTAGCTATGTGTGCCAGGCAAAGAGGTATGAAGATTATGGAGGAGAAACACGTGTGTGGGGGGAGTGAGGGGAGTGAAGATGTGGAGATCACAGAACAGGGGGAAACACAGGTGGTTCTGAGGTGGCTGGTGTGTTAGACAAAGGACCAGGAGTAGCTGGAGAGGAGAGTTCTGGGGAAGAAGGGATGATATTCAAAGGCAGAGAAATCAGTTTGCAGGTTCAGGTGTCATTCAGGCAAGAAATAATGGGTGTCTGAACTAAGAGAGTGATGCTGAGGAGGAAGAGGAATAGATAGGAGAAAGAATAAGAAGAAGAATTTCTGCTTCATTAACAGTTGGATGCAGAAAGAAGAGAGAAGGAGCAGGCACAGGCTCCTCCTAGGGTCCTGGATTGGCTGATTGCATGATGGTGGTGTCACTGCAAAACACTGGAGGAGAGTGAGTTTGGCCCTCCAGCCTTGGAGACTTCTGTGAGGGGTATCCCTGTCGAGTCATGTTGGATCTATGAAATGGAAGTTCTTCAGCAAACAGATGGGAGCTGAAGTTACAGTTTGGGTCCTTTCACTAGGCTAAATGTGTAGTCTGAGAATGGAGGAGACCACAGTTTAGAGGAGAAGGCTCAAACAGGAGGCTCTAAAGGACAAGTAGATGAGCCGTGGGAAGAAATGGAGGAGATGGTAGGTGGAAGATCCAACAGAGGTTGGATTTCAGGGCTGAGAACAGAAAATAGCATCGGTGCTGGGGAAGAGTCAAGTTATAATGCTTTGTCCTTCTTTGTCTGACTTTGTACATTAGTCTTTGCAGTTAGTTTCCATGTTCCTTAGAACAGAAACTGTGTTGTATTTTTTAAAGCATTGTACTGATGTTGAACACAGAACAAATACTCTACATATTTTTTGGTTACCTAGTCAACCTTACTCTATTTCTGTATTTCACTCTACAAGGATGTCAGGTTTAGGCATGATCTTATTTTTAATTTTTGTTGTTGGCAAATGGGCGCATTTTTATGAAGGTATTTATATCTATTACCAGTAAGCCCAGCATGCTGCCCATGGACTCATAAGTGACCTGAGATTTTAGTGTTAAAAAATTTGTCTAACATACCTGATCCAAGGTAGGTCCTGACCATCTGCTCATCCATTGCTGTGTGCTTATGACTATCAGGAGGCATCATGCTAGTGGTCGGTTACTGACCGTCATTGAAGTGGAATCTAATTAGTTGTATATGCTTAAGATGTTCAGATTTAAGTCTGCTAATTACATTAGAAAACTGAGGCATTATAAAGGATTGCTTGGAAAGAGAAGATAGGTACAAATAAAACCCTTGTATGATTTAAAAAAATAATAATTATTTTTTAGTTGTAGGTGGACACAATATCTCTATTTCATTTTAATGTGGTGTGAGGATCAAACCCAGTGCCTCATGCACGCTAGGCGAGCGCTCTACCACTGAGCCCCAGCCCCAGCACCCCCTTGTGTGATTTTGACATCTGTACATTTATTATCTCTGTGGACCAGTGTCATAAAAAAGAAGTGCCTCAGCTGTGCTCCCATGTACATTTCTACCCTTGAGTTTTCCTACTGGCAAAGTGTGGATCCCCTGGTCTCTGAGAGGGAGGGAAAGGTGTAAGTTTCATTTAGATCTGAGGATCCCTCTTCATGTTAGGTAGTCATGAGTAATTTCTTATGTTTAGTAATCTCTTGCTGATGGCAGAAAAGATCCATTTCATTCTCACCCCAACCTAGTGCAGAAGAACAGAGCATATTTTTCTATTTTAATGAGTGTAAAATTAAGTGCACAGGGTTCAGAAAAACACCTAGAGCCATATGATCAGCATTTTTTAAAAAATTGAATTTTGCTCTTCTGAGCTGTCCCCCAGAGCTTTCTATTGAATATTTTAGGAAAGAGAACTCAATTCTTGTCTCTCTGCTCAAAGTAAGACATAAAGCAAGTTTTTTCTTTAAGAGAGTGGAGTCATTTCTCTGCTCTGTCACTTTACCTTTATGGAGAAGGAAGAAATATTGCACTGGGGACTAAAAGGAAGAACAAGGACTTAACAGCAAAATAACAAAAAACTCCTTTCTTAGAACCTGATGAAAAGAACCAAAAGAAACAAAATTAGAAGAGAAAGTCTCATCAACTGAAATTTGGCCAAAGCTACCATCTTAAACCATGAATTTCAAGGGCTGTCTGCCAGTATAAGATCAAGTTAAAGGATACTAAGGTATATAGTTCCAGTGTTGAGAAGATGATTATGGAGGCTCAGAGGGAACCTACATCTTAGGGAATGGGTTGGAGACCACCTGTCTAGAAGGCATGCTCTGTGCAAAGTTGGGGTGCAAGCAGTTGACTGAGTCCCTCTAACTCCAGCTTCTGGTGGAGTAAGGTGTGGGATAAGGACAGTTGGCAGGAGAGAGGAGAAACCATATAGTAGGAGCCAACTCTGTAGCTGAAGGCCAGCAACATCAAACAAAGGCCATTGTTCAGTATTTGCTGAACCACCAAACAAAAATCCTGCCAAATGTAAGGCTTTATTTTAACTTGATGTCTTATCAGAATGACCAGCTCATGCCCTTTTGAGGGAATAAGCCCAAGTCCCAAAGTGTTTGTCCCCATTAGGACAGAGTATATAATCCAACCCTCAACACACAAACACACATACAAATTCAGAGGCATTGGCTCCAGCAAACGGAATTCTCAGAGATGAAATTTCCCACTTGCAACTGTCCACAGCAAGCCACAGTTCCTCCAGCCCCTCTCAGACTGCTGAGCTTTTGAACTAATAATCAAAACCTCTACAACATACAGTTCTCTAACTTAATGTCTAAGGGAAGAATTTGAGCAGTGGTCAGGTAACCAGGAGTAGGATTCTACCCACTCTATTTTTGGATAAATGAGTCTAGATCAGTGACTTCCAATGAGGGGGGGACTATTTTTCCCCTCTTAATTGCCTCAAACAAAATGTTTGAGGATATTTTTGGTTGTCATAACAGGTGAAATACTGCTGGCATTAGAGGTTAGGTATGCTGCTGAGCCTCCTACCATACCCAAGACAGCCCTACAACAAATTATCCACTGCACAGTGTCGGTCATGCTGAAGGTGAGAAGCCCTTAGAAATAAACTTTCCTTATGAAAAGAATGATTAATGTACAAAAATCCAATATGGTACCCATTAAATTCTGTGGGAAAAGAGAGGAATTAATATAACACATAAGATGGAAATTTACCCTAGAAAATAAAAGAATCATTCAACCAATTTATACTTTAAGGGAGGCTGAAGAAATGTTCACCATGAAATGAGAAATGAAGGGTGAGGTACTGAAGTTACAGAGTGACAAGAGTTATGGATTAAGTGCTAGGAGAGCACCATTACAAAGCACTTAAGACTGCATTAGGAGCTGCAAAAAGTAGAACGAAAGCTACAGGAAAAGCAAATCAGTGAGGATGGGGGACAAGCATGAGGGAGGAAGACAGGGAAAAAAAACAGGAGTGAACATAACCAGTGCAGATGGGGGGCTCAGAAGAGAGACCACATTTTATGGGAAACATGGGGAACATTTGTTGGTGTTCCCAGTGAGGAGCCTGGAATAAATCAATGGAAGATAAGAGCCAAAGGCAGCGGAAGACTTCGAAAGCTTTGATAAGAAATGATCATAAGCGATCCCAGGAAAAACGAGTAAAAATAAGCAAATAATGATTCTGATGAATTTAATGAACTTAATGAAGAAATGCCTACAAATTAACCATCAGGTTGGTGACATATACTTGGTTTTTCAAAGTATTTTTTTTCCTAACTTTTAAAAAGTTTTTTTTTTAAGTTCTTTTTATTGAAATATAGGAAAGAATATAAATCTTAAGTGTACAGCTTAATACAGTTTTATAGCAGTTATACCCTTACGTAACCAGAACAGAACATGACTAGCACTCCACAGTGCCTCTCATCCCCTTCCCCTGTGACTTACCACCTGTCCCCAACAGCATGGGCTGGCAAACTGTGTCCTGAAGAACAAATCTGGCCCACATCTGTGAGTAGAAATGTTTTTATATTGGGCTGGGGATGTGGCTCAAGCAGTAACACGCTCGCCTGGCATGCACGGGACGCTGGGTTCAATCCTCAGCACCACATAAAATAAAATAAGGATGTTGTGTCCACCGAAAACTGAAAAGTTAATATTTTAAAAAAAAATTATCTCTCTCTTCTCTCTCTCTCTTAAAAAAAAAAAAGAAATGTTTTTATATTTTTAAATGGTTGAAAGAAAACCAAAAGAAGCATACTATTTCATGACTCATAAAAATTATATGAAATCCAAATTTCAGGGTTCGTAAATAAAGTTTCAATGAAACATAGCCATGCTCATTAGTTTATGTATCATATAAAGTTTTTTTTTTTTTTTTTTTGCACTATAATATCAAAGCTGAGTAATTGCCCCTGAGGCTGCATGCCCTGCAAAGCCTAGAATGTTTACTATCTGGCCCTTCACAGTGTGTGCTGACCCCTATCCCAAGGCTCTTTTCTAACTTCTGACCACACTGATCAATTTCATCTGTTCTTGAACTTCATATGTATGGAATCATGCATACACATGTATGTACTTTTCTGGTTTTCATTCAGTAGCGTGTTTGTGAGATTGATCTATGTTGTATGTAGCAGTGTTGTTCATTCTTACTGTTGCACAGTATTTCAGTTTGTGAATATACCATTGCGTAGCTACTGGATCACAGATGGTCTTTTGGATTGTTCCCAATTTGGGGTTATTATAAATCATGCTGATATGAAACATTCTTATACATGTCTCTGGGTGCATTTATGTACACATTTATGTATTTCTGCTAAGCTTGTCTCTAGGATTGAAATTGTGGGTGTTTAGCTTTAGTAGGTACTATCAGTTTTCCAAAGTGGTTGCAATGATCTAAACTCCCACCAGCATTGCTGCACATCCTCACCAGCAAATACTGTCATCAGTTTCTTTGCCATTTTAGTAGGTATACCATAGTATCTCTTTGTGGCTTTGACATTTCCCCTGTTGACTAATGAGTCCCATCACTTTGTCATATGCCCTTTTCTATAGAGTATCTGTGTGAGTCTACTTGCCTGTTTCTCTGCTGGTAAGGATTATTTATTCTGGGTCTGAATTATTTGTTGAACATATATATTACAGTCCTCAGAGTAGAATGTTGAGATAAAACTTTTGATCCAAGAAGTCTATACCCAATTAAATTACCATTCATGTTTGTAAAGGCTTCATTAAAACATTTCCAAATGCACAAAAACTCAAGTTTTGTGGAGATGCATTAAAATGAATAATAGATGTCAAAGTTGTGGTATGAATTGGTGCCAGCAGTGAACATTAAATCTGTTCAATAAAAGAAAAGTCTATGATAATTATTTTTCTAAAACAAAAGGTATTTTCACTCATTTGAAATAAATTTATTTTTATGTTAAGTATCTTATAATAGAGAAGGGGAGACATCTATGAGCAAAAGGCAAAGTAAAGGAAAAGATGGGAGAAATTGCAAAGGTGCTTGCTTCTAAAAGTCCCATTAGCTTTACCAGAAACATACTCTAGATTTTCCAGATTGCCAAAGGAGGTGCTGGTGAGAGGAAAAAAGAAAATACAATACCTATGGCAAAAATAGGAAAGAAAGAAAACAAGGAAGCACATAAACTTGGAAAACATAAAATAACAGAAGACTAAATATATAACACTAAACATAAATAAATTCACCTATTCAGTTGAGGATTGATAGCATTAAACAGCACTAAGGTGAACAAACTATTTCTCTATGGGAAAACATGCTAAGTGAAATAAGTCAGTCACAGAACAGCTGTATATATAGTACCATATATTGATCTGTGATTCCGAACACAAATATCACATAGAACTTGCCCCAAACTGGTTGTATTGGTTCACACATGTAATCCCAACAACTAGGGAGGCAGAGGCAGGAGAATTACAAATTCAAGGCCAACCTCAACAATTTAGCAAAACCCTGTCTCAAAGAGCGATGAGAATGTAGCTCAGTTATAGAACTCCTCTGGGCCCAATCCTCAGTACCAAACAAACAGAAACACAAAGCACCCCAACTTCGCAAAGTGTCCTCTCCTCTCTGGCACCATAACTGAGTTCAAGCCCATTGATGCCTTTTGTTAGCTGCATAGTAGATCCAATTGCACTTCTGTGCAAGGTACACATGGTGTTGTGTAAGTTCATGGTGGTGGTTTGGCAGAAGGGAAGGCAAAGCCATACCCAGAGCACATTGTTGATGAGCACAGGCCTAGTTGGCCTCTATGTTGCCCTTTCTGGGTTTGTGATGTTGCCTAACTTATTCCTGTTTCTCTGTGTTTCCTGTGGGCTGACGGTTAGATCTGAGTACTTGATTGGGTTCTGGTGGAGAACTTTTTTTAAGTGGATGATGCCATGCTCCTCATTACATCGAATCCAGAAGTATGCTTGTCCCAATGTTAGTAATGACAGTTGATCAGGAAGTTCAGCTTTTCATTGCTGTGACCAAAACACCTGATCAGAAAAACTTAAGAGGAGGAAAAGTTCATTGGGGCTCATGGTTTCAGAGGTTCAGTCCATGGTCAGCCAACTCCATTGCTCTGGGCCCAAGGTGAAGCAGAATGTCAGGCCAGAAGGGCATGGTGGAGGAAAGCTGCTCAACTCATGGTAGCCAAGAAGCAGAAAGAGAAAGGGAGGGGCCGGGGCATACCTCCAGAAACCTTCCTCCTCCAGCCTTGCCCCTGCTGCCTACAGCAGCCACTCAGCACGGTAGTTCTTCTAAAGTATTTATCCAGGATTAATCCACTAATTAGGTTACAGTTCTCATAATCTAATCACTGCACCTCTGAAAATTCCTGCATTAATACAAGAGCTTTTGGGGGCACTTCATAGCCAAATCACAGCAGTCACATGCTTATCCAGATCCCTATATTCCTTAAGTAAATTAATTTTTCATTAGAGATGACAAAGTGATAATTTTCTATCATTCCTTGTATATTTAAAAAGTGACACTTTTCTAAACATGGATGGATCTTGAAAACATGCTAAGTGAAATAAGTCAGTCACAGAACAACACATACTGCATGATTCCACTTATGTGAGGTATTTAAAATAGACTTGCAGAAGTAGAAAATAGAATGGTGGTTGCCAGGGGATGGGGGGAGAGAAACGGGAAGTTTGTTTAGTGGGTGTAACGTTACAGTCACACAAGATGAGAAAGTTCTGGAGATCTGCTGTACAACATAGGGCCTGTTGTTAACAGTGCCATGTTGTGCACTTAAAAATTAACAGGGTAGGCATTACATCAAGTATTATTACCAAAAGGTGGCAGGATTTGTCTTCATCATTTAGTTAGCTTCTACCAGAAAGCCAGGATTATGCATAATTTTCCAATAGTTATCAATTATCAGAATATAAAAGGTGGCTTAATATCACGTTTCCTCATACTCGGTGTGAGTGTGCATGTGTGTATACCTTTTAAAAACATTTTCAACATTTCTGAAATCAGCCTGTGGCTTGTACTCAGTGATGTCTTGTGCAAGTTGTTGGCCGGGCAGCCGTTTTGACACCAGTGCACACATGAGCTGTACTTCTGCCTTAGACCTTGAATTGATCGTTTCTTTGAGGATGCCTATTCCTTTTGGTGGATAATGATATTTAGAAATCAAAACTGGTCAGCTAGGGGTGCTTAAAGTTACTAGAGTGTCATTGCTTTTATGCTCTTTGAGTAGAACCCAAGTTCATAGTGATTGCTACAGTTTAAAATAGAACTTTAATATCCCCCAAAAACCCACGTATTGAAGGCTTGTGCTGAGCCAGAAACTTCTGGGAAGTGGTGGAACCTTTAGGAGCCCGGGCTAGTGGAAGAAAGGTCATGGGGACCTGCCCTCGAAGGAGATGTTGGTACCTTGGCCCTCTTCTTCCTCTCTCTGCTTCCTGGCTGCCATGAGGTGACAGACCTCCTCTGCCATAAACCACCCATGATGCACTGTGCCATCTCGGGCTCAGAGCCACAGGGCCAAGCAACCATGGGCCAAAACTTCTGAAATCATAAGCCCGATGAAGCCTTTCTTCTTTGTAAGTAGATTATCTCAGGTATGTGTCACTGTGATATTTATACTTCAAATTTAACAGAACAGGATTTTTACTTAATTTTTAAATTGTTATGCTTAACATCTCCTTTATCCTTAATATGTTAGTTCCTAACTCAGGAACCTTTAAGCACCCTATATAATATTGAATATACTAAAACAAAAACTATATGAACGTGAGATATTGGGGCGTCAGAGTGTGCGTAGTATATACACACCAGTTTCATACTAGATATCCCTCATTGTCAGATTTCTTCACAGATCTTCCCCCGACACAGACACATACTGGGGCAAGGGATGCAGTGAAAAGAAGCATGCTGTTGAGACACTCCTTGTTTTGCCTTGTAAACTGCTACAAGTGGCTTTGGTTTCGTTTGGCTCTTGGAGCGTGTCTGCCCTGTGTGTCTCACTGGCCCTCCCAGAGAAACCCGACCAGCCGGTTTCCAGGTTGGCTTGGTTTAGGATCCTCTTTTCGTCTGTTCCAGTTGCTGGTTTGGAGTTGCCAAGATTTAGTTTGCATCTTCTCCTTGAAAATTCCCTTTCTCTGCCCTTAACCCTAGGAGTTTTGAGTTTTTCTAATGTGGGGCAGAGGGTAGTCACCAAAAGCTATATTAGGTTCTAGTTCCAGTGTAAGACCCTGTAGTCAATTCATAACTTTGCATTTTCTCCAGACAATAGAAACTGGAACAGAGCCCAGAAGTTCTGGCATGTTCTTCTATTCTATTTTCTGTATACCATGTGGTCTCCTAGCACCTATAAAGAGCTTCAGACTACTACCCCAACACCCACGACTTCACACTGTCTTTCCCTAAACCCCAGTCTCTCCCAGCCTCTCCCCTCCTCCACTCTTCACTAGCAGACATCTGTAAAATCTGTTTTATGGTTCAAAAAATGTAAATTTGGAGCAGGTAGCTTTTAACTCTTTAGTTGAAACCATTCATTCTTTCAGTGTTAAAGCCCTAGTACCTTACATCTCATCTAATCCTCTATAATTCTATCATGTGTAAATATTATTTCAACTGCTTTAAGGCTTACAAAGGTTGTGCAACTTGTCCGTAGTCACACAGTTTGTTTGTCAGAGCCTAAACAATAGCAACCTATTGAGTTCATATTATGTGCCAAAAACTGTGCTAATAAACCCTTTATGTATTTTACACATGAAGGCATGAGGATTAGAGAGGTTGGAACATAATGCATTACGGCTGCCCAGGTCTCTGTCTGCAAGATCTGTGTTTGTTCTTCTGTGCCCCATTAACAGTTACATAATGGATTGTGACCCATGCCTGATAGTGCTTTGTGTATAAAGTGCTCTGAGCGAGTCCAGTAGGGCATCACAGAAAGGACAGCACTTAAACTAGGCCTTAAGAGATGAGTTTCTCCAAAGGGAGAAATAAAGGAAGGCACTGTTGTCAGTGAGAAAACATTTAAAGACACAGGGATACTGTGCAGGAGCCTTGGTGGCCAAGGCAGAATGCAAGGTCAGCAGGTTTGTAGAGATGCCTGAATGGCAGGGACCTGAGGACAGAGCTCTGGAGTTGGTGGTGGTGGTCTTTCTTTTATCTAGTGTGGAGTTGTCAGTGGTAAGTTGTGTGAGCAGATTTCTGTTTGGAGAGCATAACTGGTGATGTTGGATAGGATGACTTTAGGAGGGAGGGGACCAGTTAGGAGACCATGGTAATAACTCAAGTAAAGACTGTCCAAGGGCAATGGGGAGGAACGAAGTGCCTTCATGAGCAGATCATCTGCTGGGTTGTACACATTGCTAACCATTAAAAAAAAAAAAACAAAAAAAACCCCCTCAGGAATACAAGTGAAGTCAGTTTAAACTTGCTCTTACTCTGTTCTTAGTGTTGGTAATAATGTATACACCTTTATCTTATGTCTGTGTACGAACGTGTATGTGATTGTATATGCATATTACACACGCTATACTGAGAGTCTGAATCTCCTTCTACTTAAGATACCTTAGAAATCATTTTCTCAGTATATTTGGAGCCTTCTAATTTTAGCTACTTAATATTTTATTATATGGGTATGCCATAATATTTTTAACCAGTTCTTAGTAATGAACATTTAGTTCTTTCTGATATTTTCCTGTTACAAATGATGATACAGTAAATATTCTCATACTCTTATTTAATACATATGCAAGTATAACCAAACTCTAGAAATAAATTTTTTTAAATAAATTATTTGAAGTTGCTGAGTCAGATTTTGCATTTCTAGTTTTAACATATTGCTAAATTCCACACTACTTGTTTCCTATAACCTTGCCAACACAGTGAGTTATCTGAAAGGAGAAAATTATCTTATTGTAGTTTCATGTGTGTTTGAACCATTTGCTTTCTCCAAGATTCTTTTTTTTTTTTAATCCTTTTTTTCCCCCAAGTTTTTCTTATACTATTGACCTTATTTAGCTGTCGTAGCTCTTGATGTATTAAGGAAACCCGGTGCAGTGATGTTCACCTGTAATCGCAGGGATTCAGGAGGCTGAGGCAGGAGGGATTGCAAGTTCAAGACCAGCCTGGGTAACTTTGTGAGATCCTTTCCCAAAATGAAAAGGACTGGGGATACAGCTCAGTGGTAGAACACCCCTGGGTTCAATCCCCAGAACCACATACAAAGAAAAAAAGCGGGGGGTGAGGATAATATTAAGGAAATTATCCTTTGAGGGTTTGGGGGAGTGGGGAAGGGAGAAGAGCTCTCTGGGGCCCTTCTTGTAAGGGCACTAATCCTAATCATAAGGACTGCTTTCATTACCTCTCAAAAGCCCCACTCTAATACCATCATATTGGATCAGGCTTCCGCATACGACTTTGGGAGGGCACAGACATTCCACCCATAATGGGTTGTTTCCAGTTTTGACTGTTGCAAATTCTTTTATATGTGTTTTGATATATGTGACCATATTTTTTTTTTAAATATTTATTTACTTGTATGTGGTGCATATTTATTTGTATGAGCGTGCCTCATGCACGCTAGGCAAGCGCTCTACCCCTGAGCCACAATCCCAGCCCCTGACCATGATTTTTTTAATAGACACAATCACAAATTAGAACTCACTGCCTGGTTTGTTTTATTTTTTTAAAAAAGAAAAACAACTATTTTGAAATAATATTACATTTATAGGAGAGTTGCAAAATGGTACAGAAAGTTTCTGTATACTCTTTACATAGCTTCCCTTACATACTTATGGTACATTTATATATTTATTTTTTTTATACTGGGGATTAACCCAGGGATGTTTAACCACTGAGGCACATCCCCAGCCCTTTTTATGTTTTGAAGACAGGGTCTTGCTAAGTTGCTTAAGGCCTCACTAAGTTGTTGAGGCTGGTTTTGAATCCTTCCCCAGCTGCTGGGATTATTATAGGCATGAGCCACTGCACCCAGCTAGAACTTCATTCATTTTTAAGGCTGACTAATATTTCATTAGATGATACATACATTTAATTTATCTGTTCATTTATTGATGGGCACGTGTGGTGTTATCATTTTTTGGTTGTGAATGATGGCTATGAATGCTGGCATTTGTGTCTCTTTTGTAGTCCCTTTGGAGTAGCTTGCTGACCCCTGGTCTAGAGTGTGTACATAGAAGGGGAATCACTGGGTCACACAGTGTGCAACACTCCAGCTTTACTGGGTGTTAGTGAGCTTAATTCCAAAGAGGTTAGTCCACAGTCTTGATGACACTTAGTTTTACCAGATTTCTAAATGTTTGCCCATTTGGCGGGTGTGTAATGATGCTTTATTATGATTTTCTGGTTTCTGAAGGGATTGAATACATTTTCACATGCTTATAAGTCATTTGCGTTTCCTGTTTTGTAACATGCCTATTAATTTTCCTGTTGGTGGCTTGCCTTTCTTAATTGGTGTTGACTAATTGTTATCTTCAAATAATGCTTATTCTTGGTGTTTCTGCAGAACAAATAGTGGAGAAAGATGAAGGTCCTTATTACACTCACCTGGGATCTGGCCCCACGGTAGCCTCCATCCGGGAACTCATGGAGGAGCGGTGAGTGATGCACAGATGTCCTAGAAGAAATGGACGTGTTGACAGAATATGCCTCCTACTAGTCAATGTGCAGAAAGGAAGCCCTCACACCCATGTTGTGGCAGGTCAAATGTGGGGTGCTCACTTCCAGGAAGTCCTGGGTTTCTTTGAATCTGTCGGCCCTCCATATGCCCCCTCATTCCTGAAATATTTTTACTGAAGGAACATGGTTATGTGGGTGTATGTCCTGCAGAGTTTGTTTCCCACAGTCTGAGCTGTTCTTATCACTTTCCTGTGATGTCATTTAACATGCTCTTCCTCTGTAAGTCCTATGGTATGGTAATCAGAGCTAAAAGGCTGATTGGAGTCAGGTTGATTTTTTTTCCCTGTCTTTATTCAAAACTACTTTATAGGTAATATCAATTGATTTCTGAATGAAAACATTTGGACTCATGTCATACAATTATTTAGAAGTCCTGATTCCTTTTTTGGAGGAAAAGTCATTGAGGAAACAGACTATCAGCGTACCAAGGGTGCTCATTGCTAATAGTAGGTTGTTAATTGTTTTTATTTTTACTTAAAAAAAATTTTTTTAAAAACTGTGAATTGAACCTAGGGGTGCTTTACCACTGAACTGCATCCCCAGCCTTTTTTATTTTTTATTTGAGATGGGGTTTTGATAAGATGCTGAGGCTGGTCTCAAGCTATGATCCTCCTGCTTCAGCCTCCCAAAAGTCTGGGATTATGGGCGTACACCACTTCTTTGTTCATTGTTTTTAGGTCATTTCAGTAGAAAAGCCTAAGTTGTATCTGTGAGTTTTTAATTTTTGTTATTTGCTAGGGGTTAAACATCTTGAGTTTATATTGACACTCCCAATTCAAATTCAAGACTATAGAATATTTAATAGTTTTTTTTAATTAACATGCAACTCATGTAGATAGAGTATTTAAATCTATGTACATTTCATAGCAGTTAGTAAATACCAAGTTCCAGTCTGTGGAGAGGTAATGCATCGTGGTGGCTGAGAGCATAGATGCTGGAGCTATTCTGGGTCCAGTCCTGGCCTTGCCACTTACTGCTGAGTCCTTGGTAAGTTGTTCTCCTGTATGACTCAGTTTTCTCAATGACAAAATAGGGATGATGACAGAAGCACATACAGAGTGGGGGTATTGTGAGGATAAACTGAGCTGACGTATGAAAAACAGTGTCTGCTGCAAGCACCACACGGTGGGCAGTCTTTGTCCGCCTCGTGTACTTGTGCACTGATTGCAGTTTCAATAACAAGCATGAGCATTGTAAGTGAAAACAGAGGTGACGTGAACCTGAGCATATGTTTGCTCACACATATACAGCAGTTTTTGTGGAAGACTTGAGCAGCCTAGAGTTTCCACAGGTTTGGGAACCAGATTTTATCTGAGCAGGGGAGCCAAATGAGTCCTGTTGGCATAGTAGGGAACATGATTTTGAGCTGAATTTCTGTAAGGTGAGATGGATGGAAGTCTGCGATCTGCTGTGGTTACTGTTAATTTCTTACATCATCTGGAAACATTTATATTCAAAGTAGATCAAAGACCCAATTGGTAAATTCCAGCCCGATGTGAAGGGCACTTCTGAGCCCATGAGAGCACAACAGATTTAAAACCGTGTGTATTGTGCATGCTTGCTTCCTGTGCCCACAGGCATGCATGCTACAGTTTCTATATTGGAATAAACATCATTTGACCAGTGGGTTTTTTTTTTTTTTAATATTTATTTTTTAGTTGTAGCTGGACACAGTACCTTTATTTATTTATTTTTATGTGGTGCTGAGGATCGACCCCAGGGCCCTGCCTCGCATATGCTAGCGAGCGCTCCACCACTGATCCACGACTCCAGCCCTTGGCCAGTGGTTTTTTTGGTAAGGAATCTCAACATTATCCTTTGCCGAAGGGTAGAGAAATGTACAAGTTTGATCCAATATGGGTATTTGTTTTTTGCTTTGGCTTTTTGGGGGGGCCTAGGGGGTACCACTTTTATGAGATTTCCAGGTAGTTCCCTAAATAACTTCTAGTTATGGAAGAGTACATTTCGAAAATGGATTAAGAGAGAGAGAGATAAAAGTTGAGATTTGTATATTTATTTTTCCCTCTTTGTTTTAAAAGTAACAGCCAACTGTAGATTGTTCAGAATCTGATCCAAGGGAGGAATTCCTCTTAAGACCAGGAATACTTGTCTTTTTCCTCAGCAATTGGTTTATTTTTATCTTAAGGACCTTGTCAATCATGTAACGGATTGCATTTCCATCTTTATGTTGGCTGCTAGTAAGTTTAGAGCCAGATTTTTGTACCCCCACCACTAGGAGAAATGTGATGTCCCTCCTTTGGCCATGGGACCTATTCAGGTTGCTCCTGAGTCCTTTTGATATAACCCTAAAGAGTGTCCGAATGTTTTGATTCTTCTTCATATGACAAAATGTTCCAGACTCATCTCAAAAGTACATGTAAAACCCCGCTGATTGTATTTTCTGTACCAAGTAGCTGTTCTTTTCATCACCTATTATTTTTATCTTAGAGGAATGTTATTAAGATCCTTTCTGGAACAAGGGAGGGGAATGAATGAATGATTCCCTGACTGGGGGCCAAGTTTATGAATCATCTTTGCCATCTCTCTAGAGTTCTTTTCCCTCCACCCTTTCTCTGCAGAACCTTTGAAATTGTCAGGCATTGGCCAAAGTCAAGGAGGGGAAATAAACTGAAATCATCAAAGAGATGATGCTGTTAGTTTCTCTGGTACAGATTTGGAGAAAGGAGAGGGCGGTTGAAAGCAACTCCTTAAAATATCTCAATTTATTTATGGGCTTTATACCTCCTGGGTACCCAGGTCCTCATTGTCATAGATAATTGGAGTCAGTTGTCAAACTCAGATCTGAGAATGGTACGTTGCCCAGAGCCTTGTGTGTTCTATCTGGGAAAGGGATTCCCTGCAGCCTAGTTCATTAAATGCTTGTTCTAGAAATGAAGAACCAAAACTACGCTAGAGAGTCCTCTGAGCTTTGGAGGAATTGATCTCATTAGTGTGGTAGAGCTGACCCTGAAGAAATACAGCATTAGAGCAGTGGTTCTTCAACTTGTGCAGGCATCAGAAGCTCCTAAGGGCTTTTGAAAGCACATTTCACTGGGCCCCACTGAGTTTATGACCTAGCAGGTCTGGGATGTGATGTAAAAGCCTACTTCCCATTCCTACCAAGTTCCCAGGTGATGCCAATGCAGCTGGTCCTGGGACCACCCTTGGAGAACCACTGGCTAAGATTATTAGTTTCTCTTTAGAATAAGGTTCAGCCTGTCCTTGTTGGCTTAGTTTATGGTCTGGGAGTTTATGTAGTAGAAGGGATGTTCCATGCTAGGACAGAAAGTGAGATGTTTAAGAAGAAAGAGTGAAGTAAGAGTTGATTGGTTGTATTTAAACACAAAGAGACACTCAATTCTGTTTTTATTTTATGTATTTATTTTAAAGAAGTGTAACTGTTCAGGCAGTGCTTGGTCTTTTTATTTGATCTCTAATATGAAGCTTGCTGCAGGACGCGTTTCTCACAGGGGTGGTGGGGAGGACCTGGGTGGAAAGCCAGCATCCGTGTCCTTGGCTCACCCTCCTGTGAGGAACATGATAGTCCTACATTTTAGAGAGGTTAGTGTGGTCACCTCGAGTTGTTCTCCCAACAGAGATCCCCAGGACACACAGAGGCCCAGACCCTAAACTTGTGGGTGATTCCTGATAAATGCTAGTTCAACTGAAAGTTGTTCAGGAGCCAAACAAAAGCAGCACTGTGTGATTTTTAACTCATGATCCAGACCACACTATAGAATTCTCAGTGTCCTAACAGAGCCTTCAAATTCTAATGCTGTAATGACCAGAAGCACTTCTCACCCCTTCACTGAGAACTCAGTGGAAGAGACAACATGAAACTCAGAAACCTTCAGTTAGCATTAAAAAAACAACAACAACACCTTTTTGAATTATGAAAATGAAAGAAGACGCTTAAAAAGTCTAAGTACAGAGTGAATAAAACCCTCCAGCAGTTATTCTTCCCAGAATAAGCTTTAAAGGTTTGATGTTTTCCTTTCCATCTTTCTAAACATTTACAAAAATACACATACAGAGAAATTTTGAGCCAAATGGGATCATTTCTACCCACTATTGTACCACTGGGCCCCAACCCCAGGCACTGCATTTATGTGGTTATTTTGAGGTAGTGATTCCTAGAAATGGAGGAGAGGAGATTAAAAAAGTGGTATTTTAATCACTATGATAACATTATGCTTTATTAAATAGTATGTTAAAATGTTTGCTCAAACTGAATTCATTACAGAAATACAAGAAAAGTGTGATTTAGATAGTTATGAAGTAGGTTGGGGTTGTAGCTCTGTGGTAGAGCTTACCTAGCATGTGTGAGGCAATGAGTTCGATCCTCAGCACCACATTAAAAAAAAGAAAGAAAGAAAAAGAAGAGCATACTAGTCAGCTTCAGTAGCACACACCTGTAATCCCAGTGGCTCAGGAGGCTGAGGCAGGAGGATTGTGAGTTCAAAGCCATCCTTAGCAATTTAGTGAGACCCTGTCTCTAAATAAAATATAAAAAGGGTTGGGGATGGAGCTCAGTGGTTAAGTGTCCCTGGGCTCAATCCCTGGTACCAAAAACAAAACATGTTAATTGGTCAAAGAAAAAAAACTAGCCATATGTCTCCTTAGATGTTAAAACTGTGTTGGATAAGAGTTAAATGATTCTTAGAGTTAAAAATTCTTAATAGATCTTTAGTAGGACTCCTCAAAGCAAGGAGTCTTCCCCAGCACCAGCTGACTTCATGTTCAGTAATAAATTACAAGAAACATTTTTGTTGAAGTGGAGAAATACACAAAGGTGTCGGGGCGCATCTGTCATCCCAGCAACTTGGGAGGCTGAGGCTGGAGGACCACAAATTTGAGATCAGAAGCAACTTAGTGAGACAGTGTCTCAAAATAAAAAGGAACTGGGAAAGTAGCTCAGTGGCAAAGTGTCCCTGGATTCACTCTCCAGTACCCAAAAAAAAAAAAAAAAAAAACAAAGATGGCTGTTGGCATGTCAGAAACATGAGGTCAGAGAGACAGAGATTGGAATAGAGGCATCGAGAGTAGAAAGGAAGAGGTGGCAAGTGACCATTATCTGCAGATGTTATATTTTTCCTGAAATTAAAATGAGATGGTTCAGTAAGATGAACCACCACCGCTCCCCTGTGCGCTGTGTTTATCAAGCCTAGGAGGTAGGAACAATTTTCATCTCCATCTTACAGATAAAAAAACTGAGATTTAGAGAAGTCAGTAAGTGGTCATTATAGATGTAGAAAGTGGTAGGACAGGCATTCAAACCCAGTCTGTCTGACTTCCCAGGCTGTAGGTGAACCACTGTTTCTCCCATATAGTTGTGTGGACTTGGATGAGTCACTTCAGCTCTGAGGCCAACTATGATCTTGTCACCTCTGAACATGATATAGTTGATTAGATGGTCTCAGAGACCTGCAGCTCTGCAGAACTGTGTGTGTGGACCAGGGCAGTGGGTGTGTGCGAGAACCAGATGTATTTACTGTCCAGGGGAACCTGAAAGCCAGTGTGTGTGTTTGGAAGGGTCACTTCCCCAGAGGTCAGTTGAGGTGGCTAAAAGAGAAAAGTAAGAGTTTCCCCATTTATTTTCTTTTGTGCATTGGATTTATAAATCACTAATTCTGAGGTGGCTAAGCTAACAGGACAGAGTACAAGTGTCTGTGTTTAGCCTTTGGTTTCAGGACCCTTCTTGGAGGCTCACAGGTAATAATCAGGGATATTCTACTTGACTATCCCTCTGCCCTCGGACAGAGATGGGCCACATGGACAAGAGCAAAGAAGAAGCAGGTGAACCAAAGCCTGGGAACCTGGAGGTAGCCACTGTGTCTCCAGAGCCTCGAAGCATTGAATAACGTTCAAACCTCTCTCCCCTCTCATGCCCCAACAGTAACCAGAAAGCCAAACTGAAGCTCCTGGGGGCCTGCCTTCTTACCATGAGGTGTTTGGCATTCCACTGAGCTAATGGTGGCCTCTGTCTCCTTCTCTAGGTATGGAGAGAAGGGGAAAGCCATCCGGATCGAGAAGGTCATCTACACAGGAAAGGAGGGGAAGAGCTCTCGGGGCTGCCCCATTGCAAAGTGGGTGAGTGTTGAGTCCCTGTAGCCAAACTGTTCTTTGCTCTCCTCACCCCTTCAACTATTAAGAGCAGCTTCCCCACTGGGCAGGGGATGTAGGACACAGGTATGTTGACCATTGGGGGAACTCTGGAGCCAGTGGTTAGGGTCATTTTCCTCCAGCATCAGCTGTTTGTCTTCATGTTGTCTAAATGCCAGCTCCTGGCATCTGGGCTGTCTGAGAACTGTTGAACATTATCTTGGTTCATATGGTCTTTGGTTCAGGGCTACAGGGTAGGAAAAAGTGAGCTGGAATAGCTGTCATTACCCAATGCCGGGCCCCACTGGGGACTCTTCGATTCCTCTGCCCTCTCTGTGTACTCTGGAGTGGCCAGTACTCCTGTCTCTCACTGGAAACTGAAGACTGATCTACTGTAATACAACCTGAGGGACTAGGCTGAACCTCTGAGCAGGGTCATGACTAGCCTTGCAACTGCCCGACTTCTGAGTTGCAGTTTCCTCCCAGGAAGCCTGGGTGTCTCAGCAGGGAGAATGTCACCAACTGAGACCCCGGTTAACCAAAGCAAAATTCTCCTGGTCTTGTCATGGTTGTCCACAGGGAGATATGTCAATAGCAGAGCATCTGTTTCTGCAGAACAAGTTCCCAGGAGCTGCAGCAAGGCCCTTCTAGTCTTGTGAGCTCAGCTGGGGGCTTAGTAAGGGTGCATGTGAAAGATGCTCAGTTTTGGGTGGAAGCTATTTATACTTAGAGATAAGCAAAATAAAGCCATGGAGGCATGAATAATAGAGGTTTAATATGAGAGGCAGATATGGTGCTATAGGAGTTCAGGGATAAGGACCTAGAGTGGCAGAAGGAGTGTTCAGGCTAGGTTTTCCCAAAAGTGGACACGCATGGGGCCATGGGTATTGGCCCATGTTTGGACTGGGGAGCAGGTTAGAAGCATTCCCAAGCAAGAGGGTCAGGTAGGCAAAGGCAGAAAGGCTAGGTGGACAACACATGACTGAGAGAGGGAGGTTGGTAGAATGACCTTGGTCAGCTTTTGTTCATCTGCACACATGCCTGTTGTAACTGTCATGTGCCCCAGGCCCCTGCATCTTTGCATTTAATGAAAATCAAAGGCATCCGAACTTCCAACTACCACATACCTATTTTTAGTCACTATTGTAGAAGTGTATGCAACAAAATAATCTGGAACTACTTAGCACATTCACAGGTATGAGAAACATGTTGTCCCCACCTTCGTGAGAGATGGTTGTTGCAGTGGGAGGTCTGATGTGGCTGATCCAAGGTGAAGGTTCTCTTTCAATAAAACCCATCCATGAAATTACATCAGCCATAGAGTGACAGTTGCACGTTTCTCTTGCTAATTCAACTGATTGTTGAGGAATTCCAACATTTTGGGGAGGAAAGCCTCTCAGGGCACAGGTAGAGGGAGGGATTTTTCCAGCTTCAAAAAAGTTGTCATGTTAAAGATGACAGCTGGCTATGTGGATATTCCTTGTCTGTGTATGTGGGGGGGATGCCAGGGATTAAACTCAGGGGCACTTGGCCATTGAGCCATATCCCCAGCCCTATTTTGTATTTTATTTAGAGACAAGATCTCACTTGAGTTGCTTAGGGCCTCGCTTTTGCTGAGGCTGTCTTTGAACTCTTGATCCTCCTGCTTCAGCCTGTTGAGCCACTGGGATTATAGGCCTGCTATGTGGATATTCTTGAAGGAGAGAATGTGCACTTCTAGAACCTGGAATGGGTGGTAGAGCATTAATTCCTGACCAAGCTTGTATGGCTCTGCCAAGGATTAGGAAGAGCCCGTTTGTTTATTGCAAGAGGGAGACAGAAAGGTACAAAAAAAACCCTCCGTCCTCTTTACTTTGGTCTTCATGGAGATCTCCAAGCCCTGGTGGACATCGTAGGGAATACATAGTGACTATTCCCAGAGTTAAGGAAATTCCCATCTGTGGAGTGAAGATAAAAGAAAAGAAATTATTTCTTATGAGTAGAGCATGTGGGTGTTAAGGCACATTGCGAGTGTGCAGAAAATGTGTTGAATGATCTGAGAACACAATGGGTCAATCCAGGGAGTCCTTGAGTAACCTCTGATCTTGTTCTTTTTGTTTCATTCTTTTTTTTTTTTTTTTTGCAATACTGGGAACTGAACCCAGGGAACAACTCTACCACTGAGCTACATCCCAGTCCTTTTTATTGATTTTTTTTCTTTTGGTTCCAGGGATTGAATCCAAGGGTTCTTAACCACTGAGCCACACCCCCAGCCCTTTTTATTTTCTTTTATTTTAAAACAGAGTGTTCTAGGTTGTTTACGGCTTTGAACCTGCGATCCTCTTGCCTCAGCCTCCGAAGTTGCTGGGATTTCAGGCATGCACCACCACACCCGGCTTATTGTTTATTTTGGGACAGAATCTCACTAAATTGCATAGGCTGGCCTTGAACTTGTGATCCTTCTGCCTCAGCCCCTAAATTGCTGAGATTATAGGCATGTGCCACAGTGCCCAACTGTAATGTCTGATTTTAAGATATCCTATACCAAATATGGAAGATGCCAAACCTGAGAAGGAGGGAGTGCCCAGGGAGCATTCAAAGGCTTAGAATAAACACAAGCACACAGTGAGGACAGCAGACAGTTTTGATAGAAGAACCACAGAGATGCTGGTTGGGCAGGATAAAGCTAGTAGAGATCAGAAGGCAGGTATCTGAAGTCCCATCAGGCATAGTGGAGCAGACTTGACTTGGGAAACCCCAGGAAATGAAATGAAGACCCTCCTCTAGGAGCAGACACTTTGCTTTCTGTTGGGCGTTACACTGCTCTTGGTTCAGTTCTTAGGGATTGCCTGCCTAGAAACGAAGTGAGATATTCATGATGCTTTCACAGAATGTGAACCACCACTTTATAGTGCTCAGTGTTTGTGTGTTCATGTCTTCCATTCACCTTTGACTTTTACACTTTTGTGCATTTCATCCTGCTGGGTTTCTTCATGGGAGTGTGGGCAGGGAGCAACTCCTCTTTTTTGCTTTCCTAGTTTTTTGACCATATCCATAGACCTGTGAGGATGTGGCCAGGGAAAGCTGTCTACTTGTGCTAAGACATTTGTGTGTTTGCCATTGAGGAATCCAGAATGACACAGCTTCCATCACAGCTTTGGCTGCTTGGGTCTTGCTGTGTGCTCTGAGTACATGACCCATGAGTGTGATTAGCCTGTGCGGTGCCCAGGTAGTGAGCAGAGGTTGAACATAGTGCCTCACAAATCTTTGTAACAGGGACCACTGTCATATTAGATTCTACAGATGCGTGTTGATGCCCATGATATTCCCCAGCTCATTCTGCAGAAAGCCAGGTAACTACACAGGAAGTTCAAACACAGTATGTGACTTAGTATCTTATTCATGTGTTACTGGTTTCCAAAATACAATTTAAAAAATAAACATAATTGATGCTTCAGTAGGGAGGAACCATTATTGCCTTGCCTCAAAGCAAGAACCGGACAGAGATGTATTTTGTTCAGCATGCAAAGTATCCCCTAAAAGTTTGAAGGAAATTGTGGTACATGCTACAACATGGATGAACCTTGAGGACATTGCACTTAGTGAAACAAGTCAGTCACAAAAGGACAGATTTTGCTTGGCTTCACTTTTATGAGGTACCTAGAGGTGTCAAATTCATGAGTGGAGCAAATGGAATAGTGCTTGGCAGGGTCTATCAGGTAGGGAAAACAGAGTTATTGTTTGAATAGTTTCAGTTTTGCAAGGTGAAAAGGTTCTGGAGATGGTGATGGTTTGGATATACCCAATTCCACTAAAGTGTACACTTAATGTGGTAAATTTTTTGTATATGTTACCATGACAAAAAAGTTGAATGTGGTATCCACGTTTTAAAAAATCACGTAAAATTGTAAATTTTCATCTTTTTTCCTGCAATAAAGTATCAGAAGAATTGGCTATGCTAGGCCAGGATCCCCCAACTGCAGGCAATTGATGGAGCCGAAACCTTGCTTCCCCCTTTTGATTGGCAGATGCCTTCACACTGCCGTGGTCCCATCACTCCCTGGCCTTGGATCAGGCCCACTTTCCTTGTTAGTGTTATCTGCTTGGCTACCCCTTTCTTCATCTCCTGCCTGGGCATACTGGTGACCATGGCCATCTGCAGCCCAGACATCGACCTCCAGACCTGCAGGCCTGGTGGAAATAACCCCTGAGATCTTCCCAAGTAGCTTGACCTCTGAGAACTCCCAGTTGACATGCCATTCAGCACCACCACTGCTGCCTCCTAAGCCACAAAACTTGGAAGTCACTTAAAGTATTTCCCTGTCCGTCAGCCCCCATAGTCCCAAACTTTTCTCCCCACTAGATCCACTCCTTTGCTAGTTTCCTTCCCGGTTGCTATAGTTCAGGACTGTGTGCATTTTTGCTTTGTTACATTGGTGCCACTTAGCTCCCCTCTGTCTGCCTTCATTCCACCCCTGTTTACAGGCCCTCAACCTTGTATCTCTTCACAGAACTGCTTGGGACCCTTTGGGGAAATTCAGCCATCTTGTTCCCCAGCTCCCAGGATGCTTTGCCCTGATGCATCTTTTTGTGTGTGGAGGGAGGAGATGAAAAAACCTGGATGAGGAACAGCTGAATCCTGAGTTGCAGAGTAGTGTGATGCCCAGGGCCCTTGCTTTTAAATTTTTTAACAGCTTGTTTTGGGTATTTTAGGTATTCTCCCCAATTCCCTCCCTACTCCCCCTTCCCCGGCCCCTGATAACCTGTAATCTGTTTTCTGTCTCTGTGGATCTGACTATTCTAGGCACCTTATTTTAGCAGAACCCTGCCATGTTCATCCTCTGGTGTCTGGCTTATTTCTCTTAGCTGAGTGTTTTCAGGGTTCATCCGAGTTTGTAGCAGGTGTCAGAATTTCATTCCTTTTTATAGCTGAATAATATTCTATTGTACGTATATGCCATACTTTGTTTATCCATTCATCTACTGATAGAAACTTGAGTTGTTTCCTCCTTTGACTGTTGTCAGTGTGCTGCGTTGAACATTTGTGTGCAAGTATCTGCCTGAGTTGCTGCCCCTGATTCCCCAGCATGTACTCCAAGGCGTAGAATTGCTGGATCATATACTAATTCTGCTTTTAGCTTTTTGAGGGACAATGATCTGTTTTCCACTGTGCTAATCCTCTTGCTTTTAACTAAAAACACAGGTATGCTGTATTTTCACTAGAAATGTTTTAGGACAATGTAAAAATTTCTGTGTCTTAGAATTTTATCTAAAGAATTTTATGTCTTTTTACTTCAAGGCCTATGTAAGTCATCAGTATCTTAAACTACAAAGTCTAAGATACTGTAGTGATCGTTCTTCATTCCACTCTTAAAAGACTTTTTTTGTGGTTTATGCCCTAATTTTAATAATCTCTTAGCCTGTGGGGTTGCTACTGCCACATTGTGACATTCATAGGTCTATACCTTAAAGACGCTATGTGACAAGGAGGGATTTGTGGCACCGTGTGGAGGGGTTTCACTGTTAAACTCCCACAGTTTACAATGTGGCCTCACATCCCCACAGGTGATCCGCAGGCACACGCTGGAAGAGAAGCTGCTCTGCCTGGTGCGGCACCGGGCTGGCCACCACTGCCAGAACGCCGTGATTGTCATCCTCATCTTGGCCTGGGAGGGCATTCCCCGCAGCCTCGGAGACACCCTGTACCAGGAGCTCACTGACACTCTGCGGAAATATGGGAACCCCACCAGCCGAAGATGTGGCCTCAACGATGAGTACGTGGCAGTAGGGCAGGCTCAGGGTGCCAAGGTCCCCTGTAGGGCTCAGGGCATCAGGTGCAGGGATTCTGGACAACCCTGGGCAAGCTTACACCCTCCTTGGGTGCTGTTGTCCTGCAGAGTTGGGACCAGGGTTGAGAAATGCTTCCCCACAGATCCTGACCTGGGTGCTAGCCCTGCTCTGGGGATGCTGTTGACTTGACTCAGTTTCACTGTTAAACTCCAGATCGGCGCTGAGGCGCTAAGGATGTGAACAGTGTGAAAAAAGTATGTGCCCCACAAACATAAATATTTTACAAAACCTGCCTTTGTTTTGGATTTCCTCATTTTTGTTTTTGTTTTCTATTAAGTATATTTATTTTCAGTGAGATTCATCCTTTCAGGTATATAATTGGGAGACTTTTGATAAATATTTACAGTCATGCAGCTACCACCACCACAATCAAGATAGAGATCAGTTCCACTACTTCCCCAAACTCCCTGTGCTGATAAAACGCCCCTTTATCAGTATCCCTTTTCACATCCCTTGGCAACCACCAATCTTGTTTCCTGACCCTGCAGGTTTACCTTTGTGGGAATGTCACCTTCCAGGATCATATGGAGTGCAGCCTGCTGAGCCTGGCTATGCACTGAGCGTGGTGTTTTTGAGGGTTGTCCAGTTGACATGTGTCAGTGGTTTGTTCCTTTTTATTCCACTGAGGGGTCTTTCACTGTATGGATGTATCACAGTTTATCCATTCCACAGTTGAGGGGCATTTGGGTTGTTTCCACATTTTATTAAGTGTTGAATTTTTATATCAACATTCTTTAGTTTCAAAGCCTTTCAGCTGGGTTATAGGAAACAGGCATGTTCCAACCCTGGGGTTCACATCATTCCCTGCTTGGGGGTCTGCATTGGAGCTGGTCAGGATGTTAGAGTTAAAGCCAAGTGTAAACCATACTGGGCCTTTATTAATTCATCCTCCTACCTTAACCCACATGCTTCTCCTAACAACAGACTCCAGGTTAGCTTTTCATGCTCAGGTGGGGGCAGAGCGGGCTGCTGAGAGCTGGTCATCTGCTTAAAGAAATTTGAGAAAGGACTTGAGGTGGGGGCAGGGAAGGATGAGTCCAAGTCACTGGGAGGCTAGTAGATGCCAGGCCTCATCAGGGACTTCCCTCATGGGAGGAAAAAGATTCCAGAGCAAATTGGTATTGCATCTGTGTGCCTATTTTGTGATATATGTTGCAGCCGGACCTGCGCTTGCCAAGGCAAAGACCCCAACACCTGTGGTGCCTCCTTCTCCTTTGGCTGTTCCTGGAGCATGTACTTCAATGGCTGCAAATACGCCCGAAGCAAGACACCTCGCAAGTTCCGCCTGGCAGGGGACAATCCCAAGGAGGTGAGCAGAGCTGTGCAGGGAGCACAGGGACCCTTCCCCTTTCTCACCTGGGGGGGGCGGGGGGCATGAGTAGGACTCACATACCACAACAAAGCAGGCTTAAGCCTTCTGAGCCATCACTTCACTTCTGCCTCCTTCCCCCTTGCCTGAGCTCCTGAGCGGGCAGGTACTGAGTCACTCTGCTGGAATCCAGGCACAGCGTCTTGATCCCAGTCTTAACCTTCCAGCTCCTCATGCTGAAGTACGGACATCCATTTGGGCACCTCTTCTCTGCACCACAGCTCATATGAACTTGTGTTTTCCAACTTCCAACATAAGGAAGCAACTTTAAAGCATTAAAAGCAAAAGGAAGGATTTTCAAATTCAGAACTCCCCCCCCCCAAAAAAAAAAAACCTGTCTCTTAGACTATTTTGTTTGTTAGCTTACAATAGTTTAACTTGGTACTAGACTTTTAAGAGAGGATCCATCCTTTCCCTGAAGCAGCAAATGCAATTGCTTTGGTGAATGGAGGTGCCTCAGAGCCACCAAGACCTAAGAATTCCCAGGAATAGAAAGACTGGTTTAGTCTCTTAAAATACTTCCCCCATGCTGTCAGTCATCATTTCCTGGTACTTTTCTTTTTTTTTGGTACTGGGGATTGAACCCAAGAGCACTCAACCACTGAGCCACATCCCCAGCCTTTTTTTGTATTTTTTATTTAGAGACAGGGTTTCACTGAGTTGTTTAGGGCCTTGCTAAGTTGCTGAGGCTGGGTTTGAACTCTCAATCCTCCTGCCTCAGCCTTCCCAATCTCTGGGATTACAGGTGTGCGCCACCATGCCTGGCCAGATACTGTGCTGAGCTCCTCACAGGTATCTCAGTTAATTTCAGATACCACCCCCCTCAATAATGTGGGCACTGTTACCTCACTTTACAGAGAGGCAAAGGCCTTGCTGAAGGTCTTCTGGCTTATGGTGAAGGCAAAATTCAGTCCTCGGCCTGTTTCCCCAGATCTCATGGGCCTTTTCTCTATGCTTCACTGGCTTCAGGCCCACTATATAAGTGGCAATGTCTGGTAGCAGCCAGGGAAGTGACCAGGCCATCTTACTGGATGGAGAGATGAGCCATTGTCTTAATTTCCATTTCTAATCCTGTGTGTATACTTCTTTCTCTCTTCCGTCTTCCTCCTGCTTCTTCATAGGTTCTTTGTGCCTGTGCTGAAGGCCTTGTAAAAGCCCCTGATAGTCTGACTTTCTTCTCTGTGAGGACCAGAGAGACATCTCTGAATGTTACTAGGTGACCACTACTTTGTCTAGAGTGGTACCATCCAGTGGAACTTTCTTTGATGATGAGCGGGCAGGAGTTGCTGGGCATTTGAAATGTGGCTAGTGCCCCTGAGGGACTGAATTTGTACTTAGGTGGTATGGGTTTAGCAGTCAGAACTTGGGAGTTCATCTGAACACCTGGCTCATAACAGACTCTGGGCTAGGCTGGACATGGATTTTCTAGCACAGAATCCTGTCTGCTCTGCCTTCCTGTCTCTCACATGATTAAGAAGTTCTCTACCTGTTGCTCACAATTTTTCTATGCCTGTGTTATCACATCTTTGACTCGGGTTGTTCAGCACTGAAAACAAGAACGTGTATTGTGTGTCCTGGGCTGAACTGGGCAGTAGCATAGTAGTCAAGATGACTGGACCTTCTTCTGACAGTGGCTTTTCCTGGTGTAAGCCTCAGTGCCCCCAGCTTTGAAGTGGACATGGCAAAGGGAATACAATAAAATTTCACTTGCACCTGACTTTCCATCTTGCCAGATACACCTAGCTGTGGTTCTGGATGGTGGCTCATTCCTAGCACACAGTTTGCCATGCAGGGCCACTCTGGATATGTATGACTGCTCTTCTTTCCACAGGAAGAAGTGCTACGGAAGAGTTTCCAGGACCTGGCCACTGAAGTCGCTCCCCTGTACAAACGGCTGGCACCTCAGGCCTATCAGAACCAGGTACTGGGGCCTGCCTTTCTCTGCCCACAAACCGTCCACATCTCTCCCCACCCTGGGCTCCCTAAAGTTGGGAAGTAGGAGTGGGCTCCTTTGTGCTCGTAAAGAGCCCAGCCCAGAAGGAAAGAGGTGATACAGTTCTTTGATAAATCCTTTTTATATCAAGCTAACTGCATCACACACCATCTCTACAGAACCCCTAGTATTTGTCCCCTATCCCAGTTGTCCTCTGTCACCTCTAGTCTGTTTTCCACTGCTGAGGCCTGAGCTCTTCCTAGAACCTGCACCTCCCAGATGAGGCAGGGGTGCTGGAGATAATCTGGGAGGGAACCATTTCTACAGGGATTGGAAAGTAACTTTTAGGAACTGGGGCCTCTCAGCCAGTCCAAGTTGAAGCCAGCTGTGATCTTTAACCTCCCTTCCTCTAAGACCTTGAGGTTCCTCAGGTGCAGAATCAGGATAACTCACCTCTGGGTCCCATGGGCAGCTCATTCTCCTTGACATTCACACAGGTTACCAATGAGGAAATAGCGATCGACTGCCGCCTGGGGCTGAAGGAAGGGCGGCCCTTCTCGGGGGTCACAGCCTGCATGGACTTCTGTGCCCACGCCCACAAGGACCAGCATAACCTCTACAATGGGTGTACTGTGGTAAGGAAGCCTGTGTTCTGCGATAACCCCACCTGCCTAGCTGTGGACTCTGCAGAAAGTAGGCCCAGGGTCAGGAGGGACAAGGAGGCAGTATTTTGAGAATTCTGGGTGATGTCTGGCCAGACTGCCTGCTCCTGCTGCTTCTCTGAGAAAACCCATAATGATAGGCTGGTGGGGTGTGTGGGCTCTGTGTCTTAGGTGGATACTGTAGGATGCAGTGCCTTGGACACCTGGAGTCCCTCATGGGGTTCCAGGTCTCTGTGGACCTTTGGATATAATTCCAGACAATCCCTTGATTCATTAATTAAGCAATTGTTTATTGAGTGTTGACTGTGTTCCTGAGTACTGTCTAGATGGTGGGGAATAAAATGGACAGAGTCCCCCAATACTCTGGTAGCAGTAAAAGCTGAGGGAGAAGTAAATAGTGTGAGGGACAAAGGGACGGGAGACACTTGAGCAACTGGGAGTATACTGGTGCCACTTAGTGAGAAGTAGAATAAGAGGGGAAGACCAGGTTTGGGGTAGAAAATCAAAAATTTGTTTTGAGATATCTATTAGATGCACAGAAGAAGCAGTTAGAGGAGAGGGCCTGGTGCTGGCAGAGCTCTGAGGCCGAATGGCTCTCCAGGGGCATATTTGTGGATGAAGAAGGGAAGAGGCTCAGGTGGGGAATCCCCCTCAAAGAGATGGCACCCGTGCTGTGCTATGCTCTTTAGCTAGGTCCTGTGCAGGCAGGGCTCCTGGGCGGCTGTGGAAGAGGCAAGGGAGCTCCCAGATTCTGACTATACTTCTTGGCCATGTGAAGTAGCCCCATCTCAGGATTTCATTCCTCCACTATGTCTCCTGTCTCTGTGCCTCAGATTGATAAGCAAGATGGGGCAGGCACCTGTCTACACCCTAGTGTGAGGGTTTCTAGTTAATCTCTCCATCCTCTTCTGTGACTTGCTATTCCTAACTCAGGGATAACTCAGATTTTGTGTCAGTGTAGATGGCTTTACGTCCACGCTTGCTGAAGCTGTGGGTATGGCTCTGCTGTCACTTATTTCACCAGCCCCTATGGATGGACCGTAGGTACTTTCAGAGTTTCTCATCTATAAGCTACAAGGAGGATCCAGCCTCACGCAGCTTTGTGCAGCTATGTGGTAGTCTCTTTGAGGTCCCCAGGGAGGAACGTTTACTTGTAGAGGCTTGGAGAGCATCTGTTCCGCCTACTGGCAGCATTGGACTTTATCAGTCTTTTAGTCTTTGCCTCCCCCAGTGGCCAACATGCAGTCTCACTTTGATTTGTGTCTTTTCTACTGAAGAGGTTGAACATCTTTCTTATTTTTCTTGCCCATTTCAGCTTTGTGAATATTCCACTTATGTCCTTTACTACTTATTTTTAAAATCAGGATTGCCATTCGTTTGTCATTTGTTAGGTGTCTTTTATGTGCTAGGACAGAAACTTTGCTTCTATCTCTGTCTCACCCTTCATTTTACCTTCTTCCTGTTTATAACATTGGATCAAGCTAGAGTTTGAAGCCAAAGGAGAAAGTCAGAATGAAAGGATTTATAAAACTGACCCTGAAAAGTGTAATGTTTCTGTTCAATAAATAAAACTGAAATAAAATGAAATGATACAAAAATGAAAAGGCAAATATAAAATGGATAACTGGAATTATCTTTGAGTTAAAAAAAGTAGGACCTCCCAGGTACAGTCAAGCTTGATGGTCATCCCAGTATCTTGGGAGGCTGAGGTACAGGAGGATCTCAAGTTTGAGGCCAGCCTCAGCAGCTTTGTGAGATCCTCAGCAATTAGCAAGACCCTGTCTCAAAATTTAAAAATAGGGTATAGCTCAGAGGTAGAGCTGTGTTCAAAAAATAAAAGTAGGTCCTAGAACAGCAGGGATATATAACATGAGCTCATTTGTGTCGAAGTGTCTAACTGCACATGTGCACACTCATTCAGCTGTCTGAGCAGTCATCAGAATGCCCACAATGACCAACAGTGCACAGAGCTCAACTGCAGTAGCATTTGTGATAAAGGAATGATAACATGAACATACAGAGATGACTATATGGGGCTGCAGCTGTACTTCAGTGGTAGAGCACTTGCCTAGCATATGTGAGGCACTGAGTTCAATCCTTAGCACCACATAAAAATAAATAAATCAAGGTATTATGTTCATCTACAACTAAAAAATACATATTTTTTAAAAAGAAGACTGTATGAAACAATGAATAATATAGAATAAAATTTGGCAAAAGGTATAAGATGCACAAAAGAAGGAAAACAATTCTACAGAGTTGTACAACTTTATTTTAATCGGGTATCATGAGACACATGAGGCCTGGGGTTGTAGCTCAGTGGCAGAGAACTTGCCTCCTGCACGTGTGATGCACTTGGTTTAATCATTAGCACAACATAAAAATAAACAAAATATAGGCATGAAAAAAGAGACACATGAAGTGACTGTCATCAAGGAAGAAATTCATACAGATCCCTAGAGTCAGAAGACATGGCATACCATGGGGTAGAGGTAGTACCAGGATAGTGGGGAGCTGGGGGAAATTTAGCCAGAGCCTTTATTGTGGTTTCCACAGGAAGGAATAGCAAGGCAGGGGTAGGTATGTGGAGTCTGTTCGGGTTTGGATAATTTCAGCAGGCTTTGGACTATGCAGGTGGTCCATGGTTGCTTGGGACCTGGCCGTAGGGCGATTTAGAGTGGAGAATGTTGGCTTGCTATGTGAGCTTGATGAAGGAGGTGGTTGGGGGATGTGGGCTCTGAATTGTTTGGTTCTGTATCAAAGGCTTATTCTCAGGGAGTCATGTGCTATCTCCGGGAATTAACTAGCTCTGGGAGGGGCCAGATCTCCAGGGTCAAGGCCTCAAATACCAGCATCAAGAATACAAAAAATAAGAAAATACAAAAGGAGAGAGTAAACTGGGGGGGCGGGGGAGGGAAATAAGCCTCATTGGGAAATGTAAACCAACAATAAGATACATTTTAATGAACAAAATGTTTTTAAAGAGAGCAAAGACGAAATTATCAGCAAAAATGTGAGAAAGAATTGAAACTCACATTCTGTTAGTGTGAGTAAAACAATAATTTTGGAGGGCATTTTGGCTGCATGTGGTTGGTGTGCTTCACGGCATTTATTCTAAGGAATTAAGTTTTTTGAAAAATACTAAAAGATTTTGAAAAAAAATTGTTATGGTAGGAAAAAATTAGAAACAAGTTGAAATGTTTGATAATGAGGGATTAGTTAAGTAACATTGGTACCATAGTCATATGTATCATGTATGATATAAATCATACAGGGATGAATATTTAATGCATAATATTCATACTATGTTAAGAAAGGGACTTATTAAAATATGTAGTATATCCCTATTTAATTATCAAAAAGTAATTATGTGTATGTGTATGCACAAATGACCCAAGTGTTTGCAATGATTGTTTCTGGGTAGTGAGATTATGGAGATAGTTTTTATTTCCTTGGGGTTTTTTTTTTTTTTTTTTTCTCATCTAATTTTGTATAACCAATACATAGTTTTTAACAAAAAGGAGAAGTGTCTCAAGAGCAAAAGGAACTTGAATGTTCAAGACAGGGGCTGGAAGGTCTAGGCTCAGCCAAGTGCAGTGGCAGCAATGCTGGGCACAGGGCAGAGCAGGTTTCCTGTTCTTGGCAGCCCCTTGCCAGCACTGACCTTGTGCCACATCAGGGGCATGTGAGGTAACATGAACAGATCCGTTTTGAAAGCTGTGGTGCAGGCTATAATGTTGGCAGTACTGGTACTGTATGGACCAAGATGCTTTTTAGAAACTCTGGGAAGCAGCAGAGAGTGGTAGGGCTGGGTGGGTGGGTGGCATTTGGATTGCATGGGGATGCTTACACATCCCCCTGGAGTCTGAGGAAAGGTCATCTGGGGATTTAGACCCTCCCTGGCACTTGGTTCCCAACCCCATGTCTTTCTCTCCCCGTGTGGGTCAGGTCTGTACCCTGACCAAGGAAGACAATCGCTGTGTGGGCCAGATTCCCGAGGACGAGCAGCTGCACGTGCTCCCCCTGTACAAGATGGCCAGCACAGATGAGTTTGGCAGTGAGGAGAACCAGAATGCCAAGGTGGGCAGCGGGGCCATCCAGGTGCTCACTGCCTTCCCCCGCGAGGTCCGGCGCCTCCCTGAGCCTGCCAAGTCTTGCCGCCAACGGCAGCTGGAAGCCAGGAGGGCAGCAGCTGAAAAGAAGAAGATTCAGAAGGAGAAGCTGAGCACCCCCGAGAAGATCAAGCAGGAGGCCCTGGAGCTGGCTGGGGTTCCCACTGACACAGGTGTGTGGAGAGGGCACTGTCAGGGCTGGCCTGGGCCCCTTCCTAGAGGGCCTCACCCTCCACCCCCATTCCTGCATCATGCTATCAACCAGACAGAGAGTCTTGGGGCCTCTGCTTAGTTGGGTCAGTAGCAAAGTTACCTGAGAGGAGGCCCCTGGGGAGGGAAGTGCAGAGAGGGCTGGTTATCTCCAGGGAACAGCTTGGTGGATGGGAGCATTTGGCTTCTCTCGCATGCTCACACATCCCCCTGGAGTCTGAGGAAAGGTGCATTGCCCTAGGGCTTGTGGGCATGCTACTGCAGGGGGTTGTGGGCACTTGGGTTCTTGTGTCTGGCGACCCTGATCCAGCATTGGAAGTGGTGATTTGATGAAGACTCAGGGAGTTCACTGGGGTAGAATGAGGACTGCAAGCCACCTCCTGGAACCCACAATGGGGCTGGGGCCTGTGCTCAGGGACATCCAGGTCCTGAATTGGGTAAGTCTCAGAATCTCACCTGTCCTGTCTTTCCCACCTGAAACAGGACTCAGGAAAGGAGGGAGACCCCTTCCCCTGTCCTCCACCCCGGCCTTGCCAGGCTGCGGTGTTCTTGGCTCCTTCCCACCTTGCCCTCTGTTCTCCCCAGGCCTTTCTCTGAAGGGTGGATTGTCCCAGCAAAGCCTAAAGCCCTCCCTCAAGGTGGAGCCACAGAACCACTTCAGCTCCTTCAAGTACAGCGGCAACTCTGTGGTGGAGAGCTACTCGGTGCTGGGCAACTGCCGGCCCTCCGACCCCTACAGCATGAACAGCGTGTACTCCTACCACTCCTACTATGCACAGCCCAGCCTGACCTCCGTCAACGGGTTCCACTCCAAGTACGCTCTTCCCTCATTCAGTTACTATGGCTTTCCACCCAGCAACCCCGTCTTCCCCTCCCAGTTCCTGGGTCCTGGCACCTGGGGGCACAGTGGCAGCAGCAGCAGTTTTGAGAAGAAGCCAGATCTCCATGCTCTGCACAACAGCCTGAGCCCAGCCTACGGTGGTGCTGAGTTTGCCGAGCTACCTGGCCAGGCTGTTCCCACAGACACCCACCACCCCACTCCTCACCACCAGCAGTCTACTTACCCAGGCCCCAAGGAGTATCTGCTTCCCAAGGCTCCCCAGCTCCACCCAGCATCCAGGGACGCTTCTCCCTTTGCTCAGAGCTCCAACTGCTATAACAGATCCATCAAGCAAGAGCCGGTAGACCCACTGGCTCAGGCCGAATCTGTAACCAGGGATCCTGGTAAGCTGGGCAAAACACCTTTGCCTGAGGCATCTCAGAATGGGGGACCCAATCACCTATGGGGACAATACTCAGGAGGCTCAACCATGTCTCCCAAGAGGACTAACAGTGTGGGTGGCAGCTGGGGCGTGTTCCCTCCAGGGGAGAGTCCTGCCGTCGTCCCCGACAAGCTTAGTTCTTTTGGGACCAGCTGCCTGACACCTTCGCACTTCCCAGATGGCCAGTGGGGGCTGTTTGCTAGCGATGGGCAGCAGTCGGCTCCGCATCCTGGAGGACGGCTGCGAGGCAAACCGTGGAGTCCTTGTAAGTTTGGGAATAACACCTCAGCCTTGACTGGACCTGGCCTGACTGAGAAGCCATGGGGGGTGGGGACAGGTGATTTCAACTCTGCCCTGAAAGGTGGTGCCGGGTTCCAAGACAAGTTGTGGAACCCCATGAAAGGGGAGGAGGGAAGGATCCCCACCCCCGGGGCGAGCCAGCTGGACAAAGCCTGGCAGGCCTTTGGCATGCCTCTGGGCTCCAGTGATAAGCTGTTTGGGGCCCTGAAGTCGGAGGAGAAGCTATGGGACCCCTTCAGCCTGGAGGAGGGAACAGCTGAGGAGCCCCCCAGCAAGGGAGCTGTGAAGGAGGAGAAGGGTGGTGCTGGCGTGGAGGAGGAAGAGGAGGAAGAGCTGTGGTCAGACAGCGAACACAACTTCCTAGACGAGAACATCGGCGGCGTGGCCGTGGCCCCCGCCCATGGCTCCATCCTCATCGAGTGTGCCCGGCGGGAGCTGCATGCCACCACACCACTCAAGAAGCCCAACCGCTGCCACCCCACCCGCATCTCGCTGGTCTTCTACCAGCACAAGAACCTCAACCAGCCCAACCACGGGCTGGCCCTCTGGGAAGCCAAGATGAAGCAGCTGGCGGAGCGGGCGCGGGCCCGGCAGGAGGAGGCCGCCCGACTGGGCCTGGGCCAGCAGGAGGCCAAGCTCTATGGCAAGAAGCGCAAGTGGGGGGGTGCCATGGTCCCTGAGCCCCAGCACAAGGAGAAGAAGGGGGCTGTCCCCACCCGGCAGGCACTGGCCGTGCCCACAGACTCAGCGGTCACCGTGTCCTCTTACGCCTACACGAAGGTCACTGGCCCCTACAGCCGCTGGATCTAGGTGCCAGGGAGCCAGCGTACCTCAGCGTCGGGCCCGGCCCGAGCTGCCTCTGGTGCTTTTGCCCTCACACCGGGGGCGGGTTGGGGGTGCAGAAGTCTTTCTATCTATACATACATATATGGATATGCCTATCATATATATGTATTTATGGTCCAAACCTCAGAACTGACCCGCCCCTCCCTCTCCCCCCACGTCCCCAGCACTTTGAAGAAGAAACTACGGCTGTCGGGTGATTTTTTCCGTGATCTTAATATTTATATCTCCACGTTGTTTTATTTTTCCCCTTGTTTGGGGGGGCTTTTATTTTGTTTTTAAAACTCTATCCTTGTATATCACAATAATGGAAAGAAAGTTTATAGTGTCCTTTCACAAAGGAGTAGTTTTAAATTCCATTTAAAATGTGTATTTATTGGATTTTTTTAAAGCGACAATAGTAATGGTAATGGAGGGCAGGAAAGGCCCACAGTGCTCGCTCCTGCCCGGCGAGCCCGGCCTCTTGGGAGCTGACAGGTTCTCAGTCATCTGCCCCTTGTGAGCCAAGTGCAGCGTGTAGCCCCCCAGTTCATTCATCCCTCCCCACGGGCAGGGAGCCCTTGGGACAGCCTCGTCCTCTCTGGCAGGATGGGGAAAGCTGTAGAAAACCATCTGGGGCCCCTTTCCAGTTGGCGGCAGGGCAGGGGCACCCCAGGCCCAGCCCCAGAGACCCTGGTGTCAATTTTCCCAGAAACCAGGATGGAAGTAGACAGCTTCAAGCTTGCTAGTCTCCACACTGAATCCTATCTGTCCGTTATTTACCAAGTCATCATGTCATGGTTTGCTAGGCAGCACCTCATGCTGGAGCTGGAGTTGAGAGGCTCCCAGGAGTCCTCTCCACCACTTGATAAGCCAATGAATACTGGGCTGAAGGAATTTGTCTTAGTGGCAGTTTTTCAGAATCGCCCCAAAGTCTATGCTGATGCTGCAAAAGGGCTACTGTTCTAAAAGCAAGTTGAATCCAAGCAGTGGAGAGCCAGCATGGCTCTGCGCATGGTGCTGGGCTGTGCGGAACCAGGTGCTCTAGTATTGTGCTGGAACTTTCTTGACTCTTGGGCAGGTTGTGTCCTATGGGAGCTCAGCAAACCAGTGTAACAGCAGTTACCACATCTGTCCTTACTCTTGGATCTCCACATTGGACAATGGTGCATGCCCCAGTCTACCCCCTCTCCATGCTCTGCGGGGGTGAGGCCTCCACTTAATTTTAAAGTGCAAGAGTCAAACATTTTCAACAGGTTGCTATGATTTTCCTCCCTCATTGGTGCCAGTTCTTCATTTTCTCCATTTTCTTTTTTTCCTTCCTCCTCTCTCTACCCCCTTGTAACACACCCGTTCTAAAATTCTGGTGCATTTGTTCAGTTCTTTGAAATGAGAATGTGGTGCTTAATTTTAGTGACATTGTTAAGAGAGGTTGGGCCTGACAGGTGGAAGTAGCCCTCGTCTATGGCAAGTCACACTTGTTGGAGTGTTCGTTTTTCCTGTGGTATTAGCAGAGATGATCTCAAGCTCCACATGGATGTGTGTGGCGAGTGAAGGGTTTCGTCAGGACATGGTCAGGGGTAGGGGGATGTGGCCACATGGTGAATGACAGCCAAGCCCTGAAATAAACATCAGATATTTATTAAGCAGTTTTATTCAGATGTAGGTCTTCATAAGTCAAGTTTAACAATCAGATGACAATGCGAAAGGCAAGCTCCTGAGCTTCCAGGTGCCTTGTGGAAGAGCTGAGAACCGACCCGCCAGGTGTTCACTGTAGCCCTTGGGAAGCACCGGTGGAGAGTCGCTGTGAGACGTCCTGAGCATTTGTGTGGTCTGGTTTTAATTGTAAATAGTGAAAGATTTTTTTAAGCACTTTTGCCTAGATTTAAACAGCAACTTGAAAAAAAAAAAAAAGTACGTTTTAACATGTAATTGTGGGAGAAATTGTAAATAGTAGCTGAATATTTAACGTGCTTTGTCTATCCTCCACTTTTACCATATTCTGTAAAGTTGCATTTATTTTACAGGACAAAAATGAAATATTATTGCTTTTGAAATAAATACCCAAGAGCTTATCAGGATTTAGAATTATTCAGAACTCAGATTTATAGGAAAACCTCTGACCTTCAGTTTGACAAGCTAAAGGAAGCAGAGTCTTTAATGAGCATGCTAATTTTCTAGTTTTGAGGAAAAGTTGGGTCCTTTAAATGCTATTTTGCTTATCGCATCAGTACTTTTATGCAGGTCTCATTTGACTCCGTGCTTAGGTAGATGCGGGGGTGCCTTGAAAACTTCATTTTAAATGATCTTAAGCAAGAAATATGATATTTTACGAAACATTTGGAGAATGTGACCGTCTGTATGACCCGTGGAAGCCCCAGGTTGGCTGTTGGTTTGGAAGGTCCCGAGTGTAACCCAGGTGATTTCTGATACTTGGCATGTGTGGATCTCTCTGATGTATGTTAAATATACTCTTCCCCTCGTCACCCTTTGGTAGCAAAGCCATTAGATGAAAGGAGAAAACAATACAAGCTAAAAGCATGTGAAGTCTGTCCCCAGCCCACACAGCCTTGGGTCATAAGCCTCCTGGCTAGGAGCTGAGAGGCTGGCAAGAGGCAGTCTCCGTGGGACGCTCCCATTGCCCTCCAAGCGTGTTCTGAGAGTTAGGTGGTGCTGTTGCCGCGCTCAAGCCCATTGCTGATCTTTACACACTACATGTATAACCTACCTCAAATCTCAGTCATTGAAATTAGCATGCTTTAGACATATATTTTAAAAGTAACTATGCACAGCTCTTTATCCCCCCTTGCTGCTGAAGGCTTCTTAAAGAGAAAAATCAAATTTTTATTTTTTACTGGCACTATCATTTTTTTAAGTCCTAAAGATGATTGACATTTTTATCATGAGAAGAAAAAATAAAGCCATTGCAACTAAAGAACCTAACAGCATGACCAAGTTTTAAGAATGATAATATAGCAACAGAAAATGATGGAGTCTTACTGTCATCTCCCCAGTGTGCCCCGTCCATGGACACCATCCACATGCAGCGCAAATGTTCGGTTCTTTTTTTTTGCTTTGATGCGTTTTTCCCTTCCTGTTGCATGCAAGGGAAGTACTTGCAAAATTCTATGCTAAGAGATTTTTTTTTTTTAAAGAAAAATCACTTTGCAGCAGGTTCTTATAAAATAACTGGTGCTAGCTCAAGAAATCATCGTCTTGCCATTGGTAAGCTTGTTTAAAGGTGTTGCGTGGATTTGGGGGGTTTTGTTTTGGGTCTGGCTTTTAGCAGGTCCTAAGTTCCCCATACCCCCAGCTTCCTGGGTGCTGCTTTGCCTTCTTGCTGAGCTGACGATGGTGTGCATGGAAAGGGATGCTACCTGTCCCCTCTGGCCCTTCCACCTGCCTCTTTTGAAAACAGTAGTTTGCAGAGCAAGGGATTTTTAAAGTGCTAATGCAAGGAAAGAAGTAGCAGAGCTTAATTGCTTTGTATCAGACAGCAGCAGATGTGTGAGGATGGTTGATGATGAGTAGACGTGACCTGGCTTCACTGAGAGATACCCAGCCAGACTTTCCTCTTGAAGTTTAACCACCATGAGATCGCAAACCAAGGCAAAGCTGGTGGAAAACTCTGATATATCCCTGACGTGCCTCAACCAATATCTCTTTTCCTTTTGTTACTGAAGTGTGTTTTATGGACTAGGAAGCATTTTTATGAATTGAAATAGACTAAATAAAATGGTGCTATGGTGTTTTAATGTGACTGTCCCTGATCCTGTCTTGCTGAGGTGCTATCAACGTTCTGAAACCACAACCAACCAAAAATAAGGTGGGCTCCAGTCTCTCTCGGCTTTTTTCCCTCCCCCTCCTCGTTTGGTGCTGTCTTCTTAGACCTCTGTTTACCATGCTGTAATCTGCTCTGAGCAGATTTTTGTGTTTTGTTTTATGGTTCTTCCCTTGGTGGCCAAACTAACCCAAGGTGAGAAAGCAGCTCACTCCCTTGCTGAGGGTGGTGATGGGCCTGTCTGGCTCAGCTGGTGCTTTGGTTTCATGCCTGTCTTCTCAGGCCTGATGAGGAAGAACATGGGGAGGGCTTGGGAGTGATACGTTTGAGGAAAGGGAGTCAGATACTCCTGCCTCTCCCAGCATGGCAGGCGTCCTCAGAGCCAGGACCGCACGTTTTCCTCCTATGGCCCAGGGTGCTAAGCAGATTTCCTGGGAGTCTCGAAGGGGCACACTGAGGGGTCCAGAGGGAGCTCCTTCCTCTTCTGATACCAGCTGGGGCCACAGTAGACAAGGAGTTCTTTCCTTTGCTCTTCTCAGTCTGCCCCAGCGTGGCTTCTGTTGCCGTCATGTTCAGACTACAGGCAGGAGCTTTCTTTGTCCCTCAATGCCACTGAGGCTGCTTTTTAGTTGGTGCTAAATTTCTCCTTGGGTCCACAGAAGTTGATATTTTAGAACTCAACAGGAAGCTCCATTTTGCATCATCCACTCTCACAATTTTTTTTTAAATACCTCAAAAACAGGACATCATGACAACTTCAGTAGATTCCATGAGGGTCTGAGACCTGCAGGTTGTCCATTTGATGATATGCTTGACCTTGAAGAATCTGGGGTCATTTTGTTTTTTCATTCTTTGGCAGTTAAGATGGCAGAACGCCTAAAGGAAGGAGCGTGGTCAGCTTTTTTTTTGTTTCCTTTAAGTTTTGCTTTAGATTAAAATGTGAATCTCCTATGCCCATCTCATCATGCTTTCTCAGTCATCGTTGCTGTCATTTGAAATGACTCCTTCAAAACCTAGCTTCATTAGCCAACTGCCTCTGCTGTAGTACATGGCCAGCTTCATCATACCCTGGACCAAAATGGACATCGAGGTGCATACCCCAGCATAGGTTATACAGTCCCGCACACACACGTGCGTCGTTTTTTCCTGGAACATGGGGCCCTTCTGGTGTGCCCAGCCCTTCTGCCGAGCTGCCGGCAAGAGCGAAGCAATAGGCTTCTCCCCTGAGCAGAGACCTCAGCGCAGAAATGCCAGGTCTAAAGTTGAGTTTTGCCTAAGAATCAGTGAGCTATTTGGCCTACTTCCTCCTACGCTTCTATTCTGATATCAGGGATGCTTTTTGTAGTGGTATTGTTTGTGCTCTCCTCGTTTTGACTACCCGTCGTTCAGGGGAACTCATCACTCTTCACATGGGGACTTAAAATACCAATTGGCTCATTTGAACATTACAAATTTCCTCCCTTCCAGTACCTTTCCTTTTTTCTTTTGAGGGGAAAAGGGGAGAAAAACAGGAGTGATGTCATTTCTTTTTCATGTATTAAAGAAACAAGGACAGGTCGTCTTGTGGCATATTATTAACACGTTAGACTTAATCTAGAGCCCTTGTAGCTTTCTGATGTGTTTTATTTCTTATCTCTTTGAATTCCTGTTTGGTTACTTGGCTTCCAATGGAGGTGAACTTAACAACCATACTTGAATATTCCGTCTTGACTTTGTAAACTGTGGCTACTTGAAATGAAGTTTATCTGGGGTTGATGGATGAATGGTAGATTTTTGCTATGTCTCAAGGCAATAGGATGTGTATTAAACTGTAGATATTCTTAGTACAGTAAATTTATGCTGATAATTTTATTTTGTATAATTTTTACCTTTTTGTTAATATTTTTTTCCTTCCACTTTATTGGTTTGCCTCCTGAGCTACCCCTCCTTACTCTCCCTTCTCCCCCAGTGTTTCAGTAAATTTAATTTAGGGTGCCTAGAAATTGCAAGTATGTATCCTTTTTTGATTTGTATTTTATTATAATTTACACAAACAACTGGGTTTGTGAACTGTATTACTCCTGGTATCTTTAAAATATTGTGGGTGTTTTAATAAATTTTATATTTATTTTTTGCACTCAAATTCATTGTGGATCCTTTCTTTCCTCCTTGAACCAGGATTTAATTTTGACCCTTATGGTACCCTGTAACCTCACCCTTTCAGCCTGTGTTGTAGATGCACAAATGAAGTCCTTGTTGCTCACAGGGACAAAGACTGTCCTTGTCCACTGTGCACCCAGATAAATAAAGCCATGTTCAAAGACTGCTGTTAAATCTGGATATGAGATGGCCTTTCCCACATCTATTTCTCCTATTTTCTTTCCCTTTGTCCCCCTTTCCCATCCAACTTGGCAATCTGCCCCCCCCACCCTCCATTAAAATTGTTACTGTCCAGAGTTAACATTTGCTAAGGATCATGGAATCTGACTAGGGTGTGAGTTTAATAGGGAGGGGCAAAGGTGGGACCCAAGATTCTGCTGTCCCTGGTGGGAGGAGGTTCCCCTAAAGGCCCGTGCCTGGAGCTACTCTCCTTATTTCACATTGCTGGTTCTGATGGTGGCTGTTCTTATAAAGGGGGAAGCCTGTACTGGGGAAGGAGGAGAGGGAAGGATAAATGGTGAGGAAAACCTCCCTTCTAGCTTCTCCTTCCTCCTGCTTGAAACAGCACTGTAATCAATCCGGTGTGTGAGACAAGCACCCAGCCATCCACAAAACTTCCCACAACATGAAAGCACATCTCTGAGGGCATCTGACTAAAAACTCCATAACTCTAACTGGTGACTAGGTAGAACCTTCTAGAAAAGCCCCCTCAGTATACCCAGTAATCCTCATATCTCTTTGTATTCTCACAAAAGCAGGAACACACTGTGTTTTGTAATCTGCTTTCCTACAAGTTGAGAGGGACCCTTCCCAGGTCCCTATCATGGTGAACATGTCTTTCAGAGCCCAAGGGGAGGGCGGGCAAGTCCTTCTTCAGCAGGGGCTGATTTCACTACTGGGTAGCTATAAATATGCGTATTTCTTCTTATACAAAGTCCATGTTAAATATAGAATTAGAAGACAAATTTTTAAAATTATCTGAAATTCCACACAAGAATACCACATTGGTTGCAAACGTTTTCTAAGTACGTAAATATGATCATATGTGTGTGTATATATATTTTTTAAAGTGGAATACAGTAATACTGTATCATTTTTTTCGCTTAATATATATTCAAAAATTATATGGAGCTACACCTTTTCAAATATGGTTTGGATATGAGGTGTGCCCCCCCACCCTGCCAAAGCTCCTGTGTCAATGCAGAAAGTCAGAGGGAAAAAATGATTATAGGAACTATGACCTAATCAGACTTTCCTGGTTTGAATGGACTTGCTGGGTGGTAACTGTAGGCAGGTGAGGCATTGCTGGAGGAAGTGGGTCACTGGGGCCTACCCCAGAGGGTGCATATTCCCATGGGAACCTTCCCTTCTCTGCTTCCTGCTGCATTGTCCTGAGCAGCTTCCCTCTACCATGATGTTCTGCCTCACCTTTAAAGCCCAGAGGGCTGAAGTCAGCCAACCATGGACTGGATCTCTGAAACTGAGCCAAAATGAATTTAACTTTCTTTATGGTGTCCTTGTTGGGTATTTTGGTCACAGTAACACTAAGATGACTAACACAAAACAGTCACCTAGTGTTTCATTGTATTGATACAGAAGCACTTAATCATCCCCAAGTTTTCAAGCTCTTTAATATCCCACCTGCTGCAAGTATCAATTATACTAAACCAAACCTGCTTCCAAGCCCACCCACTGAATTTCTTTCTACCGTAGTAGCACCACAGTAAGTCCCCCTCCACTGCACGACTGCATCCTTCATTCTCCAACCCTCCTTGGAACAGTCCCAGATCCTATCCACCATGCCCCCATCTTGTCACCTAGAGCGTCTTTCTTCATATTGGACCTCCAGATATAAACGTCTTCATCCAGTTGGTCTCCTGTTGATCCAAGCCAAGCAGACACACCAAGGAGCCCCATGATTTGCTTATGGCATCTTTATAAATACAAACCAAGGCTTATTAATTTTTTAATCGGCTAAACCATCCAGGTTCTGGAGAGAAGTTGGCTCCCTCATTTCCCAATTGCATTATATAAGCTGAGCACTTCTGTCTCCCTATGCCGTTCACTTTGTCTAAAAAACAGGCTGATGATATGGCATAAAGTTGATATGAGGACCAAACAAAACTACAGAAGTAAAACTGCCAGGCATTAGGGGCATGGAAGGTAATAAAAGCCAGTGTCACTCTTTTTTTTTTTTTAATTGATTTTTTTAAAAAATAAATGACAGCAGAATGCATTACAATTCTTATTACACATATACAACACAATTTTTCATATCTCTGGTTGTATATAAAGTATGTTGATACGAATTCATGTCTTATACATGTACTTTGGATAATGATGTCTATCACATTCCACCATCCTTGCTAACCCCCTGTCCCCTCCCTTCCCCTCCCCTCTCACCCCTCTGTCCTATCTAGAGTTCGTGTATTCCTCCCATGCTCCCCCTCCCTACCCCACTATGAATCAACCTCCTTATATCAGAGAAAACATTCGGCATTTGTTTTTTGGGGGGATTGGCTATCTTCACTTAGCATTGTCTTCTCCAATTTACCTACAAATGCCATGATTTTATTCTCTTTTATTGCTGAGTAAAATTTCGTTGTGTATATATGCCACATTTTTTTTTATCTATTCATCCACTGAAGGGCATCTAGGTTGCCTCCACAGTTTAGCTTTTGTGAATTGTGCTGCTATTCACACAATGTGGCTGTGTCCCTGTAGTAAGCATACTACAGTCTTTTGGGTATAGACCCAAGAGAGGGATAGCTGGGTCAAATGGTGGTTCCATTCCCAGACTTGCTGGTCTGAGATCAGTGGTATTTACAACTAATTGATCACAGCCAGCATCACTCTTGACGTATACAAAGCTTTCATTCACTGACCAAGATTAGTTTCTCAAATGCTTCACACAGCACTTGAAGCTTAGCCATCTCAAATGGACTCTCACCCATCCTCCCTATTTTGAGTTTTCACTTTGTCAGAGTGTTCATTGTCCCTGCCCAGATACACAGCACGGGCAACAACCTTATCAGAAGCTCTCCCACTGATGCTCTTACAGCCTTCTTAATCCTGAAGAGCTATTAGTCGTCATTATCCCTCCCACTGTACTCTGTAAATAATAGGCTTTCCCCATCCTGGAGGAGGAAAATATGTTCAACCCACATAGTCCAGGGCACACTCCTGTCAGAGCTGCAAGGACATCACAGAAGACAGACAAAGCTTTGTCAAACTCTGGATCCCTCCAAGCCCATCCTCTTTCCCACCCCCAGAAGTCTTGGCAACGCCTCCTTCCCTCCCCTACTGAGAAGCCCCACTGGCCTGAAGGACTTTGCCCAACTTCCTGTCCTCCACCTCAAGCCACCCTCTTGTATCCTCACTATCTTTTCTACACACTCCAACCCCTGCTGTTTGGTGCCCCCTCCACTGACTTACTCTAAATCTCTACTTTTGCTGCTCCTTGGGAACATGCTTTGCAGTTATTCCTTTTCTCCCCATCCTAGACTCTCAGGGCTGCCCAGGCAGGATGCTGCTATTCTTCAGGCTTACACTTTCCTGGGTCATCCTACCACTACCCAATCTCTGCAGGTTTCCACTTTAATATCACCCACTCACCCATCCCTGTTCCTGCATAAAGAGCCATTTTCCAGGCTCAGGAGCCTTGTCCTCATTGATCTCTGAAGTCTTGACTCTTGGTCCCCTGTCCATCAAGAAACATTCTGCTCCGAGGCTCCATGGCTGGTAACAACAGGACCCCAAAGTCTTCTACCCCTCTTCATGGGCCCCTTTGTGCCTTCATGTCCTTTAAATACTAATGTCCACAAGATAATTGATTTAATCTCCACAGCTACAGGCTTTCCCTCAGGGACCTTGTTCAGGGACCTTGTTCAGCTACCAGGTCTCAACTATGACGCCAATGCCAATGCTTTTCAAAACCATGTCTAGCCCTGGTCTCCCTTGAAGGTTTAGGCTACTGAGTAGCTCTAGGTGGCTCTTTGGCAGAGTCAAAATTTTAAATGCTGCATAACTAAAACTGACATCTCAATTCTGTCAACTTTCCCATTTTTCTCCTTGTCATATTCTGACACCCATCAAATCTGGATTCTACCACAAGTAGAATCTCTTGCTCATTTTTTTCTGCACCCTAAGACCTGTATGCCCAAGAGACACACATTGTCCTTGCTGTTGGGCCTCTACCCATAAGCAGAGCTTAGGGGATGGAAGTTTATGGGCAAGAGAGGCACAGATTGTAACAAGGTGGCTTTACAGGAAGAAACTGATGTTCTTTAGAGCATTCTCAACAGATATTGATATTGAAAGGATTGGATTCCAGTCCTTGTTTGATTTGCCTACCCAGCTTACCAAAGCCAATCTCTTTACACAGTCTTCCTGAAAAACAAATTGAACAATACCATTTCCCTGAAATACTGCTCAAAATTCCCCATGTGGTGCAGTTCTCAGGATAAGGTACCCATCTTAACTATGTCCAAGAGTCTCACAGGACCTGGCCCAGTTTGCATCTCCAGGACTGCATAGGCCTCTTGGTATCTTTGTCTAATGATCTCCTTGGTGCCTTCAAGTGGCCTCTCAGTATAAAGGGTTTCCAGGCTGAATATCTTTCCTGAAGGACCACCAAAAACTCACTCCTCTTAAATTCCATTAAAAGATTGACTTAAACTCTGAAAGTACTCCAAATAAAGAAAAGTATCAATAAGAACAAAAAAGATTAGCAAGATTCTACTCAAGAAAACATGAATAAACAGGAAACAAAATGAATCTAAAGCCAAATTAAAAGTTTTATGGCACAAAGAACAACAAACATTAAGAATTCAAAGATTGGGACTGAGGTTGTGGCTCAGTGGTAGAATACTCACCTAGCACACTTGAGGCTCTGGGTTCGATCCTCAGCACCACATAAAAATGAAATATATTGTGTCCACCAACAACTAAAAACAAAATTAAAAAAAAGAATTCAAAAACTAGCAATGAGTCCTTTGCAAGAAATATGAAAGGGTAGCCAGTAACTGCTATATACTTGAAAAAGATTAAAAAGGACATCTTACCTATTCAACTAAAGCAAGACCAGTAGATACCAGACCAGGAAACAGCTATAGAACAGGAAAGAATACACAGTAAAGGCCTGGGGTGTGGTTCAGTGGTAGAGTGCTTGCCTAGCATGGGTGAGGCCCTGGGCTCTGTCCCCAGCACCACACACACAAAAAAAGTTTATGTCTTAGTCATTTTTTTCTCTGCTGTGACCAAAAGACCTGACAAAAAAAAAATTACAGAAAGGAAAGTTTATCTGGGGACTCATGGTTTCATAAATGGCCAATTCCACTGCACAGGGCCCAGGTAAGGCAGAGCATCATGGCAGATAAGTATGGCAGAGGAAACCAGCTATAAGCATGGCACCAGGAAGGAGAGATAGAGATAGAGAGAGATAGAGAGCGTGCTCCCCTCACCACTGATTAAATATAAACCCCAAAGGCACACCCTTAGTGACCCACCTCCTCTAGCCACACCCTACCTGCCTACAGTTACCACCCAGTTAATCTCTATCAGGGGATTAATGTACTGATTAGGTTATGGCTCTCCTAACCCAATCCTTTCATTTTTGAATTTTCTTGCATTGACTACATATGAGCTTTTGGGGGTTACCTCAAATCTAAACTATAACAATTTAAAATATATACATAATGATTAGGCAAAAGGAGGAAATAAAAGCAATAAGATAGGAAAGGAAGAAGTCAAAGTATCACTGTTTTCAGATGATATGATCCTATACTTAGAAAGTCCAAAAAGCTCCACCGGAAGACTGCTAGAGCTAATAAGTTCAGCAAAGTAGCAGTTACAAAATCAACATATAAAAATCAACAGCTTTCCTGTGTACCAGTAATGAACCTGCTGAGAAAGAAATCAGGAAAATAACTCATTCACAATTACCTCAAAACAACAGTGACAACAAACTAGGAATAAATTTAATCAAGGAGGTAAAGGGCCTCTGTGATGAAAACTATAGAATATTGAAGAAAGAAATCAAAGAACACACAAGAAAATGGAAAGACCTTCCATGTTCATGGATAGGCAGAATTCATATTGTTAAAATGGTGGTCATACCAAAACATCATAGTTCCAATACAATTCCTATAAAAATACCAATGACATTCTTTTTCACAAAACTAGAAAGAATAATCTTAAAATTTATTTGGAAGAACCAAAGACCCAGAATAGTCAAAGCCATTTTTTTTTTTGGTGGGGGAGGGTAACCAGGAATTGAACCCAAGGGCACTTAACCACTGAGTCACATCCCCAGCCCATTTTACTTTGAGACAAGTTCTCACTAGGTTGCTTACAGCTTCGCTAAGTTGTGAGGCTGGCTTAAAACCTGCAATCCTCCTGTCTCTGCCTCCTGAGCCACTGGGATTACAGGCATGCATCACCATGTGCAGCTAGGCAAAGAAATTCTAAGGCAAAAAAGCAATCAGGCATCACAATACCGGACTTCAAATAATACTGAAGAGATATATTAAAAAAACTGAATGGTACTGGCATAAAACAGACACATAGACAAAGAGAAGACATGAGACAAACCACACATCTATAGTCATCTGATTTTTGACAAAGCTGCAAAAAATATATATGTAGGAGAAAAGATAGCCTTTTTCAACCAATGGTGCTGGGATAATGGGTGATCTGTGTGTAGAAGAATGAGACCAGATCCCTCTATCTCTTGCCCTTCACAAAATTCAACTCAAAATGGATCAAAGTCCTAGAAATTAGGCCAGAAACTGCAACTCCTGGAAGAAAACATAGGGTCAACACTCCAATACAGAGGGGCAGGCAATGACTTCTTTAATAGGACTCTTAAAACTCAGGAAATAATGCCAAAGGTTAATAAATGGGATGGCATCAAATTAAAACACTCCTACAAAACAAAGAAAACAAGAATGTGAAGAGAAAGCCTTTGCTAGTTATTCTTCTCACATGATTAATATCCAGAATGTAGAAAGAACTCAAAAAAACTCATCACCAAAAAACAGCCCAATTAATAAATGAGCAAATGAACTAAACAGATGCTTCTCAAAAGAAAAATACAAGTGGCTAACAAATGTGAACAATGTTCAACATCTTTAGCAATTGGGGAAATGCAAATCAAAATTACACTGAGATTTTATGTCACCCAAGTGAGAATGACAGCCATCAAAAATACAAATAATAAAAGCTAGAGAGGATATGGTGAAAAGGATCACCTTCACAGTGTTGGTGGGAAAGTAAATTAGTATAACTATTATGGAAATCAGTTTGGCATTTCCTCAAAAGACTAGGAATGGAACTGTTATATGACCCAGCTATACCACCCATCCATATTTATCCTAAAGAATTAAAGTGATCATACTATAATGATATGTGCATGTACATGTTTATGGAAGCACAATTCATAATAGGCAAATTATAGAACCATACTAGGTGAATGAACAGCTAAAGAAAATGTAGTGTATATACACAATGGAGTTTTAGTCAGCTATAAAGAAAAATGAAATTATGTCATTTGTAGGAAAATGAATGGAACTAGAGACCATTACATTAAGTGAAATAAGTCAAACTCAGAAGGTCAAGGGTCATATGTTTTCTCTCATATGTGGAAGCTAGAGAGGAAAAAGAAAAAGAAAGGTGTGTGTGTGGGGGGGGAATTTCATGAAAACCAAAGGGGGATCAGTAAAGAGACCAAAGAGCAGGAAGTCGGGAGGGATGGGGAAGTGCTAGGGAGTGCCATTGGCCAAGTTTATATTTTTATATTGTGTATTGTGTGCATGTATGATTATGAAACAAATCCCATCAATATTTACAACTATAATGTACCAATTAAAAATGTGGGAACATTTTTTTAGATATTAAAAAAAAGAATGAAATTATGTCATTTGCAGGAAAATGGATAGAACCTGAGAGCACTATGTTAAGCGTAATAAAAAACTCAGAAAGTCAAGGGTCATATTTTTCTCTCATTTGTGGAAGCTAGAGAGGAAAAAGGAAAAGAGGGGCTGGGGTTGTGGCTCAATGGCAGAGTGCTTGCCTAGCACGTGTGAGGCACTGGGTTTGATCCTCAGCACCACATAAGATAATAAATTAATAAAATAAAGTTATAGGGGCTGGGTTATGGCTCAGTGGTAGAGTGCTCGCCTAGTATGTGCGAGGCACTGGATTCAATCCTAAGCACATAAAAATAAATAAATAAATAAAATAAAGGTGTTGTGTCCAACTACAACTAAAAACAAAATATTTTTTAAAAAAGGAAAAGAAAGGTATGGGGGGAACCTCATGAAATAGAAAGGAGACCAGTATAGCAAAAGGCCACAGGGAGTGGGGAGAAGAAATATCATTTCCATTATCAGGGAAATGATATTTCTATGCCATATGCATGTAAGAATGTGTAATGGGAAGTCCCACTATTATGTATAATTATACCAATAAAAATAGTATACCAATAAAAATGTGGAAAAAATTTAAAAATTGAAATAATTGGTGGGTTTGGGTATTCATTGAACTATTCTTTAAGATTTTTCCATACATCTGAACATTTTATAATTAAAAGTTGGAATAAAAAAGAATATATAATGAGATACAGTAGTCATTTTTTAAAAACCCACAAAGAACCCTGACTGGATATGCTTCTTGTGAATACAGGGAATTCCCCATAAAAGACACAGAGTAAATGATTCAAAATCAGTAAACAAAGCTTTACAGGAAGAAAAAATGTCCGGAATAGGGCCAAATAAGAACAGAAGCCTCACAGCCTGGTCGAAAGTGGCTCATTCCAACAAGAAGTGAGAGTCCTAGAAACTTCTTCCTCCTAATCAGCAGAGGAAGCATTTCTGCAACACACATCTTGGCTCTTCAGTCATGGTTTCATTTGGAACCTGAACGAAAGCTGTAGTCCACAGGCCTCCAGTTCACAATTGCACCACAAACCTTGCTCTGGGGATAGAGAGTAGGAAGTAGGTAAAGCACAAGAGCTGGGTCCACATGGAGGGTGCTGGGAACACTTGGGAGCAGGTCATATCTAGGCAAGAGGCTCAGAAAAGATTCCATAGATGAGGTAAACTGAGGCCAAGGCCATGTGGTTCAGGGGAGAGAGTTGGACATATCTGGAGTCAGTTTCCAGCTCTGGCCCACATGCTCCATGACCTCAGTAATGTAGCTCACCTGCCTTCTCTGAGCCTCAGTTTCCCCATTTGTAAAATGGAAGTCATTCTTTCTTTTAGGATTGTTGTAAAAATCCAATGAGCTAATGTTTATAAAGCACCTAGTACAGTGCCTGGCATGTTAAAGGGCTCAATAGAACATTTAATAATGTTTCTGTTGTCATTAGCTACCCTAGGTGACCAAAGATGAGTGGGGAACAGCCAGTGGGAATGGGAAGAAGTCATTCCAGGCAGAGCGCACAGCAAGGGCAAGGGCCCAGAGAAGAGAATCCAGACCATTCAAGAAAATGTAAGTCATTCCATGCTAGAAAAGAGGATGCCAGGCAGGAAGAGATGGAAAGGTGAGCAGGGCTAGAGAAGGAACTTGTCAACCATGCTGAGAAGGTGGACCTTCCCACAGAGCAGTGGGAACCCACGGGTTGAGCAAGGACAGGCAGGTCAGCTTCAGCCGTGAGGAAGGTGGACTGGTGGGACCAGGCTGGAGGCCACAAAACTATGGTCTCAATGGAGGTGGCAAAGGGAAGGGAAAGCACCTGGAGAGAGAAATGGAAGGGGAAAGAGGAGGACTTGGTGATTGTGTATGGAGGAGGCTGAGGTAGGCATTAGGATGACTCCCAGGTTTCTGAGCTGGGCACCAGAATGACACCATTCCCTTAGTATAGGGGAGGAGAGGAAGAACCTAGGCAACTAAAGAAAGATGCTCACCTCCATTTTGGAGTATAAAGGATTTGAGGGACCTGTTAGATGGCTAAACAACAACCTTGCAAGAGACCAATTCTGGTCTGGTCCCCAGGACAGGGATAGGGACTGGGTGCCACTGTGGAAGCTATCAGCAGTCCATGGTGATCAAAGTCCAGGTTGTGTTTGAGATGCCTCAGGGAGAGAGAAGGGGCTTGGTTCTGGGTCCTCAGGAGCTTGGACACTGTGCAGCCAGCCAGGAAGAGGAGAGAGATGGGTAACCAGACTTGGAGCTCCAACTCACATGGGGAGGGAGCAGCAGAGAGCCTAGGAAGAGGAAATGGGAAATACATCCAGCAAGGATCCTGCAGCTGGAGAAGCAGAGGTGATTAGCGGTCAGCTTGAGCATGTTTTGAAGGTAGATAAATCAGGATTTGTTTGGGGGTTGGATGTGGGTTGGGTGGGGGGAAAGGGAGGAGATGAGGATGGCTCCCATATTTTAGTCTGAATAAATGGGAGAAAAAATTTGCCATTTACACAGTTATGAACAAATGACAGAAAAGCAGCATTGGGAGAGGAGGAGCTTGCTGCAGAGGCTGTGTGAGATTGGGTCAGATGTCCACACCATTCAAAGCAGAGGCCCATGCTGAGATTAAAAGTCTGGGTGTTTATTATCACCCCATGTGGCTAGAAATTCTAACATTCTTGTGAAATAAAATAAATATCATGGTACAACAAAGGAATAAGTGGCCGGGTGTAATGGTGCATGCCTGCAACCCCAGCTACTCAGGAGGCTGAGGCAAGAGTATTGCAAGTTTAAGGCCAGCCAAAGTGAGCAACTAAGTGAGATCCTATCCCAAAAGAAGAAATAAAAAGGGCTAGAGATATAGCTCGGTGGAAGAACATTGGTCCCCAGAACCATGGCGGGCGGTGGGGGGGGGGGTGGGAATTAATACTTTCTTGGTTTTAAAATTAAGACACTTAATTTTTAGGGCAATTTTGGGTTCATAGAAAAACTAAGCAGAAAAGGCAGAGTTCCCAAATAGCATATCATAACCCCCACCACCTTATTAACATTTTACATTAGTTTAGTAGGTTTGTTAGAACTGATGAGTTCATACTGATAGATATGTAACTAAACTCCATTAGGGTTCATTCATGTATCCTCCATTACAATATCACCAGAACAGTTCTGCTGCCCTAAAATCCCCTGTGCTCTACCTAGTCACCCTCCTCCACCCCTGCCACTGATCTATTTTTTTTGTTTCCATCATTTTTCTTTTTCCACAATACCATATAATTGGCATCATCTCTTCAGATTGGCTTCTTTCTCTTATCAGCATGCCTTTTAAGTTCCTCTATGTTTTTTTTTTGTGTGTGTGTGACTTCATAATTCATTTCTTTTTATCGCCAGGATCAATACTTTTAAATTGCATTCTGATATATTTGGGAGAAAGGAAAGAAAAGAGGGATTTCAGTGGATGTTTGGGGAAGAGTGTTTCATGGACAGAGCAATGAGTGCCAATCCTGACTGGCAGCCCTGGCCCAGTTGCAGAGCCCCAGTTGCCAGTGGAGGGGGTGAACAGAGCTAGGAGGAAATGGGGCAGGGGAGATCCTGGGAGGAGTGCAGAGGCAGAGGCAAATGAAGTGTATCTGTGTGTGTGTGTGTCTGTGTGTGTGTGTGTGTGCGCGCGCGCACGCAGAAACAGAAGCAAATAGCCAGGTGTGGTGGTGCATGCCTGTAATCTCAGCAGCTCTGGAGGCTGAGACAGGAACATTGAGAGTTCAAAGCCAGCTTTGGCAATTTAGAGAGGCCCTAAGCAACTCAGTGAGACCCTGTCGATAAATAAAATATAAAAAAGGACTGGGGATGTTGCTCAGTGGTTAAGTGCCCTGGTACCAAAAGGAAAAAAAAAAAAGAAGAAAAGAAAAAAAAAAAAGGCAGCAGCAAATAAACAAAATGATAAAAATTGGTGAATCTAAGTGAAGGGTTATGGGTGCTCGTTGTCCCTTTACAAACTTTTCTATAAATTTGACACTTTACAAATCTAAAAGAATTCAGCTTTTACAGAATCTAATACAAAACCTTTTTATTCTTTAAAGGCTACTTTTTGGAAGGCAATGAGAAGAAAGTGAGTACCTAGTGTTTTCTAATAGTTTTTTTCATCCTATTCATTATTATGTCTGGGTTGAAGTTCACTTAGCATGGTATATTTGTATGCAATTATGGAGTTTTCTTTAAAAGTTTTGGGGTGGAAAAGGCATATTGGTGATGTTTTGACTTCAGGTGTTTTGACATGCAGAATTTATTTGTATGCATATATATTATGGTATACACACACACACACGAGCATATGAGAGAACAATTTGGGAGTTGGTGGCAGATATCAAGATTCATACTCTGTAAATACTGTTCATAGGACATGTGGGCCAGTCACTCTCTTTCACAACCACAAAATAATTATTCCACCCAGGAAATTGATATATTATCTAATAGAGATTTCATATTCAAATTTATTCAGTTATTGCAATAATGTCCTTTGTGAATGTGTTTTCTCCTAAGCCAGGATCCAATCCCAAACCACGTGGTACACTCAGCTGCACTAGCTCTCATCTGCAGCCTACGGCCATACTACTATTTTCGTTCATGATGCTGCCATCCTCCAGGAGGCTTGGGCAATTGCTTTGCAGAATGTTCTTCAGTTTTGGTTTGTCTAATTGTTTCCTTGTTATTAAATTCAAATTAAAACTATTTGATGAAACTACCACCCAGACTTATGTTCTCAGTTCATCACCTGCGGTGGTACATGGGGCTGCTCTGTCCTATTATTAATGTTAAGTTACTTGGTAGCATTTAACAAATTTCTCTATTGCAGAGGTGCCTTAAAAATTTTCCCTTTTGTAATTAATAAGTGATCTGGCGGGGGGGGGGTGTGATTGATTGAGTAATCTGTTCCCCAAAAATCTCTTGCCTAGTGGTTTTGGTTTCCAACAATGATTCTTCCCTGCATCAATGGCATGGTTGTGGCAAAATTTTTTTTTTCAATCTTATAATTCCTACACTCATTTGTGGCCATTTCTCTGTGATAAGAAAGCATTTTCCCTTCTCATTTTATGTTATTAGCAATAGTATTAGTAGTAATAGGAAGTCAAATTCTTGTTTTTGATTGAGTATTTTAAAATGAATACCTATTGTTGTTCATTTTGATACTCAAATTGCACATAATTTTACCATGGCAGCCCTGTTAGATCCTGTGGCTTTTCAACTCATCCCTCTGAGTTCTTCCTTGTTTTATGTCACAGCAGGATATTCCACCATTACTTCATGCTTTCCCCAACCCTGTCCTAGGACCAGCCATTTCTCTAAGAAGCTGTGATATTTTTCTAAGGGAGAATATTTAGAAACCAAAATCTGGGAAACAGACATGTTTGATGCTACTGGCCTTTTAGTGGATGGATTTAGGAGATATATGTTTTTTTTTTTTTTTAATTATGAGTTCAAACTGATAGCTCTTGTTCCAATCTAACATCCGGGGATTCTCCTCTCCTTCCCATATTTATACTTTAAGTTCCCTTCTGCCAGAGACCACCAGGAAAACACCCCAGGTTTGAACAAAATGATCAATTCTTTGCAACAAGAGTAGATGCATATGTACAGTGGGGACCATATTCATTTTCCCAATAGCTACTCTAGTTCAGAATTTTTTTCATGCACTTTTTGGTCATTTGTGTATCTTCTTTGATAAATATCTGTTCAAATATTTTGCCTGATTTTAAATTGGGTTATCTTTTCATTGTTGAGCTGCATTAATTCTTTGTATATGATTTCCTCTAGTACTCTGGTCCATTTCCTTATTTTTCTTGCATAGGATGTGAGAAATTGATCCAATTCCTTATCAGATACTTGATAGGCAAAAGTTGGCTCCACATCTCTAGGTTGTCTTATCATTTTCTTGGAGGTATCCTTTGAAGCATAAGTTTTGAATTTTGGTGAAATCCAACTATTGCTTATTTTATCATGTGTGATTTTGATCTTATATCTGAAAAGACTTTATCTAAGCCAAGGTCACACAAATTTATTAAGAGTTTTATAATTTTAGCTCTTACATTTAGATCTGTGATATAGTTTAATTTTTGTGTATAGGGTGAAGAAATGGTTCAACTTTTTTCAATATGACTATATAAGTCAACTTTGTTACTGTAATAAATGCCTGAAATAATCTATTTATAAAAAAGTTTTATTTGGGGCTGGAGTTGTGGCTCAGCAGTAGAGTGCTTGCCTAGCATGTGCGAGGCGCTGGGTTCAATCCTCAGCACCACATAAAAATAAGTAAAAATAAAGGCATATGTCCAACAACAACTAGAAAAATACTTTTTAAAAGTTTTATTTGTTTGGTACTGGGGATTGAACACAGGGGTGCTTTACCTCCAAGCCACATCCTTTGTCCTTTTTATTATTTTGAGACAGGGTCTTGCTAAGTTGCCCAGTTGGCCTCAAACTTATGACCTTCCTGCTTTAGCCTCTCAAGTTGCTGGGATGACAGGTGTGCATCACTGCACCTGGTGAAAAGGCTTACTGTGGCCCATAGTTTTGGAGCTTTCAGTCCATGATTGCTTGGCTCTGGTGCTTTGGGGCCAGTGGCAAGGCAGTATGACATGGCGGGGAAAGCATGGAAGATCAAAGCTGTTCACCTCATGGCTAGGACATGAAAGAGAGCCAGAAGAGGAGGCTGGGTCCCATATTCCCCTCTGAGGGCATGCCCCCAATGATCTAAAGACCACCCACTGGGCCACACCTCTTAAAGGCTTTATCACCATCCAATAGCACCAAGCTGAGGACCAAACCTTTAACACATGGACCTTTGGGGACATTCTACATCCAGACTATAGCAGTGGCTATCCACATGCCTAGCACCATTTGTTGAAAAAACTGTTCTTTCCTTATGGAATTACCTTGGCACCCTTGTTGCAAACTAGTTGACCATAAGTGTTAGGGTTTTTTCTGGGCTTTCAAGTATATTCCTTTGATCTATATTTTTATTCTAATTTAATACCACACTCTCTTGATTACTGTAGATTTTTTTTTAAATTAAGAATTGAGAATACTCCAAATGCATTTTCAAGATATTTTGGCTAGACTGGATCCATCTTCATATGAATTTCAGAACCAGCTCGTCAATTTCTGCAAAAAGAACAGAGGGAAATCTGATAGGATTATCTTGCATTATTAGATCAACTTGAGGAGTACTGTGTTGCATTAAAATTAATTCATTGCATCTTTAGATCAATTTGGAGAGTATTGCCATTTAAAAATTTTTTTTAGTTGTCAGTGAACTTTCATTTTATTTATATGTGGTTCTGAGAATTGAACCCAATGCCTCACAGGTGCTAGGCAAGTGTTCTACCATTGAGCTACAAACAACACCAGCCCAAGAGTATTGCTATTATAATAATATTTTAATTCCTGAACAATGCAATGTCTTTCTAGTTAGGTCTTCTTCAGTCTCTTTCAATGATATTATATAATTTTTAAAATTTTTTTTAGTTGTAGATATATACAATACCTTTATTTTGTTTATTTTTATTTGGTGCTGGAATCGAACCCAGTGCTCAGCAAGCACTCTACCACTGAGCCACAACCCTGGCCCCTATTATACAGTTTTTGTGCATAAGTTTCACATCTCTGATTAAACTTTTTTAAAAGATATTTATTTTTCAGTTGTAGTTGGACAACTTTGTTTTATTTATTTATTTTTATGTGGTGCTAAGGATCGAACCCAGGGCTTCACACGTGCTAGGCGAGCACTCTACCTCTGAGCCACAAACCCAGCCCCTCTGATTAAACTTATTCCTAAGTATTTTATTCTTGTTATAATATTATACAAGGAATTGTTTTCTTTTCATATTATTTATTGATAGGGTGCAGAAATACAATTGATTTTGTATATTAACCTTATATTCTGCAACCTTGTTACCTCATGTATTAGTTTTTTTTAATACTTTTATTTTATTTATTTATTTTCATGTGGTGCTAAGGATCGAACCTAGTGCCTCATACTTGTGAGGCAAGTCCTCTGCCACTGAGCCACAATCCCAGCCCTGTTTTTTTTTTTAATACCAGGGATTGAATCCAAGGGTGCTTAACCACTGGGTTACATCCCTAACACTTTTTTCCTTTTTATTGATTATTTTGAGACAGGGTCTCGCTAAGTTGCTGAGGGTGGCCTTGAATTTGTGATCTTCCTGCCTCAGCCTCCTGATCTATTGGGATTGCAGGCATGCAACCTGCACTCAGCTCATGTATCAGTTTTGATAGTTTTTTGTGTGTATGTACATTCTTTATGATTTTTAAAATATGACTTTCCCATTGTTTTTTTACACCTTCATAGTACTTGATTGTGTGGCTATACTATAGTTCCTTTGACCAGTCTCTCATGTCTGCACATTTGGTTATACTTATTATCAATAATGCCATAGTGAATAAACGTTTGCATACTTATTTTCACATTGTGTGCTATATTCAGGATAAATTCCTAGAAATAGGATTGTTTAACCAAAGTATTCCCAGATCCCCTGACATTTGGCTCTGTCATCAACAACGTATGAGTGCATCTGTTTCTCCACAGCCTCAGCTATCATGTCCTCCAATTTTTGAACATTTAGCAATAAGAAAAAGCATTTTAACATAGTTTTAATTTCTCTTAAGTTGAGCATTTTTCATATCTTTATTAGATATTTGTAGATATATATTTTAGTTATCTGTATATGTGTGTATTTTTTAAAAATATTTATTTTTTAGTTGTAGTTGGATACAATACCTTTATTTTTCATTTATTATTATGTGGTGCTAAGGATCAAACACAGGGCTTTGAATGTGCTAAGCAAGTTCTCTACTGCTGAGCCACAACCCCAGCCCATATATGCGTGTATTTTATCCATCGTTTTTTTTTTTTTTTAGAGAGAGAGAGAGAGAGAGAGAATTTTAATATTTATTGTTTAGTTTTCGGCGGACACAACATCTTTGTTTGTATGTGGTGCTGAGGATTGAACCCGGGCCGCACGCATGCTAGGCGAGCGCGCTACCACTTGAGCCACATCCCAAGCCCCTATCCATCGTTTTAATGTTTTTTTTTTTTTTTTTTTTTTTTTACTTTCCCTCAATTGCCTACCTTCTCAATTTTTAGGATTTCTTTAGATAACTGGCACTTTAAACTTTATCTGTGGTCTATTCTATGTTGCAAATATTTTATCCTCATTTTTCATTTGTCTTTGCTCATGACTTTTTTCCCATATTTTTATGTTATCTAAATTATCTTTCTTTTGTTCCATTTAGATTTTCTCATACTTAGGAAATATCACCTAACTTACAAAGGAATTGGCCCATACTTTCTTCTAATACTTAACAAATACTGTCTTATTTATTTACTTTGCAATGCTGGGGATCAAACTGAAGGCCTCAGGCATGCTAGATAATGGCTTTACCACTGAGCCCAGCTATGTAGTTGCAATTTTTAAATAGGTGTCTTAACATTACCATAACAGTGGTATTTGTTGTTATATATTCATACATGCACATGACATAATTTGGTCAATTTCATTCCCCAGTACCTTCCCTATTCCTTCCCTCCATCCTCACCAAGGTCCCCATCCTTTCCTCTTTTATTTACATAAGATTCCCCCTTTTTTTTTATTCCTTTTCTTTCTCTAGTTTCCACATATAGGAGAAAACATACAGCCTTTGACTGTCTTGCATTTTTTTAAAAATTTTTTTTAGTTGCGGATGAACACACAATATCTTTATTTATTTTTATGTGGTGCTGAGGATCAAACACAGTGCCTCACACATGTGAGGCAAGCACTTTACCACTGAGCTATAGCCCCAGCCCCTAAATTTAAATCAGAGATTAAATTTAACATTTAAATCTCTGATCCATTTTCTCATGCACAGTCTAGAAACAGATCCAATTTTATACTTTCCCAAGTAGCTAATTATCCCAGTAGCATTAATCAAAACTGCCTTTAACCTACTGATTTAAGATGCCACCTTAGCATTCTAAAGTTTCATACTCTGGTCAGTTCCTCTGGTCAGTCCATTTATGTACCTCAATGTTTTGTGTTTTTATGGTGTATATATTTAAACATTTATTTTTTAGTTGTAGTTGGACACAATACATTTATTTTATTTATTTTTTTTTATTTTTATGTGATGCTGAGGATCGAACCCAGGGCCTCACATGTGCTAGGCAAGCACTCTACTGCTGAGCACAACCCCAGTCCCTTTATGGTATATTTTAATATTAGCTTTCCATACTAATTAAATGCAATTAAAGTATATTTTGACTTCTAGTGGGGCTGGTGTTTCCTTATTGCTCTTTTTTTTTTAAAGAGTTGCTAGCTATTCTTGCATGTTTTTCTTTCTATCTGAACTTTAAAATGAACTGTTTTGTGCCAGAAAAAAAACTTGACATTTTGATTCGAATCACAATAACTTTATAAATCAAAGTAGGTGGAATTACTTTTATACTGTTGAGTCATTCTATCCAAGAATAAGTTTACATTTTCCATTTGCTCAAGTCTGCTTCTGTATCTTCTTAGGATGTGTTGAAGTTGTCTGCATATGGGATTTACACATTTCTGATTAAGTTTATGCCAAAATATTTATCTTTTGATTTTATATTATAAATTGGGTACTCTTTAATCCTGTTTATTGTTATTACATTTGAAGGCTTTTAATTTTTGCATTAATTTTATATATTACTATTTTGTTGAATTATTTTGAGTTAGCTTTAATATAAATCTTTTGGGGGATTTCCAGCTATATTATATCATTTTTGTATAGAGATGGTTTTACCTTTTCTTTTCCAATTATATTTTTAATAATTGAAGTGGTTCTTTCTTTCTTTCTTTTATTTTTGTGGTGCTGGGGATTGAACCCAGGGCCTTGAGCATGCAAGGCAAGTACTCTACCAACTGGGCTGTATCCCCAGCTCTCCAATTCTTATGTTCAGTTATTTTCTCATGTAATTGCTTTAGCCAATAATTCCACTTTAATGCTAAATAGTGATGGAAAGTCAGATATGGTGGCACACACCTGTAATCTCAGCAAGTCAGGAGGCTAAGGAAGAAGGATCACAAGTTCAAGGCCAGTCTCAGCAATTTAGCGAGACCCTGTTTCAAAATAAAAAAAATTAAAAAGGCTGGGGATGTGGCTGGGTTCAATTCATACTATAAAAAAAGATAAAGATATTGAGCATCTTGTTTTGTTACCCATTAGTAAAATGTTGACTTTTGCAGGTATATGTATTATCATGTTTTTAAAAATCCAATTACTCATATTAGTTTTTGTAAATATTAGAAATTGCTGTTACATCTTTTTAAAAGTTCTTTTCAGGATATATGGAAAAAGTATGATACATTATATTAATGGATTTCCAGGTATGATCTCATTTTTCTTTTTTCACACAACCCACTGGGTCATAGGGATTCATTTTCTTAATAGCATATTGAGTTAGGAGTAAACTATTTTAATTCTTATGTGAGTTTGATTTATAGTTATTTTTGTATAAGCTACATCAGATTGATATGAGTTTTGAAGTTGCTTTAAAAAGTTTGACAATTCTCATTTATTTTCTAGTCTGGAAAAATTTGTGTAGTATAAGGATTATTGAATATTTAAAGGCTTGGTAGAATTCTTCTACATGTAGGTATATTTGATTTCTCTATTATTTTATAGAGATTGATAATGCTTTCTCTATTTACTAGAGTCAATTTTGGCAAAATGTATTTTCTTCTGATTATTTTTATGTTTTTAAAATTTATCTGCATAAAATGTGCAAAGGATTTTGTAGCTGCACATATTTTTTAAAAAATTTCTATTCTGGGCTGGGGCTGTGGCTCAGCAGTAGAGCGCTCGCCTAGCACATGTGAGGCCCTGGGTTCAATCCTCAGCACCACATAAAAAATAAATAAATAAATAAAATAAAGGTACTGTGTCCATCTACAACTAGAAGAAGAAGAAGAAGAGGAGGAGGAGGGGGGGAGGAAAACTAATTTAAAAAATGAGTGAAATAAAAAACTAGCCTCTCTCCTTAAAAAAAGAAAAAAAAAAATCTGTTCTGCCAGGTGTGGTGGTGCATGCCTGAAATCTCAGCAACTCAGGAGGATGAGGCAAGAAACACATGTGTGTACTCTGCTGGGCTTGCCAGTACCCAGGTCACTTACATGTCATAGCACTCAGGGCCTGGGATGACGGGCCCTGCATGGGCTCCTGGGGTCACTTTGGTGAGGAATAGAAGCTGAAAAGGCCCAAGGAGAGCAACCAGGATTTGGGGGAGGACGAGAGGCTGGGAAGAGCTGGAGGTGGGGTGACCTGTAAGAGCCCTGCTATGGGTGAGCACTGTCCCTTTCTGCCCCCCTGCATTGAGTGTTGAGTTCATATTGACCACCTAAAAAAACACACAGAGGGAGAATTGATATTCTTGGAAAATTCATTATATTTGTCAAGAAAAGATAGATTGAACCCAATTATGCAAAACAGCTCAGTATTTATTTATTTATTTTTGGTATGGGGATTGAACCTAGGGATGCTTCACCACTGAGACACGTGTCCAGTCCTTTTTTATTTTCCGACAGGAGCTCACTAAGTTGCCCAGGCTGGTCTACAACTTGCCATCCTCCTGCCTCAGCCTTCAGAGTCACTGGAACTACAGGTGTTTGCCTTCAATTCAGGAATCTTTTGAAGAAATATCAACCTACATAGGACTGGGAGGAGGAAGGGATTACAGGTGTCCCTCATGCAAAGCTTTCCATCTCACCCTGCCAATGAAATGGACCATCATGCCATACAAGTTAGAGAACTTGACCTTCCAGATCTGTGGATTCAGCTGGTGAGGTTCAAGACCTGAAGTGGGAGAGAAAATTATACCTTCATGGTGCAGGGAAAGCACAAACTCCAACAGAGACCTGCTGGAAGCAACCTGAATCATCATAAAAGGCAATTTGAACCTGATTGAAAACAAGAGAGAGAGAGCACAGCAGTATGTTGAGAAATTGATGCTTACATACATGTTTTTAAAAGTAGAAGAAAATTCATACCAGTAAGCTCAAGAAGTGTCACCAGCTGGGCACGAAGGCACATGCCTGTACTCTCAGCAACCTGGGAGACTGAGGCAAGAGTATCAAAAGTTCAAGGCCAGCCTCAGCAACTCAGTGAGGCCCTAAACAACTAAGCAACTTAGCAAGCACCCCCCCAAAAAAAGTCACCAGTGGCAGAGGATAGCAAAGCAGATTATTATCAACTCAAGAAGTTTGACCATGAGCTGCATGAATATTACCACCCTTTTATTTCCAGTCTCTCAGAAAATACAAGCAATGGAGGAAAGGAAAATCGCAAAATGAGAAACAATGAAGACACCGGCCAAGGCTGATCAACAGGCAACAGCAGTCAATGAGAACTGCTGGGAGGGAAATGTGATGGCAGCTAAATCAATGTTCAACATCCTAAGCTGCTAAAAGCAACTATTAAGTCAGAGTTTGAGCCTCCTGGAGATGTGAGCATGCCAGTGTAGTGTACTCAAACTCCAGAGCAGACGACAAACCAGAAATCAAATTTGGGAACAAATCCAAAGGCATGTTACAGCTCTTCATAAAAATAAATAAGTCCCAGCAGGCTCAGGAGGCTGAGATAGGGGGATCACAAGTTCAAAGCCATCCTCAGCAATGGCAAGGTGCTAAGCAACTCAGTGAGACCCTGTCTCTAAATAAAAATACAAAAATAAGGCTGGGGATGTGGCTCAGGGCTGACTACTCCTGAGTTCAATCCCTGGTACCCACCCCAAAGATAGATAGATAGATAGATAGATAGATAGATAGATAAGTCTTCCGACCAGCAAGAAGGAAGACATTGCTGCAATGAGCTCATAATCTTGAGACCCCCAAATTCACAGCTTCAAAAGTCTAAAGTATGGGATTGTGGCTCAGTAGTAGAGCACTCGTCTACCACATGAAAGGTCCTGGGTTTGATCCTCAGCACCACATTAAAATAAATATATAAATAAAATTATATATTTTTTAAAAGTCTAAAGTGTGGAGGTTTTCAGAAACCTACCTCAGCAAAGATGGGAAAAGCTACAAAGGAATGAATTATATAAATCCAAATGCAGATGGTTCAGAGAAGGGCATTTAAAAATTGAACAGCTACCTAAATAATCTTCAAATGGGAAAACCTGACTAGCTTGGATCACAAATTAACAAAATTCAGACAAAAATTTTAAAAGACCTTAACCAAAGGCCAGCCATTTGAAGTCAAGATGGCTGAGGTGGAGGGGATGCCCTCACCACCATGTGACAGTCTGACAACCTACGCAAACCCAGGACCCCAGAGAGGTCTTACCAAAGGTGTTAAGATGTATGTTAAATATCACAGACTTTTAAAAATTCTGGAGTTGTCTCTTCCCCGAGTTGTGCCTGTAATAGATAGTTCTTCAAAAGCTGGATGGATGGAGAGCACCATGCTACAGTCACAAGTCTTCATAAAGCCAAATAGTGACCTCTTAGGCATCCTTACACCTGAGGTTTCCTGGCCAGTTTTGACTCTAATCAAGTTTCTCTCACTGAGATGGTATTTTACATGGAAACACTGCCAATTGCCAATTTATGACTGTGCCATTTGAAATCTGATGAGTATTTCTTTTGGCAGCATCTATAAATAAAAATCAGGTTCTAACTTCTGTTAATTCTGAATTGAAAGGTATGGTATAGCATCACCGGGGAACCAAAGACTTCAGTTCTCCTACAGAGTGTCAGCCATAAATTGAAATACACTGGGATGTCATATTGTATCTCTTCATGAATTGAACTATACTCTTTTGTTAAATTTTATCATTATTCACTTAGAGCAAATCACAAACAAAAATCTCACCTTTTGAGTAAAGAATAAATACTTGCACTACTAAAAGTCTTGTATTATTCCTAAAGCATAGTTAAGATCATCTTTTTCGCCATGATTGTCCTATAATATACATTTGATCCTAAAGATCTAATTGAAATTTGAAGATGTTTGATTAACCTATTGATTTTTATATGACACCAATTTAACTTCCCCCACCAGATTAACATAGTAGATTCAATTTTATTTGTTTTTGGTACTAGGGATTGAATCCAGTGGGGTTCTACCATTGAGCTATATCCCACTCCATTTTATTATTTATTTTTGAGACAATGTCTTGCTCAGTTTCTATGGCTGGGCTTGAACTTGTGATTCTCCTGTTTTAGCCTCCTGAGTCACTGAGATTACAGGCATTCACCACTACATCCACCTAGATCCAGCGTTTGATACTACACAGAGAACTTTCAATAAAAAGAGTACATGTCATCTCGATCCCCTGGTTCTCTTTCAAGGAAGTTTTATGACAAAGAGAAACAGGGATTTGTTCTAATGAGCCATAAATTCTTCTTCCACTTTCTTTAGTACTTGTAAATCACCAGCTTTAGGTATTTAACCAAGAAAATGGTATACAGACCATTTTTGTTGGGGATGTAGCTCAGTGGTAGAGTACTTGCCTAGCATGTGCAAGGCCCTGGATTCAATCCCCAGAATCTCAAAAAAAAAAAAAAAAATCAGACTTTTTAATATCAGATGATGAACTTATTTCCAATCTAAGGTAGACTAAACACTGGAAAAGTCCAAAATAGGGCAAATCAATATTAGCTTCTAAAATGCCTGCCTTGTAAAACGTGTTATTCTGTGAAGTTTTAAAAATTTGTACAAATTTGATTCAGAAAATAGTTCAGTTTGCATTGAGCAAGGGGGACAGGGGGTCACTACATAAATGTATGATGAGTGTTTTAAGTTAAATGATGTGTGACACTGGCTAAACAGATGAAGGTATTTTCTAGTCTCAGTTCCTGCCTGAAGTATTCAGAAAAGCACTGAAACAATTCCCAGCAGACCAGGAATTCCATTTCCACCTAAACTATTCTTTGTCTTCTTCCAACAGGTCTGTTAAATAAGAGGGAAAAAAAACCTCAGCTTCTTTATATGTAGTTTTCTTCCTATATTTTCAAGACACATGAATTTCCATTTCCACCTAAATTATTCTTTGTCTTCTTCTAACAGGTCTGTTAAATAAGGGGAAAAAAATCTTCTTTATATGTGGTTTTCTTCATATATCTTTAAGACACATGTATATATCAATAGTGTGAACATAGAAGACTTTTCTCACTAACCCTGTTTATTAGCCTGCCAAGCCTGGCTTCAAACACTGCCCTTCTTAAACCCACCCTCTTTAAAGTGCAACTGCTTCTTCACAATATCCACAACTTGGCAGTTGTTTTATTTTTATTTATTTAAATATCAGTGCACTTTTTTAGTGTGGTGACTAAAAATGTGATTATTTAATGTTTGCTAGATTGTTCAGAACAGAGTAACTTCCAATTGGTCAACCGATTGCGACTTTCTTCTTTTATGGTTTTGTTTTTTAAATTGCTCTAACTGATCCACAGTTCCCCCATACAATATATTTGAATGCAGTGCTATGAAAACACTGAAGGGTCACCAAAAATAAGGAAGGTCTGAGAAACCATCACAGCCAAAAGGAGCCAAGGAGCCGTGACAACTAAATGTAATGTGGTATAACAACATTTGGGGAAAACTGAAAAAATATGAATAAGTGAAGTGCTTTCATAGTCCATCAGTATTGGTTCATTAATTGGAATGAATGTACCATGTTAATGTAAGATGTTAATTTCAGGAAAATTGGATGTAGGGTGTATGGGAACTCTGTACCATTTCCAAAATTCTCCTGTAAGTCTAAGACTGTTTTAACACAATAAAGACTATTTTGATAGAAAATACTAAAAGCATTACTTGACCCTCAGTTATTTTAACATTTTACTCTTTGTGTTTATTTTTTTCTGCTCCCTGATGAACTTTGTTTTTGTAACTGTGGGCGATGATAAGGCAGCTCTACTCACAGTCAAGTTCCCTGCCAGCTGCTCAGCACTGGACTTCTATGGACAATTGGGTTTTCACTGAGGTTATTTTAATGTAGTCAATAGGATTGTTTCTTTCTGAGGAGATGTGGCCCAGTGGTAGAGTGCTTGACTAGTATGTACGAGGTCCTGGGTTGGATCCCCAGTACCACAAAAAAAAAAAAAAAATTGCTTTTTTCTAGTTCTATGGTAGAAGAAAAGACTGTCCAGCATCTTTTAGTTGTACCTTCCCATTGGCCTAATAAGCATGTTTAAAAAAAATTTGTCTGAACTCAGTGATGGGGTGTTTTACCACAAGCTGAGAAATGAGATCAGCTCCCTGAAATTAGGTGCCTAATGATAGAACTGACCCTTCTCTTAATTAGAGTGTCGAAAGGAAGATTCCTGAGACCAATTAAGTTTAGTAGCATCTATTTGAACAAAACCAAACCATGATTCAGCACAGATGAAGTCATTTTGTCCTGTTATATAAGCCCCTTCCTTCTGACCCAAATCATGGGGATCCCTGGCCTTGCTACACCTGGGCCCACATTTCTATCACTGTCTCCACTAAAGTGGACTCTACCATCCTGGATCTTTCTCTTTCTTGGATCTCACGGCACCTTGTGGCTGGCTCTCATATACTGGGACCATGTTTTCTCAGAACTGCATTGCAGCAGCTCCAGTACTGGCTGACCCAGCATGAAAATTTCCCAAGGCATTTATTTCCCTGGTATTCAGTCAATTCCTGTTCTGACTGATGCTGGATTAACAGGATTATGACCAGTCAATCTCTCCATTAGAATTCCAGAAGCCTTACCCAGTCCAATTATATAATCTCACAGAGATCAAAAACCTCCACTTGATGGAGTCCTTTCCAGAGCCTCTTTGAAGAAAGACTACGGACCAGAGTAAATTAACCTTCTGTGAAATGAGGGTTTATTATAGTAACACCACCACAATTCACAAGGAAATTCAGTTATTTCTGTTACAGACTACTTCTTAATAACCAGAATTATGACAGACAGCTTTATATCAGGACTATGTGAAGAATTTCGTATGATTTTTGAAATACATTATCAACATCTTCATATAAATACAACTCAAAGAAGATCCAATCTCACTTATTTGACAGTTCTTTCCATACAATTTACTTAGGCCTACTGGATATGCTCATTTCACATCTCCTTTCAGATGGTCCAGGGGCCTTTCTGGAACATCCCAAGGTTAGTTTCAGGTAAAAAACAAACAAACAAATAAAATAACTTAGAATGTGATTTTGGAAGATCTCTCAAAGGTATTGAAGGTTCACCAGGACTAGTGGTGCACACCTATAATCCTAGTGATTTGGGGGACTGAAGAAGGAGAATCACAAGTTCAAGGCCAGCCTCAGCAACTTACAAAATCCTTAGTTACTTAGTGAGACCCTGTTTCAAAATAAAAAAGTAAAAAGGACTGGGATGCATCTTGGTGGAAAATCACTCCACCATTTTTTGTTCAATCCACAGTACAAAAAAAAAAAAAAAAGATATGAAAGTTTCAAAACTCTTGATCAAAATAAGATCATGGGTCACTTCAAATCATTCATCTAACCACAGTGATGGTCAAGAAACTTCAAAAGCAAACACAAAGTCGCAGAGTCATAGGAAAAATATCCAAGCTGTTCAATAAAAAGGACTTGGTTTTCCTAAGTAATCAAGAGACCTAATGAAGCCCTATTTCTTAGTAAGAACAGACCAATTCTCAAAATTTTGTATTAACATAAGGAACCATATTCTAATTTTCCAGTTTTTTGTTGCCAAGTTGCTAAGGCTGGTCTTGAACTTGTGCTCTTCCTATTTCAACCTCCCAAGTGGCTGAGATTACAGATGTGCACCACTGCACACAGCCATAGTTATATTTGATGTTAATGTTTAGTTTTGGGACTGGGGATATAGCTCAATTGATAGAGTGCTTGCCTTGTATGCACAAGGCCCCAACGTCAATCCCCAGCACCACACACACCAAAAAAAAGGAAGTTTGGTTTTTAGCAAGTTTAAGTAATTCTTTTTTAATTTTAGTGAACTTGAAACAAAGTTCCTTTCACAAGATTCATCTTTCTCCAGCTTTTCACAACCTTCTTACATTCCTTCAATTACTTGTCATATATTTTCCCTCTCTCGTTTTGAGATAAGCAGTCATTCTATTTTAGATCTAATACTTTCCCCTCATGCAAAACACATCTTTCATACAGTATTGCTTTACCTGCCAAATACATCTTACTTTCCTTGCATAAGGAGTTGATTCTAGTTGTAGTTACCACATATTATGATTTTTTTTAAACTCCCAGCAACTTTGGTTTCTAGTGACAACCTAGGAAGCAAGCAGTTTTGAGCTGTTCCATAGCACCATTTTGTAGATGGGCACCATTTCTAAATCTTTGCCAACATGTTTCTTCATGGTCAATACTTTTCCTGTCTACAAACAGACCCAAAACACTGACCTTCCCTACACTGCATTTAAAACAAGATGTCTCAGTACTCAAATTTATTCAAACATCAAACTGAGACTAGTACTATATTTGTTATTAAATAAATGGCAGCATGCTAGGCAAGCTTTACCCCTGAGCTAATCCCCAACCCCATCAGTTTTTGCTTCTTTCGTTTTTTCCTCTGATCTGGTCATGTATCTGAGGCCTCTCTAGAGGACAGTCTGGTTTGTTCCTACTGAACCCAGTTCAATTTCTGTCTGACCCAATTGGAAACCTGAGACTTCCCTAGAGGGCCCAGTCCCGTTTCTGCCACAACATCCAAATTTTGATCCATCCAGATCAAAATTTTGTTCATGCAGACTCAGATAGCTCAAAACAAAAACTTGGGGAACTTTGGGATTTGAGATAAAACTTACCTACCATTCCAGATACAGCAAGATCTCAGTGCTCAGGATGGGCCCAACTGGGTAACCCCTTCTGCTTACCTAGTGCTCCTGGGGGTCTCTGGAGCTCTGTTTTGGATCCTGCTATGTCAATATTGTAAAAAGAGAATTTTTTTAGACCAATTGAATTTAGAGGACTCTATTTGAACAAAACAAAACCCTTTTCATGAAGAAGGTAGTTCCCAGAACCAACAGAGTTTCTGAGAACTTGTGTCAACGTGGCAATCAGACCGGCACTTAAGGAAAACAGGTGCAAGGCGTCAAAAACAACTTAATTGACCACAGCCTTGTCAATGGGTTACAGCCTAACTAGTTATTTACAGCCTAATCAGTTAACAGAATAGGGCCTTCTGCAGCCAGCCCACAGCTTCTGTTGTGATTAAACTATATTTGGTCTACTGGGCCCCATGCAGATGCCAATCCAAATCCATGACCTCCTACAGAGTGTTATTTAACAAGACCTGATGAAATAGAAAGGTTGAGATCATTGGGCAGAAGAGTTGAGACATGCTCCAATTTGGTGCAATAGAGGAGAGCTGTAAGGAAGCATGTGGTGTGGATTCAGGGTTTTTAGGTGGCTATTAGAAAGCCAACTTTAGCTAGCAAGCCACCTTTTGCTGACTTATGCTATGAGCTTCTTTTCTTTCTATTATTCCCCCCTCCCCCATACCAGGGATTGAATCCCTGCGTGCTTAACCACTGAGCCACATCCCCAGCCCTTTTATTTATATCTTCTTATTATGAGACAGGGTCTTGCTAAGTTGCTCAGGGCCTAGCTAAGTTGCCGAGGCTAGCTTTGAACTTACAATCCTCAGCCGCCTGAGCCACTGGGATTGCAGGTGTGCACCACTGTGCCCAGCAAAATGAGGTTTCTGACAGTCACGACAAGGAAGTACAGAGTAGGAGTGCACAACAATTGGAGCTAGGGATTGATCCTGTGCTTCCACCCACACCTCCTCTCTGTGCCTCGGCACCCTGTGATTAGAAACCAGCCTATGGGGTTACAGGCTCATTGGGCTGCTTTCCAAACAGAGGATAAACTGGCCACTTGTGGCTACAACCACTTCCTAGGACAGGCCTGTCCTGTGCCAAGCTTGGCTGGGACCTGCCGCAGCTCTAGTTGCCTTGAGTTCTCCCGCCCTCTGCCTTCCTCATAAGGAATGGAGGAGTTTAATTTCCCCAAACAGGTAGGAGATGGAGATGAGCTGGTAAATCAATGGTGACCAGTAGCTCTGTGGAGGGAAAAGGGAATGGGAAGAAGTCAGCGAGGAGTGAGAAGTCTGCTTCATGAGGCTCTAGAGTCTGAAGTGGTTCCCTCCAGGGGTTCTAACTTTCACATGGCTTACCTAGTCTCTGAGCCGCCACCGTCTCCAACCCTCACTAACCAGCCTCAGACCTGGCAGGGACTCAGATGTGGGCATTTTTTAATACCCCAGGTGGTTCTAATTTGCAGCCAGATTTGGAATCACTATCATCTCCCTCATCCTACTTGCTATGGCCCTTCATGGATGATTATCTCTCCATCCATTTTTTCAACTTCAGTTTCTCTCCGTATTTCCCAATTTGGATTCCTTGGATTGTTTGCCCTGAACTTCCCATCAGCCACTAGCCTGTCTATGGATTGGCTGTCTTGGGTCATTTACTCTCCCTTCCCAGTTTGAGTTCCCTAGAGAGGAAGTTGGGGACTATTGGCTCCTCACCATTGTCTGTGTCTGGCACCAGGTCCTCTCCCAGGTTTCGGACCAGTTGGTCCCATACACTGCTAGTTGGGTGTTAGACACCCAAGGCTGAGGGGGCACAAGAGGAATTAGGGTGAGGACTATGGACTGGGGAGCTTCCCCTAGTTTCAATCAGCAAGCCATCCTCCTCAAAACTGCATTTCCCAGTGCTTGCCTGGAAAGCACAAGACCCTAGGTTCAATCCCCAGTACCACACACACACACACGCAGAACTGCATTTCCCACTGCCACTGTCCTTTAGAAGGACACTCAGACTGATTTTGTGGCACACTCCTGTAATCTTGGTGACTAGGGAGGCTGAAGCAGGAGGATCATAAGTCTGAAGCCAGACTCAGCAACTCAGCAAGATCCTGTCTAAAAATAAAAAGTTCGAAGGACTGGAGATGTAGCTCAGTGATAGAGCATCCCTGGGTTCAATCGCCTATATCCAAAAAAAAAAAAAAAAAAATTAAGAGTACTCAGCTCTGAAATGTATTATATAATTTCAGCAGTTTCCACAAGTAGCATCTAATCAAAAAGCTAGGAGTTGCTGTATCAGTCTGCAATGTTCTACTCTAGCTGCTGAGATTAAACAATTTCTTCTTTTTTAATCAATTAAAAGAAAACTTGTGATTCCTCTCTGGTCTTTCCTCTTAATTTTGGAGGAAGCACAATGGGGGTAGAGAGGCTACTTTAAAGCATTCTTATTGACAGAATCAGGAGCAGAGGCCTGGAAAGTGGTAGGATGGACAGTTCACTGGCCTCAAGTCCCAGGGGGAGACACTGGGGAAATGTCTGTCTCTGGCATCTGGACACTCCTAGGAGGGCAGGCCTGCTAACCTTTTCCTCACCCTGAGAACACCTGGTTTTCCATCCCTAACCCCTTCTTTGGGGAACAACCCTGTCCTGACACCTGCAGCTTCTTTTGGGAACTCCTTCCTTCACCCCAAACCAGAGTCCAGTCAGAGATTGCGGTTTTACAAGATTCCTGGCCCTCAGCTCATCAGTCCAGGTGGCTCTGGATTCAGGAGCACTCCTCTCTGACTATTTCACACCAGGCTTTCCCTGGAATTTGGAAGGAGAGTATGCCCTTTTCATGTCCTGAACATTAAGATGTTAAAATTAAGAGTTCCTGGTGGTTAAGTGATATAGTGGACACCAATCTAGAATGAGAAACAATAAAGCTGATTTGCAGACTGGGCATGGTGGCATATACACTTGTGATCCCGGTAGCTCTAAATAAAATATTAAAAAGGGCTGGGGATGTGGCTCAGTGGTTAATCACCCCTGGGTTCAATCACCAGTACCAAAAAACAAACAAACAAACAAACAAAAAAAAACCCTGCAGATCTTGAAACAAATGATGAAGAGGAGAGTCGGTGGCATTTTTGCTTCTGATATTTAGATGTGCCCCCATCTAAAAGGCAGTTTGGCCCTTCAACCCTTTCATCAATGAGATGCTTCATTAATGTGCAAATACATTCTTTATTGCTGCAAAACATAGTGCTTTAAAACAAATATTTATATCTCACAGTTTGGTTAGGAAGTGTGGCATGGCTCAGTTGGGTGGTTCTGGCTCCTGCTGCGATCTTCTGACAGTGGCCAAAGGATCCACTTCCAAGATGGCTCTTGTCTTGGTAAAGGCCTGTTCCTGGCTGGCTGTTTGTAAGTCTGTTAGGTTGGCTCTTGGTGAGAGGCCTCAGTTTCTCACCATATGGTCCTCTCCATAGGTTGCTCATGTGTCCTCACAACAGGGTGCTTAGAGGGGTGACGAGGAAAGTCATAGTGCCTTCTAGGACTTTGTCTGTAAAATTGCACGTCACTTACCCTGTATTCTACTCTTTAGGAGCAGATCAGTATGTGGAGCCCAACCTTAAAAGGAGGACAATTAGGTTCCATACAAGTAACTGATGGGTCTAATTTTGTGGCTTCTCCATCCTCGCTGATCACTACCATCTGGCTAGCCTCTGGGACTATGGTCTTAGATGTTTCCTGCTATCTAACCCTTTCGGAGGTGGCTTGGGCCCTCGGACACAGTTTTCTTAGTTTTGTCCCATCTTCTCAGCACTGATAGAATTGAGTGACCATTCCACGTCAAAGGCAGTTTTGCCCTAGCAGGATATCAATTCCTCCCAACCCCACGGTGTAGACGAGAATATTTTTAAACCACAATATGGGGAGATGGTATGTGAACAGTGTTTGAAATTTGTGCTGTCCAAAAAACATGGGGACCTAAGGTTGCTCTACCTATATCCCCTTGTTTCTTAGGGAGGCACCTGCAGAACAGACAATGACCACTGACTTCTCTGGTGGTCGAACCTATGAAATACAAAAAGGAGTTTGAGGAAGGAATAGATGTCAACTTTCCACCAGCATGGTGACCAGGGAGCTGAGGACCGAGAGAGGCGGTAGATGTGGTCACCTCTGAGGAAGTTGAACAGTAGAAAGGTAGGGATGGGAGGGCAGGAGCCCACATTGCAAAGGGCTGGTGAACTCACCAGGGCTCTCAGCTACCAGCATCCGCCAATGACTGACTTCTGTAATCAGGGAAGAATCTAGTGCAAGGATACAGGAAAAGTCACAGGATTTCTGAGAACACTGGAAAGTCAGCTTCTGAAAACAGGTAGGAATAAGGCAGTCTGTGCAGCTGAAGCCCAAACTGTGCTACAGACCCAGATACTGAAGCTACTGTTGTGGGCTCAGAGACAGCAGCCTATAACACTGACTATGCAGCCACCACCCAGAACACCAGATGTTGCAGCCACAGCAGCTGGAATTCATGTCCCATATCCCTGCTTCTTAGTGTCTTTTGCTGAGAAATTCAGGGCAGGTCTGTCTGCCAGGGGTTGAGTCAAGATGGCCTGTGGCTGAGTTGCAAAGGAGTCTGATAAGGCCCAGCCCCACCCCCTGCTCCTATCAGAGGAGGCGGGCTAGTCCTCCCTTGAAAGGCAGACTGTAGGGGATCTTTAAACACAGGAGAGGATGCAGACTCAGCAACCCTAAATCCTTAGGTCTGCTCCAGAGTATAAAAAGGGTCCAAGATAATTCTTGGAAGAAGTTTGGAGGGAAAGGCAAGAGTGATGAAGGAAGAGCCAAAGCAAAGGACCTTTTCTTCCTTTTGATATGATAAAGAGAATTCAGCAGTTTCATAAAGGGAAAGAAACCAGAACTTTTTGTTTTTTCACAGTGCTGGGGATGGAACCTAAGGCTTCATGCATGCTAGGGAAACGCTCTATCACTGAGCCCACACCCCCAGCTCTAAGAAAACCTCTTCACAAGACAAAAAGATGGCGCTCATTCTGTCTTTAGTGGCAGGACAGAACTGTCCAAAGATGACCACTCTGGACAAAGGGAACATACTCCTGAAATAAATGAACTTTAAGCATTAGTCACAACCCTCCCAAAGTGTCAGGTATCTATGGCCTTTAATTAACATCTAAATAGATAACATCTCTTCTATAATTATAATATAGAAATGTCTATGACCAAAAATAGATAAAGTTTTTGGCAAATGCCTTGGGAAGAATGCCATCAGTGAAATTCACCCAGGGCTTCAGGCAGCAGCATCTGTGCAGTCAGGGTGTGGTCAGTGCTTGGGGACGGAGGTAAAGATCCGCAGTCCGTGCATGCTTTTGATTTCTTCTTTTAGTGCCTGAGTAAGTAAAAGAGCATCATCATTTTATGTACTTGCCATCAATTAAGAATATCTTTATACATTTGAAATAGACTTTGCACATTTTGTCTAAGAAATTTTTTCCTTTATAATTATTTTAATCAATAATATCTAAGCTGAGCATAATGACACGGGCCTAGTGTCCCAGCATTTGGGAGGTTGAGGCAGGAGGATCATTTGTGTTCAGGAATCCCAGATCACCCTAAGTAACATAGTGAGACTCGATCTAAAAACAAAACAAAAACAAAAAAATACCATAGCTGAAAAACCAGAAGGTATATGGTGAAGCCTCCCTTCCACACCTGTCCTTCATCTCCCATCCCAAACAGGAAACTGCTATTGTAGTTTCTTGTATATATTTACAGGGGTAAAATGCATAAAGACATGAATGTATATTCCACACCACTGCCTTTCAAAACCACAAATGGCTAACATTTCAAACACACTGTTCTATACTTTGCTTTTCCCTAACCATCTACCTTGGAGACCTTTCCATAGTAAGCATAAAGTGTCATTCTTTGCCTTGGCATCATGTTCCATGATACAGATGTATTATAACTTTTCAACTTGTCCCCTAATGAACTTTAGAGCTGTTTCTATGTTTGCTATTTCAAACCATGAGCAGCTATTCTTTAAAACCACACAAATGCCACAAATTCCCCATTTTTACAGCCTCATATGGCAGCTGGGTGAAGAGTGTACAGCACATGGGACCACTTGCCCTCTGCAAGCTAAAGACACTCCTGGGCCTCGCTGGCTGGATGAGGGCCCAATCACGGCTCAGCTGATGGTCCTGGATTGAGGAAACTTCTGGGCTTTGCCACCTCAGGTCTCCACACTTCTCTCTCCTAACACCTTCTCCCTGCATTCTGTGCGGCTCCTTGAAGGCTCCCAACACCCCCACAGTATCACACATATCACATGCCACAGCTAGAGGGCCTTTGAGATCACCTGGGTCACTTTACAGGAGAGGAAGGAAGCTGAGGCCCTAGGGGGAGAGGTAACCTGGCCAAAGTGCATGGTGAGAAGACATAGCTTGGAGAAACATATTCTTTTTTCTTAAGGTAGACACAATATCTTTATTTCATTTTTTTTTATGTGGTGCTGAGGATTGAACTCAGTGCGTCACACATGCCAGGCAAGCGCTCTACCACTGAGCCCCAGCCCCAGCCCTTGGATAAGCATTTCTGAGCTCTGCTATATCCACCACATTTTTGGGAGCTGGGGACTCAGAGGAGAAGGTGTGGAAGAACAATAAAGGTAAAAGTTCACAAAACAGAAAGCAACAAAATCAGATTCCAGGCCGGCAGCAATGGCCCTGGAAGGCTGCAAGCCTGGCAGCCCGATTACAGGTGTCCTTAGGGGGGCGCTCCTGCACACTGGTTTTCAAGTGGGTGAGAAGGGGCCCCAGCAGGAGGCAGCCCTAGAGCTGGACAGCCTGGAGTAGAACAGGCAAGAGCAGGGACAGATCCCCTGAGGGTGGGAAATCCCAGGTTAGGAAGAACACTGAGCAAAAGGGGAAACATGAGCAGAGGTGCCCTCAGGGGAGGGCCATCAGGCAGCAGACAGGAAAGAGGCCACAGGAGGGAGGGGGCAACAGCTATTTACCACAGCAAGGGACTTCCGGACCAAGAATTGGATCCTGTGTCACCAAGATGAACATCACTAGGTGTGAGGATGGCCAGAAAAGATCCAGAAGGAAAGCTTTACCCTGACCCAGGCCTGCCAGGGCCCCACTCTGACATCCTGTGTGCTGGATGAGGCTCCTACCCCACTCTCACTCCACTTTTGAAGACAAAACAATGTGCTTGGGAAGCTTGACCTTGGGCACAAGAGGCTGGTCATTCCCAGGTTCATCTCCTCCTAGATGGGTGCTAATACCTGCTTGAAGCAGGGCAACTCCAGGCCCCAGCTCAGACCCCTACAGGTCAACTGACCTGCTCTTTAAAGAGGTTTCATTTTGTCCCTCCCATGTGACTCTATCAAAGCTAATATCCTCAAACTTAATCATCTAGACACTGCCCACCTGGTATAGTTAGATACCTTCATCAGGGCCCTAACCATGTGCTGTGGCATTTGTGGCACCTGGGGAGTAGGTTACATCAGGCAACCACATAATTTTGAGAATAAAACCCAAATTCCACCAGATCAGGATGAGCTGAGCCACCCCATCTTCCCTCCCCTGTATTCTATTTGGACTCTGACCCATGGAAGAATGTTGCTGTCAGCAACAGCCCAGACACCAGCATTCCTTAGGGCTGTAGGGCTATGTGCTGTGAGAAATTAAAAGATGGAACCAGCCCACAAAGGGTTCCCAGGTTCCAAGGGATAAACGGCAGGGGCATAAGTATCCAGGACACAAGGCAGAAAACATTGGCAGCTGACAGAGGGAGTCGAAGGGTGGAGGGGCTTTCATGGCCTGCCAGGGAGGGAGGGGGAGAGCATTTGAGCCAGCAAGAGGGGAAGGGCAGTCTAGGCAGGAGATCTGATCTGGGCAAATATACAGATACAGAAAGAATAGATGAGTAAGCAGCAGGCTGCTGGATGGTGTGTGCAGGGAAGCAGGGTGTCTTCAAATGGCAGTGCAGAACACCTGAACGCAATGTACGAGGGGCCGCTGCAGATCTTGTTGACTATAGCTGTGCTTTACAAAAATTAAACTAGTTTACAATGTGCAAGACCTTTCAGAATGATGTCAAAACAAAACAAAACAAAAACCACCTGCTGAACAGGGTGAGTTACAGACACAGGCCCTAGGGCCAAAGCTGGTATAAGTTCAAATTAAACCAAGCATAAATGGACCCTAGTTTGTTTGAACATGAAGTTCCAGGGCCCAAATGTTCTGTCACTGGGTTGGGGCAGCTGGAGCCATTCTCAATCATGCTGTACATGAATTCATCCACCTGTAAAGTAGGCCTAAATGGAGGCAAAAAAAAAAAAAAAAAAGCCCAAATCTACAAAAACACTTATCCTTTAGCACTGCGCCTGCTTACAAACATTATTCACTAGACAAGCAACTACAAAATAACAATTGGGTGGCTTGTTTCCAATTTTGAATAAAATCCATATTTGCCCACAATCTCATTTTTCTCAGGTCTCCAGTCCTGTTTGTGCAATTGTGGAATTTGAATTATTCTTTCCTAGGACTGCCAGTGAAAACCACGGTGCTCTGCCCACATCCCCCAGGTGCTGAAGGCCAGTGGCAAAGGATCATTGGTACCTCCACTGACCTGATTAACCATCTGGTGCTGCTGGACAGTTCTCTTCTCCTTAAATTCTTCTGATTCGATTTTAATTTCATACATTGCCCCGCAGCCTCCTAAAATAAACACAAGTCAAAAGTGTTTTGATTATTAAGTGTGACAGCCATGGTCCCATGTGTCCTGGAAGTACAATACAACCCAAAGAAGGTCTAAGTATTATTATTTGGCATCTAGGAATGTTGCTAAGACAGGTAGAAAAAAGATCACGGCTTCTGATCTGACCACATACACCTCCTGGCAGGCTTCTTCCAGGTTGCCTCAACCCAAATGTGCTCTTTCTTTTGGAAGGCCACTGTGCTACCCAGGATTATCACTTGTGGGCAGGAAATATAAGGCACAAAGCACGTTAAACTTAAGGAATATAGAGTATTTTCTTTTAGTAGGACAACAAATGCCACGGCAGAGAGTGGGAAGGACTAAATTTCAGTATTCCTCATTCCAAAGGATCTGCAATCTGTATTTTTAAAAATGCAAAAAATACACTAAATTTGGTTTAAAGGCTGTACTTGTGATCCCATCCAAAAGAAAAGAAAAGAGCAAAGAAGCAGGAGAGAACCAGGGGCACAGTGAATATGCTGGACTTGGACCTGGAGCTACAGTGAAGCCCTAAAGCAGGTGGGCCCTGCCAGCTCTGGCCAAGTGCACTAAAACAAAGCAAAGCACAGGAGAACGTCCCCTGCACTGGGAACACCAGGCCACTATCTGAGAAGTACAATCTACTCAACAGGTTTTGTTTTGCTTCTCATGTCATGTGCTTGAGGAATCCACATTTTGGTTACACTCAGGCTCCTGGACTCAATGACTGAGAATGAAAAACCCACTCAAACTCGGTTTCTCCCATTACGCACTCACAACAGACCTGCCCATGACCTCACAGGTGGGGGGATTTCTCTCCACTGGCAAGCAAGCCATCCTACAGCAGCGCACATCAGCTGAATATCTGTAATCCAACTCAGTGTGACCCCACTTACCTGGATGCAGATGCCAGTCACAAGCCCCAGGTTGTTTCACCAGTGCTTCAGACTGACCCACTGTAAATCAGGGTTCCCACAACCCCCTTCTAGGGTACAATTTGTGTAAACAGCTTACAGAACCCAGGGGAACATTAGGTTTACTGGTTTTATTATAAAGGATAATACATCGGACTATTCCCTGAAGATCTTAAAAGAGCGTACTACAGGGATACTGCCACATCGATGTTCATAGCAGCACAATTCACAATAGCTAGACTGTGGAACCAACCCAGATGCCCTTCAATAGATGAATGGATAAAAAAATGTGGCATTTATACACAATGGAGTATTACTCTGCACTAAAAAATGACAAAATCATGGAATTTGCAGGGAAATGGATGGCATTAGAGCAGATTATGCTAAGTGAAGCTAGCCAATCCCTAAAAAACAAATGCCAAATGTCTTCTTTGATATAATGAGAGCAACTAAGAACAGAGCAGGGAGGAAGAGCAGGAGGAAAAGATTAACATTAAACAGAGACATGAGGTGGGAGGGAAAGGGAGAGAAAAGGGAAATTGCATGGAAATGGAAGGAGACCCTCATTGCTACACAAAATTACATATAAGAGGTTGTGAGGGGAATGGGAAAAAAACAAGGAGAGAAATGAATTACAGTAGATGGGGTAGAGAGAGAAGATGGGAGGGGAGGGGTGATAGTAGAGGATAGGAAAGGTAGCAGAATACAGTTACTAATATGGCATTATGTAAAAATGTGGATGTGTAACCGATGTGATTCTGCAATCTGTATTTGGGGTAAAAATGGGAGTTCATAACCCACTTGAATCTAATGTATGAAATATGATATGTCAAGAGCTTTGTAATGTTTTGAACAACCAATAAAAAAAAAAAAGGATAATACAAAGAATACAGAGGAAGAGATGCAAAGGGTAAGGTATGGGAGAAGGGGCACAGAGCTCTCATAGCCTGTCCAGAGCTCTACCTCCAGGAATCTCCATGTGTTCGGCTACCCAGAAGCTCTGAATCCTGTCCTTTGATATTTTTCTGGAGACTTCATTGCAAAGGCACAACTGCTAATATACTGGGTGGGGAAACCCAGCAAGCTATCTATTCAGACTCCTCCTGGCCTCTCTGTGCAGAATTTCTTCCTTGTGAACACAGGGCAGGACTCCTTCTGAAAAAGGGGTATAATCACCAGAGAATTCCTTATGGCCAGCTCCAAGAAAAAAAGGTGGGAGAAAACTAGTTTCTATGAAATGTCTTGGGAAAGAGAAATTCTAATATCTCTGGCCTGCTTTGGGGAAAGGGGCTATAAGCCAGGAATTGTGGTCAAAAACCAAAATATGTACACCATAATATCACAACATCCTTTTAGAACTCCATCCAGGGCTGGGCAGCGCCAAACTGAGGGAAAACTTCCAGCTCTGCCCTAGGCCTGGGACAGGTAAAGGCCTGGTGACATCAAGGTCTCAGCACTGCCTGGCGACCCTGCAGAGCTGTCCCCTGACATATCATTCTGACAGATCTTTAGCTTCCTAGAACTTTTTCAGAATCCATGTAAATGCTGTTGGTGAGCTCTTGTGGCAAAGCAGTGGTTAAGTCTGGGTGTGGAGATACAAGCCTATCTGGCTGCCCATGTGTGTGTCTGGATAAAGAGCCTGTCTTCCCCATCTTGTGAGTGCAGAAGCTGTGTCCCCAGCATGCTCCTTACAGTCAGCCTGAACTTCTGAGTATCAGAGGCTGCCTGAGAAAGGGTGGGCTGGCTGGCCTAGTAACTGAGCTTAGCAGAGAGTCCTGGTTTTGCCTTGGTTCTACTGCCTCCTCTCTTCAAGGGCCTGGAAAGATCCTTTGGCCTTTCTGAGCTTGTATCCTGAGGAAAGTAAGGCAGCTGGAGCTTTGACATTCCAGGGTGTCAGGAGAATGTGGGGGAATCAGAGTAAGGCCTACCTCTAGTGAAATGAGAAACTCTGGAGTGACTGAGAGGGATCTCATTCATGATAGGCCAGGCTTGCAATTTTGAATCCTCCCAGCAAGGCCCTCCCCTCACAGTTTCCCCCTCTTACATTTCTGAAACTTCCACCTCCACAAAACATCAGGTAGGAAAGGCCAAGGTCCTTCTGTCCCAAAGCAACACATACTGAGAGGCCACTGGTATGGCACCAAGTTCCCTCCCTAGCCCCTTGCTGTCTGCTTCTCCACAGGCTAAAATCTCATCAAAGTTCTGTGGGAATGACGAGAAAGCCTTACCTGAAATGTCAGTGACTTTGATAGCTGTAGCTCGAGGAAACTTTTCTTTGAGAATCTGAGTCACTTTGAGCTCCCCTTCAGTCTGGGATGCAAACATCCGGTGGACACAGTGCAAAGGAAACTGCCATAGAAGAGAAAAGGCTCATGGCAGAGCAAGACAGTACTGCCCCCAGGGCTATTGCCATTCCCCTACAAGACAGGCCCCTGATCCTCACTGCACAGCCATGAGTTATGTCAGAGGGAATATGTGCTATCAAGTGGCCATTTAGCTTCCGAGGACACAGAACAGAACTTTTGGGGTGGGAGCAAAGATAAATCATAAATAATTTACTCTGACAAGGCCTGAGACCCAATCCAAAAGACGTTTACCTTTTGACAGTACTGTAAGAGTTTTACAGTCAAGGACACTGAGACGCTAAGTAATGTGCCCAAGGATGGCTCTGTTAGTAAGATTCAGAGCCAGGCTGTAATCCCAGTGGCTCAGGAGGCTGAAGCAGGAGGACTGTGAGTTCAAAGCCAACCTCAGAAACTTAGTGAGGTCCTAAGTAACTCAGTGAGACCCTGTCTCTAATAAAATATACATATAAAAAAAGGCTGGGATGTGGCCCAGTGGTTTAGTGTCCCTGAGTTCAATCCCTGGTACAAAAAAAAAAAAAAAAAATTCAGAGTCAGAGAAAAGGCCAGGGAACCTGCCTCAGACCTACCCTGCCAGGTTACTGTGGCATTGCCCATCTACTGCCCTGCAGAGTGGGGTCAAATCCTACTCACTTTTGAGGTCTGATTAACAGGCTGCACCCTCCGCAAGGGAAGGTAACTTCACAACCTACTGCCAGCTCCCCTTTATACCACGTACTAACTCTCACTAGAGAGAAGAGACAGATGTTGTATTAAATGTCCTGAAGAAGGAATAATTTTGGGTTATTCACCATTGAAAACAATCTCCCACCTCCACTTCACAGATGGTTACCAGAGGAAGCCAGTGCTTGAGAAGGAACATGTCTCAAACCTTAGGAGGGAAGCAGCAGAAAAGCAGGTTGGCAGCCATTGGGGCTGGACCCCACACATGCTGAGCAGAGGCTGAGAATAGACCATGGCAGGCTGAGTGCCAGGCTAGAGATTTTCGTCTTCTTAGGCTATATAACCCCAGGTGTGACCTAGGCTCTTGGTACCAAAGCAAGCAGCAGAAAACTGTGACTTGTACAGCTAGTCTAGGGAGACACCAGGAAGGAGAATCACTGGGCTGGTCCCTGATTGGCATTGGAAGGCAGGCAAAACCCCAGGATTATTAGCAAGTGCTGGTGCTGAAGGTGCCACTTCTTCACCCGTCTTTCCTGATGGCCCAGAGTAGGGTCCTGTCATAGAATCTCAGTTGTGCAAATGGGACTCTCTCACCAATTGCTCTTAAAGGCCAAGAAAGCAACTGTCCTGAAATAGCAGCCTGCAGTGAAGCCTGGTGCTGGTTCTCAGAAGCCCTCATGGATGGATGAATTTTGAGCAGATTAGGGGCATGCCCACTGGGCACAGGCAAAGAAAGTCTGGCAGGCAGTTGAAATGCAGGTCGGGAGAAGAATCTGGAATTAGGTCTGTGTGCTATGTAGAGAAAAGCAAAAAGTGGATGTTTGAGGTTGGGTGAGATTGCAGGGGCAGGGGTGGAGGTGCTTTGGGAGACAGAATATTGGTGGAGGGAAAGGCAGAGGGTAACCAGATGGCAAGCAGAATGGGCAACCAGTAAGTGGAAGAGGGTGGTTAGCGCTGCAGAATCCTTGGGAAGAAGCCATCTATCATCTTAGCACACCTGTGGGCAGCGCCTTAAAAGGCCTGACGAAGTCCCCAGTGGACCACTACCCAAGCTGACAGTAGCCGGCTGGTAGAACACCTCTGCATGCACCAGGGAGGCAGGATCAATCCCAAAGGGAAAAGAAGTAGACAGTCAAGAAGGGGCAGAAAGGATTGGAAGGGCACGAGTGGAGTGCCCTCTACAGGGCTTTCTGCCCGGGGCTGCGGAGTTTGGAGGGTCAAGGTCAAAGGCTCGGCCGAAGTTCCCATGGCCCAGACCACCCTTCTTCGCAGCGCCTGGCACCCACGCCTGGACCCCGGACGAGGCAACTGCCCTCCGCTTCGCGAATCAACATTTCTCTTCTGGGTGTACACAACTGTTTATGTGTCTGTCCCCCTGGACCCCGACCTCCACCCAGTGCCGAAGCTGCAGCAGATCGCGCCAGGCAGGGCCTCACACTCCTCCGCGCGCCCATGGCCGTGGAGTGAACGGATGAACGAACAAAATGAAAGAGAGCGCGGCCTCCGGCACTGCCCGCGCCCCCGGGAGCCCTTCTTAGAGCCCCGACGGCGGCCGGCCATGTCCCCCCGAAGCTTCGCCCGGAGAGAACAGCCCCGACCCAGCCCGCTCACCCCGCGGCTCCCGCGGAGCAGAGGCGCTGCCGCGGCGGGGCTCCACGCCGCCATGCCGGGCCGCAGCGGCCCGCAGCCCGAGATCGCCGTTCCTCCCGAGAGATGCAGAGCCAGGGCCGAAACCTGTCGCTGTGGGCGAGGCCGCCCCCTGCCGCTCGGAGGCCGCGAGTCTGCCCCGCCCCGCCCCGGCCGCGGGGAGTCGGTGCCCAGAACTTCGGAGCCCGCCCAGCTCGGGCCCCGACTCGGTCTGGTCAGCACCGGGCTCCTCCGGCCTCTGCTGTCTTGGTTCAAGACAGAGGCTTGGCCAGGTCAAAATCCCCTTCCTCCGCAGCCAGCAACACCAGCTCTGGGAGCGCGGTACGTCCTTTCCTCACCGTGGTGCCCTGGTGGAACTTCTATCCCGTTCCCCATCGCTGCAGCCGGGCAGGCTTCTGACCTGAGGAGCTCGGGTTTCTCTCCAGGGTCTCTCTCGTGGAAGGATGTAAACAAGGGACGCATTTTCTGATTTGCATTTTAGAAAGATCACCTTGGCTTCTGTGAGAAAGGGTGGAATGTAAGGGGCTGAAATTGGAGACAAGGACAGAAGGTCCCAGGATAATGCAGTGTCCAGGTGAGAAATGAGGGGCCTGCCACTAATTAAGTGGCAAGAGGGATGGGTGGAGTGAACTGAGACATTTGGGAGGTGAGTGGAATAAATAGTCTGACTGGATATTGCGGATGAGGTAGGAAAGGTCTGGGTTTAAGATGCTGCTAGACATTGCCCAGCAGAGGCACAGGTTGGACCCACACATCATAGGAGTCCTGTAAGCTGAGGCAATTGGTCAGCAAGCCTGCCTGGATATGGAGCACTGTCAGACAAGTCAAAGCCAAAATACAACCAAGTCCTTTCGGGAGCTGTAATTGCAGCATGTGATCTAGTGCTGCCCTGAAGGATTCATCAGCTTTTTACCACTGCACTCTGGCCTATGTAATCAATATCTCTAGTGTTGTACTTGTATGGATTGGACCAATATTTGCTCTTTATAAATATACTCATTCATTCTGATATTGAGTGACTCCTATGTATCCGCCCTCATCATTTCTCCTTTGGGCTACTGTTAGTGGACACACTTTCTGCTTGGTTCCTAAAAAGTTATGGTTAGTATGATCGGGGATAATTTGTTAATTTTTCAATTTTCTTCATTGAGGTCAATGATACTTTAAAACTGTCAAAACAACTTTTTCAAGCAATGTAGTGGTGAACCACTGTTATTCAAACCACATGTTCAGATGAGGCCCACCCAATTCCAGCTCTAGGAGTGAACACAGAATCCAACTCAGGATAACTAGATGGGGATTGGCTTGGGGTTGATCACATGATCTGAACCAGACCAATGTGAGGTGACCTTACATAGAACTAAAGAAATGCTCTTTTCAACTGGGTTAGCTAAGCTGATAGAAAGCCTGGAGCTGCTTGGGGGCAACCATCTGGGCAGAACTATTTTACAAATAAAGCAGACACAGAAGAAAGCAGAGCTAAGAGGAGACAGATGTTTGTGCTTGTGCAACTGGGAGCCAGCATTGCTGGAAATAAGTACTGAATCTGTCACTTGTAACCAAGCGACTCCGATTAAATCAAACTCACAAATTTGTATTTGCAGAATTCCTCCTTTATTGAAAGTGTGACTCCAACTTTCAACAATTACCCATATTATTCTATGACTTTTGAATAATTGGCTCTGCCCGACCCTGCTTCCTTCCCACACCCTCAGTTTAGAGGACTATCAGACATCTGTGGCAGGGGACACTGACATCTAGTGGCCAGTGATAATGGCACAGGTTGTAGTGTCCCTAGGTAGAGAGGACATTATCAGAGTATTTACTGAGAAGATCCAAGGCATGGTTTGGACATGGTTTCTGTATGTGAAGTTTTGAATTCTGACTCTGGCATGCCCCAAGATTATTTGGATTTCACTCTTTTTATAAAGTATGAAATAGCTTTGAAACACTTAGCCATTAGAAACCCTTATGAACATCATTTTGTGTTTGCTTATAAGCCTACTGAAATGTTAGAAAAAAAATCCCAAACTGATTACCCATTATCTTATAAAAAATTATTATTAACCCCCATGTAGCCACATCAGTCACTTTTTAACTCTACTCAAAAAAATGTTAAAAACAATTCTAGCACTGCTGTAGACCTCACATACCATATTTCTCCAACAATTAAAAAAAAAATGGCTGCTTGGAGTGGAGAGTGTTTTAAAGATATACACTGAATACTCAATTTCAAGGTAAGAAAATCAGTGATTCCAGTCACACTTTCCAATCTTATACCTAGGAATATACAAAAGAGGTGCAAAACTTGATTAGGTTGGTAGGGAGGAGACTACTTTTTGTCTGGTGTGGATTTCAGTCACTATATGCACTAGCAATCTGTTTCTTGGGGTTAGGGTTGGTCCTGGTAAATAAGATACTTAGTTTTATTTAGGAACTCTTCTGTAAGTGCTAAGGAAATATTTTAGCTATTAAATGATATGCAATGGTAGTCACTTTCAAAATTTAAGATATACTCAATATCCACAGAACCTTCAAAAATCAAGTTTTCATATTTAAATAGAAGCCAGTGTGTTGAGACATACTTTATATCAGTCATTTCTTGCTTTTAATATATTTTATTCTGATGAAGTTACAAAAGTAGATACAAAATACTTTTTTTAAAAGTACAGTTAACTGACTTAGAAAAATAGATAAAGCCCCTAAAGGTTTAAAAATACAACATAAATTTTTATGTAAAGAACATTTTAAAATATTTTAGATGGTAACCAAGACTAACTTATGCAAACTACTTTCAATGTAGAACAAACACAGAATATTGCTCTATAATAAGTCTATAGCCCACTGGTAATCCATCTGGATTTACAGAACACTTGTTTGGAACAGAGTCTAATAATGAAAAGAAAACCCAAGTGAATTTCAGTGCAGATACTTCAATAAAATAACTGCTACCACGTGTAATATCACCCTCCTCTTACAGCCTGAAATGTCAAAATTGAATGCAAAAATAGGAAGACCAAAAGACTATTTTCCCTCTTTGCCAGAATTCTACAATAGTAGAAACCAAGTCCACTTAGTGAACTAATCTCTGGAGGGAAATACTGTGTCTGTTGAAGGTGCTCAGTCTGGTGTCCAGATCAACATTTTTCTGGCCAGAGTTCCATACTGACAAAGATAGCTTCCTGTCATGAGGCAGAAAAAGCTCCAGCATCATAACTGGGTCTGCTTAGAAACACATTTCTAGGACTTACACTCTTTGGGCCTGATCTGTTTGTACTTCTGAGGTAAGGACTCACATTTCAGAAGCTCTACTTATGGTGTGTCTTGCTGCTCAGACAGAAGCTAACAGTATAATCATGGAACCTCCACAAGGTTTTCAAGAGTTACTGTCACTTTGCAAGTTATTATCACCATGAGGATTGTTCCCCTTGCTTCTGCACTACTAGAAAAACTTTGTCTTTGTTATTAAAGTCACGGTGAATACATATCTGCATTTTCCAGTAAGCAGCCACATAAGCTAGAGCTCTGCAAGTCTAAGATGAAAGAAATACCTGTTAGCTGGCAGCCCATAAAGACACTTTATTCATGCAAATCTGAAGAATAAAGGATACAACTGGCTTTCAATATAAAAACTATAGTACAAGGCAGTTTGAATATTTAAACAAAAATCTATACATCATTGTCCAAGTTTTTTTTTAAAGGCCTGAAAATTAAAGCACCACAGGATTAGCTGCATAATTTAGCAAGCACTCTCCACCCCATGATGGTAATCATGTTATGAGAAGCAGAGATGTGACTCTGAGGAGACTACTTCCTCTTAGGAAGGGAAGAGAAGAGAGTACTGAAGAACAGGGAAACCCTGAATATGAATAGGTAAATCAAAAGTGAGACCAAGACACAATGATTTCTTCAAACACTTTTCAAAGAGTGGCTCTTCAGCCATGTCAGGAAGGCACCATTCACTTCCCATCCTTTCCCATTCCTCCAATTCTCCTGCTGTAAGAAGTCGACAAAGAACGTAATGTTTAGGTGGCACTGTTGGTTGAGCCAAACTGGTTTGGGAATCTAGTAATGTTTTCATTAAAAAGTAAAAGAAAACAAAATAAAAAACTACATTCTAAATCTCAAATTACCAACAATTTTAAAATTTACAACCCATTAATAAGCTGCCTTTACTACTGTCCTACCATGTGACCATCTTTGGTTTGTTTTGGGGCTTACTCATGAAAACAGAATTTCTGTCACTAAAAATAGTGGAGAGAAGTGAAAAACCTTGAGAATATTTGAAATATTAGAAATTATGATGAAAGTATAACCTAATTGAGAGACAATTTCATTCCTTGTAGACTTAAAAAAATTAAAGCCACTGGATACCATTGTGTTTGCCCTGTAATCCCATTACTTGAGAGGCCGAGGTTGAAGAATTGGAAGTCCCAGGCCAGAGTTGGCAACTTCTGAGACCCTGTCTTGAAATAAACTTTAAAAAGGGGCTTGGGATGTAGCTCAGTTGTATAGCGCTTGCCTAGCATGTGCAAGGCCCTGGATTCAATCCTTGGTAACACAAGAAATAAAATAAAAAGTCCACAGGGTTGGAGGTTGAGAGGTAATTACATTCTAGGTGTCATTCAGGAACCCACTCTTTTTTGGGGGGAGGAGGTAAGGGGGTTCCAGGGATTGAACTCAGGGGCACTCAATCACTGAGCCACATTCCTATTCTTATTTTGTATTTTATTAGAGGCAGGGTCTCACTGAGTTGCTTAGTGCCTCACTAAATTGCTGAGGCTGGCTCTGAACTTGCGATCCTCCTGCCTCAGCCTCCTGAGCCATTGGGATTAGAGGTGTGCGCCACCGCACCCAGCCACGTTCGGAACCCACTCTCATTTCCAATAATTAGAGAAAATGTGCAGAATGACTGACATTTGGACCTCTCAATACATTTAAAATATGAACTATAGAATGTTTTACAGAGGGCTTTTCTCTTTTTTTCGTGATTACACTACTCTTGAATTCCTTAAACAATGATGGTTTCAGCTTAAATTAAATGAAATAATGTCCTTTAAAATTCTGTGTATTGTTTAAGAATTTATTGAAATTGAGCTATTAAAAAACCTCATCAAATCAAAGACATCAAGGAGTCTGGTTAGTACTCTGCAAAATCCAAAGCTCTGCAACACAAAATGATGATGAATGAAAGCTTTGACAGACTTCAAACAATCAAATAAAAAACAGGCATTTTCTTCACTAAATGTGAAGATTCTTTTATCCCAGTAGAAAGAGAAGAATTTCAAGTTTTGATACAAACAGGATAAAACCCCTATGGACACTCAATCCACCTTTGAGTAATTAACTGAATGATATAAAATTGTTCTTTTTTTTTTTTTTTAAACCTATTTTCCCATTATGTTGACTTTATATACACACTCTGTGTCAAGTATAGGTAGCAGACCAAACCTTTAGCTGTGTTATAAAATGTATGCACCTTCATGTTTTTTTTTTATTGTGGTTTTAAATTTTGTCCTTATTGGGATAAAGTTTGTGCATTTCTATACTACTCTTAAAAATACAGAAGTAACATTTTTAAGAAATAAAATAATAAAATACTCTGAGTACTTTCTACAACTCTCTGACCCAGAACTGTAAGGCCTCTGAAAAACAACATAAATGAACAGTGGCTTTGAGACCTGTTTGCCAAATTTTTTTTGGAAACTTTTTCTTAATCAAAAGCTATATATTAATTGATTTGAAAGAAGCATTTCAAAATAAAAACCTACAAGACCATCATTAGAATGTAAAAAAAAAATTATCTCTGATACACACACATTCCTAATAATTTAGATAGATGTGAATACAATCCCAAATAAAGATTACAAAATAAAGTCACTTTAAAAATAACTTTGGTTACTCCCCATTCCACATATGCCATAAGAGATTTAAACTGTGATTGTGGATTTTGAAAAAATATATATTCTTATCTATAAAAACACTAGCATTCAAACTTGAAACTAAAGATTATCCAAAGTGACACAAAAGTTCTAAATGTTAAGGAAATTTAAAAATAACTTTCCTTTTTGTAAAATAAAAGCAGAATAACACTGATCTGATTGTGCTATTAGGAAATTTGTTCTGAAAACTAATTAATAAATTATTGGTAAAAACTATGTGTTATGTTGTCAACTGAAACAGATTCAATCATTTTGCTGAGCAAAAAAGAAAACTACAGGCTAGTAATTACATGTTACAACCAAGTATGACTCTGACAATAATGGGAATGGTCCCACAGTCCCTCTGATTTTGCTGTGTCCTTAAGGTCTCATTCTGAAACTATCAGGCCCACCTACCTTTGGGACAATTTTACCTGTAGACACAGAAAACAGGTATCTTTTTATCTTGTTTTCTTTAAGTTTGTATCACTAGTCTATAACAGATAACAATGAAATATCTCTAGCAGTAGATGAAGCAAGAGGGTAACTTTGTTTTGAAGAAACATTTATCTGTCTTTCGAGCCAAGCTTCTCAATTAATTCCTGAAGAGGTGCCAACTCACGCCTATCAATCAGATTAAACTCCTAAAAAGAGAAGAAAAACAAAATTTAAAAATGGTCCTAAATTAAAACTCTTTTAATTTCTTATTTTTAGAGAAAGGATTCACAACCCTAGTTTTCTGAAATTCAAAAGAATTATCTAATGAGCTCTGTAAACATTTTAAAGCAATTATTTTTTATTCTTTTTAAAAATACTAGTGTTTCTTGAAAAAACCCTAAAAGCCCCACAAATGTGATATTGTGATATATACTGGTCTTCCTCATGGCTGTTTTCCTGACATACAGCTCCTAACATCCTCGAAGTCTTCAGAGTGGCAAGAGTGTCTGTTCTGGGCACTAATGAGATGACTGGTAGCTGGGAGCCCTTGAAGAGTACCATGATGAGGCTGCTCACCAGAAAGATCAAGGCATGATTACTGTGTTTTGGGACTTTCATCCCACCCAACCATGGAGAGAAAAGAGCTGCTGAAGGATGAGTTAATCACTAACGGATGATGATGTAATTAATTACAGCGAAGTAATGCACTCCCCATGAAAATCCAAAAAGACAAAATTCAGAGAGCTTCTAGATAATAGATGAACACATAGAGGTTTCTGGAGGATGTTATGCCTGGAAAGGGTATGGTATTGAAGCTCCATATCCCTTCTCCCAGGACTCAACACTTTGCATCTCTTCTCTCTGGCTATTCATCTGTATCCCTCAAAATATCCTTCATAATAAAATGGTAAAGGTGTTTCCCTGAGTTCTGTGAACAACTCCTACAAATTAATCAAACTTAAGGAGGGTGTCCTGGGAATCCTGATTTATAGCTGCTCTATCAGAAATGATACCCATTACTTTTTTTTTGGTGGGTGGGAACAACCCACTACTTTTGACTGATGTCTGAAGTTGGGGGCAGGACTTGTGGGACTAAGCTCTGAAGTTGTGGGATCTCACACTATCTCCAGATAGTTAGTGTCAGAATTTAGTTGAGTTAGATTAGAGGACACCTAGCTGGTGTCTGCTGTAAAATGGACTGCCTGCTTAGTGTATATGGGGGAAAACCCATACATTAGATCTGTTGTGAGAGTAAAGTAGGAGCTATCCCCCACCCCATATTCTTTGCTAGAGGACTTATTAAATAACTGATTATAGCGATCATATCATGTGTTTGTGTATAAAAGATATTTATATACATATGTGTTTGTATGTATATATGTGTGTGTGGGTGTGTGTATGTATGTGTGTGTGTGTGTGTGTGTGTGTATATATATATATATAAAACATAATTGAATTTACATAGAAATTACCTGAAAACTACAAACTGAACTTTTGATAGTGGCCACCTCTGGGGTAGAAGACTTTTTACTTTTACACCCAAACATTCACATGTAACAATCTTGGAAGAAAAGAAAGACTATGGTATGTTTTCCTTTGTGTTACACAGAGAACCAGAGTACACAATATCTACTGAAATGCTATTAGGCTTTCCTTCCATAAAATGATATCTAGACAGACATATTTATATTTTACATACAAAATTATACAACTCTAAGTTAGGCTAGAAGGAGCCCAATTCTTTGATCTTTTTTCAAACAATGTGAATTATTTTTATTTTTATAAATTTTTATTAATTTATTTTTTATGTGGTGCTAAGGCTAGAACCCAGTGCCTCACATGTGCAAGGCAAGTGCTCTACTCTACCACTGAGCTACAACCTGAGCCCCTTTTTTGATTTTTAAAAGTAATCATTCTAATTAAGTGCTCTAAAGACAATAGGCCATGTCCCTCAATGATACATCCTAACCACAGACCTGGGGAAGCCAGAGGCAGAAGGCCCAATGGAAGTAATACCTTTTGATGCTGCTGTATAGATTAATAAAGACAATGTGGGGAAAAAAATAAAACAGAAGAGAAAACCTGCTTGTGCTTAGCTGCTCTACATTCTATAAATAAGACACACTGGTCTACTAAGGTTACCAATCCAAACAAGTCCAAGTTGCATGACTCAGAAATCAATATGGTTCACTTACCTGAACAAAGAAAATAAAGTGCTTAAAGGAGGTGTTGAGGTGGGCCTCCTCTTGCAGCTGCATCACAGAATCAAAGTGCTGATGATAAATATGGGCATAAACCCTGAACAGACGCTTTAGAATGGTCTTTGCCACAGACATAAAGTTTTTGGGAAATGGGACACCTATAACCCAAAATACACATATATCAATCTTTTATCTAATTGAATAGCAGCAAGTTTTGACAGTGCTATAAGCACCTGCAACATACATATACACTTACAAGCACACACAAGCTTATTTCTATATATTGAAAAGACAAAGTGAAAAACTCCCAAATCTGAGTATATTCCTCACAGACACCCTTTTCTGATTGCCTCAGAACAGCAGGCACAGGCATCAAATTATACAAGATGTTGCTGAATCAAAATTCAAATAAATAATTTTTTTGGGGGGGTTGGGGTACCAGGGATTGAACTCAGGGGCACTTGACCACTGAGCCCATATCCCCAGCCCTATTTTTTGTATTTTATTTAGAGACAGGGTCTCACTGAGTTGCTTAGTGCCTCAGTATTTGCTGAGAAGCTGGCTTTGAACTCATGATCCTCCTGTCTCAACCTCCCAAGCTACTGGGATTATAGGTGTGCATCACCATGCCCAGCTCAAATAAGCAATTTTACTATTAGAGTTTAATATCAAAGTTTCTTCCTAAGATTAAATCCAACAGTATTTTAATTATAAATAGAGTATTGTTTTGTGATTTATAACTCTTAAGAAAAAGTACATGTATACTTTTTCTCTCTCAACTGGGACTGGAAACTTTCCTACCCAAAGAGAAGTACAGGTACATTTTGAGTCATTAACATCCACATGTAAAAAGTATTTTATATTCAGCCAGGTACGGTGGCACACACCTGTAATCCCAGCAGCTTGTGAGACTGAGACAGGAGAATCGCAATTTCAAAACCAGCCTCAGCAAAAAGGCGGCGCTAAACAACTCAGTGAGATCCTGAGTTCAATCCGATGTACCCCCACCCCCACAAAAGGCATTTTATCTTGTGAATTACTTTGGAAAAGCCAGTTTTCATTTTCCTGTAGCCTAAAAGGTGGGTATGAACCCTGAAAAAAGGAAAGAGAACCTCCCTATTTTTCAAAGAAAATAAACACCAATTTAAAGAGGTGGCTGTGTGTGTGTGTGTGGGGGGGGGTGTCTCTCTCTCTCTCTCTCTCAACAGTGGAGACAGGATTGCAACTGGTTACATTTCTAACAATTCTTTTTTTTTTTTGGTACTGGCATTGAGCCCAGGGGTGCTTAACCACTGAGCCACATTCCCAGTCCTTTTTATATTTAACTGCAGACAGGGTCTTACTAAGTTGCTTAGGGCCTTGCTACATTACTTAGACTGGCTTTGAACTTGTGATCCTCTTGTCCCAGCCTCCCGGGCCACTGGGATTACAGGTGTGCATCACAGTGTCTAGCTCATTCCTACAAATTTTGGTTGACAAATTTGTAAGAAAGAATACAATTGACACTGGCTACAGAGAATAAACACTAAGAAGGCATCTGCTTCCAAAACAACCAAGATGAGTTAGCCTTAAATGCCGGTTCCACAATACTATTCTTAAAATACCTCCTTTTTTCAACCCTTTAGAAAGCAAAGGCTTATTTAAACACTCTTTCCCTGCATTCTTTCTTTTATTCTTACTCCTTAACTGCTCAAAATCAAGTATATTTTGCAGATTTTTGTGGTTATTCTGCTCCCTCCCAAGTCTTGTCAAACTTGACTTTTCAAATATTACACCAGAGCTTATGGAAATGTTTCTGTGGGCAGGATCTTGTATTCAGGTATTAAAAAGGCAGATTTTAAAAATCAAATACCAGGGCTGGGATTGTGGCTCAGTGGTAGAATGCTTGCCTAGCATGTGCGAGGCTCTGGGTTAGATTCTCGGCACCACATAAAATAAATAAAATAAAGGTATTGTGTCCAACTACAACTAAAAAATAAAAAATAAAAATAAAAAAAATCAAATACCCGTTCATTCAAAATGTACAAATGGGAATTTTAATATTAATAACTTGAATATATTACTAAATATTAATAATAAACAGTTCTAATAAGAATAAATAATGAATAAAAGTAAGTCATAACATAAGGGGGGATTCTAGACCATCAGAATGAATTAATTATCAAAGAATGGGAATCTCAGAAAAAAGAATAAAGTAAAAAATGTTTTCTGTCTATAAGAGGGAAACCTTAGTGAGTAAAAAAGTAATTTGTTTTGATCTAAGTACTTTCCAAGTGGAATTTAACATATTTGAGCAAAGGCAGTATACAATAAAGAATCTGTGAGAAAGGAAGTAACAGAATGGAAAAAGTGACCACAGCAAACAGACCAAGTGTAACAACTTGATATAAATTTTTCTCCTGAAAAAGCCTCTACTTAGATTGCAAAAAGGAATTCAACAATATGTTGCTCAGAGATACTCAAATTGAAAATGACAAGGACTAATCTCCTCCTTGAATAATGATGCCAAAATCTTCATCAAAATACTAACAAGTAAGAAAAACTCTTCTAGCAGAAAAAGAAAAGAAGGGGTTGCAGGTATAGCTCAGTGGCAGTGTGTGCTTTAGCATGCAAAAGGTTAGCATAAATAAATAAGAATGGAGAAAGTCGTATAGTCATCAATAGTAGATACAAGAGAAATTTCTGATTAAAAAAAAACTTACAACCATTCCAGATTTTAAAACATTTTTATAATAGAAGTGAATCAATATTTCATTAATATGATTTAAAAAAAAAATCCATACCCCTTTAACAAGAAATTCCTGTTTACTGAGGAAATTCTACAGGTATTTCAATAAGTATAAGGAAACAAAATAAGGATGCTCTGCCATTGTCACTATAATTCAGCATTTTTCTGGAAGTCAGTGCAATTAGATAAGCATAAAACAAGAAGAATACATAGCAGAAAAGAAGAGGCCAAATTAACATCATCTTCATATGAGGTTATATACTTAAAAAACTCGAGAACTGACCAAAAACTAATGGATACAAAGTTTGATGTTATAAAATTTATAGAAAAATCAACAGCTTTCTTACATATCAAATAATAATCAGAAACCAGATATCAATAAAAAGTATAAAATGCCTAGGAATAAATTTAAGAAACTTGAAGGATTAAATAAACTATAGATCTTTATAAGCAGATAAAAGACAAAAGTGAATAAAGAATGTTATCTTGTTTTTCTTGGCTAAGAAGACTCAGTATTGTAAAGAGAACAAGAATCCTTGTATTTATCTGTAAAAATTGGATGTAATCATAAGTAAAATCTAAGACAGTTTTTTACCTTAAGAAAATGATTCTAAGTTCTTTGGAAGAACAAATATCGCAGAATAGCTGGGAATATTCTGAAAAAAAAAAAAAGAGAAGGGAAGGGACACTAGTCCTAGAAGACGCTAAAAGATACATGACAAGGTGAATTAAAACAGTGGAATTTCCATAGCAATAGATAAAGAGATAAAAAGACCCTAAAAAATATGGCAGTTTGTTGTGTACATGAGATAATCAGGAGAGAAAAGACATACTGTATATTCAAAAGTAATATTGGGACAAAGTAGCTAGCTATTGTGTTTGGAAAAAAATGAAGGCAGCATTCACAAGAAAAAAATCCTGACCTAAGACTTACATGGAAAAACAAAAATACTAGATGAAAACATAAGTATTTTTTTTTCTTTTTTTAAAGAATTTGTTAAGGAATATCAATGGCAATTTTTTTTTAAATATTTATTTTTTAGGGCTGGGATTGTGGCTCAGTAGTAGAGCGCTTGCCTAGCATGGGCAGGACCCGGGTTCGATCCTCAGCACCACATAAAAATAAAGGCATTGTGTTGTGCCCATCTACACCTAAAAAAATAATAAATAGTTTTTTAAAAAATATTTATTTTTTAGCTTTAGGTGGACACAATATCCTTATTTTATTTTTATGTGGTGCTGAGGATCGAACCCAGTGCCTCACTCATGCCAGGCGAGTACATACTACTTGAGCCATCCCCAGCCCCAACATAAGTATTTTTTATAACCTGGAAGTAAGGAAAGCTTTTTCATCACTACTGAAATCCAAATCATAAAGGAAATGATTAATAGGTCAAAATAAATATAGGTGATCAATAAACAAAACAATGCTCAATCTCATCAATAGTTTTAAAATGCACATTAAAACAAATTCAAAAAAATTTGGTAAAGATTTTAAAATGGGTAAATAAACAGTGTGATGAAGAAACAGACACAAACATAATGGAGGTACAATGATACAGTGAGAAAAACTTTTTGGAGAAAAAGATAGTAGTCTCTATTAAATTATTTTAAGGTAAAAAAGTGTTAAAAAGATTACATCTATCATTCAGAAAGAAAAATAAGTTTTACAATATTAACTCACCAATCTTAGAAGGAAAAAGAGTTTCATCATCAAGCTGATCCTGAACCCAAGTCATCAGATAGTCAATGTATTTTGGTGCAGAACATTTGATTGGCTTTTTAATATTAGTACCATCTGCCCAATGATATTCATATCTGGAAAGAAAAGTGTTTTACCCATAGTTTTCAAAACCATTAACAAATGTGTAACTTACAATCAAAGCAGGTCCACATTTTATCAATATACTATATGTAACTTTAACAAATTACCTAAAGTTCTATTGAAGATTATTGTAAGTTCCCTATAGAATATTCTAAAATGTGACAACTGTAACTGGAAGAAAAAGGGGAGACAATGTGGCAGCTGATAGATATTTTATAGGACAGCTTTGGGAACTGCATTCCTGTCTAAGGAGAACAGTGCTAAGGACTGAGCAAGGAGGTGGTGGATACACTACATTCTAAGATCCTTGGCCATAAATTATTATCACCAATGGAACCAAGATTATAAAATCCTGTTTCTTGGAGAATGTTAGAGAAATACCTTTTGGACATGTATATTTTCTCCCTTCACCTTTGCTAAGCTAGAACAATTAACAAGATTTATGCAAAACTGTATAAAGTATTTAAGCTACAGAGAAGTTTAAAATTCCTATTTTGTATTTGGTACCAGGGACTGAACTCAGGAACACTTAACCATTGAGTCACTTCTCCAGACCTTTTTATTTTTTGAGACAGGGTCTTGCTAAGTTGCTTAGGGCTTCCCTAAGTTGCTGAACCTGGCTTTAAACTCACAATCCTCCTGCCTCAACCTCCAGAGTTGCTGGGATTACAGATGTGTGCCACCACATTGGCTCTATTTTAACTTCTTTTAAAGTTTAAGGAATAAAACTTATAACATAAAATAACAATATCCCTCCCAAAATACAGCAATAAAAATAGGACGGGAAAACACTAAGGAAATACAACAAAAATATTAATCTCATCACACCCTCACTTACAATGTAAGTAAGAAAGAGTTCTACTCTAAAATATTTCTTGAAAATTATTACAGTCAAAATAGTTTTCAACCTAGCATCTTTTTTATTAAATTGTATTCATTTTGTTAATACTAAATAAGCAAAATTTAAAAACAATCAAATATTAAAAAGTCAATTAAAGGGCTGGGGTTATGGCTCAGTGATAGAGCGCTTGCCTAGCATGCATGAGGCACTGGGTTCAAATCTCAGCACTACATATAAATAAATGAATAAAATAAAGGCCCATATAAAGATCCTAAAAAATATTTTTTAAAAAGTCAACTAAAAACTCTTAAGAAATTTATTTAAAAACTAGCAAGAGGAATGGTAAATGTTAATCTGTTAATCAAATTAAAAAAACAAAACAGAACCTTTGTATTTTTGTGATGCAAGATAAACTTATGTCAAATTTCTATACTTTTATTCAGACTCACTATGATATATATAAATCAAACACTGAGAAATCACATATCAAAATATTTAATATTAACAGTTACACACTGGTAAAGCACCAGTGCAATCCCCAGCATCACAAAAACAAAGCAACCATAGCTATAGTAGGTGAGTACTCAAGAACTAATAAAACTGAATTACCTTTACATAAGCAAACAAGGATAAACAAAAAGTCTTTATTATTTAACTTATATATCAATTTGTGAGAAAGCAAGATAATCCAAACACCTATATAATAGGCTGTATATGCACCTGGGACCTGCAGACATGACTGGACAGCTTGCTTCAGTGCAGAATTCTGTAATAGTTCCATACAACATGTTAATCTGATTGAAGAAATCCACAGCTGCGGAGAGAATGGCATAACTGTGTTAAATATCTGTATAAACACAATAAAAATGTCAGACCTATCAGTTGAGGGCCAAGTGGATGATTTTTTTTTTTTTTTTTTTTGAGATGGGGGTCTCTGTATTGCTCAGAATGGTGCCAAACTCCCTGGCTCAAATGATCCTCCTGCCTCAGCCTCCTGAATAACTAGGACTATTAAGTACCTGCCACCATATCTGACTCTAAGTTAACTTTTAATATACTAAACTTCTAACCAGCATTTAGAAAAGCAAAATACTAGAGATAAAACTTTAACTTAATATTACACATCATTAGAATAGATAATTTGGTTATATTCAAGGGAATGAAAAATCCATAGCTTATTAATCAGACCAAGACAGTATGATTTGTTAGGAAAGAGGAAAAAAAAAAAAAAGGTGCTATGAAATATTCTGTGAGTAGATATATTAGCTATATCAACAAACATTTAAAATATCTAATTCAGCATAAATATTTGAAGCCTCCAGCATATTGAGAACATAAAAATCCCTTGCCCTGGGGTCTCCATCTAACAGAAGGGACAAAATTAAAAGAAATGAACAATACAAAAATACAAAAAGGTAAGACCCGAAAGTCAAGAGTAAGTCCAAGTATTACTGGGAAAAAACAAGTCTATCTAAAAGGAACTAATTAAAAAATAAATAAATAAAAAGAAAACTTTTATCTACAGAGAAACTTGCACAGGTATTTTTTACAGCAGAATTATTCATAACTGCCTAAACGTGGAAGTAACTGGTATATTCTTCAGTAGGTGACTGATAAATCTAGAAAATGGAAGATTCAGGGCTAAAAATATTAGGGCTAAAAACCAAAAGACATGAAGAAACTTAAATAAATATTATTAAGTACAAGAAGCCATTCTGAAGAGGCTTCACACTGTAGAATTCTAACTATATGACATTCTGGAAAAGGTTAAACTGTGAAGACAGTAAAAATGATAAGGTGACAGAAAAAAAAAAAAAAAAAAGATCAGTGACTGCCAGAAGATTTGTGGAAGGAGAGATTAATAGGCAAAGCATAGAAAATTTTTAAGGCAGTGAAACTACTTTGTGATGATACTATAATGTTATATATCATTATAAATTTATCCAAACCTGTAAAACTCTACTATAAACTAGGAAGTTGGAGCCAGGCATGGTGGTACTCGCCTGTAATCCCAGCAGCTCTAGAAGGTGAGACAGGAGAGGAGAATCCCAAGTTCAAAGTCAGCCTCAGCAATGGCAAGGCTCTAAGCAACTCAGTGAGACCCTGACTCTATAAATAAAATACAAAATAGGGCTGGGGATGTGGCTCAGTGGTCAAGTACCCATAATCCCCAGTACCAGTACCCATAATCCCCAGTACCACCACCACCATCGACAAAATAAACTAGGAAGTTGGATGATTAAAAAAAGGACTAGATTCTATGGATATACATACTACTACCTATCAAGTAGTCTACCATACAAACAAATAATAACAAAATCAAATCTGGATTTGATCAAGATTCCAAATCTGCAATAACATGGTAACTATTAGCTATTCATGGCTACTTATATTAAAATTTATTCAAATTAAATTAAAATTTCAGTTCCTTAGTCACACTAGCTACATTTCAAGATATAGAACATTCTCATCTTTACAAAAAGTTCTATTGGACAGAGCCGCTTCAGATCTAACAATGAATATGGGAGATAAAAGGAGGGACAGCACAATAGACACTTCGGGGATCCAATTAGCAGAATTAATACTTTGGAACATAAACAATGTGGTTTCTTCAACAATGAAGAAAGCAGGGGAAAAGGACTGCAATGAGGAGAAACCTGGATTAAGAGATTCAAGAAACACAGAGGTTTTTCCTGGATCCTAATTAAAACCAAGCTTAAATTAAAAAAAAAAAAAAAATTGCTGGGTGAGGTGGCACACACCTGTAATCCCAGCAGCTCGGAAGGCTACGCAGGATGATCACAAGTTCAAAGCCAGCCTCAGCAACTTGGCAAGATCCTGTCTCTAAATAAAATATTAAAAGGGCTGGGGATGTGGCTCAGTGGTTAAGTGCCCTGGGTTCAATCCCCAATACCAAAAAAAAAAAAAAAAAAAAAAATTATATATAGGATAGTCAGTGAAATGTGAACAGACAATTAAAACATTAAAGAATGACAGTACTATCATTATTTTTAAAAGGAGTTCTTGTCTTTAGAGATACATCTGAAGTATTTATAGATGAAATAATATGTTTGGGATTTTTTTCAAAATACAGGGGATACAGAAGCACAAATTGGCCACAAATTGATACATGCTGAAGCTGGATAATGTATACCTGGGAATTCACTAGTTTCCTTACTTTTCTATGTTTGAAATTTTCTATTAAAAAGTTCTCAGAACTATCTCATCTCAGTAACAAGAGGCACTCTAACCTCAACACATCAGTCCATGCCATGACATCATTCTCTTGAACTCAGAATGACCCTTTGGCACATGGATCCGTTGATTTTCTCTCTCAATTTCCTTTGACTATTCCTAAGTCATAAATCAATTGATTGCCCATAGAAACTGCAATCAATTTTTCTGTATGTATAGGCAAATGAGTACTACTAGGAGTGCAGGCAAAACGGCCCAGATGGATTCCTTAGAAACTCATGGTCCATGATAGAATTCATGCATGTATTAATCTTTTACTTGACCTTACTCAGCTCTTCATGGTATTCTCCTTAGGAATTACCTCAAAGCATTTCATTTTTTTTTTTTAAACTCACGTTTCTCTACTCAATCACACAAGCCACAATTACGTATTCTGAAGAACACAGCTTTGGATGTATTCGTGCTTATGTTTCCTTACAGATACTATATTATAAAAGGTATGCCTATAAAAGAAAACTCATTAACAAGATTTTAGCAAGATCTTTCCAAAAACCAATGAAATTAAGTATTGTTAAAAACTTACTGTTAACAGCAATCCACTCATTGAGGTCTTCTCCCTCTGGCAACATAACAGCCTGTCTCAGATTCCCACTTCCTAGAGTTGCTTCTGCATGTTTTAAGAGTTCATACTGGTGAGAGCCTTCAGGAATATTCTTCTTTGGCTTGAATGTTTTAGAAGAACGGCTACTGCTGTTGGATCAAAAGTAAAAATGTATGAATTTTTAGTACTAAAAGCAGAACGGCACAATTTTAGGCATATAAATCACTGTGTAAAATGAGAAAAAAAAATTCCTAAGGCAAGTATGATGGCAACGCTATAACCCTAGCCACTCAGGAGGCTAAGGTAAGAGTATCGCAAGATTCAGGTCAGCCTCAGCAACTTAGCAAGGCCCTAAGCAACTCAGTGAGACCCTGTCTCTAAATGAAATATAAAGAAGGACTAGACATGTGGCTCAGTGGTTAAGCACCCTGAGTTCAATTCCTAGTACCAAAAAAGAAAAAATTCCTTGGAAAAGGACAGGATGGAAGGGATTTGATGACCACAATAAAAAGAATGTTTTAGGGATGGGATGTAGCTTAATGGTAGACTGCCTGCCTAACATGCACAAGGGCCTGATTTTAATCACTAGCACCTCCTCAAAAAAAAAAAAAAAAAGGTTTATATTTTTCACTCATGAAAACAGAATTAATAGCACAATTTTACAAATAAGGCAATTTTGCTGGAATGAAAACCTACTATAAAGGATACTTTAACCAAAGAAAATACTTGGATTCTAGTCCTTGATCTGCCACTAGCTCTGTGACTACCTGAGAATCCTAACCTTTTGACCTAATTTCCACCTGCAGAAAATAGTGAAGAGAGGGAGTTAGCTCTGAAGTTCTCCGTTTCAGAATCCAGTTTTCTACACTGAAATATTTGAGATGCTATCAAAGGAAACCGCAGAAAAAGAAACAAACAATCTGAAGTTGTAGCAGGGAAAATAAATGAGACAGATGTAACTTGTTATGGGGAAAGTTTTTACTCCTATTTTACACCATCCACAAGGTCCTCCTAAAATGAAACAAACCCTAGAAATCTTAAAGAAAAAAATTGAACAATTTTAAATCAGAACAATTAAAACTTCCATAAAAGAGCAAAAAGACAGGCAACAACAACAAAAAAGTACTTGCAACATATTTACACAAGATTAACTGAATAAAGGACTTCTAGAATTTGTTAAGGAACCCTTTAGAAAAATGGGCTAAGGAGACAAAAGAGGCAATTTACAAGTACAATGATCAATAAACATGTGAAGAAAAATTGTTCAATTTAAATAAGATACATTTTTTCCTAGTCTGAGTGTCAAAAGTTAAAATGATTATATTAATAAGTATGGAGAAATGAGTATCTTAACATGCTATCACTGGAAGTGCAAAGTGAATAACATTTTAGTAGGGTTATATGGCAGTACCTTCTAACACTTTTTGAAAAGCTCCCCAATCAATCCATTCCACTTTTAGGTAACTCTGCTAGATGTGGATAAGGATTTGTAGATAAGGATTTCCAAGATGATGATGATGATGATAATGATTTTGGTACTGGGAATTGAACCCAGGGACACTTAACCTCTGAACCACATCCCCAGCCCTTTTTATATTTTATTGTGAGATAGGGTCTTGCTAGTGGCTTAGGGCCTTGCTATATTGTTGCAGCTGGCTTTGAACTCACAATCCTCCTGCCTCAGCCTCCCAAGCCCCTGGGATTACAGGTGTGCACCACTGTGCCCAGCTCCAAGATTATTTTTAATAGTGAAAAACATGGAGGGGATTTAGGGGTCCACACCTGGTTCAATCCCTAGTGTCCAAAAAAAAAAAAAGTGAAAAACCTGAAACGATCCTAAAGTTTACCAGTAAATGAATAAACTAACTATAGTACATCCACATCATGGAATACTGTACTGTAGTAAAGAAGAAGACAGAATACATATGTCATACATATGTTCACATGAAAGATTCAAAACATGGCTAATACATTACAGAACCAAATGTACAGCAGAAGCCCAATCTGTTAATGCATAGAGTATCAAAGCAATACATGTTAAAACTGGTAATTATTTCTAGGAAGGGAAAGGAAATAAACAGTGGACTTTCACTTTACCTGAAGATTTTGAATTTTAAACAAGAGTGTAAGAAGTAAAAAAGCCAGGCATGGGGGCACATAAACCCAGGTTAGCCTGGCAACTTAGTGAGACCTTGTCTCAAAATAAAATAAAAAGGGCTGGGGATGTAGCTCAGTGGTAGAGCATTTGTCTAGCATATGCAAAATCCTATGTTCAATACCTCATACCACCACCACCAAAAAGAAAAAGAAGAAAAAAAGAATTGTGAAAACAGTAAAAATCAAATATAGATAAAGATTTTATTAATATGATAAAGAACTACATTTAAGAGGGAGTATTAAATTAGAAGGACCAGCCCTTTACACACAGAAATAAGCTGTTAATCACTAAATCTAGAAAACTAACATGAAATAATTTCTCAAGATTCAATATAATCTTCGTGTAACTCAAGACTGTTGCACTTCAAATTACACCACCAAGACAGTGAAAATGATCCACAGGATAGAAGAAAATACTTGCAAATCACAGATGTGGTAAGAAGTTTTTATCCAAAATTTATAAAGAACTCTTACACCTTAAAAACGACAATCGGATAAAGGGTATGAATAGACTTTACATAAAAAAGATGCTCAATATTATTAGTCATTAGAGGAATGCAAATAAAATCAGGAGATCCCACTTTATACTCAGATGGCTATAATCAAAATGACAACTAACAAGTGCTAGAGAGGGTGTGGGGAAATTGAAACCTTCTCACAGTGCTGATGGGAATGTAAAATGCTGTATATTTGGCAGTTCCTCAAGAAAGTAAACCCAGAAGTAACATATAAACCAGCAATTCCACTCCTAGGTATATACCCAAGACGGGGTAGCCACACAAAAACATGTTCATAGCAGCATTCATGAATAGCCAAAATGTGTAAACAACTCAAGTGTCCATCAACAAGCAAAATACTAGAAAGAATCTAAAATTTCTCACATTAAAGAAGGGGTAAACTCTGGTTATGAAACACTGTATTTCAATAAAATTTAAAATGCCAAACAAGTGGATCATGTTCATCACTAAAATGATTATTTAAGCATACAGCTGAGCAATACTGTATGAGAGAGAACCACCTAAGAATAAGATGCTATAGAGCAAGGCTTCTCAAATCTCAATGTGCATAAAAATCTGAGAACTTAAAAATTGTCCATTTAAGCCTCGTTTGGGCCCAAGCTTTCTTTCTAAAATGAGATTCTACTGAGGCCAAGAGTAGTTAAAAAGTCATAAAATCAGTAAGTGGGCAGAATCGAAAGTGGACAGGAGAGTCTGGCTGCAAGGCCCACATCTTACTTCCAGCTCTCTCCAACTATGATATTACACATTTTCCTGGGGCAGCATTTTTCCATGGGGGTAATTTAATACTGACAATGACGAAACCAGACATACGATAGAGTAAAAAGCTAAGTCAGCAAGAATCGTCACTAGAGTTCGAGACTGCAGAGAAACTGGGAACCCCGGGCAAGGCCAGGCCTCCAGAACGCCTCCCCGCCCTCGGGGGTGCTCGAGCGGAAAAGTTTGAAGGCTCTGTCGGCCTCGGGGCCTTTCAGCGCCCCAACCTCAAGCTCAGCTTCCTTTGCCTCGACCTTCATCTCCGTCAGGCCCTCCCTACTGTCGGCCACCCCCGTGGACTCGAGGAGGGGCAGAGTGGACGCCAGCCACCCGACCCTGATCCTGGGCCGGGTCACCATCTCGGGACCCTGTTGGCCGTCCCCGACCTCCGCCCTCAGCCTGGCGCCCTCCGCCGGGCCCTACTTACAAGAGGAAGCTCATCTTCGGTCCTAGGAGAGCAGGGGAGGGGCCGCTGGCCCCCGCCCCGTCAGGATTCGGAACTGGCGCGGGAACCGAGAGGAAGAGAACGGTCCTCTGATCGCGGACAGCGGAAGGAGGGCAGCAGGGTCTCCGAGCTCGGGTTTTAGAGGCTGCAGGCCTGAGTGAACCGCTGCGTCTGGCTCCCCCGCCTCCCCCACCTCACAGATCCGAAATGCGGAACCAGCAAAATCTCGCGAGCCAAGCCTTCGCCCCGCCCCTCAGAAAGGGACTTGACATCCCTTTCATCCCGCCCCGCTCTTACAGATAAGCCAATCAGCGTTCTGGATGTCGGGACTTCCCTCTCCTGGAGGCGTGGCGAGGGAACGCGGTGGTACGGAAGAGGGGCTGGCCTTGCACTTGCTGGAGCTTGGTGTTGCTGTGTTTCATCCTTATTACCCAGGTAGCCGAGGCGCTATTATGAGCAATATACACCCCTGCAGTTGTTTAAAAAATTTAAACTAATTTTTAATAGAGATATATTTACATAGAATAAAATTCTCCCCTTCAAAATGTACATCTCATTGCGTTTTTTTTTTTATTTTGGGTTTATGTATTAAGATTTGTGCAACCATCATCACTTTAGTTCTAAGAGCGTTTTCATCCCATACCACTCCCTGTCGCTCCCAACTCCTGGCAACCAATAGACTACTTTTTAAAAAACTCTATTTTATTTATTTATTTGTTTATTTTTAGTTGTAGTTGGACACACTACCCTTGTTTTATTTATTTACTTTTTATGTGGTGCTTAGTATCAAACCCAGCTCCTCGCGCATGCTAGGCGAGTGCTCTACCGCTGAGCTACAACCCCAGCCCCTCTACTTTCTATTTCTATGAATTTTCTTATTCTGGACATTTCATATAAATAGAATCATTCAGTAAGTAATCTTTTGTGACTGGCTTCAGCATAATATTTTAAGATTCACGCCTCTAGCATATTTGAGGACTTCATTTCTTTTACAAAATGAATAAAATTCCATTGTGGAACACACCAAATTTTGTTTATCCATTCATCTATTGATGGACAAATTTGGGTTGTTTTTTATTTTTCGGTCACTATGAACATCCATGTACAGGTTTTTAATGTGGGTGAAGGATTCAATAACACCAAGTGACCACTAACACACACCATAGTGGAATGAAGAACACAAGGAAAAGGGAAATTGTGGGAGACTAGAGAAATACCTCAGCAAATGGTTGTGCAGGAGGTCTGGTGTAAATAAGATTGTCCCCTGTACCTGTTACCATGATTTTCATGTTGATTTTATTTCATTCAAATATCACCTGTTGTGTTGAATTAATTTTTTTATTGTGTTGAATTTTGTAGTTTATAATTTAAAACATGATTTGATATACCTGAAGAGAAGCTATATACCTAAGGATGCAGACTCATACTTTTTTTCATAACTTATATTCCCTAAGTAATACAATTATCATAAAAACATCATGAAAATAAAGGATTCAAGAATGTTTTTGAATTAAAAATTGGATTGTTTTTTAAGCCAAAAAATTATTAAATCAATGAAAGATCAGCAATTTATTAGATAAAGCTTTTAATATTGTTAGATTTATGGAGGAAAAGAGATAATCTTCAGGATTAGGTGAAAATCCCAGGTCAATATTTGACTGATATCAGTATAGTCCCCTTAGGAATAAAAAAATAAGATTTCCTGGTGAGAGAAGCAAATGGAGAAAGAGAAATTGCTGATTGCTAATTGCTTCAGGGCAATTTGTTTTCCACTAGACAGGGGCTATCCAAAGACTGGAGAAGTTTGGTTTTTTTAAAATTCCCTCCTTATCTCAGCTGAACAGAGAGATCACTGCACACCATCTGCTTATAGCAGATGCTGAAAACAAAAGCTAAATGGCAAATTATAAAGACACCAGTCCCTCCTCTCTTGAACCTCTCACCCACCCCCTATTCATCCCCTTTCCAGCTTCCTTGGACAGGATTTGCAACCTTGCATTTTCATTCTGTGTAAGTGTGCTGTCTCATCATTTGCAAACCTCCAGCTTTACACTATCAACTAAATCCACTTTGGTCACAGAGGGTTCCTGCTTCTCCTAGCCAGTTGGTGCTTTCAGAGTTCATGTTTTAGCCTCAGTCACAGGTAAGTATAAAAGGACAGTAAAACTGCTAAGATGTCCCTGACCATTATGTTGGGACTCAGGTTGTAGACTATGAAAGAGAAATCCAATTTATCAGACACTAAAAACTCACTCGAGCAAAAAAGCCACATGAAGGTTTCCACTCTGAAAATGGTTAAGCCTGAAGTCAGACTGTGGTGTTAGCCATATTCATTGCTAAACAAAATATTTGGCCTCTGTCTTCAGTTGGAGAATATAGATATTAATCAAATGATTATACCAGTAGATGATATGTAGTTACAGTTGTAGAAACTGAAGAGCATTGAATGCATTAAGAGCATTAAAATAATGTGACAGGAAGGACCAAAGAGAGACTGGGGAGTTTGAATGCCATTTAAACTAAGTCTCCAGAGTATGAGTTAGCTGATCGAAAGAAGAAGTGGGGTTCTGTTCAGAATCAACAGAGTATGCAAAGGCTTTGAAGCAGTCAGGAGTTTGCTGTGATCAAGGAACTGAAAGAAGCCAGTGCGGTGAGAATGTGACTGTCAAGGGGGAACGTGAAGTGAAATGAAATCAGTCACCAAGAATCTTAACCTGTTTGAAGCCAGGTGGTCACCCTTGAAAGGTGTTCAGAAGGACAATGCTGTATACTCTTTTAAAAGCCAAAACAGATAAGAGGTTATCTTATTTGTCTGAGTGGAGATGTAGTTGACCAGGAATAGGTCAGTGGGGAGAGCTGTAGATGAAATTGAGAGATATTTTGGAGAGAAATTATACAAGTCCCAGTGAAGAACTAGATGTGGCGGTCTAGAGGTCAAACTTTTAGGTCAGATAGTCTGGGGGTGCAGCCTTGAGGGGATGAGTAACAGTGCTTCTAGGAACCAGGGAGGAATGTGACCACTTTATAAAAGGACATGATGTGCTCTGTTGGGTCTGAGGGAAGAAAGCAGGCAGGAAGACTGATTGGGATTGGGTATAGAAGAGCCTGAGCACCTCATCCCACAGAACTTGATCTAAAAATTGTCGTATAAAGTCTTTTTTTATTTCACAAATCGTATTTCAATATAATACTGTGGGAACATAGAAACACATCCTTTTTGTTAAACATGATAAACACCTACAATGATGTTCACATATAATTTCACTCTTGAGAGTTCACACTTTTGGCAAAGAGAATTCTCAAAATTTTAAGAGGGCTGGGCTTTTTGAAACTGGGCATGCCTATTTCCTTTCCTTCTTTACAGTTATAAGCCCAGGTAGCCAACCATAAGGTACTTCCATATGGAGTTTTCTGGGGACAGTTTCTGGGAATCATTGTACCTAGTCATATAACCTGTAGGGCATGCTCCAGACTATACGACCTCCCACATCCATTGTCTTGTCTTCTCAGCACCATATTCTTTTTCTTAGTCTTTTTTCTTGTTCACTGTATGTCTGCCTATGCTAAGCCCCAGGAGGTCAGAAACATCACTTTTTTTAAAGTTTGAAATAATTTCAGACATAGAAAGGTGTCAGGAAAAGTTCAAAGGCATATTGGCATACTCTTCCTTCAGATTCCCCAACTGTTACTATCTTACATTTGCCATTTGTTTGATCAGTTTCTCTTTATGTATACACATTGCTATGGACTGAATTGTGTCCCCACTAAAATTCAGTGTTGAAACTTTATCGTGTGTGAGTGTGTGTGTGTGTGGGGGGGGGGTGCTGGCCATTGAACCCAGGTCCTTGTACATACAAGGCAAGCATTCTATGAACTGAGCTATATCCCCAGCCCCAAAACCTTATCCTTAGAGTGTGACTATATGTGGAGATATAGCCTTAAACAAGAATTATATTAAAATGAAGGCATTAGGTTGGGCTCTAATACAATCTGACTATAAGTGTCCTTATAAGAAGAGGATATTTAAAATATATATGTGTATATATATATATATATATATATATATATATATATACACACACACACACACACACACACACATATATATATTTTATACACACATGCACACACACACATATATGCATATTTATTTATTTAATTATTTTGGGGTACTGGGAATTGAACTCAGAGGTGCTTTACCTCTGAGCCACATATCTAGCTCTTTTTATTTTTTATTCCGAGACAAGTTCTCACTAAGTTGCCTAGGAGGCTGGCCTTGAACTTGCAGTCCTCCTGCTTCAGCCTCCTGAGCACCCGGGATTACAGGTGTGTACCACTGCAACTGGTATATATATATTTAAATATACACACACAAAAGTATGGAGAGGGAGAGGGAGAAAGATAGAAAAAGGAGCACCCAGCAAACATACTTATATACATACCCTTATTTTAATTACATATCCTTATTTTTTCTGGACCATTTGAAAGTAAGTTGTCCTTTTATCTCTAAAGGCAAGTAGTGTGCATTCTCCTACATGTCACAATATGATTAGCTAAATCAGGAAATTAGCATTGTTACAATGCTAGTAACTAATTATAGACTTTATTCACATTTTGACAATTGTCCTATAATGCCATTTATAGCAAAAGAGAAAAAAGAAGAGAAACAAAAATATTAGAGGGTCCAGAACCCATTCCATACTCACATATCGCATTTAGTTGTCATAACTAAACTCTTTTAATCTAGAACATTTCCTCATTCTTTGTTTTTCATTGTCTTGGCATTTTTGAAGAGTACAAATGTTTTATCTTGTAGAGTGTCTCAATTTGGGCTTGTCTGATATTTCCTCATGATTAGATTAAAACCTTATAGCATATTACCAATTTCAGGAATATGTATTTTTCCCCCCACATTTAGGAATATGTTTTATTTTTGTTTTTGTTTTGGTACCAAAGATTGAACCCAGGGGTGCTTAACCACTGAGCTACATCCTAACCCTTTTTATTTTTTATATTTGACACAGGGTCTTGCTAAGTTGCTTAGGACCTCCCTAAGTTGCTGAGGCTGGCTTTGAACTTGATATCCTCCTGCCTCAGCCTCTGGAACTGCTATGCTTACAGGTGTACACCACCTTGCCTGGCTAGGACTATGTTTTTGTTCTTGAACAGTTTTTACATTGCAGGTCTGTGATCTTTCTTCTCAATGTAAAAATGAGAAATCTGTAACACTTTATAGGAGACTTATAGTTTTCCTAAATCACTGCATTTAATTTTCAGACTTGTTTAAAGCTATGAAGTGATGTGTCCTCAGTGCATCTATTGAGAAACTCATAATATGTTTGTTTCATGTGGCGATGTTAAATTTGATCACTTGGATTTTGTTATTAATAAGTATTTTGCTGGAGAGAGAGTTTGAGACTGTGCAAAAATGCTGCCAGATAAAATACAGAAAAACCAGTTGAATTTTAATTCCAGAAAAATAATAAGTGCTTTTTAAAATACAAATTTGACCTCCTCAAATTATTTATCTAAAATTCTAAATTAATCGCACGTCTAGAGGCTGGGGATGTGCCTCAAGCGGTAGTGCGCTCGCCTGGCATGCGTGCGGCCTGGGTTCCATCCTCAGCACCACATACAAACAAAGATGTTGTGTCCCCGAGAACTGAAAAATAAATATTAAAAAATTCTCTCTCTCTCTCTCTCTTAAAAAAAATTGCACGTCTAGTATTTTTATTTGCTACATCTGGTGAACCTATATGTAAGTATCTCATTCCACATCCAACTTTCATCCAGTTGCTTCGACATTCATTGAGGATTCCGAATCAGTTTTTACTATGACTTTACCAAATATTGATTTTCCAACTCCATTTTTATTTCTTTGTTGATTATCTGCCTTTTTATCCACACTTTACTGCAATCCACTCCACGAGTGACCCGGCACACAGTACGCCCTCAGACATTTGTTCAATGAATGAATGAATGAACTCTAATTCCTGTCGGCCAGGCGTGGGTGACAATGGCTGCGTCAGGCAGGGGCTTGACTTCCTCAGCCAATCAGGCCATTCTACTCAGACTTATTAGCCTTCTAGAGCCAGGCTGCCGGCTCTTCTTGCTCCAATCATAAGCCGGGCTCTATCCTGCACCGCTTACGTTTAATGGAGACAACCGATTGGCTCTCTCGGCTCCAGGACAGCCGGCAGAGTGGGGCAGAGACCAATGGGTGTCGGTGGGAGGCGGGGCCTACCACGGGGTGGAGGTATAACCGCAAGGCCCGCGCGCGCGTTTCTCTCCCGGCACGGGCACCAGCCCTGGCGATGGCTGCAACTTCACTGTTATCTGCGTTGGCCACCCGGCTGCTCCGGCCCGCGCAAAGCTGCCACCTCCTCCATCATCCCTTCCACCTGGCCGCAGTTCGGTAAGTGAATCTGGAAGCGGGACAGCACGGAAAGCCGGGGAAAACGGAGAACAGGGGCCGCCAGGCTTCCGGTGGGGTGCTGAGGTACGTCTTTCTGAGCATCGCCCTGGCGGTGGTGGCCGCCTGGAGGGGTGTGGCGGGGCGACGTGGCACCGAGTGATGCCGCAGCCGACAGTGCGGAGCGAAGGTTCAAAGGACTCTGGGGTGCCCCTTTTTACATGGGAACATAAGGAGGTTATCGGCCAGAACCTGCCGACGCTGGCTGTGATGCGGAGAGTCGTCTTGGGAAACCTTGGGCGAGCGCCGGGAAGGGTTCCGAAAGAGCCGCCTTCTGTTAGCGGTCCTTTCCCGAGACCCTAGCGGTGGATGGGGTTGGTGCAGTCTGATGAAATCCCGGAGCCCGCTTGCTAGAGGGGTACCCACGCTTCGCTCCTCCTCCGGGGGGTGGGTGTGGCTCGCTCTGCGCTCCTAGTGCGGCTTCGCGGCTGTGAATGAATGTACTGAGGTCTTCAGGGCTTTGACTGCAATCCACTCCACGAAGTGACCCATGCCAACCTGGGTAACTTGAGGTGATAAATACCCGGAGGTTTCCAGGGACTGGGGAAGGAGGAGTGGGGAGTTACTGTTGCATGGATAGTTTCGGTTTTACAAGATGAGTTCTGAAGATGAATAGCAGTGATGGTTGCCCTTCTATTAAATATGAATTATTTAATACAGCTGAACTGTAAACTTAAAAGTGATCAATATGGCACAGTTTATATGTGTATTTTACCACAATTAAAAAAAAATTGGAGAAAAAAATACCAGGAGGAAGACAGGGAAAGCTCTGGTTGAATTTCCTTAGGGAGGTAGGTAATTGGTTTTTCTTGATCTTTTTGAACCTCAAAGTTCCATTCCTAAACCTAGCTTGAATAGTCTTTTGAGGGACTATGATTTCTCTTCCCACATTTCTGCACCCTCTTTCCTGTCAATCTTTAGATCTTTTGCAGCTAGAGTCCTATATCTTTAAAAGTAACTTTTATTTTTTTCCCCAACATATATTCACTGTTCCAGACACTCTGCTAAGCTGTGCAGATTTAGCGGGGATAAAACACTGTTCTTGTAAAAATGCTGTTAAAGATCTTTCCAAGGGGCTGGGGTTGTGGCTTAGTGGTAGAGCGTTTGCCTAGCACTTGCGAGGCACTGGGTTCGATCCTCAGCATCACATAAAAATAAAAATAAAGGTATTGTGCCCAACTACAACTTAAAACACACACACACATACACACACACAAGGTATTTCCAAGGCACTGCTGGTTACAGCTCATGATGTAGAATCTGTGTAGTATGAGTGAGTTTTTGAAGGAGAATGTGGAAGGGGACAATCAAGACTTTTTGGTCTGATTCTGATCAGCCTTTTGGTCTCCTCTTTCATTACTGTCTGTTCTTTTCCCTCTTCCTAAGTGCTGACCACATGTGCTTGTAGGACAGAGCCTTCTTAGGCTTTTCTGATTGAAAAGATATTTATAAAGATCTTAGAACTAAACCAGTTTGCTTAAACACTGATGACAAATGTTCTGATTTTACTGCTTGCCTTTCTGAATTACTAGTGGGCTCCACATGTTTGAAGGCAATGCATGTGCTCTGCACTGCACATTTGTTATTAACAGAGCCCATGTTTTGCTGTTTGAGAGTTTCAGGAACACAAACACTGTGGTTAGATGAGTACTATAGCCTAGGAGATAGTGGGGGAGAGGGGTAAATGAACTCTGAGGCAGAAGTCTGCATTTGAGTCTTGTTTCTACTATCTTCAGTGTCCTCTTCTGTGCAAGAGGGTTATTATAATAACCCCAGGGTAACTGAGAGTGATGTATGTAAAAGTTTTAACAAAGTACCTACTATTAAATAAATGTTAATTCCATTCCCTTTTGTATCTTCCTTCACTAATTACTGGTACTATTAGTAAGAAGAAATAGACCTCTCCCCAAAATAAGTTGATTTTGAGCTGTAAAATGCCCCTAATGGTTGATGTTTGATGGAAAATGACTAAGCCATTGGGTTAAAGAGAAAGTGAAGATGGTGCTGACTTGAATTTTAATTTCAAATTTACTGGAACAGACTTCTTGACTTCTTCTATTCTGTTGATTCATTGTTTGAATGGAAAAAATTTCTAAACACATTTGCAAAAGCACTTAATTCCTAAATATGTGTTAGCTAAAAGCATTATAATGTTTGGATTTCTTATGGGACTGGGCTGATTCTTCCCATTTCCCTGTTTATTGAGGATAGCAATGACTTATCTGCCCCTGGGCAAAAGAGATGATAGGAAGTTAGTTAATGTGTTTCACATTTTGCAAGAGTTGTGAGAAGCAGAGGAGGGCTAAAATGCAGTTATATTATGAAAGATCTTCATTACATTGTGGCTTTATTTTTAGTTCATGTTGCTCTTCTGACTTTTTTTTTTTTTTTTTTTTAAAGCAAATTGGCATAACACCCAGAACCTGCTTTTGGAAGCAAAGATTGGGGCTTGGAACACTGGCTTCTCCAAGAACCCTGTGTCCTTAACTTTAGTATATCATTTTTAGTCCAAGTGAGCTGCTACCATTTTTCTAAGTTACTGCTTTTCAAAGAAATTTTTTATGAAGGGCAAGCTAAGTGCTTCTCACTGAGTATATGTCTGTGCATTTGTGCGTGTGAATAATTCCTTTTGACTATGCGAAAATATATTCACTGTATATTAAGGATATATGTGTACATACAACCAAGAGAAGAGTGTAAGAAATTAATGTTATTGAACATACATACCTGACATTTTTATATACATTACTTCATTCAATACACATGACTATCTTAAGTTGTTTCCTTTCTTTCTTTTTAATATTTTTTAGTTGTAAATGGATCTTTTAGGGCCTCATACAAGCCAGGCAAGTGCTCTACCACTGAGCCACAACTCCAGCCCCTATCTTATGTTCTTTTTAAGAAGTATTTGATACTGTAGCATTCTAGGGTTGAGGATGTATTTCTGGTCAAGGAAAGGTATTCCAGATACTTACTAATCATTCCTGATCTATATCAGGAATGTTGCCAGGGGTATTTATATCAGCAAAGCTCTTAATGAAGTTCTATTCAACTCTAGATGATTTGTGAATATTAAGAATGTTTTCAATATAAATTAAATGCTATTATATATTTTTGTACCATATTAGTATCATTACATTAAATCTGGGTAGAGATCTTGGTACCTTTTTTTTTTTGTTCTTGTCTTTTTTTTGTTCTTGTTGAGATCTTAATACCTCACAAGATAGAGTACAGATTAATATAAATTTTAGCTACAAATTTTCTCTATTACTATAAGACATTGAGATTTGGTTTAGAGTAGGTATTTATTCACAATGCAAATAAAAAGCAGGCATTAAAAAGATGTTCACAATGCAAATAAAAAACAGGCATTAAAAAGATTTAAAGATGTTAAAGATTTGAAATTCTGTCTTAAGTACCATTGGCCTTGAGTATTAACCCTATATGACCATGCAAGATGCTGTGTCCCTGAGAATTAAACATGTATTTATAAGGGGAATTGATGTTTCATTGTTCTTAAGGTTGGAGCAATGCTCATATGACACTGAGGGCAGAAGCCTAAAGAGAAGACTTGTTTTTGTGGGATCTTTTTGCTTAAGGACAAGATTCTTTTCTGTAAGTAATGGCACTTTACTAAACATGTAGCTGGACACATGTTCACCACCTCATACTAGGCACCAGGCATTTTAATCTAAGCTTTAAAAGTGTGGAGTTTAATAACAACTTACTTTTACAGAAATCTAAGCTATTTGGTTTTGTGACTCTGTTGCCTTCTGCAGAAATGAAGCTGTTGTCATTTCTGGAAAGAAACTGGCCCAGCAGATCAAGCAGGAAGTGCGGCAGGAGGTGGAAGAGTGGGTAGCCTCTGGCAACAAGCGGCCACATCTGAGTGTGATTCTGGTTGGTGAGAATCCTGCAAGTCATTCCTATGTCCTCAACAAAACCAGGGCAGCTGCAGATGTGGGTACGTATCACTTTCAGACCTTTCTGCCATTCAGTTGAATCTGAGGCAGACGCCATTATAATTTATGATTCCTTTTTCTGATTAGAAAACTCAGACAGAGGAGGCTAATATGACTGAATTGTATCCAAAATGTTGTGAAGAAATTAGATCCAATTTACTGGGGAGGCTTATTGACTGGGACAGGAGGAACTTGATTGGCATTCTTGGTGTCTTCTGGAATGTGAGCTAAATTCTTGGCATTAACATTCTACAGGTGATCTTGATATTTATATTTGCTTTTCTTGAGGAATAATGAGAGTCTCTGACTTGGGTGTAGCAGTTTTAAAGCAGCAGGGTAACGGGGAAAGATTGAGCAATACGACATTAAGTCATCTTAGTGATGTGGTTAAACAGTCACCGATTTGAAGGAAATGACTCCAACTTCTGAGAAATAGCTTTTGACTTCTTCACTGATTGATTGCAAAACTAATCATGCAATTAGAAGTGATTTGGGTCCAGGTGGTAGGAGGTTTGTAGGTCTTGCAGTACCACAGATTACTGCGTGACTTCGGACAAGAGGTGGTGGGTTCGGATTCACCTGTGCCCACTCACTTGTGGGTCAGTGGTCTGAGCAAAAGGTGCCCTTTCCTCTGGCCTTCCAGTGTGGCTGGATGGAGTTACCAGCCTCTGAACCCTTGGTGTACTCTGTGATCACTGAAAATTGAGACCTCCTGCCATTTTAGCTGAAAATCTGAGTTACATCTCAAGCTCCCCCCACAACCCCCCATCACCTTTTTTTTTTTTTTTTTTTTTTAATTTAGAGACAGGGTCTCACTAAAGTTGCTTAGGGCCTCATAAGTTGCTGAGGCTGGCTTTGAACTTGCAATCCTCCCGCCTCAACCTCTCAAGCTGCTGGGATTACAAGCATGCACCACCACTCCTAGCACTAAGCTAGCTTTAATCTGTCTGCTTTAGTCTCCTTGTCTCTAAAATGAGAGTAATGAAAATTGCATAGAATAATGTATGAAAGTGTCGAGCTAGTCTTCTGTAGCCTATATATGTGCAAAGTTAAACTTCTTAGGTTTCTTGTGAGCTGGTTCAGCTGCCAGGGTGGATCCAATGATTAAAAATCCCTGTGGTAGCAGAGTTTGGCTGGCAACATAGTAGTGCTCACTAAGTAAGTAACTCATCATTTTCTTACAATAGGAATCAACAGTGAGACAATTGTGAAACCAGCTTCAATTTCAGAGGAAGAGCTGTTGAATTTAATCAATAAACTAAATAATGATGAAAACGTAGATGGTCTGCTTGTTCAACTCCCTCTCCCAGGTGAGTTTTACATTCTAGTTAATGGTGTCTGAGCCATGGAGAGGCTTGGCTACCTTGTACACCTGGCCCTTCATGTGAATTTGACTTAAAGGCAAGGTAAAAAGATTATTTTATTAGAAATGGGACGGATCTACTTAAAATACCACTTGTCTCCATATTGAAATCTTTGTACAAACCACAGTGGAGGGAAGCAATGGAAAAAAAAGGGTGTTGGCTGCCATACTGGCATTTGACGTCTGTAAAGATGAAGTGCATCAGGGAGGCAAGTCAGAAATGGGATGGATTTGTATAACAAATCAGATAAGATGGAGTCAAATACCCCCAACTACAATATAGTGATTTAAAGCTGGGCTTTGGTTTCTTTACAGAACACATCGATGAGAGAAAGATCTGCAATGCTGTTTCTCCAGACAAGGATGTTGATGGCTTTCATGTAATTAATGTAGGGCGAATGTGTTTGGACCAGTATTCCATGTTACCTGCTACCCCATGGGGCGTGTGGGAAATAATTAAGCGAACTGGTAGGTATATCCCAGAATCTTATGTCTTGTTAGAATTATCAAGGAAGTATGGGTAAAGCGTTGTCAATGTTTGGATTAGGGATTCTCAAGTGATAAACTTATTTAATAAATAAATAAATATATATATATATACATATATATATATATATATACACACACACATACACATACACACACACACACACAATATGATAAAATTATAAAGATGAACTTTCTATACAAATATTCCAAAATCTGAAAATCTCTTGACATCTGAAACACTTCTGGTCCCAAGTATTTCAGATAAGGAATATGCAACCTATACTTACAAATGGCAAAAATTCCTACAATTCCAATGAGTGGAGCCGTAGTCCACATCTTTTATTCCTACTCTGCTGTGCTTACCTCTTTTGACACTTGTCTGTGAATATTTGGAGACTTTAATTCAGAAACCTCAGGAAAGGAACTTAAGATTTAATAGTGGTGGTGGTCTACATTCTTATAACATTTTCTAATTTATAGGGCATATTCTCTTGTTTCCTTTTTTCTTCTCTTAGGTACTGGTAATTGAACCCAGAAGCACTTTACCACTGAGTCACATCCTCAGCCCTTAATTTTTTTTTTTTTTTTTTTTTTAAAGAGAGAGTGAGAGACAGAGAGAGAGAGAGAGAGAATTTTTTTTTTTTTTATATTTATTTTTTAGTTTTCCGCGGGCACAACATCTTTGTTTGTATGTGGTGCTGAGGATCGAACCCGGGCTGCACGCATGCCAGGCGAGCGCGCTACCACTTGAGCCACATCCCCAGCCCTTAATTTTTTATTTGAGACAGTGTCTTACTGAGTTACTGAGGCTGGCCTCGAACTTGTAATCCTCCTGCCTCAGCCTCTCAAGTCACTGGATTACCGGCATGTGCCATTGCACCTGGCTATCCTGTTTTCTTTTAGCCCTTTCTATGTGTAGCAAGTATTAACTCTGACTGACTAATGAGGCAATAAACTTAGTGATTTCCTTCACTATTAAAATTGGATTCGTGTCCCAGGTCATCTGTTGTTTTTTTTTGCACATTTTCGATGGATTGACACTCCTTTTAATGCAAAAATATACATTTTTTCATAGGTATTCCAACCCTAGGGAAGAATGTGGTTGTGGCTGGAAGATCAAAAAATGTTGGAATGCCCATTGCAATGTTACTACACACAGATGGGGCTCATGAAAGACCTGGAGGTAAGGAAATTGCTTTCAGAGCAGTGTTCTCTTCTCCCTTTTTGGAGATCCTTCAGAGACAACAGAAGTATATTTGTTGTAATTCTGTTAACATTTACTCAGTGAGTAACTTTTGTATAGAAACTACTCAGTATCATCAAGGAGTTTTAATTCATTTATTATGGAATTAACCTAGAAATCAATTTGAGTTTTGAGTAAAGCATTTTGTAGGCAATTAGAAATTTTCAGGTGTGGCTTTGATGGTTGGAGCTAAGAAGCACTTCTTATTTGAAGTTAATATAGTGTTCTGTATCATTTGGTAGAAAAATATCTCAGACAACTGCAAAGGGTTGATTTGATATGACTGCCATGTGTCATGTCAAGTTATGTTATTTTATCTAAGAAAAAGCCTCATAAATCATTTATCACATGTAATTGTTGCAATAACAACCTTACATGATTATATCAGAAATAGTAGCAAAACTATATTTCCAGCTATCTTTTTCATTAACTTAAAAAAACAAAAAAGCAGCTGGACGTGGTGGTATATTCCTATAATCACAGCGACTCAGGAGACTGAGGCAAGAGGACCACGAGTTCAAAGCCAGCTTCCGCAATATAGCGAGGTCCTGGGAAACTTAATGAATTCCTATCTCAAAATAAAAAAGGGGATATAGCTCTGTGTTTAAGCGCCCCTGAGTTCAATCCCTGGTACTAAATAAATAAATAAATAAATGAATAAATAAATAACACTTGTAACCTCGTGACAATTATATCTTAGACAAGATAAAATTCTTGGAAAGCTGTGAAGTACAATAAGGAATAAAGTTAATTATGTATGATTCCAAAGGGTAGAGCAAAGACTATGGGTAAAAGTTATACTGAGCATTAATTTTCAAAAGCAAATAACAATTAGATGTCCAGAAAATAGGGCACAAGCATTAAGTCAGTTATTTTTCAGAGATCAGTTTCTACAATGACTTGATTAATTGAGACCTAATCAGCTTTGATTCAGTAATCAAGACATCTATTTTGTTTTCCCTTAGGTGATGCCACTGTTACAATATCTCATCGATACACTCCCAAAGAACAATTGAAGAAGCACACAATTCTTGCAGATATTGTCATATCTGCTGCAGGTAAGAACTCAAGGGAGAGGGCTTGAAGGACTTCTCTTCAGAAGAGTGAAGTTGTACCTCATCTCTTAGGATCCACCTGCCTCATTGCCATTCATCCTTCCCCTCGTAATGATTTTTTGAGCTGCCTTCAAAGATGAGGGTGGAGTTATGGTTGGAATACTGGTTTCTGGCACTCCATTATAGACTGGATAGGTGAAAGTTTTTCCTTACACCTAAAAATAGTTCCATTTACTATATGAATTTAAATGGTCCCTTGATTCTTTAACATGTTATAAAATACGTTAATTAGCTCTTTTAAGTCTCTAGAAATTGAAAGGCAAGAATCTGACTGGTAGAATCTTCTTTTTAGTACTAAGTTGATCATTCCTATCTCCATTGGCCAGGCATTCCAAATCTGATCACAGCAGATATGATCAAGGAAGGAGCTGCAGTCATTGATGTGGGAATTAACAGAATTCAGGATCCTATAACTGCTAAACCCAAGTTGGTTGGAGATGTAGACTTTGAAGGTAAATGATGTAATTTTAAAAATATATAAAAACAACAAATAAGCAGGGCATGGTTGTGTATACCTGTAATCCCAGCAGCTCAGGGTGCTGAGGCAGGAAGATCAAGAGTTCAAAGCCTGGGGCTGGGGTTGTAGCTCAGTGGTAGAGCACTCTCCTAGCATGCATGAGGCACTGGGTTCGATCCTCAGCACCACATAAATATAAAGATATTTTATTTTGTCCACCTAAAACTAAAAAATAATGAATAGTTAAAAAAAAAAAAAAGTTCAAAGCCAGCCTCAGCATCTTAGTGAGGCCCTAAGAAACTCAGCAAGACCCTGTCTCTCAATAGAATACGAAAAAGGGCTGAGGATGTGTGATTCAGTGGTTGAATGCCCCTGAGTTCAATCCTTGGTAACCAAATTTAAAAAAAATCATGGCGTATGGCTGGAAAACTACAGGTTATTAGATGTACAAAATTTCTTAGGTACTTTGGGCAAATTATACTCAAGATTTAAAAAATGTTGTAGGCGGGTATTGAGGTAATGCTTATTGTCAGTTACACCCTTCCCTACCTCTCCTACAGTTAACCTACCAAGATGTTTCTTTTTAAATTTATTTAACATGGAAGAAAAGTATGACCAGAAAACTATAGTTATTAGATATTCATTGAACAACTGCATGTTATGTGCATGTTATTTCACTAGTGTGTTCAAAATCATTTACTCTTCAGTGATGTAGATATAATTTTCTTTTAATGAGTTTTGAGGCTAATGAAGGTGCTTATGTTTATTATTGCTTTTTTTTTGTATGCACCTTTCATAATGTTTTTTGCCGTAACTGAATCAGCCTGTCTTGTTTCCATGTAGGAGTCAGGAAGAAAGCCGGTTATATCACTCCTGTCCCTGGGGGTGTTGGTCCCATGACGGTGGCAATGCTAATGAAGAATACCATTATTGCTGCAAAAAAAGTGCTGAGGCCTGAAGAGCGGGAAGTGCTGAAGTCTAAAGAACTTGGAGTAGCCACCAATTAACTGTTGTGTCTACTCTGCCATGAATAGCACTTCAAGCCAGTCCACGAGGTGATCAAGCATGTCATTAGAAATGCAATACTTTTAATTTATTTTACTGAAATGGTTTAAAATGATGCTTTGTATTTATTGAAAGCTTAAAATGGGTGGGTTTTGTGCACACATAGCTCTGCAGTACCTCACCAGGGAACACTCCAGTGTCATGCTGGATCATATGATCTAGCCAAGAGAAGCCATTAATCTAGTGATTAACATAAGAGACTTGTCACATCGAGAATGGATGCTTAACTTTGTCAAGCCACTCCGGTTAAAACTTTGCCTTTTCTAGGATTGCATTTCCCAAGTGCTTTTCCAATAAGAGTTGATACTCATTTTAGGTTCCAAGCCTTTTGAGTTCAACTGGTCAAACCAAAGGAAAAAAAAATGTTAGAGAAAATTAGGGGAAAGGAAGAAATGGTAATAGAGTGGAGGAAAAAAAAAGTCACCATAATTTTTATACATATTGATCAATAACCAAATTTATCCAAAGAGAACTGAACTGGCTGGAAAAAAGAAAAACAACATTACTAGCTGTCTTTTTTTTATTTTTTGGCTTCGTTGTTAGGAAATGTCTTGGGTTGTTCCATTTGCTATTGCTTTGTGTTCCTTGGCCTTCAATGAGTTCTCCCCATTGTAGTTTTCTAGGATTGAAAGGCTTGTTTTATAAATTATTCATGTGTATTGCCATATTTGGCTGTATCCTTTTTGCTAAATCCATTTTGCTATATCCTTAAACTTTATTATTCAGTTTTTGTATTTTAGTGGGTATCTGTATGGTTCTTTGTTATGTCTTGAAACCTATTTTTGAAAAATAACACTTGGGCTTGATAATCACTGGGCAGCTGGTGTAAATATGCAACTTTTCCACCAAAGAACTGTCACAGCTGCCTGCTTTTCTGTGAGCTTTCCTGAAAGATTTTTAAAGAGCTTGAGTTAATATTGAATTTAGACTTTCTGATGAAAGTTTTTTTGGTGTGTGTGTTTTTGTTTTTTAAAGAAAGGTGGGGTTTTTTTGTTTGTTTTTGTTTTTTTTTAAATAAAACACATTTGTCTGGTGTGGAATGAATTTCTGAAATACTGTCTCCTACTACTGTCTTAGTTGTAATCTAACCAGAGTGAACTTTTCTCATTGGATATAATCTAGTTATTTCTATATTTGGTAACACCCAGCCTCTAACCTTAAACAAATTGGTTTAAAGAACTGTGAAGAAACCAGCCTAGTCCTTAATCCCAGCAGGTAATGTCAAACTAGGAACTTAATCTGTAAATTTCATTGAAATGGTTCTGAGTGTTTTCTAAACCAGGCATTCAATTTACACATCACTACAAAGGATTTTCTCCTTTCTGTGTTCTCAACACACACATACATAGTAAATTTATTTCCCCATCACCACCTCTGCCCACCCTGTGTGTGTCTGTGTGTGTGTGCGCGCGCACGTGCATGCGTGTGCATGTGTTTAAAGTATCAGTTTGATTAGGGACGGTGTGGTGCACATCCTGATACTTGACATAGGCCCCTGCGTATTATGAATCACAGCTATGTATCTGCACTTTCATGCAAGTAGCTCCTGCTCTAGGCAGTTTGAAGCCAAAAGGGAGAGAACTCTGGGGAGTTGATCTGCTCCTTCCTTGTGCTCTTCCAGCTTGCTTTATTCTTTTGCTAGTTTGTTGGCGATATTTTTGTAAGTGAGGTATAGCTTATGTCTATATGTCTTGCCTGCTGACTTTCCTAAATTATTAAACCTGGAGTCAGATGAGCAGACAGGATTAATTTTTATTGAATTTTAGTTACATTAAAAGTGGAAAAAATTACTGCATGGAGAAGTAATAACATGTCAACCTGTTAAAGACTTAAAATGTTCATGTATATACAAAATATAAAGGATATATAAGGTAAAAATTACATGGATCAATTTACAACAAAAAGCTAACATCATACTTTTCCAGTTTGTTTTATTAATCAAGCACATTTACTCCTGAATCCATAACATTTCTACAATTTAATGGGGACAGTACTATTTCAAATCAGCCAGGCTTTAAAACTTAAATGTTAGATTGTTAGCTCTCCCAGGATTGGTACAAATGAAGATAAAGACTTTGTACTTAAATAGGATGGTTCTGGATTAGTGAACAGCTAAATAATTTTGCTATCAGAAGTTTAGAGCTTTACCTCTTGGCAGTATTCCTTGGAAGGGAGCTCTGAGGTTAAATTTAAGGAAAATTCAAATCCATAGTTGTTTTGGAGAAGAAAATGTCAGATGCATGTGGTTATCTGGCAATAGCAGGTATTACATAAACAGTTGGTGCTCACTCATTCAATGTGTATTAAACCTAAAATGTCTAATCTTTTTAAGTTTAATGGGGAAAGGGTCTGCTTCATTAATAATTGGTGTTAATCTACCCAAATTGCTTCTAATCATTCTTTTAAAGGACTAGTTTGACTAACATTGCCAAGTTATAATTTTCCAAAGTGTTAGCTGCCTAACATGTAATGTTCATGTAAATAGAAATCTGACTTTGAGGATCAGTCATTGAAAACTTGTAGGAAGGACCTATTCCAAATAAAGAAATTGGAATCCAGGTGTGAAAAAAAAAAAAAAACAGTGAATAAATTTAAAGGATCACTTTGTGGATCTCATGTGATTTGAGGTTCACTTTAACAGTGACTATTTCATTTTAAAAAACTTTATCCACTCTGATGCATTGGTTCCTTCATTAACAGACTTTTGGAACTGGCTTTTCAATCTAGGAAAGCCCCAGTCACACTTCTAGACCAAGGCCCACAATGCAGATTCAAACTGAGCTGAATGAGATTCAGAGAAAAGGTAGGACCTTTCCAGCATCACTCTGCATGGAGAAGTAATAACATGTCAACCTGTTAAAGCCAACCAAAATTGCATAAAAATATGCAATTTTGCAAAACAATATTCCAGCCTTGGCCTATTGTAAGAGTACGTTAAGAGTTCTTTAAAACCACCTAGATTTCAATCTAACCTTTAAAATTTTTAATTAATACTTGTCTTAAGTATAAAATTGACTATTGCCCATTTATCTTATGGTTTTAAGAGGCAAGCATTTTTTTTTTTCATTTCAAAAGAAATGTTATGATTTCTATGCTGAACTGCATTTTAAAATAAGGTATAATGTTTACATTTAGATATTGTAATAACTACAAAGGGATGAAGAGAGCTTTGCATCTAAGTAGGACTTTCCACTGAAGGATGGCCAGTTTTCTATAGGGCAGAAGGACCCACTCCGGTACATAACGAGACAGGCACAGAGAAGTTAAGACTCAATTAAAACTAAACCAGGCCCTTGCCCAGGCAGGGAGAAGCTGCATCATCCTAAAGGGTGGTCTCACCGTGGGCCTCTCTTCCATATTCTTCTATGTCTGTGAAGTCATAGTCAGACTCCATCTCTATCTTCACCTGTGGCACCATGAAGACTGGGCTCCTGGGATAGCTGAAAGCAGGTGAAGTTGGACAGGAGATTTTGAAGTGCAAGGTGATGCTGAACAAGAAAGAGGAGGAGGGAAGAATGATTAGCTAATTTGGGGTGTTTTGAACCCTATTCTCCAGAGCAGGGCTCTAATGCAAACAGTTCTGTCTTTGCTTATGAATTCTCAACACACCAAGGAAACAAAGCATCCAGTCTGCTGGGCTTTTAGCCACAGCCATTGAACTGATCTCATGCCATTTCAACCCATTCTTCAAATTGCTACCAAGTCGAACTTTCTAAATCACAAATTTGACTGGTTCCCTATTATTTAAAGAATAAAATCCAAGCTCCTAAGCAAGACAGGGCCACCTATGCTTGAACTCCTGCCTACTTTCCTAGTTTGAGTGCCACTCTGTCCCCTCTTTGTGTTGTATGTTTTCAAATGGTGCTTCAGACATGTTCCCACTGCCTAAGATGCTCTGTCCCACACTGTACTTCTGTCAGGGTCCTATTTATCTGTGGTAGATTCTCCTGATAAGGCTAATAACCTTCCTTAGATCACTGGCCTTCTCTCCTGTGTACCCATTCTTGTTCTTGCACATGGTACTCCCCTTCTGTTTACATGTCCCTCTACAACCCCAGGGACCAACTATCATGCCTGGTAGATCTCTGATGCTCAACCTTACTTAACTGGGTCATGTTGCTAAGCATTTTTCTTTACCAAAGCAAAATCCTGCTATTTAGTCATCTTTGCTTCCATCTAATTCCATAGACTTGGTAAGGCACCAGTGTGATTGGGAAATATTATCCACAGTTATGACTTTTTTTTTTTTTTCCATTTCTGACCCCTACCATAGCTCTGTATAATTTATCAGGCATTTGGAAATGCCCTTTCCTGGTCCAAATTCTCCACTGCCTAAAATTGGGGGCAATTAAGAGATTTGATTTGGTGTAGACTATTTTTTAAATGAAGATAAATCAGGATAGACAAATTGTTATTCTGTGACTATCCATACATAAAGATCAGTGTCAGTAAGGGCTTAGGACCCCAGATTGGAGTTAAGGGATATGAAGGAACATATTTTGAGATGTGACACTTCTGAGATATAGTGTCCTTGAGCCTGCAGCTCAGAGGTTTGAACTGGTGAAAAGTATCTCCATTTTGGCATTGTGAAGCAGCTTTGCCCCCAAATTCAGGAGATCCTATATGCTTCCTGAAAAACTCTTGAGTGCTATCTAAGGATGGAAAATTACCTGCCTCTCTAATTGGGATACCTCTACACTTACGAATTGGATCTTATACAGAATGACTCCTTGTCCAATTTAGAGAATAATACATTAGGGTTAGCACAGTCCCTGCCAGCTTCCCTAGTAATAATAGGCAAAGACTTCCTTGCCCCTGAATTCTTTTTCATTTTTGGGCCCCCTGTATAATCATCAAGCAGTTCTGCTTTTTTCATGGATAGTTAACCATCAAGAACACCATGGAATCACATTGTTGGCATAGGTCTTGAATCCTTTTTTGACTGTTTCTATCTTCATTTAATATTTGATTTTTAATTAGCTTTCCTTATGACCAGTGATAATTGGTCCTGCTGTTATGTGACCCCATAGAGTATTAGAATACCTAGTGGGTTTGCTTTTGTTTTTGTTTTTGGTACCAGGGATTGAATTCAGGGGCACTCAACCACTGAGCCATATCCCCAGTCCTATTTTGTATATTATTTCGAGACAGGGTCTCACTGAGTTGCTTAGCACCTAATTTTGCTGAGGCTAGCTTTAAATTCGTGATTCTCCTGCCTCAGCTTTCTGAGCTGCCTGGATTAGAGGTGTGCGCCATTGTACCCTGCGAACCTAGTATTTTGATCCTTAGTATCCGGGCTTTTATTAACATGTACTTAAGCTATGTCTAACTTTCTTGTATGTTGTTTCCTTTTTTTTTCAATACTTACTTTCAGTATTCTACATAATATTTTAAATTTCCTTTTCTAAAGTTGTGTACTCTATCAGCACATGAAAGATGCTTGTCACTGTGTAATTGATGTCAGTAAGAAGACACATTTGTTACTTGACCACCCCCCCCCCAATAATCAGGTTGGTCAGCCTTTGTCTTCCTCTACTAAGATGTCAGCTGGACTGGGAAATCCTAGTCCCCCAATCTGACCATTACTTAGTCTCTTAGCTAATACCCAAGGAATCTACCTAATAGCCCTTACCTTCGATCGAGTTCTGAGCCACTGAAAGAAGAATCAGAGTGAATAACTCCAACTGGAAGATCTTTTTCCTGGAAGAAAAAGTCAGATGTGAAGCAGGTTTGAGAGTCACGCCAGAGAGCATCCTATTTCTCCGTGCTTCCCCACCATTCCTCCTCTTTTCTATTTTGTGATCCATGGCCAACAGTATACCAGAGGAATACTGGGGCCTCACAGAGATGGGTGGCTCTGGGTCAATTAATCCTTCACAGAGAGGGATCTGAGCCAGGATAGGAGGAAGTGAGGCATGGGGAGGCCCAGGGAGGAGAGAGGAAGGATGATGGAAGTCAACAAAAGGGAATGGGGAGCCAGTGGTACATGGTACATGCCTGTAATCTCAGCAGCTTGGGAGGTTGAGGCAGGAGGCAGGTGGAGGGAGAGTGAGGAGTACAAAAAACACCTTGAGGCAATGTGATGGAGAGAGGTGAGGGGAAGCCTCTGGGGCTCTGGAGGGTCCTGGCAGGAGTTCTGGTGACCTCCCCCAGTCTCTGTCTTTGAGGACAGTGGTAAGTAAGCACTATCTTAGGAGCACCAGGTCAGGATTTGGATCAGGATATTTGTGTGGTCTTAAAGACAGCACTGTCCACCAGTTGGGAAGGATTAGAAGCAGTTTGAGAATCTTGCAGGGTCTTTGTAAGCAATGCCTGATTGGAAGCCTTCTCTTTCAGCACATGGAGGATGCTTGTGCTTCATACAGAATCACAGCCCAACCCCAGGACCTTCAGTTCTGACTTGCTGCCCAGATGCCTACCTATTTCTCTAAAGGGGAACACTCAGCTCTGATTTGAGCTTGCAATCATTTCAACAATGACTGGAAGATATGGGCAGCTCCATGGGCCAGGTGGACTGATGTGGTCTGAAACAAGGCAGGAAAGGGCAGGATGGTGCTGCAGACGCCAGAGGAAAGGCAGAAATGGGGGAGTTTTGCCTAAAGTGAAGGAGGAGACTTCAGGGTGTGCTCTGAAATTTTCATCTGGTTGGAGTCCCAACCCTCATGGCCCAGTTCACTTTAACCTCTGCCTATCACAGGAGTCCTCTTGTTTAACCACGATGCAAAGAAAAGACCACCGACTCCAATTTTAAATCAAATTAAAGCAGGCTTGTAATTCCAGCCGGGACTGTCTCTCCCGAAATCCTTGGGTTAGAGAACAGTACCCCAGCTCTCTAGGAACATGGTTTTATAGCACAAAAAGTTACAAAAGGGGGGTGTCTTGAGAACTTACAGATAATAGGATTTTGACAAGGATAATACAACATTTCAAGTTAGAGAGTAAATTCAGATCCCAACACCAGAATTTATGAGGCGCCACTAAGGTTTCAGAGAGGGTTGTTATCCGGTCAGGGAAAACCAGGCATGGGTGAGTTCAAGGCATGGGCTGGCATTCCAAGCAAGTTTAGAAATCACAGTAATTTATTGTAAAACAGAAATTAACTTTTCATGACTTTGTGATGAGATGGCTCCCAATCTTAAGATGGAATTAGGCTGGTTTCATCACTCTGGCATCTAAAATGATTAGATCCCCTGAGTTACAGATGGAAGCTCCTTAGGAAAATAGGTGGAGGATTAGTAGTGAGTAAGAAGGGAGAGACACCATGTGTTTTACTTACTGGCAATGCAGTGGATACCGTTTTGGGGATCTGATTGGACACTTTCCATGGGAATCTTTATAACTGAGGGAGGGAGGAACTGGGGCTGGAGAAAAACAGTGGGAAAAGCCGATAAACACCAACACAACCACTTTGTCTTTCTTGCCAAATGGAAAATGCATACATCCACAATGTGCAAACCACCATTCCTCCACATCCAGACTAAACAGGGGGTGCTGCAAATGCTCTTGGACCCACTAAGGAAAAATGGACACAATTGGCCCACCATTTTAGATACCCAGTAGACAGGAAAGGAATTCATCCAGGAATGTCGCTCCTCAGAACAGTTTCATCTATCATGCAACCAGTCATTTGGGACTGAACCTCACAATATCTGTGTTGCTATAAAGACATGTATAAAATGAATTTGTGAACATTGAATCCCATTTTTTTCCATTAAATGTATCACATAATCCTGAGATGCTTTACCCTCAACCTTGGAATAGTTCCTGACATTTGAGATCCACTCCAATATTTACTGAATGAACCAATGAAAAAAAAATAAGCATTTGTCTTTAAAAGACACCTGGACTCTGTTTCTTTCTTTTAGAATCTACTTTTGAAAATTATCTACAAAAAAACATGTGAATAAATTATATGGGGGCTGGGGTTATGGCTCAGGGGTACAACGCTTGCCTAGCACATGTGAGGCACTGGGTTCCAATCCTCAGCACCACATAAAAAAATAAACAAATAAAAAAATTGAGACCGTCCCCTTCCTGCAAGACAGAGGAAGTTTTGGCCAATTACAACCATCAAAGGATGGTTTAATCACCAACCAGTGAGCAAGGATTTGCCTGTGAACAGCTTTAATTTGCAAAAGGTGAGATCCCAGGAAAACAGGACAAGGTGGATAAAGGATTGTGATTCAGGTACAATTGGGAGACTGGGAGATTGGGAGTCAGGCATGGTCTCAGGAAATGACATGGCAGTTCAGTATATGGAAAGCATGAGTTCAAGAATGATTTCCTAATTCCCTCTTAGACATTTAGCTGTCTGTCTATGTTGGGTAAAACACTTCCCTTTGGAGGGACAGTGTCACCATTTGTAATGAACATTTGAACCAGATACTCTTTCTGCCTAATGTTCTGAGATTTGCTATAACTTCTGGCTGGCTCCTTGTCTGCTGACTGAGTGTTTGGGGGTGGGATGTGGAGGAAGCATGGGAGAGGAGAGGGATAGATGGGGCAATCAGGTGGTCCCAGGCATGGAAGAGGAAGCCATTCTCTTTTCAGTGAGGACACATACCTCTCCCCCAATTTTTGTTCCCAATACTTTCGGGGTAGGCCCAAGCAAAGCTTATCTCTAGTTCCTCCTGCCTATCCCAGAGTCCAGTCTACTTAAAAGTCCCCATCAGACCTCTCCCCTCAGGCCTGCTCCATTCTTTGGAGGATACTCCTTATAAAGGGCTTCCATTTTGGAACCATCTCCTGGGCCATTCTCTCAGGAATCTGTGCCACTATTGACAATGGCCCTGAAAACCAGAAATGGGAGTGAGCTTTGCTAGTCAACTGCTCCTGGGCAGGGAGGCTCACTGGCTCTGGCCCAACCTGAGGACATTTACAAGAACAGATGAGCTCTCAGCATCCCAGACCAAGGCCAAGTAGAAGCCCTAGCTTATCCTGGACTGGGTGCAGGCACTCTTACAGTTGCGTGAAAAGCCACCCTCTCCCTGGCCCTGGTGGAAGCAGAAGGATCTACTGGTTCCCCGACTCTGCCCAGGCCTCATATCTTCCCCACCTCCTCATCGCTATCCTCGTGGGCCCCTTTCTTTCTCTTCTTCTTCTTGTCTGTCTCCTTTTTCTCCTTCTCTGGCAGGATGTTGTCAATCCAGGCCAGGTCATGCTGGGAGAAGATGAAGTCCAGAAGCCTTCGGACAATGATGAGGCCCAGGATCTGTGGTAGAAGACAGACAGAGAGGCTGAAGTTTTGTGAGAGTTCAGAGAAAATGATGGGCTAAATAATTCCTTCTTCCTCAGTCAGCTGAGTTCAGGCAGCTCTTGTGATCGGTCTTTGGAGCCATTCCAAAGTCCCCACAAACCATGTTCACCTCCCCTACTCCCCTGGTTCCTCTCCTTTGGCTTCCCAGGTGAGTGACTATGACTACCAGTGACTGTGTGGGACAGAGCCTGTGTCAGCTGAAGTGGGGAGCCAGCACAGAGACCATGGCTGGAGAACCATAGTCATTCTTTAAGTGGTTCTCACACTTGAGTGTGCTTTAGGGTCACCTGGAGGGCTTGTTAATACAACATTGCTGGGTACCACCCCAGAGTTTCTGATTCATCAGGTCTGGGGTAGAGCCTGAGAATCTGTATCTCTATAAGTTTCTCAGGTGATGTTAGTGCTGCTGGCCCAGGGATCACATTTTGAGACCCACTGCCTCTCTACTCCCATTTCTTTTTAAAATTAGTTCTTTTTTGATATAGTATAGTGCATTTTGACATGTTATACAGACATGGAATATGACTTATTCTAATTAGGATCCCATTCTTGTGGTCGAACATGATATGGAGTTACATTGGTCATGTATTCATATATGAATGTAGGAAAGTTATATCTGATTCATTCTACTGTCTTTCCAATTCCCATCCCTCCTCCTGTCCCTTCATTCCCCTTTGTCTAATCCAATGAACTTCTATCCTTCCCTTCCTCATCCTCCTTTGTTGTGTGTTAGCATCCACATATCAGAGAGAACATTCAACCTTTGGTGTTTTGGGGATTGGCTTATTTCACTTGACATGACAGACTCCAGTTCTATCCATTTACTGGAAAATGCCATTATTTCATTCTTCTTTATGGCTGAGTAATATTTCATCATGTATATATACCATATTTTCTTTATCCATTCATCTATTGGAGGGCACCTAGGTTGGTTCCATAGCCTGGCCATTGTGAATTGCTCTGTTCCCATTTTTAAGAACTGTCAAACTCTCCATTAACAAAAGCCAAATAAAATATAGTAAGCTATATGGAATTTCTAAAGAAAGTTTGGTTCTGTTCAGAATGGACAAATTAAAGGGAGAAATAAGTGATCTTTTAACAAACTCAGTGGACCCAGGATGGTCTGTTATACATATTGTCTTTTTTACCACTGAAAACTGGCCATTAAATGAGGCAAGGAAGCAAACCCTTCTAGCTGGATTTAATACTGGTTCCTCACTGATATAATTTTTTGAGCATGAAGAGCTCAGGTGTCAGATAAACCTGGGTTTAAAAACTCCTGGATCTGGCAGGGCATGTGGTGCACACCTAATTGGAAGGCTGAGGCAGGAGAACTGCAAGCTTAAGGCCAGCCTTGGCAACCTAGAGAGACCCAGTCCCAAATAAAAAACTAAGAAAGGGTTGGGGATGTAACTCAGTGGCAGAGCATTCCTAGGTTCAATCTCCAGTACCACCAAAAAAAAAAAAAAAAAAAATCAAAACACCACAACAACAATAAACTCCTGACTCTGAGCAAATCAATGGTTGCTAGGGACAGGGGTGGCAAAGGGTTGTCTACATATAGGGCAACAAGAGAGAACTTGGGGGTGATGGAGCTGTTCTGTATCACAGCTACAGTGGTAGAATCACCATTCTTTACATTTGCCAAAACTACAGAGCAGAGTGAATTCTACTGTATTTAAAAATAATCAGGAGCACTGGGCACAGTGGTGCACACCTGTAATCCCAGCAGCTTGGGAGGCTGAGGCAGGAGGATAGAGAGTTCAAAGCTAGCTTCAGTAAAATCAAGACACTAAGCAACCCAGTGAGACTCTGTCTCTAAATAAAATACAAAGTAGGGCTGGGGATGTGGCTCAGTGGTCAAGTGCCCCTGAGTTCAATCCTGGGTACCAAAAAAAAAAAAAAAAAAAAAAAAAAAGGCCAGGAGGGGTGCAGATCTTGCTCTGTCCTGTCCTGAGTTTGTCACTCCCTGTGCTTTCTGAGCCTCATCTTTCTGATCGTAAACTATGGGTAAGTAGTAGTGCTTCAGGGGCTGGTGTGGGCTGAGTGGAACAGCACTCAGTACTGGCAATCATGACTATCACTATCCTTCCCTTTCTAATCTCTGAGGCCCAGGAGGATACTGTTGGGGAGGATCCATGTCCCTTTCCCTGGAGTGGTGGATCTCAACCCTGGCTGCATATTTATGCTCCCTGTAGACTTACTTAAAATACCAAAGCCTGGGATTCTTGAAGATATTCTGATTTAGTTGATTTCATAGTTTTTAAAGAGCAGCCAGAGTCAAGAACCACTTACTAGAGATCTCCTAGGAGTGCACATTTCCACAAGTGTCCTTGATTTGGTTCCTAATCTAGGCCTGCAGGCTTTCTGGGAGCATTAGCCCCCAAGCTTCAGTCCCCCAGCAAGGGCTGGGCAGCTTCCTTCTGGTGGGGTTATCTAGAGGGCCAGATGCAACAGGTTTTTGTTTGTTTTTATTTTTATTTATTTATTTGTTTGTTTGTTTGTTTTTGATCAGGGATTGAACCCAGGGGGCTTAACCACTGAGCAACATCCCAGCCCTTATTTATTTATTTATGTTTAGTGCCAGGGTTTGAACCCAGGGTACTTAACTACAGAGTCACATCCCCACCCTCAGCATTGTTTTAAAAATATTTTTTGTTGTACATGGATACAATGCCTTTATTTTTATGGGGTGCTGAGAATCAAACCCAGTGCCTCATGCATGCTAGGCAAGCCCTCCACCTATAAGCCACAACCCTAGCCCAACATCTCCAGCATTTTTTATATTTTATTTTGAGTCAGGGTCTTGCTGAGTTGCTTAGGGCCTCTCTAAATTGCGGAGGCTGGCTTTGAACTTGCAATCCTCCTGCCTCAGTGTCCCCAGCCACTAGGATTACAGGCATGGCTGTTTTTAACTTTTTATTCTGGAATAACTTCGAATTTCCATAAAATATAAAAGAATAGTCAAAGAATGCCCAGCTCAAACTTTATATTGTCATTGGGTTTTTGAAATTCCTGATCTCTGATTCTGTTCCCTCTCTGCACCACTAACATACTATTTACCATTTCAAATTCGTTAATTTTGCACAGGGAGAAGATTTATATTTAGTATGCATCGGCTTTCGAGATTGGCTTGAGGTTTGGCAGTAGAGAACTCGGGTCTGAAGTTGAATGTGTCCAGCTTCTCCACATTCCGGCCTTCCCCCAGCAGGAAAGTTGGGTGGGGACCTCAGCATGCGGGTTGTCACTGCAGGATCCACCTGCCACACTGACATTCTTTCCTCCACCCTTCTCTCTATCCTCCACCTGGTCTGGCCTCACAACTTTAAATTTGTTCTGGACTGGCTTCTGTCACCCAAAGGAACCAAACCAAGCCACTGGGGAGAAAGCTAAGGGTGCTGCAAGGTGACGCAATCGTGGCGAAGCCTGCCTAGACTAACCTGCCCAGCAGCGGCGAAGCCCGCGCCCACCTTACCATGACAGGGAAGATGATGGCGGCCACAGTGGACTTGAGGATCCAAAGCACAGCCAGGCAGATGATCTGAACCAGGGTGAAAAGGTGGATCCTGCGCAGGGGTACGTGGCGAAGGAAGGCGTGGTCTGGTTGGTGTTTCGCCGGCATCAGGAAGAGCTTGCATCGTTCCCAGAACTAACAAGGATAGCGAGGGCTCAGCAAGGTTGCCAGGAAATACTCCCAGCCCCGACATCCCTCCGCAGGTCCGCTGGGGTATGGGGTTAAGGGAAGGGGTGACTTGGTAGGGTCTCAGGAGGGGACTCTTGTTCAGGCATTAAGTAAGACACTCTGGAGGTGTCTAGACAGGTATGCAATATTGGAGGGAGGGAGGATCCTGAGGCCTGGGTGAGGGTAATGGACCTGGAGGTGGCTGCAAAATGAACATGGTCTGTTCAAGGAAAATGCAATTTAATGGACCCATGAACTATCCAAGTCATCTTGGGATTTTGTGGTTAATATAGAACAAAACAAAGCAAAAAACTTTCTTCTGTGGAGTTGTCTTAGGGAAGAGAAGAGAGAGGTACAGTGAAGTGCTCTTTGGAGTTGGCTTGACCCAGGCTTTGAGTTATGAGTTGCAGTCTCCCCACCTGTGAGGTTGGGATCAAAGGACCTAATTATATAGATTAAATGACACCTGTAAAGTGCCCCATATAATTATTTTGCTTCACATAGAATATTGCTATTATTCTTTCACTGAACCAGGAGAGTAAGAATTTGGGGTCTTGGTGACACTAGGGAGTGCTGACTTCAGGTGGGGAGGGGAGGGCCTTACCTGGATGCCATTCAGGGAGGCCACGCCCATGTAGAGGAAGACTCCATACAGCACAGGCATGGGGATGTACTGAAATGAGAGCAGAATTTTGGATTGAACTTCTGCCTGGGATGAGTCCTTGGTCTCCTTGTTCTGGACAAATGTGTCTGCCAACCATAGAGGCAGCCAAGGAGGTGTATATTTGGAGGAACTGAGGGTGTCTGAGAGAAGATCTGGAACCAGAGTGTGGGTGCAGGTGGGGATGCACAGCATGCTGCTGTTCTTCCGGTCTGGCCCATCTCCCAGCCCCACGGAAGCCCTGTGGTCTGGCTGAAGACATTTCTAGAAAGTGGGAAAGCTCCACAAACTGCTTATTCCTGCCAGCCCCTTCCACTTTCAGCCTTAGCTGAGGCCCCTAAAGCTGCTGGGCCTGCAGGGGGCCAGGGACCTTTGGTGAGTTGACCTAAATCATAGGAAGTACCAAGGCCACTTAACAAAAATCACATATCATACACAATCACAAAAAAGAAGCAAAACAGAAGTATGTAAACTGTTGCCCAGGGTACTGCCTACTAAATCTCTACCTCATCCTTTGATGACAGGATGTCTGAACACCAAAAGTTCCTCTTCAGGTAGGCTAGCCAAAACCAGTTGGATCTAAAATGTTTGCCAGAGTAACAGCTGATCTCCAGCTTCATTAAAATCTAGTTTCCATGCTAAAGACACGCTCACTGGCCACACAGTGTCCAGAAACAGTAGATCAAAAAGGAGAGTGCATCTGAATTTGTAGAAGTCTCTACCTGTTGCAGGAAATTACATGAATATTCCTTCCCTTCATTAACCTATTCCCTCCCCTCATTTCTGCTGCTCTATACCCAACTTATCAACTCTAAGTAAGTTAAGTCAAATGTGAGCTGGGAACCTACTTCTCCATTCTTCAGTCACTGAATAAAGGCTCGGGCCATGGATGCTCAAGTCAGTCTAGTTACTTGCTTTGTGATATTGAATGGAAAAAGGACCCCTTTAAGTTCTATATTCCAGGGGGACCAACAAATGTGTTAGTAACATAAAAACCACTAATCATCAACTAACACTAGGAGTTTGATGTGTACACACATCAACAGTTGTTTTCTTTTTCAAAAGTAGATTCATGTAATTCATACTGCACTACCATCATCATTTCAAATCTTTTTAAAAAAATATTTTCTAGTTGTAGATGGACACAACTAGAAAATATTTTATTATTATTATTATTTTTTATGTGGTATCGGGGATCAAACCCAATGCCTCATGCATGCTAGGCAAGTGTTCTACCACTGAGCCACAATCCCGTCCCCAGCATTTCAAATCTTTAAAACTCTTTTTTTTTTTTTTTTTTTCGAGTACTAGGGATTGAACCCAGAGGCACTCTACCACTGAGCTGCATCCCCAGCTTTTTTATTTTTTATTTTGCGACAGGGCCTTGCTAAGTTGCTTAGGTTGGCCTCAAACTTGTGATCCTCCTGCTTCAGCCTCCCAAGTCACTGGGATTATAGATGTGCACCACCACACCTGGCTTTTAAAAACTTTTTGAGGCATTTCTTCACCTCTGTCCAAGCTGTATTTCTGCTATTTTATCCTCTCCTTTAGCTGTACCCAATTCTTGCCACTGTGAACAAAGGCTGTCCTGCCTTGCTCTGGGTTGTGGTAGAACTCTTTGGTGATCACAAAGTATGATGCTAACAAGGGCTGCTCAACTTGTAGATGCCATTTAAGAATGTTAATGAATCCAGACAAGTAAATAACTTCTATTTTAGGATAAGTTATATTTGTTTGCATACAAAGCACACTTTGGACCTACATGCTATAAACAATCCAAGACATTTGAACTAAAGGTTAAAAAAGGAAATATATGCCAGTGGCACACAGCCATAATCTCAGTGACTCAGGAGGCTGAAGCAGGAAGATTGTAAGTTTGAGGCCAGCCTCAGCAATTTAGCAAGGCCCTAAGCAATTTAGCAAGACCTGGTAAGGTAGCTTGGTGGTAAAGTGCCCTGGGTTCAATCCCCAGTACCCCCCCCCCCCAAAATAAAAGGAAATATGTGACCCTTCCATCATTTCATTAGCACATAGTTTATGAGATTTTTGCCAAATTATGAGATAAGGTAAAAATTTTAAGGAATCACTGTCCTAATCACCCTCAAAGTGTGGAGGCAATTGAGAGAGAAATAAACACTTAAATTTAAAAACTTAGCTATCATCTGTAGCAACACAAACTCAAGTTCACTTACAATTTCCCTTTTTACTCTACTAAGTGTGAAAACAAACTGGATTAAGTCTTAAATGATTTGTAGTCATCAGTGACTGATAAAAAGTTACCTCATTTTCAAGTCAAGGAAATTGTCTTGTAATTTGCAACTTTCCCAGAAAATCCCAAATGCCTATAACATTTTATGCACAGAACTATTTTCCTTTCTCCTCCTCTTCTTCTTCTCCTTCTCCTTCTCCTTCTCCTTCTCCTTCTCCTTCTTCTTCTTCTTCCTACCAGTGATAGGGCTGTGATCTAGAATTCTGGATTCATCAGCACAAATCTTCCTTGACTCTCCAGGAAAAGGCCCTTTTCAAACATTAATGAAACTAAAAAGTGGCAGAAAGTTACCTCTAGTGTCAGCTTTAGATCAACAATCATCACAGTACTACAATCATAAGGATGTCAGAACTTTCCTCTGTAATGTTAGGGACCAGGAGAATAACATGGGGTCCATAAGGGAGTTTTAAGGCATCATAGGAGTTCCTCTGAGGCAGAATGCAGAAATCCTCGGTCTCAAAAAGCCATGGGAAGGTGTGAACAAAACAAAACTTCACAGCCTTGGGGTGGACTGGGAAATTTGCTCAATATGTTAAGTAATTTACATCACCCGTCAAATACATGCTCACTTCCTCCTACTGAAGCTTCGTTTGACAAGATAATGAAATATTTACAAATCAGTGATGGAAGGCCTAAAGAATATCACTGATCCTCTAACAATAAACATTATTGTCTAATATCAACACAACCATTCATTGATACAGAACGAGAGGGGGAAGGGGCAGAGAGAGAAGCTCCTAGATAGAGTCTAGGATCTCACGTCTTGATTAATTATATTTTTCTTGAACAGCTACACCAAATTTCTTGTCTTAAATATAAAATGAATCCAGTATTTAGTACTGATGTCAGTTACTAATTATGCTTTAGTTAGTTAGCTAACAGTTTTGAAAGCCTAGCTTTATAAAAAAGTACATACCTTAATAAAATTGAATCAGAAATCCTAAATCTTATAATTTAAAACCCTAGACAGGTCAGTTCTGCTACAAAATTTGTCAAATAGATTAAACGTTGGATAAATCAAGTGTATTGATCTTTTTTTGGGGGGGTACTCTTATTCTGGAAGAATACTGGTGGGCAGATTTTCAAATCCTTTTGTGCTTTGATTGAATGCAAAGATACTATCAAAGCACTTGGAGCCATATGGAACCTTGCAAACTTTTCCTTGACTGTCAGAACAATAACATTTCCCCATATCTGACTTACTCTCTTTAAACAATGTATTTTACAAGGTGCATACATTTATAGAGAAATACAGTACACAGCTTGAAAGAGTTACAACATTTGGCCCAAGAATTGTAACAAAAGGGAATTTCTATTATTGCTCAAAATGTCACCCAAGAGGGAGCAATGTGACTGTACATCATTTAAAGGATGACCACACCAAAGGCTTTAGCAATGCAAATTTTATGCACAGAACTATTTTCCTTTCTCTCCTTCTTCTTCTTCTTTTTTTTTTTTTTTTTTGTTCTTTTCTTTTTTTCCTATAGGGCGGAGGATCAAGCCCAGGACTTCCTGCATGCTAGCTAGGTAAGTGCTGTACCACTGAGTTATACCCCACAGCCCTCATTTCAATTATTTTAATTATACTGCAGTCAGCATGTGACCTACATTAAGAAGATATACAACATTAGAACAAAAACAATAATTTACTAAAATCAGAGGTCAAAAGTGTGAGTGTAAAGTCCTAGAAAATGTATACACAGAATATGAGAAATGTGTTCATGAAAGAATCCATCATGTTGTAAAAGGAACAAAAGGAAGGAAACCATAGTGGAATTTTCTAACTGCTTTGTTTCTATTCAGCTATGCATCAAAAGCTCGTGTGCAAAGACTGAATTAATGAACATGCTCAGCAGCTGGGCGGCCTGCCTGGGACTGCCTGAAGTCTGAGTCTGCAAAGATAGCCAGAGGTGCTATGTGCAAAGTGTTTCTAGTAACTTTTGGCCACTAAAGTATGCTGTTTTTAGGTTCAAATTATTTTTTTACACAAATGCTTGTCAGGCGGTATCAGGAATGATACGCATGATGGTTCTTTTGAGCCCTTTCCACAAAAGTCAGCATTCTCTGGCCATTCAAAATACACTCTTAAATAAACGAAACCATCTGTGTGTAACCTGTCTCCTACACAATGAAAACATTTCTTTAAAACTCCCCAACCTTAAACCAATTGCTCAGGTGTGCCCAGCACTGATTCTCAAGCCAGAAATATTTTTTTATACTAAATGAATCAATTAGCATCATGGTTCTCTAGTCTTTGTCTTTTAATAAGGTCAACCCCAAAATGAGCTGTTTTAAGACATTCAGAGAGGGAAAAGAACCGCAAAGATTGGAGCAATTACAGGTAACCTTAATTCAGCAATGAAAGTCTTATGTGTGCACTGATTGAGGGAAAGGGCCATTGATAGGCGACTGGCTGCAGTTGAGAGAACTGGTGGGAACACCCTAGTCCTGACTGGAAAGTGACCATTCTGGCTCAATGTCCCCCTGTTGTAGTTAGTCTCTTCCAGCGGGTCCAGTGGGACATGAGCAAGAGAATCTTCCAACTGTATGGGAAAAAGTCACTTAGGAGCTCGACAAATTCAAATCAGAGGAGCAGAGAATAGGCCTGGAACACAGCTTAAGAGTTCTCCTCCCAGAGGTTTAAACTTCAGAAAATGGGTGAGCAAGAAGGCCTCCAGTGAGCTTGGGTGATTCCTGATCTAAGCAGGGACAGAACTTGGCAGAACTTTCCCAGGGGACAGTGTCCTCTGGGAAGGTGAGAGTGTGGGCGGCTGTGAGAGAGCAGAGAGGATGGGTGATGATCACAGATGATACCACTTTACAGAGAACAGTGGCAATGGCTCTGAAATATCACTTTAGCCTACTGAAAATCCTGCCTTTTTAGGGACCGGTTGGCCAGTGATATCTGGGTTGTGTAGGGACACTCCCCATGCCTGAGTCTTCTGCTTTGTGTCTTTTCAGGTGTGACGGGGCCCTGGGTGGGATGCAGAGCCTCACCTTCAGGACAGGAGCCAGGAAAACAGAGGTCCCTGTCAGGATGAAGACGATGATCCCAGTCACTCTTTGTTCCCTGGTGGAGAAGAGCACAGTCAGGGGAGATCCAGAGATACTTGGTGACCATTCCCAGCCTCCTGCCTCTCTGTGGGCCCTCAAACTTGTGTCCAAGGCCATGGCTTCTGCATCAGGCTCTGCCTTTTAGCCTAAGGCCCAGCTGCCCTACACAGGGAAGACAGGGGCGCCCCTGAAGGAGGCCACGGCATTTTTAAGGGGCATCAAGGAACTTGTTCAGTACAGTGCCTAATAGCTGGGTGCTTGATCCTGATGGACTTCCATTGAATCTTGGCTCTGCCATTGACTCATTGTGGGATATCAGACAAGACCATGATACCTTGAGCCAGTAGAATAGAAATAATAATGACATCTACATTGGGAGATTGTTGTAATAAAAAGTGCTGATTACCTTGCTTTTTGGAAGTAAGATCCCACTTTGGCAGGGCATGGCTGATGCTGGGGAAGGGGGCCTGGCTTCCAGTGGAGGAGATGTCAGAGGTTGAGGCAGGTAAGTTTTCCTGAGTGCCCAGGCACTAACATAGCCCAGGTTGGAGCCCTGGGCTCTGGGGAAGATGGCTTAGACCAGGAGCTCAGGAGACAGGAAGGGGACAGTGTTCTATCTAGTCCTGAGCCCTACATGAGGCAGAGAAGCCTCTCACAGAGCAGATCAGGTAGCCTACATATCCCAAGGCAGTAGGGAGAAACTTCCATTAGGAGAATGCTAGGATTTGGTGTAAGCCTCAGAGGCTCTATAGGGCAGATGTGATTCCCAGCCCAAAACAGCTTAGGGACCTGGCGTGGGGCATGACATGAGGAGCAAGGGAAAGAACATGTCAGGACCAGGTATAGAGGATAGTGGTGGTCCCAGGAAGGCTTTCTGGAAGAATATAAAGCATTGGAAAATAGGAGACCCAGGGGACTGGAGGGTCTTGAAGAAGAGAAAAGGGAAGGACAGGAAGAGGTTCTATCATGGTCTATGAGGTGAATCTTTGGAGTTCACGTGTGTATAGGCATATTTGTATATGTATGTGTGCATGCGTGCGTGCATGTGCATGTGCTACTTGGAGACTATTTCTTAATAGTCTTAACTTTTTTCTTAAAAAGTACCACTTAGAAATAAATTTTCATCTCCCTTCTTCCCTCCCTTCCAATATCACTCCTGTTCCTAGTTCCTGGGCTGTCAGAGCAGGGACCCTTTGTCCCTAGATTCCTTAATGGTAAGAATAGCTGCCTTCCCCTTCCCTAGATGGGTCACTCCTGTTTAGGTGATCCAGGCCCTGACCTCCTCCTACCTGACTCCCAGGAACTGGGGCTGCTCCCCAGGGGCGCTGGTCTCCGTCTCCATCTTGAGGCTGTCGATGTGGGCAATGGAGATGACTGTGGCAGCCACATACCAGGGGAGCCCCGTGAAGGAGCACAGGGCCATGAGGATGCCCACCCAGAAGAGGTCCAGATGGTAGCCAGCAGCCTTCTGCACAGGTGGTAGGATGGGAGAAGCTTCTGGGAGCCTGTTTCTCCTCAGAGCAGCCATTTTGTGGAACACAGTCAAAGGCTCCTCTGCCTTCCAGAGTGCACTCTGAGGGGCTACCACTCTGAGGTGCTCTCTGTAAGAACTTTAGAGGTGTTCAGGTCTCACCTCCCTCAAAGGTGGCTTTAGTTGCCACCTTGTCTGAAAGGGTGAACCACGTAAGGGACATAGGTAATGAAGGAGAGGGATGTTCCGGCCTGGAAAAGTCCTAGGTTTGGGTCCCCGGGGAAAAAGGTTTCCACCCAGTGGCCACAGTATCTGCAGTTCCTGAATGAGATGCCCCAGCTGGGACCCTCGATTGGTCTATATTGGGGTCAAGGAGAGAGTAGCCCAAGTCTTCTTGGACCCAGAAGCATAGAGAGAGAGGAGTTTCAGGGACCAAGGAGGCTAAGGAAGTTCCTCTGCCTTATGACTTCAGGCTTGTCCTCCTGTCAGCATCTGCCTAGACTCCTAAATTCACTCTCAGGAGGTACAGAGTTGAAGGGTCACTTTGGAAGAGGCAAGGGTTCTGTATGCAGGGGCCCAGCCTGGGCTTGGGCTTGGTCCTGGTCCTCAAAATCATCTGGCCCTGCTGGAAGTCACCCCACCCCCACCCACTCCACAACACATCAAGTGGGAACTTGTCTTCTGCTCAAAGTATTGAAAGAAGCCTCTCCCTCCTTTAATCCTTCTAACTTTGCTCCTGGCAAAGGATAGCCTTACCTTCAGCTTGTTCTCCTTCCGGTTAACAATGACAGCTGTGATCTGCTGGTCCATGAAGATCAGGATGGTCACCAGTAGGGCGGGCAGGATGCTCGCCAGGTACACCCACCACGGGTTCTTCCCAAAGGGGGCCACGAACCAGCCTCGGTCAGGCCGTGTGGGCTGAGCAGAGCAAATGAAGAGGGCCCTTTCCTGTCTCTCTTGCCAGGTGCTTGCCTGCTGGCCCCTTTCCTACCACCTCACTTTTTCCCCAACTGGGAGAACTTTTTAAGAACAATATTTTTCCCTTAAGGACAATAGGCACCTGCAACTTTAAATAGATCACAGAGGCACATAGCTATGGGAAGTGGCATGAATACAGGTGGGGGCTACAGAATTAATGGGATAATTTGCTGTGATTGCCCTAGGATTGGTTAGGAAACAGAAATAAAGATCAGAAGGCAGCTGAATATGCAGTCACTAATTGCAAAAGAACAAAAAGCAGAAATGAGGTCCAAGAGACAAGAATAAAGCATTCTGGGTTCAGTGCATTATAGAATTGTCTGTAAAACAACAAACACCGCGGGCTGGAGATGTAGCTCAGTGGTGGAACACTTGCCTAGCGTACATTGAGGCCCTGGGTTCCATTCCCAGTACTTCAAAACAAAACACCGAATATCAACTCAGACTGGCAAAGGGGACAAAGGGGTTAGCTATTGCAGAAGCTGACGTTTATAATATTTTATATTTAAAAGAAAGGGACACTTTTATTTTGAAGAGCCAGCATGAGTTGTATGAGATGTGTTTAAGTTACTCAGTAAAACCCTGAAAAAATATCATGAAGATCAAGGCCTCAAAGGCAGAGGAACATTCTAGAACCTGGACTTCCTACCTTGCTTAGATGGCAGGTGCATTTGTGAGGGAACAGGGCTTGAACTTAGCCACAAAAAAATGGCACCAACTATGGACTAATGGGTAATTTCTGACAGTGGTTTTGAATTTTGAACATGTTCAGAATCACCTAAAGTGCCGGTTAAAACACAAATTGCTGGGTTCTACCCACAAGACTTTCAGATTCCATACTTCTGATATGGGAATAAGAATATGAGAATTTGCATTTCTTTCCTTCTTTCCTCCTTTCCCTATCTTCCTTTTTTTCTTCCTTCCTTCCTTCCTCCCTCCTTCCCTCCCTTCCTTCCTTCATTTCTCTAGGAAGGGACTCACTAGCCCAACCTAGTCTGGAGTTCCTGACCTCAAGCAGTCCTCCCACCTTGGGAGTGCTGGGAGTACAGACTCACCAAGAACAAGTTCCCAGGTGACAATGTGACACTAGTCCAGGGACCACACTTTGAGAATCACTGTTACAAGGGGTCATTTTCAGTAGATTCCAGTTGGCCAAGTTTGTAGACTGTCATAGGTGAGGAAATTGGAAACCCATATATAGAAGTCAAAAGGCTTCAGCTGGACTGGAGTGTGGATTCTAGCACCTTCCCTACTCCTTAGGGTACACAGCAAGATTTCATTCTAAATATGTCCCCACCCACCTCTCAAAGGACTGCCCCTGGGAGGCTGTGCAGAAAATGGTAGAGCGTACACTGAGAACCTACAGGGTGACTTGGTTGAGAGAAGAATGTTGAGCATAGAGGAGATAAGGACTATAGCTCATGGGCAGGCAGGGCAATTGCCTGGATCAGGGGCAAGGGGCAAACCTTGATGACATTGGGCACGTGCAGCTTGGGGGTTTCCAGGCCAAAACAGGCATCGATTCCACAGAACATCAGGATGGAGAAAATAATGGAAAAGTCAGCCACCAGGGCACGGACCTACAGAAAAAAAGAGAAGCTAGTGAGTGAAACATCCACCCTGCTCCAGGCTGACCCAATCTGCAGGTGGCAAAGAGGAGACCCCTTAAAGGCAGGACCCTGAAGTCAGCAGGCCTATGCTCAAATCCTGGTTCTTCTCCTTGCTGGCTGTGTGACCTTGGGGAAGCATGCCATAGAGCCTGTTTCTTCCATTATGAAAAGAAGATAAAGATAGCACCTACCTTCAGGTGCAAAGGAGCTATGGCACATTTAGAGTGCTTGGGATACCGGTGGTCAAAGTGGGAGTTGTTAGGATGTTGGGTGGCCCTGGAAACCCTTGCTGAAGATGTGTTCTGATATGACACACTGGATGGGGCCAGCTGCCGGGTGGTGAGGGCAAGTGTTAAACTTGGAAGGAAACCCTAGCTCTCAAAAACATGACAGGTTGTCACACCCCTGGGCTGGGAGGGAAACTCTCACCCCTGCCCCAATTACATAGGGGACCTCTAGCTACTCTCAAACCTGTCCACCAAGAGTGTCCAGCCCATTATTCTTATTTCTGGGAGACCTATTCCAGGCTAGTTCTGGATCTGACTTCCCTGCCCTTTCTGAAAGCATCCTCTTGACCCCATCCCTCCCCTTATTCTATATTGGGAAGTCTCAGGGTACAGGGTCCCCCAATGTCTATCTGCCACCTTTATTTTATATCTCTTCAGAGAAAGCAATTTGAAGGGGCAGAGGCAGGTGAGGACACATCCTACTTCCCATTCAAATTGTATTAATATAACATGTGACTGACTGAAAAATCACTTAGTGTAAAAAAGACAGTGGAGAGCAAAGTCCCTACCTTAGCTTTTCTAATTCTGGTCCCACCTTCCTGACATATGTCTTGGTTTTAGTTGTTTCTGGAGGTTTATTCCATGACAGTTAATATGTTTATAGTTTCATATTTTGATTTACTAATTAAAGGCATTACTATAAAGTTTAGACTTACTTATATTACCCCTCCTTCCCTTTCCCCATTCCTAATTTCTGTTATTCATTTTAAAACTCTTTCTATGGGCTTCCTTTGTACTTTTGTGTTATGTAATTAAATATCTCATAACTCTTGCCAATATCTCTCATTCTCTGTCACGTGAGGTGAGGATCACTGTACTTGAGCTTGTCACCACCTCTCTTACTTGTCCCCCTTCCACCTATGATGCCTTCACTTTGATCTTTACATGTCAAAGCTGAGGAGATCATACACTGTTGTGTAGACACATCTTTTGTGTTTTATCTGTAAGTGGATTCCGAAAGGTGAAAATCAATAACATCTTTATGTTGTTAGGATCGTATCAGCGTTGGTCACAGCAGAACCAAGTAGTGTGCTACATTTATATTTCTTTTCCACAATTTTCCTAGCACTGAAATAAAAATGTTATCAAGTTAACTATGTGAATCTGCCATTTTTTTTTGTAGGACAAAACAGTCAAATATAGGCCATTTCATATGGTCCAATCCCATATGAAGATAGACAAAATAAACAGCTGTGAACTCCCCTGCTCCTTAATAAAAATTTACCCATCCAGTGGACGATCTCTCCTGTCACCCAGTGACATCCCTGTACTAGCTCTCTAAAGAGAACCACTAGTTTGAATTCAGAGTTTACTTTTCCCATGAAGTCTCTACTTAGACTAAGTGTGTACATATCCCTCAACAAAACATGGCATTGCTTTGCTTGTTTTTAAATTTTACATAAAGGGTAACATGTTATTTGTAATCTTCTGCAATTTGCTTTATTTGTTCAACATTATGTTTATGATATTTTTCCTTGTGGATAAATGTAGCTGTAGTCTATATTATTTGCAGCTCAATCTTTGCATGATTATTTTCCATTTGTTTCTTTATTTTCATATTAATAGTTACATTTAGATCATTTTAGTTTTTCTCTTGGAATCAATGTTTCTGTGACTGTTCTTGTACACACATGAGAATTTCTCTGGGGTATATACCTGGGAGTGGATGTACTGGTTTGAAGGTCCTGTCATCTCCAGCTTTATCATAGAATGCCCATTGCCCTCCAAATTGAACATACCTCTTGACACTCTCATCTATCACTTTCAATCTCCAATACCTGATATTCCAAGGCTTGGAGTGCTAACCAACCTGATGAGTGTAAAATAGTGTAACCTCATTTTTCTCTGCAACACAAAATTCCAGGAGACAAGAAAACAGTTTTTAAGTATTTTAAGGGAAAAATATTGGTGGCCCTAGAAATATTATGCAAATTATTTTTCATCCTGAAAATAACAGACATTCTCTGAATCAGCCACTGCTCTAGCATTTTCACGTAAGAAGAAATTAGGGAGATGATGTAGGTGGGAGTGGGGAGGATGTGAGGAAGCTTGTTTTTAGGATTCATTTGTGTTGCAGTTCCATGAGTTTTTACTTAGTTGTTTTTTTGCAAAGCTTCCTAATGAACCTTTTATTTAGTCTTTAGAAAATATTGGGGAAAATTCAACTATTCATATGATAGTTATAATATTCATTTATTATTAAATGAGTTTATTATTCATAATATTCATTTGCCCTTAGTCATACTATTTATTTAAAATGGCTTTAGGAGAGCATGCATGGGATTTATGGTATGAGTGAGTTGCTAAAATTCTTCCAAACATCCCTTCCCATGGCACAGCCATTCCTCACATATGCAGTTAAATTTTTTTTTAGTTGCAGATGGACACAACACCTTTATTTTGTTTATTTACATTTTTATGTGGTGATGAGGATTGAACCCAGTGCCAGGCAAGAGCCCTATCACTCAGCTACAACCCCAGCCTGCAAGTGCAGTTTTGATTAATACATATTTTATTCCAGACACAAACAGAAACTGAAATTAAAAAATAGCAGTGAGTATTTATAATAGCATTAAAAATTAGGTTGGGGATATAGCTCAGTTGGTAGAGTGCTTGCCTTGCATGCACAAGGCCCTGGGTTTGATCCCTAGCACCAACCAAAAAAGAAAAGAAAAGAAAGAAGAAGAAAGTAAAAAGGGGTCTGAGGTTGTAGCTCAGTGGTAGAGTACTTATCTAGCATGTATGAGGCCCTGGGTTCGATCCTCAGCACCACATAAACAAATAAAATAAAGGTAGGGTATCCATCTACAACTTAAAAAATGTATTAAAAAAAGTAAAAAGGTCAGTCACAGAGTGGGAAAAGATATCACAACATGAAAAAATTTGTATTCAGAATATATAAAGAACTTTTTCACATCAGAAAGTAAAGAACAACCCAATAAAAACTGTGCAAGAGGATTTAAACAGAAACTTCCAAGAAGAAAGTCAAATGGCCTTATGGTCAATAAACACATGACAAGATTTTCAATTTCATTAGTTGTCGGTGCACTGAAAAATTTAAAAAACACATTAGGTATTATTGCACAGGAAGACTAAAGGTAAAAGTCTGAAAATATGAACTAATTGTTGCCAAAGGGCTTATCAACAAGAGATTCCAATTCTCCCTAACTCCAAAGTATGTGTTTTAACTTGAAAAACCCACATGAGCCAGTGCCCACATGGTGGCCCTTTTTTCAAAGGGTACCAAGGATTGAACTCAGAGGCACTTAACCACGGAGCCACATCCCCAGCCCTATTTTGTATTTCATTTAGAGACAGGGTCTCACTAAGTTGCTTAGTGCCTCGCTTTTGCTGAGGCTGGCTTTGAACTTGGGATGCTCCTGCCTCAGCTTCCTGAGCCACTGAGATTACAGGCAGGCATCACCAGCCCAGCTGATGACATTTTTCTCAATAGTTGTTTGACTATAGGTTCTTCCTAACTGCATGGTGCACTTACCTTGGTAGGAAAATAGCGGCTGAATTTGAATTTCTTCAAAGTCAAGGTCATGGAGTAAGTCCCAAAGAAAAGAATGAAGGACATGAGTGCCAGGTCTGGAATGAACTGGCAGGAGTTCCCAAGTAGGCGCCCACCATAGCTCAGACACTCCTTCTTGCTCAGCAGGGACCAGTCCAGTGCTGTGAGGTTAAGGGGATCGTACTTGGAGACCAAACATAAGAGAGAAAGGGTCAGAACCTTCCTGGCAGGTTGGCCTTGTCCTTCCCCTTGCTATCCCAGGCAGCCCACACACCCACCACCATGATGCCTTCAGTAACAGAATGGTGTTCCAGGGGACAGGATTGTTCAAGGAGTCATAAGCAGGCAGCTCCCTGGGAGGATTGGAAGCTGACACTTGTTTTTTCATTGTGTTCTGGGGTGCACCCTATATCTTTGCTAGCAATGAGAAACTATGCAGCAGTGGCGGGAATGCCCTCCCCTTCAGTAGGCTGGACATCTGTCCCTGTCCACCAACCATGGGTCTACTGACATCTCACACTATTCTCTCCTCTCCTTCCCTTCTGTCACTCCTTTGCCAGTCCATTCTTAGGTCATTTCAGCTATTTCCCTCGTTTGTGTCCCAGATCCTAAAATTCAGGGCATGCAAAACAACGCAATTTTATATATAAATATAAATTTTATATACTTTGTATCCACGGGTTTTTCTTCTTTGAATTCAACCAACTGTGAATCAAAAATATTTTTTTAAAAATTACATCTGTACTAAACATGTACAGACTACTATTACCACCTAAATGATACAATATAACAACCATTTCCATAGCATTTACATTGTATTAGGTATTATAAGTTATCTAAAGATGATTTAAAATATCCAGGAGATGGGGCATATAAATATTATACCATTTTATATAAAGCATTTGAGCATCTATGGATTTTTAAAAATATTTTCTTAGTTGTCAATGGACTTTATTTTATTTATTTATATGTGGTGCTGAGGATTGAACCCAGCGCCTCACACATGCTAGGCAAGCACTCCACCACTGAGCCACAACCCCAGCCCCAGCATCTATAGATTTTGATATCTTTGGGTGATCCTGGAGTTAAACCTCTGTGAATACTGAAGAATATCTGTATTTATGTATTCCTAAGAGTAGTAAAAGAAGGAAGAAAATGTATTATTTAAATATAATACAATTTAATACATTTTAAAAATTGTTGTTAGATCTTTATTTTATTTATTTGTTTATATGTGGTGCTGAAGATAGGACCCAGTACCTCACACATGCCAAGCAAATGCGCTACCGCTGAGCCACAGCCACAGCTACAGCCCCAATTTAATACATATTTTTAAAAGTTAATGTGTAAGGGCTGGGGATACAGCTCAGTTGGTAGAGTGCTTACCTTGCATGTACAAGGCCCTGAGTTCAATCCCCAGCACCACAAACAAAACAAAACCTAAAAAAAAAAAAAACCTAAAAAGTTAATGTGTAAATATTTAGAAACGTTACATAATGAAGTAAACAGATGCTTACAACTAGCTATAAGGGATGTTTGTATTAAGACAAGTGTAATAGAGCATTACAATAAGGTCCCTAATGAATCATGCCTTCCTTCATCCACACTCATGTACGGTGTGGCATTGATGGTCCTCCTATCAAAGGGGAAGTCTGTTTTCCCACTCCTTTGAATATGGGCTGGTCTTTGACCTGCTTAGACCAACAGAGTGAGGGAGGAAGTGACTTGGAGGCAATGAAAGGAGCCTGCAGGTTCTGCCTTCACACTCTTGGAAACCTGATAACACAATGCTGTGACAAACTCAAGACTGAGAAAACCACATGGAGAGACAGGTAGAGCCATTCTGTTCCACCTGTGACAAATCCCTACCAGGCTTGCCAGCTTGAAAGGCCACAAAACTGAGTTCAGGTGAAATCAGTGAACTAGCCAGTCATCCCACAGAATTATGAGAATTATAATTGCTGCTTCTATTGCTTTAATCCTGTGTGTGTGTGTGTGTGTGTGTGTGTGTGTGTGTTATGTGTGAGCCATACCCCTGGCCTTTTTTATTTTTTATTTTGAGACAGGATCTCACTACATTTCCCAGAATGGCCTCAAACTTACGATCCTCCCGCTCAGCCTCAAGATTTGCTAATGACACATAAGTGAGGAGGTCTGGTGTGAGACTGTCTCATGCTGTCTTGCATTTTGGGACCCCATCCACTGAATGTCAGCCATATCCCTCAATCACCACATATAATTTAAAATGCTCCCTGCAGATATTGTTCCTCTACTGCCCCACAGGCCTGTCCTACTTTTCTTTTCCAGTTTGCCTCTTGGGATTTCCCCAATCTTCCATTCTCATATCAGCTGAACTAGTCCACTCGTTGTCTCCTGCACAGGTTTTGTGCTTTTCTTCTTTGGCCCTCTGTCTTTGATGTTCCATTCGCCTGGAATGTTCTCTCTATTGAATCAACCTTCTCCCAACCTTAAACATTCCACTTTGTCTTTTTTTAAAAATCATATGGGCTTATTAATTTCTAAAATTTTTTGCAGATACAGGGATATGGATGTTTCCACGGACTATAAATATATTTATAGCACATTCCACTTTCTCCATGAGGCTTTCTCTGGACTCTTCGGCTAGTTTTCTTTCCTGCCACCAGGGTTGGAAGAACATATATGGCCTAGATTTGATGCATGGCATGCCCTGCTCATGCCTCCCATAGCTCTTTTTTTTTAATATTTATTTTTTAGGTGTAGATGGACACAACACAATGCCTTTATTTTTTATGTGGTGCTGAGGATCGAACTTGAATCCAGCCTGTGCTAGGCAAGCGCTCCACCGCTGAGCCACAATCCCAGCCCCTGCCTCCCATAACTATTCACGTGCATCTTCACAAGCACATCAAAAGGAAGTTGGAAGGCAGGGACCAACTTTATCTATGTCTTCTTTATTTACTCTTTTTTTTTTTTTTCAATGCTGGCAATTGAAGCCAGGGCCTTTCATGTGCCAGGCAAGTGCTCTACCACTGAACTCCACCCCCAGCCCCACATTGATTTCTTAGTGCACGTAGCATCTTGCACACAATAGGAATTGAGAAATAGGCACTGACTGATTCTTTTCTTTCTCTCTCAAGACCTGGGATTTGGAAAACCTTAGGTTAAATTGTCAATTGGAATTGTCTGAGCAGAGTCACCAACTGCCTGTGCAGGGTAACTTAAGAAGCAACCTAAAAGCATCCACTTCTCTCCCAAGGCCTATGAAGGCTACCCTTCACCTGGATTTGAGCTTCCCACCATTAGACCCATTTAGGCTGGGACATTGGCTCCTGAAGGCCACCACCCGTCATTATTGGGAAAGGTAGGCCAGACCTAGAAGTCCCAGGGACTAAGGAGGTCAAAGGACAGGTCAGATTCATTAGGGACGGGGAGCACTACTAAATTTTCTGGGACTAGAGAATTGTTGGGTGGGAACTAGTGGTCCAAGGTAGAAAGGGAAGGAAAACCAAGAAAGATGAAAGGGAAACTTTGTTTCCAGTTGTGTGTACAGCCCTATTACCATCCTCACTGCTACCGCCCCTTCGTTTGTAGGTATATATCATATTTTTGCAATGCATGCAATAGAAGAGGCATGTTTTAAGATGGGATGCTTACAGTACGTAAGCATCTTAAAATAAAAGTACACATTTACAAAGCTCTGCGGGTGCCCCTGGGATTGGCCTCTGTGAGTCTGAGTTGCCATGAATTGGTCTCAATTTCCCAAGTCTCTTCTCACTACCCCCACCCACAAAACAGCACCTGACCGTCTGACCTAAGAGGAGGGGACTTACCAGAGAAGCATTGAGGTTTGGTGCTGGCGAGGCTGAGGCATTGAACACAGTTGTATTCACTGTAGATGAGCAAGGACATGGGGAAGGTCAGAGGCTTTGGGATGGGGAACCTGCAATCCCCACGAAGCTCCCACCCTTTCTCCTTTCACTCCAGTTCCTTAGAGCCAAATTGGTTCCCATCATGAGGACAGCTCATCATATCTGGCCCTTCTTCACCTTCCTTGTTTTGCCTCTCTTGCCCCTGTCTTTAGGGATGGGTTGGTGGGAGGGGGCCTGGGCCAGAACTCAGACATAAGGCTGGGCCAGCTGTTGTAGGACATCTTCTGCCTGACAATAAACAGCTGGTTTTGAAAAAACTGAAATAAAGAATCTGACGCTAAGACAAGTTGGTGAATAATGTGCCTTGTGAATCTCTACTGGCCACTAGACCCATTTGGGTGCTGTTAGACTTAACATTTTTAAAGGATTAACTACATGCTTTGCACTATGCCAAATATATATATATACACACACACACACACACACACACTCATTTAAGTTCCCAAATCTCCGTAAAGTATCCCCATTTTACAGATGAGGTAACTGAGGCCCAGAGAGTTTAACCTGCCTATTGCCCAAGGTCACAGAGCTCATACTTGGAGCCATGATCCCATCCCAGGCAGCCTGGCCCAGAGCATATAAACCTCCCAGTTCGGTACAGCAAGCTTTGCCATCCCCGCCCCCCACCAACACTTCCCTTCTCTCCTGCCCCTTTCCAGATGTGCTTTTTTTTTTTTTAAGGTCAGCTGGGCCTGTTTGAACTTATTGGCTTTGATAGTCTCTTATTTAATCTGCCCCTTTAATAGAAGACAAGGAAAATATAACCTGAGTGTAGGACCTGAAGAAGAATCAGGAACCCGAAGGTTCTGTTTTTATTTGTTCTCACTGTGTCTCTTGCTGGGCACTTCCCTTCCCTGGCCTCAGTGTCCCTTTAAGTGGAGCACCTATGGGTCCCTTCAGTTCCTGAGGAAAGCTGGAGGAAACATAATCTGCCTTCTCTCATTTCCATGTGGACTTTTCCACTCTCCCTTCTCTCTGTTGGGCCTCTCTTGCTCCTTCCTGCGGGGAGAGCTCATCACCCACATGGGGGGCTCCCCAGGGTTGGTGGCTACTCATGACAAAGGCAGGCTTCGGAGGACCACTGCTTGCCCTCTCTCTTCCTCCTGAACTACAGGGGTGGAAGTGAAGGCCAGGCCTGCCTCACTCTCCTCCTCCAAGCAAAGGCAGACTAAGCAGTTCCCCTGTGGCAGGTGTGGGGAGATCAAGGAACCCCAGCCAGTTTGCTGGCAATAAGCCTGAGAGGCTCTGCAAGCCCCATTTGGCCCCTGCTGACTATCCACATTTGGTTAGGAACTCAGAGAGAAGAGCTTAATCTTGAAGCTTCTCCCAACCACTAACAAGCTGTCCACAGGGTTGGATAGACTACAGGGCCCTGCTAAGGTGCTCATTTCTGGGGCAGCTGGACTGGGTTGCTGACAAACGCGGTCTTGCTCAGTTTGTAGAACATTACTAGGAGTTCTATAAACCCAGTGGTTTGTTCAGATTGTTCTGACAAAAGTGTTACTTATTAGAAATCAAGGACATCTGTTGCCTTTCCTCACATTGTTGACCAAAAGAACATGATGCACAATTAACATTAGGGACAGAGAAGCTGGCCAAGAAGCTGCCTCTAGGCGACCCACTGACATGCTAGAGAATTCCCTGTTAGTGCTTAAACTTGGGGAGGTCAAACATTTTCCACCATCCAGTGTTTTCAGGCCAGACATCCTCCTGATGTCTTCCTTAGGCTTATCAATTATTTTATATCAAGAACTTTATAGAGTTTATCTGAAAGCTACTCAAGATGAAGATGGAAGAAATATAACATGGAAAATTCCAGAAAGGGTCCAAAAATATTGTAAAATTCTAGTGTGCAAAAAGTGGTACTCACTTGGGATTGAAAGCAGCCAAATCAGTGTTTGCAGCATCCATAAACAGAATACAAATCAGTTACAATGGAAACAAAGTTAAATATAAAAAGAAAGTGCCCCCGAAAAAGCGCTTATTAGGAAGAATGACAAAGAATGAGAGTATGCCATAGTTAAGCTGTTTTTTTTTTCTTTTCAGTAAACCTAAGAATATGGAACAATTAGTAATTAGATGACTCATGAACTGGAAAGAAACCACAGTTAGTTCCCCACTCCCTAGTTTCCTACATATCTAGAACTTTCCTTTCTATATTCTCCTAATCAGAACTAACTTGTTCTGGTTCCAATTCCTTTATTCTTAGTGAAGAAACTGAAGATCTAATCTTTTTAAAAATTATTTTAATTGTATATATATATATATATATATATATATATATATATATTGCTGAGAGTTGAACCCAGTGTCTCAGACATTAGAGGCAAGTACTCTACCACTGAACTACAGTCCAACCCCTGAAGACCTAGTCTTATTGGAGTTAGTAGTTAATAATGGCTCAGCGTATTAATTAATAGTTCAAGAGAGCAGAAGCTCTCAAACTTGAGAGGGCATCAGAATTACCTGGAAGGTTTGTTAATCCATAGATGGTTGGACCCTGCCCCAGTTTCTGATTCAGCAGGTCTGGGGTACAGCCCAAGAATTTACATTTCTGTCAAGTTCTCAGATGGTGTTAAAACTGTGGGTCTGGGGACCACACTTTGAGAAACATGACAACAGCATGACCCAAAGAATGAAGTGACATGAAGCCTCTGGGCAAGACCAGAGAGGAAGCTATTTGGAAATGAAGTGGCTTCATTATGCTCCTTGAATGCTACTTTGTATGTTCCTTCATCCTCTGTTTCTAGGGCATTTTTAGGTTTGGTTTCTCCTGTGGATAGATGATTTTCAGAATAGCCAAAGGTCTTCATATGACTCCAGAATTTCGAATGTTTATAGAAAGAGATCAAGGAATATGATTCTAAAAGTCATGTTTGTGGGAAATTTGTGCTCAGTGTAATGAATCTGGAGTCAGGAATGTACAAGCTGTAAACAAGAGCACCCAAATGGAACCTGGCCCAGAGGCAGGGTTTGCCCCAGGGCAGAATAAAAAGGGCCAGTGGGTAGCATCTCCTCAATGTTCTGGACAAGCAATGTGCCCTGACTCAGGACCAAGGGTAGCTTTACCTATCACTGGATTTTAATAGAATAACCCAACATTAATGATAGAAAAAATATAAGAAAAAATTAAATCTTGACTTCTTTACAAAATCAGCGCAGTGACAGGGAGCAGGGGTGTAATCAAAACCACACTCCTTGAAGACAAGGCATTTTATCTTCCATAAAGTTCCAAAGACCCTAAAAAATTGTGACACCAATATTTTTGATTGACTTGTGATCACCTTTTTTTAATATACATAGTAACGCTTTTGAATTCTTTGCTTATTTGTTTGTATTTTTTGATAGCACTGGGGATTGAACCCAGAGCCTTAATCAAGCTAGGCAAGAACTTTACTATTGAATTGCACCCCCAGTCCTTTTTAAACTTTTATTTTGAAACAGTCTCATTAAGTTTCCCAGACTGGCCTCAAATTTGTGATCCTCCTGCCTCAGCCTCCTGAGTAGCTACGATCACAGGTGAGGCTGAGATCACTCTGTCTGGCTCATAGTAATGTATTAAGGGACTGAAAACCCCAAATGTTTACTTATTTCCTTTAATCAAACCTGGGCATAGATTTGAAAACCTCATAAGAGCCCCACAAAACTGGTAGAGCCAACATTGACGTCCCCCTTTTATATCTAGGGAAACTGAGGTTTGGTGTGACCTTGGGTGGCCTCTGGGCCTCAGTTTGCTCTCTGTGAGTCCAGCCTGGTGCTGCTTGGAGAAGTGGGGTGGATCTCCTGTTCCTGCTCTGCAGTACCCTGGGTACACCCCACTGAATGTTCTCAGGGCCATGCTTATGGCTGCAAGGGAGGTCAGGAGATCAGACTCTATGAGAAATTCTAAGTTTCCAGATGACAGGTTTTGGTCCATAAAGTAACTCCACAAGAATGGCACTGAATACTTATTATCAGGTTGACCAGTGGGTTGATTAAACCTCCCACCTAGTATGGGGATCTCTTGGCACACAGACTTCCAGAGAGTCCAAGTAACTGGCTATCAACCAAGAGGCAGATATTTCCCATGATAGCGACTCCCACCATTGCACAGTTTTCCCAGAGTCAGCTAGCATCTGGTTCCCTGAAACTTCGGCTCCTCGATTTGTTCTACATCCTGTGTCCCTTGTGGCATGACAGTTCTTCTCTCATGCCTCTCTTATCCCTAAGAAGCTAAATAACCCCAGGTTATCCAACTGTTTTTCTATTGGCATGATTGGCAAGCCCTCCACACTGGATGTGTTCCTGTTTATAGAGATGCTCATCCATCTGATGTGCTCTCGCCTTATAAAGTATGAGACCACATTGGCAGCAATGTTTTGGGAATAAGGTGTCATGCAATGATAGAAAAAATATAATATATGAGGAGGGACATTAGGCACCAAAAGATCTACCTCTGGCTTGGGTAGCAGGCTGACAGGTGTAGCCTCCACATCACCCTGCACTGAGGCAAACTGTGCCTATGCCTTCCTGAGATACCCCCATACCCTTCTGATCATAGCCCTGGGAGTTGATATTAAGGCTACTGTTCTCTTGGTTTCCTTCCAAAAACTGGGTTTAATACCCTGTGTGGCTCCCTTGGAATGATGGGCTGAACAGCCCCTCTCAAACAGGCTCTCCTGCATTTGACAGAGCTGTGGTCCTAGGGGAGAGTATGTTGGGGGGTGGGCAGGGCATGTCTGGGGTTACCGGTCACCTGTGTCAGGGGCGACACACTCGCATTTGTAGGTGGTGATGGAGTCGGGCTTGAAGTCCCTGTTGATGGGGTAGTACTTGAAGGCACCGATCATTTTCTTGATGGCATCATAGATGAAGATGAAGCTGATGAGGGTGGAGAAGCCCTCCTCGGTGAAGCGGGTGATATATTTGATGATAAAGCTGGCATCTGTGGCCACCAGGACAAGGCACTGGATGGCTGAGTGTAGGCCAATCCAGAGGCGGAACTCCATGTAGTCTAGGCCATTGCCTCTGGAAGGCAGAGGGAAAGTGGGGGGGTCCTCCAGTCCAGGATTCCTGTGCTTGGCTTCCCAGACCCACCCTTAGCAGCTCATTTCCCCCTCCCATGGCACAGGTTCCCTCCTAGGGACAGTCAAAGGACTGGGGACAGGGACAATTCCTGGGTGGGGTTGCCTGATCTTTGAGAAGTCTAGGAAAAGATCCCATGGAAGTATGCAGGAAGGTTCTGAGGGACTCAGTGCCCACATAGTTGGTCACAGACACCCAGCGTGAATGAAAAACAGGAAATTTCAGATGAATAGGGCTGGAGCAGGCCTTGGGCATAGTTGAGTCAAACCCTTGGGGTGTAGATGAGGCAGCAGAGCCTGGAGTGATGGGAGTTGCCTGGGTCTGGGTGCAGCCTTCTGACCTCCAGCCCAAGACTTTCAAACACTACACTGACTTTTAATTGAACAGCATGGTATGAGTCTTCTTCCCTTGTCTTGCCTGGATTGCTCCCTGTGGGCTGTGCTAATACACACTAAAATAGTCATCTTAAAGGCAGGTAGCTGGCAGAAGCCAGGAGGATCCACCTGACAATCTCTCCCTTGTTAAAGGTAGCTTTGGCACTTCCTAGTCCCTGCCTATTACTGTGTCTTGGCTTTGGCTAACAGCCCTAAGTGCAAGAGATGGCAGGGGGCATCACCAAAAGGTACCTACTTGCTAAAGTCGAAGAGGAGCTTCTCAAAGATGAGGATGGGCCCTGTGCTGCTGAGGATGATGAGAGGCTGTCCCGAGAAGAGGCAGAACAAGGAGCCAGCCATGGCAGTGCCCAGGAAGCTCTCCATCACTCCCTGGGGGCATGAGAAGTGTGAGACTTAGCAGAAGTAGTAGAAGAGGCTTCCGCATTCAGGTTGCAACCCAGGTATCTCTCCAAGAGCTTTTGTTCATCTTTTGTTCTGGCCTCTCTTCTCCCCAAATTTTGCTTCCCATCTCCCACAGTTTGCTACCATGTCAGTTTTAACCTAATTCAATTTGGATGAAGGTCCTTTGTGACCTGCTTTTGGCACTCCAGGTTCTGGAAAACCATGGATATGCTTGTTTTGTGTCCATCCTACTCACAGAGGACAGCCCATTCATCCATCTAAATATTCATTCATTTAAACATCTATTTGATATCTTTAGAATTAAGATCATTCATTCTTTCAAAATCCATTAAGTGCCTATTAGGTACCAGGCATTGTGCTAGGTTTGGAGACCCATCAGTGAATAAGATAACTCATGTTCAGTCTAGTGGGATATAGGTAAGGAACCAATTTCCATATATCAGGAGTTTTCAACCTCAACACTATTGGTATTCCAGGCTAATTCTCTGTTGTGGGATCTGTCCTGTGTATTATAGGATGTCTAGCAGCCTCCCTGGCCTCTACCACTAAAAGACAGTAGCCATTCCTCCCAGTTGTCATAATCAAATCTATCTCTGAATATTTCCAAATGTCTCCTAGGTCAAAACTGTCCCCATTGAGAACTTCTGTCAAGGAGTGCAATAAGGTGGGATGGGTTCTGGGTGTCATAGGAATATATAATAGGAGAGAAAAGGTAGTCAGAAAGGCCACCCTAGATGTAGATACATGGAAGCCAAGACCGAAAACATGAACAGGGATTGTTCAAGAGAACAGGGTTAACTGGAGTAAAGAGAATGAGTGTCCTCAAAGAGGGAACAGTGTATTCAAAGGCTGGAGCTGAAAGGAAGCATGTCTTTGAAGAACTTAAAGATGATCAGGATTGATAGAAAACAGATAATACAATGGATGAGTAGATCAGGAATTCTGAGAAAGAATGGCAGGAGATGAGGGCTTAAGAGGCAAGTAGAGCCATGCCATAAGGGCCACCAGGGGAAGCCGGGATTTAGGAGTTAAGGATGATGCCTAGTTTCTAACATGCACAACTGGATGCGTTATGGTGTCACTTGTTATACTGGGAAAGGCTTATGCATAACAGGTCAGGAGAGAAGATAATGGACACAATGCCATCTGTGTGAGTTGGGGGATCTCAAGGGGCAGTCATAGGGATATGCTTGGGAGGTAGCTGGATACTCAACTTGAAACTCAGGGAAGAGATAAGGGCTGGCAATAGGCATTCATCTGACCTACCTGGGGAAATGAGTCCTTTCCTTGGAACCCTAAGCTTCCCAATGACTCTATCCCCATAAGGTGTTCACTGGAGAGGAAGGAGGGTGTCTCTGCTGAGCTATTTTCCCCAGGGAGGTCTGCCTTATTGTCATGGTAACAAATTACCATCCTTCTGTAAATGTCTTAACTCCAAGTTAAGAAACCAAAGTTGGTGTAAAAAAAAGTGGGGAGAAGTTCACAATTAACAACTCAACTAATTGTGTTGATTAAGTTCGTTCAATTATCAGGGGGTAAAGTGCCAAATAACAAAGTAAATAATTCCCCTTTAAATGTTGGCATATTTATATCATCCTTAAATTTGATCTTTAGTAATTATTAATTTCATTCCCTTCCCTTCCCTTCCCTCCCTCCCTCCCTTCCTTCTTTCCTTCCTTCCCTCCTTCCTTCCCTCTGTCCTTCCTTCCTTCTTTTGAAAGGGTAAAGGGTTATAAAAAAGAATGGCATAAACCTAGACAGTGACTGAAACCTGCCACCATGTGGCAGCAGATTTTACTTACAATTTCTGTCATGTCCCCCGTTCACACTCACCTGATAGTTGTCGGTGGCGTCTCCCAGAAGCCCACCAAAGGTGATTGCGTTGGTGATACAGCCGAGGTAGATGAATAGGATGGCAGAGATGGACTGAATGTGGAAGCCATCATAGAAGTCACTTGGGAACCAAGGCAACTTCCTCTTGATATCCAGACACAGTCCACCAAAGAACCTGTTTGAGACAGGCCCATGGGTAGCTTTCTTACCACAAACACCAGTGCAGGGGCAGGGCTATTTTTAGGGTCCTGCAGAATCTGCGGTGAGGAAGGGAATTTGACTGGGGATGGCTAGGGACAAGAATCTTTTCACCAGCACATTTGGAACCAGAGAAGAATTCTTGCAGGATCCAAAATTTGTAGTCAGCACCATTCACCCTGGGAAGGGTGGACATAACTTGTTTTAGGGAGGAAGGTTCCGATGAGACTATCCCATAGGAATGAACATTCTGGGATCCTCAGATGGTGGTCCTCCTCACATCCCTGACTATCTACAGGGCCCCTGTGCATGGTAAATATAGGTATGGCCAACTATAGAAGATGGAGATATCCCAGGTTATAACGTGAACTCATTGAGGGTACATTCAAACCTTGATAATTGGTTTCTTTGCTCCCTGGAACAATTGAGTGGGAAATTTAGGTTTGGGGACAGTTTTTATTGAGCATGCTATTCCACAGAGCTCCTAAACCAGCACTTATTATAGCAGGGTTTCTCAGCCTCAGTACTATTAACATTTTGGACTGAATAATCCTTTATTGGAATGATTCTCTTCTTTGTATTGTAGGGTATTTAACAGTATCCCTGGCCTCTACACATTAGATGCCAGTAGTGTTTCCTCTCCAGTTATGACAAATGAAAAGACATTTGGTCTGCAGCCAAATTCCCTGAGCCAAAAGGTAGAGAGAGTAGCAGGAGCCAGTGAGGGTAGGGTGAAGATTAAAGAAGGGAAAAGTTGTTTTCAGTTGAAAATCACTGGTATAGAGCCAAGGGTATATAAAGCATGACTTTGTTCTCAAAGTCCTTTCTGAAGCCTAGATTAACCTGAGAGACACTAAGAGCTGGCAAAGAACCCAGGCTAGGAGAATTTATCAAAAAATATATCAAAAATATATTTTAAAAGATATATTAAAGCCCTGACCCCCAGGGCTTATGAATATGACTTTATTTGGACACAGGGTCTTTGCAGATTTGATCAAGTTTATAATGAAGTCATTAGGGTGTGCTATGATCCAATAAGATGGGTGTCCTTATAAAAAAGAAAAAAGAAAGGGGCATTGCTACATGAAGACAGACCTACCCGGAGAAGAAGGCCCATGATGACACAGACAGAAACTGGAGAGACACAGCTGCAGGCTAAGGAATGATGAAGACTGTAGGCTACCACTAGAAACTAGGAGCAGGCAAGGAAGGATTCTACCCAGAGTCTCAAATGGAACATGGCCCTGCCTATATCTTGATTTTGAACCTCTGACCTCCAGAACTGTGGGCAAATAACCTGTTATTTTGTACCACCTAGTTTGTGGTGCTCTGTTTTGGCAGCTCTAGGAAATGAATACAGGTACCAAAGGATGTCTAGTGAAAAGTTTGGGTTCCTCCACTCCTGGGACAGATTGCCTATTCCCTGCTCTGGCAACCCTCCTCAGGATCCAAGAGGGGCTTGGAGGGCTCAGAAAGAAAAAGACTAAGAAAAAGAAAAAGACTGGTCTGTTCTAAGGCCCCATGTTGGTGCTGTACCCAGTGGTGGGAAAGGAAAAGTGGTGGGAAGGAGAGAAGTTGAAAGCACAGCAGGGTCTCTCTCAGGTCTGGGGTGGGCACCTTCCTGTCCAGATAAGCTCCTCCCCAATTTCGTGCACAGCTGGCATCTCTCCATCATCCCCGCCGCCTGCTGCACCACTGCCACCGCCACCAGCACCGCCACCACCGCCTCCTCCTCCAGCTGAGCCGCCACCTCCTCCCACGGAGCCATTCATTTGGCCTATGTCAGCCAGGGAGAACACAGATTTCCTGGAAGAGAAGAGGGATGGGAGATCCAACATGGCGGCGGGCGGGGAGGCAGCGTTTTCAATACCCCCCCAGTGATGGGGTCATAAAGACGCATAGATAACGCTTAGATTCTACCAACGGAGAATCTCCTAGCAAAATTCCACTGAAGAGAGACCGGCCGGGAGCTACTAGGATTTTTTGAAGCGACAGATTGCCCCAGACGAGCGAATCCCTGCCAGGAGACACAGAGGTCCAGATCTGCCAGCCACAGTCCGTGTGCTGTGGCGCGGCTGCCGGCCCGTCTGCCAGCAGCAAATGTGACTGGGTCCTGCTAGCCTCCGAGACACAGCTTGGCAAGAAGAAGTCTTTAGCCAAGCCTTCATGAAATAGCGAGCTGGGAGCTGAAGCCAACCGAGGATGGACCAGTCCCACCCCTCCCTTTGGACACTCGGGCAAGGAGCCTGGGGCCTGCCATAGCAGAGAGGTGACGTCATCGGAGTTCGGCTGACAGAATTCCTTCCCAGCAGAATCCACTTTAGCAGGTGTGTGACTCCCTCCCCATCCAGATACAAGCAGCCAGGAAACTTCATGGACCTCTCAGGGGTCGTGTCTGTAGGGAAACAGAGGGGATCCCCGACCCCCAACCCCCCATATCACCAGCGCTGACTCCCAAGGTATTAGCCGCCAGTTTACCACAGCACTGGGGCTTAAATGGGATACGCGGTGGGGCTGCAAGTGTAACTAGATTTCTGGGGAACCGTTTCTGGTGAACAGGACCTGGCTGGCTGGCTGACAGGAGGAAGGAGGATAAGGGCCGGAGAAGTGAAATGGCTCTGGACTGACAAGTCTGAGAGACTCCCAGGAGACGCCTTACAGGGATTGCTATGGGCAGGTAGAGAGCAGAAGCTCTGCTCGGAGGGCACAGCTCCGCCTACTGGAAGAGAAGAAAATGGATCTCTAAGACTTCAATATATTTTTCTTCTTCTTCTTCTCTCTCTGTTCCTTTCTCCCCTTTTCCTTCTCTCTTTCTTTCCCGTTTCAAGTTTTATTGTTCTTTTCATTCTCCTCTAATCTATCTATCTCTCTCTCCTTTCTTTTTAAGAGCACCTTCATTCCCCTACCCCCCAACTTTCATCCCAAGCATTACGTCTTCCATTATGTGTAATTGTATAAATGTAAATAGGTGAATGTCTCGAGGCTGTCTATAGGGCTCCTAAATACCTAGCTACTACCAACACCCTGATCCAATTGCCTGTTAGTATCCACCTTCAGTAGAGCAATCTTCTAAAGTAGCCAAGACATACTAACCCTCGTACCATCATAGCACCTAACCTAAACATATAGTCCTAAGAACAAACAACAAATCACTATATGCATACAGAACCTGGAAGCCTTTTATGAATTGAATGAATCAGCTTTAAAGTACAATAAAGCCCAACATTTCTAGACATAATCTCCCACCACAAAGGAGAGACAACAGAGATATACAAAGCCAAAACAAATGTATAGGAGAAAGCAGTTACAAAGCAGTCAAACAGCTGGAAAGTAATGTGAACAACATGAAAAAACAAGGGAAAAAAGGACTACAAACAATGCAGGACAACTTAAATCTACAGGAGGACCTAGAAGCATCAGAAACATGGACAGGGAAAGAAATCAAGGCATACCTAACTCAGATGGAACGGAATATTAGAGAAGACATGAGACAGCAAGTCCAAGCATTGAAAGTATATTTTGAAAACGAACTAAACAAACAAATTCAAACTGCAAAGAACGAGCTTTACCAGGAGATAGAGATTTAAAAAAAAAAAAAAACAACCAAACAGTAATCCTAGAAATGCAAGAAACCATAAACCAGATTAAAAACTCTAACGAGAATATTACAAATAGACTAGATCAAGTAGAAGTCAGAACATTAGATAATGAAGACAAAGTTTATCAACTTGAAAAGAATATAGTCAACACAGAAAAGATACTTAAATCTCACAAGCAATCTATCCAAGAGATATGGGATCTCATAAAAAAAACCAAATTTGAGAGTCATTGGGATAGAAGAAGGCACAGAGGATCAAACCAAAGGAATGGAGAACTTATTAAATGAAATAATCCTAGAAAACTTCCCAGAGATGAAAGATGGAATGGATTGCCAAATCCTGGAAGCCTACAGGACCCCAAACATCCAAAACCGTAATAGACCAACTCCAAGACATATAATTATGAAGATAGCTAACATACAGAACAAGGAGAGAATATTAAAAGCCACAAGAGAAAGGAGGCAGATTACATTCAGGGGTAAACCAATTAGGTTAACGACTGATTTTTCATCACAGACTTTGAAAGTGAGAAGATCCTGGAACAACGTATTTCAAACGCTGAAAAATAATGGATTCCAACCAAGAATACTGTATCCAGCAAAATTAAGCTTCAGATTTGACAATGAAATTAAAATCTTTCACGATAAACAAAAGCTAAAAGAATTCGCAGCCAGAAAACCAGCACTGCAAAGCATTTTGAGCAAAATACTACAAGAAGAGGAATTGAAAAATAGCGCCCAAAACTAACAGTGGGAGGTATCTCAGTAAAGGGGGAGAAAAATAACCAAAGAGGAAAAACTAGCCAAACTAAAATAAATAAATAAATAAACATGACTGGAAGTACAAACTGTATTTCAATTGTAACCTTAAATGTTAATGGCTTAAATTCACCAATCAAGAGACATAGGCTAGTAACCTGGATTAAAAAAACAAATCCAACAATATGCTGCCTTCAGGAGACTCATATGATAGGAAAAGACATACACAGGCTGAAGGTGAAAGGTTGGGAAAAATCATACCACTCACATGGCCCTCAGAAGCAAGCAGGAGTGGCCATACTCATATCAAATAAAATCAACTTCAAACCTAAGTTAATCAAAAGGGATAAAGAAGGACACTATATACTGTTAAAAGGAACCATCCACCATCAAGACATAACAATTATCAATTTGTATGCACCAAACAATGATGCTGCAATGTTCATAAAACAAACTCTCCTCAAGTTCAAGAGTCAAATAGACCACAACACAATAATTATGGGGGAATTCAACACACTGCTCTTGCCATTGGACAGATCATCTAGACAAAAGCTGAACAAAGAAACTATAAAACTCAATAACGCAATCAATAACCTAGACTTAATCGACATATATAGAATATATCAACCATCATCAAGTGGATACATGTTCTTCTCAGCAGCACATGGATCCTACTCAAAGATAGACCATATATTATGCCATAGGGTGACTCTCAGTAAATATAAAGGTGTGGAGATAATACCATGCACCATATCTGATCATAATGGAATGAAACTGGAAATCAATGATAAAAGAAGGAAGGAAAAATCCTACATCACATGGAAAATGAACAATATGTTACTGAATGATCAATGGGTTACAGAAGACATAAAGGAGGAGATAAAAAAATTCTTAGAGACAAATGACAATACAGACACAACATACTGGAATCTATGGGACACAATGAAAGCAGTTTTAAGAGGGAAATTCATTTCTTGGAGTTCTTTCCTCAAAAAAAGAAAAAAACAACAAATAAATGAACTCATACTACACCTCAAAAACCTACAAAAGGAAGAGCAAAACAACAGCAAATGTAGTAGAAGACAAGAAATAATTAAAATTAGAGCAGAAATCAATGAAATTGAAACAAAAAAAAACATTGAAAAAACTAAAAGTTGGTTCTTTGAAAAAATAAATAAGATCAACAGGCCCTTAGCCATGCTAACGAAGAGAAGAAGAGAGAGAACTCAAATTACTAACATACGGGATGAAAAAGGCAATATCACAACAGACACTACAGAAATACAGAAGATAATTAGAAAGTATTTTGAAACCCTATATTCCAATAAAATAGAAGATAATGAAGATATCGATAAATTTCTTAAGTCATACGATCTACCCAGATTGAGTCAGGAAGACACACACAATTTAAACAGACCAATAACAAAAGAAGAAATAGAAGAAACCATCAAAAGACTACCAACCAAAAAAAGCCCTGGACCGGATGGGTATACAGCGGAGTTCTACAAAACCTTCAAAGAAGAATTAATACCAATACTTTTCAAGCTATTTCAAGAAATAGAAAAAGAAGGAGTTCTTCCAAATTCATTCTATGAGGCCAACATCACCCTGATCCCGAAACCAGACAAAGACACTTCAAAGAAAGAAAACTACAGACCAATATCTCTAATGAACTTGGATGCAAAAATTCTCAATAAAATCCTGGCGAATCGAATACAAAAGCATATCAAAAAAATTGTGCATCATGATCAAATAGGATTCATCCCTGGGATGCAAGGCTGGTTCAATATGTGGAAATCAATAAATGTAATCCACCACATCAATAGACTTAAAGACAAGAACCATATGATCATCTCGATAGATGCAGAAAAAGCATTCGACAAAGTACAGCATCCCTCTTTGTTCAAAACACTAGAAAAACTAGGGATAACAGGAACTTACCTCAACATGGTAAAAGCTATATATGCTAAACCTCAGGCTAGCATCATCCTAAATGGAGAAAAACTGAAGGCATTCCCTCTAAAATCTGGAACAAGACAGGGATGCCCTCTATCACCACTTCTATTCAATTTAGTTCTTGAAATACTAGCCAGAGCAATTAGACAGACAAAAGAAATTAAAGGCATAAAAATAGGAAAAGAAGAACTTAAATTATCGCTATTTGCGGATGACATGATAATATATTTAACAGACCCAAAAGGGTCTACAAAGAAACTGCTAGAGTTAATAAATGAATTCAGCAAAGTGGCAGGATATAAAATCAACACGCATAAATCAAAGGCATTCCTGTATATCAGCAACAAAACTTCTGAAATGGAAATGAGGAAAACCACTCCATTCACAATATCCTCAAAGAAAATAAGATACTTGGGAATCAACCTAACAAAAGAGGTGAAAGATTTATACAATGAAAACTACAGAACCCTAAAGAGAGAGATAGAAGAAGATCTTAGAAGATGGAAAAATGTACCCTGTTCATGGATAGGCAGAACTAACATCATCAAAATGGCGATATTACCAAAAGTTCTCTACAGGTTTAATGCGATGCCAATCAAAATCCCAATGGCATTTCTTGTAGAAATAGATAAAGCAATAATGAAATTCATATGGAAAAACAAAAGACCCAGAATAGCAAAAACAACTCTAAGCAGGAAGTGTGAATCTGGAGGTATAGCAATACCAGAGTTCAAACTGTACTACAGAGCAATAGTAACAAAAACAGCGTGGTACTGGTTCCAAAACAGGCAGGTGGACCAATGGTACAGAATAGAGGACACAGAAACCAATCCACAAAAGTACAACTTTCTTATATTTGATAAAGGGGCTAAAAGCATGAAATGGAGGAAGGATAGCATCTTCAACAAATGGTGCTGGGAAAATTGGAAATCCATATGCAACAAAATGAAACTGAATCCCTTTCTCTCGCCATGCACAAAAGTTAACTCAAAATGGATCAAGGACCTAGATATCAAATCAGAGACACTGCGTCTGATAGAAGAAAAAGTTGGCTACGATCTACATACTGTGGGGTCGGGCTCCAAATTCCTTAATTGGACGCCCATAGCCCAAGAGTTAATAACAAGAATAAACAAATGGGACTTACTTAAACTAAAAAGTTTTTTCTTAGCAAGAGAAACAATAAGAGAGGTAAATAGAGAGCCTACATCCTGGGAACAAATTTTTACCCCTCATACTTCAGATAGAGCCCTAATATCCAGAATATACAAAGAACTCAAAAAATTAAACAATAAGATAACAAATAACCCAATCAACAAATGGGCCAAGGACCTGAACAGACACTTCACAGAGGAGGACATACAATCAATCAACAAGTACATGAAAAAATGCTCACCATCTCTAGCAGCCAGAGAAATGCAAATCAAAACCACCCTAAGATACCATCTCACTCCAGTAAGATTGGCAGCCATTATGAAGTCAAACAACAATAAGTGTTGGCAAGGATGTGGGGAAAAGGGTACACTTGTACACTGCTGGTGGGACTGCAAATTGGTGAGGCCAATTTGGAAAGCAATATGGAGATTCCTGGGAAAGCTGGGAATGGATCCACCATTTGACCCAGCTATCGCCCTTCTCGGACTATTCCCTGAGGATCTTAAAAGAGTGTACTATAGGGATACTGCCACATCAATGATCATAGCGGCACAATTCACAATAGCTAGACTGTGGAACCAACCTAGATGCCCTTCAATAGATGAATGGATTAAAAAAATGTGGCATCTATACACAATGGAGTATTATGCAGCACTAAAAAATGACAAAATCATAGAATTTGCAGGGAAATGGATGGCATTAGAACAGATTATGCTAAGCGAAGCTAGCCAATCCTTAAAAATCAAATGCCAAATGTCTTCTTTGATATAAAGAGAGCAACTAAGAACAGAACAGGGAGGAAGAGCATGAGGAAAAGATTAACATTAAACAGAGACGAGTGGGGTGGGGGGAGAAAGGGAGAGAGAAGGGGAAGCATATGGAAATGGTAGGAGACCCTCAATGTTACACAAAATTACATATAAGAGTTTGTGAGGGGAAAGGGGGGGAAAACAAGGGAGAGAATTAAACAACAGCAGATGAGGTAGAGAGGGAAGATGAGAGGGGAGGGGAGGGGGGATAGTAGGGGATAGGAAAGGCAGCAGAATACAACAGTCACTAATATGGCATTATGTAAAAGTTGTGAATGTGTAACCGATGTGATTCTGCAATTTGTATTTGGGGTAAAAATGGGAGTTCATAACTCACTTGAATCAAATGTATGAAAGATGATATGTCATGAGCTTTGTTTTGAACAACCAATAAAAAATAAATGTTTTGAACAATAAATGTTTTGAACAACCAATAAAAAATATAGTTTGAATACATGAAAAATAAATAAATAAATAAAATTTATTTATTTAATGGTACTAGGTATTAAATCCATGGGCACTTAACTATTGAGTCACATTCCCAGCCCTTTTTATTTTTTTATTTTGAGGCAGAGTCTTACTAAATTGCTTAGAGCTTTGCTAAATTGCTGAGACTGGCTTTGAACTTGGGATCCTTCTGCCTTGGCCTCCAGAGCTTCTGGGATTACAGGAATGAGAATGCGTCACCATACCCAACTGGAATATCAACTTTAAATAAGAGATTGTATTAGACATTAAACAGCATCAACAAATGGCTGCACAAATATCTGAAATCATACCACTGACAAATAAAGAGCAATTAAATAAAAATGTAATTCAAAAAAAATTTAAAAAAAAGAAGAAGAGGGATGGGAACGAGTGGGGTTTCCAATGCTAGGAGAGTCCCAGCCCTTCAGGACTGTCCCTGGAACATCTTCACGTCTTCAATAAATATCTCAAAAGATGGGAAAATGCAGAAAGTGCTCTAACAATACCCACACAGAGGTCACCCCAATTTTACAAATGTTCACATTTAGCCATATTTATTTCTGATTTTTTACAAAGAGAAACAAAATGATACCAACAAAATTGCTTTCCCTCATCTCCTCATCCCCATCCCTTCCACTCATATACACACCTTTTGTCAGCAGAGGTCACTTTCTTGGGTGGCTCAATTCGGATATTTGGGTCCCATTCTCCAGGGGGAAGAACAATGACCTCATCCAAAAACTCATCAATTCCTGCAATCAGATCCTCGCGATTGCGGGCTTTATAAGCCACATCACTGAAGAGCTGGCAAGGATCAAGGGACAAAAAAGGGGTCAGCTCTCTTTTTGACATTCCCTTCTTATCCACCTTCCTGAGCACATCACAGCTAGCTGCAATGGAATCACTTTCAATTGTTGCTCCCACTGCCAACTTACTTAGTTTGTGGTGGGTGAGAACACAGTACCAGGGGAAAATAGGACCCAATTAGAGCCAGCACCAAGGCAAGACAGCCTATTTGCTATCCAAAGCCCAGGTTTCCATATTCCTTCTATAGGGCTTTGGTTGAATTGCTGAACACTTCTGGATTCAGTTTTCCACAGAGGAGCACATTAGAAAACCTAAAGTCCAGTCCAAGATGCTCATATTTCAAATCCATATATTACTTTCTAGCCCTTCACTCTTAGAGGGTCAGGTTGCCTGCTGTCTCCAGAGCATGCTGTCTGACTTACAGATTATGCCAATGTGGAAAGTCCTCTGGGCAGCCTATCACTCTGGGGACAGAGTTCATGAACTCTAGAATCTGCTCACAATTTCTGCATAATCTCTGACTCACCTCTCTGGTATCACTTCCTGTCCTCAAAGTTCTTATACTGAGCCTGTATTGGATCACTTCCATCCAGCTTCTTTGAGCCTTGATCCCTGTTCCTTTCGTTGGGAGGGTTTGTCTTCTAGACTGATACTGGGCCACCTACTTCCTGCTCATCTGAGTTATACAGCTTCTTCATCTGTGAATCCCTCCTTGACTGCCTAGGCAGCTAGCACATGGTTAATTTTATTATTATAACTGTGTCCTTCCCACTTGATAGGTGCTTCTAAAGGACCCATTGACTATTCCCTGAATCTCATAATCTTCAGTATCCTGCACAGGGTCTGGTATACAGTAGGTGCTCAAATGTGCCTGTTAGATGACTCAGTGAATGAAGGAACAGTGCTGGTGCAGGAGCTATGACATTCAGGAGTCACCACTTACATCATCTACCATCAGGGTTGCAATGGCACGGCCAATTTCATTGTAGGATTTTGCTCTCCCAGAAGGTCCCAGCAGTATGAACAGAAATCTGCAAAGAAGATGAAGTATAAGGAGGAGGAGAAAAATGAGAAAGAAAAATAGGATCAAGTTGAAGAGAAGGATTCTTTGGTAGTATCCATTGCTAAATTTTTGAATTCTCTCCTTTTTTGTGTATGTTGCAGTACTGGGGATTGAACTCAGGGCCTCATGCATGCTAGGCAAGTAAGTGCTCTGCTGCTGAGCTACACCCCAGCCCCTAGCTTCCCTCCTTTGAATCTTTTTGTTGGAGAAACATTCCTCTTTCGCTTGCACTAAGCTCCCCCTGGAGCATCCTCACCTTTGTCTTGCTGCCCGAGCCCACCCAAGTGCTTCTCCCTCTTCTCTTGCCGCCTTCTCTTCTATGATTCTTTTGAATAAACTATAAAATTCTTGTCCAGCAAATATCTACATTTAGGGGTGTCCCTATAAGCACAGATTGCTGAACACACAGACAGCTGGCACTCTCAGGACTGGCATGGTGGCAGGTTTCTGAGGCTCTCTCTCACCTGGTAGGGACGGGCACCTCAGTCACTCCACCTAGCATGGCAGACTGGATGAGACGCACAAATGCAATGAATGGCTGATCCAGGAAGTCCACCTCACCCACAAGTACATTGGAGGCTTCTGAGTCCTTGGGGATCTTCTTCATGAATTTGTTTTTCCGCTGCTCAGGGAGGGGGAAATGAGATACCCAAGAATGTTCCACATGCTCTTCCTCCCTCATTGGGAGCCTAACTTAAAAAAATTTCCCAGTACTTCTCAAAAGACTAAAAGAAATAATCAAACACTTTCCTTGATTCTGCAGATGAGGGACTGAATAGTGGTTAACCCCAGAGACCAATTAAGTCTTTGCAGATGGGAAAATACAGATAGTGACTTGACCCTTGAAGTATTCTTTGATGGGAGAAGACTGATTAACTGCAGTGTGGGTCAAGGGGTTGAGAAGAGAGCCCTGAGATCTGTTGGACAACCTCCTTTGTCCAAGCAGATGGGAATCTCAGCATTTACAGTCCAGCTGACCAGATCTCTCCTCTCTGCTTCACCTTTGGTGGTAGAGGGTGGGTGAGGCCTGTTTTGATGGTCAGCATGGAATGGCTTAATTTTCCCCTCATTACATGTTTCCTGGTCACAGGAAGACTGGTGACCATTCTCTAAGTCTGCAGTTGTCCCAGGTTGATCACCACAGGACCTCCTAGGAAACTCATAACTTCTGCAACTTTCCAGGTGAGACTCTCAAGGTGGCCTGGGACTGGGGAGTCTCTCTGATTAGTGTCTGTCCAGGGCAGGAAGATAAAATACAGTGATAGGGTCGGATATGCCAGGTATTGTTCCCACTCTCTCTGTTTATGACTTTATTTCCCCTGAGTCCTCTTATGATACGAATGCCCCAGGGACAGTCACATACAAGCTCTTCTTACTCCTTATCCTAAAATAAATTACTTTTTCAGATTGCCTACTCATTGGGCAGTAAGGGGATGGATAAGAGGCAGAGGTGATATTGTAGGAGGAAGGAGAGGGAGGGCAAGGCTGGTTTCAGTCTACAGTGGCAGACACAGAGTGGAGGCCAGCACCTTCAGGTGGAGGCCAGGGTTGAAGGGAGCTTCTGTGGACATCATGATTGCCCTCCAGTCTACTCTCTGTTGGAATATCTCCAGTGGGCACAGTAATATCTGTTTCTTGTTAGGCTCAGTGAAGACACAGGTCCCCTGTGTCTCTTCTTGTACCAGTAGAGGGGTCAGTTGTGGGCATGGACATGGCCAACAGGTCCTTCCCCTCTATGCCAATTGTTTCCTGATTTAGTTCTTGGAGGGTATGATACACACTGGATAGGGTGGTCCACCAACACAAGGAAGAACACGTGAACAAGGCCTGCACCCTTATAATCTTTTAAATTCAATGGGAAAGAAAACAAACCTCTACAACCTCCCAGGCAATCAGCAACAGTCCTGAGGATCCTAACATGGTGAGAATAAGCAAGGGCAGGAGTTGATGGGAAGGCCAGAGTCCCTAATACTCAAAAAATCTCTTTGTCTCAGGCACAGTCAGCTGATTAATAAACAGTGCTCTTTAGGATGGAAGGCTGGGTGTGCCAGGAAACCCATTGTCCCCATGCCAGCACCCACACCCCCAAGCATCAGACTGGTAGAAGAGAGGGAGGTGGGGGAGGAGAAGGAGTCCAGGGGAGAAAAGAAGAGTTGGGGTGGGTAGGAGCACCCTGGAGAATGAGGCTTTGAGAGCAACACCACAACAGAGTGGCCCAACACACCCACTTGTGATCTAGAAAAGAAGAGGAATTGAAAACAGGGCCTTGGTCTTTTCTTGCAGGTTGTGACACATTTGATCAGGAAATCAGGGTAGTGGCAACACAGAAATGGAGTCATACTGGTTTTCTGGTCACTCTGACTTGGCTACAGCCTAGTACAAGCTTGTCCAACCAGGGATCCATGGGACCCTACTTCCTGAACCAGAAGGCTCTGGCCTAGTCCTGCAGTACAGGGTCGGCAGCAGGGGGAGCTGTGGAACCCACCAGCTGGAGGTGAGCGTGGAGCTTAACCCTGCAAAACCAATGATGGAGAAAGAGTGCAGGGTCAATGCCTCTGGGCTCACACCTAAAGAGTAGATAAAGGGGTACCAAGCACTGATGTCACAAATATTGAGAAGCAGCATCAGGTGCCAGTCAGGAGAAACATGCTGGTATCAGGTGCTAAGTTCCAATCCTTAAATCAAAGCATTGCCTGGTACAGTGACAGCTAGTATTCTTAACTCCACTGAGACTTTTACTAAAATAAGTTATGAAAGATTTTTCTAGGTAATGCTTTCTTATCCTACTCCATTGTCAGTGTGCATGACTATAATGAAGTGGTGTTCCTCTTCAAATAATATTTCAGGAGACTGACTGCTTTCTAAATTGTTCCCAAGTAAGCACTCTAAAGTCAGACTGCCTGGGTCAGGTCATGGTTCTGCCACCTCTTGGCAATATGGCCCTGGACATGTTATTTAACCATGTCCAGCCTCAATGTTCTCTCATAGGTCAAATGGGGATGATGGTGTTGCCTTCATGATGCACAGAAAATGCTAGGCTCAGTGTAGTACATGCTGTATATGGACCCTCAATGTTGGTTCATGTTATTGTTATTATTTTAGTATTTTGGATATGAGGACTGCTTTTGTTTTGATTTCCACCAGACTTGGGGGTGCCTTGAAGGGGCAGCACTCTAGCCAGACTCAGTCAGTACCTGACTGATGGATTAGGCAGAGTCACCAAGGCAGTCCAGAATCTCCTTCCTCAGGGAGTTTGTTTCAGTTTTCTTTGTCACCTTCCTTACTTATTCTGGGGCACAGGACATCCTGCCCTTAAGATACACAGAGGTCAGGATTGAGGGGTCCTCCTGTGAGCTCCCCCCGGTGGTAAGGTCCCTGAGTTCCTGGCTGTGGGCCTTAGGACTTGGACTCAACCTTTTGTGGTATTCTGATCTCATCAAGCAGCCCAGCTTGTGGGAGACTAGGTCAATGTTCTCCTGCCCTCGCTAAGAAAGAAGATACACCATTAGACAGTCCAATTAATTAGCTATCATCATTTCCTCCATGGGGAGACTCCCCTTTCTCCTCTCTGCCATTCTCAATTCCTGTCCCATCTTTAAAGGTACAAGTGGTACATGAGGTGAAGGTGAAGCTATATGTTCTTGCTGTGTCCTCTCTCCAGCAAATCCAGAGTTCAGGGACAGCTGGTACCTCATCTGTCCCCCACTCCTGGCCACCCGGCCTGGAACAGAGCCAGCACTGCAAATTCAGTCAGTACCTGACTCATGGGCAAGGCTGTCACCAAGGCAGCCCAGAGTCCTCCTCAAGGGTACTTCCTGGGGACAGCCACTCCTTTGTTGTTCCCCTAGGAGCTCTCTGCCCCTGAAAGAAACCCAAAGGATCTGCCTGCCCAGCCCTTCTGCAGCCAAGCTGAGGGGCTTTTCTACCTGGTCTGTGTTTGGGGTGTGAGAGATGTCATTCATACTTCTGCTCTGGGCGTGACCTAGGAGAAAAGGAAAAGAAGGTCATTAGAGGAAGCCAGGATCTTGCAGGTCCTTTTCCCTTGGCTCCTACTCCTTCCTTTCCCATGTTCATAAGATAAATAAGAACTCCTCCCCTTAATCCTGAAGCCCCCTTAAGCTAACATCCTCTCACTCTATTTCCCTTCAATGGTGACTTTCTTGAAAGAATAACTAGACTCTTGGTTCCTCTTCTTCCTTTTCACTTCTGAATCTACTTCACTCTGGTCTCTACCTCTTGGCTTCAACTTCTTGGACTTAACTAAGATGTCTGTTCCAGATGTGAGAAGGTACAGAGATGCAGTTTTAGGTGAGGAGCCAGATGTCACTAAGCTTAAAATATGTCAGCCAGAGAGACTCGTTTCACCTCCATCCTCCATGACCAATGACAGTGTTTGGAGAGGGGCTGAAAGAGGGAAGGAAGATAGGCTTCCAACAGTCAAAGTATCGTCTGAACTGCCAAGAGTTCCTTCCTCTGGGAATCAGTTTTCATTTCCCACAAGCAGCCAATCCAGTGGACCCTCTCAGATCTAGAATTTCTTGATTTTGGCCTATGATCACTTCTTGCTTCCAGAACATTGTTCTCTTGTTTCCATCCCAGGATCCTCTCCTTCTTGACTTGCCTCGGGGTCTTGTCTTGTCAAGAGGCCCTTAGAGGCCTCACCTCTCCCTCCCTGGCCAATCATATTCACTGCTGGTGTTCCTACTGCAAATCTGGCCTGATGACACTGAGGATAAATCTCCAGTCCCATTTCTTTTCTGAACTCCAGACTCACTAGAGCAGCCTCATCTGGCACCTCAAACTCAACTCATTATCTCCCACCAAACTATTCTCCCCACAGGCTCAATTCCATTCAATGCCTCCTCCCTCTCGCCTACCGGTCACTCAGAGAGGAACCTAGGAGCCAGCTGTGGCTATTCTTCCTCTCCTACTCCCACAGGTGGTTATATGCCACCTTGGTCCGTTCCTCTGTATTCCTGAATGCCGGCTCAGTCTCTTGCTTTCAGTCTTGCCCATTTCTTGTTTATTCTTCTCAGATAAAAATCTGATTATGGCCTGCTCCTGCTTTGAGCTTTGTAGTGGTCCCCATTACCTTCAGAATGATGTCTGGGTACTTTTTCTGGGCACACAAGGCCCTGTTTGATTTGACATTCTCTTCCCCTAACCCTTATGCGCCTGGTGAACTGAACCAGTGTTCTTTCCCTTGATAGCTCCTTCCCTTTGCCTGCTGTTTGTGTCTTTGTTTTAGAACAGCCTCTTCCTCCCCCTTGTTTCTGGAAACCTGCTTATCTCCAAGACTCAGTTGTGTGTTCCCTCCTCACTGAGGTTTCTCCATTGTGGCCCATTCAGTGGGTGGTCATGGGGTGGGGTGCACACCTTGACTATGACACAGTTCACACAAACCTGTAGTCACTTACTCAAGCCTGTTGTTGGGGTTCCCAACAGGAAGCAGGGAGGCATGGCATTCCCATGATAATGAAGGGAGGGTCTGCCCAATCCCCATTCTGTGTACTGACCCACTGTCCCCTAGCAGCCCTATGTGGAATAACAGGGTGGGAGACTTGGGACTCAGGCATTGGTACAAAGAAAAAATGAGCATTCAGTAGCAGAGGCCATGGGCAGAGGCACATGGTCCCCAAGTCATTCCTCCAACCTGATCAGTGGCACAGTCTTGGGCTGCACCTGTTCAAATGTCAGAATTTTAGTAAAAGTAGTTGAAGGAAAATATGCCACATTGCTTTTTGTTTTTCTCTTCATTTTCTAAGTTCTCTCTTTTCTCATAGCTCACCTGATCATCACCTGTCAGTGACCTTTCACCTCGCAAACCCCCTAATCCGTTCCTAGCAAATAAAAGGCAACAACTCTGCCCACATTTCTTTTTCCTGTTGGAAAGATTGTCATCAGGGATGGAAATGCTGTCTAATTGACCTGCGGGTAAAGGATCTCACCTGTTTTTAATTCCATTTCTAGGAAGACTTTTCACCAGAAAACAGGGCAAGTCATCGTTTTGATGAAAACAAGGTTTAGACTAAGAGAAACATGCCTAGAACACAGGGTTGGTATCAGTCATGCCAGGGATTGACTTTGAGCTCCATTGTTCAGAGGAATTATTTGGAATAGTATAGGAGTCAATCAGACCCTCAGAACAACCCAAATTAGAGTAAAAGTTCAATTACTCCTGGTACATGTTCTGAGAATTCTAGATAGATCCTGTCCTCCACCTCCTCCATCTATGAAAACATGGACATTCCATAGCTGTCATGATCAGAACGAAGCTGTCACTGAGTGGTAGAAGTCACACTCACGCAGATGTCCATAATTTGCGCTCTGTCTCATCCTCAGGTCCTCAGTGGAGCGGTGTAGACTTGAGCCAGCTGCAGGGCTCCGGGCAGGACTGCGATCTGGGGCAAGAAGAAGACACTTGGTTCTGGAAGGCTTGCACAGTGCAGTCTTTCCGATTAGCAGGCTATTCCTGTACAGTTACTTCAACTAAATAAAGCTTGCTGCACAAGTGTGTCCTTTTCCTTTCCAGAAGTCAGTTAATGGTCTGAACAAGATTACAGAGGAAATATTTGCACTGTTGAAAGTGATAGACAATTGATTAAACTGGTGCCAGGTATAGTAGACTACCTGGACTCATGCCTGAGTTCACCGCTTACTGGCTGGGTGACCTATGGCAAGTTATCTAAACTCTCTGCCTCAGGCAGTTCATCTGGGGATGAGAACAGCACCTATGCTACAAGTCATTGTGAGAATGGAATGAGTTCACAGAGGAGGAAGCACTCCCAACACTGCCTGGAACATGGAAAGTGCTGAGTATGTAGCTGCTGTTATACTGATATGCTAAACACTTTCCTGATTTTACATAATTCATTTAAGAGATTCTTTAAGGATTTGCTGTCTTTTTCTTTTCTTTCTTTTTTTTGGTGCTGGGAGTCGAACCCAGGAGTCTTTTATCATTGAGCCACTTCCCCTGCTCTCATTTATTTTGGGACAGGGTCTTGCTAGGTTGCTGAGGGTCTCAGCAAATTGTTGAGGCTGGCCTCAAAGTTGCAGTCCTCCTGCTTCAATCTCCTGAGTTGCTGGGATTACAGGTGTGCACCACATCACCCAGTCCTGAAGGGTTTTTATTAGCAACTTTATCAACTTTGTTCTGGTTCCTGCATTTATCTGACAGGTTCAGGAGGGTCAGTGTCTCTGGGCATCTCTACTGAGATACTGAACAGAGGGCTGGAGATAGACAATCCTCTTTCCCAGGCCTGAGGCTCTGCTAATCAGAATGATACCAGCTGCCAGGCATATAAGTCCTGGAACCTTTGAGGCAAACCCAGCCACTTCTAACAAACCCCCATGTGTGACATTTCCCGCTAAGGCTCTTAGCTCCTCTTGGGAGCTCAGTGGGAAACTCTCAGGTCCTTTCCTAAACAAGCCATCCTATCAGCATTCCTCAGTACTGTGTGCATGGAAGGATCTCCTGGGCACTTTTCTAACATTCTTCTCTCTCCCAGGCCATGCTCCAGACCAACTGAATCCCACTCTCCAGGCCAGGGACCAGGCATTAGGACAAGATCCAACATCCCAAGTGATTGTAGTATGCAAAATAGGCCGAGAACCAACTCTCTTCCTGGAATTGCTCTGCTCTGGTGATAAAGTCACATTAGGGTGCAACTGGAGTCCTCAGAAGCCTACCAGAGAAGGAAGATGAGGGATCCCCAACAGCAGAATTTCTCCAGGTCATGAAGGCAGATATTCCTAGTCACCAAGGTGGGCTCACCTGGGCACTGGGGCCTGATACTGTCCTCATATACCCAATGGCTAGCAGTGGAGAGCCCAACTTACTTGAGGTGGAAGAGACTGACTTTCCAATGTCCACTAAGGAGCGGTGGATGGGCTTCTTGGTTTGGTGACGATGCTTCCTCAGGAGGACATAACTGACCCTTTCCCGGAGCTCTGGTCGCAGGAGCCCATCCTCAATCTGCTTCTCAATGACATCATCTGAGTGGGAAACGAACATGCCTGGTCCATGTGGGACAGAATGGACCCAAGGTGAGGGTCTTCAATTTCTCCTGTTATTAGTGGGACTGAAAGTGAGCTAAAGGTGACAGGGGATGTGGAAATTGTCCCAGCCTTGCCACTAACTGTGGAAACCTGGGCACATCACAAACAGTCTCTTCATGTACAAGAGCATGTGCCTGTCTCTGTGTTTGTGCATGTGTATATAGAAGCATCTATCTTTCTGTCAGTGTTATGAAAATCCCATGAAATAGAACATATGGAAGTGTCCCAGGAAGCACAAAGTACTGTTATTAAATAGTTTTAGTCCTAAAATGGATTTTTTAAGAAAAGCATTTTGGGCAAAATACTTCTGGCAAAATCAAATGTGCTAGAGCAAAACACATAGACATTTTAGGGAGGATAAGGCAAGCCACTTCTTCCTTCTGACACTGCTCTAAGTGGCAGCTAATTTCCTACAGATGAACAATGATCCATTTTACCCTGAAAAGAAACAGGTTGTCATGGCCATACTTGTCTGACCATGGTAGAAGTACTCTCTCTTATTGCTGCATTCCTGGACAGCATTTCAGAGGATGATCTTTTCCTCCCTGAGGGAGATATACATGGAGCTGAAACTTGGAGGAGCTGGGATGCTGACTGGGGGACATCACAGCCAAAGCTGGTCTCTGTAGAATCAGGCAGGTGTCAGGGATAAGCCAGTCACAAGACTTGAAGATGGGCACAAGGCAGGAAGAGCTGCCCTGGTTTGTAGGGACCCCAGGAGAGATGTTGTGGTGGCCCCCACCTCACCTATGATCTGTGGTAAGGAGCCGCTGTCCAGATCCAGCAGCACTGTCCCCGTCTGCAGGCAGGTACGGAGCTCGAAGAGGCTGTGCAGGGACAGCGTGGACACATGGGGCTTGCTCCAGCGTTCGCCTCCTTCCTCTACCTTTTCTTCAAACTTTATCCACCTGGAAGGGGTAAGGATGGGGCTCAGCATGGCCAGTCCCCCAGGAAGAGGCCCCACCTGGGTATCCCCAGGAGTATGTAGGTCTCTGGGCCCATGTTGTTGGGAGCACTGGCTGTAGACTCATGAATGGAGGCTCTCTTGGGGATCCCTTCACTGTCCCCACACCTCCTGATGCTGTCATGCTAAGGACAAGGTTGCATCCAGAGAATGACCTTGAATAAGCTTGAGGAATCTTTTGGGGGTAATGAAAGTGTTTTAAAAATTGAAATATGGTGATGACTGCACAACTCGACATTAACTAAAACTTATTTACGTATACACTTAAAATTTGATACATTTAGGTTATTTTATAAGAATATTGTTAATTTTGTTTGTTTTTAAAGTCTCAACTGGAACCTGTTTTACCCTAGGCAGGTCAGTGTGGCGTTCTGGGAGAAGGAAATTGTTCCTTGACAAAAGTATTTCCTTCTGGGTTCTGCTGCAGGGTCTGAGGTTTCCAAAATTTTTCATTCTGGGTTTTGGCTCTGAAAGTTCAGATTAAAGTCCAAATGTCACTTGGAGAAGGAAATAACTTTAACCAGGAATGTGTGCTTCCATGAAGACTGGAAATCACAAGTTTCATGGAGATGGTGGAGTGGGAAGACCCTGGAGAGCAGGTAGAGGCAGCACCTCCTATCCTTCTCCATCAGAGGGCAGCTCTGGACAGCCTAGAGAACTGCCAAGGGATCTAGGTGTCCAGGCTACAGACTCCAATTAGCAGAAGATTCTATCTGCCCCAACTGAAATCTCAAAGGAGTATTTTTGGACCTTAACTATCTAGTTCTGAAATTACTCAAAAAAAGTAAATGCCTGGGGAGGGTTGGTGAAGGTTTTAAAAAGACAAGAAATGGGGATGGGACATACCTTAGCAGATACAAAAACTTGCTGGTGAAAAGCATAAGTAACTAAACAATGTGATCCTAGGTCAAATATAGAAAAAGGGATGAAAGGAACAGTCTAGAAACAGAACTTGGGTTTAGATGAAGGAGTTGTTTAAAAGTTGACCAGCCTAAAAATAAAAAAAATAATAAATCTCTCCTTTTCACTGAACAAAATCAAATTCTTCATTAATATTAAAATATAGAAATAAATGTATAAACAAAAACGTAGATGTACAAGAAGAGAGGGTTAGGAGAGCATTATATTCTTGGTAGATATTGTGGAAAAGACATTCTAAACAAGATATAAAACCAAAAAGGAAAAATATTGACAGATTTGATTACATAAAAATAAAATAAATACAACCAAACTTCAATATAAAAAATAAGCTAGTTTGAAGAAAAAAAAATGCCCTGGGGAAAACATTTGTGTCAAACAGAACATCGAAAGACAATACCTAGAAGCTGGGGTTGTGGCTCAGTGGTAGAGTGCTCACCTAGCATGCACGAGACACTGGGTTTGATCCTCAACACCACATAAAAATAAAATAAAGATATAGTGTCCAACTAAAACTAAAAAATAAATATTAAAAAAGACAATATCTAGTAGAGCATGGTGGCACATGCCTGTAATCCCAGCAGCTCGGGAGGCTGAGACAGGAGGGTTGTGAGTCCAAAGCCAAGCCTCCGCAACTGTGAGGCACTAAGCAACCCTGTCTCTCATAAAAATACAAAATAGGCCTGGGATGTGGCTCAGTGGTTGAGCACCCCTGAGTTCAATCCCCAGTATCAAAAAAAAAAAAAAGGACAATATCTATAATAGAGATCCTCCAAATTAATAAGAAAAACACAAATTATCCAATAAAAAGAAGGTGACCAAGAAACAAATGAAAAGATGTTCAACTTCACTAGTAATCAAGAGCTTCTAAATTATTACAAATGAACTAACATTCTTTCATTTCTCATAAGAATTAAAACAGAGAGAGAGATTTTTTTTAATATTTATTTTTCGATTCTTGGCAGACACAACATCTTTGTTTGTATGTGGTGCTGAGGGTTGAACCCAGGCTGCACGCATGCCAGGTGAATGCGCTACTGCTTGAGCCACATCCCCAGCCCCGGACAACTTCTTATGTTGGTGAACATATGAGGACAGGGCCACTCATGTGCTGCAGGGGTAATGGCACAGCCTTTTTATTTTGTTGTGCTGGGGATCATGTTCAGCACCTCACACTAACCGGGGAACATCCCCAGCCCCTGGCATGGTCTTCTTGATGTGGGAAGCTTCTTTCCACTTCGTGTGCGTGCCTTTTGACCCATCGGTTCTGTTTCCAGGAGATTATCACAGGACTTCAATTGCACATCTATATCCAGTAATATGCATACAAAGTGTTCACTGTAACTTTATCTGTTAGGAAGAAAATACTGGAAAAAACCTCTCTGCCCACCAGAACTTCAACTATTTGCATTGTGGTAGGCATATACCGAACATTAGCTCTACACACACACACACACACACACACACACACACATACACACACACACATACACACACACACACACACCAGTTTTTCAGCAGAAGCCTGGTTCCATCAATTCCACACATCCATACTGCAGAATGCCCTCCAGAGGTAAATAAAAATCATGAGAGTGAATTATACATACTGATAGATGGGACATATCCACCCCATTTTATGAAAAAGAAACACACACACACACACACACACACACACACACACGTCTGAAAATGCCTAGCAAAAGTTTTTGAAGGATCTATTACCCATAGTTACTTTTGAGCAAGGGAGTAGGCCTTTGAGGGGGCAGGATTTAAATTAATTTGATCCTATCTGGCAATTAGTGTAGTAAGAGCCCAGTCTGTGGAGCAGCACTACCAGGTTTTGAATCCCAGCTCCATCAATTCCTAGAGTGGACCTTGGGTGAATTCCTTAATCTCTTATCACCTTTGTTTTCTTCAGGAATAATCGTGTACAGCAATCAGTGAAGTGCCAGCACATAAAATACACTCTGATAGTATTAGTTAATAAGTTAAAAATACAGAATTCAACTCTTGTGATTTCAAAAACAATAAAAAAGAAGAAAGTAAAATCATTCAAAGTGTTTCCAACCAGATGACATCATGGATGATATTTCTGACCACCATTCTAGATCTTTACATTAACTAACTTTACATTAATGGCATCACAAGGGCCATAGGGCATAGAAGTTAGTGAGCATTCTTTCATGTCCATAAATATACACATCATTTTAGAGTCTTTTAAAATGTTCATGAGCCCATACATTTCATTAAAGTCTCTCAGATTCTATAATTTTCATTCTTTTTTTCTTTTGTTACTTGAAAAACTACACATTTGTATTCTTTCATTTACAGTTGAACATCTTTTCCTTAGATTTCCTCTTCACATAATTGTATAAGTCCTTTGCATTATCAGTATTTAATTCTTAATTGAATACAAATTATTTGAGACAAGTGAACCAGGAAGCTGGCAAGCCTTGGGAGAATTAGACACAAGATGGTAAGATTTGATAGGAGAGGGCTGAAATGTGAACACCTAAAACAGGACTGGAGACAGAGTTCCTTGGAGACTTCCAATTTGCAGCTGAGTTTTTTCAATGGAAAATACATTTTTGGGAATATCATTTAAATTATGTTAGATCCAAGTTTGTATAGCATCAAAAAGTTTTATTTTGTATTAAGAGTTTTCAAGGAAGAGATCAGTAGACAAATCCAAATGTTTCAGTTGAGGGGATGCTCAACCTTTCTCCTATTCAGATTGGCCCCAAATTTGCTCAAAAATGCACGAACATTTGATAATACTCCTAGGCCTTAGGTATGTAATAAATTTTGTATGTTCTTTCTGCTGTTAAAAAATATACAAGATAGCCAGTGTGGTGGGGCACGGCTGTAACCCCAGCAACTTGGGAGGCTGAGGCACAGAAGGATTGTGAGTTCAAAGCCAGCCTCAGCAGATTAGCAAGGCACTTAGCAAATCAGTGAGACTCTGCTTCTAAATAAAATATAAAAAAAAGGCTGGAGACTTGGCTCAGTGGTTAAGGGTCCCTAGGTTTGATCCCTGGTACAAAAAAAAAAAAAATACACAAGATAAATTATACTGTCAGCTTGTTGCCAAAGATGCTTCTGCTACTACTCTACAGCCTTACTCCATCTACCAACTCCAGGGTGTTATGTGGCTCAGTGGGGCAACTTGGATTTGTTGCTATCTACACTATCTCACAAATTTCCTATGCTGGACATCCTCAGCATCTCTCCCCTAACATCCATGCTTCGACTTTCTGCCTGTGCAAACTCAACTTCATCTGTAAGGAGTGGGTAAGAGCACACCATCTCTTTGAGGCCTCTTCTATTAACTCCAGATAGCAAAGATGAGGTACCTTCTCTGCTTCCCAGAACTTCAACTATTTGTATTGTTACCATACATTAACTCCATGCACACAGAGACAAGGGCACCAACCCACCTGAGCACAATCTGCTGAAAAACAAAGTTACCTGTCTCCATGGTCAAGGTATTGCCAGAATCCTACTACCAGAATCCTAAAAACTGGATTTTTTAAAATTCCAGGATACTAGAGAACTTCACCAGGACAACATCTCAGACCCTAAAATAACAATTAATTGTAGTCAATACTGCTTTCAGTTTTGGTATTTAACAAATACTAAATAGATATGAAGCCTCTTGAGGACAGGGACCACTGTTTTCCTCTCTGGTGTCCCCCAATTATTTCTCCTTAAATGCTTCCCCATACTGCCTAAGGGTTGTGAGACCTCTGTGATCACTTTGGGTAAAGTTTGGCCATGACAAAATGACTGAGAAAAACAAAACCGCTTGAAACTCAGGCTGTTTAGTATACTTTAAAATACTCAGAATGGTTGGGTTAGGGATGTACTCAGTGGTAGAACGCTTGCCTAATATGCATGAGGCCCTTGGTTGGATCCCCAGCATTGCAAAAAAAGTCCTAAAATACTCAAATGGCATAAGCAAGAATCATCATAGCCTAGCAACATCAAGCACGTATGCACAAAGATGAGTGGGACATGAGCAGCCTTCTGGTGGACGTGTATACCTCCATCTATGAAATGGTCTTGTAGAAAAGCCAGGCTGGCTGGGCATGTTGTGTGGTGGTGCATGCCTATAATCTTAGCAACCAGGGAGCCTGAGGCAGGAGGATTGCAAGTTTGAGGCCAGTTTGGGTAACTTAATGAGAACCTTATCAACTTAGTTAGACCCTGTCTCAAAATAAAAAAGGGTAGGGATATAGCTCAGTGGTAACGTGCTCATCCCCATTTCTTTATTCAATTTAGTACTGGTTCAATCCCCAGTACTAAAAGAAAAATCAAGTCAGACTGGAGTCAGACAAGCTTGGACCCAACCATGAATTTACAGGAAACAGAGGGGGCAGAGGACCATGTTAAACAACCTCACAGGTATGCAATGAATAAAATGTGGAAAACCAGACTGGACAAATGATGCAGTTCCTTTAATAACAAGTGCAAGTGGGGAAAAAAGGAAGGGGAAACTGTGGACTGAAAGTGGTTTAAGAGATATATTCCCCCAATGCAGTGGGTAGACCGATTGCATTTATGAAAAAATATGAAATGATCTGGGAAATATGGATATTGCCTGGATAATTTGGTGAAATTAAGAATTCCTATCATTTCTTTTTATATATGACAGTGTTATTATAAAAAGAAATAGGAGGCTGGGATTGTGGTTCAGTGGTAGAGCGCTCGCCTAGCACGGGCGGGACCTGGGTTCGATCCTCAGCACCACATAAAAATAAAGGCATTGTGTTGTATCCATCTACACCTAAAAAATAAATATTAAAAAAATTAAAAAAATGAAAAGAAATAGGCCTTATCTTTTAGAGACACACACTGAAGTATCTACAGATAGATTGATATGGTGTCTGAAAACTAGTTGGGGAAGGGAATAGAGGGATAAGATTGACCCTGAGTCAGCTGGTAACTGTTGAAGCTGGGTGATGAAATTTCTACTGCATTTTGCTTTTGTAGAAATTTGAATTTTCCATAATAAAATGTTCAAACCATTCTAAACTGAATAAAGAAATGGGCTCTTTAAAAAGTCTCTGGTCAAAAATAGGCTTAGAAACTCATGGAAGGCTGATAAAATGGTTAATGTAATCCCAAACAACTCATTGCAAAGTGACCTTTATACCATAGTTGGCTTCAATATGTGGGGAATTAGAGTTAGAAAAGCAGGTCAAGTGGAAAGAAAAGTCTCTGGGTTGGAAAAAGACATTTAGGGACTTCGCTCAGGTCTGGGCAGCCGGGTAGACTCCGCCTGTGCATTTGCCAGGGGCAGCACCAGGTGCCCCTTTCTCGTCTTGGATGGAGCTGAACAGAACCTTGAAAAGTCACATGTCACAGAAGGCTGTTCTCTGTCACGCAGAGGGGGTCCAGAACTGAGGCCTTTTCTATACCTAGTAACTTGGTCATAGAGACAATTAGAGGTCACTGCTGTTCTGTTAATAAAAAGAGCAGAAGAAAACATCATGGGGTGAGCCACCCAGGACAGCCAGAGCTTCCAACACTCAAAACACAGACTGTGAGAAGAGGAGGCTATCTGCTTCAAGGAAGATATGGAAAGGGCTAAACACCAGGAGACCTGAATTCTAGTCCCCCCCACCCACCACCTCAGGTGGAGACCTGCCTGGCTACAGTAAGTATCAGCGGTTCTCAACCTTGGTTATATTAGGATCATCTGACAGCTTTTTACAGATTTCCAAATCCAGACTGAAACTCAGTCTAATTACACTAGAATCTCAGGGAGCAGAGAATCAGACATCAGTAGTTCTTTGAGAAGGAAATAAAACGATCTGGCATTAGGTGGATTTGAGTAAATCTGCAGACAATAGATACATATTGTGATCAGAGATAAGGTACTTTCTTTCTATACCTATTTTTATATCATTATTATTAAATTGTGTCCTGGTTAGTTTGTCAAAATAAACAAAAATGCAACATTTAATGTTAAGGCCGTGTTGTCTCAAACATTTGTTTGAAGAATTATATTTGTGTGACTTTGTTTCTTTCATGAAGTTAAGTTTATTCACCCCAAATTTGCAAAGTGCACACCCACACTGTGGCCATTACCAATGTGGCCTTAGACTTGATTCTGTACAGACCATTCTGTAGCTCTCCCACTCCATCCCATCACTCATCACCATCACCCAAAAGCCTGATTCCCATGTGTGGTTACAAAGCATCAAGACATGTTTTTGCTTTCTGCCTAAGGCCTGTTGTAAAAACGTTGTGACTTTAACAGATCCATTTTTATAAGTAATATGAATGTGAGTTTTTCTCCATTATCCAGCAAAGCTATTTTACTTCACAGGTAAGTCATATCAGGACTCTGAATTACTCAGCAGAAAATGAAAACTCATGTTAATTCACTTATGATCCAATTAAATTTTTTTCTAGGGATGTCTGAGGAAACATCAGGTACTCTCTAGTGTCTGTCTTTGAAATAGTTACCAAGAAATGATCTATGGAAGAAATTTTTATTTTCAAAAGGGGAACACCTAAACAAATTCTGGCCCATTTTTACAATTTACTTGGTAAATCCATACTGGATAAAAGCACATACATGAAAATATGCATGTGAGATAATGTAACAAGTTGTTTCTACAAGTGTTAAGTGTTAAGCTACAAATATGGTGTATATATTCACGAGCCAAACTTAGTAGTGAATCTGGAAATTATAACATATAAAAGACCAGGTATCCATAGAGCTGACGTCAACACACATAAGAAATTTAGAAAGTACCAAGAAGGGGCAAGACCTCACAGGCCTACTGAGGTATTCACCCTAGTCTAGACTCAGAAATTTGTCTTTTTAGCCAGGTGCAGTGGCACACGCCTTAATCCCAGAGGCTTGGAAGGCTGAGACAGGAGGATCATGAGTTCAAAGCCAGCCTCAGCAACAGTGAGGCGCTAAGCAACTCAGTGAGACCCTGTCTCTAAATAAAATACAAAATAGGGCTGGGGATGTGGTTCAGTGATTGAGTACCCCTGAGTTCAATCCCTGGTACCCCCACTTCCCTGCCAAAAAAAGAAAGAAAGAAATTTGTCTTTTTAGTGTCCCAGAGATGATGAGGTCCAGACAGGATGACTAATGATAACCAAATTCACGAGGGCTGCTAGATAAACCTAAAGGCCAACTTATTTTATTTAAAATGAGATTTATAACAATTTTAGAGGCCAGCTACTCCTCTAGCCCTTGCATTCTCTTCTTATAGGCTGATGCACAGGGAAAGCTAAACTATCATCAGTAAGTCCCTTAGTATCAGAATGAGGCACATTAACTAAGTGAGTCAAATGTGTAAGACTTAGAATAAGATGTCTGGAAGCCTCCATCTCTGAAGATGAGATATGTCTGAGACCTGGACCAGAAAGATGGGGCCTTCTATCTTTGACTGTTCTGGAAAGAACCCACTCTCTCCCATGGCTGAACAACTCCCTGTGATTGAAATCCTCTCCTTTTGCTGCCCAAGAGCTTTGGCTAAGGGCCTTGGTGAAGCAGGGAGTTCAGGACTTCCTGGAGAACCACCCCATCCCAGAGAGGGAGTAACTGCCGCCATGCATCTGGCAAGGTGGGGCAGAGGGTATACATTCCAGGAACTGTGGTGAGTGGAGAGGGTTGGCCTCTGCACCAAAGCCCACCATCAGGTGAAAAGTCCATGATGCCTTCATTCAAAGGGGAGGGGATCTCACAGCTAAATGAGTGCCATCAGACAAAGCTACTGGCAAATCCTGAACTGGCTCCTTCAGGGAAAGTCTTCTGGAACCAAACCTCTCTAAGGGCCCCTTGTCTGTGTCTAGGAGGTAGCTGTAGTTACCCCATGGGAACAGTGTTCACAGGCTTGTCAGTCTCCCTCAGTGTCTGCTGGAACCTTCTCTTCACTGCTGTCAGGAGAGGCCTGCTCTTCCACTAGGTCTTCTCTCTTCCACCTCTGCTATTTAGGTCCTAGTCCAAGGCTACTTCTTTCATGATGAGGCCTCCCCAGGGGCCCAGGTTTCAGAGCTTGCTTCTTCCTCTGTCTGCCATTGCTCTATGTGTCATTTATCACATAGCATTACTAATAATGAAAATGACAGAGGGTGGGCTCTCTATCTTAGACTAATGGCTAAAACTTACTGAGCACTTTCTAGGTTCTAGGTGTATGCTAAGTGCTTTACATGTATTATTTCATGAAATCCTCAAATCTATCCCATGTTCTCATTGTACAGATGAGGAGACTGAGACTCTTAGAGATGAGAAGCCTGCCTAAGGTTATGAAATTTATGAGAGACAGGGTTTGAGGGCAAGGCCTTTGAGCCTGTGTTCTCAAAGGCCTTTGAGTCAGTATTGACCCAAGTTTTACTGCGTCTGAGTACACACCTGCCTTTTAAAATATCTCAGGGGTTGGAAACCATGCCTACTTGGCTACAAGCCACCCACAGCCTGTTTTTGTATGTCTAGATGGCTAGGGAACTCTTTGACATACTTACTGGTTGTTAAAAAGAGGAAAATGGAAGGGAGAAGAGGTACAGGAGGAGATCATTTGTGAGCAAAAAAAAAAAAAAGAAAAAAAAAAAAATCTACCTGGCCCTCAATAAAAAAAATCTGTACTAAATCATTAGTACTTTTTAAACAGAGTCCCTTTAAAGGGTATACTCACACATTGATGGTGGGACTGCAAATTGGTACAACCACTCTGGAAAGTATAGAGATTGCTCAGAAAACTTGGAATGGAACCACCATTTGACTCAGTTTATACCCAAAAGACTTAAAATCAGCATACTACAGTGACACAGCACATCAATATTTATAGCAGCTCAAGTCACAACAGCTAAACTATGGAACTAACCTAGGTGCCCTTCAACAGAAGAATGAATAAAGCAAATGTGATATATATATACACAATGGACTATTACTCAGCCATAATGAATCATGAAATTATGACATTTGCCAATAAATGGATGGAACTGGAGACTATCATGCCAAGTGAAATAAGCCAATCCCCAAAAAACAAAGACCAAATGTTCTCTCTGATATATGGATGCTAACACACAATAAGAGGGAGGGGAGGGAAGATAGAAGTTCATTGGATTAGACAAAGGGGAATGAAGGGAAGGAAGAGGGAATGGAAATAGGAAAGATAGTAGAATGAATCAGAAACAACTTTCCTATGTTCATATATAATACACAACCAGTGTAACTCTACATCGTGTACAACCACAAAAATGGGAAGTTATACTCCATGTATATGTCAAAATATACTCTACTGCCATATATATATATAACAAATTAAAAAAGAAAACAATTAAAAGCCCCAATGTCCCTGATTTTCTGATAAGTTATTTTCTGCAACTGAATTTCCTCATGCTGAGAGTGGAAACTGAGCAACTGGCCCCAACTCCTGGGAAGGTGCCAGCAAGGTTTGAAAAACTGAAATTATGCCATCCCTCTGGCTAGCATAGCCTGGATAAATCTATACATACATATTTCCTGACTTTTAATCCTATAAATTGCCTTCTGGGGCGAAGGTCACCATGGCGGCGGCCTTGGCTCGGCTCCGGCTGCGATCCGTCAAGCAGGTTCGGGTTCAGTTTTGCCCCTTCGAGAAAAACGTGGAGTCGACGAGAACCTTTCTCCAAGCGGTAAGCAGCGAGAAGGTCCGCGCCACCAATCTCAACTGCATGGTTATTGCAGACGTGAGGCATGACGGCTCCGAGCCCTGCGTGGACGTGCTGTTCGGAGACGGGCATCGCCTGATAATGCGTGGCGCTCAACTCACCGTTCATCGCTTTCGCTTCCCACGTTCGGGCCAGGAACCCAGCGGGGAGCCGGGACAAACCTGGCGCTGGTACTGAACGGTGACATCGCGAAAGAAACCAACAAGCAGATTTTGACTTGGGACAAGGACACTTAAGCGCGACTTCATCATTCAAGTCACTATCTGGAGGGTGCCACGGAGCAGGGTGGGATGGGAGAGCTTTGCCACTACAATGGTTGGGGGGGGGGGGGGGCAAGAGAAGATAAGGGTGAGAAGAGGTTTAAATGAACTTGAATTTTTTTCTTTCTTACCCTCACTCACAGCTTAACCCTTTTTAATATGGCTTCTTACATCACTCAAAATACCGTTTGTTCTTGTTTACCAAACGTGCTATTTCCTCAATCCTCAGCTCTCTATCTCATTAGCTTTTGTCACTCTTAATTCACCTTCTCGTGGCACCCCTGCCCCTCTTGGATTTTTCTTGCTTCTTAAACATAAAGGCATACTGCCCTCATCTTTTTTTTCTTCTTTGTGTTCTTCCTAGGGCAACCCATCCCCTGTCATAACTTGAACTATCCTCTCTGGAGTAAAACCCTACGTTTCTGTTTCGTTCAAATCCCAATTACTGCACTTTATTCAGGTTACTTACTACCAGCTTCTTCCAATTGCCATCAACATTCTTTGTCTAAAACAGTATTAATTCCAGGAGGTGGTACAGACCTGTAACCCCAGTGATTCTGGAGGCTGAGGCAGGAGGATCACAAGTTCTAGGCCAGCCTCAGCAATTTAGTGAGACCCTTCTCAAATAAATAAATAAATAAATAAATAATACGAAGGACTAGAATGCAGCTTAGTGGTAGAGTGCCCCTGGGTTCAATCTCTAGTACCAGAAATAAATAATTAAAAAGTTCTTGATGGTTGGGGTTGTGGCTCAGTGGTAGAGGGCTAGCCTAGCATGTGTGAGGCACTGGGTTCAATCCTCAGTACCACATACAAATAAAAGTCATTGTGTCCATATACAACTAAAAAATATTTTTTAAAAAAGCTCTTGAGGGGCTGGGTTTGTGGCTCAGTGGTAGAACACTCGCCTAGCATATGTGAAATAAATAAAACAAAGGTATTGTGTCCAGCTACAACTAAAAAAATATTAAAGAAAAAAGGTCTTGTATCACTATTGCATTCTCCTGCCTGGTCTATATTAATCACTTTTGTGGCTAATTTGATTCTCCCAAAGCACATGACTGCTTAGTGCTCACCACTACCTTCAGTAAAGAGTACCTGAAGTAGTTTTTCATACTGGATTAACCCCCATTAGTGTGCATAATGAAATCAATTTAGGGAATTACATCAGTCTTTTTTTTTTTAAAGTGGAATAAAATTTTTAAATGTAAAAAAAAAAAAAAAAATCCTATAAATTGTAACATTTCCACAGGATGGTGAAGGCAGATTAACTGCCTTCCCAGTTTGAACCAAACTGTGATTAAATTCATTTTCTCCTTCTTATGTAATTTTTTATTCTGATGTGGACAAATCAGTTCATGGGAAGGAACCCTAGTAGGGCCTCTGGCCAGGGATGCCAGGAACACTTTGAGAACAAATTCCTACCTTACTGATTTTAATTCTTCTATAGGACCTAATACAACATTCCCTCATTTGTTTTCAGAATGAAAGAAGAGCAGTATAGATAAGACAAACTTTCCAAAGTTCTATCAGACCCACAGGTAGAGCTTCTACCTTTCCACTGCTCTGGGATTAATAGAGTACTGCCAAGACATCAGATCTCCATAGACAAATACAGGGTGTGATTCCTCCAAGAGCTGGATGAATTTGCAAAATTCCACCACCTGAACTCTCAAGAGCAACTTGAAGCATCCTGAAAGTCCTGGTTGGCATTCAATGCATTCACTGTGGTGAAAAAATTGGTCATATTAAGTGCATATCTTTACTACTAAGTTTTAAAGGTCTATTTGAGGTATATTCTCTGCCTATCATCCATGGAGATGTTTTTCCCAGGATATAGATAGTCCTTCCCATAACCTCCCATAATTTTAATCTGGGCCACAGTGATGGGACAGTCAAAGTTGGGCAGATCAATCTCTGCAGAATTTGGAATTGGGAATAAGGAACAGGCATCCACTGTGGGAGGATCCCTTGAGTAGATGTAAACATGGAGGCTGAGGCTGGCCAAAGACAGAAGAAACCAGCAGCAGAGGATAAACAAAAAGTCCTGAGAGAAGTAGAGAAAGAGGGCAGGCACTGGAGAGATCACTGCCCCTGAGTGCCATGAGGTTACTCCAGCATAAGTTAGCTGTGTGGGAGTCAGTTACTTGCAGCCTAAAATGTCCTAACAATGACAGTGACATTGCTCTCCTCCTTGAGCATCACTCACGGTTTCTATGAGATCACTTGAGTTTAGCTACAGGAACTAAGACATGGGCATCAAGACAGGAACATTTGACTTGAGTATAAAATACTGTTGCTGAAGGATTTTCAGGGGACTGTTTCTCTGGCCTCTGCTATGTGACAATTCTAAATCTGATAAGGTGGGAGACACAGGCACCCAAATCAGTGTGTAGGCGTTGTTTTGATCCTAAATTGTACGAACCAACAGCACAAAGATATTTTTGAGACAGCAAGAGAAATTTGGTTCTAGTCTAGATATCCACACACATTAAGGAATTATTCTCAATTTTGTTAGGAGAGATAATGGCATTGTGGTTATATTTATATCAGAAGTCTGATTTTTGTAGAGATATATACTGAAATGTTCACAATGCCTGGGATTATCTTTAAAATGCTCTAGCAAAATAAAGCAACAAAACTAAATTCCTAAGAGCAAACAAAAAAGGTAGTGGAGATGAATAAATATTAATCACTAATAAAGCTGAGAGATAAATACATGAGGATTTATTATATTATTCTCTCTACTTTTTGTGTTTGAGATGTTCCATAAAAAGAGATATGTAGATATGGCTTTGGATGGATGGATGGATGGATGGATGGATGGATGGATGGATAGATAGATAGATAGATAGATAAAAAATAGGCAGGAAAATTAAATGGAGGTTTTGGCATGCAAGTGGTCTGATGGTAGGGTTCCTCCCCTCATGACAATTGCCACTGAAGGAACTGTCCAAGTATGCCTCTGGTTGTGTCATCCTCCTGCTAGCCACCCTCCAGGGTTTCTGAAGAGCTGCCAGTCACACTTTATCTAGGATGAAGATGTGAATGGTCTAGTCTCTCCTCACTTAATTAGACTTCCTATAACACTTACTTGCCAACTAATTCAATCTTACCATACTGAGCAACCATGTGTGGCCTGTGTCACTGCTTGGCTGTCACCTTAGGCATGGACTGGTGCTTCCCCAGCCTATCTGCAGGACTTTGGATTCCTCTTGTGTGGCCCTGTCTTAAGCTCTGCTAACTGTATGTGATCACTAAGTCCCTGGGGGAACAAGAGTGCCTTGATAACCCCTATTCTGTGTGCACACAGCTAGCAGGTGAGGGCCCTGGCTGGAACCCAGGGCCTCTCAGGCCACAGGCATTCTTTTACCTGGGATTTGATCCAAGTTCAGATTTTTTTTCTTCTTCCCTTCATCCTCTTTTCTTTCTCACCAGGGATTGAACCCAGGGGCACTTAACCACTGAGCCACATCCTAACCCTTTTTTATTTTTTATTTTGAGACAGAGCCTCACTAAATTGCTGAGACTGGCTTTTAACTTTCAATCCTCCTGCCTCAGCCTCCTGAGCCGCTGGGATTAACAGGCATGCACCACTGTGCTCGGCTCAGATTTATTTTTTAAAATCCCTGCTAGCCTAGCATAAGCCTCAGGTGTTAGTGTTTAGTGAAGAAAGAGGGAAGGAACCAAGTTAGATATTGGATATAAAAGCAGCTTGGTTATGGCAAATAGCATGGTAATTCAGACCAGTAGGTCAGCCGAAGATGGAAATCAAGTAGCCTTCAAAAGGCTTTCATCTGACTGCAAATCTTCATGCATAACTCTGTTACAATGAAACCGGACAGCCATGGCCATGGGGCTGGACCTGCTTCCCTGGCTCAGGTATACCAGCAATCCATCTGCTCTTCTACTTCCCTCTCCTCAAAGCAAAGTGTCTAGCCCACAGTTCTCTCAACTCACTGCAAGGAGCCCCTCCACCTGCTCCCAGGACCTGACTCCATCCAGTAGCCCTTTTAAACAACTCTCTTCTGGTCTCTTCCCATCAGCATTAAGTATGTTCAAATCTAACATCCCCTAAAAAACAAACAAACAAACAAACCTCTCTTGAGCTCATGCTTATGTCTCCAGAGACTTCTTTTGTTCCTGCCCTTCACAGACAGACATCTTGGCAGAACTGTCTAGCTGAACCACCTTCTCCTTCTGTCTCTCTTCTCAACCCACTGCTGTCTGGCTTTTGCCATCTGAGACTGCTCTCCATGCTCTACCCTCTGTATACTCTACAGTTCCTCCCCTCCTTGTGGGCCCCTCTTTCCATTTTGAATATCTCACTGCCCTTGGTTTTCAAGAGAAAGCCCCTACTCTTTCCCCTTCTAGCTCTCAGTTTTCTCCCTCTCAGGCTTCATTCTCTTTCTCTACCCATCCTGAAAGTCTGGGGCTCTGTCCTGGGCTCTCTTGTCACTTCACAGACCCTGGGGGTAGCCCTAGACTTTTCTATGATTTGATTTCCATCTAGATCTGATGCTTCCCAGTTCTCTGCCTCTGTACTGAACTCCAGACCTCGATGTCCATATGATGACCTGCTAGACAACTCCATTTAGAGTTTCCTCAAATATAACTTATACAAGATAGAACTCATCATCAACCAGGCCCCCAAACAAACAAAACTGCCCAACACGTTAAAACCTTACTACTCTTTATGTTTCCTAAACTACTACCAGGAGGTATCCATTTGCTCAGACTGAAAATCTGGGCATTTCCCTTGACTATCCTTCTCCCTCATATGCCACATGTCACCAAGTCCTTCCAACACTATGTTTCAAGTTCTATCTCAAGTACATCCCTTCTCTCTATCCCCATTGCCAACATGGGGTCCAGGGTTTCATTATCTCTTCCCTGGATCAGCCTCCTAGCCAAGTCTTGCTTCCTTTTACCATTCTCCACACTAAAGTCAGATAATCTCTCTCACATACATACGCAATTCTGCCCCTTTCCTAACTAAAACCCATCAGTGGCCCTCTAAGTCTCTCAGCTTCAAGTTCAAACTCCACAGCATGGTGTGCATAGGACTTGCATGATCAGTCTCTGCCCCTTGTTTTCTAGTCCAGCCACAGGGAACTTCTGTCTATTCCTCTATGTGTCTGCTTATCCTGGCCTAGGAGCCTCTTCCCCTTTTGCTGACCTCTCTTACCTAACTCTGATCCATCCTTAAGTTCTCAGTGGGAACACCTCTTCCTCCCAGAAGCCTTCCTCAGCCCTTCCTGCTTGAGTTAGATGTACCTATGCTGTGCATTCACAGCACACACACCCCCCCCCACTTACCAGAACCTACTTATTTCCCTGGGTATCCAAAAGAGTCCAAAAGAGCAAGGCTGGCATTGCCCTGGCCATTTTTCTTTCTCTAGCATCTGGCCCAGGGCTTGCAGATAGTAAGCACTTAGTAAACATTACCCAAATGAATGAACAAAGTTTGTTGACTTCTGCACTGGGAGCTCTCAGCTGTCTGCTCTGCTTTAATGTAGGGCCCTATAAGGTTGATTATGGAGCAGGTGGTGGGGTGAGACACTGGAAGGCAGGAGATGCATTCTGCCTCACACTGAGAGGGAAAAATGATCCTAAGAGGGCATTACACAAGATCTTGAATGGGAACAGATTCAGAGTTGAGACAGAAGTACAGGCTTTCTCCTCTATCCTGTATGGAGTGAAAAAGCATCTCTGCCTACGTGTGGAGAACCACACAGGGCTTTTGAAAATGTACTGCTCTGGTTTGGCCCAACTAAGCTGACCCACTTCTCATGCACTTCTTTCAGCTCTTTTGTTGTCATTGTAGAATGTTCTCAGTACTTATGTATCTCATAAGAGCCTTCTGGCAAGTTCACACTCTTGGTCTGCTCAGAGCTAAGGCCAGAACAGCTTGGATTTGGAATTTGCTTTCAGAGCTCTTAGAAGGCGTTAAGCTCTGGTTATTTCTGAGTAACCCCAAAGGGCCCTCCATACTTGGGTGGGTTCCAACCCCTCCCCATCCCTCCCCTTACAATCAGGCAGAGGTGGGCTTGATAGAGGAAGGAATTCTGGGCAAATTGTTTACTCAGGGTGAGGACTTCACCCCCACCCCACCTGATCCAGCCCTCCCTTTAGGCAAGGTCATTATCAGCAAAAGGCAAGCTGCATTTCTCTCATGGGAATGCTAAAGAGAGAGTTAATAAAAATCTATCTTATTAACAGCCTGACCTACCAGCATTGATCACATTAGAAATGACGCGGCACACACAGTCCCCATTATGTGCACAGGGCAAGGCTCAGCCGAGCTCAAAAAGCCACTTAAACCCATGCAGGAGTGACTCCTTCAAGGGCCTGAAACATCCCCCAAACTAATAACCCCGACAAAGCACCACCAGGGAAAATTCCTTGCGGATTTGAGATTTTCACTCTTTTAATCTCCTAACTCAATAAAGCAAACACTCCCTGCAACAAATTAAATACTTTTATTAAAGGGTTCCCTCCCCCACTCTCTTTGATGTGGATATTGTAGGACCCTGAGAGTCTTCGTGGGGGGATGTCTCCCACTCTCCATCATTGTCCTCTGTTACTTCAAGGAGGCCCAGAATTGACTAGAATTTTCTAATTCTTGGATTCTGCAAACTTCTGAGAACTCTGGCTTCCCAGAGGTGGGTCCCAGAGTCTGCTAGCTCAGGGAAATGCTTCCCATTCTTTTGATAGTGTGATAGGCTCCAAATAGGTCTGACTCAAGCCCCTCTTCTCTCACAGTTTTCCGGGAGGAGGACCCAGACAAGTGGTCCAGGCCACAGTGGGCCTTTTAGCCAATGGTCAAATCCTTCTGACTTCACTGGGGGTTTGCTGGTCATACCTTGAAAAGTTAGCTGGAGAGATGATTACAGGAGGATGGGGCAGAAGTAGAGAAAGGGAGTCAGGTCTGGAGGCCCTCAGGTGTTCTCCTCCACTGCCTCCAAGTTGGCCCTCAGCCAGTCCCCTCTGGGATCTGCCTGGAATTGTTTTCAGCCATTTGTACTTCTGGTCACCACTCTCTTTTCAGCATGGGTTTGAGCCAGCTATATTGAGGCCCTTCCAGGGTCTCCTCAGATGCTGTCCTCAGAAAGTTTGCCTTGCAGAAAAACCTACCACCTTGCAGATGGTACCTGCCAGAACACTTTACAGTTTAAGAGGAGCCTCTTAGAACATTTTCTTCTACAGTTTATATCAGTTTCAATGCTTGGTCTGTGGTGCTGGGGGCACTATGCATCCAAACAGGAAGAATAGAAACAGGCAACAATAGGGTCTCTGAGGGCCCTGAAGCCTTCTCAGCAAGGGCTCATGGGTATGTGATAGTCCCACATAGTGGGTGTGATCCTTTCGGGCAATTATTCCGGGGGTGGGGGATGTTCTGAGTGCAGAGCTTGCCCAGGGTGGGGAGAAGGCACCGTCTATTTTCTAGACCTCTGAAAGACACTTTTCTCACTCTGCACACACTTTGAGCAGAAGAGACACATGCACAGGGCTTCAGGCTTTGGCCCCAGGCCCTCACAGCCACAATAATCTAGGTTGGGCACTGGTCATTTGAAATATCCTGCCCCCTCTTGTCAACTCTGGATAGATGGAGTTCTAGGGTTGCTGGGCTCAGCAGCTGTTCCCATTTATCTCTAACTCTAATATTAAATTGCCTTTAGACCTGCCTTTAGTCCTCCTCTGAAGTCAAAATAGAATCCCTAGAAGTTGGAGAGGGGCAGGGAAGTGGCTGAGAAAATAAGGAAAACCCAACAAAGTGTCTAAGCCCTCAAGCCGGGGAGTCAGACAGGCCTGGGCTAGAATCCAGACTCAGCCACCTGTGTGCTCTGACCCTTGGCAAGCTGCTTGTCCTTCTTCACCCCCGGATCCTATCAATAAAACAGGAAATAGTTTCCATTTCATCAGGGTCACTGGTGTAGCTTGAATGAGATGAGACTGTGAATCACTCAGCAGGTAGAGTTCAATGAATAGGCTCCTGGTACTGCACACAGGGCTGGGCCCAGCTGTGGAGCAGGGATTCATTCCTCCCGAGGCCTGTGGGGACTTGCTAGTCCAGTGTGGCCTTTTTCCAGTTGCCCCAGGGAATCCCAAGGATGTTGAAATCTGCTGCTTCTCACTGCACAGCAACTGCCCAGGCCACTGAGGAAGGTGGGTGAGGGAGGAGCCCAGGCTACAGTTGGAGAGAGCTGTCAGGCCCTGGGTATCATGGTGGCCGCCACACAAAGAGGCCCTGGGTATCATGGTGGCCGCCACACAAAGCCAGTCCTGGGCACAGCTGGGAGCTAGTTCATGCATTCTCAACAGAGCACTATTGCCTTCCAGGAGGGAAAAACCGGTTTTTAAGAGAATGAAAAAAAAAATGGTAGCTGACACTAACCATTAGTGATTTGCAGTACTCCAGAGCTCAAATATGACCAACATTATTCCTTAATATTTAATGTCTCTCATTAGAATAAACTAAAGTTTAATTCATAAAGTTAATTAAAATTATTTTCCATCCTGGGGGAGGAGGGGCATATTCAGACACACACACACACACACACACACACACACACACGATTGAAAAACATCAGGACAGACTATCTTTCAGACCCTCTTCACATTCCTCCCATTGTCCCTCCTGCTGCTCTTATAATTTCCTTCCTTTTTCTTGGGCTTTTTGGAGTATGTGACACTGTTGACCAGGCCAGTTCAATTCAGGGGCCACTCAGTGGCAGGCACCAGAGACATGGGCAGCACTAACCACTCCTTACTCTGACCCTCCCTCAGCTCCTGTGACTCCACCAAGCACTTCCCCTCCAGCCTTCCAGGTCTCCTATTCTCTCTCCTTCCCCTGTATCTAAAGCTCTTTCTGCACCCCCTCTTTCCTCATGGCTCCACCTCTGAAGCTCATTCTACTTGTTCAGCCAAAAATGCTATACCACATCTTTTTTTTATTTTCCCCAGCAGCCCACTAGACCTTTCCATCTGGATTTTCCCTGCCACTCACAGCGATTCCATCATCCCAATAAATGAACTCTTCACAGTACCTGTGAGGTTTTGGGTACCCTGGTGCCCCTACTCCAGTATGGGTCCCATTCCCACAAGAACCTCTAGAGGCTCTGGCCTATAGAAACAGTTTATTGCTGGGGGAAAGAAAGGTCAGAATTTTTGCAGCCAGTACCCACCACACCCCCAGCTCCTACTTTACAAAATGAATTTTACAATCATTCTGTGCATAGCACACATTCTCCTTCCTCCAGGAAGCCCCCGCCCCACCCCCACCACAGTTGCTTGGTAGTTTCCCTTCTGCAGCATATACTTTCAGCCATTTGATATTACCATTAAAGAATATATGTTCTTTTATTATTCTTTCAAGGTCTCATGGGTGACTGTCCTATCTTCCCGCTTTTTATTTCTTTAAGGATAAAAACAAGTTTCTGTTTGCTCTTTAATATCCAATACAATTGTGGACCCAAAGGATGAAAGGCAAGAGAGTATGTGTGGTCCAGAAAGTTCCCTGGCAGACTCAAGATGCAAGGTGTTACTCCCACTGGGAGGGTCAGCCCAACTGGGTCCCTGGGTAATACTGCAGTGGGAAGCCACCCTCTATTTCCCTCCTGGGGTTCCACCTCACCTGGCTGACTCCTTCCACTCCATCTGGTCCCCGTCATGTTGCAGAGTGTCCATCTCTGTGAAGAGAGTGGGGTTGGGAGCCTCATCTTCCTCCCCCAGGATGTCCTGGAGCTGCTCAGCAGCTGGAGACCCTGAAAAGGAAGGGTGGGAGGGTGTGCTGAGTGCCCTGTGGAAGGCAGGAGGGCTACAAGACCAACAGAAATGGGGCAAGAGGGCTGGGTTGAGGCTCAGCGGTAGACACTTGCCTAGCATGTGTGAGGCACTGGGTTCAATCCTCAGCACCACATAAAAACGAACAAATAAAATAAAGATATTGTATTCATCTACAACTAAAAAAATGATAAAAAAAGAAATGGGGCAGGAGTCAAAGGAAAAGGAAAAGTATGTCCTGATTTAGTAAAACTAAGTCTAGCTTCTGGATGAAGCTGAATTCACATTACTTTGGTTGGATGTGGGTAAGATAAGGATTTGGTCTGTATTTAGACTCAAGAGTCTGGTGGTTGAACAGTGGAGAAGGATGGAAAATAGCCAAAGTCAGGACAGCAGCAAGAACCAAGAACAGAATAGAAAAGTGAAATATGCTGTAACCCAACTTGATCCTAACAAACCCAGGAGGGTCCTTTTTTTCCAAAACTGACTGGTTTGACTAACTCTTTCAGGAGCTGACTACCTCCTGGAAGGTGATCATTAAGAGGTAGTTAGCTATGCAAAAGAACATGTTTGCACCAATGTGCCACGTGGGCCACTTTCTTCATTGGCAAGGTGGGCGTGTTCTTGAGTGCCCAGGCTGATCCCCAATGGATCACTGGAAATTGCCATCTGAGTGTCTCCTCAAATCTCAGTGACCTATACTGAACATGCACCCTTCCCAAACATTCCTTCCTTCCTTCCTTCCTTCCTTCCTTCCTTCCTTCCTTCCTTCCTTCCTTCCTTCCAATATTTAGGAAGCCTATTATGTGCTAGACATTGTTCTAGATATTGGACTATATTGCTGTGAAAAGACCCAAGTGTCCTTGCTGTCTTATGCTTCTGTTCTAGTGGCAGAAACAGATAATAAATAAGTAAACAAACCCATAAATGACCTTTTTAGATAATAATACGTGTTCTGAAAAACAAAACATGACCAGGGAAGCTACAGGAGATAGAAAGATCATGAAAGGCATTCGAATTGTGATTTAAAAGATGAAAGTGAGCCACTTCCACACATCTGGAAGAAGAGCATTCTGGATGTTCCAGACACCCTGAGATAGGAATGTGCCAGTCTGTGTGGCTGGAACACGGTGAGCAAGTGAGAGAGAAGAATAGCAAGTGAGAGAGAAGAATAGCATGATGTGGAAGTGGTGAGCAATGCCTTGGCTAAAGGCATCTCTGTCCCCTCCAATGCACAGGCTAGATACCCTAGGGTTCTCATCACCTCACCTGTCTTTCCCTTATCTCCACTTCCACATTAGAATTTTCAAGATACATCCACTCCTCCTCAACCCCATTGACCTGTCCTGATCCAATCTCCCATCAACTGCCTCCCAACCTCATCACCCTCTCCTTCCTTCCAGTCTCTCATACCCTCAGTCTATCATTCCATTCTGCCCTCACTCATTTCTCAGCAGGCCCCCCATGGTCAGTAATTTCAACTATTCTCTCATCATGTCTTTCACTTGATTCCTTCTTGACTTGCTGATAAAACCAGCCAGTCAAGGCCCAAACAAGAATTCATTGACCTGTTCTTCTCTGCAAAGGTGTCTGAGGTTTCCAGGGGGAGGCAAAGTGCACAATGGACTTCTAATCTATGCAGACCTGGGCACGAATCTCAGAGTTGTCACTTATTCATGGGTAAATTCAGTCTAAGCGAACAGGGTTGTGGGGAGGAGGAAATCATTTAAGGAGAATAAAATACCTGACACAGGGCTTAAGATGAAAAAGATGAAAGTGAGCCACTTTCACAGGTGCTTACCTCCCCTCACTGCCAATCCCAGACCTCAGGTACATGAGCCCTGCTATAGAAACCACTCAACAGTGCAAATGGAGAGGTCTACCCTCAGCAGGTCTCAAGTGCAGCCACCTCCCACTCATCCCCATCAGTTCCCCTCCCTGTACCCTTCTTACCCTCGATGCCATTCCTAACCTTTGCTCCTCTCTTTAAGCTTCTTGATTCATCTTCTACCCCACTTCACCAAGAAAATAAAGGCTATCAGGCATGAAATCCATCAAGAGTCTTCTCTTTAGTCCTTCTGTGTCCTCACTCCTACTGCCATCCATCTTTGAACAAAAGGAATCCTTCCTCTTGACTAATATGACTCTTTCTGCCTTCCATCATCTCCTGCTCCTATCACTGCAGTAGCCACCCTCTGTCCCACTGCCTCTGGTTGCAAGGTATCACCATGGCCCAAGTAGCAACAGAGTTTGTTTTTAACACATTTCAAACATGTTCATGTAGTGGATTCCTGGGAGTCACAGTGCTCTTTAGGTAGTACCTTAGAATATCATGCATGAGTTCAAAATAATTTTACTAGCAGAAAATACTATATATCTGTATGTAGATCAAAGTAACTCATTTATTTATGTTGATTTTATTTCTAAAAGTTTCTATTATTGTTTTTAATTTATTTCCTTTTCACTGGCTTATTGATTGCTGACACTTGCTGACAGTCACAAGATTTAAGGAAATTTTATAGAAGAAAACCAACAATTGAGAAAACTCTATTTTTTCTTCAAATTGGGAGAAGACTATGACTGTTTGCTTCTAGGGACCACACACCAATTCTCCATGGGATCAGAGTTTAATAATTACTCTTTTTTTGGCAATGCTGGGGTTGGAATCCAGAGCCTCACACTAACACTCTATCACTAAGCCACATCCCCAGCCCTCAATAATTACTCTTAAAATGTAGATTTGATTATGTTACCATCCAGGGGAAAAACTTTCACCAGCTCTCCACTGCCTAAAGCCTAAGTTTCGTGATAAGACTCAAAACATTTCTTGTGATCTGGCCCTGACCTGTCTGTCTTTCTAGGTTCTGGTGTGTCCCTTACCAAGCCATTCTGGATCCCAGCAACCCTGGATACCAGCTGTCCTGATCCCAGCCACACCAGAGCACACATGGTTCTCTGAAGAGGAGGGCAAGCCACCCCTTGAGACTCTGTGCCTACTACTCCATAACTCTGGAGTCCCCTTCCCCCTTCAAAGCCATGAAGAAAGAAAATAAATGGAATGACCATGGAGAGATGAGGTGGGCCAGAGGGCAGGAGGCCTGAGCCAACCCTGAATGGGGCATTACCTGCTCCCTGGAATAGCCGAGTGCTGGAGTCTCCGGCTGTCGGTGCTGCCTCTGACCCCAGCCTGTTTTTCCTGCTGTCACTCTGGCCACTGCCTCCACAAGTCCTGTTCTTCACACAACAAACTCACTTTTGTTTCCAGTTAAGCAGCTGGAGAGATGTAGTGGGAGGTGGAGAAGGAAGAGGAGGAGGAGGAGGAGGAGGAGGAGGAGGAGGAGGAGGAGGAGGAGGAGGAGGAGGAGGAGACAGCAAAGGAGGAGAAAGAATGTGTGAAAGAAGACTAGGGTGATGGAGAGAGAGGGCTATATGTAGAGAGAACAGAGATGTGGTAAGTGTGAAAGAGATTATGAGAAATTATGTGAGAGAGAAACACTACATTGAAAGTGAATTAAAGATACAGTATGTGAGAGAGAGAAGAGAAGGAGAGAGAGGGAGATCTCAGGTGCACTGGAAAAAAGGGCTGAGTGGCTGCAGTGGAAACTAGCAAGAAGCTGTTCCCTACAGTAGCACGGTTGGCGGCGGCTAAGGACCTGCGAGAGGACTGGCAGAGCTGCCCCTCCCTCTCCCAGTGTGCCCTTCCTCCTTTCCTGGAAGCTCCAGGACAGCCCAGGCCCCTCTCCTCAGACTCCTTTATAAAGGCCCTGGTAGGATTTGCCTTGAGACTCCTGGGGCCTCCTTAAGAGCCCCTGCCTAGGGTAAATTGTCTGGAGAGTGGCGTGGCAAGGCCTTGGGGTGGAGGTAGGGTGATGGAAGAAGGTGTTTGCTGTGGGGGCTCAACCTTTCATAGCAAGCAATGTTTCTTCAATAGCATTTCATATAACTGCTTTCTCTCCTTTCCCAACTTTAAATGCAAACTCTGGGTCTTCTTCCTGTTTGACCATGTGAGATAAAATTCCAAAAGTTCTTATTATGTGGGTGTTTTCTGAGAGCCCATGGTTGGTGGGAACGGGTCACTTCAGGGTGTGTGGTGAACCCCACTGGGGAATTATTTTGCTCCTCTGAGAAACTCCTAATCTCCTGGGTTTAGTTCAGCAAGTGCTTACTGAGTACTTAGAATAAGCCAAGGTTGATTAGAGGTCACTGAGTGGTGGCAGCTCCAAGAAGCTACAAACATTGAATTTCACTAAGACTTAGAGCTGAGAGGGAGCTGAAGGATGGCTGTGTCCAAACACTTCATTTCACAGATTAGAAAACTGACACTCACTTTACACCACAGAAGGCCCCCCAGGCTTCAGTGCAGGGTCTGGGAGAGAGGGAGCCCACACTTTCTGACATCTTCCACTCCACATTGTCCCATTGACTGGTACTATTGACTACATGTTCATACCTAAGTCTTGAAAATCTGACATGCCCATTATAAAGGTGAAAAAACAGAGGCAGAGAGTGAGGGCCATGTGTTGAATGCTGGGCTCCAAGCAAAGCCTCCATCACATAGACCTCTGTAGCAAGCCTCCCAGAGTTTCTGCCCTCGTGGGAAGTGAGTGGCTGGGCTCCCCTGAGGGTCCTGGGCCCCACAGCTTGCACTGCACTGTGGCTGAGGTTGGCCCAGTCCCTCCTAAGTGCTGCAGAGCAGCCACTGCAGGTCACACCAAATCAGGTGGCCTCAAAACATGAAAAAGAGATTACCAAGGATGCCAGAATGATCCTCTCTTTTAACATCAGCCAAGACCTGGGTTCAACACTTTACACTAATTACTAGTGGTAGGATCTTGGTAAGGCACTCAACTCTCTGAGCCTTAGTTTTCCCACTCATAAAATGGGAATAATTATGCCTACTATCCTGGATTGTTGGAGAGTAAAGGAGATTATATATATAATGTAGCTAGCATAGTGCTTGGAATACAACACTCAATACATGATGTTGCTATTATTGCTGTATCTAGGAGGTGTGACCCTTCCTCCCTTATTACCAGTCACCAGCCTGTCCTCTCTGAGCATTCCAAGGGCTCAGTCTTTTCCAGTTTCTAAACACCCCTGTCCTTCCCCTGCCTTGATGCCCCTCCCTCCTGCCCACAGAAAGTTTAGGTCACCACAAGCTGGCCTACCTCATCAGGGTTTCTCTAATGCACTGCAGGTCCTACATGCATACAGTAACTTACAAGTTCATCTGCATAATGAGAAATGCCACCTAGCCAACTATAAGAGTCACATAGCATGGGCACAAATGGAGGAATGAATTCAACAAGCAGTTACTGGGAGAAACACAAGCTCAGTGGAGATGAGTTTCAGGAAGCAGGGTGGAGACTTCAACTCCTAGTAAAGACTCAGGAGGTATTTTTGACCTCCAGGAAGTCAGCATCAGGATTTCAGAGATTCCATCTCTCTTAGGCTCCACATTAAATGACACTCAGCTCTGGAGGTCAGAGTTTGTCTTGTTCACATCACGCTGCTGGCCCCTGACACGGGGTTCACACAGCAAGGGCACTCAATAAATATTTGCTGGGTGAGTGAATTTGACTGATTAACACTCATGAGCACATCAGCTGGGATTAGCTGCAGCAAGAAAGGAGCCAAGAATAAGGAAATGGAGCTGGGGGTTGAGCAGGGGGGTAGCAGGAGTTGCTTTGAGTGGCTTGAGGCCACAGAGTATTGGGGAGTGGGAGACAAAACCTGAGAGTGCTAAAGTCTTTCTTGCCCATTGTATTAAGCAGGCCTCTCCCCATGCCCTAGGACTGAGGATTGGACCCAGGGGCACTTTACCACTGACCTACATCCCAGCCCTTTTTATGTTTTACTTTGAGACTGGGTCTCACTAGGTTGTCCCAGGCTGGCCTCGAATTTGCCATCCTCTTCCCTCAGCCTCCCGAGTAGCTAGGATTACAAGCATGTTAAGCACCACTACACCTGGCATGAAAGCCTTTGAGAGGGAACTTGGAGGCTCCCAGTACTAGTTTCATGGGCAAATTCTTTTCTCTGAAACTGTACATAAACTTCAAATGTACTTTCTGAGAGAGGAAGAGGAGAGATTCTTCCCATTTGTGCATATGGGTCTGTCTGTCCAGCCATGTCTTCCAGCTTCATAAGGATGAGTTGCTGGGAGCTGTTGGGTAACACATGACCTATGCCCTTGGCCACAATTAACTGGATCAGGAGCAGTTAATAAATTGGACACCTAACCTAAGCCTGAAATTTTGAACCATGTCTCTGAGTTAGCTGGGCCTTTCCTAATGGTTCCCAGGAGAGAGAACATATAAACTGTAGTGAGCCTAGGGCACAGACAGGCAGAAAGGGCTGAGCTGCAGGGAAACAGGAATGAAGCAGACCTGGAGCTGAAGCAGAGGAGACCATGCAGCCCCAGAGAGGGGACTGAGAAGATGTCATATCCTCCGACTGGAGCCTGACTGTTCCACTGTCTTGGGACTGTAAGAAACTCCTTTGCTTTTACAATATAAGTGATTTCTCTCTCCTCCCTCCCCTCTCTCTTTCTGTCTCTTCTTCCTTGCCCAATCCAGCTCAACTAGGTTTCTGATACTGTGATAAAATTACCTTCTCAATCATGAGTCTCCACATGTAAAATTCTAGGGTATGGAGAACCTTCTTGAAAACTGTAAGTCTAAGAGTTATAAAGGAATGCTGAGTCACTGTGATGAAATAGAACAAGAAGGTGTGGGGAATCGGTCAAAGAAAGTGGAGCAAAGCAGAGGCAGATTAAGCTCAAGGAAAGTCACCTTGGCCCTGGCTCTGAGGAAGGAAGAAAGCTCAGCTGGGTCAGGGGGACTGGGAGATGCTGGCATGTGCATGGCTAGTTCCCCCAAAATGCTCATGCATGATCAGAAAGATCTCAAGTGTATTGGAGCAGGGGGACTTCTGGCAAGGCTCGCTGAGAAATTTAAACAAAGGATCTCTCAGCCTTTTTCTTCTGAGTCCCCCAGGTCACTGTGCTCCTCCAGTTTTAGAAAGGGTATCAACTTCGGTGTGAAATTAAAAAGACCCTGAGCATTTGTAGGAGACCCCACGGGGAAAAGAGAATGATGACACCCGTCTTGCTGGCGTTCACCCACTCTGAGAGAACCAAAATGGAAGAAGGCAGTTGAATGTTCCACATAATTCATAATTTAGGAAGTATAAAATGTCTCAGTCTTCCACTTGCATGTTGTTTTTATTATTTTGTTTTTGTGAATATGAATGCAATAAAGTAAAGATATTATCATTTAAAACCAACACAGTTGCTTCTTCTCCTTTCTAAGCCAAAAGGGAGCTCAGAAACCAAGCAACAAGGTACTGTGAGAAAACCCAAAAGGGCGGTGATGGTGGGCTAGGAAGCACCAAAAATATGGTAGGAGACTGAGATGCTACAGACCATGGTGTCCAAGGACAAATTTTCAGTGGTCAAAGAATTTTTAACAATAGGGATACCTAGTGTCTCATTTTCAAGATTGTGCATCTCTGCAAGGTTCACGAACCCAAAACTTCCACAAAGCCTGCTGCTCACACATAGGCCTTAAATCACCAATTTAATGGAAACCAAAGAACAAAACTCCACAACTGAACTGTCGCTGAGGTGAAAGCAGTGAGCAGATGCAGGAGGCAAAACATAGCAAGACTGAGCTCACAGGCATGAACTCAGAACCAGGGTGATACTGAGACTAGAAGCCTCTGGAAACCCATAGACATTTAAGCAAAGGCATAGACCTCCCCAGGATGTGGGTGAGGAGGCTGGAGTCCATTTTAGGTAACTCTCAAAGAATAAGTTTATTAAAACTTTATACTTATCAGGGTTTTCATTTGTTCATTTGCAAACTAGGGTGCTCCACATGAGTCCTCCTTAAGGGGTTACTAACTCAGGGTTTTCTTCTAATAGAGTTTTTTGTTTTGCTCTTAGGAGAATAACTCTTGTGCTTGAGGAGGGAATGCTGTTTACAATGGTGATTACTAGAGATTCAGGATTTAAGGCGTCAAATGACAAAAGGGATGAAGAATAAATACAAATACATTTTCATGAAATCATAAGAAGTTATTTTCTCTTCAAAAGGGATCCTTACTGCATTCCAGCTTGGGAGACATGACCTGAAGTGTCCTGACCTACTAGGCTTTCCCATTATCTCCCCTGTTCCATAGTCATGCCAGGGACAAGTCAATAATGCACACGGTATGTGAATTGGCCACAAAGGAAATGTATCTAATGAACAAATATACCAAAGGATTCCTTTGGTTCTCTCTCCTTTGGTTTCCAGTTTAAACCAATGTTCCCTTAACTGGATCAGAAACCACCAAAGCAACCAAAACCCCACTGTTCATAGCCACTTTTGTGATATGGTGTGTTACCTCCTCCAAACCCTTTGAGCATAGAACATCAATTCTAAACTTCTTTCCTCTTCTCTAATTCAGAAGGGACTCAGCAGATTCAATTTTCAAAGGGCAACCTCACCCCTGAATGTAGGTGGGGGGCTCTGGGGGATGAGACCATATCAGTATGCTTTTGGCATCCAGAACTCACATGGGGAGCAGGAGGTCTGCCCACCAGGTTTGGTTTCTTCTTAGCCTCTAATGTTCTTACTCTTGAGTGTGTGTGTGTGTGTGTGTGTGTGTGTGTGTGTACTTACGCATGTGCGTTTTTATGTGTGCATGTATATTTTAATCAGAGTACATCTCTTATTCTGGACTCTTTCAAAGGACTCCTCACTACTCCATCTTTAACACAGACATATTTACTCTGGAAAAGCCACAGGCCCCTGGTAGATTTGGTGCCAATGAGGAGTCTTATTTGGTATAGGAATCTGCATGATAGAGTGTGGCTCCAGTGACCTTTAGGAGGTGCATAGGTTTCCTACCAGGACACTAAGACACAGTCACTGATCTGACACTCTTTTGAAAGTGTAGATAGTAAAATAAACTCATTTTGCCATGCTCAAGATGGTACAAGTATATAGTAGAAACCAATTAAATACCATTGTTAGGTAGATTTAAGATATGCTGAGGGTTAAATCATGTACCCAGAAACATTTTAAAGCCTAGAAAGAATCAAATGTCATAGCTATTCTCTAGAATTCCAATCCTTTTTTACTCCTTTAAAGATTAACAATTTTCTTTCCACAGGAAGGAGCAAGATACTGACTTTTAATTAGCCTATAACTGATTTCTACAGGAATAGAGAAAGGACTGGGGGGGCTTTGTGGTCCTGAAAGAATGCTTCTGAGGGGTCCCTATGATGCAAGATGACTGGACAATTCTGTCCCAACCCTTTACGTTCAAGGTATATAACAAGGAGTTAAGTTGATTGAGTGCAACATCCCAGGCAAAATTCTCATGTTTGTTATTGGTTCTTAAGACAACCGTGTAGTATTTAGGAATTTAGAGAGAAATAATTCCAAGAATTAAACCTTGACATACACATACACACCTATGTGGAGGTTTCAAAATCCACATAGGGAGACATAGGGCTTCAGGCTGATTGTAAGCGTTCATGGGCACGGAGGCTGATCAGCAAGGGAACCAGAGCAGTAGGGGCCCTGACAGCAAAGTTGAGCCACAAGGGCATTACCCACATTCTCCAGAGAATCTCCTCTGCCCTGCTGTGCCCCTCTGGACCCACTAGCAGGATGAATCCCCATAATATGTGTGCCGTCAAGGAACTCACGAGTCCTGCCGATAAAATCCACGCTGCCGTGCTGACTGCTTGTTCCTCTCCCTGGGTTGTTCAGTTGTTCCTGCTGTGGCTTGTCTGGCCGCAGTCCCCAACGAACTTTTTGTAGGCCTGAAAGATGTCCCTTCTGGTCACTTTTTCTTTGAGAGTAACGTGGGACTGGAAGCCCAATATGGATGGAAGGGCAGTCTACGAACACAGCACAAAAGAGAAGGGGATGCAGAATTACTAAACATTGGCATTTCTCCATAATATCCACTAGTTACAAAAAGATGGGGTCACAAAAGCAAAATGAAAACCAAAGGGGTGCCTGGATGGGGCCAAAGTCCCAAGACTTAGGTTTGACAGAATTCCATTTCTGAACCACCTTAGTAGTTGCTAGAAGGAGTACCTTGTACGCTAGTATGTAACAAGTTTTTTTTTCTTTCACACATTATACATTGGCATTATATCATTGAATTCAAACTAAAAAGCTACTTCAGCAAAAGAAACAATCAGTGAGGTGAATAGAGAGCCTACAGAATTGGAGCAAATTTTTACCACACACACACACACATCAGACAGAGCACTAATCTCTAGGGTATATAAAGAACTCAAAAAACTTAACACCAAAAAACTAATAACCCAATCAATAAATGGGCTAATGAAATGAGCAGACACTTCACAGAAGAAGAAATACAATTGATCAACAAATTTATGAAAAAATTGCATTAGAGAAATCAAATCAAAACCAATCTAAGATTTCATCTCACTGCAGTCAGAATGGCAATTATCAAGAATTTAAGCAACAGTGAGTGCTGGCAAGGGTGTGGGGGGGAAAGTACATTGATTCATTGCTGATGGGATTGCAAAATGGTACAACCACTTTGGAAAGCAGTATGGAGACTCCTTAGACAACTTGGAATGGAACCACTATTTGACCCAGCTATCCCACTCCTGTCTATAACCAAAGGACTTAAAATCAGCACACCACAGCAATGCAGCCACCTCAATGTTTGTAGCAGCTCAATTCGCAATAGCTAAACTGTGGAAACATCCTCGATGCCCTTCAATAGATGAATGGATAAAGAAACTGTGATACATATATACATGATGGAATACTACTCAGCTTTAAGGAAAAATGAAATCATGGCATTTACAGGTAAAAAATGGATGGAATTGGAGAATATCATGCTAAGCAGAGTAAGCCAATCCCAAAAAAACAAAGGCTGAATGTTTTCTCTGATAAGTGGATGCTGATCCATAACGGTGGAGGGCAGGGCAAGGGAAGAATGGAGGAACTTTGGATTGAGCAGGGGTGGGGAGGGAAGGGGGTATGTGAGGGGGGAAGATGGTGGAACGAGATGGACATTATTACCCCTATGTATGGGTATGATTGCACGAATGGTGTGACTCTACGTCACATACAATCAGAGAAATGAAAAGTTGTACTCCATTTGTGTAAAAAAATAAATTAATAAAAAAAGAATGATACTTCCTTACAATGGGATATCATTCAGAGATAAACATAAATGAGCTACCAAACCATGAAAACACATGCATGAAATTTAAATGTATATTGCTAACTGAAAGAGCCAGTGTGAAAGGCCACATGATGTATAACTCCAATTATTTGACATTTTCAAAAAGGCAAAATAATAGAGATAGTAGAAAAGAGACTTAGGGGACGGGAGGAGAAGAATTAGTAGATGAAATGGGATTTTTATGGTAGTGAAGCTATTTCATATGATTCAGTAATGGTTTATAAGTACATGTCATTATGCATTTGTTAAAAGCCACAGAAGTATCTATGTACAACAGGAAGCGTGAACTTTGGACTATAGTTGATAATAATGTATCAATATTTATTCATTAATTGTAACAAATGTACCACACTAATGCAAGATGTTAACAATAGGGGAAACCATGTGGGGGTAGGGCTCGGGTAAAGGTGGGAGTAGGAAGGAATTCATTACTCTGTAAATCTAAAACTGTACTAACTTTATTAATTATTTTTAAATTTGTTGACTAATTCAAGACAACTCTGATGTTAAACTAGTAACAGAATATGCCTCCTGAGAACTGAGGAATTCCAGCTGCCTCTGTTCACAGACTTACTGGGGACAATGTGTATTATCCAGGGTTACATGGCAATTGGGCTTCTTGGTGGAATTCTGACTTAAGGTTCTTGCTGACTTTGAGAAACCTAAATACACCCTTTTCTGGTAAAAAGTTTTTAGGTAAGTAGTCTGTGTAGTTCTTGGTTGTTAGTTAAAAAAAAAAAAAAGGCACTCAGTGGAATGCATGATTTCCAGTAACAACCAAAGAGGGTAGTTGGCATTTTGGACTGAGAATCTTGCTCCTGGATTACCTGTCAAAGCCATATCTGGTCATCAATGTTATAGACAAGCAAGAATGAGGAGATGGGAGTTCTGCTTGTTCTAATAAAATTGAGTAAATATCTCGACCATGAGTGCTGGTTCATACGATAAGACTATGTTTAGCTTTGTAACAACTGCCGTACTATCTTCCAAAGTGGTTATATAGTTTGCATTTCCACCAGCAATGGAAGAACATTCTTGTTGCTCTGCAGCCTCATCAGCATTTGACATTGTCAAGGTTATTTGTTTTGGATTTTAGCCATTCTAACAAGAGCATAGTGTTTTTTGCTTTAATTTTCAATTTCCTAATGACATACAACCTTGAGCTTCTTTTTGTATATTTAGTTGCCATCTGGGTATCTTCTTTGGTGAGGTGTCTGTTTGTTTTGCCCATTTAAAAATTGGGTTCTTTGGGCTGGGGATATAGCTCAGTTGGTAGAGTGCTTGCCTTGAAGGCACAAGGCCCTGGATTTGATCTCTAACACCACACACACACACACACATACACACACATATACACACACACAAAGGGTTGTTTGTTTGCTTATTGTTCAGTTTTAAGAGTTCTCTGTATATTTTGGGATTCAAGTCTTTTACCAGAAATGTATTTTGCAAATATGTTTTCCTCATCTATGATTTTTTCCTTTCATTTTTTAACAATGTCTTTCACAAAGAAGAAAATTTAATTTTAATAAAGTCTACCTTTTCATTTTTTTCTTTCACACATTGTACATTGGTGTTGTATCTTAAAAACTGATTGCCAACTGTAAAGTCGCCTAGATTTTTTTCCTATGCTATCATTCTATAAGTTTTATGGTTTTGAATTTCAGGTTTAAGATCCACTATGAATTAATTTGGCAAATTAATTTAGGTGTAAGGACTATGTCTAGATTCATTTTTTAAAATATGGAGGTCTAGTTCCAGCACCATTTGTTGAAAAGACTATCCTTTCTCCATTAAATTCTCTTTGCTTCTTTGTCGAAGATCAATTGACTATATTTTTCTGGGTCCATTTCTGGGCTGTCTCTTCTGTTCCACTGACCAAGTTGTCCATTCTTTTGCCAGTACTACACTGTCTTGACCATCAGAGCTTTATAGAAGGTCTTAAAGTTGGATAGTGTCATTTTATTCTTCTGCAATATTGTGTTGGCTATTCTGGGCTTTTTGTCTTACCCTATAAACTTTAGAATCAAATTTACCAGTATCCCAAATAGTAACTTGCTGGGATCTTTATTGAATCATGTTAGGAAAACTGACACCTTAACAATATTGAATCTTCTTATCCCTGGAACATGAAATCTCTCTGTGTTTACTGAGATCTTTGACTTCTTTGATCAGATTTACAATTTTCTTCATATGGATCCTGTATATATTTTGTTAGATTTATGCTTATGATTTTTTGGTGCTAATGCAAATGTTTTAAAGTTCAAATTGCAACGACTGGTATATGGGAAAGCAACTGACTTTGTTTATGAACTTTATAGCCTATGACCTTGCTATAATTACCTTTTGGTTTCAGAAGTCTTCTGGTCAATTCTTTGGCATCTTCTATGCTATTAACATGATTTATGTGATTACATTAATTGATTTTCAATTAGTAAACCAATCTTACATATCTAGGATAAACCCCACTTGGTTATGGCATATAATACTTTTTATATATTTTTTGAATTCAACTTGCTAATATTTAGCCTTTTGCATATATGTTCATGGGAGATATTGGTCTGTTGTTTTCCATTTTCTTTTTTTAAAAAATATGTATTTTTTAGTTATAGGTGGACACAATGTCTTTATTTTATATTTATGTGGTGCTGAGGATCAAACCCAGTGCCTCACGCATGCTAGGTGAGCGCTCTACCTCTGAGCCACAATCCCAGCCCATTGTTTTCCATTTTCATAGTGTCATTATTTGGTTTTAGAATCGGGGTAACACTGTCTTCACAGAATAAGTCAGGAAATATTCTCTCTGCTTATATTTTCTGAAGGAGGTTGTAGAAGATTGTATCATTTCTTCCTTTAAAGTTTGGTAGAATTCACTACTAATACCATCTGGGCCTGGTGCTTTCTTTTTAGAAAGTTGTTTATTATTATTGATGTTGTTATTATTATTTGTTTCTTTAATAGGAATAACCTATTCAGATTACCTATTTCTCCATGTAAATTTTGGTAGCTTGTGTCTTTCAAGGAGTTAATTCAGTTCATCTAAATTATCAAATTTGTATGCTTAAGAATGTTCATAAATATTCCTTTAATATTTTTGTTTTTAGTACTGGGGATTTAACCCAGGTACTTTACCACTGAGTTATATATCCAGCCCTTTTTATTTTTTATTTTTGAGACAGGCTCTCGCTAAATTGTTTAGGGCCTCACTAAGTTTCGGAGGATGACTTTGAACTTGCAATCTTCCTGCCTCGGCCTCCTGAGTCACTGGGATTACAGGAGTGCATGACCACATCCAGCTTCTTTATTATCCTTTTAATGTCCATGGGATCAGTAGTGATGGCCCCTCTTTCATTTCTGATGCTAATAATATGTCTTCTCTCTCTGATTTATCATTTAATTCCAATGTGATATGAGAGCATAGTTTGCGTGACTTTTATTATTTTAAATTTGTTCAGTTATATTTTATGGCCCAGATTTTGATCTTCATGGTGAATGCTCCCTGGGAGCTTGAGAAGAATGTACATTCTACTGTTGCTGGATGAAGTGTTCTATAAATGTCAATGAAATCCAGTTGATTTGTGATGCTGTTCAGTTCAACTATATATTTACTGAGTTTCTGCCTGCTGTATCTGTCACTTAATGATAGAGGATACTGAAGTTCACAACTATAATCTATAATTGTTGATTTGCCTGTCATTCTTGCAGTGCTATCAGTTTTTGCCACATGTATTTTGATGCTTCACTATTAGGTGCATACATGGTAAGGATCCTTAAGTCTCTGTAGAAAATTGACCCTTTTATCATTATGTAATGCTTACCTCTATCCGTGTTTAAAAAGAAAAAGAGAGAAATTTTCTTTGATCTGAAGTCTACCTTGGAATTAAAATAATTATTACTGCTTTCTTTTGATTAGTGTTAGCATGATTTATCTTTTTCTATTCCTGCACCCTGCCCCCAGACCCCTCCAGCAATACTGGCAATGGAACCTAGAGCATGCTACCACCAGGCTACATTTCCAACCCTTTTTTAAGTTTTTATTTTTTTTTTACTTTTTAAAAAATTTTTTTGAGACAGGCTCTCACTAAGTTGCCCAGGTCAACCTAGAATTTGTGATCCTCCTGCTTCAGCCTCCCAAGTAGCTGGGATTATAGGCATTCACCATAGCACCCAGCTTCATCCCTTCATTATTTATTTATTTATTTCTATCCCCCACCCCCCAACCAGGGATTGAACCTAGGGGCAATTAACCCCTGAGCCACACCCCCAGCCCCCTTATCTAGCTGTACCTGTATATCTAATGTAGGGGTTCCTGTCCTATAGATGAATTTTGTTTTTTTATTCACTCTGACACTCTTTTAATTTATATGTTTAAGCCATTTGTATTTAAATTGATCATTCATATAATTAGATTAATGTCTACTCTATTTGTGACTGTGTTCATGTTAGTTATTCTTTATTTATTTTTGAAATCTTCTCTCATTGTTATGCCTACTCTGGTTTTTTAAAAAATATTTTTATTAGTTGTTCATGAATCTTTATTTTATTTACTTATTTATATGTGGTACTGAAGATCAAACCCAGTGCTTTGCACATGCTAGACAAGCGCTCTACCACTGAGTCACAACCCCAGCCCCCTACTCAGGTTTTAATTGAGCCTTTTATATGGTTTCACCTTCTTTCAGCAAATCAACTGGACTTGGAAAAAAAAAAAGAATTCTAGAGCTTGGGATGTAACCCAGCAGTAGAATACTTGCCTGGCATGTGCAAAACCCTGGTTTCAAGTCCCAGTATACATTTTTAAAAATTCAAGTATTTTCCCTAAAGTTTGCAATATATACTTACAACTAATCTAAGTCCACTTTCAAATAACATTGTACTGTTTCTTGGGTAGTGCAGGACACTTAAAAAAGCAATCTCTCCCTCCCACCTCTTAACCACTCATTCCATTCATATTACCTATCCATGTGCATAATCTCTAATATGTTGTTACTATTATTATTTTGAACAAATGCTTTTCTGTTATTCCTTCTATGATGCTATTTCTTTATTTGTATACAGTTGAGTATCTGGTCTATATAATTTTCCTTTTTTTGAAGAAGCTCTTTTAACATTTCTTGCAAAGGAGGTCTACTGACAACAAATTCAGTTTTTGTTTGAGAAAGTCGTTTTCTCTCCTTTGCTTTAGAAGGACAATTTCACTGGATAAAAAATCTAGGTAGTGGAATTTTTCCCCCTTTTAATTCTGTAAATATTTTATTCCACTATCTTTTTGCTCACATGGTTCCTCCATAGAGGTAGAGATTTTCCCCTCTAACTTTTACAGTCTTTCTCTTTCTTCTTGTTTTTTTTTCCTACTTGAATATGATATGCCTAGCTTGTTGATATTTATCCTGCATGATGTTCTCTGATCTTCCTTAAAGATTTGCGATTTAGTTTCTTTCTTTAATTTTGGAAAATCTTTAAAAGTTTTTTTGTAGTTATAGATGGTCAGCATGCCCTTATTTATTTATTTATTTATTTTTATGTAGTACTAAGCATCAAACCCAGTGCCTCACGTGTGCTAGGCAAGCACTCTGACACTGAGTTATAGCCTCAGCCCTAATTTTGGAAAATCTTAAGCCAGTTACTTCAAATACTTCTTCTGTTCCTTTCTCTTTTTCTTCTCCCTCTGATATTCCTATTATGTGTATGTTTTGCCTTTGTAGTTGTTCTATACAGTCTATGTATATTTTGTTTCATTTTTTCCCCCTTTCTTTTTGGGTTTGGGAAATTTCTATGGACATAGCTTCAAGATCACTGATTCTTTTCTTGGCCATACCAAGTCTGCTAATAAATCTATTGAAGGCATCAGTCATTTCTGTTATAGTATTTTTGAGCACTTATTTTGTATTCTTTCTTAGAGTGTTATCGGCTTAGATTATACACCTGCTTTTGCATATTTTCCACTGTTCCCATTAGAACTCCAAGCATATTCATCATAGTTATTTTTAAATTTCTGTTCTGATAATTCAAAAAAAAAAAGAAAAGAAAACAAAGTGTAAAGTTCTGATAATTGAAGAAGAAGAGGAGGAGGAGGAATATGAAGAGGGGAGGAGGAGGAGGGAGAAGAATAAAGGAAAACAAATGAAGTGTAACATCCAAAAGAAGAAAGTAGCATCAGTATTCAGAATGTAAGTGATTCAAGTTAGAGCCTTAATACCAGAAAATTAAAAGTCAAAGATATTGTTTGTCCCAATATGAATTACTATGAGGTAAGTAAGCCTTTGGTGTGAGGTTTTATGTTTCTCTAGTAAGTGATTAGGCAATGTTTACCATTTGCTATAGTAGTGTCAGAGATTTTCCGTTTCCTCTTGTGTCCTTGTTATTGTACCTCTGTTGTTTTTAGGTTTCCCTAGAAACTCCTTCTTAGGGTCTGAGCTTCGCAATTCTTTCAGTTATGAGCCACTGCTATTATACAGAAGCCCTGCTGAAGTGGTGGCGACTTATGGGAGGAAGCAAAGAATTGTATAATCCTATGATTAGGTCCCACCCTTTTAGCAAGCCAGTATCCATGTGCTGTGTCTTTCAAGTGTGTTTTTTCCCAACTTAGTTGAGGCAGAAAACTGAGTTGGGTACTTTCTCTTCCACAAAGTTGGATTAGGCTCTGGCAAAGTCTCCCCCCACCCCATGGGTAGATCTTTATTGTGGATAACACTCTGGGCATATTTCAAAACATTTCCCCTCCTGAACAAACATGAGAGAAATTTTTGCTGATCTTCACTGAAAGATGGTTGTAGGACTTGTGGAGGTAAGAGTCATGAAATTGTGAGGGCTTCTTAGACTAGGCCCTGGGAATCTCTAACTCTCAAATTAGTCCACACTCAGCCCTCATTGATTTGTTGAAATTACCATTTCAGTGTTGGTACCAGTTACTCGCTTTATCAGGTTTGGATTTAGATAAGCTGACCTGTATTCTCTATATTTGCTTTCCAATTACTGGGATGGTATTTTGCTCCTGTGGCCTCAGTTCTTTTTTGCATTAAAGAAAAATGATTGATTGTTCAGCTTGTTCAGCTATTTTGTGTGAGTGGGAGTGACAACTTTGAAGCTCTTTACATGTCAAAGTGAAAACTGGAAATCTCTGTGGTCATTTTTGTTTGTTACTACTATATTTTAGAAACTTCTCATAGTTTAGCTTCAGGATGGACCTGTTTTTTTTTTATTTGTCATAGATTGGTTGCTTAATTCTACAATAGTATCAAAATGACAAACTCTCTTCCATCCTCTTACCTCCCCAGTACAGTGTGACTTCATATGTGTATATCACCAGGGATTGAACCCAGGGTCCTATGCCTGATAAGCAGGTGCTAAACCACTGGTCTATACCCTACACTACATTTTCTTAAGCTGCACTACATTTTCTTAAGCAAGCTGTAATTCTAGAACACCAGTATTTTGAGGTAAATAGTTCCAGTCTAAGAGCTTAGCATGCTTGGGAGTTTCAAGTTCCTGTTCTTTACCCCTGAGGCCAGGAACAGAAATGAGAAGCAATACGTGCATCAGAAAAGCCTCTACCCAAGAGTCTGCTACCCTCAGTAATCTCTGGCTAGTTTTTACCTACTCTGTGGCCATAGGCCTCCCACCTCTCTGGACTTACTGTCCTCATCTGTAACATGGAAATGAAAATCTTTTCTCTACTGGTTTGGCAAGGTATTTGAGAGGATAGGATGGGATCATGTATGGGAACATGCTTATGAAAATTGTAATCATGGGACTATACACATGAAGAATATGCATACTAAAGAACCCAGAGGACATGGCTATTAGGGGAATGTTTTACTCTCTGCCCCACATCTAACTTGTCCCACTTTTTCCTGACTCCTATCATAATCATCAGAGCATGACTGTTTAGTTGGTGAACTGTGGGGAGAGGTTACTCCTCCCTTAACCCCAAATTCTCCTTCCTGGCTCTGCAGGATCTCTTTTCCCATGGTGAATATCTTGCAGACTTTGGCTCAGGACACATGCCAAGCTCTCCTAGGAACTCTACACTGCATTCCTCTTGATTCATCAACAGCCCCAGAGAGGTCCTACATATTCTGCAGCTCAGCAAGCGTCCAGCTGGAAGCAAGGTTAATGCCTCCTTCCAAGTAGGGCTGGGATAATGGTAGGAGCACGAGGCCTACCAGGTTGCCCCTTCCTAAGATCTGTACTCTATAGAATACAGGTGCTCCTCAACTTACAGTGAGTTACATCTAGATAAACCGATTATAAACTGAAAATATCATAAGCTGAAAATGCACTTAATACATTGAACCTTCTGAGCAGTTAGCATCCTGGCTGAGTGAGGAAGTATCAATGGTTTCCCATCAAGATCTCCTAGTTGACTGGCAGTGCAGCTCACTGCCACTGCCCAGCAACATGACAGAATATTGTTCAGCATATTGCTAGCCCAAGGAAAAGATCAAAGTTTAAAATTTAAAGCACAGTTTCTACTGAATGTATCTGCTTTTGCACAATAGTAAAATAAAAAAATCACATCAAAATGTTGTTAAATCAGAAACCATCTGTCTGTGCTGAAAGCTTAGGGCCACTGAGTCGGCAATTCTGCAACAACAAAAACACCCTTTCAATACCTCTTGCAATGCTTTTAATTAAGCTGCCATTTTCAGAATCTACTAAATGTTGCTATTTAACACTAATCATAGTTTGTAAATCTGGTAAAATTAGGTAAATTTATGCTGATGAAGCTGTGACCTAATTCATGCAGGCAGAGTGCCAGTTTCCTATCTCCTACCCAATCACATGGTCACTTTAACACATGGTGAAGGTTGGTCCTACCTGCTTCGAGGAGACACTGGTGAGTCAAGGAAAAAGACCAGCTCTCCAGAGTGTCTAACTGGAAATGCTGTTATGACCAGGAATTCTCAGGAGAATTCCTGGCACATGTTGAGCCCACACTCTATCTCTGAGCTCTATCCCGAGCCTGACACCAAGGAATTCTCAGAGCTTCCTAGGATTTGCATCATGTTTTCAAAGTGTCTTTACCTTGATCCGGACATCTCCTGTAGTACATGGGGTCCAGTTTTCCTGCCCCAGCCTTCTCTTCTTCCACCTTCATGACTATAAAGTAAAAGATGAACAAAACCTCAAAAATGTATGCAACAAAAAAGGCCAGGATTTCAAGGACAAGTTGTCAGATCCTGTACTCAGAGTGGGAGACCTTAATGCACGTGAAAAAAACTAAAGCAAAAGAAGATTCTCAAATTTACATATATAGGTATGTGTATAAATATACATATATATGCATATATGTGTGCATTTCCAACAAATAGAACATATCTTTTTTTCAAGTAAAAATGGAGCATTTACAAAGAGAGCACACATAGCAGGCCACAAAAAGCCTCAGTATTTCTATTGTGTGTTACTAAAAATAATTTCTAGTCATGATTTGATAGAAAATCACAATGGAAATTATTAAATATTTGGAACTCAACATTTTCAACTACTATATATTTAAATGTATGGAATGCAGCACACTTAGAAGGAATTAGAAAGAAAGAGAAAAGGGGGGAGGGAGGGAGAAGGAAAGAAGGGAAGTAAATAAATGTGATAAGCATTCAACTAAAGAAGCCAAAAGAACAAGAACTAAAACCCAAAGAAAAGAAAGTAGAAGAATATAAATATAAAAGATAAAAGCAGAAAATAGAAAAAAAGTATAAAGATGATTAACGAATCCAAGGGCAATTATTTGGAAAGGTTATTTATAAGGCACGCTACACAAGATGATTCCAGAATAAAAGAGAATATTCACAAGGTAACAACATAAGGAATGAAAAAAAGGACATAACTAAAAATAGAGTAGAGAATTCAAGGATTATAAGAGAATTCTATGAAAAAAATTCATGCAAATGGACTTTAAAACTTAGATAAAATAGCTGCCATTACTGTGCCAGGCTCTATTTTAAATGCTTTGTGTGTACTACTTAACTGAATTTTCTCAACAACAACTAAGAGATAAATAACATTACCACTTTGCTCTCTTTTTATGGTCTTAGAAATCAAATCCGGGGCCTCACACACGCTAAGCAAGTACTCTACCATTGAATTATAACCCTATTCTGATTATTTCTATTTTATTGATGAGCAAACTGAGGAAAACAGAGCTTAAATTAATGTCCAGATGGAGAAATAGGCTCAAACCCATATAGTTTATTTCTGGAACTATATCTTTTAGTCATAAGGTTAATAAAAGATACTTTACTATAAAAATAACCGAAATTTCAAAATTGACTTAAAAAGAATTAGAAAACCTGAATCAACAATAACTATTAATAATAGATTCAAAAGGGTCATCATTGGTTTTTCTACTTTTGTAGAAAAATAAATAAATACCAGGAACACATTTAAAAAAAAAAAAAAACTTTATCTGAACTTTCAGGGATTAGATAGCTTCTACTTATGCAAAATGTTTCTTAAAAATAGAAAAAGAGGAAATCAGAGGCAGTAGTTACAACTGAAGACCAGGATGTACAGTGGTGCTGAAGACAGGGGAATTTCTTTGAGAATCTTCCTAAAAAGTCAGTTAAATCTTCAGATCTCAGCCAAGTGTGGTGAGCCCACCTAAAATCCCAAAAACTCAGGAGGCTGAGGCAGGAGGATCCCAAGTTTGAGGCCAGCCTTAGCAATTTAGCAAAATAATAATAATAATAATAATAATAATAATTATATATATATATATATATATATAGAGAGAGAGAGAGAGAGAGAGAGAGAGAGAAGGCTGGAGATGTAGCTGAGTGGTAAAACGCTCCTGTGCTCAATCACTAGTGGTACAGAGGGAAAAAAAAATCTCAGATTTTCTAGGCTTCAAACCCCTGGAAGAAGGAGAGGCTAAATCTGAAGGCCCCTAGATAGCTAAGCAGGAAAGGGAGTGAAATAAAGACCGTTACTCCACAGTTCTCTGCTTATCTGGTCCCTAGAAAATAAATGAAGCTTAGATCCTCCAGGTAAGAGACTGGAAGACTTACAGATTCTATATTTTGGGGACCTCTAACAAAATAGTGAAGGCTCCATCCAACTGCCCACTGTAAGCCCATAGTTCAATAAGTTTGGCCTGTCCACACAGACTTGACAGCTCCACTCCAAATATGAGCAGGCAGACAGGAATCATCAGAATGACAGAGACCAAAATAGACAAGAAGGCTCCTAGGAGAAAGGAGCCAAGGAACCATAGAAAGCAGAGAAGGAAACCATTGAAAACAACCTACATAATTAACATTTCTAAGAAGACAAGAAAAAGCATTGTATCTGTGACAAAAATAAAAGTAGAATGCTATAAATCTGGAACTTTCAAATAGGAAAGAATACTTGGCAATTAAAATTCTAGAAGAAAAACTTTTAATAAAAGAGAACATAAAGCTGAAGGAATATGTCAATATGTCAGGTAATAGAACACAAATACAAAGATATATACATACACACACACACACACACACACACACATTTATATTTATATTCAGGTAAGACTGCAAGTCACATCATCATGAAGTGTTAGAACATCATGGGTTAAGAGTACTTACCAAAAAAATACTCCTAAAAAACAAAAATTTTAAAAAAATCTTAAAAGCTTCCAGAAGAAAATAAGTCACCTACAAAGAATAAGACATGAGAATTGGGCTGGGGATGTGGCTCAAGCGGTAGCGCGCTCGCCTGGTATGCGTGCAGCCCGGGTTCGATCCTCAGCACCACATACAAACAAAGATGTTGTGTGCGCCGAAAACTAAAATAAATAAATAAATAAATATTAAAAAAAAAAAAAGACATGAGAATTGTCATTATCTCGATCACTACAGTGGAAGCTATAAAAGAGTACCTCCAAATGTGAGAAAAAAAAAATATTTCCAATCTAGAACTCCAGTCCCAATCAAACTATCGATCAAATGCAAACCGTAGATTAAGGGCACTTTAAGACATAAAAATGCCTCAAAAATTTATTTATTATGACTTTTTCCCTCAGGAAATGATTGAAGGAAGAACTTCAGCAAGATGAAGGAATATTAAGAAAGGAATACAGCAAGGATTTGGGAAATGAAATTTACCACAAAAGACTGGCAAGGGACTGGGGATATAGCTTAGTTGGTAGAATGCTTGCCTCACATGCACGAGGCACAAGGCCCTGGGTTCAATCCCTAGCACCAAAAAAAAAAAAAAAGACTGGCAAGGTAGCTGAGTGCAGTGGAGCAAACCTGTAATCCCAGCAACCTTGGGGGCTGAGGCAGGAGAATTACACGTTCAAAGCCAGCTTCAGCAACTTAGCAAGATCCTTAGCAACTTAGCAAGACCCTAAGCAACTTAGTGAAACCCTGTGTCAAAATAAAACATCAAAAGGGCTGGGGATGTGGCTCAGTGATTAAGCATCCTGGGTTCAATTCCTGCTACCAAAAAAAAAAAAAAGAGAGAGAGAGAGAGAGAGAAAGAGACTGGCAAAGTGAAGTTCTAGCAGAGGAGCTACACAGAGGCTCAAAAAACAATGAGGATGTCTTAGAGCAGGCTCTGGACATGATGTATTCAAGAAAAAATTATTTTGATATATTTGACTGATGTATTTGAGAGGATATCAAAAATCTGTCAAGAATAAAGAGTTAGAAAAATGGAAAGTAAAGATGGCACCCTCTACTCAACTGTAATCAATATTTTTACAGTCCTAGTAAATAAAAGTAAATATTAATTTTACCAAAAATTGTGATATTAGCAGGTACCCACCAATATGACTAACATTGGCTGCTGATCTTGGCAGGTGCTTATTCTTCATGGTCAGCTACACTCTAATTGGTCAGTGTCAAAGTCATATTGATTGTTAAATACTTTGAATATCACCACTGGATATAACTATTTCAGAGGATGGAGAGATAAAAGATGTCATAGGACATCTGTGGTGGATGCTATAAACTCCCTGCCTGATATCCATCTCATTTTCTGCTCTGATTGGATTCAAGGCAGCCCTGTGGCCAACTAAAAATAATCACTTCCCCAAGATGCCCTTTAGCTGTTTCTGGCTAAAGAAATATCAGAAAGATCTGGGAAGAGTCCCTTCCTAGATAAAGTCTCTACAAAAGAAAGTCCCTTTGCTTTTCCTTCTTTCTTTCCAGATAGCATTTATAGATTCAGCAAATCAAAATAGTTTGCCCAGTTGAATTTGAATTTCAGATAAATGACGATTTTTCATGTAAGTTATGTCCCATGCAATTTTTAGGCTCTATTTGTACTAAAAAAAAATTCATTGACAGCTGAAATTTAATTATAACTAGGCAAACTATGTTTTATCTGGCAAACTATTCCTGGAGTGTAGAGAATGAAGGTCATAAGCTAACTACAAATTCACAGGGAGGAAGAAGTCAGGTTCTTAATGTCTTCATACTACCAGTGCTGGATATCCTGTACTTCAACATCTTGTTATGGAGAACAATGAAACCATTTACCTGTTTAAACTACTAACTATCTTTTGTCATTCAACCACATATGAGTCATATTGTTAAGGGACAGATAGATGAGGATGGTGGGAACACTAGGTTAAGAGAAAAATTCTATAAAATGGACCCACTGTGCTGACCCCCACATGCTTTCTTTCCCAAAAAGCAATTTGCCTGCAGCCCTGCCTGGCCTAAGTGGAAAGGATATGTCTGATTCCTCAGCAAACTACCTGTTATCTGCAAGGAAATGCAGACATGAAATAACATTGATAAGAGGAAGTTAGTTGAATGGAGAGACTTTTGTGACCCTTTGCACAGACCAGATTCTGGAAGATAAGGATAGTTCCTCCTAACCATAAAATCTATAAGAATGTATGATTAAGAAGCCAATTAGATGGTTCCGCATGGGCTAAGGGGACCTAGACATGCCATGACATTGGGGACTTGAAAGTCTGATGTCACCTTGCTGTCAGTCAAAAGTCAAGAGGTGGACCTGGGCAGGACTCTCTGGAAGATTCTCTAGGATCTTCATAAAACTGGAATATAGGAGAGACACATCATTTCTCTCCTCTCTGAGAGGACCCACTTTCCCCCTTGAGAATTTCCTTTCCCTTTTCCTAGCCCTTCAATAAAGCATGCTTATTACTCCAAGCAATATGTCTGAAATCTTTCTGACTTGGTCGCAAGAATCGGGGTTTAAATAGGGGGATCTTCAAACTGCCTCAGTTTCTCAAAAGGCTTTAGCTCTGGAACAATGTCACAAAGGACTTGGGTAATCAAGTTTTAAGTAGGCAAATAATATGCTATATTAGGGCATTCTTTTAGTAAGGAAAGAAAGGAGAAATGGCATTGAGTGATCATCTAGAAGTGTCTCCTACACTGTCCAACATTCATTCCCTTCTCTTCTTCCCTGTTTATAGAACTCCATTTTGTTCAGGTAGTGACACAGGCCCTTGATTGCCAATAGTCACTTTCCCCAACCCTAGGCATGAATTCCATAACAAGCATAAATCTCAAAAACATAATGATTTTAAAAAGCAAGTTATAAAAAGTTACAAAGTACTATTTATATAAAATTTTAAAACATGTAAAACACCACCAATCTTGCTTATTGTTATATTTATAAGTATGAAATCATGCAGAGAATCAACACACACTAGTTTCAGTTTACCTCCAAGAGAGGTAAGATTTAATGGTGTTATTTTACTTATATCTTCCATGTTTTACATAAATGAATTATTATTGTTGTTGTTCTATATATAATCAACAGAAAAGCTAAAAAGAAGCCTTTTTGGTTGGATTTTGGAAGTGTCACTTTGGAGTATGAGAAAAGCCAGGATGGAGTTCCATTGCTTTTTATCATAAGCTCTTACATGTTTTAATTGGTTTTTAAATTATGGCTTTATATTATTTTTATCTTAAAATTTAAGGCAAATAGTTTAATATGATACATGTGTCCCCACTTTATGTGATAATTATATCCTTGAAAATTCATGATTAAATCTACTTGTTCAAAGTGAATCATGTTTCTTTTTTAAACTTTTTTTTTGTTTTAATCAGTCATAGATGACTGTAGAATATATTTATGCACTTTGATATATCATAGTAAATTGTATTTAAAAATTTTTTTTAGTTGTAGATGAACACAATGCCTTTATTTTATTTATTTATTTCCATGTGGTGCTGAGGATCGAACCCAGTGTCTCATACTTGAGAGGCAAGCGCTCTGCCACTGAGCCACAATCCCAGGCCATGAATTATATTTTTGTTGTTGTTTTGTGTTGCCCTGGGGATTGAACCCAGGGCCTTTTTTTTTGTCTTAAATATTTTTAGTTGTAAATGGACACAATAAGTTTATTTTGTTTTATTTGATGTGATGTTGAGGATCGAATCCAGTGCTTCACACATGCTAGGCAAGAGCTCTACCACTGAGCCACACCTCCAGCCCCCTGAACCCACCGTCTTGCACTAAATGCTCTACCCCTGAGCTACTTCCCCAGACCAGCAATTTGAAGCAGTAGTTCTCAAACTCAAGGGTGCCTCAGAGTCACTTTAGGGCTTGTTAAAATGCAGCATGTCAATCCTACGGCAGAATTTTGAATTCAGTAGATCTGGGGTAGAGACTGGGAATTTGCATTTTCAACAAGCAGCTATAGCTATAGCTATAGCTGCTGATCTAGGGGCACTTTTAAAATCACCATTTTAAAGGCAATAACTCCTTATGTGTAATTTTTTCTATATTTTTATTGGTGCATTATAGTTGTACATAATGATAGGACTTGTTATTACATATTTACACATATACACAACAATATAATTTGGCCAGCATTATTCCCATTATTTCTTCTTTCTCTCCCCTTCTTCCTGCCCCACCCACGTTCCCTTTCCTCTACTCTATTGATCTCCCTTTGATTTTCATGAGATCTTCTCCTCACCACCTTTCTTTTCCTTTGTCCTTTCTAGCTTCCACATGAGAGAAAACATACCAACTACCCTTGACCTTCAGAGTCTAATTTGTATTTTCCATTAAATTGGGCCCATTTTTTAAAAAATTGGTCAAGCTATCCACCATAGTGTGAAGAGTACAGAGAAGTTGAGTAACAGACTCCTTTTTCCACATAAAAGCTCTTATAAGTGGCTTAGTGGGGGCTAATTCCACCTTTCTCCAGCCCCAATCAGGAAAAGCCACATGTATCAGCCTGGCCAATCAAACACTCCCTATTCCCAGTCACAGAGATTGTGGGCCCATCAGAATTTCCAGGACATTTCTGCTTGATCCATCCCCAAACACTGCTCACTCTGGCACTGCTAAACTAATAAGCTTGGGGGCTACTATTGTGCCTGTCATTTAGAGGGAGGTATTCAAGAGAAGAAAATCAGAGAAGTGCTCACTTGATGATTCCCAGAGTTTGTTAATCCTGAACTGACCTTCTCAGTTGTGTTGAGCTGTTAAATTTACATTTTTTTTCTCATCTTTGAATTGGGTTTCTGATGTTTTAAACTGAGAGTTCCTGACTAACACAAATGAAATCGTTTTTCAGCATGTTTTAAAAATTATATATTATATATATATATATATATATATATATATATATATATGTTGTAGATGGACACAATACCTTTAGTTTACTTGTTTATTTTTATGTGGTGCCAGGGATCAAACCCAATGCCTCACATCTGCTAGGAGGCACTCTACCATTGAGCCACAATCCCATCCCCTGAAAATGTGTTCTTTCATATTTGAAGTACTGTGGGCTCTCAGATTGGGAGAAAATTAAATACAAAATGATGATACAGACACAAATAGAGATGAGAACTCCATAAAACTAGACGTGTGCTGTGTCAGTTAACTTCTCATCTCTATAACCAAAATACCTGACAAGAACAACTCAGAGAAGGAAAAGTTTTCTTTGTCATACAGTTTCAGAAGTTCAGTCCATGATAGGCTGATTCTATTGCTCTGGTCCAAAGTGAGGCAGAATATTATGGCAGAAGGGTGTGGTGGAAAAGCACTGCTCCACTCCTGGCAGCCAGGAAGCAGAGAGAGTACAAAGGTGCTGCAGGAAAGATGAGCCTTTCCAGGGCACACCCCCAGTGATGTACCTCCTCCAGCCATACCCCACATGCTTATAGTTACCACCCGGTTAATCCATTCAAACTAGAGTGAACTGGGTAGGTTATAGCTCTCATAATCTAATCATTTCAACTCTGAATATTCCTGCATTAACACCTTATAGCCAAACCATAACATAAGGAGATATGATGTAGCTAATGTTCAGGTAGATGCATACCTCCCAGTTCTGGACCAGATGACACCATTGACCTGTCACCTCCTCTATGCTAGTTCCTACTTTCTCACAGCTTGAAAAAAGTTCCCTTCCAGAAATGTGCAGAATCAGGAGAACCCAGGCTACCCCTGATCATCAAAGGAAGCCATTCATCTTAAACTGAGTGTTGGCCATATGGGAAGTGTTTGGGTTAGTTACTGCTCTGATCAGCAGCTGCACTGCCCACCAAAAAAGCCCTGACCTAACTTATGAAACAATTTCTATCTCTAACATTTCATATAATGTATATTAATCAAATATTGGATATTTTGCTTTTATAATCTCATTTGATCTTCACTATAATTCAGTGAAACACATAATTTTCATCTCCATTTACAGATGAGGAAATTGAAACAAAAAGAAGTAAGTAATTTGTCCTTGGTCATAGAGACAGTCATGGTGGAGCCAGGATTCAAATAGATTCTTTGTGATTCACAAACCCAAGGAAGTAAGGGAGAAATGGAGGGAGGGATGGGAAGGGAAAGAAAAGAAAAGAAGGGAAGAGGATAAAGAGAAGTGAAGATGTGAGAGGTACAGGGTGTCTGGTATAGGTTTCTGGTAGCCTTCCACTTCTGAGTCCCAGGCTTTTACTGAAGTCTGCCTGAATTCCTATATACAAAACACGTCCCCCCCCCCCCAATGGCCTCATAATAAGACCCTCTTTTCTTTTCAGCTAGCTTTAGTTGATTTGAGTTACTTTTGCCCAAAAATTCTAACCAGTAAAACCATCCACTATAATATGTTGCCACAGGAATTGTGGTGATGGTCCCAGCATGTGGAAGAACTCATAAGCAAGTGGAAGAATTTGTAAGGGCAGCTTTTCCTACCACCAGGCCCTCCACTGCCACGGTCACCATTATTCTCCCATCTATCTTCATATTATAAATCACCTTTGAATCAATGAGATCAGACTAAATCTTTTACTTTCCTGGTCATTAAGAGGCTCCTTTCCGTTTCACTTCCCCTACCACTACCCTGGAATTACATCTGGGATACCATATTCAATACCTAAGAATCTAAAATGCTACTGACAAAATCAATACTCTAAGTCTAGAAGGCTAAGAACCAGAATGCTACCCTTGAAAATGAAGCTCAAGGCACCCTCCCCAAATAGCTGTCACATGCAGCACAGAAAGAGGGTAATGATAACAGCCATCCCAAATATGCCCAGCATGTTTTAGTCATCAAAACCATGGCGATGGAATTATCTGCCAGTTAAGTACCCACTCCCTCCCCATCCACAAGGATACATCAGTTCAATTCAACAAATCCTTATTGAGTATCCAATTTTATTCCAGATATTTGTTCTAGATGCTGGAAACAAACAGAACAAAACAGCTTAATTATAGGGAGGAAGGGCAAAGTATGGTAATAAATCTGCAAGATTAGACATCCATGTCTCTGGAAGGAAAATAACTAGAAAAAATGTTTGCACCACACTCATTAATCAGCCCTTTGAGAGCTTTTTCCTTCCACCCTGTATTTTAAAGGCATTTGACCTTAACATCTAAGAAGTAGACCAATCCACATGACATCTGGTAAGCCCTTTTGATGGCCCAGAGTATTTCAGAAAGGACTCCCCCAAGGGTCGACCTGGAATTATTTTTGTGAACTGAATCAACAAGAATGACACAGAATCTTGCTGGGCTTTAGGAAGCTAAGTTAGAAGCCAGGGAAACACCACCTTCCAACTGTGGTTTGTCCATTGCCTCAGGGCCTGCAGAGCAAACACCCACGCATGCCCCTGGAGAGGAAGGACAAAACAAGCAAATATCCATAAGCAACCTAGCAATAATAACACCAGGTACCATATTCAAAACCCAGAAACAAAAATGTCTAATGAAATAAGGCTAGTCCCTATTCTGTTTCTATTCAGAGGTGTTATCTATTTACTTTATTTATTTTAACAGTTGTAATCTATTTCCCCAAACTTCTCTGGGAAAGAAGAGAGTCTCAGGCTTTTCACCTACTTTGAAAATATTTCAACCAATCTCACACAATTGGCAAACACAACAGAAATTTATATGCCCAGAAGAGAAAGATTCTCAGTTCCATCAGATGAGAACAATATAGAACTAATCCACCAGGCTGTCAGAGAGTATGAGTCTCCGAACTTTTTTGTTAATTTGAAATGAAAATTGCATCCAAAACCGTGAACAAAATACAGTATAAGTTTTAAAGGAAAGGCAAGCATCCAATGCTCATTTGAAGGATTTACCCAGCTTTCCTGGTATTTCTCCTTCTCAGTATGTGGGAAACTCACTTTTAAATGCTCTGTTCATACTAGGAAGCACATTTGCCTCACCTCAATGATTTCATCTACTCTCTGAAGCTTCAAGCTGCAAACTTACCTTCCTGTTGTTAGTGCTGGAAACCAGGATCCAAGTCCCAGGGAGGCCAGAGCCACTTGCTCTATTCCTGTTGGGTAGCACGAAGGGCTCTCTGTGGTTTCCAGGCTGAACTGTATTTGGGGCATCGGAGATTGACTTCTGGGTCTCAGTGGCAGCATGCCATGTGACCAGAGTGGGGGAAGGGACACTCCTGCAGGGTCAGGGACAAATGCCTGGTTGGCTGACTGACCAGGGTAGGGCAGGGTCTGAATAGAGTCATAGGTTGATGACTTTGCTCCAAATTTCTTCTTGGATTTTAACTTGAAGATCTTTTTATGGCTGTGGTATATTCCAGCCTTATTTTTCAAATGCCAGTTTATCGATCTGCATGGTTTTTATCCCAGGTCTTTTTTGGATTCTGACTTAGAGGGATGTTAAAGCTACAAGAAAACTTAGAGATGATCTAACCCTACTCCAAGATTGCCCATTTTATACTGGGGAAAACTGAGGTCCAGAGAGGCACGACAGCATTTCTAGGATCCTACAGAGGACTGAGCCTGTTGCTACATATTGGGATGACCCCAGTGGATTCAAAGTTACAGCTCATTTGAACATCTTCAAGTTTTAGGTGATAAGAGCTTTAAGATAGCTGAAATGCTGGTGATGGATCCTATCACACTGTAGGTACCTATAGATGTAGATGTCAACTTAGGGCATGACTTAGGATTTAGGCGCTCAATACTATGAGTTTGTATAAAAACATATACTTACATTTAGCTATTACTGTCTCAATCTTCATAAAGTTCTATAAGATGATCTTTTTGGAGGCATCAAATGACACCAAAAACTGGAGATACCTTTGATCAGTAAGGCACTGGAGACTTCTCTAGATTGAACCATGTAAGTAGCCTTACACCTGCCTCTCCACCCACAGAGGGTGGCTGGTGGCTGCTTACTGACAAATGGGGAGGTGGGAGCAATGATGCAGGACATGACAGAGGTGATGTCAATGATGGAAGTAACAGAATGGTAGTGGAGGTGTAGATGGAGGTAATAAGTGGTAGAATGGAGGTGTGTGGTATAGACAGAGGTGGAGATGTAGATGGAGGAAGTGGGAACAGTACGGTGATGGAGGAAGAGTTAGAAATCCTTCTAAATGATAGGAAACTCTTATTATTATGCTGATTTACCTGGAGAAAAGACCTTCTGCAATTACACAAATGAAATGATCAAACTTTGCCATTGTCTGGAGAACTTGATTTTGTCCCCCAACTGTGTGATCTTTGTGAAATTGCTTCACCTCTCTGGGCCTCAATGTCCTTATCTCAGACATTGCACTTATTAATTGGTGGTTTTTAGAGGGCAACCTATCACTCTCCCTCCAAGCCTTTTTACCTTGCCCTGTAAGCTAGAAGCTTCTGTCTTTTCTGAAGTCTTGAGAAAATCTAGACTCACTCATCCCCCTCTGGTTGGGGATGAGTAGCTCATGTGCTTGGGGAGTTTGGTAAAATACAGCAGGCCGGGGCCATGACCCAGATTCCTCTGGGTTTCCTTCTCCTGGGAACTGCATGCCCCAGAGAAGGCTTGCACTTCCTTCCTCTCCTCTTCTTTTCACATTAAACTTCCCAGAGTTCTTACCTTGAGGGACAGAGAAGTCTTCCAGTTCTGGGTAGATAAGTTTAATTCTGTGAGAAAGAATTAAAAGGCCTGGGCTGGGATTGTGGCTCAGTGGTAGAGCACTTGCCTCATGCATGAGGAACTGGGTTCGATCCCAGCATACATGAAAAAAAAAAAAAAAAAACTAAACAAAATAAAGGTATTGTGTCCATCTACAACTAAAAATATTTTTAAAAAGAAAAAAAAAGAATTAGGAGGCCTGATTGTACATCTAAACAACCTTCTCCAATCAGCTCTGTCATAAATCTGTTTCAAGTTTTAGCTGCTTGGCTTCTGTGTCTTATTTCTCATTTGTTCATAAGCACAGAGAGGACATAGACAAGTCCCATACTGTGGAATTAGTGAAAGAGCCTTCATGGAGTTGACTGGACTCAGTGATCTCTAAATTCTTCAAGCTCTAATATCCTATGATTCTATAAGTCTAAGTGGATTTGTCTTTGGAGCAGAACAACCATATATTCATGGAGATGGGTCAGATGTTGAGACCCAGAAGAACAACTTTTTAATCTCTGACTCCCTTCTTTCTTGCTTTTCAACCCCCCCCTCAAAAAATATTCTAATCTTCAAACATCTTTCTCTTCTCCCTCTATGCCAGCTCCTCATGACTTCATATACTTGCCTTTAGACCTGGACTTCATGACAGATCCCTTTACGGACTCCCTCAACGATAATCTTAGCCTCTTATTCCTGCCCTGCCAACTCTTGGTCTAAATCAGCCCATCCATTAACCTTCTCTTCCTGTGCTAAGCTCTCTTTCATTTCTGGAGAAACGCAGCCTTTAGTGTGAGAGAACACAGCAACACAGCCAATACACAGTGGCAGAGGTGTAGGTGTGTGTGTGTGTGTTGGAGAAAGGATGAGGTGGTAAGAGAGAGATCTAGTTCCATGATGTGTATGTCCAACTCCATCCCTGCTCCTTCCCATGGTTTAGTTTTGTGAGAAAAAAAAATATTGAGAGAAGATCCAACCACCCCTTTTCTCTCCTCTCCCTGTCCTCTGGCCTTCTGCCAAGAAGACTAGTTTACCAGTTGGTATTTGTAGTACAGTAAATGTTTGGGGGTGTTTTCAATCCTTCTCACCAACAGAATGGTAACAACTGAGACTTGTGCATTGGTTGGGGAAAGGGGAAGATTGTTGGCCCCAGTGGTTCTCCACCAGAGGTGTTTTCCCCTCCTAGAGACAGTTGGCTACATCTGAAGACACTGGAGAGAAGATCCCTACCAAAGGGAGGGTACTACTGGCCCACAGTGCAGATAGGCCAAGGTTGCTGCTAACATCCTATAATACACAGGCCAGCTTCCACAAAAGAGAGTTAGCCCCAGTGGTCAAAAAAAATTCTGGATTAGACCATTCTGGCTCCTCTAGTTCTAGGGTCTAACCCAGGAAATGGAAAATTCAATATGGGGCCACTTCACTCTTCAGGACTCTACCAGAAGGGGGAGCCAAAGATTCTTAGTAATTTGTAGCGTTTGACCTCTGTTACCTCCATTTCCTTAGGAGATGTGTAAACTTGTTCATAGGGACAGATTCCTTTCCATCTCCTGGCCACATCCATCTGAATCCTACCTGGGTTTAACATTCAACAGGGTTTGGGCAGGTTTGGTAAGAACTCTAACATGGGGCAAATTTCCACAAAGACAGAAGAAGCTTTCTATCCTTGTTAGTGTGACTAAGGAGTCATTTCGGAGGCCCTGGCAGACTTTTCTAGAACTTTAACTACAAGAAGTTCCCCCTAATCTGGGCAAGACTCACTCCAGTGTGTATGTTCTTTGGCTTCCAGATTGTTAGTGCCAAGCTTTGGCAGGTGATACAATAACTGGCTGCCCCAGATTTTTGTCGGCTTTAGCTGCTTTTGAACAGTATCCAGGGTTGAGCAGGGGACATACTGTGATGGTATCAGAACGCCACGGGAAGGCAAAAAATGATGAGAGATATTTTAAAGAGAATCTGGGAAAATTTAGGAGGCCGCGCCCAGGTTATGCTGTGGATGGTGCTCTCCCTTCCTCTCTGACTGCTGCTGTGAACTACAGCTTCAGCTCACACTGCATCAACCACTATGTATGCCTTCCTGCTCCTCCATCACCCCAAACTCATTCTCACCTCAGGACTTTTGCACTTACTGCTTCTCCAACTTTCAGCATGACTTGTTCCCTCATGTATTCAACTATCTGGTCAAATGCCATCTACCAAGAATACCTTTCCTGACAGCATATCTAAAATGCCCCTCTCTGTCCTTAACTCTACTTTATTTGCACATATATCACTTCTATCCCAAACCACATCTGTGTTTGTTTATTTTGTTTTATCTTAACTTGTTTGGGTTTTTTATTTGGTTGGTTGGTTTTTGTGGTTCTGAGGACTGAACCCAGGGTGCTCTACCACTGAGCTACACCCATAGCCCATTTTACTTTTATTTTGAGACAGGTCTTGTTAAGTTGCTGAGGCTGGCCTCAAACTTGAGATCCTCCTGCTTTAATCTCCTGAATTATTGGGATTACAGGTGTGAACCACCTGGCTTTGTTTAATTTTTTTATTTTTGTCTCTTCCCTCTAGTATGGCAAGGAATTATTTTGTTCACAGATGTATCTCTGATACCTAGAATAAAGCTTGGCTCAAATTTTTGGATTCAAACTCCAGCTCTACAATCTGTTGGACCTCAGGCAAGTCATTTTAAGGTTTCTTTTTTTTTTAATTTCCTCAACTGAAAAAAATAAGATGAATAATCACATCTACCGCTATCTGAGTAAATCAATGTATGTGAAATCTTTGTATCCGGCCCACAGGGAGTAATTACTATTAACTGGTAACATTATTACAATGATCGTACCCGAGGAAGCTGGCAATATCTAAGGAGGTGGGGTGTGGGGATGAGTGCTATTTTGGCAGTTTGCAGGAGTAGAGCAGACTTTGTTGCTTCTCTGAGGACCAATATCCCCAACAAACCCTGAACCAAGGTCCTGTTCTCTCCTCTTGCCTGCTCTCTGCTGCCCACTTGAGGTCTGAAACGGAGGCAGTCAACTGTGTTCAGAGACATGGATGAATACCTATTTTCCACAGAGAAAACTGAAGCTTTACTGGATGACATCTCTCTGTTAAGCAAACAGACACTCAAGGTGGCAAGCTCGGTCCTTGGCAAAGCTGCCACTGAAGCCATCGTTTGGCAAACACAAATGGAATACATTAAGACCACAGAGTTGCTGCAGGTACCTGGGAACCCCTCTCAGACATGTCCCCTAAATGAACCCAGAGCAGGCAGGCAGCAAGAAGGGCTGGCCACTTCCCCCTGTCCCCCAGACTGTACTTCCTCAGCTAGGGGACAGGCTCTGGTCACCTTGGCCAATTTGAGCCACCCTGGAAAGCTGCTTCTCGCCCTGTGCCTCACATTGTGTCACAGCATGTTGCCTTATGGGAAAAGTGATTTTTATGTCAACAGTTCAAAATGAGAGGGCTCAAATTATTTAAACCACCTCTCTGGAGGCATTAGTGGGGAGGTGTGATTAATTTAAAAGAAACTGGGGACACCAACACTGTCTGATTAAAAGATACCATGAAGGAAATGACTTTTTTTGGGGGGGAGGGTCATTTTTAATAGTGACAGAACCGTAAAAACATCTAGAAGTATACTTGTCTAGAAATGCATGTTTCATATACAAAAAAAAAAAAAAAAGCAACTTTGTTAAGGAACATGTATGAGGCATCATATTCCTGGATGGGAAACCTGAATAGGGCAAATGTGTTAAATATTCAGAAATTTATATACATGTCAAATACAATTCCAGTGGCATTTTAAATGAGAATGACCAAATAAAATAAAATAAAACAAAAATAAAAAAGCATCACTAAAGTTTTAGTTCAGAACTCTGCCAGATGCTGGACTGAGCTTTACATAATTTACCTCAGTTAACTCTCATTGTAACCCTGTGAAGTCATTATTAATATTCTTGAAGGACAGGATGGAACAGAGGTCAAATATAGATGACAGGACTTTTTTTTATTAAGTATCAGAGATTGAACTCAGGGGCACTCAACCACTGAGGCACATCCCCAGATCGCTTTCATATTTTATTTAGAGACAGGGTCTCACTGAGTTGCTTAGTCCCTTGCCATTGCTGAGGCTGACTTTGAACTGGAGATCCTCCTGCCTCAGCCTTCCAAGCTAATGGGATTACAGGCGGGCACCACCATGCCTGGCTAGATCACATGACTTTTACCAAGTTGCTTACAATTGTGAGAGGTGATTCCTTACCCATAAAATGGAAATAATAGTAGCTATCACAGAAGTTTATGGCCAGGATTAAATGAACCAATAAACAAATTATTTAGAACAGTGCTTGGCAAGTATAAGTACTTAATTGATAGGAACTATTATTTTTCTCATTTATAGATGTGAAACTAAAGCTTAAAGAGGATAATGTAATTTGCCCAAATTCACACGGCTGGCGAACAGCTGAACTGTCCTGGAGGAAGAGGGTAGGAAGGATTACAAGATCTACAGAATAATAAAATCATAATAGTTAATATAAGAAGCACATCTTAGAATAAGACATTTATTTATGCCTTGCAAAATTACATTCTGCAATATTATCAATTGCCTCCACCAGCCTAATATTTCCTTTACCTCCCTCCTTTCCCCCATTCTAATAGCTCAGCCATTCCAAGCTCAGTGCCTCAGAGAGGATGTGTGAAAATAAAAATAGGTAAAATAGCCTCTTCACTTAGGAATAGGAGAGACTCCTGGCCTAGACCTAAAGTAAAGTAAGGGAGAAAATGATCACAAGAAAGTTCAAGACCATCCCCAACTTCTCATCCAAGAAGGGTTCCCTAGGACAAAGACAAGAGACACTGAGAGACACTGATGTTGGTGGGTCCTGAAGACCAAGGTCTTGATCCCTCTTCCTGGGCTGAGCCCCAAAATGAAGGTAGCATACCTTATAGCTCTGTGGGTTTGAGAGCAGAGAAAAACTGTGTCTTGCTTCCGAGGTATAAAGAGAAAGGCTGCTGGTTGTATCTGAGCCAAGAGGAACCCAGGCAAATTCAGTAGGCAGCATGAAGAGGGAGAAAGACTAATTCCTACCATGGCCTGCAGGTACCAATAACCAAGACCAAATAAGATAAGGACAAAGGCCCCTAAGGGTCTAGAATCCTCCACTCCATTCTAACTGGCTTCAAAATGGAAATTACAAAGGAAACTCAGAACCAACTGGGATTAAGTGTCAGTGACATTTTAGAAATGAGGACTCAAAATACAGATGAAAGTTTTACAAATAAACATGTTTCTATACACTTGAGTTTAGGGAATCTGAAACTGGTATTCTAAAGGATATTTTAAGGATAGTATTGGGGAAATGAACTATTTTTAAAAATCAAGCTAGAAGAGATGCTTAGGCTGTGGATGCAGGAAACTACCCCCTGGTTGAGTTCAGCTCAGGTTATTCATCTCTACCCTGACATTAAATGTGACTACTCCTTAAGACAACTACATCCTTATTTGCCTTGGGCAGTCACCATCTGCCCCTATTGTTTTGGTTTAATTATTAGTGTGCTCCTTTCATTCTCTAAAGGACCCAAGAGGAGTCACATTGAAGTTGAAGGTCAGGTGCTGGGTGGAGTTAAGAGGACAGTGGTGGGGTCAGAGTGGGATGTTAGAATTTAACATTTCAGAAATAGAGCAACTCAGGGTAACAGCACAGCCCAGCTTACGACCATTAGAACACACTGGAGAAGAGGAGGCCTAATTCCTGCCTTAAACAAGAATTGAGAAAAAACACAGAAGGGAGCTTATCTCTACCCTCGCTCCTTTTGAATTTTCTATCTTGTGCCTTTATTGTTTATTTAAAAAACCCAAACAAACATCAATCTATAAATAAGCTGGGCATGGTGGCACTAACCTTTATTCCCTGATATTTAGAAGGCAGAGGCAAGAGGAACATCAAGTTCAAGGCCAGCCTGGGCAACTTAGTGAGACTTTGTATCAAAATGAAACAAAAAGGACTGGGGATGTAGCTACTGATATGGCTCAGTGGTGATAGAATGCTTGCCTAGAATGCAGGAGGCCCTGGGCTTCTGCCCCTGAGCCACAAAAAGAAAATTTATAAACAAAACTAAAATTTAGAGGAAACCAGGCCACTTTGCCCATAGATTCCTCTAGATCAAATATGGAAACATTTTATGAATTTAAAAAAAAACAGTAATTGTAAATCAAACAGCCCTTAAATATTTGAAAAGAAAAAAAAGAGCAAATTAGAACCATGATAAAATACCACTATTCATCTTTCAAATTAGCAAATCAAGAAGTTTCACAACAGCAAGTGTAGAGGGCAATGGGCTCTCATATATACACTTGCCAGGGAGACTATAAATAGGCACAGCCTCAACATGACCACTTAGGCAGTATATACAGAACTTCAAAATGCACATACTTTTTGGTAACCTCAATTCTTCATCTAGAAAGTTATCTTACAGACACACTCTCATCTGTGGACAAAGACAGATAAATGGTTTGGTGCAATTACTTACCTCTTTGTGTACATGTTTGTGGGTTGTCATGGAAATCACATGATAAGTACATGGAAAGGATTTTAACTAGGGCCTAGGACATTATTAGCATGGAGTAAATTCTGACTATTATTATTATAGCATGGTTGGTGACAACAAAACATTGGAAAAAACTTGAATACCCATCAATAGAGAATTGATCTAAAAAAATTTTTTTCTGTACTTTGGAAAACCATGAAGCATTTAGATAGAATGAGGATAGTACTATGACATGGTCTTTTAGAAATATTGGTAAGAGAGCCAATAGGAGTCTCACTGGCTAGAGACTAATGTACAGAGCAGAGAGAGTGAGGAGGTGGCAGCGGCTCCAGCTTTCACAGCCATTGTAGTACATTGAGTTCCATGGAGACAGCGCTGGGGCAAGTGAGAGCCAGATGGGCACTGGGCGACTGTGCCTCACTGAGGAAAAGCAACTAAACATGGGCAAAGGAGATCCTAAGAAGCTGAGAGGCAAAATGTCATCATATGTGTTCTTGGTGCAAACTTGCCAGGAGGAACACAAGAAGAAGCATCCAGATTCTTCGTCAACTTCTCAGAGTTTTTTAAGAAGTGCTCAGAGAGGTGGAAGACCATGTTTGCTAAAGAGATGGGAAAATATGAAGACATGGCAAAGGTGGACAAGGTTCATTATGAAAAAGAAATGAAAATCTATATTCCTTCTAAAGGGGAAACAAAAAAGAAGTTCAAGGATCCCAATGCACCAAAGAGGCCTCCGACGGCCTTCTTGTTCTGTTCTGGTTATTGCCCCAAAATCAAAGGAGAATATCCTGGCCTATCCATTGGTGATATTGGAAGAGATGTGGAGTAACACTGCTGCAGATGACAAGCAGCCTTATGAAAAGAAAGCTGCTAAGCTGAAGGAAAAATATGAAAGGATACTGCTGCCTACTGAGCTAAAGGCAAACCTGATACAGCAAAAAAGAGAGTTGTCGGGCTGGGGTTGTGGCTCAGTGGTAGAGAGTGTGCCCAGCGTGAGGCACTGGGTTTGATTCTCAGCACCACATAAAAATAAAGCTCCACCAACAACTAATAAAATATTTTAAGAAAAAGGAGTTGTCAAGAATGAAAAAAGCAACAAAAAGAAGGAAGAGAAAGGAGATAACAAAGATGAAGAGGATGAAGAAGAGGAAGAAGAAGATGATGAAGAAAATAATGATGATACATAAGTTGGTTCTAGCACAGTTTTTTTCTTTACTATAAAGTATTTAGCCCCCCTTTTAAAAACTCACTCCCTTTAAGAAAAAAAAAATTGGAATGTAAGGCTAAGATTTGTTTTTCAACTATACAGTGTCTTTTTTTGGTATAGTTAACACACTACCGAATATGTCTTTAGATAGCCTTGTCCTGATGGTATTTTCAATAGCCACTAACCTTGCCTGGTGCACTGTGGGGGTTATAAGTTGGCATGGGAATTTAAAGCAGGTTCTTGTTGGTGCACAGCACAAATTATTTATATATGGGGATGGTAGTTTTTCATCTTCAATTGTCTCTGATACAGCATATACAAAATAATTATTGTGGGGCTGGGGATGTGGCTCAAGCGGTAGCGCGCTCGCCTGGCATGCGTGCGGTCCGGGTTCGATCCTCAGCACCACATACAAATAAAGATGTTGTGTCCACCGAAAACTAAAAAATAAATATTAAAATAATAATAATAATAATAATTGTTGTTCTGTTAACTGAATACACTCTGTAATTGCAAAAAAAAAAAAGTTGCAGCTGTTTTGTTGACATTCTGAATGATTCTAATTAAATACAATTTTTATTAGTAAAAAAAAAAAAGAAATATTGATAAGAAGAGCTAGGCTGTAGCTCAGTGGTAGAGGGCTTGCCTAGCATGCACAAGACACTAGGTTCAATTCCCAGTATTGAAAAAAAATAAGGTTCGAATTTCTTTTTTAAAAAATGAAGAAGAAGAATAGTAGAAAGAGGAAGAGGAGGGAGGAAGAGGAAGAGAACGAGGAGAAAGAAGAAGGAAAGAAAACGGAAATATTGGTAAGTGGTAGGGCATGGTGGTACACACCTGTAATCTCAGTTCTCAGTTACTCAGGAGGCTGAGGCAAGGGGATCACAGAGTTGAGGTCAACCTGGGCAACTTAGTGAGACCCTGTTTCAAAAAAAAAAAAGGCCAGGGGTTTAGCTTAGCAGTGGAGCACTTGCTTAGGATATGTGAGTCCCTGGGTTCATTTTCCATGGAGAAAGGAAGAGAGGGAAGGAAATAAAAGAGAAAAAGAAAATTTAAAATACTGTAAGTGGAAGAATCAAGGTGTACAAGAGTGTTTATGGCCACCATTTGTATGTGGGTTGCTTATGAGTACATGTTCTCTCCAGGGAAGAAGTCATAGAAACTGGTTCCAGTGATACGTCCTGGGAGAGGAACTGGGAGGCAGGGCCTCACAGGTCATTCACTGTATGATCTCTTGTGCCTTTTACATTTTCTACTGTATGTGTATTTCCTAATCAAAAACAACTAAGTAAATTCACTTCCGATCATATGTAGCAAGAGAACTAAAAAGCCAGAACTCAAAGAGCTACTCATAAGGTAATATGCACAACAGTGTTTTGCACAATAGCTAAAATAGAAAAAAAGGTAGAAACAATCTAAATGTTCATCAGAATGGATAACCAAAATGTGATACATATGTATAATGGAATGTTATTCAGTTTTAAAAAGTAATGAAATGTTGATGAACCTTGAGGACATTATGCTGTATGAGGTAAGCAAAAGGACAAATATTGTATAATTTACTTATACGAGGTAGCTAGTCAGATTCACAGAGACAGAAAGTAGGGGCTAGAGAAGCAGGGAGTAGGAGTTAATGTTTAGTGGGTGCAGAGTTTCAGTTGGGGATGATGAGAAAGTTTTGGAGGTGGATGGTGACAATGGTTGTTTGTGAATGTACTTAATGCCAATGAATTGCACATGTAAAAATGGTTAGACTGGTATGTTTTGTGTTGTGTTTATTTTACCACAAAAAGAACAATAAAACATACCTTTATTACTTTGATTGGGTTATGTTAAATGTAGAGATAAATTACAAGATGTATTATGAGTCCTGGTGAAGAATGGTCCTATACACAAAAGGAATGTTGGTCTCATTTTCTATGCCAAACAGATCTGCTTGACTCTGCTGGATGACTTTTGGGGATCTGTGATATTAAACCATGGAAGGATAGCAGCTTTCCCAAGTCAGGGGAAAGAAGGGAAAGGAAAAGATGACTGTTGCAGGTAGAAGTGGAGAAATTTCCACCTGGCCACATAGGCTTTCTCCTTGAGGAGGGAGATAAGCAGATGGGGAATTCTAAGTTTGGTTTTTGAGGGGAAAAACAGGGGTAAGAGCAGGAACTCATAAAATAATCACCACATTTCACCAAGGATCCTGGTGAGGCTTAAGACTAAAAATATGTAGAGAAATTTTTCCTGTATCTTTAACCTCTTTGCATCTCCAGGCAACAACCTTGAAGGAGTTGGAGAACCCTGTAGCTAAATGAGTGAAGAAGAGTGGAAACCAGGGATTCCTCACCCTCCTTCGCCCTCAGGCTTCCCTTTTGCAGCACCCAAGGATGGGCAGAAGAGGCCTCATCAGGATGGAAACTTGAAAGGAGTAGACATTATAATTCTTGAAATGAAACTAAGATTAAGGATGACCAGAACAATCATGTGATCAGAATAATCATTCAGGGACAGAGCAAGATCAGGAGTCTCAGAATAAATTTAAAAGAGTAGTGAGAGGCAAAAATCAAGTTGCTTTCTAATCTTACCCCATGAATCATGATCATCCAATGGAACAGATGCATAATATTATCTTGATTGTTGATTAATATGCATATAACTTGTCTTTCCCACTAGACTATAAGCTCTCCAAAGAGGCCCATGTGCTCTTTTTTAATTATTTTTTAAAAATTTGTTCTAATTAGTTTACATGACAACCCATGTGCATTTTTTTAAATTTTTTTTAGTTGTAGACACAATACCTTTAATTACTTATTTATTTTTATGTGGTGCTAAGGATCAAACCCACTGCCTCACATGTACTAGGCAAGCGCTCTGCCACTGAGCCACAACCCCAGCCCAGCCCATATGCTCTTTATCCCCATATCTTTTGCTAGTCTCCCAAAGCCTAGAAAAGTGCCTTGCACAAACCCAGGAGACACTGATAGGCTGTGGACTAAACTGCTGATCAAGAGGGATTACTCTACCTTAGGCAGCACTATGACATTGCTAAGCTTACATGGTGTCTAGCACAGTACAGATGGATATAAATCCTGGTTAAATTGAATTGACTCTTCCTAAAAAGTGAGTCTGTTTTCTAGTAAGTCTGATAATGGTGTTGCAGGTGTCCCAGACAGGGTAAGATGGCAGAAACAAAGATGTTGTGGAAACTTTCTGTTAAGGCTGCTCCTATTCTGTAATAAGAAGGCTTAAACATTAGAGAAGGTCTCAGCCCAACCCAGCTTAAATCCTGTGGTACCAGAAGTGGATACTACAGTTACCTAGTAGGCCTCAAACAGAGCTAAAACCATTCTTTTGAGTAAGAGAATTTTAGAGGGCCCGGTTCTCAAAATCCAAATTATATACTTTTGAGAGAACAAATTAACAGAAACTGCACAGAGCCCAACTCTTAAGATAAGGAAGTAGATCTTAAGTCACTCAAGAAAGAAACTCTTCTATAGATGAAGGCTGAGAAAAGGAAATTTGAAACCAGCTGATTCTGGTTTGGGGAATGGGAACACTGGAAAATACACCCTATCATCCATTTCTCATGATGCTATCATTGGTGCTTGAATGCCTCTGTTGTTGACATGGCCACCATCCCTGCTCATAGGGCAGTAGAAGGAAGAGATGTTGAGTGTCTTCATTACTAATTGTTTGGTTAGTGCCTCTCTTAGAAGATAAACTTGACTGGTGATAGGGTGGGCAAGAAGTGAGTCAAACAAGAGCTACCTACTGGGTACAGTCAGTGGATGGGGAAAGAGAACTCTCTTTAGACTGGTCCACCCAAAATAAGTGAGTGAGGGGTAGGTAATAACATGGCTGGATTGTCTCCAGGGTACTCCTAGGAACATCACATACTTATCAGCTCACAGATGAATTCCAAATCCCAGGATGCCTGCTTGGATAAGGGTAAGACGCTCTCTCAGGACAGAAGCCCACAAAGCTAAGGGACTGGGTCTCTAAGTCAGAATTTCATCAATGGCTGAGTGAATCTTTCTCTGGAAAGCCAGCCCATCTCCAGTAGTCCTGCTGCCCAAGAATGATATGCCCCTCCCTTCTAAGGAGATGGGAATAAGCTCCCTGGACACTCTATCTGTATTCCCTCTAACTCATTCTCTAAAAACTTCAAGAAGCAAATCCTTGATAAGAAGGATGCCTTCTGCAGGCCAGAAAGCTTAGCTGAAGTGGGGATTTTTATATAAGTCTATCTTTTCTGTACTCTAAGTATACTCAGAGAAGATGCTATAAATAACCCTCATTGAATTGGAAGTGTGAAGTAGGCACACTACAAAACACTGTGCCTTCCATGGCTCAAGAGCACAGGATTCAAAAGTCAGACATTTGTGCAGAAAATATAACTAGATATAGGTCTCAGCCCCTTAGTGTAGATATCTGACACTGCACAGATGTGCATACAAATACATGATCCCCTTTCTAAAGGAGAGAAACCAAGGGAAGCAGGGGAGCCCAACACTACAGAACAACGCCAACATTCTGTTTTCGCACTTTACTATGTAGGAATAGTTACAGATTAATTTAAACAATCAGATTGCCCTATGTTTTTGCTCTCTAGGTCTTGCACCACCCTTTAACAGAAAGCAATAAAATTCTCACTGGACCTTCAGTGGGCTGGGGATTCCTGCCTGTACTGCCCAGTTTCCTTTCACTCACATTCCCAAACCAGAATCTACAATTAAACTATAACTCCATATATTTGAAATCCACTCTACTCACCCCCAATGTAGTGGCCCGTGAGTCCTGGGCCCTTGAATTCAATCCCTAAGGGTGGGCCTTTCAGATGGAACCCACCCACCTCTGCTATTAACATAGCCCCTCCTCTATTGCCTCACCAACCAACTATTTTTGAATCAAAAAGTCTTTGTCTATTTAGACACTATAAAAGTAACATTTATGTTTTTTAATCTCATGTCTGTGTCTTCAATGGTTTTCATTGCTTATCTAATCAGTGTGTCCTAGGTAGATTTGTTACTTGCCTGTTCAGCTTGTCCAAGCACAACAAAACCAAGGCATTTCCAGAAGAGAGTCAGATCCTTTTGAATAGAAAATCCTCAGAAAAGATGTTAGAACTTTCACATTTTTTTCTCCATGGTCCTGACATCAAGAACATTCTATATCCCACTTATAACCCCAACTCTGCAAATCCCAAATCTTGACTTCAGAGGATGCGGACAAGGAAAACAAGAAGGCATTTGAACATGCCACATTCTGTAAGAAAAATGTTGTATGCTTTGTGGGTTTTCTAGGTTTTATACTGATTTGGGGGCTTCTTTTTTTAAAAATCAATTCTTTTTTTCTGTAAGTAGGAAAGATATAAGAGAGAAATAAGTAGGGAATAGAAAGTGGGAAGGGAAGTAGGAAGGAAGAAGAGAAAGTCAGTGAGTGGACATGAGGGAAAATGACAGAAGGTCAAGTAGAGAGGATAGAGACACAGTGTTGGGGACAGGGAGAGGACATGCCAGGAAGTCACAGCCTCTCCAGGGACCAGGTGCTGTGCTTGAACATACACACATGTTCCCCTGTGGAGGTTTCTCCACAGTCCTGCAAGGAGAACATCCTCATCCCTAACCTTATGGATTTGGAAACATGCTCAGAAAATAATACTTGCCTATGGACTCATAGACAGGAGGAAAAGCAGAGGTTGGAAGCCCCAATCAAAAATGAACTCTGCCCCTCTTCTTCTACAGTCCCTTTTGTGGCCTGAGTGTCTTCAGTCTTTATATTTCATGGGTTGCCTTCTCTTTCATATAGGAAATTTACCTTCCAATTTAAAGACCTCTTTATTCCTATATCACATGGTTTCCACTTCTATGGTCAACAACAGGCACATAGAAAGGTACATTTTGGAAGCCAAGGCTGAGCCAACACATAAACCCTACATCCTAGTTTCTCTTAATAATCCATGGAAACAAAGAAAAGCAAGATTAGGGAGTTCAACACATTGTGGGGTGACTGAAACTTTCCTGGTTTAAGAATTAAAGGTCTGTGACCCAGGAAACCCCTTTAGTCCAAGGTCAAAGTATGGTCTCAGTTGTTAGGGAGTTTCAGCTAGTTGGGAATTAGACAAATTCACAGGCAGAATATGAATCCCCAAAAAGCAGCAGAGAGAAAGGTGCAGCAACACACACACACACACACACACATACACATACACATACACACACATAATTTTGTTCAAATCATTTGGATGTGTGTGTGTGTATGTGTGTGTGTGTGTGTGTTAATTCATTCCACAAATGTTCACTGGTTACCTCCTAAAGGCCTAAACCTAGCCTGGACTCTCTGTGACAAAGAAATGCTCTATGGAGGAAATGGCCTTAGAAATATACATCTACATTTGTCCATCTACAACTAAAAAAAAAATTAAAAAAAAAAGACCTGATAGGTATAAGAACACAGTCTAAATACCTGTGAACTGGGGAACATCTTCCCTGGGCACAGGGCAGGTTGGGGAGATAAAGGCTGAAGCCTGTAACGACAGGCTGGGCCATTCTATGGAGAAACCTAAACATCCAAAAGTGCCTGAATTCTGAGAAATGTGGAATGGGACTTTGTACAACAACAGAAAAATTGCCTTAAGAATGGATTGTAACATAGGTGGAAAGACCAGTTGGGACATTACTCCAAAGCATTCAAGTGAAACCCTTTGATTTCTACCTACTCAGATTTTGTTCAAATCATTTGGACAATTATTTCAAATATTTTAGTTGTTTTTTCTTTTTTCCTCATGATACAAGGATTTGAGGGTGAGCTTCACTTGGGAAAGTGAAGGGAAAGAAAGATATAAAGTGGAGAGCTTTCCTTCCAGGATACAAAAAGAGAACAGGTTGAGGATTCTTCCTGAGAGAGGAAATATGGAAGGAATTACCCTGGAAACATTGTTTTTGTGTCCAGTGTCCAGGGAGTTGGCTGGTACACCGCCTGTTTCCCTAATGCTCAGCCCTAATGCCTAGTTAGCTGTTAACCAAAACATGTTCCATATTTACTTACAGTGTCTTTCTGTCTTGTTACACAAGGACAGTCACTTGACTTTTCTGTGTGAGCAAAGAGAGAGGCAAAGTGGAGGGGTGAGGAACACAACCTGAAGCCCCCACAACTGCCACAGTGCCCTGAAGCGGCTCCCTGATTCTACTGTCTCTGAGCCTGAATTTCCCATTCTACTCATTTAGGTGACTTCCTCTTTCCTCTACCAGGAGGCAAGTTTCTCAGCAAAGGTGATATAGTTGTATCTAATTCACACCCAAAACTCTAGTAGTAAAGAGGTTCTGGGAAATAAAAGTTTCAGCTTTCTAATCTCTTCAATTAGGAGGATGAAAAGGAAGTTAAGAGCCAATCCAAGAATCTATCACAGGGTTTCTCTTTACCAACTTAGTAAAAATATATTTGGCTTTCTGATTGACTCTCATGTTTGTTCTATGAAACAGAACCTAAGGTGGGGAGAGGCATCCCTACCCCTAACAGTGCCCATGCCTGGGCCATTTTCCATGGCTGGGATGCCAGCTCTATGTAAGAACATGGCAATCCCATATGGAACCCATGACAGAAGCAGGGACATAGGACTTTTCTGCAGAAGGGAGAGATAGATATCTACTGTAAACCTTTCTGTTTTCCAGCACTGCTTTGGGAATTTTTTCCCCTTTTCTTTCTTTCCTTTTTTATAAAATACAGCTCCAGTTGGATTTAGGAAAGAAAGAGAATACAAAAATTCAACTCATCATCTTGACTAAGAGTTTCCATTTTCTGTTGTTTTTTTCATTTGGTACTGAGCAATTGTGACCTGGGGTATATTCATATTCATATTGACATTGATGTGTTTTTTTCCTATTTGTTTATGAGTTCCTTTTGTCCCTTGGTATCCATGGGAAATTGGTTCCACCCTCCCCATCTCATACCAAAATCCTAAGATGCTCAAGTCCTTATATAAGATGGTGTAGTATTTGCACAGAACCTAAGCACACTCCCGTGTACTTTAAATCATCTTTATATTAGTCATACCTAATACAATGTAAATGCTATATAAATAGTTATATTCTATTGTTTGGGGAATAATGACATGGAAAAAAGTCTATTCGTGTTCTGTATAGACGCAGCTATTTTCCCTGAATATATTGTGTGAATTTGGTTGAATCCATGGAAATAAAACACACACAGGGGACTGATTGTCTTGTAAATATTTTTGTTTGTCATTTTTCATTCAATTTTATGGTCATTTGTTTTTCTTCTTTATGTGTGTATGTGTGTGTGTGTGTGTGTGTGTATGTGAAGCTTAATGAAGTAAAATTTATCCATATTTTTAAAGCTTTAAGATTTCTAGTTTTGTTAGTTTGAAAAAAGCTTTAGCCATCTCCAAGCTTACATACATCTATATTTTTTCCTAGTTTAGTTGTTGTGTTTTATTATATTTAAATATTCAATCCATCTGGACTTGGTATATGGTGTCAGACAAGGATTTAACTTTGTTTTTCCCATGTGTTTTATCACCAATTGTCAGATTATATATCCTGTACCCACTGGTTTGAAATGCTACCTTGATCACAAACTAAGTGTTTCCATATGTTTGAGTCTGCTCTAAGCCAACCAGCCTGACAGTAGGCCCTGTACTGATTCCCTTTCCTACCCCCTCCCCCCTCTGACACCACATTCCCTACAGAATTACAAGCATTTCTGTGGTAAAGTATATCATCGGACTCCTAACTACCAAAGTCAGTGGACGCTTTTCAGGTCTTTTCTTCATAGACTCTTCTACTATATCTCACATTGTTGACAATTCTTTCCTTCTTTTGTTAGGGGTGTTTTTGTTTGTCTATTTGTTTTGCTTTGGTATATTTTGGGACTTCTTGGCCATTTGGGCATATGCATCTTTATCTTTGCTAAATAATGCCACACTATTTTTCAGAGTGGTTGTAGCAGCTTACACTCCCACAAACAGTATGTGAGAACCTAACTGGATTATGTAAGGACAACCAGTTGGTAGATCTGAGATGCTCCAGTTCTCTGCACCCAGGCATTTGCTTAGTTTCCCCTTTGTGCCCTCTCTCCACAAATCTCTTCTCCTGTGAGCCTGAGTCCTGCCACTGGCCTAAGCCAAATCCCACCATCATTACCACCCTTCTCCCAACCCAAATCAAAAGAGAGCTTTAAAGACTCACCTTTCTAAAAACCCATTTTTGTACTTTGTTCCCTGTTCCAAAATCACCAGTGGCTTGCCAGTGCAGTCAAATCCAGTTGGAACTCCTTGAATTGGCACTGAGGGCCTCCCTTGCCTGGCTTCCTCATTCCTTCCCAGGTTTATCTTCCCACCCCACCCCTCCCCCAAAGGGACAGACTTGAATCCAGCCAAGGGGATCCATTCTACTGGTGAAGGTGTAAACCGGTACAGCCACTCTGCAAAAGCAACGTGGCAATATTTAATAAATGTGAAAATACACATACCAAATGACTAATTTCACTCCTTAGAGAAACTTTTGCATGTGTGTACCAAGGCACATTAACAAGGAAGGATGTTTATATAGCATGGTTTGTAGCTATTCAAACTTGGAAGCAAGCCAAAGGTCCATCAAGAGTAAAATGGAGCCAGGCACAGTGGCACATGCCTATAATCGCAGCTGCTTAAGAGGCTGAGGCAGGAGGATCACAAGTTCAAGACCAGCTGCAGCAACAGCAAAAAACTAAGCAACTCAATGAGACCCTATCTCTAAATAAAATACAAAACAGGACTGGGGATGTGGCTGAGTGGTTAAGTGCCCCTGAATTCAATCCCCAGTTCCAAAAAAAAAGAGTACAATGAGGCCAGGAGCAAATGGCACATGCCTGTAATCCCAGCTGCTCAGGAGGCTAAGGCAGGAGGATCTTGAGTTCAAAGCCAGCCTTAGCAAAAGTAAGGTGCTAAGCAACTCAGTGAGACCCTCTCTCTAAATAAAATACAAAAAAAAAAAGGGGGGGGGGCTGGGAATGTGGCTTAGTGGTGGAGTGCCCCTGAGTTCAATTCCCAGTTTACACCCTCCCCCCAAAAAAAGTAGAATGGCCCTGGGTGTGGGCACATGACTTTAATCTGAGAGGCTTGGAAGGCTAGGAGCATTATAAGTTCAAAGCCAGCCTCCACAATTTAACGAGGCCCTAAGCAACTGGGCAAGTCCTGTCTCTAAATAAAATATAAAAAGGGCTGGGAATGTGACTCAGTGGTAAAGTGCCCCCAGGTTCAATCCCTGTTAAAAAAAAAAAAAAAGGATAAATTGCAGTCTCTTTACCGCTTTTCACTCTGCATGTTACTTTTTCAGACAACATATCTTCATTTAAAACAGGAGCCTAACTACCTACTTCTAAAATATATTTTAGGATTTTTTTTCCACAGTGAAAAATGAATTTCCAATATCACCATTAAAATGTATAAAAACTTTAAGAAAGTGTTCTCATGTCTTATTGTAAATTTAAGTACTCCTTTTTAAAAACTCATTCCTTAAGTATGGTGGTACATGCCTGTAATCCCAGAGACTCAGGAGGCTAAGGCAGGAGGGTAGCAAGTTTGAAGCCAGCCTCAACAATTTAGTGAAGCCCTCAGCAACTTAGCAAGACCCAGTCTCAAATTTTAAGAAAAATAAATAAATAAAGGACTGGAACAGGGAATAGAGCTCAGTGGTAAAGCACCCATGGGTTCAATCCCCAGTACCCACTATTAAAAAATAAAAAGTGTAAATTTCACTTCTTAAAACTTATATGCAATAAAATCCATTCTTTAGTTTTCAGTTCTATGAGTATTTAAAAATACTTAGAGCCTATCCTTTACTTTTTATTTTTTACAAAAGAGTACCAAGTTGGATTAAAAGTGGTTTACCTCAGATTTGTTCACTGAGACTTTGGAAAACAATTTGATTTCACAACATGGTAGGCAAGTTGTGTTTACTCCCAAGTTCACAAAAGTTCAGTTTCACCTGTTGGTTCTTGCTCAATTGCTTGAGTAGGCTCTGATTATCTGTGGATGGCCAGTCCTGGACTGACCCTTTTTACCAGGATCAGAAAGTTCCCTTCTGAAAAGGAAAAACAAGCCTGGCTTATAGTCTCCCTACAGCTACAGGGCCCAAGCCAAGGACCTTTCTAAACCAGGTACCTTTGTCTGTGGAGTATGTAGAGGGCCTAAAACTCCAATCTCAGAGAGAAGGGTCTGCCATATCTGAGCTACCTTATCTTCCAGAAAGTGTCAAGATTTGATGGCCTAACCTTTGGGGTAGTGTAAACCCTTATCCCCTCACTTGGTGAAGGGCCGGAAACACTGAATCATGAGTAATGATAGAGTTTTCAAAGTGTATTAAATCAGCTAAATATTTAATCATAATATGTTCAACTCTCCATTTGCTCTGAATGCAGAAAGAAATCCAAATTTTTCATTGATAGAAAATAAAAACTTAGCAATAATGAGCATGTTACCTGATCAAGAGACCAATTACTCAGACCTCACCCAATATATCATCCCTCCTCATCCTGTTTCGATCTTTCTGTTTCCATGAGTAACTTCACAGAAATGGGATGCTAGACTTCATCAAGAAGCTGACCTGTATGGCCAGCCTCTCTGACATAGGTAGGATCCCCAGGTGATACTGATGCTATTGGCCAACTACACTTTGAGAATCATTGCTCTAAATCCAACTAACAATTTAACAATTAAGAAATGCATAAGACAGAGGAAACTGATAATATCATAAAGATGCAGATTTTTAAAATCCAGTCTTTGAAAAATAGTTCTTTCAACAAATAAAATAAAGGAAAATATAAGCATGCAAGAAAGAAGCTAGACACTAAAGGAGACTTAATAGGCACAGAGGAAAGAGTCAAGATGGTGACCCAGTCAGAAAATAAACCTGTCCTGAATATGAGCTAGATCTACCAGATTCTGCCCCAGTAAGTGCTACATGTTGAAATCAGGACCAGATACTTAGATTGGTCACCTTAAAATTATTTCAAAAGGGAAAATTACCTAAGCCAATTTGGGTATAAAACATCATCATTTGCATGATTAGATATCAGAACCTTATTGTAGAAAACATTCAGCTACTATATATGGTTACCCAAGAAGATAACCTTCAGAAATCACAAAAGGTGTCCAAATCCTGATCAAGATTTAATTTGTTGAAAGAACTATTTTTCAAAGTCCGTATTTTGGGTATAAAATTTCCTTGAGCACCAGTAGAATAATATCCTGGCATTGCTGAGGAAACAGATATTTCAACTTCTACTTTGTAATGTGGTTCCAGGATGACAGTGGGCAGGCATAGTGCTTTCATTCTGCTTTTCATAGTGCCTACATTGGCTTCATAGATCAGAATGATGTCTTTTAGCATCTCCTTACAAAATAATTTCAAGTGGATAAGGCAGGTGAGATGAGAGGCATCTGAGATGTTCCAAAGATCTCAGAAATTGACACTCATCCCAACTTGCATCTGGACTTCAAGGATAGACCATAAAGTTGAGTACAAGAAACACTACAATCAAGCTCCACCACTACAAAGTGTATTAAATACATTTGTTTGTATGTTAGTCAAGACTTTTTTCTATAGAATTATGGTATATGATATATAGGTTTAGGGAATGATCAGAGCCAGTGGATATTCTCAAAGACCTTGCCGTGAAGTTCATTAACAAAATGTTGAATTTCCAATGCCAATAGGATAAAAAGATTGCATCCAAGTTGAAGATATCATCTTGACTTGAAAAGAGGTTTGCTGGACTTGGTTATTATGAATAAAGTAGTGAAACGAACTCAGAAAGCATGAAGATGATCAGGATCTGGACACCTTCTGTGACTTCTGAAGGTTATCTTCTTGGGTAACCATATATAGTAGCTGAATGTTTTCTACAATAAGGTTCTAATATCTAACCATGCAAATGATGAGTGGAAAAACAGTTTTTGTGTTTAAAATTTTAGAATGATATTTGAGACTTTAATTGCCTACCTTTATATTACCATACTTGAATTATTTAAGTTTTAATAACTACATACAAGTTAAAGAACCTTGCAGATCATGCAATTCCTTCTGACTTTTGACCATCTAAATGAAATAGTATTTGCATTAGGTGCCTGTGTGCCATATAGGCTATACTGCAGCTATTTAATATGGCACCAGGGAAATTTGAATATTGGACATTTGATGAATTATTTTAGGTGTGATAATGGTATTTTACCTTTATATCTTTTAGAAATACTAGAATAAATTCAAATAAAATAATTAAGTGATAAAATGTCTGGAATTTGCTTCAAAATAATCTGTAGGGAAAGAACAGAGAGGGGATCCAGATGAAATAAGAAACTGCCATGAAATGATAAATACAGTACGCAGAGATTCATAACACTCTATTATCCTTGTTTGTATATTAAATTTTCCCACAATAAAAAGTAATAAAACACAGGTGAAAGACAAATATTCACTCTGATACTGGTTATTTGAGCGAGAGTAGTTCCCACACCCCCAAATCCCCAGCTTCTGAAGAGGAATGTCCCAGGCTGCTGCTCTGAGGATCTCAGCAGGGCTGAGGTCTGTCCCTGGAAGCAATAATGCCTGTTTTGGTTGGCATACATAATACAGATGAAGGGAGGCTGGATGAATGGACACACTTCTCTATATTAATGTAGGAGGAGCCAGCTACATGGAATATAATGCCCACAGAGAAGCAGAGATGCCAATCACCCTCAGACCCTGTGTTCTTCAGGTGTGTTGGGCCCACTTCTCAGGGGCCAAGGTTATCAGTACTATGATACTTGCCCAGTTTGGCATCTGAGCTGTGGAACACACCTTCAGATTCAGCTTAAGGTCAGGGAGGTATCAAGCTCAAGATCCCTTCACCTTTCCTAGAATTAGCCAGATTTGGATCTCTGTATTGCCCCTACCTTGCTCCCCATTGTAGGATAGCACAAAAAAATGTAAACTGAGCAGGTAACAAATTGTGGGAGGGTAAGGGGAGTATTTCCAAGTTTCATTTCTTGAGATAGGGCCTTGACTTTCTTAGAGTAAGATAAAACAGTGCCAACGTGGTAGAAAATAAAATAGTAACCACCGATAAAAACATCTGAAAGTTGGGGTAACAGGACTACCTATGCTTTCAGGTTCAAAATATGATTTATCTACGTCACATGTACATCTTGGGAATGTGGCTGCTTGTATTTCTTTCCTCTAATTTAATATCTCCCAGGTATCCTTTTTTTATTGAGCACCTGTATCAAGCATACTCTAATTTAATCTTCCCCCTAAAGATTACCTGAGAAGTTAATAACAACTAAGGAAGGTTCTACTGCTCTTGTATTACAGATAGAGAAATTGAGTCTGAGAGTAAACAACTTCCCCAAATGAAAAGTTGGGATATTAGCCCTATTCTTACTTCACAAAGCTGCCTCCAAGTTGGTGTAGGTGATGTTGGCCCTGGCAATAGGCCATAGATCCCCCAAAAGAGAGAGGCTCCCAGGATAGAGTTGAGAATAACCATACCTCATCCTGCCAACTTCCAGTCAATCTTTGGTTCTGTGACAAAGCAGTTCTGGTTTTGGATAGATCAAAAGTGGCTACTACCATGCTATGTTCCATCCTTGGTACAAAGAGCTCTTTGCCAGTCCTCTCCTCCATCACATTCTAGTTACCAACTCCCACTTACTCAATGCCACCTGGGACACAGCAGTACAGGTAAGCTCCTCTTCCCTTTCTCATCATTATCACCGCTTCTGCTCCCTCTATCTCAGGGAGACTGCTCTGCCAGTTTACCAGACATCTGTGAATGACAGTGGCCACTTCCCAGGGTTCATTTGCTCTCTGAGCTCCTAAATCTCTCATCCCCTTTGGCCTTCTCGCATTTTCTCCAGGGGTCCTCTGCTCCTGGTGGATGCTCCTTTAGGCTGTGCTGTGGGCTCCTTACTTCTCAAGGTTGCCAAGGATTCCACCTTCCTCTTTTCACTTTCCTCAGCTGATTTGTCACTTTGGCTTCTCTCAGGCTTATCTGAATCCTAGGCTCCAGCTGTGTGCTCTGCCCTCATTAACTCCTGCAGGCTCCTGCTCACATTCTGTTCCCCTCAGCCATTCAGGTCTTGGGTGAAATGCCATGTTGCACACAATCCTGGGAAGTGAGAAGGAGCTGACACCCCTCAGGGCAATGTTTAAGTAGTGAAGGACAGGCAAGGAGAGCAGGCAACTTCTCTATAATCCATCAACCCCAAGCACAGGATTTGTATATGGTCTACACAGAGACATCTCACATGGGCAAGTGGCCAGCTGTGTCTTTGTGAAGCAGCAGTCAATTCACTACAAACTTTGATTTTTTTTCCTCCTCCTTTCCTTTCACTCTCACTCTTTGATTGCACCTTCCAATAAAGTACTGGCATTTAAACTTTACCTCTGGTTCAGTTTTCTTTTTCTAGTACCAGGTTTAAAACCAGGGGTGCTTACTCTCTTGAGTCACATCCCCAGTCCTCTTTATTTTGAAAATAGGGCCTTGCTAAGTTGCTGAGGCTGGCTTTCAACTTGCAATCCTCTTGCCTCAGCCTCCCAAGCTGCTAGGATTACAGGCATGTGCCATCATGCCTGACTCCGGTTCAGTTTTCTAAGTAACCTGAATTATAGCAGTGACTACTTCCAAACTATTCCTTCAACCACTGACATGCTCCCAACTGGCTCTCCAAACTTTATCTCCAATTTGGACTTCTCGGCTGAGCTTCACCTAATTGGATTCAACTGCCAAATGGATATCTCCACTTGAACATTCCTACAGGCACCTCAAACTCATGACCAAAATAAAACTCACCTACTCCTCAAACATGTGGCCTTCTCCTGTGTTTGGGGGGATGCAGAGAAGGAAGACACTCTATTGCAATTTTCAAGCAGTCTGAAGAGGGATTTAGAGGAGTTACCTAACAATAACAATAGAAACAGATGCTTACAGGAGTAGGTACTGAAGGAAAGCAATCCTACTGTGTGCCAGGCACAGTGCTTGATGCTTGCATGTATTACTCATTTAGCCATCACAACAACCCTGTGGGATTAGATTAGAAACCCTACCAGGTCATAAAGCAACTGAGCCCAAGCATACTGGAATAAAGGTTTAGTTTATTTACTACCTTAGAAGAGGATACCTAACAAGCCACAGGGATTGGAGATTTCCTGAGGTTGCCACACTAGAGCTATCTCAAAAAATGAATGAGTCTTCAGCTGAAGAATGGGGCCTGGAAGGTAGAGATACAGAGGAGAGGAGGGAAGTATGTGGCATTCTCCTCTCATTTCATAAGAATAGGCCTGAGAGGGCATAGAGTGGCATGGAAACTGTAGGGGTTCACTAAAACTGAACCATCAGGCATATTTAGAGAAGTAGCCCCATGAAAGGCTCAAGAGGTGGGCAGGACGCAAATCCCTGATAGCCTTGTGTGCCATTGTAGTTAAGTTAAATTTTAAATTATAGATGTTTAGAGAAAGAATATCAGGATTTTATATAAGCTTTAAAATGTAGTTGGAGGGTTCATTTCAAGATTTAAAACAGGGAATCACACAAACCAGTTTGCATTTTGGAAAGACCCTACTGGCACTGGCTCAAAAGAGGCAATGGAAATTAGGTTACCCAAAGCAATATATTCTATACAGAGTTAGAAGCAATGGGAAAAGGTAGACAGACTTGAGAGCCAGTAATTAAGGAAAAACTGAACAGGGCTGATAATGAAATTAACTAAAGAGAGTAAACAAAGAGTTTGTGGCTTGCCACATCCAGGACACAGAGGATTTCAGTTTGGGCATGTTGCCTTTGAGACAGATACTTGTGGATTGCTCCAAGGGAGGTAGCCAGCATTCAGACAACTCAGTGCATGAGTTTTGGACTCAGGAAAGTAGTATGATGGTAAGAAACTACCACCAACGGAAAAGGATGAAGAAAAAAGTCCTGTTCTGAAGGTGCCACCAGAAGTTGTCCTTTGGCCCTTGGTGTCTTAACCACCAACCAGAAGCCAGGCCACCACTTTGGGTAGAAAGGACAGGAATACAATCCAATCTCAGGAAAAGGACAGTGTGATCTGCAATTTCCTTAGCACCAGAGAAGCCAAATTTGGAAATATGAGTGAAGACTATCTGGTACCAAGACACAGCAACCCTTGTCAACCAGTTCTGTGGGAATTAAGCCCCAACATTTTAAGGCATCCCTTGTATGCACCACATTAAATCTTATGCATCTAGAATGGCACTAGTGATGAATCATACTTGAGTACTGAGGAAAATCATTACGAAAGGCTAGAGGCACAGAGCAGGTATTCAAATGCCACAACCACTGACTTTCCCATATGCTCTATTTGAGAATGAGCTCCTGGGCTCTCACCATGAAGGGCCCCTCCTCCAGTATGCCTGGTGCCCTCAAGAGGAGCAGCACAGTGGAGAGCCTGGCCCAGCTGGACTGCTCCAATGAAGCAAAGGTCTCTTTCTCCATCTTCCTTTGGGTGCTTGGGTTAGATTCCTTTTTTCTACATGGGCAATCAAAAGAGTATCAAGCAGGGCTGGGGTTGTGGCTCAGCAGTAGAGCACTCACCTAGCACGTGCAAGGCCCTGGGTTTGATCCTCAGCACCACATAAAAATAAATAAATAAAAAGTATTGACAACTAAAAATAAATATTAAAAAAAAAAGGAGTATCAAGCAATCAGCCAGCTAACTACACCAAGACTAAGCTCTAAAACACTGGAGTGCTACTCACAGGCCCAATGGGTCCCAACCGTTGAGGTATTTTAGCAAGTCTGAGTCAAGACCCAAAAATCTGGTAAAAATTTTAAAGCAGCTTCCTAACTGATACTAATTTGTAATAGGGTTGGCAGTACCTTTTGAATGTCCATCCTTTCTTACTGGTCTGTTGCTTTAGTTGCCCCTTATTTAGTATATAAATGTTCCCTATGAGAAAGTTGGCTAGGGTGGTGATCACATCATATTCCAGTCCAGAAATTGGACTGAATAGCAGTAGAAGCTCCAAGAAGCAGAGCAGGGCTAGCAGAGTTACATAACCACAATTTAAAAAACTCTAAATGAACTTAAGTGCCTAGCCCTAAATTTAACTCTTTCATCTTGCTCAAAGTAATTTACTGCACATGCATTTGAGGGACACAGCATTCTACTGATCACCACAGAAAGGGGCCCTCAAATGTGACACAGTTGAAGCTTCTTCAGCATTCCTTTCCTTCATTCCTACTTTGAGCCAAATAGCCCAAGTCCCACTCTCAACACCACACAGAAAGCAATGAAGCACAAGTTGCTTTAATCAAGGGGTGAAGTCCTCAATCAGGGGGACCTCACTCAACCTTTGGTGGTGGGGTCTCAGCCTACCCCCCACATGCCCTGAGGCCCCTCAGGAAAGAGGGAGCAGCTGAACAGCAAATTATGGAAAAGACCAGGGATGGGAATGGGGAAACCCAGGTTAAGGAGCAAGAGCAGGGCGTTGACATGATGGGAGCGAAGCTGAAGGGGGCAGGAAGAGCTGAACCCACATGGTTCTACCTGGGGGTTGGCTGAGGTGGCTGTGCATTGGGCAGAGCGGTACCAGGAGGGTTGAAGGTTGAGGGGGGCAGGGGAAGAAGTGCTTAGGAGATGAGGCGACTGTGAAGCTGGTGCAGCTGCTCCTGGGTCAGCACCAGCCGGTGTCGCTGTCCGAGGCCAGCTGCACACGAGAAGGTCACTTTGCCCATGTAGACTGTGTCATCTTGCTGTTCTTCCTTGGCCTTGGTGAGAGGAATAGGACCCAAGATCAGGGGTTCACTTAAACTACGGGTCCCTGAAGGGGTCCCTGAGTATTGACACCAATACAACCCTTGGGAGACTGAAGCCTTGAGCTTTTAGGCCATGGTGACCAAAATTTTCAAATTAGAATGGGGGTACATAGTCTGACAAGGGGGTTTTGAGTTCCTACTGTTATCAAAAGTGAAGGGAGAGGGCTGGGGCTGCAGCTCAGTGGCAGAGCACTTGCCTAGCATGTGTGAGGCACTGGATTCGATCCTCAGCACCACATTTTAAAAAATTAAAATTAAATAAAGGCATGCTATCCATCTACTACTATAAAAAAAGATTTTTTTAAAAAAAAGTCAAGGGAGGGCTGGTGGTGCATGCCTATATAATCCCAGTGGCTCAAGAGGCTGAGGCAGGAGGATCACAAATTCAAAGCCAGCCTCAGCAACTTAGCGAGACCCTGTCTCTAAATATAATACAAAATAGGACTGGGGATGTGGCTCAGTTGTTGAGTGCCCCTGGGATCAATACCCAATTCCCCTCCACCAAAAAAATCAAGGGAGGTGATATCTGCATCTAAAACATTAGAATTTTTGGAAGTACTGCAAGCATTTTTGTCTCTTACAAGTAAGATTTGGACTTGCCAGATAAAACACGGTGTTGGACCTAAGATTCTAGGTCTCTTCAGATTCTTGAGCCCTCCACACTATGCCACCCTCCATCCCTTGCTCCCCCCTTACCCTGAGGAAAGCTGTTGAAGGGAAGGTGGCAAAGTCAGTGGGGACTGTGGCTCCAGGACGCTGAGATACTGTTTCCTTGAGGACCTCATCCTGGGGGAGGGAAAACAAGGGTTTATTTAGGGACCCTCCACAGGATTACTTAAGACTTCCTGGTTTCTGAGACACCAATACCAGGGGAGCAGAAGTCCAGTCCTCTCTATCACAATACTTCGGCTTTCACCTCCAACCCTATCCCCACTCCAACATCTCTCCTTCCTTTATAGATCCTCATCTTTTAAGACCCAATTCAGTTTCCACTGCCTCTGAGAAGCCATGCCCAACCAATCTACCCTACAACGATCTCAGTTCTGACTGAAACTGCAGACAGAGTCACACACCCTAAAAATGATCCTAACTCGTGCATTCTGTTGATAAATCTTCTGGGGCTGGGGATATAGTTCAGTTGGTATAGTGCTTGCCTTGCATGCACAAGGCCCCGGGGGGGGGGGGGGGGGGGGGGGGAGAGGGATGGAGGAAGGAAGGAAGGAATATTTATCTTCTGACAGTTTCAAGGCAAGAAACTGTATTCCCTTCTACGTTCTTCCCAATGTGCCATCTAATGCAAGGCTGGGCCAAGAGGAACTCCAGAAGCACCTGGCTCTACCAATGAAAGCTCTGAATGAGTGCCATAGGGTAGAGAAGGGCAGGGTATGAACTGACCTTGAGTTTTTCAATGGTGTCACTCAAGGACTTGAGCTGAGCCACTTGTTCCATAAGCTGGGCTGATGGGCTCTTGGCAGCTATAGGAAGGGAAAGCTAGTTAAGCCCACCTAGAATCAGACAGGCAAGTGGTCTGGATTAAGGGTCAGGAGTGTAGGTACTGGACCCTTTCATGGAACTGGCACTTAAAATGGGTGAATCAGGAAAACTGAACACTAAAGCCAAAGGTCACAGATGGAAGACCCTCTACTGTTCAGGGACTGCCTCGGCTAGGGCTAAATCCCCGGGGATAAGGAGACGGGCATGTTATTCATCTGAGGGGTCAGTAGTACATACCAGGGCTGGTGCGAGTGATATCTACTACATGAGTGCGCGTGCTCAGCTGATTTAAGGTCTCCAGCAGCTGGCTGGTCTTACGGTACAATGCACCAGCTGCTATCTCACCGCCAGGGCCCTCATGGGGGGGAAGGGAAAGCTTTGCAACATGCAGAGGGGGTAAGGCTGCCAAGGATGCCTTCATCTGGGCTCCCTGTGGGGACAAAAACAGTGGCAGTGTTGAGAGGTGCCAGAAAAGCCTCTGCCATCCATCAACAATGGGAGGGTATGGTCCACTCTCTACCATAGTCCTCCCTGTGTTTCTCACCTTGAGGATACTGTTCTCATGCTGGAGCTGAGAGATGTGCAGCCTCATGGCAGAGATCTGCTGAAGTAGTAGGGGTGAGTCCTTCACCAGCCCCGGGCCTGGCAAGGACCCTGGAGCTTGTCCAGGAACGACCCCTGTGGATACCATAACAAATGTTCTCAGCCCCAAGTAGAAAGGGCTAAAAACTGGGCCCCATCCCTGCTCTTCCCCTTTCCTCATTCCTTCCCACCTCCAGTCCTGGCTGTCTACAAGGGGAAGCCTTACCCAGTTCCCACCAGCCCCAATTCCCGCCAGCCACAGTAGGTTCTACCTCGCTGCTGTTCTTCTGTGTTCAGGATAGCCCATGGGGGAGCAGGAAAAGAGGAGAGAAGAATTAGGTAATTTGGGGGCTTAGAGGACATACCAGAGGAATCCTGGACATGACCTGCAGGAAAACCCTTTTCCTGATGACCTTACTTTCTATATAAGACCCTGCCCCTCTTCTTGGAGTAAGAGTAGATATGTGTAAAAGAAAGCTCAGGGGCCCGAGGCCATCAGTGAGGGTGCAATGTGTGAGAAGAATGGAAAAGTGAATGTCCAGGAGAAAACACATGGGGCATGAAACTGTTCTTGCCTCCCTGCCCCATAATCCATCTCCAAAAACAGCATGGGAAATGCTCCAGAGACCCCAAAGCTCTGCATCCTTAGTGATCTCCAGCAGCAAAGCTTAGATTAAGGTTGTGAGTACATTCCCTTGCACCTCAGGTTTCCCTATTGCTCTGAGGTAAAAATTCCATTTTTTTTTTTTTGTTGGTAAATTTCACTAATTCTGAACCAGTGTTTGCTTAAAGAGCCTATGCCAAAATAATACAAGGTGATAATTCTGAAGACTCCCCACAAAGAACATGGAACTATCTGTATCACAGGAGTCTAATGTCACAAGGTACTTGGTCATCTACCAAAATCATGAGGCATCAGTGACAAGGACTTTGATAAGATCAAGACCCTAGGTGAGGTCAGCTGACAAGATAGGAGAACAGGAAAAGTTTAGAAGACCTGATGGTTTAATTCCAAGACAAGAAGATTGCCCTCTCTAGGTGAAAAAGGTAAGTAAGAAACTGCAAATACAAACACCTATATACCTGCTATCCAGTTGAAGAAATAAAATATCATAAAGGCCCTGTGTATTGTCATATGAATACATGTACCATTTAAATTTCAAGATAATTTTGTCAATACACCTATATTTTTGATATAGATTATATTCAGTCTATTAACCAATTTGGAGGGCATTTCCACCTTAACAATATTAAGTCTTTTGATCCACGAACTTGGGTTGTTATTTATATCTTCTCTAATATCTTTTAACAATGCTTTATACTCCTTTGTTAAAATTATTCCTAAATTGCTGTTGCCTAGCATGCATGAGGACCTGGGTTAGACTCCCAGCACTGCAAATAAATAAATAAAATAGAAAATTAAAAAAAAAGAAAAGAAAGAAACTGAAGGGGGAATGAAAATAACAATAGGTTAGGTGAGAACCAAGATGGCAGCAGTCACCTCCCTACCTAGGAAACTGAGAAGACTAGGCCTAGAAGCCTGAAAAACCTCCAGATAGGGACCCCTGACATTACTGAGTGGGTAGACAAAAGTCAGAACAAAAGTACAAGCAAACTTTGGAGAAATACACAATGGAAGAGATAACCAACATAAAATGAAACCACATGAGCTCAGTGGGGAAACAGCACCCAAACAGAGAAAATAAAAAGCAAGCATCAGGCAAGGGCAGATGCCCTAGGAGGGAAGAGTGCAGCTTCTTGAATATAGGGCTGGGACAGAAATACCAAACAGTATATCCAAAAGGGACAGATACTAGAGTCCAACTGTTTTTATTATTCTGAATGTCACTTGCTAATGTCCTACTTTGATCACAGACACTTTGCAGGTATCTTTAAGAAAAGAAAAAACTTAGTTTCTAACTAGGCAAGCACATTCCTGGATGAACACTCAGGAGAAAGGGGACACGTGTCAAATGGAGGCCAAAGATAAGAGAGAGGACAGTCAGTTTCCTCTGTGTGATTTCTGCCTATCCCACTGTACTTACCGCCAGCAATGCCAGAGACCAGGGTAGCAATGCCTGAAGGAGGGGGCCCCCGGAGCCCCTCAATTGTGCGCTTAGACTGGCTATTCAGCCGTTGCTTTAGCTCTGCCTTCTCTGCCTCCAGCTGGTCGATGTCAGCCTGGAGTGCATCCATCGTTTCCTCAAACTCTCTGTGAAAGAGAATCTGGGTTTGGGTAGTGTCCCTTCCCCATGTCCCCACATGATTTTTCAGTCCTGAAAAGTCCTTGGGGTAGCCCTGCTAGTGAGGAGCCAGGGAAAAGGAGGCACAGGCAAGCACAGGTTTAGGTTGGAGTGATATGATGGAGATGGAGTGGAGAAGGAAAATGGGTAAAGTCTCATTAGGAAGGAAAGAGGAAAGGGTTAGGGACAGAGTCTCAAGCAGAAGGAAAGGTTGGAGGAAACAGGACCCCAGGGAAGGTGCCTGACTTCTCCTTCTTCCGCAGGAGTGCCTGAGTCTCCTCCAGCCGAGTCTGAACTTTTTCAATGCGCTCGTCTGCATCCTTGGCAGCACTGTCCAACTTCTTCTCCAGGAGGCTCAGCCGCACATTGGCTTCACTCAGCTCCTCTCCCTGGAAAATCAGAGAGGTTCAAGTTCCCTAACATGCACCCCACGGCCCTGGCACCCAGATTAGACCATGAGACAGAAAGCTCCCTGATGGCTACCTGACCGCAAGCCCCCATTTCTCCCCCATAACCTCCAAGCCTTCTCAGTCCTGATCTCAGTCTCAATATTTGCAGTTGCCTTGAGTGCCATTATACTTCCTAGCCCCAAAACTCTGAGCATACTCTACCCTCACCTTAATCTTGAGTGATTTCTTCAATTCCTTGATAACTGTCTCTCGATCTTCAAGCTTCAAACCCAGGCCTTCAGCATCTGTGATCTCAGCACGAAGAGCTGCAGCCCGCAGTTCAACTGGAGGAGGCTAAAGGATTGGGTGGGTCAGAGGGTAGAGCACTGAGAGGAAGGCACCAGTATGCTTCTTTCAGAGTGATCCAGTCACAGGGGAAATCTTCTTGCCTTCTAGGCAGGATATTATTCTTCAGATGCCTTTCTCCTACCTCCCTGCCCTCCCACAACCAGCGGCAGCTCTGCAAGTTGTGCTCCTCTGCACTGCAGCTCCTCCAAAGAAACCTCCACTCACCTTGCTGGGGGGCCGCTCTGCATCATACTCCCCCTCCTGCATGGCTGTGGCCAGCTTGTTCATGGTGCTGATGAGGATGTTACACGACTGGCGCAGACACTCATAGGGGCTGCTGGAGGGGCTCCCATAGATCTGCAGGAGCCAAGGGCAGGAGTGAAAGCCCCACACTGGCCACTAACTCCCCATCCCCTTCTGCCCTGCCATCCAGGCCAACCTGCTCGCTTGCTTTGAAAGCCAACTCCTCCAGTGCAGCCACGGGCAGCCCCTCATTTTCTGCCAGTGGGGCAATGAGCTGGGCGGCAGCAGCTGCCACCTCTTGCAGTACAGCCACCACCCATGTCAAGTGTTTTCTGCAGTCTAGGAGTGTGTCAGATACCTGTGTGAAAAGTTAGAGTCAAGAGCCCACCCTAAGTCCAGCATCAGTTTCTAGCTACCTCAGTTCTGTGCCCTAACCAGGTCAATCTTAACATGTTTTTTTTTTCAGTTTCTTTCCCTTCCCCACTTGCAGCCCTAAACCTGTGGTCCAAAGGCCAGTGCTGCGGGGATCCCAGGAGCATCCGTCCCTGGCATACGCCTTCGGATCTTCTTGCAGAATTGGCGGATATCACTGCATGATGTTTCCAGGTCCCGGAGCAAAAGGGCAATATCTGTAGCCTCCTGTCCACACTACATGGGAAACAGGAAACGGATGGAAAACCAGGTAAGCCTTAGGACTAGAGGTGAAGCAGTAGGGACTAAGAACAAGAGCTCACACAGATCTAGATGTGTCCTCACCTGCAAGAAGGCACGCAGCCTCCCCACCTCCACGCTCATACAGTCCAGGGCACTCTGCGTAAACTGTGAGGAGAGAAACAGGTGGTTATCAGCTTTAACAGGAGTTCTTTGCCCCATCATCATCTCTAGGAAGCCCCCATCCTCTAATGACCCCCATACATAAGTGAGTCCTCTGTCTTCCCTGATCTGGCTTTGGTGACCTTGCCCCAATCTTATTTGACACCCACTGGGGCCTGATCTCTTGATCTGATTCTCCACTTCTGAGCCCTATAGAAGGCTGAACCACTGACCCACACATTTCACCTTAATGTGGTCAGCCAGCTGCATGGTACTTTCCTCGGGCTGTTCGGCAAGATGGATGCTGTACAGGTGCTAGGGAAAGATGACAGAGATAGCCTTTAACAAGTGAAAGTTGGGGAAGTTCTTCCCAAACTATTATTTGAGCCCTGGTCATTATAGAAGTCTCAAGAGGTAGGAGAATTCAAAACCCTCAGGCAGCTGCATCATAAAGCAAGTTCAACTAAGAGCAAATTGAACCCTAAGCAGCCAGCCTGGGACATATAACCCTGAATACACTGGCAAGGGTTCCCATCCAGAGAAAGCTTCCCTCCCTCCTGCCCCAAGCCTGCATATTTTCTACAGACCTGGTAGTACTTGATGGCCTTTGTGAGAGGCTCCACATTGACAGTCTCATCCAGCTGATCCTTGTGCAGCAGTTCAATGAGGAAATCTAAGGAGCGCTCATGGGCACTCATCTCAGGATAGAGGCTGCCCACCTTCTTATACACATCCACGTTGCACTGAGAGAGGGCACTAGAGACCAGAGAAGGGCTCTGTGAGGCCAAAGTCTTCCAAGCAATCTCAGTTCCTGCCATTCCTGGACCCATGGTCCTGGAACAGGAATCAGGAGCCACTTACTGTTCATATCGGTGTAGTGTAGCCTGCAGCAGACTCAGCGAATATACCAGTCCAGCAGCAAAGCTGAGCTGCTCACCTGCAGCTCCTCGAAGCCCAGGCCGCTCTGAACAATTCTCACTTAGTTCAAACTTCTCCTGGGCCTGCTTCCGGATCAGCTCTGCCTATGGGAAGAAGACCAAGGACCTGGAACTCAGAGCAGGGGATGGAGAACACACACTCAGGAATACAGGATACAGCTTAAGAACTATGTGGGGAGCATGGACACACATAGGAGAGCAGAACTAGTTCTTAAATAGGCTGGAAGTCTCACTGGGGAGAGGATAATGATGTGAATATTGGTGCTTGTGAGGATTTTAGGATATAAGAATTAACGGGCAGTGGGACCAAGCTGACTTAAAGCTGCTGCTCCTGATCTCTTTCCACCTAAAATGCTATCCTGCCAATTATCCCCCTCTTTAGCTCCTAGCCACCTCTGGCTCTCAGCTTAAATGTTATCCCCTCAGTCACAACTGCCTCATCTAAATCAGATCCTCAACTGTGCTTTCTCAAATACCCTACCTCTCCTTCATAACAGAGAATCTATAATATATCCATCCTTTGTATCTATAGGGGATTGGCTTTAAAACTCTCCACAAATACAATAATCCACGGATGCTTAAATCTCTCTCATCAAATGGGACAGTATTTGCATCTAATCTATGTGCATCCTCCTCTATACTTCAAATCATCTCTAGATTATTTACAACACGTAATGCAATGTCAATTCTATGTAAATAGTTTTTATATTGTATTTTTCAGGGAATAATGAGAAGAAAAAAAGTCTGTACATGTACAGTACAGATGCAATTTTTTTCCCAAATATTTTTTATCTGCAGTTGTTTGAGTTCACAGATGCGGAATCTAAAGATAAGGAGATCAACTGTATATGTTCACCTGTGACTTTGTTGTCTGTGTTACATTTTTGCTATCTGAACTTGGCATCCTCAATGCTTGGCTCTTAGCAAGTCCAAAAGATTTTTATTGTACATATGACTAACTGGCCATACCTTACAAATGAGACGAGGCATGAGAAGCAGCACCAGAACGCAGTCATGGTCCCCACCTGGCCGAAGGAAGCTGTCAGGCATGAAGGCTGTCAGCAGAGACATGTGCCGATTGGCCTGGGCGACCTCCATCTGTCTCAACTCCATTTCAATTGCCTGTGAAATAGACAGGGAGTTGGACTCTCATCTAGAGTCTAAAAATCATTAAACCTTGCTTTACCAGGTCCCTTGCTTATTTAAGTTAAGCCCAAGCCAGTAGTCTTTTAAACAACCACACAAGGAACCCCGCTCCCCCAGGATTCTGAAGCACAAAGCCCAAACCAGGCTAGCCCACAGTCATGCCTAGGCTGGGCTCCCTAACACCTGGCTCTCAAGCCACCCACTTTCCTGACCTTGGCATGGGCTTTAGTCTCAGCAAACTTGATTTTGAAGTCAAAAGTCTCAGGAGGTGGCTGCTGCTGTCTCTCTACAGATGCTTCCTGCTGGTTTGTCAGTTCCCGATTCACATCCTAGGAGCAGAAAGAGTGAGGGACAGTGGGGTCAAGGTAACCTAGGGTGATGGTAGGAGAACAAGACTTAGGCAGGCACCTGTAGGTGAGCAGTCAGTTGGCGATATTTTTTGATGGTTTGTTGGTAGTCTGCAACTGTTTCCTGGGCTGCCTCTACACGCTTCTGGGCCTCACGAACCCGGGCACCTGCCATGTCCAGCTGCTCCCGCAGCTCTAGTTCTGTCTCTCGTGCATTCTCCTGGAGCTCATCATTCATCTCATTCATTGCTTCCTGGAATACAATAAGTAGTTGGGGGAAAGCAAAAACAGGGTTAGAGTAGAAGGTCCAGGACAGGTCATCTTACCACACACACCCTGTTCAAAGGTCAGGGGTCATGTGTCAATCTCTCTCTCAGCAAGTCCCTTACAAATACCCTCCATCAGGGTCAGGAATCTGCTCTTCTCTTACCAAGTCCCCTACAGTCTCCCTCAACTCCCGCACTTTCTCTTCCAGATTCAGGTTCCGATCAGTCAGCATCTCCACCATCTCCTCAGCACCCAGAGCAGCATCCACCTGTGTTATGGGGAAGGGGCCAGGAAAATCACTATTGGAAGGTGACTAGAAAGGGGAATTGGCAACAGAAGAATAAGGTAAGGGGATTCTGGGCAAGGGCTGGGTTTCACAGACCTGCTCCTTGAGCTCATCAATGGTGCTCTCTGCCTGGCTCAGCTCCTCCTGCAGGCGCTCTCGCTGTTGCCGCACAATCTCCAGCTCTTGGTTTTTCTTTTCCATGAGCTTCTGGAGCTTCACATGTTCCTGCTTCTCTGAGGAAGAAAGATCCCGCATCCTGTAGGAAAGAGAGGAGAACATGTGTCAGAGTGACCTGCAAGAGGTGCTTTAACACAGTCAGAGGCAGGAGAGTGAAGGCCAGAGCCAAGAATTGAGAAGCCTACCTCACCAGGGCATCCTTTAGGCGGGCATTTTGTTCCTCAAGCTGTTTGAGCTGGTAACTGGATGCAGCCCCATCTGAGCCTGGGGAAGATCATTAATATGTTCAGGCCCAGTCTCACCCCACTACTTGGGCCCCGCAGCTCCTGGCACCTTACCCTTTTTCTTCAATTTCAGCCTTTAGTATCTCCTTACCCTTTTCTTCAATCTCAGCCTTTAGTATCTCCAAGTCCGTGGTGAGCTCATCCACACGTTCCTTCAGTGCTTCAACCTCCTGCTGCAGGGACTCAGCCCGTTCTTCAGCCATTTCCTTGTCCAGAGTGGCCATCTCAATGGCATCAGCAGTGTCGGCCATTTCCTCCATATAGCGTTCCTTTGCCTCTAGTGCCTCCTTGGCTTCCTAAGGAGGGGGAAAGGGAGGTGGGGGCAGGAGGAAACAAATGCCCTATGTTGTTCTTTCTCACAAGGTACTCCAGGTTGTAGTTCCAGTCCTGTTTCTAATTCACCTCCTTGGGTCCCTCAGCCTCCCCAGCCATCCCCTCCATCCTGATTCCCACCTTCCGTGCCTCCTTGAGGCGCCGCTGCAAGTCTGCCTGCTGCTCCTGCATTTTGCTCTTCCATTCCTGCACCTGCTCCAGCTGGATCTTATGTTTCTCCAGTTCTTTCAGCTTTGCCTTGTCTTCTGCCCGCTTTAGCCGCAGGGTCTCCAGTTTCTCCTCCAGGTCCCGTACCTGGGCCCTCAATCCCTCTTCCTCCTGCCAAGAAAAGGTACTGCTATCTATACACAGCCCACCCTGCCTCCCCTGAGACTGAGCTGGAACAGAGAAGATGAAAATGTGTGCAAACATAACCCTAATCCCAGAGTCAAAAGCAAGTGGCATACAAGCATTGGACAGAAAACCATGGTACTATACATACCAGAAAAGTGTGAAGAAAGGGCAGGAGGATGGGATATACTTCTGTGATAGACTGCTTGCCTTATATGTACAAGGACCTGTGTTCAATTTCAATTCCTGCCTCCCCCCACCCCCAAAAAAAAGGAAAGAAAGAAAATCGAAAAGAAAGGAAAAGATAGCTTCTTGGCAATAACAAGATACCTCATACACTATGTTCCCACTCTTTCTGATCCAAGCTAGGTCTTCCCCAACCCCAGGAAATTTCTAAGACCCAGCCAGGAATCACAGACCCCTTGGTATCTTGATTCTCCTTTACCCCAATGCTAGTCCTTACCTTGGATGGGGAAGGAAGTGGGGGAGCTGCTCCAGGAGAGGTGAGGGCTGGTGTGGGGATGATGGGTGCTGCCAGTGGAGTCTGAGCCGGGGTGCTGGGCTCACTGCTGCTCAGCTCACCTGCTGATGCTGAGCCAGAGGGGCCCAAAGAGCTACTGGCCCCAGCCACCCCAGTACTGGCTGGGCGAGTGGGCTATTCAGAGAGAGCAGTGGCAGGCCAGAAAGAGAACAGAGGATGGGGGCAGTGAAAGGGAGAGAGACAGCATGTGAGAATATGGCAAGGTTTGGAGACAAAGAAGGGAAAAGACAGAGTATGAAAGCACAATGAGAACAGAGACACAGTGAAGGGGATAGGGAAAACGACACAGTCAGAAAGCAACATTGACAATGGACAGAGGGAGGAAGGAGGGAGGAAAGGATGGGGGAAAACATGAGATTATAAGGTTCCTCCTTTGGCACTAACCCCACATTCCTCCCAGCTCTGGCACTACCCTTTATAGCAGTAGCTCTTACTCCCTAGAACTCTCCTCTGTGACCCACTTGGGATCATTCTAGCAATTTCTGAATACTCCAGTCCCATCCTTGCTCTGGGTCTGTGCCCAATTTCCCCAAGGTGGGGGTGCCTCAATGTCATTCCCAGAGAGAAAGAACAGATTAGAATTTGTTCTGATATTCATGTTCCCAGAGAGGGCTGGGCTAAAAGTGGGGGTTTCAGGCTCTCTACCCTTCTTAGGACCTCCCAACTCTTTAGAAGTCAAGCTAAATTGCACTCCCTTGGTCTATGCCAGGATAGCCTACAAGTAAAAGAACCAAGGTGAAAATTATAGCCCTAGATTCCTCCTTGAAATAAAGTACATAAGCTAACCCTCTGTAATCCTCTAAGACAAATGGGTTCTGATCAGATAACATTACCCAAGTCCCTGTAAGGGCAGAAAACTCAGGAGCCATCCTGAAGCCCCAAGCCGAGAAACAGACAAGCCTTCCCAGTACTCTCCCCAAACTTCCCCTAGTGGGATGATACTCAGAAACCACATGCTACCACAAACACTCCCGATCAAAGGCTTTCAGAGACACATCTCCTTCCTCCGACATTTTATACTGTCAAGTTCTTCACTTCTCTTCTGATCCCTCCCCTCAAAACTGGCCAAAGTTACCTTATTAAAGAAAGCCTGTCCTGATTAACCACAACCCCTTCACTTCTCCTTTGTACTCAATTTTCTGGCTCAGAGTACCTTCTAAGAGCTGGAAGTCATTTTCCCAGGGGAGGCCTATCACCAACCCCAGGCCCTTCTCCCCCCTCAAAGAGAACCCATGATACATTGTGATCAAAATTCACTTGCTAGTACACATGCCCACAAACATGCACATGCCTGAAACATTTGTGCACACTCAGCATTGGCTTGCATGGAGGCCTATTTGTTCTCACCTTGGGCCGCCGAGTTGTGGTCTGGACAGGCAACAGGAGCCAGAGAAGTGGTCAGGAAAGAAAGGATAATGGCAGAAAGACAGACAGCAAAGTGACAGCAATGAGAGCAGAAAAGTAACAGGAATGGGGCTACAGTTAGCCACCACCCCCATCCCATCCCCTTCTCCCTCCAGTGAATCATAGAAATTCCAGAAACCCAAAATTCCTATTCCTCTTGGTTCCTGCTCCCAGTTTTGCCCAACCCTTGCAGGCCTCACCCCTTCAGACACCCTGGAAATCCCAGAGGTCCCTGTGTCCTAGGCTGAGCCACAGGAGACCAAAGGCAGTAGCTGGTGAGAAGGTCTCCAGAGACTAGTCCTTCTGTGCACAATCTCTCCCACTCCAGCCCAGAGTCAGAAGCCCCGCCCAAATATTACTGCAAGGACTTTCCCAGGTCAGGCTCTTTCTTCAACTGATAGACTCTGTGGAGGACTCCCTAGGAACCCAACCGCCATACACACACTATGACAAGAGTGATATAATCTCAAAAGTAAGAGATCAGATCTCTAAGGCTGAACAACATTGCTGTCTTCCCTCCCCCTCTCCCCAGGACCAGACCCTGCAGCAGTCCATGTCCCTAAGGCAGAGGGCTCAGGTGTCAGGACTATGAATATTGCATTAGCAGAAGCCCAGAGCTCAGCAAAGTAACCCCACCCAGCTGCACAGAGAAAGGTGGGGGTAGGCAGCAGCACAGGGAAACTATTGTCCTAAACCAAATCCAGAAACCCTTTGGGCTATTGCAAAGTTGTAAATGGGTGATTAACACCAATGGGTATTCTTGCTGTTCAGCGTCTCATTGCTGTGGCAAAGAAGGTAACATTTGGCTTGGGCCCTGTTTCCAAGAGACTCTGAACCCAAGGAACCTATCCCTACCCCTCTTACCCTGGACTAAGCTTCCAAAGCTGTGGGTCAAAAACTATTCTAGGCCCCCATTCTGCCCTGTTAAAGCCCCCTGAAACAAACCCTGCGGGAGAGGAGATACTGGGAGAATAACCAAGAGTCATTCTAGCAAAGGCTGAGAAGGTAAGTAGGCACCAAGACACCTGGGTCTGCTTCTCTAGCTTCTACCACAGGAAACTCTCCCAAAGCTTGTTTGTAGTAGAGGCTACATGAAGCCCAAGCCTGTGAGGCCACTGGGTACAAGGCCTGGAACACAGACTGTCAGTGCCAAAAGCAGGCAGGGTAAGAAGCAAATGCCCAGGGGTGGGGCCCGGTGGTGACACACACCTCACCTCTGCCTCCCTCTTCTTCACCCTCCTCCCCCAACCAGGTAGACAGATGAAGTCAATCAGCCGCCACCCCCACCCCAGCTGCCTGCTGCCATCATCACCCTGGCAACCCGGTAGCAGGACCAGAGCAAGCAAGAGTACCTTTCGGGCTGTCGGTGCCTGTCTCATCATTGCAGAAAACCAAAGAAAGCAAGGAGAGGAAAGAGAAGGAGGGACAGAGGAGGATAGACAAACACAGGGAGGAAGGACAGACGAAGGGAGGGAGGGAGGGAGGGAAAGAGACCGAACAGAGGGAAAGGCGGCGGAGACAGGAGATTAGTGCATCAAATCCCAACAATGCAGCCTTAGCTTCCCCAGCCGGCAGCTTCCTAGCCTCCAAATGGCTGCTGCTGAGACACAGAGGCCCCTGAAGGTGCGCAGTAGGACAACCAGGCTCCAGCAGGCACCAGAGCAGCGCCTGGCCCAGTTCGCCAGCTTAGGCTGATGGCAGCCTCAGTGGCCGCAGCACCAGCTCCACCTGACGTCATGCACCCACCCTCCTCTGCTCCATGGGGGTGGAGCCACTTTTTCACCGTCACCTAGCAACCACCCGGGGCCCTGCAGGCTCCGCCTTCTCCTCATGACTGGACACAGTCCTGCGCAGAGCCTGCCTTGCTGCTTCTCCCAAAGAACAGGTTCTGGCTCCGCCCTTCCCTCCCTCTTCCACCCCAGAGGGCTTACTCCAAAACGCTAAGCCAGAGGCCATACCAGAAATGGCACTTTATGGAGCCAGGGCATCAGTGGGCAGGGACAGAGGTCCTCCCTTCTCCATGAGTCTCTCAAAATTGCACTCTGCTCCCCTGACTACTCCATTGAGTCTACTTCTCTTATACACACTGGCAACACCCTTGTTTCCCAGGAACACACACCTAGAGCACTCCTCCAGAACTGGTCTTAAGCTCTGAGGAGCACATAGAATGATTAAAGAGCTCTAGGTGACATTCCATATGGGCAGCAGCAGCTCTAATGACAGTGTTGGGCTCCTTTCCAATGGTCCCTTGGTTGTAGTCAGGTTAAAGCCTTTCTCTGAAGGGCTTTCCAGAAAGGTTAGATATTTTGTGAAAGCATCTGTGTTCTCCTCTCTCCTCCCGCTTAAAGCACTTTTTTGTTCTATCTCTAGTTCTTTCACATGCAGTGAAAGCAAGGACCCTGACTAAGTAACCTGCCTTGAGAGAACCACTGAGGCTGATGACTGGGAGTGGGGTGGGAGACAGAAGAGGCACACAACTATTTGATTGATACCTTCCACTATGAGGAAAGAAGGTACTATAGCCTAGTACAAGCTGTCTAGGTAAGGCTTTGCCACATCTTCCCAGGATTTGGCAATGCTTAGCCCCTTGCCAGGGTCATGTTAGGTTACAGCCAGAATCTTCCTTAGATCTCAGTTTCATGCCCTTCTCTATTTAGGGGACTGAGGTAAAATGGTCCCCCAATCAGGAGACAATAACCAAGGGACAAAGCCAAGTCTCTCTGATCCTAGTATGGGTCCAGCATCCTTTAAAACATTATTTTCCTTACATCCCCATTTCCACCTGAAGTCAGGACCCAGGACCCAAAACAAGTACCAGTATGTGGTCTCCACCATAGCAAGACTCCAAAGCGAAGACCCATCACCCACCAGGAGTCAGAAAGGAGATGTTTTCCTTTCCTTTCCCACTGCCTTGATCTAGTAGTGCTCCATGCAATATCAGAAAGGCCTGAGGCAGTTTGGTGACAAGGAAATCACAGCATTTTATATCCAGCACAGTATATACAGCTCAGGCACGTGCAGGTCATAGCTTGGGCACAGGCCCAAGGCAGGAGCTGGTGTGAGGAAGAGGTCATGGCATCAATTTAAGTGTTTAAAAATTGGTGGAGGGGAAAAAAAAAAAATGGTGGAGGGGAAAGAAGTTACACAGTTCAGCTCCTGCAAGGGGTGGGGCTTTAGGCACACCCCAGAGGAAGGAAGAGACAGAGAAAGATTGATGGGGCAGATTGGGGTCGGTATTCATGGCACAACACATCAGAGGGAAGGTCCATAAAGACTAGGCTTTCCAACTGCTCTTCCTGTGCTCTATTCTCTACAATCCCATTCCCTTGCACAACTATTTATCTGGTACTTTTCCCAGCCCTATTCTTCCAATCTATCCTCCTACCACCCCTGAATTTGGCTAAGAACCTACTGTAAGCCAATAAACTATTTCATGCTGCTATTATTTAAAGTCAAATGCTCAGAATTTCTAACTAGGACTCTGGGGCAGTGAGAAATCATCCCTAATGAATGTTTGCTTGGGCCCAGATGCTGAGCCTGATGTCCTTGCACCCCTCAAAGGAACTCTGGAAGCCAAGGCTGCCATTTCCTCTGGCCATCCCAGCCTCAAGGTTACACACACATGCATGCAGCAGCCCAAGGACATGCAGGACAGCAGGAGAGTGGGCTCATGGCCCCCACCCACTCAGGCACAAACAGTAAACACACCACCTTCTTAGGCTTCAGTCCCCGCTGCATGAGGAGTAGGAAAGGGCAAAGTTAGAGAATAGACATCACATTGTGCTAGCTGGCCAGACATTCTGGGAATAGGCATTAATACCAATCAGGCACACACAGGCAAGGGGTAGGTGGACTCAGATCAACATCAAGCCTTAGGTGAGAAGAGGGGTTCCCTCAAGGATCAGCTTCCAGGATATGCACACCCTGTCCTAGAGAAGCTAGAGTTCCACTCCATAGAGAGGTGGGTGGACCCACAACACTCTGCAGAATGGCAGAGGGGAGCTAGGAATGACCCTTCTGTCCATAGCTGAAAGTAAATGGCAGAGGACCTGGCACTTTACTACCTCTTATAAATAGGACAACTCCTTCTCCCTCTATCTTCTACCTTATCCTACTCTGAAATGCTTTAGATCTTGGCATCTCTGGGTACCAAAAGGTAGAAAATTAGCTACACTACAGGTCAGATCTGTCCTTTCTATCGCCACTAGCTCAATTCCATTTGACTCTGTACTTCTGGAACCTAATAGTTTTCCCCTGCTATCACTTTTACTCCAGCTCAAATGTAGCAACCCATACCCACAAAGCTTCCTTCCCAGGGAGGTTGAAGAGACTAGAAAGCTGCAATTCTAATTCACCTATTGCTTCTACCTGCCTGGGATTGGGTCTCCCTCCCTCCCTCTTTCTCTATACTACTCTCTACTCACACCCCCAAACCACTCACCAGTTTGCTAGTCTTTGCAGCTGTCTCAGCTCCCTCTGTAGAAAGCAAACAGAAACAAAGCATGTGTTTGTATATAGAGCTGGGTCAGAGAATATCATGGTGGGGTAGGGGGAGATATAACAAGGAAATATGGTAGTGATGGAAAAATTTCAGTTTTCACTATGGCCCCTTGTTAAAGAGGAAAAGAGCTGGGACTTCTGGATATGAGGAGGCAGCTTAAGTGGGTGGTTGTTACCTCTTTTGAGGACTTTTGATGCAGAAGAATCAGGAGTCTCTGGGGAAGTAGTATCTGCTCCATCTTCAAATACCTGGATCTGAAACCACAGAAGACTCAATACAGTCAGACCAAGAATGACTGTAATATGGGCCCCTCCCCAGTCCCCAAACAAGCCATAGTATAGGGCAAGTTTCCTAAGGACGGATCACCAATCTTCCCTCCACTGTTACCTCCCATTCTCCCAACAGAGGCTTATGCCCACACCAAGTGCACATGCAACAGATATATGTTGCGCGCGCACACACACACACACACACACAGATGGAGTACCTGGGATTGCCGCACAAAAATGCCATGTCCTTCATCACAAGTGAAATACTTCCTTCCTTGGACAGTTCCATCATTTTTGCCCTTTGCTTCATCCAGGATAACGCCTACCCATTTGCCAGTGGCAAAGAGTGTGGCTCCAACATAGGCCACAGTGCCTCTGTGGCCTTTTCCAATCACCTCCACACGGGATCCTACCCGCAGAGGCCGGGCACTTGCCTCTGCACTCATCCTGCTGCCACTGGGCGTCTGAAAAAAAAGGCACACACAGAGTTAGAGGCCTCAGACCAAGGTGGCATCCTAATGCATAAGAAATGCCCCAGCCAAGATCCTGGACTAAAAATAAACAAACAGCAACAACAACAAACAATTTTTTCTTGAGCTCCATTCTCGGGGTGAGGTTAGCCCCCAAACTTCCCTTCTGAAAATGTCAGTGATATGTCTAAAAGTTAGCCAAATTCTTCTGGAATCTGCTAGAATTTTTAGTTTATATTTAAAATTTATAAAATCAGAATTCATTGATAGATCTGTGAATGTCACCACATGATTACTTTCTCAAGAGCACTGCCCCTGCACAGTGGAATTAAGCTCAAGCAAATCACTCAGTTTAGACCAGGCTCCCTATAACCAATGCCCTGACTCAGGAGCCCGAGTTGAGTGGGTGACCCTATAGAAGCCTGCTTCCCTCTCCACTTCCATCACTTCTGGAATTCAAATGGCTCTCTCAGGTCTCTCCCCTTCAGAGGCACATAACTGTGTCTCTTTTCAGGACCCCAGGTCATCACCACTTCTTCCTGATCTAATTCCTCTCACTCCCATCCACATACCCACTATGAAACTTCTGATGCCTCACCTGCAACCCATTCAACCATCCAACTTCCTTCTTCATGGCCTGCATCCTGTTGTCTACTCTCTACCCCAAGCTCTGGAGATCCTTTCCCCATGCTATCTTGTTATGAAAAGAAAAATATAGGCCAAGTAAATAATGTACCTCAAATTTGTCCCTCATTCTGTGTTCAGACTCTGCCTAGTGGTTCAAATGGATTTATGGGCACAGATGGGCAAAGCAAAGAAATAGACTAAAATACTGTCCTTGGGAAGCTCTCAGCTTCTGACATACCCGTGATGACAAGACACAACATTAAATTAGGTCCCAAATTGGCCTATGGTTTAGAAGAAAATCACACCTAAGCCATTTTTAGCAATAGCAGCTCCATGAACCAGGTGCCTTGTAACAAAAGATATCACGAGGCAAGAAATTACACCAAAGTCCTGAAGATTCCACGGGGCTCTCTTCTGATACCCACCACTTGGCTTCAGAACACAGCCCTGCCAGAATCCAAGAAGAATCAGGATACTTCCCAGCCTGTCACTCTCTAACTCCCTTCCCCAGAGAGCTTATCCAGGAAGACAGGGACAGAGCTCCCAAGGGATTCAGGACCCCGACTTACACCTAGGACAACAAGGTGTATCTCATAACAAAGGAAACTGCCAGTAACATCAAGGCAGACTCAAACTCAGAGACTCCCCGCACCTCCCAACAAGCCTCTCAGAATCAGGAGGACACAACAGTGGGTACAGATTCAATCTGAGACAGAAGAAAGAGAAAGCAAGTGACAAACAACAAAGCAGTTCTAAAGAAGGGCCTCACTTTAAGGCCTTTCTGACCCATCAACCATATTCTGAGTCTCCAAGGTAGTCTGGTCCCCCTCAGGAACCCCTAACCTGGGTACTAGGTAGAGTCAGAGGTTAGGCCTTGCCAGTAACCATTAGGGCCCCACTCTAGGTAAGCCTGTGCAGTCTGCCACCATCAGGCTTCAAGGGCTCCTTAGAAACAGTCTGTGGGTGCCTCCAGCTGAGTTCCAGCCTATCTCCCAGCCCCCACAGCAATGATGTCCATAGACACCCAGGCCTTTTCCAGCAGCCCTCCCAGGGCCCATCCCAGATTAGGGCCACTTACCCGGTTATACACGTGCCTCTTGCTCTGGGCCATGCTGCTCACCAGGCCTCTACTCCCTCCCCCAACTGGCCAAAGACAGAGAAAAAAAGCAGAAACCTAGGCAGGAGGGTCAGGGCGCTGGGCCCTCATAGACCGACACAGGAACCGTCAAGCACAGCCCTCCCCAGTCCATGGGCCTCACTCAGCTGCCTACCACCTACTGGGGTAGGGGTGGGGGCAGTGATGGGGGCTGAGGAACAAGTCCCCTCTGCTGCCTGAGGATTCCTGAACCCAGAGATACCGAATCCTGCTTGCCAGCTGATGAGTCTCACTCTGCGCTAGTGCTGCTCTAGACTTGTCAGGAACAGTGCAAGCCTCTGGGTCCTAGTGCTCCCCTGCTTCACCTAGGCCAGACAAGAGGGGCAAGGAACCAAAGACAGGCTTACCCACAGACTCTCAGCATTCACCTCTAGAATATACTGTCTTAGAGTTGGAAGCAGTCTTGACAATTCCTCCTAGCCTGTATCCCCTTCACTATCACTTTCCCTCCTGCCCCTGGGCTATGAGACCTCAGCAGGCTCACAAGCATCAAGTAACATTTTAAAATGGTCAGCTACCTAAAGCCTCCACACAGACAAAATAAGTCTCTCTCATCTAATCTATGGCTCCCCTGGCTGCAATATGGACCTAGATACCCTGGGCTTAGGGATACTTATCTTCCTTCACTGGCAGAACAGTAACTTCCCCTACGCCACTCTCAAAGATAGACCAGATAGCTCAACAACAGAATGATAGCTAAGAGAAAGAAACAGGTCCCTCAAACACCTCTCCATATCTTCAATCCTGACCAGACCCCTAGGAAACCATCTCTCTCCTTCCTTGAAAAATCTCCATGTTACCACCTTCCTTCAGTCACTATTACACAGGTGGGGAAAGCCAGGCAGGCCCCAACAGCATGGACCACACATGTTTACAGTACTTATGTCTACAGAGCACCTTCAAACATTTTATAGATACATGGTTAAGTATACTGTTTTTGGACTCAGGTTGCTTTCCTGGTTATATCATAAGCTTGGTGTAGTTACTTTAATTTTTTTTTAATAGTACTGGGGATTGAACCCAGGAGCACTCTACCACTGAGTTACATCCACAGCCCCTTTCTTTTTATTTCGAGACAGTTACCCAGGCTGGCCTCCAGAATTGTCCTGCCTCGAGCTCCAAAGTTACTGGGATTACAGGTATGCACCATACCAAGTTTGGTCTAGTTATTTAGCATCTTTGTGCCTCGATTTCTGCATCTGTCAAGTGGAAACAATCAAAGAATATATTTCAGAGAGGTATTGTGAGGATTAGCTGAGAAAATCCACATAAAATTTTTAGAACAGTGGCTGGTATTTAATAAGTGATCAATAAAAGTTAGTTAAGGGCTGGGGGCAGTGGCACACACCTGAAATCCCAGCAGCTCGGAAAGCTGAGGCAGGAGGATCACCAGTTCAAAACCAGCCTCAGCAAAACTGAGATGCTAAACAACTTAGTGAGACCCTATCTCTAAATAAAATACAAAATAGGGTTGGGATGTGGTTCAGTGGTTCAGTGCCCCTGAGTTCAATCCCTGGTACCCCCCCAAAAAATAATAATAAAGTTAGTTAAGAACATTATCATCATCATAGTTGGACATGGCAATGACCCCACAGATATGTAGACCAGGGATGATACTGATAAGGAAACAGATTTAGAAAATTAAGCAAATTCCCTGAAGTTAAACAGAAGATCAGGAGTGGAACCAAAATCTGACCCAGAGCCCTCTGTGCTTTCTACTGCCTTTCACTGTTCCCATATACATATCTAGGCTTCCAAGGCCATGTACATTCTTCAGACCATGCTGCCTTCAAAAAGTTGGAAGCAGGGGCTGGAGTTGTAGCTCAGTGGTAGAGTGCTTGCCTAGCATGTGTGAGGCACTGGGTTCAATTCTCAGCATCACATATAAATAAATAAAGGTCCACTGACAACTAAATAAAAAATATATATATTTTTTTAAAGTTGGAAGCCTCATAACAGATCTAAGAACAGCCTCATAACACATCTATATATAGTCACTAACTTATTGGGAGCTTTTATTCTATTATAAAATGGAAATATCTGCCATACCTACATTAGTGTTATATGGATTGAAATTAAGTGCCATGGGTTGGGGTTGTGGCTTAGAGATGGAGCACTCGTCTAGCATGTGTGAGGCATTGGGTTCGGTTCTTAGCACCACATAAAGTAAAATAAAGACACTGTGTCCACCTATAAGTAAAAAATAAATATTAAAAAAAAAGATTAAGTGCACAAAAGTATTTTGTAAAAAGTACCAAAACTGTAGTAGTATGAAGAATTATTACCTGGCAGGATACTAGATGGTATAGAAACCTTAAAATTAAATGCACAAATAATAAATATTATAAGAAACTGCAGATAAAAGTGAACTAGAAAGAAAAGAGGTACATATGAGATTTGGGGAGTACTTTGTGTGTGTGTGTGTGTGTGTGTGTGTGTGTGGAAAAGGGGCTGGCTATGTGGAAAGGAAAGGCCTACAAAGCACTGTAAGCTGTGAACAAAGCATGAGTAGAGACTGAAATAATTCTGCTTGAAATATTAAAAGAAGACTAGCTTAGCTGAAGTGAAGAATTCTAGATGAGTCTATCAAACAATTAGCCTTCTGAAGCAGAGCCTACAACTTCTCTTTTTTATGATACGATGATCCTTAGCTCCTACAGTCAAATATTTATTGAATACATAAATACAGAGATGTACCAGGAGGTAAGTATAGATAGGCAGGGAGTTTAACATCAGGCAGAGATAGATGGATTGGATCCAATAACAACAGGAAGCTGGTCTTACTCCTGAGCAGTAGAGTGGCATAGTGAAACTATGAAAAATCATATGAAAAATCAAACCGATGGCTTATGCAGGATATAGTGGAGACAGAAGCAACTTGGCAAAGAGAGGATTACAGTAAGGAGGCTGTTGCAATAATGAACCTTGTTGGTGGGATCTGAATAAATATTATAAGAGAGAAGAAGGGGCCAATTGAAATATAGTACCAAAAGAACCCTGAAAAGGCTCTGTGATGGATCAGACACAAGGAAAGAGACAACAGGCCTGAGCTCTGGAGACAGACCTGAATACAGCTTTGATTCCCGTATTTCCTCATCTGGGAAAGCTATTTAATTTTCTGAGTCCCAGTTATCTGACTTGCAAAAAGGAGGAAATAATGCTACCTCATAGCAATGTTGTATGGAATAAGACTTAATTAAAGAATTTAGCACAAAATACGTGCTCAATAAATTGTAGATATTATCTTCATTATTGCAACTGTATGTGTTGCAATAATGATGACTTACACATGATAGAAACTCAGATGTTGCAAGGAAAAAATGGATAGATGGATGAATGTAAAAACTAGTAAATGAATAAAGAAATTGGGAGTTTTCAAGCTTGAGTAAAAACATAGCAATTAAGGCCACAATATTAACAGAACTGGGGAAATGGGAAAGGAAACTGAGCATATTAGATGAGAGAAAATAAGTCTTGTTCTCAGGCTTTCTCTAGGCAAATTTAAATATGTACACTAACATATTTCACTACCTCCTTCAAATATGAACTGTGAGATTGCTAGTAGTTACAGACTAAGGTTAGTAGAATGCAGGGTAGGGTGAGATTATAAAAAGATAGCCTGAGGGACCCTTGTAGTGATGACACTTCAGAATTTGGTGTTAATGTCAATGGCCTGGCTGTGATGCTGTACTACAGTTTTGCAAGATGTTAACCATCAGGAGAAACTAACAAGGGTATGTGCAATCTCTCTGTAGTTTCTTACAACTACATGTCAATGTATTCATTATCTCAAAACAATCAAACCAAAAGCCCAAACAGACTCCATTATCTCCACTCTATAGGTGATAGAACTGAAGCTCTGAAGTGAACAACTTGCCCATTTCTAACTGGCCTGAATAATTTCTACCTTGCTTTTACTGGCACCCCAGCATCCCTTGTTACCTTGATCTACTCTTGTCTCACTTGATCCTGGACTAATTCACTATCTACTTTCTTTGATCCCAATCCTGGAGGAGCTGGCTTGAAACCCAGGCAGTCTGATAGCAGGGCAAAACTGTATATATCTAAAAGCACTAGTAACAAAAAAATAAGTGTGGATGTTAGCCCCTCGGAAGTCAGGATGGGAAAGGGTCTGCTTACTGTGAGGAGAATAGAGGGTGGGGGACCAAAATTGGATTCTAGAAACCCACAAGAACCCAGGACAATAAGCTTTCAGAGCCTTTTGTTACTCAGTCCCACTCCTTTATCTACCTTATAGATCTCATACAATAGAGGACTTTCCTAAATGGACTTCCCTGCCTTTTCAGTTCTTTATTATCCCCGGAAATTCCTGAAGCCCACTCCTAATCTGAATGTAGTATCCCATTCCCAAAGTATTCCTTTCCCTGAGAAAGGTCCAAGGATTTTCAGGCTTACCTCCAAGAGTCAGGAAGGGAAGCTACACAGTACACTTCATTAAACTTCAATATAGAAGCTCTGCAGAAAAGCAAGAGATTTTCAGCCCTATGCTCAAAGACAGTAACCCCCCCCCCCCCCCCAGTGAGAGCAGAACTTAGCCAGTTTTGAAGCTCCTGATGGTTCCTCCCCCTGAATCAAGTAGCAGGTTCCTGGCACTAGGACCCTGCAGACAGGGAACCCTGAGCCTGCGCTCTAAAGAGAGAGATGCACCATTTCACAACTTCAGCAAAAGCCAAAGCAGCCAACAAAGCCACAGCCACCTCAGCTGTGCTGGGCTCTACTGGATGTGCTGGGCTCTACTGTTTGAGCAGCTCATCGGCCACTCCCCAGAAGCAGATCACTCGGTCTTTCCCTTTTTAAACCCACCTCATCATCTGATCGTAATAGAAATCAATCTCAAATCACCATGCAAAGGCGTATCCATGGCAACCTCCAGAGGAAGGACACAGAGATGATGCTCCAGTGGCTGCAGCAGAAAAAGGTAAGTCCATTTCTCTTCTATCCATGCTAGTCCACCATTCTCCCCTTTCACTCAAGTCAGGTGTGTATATTACTTGCAAATCCTATCTATCACACTAACTAGGAAAACACATAAGGTGAGTTAATAATCATTATGTTATTATATAATGTTATAGGTCTGCCTAGTTCCATAAGTGAATGGTAGGAAAAAAATCTTTTTCTGGGTGACAGGATGGGAATAAGTTCTCTCTTCTTATTTACTGTCTCAGGTGTCAGTATCAGCCTGCAATACTTGACAAATCACTGTCAGTCACTTGTCTTTCTAATCGGAATGCTGCTGAAATAACTCGGGGATTTCAGAGTTCCCCTACATACTTACAAAAAGCTGGCAGCAACACTGACCCCAATGCCCTGCCCATTCATGCCTCTATCATGCTCAGAGACTGGCTCTTAGCAGCCTCAAGGTCCAGAAAATCAGGAATTGGAATTAAATTTCTGCCTTGGATGCCTCAAAGAAGAAATTTCATTTCTGCAGAGAAAGGTCTGCAGAAGTACTGCCAAGTCTAAGTAATCTTCCATGCCTCAATTTCCCTTTCTGTAATATAGGGTTATAACAAATAATACCTTTTTCTAGGGTATCATTGTAAAAAGCAAATGAGAGTGCCTGAGAAGCACTTAAAAAAGTGCCTGATATATAATACACTCAATATATGATAGCCTTTATTATGAGGAAAGAGGAGGAGAGGCCTATAAATGTGGAATTTCAGTCCAAAGGGTATTCTGCACTATTGGAGCTTATCTCAATTCTATTTTCTTTCTCTTTCCTCTGAACAATTCTTTCAAGCTACTTCTTCCACTTTCAAGTCCCTATTCCTGATGGATCTCATACAAGTGTCCTTATCCCTTAGCAAATAAACTTGTTGAGAAAGAAAACTGAGCCTACTAGGTAAGAATTCCTTTGCAAATTAGATATATCTGCATTCATCATTGCCTCTTTCAATGTAAATTCTATCTTTTCTTCCATCATTTCTCTTCAATGGAAATCATGTACCTCTCTTTTCCAGGCAACCCCTCCACTCTAAGGACCTGATTTAACAATCATCTCCTCTAGTGCCTTCAGTAACATTCCTTCTACTAGCTCTAACACATCATCAGAAGACCATGTTCTTCTAGTTTAGGCAATACTATTCTAGGAAAAACTGAATCTAATCCTTGTCACCTCCTGTGCAAGCCACCACCATCTCTATTCTTCCCTTCCCTGCCTGAAGGACTACTGAAAGTGAGTATGTATGTACTCCCTATTCTCAGTTCTCATCTACACCACAATCCACTGCAATCTGGCTCCAACCCTACCACTCTACTGATGTTGTTCACACTTAAAAGAGTTCTAGTGGCTACAATCTCCTAACTACTTAAACTCAAAGTTAATTTCCTAAGCACATCCTCCTTGACCTCTCTGAAGCAGCCAAAACTGCTAATCACTTCTCTGGAATTTTCTCCTTTCCTAGCTTCCTGGGCAATATTCTTTCTTACCTTGAACACCAATCCCTCTCATCCTTGTCCTTTCCATCCTTCCATAAATGTGGCTGGGAGGGTTCACCCATCCCCACAACTTCAACTTCCACCTACACCCACCACCACTCCGAGGCAGAAATTCTCTGCTGAACCTCAGACCCATATCACTACCTGTCAGCTAAATATCAAACACCATTCAAGTTCAACATGACCCAAAACAGGCTTGATATCTTCCACCTCAAAGAAGGTTCCTCTTCTATATTCCCTCTTCGCTACTGGCACCACTATCCACCAAATATAGAAAACTGTGTCATCCTCAACAACTCTTTCTTGTTCTCAACAACCAATTAGTCATTCATTACTCAGTTAACTCAGTTAATTCTGTCTCTGCTGTTTCCCTCAGATTTGTCCCCTTTCTCTCCAGTTCCACTGACTTAATCCTGAGTTTAGTCCTATATCACATCCATGTTATTACAAGAGCCTCCCAATATCCCTGATCCTGATTTCCACCCTTCATTTGATTTCCACAGATGGCTTCCCAAAATGCAAACATGTCACTCCCTGTCTAAAAACCTTCAGTGGCTTCCCTGCCCACAAAATTGAATCTTTTTAGCACAGCACTATAGACTAATAAAAATCTGGCTTCATCATGAATCCAGTCAAACCAATCACCTCTCCTTTGATCCCCAAATGCTCTTAAGTTCCAGTCACTTGAATCTACTTAACTTTTCCCTTACACCTCTGCAAAATTAAAAATATTACCAGAACCATTCTCCCTCCTTATCCTTCAAGACTCAACTTGGTAATCATCTCATTCCTGAAGACTCTCCTACCTTCTCCATGTAGTTAGTCATTTCCTCCTCTGCCCTCACAACAGCACCTTGGATATACCTTACGTAGCACTTTGGACTATACCAAATTTTATTTAAAATATTATATGCTTTATCCTATTATGAATTCCTCCAAGACACAGAATTTTACCCATCCCAGGATCTAAGCACTGAACACAGTGCTTTGCACAGAGAAGGCACTCACTGTAGAATAGAAGCTCATACCAACACCAGGCTCTAGATAAATAAATTGGCTCTAGTTTTCCCAGAGAGTAACACTACCCTAAAAGACAACCATGGAGGGAAGGGGAGATATCTGTGTCTCTGTCTCTAACACACACATATACACACACCATCACCACCACCACAGTAGGTACAGCTCTTTCCTCTCTAGATAGGAGCCTAATAAGCTAAAACTGCACTGATAGCCCCAGGTCCTATGGAATTTGATCATGACACTAACTCAATCTTGTATGCTTCCAGGGTAAAAGAACCATAAGAGGGATCTAGATGATGTACAGATTCTGGGAAATTAGGCACTAAGGGCAGCAAGGGCTCTTGCTCTTCTGCAGTGAAACCCCTAGAAGATATAAAAGAGCTTGGGGAGGTCACACTGTACACCTAAACTGTCCATCGTCCAAGCTCAACCAGTACCAGCCTAAACTTTCAAAGGAAAATGATATTAAGTCAGAATTTCTAAGAATCTCTAAGATGGCAAAGACGTGAAGATACATTTGAATCAGGTAATCTCTCAGTCTTACCTCTTCAGGGACAATGAGGACCCAGTTTCCATTTTCATTCATATGGGACAAATATCCCAAGTTACCCCCAGAAACACCTAGTAACTACAGATAGGTAGCAAGCAACCTGGAATTATCTACTATAATCTCACCCAACTTGTAACTCCAGAAAGCCACTAGCAATGACAGAGCTGGCAGAGCAAAACCTAAAGTGGCAGCCATCGATGTTATTATGATTCTCCCAACTATTTTGACTCCTCCCTAGAAACTTCTTTGTACCCTACATCCAGTCAAGCCTAACTTATCAATTCTTCCTTAGTATTACCTCCTGCATCCTTCCTTTCTCCTTCATTATTACTGTGATAACTTTGGTCTGCTATTTAGTAGTTTTGAAAATTAAGGCAAATAATTTATTTTTTTTGGTGCCTCATCTGTTGCTCTGCCTAATTCAAAGGATTCTTCAATCAAATGAGATCATGCCCATGAAAAATTCTGTAATCTGTTATACATAAAAAAGCATCATTGTAATCATCAATCTAAGTCCCCTATTATTGATAATGTGAAGCCTGACTCCTCTTCTTTCCTTTCTCATTTCCAACTACTTTATATACAACAGTAAGACAAATATATCCTCTAAAAGACTGCTCTGTCCACATATTCATCTTCTCAACATCTTTCACTGCCATCCCATTTCTTTCCCATTAATCAAACAATCCTGAATTTGATGTATGCAGTCTCATCTCTGCACCACTGTCAGTTTAGAATGATTCCTCTGGTCTTGCAAGCCACACCCATCCTTCAAAGTCAGGCTAAAGCCCCAATACATGCAGAATAAGGAGAAATTTACAAAAGAAAGTTCTTAAACATGATGGAAAAAATAAAGACAGTTCATTTTGAATTTTTAAAAAAAAGGTAGAAATTGCTGGGCACAGTGCGCCACCTGTAATTGCAGCAGCTCAGGAGGCTGAGGCAGGAGGATCGTGAGTTCAAAGCCAGCCTCAGCAAAAGCAAGACACTAAGCAATTCAGTGAGACCCTGTCTCTAAATAAAATACAAAATAAGGCTAGGGATATGGCTCAGTGGCCAGGTGCCCCTGAATTCAATCCCCTGTAACTCCTCCCCAAGAAAGAGAGAGAGAAATAGCTGTCACTGTTATTTTTTGAGTCAGCTTTTTAGAGGGATTACTTTTTTATTATTATTATTCTAAGAGATAACCTAAAATCAATAGGATGGAAGTTGCAGAGATGTGTTTTAGTAACCTGAAGAAAATTTTTATTGTGCTATCCCAATAATAAAATCGTAAGCTTTCTATCTAGTTAATTCCTATTAGAAATGTTTAAACCAAATTACAAAATTTGGTAAACTGACAATACTTTATACGGAATTCGCTATCACAAGTAGAACTGGAGTAATAGCATGTTAGATCTGAAAGGAGCCTTAGCGATCTCCGGGTTCAGACTCCTATTTTAAGGCCTGGACCGATGAAGTGACTCACCCAAGGCAGCAGGTTGTTCTTAAGGAAAGGAAGCAGAAAATGATCTCTAACTTTTAATCCAGTAATTCACACCCTTGCTTCTCAGAGTGTGGTCCACAAAATAGTAGCATTAGCATTACCTGGAAACTTTTTAGAAATGCAGAACCCATAGGAATCTGTATTTTAACAAGACCCCATTAAATGGCTGCATCATAAAAGTTAGAAAAGCACTGGCCTGCACTGCCCCTTCCAGTGAATTTCTAATTCAGAAACTGCATTTCCCAAACTGTACCAAACGTTAAACAGAGGTATAACCCAATAAAAATAGTATTTCCCAGTAAACTCTGGGAAACTCTCCATACATACCCCCAGATGGAAATTCACAGTAAATATCATTAGCATCCTGAAGGTTCTGAAATAGTTTGAAGTAGAGAAAACTTTAACCAGGAATTTTCTTAACACATTTGAGCAAAAATGGATTTAAAAAATAATAGTAGTAATGAAGTTATTTTCTCTTTTAACATCCCCGCAGCTCAGGCTCTGGCAATATACCAGGCAAAGAATGTCAACCTCTACCTCATAGCAAACGGTCAGTAAAGGCTTGCTGCTGTCTTCACTGCAATAAATGAGGGTAAGTTTCTAAATCTCTGTGTCTTTAAAAACAGCAGTTCCTCGTCTGTGTGATTTACCTGTGGTTCTGCCTGAAATCGAGAGATGTGCAAGATGACTTTTCAAGAGTCATCACGCCAACAGATAAGGCGGACCCCTGTAGAGGGGGTACACACACACCAAAACCATATGTAGACCCTGATGCTTGAGTCCTCTAATTTTTCCCCCCGTTTGAGACAAATTTCTCAACCATGTGCCCACAGGAAACCTGTGGCTTGGTATGGGTTCAGGGATGCCTCAGACGCTCCCGAGAAAAGAGGAGGACCCCTGCAGTTCTGGAGGAACTCTGAAGCACAGGCACTTTGACCCAGGTCGAACACCAGGCTGAAGAGCTCAGGGGGGTAGGTCGAGCCTGGGTTCAAACATCCAGACCACGGCGGGCACCCACCCCTGCCGCGGCCCAACCCTGCCTGCCCCCGTCACACACCCGGCTCTGTGCAGCGCCCTAGGCCAGCGCCGAACCCACAGCCCAATGCGAGAACCTCACGAACATGTGGAGGGCGGACAGCAGACAGCAGGCAGAATTACCGCCTTCGTACCTGTCCTGTCAGGGGCTCCGCGCCCTCTTCGGGCCCCACCGGCGACCGACGCCCAAGACCCGGCGAGCCCCGCCCCGCCGCCCCGCCCTCGTGGGCTTCCCGACGCGCCGCCCGACCCCCCAGACTCACTTCAGAACCCCTCGTCCCAGAAACCCAGGGGTGCTCTGAATTTACAGAAAACACTACTCTTTTCCGCAGTACCCGCCTGGCTTAGAAGTGGTAGCCAAGCTTGGCGGAGAAAACATCGATCAGGCACACAGCTGGACAACTAGGGCGTGATAAGCGCATGCGCAGTGAGCCTGGGAAGCTGATAAGGACCTTCCTTGAGAGGTGCGTGGTGGCCAGCGCCCTCCATCGGCGAAGGGAAGACTGTGTAGAAGATTTGGAGAACCTTTTACAAGCTTTTGAGTGGTAAACTGCCAGTTAAAACAGTAGCAATAAACCATATTTTGTTGGCTAGGCTGGAGAAAAACATAAATTTTGCTGCTACTCAGTGTCAGCCATCATATGTGGATGGAAACATTCTCATGCCTTTTTGATGGTAATGTAAAATAATTCAAATTTTCATAATGGCATTTGGAGCTTTTATATTCTAAAAAATTAAACTTCTTGACTCAGTGTGCCCACTTCTAATAATGTAACCTAAATAAATAACCAAATAAGTTTGCAAAAATGTTTGTATAAAGATGTTGGGAGAGCCAGGATTTCACGGACATGGGCTCGAATTCTAACTGCAATTTACTAACTAGGTGAGATCTTGGGCCAATTACCTAACTTCTCCGTGCCTCTGTTTCCTCAATTTGTAAAGGAGGATGTTAATGATCCTCGTTTGAGGATCTGATAATAGTATCAATTTCACCTGATTGTTAGGAGAATGGAGTGAATCTGAGTTTGAAATATAACTATTACAAAGATATGTTTGTCTCAGTAATCTCAAGTTCAAAACAACCCAAAATATACATAAAATTGATGGTGAGTGGTAGTGAGAGGTAATGATAGAAGGGATGAATTGTTCACCCCTCTACTACTCATCCTCCCCCCCCCCATTTCACTTTCTACATTTTTAAAATTATTCTGAATGAATAATATTTCCATATGGTTCAAAAATCAAAATAAATGGGCCTGGTGGCCTATGCCTGTAATCCCAGTGACTTGGGAGGCTGAGGCAGGAGGATTCCAAATTCAAAACGAGCCTCAGCAATTTAGAGAGGCCTTAAGCAACTCAGAGAGACCTTGACTCAAAACATAAAAAGGGCTGGGAATGTGTGTCTGGATTCAATCCCTGGTACCAAAAAATCATCATCATCCTATCATCATCAAAATAAGATTCAATACAAAATGGAACATTTTTCAGCATTAAAAGAGAATAAAATCATAGCATTTGCAGGTAAATGGATGAAGTTGGAGAATATAATGCTAAGTGGAGTTGTTAGCCAATCCCAAAAAAACAAATGCTGGATATTTTATCTGATTTATATTGGGGTTGGGAGGGGAAGCATGTGAAGATTAGAGGAACCCTAGATAGGGCAAAGGGAAGGGAGGGGGCAAGGGGTGTAAAAAAGATGGTGGAATGAGATGGACATCATTTCCCTAAGTACATGTATGAAGACACAAATGGTGTGAATATACTTTGTATACAACCAGAGATATGAAAAAGTGTGCTCTATATGTGTAATATGAACTGTAATGCATTCTGCTGTCATATATAACAAATTAGAATTTAAAAAATTTAAAAATAATATTAAAAAATAGTAAGATTCAAAAGTATGTACTTAGAAAACAACCTTCAACCCTTCTTCAAACCTGCTCCATCATTCTTGGTAGGTAACTGTTATTGGTAGTGTCTTATTCATATCCTCAGTAGTTTATTTAAATATGAGCACAAATATATTGTCTCCTTTCTTCCTTTTTTTTTTTTTTTTCTTGGTACTGGGGATTGATCCCAGGGGTACTTTACCACAGAGCTATATCCTCTATCCCCAAACCTTGTTGTTTTAATTTTGAGAAAGGGTTTCACTAAGTTGGTGAGGCTGGCTTCAAATTTGCAATCCTCCTGCCTCAGCCTCCCCAATTACTAAGATTACAGACATGCTCCAACCCCACCAGGCTTCCTTCTTTTTTGTGTGTGCAAAAGGTAATACACTATGTTTACTTGTACTTTGTTTTCTTCACTTAACAATATATCCTGAAGCTAAATCAGTACATTAGAGGTCTTCCTTATTCATTTTCCCAGCTCTGTTGTATGGACACACTTAATTTATTAACCAGCTTCCTCTAGTTGGATACTTTGTTTCTAGTCTTTTGCTGTTACAAACAAAGTTGTAATGAAACTCTGTGTCCATACACATTGCATGTGTAAGCAAGCTTACCTGTAAGATACATCTTGGTCAAATAATAAATGCATTTATAATTTTAGAAGAAATGACCTCCATCTCCTTCAATGAAAGAGAAGTGATATAAACTCAGCGCCCAGAGGTACATGCCTGTAATCCCAGTGACTTTGGAGATGGAGACCCAGGATTGCAAATTAGAAGTTAGAAACCAACCTCAGCAATTTATTGAGACCCTGTCTCAAAAAAAAAAAAAAAGACTGGGACAGGGAATGTAGATCAGTGGTGAAGCTCCCCTGGGGGTGTGGGGGGGGGAGGCAAGGGAAGGGAAGGGAGAGAAAGAAATAGTATAAAATATAAATTGAAAAATTTTAAAAGGCACTACAACCAGGTGCAGTGATGCATGCTTGTAAAATGCAGCAATCTGGAGTCTGAGGCAGAAGGATTGCAAGTTAAGACCAGGCTCAGTAAATTGACCAGACCCTGTCACAAAAAATGTAAAAGGGCTAGAGATAGCTCAGTGGTTAAGTGCTCCTGGGTTCAATCTCCAATACCAAAATAAATAAATAAGTTTTAAAAGGGGGAGACCACTACATATACATATTTGTTATTTTGGTAAAATATACATACACTTTGCTAATTTAACTATTTTATAAAGTATACAGTTCAGTAGCATTAACATTTTTGTACAATTATTACTTCCATTCATCTGCAGAACATTTTCATCTTTCCACACTAAAACTGTACCAAATAAGGCCAGACACAGTGGTGTACCCCTGTAATCCCAGAGGCTCAGGAGGAAGAGGCAAGTTCAAAGCCAGTCTTGGCAATTTAGCAAGACCCTAAGCAACTTAGCGAGACTCTGTCTCAAAATTAAAATAAATAAATAAAAAATGTACCAAACAAACACTAACTCCCCATTCTTCCCTTTCCCAACCTCCAATAATTATCATTCTTTGTCTTGATGAATTTGATTATTCTAAGCACCTCATATAAGTAGTAGAATCATACAATATTTTTTCTTTGATGCCTGGTATATTTCACTTAGCAAATGTCTTCAAAGCTAATCCCAATTGTAACATGTGTCAGAATCTCATTCCTTTTTAAGGATGGATTAATATTCCAACATATAAATATACCAATTTTTTATCCATTTTTCCCTCGAGAGGTATTTGGGTTGTTTCCACCTTTTGGCTATTATAAATATGCACATTTTAAAAACAAACATACATATCCCACTCACCCCATTCCCCAGATTCCTTCTCAAAGCAACTATTAATGCTTGGTTGTTGTTGTGTGTCTATGTGTGTGTTTGTGTGTGTTGTCCCAGAGTAAGACTTTGGAAACTTATGCATTTTAAATGCAAATAACAGCTCCCTGTGAACACTGTACTGAACCTTGCTTTTATCCCTACTGAACAATCTGGATAATATGTCTTGGAGGTTTAAAGGTCATCCTATTACTACATTGAGATTATCATGCCTTGTTCTATATGGGGATATATATCTTTATATCTTGGCATGTATGTTATGTGTGTGTGTGTATATATATATATATATATATATATGGATATATACACACATATGTATATATATGTATATGTTTATGACTGGAACAACCTTTAACAGATGTGCTGAGTTTGGGATGTGAAGCTACCAGGCCTTGGATGGAGGTGGAACGCAGAAAAAATTCAAATGCTGTTCAGCAGCATGAAAGGGAAGACCCACTGAATCTAAAGGACAGGTCATGGGCTGGGGTTGTGGCTCAGCAGTAGAACACTCATCTAACACATGCGAGGCCCTGGGTTAGATCCTCAGCACCACATAAAAATAAACAAAGTATTGTGTTCAACTACTTCTAAAGAAACAAATAATTGTAAAAAATAAAGGACAGGTCATGCTTATAAGAGAACTATTGCGGGGGGGGGGGCGGTGCTGGAGTTGTGGGTCAGTGGTAGAGTGCTTACTTGGCATGTGTGAAGCTCTGGGTTCACTCCTCAGCATCAGATCCATTGACAACTAAAAAATATTTAAAAAAATAAAACAGAACTATGGGGGTGATTGTTTGTTTGTTAACATATTGCATTAGGTTAAGTGGCCTGCAAGGGAAATTATACTGTCTTTGTCCTTTTTATTGTTTCTTAATAAATGCTGTTTTAAGGGACCCAGCCAGTCTTTGGTCCCCTCTGATGAGGAGCCTGAATGACACCCCAAGGACTCCCAAACTGCTGTGTGGCTACAGCCCATTCCCCCAACCTATAATGCAGAACACTGAAGAACAGCTGTTCTCTTGGGGGTGAAATTCTAGGCATTATATGACATGGGAAAGCATCAAGGGGGAGAAACCCCTCTCAGGAAGGAATACTATTTTCCAGAATGAGGCGGATTTTTAGGCTTCAAAGCTTGGAGAAGTGATGGATGAAGGAAGATGGCAAATCAATGGTGACAAAGCCAAATGTGGAAGATGATAGATATAGGGGCGAGAAGTATCTAGATTAGGGCTGGAGTCATAGCACAATGGTAGAGCACTTGCCTGGCATGTGTAAGACACTGGGTTTGATTCTCAGCACCACATAAAAATAAATAAAAATAAAGGTCCATTGACAACTAAAAATAATATTTAAAAAGAAGAAGTATCTAGATATACCAACACCATATAGTAGACATATGAAATTTTGAAATTGTCTTTAATTGATATACAAACTAATAAATTTAAAGAAATTTTTGGAGAAAATTATTAAAATTAAATTTCACATGTCAGCCACATGTATAATTTCTAAAGACACAATTCTAAAAAGTAAAAAGAAACAAGTGAAGTTAATTATATATATATATATATATATATATATATATATATATATATATATATATATATGAGGGGTACCAAGGATTGAATCCTGGGGCACTGTACCACTGAGCTATATCTCCAGCCCTTTTTATTTTTAATTTTGAGGCAGGATCTTGCTTAGTTACTTAAGGCCTTGCTAAATAGCTGAGGCTGACTATGAACTTAAAATCCTCCTGGCTCAGCCTCCCAAATCACAAGGATTACAGATCTTTGCCACCAACCCTGACAACAATATATTTTTACCCAATATTTTTACTAATATTTTCAAAATATTACCATTTCAATGTGCAATAATCATCAATATAAAAATACTATTGAAGTTGGGCATTAGTGGCACACACCTGTAATCCCAATGACTTGGGAAGCTGAGGTAGAAGGATCCCAAGTTGGAGGCCAGCTTGGGTAATCTAGCAAGACCCTGTCTCAAAAAATAAAGAGGCTGGGGATGTAGCTCAGTGGAAGAATATCTCTGTGTTCAATCCCCCATAACACACACACACACACACACACACACACACACACACACGGTAAATGTTGGGATACCTTTTTTTTTTTTTACTAAGTCTTTGAAATTCAGTGTGTATTTGCATTTATGGCACACATTTATTAAGATGTTATGTTCACAACAGAATTTTTTTCAGTACTAAGTATCAAACACAGGCTCCCAAGCATACTAGGCAAGACCTCTCCCACTGAGTCACTCTCTAGCCCTGAAAATACTTCATATAGTTTAGATTTCGATTTCATAAAATTTAAAATAAAAAAATACATTCCAGCAGGGCTCAGTGGTACTTGCTTGTAATCCTAGAGACTCAAGAGACTGAGGCAGGAGGATCACAAGTTACAATCCAGCCTGGGCAACTTGGTGAGACCCTGTCTCACATAACAAAAAGGGCTAGAGATGTAGCTCAGTGATAGAGTGCCCCTCTCAATTCAGCCCTCAGTACTGCAAAAACAAACAAAGAAAAAACTGTTAAATATGCAGATTTGAAAATCTGGAGTAAACACTAAAGAACAGAGACAGAATGTATTCTTTCAGAGAGAGAGAATTTCAAAACAGGAAAGCAATTCTACTACACTCTAAGATGTTACCCACCTGCTGGGCACAGTGGTGCACACCTGGAATCCCAACAGTGTGGGAAACTGAGGCAGGAAGATGACAAGTTCAAAGTTCAGTGCCCCTGGGTTTAATCCCTGGTACCCACCAACCCCACACCCTCCAAAAAAGAGAAAGAAAAAGAAAAGGACTGGGGATGTGGCTTAATGGTTAAGTGCCCTTAGGTTCAATACCTGGTTTAAAAAAAAAAAAAAAAAATCTGTTGCAATGACTAACTCTTTGTCTGTCTAGAACTAACAGATGAGGAAGAAGGATGGGCTCTCATATCCCCTTGCTGGTTGTATTTGGAGCTGACTAATTCTGCCAGCAGCTTCCTAATCCTGATTTGTACCAACTGGGTGCTCCTGCTAAGTGACACAAGTGTGCTGGGTCATCCTCAGCAAGTGACTGGATTCCAAGAAGTGTGTGTGTGTGTGTGTGTGTGTGTGTGTGTGTGTGCGTGTGTGTGTTATGGGGGATTCTCATGGAAGGCAACCATGAAAGCCAGTAAATAACCAGAATGCTGGGGTATAAAGAAGAGTAGGCATCACAGAAGGTTAGCATCCATCCTTCATTACCTCAGAGTGGATCTGAAAGCAGAAAGGGCTCAACATAGTTAGTGTTAAAGGTGAAATCTAGGCTCTTGGGGGTAAGTGTCTTGGAATATCCTGGGAAGAGATGAGAATATAGGTGATGGAAGGATAACAGTTTAGGGAGATATATTGGGGCTCAGTAGAAATGTCACAATGTATAGGCAAAGATGGAGGCAATGAAGTTTTCCCTCTGACTCAAGGTAGGATTTTTAGGGGAGTGTATAGATGCAATACATGGATTCAGCAGAATGTACGTTAGGCTTTGGAGATGCCTGTTTTGGAGTTCCTGAGTTAGGAAAGAGATCCTGGAATGTTTGTGGAGAAGAAAGTCATGGTACATATCACTGATTCCAGCACTGTTTACCAGCAGGTATATCTCAGGACACTTCTGCAAATGCCACTGGGCAAAAATCCAAATGGAAGCCACAAATCTGATGTCCTTCTTGCCAAGCAGGAAACTGCATGGATCCATGCTTCTAGTGACACCAGAGTTTGAGATGAAACTTAATTCTTCATTTCTGCTGGTGGGGGGAGTCTGTGTAAGTTGTAGGCCTCTGAAGCCAAGAAAACCTATTTTGGTATTAGAAACTAATTATGGCAGGTGCCAGCTCCAAATGTCACAGCTGGCAAAGCTGACTCTTCTCCACTACTATCCAGTGGCATGTTGCAGCTCTTAATAAGTGGTCTATACCCTCCAGTGTTGCAGCAGACCCCAGCAGCTCTCCACCAATTTCTTCTTTCTGGTTTCTTTTCTCCTGAATTTGAAGAATAAAATCCACACATAGAAAGAATAAGTGTAAAAGAGTAGGATTTAGGGGTTGGGGTTGTGGCTCAGTGGTAGCGTGCTTGCTTAGTATGTATGAGGCACTGGGTTCGATTCTCAGCACCACATAAAAATAAATTAATTAAATAAAGGTATTGTGTTCATCTATAACTAAATTTTTTTAAAGGTAGGATTTATTCAAGTGAGTAGCAAATACAGATCTCTCTGGGGTGAGAGGGAGCCCACTAGGGGTGACCACTTGAATGTGCTAGTCTAGGGGTTTATATAGCTCTTGAATCAACATTATTGGTCCAAATTTATGCTAATCAGGCCTTGGAAAGTATCAATGCTATTGGTTAGCCCTGCAATCCCATTAGGTCTGCCCTACCTCTTACTGCTCATCATCTAGGGCTGGGCCACCAATGGGACAATTCAGTGAGCCCTGGTTTGCCTCAGCATGGCTCACTATGCCACAGGCCTGTGTTGGCATGGTGGGCTCCTTGTAATTGAGGCCTGTACTTGCCTTCCACACTCCAGACCACCCAGGGCCACCACTCCACCATTTCAGATGAGGGCTTGGCTTCTCCAGCTCTGGAGGTAGGAACTACATGGGGCCCATGAAAAGCCAGCTACCAGGCCACAATTTTCCCAATGCCCATGGCAGGGCACCTTCAGAGTAGAACAGTCTGGGTGGAGACTAGAAGGCATTGGAATAAGGGGAAAGGCAAGGGTGTTAAGAGTGGAGAATGATCCCCTCTTGTCCTGGGATTATTGAGGACTGAGGTCTAGTAATGTGACAGGGTAGGAGAAGTGCTCAGCCCAGTCATTATTGCTGTCTGCCCAGTCACTTCTGTGTAACAGGCCTGAGACTCCTGCCAGAGCTGCCCATATTGAGCAAGCAGGTGAACCCAGAAACATAAGAAAAATCCAGGGCTTCAGCCCAGGGTGCTGAGTGAAGCTCACAGCAACATAGCAGAGACTGCCACCTGGCCACTGGGAAGTGCTTGGAGGGGTGGGGGCTAGAACACATTGCATCGTGGGGACTAGCGATGAGGCAGGTGTGGAGTTTACGGCAAACCTCTACCCAAAAGTAAAACTTGGATTTGCAGTCTAAGATGAACAGACTAAGCTCCAAGAACCAGGGGTGCAAATCAAGTTCCTCTTATCTTTAGTTATTTTGTGCTTAGGCAGGACCATCCCCTTCCATGCCTAATAAAACAGAAATTTCTCCTCTATGAACTAGAGCTCTTTTTGCAGACTTTATATACACTCCTTTGCAGAATGCCTCTGCTGGGGAACAGCCTAGTCCCTAAAGCAGGGTCTCCTAAGGATGGTGATGGGGCTATCCCCTGGAGCCCTTGTTCCATCTTCTTTTTAGGCCTGCAGGACAACTGCTCCCCCTGGCGTTCAGTGAGAGAATAGACACCCTTGGAAGTAACATCAAACCAATTCCTAGAGCAATTCAGGTGTTTTATTTCTGACAGGCAGGCACAGGGTAGGTGAAATTCCCACTGCCAGAGGTTCAAGAACCGGAATGGGGCATGGGCTTTGAGGGGAGCAGCCACACTTTGGGAGTTGCACTCTTTGTTAGCTGTTCTGCTGTCACATGAGGTTTGGACACACCTTTCTGGATGGGGCGCTGCTCAACTGCAGGAGAGGTGCCTCCTTCTTCTTTGTCTTCCTCTTGGGACACAGCAGAGTTAAGCAGCACCTGGGTGCTACGGTTCCACATGCTCACACCAGGAGCCAACTTCACTGCTTCTGGCACCAACACTGGCCTCCAGAATACCTGGGATGTGGCCTCAAGGACCTGAGGCATTGTTTGGGGCCATCCAGAAGCCTGGCCATCCTTTTCAGCAAGCCCCAGGCCCTGTGGGGGCACACGGGTGCGGCCAGCCCACAGGTTGCCCAGCAGCTCAGCCTCCCTCTCCCAGCCACTGGGCCACTTGGCTCTGGGCCACACACTGGGGCTGGACCTGTGAGCAGCTTCAACAACTGCCGGGTGTGTGCCAAGGAAATGAATCCCAGGGCTTGGGAAAGGTAGCTTCGACCCAAAGGATAGTGATGGTGGGCCTAAGTTTAAAGTGGGTAATTGGAGTCTGGGTTCTGGGCCCACAGCACGGAAAGGAATGTCAGGTTGTAGAGGGAAGAACGCAGCCAGGGATGCAGGGACTTGGGGGCCAGGGGTTTGGAGTCCAACCTGGGCCTGGATCTTTCCCTGCTGGCGCTTACGGTAGGCTTCCAAGGGGTGAACCTTGGAGTCTGGAACCAAGACCTCAGCCAGGGGGCGCACCCAGTGGCGGGGAAGCCGCGCAGGGTCCAAGCGCACCTCGGCTGCCTTGCGATCCACCTTGGACTGAAGCGCGCCACGCCGCGAATCCAAGTACACAGGCTGCTGCGACTGGGAGGACACTGTTGCACTGAGAGCACTGGTGTCGCCCTTGGAGGAGAAGGGTACTAACACGCCTGAGGCATTGGGGGACATCGCCTGGGTCTTGCGCTTCAACTGGTCCCCAGCCGCGTCTGGTTGGGGAATGCAAGAGTAGAAGTCCTCCAGCGACAGGGGGCCCCTGAGGTGCTGTGGGCTCTGGCTCTCCACAGAGGCCCGGGGAAGGGCTACCTGGGACAGCTCCGGGAAAGGACGAGGACTCTCTGCAAGTTCCACTTCCAATGACGGTTGTACACTCCCATTCAAGAACCCAACCAAGGAAGAGTGGCTTCTTGCCCCACGATCAGGTTCCTCCAGAGTATCCCCGAGCTCTGCCTCCAGAAACAGCTCCGGATTGGGCTGGGGACCCAAGGTGACACTCAGAGAACGCTCCCGAGATTCCGTCAGTTCTTGGGAGGCTCTTCCCGGCCCCGATCTTCTTAAAGGGATCCGGTCCAGGTTCTCCAGGTCCTGCGGAAATGCACCGGGATGGTGAGAGGTCAGAAAGGGAGAGAAGAATTAAGGACAGGAGTCCTGAAAGGCCCCTAAGTAGATCAAAGACGCGGCGGGACGCTGGGCTAGGAAGGAGGCTTACTTCAACTTGGCAATTCTCCTCCAGAACCTCCGAGGCAGGTGTGTGCAGCACGGGTACAGAGCCCTGAGCCCAAGCATCGGTCGTGCACGCCAGGGGCTCTTCATCCTCGCCCCATGTGGGGTCCTCAGCCACTGCTGATTCTCCCTCGTCCCGAGCCAGGAAGCGCCACTCAATGATCTGCAGCATGGCCTCCCGGGCCTGGCTGATGGTAAATGGAATGCACTGCGAAAGTGAGGAAGCATCTCAGTCCCGCAAGGAATGGTGGGTCGGGAGAAATTGAGTCTGGAAGACCAGGATCCAGACCCACCTGCTGGGTCAGGTAGACTTGGAAGGCGGAATCCATGACTCGAGCCAGCAGATCCGCCAGGATGTCCCCCACTACGTCCTCGCCCTCCTCGATAGCGGTTAACGCGATCCACTCGGCCTCATTAAGCCGCCCAGGCACGATCTCCACCTGTGGCACCGTCACGGTGGGCGGTCGCGCCTTCTCAGCCTTGGATCGGGTCATCCCTCGGTCTCGGGCCTGCCTCTCCTGTCTTTCCTGCCTCTGTGGGAATGAAACGGCACTCAGGGCAGGTAACAGAGAAGTGCGACTGAAGGAAGCTTACAGAAATTATTTAGTAGAAAGGGAAGGGGACAATTTACTAAGAGACTATCATGTTGCTAATTGCTTTAATTTTCATAAGTCCACTAAGGTTGTTTTACAGACAAAGAAACTGAAGCTTGGCAGAAGTTAGCCATAATTTGCTTGGAAGCACAGAGTTTTAGATGAAGCTTACATAAAGCTCTAACCCCATGGTCCTTGCTAATTGCAGGAGTGCAAAGTGTCCAAAGTCATTGAGAGTTCAAAGAACTTGAGAAGAATGAGAAAATAAGCAAGCTGGAATTACTGGTGCTATTTTGTATGTCTTCTATATTGTTAACTACCATTTTTATCCCTATTTTATGTGATTTGCCTAGGATCACACAACTAGAAAATAGTCAGAATTTCTGTCAGTTTGTCTAATTTCAGAACCTGATTTTATCCTATCTCTCAAATTAAAAATATTTGAAACACATACAAAAAGGATATATATATCTCCAAATACATTAAAAACTCATATAAAAGGGAAAAGCCATTTAAGATACCAAAGATAAAACAACATTTCATAAAAGAGAAACTGTAGATGATTTAATACATATTTGAAAAGATGTCTAATCCTCAAATTTATCAAAAGATATACATTTAATTTATATTCTCACTTTTAGGTCATCTTAAGAGAAATTATTTTTGGCCTGGCACAGTGGAGCATGCCTGTAATCGCAGTGGTTTGGGAGGCAGAGGCAGGAGGATCGCAAGTTCAAAGCCAACCTCAGCAATTTATCGAGGTATTAAGCAACTCAGTGACACCTGGTCTCTAATAAAATACAAAATAGGGCTAGGGATGTGGCTCAGTGGTCTAGTGCCCCTGAGTTCAATCCCTGGTACCAAAAAAGAAAAGAAAAGAAATTATTTTTAAAGCCAGGTGTGGTGATGCATCTCTGGAATCCCAGAAACTCAGGAGGCTGATAACTCAGAAGGCTGAGGTAGGAGAATCTCCAGTTTGAGGCCAGCTTCAGCAACTTAGAGAGATCCTATCTCAAAAAAAAAAAAAAAAAAAAAAGTAGTAGGGAGGTAGCTCAGGGTCCAATCCCCAGTACTTCAAAAAAATATTTTAACATAAGAATACTCATGCCAGCAAAGTACATAATGTGACACCATGCTGATGGGACTATTAAGTGGAAAAATATTTTTGGAAAGCCATTCAGTGGTATGTATCAAGAACATTAAAAATATTTTTAAGACAAGTGTAATGACAGATGCTTGTACTAGTGATTACTCTGAAGGCTAAGGCAGGAGGATCACTTGAGCCCAGTAGTTCAGGCCAGCCTGGACAACATAGCAAGACACCATCTCAAAAAAAGAAGGAGGAATCTGTCACCGTGGCATATATCTATAATCCCAGTGACTGGTGAGGCTGAGGCAGGAGGATAGCAAATTTGAGGCCAGTCTCAGCAACTTAGTGAGGCTCTCAACAACTTAGTGAGATCTTGTCTTAAAATAAAAAATAAAAAGGGCTGGGAACTGTTCAGTGGATAAGCACCTCTAGATTCAATTCCTGGTACAAGAGAGAGAGAGAGAGAGAGAGAGAGAGAGAGAGAGAGAGAGAGAAATGTTTTTATTCCTTTGACCCTGACATTTCAATTCTATAAAGGCATTCAAAAGGCATATTCTGAAATAAAGATTAAAATATATTTTCTGATATATATTCTCTGTGATGCTATACACTAGAATACTGAAACATATCCAAGAAAAAAAGGTGATAATTATGCTGTATCTGTATAATAGAATGTTAGGCAATGATTAAAAAATAATTTTTAGGAAGAATTCCCAATGGCATAAGAAAATGTTCATGATATAATGTTAAGTAAAAGAAACAAGATACAAAGTTGCTTGTCAATTACATCAGATATATAGACAAATATGTATTAAGGAAAAATAAAACATCAAAACAATTACAGAAGGTATGTTTATTTTCTGTTTTTCTCTATTTTATAAGTTCTCTACAATGAGTTTGTATCCTTTTGTAATTAATGTACTTAAAAAGAAGACTAGTCCTCAAAACTCACTTTAGAGACATGGTAACTTACTCTCTTGGGAGACTTCTCACTTCCCTACAACAGTCTCTCTGAACCTGGTTCCTTCCAAAATTGACTTCCAAAAGCGATCTTCCCAAACTTTTATCTACTGCCCTCCAACCTTCTAAACTCATACTTGATATTCCCTAAAATTCATTCTCCCTCAAATCTGATGTTTCCTAAACCTCACACTGAACCCCAAATCCCTTACACCTCTTTTCGCCTTTCCACCAGCAAGAACAGGAAGCACTAGGATAACATTTGGTTCCTTAGACCTCTCCCAGTCTTTCATCTGACCCCTGCGATGGTGCCTAGACCTGGCCTGATTTGAGGGGTGGTGGGTGAGAGATAGGATACTTGTGCACAAAGGCTCTTCAGATATGTTTTCTTTATTTTAAAATTTCTTGGCTTTGGAACAATTTGACTTTCAAGTGCAACCTCATAGTTGTTTAATCCATTTGTTCCTTCTGAAATTCTCGAAATAGAGGATTTATCCATCAACACCTCCCCCCAGCTGCCTGACCAATTCTGGTTTATCCATTGAAATGGCAAGCTCGGTGAAAGAAATTTATAATATGTGTTAGCTGTTTCCAAATTCACTTTTTATTCTCGAGCCCCAAATCATTCATTGACTCTTTCCTGAGAGGTCCCAGAGTGACAGAGCGCGAGGGGGCAAAGTGCAAATGAGTGCAGATGTAGGCTTTCTGCCCAAGTACGGATATGGCTTCCTCGGTCATCTTGAACGCCCAGGCCGCGCAGAATGGCCCACTCTTTCTGACACCGACCTTACTGGCCGACGCACCCCCCCTTGAGCTGAAGCTCACCGAGCCATCATGCGCCATCGCCCCGGCAATCGCTCCAACCCGGGTGTCCCGGCTGATTCCTTGACGCGTCTCTGCTGCGGACGCTGCCGCCGCCTAACGGTCGCCTCGGAGACCACTGAGCGCGTTGGATTGCTCGCCCCGCCCACAGTTTCCCCGGCAACAGCGCCGCGCTCAGCACGTTCCGACCGTTCGCTCCGCCCAATAGCCTGCGTGGGTGCGTCGTCTCTATGGTGGCGGCGGATTCGGAGAGACCGAAGGATCCAGCAGTCAGGCAAGGAGATGTGGGGCTGCGGGTGTGATCTAAGACCCTGACAGGATGCTATTATAGGGAACCAAGTCCAGAGAGGAAGGGCCTGGGGGCCTCATCCCGCCCTTTTGGCTTGGGCACCTGGGGCCACCGGCTCCTGTGTCATCACCATTCCTCCTCTGGGATTCCCCATCGTCCTGTGACTCAGCCCTGGGACTCCCCTCTTCTGGTGTAGGAGACCTTCCTCCCGCCGTGAGACCCTTACCTATCATGTTCTCGGGGCACTTCATCACATCACCCAGTCTCAGGGGTCTCCCTCAGTGCCTCATGATTGCTCCTCCCACCCCCAGGAATCTCTACTGTGATCTTTTCCCTTTGCGCCCTGGGATTGGGGTGTTTCTTCCCCCAGGATGTTCCGCCTGGAGCGCTCCGTCCCCCTTCGAGGCTCAGCCGCCGCCCTGTGTAACAACCTCAGTGTGCTGCAGCTGCCCGCCCGCAACCTCATGCATTTTGCTGTGGTCCACGGACCAAGCGCCCAGCTTCTCAGCGCTGCCCCTGAGGGTGTACCATTGGCCCAGCGCCAGCTTCACGCCAAAGAGGGCGCTGGAGTGAGCCCCCCACTTATCACTCAGGTGAGGCACAGAGTTGGGTGAGGTGTTGGTGAACTCAGACCTACCCCACCCCCATCCTTTTCAAACCTCAAGAAATAGGCCTTCCCCTAATTCTCTGAATTTCCACTCTTCTGATGCCTCATATCCCCTACTCTGATTTTCTCCTTATTCTGATCCACCTACCTCCAGGTCCACTGGTGTGTCCTCCCCTTCCGAGTACTGCTGGTACTCACCTCACATCGAGGGATACAGGTAAGAAGACTCCCACCAGTCAACTCCCCTCCTTTAGACCTCCCTTAGACCTTTCTGCACTTTCCTGCAGTCTCTTCCAAACTTTTTACATTTGTAGCCTGCTCTTCCTCTATTTCTCATCTTCCATTTTCTCTAGTTCCCAAGTGCCTCCTTGTCATCACCATCAGCCTCTTTACTACCTGTATAACCTTAGGCCTACCCTAGTTATCCTCCTCTGAAAAAATAGTGTCTGTCTCCCAGAATGGTTTTAAGGATTAAATGGACTAAAGTTAACATGGATATGTGAAGAACTCTGTACAAGACTCAGCAAAGATCAGCTGGACCATGGCCTATCCTTGCCCCTCTGTTCCAGATGTATGAGTCTGATGGTTCCATCATGGTCTACTGGCATGCACTGGATTCTGGAGATACCTCTTCAGGTACCTGCAGGACAAAGTGGGGTGGGTAGGCATAAGAAGTGTTTACCAAGGCTGGGGAAGGTGCTATTTCTGATAGTTTTCCCTTTTCACACTCAGTACAGGCTGTGTTTGCTCGAGGAATTGCTGCCAGTGGCCACTTCATCTGTGTGGGTGAGGGGGCCAGGGGCAGGGAGGGCATTAGGGAAATGGAGATAGGGGTGTGGGTTTCAGCCAGGAGAATGTTGAGGGACTGAGGAAATTATGAAGGGTTAGATAGGAGGGTGAAAGAGAAAGGGATAGAAAGGATGGGGTAGGATGAAGGCAGTGAGTAGAGGAGCCAGGTTGTTGGAATAATGGGTTTGTTACTAAGGTAGAGTATGGAAAGAGTGCTGAGTGTGGTGGTTAAAAACCTAGGAGGGTCAAGAAGTCATCCAGGGGGTGCTGGTTCTGGCTGCAGGAACATGGACAGGACGGGTGCTGGTGTTTGACATCCCAGCAAAGGGTCCCAACATTGTACTGAGTGAGGAGCTTGCTGGACACCAGACAGCAGTCACAGATATTGCAACGGAGCCTGCCCAGGGACAGGTGAGTAGACTTCTCTTATCCATCTTGGTGAGCCTAGGAACCTTACCCACCCTGGGAGGCAACAGACCTGGGTTTGAGTCTTGGTTCTACCACGAAGCAGCTGGATGGCTTTGGGCAAATCTGTTCCTTCCTAGACTTCAACAACTTCAGCTTCAGTGATAAAACTAGAGGTACTTTAGGTGGCATTTTATAGTTCATTAAGCCCTTTGATACTGGTATGGATTGAGGAATTGGAAAAAAAAAATGGTTTCTATGATGCTGTCCAGCTCTAATACACATAGCTTCCTTCTGTGGACTTGAGCAAGTACTACTTATTTAGGCCCAACTCCAGAGGCCACCTCTCCTGGAGCATATTTCAGCTCCCACTAATCTCTTTTAGCTAAACCCTGAATTGGTTTAGCTAAACTGCCCTCAAAGACAACTCTTGTCTCCCCAACTGAATTGCAAACCTCTTGAGAATAGGGTGTGTATTTTCTGATTTGTATTGTCCATGGCACCTTGTCCAAGGCTGTCTGGTGTTGGAGATCAAGAGGCCCAGAGTCACTCATGATTCATTGTAAGACCTCCAAAAAGTCATGACACTGTCACTTCAATTTCATCATCCATTCAACAAGGACAGTTACTTATTCCCTTCTAATACAGATGCCAGGGTGGAGATGCAGTATTTTTAATCCTATAAGAAAATGCAAGGGAAGCAGTCTGCTTGAGGAAATCCTGAAGAGGATTTCTAGTGGGTCCACTCGATGAGGGGTCCACATCTTGTCCTTTCCTTGGAGAGGCAAAGATGTAAATATGGCCTCCCTTCCCCTCCTGCCCTATACTCAGGACCATAGCAGGGAAGAAAGGGAAGAGCTGATCCCACCTTTCCCCTCAGGATAGCGTGGCTGACATGGTGACAGCTGATGATTCAGGCTTGTTGTGTGTCTGGCGATCAGGGTCTGAATTCACATTACTGACCCGCATTCCAGGATTCGGGTAGGTGAGGCAAAAGGGAGCTGTGGCCTTCCTGATGTATTTCAGGGTGGGGAGTGGGAGTGAGTCTGGAGAAACCAAAGTTAAATGTCACCTTTGCAGGATACCATGCCCCTCTGTGCAGCTATGGCAGGGGATCATAGCAGCAGGCTATGGGAACGGCCAAATACGTCTATATGAGGCCACTACAGGAACTCTACATGTCCAGATCAATGCCCACGCACGGGCCATCTGTGCCCTGGACCTCGCTCCTGAGGTGGGCAAGGTCAGTCTACTCCTACCTGCCTAAACTCTTTCTCCTCTGAGCACCTAGGCTTGGTCTGTACTCAGGGACCCCCTTCCCCAGGGTACCTGAGCAGGTGTTCCAGTCTGCAACCATCCTGTCAGGAAATTCTGATTTTCACTCTTTCTCAATTTTTTTTTTTTTTTAATATAGCTACTCTCTGCAGCTGAGGACACCTTTGTACACATCTGGAAGCTAAGAAGAAGCCCAGAGAGTGGCTACATTGAGGTGTGTGTCATGGGAAGGGTGGAATGGCGGCCCAAGCACAGGGCAATAGGCCCTGATCAACCCTCTTCCCCCACCAGGTGGAACACTGTCATGGTGAGTGTGTATCTGACATCCAAGTGTGTGGTGCTCGATTCTGTGATCCCTCAGGCAGCTCCTTTGCTGTGACTGGCTATGACCTCGCTGAGATCCTGAGATACAGCAGTGTGTGAGAGAAGAGCAGACTTCCCTTCTCCCTATGGTATTTATAACGTGTCCCCTCCATCTAGCCCTTGTCTGATCACTCAGTATCACAGTCATACTTTGCATCGGTGACGTAAGCTCCAGGGAGGAGGGAGTGTATAGGTCCAGACCATGCAGAGTCAACCTGTCCTCAAGTACCAAGTGAAACCAGGTGTAGTTTTAGGCCTGTAATTCCAGTAACTCAGGAGGCTGAGGCAAGAAGTTTGCAAGTTCAAGACCAGCCTCAGCTACTAAGCAAGACCCTGTCTCAAAATAAAAAGTAAAAAAGGGCTGGGATTGTGGCTCACTGGTAGAGTGTACCTGGGTTCAGGCCCCAGTACCAAAAACAAGCAAACAAAAAAAAAAAAAAGAAAAAGAAAAAAACCATGTGAAGGCTGCTGTTAAATAACTTTAATGGTTGATGTAGAAGTGACAGTGGAAGTGCATTCCTCCCAGGGCTCTTCAGTGCCATCCTCAAAGCTGATTAGTGCAGGGAGGTAGGGCAAGGTGTTCCAGTTTTCTCCCAGGAAGGGTTTAGGGGGTCCCAGCCAGGGCTGGGAGCGAACCCCTCAGTACCATGACAACCACACCTAAGAGGGGCTTCTGTTCCCCCTCCCCCAACTACCCCCAATCCAGTAGAGGAAGAGGAGGCCATGCTGGCCAACTTGCTACACACAGTGCTGTCCTCAGAGCCCAACTGCATGTGGGTCTTTCTTTATTCTGGCCAGGTCCTGTTGCCAGCACCTTTCTCTCACACTGGTGACTGGAGCCAAGTACGGAGTGGGCCTTTGCTGCAGAGGCCTCTAGATCGTGGGGATCGCTGTGGCGGGAGCGGGGCAACCAAGCGAGAAGCCCCAGGGGAATGGTCTGGGGGAACAGCATCCAGGGAAAAGGTTCGGGGTCGCCCCCAGGGAAGGGGGTGTGTCCAAGCTGGGGACACTGATGCAGGCGAGCAGGGGCTATGCAGGGCAGGCTGGTCTGTAAACATTGCTAGCCAGGGTGTGGGTGTCTCCAGCCTTGTGCCCTCCCGCTGGGCCAGGATGTCTGTCACTGCTGCGATGTCATCTATTGGCTCAATAGCTGTGGCACCAGGAAGGGGTTGAGGGGGAGGGGACTTGTCAGAGCGTAGGCCCCAGATCTACCCAACCCTGACCATCACCTGTCACTGTAATAGGAAGAAAGCAAAGCCTGGATCTCAGCCGAGATTGCATTGTCCTGTAGAAGCAGCCCCTCACCTGGGCCCCCTGGGGCCACAGGCTCCGATAAGACTGTAGAATACAGGATGCAGGGTGGTGGGAAGACAGGGTAGCAGAAGTGCGTGGAGGAACCAAGAAAGAGGAGAAAAATAAAAACAGTGCCAGGCAGGTGAGGGGTCAGAGAAGGAGACAGGAATCCGCATGCAGAAAGGGAAACAGAAAAGAAGAAATTAGGAAAGAAATCCATGAAGTGAATCTGGTTCTTTGGGGTTTTGTTTTGAACTTTGGTGGAGGTGGTTCTAAGAAGAATTGGAGAGGAGAAAGAAGTACAGTGGGACTGGGTGGAATATGGATCCCCAGAGATCTGCCTTAGCTCAAAGTGTACTTTCTCTCTGTCTCCATGATCTGGGCTTCCTTGAGGCCCCCAGCCCCACTTCCCATCAGGTTCCCCAGGAGGACTTTCCTCTCACTCACCCATTTCATGGTATAAGGACCCCTGCTTGGCCAGTGCTTGGGGTGGTTTGCGGGGAGCAGGAGTTTCAATTTTCATTATTTCATCACAGCACTGCTTCCACTGGCCTGCAGGAAGAGCACTGAGTGGAAGAGAAGGCCAGATTGCCCTCTCTCCACGACATTCCCTTCCATCCACTCCATCTGGTTAAAAATAAGAAATCTCAGGCCCTCCCAAAGGTTCAACCCAGCTGCCTTCTCTCTTACTCATGTCAAAGAATAGCTGCCACAGAGCCTCCTTCCAGCTCTGCAAGGCTTCCCGGCTCTCAGTCTGAAGGGTGTGCGTCACCTCGTCATCCCCATACTGGTTGCTGATGCTAAGGGTGAAGGGCCGTCCTGGGGCCTGGTCCAGCTCTCCTGCCCTGACTCGAGTATCCTGCAGGAGAAAGAAGAGAGCTGCTTCCACCTCCACCATGGCTGTAGAACACAGCAGTGACGCCAGGTGGCCTAGAAGGAATGTTTGTGGGATTTTTGCTGAACCCTCATTTGCCTCTTGACCAGAGTGGGAAGGAATGGTAAGAAAGGACTAGAGATGACCTGGTCAGTGCTGAGTCAGGGAAGAAGAGTAAGGTGGAAAGAATCTAAGCAAAGCAGGAAAGGCACCAAGGTGGGCAAGAGTGCTAAGGCCCAGGGTCCCTCAAAACTTTCAGAATGTAGGCAGAGGGTTGGGGATGTAGCTCAATGGTAGAGCACTTTGCCCAGCATGCACAGACTCTGGATTTTATTCCTAGCACTGCAAAAACACAAAGGAAAGGCAACCAAAGGGTTAGAGAGCAGCAAAGAGCAATTGACCTAGGTAGGGAGAGATAAGGAATAAGTGATAGATACTAATTGGAATCTCAGGTGCGTGAAGGAAAAGAACGAAAGCCCTAAACTGGCAGTGGAACTCTCTCTGGGACTTGATAGGGATGAGGATGGTGAATGGAGAGGACAGCTTTTCCAGTGATGCTATCTGTGGTTGGGGAGAAAATGGTCCCCTTAGCATCCCTGGCTCTGAAGCAGGATATGGTACTATTAGGAGCAAGAGGCCAACCTCCCTGTTTCTGAGATCTGGGGCCTGAAAGAGAGGTGCCTGGGCCCAGGCACCTAGTGGCCTCACCACCAGGGACCCATCACCTTGTTGATCACAATAGTAAATAGTGGCTCTTCCCCAGTGTCTGCATCTTCAGGTCGCCGGTAACAGAAGAGGTTTGTGCCTTTCAGGATACCATGCACTTGTGTCCCGTTCCGTAGCTCCCCTGCTTGCTGCATAAATGACTTAATGTTTCCTGGGGGAGTCACACCCCCAGCACTCTTCTTCCCAGTCCCCCACTGACAACCAGCCCTCTTTGCCCCACCTCCTGTCTGTTACTCCCTTCATCTTGCCATACCCCCTTCCTTCACCCAAATCTTCATTTGCCAGTAGTCCTGTTATTCCCAAGTGATCCAGGTCTCTTCTGCTTCCTCCCACTCCTCAGGGCCCTCTCACCTGCACCCTGAGGGTACCACTTGCAGTGGGCTGAGACATGCAGAAAGGCTGAGCTGCCAGGCGGCAACACACGCTACCATAAAGGGGCAGCCAAGCAGGGTTCTCTTCTGAGGGAGGAGGAAGTGCAGGGTGAGGTGGGAATAAGAAGGAGACTATCCCACAGCCCCTCTTGCCAGTGTCCCCAACACACACACATACCGTGACTGGCAAGGGTGAGATCATGTGTGCGGAACCCATCTTGCACTGCTGCCAAGGTGAGCGTGGTGTGAGCCAAGAGGTGGTAACGAGGACCCCTGGAGGAGAGAGGAGTGGGCATCAGCCTAGTAAAGCGTGTGCTCAACAGCAGGAACAGGACTGAGCAGTCCTGCCCTGTTGTTTGGCTACCCGATAGAATCCTGGCTACCCGATAGAATCCTAGCTTCCCTCCCTGCCAGGGGTTAGGAATGAACATTCACTGACCTCTTGCTAAGTAGCAGGACCTACTCTTTAGGTATGTTATCCCATTGTATTTGCTTGACAGCCTGTGAGGTTGGTGGCATTCTTCAATCAATAGATAGCATTAGGCTTAGAATTTGAGAAACTCGCCCATAATTTATGGCTCCTCAGCGTCATAAATTCTACAAGGTACTTCCAGGTGTGTGTAGGTCACACCACAAAGCCCAGGCTGCCTTGCTTCAACCAAGGAGCTGTTTATCCACATCTAGAAGATGTTTTTGCAGCTGCTAAAAAATCAAGACCCCAGAACCTAACTCTCCCTGCTTCCTATGGCCTTGTGGACTGATTTAGACCAGAATGCCTCCCAGCTGTGTGGCCACTGCTTATTCATGTCCATCTGCACATCCTGGTGGCAGTGCAAAGTAGGTCCTGAATTCTTAAGGTTCAAAGATGACCCGTGGGGTGGACACAGCAGCTGAGGGCAGCAGGGGAAAGGGGCTATGGGTCTTACCCCACAGCTGGGGTGGGGAGCAAGATGGGACTGCTTCCGGAGCCCCCAGCACTGTCCATCGATGCCCGGACACGCCTCCCTGAGGAACGGCCCAGAGAGCTGCTAAGTTTGGTAGCAAGTCTCTTGGGGGCACCAGCCAGGGCCCCTTCTTCTTCCAGACAGGCTCCATACAGCTCCAGCCGAAGTTCAAAGTCTGGCCCTGCCTCAGTGCTACAGAAGGAAGAGGAGGGTGGTCGCATTGTGTTCTGTGGGAGACAGAACTAGGTGGGGACTAGAGAGCACATACAGGACAGCTCCACAGGGAAGGCCAGGTGCCCATCTCCCGCCTCCTCCCCTACGTCAGAGATTAAAGCAGAGTGGAGAAAGGAAGGAGCCATGGGAGTGAGGTACTCACAAGAGTACATTGTTCTGAAAGGAGATGTCCGTGAGGGTTCTATCCACCAGGATCATCTCTGTGTCCTGAATTTCTTCCCCTAGCTGCAACAGCAGGAACACAGCCCAGCGGTGCAGATCTTGGGATAAAGGGCAAAACTGGTTAAAAAAAAAAAAAATGCCCCACAGGAGCCTCTAATTTCCTGAACTATCCCCTGAATTTGTCCAGGGTATAAAACTCACCACCCTTGTTCTTGAAATATTCTGTGTCCTTCCACATGAGTGGGATCCGGAGGTCTAGGGGACAGAGAGATAAGAATAGGTGTTGATATGGGGCGGGTGATCCTATGGCCAGGCAAGGGGTGCCAGCATCTGGGGCAGCTGTACTTCTTACCAGAGATGCAGACCCTGCCACGGCAGGGGGAGCGCTCACTGGGTGGCCCGGTGTCAGAAGGCCTGTTGGTAGATCACAATGTCCTGGCCTGGTCTTTACACACTCTTTCCCCTTTCTCTGATTCCCAAAGGTTTTAGGAGATCCTGGTCCCAGGGGCCTAGTCCCCAGGGCCCAGGCTGATATGGCCAGCTGAGAACTGTGAAGGACAGTTACTTACTGCACCCAGAGTTTTACTTGGTTTTGGGACACTATGGCCATTGCAGCCATATTAACTCATACGTGCAGTGTACAAGCTAAGGGTTCTTCCTCCTCCAAACACCCTCTTGGACCATGTCTCCAGACTCCTGCCATGGACAAATGGGACTGTGAGAAGACTGGTACCTACAGGGATTTTTCTCCATTAGACCGTGGGTAAGAGAAGTTTGCAGGCTTTTCTAACGATAGGGATCCTTTCCAGCATCTCATCATTTTTTTGATGTAAGAGGGCACTAGATCAGTCAAAATCTAATTTGACCAGTGTTTGATGAAAGGTTAAAAACACAAGTAGGAAATATTTGTGTTCCATTCACCAGAGAAACCTCCACCACCCCTCCCCGAGCTTTGATGGCCCTTTATCCCCCTCCCAGATACACTGCTCCTTCCCAATGCCCCAAGTTCCTCAATCCCCCACTATAAGGCCTCACACATGCAGCATCCTCCCCTCCCCCATCATCACTGGGATTCAGTGAATGTGTGTTTCTCTCCTAAAGTGATGTCAGTTTGTCTACACTTACTTATAATAGCACTAAATATAATTTTTGACTTAGGATCTTCATTCAGCTAAATGATGTGACACTGATGATGATTAGCTGCCAGGGACTTGGATGTACCTCACATTACACTTTGGACTATGTGGTGACTTGGGCAGGGCAGCCTGGATAGCCTCCTCCCAGAAGGCAGGGCACTCTTAGTTCCCTGGCCTACTTGCCCATCCTCTAGCTGTGAGGGGCAGCTGTGGAGTGGGTTAATACCTTCTGTTGGCTTCATGGGTGAGCTCATGGCAACCTCCCTTTGTGAGTGCCCTCGTGGCTATGATTGGCATAATGCCAGTGAGGGCTGAGACCATTTCCCCACTCTTCCCAGGTGAGGCAAGCAGGCCACTTTGCCAGAAGCCAATTCTCCAAATGACCAATATACCAAAATGACCAAATCTCAAAAATTATCAACTTGCCAAACATTTTCCCTAACCATGGCATCACCTGAGTCATTTCATTTATATCTGTCAAATCAGCAGCATCTAGTGTCAGTGTAGCTTGTGCCCTTTGAGAATGCACAATCTAATTTACGTAAAATGGGTAGGCTTTCATTTAAGTGATTTTTTTTATGTGCTTTCCCAATTCCTGCCTCTAGTGGTGAAGCCCAGGTACAACAAATTATTGTCAATTTGTGGTAAATTGGCCATTCAACAAATTGGCTACTTAGTGAACTGACTTTAAGAAAATTAGTTTTCCAGAAGCCAGCCAGTCAGACTTATCAGATCACAGGCAGGGCTTAGCACATTAGTGCTTTTGCATTGCTTGCCCAATTCCTCAGATTGTCCACTTCCACCAGACACATCAGCTTTCTGATTCTAGCCCTACTACTCTGGGCAATACATGGCAGTGGTAAAATCCCAAGGTGTGTTCTTGGCCCCTGTCAGGCCTTCATGAGGAAGTCATCTGCAGAGCTGTCCATACTATATACGGGCACAGGCTGAAAAACCACCACCCATATAGCCACCTGCTCCCAGGGAGGCCTCAGCTCCCCTTTGCTCACCGCCTGCCAGTCTTCCCCAGCACCTGGGCCTCCTTGCGCCGCTGCAGTTCTCCCATGTAGCTGAGGATGCGGCTGTTACACACCAGCAGGCTCTTGGTGGCCTCCAGAGCCTGCTCTCGCTGGGAGCAGGCTGCCAGCAGCTTGCAGGCCCCTTCCCTCATCCGGATCTCATGGTCTAGCTTCCTCTGCAACTCTGTGTCCTAGTCAGGGTCAGGGGAAAGGTGAAAAGGAAATGTCAGGGAACAGGCTGAAACATCCCCTTGTCCCCAAGAGAGCTGTGGCCCAGGAAAAACTATCAAGAAACTAATTTTTTAAAGCATATAAGAGCAAGCAATGGATCTTAGCCTCAGGTGCCCAAGAAGAACTAGAAAAGCTTTGTAAAAATACAGATGATTGGGGTGCAGTGGCATACACATAATCCTAACAACTTGAGAAGCTGAGGAGACTGATCTCAAGTTTGAGGCTTGTGAGGGCAACTTAGCAAGACCCTGTCTCAAAATAAAAACAAAAAGGGTTGGGGATATAACTCAGTAGTAGAGTGCCCCTGGGTCCAATCCCCATACCACAAAAACAAAACAACAGATGTTCTCATGCTTTGATGGGTGGGAGTATAGATCCCTTCTGCTTCTTTTGAATGCAATTTGTAAAAATCTATGAAATCTACCAATCCATGCATCTTTTTATCTAACCAACATCTATTCCTTTACCCTACAGATACAGTTACACATATAATACTAGGCAAGCCATATGTACCAAAATATTCATTTAGCATTGTTTTATTTATTTAATTGGTTGATTGTGGCACTTTACCCCGAGCTACATCCCCAATCCCCCTGCTTTTTTAAAAAAAAAAAAACAGAGTCTTGCTAAGTTGCTGAGGCTGGCTTCAAACTTGTAGTACTCCTGCCTCAGTCTCCTGAATCATGGGATTGTCGGTGTGAGCTATCATGCCAGCTTCAGCATTGTTTTAAATGTCAAAATTGGAGGCCCTTCAATACAGCATTAGTTTGATAAGTTATGGCACATCTATACCATGTGATATTGCAGACATTAAAGAGTAAGTAGACATATGTGTACAGATACAAAATAATCTCCAGAAAATATATTGTGAGAAGAGAAACCAGGACAATATTATACTACCATTTGTGCATGGTATATATACATATTTATATATACATTGACATGCATATTTATACATAAAATATTATCCAGGAATGGAAAGAGACATGGCATCATTAGGGAAGAAGCATTCCACCCATGCTGCAGAGAACCCCATACACATGTCAAATTAGAACACCCAACACCATCTGGCCTTGAGCTTGGGAGGTAAGGTCAGCAGCAAGGAATGGGAATGGGGGTATGGGTGTTCCAGGAGTGAGGGGCTGTGCCTAAGGGCCAGAGGGGAGGTTCTGGGAGAGGAACCAGGATTTCCAGGAACATTCCCTCCAAAAGTAGTGCTTCTGGTACTTAATAAGCACTAGACAATTTATTCAGCCTCTCTAAACCATGGTAAAATGAGGATTAAAATAGTTCCTACATCCTAGGGTTTGAGGATTCAGTGGGAAAGGACCTAAAGCACTTAGCACAATGCCCAGCACACAGTACATGTAGATGGCAAGGATGCTTGTTTTAACAGTGATGCTACTTTGGCAGCAGTGGTATTCACCCAATGAATACTGGGGCATCCCTGTGCTGTCCAAGGTTCAACACATAAAACCCAGTTGAGAGATGAGAGATTCAGACATTAATGGCTGTTCCATAAATGCCATGTCATAACATAACACAAGGAAACAGACTTCATTTGCTTCTGGCTTAAGGTAATCAGAAAGGCTCCAGAGAGGAGATAGAAGACTAACCCGGTCATAGTATGTAAGGTTTCAATACACAAGTGGAGGCACGGGGTTGGAAAAGGGGAATGGATGTGCCTTCCCCAAACCTGTCTTCTCCCTCATACCAGCTCTCTTCCGCACCTTGTACCCTTGCTTCTGGTTCCAGTCTTCAAGCATCCAAGACCCCCCTAAATTCCTTCTTGCAAATGCCTTGTCCACTTTGCCTGCAAATTCCTCCGTTATCTATTTTCTGAACCACTGTACTAGGCCAGACTTTCATCACTTCACCCTGGCACCATCTATTTGTTTCCTTTCCAAAATAGGCTGACCCAAAGCCCCCTCCACCAGGAAGCCCTCCCAGACTACATAGCACTTCCCAGCCTAGCTGTATCTGTCTTCACCAGGGTCCTATCTCTGCTAAGTGTCACTGCTTGCCATCCCCTACCCCACTCCACCCAGCTTCAGTCACAAATTCCCCAAATGGGTAAAAGCAGAGGGGGAGGGGGACGCAGTGATGTTGTCCAGCCCTCTCCTGGCTAGTCTCCTTGTTGTCCGGGTCCCGGCACTCACGGATCCTTCCCTAGCCCTGTCCATTGCATGTGCAGCGTGGGCCGCGGGGTCAGGGAGCAGCACCAGCTCTGGGAGCCCGCAGGGCCGAGGGATGCAAGGAATCCGTGGGGCCCAGGCGCCGGCGCAGCTGAGCTCGTGCCTGCTGCGCTTGGGGCGCCGGTGACATCAGCTCCCAATTGCCGCGAGAGCCGCTGTGGGGCGCCAGGCACAGGCCATCCCTCCGGGTCTAGGTCTGGGCATTGCAACCTCGGACACCCTGCTGCAACGGAACCTCAAGGTTACCCTTATTGCTCCAGAAAGGCCTCTAGGCCCTTTGGGAGGCCCCTCCCAGGGTTGTGTAGCCATTTCCTGAGGGAAGTGTAGCGGGTGGTATATAAAGTGGGGAAACTGGGTCCTAGAGAGTTCCCTAGGCCCTGCATGGATAAACAGGGCTGGGGACCTAGACACCTCCCCTATATGCCCAACCACCTTCCAGCCCCAAATCACTCTCCCAGGGCTGCAGCCAAGAGTGCCTTTGAAAACTGGCTCCCAGGTTTTTTGGGTAGAGCATCCTTATACTGTGCCCCCATCTCCCCATGCCAGGTTTTTGGGTAGAGCATCCTTATACTGTGCTCCATCCCCACCCACACACACTCTGTCCCCAAGTAGGCAGTATTTTCCCCACACTCTCCTGGGAAAGAGCCCAGAGTTGAGTGTCAGTATGGACCTGGGTCAGATCCCAGGGGGCTGAAGGAGGATGAGTCACCGGCAGAAGCCCCAGTACACATTAGGCCTTCTGTGAACATCCCTTCCCACCCCTCCTGCTGTCTTCTGCCCCTGACTTCCTGCTCTGCTTCTCACCACCTTTTGTTCCTTTCAAAATCCCCACCAGGGCCTCCAGTTCAAATACTGGTTGAGGGACTTGACAAGCTTTGAGCATTTAATATCTGGAATCTCATTATTTTTTTATTATTTATTTATTTGCTGTACCAGGGATTGAACTCAGGGGCAATCTACCACTGAGCTACCCCTACAACCCCTTTTATTTTTAATTTTTATTTTTTGGGGCACCAGGAATTGAACTCAGAGGCATTTGACCCCTGAGCCATATCCCCAACCCTATTTTGTAATTTATTTATAGACAGGGTCTCACTGAGTTGCTTAGCACCTGGCTTTTCCTGAGGCTGGCTTTGAACTCATGATCCTCCTGCCTCAGCTTTCCATGTCACTAGGATTATAGGAATGGGTCTCTGTTCATAGACTGGGGGGAGTGTTCCACCTCCTCCACAATTATTTGAGGATTAAATGGGAAAGTCTAACTGCTAGCTCAGCCTAGAATATATTTAAAAATAAGCTTTCTCTCATGCTCACCTCTCCTTTACTTGCAGCTTAAGCCACCTCCTCCAGAAAGCCTTCTTGGACTTAGTCTTCCAGGACTATCTTTCTTGCCATTCCCTGAAATATCAATGGGTGTTGTTTCTGTCTTTTGGGAACCCACTTAACTTGGGGGAGAAAGAAAATAGCAAGCTCAGTTTATGGCTCAAGGAGAGTTGACCAAAGTGAAAATTAAGCCCTTCCTGTGTCCCATGTCTCCCAAAGAGAAAAATGACATGGTTGTGGGAAGGGGTGCACGACAACTCTGTTCAATAAAACTTGTGATGCTGGAAATGTTCAATAGCCATCTAGCACTTGAAATGTGGCTAGAACAACTGAGAAACTAAACATTTTATGTTAATTAACTAAAATTAAGATTGAAATATCCATCTATATGTTGTAGCATGAACAATGCAGAGGACTAAGAATGCAAAAAGCTTTTATTTTTTATTAGAACTGGAGATTGTACTCAGGGGGCTCTACCACCAAGCCCTTTTTATTTTTATTTAATTTTTAAAATTCTTATTTTGGGTACTAGGGAATGATCCAGGGGCACTTTACCACTGAGCTACATCCCCAGACCTTTTTATTTTGATTTTGAGATAGGGTCTCACTCAGTTGCAGAGGCTGGTCTCAAACTTGTGATCCTCCTGCATCAGCCTCCCTGGTTGCTGAGATTTCAGGTGTGTGTTACTACACCCAACTGACAAAAAGATTTTATCTCACTTGCCAACACAGGACCAATTAGGTAATGTTAGAATCCCAAAGGGTTCATTTGGCACCTTTCCTCAAAACAAAGAAAGGTGACTCTCTCCAGGCAAACAAATTAAAGTGTCTCCTCCTGATGCAGCTGAAACCAGACCAGGAATTCTGCCTCTGGCTGGCACGTGTGAAAGACACAGTCTGCACAATTTATGCCAAGTCTGTACTAAGGAAGATTCTGAAGTCACGACTGGAATCATTAGTAAAGAGTGCCATGATTGACTAGAAATGTCCACTATGATCCAGGGAGTATGGATGCAGGCTGACTAGCAGCGTATATGCAATAAGTTGACATTCTTGATGGAGACTCTACACTCCTGCCTCTAATCTTCCTCAGCAGCAACTCCCTGCCTGGTCCAGGCAGTCACTTCCACAACTTTCTCCACCTGCCCTATCTCAGAGAAAGGCCACCATACCCAGTTGCTTAGCCACACACCTGGGAATCATTCTGGGCATTCTGTCTTACTCCTCTTATACAATCATCAGCAAGCCCTGTTAGATCTACCACCTCCTTCCTCCTTTTTCTACCATGAGCACATTAATCTACACCAGCAGGCTCATCCCCCTCTGACAGCAATGTGAACATCTACTTGGTAGTCTTTTGCCACCTCTCTTTTCAACCCTCCTCACCAGACCTCCCCCCACCCACCACCACCCAGTTTATTATCTACAACAGTGATTCACAGCAGATGAGGCTGGCTATGTTGCATGCCTGCAATTAATCCCAGCAACTGAGGTTAGGGGTAGGCTGAGGCAGGAGCATCCCAAGTTCGAGGCCAGTTTGGGCAACTTAGCAAGACCCTGTCTCAAAATAAAAAAAATAAAAAAGAGTTTAGTGGTAGAGCACTCCTGGGTTCACTTCCCAGTATGGGGGGTGGTGAGATGAGTCCTCCCTCTGCTTTAAATCCTTCCATAGACCAACATCATACCTAGAGTACAATCTAAGTGCCTTGTTATAGCCCTCAAGTCTTGCATGATCTAGCTCTTTCCCATTAGCTTCACTTCAACTACTATATTCCAGGCACACTGAATTGCTTTCTTTCCTACAAACTTATTACCCTCATCCTTGTCTAAGAGCCTTTGCCCTTGCTATACCCTTTGGAAAAACCTTCCTCCAATCTTCACCTCTTCAAATCCTCCCACACCTCCACACTTAATGCTACCTCCCCCATCTGATTTTGATTGCGCTCCCTTGTCTTCAGCATATTGTCACTATGATATTATCTGTGTGTTTGCATGATTATTATCTGTTCTTCCACTAGAATGGACCTTTCCTGTCTTGTTTGTCCTTGGTCTAGAAAGGAGCTTGACACACTGTATATGTTTAATAAATGTGTTTAAGAATGAATAAATAGGGCTGGGGTTGTGGCTCAGCGATGGAGCGCTCGCCTAGCACATGCGGGGCCCTGGGTTCGATTCTCAGCACCACATAAAAATAAAATAAAGATATTGTATCCATCTACAACTAAAACATAAAATATTAAAAGAATGAATAAATAACTCCCTACCATCTCCAGGGCCAGCAGAATCTTCATCCTGGCCCAGTATCTCTATTTTCTTCTCTACTGAGCTACATCTTTTCTGCAAACCGCTCTCAGTTGAACTCTCTCCATTCCATACATGAAAGGAGGCCTTGCCCCCCATAACAGCCACCTATACCAATCCACAGAGCTTCCAAAAATAGGTGTGAAGACCCCCACTGTCAACAGGATGTTCTGTCAGCAGAAGTGGGTCTGGGCCCACACACTGCACCCAACAAAGGGCAAAAAGAATCACCTGTCCCTCTCCCCACTTAAAAAGCAGGCCATGCCCTCCCCCACTCAGCCCCAGCAGGAATGAGCAAGGCAGAGAGGGTCTGGGATGCAAGCAGAGAAAATATGTTCTTCAGGAGTAGGGGCATTACCTCCAGGCTGAGTGCCATCTGCCGAATGTAGAGCATATTGAGGTCCTCCAGGATGTGCAATCTGTCCTGCATCTCTGTGCCCCCCTGAGCCTTTCCCTTGTCAGCCCCTCGGTGGGGGGTGGGGCAGGTAGGCACCAGTCCCCCAGTCCTCCCACTGCTCCCTGGTCTTGAGAAAGGTGGCCAGCTCTTGGACAGAGGGCAGAAGCTTCCCCTGTCCTTCTGCACTGTTAGACCCCCTCTGGCTTCAGTGACAAATTTTCCTCACCTACTCCTGTTTCAAAACCCTGGTGGGAGCCAGGAAGGGGAGGAAAGGAAAGTGAGGTGAGGATTAGCAGGGTCCTGGGAGTGGAAGCCAGCTGCAGAGTGGGCTCTGGGCACAGAGTGTCCAGTCTTGCTTTGGTGGCAGCTGTTCTCCCAGCTGTGGAAGAAAAAGGCCCTTTCATTCCCATTATGGCCCCTCCCCAGCCCCCGCCCACATCCCTGGCCTGGTGGACAGAGAATCTATGTGTGGAGAGGGCAATGAGGGGCAGGCACAGCTGGAAGGGGGGTAGGGAGGGGACGCCTCCTGCAGGTTCCACAGAGTCCTGGGGTTTGTCAGGAGGTTGGAGCTCTCACAGAGGGCTTCTGACTTAGTTTGACAAAGTTAGGAGAAACAGCAAGCAAAGTGGGTACTTGAGGGGAGATGAACAGAGGGACTGGGACTAAGCGGTGAGTCGGTAATGCGGCCCAGATCCCAGGGCCACCCTTTCCAACTCGGGCCCCCATCCAGCCCGCCCCACCCTGGGCTCACAATTACCTCGCTTTTCCAGCAGAAGGGAGGAAAGAAAGGGAGAAAAGCAGGGGTGTGCCTGTCTGCTGCTGCCCCCGCTCCCCTCTGCGGGCCCCTTCCCTTCCAGACAGGAAACCAGCCCCGAGTCCCAGCCAGCTGCAGTACTGTCCCCCCCCCCTCCACCCCTGGCCCACGGAGTTACACTCTCCTGGGCGGCCAGCCTGGCCCTGTGGCTCCGCCCCGGCTGCTCCGCGCTGGCCCCTGAAGGCCGGGCGAACCCAGGGGCGGCCGGCTCACAGGCCCCTCCTCCTGGTCCCGGGCCTCGCCCCTTACTCCCCCACGCCGGCTCCGCGCGGGTTCCTTAAGCAGAGTTGCTGCGGGGGCGGAGGGGGGGGGCGACAAAAGCCCTCTCCCCCATTCCACTAGCTTCTGACTCCGAGAAGGCCTGGGACACCGGGACACCGGTGTGAAAGGGCCTTTGTTCTGGGCAGCCTAGAGGGAAAGGGCAGAAGCCAGGCCTGGAATCCCAGTCGGGAGGGAGAGGGGGCCCGGAGGAAGGCCCACCTCACTTAACCCTTTCCAAGCCCGGGAGGAAAAGACAGCTTGGAATTGGGCTCTCCTTGGGCAAGTGAGGTTGACCTTGAGGACAAAAGTGTCTTGGAGTTGGCTGCGCGCCCTCTCAGTCCTGGTTCAGCCTCACTCCTCCAGCCCCTCCCCAGGTTCTTTGGTGGAATTGCAGGTGGCACGCAGAAGCCCGCAATGTTTAGACCAGTGGCCCTGGGGTAGGTAGACACTCTCAACCTACAGGCAGATCTACTCTTAGGCCCCAGGAAAGAAGGCGGAAAGTTGGGTGTGGCAAATAATCCCAAAGAGTTAAAAAAGACACCTCCCCACAAGCTCTCTGGCAGGGCCACATAGAAGCCGTTTGGGGAGGACTCCAGCTAAGCGGCAGACCTGGACTGGTGACAGAAGCTGGCCCAGAGGGTTGAGACGGGGTTTGGGATGGGCTGGCGATCGGGGGAACACCGACAGCCAAAAGACCGAGAGTTTGGGGTCCACTTGGCTGCCCACCGCCCTTGGCCCAGAGATGCCAGGCACATCTTGGGAATCGAGCCTGGGGTCCTTCTAATTGAGGTCAATCGAAGTTTTTCCAGGCAAAGGCAAATCGTCCCAAACCAGGCCAGGGAATGAGTAGGGCAGTATGGATCCGACCGACCACTGCGCAGATGGTCCGCATCTTACTTTGTAAGTCAGCAGTTCCCGCCAGCTTGGACCCGGACCGCGGCGTCTCCGCCCCTCCGCATGCACGGGCGAGGGCGGGAGGCAGAGGCGCCCAGGGCTGCGTGCTGGTGCCCGGGAAGGGCAAGGAAGGGACTCTGTTTCTCACCTCAGGCTGGTCGCTGAAGAGGCTAAGTCGGAAGCGGCCGCGTTTGAACTCCATCTCCAGGGCGGAGCCCCTGGCCACTGTGACCCGGCTCCGGTGGTTTCGGGTAAACATGCTGGTAGCTCCGCGCCTTTGCCTGCCCAGTGTGCTCCCTGCGCTCTCCCGCTCTCGTCTGCTTCTGTCCCTCGACGCCCGCGCGCCCGTCAGACCGGGAATCTCCAGCTGCCTGGTTCCCAAACCCCGCCCCGGAGACGACACCTGGGCCGGGCTGGGCGCGGCACCCTACTCTCCCACCCCCGCCAAAGGCTTGGCCCGTCGGGCCAGTACGGGTGCCAGGCGAGCCTGGCCAGACAGCCCCACAAACAAGGACACCCTACACTTCACGAGCACCGCGTGGGCGCATCCTCCTTCCGGCCCGGGTCTCAGGCGCCTCACCTGGGAATGGGAGGACCCAAAGAAGCCCCGCCCCCATCCGCTCCCACCTGTCAAGCCCGAACCTTTAAGCGCGGAAAATCCCGTGGTCACATGGTTCGTCTTGTTGAACACTCCGTGTGCACACTGCACACTCCGCTGAAGCCGGGGCGGGGTCCGCCCAATCTCACCCCAAGCAGCCATTTCAACTTTCTACAGTCCCAAATATCCCTTGTCTTCCTCAACCCTTAGGCTTCCCTCCACAGCTATCCGTCCATTCCCAGGGGCCACCATTCACAAAGGGGTGCTTATATATGCCTTAGAACTCCAGTTTCTTCACTAACTAGCCAGGGATACTTGGTCCAATCATTGAACTTTCTGAAGTTAAGTTTTCTCGTCTATTCAATGGGGATATATAATTATCCCTACTCTGGCAAGTTGCTGTGAGGATTATATATGAGAACGAGTGTTAAATGCCCAGCATAATGCCTGGCACAAGGCAAGTAACCCAAAAGTAGAGCTACGAAGACGAAGGAACAAGTGTAACACCTTTATGCCCCTGGATGTGCCCTACTAGCCTCAGCATACTGATTCCAGACTTATGTTGTTTGAGAGCATGAGGACTTCCATGACTTCAGTATTGACCATGTAGCTTTGCTGGGTGCTGAGACAGGGTTACCAGTCCCTGCTTCTGCAGAAACAGGGTTCCCTTCTTTCCCTCAGAAAGCCCAAATACATAGAAGGAAATGGCAGAGTATTAACTTTCAGATCACATATGAAGTGTCTCCTGGAGGCTTTGGGACTTACTGGGGAGAATTGAGAGAAGGTAAGACTCCTTCATGGCTGATGGGCTGGAACCAGAGCCATACCAGTCTTTAGCTCTTAGGGAGTCTGTGCTATAGCAAATTACTCAATATTCTTTTGGAAAGTCAGACTTAAAATTACTTAGCAAAGAAGGAAAATTACTGGCTTATGGAACTTAATTGTTCAGGGGCTTTAGGTGTGGCTCCATCCAGGCACTGGGTGTCACAAGGATGCAGTCTCTCTTCATCACTTGGTTCTTCCAACTTCCTTCATGTTGGCCTTACACTCCACAGGATAACCAAATTGCTACCAAAAAGTTTGGGTCTGCATCAGGCTTAAATTTAGTTGAAAAGATGACATCTGTTTCACAAGACTCCGACACATATTTGGGATTCACAGTGAGCCATTTGGAATCATTTATCCACCCCAAACCAATCACTGTAGCCAGAGGGTTGACTGAACCTGAGCCAATTGTTGTAGCTAAGAGTGTTCTGTGTTTCAGTCTGCCAATCCTGATTCACTTGTGCAATCCTGGATTCAATTCTCGGCACCTCCTAGTTGGAACCCAGTAAGCTGGGAGTGTGAGAGAAGGAGAGGAAGAGGTTAATCCCGAAAGAATGTTCCAGATACTATTACCAAAAGGTGAGGGAAAGGATGATGGACATCAACAAACATCCTCTATGCATAAAAATTTACATGAAGAATGGACTTCTAGTAAGTAGAAAAATAAATCTTTTTTGTTTGTTTGTTTGAGTGATTGAACCCTGGGAAACTTAACCACCAAGTCCCATCCCATCCCTTTTTTTATATTTTATATTTTGTTAGAGACAGTGTCTTGCTGAGTTGATTAGGGCCTCGCTAAGTTGCTGAGGCTGGCTTTGAACTTACAATCCTCCTGCCTCAGCCTCCTGACTCGCTGGGATCACAGGCATGCACCGCTGTGCTGGGAAGGAAAAGAGATTTTTTTTAAAGTATGTTTTTAAAAAGTCCATGGCACCTGAGATAAACCTCAAATGATGAGTGAAGGGAAAGAAGAAAACATTTTTTCTTAATTTCTTCATATATCAACTATCACTCCTTTAAGCTGTAAGCTCAGCAGGGAAGGACAGTCTGTTGTCCAGTTTTATCCCCAGTGCCTGGCACACAGCAAGTGCTCAACAAACATCTGTTGAAGTAAATAAAAGAAGCAAGCAGATTTGAGAATGTTTGACTAAGAGGTATTTTGTTGGATTAAAACAATTATTTTCAAATGTTTGTTTTTCAGCAAAAGAGATTTTTTCTCCCCAAATGAAATCTTACCCAGAATATGTGAGATTGATTTGAATCAGTGCCACTTGTGGAAGCACTAGCTGAAGGCTCACACCATGTGCTCTCCACAGGCCCTTGGCAGCCCCCTTCCATTAGGGAGCATGGTACTGTGACCCTGGTCTACCAGGCACAGCAACAGCATGCACTAGAATCCCAGCTACTCCCAAGACTGAAGGAGGAAGATGGAGATCCAGGCCAACCTGGGCAATTTATCAGGACTCCATCTTTAAAAAGCCAGGTGTGGTAATACATGCCTGTAATCCTAGCAACTCAGGAGGCTGAGGCAGGAGAATCACAAATTTGAGTCCAGCCTCTGCAACTCAGCAAGACCCTGTCTCAAAATAAAAAATAAAAAAAGGCTAGGGACATAGCCGAATGGTAGAGCATCCCTGGTTCAATCCCCAGTATAGGGTGTTGGGGGGAGGAATTAAAACAAATTAAAATGAAACAAAACAATCCCTCCAAGCCCCCAAACTGAAAATTCCTGGTTTAAGACCCCAGCAAGGGCTGGGGTTGTGGCTCAGTGGTAGAGTGCTTGCCTAGCATGTGTAAGGCACTGGGTTCAATTCTCAGCATCTCATATAAATAAATGAATAAAATAAAGATCCACTGAAAAATTATATATATATATATATATATATATATATATATATATATATATATATTTTTTTTTTTTTTTTTAAAGATCCAGGCAAAAGGTAAAATAAAAAATATTTAGAAAGAAGGTTGAGTTGAAATCTTGCCTGAGTTTGTACTCATTGGGCTGAAGATTTTGAAAAGGAGAGACACAGAATTATATTTTAGAGATCATAACTTGACAGCCTTTTGCTAAAGCAGTTGGAGGAGTTGCAACAATGAAGCCAGCTGACATTACTCTCTACCAAGAGAGGAGAAGGAAGGACCAAAATGTCTTTAGATTTATTTATCTATTTTCGTGGTACTGAGAATTAAACCCAGAGCCTGTGCATGCTAGACAAGTGCTTTACTACTGAGTTTACCTCAATCCTTTCTATTTCTGATTTTGAGACATGGTTTCATTGAGTTGTTGAGGCCATCTTCAAACTTGTAATCTTCCTGCCTCAGCCTCCCAAGTTGCTGGGATTACAGGAGTGATTACAGGTGTCCACTGCACCCAATTTTATCTTTATTTTTTGCAGGATTAGGGATTGAAACTAGGGCCTCGCCAGGATAGGCAAGTGTTTTACCACTAAGCTGCATCCCCAGCCCTTCTGTGGGTTAATTTTTAAATTAAGTTTTATTTGAAAATATGTATACATATTTTTTAAAAACTAATGCTATTTTTTAAATACTAGAAAGCAGAAATAAATAAATAAGATTATATCTTCCTCTCTTCCTAATCCATTCCCTGAGGAAATCACTGAGTGAGTTTGATTCAGTAATGTTTCAAAATATACTTGTTTATAAGAGACAATGGCTGAATTTTTCAGAATTGTGCATGTCAGTTAACACTGCTTTAATTAAAAATTCAATGACATAAATTTACAACTAAATAAATTATATTAAGGCAAAGGTGATAAATACTAAAAACTCATCACTTCCTGATCATTTTAGTATATTTTGCTTTTATCTCTTGAGGCCATTTTCATGTATAGGATCTGTATGGTGAAAATGCTATCTATTGAGGTGCACATCTCTTCCCAACTGTGTTCAGTGATGTCACATTTGAAACTCCATTGCTGGGAATAGCACACAACGGAAATAGGTGAACATTACAAATCAGTGCTGTTTTGTTCTGGGGAGCTTTGTTAAACATTTACCAGCATGCCCCTGATCTGGTGCATAGCCTTGCCAACTGTCCCCTTTTTTATGCCTGTAAGTATATGTCCCTGACTAGGAAGTAGATATTTGAGGAAGGTATTTTGAGCCACAAAGGATAAAAATCATCTTCCTATTTCTGCAGTCTCCCACAGGACAATACTGGAAGGATTAGGGAAACATTGACGTTCCCTTTTACCTCTTCACAGTCCAGGGGTAAGCACTTGGCCTAAGTCAAACAACTGGAATGTTCCCAACTGGACTTTGAATCTTGGAGTACAGACGAGACCTAGTTCGTGATATGTTCACTGTGCCTGCAGCCCCTGAGGAGTGGGTGGTGGTACCAGCAGGAAATCCTCACCAACAAGTTCCTGTGGCATGAATTCAGGGTGGCCTTGGCATAACCTCAGTCAAATGTTCCTGTTTTCTAGCCTGCCTTGGTTCTCACTGCTTATCTGGGAAAAGTACAAGATGAGCCCAAACATTTTGTAGTGTCTGAAAGTTAAAAAAAAAAAACAACTCAGAAAGTGATAGAGATATATCAAGAGGAAACAGAAGCAAGCCCAAAGGAATGCCAACTGATCAAATATGGGACACACAGGAGCATCAAAATGATAGCAAAGGCCCAGAGCAGTGGAGCATGCCTATAATCCCAGCTACTGGGAGGCTGAGGCAAAGGGATGGTAAGTTTGAGGCCAGAGAGGGCAACTTATTTTATAAAAATAAAAAGGGCTGGGGGTGTAATTCAGTGGTAGAGCTCACTCAAGTTCAATCCCCTGTATTGCACACTTGCACATGTGCACGCGCACACACACACACACAAACACACACACACACACAAAATCAATGGATTCAACCCATTGATTGAAAGAAACAGGAATCTATACAGGTATAAATAAATATATGTAAATAAATATAAGGACACATCTCTTCTTTAAAGTTGAATGCCAACTAATAGATAGATATAAATACAATAATAAATATAGGTCACCATTTGGCAATTATTACAGCACATAATAATGTACCAATGGATAGAGGTTCAATGGAGAATAGGATACTAAGGTAGTTTCAGAATGTTTCCCCTGAGAATACTTGTTATTTACAAAGATAAAAAGGGTGACTTATAGTGGAAGAAGCTGGCAGACACTATCTTGACCAAGGTTATCATCTGTGGTAGGATGGGTTGACATCATATGTCTCCTGATATAAGACGCTGAGAAGACCACAGCATAATTTTTGTGTGCATGGTATTTCTGCTACAAATTTATAAGTCTGGACCCAAGGGCACACCAGACAGACCCAGGCTGAGGAACATCCTACAAAATCAAACACCATACTCTAAAATTATAATGGTCATGAAAGACATGATAGGAATAAAGAAGTGTTCTGTATTGAAACTGATTAAAGAGATGTGATAAATAAATGTAATAGATGATCCTGAGTTTGGACTTGGAGTGGAAAGGAAAAGGAGATATTGCACATTTGTGAAGCTTAAATGGAATCTGTGAATTGGATGGTGGTGTTGTTTCAAGATTAATTTCCTGGTTGGTAAGGTTGCATGAAAATTATAGAATATTGTACTTGTTTGGAGGAAATACATTCTGAAATAATTAGGAATGAAATAGCATCATGTTTGAGATTTTCTCTCAAATTGATCAGGAAAAAAATGAGAACCAATACGAGCATAGGTAAATATTAATAATTGCAAAATCTGGCATAAGAAGATAAGAGTTCTCTGTATTCTTCTTACATTTTTTCTATAAATTGGAAATATTTCAAAATAAATTAATTTTTAAAAATAAAGGCAAGAGCCAGGTGCAGTGGTGCACACCTGCAATCTTGGGAGGCTGAGGCAGGAGGATCACAAGTTCTAGGCCAGCCTCTGCAGTGTAGCAAGATCCTGTTTCAAAATAAAAAATAATGGGGCTGGGGTTGTGGCTCAGCAGTAGAGCGCTCATCTAGCACGTGCAAGGCCGTGGGTTCGATCCTCAGCACCACATAAAAATAAATAAATAAAATAAAGGTATTGTGTCCAACTATAACTAAAAAATAAAATATTAAAAAAAATAAAAAGGGATAGGGAGAGGGGTGTAGCTAAGTAATAGAGCACTTGCCTAGCACCAGAAAAGCCATGGGTTCATACCTAGTACCCCCACACACAACAAAAGGAGGCAGAGGAGGAGGAGTAAGAGGAAAAAAGAAAGGGCTAAGAACTCTTTCAGAAGGAATTCTCAGCCCCTAAACATGTTTAAATCCCTCCTACTATAAACAAACAAACAAAAAAGACCCTAAAAACAAAATAATGAAGTCAGTCATCACTTACTGTGGCTACTTCCTCCCTGCTGGACATCAGGATGTAGCTGAAATGTGGCCAGGAACCAGGCCAGTTTCAGGAAGTCTCTGTGTGAGACTGGCTCTGTTATTCCCTAACTGTGTGACTTTTGCCAAGACATTTCATCTCTCTGAGCCTCAGTTTCCTCATTTTTTTCATATGTAATGGAGTATAATTTCTCATTCTTCTGGTTGGACATTATATAGAGTCACACTGGTCATATAGTTACATGTACATGGGGTAATAATGTCTGATTCATTCTACTATCCTTTGTACCCCCATACTCCCTCCCCTCCCTTCACCCCCTCTACCTAATCTAAAGTAACTCTGTTCTTCCCTATCATCCCCCCATTGTGAATTAGCATCTGAATATCAGAGAAAACATTTGGCTTTTCGTTTTGGGGGGTTGGTTTATTTTGCTTACCATGATATTCTCTAGCTCCATCCATTTACCAGCAAATGCCATAATTTCATCCTTCTTTAAGGCTGAGTAATATTCTACTGTATAAATATATTACTTTTTTATCGTCTGTTGAAGGTTGGTTCATTGAGCTGCTATAAACTTTGATGTGGCTACATCACTGTAATATGCTGATTTTAAGTCCTTTAGGTATAAACCGAGAAGTGGAATAGCTGGATCAAATGGTGGTTCCTTTCCAAGTTTTCTGAGGAAACTCCAAACCTCTTTCCATAATGGTTGCACCAATTTGCAATGTGAGTATACCTTTTTCCCCACATCCTCATCAACAATTATTGTTGTAGTTTCCTCATTTTTTTAATATTTATTTTTTAGTTGTAGTTGGACACAATACCTTTATTTTGTTTATTTATATGTGATGCTGAGGATGGAACCCAGGGCCTTGAACATGTTAGATGAGCGCTCTACCACGGAGCCACAACCCCAGCCCTAGTTTCCTCATGTAAGATGGGAACAACTCCCTTCGGGAGTTATCATGAGGGTTAGGGTAGAAAAAGGCCACGAGTGGGGCCTGGTTGTACATGTCTTAATCCCAGCAATTTGGGAGGCTGAGGCAAGAGGACTGCAAGTTTGAGGCCAGCCTCAGCAAATTAGTAAAGCCCTAAGCAACTTAGCAACACTTTGTCTCTAAATGAAAAACACAAAAAGTGCTGGGAATGTGGCTCAGTGGTAAAGCATCCCTGGGTTTAACCTCCAGTGCCACCAAAAAATAAAAAATAAAAAAAAAGAAAGAAAGAGAGAAACCATATGAAAACAAGTTATAAACTCTTAGGTCTTCTCCAACTGTTTATTATGAGTGATTCTTCACTTTAACTCCCAGTGACATGGGAATATCACCTTCAAAGCTTTCTAAAATGCATCCTCTCCTCAGAGTTCCACCTGCCCCCTACAGGACTGCACAAAGCTGGTCACAGCTTCAGTGCAGTGTGTGTGTGTGTGTGTGTGTGTGTGTGTGTGTGTGTGTGTATGTGTATATATATATATATATATATATATACACACACACATATATATATATATATACACACACAAATATATATAAATATGTATATATGGGTGTTGTTTATTCCTCCTTTTCTCAACCTTACCGAACATTGAAAGTGTGAATGGGGATGACATCAGTATAATAATGAAGTCCTCAAGGGATGGAGGCAAATAAGAGTCCAAAAAGTGCAAGAAGATGAAGAGGAAAAGGACCAGAAAAAGAACCCAATGAACAGCTGACTGCCTGTCCAGGGAGACCCTGCCTCAAAATAAGATTTTTAAAAAGGCAGGGAATGTAGGTCAGTAATAGAGTACTTGCCTAAAATGTGCAAAGTGCCTGGGTTCTTTATATAAAAATTTTTTTAAAAAGAAACATTCCCTCTATATACTTTACCTAGAAACATGAAAGTCATTAATTATTATTATAACTATTACTATTTGCTAGAAACCTCTTATGTGCCAATACTACCCTAGATATTTTGCTTTATTCCTTCAAAAAAACCCTATAAAGTTGATCCTACTTTATTCCATTTTACAAAGCTAAAATCTGAGATTCAGAAAGCTTAAATAACTTTGAGTCCAAGGTTGCACAGATAATAAATGTTGGAACTTGGATCCGATAATAGACTTGTATAACTCCAAAGTCCAATCTCTTAATCACTCTACTACATTGACTTCTTACTCAATTCCCATACATAACTACATATTGATACTTGATAATTTTTATCATTGAAATGTCTCTCAAATAAGTTATTTCCTTTTTCTTTGCATTGTACACTCATATATATATAAATATGTATATATGGGTGTTGTTTATTCCTAAATTGCAAATGTAATGTACATTGTAAGAAAGTGCATTACAGACCTAGATAGTAAAAGTGTCTAAACCCCCAATTCTTCTTTTTTATGCACTAGGGATTTATCCCAGGGGTACTGTACCACTGAGTTCATCCCCAGTCCTTATTTATTTATTTATTAGACAAGTCTTGCTAAGTTGCTAAGACTGGTCTTGAGCTTGATATCCTCCTGACTCAGCCTCACAAGTCAGTGGGACTAATTATAGTCATGAATCTACCATGCCAGCTAGTGGATTATACCTTTAAAAATGGAACCACATTATCTTGAAAATTTTTAAAATTTATCAACACAATCTGATTCAAATGTATGATATGTCAAGATCATTGTACTGTCGTGTGTAACTAATTAAAACAAATAAAAAATTATCAACACATACAGATATACCTTGTTTTGTTTCTTTTTATCCCCTGGTATTGGGAACTGAACCCAGGGGTAATCTAAAGTTAAGCAACTTCTCTGTCCTTTCTGTTCTTGCTAAAATACTGACCTTGAATTTAGGATCCTCCAGCCACAGACTCCCCAGTTGCTGGGATTACAAAAGTGTGCCACCATGACTTGTTCAGGAGATGGAACCCTCATGTATTCTAGGCAGGCACTCTACCTCTGAATTGTATTTCCAGCCCCCAACTTTTTTTCCAGGATTTGAAAACTATGGCCCCCCACCTACTTTCTTAAGTAAATTTTACTGGAATACAGGCATATTCAGTCTATGTCTACTTTTTAATAAAGTCTACTTACTATTTGACCCTTTACTAAAAGAATTTGCCAACTCCTGCTCTTCATCTTTGCTGTAGCCTGTTTCTCTTCTGATGATCTGTTTACCAAAACTATAAACTTCATGAACATATATAAAAACATTTTTCCTATTTAAAATGTGGTTTTTTTCCAGGTTTGCTTAGGTTTGTCTGTGTAGGATGCAATTAATTCACTAAAATAAAATCTTTGACTACAAAGATCTCCCTTTAGATTCCATACCCCTGCATATTTTAAAGAGTCCACTTCAGTTGCCTTTGTACCTGATAGGATTTGTCTATTTCCTCAGACTAGTATTTGTAAACCTAATGTCATGACTTTTGCTGTTGTCATTGTTCCTTCCTCCTCATGTGGTCCTGCAGACACAGCTTGAGCATCAGCATGCTCTATCATTGAACTGTGCCCTTGGCCCTGCAAACTTTATAGTTAATTACTTCCATATATGATCCATGAAGCTGGCTCACTTGTAATCTGTTGTTTCTTTGGGAAAGATGTTTCACTTTTTCAGGTTTATCATAACAATTCTTTTAACAAGATAAGAAGAGCAGTATTTCAGAACTTAAAAAAAAAAAAGCTTAAGAAAACCTGAGTGATTTATATTAAAAAGTAGAATACAGGGCTGAGGTTGTGGCTCAGTGGTAGAGTGCTTGCCTAGCACGTGGGCTCAGTCCTTAGCACCACATAAAACTAAATAAGTAAAATCAAGGTATTGTGACCATCTGCAACTAAAAAATATTTTTTAAAGTAAAATACAATGTAACAAGCTTTAAAATAGTGACAACAGAGTCAATAAACCTAGGTGGTGATATTTTTAAAAAGCCTCATAATTCTAGAAAAAAGAATGCATTTGCTATTTAAAAAATTCCAATCATAGGGGCTGGGGTTGTGGTTTAGTGGTAGAATTCTTGCCTAGTGTGCGTGAGGCACTGGGTTCAATTCAATCCTACATAAATATAAAATAAAGATATTGTGTCCACCTAAAACTAAAAATTAAATATTTAAAAAATCCAATCACATATTGGCTTTGGAGCCAGCTATTCTGATTTCAAAGTTGTAATATTCAAGATTTCATAGCACCTCTTCTACATTACAAAAACACAAACCAAGTCTAGGAAGTAGGCTCTTAGTGAAATATGATCTCAGGTTTTACATCTATAATATGTGAAAGAAAAAATCTCAGAGGGTTCAATTATGTAATAATAAATTTAATTTATTATATAATATTTATATATATTTATTACGATGTATATTATATAAGTATATATAATTTATATATGACTATATATAATTTAAATGATACTCATAATCTCTTCAAACTGGTGGTTTTGTCTTCATTGTTCATCATTTCTGCTATTACCAGTACCTGTCCTTATCTCCCTTCTTTCAGATTCTGCTACTACCAGTACCTGTCCTTATCTCCCTTCATTCAGTTGTGAAGCAAGCAGAAGCCATTATTATTACAGTAAACCATCTTAATACCAACACCTGTTAAAACGACTCATTTGCTTTTATTTCTGTCATTCCTAAAGGGACAAGAAAAGGAGATTTTCAACACAGCAGATTCAGGTCTTCTAAAACTGGAATACATAGCTTCATTTCCCCACAAAATCAGTCTTATTCTGTAGATCCAGCTACTCAGAAGTCTGAGGCAGGAGGATCATCTGAGCCCAAGAGTTTGAGGTCAGTCAAGGAAGCCATAGCAAGACCATCTGTGATACCCTGGGCTATTTGTCACTGATATGTTTTGTTTTCTTCAGCACAACTTTTCGACAGCTCTGCGACTCCACTGACCTTCACTTAAGTGATGTCCCAGACCCAGCGGTGGATAGATGCCCACAAAAATAAATCTACCAGATAAAGATTCTGCTTCCTTCATGTCAGAAGCATAAAATGCGATAGTGTGGCAGCAACTTCTGGGGGGGGGGAAAATCCCCCAAACTAATTTTTGATGTCTATCAGGATCCTTGGATTGTTTCCAAAGTGTTACAAATCACAGGTATCTAAATTCTGTGTCAATTTTTACATTGCTCAACTTTTCTCAGCAACGTGGTGTTCCAAATTGTATAGATACACCGTTAATTGTTGTCCATTTCCCCACCAATGAGATTTTAGGCTTAAATTCCACCTACTGGGCTCTTGAGGCACTTACGCTGTTAAGCATCTTGCTGGCAATGTACTTTCTTACGCATTCTTCTACCGAACTGTGAGCTCCTCTAGAGAAGAGTTAGTGTTCATTTTCACCTTTGTATTCTCTTAACCTAGCTCCCACATTTGGTCTGGGGTATAAGTTTACCAAGCTTGAGTGTAATAATTGGCTCGCCCGGGTGGAGTTCTGGAATCTAGTGTGGAGAGGCGGAGCGAGGAGAAAGCCATGCCCTATTTGGGCCGTTCTGGCTCAAAGAGCCCGGAACTTTCGTTGAAAGGATCGTTGTTTCTCGGGGAGGATTTTGGCTGCAAAGCGTGCCCCGCACAAGCATGGTTGCCATGCACCGGAAGTAGAGGTTTATTTTGCGGGATTAGTTCTTCCTCGGGGCGGAAAAGGCATATCTGCATGTTTCCCGACCATTTCCAGACCTTTTCCCTTAGAGGACCCCATGAGTAAGCTGTGGCGGCGCGGGAGCACCTCAGGGGCTATGGAGGCTCCTGAGCCGGGTAAGCATTTGCCTATCCAACTTAGGCCTTCTTTGAAAAGGAGTTCTTTATGCTTCTTGGAGCGTCCTGAGTACCTTGCCACAGGTGGGAGGAAGAAAGGCGGTGCTGTCGTTATGGCAACAGCTAGTACCGCAGGAAGAGGGGGTCCCCTTTATGAGTGTTAGATTATTCAGGGTTTCCTCTGCCACGGTTTGGCCGAACGCCGCTGACAGGCTCTCCTTCCGCAGGGGAAGCGCTGGAGTTGAGCCTCGCGGGTGCCCATGGCCACGGAGTGCACAAGAAAAAGCACAAGAAGCACAAGAAAAAGCACAAGAAGAAACACCATCAGGAAGAAGAGGCCGGTCCCACACAGCCATCTCCCGCCAAGCCCCAGCTCAAACTCAAAATCAAGCTGGGCGGGCAGGTCTTAGGCACCAAGAGGTGAGGCCAAGAGGTTCTAGAGTTTCCCTGGGGAACTTTAGGAGCAGGCGAAAGTAGAAACTGGCTGGGCTTTCTAGAAGACAGAGAAGGCACTGTGAATTCAGGTCCCAGGTTTAGGCAGCCAAAACCCAATGGTGTAGGGAAGGCTGTGATGTATATACCAAGCAGGAAACACTTGGTCACTTTATAGAGTAGTGTTTTCTCTCTGCAGTGTTCCTACCTTCACTGTGATCCCTGAGGGTCCTCGTTCACCCTCTCCTCTCATGGTTGTGGATAATGAAGAGGAACCTATGGAAGGAGTTCCCTTGGAGCAATACCGAGCCTGGCTGGGTGAGAAGGACCTGGAGGTGGGGAAACTGGTGTTTTTTTTTTTTTTTTGTTTGTTTGTTTGTTATACCTGAGTAAGGAAGGGGGTTGGTTCTGAAGTAGGTGAGAAATTTTAATGTCCTAGAATTAACTTGGCCAAACAGGGGCCCTCATCTAAACAATTCTACTCATATCTCTCCAATTTTCCTTCCCAGATGAAGACAGTAATCTGTCCCCCTCTCCAATTCGGGACCTGTCAGGGGGGTTAGGGGGCCAGGAAGAAGAGGAGGAACAGAGGTGGCTGGATGCCCTGGAGAAGGGGGAACTGGATGACAATGGAGACCTCAAGAAGGAGATCAATGAACGGTTGCTCACAGCTCGACAAGTAAGTTAATTTCATTCTTTATTTACTCATCAAATGTGTATTTGGAACTTGCAGTGTCCCAAGCACTTTGCTAGGCAATGAGGCATCAATGGGGAGAAAAGACAAACTTTCTGTTTTCATGGAGCTGATAGTCTAGGGTGTGTGTGTGTGTGTGTGTTGGGAGGGGGGATAAGCAAATAATTGCAAGATGCTCTACAGTTTATGACAAGAAAAAGGTTGTATAATGAAAATAGAAAGTGGCAAAGAGACATTAGGTGTACACTTCAGGGAAGGCCTTTTTGAAGCGGTAATAGTTCCAATATCAGAGGAGTTCTTCAGGCAAAAGGACCAATAGATGCAAAGCCCTGAGACTGGAACTTACCTAGCAAGGTAAAGGAGAAGAAAAATTGTGGCTAAGCCACTGATGGGTTGTGTGCAGAGAAATAACATTGGGTTTGCGTTTCAATAGATTACTTTAGCTTCTATGTGGAGAATGAGTCTTAAGTGATAGAAGTGGGGAGTCCAATTAGGAAGCTAAGAGATGGTGATGATTGGAATCAAGTTTAAAGTGGAAATGGAGAAATCAGATGAATGCTGGATATATTTTGGAAATAGATATTTGATGAAAAATGGAATCATGGGTAACCCTGAATTTTTGGCTTGAGCAGTTATCCAGTTGATGCTATCTATTGAGATAAAAAGATTAAAAACAACAAAAACCTCCAGAAGAGTGGCAGAGTTTTGGTACATAGGGCAGGCTGGTAACATTACTATTTTTTTTTTCCCTTCGAGAGTTGAGAATCTAAACCTGAATATCAGGAGAGACCTGGGAGGAGGCAGTATTAAGGACCCCAGAAGAGGGTGCTCATTAATTCCCCTTCTCCCCAGGTCTGCATTCCTCAAGATCCTATATGTTCGTTCCACGTCCCCTCTGTCCCTTCCCTGGACCTGGCGGGCCTTCCAATTCCCTCTTGCTCCATTTTCAGATGCTACTCTTTCTCTTTCCCCAGCGAGCTCTGCTCCAGAAGGCACGGAGTCAGCCTTCCCCGATGATGCCGCTGCCTGTCGCTGGGGGCTGCCCGGCCCCTGCCCTCACGGAGGAGATGCTGCTGAAACGCGAGGAGCGAGCCCGCAAGCGGCGACTGCAGGCCGCGCGGCGAGCGGAGGAGCACAAGAACCAGACAATCGAGCGCCTCACCAAGACTGCGGCTCCTAGCGGGCGGGGAGGTCGGGGGGCTGCGCGAGGCGAGCGGCGGGGAGGGCGGGCCGCAGCCCCGGCCCCTATGGTGCGCTACAGCAGTGGGGCACAGGGTTCCACTCTTTCCTTCCCACCTGGCGTCCCCGCCCCCGCTGCTGTCTCTCAGCGTCCAGCTCCAACAGGCCCTCCTCCGCGCTGCTCTGTCCCTGGCTGCCCTCACCCGCGCCGGTACGCCTGCTCCCGCACGGGCCAGGCGCTGTGCAGCCTTCAGTGTTATCGTATCAACCTGCAGATGCGGCTTGGGGGACCCGAGGGCCCAGGGTCCCCCCTTTTGGCTACTTAATGCCGTTACCAAACCTGGACTCAGCGCTCTCTTCCCATGCCTGGTTTTCAGTGTCTTCCCTACCCTATTAAATTTCATCCAGTGTCTCAGCTTGTACGGACTTGGGGGAGTGGTATATGGGCAGACCAATCTCTGGTACACACATCTTGCCCTACGTGGGTTTGGAAACCACTGCAAGAAGGCCAGCGGGTGCACCCTTGGACTCGGGCCGACTCTCAGAACCTTGCCTCTTCCAGCGGGATTACCTGTGGTGGTTCGGCATTGGGCGTCATCCGGAAAACCTGATTTAGGCCAATCAGTAGGAACTTTGCTCTTCTGGACGGCATTCATTGGTTGATAAGTCAAAGCCTGTTCTGTTGTCCATATTGGCTATTGTCGCTGTCAGTCAGGGCTCTGGTCGAACCTTCCCCCACTCTTTGTCTGTGCAAGCTCTTGTTGTCTGGGAAAGCAGCGGAGTTACTTCTGGGGATTGGTTACTGGGAGAAGTCGCTAATGTGCTCCAATTGGCCAATCCGTCGAAGGAAGATGCTGATTGGCTGGATAGGCCAACCTGGGTCCTAGTTGGCCGAGCTCTCCCCGGATGGAAGCTCCGGCTGCGGAGTGATGGTGGCGGCCGCGAACATGGGCCGGGCAGGGACCATGGCGGTGCCAGCAGAGGTGGCAGGGGCGGGGCAGCTGGCGGTAGAGGAGGCTGTGGTGTTCAGGGGGCTGTAGGTGGAGGCATGGCTCGGGCCAGCAGCGGGAACGGCAGCGAGGAGGCCTGGGGGGCACTTCAAGCGCCGCAACAGCAGGTATCCCAACAGCTCCAAAAGCCTATCACGACAGCCATTTATTTCTCTTTCCCCTTCCTGACCCTTCCTGTTGGTGAGGGGGGGTGGGTGGTGGGGGAGGAACTCACCGAGCCAAAGGTACTGTGAAGTTCCTAAACATGTCTCACTCTTTGTCTAAACTTTGTAATGTAGACGCAGTTGACTTAAACTGCAGCCTCATAGACCCCATCCCTTGGCTGCAGTGGAAGCTTGCAGTAGCTCTCCAGTGACCAGAGGCATAGTGAGGTCCCAGGGAGACTCCCTTTGTCTTGAAACAGTTATTTGTTATTTTTTGTTTTTGTGTGTGCCTATTGTCACAACAGAGTCCAGCAGCGTCTTCTCTTGAGGGAGCAATCTGGAGAAGAGCTGGAACCCAGACTCGCGCCCTGGATGCCATCCTTTATCATCCACAGCAATCCCATCTGGTTGGGAGCACTGCTCTGGGTCTCACACTGCCCCTCCTCTACCCTAGAGAGACTGAGTCCCAGAAGTGGAAAGATTCAGCTTGGGGGTGGGGGGTAGCAGGCTGTGAGAGATGATGAAATTATTTTAGCTTTGGAAATGACCTTAAATTCTTACTCATTTCTCAGACAGATAGCTCAGACTGGCTTCTCACTTCTGCCAAAACACTCCCTTAACAGAAAGCACCCTGCAGGGCCAGGCTTCAGTATGAGAGAAGTCTCCGTTATGCAGAACTGGAATCTATCTTCCTCTTTGTTGTGAACACTTTTATGTTTGTTTTCTAGACTGCACCAATTTCTTGCTGTTCCAAATTCTCTTTCACATTGATAGCCTTTCAAATATTTGAACAATTCCCCCAGCATCCCTTCATCTTTCCAAGCTGAACTTGGCTCATGAGTAGAATTGTGTATTATGTGCATGAAGGAGGTGCGGGTGGGCAATGCTTGGAGCTAGAATCTTCCTTAGTTCAAGTGCCTCCTTGCTCCCAGCTTCGAGAGCTGTGCCCAGGAGTGAACAACCAGCCCTACCTCTGTGAGAGTGGTCATTGCTGCGGGGAGACTGGCTGCTGTACCTACTACTATGAACTCTGGTGTGAGTCTCCATGAGGGCTATTCTCAGGTCCCTCTGCCCATCCTCCTTTGGACCCTGAAACTCCAGTTTTCAGGACCCTTCTCTGAATGGGAGATATTTAAGATACTCCTTCCTTGCCTCCTGCAGGGTTCTGGCTGCTCTGGACTGTCCTCATCCTCTTTAGCTGCTGTTGCGCCTTCCGCCACCGTCGAGCTAAACTTCGGCTGCAACAACAGCAGCGGCAACGTGAGATCAACTTGTTGGCCTACCATGGGGCATGCCACGGGGCTGGCCCTGTCCCTGCCGGTTCACTGCTTGACCTTCGTGAGTGACTTGAGGCTCTGAGTCCACTACCAGTGACCCTTCCCAAACCAGGACCCTGAATCATCCCACATTCCCTTTTGCACACATTTCAAAGAACCCTTTTCTCAAGTGTCAGATCACTTCTTCATGCTTGGTTGCCTTCAACCATGCTATTCTCTTCCCTGCAGGCCTCCTCAGCGCCTTCAAACCCCCTGCCTATGAGGATGTGGTTCACCGCCCAGGCACACCACCACCTCCTTATACTATGGCCCCTGGCCACCCCTTAACTGCTTCCAGTGAATGCACCCGCTGTTCCTCTGCATCCAACTGCCCTGCCCACTGCGAGGGGACAAACGTGGAAGGTGTTTCCTCCCACGAGAGTGCCTCCCCTCATCAGGAGAGTGAGTCTAGGGCAAGGGTCAGCCCAGCCCACACACCTCCCTCTTGCCGCTATCGTCGCCTGACTGGTGACTCGGGTATTGAGCTCTGCCCTTGTCCTGATTCCAGTGAGGTTGACCCAATCAAGGAGGTGAGGGCTAGTGCCATCCCACCAGATCTGGAGGACCAGTCCCCTTGTACACTGCCCCCAGACCCCTTGCCACAGGTCTCTCCCATGGGGCTGGCTTCCAGTGAAGGGGACATCCCATAAGTAGTTTTGGGAGGGTGGGTGGACCACTGGCTTTTCACAAACAGCCCTGGCCTCAAATTCCTCCTTGGTTCCTCCCTGCCCTCCTAGAATCTGCCTGAAGGGGCTGGAGCCCTGAGGAGAGGGGCAGTATTGGGGGACTGTGCTAGTTTTGCCCTCCCCAAAGACATCCACAGGAGCCTTTGATCTCATTAAAGAGATGTGAACCAGCTGCTTGTGGATTTGAGTGGACTAGAACTCAACTTGCTGCATTGCATTTGATATACCTGGCTTTGAAGGAGATAAGTTATAGCCATTTATATCACATTCTCTTAAGATAGTAGGTATCCCTGAAGCCTGAACTAAGACTTGGTGAAGCAAAGCTGGCAAAAGCAATAGTTTGGTTTGTTTTTTCCAATTTATTTAGAAAAATAGACTCTGAGTTCACATTCACCCCAGGCTGTGTGGGGCGACATAGTAGACACCTGAGATGAACCGAGGAAGGTTTGAATTACTGGTAATTGAGAAGCTGGGCAGCAGGAGACCTTGTACCTCCAGACTCTGAGTGGCTTGGCTTTTCTCCCATCCCCCTGTTCAGTAGTCTTCAGACATGATCAGTAAGACTAGGGTGGTCCAGCCATGGAAAGGGCGGCAGCCCATGCCATGCCCATCCTGGTCACTGTACTGTTCCCACAGAAACCCTGTAGCCTGGTACTGCCTCCACACATTGCCTATCACATTGGCACGGAGCTCACTGTGGAGCTTGGCAGCCTGAGTCTGATGTGGACCTTCTAGGTGCCCATAGTGGTGGAGTGCTCCCAGAGCCAGGTAATTGATATTCAGCCACACAGCACCCCGCCAGTAGGGGGGATCATGCTCTGAATTGCGCTGGCCATAAAAGGGGCTGGAGGCTGCAAGGGAGCGCAAACCAAAGGGGCTCCAGAGATGGCGGCTGTCAGCTAGAACATCCAGCAGGGGTCCGAGGTGGGGTGAGTTGGGGTCCAGAAGCCGCAATAGGAAGGGAAAAAGAGTAATGTAACCCAGGGCATCCACATATTGCAAGCGGGGTTGAGGCCGGCCCACCACTCGAACCAGCCCCTGAGGGGGCCTAGGCTTCAGCTGTACAGCTTTTGTGTGGTTCCCAAAGTCTGCAAAGACTCCTAGATCTGGAGCCCAGTGTAGCTCATCCAGGCTCTCCTCTGCCTCCAGTGAGGCAGCCAGTGGGCCCAGCTCAGCAGCTGCCTCAGTTTCCCCTAGCTTCTCTGCAAGCTGAGACAGCACACGGGCACCCAGTGCCACCCAGCATCGCAGGTCAAGGTGCCGCTCAGTTGCTGAAGGATGTGAAGCCCGGGGATAGTCATCCAGCCCTGATGGCAGTGTCTTAGGGTTCAGTAGGGTAGGCAAGGCTGGGTCCCTGCCTCGCCAGCGGTAAGAGAGTGGCACTGGCCCTGCTTGGCTCTGATGGAGCCAGGAAAACCAGGCATGAAGGCGGGGGAAGGCCCTGCGCAAGAAATTCAAGTCAGCAGGGTCACCACCTTTTAACATGTGGGCAACAGGTAAAAGGAGGGTTGGGGGGTTGGCATGGGCTGCCCTTTGCACCAAGAATTCTGAGGGTACCCGGGCTCGGGCCTCATCCCCCAGTATCTGCTCCCGCCCAATCCAGCCATCAGCATTCAGCAATCCCAGCCAATGGCCTAGGACCTCTCTGGTGAGGTGGGGATCCCACCGATGGACCACTAGCTGGTGAAAGCCCTCATCCCAAAGGAAGCCACGTGGGAAGAATGACCTGGAGGGTACCCCTGAGAAAAGAGGGAGAGGTGGAAAGAGGGCTGGGTCCACCTTCTGCTCAGACCCTTCCACCCCCATGTCTGGCAATACCAGACCTTGTCCATAGAAGTAGCCAATCCCACCAAGGAGGCTGCTGAGGGCAACCTGACCCAAAGTCTGCTCCTCAGGACTCAGGCCCTTCTCTTTTAGGTGAAAAGTCTTCTCAAAACGCTCTCGAAAGGCTTCAGCATGGCTCTCTAGGGCCTGGGTCAGTAGGCTGCCTGCCAGCTGTCCCAGGGCTTGGTTTCCTCCTGCCTGGGCACTGCTAGATTCAAACACCAAATCCATGGAAAAGGGGATTTTCAGTGTCACCTGCTGTATCAAGAACTGCCCTTGTCCCTGCCTTTGCCCATTTGGGCCTCTGTCCTCCCACTTCAGAGATCTTGGCAAGCCGAGATAGCGTTCAGGAGAATCCCCTGGGGGCTGATGCTGAAACCAGCTATTTAAGCGACTCTTCACCATCTCTGTCAGCAGCGGCAGTCCTGGGTTGGAGGACCAGAAGACATTGTAGCTTGAAGACAAGAAGAGAAATAGAAAATATATTCAGGGGGCTGGGGTTGTGGCTCTGTGGTGGAGTGCTTGCCTAGCATGTGTGAAAAGCAATGGGTGCGATTCCCAGCACCACATATTAAAAACACACACACACACACACACACACAAATAAATAAAAGGTTCATCAGTAACTAATAAAAATATTTAAAAAAATAGTATTTAGGAAGAGGTGGTGAAAATTATAAAGGGAAATATGAGGTGATCAGGAATCACGATAAGAGGTTTTAATGCAGGGAATATGGACATTGGTGAGACTAGAAGTAACTAGTGGAAGGAAAGTAGAGAGAAGCGAATCAGGTTAAGTTAGCATCCAAACCACCCCTACAACCACTCCACACTCTTCCCTGAATTACCTGCCATACTTGGGGGCAGTGTCCCCTGGATTGGTTGGTGGCAAAAGTGTAAAGCGGAAGTCACCAAGTTCACTGGTGTGCCCACTGATGAACTTCAACTGCCCCTTTGCCCCAACCTCTGGGAGTAGGACTTCCTGGCCATCTGTTACCACATAGAAGAAAAGGGAGACCAAAGGGAGGGCAGAGGTACCTAAAGCCTGGGTGACCAAGAACAGGGGGGAAAAATAGCATTAAATTGGCAGTTTTTCTTGAGAATCAGCCTTAGTGAGGGAAAGGCATTTTAGGCAGGAGTAACATGGTAAACAATATGTGTTTGGCAATGCTGAGTCACTGAGGCTAAATAGATATACCCAGTGGGATGATCTAAAGAGCCTTACAGAGTTCTCTGGGAAATAATGGAATACTTGTGCTGTGTCCTCTGCTAAGAACTCTACACAGATTATTTTAATTCTTACAATCTTGTGAGTTCCGTGTTACTATTATCTTTGCTTTACCAACAAGGCTTTGGGGTGATACTCAGTCATACAGAGAAGTTCGAATTTAAGACAGATTTCGAACCAGTAAGCCAGACTCATGGCTATTAACCCCCACTTCAGACTGCATTTGCTGGCAGCAAGGGAAGGACTGAGGGAGTCTGGGCTGAGGAAAGGGTATCCTGAGGCCCTGACCTGAGGCTCTACAGTCACTCTCCAGCTCCAGTCCCCTCCGTGTTGACCCCCAGGCCTCTTGACGAACTCAGTAGTGAGCCTTAAGGCCCCATCCTGGATGTGTTGCCGCCCGAAGGAGAGGCCGTCGTGGAACTCCCAGCCATAGGGACCCACGCCGTCTCCCTGCTCACACGTGTGCCTGAGCTTAGGGGTCCCTGGGGTGGCGCCCTGCTGCGCCCACATCAGTCCTGGGGGTAGAATGGCCAAGTAAGTCAAAGAGAGAGCGGGAGGACCTGTTCCTGTGGGTTTCTGAGAACTTGAGGGTCATCCTCCTTCTTAACTCCTGCTCCACTCCGCCCCACCCTTGCTCTGGCGGGAAGCTGGGACACCCAGATTAAGAGTGTGCCTGTCTGCCCACCCCGGGGCCCAGTTACCGGTGAGGAGGGGTTTCGGGCTGCGAGTCTTCATGCCGAAGTAGACGTGAGGACGATAGGTACCCCAGAAGAGGTCAGGGGCCACCGCTGGGCTGGAGGAGTCGGAGGACAGCGCTGGGGGTGCAGAGTGTAGCGTGACCGCCCGCTGTGCACGGTACCACGCCAGCACCCAGCGCCCCGACAGGGCGAGAGCCAGAGCCAGAACCACCACAGCTAGGGCCGCTCCCCCGGCGGCGCCACGGGCCCTGCCGCCCCGGCCGTCCCGTCGCCCCGAGCCGACCCGAGCTTCCCTCTCTACTGCCCGGGCTCCTTCAGCGGGCGCTGCGCGACGTCGCCGCTCGCCTCGAGCCATCCTAGTACCGAGGACGTTGTCCGAGCGCAGACAGGCTGCAGTGGCGCCCGGGTCCTGCCTCTCCTGCTCCGGCTCTCGCCTGGCGCCCCAGCAACTGTGGTCCTGTCAGCACCAGTGGGCCCACGCCTCTGGCTTCGGGTCCTTCTCGCGCCGGAAGTCCCGCCCCGCCACGTCAGGTCAAATCCCCCCTAAGCCCGGAACCGCTGTCGCCAGCCGGGCGAAGGGGTGGATCAACCCGGTCGGCACTGGGAAGGGACGGCTCACTGGGTCTGCGCTTACGCGGAGCGCTCACGGAGTAAGCGGTTTTAGTAGAGAAAACCAATCTTACTTTGAGCCCCCCACCCCTTTTTTAAGTTGTTATATATTAACCAGAGAAGCCAGCCTGAGTGTTTTACTGATAACTGCCCCGCCCCAATCAGGTGACGGAAAGCCACGGCCTAGGAAATACAACTTTACAGCTTGGCCTAGGCCACAGAGCTGGGAAGTGGCTAGCTTTGGACCCAGGTAGGTGTACTTGAATCAAGCTGGATCACCTGACCCACAGCCAGTACCTTCTGTCCTCGAGGAGTGGAGAAAGTGGACTCAAGAGGAAGCCTGGGATCTGGGTCCAGCTAGGTCTGGAACCAGACATATGTATATTTAAGAGACATATGTATATGTAAGAGATCCTGTATACTCGGCCTATAATTCTAGTCCGCACTTACCTCCCACCCCATCTCCCCACTGGTGCTGGGAATTGAATCCAAGATCTGGTACATGCACTAGGCAAGTGCTCTACCACTGAACTACATCTCCAGCCCAATAATCTATTACTATTTTATTTAGATGAGCCCTAGAAAGACCACAATAGTGGTACCTGTATTTACAGAAGGCACTTTCTTTGGAACAATCCTGGAAGCAGAGAAGCTTAGGGAGAGGGTGGCTTTGGTCTATGTCAGCAAAGGCTGCAGGAAGGAGGTAGTATCTGCACCTCAGGTTGACCTAGAAGCATCAGCATTACCTTTTATGGTAGTGCAGAAATGCAACTTAGAGTCAACTAGCTCAGAAATGCAACTTGGATTCAGTAATTTGCTTCTCACCAATAGTGCAACATAAAAGCTATTTTCATACATAAGTCCACCCCATTTTAAATGAAAGCCCTATTCTTTTTTTTTTTTTTTTTTTTTTTTTTTTGCGGGCGAGGGGCAGGGGGGTGAGGGGTGTGTGCTGGGGATTTTCCATGCTATGCACATCCTGTACCACTCTGCTACACCCAGACTATTCTATATTCTTATGCTCTCTCTACCTATTATCATACTTTCCACAGAAACTTATTGCATAAAACTTTATGCTTTATGTAACATGCTCACTTATATTTCACTATAATCTGACTTCTGGCCCCACTCCCTATTGGTAGATTTCTTACTCAACAATCACCCTCTAACCAAACTTAATGCTCAGCCCTTTTTGCACTACCCCATTGTACTTGGTCCTTGTCTCTATTGTAGTACGTATTACATATCTAAATTTCATTTATTCATTTTGTATCCCAGAACTGATCACCTTTATAAGTGCAAGGTAGATGTTAACAATTAATCATGGAGCTGGGGAACCAAATCAGGTTGTCAGTGTGATTTCCACTTTAGAATAAGTTCTTAGATAATAGCACTTATTATTCTCGCATCAACCTTGTAGGCACTTTACAGATGTTAACTCACTTAATGCTGTCAGTTGTCTGAGGCAGACATTCATCCTATCAGTTGACTGATTCCAGGACCCCTGAAAGTCCCTTATACGAAAAGGCCCCTGCTCAAATCCCTTACATAAAATGTCAAGATATTTGCATATAATCTACATATACCCTCCTGTATAGTTTAAATCAATCTCTAGCTCATTGATACCTATACAATGTAAATGCTATATATAGATAACTGTTATGCTGTATTACTTAGGGAATAACAAGGGGGAAAGTCTGCACATGTTCAGTACAAATGCAGTCTTTTTTTCTGTAATTTTTTCAGTCTGAGTGTGGCTGAATTCAAGTGTACAGAACCCATGGAGAGCCATTTATTATGTATTACAATAGTAGAGCCATCTACTATTATCCTTATTTGACAAGAGGATACAGGCACTGATGGATTAAATAATTTGTCTCAAGCCACACAGCTACTTAAAGCAGAAGTGATATTTCAACCCCAGGCAATCTGGTTATACACTATACTGCTTCCAGGTGGTTTTCTTTTTTAAATGGGGTGGAGAGTGGGGAGACACTTTTTTAGACAGGGAAAAGCTATGGTAACATTGAAGGAGGCTTATGTGAAATGCATATGACAAATTACATAGAAGCCAATGTCTTAAGATCTTTGATTGCCTAGCTGAGCATTCTGAAGTTCTTCTCTAGGACAGTTTTTTTCCCCCTACAACCACAGTAAGAAATCATCCACACTGCACCCAAGCTGGCATGGAGGCACATGCCTGTAATCCCATCAAGTCAGGAGGCTGAGGCATGAGGATCAGAAGTTCCAGGCCAGCCTCAGCAATTTAGCAAGGCCCTAAATAACTTAGCAAGATTCTGTCTCCAGAAAAAAAAAAAAGGGGGGGGGGGAACTGAGGAAAAAAGTGTGGGCAGGGAGCTGAGGCTGTGGCTCCGGGGTTAAGAGCCCCTGGGTTCATTCCCTGGTACCAAAAAATAAACAAAGAGAGACCCCCCCTCACCCAAATCATCTATATTGCAACCTAGTACATGCAAACACACACACATTCACAGACACACATCATATATGATTATATGCTTAAAACTAAAATTTCCTAAAAGAAAACCTCCCAATCTATGTGACATACATTTAAAAATTTTATTCCACTTTAAAAAAAAGACTGATGTAATTCCCTAAATTGATTTCATTATGCACACTAATGGGGGTTAATCCAGTATGAAAAACTACTTCAGGTACTCTTTACTGAAGGTAGTGGTGAGCACTAAGCAGTCATGTGCTTTGGGAGAATCAAATTAGCCACAAAAGTGATTAATATAGACCAGGCAGGAGAATGCAATAGTGATACAAGACCTTTTTTCTTTAATATTTTTTAGTTGTAGCTGGACACAATACCTTTGTTTTATTTATTTCACATATGCTAGGCGAGTGTTCTACCACTGAGCCACAACCCCAGCCCCTCAAGAGCTTTTTTAAAATATATTTTTTAGTTGTATATGGACACAATGACTTTTATTTGTATGTGGTACTGAGGATTGAACCCAGTGCCTCACACATGCTAGGCTAGCCCTCTACCACTGAGCCACAACCCCAACCATCAAGAGCTTTTTAGTTATTTATTTCTGGTACTAGAGATTGAACCCAGGGGCACTCTACCATTAAGCTGCATCCTAGTCCTTTGTATTTTTTTTTTTTGAGAAGGGTCTCACTAAATTGCTGAGGCTGGCCTAGAACTTGTGATCCTCCTGCCTCAGCCTCCAGAATCACTGGGGTTACAGGTCTGTTCCACCTCCTGGAATTAATACTGTTTTAGACAAAGAACGTTGATGGCAATTGGAAGAAGCTGGTAGTAAGTAACCTGAATAAAGTGCAGTAATTGGGATTTGAACGAAACAGAAACGTAGGGTTTTACTCCAGAGAGGATAGTTTAAATTATGACAGGGGATGGGTTGCCCTAGGAAGAACACAAAGAAGAAAAAAAAGATGAGGGCAGTATGCCTTTATGTTTAAGAAGCAAGAAAAATCCAAGAGGGGCAGGGGTACCACGAGAAGGTGAATTAAGAGCGACAAAAGCTAATGAGATAGAGAGCTGAGGATTGAGGAAATAGCACGTTTGGTAAACAAGAACAAACGGTATTTTGAGTGATGTAAGAAGCCATATTAAAAAAGGTTAAGCTGTGAGGGTAAGAAAGAAAAAAATTCAAGTTCATTTAAACCTCTTCTCACCCCTATCTTCTCTTGCCCCCCCAACCATTGTAGTGGCAAAGCTCTCCCATCCCACCCTGCTCCGTGGCCCTCCAGATAGTGATTTGAATGATGAAGTCGCGCTTAAGTGTCCTTGTCCCAAGTCAAAATCTGCTTGTTGGTTTCTTTCGCGATGTCACCGTTCAGTACCAGCGCCAGGTTTGTCCCGGCTCCCCGCTGGGTTCCTGGCCCGAACGTGGGAAGCGAAAGCGATGAACATTTCCTGAGCGGTGAGTTGAGCGCCACGCATTATCAGGCGATGCCCGTCTCCTGGGGAGGATTCAAACAAACGAGTCAGGCACTGGGCAACGCAGTGTGGGGCTGAGGATTTCCTGCCTCCCCCTCTAGCCTGTCTCCCATACGAAGCCCACCGAACAGCACGTCCACGCAGGGCTCGGAGCCGTCATGCCTCACGTCTGCAATAACCGTGCAGTTGAGATTGGTGGCGCGGACCTTCTCGCTGCTCACCGCTTGGAGAAAGGTCCTACGGTGGGAAAAACGGCATGAGTGCGGGGCGGAGAGGGCTAGTGGCGGGAAGAAGAAGCATCCCCTCCTCACCAACATTCTTCTCACCTCGTCGACTCCACGTTTTTCTCGAAGGGGCAAAACTGAACCCGAACCTGCTTGACGGATCGCAGCCCGAGCCGAGCCAAGGCCGCCGCCATGGTGACCTTCGCCCCGGAAGGACTCGCGCTGGCGGAAGTGATGCCGCTGAAAGGTTGCGCCGTCCGCAGTCCAGCAAAGTTGATTTCCGATCGCCTGCAGCCTGTTCAGGCTCCAGACTGCTGCCCCAGCTCCGCGGCCAGAGAGTAAGGCAGGGAGGTGGTGGGGATGGCTTCGGCACCGAGTACCGAGGGACCCAAAGCAAGCGGCCACTAATTACTACCTATCGTTAATAGTCCTTTTGTTCCACAGTGAAGACAATAGTGCAAAACCCCTTTGTACAAAAATACATCTGTCTTTTGCAGCATTTCCCCTTCTGTATCCTTATGTACAAGATCTAGATTAATACCATTTTATATTCTGTCTCCTTCCAAGGAGAGGACTCTACCACTGCAGGGATTATCTACTTACCGGAGGTGACCCCCTTCAGGTAACTGAATAACCAAAGCTTTAAATAGGAAGGCCCTACAACCCAGTATTCTTAAATGACTGAAAATAAATATAGTACAGGATAAAACCATCCTTGGGATTGATCCATAGGTAGAAATACGTATTCCACCTTTGAGATTCCCCATGAATAAACTGTTTTATTCGTGTTTCTGGGATTTAAGAGGGCACAGCTTCTAGCATGTTTTCTATTGCTTTTCCTTTCCTTGTACTCTGAGATTCAACCCCTAATCCTCCTCCCACTTCCAGCCCTACAATGTCTTCACTGAGGGGGAACTAGGCCTGACCCTTCCAAGGGTGCTGACCTTCAGGTTTCAGCTTCTGGTTTTGCCCTTCACTCTTGATTGCGGGCACTGGAGTGATCTTGGATTCATAGCTTCTGATTCCAAGCTCTGTGTAGCTTAATGTATGCTCTCTCCCAAGTTCCCAATTCTAGGCTTCTTTAATATGCAGTTCCAAATATCTGGGCTTTTCTAATCAGAGATGGGGAGCTCCTGGTCTTTAGATTTCAGGATTGGTCCCCAGGCACGAAAGAAAGGGCAGTTGCCAACGGGGGTGCTGGTTCAGCCTTAGGGCAAGCCAAGCCTGCTGATTTCCCACCAGGTAAGCCTCAGGGCTAGGTCCTCCTCCCCTTAGGGTGCTTAGCAGCTGATTGGTCTGGGCTGGGGGTGCTCCAGACCGAAGAGGAGGCTCCAAGCTCTCCAGGTTGTTGAGGGTGCTGCTGGGCCATTCTGTGGCCTGGACTTCATTACAAACACCTGGCAAGAAAGAAGTGGAAGGCAGGTGGCTTGTAAAAAGATACTAAAGCAGATCAATGGTGAGTCTGGGCTGTGGGTCACTTAAAACAGTTAGGGAGGGGCTAAGAGAACCTCCGGTTGGGGGTGGGGAGTGACTCACAGCAACAGGGAGGCCTCCGGTGGACTCTAGTCTTGGGCAGGGGCTGCTGTAGTAGACACAGCAGGGCTCCATCTAGCTGCTGGAAGATGCTGAGCATGAACAGAGTCTGCCGAAGCTCCAGGGACAGGCCCCACTGCTCTTCTTCAAGCAACTCCCTGACCACTCCAAAGTCTTGTCTGAGCTGCAGTGCTCCCTGCAGGCTAAATGTCCAGGTACAATGTGACCACCTGACCTTTGTGCCTCTCCAAACTGCTCTATCCCTCCTAAGCCCTCCCTTTTCCCAGTTCCATTCCTCCTACCACAGTTTTTTCTCCCCACCTGAACCGGATCCCATGGGTGAGGATGTGGTCGAGCCAAGCACCTAGGATGGCTGTCAGTGCCTGACCCAAGGCAAGGGCCTGGGCTTGGGGTGATAATCCCTGCAATCCTTGCAATACAGGCTCCAGTACAGTTCGGACTACCAAACCAGCATACTCACTAGGAACATGGGGAAGTTCTGGAGTGAGAGAAGAGAAAGGACAGGATATGAGACTCTGGAATGTTTGTGAAAAAATGTAGGATTTCAGGAAGGAGGGCATAGAAAGTCAAGACAAGGATGGAGATAGTGGTGTGGAAACAGTATTTGGAGAGGTTGGGATACTGTTACCCCCAGGGACCCTAGAAATAGAAGCTGGGATAAAAAGTTACCAGGACAGAGACGAAGCCTCCAGTACCGACCACGTGGCATGTAGAGCTTGAAGCCCTGTGTGGCTTGTTTATGACATTCTTGGAAAAAGAGACTTAGTGACTCTTCAGGCAGGAGCTGCACAGATAAAAAAAAAAAAAAAGTAAAAGAGGCTTATCTGTTAGGGACTTCTCAAATTATGATGTTTCTTTAAATCTGAGGTGTTAACTGGCTGTGGTGTTGCATGCCTATCATCCCAGCTATTCAGGATGCTGAGGCAAAAGAATTGCTAGTTCAAGACCAGCCTGGGCAATTTACTGAGACCCTGTCTCAAAATTAAAAGGGCTGAGGATACAGCTCAGTGGTAAAGCCCATCTTGGTTCAATCCCAGTACTGCAATTTAGTCAATCAATCTGAGGTATTCAACTTGGTGTCCATAAACTCCTAAGATTGTATGCATGATTGTGGCATTTCCAAGGAAAGATCTATAGCTTTCATTAAGTTTTCCAGGAGTCCATGACACAAATTATGAACAACTGCCCTAGGAATACTCTGCTTTCAGCTTTATTCAGTGAATAGAAAGTCTTTGAAGTTAATTTTATTCTGTAGTAACTCTAGGGGAAAAAAGAGAAGACACCTTATTACCACCAGTGTTTGCAAGCACATGCCAGAGAGAGGGATCTCTTTCTTTCTTTTTTTTTTTTTTTTTTTTTTTTGGTGCTGGGGATTGAACCCATGGCCTTGTACATGCAAGGCAAGAACTCTACCAACTGAGCTATCCCTAGCCCATGATCAGTATTTTTGATACCATTTCTCCAGAGTAACATAGCCCACAAAACAAGAAATGACTTATGTGCTGTTTTTTTGTTTTGTTTTTGTGGCTTGTTTGGTAGGTTGTAGTTTTGGAGGAAGAGAAGACAGCAATAAAGAAGGTCTCTGTTTTATAGCCCATTTTGGAAGACAGGTATCCCAAAAAATGCAGTATATGGCAGTTTCTCTGTAAAAATAATGCAGATGCCAGGGAACCTAAAGAGAAGAAAGTAATAGGGGATGGGGAAGGGCCAATGTGACCCAAAGAAAGAGTTTAGAGTTGGACATTATTGTTAGATTTCCAGGCACATCTGACAATAATCTGTACAACTCTAAACTCTTTCTTTCTTCTCCAACAAACCAGATTTCCCCTTCTCTTGAATATCAAGGTAATTGTCCTGTCATCACTGGACATTTGTTAGAAACCTCCACACTCAAAATTCTGAAGAGATACAAGATACACAGTATGAGATCACCCTTGCCCCTTTTGGGACATTACAGTTCATCTAAGGAGAAAACTCATAACACCTGATTCTCTGTCATCCCAGCGCTGTATATGCTGGGGCACCCAGAGGAGATGCCTAGCAGTATAGTCACCAGGCAGAGAAGTGAGGCATACAGTGCTCTGCAGTGTTTGGTCCACATGGTGAACACACTGTCTCTTGTTCCTTTTGCTCTGTTCTTAACCTCATCCAAGAGCTGAACCTTTCTCATATCATATCATGTCTCCCCACCTCCCTTCTATGCAGCCACTATGGCTAGAACAAACTTCTTTCATCATTTTCACTGTTCCTCTTCTCCTGTTACAGTGGCTCCCCATCACTCATGAGATAAACCTTAGATTCATTCAGTGCCCTCCACATAATTTGATGCTAACCTGCTTACTCCTCCAGCCCCACACCCGCTCCCCAACACATAACATGTATATACAGCAGGCTTACACATGTGTGCACGCATGCACACTTGCATACACATAGCACACACAGCCTCTGCTCTGGTCAGACCAACTCTACTACTGCCAAGGATCTATGAACTGTTTCCTCCAGTAACCCCTGCTGCTTTTCTGAGACTGCTCAGCCACCAACTTGTGTCATAGGCCCATGGAACTTTCTATAAAACACATGCCCACCATGGTCTTCCTTCCTCAGGCCTCCCATGACTATCACTATCTGCCCTACTCATAATGAGCCTGCTCTGGGACATAATGAGTTTAAGGAGACAGCGGTATTTTAGATAGAAATGCAAATGCAGATATTGGACTAGAACTCTTTTTTTTTTTTTTTCTTTTGGTACCAGGTATTGAACCCAAGGGCTCTTAACCACTGAGCCACATCCCCAGTCCTTTTTATTTTTAATTTTGAGACAAGGACTCACAAGGTCTCACTAGGTTGCTTATAGCCTTGCTAAATTGCTAAGCCTGGCTTTGAACCTATAATTCTACTGCTGCAGCCTCCTGAGGCCTTTGGGATTACAGGCATTTGCCACCATGCTCAGATGGACTAGAACTCTTAAGAGCCAGAAGAACTATGGGAGTTTATAGCACCAAAACATTAGGTAAGCAGAAATGCAGAAGAAAGGAGTAGAGGGTTAATATGAACTCTGTCCACAGCCATGCCCCTATTCAAGGCAAAGAGGAGAAAATTGAGCAGAAAGAGAAAACAAAAGACAGACATCTTCCATAGTAGGAATAGATAATATATAGAATGGGGCAAAAATAAAATAGAAGAACAATGGTTTTATTGATAAATATAAAAGAAATCCTAGAAGAAACAGTTAAGCATGGACAAAGGTTACCATTCTGAAGTAGGAATCAATGATGAGGACAAATAACGCATTATTTTTTTCATGAGAAGCCTTATACAATATTCTATGGGCTGGGGTTGTGGCTCAGTGGTAGAGTGCTCACCTAGTATGTGTGAGGCACTGGGTTCCATTCTAAGCACCACATATAAATTAATTAATTAATTAAAGGTCCATCAACAACCAAAAAAAATATTTTTAAAAATATTCTATTTCATTTTTCACTTTTTTTTCTTTTTGGTGCTGGGGATTAAACTCAGGACCTCACACATGCTAGGCAAGCACTCAACCACTAAGCTATATCCCTAGCCCTATTTCACTTTTTTAATACTATGGATGTGCATTACTTTAATAAAAATACAAATTAAGCTTTTAAAGAAAGAAGAAACATTGTATTGAACACTGGTAACAAAGGGGAAAGGTACAATCATTTATCCTGATTTTTCTCTGCAAATTATATCTCAGTGGGTATAGTGGCACATGCCTATAATCCCAGTGTTTGGGGAGGCTCAGGCAGGATTCCAAGTTTGAGGCCAGCCTCAGCAACTTAATAAGAACCTAAGCAACTTAGTGAAACCCTGTCTCAAAAATAAAAAGAGTGGGCTGGGCATGGTGGCCTATACTCCCAGTAGCTCAGAAGGCTGAGGCAGGAAGATTGTGAATTCAAAGCCAGCTTCAGCAACTTAGTGAGGCCCTGTCTCTAAAATATTAAAAGGGGGACTGGGGTGGTGGCTTAATGGTAGAGCACTTGCCTGCACATGTGAGCCACTGGGTTCGATCCTTAGCATCACATAAAAATAAATAAATAAAATAATAGCATATGTCTGTCTACAACTAAAAAAAAATATTTAAAAAAATATTAAAAAGGATTAGGATGTGGCTCAGTGGTTAAGTGCCCCAAGGTTTAATCCCTGATACCAAAAATAAATAAATAAATGAAAAATCTAAAAAGCAGGGGATAGGGGCTGGGGATGTGGCTCAAGTGGTAGCATGCTCGCCTAGCATGCGTGAGGCACTGGGTTCGATTCTCAATACCACAAAAAAATAAAATAAAGATTCTGTGTTCACCTAAAACTAAAAAATAAATATTAAAAAAAAAAAAGCAGGGGATACAGCTCAGTGGTAAAGTACCCCTGGATTCAACCCCCCAATACTAAAACAAACAAACAGAAAAACACACACACACACACACACACACATACACACATACACATCCTTCAGGGTAACCAAATCATTAATGAGGACATGTTTGTCTTTATAAAAGTGATCTAATAAATGAGGAAGAAATGAATGAATAAATAAATAAAATTGGAATAGCACCCCTTTGCAACCTCTAATGAAATAATGAGTTTAGGCAATGATGGTCAGTGGCTGTTAACATCAAAAAATGAGAGTCTGACATAATTAGAGAGGGTGGGAGGTATATAAATGAAATAAAATTGACCATGAGTTGATCATTGTTAAAGCCCTTATTGGTGGTAGAAACATGGGAGATCCATTATACTCTTCTCTCTATATTTGTATATGTTTAAATTTTCCATAGTAAGAGAGAAAACTAAAATAATCAATAAATCAATAACAGGTTAGTTTAGTAGACATTCCAAGTTACTGAAATGATCCACTCTGCTCATTCTGTCCACTGTACCCCCCAAGATGTTACAGAATAGGCTCTTAAACTTCTACTGTCAGGGACCCTGTTCTCCTCACCTGCATCTGTGTAGTGAGCTTCTGTATCTCCAAGCCCAGCTGCTGCTCTACCTCCAGGGCTAAGCTTTCCTCTAAGGCCAGGCTGGACAGAGCTTCTGCCTCATGCAAAAGAGGCTTTGGATAGAAAACAGGGAGTGAGAGCACAGCCCAGCCCAGGCTGCTCCCCTCCCCACTCCCTAAACACTCACAGGTAGGTCCTTTTGGATCAGGAGCAGGAAGGAACCTGGGATCCAAGCTGCCAGGTTCTGCTGAGCTCTGTTCAAGAACCAGAGCAAGGTAGTCTGTAAGGTACAGAGTCCCAGGGCGGCAGGTGCAGGACCTAGAAAGGGAGCAGCAGAGTATCTTAGGGGACATGGAGCATCTTTGGGATAAGACAGACTTCAGAACAGACTGAAGGAAAAAGGATATCCTCAACTGTTCTGTTTCCCTGTCTCCAGGCCTTCCTCTCACCTGGAAGGCGGCAATGGATCAATCCTGACCTCAGTTCTTGGAGAGCATCCAAGAGAGGTGGAAAGAGTTGCTGCAACAGTTGAGTAGTATGAGAGAGTGAGGCAGGGCTGTTCTGATCCCTAAGGGTTGATCCCAAGGCCTGGCAAAAACCTGAGGAAAAGAAGATATAGTCTGATGGGGGAGTGGCAACCTGGGACTTGAGTTGCCCCAGTATCCCTCTTTTCTCACCTTGGTCCCAGCTCCAGATAAGAGACTGATGAAGTAGGCTGTGACACAAAGAAGCCAGTTCCTTCTCACACTCCTGAGGCAGGGATGCTAGTGGGAGAAATTACTCTAGAGCCTGAAAACAAGGCCACCCATCCCACAACCCTGCCCACTCAATGATGGATTCTCCAAGACTCAAGAGGAGTGAAAAGCAAGACTTTGCCTTGAAAGCCCTGAAGCTATAGTTAGAACCCTGGGGGTTTCATTCTAAACTGCCTGCTTCTGTTGTCAGACCAGGAGATGAATGAGCAGAGTAGGGAGAAGATACCCCAGCTCTCCCAAAACATGGTCCAGGCCCATCACTCACCCTGACCCAGTGCCTGACTCAGCTGTTGTGCTGCTATCCTGGGGTCCCTCCAGGGTCCCAGATTTAGGTCCAAACTCTGAGCACAGGCTGCCCACAGCAGGGTCCAATATTGGCTCCACAGGGCTCCAGCCCCTCCAAGCCCCAGTTCACTGTTGGCTGAACTCCCTATGAGGCCCAGCAGCCCTGGCAACAGCTCACGCTCCTCATGGCATCGCTCTCGGAGCTGGTCCCGGAAGTCCAATCCCCAGAATGCCTCATCCAGCCGACCTGCCACCTGGCAACCCCGCTCCCAGGTCAGGAGATGGAGCACACGGGTAGGGGAGAAAGGGCACGCTGCCCTTGGGAGGTGGCCCATGGATTTTCTCTGCAGTTTGTGATAGACAGGAAGCTCCAACAACAGTTCAGCGAGTTGGGACGTCAGGCTTAGGCTGGCGGGCGCCCGACCCAGGGAACGAAGCTGCATCTCAATGGCAGCATCCAGGCAGCGGGCCGCTAGTCCGATGGGGCGTGCTAGGAGTAGCGGCTCAGGAATGTCCCGTAGGCCGATTCTCTGAACCGCCTCTCGAGGTGGGTGTAGATGAAAGTTGCGACACAGCTCCGGGAAGGGGCGGATTCCGCTGTCGTGCGTGCGGGGACTCAGGGTCTTTAAGAGGTGCACGGCCGCCTGTAGGTGGCGGGCGCAATCCCGGGCCAGGAGGAGTTGCTCTCGCTCGCGGTGCAACCGCAACAACACAGCCCGGAGACGCTGCAGCGCCAGCGGTATCGGGCCGCCAGCTGCAGGCTCCCGCCTCCAGTCCGCAGCGCCAGCCTCGTGCTCCTCACCCGAGTCGGCCGAGGCCAGCCAGGACTGCTGCCCTCCCGGAGTTCCGCCGGGCCGTGCATCCAGACAGGGAATGCTCCCGGGAACGGGTAGCCCCTGCCTGCCACGATCCTCCCCGCGGCTGGCGCCAGCCCGATTCCCCTCCCATAGCTTCTCCCCAGAGTCCGCGGGTTGCGCCCACAGCTGGGGCAAAGTAGCTAGCGGAGGCAGAAGGCCATCCGAGCGAGAAGCCTGAGCCATGGGCTGCGAGTCGGAAACGAATCTAACGTTTCTCACTTCCCAGCTCCGCCCAACGTCCGCGGTGTTCGGACTCCGCCTCCTACCATGAACCAACTCTCTCATCCCGGACCCGCGGAGACTGTACTCTCTCGCGCTCCGTAATCGACGGCCTCTGCCCCTAATAAAGATGGCGCCTATTCTATCTTACCCCGCCCTTTGCCCGGTATCAAATTCTAGACTGTGTTTCACTTTCGTGTCACTGTTGACGGGAGATGGCGCCGATTCCAAAGACTGTGGGGCGGATCAAGCTAGGTGAGTGGGGTGTGACACGACCACAGGGGGCCCAGGAGCGCAGAGGCAGCCCCACTTGAATCTATTGTGGTCTGGACGGCTTTGGTAGGATTTTATGCTTCAGGAGGAGGGTGGAGGACGCTGGTCCAACAATCCCGAGCTCCCTTGAAGCGGCACTGCCTTCCTTTCCTGTAGACTGCCCTGTGCGTCCTGGATGCCCGCTGGGGGTCGCTGCAGTCCCCAAACTCTACAAGGAATTCGTACCAGAGGACAGCGGAAAAGAGGTAAAAAATACTGCCACCTGCCCCTATGCCTGAGCGCGCGCGCACGCGAACGCGCGTAGGTCCTCTAGTTTACGCCTACTTTCAATCAGCTGTGCTTACACCTACTCTGTGCTGGCGCTGCACCCGGCTCTGGGAGCTTTGGGGAGGAGTAGCTTCCGACGCTGCTCTTGAGGATCTTGGGCAGGAATGGGGCGGATAATCCTACTGTAATGGATGCTCGAAGTTGGCAGAACTGAGAAGACCAGGGTTCCTGAGTTGAGGCTTGGATATGAGTGCCTGAGAAAGATACTGTAGACAGACAGGACAGTGCGAGCAAAGACACTAAAGCAAGGAAAAGCTGAGAGAACGTCACTAAGGTCAGATCGTAGTGGACGGTTGGAGATACAGCAAAGAGTGAGTGGAAAGGCCAAAGGTTTGGATGTCCTTAAGTAGGCCATAGGTTACTAAGAGAAGGATAGGATCAGTTTTTTTCTTTTCTTTTCTTTTTTCTTTGCTGGGGGGGGGGGGGGGTTGTAGCTACTGGGAATTGAACTCAACGGTGTTGGAACTACATCCCCAGACCTTTTTATTTATTTATTTTATTTTCAGACAGGGTCTTGCTAAGTTGTTGAGGGTCTCTGTAAATTGCTGAGGCTGACCTTGAACTGGCAATCCTCCTGCCTCAGCCTCTGCAGTCACTGGGATTACTATGCCACCTTGCCCCTGCTGTTTGCTTTTCTCTAACCCCAATTTTGGTTCATAACAGGAGCTTCTGACTCCGTTGCTTAATCCAGAAATCTGAGAATAATTTTGTACTCCCACTTTCCTTTACCTCACATTTAGGCAGTCACTAAAATCTACTTCTGAAATGTCTTTTGAAACAAACCCTCGCCTCATTTACATTCCTGCTCCCACTGCAGGAAAATTGAAATTTTTTTCAATTTTTAGTTTCAAGGGCTCATTCTGTCTGGCCTGGGCAGTTGTAATGGCCTGCTAAATAAACATTACACCCTTAGATCCATCTTCTTCTTCAGCTCTGTGAACAGTTCACTGCCCAGATCAGGTCCATTCCCATTACTGACAAGATAAAGCCCAGATTCACTGGGTCACACAAGGCTTTTCTGACATAGTCACTGGATTTTCTCCATTGGAATAGCCTACTCAGTGATCTCTTTGCTTACTCAGCACACACTCACTGACCACCAGTTAAGCACCAAACAGTGTGGTAGGTGATGGGAAGACAGCAGTAAACCAAGCAGACAAAAAAATTTTCTATTCATTGATTGAGTTAGACGTATCTAGTAGAGCGCTTGCCTAGCATGTGTGAGGTACTGGGTTCAGTTCTCAGCACTGCATATAAATAAATAAAGGTCCCTCAACAACTAAAAAAGTTTTTAAAAAGAAGTGTCTAGTAGAGGTAGCCAGTCAATAAATAAATAGCATAGTATGTCACATATAAGAAGTGGGGCAAAACAGCAAGAAGAAGGATGGGGAGCACTGAGTGGAGAAAAGAGATGTCTGTTTTTACAAGGAGCCATCAGAAGCCTTCCTAAGAAGGTGACATTTAAGCAGAGATGTAAAGGGAACAAAGGAGTGAGCCATTCACTGGGGAAAGACCATTCCAGACTGAGGAAATAACAAATCCAAAAGCACTGAGATGGGATCTCAGTTGGTGTGTTGTAGGAACTTCAAAGGATATTACTGTGACTGGAGGAGGGTGTCCAAAAAGTAGGAAATTTATAAAGATACTAGGGGGCCAGATCATGTGTGGCCATAGGCTACTTAGTAATATGATAATTCCTATCCTCTGAAGCTTACAATCACTAAGGGAGTGACTATTATCAGAATCATAGGGGGTGGGGACTGGGGGTATCAAACTGTTATCATAATCATGGATGGGAGCACTGAACTCAGTGGTAGAACAAGTGAGGTCCTGGGTTTAATCCCCAGCATTAATTTAAAAAAAAAAAAAAAGTGTGTGGGTCAAGCCTCAAAGAGTGTTTCCTCATTTCGTCAATGAAAAAGAGTACAATAAACTCAAATGAATTCTACAAAATGAAATATCCAGGCAGTGACAGAATCAATAATGCAATGCAAGTAGCTCCGCTCTAGCATAGCTGTTTTTCCAGTTATGTGCTGCCACACCAACTTGCAATATAAATCAATGAAAAATAAGGTTCTAAATTGTATAAAAGACTATGTGGGTACAATTTGGTTGAGAGAGGGCAGAAAAATTGAAGATGAAAGGATCTGAAAAGGCTTTGAGGCGAGATGGAATTTGAACTGCCCCTTCAAGATGAGACAAGATGTGACAAGAAGATCAGAGCCAGCAAGGACTGGAGGCCCTAAGGATAGAGGGAGCCTGGTGGCCAAGGGAGGATGGCAGCTAAGCAGGGAAGATTGCAAGGGAAGGTTGGAAAGCTCAGCCAGCAAGCTTTGGAAGGCTCCAAATCCTAGACCAAGGCCCTAGATTCAGTCCTTCCTACGGTCCTGACAATGTGGGATACTGGAAGTTTTGGAGCAGGAGAGATATCTCTGAGAGCTTTGTTTTGGAGAGAAGCAGATGAGAAGCAGGAGAGGCCAGCTGGGAGCTGCCATGCATATATGTTTTGGCATGAGGTAGCTTTGGGTTGGGTGTCCTGATAGCTATTCACATTCAAGAGTATGATGGGACACAGAGGGAAGACAGGTAAACAGGCTCAATTCCAGGGACATTAGTGTAGCTGGCATAGTGGCAGGTCAGAGGAAGAAGACACTGGATGGTGAAGAAGGTTGGGCTGAAGGCCACGCTCAGCCCCAGGGAATGCAGAATAGCAAGGCGAGGTGATGCATCATGAGAGCCAGGAGCAGCACATTTTCCAGGTGTGAATGGGAGAGAGGTCAGAGCCAAAAGGATTCTTTATGTTGGGTGGTTGGTTTGTGGCTGCCACAGTAGAGTTCAAGCCAGCCAACCCTTTGCTCTCTCCCAGAACTTCCCCCAACACCAGCCTCCCCTCCCCTCCCCCTCCCAGGACGTAGTGGATTTTCTTCGCCAGCTTGTGGAGAGTGATCCCCAGGGCCTGCACCGGATCCATGTGGATGGGAGCAGCAGGCAGTTGCAGCAATGGCATCATGGTGGGGAGTGCAGGCCCAGACCTGGGATCAAGGCTGGAACCCTGGGGTGGGCTGGCCCTCGGGTATGCCCCTCTCTCATGTTCCTCTTTCTTTCCTGTCTCTTTTTCCTTGCTAACAGATTACCCCTTGGACCATTTCTGTGATGAAGGAAACACGACTGGACAGAGTGTCAGGGGCAAGGGGGCTGAGGGACTGGGCACCTACTGTGGTTTCCAAAAGTCCTTCCTATACCCTCCGCAAGGGGCTGAGCCCTTTTCTCAAAGTCCCTCTGCCTCTGCATCCTTCCCCAGTGACTCAGATAGCCTGCTTCAGGTGGCCCTGCCCCAGAAACTCCAGGTGACGGAAGAGGTGAGATTGTCAAGAAGGGGCTTTATGGTCCTTTCAATACATGTATTTCCACCCCTGGATGCTCCCCTAATTTGTACCTTTTAAGGCCCTTCCACACAGCTTGCCTCCCTTTCGCATTCTCTCTCATTTTCCCTGTTTCTTTCTCTTTTTTTGTCACTTGCCCTTCCTCCTTCAGGAAGCCAACCGCCTGGCCGAGGAGCTGGTGGCTGAGGAGGAGCGCATGAAACAAAAAGCAGAGAAGAAACGACGCAAGAAGAAGGTGTCTGCAGGGTGGAAAAAGGGAACCCGGAGGGAATTAGGGAAGGGAAAGAAGCAAACTTTGTGAGAATAGGAAGGAGCTTAAGGTGTCCTGCAGTGGATTCCTTCATCAGGTGGACCTAAGGGGCCCAGGGACTGGAAGGTCTCCTGGAGGCCATCTGGCAAAGCAATTCGAATGGCACAGTACTGCCCTAGTGGAATCTACCTCCTCCTTACAGTGACGTCTCTGGCTAGTGACTCTTTTGTCTTCTTTTAACCTATAATAATAATAATAATAATACCTCATAGAGTTGCAAGGATTAAATGAGATAGTATATGCAAAGCTTAGTCTAGTGTGTGATGTACGGTAAAGGTACATCATCATCATCATCATTACAGCGTCAAAAGGAACGGAAACGACAGGAGCGGTTGGAGCAGGATGGTGGGGAGTCCAAGGTGAGTTCTGCAGGCAGGTGCACAGAGCAGCAAGGGCCAGGAAGCTGGGGGCTGAGAAGGCAGGAGACGCAAGATGATCCCAACTCTGAACTTGCACACCTTTCATCCAGGTGAAGGCTACCTCAGACGGGGATGAGAGCCCCTCAGCCAGCCCCGGGAAACTGGCTCAGGGACAGTGTGGTGAGGAAGAGGTGAGGGCCCCTTTCTATCCTCTTAAACTCTTCTCACCCTCTTCTCCGCTATTCCAGGATTTACTTCATCCTCACCCTGTCCTTAACTTTCCTTTTAAAAATTTAAAAATTTATTTTTAAGAATATTTTTATTTTTAATTGACACATATTCATTGTATATATTTTTGGGGTACAGTGACATTTCAGTACAGGTATGTGATATATAATGATCAGATCAGCATGATTGGCATATCTATTGCCTTGGATATTTATCATTTCTTTGTGTTGGCGACATTCAAAATCCTCTCTATTAGCTGTTTGGAAATATTCTATTAATTGTTATCAACCACAGTTATCTTACTGTGCTGTATAGAGCATTAGAAGTTATTCCTGCTCTCCAGCTGTACCCTGTTCCTATTAACCATCTTCTTTCCATCCCCTTTCCTGAACACCCTTCACAGGCTCTAGTAACCATTATTGTATTCTCTACTTCTATGAGATCAACTCTTTAGCTTCTATATACATTATTTGTCTTTTTTTGTGCCCCTAACTTTTCTTTTTGCCCACAGGACCCACTGGATCTATCTAGCACTTTTGTGTCTCTGGCTTTGCGCAAGGTTGGGGATTGGGCCCCCAGTGCTCACCGAGAGAAGGGAGTGAGCCAGGAGCTCCGTATCAGGGGCCAGGGCACCCAGGAGAAGATGAGCCAAGAGGAAAGGAACCCTTCAAAAGAGGAGAGGCCCAGACAGAGTTGTAAAGTGCAGGTGAGGTGGGCAGGGGAACCAAAATGTTCTGGAAAGGCACAAGATCTCAGGGTTGAAGGGACTATCCACTAGGAGTTCTCTGGCTTTAGGGCCAAGAGACCTGGGGTCAGTCTTCATCACTGTCACTCTGACCCTGGGTAGTTTACTCTGTAGGAAAATAGGACTGGTACTTTTATTACATGTTGATTACAGTATAACTTAATAGAGGAGAAAGATTTGGGAGACTGAGGCATTGAAGTTTGCTTTACTTTGCTTCCCATCCCTAGGCATCTACAGGACTGGTGGCAGCTGCCTTACAGCAGAGCCAGGAATTGGCAAGTAAGATCTTTTCTCTTTCTTCTTACCCCAACCTCTGGTGGTACCCCCATTGGAACCTTCCTACTTTCTCTCTTCCCTAGAGTTGGGTACCAGCTTTGCTCAAAGTGGTTTCTACCATGAGGCTGTGGACCTCTTCACCCAGGCCTTAAAGCTCAATCCCCGGGACCACCGGTAGGTAGGAGCTTGGCCACTGTGCTGGGACATCAGGGTAAGGAAGGGTGTTGAGGACCTGGACCTTTGTCCACTTTTTCTGTTTATCAGGTTATTTGGAAATCGCTCCTTCTGCCATGAGCGGCTGGGTCAGCCAGTGTGGGCCCTGGCTGATGCCCAGGTGGCCCTTACCCTGCAGCCTGGATGGCCCCGGGGCCTCTTCCGCCTGGGCAAGGCCTTGATGGGACTACAGGTAATAGAACTGAGGCTGGAAACAAAGGAGAGATTTGGGTGGGATGAGGTAGGGAATAGGTTTATATTGACCTTTTCTGGAGAAGCTTCTGGTTGCAATACTAGGAGGTGGGGACAGCTTGAGGACGGAATCAGTTTTAAATTCTTGGGACCCCTGACACCTAAATTTTGCCTTTTCTAATCTCTCTGGGACCAAAGCGCTTTAGGGAGGCTGCTGCTGTGTTCCAGGAGACTCTGAGAGGGGGTTCTCAGTTGGATGCAGCCCAGGAGCTACGCTCTTGCCTTCTGCAGCTCGCTCTGGTAAGGGAGGTAGGCTCACTCTCAGGCCAGGTATAACTGGTTGGGACCACAGCACCAAGCAGTGCTACCTTGCATCTCATAGGGCAAGGGACACAGGATGGTGGGGTTATATTCCTCTCTCTCTTCCTTCTCAGCAGGATCATCAGCAAGGGAGAATTTGTGTACCACCTGGATTGACCAGGGCCCCCCAGCAATCTGCCCATTCTGAGCCAGGAGCCTCAGGCCTACTCTCCCTCAGTCATCCTCCAAGCACTGTTCCAAGGTCCCCTGGTCTGGCTCCACCCTTGCATTATCCTCCATATCACCTGAGCCACTCCAATTGGCCTTTCCCTCAGACTCAGAGTAGAAGACCCCACTCTCTTCATCTCCAGGACCCTTCAAAGAACTGGGACATCCTGGGATTTTGGTCCCAGCATCTGCCTCAGGCTAGATGAAAGAAGACCTGTCCCTCATATGGCAAGGCCATGTGGACATCCCAAGGGATTGGGGATACTGTGGGGACAATTCACTGCATGTTTTGAGATGCTGTACTCAAAAGCTGTAGTTGAGGACAATGCTGGCAGTTGTTCTTGCCACTGAAGACCTTCCAATGAGAGAAGGGAGTCCCATATCAACTGAAACATCCTTTCTTTGGTTCTTAAGCAGATGGCTTCTTCTAGGGGTGGTAGGAAAAACAAAATCCACCATTGCCCAAGATAGGAACTATATAGAAGTTCCGGTCTTTAGACTACATAAGAGTCAATAAGGTTGCATCTGGGGCTTGCTCTGCTTCTTGGCTTCATTCACCAGCTAGAACTTTGTGCTCAGGAATGAGGTCAGAGTAATGAATAAGGTTTGAGTCCCACAGTTTAGCTTAATGACATTTACGTCCTCCTCACCCCAGCTCTTGCCCTATCTTTTTAGCTACAACACCCAGTTTACTTCAGTCCCTTGTGTCATTTCCTGTCTACATTGCTATGCACACTCTGACCTCTGCTTTGTCTGATGGTCTTAAACCCACATCCTCCTACTCCTGGAAGATTCTTTAAGGTTTGCATTCAAAATGTCCCTTACTGTCTGATTTCTGGAACTCGCGGGGCCCACACATCTCCACATTCCCTACTGCCAACTCTCCTATTACATGGTTCCCAGGCTGCTGCTACCTTGGGCACTTTTTCCACCCAGCACTAGGCATTGCAATTAGCCTTTCCCCAAGAGTTTCCCCATCAAATGTCCCTGCCCCAAAGATGGCTATAATTCTCTACTTCCTGTGTAAGAAATATGATTTTCTTTTGGCTTCTCTAAGATCCTGGCAGATTCCTTTGGCTGATTCCGTACTGACCCTGCCTAGGACACTTAGCTCATTTAGGTGTGGATCTGCAGTGGGATGGGGGGGTCACTTTTAGCCCTCTTTTCCAAATGTCTTCCCCAGAGGAATCATTTAGTCTTGTTCGACTTGGAGATAGGAGGTATTGAAATTTCACTCTTATACAAGACTTCCTAAAATTTTTTGTTTGTGATTTAAGCCCCTTAAATACTGTGTAGCAGGTTGAAGTCTACCATTACTATGTGGGTCACTTTGGGCAAATCTCCAAATAGTTAAGCCTCAGTTCCCTCATCTATAAAACAGGCAATTCCTACCTCACAGGGCTGCTGTGAGGATTAACAGAGAATAAGAAAATACCACAAAGTGCCTAGTATATACAGGATGCTAAATAAACTATTTTTGCTTATAACTATCCTATATATTTGTGATTCCTACAGTGAAAAGGGAGGAGTAGAAGTGAATCACTGCCTAAATTCATAAAACCCAGAGTTCCTAAGACTGTGGGTCTCCAAGTGTGGTTTTTGGACCAGCAGCATCAGTATTATTCAAGAACTTGTGGCAAATACAAATTTGCAGACCCCAAGCTAGGCCTTCCAAATCAAACTGGAAACCATAGGAGTGGGGGCCAGCAATTTGTGATTCAATATGCCTGCCAGATGATTGTGATGCACACTGTTCTAGGGCTTAGAGAGCAGACATCCATCCAGAGGCCATTTTGGTGGGACAGGTCTGAGTTTTGTTATCCAAGGCTTGAGTAGAAGAGGTGGCAGCACTGGCATTGCTGGAATTAAGAAACCTTATTTGCCTTGGGATTCCTTGGCTTTTCCCTCGGGAGTTGGCAGGTGGTGGTGGGGTGTGGGGAAGGGTAGTTGTTTTTGTTTAAACGGTAATTATATTGCAGTGATGCCTTAAGAAGTCTGTCCATCTAGCTTTCCTGTTTTGGGTTGGGAAGGGAGATCTAGGTACTTCTAAGATTCACAGCCCCTCAAAGCATGGTCACCCACTACTGTGTGGGATTTTAACCTTTAAACTGGGCTAGCTTCTTGCTTTTGTTTGCAAATGTTTCTTCCCAGCTCTCTTAACCTTTTAAAGACTTGAATCTTTAAGCCAAGAGCCACAGGACCCTGACACATTTCCCCACTGTGCCCTATACACACCACTCCTGATTGATAGTGTTCTGACTCAGCAGCCTAAATTCCAAAGTAGTCAGGACTGGAAAGTGGATAACCAACCATGCTGGTTTTTCTGGGTATGGGTCTTGCAGTGTGAAGACTGGGAAAGTGCTGGGCAAACCAAGAAGGGTTGGTCATGGGCTAGAAAGTTTCCAGAGGGACAGTCTTTAGAAAGTGATGAAAGGAATAAGGGAGGAAGGGGAACCAGGGGTGGTATGTGTGTTGTGTATATATTGAGGGGACGACACAGCTGCAGAGAATGTTTCTTAGCAATATAGCAGTGGTCATTTTTTCTGTCCTTGATGCCATCCCCCCCCAGTTGTACAGGTTTGTAAGGTTGTCACTAACTCCTACAGTCCTTGGTCACTGGGGCAATCATACTGATTCCTCTTCTGTGACCACCTCCTCATCCTAGCCCATAAGTCTAGCCCTGAATTCTCTATCTTCTTACCTTCTGCAGTTGCCAGAGATGTACTGCTTTCTTCCAGTCTCTATCAGTCTGATCCATCATACACATATAGCCATATTAGCCTACCCTAAACATTGCTCTCGGGTCTCTCTGGAACCTCCTGGAACCATGTTCTAAGGTACAATGCCTACATTCCCAACTTTGGCCCTTTCTCCTCTCCTGTTTTTGTAAGTTCTTTGCTTCTTCCCATTAGACCTTGTCCTCTTTACAGGGACAGTAGCTGTAGTTGCTGAAAGCATGTGCTCCTGAGTCAGACAAGCACAAAGGTTAGTTAGCTCCACCTGATCATTTACAAACTGCATGACCTGGCCAAGCTCCCTTAAGCTTCTGTGATTCAGTCTCTTTATCCTTAAAATGAAAACAAAAACCTCTGTCCCTGAGGTCATTGTGAGGATTAATCCACGCAAAGCACTTGGAATGGCTCAATGAGGGATAGTTATTTCTGAAAATGCCAGGTCTCCTCCTGCCTTCCAGCCTGTTTACCCTTCCTGGAAAAACTTGTTGGCCTTCCACCTGCAACTGAGGCCTAACACCCTGGCTACCTCCATTAAGCACAGGGAGGATCTGAGGAGGTCCGGTCGACTGAGGAAAAGAGGGAAAGCTGGAAAGAGCCTAAGCATGGTCTCCTGAAGTTTGGCTGGGGTGGCCAAGGGTGGGGAAGCCCTGCAGCTAATAGAGTTTTCTCCTCCCTTCCCCCATCATCCTGCAGGAGGGTGCTTAATAGCCAACAGAATAAATGAGTGTCAAAAATGTCAGCATTGGGGGCTGGGGATATAGTTCAATTGGTAGAGTACTTGCCTCACATGCACAAGGCCCTGGGTTCAATCCCCAGCACACCAATGTCAGCAGTGGGCTGGGATTGTAACCCAGGGAGCACTCGCCTAGCATGTGTGAGGCACTGGGTTCCATCCTCAGCACTACATATAAATAAATAATCTCAACTATACACACACACACACAATGTCAGTATTGCAGCTAGACCGGATTTCCCACCCTGAAAGCCTGGCTACTCCAAGTTCTGCCTGGGGCCAGGCTTTGCCACCCTCTTGAGACCTGGTGGTGCTAAGAACATTTCTGGCACAGGAGGTGCCAGCCTCCCTCTGCAGAACAGAGAGGCCTCCTAGAGTCCTACCACCAAAGGTAGCCTGTAGGAGCATGGTGGGGAGTGTGCTGGCCCAAGCCACAGCCCAAGTCCTACCCACTTTCTTCTTCCCACCCAATGTCTCCTAGGCAGAATGACAAGCATCAGCTCTGAAGAGCGAATCCTGACCTCAGGATTCTTCTTTTGTAAAATGGGCCTAATCACACACCTACCCGATAGGGTTGCCACCTGAGTTAAAGGAAACATCAAGTTTCAAGCGCTGTACACGGTGTCCGCACCATATTTCCCCAATAACCAGCAGATTTTGCTGTTATTGGCTCTGGGCGCCGGGACTGAGGCATCTTGCAGCAAAGCCTCGACTTTATTCTCAACAATGGGAAAGATGGGCGCCTGGATTGTAGGCCAGACAGGCCCAGGTGGACCTCCTCCCTCCACCCGGGAACCCAGACAGGACAAAGAGTGCGGAAGGGAGGAGTCCGGGGCTCCAGAGTTCAGGGCTGTTATCCGGTTTGCCTTCAATCATCCACCTGTATTTCTTCGTCTGATAGGTGGGACCCGGAGTTAGGCCCAACAGGGTAGGGGCTGGAGTTGGGGCCAGGGCTTTGAGAATCGTGAGGCAGCGCCAGGCTGCACAAGACTCCTGGGGACAATGTGCGTAGCGAGGCCACGTCGGCGCGCATCTCCTCCACATCGCGCTTAAGCTTGGCACGGCGGTTTTGAAACCAAGTAACAACCTGTGCGTTGGCCAGGCCGAGTCGCGCAGCCAGTCCGTCGCGCTCTGAAGGTGCCAAATACTTTTGGAAGACGAACCGCCTCTCCAGCTCCAGCACCTGCTGCGCAGTGAAGGCTGTCCGTGACTTGCGTCGTCTGCGGCCGGCAGGGGCCGGGCCCAAGGCGTCTGCAGCGGCCCTGCCTGCAGGGATAGGGCGGGGATCAGTCTCAGGCCGGCGGGAATTAGGTTGTATCCTTGGAGGAAAAGCTGGGAGTGAGATCAGTCCAGTAGGTGGGCGAAAGAGAGGGAGCCAGGAAAGATGGGGACCAGCACCGCGGTACTTACCAAAAACTGCGGAGGTCAGGTTGAGGAGGGGTGTGGGGAGCATAGCGCAGCATGCCACTGGAGTTACCAGAGGCTGAACACTGAGGGCTTGTGAGGGAGGAAGGGGGCTGGAAGGAGGGTGGGACAGGCCCGAGAAATTCTGGTGTAGGATCAGGCCGCCTGAAGTACAGCTTGGAGGCCTTTTGTAGCCCCAGGTTGTGCGGGCTAGCAGATTTGGGGTGACACCAGAGGTAGGTCAGAGCAGTGGTGCCTGTCCCGGGCTGGTGAAGGTAACAGGACCTAGATCGTGCCCTTCCTTAGACTTCTGAGTCGTGTAGGGCACTCAGCTTACACTTACTTTTTCAGTGATACCAACGCCTTCTATGAGAGCCCCAAAGTTTGATAATGGGAGTACAGAAAGCGAGGAAAGTCGGAGTGCGGTGTCCCGCCCCCAACGCCAAGCCAAAGACGTTTGGCTCTTTGCTCCCCCTCATGAAGAGAGTGACTTGGAGCAGAGCTTGGTCTCCTGGAGAGACCCAAGTGTCGCCTCCCCGCGCTTCTGCCTCGTCCAAGCCCTGGCTCATTAGTTTACAGCCTGCGACTCGAGCCTTTTGTCTCCTACTCTCCGGCCTTTCTCTGTCGAGATTACCCCGCCTACTGCGAACCGACCAACGGGTCGCTCAATTCTGGACAGCCTGGCCTTTTGCTGGTGGCTTCCTGGAGCAGCCACAAAGTCTGGGGAACTAACGGAGGAGAGGCGGAAGCCGGGGATTCGAATCCTGATGCACGGACTGAGGGCAAGCGCCGATTAGGGTGACCCGGCCGGGATGAGACGAAGGTTTGAAACCAAGAACCAGGAAAAGAGAAATGAAGAGACAGCCAAGTTGGGGTCCAAGACCTTGCCCGCGTTATACCTTCAAAGGGCTGTGAAGCGCGCCCGTCAAGTCCGCGGAAAGTTTTACTGGTCAGCTCCTCCAGGGCGCACAGCGGCGACGTCGGATCAGGGCAGGATTCTGGAAGCTGTGGCGCAGTGGGTGCTCGGGGGACCATGCGAGGGCCTAGAATGTCTGCGATGCTGAAGGGTATTCGGGGCTGGCGTTCGGAGTTCATGGCCCTCTGGGTTATGGTTGTCCCGCCACCCGCTGCGCTTGGCTCGGCAGTCACCAGGGCCCCAGCACTGGCTCCCAATCCGGGCCCCCTGACTCGGACCCGCCCCCGGCGCAGGGCTTCAGCTTCAGCCAGGTGCCCCTCCTTCTGCGCCCCCACCCTCTCTCCCCAGGGCCCCAGCGGGTCTGGAGCGGGTAGATGTCCCGGCAGCCTTATATCTACAGTGAGGAGAGGCGCGGAGATAAGTAGGCAGAAGAGCCGCCTGCCCGACTAGGGCCTCTCTGCGCTGTGGATCTCTGCGCTGTGGCGCGCAGTCGCGTGTGCACTAAAACTGGGCCTAGTCCCCTAAACTTTGTATGCTGCCGACTCCGCGCCTAGGCGCCGCTCTGGCTCATAAACTTGTGAGCGATAAAAATTGCTTTCCAGGGCCCCAACAGCTGGGAATTTGCAAAGTTTCACAGATGAGGATCCCTGAACTCAGTCTTCTAACCTGGCACCCTTCATCGCCACCAATCCCTGGTAAATGCTCTTAAAATGATCCTGGAGGCTGAAAGTGATTAGTAAGGCACAAGGGGTCAGGGACTCCAGACATGGGACAGGCAGAGCGACTGCAATAGTGGGGATGTCACAAGGAAACAAGGGCAGGTGAGTGGACCCTACCATGGTTTAGAGGCCCAGACTAAGTCAAAACACATGGAACAGCTGGGGGAGTCTTGAGCCTCTGGAGAGACCTGGCAACTCCTGCCTTCAGCCAGTGCTACTCAGGAGCGGTCTTTGCCAGTATTTACTGGTCTCCACTGAGGACCTCCTCTATTGGTCTATCAGTGGATCTTTGTCATTTTATTAAATTTCTATAGTTCAGATGTGTTTTCCTTAGCCTGTAGAGGCTCAGAAACAGCCCAGATGAACAATTGGGGGAGAGGGTGACCAGGATGGAGTCACTCTCAATGGAAGTCTGATTTGAAGGGCAGACTTCTTGGACCCATCAGATGGTGAGATAGACACCCCAGCCAATCCAAGCACAAATTCTGAGGCCTAGTTTATTTATTCCTATTTTTTCAGTGTCCTATTTCTCTTCCACATTTAGTCTGGTCCTGGGCTCATACCGCCACAAACAACCACCCTCCTTCACAGAAAGGCGCTAAGGGACTGCACAGTCCCAGTCCCAGTCCCAGTCCCAGTCCCAGTCCCAGTCCCAGTAGTGGAGTCTTGGCAAGGTTTGGGTTTCTTTCCTATATTCCATCTCAGATAGCTGGAGGCTTCATAGTCCAAAGTCAGAGAACATGCTGATCTGCTGCCAGAGCAGTCAGAAATTAATGTTTTTCTGGTTTTGTGTATGTGTGGGTATGTGGGGGCAGGGGTGTTTGTTCTCGGGCAGTGCCATGAAGAACCAGACACATCTGACCTAGACTATTCATTATGTCACCTTCCCTGTAGACCTCTGAATCTTTTATTAGTTTTGCAAAGTCCCTCTGTCTACCTGTTTATTCCCTGGGGCAGGTAAAGCCTGCAGGTGGGGCTTAGCCATAAAGGCTGGGATCCTCAGCACCTAGGCCAAGGACTCTGACAAGAAAAGGAAGGTACTTTGGTAGTAAGGGTCTTCTTTATAAAGGGCTCCCTACAACTACACTCCCAACCCCCAAACACCCAGTCCTTTACATAGTTCCCTCATGGAGGCCTGGCCTGGGCAACCCACTTGAGGCCTGATGGGCCACTGCTGGGTCAGAGAGCAGAGTTAGGCCACTGTGGAAAGCTGAGCTGCCTCAGGACCTTGTTAATTGCTTGTTAATGGTGGGAGTCAGGGGAGGGGGGGATTCTCCTGCTTCAGGCCTCAGCTCTCAGTACCATCCTTGTGGTTTCATTTAATCTGCAATTAAAGTGGATCCCAGGAGGCAGCGGGAACTGATCTGCAGCATCCGAGGCACGTCACCAAAAGCAGACACTGCATCCTTCACTCATGCATCCACTACATAGCTTTTATATCCATCTCGACCTCTGCTCTCAATTACTTCTGTATGTCTGTGAGGAGTGTGGGGCTCTCTTGATAGGCTTCTGCCTTCCCTCCCCTTCCATCTCTTCTGCCTACCTTCTCTTCTCTGCAGCAGGGCTCAGGTAATGGGATTGAGATCACCAGACACAAGCCTGGGGGAGGTGAGACTAGTAAAGGGAGGATGCCAGGGACAACAGAGGCCCAGCTAAGGTCGGCCAGAGACTAGTATAGACTATTCTGGGGCCACAGAAGGGGGCTTTTCCCCAGTGAAGTGTCTGGAACGCAAGCTGGAAAGAAACTGGATCCGCTGAGGGGGGTAGGAGGAGGGTGAGTGATTAATGAGGGAGATTGAGAGATTAAACCTTGGTTCTGGGTTTGAGGGGGTACTCCACTGTCTCAAAGACTTCCCCAACCCCAGCTGCAAAGCACTGAAGCTCCCTGTTTCTGAGTCATTTCACTGGTCTTCCGGCCATACCTCCCACTACAGTGTGAAATCTTCCTGCCATAAGTCCTTCCCGGGAGAGTCACCAACTGTGTCTTCACTGAAGCCTGGCAGGGTCCCAGAGTTTTGCTTCCCCAGACATTCTCAATCTCTCACATCCTCAGATTCCCCTCATTGTTGCTTCAGACATGTCAGGGTCTTGTACTCCCTCCCCTTGTAGAGATCCTCACATTCTGACCTTTACTCCTTTGAGAAGGCAGCTTATTACCATTTAAGAACACTTTTCAAACACCTCTCTTCATCCATTTTCAGATTTCCCATTCTCGGTTCCCAGCACAACCCCCGGTCCCACTCCCGAAACCTTCACCTCTCACCCAAAGATTCCTCCACCAAGGCGGGTCCAAGATCGCTACCCTCCCCCGCTTTATTGAGGTCTGTTCAATAAAGGACCATTAGTCTCAGGATTGCCCGCTCTGCACATCTGTCTGAATTGAGTGTATAGCGGGTTTGAGAACACCCAGAATAACCTCCCCGGGGCTGTGGACAGGAAGAACACTCTTAGAAATGTGCTTGCCCTCCTCCTCTCTATGTTTAGGGAAAATTATTGAATCGGAGTGAGAGGACAGTGGGATTTTACGAAGGAATATTCAGGCAAGGAAGGTGGAGCGGTGTATCGCACCTTTTCGCAAACTTCTGGGATATTCTCTTTCAGAAAAAAATTACTGCCGAGTCACCCGATCAGATTTAAATTTTTCTTTCCGTGGGCGGCGGGTCTGTGAGGCTTTCTGGCCCGTTCGCTTGCTGGCAAAGAGCTCTGCATGCACCCACCGCCATCCCAAGTGTGTGCGGCTACGAGAAAGGAGTGGCTGCACACTCAGACTCTCTTTCCCTCATTGTTCTAGGAAAGTTCTTTTCCTCACCCCCGCCCCCCTTAAATTCCTGGGGGAGACTGGCCAGTCCGGGAGAGGGACCCAAGTGTCCCTTCTGTGCGAAAGGGGGTTTCAATTCCTCTGGCTGAAAGTAAGCAGCGGAAATAGCTGCGAAAAAGGTAGGCAGGGGTAAGGGCGGGTTCGGCCCTGCAGGCAGGACTGACGGGTCCTTTTCGCAGCACTGAAAAGCCGAGGCGGCGCTGCGGCCGCATCTCTTTTGAACTTGAAAGATCGCTGCGCTCCAGTGCTTTCAGAGTCACGGAGCCCAAGAGAACAGTATAAGTGATTCGCCAACCCTGGCACCGATCGAGACCCAAGTGATCCCGGCGGCAGAGTGGGAAGGGGAAATGGATCCACAGGCCCCTGGGGCGAGCTACGCAAAGCCTGCATATTGTCAACATCAGGTACCGTGGGAGAAGCACCGCAGCTGCCGCCACTACTACGCTGACAGACAAAACCAAGGCTGCCGCGCGGAGCTGGGTTCAGCCTCTGCAAACGCTCCGTCCCAGGGACGGGTGTGAGAACGCCTTCAGCAGCTCCTTAGCCTCTAGGCCACGTGTCATTAAAGACCGCATCTTAGGCTTCATGCTTAGATCTTATCTTCGGTCCCACCTTTACACCCCCAAGCTCCAAACCCAACTGGAGGGCTATCGTTGGGCTAGTCAGACTGCTCCCCAACTCCCGCAGCTACCGGATGCAAAATGTCCCCTGGAGTGTTCTTTCTTTCCTATTCTCCGCCGCCCCTCCTCCTCCAAACCAGTCACCCTAGGAAATACCAGTTTGCTCATAAACTCTTTGGTAACAGCCTGGGTGCCTCGAGCTCCTGTGGCGACGGCAGAGTTTAAATGTGGAAGGAAGGGAAGCGGGGCGGGGCTGGGATATCATTAATCCCAAATCTCCAGATGTTTTTGAGGCTGGCTCAAAGGCATTAGAAGCTGACTCTGGATCGGGAAGAATTTGCTGGAGGTGAGCAGTGCACCGGAAGGTGTGTGTGTGTGTGTGGGGGGGGGCATTCCAGGCATGAGACCCAGAAACAGGGGAAGCTTTAGTAATCTTGGAGACCTGGGTCAGGATGGGATTGTACCCAGGTAGTTCTGCAGTGTTCCCTCTCAGGTACCTGTCCCCTGCCCCATGCACTAGGGCACTCTTTCTCAGCACCTTCAACCTTTCTATGCTTGCCTTCCCTTGATGGCACACTCTTCATCCACACCCAGTGTTAGAGGTTTCTAGAAAGCACAAGCAGATTATGGTAAGGGGAGGGGAGTTCTAGAAGTGACCTCAGATATTCCCCATCCAGAGTCAAGTCTCCAGTTTTCTTACCCAATTCAGACAGCCCTCTGTAACCACGGCCAGGCTTTCACCTGTGTCCTCTGCCATCTGGCCTTCACTCACCAAAGTGCAGTGTCTTTGGTTCTCAACAGGTATGCACAGCCACCCCCTTAAAGTCAGACTTAGTGGAGTCGGAAATAGGTCAGTGCCAGAGTGAGATTTAGGCTTTCCAATCTTTCCACTCTCCATCTCCTGACATTTATGCTTCTTGTTCCATCCCACTGTTCCAGACTCAGAAGCAGCCCCCTTTGCTTCCTTCAGGAAGTCTTTGCTTTGGCCTCTGTGCCTGTCCCAATTGCTATCCCATTTAGAGGCCCATAGAAAAAGAACATTGGCTGAGTTTATTGCCAGCGCCCAGAGTGCATGTCCAGGCTTATACAGACAAGGGACGTCTGCCCAAACACTCAGTGGAGCTTGGGCCTTGCTGCTTCTTTCTTGTTCTTGTTCTTCTTCTTCTTCTTTTTTTGGCAGGGGGCGGGTACTGGGGATTGAACTCCGAAGCACTCAACCACTGAGCCATATCCCCAGCCTTATGTTGTATTTTATTTAGAGACAGGGTCTCACCAAGTTGCATAGTGCCTTGCCATTGCTGAGGTTGGCTGTGAACTCGGGATCCTCCTGCCTCAGCCTCCTGACCTGCTGGGATCATGCCAAACTCCTCTTGTTCTTTGAAGTTGCCAGTGTTCTCTACATCAGCCAGCTTTCCTCAATTTTCCCCACCCTGGCTTCACTTAGCCACTTCCTTCTTCCCACCGCAGGAAACCTATAAGAATAAGCCAAGCTTCCAACTGTATCCCTGCCACCTCTACCCAATTTCTTTTGTTTTTGTTTGGTTGTTCTTTGCAGTACTGGGAATTGAGCCCAGGTGTATTCTACTACTGAGTCATTTCAGCTCTTATAAAATATTTTATTTTGGAAGAGGGTCTCACTAAATTGCCGAAGCTGACCTGGGATTTACAATCCTCCTGTCTCAGCCTCCCAAGTAGCTGGGATTACAGGCATGTGCCAACACACAGGTCTCAACTGTTTTTCAGATTCCTTCCTTCTTTCTCTTCCTATTACTCAGGTTATAGAACCAGAGTGCAATTCTTTGAATGTTTCTTTAACATATCACTCTTCTTCAGCAGACACTATTGAACCCTAGCCCTCCTCTCCCCATACTCAATTAGGACTCTCCCCATACTCAATTAGGACACCTCCACTCTGCATCACATGCTGCAGCATACAAGGACAGTGAGAGCTGCTCCCAGAAAGCACTCCATTCACCAAAAGGAGCTGGTATGGGTGGGTTTCAGTTGGCTCAGTTTCTAAGTTTCACTATAGGGCCTTATCCCCTTCTCCTTTGGCAAGACATTGAGGGCCCTTCACAGTAGAGGAGAGGCCCGTCTTTAGAGTAAAACTTATGAGGATTTTTGAGGGAAGCAGGACACAGGACAAAGCCTGAGTGTGTGGCAGGAAGAAGAAAGATGCTTTTTTAAAGCTTTTATTTCAAAAAATAAAGCCACAGTTAATTTCACATAAATATCTGGGAAGGGAAAGGGTAAGGGATGGGGTTGGGGCTTGGCCCCTACCTCCTCTTCTCTTTCACACTGTATTGTAAAAGCAAAGGGGATGGCTAAGGAAAGAAAGGGGGAAGAAGTAGTCAGTGGACAGTTTATTATATAAGGGCCCCAGCCCACCTTTGCCTGGCTTACCTTGCCGAACCAGCGGGAGAGCCATATCTGTTTCATTGTCATGTGATCGGGGAGAACTTCATTGTCAAAAAGGAGCTGTACCTAAGAGGCAAATGGAATTCTCCTCTTTGGTCTAGAACTACCCTGGTGTACCCTAGACTTTGTCCGTCCTTTCTTAACTCCTTCTCCTTCATAAAAGGAAATTAAACTACTGTGGGATTACTTACATGCTGTGGATTTAGCATCAAGCGGTGACAAAGGACCCTCCGGAGATGGCGTACCTCAGCTCTAACAGAACATCTGACATACTTATTCTAAGGACAGGGAGGGGAGGGGAAGACAAAGTGCTTAAGGAGGGGCCACAGGAAGTTGAATCTTCTTAGATGAACCCTCCCTTCAACCCCTCTCACCTGCAGAACACTTTTATTCTTGTCTTTGCCAGAACTGGGGGGAAAAAAACACAGGTTAGGGAGCCTCCATCTTTCCTTCCTTCCTATACCAGGAGCCACCCTGCATACTCTTAAAGTACACAGACACTCCCTTACTGCTTGGCCTCTCCACTCCCCTGCTCTGGGCACTATCATTTCACACAACTTCTGAACTGCTCCTCACCTCAGTCGCTCCAAGCATAGGCTTAGCTGCTCATCATAGCGATAGTAGTGGGCTTTGGAGTGGTCGAAGCTGCTGAAGGGGAGGCCAAGGTTGCTGAGGGCTGGCTCTGAGAAAAATAAGGTACTGAGGAGGTTCCATACCCTTCTTTTCTCTGGGGGCTTAGCTTTACCCTCCTGCTACCAGGGACATACCTTCCCCACTGGGCTGAGTGACCCTGTCCAAGCCTCGAGACTGGTAGAATTCCCGAATTCGTTTCTCTTCACCTAGGAGGGTGTGAAGTATGGGAGTAAACTGTTAGTCCTCCTTCTTTGTTCCTTTGGCTGTTGGCATTTTTAAAACCTACATAATTCCCATCAAAACCCTTGTCACCTCAAGCTGTCACCCAGCATTCATTAGATCTCAAGAAGCCTCTGAAAGTCAATTTGATTACTCACTGTCTTGCAAGCCAGGCACTAGCTTGTATACGATGTCCTGCATGACCCGGTCCAGTTTGAGGTTGAGCAGTGGCTGTGTCTCGTGAATCTTGATGTTGCACATGGGGCAGTACTTGCTGGTTTGTAGGTACTTCACGATACAACTTTTGCAGACTGCAGAAGAGAAAAGCAGACTTTCAAACTCCCTGGGAACCCAATACATGGGATGGGTGGGGCAGGAGGCACAGAAGCTCACGGTCTGCTTGGTGAGGGCTTGGGCCTGGAAGAATCAGGTAGGATTTAGGGCACTCACAAGTATGAAGACACTCTGTGATGGTGGTGGCATCCACGAAGTAGCCAGCGCACAGACAGCAAACGATATGCTCATTCAGGTCTTTGATCTTCACTCGGACCTCCTCCTGCGGACACACCCTCCGTCACCTATTATCCATTCCTCACCCCAGCCCACCCCACCTCGTGCGCCTTCCCAGCTTGGGGGTCGTGTCTTTCATCAGACTCCAGTCCAGCCCCACACCCTCCGCTGTCAGCAGAGGATTAAATTCCAGGGGCTTGCAATCCGCCTCCGCCCAGCAGAGGGCTCCGCGCACAGCAGGGGTCTCTTCACGTGGACTCGCCAGACCCTCCTTTCCCAGGGGAGACTACACGGGGTTGGCTGCACAATGCGCAGGCGTTCTAGCTCTGAGTTTGGCAACCCGATCGCAATCGCGCCTGCGCACCGGGAACCCTGTCTCTGCGCAAGCGCATTGGGCTTCTGGCCAGCCACCGCCCGTCCTCTAGCCCGCCCCAGTTCGCACCGCTAGCCGACCACAGCAGTAACCCTGCCGCCCCTGCACCTCGTTCCGTAGCGGGTCCATCTTGTACACTGACTGGAGCTGGTTCCGAAGCCTCATCGCGATCGCAATCTGGCCCCCCTGAGGAGACGCCATCTTAAAGGCTGATCCTGGCCTGCCACTTCCGGTGCCGCCTGCGGGGCGGGACTTGTCTCCAGGCAACGAGGGCCTAGGTCTTTTCGGATTCGCTCATTCTCTGCAAGGCCCCGCCCATGTCTCTTACTCCCCCGAGTGCTCACCTGAGCCCCACTGGCCCCTCCCCCTCCTCAATCCATAATTAGGGAGTGGGGGTGTGTGTGGTAAGGGTCCTATCACTTCCACCTCCTGTAGGAGCCATCAAAGTAGATCCTATCCGACCTCAGGACTAACTTTTGGAGCCTGCCAAAGACTGCCCCTTCCTACCCCAAAAGGCCTGGCGATCACGGCCAGCTACCGCTCAGGCACGTCAGTCTCCAGTGACTGTGACCCAGCTGAAGAAGGAAGGCTTGGGTCTTCTCCTGGGAAGGCCGCCTCGTAGGCTGACGCGTTGCGGAGCTTCACCCAGACAGCAGGCCTTCTTCCAGCTCCGCTGCCGGAGTTTCTAGGGGCTTTGCGGAGTCTCAGAGAGGGTGGGGTGGGGAGGGAGATCCCCCAGGGACTTGGTAGTGATCTTACTACCCCCCCCCCCCCATTTTCCCCCGGCTGCTGGGGATTGGGGGGGTAGCAAGCCCTGGTTAATGATGATGATTTAATCATCGGCGCCTGCGGAGGCCTGGGACAGACTAATGCAGAGCAGATGCCGAAGGAGGAGGGGAGGACGATAGGACACTGCGGCACGGAGACACGCTTAGGTAGCGAGCGCCTGCAGTAGCATAGGCCCAGCCCCACACTTGGGGAGGACTCTGGGGTCGTGAGGGCTTGTGCACCGCCATCCCTGGGTCCTTACAGCGAAATTTTAAAAGAATTAAGTTTACTATGACGTATCGACAACAAGTGCAACTGGAGATTCGAGAAGGGTGAGGTCCCAATAAGACCTCAAAAGGCTTTGTGGAAAAAGTGGGACTTTGTGCGAGCACAATTTAGACATGGAAGAAGGGGTAGAAGTGTGATGGAAATAGAAAAGAAAGGCAAAGTGGAGAGGAATATCGGAAAGGAGGTCAAGGTGTGGATTTGAGAGTGGTGACAGACACGGCAACGACTAAGAGTTGGGATTTTAGCCTTAGGACAACAGGGAGCTAGTACAAGTGGGAGCAGGTGAGGAGGGAGGTGTTCCCCCATGAATGCAACAAAATACCCATTTCTCTTCAAAATGAATTGTGGACAAGCAGCAAGGAGTTATGAAATTCCTGCTTTATTAACCAATTATTCATTATGGCCACTGTTTACTTTCCACTTCTTGGTGGTTGCAATGGCTTCTTTGCATTCTTTGTGTCCACCTTTGCACTTCTTTATCCTGTTCTTTACAGGGCAGCTCAGAAATATTCTGATGTCATGAATCAGAAAGGATACTAGGAAGGTTTTTGATGAACATGTTTTATTTTGATTGTGATGATAATTTCATGGGTATATAGATGTCAAGACATTAAATTGTACACTTCAAATATCTGCAGTTTGTCATTTATACCTCAAAAAGCTGTTAAAAATAAAATTGAAAAATCAAGTTATTTTTTTCTGTTTAAAAACTTTGGTAAGTAGTGGTAGAGGCCCTGGTTCATCTCCAAAACTTGTAAACAAACACCAGAAACAAACCTTATTATAGCTTCCCTTTTCAATCATAATAAAAGCCAAAGGTCTTATAAAGGTCTGCAAGGCCCTGCATAGTCTCTCCAGTCACAAAGAACCCTTCAGTATTTACTCCACAGTCACACCAGGGTATGCTGAGTTCCCAACTTGAAATTCTGGGTATCCAAATGGCTCCTTCCTTTACAATTTTCCCTCCATGAAGCTTCTGTGATCACTATCTATCCCCCTTCACTTCCTTGCTCTATTTTTCTTCTTAGCATTTATTAGCATTATTAGTGTTTATTATTATTTAATATGTTTTTCTTTTACATATTGCTAATACATACTTGGTTAATTTTTCATTTGCATTTCCCACTAGAATGAAAGCTTTCAGAGGCAAATCCACCACTATCCATTGTGTTCACAGCTTTATCTCCAATGCCAGGCACATAGTGGGTATTCAATAAAAAAATTTCTGGATGAACAAATAAGTAAGTCCAGGTGGCAGTGTTGGCAGCTTAGATTAGGGTTTTAGCAATGTAGATGGAAAGGGTTGTATCTGAAATTCTCCAAAGGAAAGTTAATAGAAGAAATTAGCCAGGGACTGGATTTGTGGGGCTTGGGCAAGAGGGTGAATGAGGAATTTGGGAGGTAGGCATGTCTTACAGTAGTTTCAGGAATGGCAAAGTGAGCTGGTCAGACAGAAAGGAGTGGTGGGGCTAAAGTATCATGTCCCAGAGTTGTCTCGGTAGATGTGAGAGTTGGGAATACTGGAATGGATGAAACCTGAGCAGATGTAGAAATAATGAAAGCTGAAGTTGCTGAGTATGGTGACACGCACTTTAATCTCAGATACTAAGGAAGCGAGGCAGGAGGATCCCCAGTTTGATGCCAACTTCCACAATTTAGTGAGACCCCCTCAAAATAAAAACATTTAAAAGGGGGACAGCAAAAATGGGGGCCTGGAGTTGTGGCTCAGTGGTAGAGCACTTGCCTAGCATGTGTGAGGCACTGGGTTTGATTCTCAACAGTGTGTGTGTGTATGAATAAAATAAAGGTCCATCAACATCAAAAACAAAATATAATAAAAGGGGGGGCAGCTGGGGATGTCGCTCAGTGTTGGAGCTCTTGCCTATTATGTTCATGGCCCTGGCTTCAATCCTCAGTATGAAAACAAAAAGGAAAAAGAAAGGAAGAAAGCTCAAGTCTGTGCTCTGAAGAATGTTTGTACACTTCAGTAGAAGGAGCAAAGTCAGTGAAGGAGAGATGTAAGCTGTGACAAAGTCCAAAATACAAAATAATAGAATATTACAGAAGCCAAAAGAAAGGACATTTCAAAAACCATCGATGATCAACAAAGTAAAACATGTTAGGGAAGGCCTGGAAAGATATGCCAGACACTAGAAAAGAAAGTGTCACTATAGGGAAGCCAGTTTGCACTGTGTTAATACAAGAATGAATGATGAGGACATGGGGGCAGTGGACATGGACAGCAAAAAGGAAAAGAAAAACATAATTGTTTTTTGGAGAATCAGGCAATGATTATGTTCATATGATGTCAGTTGGGGCCAGGAAGAACTAAGCTGATAAATGATTTAGGAGTGGGAACCATCTTGAATAAAGGACATGGATTAATGACAGGAAGGAGGGAATAAGAGTAGCGGCTAGGGTTTGGCTTCTTCCTATGAGGCTACAAGCTCAGACTGAAGACTTGGGGGGCACAGATACAAAGAATATGGTAAGACACATCCAATGTGGTGTGTATTAGGAGGCGCTCACCCCAGTGCCTCAATCTTCAACCTGAACTAGCAGGAACTATCCTTTCCCTGAGAATCATAACCAGAGAGGTAGAGGCAAGAAGAGAATTTCCCTACCTCTGTGGCTGACAGAACTGGATGCCCTCTGTTCTTGAAGTGGGATACTGAAATTAAAAAAAAAAAAAAAAATCTCAGGAGATTCATATGTACTATTGAGTTTGTGATCATTCTTCTCAAAGGGTCAACTGAGCAATCTCTCGGTGAGAAGCAGTGCCATCTATACTCACCTCAAAAAGAAAGGGATGTACAGTAAGCCAGTTATGCATGATGTTTCTTTTTTCTTTAATTGATTTGCCCATTGATTTATTAAAAAAGATTCATTCAACTTGAAATTACTCACTCCCTCCCCAACCACCCCCCTGAGCAGGGAAGGGAGTGGCAAACTCCTAATCTGCAGGCAAGCCCCCTGTCAGAGGCCGCACTTCTTGGCTGGCTATCTCCCTAGGTTCTCTGTTCCCAATCAGTTGAGTCTAGCCTATGCTATTTCTGAGTGTTTTGCCTCAACAGCAGAGACTACACATTTCCTTATAGCCTCCAGCAGCTGCTAAAAAAGGGCAAGTTTCTGGAAGGGATAGGGAAGGTGATGATGTAAATTTCCTACACCAAGATAAAAACACAGCTGCCAAATTGATAGAAGCCCCCCAGTTTCAGAAGGTCTGTTTCTGTGAGCAGGACTGAGGACAAGCTGGAGAAATTGGATGATAGAGGTGGCCAACTCTGGGGAGATTATCACATATTATTAATGTCCACTTCCTCCCCCCATGGCTCAACCAACCCCTTCAGACTGAGGATTTTGGGAACATCGAGGGGTTGGTAGTTTTGGGTGAGGAAAAAACCCATTTGTCTCTTTTTTAATCTTCCTGCCCAGATGCCCAAATATCATTCTTCATTCCCAGGAGGAAAAAGACCCGCTCACCCTGCCTCAGGCGCCAGGCTGCCAGCCCATCTGCTGGGGAGAAAGGAGGGACCAGTTTTTCCCAGGGGATCCTGGGGAATCTATTGGAAGTTCAGTGCTCCCAGGGAGATCCATTTACTGGACTTAGAAGGCATTTCGGTTCACACGGGAAACCTGCAGGGTAGAGCGAACCTTGGAGTAGACTCGGGTTAGGGTAGGGGACTGGCACAACGGGGCGGGGTCTTTTGGCCACCACGTGCCTGAGGCAGGCTGTGCAGCTCATCGGTGCCCACCCGCTGTGGGATGATAAGAGTGCCCCCCTCCCCGCGCCCAGTCTCACCGGCTCGGAGGCGCCAGGCCCCCCCCCAGGGCCGGGGCGGGCTGGGGAAGGTAATGTAATTCCGGCCCAGCTAACCTGATTATGGCGGCCTGCACCGGGCAGGGTGGCGGCGGGGGCGGGTCTAAGGCTCTGGGGCCCTCCCGGCCAGGGTCCCATCCCGAGGAAGGACGCAGAGTTCACACACTCCCAGCTCCTGGGTTCTCCGCCAGAGGTCACAAGGTCACCAAGCGGTTTCAGCCTTTCTCCAGCTCCCTTCGCTGGCACGCCCCAGGGTCATTTTCTGGGGTTTGGTTGGGATAAAGTGTGAATGGGAAACTGGGCGTCCGGGATCCTCCCAAGGCCTCAGCGAGTCCCTCGTGCTGCCGGTGGCGATTTTGTCCTCCGGTCTTTAAGAGGGGAAAGTATGCGAAAAGACCTCTTGGGCTCAGAATAAAGGGGCAGAATCCCGCCTTCAGGCTTCCCTGCACTGGGGATGATAAGTCGGCCAAGGTTGAGCAAAGGGTTTGATTTGCAGCGATTTCGGAAAATCGAAATTCTAAGAAACATGGCACCAATTACCGATGCGCCCGGACAGGACCGGTTGCTCTAAAGGAGAGGTCAGGAGGTACACTAAGGATCAAGAACGCGGAGTGTTTGTCCCCGGACCGAGCCCGCCGAACTCGCCCTGCCATTCCCTTCCCACACCTGTCCTCTTCTTGGGCCTCTAGATCGCGGGTTGCTGTTCCTCAACCACTTCGTACGCAGCCGGGAAGCCTCAACGAGATTTGATCTTAGAGAACACTTAGGTGGGGGTCATAACGAATCCAGGAGTTGGCAAGAAGGACCCATCGGGAGGTGAAGAGTGGGGCCTGGGGAAAGAAGCACCTGCCGAGGAAGCCGGTGAAGCGGAGGCAGCCCAAAGGCGGAGGCCAGAAAGGATGGAGGCGACGTGAGCATCTTGGCTGACTCAGCTGCCCAAGCTCTGGCCCCTCCCGCGCTGAGCCTTGTTCCTAACATCCTCCCCTCCTCTGCCTCCGCCCCGCACATCCCGCCGGGTGTTTGGCGCAAACAGGCGTCCTTTCCCCTTTAACAGTCGGGCCCCGCCCCTGCCCTACCCCCAGCCCCCACTGCCCACCCGGGGCCGGTCTGTCAGTCATTGCCCCAGTCCGAGCTGGCCAACCCTCTCCACCCGAGACTTGGGCAGCGACCTCGGCAGACTAGCGTCCATCTGTGCTTCGGAGCCAGCAAGGGAGCTCGGGGGCCCCGGCGGGCCGCGTTCCTCCGGGATGCGAGCCCCAGTGCAGACGCCCGGCAGGGGCGGGCAGCCGCGAGGCTTTTCCAGGCGCACAGGGTTGCTGCTGTTCTGGGGGGCCCGGCGCCCGGCTGTGGCCAGCCTCGCTGGCCCTTGAGGCCGCTGACCTGGGCGCGCCGCCGCTGGGCTCCCAGAGCTTTATATCTGCGGCACTCTACTTATCCACGGAACCTCCTGAGGTCTTCCCAGGCTCAGACCCATGGAGCCCGCGGTGCTGGCTCCACACAACCTTGCGCACCACGAGCCAATCAGCTTCGGCATCGATCAGATTCTGAGCGGCTCCGAACCCCCGGGGGGTGGCCTAGGCCCGGGTCGTACCGGCCAGAGCCACAGCGAGAGTGCGGCATTCTCGGGTGGATTCCACGGAGCCTCGGGTTATGGCCCTGCAGGTTCTCTGGCCCCGCTGCCCAGCAGCTCCGGAGTGGGGCCGGGTGGCGTGATCCGCGTTCCGGCTCATCGCCCGCTGCCAGTGCCGCCGCCCGCGGGAGGCGCCCCTGCGGTGCCTGGGCCCTCGGGTTTGGGCGGCGCCGGGAGCCTAGCTGGACTCACCTTTCCATGGATGGACAGCGGCCGACGCTTGGCCAAGGATCGGCTCACCGGTGAGGTTGCCCGACGCCTCCAGCGTCATGCCACACTCTGACCCTTTTCCTCTTTTCTTTCTGCTCCAACTCAGGGACCTCTTTTTTACTTCCCCTCAGATTATCTCGGGGGATCCTCCTCCACCCCGGACCTTTTGATCCTGCAGATGAGAGCAATGGGGAGGGAGCTGTCGTCGGTGCCTGTACCGCCCTACCTTGCAATTCCACTGTCCACACTGCGGGGTGGGCAGGGTGAAGTTATGGGGGACATCTCTCCTTACTCATGCGGAGGGCCGTTGCTTCCGATATCCCTTCTTGTCTGGATGCTTCTGCTAATGCTGGGCCGAGCCTGGGGCCCGGGTAAGGACCAGGGTCTCTTCTCAGCGATACCTCGGGCCACCCCGCAAACCCTACCCTGCTCTTTTTTCCTCCCCATAGCAGCGCTGTCGCCCTTCTCTGGGACGCGCCGCATAGGCCACCCTTACCAAAACCGGACCCCCCCGAAGCGGAAGAAGCCGCGCACGTCCTTTTCCCGCTCGCAGGTGCTGGAGCTGGAACGGCGCTTCCTGCGCCAGAAGTACCTGGCCTCGGCCGAGAGGGCGGCGCTGGCAAAGGCCTTGCGCATGACCGACGCACAGGTGAAGACCTGGTTCCAGAACCGACGCACCAAGTGGCGGTGAGCTAGGGCGGACTGGGGCCCGCGGGGCCGGCCAAGTGGCGGTGAGGCGCGGGGTGGGCGAGGACCGCCTCGCTGACCCCGCATCTCCGCCCGCCCAGGCGCCAGACCGCAGAGGAGCGCGAGGCCGAGAGGCACCGCGCGGGTCGGCTGCTCTTGCACCTGCAGCAGGACGCGCTACCACGGCCGCTGCGGCCGCCCCTGCCGCCGGACCCGCTTTGCCTGCACAACTCGTCACTCTTCGCGCTGCAGAATCTGCAGCCTTGGGCCGAAGACAACAAAGTGGCTTCTGTGTCTGGGCTTGCCTCGGTAGTGTGAGCTTCGCCTGCTGGATCCGCCGAGCTCTCTTTACCGGACCAAGGCGCCGCGTGGAACGCCCGTTTCGGGCAGTGGAGCGCGGCTGCTTAGGCCCATGGTTTCCTGGCAGCCGGGTGTATGAGAAGCAGCAGGAATTCAGATTATCGTCGACGGCTCTTTGGCCACCGGGTGGGCTCCCAGGCCCCCACCGAGTAGACTCCCAGGGTGCTCACGCAGGGCTTTTCCCGCCATTTTTCACAGTACCGCATCTAAGCGGCCAGTGGAACCTGAGGTGTGAAAGGGCGGGACCTATAGGTTGATAGCCAATAAGGTGCAGGGAGGGGGATGGGCTGGCCAATGGTAGCTACTCTCTTCAGGGACTAAGGGTTCTGCGGTGAATAGGCTCAGAGCCCTGGACTGAGTACTGAGAGCAGCAAGTGGTGCTGGGAAGGGTTGGCTGCAGCAGGTGCTGTCTAGGGTTACAACAAAGGTGTGAAGAAAGGAAGACAGCAACAACCGAGAAATAATGGAGAAGGTGCTGGAGCGCCAGAATCTGACTGATCACGACAGGGACCAGAGGGTTGTCATGTTGGGCATCTCATCCCTCAACTGTAAAATAATAGCTAAGGATTCCTTCTTGACTTTGAGTCTCATGTTGTACTATGTTCAATCTGCTGGCTGTATTCTCCTTTTCGAGCTTCACAGTGCACTTGGTTGCAGGTGAGAGGAATACTTATACATCAGACAAAATATAACATCTACGAAGAAAATCTGGCTCTGGTGTCCCACAGGGACAGAAAAGGGAGAAGAGGAAACTGGGCAAAATTAATGGGTCCATACTGAGCATAGTGGCACAGGCCTGTAATCCGGGCTATTCAGGAGGCTGAAGGAGAAGGACCACAAGTTAAAGGCAGCCTCGGCAACTTCGAAAGACCCTGTCTCAAAGAAGGGGATGGGATGGGGGGAGGCTAGGGAAGTAGCTCAGTGGTAGATTGAGCTGGGTAGATAGTGCTAGGTTCAATTCCTAGTACCCACGGTGGGAGGGGGATGGAGAGAAAGTTAATGGGCCCAGTGGAATTAGGGTGACCAGAATACTTTGGAAATAATAAGACTAAAAAAAATTAAAGATAATTTCAGATGGGAAACATGGAGAATCAAGAAATCAATGGTGCTGAGGATGATGAAAGGGGGAATTGGGAAGTTTAATAGTAAGATTAACTCTAGGCAAAACGAATGTTAGACCTAGAAAGAATAAATTCTGGAAAAGTATCTTTGAGAGACATAAACTGACATCCCCATACAGATGAATATAGAAAATGATGAGAACAGACAGAATCTCCGAGAGGGTATTCGGAAGAAAAGCAGAGTTCTAAGGATTAAATCTTGTTTTCCAGCCAAATTCCACAAACATATTTATAATGTGCAAGATGATGAAGAATATCAAAGTTAATAGTCCAAGGGCAAAATGGGAGAAGGTATTCATAGCCATAAAGAAAGAATGTTCCTTAAGTGTCAAGTTCAGCCAGAGGCTGCTGGGATGCTTGTTGATGGTGAGCTCAGTGAGGGGATGGTTGTAGTAACTGTCAAGTTTAAAAAGGAGTAAGCTCTAAGTTGTATGACAAAGGAAAGATTCTGTCTGATTCCTCTAGCACTCCCATTCTTCCTCCCCTGGAGGCTGGAATATTGTGACAGAGTAAAGAGAGGCAGGGCCGATGATAGCCAGACTACTCATATTCTGTGCTTATGTTATGTCAGACAGCATAAGGCTTGACCAGGGGTGGGAGCCAGGCAAGAGGTTCCAGGAGTTGGCCCCAGATCTTTGAAATGATGTCATTTCTTCATGCTTGTTGTACATTCTGCTGCAAAATCAAAATCAAACTTGGCATCATAGAAAAATCTTTTATAGATCAAAAGGGAGTACAAGAATGGATCTGACATAACTTGGTAGAATGGGGAGCATGTCAGTCCCTGGCAAATAAGGAAAGCAACAAGAAGGCTAAGGGAAGGATTCTACCCAATATAGATTGTGGCTTACCCCATTCCCTCTACTCCTTTTAGATTCCAGAATTTACATTGACCTTAAACTCTGGCTTTCTAAATCTAGTTGTCTGCTTTGGTGTTAGCCTGAAGGAGGACCATGAGTTGAGCTCAGCTCTAATCCTTAGGTAGGCAGGTCACTGCAGGACACAGGCATCTCTGAACTCCTGGGTGGAGGAAGATTCACTCTCTGCCGATGAATCTGCCATTTCTTTCCTCAATTGGTTCAGGAGATCTCTGCTCTCACTGGGGGGCAAGTTACTCAGGAAATATGGAGGGGCCAACTCCACCAACCTGACAGAGAGAATCATAACAAGATAAGCACTATCTTCTCTTATAAAGCAGACTCTTGAACTTCCTACAACCCCTTCCATGAGCCCTCTCCCCTCAAACCACTAAGATCTCTTCTTCTTAAGTCTCTCTAACTTCACAGTTTTAGTTTTGGTCCCAGGTAGAGGAATGGGCAGTGCAGGAGGTGTGTCAGGAAACTCACATCTGAGGTTGAATTTCAGAAACAATGGAAAGGCAGTTGTCTTTGGATATGGAGAAACTGTGGTATAGCACCCATTGTGGGGGTCTGGCTGGAGGACGTCGATTTTGGTAGCAGCAATTTGAGGAGAGCTGGGCCACATGCTTATGGGTTAGGAGCAGATAATTTCCAGTCCCATCTGTGTCTCGGGCCACCTCATTGAAAGACAAAGATATTGAAGGAATAAGTAAACAGAAGAGGCAGAGAGTAGAAAAAAGACAAGGGGGCCGAGAAAGAATTAGTAGGGGTAGTGAGAGTTTTAAAAGTAAAAATATTACCTTTGGGTGTTGTCTCTACATATGGTATTTCCATAGTCCCTTGTACTCCAAAAACTCAGAGGAATAGTCCCTCTTGGTTTTATATATTCTGAATGGTACTTGCACATAAATATCTGTCTCCTCTGTGTTTATCATTCTCACCCCAAATTTCAGAGGTAGCATATAAATATCTGTCTCCTCTGTGTTTATCATTCTCACCCCAAACCTTTCCCCTAACCTTGAGGAAGTATCCTGACACCAGTGCTTTCTGAAGGTTTCTGCGATTTTGTTCAGAGCCAAAGGCTGGTTGGGTCAAGGGAAGTTCAATTTGCTGCATGAGTTCTTGGAGCTCTCCCCGAAGTTTACAGGCTTGGCACAATGCTGCCCAGTTTAGACCCCGAGCCTGACACCAAGCCTCATTTGCTCCACCTAGGAGAGGAAAGAGACCAGCTACAACTGACGTCCTTGAGGCCTCCTAAAGGATACAACCTATGGCCAAAAGGCCTCCTCTTCCTGAGCTCAGAGATCTGTCAGATGGTTGCACACCACTTTCCTTTTTGAAAAATCTGGGATTAAGAAGGAGCAAAGTGGGCCACTCACTTTGTATAAACGCTTCATAAACCTGGATCAGAGAGCTGTGGTCACCATCGGGGTGTTCCAGACCCCGACGCAAGGCAGCTTCTTCCGCACACAGTGGAGGACGAGTAAACCCAGGGGCAACTGGAGGTTGAAGAGAGGAAGGTGGTTTGAGGGAATGAGAAAGGATAGTAGTACAGGTCTAATATTTAAAAGGTACAAATGCCCCTTTGGGAATTTTATTCAAAAAACATTGGTAACTTCTGCATACTCTGCACTTTATTAGACACTAGGGATTAACACAGTTGGCCTCCATATCTATGGGTTCTACATCTGTGAACTCAAACAACTGTGGATCAAAAATATTCAGAAAAAAACTGCATCTAAACAGAAAATGTATGGTCTTTTTTTGGTTATAATTCCTTAAAAATATAGTATTTACATTGTATTTGGTTTTATAAGTAATCTAGAGATGATTTAGGATATATAGGAGGATGTGCATGGTTTACATGTAAATGCTATGCCATATATATATATATATATATATATTTTAAATATTGTTGATAGAACTTTATTTATTTATTTTGTTTTTTATTTGTATGTTGTGCCTCATGCATACCAGGCAAGTGTGCTATCGCTGAGCCCAGCCCCAGCCTCATATGCCATTTTATTATAAAAGACATAGGCATCAGTGGATTTGGGTATCCACAGTGGGTCCAGGAACCAATCTCCCATGGATTCTGAGGAATGGCTGTAAATGAAGGAGTCTCTTGCCCTCAAGAAGATTAATTGGTGGGAGAGACCAACAAGCAAGCAGACTTGATAAGTATGATAGGTATATATATATACTACTTTGGAAACACAGAAGAGGGCAGCTTTGGGTGATAGGAGCATGATATAAGAGAAAAGGTGATATAAGAGAAAAGGATGAGGGCTTTGGGGCTAATTTTTGAAATTCTGAATAGGAATTATTAGTTCAGTGGGGATATTTGAGGCTTTGGGAACAGCATGACTATTAATCAAGGTTAACAACATGGCACATTGGGGAACTGTAAGCCACCTGAGGCAATGGCATGTGGCAGAATAGCAGGAGCTAAAGCTAAAGGTAGGTATATGCAAGGTCATGAGAGTCTGAATGTGTTGTGCGAAGAAGTTTTTTAGGGGTGTGTGTGTGTGTGTGTGTGTGTGTGTGTGTGTGAGAGAGAGAGAGAGAGAGAGAGAGACCAGGGATTGATCCCAGGAGAACTTTTTACCACTAAGCTGCATCCCCAGCCCTCCCCCCACCTTTTCTCTTTGATACCGGGTCTCACAGAGTTGCTGAGGATGACCTCAAACTTATGATCCGCTTCCTCAAGTTGGTGGAGTTACAGATGTGTACCTACATATATCTTGAAGGTAAAGAATAGCTGTTGAAGGTTGTAGCTGGGGTTTTAGCTCAGTGGTAGAGTGCTTGCCTAGCATGCATGATGCACTGGGTTTGAGCCTCAGCACCACATAAAAATAAATAAATAAATAAAGGTATTGTATTCATCTACAACTAAAAAAAATTAAAAAGAATAGCTGTTAAAGAGGAATTTTTTAATAAGGGGGTCCATACATTTGAAAATATTCACATGACTAGTTAGGAGACTACTAATTCAGTGAGCAATGAGGACCTAACATTGGCACTGACAGTGAATATGCAGAGGAATGGATTAATTAAAAATGATATTTATAAAATAAAAATAAAAAAACCTGCAGAAAGATTATTTTAGAATTATGGTAGTAGAGGAGCAGAGGTGATGGTATTATCTGAAATTGAGAATCCAAAGAGAGGAAAAAATTTTGTGGTGATGGGTAAAGGAGTAGCTTAATAGGGTCGTGAGTTCAGATACCATGGACTATTCTGGTAGAAATGTCCAACAGAAAATGGGTCTCTCTTCTTCTCCTTTCCCTCTATCTTTCCCTCCTCCTTCCCTCTCCCTCTACAAGAATGGTACTGGCAGAGAGATACGAGGCACAAAGTTTAGATATTTTAAGTATAAAGGCAGAGTTTCAAACCATGAGTGTGGATAAACTTGCTTAGAGTTTGGTGAATGAGAAGACACAAAGACCAAGGATAGAATCCTGAGGACCAATTTACAATGGATGAACAGAGAATAAGGGAGTCCAAGGAATAGATGAGTGGCACCACAGAAGCCTAGGGAGGAAGCAGTTTCAAAGTGGGAGTGGTCAGCACTTTCGCATCAGAAGGTCACGAATAAAGGCTTAGAAGTCTCCATTTTGAGTTTGTGTATCTGGAAGGTCACTGGTAAGTTGAAAGCTGATATGTGGGCCTGCAATGATAATCCAGTGGTGAGCAACACATTATATAGAATGAGATAGATCATGTTGTATAGCTGAAGAGGCAGAGGTGTGTGGATTTCAGTAATAAGACAGAGATGTAAGCAAGAAGAGAAGTAAGAAGCAGCAGAGAGAAAAGGCTGCAGAAATTAGAGGGATAGGTGATTATGCCCTGTAGGAGGTGGGAACTAGAGCACAGAGGAAAGGACAAGTCTTAGGAGCACTAAAACACAAGAGGAAGGGTTGCAGTGACCACACAAGCAGTGATTTATAGGAGTGAGGGACTGGGGGTGTAGCTCAGTGGTAAAGCACTTGTCTAGCCTGGCTTCTATCCCCAGCACCACACACACACACACACACACACACACACACACCCCAGACTAACAAGTGATATAATTTTTAACCCCTTTGTGGCTTAAAGCTATAAATATACCAGTGAGCATGGCAGCAAGGGTGAGCATCTCATCTACGCAGTCAAACTCGCAGGAGGCCAGCAGGGCTTTGGCCAGCTCAGGGGACAGGGGAAACTCTGATAGGATGACTCCCAGGTCTGATAGGTCCCCATCATCATCCAGAGCTGCCAGATAGTCTAAGTCTTCCAGTGCCTGCATCAATGCTTCTGGAGCTGGTGAGGAAACAGAGCTTAGAGGGTGTAAAGTCTGAGCAGGCAGGTCAGAGAGCAGCACTTGAGCAGGACTGGTGCTCACCAGGCCGGTCCAGGAAGTGGCACTCCCCTGGCTCTGCAATCTGTCTCCTCTTTAGTAGTAACACCAGGGGACTCAGATTCTCTTCACACACCCTGGGTTGTGGCAGTGGGGGAGCCTCTAGTTCTAGGAAGGACTGAGGGTACAGGCAGAGGCAGGACCCTGAGGGGAGAAAGACCTGGGAAAGTAGATTTCTCAGGGCTGATGTGCTATGACTGCTCTGCTTGATCTCATTGAGGGTAAAGGTTCTTACCTGGTGGGAACCCTCTTGCTCGAAGTCGTCTTGCCTCTGCCTGACACTTGCTAATTGGTCTTAATACTTGTGATTCTGCCCGGATCCGAGGATTGTAAACCTGTTGTCCACCCCCCAACCAAAGTCAGTACAGATCAGAGTGGGCCATTTGTCTTTAGTCCCACTCCCCCTTATCTCTCACTCACACTTCGAAGCTCCAGTCCTGAATCAATGACATGACGGATAGAAGGAAGGGAGAAAGAGAAGTCAGCCAGCCAATGAGTGACCACAACTTTCCGGGCACCCATGTCTGTGTCCTCATATACAGCCTGTATCGCTTGGCCACAGCCTGGATGAAGGGGCAGCACCCGTGGTTGAGGTCCTGGGAGAGCTAAGGTCCCCACTTTCCTGGACAAGGATTCACAGCACAGGGAAATTTCCTGAAGAGAGGGGCAGGCTATTAGGGCAGTTCTCACCTTTTAGGGGGAGTCAGAAACCCCTTTGTCAAACTGATGGAAACTATGGCCCTTCACTCTGAAAACTGTATATACTCAGAAAGTTGGGGATGTTATCATTTCAGTTCACTGAACCATAAATCCCTGCGTTAGAAATCAAAAAGTGGGTGGCAGCTCTATCCTGAAATCCTTGGTGTTTTCCCTAAGACCCCAGCAGAGTAAATACCACCACTCCAGTATCCCATTCCCTCAGGACAGGAAGGCATACATGATTACTTTTTTTTTTTTTTTTGCAGTATTGGGAATCAAACCCAGGGCCTCATGTATGCTATGCAAGCCCTCTACCATTGAGCTACATTGTCAGCCTAAGCATTTTTTTTTTTTTTTTGTAATCCCATTATTTTACCTCCTCACTGGACAGGTACACAAGCACATCTCCTGGAACCTCCTTTTGACACAACTCAAGCACAGCTTGGCAGGCAGCTTCCACCGGATCAGTAGGGATAGTGTCTCTGTAGACAGGGGTGGGACTCCCACCAGGCTCTTTGGGTATATACACAGTAGGAGGATTGCCCCAGAAGGCCTGGAGCTTAGGTTCAAGGGCTGGGTCGGTAACCACAACCACTTTAGGGTCCCCTGGAAGATTTCTCAGCTTGATATCTCGCAGCAGCCCCTGAAGTGAGTCTGAGGCCACCGACCGCTCTTGAGCCTCATCCAGCACCAGCACACCCCAGCCTCCAATGCCCCGGGATGAGGCCACCTCCTGCAGAAGCAGCCTGTCCCAGCAGAACCTGTTGACATTGGTAGTAGGCAGAGGAATCAGGATGGACACTGATTGGTCCTAGAAGTCCAGGGGAACCTCTCCTCAAGGGACCTGGATTTTGATATTGAGAGTCAGAAAAAGATACTGTGACTGACTTTCTGAGCTTGGGGAGTTATAACTATGACACCTCAACTCCACTGAGGACATCTGGTTCATAAACAGGGAAGTTAGATTTTCAAGGTGAATGTGACGGGAACTCACATTCCTGGCTGGAACTCAGAGGCTTAATTTAATAGTTGTACTGTGCATGATTTAAAAGGGTGAACTGGGTTGGGGAAGGGTATGGACATTTCTACTTGGTGAAGGAAATTAGATTCAGGTCAGGCCTGCAAAGGACCCCACCTGAGCAGGGTGTCAGACTCTGCGCAGTTCTCCTGAGGGATGCTGTATCCAACCTCATGACCCAGAGTCAGGTCCATCTCATCAGCAACCTGCACAGCCAAGCTCAGGGCTGCCAGAGGGTAAGGCTGAGTGACAGTAACCTGGCCGTTCTGGAACCCTCTGGCTAATGCAAACTCTGCACACCACTGAGGGATCTGGGGTAGGGGTAGAAAAGGAAAATCGGTCAGAGATAGAGGGATTCAGTCAGAAGTGCTGGGGAGGGCCTACGGCCAGGGCTCCTGATTTGGGGAGTCCTTGGTTCTTTACCAGCATAGCCCATCTCCCTTTGCCCAACTCCCCTGTAGCCCCGCACAACCCATCCCTTACCTAGAAAAAGGCCAAATTCCTTAGCCCCTCCCCTTGTCCATTCCCAGAATCTCCCACCACCTGGGTGCTCTTGCCAGAGCCAGGCTCTCCAGACACTAGCACCACTCCAGTGGGGCTGCTCTCCAAATGCTCCAAGAAGGTGAAGCGAGCAGCCCAGATGGGCAAGGCTCGGCGCTGCTCAAGCAGCTCGTAGTAGCGGGAAGAAAAGGGAAGCCCATCAAAGGGGTTTACAGCCAATTCAGACTCCCCAGGACTTGGGCTAGACTCTTCTGCCAGCCTAGGAGGCTGAGAGGCCATGGTGGCTATCCGGCAGAACCTAAAGGAGGCAGGGCAGCTAGTAAGACCTCATATTTGGTGTCTGACACCATCTTCCCACCTCACCGGATTCCTAACTTCTACCCTCAGGTAATAAGGCCCCAGGGTCCATTCTTTCCAGCATTTCTTGTTTGCTGGGAGACAGTGCTAGGTGTTTCTAAGGAACCATAGATAGTTAACTTTTAACCTGTAGTAAAAATCTTGTAACACAGGGGTTCTTGGGGGCAGCAGGAATGAGACATAATAACCTGCTGGAAGTTCCCAAGAAGAAAATAAATAATATGAGGGGTGGGGGCAGGACAGCAGGGTCACAAGAATCTTGGATTCAAACCTGCTTGCAGCTGTGAGACGCCTCAGGACGGCAGCCGGTTCCAAACCTACCCAACCAACCCTGACCTGCTTGAAGTACAAAGGTAAGTTCCGGTTCCACCCTTAGGCTAGGCTCAAACTCCAATCCTAAAGTTTGCTTTTAGGGTGGGGCCATTTGCTCCACTTGATTTAACCTATCCAGGAACCTATGGAAAACAGGCTTCTACCAAGACACTGAGCATGTGTGAACTCGAGAGTCCTGTGTTTGTGAAAGACATTCTGGGACTTGTAGTTTTACAGCAGCAGCTTTACAAACCTGTGTATTCATACAGTGCTGAACATCCAAGCTGGGGTCCAGCTGCTGCCTATCTTCATTTTATTTACACTTTCTCAGGATCACTTATTTTTTGGCATGAGATGATTTCGAACAGTTCCATTCTAGCCACCCCTCACAAACCTACAAGGAGACTTACCCGTGTACCCTCTAACCAAGGGAAAAGGAACCTGCTCATGGGGCTTTTGAAACCCAGAGAGGCAACAGAGACCTTGAGTGAAAACCCTGAATTTAATGTGAGATTGGGGGAGCCCCATCCCTCCCTTTTTACCACCCACTCATCCGGCCTTTTGTGAGTTGGGTGAGGGCTGCCCCCAGTCTCCGTCCTGTGGCTCTGGGTGCCATCCTGTTCCTTTGAGCTCAGTCAGCCTCCTGGGCCTGTCTCTCTCTGAATCTCCTGTGGGACACAGGGAGAGACATTGTGTAGGCTTTGTCACATTAGCTCCATAATGCCCTTTGCAACTTGCCCCTTCTTACTCATTGTCCTCTATCCCCCTCACCTTCTTGCATATTCATATAGTGCCTGCTTGCGCTCCTGTAGGCTCTCCTGACGGGCCCAGGAAGACTTGGCAAATGTTAGGGCTGTGGGTTGAGGGGTCACCAGGCCAGAGCTGGGGAACTGAGGTGATCACAATGTCAGAGGGCTTGCGAAGTCATCATCATTAAACACGCATCGAATGCCTACTTTGCAAGAGAGGCACTGTGCTAGGGTCTCAGGATCAAAAAGAGAAACTAGGGATAGGGTATATGTAGACTGCCCCAACCTACCCTAAATCTTGGACTTGACCACTTCCTGGGTCTCACCTTTGGGGTGGAGGCTGTGGGCAGAGACTGAGTTCCCTCAGTGATGTCTTCAGGCATGAAAGCCACAGCCCCCTCAAGCAGATTAGTGATGGTCAAGTCTACACAGCCAGTTCTAGCTGGGAAGAAAGGAAGAGAGGAGAAGGGAGTCCATTCCCTGCTCATCTTCTTCCTTCACAACCCACTTTTCCTCCTTGTGTTTGTCACTGTGTGTGGCCACCCTTTCCCATACCCAGGTCTCTCTGGATGACACCCAGTGGCACATGGGGCAAAACTTCCTTGACTCTCTGAGCCAGAGTTGCCAGTTGTGCATCAGGAGAAGGGCCAGGAGAGGGAGGGAAAGAAGACTGGGCTGCAGGAAAAAAAAAAAAAAAAAGGAAAAACAGAAAAAATCAGATACATGGTAAACAGAGAACTAGGAAGGAGGAGAGGCTGACTAGCTCAGAAATAGGAAATCACAATAGGCTGAAACAAAACAAAATGAACAAACAAAAACAAAATCAAAAAGCTTTGTGTATAGAGGAAACACACCTGACTGGGGGCGCAGTCTGGGGTGTCTTTGTCGCTTCATGTGTTCTGCTTTGTCTGCTGGTGTGAGGCGTGTCCCTGTTTGTCCCAATTCCTTGGCCAACAACTAGGAAATTTGCAAGGTTTTAAGTGTCAAGACCTTAAGACCTCCTACTCCTCTCCCCAAGGAGGTACTTCCACCCTGCCTGTGTACCCTACCACCTGTTGTACTCGAAGTGCAAACTCCTCATTCCCCTCCCCCAGCTGGCGATGAACAGGATGAAGCCACCTGCAAAAAACAATCCAGTGCCATATTAGGGAACTCAGCATAGAGACTGTCATCTCTTCCTTACTTTGGTACCTCTTTTCATGGGACAGTGATGGTGAGGGTGGGGAAATAGTAAATGTTATTGCCTCTGTGGTTGAACTTTGATAATAAAAAATCTACAAATGGACAGAGCAGAGGCCACTACGTCCTTGACCTTGAGGTAAGCCTCTTCCCCAGCCACCAAAAAGCGAGGACAGTTAATACCTTACTTGATACACCGTGAAAGGGACGAAAAGTGACCACAGCAGTTCTGAGACCCAGGAGGCATCTGACACCGTCTGAGGGGAGGGTATGAAGTGAGGCCTAAGCCAAGACCAGGGGTGGGAAAGTTCCCCTCCAAACCCCAGAGATTCCCTGTCTAGCACACACTCACCACAGAGACCAGGGGTCTCTGAACTTGCAAGGTAAGAGGCTGTACCACATCCTGGATAGAAAATGGCCAGGAACTAGAAGAGAAAAGAGAGACTAGGATGGGAGTCCAGTTAGCCCAGCCAGCAATACCCAACTTAGAACAGTAAATGGTCCAGCTGCACAAGCAGATAAACAAGGAAGAGATCCAGGGAAAGAACTAAAAATGACAAAAAAAGGGAATGAACTAGGACTGAATGGGACAGGCTGAAAGTTTTGAAAACTAAGTGCCCACGAGCTCAACCAGTTGGAGCCAGATATCTGTGCTCACTCACCTGAAGCGCAGGAGACCTTCCCGGCCATTGGTGGCCTCTTCCTCAGGAAACAGCAGTAGAGGGGTAGGGGGAAGTCTCGTAGAAGCACAGAATCTCTTGAGTGACTCCACCAACTCCCCCTGCCTATCCATTTCCATGAAGCCCCGAGACCAGCACACAAAGCTGGGGGGACTGTTGAGCAAAGGCTGGGAAACGGGAGGAGAGAAAGCAAGAAGAATGGAAGGAAATGAGAAAATAAATGAGATAAGGGGTAGTGGAGTGGGGTCAGGGGCAAGGCTCAGTATCTCCCAAGAGAAACCCCAAGCCGGGAGAGGTGAGCCTTGAGACTGGGCCCAGTGATCTACCCGGTGGCGATCGGGGCCTCGCTCCCGCCCCCACTCACGGTGCTACAGGTGGTGAGCAGGTTGACTATGTTGTGATCGAAAGGTGTCACGTGGTTGGAAATGAGGACCCTGACGCGGTGATCCCTAAGTCCGGAGTCCTCCTGCCGAGCCACCAGCCCCAGCACTGCACACATGGTCCGTACCACGAACCTGGGAATACAGGCTGTGGTGACTGTGCGACCTCCGGCCGGTCCCGGCCCAGAGACTCCCAGAGTGCCCGAGTCGGAACCTGCGAAGGACGCTGTCCGGCAGCGCGCAGCTGACCAGGAAGACGTGGATCCCCAGAAAGAGACGCAGGACGAGGAGGCAGAACCCGATGGGCGCGTAGAGCAGCAGCGCGAGGAGCAGGAAGCCGTCACCTGGGAGCCTGGGGGCGAAAGGCGAGGTGATCAAGTGCCGAAGGCCGAGAGGACGCGGGAGCCGGCCTCTTCTCTTTGGAGCTCTTACCGGTGCGAGTCAAAGAGCCGCTCCGGCCCCGGGGCCGGGGGAGGCTCCATCGCAGCTGCTTCAAGGAAGCCCTGCCGCCGCCGCTGCCGCCATCTTCGCGCCGGGCCGCAGGGGCTCCTGGGAAGGCGGAGTCTTGGGGCATCAGCCCGGGTGCCGGGACTGGAAGTCCGAGGCGCCCCGGAAGGGCTAGCGGTCCCAGCATGCCCCGCGGCCTCTTGGGCAGCCTAAGAACTGGCGTCCCACCGGGACCACAATTCCCGGCATTCGTGGAGCGGGGCGGAGTCCGCCTCCGGGAATCCTGGGTCCCGGCGTGCACTTCTGGAGGACTTCAGGTACCAGCGTGCCCCGCTTCCCGCTGTCCGCCTGCTAGCGTCCGGGGCACCGCCTTTGAGTAGGGCGGGCGAGGAGGCAACCGAGGCGGAGCTGATGGCTGCGCTGAGGGCGGGGCGGGGTGCAGGCTGGAGCCTCCGCGGATTGCGGGCTTTGGGGGGTATTCTCTGGGGTAAGGGACCCTTGTTGACCCCTGACCTCCGGGCCCTGCTGACGTCAGGCACTCCTGACCTCCAGGCCCGGGTGACTTATGGGACCCCCGGTCTCCGGGCCCGGTTATCTGTGGGGGTCCCTGAGTCGCGGGCGTGTCTGACGTCTGGGACCCCGGACCCCCGGGCACGACTGACTGCTGAGACTCCAGATCCCCGGACCCAGGAGTCCTCGGGGACCCCTGGAACCCGCTTGCGCGTGTGGCTGGCGGTAGCGCTGGGCGCTGGGGGGGCTGTGCTGCTGCTGTTGTGGGGCGGGGGTCGGGGTCCCCCATCGGTCCTTGCTGCTGTCCCTGCTCCGCCACCCACCTCACCCCGGAGCCAGTACAATTTCATCGCAGACGTAGTGGAGAAGACGGCACCTGCCGTGGTCTATATCGAGATCCTGGACCGGTAATGGTGGGATAGAATTGGAGGCATCCTAGTCGCGGCCCGAGGGCGGGTGAACGGGAGGAATGGGAGCTTCCTCATCTCCGTGGTTCCCTTTCCTATTTCAGGCACCCTTTCTCTGGCCGTGAAGTCCCTATCTCGAACGGCTCAGGATTTGTGGTAGCTGCTGACGGGCTTATCGTTACCAATGCCCATGTGGTGGCCGATCGGCGCCGAGTCCGTGTGAGGCTGCCTAGTGGCGACACATATGAGGCCATGGTCACAGCTGTGGATCCTGTGGCAGACATTGCCACACTGAGGATTCAGACCAAGGTGGGGTTGGAGTAAGTCACGTCTGGTTGGAGCTATTTGCTTACTCTCATCTCTAGATAACAGTCCCCCTGCCTCATTCTTCCTTAGGAGCCTCTCCCCACATTGCCCCTGGGACGGTCCGCTGATGTCCGACAAGGGGAGTTTGTTGTTGCCATGGGAAGTCCGTTTGCACTGCAGAACACGATCACATCTGGCATTGTTAGCTCTGCTCAACGTCCAGCAAGAGACCTGGGACTCCCCCAAACCAATGTGGAATACATTCAAACTGATGCAGCTATTGATGTACGTCCTGATATGTGAGAAATGACAAATGGGATTGGTGGATGTGTAGTACAGGTGCCAACTTATGAGCCTATATTCAGAGGTTGGGCTGCAAAAAGGCAGCTACTCATTCATGGGCTGGGAGAGAAGACAATTTGGAGAAAATGCCTATAACTTGGTTATGTCCCCAGGCTTAGAATCCCTAGAACTCTTCCATATTTTCTTCTTGTCCTGCAGTTTGGAAACTCTGGAGGTCCCCTGGTTAACCTGGTGAGTGTGATCTTTCTTCTAAGAATTCCTGCCTCAGGACAGCGTAGAAATGGTGGTTTTCTTTTCTGACTTACAAATACAAGTTTCTGTGCAATCGCTGTTGCCTCTCTTCCAGTGTCCAATCATATCCCCTCAATAGTCTCTGCTACTCCTGTTCAGGTGTTCCCACCCTTACTATCTATTTGGGTTGTGTCCCTGCAGGATGGGGAGGTGATTGGAGTGAATACCATGAAGGTCACAGCTGGAATCTCCTTTGCTATCCCTTCTGATCGCCTTAGAGAGTTTTTGCATCGTGGGGAAAAGAAAAGTGAGCTTGGCTTAGAGGGAAAGGGATACCTTTACAATGGTGGATGGGATATAGGGCAGGGGCATTCCTTGGGACTTACTGAAGGGGAATTCTTTTTTTTTTTAATATTCTTTTTTTTTAGTTGTTGATAGACCTTTATTTTATTTATTTATACGTGGTGCTGAGGATCAAACCCAGTGCCTCACACATGCCAGGCAAGTGCTCTACCTCTGAGCCACAGCCCCAGCCCACTGGAGGGGAATTCTATTGGAAGGAGAGGGAGGGGAAGGAAGGATGTAGCTGAGTGGGACTTATTTGTTTCCCTTTCATAGACTCCTGGTTTGGAATCAGTGGGTGCCAGCGCCGCTATATTGGAGTGATGATGCTGACTCTTACTCCCAGGTATGAGCATTAGGAATAGTGACATGTAGGGCCACTTGGTTGAAGCTGTTTGCTTACTCCCATCTCCAGATGACAGGTCTCTTTTACCCATTCTCCCTTTGAAACTTCTCCCCTCACTACAGTGATGAGCTACTGATCCCGTATTGAGCTTTGTTCTCACTTCTGTCTTCATTTAAGATGAGCTGCCTCTCACTGTTAAAAGAGTTGTTCCCTCTTATCAACTTGACTTTTTTATACTACCTGTTACTAGCTGTCTCCCTGTTACTGGATAGATTCCATCCTGTTACTGTTGTGATTTAGTTTTTAATCCATTAATCTGGCACTTAATGGCCATTTTCCACCTGTCTCTAACAGCTTTCTAGATTTGACTTCTGTTACTTCCTACAGGAATACTTTGTTCCAGCCAACCTGATTTCCCACTCCTTTGTCTTTATTTATGTTGTTCTTGTTTTATATAAATATCAGACCCATCCTTAGGCTCAGCCTGTGTTCTATTGCCCCCTTAAAGCTTTTCTTAGGATTCTAGAATGACATTAGTGCTATTGATTTAATTCTGTGTGTCATTTGGAATCAGTTCTCTTTTATGTACATATTGTACTTCCTAATTGCTAGAAGGCAAAAAGGGAACTGCCTTGGTATCTGTAGTACCTAGTGTGTGTCCTAGCCATGCATTTGTCAGTGAGTCTTGAAGTGGGGAGAATGCTAGGTGTGACTGATAGGGTTATCTGTGTCCTTTCAGCATTCTTGCTGAACTACAGCTTCGAGAACCAAGCTTTCCTGATGTCCAACATGGTGTGCTCATCCATAAAGTCATCCTGGGTTCCCCTGCACACAGGTGAAGGAGAGACTGTTTTGTGAGGTGGGGTGGGAGAGGTGTGTATGTGTCCTTGAAGTGGGATATCTACTCCATTTTTCTCCATCTTTCTTCACAGGGCTGGTCTACGACCTGGTGATGTGATCTTGGCCATTGGGGAGCAGCTGGTACAAAATGCTGAAGATGTTTATGAAGCTGTTCGAACCCAATCCCAGCTGGCAGTGAGGATCCGGCGGGGGCCAGAAACACTGACGTTATATGTGACTCCTGAGGTCACAGAATGACTGGATTAGCAAGAGTGTGAGGCTCTTGCTCGGATTTCCTCTTGGACTTCCTAGCCTGTATTCTGAGGGCACCTGGGCAGAGGATTTAATGAACCAGTGGGGGGCAGGTCCCTCCAATCACCAGCACCAATTCCTGGGCTCTGAAGAATCGCAAGAACACTTTTTATATAAAATAAAATTATACCTAGCAACATGTTATAGTCAAAAATGGGAGGGGAGGGCTGGATCTTTCTGCCCACCTAAAGGCTAGAGGTAAAGCTGTAGGCCCCCTGAAATTAGGGGAGCTATGGGAGCTGACCATCCTGACCTCCCTATTCAAGAAAACAAGCTGCTGACATCTATTGTTCTGGGCAGTTAGTCAGGTGCTGCTCTTTGTGGTATGTTCTGCTCGGTGCTGGGCCTGGGAGCAGATATTCCCCATACTTGGCCACAAATACTGACAGCTGGCCTAGGAAGGGGGCAGTAATTTCTACTTGACAGTTCCACATTCATAGTGCACAGGTGGATGAGTGCAGCAGGCCTGTTGACATCAGGCCTTCTGTGGTAAGCTCCTGAGGTAATGGCAGCCTCAGACCCCTGCCATTGGGGGCCAGTGGTGGTTTGCAGAAGAGGGTGGTGGCCCAGCCTTTAGATGATCTGGTTGCTAGTCTGGCCAGGGTAGCGCTCGAACCTCCTGTTGGCCTCTTCACCGAAGGCATCACCTGCAGAATAGACAGGCAGTGTGGGGGATTGTCCTGCACGGGGGCAGGAAGACAGATCCATTGTGGGGAAAGGTTGGAAGAAGTGGAGAGACTGAGGTCCGGAAGTGTATGGGAGCTGGGCACAGTGGTGTAATGCCTATAATCCCAGTGGCTTGGGAGGCTGAGGCAGGAGAATTGCAAGTTCAATGCCAGCCTCAGCAACTTAGCGAGACCCTAACTCAGAAATATATATATATATATATATATATTTTTTTTTTTTTTTTCTCGGCTTAGTGGTTAAGTGCCACTGGGTTCAATCTCTGTTACCAAAAAGCAAAAATGAAAATCAAAATGAAACAAATGCACAGGGGAGATGCAGAAACCACTTAGGGAAAAGCAAATGAAAGCCTTTCCTCCCTTCTCCCAATCCTCCTGGGATTGCTCTTCCCATCAAATACCAATGTGGCAGTTGTGCACCCAGATGCGATGTCCATCATATTTGCAGTTACATTTCATTGCATTGTTGGTGAAGTCACTCTCTGCTACTTCAAAATTTGGGTTGATGACCACCTGTGAGTTAAAAAGGCAACTTGACCCAGCTGCAATTCTCAAGTCCAAATGTGTATGAAATACCCATCCCACCTGCCATCTGGAAGCCCCATACTCCAGGCACCTGGAGAATGTAGTTTCCTGGCTTTACATCTGTGATGTCAATCCACTGACAGTCGATGTCATGCCTGTAGAGATCCCAGCAACCTACAGTGATGCCCTGCTCTCCAAAGTTGGCACACTCATACCTCTTGGAGACATCTGAAGGGATTGGCATATGTTAGTAAAAAAAAAAAAAAAAAATGCTGTGCTTTGGTGGTGGTGAAGTATATTCTGATTCCCAACTCACCCTCCTGACACTCAGTGTCTTCTAGACAGAAACTAGCTTTGTGGCCCTCAGCCACCTTGGTGCCGTTGGGGGTCAGGATATCATAATGAGTGAAGATGTCCATACTGTGGTAATGCCTGTGGGGACAAGGGAACTCCTGTTTCTTTCCCTGACTCCATCAGGCTTGCCTCCTCCCTGTGACCTTGCCCTTCTACTTGTCACCCTCTGCCCTCTCACCCATGGCATTCATGCCACACCCAGGAGTGGCGCCCAGCCTTGGGCCTGAAATCAGCTCGTCCCAGGTTGTGGATCTGGGAGGAGAATCTGAGCAAACGCCGATGGCCATAAGGCCAATTGGCTAAGCGGGCAGAGCTGGCCAGGCAGTTCTCTTCTGCAGCACAGTACAACATGTGCAGCGGCCGGTCCTCGATGTAGGCTGTCTCCTGCACCAGAGCTGAATGCAGCAGCAAATCTGAGGCAGCTGCATGGGAAAGGAAGAAGAGGGATAGGAGTCACTGCTGAGGGGCAGGGACAGTTGGGGGTGCTTCCATTCCCCTTAGTGTGAGACTGATTTTCCACGGGGAAGGAGTAACCCCTCCATATTATTATACCCTCTCTCCTTACAAGGGGTGGCCCAGAGTCTCCCTTCTTTCACTTGTGACACCCTAACCTTCACTCACTCTCAGAACAGATGACTCCAGCAGTGAAGCGGGTCCCTGTCCTCTTGCAGGTGATGTGGGTGCTGTGATGGGCACATTGGTCCAGGGACAGCTCAGTCCCTGTGCAACGTACTCCACTCATCACCACCTCCGTTATATTCCCCGAGTCCCAGTACCAGGTCTCCTGGGGACATATGTAGGTATTTCTGTGAGGCCTCAGGATCCAGCCTGTTGGCCAAGGGACTCATTTCCATAGTCCTTTGCCCGAAACAGGCTTTGAAGACAATAGCTTTAGCTTCCCTTCTCCTTCCTACTTACCTGCAGGCCATGATTGGCGTAGCCCAGACCAAGTTGCCTACAGGCCACCATGGCCTCCAGTGTCCCCCAGTCATCCCCACAGATGAGGCCCCAGCGAAGGTGCCCAGGTCCCCCTACTTGCACCTCAACTCGTCCCTCATGTCGGCTGCGGCCCCCACTGAGTCGGATCTGTAGTGACAGAATGGAAGCACCAGGGGAAGCTTTTGGGGTGGGGTGGTGGGGTCTGTAGTAAGGTTGTGGCTAGAGTGATTTAGCTAGCAGGTGATGGGGGCAGAAGGAGCTGCAGGGTGGTAGGGCAATGGAACAATGGACTAGGGGCTATAAGGCTGTAGAATAGAGGTCAGGACTAGAAAAAATGAGAGATGGGAGACCTGAACAAAGGTGGAAAGTATGACTGACCTTGGTCTCCACTCCAGTGTAGGGCAAATTGCATCGCACCCCAGCATCCTGGCTATGGGAACAGTCCTCAGCTGTGATGTTCTTAAAGGGACACTTCCAGAGAGACGACTCCTGGCCAGAACATCGAACTTCACTCAAGTGTATGGCACCCATGCCTAGGGTGAGAAATAAAAGCTCAGGAGTTTGTAATTAGACCTTCATTGCCCAGGGAACTCTACCTTCCCAAGGAATATGCCCCCTGGGAATGTGAACCTCCTCCTTCCTTCTCCCTCCCATCTCCCTGCCCCCTCACCCTGCCCCATGCGGGCACCACTCAGAGCCTCTCGTGCACTGCCAAAGCCCAGCTCCCGACACACCACGCTGGCTGCCTGCAGATCCCACTTGCGGTCACAGACTGTGCCCCATGTGCCAGACTTCAGGACTTCCACCCGGCCCTCTCCAGGGTGGGCTCCACCTTTTAGACGCACACGTGCCTGTAGAGGGGAGAGATGTGCCCAGCAGAGGTGAATGGAAACAGCCTGGACATGACTAAGTAGAATGTTTGGTGGGAGGGAGTGGGTGTTGTCAGGTCTGTGGCCCACCCCCTGGAAGGTTCCTCTCTGTTCTCAAAGGTCAGGGCTGTGCTTAATGGGAGGGGGTTGGCCAGACTAAAGGGTTTTCCACCTGGGCTGGGAAAGGTCAGTCACTGTCTCACACACCTCCCCCTGAGGCTTCGACTGTTGTTGCTTCTTCTGGCCACTGGACGCCGTGTAGAGAGGGCCTGGCACACAGCTCACCACCGCAGGGGCCCCCCCAGGACACCTGGTGGTTTCATTGGCACGATAGAACTCCAGAGGACAGAGGGAGAGGTGGGCTTCCGTGCCCACGCACGCCACCCCATGCAGACCAAAGGAGTGTTGCTGCCGCTGGGCCAGCAGCCTGGGGGGACAGGAGTGAGGTGCAGTAGGGTAAAACAATGCTCCTGCCTCTGTGCCCCACAAACCTCTGCCCACTCCATTGCTCCCCCATCCCCCCAACCTCTTATGAACACATATTCCCTCTTTTCCCCTTTTGTGTTTCTCTTGAGAGAGACACAGGAATTGCCAAGAGTGTAGCTGAAAGTGCCTTGACCACCCAGACAGGAGGGTCCTTGGGGAACTTCTGCAGCAAAAGAACCCTAGGGAAAGGATAACCAGTCTTGACTTGCTTGACAGAAACCTTGTGGTTTCATGAAGGAGCCAGGAGCTTAGGCTGCTGTACAAATCAAGTGGGAAGCCAGAACTATACAGTCAGAAGCAATAATCAGTGGGTAGTGGCCAACACCAACTAGATCCTGAATATCCAGAATGAGTAGAACCTGTCTATCATGCTGAGACTGAAGTAACTGAGCAAGTCAGGATACAAAGGATGAGGAAGTCTTGGATCTAAATGGCTTTCCAGAGGCCAGAGGGGCTTCCAGGTCAAAAACTCTGTAAGGTAGAATATGGTGAGCAGTTACAGGAAGAACAGACCAGATGGTGGCCATAGGAAGGACTGGTGGCATACTATAGTGACATGGCCATATCTACATTCATAGAAGCTCAATTCACAATAGCTAAGCTATGGAACCAACCTAGGTGCCCTTCAATCGGTAAATGGATAAAGAAAATGTGGTATATATATACACAAAGGAGTATTACTCAGCTATAAAGAATGAAATTATGACATCTTCCAGTAAATGGATAGAACTGGAGACTACCAGTTCTAAGTGAAATAAGCTAATGCCCCCAAAACCAAAGGCCAAATGTTCTCTCTGATATGTGGATGCTGGCTCACAAATGGGGGTGGTGGGTGGAGGGAGGAGTGGAGGTTCACCGGATTGGACAGGAGAATGGGGGGATGGGAGGGAGGATGGGAATGGGAAAGACAATAGGATGAATCAGACATAACTTTTCTATATTCATATATGAATACACGACCAGTGTAACTCCACATCATGTTTAACCACAAGAATGGAAAGTTATAATCCATGGATGTATGATATGTCAAAATACATTCTACTGACATGTATAACAAAAAAGAACAAATACAAAAAGGAAGGACTGGTGATGGCATAAGCAGGAATGAAGACATATGAATGCAGGACAGACAAAGCTGGAGGGATTGCATGGTCAGAGAAGGAATGTAGATGGGAATAACAGTGACAAAGGTAGCCTAGGATCTGAGCTGAGCTGTAGAAGTCTTTAATGAGATGTCCATGCTTCTACAATTTCAACCCAACGATGTCCCTTAGACATCTGAGCAGGTAAGTAGGACTAAATTAGAGATGGTAAAGCTTGGAAATAATACTGCAGAGAGATGCTTGAGGAGGGGAAGAAAGGGAGGCTTTTTGCAATGAGAGATTGCAGTGAGGTGTGGGGAGAATAGAAGTACCCTTAAAAGCCACACACCTGCAATGCCAGAGACTCTGGAGGTTAAGGTAGAAGGACCAAAAGCTCAAGGCCAGCCTTAGCAATGTAGTAAGACCCTACCTCAAAATAAAACAAAAGGGCTGGGGATGTGTGGATACAGCTCAGTGGTAGAACGAACCTGGGTTCAATCCCCAGTACTGCCAATTAAAAAAAAAGAGACGTACCCTCTTTGCAGAACACCTGGGTAGAGCCCAGAGATAAAGGGAAGCAGATAGGTGGAATGGACCTGTGAGGCTGATCTGGTGATGAATTATTGCGGTAATCTTCCCTATCAATGTACGTGGAAGGAAGGAATATAATGACTTGAAGCCATTTGCTAGGAAGACAAAGAAAGAAGGAAACATTTCTAACAAAATGGACAAAGGAAGCCTGGAAATTTTACAGAATATCTTTGGAAATTCAGGGGAAATGGATCCTGAAGATCAAAGAGATAAGGTACCACCCCAAAGTTCTGTTCTACTGCAAATAAAAGTCAGAGAGGCCATCAAAGGAAAAAGTTTCTATTTTCTAAACTCTCTCTTTTCTGTTCTCTACAATGAACAAAATCAATGCAGCAGTGTGTGCTTTAATACTGGGGTCAGGGAAGTGCAGACTATGGCCATGTGAGGCAAAGATGACTATAAGCTAAGACAGGTACTGCAAGAACACCCTCAAGTTTTGAGCTACTTTGCAACCACTAGAGGGAGAAACTGGGGAATAAGGGATACCAGGAGTGACCCTGGAACTTGCTGAGGAAAGGAGGGGACAGTGAAAGAGCTGAATTTTGTGTACCTCGATCACTGCTAAAGAAGTCGTCAGCAGGACTTAATTTTAACATGCAAACTGCCTTTTAGAGATCAGTCAGGAGGAAGGATTGGAAGTTTCCCATTTCCTTAACTTCTTAAGGGGCACAGGAGAGAGTCATGGAACTGGGAGTCTAATAGTGTGAGCAGGGCCAGAGAGGCAGGGACTGTGAATCTCACTCCATTCCTGGAAAGTTTCTCACTCCACTTCAGGTAAACGGGTGGCATTTTAGAAACCTAATTACATAAAGGTAGGATGGGAACACTGATCCCTTAGGCAAACTTAACTTCTTGGGAGAGAGATAAGTACAGTGTCTGAAGGAGAAAAATGCCAATGTATCTAGTAAAACTCACTGAAGGGGACAAACATGTGGAACAAAGTGCAAAAATCTTATGCAAGCTAAATTCCCCAGAGACTGATGTGGGGCCAGTCTTACTTAACATTTCCATAAAGAATCTGGAAAGGGCTTTGTCATAGCTCCTGCTCCTCCACCTCTTGGTCAGCTCTTTCAGCCAAAGAGGCCTCTCTTGCATTCATCCCTGACCACAGCCTGATTCCTCCAACTTCATGATTCTGTGCTCCTGCTCCTCTCCATCCATCCCCAAATTTATTTACCTCTTGATTGGCCCCCTGCCCACTCGGGATTTGGGTTTGACTTTAGGCTTGATGACTGGTCTGCAAAAAGGAGAAAGATGTTGGTGGGAGTATTGGTTAGATATGTGACCCAGGAGATGTAGAAGGTTATTTTCTGTTTCTGGAAAGGACCTTTCATGCAGAATGTGGGAAGGGACAAAGTAAGCGTGGCTGGACTTCCCCATACACCACCAAACACATGGCAATCAATGTATGCACTTCAGGAACTCATGTCGTTCTCTGGACTTAGTGATAGTGGATGGGAAATCCAATTTTAAAACTCATGCAGAGAAGAGGAGGTTTGAGGGAAGGTTGAGGGAGGAGAGAGAATGAAATTGCAGGTGAACTAAGGGAGGTGAAGAGTTGGGGAGAAGAAGCAGGAATCCAGATGGCTGAGGCTGCAATCCAAGCTATTTGGAGGAAATATAATGATAAGGGACTTCTTAGTTATTTCTACATTATTTCCTCCTTGTGTTTCCTAAAATCAAATCTTGCCCATCCACATGCTTGCCTCCCCACCTTCCCCCAGGAATGGCCATTCTCTAGTCACATTCCTAATCCATCAGCTTGGGTTCTAGGATGGACGTGGATGGTCTGTCATCCATCCATCCACCTCCTGGGTCCTCAGGGGAGTGCAGGAGGTCCCGGGGCTTTTGCCCCATTACCTTCCAAGGGACTTGGAGCGTCGGGCCGAGGCTTTGGCCGCTCGCTTCCTCAACTTTCTGTGAGGATGAGACAATAGTAGTCAGGATCAGTGTAGAAACAAATAGAAAAGGTCAGTGCCATCAGAACGAGGGACAAGATTTCTTTTCCAACAGTCAGATGGGTTCCTGATGGCAGGATATTCTATCATCAGATACTCCCAAGGCTCTACTCTTCATAGCTATTTGTCCTCAAGCTCATGACCAGGTAGGGAGGAAGTAACAAAGACTGTGAGCTTAGGATAAACAGTGTCCCAACACCAGAACAGCGTCCCAACTTAGATAAGACAGATGGGAAAGGGGGACTCCTGGGTCCACATGTTGATGGCAAACCTTGGGAAGGTATTAGGGTTGCCACAATGACCAGGCTAGGATAGAGAACTGGCCTGGGGAAGCTGACTGCATCATTTTTTCCCTTGGGTGCTCTCTTCAAGAAAGACTCTGGCATTGTCTGGGTCCCAGCTGCAAGATCATGATCAAGGACCAAGGCTGGATATCTGAGAACATTAAATTGGCTTTATTGGGAAGTGTACCCTTCCTCTTCAAGTTCCAATCTCATAAGCTTTGGTCATTCACAAATTGAGTTCATTTTCCAAACTTACTTCCAGGGAAATAAATATTTCAGAGTGATATTAATTGAGTTATTTTATTCTCAGTTTTTTGTTTGTTTGTTTTTGACTGGAGATTGAATCTAGAGGCACTTGAGCACAGAGATACATCTCCAGCCTTTTTTCATTTTGTGTTTTTTTTTTAGGTGTAGATGGACACAACACAATGCCTTTTTTTTTTGAGAGAGAGAGAGAGAGAGAGAGAGAGAGAGAGAGAGAATTTTTTTAATATTTATTTTTTAGTTTTTGGTGGACGTAACATCTTTATTTTATTTTTATGTGGTGCTGAGGATCGAACCCAGCGCCCCGCGCATGCCAGGCGAGTGCGCTACCGCTTGAGCCACATCCCCAGCCCTCATTTTGTGTTTTGACATAGAATTTTGTTAAGTTGCTGAGGCTGACCTCAAACTTGCAACCCTCCTGCCTCAGTCTCCTGAGATTGCAGCTGTGTGCCACTACATCCTGCTTTGAGGGGTTTCATTAGGTCTAATGTCATAACAGACAGAGCCCTCTTCTCTATCCCTCTTCTCCCTTTAAATTTGAAGACTTTAATTATGGTCTCTCTTTGTCTGGTCTAACTATATATAGATGAATGCAGGTCTTGTCTGTCTGCTCTTTTAAGTTTATGTAATTCCCTGTCATCATCTTAGTTATCCTTTCTTTGAATTTATTCCTGTTTTGCTGTTTCTTTTGAGAAGTCATATTTTGTCATCGTGTACTGCTGAAGGTGCACTAGGATTTTAATATATGCATTTTAAACAGGTTAGAAGGTGTTTGGCATTTCCTCCCCCAGCTTCTTTCTGAGTATCTACTTAGTTGGTCTTTTTGTCAAAACATCCAAAATGTCTACTATTCCTACCAAGGAGTATACAACTCTCAGTTTCCTTTCTTGAGACATTACTGAGAGTTTAGAATGTTTCATCTTATAAATATATATGGTGTGAAACTTTTTCTCTTAATGTCTTTTTCTCAATATGTCTACTATGGGATGCTTTTGGCATTTTCTTTAACCAATGAACCCAAAGAGAACATCATGAGCACCAGTGTAGTACTGAGAATTTAATATTATCTGGAAATTTAGACATACCTCATGGGCTAAGGATGTAATTCAGTGGTAGAGCATCTGCCTAGCATGATTCCCAGAACTGAAACAAAACAAACCAAAACCAAAACCATCTTTTCTAAGTTAAGAATCTTGTAAGGTAATTACAATCTTCTAAGGTAGTTGTGTGTGTGTGTGTGTGTGTGTGTAGTTTAAAATATTGCATCTTATCAATATTAAATTTCTATCTATTAAATGTTTTATAAATGATTTGGTGATTCTTTAGGATCTTTGTTCATATTTATCTTGATATACATGTCTTCATTTATATATATGTGCTTGTTTCTCACTATTATTGGTTTCTTTCTTCAACCATCAAACATAAATCCTGCCTCCATCTTTACAACTTCTTATTCCATCAAATTGTTTCTTTTCTAAGGCCATTCCCCACAAATGTTTCTGAATTCCATCTCTTACAATTATTTTCTTCTCACACACAACTTCTTCTCAACTAAATCCTTTTACATGGGCAAATCTCTACCACACACATACACAGACACCACACATGCACACAAATACACCCTTCATCCAATACCTCTCCACAGCAAAAAATTCCAGTTTTGTGACTCCAGAAGATCAGAAGAAATTTCAGTCCTCACCATTTCTATGTCCTCTTTCTCTACTCATTCCTTAACCCACTCTCTCTTATTTTCCCTACCCACCATTCTGCAATCACTTTTACATTGTTAAATTCAGATGACATCTTTCAGCCTTCATCTTACAGACTTCGCCATCCATCTGATTCTCCTGTCTTTTCTCTTTCTTTGGATACCATAAAACTACAATAACCTGGTTTTATTCCTAATTCTACTTGCTCTTTCTTGGTCTTTGCAAGCTTCTAGTTTATCTTGTCATTTAAATTTTCAGAGCTCTTGCCAGATGCGATGGTGCACATCTGTAATTCCAGCTCCTCCAGAATCTGAGGCAGGAGGTTGTAAATTTGAGGCCAATCTGGGCAACTTAGGGAGACCCTGTCTCAAAATGAAAAATAAAAAAGGGGTGGGGAGCTGGGTATGATGACACACACCTGTGATCCCAGTGACTTGGAAGGCTGAGGCAGGAGGATCACAAGTTTGAGGCTAGCCTCAGCAACTTAGTAAGGCCCTAAGCAACTGAGCAAGACTCTACCTGAAAAAAAAAAAAGATACAAAAAAAAGAAAAAGGGGATGTAGCTCAGTGGTAAAACTCCCAGGTTCAATCCCTAGTATTGCAAACAAAATAACACACACACACACACACACACACACAAAAAAAAAAAAAACAACAACAACAAAAAACCCAATAACAAAAACAAAAGCAGAACAAAACAAAAAACCCTTTGGTAGGTATTATTCTCACTTCATACTTGTTTCTCAATTTTACATTGTTAAATTCAGATGACATACTTCTCACTCCATACTTATATGGTCTCATTCATATCGTACCTTATATATTCCACTGCCTTCTTCTTGTTTCTACTTAGATAGCCTTTTTTTTTTTTTTGTACTGGGGATTGAACTCAGGGACACTTGACCACTGAGCCACAACCCCAGCACTATTTTGTATACTACTTAGAGACAGGATCTCACTAAGTTGCTTAGTGCCTCACTTTTGCTGAGCTGGCTTTGGACTCTGTGATTCTCTTGCTTCAGCCTTCTAAGCCACTGGAATTACAGGCTTGTACCACTGTGCCCAGCTCTGATTAGATATCTTGAAGTCATTGAAAAATATAATGTAGATCCAAAAACAAACAAACAAGCAAACCAAAAAACCCTCTTAGCAAAAGTCACTCCAAAAACCTAGGAGTCAACCTTGACTTCTTTCCTTGGCTCCTGAAGTCAATCAATAACTCAGTCTTGTCAATTTTACTTCCTTTATATCTATCCAATCCATTCACTCTTACTTTTCTCCAAACTATTTTCAGAAATGCAATCAAAATGATGGTCTGGAATCACAAACCTGATCATGTCATCTCACAGCCCTCTTCATTAGAACACATTTTAATGGCTTCCCATTACTGTTATTATAAAGTCCTGAATACTTTACATGGCCTATAAGGTCTTCTATGAGCTGGTATGTAATTACCTCTCTCATCATTCATTCACCTTTATATTCTCAGCACCTTGGGCAGTGCTTGGCAAAGAGTAGCAGTTCAATAAATATCTATCAAACTGAAATGAGCTAAAGAATGACTTCTTAAACAGCACTGAAGCTCTTAGAGCCTCAATTTCATTACATGTACAAAAGCAGTAAATAGTTCAATTATCTGAACATTCTTCTCTTCTAAAATTCTAAAACTTGCACATGCTGTAGGGTAGAACTACTCCAACAAATTTAAAAATGATAAATATATTAGGTTATGATCTCTTCGACTTCCACTAAAAGCCAGCAAATCAATTTTTTTTCCCTCGAAGGAGGGCAAGTTTCTTCATACTGTCTTGGCTATCTTTCATAATTGTATTACCTCTAAGGATGCTCCCTCTGTCTGACAAGACCTGTGAAAGAAGATCTATGATTCATCATCATCACAGAGTCTCCCAGGACTTTTGTAATCTCTTTCCCCACTAACAATGACCTCTGTGCTTTAGCATATCTCCTTCCACAGCCTTCGGATCCCAGATTCATTATGAGATTCCAAATGTACAGCAAATATTCCTGCTCTGTGAAAACCACTTCAGGCTATACATATCTAGGGCAATTACAGGTTCTCTAGGGCTTCCCAGGCATGGTCCATCTCTAAAGCTATTTCTATTAACCTGAAGCCAGGAGACATCTGATTCTCTCAGGCAGTTTCATAATCATCTTAGGTGTCTCTTTTCTCATTTTCTATATCCTATTAATCTTCTTAGATCTATTCATTTCCCTCTAACTTAGCTGTCATTCGCCTAATAAGTTTCATTTTTTACAACAAACTTCTAACTAGTTTGCTGCATCTAGACCTTCCTGTCTCCACTCACTACTATCATGCAAACCTTCAAAAGCACTGGCTTTTTTTTTTTTTATCACTGCCTATCCAAAATACCTTTATTGTTAACCTTTTTTCTACAAGGCAATGGTCAAACCTTCAAATCTGGCACTAAAAATTTCATTTTATGATCTCATTCTATTCATTCTGATCTCTCTTTCATTATTTCTCAGCAAAACCCTACTCTCGTTTCCTATCTTCTAAGTATATCTTTTTCATTATCATCTCTGTCCCAGTCAACAATGACTTTCATGTTTCAAAGTCAAATGTTCATTTCTTAGTCCTCATGTTTTTAGATCTCTCAGTGGCACTGATATAGTCAATCTCTCCTTGAAGTTCCTTTTCTGGCTTCCAGGTTACCATACTCTTCTGGTAGTGTTTCTACCTACCTTATGTCATTATTTCCATTTCATCTTATCTTCCTGGCCTCTTAATACTGAAGCTTCCTGAGGTTCAGTCCTTGGACTTTTCCCCCCACCCTTTTAATATATACTCAATCTCTTGGTGATGTTGTGCAGTTTTTAGACTTTGTATTCCTATTATTTCTCCCAGTACTGAGGATTGAATCCAGGGTTTCATATATATTAGGGAAGTGCTCTACAACTGAGCTACACACCCTCAGCCCAGGCCTTTATATACCTTTATTTAACTGAACTCTAGAGTCACATATCCAGTTGCCTTCTTCAACATTACCATTTCAACATCTTAAAAAACCTCAAATTTAAAAGGTCCAAAACCAAGTTTCTTTTTTTTTTTTTGTTTATTTTTTAGTTTTAGGTGGACACAACATCTTTATTTTATTTTTATGTGGTGCTGAGAATCGAACCCGGGCCGCACGCATGCCAGGCGAGCATGCTACCACTTGAGCCACATCCCCAGCCCCAAAAAAAACCAAGTTTCTAATCTCCATGCCTCTCTCTATCTCCAAGAAAACATGTCCCACCCACTGTCTTCCTTAACAGAGAAGGCTAATACTATACTTAGCTGAGGCCAAAACCTATGGAATGATACTTAACTCCTCTTTCTCTCACAGGATGCTGATTTCATCATCAAGTCCTGTCAACCCTGCAACTACACACAAAATTGGATCATTTTCCACGATGTCCATTGGTCACCATCACCTTTTACTTTGTCTAATAACCTCTACTAGTTACCCTGTCTTTTTGTGCCTAATGCCTCCTTAGCATCTACTAATAAAGCAGTTAATGGAAGAGGTTAAAAACAGAGTTCAGATATCACACCTCTGTTCAAACCCTACTTTTACTCTGTTCTTATCTTACAGAGTAAAAGCCAATGTCCCAAATAGCCCCACTTATCACCTTTGTTCACAGCTCCAGCCACAATGGCCCCCTGGAGAATAACAATGCCTTTTCTCCTCCCCACTACACTAACACAGTCCCCAGAATCTTTTTATTTATTATCTCTTTTTCTGGAAATGAGATCTATATGTCTGCATAACTTATTCCTTAACTCCTTTAAATGATTTTACTTTTTATTTTGAGGCAGGGTCTCACTAAATTGCTGAGGGTTTCTGGCCAAATTGCTAAGGCTGACCTTGAACTTGCAATCTTTCTGCCCCAGCCTCCCCAGTTGCTGAGATTGCAAGCATGTGCAACCATGCCTAGCTCTGACCTCTCTATTAAAACTACAGTCCCACTTCTACTTTTTCATTCCCTTTCCTGCTTTATTTTTATTTATTGTACTCATTACCATCCTTACACTTTATGATTTTACTTGTTTTCTGATTCTCCCTTAGTCCATGAAATCAGAAATTTTTGTGTTTTGTTCACTGTTGAATCCCTAGTGTCTACAACAACACTTGGCACATGTAGGGTCTCAATAAATAAACGTTGAATGAATGAATCTTTAAAACTTTGTTCATGCTATTCACTTCACTTGGAATGACTGCTATTTAAGTCCTACTGTTCTTTCAGAACCTGATGTTTGAATTAGGAAAGGTAAAGAACAAGCACAGAAAATGAAATATAGCCTCAAATGGATGATAGTAAAGAAACACAGCACATAGCTGTTTTAAAATGGTTTCATTCTCCAGACCAGATAAAGCATATTTCCCAGAGCTGATGGAACTTGCAGATGTGTCTCACTGCCAAGTCAAGGAAAATTTAAGGAATATGGAAAAGATGGGAGATTAGATAATATATTGTTAGATAATTTATTGAGATTAGATAATATATTGTTAAACAAAAGGAAAATCTATAGATATATAACACTCAAGAATAACTTAGTAAATAGAAAGTTTGTGAGCATTTAGGAAAAAAGATCCTTATAGATCTAAAAGGATTTCAATAAAAATATATTCAAAGGATTATTATTTCCTTCAGTGACGTAATTAGTAAATTTGAAGGCTGGAGTTGGCTGTGAACATGGTGTATCTGGATTTTAGCAAAGATCAACAAAACCTTCCATGATTTCATTTTAGATAGGATGGCAAAATGTGGGTTACATCATTGTAATGTTCTGTGTTTCTTCACAAATCTTCACAACTGTTTGTTAGAGGCTTGGTATAAACCTAGAGGAAAGTTTTGCAAGAATTAGGCTTTATTTATTTGGTATTGGGGATTGAACCCAGAGGTGCTTTACCACTGAGCCAATTACATCCCCAATCCTTTTTATATTTTATTTTGATACAGCTGGAGAATAATAATGCCTAACAATAGTTGCTTAGGGCCTGGCTAAATTGCTGAGGCTAGCCTTCAACTTGTGATCTTCCTGCCTTAGCCTCCCGAGTAGCTGGGATTACAGGCATGTGCCACCACACTCAGCAAGAATTAAACTTTAGTTTTAAACATTTCAGCAATGGTTTTTATGGTCATCTTGAGGAAGCCAGAAGGCATAGCTATCATGTCTGTCCACCAGAGAAGGCTGGCAGGGGTGACAGAGGGGAAATCATGTCAAAACTCTAGATTATATCACAGGAGCAGCATGAGATGGCTTTTAAATGACATATCAACCCCCTCACCCCACCAAAAAAAGCAACTCAGGGGCTGGGGCTTTAGCTCAGTGGTAGAGCACTTGACTTGCACATGTGAGGTACTGGGTTCCATCCTCAGCATCACATAAAAATAAATAAAGATATTGTACCAACTACAATTAAAAAATATTTAAAAAAACTCAATAGGGTAAACTCAACATATATTCAGGTTCAAAAAGGCCTATCAGTATTAAAGGTAAGCAAAGATCTGAATCCGTTTTAGGTGATTACAAGTTCCATGTAAGCAGTGGGATGCTATCTCAACAGAAAAGCAATGCAAATTTGAGGTATGCTTTAATCAAAGATGAATAGATGAACATTTCTATTGTGCCTTGCTCTATCAGACCACATCTGAAGTAGTGTACTCAGTGGAAAATCATCTAAATGTCAAGAGGCCTTTTAGCAAAACTGACCAAGAGCTGAAGAAAATAAGCATTTTGGGCCTGCGAAATAGATTATAGACAGACAGTGGAAAGATTTGCAAATACATGTATGGCTCCCAAATCCGTTTCTCAAAATGACCACTTCAGATGCTCCAAGGAAGGGAGACCTTGTAAGCACAGAACCGTTACCAGTGTGACTCGGTACCCGGGAAACTAGATGGAGAGGGTAGGGCGCCTGGGCCAAAGGATGTTTGGGAGAACTTCCCCAGAGTCCTGATGACTCGCGCTCACAGAAGGCCCGGGCGTCCAGTCCGCGCCGGACACACCCAGGCACAGCCCGGAGTGGCGGGCCGCGCCCTCACTGAACTCGGAAATCGCGAGGCTCCGCGCGCTCCGAGGCCCAGAGAATCTGCCCGTCGACCGCTGACGTCACCCCAGCAGCCACTCAGCAGTCCCCTGGCTCCGACGCGCGCGAGCGGGAACTTCACAGTCCCCATTTCAGATCTCCCTTGGGGACCCCTTCATGGTCCCACACGGTCTCTTAGCAAAAGTTTCCTAGTTTCTTCATTATTCCAGACCCCCGTGTCCCCCCAAAGCTTCAGACCCTTTCAGAGGTCGCTGAACACCATTCCTCAAGGAACACGACCCAGCCTCGGTTCGCTCCACCCATCGCCCGCGCCCCTCACCTGTAGAACGCTGTGTTGACCCGCTTTTCTCCAGGGAAGCCCAACATCCCGCAGACCACGTGGCTGTTGTGGGCACTCCATCCTTTGTCACACACTTGAGACCAGCCATCTGGAAGCCTGACTTCAACCAGGCCTTCAGTCACAGGCAGGGGTCGTCTGCCCCACCCAACAGCTGGTCGAAGTCGCACTTCCTCTACTTGTAGGTGATGTTCTACCTGGCAATGGAACCACAAAAAGGGGAAGGAATCCCAGTATCATCTCTCATATATCCTGCCAACTTTAAGGAACCCCAATTCAGTGTGCTTGCTGTAAACTCAGTGGTGGAATGGGACTGCAGCAGGTTAAGAAGGATGCCATGCCTGCTGTCAGTCTGAGGTTTATGGACTCTTCTGCAACCACAAGAGTGCAGGGACATGCTGTGCACTGAGAAATGGCCAAAGCTGCCAGGAGATGCTGAGGAAGGAAGACTTAGGTCTGCCTTTATGGAGCAGGAGTGGGCACTCCATAAAGGAAATGGCTTTGAAGGAGTAGAAAATAAGAAGGGAGATGTTCCAGGAGAGCAGAAACATCTAATGAGAGGGAGAGCACAGGATGCCTCCTTGGGGTGTCCTGGGATGAGCTGGAGAAGCTCATGCCAAGTTTAGTACCTTGAATGCTAATGATAATAAAAAACAGTGGATTATACAGCTCCTAGAAGCTGTATCATTTGTTCACTACCTCCAAGCCTCCCACCAATTCAAATCACCTCATGGGGGTGGCCTATGGGACCCACTACCTTTAATCTTTAATACCTTCTCTAACTACATAAGACCATCCTACAGTCCCTGCTGTCTGGCCATCCCGATAGGTGCATATGTGTGTGTGTGTGTGTGTGTGTGGTGTGTACTGCAGACCTCAATGACATTGGAATCTGAGAATCCAGGTAGGCGCTGGTCCTTGCAGATGACTCCGGCATCCTCATCATGGGTACAATCACTGTTTCCCCAACCCCGGGAGGCACATTCAGTCACACTCTGCTCAGTTCCACTGCAGCTCAGGTTGTCCAGCCAGATGCGGCCTATGGAAGGGGTGGGGGATGAGGGTAGAGAGAAGTTTGGGAAAGAAGGATGGAGTAAGGGGGATACTGGGAAGAGTGAACATCAGGGCCTTACACCTGGCCATCTGGCCATGAGAAGGAACAAGGGACCATGGTGGGGAAAAGTAAAGGACATAAGATTGATGGAAGATTGGTAGTGATCTGAGAATACTCAATAATTTAACAAGGTGAATAAAAAACTAAGAACCAACACTGAAGTTCTGATCAGTTCTTACCCATTCAATGATAGTTATAATTAATCAAGTACATACTGTGTGCCAGGTGCTCTACCATGTGTGTATATATAATTAACCATTCTTATAACAGAGCTGCCAGAAGACCATTTTATATGAATAGACTGGGTTCAGAGAAATTAAGTGACTTGCTTAAACCACATTGCCAATGAATGAGGCTTAGGAGTTTGGCCTGTCCATGACACCTGGAAATCTAAGATCCTTTCTCCTCATCCTGGTATTCTCCTATGTGCTTGTCCTGTCTATGTTGCCACATAGTCTCTTGTTCTTTTCTCTGTCTGGACCATACTGAATTCTTATAGATGTCCTCATAGAATTGGGCAGAACCTAAAAGTTGTCTGTTCCTGCCAAGATGCAGGGACCCCCCCTCATTTACACCCTGATAGAACTTACCCAGTTTCTGCTGGGATACCTTTCTCCTTCCCAACAGACTGTGTGTGTAACCATCAAAAAAGTCCTTGTGATTCTTTTTTGTTCTTTTTCTTTTTTTTTCCTTGTGACTATAACTTTCCTGAACCATGTCCGATTCAGTCTTTTCAGTCCCTCAGCCACATGACTGTCCTTTCCATATTTGTAGACAACTATCATGTAATTGCTATTCAAGACCTTTTCTTTTTATACCAAACCACCTCTGGTTTCTTAAGCTACTCCCTCTGAAACTAGGCTTCTGAATCTTTCACATCTAGGCAGCTCTTCCCTGAAAATATTTCCATTTTCTACTGTTCCTCTTAAAATGTGATCTTTGCATGGGACACCTTATTCCAAAGCTGGTTTAGCTAGTGGGAACTGGTGGATCAGTTGCAGGCTACACTCGCTTCTGTCTATCATTTCCACTATGGGTTCATATGTGAAGCACCTCCGGACCTCAATGAGAATTTCTCTTAAGCCTACCCCCTCAACCTCTATATGCCAGTTCTAGTTTGATTCTGTTAGCTGCAGTATCTGTGCTTCTTTCTGACATTAGAACATCCATACATCATTTACTAGCTCTCATCTTCCCTTGAAACCAACTTTACTTTAATCATTACAAGACTCACCTGTATCTGGGCTGTCCTTGTACATGTGTCTTTTTTTTGTTGTTGTTTGTTTGTTTTTTTTTACAATTATCTTTTTGCAGCAGAAAGAAACTTAGAAATCATCTAGTCATTGTGCACATGGTGCATGTGAGGCTCATAGAAAGCAGCGACTAGCCTGAGGTCACAGTTCTGGAAGTAACTATATTGGCTAGTTTGTCCCCTGTGGGTTTACTTGAAGCTGGCTGTTCTTGATGCTGTATGCCCTAGTGGCTGTGCCATTCTGGCATTCTCTCTCCCTGCACTTAGTCCACACTCAGGTATTACCTAGACTATGTCGGGAATATTACTGACCTACCTGTTCCAGGGCCATATTTGGCACTGTGGGTCCAGCCTGTGGCCTCTGTGAAGCCCAGCTCACGGCAGAGGACATGGGCAGCCTGCAGTGTGAAGTCATCATCACAGATGGTGCCCCATTCACCAGCTCGCTGTATCTCCACTCGGCCCTCATAGGGTTTCCTGGGGAAGCCAGCAAGCCGGAACCGCAGTCCCTGGCTTCCCGCCTTCTTCTCAGGGCCCGTGGAAGGGGACGGAGACCCCAAGCACAAGCTGCACATGAGGTACAGCAGCAGGCCCCATGGACTCCACAGCCAGATGCTGACAGGTCGCATGGCAGGAAACGCCTGGACACCCCAGAGAGAGTGTGTAAAGCCCAGAGTCAGAGAAAGAAGGGAGGAGTTGTGGGGAAGGAGATTCCCTTAATGACTGAGAGATAGAAACACACTCTAAATGAAGGCAGAGACACAAAGTCAAAGAGGGACACAGATTGGGGTGTGGGAAGGGGTTCTCTTTCCCTTTTGGAAATAATAAAACTCATAATAAGTAGTTACAACCCACATGTCCTTCCCTAGTTTGCCATCATCTTCATTTATCCCCATTCACCAGTCTTAGAGACCCAGAGATCAGAAGACAGAGGTTAGAAACCAAGAGTCAGAGAATGGTCAAGATAAAGAGAGACTGAGAAAAGACACACAGAGAGGAAGACCCGGACAGGATGTGAGAGGAAGGGAGACTGTGGGAATGAAGGGGGCAACACAGAAAGAGACAGTGGAGAGAGACACGTTGAAGATGGATGGAAAGTAACATGGAAAAGAATCGTGCACACAGTAATGAGGAGTGAGGGAGAGAGACAGAAGACATGTGAGGAGAGGAATTGACAAGATCCAAGGAGCAGGCAGAGTAGGGATGACCCCGATTAGCCAGACAAATGACAGACAGCTATACAGATTGTGGAGAGAGACAGGCAAAGGGAGACTGGGAGACCCTCAGAACCCTTGAGTGGGAGTCCTATCTAGGCAGATTCCTATCTGCAAATTTTTATCTCTTTCCCAGGCAGGGAGGGCAGCCGCAAAGGGCTTGTGGAGAAACCGCTGCATTCCCTTCTCAGCACACAGACTTTCAGATGCCCTGCAGGGTCAAGGAGCCCAGTAACCGCTAGGCCTCATGCTGGGCAGAAAATGGGGTGGGGTAGTCCAAGCCTTCTGCTCACACCAGTGTGGCTGTCACCGGGCAACGGGAGGCCAGGGTGCGTTCTCCACTCTTTGCCCAAGGCCTTCTCTGTCCAGGGCTGAGAACAACCTCTCCACAGAGAGGGGGCTCCCTGAACATGCTTTCCCCAAACCAGACAAACAGCTCAACAAGACAGCTTTGTTTTGGGAACATTTGGCTTTGGGGCTCAGGGGTAGGGCCTCACAGAGGAGCCCCCTGCCTCCCAGCTGCCCCTCATGAAACACCCTGCAGCCCCCACCCTCGATATTTGTTCTTTTCCCCACTCTTCTTGTGTCTCATTCCCCTTAGACAATAATAAAACTCTCAGTTGGTTGGTTTCCCCGACTCCATCCCACACCACCCCTTTTCCTAGGTCCCTCCACATCCTCTACATCCCAAATTCCCCTTTCTCAGGCAGCTTGCCTTCCCTACCTTTGGCTGGAAAGGGCCCTAGGGACTGGGAGAAGAGTCCTGGTCCTGGAGATTAGTGCTAGGACTTCCAAAAAAAAAAAAAAAAAGTGCTCGGCCAGGGGAGACTGGACCCCCCCTCTCTCCCCCCTCGCTGCTAGTCCCTCCCACGTCCCCTTGAGCCCTCCCACATTCCTCTTTCTCCCTCCATTCCTCTCAAGCCAGTTCCCTACTCTACGTCCTCCCCTCCCTGGTGGAGCTGGCCACTGCCGCGCCACCTCCCCCCTTCCCCTTATCCTCCCGGCTCAATGAAGCTTTCTTTTCCCGCAGGTTGGAGGCTGGGCAGCTGCGATCAGAGAGCTGGATTGCAAGCGGCCACCGGGCGGCGGCCCCCGTGGCGGTGGGAAGCCTTCCAGCCCCCAGCCCTTCCTCCATGTCCCTGGCTAGCCCGAGTGTAAACAGTACAACTCGGGCAGGGCCACGGGTGGGTTTGGCCAAGGGAACTCAAAGCTTCAAAGGCCCACTTGGCCTTTCTGGTGTCCCCAGGGCTCCTGGGGGTGATGGCACATCCTTTACTCTGATGTCACGTTGAGCACATGACGTCACATGCTGTCCCCAAGACCAGGCGCCAGGGCCCTCTGGCTGAAATCACAAAGTTTCTCTGGGTGGAGCCACTTGTGCGCACCCCAGAGTTGTGGGTAGGGGCCTAGAGGTAGTGCGCCGCCTGTCTTCGGTGGGTACCTTGACTTCTTCCTTCTTGCTCCTCTCCTCCCGCCCTTCCCCTGTTTTAGCTGTGGGGGCCGAGGGAGGGCCAGCCCCGCCCACAGCCCCTCCTCCTGCCTCCCGCCCTCAGGGTCAGGAAGCGCGGAAGGAACTGCCGGGGGCCATGGACGGGGCTGTGATGGAAGGACCGCTCTTTTTGCAGAGTCAGCGCTTCGGGACCAAGGTAGTCGGGGGCGGGAATGCCAAACCCCATCGGGGTAGAAGGAGTGAAAGGGTCCAGCCAGAGGGAGGGGGCGGGTAGCATGTTGGAGCGCCGGGCGCTGGCAGTTGGAGAGCCCGGTGACGTTCTCGCGAAATGGCTTTGCACACTCTCGCAAAATTGCTTTTGCGCACAGAAGCGTGTGCAGACTCTGGATATACACTCTTGATGCTGGAGGTCCTTCTTGGGAAACTTTGTCTCCTGACTGGGAGTGCCAGACCTCAAATTGGCCTGCGCGGGTCCTTCCTCTGCCGTCCGGGTGTTGCTGCTCGCGCACTTCTGCTCCCTCCCCCGCCTCTCTTTCTTTCCCTCTCCGCAGAAGTGGAGGAAGACCTGGGCTGTGCTTTACCCGGCCAGTCCCCATGGTGTAGCGCGGCTCGAGTTCTTTGACCATAAGGGGTCGAACTCTGGAGGTGGCCGCGGGGGCTCGCGCCGCCTGGACTGCAAGGTGATCCGTCTGGCCGAATGTGTGAGCGTGGCTCCTGTGGCAGTGGATAGCCCCCCTGAGCCGGGCGCCGTTGCGTTTCGCCTGGACACTGCGCAGCGCTCGCACCTGTTGGCAGCGGACGCGCAGTCCAGTGTCGCTTGGGTGCAGACGTTGTGTCGAAACGCCTTTCAGGTGAGGGGACCGGGGTTCTAGGCGAGGGGCTGTGGCAAGTAGCCCTGGGCTTAAGGGGCGGTTTAAGGTGGGGTGGTTAACAGAGGCAGTCTACTATCCCGTACCCCAGAACTGCGTTGAGGAAATTATAGCGTCATTCATGCTCTCTCTACTACAGAAAGGCAGCTGGGCTCCGGTGCTGGCAGAGAACCCACCTAAGCTTTCTGCCCTGGAGATGCTGGAGAACTCGTTGTACAGCCCCACCTGGGAAGGTAGATACCTGAGAAGGCAGGGGTGGAGTGGGAAGGAGGCGTGCTCTTGGTGAGTTGGTGATTACAGGGGCCAGGGACTCTTAGAGAAGTAGGAAGCCTCTGAGATTCGGCTTCCAAATGAGCGCTTGGACACTACTCCGGAGTCCTCTGGGTCTCCACCCCTGCCCACAGTGCACCATCCCCCAGGTGCCTATCTAACTGTGTATTCCTTCCAGGATCCCAGTTCTGGATAACCGTCCAGAGGACTGAGGCTGCTGAGCGCTGTGGCCTGCATGGCTCCTATGTGCTGAGAGTAGAGGCTGAGAGACTGACACTCCTGACCGTGGGAACACAGAATCAGATCCTAGAGCCACTCCTTTCCTGGCCCTATACCCTGTTGCGTCGTTATGGTGGTGACAAGGTGCAAGGGCTGTCAGGGAGGTCTGTGAGGGTGGGCTTCCTGAGTAGGACAGCTGTAGGCCAGGAGGGGCAGGATAGAAAGATGGAAAACTCCGCCCTTTGAATCCTCCTTTTGCCTATACCCCAACCCCACCCTCCATCCTCAGACTTGTTTGTAAATGCCCTAAGTAGTTCAGGCCCTGTGATCTACCTCTTCTGACACTCCTAGTAATGTGTTTCCCTTCACACCCTCCTCAGGTCATGTTCTCTTTTGAGGCGGGTCGCCGCTGCCCCTCTGGCCCTGGAACCTTCACCTTCCAGACCGCACAGGGAAATGACATCTTTCAAGCAGTTGAGACTGCCATCCATCGGCAGAAGGCCCAGGGGAAGGCAAGAGAGGGGCAAGGTGTCCTCAGAGCTGACTCCCAAGAAGGGGAGGTGGCAGAAGGGAAATTGGCGTCTCCTCCTGTTCCCCAGGACGTACCAGGCAATACCCCAGCCCTGTATGCTGAGCCCTTAGACTCCCTGCGCATTCCTCCAGGCCCTTCCCAGGACTCTCTCTACTCAGACCCCCTGGACAGCACCTCTGCTCAGGCGGGGGAAAAGGTACAGCCCAAGAAACCTCTTTACTGGGACTTGTATGAGCATGTGCAGGAGCAGTTACAGAAGGCCAAGCTGACGGACACCAAAGAGGACCCCATCTATGATGAACCTGAGGGCTTGGCCCCAGCCCCTCTCCGGGGCCTTTATGATCTGCCTCAGGAGCCCAAGGATGCATGGTGGTGTCAGGCTCGAGTGAAGGAGGAGGGCTATGAGCTCCCCTACAACCCTGCTACTGATGACTATGCTGTGCCACCCCCTCGGAGCATAAAGCCCCTCCCAGCTCCCAAACCCCAGGGTCTGGCCTTGCCTGAACCTGGTGCTACAACTGGCAGTGGCAGCAAGGGCCACAGGACAGATACTGCCCTGTACAGTCAGGTTCAGAAGAGTGGGGCCTCAGGGGGCTGGGACTCTGGGTTCTCTAGAGTAGGGAATGACAGAACTGGAGTCAAGACAGAGGGCTCTACCTGAGAATGTTGCTGATATGAGGACCATGGTAAGGTGACACTGGGGATGAAAGAAACCTGTTAAAACAAATAGGACCAGAGAGTGGGAGGGGCCCAGATGAGACCCGAGGATCAAGGGATTAGGGAAATCAAGGGGAGGATCATCAGTCCCTAGAAGTGCTGGGGAGTGGAACTGATGGCAGGGCTGAGGGATAGACTCTGGGGAGGGTCAGCACTCTTAGTTATCCCTCTCCCAAAAGAACAGACAGCTGTTTGCTCAGATCTACAGAAAGGGTACTTGGTTAGAGTGGATACAGTTTGAAGGGCCTGTATGGAGGTTGCCTGGGTACTTACTCCTGCACTTTTCTTTGCCAGAGAAATATTTTTAAAATTTTAAAGATTCTCATTAAAGTCATCTTGAGTTTAAGAGGTCTCTGTGTGTGAATAGACACAGAGTGGGCACAGTGGCAGGGTGTGCTGGGTGAGTGTGGAGGGGATCAAAAAGAGAACCAGGAATTTGTTGGGGGCCATAAGAGGAGGAGAGACCCAGGGAGGGAAGCCTGCAGTGTGGGCAGTTCAGAACCTGGGTAGTCAAGTCAAGGCCAATCTCAGCTGGACTCTAACTCTGTCCCTGGGTGAGTTGTATGACATCAGTCTTCCCTATTGCCTTCTGTAAAGTACAGAAACTAATAATGTTCTAAATACCTCCTGGGGTGGTTTGTATGAAATGCAAGTACATTTCTGAAGTACTTAGTGTAGTCTGAAGCACAGAGAAAGTATTTTACAAATGGTAAAACTATTCTGTGGGTGGAGGGAGCTGACAGGTGAGTAGAGTTAAGGAGAGAGGAATAAGAAAGGAGCAAGCCTTTTTGACACCATCCTTTCCCCTGTTCTCAGGTATATGACAGCCCCCAACTCCCAACACACACACTTTGCATGTAGGTAACAAGCACCAAGCACTTATCTATTTGGAGCTAAAGGAACGGCAATGTGGTGGGTATACTGGGAAGAGCACTGGCTCTGGAATGAGGCTTGGGTTTCAGTCCTTGTTTTTCATGAGTGTTGAAAACCTTATTCCCATCTGCTTACATAGAGCTACAAGGAGAAATTCTGGGCTGGGAATGCTCCTAACAATGGTGAAGGTTTACTAGGCATTTAATCTTCATCTGTGACAATAGTATCAAATGATTGAAAAGAAAACAAGGGTCCCTGCTGGAGAAGGGATAGGCTTGGGTGTGTTGCTTCTCAGCCTGAGTGGGGCAGTGGCAGCATAGAGGACAGAGAAAGGAAAGGCTCTTTCTTCGCCTGAGCTCACGGAGGCTCAGGTGGATAGAGGGCAGGTGTGATTACAGATAGCCATTGTGCGGGTCTTGGCATGGATGTGGTGGCTGAGTAGGGTGGCTACACTCTGGTGCTAGTAACTCAGGGCCATGAGGGATACTTTTCCTCCACTCAGAAGGCCGGAAGAAGGCTTCTGAGGAAGCTTTGCTGGCTGCTGGCAACTTGGGGGCTGTGCTCAGGGCTGGAGTCATTGGCAGGGGGAGCACTGTGGCACGAACTCTGTTGGTCTGCAACTGCCCAGCCTGTGAAGAGAGCAAGCAAAGGCTTCTCTGAAGATCAGACAGATGCTGAGGTCCTTTCCTATTCCCCCTTGAGCCTCCTGTCCCTCACATGTTCCCTTTCTAGAGTGAAAAACTCAAGGCCCATGGATATGACTGTGGAGTCTCCATGGCCTGCAGCCTCTACAGTGTCATCTCCTTGCCCAGTGTCCCTTCTCTGTCAGCTTGCCCACAATCTAACTCATGGAGGGCTCTGTTCCCACACATCTGGTCAATTACTTCCCACTCTAGACTGGAGTTGGGAAACATCCTTCTCCTGTAATTTTAGCTAAGACAAAATGGGAATTTTTCTAAAAGATCTGTTACTGAGAAACTTGGAAAAAATTCATAAGGGCAAAGGGCAGCCCAAATATTACAGAGCATGGGTCTTAAAAAATATTTCTCCTTCAATTTCTTATTTCAACCCTTGTCACCAGGGCCCTGTCTCCAAGTTACCAAGATTGATTAGCTTCCCTTTTCTCATCTGTACAGTGAGTATAATACAACTTGCTGGGATGCTGGGAATATTAAATGAGAGAAATATGTGAAAGCACTTGTCATAAAACCTGACAAATGACTGACACTCTATAAATATTATTTTCCTTTCCCGTAGGCAGCTCTTTTTCCACCTTCCCTTCCACTTTTTCTTTCAAGGAGAGAGCTATGGTTGTAGTTCCAGTATATCCAGTTTGCTTAATGGAACAATGGTCTTGTTAAATGACTAATGAGTTACCATAAACACTATAATTAAAACACCCAAGCTTTATATGTAAATGCCTAAGCAGACAAGCCTCCTTATCCTGTGGGGTTGGGATTTCTTTCTTTCTTTCTCCTTCCTTCCTTCCTTCCTTCCTTCCTTCCTTCCCTCCCTCCCTCCCTCCCTCCCTCCCTTTTGCTGGTACTGGGGATTGAATCCAATGCCTCCCATATGCTAGTTAAGTGCTCTGCATTAAGCTATATTCCAAACTCTTTTTATTTTATTTTGAAACAGGGTCTCTTAAATTGCCTAGGCTGGCCTCAAACTTGTGATCCTCCTGCCTCAGTCTCCCAAGTAGCTGGGATTAACAGGTTGCCATATCCCAGCTCCTTGTCTTTTTTCCCCTCCTTTCTTGGCCTGGTTAATTCCTTCACCTGGGGTGGGATCAGGGCGGAGGGCTGCTCCCTTGAGTCAGGGTGGAGCTGGGGATGGGGATAGAGTGTTCTCTTGGGTTGTAGGAATAAAGGGGAGGGAATGATGTGAGGAAGGCAGGGAAGAAGGGGAGCTGTACCTTTCTTGGAGTCCTGTTCTCCCAGTTTGGGTAAAGCCGCCCCTGAGGCTTGGCAAAAGTGCTGCTCAGGTGTGAGTACAGATGGCTCCAAACCTGTAGTGGGCTATAGGTGGGCTCCAGCTCCAGGCCATCCAGTATGCTCTGAGGAAGAAAGGAGGAGCTTCACTTGGGAACTTGAGGTCACATAATGTAAGATGCAGAGACCCTTGTATGTGAGAGGTTGGAGGATGTATGTAGTCCTTGTGCTGTCCAAGCCTGAGTGCTATGAGGTAAATGGCAGCCAAGGGTATGAAAGTAGGGGCAACCCCAAGTGGTTGGGGACTCTGAATGAACTGGCCCTGGGAAGTGGGTCACCAGGTTCTTGGGAGTGGCTAGGACAATCCTAAGGGGTACAGGGATCTGGTGTGGGTGGCTGAGGGAGGGAGTGTCCTCAGGTTATACTGTGGGGTGGGGGTTCTCCAATCTGCAAGGCAAGTACACAGAATTCCTGGCCTGAGGTGAGTTGAGCAGAGAAGGAGGGACATAGGAGCACAGCATTCCTGAGCAGTCAGGTTTTCCGGCCACAACATCCTGTGCCAGGAACCACTGGCCCCAAATCGAGACACTGAGTGAGCCACAGCCACTCGTGCCCTCCTCTCTCTGCATCCTCTTGGCTGCCAGGCTCTGTCCTTTCAAGTCTGCTGGCAATCCAGCACTGATATAGTTGATGTAGTTCCGGATCTCCCTCTCCAGAGCCTCCCCATCCCACCCCCAGGCTGGGGAAACTAGCCAAGGAAAAACAGAATCCAAATGTAGAGAAGAGAGGAGGAGAAGATGGCTTTCAGGACTGTTCACTCCTTTGCATTCGAGTCTAATTTTGAGGCCCTTCCTATTCTGGTTCCTACATTGATTGGCTTTTGCTCTTTTCCCAACAAATAGAAATAGATGCCTAGAAACAGGTCTAATACCTAACACCTGTACAGCAGAGAATTAGACCTGGAAGAATGCATCATCACACAGACATGCACAGGAGGAGCCACACACTAAGGCACAGACATGCAGCCACCTACAGACAGCACATACACATTCAGGGACACCAAAATAAACATCCAAAGACACTAAAACACATATACAAGCTTCAGTTTCTTGGGCATCTCTTTTCACTCCCTCCTCCCTTCTTTTTTCCTTTGCTATCCACTCTGTCTTGTCTTTCCCCTTTCCTCCCTAATGTACTCCTTTCATTTTTCCAGCCCCACAGTCTCCTTTCCATGATGAAAGTGTTAGAAATTCAGAGGGGGAGAGGAGTAGGCAGGATAGCTGCTAGCAAAGATAAAACTAGACCAGATAGAACAAGAATTCAGTGCTCCACCTAGTGCTGGACCTGCCTGTGCTGACTTCCTCCCCTGCCTCCATTCTCCCTTGCTTGCTCTCAGCTTTCCCTTCTGACACTCTCCCTTTTCTCCTTTGCAGCTCCCCATTGGTGTTTATTTTAATTAGATTTCAGGGTGTGTGTGTTTGTGTTTGTGTTTATGCTCCTCCAGGATGACACTAATTCCCAGTCCTTAGCTTATACCAGTGACCTTTTTCTCTCTCAGTTCTCTTTTCAAACCTCATTTCCCTCAAGCCAAGTAGGAGTTTCCCTTCTACTTCATTTCTCACTTTGCTGCCTTAATCTTAGCGTTGACTACCCACTGCTCTCACCCCCATTTCCCATCCCTGCAGTCTTCTTTGACCTTCATGCCACACCCATGGGATCACTCCCCTCTCTACCCTCCCCCAATTATCTTCTCTCTCCTCTATCTATACCATGAGACCTGGGTTCCACTTGCCTCCACAGTCTTAAGGCTGTCTTCAGGAGGGTCCTCAGGCAGCAGGGGGAAGGGGCTGGGCAGCATGAGTTCCCGTGTGGCCACAGCCTTCACCAGCAATGTGGGCGAGTTCGATGGCATTATCACATAGAAGGTGCTGGCAGGAACTCTTTGGCTGTGTCCTAGGCTCAGGGGTTCCCCTTTGGCCAATAGCATCCATTCTCTTTTCTGAAACAAGGACATATATAAATGCTAATTAACCTTCAGTCTTTGGCATATTTTGAGGATCAGTCTCAACTGAGACTTCCCTGTTCCTCTGGGGGTACTGGGGAGGACAGAACATTTCACTTTGGCCTGGGAGGGAGGGGCTTCCTGCCTGAATCACCAATACCACAAGGTACTATCTTCCTCCCTAGTCCAGGATATGCCAGAGTGAAACACAAGTTAAGAAATGCTCTTTAATTTGAAGTTGGTGGTACCCCAAGTGGATTATTCAATGGTGAGTGTTGGGTTTTAAGAATTATAATTCTTCCTGTATTTGTTTGTTTGCTTTGGTGCTGGGGATTGAATCCTGGACCTCATGTGTGCTAAGCATGTGCACTACCATTGAGCTATATCTCTAGCTGAGAATTAGAATATTTTTTTTCCTTTTTTTTTTTTTGTGTGTGTGTGTGTGTGAGGAGTGGGTACTGGGGATTGAACCCAGAGGCCATACCCCTAGCCCTTTTTAATATTATTTTGAGACAGAGTCTTGCTAAATTGCCGAGGCTAGCCTCAAACTTGCAATCCTCCTGCCTTAGCCTCCTGAGTTGCTGGAATTACAAGTGTACATCCCCATACCTGGCTCAAGAATTATAATTCTTGGGCTGGGATATAGCTCAGTCTGTAGAGTACATTCCTAGCATGCACAAGGCCCTGGATTCAATCCCCAGCAGCACCACCAAAAAAAAATTATAATTCTTAACAATGTCTGGGAACAGAGATGTGTAAACCAGGCACCATGGTGCATGCCTGTAATCCCATCTGTTTGGGAAGCTAAGGCAGGAAGATCGAAAGTTTGAGACCAGTCTGGGAAACTTAGTGAGACCTTATCCCAAATTAAGAAAATTAAAAGGGCTGGGGATATAGCTCAGTGGTAGAGCACCCCTGGATTCAATCTCTAGTACTGTCAAAACAACAACTATCACCACCACACCAGCAAGCTAAGTGACAGAAATGTGTCGAAGGTGGTATAGAAATTCAGGTTTTAATTTGAGGGTGATAAAGTTTGGTTGTGTTGCTACTGACTGCAGTTAGAATGGGATGATTGGGGTGTGCCCCTCTAATGCCCAGAATGGGTTTAAGAAAGTACTCAAAGCAGCCTGTTGGGTAAGAGAAGGAGGGGACAGGGAGAGGAAATCTTTAGTATAACCAGGCTGTGGTGGTGGAGACAGGGCTTTGGAGATCAACCCAGCTAGTCACAGGACAAAGCCAAGGGTCAGGATTCTGGTTGCAGCAGCTCTGTGAATAAAGATAGGTGGCATTTTGCCACATACCATGAAGATGACAGAGGTTAGTACATGGGTAAGGAGAAAAGACAAACAGACTTAAAAGCAGACTTTGTAGTTGCACCTTTTTAAATGAGGCAATTTTCCGTGGTATTTTTCCAAGGAAACCCACAAAACTCCAGGAAATATGGAGCCAGAAAGGTTACAGTCATCTGTAAATTGTGTCCTTTTGTGGGGTGATCATTAGTTATATCTGGCACAAACATAAGTCTCCCTGCTACATAAGATGAAAGAAAACAACACCAGTTCTAACCACTCTAACTTGTATGAAAAGTTGGAAGAAATATTGTATGAGAAAGGCACAAGGAAAAGGAAAAGCTTTTAAGAGAAAAGAGGGATATCAGTGTCTTAAGGAAGACAAGTAGGAAGTGACTTAGGGAGGTGGCAACACCTGCTGTATTGGAGTTATTCACAGAGGCTGGGTGGGAAGGGGTAGCAGGGGAGGCTCTCTTGACTTGTAAAAGTAGTGTTGTCATCCAACGCAGCACAGAGGTTTGAAGAGTCTCGTAGGCACCAACAAGTGGTGCAAGAAGTGTGTACCGTTCCTGTGGCTGGTGACCTCTCTGTGGGGTGGGAATCAACTGATTTTTCTGGAGGTATAATACTACCTCCTCACAGAAGTTTGTTTGTTTGTTTGTTTTGTGGGTGGTGATGGTGGTGGTGGTGATTAGGTGGTTTGGGCATGGGAAAATGAATCACAACCATAATGATAATCACAAACATTAATGAAATGCTTAACAGGTGCCAGGCACTGTGCTAAGAGCTTTATAGGTGCTTTCAGAAATTCTTGGCATCTTATATCTGGAGGTGTGCTATCTTCCTGAGGGACATATCCAAAATATGATGGGAAATCTGATTCTTACCAAATCCATCAGGTTGGAAATAAATGATATAGGAATCATGGTACATGTGTGTGTTGGGCTATTTGTGTGCCTCAGGGTCATGGCCTCTTTAAGCCCAAAGGGATAACTAGGAAGTTTCTAAGAGCACTCCTCTTCAGTTAGCTGAAGTAACTTCTGATAGGGCTCAGGATTTGAATTATTATTATTATTATTTATCCTTTTTTTTAGTTGTTGATGGACCTTTATTTTACTTATTTGTATGTGGTGCTGAGAATTGAACCCAGTGCTTCATACATGCTAGGCAAGCACTCTACCACAGAGCTACAACCTCAGTCCTGGATTATTATTAACTTTTAAATCCAGTTTTTACATTAGTTCATGCATTCTTTTGTAAATTTTCTTATTTGTTAAAAATTTATTTAGTGCCTATTATGTTCCAAGCACTAGGTGTATGTTGATAGAAATTCATTAGACATGTTCCTTGTCCTCTTGGAGTTTATAAGAGAGTAAGGAGAAGGCTTATAAACTAATGTTTGTCCAAGTCTTAGGATGCTCAACTTGTCTGGCTTGCCTGTTTTTAGTATTGACAATTTTGTGCCCCAGGTAACCCCTAAGTCCTGGACAAATCCTTCCAAGACTTGAGTAAGCATAAGGTATCTTGCCACTGATGCAAGAGGTTAGGGGCTAAAACTATGCCACTGTGACATTTTTTTTCTTATGTCTGCTAAGACAGACATAAAAGGAAGAAACTTATTCCTGCTACTTTGTGGGGTTACTAAAAATCTTTGAGTGTTGCATACTGAAAACTTTTGAACACTAGAATTTAAGTCTATGGATTTTTAGACAGTAGCTAAGTTTCTGTTGGATAACTGGTAGGTGGAAATGATTACAGTCTTTTAAAAGTCACTGCTGATGCTGGGACTGTCAGAGGACTGGGAAGACTTGTGTTGCTGAAATGATTTTACAGAATGTTTTAAAACTTCTGGATTGATTTACAGAGAGTTTGGTTGAAGTCTATTTGAGGAACTGCAACAAATACATCCTTATTTCATGAAGACTTATCTTCAGTTCCCAGAAGCATTCAGAGAAAGTGAGAAATAGAGAAGTCAAACTTCAAGGTGTCCTTATTTAAGGCTTGGAATTTCTACCCTCTTCCTGGACAGAGATTAATAGTACCAGGGCCCAAGCTTGAAGATATTACTCAAGTCATGGGTTGACCTGCTAGGATAGGCAGTGGTACCTATGATGGACATGGTTAATTGCCATAGCAGGTGTCTGAGGCTGGGAAAAAGCATTGTCTGAGGATAGCCTAGAAGACCAGCCTTTGGGGTCCTTGACTTAAAAACATTGCTTAATGACTGGAGATGACTGCTGAATAATTTAGCATATGTTTTGTGCTAATTCTAAAGAAAGGAGCATGAGTTATATGTTAAACTTTTTACTTACAAGAAGGAAAGTAAAAAGATGTCTGTGTTTATGTTATAGTTAGGAACTTTGTCATATAGAGTGCCAGCCCAGGACACTTAGACTTTATAGAGGGCCTGAAAATCTGTAGAGCAGATGGACAGGGACAGAGTTGAATATTATGTCATACTCCAAGCCTAGCTTAACTTAAAGTCATTTCATTCTTTTAAAAATATTTATTATTTTTTAGTTATAGTTGGACATAATACCTTTATTTCACTTATTTATTTTTATGTGGTGCTGAGGTTCGAACCCAGGGTCTCGCATGTGTGAGGTGAGCGCTCTACCGTTCTAGCCACAACCCCAGCCCTCATTTCATTCTTCACTTAACTTCTAATTGCTAAGGCTATAAAGGAAGTTATGGCAATACCTGGCTAGCCACCACTGGCTAGCCACCACTCCCATTCTCTACTCCTTTTGCTTTACCCAATTTTCAGTCTTCAGTCATTGGTCTAGGGGTGATCATGTGACCTGGATTTAAATAATGAGACAAGTCGAAGTTGCTGGGTGAGTCTTTTGGAAAAACTTTGTAATATTATGGTAGGCCTTTGCCTCTGCACCTTACTCCTTTTTTCTCCCTTGGACAGGACTTGGTATTAGGTGTATCAGCTCTCTTGTGACCAGTTGTAAGGATGATGTACACCTGCTATGAATGCTGGGGCACAAAAACAGAAAGAGCTCTGGTCCTTGAGGTTCTCATTGATCAACTGCTTTTGCCCTGAAATTGTCTATCTTCAGACTTCTTTTTGCAGGAGAAAAATAAACTATTATTTAATTTACAGTTGGATTGTTTTTCTGTTAGTCACAGCCAAATGGATTTTTTAAAGGGAAGGAAGAAGTTGTGGTTACTTATATCTGGGTATATGGCTGGGACAGGAGTGAAAGGAACAGCTTCAGAGGCACTGATGTAGGCTTTGCTTGAAGAGTAGGTAGGGGTTCATTATAGCAGGTGGAAGCTTTAATTTTACTAAACCAGCACTGCCTTGGTTTGCCATCTGTGTGACGGCCTGAGACTAATTTCAGAATGCAATTGAAGAAGCACAGATCAACTCCTGAGTGAGGGTGTTTCAGAGGCAGTCATTGACAGCAGGAGGAACAAGACCACTCATTTTGCTTTGCTTGTGGGGAAGAGATATATTTCATTAGCACAGGAATACATGTGTTCATGAAGTGAAACCACAGCTAGTTAAGGAAATAGCTAAGCATACCTTGGCATAGCTTTTCTTCTTCCTACAAGAAAAGACAGGCTCAGATGCCTTCACTGGTGAAGTCTACCAAATGTTTAAAGAAGAAATAACACTAATCCTTCACAAATTCTTAAAAAAATAAAACAAGAGAGAGAATCCTTTCTAAATGGAACCTGGAAGGACATCAGGAAGAAATTAGAATAATTCGATATTTACTTTTCCTTTCACCTCAGAAAGTTAGAAACCAGACAGGGAGAAGAATAATATACAATGTTCAATATTCTCTGCTGTCATACTGACTTCCACAAAGGGGACTAGAGGAAGTGGATAAAAGGGATTCTGGACTGGGGATGTAGCTTAGTGGTTAAGCACTTGCCTAGTGGGGGTGAGTTCCTGGTTTTGATCTATAGCACAGAAAAAAAATCCAAATACCAAAACACCAGATTAAACATTCTTCTCAATTGAACATGGAATATTCAATGTATTTTCTCTAACCACAGTGGGATGAAATTAAAAATAAAGAATGAAAAACAACCTGGTAAATTCACAAATATGTGTAAATTAAACAACATACTTTACATAATTAATGGGTCAAAGAAGAAATCGCAAGAGAAATTAAAAAATAATTTAAGATGAATGAAAATTAAAATATAACAGTAAAACATGACACAGTTAAAACTGGATTTGGAGTGAAATTTATAGTGGAAAACTCTTACATTAAAGAAGGAGAAATTTCAAAGAAAAAAAATCTAGTTAAGAAACTAGAAAAACAAGTGCAACTAAACTGAAGCAAGCAAAAGAAAAAACAGAGTAGAAATAACTAGTGAATGGAAAAATAATAGAGAAAAATCAATGGAACTGAAAGTGATTCTTTTAAAAGATCAACAAAATCACTAAACTTTTAGTTATATTGATTAAGGAAAAAGGAGAGTTACTAAGTTACTAAAGTCATAATAAAATACTGACTTTATAAAAATAAAAAGGACTGTAAGGGAATATTTCAAACAATTGTATGCCAACAGGTTAGATAACCTAGATGAAATGGACATATTCTTAGAAAGGTTCAAGATGTACAAAATCTGAATAAATTGGTATTAGAGGACCTAAAGTCCGCCCCTTGGCATAGTGATTCACTAGGAGGACTCACAGGATTCAGTATAGAGTTGTATTCATGGATATGATTTATTATAGCAAAGGGATACAAAGAAATTAGGAAAGAAAAAAGACTCATGAAGCAAAGTTCAGAGGAAACTAGGTGCAAGCTTCAAAGAGTCCTCTTTTCCTGTGGGGTCACATAGAATATGCTCTATTTCTTCAGCACTGAATTATGATAACAGAAGTGAAATTTCTCATCAGACTCAAGTGCTCAAGATTTTTACTGGGGGATGGTTATATAGACACTCTGTAGCTGGCATGCACCAATATTCTTCGTTTGTAGAGTAAAAGCAGATGTTAGTATAAACCATATTGATGCCCAGTGAACCACTCTTATTATTTAGGAAATGGTGGGAACTCTCCCAAATTTCAAGTTCTCAAGTGCTAACCAAAGGTCAACCTTGCAAGCAGGACTTTCTATGGATAGGAGTCTTAGGTCTGTTATATTAACTGTTTTCTGCACAACCTATAACAAATAAAGATATATAGCATTAATAATCAGAAAACTTGCCACAAGAAAAGACCAGGCCCAGATGGCTTCACTGGTGAAATCTACCAAATTATTAAGGAAGAAATAACACTAATCCTTCACAAGTTCTTCAGAAAAACAGAGTAAGAGGGAACACTTTCTAAGTGATTTTAGAGAAGAATATTGCCCCAATATCAAAACCAGACAAAGACATCATAAGAAAGCTATAGATGAATATACCTTATGAATACATATACAAAAATTCTCAACAACATAGGAACAAACAAAATCTATCAACATTTAAGAAGAATTATATTCCATAACTAAATGGAATTCATTCTGTGAATGCAAGTTTGGCTTGATGCCCAAAAATCAATCAATGATTATATTAATAGAATTATACATTATATTAATAGAATTAAAGATAACAACTACATAATCATCCAGAAAAATCAGAAAAGCTTTTGACAAAAAATAATACTCTGTCATGATAAAAACACTCAACAAACTAGGAACATTACAGAACTTCCTTAATCTGATAAAAGCCTCAATGAAAAACTCCAGCTAACTTCCGCAGGTAGTGGTGAATGCTTTGTCCCTAAGAGCAGAATAAGACATCGATGTCTGCTCCTCCCACTTCTACACAACAATGGTACTGGAGGTGTGCTGAATACCAGAGAGCCATTTCCTATCTTTCTGACTATGTTAGGCCACTTTGATTCTAGGTATAACCCTAGGAGGAAAAGCAACCATGAAGATACTGACTGTGTCAATAACCTGGTACTTGGAAAATAATATTTTCTAAATTTAATTTAAAAGAACATAGTAATATGACATTTCTTATATCAGAAAGCTATGGCACAAATTCATACTGTTATCAGTGCTATGAAGGTTAGATGTGGCAAGAGCTACACTGGTGGGGAAGGACAAAATAAGTGGGGGCAGGGTAAGTTGGGGACAGAAAGTCTTGAAAGGGAAGGTATTTAAGCAGAATCTGGAAAAAAGGAGTAGATCTTTGTTAGGTGGTGACGCAACCTTGTATGTAGTGATGAAAGATGGAATGCAGGGGGATGTGAACAGTATGAAGACACTGAACAAACTAGGAATATAATGGGACTTGCTCAACCTGATAAAAGCCTTTATGAAAAACTCACAGCTAACCTTGTATGTAGTGGTGAAAGACAGAATGTTTTGCCCCTAAGAGCAGGAACAAGACAAAGATGCCTATTTTCGCCACTTAAAACAACTATGGAGGTGTGGAGGTATGAAACAGTTTAGCTTATCTGAGTAACATTTAGTAATTTATTAATGTGGCTGAAATGGAGAATGGAAGGGGCATGGTGAAAGATGAAATAATAAAAATAGACAGAAGTGGGTCACAGGAAGCCCACTGATCCCATGAGGTGCTATCCTCACACCCGTTTTCCATGCATGCTACCTTCTACACTCATTTACTCATTCTGTCCATTTTTTTTTAATGGTGCTTAACCTGCCATCACCCTGCTTTTGGCTTGGAGTCTAGGGCTTGACTCTTTGCCTATTCAGCCAAGGACTTTCCATTTCTCCACCCATTTGCAGCCCAACCAGCCCATTGCCTGTGTACTCAGACTCCTGCTGGACACATCCTGGCTGGAGTCCTGTCACTTCTGTGGCCAATTAGGGCAGACATGGCCTGGAAAGCTCTGGAATGTATCTCTAGGGACTCTGACATTTTAAATAGGAAACTGAAAGACCTAGGTGGTATTTTCATTTCTTTTTCTAGTTCACACAGACATGACTTTGTAAGAGAAATGAGGATGTGGAAAGTGAGTCACTAGCTACATAACTGGGACTATACAGTGGACTTTGGTAATTAAAATGTTATTTTCCTGGCAATGGATAGATTTCATCTCCTAAAGACTTGGAAAAATTTTAGTTATTTTTATATTTATTCTTAACACATTACACAAAACAAGTATGTTAGTTTAGAAAAATGTCATATTATTATGTTCTTCTAAAAAGCACAAAAGGACACAAATAATTAAGGAGATTATGCAAAAGAAAAATAAGGGTAGGGCAATAATAGAGCTAAGATTAGATAAACTCTCAGAAATACAAATAACCCATTTTTGCTACAAGGATCCTCACAACTTTTCCTGACATAATGTCTTGGAGAAGCTGTCTTATGGATTCTTGTTGAATAGTGAATATGTTTCAGACATCTCCTGCAATCAGTATAATGACTTTCATGTGGTTACAGAGTGGTTTAGAATTTGGGACCTGGAGCTAGACTTTCTAGGTTCAATCCTGGCTCTACTCTTTCAGCTTCAGATTCCTTATCTATAAAACAGGGATAAGAATTCCTACCTTTTAGGATGGTTGTGGGCATAAATGAAAAGTTGTAAAGTGTTTAGAACTGTATCAGGCATATAGTAGACACTATGGAGTATTACATTTTAAAAATTAAAAATAAATTTAATAATTATCAATGTCTATTCAATTTTGTTAAAGTTAATTGAACATTTCTTAGATATAGATCTATAAAAGTACCAAAGAATGCTATCAAAACACATGGCTCTCTTATGGTCTGAATTAATCTAAGAGTGAAATTTATGGGAATGGTGGACAACATCTATCTTTTAAAAAGACTGAGTAAAGCTCATCTTCTGAGGAAATTGAAGTAAAATATTCAAGTAAAGTAAAAATAATCTCTGAGGAAGACAGAAAGATAATAATTTTCAAGTAAAATCAGGGAGTGGAAATAATGGTTAAGACTGCAGTTGACTGAAGCTCATAACTAGAAAAGTTACACAACTTTTGATGAGGCCTCATGGGTTGGCATTAATCACTAGGATTCAATTATTGCAATATGGACTTGGTTCAGAAGAAAGATTGGAGGAAAAGACAGCATTGAATAAATTTATACTTGTAGGGAAATCCAGGAGCCTGAAAATGAAAACATAATGGAACCAGCCAACTGGCTAAGCACAAATTAGAAAATGTATTATATGTCTAGTCAGATGGCAAAGGGGGAATAAATAAGCATTTAATAAGCATCTACTTCTGTGTCTGGGTTGGAATGGCTAATGGGAAACAGGTTCTCCTGCTTAGAACAAGTAGAAAAACTGCATAATTTACAGGACAATTTGTTCGAAGGCAGTGAGAAGTTGCTGTGGCAATGAGGATTAGAGGTAATTCAGTTTCTAGAAAGGGAGAAATCCAGACAGAAGAGGGAATTATTACAACTCCTTTTACTTTGAGGGTATGTGTTGATTCTGGGTTGGCCAGGATGGTGGTGGTGCTAGTGGGGCTCAGGAATCTAGGATTTCTGACTCATGAGGCACTTGTAAGGAACAGAGAAACCAGTAAATCTTTAGGTGGAGACCTAGTGGTAGGGAGGAATGGGACTCAAGCTAAATTTCCACTCAGTACATTTTCATAGGGTTGTATATGTCAGGAGGCAAAAACATTTAAGGAGAAAACCTCTAAAAAACAGTGTTTTAGCAGTTTTGGAAGGCAGTGATTAGATTCAAGGTAGGGGATATACACAGTACACTAGGCTTTCAGTTGAGAACTCTGAAAGGCCATAACATACCATGACTAAAATGAGACCATGAGTACAGCCTAGCCTTGACTCAGCACAGTTCCTGAGTAGAGTAGGATGATAAGCTGCCACTTTATCTGCCTGGGGCAGGGAAGGGTGAGCCCTTTCTAGAGGAAGCCTGTACCAACTGGAGACTCTACAATTTTGTTTGATTATTTATTTGTTTACTTACTTATAGTATTGGGGATTGAACTCAGAGGCACTCTATCACTGAGATATAAACCTAGTTTTTTCTTTCTCTCTCTCTCTTTCTTTTTTTTCAATTCTGAGACGGGGTTTCAATAAGTTGCTCAGGCTGGTCTTGAACTTTTGATCTTCCTGTCTCAGCTTTCTGAGTAGCTAGAATTATAGGCATGTGCCACTACAATTTATTTATTGACAGTTCATCTTTCACTAAAATATTGTCAAATATGCTGAAAATCAGTAAAATATATCTAAAAACCGAAAGAAAAAAGAGACAATAAGAACAAATCCACTTGACTCTGGTATTGGGGTTAGATGAGAACTTCAAATTGCCTATGATTAGTATGTTAAAGAAAATAGGTAAAAATATGAAGAATTTCTCTAGAGAATTAGACTCTGCCCCCCAATCCCCATTAAAAGTCTAATTAATTGCTGGGAGTGGTGGCACACACCTGTAATCCCAATGGCTCTGGGGGCTGAGGAAGGAGGATTACAAAAGCCAGCCTCAGCAATTTAGCAAGGCCCCAAGCAACTCAATGAGACCCTGTCTTAAAATTAAAAATAAAAAAAGGGATGGGGATGTGGCTCAATGGTTAAGTGCCTCTGGGTTTAATCCCTGGTACTCAAAAAAAAAAAAAAAAAAAAAAAGGAGGGGCTGGGATTTTGGCTTGGCGGTAGAGCGCTTGCCTAGCACGGGCAGGACCCAGGTTCGATCCTTACCACCACATAAAAATAAAGGCATTATGTTGTGTCCATCTACACCTAAAAAAATAAATATTTTTTTAAAAAAGGAACTGTGGACATGTGGACATAGCTCAGGGGCAGAGTGCCCCTGTGTTCAATTCCTAGTAGTGAAAACAAACAAACAAAAAACATGCCAATTAATATGGTACCAATGTACCAGGCAAATTAGAAGAGGGAGAGATTGGGTAGGGAAGCCAGTTAGGAATTTACTGAAGAAGTCTTGCTGAGAACAGCCTGGGAACAGACAAGAAAGGGCAGTTCCACCTCAGTGTTACAATGTGACTTAGTGGTGAAATGGGTGTAAAGGGCGAGATGGCTGAAAGTGACTGAGGTTTCAAGCCTGGGTGACTAGACAATGGTGGTGCTGCTATTAACAGAAAGACAGAAGTTAGAATGAGAAGTTAGGTGGAAGGGAAACTCATAGTGAGAAAGAGAAGGCAAGAGAGGAGCTGACTTAACATCAAATCTTAAAAGAACATATGAAAAAAGTGTAATAAAGAATACAAGAGGAAGGATAAAACTAAGGAAGTGTGGTAAACCTGTGACAACAGGGTGCGGGAGGCTAAAACTCGAGAGTCTGTCACAATGTGAATTGTGGTTGAATGAATAAGCTGAAACTTGTGAAAAATTCTTCTCTCTGTAACACTGCTGTGCAGGAATTTTGCTGCTTGGAGATGTTATGTAGAAAGCAATAAGGAAGAGCCATTTCAATACTGTTTTTCTTTTCTACACTAGGAGAGTGGTCTTTAATTCAGTGATGGAATGAACAGAGCTGAGAGAACAATGGCACAAAATGAGTGAAGAGTGGTTATGAGTGCCTAGCCACTTTAAAAGTGACTTCAAGCCCAGTGAAATACAGAACCGTGGGGGTTAAGTGAAGGGAGGATTAGCCTCAGTGTTGTAGTTTGTACTTATCTGTGTATACACAGGGAAGTTTAAAGCGTGGGCTTTGTAGTCAAATAGAACTAGGTTCAAATTCTGACTTGGCCACTTTGGTAGCTGTGTGATGATTGGTAAATCTCTTGGTCTCTTTACAGCTTTCTCCATCTGTAAAAATAAGGACAGCAATCTCTACCACACATAGTATGGTACTGTGAGGATTAACTGAGGTAAAGCATACAGAACACTTGGTTAAGTGCCTATATTTATTAAGTACTCCAAAAAAATGGGTATCTATTAGTCATGGGTCAATCATATACTTGTGTGTTTGCATGACAGAGGATTGATAAAGATAAGGTCATTTCATCCCTAGGACAGTGCCTGGCACATAGTGGTCAGTAAATATTGTTAAACAAAACAAACAAACAAATAAACACAGATGTTTAATTAACCATGAGGTTAACTGCAGGGAGACTTTGATCTTGTGTATGTAAGCCAGGATGGAAGTGAATACTTTTTCCCATCCTTACTTTTAATGACTACATAATATTTCATTGCTTGGCCAATTATAGATCCTATAATATTTCTCCTATTTATATTTAATCACTTATCTATTTAGGACATTTAGGTTGTTACCATTTTTTTTTACCATGATAAATAACATGGAGATGAACATCCTGTACACGCATCTTTGCCCCTTCTTCTGATTATTTTCTTGGGATACCTTACTAGTAAAAGTGCTGAAGGGTATAATTTTCTATAAAATTTATATTCACTGTAGCAGTGTGTTAAAATGCCAATGTATGTTTAAAATATTATATACTATAAAAATGTATTGAGGAAGCTGGGGGTATAGCTCAGTGGTAGAACACTTGTTAGCATGTGTGAGGCTCTGGGTTTGATCACCAGCACCAAACATACACACACACTGTAATGAAGACACGTGAGAAATTCTCCTAAGTGATATATCTTCTCCAGGATTCTGAGGAATTGGGTGGAGTAAATAGTAAACTGAGGGCTGGGGATATAGCTCTGTTGGTAGAGTGCTTGCCTCACATGTACAAGGCCATGGGCTCAATCCCTAGCACCAAAAAAACAAACAAACAAAAAAACCAAAAAGTAAACTGAGCTGTTGGGCACTGACAATCAGAACTGGTCTGCTGTCTCTGCTCTGCAAAGACAGGAGGTGGGTGTTCTTCAGATAGGAAACAGGAACTCAGTGGGTGGACCCTAAAAGGGAGTGTGGGCTTTGAAACAGGAAAAGAAGTTGGCTTCTGATAGAGAGACACAAGGCCGTGCTGTCCTGATCAACTACTTTCTACTAGGTCAAATCCTCATTCTTTATCTGTCTTTGGATTCTATTTGCAGTTATTTTATCTTGATATCTAAGTATTCCATTGTGTGTGTGTGTGTATGTGTGTGTGTGTTCTTTTATTTCCATTTCAGGGAGTGACAAACCTCTAATTGTTCAAGTCAGAAACCAAGGAGTTATTTATTACTTACTCTTCCTCACTCCCAACATCCAATCCTACACTAAGTTCTGATATTTCTATTTCTCTATTTGTTTACTTTTCTCATCTTGACTTCCAATATTCTAATCCAAGCCACAATGTTCTCTACCTTATTTTCTTGTTTCCATTCTTGCTTCTGCTAGTTTTTAGTTCTAATTTCTGTCCAAGTAATATTTTAAAGTTTTAGAGAGATGATATAATTTCTCATGATTTCTTTCTCTGCTTAAACTCCAAAGTCTTTAATTTAGTCTAAAGTTTTGCATGATTTGACCCCTGCTTGCTTCTTCAACCCCACCTATTGCCTCTCTCCCTCCTTTATGTTTTAGTCACAATGGCTCCCCCTCACCCTCCAGCCCCAGCTCTTCATAGTGCTGGGGATGAAACCCAGGACTTTGCACTGAGTAACTCTGCCACTGAGTTACTTCCACAGTTTCTTTCTTTTTTGGTTGCATAATGGGTTTTCCATTCTTAATCCTTCCCTTAGCACTTTCCAGTCTTCAAGTAGCCACACATTCCTTTCCCTGCCTTGAGTGTTCTTCCTACCACTTTTCACCTGGCTAATTTCCATTCATCTTGAAGATCTCAGTTTAAATGTTACTGCCACAGATAGGCTCTCTTATAGCAGCTTATTCTTTTCCTTTATAAACTTCTCACAATTAAAAAATTATTTATCTCTTCTATTAGAGAATAAGTTTCTTGAGGGAAAAGAAAATGTCTATTATGTCTTCATTAAATATATATCTATGGCTTAGCACAGAGTCTGGTACAGACCAAGGGATGTTCATTTAAATGAACTATAATGTCTAGCAGCACAGTGTTAGGAGGGAAGTAGGTTTTAAAATATATTATTGTGGAAAATTCTCTGCCATTTAAATGTTAAGCTTGTAAAATAAGGGATTTTGAAGTTTAGTATTATATAACTAAATTCAGGAATTATTCTCTATAGCATACAGTCAACAAAGGTAAATGATATTTATTCCAAGTATCAAAGTATTTCCAGCTTCCCTCCCTGTCTTCTTGAGGGTTGAAGCAGGTCTAGATTAGGAAAGAAATTGTGGCTATTTTTCAGAGGCTGGTACTTGACCTCTTTCTCACCTGTGGACAGAATACTCACCAGAAGGCTGTGACACAAAGCATGAAAATGCTGCTGATTTGTCTCCAGCTCATCCCAGTCCAGCTGCCAACAGCTTGTGGGTCTGAGGATGAAGGGGAGTCCATATGTCAATGACTCGCAGAGTCCGCTAGATTTTAGAGCCCTGGGAAGAGATGATGGCAGAGAGAGACTATTCAGTGATATCTAGAACTTCTACCCAGATACACTTAAATTCAGCATAAGTCTAAGACCCCGCTGTGAAAGCTTTTAGATTAGGATCCATGAATTATTCAGTTTTATATGGCTAGTACCTAGCGTGACATCTTGCACACAGAAGATTCTCAAAGCTCAGGAATCTGTGCATGGGATCTGTGGAACTAGGAAATAGTAAAAGTGGCCTTTGCCATCATTGTTCATTCTACCTTAGAATTTCTAATACTTAGAGAAATGGGAGGGGCAGGGATAGAGTCTGCGTGCCATTTGCTCCTTGAAAATTGAATTTCTATTCTGATGTCTAAATATAGTAGGCATTCAATGAACATTCACTGACAATTAAACACCTTTCTAGTGATCATGCTTTTCCTGTGTTCAGAGACTTTCTGGATTTCCAGTTCTCATAAAGACCTCAAAGTGTTCTGCAGCAGCGCTTCTTTTCACCACCTCCTCTTTTCCCATCGTGTGTTGAGTAGCCTGACCTTGGTTTCTCATGCCAAACTTGTATCAGCTACCTTGGAACTGGCTTTTGCCTGTCTGACACTTGAAAATGTAGTTTAAATCTCTGGACTTCTTAGGTATGGAACCAGTAATAATAGCATTTTCATAGATTGGGGAGATTCCTTGGACCATACTTGATTACTTGGAGTTTGTAACAAGAGGCTGAGGACTGGGAAGCCATCTGGTAGAGCGTGCTGAGGTCTCCTTTGGGGTCATCCATTCTGGAGGCACCGTCAGCTGTACCAGGGAGCAGGGATGGGCTGAGAAGTCGCTCTTGGAGATCACATTTCAGGCACACTATAGTAAAATTGGCATTGGAGGAGAGACTGTGGGTCACAAGTTACTTTGGGCTATGTCATTAAGAGAACATCTTCCACCCATTTCACTTCTACCAGGCAAAGGAGGGATGGGAGGAGGCAGGAGAATGGGAAGAGGAAATCACAATTGGTTTGGGAAGGTAAACCAGGTGCAAAATAGAAACAGTATTTCTATTGCTTTACATGATAGTTAACACATTTTCTGAATCTGACATGATTTTTACTTGTTTTACTTCTAGGTGGGCTGAGCAACTGTCTCACAGCAAGAGATCTGGCTTGTAATCCAGTCTGAGAGAAATTTGTGTCCTCTGTGGAGCAGGCAGCTGATGCCAAAACATGCAGGGGCCTTTTGGTAATCACAGAAGGAAATTTTGTCTTTGCTGCTTCCCTGTGGCTAAGATTTGGCAAGATTGCAGGCCAGAAGAAGGAAGAGCAGGAAAGCAGAAGTCAGGCAGTCAGATGACTGCTACTATTTCTCTGTGGGCTCTTCTAGGGACATTCAGGGGTATGGAAGGAATAAGTTTCTGAAGTAGCTTATTTTTAATTTTTCAAAGAAACCTAATTATTGGATTTTGGGCCCTGGAGCATCACTCCAACCAGCATCAGACAAGAGTTCTGAGGAGGGATGAGACTGGGTATGATCTATTTATCTAGGTATTACACTCTTTGTCTGTATTTAGCTTCTGCTCCAGCAGTTATAGCCTCATGTTATAGGGTTCAGTATTCCATTGCATTAGGCTTGAATCCTTGATATTAAAAAGTTTTCAATAGAACATACCTGAGTTGAATATTGACAACTACAAATCTACAAATGTTGAGTACTTGTGAGAAGGCTGGTAGTTGACAGGAATGAACTGTGAAATGACTAGTGAGGTAAAAACAAAAGTAGAAATAATATGGAAAAAAACAGTGGCAATATAAATGTCAGGTTCAGCTGGTAATCAACTTATACATGGAATCCCTTTATCTCTCATGCCTTTGGACTGAAACCTAACAGCTTGTGTTCACTGGATCCTGAACCCAGTGAATAAGACATAGATATTAATTCTGGGTGAGCTATCTCTTGGCCGGGTATCTCCTAGAGCACAGAAAGTCAGTTGGAGGGACTTTTCCTAGGATTTCAGCTCCCCTCATTTCCTCTTTGCTTGACTTCTCTACTTCTAGTCCCTCGTATTTAGTACTGGGCAGCTGTGTTCATCTAGCTAAAGTTTTTAATGATGGTTGCAATGAAAATCACCTAGAGAAATCTGCCCTGCCCTGTCCCGTACTGGGGATTGAATCCAGGGGTACTTTACCACTGAACTACATTTCCACCCACTTTTTTAAAAAAACATTTTTTAAGTTGTAGATGGATATATAATATCTTTATTTATTTTTATGTGGTGCTGAGGATTGAACCCAGTGCCTCACACATGTGAGGGAAGCACTTTACCACTGAGCTACAGCCACAGTCCCTTTTTCCACCTACTTTTAAAAAATATTTTTTCTTGAGACAGGGTCTTACTATGTTGCTGAGGCTGCCCTTAAACTTGTGATCCTCCTGCCTCAGCCTCCTGAGTAGCTGGGATTACAGATGTGCACCACTGTGCCTAACTTAAAGAGAACTTCTGAAAAATACTGATGTCTGGGTCTAAACCAGATCAATTAAATCATGATCTCTGGGGATGAAGCCCAGATATATGTATTTTTATAAAGTTTTGTAGTGGTTCTCATTTATTTATTTATTTGTTTTTTAGTTGTAGTTGGACACAATATCTTTATTTATTTATTTTATGTAGTGCTGAGGATAGAACCCAGGGCCTCGTACATGCTAGGTGAGCACTCTACTGCTGAACCACAATCCCAGCCCAGTGGTTCTTTTTTTTGGAGGGGTACTAGGGATTGAAACCAAGGTACTTAACTACCGAGCCACATCCCTAGTGCTTTTTTATATTTTATTTTGAGATAGAGTCTCACTAAGTTGCCTCATGAGCCACTGGGATTATAGGCATGCACCACCATGCCCTGCCCTCATGTGGTTCTTATTGCAGCTAGGGCTGAGGACTACACAGACTGGAAAAACTGTTTAGCAGGGCTTAGATCTAGATGCAGGCATGCTTCTCACCACCCAGAGCTGAGGTGCAGAGGTGGCAAAGTCCATACTGGAGAACAGGAAAAGATATTAATCTGTGACTGCCTGCATGCTCTGTTTGCCAGAGCAAGATCTCTAAGTGAAGCTCCTAGAGATGAGTTGAGCATTCCTCCTAAGAGCCTACTATAGTAGGAGAGTTCACAGTTTTTGTTTTGTTTGCTTCATTCATTATTTTTGTAGTAAGACACATGTCCACAACTCCATATGTGAGGCAATGCATTAGTTTAAAAAATAATAGCTGAGTACAGTATGATCTTTATTGTGGTTGTTTATAATTTCAGTCAGATCACATCACCCTAGAGGAAGCCTAATTTCCCCTGACCTCATTCCAACTGTGCCTGAACATCTGGGCTCCAAGGAAGATGTCCCCAGTACACCAACTGACTGAAGTCTTGGTCTAAGTTCTATATGTACCTTAAGATTTGAAGATTCTGAAACATGATTACAGATGGATATGAACATTCTGACTCTGACTCTGGTGTTGAAAGCCTTGGAAAAAGGGTGTGGGGGAAGCCACAGAAATTTTAATTAGCATTATAGGCAGATGTCATGTAACAGTGGAGGAAAGACTGGTTGTAGTAGGGCCCCCACCCTCCTAATGAGAAAAGTGAACCTCTAGCTCCTTTATTCAGAGTTGTCTAGCATGGGGCAGGTTAGTGATGGATAAAGGCTCAGGGCCTGGAGGCAGACAGATGTGCATTTTGATTCTCTGGGCTGCAAGTGGTCAGATGTATGAAATACAGATTTTGATCCTAAGGGTAAAGAATGGGCACTGGAATTGTCTAGCTTCAAATGGTGGCTCTGCTATTAATTTTTCTATACACCCATGGAAAAGTATTTAATTTCTTTGTCTCAGCTTTCTCATGTATAAAACAGGTATAATATTGTACTTAATTGATTTGAAGACATATTTCCCCCCTCACACTACTCTATATCTGTCTTACAATTGCCATTGGCCAGACAGACATTCTTAACACTTACTACTCTAATCTAAAAGAACTCTCTCAATAAAGATAAAATAATACTTCTAAGTAACAAGGAAACACTGTTTCATGTTTAATTGGCATGTTTTCTTTCTTAGTGGTACATAAAATAGTGATGTATCTTATAATTGATATCATCTTAGATTCAATGACATATGGTAATAGTACCTGCCTCATTACATCATTATAAACACGAGAAGGGATAATTCAAAGAAACAAGTTACCATACTGCTTGGCAGAGAAAGAAAATTCAATAATGTTAATTATAAACTAGCTACTGTATAACGTCAGTAGCTACCTGGAGGGAAGCAGAGTTCTGATGGCTATCCCTAGCAAGAAAAGGTCTTGGGAAATCATAAACTTTACTTAATTATACCTCCAAAAGGCTCTTCCCTGTCCTGAAGCAACAATGGTCAGAGCAGAGTTCTATTATAGATGAAGAAAAGAGAACAAACACAAAACTCAAATATACTGCTAATGGTCAAGAAAGAGCCCTCAGAGGAGACAGAAACCCCAGTGTATCATTTCAGAGCCTGTGAAGGGCTCCAGGAAGTATCACATCCCACTTAACCTTCAACCTTCAGTGATGTTTGTAGCCACTACCAATGTTCTATTCAATCCACTTTATCCTTTCCCTTAGAAGCTGGTCCCTAAGCAATTGGCTTTCCCAAGCTCAGAGTGACGGTATTGATTGCAGGCCCTGCTAATCTAGTCCCTGACCCAACCTTCAAAGGGATAGGGAGAATAGAAATGGCCTCATTTACTATCTAGTTAAGTACCAAGATCAGCCAGAACAATATGCAGAACCTTGCTGGCATGCCTGGAACATAGGATTGATCTCTTAGTTTCAATTATTGCCCAAACTGCCTTGGGAACATGGTCTGTGAACACTAGTTGTTCTCCCTAGGGCTTGCCTTTGGAGTTGCTTTAGTTTTCTCAATTTTGTACCTGCCTAGAGAGATTTCTATTTAATATTGGCTCTTTTCTTCTTGCCATAGGTCCTGTGGATATTGAGGTATCAAATGACTCAAATTATAGTGCCAATAATGTTTGCCACATTAAAAATGAGAATACTGAGAAAATATATGATTGTGTTCTTATGTAGTGTAGCGGATGACCTATCATTGAGGTATCTAAGTTTTTGCTCCTAAACTAATTAGCTCTTACTATCTAGGCTTAATTAGGTCTAGCTTTTTAACTGTGTTACTTTAAAAAAGTTTTCCTCTTAATCTTTGTGCTAACACTGGACAGCCTCATCCAATCTCTAAGCCTCAACTACTCTGTATTCTGATGATTCACTGAACTACAGTCCTAATCCTAGATAAGACTATTTATAACCTATATGATATATCTTTGGTGGGTTGTGTACTTGGATTATCCCTGGCACTGGAAATGTTGTTGAAACACTGTGAAGGAAGAAGGAGATGGATGTGTTCTTGGTCTGTTCCACTGTTATGCAGCCAGGCTTTGAAGAAAAATTCCATGCTGATAACATCGTTGTCTATAATCTGAAGTTCAATGTCAGTTCCCAGGATAGAACTCTCTGCAGAAGACAGGGAAATAAATAGTGGTTAAAGTGTTAATTTTTAAATTATAAAATCTGAAAATATAAAATTCAAATGTACCTATCTTTTGACCCATTCATTGCATTTCTAGATATCTAGCCTAAAGAATTCTTAGTACACAAAGAGATATATGCGAAGATGTTCAGGGTATCATTGTAGTCATAACAAATAATCAAAACCCCAAACAGGAGGCAATTCCAGTGTCCTTCAATAAGGGAAAGCTTAAATAAATCATGGTACACTTAAACTATGGAATATTATGCAGCTGTTAACAATGTAAAACTAAATGTACTGACATGGAAAGCTAGTAAATAAATAAAATGAATAAATGAAGTTTTTGTATAACAGATATGATTCAATTTGTACAAACATAAAACCATCTGCCTAAGTACATACATATGTATGTACTTGTAAAGTGCACTTTTCAAAGATCTAGAAGGCTATCATCAAATTGTTAACAGTAGATAGGGAGGGGAAGTGGGGCAGGGCTCTGAGATATGTTCCCTTTTTACTATTCATACTTCTACATTTGTTAATTTTATTGTAGTTGTGAATTTCTTGTGTCTAACAATATTTTAGAATATAAAAAGGAGAGAAATTATACAGAAATGTAAGTTAAATAGTTACTAAGGGGGATTTTGACTTTATGCTATTATTTTATAGTGAAAATATAATTATTACTTCTGTCATAAGAACAAATTTTAATGGGAAAGGCAGCGGAGCACAACAGACACTAGTATGGCAATATGTAAATCAATGGATGTGTAACTGATGTGATTCTGCAATCTGTGTATGGGGTGAAGGTGGGAGTTCATAACCCACTTGAATCAAAGTGTGGAATATGATATGTCAAGAAATTTGTAATGTTTTGAACAACCAACAATAAAAAATCAAAAAAAAAAAAAGGAAAAAAAAAGAACAAATTTTAAAAAATTAAAAAAAGAGAAAAATATGAACCACTCGGCTGTGGCAAAAACGGATTGGCGGGCTGGGGATGTGGCTCAAGCGGTAGCGCGCTTGCCTGGCATGCGTGCGGCCCGGGTTCGATCCTCAGCACCACATACAAAGATGTTGTGTCAGCCGAAAACTAAAAAATAAACATTAAAAAAATTCTCTCTCACTCTCTCTTCAAAAAAAAAAAAAAAAAAAAAAAAAAAAACGGATTGGCCTGGTGGAGTGTGATTTAATTCCAAATTTGAACGAGTGATGCTGGGTAGTGGGGTAACGAGGTTTTGTGGTGTACTTCTAGCTTCAGGCAACACTATCTCTGGCGTTGGTGTCTGGGTTTGCAGGTAAAGAATGTTAGTGAAATCCAAATATAAGGTGATGGAGGAAACATAGACAGAGGAAATGAGGCAAGAACTGGAAGAAACTGAAGGGGATCCTGACCTCCTTGACTTCATCATGAGGGACTCTCTGAAATACTTTTATAAAAGGCCTAAGAAAAACCAGTTTCTCTAATGAATTAACTTCTGTGTAAGCTGGAATCCAAGGGAGAAGGCTGATTTATTTCTAGAACGACATTCCTGAGGATAAGTAGGTAGTGGTGACAGACTCCACAGGGAACAAAGGGACTTTAGTCCAACATGTTGGATTCAACACAGGAGAGGAGTGGAAAGAGTTAGATGACTTCATATATTTAATGCCTTATCCTGTGGCTCAAGGCGGGTACCAAATGCATTTTTCTGTGACCAGAGAGGATTAAAACTAACTTTTCCATGGATAATTATGGGGATTCATCAGTTAACTAATTATTTCATTCATTTCATCAGACATAAATGACATTCTTTGCCCTTAGGAATTTATAAAGCAACATTATTATTGACCATTTCTCCCCAAAGTCTCATCTGTCCCATTATTATGTTTTAGGTTAGTATAATGATAAATATAAAGACACTGCCAAACATTCCTTGTAAATAAAGAGAAGCATCCTTAAAAAAATAATGTGAATATTATTTTGTCACTGGCAAAACAAAAAGTAATTCAATTTTTCCAAGGTTGTTGCCTGGACTTTGACTTAGGCAACAAGGATGGAAATGACTTAGTGGCTTCTCTTCAGTGAGGTAGTTACTAAAGCACACAGGGCAGTTATAGAACTAAAGAAATGGAATTAAGCAAAGGAGCTCTGGAAGTAGAGAGGATAAAATTACTTAGAGTTCAAATGATAAAATTTTGGAGAAGAGAAAATAAGTGTAAAGGGTAGAAGATTAGAAACTCCTACTATAGGTGATATAGTGGGGAAAATACAGTTGTAAGTTATTAAGAATCTGGAAATAAGAAAAATAGGGGTTTCCTCAGATAGTTAAACTATAAAATCGACACAGAATGGTCAGGTCAATGAAAACCAGTTCCCTTAAGAAGGGAGGATGTCTAATTGACCTGAGCAAGACTTGGAATAGCCTTATTGATGGTATTGGCATATCTAGAGGATGAATGTGTCTACTAGAAGGGGAAAGATCTGGTCAGAAATGAGCACAGAGAATTGCTTTTGCTATTCTGGGTCTTTTATTTTTCCAGATGAATTTCATGATTGCTTTATCTATTTCTACAAGAAATGCCTTTGGGATTTTGATTGGCATTGCATTAAACCTATAGAGAACTTTTGGTAATATTGCCATTTTGATGATATTAGTTCTGCCTATCCATAAACAGGGTATATTTTTCCATCTTCTAAGATCTTCTTCTATTTCTTTCTTTAGGGTTCTGTAGTTTTCATTGTATAAATCTTTCACCTCTTTTGTTAGGTTGATTCCCAAGTATTTTATTTTGAGGATATTGTGAATGGGGTGGTTGTCCTCATTTCCATTTCAGAAGATTTGTCGCTGATGTACAGGAATGCCTTTGATTTATGCGTGTTGATTTTATATCCTGCACTTTGCTGAATTCATTTATTAGCTCTAGTAGTTTCTTTGTAGAACCTTTTGGGTCTTCTAGGTATAGGATCATGTCATCCGCAAATAGTGATAATTTAAGTTCTTCTTTTCCTATCTTTATGCCTTTAATTTCTTTCATCTAATTGCTCTGAAACAGGCAGTATAGCGATACCAGACTTCAAACTATACTACAGAGCAATAGTAACAAAAACAGCATGGTACTGGTACCAAAACAGGCGGGTGGACCAATGGTACAGAATAGAGGACACAGAGACCAATCCACAAAATTACAACTATCTTATATTTGACAAAGGTGCTAAAAGCATGCAATGGAGAAAGGATAGCATCTTCAACAAATGGTGCTGGGAAAACTGGAAATCCATATGCAACAAAATGAATCTGAATCCCTTTCTCTCGCCATGCACAAAAGTTAATTCAAAATGGATCAAGGAGCTTGATATCAAAACAGAGACTCTGCGTCTGATAGAAGAAAAAGTTGGCTCTAATCTACATATTGTGGGGTTGGGCTCCAAATTCCTTAATAGGACACCCATAGCATAAGAGTTAAAAACAAGAATAAACAAATGGGACTTACTCAAACTAAAAAGTTTTTTCTTAGCAAGAGAAACAATAAGAGAGATAAATAGGGAGCCTATATCCTGGGAACAAATTTTTACTCCTTACACTTCAGATAGAGCCCTAATATCCAGAGTATACAAAGAACTCAAAAAATTAAACAATAAGATAACAAACAACCCAATCAACAAATGGGCCAAGGACCTGAACAGACACTTCTCAGAGGAGGACATACAATCAATCAACAAGTACACGAAAAAATGCTCACCATCTCTAGCAGTCAGAGAAATGCAAATTAAAACCACCCTAAGATACTATCTCACTCCAGTAAGAATGGCAGCCATTATGAAGTCAAACAACAAGTGCTGGCGAGGATGTGGGGAAAAGGGTATACTTGTACATTGCTGGTGGGACTGCAAATTGGTGCGGCCAATTTGGAAAGCAGTATGGAGATTTCTCGGAAAGCTGGGAATAGAACCACCATTTGACCCAGCTATTCCCCTTCTTGGACTATTCCCCAAAGACCTTAAAAGAGCATATTATAGGGATACAGCTATATAGATGTTCATAGCAGCACAATTCACAATAGCTAGACTGTGGAACCAACCTAGATGCCCTTCAATAGATGAATGGATAAAAAAAAATGTGGCATTTATACACAATGGAGTATTACTCAGCACTAAAAAATGACAAAATCATGGCATTTGCAGGGAAATGGATGGCACTAGAGCAGACTATGCTAAGTGAAGCTAGCCAATCCCTAAAAAACAAATGCCAAATGTCTTCTTTGATATAAGGAGGGCAACTAAGAACAGAGCAGGGAGGAAGAGCATGAGAAGAAGATGACCATTAAACAGGGACGAGAGGTGGGAGGGAAAGGGAGAGAGAAGGGAAATTGCATGGAAATGGAAAGAGACCCTCACTGTTATACAAAATTACATATAAGAGGAAGTGAGGGGAAAGGAAAAAAAAAACAAGAGAGAGAAATGAATTACAGTAGATGGGGTAGAGAGAGAAGATGGGAGGGGAGGGGAGGAGAGGGGGGATAGTAGAGGATAGGAAGGGCAGCAGAATACAACATACACTAGTATGGCAGTATGTAAAAACGTGGATGTGTAACCGATATGATTCTGCAATCTGTATACGGGGTAAAAATGGGAGTTCATAATCCACTTGAATCAAATGTATGAAATATGATATGTCAAGAGCTTTAAAATGTTTTGAAGAACTAATAATAATAATAAAAAATAAAGAAATGAGCACAGAGAAGAGGAGCAGCAGGCCCCTTCAAGTGTGGCTCAGAGATCTACAGGCTCAGGAATGTGTCCCAATGGCAGGGATTGTGTGTTACCTCTGCTCTTCTTGGTGATTATTGAGGTCATGGTTCTTTTCTCCAAAATATCCTGACTTGGGCCAGAATATTAGTCTTGAGCTTGGGAAGGAGAGTACATCTCTGAGAGGGTGCTGACAAAGTCAACTTTATAAAGAACCCGTGCAGAATACAGCCCCTGAATGAAGGGAAATGTTGTATTTCTCAGATGAGCCAGGCAATTAGACACCCACCAAAATTCCTGAGGTTCTTTCTAACTTCTTAGCCTATGCATTATTGGAAGACTCACAGAGTAGAGAGTCTTCCTTTGGAAAAATTCTCATATAATTTCTATAGAAGTGCTGGACTTCAGGGTTTGCAGTCTCAGAAGGGAGTAAGTATTTTTCTGGGACAGGCTCACATTATCCATACTAATTTGCACTAAAGACTAATGTGTGAACCAGGACACTTTAGAGGGAGAATTTCTTTTCCATTTTCTTTGTCACTGGTCAGGCTCAATTTTCTTGTACCTAGGTTACAGCAGTAGATCCTGAGCTGTCTTAGCAAATTCCCTCTTTTCCTCTCTAATACTTAGATATGAGTTCTGGCCCAGTTTCTCTGAAACATGCTTTCTCAGATCTCTCCTTTTCTATAGAGCACATATTCATTATTGCGGTCACTTACTCATCCTGGACCATCTGGTACAACTCCTTATTCCTCAATTACCCTTCCCTTCATTTGTGATGGCCTAGGCTATTCTTCCTCATTGCTACCTATTTAGATCTTGGTTTCCTGTCATACTTCAAGATCAAGTTCAAATGCCACCTTCTTCATGTTGTCTGTCTTGGTTTAACTTCCATGAACATATTCCCACAGCTTTTGGTTTACATTCACATATACATGGTTCACATTACATTCTACCTTTGTACTATTTTTATATCAGAACACATATGCTCTCTCTCATTTAAACTCTTCAAGCATAGGAATTATTTCTTTTTGTTTGCATTCTCCCTCTCCCCCAACTCAGTGCCTTACACAGAGTTAAAGCTTAGCAAGCATCCATTGAATCAAACAATTGGTCTTATTACTCTTTCCTGTAACTCTTCTGCTTTAGCTAAGTTAGTCTCCTTGTCACATGACTTCCTTCCTTCCTTAGTGCTTTTATAACTCTGTCAATCCATGGCCTGCACCTCCTCCAGCATTCAAGTCAGCACTGACTTTGTCCAGAAGTTATGATTAAATATATCCTCCCTTATCTGAATTTAATTAGCACCCCTGGGTATCTGTGGGCTTCATTTGGGCAATATCAATGACACTTATTAATTATTTCTTAAGGGCTTTTCCCTCCTCTTTTCCTGAGTTTATGAAAGGCAGTGGGATTTAGTGGAAACACCAGGTTAAATTGTACCTTAAAAGTTGTTAGCTATGTGGTTTTGGGCAAAGTAGGGATAATAAAACCCATTTCCTACTTATCATGAGGCATTAAAATATGAGAGAAATCTAAGAATGGCATGCAATAGGTCTAACAAATATAATTTTCTTCCTTCTCTCTCATCAACAAAATTATTAGCTAGCTCTTATAGAATAAGAATATATTTTCCTTTTTTTTTTTTTTTACACCACCTGCACCCTATTCTATACCCTGTTCTCCTTTGGCCTCTTCTCATTCCCTGCCAACTACCAAAACATAAGAACACCAACCACAGGGCTGGAGAGGTAGCTCAGTGTTAGAGCTCTTGCCAGAATGCAAGGCCCTAGGTTCAATCCCAAGTTCTGCAAGAACAAACGAACAAAACAAAACCCAACACCAACCCCTATTGCAGTATTCCTCACATGAACAACTATATGTGCTAACCTTGGGGGTCAGAGAGGAGACGTCTCCTACATTGGCTGGAGAGTACACACTGTGTGCCTAATGAGATGAGCCCCTCTAATGGCATGAAACGCAGGGTTACTAGAACGAAGCTGTGGCCATGTCTGGATGGCTGTGCCAAATGAAAAAAGCCTGGGTCACTGTTGCTGTAGACTGTGTTTTTGGACTTACCCTGCCTCCCTGTGGCCACAGCAGTGACATCCTTCACTGAGCTCTTTTAAAGCTCTTATGGAAGGATCACACCATAATGGGAAAAATTTAGAAAGTCTAAATGATTGAAAGCCAGGTAATACCTAAAGCAGACCCTCTCAGAAGGAACCCCCCAAATAGGGTTACATAATTGGAGTGTGTTTAAAATAGGATTCTCTGTATGTGTATACAATGGCCATATTTGTTTCTTGACATGAAATCTCAAATAGAGACCCAGGAAAATGAATCTCCTGTCCATTCTCCCCAGTCCCACAAAGGTCCTAATCTAGACACCAGACATGGTCCTTTCCAAATGACCCTAATGTGGCTTGTCTTTGGGTATCATGGATGTGCTTTATAGGTTTTGGGAACCATCTAAAATTGTATGTAATTTCAAGTATTTTGTATGGGCAGGGGAAGGGAATAGACTTTAACTTTTATTAAATTCTCAAAAGAGAATTTTGAGTCTGGGTCTATATCTCAGTGGAAGAGTGCTTGCCTAGGTTCAATCCTGATTTGATTCTCAGCACCACATAAAAATAAGTAATTAAAAAATCATTCTGTCCATCTAGGAAAATAAATTCTAAAAGGAGCTCTGTGTCCCCCTAAAATATCAAGGACCACTATAGAGACTATGGAGTCATTGGCTCTTGTCCTGCCAGGGTCAGTTTACAATCAGCAGTGGCTATTCTCTGAACACAGAAGTAGCTACAGGATGTTAACTAGGATAAGTAATCATAGCAGGTGAAGCTTGCTCAAGAGAATAGCTATGCAGAGCCATTCAACCACAGTCCTCAAATCAACATAGCATGAGGATAATCTCCTACAGTTCACAATATTACGTCACTCTAGCTTGTCTTTCTGAGCACACTTGCCTCATTTGTGAAGTGGTGCTTGGATCCTGGCAAAAAGGAGAAGCCTATGAAAGGAGGTAACAGGCAGTGGTGGTTATGACCTTGTGGACTCAGTGCAAATTAGTGACTGCAGGAATGAAACAAGTAGTGACCTTCCTGGGACTCTGATCAACAAAAGGGTTATATCCCTATAACTGTAATGAATAGAGAAAATTTATATTGCTGAGAATTTAATTCTTCTCAGGAAGAATATTGTTGTTAATTAACTTACTCATTAATTCTTTCATTTGTTTAATTTGTTATTCAAGCAGTGCTTGAATTGGTGCCTATATGAGCCAGGAACTGATTGGTACCATCAAAAAAAGAGATAATTTACCTGCTTTTATGGTTTATACTCTAAAGGGAGAAGACAATAAACAAACAAAGCAATACAAATGCAAATAATGTTAGTAAACATAAAGAAAAATAAAGCAGGAAGGGGTGTGTATGTGTGTAGCTTAGCTGGCCAGGGGAATATTCTTTAAAAACTGTTAGTCGAACAGAAATTTGAATGAAGTGGAATGAATCATGTAAACATTTGTGGGAAGATTGTTTCTTGTGGAGTAGGGGTGGAAAAGGAAATTCAAAGGTCTTGGGAATGAACTTGGTGTGTTGGAGAATAGCCAGAAGGCTAAAGCACAGCAAGAAAGAAAATGAAGATTGGCTGTTAAGCTTTGGCAGAGAAAGAGAGACCCCCAAAGGAGCTTGCTCATGTAGTAACAGGTCAGTACACTTGCTTTGATGAAGGCTGAGTCCCCTTACTGCAAGGCTTGGTTTTGCTTAGAAAGATTGGGACAGAACTGATTCAGTGCTTCTTTTCTTCTTTTCTTTGCAGCTCTTCACTCCTTAACAATTGTTGAGTTAGTATTTTAAAAGTACTTATTTGAGGGTGTGCCACATTGTCAGCTTATGTGGGAATCCCACACATCTCTGCCCAGCCCCCTCCCACTATGCTTCCCTGTGGTATGGTGGTGGAGGGCACCCGGGAGAGGGGAAAGGACTCTGGGAGTTTCATGGAAGAGCTCAAACACAGCCTCCTCTGCCTAGTGGGCATGTCCCTTTCCTAGGCCTGGTTAGCCACCCAGAAGTTCTACCATTAGAGATTATTTACCCAAATATCCCTTATCAGGCTAGTTCAGCCCAAGGTGGACTAAAAAAAAAATTTCCCCCATAGGTAATCAAAGAATGAAACACTAATAGTTCACAATGGATGATTTATATTGTTACTGACAAACTAGGACACTGTGGGCCCTATCTCTGTCCATCTAGGCTGCTGTAACAAAACATAATAGGATATACATCTTATAAACAACAGATATTTATTTTTTAGTTTTGGAAGCTGGGAGATCCAAGATCAAGATATAAGATCCAAGATCAAGGTACTAGCTGATTCAGTGTCTGATGAGGGGCCAATTGCTTGGTTGCTAGATGGATATATTCCTTCCCTCCATCATGGAAGGATGCAAACAAATTTCCTTGGGAATCTTTTATAAGGGTGCTAATCCTATTCATGAGGGCACCACACTCTCTCATGACTTAATCATCTCCTAATCCTATCACATTGGTGATTAGGGTTTAATATAATGAGAAGACACATTTAGACCTATGACAGGTACCCATAGTTCTGAGACAGGTCTCAATCTAATTTCAAACTTACTATTTCAGCCCTTTGTAATCAATGAATTAGGAAAGAAAAAGTTTTCAGGGAAATTATTTTGCGAGGAGAATAGCCTTTTTTGAATCTCTTTTTCTTCATCTGTGTGTTCTAAGGGAACACAAGTGCCAACTGCCCCTTAGGAGAAGCTGTACTACATCCTCACACTTCTAGGGCCCTGCAATTATTTCCTGACAGCCAATTCTGCTTTGGGTTCCATGGCTCGTTCTTCCTTGGCTAGCCCAAACAGGAGATCCTTTAGGTGTAGGAAAGAAGAACATTGGTTTGAGAACAGTGTGTTCTGTACTATATCTGGTACCTGTGGGTACCAGATATAGCACCTTATCCACTTCTGTACCCCCAGCAATGTTGTTGTCTGGCATACAACAGGAGCTCAATAAATGCTGCACTGAACAGAAGAAAATATAAAATTGTAAAAGCAGCCTGCTGCTTACTTTCTCCATGACTTCAGGCCAGTCACTTCATTTCTCTAAGATCAATTTCTGCATCTATAAAGTGAGAATGATAATGATACCTAGCCTAAGGGTTCATTTCAATATAAAATAAAGACACTTGACACCTGAAAGCACTTAGTAGACTTTAAAGCATCATACAACTATAACCAAGGAAAGATTATAAAGTTGCCTCACAGCTGCCTACACAGATGTAAGCCTTTTAGATACTAAAAGCCATGCCATTTTCTTTTATTTCTTTTTTTTTCTGAAAATATTATTTTTAATAAGGTATGTGAATCAAGTTGTAAGAAAATATCTTTAAATCTATAGAAATTAATGTTCTATTTTTATTTTATTGAAAAAATTTTCAATATGTAAGATAGGTTGATCACTAGTGATTGAGATAGGCCAAAGTCTAAAGTATTATTTGACCTGAGAAGCATTAGACTTAGAAGGTATTATTATTATTATTATTATTATTATTATTATTAGTAGTAGTAGTAGTAGTAGTAGTGGGGATTGACTCAGGGGCATTCGACCACTGAGCAATATTCCCAGCCCTTTTTTGTATTTCATTTGGAGACAGGTTCTCAATGAGTTGCTTAGTGCCTCACCTTGCTGAGACTGGCTTTGAACTTCTGATCCTCCTGCCTTACCGTCCTGAGCCTCATGAGCCACCAAACCTGGACTTAGAAGTTATTGTAAAAGTCTTTTTTCCTGCAAAAGTTAAAATCCATATCATGTAACCCAAAGTGTTTAATATATATTTCATGAAAATTGAAAAGGTGATTGGGAAGAAGTGTTTTCATAGGGACTGTGATGGGAGAGGAGAGCAGGGATGGGTTATCCAGAAGATTAAATGAAGAAGGAAGTGAGGCTAGAAGGCATTAAATCTGTTGGCATGGCCCAGAGGATAATACCAACGAGTTTTGCCTCCTTCAGCCTAAGGAGCTGAGAGAAAGATCTACGCTGAGGGGAAAACAGAAGAGGAACCATTGAAAGAAAAGACTGGGAAGCTAGGCAGAGTAAAGGAAAGCTAAAAAAGACACTGCAACCAAAGAGTCCTAAAACATATTCTTAAAAAAAATAAATTAGACTATATAATAATTTTGTGGCCTTGCATGCATGTGTGTATTAATTTTTGTATTGCTGGATTTGTATCTTTAAGGTATTCCTAAAAGAGGGACTGACGACTCAGAAGCATCTGTAATTTTATTAGCTAGTACCAAATTCTCCTCCAAAAGGGTCATACCACCATGCATTTTACCAGCAATGTATGGAAGTGTTGCTTCACCAACAGAATGTGTTGTGATATTTTTTACCTCTTGTCATCTAATAGTTGGGAAATGATATTTTGGTGTAGTCTTAATTTTCATTAATTATTAGTGAAGCTGATAATATTTTCATTTGTTTAAGGATCCTTTAAAAATCTGTTTTTGAATTTTCTGTTCACACTTTTGTTCATTTTGGTTTTTGTCTTTTTTCTTCTCAATTTCTAAGTGTTCTTTTTATGTTAGAGATATTAGTCTTTCCCTATTTCCCCTTAATATAAATCACAAATACTTTCTCCTAGATTTTAAGATGTCTTTTGACATTGTTCATGGTGTTTCATGTCAAAGATTCTTTATTTTTATGTAGTTCAGTTTTTATATAGTTAAATAAATCTTTTCTTTATTGTGGATTTTGAGTCATGGTTAGAAAATCTTATGCTGAGAATTCACCAATGTTTTCTTTCAGTATTTTAAAATATCATTCTTTACATTTAAGTCTGTTTCATTTGGGATCTTTTCTAAAGGACTGACCAGTGGTCCCAGCAACATTTTTTGAACAAGTTTATCTTTTCCCTAGTGGGAAAAGAAAATATAGACTTGCGATATCACCTTTATCTTATATTTATATCTATATTTGAATCTCTTTCTGGACACTGAATATGTAAATAGCTGTGCCCCAATTAATTCTTGCACTGCACTAACTAGTGATTTAGTGCTAGGTATATGATGGGGCTAATTCAGACAGAGAAATGGCCAGATTGTCCCCAGTTTGGGTGGCAGCAATACACGTCATTTGTCTAGTAAAACATATGTGTCTATGCATGTTGGGGCATGAGGGGAGAAGAGAGTTGGGATTTAATCAAAAGAAATTTTAAGTCATTGTCTCTTAGAGGAAAAAATGAAGGAGAACTTGAATTTTATTGAACTGAATAGAAGGTAGAAAAGGAGGTAAAAAGAAAGAAAAAACTGATCATAGGTGAATAAAAGATTTCCTGTCTGGTTAGGTTCCAGTTCATAACAAATTAATCTTTTGGAAAATTATGGCTATGAATTCTGGGAAATATTTTAAAAACCAACTATATAAGGACTCTGAGACAGGAAAAAAGGTGGAGAGATTTTGGAGAAGAGTTTGACCAGTGAGGAATGAGATCCTCTTTTTTTTTTTTTTGCATTTTTGCCTTGAGGATGGCTGCAGTCACAGCAGTGTGAGAGGTAAACATTTGATAGAAAAGCCTCTATCACTGGCTTTGCCAGGGAAAGGATACAGGGTTAGGAGGGCCTTCAGAGAGTAAGGGAAAAAATCCGCGAAAGGAGAGTACCAGAGCCACAACGCCCTAAATTATGCATTTAAACTTAGTCCAGGCACCTAGCTATTACAAGTGTATGGGGCAAACTGAAAGCAACTTATGGTTCAGGCTTGAAGAATGAGACCAATGACTGCAGGCACAATAGGTTGTAGTCTGAGTCTAGTGAAGTTAATTGTTTAAAAAAATGAACATTTTTTAGAGCAATGTAATACAATCCAGAGTCTGTATAACATAAATTCACAAAATACAATCCACATGTTATTGACAGAGAAAGAAAACTATCACCAGTCTCAAAGAAAAACACAAATCAACAAATGCAAATCTCAACATGATAAAGATGTTTGATTCAGCAAATAAAAACTTTAAACTAACATAATTAGAATTATGCTCAACAAGAAATGGAAAATATGTTCATAAAGCATGAAGAGATGATAATACACCAATAAAATGTGGGAATAAAAAAGGATGAAGATATGAGAAATATCAATAAATAGAAAGTATTAACTAAAAATACAATATCTAAACAGCAACAACAACAAAAATAAATCACCTCAAGGGCTTAAAAGCAGAATGATAATGAAAGAGTCAGTGACTTAGATCAATAGAGATCCATTCAAAGAAGAGAGAAAAAAGTTTGGACAGCCAGCACTGTGGCGCATGCCTATAATCCCAATGGCTTGGGAGGCAGAGGCATGAGGATCACTAGTTCAAAGCCAGCCTCAGCAATTTAGTGAGGTGCTAAGCAACTCAGTGAGACTCTGTCTCTAATAAAATACAAAATAGGGCTAGGGATGTGGCTCAGTGGTCGAGTGCCCCTAAGTTCAATCCCTGGTACCCTCCCACCCCCTAAAAAATTTTGGACAAAGCAAACAAACAATAGCCACAGAGTCTTGGGTTGTGTGAACTATTTTAACATGTGGGTAATTGAGTCCCAGAAGAAGAGAAGAGAAAGGATGAGGCTTTAGAAAAAGTATTTAAAGGAATAATAGAAAATTTCCAAACTTGATTAAGGATATAAGTTAAAGATTCAAGAGGCTCAGTGAATTCCAAATAAGACAAATTAGAAGTAATCCATGCTTAGTCTCACCATTATCCAACTTCTGGAAAGCAAATATAAAGAGAAACTTCTTTAAAGTAGCCAGAAAAGGGATTTTTACATACAGAGAAAAATGATTTAAGGACCATAGGAGACAAGAAGTCAATGTAACATCTTAAAAGTAATGAAAGAAAGAAATAAACACCCTGTCAATCCATAATTCTATATATAAGAAAAATATCTTTCAAGAATGAAGGTGAAATAGACACTTTCAGATAAATAACTAAGAGAATCTGTCACCACCAGAAAGATGCTATAATAGCTGGGCTCTTTAAGCTGAAGGAAATCATAGCTAAGGGAAACTTGAATCTTTAAGAATGAATGAGGAGCACTGGAAATGGAAACTATGTAGGTAAATATAAGAGACTACTTCTTTCTTAATTTCTTTAAAATTCATATGTTTGTACAAAGCAAAACTTAAAATACTGTCTTGTGGGGTTTATAACATAGATGTAATACATATGATGACTATAGCATAAAAGTCAGTGTATGTGTATGGAGGCTGGTAAACCTACATAATTCAAGCTTTCTATATTTTGCATGAAATGGTACACTAATTCTAAGTAGGCTGTAAAAAAATTAAAAATTATTTAATCCCTAAGAACTTTCTACATTTTATGTTAAGTGATCTGTATTAACTTTAAGTAGACTGTGAAAAGTTAAGAATATACAATGTAATTAAAAATAATGCAAAGATTAATAACTAAATGACAGTAAGAAATTAAAACAGAATTCTAATACTGCCTCCCCCCCAAAAAAAAGCAGGAAATCAGGGGAAAAAATGATGAACAACAAAAAACAGAACAAAAAATAGAATAGTAGGCCTAAATCCAGCCAAACTTAAGGTAAATGTTAGTGGACTTCACATTAAAAATAAACCTCATAGGTTATCAGAATGGATAAAAAGCAAGTTCCAATTAGATGCTGTCTTCAAGAGATACACTTTAAGTATAAAAACACAAATGGTTTGAAAGTGAATGAATGGGAAAAGATGAACCATAAAGTTAGATATAAGAGAAATTAAAACAGGTCAGCATAAAGATTTATGTAGGGATACTCACAGCAGCTTTATTAACAATATTTAAAAATGGGAAACCACCAAAATGTCTATTAACAGGTAAATGGTTAAACAAAATGTGATATATTCACGCAATATTCTACTATTCAACAATAAAAAGAAACTAATACTGATCTACTACGCAACAATAAAAAGAAACTAATACTGATATAAACAACATGGGTGAACCTCAAAATCTGAATTAAAAAATTTCAGACATAAAAGATGTATATATGATTCCACTCATATAAAAAGCAAACTAATGTACAGATGAGAAGTAGATCAGGAGGGGAGGGTGTATGGGGGCAGGATGGTGAAATGTGATGGACATTATTATCCTATGTTCATGTATGACTGCACATATGGTGTGACACTACATTGTGTACAATCAGAGAAATGAAAAGTTCTGTGCAATTGTGTACAATGAATCAAAATGCATTCTGCTGTCATATATACCTAATTAAAATAAATAAATTAAAATAAAAAAGAAGTAGATAAGTGGTCCATGCTGGGGATAGACAGGGGGTATAGAGGGGCAAAATAAGTCTTTTGGGGATGATGAAAATGTTTTGTATCCAGATTGTGGTGATGAATTATGGGCCTATACAGCTATCAAAACTGTAAGTTGAGTGGACACATAATAGTGTCTATACAATAGTGGTTTTACCTTAGGCTGAATGCCACAGGGAAATGATTTTAAAACAATTATTCAAGACAAACTCAAGGAACAACTCTATTTTCTGGTCTGTTTTCTAAGACACTGGAAGGGGAAAACTATCTGGAGTCTGACAACTGCACTAAGTACAGAAGGTACTTCCACCAACCCCCAATTCCTTCTGGAATCTTTTAAGATGCAATGAATCTTTATCTTCTTTGTTTGGGTTGTTAACATGTGGTGTTTCCTGAGAACACATATGGATAAAATACCTTTCGAAAGGAGCTTGACATCGATCCCTGACAAACTCTAGGAGGAAATATTAAACAGATGGTTTGTGAGCACTTAGAAAGGGAACCTGATATCCTTGTGTACATGGCTGAGAAATGTAGGCTAGTTGACAGCATCATTAGGTTGATTTGTAACTAGTTGAAAGACTTACATAGACATCAAGTGCAGACTGTTGTCAACCTGGACAGATGCCCTCTGGATGCCAAAGTGTATTGATCACAGTGGCCTTTTTAGTTTTGTCATATTTACTACTTTGCCAGTCTTTAGAATCTATTATAAAATTTTTATTATATGCAAATGAAGACATGCAATATATTTATAAGCTATGAAATATAATAAAATGAACACTTGTGAATTCTTCTGTTCAACTTTAGATGTAGAATATCATTAATACCACTGATATATCTGTATGTTTTTCCTGGATCTCCTTCAGAGGAAACCTTGCCACACTGAATTTTATTTTTATCATTCCTTTCCTTTCTATTATTTTTTGTCATCCAAGGGATTGAACCAAAGATACTCTACCACTGAGCTACATCCTCAGCCCTTTTTATTTTGAGATAACGTCTTGCTAAATTGCTCTGGGTACCTTGAATTTGCAATCCCCTGCCTTAGCTTCCCAAGTAGCTGGGTTTGCAGGTATATGCCACCATGCCTGGCTCATTCGTTTTCTTTTAAAAATAGTTGTAGTACTTTAAATAATATTTTATTTTTTAGTTTTGCTTGAGCTTTATAGAGAAGCATCATTTTGTCTATTCCTTTGTTTATCTAATTTTTTTCTCAATGGTGAAAAGATTCATCCACATTGTTAAAGGTAGCTATGCTTCATTTTCATTACTGTTTAGTATCCCTCTTTGTGAATATGCCTCATAATATTTATTTCCAATATCAACACTTTATTGCTCATATAAGTTTGAAATGTAATTATTTGTCTTGTAAATTTCTTCATGATGGCTTTTGATGAACAGAAAATTTTAATTAGATGCTTATCAATCTTTTATATAATGGTTAACAAACTTTGTTTCTCATTTAGGAAATCTTTCTTCCTCCTCCCTACCCCAGTCATAAAAACTTTTGGTATACAATTTCTTCTAAAAGTTTTAAGTATTACCTTTCATATTCAGGTCTTTAATTTATCTTAAATATATTATTATGAATGGTGTGAGGTAGGGATATAATTTCATTTTTCCCCATATAGAAAACTGACGGTTTGAGTATGACTTAATGATTACATTTATCCTTTCCCACTGTTTTGACATGTCAGCTAAGCCACATATCAAATTTTTATGTGATTTTCTGTTTCTGGGCTCTCTAATATGTTCTAGACTAGCTAATTTGTCAATATGATACTATCTTAATTAGAATAGTTTTATAAACCATCTTAATAGTTGCCAAGGCAAACTCATAGCTTTATTATATATCTTAACCTCATTATGTGTGAGGGTATTCAAATTATATGTGTATACAACCTCATACATAAGATTTCATATATATTACTCATATATGTGCATACATGTATACACACAACATAGAAACAATTTGTCAAGTTTCATGAAAAACTCTGAGAGAATAACTTTAATTAGAATTGCATTGATAGATCATTTTGGGGAGAACTGAAGCCTAATGATATTCAATGTTCTATTCATTAATATGTTCCCTTTAATTATATATATATATATATATATTTTTTTTTTTTTGTGGTACAGGGGATTGAACCCAGGGCCTTGTGCATACGAGGCAGGTACTCTACCAACTGAACTATATCCCCAGCCCCTTAATTATATCTTAAGTTATATTCTAATGAAGTTTTAAATATTCCCAGTAACTATTCTATAAATCTTTTTGTTAAAATTTATTTCTAAGAGGTTGGGGTTGTAACTCAGTTAATAGTATTTGCCTGGAATGTGCAAGGCCCTGAGTTTGATCTACAGTACCACAAAAGCAAACAACCACCCCCCGCCCCACAAACAAAACAAAACTTAGAAAAAGATTTAGTTCTAAGTACCTTATATTTTATTATTTGCAAAGGTATTTCTTAAAAATTTAATGTTCAAGAGCTTTTTTCCAGTTATAGAAATGCTGTTTTTTCCCTATTTTTTTTTATTGGTGCATTATAGTTGTATATAATGGTGGAATTTGTTGTTACATATTAGTGCATGTACACAATATGACAATATAATTTGGCTAATATCCCTCTCCAGCACTTTCACCTTCTCCCTCCCTCCCACAACCTAGTCCCTTTCCTCTATTCTATTGATCTCCCTTTGCTTTTCATGTGATTGCCCTGGACCTTTCTTTTCCTTTTTACACTCTAGTTTCTACAAATGATAGAAAATACATGTTGGCCTTCTGAGTCTGGCTTATATCACTTTATGTAATTGGTCTCAAGTTCCTTCCATTTTCCTGCAAATGACATAATTTCATTTTTATTTATGGCTGAATAAATTTTACATATATAAAAATATATATAGATCAATTTTCTTTGTCCATTCTACTGTTGATGGTCACATTCTTTTAGTTTCTGCCTATCTTGGAAGGTTTTTACTTTCTTTCTTTTTTCTAAGTACTGAGGATTGAACTCAGGGGCACTCAACCACTGAGTCACATCCTCAGCCCTATTTTATATTTTATTTAGAGACAGAGTCTCACTGAGTTGCTTAGTGCCTCTCTGTTGATGAGGCTGGCTTTGAACTGGCAATCCTGCATCAGCCTCCTGAGCCACTGGGATCAAAGGGGTGCACCATCAAGCCTGATGGTTTTTACTTTCTTTTTAACTTTGAAGGATAGTTTTGCTGGATATACAACCTTGGTTCGTTATTTTCATTCAGGACTTGGAACACATCCTTTCAAACACTCCTGGCTTTTAGAGTTCATGCTGAGAAATTGGAAGTAATTCTGACTGGCTTGCCTCTAAATGTGACCTGATGTCTTTCTCTTGAGTGTTTAAAAATTCTATTTTTTTTCAAATGCAGAAGTACTCCTTTTATTAAGAATCTATTTGGGAGAAACTTAAGTGCTAGACAACAAAGGGAAATTCTGTAGACCTCTGAACATTCCTTTTTATCTCTAATGTTCTAGTAATCAGAAGACCAAAGTTAAAATTATGTTTTCTTGATGACTCACTTGCTTCCTTTAGAAGAAAACCACTATACTTGCATATCTCTATTAATGGAATAAAAATCTTTCTACTTCTAAATCACATATATGGGGACAACAAACAAAAATATGTAAGCTGTGTATGATGCCAATCAGTGAGAAAATAAGCAGAAAACTTACAGACACAATTTCCAAAGTAGACGAAACAAACTTCAGTTGTACCCTAGCTCTGTCCTTAGAGGTTCTCAGAACTAACGAGTTTAAAACAAATGGATCTTTCAGTAGTGTGTTTAACAGAAAAACATGCTTATTTCAAGTTCTATCCATCATATTAAATTCTCAACATACCTAATCTTTCAGTTTTAAATAGTAAGGGGTCCTCAATTACTTAATTTTTTTTTTGGTACTGGGGATTGAACTCAGGGCCACTTGACTACTGAGCCACGTCCCAAGCCCTATTTGTATTTTTATTTAGAGACAGGGTCTCACTGAGTTGCTTAGTGCCCCACTTTTACTGAAGTTGGCTTTGAACTTGCAATCCTCTTGTCTCAGCCTCTCAAGTCACTGGGATTACAGGCATGCACTACTGTGTTTGGCTAATTACTTAATTTCTTAAAAGAGCTTAGCCCACAGTTATTTCTGAAATTCCATCAGCTACCTGTGAATCAACCACTCCAGACACTGCTGTGCTGGCTTAAGCAGGAAGTAAGGGGACAAGTGAATAAGAAATAATGAAATATTTTCATCCGACTGTTTGTTCATGGCTTTGATCTGAACACTGCACTCCAAGGTTTTTGCTAGCTGGCTGAACAATGGTGCTTCAAACTGCTCAAAGGCAGTATTAATTTGAAGCAGCTCTTCCAGGCCAGTGCATCTGATGGCAAAGGCAGTGTCCTTGTTGATGGTGGACACTTCCTTGGGGTCAAACAACAAAGAGGAAACTTCATCTCTAGATAAGAAACTGGGATCACTCTGAGGGAGGGCGAGTTGTTGGAGCTGCTGGGCTAAGGACATCATCATAAAATTCTATTCTTGATCTGCATGTTAGATATTTTAATTATAATGTGTTGTAGAGAATTTTTTTTAATATTTTCTATTTGGGGTTCTGAATGCCTCCTGTATCTGGATGTCCATCTTATTCAGAAAATTTTCCAAATTTTCTGCTATTATTTCCCTGAAGAGGCTATCCGTTCCATTAGCCTGCATCTTGCAACCCTCCTCAATTCCAATGATTCTTAAATTTGGTTTCTTAATGTTGTCCCAGAGTTTCTGTATATTCTAATCATGATTACTTATTCTCTTTTCTTTAGTACTCTCTGAGTGTTGAAGGCTGGCCATTGTCTTCAACTCTGAGATTCTGTCTTCAGTTTGATCTATTCTTTTAGAGAGACTTTCAGCTGAATATTTTATTTGATTTATTGTGTTTTTCATTTCCATGATTTCTGTTTGGTTCTTTTTCAATATCTCTATCTCCTTATTGAATTTTTTTATTCATTTCTTGTACTGACTTCCTTAACTCATTCCATTGTTTTTCTGTGTTCTTTTGGAAATCATTGATCATTTTTATAAATCAAATTTTTGAATTCTTTATCTGGTATTTTGTCTTCTTCAATACCTTTGAGGTCAGTTAGTGAATTATGAACTTTAGGAGGTGTTGTGTTACCTTGTTTTTTCATATTTCATGTCTTCCTGTGTTGACTTTTATGTATCTGTTGGGATGGATTTCTCTTCCACTCCTATGTATGAGCCTTTTTAGGGCACAGACTTCTTTTGTCAAAGTATGCTAGAGTGGTCTAGATTGAAATCTTCTTACAGATGTGATATCCACAGGCTTTGATTAATCCTGTGGGTTTTTTTTTTTTGTGTGTGTGTGTGTGTGTATCAGGGATTGAACTCAGGACCACTGAGCCATATCCCAAGCCCTATTTTGTATTTTACTTAGGGTCTCACTTAGTTGCTTAGTACCTCACTTTTGCTGCTTTGAACTTGCAATCCTCCTGCCTCAACTTTCAGAGCTGCTGGGATTACAAATGTGTGCCACTGAGCCTGGCTAATTCTCTGTTTTTGATGTAGTAGTGGATGTCCATGAGTAGGATCTGAGGGCCTATACCTAGACATTCCTACTTGGGGCCTGGACATTGGCTTGGATTTTTGTCACTTCCTTTCTTTGTATTAAAGTATAGCTGAAGTTTGAATGTCATTAATTTGTGTGTAGAGCAAACTGTGCAGTCTTTTGTCTGAGTTTAGTTCGGCAGTAAAGTTTCTACTCTGTGAACTTGTAGTGTCCTTGTAGGTTCCCAATACCTCACAGGATAGGGGGAAACAAATGATAGTGACAAACAATATGCAACATTAAAATAAATACCTGGCTCCTACTATGACATCTACAACATTAATAATAAACAAACAAAAAACTAGGAATGGTGAGGTCAGCAATTGTTAACAGCAAAACCAATAATAACCATGAACTAGATCTGGCTTTAAAGCAAATGGTAGGCGTCAACTATGTCATTCACAGCAGTAGTAATTGCAGCACCATGAATGGTGGAGGCAAGAGTTATATAAATGGATTAGTTTTGAAAGACGGTAAAAATACAGTTAAGAGAAAGGAAAATGTGATAGAAAGGTAGAAGAAAGTAGTTTATAAGCCAGGCATAGTGGCACACGCCTGTAATCCCAATGACTAGGGAGGCTGAAGCAGGAGAATTGCAAGTTCAAGGCCAGCGTCAGCAACTTAGCAAGACCTAAAGCCACTTAGCAAGACTGTCTCAAATAAGAATAAAAAGGGATGTGATCTGGGTGCTGTGGTACATGCCTGTAATCCCAGTGGTTTGAGAGCTGAAGCCCTGTGCAACTTAGTGATACACTGTCTCAAAATAAAAAATAAAACCTGCTGGGGATGTGGCTCAGTGTTAAGTGCCTCTGAGTTCAATCCTTAGTACAAAAAAAAAAAAAAAAAGAAAAAAGAAAAAAGAAAAAAGAAAAAAAAGTCTAGGGATGTAGCTCAGGGGTTTACTCTTAAATTAAATCCACAATACCAATTAAAAAAAAAAAAGAATGTGAGTTTACAATGTTTAAAAGGTGAACAGAGAGAATGCAGAAGAGATGTAGCAAGTGATGGTTATAATGAAGGAGGAGAAAGAATAGGAAAAAATAAATTAAAAAGAGAGAGGAAGAAAGAAGAGAATTTGTTAGCAAAAGAAAGGAAAAAAGAGAAACAAAACCCAAACCAAACCAAAATAAAGCAAAGTAAAAACTCTAACCTTCAAAAGACAAAGCAAGGAAAATAACTACATTTAAAAAATGCCCAAAATGAGAAAAAAACCAAATATGTGTGTGTGTGTGTGTGTTATGTGTGTGTATACATATCCATGAACCAATCAGCACAGCAAGAATACCAATGGGGTTGGGGAGACAAGGAAATAAATGGAAAAAAGATTCTTAAACAAAAGTGAAGGAATTGTCTGTATTGAGGTGGTCAAAATAGTTGAACAGAATGGATGCCCAACTGTCCTTTCCATTTGTTCTTGGTCTATGTCGAGAGAGGGGGGGGGGAGTGTGTGTGTGTGTGTGTGTGTGTGTGTGTGTGTGTAAGGGCTGGGGGATGTTAACCCCTTCCTCTTTTTTGTGCTGCTCACTGAGCTGCCAGTTGAAGTGGCCTAAGACTGAAGCTGGTTGAAATAGCTCTCTCAGCTTTGCTTCTCATCAGTATAAGGTAGGATGGAGTGAGACACACTGTCAATTGTAGTTTTGTCCGCATAGACCATATCAGTGAACTCTCAGGGTGGGGCTGCCTGCAGAGTTGTATGAGGGGAGTTCTAGCAGCTGGGGCTTAGGTATAATCAGGCCATAGGAGCTTTGTTGGGTGGCATGTGCTCTGGAGAGATTAGATCAAAACACCCCTAGGGCCAGGCAGATGCCAATCTCTTGTGGGAGTCTGGATCTCAGAAGCCTCCCAGGAATTCTACTTGTGGAGTAGGGGAGTCAATTGTCCACACACAGCTATCCATGAACACAGCCTCCCCAAGTTTAGTCCCTGAGTGTATTCATACCCACCTCTTCATATTCCCAACCCTTGTCAGCTGGTCACTTGAGCCACCAGATTTAAAGGAAAAGCTGAACTGGCTTCCCTTCATTTTTCTTACTTGAATCCTCTTGGATACAATCTTCCCTGTGCTTGTTTTACTCATGTTCTACTAGGTACACCCTAGGCCACAGGATAGGAGCTTACTGGGTGGTATGGCAATGTTTACTATGATATCCTGACTTAAGTAGCAGCAGCTGCAATGTGGTCTCTTCAAGATGGCTCCTACCTTAGCTCTTTGCTTTGCCAGTTGAGAAATACAGAGCACTTTTCAAGCACCAGTTCATGGTGCAGCCTCTGGATCAGCTAAGTTCAGGTTGCTTTTTTGACTTCAGTTTTTTCCATATATCAAATCTGTTCATTTGTGTTTCTCTGTGTTATTCCTCTCCTCTGTGGTGAACCAGTGCTGCTGCTGTTGCTACTGCTGTTGCTGCTGCAACCAGCTTGTCTCCAATGTACTTTCTTCTTTGTTCAATGCATTTGAAGTTTTGCGTCTCTAAGACACTTTCACTGAGATTGAATTTTAGTGAAATCTCTCTTTCACCCACCTCACTGGGAAACAGTATCCCCACTGCTTGAATCCCAAGCCATAAAGCAACTAGAAATGCAGCTTTCCTCTAATCTGCCATCTTGAATCTCTACCAGGTCTCTTCTTCATTGTTTTTTGTATATTGATCCTATATGCAGCCACTTTGCACAACTCTTATTAGTTACAATAAATTTTTTTTCCATTAAATCTTTTGGTTTCTATTTAGTCAATCAAAGAATCTGTAAATAATGAATTTTGTTTTTTCCTTTCCAATCATCATATCCTTTACTTTTTTTCTTGTCCTACTAGGTTAGAATAACAATGTTAAATTGAATTAATTTGGTGATGGGGGGCAGGTCTGTGTCTTATGATTGATTTTTTTTTTTGGTACCAGGGATTGAACTCACCAGGCACTTGACCACTGAGCCACATCCCTAGCTCTATTTTGTATTTTATTAGAGACAGGGTCTCATTGAGTTGCTTAGTGCCTCACTAAATTGCTGAGGCTGGCTTTGAATTCACAATCCTCCTGTCTCTACCTCCTAAGCTGCTGGGATTACAGGCATGTGCCACTATGCCAGGTCTTATTATTGATTTTTAAAGGCAAACTTTTGAACATTTCACCAGTAAAAACTATATTTATTGTAGATTTTTGACAGATACGCTTTACTGAATTATTTCCTATTCCTGGTTTGCTGAGATTTTTCTCTTAAATAATGGATATTAATTTTATTGTATGCTTTCATTTTCTTTTTGCAGTGCTGGGTATTGAACCTAATGCCTCATGAATGCAAGCACTCCAGCACTGAGCTATATTCCTAGTCCTATTCATGTTTTTGTTTTTAACCAGGGATTGAATTCAGTGGGATTAACCACTGAACCACATCCCCAGGTCTTTTAAAAATTCTTTTATTTTGAGATTGGTTCTCATTAAGTTGCTTTTGGCCTCTCTAAACTGCCGAGGTTGGCTTTGAATTGTGATCCTCCTGTCTCAGCTTCTTGACTTGCTAGGATTACAGGTGTGCACTACTGCACCTGGCCCTACCATACATTTTTCTGTATCTATTAAGATAACATGGTTTCTGCCTTTTAATCTCTTGACATGGTAAATTATACATACACATACATACACACACACATTTTCTAATTTGAAATACCTTGTATTGTTGGGATAAATCCAATTTTGTCATTACTATATCATTTTTTTTCTAATTTCTAACATTTTTTCTTATGCCTACTCTCCCCTCCTTTTTTTTTTTTTAACTTTTATGCCTTCTCTTTTTTATTCATTGGTTTCACCAGAGGGTTCTTAACTTTATTAGGCTTTTCAAAGATGAATTTTTGAATTGTTAATTATCTCTATTGTATTTTTCAACTGAGATAGTGGAAAAGAGTTAAACGTGAGTTTTGGAGCCAGAGAACTTGGACTTGAATCCCTGTTCCCTTCACCAAGAAACCTGGAAAACTTAATTTGGACGAGACTTCAGTTTACCTTAGTGTTTTAATCTAGATAAACAAGTATTAAATAAGATAATATGGGAGAAACTATTTAGAACAGAATGTTTTGAACAGTAAATGGTCAGTTCACTATTATCTACAAGCAAATTTATTAGAGTAGGTTAAAAAATGGTTTTAGTTCACATATCTTTTCTTTGAGGCTCAAAATTTATTTTAGAACAAAATAAGCTAGCAGCATTATTCCCATGATTTATGACTCTTGTTTGGGATTAACTTTAGCAGATTCTAAATTTATTATGATCAAGATCCAGTATTAGGAATTTGCTCTAGGGTGTAGGATTGCTTATAGGTAAGGAGGACATATAAAGATAAGTAAAGTGTACTGCTTTCCCTGCAAGAGGGAAACTTCTTCATATCTCTGTCTTGTACCAACACTTCTTAGCCCTTTTTAAAGTGTGCGAAAAAGAAAGAGGAACAAAATAGATAAAGAGCAGAGAAGAAATGTTATGGGAACAATAAAAAATAAAATTATATACATGAAAATAAAATTATATACATGAATCACAACTATGTAACATAAACTTGATTGTGGTCAATGGAGAGATGACATGCAAAAATAAAAGTAGTGCAGGTCTGGGGTTGTAGCTCAGTGGGGGAGCTCTTGCCTTGCACGTGTAAGGCACTGACTGGGTTCAACCCTCAGCACCACATTAAAAACAAATAAATAAAATAAAGTTATTGTGTCAATCTACAACTAAAAACAAACAAACAAACAAATAAATAAAAGTAGTGTAATGGGTAGAGGGATTTTGAAGTCAAAAGTTGTTTGATGATCATGTCTTCTTTTTGATAAAATACAGTATTTATAAGATCAATATTCATAAATCAATAGCTTTCTTATATTCTAATAGTGATTCTGTTGAGAAAGAAATCATGAAAACTGTCCCATTCACCACCACCTAAAAGTAAGAATACTTGGGAATTAATCTGATCAAAGAGGTAAAAGATCTCTATATGAAAATATAGAACACCGAAGAAAGAAATTGAAGAAGACCTTGGAGGATGGAAACACCTCCTATGTTCTTGGATAGGCAGAATTAATACTGTCAAGATGGCCATATTACCAAAAGCATTATATAGATTCAACAGAATCCCCAACAAAATACTAATGACATTCTTTACAGAACTAGAAAAAATAGTCCTTAAATTCATTTGGAAGAATAAAAGACCCCAAATAGTCAAAGCAATCTTGAGCAAAAAGAGTGACACTGGAGGCATCACAATACCTGATTTCAAATTATACTACACAACTAGAGCAACAAAAACAACTGAAAAAAGTTTAACACCAAAAAAAAAAAAAAAAGGCAAATAAACCAATCAATAAATGCACAAGAGAACTAAATAGGCATTTCTCAAAAGAAAAAATAAAAATCAACAACATATACATTGAAAAAATGTTCAATGTCCCTAGCAATCAGAGAAATGTAAATCAAAACTACATCAAGATTTTACTTCACTCCATGGAAATTATCAAGAATACAAATAATAATAAATGCTGGTGAGGATGTGGGGGTAAAGGTACTCCCTTACATTGTTGGTGGGACTGCAAATTAATATAACCACTCTAAAAGCAGTATGGCTATTCCTCAAAAAACTAAGAATGAAATCACCATATGACCCAGCTATTTATCTCCAAGAATTAAAATCAGCATACTAATATGATACAGCCACATCAATATTTATAGCAGCACAACTCACAAGAGCCAAGTTATGGAACCAGCCCAGGTGCCCATCAAGATATGAATGGATTAAGAAAATTTATATATATATATATCTCATGCACACAATGGAATTTTACTCAGCCATAAAGAAGAATGAAATTATGTATTTGCTGGTAAGTGGATGGAATGAAGAATGTCATGCTAAGTGAAATAAGCCAGACTCAGAAAATCAAGGGTTGAATATTTTCTGTCATATGTGGAAGCTAGAGCAAAATAAGGGATAAAAAAAGGGGGGGTGTTGGATATCATAATGATAGAGGAAAGATCAATAGGGGAGAAGAAAGAGATGGGGGGGATATTAGGAAAGGGGAGAAAATGTAAAATAGACTTGACAAAATTATGCTATGTGTATGTATAAATATACCACAGTGAATTACACCTTTACATATTTTATAAAGCACCAATTAAAAATAAATAAATAGAAGGAAGACCAGTAGAGCTGAGGAAAGGGAATAGAGGGGAGGGAAAGAAGAGGCACTAGAGACTAAAATGGAGCATATTAAATTCCATACATGTATGATTATGTCAAAACAATCTGAACTATAATGAATAACTATAATGTATCAATAAAAGCATAAAATATGAGTATTTAGAGCTTGACATTTTCTCAGTAAAAGGTATATAAAGGTATACACAAACACACATGACTATTACCACACTACTATTAAAATCAATAGATGAGATCTGTACAAGGTGCTGTTGTAAGTGCTTTATGTGCAATGTGTATTTAATCTTCACAAAACCCTATGAAGTAGCTATTTTTTGCCATATTTTATGAAGGAGAAATTTGTGGAATAAAGAGTTAAATTAACTTGTTTAAGGCCACATGGTTCTATATTGTAAAAATCCAATAGGATGGTTAAATAATAAATGATAATGAAGTAATACAATGTAATATCTTATAGATATTAAAAGGAATGGATTCAGTTGTTAAGTGGCTAATGGAAAAATTACTAAATAAATGAATAATTAAGAGTAAATATCTATAATGTCCAGAGAAGTGAGTATGATATAGTCTCATTTAAAAAATATTTTGTTTTAGTTATAGTTGGACACAATATCTTTATTTTATTTTTATGTGGTGCTGGGGATTGAACCCAGCGCCCCACACATGCTAGGCGAGTGCTTTACCACTGAGCCACAACCCCAGCCCCTAGTGTCATTTTTTATTTGTTCTTTTTATTTATACATGACAATAGAATGTATTTTGACATATTATACATACATGGATTATAACTTCCCATTCTTGTGATTGTATATGATGTGGAGTTACACTGGTTGTGTATTCATATATGAATATAGGAAAGTTATGTCCGATTCATTCTACTGTTTTTCCTGTTTCCATACCCCTTTCCTTCCCTTCATTCCCCTTTGTATAGTCCACTGAACTTCTATTCTCCCACTGTTTATTGTGTTTTAGCATCTGCATATCAGAGAGAACATTAAGACTTTGGTTTTTTGGGATTCGTTTACTTCACTTAGCGTGATAGTTTCCAGTTCCATCCATTTACCAGCAAATTCCATAATTTCATTCTTCTTTTTGGCTGAGTAATAATTAGTCTAATTTTTGTAAAAGGAAATAGTAACAATAATGTTACCTGTTTACCCATACACATGTACATGCAGGGACAGCAGTAGGACACTTCAGTAGACTGTGTCCTACACTGTTAATAGTGGTTGTCTCTGGAAAGTGACATTTTGGGTCATTTTTCTCTTTTATACTTCTGTAATGTTTAAGTCTGTATAATTTACAAAAGATGTTTAAATCATAGGACAAAAGCCACAACAAAGAGCACACAGAAGGATCTTTCAGCTAAATTTTAAAATAAAGAATAAAATGAACAAGTTAAACAACGTAATAACAAATGAACAAAAGTATTTTTATACATTTGGAAGAAAACAACTAATAGACTTTAAAAGTTAAAAATGATCAGAAAATCTTGATTAATGTGAATGCAATATAAAGTTAACCTTTTAATTTTAGATCTTTTAAAGGACATTTTTCTTATTTTAAAAATTTATTTTATTATACAGTATAAGACCAATATTGACAAAGGTTAAAACACATAAATGTAAACATACAACTCATTAAATTTTGACTCAGAAGCATCTGGTAACTACCACCTGGGCTAGCACTCCTGAGCCCCCATCTCTGCTCAGTTGCAGTTACTACTCTCCCTCTTTCTCAAAAGGATTCCTGGTCTTACCTTTTACATTGAATATTTTGCTTGTTTTTGAACTTTATGTAAATAAAATTATCCAGGAGGCATTTGTTTCTCAATGTTCTGTTTGTGGAATTGACCAATGCTTTTGGGTATACCTTTCCTTTATTAATTTTCTTTATTGGATAGTATATTAATATGCTTCCATATACCATGAATTCTACTATTGGTGAAAATCTGGAGCATATACAATTAGGCGCTATTATGAATAAAGTTACTATGAACATTTTTATATATGCTTTTGGTGCACATAGGCACTTCTTATGCCTAGGAATAAAATTATTTATTGCTAAAACATAGAGCATGCATATTTTCAACTTTTTAAGATAATGCCAAGCAATATTCCTTAATTGGAGTCCGTATTTACACTCCCAGTAGCAAAGCATTAGAGCTTTTGTTGTTTTGTACCCTTACTAACACTTGGTAATTTCATTCTTTTATGTTAGCCATTCAGGCAAGGTATATAATATCTCATTGTCTTAATTTATACTTCTTGAGTTCCAATTAGGTTGAGTATGTTAAAGAAATTTTCTAAAATGTGAATCTACTTTCCTAATTTTTAAGTTAATTCTTTCTTCAATGATTCTGGATCTTTCAGTCTCTAAGTCTTCCTTGTGATGTTTAGTTCTTGTTAAGCAGGACTGTACTAAATGAAGAAAGAATTTAGACTGACTGAAGGATATATTCTCACTACTATTTTCAAAACTAGTCTAAAATATCAACCTTTCTTTTGTTTTGTTTCTGTCTTCAAAAAGTAGAGTACAGGGCTGGGGATGTGGCTCAATGATAGAGCATTTGGCTAGTGTGGGAAGAGCCCTGAGTTCAATCCCCAGAACTGGAAAAAAAAAGTACAATTTTCATTTAATTAATGCCATGTTCATCAGAGTTTCAAAAATTCTAATTAGATATGAGAAATGTGTGAATACTATGGATTACATAGGGAAGCTATGAGTGTTTGGAATATGTTACATTTAAGCTGACATCATAGACAGTAGCCACAACCTCTTCCAAATCACTTGATATTTTTTCAATTATTTATTCAAGAAACATTTATTGAGAATCTACCATATGTCAGGGTGAGTGCTAAGTGCTAGTGATACAAAGATGTATAAGAAACAGACTTAGTTTCAGGTAACTGACAGTTTACTTAGGAACTGGTCATATAAGCCAATTTCATGGCTGTGAGTATAGCTCTGTGGTAAAGCACTTGTCTAGCATATGTGAGGCCCTGGGTTCAATCTGTGGCACTACCAAAAAAAAAAGTCTCTGGCCAGGGGTTGCAGCTCAGTGGTAGAGCGCTTGCCTAGCGTATGCGAGGCTCTGGGTTCAATTCTCAGCATCACATAAAAATAAATAAATAAAAACAAAGGTATTGTGTCCAACTATAACTAAAAAAATTAAATATTAAAAAAGTCTCAGAAAATTTTCATGAGTATTAAGAATAACTAACTTTTTACTGACTACTTATAATGTTCTAGGTAATTAACATACATGATTTCATTTAATTACAACAACTACTACATGGGTTAGGAATTAATAACTAAGATTTAACAAGGCTAAATACCTTACTCAAAGTTGTGCAGTTAGGAAGTGATATACCTGTGAATTAGACTTAGGCAACCTATTTCTGGAGCATACATCCTTCTGAGAATGAGAGAAGCTGCTGTTGAAAATATCCTGATGATGCCAAAATGAATCAAAAGGAAACTAAAGAAATAAAGGAATTAATTATAAGTAGAGTGCAGATAAACTAGGGATATTTCAAGCAATGAGGCATATATATATATATCTGGTCCACAGAGGGATTAAAGCAATTTATGGGATAATAAATTATTTAGAAGCAAATAGGAAGATACTGGGAGAATACCAGTAAAACAAGATAAAAGGGGTTTTCCTGCATTTATAAGCTCTTCTATAAGCACAAGCCACTAACTATTCTAAATAAAGACTTCATGCAGCCTCAGAGTACTCTGAGCTCTATGCTATTATAGACACAAGTTCTTTCTAAATTGATGACTTATCTGTCCTTGACCAAAGAGAAAGAAAAACAGCTTCTCTCCCTCAGATTTTGCTGCAGTCCGGCTGCAGCAGAATAACCGGGGGGTGGGGTGGGGTGGGGTGGGGTGGGGGTGGGGGTGGTGACGAACAACTTGTGTACGTTGATACAGCAGGAGTAGGAGCCGTTTATTGCAGGACAGGAGCAGTATTTATACTTTCCACACAGCTTATCTAATTAGCATAAACTAGATACATCAGTCAACCAATAAGGAATCTCCACACTTAATGGCTCGCTTTTGTTACTTCTCAAACCACTCCCTCTGGCATTTTGCCAGGCACCATCCAGACTTGTTTACGAACTCTAACATTCCCCTGGCAAAATGCCAGGTGTTATTTTGACTTGTTTACAGACTCTAACAAGATTTAGTTTGGGGAATTCAATGCAAAGGACTCTGATTAATGTCCTGGAGAACTATGATTGCTTCAGTCTGAGTCATGGTCCACTCTAACTAGGAAGATGGAAGTGTTACCAAAGTAAGGGGATGTGGGGGATGCTGAGCCAAATAGCCCCACACATATAACTGTAATCAATTAATTAAAAAATACTTTCTGATAATCTAGAATATCCTCTACACTGTGACACAGAAATTGGTAAAACAAGTTTCTAATTCCAAGGTTCTTACACTTTAATGCAGATTGAAAAGATAGCAAGTAGTTCACAAGTCAGGTGAACAGACAAAATTATCACACACACAAAAAAGCAATGGTAGACAATTATGGATGGTATATAATTAAGTGCTGAATTGTGTGGTACAGACCACAAGTGATAATAGTTATTCTAAGGAGAGGAAAATTAATATGGTAGTAATGAAACTGAATTAGGATTTAAGTGGGAGGATTTGGCTAGAAGAGGACAGGGGAAGGAATTCAGAGAAAAGACTACTAGGAGTAGAGGTATGGGAACACAAAGAAGGATAGTTAATGAGGAGTCTAGCTTGGGAAAGCAGAGTATGCATAATAGGTGAGAGCTCACAAACCACATGGCTAAGGTTGGTTACCCTCCAAAACAATGTCAGAGGCCTCATGTTGCAATAAACATCCATATATGTCAGAATTTGACAGAGAAACCACACCCTTAGTTACCAACTTCCTAATTAATTAAGGAGGGAACAAGTGAGGGGGGAGAAAGAGTGAAGTTATTCTTGTGGGACAAGGAAGAGATCAATAATAGTATCAAAAGAACAGGCACTTCCATGTGTCACAACCTTGGAAGGGGCCATTTAGCCAGAAAGGATTGTAGGAGGGTAAGCTTTTGGGGAACATCTCATATCCACACAATAACATTGAGGGAATGTTATATTACTAGCAAATTTAAAAGAAAAAAAACACCAGAACATGATAAATAAACAATTAACTTCTAGAGAACTACTATACAACATTATTATGCCTATAGTTTACAATACTCTATACTTAAAACTTTTTACAAGAGTAGATCACATGTAAAGTGTTCTTATCACAATTAAACACACACACACACAACACAGTCACACACACACACACACACACACACTCACACACAACAGGAGACCCACCATATTACTCCACAAAGAGTCCATGGGAGAAAATTTTTTATATGTTAGTACATATAAAAATGGTTTTTTAAAATGGGTTGTGTTTATTTGTTTTGTACCAGGGATAGAACCCGGGGCACTTAAACACTGAGCCACATCCTCAGTCTTTGTTTTGAAACAGGGTCTTGCTAAGTTTCTTAGGGCCTCGATAATTGTTGAGGCTGGCTCCACAGCCTTCCAAGCCCCTGGGATTACAGGCCTGTGCCACCACATTTGGTTCAATGGTCTTTTATCTATTTTTTGAAAGAAGGGGCTCTGCATGTTGGCTTTGCTCTGGACTCACAAATTATGTCACCTTCTCTTTGAGTATATAACTCTTTGAGTATACAAACATTATCTGTAGGATAAATTCCTAGAAATGTTATTAGGAGGTAAAACTTTGTGTGTATATATACTTATATATATATATTTATATTTAGATATATACATATACATATTTATGTTTATATATAGTTATTGCCAAACATATAGGTGTATGTGTGTATATATATATACACACACACATATATATATATGGTTACTGCCAAATGACTCTCCAAAAAAATCATATCAATTTACACTTCCATCAATAGTAAATGAGACTCCCAACCAGACATTTTTCTTGTTTATTTTTTATCTTTGCTAGTCTAATGGGCAAAAGGAAATCATTTGATTTTAACATTATACTGTTATTCTTGAATTTCTCCCAGGATTACTTTGGAGGGGAAAATGCAGATAAGTATAAATAAGTACATCTAAATAATCTATAATCCTACATTTCCTGGAAGAAATTTTATTCAAACTGAGTCTTAGAGGACAAGTGGGAATTAGCCAAGCAGAGGAGGAGGAAAGGGCCACTGGGAAAGGAGACTCAGAGATGTGAGAAAGTAAGATATAATTAACTTTCAGAGATGAACTCATGGTTTCCCATTACCAGGACTTGTCAGACAGAGGTGGGAGAAAAGCTGTAAATCGAGGCCAAGGATTAGGTGAGGAAAGACCATTAATGCCTTGCTGGATTTAATTCTAAGGCAAAGGACATTTATGAAATGATTTTTGTGTGTGTGTGGTGATGGAAATTGAACCCAGGGCCTTGTGCACGAGAAGCAAGCACTCTACCAACTGAGCAATATTCCTAGCCCCTTATGAAATCATTTTAGTAAGTCAAGTGGAATTACCAAATTATGAAGTTTAAGAGTTTCTTTTTTAACCAGTTTAGATTCATCTATCACTCAAGTTATAGCAGAGGTGCAATGATTAGATCATGAGTTTTGTAACCTAATCAGTCCATCTTAGTGTGAATGGAGTAACTGGGTGGTAACTGTAGGCAGGTGAGGCACTAGAGGAAGTGGGTCATTGGGGGCATGCTCTGGAGGGTTCATTTTCCCCAGCCCAATCCCTCTTCCTGCCCTGCTTCCTGGCCACCAGGAGGTGACTCTTCTGCCATACTCTTCTGCCATGATGTTCTGCCTTACCTTGGGCCCAGAGCAATGGACTTGGCTGAACATGAACTAAACCTCTGAAACTATGAGCCAGAATAAACTTCTCCTCCTCTAAGTTGTTCTTGTCAAGTATTTTGGTCGTAGTGACAACAAGCTGACTGACACATTCAGGTCCTGCTGGTTAATTTATCACTTAAGAACATAAGAAGATCATGGAAAACAATTTTATCCAGAAGTATAGACTCTCACAGGTGCCTGGGCCCTGGTCTTGCAACTCAGCACAAAAGGCATTTTTGCTTCACCCTGATTGAATTGTCCAGGACTTGGTCTAGCAGGGGAACAGAGGCTAACAGTGGTTGTTGGACAGGGGTAGGAAGGGCAGAGTCTCTGAGGCTGGTGAGATGGCAAATGAGAACCCATTCTGAGGAGGTGGGAAGGAGGCAGGGCATATGTGAGTCAATGCTCCCAGGCCTGGCATATGCTCCATTGTTCCATTAAATTTCACTTGCCAAACACAAATTCCTACATAAAATTACTAAGAATTTCAAGACAGCAGCCAAAAAGCATTAAACCCCAAGCATGGGGCCTTTCTGCATACAGGAGTCTGTGTGACTGCATTGGTCATTAGCTTATGCAGCCATCCTTACATGTAAATCTGTTCATGCAGCATTAATTATAACAGCAAAATTAATGTCATTAAACAAACTATGGTACAGCCACACAATAATAAATCAAGAAGTCTCAAAATGAGATAGAGTTATAATACTGATAGCTATCTAACATACATAAAGAATTTATAGAATATTAGGTATATCATGATCCCATTAAAATATTAAGTATGTATGGATAAGTGTGTGTATGTATATAGAAAGGAACATTTGTAAGGATTCCACAATATCTTAAAAGTGATTAGGGGGATGAAGTAAGTTTTATTTTTTAGACTTATAATACTTCAGCTTTAACTATTATTTCTGAAATAAAATAACTATTACAAAATTTAACTATTATTTCTGAAATAAAATAACTATTACAAAATTTAACACCTAAATCATCTGAACTGCAGTGGAATCTGCTGGTTAATTTATCACTTAAGAACATAAGAAGATCATGGAAAACAATTTTATTGACCCATAAAAACTACTCATTACAGATATTATCATTCTTTTAACTTCAAAAAAAATTCTTTCAGCAAGGAGGATTGTGAATTTGAGGTTAACCTGGATAACATAATGAGATGCCATCTTGGAACAAAAACAAAAACCAAAAAATCCCCCTTACCATCATTGCTGGGCTCTTCAACTGGAGATGCTGAGTCCATGAGCTCCAGGATTCCCTTTGTGATTTCAACAACTTGAAGCCTTCTGACCCTGACCAGATCTATATCTTTCAACCCTTCCTCCAGTTGTTTGACCACTTCTTTTCCAGGGTGGGAAGTCAGGACAGTAATCTGAAAATAAAATCCAAGAATCAACATGTTTATTTTCCTAGAGGTCCAGAGTGAGGAATATCACAGCAGAAGTCTATGGTAATGGCTATTATGTTTAGTGTAAAGAGGATGATTTAACTGTAACTTACAAATAAAATTTCACTTAATCTTAGCCAAAAGGCCATGAAGTGATACAGACCAATTTCATTTGGCAGATTGTGGTAGAATAGGTAATCAGAACCTTCCAATCAGGCTGAGCCTACAAAGTGACCAGTTAAAAGCAACACCTGTGTTTTAATCTTTTAAGATTGCTTGAAGCACTGGTATCATATCATTTGTTCAAAATGCTTTAATTTTTACATAAAAACAAAGGAAATAAGATCCTTAAGTTTCACTCACTAGTGTGCATTAAATATTAGGAAGCCTGTTGTTCCTTCTTTCTATAGTGCTTCCTTACAGCATTCTTAGACTGATTCTTCCCTTGTTTATCTTGGATCCAGTTAAGGTATTTCTGTTGCTTTTTTTTTACTCTAAAATGTGCTAATCTTTGACCAATATATGGGACCTAAAGGAATATTGAGGTGTTTGTGTATAATATTTTATTCCATCTAAATGAACACACTGTATGTTTTTCTCATAAGTTTTGTCTTGGATTTTGAAACTTGAAGGCAATTGTTTAAAAAAAGTATGTATATATATATATATATATATAAATGTTCCATTAAATTCTATTGTTCCATTAAATTTCACTTGCCAAACACAAATTCCTACATAAAATTATATAGTATCAGGGATTGAACTCAGGGACACTCGACCACTGAGCCACATCCCCAGCCCTATTTTGTATTTTATTTAGAGACAGAGTCTCACTGAGTTGCTTAGTGCCTCACTTTTGCTGAGGCTGGCTTTGAGCTCTTGATCCTCCTGCCTCAGCCTCTCGAGCTGCTGGGATTACAGGTGTGTGCCACTGTGCCCGGCAATTGTTAAATATATGCATTTTTAAAAATATTTAGATTTTTTTTTGAGAGAGAATTTTTTAATATTTATTTTTCAGTTTTCGGTGGACACAACATCTTTATTTTATTTTTATGTGGTGCTGAGGATCGAACCAAGTGCCTCATGCATACCAGGCGAGCGCTTTACTGCTTGAGCCACATCCCCAGCCCATATTTAGATGTTTTTGATTGATGAAGTAGGATGCCTATGAAATCCACAATAATTATTATTTTCAAAAACTTTATTATTTTAGATAAGTTTTAGGTTCAGAGCAAAATTGAGATAGCAAGTGATATCCTAAATACCCTCTGCCCTCAAACATGCAATATCCATGATCAATATCCTCCACCAGAGTGTGTATTTGTTGCAATTGATAAACCTACATAGATACATCATAATCATCATAATCATCCAAGTCCATAGTTTACCTTGGGGCTCACTTTTTGTGTGGTACATTCTATGGATTTGACAAATGTACAACTATATGCACCCATCAACATAATGTTATACAGGTATTTTCATTGCTCTTAAAATCTTCTATGCTCCACTTATTCATTCCTCCCTCCCCATGGCCCTTGCCAACTACCAACCTTTCACTATTTCAATAATTTTGCCTTTCCCAGAATGACATATAGTTGGAATAATAAATTATATAGCCTTTTCAGATTGGCTTCTTTCACTTAGTAATATGTATTTAAGGTTCTATCATGTCTGTTTTGGCTTGATAGCTCATTGGTTTTTAGCAGTGAATAATATCTCATTGTCTGGATGAACAACAGTTTTATTAAACATTCATCTACTGCTGGACATTTGATTGCTTCCAAGTTTGGCAGTTACAAATGAAGCTATTATAAACACCCATGTGCAGAGTTTTGTGTGGACACATATTTTTAACTCCTTTGGGTAAATATCAAGAAGCACAATTGTTGGCTGACAATCCAAGAGTGTGTTTAGTTTTGTAAGGAGCCATCAAACTGTTTTCCAAAAAAAAAAAAGAGTTTGGTATTTCTTATCCTCCCTATCAGTTAAGCTCTGATAAAATCCCAGCAGGTTGGGTTCTGTTGAACTTGTTTCTCCTGAGGGCACAACTTGTTAAAAAGAACAGAACACTCTTCCTCTCCAGTCTGAGGTATGAGGGAATTTCCCCCTGATATTTACTATGAGAGTCTGGTTGTACTTCTGAAGGCAAAACTCACAAAATTGTGGGCCAGCTCTCATGACAGGGTGTCTTGGGAGTTTTTAACTTTCAGACTTGTCCATATTTATCCTCCAGCAATTCGTCAATTAAAGTTCAAGTTTTCCTACTCCAGCTCTGGTTCCAGTGGAGATTTCTCATCTAGTGTGTTGTGATTTTCTGTATCTGTCTGTGTCTAATTTTGGAGGCAGTAGTTTGTTTGCTTTGTGATCTTAACTTCTCTTAGGGATCCAAATAAAGTTGTTAACCTTTGAGTTTGTTTAACATTTTGCTAGTTGTTAGGATGAAGTGGTGACTTCCAAGTTCCTTACATGTAAAACTGGAAACCAGAAGTCTCTGCAATTATTTTTTAATGCATCTGTTTGCTGTCCGAGGTTACCAAAGGCTGAAAGTGTTTAATTCATCTCCCTTATATATCCATGGAATATTCAGCCATGACTTATTTATATTTTTAAGATTATTTCAATCTGGCACCAGAATAGTAGATGTTTTACATTTGCATAATTGCTTATCTCAAGAAACTTTACTTCATTTGATGACAAGATTTGATTAAGAACTATTTCAGTTCCTAAGGGTACTCAGGTAATTATATATGTCAATCTAGGAAGCTTAATATTTGGAAGTTTCAAAAATCTGAGGCATATGGAATATTCAGATTTTATTTTGATTCAGTTTTTCCTTAATTCACTTTAGTTCCTATTTTTGATCTTCCATTTTTGACAATCTGCATATTAAAAATCATATATGATATATGTCTTCTGTTTGCAGGGAGCTGAAAATCTAGCCTTGAAAATTATATTCACTGGATGTAGTGACCCATACTTCCAATCCCAGTGGCTTGGGAAACTGAGGCAGGAGGATCGTAAGTTCAAAGCCAGCCTCAGAAACTTAGCAAGGCCTTAAGCAACTTAGCAAGAACCTGTCTCAAAAAAAAAAAAAATTTAAAAACGGGCTAGGGGTGTGACTCAGTAGTTAAGTGCTCCTAGTACATAAAAAAAAGGAAAAATTACATTCAATGTATATGAAACAGAGAACAATACAAGGATTAAGGATTATAAATAATGAAACACCTATCTAGACCAAAATGGGAGGATGGCTTTGAGTCTTAAAGGCCAGCATCTCTTACCTCCAGGGAAGTGTAGGGCAGAGCAGCACCTGTGGTCACATATCTGCTGTATTGTTTGAATTGCTGGAGTCCATCCTGTATTGCCAGCTGTAGAGAAGTGCTTTGTGGTCGGAAACAACCTTCTGTCTCTATCATGCGAAGCTCTGAAATGCAAGCCTTCAACCTAACAAAGTTCCCTTTTACTTGCTGCAGGAAAAAAAAATCAATAAAAGACACAAATTTTCAGTGACCCAAGTTTCAGATTAATTGGCAGTCTAACTTCCTTATCAATTACTCCTCAGTAGTTTCTTTCCTGAAAAATCTGTTCATCTGACCAATAGGTACTGAATGCCTACTATGCACTAAAATCTTACCTATGCCAAATGAAGGAAAACTTTTAGCCACAAAGGTTTTGTGTAGATTTATCAGATATAGGAAAGAGAGAGTTATATAGTTATTTAAATAAATAACCTTTATTTTTCAGAACAGTTTTAAGTTTATAGAATTGAGAGTTTCCACATACTCCCTTTCTTCCAGCTCATTTTCTCCTCTGTTAATAATATTTTTACATCAGTATGGCATAGTTGTTATATTTGATGGGGCAATATTGATACAATATTATTAACTCAAGTCCATAGTTTACATTAGAGTGCATTCATTCAGTCCTTGTGTTGTACCGTTCCACTGCTTTCAATCTACTATTTTATATCATCTAGAAAATAATTCTGATTTATTAATCTGTAAATTAAGGAACATATTCAAAAGATTAAATAAAATTTAGATTTTAGATTTGTGGTTCTGCTTCTAGCAAGGATTCAAATAATTGAAAAGACCATTGATTTTTGTATTAACTTTAAAAAATTTTCATTGGTACACAATAATTATACAAATGGTGGGTTTCTTTTTTTTTATTAGCTACACATGACATTACAATGATCTTGGCAATTCATACATTTGAATCATTGGGGTATAATTTCTCATTTTTCTAACTGTACAGATTGCAGAATCACACTGGTCATAGAGTCACCTATATATATATAGCAATCATAATGTCTATTCTATTCTGCTGCCCTTCCTATCCCCCCTACTCCTTCCCCCCCATCATTTCTCTCTATCCAATCTAATGTGAGACACTTTTTTTTTTCTTTTTCTCATCACAACCTCATACATGTATTCCGTATAACGATGAGGTTCTCCTTCCATCTTCCGTGCAACTCCCCTTCTCCCTCTTTTTCCCTCCCACCTCTCTTCCCTAAAAATGGTGGGTTTCATTGTGGTATATTTGTATGTGCATGTAACATAATTTGGTCAATTTAATCCACCCTGTACCTTCCCTTGCCCTCATTCCTCCTCCTGTTTTCTTTCCTTTACCCTACTGATCATCCTTCTATTTTTATAAGATTCTTTTTTTTCTTTTTTTCTCTCTAGCTTCCACATATGAGGGAAAACATATATCCCTTGACTTTCGGAGTCTGGCTTACTTCACTTAACATGGTGATCTCTTTAGCTCCAACCATAGGAAAGGAAGTGTTTAATTCATTCATTTACCCAATGGAAGGTCCAGTTGTGACTGCTGAGTTTTAATTTGTGTAATCTGCAAACTGGAGGATTAGCAGGGTTACCCTTAGACATTACCTTCATTTCTCAGTCCACCACAGAGCTTCTCTACTTAAGAATCATGTTTTCCCAGAAATGAGGACTTTGATATGGTTGATCATTTCAGAATCAAAAAGTTCTGCCTAATCATCCTTCAGGATCATTTCAGTAAAGAAAAGATGTTTGGTATGGTTTGCAGTAAACTTAAGAAGCTAACATGTAAACCCCAGACAAGTAACCTCTTGGTTCTTCTCATACTTTTTTTTTTTACAAAAACTTGCTCTTAGGAAACAATATAATTTAATTTGATTTTAGGTCAATGTTACTTCTTCTAAGGATATATGCATTTTGAATAGATGCAGTCTGAAAATTTGTGTCACCATTTGAAGGGATTCCATGCATCAGTGGAAGGCAGGGGGTAAGAAGGATTTATATTTTGGGATGGGGAAACCTTTCTGACCAAAGAACAGAACTGAGTAATATCTACAATGCTCATAAAATCCTTGAGCTTGAACTGCCAGGGTATGAATTTTGTTTAAGTCAACTCCTGACTTCTTTGGGGTTGCTTCCTTTATTTACCTTTTCCTCTTCCTGAATCTTGGGCAAAATACAAGCACCTGGAAATAATTCTGACACAAAAAGAACTCATAATCTAGATATGGAGATAAGGAAATATTCAAGAAAGAAATGAGAACAAATCAGGCCTTAAGAATAGCCTAATAGGTTTTGAGCTTTCTTCCCGCAAACATCCCAAAATAATCTGAAAAGCCATATATAACTTCATACATTTTAAGTTGACACCTAAATTTTAAAATTCTAAATGTAAGGAGTTGCTAAAGATGGAACTTCCAGCACATTTTATTTTATTTTATTTTTTTTCTACCAGCACATTTTAAAATATTAACATTTTAAAATAAAAATATTTATCCTACAGGAAGCATCTATGTAAGTGCTGTTCATTTGGGGCAGCTTCCAGGCTGGTGCCTCAACCTTCTTGACCACTGATTCAAGTGGTGGACACGGAATCAAGTTCTAGTAGGCCACAATCTCTAGTCATGGATGGGGACCATTTGGGGCAGTTGCTAAATTACCACCTGTGGTCATTGCTGTCCTTGCTACACCAGAATGAATAGCAGGACAATCAGTACTTCTAGAGCCTTCTATGCTGGGTATCAGAGCCTGCTGGAGGCTGCTGTCCAAGTAGCATTTACATGGCAGAAAAGAGAATAGAGTTAATTAACAATATTGAGATACAAAAATTCATCTCCAAAAAAGCAGATTAACTTTTTGCACTTTCCTAGAAATCAGATGTACCTACAACTTCTAAAGTTAATGAAGACAATGTAGATCATTATGCAGTCATCCCACCTTTAAAGCAAGTCATGGGAATATTTAATGTGGAGGGGAATGAGCTGTTTTTCCAAGATATTGAAAATGGTGATATAGTGATTGAAAGAATTAATTCTACTTTGGGAATTTTGTTTTTTCATTGTATTAATCTGTTTAGGAAGTGGCATCACAAGAGACATATCCCACTTAGAAATCACAGTTATTTTTCCATTAAGAGATATGCCTTTTCACAGTCACCATGGGGATCCTTTATCATATTACCAAACTGGTGACATTATTCAAAATGGAATCAAGGATTTTGGCAGATTTCATGAAAAACTAGCAGTGTCTCTTTATAGCTCATCTCTTTCGCCACACCTATCTGGTTATTAAACTAGGTGTAATTACTTCTGAAGAACTTCCTTTGAAATATAGGAGGAGTGTTGAACTAAATAGTAATTCTCTAGATTCCTATGAAAATATTATACAGAGATCCCTGGGATTTGTTAATCCAGAATTAGTTGAATTCCTTCTGGGAAAACCAGGAATAGATGAATCTAATACACCATCTTTAATGAGAAGTCTATAAAGCAAAAATTTCTCTGAAGATGATTTTGCTCCTGCATTAAGAAAAAATTTGTCTGCATTTAGGCTTTAATATGTGTGAATACTGGAGTTAACTATCTTAAGGTTTAATGCCATGTGGATGCTATGAATGGATACAATAAAGCTCCGGAAATAGATAAGCAAAATGTGGAAGGTTTGGTAGCTCAAGGAACATTATACATGACAAAAGGAAATCTAAAAAAGTCCAGAAGATTTTAAGCTTGCATTAGACAACTGCCCAACTCACAGGAATGCAAGAAAATACCTCTGCCAACTACTTGTAGAAGGAGGAGGGCAGTTAGAAGAAGAAAACTTTTTAAATTCTGAAAGTTACTATAAGAAAGTTTTGGCTTTGGATGAGATTTTAAAGATACAGAGGACGCTTTGCAGAAACTTCATAAATATATGTAGAGAAAAAGTTGAATAGGAAGAAAAGCAGAAAACAAAGAAAACAGAAACAAGTGCTCTTAAAAGAAGAGAAAAAAGTAAAAGAAGAAAAGAAGAAAGTTATCTTCTTCCTCTTCAGTGTTTCTTCTGCTTATCTGTTTATTCCTCATCCTCTTCCTCTTGAGGTCACAAAAGGCATAAGAAACAAAAGAGGAACCTTTCAGAGTCTTCTGGCAGTTCCAAAAGGCATTCATCTAAGGCATCCTCAGGTCAGATTGATCAGAATAGGAAAGATGAGAGCTAACCAACTCCAATTAATACTTCAGTGTTTTTTCTTCACCAAAAACAAGAAGCAGAAATCTGCTGGAAAAGCAGGATGGTTATATTGTCAAAAGACACAGGTAAAAGAGAAAGACACAAGCCCTCTTTTTTCATCTTCAGTTGATATACCTGAAAATTTTGGAGCAGGACTGAAGATCCAAGAGATTTTTACAATAGCTATAAAACCCAGGCAGGTAGTAGTGACATAGAAAAGCCATATAAATAAGACATTTTTCCAGTAGAAGAAATACCTCAGATTCCTTTTATAGGCAAGATAAAATGTATAGTTATAGGAGATTTTAAAAGGACATAGAGGGAAGAAAAGAGTACCATAGAAAGTATACAGAGTTCTATGAGGTATTCAGCTCCACCAGAAAGTTCAGTTGAACCGCCCCTCCCCCACACAAACATACTTATTCTGGATCACATGATTTCAGTAGACATGAGTAAAGGTATCAGGTAAATACAAGATCAAGGAGAATGTGAAACAGAGGGCAATTTGGGGCAAGATAACAAAACAGAGAAGATAACAAAATAGAAGATAACAAAACAGAAGAAGATGGACTAAATAGCAAAGAGCAGTTCAGAAAGCAGAGTTTAAAAATTTACCTCAAAATTTACTCAATATATTTCATTAGCTGAATTTGAGAAAGAAAAAGGAAATAAGCCAAAAATTAATGTGTCATGGAAAGCTACACTATTACAATAAATGCTGTTAATAAAAGTTTTGAGGGTGTTTTAGTTTATAACATTCTGATGCAGAAATATCTGCTTCTAAAATTATTTGCAGATTACAGAATACTTTTCCCAAATTTTATTTGTTTCAGTTGTAGATTCCCTTGTCACAGCTTGAGTTCAGGCTTTTCAGGAGTATGTTTATACACAGTATATTTCTTACTCTGACAATTTAAATTTTTTCACCTAAAAATAATTCTCTGAAAACATTGTTACTTTATTGTACTATTGAAGCCAGATTTAAAGATAGGTAGTTAGTGTAGTTAGGTAAATCGGGTCTAATATCAAGTAAGATAAAGAAAATGGAGACCATTATCGAGAATGGAGTCCAGGAAACCAGAACAACACCTGGGGAAATTGAAAAGTTACTGTCCCCAAGGCCTGGAACCCATCCTAAGGAACTGTTAAAGAAGCAGCTCCCAGAAAACAGGGAGGTGCTAATCAAACCACCCCAGGCCCTTCCTGCCCAGATTATTCCTCCCTGCCCCATCAGTCCACCTATCTCCCACCTTTTCGCCTTCCCATCTGCACTCTATCACCACAGGATAGAGAGAAATAAAGGACAGAAATGTGGGAAGACTAAAAGAAGACCTTAGATATAAAAGGGAAGACCTCCCCCTTCCACTGATTCTGCCTTTTGGGATCCCTTCTTCCTCCGGGAAGAAGTCTTTTCTGCTGTCCTTTAATAAAGCCTTCCACTTTCCATTCTCCACTTGCCTCGGAGTGCTACTCTGGTGTTCTACTTCAGCATCTGGGGAAGCAAGGACTAGTCACCAGTAAACAGCGGTAACACTATGGTATATGATAATTCCCTGGCCCACTTTATCTTGCTGTTTGAAATAAAATTACATTTCTGCATTGAATAAAAATTGCAACAAAAATTGTTGTATTCTGTTCAACTAAAAGCCCTCAACTTTTGAAAGAAAAAACCCTTAGTTTTAGTTTAATAATTAGCTAGTATAGTTTATTAATATCACTGTTCAAAACATAATGCAGTAGAATCTGAATATTGTGGTGATTTGATATTCACCATTATTCAATTTTTGAACAAGCTCTTATTTTTTTAAGAAGTGGACATTATATTGTTTCCTTTTCTCCTTGAACTCATACTTCCATTACACTTCTCACAAAGTTTTATCATAATGTAATTTTATGCTTAGCAACCTGATTGTCTCACACTTCTATGCATCAAAAATATCTCTAAATAGCAAAATATCTAAATTCCCTATGATTATGCTCTAACAGTAATCTAGATTGGGTCATTATTAGAATTATTGTTTATATGCAATTGATCAAAACAATATACATATAACAATTTTGAGAAACAGTGGCATGAAGCATAAACTCTAATTGTAAATGCACTTTTAATAGGATGGACAGGCTGAGTTCAATTAGTTCAAGTATCTGTGAATAAATAAACAAGTTACTGAATAAATGATACAATATTCAGTATCAATTCTATTCCTATTTTCTATTATTGCAGCATTAAAAAAACTTGTTCTCATAAATTTAAGGTGGTATGTCAATCAGATTGTCAAATTCTTTTGAGTTATATGCCAAAAATCATACAGACAGCTACCAATAAAAATGTTTTTTTTTTTTTTTTTTAAATATTCTTTCAGCTGCTACTCAGTTTTGTCTCCTTTTTTGTTAAAAAACATGCCTGTAATCCCAGCTCATGGGAGGCTGGGGCAGGAGGATAGCATGTTTGAGGCCAGCTTCACAACTAAGCAAAACCTGTCTCAAAAAACAAAACAAAACAAACAAAGCTCAGAAAAAAACAAAAGAGGCAGGCACCAGGGATGTAGCTAAGTGGTAGAGTACCTCTGAGTTCAATCCCTGTACCGAAAACAAACAAACAAAAAGAATTAGGAACCACCTGGTTGTGCAAAATTTTTTTTTTTTTTACCCAGTAATATAGCTGTTTGAGTTTCAGTTGTAGGCATTGACTTGTTTATGTCTTGCTTTTTGCCTTAATATGCACCCCCAACATAGCTCTCCTATATCCCATCCCTTCATCTCAATATTTAGTTTTAAATTTGATCAATATTCAGTTACTTCATTATGGTTGTATAAAAATTATTGGCATCTGAGTCATGTGATATAATTACTATCCATTTTTTTCCTAGAGTTAATCTTTAAGTTTGCATAATTTTCTACTTCCTTAAATCCTAAACTTTTCATCAGTTGTCTAAATCCCCTCTCAATATATTAAGATACTGTAGCTATTTTGTCACCTTTATTTTTCTGAAGACCTGTCTCCCAGGGTGGAGCCTTGTGGCTTGCTTTCTGTCTGGAGTGTTTGTTCATGTGCTGTGCTGGGTGTACACTGCAAACAGGGATATGTGAGCCATCATCCTGGAGTTTCTTTTTGTGCTTTTGTATTGAAACTCGTCTTCTGGATCCTACATTGGTTTCTTTCTTGGTTTACTCCCTCTTTTTGGAGAATATATTCTTCAGAGGCTCTTAGGAGAGGGTTAATAGGAGGAAAAATTTTTGAAAATATATTATACTTAATGAACATATGATAATTGTATATATTTATGGGGTATACTGTGATATTCTAAACACATGTACATAATGTGTAATGATCAGAATAATTCACATATCTATCACCTCAGACATTTGTCATTTCTTTTGTTGGGAACATTCAAATCCCTCTTTATTTTTTTGAAATATTCAGTTAATTGTTGTCAACCAAAGTTACCATATTGGAAAAATTTATTTTTAGACTTTTTATGTCAGAAAATGTCTTATACTTCACCTGCACATTTTTGGGCATGGGGTACCAGGGATTTAACTCAGGGCACTCAATCACTGAGCCACATCCCTAGCCCTTTTAATATTTTATTTAGAGACGGTGTCTCACTGAGTTGCTTAGTACCTTGCTTTTGCTGAGGCTGGCTTTGAACTCACAATCCTCCTGTCTCAGCATCCCTAGTGGCTGGGATTACAGGCGTGTGCCACATTTGATTAATAATTTACTTAGATGACAGAATTAGACAGAATTTTCCTTCAGAATTTTGAAAACCTTGCTCCACTGTCATCTAGCCTTCTAGGTTGCTTTTGAGAAGACCAAAGCATGGTTCCTTCCTTCTTTTCTTCCTCTTTCTCTCTTTCTTTCATTCTCTCTTTCCCTACCTCTTCTCACCCCCACTTTCTTTTGTTTTGGTGTTGGTACTGGGGATGTGGGAATGGAACCCAGAGGTGCTCTACCACTGGGCTACATTCCCAGCCCTTTTTATTTTGAGACTAAATTGCTTAGGTTGATCCTCTTGCCTCAGTTTCTCAAGTAGCTGGGATTACAGGCACATGTCACCATGTGTAGAAGAACTAAGTCTTTCTCTCTTGAGTAAGATTTTAAATTTTGTTCTCAGTTTTCAGAAGTTTCATGAAATGTATCTTAGTGTTAATATATTTTCATCTACTGTTCTGGGCACCTGTGGTCTCCTTTAATCTAGAAACATGTTGAGTTCAAGGAAAAATTTCTTTATCTCTTTGATGATTTCCTCTCTTGTATTTTCTCTTTCTATAACTCCTATTGTTTAGATGTTGGATACCCTGAACTAGTTTGCCAGTTTTCTTATGTATTTTTTTTCCTGTTATTTATAATTTTGCTCTTTTGGAGTTAGGCTCAAATTATCTATGAATATTAACCTTTCTATTGATTTTTTTGTACTGCAGATTGAACCCAGAGGCACCATTGAGCTACATCCCCAGCCCTTTTTTAAATTTTGAGACCAGGTCATGCTAAGTTACTTAGGGCCTCAATAAGTTGCTTAGGCTGGATTCAAACTTGCAATCTTCCTGCCTCAGCCTCATGAATTAATAGGATTATAGGTGTGTGCCACTATGTCCAGCTTCTTATTGAGTTTTCAATTTCAATTATTAAATTAAAATTTTCAAGAGTTCTTTTTTGTTCATGGACTTTTAAAAAAAGCATCCTCTATCCTGGTATATCTTTTTCTCTAACTATGAGGATATCAATGGTAGTTTCTCTGTTTGTTTGTATCTTCTTGCATCTCCAAGTTTTATTTTTTTCATTTCTTTTGGTTTTGCTATCTGCCATGGTTTAAATGTCCTCACCAAAACTCATGTTGAAAGTTAGCTCCCACTGTGAGGCATAAAGAATTGGTATCAGATGGGACCTTTAAGAAGTGATTGGGTCATGAGGGGAAAGCCATTCATGGATTCATGTCTGAGTACATTATCCAGGGAGTGGGTTGGTAATTACAAGAGTGAGTCTGTCATAAAGGCCAGTTGGGGCATCATTGTGAGTACCCTCGCCATGTGATGCTCTGCACCATCTCTTGGCTCTAAAAAGTCCCACTGCCAAGAAGGCTCATATCAGATGCAATCCCTAGACCTTGAACTTCCTAGTCACCAGAACTGTAAGAAATAAATTTCTTTCCTTTATAAATTACCCAGTCTCAGGTATTGAGTTATAGAAATAGAAAATGGACTAAGATTATGTCTATATTTCATGTTAGTTTCCTAAATTGTGTGTTGATCCTTGTTGTATCTGCTTTATTTGCAAATTGGGCACTAAAAAAGTTGTGGTGAAGCCCTATATACTTGGTAGGGCTTGCTGACTAGGTTTAGCTATAGGTGATTAGCCTGAGCCATTCTGTTGCAGTCTCTGATCTCAGTATCTGCATTTCTTTCTTGGTCAGCAAAAGCCATTCATGGAAGGAATAGCTTCCTTACCAGCATTTTGGAAACTAAGTAAATGAAAGGGACTGTGTGTTGTTGGGAGAGTTTTCAGCATTCAATATGAGACATTCACTTAATTTCCCTATTTAGATAAGTTATTCTCATCTTTAATTGTGCTTGGTGTTCCCCTAGGTAGAGTCCTTCTATAGAAATGAAACCTCCAGTTTTCTGTTGGAGAAAGGATGGTTCAGTTGTTTCACTTTTGGAGTAGAGGAGAAATCGAAAGGCCAAATGTTCAACTATCTCTCTACTTTTAACTCTATTGCCATTCTTACCATCAGAGGTACTTGTTTTTTTTTTCATTTCTGGATATTTTAAAGAACTTGGTAATTTCCTCCTTGGCTTTCCCAATATTGGCTTAAGATTTAGTATTCTTGAAAATTCCTAGTCAATTATCATATGCCCATCTTTATTATAGCTTCCAAAACGTTGTGTTTTTTTCCTTCTATTACTTTTATCTGTCTTTCTCTGTTTTTACTGGTGGCAGAGATTTTTAGTTGTCTCTTGATATCTGTCCTCATCTTTTAGGTAGCAGAACTGAAGTTTTAGGTGGATGACTATTTGAATTAGTGGCTATACTTTCCAGTCTCTTATATAGCTGGGTGTTTTAATATGTTTATGTTCTGGCCAATTGGATACAAGCAAAAGTGATGGCTGCAACTTTTGGTTGAATGATGTCTTTAAAGGGAGAGGGACAGCATTTGCTCTCCTTTTTTTCCCCCGCTTCTGGATGGAAGACAGGATGAGGAATTTAGGTAATACAGCTAACCTGGATCATGGGACAGTAGCTGTGTGGCAGATGGTAGTTAAATGGTGAAGAAACAAGTTAGGGATATGATTTTCTATTGATTGCTGAGTTACCATACCAGCCCTAGATTGTCTAAAATTAAGAAGTGAATTTCTATCTTATTTAAGCCATGTTAGTTTTAAGGCTTCTGTTACTCTCATTTGAATCTAATCTTAACTTATTCAATGTCATTTAAAAAGTTCAGCTCTTTTTAAAAATTTCTCTCTTTTTGATAGTGTTCTGGAAGTAACTATAGTATGTTTCTACTGACAATGTTGACAACAATCAAAAGGCTATATTTTTTCTTCATTTAAATTTTCTAATAAAATTTTTAAAAATCAAACACTAAATGTATTTTTATCTTCAGAATGAAAACAAAGAGGTTGTTTTCTGCATTTTTCCTTTTCTCTCTTCCTCTCTCTCTCTGTTGGGAATTGAATGAAGGGCCTCACATATGGTAGGAATGTGTGAGTAGTAGTAGCATTACTACTGAGCTATACCTCAGTTTTTCTATAATTTTTTAAAATTTTAAAAATAGAATAGCTTACAGAATGTATCTATCAGAAGGAGATGATAACCTTCAGAAAAAAGATGTAATCTTCTAGTAATCTTTTTCTACTTAAGTCAGCAAGGTATTGTCTATTTAAATACTGAATGCAGTAGTTTTGGCAGTATTGGTATTGAGCTCTTCTTTCTGACAGTAATCAGAGAATATGTTTAGTCATTTGAGGGTACTCCTGGTTCATATAAGTAAAGTTAAATGCCCAAGGTAGAAGAGAATATTTCCTATTTGCTTTCACAGGAGGAAATTGTGTGCCCAGTTCATCTAAAAAAACCCACATCTTTGAGATACAAGTTCAATAGAAAGTAGGCTAAAATACAAATATGCTTTGTGCCCCCTTGAAAATGGAATCTGATCTCTCAGGAACTCACTTTTAATTACTTTGATTCTGGAAGTGATTTTAAAATGCAGGCTTTGCAGAAACATTAATTGCCTAGGATTTGAAGAGCTCCTATAGTTTGGCCCACACACAATTTCTATATATCACAAGATGATAGATTAATGAAAGCTACAGAAAGCCCTATGTTGGGAGCTGCCACACAGAAGTGAGCATGAACCCTTAGCCTTGAGCAACGGAGGTGTTTCTGCTACCTGCAGAAACAGGTGGATCTCACCACCTCAGCAGAGGAATGATGCTCTGGGAGTGGGCGTCACCCAATGAGACTGGGCTACACCCCCCTGAAACCCAATCCCTTGCCTCATTTGGGTTGAACTTAATGTCTTTCTCCCAATAGAGGATTTTCAGGTGGCTTGCTCTTTCCTTCCAAAGGACCCTTAAGACTGAGAGCCGTCACTGATTCCTGCAAGCAAGAGGTATTTCTGTGTGTTGCATGCTTCTTTTGCTGTTTTCTTAAGTTATTAGTGCAGGTAGCTCTCTGTTTTCTTAATTTATTAGTGCAGCTAGCTCTCGTGAACCCAGCATAGGTCATTAGCCCGATTAGTTGGTGTTAGTCCTATATTGTTTTTCTCTCATGAATTATCTAGGCATCATTCTAACAGTAATCATACAAATTGTTCAGAATTGAATTCCAAATCTAAAACATGAAACTACCTGAGCCAGGGAACCAATGGGAACTCTTAGGTAAAGAAAGACTGAATGGTAGGAAAATGAGTCTGGTGTTCCCAAGTTATAGTTCTGCAGCTGCCTGAAATATACAATCTGGGTGTGAGGCATAATTAAAGGAGATGACACAGCCAGTTCAATCCCATAACTTTCCTCTGTGTCTCCACCTCACTTCTCTGGATGGGACTGTAGGGTTTTCACTGTAGAGGATTCAAACATGCTCTAGGGAGTTCCTGAGTGAAAATGTGGGTCCTTTGGATCACTCTACAGCTTGTTCTCTTTTCAGTGAATTATATATTGAAACTGGTGATGAGATTGTTGACAGTTATTATTTATTATACCACAAACTCAGGGTTGAATAAGCTCAAATGAATATTGGGGTGTTGTTTCCATGTAGCATAGTAATTAAGTATGGAGCTCCTTAGCTAGGACCAATAGTAACCCATCTCAAAGAGAAAGCTGTCCTGGTATTTATATGACATCCAGGACCTCAAACTGGTCTTATTCTTATTTAGGCACATGCTTTCAGGCAGTGTATATGGAAATTCACTCTGATTTCATCAGGTGTTTTCTCAAAGCTCTCTGTTTAGAGAGTGTCTGAAGGTGGGATGTCAGTACTGGGGATTGAATCCAGGGCCTCATGCATTCTAGGCAAGCAGGCAGAGTGCCACTGAGCTATATCCCCAGACCTTTTATTTTTATTTTGAGATCTTGCTAAGTTGCCCAGGCTGACCTTGAACTTATTACCCTCCTGTCTCAGCCTCCCAAGTAGCTGGGATTACAAGCGTGCAACACTGCATCCACTTTCCATGCCTAGATTCTATTACCAGATAAATCCAGATGTTAGGCTGAATATTTTGAAGAAAGCAACACAAATTTTATGGTTTGGAGTGAATCTTAACTATCTCACTGCACAGTGGTGATAGGCAAGTACTGACATGAGGTCAAGGGCATTCTCAAGGTGGTATCTCTGTAGGACTTAATTCCTAGAAATATAGTTGAAAGGGTGTGCTCATGAAATCAAGGTTTGTTCTTAAATACCATGACATCCATATTTTCGCTGGAGGCATCAGTCACAAATGTATAAGCTGGAGTTAGTCCAGTATAAGCCAGGATTGAGGTAAAACTGAGGAGGGTTTCAGAAACTATAAAGCTGTGGCCCCCTCTAGTGGGTTATAAGAAAGTCAATATAGAGAAATAAGGAATAAACAATTGATAATGCTAGGTAAACTCCAAGAATCAGTAGACCTGGAAGACTCCAATATGGCTAATACTCATTGGACATCATATACATGCCTTGGCTGGAAAAATCCAAGAGTTCTATTTCTTCTTTTTTTCTTTATCCTTCCTCCCTCCCTCCCTCCCTCCCTCCCTCCCTTTCTTTCTTTCTTTCTCAGTACTGGGGATAGAACCCAGGGACATTTCATCCCTTAGTTACATCCCCAGCCCTTTTTATTCATTTTGAGACATGGTCACATGAAGTTGATCGTGTTGGCCTCAAACTTGCCATCCTCCTGCCTTATGAGGCCTCCCAAGTGGCTTGGATTACAGGCATGTATCTTTCCCAACTAAGAATTTTATTTCTATTAATTCTATTTCTGGGCTTTCACACATGAACTTTGAAAGATTATCCTATAGATAATTTGCTCTAGGTAGTTCAGGACAACTCACATATATTTCATTGGAGGTTAGACTCAGCCATAAAGAATAATAAAATTATGTCATTTGCTGGTAAATGAATGGAACTGGAAAATATCATGCTAAGTGAAATAAGCCAGACTCAGAAAGTCAAGGGCCAAATGTTTTCTCTCACATGTTGAAGCTAGAGAGAAAAAATGAATAAAGAGGAATCTCATGAAAATATAACAGAGACCAGTTGAATAGACAAAGGGGGAATATGAGGTAGGAGGAAAAGGAGGGGAGGGACAGGGTATGTGTTGGGGAATGAAATTGGCCAAATTATGCTTTGTGCACATATGAATATATCACAATGAACTCCACTTTTACATATGATAATGCATCAATTTAAAATTCCGTTTAAAAAATGGAAGGGTGTCAGGTGCAGTGGTGCATGCCTGTAATTCCAGGACTTGGGAGACTGAGGCAGGAGGATCTCAAACTCAAGGTCAGCCTTGGCAACTTAGTGAGAACCTGTCTCAAAATAAAAAGTAAAAAGGGATTGGGGGTGTCGCTTGGTGGTAGAGCATCCTATGTTCAATCTCCAGTACCACACACACACAAAATAAACAGAAAAAATAAAATAAATTGAAAGGAGACCAGTAGAGTACAGGAAAAAGATAATGGGGGAGGGAGGAGGGTAAAGGGATGTATTTAGGAATAATATCGATCAAATTATGTTATGTACAAATATGTCACAACAAATCCCACTGTTATGTATAATTATTAAACACCAATAAAACATCAAAAATCAGAATACAGTTAAGAAAGGGGATTAAAATTTTTTATGAAAAAGTAAAATCTTACATACATAAATTCATATTTTATCAGCATAAATTTGTTTTTAATATTTAATTTTTATTTATTTATTTTGAATACATACATTCACAGGGTTCAAACTTTGAAAGGCTATGTAGAAAAAAAATTATTTTTCCACTCTTATTCTTTAGCTAACCAGTAACTTTCTGGAGATAATCAACATCACCAGAATCTGGGATTCTTTCCAGAGAAAGAAATATAAATTATTCAATCTTATCAATATTTTCCTAAATAGAAGGGACTACAATACTTTTCTGTGCCTTGATTTTGTTGATTACTGTATTTAGGTAATCATTTCATAAAAATGAGACTAAGTTGCTAATGCTGGTCTAAAACTTGTGATTTTCCTGCCTCAGCCTCACAAGTTGCTAGCATTACAGGCATGTACCACTGTGCTTTATTTTTGGACTTTAAATTGTATATTCCATTGCTCTGTCTTTTCATTCCCCAGGATCATACTGTTTGGATATGTTCTTAATATCTGATAGAAATAGTCCCTGGATAGTCTTATTTTTTGTGTGTTTTTAATGTAAGCTTCATTATCAGGATGTCTGGTTATCCTGTTGGAAATTGCATCACATTTATAGGTCATGAATAACTGACATCTGTCTGAGTTTTCCTAAGAACACTGTTCTACCTTACTATCATTTTTGCAAAATTAAAATAACTGGAAAGATATTCACAGTAAGGGTATTCTTCCAAAACCCTGCTTTGAAGGGAAATGAATAATCTTGGTCAGAATTATTTATATTAAGGACATAGTGGATATAAAAGGAAGTCTAATATTTTAATTATGAATCATCTGCCATGATTCCTTATAAGATGTTCAGAAGGATTTGATTATACTCAAAAATTAAATATGAGGTGATATATTGAGGTGTTCATTCTGGATAAGATTTCCTCCATGTATATTTTGAGCTCCCTCTGTAGATAGAAAATGTCAGATATAGATCAGTGTCAATGGATTTGAGGTCATGTTTTTCTTAAAGATTGGAATGTTCTATACAAAAGGTGACACCATTGTTCCTGTAATTTTCTTGAACTTTTAACTCTTGCTGAACTTATTATTCTGTAGGAAGGAAATACTGGCTTGCAATTTTTCCTGAATTATCAGAAAAGAATACGCCTCCTGGTTAAAAACCTATGTGTGATTTTTTTCAGGCTGGATTACAGGCAATTGAAAGGTTTTGCCTTGTAGGCCTCATGGGGTGACAATGGGAGAGAATCTGCCCTCTCTGCACTACATTTAGTGCACCACCAATGTATTGCTATCTGTGAAGGGGGTTGCAGAAAAGGACTCAAGTCTGACACAGCATGTTCTTTGAATAGTTGCATTCCTGATTCTGGTGCCTTCATTCTTAGGTCTCTTTATCTGAGCTCTTGGGCTAGGTCCTCTTCAAGGGCTTCTGCCAAGATGTCCTTATGGGGGAAGGAGAAAGAAAACTTGAAGACACTTTTCCCTGCTCTCAATACTGAGTACTTTTCCACTCCCAGTCTTTCCTACTTGCTGTCCCAAACTCCTGAGAAAACTGTCAGAAAACTGCCTGAATTTTTTGTTCAAGTTTCCCTCCACAGTGAGATGACTCCCATATCAATGCTGGTCCATTTGACCTTCAGCCAATGCACAGTTCCATCGGGGCAAATGGAACAGCAGAGTTGGCACTTTTCCCAGCTTAGACTCTTGCTTATACTATCACAGTAAGTGATTAAAGGCTTAACCCTCTCATTTTTGACTTGTTGATTTACTGTGATATCTGGCAGCTCAGCTCTCTTTCCTAGCTTAGCTAAGCTCCTGACAAGAATAAATCTGTCTGCCTTTCTTTATGGAGTGATAAAGGAATCAAAGGATTCAACAAGGGCTATATTTACTGGGGAGTGCCGGGGGAACAAACAGCTACTTGTGTAGAAAAAATAGTCCCTTTGTTTGGGACATGGTCCTATCTCCCAACATCCTCCTATGTGATACCTTCCATTTGCCCTTCTAGATCACTCTCTACTTTCCTCTACCTTGTTTGGTGCCTCAGGAAGCAAATCTATAGGGACTGATTCAATGAACTCCCTCACATTCCTGCTTCAAGTAGGGTGTAGCCAATGGCATCAGGATTAGATCTAGATATGAGAGGAGAGTGAGATCAGGGTATTTATTCCCCTACATATCCTCCTTACCAGATTATCATGAGATTGTTGAATCCCTCTACTGAATGTGACAAAGATTCTTTGCTTGTCCAAACTTAAATCAGGTTGTTAAGATTTTTTCTAGGCCCTCTGTGTACTTCCTTGTACAAGTCTATTTTTGGAAAGAACACTCTCCCTTAATATCTGGTCACTCTCATTATCTACTGCTGGGCATGGAGGCGCACATATGTAATCCCAGCAGCTTGGGAACTGAGGCAGGAGGATCTTGTGTTCAAATCTATATATTTGTTTATATATATATATAAATAAATTTGTTTATATATATAAACAAATACATATATAGTCAGGTACCACATGCAGTAAATGATGGTGGTGGTCTGTTAAAATTATAATGGAGGACATTAGACATCTATCTGCTCTCTCAGAACCATTTCTGCACCAATCATGGCCACCTTTGTGGAGCTCAGCACCAAAGCCAAGATGCCCATTTTGGTTCTAGGCACCTGGAAGTCTCCCCCAGGCAAAGTCAAAGAAGCCTTGATGGTGGCCATTGATGCAAGATATTGCCACATAGATGGTGCCTATGTCTATCATAATGAGAATGAGGTGGGAGAAGCCTTCCAGAAGAAGATCCAAGAGAAGGTGGTGAAGTGGGAGAACCTCTTTATTGTGAGCAAGTTGTGGTGCACCTTCTTTGAAAGGAAACTTGTGAAGGAAGCCTGTTGGAAGACCCTCAAGAATCTGAAACTAGACTATATGGATGTCTGTCTTATTCATTGGCCCCAGGGATTTCAGTGTGGGAAAGACTTATTCCCCAAAAGAATGATAAAGGCAACAACCTCATTAGTAAAGTAACATCTTTGGATGTCTGGGAGGTCATGGAGGAGCTGGTGGATGAGGGATTGGTGAAAGCCCTTGGTGTCTCTAACTTCAACCATTTCCAGATTGAAAGGATCTTGAATAAGCCTTGAATATAAACCAGTGACCAATCAGGTCAAGTGTCACCCATACCTCACCTAGGAGAAATGGATCCAGTACTGCCACTCCAAGGCATCACTGTCACAACCTACAGTCCCCTGGGCTTTCCAGAAATACTTGGGCCAAACCAGAAGACCCTTCACTACTGGAGGACCCCAAGATTAGGAGATTGTTGCAAGACACAAAAAATCCTCTGCCCACATTCTGATTCAGTTCCAGATCTAGAGGAATGTGGTGGTGATCCCCAAGTCTGTGACACCAGTATATACTGTCAAGAATTTTCAGGTCTTTGACTTCACATTGAGTGATGAGGAAATGGAGACCATATTCAGCTTCAATAGAAACTGGAGGGTCTGACCAGGCTCATTTGGTAGAATACACCAATTACTGAACCTGAATCTCCTGATGACACACCTGGTAGATACTTTCTCTTCAGTGAAGTGGAACTTGATCTCTCTGAGGCCTGTTTTAGCCAAGTTTATGTGTCTGACCTTGTCAGATACAGAAAATGTTTTTTAAAAAATTTTATTGGTGCATTATGATCGTATATAATGGGATTTGTTATGCCCTAATTGAACATGCATGCAACATTAGTTGCTCAATATCTTTCTAGAAGCTTCCTTTCTTTCCTCTCTTCCTTCCCTCCAGCTAAGGTTTTATTTAGATCCATATGTTGAACCAGGGGAAGACTTATCACTGGGAAGTGTGACTCAGATGAGCAATTTCTTCCACTTATTTTATCTGAACAAATGTTTATTAAGCAATAGGATCTCTGCTAACATTGAATATGCAAAAATAAAAAGAATTTTAAAAAAGATTATAACGGAGCTGAAAATTCCTGACACCTAATGAAGTCACAGCCATTGCATCATCAGAATCACTCACATGTGTAGTAATGCTGGTGTAAACAAATTTGCATCACTGCTAGTCACATAAAAGTACAGCAATACAATTATATACAGAACGTGTTACTTGATAGTGATAATAACCTACAATGTTGCTACTTTATATATTTACCTTAGTTATTTTAGAGTGTACTTCTACTTATAAAAAAGTTTACTGTAAAATAGCATGCCAATATTACAACAGCAGCAGCCTTATACATCTTGTATCTCTTGACTGCATAAAGAGACCATGTTGAGTGATGGACCTCCACCATGTAGGTTTGTGTAAATGTATTTCTATGATGTTCCCCTAATGACACATTCATCAGCACATATCCCTGTTTTTAAGTGATGCACAACTATTATTAGGTTATAAGTGAAAGATATGAAGAAACATTTAGCGATGCCTCCTGTGCAGTGAGAATTCCATAATACCTGCTTAATGTTATTAACATATTACCGAGTGGTAATTTCTGTGAATTGTGTGTCTGAAAATGACCAATAAGTGTTTTGTATGTTTGTATATTTGTAACAAGAAGATTAGTGGTTACTGTAGAGAGAATTTCTTAGAAGCAAAACTGCCAGTGGAAAGGATCTGAAGATTAAATTCCTCTATCTGAGGATCAAGCTCTCATCATTTAATTCAAGGTTTTGGTATATCTCCCAAAGGGCATTTTGGTAGTTTTTAAAAAATATACACACATTTTTTGACATTTCTGTCCTTAAAAAGTAGCACAAAATTCTTGGGATTTTCTAAATAGACCATTATGTCATCTGCATATAGGGATGTTTTATTTCTTCCCTTCCAAACTGTATGCCTTTTATTTCCTTTTCTTACCTTATTTCAATGCCTATGACTTCTGGTGCTATGCTGAGTACGGATGGTTAGAACTGACTTCTTTGTCATGTTCCTAGTCTTAGAGGGAAAGCATTCATCACTTCAATTAAATAGGAAGTTAAAAAGTTATAAGTTTTACGTGAATGGGTAGGTATTGAATCTTGTCCAAAGCTTGTTCTGCTTCAATTGATATAATCATCTAATTTTATTCTTTAATTTTTAAATATAGATTATTCTGACAGGTTTTCAAACTTTAAACCAATTCACATCCTTTAAATAAACCCCATGTGGTCATGGTGTATTTTTTTAAAATATATTGGTGAATTCTATTAACATTCTGGTAAGTTTATCTCATGTATATGCATGAAGGATATTGGTCTTCAGTTTTCTTTTTTTTGTACTGTCTTTGTCTGTTTTTGGTATGGATAACTACCTTAAAAGATGAGTTGTGAATTGTTGCCTTCTCTTGTATTTTCTGAAAGAGATTGTGTAGAAACGGTGTTAAATCTTCTTTAAGTGCCTGGTAGAATTCCCCAAACCATGTGGAGATTTCTTTTTCAAAAGTTTTAAAAGGATGTGTTTAATTTCCTTAATAGTTATAGGGCTGTTTAAATGATCTATCTATTTCATACTGGGTGATTGTGATAGTTTGTACTTTTCAAGGAACTGGTCCATTTCATCTAAATTATCAGATTTATGCATGTACAGCTGTTTGTAGCATTCTTTTTATTACCATTTGAATGTCTACTGGGTCTACAATGATAACCTCATTTCATTTCTGATATAGGTGTAATTTATATTATATTTTTTCTATTTCCCTTGTCAAATATCCTGTCAAGTGTATATGAAAGTCCTGGCTTTCCGCTAAGTCTCCTCTGACTGCTCAGCAGGGAAGGAGAGGTGCTTTATCACAATTCTGCAAGAGTGAACTCCCCACTTGGTCTTTACTGATAGCTGTTGAATTGTGTGTGTGTGTTTTCCCATGATGAATTGGTTGGAGTAGGATGGTCTTTTGGCTAGAATAAGTAGGCTTTCTTTGGGGGGTGGTATTGTTTGGTCTGCATTCGAGTGAAGATGTTTCTCAGGACCTGGTCCAGGTTTTATGAGGCTAAAGAAACCCAGCAAACTGTTTGCTGTGTCATCTCTCAGATCTTGTGGTTCCTATTTAGTGCAACTTTCCCCCCCTTTTTTTTTTTTTTTTTTTGGTGATACTGGGGACTCATCCCAGGATATCATGCTTGCTAGGCAAGTACTCTACCACTTAGCTACATCTTGTGCCTTCTTTTTAACTTTCATTTTGAGACACAGTCTAGCTAATTTGCCCAGACTGGATTTGAATTTGCCTTCCTTCTGCCTCAGCCTTCCATCTCATCCTCTTAAGTAGCTGGAATTACATGTTTGTGTTACCACATCTGGCTCTTATCCTTTCAGAGTCTTCTTATGTTTGCGTTATATTTACTGCCCAGGGATTTACTTAGCAAGATAAATAAGAAATCTATTTAACCAATTTTGTCCCATTAACTCAAATGTGAAACACCCATAAAACTTAACTATATTTTCTGTCTATATGATAATAATATGATATAAATTAATATAATAAAAGATTTTATATATTACTATATTAATTATATAATATATGGCAACATACTAATTATGTATAATATTTACATGTAAATAAATATATAATCATATACATTAATAAATATATACATTATATTATATTATACATAATCATACTATATTAATTCTAATGTTTTATTATATATAATATATAATACATAATAATATAATAATACAAATAGATTATGATTTCTAATCTATTATAATATACCTGTGTACATTTCTTTAAAATATTCAAGAATTAAAAACTTGGGGCCTAATGGGTTAATCTTGTCTGGAATTGGAAGTACCACCTTAGATTTTGAAAGATATTTATTGGGTATAGAATTCTAGATTGACAGTATTTTCACTAATTTAAGGATGTTATTCTACTATCATTTATCTATCTATCTATCTATCTATCTATCTATTTATTTTGCAGTATTGGGGATTGAATCCAGAAGTATTCTACTGCTGCCTATATCTCTAGCCCTTTTTATTTTTTAAGACAGTTTTGCTAACTTGCCCAGGCTAGTTTCAACTTGCCGTCCTCCTGCCTCAGCCCTCCTGTATCACTGGGATTACAGGCACATGCCACGATGCCCAGCTCTATTATTTCCTTATTTAAATTGGTTCCATTAAGAAATCTTTTCCTGGCTAATCCAGGTCTGGGAATAAATATATAAGAACATGGGACAATCTTATCCTTCTAGAAAGCAAAAAATGCTATCAAACACTATTAGGGTCTGGTTTAAAAACAAAATAAAAACAAAAACAAAAAAACCAAACAGCATCCAATGTGAAAATGTGAAGGAAATGTGGCTTCCCCTGGCCAAAGAGGGAACAGTTTGAGCATCAACAAGAACAATTATCGTAAAGGATTGAAACAATTATGTTGAAAAAGAAAGAAACCTTTTCTTGCAGTTAACTTTGTTTTACTGTATGTGATAATTAACGCCTTATTTCTCTCATTGAAAGTAGAAATATAACATTTCTGTTGGTTTTTTAAAGAAAGAAAAACAATATATATTGCTTTATGCTTCTTGGGTTACAGCATTATAAAAGTATAAATTTTTTATAATTTTCTGGTTCCTTTTTAAGATTTTCTCCTTAACACAAGGTTATTATTATTTTTTTTATGATGTGCCTTTGTGCAGTTTCCTTTATTTTCTGTGCCTGGCATTTGCTGAGTTTCTTGGATCTGTGGTTTAAGTTTTTATCAGAATTGGAGAAATTTTGGCCATTATTCAAATATTGTTCTAGTCCTCTGCACCTCTCTTTTGGAAAATCTAATTATATGTGTATTAGACTCTTAAAGTGGTCCCAGAGCTCACTTATGCACTATTTAATTTTAAAAGTAAGTATTCTTATCTTTCTGTGTTTCATTTTGAATAATTTCTATTTCTTATGTCTTTACGTTCACTAGCTTTTTCTTTTGCAATGTCTTATCTGCCATTAACCCTATCATTATTTTCCATTCCAGAAGCTATAGTTTTCATTTCTAAAAGTATGTTATGCAGTGTCTTGGAAGCTATTTTCATATAAATCACGTTTTGGTTATCTTAGGCAAGAGGGTAAATCTTATCCTTGTTACTCTGTCTAGGGTGGAACAGTATGGGTGGAAATGTGGAAGAAGTGATAGTATGTTATTTTTGATACCAGGACATAAAAGGTATCCTAGCTTCCTCTTTACTATACCCCTCCCCTCACCTTTTTTTTTTTCCCCTGTGATGCTGGAGATTGAAATCCAGGGCCTTGTGCTGTGAGTCAAGCATTCTATCAACTGAGCTATATTCCCAGTCCTATCCCTTTCTTGAATCAGTTGCTCTAGGAGAAGCCAGCTGCCACAGAATGAAGACATTCAAATAGTTCTATGGAAAGATCCAACTGGTAAGGAAATAGGAACTCCTGCCAATAGCCATATTAATATTCCATCTTGGACCTGGATCCCCCAGCCTCAGTCAAGCCTCTGTATGACTAAAACTCTGGCTGACACCTTGATTACAACCAAGGAATTCCTAGCCTGAACCACCTTTTAGCTGCTTATGAATGCTTAACTCACAATAACCATGAGATAATGTTTATTGCTTTAAGCCATTGTTTTGGTATAATTTGTTTCATAGAAATACACAACGAATAGAGGAACCAAATTTTATTCAAGTTGTAAAAAACATTGGTTGAATCCCTTAATTAATTTTATTCATTTCTCATCCCCAACTCAGCCTAAATAACAATGCACGGACAAAATCACTAGACTTGGCACTTGGAGCATTTATACTCAAAACATTCCCTATGTGATTCATTTTGAAAAGCCCTAGCTTCTATGAGCCTAAGACACATCAAAGCAATAAGGATATGTTATATTTTTTAATGTTGTAACCCAAGAAGCATAAAGCAATGTATATTGTTTTCCTTTCTTTAAAAAACCAACAGAAACGTTATCTTTCTACTTTCAATAGGAGAAATAAGGCATTAATTAAAATGAGTGTATTCTAATCAGATATTACACTAATAATGTAGCAACAGATTTATGAAATTCCTCCCTTAGGAATCTTGAAGAATAGAATTTATGTCCATTTGATAAATATATTAGCAGCAAGGCTGCTTCAAGAAAGAAGATGCATAGAACCTCTAGAAGTCTTTCTCACCCCTGTGATTCTGAACTTTTTATATAAGGGAAAAAGGGAAGAGTTGAATTTTGTTTAAGAATAGATAGTTGCTTGTGGGGGTGCTTTGTAAAACATTATCCATGGTTCAGCCAATGCTTTTTAAAACTCTATTGGGAGTTTTATCCAAAGGGAATTAAGAGTTTTGCCTGAGTAGAACATAAAGAAAGTATTTTTATGTTTTTGCACAGTTAGGGTTTTCTGAAAAATAAAACTGGCCGTTGGGGTAAAGGACAAGTCTGTGAAGTTAAAGGGTGTTTGAATAGACCCTTTAGCCTCAGAGACCTCTGAAGAGATTTAGAGACTTATTTCCTTATACATTCAGATTTCAAAGTGGGTGAAAGGAGTCAGTTGTTTATATTTCAAAGTACTGTAAAGGTCAAGGTTTTTCTCCTTCTCTCAAGAGTGGAGTGGGGCAATGTGTAGCCTACTTCAACCTTAAATGTTAATAATTTGGAGAATTCTATGCAGGAGAAGCCCCCCATGTAGGCAAGATGATAGTCTAATAGTACCACTGGAGGGCTACTGGATAAGGGAAAAAGTGTGGCTTTTACTATTAATAAAAACTATGATCTCTGTTCCAAAAACCTCATATTTGCTTTCAGGATAAAATAAATAAATACTCACCACAAAAGGAAGGATGCACTCATGTTGATTTTGTACCATGTATAAACTAAAGAGAGACATGCGACTGGGGCCCATCAAGCTGCAGGCTAAAGAAAAAAAGTTTTGCAGAGCCTCACAGAGGTTGGAGCAGATGTCAGCCCAGTTTGGTAAAGCAATGTGCACAATGAGAAGTCGAGGAGGTTGCTGGCTAGTCTGTGTGGCAGTAGAGGGCCCTTTACCAATAGCTCGCCCATGATGCATGGCAGCCAAACCAGGGGTAGAAGTGTAGCCACTATCTGGATATTCTGTATACCTATAAGGAAGGAAAGAAAAAACAACTAGCTTTCACAATGTTGAATTGGGTGCTCTGTTAAAACAAAGAATACTAGCTGAGAGGACTAAGTCCAGAAGGAGTCAAATTGGGTACTAAAGCTTTTCTAGGCTATCCTGTATTAATAGTACCCAAGGGATCTAGATGTTTGACTAATGTAAGCATGAGATGCTTAGAGATGTTGAGTGGTAACAATATAGAAGTTATATAAAATCTAACTTTAGTTTCAGAAAAAGCTATTGGCACTCATAAACCTTTTTTTTCTTTATTAGTAGTTATTATATTGTACAGTAATTGGCTTGTATGACTGTCTCTCCCTTTATAATTTTCCCAAGGAAAACTTTGTCATGTTGACTTCATTCATTAGTACTGTATGTGTTTAGTACATAGTAATACTTAAAAATGAAAGTATAACCTCATTTATTCCTCTTTTGGGTTTCTCTTGGGTTATTCCTAACTCCTATAAGGTAAAATTTAAATTCTCTTCAAGACGCTTCATGACTTGATTATCGACCTCACTGGAAGCTGTTTTTCACCTCAAGGTTTTCACTGAAATAATATCAAATATAACTTTGCTTTCGTGCATTTGTTCATGCTGTTTTCTCTGCTTCCAAAAACCTTGCTTTCCTTTTTTACTAGCTATTTACCCTAATCTTCAGACCTCAGATGAGGAAACAAGAACAAATGAGAACAAGGTACCAATATCAGGAATAAGAAGGGTTATCATTACAAATGTTAAAACATGAAAAGGGGTAAAGGAGGATAGAATGAATAGCTTTATGCCAATAAATATGATAAATGAACACATTCTTAGAAAAAGGTATTTAACCAACAACAAATAAAAATGAAATTTTAAAACCTAAATTGTCTATAACTATCGAATAAATTTAATTGATAATCAAATATTGTCCTACAAATTAAGCCAAAAGCCAGATGATTTTATGGATGGGCTTCATCAAACTCCCAAAGACCAAGAATTTCAATTTTAAACAAATTCTTTCGAGAATAGAAGTGGGAACTTCTCAATGAATCTTAGGAGGTTAGCATAATCTTTTGATACTGAAACCAGATAAAGATATTATAAGAAAAAAAGTAAGATAATTTCACTCATGAACATAAGATGTAAGCATCCTAAACAAAAAAAAAGAAAGAAAGAAAATTTAAACTAGCAATGTATAAAAATAACACATCATGACCAAGGTGAGTTTATCTCAAAAGCATATCAATTACTGTAATTCATCACATTAAAAGAGTAAATGAGGAAAATGAAATGATCATCTGAATAAATGCAGAAAAAGTCTTTGTTGAAACATAATGTTCATGCAAGAAAAAGATTCAAAAAGATTCATTCATCATGGTGTATTCACATTATGAAACAAATGAACTACAGTTACATACAACAATGCTGAGGACTCTAAAAAACATAATATTGAATAAAAAGAAGACAATAACTAGGAATAGATGACAGGAATAATCTAATAAAATGTTTATAAAAACCTAGAGCAAACACCATTCTTTCTTTTTCTTTGGTACCAGGAATAAACCCCAGGCTTCATAAATTATACCCCCAGTCACAAATTCATTCTTAACAGTAATAGGTTGACAGCTTTCCCTATAAGACAAAGAGCTTACTACCATCACTTCTATTCAACACTGTAGTGAAGGTGGCAATAAACAAAACAAATAAATAAAAGGTACTACAGTGAAAGAAAATTTCATTGTTTGCAGATGATATGATTGTGTATACAGAAAATCTAAAAGAATCCATAATTTCCCAAATTTTTCTCATTCTTTTAAAAATTTTAGTCTTAGGTATCTGTTATTTTTTAAATATTAATTTACATGACATCTTTAAAAAATTCATTGTTAATTTTTGGCTAATGTATAGAATTATAATTCATTTTTACATATTGACTTTGCATTTAACAACATTGCTGCTCTCTTACTAATTATAATAATTTATCCATAGATCTTTTTGGATTTTTTGTTCACAATCACATAGTGTGTGAAAAATGATATGCATCAGGTTACATTAACAAAGTCAGATATTGGCAACATAAAGATTATACTAGACTTGTTCACAATTACTCCAAACTATAAGCAACACAAATGTCAATCTACATTATGATGGTTATATCATGGTATATTCACATTATGAAACAAATGAACTACAGTTACATGCAACAATGCTGAGGACTCTAAAAATCATAATATTGAATAAAAAGAAGACAAATAGTTTGTACACATAGCATAAGTCTACCTATGTAAATTTTACAAATAATAAAATTAATTAGCTTGCCTAGGGATCATACATAGTGGTAAAACCATAAATAGAAGCAAGGAAACTATTATCACAAAAACTAGGGTGGTGATTTTCTCTAGAAAGGAAGGAGGACATTATGACTAGAAGGGACAAAGGGATGTTCAGGGCTTTTTTTTAGTAATGTTCTATTTCTTTACTGTGACTAATTATTAAACTATATGTACAAGTTCTATGACACTTTTTCTATTCCTTGTTTATCAATAAAAATACTTCAAAAAGAACTTTAGGACAATCATAAAAGAAACATAAAAAAAGGTAGATAAAAGATTAAAATCGTCCCCTGCTCTGGGAACTAAAATGGATATATATATATATATATATATATATATATATATATATATATATATGTGTGTGTGTGTGTGTGTGTATGTGTATGTATATATAATTTTAGCTCAACAATGCAAGGAAAATTAAAGTTTCTTTAAGAGAAAGATTATTATGATAATTTTCAGAAACATTTTGGTATCTAGATGATACGAGAATGATGCACCAATGTGTCTGTTTCTTGAAATGAATCTGTGAAGTAGTTTTCTTTGTATTTCTTTCTTAGGCTATGGAAGTCAGCATTCATTCAACTTTTTTTGGTGTATGTGGTGGTGCTAGGGATTGAACTCAGGTCCTTGTAGTATGCTAGGCAAGCACTCTACCAACTGAGCTATATCCTTAGCCTCAACTTCTTTTTTTTTTTTTATTGAATTCTAATTATGTTCTGGCTACAGTTGAAAAAACTAAATGAATGAATACTGTTGAAAGTATTCTTGAACCAGAAATCCAAATCAATGTGTAATATATTTACCAAGAAAACATATGCTATAACTTATAAGTATCTCTTAACTTTATTTTTAAATTAAGTGCATGAGACCAATTCTATATAGAATGCTGAACTTGAGACTGACAGGTTCACACAAATATAAACACAGACGTCTTATTTAACTGTCCATCTTCCTTCACATCTGAAAACACTGTCATTTTAAGTATAGTTAGTTCTCAGTTTAAATAATTCCAGTATACAGACTTCAGTTACCATAGTGTAGACAATTAACATTAGTCCTCTATCAAAACAGTTCAAATTTCAGTTGCTAAGGAATATTAATTATGAGTAATTATATAAAGTAAAAGTTGCATCTAGCTCTTTAGTCTACAAATTATTATGTAAGTAAAAGATGCACATAATGATCAGTGATCAATTATGTTACTTCTTTTAAAATTTCTTGGTCAATGGTCACTGCATATTTGCTATTCAGTTTATGCACAGTGGGTAATGCGTTACTTCCTTGTCTCCTTGTGACAAGCCCACATAACATTGTATAAAAATCAATAAATGAAAGTGGGTATTGGCCAACAAAAATAAAAGTGAAGCAAAGAAACAAAAGCGGCAATGTTGAAAGTGAAATCCAAATAGAACATAAATGGAATTACAGAAAAAAATAGCTGAATGTGTGAATGTTGACACTGCCACCTTTTCATAGACTCTAGGTATGCAGTGAGAGGAACTTAATGAAAGTGAACTTACCAACATAAATGAGGAAAGTGGTTGTGAAGAAAAGAATGAAAGTGCCATGGGCAAGAAAAGAACTTCATTATTAAAGGAACTCTCAGGGGTATTTTACAAAATGGAAAGCACAAAGGATAAAGTATTGGAACTGATCCAAACTTGGAGTATAACACCGCCAAGGCATAGAAAAGATATGTGCTCAATCCTAAATTATATTATGAGAAGCAAGCAAGCAAAGCACTGTTCAAACTATTGAGAAGTTTTTTGTTTTGTTTAAAAAAACACTTTAGTTCTTAGTGTTTGTTTTACAGTATGCAAAAATAAATATTAGTTTTACAGTATGCAAAAATATACTTAGTAATGAGAGGTTTCAGTGTTTTGACGTTGTTTTTGAGGGTTAGGGAACAAATGTACTTTTCCCCATGATTAAGATTTCTTTGCAGTTGCAACTTGCAGTCATTTTTAGATGCCACACTAATGTGCAATTGGAGGACTGTCTAAAAATGTGGTAAGGGTATCCTTAAACATGATCATATACTGCATCTGGGCAGGATCTGACTTTATTGCTGACTATACACTTCTTACTTTTGCCAAGAATACCCTCGTAATGGTTTAACCTGGAACTGTGCCTGAACCAAAAGTCAAGTTACTCCACTACTAAAAACCCTTCAGTGATTTCCAGTTACACTTGGAACAAAATCCAAAATCCTTACCCTGGCCCCAGAGTTGTACTTGTGTCTTTTGCTCACTCTCCAGAACATCTCCAGCCCACCCAATAATCCCCCAGGTGTCTTTCAGATTCCCAAAGGCTTTCAGCTTCCACCTGGGGCTCACAGGCAGGAGCTCTCATGCCCTCCGCATTAAATGATTCAATGGTTCTTCCTCCCACAGGGTTCCTAGCATGCACGGGGCCCTGCGTTCCATCCCAGCAAAAAATTTCTGGGCTTTAGTTAGGCACTTTTCTCTTCACGGTCCCCTTCCTCCATTAAAAAAAAAAAATCGATTTTAGTGGGCCCTAAAAATGTCAAGTCTTCCCCTATTATGAGAAAAAAAAATCAAAACGTTTTCTTTGACCTTAAGGGATCATTGTTTTCTTCTGACTAAAGACATTAAAAATTTCTCGAGGCCCCACAGGCCTGCAGCCCGCTCAGGCGCGCCTCAGATGCCTGAGGGAGCCTCAGGCTTCAGCTCTGTCAGGACTGCGCTGCGAACACCTGCCAGAGGGCGGGTCTGAACTCCGCCCTAGCCCAGCTTTCGAGGCGCTGTCCTCCCTCCGCGAGGTTCTAGATTCCTTCTCCCACCCAGAGGCGCAGAAAAAGCAGGGCCCATTACCTGGCCGTCGGGATCTCAAGCAAAGGCACTTGGCCGTGGGCGCCCCCTTCAGCCTGTAGCAGGGCGGGGGCGAGGCCTGGTCTGAAAGGGCGGAAGCTGGGCGGGGCGGAGCAGGACCTGGGCGGGGCGGAGCAGGACCTGGGCGGGGCGGAACCTGGGTGGGGCAGCCTCAGGTTTTCCTCAAAGCGCCTCAGCTCATGGTCTCCAGTCCTCAGACCCACTGCTACCAGTCCTAGTTTAGTCTTTAGGTAGAGTTTTGTATCTGTGTTGGAAATTATGTCCTAAACCTGAGCCTCCTTCTTCCTCCCATGGAACCTGTTAGTAGCATCGTTCACTCACTCAGTCATTATTTTATTCAATGAATATTTATGGCGAGCACACTGTATTGTGCAAGGATTGGGGTACAATAAGTACATGAAAGCTCTCTCAATCCCCTTATGAAAGAGCTTAATCTACCCTCAGGCCGCTCTTTTTAGTCTTTTCGAACCACTCCTTTCCAAGATGGTGTCCTTTTACTCGGATTCATTGTCACTTACTTCAGTTAATTCCTACAGCCCCTTCAACACACTTCAGATGGGCTAGGAGCAACCTGACCTTATTGGCTGTTTGGTCTGGGACTTGAACTCTGGTGGAATAAATATTCTCCTCTGAATTAGTCTACTGGAAAGAAAAAGAAATTCCAGTACCAAATCAGAAATGGACAGTTTCTGTCATTATTCTTCTCTGCCTCTGTTACCAGAGATGCAAGTGAGGTAATGTTATGGTGTGAAATGATAAATATAATCAATAAGTCATAGATATAGGGTATATAGGTATAAGGTAAGATAGAATATATAATCAATAAGCAATAGATATAGATTAAAGACTATAGGAATAAGGTAAGATAACATAGATAAGCGATAGTAAGACATAAATTCATCAGGAATAAGCCTAAGTAATAGTAGAAAAATCATGTAACTATAAAACATAGGATTTAAGCCATAGAATAAGTCAGTTTGTCAGTATAGTTATAAATAACTATAAGCAAGTGGGTTAATATATAGATAAGATTAATTAACATAGCAACTTGATCTTGTAGACTTGCATAGGATAAAAGACATAGGGTTTATAGATATTAGTAAGATGACAGATAAAAATGTGTGTGTAGGCCATAAGATAACTGTAGTTTTAAGTAGGCATCAAATAAGTTACTAGTACTGAGTGTGCAAAGCAATTGCTCTGGTAGAAACTCATTAGTCACTTGCAACAATTCCACTTTACTGGGGTTATGGGACTACGGTGACTGTAGTCATTTGAGTAAAAAGATGTGACTATAGAAACTCCATCTTAGTTTCTGTGTTACTGTCCCTGTGAAGAGAGAACTGCATGACCCTTTTCTAGGAAATAGAAACTAAAGCTGTTTTCTTATTTAAAAATTTGTCTTTCTGTACTTTGTACCCCACAAATTGTACCCTACTCAGGATGCAGCGGTGGTCGTTGGTTGTGGTGAGCTACATCCTGGGTTTGACTGCCCTAGTGGGTGTACATGACTTTGAAGTAGATTCTCGCCCCACCAACCCCTGCCCAAATTCAGGATATGACTGTCTAGCACCTGCTTGAGCCCTGGGACTGTGGTCAACTGAACTGCAAAGCTAATGCTTTTTTAGCTTCTGTTTATTGCTTGCTTGCTGACTGGAAAATTCCAGTCCTGCCTAGAGCCCACAGGTCCCACTTATTAATGTTTTAATTTCTGTGATTGGCTAGTGTTTTTTTGTTCTTATATTCTCCTTAGATGGACCAGGAAGCTGCTGTCCTCCCACAAAGCTTGAGTCTCTATGGTGGGTGACAGTCCCTGGCCAGGTAAATAAAGCTCTATTTGATTTGAAATTCAGACTTTTAGTGCTTTCTGGAGCAGCTCCCCATAACAGTAGCAATGCAGGTGAGGTGAGGCAATGTTTTAATGAGTGGCTCAGGAAAGGTTTCAATAGGAAAAGAGTCACCTGCCTGTGTTTTAGTTCCACTAGACCATTTTGCCTCTCTTACCAGCTCCTCAGAATAAAAACAGAAATATTTAACACTAGTGTCCTTTTTAAAACCCTGCAGTCTGATGTATAATAGAATCCCTGTGTTTCAATTTAAAGGGTAACTTATCTATAGCTCTTCTTACCCATGTATTCTAGATTAGTTTTCCTGTCTCCAATTTCCAGATTATCTTTTCCACTTGATGTCAGAATCATTCTTGTAAAAAGATTTTACTCATGTTACTTTTTGCTTAAAAAACTTTTTTGTTTCCTTTTTGGTTACAAGGTCCATTATAAGTGACTACTTTATCAGACTCAACCTTAACACCAGACTAACTTGAAAACATACACCCATTGCTCTCAGCTACAATAACTTTTTTTCCTGTACCCTCTATTCATCTGGAACAGAATTTATTGAAAAATGTTCAAAGAATTGTGCCAAGTGTGGGAGAATATTACATAATTCCTTGAAGAATTATTCTCTGAGAGTAACCAACTGTAATGCCATATGAAAGTGCTTAGAAACCTTAAAGTACAAGGAGGGTTACTGACCAGGGGATCGATTGCAGCCTTAGAAATCTACTGCCATATTGCCCAGAGACTTCTCTTCCCACAGGGTGCTCTCAGCCAATGATGGAGTATGATAGGGATAAAGCAGACCTGTTCCTGGGAAACACAGAATTCTTCTAGCAGTCAACTCTGACTCCACATGTACTTAACAGCCTTGTCTGAACATTCTCAGTCTTTCTTTTTCCTTAGGAGTCAAACTCTTCCATCACAGTGTGACCTCTCTCCTGTCCTTTCCTGACCCTTTCCACATTTTTCTCTCAGGTGTTTCTTCTAATAAAATCCTTATACCATTAATCTTATCTCAGTGTTTGCTTTTTGGAGAAACAAAACTAACATTTAAATATTTAAGCAATGTAATAAGCACTGAGAGAGGTATTAAGTAAATTGTCACCAAATATTTGCTGACTTTCGAGTATATACTAGGTACTGGTGGGCTCTGAAATATAATCGTTTCTGTCTTCCTGGACTTAGTCTATGGGGAATAGACCAGTACTTAGGCAATGACAATGTGGCATTATATGTGTGACAGCAGAGAAAACACAAGGTTATGGGAGCACATAGGATGGTATACACTTGAAGAATTGGGGTGAACTTCCTGGAAAAGGGGAAATTATCATTTCAAGTGATGAACAAAAGTAAATGTGAGCTAGCCAAGCAAGGGGCACAGAGAGCATTCCATGTAGAGGGAATTCTGAGCAAATGAAGAAGCTCAGACAGTGTGGGATATAGTTTTGTGGAAGAGGAGTGGTAAAGATGAAGCAGGAGAGGTATGCAAAAGGCCAGAGGTAAGATCTTGTGGATCATATTAAGGATTTTGGATTTTATCCCATGGCAAATGCAAGGTAGAGTGGATGGATTCAATTAAGTGTGTAAGAAAAAGAGTGACATGACCTGATTTGTGTAATGGACAGAACACTTATCTGCCCCAGGGGAAAGGATTGGGTGCTGAAGTTGGGGTGATGGTAACTGGACATGGGTCAAGACTGGAGTAGAAAATAGCTCAGGCAAAAGAACATACTGACTTGAATTAGAGATTGTTAAAGGGGATGCTGAGATGTAGGTAGAAATAGGAGTTAAAATAAACAGGCTTGGAGATTGGATGGATTAGGAGGAATCCAGAATGACAGGGCCTAGAACATAGTAGGCATTCAATGAATATTTATTGAATAAATGAATGCAAAATCCCTGGTTGAAAAGATAATGGTGCTAAGTCAAAAGATAAAGAACATTGATTCCACCGTCTACCCAGTTACCCTTGCTTGAATGGGGTGATTATGACAGTCTCAATTTGAACATGTTGAAATCAAGTTGCCTGTGTTAAAATGAGTGGAAATGTATGTGTCAACATCTGAAGAGAAAAATATGGCCTGGAAATAAAGATTTAGAAAGTTGATAGTAATTAAATTAGTATGAATGAGACTACCTAGAACAGTGAAAAGTAGGGATCACAATTTGTTAATGAGTATTAAAAATCAATTTAGTGGACTGCAACCAGCAATTTAAGAAATGGAATAGAATAAAATGCAACACAATAGAAAACACTAGAATTTAGCTCCTGAAATAAAGGTAAACATGATGGAAGTATGATTTTGTGAAAAATTCATTTCAGTAATGTTATGAATATGTATACTTAAATGTGATTAGGCTGCAATATAAAACGAACTTTTGTGTGTTGCTATAAAATTTGAAAAAAGATTTTTGGAAAAAAAAAATCAAAAGACTGAAAAATCAACACCTAACTCATTGTCAGAAAAGGAACTAAGTCCTCTAATAGATTGTTGTGGAGCACCTAAAGAGAGGTATATACTGGTGCCAGAGGAAGAAACTCAAGGAAGGTCCCCATGTGTTAAGGTTTGCATTAGGAAAGGTTTCAGAAAGATCTAAGGTACTAATCTTAAGAATATGATTTTTTAGAATAAGCAATTTGCATTCAAGAACCATGTCTTACATCATATCTCTAGTACCTATCAAGATGTCTACTACATAATAGACCCTCAAACTTTCAAATGAATAAACTAAAACTTGTGCTTTAGGAAGATTATTCTGACAGCAATCTGGAAGGGGAGAGAATGGAGAAAAGGTTTTTTTTTTTTCCACAAGTTTTAGTTAATTTTAATTGATACATAATTGTTCAAGTTTGTGGGGTGTAATGTGGTGTTTTGACACATATATACAGTGTATAATGATCAAATCAGAGCAAATAGCATCTTAAAATGAAACTATTTCACAGTCCAGGTGAATGATGATGAAGTCCTAAATGATAAATGATAATGGAAGGAAAAGGACAGATTTATTTATAATCAGAATTACCAAGATATGGGGCTGCATACATATGGGTGTGGTAGCCAGTCTCCATGGCTGAAATCCTCATATTCACCCTTGTAAAGTCCCCCTCCCATGGTACATCAGGGGTGATCTGTGTGACCAACTGAATATGGCAGAAGCGATCACATATTAATTACTTCTGAGGCTAAGTCATAAAATACAGTGTGGCTTTTTTCTTGCTTTTTTTGATCACTTGCTTTGAGGAAGCCGTCTCATGTTGTGAGGACATTCAAGCAAACCCACAAAATCTATGTGAAGAACAACTACCAACATCCAGCACCAATTTGCCAAGCATGAAAGTAAGCCATCTTGGAAGTGGATCTCCAGCCCCAGTGAAGCCTTTAAATGACTGCAGCCCCATCTGCAGAGATAAATATTTGTTTTTGTTTAAAGCTACCAAATCCTGAAAGTGAATTTGTTACATTTGTTATGCAGCCTAGATAACTAATGCAAAGGGGATGAAAGGAGGAAGCAATAAATACTATAAATTAGAGCCTATAAGTTAAAGGTCTAAGTGCTTGAAGGAGGAACTGGGATTAGGATGTAGGGGATAGTAAGTTATGGTCAGGACCCGTATTTGCCTTGTATGTAGGATATCCAAGTGAACAGTTTTTGTCCCTCAATCTCAAAGTTCTACTCGTTTTTGAAGGCTCAATTCAAATGTCACCTCTTCTGTAAAACCTTTCTGCTTTTCTCTGGCAAAAAATATCTACATCCCCTTTGGGGCACCTTACTACAGCAAACATGCATAATTTTGTATTGCAATTACCTATTTTCCGTTGTTTGTTTACATTTGGGAGCTCCATTACGACCCTGAGCTAGTTAAGGATAAGGACTGCGATTTTTAGTGTTTTTTTTTTCTTGTGTGTGTGTGTGTGTGTGTGTGTGTGTGTGTGTCGCTGTATCTCTGTGTTGGTGATTGTGTAATAATTCTGAGAAACTTGATGGTTGTATCCATTTACCCATGTATTTTCCCTACAGTTATGGACATTTGGGTTTGTGGAGTGACTGGAGCAAACTCGCTACCGGAGGTCCTGAAGTGACACCTCCAGCCTGTTTCAGAGGTAGAACTCCCACCTATACCTGGGTCTGGCTTCACCTCTGCCTGGGATGAACCTCTCCTCCTCAGTCCCTCCTCTACTCAATTCCGATTGGCTGGAGAAAGGAAAAAGGCCCGACATTGGTTCCTTTTAGATGGGCGGAGCCGGGCTGGGTTTCGTCTCGCGCCTCAGGCCGAGCCGGGCCGAGAGGACCCGAGTGAGGCCGAGACCAGCGGCCCGGTGGCCCGGAGCCGAGGCGGCTGGCCGCGCCCCACCCTGCAGCCAGGCGGAGCCAAAGATGCTGGCCTCTGTCTCGCGGCCCCGCCCGGGCCCAGGGCCACCTCGGGTCTTACCCTTGCCACTGTTCCTGCTGGCGGTGTTGAGCGGCACCGTGTCCGGCCGCGTCTCACGCTCTGTGCCCAGGACCTCGCTTCCCATCTCTGGTAAGGTGCGGACGCCTTCGTCCTCAGCCCTTTGCGCCGCGCGCAGCCCTCGCCCGCACTTGTTCACACCCACCCGCTTCCTATCCTGGAGAGCAGCACCACGGCCCCCTCAACGCCTTGCACCGTGCCCCCGCAGCGCCTAAGCCCCTCAGGGACCCAGACAAGACTCCGGCACTCTGCTGTTTCACCCTAGCCCTAGCCCGGGCCTCGCGCCTCGGCATCTACGACACACCCAGGTTGCTCCCTCAGACCCTTATTTCCAGGACCGCTAGATAGGTCAATCCCTTACCGTGCAGAGGAGGATACTGAGGCCCTAGGTGGGCTTGGGAGTTGATCGGGGTGTCCATTTAGAAGTTCCTTCTCCCTTATTCCCCTAGTCCCTCATACCTATACCTGTGTCGAACACTCCAGTTTGAAGCCCATTCCATTCCCAGGCCTTTCATTCTTTCATTCTAATTCAACCACTCCCTGGATCCCCAGCTCAGCATTTACATCTTCTGAACTTCATTTCTCTATGATCAGTTCAATGCACCCTCTGCTATCAAGCCTCTTACCCAGCTCACCACCTCAGTCTTCCAAACTCAGTCCCTTCTCATCTCTGACACTAGCTCCCATTTTTCCATGAATCAGATTGACTTTAACCCCCTAACTCCTTGAACCTTCTGTGCTCCCTCTGGCCATTCCCTGCATCGACTGTTGGAAACCATTTTATCAGTTGACAGTAAAGTTTTGCTTAAATGATTTTGGAAGTCTTCAGAAGGAAAAAAGAAGAGTGGACCAGGTCCTTGGAAAAGATGTGAAAGAAGCCAGGGGATAGATACCACAAGGTTAAAAGTGGTCATTCACATTTTAGAGACTCTGTTGAGGTGGGCATGAGTGTGGTATGGACCTTTGTTTTCTTCTCAGTGGGTATGGAGGCAGACAGAACCAGTAAAACCAAGAGTACCCTTGGAAAAAGCTTACAACTGGGTAACAGTAATTTAGAGTCTAAACTCAGGTCAGAAACATATAGGGATGCTTGAATCTCCAGGGCAAAGTTGTGGTCAGAGCCTGGAGTTTCAGTTTGTGCTGGAACAATAGCTAAAAAGTAAGTTGAGGTTGCCAGGCTGAATTGATGTCCAGAAATCCAGAGATGTCTAGAAGGCAAGGTGAAGCAGAGCAGGGAAAACAAAGGAGGTTGGGTAATTCAGAACTTATACTAAGCATGAGAGAGCAGGAAGAATACAGCGCAGAAATAAGCACCAGTGGAACAGTGGATGGGTGGGGCTCACCTCAGCATAGCTAGGAATGAATGGGTTGATGGCTAGTTATCACCATGAGGACACTCAACCAGCTGAAACTTATAGAGCAGAGTTGTATAGGGATAGGATCCTCAGAATTAGATTAAGCTAAGAAGGTAAACACATATGAAGTTATTTTTAAAATGAGTTTTGAATGCTGAAAGGGGTTAGATTCGGCCAAAGCAGAATGCAGCCATAAAGAAGACAGGGACTATTTGTTAAATGTGTAGTACATGCCAGGTGCTTCCACATATGTTATCTCACATAATTCTCCCAACAATCCTGGATGGTGTTGTTTACAGATGAGGAAAATGATGCTCAGAGAGGGCAAGTAATGTATTCAGGATCATATAGTAAGTGGGAGAGCCACATTTAAATCCAAACTGGTCCATTTCTGAAACACATAATTTTTCCCACTACACTAAACTATACCTTTTTAAGTGAAATGGGGTGAGGGAAGGTCAAGGAAGGTGACTGAGAGAGGAGGTAGACTCCGAATGTATTGGTAAAAGAGTAAAACATTTACAAGTAAAAAGTAGTTACTATTAAGCAGGATTCAAAAATAAAACCCCACAATTTAGAATAGTACTTATACCTTCTTTAGTATATTTTCAAATTAGGGATCACATTGATATGAATAGAAATCACAGACTTAATATTTATGCTGTTATTTATATTTTTATGGAAAAAGCATACTTGACTGGATTGCATGTTAAATATTCTGACATCATCAGTTGTCTTGGGGTAGTGTAGATGGTCGACCTGTCAAGGTGCTGTTTTTTCCCTGATAGCTGCCATATAAATGGTATTTTGGGAGAAAACAAAAATTGGCCTTTCGGCTTTGCTGTAGTAGATCCAACCCTTACAAAGCAATGGCTGATATCATTCTTCCCTTTCCCCTTCCCTTTCTGCAGAGGCTGACTCCTATCTCACCCGGTTTGCTGTTCCTCATATATACAATTACTCTGTTCTGCTTGTGGATCCTGCTTCCCACACACTTTATGTTGGCGCCCGGGACACCATCTTCGCTTTATCCCTGCCTTTCTCAGGGGAAAGATCTCGCAGGGTGAGTGATGAGAGTGGGGAGGTCCCCAGGCCCTATATCATGTGGTTAGAGCGATAGTTTTATGGAATGTGGGTTGGGGAGTTTTATAATAACTCAAGATGTAACAGTGGTGATACTAGAAGGGAGGGATTATCCACTATTTTAGCCAAGTGATAGGGATAGGGTTGTGATGTCTAGGGAGGCTATGGGAGAGATTCAGGGTGATGGGGAGGAGGCCACAGTGTCTGGGTTTTAGGGAAACAGCTTCCAAACTTTTTTGATCACACATTAGTACTATATTGTTACTGGTACACAAGTGTGTACTTAAAGAAACTTTCCTTGAAATAGTATTGGCTCTTATATATGTGTGATACATTGGATAGATTCTATTTCATTAAAACAATGTTGGTTGTGATTTCACAATTGATTAATTACTTAATCAATTAATGGGTGGGAACCTTCCATTAATAAATTGAAAAACAGTGCTCTAGGAGATGTCAGAAGTTCACAAATTGATGGAGGTTGTCAAACTGATCTCAAGGGAGTTTGGGTGGGAGACCTGGGGAAAATGGTCACTACTCCTTTCTCAGATTGACTGGATGGTGCCTGAGGCTCACAGACATAACTGTAGGAAGAAAGGCAAGAAAGAGGTAGGTGTAACTAAATTCAGGCTCTGTCCTGAGAGTCCTTGAGAACTTGGCCCATCCCTGAGTTGGTGTCAGGCCCCTGGAGTTCTCTCATCCCAGGCAGGGATGCTGATACCATCACCCATCATCCCTGATCCCCAAATTGCATCTAACTGTCTTGATCCTACCTTACCCTTCCTTGTACCTGCTGCTTCTGATTCTAACCGTCTCTAACCCCCAGGATGAATGTCACAATTTTGTCCAGATTCTCGCCATTGTCAATGCCTCTCATCTCCTCACTTGTGGCACCTTCGCTTTTGATCCGAAGTGCGGGGTTATTGTGAGTGACAGGGTGGGAGGAGAGGGAGAGGGAGCCTGCACCAATATGAGTTATGTGGGGGTGGTGGGTAGGAGGATGGGAAGGGTTTTCTGTGAGTGACCAAGTGGGGCATGGTTAAAACAAATACTGTGCATGATAAGCATTGGGATAAGGGGTGTCCTCACAGGGTGGAGCCTGTGTCAGCTACTGAGGGAGGGTAAAAAAAGAAGGGAGACAGGGAAGTTTTCTGTAGAGGGTGAGGTATGAGATGCAGTGAGATGGTAAATGAAGTTAGGGATGCTGGCTGGGCTGGGGAGAGGTCAGATCCAAGAGAGCCTTTAGAAAGCAGAAAATTAGGTTTCTGTTGCCCTATGAATACTTTGGCCAGGCACCTTGGGCCTATTTCTTAATCAGTGTAACCCATGCCTCCTCCTTCCTTCTATAGCATGTGATTGTTTCTCGCCCCCTTCTCTTCCCTCCACTGTCAACCTCATTCTGTGTAGGCTATGACTTTCAGCTTTTATACCTTCTGATGTCACTGCCCACTAATGTGATGCCCAGTACTCTGGCCTTCAGGGTGGATACTCTGTCAGCCACATTTTCTTCTGGATCCTGTTCATTGCTGCTGAAAACCTGGGCTTCATTACCCTCAATCCTAGGCAATCTTGGGACACATGTACACCCAATGACATCTAGTCTAGACACTGCCCTGTTCCTGGGATGGTAATTGTCTTTGAACTTTCAGCTTTCTACATCAGTTAAACATTGTTAGCACAGTCCTCTAGCACCACACATTTGTGCCTAGGTCTTAGGTGAGTAAAAAACCTCACATGTCTTTTGTATTCTGTTTAGTACAACAACTCCCTTTCTTGATCCTGATCCTTAACTGTGGATCTTAACTGCCCTGTTCTGTAGTTTGCTGTGATCCAGTAATCCACCTGGATCAAGTCAGTATGTATTTCCAAATGCCTCTTTGTTACAGACCAGCCTCATATCTTGGGCTTAGAATGTTATAATTGCATATGCTTCATGTTCCAGTCCCTTTGGTTACCCTTGGGGTTAGTTGAACTTAGGTTAAGTCCTTTGGCATAAAACAGCTGATAGGTTCCTTACAAAGGTCTGGATAGTTCTCTCATCCTGGGAAGGTTTCTCATTTCAGGTTGATGTTGAAAATCTTTACATCCCATTAGGTAATGTTGAGGGTCTACTTTCCTTCAGTTCTCATCAAGCTTGAAGTAGTAGTGGTACTGATATACATCTAGATAAGATATCTAGATGGAGAATGTTCTGGACATATCTGTTAGGATTGGTGTGACTTGGATCCCTATCCATTCTTGAGGAATATCAGCAACGAAGAGTGAAGCCAGGGTTCTGTATTCTGCACTCTCACCAATCTGGCTCTTTCTCTGTATCCTCTTATCTAACAGACTCATCAAATTCTTTGATCAAAACTCATTTATAGGAGAAAGAGATTAGCTTAACCCTTCAAGCCACACCCTGAGCCTTATCCTGCTACCCAGCAAACTCCCTCTCCTTGAGTTCTGGCTTTATCCTTAGTGCTGAATGGCTCATGTCCTAGACAGATGGCATTGAAATTATGTATAATTTTCTGAGGGTTTTGCTCTTTATACAACAACTTGCTCAGAATTGATCATGGAGAAATGAAGGTTCTTATAAAAAGGAAGTTTAAGCACTGTATCTACCAGCTCCAACTTTGAAGTACTGTCCTTCATTGCCAGCTTATCAGATGGTAGAGGGAACATAGTTTAATTTGATTTGTTGAAGGAACTTCAGCGGTTACCAGAGAAAAATTTTAGTTTCTAACAATAATAATGACCATTGCGTCCAGTATCTATGTAGGCTTGTCACTACTTTATATTCTTGTTTAATTTTTTGTCACCACATCATGATATTTAGGTGTTATTTGTTTCCATTTTGTAAGTAAGGAAAGAGTTCAGAGAAGTTTAAGTCCCATATCTAAGATTATATAGCTAGCAGAGGCAGAACCAAAATTGAAACCTAGGTTTGTCTGGTCCTGCTCTACTGTCCTGTCCTACTAGTTCAGCCCACAGCCCCAAAGACCTTATCTGGCTTCCGTTTCTTGTGGCATTTGACATGTTTGGTGTATCAGGAGCTATCTTTCTCATCTTTTTTTATTTACCTACCATTTGGGCGAGGTCCTTTATATGCCTTCTATTCACCTCGACCAAGACCAAAGAACTAGTTCTAACTTCAGTGCTTTCATGAGAACCTTTCTATCCAGCCATGGCTTACAGTTTGAGGGACTTGCTTCCATCACAACTGATTTTGAGAGACTGTGCTAACTGACACCATGATGATGCAGCACATAATCTATATGTTCTATATATCTATTTCTCTATATTCTGTAGAGAATATATTAGAAAGGTCTTGCCCTTTTCACACTCCAGTTGAAGGTTATTTTGACCATAGAATAATCACAATATGTCTAGTTAATAGGAAGCTCACTTTCTCAAAGACTAGATGACATGATGATGCCATGAGGGGGCTAGTTTTGACACATTGAGTTGTAAAGGGTTGATAAGCAATCTCTGTGAGAAAGTCTAGCAGTCCAATGAAAACATGAACTAGGGTTTGGAAGACATCAGACCTGTAGAGTTTGAGGAATGATTTCATAGAAAGACTGGAAATACAAGAATGAATGAGACCTTTGAAAGATATGTAAAAAGGATTATGGATAGATTCTTGGAATATACATGTAGAGGCTCAAAAAGAAGGAGCTAGAGAAGTGACAATTAGATAGGAGAAAGGACTCCAGGAAGATAGAGTTTCAAGGGCCAAGGAATAGAATATTTCAAGAAGGAGAATGAATCATAAGTAACAAATGGTATGTGATGACTGAAGAGAATGAGAACTGAGAAGAGACTCATCTTTTTAGTTTTTGGTAAAATGTGAGGGAGCAGTTTTAGGCATAGAGATAAGACAACATAATTTGTTTTCTAGGAATAATAGGTGATTTGGTTTGGCTAGAACAAAGATCATTTTGAGAAGCAGTGGAAAATAAATAGGTTGGACTAGAATTTGTACTCCAGGCAATGGTGAGCCTTTTTGTCTTCCTTTTCTCCAAAATCTACTATCCAGTCAGTGGCTGATACTTTGGAAGATTAATCTGGGGTGTATATATAGATAAACTGGGGATGGGACCAGAGAGCATGGGGAAAGGAGGGCACTGCTATCATTCAGGTGAGAGGGAAGAAAGGCAGCTGCAAGCAGCAGGTATTTACTACATTTCCAGAGTGCCCAAACACCTTGATATCACCAAACTTGTTACCTTTTTCTTCAGGGGAAGATGTTCCCACTGCCATACAAGTGGAGCACTTGTGCCTCTGTGGGGTCTTCAATCCATTAGGCTCTTTGGACCCAATATCTCCTATTTTGGACACCTCAGACATCTCATTTTAATAGGCCCTCTTCAAGAGTGTCTCGATTAAATAAAATCTTGTTTGCATCTACAGAAAAGAGATGAGGAATCTGAATGGGCTGGTAGTATACTAAGCTTGGGAGATATATATCTATGTTACTCTTTGATTAAATTCTGTTAATTCTGTTATTCTACATCACAGTAATTAAGCCATAGCCACACCAGTTTGTGAGCTACTGATAGCATACCTGGCATTTCTGTGCTGTAACTTTGATTCCCAGTCAGCCACAGTTGACTTCCCTCTCAGTCCTAGGTTGAAATCATCTGCAATTTCCATTTTTAGATTTTTTTTGAAGGATTTCTTAGTGCTGGATGCTAGCCTAAGGTAGCTTCTGACTGGCCCTGGTGGAACTCTTTGGTCTCTTGCCTCCCACCCAGGTCAGTCCTTAGAGGATGGTACTGCCTTTAAAATCTTGAATTTTCATCTTAGCTTCAGGTCATTCTTCAATGACCTTATAGATTCCCTTCTCCTCTTGGATGTATGGCTCTGGCACTGTCTTTCATCTTTGGGGTAGTAGAAGGAGGATGCTCCTTTTTTCCCCCTAGGCCTTGGGCTTTAGTTTGTCCTCTGTCAGCCTGTACTTTTATTTGCCTTTCTTAAGGGCTCCAGTCCTGAAGAGACCTGCTTTCTTCTCTGGTCCTCTTTGTCCTGTAGCATGTTCTCTAGCTAGTTGCAGACTCCACAGTTCAGCAGCATTTCAGAGGAAAGACCCATATCCAGCCTTGTTGCATTTTTTTTAGGGCCATCCCAGGTAGGCATTCATCAGGGCATATAAGTTGTGGGTATTAAGAAAAGAGGACTAACTTGTGAAAAAGGGGTAGCAGAGACGGTAAATGAAGAATGGGGGCAGGGAATCAGGAATAGTGACTTAGTGTGGGGATGATAGTAGAAGGAATGGGAGGTGAAGGGGAATTAGCTTTTGTTTCATCTGACCATCTTTGTACTTCTCACTATGAACCTTCCCTGTGACCCCTAAACCAACTGCCCCCCTTCTGGTCTGTAGGATGTGTCCAGTTTCCAGCAGGTTGAAAGACTTGAGAGTGGCCGGGGGAAATGTCCTTTTGAGCCAGCTCAGCGGTCAGCAGCTGTAATGGCTGGTGAGTGGGGAGAGACAAGAACCTGTGATTTCTTGCTCTAATTGCCTCCTTCCCCACCCCTGCTGTTGGAATTTCTGTGTCCTTTCTTTCCTTGGAATGTCTATTATTCCCATGTCTTTTTTTTAGCCTTTCCTGTTCTTCCCTGAGTGCCTGTGACCACCTGCTTTTTCCCACAGGGTATTATTTCCCCAAAGTTCTCTCCAGAGAATATTTCCTCTGCTTCTCTATGTGAGTGTTTCCTCTGTTAATGTCACTTTCTTCTCCCATAGTATTTATTTTTTTGTTTATAAGAGGAATATACTACAATGCATATTGTAATAAATTTGGAAAAAATACATAAAGAAGAAAATAAATCTAGAATAGCACTGTCTAAAAATCTTTATATGATGATGGAAATATTCTGGATCTGCACTGTGCAATTCAGTAACCACTTGCTATTGTGGCTGTTGAGCCCTTGAGATGTGATTAGTGTGATCGAAGGAAATAATTTTAAGTTTTATTTAATTTAATGTAAATGGCCCCCTGTATCCCAGTGGCTACTGTATTAATACAGTTCTAGAATATCTCTACTTAGAAAACCACTGTTAGTATTTTAGGATATTTGCTTCTAGCTATTTATTTATTTAGGGTACTGGGGATTGAACTCAAGGCCACTCAACCACTACTTTTTGTATTTTATTTAGAGACAGGGTCTCACTGAGTTGCTTGGTGCCTCACTTTTGCTGAGGCTGCCTTTGGACTCACGATCCTTTTGCCTCACTTTCTGAGCCTCTGGGATTACAGGAGTGTGCCACCATGCCTGGCACGTCTAGCCTTTTAAATGTGTGTGTACATCCATATATACTTATGTGCTTACATTTGCTGTCTAGTGCTTTGTTGTTTGGAGGAATCAGCAATGATTGTGAAATAAATTCCTGTGGGTGCTTTCTTTGAACAATACATCTACGGTTGCTCAAGTGTGGAAGTCATTCTGGAAAATGATTGTCTAATTCTTTGGTAGCTAGAGAGCAAATTGTTTTTGTCTTACAAGACCTGTATTTGCGGTCAGACCATCCCACATCCGCCTTCCAAATTCGGGGAAAACCCAGCTGTTTTCTTCTGATTGTATAAAATAAGCAGTTCCATGGAAATTTTATAGTACTTTTAAATGTTTTACCCCATGGATATAATTTTGAATTTTATTGTGTGAATTTATACCATAGATACATACCATACATAATATAAAAATTCTTTGTAGAGAGACTTTTAATGACATCATTACTCACTCCCTGAGCATACCATAAATTAAGAAATTCCAAATTGTTTATAAATTGTTTTTATTTAGATTATTTGAAGTTTTTTCTATTCTCCATATTGCTGTAGTAAACATTTTTGTACACTTTTTTTTTTTTTGTCCTCATTTTAGATCATTTCCTTAAGATGTCTAGAAATGGATTACTACAGCAAAGGGTGTGAACATTTTATGGCTCATTATCTGTTGCTAATTGAGTTTTTAGAAACGGTGTACCAATTTACACCCTAAGCCAGCAATGTATGAGAGTGTTTTGTTTTCTCACATAAATTTCACTGTAATGTATTGTTGCCATTAAAAAAAAAACTTTGTTAATTTGGTACTAAAATGGCACATTGTTTTAATTGGTATTTCTTTGAATATTAGTAAAGTTGAACATCTTTGTGTTTTAGGACTTTTTTAAAATTTATTTTTTGGCAATCCTCTGTTCTTGTTCTTGGGCCAATTAAGAGACTATTAATGTCCTACACTTCTTTTTGTGATTATATGTTTTATCCTTTTTTGGTTAAAGTAAGGGGTGCTTTACCATTGAATTGCATTCCCAGCCCTTTTTATTTTTTATTTTGAGACAAGGTGTCACTAAGTTTCTTAGGGCCTTAAATTGCTGGGGTTAGCCTCGAACTTGTGATCCTCCTGACTCGGGTTCCTGAGTTGCTGGGATTAGAGGCATGTGCCTGGCTCAGTCCGTCTTCATTTAGAGAGCAGATAAAATTTTTTCTTACTAAAAAATTCTCCCCCCAATTTCACTCTTTGCTATATTTGGAACTTATTTTGATGAAAGGCATGAGATGGGCAACTAAATTAATTTTTTTCCTATCTAGTAATAGTTAAATCAGTTACTTAGCATCATTCATCATATTAATTTTTCTTTCTTCACTGACTTTTTGTCAACTTTATCATAAAATTAATTTTTACCTGTAGTTTTGAACAGTATTTGTGTAAAACAAAAATTAGAATGCAGGATCTAATGATGAAGTTTTTTTCTTATGTGTGACTTCATTTTTAGGAAATGTATTAAAAGCATTACAGATGAAATCATTCTTTAATCATTCAGTTAATGACTTTCCTTTTCAGGAAAAAAACTTTTAAAAGTGAGCATAAAGTATTCCAATTGCTTGGCTTGGTGACACATGCCTGTAATCCCAGAGGCTCGGGAGGCTGAGGCAGAGGATCATGAGTTCAAAGCCAGACTCAGCAACAGCGAGGCACTGAGCAGCTCAGTGAGACCCTGTCTCTACATAAAATACAAAATAGGGCTGAGGATGTAGCTCAGTGGTTGAGTGCCCCTGAGTTCAATCCTCACCCAGTATCTACCCCCGTCCCCAAAAAAGTATACCAACATTATCAAGATTATCATCATTTACTCTTAAAATTGATGAGGACTTGTTTATCCTTACACATGTTTGAATAAAACAATATTTTTCTTGGCTTTTTGTTAGCATCTTTGGGAAAACTCTGAGCCAGCCATTGGTATCATTAACAAAGATTTCTTGAGTTTCAGTCATTGTAAATGTTTCTTAATTCTGCAAAATTGTTAATTAGCATAAATGACTTTGAAATGCAATAATCTAAAGTAATCAGTTAACATACTTTATTTCAAGCAATAATCTTTAAGCATGTGAAAACCTCTACAAATAATTTATTTTCAGCCGCTCAGTGAATTTGTATTAGGATGTGGTTTAAGAAGACTAATTTCATAAATAAAATCATTGTGTGACAAAGTGGAAAGAGCACTTTCAAGAAGGTTTCAAGTTATTTTTATTTTTTTTCCAGAAGATAAAATTCAGCATTGCCCAAAGGAAGAAAAAAACACAGGAAAACAATTCAGATTTGTTTTTTAGCTGTTAATTGACAGAGGTGATCAGAATTCACTTTCTAGTTTAGAACCACCATCTCCAGTTAACATAGGAACTCTGTCTCTAGTTGCCTCAGATCTAAATCACAGTCAATACCAGTATTATAAATTTTCATCTGTGGTTCTTATTTTACAGGGATATCACTTAAAAATTTTCTTGGTTTACATAAGAGCCAGTATTCACTTGGGGCTTTTAGTATTGATCCACTGTGCCCTTCTGTTTTGAAAATGGCACTGTAGAAACTTGTGAAAACAGTATGTAAGGACTAGAACCAAATTTCTCAGTTAAAAATCTATAAAAATATCCTTAAACATAAAAGAGATATTTTGAAATGAAAAGAAAGAACTTTTAATAATTAAAGTATTTTTAGAATATAATAACAGAAGTATTTTCTTAAATTATAAAAATTACAATGTGCATTGTAGAAAATTAGAAAACAGAAATGTTATAAAGAAGAAAGTAAAATTTTTATTTGTAGTTCTATCATCACAAGGTAATCAATATTATTATTTTGGAGTGTAATGAGGATTTTCCTTAACTGTTTATGTTTCTTTAATTGTCTATGGGTATTTATAAGTAAAATATAATTATGCATATTTCATTTGGTATTATTAATACTGAGCATTTTCTCATAGTAGTTATATTATTATTTAAAACATGATTTTTAGTAATTGTGTACATTTCCATCAGATTAATGTGGATAATTTAATTATTTCCATATAAGTATACATTCAAGTTTTAAAATCAGTTATTGCTTTTATAAATAGTGTCACAAGTCAGATGAATTAGTGAATGCTTATAATCTTAGCTACTTGGGAGGCTGAGACAAGAGGATGTACCTCATTGTTAAGAGTGCTCTAGGTTCAGTCCCCAGTACAGGGAAAAGCTACAACATAAATTTTTTTATATAAGTTTCATGTTAATTCTTTACATGAATCTAATTAATTGCATATGAGTCAACCTAAGAAATGGAGTTGCTATGTCAGGGAGTGTAAAGATTTTTTTTATGGTGATCAGTAGATTTGGATAAATTATTCTCAGTCCCACCAGTAGTAATAAGAGAGCCTGCTTCATCACACCCTTGTCAGTCCCAAGTATTATAGTGAACAAACATACAAAGAGACAGTGCCCTCCTCCAAAGTCCAATTTAATGTGTATTTTAATTGGTATTTCTACTAGTGATGTTGAACAATTTTTCATGTGTTTATTGGTACTTATATTTCTTTTGGGAAAAGCCTTATAAATCTATATTTCCAATATGACATTAATTTATACTACACTTAGATAAAAGTAGCAAAATGATCTTTATTTGCACTATTCAAATTTATAAAATTTTTTAACAGTAACATCCACATTAGCCTAAAATCACAAATATTTTGACAGTAACATTCACGCTAGCCTAAAACCAATCTTGAGTCCTTCTCAGTCTCCTTAGTGGATTCTTTGTCTTCTGCTCATTCTTTAAATGTAGGGGTTCCTCAGGCTACCATCCAAGAGCTTCTTCTCACTCTAAATAGTTGTGATCTCAGCCAGGCATGTGGCTTCTTTTTCTATTCCATTCAAATACCTGTCCAGTCTGTATGTGTTTCCCAGGTCCTGAAGGTATAGAGCACATACCCAGCTACTTTTCAGATGCCTCTGCTTGGATGTCCTGCAGGAATCTCAATATCATCATGCTCCAAACTCAGCTTGTCATTTTTATTCACCTTCTCCAAACCTGCTGTTCCACCTACATTCCCTCCTCTGAGTGCTTAGCGTCATTGGATATCAGCAAGGTTAGCAGTCATTCATATTTGGTCTTCCCTTACCAAAGGGAACAAATTGGGCTTTCATCAAGATGAGCAGAAAAGCTCAAAAGCTTTTGCTTTTCTCCTTGGGAACTCATCCTGTGATTTTTATCCACTGTTTTCAGACACTGCATCCTGTGATAATGCATCTGCCAAGGAGCACTACAAATGTTCCAAATGCACTGGCTGCTGCCAGTGTTTTGGGTCCAAGCCTACCTCTTAAATGCATGTGTATCTGCCCCAAGATTGGCATTCATACACTGAAACAAGACAGTTAATAGAAATCCATCACAGCCAATAGAGGGAAAAGAAGAGTAAACACTGTAACTCCAAACGGCTAATTATGTCCTACTAATAGGCTGTTAGAAAAAAAGAAGAGGGTAGCCAGCTGGCCTAGTCCTTACATAAGGAAATGGAGAATATTAGAGTAGGAGGTAACTATTCTGAAAAGCATCCGACCACAAGAAGAAAAGGAAATGGAAAAAGCAAGGCCAGGGCATGTTTACAATCTTTTAAAAACCAATGAACATATACTTCCTATTGCTAATCTCCTTTAGAAGTGAGCATTTGACATCAGAATGGAAATTAAAACCTCCATAGTGTAGTGAAAAATTCACTGCCATAACACACCCCTTGGCCTTTCAGTATTGGGTTAGTAGCACAGTGTAAGAATCTGTTTCACACACAATTATGATTTTCTTTGGCTGTGATTCTTCATATTCTGGAGTGTTAATTCTTTATATTACTAAAATGAAAATATCTTAATTTGGGGGTTATAAAAATAGAAGATACTCACTACAAAAAACATTCAGTGAATACAAAAAAAAAGTATGAAGAGAACAAAAATTGCTTCCAATTCCATTAGTCAGAAACAAAGCATCATTAACACAGTAGAGTTACAGCTCCTTCAATACTCTTTCCTATTCCTGCAGGCATATATGCATATTTAAAAAAATAGAAATAGTGCTGAATTAGCTGCGCATGGTGGTGAATGTCTGTAATCCCAGCAACTCAGGAGGATTGCAAGTTAAAGGACAGCCTCAGCAACTTAGTGAGTCCCTAAGCAATTTAGCAAAACCCTGTCTCAGTATAAAAATTAAAAAGTGCTGGGGATGTGGCTCAGTGTTAATGCTCCCTAGATTCAATCTCCAGTACCTAAATAAGTAAACAAACAAACAAATAAATAAATAGGGCTGAATTTTCTTATCCCCAGTAGTTTTTTCCCTAACAAGCTTTTTCACTGAACTCAATTGTAGACATCACTCTTTTACCCATCATCATTTGCCAATAGCTAGATATGTACTAATGTTTACTGACTTAATCCGTTCAGCAATCTTTTACCAAACAATTGCACATTAAAAGATATTTTATTATATGAACATTGCAATTTAGTTGCTTTGGAATTGAGTTTGTCTTGGAGGCTCTTGGGCCTGCAGTGTCCTGAATCCTCCTCTGGACTCCTGTCCTCATGACTGTGTATTTGCTTACACCTGTAGCTGATAACACCCTTCTCTGGGTTAGTGAGTGTGAAGGACTGTGACAAGCCCCCTGGTATTCCTGGAGCATCTGGAGCCCTGCTATTTCCTCCTGACTTGTCTGATCCCTTATCCTGTGCCTGAGTGTCAGTGACCCTCTGCTATTCCACCCTGAGTGATTGTGTTCTCTTCTGCATTTCTAGGTTCCACTGTTGCTGATTCCTCCATTGATCTCTTTAAACCTTGGGATTCTTTTCCACCATCCACTGCTGGGTCTTTGCATAGTTTCCTGTGGTCCTTTACTTTTTCCAGAATAATGATTGTTTTTCCTTAACCTTATATCCTAAACCATGCTCCCTAAATATTCATAACTGTCTCCTGTAGCTCATCTCCTTTCAGTCTCAAGGTATCTATGACACAGTTTTGATGAGAGTTTGGCTTTTTACGAATTTTGCGAGATATTTAATCTAGGGGCGTTTACCACTGAGCCACATCCCGGGTCTTTTTTATTTTTATTTTTTTGAGATGCGGTCTTGGTAAGTTACTTAGGGCCTTGCAAGTTTCTGAGGCTGAGGTTAACCCCTAACTTGTGATCCTCCTGCTTCAGCCTTTAGAATTGCTGGGATTACAGGTGTGTGCTACCACATCTGATGTTTAGAGAAAATTTTAATCCAAGCTTTTCTGTACCCACATTTTCCCTCCTTGAAAGTACGAGGATTGGTTTATTTGCTGCTTTATTTGCTGCCGGGACCTATGACCAATATTTGGTTTTTATTTCCAGAAATTCTCTGGAAGATAATGGGTTGTAATTTTATAGCTCCCACTCTTCTTCTGGCAAGTCAAGCATATGGCCCTTTGAGATTTCATAAGGATATGTAACTAACATACTGAATAACTGCCATGTGTCACACCCTTGCTAGGGCTCTGTAATTATCTCATCTAATCCTCAGCATTTACTTTTATCTCTATTCTAAATTTGAGGAACCTGAGGTTGAGGGAAGTTCATTTGCCTAAGGTTGAGGGAAGTTCATTTGTATCATACTACAAGTATATATTCAGGGTTTCAAGCCAAGTCTTCCTGGCCCTGAAACACTTGGATTCTTTCCACACTTTAAATGATGGAACAATTGCCCCTTCCTAACTCTTCCCCATGTTTTCCACCCTTCTCTGCTGCCCTCAGAAGCTTCCTGGCCATTTTTTGCTCTAGAGTTTTCAAGACTGGTTATCCTACCAGTGCCTGTGGCACACAGCTTCTCTGGAGCATCTCCAAGATGGTTTTGCTTTCCTCCATGTGGTTCTACTCTCATCTGCTTCTGGAAGCCAGTGAGCTCAAGCCTTCATGGTCCTTGCTGAGATTTTTGTGCACCAGCTTCCAGTACACAGCCTCTTTTTTTTTTTTATTAAAAACTTTTATTGGTACGTTGTAATTATACATAATAGTGGGATTCATTATGCCATATTTATACATGTACGTAACAAAATCTGATCGATCTCATTCCTGGTGTCTTCCGTTTTCTTTCCCTTCCTCCTCCCCCTGATCTGATTGCCCTACACTATTGATATCCTTTCTGTTATTATTGTTGTTTTAATTAGTGCATTATAATAATACATACACCCACACCCACACATTCATGGTGGGATTCATTGTGGTACATTCATACACATCAGCCTCTTTTGCTTTCTCCTGCTTCTTCAGTCTCCTGACCTTGCATTATTTTTCTTCCTGGCTCTTACCTTTGTGTCATTAATGCTGTGACTTAAGCAGGATGTGTGATGACTCCCAAGTTGCTGACTCTGGCCCTGTTTCCCAGATCCTTCTTATTCATTGCCTTCTGGAATCTCTGACCCATGTCCTGAAGCCACTTAACCCTTAGTCTGTCCAACAGATGAACTCACTTTCTCTCTACCTTTTCCCATCATGGGCCTTCTCCTGTCATTTCCTGGCTTGGTTAATAATAGGGTAAATAATAGGGTAAAGCCCATGATAGAAGAGACTCTTCACAATTGGTGCCCGTCTCTACCCCTACAGCTTCTTTTCTGCTCACTTGCCCTGCATGACAGCTCCCTCTGGGCTTTAGCCTCCAGTGTCCCATGTCCCCAGACGTGGTTTTCCTCTTTACTGCTTGTGAAGACCTCCTTCTACTGACAAATTTCTCATTCTTCAGAGATGCTACTCCTTTAGGTAGAGGTAGTTCAAGCCTCCTGGTGTCTTGACTCTAGGCAGGTGTCCGTGACCTGCTGCTGCCCTGTTTCAGTTTTCTTTCGGCTTGTGTTTGAGGCCTTGACAGTGTTACTAGAGGTGGCTATAGTTCTTTCCCACTCAGTGCACAGAGCTGCACCTCCCTCCTATCCCAGAGTGTCTTGGATTTCTCTCTTCTTCCATACCCACCATTTGTGTGATGCCTCTGCCCCTCTTCTGTGCAGGAGGGAGGACCCCATTCCTCTGTTGCTTCTCCAGCTGTTTGTGAAACCTCCATTCATCTTCTGGGCTAGTGTTCTCAAAGGAGGCCTGAATCACTTGCATCAGAATAATTGATTGCTTGTTTTTGAAATGCAGGTTTTTGGGATGCACCCCTGCCTCCAACTTTGAATGAGAATGCTGGGTCCAGGGACCTGCATTTTTATCAAGTCCCCTAGCAATTCTAGTATAACCTACATTTGTGACCCGATCTAGGGCAGTACACACCCACCGATGTTCAGAAAGAATACTAGTTTCCTTAGACTTGACCATGGTGGAGAAATGACATAAGATTGGAATGTGCTACCAAGCCAATGCCCCTCCTGGAGAGTCACAATATAGTTAGTTAGCATATTGTAACAGCACAAAACTGCCCAAACAAACCTGGTTTCCACAGGAGAGGCCTTCATTCTCGCTTTGTGCTAGTGGACACTCCAGCAGTTTCCCTTAACCCTGATTTCCTTACTGTCCCAAGAGGTTTATTTCTATGTTTACTGGTAATCAGGGGATTCCTGTGATGTACTCAGTGGTGTCTGGCACTTAGTGGGCGCTCAGTTCTGAAAGTTGCTGCCCTGCTTTATTCCCTGCTCTGCCTGTGACCACTTTTGCTTCCCTCAGTAAGTCTTTGATGCCTTGTCTCTTCCCTGTCGCCCTGCAGGGGGCGTCCTCTATGCTGCCACGGTGAAAAACTACTTGGGGACGGAGCCGATTATCTCTCGAGCTGTGGGTCGTGCTGAGGACTGGATTCGCACAGAGACCTTGCCATCCTGGCTTAACGGTGGGGAGAGGGGAAGGGGAGCCCTGGGACACAGACTGGGTGGAGATTGGGTGATCCTAGCTGTGTCTGTGAGGATCTGAGGCCACTGGTCTCCCCAGCCCCCGCCTTTGTCGCAGCGGTGGCCTTGAGCCCAGCCGAGTGGGGGGATGAAGATGGAGACGACGAAATCTACTTCTTCTTTACTGAGACTACCCGAGCATTTGACTCATACGAGCGCATTAAGGTCCCACGGGTGGCCCGTGTGTGTGCGGTGAGACCCCCATCCCAGCTGTCTGTTTGGTGTCTCCTGCTCTCTTCTTCCTGTCTTTTTCTCTCAGGGCCTTTGCATCTCTCCTCTGTCTCATGCTTTTCTCTGCCTTGATTTTTTTTTTCCACCTTGGGAGCTTGAGGAGTGTGAGGGAGGGTCCCTGCCTCTTTCACCTCCACAATTATCCTTGTGACATAGGAGGTGGACTGGTAGCACATGAACTGGTGGCACACAGACTTGGGTTCAATCCTGCTTTACCACTTACTGCCTCTGTGACCCTGGGTAGGACCTTTATCATCTTTGACACTCATCTGTAGAGTGAGGATAATAACAGTGTTGACCTGTAAGGGTTAATCTGAAGGCTAAACAAGGTACTTTATAAACTGTACTTTATAAGTACACAGTTGACTTCATCACTGTCATTATAATTGTGACCTCATCCATCTTTGTATCTCATTGTCCTCACAGTTTCTCTGTCTGTCCTTGCATTTTTGAGTCTCCCCATCTGTCTGTGGCTACCCTGAAGTCAGGGAGGAAACTTGGGTTGATCTTCACACTTCTTGCCCAGTATTAATCTTCTAAAGAGAATTTACCATGTGCTTGTCACTCCAGGGAGACCTTGGGGGCCGGAAGACCCTCCAGCAGAGGTGGACGACATTTCTGAAAGCTGACCTACTGTGTCCTGGGCCAGAGCATGGCCGGGCCTCCAGTGTCCTGCAGGACATGGCTGTGCTTCGACCTGAGCCTGGAGCAGGGACCCCTATCTTTTATGGCATCTTTTCCTTCCAGTGGTGAGAAGGAGAGTTACAGGGTGGGAGATTTGTGAGGTTGGTGCAGTGTAAGTGCTGTCTTCTCAGAGGGGTGGACTCTCCCCCACTGGCTGTGTGGCTCCCCACATATTTCCTCCAAGAGAGGAGGTCTTTTCTTTCGACAAGGGATGGGTTGCTGTCCCTCAGCTCTCCCCAGATATTTGGTTCCAACCTGTGACTCTTTCAGGGAAGGGGCTGCAATCTCTGCTGTCTGTGCCTTCCGACCACAAGACATTCGGACAGTGCTGGATGGCCCCTTCAGAGAGCTAAAGCATGACTGCAGTAGGGGACAGCCTGTCATGGACAATGATGTGCCCCAGCCCAGACCTGGAGAGGTGAGGGGGAGGGGGCAGGTCTTCATCACAGGCCTGAATTAAAGAGCAAGAGGCGCCCTAAGCCCTGTGTTTCCTCTAGTGCATCACCAACAACATGAAGTTCCAGCAGTTTGACTCATCACTCTCCCTTCCTGACCGCGTGCTCACCTTCATCCGAGACCACCCACTCATGGATAGGCCAGTGTCTCCAGCTGACGTCCACCCTCTGCTGGTCACTACGGATACAGCCTATCTTAGAGTCGTGGCCCACAGGGTGGCCAGCCTCTCAGGGAAAGAGTATGATGTGCTCTACCTGGGGACAGGTACATTGAACAGTCAAGCATTTTACATACTCCCATCCCACAGAGGGTCTCCTAATACATACGGGCATCAGAACCCCATGCACAGAGACAGTTATGCCATTATTCTTGATCCATGCTGCCTCCCAGAGGATGGACACCTCCACCGAGCAGTGCGTATTGGAGCCCAGCTCAGTGTCCTTGAAGATCTGGCCTTGTTCCCAGAGCCTCAGCCCATTGAGAACATGAAATTGTACCATGTGAGTTGTAGATTTTTGGGGAGTCTGGTGGAGAGACATCTGAGTCTAGAGCCAGTTATGTGACCCTGAGATTTGGGAGATTCAACATTCCCCTTCCTGTTCCCTTTCTGTAGGGTTGGCTCCTGATTGGCTCCAGTACTGAGGTAATACAAGTGAACACAACCAATTGTGACCGTCTCCAGAGCTGCTCAGAGTGCATCCTGGCCCAGGACCCTGTCTGTGCCTGGAGTTTCCGGCTAGAAGCGTGTGTGGTCCATGCTGGGGAGCACCGAGGGTAAGTGTAGCTGGACTGGTCTCTTGTCCCAGAACTCTGTCCCATCCACATGTCTGTTTGTTTCTCAGTCTGCTAATGCTATCCTGTCACTCTGTGTATTTCTCTTCTGTTAGTGTCTGTATCACTTTTGTGTCCATCTGTCAGCCCATACTGATTCATCTGTCTGTTCATCTGGTGCTGTCTCATCAATGTCTTTGCCTCTGTGCTAGACCTGTGCTGATAGTGGCACTGAGTCTATGTTAGTCAAATGACAGTCAATGACACTCCATGTCAGACAGTGGGACTGAATCCATCTCTGGTAGATGCTTCTCAGTTTTCATCTTATAGGGGCTCTCAGGTGTTTTCACAGTCTCCCACTCCCTCCTTCCGTGAAATTCTCTCTTCTCTTGCCTTCTGTGACTCTGTGTTCTCCTGCTACCCTATTGATTCCTTTCTCATCTAGCTGCTGAGTATTGATATTCCTCAGGGCTAAGTCCTGGACCCCTTCTCTTTACTCTTCAACATTCTCTCTAGGTGATATCAGTGCCATCTGAGTGCTAATGCTGACCACAAATGTGTCTCTAGCTGAGACACACTCCCTATCCAGCTGCCTACCTGATGTTCCCCTTGGATTCTTCATAAGCAACTCACACTTATTAAGTCTGAGATTGTATTGTTGTTTTCCTTTTTCCCTCACATGCTCCTTCTCTGGTCCTTATCTTGATTAACTGAACCCCTTTCTTCCAGGTTTTCAAGCCAGACCTTGCCTGCATTATATTGCAATTTGTATTAATTCTAGCCCCCAAACCTATCCTAGGTCCAGCTTCTCTTCTTCACCTCTGCTGCTACCACCAGTAATGTAAGCTCATTACTTCTTAACTGGACTGCTCTAATAACCTCCTGATTGATCTTCTCTTGCTCATGTTGTGCTCCTATGGTCCACTTGCCATTTAGCAATTAACTTAAAAATACACATCATATTTTGGAAGAAAATCCCTGACGTTGTTTGTGTTCATCCTAAATATTTCAACGTAGATCTCTACCAGATAAGGACTCTCTTTAAAATACTTTTAAAATACTTTATTGTAGTAATTTTCAAACATACTCAAAAGTAGAGACTAATATAATGAGTTTCCGTGTATTTATCCCTCCGTTTCAAAATTATCAACTCCTAGTCAATCTTGCTTTAATCAACACTCTCACTTTCTACCTATTGTTTTGAAGCAAACCTTAGACATCCTGGCACTTCATCTATAAATCTTTCTTCATATATCTCTCACCTAGATAGATTCTTTTAAAAAGATAATCATTATATTATATAATGGATATCACCATTATCATACCAAAAATTTAATTTCTTAAGTGTCATTAAATATCTAGTCGATGTTTTAATTTCCCCAGCTAAATACACTTAAAAAATAACCTAAGTTGGAGTTTAAGTAATGTCTATCAAAATTGATATTGGTATGTGTGTATATATATATATATATATATATATATATATATATATATTTTTTTTTTTTTTTGCAGATGGACAGAATGCCTTTATTTTATTTATTTCTATGTGGTGCTGAGGATCGAACCTAGTACCTCACACATGCTAGGCAAGCATTGTGCCATTTGAGCTACAGCCCCAACCCTGGTTTATATGTTTTTTAAGTGTTTTTAAATCTTTAATTGAGATATTAATGGGTATTTTTGGTCAATTGTTTGGAGCATGCATTTTTCTAACCTTGAGATTTCTCTGCTTGAAGCCTCGTTAATTTACAGTCTATTTGTGTATCCCAGAACTTCAAGTGTGAATAGAACCATAGCATATTATAGAACCCTGATATTCTGTAGAACAACAATATTACAAATCCTTTAGAAGTAAACTGATTAATTACAAATGTCAAAAGATCATGAAACTTTAAAATGATAACTGACTTATAGTCAGTGTATTCATAAAATTTAATTTTGTTTTTCTGATATTCATTTTTAATTATAAGTGTAAAATCTTGTACGATCTCTTAATCAGACTTGACATTTTGCCAGTTGAGGACATAAAGTAATTCTAGGAGGGCAGGATTGTCCTGCTTTGCTTTCTTTTTTCTTAGTATGATGGATTGAACCCAGAGGTGCTTAATCACTTATCCATATCCCCACCCCTTTTTCATTTTTTATTTTGAGACAGGATCTCACTAAGTTGCTTAGGGCCTTGCTAAGTTTCTCAGGCTGCCTTTGAACTTGGGATCCTCCTCCCTCAGCTTCCCGAGTTGCTGGGATTACAGGCATGTACCATCAGGCCTGGCAGTTTTGCATTTTCAATCAAGAACTGTGACAGGTCTTTTAGTTTCTTTTGGGAAAACTTTACATGTCTAGAGAAAAGAAAATGGTTTATTCTTTCCTTTCTTGTTGTAATGTTTATTAAAATAAGAATTTCACTGGCCTTAGGTGTCCTTTGTATTTGAGCCTTAAAGGTTCTCTTTGGGATATATGTGAGTTTGGAGGGTGTAAGAGGAGGAGCATGGGGTGTTTGTATATGCCAGTGTCCTAGTTTGATATTTTTGAACATTCTGCCCTTCATATCAGTTCACACAAAAGAGAAAAAAATGGACTATGATGTTCCTGTGGTTACAGCTGTACGTATAGTCTTCCTGTATTTCCCACTTACCATTAGACTCAACAGCCAGCCTTGTTTTACCCTGGAAATTTGCGTTCATTCATACCACTCTTGGAGCTTATTTCAGGGACTTTAATTTATACTGAAGGAATTCACACTCAAATGGAGTCTGCCTCTAGTCTAGGCTTTCAGGTGTTCAGACTTTTTACCTGGCCTTCACTGACAGCCTTAGTAGAGATCTCATTGGTATCCATACCTCTGAGAGTGATGCCATAGAGTTCAGCAGTGAGTTGTCCATCTTGCCATCACTGTCCACCCACATCGTGGAAATACCAGATTGTGTTGTTTGAAACATCAGGGCCAATATATATTAACAGCTGTTGGAGAAAGTGAGTTCCTCCATAGACAAGCTACTTTATGAAATTAAAAGTCATCTCATCCTCACAGGATTTTGATTAGTATTTACAGAAAAGAAATTTGCTGTTTTTCTAAAAGAAAAAGAGAAAAACAACAACAACTCTAGTTTGTGTGTGTGTGTCTCCCGAAAAAAACATTGTGGTTGTGGACAATCAGGTCCATTTTTTAGAAGATTATTGTTTCTTTTTTCTTTTTGCAGTACTAGGAGATGAATCCAGGGATGCTGTACCACAGAGTTATATCCCCACTTTTTTTTTTTTTTGTTTTAAGACAGGATCTCACTAAGTTGCTGAGGCTGGACTTGAACTTGTGATTCTCCTACTGCAGCCTCCAGAGTCGCTGAAATTACAGATATGCACCACTGTGCCTGGCATTTTTGTTGTTGGTATTGTGTTGGAGATCAAATATTCTCATTTGTTTTAAAGCTCACCCACAAAACACCTTTCTAGCAGACCATGGGCTTCTAGAAATATATGTTGAATTTGATATGGCAGATATCATGAGGAATATGAGGTATTGGGGAAAATTTAGGCGATAAATTCTAATTCTAGGGGTGATTTATTTGATGATAGAAATGTAATCTGTGTGTGAATGTACTGTGGTACTGAGGAGAGTAGAAGAGAATGCTGCCAATGGATTTACCAAGTATTCTCGTCTCTGTAGGTTGGTCCAAGACATAGAGTCGGCAGATGTTTCTTCTTTGTGTCCGAAAGAGCCTGGAGGTCTGTATGGTTTATGAAAACTGTGGGTAGAGTGGCTAAAAAGGATTTAAAAGTTGTCCATTTTATACCTAGTTTAAAATTTGGATCCTGGAAGACACGGCAGCCAGTGTCCCAGGGCGTTACCCTTTTTGGGCATCCCCTTTTCAGCTTTGTCCCCATCTCATGTCTGATATCACCCCACATTTCTCTCTCCTGTACCCCCAGACTATAGCTTCATCACCTTTGTGCCTGTGCTGTCTCTCTGCAGAACACCCCGTAGTGTTTGAAGTTCCCGTGGCTACAGCGGCACATGTGGTCTTGCCATGTTCCCCCAGCTCGGCATGGGCATCCTGTGTGTGGCACCAGCCCAGTGGAGTGACTGCACTCACCCCCCGGCGGGATGGGCTAGAGGTGGTGGTGACCCCAGGGGCTATGGGTGCTTATGCCTGTGAATGTCAGGAGGGTGGGGCAGCCCGTGTGGTTGCGGCTTACAGTTTGGTATGGGGTAGCCAACAAGCCCCTGCAAGCCGGGCCCGCACAGTCGGGGCTGGACTGGTTGGCTTCTTCCTGGGGGTTCTTGCAGCATCCCTGACTCTCCTCCTGATTGGTCGGCATCAGCAACGACGGCGACAGAGGGAACTTCTGGCTAGAGACAAGGTGGGCTTGGACCTGGGGGCCCCACCATCTGGGACCACAAGCTACAGCCAAGACCCTCCCTCTCCTTCTCCTGAAGATGAACGGCTGCCTCTGGCCCTGGCCAAGAGGGGCAGTGGCTTTGGTGGCTTCCCTCCACCCTTCCTGCTTGATCCTTGCCCGAGCCCAGCCCACGTTCGGCTAACTGGGGCTCCTCTAGCCACATGTGATGAAACATCCATCTAGAGCCAGGCAGGTGACCACTAGTGCATGAATGACCACTGAAACAAAGTGATCACTGAGACCAGGGTCACTGGGCCTGGAAGACCATCTTGGCCTCCCAGTGTTCTTTGAGTGATCACCTAGATTTCAGTGTCTGCCCTCTCCAGGCCTTGATGGACTTGGGGAAGGGTCTTTGCCTCGTTTGTGATTCTCATGAAAAATCAGAACTGCTCTCTGCAGGGAATCCACCTTCCCCTCCCCACCTCTGAGCCTTTGTAACCCTTCAGCCCTGACCTCCTATCTTGAGCCCATTAGGTTTGGGGAGGGGCTCAGAGCAGTGACTGCTCTGGGTGGGCCTGGCCAGAAGGAAGAGCCATGGAGGTGGGTAGGGCTAATGTGCACTGACTCCTCAGGGTGGTTCTGCTGATTCTCCAGTTTAGTGATTTTCTGTGGGGAGTGCATGATCCCCATGCATCAACATGAAACCTCTGCCCTGAGATTCTTCCTGTCCCATTTTCCCTTCCACAAAAGAGTAGGTGTAAATACATTGGTGTTCATAGGAGACACGGCCACGTGTGCATGAATGACTGGGCCGATGCTTAGGTGTTTTAGGGGTCGGGGTAGAGGTGGGAAGGTTGGAATAGGTCATTGCCTGCAGAACTTATACCCTGTAGCCAGTCAGGAAATGGCTTTCTTTCCCAAAAGGAAACTAAACACTGCCCTTCTCCCCATTTCCCTACAACCCTTCTGTAAAGTTGGGTAGAGAAAAGCTCCTGAAGTGACCTTCTAGGTGGGAAGGGCAGCGGTACATGTGACCCCCATCCTTCTCTTTGTTTTTGCCTTCTGGCTGCCACCACTGCCATGCCACAGCTGCTCTTTCCCTGGCTGCAGTGTAGGCTGAAGCCCCTTTCCTTTACTCCCAGTAAAAATGAACTTAACAACATTATAAATATTAGGGGATGACAAAAGGGGGAACAGTCACAGGACATGTAAGCAGCTTGAAGATAGGTGTGCATCAGTGACTTTACTCAGGGTGATACCATTGCCACAAAGCAGGAGTCACCCACCTGGGGCCTGTGGACTCCCTAATATTGTATGCAAAATGTCGTCTGTACTGTGTGTCTGTATTTTTCTGGGGGAGGTTTTATGGATTTCATCAGCTTCTCAAGGCCTTAATAAAGTTAAAGGACCACTGCCTGCGGTGACCACTCTTGGGCCAAGCCAAGCGGGTGCCACTCTGTGGCAGCTCCTCCTGGCCTTGCCCTGCTGCCTGTGGCCAGTCCCTGGACTTATTGCTCCTGGAAGCCTGTTTATCCTGTCCATGGAAGCTGGGATCTGTGCACATTTGAAGAGACTATGAACTTTGACCAAATACCCAGACCTCTTCCTGCTTCACAGCTCTTGCGTGCTCTAGGCTTCTCCTGCTCAGTCCTGGTCTTGGCCTGTGTATGTGCCTCATTCATCCCTGGTGAGGGATCCCCTGAAGCTCCAGTGAATGATCCTGCCCTTACCAGTTTTCTGCTCTGTTTTCCTTGGCAGCAGCCTGTGAACTACTGGAGTCCCCTTGGGTTTGGAGTTATCAGTGGTATTGCCACTAATAATATGATCTTTGATATGTAATCTAACCTAGGGACCTTGGTTTACTCATCTGTAAAGTGGGGATAATAATACCTACCTCAAGGTTGCTGCAAGGATTAAATGAGAAAATATATAAAAAATAAAGCACTGTCTGTACCAGTAGATCCTGTTATTGTAAACAATGACTTACTAAGCCATAATCATATGACTTAACCATGTGATAACCATGACAGATGCAACCACTGTGATTCTCATGCAGTGGAAAGAGGGCCACTTCCTCACAGACATCTTGTCCTGGGCCATCTCTGGCCAGATCTTAGCCAGTGTGTAGGTTTTAGGCAGATCTGTGAGTTCTGTAAACTTCAGATGTGTCTAACCTTTGTGACCTGATGGTCCTTGTATGGGAGTGGAGGGAGGCACCATATTATTTGGTTAATCCTCCTGCAGCCCTATTTGTTTGAGGTTATGGGTTGGTTTCCCTTTGCAGGAGAAGAGATTTCCAAGGGGACAGGAATCTGTGGGGTGAGGGTGAAGAAGAGGTTTTTTTTTTTTTTTTTTTTTTTAAGGAGAGGAGGAGCTAGATCACAGTGGATTTGGGCCCTGTGGTCCTTGAACTGTGGCTGTGGTTGGAGAACTGGCATGATGAATGTAAGAAAAATGAGGAAGGCTAAACAGGTATAAATGGAGGGGAACCCCATCTTAGTTGGTGGAAAATTCAAGCCCCAAGAATGAGGGTTAGCATAGGAATGCAAAACCAACTTTGGAAGAAATATGGCCAATTGCATCATCTTTGGATTGGGGGTGAGGAAGGGAGAAGACCATGGACAAGGGCACAGAAGGAGTGTGCAGGATTGGGCAAACCAAGGTCTTGCCCCCTATGTCCCTGCAGGGAGGATTGTTAGGATTCTGGCAGTCAGGGGCTTGCTAGATTTGTATAATACAGCAGCTGTTGGGGGGGTCTTATGTTTTGTGTTACCTCCCTAGATTGCCCACTTAAGACCTTCAATCTCAAATTCTCTCTTTTGGCTCTTGTTATGGGTCCATAAACTGATTCTCAGCTTGCCACCTCTAACCAGTGGTCTGCTGCCAATGTAAGAGCTAGAAAGAGATGCTCATTATTGGCTCTTGTATACCAAGGCAGTTCTATCGTACCACTAGCCCTGATGTCAACAGGAAGCAGAGCCACTTTCTTTCCTAGGAATCCCCAGATCCTTCCCTTTCCTCAGCTCCTTCCCTTTCCCCAGCTGTCCTACAAGTTGACTGGTGGCCTTGATAATGTCAGGAAAGGGCTTCTTTTAGTACCCACTGGGCTCTGACCCTCCTGGCTACTCTGCCCCATCAGAGGGGGGCCAGAAATGGCGACAGATGATTATTCTTGGTTGACTGGGAACAGATTTCATCAGCTTGAGGAAAACCATAATAAAAGCAACAAAGAAATCTTTCTATAATTTTCTGTTCTCTCTGGTGGGGCTTCTCTGTAACATAGCAAGTTGTAAATAGCAAGTCCAGAGGATTGATGTGAAATATCAGGTCCTGATTGGGATTTGAGAGGGAGAGAAACAGAGAATGATTCAACTCCCTGGGGATATTAGGTGGAGGCAGAGATGTTTGCAAGAGTCAAGATAAGGGATCAGATTTAGAGGGCTGCTCCAGACCCTGTGAAGAAATAAGTGAAAACCAGGGCTCCCAGCCCTGGGCCTAGTGTTTTCCCTAAACTGACTGAGCCTAGGGTTTAGGCCTACAGATGAGTCTCAGACCTCATTTATGTCCTGGCTGACACCATCTCACGGGCTCTAGGAAGTGGCAGTTAATACACTGCAAGCTAAGTCTTTCCCCGCCTCCCCCTGGAGTGGGATCAGGAGTCAGCAACTGCCACTGTATCCTAGGACCAACATTTCCCTCTTGGGTTCAAACAAGTCCTCTGAGTTGAAGAGATAGGGAATAAAATCCTCCCGGGACTGAGGTTCACCTCAGGTATATTCATTATGCCTTTTTATCTTCTGTATTTTTAAAAAATGAGTTTAATGCAGTTATTATATGGCATTCTGATAAATTTGTTTTTGTTTTGGTACTGGGATTGACCACGGGGGTGCTTTATCACTGAGCTGCATCCCCAGTCTATTATTATTATTATTATTATATTTTTTTATTTTGAGAGAGGGTCTCACTAAATTGCTGAGGTTGGTGGTGAACTTGTGATCCTTTTGTCCGGTCACTGGTATTATGGGTGTGCACCACCACACCCACACCTGGCCACAGTGATTTCCAGTTATTCATTTATATATATATATAGTGTGTATGTATACATTATAAATTGATATTATATATATATGTATATGTATTATATAAAACACACACATACACATATTTTCAGCAGTACTGGGGATTGAAACCAGGGTTGCTCTATCACTCAACTATATCCCCAGCTCTTTTTTAAAAAAAATTTGAGACAAACTCTCACTAAGTTGTTTAGGCTGGCCTTGAACTTGCGATTCTCTTCCTGCTTCAGCCCCTGGAGAAGCTAGAATTACTGGCATTTGTGACAGTGCTCAGCTATGTTTGGTATTTTTTGATGCTTTGTTATTTGGGGGCTTGCTGACTCTGGAGACACATCCCCTCCATGGGACAAAGGACTTGCCTGCAGGTGAACTTTTATATGCACACCAGTCAATCCAGAGCCCCTACCCCAACTATCTCCTTTATTGAGATCTCTCAGGGCTTTTCAGTGCTGGATTTTTATCCCCCTGATCTATCACCCCAGGGCCAGGTACAGATAACTAGAGACAGCCCCTATGCCCTAGAGCCAACTGGAATTATTCAATCTAGCCAATCTAAAACTTGCTTATCCTGCCTCTCCCATCCCTTCCCACAATAAAGGCTCTAGCCCAGGTTTTCTTCTGCTCCCCGAGCTTCCCTACTGATTCTGGTGCTTCCCCTTGTGGCCCCCTTGAATGCTATGCCTCCTACTTCTAGGGATCTGTAAGAATAAATTTCTACCTTGATGATAATTATTTCCATGTCTGTGTGTTTTATCATAGCTTATTTTTAAAACACCAAGGACTCCCTGAAGAGTTTGAGGAGGCTGATTGGACCTGTGTAGTCAGGGAGGTTGAAGCAGAGAACTAACTCACGGTTAAAGCTCAGGCCTTCACAAGTACATTGCATGTCTGTCAAGTATGGGCTTTTAACTGCCTCACTTGGATTCATCTGAATTCTCCCTGCATGACCAAGAAAAGGGGACTTGGCAGTCATTCACCACTTAAGCCGAGACACAAGTAAGCGTGCTTGATAGATAAGCTCCAATTCTTTAAGGAAAGTTGTTCACTGATATATCAACAGTACCTAGAACAGTGCCTGACATATGGTAGATAGTAAGTATTGAGTATCTAATAATAATATTTATAAATAAATAATAATAAATATTTATTAACTTAATGAATATGGCCATTTCTGAGCTGGCTTACTGTGAATAATGGAAAGAATTAGGGCCCTGCTGAAAGGTGACATCGGCTGAGTATTCCTACAGGAGTCCACTTAGCTCCAGCTCTGTTGGTTTTACAGTGCCACATCACAGCCTCTGGGATCCTCTGCCTCCCAGGCTGATGCCCTGCAACAGGTGATTTTGTGGTGATCCCTTATACAGTTAAATATTCCTCTCTCTCTTTTGAGTTCTGAACTCCAGCCTAGATTCTTCTTTTCTTTCTTTATGTCTGGTTGTTCACAGGTAGGTCTTTCCTGCTCATTTTTTCAGAGTGAAAGAATGAAAGTGTCCCTGGGAGATATAACATCCCTTTCCAAGCATAAATGCCTTAAATTTTAATAGTTGCCTTAAATAGTAATAGTACTAATGATGATGATGATGTCCTAAAATATTATAACCTGTTAAATATGGCACAAGCATTAGGCTAAACACTATAAACACTAAACTCAACCTTAGAAAGATTGGCATAATTAACTACATTTTTCAGTCAGAGAAATTGAGGCTTAGAGAAGTTACTTGCTCAAAGTCATTCAGTTAGTGTTCCACTGGACTTGACTGACATCACAGAACATCAACACTAGATAAGGATACTCAGTGTCAATAACAGACCAAGGGGCTAAAGGTGTAACTCAGTGATGGAGTGCTTACCTGGCACATGTGAGACACTAAGTTTGATCCTCAGTACCACATATAATAAAGAAATAGAAATAAAGGTATTAACATAATGCAATAAAGTTTAAAAAATAATAGATCAAGATGAAAATGAAACCACTCCATTATCATGTCTGATCACAGACACAGGCACAAACAAGAATATTGGCCAAACCAACAAAAATGACCAAGCATCCACCTATCCAGGCTAATGGTAAAGAAGCAATGCCATTTGTGTTAGCTTAAATTCTAGATGAGATTTATTCAGATACCTAGTCATAGAATTGCCCTGTGTCCTGATGTCATCCAGGCCAAGCAATGCCCTGCTTTCTTCAAACCACATACCGTAAGCCTGAGTTCCATAATAAGTTCTCTTTCATATTCTCTTACTGATAGCCCACAGTTCTTTGTGGTGTGCTTTTCCCCTCACCACAAAGAGGAGTAAACCCAACTTCCTGGACTACACCTGTGTTTCTGGCCCTGGTGGTTTCTGGCTGAAGAATAGCAACAAAGCAGTACTGTCTTATTATTGTTTCGGATGATATGCATTTCTAGTATCACAAAATTGTGTGGAATAATACACACTAAACTCTTAGCAATCATTATCCCTCATCAGCATCAGGGGTTTTGCCTTTTTTTTTTTGCTACTGGGGATTGAATTCAGGGGCGCTCAATCACTGAGCCACATCCTCAGCCTTTATTGTATTTTATTTAGAGACAGGGTCTCGCTGAGTTGTTTAGTGCCTCACTGTTGCTGAGGTTGGCTTTGAACTCACCATTCTCCTGCCTCAGCCTCCTGAGCATGCTTTAATGGATTTTTTAAACAATGTGCAAAGATGGAGAATGAGGACGAGAAGAATGAAGGGAAAAATGATAAAGGTTGTGGCAGTGACTCTAAGTGTTAAGTGTTGATAAGGATATTAATGGAGGATCTTTGTTTTCTTTAAATTTCTACAATTAGTATGTATTGCATTTGAATATAAAAACATTAAAAAAATTTTTGGCACATATTTACAGAATAGTGGGGTTTCATTGTGACACATTCAGATATGTATACTACATAATTTGGTCAATTTTACCTCCTAATAACTCCCCTTGCTGTCCCCTCTCTGTCCCTCGGCTTCCCTTCCTCTACCCTGATGGTTTCCCTTCTATTTTCATGACATCACCCCTGCCCCCAATTTTTTGTGGTAGCAATGATTGAACCTAGGGGTGATAAAACCACTGACCTACATTCTCAGCCCTTTTTATTTTTTGTTTTGAGACATATTCTCACTAAATTGCTGGGTCTTGCTGAATTGCCTGGGCTGGCCTCAAACTGGCAATCTTCCTGCCTTAGCCTCCTCAGTCGCGGGGATTACAGGCAGGCATCACTGCATCTGGATGTAAGTTATTTTTAAATGTAAGAATATTGTGCTTTTTCCAGAGAAGATACTAGTTGGCCACTTTTAATTTTATTTTTGTAACTGATTAAAATTTGCATAGGTCATGCTTGGGTTTGAAGCCTTCTGGGTCAACTGCAGTATAGTTAGGTGCGGTAGGTGTCGCTCTTCCTTTAACAATGTCCTTCTGCTAATACTGGCAGGAAGTCCCCTATGAACTGTCTCTAATTCCAAGTCAATTATTTTGTCTATGAGCTTTGCGTAATCTCTAACCTTTGAGAAATATGTACTTGTAGTTTTTCTTCTTCTGTAATTTTAAACCATAAGGGGATTAAATTTAGATAAGGGGAATTACTATAGTAGAACACAGTCTTTATTCCTTTCTATGGAACTTCCGCATAGCCATCCTATAAGATCTTTATGGTAATCTTTTAAGTGCTTCTGGTGGTATTATTAGCTCCATTTTCCAGACGAGGAAGGTGAGTTTAATCAGAAAGCTTGTCATTACGGTTAATTGGTTTAGCTCTCTTTCCCTTCTATTAGCTAGTTCTAGGAACAGGCACATGTGTAGTTAAACACTATTTGTACTTTAAGTGTGTTAATATAGAAATAGATCAGTAGTAGAAATATTTTCTGATCGGTTTCTGAGAACTGTATAAATTATGAAAACTTATTGCTGCTGCCATTGTAGATGTCTGCGCAAAATCTTTTGATGGAAGCATTCCATGGAGGAGCAGGGTAGGCAGCCTTCAGAGGTTTGGGACTTCTTTGGGAACACCTAGGTATCCTAGGTATCTTCAGGGAGTATGCTGAGGGTTGTCTCAGGTCCATGTGTGGGTTACCAGGGATTCCCGTTATGAACATGAATTATTGTGCTGTGTGGTAATCAATGACGTGTCGGAGGCACGGGTTGTTGCTTCCTCTAGGAGGTTTCGTATATCCAACTCTTCCATGCTAATAAGCCTGTCACTTCTGGTGTCTACCCTACAACTTCCTCTTTCTCTCATTCTAGTTTGCTTTTCTTAAATGCTCTGGAGTTAGAAATCAAATAACCAAGCCAGGTAGAAATGAGTATACAGTGAAGTTTACCAGGTTCAAAACAACTCTATTTGAAGGCATTTGTATTTGTATACTACTTTTGGTTTGTAACTGAATTATGCAAAGGGGAGGCTGATAGGGAGCTGGTTCTGGATAGACAACAAATGCCTATGCCAATATTTTTCAAGATGATCAAAGGCTAGACTTCATCTCAGTCTACTGAGTCATGCTGGGACAATGGTGTGGCTTGCTCACTCACTTAAATGTTACAGTGATTTGAAGGGAATGCTCCTGGCTGGAGCGAGGATATGCAGCCTCATGGAGTTGGCCTGACCAACCTTTAATGTTGTGGTGGGTACTGGGCCAGAAAGAAAGATGGCAGGATATGGGGTAAGTACAAGAAGGCTCTAGGAAGGGCTTCTAGATTATGACTCAAGTTGACACAGGGAGAGGGTCAATGCAGTCCTCTCCCTAGAGAAATTGAGGGCCTTCTTATCACTTCAGGGTATACAGTGGAGAATCAGAGGACCCTATGTACTACACATAGTAGTCACCTGTGCTAGGCAATGTGTCTAAGATGAGGTGGGGAATGGTAGCCAGTACACGGTTTATGAAATGTGGTCTGAGTAATGAGGTAGCAGAATGAACCAGCTCTCTGAGGTGGAGGCTGGGGGCAGAGGTGAGGGACGTTTGAGGTCCTCAACATGGGAGGAGGTGGTTGGACTTGGCATGGTCTGTCCATGACTTTCAGCCCAACAGTGGGACTGAGAAGCCTGGCTTTTCGAGGTCGGAGACTGCCAGTGACTTCCACATGTACCCACTGTTGGTACTTCAGGTGGATCTTAACTCTAGGTAAGTTGGGCCGCCTTCAGAGATCTCAGAGCTTTTTTTTTTTTTCTTTCAGAAAACTAGAATGGGCCTAGGATTGGGTGACATACTGATACCATGGTCAACTGAGGAATAGAGTCCAGAAGAGGCTTTGTTGGAACCCAGTGATTTACGGCTTCCCTTCAGAGGGGCAGGAACCAAGCCAAGCAAAATCAATATGGTTTTTCAGAGAGGTAGGGATGAGTTGAAAAGAGACCTTAGGTCACAAACATTACCACTTAAGGAGAAATGCAACTCACCCCAAGGACCTCAGATGATGTTTTTGTGTATGCACAACCCATTGGTGGGTAAAAGAGTTTTATTGGTTTTAAAAATTATTATAAAAATGGCCATAATAAAGCATTCGAGAAAACTGAAAAGTATCGAAAATAACCCTATACCTCAGGGAAATAATCTCTCTATATATTTTGGTGAATTTCCTTCCATATTTTTCTCTACATATATATTCAACAATATAAATATATATTTTAAGTGAAATCATAGTATGAAACTGCTTGTAATCTGCTTCCTACATTTAATACTACATCTTGATACTTTCTCACAATAGTAAATGTAGTTCTACTTCTTGATCTTTGGTAGCCACATAGGGCTCTATTGCCTGATATTTCTGATTTTAGCCTGACCTATATTGGTTAACACTACATCATTTGAATTGTTTCTACATCATTGTAACACTACATCAATAGTAATTGTTTCTTCTTTCTTTTTCTTATTTCAATATGTTGGTTAGAACTTGTAGAATGTGCCCAAATATAACTTATTCTTAACTTGAATTTGATTTTATAACAGTACCTTTATTATTTCACCATATTTCCTGTTGTTTTTAAAAAAAATATTTATTTTTTTAGTTATGGGTGGACACAATATCTCTATTTTATTTTTATGTGATGCTGAGGATTCGAACCTAGTGTCTCACACATGCTAGGCAAGCACTCTACCTCCGAGCCAAAAACCCAGCCTTCCTATTGGTTTTTAATAAATTTATAGTATTAAGAGAGTCTCTTTGTATTATCTCTAATATCAATGAGTTTAAAATTCTTTTAAGAATCAGGATGGATACTGTATGAGACCAAATAAATTCTTACTACCCATTAATATGATGGTATAGTTTTTCTCCTTTCGTCTGTTCATGTCCTAGTGTGGAACATGCCTTGGTTTCCAGGGATGAATCCTATGTTAGTGATTTTCCAACTTGGGAAGAGGAAGCTGCTGCTCTTGGAAATCTTGTATAAAAGGTAGCATGCATTATAACCTGTGCTACACCTGTTTTGTTTTTTTAAAAATATTTTTAGTTGTAGACGGACGCAATGCCTTTATTTTATTCATGTATTTATTTAATTTTAAAGTTTTTTAGTTGTAGATGAACACAATATCTTTATTTTTATTTATTTATTTTTATGTGGTGTTGAGGATCAAACCCAGGACCTCACGCATGTGAGGCAAGTGCTCCACCACTGAGCTACTACCCCAGCCCATTATTCATTTATTTTTATGGGGTGCTGAGGATTAAACCCAGTGCCTCTCACGTGCTAGGCAAGTGCTCTACCACTGAGCTGCAATCCCAGCCCACCTGTTCTTTTTACTTAACCATAAACCCAGGAAATTGTCCCCTGTTTCCTCATTCTTTTTTTATAGCTACAGAGTGTTCCTTTGTGTGGTTGTGTCACAGTTTATTTAACCAGTGCACCAGTGATGGAGATTTGAGGTGGTTCCAGTCTTCTGTTGCAGTGGTTGGTAACTTCATAAAGACATTATTTCATAGGTGTGCACTTAAAGGAAATTCTCAGAAATGGGAATTGCTTTGTGTGCTAGAATGAACAGGGAAGTTTTCAGCCTTTTAGAGACTGACAACTAAACTGATAAACCGAGAGACTCAGACAAAGTTTAGAGGATTGGCCAGGATCTATTTTTATGTATGATGAGATGTCCCTAGCATCTTTAGCAAAGACAGGTGGGCCTGGAACTGGGGTGTGTGTGTGTGTGTGTGTGTGTGTGTGTGTGTGTGTGTGTGTGTGTAGGGGGCAGTGGGATGGGGTGGGCAGAATGAGTGTGTAAATGGTTCTTCCATACCTTTTACATTTCCTTCTTGATATTCATGCTTTCCCATGATGTTCTCCAGCCTCTCCAGAGTTTTTAATGCACTTATATTTTCCAGGACTATGGAAGTAAGGAGGATGATCATTGTTAACCAGCACTTAGCATTTTCTCAGGGCCACACACCGTGCTAGGTGTTCTATTATTTCTAACTGTCCTCTAGACCATGATGGGAGTTCTTTGGGGCTTTTGTTAAAAAGTGAGGTTCCTAGAGCTCAGATTGCCCCAGGCCTCCAGCTAGGAAGTGGTAGATACATAATTAGAAGTTGAGACTGTCTGCTTAGCAAGCACCAGGCTCTATTTATTAGCTGTGCCCACCCCAGCTTTGCTAGGTTTCCATTCTGTGTCTACTAATGTACTGGGAAAGACCAACCAGTGAGGATGTGTCCAGATGATGAAAAGCAATATCCTCCAGCTTCCATTTTAGTTTTTCAAATAACAGCTCATTTTGATGTTAAATCAGATCAAATTAATAACAATTCTGGAATATCTGCCATGTAGAAGGCCTGGGGCTAATTGATGAAGGGAAGTTTAGATTAAGACTCAAGGTTGAAAAAATTGAAGACCAGTCTTGTGGAGGAGTGTGTAAGTTGACTAGTTAACTTAAAAATAACTACTCCCACTGTATTCATGTTGCCCAAATGAATGGCCAGGGAAGGGATGGTATGTGCTGTAAAATAAATATAATCAATAAAGACTGATTTCTGGGTGCTGGGGTTGTGGCTTAGTGGTAGAGTGCTTGCCTAGCATGTGTGAGGCACTTGGTTTGATTCTCAGCATCACATAAAAAAATGAAAAAAATTAAAAATAAAGATATTTTAAAAAAAACTGCTTTCTGCTCCTTCCTGCGGTTTCACACCACACACCAAAACAAACTCCTGGTCTAGAAGTTTATTAACATCTAAATCAAGTCATGGGTGGTACATATACACGATAGAATATTGCTCAGCCATAAAGAAGAATGAAATTATGGCATTTGCTGGTAAACGAATGGAAATGGAGGCTATCATCCTAGGTGAAATAAGCCAGTCCCAAAAAACCAAAGGCCAAATGTTCTTTCTGATATGCAGATGCTGATTCACAATAGGCTGGGAGGAGGGAGGAGTGGAGGTTCTCCAGATGTACTGGGAAAGACCAACCAGTGGGGGAAATGGGCGAAGGGAGGGGGATGGGAATGAGAAAGACAATAGAATGAATTGGACATAACTTTCCTATATTCATATATGAATACACAGCCAGTGTAACTCCACATCTTGTATAACCACAAGAATGCTAAGTTATACTCCATGTATGTATGATATGTCAAAATATATCCTACTGTCATGTATAATGAAAAAGAACAAATTAAAAAAGGTATTGAAAAATAAATAAATAAGGTATTGAAAAACTAGCAAAGATTATTCGTTTTTATTGTGAAGGAATAATTTTGCAACAAGTCTACAGAAAAAAATGATAAAGGATTGATAGATAACAATGGAAAATTTCAAAAATGAACTCAAGAATATAATAGATTATATGTATCAATGTTGTAGCATTACTTTTAAAATAAAAACAATGGTTACAGTAACTTAAAGTAATTTTTAAAAAGTTTATTAAAGTACATAGAAAAATAAAATCTTGACCCTCAAATAGTGGCCAAGATACATAGATAGATAATCTGCCTAATTGTATTAGTAAACTCTATGGCTATGGGTAGGATAAAGTTGAGAAAGGGGAAAAACAAGAAAGTAACAAAAATATCCACCATGTTCATATCTTTTAATCTAGTTATGCCCCTCCTGAGAATTTATTTTAAGGAAAATTGTCTAAGGATAGGAAAGCTAAATGTACAGGGAACTTCATAACAGGAAAATGGTTAACTAAATTATAGTGTATATATCAAAATAGTCATTATAGCTGGGTACTGTGGTGTATACCTGTAATCCCAGCAGCTTGGAAGGCTGAGGCAGAAGGATTGCAAGTTCAAAGCCAGCCTCAGCAACTTAGCAAGGCCCTGTCTCAAAATAAAAACTAAAAAGGGCTGGGGATGTGGCTCAGTGGTTAAGTGCCCCTGGATTCAACTCCCATTACCCCCCCCCCCAAAAAAAAAAAAGAAATCATTATGGAGACTTTGAAGCCATAGACTTCTAAGGCAATGCTACATGAAAAATAGCAGAAATTTACTTACACAATTATTTCATTTCTGGAAAATTAAGTTCTTATAATCAGGGCCTATAAATAAATATGGAGGAAAAGAATCCGTTTTTGAGGGAGGGAAATTTGGATTTACTTAAAAAAAGAGATTTTATTTTTGAGTAGTTTTAATAGAAAAATTGAGAGGAAGGTGCAGATATTTCCATCTACCTGCTGCCCCACACATGCACAACCTCCTGCATTATCAATATCTACTACCAGAGTGGTACACCTGTTAGTATTGATGCATCATTATCACCCAAAGTTCATAGTTGATGTTAGAATTCATTTTTGGCATCATGTGTTCTATGGTTTTGATGAATGTTCAATGACACATATTCACCATTATAGTATCATACATATTAGTTTCACTGTCTTAAAAACTTCCATGCTCCACCTATTCATCTCACCCTTCCCCTTAACCTCCAGCAATCACTGATATTTTTTCTGTCTCCATAGTTTTGCCTTTTTAGACTGGATGACTTTTTAGATACAGGATGAATCCTTTTCAGACTGGCTTTTTTCACTTAGTAATATGTATTTAAGTTTCATTCATGTCTTTTCATAGCTCGATGGCTCATTTATTTTTAGTGTTGAATAAATACTTCATTGTCTGAATGTAGCACAGTTCATCTATCCATTCACCTTCTGAAGGATATCTTGGTTGGATTCCAAATTTGTGTAGTTATGAATGAAGCTGTTATAAACATTCATATGAAGATTTTGTGTGGACATATATTTTTAACTCCTTTGGGTAAATACTGAGGGGTATGACTATTGAATTGAGGATTTTATTTAATTAACAAATGTTAAGTTTCTGGGCAAAAATGTCTTTTTAAAGGAAAAAAAAAAAGAGATAAAATTGTCATGCTGGGATTTCTGAGCATCTCAGGAGGTTATATCAACACTGTTCACACCAGCATCAGGCACTTGGCCAGATGTGACAGTCAAGCTGCCTCCTGTGTAGCTGGGACCAGGACCAACCAGCATATGACAGATAAGTTGGTATCTTATATTCACAGAGCTCCTCCGTCTTCCTTTGGCCTAACTTCTGTCTGTACTACTCCTACACAGTGTCTCTCCTTCGCACAATCTCAAGGCACAGCAATGAATCTGTCCTGCAAAGAGCCCTGAAAGACCCCTAGGCACAGTGTACTACCCTGTCTGACTCCTCGTCAGTCCCCGGCTTTGCCCTTCTTTTCCCAGAGACACAGCACAGCAATCCAGCTGTCCTCATCTTCTATATCCTATGTGCATGGATGTCTATCACCCATACTTCCTCATCCCCACAATCTTTAACTGAAGTAATTCCAAATGAATGAACAAAACAGAACTGGACTTTGTTATGTAGAGGTTAATTACCCAAGAAATTAACAGGAAGCTCTACTAAACTCTTTTATGAGTGACTTTATATGACCAAATTGCTCTCTAAAAGGATTAATCCAAGTTAAAGTGAAAATTTAAAAGCCTCCAAGTTAAGCCTCAGAGGGAAGCATATGAACATAGACAATTGAGAAATACAATCCTCGAGTAGGAAGTAACCAAATATGGATTGTGAGATGCTGGGAATTCTCCAGAAGTTGGTGCCAAACATTCTCAGTCAACTTGCATTTGTCTATACAAACGAAAGGGCACAGAAGGTAGCAATGATATAAAACAGGGCATGATCCAGGAAAGCATTTTATTTATAGAAGAGGAGGGCTGGAAGGAACTGAAAACAGAAAGGGCCACTCCCTTCTCTCTTTCAGCTGAGGAAATTCAGAGCAGCCAGGAACCCAGCCAGGATCAAATCAGTTCCTTTGCCAACCAGTCCAGCACTCTACCCTTCTGTAATGCATTCTGGAGAGACTTTTTTCCTTGTTAATTTCTTTCTTTGCAAAGTTAAAATAGTCACATGACTTAAAAATAAAAACAATATAAAATGGAGTTTATGAAACATGAGCAGATGTAAAAATATTAAGATGCATTTTTATTTCAAGCTATTTCCTGCACAAATAATATATCAAGGAGATTTTTCCACATCAATGCATAGAAATCTTCCTTGTTCCACTTTAAGGTATTGTGTTGTAAGGATGTATCACAGTATATATTTAACCTAGTCTCTTTTATGGACTCTTATGTTAATCCTGACCTTTTGCTATTGCAACCTCTGCTGCCATAACTAACCTTGTACAAATGTCATCTCATAGGAATGCAGGTGTACTTCTGGGATAAAATCCCAGAAGTGGGCTTGGGAGGTCAAAGGTAACTGTGTGGTTTTGATAGATATTGGCCAAATGCTTTCCATAAGGTCTGTACCATAAGGAGAAAGTGTTCCTGTTTCCCCACAGCTAGCATTAGTCCTTGCTAGAGATCTATCTTCTCAGGTTATACTCTGCTTGGCCTGATATTAAATTTTGTTCCATCTCTTGGGTACATACCTATGAATGTCAATTAAGGGGTATTAGTATAGAGAGGCACATTAGGTAACATGGGGACCAGCTCATACTGAAAAATTTGGTACAGCTAGCCCATGATATGTAGTCCAGAGTATTAATGTCTCTCACCCCAAATTAGCTCTTGCATTTCTCTTTGAGAAGCCATTACTTAGAATAGCCTTGGATGTTGGGAAATCAGGTGGTCAGTTCTAAATTTATCCTTAAAGTGGTCATGCAAGATGTGAGGGGTAGTTATTATGATTTCTACTTGACAGATGAAGAAACTTGGGCATGGGTTGGGGTCAGATTGAACTGGAGATCATTTTGATAGGGAGGCACTTTGAGCTTCAATTGCCTCCTGCCAGGAAGGAGCAGGTCTTTCAGAGGAAGCAGGCTTATGACAGAAGAAGCAATCTTTAGTCTGAGTATTACCTTGAGTTCTGGTTTGCTTGATTCTTTGATATTCCTTAGAGTCGGGGACTGGATCTCATTCATCTTTGTACCTGGGACAGACATCTAGGATTTTCAAGACCCAGGGCAAGAGTGAAAAATGGAAGACCTCAGTCTCTAGTCTGCCCCTTTCTCTTCCTGGCTCCATCCTTAATTTCAAGATGCTTTGTACACTGGCCTTAGCCATTCATCATACCTACGAGTCCATTCACAGGCAACAAAGCCTACGCTCTAGACCCAGGGAACAGGCCTACGTAGGCTCAAGGCTGATGGAAGTAGGCTCAAGGCTGATGGACAGGGTCCCAGGGAGCTGGAAGATGGCTCAGAGGGCAGTTTAGATTCCAGGGATCATACTCCTTTAAGCTCCCAAATTCCTCCAGAACAGAGCCTTCTCAAATGTAGGGTCTAAATAGGGAGAAAGCAGGAAGAGTTTGTAGGAGTCACATAAGCAAGAAAACATAAGTATAATTACACGTTATGGGATGGGATGGCCCAGGAATGGAGCTGTCGGAGTGTTAGGGTACACTGTCACATAGACATGCCCAGCACCTGATGTTAAGTGGGAGCCACCCTTCTCCCGACAGCAACTTCAGTCCTCTATCCAGAAAGCAGAGATAGCTGTAGATTCAGGTACAAAAGTATTTCTCTGCCTGGCTCTCAGGTCATTATGCTCCACCCAGATGCAGTGATCCCTGCCTGTCCCTGGTTAGGTCTGTTGACACAGAGCTTTAACACAAAGGTTCTATTGCATTTTGGGTAACGCAAAATCTGTATCCACTGAATGTTTCCTTACAACTGAGTACAAATCTCTGAGAAAGGGGGCCATGATGAGTTTTCTTTTACTGTCAGTTCTTCCTGACTTAGAACTTATTCAATTTTTTCGGTTCCCTCAGTTATCCTAAAATGTTCCTGCTGTTATTTCCATTTTATTATATTTTATTTTTTTAAAATATTTTTTAAGAGAGAGAGATAATTTTAATATTTACTTTTTAGTTCTCGGCGGACACAACATCTTTGTTTGTATGTGTTGCTGAGGATCGAACCCGGGCTGCACTCATGCCAGGCGAGCGCGCTACCGCTTGAGCCACATCCCCAGCCCCTGTTATTTCCATTTTAGGTGTTTAAAGCCTCCAACCAGCAAACAGCTACCCAATTGGCAGCAGCATCATCAGGTTTTAAATGAAAATATAATCAAATCTACATAAACTCAGTTTTTCTTCCTCAAAGAATTATAGACTCCTGAAGTTTGAAGGAACTTAAAGCTGATGTTTTGATGTCTCAGTTACCAAGGTCTCAAAACCTTATAAGGTTGCCACATCCACCTTTGAGTTATTCTGACTTTCAAAGTCTTTGAGTTCATTAGGAATTTGTCCTTTCCAATTATTGACCTTCATTTGGCCCTTTGGGGTATATACAGGGTATTTCCTGTTCCTTTCCTTGTTGGCCTCTATGGTCCAGTTCGCCACCCTAACCCATCAGATTCTCCACTGTGGATCAGACAGCTCTTGTGTCTCCAATTATTCTCTATAGATATGGTTTTAGACATTCCCCCTAAACCCCCATCATGTATTTGCAAGGCCTCAGGAGGACCTCCAAGTGATGCCACATGGGCTGTTGGATAGACAATCTGACATTCAGAGGGAGAACTAAGATAATGGGTATAGATGTGAGTTTCATTAGCTTATGTAGGGAGTGGTTGAAACCTTGAAGTTCAATTAGGCCATGTCAAAAAACTGTAAGATGAAGAGAGGGTGTAAATTGTTGGAAGATGGATCATTCAAAAGTGAGGGGAGACAGGAAGGAGCCCACCAAAGACTTGGAAAAGGAGTGGTGGGAGAGGCAGGGGCATGATTGTAGACAGTATTCCCATAGAAACCTAGAGAGGAGAGAGTTTCAAATCAGGTTAGCAGTGACATCTAATGAAGCATAGGTCTGACATTTGGCAATGGCAGGGAGGTGTCCAGTTTTTAGAAGTGAGTGGGAAGTGGAGAACAGAGAGTGGAGGAGAGAATGGGAAGGAAGAAAATGGAGTCATCAAGTGGAAACAACTCTCTTGAGATGCTGGTGAAGAAGGTACGTGGAGACCTAAAGAAGCCGGTCAAGGGAGAGCTGTTTGTCTTTGAGTATGAGAGATCTGTGCTTGCTTCAATGCTGATCGGAAGGGGAAGGAAGAGGTGGAAGACCTGTGGTGGGTGGGCAGAAAGAAGATGCCAGAAAGGGAATGGCTGATGGAACAAAAGTGTTCAGGAAGAACATGAAAGCACGAAAGACAGTAGGAGGGATTATTCTTAAGTCATAGAGGACATCTTATTTGCAGGGCTGAAGGAAAGGTAAGGGATGGGTTTCAAAGCAGACATCTGAATGTAGGAGTAGTGTGTAGAGCAAGGTGCCCAGTTTTCTCTTGATGTACTAGGTGGGGTGATTCGTTGAGGGTAAGGGAAGCAATGGTAGAGCAGGGTCTGAGAGGAATATATTCTCCTATTTCTAACAAGATGGTATGTTTCCTGCCTGACTGTGAGTAGTACCATAGTTCCTGCTGTTTCCTGACCCCTAGGCAGCTTTTAAATATCTTTGATGTCCAAACTCTTCTCTTAGAGTAGACAGAACCTGGAGCGAGGCAGGGGCTCTTCCAAGTTCTTTTGAAATATTAAATCATTAAGCAAACCTATGAGGTGGATACTATGGTTGTTGCCACAAGGAAACTGAGGCACAGAGAGAACAAGTAACTTGCTTAAGGTCATTCTGCTGGTGAAAGGAAAAGCAGAGCTAGAATTAGAATCTGAAGCAACTAATTCCAGGATCCATGCTCTTACCTTTTCTCAGGAAGAGAGAGGGATGGTAACCTGTAGATCAAAGGAGAGAAGGAAGGTGAGATGAGAGTGATCATTCTAATGGTCCTTGAGTCTCTACTTCTTGTTCCTTTTTTCAATTGATTTTATTTTTTTTAAATACACAACAGTGGAATGCATTACAATTCTTATTACACATATAGAGCACAATTTTTCATATCTTTGTATATAAAGTATGTTCACGCCAATTCATGCCTTTGTACATGTAGTTTGTTTGTTTTTTCATTACAATTCTTATTACACATATATACCATAATTTTTCATATCTCTGTATATAAAGTATGTTGACACCCAATTCGAGTCTTCATACATGTACTTTGGATAATGATGTCCATCACATTCCACCATCCTTGCTAATCCCCTGCCCCCTTTACCTCCCACCCCTCTTCCCTATCTAGAATTCATCTAATCCTCCCATGCTCCCCCTCCCTACCCCTACTTCTTGTTCTTGAGGTCCTCAGAGCTTCCCTGGTCCTTGATTTCTTGAGATGTAATGCTTCAGCTATTCCTCTGTGCTGTGAAATATCTCAGCGTCATTCCAATAAAAGGTGGAATGGCACAGATTAAGCTGAAGGCACTGAATTGTTCCTGAGAAACTGAAGTTCCATTATACCCCCATATCTGGGAATCTCTGGTGGGCAGGATATAGCATGACTGAGGAGATTGTGTAGGACTCCTGCTGCCTTGTTTGTAGGAGAAGACAGGGTGATTGAGGGGACTGAACCCAACTGAGCATTGAGGTGTCAGCTGCATTAATTTCCTGGACTGGCCTTTCCTGGATCCACGCCCCCCTTCCCCCAGCCCCCAGCCCCATGCTCTGTCCTCTTGAGGTCTTTGTTGGTTCACCTGCAGATGGGATATGGTATACCAGTTCCTTCTGGTTTTCCCTCCCTTCCTTACCTACTGCAATTGTTTCAGCTGCATTCTCATCAGTGATCCATAACTTGTTCTCCTTATGCACCTGTGCCAGGCCACTTCCTAGCCCTGAATCATCCCTAACATTTGTTTTCTCTGCTTGAGCTCAGCTAGAGAAAATTCCACAGCCAGGCTAGTTGGTTGCAGAACTAATTTATGATTTCCAACCTCAGCTGGTTTCTCAATGCTGCTAAAAAATCTATTCAGTCAGTTATTTTCAGATACCTATGTCAACTGCTCTGAGTTCTCGAAATGCTCCTTGAGCACCGCTCTCTTGGGTGCCCTCATTCTAGTAATCTCCATCTTCATTCTTGGGGGGTGGGGGGAAGAAGTGGGGGATGAGCAGGGGTGGGCTGTGTCCTGACTGAGTACTTAGGGTGGTACATTCTGTGCCAAGAAAAAAAAAAAAAAAAAAAAAAAAAAAAAAAATATATATATATATATATATATATATATATATATATATATGAAATTGGAGGGTCCTTGAATTATGCTATGAAATTATTGTCTCCTGTTTCAGATCAAAGAAAGTCATCGAAAAGTTAGACCAGACAAAGTCATTTTAAAAGAAGCAAGTTAGATGCCAGGCCTGGCTTGTGGTTTTAACATATCTAAAAAGAATTGCAACCATTTACAAGTGCTTTGGGCAGATGTAAGCCGAAGAAAAAGGGAATCCCAGAGGCAATCTCTGGGGTTAACCACTCCAGCCATTGAATAATTGCTGTGATGTGAATTGATGTGAATGAGTGTGATCACATACACTCATGGGATCCCAAAAGAACTCCAGCGAGAAGGGAAATAAGTCAAACTTGAGCTTCCTAATGGAGCAGCTGTGGCAATTCAGGTCACTCTGAAACCCATATGTAGCTCTCACTAGCTCTTCAAAATCATTTGACATAGTCCTCGGGATTGAGGCTCTGACAGCTAAGAGGCAAATTTGGCAGCCCTGAGGCATTTGCTTTAGACAAGTTTCCAACATGCGGACTCCCACATTTATATCTCTTGCTCTCTTGCTTGAACTTCAGACTTATGTCAACTGTTCACAGAATATCTTCTTTTTAAAAAAAATTCTTTGTAGTTGTCGATGGACCTTTATTTTATTTATTTATATGTGGTGCTGAGATTTGAACCCAGTGCCTCACACATGCTAGGCAAATATTCTACCATGGAGCCACAACCCAGCCTCAGAATATTTGCTTTTGAGAGCTGAACTGATAATCTCAAATTCAAGATGACCGAAACTTAACTCCTCCCCCTATCCTGATACCTGCTCTACCTGCAGTTGTCTTCTTTTAGTTAATGTTTAGGGTGCAACTAAAATGATTCATCTGCACCTAACGAGAGACTTCCTTGATCAGGAACTGTTGTTTCAGTTTATTTTCCTACCATAAACTTACTGTCTGTTAGTTCTCTGGTTAGTAACTGACTTTTTTCCTGGGTATCTCAACCCAGAGAAGGCTTGCCTGGTCTGTGCAGGCCTGGGGTCCTAGGGGAAGGAAGCTCAAGCAAAATCCTGGAAACCTGGATTTTGTTCTATGAGGAAAGTAGATTGTTGGTCAACAGCAATGGTCTGGGTCCAAATCCCAGCTCCTTCATTTACTAGCTGTGAGTTCAGTCAAGTTATTTGCTTTCTAGAATATTCAGATCCTCATCAGTAAAATGATGGTTTTAATAGTATTAATCTAAGGGAGGGACATGTTGATTAAATGAGAATATATGTAGCCACTAGAGTACAGCAAAAATTCAGTTACTTACTGGAAGTAACTCTTTACCCCAGAATTTCCTGAGTTAGAAATAAAGTTAAAAAGAAAAAGAAGGAGGAGGAGGAGGAGGAGGAAAGAAAAAGAAATTATTTTGGGATCCTAAAGAAATTTTCCTGAAACTCATAAAGAGAAATACATACAATTGTCATTGGAAAGTTGAAGTGGAAAAGGGTCATTTTCCCAGAAGTATTGGTGCTTCAATTCATCTTTCTTCCTTAATTCATATATTAATTCAGTATGTGTTAGCTGAGTATGTACTTTATACCAGGCACTGTTCTAAATGCTGGAGAAAAACTAGGGAACAAAACAGACACAAATCCCCATCTTTTAGGAACAAACCTAACAGGGTCAGATATTAAACAAAGTAAATAATTTATATTTCAGGTTGGAGTAGAGGAGGCTATTCAACTGGGAGTGTTAAATAGGGAGACCAGGAAGATATGTAACACTATGTTCTGAGGTGGAGGAAGATATAAAAATATCTGAAGATACAGCCCAGCTCTCCAGAAGTCCACAATCTGGTAAAGGAAACAAGGCGGTATTCACATGTCATTTCGTGATGGAACAAACAAGGCATTATAATTGCATGGTTGATGGAGACAAGCAATGTTCCAGAAGGTCAGAGAAGCTGCAGAGGAGGGGAGGGATGCAGCTCAAGGACTCATTGGCAGGAATAGTCTGGAAAAGTCTCATTGAGGGAGTGGAACTCAACTGGGAAATAATGAAGCAGTTTCCCACCCTCCCTCCCCACCCATCAGCTGCTGGGAAGTAGTTTGTGTTGCAATGAGCCAGAATGAAACACTTATCTTGGCCTTTTCCAGGAAGATGCTGTCATGAGGAACAGAAATATGTCACAGTGCCTTCAATGGCTCCCTATATGATCTAGTCAGTATTGGCTGGAGAAAGTACAAGTCCTTCAGGTCAAGCCCAGGCTTTAAACCCACTGAGAATCAAAGCCCGGGAGCCTCAGTAACAACCTCTTGCTCCTTTGTGGCATGAAAACGGAGGGGGCTGCAGCTGCCCTGGTTAGCCACATAGCCACAGGAGCTGCAGACAGAAGGTCCTTCTGTGGCTCTTTCCTAAAGCTTTAAGTTTGCGCCTGTTCACTATGGCCAAGTCCCACTGTGGTCTGTGGGAGAGGAGCCCCCATGGGCAGACATGGCCTAAGGGGTGGTAGCCAGGTACAAATAGGGCTTGTGAAGTGTGAATTCCTAGTACCCATTTTTTAAAAATTTTTATTTTTTGCAGTGCTGGAACTCAAACTTAGGGCCTCACTTGTGCTAGGTAAGCACCATATTACTGAGCTTCATCCTCAGCCCTCTAGTACCCATTTTAGAGCAGACTGTATGGGGAGAAAGTCAATATGTGAATCATGGAATAGATTGGTCCTTTGAGCCTAAACTAGTGTCCAATTTCCCAACAGTCAAGTACATTAAATCCACCCCTGCTTGGTGAGGGAGGTATGAATTGTTCTAACAAAGTAGATGTTTGGATAATTGGGGTTGGGGAAGGAGAGAGGTAGGATTATTGAACATCTTTTCTTTACTCTCCTTTGGAATCTTACTTTGATTTTCTCATGACTGTTTGGCCTTCCATATGAAATATGATCCAGTATGCTCATGAACTGGGAAAAGACAGTAGCCCCTGTAAAATATTATGGTTATTTTAAAGATAGGCAGGTTTGGGGTCTGGGTTCTTATCTTGGCTCCTCCACCCCTCACTAGCTGTTTGGCTTTGAACAAGCTGCTCTATGTCCCTGAGCCTCAGTTTCCTTTTCTGTAAAATGAGTATAATGATAGTGCAGATTTTAAGAGGTCATTGTAAGAGCCAATTAGATTATTCATGTAGGGCATAGCACCTGGCACATGGAAAATGCTCTACAAAGGTTCCTAGTTATTATTTATCGGGCCAGTTTGGATTGAGGAGAAAATGATTACTAGGAGAGCAAAAATTATATAAAGAGTTTACGTAAGAGCAAGTAAAAACTGTAACTTGTCTGCCAATGTGGGCTGGATTCGAACTTAGCCAGATATCTTCAATAATACTCCCACTGGCAGAGCCTGAATCACCTTCAGAATGGCCTCTAAGGCTGTTCTTTCCTATTCTCTCTCTTCCAAACCTGTCCCCATAATCCTGATCTTCATTGCTGCCAGCACTGGAGTCCCGTGATTCGCCCTGCTGCTCTTCAGTTCCTCTCAACACTTTGTCTTTGTTCCTCTATCTCTTTGGTCTTTTGCCTCTTTCTTAGGCAAAGGTCAGTCAGCTTTAAGCAAATTATAAGAATTTTCCCTTTGTGACCATTTCATTCTGGAGAGGCAAAACTTGCAAGTATGTAGATGGATTTGGTGTGAGGGTCAAGATGGACAGAGAAGTGTACTCATTTAGTTCAATAAACCCAAGTGACATTTTTTAAAGATGGCATTTAAATAACAATTAAATACCAAGACAGACAAGAAAAGAATCACTATATATCCTGAGTAGGAATATAAACTGATATCAACTTTCTGGAGGCGATTCATCAATGTGTATCAAAAGGGTTAATGTTTCCACATTCTCTTTATCCCAGCAATTCCATCCCCAGGAATATAATTAAGAATGAGAACAAAAATTTACAATCTTGATCATCACAGTGATTGCTTAGAAATAGTGGAAAAAAATTGCAAATGATATAAATGTTCAAGAGTATGGGGTTGGGGACTGTGGGTATAGCTCAGTGGTAGAGCACTTGCTTAGCAGGTCCAAGGCCTTGGGTTCAATCTCCAGCCTTTTTCCCCTTCCAAAGAAGAACAGGGGATTGGTTGAGAGAGTTGAGATACATCCCTATACAGAATTACTCTATAGCTATAATGGATGATATTTTTAAAAAGTATTATTTATGGACAATGAAAGATGTTTTTGTATGTTACATATAAAAAGATTGTAAAGCATTGTACACAGTAAAATAAATACACACACACACACACACATACACGTAGACAATGTCTGACTTACGATGGCTTGACCTTGATTTTTAAAAATAGTCTTTTTAACCTTGATTTTATTTAATTATTTTTATATGGTGCTGAGGATCGAACCCAGTGCCACACAAGTGTAAGGCAAGTGCTCTACCACTGAGCACTTGATTTTTTGACTTTAAGATTGCATGTGCATTTCCACACAACCATTCTATTTTCCAGTTTTCAGTACAGCATTAAATAAATTACATGAGATATTCAGTATTTTATTATAAAATAGGCTTCATGTTAGATGATTTGTCCAACTATAGGCTAATATCACTGTTCTAAGTATGTTTAAGTTTAGCTAGTCCAAGCTCTGATGTTCAATAGAGTGTATTAAAATCATTTTGAACTTATGATATTTTCAATTTAGGATAGGTTTATGGGCACTTAATTTCATTGTAAGTTGAGGAGTATTTGTAGTCTTAAAGTTTTGGAAGGTAATATATATATATATATATATATATATATATATATATATATATATATCTCCACACATATACACAATTTATATACTAGTCATCTTTGGGTTTGGAGATTAGAGATGATTTTCTAACTTCTTTTTACCTCTTACTATATTCTTTTGTTGTTGTTGTTGGTACTGGGGATTAAACTCAGGGGTACTTGACCACTGAGACACAACCCAGCCCTATTTTGTGTTTTATTTAGAGACAAGAGCTCACTGAGTTGCTTAGTTCCTCGCTTTTGCTGAGGCTGGCTTTGAACTTGCTATTCTCCTGCCTCAGCCTCCTGAGCTGTTGGGATCATAGGCATGCGCCCTTACACCCACCTTGCCTCTCTCTATATTTTGATTGCTCCATGATGAATATGACTTAGTCATGTAATTACAGACTGTTAAAATATGAATAAAATATTGGCAGTGAATTTTAGGCTTTGGGGATTCAAAAACGAATAAGAGGAGGAGAACGAACATTTATTCAAAGTATCTGATATGTCAGGTACTGAACAGAGTCCTCGCATAATTGATTTCATTTCATTTTCACCATAATTATATGGAAATTATGTCTCCAGTTTATGGATCAAGAAACTAAGGATCACAGAAGAGATTAGGAACTAGTCCAGGTCAGCCATTTGTTGGGATTTGAGACCAGGTCTGACTCCAAAGCACTTATCATTATTCACACAGCTTTAAATTTCTTTCATGATGCCACAGGAATTTGCAGTCTGGGAGAGGCTCAAAGTCTATAGACAAACTTCAGGTCCAGGCAGACCCAGAGCAGTGGCACATGAATGACACAGAGGGCTGTGGAGATGGGGGCCCTTCTAGTTGCAATAATGAGGGAGGAAGATCTGACGTAGATCGGGTGTCAGATTTCAGGAATCAGCAATTGGGATTGGGGTTTTTCCAAAAGGCCAAAGCATGTGGGTGCCATGGCAAGCAGACAGGATGGGAACTAATGGGGAGTCGGGATAGCTGGGAGGCCTCTGGCACAAGTGGTACTGGATGAGGTTTGCTGCTCATATTTCAGAGTTGATCCTTTTGCACCTCATTTATTTTGTAGCAGGATTTTTTTTTTTTTTTGTCTCATTGTTTTTCACTTCTGAGTTTGTCTATTGAAATCTCATTCTGTGAGTTTTTGGACCCTTCCTGCTCTTGTCCCACATGGGAGGTGGGAATGGGGCTTCCCTCAGTGAAATGGGCTGGCTGAGAAATAAAAGCTAGGAAAAACAGAATGGCAAACAACAAACAAGCAAACAAAACCCACAAAACACAGAAAGTAGTTTTAAAAATGGGGTGGGGGTGAGGGCAGCTTCAGACAGGCAAGCCTACCAGACAGATCCAGCTTCTGACACAAAGGAGGCTGTGCCTGCTTTATTTTTATTGGGAGACATCAAAGAGATTCTACAGAATGTTCTTCACCAAGACAGGATAAAGGTGGGCTGTTCAGTTCCTAATGGGTTACACCCATCTCTGGTGCTACTATGAGGGAACCTTTCTAGCAGAGTAGAGGAAAGGTCATGCGCGTTGGGTGGTCTGACATATGAGAGAGTCACAGGAAGTTCCCAGTGCCAAGCCTATCCCTCCCTGGCATCCATGCCAAAGAAGGTCCTCATGTAGATCACGGATGGCTTTCTGCAGACCTCATTGAGCACTTCTGAGTATTTCTGCTTCACACCCATCATAGAGCCAAATGAGGAAGAGAGCTATTCCATCTACAGGCCCCAGATAGAGGGTCCCCAAGGAGGACCCTTGGGGCATGCCATTCCTCTTCCCTACCACTTGGAAGCCTCCAGAACATAAGAGACAGTGGATGGGAGGATGGAGAGAGGAATGGATGGCAAAGGTAGACAATAGGAAGAAAATGGGGCAAGCTAAGAATGGGCTGAAGTTTGGGGGCAGAGCAGGCTGACAATCTCATCCCCTTGACTTTCTGGCATATGGCTAACTATAGACTCATTTGGATTATACTTTAAAATATGTCTTTGATAAATAAAGGGCATTTTATAATTCTGGATTGGAAAAATTGCTATAAGGTGCATTGTCAAAGACTATATAGTATATAATAGTTTGCTATCAATGCTAAATTTTCTGAATTTGTTAATTGTTTTGTATTTGTATAAGATATTCTTTCTGGGTGTGGTGATGTACCCTGTAATACCAGTGGCTTGGAAGACTGAGGTAGAAAGATCCCAAGTTCAAAGCCAGCCTAGCAACTTAGAGAAGCCCTAAGCAACTTAGCAAGACTCCATATCAAAATTTAAAAAAAAAAAATTAAAAGCAGGCTGGAATATGGCTCTATGGTTAAGCACCACTGGGTTCAATCTCTGGTACCAAGAGTGGGGAAGGGGGTGAGAGAAAGAGAATTTTTGTTCTTAGAAGGTAGATGCTGAAGTATTTAAGGTTAAGGAGCATGATACCTACAACCTACTCTTAATTGATTTAGCAAAAACAATGATGTGTGTGTATATTTATCTATATCTCTTTACCTGGAGAGAAGAAAATGAGACAAAATATTAGCTGGTGAATATAGGTAAAGGATAGGTAACTGTTCATTGTATTATTCTTGAAAATTTTATGAAAGTTTGATTTCTTTTTTAAAAAATAAAAATTAACTTCCCTAGGAGACTCCTGCTTGTGACCAACATGGAGTAATGTGTTCAGATTTACCCTCTTGCCTGAAATGACAGTAGCAACCACAAAGTCATAAAGATATATGAAATAATATCTTTCAAGATGTGGACATCAAGCAATGAAGGGAAGTGATTCCTGAGAGGTGAGAACTGAGGAGGAGATTCCTTCAATTGTTCCAGTTTTCTGCTTGAAAGAGTTCCCAAGCCACAGTTCAGAGAGAGGGAATCTGACAGAAGCCTGAGCAAACTCTCTGAGTTAAGGAAACAGGTAAGAGTCTGGGGACACAAAAGTAATTAGAGTTCATGGGACAGATGAAGAGAGCAAAGAAGTGCATAAAGAGAACCCAGGAGATCTTCTGAGTGTCTCCTCAAATTTAGTTTAGCTGCGTTGGCTAACCACCTGAGAAGATTAGAGGCAACCAGGTTCAGTGCTCACAGAAGGCTGGGGATAGTGCCAGTTCTTACCAACCAGACTGGAAAGCTTCAAATTCCTGGGGCACTCAGTATTGAGCACAGGAGGGTCTCGTTTCCCTAGTGGGGAATAAATAGCCATCAACTGAGCAATTCTCAGGATCTGTTCAAAACATCATGAAATCAAAACTTAAGGCTCAAACTGGTGTGTAAAGAAGCAGAAAAATATGACCCATATAACCAACATGGCCTTACGCCTATCATTAAAGGTAATCTAGACTTCTACTCTTATCTAGTTTATAATAAATCACCCTCACCTTCCCTGCTGGGGTGGTATCTCCATGACACTGTCCCCCCTACCCCCCACCCCTGTCCAATAATGTTGGTAGAAGCCACGTGGGGAGCTGGCTCTCTCACCTTCACAGCAGTAAAGACATTCCTTCTCTGTTCATGGAGGACAAGTGAGAACATGGACTTCTACCCCTACCTGACAGTAATGAAGTATCAAACTCCCTTTCCTACTGACATGGTGTATGAAGTGACCTGCTAAAATAGAAAATTTAAATAGGATCTAGAGTCTTATAATTCTCCAAATGTCCAGGATATAATAGTAAATCACTCATCATGTCAAGAACCAGGGAGATCTCAACCTGAATGAGAAAAGACATCAATAGATGCCAATGTGGAGATGACACAGGTGGTGACAGAAATGTTAAAGAAACTATTTTAGAAATGCTTCAGTGGGCCATTATAAGCATGCTTAAGACAAATCAGAATAATATCTCAGCCAAGAAAAGATATAAAGAGGAACCAAATGGAAAGTTTAGAACTGAAAAATATCATAACCAAAATGTGAGGAAACAATGACTGGAAATTTTCTAAATTTGACAAGAGACATAAATCTAGAGGTTTAAGAGGCTAGTGAACCCCAAACAGGCTAAATCCAAACAAATCTACCCTAAGACACATTATAAACTTCAAAATTAAAGCAGAGGTAGAGAGAGAAATGACATCTTGCACATAGCAAACATAAATAAATAAAATAAAATTTAAAAAGATCTGAACAGCCGAAGTGCCTCTCAGAAACTATGAGACTATGGTGGGCAAAAGGAAGCACCACATTTTTCAAGTCCTGAAAGAAAGAACCTGTTAGCCCAGAATCCAATATTCATTGAAAACATTATTCAGAAATAAAGGAGGGAATTGGCATTCTTAGATAAGAGAAAATGAAGGGAAATTGTCACCAGCACACCTGTTTTACCCTAAAGAATGACTGGAGGAAGTCCTTGAGACAGAAGGGTAAAAGAAATCTTGGGACACCAGAAAGGAAAAAGGAGAGATGGAAAAAGTAAAAATATAACACAGCTGTTCACCCTATGAAGAGGTCAACACAATGCTTAGGAAGTAAATCAAGGTGCTGGTCAAGAATACTATGTTGCTAGCTCGGCATGGTGGGTGCACCCCTGGAATCCCTGCAACTCTGGAGGCCAAGGCAGGAGGCCAGCCTAGGCAACTTAGTGAGGACCTAAACAATTTAGTGGGAACCTGTCTCAAAATAAAAAATAAAAAGTGCTGGAGACGTAGTTCAGTGGTAAAGCATCCCTGGGTTCCATCCCTAGTACCAAAAAAAAAAAAAAAAAATAGAATAGAATAGTATGTTGCTTTTTTAAAAGACACAATGCATGTGCGGAATTCAGAGTGGCCATCAACTCAGGTCAACACACCAAGAGGGGATATTAGCATTTTTTACCAATCATTTTTATGATGCTACAAATTTCACAAGTGTTAAGGAAACATATTACATGTCTTAATCAGGAGGGATATCATTCCTGGAACCACCTTTGGTGAACTAAATAAATATTTCTATTTTTTAAAAAATTTTTAATTTATTCTTTTTAGTTATACATGACAGTAGAATGTATTTTGACATAACTTACATTCATGGAATATAACTTTCCATTTTTGTGGTTGTACATGATGTGGCTAAATGAATATTTCTACATGATAGGAAAAGCACTAAGTTGATAATTGCTTTTCTGGGGCTTTCTGGCTTGCTGTGACCTCTTTTGTGATTTCATCATTGCCTAGTGGTGTAAAGGCATTGCAATTAGCCTAATGTGATTTTTCCGGGCATTTTGGGTTTTTTTTTTTTTTTTTTTTTTTTTTTTGCTGCTGCTTCTTTCTTTTTTTGCAGTACTGGGGATTGAACCCAGGGGTGCTCTACCACTGAGCTTCTTGTCCCCCACCCCTTTTTATTTTATTTTTTGATACAGGGCCTCACTGAGTTGCCTAGGCTAGCCTTGAACTTTTTATTCTCCTGTCTTAGCCTCCTGAGTACAGGTATGTGCCACTGTGTCTGACCTCCTTTGCTTCTTTCTGATGTTTGAGATAGAAAAAGTTATTTTACCAGGTAAACACAGAATAATGGAGATATTAATTTGTAAACCCAGTATATATTATATGCCTGTATTGTACACTTTAAAGCACTCCACTATAGTAGCCAATCACATTGTATAATCTGTAGTTTACAAATTATTTTGTTAGTGTTTGGCTCCTGAGAAAACTTTTTTTATTACTTTTTGTTTCCATTTAGAATTTTTTTCCCTAGAGTTTGCTGTAATTTTATTCATTTGAAGCTTTGAACTTACTTTTATATATAAATATATATATATATTTTTTTTTTCTTTTTTTTTTTTTCTTGGTGGTACTGGAGATTGAACCCAGGGTCTTGGGCACACTAGGAAAACATTGTATCACTAAGCTACATTCCCACACTCTCCTATGTTTATTTATTTATTAGGTCATAAAGAATAAGCATTTGGTTTAAGAGTTATCTATGAGCTGTTTAATAACATTATGGTATTCTAAAATGAAATTTAATGAATTTCTCATTTGCTCGTATTTTTTATCACTTCTTTGACTTCAGGGTAAAAAACATAAAATATGAAATGTTTTTATAAGACAATGAATTAAATACACTGCTCTTAATTTAATCATGAGGGGAAAAGTTAGTTATAATAAGACAACCCTTTTCTCCTGCACATAAGACAAATATTTGAACAGTCACTTAATCAAAGATGACATATGGATGGGAGATAAGTACATGAGAAGATGCTGACCATCATTTATCAATGGAAATAATATAAATTAAAACAATAATGAGACACTATTGGTTATCCATTAGAATTACTAAAATTAAAAATACCAACCTTGCCAAGTATTTCAAAGGATGTGGAGCAACTAGAACTCTCACACGATGCTTGGGTAAAATGGTACAGTCACTTTGGAAAAGACTTTGGCAATTTCTTTATTTTTGCAATGCTGGGGATTGAACCTAGAACCTCAGCCATGCTAGCCAAGCACTCTCCCACTGGGCTATACTCCCAGCTCCAATTTGGTAGTTTCTTAAAAACTTAAACATATTCCTAACGTGATCTAATCATTCTGTTCCTTGATATTTATCCAAGATGAATGAAAATGTATATTCACACAAAGAGTTTAGAAGCATTATTTGTAATAATGAAAAGCTGAAACAGCCCAAACCTACATCAACAGATGAATGGATAAACAAATTTGGGGTATCTTTGCAATGAAAAAATGGAGTTTGATATATAGTAATATAGATAAATCTCAAAATGATCAGGTAGCTGGGCATGGTGGCACACACCTGTAACCCTGGATTCTCAGGAACTGACGCAGGAGAACTGCGAATTCAAAACCAGCCTGGGTAACTTATCAGAACCCTGTATCAAAAAGAAGAAGAAGAAGAAGGAGAAAGAGAAAGAGAAGGAGAAGGAGAAGGAGAAGAAGAAGCTGCCGGTGGGAGATGTAGTTCTGTGGTAAAGTACCTCTGGGTTCAATCCCCAGTATTGCTTATGCACCCACAGCTCACACATGCACAAGCAAAGAGAAGAAGAAGAAGAAGAAGGAGAAGGAGAAGGAGAAGGAGAAGAAGAAGGAAAAAACCTACTATGATGAATAAAGAAGTCAGACAAAAAATAGTTATAAGTTTCCACGTACATAAATTTCTTTATGTACCCATCAGTAGTTTCTTAAGTGTGTTAGAGGATAGGATGCAGAGGGACGGATTACAGAAGAGAATGAGAAGATTTCTGGGAATATGAGATGTGTTTATTATTTTGATTGTGGGGATGGTTTCTCAGGTGTCTCCCTGTGTGAAAACTTTTCTAATTGCACACTTTAAGCATGGGAATTTTATTATGTATCAATTATACCTCAATAAGGTTGCTTCATAAACAAAGATTATGGACTGTAAGTCAGTCACATGATAATTAGTTTTCAAATCTTTTTATTCTGTGGGGATCAGATAAAAATAATGGGAGGTATATTTTAAGTTCAACAGGATAAACATAATTCTGTTAAAAAGAATTTAAAGTGTGATGACTGCCATGGTGTTGCTCATACTACAAGTACAAAGAGAGGCTGCTGACTGCTGTCTGGAATGTGGGATTCATGAGTAGTAGAAAGAGATGTAGGATTCTGGAGATCTCTGATTTGTTTTTTCTCATTCATATCACATCCTCTTTCTCTCCCCCTTCCTTTCTTTCTTCCTCTCTTCATACTCCCTCTCTTTTCATGCTCTGGGTCCATCTCTTGGTTGTTCTTAGTCCCTTGGGTAACTTTTCTCTGAGTGTGATCTGTGGATCTCTTGCTTCAGGAGGATCCCAGTTGGTCCTGAAGGTTCTGGACCCTACTGTAGGCCCAAGGAATGAGAATTAGAATCTCAGGAGAAGGGACTTTGGAATCTGCATTTTAAGAGCTTTCTCAGTGGCTCCTCTGCTCCTGGGAGTTAAGAAGCTCTTGCTCTGTGGCCTTGTGAGTTGCTTGAATCCTGGCCTCCTGCAATGCCTTCTCCAGTTGTCCTTACTTTTCCTCAAGTTCCGGGCTGGCACAGACTACCACATTGGCATAGAGCATCTGGCACTGGCTTGGTGTTCCACTGTCTTTCCTGCAGGTGTCCAGCATGTGATTGATGGTTTCTGCAGTCTGCCGCGGGGCCTAATGTTTATTTTAGAGCCAAATACAACAAGAAAATGGATTTGGAATTCTGTTCCAAACAACCCTTAAAAAGCTTAAAAAAAAATATTGGACATAAGAAGCCATTGAATATCTGGGGCTACCTGCATAGTTATGGCTGGAATTAATGGGGCTGTTGTGTATTTGGAAATCAAACTCCAGAAGCAAATTGTCCATGCTAGTCAGTGATAAAAGAATCTGGCTCTGGGAGGCTTAATGGAAAGGGGCAAATGGAGACATGAATAAAGGACATGGGAGGTGTTAGGACTGCATGATGGAGTGGAAACATTTGGCCTTGGGAGCCAGGGACGCACAAAGATCAGCTGCTCCCTGTGACCTGGGCATTTTCGACTGAGAGATGAGGCCTCGGCTGGCCTGGCCGACAGCCACTGAAACCACCCGTTGTAGGCGTGATTGCAGTCTGCCAGGAAGATGAGTGCCAGTCTGTCGGGTGGTCACATGGAGGGCTTTGCTGATCTCTGACACCGGATACTGCCGCTTGCCCTGGAGCCAGAGAGCACTGGAGCTGAGTCAGGGCCAGGAATGCCAGGCACAGCAGAGGAAGAAGCCAAAGAAAATCACTCTGGTACAAGTTCCAGCCACTGGGGTGGAAAATGAAGGAATCAAGATGGTGCGTGTAGGAAGCATGCATACCCTTACCGCATAAGATGCCTCCATATCAGATGCCTCCCCTGAGTTGATGCACCACTTTGCAGCTGCTCTGCCACTCCTGGGAGGCAGGATGGGACTTAAAGCTTTCTCTCTTAGGGTTAGAAGTGGGTTCAAGTCTAACTTCTTTTTACTTACTAGCTGTGTGATCCTGATAAGCCCAAACTCCCTTAGCCTGTTTCTTTCTTTCTTTCTTTTTATATCTTTATTTTACTTATTTATATGTGATGCTGAAGATTGAACTCAGTGCTTCACATGTGCGAGGCAGGCACTCTACCACTGAGCTACAGCCCCAGCCCCTCCCCCAATATTTTTGATCCATGGACATGGAAGTTGTGGCTACTTGGGACCAACTATATATTAAGTCTCTCAGCATATGTGTATATATCATAGTGTCTGCTCATGGGTGGTATCAGACAAATGCTGGTGGTTAGTATTTTTTTTTTAATCAGGAAAGGAAGCTAGTTCTTCAGTGGGCTCTTTGGCCAAAATAATGAAATCTATTCCTAATCTCTTTCTCTATAATATAGATTGGTTTAGATCTATTATTAAGTGTCTAAAGAAATGTCATCTTGTTTCTTGACTCCTTTCAATCAATAGCTTCTTCTCAGCATTTCTTTTTTTTTTTTTATGAAAAGAAAATCGAAAGAACTTGGAGAGAACTGACACATTAGACACTGTCTTGAGCTTCACAGAGCCTACAGTCTGTCAGGGAAGAAAGAGGAAGAAAAGCAGTAATTTCACTACAGTTGAGGAGCTTTCAAAAAGAAAGTGTGAAGTGCTGAGAATGGGTGAGGGGCAAGGTTTAACACCTGTGGCTCTTAAGAATCTGGCCCCTTCCCACTCCCCAGGTCCACTCTGTGGCCTTCTGCAGCCCACCCTCTGAAAGCAACACCTAATGAGCCATTAAAAAATCACAAAGGAGGTTTGTTATGAAGAAAGGACTCTAATTGTATTTTAGTTTCCTGAACATTTGTGGTCTTATTACAAAGTTGCCACAACTTGAAAAACTTGAGAACTGTGTGGACATCTGGCAAAAGATTATAAGATAAAATGTGTAGTCATCATATTGAGAGGCACTATCAAGGCAGCTGTGATACAGTAAATAGAGCGCTAATCTTGGAGAAATAAGCTGTATGTGTCCTAGTTCCACTTGCTGTTGACCCAGGCAAGTGAGCAAACCACTCTGAGCCTTAGTTTCTTCATCTGTAAACTGGGCATGAGGACACTTACCTCCCACGGTGGCAGCAGGATCCCATATGATTGTACTAGAGACACATGGAAAATGATGAACAAACAGATGAAGATTATTTATCTGGAAGTCTAAAAATCAGAATCTTCTGAACAGCAGAATACTAAAAATAGCAAAGGCTAGTTAGGTTTATAAGACTAACCTAAATTGAATCTTTACCATGTCTAAACATGGTAGACATATTACCTTATTTAATCTTCATAAATACCTGGTGAGATAGAGTGACTCTTATCATCTGCATTTTATAGACCAAAAAGCCAGAGGCACAAAGAAGGGAAGTTATTGTATAACCTCAAATTATCAAGTCTCAAACCTGAGCACACAATGGGATGTTTTGAGCTTCAAGTACCTTTTTCTTTCTCAGCATGCTGTACTACAAGTGCTCACATGTATTATCTCACTCAAAATGCACAGCAATCCCTGAGGACTCTATTATGATTTCCATGCAGTAGGTGAGGAAACTAGGGCACAGAGAGGATGAATAACCTTCTCAAGGTCACAAAGGCATTGAGTTGGAGTCAGGATTAAAACTCTTAACCATCATTCTAATGGAATTATTCTAAAATTATTTTTTACAGTGTTCATTCATTTTCGGAATCATGGTATTGAAATGCTTGAAGAAAGACATGCTCTGGTGCACAGCAGGGTAATGAGGTAACTGATGGGCTGTGAATAACCCAGATGATGACCACTGGTGATGTTACATAGGTCACTCTGAGCAATGAAGGCAGGGCAGAGCCAACTGTGATGGAAATCACACTGACATCACGGCGGTGGCACTGGTAAAAAAAAAAAAAACCAGCTCTGTCAGATGTGCACCAATTACATGCTTTGGTGGTGAACATCTGTTTTACAACACTGAATTGCATTTGTGTAGATATTTTCATCAGTAATGAAAAAAAAACAATAACCAAAGGGAAACCTCCAGAGGATGTGGGGGCTAGATCAAATCTTTTGCCAAGTGCTGTGTGCTCTTTGGAAGGAATATAAACGTAATTCCAACAGTTCTGGTAATCCCAAATACACACTACCCTGTTCTGAAATCTTCCTTTCAGTCATGGCTGCCCAACTGCAATTTCTCCTTTCCTCTATAGGTGGCAGTGTGAGCACCGATCGCTGCAGTGTGAGGGCGAGCGTGGCTGTGAGCCGATTTGGGGATGGACGATGAGAATCGCATACAGAAATAGACCACGTCATTCATTTAAAGCCCTCCAGTCTAGCTCAACTTGAAACTCCGCCAGAGCAGGCCTCGTGAGCCCTGGAGACCTAAAGCTCAGGGCGGGTGCGGGGCAGGGCGGGCGTAGCATCCTTTGTCCAGCCAGTACCGAAGTCTCTTAGAGCGCCCCTCTGAGCAGGGGACTGAGCCATATCCTGCGTGGGTATGAGTCTCCCTTCCCTTCGCAGCCCTACTACTGGTTCCAGGGCCGGTCCTGCGTATTTCATAAGACCTTACATAACTGCATCCATTGCCACCAAGGTTCTGAGCACAGCTAGTTGTCCTCCCACGTGCTATCCCCCCTGGGAACAGCTAGGACTGACACTCTGCACGTCCAAGGGTGGGCTGCCTGCGGGCTCCACCAAGCTGGCTTTCTAGTTACTGCAGGTTCCTGCAGAAGCAGAGGAACCGGTCTTGTCTGAGTCTTGAGACAGGGGCCTTTTTGTTTAAGCCAGGCAGGGTGTTGGTTATTTTGTCCCCCACCTTTCTGGTGCAGGGAACTTTTCTCCTCCCCTAAAATGCAGGTTAATCACATTCAAACCGAAAGATTTGAGCTTTCAGTGTGCTTTGTACAGGAATGCTTACATTCGTAAGAAGGGAACTGAACACAACTGCAAGATACATAATGGGGTAATTTCAGACATGTGGACAAGCTCTTGGTGGAGATCTTTGGGGGCATAGGTTTCTTTCTAGGATTCCTTAAATTGCACTTTACAACTCAGACTGAGTCATGCCTTACTTAAGACCATTTGTGACTGAGAGGCAGATTGGACTTCCAGGCAGATCCTTTTTTCTTAGGTGAATCATGAAGTGACCTTGTTAATCTGAATGGCAACTTGGAGACTCAAAATAAAGACCAAAACACAGAAGCTTCATTAATCAAAGCTGATTCTCCAGAAATTGCAGTTGCTTTTATTCAGCAACAGGTTTGGGAGACACCCATTACTCACCCAGTCTTCTGACAGGTAAATATTATTCCCTGGTGTTTATAATTATGATAATTACCACATGGGAACAATGTAACTGGCATCCATTGTCACCTACTGGTACTCCAACACGAAGAACCATTAACTAAGTAGGTGGCAGACTCCTCTTGGTTTATCCTCTTCCCCTTCCTGCCCCCCTGTGAAAACAGGTATAATTATTCTGTAAAATTATTTCAACCTTTACTTTCCTATTGCATTCAACTGCCTTTAGGTCAGCCTAACCTTCTAGAGAGATTTCTGCCTCTACCCGTCCCTACCTCACTTTCTAACTCCTACCGACTCCTCCCCAGTTTGACCACCCGGGAAATTATCTAGATTACACATTATGAAATTTGATTACAGTTGATTAAACACATTGTTAAATATTGTCCCAACTTGTTCTCCATTTTTCTTTGTGAAAGTATAATCTTCTAAACTAGGCTGTAAGTTTGAGAGAGCAAAGATCATATTCACTAATATCAGGCTAATAAAATATATTAATAAAATGTGTGATAAATATTTAATAGATGAGTATCAAGATCAAACTTTGTTGATGAGAAATGGGAAGTGGTGATTTCTTTTTTCTTTTTAAAGCATTTTGTGATGGAAAAATTTAAAACACATAGTAAGGTAGAGAAAATAGTTTAATGAGTCTGATTCATCTATCACTCAATATCACCAGTTATGAGTATATGGCGAATCTGTCCTATATCCTCACCTACTCTCCTATTTGAAACAGTTATTATATTCCTAAGTAGTTCCATATATATCTCCAAAATGAATGTTTTATATTTTCTTTTAGTTTTAGATGGACACAATACCTTTATTTTATTTATTTATTTTATGTGGTACTGAGAATTGAACTGAGTACCTGACATGTGCGAGGCAAGTGCTCTACCACAGAGCTACAACCCCAGCCCAAATGTTCTTTAGATAAACATAAAAATTAACAATTAAAAAAAATTACCAAATAAATACTCATAGTTCACAGATTGTCTTCAAATTTTTTCTTGCAGTATATTTAAATTTGAATCCAAAGTTTACACATGGCAGTTGCTTACTCTATTTCATGAATCATTTAACATACTTGTTTCCCTTATCTCTTAAATATTTTTTTTCCTGAAGAAAACCACATAATTTTGCCTATGATAACACCATGTTGGCGGTATTTAATATAGTCTTCTATTTCTTCTATATCCTACTAAGTTAGTTTTATCTCTGGTCAGATTGTGGGTCTTTTTTATTTTCTTCTTTCTTTATAGCTCTTAATTTTCTACTTGAGATTCCTTATTTTTATATTCAGAACTTAAGTTTTTTTAAGAAGTTCTTTAAGATGACTCGATTAAAAAGCTTGTTTTAAAAGAACAGTTTTTAGAAGTTAGACAATGGTGGATAATTGGTGAAATTCTAATAGTCTGTAGTTTAGTTAATAGTATTATAGCAATATAATTTCCTGATTTTGATAAATGAACTCTGTTTATTTAACCTGCTACGATTTGTGGAAACTGGTAAAGGACATATGGAAACTCTTTAAAAAAAAATTTTTTTTAATTGCAATTTATAGGGCTGGGGTTGTAGCTCAGTGGTAGAGTGCTTGCCTTGCATGCATGAGGCCCTGGGTTCTATCTCCAGCATCACATCAAAATAAACAAATAAAAATAAAGATATTGTGTCCATCTACAACTTAAAAAAATTTTAAAAATTGCAATTTATTTCAAAACAATAAAGTTAGCAAAACTAAAGATTAATTTCAGTGGAATGGTAGGGATTGAAACTAGACCATAGGAAGTTAAGAAACAGAAGCACTGCAGGCATAGTGCACATGCCTGTCATCCCATCTACTCAGAAGTGTAAGGTAGGATGATCCCAAGTTGGAGGCCAACCTGGGCAACTTAGTGAGACCCTGTCTCAATATAAAAAATGAAAAGGGCTGTGGATGTAGCTCAGTGGTAAAGCATCCTTGGATTCAATCTCTAGTACCAAAATAAGCCAACAACAACAAAAAATTCTTTTTATTGTGTTTAAGGCTGGTGGAGACCTAAACTTACAAATAAAAAGGACATGTTTGAAGATATAAAAAGTAAATAAAACCACTCCTATGAGTTTAAAATGTTCTGTAATAAAAAGTATTGTTGGTTTTAAATAAACAACCTTGTTGGTGTTGTAATGAGGATTGAAAGAGCAGAGGTGAGTTTGCCTGGACACGGAATTGAAATCATCACTTCTTCCTCTGCAATAGGAGGAACTCCGGAAAGGATTGCTGTGGACAGGGAGAAGTTCTGATGTGGCATATGCCTGGAGACTTTTACTTAACTGGAAAATTAAAGTGACATCCTCAGTTGAAAATGAGAGGCATGGAAATGGAACAGGAGACTGTGGAACCTAGAAAATTCTTTGAAGGGTTGTGAGGAAAGCAACAGAAAGCCAACTCCAGAAGAAAAACCATGAACCAGGAAGAGCTAGATGTGTTGGGGAGTAGGAATACTTAGCAGACCCTGTGGTATCACAGTTGTGATAACTTTTTCCAGTAGAACTTGGCAGCCAGCCCTAGAGTGAGCAGGTGGTGGGAGAAGGTTGGCAGGTCAAATGATTAAAGGGGTCAAAGATGTTAGCAAGGACTGCACTTAGTAGCTGGCCATGGGTCTAGGCTGACCAAGAATGTGAGGGAGGACAAGAATTGAGCTCTGGGGGGGCTCACCCCTCCCTGTCCCGTGAAACTATATCATCCATCATGCCATTAATTCTGATGTATTGAGTTCTTGGAAATTATTTTTGTAACCAAGAAAGATAGTTATTTCAGCATAGGTTAAACCACTAAATGACAGAATCGTCAATGTTGCTTTTTTTTTTTTTCCTTTTTGTAGATTGTTCCCTGTCTTTCAGCTCTGCCTTCTCTGGATGAGCCCCCAGTGGGATGTTAATGACTCCACACAAATGAGTCTCCCTTGTCCTTTGGCTTTACCCATAGTCTGAAATTCTTGGTAACAATACCTTCCTCATGTGGGAGGACTGAACATTGTTTCCCACACGAATAGCGTCTTTTGTGTCCAATCTCTAGAGTTGGTTCTTTGCTTTTTCAGGTGGCTTCTGGGAGCTAACTGGCTGATGATTTGGAAAAGCCACCCTTTTCACTCTTCAGGTAGAAATTCATCCTACCATGTTGGAAACACATGCCTCACTCTGCAACTAGAGGTTCCAGCCTTCTCTAGAGGGTGGCTTGGAGGAAACATTGCTAATGGTATAGTGAAGAAGAGGTAACTTGGATCTAGAAAGATGTTTCCAAAATTGTGGTGTATTTGTTTTCTATGGCCACTGTAAAAAGTACCACAAACTGGGTGACTTAAACCACAGAAATTTATTGTTACAGTTGTGCAGGCTAGAACTCTGAGATCAAGCTGTCAGCTAGGGAGGAAGGGCTTGTTCCAGCTATGGAGAGACTGGTATACACTGTCTTCTTCCTACTTTTCTTCACATATCTTCCCAATATGCATGTCTTCCCTGTGTCCAAATTTCTGATTTTTATAAGAACACTAGTCAGATTAGGGACTATCCGAATGTCCTCAAAATAACTAATTACCTCTACAATTACTGTATTTCTAAATAAGGTCATATTCTGAGGATTCTGGGGATTAGGACTTCAATGTATGAATTTTAGGGGAAGGACACAATTTAAACCACCACAGTCAGACTGTCATAATCTCTTCTTTCTGTTTCCATGATCACTTTCCTCCTACAGATCCTCATGATCATCTGTGTGGGATATTGAAATAAACTCTCTTGAGTCCCTGTCTCCTGTCCTTTCATTCAGTTCACCTTGAAGATGCCTATCCAATTCATCTTTCTAAAGTTTCCAATTTTATCATGATTCCTGGTTATAAACCATCCATGGTTCTCCTTTGCCTAAGGAAGTGGTCCCTAAACATATCAGTTCATCACAAGTATGTGGGAAGTTTAAAGACATGTAAATTCCTGGGAAAGCCTGGGTGGGGTTCATGCACTTTTAAAAAGCTCTCCAGGTGATTTTAATCATCAGATCCACTGGTTTAGATAAGAGACTCAAACTATCCACAATCTGGCCCCAGTTTACTCTCCACCTTCATCATCCTCCAGAATCCTCTGTCTATTGACTGGGCCCCAAACATGCTGTGGTGGCAATATGATCTTTGTGTTGGACTACCTGATGAGGCACTCCCACCCCCCACTTCTTCAATCAACTTTTATCCTTCTTGAGTACTTTGAAGTCTTCCATCTGCTCCATCCCATTGTCACTTCCCACTTCTTCATCTCCTGTATCTTCCTATCTGTATTACTCACTAGACAGAGAAATCCATCTTCTGAAGATCAGGGCTTGTGGGAGGGGCTGAAGACCCTCAATGTCTCAAAGGTCTTCAGAGGTGAGAGGAAGAAACTCAGGTCCTACACAATATTCTCAGAGTCACATAGTGGTAGATCCAAGAAATAACACAGGGTGTGACTCCAAACAAGAAGATTGAATAAGACCTTTAGACTTCTATATTTCCTCCCGAAACAGTCAGCAAATTGTTTACTCTGGCAGGGAATGAGAGCAAATGTATTCTCCACAAAAGCTGAACTGAAGAGGAGTTGGGACAACAGAGGGCAGAACAAGAGTACCATAGGGGCTGGGGTTGTGACTCAGTGGTAGAGCACTCACCTTGCACGCACGAGGCCCTGGGTTCGATCCTCAGCAACACATAAAAAAAATAAATAAGTGAAATAAAGGTATTTTGTCCAACTACAACTAAAAAATAAATAATAAACGTATTTTGTCCAACTACAACTAAAAAATAAATATTAAAAAAAAGAGTACCATATTGAAAAGCATGGGATTGAGTAATAGTCCTTATGCCAAGCAGATCTCCTTCCCCCAGTACACCCAGTCCCTCAGAAATACCTAAAATAAGAAACAAAATCATTTCTCTCTGGAAAAACTAACCAGTTTAGGAGAAAATACTGAAAGGATATTAAAAAATGCCTGGATCCTTTCCCAATCATCCTATAATAAGGCAAGGCCTGCCAATCCGCAAGCCCCACTCATACACACCAAACAGTCAATAGCCTTTCAGGTTCTCCTTTTTGCATGTAAGCAAACAGTCATGAATCACCAGAGACCCAAACAAACAAACAGACAAGCAAATCAACAAACATACAAACACCACAGGAAACTAGAAAAGTCCAGAGGAGAACAAAAAAGAAAAATAGGATGTATAAAAAGGACTGGGAGGCAGAATAACCCAGAACTTCTCAATAGCAATTTAAGAAATTAAAATACCACAAAACTATATCTTTAATATACTGTAATAAATAGTTTTCAACTTAAATTTCCTTGCCCAACCTATTCATCAAAGCTGAGAACAGACCAGTTCAATATGGAAAACATCTATCTTAGAAAGATACTGGAAGATGTGAGCCTCAAAAATAATCCAAGAAAGAGGAAAACTGGGATCCAGGAAATATAGAATTTGATATAGGAGAGAAGGACATTCATGATGGTGAGGAAGGAAAGTTCCAGAACAACAGTTATGCAGCAGGCCTCCAGAAGAAACAACCCAGCTGGGAGCAGGAAGTAGAGGGTTCCAGGATGAAGAAAAATAAAAGAACTGATGGATGATCTGATGCACTTGACTATGGAAAATTATATTGAGAGGCTGTTAGGGAATATGAGAAGACTTGATATAGGAATAAGGAAGCTAAACCAATGCAAAAACAAGGCAAGAGGACAGAGAACTGCATGGAATGATGTGGCTCAGAGAACCTATAGCTTTCTGATGTGTTTGTATTGAGTTTTATGTGAGACTGTTGAGTACAAAACTGAGATAAAATTGAGAAATAGAAAAGTAAAGAAATTAATAAATCTAGGAAAAACGTTGTATAACAAAAGAAATGTAAGCATGCTAGTGCACCCCTATAATCCCAGTGACTCCAGAGGCTGGGCAGGAGGATCACAAATTCAAGGCCACCTCAGCAAGTTAGTAAGAGCCTGTCTAAAAATAAAAGAATCTGGGGGGAAAAAAAAGTTTGAGAATAAAGTGGTAAAGTCCTCTGGGTCCAATCCTCTGTACAAAAAAATAATAATAAGAAGAAGAAATGGAATAATGGTATATAAGAGGACTCAGTTGTGAATAATTAGTGCAGGGTGATAGTATATGTGTGTATATTCCAGTTATTACATTATTGTCTCTCAGCTGTAAAACCACCCTTCTCCACTCTACTGTGTAATTCTGGGGCTGGAATTTGCAATTCACATTTTTTCCTTGCAGCTGGCTCCATGGTAGGCTCTGTCAGTAGGGGAATTAGAGGTGCTGCAGACCTGAAGGAGGATGGAACTTAACAGTTTCCGGCTTTCCTTTTCTGTCAATGTGCATCCATTCAATATCCATCAAGTGACAATTGTGTGCCAGGCACTGTCTTCTAGGTTTCTGTCTTCGGGTAGGAAAAGAGAATAATATACAAAACCAATCAATAAGAATGGTGTCTTAGGAGGGAAAAGAACAAAGCAGAGTAGGAGAGAATGGGTGTGTGTAGGTGAGGTTATGCAAACAGGGTGGTCAGGGTGTAGACTTTATTGGGTAGATGTCACATGGGCAAAGTCTGAGCAAACCACTGGCCCTAAAATAGTATAGGCCTGGCATGTTTGAGGAAGAGTTCAGAGGCCCAGGTGACTGGATAGAGAGGAAAGAGGGTGAAAGAAGTGGGAAAGCTGACCTTGTTTGAGAGAGAAACTGGAGGAGAGGAGGGCTTGGACCAAAGACTGATTTTCTTTGTTATGTGTCATGTCCAATCGTTTTACTTTTTCAACTGTGAATATGTGTAACTTTTATAAAAATAAAAATTAAATTTAAAAATAACAAATCACAAAATGGAGTATGTATTTTGCATTGGATTCTGGAACAGAAAAAGGACATTACTGGAAACACTGGTGAAATCTAAAGTCTAGTTAAATTGCCCGATATTGTTTTTTCTTAGTTTTAGTAACGTTAGGGGAAACTGGGTGATATGTACATAGTCATTTTCTGTATTATCTTTGCAACTTTATGTAAGTCTAAAACTCTTCCAAAATAAAATATAAATGTATTTTGAAAAACCTTTAGAACAAACAAAATGGAATGAGTTGCAAAGATGCTCCTCTTTCCCATCCTACAACTCCCAGTCCTATACTCTTAATCTCTTTTTTGGGTTGAAGAAGTTGGTCATTACTTGGTAGAAGGATGTGATTTATCTGTGGACTGGGCTTATCCCCAGATGGAAGGGAGAAGGTCAGCAGAGAAAACTCTGGAATATATCCTGGAGCATCCAGCTCACGAACCCTTGGTGGGTAACATCCAGAATCAGAGAAGCAGAAAGCAGGACAGAGTGCATTTATGCATAAAAAAACATGAATGTGCAATTCCTGAAGGTTTTTCAGAAACTAGAGTACAAAAAAAAAATATCTTCACAGGACTTCACTTGGCTTGAGTTCTGACTCTGATGAACTGTAAATTTAAAGGAATAATTTCAAAATAGAAACAACTTCAGAGACTTGATCCAATGGCTTTTTCCTCTTTACAGAACTACCTGTTTGGTGGTGCTTTTCTTGTGAAGGCTGAAGTGTTTCCGTACATTAGTGCTTCCCATATATACTTTCACATTGTTCAATGAACGAATAACTAGAGAGTTGTCTTAACTTTTTTACACAATCATATAATGAACAGTTAGAAAAAATAAAGAAAGAAAAAAGAAAAGCTTAGTTTCTGGCACCAGTGCTTAGAGACTTTGCCTCCTACCCCTCTCACTGGCAGATCTTTCTAGAACCTTGAATCATGCATCTAGAATCTAGTTCATGCATCTTCCTCATACATTGCTTCCATCCACAATTTCTTTCCCCTACCTAGTGCTTAAGCTTTGGAAATAAAAGCCAGGAAAGAAAGCATCTTGCATACTATTTGCTTTCTGTTCTGTGATGCCCCGTCTGCCTCTTTAAGTTGGGGTGAAAAAGAGAAAATGAGAGAAAAAAAATTTGAAATCTCTGCATTTCATCCAGTCACATTTAGTCCATGTCCCTAGCCTTCAGGATTCTGCCTGGTATATTTTCTGGGATAGTTAACAGTGAAGTGGGGGGCGAGCAGTTAGCACTTTGGAGTTTGTTTTAATTTTGTTTTCTTCAAACCTTCTTAAACATTATATAAGAAACAGATTGCAGAAAACTAAAAAAAAAAAAAAAAAATCCAACAGATAAAATATTAAAATAAAATTAAAAATCACCTGTAATCTCAGAAATAATCACTCTAAGCCAACAAACTATCAAACACTTAATGCAGGAAACAATCTCATGCAGAGCAACAGAAACCAGGGATGAAACCTTCAAGGGTGTGAATCTCTGGCTCCAGAAGCTTCTCAGGCCCAGCTGCCTGCCTTTCTGTGGCTTGGTGGCTTCATGTTTTGCCCATCATACAAATGTTTCTATACTGGATGGCACTCTTTTGGTTGTAAGTGACAGAAACCCAAGACGAATTTATTTATACAAAAATAGAAACAGGATTTCTGCTCTGATTCCATTAGTTTGCATACCAGCTCCATCTGGTATTTGCATGTTACTTAACCTCTTAAAGCCTGTTTTCTCAAATGGAAAATGGTATTCATGGTCTCGTGAGGTTGTTACAGGGATTGATTGAAGCTAGGCATGTGCCTGGCATGCGGTGACCACTCAATAAATAGTGTCAGCAGTAATTGAGTAGTAGCTGGTATCCTGAGGAGTGGGGACAGCTGCATCGTTAGCGTGTTATTACTGGAAGAAGTTGGAAGGCAGGGAACTAGGGGAGGGAGGCAGGCTCTTTCTTTCTCACATGTGCACACTCTTATGAGTCCACTGTGACCTACTGCAAGAACTGCTGGTGTGGATGGCTGTGTCAAGAACTCCCTCCCCACCACAAGCCCCACCACCACCAGGGTGAGTGCATAGTAGCCCTGAGTGACTTCCGCTTGACTAATGGCAGTTCCCTGTAGCCAGATCCAAGATCACTTCACACGTCATCAGAAATGAAGGGAGTTTTTGCCACAGATTATCTGGGGATCCCAGAACTCTGCAGTTTGAGAGATGGTGGTTTTGGACCTTTGATCAAATCAAATCCACTTTGACGGGTATTTAGTGTCTAGTTAAAATGCACAATGAGAAAAATCAACCAAAGTATGGTATAACCTCTTCAGAAATGATTACCTGAAGCTCTGGTTTGTGGATTTTCAACAAACTTATTAAACATTCAATGTTCCTTTCTTTTTTCTTCCTTCTTCTTCTTCATCTCCTGTTCTTTTTTCTATCAGTGAATAGACATTTATTAGGGGAAATTCTTGAGATCATTGCTTGTTAGGAAACAGGCAAGATTGGGTGGAAGGAAAACTTGACTGTGATGTTGTCACACTTTGCCTTCAGCTGGCCCCATAGAGAGGGAGGAAGCTGGGTTTGATTTTCAGAGCTGTCAGAGTTTGGGCAAGAGGGTCAGACGACTCTTAACCACACCACGTCCTTCACCCCAGTAGATGAACATTGAATGTTGTGATCAAAGTTTCTTCATGAAGTAGTTATTGAAACACAAACACACTTGGACCACAGTATATTCTGCAGAGTCACTTCAATGTCACCTCAACCAGAATCTGTGATTAGCCAATGTGGACAGATAATCAGACCTGGTTTGAGACGCCCTAGGCTCAAGAAGCTCATGCTGTTTCTCATCAAGTCCTGGATTCAGGTTAAGCTAATATAAGGCGATCGCTTTTTATGAACTCCAGATCTGTGGTCCAGGTAAAGCTGCTACCTATTCAGATGGTAGAGGATGGGGGTTCTGGGTTTGTGATCCGAGCAGACAGTTTTTCCTAAATATGGTTACCTGTGTCACATACCATATTCTCTCACACACCACACAATCCATTTGTATAGATTTTTTTTCTACCAACATAAAAGTCTCAATTATAATTGAAAAAACAATTTCTAATCTTCACCCCGCAACAAGGCAACCTGCAATTTAGAGCAAGATTTAAAGAGATAGACACATCTTCTAGTCCCGCTGGCCCCTACCCTGCCCCCAATGTGCTTCAGTAGCTGGGAATCTTTGTTTAATTTGACTCCAGTTTTCTTTTATAATAATAATAATAATAATAATAACAATAATAATAATAATAATTATTATTATTATTATTTGTGTGTTTGAGAAAACAGCCTGCATCTTCTGTGGCTTCTCCATGTCTCAGTTATAGTTTTTCTGTTACAGTTATCAGTCCTCATTATTGAACCCAATCATCCCTTTGTTGCTCTGTATAAAAGAGAAAGTAGCTTCCTGCCTTTGGTGACTTGGCAAAACACAAAAGGGAGAGAGGGGCAGAGGAAAGCAGAGAGCATGTGGCTGTAACAGGTGTGCATAGCAGGTCCTTCCCCAACCCCCTCCTCCATGGTCCTTTTCTATCCAGAGTCCTTGGCTCCCTTTTCAAAGGAGCTGGTCTACTTTGCTCCTTTTATTTATTTATTTTAATGTGGTGCTGAGGATCAAACCCAGTATTCTCACATGTGCTAGGTAAGCACTCTACCTCTGAGCCACAACCCCAGCCCCATAGCCGTTAATTTCTTGAAATTAATTTTCAGTTTTATCTAAGAAGCACACACTTACCTTTAAAAGTCAAACAATATCCAAAGACTCATAAAGGAAAAAAGCTGACTCCTATAGCATTGACTTCTAAACTGTAGTTTCCCCCATCAATATTTACATTATTTGTGTTTTTAGTCAACATATAATAACATGTATATTTCTGGAATGCAATGATGTTTTGATGTGTGGATATACTGTGTAATGATCAAATCAGAATAATTAGCACATCAACCAAACATCTGTAATTTCTTTGTGGTGAGAGCATTCAAAAACCTCTCTTCTAGCTATCTTGAAATCTATAATATGTTATTATCATCTGTGGTCACCCTACCATGCAATAAGACACCTGGATTTATTCCTTCTATCTAATTGTAACTTTGTACCCATTGACCAATCTTTCTCCGCCTCTTACCCACTCCAGTATCAATTTTGGTAACCACTATTCTATTTTCTAATTCTGTGAGATCACCTTTTGAATTTCCACATATGAGTGAGATCATTTGGTATTTGTCCTTCTGTATTTGGCATATTTTGCTTGACATAATATTTTTCAGATCCTTCCATGGTATCACAAATAACAGGATTGCATCCTTATTTATGGAAGAAAAGGCATTTATCAAATAATTCAAGAAAAATTCTTGGAACAAAAAGATAAAAAAAAAATTAAAGGGCCTATCAAGTACCAGCACAAAGAATATAACTTATAAATGACAACATTTCAAAAACTTGGGATAAATAGAAGTTTCTTAAGAGGAAAAACATCATACTAAAATAGCTAATAGTGAAAATAGTAAATTTGCGGCCAGGGGGAGACTAGCTAGGGATTGAATAGTATTTTATACTATGTACATAATTCATTTTCTTTATCCATTCATCCACTGTTAGACATTTAGGTTGATTCTGTTTCTTGGCTTTTGTGAATAGTGCTGATATAAACATGGGAGTACAGATGTCTCTCCAATATACTGATTTCATTTCCTTTGGATATGTCTCCTGTAGTGGGCTTGCTGGATTCCTAAACTCTTTTTTAGTTTTTTTTTTTTTTCACTATATATATTTATGTGATCATATGTATATCGTTGGTTAGAGTCATCAGTTTTAGGTTTTAGTAATTTCTCATAGATTCAACAAGAGATAATTTTCTTGCTATCCCTCACTTCAGTTTTCTATCCCTCTTTCTACCAATATAGTTATGTTGTAATTATTGGTTAAATTCCACTGTGGTGTTTATATTATTACAACTCTATAAATATTGTTTAGTGTAGAGCCAAGAATGTTTGTAATTATGTTTCCTTTTTCTGTAAACTTTTGGACATTGCCAGGGTTAATTGCCTCCCTATCCCATTTGCTTAAATTACTTGGCTCCTCTTAATATGTTTATCCACGTGGTTACATGTCAGATAATTTAACAGATAACTTTCAGGCAGCTTTCCTGCCTCAATCCTCTTTCTCCAAGCTGACTAGTTGCTCTCAGGGCCAACTATGTGGCATGGCTCTGGGACTAGAAATACTCTTTGATTCTCACCTATATTTGATCCCCATTCCTGGATCCGCAAACTTTGTCTTGTTTATTGACTCCCTCATTTTCATGGAACACATTCTCAGGGAATTTACTAAGAAAGAGTGCATGGGAGAAAATTCTTTTGAGATCTTTCAAGTCTGTGTATTTCATTATCCTCATATTTGATTGATAGCTTGGCAGGGTATAAAAATTTTAGACTGAAAACTAATTTTCCCTTAGAATTTGGAAAGCATTTCTCCATGTTTTTTTTCTTTTTTTAAAAAAATTGATTTTATTTTTTAAATACATGACAGAGGAATGCAATACAATTCTTATTACACATATAGAGCACAATTTTTCATATCTCTGTTTGTATATAAAGTATATTCACACCAATTCATGTCTTCATACTTGTACTTTGGATAATGATGTCTATCACATTCCACCATCCTTGCTAACCCCCTGCCCCCTCTCTTCCCCTCCTACCCCTCTGTCCCATCTAGAGTTCATCTATTCCTCCCATGCTCCCCCTCCCTATCCCACTATGAGTCAGTCACCTTATATCAGAGAAAACATTCAGCATTTGTTTATTTGGGGGGGGGGGGATTGGCTAACTTCACTTAGCATCATCTTCTCCAATTCCATCCATTTACCTGCAAATGCCAAGATTTTATTTTTTTATTGCTGAGTAATATTCCATTGTGTATATATACCACATTTTTAAAATCCATTCCTCTACTGAAGAGTCACTTCTCAGAAAAGGATATACAATCAATCAACAAATATATGAAAAAAATGTTCATCACCTCTAGCAATTAGAGAAATGCAAATCAAAACTATTCTAAGATATCATCTCACTTCAGTCAGAATGGCAGCTATTATGAAGACAAACAACAATGTTTGGTGAGGATGTGGGAAAAAGGCATGGTGGGACTGCAAATTGGTGCAGCCAGTATGGAAAGCAGAATGGAGATTCCTCAGAAAACTGGGAATAGAACCACCATTTGACCCAGCTATCCCTCTCCTTGGTCTATACCCAAAGGACTTAAAAACAGCATACTACAGGGACACAGCCACATCAGTGTTTATAGCAGCACAATTCACAATAGCTAAACTGTGGCACCAACCTAGATGCCCTTCAATAGAGGAATGGATAAAAAAAAAATGTAGCATTGCTCTATGTTTTCTAGCTTTCTATATTATAGCTAAGAAGTTGCTATTCTTGCCAGGCATAGTGACCCATGTCTGTAATTCCAGCAACTCAGAAGGCTGAGGCAGGAGGATGGCAAGTTTGAAGCCAGCCTAAGCAACTTAGTGAGAGCCTCAGAAATGAGACCTTGTCTCAAAATTTAGAAAAATAAAAATAAAAAGGGTGGGGCATTTAACTCAGTGGTAAAGATTTCCTGGGTTCAATACCTAGTCTCTCTCTGACCTCAAATTTGCTTTTTTTGTGGGGTGGGGTGCCCAGGATTGAACTCAGGGGCATTTGACCACTGAGCCACATTCCCAGCCCTATTTTATATTTTATTTAGAGACAGGGTCTCATTTAGTTGCTTAAGGCCTTGCTTTTGCTGAGGCTGGCTTTAAACTCAGAGATCCTCCTGCCTCAGCCTCCTAAGCCAGTGCCCAGCCCTAAATTTGCTATTTTTACTGTTAGTTATTTTGATATACTTCTTCCTCTTAAGAAATTTCTTTTTATCCTCAAGTTTCTGAAATGTTCTCATGTATAAGTTGTATTCTTTGTGCTGGTACCTGATAGGCCCTTTAAAAAATCTGTATCTTCTTGTTCTCAGAATTTTTCTAGAATTGTTCTCAACTTTTCTGTTGTATCTGTTTAGAATTCTTATTAATTGGATGTTTGAGTCCCTGAATTGATACTCTTCTTTTCCAGCTCTTTCTTTACTATTATCTACTTCTTTGTTATTTTATTCTACTTTCTGGAATACTCTCTTAAATTCATCTTCTGCCCTTCCTATTGATTTTTTTTCAACTCTAATTTCCAAGTGCTCTTAGATGTGTCCTTCTCCTATAACATTCTCTTCTTGCTATTAACTTTCCAAAGACCACCTACATTTTTCCCCTAGATATTTTTCTTCTTGATCTTTTTTTAAGTCCCATTTTCCTTTATTTTTGCTGTAGCCTTTGTCTTTGACCTTAAAGTTCTTTTTGAATTGTCTAGCTGTTCATTAATGTTTGAATTGATCACTAAGAAACTGATGAGGGTTTTGTTTGGGGTGGGGGCAGGGCTTGCTTTTGGCCATCTTCACTGTAGGACCATGGTTCTCAATAGAGACAGTTCTTGGGAATTTTGGAAAGTCGTGAGGATTTTTAGTTGTCACAGTTATTGGGGGACCTGCTAGATTGAAGTGTGTGTGAGCTAAGTATGCTCATTGACTTGTGGATCAGTTCCATTTAACAAAGACTGTGCTGTGTCTAGAGTTGTCAGCTAAAACACAGGAACACAGTTTGAATTTTAGATAAACAATAAATGTATATTTTTTGTATTAGTGTGTCATAAGTATTGTTTATTTATTGGATGGAGACCCTATTTGTGTCCTACTCTACTTTCAATATCTTATTGGATAGTTTAGTGGACACAAATCTATTTATAATTATTGGATCCATATCGAATTTGCTTTATATAAATACAAATAATTCACACAGTCTTAATATACCCTGTGATTTTTAAGAATGCAACCACTGTTTAAATTGAGAGGAGACTGGGCTTTTATTTACAACTTAACCAAGGATTGTCACTATTCAGGAAAACATGTTACTGGCAACAGGATTGCTTGTGTTTAAATATACCAATATCTATGTGCAATTGTTCACCTTACTCAAGGGTATTCAAATACACAGGTATTAGAAACATTGCAAAATATAATTTAAAAAGTGTCAACAATATTCAGTTGAATATGGTCTAACTTGCCTTGAATTTGAACTTATTCACTACAAGATGATTAAAGCATCTATTAAGTCATCCACATGCTGCCCAACTCCTCACATAGTGGAACACATGCTACTGTATCACAAATTACTTTTATTTCCCTTTCATCAGGGCAGCATGATTTTTAAACCAAAATGAGTAGACTGAATGTTTTAACTATGAATTTAACTTTAGAGACTAAAGGGGACATTTGAAAATATTTATTTTGAAAAAGGTTGAAGGTACCTACAACATGGTTGAATCTCAAATTAGTCCTGTTGAGTGAGAGAAGCCAGATTAAAAGAGTATATACTCTGATTCCACTTTTATAAAATTCTTGAAAATGAAAGCTAATCTAGATTGGCAGAAAGAAGATCAATGATTGCCTGGGTATGGAAAGTGGGATAGGGAGTGGCAAGAGGGAGGATTACCAGGGAGCTTTGGGGGACTTTGAGGGATAGTTTGCTATCTTGATTGTAGTGGTGGTTTCATGAGTGTATGCATATATGTACCAATTGTACACTTTAAATATGAATATGTCAATTATTGCTCAATAAAGCTGTTAGAAAATGAGATAAAGAAAAACGAGGGGAGGTTGGATCTGGTAGAGTAGAGCCAACTGCTGTAGGGTATCTGAATAACAATGGGACTTTTGCACAGAGGTGTTTCCAAATGCCAGTATCTGTAAAATCTGTACACCTTTCTCCTGCTGTGATTCAGTTCTGCAGATTAAGATCTTCCAATCTTTCTCCTGGGATATTTGAGCCTGGCTGCCATTATTTTTGGAACTAGCAGGGAAAGGGTGAGGGAGTCTCAGTGTTCAGTGTGCATTTTTACCTAATCCCCTATTTTCAAGCCACCTCTTCACCCCACCTTCCCATCTGCCTGCTGTTCCCAGTTGACTGCCTCTCTTACTACTGTTGGTAGTTACAGGTCCCCTTCCCATAGATTTCAGGACAGGCTTTAAACATGTTCAAATAGGACAATTACAAAAAGAAATGATTTTTCTTATACTCACTTAGATAAACTCTCGGATGACAGAAATATTTGGTTAAGTAAAACCAGGACAGACACTTGGGGTGGATGATGGCATTTTAAGTTTGTGGAGAATGCCAGTAAGACAACCTGTCCTCTTGGCAATCTTTTGCTGCCACTGCCAGGGATGCTGGGATTCCATGTGTCACCTCTCCCAGGGGCATCTGCATCCTTTGGCTGCTATCTCAGAGAAGTATTTTCTGCAAGTCAGGGTCCTTTCCCAATGCCCTGGACTTACCATCTTAAGTCTACCCAAAGGCAGCCCCTCCTGTGCTAGGCCAAGGCAGAAGAGGGGTTAAAGAACATGCCTTGTCCTGCTCAGGCAGAGGGGTTATAAAGACTTAATCACATTGCAGCTCTGCTGGCTGCTGTGACTCACTGTTGCACTGTGATTATGTTAGTATGCAAGAACATGACATGTATGCTGGCAGCTGCAGGTCTCTCCTGTTCCATACACTACTATCTTTTATATCCTTTGGGATACCAGCTTCTTTGAGTTCATCTTTGCAATGGAAATGGAAGCATCATTGGTGAACAGGTAGAACAGGAATTATCCATGAATTGGAGAGAGCCCAGTCTTTTAAGAAAAGCTGATATTAGAATGTAGAAGTCCCGGGCCTCCAGCTGCATTACCAAGCCCTGGCTTGCCATCCTCTCTGCCAGTTACCCTCTCCTTATGTGACCCTCCATTCCTCCAGGATTCCCTAAGGAGCCTCAGGCAGGAAAAGTGAGGCCCTGAGAAGGGACAGTCCCAGAAACATGAAGTAAGCATGTGTGTCTGGGGGCAGTGGAGAATAAAGGCCAGATTTCTGAAGGTGGAACAATGACCTTCATGATATTTCTGTGAAGCAAAGGATAGAAACCCACTTCTCAGAGTCCCCTATCAGATTGCACACTTCATCTCTCAGCTGTTGTTCTAAGGAAATCCCAGAACTTAGCTTGTAGCTTTCTCCATTTCTAAGACTGAAGTCTCCTCCTTCTACCTCCAGGTCTTTCAGTCCCTTCCTGCTTTCTCTCAGTGCCCCTTCACATGACTGAAGCTCATCTTCTCAACTGTGTTTACATCCTGCCCCTAAAAAGTACAACACGATGGTGAGGATGTGGGGAAAAAGGCACACTCATACATTGCTGGTGGGACTGCAAATTGGTGCAGCCAATATGGAAAGCAGTATGGAAAACTTTGAAAACTGAGAATGGAATCACCTTTTGACCCAGTTATCCCACTCCTTGGTCTGAACCCAAAGGATTTAAAAACAGCATATTACAGGGACACAGCCACATCAATGTTTATAGCAGCACAATTCACAATAGCTAAACTGTGGCACCAACCTAGATGCCCTTCAGTAGATGAGTGGATAAAAAAAATGTGGTATATATACACAATAGAATACTATTCAGCATTAAAAGAGAATAAAATCATGGCATTTGCAGGTAAATGGGTGGAGTTGGAGAATATAATCCTAAGTGAAGTTAGCGATCCCAGAAAACCAAATGCCTAATGTTTTCTCTGATATAAGGATACTGATTCATAATGGGGTTGGGGGGAGGCATGGGAGGATTAGACAAACTCTAGATAGAGCAAAGAGGAGGGAGGGGAAGGGAGGGGGCAAGGGAGTAGGAAAGACAGTGAAATGAGATGGACATCATTACCCTAAGTACATGTATGAAGACACGAATGGTGTCTTTCAACCAGAGATATGAAATGGTGTCTTTCAACCAGAGATATGAAAAATTGTGCTCTAAATGTGTAATATGAACTTTTATGCATTCTGCTGTCATACATAACAAGTTAGAATTTTTAAAAAGTACAACACAAATCTCACTTCACTCATCAATCTTTTTCTCTTTCCCTTTGCAAATTTCTAGAAACTGAGTGTGCCTGTGCTGTCTGTGCTGCTCTATCTCTGATTCAACAGGGCAAAGAACTTGTCCTTGTAGTCCCTGGTGACCTTCTCATCGCTCAATCCCAGGGCCTTTTTTTAGTCCTCATCCAATTTAACCTCTTGGCAACATGTGACTTGCTGACCAGCTGCTCCCTCTCCTAACCCTCCTCTTGGCTACAGTGCCTATCTGTTTATGCTGTCGACTTCTCCGTTTCCTCCCTCCCACTCTCTCTTGCCAGTTCCTCTTCCCAGGCCTGCATCTCACTCTATGTGCATATGTGTATGCAGGTGTAGGCAGATAGAGGCCTGTCTCCTTCTAAGGAGAATTTAAACAGTAGCAGACAGATCAACTTCACTGGGATAATAAAACTGGGAGTGGAATGCAAGTGGTGGAGAATTAAGAGTAAATTGTAGAACCCATAATAAATGAAGGATGCAAAACTTGATTCTTAAAGGCATTGTAGAATCATTAAGCCACCTAACAAATCTGGTCATGTGACCCCCCCACTCAAAAGTCCTCCATGACACATCATTGCCCAACTCCACTTAAACGCTCACAGTCTAATCCTACTTTAATTTTTTCCAGCTCATTTCCTGTTTCTGAGTCTTAGTATAAGCTGATCTCTCTGCTTAAAATATACTTCTGTCCTCTCTCCTTTTCTTATTTCCAATGTTACTTCTTTTGTGAAGACTTCCTCAGATCCTCCTATGAAAATTTATCACTCCTTTTCTTTTCTTTTTTTTTTTTGGGGGGGGGGTAGTGAATAACTAAACTTCTATACGCCTTCTGCATCTGGACAATGGAAATAATATTAGAATCTATTTCATTATGAGGATTGAGACACATAATGCAAAGTGCTCAATACAGTGCCCTGCATACTGTAAATATCTACCAGATGAAGACGAATTTACATTTTTATAATTGGGGAGGACAATAGGCAAGAAAACTAAGAGATTTTCCCAAGTTAATTAGGACCACAATGATGAAGTTTAGAATGAGCCCAACTGAGACCACAGGCTATCCTGTCCCTGTCCCTGTCAAATGTCACTCTTCATCTACTGTTCCCCTCAGGAAAATCCTTTCCACCCTGAATGTCAGTCCTCTCAAGTTTTAGCACTACCAGAATGTGTGACTTTCTCCGCAAGTCTGAGTACAGGAGCTGCTCTTGACTGTCTTCAGCACTAATCCTGTCTTGCTGAGGTCATCGTCTCTGTAATTCACTGCTATAACAGTCTGGTCTCATCGTGCACCAGGATTGCCAAATGATTCAAAAGTAAGGGAGGAGGTGTTCCAGCTCCAGTAGCCAGCCAGGTACAGGGCCACGAGCTCCAGCCAAGGCATTTGTTGGTCCTTGATGCAGGAAAGCCTGGTGACCTGAAGTCTGGTTCACAGGGTGGATGAACTGCCACAGCTACCAGGGATGGGTTCCCAAGGGCCACCCCTTCAGCAGCCTTCTCTGCCTGCCATTACTTGGTGGTGCATGCACATGTGCATCTCTGTCCTTGGACTCTTCTCTGTTGGATTCAGAGACTTTGTACCATTTCTCAAGGTATCACTTGTCAACCAAGAAGCATCCTTGGACTGGACTCAGGTCCAATATCATAGTGACTCAGCAACATGTCTTTAATGGGGCTGGGAAAATCTCAGAATAATTATACCATACTAAGGTACAGCTAGCATTATCTAGAGGAAGAAAAAAGGAGGCTCAAGAAAGCCAAATACTGGGGCTGGGGCTGTAGCTCAGTGGCAGAGTGCTTGCCTTGAACATGAGGGGCACTGGGTTCGATCCTCAGCACCACATAAAAAAAAAAATACACAAATAAATTAAGGGAATGCTGTCCATCCATCTACAATTACAAAAAAAGGAAAAAAAAAAAAAAAAAAAGGCCAAATATCGCTCACGATGTCTCATGACTTATAAGTGGTATTTATCTGAGGGCCCAGTTTCTTCTATGCCTTTGCCCCTTTTGTAAAAGCAAAGAAACACATGAAAGCCCTTGGGAAACTGTAGAAGGCAAATGTAAGCTACTTTCCTGAGGCTCTGGTGACACCCCGCACAACCAGAAGCACCCCCTTACAAATATGCATGAGATGACACACTGTGAATGCACCTCCAAAGCAGAAATTGTACATTAAAGTTGGAGGAGTGGACTTAGTGAGCACATGGGCAGTATTGTGTTGGGTTCCCACTCTGGGACCCTGAGCAAATTTCTGATTCTCCATCTGTAATCAGATGTTGGGAGGCTTGACTTAGAAATTCCTCCCTTATTTAATGACATTTTCATGTGTTACTCAAATCTCTTCCCTGAGTATTAAAAAATTATAGTGAGCACACAGCATCTTATCTTATATATGTGCGATTCACTTAACACTTCCTACTGCATCCTCACAACAAAAAGTTCATTTCATTTTGTATTGTATAGCCCAGTATTTTTAAATACTCCATGGTGTTTGACTAATTTTTATGGAAACTCTTCCCTCTGAAATGCTCCAAGCAGAACACCCGTGCCCTACATTGCTGAACTTTTATCACCTGAAGGATTCAAAAGAGCCGAGGGAGCAGGGTGGTGTCCAGTGTGGGGATAGACAAGGCCAGGTCCAGAGAGGCAGGAATGGTCAGCAGGCACCAGAGGCTTCAGGGGATGGCAGTCAGAGAGGGCAACTCAGAGCTGTGGCATAAACTGGCTACTTGCAGTTGGGTCTGTTCTGGCCCCAAATTTTACAGAAATTCAAAAGAATTGCTAAAATTGAATATTTTATACTAAGAAATTATTATTGGGGGGGCTCTGTTGAAAAAATGGTCAGATCCTGATGAAAAACAGGAAGATGGGGAGGTGCTGCTTTGGATTTATATTCCTACTTGGTCACCTTTGGTCAGTTGATCCTCCCTCGGGGGAGAGACACACCGCCCAGTCTAGCTAGTTTCACCTGCTTCCCTCATCCTAGTTACCTGCATTTGTAGACAACTTCTCTGAGTACCTAGCTGACTCTGTCTATTTATGTGGGGGTGAAATCATGCTCAATAAACTTATCAGCAATTAAATTTCCCAGTGAGTAAGGCATGGTGATGCACACCTGTAATCCAAGCAACTCAGGAGGCTGAGGCAGGAGGATCACAAGCTCGAGGTCAGACTCAGCCACTTTTGAGACCTTGTCTCAAACTAAAAAATAAAAAAGGACTAGGGTTGCAGCTCAGTGGTAAAGTACCTCTGGGTTTGATCCCCAGTACCGGAAAAAAAAAAAAATCCCATGTAGGATGCTACAAACAAATTTTGTTTCACAGACAGACAGTATGTGAGATTTTACAAATTGGTGGACCTAGTTCCAGGTGATGTTATGAAAGCAGACCCTCTATACTAAGAGTCCTTGTCCATGCTAGGCCATTTAAGTGTTTAAACTGTCACTGTCACAACCATCTTATGCATGAAGTAGCTACTAATAGCCCCATTTCATGTATAGAGAAACTTAGATGCAGAAAGGTGAGACAACTTGCTCTGTGTCACACAGGCAGAAATGGCAAGACTGTGATGGGAACCCCAGCAGGAGGTTCCATTCTCCTTGCCATGCCACCTGGCCATGTAAGACTTCTCAGCATCTGTCTTCTTGTTTGTGATGGACGGCCTGAGATGAGTCAATCAGGACTCCCAAAGAGTGTGTGTGTGTAGAGGTGGGGAGGCGGATACGAAGAGCAGATGCAGGTGGAGAGGAGGGACTCCTGAAGGGCAGGGGTGTGTAATCCCTACCTCAAGGGGAGCAAGTGAGAATGCACGTGAAAGTGCATGGTAAATTGCAACGTGCTCCATAAATGTTAGTTGTTCCTGGTAATTATTGTAACCTGCAGGTCAGGATTCTAGCTGAAGGTGGTGGCTGAGCCTACCCAGCTTATCAGCCTCTCTCCAGCTATGGCTCTGGGGCTGCAAGGCTGGGAGGGGGTGTTATTAGCACTGATTCTTGAAATTCCAACATGGTGTGAACAAGAATCAATTACAGTCTACACTGCATGGTGGCAGCTGAGGTGTGGGAGCTGGTTTTCAACTTACACAAAGACTAGTTTCTTCCAATACCACTTCCTCTGTCAGAAGCTAAGCCCACCCACAGTCACGGTTGCTCATTGGGAGGTTTAGGCTTGCCCACTTCCGGGGAGAGTACAGGTTGGTATATGAGCCCTATCCCTGAGCAATTCCCAGGACATCCATGGCTGACCTAATAGACACTGAAATCCAGCACATGCTTTGACTGCATGTTTCCTCTGCTGTGGGCTGCATCTATGGGAGGAAGTGGACCCCTTCTCTTCCTATGAAGGTGCCATCTATGTGCCTTTGGTGTGTCTACAATATTGGTCTGCCCAGTGGGAGCACCATTTTAGTTCATACAAATGCTCCATGTGGCCTAGTAGAGGTCTTGGTTGTGTACCCTAATAGGCAGAAGATAGATTCCTTGATGCCCAAGATCTCAGCCCCTTCCCCTAGCTCTCAATTCTTCTTAGCCCGGCTGGTGGATCTCCTCCCATGCAGCATCCAGTTCACATTACTCCCTAACTTTGTGCAATTCATCCACCTTCCCCTCTACTGATCCAAAACAATCTAACCCAGAATCACATCCGAAAATCCAAGTCCTGAACCCCATCATTCCCCTTTATCTTCTATTCTCAGGTTCCTTTTCTGGTAACCCGGTAGGTTACCCACCTCACTGCCTGTACCTGCCAGTTGCCCAGCCACAGACCGGAGAATTCTCCTAAATCTGGAACAAAGTTGAAGATTCCCTATAGTAGATAACCTGCTTGACTAGACTTCCAGGTTTCTGTTGATGCTACCTTCAGTGACCTCCAGCCACCCGTGAGTCCAGCCCAGTTTTGGCCCCTGTTCTTCACTGTTTGCTCCACCAGAGCTGGAGATTGCCTATGCTGACATTCAGCCTTATCTGCTGAGTATCTGGGATCAGGTTGGGCCAGCAGGTCACTTCCCTTGGTCCCCCTCCCTCCCCAAGGGTGAAGTTGGGCTGCTTCTGCCCCTGTGTTGTGACTGGACGGTCATATGAGTAAACAAACTGTCATGCTCAGACAAGCCCAGAGTGATGACACAAAGGATCGTGGTTCTTTATCTGTGCCTGTCCCAGTACCCTGAAGAATACACATGCAGGATGTTAACACACAGGAGGTGTTCAATAGATAGTGCATCTTTTTGGCTGTTTTAAACCAAAAGACAATCGAGAATTTCTACAGGTGGGCAAACATGGTGGTGAGTTGGTGGGAGCTTAAAAGTCCCCTCCTCCTACTGAGGCATATTCTCTTGATATCACCACAGGAGAGTTTTCTTCTTGACTTCAGCTTAGGTGTGACAGGACTCCTTAACAGCAGGGATAGGCTCGTCTATGTCTAATTTTCTGCTTTCCATACCATGTCTTCATTCCTGTCAGACTGGCTCCCTGTCTTTGCACAGCTGCTGGTTTTGGGGGAATGGAGGTGCTTGTATTCTACACTTGCCGAAATCATGGGTTAGCTGAGGCCCCTCACCTCAAGACTGAGCTGGGTTGGAGACTCAGTATCCCTTATTCCTTTCCCCTCAGGCCCAAGCTGGAGTGACCCCAATACCAGTCTCCTCCAGAGGGAGTCTCATTCTTCCCTGCCAGCTCAGGAAAGCAAGCCCCTTGAGATTCACTGACGTCACTGTCCAGCCTAGGAGTGCCAGGTGACAGTCCAGGAACAAAAGGTCAAGCTTGGGGCGGTTGGGGGTGTTGGCTCTAACACCTCTGAGGCGCTCCTCTTACCCACAGGGACAGACAGGATCTAGCCTCATTATTCCTGTTAATACACTGGTCCAGGAAATGACAGGGCACATCAGAGGGCCCAGAGATCCTGCTGCCTGGAGCTCCTCCCCTCCCAGTTTCCCGGAGGAATCCTACTGGGCTTCTCAAGGCGGCTGCACTCCTTCCAATGACCTCAGCAGTCCAGGCTTGTGCAAGTCTCCTGGGCTCCCACCCACTCCCACACCCATCCAGCCTGGCAGGGCCCTGACTCATTCCCACGTGACTAGGAAACCAGTTTTTGGAGACTGACCTCGTGAAGGGCTGCGAGACAGGCTCAAAGCTCACCGGAACAGCATCTATAGAATTTGTATTGGTCTTGGCAAGGCAGTGTCCATATGAAGTCAGAGGGGTTGCACATGCTGGCTTTTTCCATACACTGCTGCCTCTTATTCCCTATGGTCAGCTCCTTTACCCAGGTGTCTCCACTGGGGGCAAAATATGATGCTGAAGACCACCTGTCCTTAGTTCCTGCATTAGACCACAGTCCTCTGCATGTCCCCTCTCCTTCCCAAGAACCCTTTTGGGGCCCCACATCTCCTACTTCCCCACCCCTCTTGAGTATTCCCCACCTCTCTGCTGTGGCCACTCTTCATGCCCCACATCCCTTCCCCCACTCATCTCTTTTGGAGTCTTGATTTACTTCTCAGGTAGCTGTGAGGTTGGGAAGGCACTGATAAACTAGGTCACTGTCCTTGGAGAATAAAATCATTGTTGTCTATTGTTCTCATTCCCAGGAGCACCTGTTGCCCTAACTTCAGAAGAATGGATAGAGGTCTTCAGTGGTAGGATTTCAGACATAGGTAGTATTTCAAATAGGTCAGTGGCAGAAAATTTGCAGCTAGAGGAATCTTTCTGATTCCTATCAAATCATGCTTTTCAGGGAGGGAATTACCCAAATTGCCCAAGGGTGATTTTTTCCTCAGTCCCAATGTCTCTAGGCTTCTAAAACCCCAAGTTTTGGTAATGCATGTCTTAAAACTGGGTCCTGTTGCAGTTTTAGCCTATGTGTTTTGGGGGTCTGGTAAGATTTTCAGTATTTTTTCATTTACCAAAATCAGTGTATCTTGGACTCTGCTTTTCCATGCAGATGAAATCAGTATGATTTTAAAAAACAGATTGTAGGTGAGAAAGAAAAGAGTGAGAATTTTTGATAAGCACAGAATCTTAACTCGAAATTGATCAGGAAAGGGCTATAAAACACCTTATATGAATATATATGTAAATAAATTCTTATTAAAGCATTTTATTATTACTCCGTGGTGAGCTATGATTGCAACATGGCTACAGACAGAAAAACTAGGAATGGGTTCATTGGTATATGTAATGATCTGAATACACATTCCTAACCACATTGAAATGGAAAGTTAAAGGATTACTATAATTTTTACAACTTCTATTTTATTTGGGGAAAAAAATGGGGTTTTTGCCAAAGGATGACCTATGCTGTAAGATTCCTGAATGTGTCGTTAATGTGGAACTACAGCTGGGCTGCCTGAAGGCAGTAGGAGGCCCGGCACCTGCATGCAACAGGCCCTTGAATCTCTGCCAGGATTTTAGCTCAGCCTGTGCAGCACTCTGTCAGTTTGGATTTTTTTGTCAACATTGTGATCTGATGCTCAGAAAGTCATTGAATACCATGAAAGGCACACAGGAGCCCGGAAATGTCTCATCTTATTTATTTATTTATTTTTTTAGAGAGAGAGAGAGAGAGATTTTTAATATTTATTTTTTAGTTTTCGGTGGACACAACATCTTTGACTGTATGTGGTGCTGAGGATCGAAACCCGGGCCGCACGCATGCCAGGCGAGCGCGCTACCGCTTGAGCCACATCCCCAGCCCAAATGTCTCATCTTAAACTGATGGGATTGCAGTTGTCTAATTTCAGTGCCTGGTATGTTTTCTGAGCCATTTTTGGTATGTGGGTTAGGATGGTAGAGGTAGTTAACATGGTGGTTGCATAGGGAAAACATTTTTCTTCTCTACATTCTCAATACTTCACTTATGAAACCAGAGGTATGTTTTTGTGACACCAACCAATTCTCCAACTCTCAGAGATATCAACTGGTATCCTATTGTTTAACTGAATTCTGACATTACCTGAAGTTAATGCAGATGGCATAAGTTAAGGGTCCAGTCCCCAGCCCTTAACTTCAGACACCAATTGAAAGACATATACCCCCCAGTTACCCACACTTTCAACTTGTTTACAAATCAAAGGTTCCTATTACCTCTTCCTCAGGTTTGATAATTTGCTATGTCAGCTCACAGAATTTGGGGAACATCTTATATTTATTGGTTAATTATAAAGGATATGATAAAAAGCATAGATGAACAACCAATAAAGAGGTACATAGGATGAGATCTAGAAGGGTCCTGAGTACAGGAGCTTCTTTCCCCTTAGAGATGGGGTACACCACCCTCCTAGCACATGGATGTGTTCACTAACCCAGAAGCTTGCCAAACTTTGTGCTTTAAGGACTTTTATGGAGACTTCATTGGAGAGGCATGATTGATTATTCACTTAATTCTCCAACCCTTCTCCTCTTCCCAGAAAGTTGCTGGCTTCTCATCATGGCTAGGTTTTCTTGATGACAAGCCCCTATCCTGAAGCTGCCCTATGAGCCCATGAAGAGCCACCTCATTCAGACTAAAGATGTACCTATCACCCAGGAAATTCCAAGAGATGTAGTACAGGGCTTCCATTCTAGGTTGCTCATGGTTTAAAATAGCTGCTGAAAATCCAGGCATAATATGTGTGTTCCATGTAGGAAGCAGAAGGAAGAAAAAAAAAAGAGGTGCCATCTCCAATTGTTTAGGGATTTTTCTTTTCCTGGGCTCTGTCCCCTTACCCTATCCCCATTGGCCTCTACTCACATTTCCTCAGCTAAAATAATGTCACATGGCCACACAATTTTAAAGGAAGCTGAAAAATGTAGTCAGTCCTTTTAAAATTGGAGTTGTGTTACTCAGGAAGACGAGAGAATATTATTGTTTGGGCAGGCAACTAGTAGTGATTGCCCCATTTTTTTTTTCTGGTATAAGATTGTTTCAGATAGTTTAGATTGGATTTTTTTTTCCTGAGGATTTGGAAGATACTGAGTTGAAAAATATCTTTGTATATACAAAGGCCGAACTGATGAAAGCAATCAGGTTTAGAAATTAATGTTGTTCTTCGATACCTTTCAGAATGCCTTTGATCACTGATCTGTTCTAATCTGGTAGGCTTTAAAAACAATGGCTGAGGGACTTCTGGTTTAAAATGCATCTGCTTCACAGCCTGTAATACAGCATCTCTGGACTTCTGATAAAGTGTCTAGGAAGCCATAGTAGGGAATGGTGAGGAGAAGCTTACAATCAGCTTAAGAATGAAACTCGAGGGAGAACATAAACCCAGAATTTCAGAGTCATCTTTTTTTCTTTTGGTACTGGGGATTGAACCTGGGGCACTTAACCCCAGCCCTTTTTAATATTTTATTTGAGACAGGGTCTTGCTAAGTTTCTTAGGGCCTCACTGAGTTGCTGAGGCTGGCTCTGAGCTCATGATCCTCCTGCCTGAGCCTGCTGAAAGGCTGGAATTACAGTGCCTGGCTCAGAGGCATCTTTAAGAGACAAATGAAGGTTAAGACAAACTTTTCCCTCCCTTTGGCTCATGAAACAGAACATACCTGAAAAACATAAGACTCTTCAGACTTGCCCACTGTGTGCCTTTTGACTCAAAGACCCTGCTGTGCTACTGTGGGGTTCTATGAGGTAATAAAGATGGATTCTCCTCTTCCTTCTTTGTTATCTCTTTCATCTGTATAAAGACAGCAACAATTTCCCAGAACTTAACCAGGCAGTAAGTAGTTAAGTAGTGAGGTGGAGTGTGTGTGTGTGTGTGTGTGTGTGTGTGTGTGTGTGTGTGTGTGTTTGGAGATGTCAGAGTGAGGGATTGGCAGTAGTACCTATATCCTGGGTCATGTAATCCCTACAAATAAAGAGCTGCCAGAGTAGGTATTGAGAGAAAGAATTGGAACCCATTTGAAACTATAGCTTTTCAAGAACCACATTGGTTTTAAGTATCCAGTGCAGAGTTTAAATAGATGAGTACCTACCAGATGTCAGAAGTGGGTTGATTATCACACACTTCAACCTGCCCTTCAACTGCAGAGCTGAGAGTGGAGTTTGACCTTCACACAAATAGAAACAGAGCTAGGTGGAATCCATATACATTGTCTGTTGTCAAATTCTGAGATAGCATTTGCCTTTTAAAAAATGAATCTGACTGGTACTCTGGAGCCAGACTGTCTAGGTTCAAATCCTGACTCCACCACTTACAGCTCTGTGACCTTGGGCAAATTACTAACCTTGATGTCTCAGCATTCACACCTGTAAAATAAGATTAATAATGCTTCTTACTTCATAGAGTTGTGAGGATTACGTGAGTCAATACACAAGAAATGCTTGAGACAGTCCATAGTAAGAACTCAATAAATGTAAGCTATATTATGATAAAGGTTATGATTAAAGAGAAAGGCAGTTTAATATGGAACCTGTAAATAAATTACAGAAACAAGGGAAAGGAAATTGACTGAAGGTTCAGAGGCTAAATATATCTTCAAAAATAATGTAATGTACACTCCAAAAGAAAATTTCAGCTGTGGTACCCTCAGTAGAATAAAAGATATAGCCTTTATAAAACAAGACAGAAACCCACAAAGAGATAAAACAGTGAGATAGCAAAATTTAAAAATATCCTTAAAGAACAGAATTGATAATATAGAAGATAAAAGCAGGAATACATGAAGAACAAGCTTGAATATTTCTCCCAGGAGGCAGAACAAAAGGGAAAAGTTATGTGAGAGAATATTACAGAGAACAGGAAATTGAGACATGACTTATACATAGTTGTAAATAATTCTACTAATTAAAAACAGAAAAAATGGGGAAGAAGCAATAATTATGGAATAAAATAACATTTTCAGATTGACAGAAAGAGCTTTCTATGTGGATTGAAAATGCTTTGTTCCTTCTATGCCAAATCACTAAAATGAGACTCACACTAAAGTACACAGTATATAAAGCATCAGGCTGGAAGGCAAGCTTCAAAATTAGTCTGGCCGAATACACTACATCTCCTGTATAAATACTAAATGCTAAGAGACAAAAATATGATTATGTGTCAATGATATTATTATCTATCTGGAAAATGTAACAGAAGCAGCAGTTTAAAAAATCCAGAATTAATAAGTTCAGAATCGTGACCTTTAAAACTCAGATACCAAAGCAATAATTTTCATATTTCTTCGCAATGAGAGTTTAGTGGGGTACCTGCCAATCTCAGAGATTGAGGCGAGGCAATGCCTTTTACAGTCTCATGGAGCTAGGGCATAAGGCCTGGAATTTAGGGTCCGCCAAGAAGAAAGATTGATAAACTCTTCTTCTTCTCCTTCTCCTCCTCCTCCTCCTCCTCCTCCTCCTCCTCCTCCTCCCCCTCCTCCTCCTTCGTCTATCTTCTTCCTCTTCCTCTTCTTCCTCTTCTTCTTCTTCTTCTTCTTCTTTTTGATGGAGACCCCAAAGGGATGCCTGTACCCTAGGATTAAAGTTGACACAGATGTAAATAGGCTTTTAGAGGCATCACAACTCAGATTTAATTATTCCGTCTCTGAAACCCGATTAAAGTGCTCCCAGATTACTAGGCACATAGCAGAAATCACATACATCCATTCTAGAACAAGGTTTAATTGAGTAATTCCAGCAACTCAGGAGGCTGAGGCAGGAGGATTACAAGTTCAAGTCAAGCCTCAGCAATTTGCAAAGGCCTAAGCTACCTAGTGAGACCCTGTCTCAAAATTTAAAAATTAAAAAGGACTGGGGATATAGATCAATGACAAAGTGCCCCCAGATTCAATCCCCAGTACCAAAGATAAAATGAAACAAAACAAAATAAGATGGCTGGTTCAATCCTCAGTACTGAAAAAAAAAAAAGAAAAAAAAAAAAGAAAGTTTAATTCTCCAGGATTATTAACTATGGATACACCTAATATTATAAATATTAAACTGAATAAAAATAAAAATACTATATAGTCAAAGTTGTGGGAGGCAGATAAAATTATTTAGAAGGAAATATATATATATATATATATATATATATATATATATATATATTACATATATATACACAAATAAATGTATAAACTATATATTCATAATATATTAAGATATATTACATTAAATAATATATAATATGAAAATATTTAATAAATATATAAAATTTTTATATGTAAAGATTTTTAAAAATTTTTACATTTGTTTATTTATTCTAATTTGTTATACATGACAGTAAAATGCATTTCAATTCATAGTATACATATTATTCTTCATAGCTGTATCAAAATAAAGTATAAAACTATAGTAATTAGGACTTTATAGTATTGGCTTAAGGATGGACACACTTTGCAATGGTTTAGAATAGTACAACAGACATAAGGACACTTTTTCATATCAGAGCAGAATGGAAAATCTCGATGATGAATGTGGTGGAATAGTAAAATACCCATTTGGAAAAAGATGAAACCACTTTTTTTTTACATAAGATGTAACTATAGGGGCTAGGATGTGGCTCAAGCGGTAGCGCGCTCGCCTGGCATGCGTGCGGCCCGGGTTCGATCCTCAGCACCACATACAAAGATGTTGTGTCCGCCGAAAACTAAAAAATAAATATTAAAATTCTCTCTCTCTCTCTCTGTCTCTCTCTCTCCCTCTCACTCTCTCTTTAAAAAAAAAAAAAGATGTAACTATAGCTAAGATCATTGTAATGTCATGTGTAGCTAATAAAAAAAAAAAAGATGTATCTATAAAAGAATGTTTGTACCATATTGGTACATTATAAATCATGGTGAGTGTATTAGCTTTCTGTCACTGTGCCAAAACACCTGAGACAATAAACTTAGGGAAAAAAAAGAAAAGTTTATTTTGGCTCATGGTTTCAGAGATTTCAGAGGTTTTAGTCCATGGCCTGATTGGCCCCATTGCTTCAGGTCTATGGTGGTACAGTACATCATGGTAGGAGCATGTGGAAGGGGATGCTCATCTCATTCCTGCCAGGAAGCAAAAGAGAAATAGGAAGGGGCCAGAGTGTCAATATCCCCTTCAAGGGCATGCCCCTAATGACCTAATTGCCTCCCACTAGGCCCCACTTCCTCACGTCTCCACCACCTCCCAACAGTACCAAGCTATGCCCAAGCCTTCAACACACGAACCCCCGGGGGCATTTTAGATCCAACTATAGTAGTGAGGCATCTGTGAGGCTGCCCAATTTACAAACTAGAACACTATCCCTTCTGTTGAAAACATATGCATGTTCCTCCTGACTTTCTTACACCAAGAGGGAAACTCTATAACTCTTATGTTTATTATTTTTTGCTTTCTCTTCCTCTTAAAGTCAGAGTGATGATTATTTAGTTGAAGATTAAATCTGATAACTGTCAGTTTTGTCTCATGAGTTACAAGAGTGAAAGAAAAAATATGGATATGGTGGCACACAACTATAATTCCTGCTACTCAAGAGGCTGAGACAGGAAGATCGCAAGTTTGAGTCCAGCCTTAAACTTAATGAGACCCTGTCTCAAAATAAAAAAGTAAAAAGGGCTGGGAGTATAGCTTAGTGTTAGAACATCACTGAGTTCCATCCCTAGCACCCTTTAAAAAAAGAAGAAAAGAAAAACATGACTTGACAAGCAACCATATTACAATCCAAGTGATTTTAAAAAATTTAATACTGTTTTTATACATTCAAAATTCATACACTGATAAAGAGACAGTGGCTTGCTTTTATGTAACTGGTACCTGATTTTTATATAAATATATTAATATATATGTACACATAATATTCATATGTGTGTGTATATATATTTATGTATATATATATATATGCATATATCTGTATGTATATTGTTTTAGTCAGTTTTTTTCACCACTATAACCAAAAGATCTGACAAAAATAATTTTAGAGGAGGAAAAGTTTATTTGGCTCATGGTTTTAGAGGTCTTCATCCATAGATGATGACTCTATTGCTCTAATCCTGAGGTGAGGCAGAATATTATGGTAGAGAAATTTGGAGGAAGGAAGTGATTCAGGACATGGCAATCTGGAAGAAGAGTGCACTCCACTCACCAGGGACAAAATATACACCCCCAAAGCATGCCCCCACTGACCTAGCCGACCTATTTCCTCCAGCTATATTCTAGCTGCCTTCAGTTACCACCCAGTTAATCCCTATCGGGATTAATCCAGGATTAGGTTACAATGCTCATGCTCTCTCATTTCACCTCTGAACTTCTTGCATTGTCTCACACATAAGCTTTCAGGGGATACCTCATATCTAAACTGTAACACACACACACACACACACACACACATATTTGTATTTATTTGTTTATTTAGTGATTCTGACAATTGAACCCAGGGCTTCACACATTGCACTCTGCCACTGAGCTACATGCAAGTCCTTTCTAATTTTATTTCAAAACAGGGTCTCACAAATTTGCTCAGACTGGCCTCAGACACAGCCTTCTACCTTGGCCTCCCAAGTAGCTGGGATCCCACTGTACCCAGCCCACCAAACATATATCTTACGTAAACTAGTTAACATGTTTTAGGTTTAAAGTATGAAGCAAAAAAACAGACGTGAGCTTTGGGATGTAAAAATTAAATTTCAAAGAAGATACTGACCCATAGACAATGGAAAGTTTCTGAAAGAGCTCTTTTTTTTTTTAACCTGGCTGCCTGAAGAATTTTTCTTAACTCTTCCTCTATTGAAGAATCACAAAAGGAATTGCCATATTTTTAGAAATATTGGAGTGCCACAAGAAATCAGGCATGTGCTCAAAGGTTACTCTGTAAGGCAAACTTTACTTTTGCAGAACAGTGTGCTACCAAATGAAGTGTGGCAAGCAATCACACTTGGGTGGGCAGTCTGCCTGTTTTTATCCCTAATGCAGAAGGTGAGGCAGAATATTATGGTGGAGAAATGTGGAGGAATCCCAGGCTCTGATAGGAGAAGCTCAGGCTTGCAATCTACGTGACTGGCTAATTTTAAAATTAGAGTGGGCAAAGGGAAGGGCTATAGTTAAAATAGCTATGACTGGATACAGGTTGGGAAGCTCGAAATGGCTGCAAAAATTGGATCTTTCACCTTAATTTTACATTTAAGGCTAAATACTATATTCTCAAAATGGACCATCAGATTTTCTCTTTCTCACAATGTGATGAGGCACAAATCTCAGGAATCCAGATTGTAACAGTGGTTCCACTTTATGTTTTGAATATTGATTGCCCTTGCTACTCTGCCACTGCAACTTATTTTTTAAATGGACATGTTTCTCTCTCCCTGTACCTCCCTAAACCCAGGGGAAACAAGGTGGCCTTTCTTCCCCATTTTAGGCAGATTTATCTGTACTTGAGTACACACCCACCATAGGAATGAAGCAATCCAGACTTTGGGGATGGTGCCAGAAGATCTCAGAAATGACTATTTCCCAAATTAACAAGTGAGTCACCTCTCTAAAAGCTCCCTGTTCCTGCTGATGGGCAGAATCATAGCCTTTGGGACAGGAATCCCCTATGTTTCACCTTTGCTAGCAAAGCAATAAACCTTCTTTTTCCTTTTTCTCAAAAACCATGTCCTTGTTATTGGATTGGCATCAGAGACAAAGACTGAGCTTTTAGCAACAAGATCATAATGTCAGATCTAGAAAATAAGAGTAAGAAGATACGAGGATCCTTTTGGGAGGAGATCCTGAAGAGGTAACACTTGATAGTTACAACTCGATTGTTTTATTAATTGCAAGCTGGGAGCTTTATGTTTATGGCGCACACAGATCTCTAGGAAGAGCCTGTGAACCTCTATCACACCTTGTGACATGCACCCTGGAAGGATGAAGGAAGAGGGGAATTTTGGTACTGGTCAAGGTCAAAGAAACAATCAGGCCACAGTGGTAGAATCAGTAAAAGATAAAAGTTTTGCTGTGTTTCTTTTCCCTCTTGGCATTTCTTTAAATTCTTTATTTTGAGATCTTCTAACTCTTTGCCCTCTTATTTAGAGAAGTTGTCTTAATGGTAGGCTGTCTGACCTTGGGTGAGTGCTCTGTCCTGGAACAGAGTAAAATACTACCACTTTAGCTAAGATTAAGATCTGCTGCAGGCTGGGTGTGGTGGTACATGCCTGTAATCCTAGGGACTCAGGAGGCTGAGGCATGAGGATCACAAATTCAAAGCCAGCCTTAGCTATTTAGCGAGGACCTAAGCAACTTAGTGTGGTCTTCCCCCTGCTCCCCCACCCCCCAAAAAAAGGCTAGGGGATGTGGCTCAATGGCCGAGCCCTCCTGGGTTCAATCCCTGGTGCCAAAAAAAAAAAAAAAAAGTCGGGCTCACGATTACATGTGGGACTGAATTTAGTCTATGCTTTGAGCTACTTGATTATAACCTCTGCAGAGCCTGACTGAACTCACAAAGTTTAGGAAATCTATGTGAGGATTTGGGCCCAAAGTCCTCTGGTGATGAATACTTTTATGCTTGCTACTATTTTTCAGAAATGTGTGGAAATGAACTGGGTGTGTTAGTGCATGCCTGTAATCCCAGCAACTCAAGAGGTGGAGGCAGGAGAATCACAAGTTCAAAGCCAGCCTCAGTGACTTAGTGAGGCCCTAAGCAACTTAGCAAGACTCAGTCTTTTTTTTTTTTTTTTTTTTTAATTTATTTATTTTTTAGTTTTTGGCGGACACAACATCTTTGTTTGAATGTGGTGCTGAGGATCGAACCCGGGCCGCACGCATGCCAGGCGAGCGTGCTACTGCTTGAGCCACATCCCCAGCCCCAAGACTCAGTCTTAAAAATTAAAAAATTAAAAGGGCTGGGGATGTGGCTCAGTGGTTAACTGCCCCTGAGTTCAATTCTTGGTATCCCCCTTCCCCAAAAAATTTGTGGAAATAAGCAGCTGGCCATAAATTTGGGAATTTGTGGTTATAGGGATTGCTCTGACCTTCTACTGAGAAAGATTAATACTCTCTGACCATAATGATTTACCAAAAATCTCTTTGCGATTGCTGCCTAAAACAGAGAGGATTCTTTGAGGGAACAGATGTAGAAAATGGATCCTTTGGAAGAAGTATTGAAAAACCAGCCTCTACCTCAGAGCAAAGCCTGTCCAAGGAAGGGACATGACCTTTGTCCTTGGAAAGCCCCACAGAGCACTCCTAGGCACATTCCCACCCTGCTAAAGTGTTTATCTACAAATAACAGGAGAGATCTGCTGCAGCCAGGTGTCCCTGACTCAGTCAGGCTAGGTGGGGATCCATAGCAATTCCCTAGCAGCCACCAATCAGCATGAGACAGGGAAATACCTGGGATGCCAGATGACCCTCCCAGTAGTTTATGGTGGTTGATAACGTGTTGGGAAACCATGTAGTTCAGCACGAACACCCCTCTTGGCTTAAACCAATCAGTTCAAATGAATCCCCCTCTTGTAGTAACCAATCATCCCTACCCAACTTGTTCCTGCCAGTGAATGTGCTAATTATGTTTTAGAGTTGTTATTTGATTTTCCTGTGGTGTGTGATGATTTGCTAAGAGATGCTACGATGTATGTGGGGGTCCCTGCCTTCTCCAAAGAATGTATAAAACTGCTGCAAACCCTGGGCTCGAGGCCTCTCAGCATCACCAGTTGCTGTGTGTGCGGAGGACCGAGCTAGCTTGCAATAAACACCTCTTTGCTGCTTACATCGATCATGGTCTCTGGTGGTCTTTTGGGGGTCCCGAATTCGAGCATAACAGTATAAGAGGGAAGCCATTTCTTATTGACAGCATGATAGACAGTCCCAACCTTAAGAACACCCAAGTGAGCCAGGCACGGTGGTGCACGCCTGTAATCCCAGCATCTTGGGAGGCTGAGGCAGGTGAATCAGAGTTCCCAAAGCTAGCCTCAGCAACTTAGTGAGGCCATAAGCAACTCAACAAGACCCTGTCTCTAAATAAAATATAAAAATGGGCTGGGGATGTGGCTCAGTGGTAAGCACCCCTGGGTTCAATTCCTGGCACCCCCACACAAAAAAACCAACCCATGCATGAGTTCAGATAGTATAGAAAGACCTACACCTATCTGAAGGTACCAGATGCGAGGGTATCTTGCACTTTCATGGGAGACTGTCATTGAGAAATGACAACAGTGACATAAGTGAGACATAAGAGATGGAAAAGACCTTGGAGGCATAGAGAAGCTTATGGCCACAGATTGCCAAGGGATCAGTGAGAGAAAAGAAGATCTGGTAAAGACATTGTATGTAGAAGAGAAAGGGAAATCCAAGTTGTTCTTGTTATTACCCTTCTCTCTCTCCTGAATCGTTGATTTCTCTTTCTATACAGCCATTCTCCTACTATCTTACAAATATGTATCTCTTCTCTCAAAAACAAACAAAATCCTGTTTAGTCATTCTTTACCTCATTGCTATGTGGTTGGAGATTGAACATCCTGCAACTGTCCATGTATTGAAAGCTTGGCTCCCAGCCTGTGGCATTATTTAGAGGTAGTGAAACCTTTAGGAGGTAGGGCCTAGTGGAAAGCAGTTAGGTTCTTGGGGCCTTGCAGGGGATATTGGGACTCTGACCCCTTCCTGTCTCTATCTGCTGCCCACAGCTTAAGTGAGCAACTTTGTTTCATTGGACCCTCCTCACCATGAACTGCTTCATCACAGTTTCAAAAGCAGTGGAGCCACCTGACTATGACTATGAGCCAAAATAAATCTTTCTTCTTTATAAGTTCATTATCTCAGGCATTTTGTCACAGTGACAGAAAGTTGACTAACAGTATGTTCTATTTCTTCAAAGCACTTATTTCCTGAAATGTTCTTGTGTGTAACTGTATGTTATTTGCCTCCCTACTTGGAAATATGCTCCATGAAGACAGGATCTTGCCTTTCTTCCTCACTGACACGTTGTCCTAGAATAGCACTTGGCACACAGCTGGGGCTCAGTAAATATTCTATTGAATGCAAAAAGTTGAGTGGCATGAAGATATGGGATACAATTACCCAGGTAAAAATAGGTTTATTAATGGTAATTACAGGTTCCAAGGACAGGCACAATGGACTGAACTGTGACCCTAGTAATAACAGGAAAAGCAATTCCATAATCCAGTTTTGGTGGTAGACCAGAGATGGCAAACAAATGGAAGACATGTTGCCACCTTTCTATTCTGCTTTCAAGGCAGACATCACTAATTTATTACAGCTTCCTCCTGCAGAGAGTGATTACTGCCTTCTTGATTATTGATTTCATAGCACAAATGGAATGATGAGATTTTTGCCTGGAAGATAGGTTTTGGAGATTATTCAATATGGAAGGCCAAGATCCTTTCATAATGTTGCTGGACAATCAGCTCTAGAGTGTGAATTTGGAAAGCAAGGAATAGTTTCATGTCTTTATTTTTTTCTTTCTTAAACAAAACAAATGTCACTACAATTTAATCACCTGTCTGTTCTGATCAAGGGGACCAATTGAAGAGCTCAGCATTTAGCCGATGGTAGATGCCAAAACCCATCCAAGAGAACCTTCCTGGTGACATCTGAAAGCACAGAACAGAGATGTGCCCCACTGGCCATGACTGCAAGTTTTAACTTACCTTCTCATAGAGCTGCCTGTCCTTGGAACCTGTTAAATACCATTACAGGGATGTGCCTAGAGAGGACACTGAACAGGAAAGGAAAGCATGAGCAAAGGTCAGACTAAGAAAGGAGCAACTTCTACCCTGGAGCTGGGATGTTGCCTCTTTCATTAAATTGTGGGTGGAACCAATATTTGACCTGTAAAACTGGGACTTCCTATAATTAGCCCAACATTAACAATCTAGGAGAGTCAATAAGAATTTACAAAGCCCACAATGGCCTGCCTGGGAGTAAATGCTAGAAAAGAGAGTCTTCCTCATGGCTCTGCCTCCTTCATGATCACAGGCCAAAACTCTGCTCTAGATTATGCAACTGGCACAAGAATTGCCTCTATAACATTAGAACTCTGTTCATGGCTAGGGGGACACACTAACCAAGAGACATTTGCCCAAATAATAATCTGAAGTAACTTTGCAGAACTTCTGACAAGACAATTAACACTGTCAAACAAGCAAACAAAGATAGAAGGAAACTCTGGACACTCTTAGACTTCTTGTTTTTGTCCCCTGCTCCTGATCTTGTAATATAGTGATAGTCTACCAAGAGAGGCTAGGTAAAGGGCTTGGTTAGATTTTGATTGGATACTGACCTGTTCCTTCAGATGACGGAAAACACCTGAGGAAGGAATATCTGAGAGAATGGGTTTGCCTGTCTCCTCTGGGGGTGCACTGGATTCATCAAGAAGATGAGGGTTAGAGTAGGGTGAAATTCAGAGGCATGTGATTGCTCAAGTTTATCTGTGTAGGAAATGAATCACTTTTCATACTGCAATAGAATAAGAACAACACCTTCCAGGTGAGTCTTCATGACTTGATCATTTCTCCATTTTCCTTCCCTTCTCATTCCTCTCTTCCCTTCATTACCTCAGATGTCCTTATTCTTCAAGAATTCATCCCCCACTATTTCTACCTATAACAACATCTTTTTCCACACCACAACTGTTTAGGCCACATTGTCTATAATGGCTACTTCTTGTTAGTATCTGGATTTCCAGATACTATATAAAGCAATTGTAGGCATTACTGCCTTTAGTCCTCCCAACAACATATATACCACCTCAGTGAACTAGCTACTATTTGCTTTATGTTAGGATCCTTTCTCAAGGTCAAAAAAATTAAGTGATAGAAATTCAAAACTAATAGTAACTTAAATTTGTTCTCAGCCTCTATTCTTGTGTTTTCCAAAGTCACTTAGAAGAATATCATGATATTTAAAAGGGATTTCATAAGAAAACTTGAAAATTTATACTTAAAAAAAATTATGTACTTTGTCTTGCTATGATAAAAAAAATTTGTTTCAAAGATGGTGGGTCATGCTACCTTGTACTACCACTATTTCCCAATGGGGGCACTGTTGGCTTATTAGTAAAGTTTGTACACTGCAGAATGTTTTAGTATCCCTGGTTGCCAGTGCCAACCTCAGTCACTGTGCAACTAAAAGTGCCCCTCATGTCTCAATGTCCCCTGAGGACATAGATGTTACTTGCCTCCAGCCAAATATAACTGATCCTAGGCAGTATTACTCTGAAGTCAGGGGTTATGTCTTTCATCCTCATTACAGTAGTTCTAACATCTGGCTCATCACAGGCCTTTGTAGATATCAGGAAGTCACTTAACTCATGAATGTGAGATGACTGATAGGTGGACAGCATTTCACCATCATGTTAGATGTTATCTAGCGTGATTTCATTAGGCATCTTGTCCATATAATCTCAACATGCTTGTGATATTATTCAATGTTCATTATGTATTAGATACGTGAACCAAACTTTGATCATTTCTTGAAGCGATTAAGTCAGACTACTTTAATCCAAACAATTAGTTTATCTCATGTCCTATCTGCACACCCTAAATTAACATTGTTTCATTTTTAAATGTTTGGACCCAGGCACATTATGCAATACTGCCTATTGACAGGTACCAATAAAAAAAAAAAAATCACCAATCCCTTTACCCTGTATTGTTTTTGACTCTCTATTATGAGCAGCCCGAATGTCCATTGTCCCCTTATTCTTTTCATTCCTAATGGTAGTGCTTCCCCTACTTGCTCTCTCAGACTGTTCCCTTGGTCGTGTTGGCCTCTTCCTTCAGGAAAGTTCTTTTCAAGTCTGAAGATACCATCTAAACAGAAAAATGGATTTGGACCACTGGTGGCTAATCACGTACCCACATGTTTCCAGTAGTTCATTTTCAACTCTGAATGAAGAAGACACTAGGGTCTCTGTCAGTCAGCATCTAGTGGAGTTTCCTCCTCCCATTTCTCTGTCTGCCTTCCAAGAATTTGTTCTTTCATTTTCTCATCCTCTTACTGTTTTTGGCATCTGATAGACAAAAGAGTTGGCATTTATTGAAGATGAAGGCAGTGGTGGTAACAGTACAGGTCCCAAGGGAGGAACAGACCTTGATAGAGCTGATGCAGTCAGAGAGGCTGTATCAGGACATAAGGTGCCAGGGAAATTAAGGCTGCAGCCGTAATGGGATTATGGCAAGCTGAGGGCCAAGAAGGAGTGTGATGGGAGATGAGGCAAGGAAGTGAGGAAGGATCTGGGATTAAGGTCTGGGATATAGGAACAAAGCCAGTCATAGAAGCTGTCCTGAATAATAAGCCTTGTCTACACAACCAGTATAGCCTTGGAAGGATTTCAGAAGAAGTTGAGACTGGATTTGGGATTTGAAGAAAGGATAGAATTTATAGGGTTGAAGAGGACTATGACAAGCCATTTCCTATGTGGTGAGATTACACATTGCTTAGTGATTTACAGCTAAACTGGGTATTTCTGAAATCACCTGTGGGCTGTTTGGCCCAGCTCTCAGGCCAACATACTGGTTCACAAGGGCAGTTGAGGTAACTTCCTGCAGAGAAGTCAGCTGGTGCCTAATTTACACTTTACAGGAGACAAAATTATTTCCACCAAATCCAAGTCAGCAAGAAAGATGACCCCAAGCCCAAAGTTCCTCTTAAAATTAGGAGTTGAAAACATATATGCATATGGTGTTTACAAACTTTAAGCAAATTATGCTTTGAATGAAGAGAAAATATCTATGCACATTTGGAATTTCATGGCCAAGTGTTAAATGAGAGGAGGGTTTAATTACCTGGGTTCAGTGAAGCTCTTACCCGTGGGAAGCCTGAGGTCAGGGCTCACAAGCTTAAGCATTTACTAGGAAATTAAAGTAATGAAACAAGAAAATGGTGACCAACAGGAAATGATGGAGACTGGCTGAGTAGAAAGCATGTGTTCCATTTTAAGAGCTGCTAATCTTTTCCCAATTTTGCATCTATGCAAGAATGAGAGTCCACTGTAGCCCATTTCTAGGTTTTAAGAAGTGAAGAGGAGGGAATTCCTTAGGTCATCTATGTAGGTAGAGTTTGAGCAAAGAAAAAAACAAAGCAAAATATGACTCACAAATTGGGCAGGTTCTAAGAACTCTAGCCAAGAACATGATAGATAGCATTTATAGGAAAATGCAGGGAAGAAATAGACAACAACCTAATTGTGAACAGTCTAGTCCACCAACCAATTGGTCACAGCCTAACTAGTTGTCTGCAGCATAGTTAATTCTTTACAACTTGTAAACAATTCCAAAGCAGAGTTACCATGCTTGAACTCTATTGGTTTGGTCTGTTGGGCCCAGTGCTCATCGAAATCCGAGGCCTCCTACAAAACATCTCTTAATTCCCCACCTCATTCAGTGTTTAGTAGATGACTGCAGTAGACATTTACGACTTTGTGAGAATACAGGGGACCAGGGAGGCTGCTATTATGACTATTAGGAGGCTAATATTAAGGCTCCGGATCATGCTCCTTAGCTCAGGAACCAATGAATCAGATCAAACAAAAATGAATGATGAGAGAATGAGCCAAATAAGGAAATTTCACTATTATGCACAAGCTACTTAGTTAAAATTTTCATTTTAACCAAACTGCCTGCTCATAACTTCCCTGTAGAAACTAAGTATCTAAAATACCCCATGTATTTATCCACATGCAACAAAAAGCGTTAGCAATGGCACAAACCATCTCCAATTAAGCTAGTAAGAAATCTCCATCCCATAAGCAGGTTAAATTAAAACAGAGTGAGAACAAGTATGGATAAGAGTCCCAAAGTCTAGTTATGGCATAATCAAGCTAGGAAAAAAGTGGGATATGATGAGGAGTCTTGTTCTGATGTCTTGAGAAAAGCTATCCGTATCTAAGAGGGCATCTATTTCTGGGGAAGTTTTTTCCTGATCATCTTTACCTTAGAGTCTCCATCAGTTGCACAGTTCTAGGAATCTATGGGAGCCCCTTAAATTGTAAAATATTGACCCAAATTTGAGGCTTAGAAACTTTAATGCAGTGTGGGTTCTGAGAAGAATGATACTCACCTCCAATGGGGTTCAAGAGCAACCTTTGACTTCAATTCCATTAGACTCAGTTCTCAGACTCAAGATCATAAAAGGTCTGATTGTCAGTTAATGGGTCACAAAGAAGTTCCTTCATCTGGTGAAAATATTTCCTTGGCATGTGCATTAAAGTCTTGCAGTTTTTGGTCATATCAGAATTCAGAAGATACATAAGGTCTATTATTAAGGATATAGACTTTTCAATAATTCTCATCCATTAAAACTAATGATAGCACCTTTGGTCAAGGCAAAACATCTGACTTTGTCCATTTCAGTTTCAGTATGTTATCCTTTTTTTCAACCTTCCCAGAAGGCCCAAGATGATAAGAGTGAGAGCAGGGCCACTGAATTGTAACACCTTGTTTATCTGTTGAATAAATTACCCACTAAAATAAATCCATCTGTTGCTGGAGATCTCTCCAGAGATGCCCCATAAGAAAGACTCAGTTTCCAATAGCCTTGTTTTTTTACAGTGGCAAGTGATGTATTTGGCTTACCAATAGCCTTTTAATTACTGTTATGATTTTGTCATTCCTGCATGGAAAGCGTCTATCCATTAAAGAACTATTCAAGAATATATTCATATCCCATTGAAGGTAAAATTGAATGAACTCCCTTTGTAAATATTCAAATCATCCATAAGGTTAAATGTTAAATATTCAAATGGTCTATCAGGTAGCAGAAATGGACCATCTGAAGTTTTGATTGTCTTTACAGAATTAAGGGCTTAACAAACTCAACATTGGCCATAAACTATTTTAGCAGCTTTAGAACAATCACCATACCAATATTGTCCCATAATTGGTATCATTTTTTCCATTCCATGAGGAGTTACAGAGTATAGCATTTTCAAGAATGCAAGCTTTAGAGTGGGTGCAGTGGCACACACCTCTAATCCCAGCACCTCAGGAGGCTGAGGCAAGAGGATCGTGAGTTCAAAGCCAGTCTCAGCAAAAGTGAGATGCTAAGCAACTCAGTAAGACCCTGTCTCTAAATAAAATACAAAATAGGGCAGGGATGTGACTCAGTGGTCAAGTGCCCCTGAGTTCAACCCCTCACACCCTGCCCTTGCAAAAAAAGAATGGAAGCTTTAGAGAACAAGGAAAATCCAGGTGGACATCTAGGCCCTCCATGAGTCCAACCTTAACACTGAATTTACCTCCTTCCAAATACTAACTTTGTTTCACCAGGTGCAGTGATTCATGCTTGTAATCCCAGTGACTGGGGATGCTGAGGCAAGAGAGGATTGCAAATAGGCCCTAAGCAACTTGAGACCTTGTCTCAAAATAAAAGATCAAAAGGGCTGGGGATGTAGCTCAGTATTAAAGTACTCTTGGGTTCAATTCCCAGTACTAAAGCAAACATACAAACAAACAAACAAAAAACAAGCGAATAGCAGTTTCGTTTCAGTTTAGGTGTAGAGCACTGTGCATTATACAGGCCACCTTACTCAGTAATACGAATCAAACTTAAGGAGCACATTTGAACAGCACATCTCAATCTCAGCACAATTCCTTGTCTGTCCTATGTTGGATTAGTGATTTTATGAATCACTAATCGTTAAGTCTCTCCATTAGAGTTGCAGAATTCTTACCAAGTTCAGTCATAAGGTCTCAATGAGATTAAAGAAACAAAAAACAGGGGCTGGGATGTGGCTCAAGTGGTAGCGCGCTCGCCTGACATGCGTGCGGCCCGGGTTCGATCCTCAGCACCACATGCAAACAAAGATGTTGTGTCCGCCGATAACTAAAAAAAAATAAAATATTAAAATTCTCTCTCTGTCTCTCCCTCTCTCTTAAAAAAAAAAAAGGAAAGAAACAACAACAACAAAAAAATCCTGTACTCGTCAGAGTCCTTTCCAAAATCTCCTTGGAGGTGAAATACTTCAAGACACAATCAGCATTTAGCCATCTGTGATGTGACAAGGGTCACAATGACAAGAGATCTCATGAGAGTTCCTCCCAATGCTGATGCAATTGACAAGAAAATTCAGTTGTTTCTGCTGTATACAACATCTTAAGTAATAACTTGAATGATGACTGACAGTATTATATAAAACTCATCCTCTCCACCATCAACTTTTTCCTTTAAATTTTGGGATAGGGTCTTCGTATGTAACCCAGGGTGTCCTCAAACTTGTGATCCTCCTGCCTCAGACACTGGAGTAGCTGGACTTGCAAGTCTGTGCCACCATGACTGACTTCTATTTCTTATTAGGAGCAAATTAATTCTCCAAGAAAATCTTGTTTTAATATAAGGATCACAATCCTGATTTTGCATAGTTATACCTTTGATATTGGTGTTCAACTCTTAGGGAACCTTGTGAATAAATACCTTTTATTTTAGTTAGCTTGATCACATAAATTTCCTTTCACAAGATTCTTCTCACAAACTTTCTACAACCTTCTTAAATCCCTTCAAATAGTTGTTCTGTTCATCCCTCCTCTCATTTTACTTTAGGTCCCAAATTACTCTTTTCCAAAAAAAAAAAAAAAAAAAAAGAGGGACATTTTTCATACCCTACAGCTTTGCCCACCCAAAACATGTTTCTTGAATGAGTTATTCCTAGTTTAAAAATTACCATCTATAAAAATTATTTTATCTCATGGTAACCTTAATTTCTAGTGGCAACCTAGGAAATAAGCAATTTTGAACCATTTTATACCAGCATTTTGGAGATGAGCATGACTTCATGATCTTTAGAAACAAGTTTTTTCATAACACACTTCTCATGTTTATTAACCCAAATCCACCTCCCTTCTCAGTACACCACATAACAAGTTGTTCCATATAACTAGCAGAATTCATTCATGATCAAATGTTCAACTGTGAGGCAGTACTATATTTAGTATTAAATAAACAGCGACAAAAATAGCTGACGGGAGGTGCTCAATTTAACCATTCTTCTTTTTGCAGATACTGACACAGGTAATGGTGAAGGACAGTCCTCTTTTTCTTCCTAGAACTTAATTACTAGTTTTGTGTATTTTCTTACTTATGCTGTGTGTACGCATTTGTTTCTCCTCTGACATTCCCTGAAGAAGGATACACCCACCTTATTTGTCGTTAAATCTCTGGCCTCAGTGGAATATGTTACACGTAGGAGATGGTCAAATATTTGTTAAGTGCCACTCATTGATTATCAGTCTCTGTCAACCTGTCATTTTGTTACCCAGGGTTTTTTAGTTGGCCAAGACATTCCATGTTCCCAGAGAAAGCAGCAAACAGCCATTTCCTCTTTATAACAATCTCTAATAGCTTACACTAATCAATGAAGGTAGTTGTGCAATCTCCCACTAATCAGAATCACATTCATCCTATGACAAGTTTTAGTATATATATACATACACATACATACATACATACATGTATATATACACACACACAAACACAACACACACACATGTATTGGTACTGGGAATCGAATATAAGGGTGCTTAACCACTGAGCCATATCCCCAGCCCTTTTTATAATTTATTTAGAGATGGGGGCTCAGTAAATTGTGTAGAGTCTCAATAAATTTCTGAGGCTGGTTTTGAACTTTTGATCCTCCTGTTTCAGCATCCTGAGCCACAAGGATTATAGACATGCACCATCATAACTGGCAATTTTTAGTATTTTTAACTGACTTAAAAACAACTCAGACATTACATGACTATCTACCCTTTAATTCAATAGAACACAACTCCAAGACTTCAAGTTACTGAAAAGATTTTCCAAACTGTGATAAGCTCATTTACATTACCTAATTCATTCATTCATAAGTATGCTTTGATTGTTTATTAACAAAGTTAGCCATAGGAGTTTGTGAAATACCACCTCAAAATATGTTGCTTTGGTATACTAAATTAAAGGCACTTGAAAGACAGCAAAATGCAAAGCTTTCTGAGTTCCTCTCCACGTACAAAAGGTATTCTTCAAAGAGACTTAACTGTTATCAACTCACTGCAGATTAACTCTTATCACAGGAGAAGAGATTTCCACACCAAGGCAAATCTTGTTTCCCACCATCTCCTATTCTTCCAAGAGTCCCCCACCTTTTTTTTTTTTCTCAAAGACCATTCACTCTGAGTACATTTCCCTCCCCACTGACCATTTACTCATATCAGCAAGGGGGCTGAGTCCAGGGACCCTTGCAAGTGCTTTTCTGGATTGACCTGATTATGGCCCCAAACATTCTTAGCTAGGTTGGTTAGAGTAATAAAATTTGGGGCCTAAATACCATCATCTGCTGAGGAAGACAGGTACAAATAGGTATCTCACTTAGAACAAAAAGGGCAAAGGTGAGACTTTTTACACAGACCTAAGTCTTTGCTTTCTGCATTGGAAAAGCTTTCAGGATTTAATTGCCCTTGTCCTGCAGCTGCAGAGAGCAGATACTTTCCTCTACAGAATGTTGTAATTTTAAGTTATTTCTCTTCAGGTTCATTCAGTAAACCTTCCTTCACTAAAGATAGGTCTTAAAATAACAAAAAGATTGGCAGCTTCCCAGCCCAAAACTGTGTTTTTTAAATTACTGAAATCAAAACAGAAACCATCAACAAAGAGGGCAGACAAAGCATCTTCCACACCAGACTAACATGTTGTTCTGAGTTTAGGATTTTTTTAAAAATATTTTTTTTTAGTTGTTGATAGGCCTTTATTTTATTTATTTATATGTGGTGCTGAGAATTGAACCCAGTGCCTCACACATGCCAGGCAAGTGCACTACCTCTGAGCCCCAGCACCAGCCCCTGAGTTTAGAATTTTAACTGAGGTGTAAAGAAGCAGAGCCCCACCCATCCAAGGGTTCAACTTTTGTAAATAACACTTATTCCGTCTGTTAAAAGCTGGGTGCTATTTTTAAAACGTATCCTCTTGTATCCAGAAGGTTTTTGATCCCTTTCTAATGTACCCTACAAATAAACAAAGGTACCTGAATTAAAAGTTTTCCTTTGTATAATACCAATTTATTTCTGTTAAAATTCATCCATTTCTCTAAGAAAGTACAGGTCCTGGGAATTCTTATCCATGAAGTTGGTTCCAAATGGAGGAGTTCCAGGGCTAGACCCAGAACCCAGTCCACCTTCTGTCTGACTCAGGCAGCCACCCTCTGTCCCCAGAAGTTCCGATGTCCTCTAGTAGCACAAACTGACCCTTGGCGCCCCACCCACCATGACCTCCCTTAAAGGATAAACTAGCCCTGGATGAAGTAGTACAAAGTGGAGTTCTAGACTCCCTGGATCCAGATGAGCCCACTATTTCCTGTTTTCTAGTGACTGTCACAAGCTGTCCTTAAGCTGTGTATGTTAACTATTGTGCATAGTAGCCAAATGAGGGGACAGGCCTGGCACTGGAGCTCCTGGTCAGAGAGTGATCGCATGATGCAGGTGCGCCTCCCCTTCTAGCTCTGCCTAAGATCCCACAGAGCACCTGAGATGGGGGTGACTCGAAAAGATGCCAATCAATCTGCTGACCAGAAGACATCATGAAGCAAGACTCCACCCTTGAAACCTTATCCATCTCTGATGTCCCCTCTATAAAGTGAAGGAACCGCAGGCTCATGCTCTCTATCCAGCATGGAAACTGACCCTTAAGGTTGCAGAGCGTCCTGCCCTTGGTTTAAAAACTACTCTCTGTGTTCCATGATTTTTTGCTGCTTTCTTAGCTTAATGTTGCAGCCAGCTCTTTTAAACCCAGTTCCTCCCGTCTATGTGGGTCGTGAGTGAGAAGTAACTTTTCCCACCTGCTGAAGTGTGAGGATAGCCTTAGGCCTGAGTCTAAGCAACTCCGTTTTAAAGACTCCAGTTGGAAACCTGCATTCTCACCAGGCACACCCACAGAGCCCTCCAGTATGGCCTCAAACAAGTTACTTCCCCTCACCCTGAAAAACAGAGGGAAGCCCCTGGCAGGCTATCCTTGCCTGATAAGAGGGAAAGGTGAGAAGATCAGGGTGGAGACCACCAGCCCAGATGTTTCTGACCCCAGGGTAAATGATGTCATGGAGAAATCCAGTGGAAGCTGATAAAGATTGCAAGGGGAGGTCAAAATCCCCCAAATTTAGTATAAATAATAGAGCTGCTGAACAGGGATTCAGCCAGCTGGAGAGCCTGATGAAGACCTGAAATACCATCACTTGTCATTGTTTCCTGATCCTCTGTGTGACCCTCACCATTCTCAAACTCTACTGCCTCGTCTGGACCTTTGTGAGAACTGCAGCTCCTTCCTACCACCCGCTCCAAAGCCTGCCTTGGTTCTGGACCTGGTCACCGTGGTCTAAGTGAGTGTGCCTCTGCTGGACATAAAGCCTAAGGCTTAAGACCTTTGAACTTAGCATGTTAGAGGCAATGTCTGTCATTAGCCTGTCGTGATTAAGTGTGTTTTGCAGTGCTTAGAAGTAATCTAGAATTGTTTCTGACCCCCTTATCCTGGGGTCAGAAACTTCTGGTCTGGTGGTCTCCACCCTGATCTTCTCACCTTTCCCTCTTTCCCACTGGGAATTGATTATGTCTATTGCAGTGCCTAGCATTGAGGATTGTCGTTTTCTTGATTAAGAACCTATAGAGTGAAACTGTATTGAGTAATTTGAGTGAATAAAGCATTGAAAGGGGCAGAAGCGCGTGGGCATTCTATATTTCTCCCTTTGACTGCATACGTCGCAATTTTGCCCCCTTGAGACAGGGAGACTCAGGAATCAGAGCCAGGTGGGGCCTAAAGAGAGTGGTAAGGCTTGGGTTGTTATGAGGGAGTGGTGAGCCTTTCTCAGAAAGGCCCTTGGGTGGGAAAGAGAAACTTTTTCCTTAAAATGGTGGCTGTCACTTAAGATGGCCATTCAGGTGCTAAGCAAGGACCTTATAATGGGTAAGTTCTCTCTGAGATTCCAAAGCTCCACAGGTTTGTATTTTGAGCTATCTGTGTTTGTGTGAAGAAAATTTTGACCTGGACTAAGTTTGGAAGTTGTGGGAAAAACAGGACCAGTTCTGTAGGGTATTTTAGGTTTCTGACTGGGTCAGACAGAAACTGAACTGGGAGTAGGACTGGGTCCTGCAGAGAGACCTCAAGTGTCTGTGTTAGATCAAAAAAAAAAGTTAAAAGTTAAAACTGAACTAGCTTTATAGGGGGGCAAAATTGCGACATATGCAGTCGAGGGGAGAAATACAGAATGTCCACGGGCTTCTGTCCCTTTTAATGCTTTATTCGCTCAAATTACTCAATACAGTTTCACTCTGTAGGTTCTTCATCAAGAAAAATGACAATCCTCAATGCTAGGCACTGCAATAGACATAATCAATTCCCAGCAAATAATTCTAGATTAATTAATTCCCAGCAAATAATTTTAGATTACTTCTAAGCACTGCAAAACACATTTAATCATGACAGGCTATTGACAGACATTCCCTCTGCATGCTAAATTCAAATGTCTTAAGCCTTAGGCTTTATGTCCAGAAGATGCACACTCACTCAGACCGCGTGACCAGGTCCATAACCAAGGCAGGCTTTTCCTGACGTGGAGTGGACAACTGGAGTGGACAACCGGTTGAGGAGAGGGTCACAGGGAGAAGTTGCAGTTCTCACCAAGGTCCAGATGAGGGTAGAGTTTGAGAGTGGTGAGGGTCACACAGAGGATCAGGAAATGATGACAAGCGATGGGATGTCAGGTTCTCAGCTACCACTGCATTTCTCCATGACATCATTTACCCTGGGGTCAGAAACTTCTGGTCTGGTGGTCTCCACCCTCATCTTCTCACCTTTCCCTCTGATCAGGCAAGGATAGCCTGCCAGGGGCTTCCCTCTGTTTATCAGGGTGAGGGGAAGTAACTTGTTTGAGGCCATACTGGAGGGCTCTGTGGGTGTGCCTGGTGAGAATGCAGGCTTCAAACTGGAGTTTTTAAAATGGAGTTGCTTAGACTCAGGCCTAAGGCCATCCTCACACTCCCCCATAAAAATCCTGTTTTGAATTCAAGCCTGTTTTGCCTCTCCCTCCTATAGAGAGATGGCCTTTATTTGTCAGTTTTGACCAATAAACTCTTGTGTGCATCTCTGCCTGGTCTTTCATTTCTTGTGTACCCGTCTCTCACTTTCCCTTCACCCATCATCCCAGATGCAGCAAGAAGACAGTAAGCAGATGGGCCCAGATGGTACTCATTTACCTACTCCTGGGGGCCTCTGGATTCTGTTGGCTGACTATGGGAAAACTGTAAAAAGGAAAATTTCTTAGACAAATTATGTGAGACAGATAATATTTTTACAGAGTGCAAAACACAGCTTGTTCTGAGAACCCCAGCCAACAATATGATTGGAAAGCATTTATTAATTAGAGGTGAGAAATAAATAAATTAAACTATAAATTAGTCAAACAGTCAATTGGTTACAGGTTGACTAGTTAATTGTTTACAGCCTCATTAGTTATTTGGCTACAGGGTTTTCTACAACCAGCAAAAACTCAGTTACTGAGATGAAATGCTGAATTGCTGAGGCTGGAGTTGAAGTTTTGATCCTCCTGCCTCAGCCTCCTAAATTGCTGGGATTATAGGTGAGCACCACTGAACTTGGCTAAAGTCTTTATTGGTTTGATCTGTTGGGTCCAGTCAGGTGCTTAGCTTAAATCTATAACCTCCTACAAAATATTATTTAATAAAGAAGTACCAGAAATGTTAATTTTCTTTTTTGATACTGGAGATTGAACCCAGGGCTGAGCTCTTTTTAAATTTGTTTTATTTTGAGACAGAGTCTTGCCAAGTTGCTTAGGTTCTCACTAAGTTGTTAAGACTGGCATTGAACTTGAGATCTTCCTTCCTGAGTTGCTGGGATTATAGGCATGTGCTACCAATGCCTGGCTTAATTTTTTTTTTTTTTTTGTATGATAAATTTTTTCTTTTGTTTTTATTTTGAGACAACGTTTTGCTAAGTTGCTTAGGGTTTCACTAAACTGGAGTGTTTAAAATGGAGTTGTTTAGGCATGGGATTACAGGCATGTGCCACTGTGCCTGGAGAAATTTCCTAATCTAAAGAATATTTGGGATAGGATGCCTTCTGCTATGAGCCACCAGTCTTCAGTCTCTGTCCTAGAAACTACCTAGTAATGAAGTCACCTGTGCCTGTCCTCATTTATGCAGGAAGGAAGAGTAAACACCTGTAGGAAAAAGTCCAGACTCCCTAGACTGACAAGGACAATCCTTGGCCACTTCTCTAGATGCATCTTTTTCTGTGCTCCATCAGACTTTAGGTTCCAGCCTCTGAAGTCTGGCTTGTCTAATGCGCATGTTACAAAAAAGTGACCCCAACCTTAACCTAAGCTCTGAGGAAAATGGCATCTCATTGTAAGGCTGAGCTGTGTGAAACTCTAGAAATTTTAAAGTATGTCCATACTTTTTTTCATTCCTTCCACTAGAAAGTGGGTTTAAAAATGGATTCAAACAAGAAGGTGCATAGAAGTGATGCTTTCTGACTTTTGACTAGATCATAAAGGCATTGTAGCTTCCACCTTGCTTGCTGGAACTCTCCCCCAGAGATTTCAGCAGCCCTATAAGTAATCTGACTGCCCCAGGCCACCATGCTGTGAAGAAGCCCAAAGTAGCCCTGGGGAATGATGCATGAGAAGTTCCCAGCGGACATCAAGAGAGGAAGAGCTGCTTCACCAGCCACCAACTGCTTCAGCTCCCTGCTTTTCTGTGGCAGGGACACCTGACTGCAACTGCCCAAAAGAACCTGAACTATCTAGTGGGAGATGAAAAAGTAGGTCCAAAGAACTGACTTCCTCAAGAAGACTCCTAAAGCATAAGAAGTAAAATCAAGAATCAATAAATGGGATGGTATCAAACTAAAAAGCTTCTTCACAGCAAAGGAAACAATCAAGAATACAAAGAGAGACCCTACAGAATGGGAGAAAATCTTTGCCACCTGCATCTCAGATACAACATTAATCTCCAGGACATATAAATAACTAAAAAAACTTAACACCAAACAAACAAACAAACAAATAACCCAATCAATAAATGGGCCAAGGAACTGAACAGATACTTCACAGAAGAAATATGATCAGTAAACAAATATACGAAAAATGTTCAACATCTCTAGCAATGAGAGAAATGCAAATCAAAACTACTCTAAGATTTCATCTAGCTCCAGTCAGAACGGCAGTTATCAAGAATACAGACAATAAGAAGTGTTGGCGAGGATGTGGGGGAAAAGGTAGACTCATATTGCTGGTGGGACTGCAAATTGGTATAACCACTCTGGAAAGCAATATGGAGATTCCTCAGAAAACTTGGAATGGAACCACCATTTGACCCATCTACCCCATTCCTTGGCATATACCCAAAGGTCTTAAAATCAGCATACTATAGTGATGCAGCCACATCAATGTTTGTAGCAGCTCAATTCACAATAGCTAAGCTATGGAACCAAACTTGGTGCCCTTCAACAGATGAATGAATAAAGAAAATGTGGTAGTATACCCAGTGGAATATTACTTAGCAAAAAGAAGAATAAAATTATGGCATTTGCTTGTAAATGGATGCAACTGAAACTATCATGCTAAGTGAAATAAGCCAATCCCCTCAAAACAAAGGCTAAATGTTCTCTTTGATACATAGATGCTAACACACAATAAAGGGGTGGGGAGAATAGATGGGGCTACATTAGACAAAAGTGAATGAAGGGAAAGGAGTGAGGATGGGAAAAGGAAAGACAGTAGAATGAATCAGACATAACTTTCCTATGTTCATATATGAATACACAACCAGTGAAGCTCCACATCATGTACAAGCAAGGAATGGGAAGTTATGCTCTATATATGTATCATATGTCAAAATAAATTCTACTGTCATGTATGACTAAAAATAACAAATAAAATTTTAAAAATATTTTTATTAATTATTGATGGACCTTTATTTATTTATTTGTTTATATGTAGTGCTGAGAATCGACCCCAGTGCCTCACACATGCTAGGCAAGCACTCTACCACTGAGCCCCAGCCCCAGCCCAACAAATAAAAATTTTAACAAAAACAAAGTAAGGACTGTTTAGTGGAGCCCTCCCCAAATTCCTGACACAATGCAACTGTGAAAGAGGATGATTATTATTGTAAGAGCCACAGGTTTGGGGAAAAGATTCAAGGTAGGACTCAACGTTTGAGCAGGGGCAGAGGCAACTATAGTGTCTATGCCTAGTCTAGTCTGGCATCCTTACTTCTCTGGACTTGACTATTCACTAACTGATCAATCCCAGCTACACTTCCTGTGTAAATTCCAGAGGAACCCAAGGTGACTGACTGATTTAGTTAATACCAGTTGTACTGAAAACCTCATAGGGCACCTCAGCTTTTGGGTTAGGCACCCACCCATTCATTTAATAGCTCTATCACAGTTCACCTGTTTAGGGGCTGCAGACATGGTCCGTTCACTGTTAAGGGGAAGTTGGGGTGGTAGATGTTTGGCAGGTAGAACTGTCTAGTACCTGTGCCTTGATATTTTATTTTATTCCTTTCTCTCTCCCTCCCTCCCTTCCTTCCTTTCCTCCTTCCTTCCTTCTTACTGGGAATTGAACCCAGGGGTGCTTTGTCACTGAGCCACATCCCCTAGCTCTTTTTATTTTTTATTTTGAGACAGGGTCTTGCTAAGTTGCTTGAGTGCTTGCCAAGTTGCTGAGGCTGGCCTTGAACTTGTAATCTTCCTGTCTCATGCTCCTGAGTCTACGGGATAAAAGGCATGCATGTCCTTTGCTCTCTTACCCTGTGCTCCATGATTTAGAATTATCTCCACTTCCAACACCTACTTATTTTTTTAAAAAATTTATTTATGTTTATTTTTTGGTACTGGGGTTTGAACCCAGGTGTGCTCTACTACTAAGCTATATCCCTAACTTTTTTTGAGACTGGGTCTTGCTAAGTTGCTTAGGGCTTCACTAATTGCTGAAGCTGGCCTCAAATTTGTGATCCTCCTGCCTCAGTCTCTTGAACCACTGGAATTACAGGTGTGCACCACCATGTTTGTTTGGCCCTACTCATCTTTTGAGCCTCAATCCTGCATTACCTCTGCTCAGCTTTGGCCATTCCCTGGAGAGCCCCTCCTCTGTCTCTTTGTACATCAGCCCCACTAAAGAAGGCTCACTGACTTCCCATCCATCTTTCCCCCAAGGATGATGGCTCCTGGAAAGTGAGGCCCAGAAATTTATTCATCTCAGTATCCTCAGTGCAGAACTGTGCTTTTCGCTCTTAGCAGGGTTTGGATAAATCATTGAAAAACCACGAATAGATACGTTTAGTTGAAAGCAGAGAAAACCAGCCATGATATCAGCTGCTCTTGAGCTTGGAATGCTTTTGATGTCTGGGCTAAGTGACCAGTGACTACCTCTCACAGCAGTTGATAGGAATTCATTGATTGTGTCATTCCAGAAATTGCAGTAGGAACAGGTTCTGTCCCCAAAGTGTGTGGTCTGGACCTTAAGGCACATTTTCCCTCATGCAACAATGCTGCAAGGCCACGATTTCAATCTAAAATATAAAGACAATCATGAATTTCTTCAAAAGAAATAATTCCTCAAATTCGTTTCCTCCTTGGACACCTCTTTCATCCACTTCTCCCCAAGCAGATTCCAAGGGGACTCCCAGAGGCTCTGATTTAAAACCACACCCATATATGAGTTCTGAGCCCCAGTACAAATTGGGAAGCCTGGTGGGAGGAGGCTCAAAAGAAAGGCAGTTGGAGCAGGAACACTTCTAAATCTCATCCTGTGAGGGGTAGGAAGTGAGCCAGAGGTAGATAAAGGGGAAAGACGCTTTAATCCCAGAGATTACAGAAAACTGGGAGGCTGAGGCAGGAGGATCACAAGTTTGAGGTCAGCTTCAACAATTTAGGGAGGCCCTAAACAACTTAGCAAGAACCTGTCTCAAAATAAAAAGGGCCGGGGATGTGGCTCAGTGGTAAAGCACCCCTGTGTTCAATCCCCAGTACTAATAAAAAAAAAAAAGGTGTGGGGGGGGAGGGAATAATAAAATAATAAAATAATTTTCATGCATTTAGTGCTCACTTTAGGTCTATTGTTTCTCATAACAACTCTATGAAATTGGTGCTATTTTAACCCTCATTCTACAGATGAGGAAATTGAGCCCAGAAGGTAAAGGGTGTGCCCAGGGTCCCTTAGCTGTAAGTGACAAAGTCCAGATTTGAACTCTGGTTTATCAGACAGCAAAAATCAAATTCTTTTCCACTATACTGGGAGGCCAGACAATTTTAGTGTGACTGGGTGGGAACAGGTAGCCCAATTTTACCCACGAGGCTGGGCATGTAGGGGAGGGGTAGTAAGGGAGTGGCAAGTGACCCTGATATCCAGTATGGTTAGTGTGTCTCCCCGAGTGGCCAAGGGTGCTGAGCATCTGAGAGAGGACCCTCAAGGTCTGAGAGTGTTTTAAATGCCAGTTCCTAACAGTCTGTATTCACCTACCCTCAGATAGCAAAATCTTTGAAAATCTCTAGGAAACGAACTTGCAAAGTCTGCTTTGAAGGAGGCTGAGGTTAGTTGGACTGATCTCTAAGCTTTGAAGAGCCAGGGAAAGACAAATAAGTTGGGGGGGGGGGGCTGGTGTCATAGGGTCATAGAATTGCCACCCAGAGTACTCAGGTGGGGTTGCCCCAAAGAGACAAGGCCCAGCGAAGGGATGAGAATCCAGAAATATACTGAAAAAACAAAATGAAAAAAAGAAATTATTTTATGGTCTGAGGTTGTAGCTCGGTGGTAGAGTGCTTGCCTAGCATGTGTGAGGCATTGAGTTTGATCCACAACACCACATAAAAATAAATAAAGGTATAAAAAAAATACAATAACATTAAAAAAAGACAATATCAACTTGAGTAGTATTTGTCATTGCCAGAATAAATTTTAAGAAAGAAACCATTTTATGTTTAAATGTGTATATTTACAATAAATGTGTATATTACACTAGTAATGCAGCTTTTGTAAAAATGCTTCCATATTTTAGTACCAGGGCTTTTACTTCAAATTATTGTCTATGGGAAATGTTGAAAAAGAAACCCCACATTGTTTCCTCTACCCAGATTTTATAAATAGTTGGCTTTGCTTATCATCACACAGATTATTTTAAATCTATTTCCTCCTGTTTCCACCCACTTGACCTATTTTTAGGTCCAGAATTTTAAAAAAAGAAAAAAAAATCCTACAAAACACACACACACACACACACACACACAGACAAAAAAAAAAAAAGAAGAAGAAGGAAAAAAAACCCATAAACTACCTGTCTAATGAGAATCTGGTGCCTCAGCATAGATCCTAACCTCCTCTGCAGGGAGTTGGGGTGGGGTGTCCACATTCTGGTGATGTCCCAGAACAGCACAATCAGCTGGGCTGGTCTGAGAACGCTAGGAGTGCAGAAGCTGTTGCATTTATTCTCCCTCCTTCCCTGTCCCACATGCCTAGTTTGCTCCCATTTCCCACCCCATGCTGCCCTAGTCCAGCGCCCTGCCCTGGGCAAGTCCTCAGACTGAAGCCAGTCCTGGCATTTTGCCTTCTTTCCTCCTGACCTCTGACTACCATGATGAGAAAGCAACTCCACCTACCTAGGAGGCAGAGAAATGGGCTGAGTTTTGGTTTTTGGAATAAGAGACCATGGTTCAAATCCCAGCTCTGCAACCCATTTGATGGGGCAAGTCGCTTACCCCTTTCTGATCTATACTTTCTCTACCTATGCAATAGGGAAAATAACAACAATCTTCCTTGGAGGATGTTGGGCATTAGAGACAACATACATATATAAAGTGCCGGATGCAATGTGGCCTATAACCATCCAGGTGCTCATGAGGCATGTAATGAGCTGGGCTCATTACATGCCTCATGGTATGTAATGGGACAGCTCTGATTTTTCAGTGGCCCTGAGTAAATGACTGTCCATAAGGCATTTATGTAAGAGAATATGGGGGAAAGACATGTACAGGATCTTTTCTAGTGAAAGAGGGCCAAATATTCAGATATTCCTCAGGAAGTTCCACAATGTGGTTTGCATGCTAACATGGAAGTCAAAATTCTTGGGTCCAAATCCTGACTTAAAATTTTTTTTTGTAGTTATAGATGGACAAAATGGCTTTATTTTATTTGTTTATTTTTATGTGGTACTGAGGCTCAAACCCAGTGCCTCACGCATGCTAGGCAAGCGCTCTACCACTGAGCCCTAGACCCAGCCCCAAATCTTGACTTTTTCAGTTACTAGCTGTGTACATCAGTTTACTCATCTATTAAATGAAGACAATGATGATGACTATGACAACCTGACAATGCCCATCTCAGGTTGGTGGAAGGTGAAATGAATTGATGCACATGAGAACAGAGAACAATGGAACCGCTCGCTACAAATGTTAGCTGGTATTTTCATACTTTCTTTCCCCCCTTGCTCTCTGTAACTAGTGATAGAAATGTGAAGCTCTCTAATAAGTGTCCCTCACACTTTTCTTTCTTTTTCTTAACTTTAGATATTTTTCTCCAGCCTGTTCCTGTGTCTCTCTTTGCTTCCTGGCTGCCACGAAGTGAGCAGCTTCCTCAGCCACAAGTTCCCCACCATGGTGTTACTCCTTTGCCACAGGCTCAAAAACAATAAGCCAACTCTCTGCACACTGAAACCTCTACACCTATGAGTCAAAACAAGCCTTCCCCTTTTTTGGTACTGGGAATTGAATCCAGGTCCTTGCACTCTCTGGGCAATTACTCTAACACTGGAGTTACATGTCCAATCCTTTTAATTTTGCTTTGAAACAGGATCTTGGCAGTTATCGAGACTGACCTTGAACTTGCATTCCTCCTGCCTCAGCCTCCCAAGTCACTGGGATTATAGGCCTGTGCCACCACACCAGCTCCTTTCCTATTTTTAATTTGATTATCTCAGGCACTTAGTATAGTGATGCAAGGTGGACTGACACACACCTGAAGGAAACAAAGAAAGAACCTGTGTTTTAGTGAGGCATAGTGGTGCACACCTGTGATCCTAGCAGCTGGAGGGACTGAGGCAGGAGGATCCCAAGTTCATAGACAGCCTAAACAATTTAGTGAGACCCTGTCTCAAAAAAGAAAAAAAAAAAAATTAAAAATGAGCTAAGGATGTGGCTCAGTGGTTAGGAGCCCCTGAGTTTAATCCCTTGTGCCAAAAACAAACAAACAAACAACAACAACAACAACAAAACCCAAAAACAAAAAACCAAGAACCTGTGTTTTTGTTTGTTGCCCATCAGCTTGTTCATTGCAACCTCCAAGGTCTTATGGCACACACTGGGTCTCAAAATGTGATCTCTGGACCAGCAGCATCATTTGGGACTTTGATAGAAGTTCAAATTCACTGGCTGCATTCCAGATCTGCTGAATCAGAAAGTCTGAGATGAAACCCAGTTCTCTGTATTTTAGTAAGACCTTCTGGGAATTTGAGGTCCACTCAACTTTGAGAACCACTGTTAGAAATAAAGCTTCTATAATTACTCTCATGAGCTGAATAAGAGTTTAGGAAGCTCTTGCTCTATAAGCTCCCACAAGTCCTGTATCTAAAATAGATTCTGCCAAAAAAGAATGAACCCTGAAAAAACTTTTTACTTGCTGCACTAAGACACCATATTAAAGACAGTATGATTTTTAAAAACATCTCTGGGCTGTGTTTTTTGTTGTGGTGGTGGTGTTGGTACTGGGGATTGAAACAAGGGCACTCTACCACTGAGCTACATCCTCAGCCTGTTTCATTTTATTTTTTTAAATTTTGAGACAGGGTCTTGCTAAGTTGCCTAGGCTGGCCTCAAACTTGCAATCCTCCTGCTTCAGCCTCTGGAACAGCTGGGAATCTATAGGCATGTGCCACTACACCCGGCTCTGGCTCACTTTTAAAAATAACAATGGGCTAAGTGCAGAGATGAAGGTCTCTAATTCCAGTGACTTGGGAGGCTGAGGTAGGGGAATTGTAAGTTCCAGGCCAGCTTGGCAATTTAGTGAGACCATTTTTCAAAATAAAAAGTAAAAAGAAAATGAGAATTCATACCCTATTTGAATCAAATGTATGATATGTCAAGATCATTGTATTGTCTTGAGTAACTAATAAAAAAAAAAAGTAAAAAGAGTTGGGGATATGGCTCAGTGGTACATCTCCCCTGGTTCCATCCCCAGTTTTACAGTAAGTAAATTAATTAAATAAAGAAAGAAATAAAAAGAACTTGGGGTCATACATCTAATTCCCTTCTAAATTCTAAAGTAAAAAGTAATTTGCTATAGTTGGAACCTCTAATTAATGGGCCTACTTTGTGATACTGTACTCATTCCTTCATTTGCCATTCAGTTCTTTGAAGTATTTATTATCACCAATAAGTTCTTTGAAGTATTTATTATCTAGCTGTTCTTTGCTCATTGAGAAAGAACAGATGTGCTTTTGTTTTTTAATAGTTTTATTTTAAAACTATGTATCTTCGATGGTATTTGGAGTTTAAAGGAAGAGTTTTCTCTAGGTCTTGATCAGTGTCTGGAGTCCTCTGGACTTTCTGTCACACTGGTGCCAGGACAAGGAAAGAGTTTCCAGCATGGTGTTGAGCACGTTGAATTTCAGCCTCCAGGTACAAAAGAACTATATGCCAGTTGTTGGAAGGTTTGTTAGATAGAGGAATAGCCCACTGGTGCTCTCTGAAACATATCGGGACAATGACAGAAGTCCTGAAAGAAGAGAGTAAAATAAAATTCCTTTGGATGCCCAAGGGGAGAAGAACACAGCTTGCTCAAAATACCACGGACGGAGTTTGGCTTCAATCCCAGACAAGATTCTAGACTAGATTGTTTAAAATAATAATAATAATAAAGTTCAGCAGACTTTTGGAATAGGTACAATCACTAGAATTCAGCCTGAGATTTTAAAAGCAAAGCATGTCAGTTTGACCTTTTTCTTTCCTTCATGTTCTAGACTCATTTGTTAAGGAAATAAGATAGGCACAGACTCGGAGCATGATTGAGACTTAATTAACCCTTGTTGACTGAAGGAATGGGGGATTTTGCAAGGGTTTTGACAAGGACATTCATAGCCAGGTTGATAAAGCCATAGTATAATGCAGGCTGAATGCAAGGGCAATAAACTGGGTTGGACTTGCCCAGAGAGCGCCATTTGAACCCACAGGGAGGCAGAGACCTAGTTCTGGGCCATCTCCCCCAGAAAGCTCTCTATGACATGGATGAAATGCAGAGATCAGGCTTATCAAACTGTACATGAGCTTGTGTGGTGGTGTACACCTGTGATCCCAGCCACCAGGGAGGCTGGGGCAGGAGGAGCCTAAGTTTGACGCCAGCCTCATTCATTTTAGTGAGACTCTCAGAAACTTAATGAGACCCTGTATCAAAATAAAAAGGGCTGGGAATGTAGCTTAGTGGGAAAGCACCCCTGGATTCAATGCCCAGTACTTGTCCCCCGCCAAAAAAACCAAAAAAACAAAAAACAAACAAAAAAACACCTGCACATGAAATTGTGCTGGGCAGATATATGCTGAGGGGTGAAATCCAGATCAACACATGCTACTGAATAATTTTTAAAACTCCCCCTCCTTCACCTTGAATATAAGCAATATATATCCATTGTAGGCAGTTTGAGAAATAGAGGAAAGATTAAAGCAGAAAAGAATTCATGATCTCCCCTCACCAGAATGCAACCACTGCTCATATTGTAGTATATTCCTTTATAGTCTGTGTTTAATGCATACATATTTCATGTAGATGAGTTAATTTTGTAGTCTCTTTTTACTTGAACAAAACTCTTTAAAGCTTAATTTGTAATGCTTAACAGTCCATGATATTTGTGTTGGCTTGCACACATTCATGTAGTGACTGAAACAAATAATAAAAGCAAATGTCAATGGGGCATTTTAGTGAGGCTCAGAAAATGTGGTATATATACACAATAGAATATTACTCAGCAATAAAAGAGGATAAAATTATGGCATTTGCAGGTAAATGGATGGAGTTGGAGCAGATAATGCTAAGTGAAGTTATCCAAATGTTTTCTCTGATGTAAGGAGGCTGATTCATAGTGAGGTAGGGAGGGGGAGCATGGGAGGAATAGACGAACTCTAGATAGGGCAGAGGGGTGGAAGAGAAAGAGAGGGGGCAAGGGAGTAGGAAATATGGTGAAATAAAATGGACATCATTATCCTAAGTACATCTATGAAGACACGAATGGTGTGAATACACTTTGTATACAATCAGAGGTATGAAAAATTGTGCTCTATATGTGTAATGTGAACTGTAATGCATTCTGCTGTTATATATTACAAATTAGAATTTAAAAAAGAGTAGCTAACAAAAGAAAGTTTTCTGCAACTCTAATAAAGAAAGGGGAGGGTGCTGGGGATGTGGCTCAGTGGTTAAGCACCCCTGGGTTCAATCCCTGCTACCAAAAAAAAAAAAAAAAAAGTATCCTTGATTGATGATTAAAATGAAACCAGTATGGAAAGTTGCTGATGAAAAGAAAAATGGACAAATTAAAACAAAATCTGTAAAAGGATAGTTTTCTTTGTATGTTATGAAACTTAAAAGTTCTATAGAAACTGCTGATAAATTTAGTAGTAGGGAATTATTGCTTAGTAGTTTCAACATAGTTTCCGTTTAGAAAGATGAAAAGTTCAGGAGATGGATGGTGTGGATGGTTGCACAACAGTGTGAATGTATTTCAAGCTACTGGATTGTACACTGAGAGTGGTAAAAATGGTATATTGTAGGCTGAGGATGTAGCTCAGCCTAGTGTGCATGTGAGGTCCTGGGTTGACTCTCCAGCAACTCTAAAAAACAGAACAGCAACAACAACAACAAAAGGTGGGAATAAATTTCATGTTATGTATATTTTACCACAATTTAAAAAATCATATTATAAAAGCCATCATAGGCACTATCCAAATAGAAACAGCAGATTAGAAAAAAAAAAAGGCCACTCCTCATAAAAATTCATTCATATATAAAGAGCTCACACAAACCAGTAAGTAAAAAGACAACCCAAAGTAAAGATGGCTAAAAGATATGAACTCTTTACAGAAAAGAAAATAGGAATGTTTTTTAAACATAGGAAAAAGCCCAAAGCCCATTCTCACTAACTTTCAGAGAAAAAATGAAGCTGCACTAAAATATCATTTTTTACTTAGGTTGACTGAGGAGAAATAGAAAAAGTTGGGTAACTTAGTTGTTGGTGAGGGCCTTAGAGAAGCGCCATTCATTCTCTGCTGGTGGGAGTATAAATTGGTATATTTTCTATCATGAGACTATTTGGAAGTATCAGTCAAAATCTCAAATGCACTGATCACAGTGGTGCATGCCTATAATCCTTGTGGCTCAGGAGGCTGAGGCAGGAGAATTGCATTTTCAAAGCCAGCCTCAGCAAGTTAGTGAGGCCCTAAGCAACTTAATGAGACCCTGTCTCAAAATTAAAAATAAAAAGGGCTGGAGATGTGGCTTAGTGGTTAAGCACCTCTGGGTTCAATCCTTAGTACCAAAGGAGAAAATAAATTCAAATGCACACACAGTTTGATTCCACAAGTTCATATATAGTAATTTATCCTATAGTAGTATTCATATACAAAATGACAATGTACAGGGTTATTAACTGCAATTATTTGAAATAGCAAAAGGTAGATACAAACATCTACCAATCAAAGACTTGTGAAATATTGATATGTCCATTGTGTGAACCTTGGGGGTTAGTTAGTCTGTGGATGCTAAAAAAACCCAGCATCTGTATATATACTTTTATGAATGATTGGCTCTCTTTCTCAAAAATCACGTCTTGTTATTAGATTGGCATACGGGACAAGGACGGAGCTTTTGGCAATGATATGATTATTTTTTAGATTCCATGAATGTTTAACCTCTCAAAAGATTTTTTTTTCTTTAAATACAACTTTACTAGGGAGGGAAAGAGTGATATGAAAAGACACCTAGAGGGGACAGGGGGTCAAGGTTTATTGTCGCTGTGGCCCTAGACTTGTATGTAAACATCAGGGGATCACATGAGTATGTTTATGTGATGTAGAGATAAAATCAGCAGGAAGGACAAAGTTGATGGAGCCAGTTCTCTGGGGAGGAGGGCAAGAGTGAAGTTTAGGAGGGAGGCCTTGGCTCTGAGCAGGAGAAGACTGGCCTCCTTCCCTGAAATGGGACACAGAAAGGATTAATCCTCAGAGAGATGAAACTGGGAGCCTGGGTAGGTTTCCAGGCTTCCTGCCTCACGGCCTCTATTTTCTTTCTTTTTGGTACTGGGGATTGAACCCAGGGGAGCTTAGCCATTGAGCCACATTTTCAGCCCATTTTGTATTTTATTTAGAGACAGGGTCTTGCTGAGTTGCTTAGGACCTTGCTAAATTGCTGAGACTGGCTTTGAACTTGCAATCCTTCTGTTTCAGTCTTGGGATTACAAATATGTGCTACCACGTCCAGCCCTGGCTTCTATATTCTCAGGAAAATATTGGATAAATTATCTGCTGCTAGTGAGAGATGAGATGATGGCCCAGGGGGCAAGAGGACAGTGTTAAAATGTAAAGCCACAGTTGTGGGAAAGCCAGCAAGCTCAGAAGGTAAGAGCTGGCAAGGAACCAGGGTTTGTTGGGGGGTCTCCTGAGCTGTAGCTCTGGCATTGTACCTGGCTGAGAAGTCTTCTCCAGCAGTGTTCAGCAACTGAGCAGAGGCCAGAAGAAAGTGACAAAGGGAAGGGACTGGTGGGTTGGGTGGGGGGGTCAGAGTGTAGACAAAGTCTCAAGCTTTTTGGGGAGATGGTAAACAATCATCTCATGTCTCATGGGTTGCCTGTTTGTCTCCCCAGTGGACTGAGACCCTCTCGCACCTCCAGGGCAGGGATCCCATGCCTGAGTGGGTACCTGATTGTGGGATGCACTTCAAGAATAGTTCTCAAATTACTCAGCGGGACTGGGGATGTTGCTCAGTGGTAAAGTGCTTGCCTTGTATCATGCAGGAGGCTCTGGGTTCCACCCCTAGCACTGAAAAAAAGCAAAAAGCAAAAAATAGGAAAAAAAAAAAAAAAAAAAAAAAAAAGAAGAAGAAGAAGAAGAAGAAGAAGAAGAAATCATTCCATTGATTCTGCAACACAAAAACAGCAAACCATTAAAAACCCAAAACAAACAAGTAAAATCCCTGTCTTAACCACTTTATTGATGTTGGTTGTCAGAAGATTTTTATCCCACATGGCATTATCCAGCTTATTGACCTACCTCAATCTCAGCCTTGTTTGCCATTTCCAAATATAACAACTGCCCTCAAAGGAAGAAGAGGTTGAGGATGTATGCTTTCAACCATGCTTCAGGCTATGTGACAAACAACCTGCTGGACTCCACGTAGCCTCTTTGCATATGACTTTCTTCAGGGGTGCTTGACATCTCTCTCTCAGGAATCTGATGCTGCATATCTCTCTCCCAAAATGTGGTGGTGTGGCTTGGAGGGTGTGAAAAGAAACTTCTGCAGAGGGAGGGAGCATGGGACCCTGGGAGATAGATAACACTTTGTCAACAACACCTTAGTACCAATGTTTTGCAATGGTTTGCAGCTCAGGGGGGCCAGCAGGACAGGGGATGCGGGGTGTGGAAGGAATACAGAGGGGACTGCTTTGAAACCTGAAGATAAATGTGTGCCCTTGATAATTGGGAAGGGCCTGCCTTTTTTCTCCTCCGGAATCTGCTCTCCTCTCACCTCCAGCAGCAGAGGAGCTTACTGTAGTTTGGGGGAGACCCTCCTTCATTCAGCCATTCTTGCAACAGTATCCAAGCTGCTAGAGCACTTACAGCATGCCAGGCCCTGACGTCGGGGGAGGAATGCAGCGGTCCCTCCCTTGAGGGCTCACAGGCAGGAGGCTTCAGCTCCAGCTGGTTCAAGGTCCCATGATTGCCTTTAGATATTATTGTCTGTATCCTCGGATTAACATCTCACTCCTGAACCCTGAGCAAGTGAGAGCCAGCAGTGCCCTCCAGGGACCTGGCAGAGTGTACATGTCAGGCAGCACGTAGCTGCTAGGGCATGGATGGAGGTATTGCCATGGAAACGGCCCAGGCAGCCTTTCCACTCACAACCTCTAGGTTCTCGTTTGTTCCTATCATCTGTTTTGAGGAGACACATGCACAGCTCTCGCTCCTTTTTATCTCATCCTTGGGAAGAGCTGGGGAGGATTTGTTGGCAAATGGGGTGGGAGAAGTGGAGTGAAGCCTGGGTGGGAAAACGACTGTTGGGTGCTGGGCTTCCAGCAGACCGGGGGGATGGTGTCTCATACCCTCACTTGCAATCCAGCCACTTTGCTGAGAGAAGGCCCTCACGGATCACGCTCTACACCTGCTGCCCTCTGCTCTCCGGGAACCCACAGACTGCATGAAGAGTAGGGCAAGGTCAGGCAGAGCAGGAGGTGCTCTCATTAAGAAACTGGCTCAGTTTCCTAAGAGCCAGGTGTGAGGGTCTGGGGATTCCAAGGCAGTGAGGTGCAGTTGAAGGAGCACTGGAATTGGAATTAGGGGGCCTGGATTTTGGCCTTAATCCTGGCACCATGTGACTGTAGGCAAGTCATTGACATCGTGGTTCCGTTTACTCATCTGGAAAGTGAGAGGATTGGAACAGAACAATGATTTCAAAGCACTCTATGAGAATTATCTGAGAATCTTTATTACACAGGGAAGATTTCTAGGCCTAACTTCAGGGATTCCTGTTAAATATGTCTGGGTGGGGCCTAGAAGTCTGCATTAAGAAGAATGTAAATTTATTTCATTTGAGAGTCTGTTGACATACTTGCCATACTTGACATAATTAGAGGCACCTTGAGATCAGTCACACCAGAACTACAAATCGCTGAATTACAGGGGAATGTCAAGTGCACTTGGATAATTGAACAGACTCTACTAAGAGCACGTTATCTTATTACTCCCAGGCCTTTATGGCAGTGATGCCACTTATCTCATTATGTAGTGTGTTTTGTTGCAAAATAGAACCATCGATGAAACCCTCTTAGACAGGCATGACCGTAAAGTGTCCTTTAGTACCAGAAATGGATGGACCCTGACTTTCAGGTGACCACCACCTACCAACTACCACATGGGGCCAAGAACAGAACATTTAATACTTTCTTCAAACTGCCCTTTGCTTTAGTAAACAAACCCCTTCCCTTTGCACATTTCTTGACTCTTCAGGTATTCATTTAAAAATTTTTGAGGGCTGAGGTCATAGCTCAGTGGTAGAGTTCTTGCCTTGAATATGTGAGGCACTGGGTTCAATTCTCAGCACCACGTATAAGATAAATAAATAAATATCCATTGACAATTTAAAAAGTATTTTAAAAATATTGATTGAATGTATACATGCAGTCAGCCTCTAGGCTGGGTGCTGGGGATACAATGGAGGGGAGAGTTGTAGCCAATTGCAACCAGAGTCATGTGTGCTCTGAAGGTGCCATGGGAGTACCTAGGAGAGACTGTCAACCCAGGCTGGCCCCACATATGTTTGTCCTTCTTTTGTCTTTTAAGGATGGGAATTCCCCCAAACTCATTTTTTGTGCAGATATAAAATGGTATTTACTGGCAGGATGATGGAACAGAACAAGGGTAGTTCTGATGAACAGGCTGGATTGAAGGTGGCCCTGGCAGGAAAAATTCCACAGTTAGTAATGGGAAATTTAAAATGGAGATCAATCAATTTCATGAAGGTCCAAGAAGTTGGGGAGAGATGACTCTCCTGGTAGGCAGGTGAAAACTACATAGATAGGTGTATTACTCGGTTTTGTATTACCAATATGAAATACCTGAGGCTGGTTAACTTTATGAGAAAAAGAGATTCATTTTGGCTCATGGTTCTGGAAGTCCGATGCTAAGGGTCTCATCTGATGAGAGTCCCAATGTGACACACAGTATCCCATGGTGAGAGAAAAGGAGAGAGAGAAAGAGAGAGACTTTTTATATTGTCACAAATATTTAATAATGGGAGCTCTACCCTGAAGGTCTTATCTAATTCTAAACACATTCAAAAGTGCCACCTCTAAATACCATATTCACATTAAGTTTCCCTCTGAATACCTTACAATAGGGATTAAATTGAAATACCTGAGCCCTTGGGAGGATATACCCAAACCACAGCAGTAGATATCCCATGGTCATCTGGTCAATGGTCACATGGACTCAGCTTCAGGGTTCTGAGGCAGGACCAGGGTGGTGTCTTGTCCAGGAAACCGGGAGATTTTGAGCAGGGCCTCCAGGCATGGACACAAACATGGAGCATGGTAGGAGGAGTGTGAGAGATTCCCTGGGAAATGATGTTTGAGCTAAAACCTGAAGGATGAGTAAGAATGCACTACACAAATAGAGGAGGAGATTATTCCAAGAACAGGACACCAAACCTGGAAGACCTGGAGAGGAGACTATCAGTGCCTGCTATCTGAAAACAATCAGTGAGCTTCCTTTTTTTTTTTTTGAGAATGAACAAGAAGTGGGAAAACTAACATAACAGGAAAGATTGGCCAGGCCCTGGAAGACATCAAGAAGCCTTCAAAGAGAATGGAATCTGGGAATGAAGCTCCTTCCTAAGAGAAAATTAATGATCTTTGCAGTTCATCTGAAGATAGCCAATTTTAAATGCCTTCTTTATCCTTTAGGGATCTAGGTAGTGGGAGAGAAAATAAGAAGTCTTTGGATGTAGTTATATACTTTACTTCCACAAATTCCTAAAATACAATATCAGTATAATGAATCTTGTTAGTTTTGCTTTAATCAGTCAGTTGTCTTTTTGGGAGGGTGGGTAACCAAGTATTGAACTCAGGGGCACTTGGCCACTGAGCCATATCCACAGCCCTATTTTTTATTTTATTTAAAGACAGGGTCTCACTGAGTTGCTTAATGCCTCACCATGGCTGCGGCTAGCTTTACACTCACCATCTTCCTGTCTCATCCTCTCGAGCCTCTGGGATTACAGGTGTGCACCACTGTGCCCAGTGTCAGTTGCCTTTTAAAGTCTAAGAAAGACAAAAAGCATTAAAAAACATTTCTTCACCTACTTTTTTATTTTTATTTTTTGGTTATCTGGGATTGAACCCCAGAAGTGCTCTACCACTAAGCTACATCTTTAGCCCTTTTAATGTTTTTACTTTGAGATAGGGCTAAGTTGTGGAGGCTGGTCTCAAATTTGCAATTCTCCTGCCTCATTCTCCCAAGTTGCTGGAATTACATACAGGTGTGGGTCACCATGCCGGGATCCCCAGCTACTTAGTATTTTTTTTTCTTGTAGACTAACTTAGGATTTCCCTAAGTTTCCCAGGCTAGCCACAAACTTATGGTCCTCCTGCCTCAGTTTTCTCAGTATTATTTCTCAGATTTCAGTATTATTTCTCAGTGTTTCTGGTATTACAGGTGTGTACCACCACGCCTAACTATTTACCACATTTGATGCTCTTTGTTTTTCCCTGTAGATTCGGATTTTCATATGGTATAATTTCCCTTCAGACTGAAGAACTTCCTTCAACATTTCTCATATGTAAACTAGGTGTGGTGGCCGCACACCTATAATCCCAGTGACTTGGAACACTGACACAGGAGGATCACAAGTTCAAGGCCAATCTCAGCAACTTAGTGAGGCCCTAAACACCTTAATGAGACCCTATCTCAAAATAGAAAATAAAAAGAGGGGGGTTGGGGTGGGGCTTGATGGTTAAACACCCCTGGTTTCAACCCCTGGTACCAACAAACAAACAAACAAACAAACCCCCAAACAACAACAAAACATTTCTGATATATGGATTTGCTGATGACAAAGTCAGTTTTTATTTATCTGAAATACTTTTTTTTCTTTCTCTTTCTTTTTCTTTCCTGTTTTTCTTTTTGCAATACAAGGGATTGAGCCCAGGAGATTTCTACCTCAGAACTATATCCCTGACCCTTTTTTATTTTGAGACAGGGTCTCCCTAAGTTACCCAGGCTGGCCTTGAACTTTTTTGATCCTCTTGCCTCAGCTTCTGCAGTAGATGGGATTATCACCTACCTAATGTGTTAATTTTTTGTGGCAGTGACCAAAATACCTGAAAAGAACAACTTAGAGGAAGAAAAGTTCATTTTGGCTGGTGGTTTCCAAGGTTTAGTCTGTGGTGGACCAACCCCATTGCTCTGCACAGAACATCATAGCGGAAGAGCATGGTGGGGGAGCGCTATTCGGTGTTGGCAATCAGGAAGCAGAAAGAGGGGGGAAGGGGCCATAGGAAAGATGATCCCTTCATGGACATGCCTCAGTGACCACCCTCCTACAGCCATGCCTCACCTACCTACAGTTAACACAGGCCATTCAAACTAGGACGGACTGACTCTTTGCACCTCTGAAAATTCCTGTGTTAACACAAGAGTTTGTGGGGGGACACCTTGTATCCAGACCATAACACCCAGCCTGAAATACTTTTAACCTTCAATGCTGAAGGAATTTCCACTGAATAATTGAAGTTTGACAGAGCTATACTTTCAAGACTTCTCAGATACAGTTCTGTTTTCTTCTAGCCTCTACTACTCTTAGTGAACAAGCAATTAGTTCTCATTTTTTTTCTTTAATTCTCTGTATATAATGTCCCCACTGCCCATTGTATTTTAAATTTTTTTCTCATTCTCTTTGTTTTCCAAAAATGTAACTGATAATATGATTTTCTTTGTTTTTTTAATCTTAACTAAAGTTTTGATGAAGTTCTTGGATCTTTAAGTTGTTGTTTTTCATACAATTTGGAAACGTTTTGGTTGATGTTTCTTCAAACATTCTTTCTCTTTAATTTTTTCTATTTCTGGGATCTCAATTGCCTATGTGTTAGACTTCTTACAATCTTGAGGTCCTATTTTTTTTTTGGGGGGGGGCGGGGGTTGGAGTGGGTACCCAGGGATTGAACTCAGGAGCACTCCACCACTGAGCCACATCCCCAGCTCAATTTTTATTTTATTATAGACAGGGAGTCACTGAATTCTTTAGTGCCTCACCATTGCTGAGGCTGGCTTTGAATTTGAGATCCTCCTGTCTCAGCTTCCTGAGCTGCTTGGATTCCAGGCATGTGCCACTGCACCAGGGGAGGTCCTATTTTCCTCTTTTTTTTTGTTTATTTTGGTATTAAAAGAAATGAATAGGACCACAATGATTCAGTTTGGGATAATTTTTATTGACCTATTATTAAGGTCACTAATCCTTTCTTCTACAATGTTTAATCTACTCTTAATCTTATCCAAATAATTTTTTTTAAAAATTCAGATATTAGAATTTTCAGTTTTATGAGCCCAATTTGGTTATTCTTCAGAGTTTTTCACATCTCTCCTAAAACTCATGCTTTCATCCATCATATTCATCCACACATGCCTTAATATGTTTATCATAGTTATTTTACAGTCCTGTTTGCTAAATTAGGCATATGAGCTTCCAGTGTATTTTCTTCTACTGAATGCTTTCTCTTGATTATGGGTCACATTTTCCTGCTCCTTCACCAGTCTTATAATTTTTTTTTGCATACTCAATATTGTGGATATTATATTGTAGAGACTGAGTTTAGTCATCTTACCCCAAAGAGTGTTGAGTTTTGTTCTAGCTGGAAGTTCAATCACAGGAAGATCACCTTGTTCTTAGAAATGTTTTTTTTTAGGTTCTGTTACAGCAGGGCTCTTTTTCTCTGGCTCCTTCTGGTTAGCCCCTAGTCTTAGGACATGGCTCTTACTGCTAAGTTAGCCCTTCTGGAATTTGACTAGAAAACTAAAGCCCTCTAAATTAGGGGTTGAACTTCAAACTCAGTGTCCCTGGTACTAGAAAGCTATTGAAATCTCTGTACCCTTTCAGCCTCCCAGTTGTTGCCTTCTTTTGATTTTCTTGGATTCTTTCCTTAAATATGCAGTTTTGAGTCAGCCAAGAACGTGAGGGGAGTTTGCACACAAATTTTGGAGTTCCTCCTCTGTGACTCCCTTCTTATTCATTGTCCAATTGCTTACTCTGACCTCTGACTCCTTAGCCCAATAAATTGATGCTTTCTGCTCCAACTTGGCTCCCAAGTACCCCACCAGTCTTCCCAGAGACTGGCAGTTGGAGCTCTTGCCAAGTAGCTTTTATAGGGCAGTTTCAGATTAGCCACTCAGAGGAAGACTGTGCTCTGAGGCGAGCCCACCAGGTGAGCATCCCAGCCTCTGCTGATTGGAAGATAAATGCTTCCCACCTCAGAATTTTAATGAGCTTCCCAACCTTTCCTGCTTTGCAAACATTTAGCTAAGATGATAGATAATACCTAATTGTACACTTGTCTTCTTGAAAGCATTTTGAACAAGCTCCTCCCAGGATCCAGACTGGCTGGAGACAAGGCAGAAGGAAGACTATTCCTTAAGTACCATTTTCCTTCTTAGGATCTCAGCTTCCATTGGTCTCCCATGGGCTTATCTGGAGTTGGACAAGGCAGGCTCTGGGTGCCAATCAGGTTGCCCCTCCCAAACAGACAGGCTAAGAGCTGGCTTAACTGTATGTGGAGAGGAGAAGGTGGGCAAAGGTGTGGAGGAGGTGGGGATGTTTCCTGGGGTCCAGTCCAGATGAATGGAGATGTTACTAAGCAGAGAAGAATATAGGAGGAGTCATATTTTTGGGAAGGAAGATCATACCTCTGTTCTGAACTGTTTGGTTTGAGGGGTCCGTGAGACACCCAGGTGCCATCCAGTAGTCAGGGAACTCCACAAGTCTGGAGCTCAGAAGAGAGCCCAAGGGTGAGGAGAGAGTGAAGACTAACTCAGCATGGCCCTTGGGCAGCAGGCCACTAAATGCAGGCCACTAAATGCTGTTCCAGTCCTTCCTGTGGACTGAAGAATGAGTTCTACCCTTCTAAGTGGAGAACCACTGTAAGCAAAATTTTCAGAACTGAAAAAGCTCCTTGGGCTGGGGATGTGGCTCAAGCGGTAGCACGCTCGCCTGGCATGCGTGCAACCCGGGTTCGATCCTCAGCACCACATACAAACAAAGATGTTGTGTCTGCCGAAAATTAAAAAAAATAAATATTAAAATTCTCTCTCTTTCTCTCTCTCTCTCTTCTCTCGAAAGAAAGAAAGAAAGAAAGAAAGAAAGAGCTTCTACCAGAGAGCTGGGATGCCAGGGTTCTAATTCCAGCTTCTTGTCTCTGGAACTTGGTTTTTGCATTTGTAACACACACACACACACACACACACACACACACACACGTTATCTTCCTTTGCTGGAACCTATGCTTCTCTATCAGTGTCTTAAGGTACTCCTCCAAATGAGGGAGGTTAAAGGAAATGAGACTTTTGACAAAATACAGTCAGGCCTTAGAGCTCTAGAAAGAAACTTGCAGTGGAAGGAACTGATACTTTTTACCTATTTATTTATTTGGTATCAGGGATTGAACCCAGGGGCACTTTATTGATGCTTTTTTTGCCGGGGGGGGGGGGGGGGGGTGCGGGGAGGAGTTGTTTTGTTTTTGTTTTTCTACAGGGAGTTTGAACCCAGGGGTACTTTACCACTGAGCCACATCCCCGGCCCTTTTTGTTTTTATTTATTTCTTTTTTGTGGTGCTAGGGATTGAACCCAGGGCCTTGTGCAGGGCCATGTGCACACGAGGAAAGTACTCTACCAACTGAGCTATATCCTCAGCCCAGCCCTTTTTAAAAAAAAAAAAATTGAGACAGGGTCTTGCTAAATTGTTCAGACCGGTCTCAAACTTTTGATCCTCCTGACTCAACCTCCCGAGTCACTGGGATTACAGGTGTGAACCACTGTGTCCAGCACGTTTTATCAATTTACTCTACATTTATAGTAGTTTCTCAGTATCCATAGTGGATCTGTTCCAGGATACCATTCATCCCTGCAGGTAACAAAACCCATAGATGCTCAAGTCTCTTCTATAGAATGGTGTTATATTTACATATAACCTATTTACTGCTGGGAGCCATTAGCCAAGTAGGTATGACAATTTCCTTGCCAGCGTACCCCATGTTGCTGACATGTTGCAGCGACATTGAATGTAGGTGACCTTGCTCAAGGACCAAGGCAGATTAGGGTGTTCCCGGTTTTAAGATAATCGTGTTTAGGGCGTTCCCAGTTTAGGTTCCAGGTTTAAGGTTTAAGATTATTCCTGCTGGGAATAGGGCGTATCCTGCTGCCTGAGTTCCCCTTGAGTTCTCACGTGATTCAGACAGTATATTTTTTGGAGATAGAAGCCCAGAGGAGGTGGATTTGGGCAGAGAACGTGATTGTAGACGGCTGGTGTGAGTTCGGGAATAAAGAGTTGCTGTTTGAATCTACAAGCTGTGTGGTGGCTCGTGATTGTGTGCCCAGCCAGACTGCGGCATTTGTGCCCAGCCAGACTGTGGCAATTTACATCTTCTTGTATGCTTTAAATCATCTCTAGATTACTTACAATACCAAGTATAATGTGTATATGCCATGTAAATAGTTATCACATTATATTATTTAAGGAATAATGATAAGAAAAAGTGTTCATGTGGTCAGTAGAGACAAAAAACTATCATAAGTATCATGAAATACATTTTTTTTTTTTTTTTGGACCTAGGGATACTCTACCACTGAGATACATCCCCAGCCTATTTTAGTTTTTTATTTTTGAGACAGGGTCTGGCTAAATTGCCCAGGCTGATCTCAAACTTTTAATCCACCTGCCTCAGCTTCCCAAATAACTGAGGTTATAGGTGTGCACCACAATGTCTGGGTTGAAATACATTTTTGATCTGTGGTTGGTTGAATTTGATGATGTGGAACTCGTGGATACAGAGGGCCTGCTGTTCCATGTACCAGGCACTGAGGAAAGCTTTTTGCTTTTATCATGTTGATTGATCCTTACAACACTCGTTACTATTTTCAGATGATAAGCTGAAGGTCTGAGAGGTGAGATGCCTCCTTGAGATCATTTGACTTAGAGAGTGAAGGAGTCAGGATTCAAATCCAGGGCTCCTCAATTGCACACCAGTGCTGGTCAACAGGAGCTTGAATTGATGGCAAAGTTGAGAGTGGTGGGAGTGAGAGGCTAGTTTGGTAAACTAGTTTGGATTTTGTAAATATTTTTTGATGTTGTGTAAGTAACTAGTAATAACAGTAAAAATATTTCTTCCTTCCTTCCTTCCTTTTTTTCTTTCTTTTTTTTTTTTTTTTGCAGTATTGGAGATCGAATCCAGTGCCTTGCACTGAGCTTGCACTAAGCAAGTTCTATCACTGAATCATACTCCTACCCTGCTTCTTTTAAAAAAATCTCTTCAAAAAAGGTACTCAGTAAATACTTTTTTAAATCCTTCTTTAAAAAATTCCAGCCGGGCACAGTGGAACATGCCTGTAATCCCAGCAGCTTCGGAGGCTGGGGCATGGGGATCGCAAGTTCAAAGCAAGCCTTAGCAAAAGTGAGGTGCTAAGCAACTCAGTAGACCCTGTCTCTAAATAAAATATAAAGAAGGTCTGGGGATGTGGCTCACTGGTTAAGTGCCCTGAGTTCAATCCCCAGTAACCAAAAATAAAAAGAAAGAAAGAAAGGAAATTTCCAGGCCTTTTTTTAGATAAAGGAAAGGAACACCCAACCAATTTCTAGGGTAATGACAGTTAGTTTCCCTCTTGCCGGGCCAACAGGGGTCCTACCCCAATGCCTCTCCTCTCTTCAAGTCAAGTAAACTGAGCTAATTGTGGGTAGGAAGGTGGTTAAAGGACTCCTCTGATGGGCTATGGGGGGCTGACTGTGGCATGATGGGATGGGGTTAGACAGATCCTTACAGGAAAAAGCATAATGTGTGGCACATGGTAGGCATTGAATAAACTGTAGTTATGATTATTTTCACACTGTTAATTTTGAAAGCATTCCATACACTGGAAATCCCAGGCCAATGCAAATGCTAGTGCATTTGAGAATGGAAATGAGCTCTCAGAGAACAGGGACCAAATGGCAGGGACAATGGGATTATATTTACTATCATATCCCTGGTCCTAGCAAAATACCTGGTACATAGTAGGTGTTCAATAAATATTTGACTAAATAAATAAAAAAAAAGAAATCAAGCCGAAACTGTTTATCTCTTTGGCAATATAGTATAACGTGTTTTAAAAACACTCTTGAGCCAGGTACAGTGGTGCATGCCTGTAATCGAAGCTACTCTGGAAGCTGAGGCAGGAGAATCGAAAATTCAAGGCCAGTCTGGTACAATTTGTCTCAAGATAAAAAATTAAAGGGGTGGGAATGTAGCTCAGAGGAAGAGTGCCCTGGATTTCATCCCCAATACTGCAAAAAACAACAAAACTTGGACTCTAATTAGACTTTTGGTTCATAGCCTGGTATTGACTAGCTGGAAGACTTTGGGAAAGCTACTTAACTATCTATACCTCAGTTTCTTCATCTAAAAAAAGGGGGAGGATGATAATAAAAGTAACTCCCTCCAAAGATTGTGGTGATGTTTAAATGAGTTGATACAGAAGATAAAGTTGCCCAGGCTGGCATCAAACTTGTGATTCTCATGCCTCTTCTTCTGGAGCAGCTGGGATTACTGGCCTGGGCCACCACTTAGGGCAAATATTTGCATTTTAAAAGAGACTATGACATCTGATTCAAATGTATGATATGTCAAGATCATTGTACTGTCATATGTAACTAATTAAAACAAATAAAAAAAGAGAGACTATGAATGAGATGACTGAGTTTAGCTCAAAGGATGAATTATTAATGAGTAAATTCCAGGATCCTTTAAAATTTACCAAAAAGGCAATGTCAATGCTAATCTCAGTTCACCAAGAGAAGATTTAGGGAAATTTGATGAGCAGAGTAGTTCTGGGTCCCAGGTAGCAAAATTCCTAATTTCTCTATGGCATTTGCTGGCAAGAAGATGGAACTGGAGACTATCATGCTAAGTGAAATAAGCCATTCCCAAAAAACCAAAAGCCGAATATTCTCTCTGATATGTGGATGTTAACACAAAATAAGGGGGTCGGGGAATAGAAATTCACTGGATTAGACAAAGGAGAATGAAGGGAATGGTGTGGGGATGGGAATAGGAAAGATAATAGAATGAATTGGGCATAACTTTCTTATATTAATATATGAATACATGACCAGTTCACTCCATATCACGTACAATCACAAGAATGGGAAGTTACCCTCCATGTACGCATGATATGTCAAAATACACTCCACTGTCATGTATATCTAAAAAGAACAAATTTTAAAAATCATTTTAAAAATTCCTCATTTCTGTTTCTTAGCAAGGAGCTGCTAGGGGATCACCACCCCAAGTGTCTTGTTCATAGTGGAAGGGAGGAGGTGGCTCAAAGTGATACTGGTTCTACCTCCCTCTAACGCAGCCTGTACCTTCCTGTTGGCTCAAGACCTGAGAAATTTTCATAACCAAACTCTCGCATAGTCAGGAATACTTCTGCTGCTGATTGAAATCTAGAAATGAGCACATTTTCATTAAGTGAATAGATCAGACATGACCAATATCAGAAGTTAGGAAGTAGAATAGAGAAGTGCTCTTCACCATTAATCCTGCTTATAATAAAAATAGGTTGCACTATTGTATCAGTCTGGGTTCAATCACAGGAGTTGAAATCCTATAAGTATTGTAAAATCAAGAATGTATTAGAGGAATTAGACCTTACACTACCGCAGGAGAGCCTGGGAAAGCACAGGTCTGAAGGGGGAAGTTGAAGGATCAGAGAAGAGTCATGAGTGATCCTAATGCTGGTAAATGAGCTGAAACTTGCAGAGAAATCTGGAAGCAGCTGGAGTGACACCACAAAGTGGGTTGGTGTTCGTGATGGACCCTGTGGATTTGAAGCAAGTGTCAGTTGGTGGGTTTTGGGCTCACTACTGGTCAGCAGGGTTGGCAATTAGGAAAGAGAGCAAGAAGGAGAGCTGGTCACCAAGAGGGGAGTGTTGAGAGCCACAGCCAAAGGGGCCCCAGCAACCTTCCAGCTGCCAGCAAACGTCCAGCTGCCGGCTGATGATTGGCTCACAGCGGCCCCAGCAACATCTAGCTGATTGGCTCCTCTGTGGTGATGCTCATTGGGCTGTTTCCCTGCCCTTTCAGACCACGGAGCTGCTCATTGGGGGACTTTTTGGCTCCGCCCACGCAACCCAGCCAATCGGCCTCAAGAGTAGGAGGATTGGGGGAGGTGGAGAGGCTTGTGGTTGTGAGAGAGGCTTGTGGGAAGCCGGTGGTGGCAGTTGGGCTCTGAGGGTTTTTCCTGAGGAGCTGTTTTGTTTGGCGTGTGTGGTTCTAAAAATAAAGTTTGTTTCTTTTGACAAGTGGCTCCTGAACTGTGCCCAGCCAGACTGTGGCAGGGGAGCCCACCTGTAGTTCTCTACTGCTGTCTCTCATCTCTTCTAATGTATGATGAACTTCAGACTTGATGACTGCTGCTTTAGTACCCTCATCTCAACTTCAACTTTGAGACTTCAGGCAAGAGGATTTTGTGAGACAGAATTTCCAACATTGCCAGGTTGATGCTATCACATTATTATAATGATATACGTTGATGGTTGCTTTAGTTTATTTACATGTTTATGAATTTGTACCTTGCCTCATATATAAAATAACTTCTTTTTTCCATTTTATTTCTTCCTTTCTTTTCTTTTCTTTTTCAGTATCGTGGATTAAACCCAGAGATTGCTCTACTAATGAGTTATATCCCCAGTCCTTTTTATTTTTATTTGAGATAAAGTCTTGCTAAGTATCTTGAAATCCTCCTTCCCAGCCTCCTGAGTAGAAGTGATCTGTGCGTCAACTGAATTTGGCCTTCAAAACATAATTTCAGAAGTGTTTTGGAGAAAAACTTACAATTTTATTAGTCAGTTTTCAGCTACTATAACAAAGAACTGAGATAATCAACTTATGAAGAGAAAAATTTTATTTTGGCTCAAAGTTTAGAGGTTCCAGTCCATGACTGGTTGGCCATATTGGTTTTAGGCCTCTATTGAGGCAGCACTTCATGGCAGGAGTGTATGGTGGAACAAAATTGCTTACCTCATGGCCAGGAAGTGAAAGAAGAGGAAAGGCCTGGGGTCCCACAATCCCTTTTGAGGGTAAGCCTCCAATGACCTAATGACCTCCCACTAGGCCCCATCATTTAAAGGGTCTATCAACTCCCAAATGGTACTGTCCTGGGGACCAAGACCTTGTTGCATGGACATTTGGGGGACATTTAAGAGTCAAACTATAATAGCAATTGAGTTGAATTTTGTCTTATTTAATTTTTTTTTCTTTTAGGTGGGATCTCACTATGTTTTTCAGTCTGGTTTTGAACTTGTGGGTTCAAGCAGTTCTACCTCAGCCTACCAAGTAGCTGGGACTAAGGCAGGTGCCATCATGCTCAGCTTGAGTGGAATTTTAAAAGAAAGTGATAGAGGGTTTCGTGAAACAATTCCAAAGGAACATTAATGTTCAAGAAATTCATCTGAGAGTCTGTTCCATTGCAGAGGGGGCTGTGGATTTGACTCAGAGAATCCTCAGAGCCAAAGCAAATATTTTGTTGTCCCAAAGGGAGTGCACAGATTTTTCTGGTCTTGAGAACTAACAGAAATATTTCATAGGGACCCTTAAGAAAGTAGCCCCTTGATAAAGAGCCTTGGAAGCATTCAGTGAAACTGATTTAAGGATTTGATACAAAGTAGGCCTGGCATGTGCTGTGGGCTTTCCTGGCTGAGGGGCAGGAGAAAATTTCCAAACTTTATCTCTATGGGAATGGATAGTCTATATATCCTTCAAGCGAGGTGTCTTAGTTTGAATTTGAGGTGTCCCCCAAAAGCTCATGTGTGAGACAATGCAAAAAGGTTTAGAGGAGAAATGATTGGGTTATGAGAACCTTAATATAATCAGTCAACTAAGCCAATGATGGGATTAACTGAGTGGAAACGGAAGGTAGGTAGTATGTGGCTGGAGGAGGTGAGTCACTGGGGGCATGGATTTGGAGTATATATTTTATGTCTGGTGATTGGAGTCTCTCTCTCTGTGCTTTCTGATCATCCTGTGAGCTGCTTCCTCCACCACACTCTTACACCACGAGGTTCTGCCTCAACTCAAGCCCCAAGAAATGAAGCTTACTATCTATCGTCTGAAACTGTGAGCCCTTAAATAAACTTTTCCTCTTCTACAATTGTTCTGGTCATATCTTTTAGTGACAGCAGCAAAAAATATGACTAAAACAATAAGGGTTGGCAAACCTGTCCTGTGAAGGGCAAGATATTAAAGTTTTAGACTTTGCAGGCCATTGCGTCTCTGTTATATAACTACTGAAAACTGTTGATGTACTGTAAAAGCAGCCACAGAGAATCCATAAACAAATGAATGTGCTTGGGTTCCAATCAAACTTCATTAAGGGACACTAAAATCTGAAATTCTTATAATGTCCATGTATGAATTCTTCTTTTGAATATTTTTCAACAACTGAAAAATGTAAAAACCATTTTTAGCTGTGGACAATATCTTTTTTTTAAAAAAAAAAAAACAACAATTTATTTCTGCTGTGCAAAAACATGTGGCAGGCTGGATTTGGTCCACATGCCATGATTTGCTGACCCCTGTTTCAGATGGTCCTCTGTGAAGAGAGTAGCTTATAATTGACTAAGAAAGTTGACTAAAAATTCGTCCAATTGGGTTACTTTAACAAAAGACCACAAACTGGGTACTTTGAAAACAACAGAAATGCATTGTTCGCAGTTCTTCAGACTGAGGAGTCCAAGATCAAGGCACAAGTGACATCTAGAGAGGGTTTGCCCTTGGGTTCCTGTATGGCACCTTCTTCTTACATTCTCGTGTAGCAGAAGGAGCAAACAAACCAGCTCCCTTAGGCCTCTTTTATGAGGTCACTGTTTCCATTCATGAAGGCAGAACCATCATGACTAAAATTGTCTCCACATGATGCCAAATGTCCCCAGGGGATAAAATTGCTGGGGGAGAACTACTGAGTAACTAAATGATTAGAGCCATCATGACCCAATCACCTCCCAAAGGACCCACTTCCTAATACCACCTCCTTGGGGGTTAGGATTCCAACATACTAATTTGGGGAAAGAAAGGGGCACAAAAATTCAGAACATAGCAGAGGGTTTGAGGGTAGTTTGAGTAATACTAGCCACCATAGTGGACAAAACTCAAAATGTCTGTGAGCTACTACTACATGAGTGCATCTCTCCCTAAGTAAAGTCCAAATGGAGATACACACACACACACACACACACACACACACACACACACACTTTTATTTATTTTTATTTTGGGGTCTCACTAAGTTGCCTAGGCTGGCCTCAAACTCATGATCCTCCTGCTTCAGCCTTCCAAGTAGCTGAGATTCAGGCATGTGGGGATTTCTTGTCTGGTGTGGATGGCTCTCCTTTGAAGGCTGACCTGGGCTTCATCTATCTTGTGACTCAAAACACATAGTCTTGTAGATGGGGAAAGACAAGATGATGGTGGACTTGCTTCTCAGGTATATCAGCTCAGAATTGATCACACGCAACATGGCAATTTTTAGATGTGAGACGGAGAGTGAGAGACATGCTTAGAAAGATATTGCCTGGCTAGTCACATACTATTTACTGATGCTTCCCTGTGGAAGAGAGCTTGTCATAGTTTGGATCTAAAATAGCCCCGCAAAGCTTATGTGTTGAAGGCTTGGTACCAATACAAAAGGGTTCAGAGACAGGGCCTTCAGGAGGTAATTTGATTATGAGGGCTCTGACCTCATGAATGGATTAATTCCTTTTGAAGTCATAATTTTTTTTAATGTATGAGGAATTGAATTCAGTGGCATTCTACCACTGAACCACATCTGCAATCCCTTTTTTTAAATATTTATTTTTTAGTTGTAGTTGGATACAATACCTTTATTTATTTATTTTTATGTGGAGTTGAGGATTGAACCCAGGGCCTCACATGTGCTAGGCAAGTGCTCTACTGCTGAGCCACAACCCCAGCCCATCTGCAGTCCTTTTTATTCTGAGACAGGGTCTTGCTATTACCCAGGCTGACCTTGAACTTGTGAACCTCCTGCCTAAGCCTTCCAAGTAGCTGGGATTACAGGTGTGTGCCACTATGCCTGGCTTTTTAAAATTCAGAATTTGGGAGGCGGTGGAAACTTCAGGTGGGACCCAATTGCAGGAACTTAGGTCATTGGGGGTGTGCTCTTGAAGGGGTATATTTTGTCCCAGGCTGCTCTCTTTTTGCTGAGAGGTCACCACTTTCTTTTTCTATGTGCTTTCACGATTTGGACGGCTTCACCCTAGATCCAAAAGCCACTGGTCCAAGTAACCTTGGACTGAAATCTCTGGAACCATGACCCCAAATAAGCCTTCCTCCTTTAGATTGATCATCTCAGTATTTTGTCACACAGCGATGGAAAACTCAAATCTGTATTGGGTTACTAGCTGTTCCTGCCATGGTGATATTCTATATAGAGAACATGAATGTAGATAATGCTGTTGATTAGAGGGTGGTTCTGTGAACCAATCAGAGTGGAGGGAGGACTATGAAAATTAAAGATACTTCTGCACTAAGGAAATAGCTCATTAGTACAGCATTGCCTAGTATGCACGAGCCCCTGGGTTCAATCCTCAGCACTGAACAAAAAAGCAGTAAAAAATAAAGATACTAACCAAGTCACATACCTGAGATACACGGAGGACCAAGACTTCTTTCTGGAAACCTCTCTTGTATTGGATGTGCCCTGATGATACAAGCTTCAACATGTAGGAGTTCCGTGGAAGCTTCATTGTTCTTTGCTCAAAGTGTGACTGTAGCATATTTTGTCTGGAAAAGCTTCAAAGAGTTGTGACCAGTTGCCCAATGTGGCTATTAATAACCATTGACCAAGAACCTGGAGAACTTATAATATTAAGCAATATGACCTCTTGTTGAACCTTCCAAAGTATAGTCATCTTGAAATGCAGTCCCAAGGCTGGAGACTCATGGGCTGTCCTGTACCTTAGAGGATGTTCGTAGCTTCCCCTGCCCCAACACATAGATGTCAGTAGCATCCCCTGTTCTCCTAGTTCGACACCCAAAAGTGTCTCTAGATAATTGCCAAATAAATGTCCCAGGTTGAGAACTTCTTAGTAAGTGAAATGATAGAAGCTTTTGAACAAAATTGTTGAATACTGCTGTGCAGTAGCAATGTGGGCTGAAGCCTGGACTTGCTGAGGGTGAGGGGCAGAAAAACAAGCCCCAGGAAGTCATAGTCCAGTAGGCAAAGTGAATAAAGAGGCTTCTACTTCAGGACTCCCCTTTAAACTTGAGGGATGAAGGAGGAAATCAGGGCCTGCCCTCAGAACTGGCTGCTTGGAGGAGGGGTGGAGTCCCGTAAGGGGTGGTGATGGTGGTGTCAGCACTTTACTATTGTCAAAATTTCCTGTTGTCAAAATTTCCTTCAAAGACCCCAAATTTGCCAATGAGGTCTAATGTTTAGGATATGCATATCTTATCCTGTTTAGGAATTCTTTGGCATACTAACAATCTTAAAAATCCCTAATGATAGTGCCACAACATTGTAAATATCATATATGCTACTGAACGCTTAAAAATGGCTGAAAGGTACATTTTTATGTTTGTTTTGCTGTGCGTGTGCATGTGCGTGTGTGTGTATGAGTGTGTGTGTGTGTGTGTGTGTGTGTGTTGCTGGGGATGGAACCCAGGCCCTTAAGCATGCTAGGTAAGCACACTACCACTGGGCTATACCTCAGCTCCTATGTGTATTTTACTACAAGAAAAAACAAAGGGGCATATATAATCTTTATTTTACCACCCACCCAATCAAAAGATAGGAAGGAAGGAAGGAAGGAAGGAAGGAAGGAAGGAAGGAAGGAAGGAAGGGAGGGAGGGAGGGAGGGAGGGAGGGAGGGAACCACTGAGGTGGGCTAGAGAATTTGATAAAAGGAAACTTTATATATGAGTGGGGCATTTAAAGAACGTCCTTTTAACTTTCTAAAACAAGGATGGATGGAGAATCCAAGAGTTCTTGCTTATCTGCAGGACTTATTCTATTCTGAGTTTTTTATTTTGGAATGTTTTATTCTGGAAATCTAAAAACATACATAAGTCATGACAAGAATCAATAACGAACTGTCTTCGAATCCAGGACCCAGCTTCAACAACATCCCCTTTCACTGTTCATGTTTACATATCCCTCCAACCTTTTCTGTTTAATCCTCTCAGTTCTTCCAGGGCATGTTAGGAAAGCTCAAGTTGGTATCCATGGCAGGGGCAGGTGAAATCAATTGTGGACAGAGATAGACAAAAAGATCAATATGAGAACAGACTGAATGCAAGTTGCGACTGGGCAGTGAGAGTTAGAGCTCCTGCTGTCTAGATCATCCAGCTTCCAGATCTAGACACATGCTATTTAAAGTGTGGTCTTGGGATTGGCAGCATCCATATCATCTGGAGGGGCTTCCAAGCCTCTAACTACAGAGACCCCTGGGTCTGATGGTCTCCATAAGTTTCCACTATCTTTCCCCATCCAGCAATCTGCTTCTGACTGTTTCCTTTGTGAAGACCTTTGAGAGTTAAAAGGTGGGGGTGGGGGGAGCAGTGGCTGGTGCCAGGGCACATAAGCCACCAGGAGAGTGGCTTGGAGGTGAGGATTTTGAACTCCCTGGTGTTTGCACCAGGGTATTTGGCAGTGGGGACAGAGCAGGGAAAGGTGCATCTCTACAGGAGAAGAAACTGCTAGAATGGTAGAGAGTGTTATTAATATTGTCAAAGACTCTCTCAGAAAGCCTTGACCTCACTGTAGTCACAAGCTATGAGCCATTGATGAGAAATCTCACCATGTAACATGTAAGAAGAGCTGTCGGGAACCAAAAGACCCAAGTTCAACCCTAATTTCGGGTTATTAGACCTTAAACAAGTCAGAACACTCTCAGCAAACAATCCAGATAAGATAGCAAATGCAAAAATGTTATACAATGCTGTAAACACAAGGTGTTATTGTAAAACTTGATATAACTTCATTAAAAGGGCAATCCTTGTGACAGAACAGAATGTCTTGTACCACTTTTTCTGAGGCCATGATGCCTGTTATACACTGAAGCATTTAAGAGGAGCCACTTGAAAGATTTATTTGTAAGCTTTGCTCTAGAGTGACTTGCTGGCAACTTACCAAGTAACTTCTTTCACTCAGTTCTTTCTTACCAGGAACACTCAAAGGTCAGTGGTTATTATTGCTTGGTACCAGAATTAGGGATAATTCTTATGTTATTTTGCATATGGTTTGTATATTTATATTATATTAAATATAAATAATATATTTACTTGTTTGCAGTGCTGCAGACAGAACCCATGCTAGGCAAGTGCTCTACCACTGAACTGCATTCCCAGGCCTGGTTCTTCATTTAAAAAAAACAAAGGCATGGAAATGCAATATAGTGGAAGGGATTGGGGAACCACTAGAAATCAGGTGTGGCTGGAAGGTGGGGTGTATGGGCAAGTGGTGGGAGATGGAGCGAGAGCTTGAAGATAGCCATGAAGGACATGTTTTTTGGGGAATCCCTTTTGCAAAGGCCCTTAAAGCCACACTGTTTCAGGTTCAAAGCAGTGAATCTCAGAGTGTGTTATCCAGACCAGTAGCATCAGCTCACCTGGGAATTTGGAAGTGCAGACTCTTCTGGTCATGATAGCACACACCTGTAATCCCAGCAACTGGGGAGTCTGAGGCAAGAGGATTGCATGTTTGAGGTCATCCTGGTCAATTTAGCAAGACCCTATTTTAGAATAAAATTAAAAGGGCTGGGAATGTAGCTCAGCAGTAAAGTGCCCCTGATTTCAATTCCCACTACCATTAAAAATGAATTAAAAATTTTAAAAAATCAAAACCAAAACAAAATAGGAAAAGCGGACACTCAGTCTCACTCCAGACATTTTGCATCAAAACTTCAGATAGTGACTAGCTTTGTGTTTTAATAAGCCCATTGGATAATTGTGGTGCACACTGAAGCCTGAAAATCACTGAATATTTTAAATTTTATCAAGTTGGACAATGCCCCATGCCCCCAATGTACTAGAAAAAAGCCAGCCACCTCCATCCTCTTGGGTGGGGTCCCCTGAGTTGTTTGTCCAAGCCCTAGAAAAGTCTCTTTCTCAGCCATAATGACTGTCCGGTGAGGACTTGCCTGGAAAAGAATAGTTATTCACAGGTAATGAAGCTCAGGGTGGGACAGACTTCATGGCACTTTTCAAATCCAGCTGCTTCTTTCTGGGTTAAACCATCTGGAAGTAATCCAAAGAAGTGCTCAGAAGGCACTGGGTCATCAAGTGCTAGGGTGTTACAATGTGTTCTATGCTGTTTCTCCAGACTCTACTGCTCTTCCCTGCTTGTTCCCATTATTCAAGGACAGTTTCCCACCCTGCTGACCCCACAGAACAAAGATGCCTTCAGTGCATTGAATTGCTGTGAACCCCTCAGGGCCAGATGCATCACCTTTGACCTTCACACCCCTCACCTGCGCACCATCTCTGCTTCACCTTAACTTTTTCTGCCTCTGTACTCTATCTGGAATTACAACCAGTACTGTACATCTTATCTTCCTCATAGTCGAAAGTGCTTAGCATATAGCCAAGAGCCCAATAAATGATAATTACTATTGTTGTTGTTACTATTTTGTATTCAACAAAGGGAGAAGAAAGGAAAAACATCCTAGGGAGAGGGAACATCAAGATTGGTTACATAGGGCTGGGGATGTGGCTCAGGCGATAGCGCACTCACCTGGCATGCGTTGGATCCTCAGCACCACATACAAACAAAGATGTTGTGTCCGCTGAAAACTAAAAAATAAACATTAAAAAAATTCTCTCTCTCTCTCTCTCTCTCTCTTAAAAAAAAAAAAAAGATTGGTTACATAATTGGTGGAGCCCAGTGTAAAGTGAAAAGGTGAGGCCTGGCTGGAGGTGGGGGTGGTGGGGGTGGTGATCCTGGGAAATCAATCTCTCCTTCCTACAGGTCCATTCCTCCAAACCATGGCTGACAGGCAACCCCCAAGAGATGGCAACCTCTGTGGGGGACATGCTTGGAACCTGGAGTGGATGAGAGGCCCCCACTGAGTCACTTGTCAAATATACCATCACCAGGACACTTGCAGCCCAGATCAGGCCTGGCTGCCATTCTTCAGGGAGCGTGCCCAACTCTGGTGCCCCTTCCTACTCAGGCACCTGGACTCTGGCTGGGGTTGGAAGTCGATGAAGCAGTGACAGGGTTGTCACCCAGGCAGAGGGTGACAGCTGATGTGAAGTGATTCCTGATTCATTTGAGGGATGCAGAGGGAGGTGGGACACACATGAGTCATCTATCCTATCACCTTATCTCATCAGTGACATCTATGGCTTTCCAGAAAGGGCCAGCTTCATGGCCCGATGACTACCACAGAGCTACACTCAGAAGGAGTCTGTGCTTGGTTTAATGCCCTGATTGCCATCTTGCAATCTTAATTTTAACTTTGAACTCAGGTTTGGTTAGTGTCGTCTAATGGGATAATGCAGCATGCCCACGAACAGAGAAATGAAACATATTGTCTACCATTCCTGGCTGCCTCATTTGCTGATACCACTCATGATATGCCCCATGAACCCAGAATTTGGTGGACTACTGATGTGTGGGAGTACAAGGTAGGCATGTTATGTCTAAAACTGAATAAGAGGAGACTTGAACAGCCAGAGATCACTTTCCATTCCAACTAGAAATTTGTTCGAATGCAGATGGAAGGCATTTTGAAAAGCAAAGAACAACCAAGGAACCCTATCAGATCCTTTCATGCTGTGTCAGCCAAGCACTTATGCTAAAGAAGATGACATGGAATGCTGGGAGCCATTAGCCAAGTAGGTATGACAATTTCCTTGCCAGCGTACCCCATGTTGCTGACATGTTGCAGCGACATTGAATGTAGGTGACCTTGCTCAAGGACCAAGGCAGATTAGGGTGTTCCCGGTTTTAAGATAAATCGTGTTTAGGGTGTTCCCAGTTTAGGTTCCAGGTTTAAGGTTTAAGATTATTCCTCCTGGGAATAGGGCGTATCCTGCTGCCTGAGTTCCCCTTGAGTTCTCACGTGATTCAGACAGTATATTTTGGAGATAGAAGCCCAGTGGAGGTGGATTTGGGCAGAGAACGTGGATTCGGGCAGAGAACGTGGATTTCCCCAGAACGTGATTGTAGACGGCTGGTGTGAGTTCGGGAATAAAGAGTTGCTGTTTGAATCTACAAGCTGTGTGGTGGCTCGTGATTGTGTGCCCAGCCAGACAGCGGCATTTGGCGGCCCGTGCGGGGAACTTCTAAAGCTTGGAGGTAAGTGAAATTGCTTGCCCCTGAGGAAGAGCGAAAGAATGGGTGACCAATTCAAAAAACAATGTGTTATTGTTTTGATTTATCTTGTTTTTGTTTCAAGCTGCCTATCCCTAGAACTTTCTCAGGCAAACTGGGGAAAATGGTTGACTCAAGGTTTGAAGTTGTTCGCCTCCGAGCAAGATAAATTGTTAGAGGAAGGAGGCACCCCAGTAAGACCAAGAACAATTAGGGCATATGTTGATACAGTACAAAAATGTATCCCATGGCTTTTTAAAGACGAGTTATTAAGTATATCAATGGGACCATCATGGTATCCTATAGAAGGATTTTTCTTCAAGAAAGAGATGGCTAGTTCTGTTTACTACATTTGTCTAAGATTTGGTTTTTACAGACATCTGATTAATTTACAAAGCTAAAGTGTTAAAATATCAACCACTAAATATGAAATCAAGTACTCTTTACTTATTATGTTCCATAAGGTAATATATTTAAACATTATGTGTGTTTTCATAAATTGGTAAATGGAAAAATGTTTAATATTGCTTTGGTCTGTGTCTTTGCTAAAACAAGGTTACTAAGTGTTAAGATTCTATCATGTGTAATTTATATACAAAGAGTAGAAAAATTTTCAGTTGGGTTTCAATTATAGTATTATGGTATCATAAAAAACATGAAAGTCTTTCATCTTATTAAAGTGGAGTAATTTGTCTAAATCAGAAATTTTATAAGGGTTGTTTCAAAATGTGAATTTATAAAAAGGGTTAACAGTTAAAAAAGAGAAAAAAAAGATTCAAGATATGGAAATATATTTTAATATAAAAGGTTAAAGGAAAAAGAAATGTTTCTAGATGAGATAATCTCTGTGGTAAAGTAAAAAGTTGTAAAATGCCATTTAAAAAGATTTTGAGGAAACTAGACTTACTTTAAAAGCTTGAGAAAGGAAGAAAGAAGAAAAAGGTATTTGTACATGGCAGATTGAGACAAAGCTTCTCAATGGAGTTTAAAAAAAAAAAAAGCCTTTGGTTGAAGGGCAGCCATGTAAACTAACATTAAAGCGATTTAAACAGAATCTAAGCCTTGTTTAAAAGAGTGAAGCTGTAGGTGGTGAAAAAGTACATTTAAAAGTACAGTATAGATGATAATTAAAAGGCTTTAAAAGGTTAAATTAAAGGTGGTTAATAGATCTGTTTGTTTACTAGTTTAAATTAGGTAAAAGGCTGTTAAGGATTGTTTTTAAAGTAGGTTAACAGATCTGTTTGTTTACTTTCACCTTTCCTTTTCATTATATTTAATAATTCTTTTCAGGATAATGTCTCTTTAGCATCATTGCCAGAATTCCTATCTCCATCCCAGTGCCGGTGAAGAACTCAACAAGTAATGCTCAATCAAAGAGTCAACTTACTTTGGGAGGAAACGGATTTTGGGAGGAAATGGACATATTGATAGATTCCTCTGCTTTGAACTGCTTGCAGAACTTGCCTGGACTATGTAACTATCGTTTGGTGCAGCGAATTGTGTTAATGCTGGCATATCTTTGCTGATGGTGTCACTAGTGATGCAATTTTTATTTCCTTGCCAGCGCACCCCATGTTAATTGTGGTAGTGCTGACATATCTTTGCTGATGGTGTCACCAGTGATGCAATTTTTTCCCAAGGAGCCGTCAATTGGCTTGGTGTCGTGGCATTTCTGTATCCTCCTCCCTTCTGCTAGTGATGGTCTAAAATTTGGGGGCCAATGGCTTATGCTGGACCGGTAGTCAGTGACGGGTATGATCCAATTGCAGTGGTATCAACCTAAGACAGGAGGCTGACGCCTAAAGGTCAGTTTTCCGATGACGGGTAAGAACCATATGTTGAATTGGACAGCCTACCAGGCACGGTCCTTAAGCCACATTGCTTGTTGTTTAATTAATCAGAAGGGGGGAGATGCTGGGAGCCATTAGCCAAGTAGGTATGACAATTTCCTTGCCAGCGTACCCCATGTTGCTGACATGTTGCAGCGACATTGAATGTAGGTGACCTTGCTCAAGGACCAAGGCAGATTAGGGTGTTCCCGGTTTTAAGATAAATCGTGTTTAGGGCGTTCCCAGTTTAGGTTCCAGGTTTAAGGTTTAAGATTATTCCTCCTGGGAATAGGGCGTATCCTGCTGCCTGAGTTCCCCTTGAGTTCTCACGTGATTCAGACAGTATATTTTGGAGATAGAAGCCCAGTGGAGGTGGATTTGGGCAGAGAACGTGGATTCGGGCAGAGAACGTGGATTTCCCCAGAACGTGATTGTAGACGGCTGGTGTGAGTTCGGGAATAAAGAGTTGCTGTTTGAATCTACAAGCTGTGTGGTGGCTCGTGATTGTGTGCCCAGCCAGACTGCGGCAATGAAAGAAAGAGAGAGCTTGCACAACCCTCAGTTCCCTTCACTTTTGGTCCTCCCTTACTCAGCAGGGAGCCAAAAATAGAAAGCATGGGTATAGTTCAGGTTTTCATTTAATCCCTAGTACCAATTTTTTTAAAAAGAGAGAAAATAAATAAATAAATAGCCTTATATTTTAGTATCTTTAATGGCACTTAACTCTTTGAATAAGTAGTTTTATATTTTCATTTCATCAGCTTTTTGTTGCTGTGACCAAAATACCTGACAAGAACAACTTAGAGGAAGAATAGTATACTTTGGCTCATGGTTCCAGAGGTTCAGTCTATGTTCCAGGGGTTCAGTCCAAGGTCAGCTGAATCCATTGCTCAGGGTCCCAGATGAGGCAAACATCATGGCAGAAGGGCAAGGCATAGGGACTCTTCATTCTTCATTCTTGCAGCCAGGAAGGAGAGAGAGAGAGAGAGAGGGAGAGGGAGAGAGAAAGAGAAGAACACAAAGAGCCCACAGGGAAGAACAGCCCTTCCAAGGCACATCCCCAGTGACCCACCTCCTTTAGCCACGCCCCATCTGGCTTTTTTTGTGTGTGCTGAGGATTTAACCCAGTGGCCCTTGACCACCGAATTATATCTGCTATCCTTTTTATTTTTTATTTTGTGAGAGGGACTCACTAAGTTGCTGAAATCTAGCTAAATTGCTGAGGCTGGCCTTAAACTTGGGATCCTCTTGCCTCTGCCTCCACTGAGTTGTTGAGAATATAAGCGTGTGACACCGAACATGCACACACCCCATCTGCCTATAGTTACCACCCAGTCAGTTCATTCAAACGAGGATAGACTGATTAGGTTACAGCTCTCACAATCTAATCATTTCAGCTCTGACCAGTCCTGCATTAACAGAGGAGCTTTTGGGGGACACCCAATAAAAACCTTAACAGTGAACATAATCAGAAGTGATAGAAAAGCATTTAAATTTGCTTTGCAAAGCATTTTCACTTGTATGAATGAAATACACATGGTGTACAAAGCTATGAAGTACAAATTGTATAATTTTGGTGATTCAAAATATGAGTCAAATATGTTTTTGTTTGCATTGCATAATATGAAGATAAACAGTAAAATTCATTATAATAATTTAAAATCTTAACTGTTTTGTAGTTAAGATGACATACATAGCAAATCAATAACATAAATTGAGAGAAGAAATAAGCCAGGTGCAATGGTACACACCTGTAATCACCGTGGCTCCTGAGGCTGAGGCAGGAGGATTGCAAATTCAAGGTCAGTATCAGCAACTTAGCCAGGCCCTAATTAACTTAGTGAGGACCTATTTCAAAATAAAAATAATAAAAATTTAAAAGGACTAGGGTTTTGGCACAGTGGTAGAACACCCCTAAGTTCAATCCCTAGGACCAATTTTAAAAAAGAGAGAGAGAAAAAAATAAAATAAAAAGCCTTATATTTTAGTATCTTTAATGGCACTTAACTCTTTGAACAAGTAGTTTTGCATTTTCATTTTGCACTGGGATCCACAAATTATGTAACCAGTCCAGTCCCGAATTCTAGGACTTACCTTCATGGTCCATCCTAAGACACAGAATGGATCAGCCTCATTTTTGAAGTTGTCCAGGAGTCTCAGAACTCAGATTGAACCAAATCTGACAACTAAACCACATCTTTAAAAAAATTTGTTTTGCTCCTTCACGTGTGTTTATTTCAGCTAGTTAAATCTGTGCAACCCTAACCTTAGGACTCTTCAGCTCCTGAGCATTACTTACTTTTCCAAAGGCTATGAAAATGGTTCCACAGCAGTTATCTGCATAGACCATGGTGATATGCCTAGGTATCTAGTGCTCAGGGGAGTAGTCCTTAGGAAACATCACCAGTCCTAGCATTTGCAAGTGCCCAAGTCAATCCTGGTGTGCTTATTCCTGAAGAAAAGCATAACGATATATGGATTGTATAACTCATATATTTTCTTGAAGTCAGGTACTTCTGTGATGTCCACAGGATACATAACCAAAAGTTCACATTTTTTCAATGAGACTTTATGGAACAACATCCATCTTTATGCAGGTGGGGTTCCAGTCATGTCCAAACCAATTGACCACAATAAGGTCCTCCTCCCAGAGGATGGCCTGGTCCACCTGTCAGCTATTGTGCAGGTGCTGGAGCTTGTTTGACATTCTGATGTGACCAGGCTCTATGACAAGGTGCTGCACATGAGCTGTCTCCCAAATTTGCCAGTGCCTTCCACCTAGCAGCTACACTGCATCTTAAAGAATAAATTGGAATTAGATAGGAAATCGAGGGAGAAGGGGTAGGGCATTCCAGGTTGAAGATTAGGGTGATGGGGCAGCACACAGCATAATTAGAGAACTGGAGATCGCAGAGTGCATCAGGAATTTGTTTTTCTCAAGTGGTAAGACAGAGAAGACAGCGGGAAAGATTCTTGAGATCCATGAAGAAAACTATATTTGCCAGGAGTCTGTCATTGCCAGGTAGTAAGCATGCACATTAAGTATGAAAGGCAGGGGACGATGAGGGTGGAGGGGATGGACAAGAGAGAAAGGGGCAATCACCTTTCAACAGAGGCTCAAAGGTAACTCAGAGCAGCCCAGTTTCCACCACACTGGGAAGAGACCAAACTTGCTGGAGGAGAGAATTTATGTCAGGAAGGAGGCCAGAATAAGACAAAACAGGGAAGGTAATGAATGCCAACTTGGGAAACTTGATCTTGTGGGTGGTGAGGTTTGATCAAAGCACGAGTGTGGTAAAGTTTTTTGTGTGTAGGATGGTGATATGGTTGTAGGAATAGTGCTAAAGATAAGCTAACGAGTTTGAAATTGATCTTTCAGACTAGTGCTTTTCAAAAGAGTTTTAAAGCAGTGAAACTTTTATTTTGTTTCTCAAAAATAATCTTAGCAGAAGTCCAGTATACCAAACAGATACATACAGCTATCAGTTTGCCTGTTTTGAAAGCCTTTGCTGAAAGTGATGGGGATTTGGGGAGGCTAATGTATGATGGCCATTGTATGATCTCATTGAAAGGAGAGAAGGAGGCGAGAGAGATGATGAGGATGTGAATGGCAGATGTGAAAAGAGCATGGTAGGTTTGAAGGATTTAGGAAAGAGAAGTAGCAGGAAAAAAAAGGAAGAGTGCAAACCCACAAGAGAGATGAAGGAGGATCCTTGGTGGTGGTTTGGGGGTGAATCCTTGGTTCCTATCAGGGAGGAGAACTTTAGAACATCTGACCCAGCCACTGTGAGAGGTGGTCCTTACAAAGTTTGTTCTCTAAACTTTGTTCACTCCTGGACTTCTTTGAAAAGACTTCTGGAAGAAGATTTGAATATAGTCTTATGAAAAGTGCAATAGTATGCACTTGATCAAGCACTCTAACAACCTAAAGAAGTAAAAGAACTCTTTCTTCTGCGCTACCAGCAAAGTTTTGTTTAAAAGTTCCAACATAGTTCTTGAAACTGCTAACACTGCTCTGGAACCCTGTGCTAAAACACAGGTCTCTGTTAAGAATTATGAAAGGTTTCAAATTTTATCCAACTTGCAAGCTAATGAGCCAGCCACATAGATGCTGAGAGAAAGCATGTCTCCTGGGTTAGAGAGAAAGGACAACTTATTACTCATAAGTAATAACAGAGCCAGAGAATCCTCATTTTTGTATTAATTCCTCAAATTCCAATTTCCACAGGGTGATGAAAGAGCCAATAATGCTTGCATATGCAGAGCCCCAAGTTTAGGGAGCCAAAAGGTTTATACTAGACAATAAACTTACCTAAACTTTGCCCTGAAGAGAGATATTATCTATTATACTGGAATGTAAACAAACCTGCCTTTTTTTGGAAGAAGACACTACCTCTGTCTTCCGAGGCTGTTTGCTACAGAGACATCATTGGAAAGATAGTCTGTAGGGCTGGGGATGTGGCTCAAGCTGTAGCGCGCTTGCCTGGCATGCGTGCGGCCTGGGTTCGATCCTCAGCACCGCATACAAACAAAGATGTTGTGTCCGCCAAATACTAAAAAATAAATATTAAAATTCTCTCTCTCTCTTAAAAAAAAAAAAAAGGAAAGATAGTCTATAATAAAGACAGCTAGTGCTCTGACCCCAAGATATGCAAAAATGCCAGAGATCTGTGAAGAATCATTTCCTAACATGACAAGATTTTGATGGGATGACAAAAATTATTTCATTCCCTACCTTTTTTTTTTTTTTTAATGGAGGGACTCAAAATACTTATGACTTTTTCAGTTATCTAAAAGATTAATTCTTCTATCTCATTCATTTTTTTTTAATTTTTATTTTTCCCCTGTACTGGGATTGAACCTGAGGACACTTTACCACTGAGCTACATCCCTAGTCTTATTTATTTATTTATTTATTTATTTTGAGAGATGGTCTTGCTAAATTGCCCTTGAACTTTGGATCCTTCTGTCTTAGCCCACATTAACATTCCTTGAAGTGTCTCAAAGACTACTAGGATCTGAAATTCTATACAAAAGGGAAGTTCTACTTGTCTGTACATGGCTAGTTCTATAAACCTTCATTGATCAGGTCTTCACAATACTTTGATTCTTCTTACCTTGAAGCTCTCATATTTCTTACTAGGTTTTAGTTTTGTAAAACTGGATCAATTCCATGGGACACAAATTCTGACTGAGTTCATAATTAAGAGATATATGAGTAATGCTTGGAAACTTTCCTAAGGGATTTTCTCAAGTTCATTAGAAAGAAAATGCATCTATAGCTTTGCAGAAAGGAGTTGTAAAATAGAGTAACCAACACACCTTGATGAAAGATTTTTACAAGGCAATTGATGACAGTAAACTTCCACATCTTGAGGGTTCTTCTAAGATGCCAGTCTCATTGCTTTATAATCTTATAAGTACGACACTCTGGCACCTATAGATGAGTATAAGTTGTTACAACAGCCCTGCAGTTACAACCAGGAACTATAGTTCCTTCAAGCCAAAGCCCTAAAGGAAGGTCAACTCTTAGTCCCTAACAAGGCTAGAGAGCTCAAGGAGAGGTTGTATGTTGTTGCAGTAGCCCGGCTGTATACACTGAGTGAAACTGATTTTGTTTCCATTATAATGAGTGTTTGAACCAGGGATCAATACCCACACCAAAGGCAACAGGGTATAGATTTTATATCATGGAGCTCCACCATTGTGTTATTGGGTGGCTTGGAGAAAAACAGTTTAGTACAGGAGAATTATATTGGATGGAACAGATGAGCACAACCAAATCCTCTCCATGGAGAAGCATAAATGTAAATGTCAGATCCACAAAGAGATGTTGTCATACCCTTAGTAAACAAAGCTATTGGTGTCCCACTTCTCCTTGAAATCTGTTGGTCATCCAAATCCAGGAGACACTAAAAGTTAAGAAGAATAAACAAGCCAGGTGCCGTGGTGCACACCTGTAATCCCAGTGGCTGGGGAAGATGAGGCAGGAGGATCAAAATTGCAAAGTCAGCCTCAACAATTTAGTGAGGCCCTAAGCAACTTAGAGAGACACTGTCTCAAAACAGGAAAAGGGCTGAAGGTGTAGCTCAGTGATTAAGCGTCCCTGGCTTCAATCTCTGGCACGTACCCTTGCCCTGCTCTCTGACCCGCAAGCACACAGACACACACACACAAAAGAATAAACAAACTGATTGTGGTGGTGCACACCTGTAATCCCATCTACTTGGGAAACTGAGACAGGAAGTTTCACAAATTTGAAGCCAGATTCAGCAACTTACTGAGACCCTGTCTCACAATAAAAAATAAAATAAAATCTAAAGGGCTGGGGATGCTTCTCAGTGGTAGAGCGCTTGCTTAGCATTTGTGAGGCCCTGGATTCAATCCCTATACCACAAAAAAATAAACAAACAGATCCTGTATGCCCTCACACTTCCTTTTATCCTCATCTCTGTCTTAACTCACCCTTGAAATCTTATAGAGAGTAACATTATTATGTCCTAAACAAATTTTAAAAAGCCCCCCACCTGCACCAGACTAGAAATTGAACCCAGGAGTATCTACCACTGCATTATATCCCTAGCCCTTCTTATTTTTCTTTGAGACAGTGTCTCACTAAGTTGCTCAGGCTGGCCTTGAAATTGTGATTCTCCTGCCTTAGCTTCTACAGTAGCTGGGAGTATAGGTGTGTGCTCAGCGCAAAGCCTTTCTTTTTTTTTTTTATCCAGGGATTGAACCCCAGGGCACTTACCTACTGAGCCATATCCCCAGCCCTTTTATTTTTTATTTTGAGACAAGTTCTCACTAAATTGCTCAGTGCTTCACCAAGTTGCTGAGGCTGGCTTTGAACCTTCCATTCTCCTACCTCAACCTCCCAAGCTGCTGTGATTACAGATGTGTGCCCTGCTGAAAAGCCTTTTAATCAACATGTAAACACATCTAGAATTAGAAGTAAAGAGGTGGAGAATAAATCCACATACAGGAGAGCTGAGACCCTGGAGAAGAGGCTGCAGTTCAAGACTCTATATGTTGGCCAAACATTTGCCTTTAAGAAGAGAAAATTAGCTTCACCATCTCCTCTGCCAAAGACAGAGGTAAAGACTTTCTTCCAGCTGCTTCAGAAAATCATATATGGTGTGGACTACAATGTATGAGAGACTGCAAGATTTCAAGCCCATTCGAAACAATAGCTTCTTTGTCCATGGTCCCTGGTAGGGGAACTCATTCTTTCCCATACCTCTAAATACAACTTCCGGCTGACAACTCCCTAATTCATATAACCAGCTGTCTTCTTGTCATCTGCACTCACATTATCACAGCATTTCAATTTAACAAGTGCTAAATGAAACTCTGGATCAACCCACTAAATCCATTGTTCTCCTGTATCCACCCTGCCCCCCGCCACTGCAATAAATGGTACTACCCATCTACTGGAGCCAGAAATCTGGAGTCATTCTTCACCTCTCACATCCAGTCGACCAGCAAGTCGTGTCAGTTCTATCTCCAAAACATGTCTTGACTCCATCCACTTTTGTCCCTCTCTACAGCCATCATTCTTTGCCAAGTCTCTGCCATCTTTTGCCTGGTTGACTCAATGGCCTCCTAACTGAATCGATTGACTTATCTGTCCTGCTCTCTTCCAGTTCACAGCAGCCAAGAGTGATGTGCTGCAATTGTGTACAATGAATCAAAATGCATTCTGCTGTCACATATACCTAATTAAGATAAGTTTAAAAAGTGATTAGACACACCACACACACACACACACACACACACACACACACACACATGTTGACTTGTGACTCACCTGCTTAGTGCTCTTTCAAGTGTTCCCATTGAAGTGAGAATAAAGACCTCACCTTCACCTCATGGCCTTCCGGGTTCTCCATGAATCTGAGCCTCACTTGATGATCCCTTCTTCTAGACAATTTTCACTCTGTGCTTCTCTCAGTGGCTTTTCTTTGTCAAGATGTTTCCTGTTCTGGTGACTTGAGTGTGCTGTTCCCCTCCCGGAAGGCTTTTAGGCCCCCACTTTGCCTGGCTGGCATCTGGCAGTGCCATGCACGTAGTGTTTTCCATGAGCGATGTCCCCTGGAGGTGTGCATTGAGGCAGTCCTCTTTCCTGACCATGCAATCTAAGACTGCCTGCCAACTTCTCACTCTCAGAGTACATATCATAATTTGTAGGGTATGTTAATTTGGGCCTTTAATGTCTGTCTCAGATTTATAAGGTCCAGGAAGCTAAGGATCATGCTTGACATGTTAATCTCTGTAACTCTGGGCTTGATACTGTGCTTGGCAGAATATGTTCTCAATATATTCTTGCTGAATGAATGAATGAATGCCCATGGGGCAAGCGGAATAGGGTCTTACAGTGCTGAGCAGGGCTGAATTGAGCAGCAGCAGCTTGCAACCCATTCGTAGGAACTCTGAGCTTGAGGGTATGACATGCTGGTGCTTCTCTGAGAGTCCCATCTGTCAAAGCCCTTAGAACTGTGGGCTGAACGTTCTTTAAGTGGGGGTAAACATTAACACACCATAATTGCCCTGAATGTGAACTCAATCTGCACAGTGCTTATCTCTTGTTATGATCACCAGATACACTCAAGGAAGACAGATCAGTACAGGATTTTCTGCCTTTCTTCTCCTGGATACACTCCTACTCCATGCCCTGATATTCTTTGCTCTTTTAAGCTTCTGGTTCCATCTTCACTATTTATTTATTTATTTTGAATCTACTTTCTCTACACCCAGAAGGCTGCCCCTGGTGGCCCTCTACCTCTCACCCCAGATATTGAACCCAGGGGTGCTTAACCACTGAGCTACATCCTCAAGTCTTAGTCTTTTATTTTGAGACAGGATCTTGGTAAGTTGCTTAGAGCCTCCTGAAGTTGCTGAGGCTGGCTTTGAACTTGTGATCCTCCTATCTCAGCCTCCAGGGTCGCTGGGATTACAGGCATGCACCACTGTGCCCAGCTGAAGGCTACCTTTTCTTTTTTGGTCTTTGTGTTCCAGAAGGCTCTCAGGCATTCTTGCCCTTGTCTGGATTAACCAGCCTCCATGCTCAGGTCTCTCTGACCATGTGGGCTGATGGATCAGGATGTCACCTTTGTGACTTAACACCCACTCTCTCAGTCTATGTGCAGCTCTCTCTCAAGAGTGAGAGAGCCATTTCTCATGCCCCTGTGGTTTGAGGAGGAGGCATTATTTCATCACTAAGTCCTTAGAAAACCATTCCCCCGAATAAAGACATATCCCTTTCTCTGCAGTCTCTTTATTTCCTTTTTTAACTTCCTTTTTTGTTTGTTTGTTTGTATATGCAGTCAACAGAAATTAAGATCATAACTAAATGGACATCAAAGTTACTGCTGAAGAAACTACTTGGTAGAATTTTGTGTGTATTTATTAATTATTATTATTCAAATTTTTATTATATTTTATTGTGATGTACATACTGTAAAATTCAATGCATATGAAAAGTAGACATTAAATATTAGGTCTACCTCCTATGCCCACACTTCCCCTTTGTAAGTTTCTTGCATAACCTTCCGGAGAGACTTTCTATGTATTTCAAATACACAGATAGCGTCACTATTCTTTCTCTCTCTCTCTCTCTCTCTCTCTCTCTCTCTCTCTCTCTCTCGTGGTACTGGGGATGGAACCCACGAGTGCTCTACTCCTGAGCTCCATCCATAGTGCCTCCACCCTTGTTAAATTTTGAGACAGTCTTGCTAAAATTGCCCAGGCTGGCCTTGAATTTGTTATCCTCCTGCCTCAGCCTTCCAAGTTGCAGGGTAAATTACAGGTGTGGGCCATGGTGCTCAGCTTTGCTCTCGTTCTCTCCTCACTTTTACATTGTTTTGCTCCTTGCTCTGTCCCTAAACAGTGTGATCTGTATCAATAATCCAAAAGCTTTCTAACTTTTCATATCGATATAATATCCTATTATTTGGACAATCATAATTTTGAAGAGATGTAAACTACAACTTTATGATAATTCAATTATAATCGTGAATAAATTTTTAGAAATCAAAGGATTTTTGTTTTGTTTTGTACCAGGGATTGAACCCAAGAGTTCTTAACTGCTGAGCCACATCCACAGCCCTTTAATTTTTTTTTTTTAAATTTTGAAACAGGGTCTCACAAAGTTGCTTAGGAAATTGCTAAATTGCTGAAGCAGGCTTTGAACTTGCCAACCTCCCTCCTTAGTCTTCCATGAGGCTGGGATTGTAGGAGTATGCCACCACACCCTTCTGTTCATTTTTAATTTGATAAAGAGTTTCAAATTTCCCTCTGATTTTTTTTTAAAATGCTGACTTTCTCAATACAGATTATACATTTTTTTTTTCTCGTCTGGGAACTGAAAAATGCATTGACATTGTAATTTTAATTTGCATTTCACTTAATCTCAAGCATGTATTTTATGTTTAGAGAATTTATGTTTCCTTCTCTATGAACTCTTCATGTTTTCACCCACTTTTTCAAATGGGACAATAGTTTTTTCCTGATTGATGTGTAAAAGTTATTTACATTTTAAGGAAGGTTATTTATGGTAGGTTTGTCTTAAGGAATTAAAAAAATGTTTTAATGTATCTAAATTCACCTTTCTTTCAAGAAATATGTTTGGTTTTGTGCCACACGTAGGAAAGCTATAAATGGAGTTGTTATAAAAGTTCTCTCATGATCTTTTTCTAATAATTTAATTTTTTTAGATAGATAAATCTGCTCTATCTGGAATTATAAGCCGTAAGATAAGGATTCATGTTAATTTTATTTCCAGATGGTCACCTTGATGTTCCAACACCCCTCAATGGTTAATCTATCTTTTCCCTGCTGACTTGAAAAATCAAAACTTTATCATATCCTAAACCCCTAGGTGTCTCTGGATCTGCTTCAGAGTTTTTTGCTCTATCCACTGTTTTATCTGTATAATGTCTGTCTTCATGTTTTAAACTCTTTTGACTTCTTCTATTATTTCAGAGGGGTCCCAACAGTGTTTTTGACTTGTATTAGGGGTCATGTTGGTATCTGGCAAAGCTAACTAGACCTTATGGAGACTGAATTCTTAACACTGGTCTAAATAACTTTTTATTTATCCCAGTGCCAACTACTCCAAAACAAGTTCTGACACTTTTAAGGAACACTGAGCTGAGGTTGTCTAGACACCACATCCTGCTTTCATTGAAACCTCCAGGACTACCCTATAAGGCTATGTGTTCTGTGGGTTATTTTGGTTGCAAGAAATAGAGATTCACTGAGGCTGATTAAAAAACAAGGGGTATTGTTTGTATATTTGTAAATGAGAGATGTGAATCTTAGTCACTTCATCAGGATAAGCCACACAGCAAGACCTCACAGGAAGGTCTCATTTTTAAAAATTGCACATCACTTATGTAATTTAAAAATATAAACATAGAAAACTGATTGTCTCAGCTTGAACGCTGTATATTTAAGGACCTATATCAAACATATTAGAAGTGCCCTATGACAAATGTTGGGAAGGAGAAAGGGTATGAAGATCAAAATGTAAAAAGAAAAAAGTGAAAAGAAAAGAAATAAACTGGAAATAGAGGGATTGTAGGTTGAGAGTGTGAATAGTGAACCACTTATACATGAGGTGCTTTAAAAATCAAAAGTCAAGCCAGGTGCGGTGGCATACGCCTGGGCTGGAGGATTGTAAGTTCAAAGCCAGCCTCAGCAACTTAGTGAGGCCCTGAGCAACTTAGTGAGACCCTCTCTCAAAATAAAATGTGAAAAGGGCTGGGGAATGGATGAAAAAAAGGAAAAAAAAGTCAAAATGCAATACTCCAGATGTTGGGGTGTGATGTGAGAAGTAGGAAATCAGATGGAGGACTTCAAACCTGGTGCGATGCAGGGAGGTGTTAGGAGGAGCAGATGTTTGTAGGAGAGCCAACATTTCAAGTACCATATCTGTGAGGATGAAATAGTTTATACCACAGTAACAAATCACTCCGCATTTGGCTTAAAACTAAGACTTACATTACTTGTCAATTCAGGTTTGATGGGACTCCACTCTATATCCTCTTCCATCGGGAATCTAGACTAATACAGCCTCTGTCTCAGTGCTTCTATGATAGCCAAAGCTCAATTGTTGAGGGGCACTTGCTGAATTGTTCACTGTCCAAAGAAATTCACATTACTGTATCTAACCTTAGAGGGACACAGTAAAGTAATTCTTCCATGAACTTAGAGGGAGAGGTACACATATTTGGTGAATAGAACTAATAATTACCACAGGTAGTTACTACAACCTATAGGGGTGTGAGCTGTAGGGTGAACTAACCCAACTTTAGATTTCTGAACAGAACTCTGGGATAGAGTCATGTTGTCGCACAAGTCAGCTGAGGTCCACTGGGAGGTGGCTGCATACTGATGACACCAGCAGTCCCTGCCTGTGCTGCAGGCATGAGTAAATCCTCAAAACTTTCCCAAAGGCTTAACAATCAGAAACACATACAACCATACACCATTCCAAGAATGGATTGTCAACTCTTATCTTTGCCCTAAAAATTTGGTCTCTGTAATTAATGTTTTTATTTTCATTCCAAAGAGATATTGGACAAGTAACTATCAAAGCAAAAAAATAAGAATAGGGATATATTGTTCTTCTGGATGTTTAAGCTGATACTTTTACCTTGACTCCTGAACTCCTATGTCTCCTTGAAATACCAACTAATGTTGTAAATGGGAGAAGCCAACCCCACAATTTCCCCTGATGGCTCAAATCCTACTAATAGTGGTGCCATACTTTTCTGATAAGATTTAGGGAAGCTATTTTGTAATATTCTCAGATTGACCAATGAGTAAGTGTTCTGTGGCCTTTTTTGAGTGACAGCTTTCTACTTCTGCAGAAATATAGATATAAAACAAAACTGTTCACTTCACTGAGTTCCAGAACTATAGATCTGTAGTAATGAGACCACCTGTTTCTAAATTGCCCATCTGGGTTACCTGAGTTACCTTGCAGGAAGCAGGCGCTGGATCTGTGACCCTGTGAAGCAGTGACATAGCAGGCATTGCTGCTTGTTTCTTCCCAAAGCCCTTGATATTGTTTCGGATCCGACCAATAACAAAAGGGGAGATGATGGGCTGGGGTTGTGGCTCAGTGGTAGAGCGCTCACCTAGCATGTGGGAGGAACTGGGTTCGATCTTCAGCACCACATACAAATAAACAGATAAAATAAAGTCATTGTGCCATCTACAACTAAAGAAAAATATTTTTAAAAAAGGTGTGGGGTGGGGAGATGACTCTCTCTTCAGCTCTAGAGGTGAGCCCTGATTAGTCGAAAGCCAGGATATTTCAGCCTTGGCATGATTGAGATTTGGGGCTGGATAATTTTGGGGTGGAGGGGGGCCTGTTGTATGTATTCAACAATGTTTAGCAGTGTCATTGCCAGTCTCATTTCCCCCACTCCAGTTGTAACAATCAAAAATATCTCCAGAGCTGGGTGTGGTGATACATGCCTGTAATTCCAGCAATTTGGGAGATTGAGGCCGGAGGATCTCAATTCAAGATTAGCTTTGTCAAATTAGTGAGACCCTGTCTCAAAATAAAAAAATAAAAATAAAAAGGGCTGGGGGTATAGTTCAGTGGTAAAGCACCCCTGGATTCAATCCCCAGTATCAAAAGAAAAAAAGTGTCTCTAGATATTGTCAAATGTCTTCTGGGCCTGTCACCCAGTTGTGAGCCCCTGATATAGGCTAACCATTATGAACCTATTCCTCTTTCTAGGTAACTGGTTGAAAAATGGGTATGTGATCATTTGGCTAATGAAATTAAGGGGAAAGAAAGTTGCTGAAGGCTTTCAGGAAATGCTTTTTTTTTTTTTTTTTTTTCCCTTTCCTTTTCCTCTTCCATTTTTTTAAACAAAAGGACCCATGGTAACGAGATTTCCTTTCTCTTTCTCTTTATCTCATTGTGGACAAAACCTGGATGCAGATATCTTGCCACCCATTTGAAGATGAAACCAAGTCAGAGAGCAAAGCAGAGCCAAGAGATTCTCAGAGAAGTAGGGCCAGACCCTGACGCATGGGACTGGCACCTGGCCCACCACTGGGCAGCTTTTTATTTGAAACAACAAATATCCTTATTGTAGGAGGCAGAGTGTTCTGTTACTTGCATCTGAAACCAAACTAAATGAAGTCATTGGGAGAGAGTGGCACAGACAGAGGGCTGCTTCAGTCTGCTGAAGCTGCCACCAACAGGGTCTGAGCTCCTGTCTGCTGGGACCAGCATCTTCTTAATTAGAACCACTACATTTCCCATCATTGAACTGACAGGAGATTAAGAAGTTCACTTGGGTTTTTGGCAAGTTCATAAGTAGAAAACTGAGCTTCTGCTATCTAGGGGCAGGGATGAGGCAGCTACAAAGATTAGAACAAGATGCTGCTGGGCCAGGAAGAGATACAAAGATTGGAGATAGGCAAGGGGTCAAACTGGTGCTGAGGGGCTAGACGAGTCAGATCTAGATGTCAAGGCCGACCCAGACTCAGCTGATCTCCGAAGCACTAAAACCAAAACACCCAGAGTTACTCGACAGCCTTGCTTTTCACCATTGGCTGCACTTGGAACTACTGGGGGGAGGAAAAAATTCTGATGCCTGGGTTCCAACCCCAAAAATTTTGATGTAATTGGACAGAGTGTAGTCCAGGTATCATTTATTTATTTATTTTTAATTTAAAATTATGATGGATTCAGGTTTCTCTACTTCCAGCCCTTGTCCTTTTTATTTTACTGTGCTACCTTCACAACAGAGGACTCTTTTCTTAATTTTATTTTTTTGGCAAATAAGATATACTTGTACCTGGTACATGCCAGGTGTGGTGGTGTATTTCTGTAAACCCAGAGACTCTGGGGTTAGGGTGAGAGTATCACACATTGGAGGACAGTCTTAGCAATTTAGCTAGAACCTCAGTAACTTAGTGAGAGCCTGTCTTAAAATAAAACATAAAAAGAATTGGCGGGTGTAGCTCAGTGGAAAAGTGCCTCTGTGTTTATCCCCAGTACCAAAAATAAATAAAGAAAAAAAAAAAAAAAAAAAAAGGATAGACTGTCTCTGACACCTGGTTTCTCTCTCCGAGGGTACTTTATGAGTATATGCAGGTGTTATGGTTTGAATCTGAAATGTTCCCCAGAGGCTCATGTGTTGAAGGCTTGGTCCCCCAATACAGCAGTATTCAGAGTTGGGGCTCTTTGGAAGTGATTGAATCATGAGGCTCTAATCTCATCAATGGGTAAGTCCCTTGGTGAATTCATAGCTGCATGCACTACTGGGAGGTGATAGAAATCGAAGGGAGCAGGTCCTTGGAGTCAGGTCCTTGGGGATTATATCCTGTTCCTGGAACCTTTCCTCTCACTCTTTCTGCTTCCTGACCACTGTGAAGTGAGCTGCTCTGTGCTGCCATATGCTTTTGTCATGATGTTCTGCCTTGCCACAAACCCACAACCATGGGGCCAAGTGACTCTGGACTGAAATTCTGAAACTATGAACCAAAATAAAACTTTGTCCTCTATGTTGATTTTCTCAGGTATTTTTATCACAGCAACAAAAAGTGACTAAAACAACAAGTATATATTTATTTTACTGTTAATTCCTTTTTATGTACCAACAGTAACTTTCTATGCAGACTGTTCTACATCCTGCTTCTGCTGACTTAACTGCAAATTGTAGATCATTCTGTATTCATACTTAGCTTGGTTTTTAAATTCGGTGCTCAAATTGTTTGTTTGTTTTTTAACTAGGGATTGAACACAGGGCCTCCTGCATGCTCTGCAAGTGCTCTACCATTAGCATAATAAGTTACTGAGGCTGGCCTTAAACTTGCAATCCTCCTGCCTCAGCCTCCCAAGTTGCTGGGATTACAGGTGTGTGCCACCACTCCCAGTAGAGACCAATAATTCTATTGTGTGGATGTGCTGTAGTCTATCTAACCAGTCTATCTCCCCAAGTAGACAGAATTGAGGTTGGTTCTAGTCTCTCTGTGGCACAAGATGTGAAGACTCTTAACACAGCATGTGTGGGTGTACCTGTAAAAAAAAAATGGAATCACTGGCCCATAGAGCAAGTGTACCTATATTGTTGGAGAGTGTCCAATAGATCTCATGGAGGCTCTGTGCTACTACCAACAATGTGATTGTCTATTCTATAATACTGAAAAAAAAAAAAGATAAAATACCCAGGAACTTCAATATATATGTAACTCAGACGACTAGAACGAGAAGAGAGGCTGAACAGTGTTTCACGAATTTCATTTCCTCCTTGGGAGATCTGTTCACTTTGTTGGTAAGGTGTGTTATCATTATTTGATTTTTGCCCAGCTGATGGGCAAAAAGTGTCAGTAGAGTGTAAACTTGTATTTTTATTATTTGTGGGTGATGTTAGTCATATTTTCATATGTCAAATAGTTATTTGTTATTTTCCTGTGAACTCTGAGTCCTTCACCCACAGGTTGGATGCATTTTTCTTAGTAAATTGAAGAAGGTCTCTATATCGTAGGAAAACAAACCTTTTGTATTTGACATATTTTTGATGACTTAATAGGCACTCTTTTATGGTCTTTACTTATATGGCATTTAGGTTTTTACTTTTTCTCAGACAATGGCTGCAATTCAACAATATTGATTTAAAAAGCAAATGAACAAGATTTTCCCAAGGATTTGCAGAAATTTGGGGAGTAGTCCTATTTACTTTTCCATATGAATGTTAGAATCAGTCTGTTGATTTTTTTAATCCATTACTTTTAGGTGTATTTCATTGTAAATTTACAGATTAACCTAAGGGGATGTGAAATTCATGAGGTACTGTTAGGCCTCCCGATGTATTCAAGTCTCCTGAATTCCTTGCAGGGATTAAGTTCCTAGGAATTTTGTCTTTTTGTTCACTGTTATAATAGAAGAAAAGATGCCATTAACATCTGTTGTTAATTTGGCATCAGGATTATTAAAAGCTCTCCAGGTGATCCTCACATAATAGGTATATAAGGGGTAGGAAGGGAGGGTTGCTCTCATCTAGAAAGCAGTACTTTGTCATTGATGTTGTTTAGAATTGCCAGCAACGACAATAAAAGCCAAACTGACTAAGGGTTTTATTGTGGCTCATAATTTCTCTAAGGTGAACTGCTCTCAATAGTGCACTGTAATCCCAGTGACCCTGGGGCTAAGGCAAAAGAATTGCAAGTTCAAGGCTAGCCTTGGCAACTCCTAGAGACCCTGTTTCAACATAAAAAATAAAAAGAACTAGGATGTAGGTCTGTGGTAAAATGCCCCTGGGTTCAATATGCAGTACTGACTAAAACCCAAAACAAAACAACAACAACATCAACAAAACAATCCTGTCCCAAAGAGCAGTCAAGGCTTAGAACCATTGTCCCAGAGTCTTCCACTTCACATTTAATTACTTATCATGTCCTGTCCAGGCTGCCTCTCACATTTTTCTCACTTCTTTCACCACTTCCTTCTGCCATGTGTCTAACAGAGACCTTCATCATCGTTTACATGACTCTGGTCTCATTCCACACTGATCTGGACCAGGCCATTGTACTTCTCTTGGGAACAAATCAATCTTTCCCACATCCCCGGGACTTTACATTTGATGTTCCTGCTACCTGGACTTTTTTTAAAGCCCTGAGTTCTTATTGCACAGAGGAGTTGTCATTATGAACAATGCATTTAGGAAACTGGTATTCAGGATTCACTACATGAAAGGCTTCACACTTTCCATCTTTTGATCTCTTAAACTTTGCAGATGACAAAACTAGGGCTTGGAAAGACCCGAGACCAACTGGCACTCCCATGCCAGCCTCCCATGCCACAAGACCCTTCTCATGGCTCTATGCCCATCAGGATAAGAAATTTAGACATGAATCCCTCACATTTGGGATGGTCTTGGAGCAGTCCCCCTGGCAATATTTCTAGTGGCTTTTTTATATGTGCTTTGACACTGCATGCATGCGTGGATAGGTTCTGGGTCACACCTTGTGTGTGGGGTTGGCATGGCAAATCATCTGGCTCATTGTCAATTCATTTGTGTCAGTTTTTCTGGTGTCAATTTGCCTACTGACTACTTCCCCCCCAATTTAACTCATGGAGTACAGATATCCTATTTTTCAGTCCTTTGATGCATTTTGGATTTTAGAAGGTCAATTTGTCTAAGTGCATTTTAAACTTTTCAGTGTAGCACAGTCAGTGACTGTTGGGTGTGATGGATATTTGCCAAGCTTAGGGACTTCCCAGACTCCTTTGAAAAACTTTGTTTCTTTTTGTGATGCTAGAGATGGAATCCAGGGCTTCATGCATGCCAGGCAAGTGCTCTACCACTGAGCCACATTTCCAGCCCTGAACATCTTTCTTATATTTTGAGATTTTTCCACTTTATGACTCCTGACTCCCTGGCCTGCTTTTGTAGCTTCCCTTGCAGCTAGGCCATGGGTGTGGGACTAAATCTCTGCTATTCCAGCTGTAAAATGTCAATTTAAAAGTCAATACCCTTAAGAAGGAAATGCTAGATAGAATTCCTTCCATCAAGGGTGCAAAGAGACAGACATCCAGCTGTTAAGGGCAGATGTGGCACATCCTGGCTATAGCATCCCATGTCTGGCATCAGGAGTATGAGCAGAGATGCTAGCCCAGTGACCATAGCAATAGAATTTCCCCTGGCAGAGTTTTAGGGTGGAGCCTAGGCATCACTCTCAGGTGGTTAGCTTCCAAGCCTAATTCTCTGATCCTCCAGAAGGTCCAGTAAGGGATTTAATATTCTTCAATAAACGCCTTTTGTCTTTAAGTTAGCTTGAATGGGTCCTGTTTGCACCTCTTACAAATGAAATGAGATTGTGAAACCTTATAGCTTCCATTTTTAAATTTTAAATTTCCCAATCTCTGAAATTTATTCATTAAATTTAAAATTTTAAATTTCCCAATCTCTGAAATTTATTCATTATAATTGAACCATGAAATAAAGAGGTTATACAGACTGTCAGTGCCCAATATTAAAAATAACATGAAATTTATATACAGGCCAGGTCCACCACCCTCATTCTTAAAATTCTCTACATGATCCCATGCTGCAACTTGATAAATCCTAACAACAACAACAACGACAACAGCAACCACAAAAATAATATTTGGCAGAGGGAGGTCTTTTGGCAAAGTAATGTCTTTCTAGGATAGTTCATGAGGTCTAGTGGCCAGGCTCAGGCCAGTGTAATGTGGGGACAGTGCCAGCACCAGCCTGGCATGAAATTGGAAAGCTGGCATCCACATCTAGTCAGACCACCCTTGGTTGATATTGGCCTGTGTCTTCTACCTCCCTCTTCCAAAACTCTACAGCAGGTGAAGACATAGACATACTGGGCATGGTGACTCATGCTTGTAATCCTAGCAACTCTGGAGCCTGAGGAAGGAGGATGAAAAGTCTGAGTACAGCCTGGGAAACTAAGGAAGACTTTGTCTCAAAATATAAAGTGAGAAAGGTCTGGGGGTGGACCCAGAGGAAAAGCATCCCTGGGTTCAATCCCTAATACATAAAACCCTAAACCAAAAAACAGACAAGGACACAGACACATTGATTTGTTAATGATAGATTTCTTATATTCCATAATATTTGTCACATGTGTTGCTTTTAAGTCTCTGACTAAACAGTTGATCCCTTAACAGCAAGAATATTTTTTAACCCTTTTATTTTTAGGTAGTTCTGAGGATCAAACCCAGTGCCTCACACTTGCTAGGTAAGTGCTCCACCATGAATTAAAACCCCAGCCCCAGGAATCATAGTTTGTTTCCTTGAATCATTGTAAGGGTTTAATAAATATTTATTGATTGATTTTTGTCAGGGAGCTATGGAGTGTAAATTGTATGACTGTCCATCACTTTTCAATGTCCACATGTGCCTGTGTGTGCGAGAATCAATGAATAACAAACTCTAGGTGTGGAGTTTGGAATCCAAAGAAATCAAAGATACAAGTCTCAGTGTTGTGTGGGTACTTTCCCCTTAGTTTGTCATGTCTGAATTGTGGCACATACAATAACTACTCCAAAGTTGGGTGCAGTGGTGCATGTCTGTAATTCCAGCCAGTAGGGAGACTGAAGCAGGAGGATTGCAAGTTTCAAGCCACCCTTGGAAACTTAGTGAGACACTTAGTTTTGAAACTCAAAAAAAAAAAAAAGAGGATTAGGGATGTGGCTCAGTGGTAAACTGCTCCTGGATTCAATCTATGGTATGGTAAAAAAAGAAAAGAAAAGAAAAGAAAGAAACCCAGAAAGAATATTCCAACCATCTCCCAGGATTATTGGGAGCTTTGTAAGAGATAACCTATACTTAAAGCACTTTGTGATCATTATCTGGTCCACATGAAATGGGACCAGAGAGGGTAGTGGAGGGGCCATTACAATTAGTCTGTGGAAAAGTTATCACGGTTGCCCTGGTCTCACTGGCTTTGGTCTCACCTGCCTGGGGACAATGGGTTTTTATAGTGCAGGGATATTGGCTTTTCAAGTGTTTCTAGGTAGCAGGCAATTTCTTCTTACCCCCTGCCTTAGCCCAAACCATTGATTCAGCCTCAGACTTCATAACACCTAAACCCATAGCCAGCTCACTGGCTCAGGCCCTTATCTTATAGTTTCTCTCTTTTCTTGTCTCTGGTCTCTGACCCTTTTTCCCTTATCCAGTGGAGGGCTGTTATTGTCCTACAAAAGCAAGTGTAATCATATCACTTCCTGCTTTAAACATCTCTGTTGGATATCTTCTGTTATCTAAAGACAGAAGCCCAGATATGAGGCTGATGTAATTAGGCGAGAGATACTGAGTGTGTGAACTGCGGTAGATAGAGAGGTGGGAAACATTTGAGAAATGATATATAAAGCATATAAAGCTAAACTCTCTGTACTGCTATACAAAATGTGAACCATGGACATCTTTAGGATTTCTATGCAATAAATACCTAATTACATGCCTACAATTTGAAGGGCACCATTCTAGGCACTGTAAATATGAGGGAACAACATAGACACAGACTATCCCCTTTTGTAGTTTGGTCTAGTGAGAAGAGAAAGAATAGGAAATCAACAGAGCCAAATAATAGTGACTTGGGAACTTGAGAAAAAATGGTCAGAGGAAAGCCCTCTGAGGAGGCGATATCTGAGATGAACCTCATTGAGGGAGAAAAGGCAGCAAGAAACAGGTCTGGAGAATATTCCAGATCGAAGAAAAAGAAAGAGCAAAGGCTCTTGGGTGGGAAAGAGCTTGGCATTTTTCGAGGAAAGCATGCCAGAGTGAGTGCTCAGCAGTGTACTGAGGAAAGTCTTACGGGATAGAGAAGGAAGCAGGGATCTTAAAATCTGGTGTTCATTGTTAGTACAAATTTTATTCGAAGACTAGAAACTGGCAAATGGCTTTGAGCCAGGAAAAGACAGTCTGGTTTGTATTTTAAACACATGACTTTGGTTCCTGGTTGAAAAAGACATTATAAGCTGGAAATGGAGGCACAGGCCTGTAATCCCAGCAACTTGGGAGCTGAGGCAGAAGGATTGCAAGTTCAAAGCCAGTGTCAGCAACTTACCGAGGCCCTAAGTAACTCAATGAAACCCTGTCTCTAAATAAAATATTAAAAAAGGGATAGGGATATGGCTCAGTGGTTAAGTGCCCCTGGGTTCAATCCCCAGTACCAAAAAAGACATCATAGGGGTCAACATGCATGGGGGTAGAAAAGAATGGAAACAGTAGTACTGGCTCTGGCCAAGTTATTGGTGGCTTGGCTAGGATGTGTCCAAAGACATGGAGAGAGAAATGTCATCAATACTCAGGGTCAATTTGATAGGTCAGACTGACTGCTTGTTGATGGATTAATTAATGTGAGGATGAGTAGCAAGAAGGAATCAAGGATGATTAAAGTGAATAGGATACCATTTACTGACACATCTGGACAAGGAAAAAATTGGGGGGAAAAAAAGTTGAATCCAGTGTTGTATATATTAAGTGTGCAATGCTCTCACTTCATGGAGATGACAAATGGCAGTTGGAATAAGTCTGGAGCTCTGGGAGAGGTCCTTGCTGTAGAATTATCTTTGTGAGTCACCCTGTGCAGATGACATAACAGTCGTGGGGCTGGAGGGATTACCCAGGAAGAGAATGTAACAAGATCAGAGAATAGGGTGGAAGGTAGCCCTGGAATACTCCAGCAGTCACCAGTATAGAAAACAGGAGTTGAGGAGCCTGGGGAGTGAAGTTAGTGGAAAGCCATTAGAGTGAAGCATCTGGTTCTGACTGGGTGTCAGAAGGTAAGCCCAGATGCAGCATGTGAACAACTGTCCCTAGAATCTTTGAGAGATGGAGGAAGAAAAAGGGCAGGGGACAGAAGAGAACACAAGATTTTAAACACGTAGGCCATTATGGTGACTATGATCAAAGCAGTTTGGTTTCAATCCTGACTGGAGTAAAGGGGAAGAAGGCTGAGGATGTGCATTTGGCAAGGGTACACAGCTTATAAGTTTTGGTGCAAGGTGGGGTCATGTGTGTGTGTGTGTGTGTGTGTGTGTGTGTGTGTTCCCTAACAATGAACATTTATTTCTTGTTTTCTTCTTCTAGGACTTGATACTAGGACTTGAACCCAGGGCCTTGACATGCTAGACAAGCACTTAACCATTGAGCCACGTCCCCAGCTTAATATATGTAAATCTGGGGACCTTGCTTCTTTCAGTATCTCTAAGCCACTACACCCCACCAAAGTCCAAGATCATCCAGTTTTACACTTACTATCACCTATTTTTGCCCACAATTTAGACCCAAAGCTGCAGACAACGCTCCTTTCCTGCCTTCTTCATTCCTGCTCCTAGAAAGGAAGGATACAATAATGGGGAAGAGAATAAGATCTTAAAGTCAAAACGGATATGGGCTCCTTTTACCATCCACCACTGGTTAGCCATGAGGCCTCGGATGCCTCAGTTTCCTCATATGTAGTACAGGATTAGTAAAACCCATAGCTTATCAGTGGGGTGAGGGTTAGATGGGCCGACAGTTCTAATGGCTGTGAGAGTAAGCAAGCAGTCAAGGCGGCTCCCTTTGCATCAGCGTTAGGCGGACCGGTTGAGCCCTAAATTAGGGTGAGAACCAGGATGCTTCAGAAGTGTGACTGGGTGATGGGGACCCCTCACACGATCTCCAAATACCAGACGGTGTCCCTCTCCGCGACTGGGCCAGGGCGTGTGCGGGTCCAGTGACTTGTCTTTCCAGTCATTCCACGCCTCCTGGGCCAGAGATCACGCGCCCCCCACCCGTAGCCGAGCCTGACGCGGCGGTGGCTCATGCGCCTTTGCGTTCCAGCCTCTTGCCACGGAACACACGTCCCATCCCCGGCGCCCGGCCCCGCCCCCTGCCCCAGGCGAGTCTCTGTAGCTTGCCCGCTCGGGTGTCAGAGCGGCCGCGCCCGCGGGCTGTGCACGCTGATTGGTTGTCCCGTGCCGGCGGGCGGCCCGCGGGCGCACACACCCTCCTTGCGCGGCCAATGAGATTGCGCGCGTCACTGACCCGCCCGCCCATGAGCCGGCAGCCCCTCAATAAGCCACATTGTTGCACGAACCCCAGCGCTGGAGTCCCTGGCCACCGCTGGCAACGCTGTGTCACTCAGCTAAGATACGCGGGAGGGAGCATAGCGCGAGTGAGCCCGATAGGTCCGATCGCCTTAGTGGAGTCGGGCTGTGATTCTTGCTAAGTTGAGCCTTAGTGACCCTGTGGGAGAAGTTAGCGCCTTGACGCTGGGCATCCAGACTCGTCGCCAGAAGCGATACTTAGGCGCCTTCTAGCAATTTTGACTCCCCAAGCCTGTTTTTAGAGACTCGAGATCCCCCAGCCCGCGTTAACCTTCTCTGTGTACCGCCAGGAATCCCCGCTCCTGCCAGGCAACCGGGCCCGCATACAAAGCGGTCAGACCTCGCTACCCGCTTCCCCTGCAAACACTCGCGCCTCAGTTTCCCAAGTCCGCGCCGCCTGGCCGCAACAGGATGATTGCCTCGCATATGATCGCCTGCCTCTTCACGGAGCTCAACCATAACCAAGTGCAGAAAGTAAGTAGTGGCGGGCTGGGGCGGGTTGGCTCGCTTCCGATAAAGTTGCGTGTTCTCCGGGAAACTCTTGGATCTTGCCGGGACCCGCTTCCTCCTCATTCAGGGAGTGGGACGCAGGAAAAGTCTTGAGTAGCTGGGAAACTCCTGGGCGCGAGGAGCCACGTCCGCTAGGCGCTGGCAGACTTGTGCGCGCGTGCGAGTTGCCAGCGCTCGAGTACCGCCTGGCTCTCTTCCTCCCTGCTGTCCCGTGCGCGCTCGCGCTCTCCCCCTACCCCTTTTCCCCAGCTTCTTTTGGAGGGGCGGGTAGCTCGGCACGTAGTCTAGGACTGTTGGGCCCACGTGGGAGGAACCCCCCCTCCGGTAGCGAGTTCCGGCGAGAGCACGTGGGGAGAACTGTAGCTGGGGGAGGAGGCGCCGCGGCCGCGTGGGGCTGCTGGGGGCCTCCAGCGCTTAAGGACTCGTTTAGGAGGCGTGCTGTTCCCCCTAGTCGTCCCTCCTCGCCTTGCGGAGGAGGGCCAGAGGAAAAGGCGACCCAGGAAGGAGCGGGAAAGCGCGCAGACTAGCTCTGCCGCCGCGCCCCCTCCCCGGAACTGAGGTGCCCGGAACTGAGGCTCCACGAGGGGCGTACATCCCCCTAGCAGATCTGCCTCTGGACGGCTCCGCCTCGCGTCCCCGGGTCCCGCCTCCCAATGGGGGTCGCCCTTTTTGTTACTTTTTGGTTTTCCCTTAGAAGTTGCTCGGAGAGGACCCCTCCCCCTCCCCAGATTCCTTGAGATTTTGTGGTTCTGAAAACCAGCCTTTTCCTGCGCCCAGGCCCCGACTTGTCGGTGCCCCTTGCGCTTTCCGCTGCCCCCAGACCCGAGCTCCCTCGGCGGCCTGCCGGTTCATTTACATAAGAAAGAGCCTCGGGCCCTGCTGCGAGCCTCTCTCTCCCTGCCTCGGGGTATGAAGGTGGGGGTGGGTTAGTTAGGGCCAGGCTCCTGGCGCTTTCACTCTGGGGGAGAATTGAGTTTCTGAAATACCTTGGATTAAGGGTATTGGCTCCTGGCCTGAGTCCTTGACTATGATTTGAGGGAGGGGATGGTCTGGGCTGGGGGTGGGTGGGAGTTTTCTTTTATAGCTGTGAGGCAATGACAGCATTGCTCAATTACATATTTGAGATTTCAGGGTCCAATGGGAACACTTATTTAGGGAAAATGTCTTGACATCGTTCTGTGGGGCGAACTGTTTATATTCCCATTTTGGCGGTCCTGAGGGCATAGGAAAGAATGGTAGTTTATAATCTTGATGTTTCCAGAGCCATGGCAGATGAACCTCAGACCTGAGGGGGATCCAGAGGCGCTGGTTTACTCTGTAAATGTCTTTACTTTCTGACCCCTTCTTGGGATGTGGCCCTGCACTTTAATTCAGTTTATTTAAAAGCATGTCTTTGGGCTGGCAGGATCTTGGCAATTTCTGTAAGCTTCTCTGCCCAAGATAGGAGTTAACTGTGTGTGGGGGGAAGACTGTCATCTCTTGGCAAGCTCTAAAATACAAAGTGGAGGATCATTAATCCCAGGGAGGTCTCAGTTGAGTGAATACCGCTCCAGGACATTTGAATTCTTGAACAAGTTTGCTTTTCCCTCCTTCAGAGGAAATAAGACTGTGGAACTGTGAAGTTGTACTATTCTTGGGGTCTGGAATGGGGGTCATCTCCCCGGATTCCAGAGTGGAAAGAAAATTAGCCAGAGAATCTGGAAATGAGTTTTAATGTCTTGTGACTTATTCACCACAGGACCTTGAACCGCTTTGACTTACTATTTATTTTTGTAAGATGCATAAGGGAGCAGCCTTGTCCATTTTAGAGAAGTATGATGAGACACAACAAAGTGAAAATATCTCTCCTGTAGGCTTCTCTTCTCTAGGAGCCACCTTTCAGTCTGTGAAGTGTCCCTGAGAACATTTGGATGTATTTCCTGTAAGTTACCAATGGGGGCAGAGTTGAATCAGACCTTTAACTCACCAGGTGTCAGATCCCGGATTTAAGTTCTTAGTTTGGGTGAGCAAAGCTGTTTGATTCTAGCTGTAGTTACATGGAAAGTAAGAAAAGAATCAGAATGAATTTCTGGATGGAAGAATTAGGAGAGAAGGATGAAGTTTGAATTTAATTTTATAGTCATTTGGAAAGGTCTTTATTTGAACTGTTCTGAAATTCCTCTGTGATGACATCATCTTACCTATTCTAGTTTGAGAGCATGGACAGGTTTATGTCACCTGTCCAGAACTAGCCCCATTAGGAATCACTTGTCTCCTATGGACAATCCTAATGTTTTGGTCTTTAGGGTAATACTAAGGGTTATTTGCTCACTTTTGCTGATTGAAACTTTGGAACTCAAGAGCAAACAGAAAATATCTACTCCGTACCTGGCACTGTCCTAAGCTCTAGACATAGATTACCTCAAAAACACTTAAACAACCCTGTGAGATAAGTGCCATTATTAAGAGCATCCCTATTTTGCTGGTAAGGAACTGCAGCACAGAGTAACTTGCCCAAGGTCACTAGCTTTTTTGCAAGAGCACTGTGGTGGTTTTTTTTTTTTTTTTTTGCTTATTTTTCTTTTTGTAAGAGCACCATGCTCATGACCACTACTTGCCTACCTCTGAGGAACATAGTGGATTACTGATTTATGCCTACTGGTAGCAACTGTACTCAATAATGTCCAGAAATAGAACTAGCTCTCCTATTGGGAGCTCTGAAATCATTTTCCTTTCTGACTGCTCCACCTTTGTCAGCTGGTCTATGGGTTACTTCAGAGGCCTCCTAAAGTTTCCCCATTTCTGTTCTCTTTTTGGAGCTAGACTGAATTATTTCAAAAGCCTCTGACAACTTTGTATTGGTTACTGCATGTCCTGGACCCCATCCTTCATCTTCAGCCTCTTCCTCCTCTCCCTCTTTTCATTCCCCAAAGACTTGAATTGCCATACCTTTAAGTGTATGCCGTTCACATTGGGTCATTCCACCTTTGCCCTTGTGGCATTGAACATGCAACCTAGCTTTTCTCAACATGACCCCTTCCAGCTCCAATGCTACTTCCTCTTCCTGCTTTTTATTACCCCTCCTGTGTGCCCACGTTGCTGCACTTGAATCTTGCATGGTGTTGGTTGCATTTCTACCATACATGAGAGTTGGTGGTTTTCAGTTTCAGTTCCTTCCTCAGGACAGGCCAAATCCTGACTATTTCAATTTTATCACCATGATTTCTGTCCGCCGTTGAGGTGGGCACTCAGTGAGAATGAAAGAGGAGGCCTTCTTGGAGAAAGAAGCGGAATAAAGAATGGGCAGATGAAAATGGGCAGATGGGCAGAAGGAAATGCAGTTCTCAGGGCTACTCTTTCCTTGGGATTATGGCCTAAGACTGATCCTGAGTGGCAGAAAGACAGAAGGGGGTACCTTTCCTGTTTTAGCAATCAAGGCTTTGTGTCCTATCTGGAGAAATAGAAGATTCATTTTATTGGGGTAAATTAATATTCAAACTATAAGATTTTTGTTTCGTAGGAATAAGAATCAGAGCAGAGTTAACTGTAGATCTGAAATTAAGCATTTACCTCTTCCTTTATCCATTGATCAAATTGTTTTGATACACGTAGATTGAAAAACATTTTATGCCAATTCTGGAATATACAGAGCTCACTTATGGCTTCTTTCTGTATAAGCAAGTGGTGACCTTCAACTGTGGACTTGAGGGGAGCATCTTGGAAGCAGAATGATTCAGCAGCAACCAGAGTCAAGACAGATAAGAATTTTAATTTCTTCTTCTTCTTTTTTTTTTTTTTTTTTCCTTCTTTCTTTCTTTTCTTTCACCTAAGGGTGCAAGGCTTTCTGGGTACCATGTAGGAAACAGAAACACTTTGCATTTATCTGGAGAGCTAAGTCTCCAGGGAAAGATAACTTAAGGCTATTAAACCTAAAGAGGATACATTGCCATGGGTTGGTGGGGAGTGAGTGCCAATTAATTTCTAGATAAGGGGTTAAAATAGTGGGGGTAAACTACTTGCTAAAACCTTAATAAAATTATTTTTGACTATTAATTCCTGCTGGGTTAACTGTCAGGTACAATGTGTCATTTTTTTTAGTTTGTAACATTTTACTGTCTTAATACAACCCCTTCTGTTGCTCAGAAGGCAGCTGTTGGTGGTAGTAAGAATACTTTGTAGCTTTTGTGAATCATCCATTTGCCAAGATCCTATTCACTAAGAAGCACTTTTTTTTTTCTTTATTCTTGAAGGGATTAAAATTCCCTCAGGCTGCTCAGCCAAAGTCAGCATTTTACTTTTTTTTATTTCTTCTCATTTTTCAAAGTTGAACTTTTCTAGTACCCCGAGGAGTTTGGGGACAGTTGAGAGCCCTTTTCTAGGGAGAATCAGAGCAACACAAACCACAGAGTTAAATGTGGCAGCTGGAGTAAGGAGATCTGATGTACCAAAAAATCTTGGGTGCCCCAGAAAGTGGGCCTCCTTTGTTTAGATACTTCCTGTTTCAAAGACCAACTCTTGATAAGAGGTTCCTCATTATCATTGCGGAGTTTTGAAGTCAGCAAGTTTGGTTTGTTTTCTAACACTGTATGTTGTCTGTTGTTGCCATTTCAAAGCAGTAGGGGTGGGGTGTGACAAATCAAAACCCCACGTTCACTGGATACCTCTTGACATTGTCCCTCTTTCTTGCACTGGAGGGGTTGTTCCTGATTATTTCTAAAACTGTTTTTTCAACCTTGGTGTTTTTGACAGTTTGGGCCAGAAAATTTTTTCGTGAGGGCCTATCCCAGCAACAGAGTCAAGATTTGTAGACCCTATCCAGCTTTATGGAGTTCTATTTTTTTGTTGTTGTTGTTTTGTTTTGTTTGTTTTTTTACTATTCCTTTAGAGCAGTATTTTTAAACTAGGAGTGAATTTTGTGCTTCGGGCAACTTTAGCAATGTCTGTCACCATTTTGGGTTGTCACAGTTGGTGGGTGAGTATGTTTTATTGGCATCTAATAAGTAAAAGCTGAGGGATGGATGATAAATACCCATCCTGTGTCCCGTCCCGTCCCCCCCACCCCGGCCCCATTCTCTGTAAGTAATTATCTGGTTCAAAATGCCTGTAGAGTGGAGGTTGAGAAACTGCTTTAGAAGAACATAGCCCGTTTCCCTTTTTTCCTTTCAGTTTTCAAGTACATCATTCATGGTTGTATAGCTAGTTGGCAGCCCTGGTTGAGACCAAAGCCCTCAGCTTTCAATAGTGTGTCACATCGTGGGAAGTCATGGTGGGAGATAGGCTTTTACAAATAAGGAATTTAAGGTGAGGTTACCAGTCTCCAGCTGTCGACAGATGCCCATGATCTCTCCCTGAAGGGTGGGTTTCCTGAGGCAGGAGCCAGTTGAGGTTTCTCTGTTCTCAACCAGAAAAATGGAGGCGGTGCCCATTTTCCAGGAAACCAGTGGGAAAGAAGTCTGCTCTTGTCCTTGGGAAACTCTCGCTGTGACTGTGTTGGAGTTTCTAGGGAGGCTGAGTATCTGCCAGGCTTAAGGACAAGGCAGGCGTGTGACCTGGTGAAACCTGAGCTCAGGAGCTGCTGTAGCTGGGGAGCAGAGGAGAGGGGCCAGTGATACCCACTGAGGTACAGGGACAGTCCAGCAGTTCTTGGGGGGGGAGGCTGTATAGTGAGATGTGGAGTCGGGCTCCCTGGGGTTGAATCCTGACAGGGTGAGCTTGGGCTAGTTTTGAAGCTTCTCTAGGCCTCAGTGTCTTTCTTTTATAAAAGGGAGAGATTGTTGAATACCATCCTAAAGATGATCGTTTTAAGGATTAAACAGAGAAAGTGTTAATAAGTCAAGCTCTTAGAACTATTATGGACACATAGTTATTATGTAATGAAATAATAGTACACAGAAGGAAAAAAGAAAGACACTGTTACCTACCCTCCTTGCCTTATCCAGGTGGACAGGAGCAGAAAAAGGCCCTGCTTGGACCTAAAAATAATTCCCATGAGCTTCTTTTAGAGTATGTGGGTACTAGCTTGCCTGTGCTTCCTTATGATAGATTTGATCAGAGGACTAAGGGCTGCGGTGGGGGAGAGTCCTGGAGCTGGGAAAAAAGGAAACATCTTTGCTGTCCCTTTCAGCTTCTAAAATCTCTTACCTGAACTTAGGAGAGCCAGCCTTGACCCCCTCCTCTAACATGATTTCTTTCTGGTTCTCTGAGGCACAACCCCATTTGGTGATCGATCTCTGGGATGCCTTGCCCATTGATGCACCCCAGGTTGAAGCATCTTTCTTGTGATGCCATGAGAAACACAATTGCATTGAATGATCATGGTGTTAGTTTACTCACTCCTGTTCACTGGTGAATGCCCTCCCTACTGTTCCCCAGTAAATTCCCAGAAAGTACAAGGGTAGACACCCCAAGGGCAGTTGCTCAGGCTTCTCCCTATGGAAGTTTTCTTCTGTTGTAGAGTTTACCTTTTGGATCCTTGCTCACCCTTGCTCATGTCTGCCCACTGAGGAAAGCCTTTGAGGTGTCCTGGGCTGAAGAATCATAAGACAGGCCTTGAGAGGCTTGGCTCCCCTTGACTCCTGGAGATTCCCTGAAGGGTCTCAGCAGGGAGCTCTTTGCTCCTCATGTTCAGACCCCTGGCCATAGAGTGTCTTCCCTCCTGCTGAGAGTAGGGTGCCCCTACTTCTTGACAAACCTCAAAGGATCCTTTGTGTGGAACCCACACTCTGGAAACCGGGTATGGTGTATGCCTGTAGGCAGACAGGCAGGAGGAGTCCAAGTTCAAGACCAGCCTCAGGAACTTAATGAGACCCTGTCTCAAAAAAAAAAAAAGGGGGGGGGGGTGGGGTGGGTGGGTGGAGTGGTGGTGCTAGGGGTGTAGCTCAGAGGTAGTGCTTGCCCAGCCTGTGCAAGGCCCTGGGCTCAATCCCCCAGCACCAGAACCAAAAAAAATCTCAAAACAACCCAGTTTGGAGGTCTGGAGTCTTGACCTTGTTCCTGTGAATAGAATCACACATTTCCCTGGAGTGCCACCCTCTTTTACAGGTGGGTCACAAACTTTTTGTGCTGTTGTCTCTGGATCTCTAAGCATTTCCTTGACATTCCTTTCCTGGAGGGACCTTGATATTAAGCCTTATCTCACAGGTCACCAGCAGATTGAGTCAGGCTCTGAAAACCAAGCTCTGGTGCCCACCCCCGCACCTACCCAACCTTCTTACCTCCTTCACCACGGCTCCTGGGTTGGCCCCTGGAGGCTGGAGGTGGTCTGTATTTTCAAAAGACCTATTCTCAACCTTTTTCTTTTCTCTGTATCATTGAATGAAGGAAGGAATGAAGCCAGACAAACTACCTGACTACTTTAATTAGAGTTAATGAGAGCTTTTTAGGTTGCCTTCTCCATACCCATTTTCAAATTAATTAATTAATTATTGCTGTACTAGGGATTGAACCCAAGGCTTCTTGCGTGCTAGGCAAGTGCTCTGCCACTGAGCCACATCCCCAGCCCTTTTTATATTATTTTGAGATAGTGTCTCATTAAGTTGCCTAGGCTGGCTTTGAACTTGGTATCCTCATACCTCAACCTCAAAAGTAGCTGGGTTTACAGGCCTGTGCTACTGTTGCCAGTTTCTTCTTTCCCATTTGAGGGGCTTCCTCTTGGTTATGCGCTCTCCCAAATATTCCTATTTCAGTACCCTCTGTGAGCTGGCTGCAGTGGTGCACACCTGTAATCCCATCTACTCAGGAGGCTGAGGCAGAAGGATTGCAAGTTTGAGACCAGCCTGGGCAATGTAGCAAGACCCTGTCTCAAAGTAAAAATAAAAAGGACTGGGGATGTAGCTCAGTGGTAAAGTGACCCTGTGTTCAATCCCCAGTATCAAAACCAAAATCAAACCAAACAAACAAACAAAACCTTCCCTGAAGCCTTCCAATGATGTCCCATTAGTTCCTTCCCCTCACAAGCAAGTACAGTGCTTACTAAGAGCTGGCTTCTGACCACATGCTCTTTGTGTGGTAGCTGAGCTACCCTTAAACTGCCTTCGGGGTAGGAACTTTTCTTATTATTTATCATTTAAATGAAGGTAACAAGCTCAGAACCAAGGACAAGCTAGAATTCAAAACCTGGCAGCCTGACTCCAGAGCCCATGCACTTTCCCCTCAGCATGGGGCTGCTCATGGTGGTTGATAATGTTTCAGTTTCATGGGGTTATGAGTCAGGTGTCAGCCGGGAAGGGATCTTTGGGATCACGTAATCCAAACTACTTTTTACAGTCAAAGAAGCCAGCTGCTACAAACTAAATGAATCAGCCCAAGCTTTTATAGGATCTGGAACCCAATCCCCCAATCCCTGTCCTGTTTCCTTTAAATACTATCTGTGTAGCATGCACATCTTTAAGGTTCCTCAAAAACAAAGTAAGAATTTGCTTTGTGGGCTGTCCCTGTGGGGACCCTATAATTTATTGCCACTTTTGAGAGTACTATTCACAGCCATGCTACCACCACAGGTGCCAACTGAGATTGTCTTGGGCAAGCTGGGACATATGGGTGCCTCTCCTATGGTGGGTGTGATCTTGGGGTGGGTATCAAAACAAACAGACTGGGAGGTCTGGTGCTAGACATGTGGAGCAGAGGGATAGAACCAGAGGGATTTGGTTCAGCAGGTGGTGAGATGGCAGCAGCAGAAGTGGGGAGTGCAGATGTCACTGTGAGGTGAGAGGCTCAGAAGGCAGACTCTGGTCACTGGCATGGCACTGTCCAGGGGTGGGCAGAGTGTTATCTCTAGGGAATCTAACATCCTAGGCAGGGCAGGCGGCGGGGTGGATTGGGAGGAAATGATGTCAGGATCTTATACAGTGAGAGTGCAAGCCTGAAGAGCAAGGTCAGATACACAGCACCTGTCAATGTGGTGTAGCCCACTCTTCCCCTTCACCAAGTTGCTCTTCCAACTCTTCTCTTGGCATTCCTACCTCTTCTAGGTAACCATAACAAAGATTTCTTGAGCACCTAGTTTATCTTGAGTGTTGAGAGAGCTGCGGGCATCACAAATATGACGTAGATTTAGCTGGTACCTTTAGTCCTCTGGTGAGAATGAAAGAAAGAGGTGTCAAAAGTACATTGACATGGGCTGGAGAAAGACCATTTGTGCTGAAGGGCGAGTGGGGAGTTTGTTAGGTCAGAGGAGAACATTCTAGGCATGGGAGTCTACACATTCATGTATTTCTAACCTTTTTCAAGACAATGGATCCTTAAAATTGATTTGATGTGTGTGACTTAAGTGATTATAAGTCTGCATTTTATTACAATGAAAGAAACCACCTGTTGTCTGTCCTCACCTTCAGTTTTATGATTGGAACTTATTCTTGGGAATTTTCTCCAAGCCTCAGTTTCCTTGTCAAACATTTGTTGTCTTATTTGCTTCCTGCCATCCATGGACTGAGTCTCTTTCTGGAAGAGGCTAGTGTCTGCTTTACCCTGGTATCCTTAGTGCCCAATCTTGGCACACTCAATTTGGTGCTCAATCAATATCCATTGGGTAAATGAACTTAGCCAGGTCGTGTACATCTGGGATATATTATTCCTTTGCACTGCTGCTCCATAGCCAGAACACAATGTCTGAGGACAGAAGGGCCCTGGGCTAGGCCTCCCAAATGTCCATCTCCTGGACCCAGGGACAGGTGCTGCTGCCTGAGGTCTGTCTGTCTGTAACTTGATGCAGCTGAGAGTGAGAACTGGAAGAACAGGAAACCCTGTGACTCACCACGGTGCAACAGGATCCTGGAGGAGTGGCCCATATGCCTCCCTGGTCAACTCCACACTTACCCTGCTGCCTGAGGCTTGTGAGTACATGGTGTGTCAGAGCTGGAATCTCCCTAAGGTGGCATGGTGGCCCTGCTGAGGGGCCTCCTGATCCCATCTGAAGAAAGCATTGTAGCAGATCTGTTACTTTTTGTTCAACTGGTTTTCAGAGGACAAGGGCTTAACGAACCGGTGTTCTTCTGCTTCATGTCTTCCTCCCCAACTCATCTTTTTCCTTTTTATCAGAAACATCTGGTTTTGCCTTGGCAATTTTACAAGATAAACTTGCTGCTCTTTGCACAGCCTCGGCCCTCCCAGGAGGAGTCTGTGAGGGCATTATTATTAATGAGGTCATTGATAGCATTTGCCCGGCTTTCCTGGGATGGGCACACCTGTGCCCCAGGTTGGGGCACTCGACTGGCCACCGGATGTTGTGGGTCTTGCCAGGAACTAGCTTGCGGTTTGGGGAAGCTTCTCCAAGCTTTGGTTTCCTTGTGAAAGATTTGTGGTAAAACATTGGCAAAGGAATAATGCAAAAAATATGAAATTCTTTCAAACCTAAGTTGCCAGCTGTGTCAGCACAGAGTCACTGGAAGGCTGTGTGTGGCTGGATTTAAACTATGAATCTCCCCTCTGGATTGTCCTCTTGTGACCTCTTGGATTTCTTTTGGTGCTTTGACCATGTGTAGTAGGTAGACTAGGGTCAAGTCAGTGCCATCTGCCTTTTTTTCTTAACTACATTAAAAAACAAAAGTAAAAATATGATACTGAACACATGGGGCAAATGCCACCCAGACACGCTAAGAGATCCTTCGTGTCAGTCCCACTTTCAGGCACTTACTCTATCATCTCCCCCACCCTCCCCACCACTCAGTGTGATCATATCATGATTTCTGACAGCATAGATCTGTTTCATACTTAATGAGTGGACTCACTTTCACGTCTGCTTCTTTCACCCAGCATTACATTGTGAGCTTCATCTACATTGTTGTGGGTGGCTGTAGGTATATATTCTTAAATCAAGTGGTATTTCCTGTCCCACCCTGGTCTGACTGTGTTTGATTTAAAGCAGACAAGACTAAGTCATACTTCCAGAGAACACAGTCCTTTTTAAATTTCTTTTGAGGAGGCCAGGTTGGAGCATTGGCCTAATAATATAGATGATTTGGTTGTATCTTCTGGGCAAGAACAGTGTTAAGAAGGCTGGGGTCTGGAAGCTAAAAGATTGTTCCACTGCCACCTGGAAAGAGTGTTCTAAATATTAACAGAAACATCCAAAAACTGAAGAAAGGAACCGGACTGTGCCTCAGGTGTCCCTGAATCCTTTGCCCTGATGCTTCTAAGCTTGTAGAGCCACTTTCTTATCCTATTTGATCACTTGAATTTACCCTTCTGCCAGGAGGGTGTGTCCTATAGAAATGACTGATGAGCATTTGCTCGTTCGTGTAGTATTTATTTTCTGCCTGCTTACTAAAAGGATTTGGCGATTTGGGTCAGCTTTCAGTAAAAGGATTTCTAGAACAAGAGTCATCAAACAGGCAGGGATGATTTCCAAAAAACTTAATTGGAGCTAAGGACAGAGCTCTGAGCTTCCTGACAGTCAAGACAAAATGGATCATTGTCCTTAAATCGGTATTTTCATCTCATTGGGTTAGCAGGAAGCACAGTGTATCTGGGCAGACAAACTTTCTCCTGACACTCAACCCTACAGGGAAATGACCAGCCCAGGAAGAGTTAGTGAATAGGATGAAGTCCTTAGAGTAGGGTGGTCTTCATAGTCCTTCCTTCCTGTGATTAGAAATAATGAGATCACATTTGGCCAGCTTCTTGCTTCTCAGGGACTCTTGTTAACTAGGTAGAAAAAGTCTGTATAGTTATTTTTAGATCCTAGAAGCATCTAAACAATTTAGTATTTTTTTTATCTGTTGTCCCATTTGAAATATCTCAGATTCTACATTGTACTAGTTGATTATGAATAACCAGATGCAAATTATAAAGAGCTCTGAAAAATGATAGAGTTAAATCATAAAGCAATTAGTGAGGAACTATGAAATGTAGTGATTCGAATAGCTTCCTGGCACCTGGAAATCATATATACATATATATGAGAAAAAAATATATTTATGTCTATACACACATTTATGTGTGTGTGTGTGTTATATATAACTGAGGGGTGCTTTACCACTGAGCCACATCCCTAGTCCTTTTTATTTTTTTATTTTGAGACAGGGTCTCATTGAGTTGCTGAGGCTGGCCTAGAACTTGCAATCCTCTTTCCTCAGCCTCCTGAGTTACTGGGATTTTAGGAATGCACCACCACCAAGCCTGACTAGAATTTGTAATCATTTTAGATCTTGGGCTTGCTCACCCCTTCTGAGACTTTTCACATTGTGGTCTCCAGGTCAACATTTATTCCCTGAGATGACTTAGCTCAAGAGATCTCTCTTCTGGTGGGGATGTGGCTCAAGCGGTAGCGCGCTCACCTGGCATGCGCGTGGCTCTGGGTTCGATCCTCAGCACCACATACAAACAAAGATGTTGTGTCCGCCAAAAACTAAAAGAAAATAATATTAAAAAAATTCTCTCTCTCTCTCTCTCTCTCTCTCTTTAAAAAAAAAAGAGATCTCTCTTCTGAATACTGTTGTCACACCTGTGACACTCCAGGGGATGTCCTGAAACATGTTTGCCTTTCTAATCTACCAGGATGCATCCCTCTGTGCATTCTAGAGGCCTTTATTGGTCTATATTTTAAACCAGGTTCTTCATTATCTTATAAAATCCTATAGATCAGGATCTTGATTTCTTAAAATTTTTATTGTGATAATATATATAAAACAAAGTTTACCATTTTAACCATTTCTAGGTGTACAATTAATTCAAGGGCATTAAGGACATTTACACTGTTGCACAGCCATCACCACTATCCATATCCAAAAGTAATTTCTCTTAAAATTATGGTTCTATTCCCCAGAGTATTTTATACATAATTGGTGTTCAATAGCTGTTATAACATAGGAGGCTGAGGTGGCATCAGTGGTTAGGAATTCAGGTCTGAATGATAATAAATTCCTCAGATTTGGACATTGAGATTCATGGTTTCTTCTTTCCTTTTAACCCTCTTAAGGTACCCAAGATTGAATTCCTAGCCTGTTAGATAAACTGTCAAAGTTGGACTATTGCTCTTTTCTAGACATTATTTGATCGGGCCCGTTTCTCACTGAGACCAGATAGGGTGACTCCAGGATCCAGGCATTGGTCACCAGCCGTTCAGTTGGATTTGGCCTATGAAATGAGATGGACCCTTCTGGACCAGCCAGGTTGTCATTCATCTGGGTGGTCCAGTTTCTAGTCTTAACTCCAGATTTGCTGAAGGCTGCTCCTGATGGGCCTCTGAGAAGCCCTTTCTAATTCTTGCCTCCAGGCCTCTAATTCTCACCTCCAGTGCCCTTGGGTCGCTGCCATTTCTGGTCAGGGCTGTGCCTGACTCAGCCTGTCCACTGTACATTTTGAGGTGGAATCTCTGTTAGACTTTTTGTTTTCTCCATTCTTTATATTGTTTCCACGTCACATGTTGCCTTCCTTTTAGTGCTGGTCCAGGGGTAAATTTGGACATTTAAAGGGATGGGTGTTAATGGCATCCTAATTTGGTTTCTTGTTTTATAAAGAGTATGGGGTTGATTTCTTATTAAGGCTACCCCTGCCCCTACCCCCAGCTCTGTAGAGGAAGAGCTGGTGTGTTATGGGAAAAACGAAACTGACCAAAATTGCCCAATGAGGAAGTTCTAATCTCCTCAACATTGCCGAATAGGTATCAACTAAAACTGCTAACTCTTTCTCTCAAATACACACCCTTGCCTCTTGGGCAAGCAGGCAACTTTCCCAGACCCTATCCTGGCTTTGCCCTGGCCTGCCTTTGGTTCCCTAGCCTGGAAGGCTTCTTCCTTTCTTCCAGATAAAGAGAAGCAGTCCTGATAGGCCACACGCCCATCACAGGCATAGAAGGAAGCATTTGGGGAAATAGGCTCTGCCTTGTTCCCTGAATGTGACTAAGTTGGGTTGAGAAACATCCTTGGCCTTCCAAGGATGCCACTTGAAGAGAAATCTAGAAGAAAGAGAAGAGGTGGAAAGAAAGCAGGGCAACATAGAACTTCATGTTTGGCATTGCCATTATAGTCACCATTGTGTTAGGGCTCCTCATTCTATTTTATAGCAAGGAAACAGGGGCTCAGGGGAAGTGTGGCTTTTCCAATGTCTCACACCTGTAATGGTGTTACAGCTAGGATTTGCACACTGGTTTTTCTGTTGCCAAAGTCCTTGCTTTACCACCACCAGCTACAAAATGAGGCTTGGCCAGAATGATTTGATAGTTTCCAACAACTTAATCTTTTCCCAGCAAGTGCAGGGTTTGTCTTTCCAACTCCCAGCACCCTGGATCAACACAGGATTATTTCAGAGGCACACACTTGGCCCAGTCAGTGTCTTAACTACTGGCTTTTAGAGACCCCAGGCAGAAAAGTGGTAAAAATGATTTTTATAAATAGTGTTGATGAAACAGTGTTGGCCAGTCATTATCACATCATTGGCATGGTAGAAACCTGCCCAGGACATGGGAGGATGTTTGAGCCACCAACCCTAGAAGTATCCATTTAGTTAGTCTGGAATGGATGTTTGGAACTTTTAATGCTTTTAACAAGTTCCTTGTTTGATTTCTGATGAGCAGTCAAGTTTGGGAACTCATCACAAGTGGCAGAATGGAGAATAAAAGTTATCAGAAAGCAGATTTATCTCTGATTGAGGAAAAGCTTTCTGATTCTGACCAACAATGGAACTTAAAGAAGTGTGAGCCTCTATGCTTGGAAGCATTCAAACATGGGCCAGATAGATGTCTATTGGTGTGAGACAGGACGTCCACAAACTCAGATGCTGTGTTCACTAGGATTTTGAACTATTTAACCCAAGGGCCTTCCTTTCTAAGAGTGGATACTGTTTAGCTGTTGACCCGTTGCCGGTGTACATATGGCAACTCCTACGTGGCTTTCTCCCCTGGCTTTGGGCCTTCTCTGGCTCACTCCGGGAGAAAGATGGCAGGATTCTGAAAACTGCATTCACTTCTCTCCCAACCCAGGAAAACCATTCCTTGTGTGGAGGCTGTGTCTTGTTTCTGACTTCTGCTTCTTTGGCCACTGTTCACCCCACACAGCAGTGCCCCCTGTGTGGGCTCCACTGCTGTGTTTTGGAAGCTATGACATTAGGTAACTAATCATCTCTTCCTTGTGGCCCTAATAAACTGGGTGGACACATCATCATGCTCAGGTGCCATCTACTCCTGAGTTCCAAGAGCTCCAAAGTGAAAGAGAGGACGTTTGAGTCAAGATGTAGGACTTTCATCTTATATCTGTTCCACATCCTTTCTCTTAATCTTCTCATATGATGGAGAAGAAACCAAGGTCCTGGAGTCATCCAAGAAATCAAAGGGCAGTGGGTAGGACAGGCAAACATGGTGGTCCTGGGGCTTGGAGGTGGATATGCAGACCTGAACCCCAGCTCTTCCTCTCACCATCCAAATGCCCTTAAAAACAGGATTATAGAAGTTCTACAAAAAGACAATGGAGATCAATCAAGTCAGTAGAGTGTTAGGTTGGCTGCTGACAAGTAAGAAATGTTTGATAAATGTTTAGCTACTGCTAACAAACATCCTTGTCATCATGATTTTCATCTGTCTTTGGACACGGAAAGATGATTCTAATCTATTAGGCAAAGGATGATATGTCTTGAGTAAGGGGTAACTGCTTAACTTGATCTTTGGGTGTTAAGGATGAGAAGTATCTGACTGGATTTCCCAAAAGTCTTGTAGCAGTTTCAACATCAAAGGTAAACTAAGAACGGCTGCTGTGAATTTGCCGTTTTGTGGACATGACCTTGCACTTTAGGAAGTGGTATTAGGACCTCTTAAGGCAGTACAGGATCAGCTATTCCCCATGGATTCTCCTACCCCCTCTGGACAACACAGAGCCATCTGTGGAGGAGGTGGGTAAGGGGCCTCAGTGAAACTTCTGGGCTTTCCTCTCCTTGCGAAAATAGTAAGATGGAATCTCTAGCTTTGTCATGTGTCATTCTTATGAAAATGTCCCTAGACATATCTGCTGTCCCTGACCTGCCAGATTAGCCCTGTAGGCCATACGCTGTGCTATTTGCTCTTGATCTCTGTTTTTTGGGAATCACTAGAATAGAAAGTGGTTTTAGTACCAGGAATTTAACCCAGGGGTGCTTAGGTGCTTAATCAATCACTGAGCCACATATCTAGCCCTTTAATTTTTTTTTTTTGAGACAGGGTTTCACTAAGTTGGTTGCTTAGGGCCTTGCTAAGTTGCTGAGACTGACTTTGAACTTATGATCCTCCTGCCTCAGCCTCGAGAGCTGCTGGGATTACAGGCATGTGCCACTGCATCCAGCCAAAAGATTGCCTTTTAATGGGTGTGGCCAGCCTGAGTTCACTACAGTGCTATTAGTTAGGCCTGTGTAGACCTGCTGTAGTCTAGTAGGAGAAGGGCAGTCATCTAGCAGAGTAGATAAGAGCATAGGCCAGCTAGACTGCTCCATATAGTCCCTGCTCCATCCTGGCCCCTTTTATCTATGTGACTTAGGGCACATTGCTTTCACCTCTCTGTGGAATGGAGGTAATAACAGTACCCACCTCCAAGGGTTCTTGTGAGGGTTAATGAGTTAATGGGTGCCAAGCTTTGACAACAAGAACTCACTCGCTGGCACTATGGGGGAGGGCTTGCTGTTATTACTGTTGTCTATGAGGGCAGCTCAACACTGTCCCTGGATATGGCCTGGTACTGGCCTCTGGTCTGGGTTGCCCTAAACTTTGTGCATTTGTGCACCCTAGTGGTTAGGAAGCAGGAGGTCAGTGACCTGGCCTGGGCCTGGGAGGTGGGGTGCCAAGCTGGGAGGCTGAAGCAGTGGACATGAGGCAAGTGAGGAGCTAGGACCCTGAAATGGAACAGAATGGACAGTTGGGTTTTCTCTGATTTAACCAATGGACTTATTAAATAGTCTGAGACAGTTTTTTTAATCTATATGGCAACGGGGGAATTCTGGGAAATTCTCATTGTGCAATTCTAAACCCAACTGATAAGACTGATCTTTTTGTAGGCTGGGGGAAGGAGTGGAGAAGCGGCTGAGGGCCGACTTAGTGGGAAGAAATTGCCTTGTCACCATTGTCTGCTCCTATTTCGTCCTTCTCCAGCCCATTTGAGGATTGTGTGTGTCCATTCCTTGGGTTTGGAACACTGGCACTGTGGAAGGGGGTGAGGGTGGGTGATGCATCACGGGCTCTCCTTTATCCTGCTCACGGCTGCTTTCAACATTTTACCCCAGACTCTGGTCTTTCCACTTTTAGAATCTTGGAAGATTGATAAGAAGTCATTACTGGTCAGGATCTTTGAAGTGATCTGACGGCCCATCTCATTCTACAGGGCCAGAAACAGTCCCAAAGAGAAGGGACAGTCCAACCCCGGTAGGACGTTAGAATAGGGCTTGGAAGGGAGAAGATGTAAGGGGACTCTCTCTCTTTCTCTTTTGTCACAAAGAAGGACACTGGGTTTTCCATGAAAGGATTAAATACCTTGTACTGTTCCTCTGGAAATCCTAGGTTGCAAGTTCAGTTGAAAAAAAAAAAAATATCAAGCAGGGCCAACAAAAAATGATGGAGAATATAAAAAGCTATAATAATATTAATGACCATATTTGGCTGAGAAAGTTAATTTTACTCCTTCATTAAAGTTGGGCCAGGGCAAAGGACAGATAATCATTTACATGTTTCTCATGGCGGGTAACATTGGTAGTGGACATCAGCCAACCTTTTCCCTTGGAAATCTGTGAGTTTCAGAGCTGGTGAAGGATGTGGTATCCCTTCTAGTCCCTCAGTTGGCTGATGAGAACAGGAGGACCATGTACTCATACCTTCAGGTCACAGCTGGGTCCTGGCTATATGGAAACTCATGCATCTCCTTGGATGGGTCTCTGTCAGCCCTCTTCCTACAAAACTGGGAATATCCATGGCCAAGGCAGAGAACTTCCAAGAAGGAAACTGTCTGAGAGGGATACTCTCAAACTGTCTGAGAGGAGGCCTCTCCTTCTGGTGTTCAGTCTGGAAAAGTTTGTATACATTTATTGTGGAAAACAAGATCAGTGAAATAATTAGGGAGGGTTGTTTCCACCTCCGAGTATAAGAGAGGTGTGATTTATACAGAGCCCCTATTATGTGTCAGGCACTCTACTACTCCAGAGATATGAGCCTGAACAAAGAAACATCAGTCTTTTAGCCTTATGGTCTAGCCGCTAATATAGATGCCCCCCGGCTCACTATGGTTCCACCAATAATTTTTGGACTTTATGATAATGGGAAAGTGATACATGTTCACTTTGAATTTTGAATCTTGATCTTGGCCCAGGATAATGGTAGTAGTATGATAGTCTTTCTTCATGCTGGGCAGTGCCAGTTAGCCATGGCTCCCAGTTAGCCATGTGCTTGCAAGGGTGAATGACTGATATTCTACAATGTAGAGTGGCTAAGCTATAATGTTCAGTAGATTAGGGCTTAAATACATTTTCAACTTAAGACATTTTTCAGTATAGGATGCGTTTCTCAGGATGTAACCTCACCCTAAGTCCAGGAGCAGCTGTAGACAATCATTTCCAAATTGTGGATGATGTTGGGGAAAGCTAGAGTCTTTAAAGTTTCAGGGAGTCCCAACTATTATATTCAGGAAGAGAAGAAGAGGAGTCTGTGGAGAGAGGCCTGAAGGGTTGATGGGAGATGTCAGGGTCTGTGTGCATGGACCCCGGGGCAGGGAAAGGGCAGGCTGGGAACTGAACTAGGGATAGAGGCTGCTCAAGGGTACGGAGACATACCATAAGATCAGGAGCTGGGCAGAGGCCAGGTCACCTAGAAACTTGGAAGGTTTTCTGGTTTGGTTCCAATGGGAAGCCGTGGATAGATTTTTAAGCAAGAGAACAGCAGAGTCTGGCTTGGGGGTTGAAAAACAGATGGAAGATATATGAGATTGTGTGAGCCCAGGTAAGAGGCGCTTGGCCTAAGGTGAAGGACAATGGGATTGACATGACTGGCCGTGTGAGGTATGTGGGGAATAGAGGAGGGTCAGTAATGAATTTTAGTTGTCAGGTATTTTAATTCAACCTGTCTGAAAAGAACTAACTTCTCTCTTCCCCAGTTGTCCTTTCCCCAGGTCTTAAATATTCTCTAGAAATAAAATTAAATCTATTTTCATTATTTTAATTTTTCAGTTTAAAAAAGATAATCTTGGTAATTTGATTCCCATTAGTAGTCTTTAATAATCATGTTTTATGAATGACCGATTTTATTCTTTTGAAGGGATGTGTTATATTCTATTAGATGAACCTAATATTATATTTATATATGTAACTATATATATTTAATATATTTATGTATGTATTTAATCCCTAGGTCTTTATTCCTGTTTTCTCTTTCAGGTTGAGCAGTATCTCTACCACATGCGTCTCTCCGATGAAACCCTTTTGGAGATTTCTAAGCGGTTCCGCAAGGAGATGGAAAAAGGGCTTGGAGCCACCACCCACCCCACTGCTTCAGTGAAAATGCTGCCAACTTTTGTGAGGTCCACCCCAGATGGGACAGGTACTGCAGCTGGGGGGTGGTAGCCCTGAGCAGTTTGGTTGTCATTACTTAGGGACCCAAAGGTTCTTTGGTTTTAAGCTTCAGAAGCCAATCTTAATGAAATGGAAGGCTGGGGAATGGGCTAGGCAGGAAAGCTGGGAAAGCTGGCAGTCTGGGCAGGCGAGGTTGAAACACCTCTTTGTCAATGCTACCTGGACTCTCTGACAGCCGTTTGTTTTCCATCATGTGCTGAGAAAGTCTTCTTGGCTGTTTGGGATTTTACAGTCCCACACAGATTGCTCACAGTGGTGGTGATGAGCCACAACAAGCATACTGTGATGGTCACAGCCATGGGCTCTGGCAGCTGCTCTCTGGCCCACCTGTGTGCACATAGCCAGCACATTCTTTAGGCATGCTAGAGAGACAGTGTAGTTCAGATCGTCCTAGATTCTTTCATTTTCTTTTCTTTCTTTCTTTTTTTTTTTAGTTTGGGGTGTCACAGTGTTGCTGGTTCAAATTCCTAGGATCTAGTGATCCTCCTGCCTTTGTCTCCCAAGTAGCTGGAACTGTGGGCACATGACACCTTGCCTGTTTTTTTTTTTTTCTTTCTTTGTCCTGAGGATTGAACTCATGGGCACTGAGCTATATCCCCAGCCTTTTTACTTTTTTAGTTTTTAAACAGGGTCTTTCTAAGGTGCTGATGGTGACCTTGAACTCTTGATCCTCCTGCCCCAGCCTCCCAAGTCACTGGAATTACAGGCTTGTGCCACCATGTCTGGCTCATCCTAGATTATTTTTTGAGCTTTATGAAAAAAATACTAGAAGTCTGAATAAACTTGGGGAAAATGTGAAGAACCACAGTGTGCATGAGGTATCAAAGGTTCTGAAGTTTTATTGCAATAAGAATCTGTTATGCTTTCTTTAATTCCCTAATTGGATACAGAATCCCTGTTTCATGGCGTGCCACCCAGCAAGAGATTTTATCATATGGGTGGAGGTTGAAACTAGAAAGGTGGATAAGGACTAGATCTCAGAAGGCCTTGCATGCAAGCCTCAAACGTCCAGTCTTTCCTCGTAGGCACTGGGGAGTCAATAGAAGGACTGTGAGCAGAACTGTCTTGGTGATGTTATATCATCAACAGTAATTGTGGAACAGAGCGGGAGTGGAGGGGTCCAGATGGGAGATACAGAAATGGCCCTGGCATGTTGTGTTGGGCAGAGAAGATTCAAAGGGAATGTCAGGAGGTTGAGCACAGCTGCCTGGATGGCAGCATCCTTAGAGAAGAGGTTATAATGAGTTGTAAGAGCTTCCATACTACTTGTTTTATTCAGTCCTCACGATAGCATCCCATGTCAGAAACGAAGCATCTGTGAGGCCCATGAGTGTGGGGGGCCAGGGGAAGCTCCTCACATCTAGAGGACAGGGGAAAGAGCCCAAGGAGCAGTTGCCAGGGCAGTGGGAAAACCAGGAAGCCCAAGTCCAAGAACTGGAAGGGAGGAGAGGACTCCAAGATGTCAGCTGGTCTCTGGTGAGGTACTGCAGGGGAGTCACAGAGCTGGGGGATACGGGCTGCAGGGAGGCATGGGTTACAGCTTATTCATGTACCACATGCCTGTTTGCATCATATTTGTGTCCTTAAGGCTCACCATCCTGAGAGTCTTTAGGGACCTTGTTTGTCTAACAAGACTTTACAGTTCCTAAAATAAGTCTATGTTTGCTGAAGCCTCGGGATCCAGTCTGGACCCAGCGCTGATGTGTGACCTTGTTCAGGGTTGTTCTGAGTGTGTGTGTCTCAGCCCTTCAAAGAGTCCCTGGAGGTGGCAGACCTCAGGAGTTCTCCCTCCAGTGCCCTCTAGATTGGCACATTTAATGAACCTATCTCTCTTGGATTGGAAACCACACCCATTTCTATTATTCCTATTTGACATTCTGATAAATTTACTGGCTCTTGAAGGACGGTTTTATTTACCCAGCAGTAGTATCAAATAAGTACCCTAAATATTGTCCAGATATATATTATGGGATTAGGACTTTCCTAAGCGCCTACATGTGTGAACTCATTTGCATTTCACAAAACCTTAAAAGGTGCAAATTTTATCAGCCTATCTTAGATGAAGAATTGAGATTGGATGGTCAAATAACTTGCCAAAGATCACACAGCTAATGAGAGGCTCAGCCAGGAATCAAACCCAAATGTGCTAAAGTTGAGGTATCAAGACAACATTTGATGTATTGTGTCTTTGTGCACATGGGCCTGGCCTGTGCACTTGGAACTGCAGCACGTAGCTAGTGCCAAACTAAAATTTTTTGAAATGAGGTTGGGGCTGGTGGTTTAGCCATTTGTTGGGAAGAACAGATTATGGGGCAAGCCATGTATATGATATCTCACATCTCAGCAATTCCATTTCCAACCATATACTCTGAATAAACTCTCATATGATTCATTCCTGTATGAATCCAAGGAGACATGTCCAATAATGTTCATAGCAGTATTGCTTATAAGGACAGCATATTGGAAACAGTTTGTGGTATATTCATGTGATAGGATACTGTTCAGCATAGGAATGAGCACGTGTGAATATGGAGACATTGAAAAATAATAAAAGAGCCCAGCGTGTGGCAAACACCTGTAATTCCAGCAACACTGGAGACTGAAGCAGGAAGGTGGCAAGTTTGAGGCCAGGCAGGGCAACTTAGCAAGACCCTGTCTCAAAACAAAAAATAAAAGGACTGGGGATGTAGCTCCATGGTAGAAAGCCCCTGGGTTGTAGTACCTTACAAAAAATTTTAAAAGTAATGAGTGAGTGAAAAATTGTGGAAATATATGTATCTCCTATGTGCAAAGTTAATGTTGAATGTAAATTTAAAAAGAATCCCTCAAAGCAATGCTATACATGGCTTGTGGATCCATACCTATACACATCCTGAAGTTAATAGGATATAAACTGGAACATGTGCACCATGTAACCAACTGGGTTTTTTTCTGGAGAAGAAAATGGAACTGGGGAGGGGGAGGTGAAGGAATGAAATAATTTAGAGTGGTCAATATCAAGGCTTTCAAGTTTATGTTTTGTCATTTGGGGAGTGAGTGATGGAATGTGGCAGTGAAGGTTGAGGATTCCTAAATTGACAGAGACTACTAAAAATAAAGATTTCTCTCTTTTTTTTTTGGTATCACAATAAAATGCTGAGAGGAAAGACCAAGGGCACACTTGTGGGCAGACAGTGTGGTCATGCGCAGCCTTGGGGGCTGCACTTCTGCACCTGCTTCCTGGCCAAGGTCTGGCCTCCTGTTGTTGGCGACTGGTGATAAGGTGTTTCTCCCATAGAAGGCTCGAGACCTTTGCTCCAGTGGTGTCTATTCAATACCACCTTTATCAGAGCCTTTGGTTCTCAGCCCATTGGTTTCCAGCATTACTTTTCTAATCCATGGAATTAAACCTTGAATCTAAACCTCTCATCTAGAATGACCTAATCCTTAAATCACTAGCTTTCTGACTTTTCTGGACCATATCCTCACAGCAGGAAACACAAATGCATAAATGTTTATCCAAAATAACACAAGATTCAGGGACCAATGTTTACTCTCAAGTGTGATGCAGTTAGATCTATTACTTTACTTTTTTTTTTTTTTTTTTTAAGTTGCTAGCCAGAATCTACTAGGTGTTTTTCAATTAGAAGTTCAAAAGCGTCTGCCTTAAATGATCCCTGGCCCAGTCTTGTTCTAGACTGGCAGTAAGTCCAGGTAGAAAATCTGGGAGAGACCGTAGGAAGTTTCAGGGCATCCACTTTTGATGGGTACCTCCATTACACTGAAGGAAAATGAACCTCCAAGTCATGTTTTATGGGTTCTCTGTGAGAAGGCAGGGCATGTCAGCAGACCCCAAACCCTGCTGTGGTGGAGATGTTCAAAGACTATTATCAAGTACCTTTGCTTCATCAACTGAGTGGACTATGTGAGTTAAGATGTATAGTTAACACAGATAACTATATTATGATGGATATAAACAAGTCCAAGAATATCTTACTCAGGTGATTGAATTCAATGTCAGCCAGGTTATATGCAATTATTATGTGTTAATTAAACATTAAAAATGTTAAGGAGATAGAAATCTTAACTACCCTGATTTGGTCATTACACATTGTATCAAATTATAACATGGTACCCCATGAGTTTCTACACTTAAATTAATAATTAAAAAAATAAAATAATTTTAAAAAGTTCTTGTTTCCCCCCCAGTTTTAAAAAGTTCAAAGTATTCCATAGTGAGCATTAATATTTACTAGATTTGCCTTATTATACCTCTTTTTCCTTCCATCTATCAGTCCATCTTATTTAAGCATTGCAAAATAAATTGCCAAAATCTGTTCAGTTCAACTCTAAAAATTGAGCATGTCTATAGAGTTCAATATTCTTTTGGGGTAAGATCTACATGCAATGAAATGACAAATCTTGAATGTATCATTTGATGAATTGACAAAAATACGTACACCTGTTTAATACAATCCTTATCAATACACCACAGAAAGTTCCCTCATGCCACTTTCCAGTCAGTTCCTGTCCTTGACAACCCAGAGGCCAGCATATTTTAATATTTTCCACGCATATTAGCTTTGCCTGTTTCAGAACTTCACATAAGTAGATTCATACAGTATTTGTTTTTTATTCAAGTCTTTTATGCATCATAATCTGAAATTTATTCATGTTGTTTCTGTCAGTAGTTTGTTCCTTTTGGTTGTTGATTCCATGATCTGATTGGAGTCATGTATGACATGAATATCGGTGGATGCTTAGGAAGTTTCCAGTTTTGGGGTATTAAGAGTAAAGCTAACATGAACATTCTTGCACAAGCTCTTTCGTGGGCACAAGTTTCATTTTTCTTGGGTAAAACAACTGGGAATGGAATTACTGGGTCATAGTTTGGTGTGGTATATGCTTCAATTTTTAAAACTGCCAGACCTTTCCCCTAAATTGTTGAACAGTATTATACTTCCACTTACAAAGTGGAAAGAGTTCTGCATGCCTCATATCCTCACCAATATTTTTTTGTCTGTGTCCCTTGACTTTTGCAGTGAAGAATTAGGTAAAGGAAGCATTGTTTGTGTCTGTCAGGGATGACACCATCCTGAACTCTCTGCAGGCAGCCCTAATCTATGCCATCACTGAGCAGAGGATTGCAACACCAGTCCTACTCACAGTACTGTCAGGGTCCTGCCACACACACATTAAAAGGGTCGGTTTTTCAGAGAAGAATTCCATATTAAGAGGAAATGCAGGAATAATTGGCACTATTTAATGAGCGTACGTAATGTCTATACTAAACTGTCTGCATAAATTTATTTTACTTTTCATAAAAACCTTACAAAAGAGAAATTCCCACTTTAAAAATAAGGCAAGTGAGTCTAAAAGAGGATTGATGATTGCCACGGTCACCTGTGACCAGTTAGTGACAGAGTTAGAATTTGGAGTGAGGTAGGTACCCCCTGGCCAGAAGATTTGTAGTTTCTGTTGGCTCATGTTGCTGAACAAAAGTTCAGGTTCAGGTTCTGGGACAAATCAGATTATCTTTTAAAATAAATCATCAATGGATTGACTTTGTAATCTTAAAGTACAGACACACACCTGTAAGTGCAGCAACTTGGTAGGCTGAGGCAGAAGAATTGTATATTTGAGGCCAGCCTCAGCAACTTGATGAGACCCTGTCTAAAAAAAAAAAAAAAAAAGACTGGGAATATAGCTTAGTAGTAAAATGCCCCTGGGTTCAATCCCCAAACAAAACAAATAAAAACAAAAATTAAGTACAATCCATTGAAAAGCTATAAACTTTCCAGTCACATTCTAATTTTGAAATACAGTATCTTTGTTCTGTGTTTCTTGCCTCTTTGTCTTGGCTAGTGTGTTAAGATATAACTGCCTTATCAGGTAGATCGAGGGCAAGTCAGTTTCAAATTGATCCATCAACATTTCTGCCCTCCCCTGAACTGTGATTTACGTTCACAGGTGAGTGTATCTCCACCTTACACAGGCTTAACTCCCTAGAGAGTAGGTAATGGTGGTATTGGTGGTGGTAATGATGATAAAAATTGTAGATGTATTAAAATGCCAGAAATTGTGCTAAGCATGCATGAATTCTATTTTCTTTTTTTGGTACCATGGATTGAACTCAGGGATACTCGACCACTGAGCCACATCCCCAGCCCCTTTTGGTATTTTACTAGATAAGGTCTCACTGAGTATCACCTTCCTTTTACTTTGAACCCTGGATCCTCCTGCCTTAGCTTCCCTAGCCGCTGGGATTTACAGGCGTGTGCCACTGTGCCTGGCAGCACGCGTGAATTCTTGGTAGGTCCTCTGAACTTCATTCTGTAGAAAAAGAAACTAGATTTAGAAAGAGCAGCCAACTTGCCCAAAGTCATAAAACAAGCAGGTGGCAGGGTTGGGATTTTAGTTCAGCCAGCTGGATGCCAGTGCCTGGGTCCTTAAGCACAACTCTAGTGGCACATTTTATGTGTATGTGTTGCCCATGTGGCTAGCACAATGCATTTTTCTTCTTTTGGAAAGTCAGGTCTAGCTGATCAGTTTGATTAAGAAAGACCTCTGTGAGACTTGGCCTTCTGTGAGGCAGTGGTGTGCCAAGTTGCCTTGTGCCCTGCCTTTGAAGAGTGGAAACTGTCTTTGGGGAGATAAAGCTTACCCAGATGAGACAATTAGAGAGTGATACTAGGCCATATAATGCAAAGCACATGATATGATAAAGGGAGACTGGGCTGGTGATCGGTTGCATGGAAGCCAGTGAAACCCTGAAAGAAGCCCTTATCTTGGTTGCTGCACATTATATCAACAGCCATGCAGTAAAGGCCTAAATCAACAGCTAGCACACAAGCAAGTTAATAAATGGATTTATGTAGTACCGATAATATAAATCAAAGATTGCCCCGATAGCCTCCCTATAGTAGATGGCATTTACTTGCGTCACACATTGTGCCTTGACTGTGTTGAATTTTGATGGTGTTTGTATGAGTGTGCATATATGATATCCGTGTCCCTGTGTCCTGGGGTGTTGGTTAAAGAGGAGGTTATATTATCCTGCCCACCTTTGTTTTAACAGCTGATGCAATCTGAGTATCAGATTTCTAATAAATTACCTGAAGTCATGTGGCTAATACTGTACATGTTAAAACAGGATTCAAACCTAGATCTTCCTACCTAAAAAAGTTAACATGCTCAAAGCATGCACAATATTGAAACATAATCATGTTTTAATCCTTTGAAGGATGATTTCACCTCTGTGGGGCTAATGGAACACCTCTCTGTGGCTGGCCCATATTTTGAAAGTAAGAAACATTCCAGTGTGAAAAAGCAACAGACTCTGCTTTCTGAACCTACTAACCATGTGCTTTTTGTATGCTTCAACTCCCTCCCTTCAGTTGGACTTCATTTGGAGCAGCTCTGTTTTTTTTTTTTTTTTTAAGAATGCTGATTTTATTTGGGAAAAAAAAGTATCTTGTTGCTTAAAATGGTTTCTAAACCCAAAGGCGTAGAAGATCCTGTTTCCATCTTAATTGATTGTACCAGACACCAGCATTTACTGACTGTTAAGCACAAGGATACAATAACTTTAATGATAATGGGGTCACTTTATTGCTGAGCTGTTGAGCAGAGGTGGGCTTTGCATTGTAACAGAGTAACAGGATCCTGGAGCTTAAGAAAAGGCTGCCAGATTTTGTAGTGACTGTGGTGGTTCCAAGTACATGGGAAATTGCACCTCAAAACCTGTGTCTTGCTGGATTGCCTCCCCAGGACTTGGAGATTTACCTTATTAGTTCTCCATGCAGTTGGAACCCATGCCCTTACATTCTTAGAGCAATCCACGCTGTGTGTGAGCAGGGGAAGAACAAGGTCTCCTCAAACCAAAGCCTTCCCATGGAAGGTGATCCAGGATGTTCAGTGCATTCACCTAGGACCACTGAAAATGCTAATGCAGGGCAGGAAGGGGCAGGTTCCTTTGGAGGCATTGAATTAATATGGGGCTACTTCGGGAACTAGAGAACTGGATGTGTGTCTTTGATCTGCCTCAAAGTTGAAGGCTGCATGCTTAGGCATTGGGTGAAGAGGAAGAGCTGGAAGAGTATGGTTGGATCTGGTGCAGTACAACCATTCTGGTGTGCTTGGGACTCCCCCAGTTTCACCACTGAAAGTCCATGTCATAGGAAATCCTTCCATCCTGGCAAATGGGACAGATGACCATCTGCATGGCCTGGGACCCAGGCCTTTGTTGCTACTTAGCTGGACTGTCATGGCAGCCTCCTAGCCAGCCTCCCTTACCTTACCATCCCCAACTCCAGTGAAAATGCAAATCTGACCTGCTGAAGAACCAAGTTATTGGCAATGGCATTAGCTGCATGCTTGTAGCCATGTTATATAAACCTTGTGTCATAAGGACACACTTTGGAAATACCATCTTCTGGAAGCCACAAATCAGAGCCATTTTGTATAGTTAAACCAATCCACTGTCCTGCCTTCTGGATATGTGGGCATGCCATGGACTTCCACACATAGCCACTGCATCTACATGTCCCCTTTTCTCTGTCTAGCAACTTTATATTCACTAAATCCTGGCCATCTTGTGTTGCCTCCCAAGAAACCTTCCTTGTCACAGCAGAAATAATCCTTCCTTCGATACTTGTTCCCTCTCTCCCTGTTGAGTCTGGGCCTGGGGTTAATGTAGTACCAGACAGCTAAGAAGTCTTTAGTAACTGTCTCCCATGATCATTGACGAAACAACTAATGGCAAGAATGGAAAGTACTTTGTGATATGGTTCAATTACAAATTCACTTTTTGTCAATTAAAATAGTGATTTTTTTTCAAACATTTTTTGAAATGAAATTTTTTTTCCCCAATTTTTCGATTGTGGACCCCAGTCTCAAACTTAACAAAATGAAATCTTACAGGATAGAGCCCTACGTAAAAGATAGAAGCACTGAGAAGAAATAAAAATTGGAAGTGAGGGTATAGGAGGTTAGCTGTATCTTTTTTATATTTATTTGTTAGTTAATTTTTTTTGTTGTTGTTGTGAGCTGTATCTTTTTAGGGAGGGCGGGTACTGGGAATTTAACCTAGAAACAATTTACCACTGAGCCACATCCCTAGCCTTTTTTTATTTTTTATTTTTGTTTCGAGACAGCATCTCACTGGGTTGCTTAGGGCCTCACTATGTTGCTGAGGCTGGCCTCAAACTTGGGATCCTCCTATTTAGCCTCTCCAGTCGTTGGAATTATATGCGTGTGCCACTGTACCTGGCTGTGAGCTGTATCTTAATTAACCTCCCTTAACCTTCACTAAGGGCAGACCTTGCCATCTTTATGGATGCCTAGCACTCTGGGAACACTAGGTGAAAGGGACTCCTGGGAATCAAATCATGGCATTTGTAGGTAAATGATGGAATTGGAGAATATCATGCTAAGTGAAGTAAGCCAATCCCAAAAAACAAAGGCTGAATGTTTTCTCTTGATAATATTTTTTCTTGATGTTGATCCATAATGGGCGTGGAGGGAGCATGGGAGAAATGGAGGAACTTTGGATAGGGCTAAGGGGAGAGAGGGGGAGGGAGAGGGGCGTAGGGGTAGGAAAGATGGTGGAATGAGTTGATCATCATTGGGTACATGTATGAAGACACAAATGGTGTGGTTCTACTTTGTGAAAAACCAGAGAAATGAAAAATTGTGCTCCATATGTTTACTATGAATTGAAATGTATTCTGCTGTCATGTATAATAAATTAGAATAAATATATAAAATGAGGAAAAAGAATAAAAGGAAAGAAAGAGACTCCTGCAGTCTGAAGTATCTTTAATTACCTGAGGCTGGGGAGTGAGGGGCTGGACTCTGCTCCAGCCTCAATCAACCAGGGCACTACCATTTGTTAACACAGTTGCCTCAGATGAAAGGGCACTGCTGCTTAAAAATACAAAACAAAACCAAAACTGTTTGCAAGAGCTTAGAGCACTGACTGGCACTCTGCTCTGAGTGCCTGAAAGGAACAGGTGGTGATCTATTTTAATGAGTGGCAAGTACCTAACGATTGAAAATAGACCCTGTTGGAAAAAATATAACTCAGTCATTGCCGGGACCAGATACCTGTTAGTACACAATATTAACAATGCTGGAGTGGTGGCACCAAATGAATTAGTTATGTCACATCAACTAAGGTTACATTGACCATCATGGTCAGGTGGTTAATCAAATGTCATTTCAGTCCTCAAGGTTCCCCTGAGACAGGTGAGTTCCCAGGAGAAATTAAAACCCCTTTATCTTGCTGACCTTATGTGTCTGATAAGAGTGGAACTGAAAGTGGGCTGCCTGTAGTCCAGGATGAGAAATGAGTCATCAAACAAACCCTGCCAGAGGGCACCTCTTCAACTCTCACCGTTGGGCAATTTGATGGAGGGTGGCACCATCAAACACTCCTATCTCCAGTTCCTCTTAGCTAGAGACCAGTGTCATTTCTTTGGGTGTCTTCCTTCCCACCCCTCTTTTGGTGCCCCTTCTCTTGCCAGAGTGGGGAGTCCTTCAGCAGAGAGAACTTGGAAAGTGACCTACAAGGTGGGAACAATGGTTTGATATAATTGTATGGGAGAGAGCATCAATTTGTGGCTACCAAAAAGAAAAAAAAAAAAAAAAAGCCTGCATCAGTAGGTTCTGAGTTCCACTGTAGAGAAGGGTGTGTCACCCCTTGCTAATGGCTATGTACCTGCCACCTCACTTGCCCCATCCTCCACTCAATATGGGAGGTCCAGTCTGGGAGGATATAGCCATCTAATAAACCCAGGGATATGGGCTGTGGTTACTGATAAAAGCTTAGGGTGTCTGCTTTCTTCCTTGCTACTTTATACCTTCCAGAAACCATGAAAGATGAGGGTGTGGTAGCAAGGGAAAAGCACAGACTTTAGAGTCAGATGGACTTGGTTTCCAATCCTAGCTCTCATTTACCCCCAAATGACCTTAACCAAGTAATTCAGCTTCTGAGACACAACATCATTTCCTTTGTCACCCAGGCCAGCTTGGACCCTGCTGTCACCTCAAGGTCTTATAAATTGCTGTAGTTAGTGAAAAATTCCCTATTTGAAGATTTACAGCTTTCCTATGAGCAGCTTCCTTGCTCATTGCAGCAGAAACCTTTGCTAGTCCTGGATTTGAATCTTGGTTGGAATGGCTTGACCTGAGCCTGGTTTTCTCCTTTGCAACTTGGGATTAGGGTGCCTAACTGGGTTGTTGAAGATAAGTGAGATGTTTATAAAGAAAGAGCACATTGCTTACTTCAGTTTCTCTCCTGTTAAAGACATCCACCGTTGGGCCATCAGTCTACTAAATCTCCCTATCACCTGCCTCTGTCTTTTCTTTTTCTTTTTAGCATAACCATCTAAATGGGAATAAGTCTGAACTCTGTGCTAGGGATAAGAGAAATGAAGATAAGGTCCTGGATTTTATTTTTCAAAAAGATCATAATAGAAGAATTTTAGCTGGGCGCTGTGGCACATGTCCGTAATCCCAGTCTCTTGGGAAACTGAGGCAGGAGGCTTGCAAGTTCATGGCCAGTTTCAGCTACTTAGCAAGGTCCTAAGCAACTTAGAGAGACCCTTTTTTTAAAAAAAAAAAAAAAAAAAAAAAAGGCTGGCGGGTGTGTGGCTCAGTGCTCTGTTAAACAAACCTTTGATGATCCCTTGCCTCCTTACATTAGAACAGTTGTGACCATGTTTAAGAGGAATTGGAGAGATCTAGAAAGGGAGGTAACTGAATACAATCTTTATTCTTCAGAATTTTTAGAGATAGGACACTAAAAATATTCAAACTATGAATATTTTGACAATATAAAAAATCAAATCTTTCTGCATGGGTGAAAGTAGCATGCATCAAATTAAAAGATAAACATCCAACTAGGAAAAATAATTGCAAATATATAATCATCAAAGCTGTTTTCTTTACTATACAAAGAGTTTTTTTAAGAGTCTAAATATAATCATGACTATCTTAAAAAAACAAAAACAAGTCATGAATAGATAATTCACAGAAAAAGAAACTCCATTCAACCTTTCAAAATGTTAACTTTATACCAATAAAAGAAACCAAGTTTAAAGAAATCAGATATCACTTTGACTTAGCAGATTGGCAAAGATTAATTGCTACATAACATGGGACACTGTGTGCCCATGCCACAAGGGCAACACGCCAGCTGAGCTAGAATTCACAAGGTCTGTCTGCTGTCTCTATGGTCCAGCACTGAACCATGGGGGACTGTCATGCATGGTGGGGATATGGGCACTAGAAGAAGGGTCTGTCTACTGTCCTGAAGAGACCACCTTAGAATTTATGGAGTCATTGTGCTGGCTCAGATTCCGGACTCAGAAGTAGTCCTTGGCTGTGATAGTTTGGATCATGGTGTTTGTTGAGGGGTCACGAGGAGTAGAAATGTGGAAGGATGAGGAAAGATGTCTGCTCTAGATGAGCCTGTTGGGAGGAAAGCAAGGGATGACATTTCCTTCTTAGAACAGAATTTTTGACAGTACTTTATTATCTGTGGTTTCCCTTTAGCCCACCAGAAAATACGGCAAAACCACATTCCTGATGGAGCTGTGCCCCTGCAGTGAATCCAGCTGGGCTGGCCTTGGATGATAACCAACCAGGGCCAGCCCTGGCTGCCTCGTCCCCCGTGGTCACTGATTCAGCGGATCGTGTGTGCCCTGGGCCTCAGAGTGCTGATGAGGCAGTTCATCTTTGATTTTCCTTTTCATCCCTCATGACAACCACCACATAGCGTTTCCTAGAATCTGGCTGAGGTCCCACTACCAGGGGAGGCTCAGAACCGGAGTGTCTGGAAAAGTCGCCCATGGCCATGAAGGGGGCAGAGCCACCCCAGACGGGTGGTTGCTTTAGTGAGTTGGCAGCTGTAGTGTGTGATGAGGCTGCCTCCAGATGCCAGCAGGGAATGGAAAATTAGTCCTCAGGAGGAATGCTGAAGTCACTGGAGCTGCTTCCAGTGACTTGGACAGATGTCTACAGTCTCCCCTGCCATCGTGGGCCTCGGAGACTCTCTAGCGTACGTGTGGGGCAGTGTTTTCTGAGAGCCTGGGTAGGACATATCTGGGACCTAGTGAGCATTCCTCAAGTTCTTGGCACAGTGCTGGGGGCATAACATCTATTTTTTCCCTTCACAACAATCCCATTAAGTATGCTGTTCCCATTTTAGAGATGAGGCAGCTGAGGCTCAGAAACCAGTCTTGGATGAAAAGCTATTGCACCAGGATTCTCATGTAGGTAACATGGGCAGAAGAGCCTGTCTACCAGTGTCATACCTCCTGACAGCTGGTTGTGTGCAGGTGAATCCTGAGGAATCTCTAGGGCATCTTGTCTGCTCCCAATGTCCCTTTTGCACTCAGGGACTGTGGTGGTGTTGTCAGGGAGTTGGCAAGATTTAGCCTTTCTCAGGGCCAAAGTGCTGAAGGTGCTCAGGGGATCTGGGCACAGAATGAGCCCTTCATTTCATCTAGCAAGAATACTACCCAACCCTCCTCCATTGCACCTTATTTCAGTGGCTGGCTTCCACTGGGGAAAGAGGCTAAGTGTTGACAAATATGTCAATTAGTGAATTTCCCAGGAAATTACCCTGTATCCTTCCAGAAGCCATGCTGTGTGGTAGGGCAGCAGAAGACTCTGGGAGCCATTATGGGTTGAGGAGGCCGGGTGCATGTGAGCCCTCCTCCTCTCCCAGCCCTGGCTCTGGGCTCTGCGCCTCTTCAGCATTTTCATTCTGTGCCATACAATGGGCCACTTCCCTGTGGTGGCTGTATTATTATCCAGAATCTGGATGTTTCCTGTCTGCACTGCTTGTTTCCTGGCGGGAAGGAACTCTGCCTTTCTGGTTCACGTGAAGATTTGACCGATTTGTGTCTGTGGGAAGTTTTAGAGACCTACTGTCTCCTTTCTGAGTCCTTCACAGTTCTGGGGGTTGAGTGGAGCAGCTGGGTGGCCTAACTCATGTCTTTCACACTCTAGGGTCAGCATCCTCTCACACTCTAATAAGCCCGAGATCCTCTAGAGGCACCTGGTTGGCTTATTTGCTAGGCCACTGAGTTCATAGACAGTTGTTCCATTCTCCTCCATCATGTGACTCTTTCATTCTGTTGTAAGAGATCGCCATCGTGGCGTGCAAACATTTTTAGGCAGTTTTGTACCGTGGTCACAATTTGGCCCAGGTCCAGGGTTCAGATCTGCTGGATATTCTGAGGATATAGAAACAAAACTGAGGCCTGGATGCCTGGCACAGGGTTTGCTGGGGTCCATATGCTCCATGAGGACTTGCAGAAATCCCTTAGGAGAGTCAGTCTTGAGGGGTTGAGCACCCTATTGTTGGATGTGAAAATGCCTCATTGCTAATGTGAATTGTAAAAGGAAATTATAAAAGTGCTTAACATTAAGAAGATCAAATCTAACTGTGTGTAGAAAAGAAGTAAAATCCCTTGGCCATGCAGTCACCTATAGATGGCCAGTGTCCATGAAGGGACTCGGGGTTTGAAGTTTTGATTGGTATCTGTGATTTGAAGTTTTGATTGGTATCTGTGAGGCAGTTTCACTTTGTCTTCCCCAAACTGACAGTGTCCCCTTCTTTGTGTTTAGAACACGGAGAGTTCCTGGCTCTGGATCTTGGAGGGACCAACTTCCGTGTACTCCGTGTGAGAGTAACGGACAATGGGCTCCAGAAGGTTGAGATGGAGAACCAGATCTACGCCATCCCTGAGGACATCATGCGAGGCAGTGGCACTCAGGTATGGCCTCTCTCTCAGGGTCTACAAATGCCTTCCTTGAGATGTCCTTTCTGCACCTTCTCCCACTGCTCTCAGATTGGAGACACTATCATGAATGGGTACTAGCACAGCTGTAGGGATCCCTGTCGGCCAGAGCCTGGCTCTTCCTGCCACATTTTATATGCAGCGGGTGCTCAATAATAAAAGGAATGCATGGAAGAGAAATGGAGTAGAATGCTCTTCAGCATTGTCACATCTTTGGCCTAAGGCTTGGGAGAGGTGACAGCCCTCAGAATTTTATTCCCTGTTCTTCTACCAAACCAGGCCACTCCTGGGAAAGGAATTCCTGATTATGAGCAGAGCAAGTGAGGAAGGTATTTTTTAGATCCTTTTTTTGACTTTGGGAGTGGCCTTGAGGGTAAACCTATTTTCCTTGCTTGAATGCTGAGGTTAGAGAAGGAGCCCGGGTCCCTGGGATTGTGGGCATTTTATCTCTGTGGAGGGTGTCACATGGCTCCAGCATAAAGTCAGGGAGACACAGAGGGGTGAGTCTCTTCCGCTGGCTCCCCCTGTACCTGTGCCATGCTGTTGGGTTGAGGAGGTTGGGCCCCTGTGTTCAGGCAATCTGGCTGAGGGATTTGGGGCAAGTGATGATGGCACCTGACAGAGCATCAGTGAATTCATCTGAAGAGAGGGATGAGAGTATAGAAACTGTGGTGGGGTTAGAGGAGAGGAGGATGCATTTTAAGTATTTCACACAACCTGGCCCATAAACTGGCACTCTTAACTATTTTTCTGTACTTCCAATTGCTTCTTTGTACTCTGCTGTGGCCATCATGGGGGATGTGATCATCTTTTCTTCCCATTGCCTCCCTCACCCATTCTGAGCTTCATCCCTCAGATTACAGATATTTGAGAATCAAATAAATAAGACAAAACCAAAAATAGCACCTGAAGTTTGGCTGTGCTTGCAGTTCGCTGAAGATGTGTTAGGTGGATTTTTATGTCATCTGACACATCTTGGTAGCCTATTGCTAACCCTTCAACACATGAGGGGCATAAGGAACTCATAGTCCTTGTAGAGTCCCTCCCAGGGCCTGGCAAGGGTGTGGGACTCCAGCAGACAAAGTGGAGTATCTCTGCCAATCCAGAAAGAGAATTCATTTCAAACATTTATGATCTAAGTGAAATTTTCCTTGACAAGCTTACCTGGAAATCTCTTAAACCATCTAGTTTGTGTTCTTCATGTATATACATAGGCAAAATGTTTTAGTCCAAATTAATAAACAAAAACCAAAGAGTATGAGACCTACATGGAAATGAAGAACTGTTGGGTTGTTAGGAAGGTTTGGAATCAATGAAAAAACAAAAAACTATATAAAAATGGAACAGAAATAAAACTAGGAGAAAATATGGGTGTTGATTTTACCCTAAGCAAGAGAATTAATATTATATATCTAAAATGACAGAAAGTATTTGGAAAAAAGACTGAAAATAAATCTAAGGGGTTATTTTATTGTTATAAATTAATGGTGCTGCTTTTTTTTTTCCCCTACACCCCTTTTTGGGTATTATGTATGAGTATTTTAAGTAAAGGAAAATAAATGGATTTTTTAAATGCAAATTTAGTTAAAACTAAGACCAATTTACCAAACTCCAAACTTGCAGAGGTTTCTTGAGGAACTCTGAACCTGGGCAGAGTGGGTCCCTGTGTAAGATTCTAGAGGCAATTCTGCTCTTCTATTGGGGAAGTTGATAAGAAAGAAAATATGGGATGTTTTAAACAAATTCCCAGTACCTTCTTCCAGATACACTAGTCAAAATGATCTTTAGTGCAAACAGTTTTATCCCCCCAAAAAGGAAGTTGTGTTTTCTGCCACATCACTTCCATTTTAAAGCAGTAGGTCATAAACCTGAATAGCAGCCACTTACAATATTTAAGGTATATCTTGTGGGAAGGGGAGTGAGTGGATCCTTAGACCAATAAAGAAAAGGAAAACTTTCAAACTCCACACAGTGATGCCCTTTGAGCCTTTTTATAGCAGGAAGGTGTTAGCTCTTTCTCTCAGCATCTTATCTGTAGATTCCTCAACTAACAGAAAAAAGGTTAGGCTTCCAGTTCAAGGAAGCAGATGGTCTCCTCTTCCCCACTTTAAAAGAGGGTGGGAGGCTGAGTCAGGAGGATTGTGAGCTCAAAGTCAGCCTCAGCAACTCAGTAGGACCCTGTCTCTAAATAAAATACAAAATTGAGCTGGGGATGTGGCTCAGTGGTCCAGTGCCCCTGAGTTCAGTCCCCAGTACCAAACAAACAAACAAACTTCTTTGAACCCAGCACTGGCCAAGGGAACTTTTTGCAGGGGTAGAACTGCTCTCTATTTGGCCTGTATGATTCTGTAGCTGTCAGCCTCTTGAGGCATTGAGCACTTGGGAAGTGGGGCTACTGTGATTGGAGAGCTGAATTTTTATTTTTATTATTTTCTAATGAATTGAAATAGCCCCAGATGGCCAGTGGTTACTTTCTGGGCAGGGCAGTAGTTAAAGCATCTTCACTGCCTTTCTCCTCTGCCTTCCCAGCTAGGGAGGGAGCCGTGGTCAGGGCTGGTGAGGGGAAGGTGACTTTCTACTTCTCCTTTTAAAGACTCTTCATCTCTAAAGATTGCTTTGTCTCTTTGAACAGCTGCTGCAACTTCCTTTTTGGGGGAATAAAACTGTTTGTACTAAAGATCATTGACTAGTGTGTCAGGAAGAAGGTGCTGGGAATTTGTTTAATACATCCCATATTTTCTTTCTTATCAGCTTCCCCAATAGAAGAGCAGAACTGCCTCGAGATAGATATCTCTAGAAACCCTATTTGCATATTAAAACACTTGACCTCTGTTAGAGGAAGTTGGCACTTGTGCACTGGTGCTCCCCTTTGGTGAAAGACCCCAGTCCTAGCTTAGCACTTGTCCTTGAGAATGTTTTGGTTTAGAGGTAGACAGGTTCAGTATCAGCTGTGGTTGACTTCATGGGGATCAGACTAAGGGACAGAATCCACCTAGGGAGCCCAGTTAGAACTGGCCCCTCCCAGGTTGGGCTGGCTCTGCCTTCTAGCTGCCTTCTGCTGACCATACCCCAAGCATGGGGAGCCAGTCAGGACTGTGAATCTTCCCTCGACCTTTCAGTTTCTAAGTAAATGCAAATAATTTTCTGTGGTTTAAACCACAGCATCAGGATGAGGGCTTATTAGTAGATTGCTGGGCCTCTCAGAGTTTCTGCTATGGTATGTCTTGGGAGGAGGGCGACTGGATTTTGCATTTTTAACAGGTTTCCAGGTGATGGTGGTAGTGGTGGTGCTGCTGCTGGCCCAGGACTATTCTTTGAAAATTTTTAGTAGAATCTTTACTTCTTTCTGGAAAGGAAAAGATAGTTGTTCTTTTCCACTCCCTCCTCCCCCACTTAGCTTTTCATTTTTGCCACCTGGTTAATCTTGCACTTGGAATGTGTTAGCCTCTTTGGCAGCTCCTTATATTTTGTTCCCCAAACCTCTGGCCTCATCCTCTCAGCATGTAGAGGGTCACCAACTTCTCTTTGAGGGTGCTGAGTGGCCAAGAAGGAAGTCAGGGGGCTTCCTTGGGGCTGATTGAAAACCTGGCTCACTGTGAATGCAGCTTTCTCCAGGGCTGAGGAGCTGTGGGTTCTGCTCAGCATGATCACAGTTGTGAGAGTGCCCATCCACAAAACCCTATTCTTTGTTGCTCTTCAGAGAGAACTGAGTCTTCCGTTTTTGAAAGTAGAAAACAAAGATAACTTCTTTGGATTGCCCCCAGGCGATTAGTTTTCTAGAATAGAGGAAAAAATAGAAAAAAGTTACTCATTTTTGCTAAGTTGGTTCATAGAATGCCAACACAGAATGTTCCACCACTCCCCCAGTCACAAGAAACAGGGATGCTGAAGTACTACGTGGTGGTGAGGTAAACTTTCCTTTCTGGTGAGATAATTGGCTAGGCATCTGTGTCCGGGGGTCTGCCAGGGCCACCAAAGGATGTCCTATTTGTAGGGCATGCGTGGACTTTCTGATAACTTTGGCCACGATTTCCCCCTTCCTCTCAGGGTTATTTTGACAGATGTTTAGATAAATGGTCTAAGTGGAGGACAGCTTTTAATGAGTACTAACTAGTATTAAGCCCTTATATGAATTGACTCATTTAATCATTTGGGGAACTGTTTGTGGGCAGTCCAGTTACCATTCCCATTTCTTCAATGAAAAGCAAATGAAGGCTCAGAGGGTAGGAAAAGGATCTGGTACAAATTTCACTAATTCCTTTGTGAGCCTAAAGTCTTAATTTCTGTGCCATTCTGCCTGCTCATCTTCTTGTATCATGTGTCCTTAGCTGTTTGACCACATTGCTGAATGCCTGGCCAACTTCATGGATAAGCTCCAAATCAAAGACAAGAAGCTCCCATTGGGCTTTACCTTCTCATTCCCCTGCCACCAGACTAAGCTAGATGAGGTAAGATGGGTTCTTCAGAAGACTTGCTGCATTACTTTGCTCCTGGGGCTGGGAGGACTGGGAAGAACTCCCTGGTGGCCATCTGCTGGTGTGGTATCCTGCAGTAGCACTGCAGGATTTTATAGCTAAGGATTCAGTATTGAGAGTTCTGGCCTCTGGGTGACTGTGCGTGTGTGGAGGTGTTGGGGGGGGTGAAAAAGTATCAGGGAGGTGGGTGCTCTTTGTTACTCTCCCTTTCACACATATTGCACAGTGTCCCAATCCCACCCAGGGTGACAGGAATGAGAAGCTAGGAACTCTTTTGATCCTGAGTGTTTTGATGAAGGGTCTTGGAAGAAGGATGCCTGGGGAGTTAATGATTCAAGGATATAGGTGTCTTATTTTGGCAAGTCTATAGCTTGCTCCTTCTATTTCTTAGAGGCGGTAAATCATGAAGGAATCACTCATTTGATCTCCTTTCCTGAACCTGGGAGGAGCCTGAGTTTCTTTTTCCTCCGCTAGTCAGGAGACAGTCTACAAAGTCAATCATGACTTTAGCCTGGCATCAGAGAGTTCTACTAATGATGCTTGGCAAAGCGTGGCATGTGTTTTATTTTTTTTTTATTTTTAATTTTTTTTAATTTTTATTGTTGGTTGTTCAAAACATTACATAGTTCTTGATATATCATATTTCACACTTTGATTCAAGTGGGTTATGAACTCCCATTTTTACCCCGTATACAGATTGCAGAATCACATCAGTTACACATCCATTGATTTACATATTGCCATACTAGTGTCTGTTGTATTCTGCTGTGGCGTGTGTTTTAATTGTAGAAAATCAATATTCATTCCTTGGTTGTTTTGTAGAGTTTCCTGGTCTCATGGACCAAGGGCTTCAAGTCCAGTGGTGTGGAAGGCAGAGACGTGGTGGCTCTGATCCGGAAGGCCATCCAGCGGAGAGGGGTGAGTGTGGAGTGGTGGGACCTCGGGTGTGCAGGCCCTTTGGGATTCACTCTGAAGTCTGTCCTCAAACTCAGCCTGAGAAGCTTTTGTAGAGCTTAAGAGGAGGTTTTCTTCTTCTCTGCTATTACCCAGTAATTTTATATATGATCAGATGCCTTTGGGGTTTTGAGATTAGCATGGTGGAAAGTAATCTTAGCCTTGGTGCAAGAAAAACCCTTTGGTCCTGAAGAAGACTTCATATCATTTCAAGTAAGGAAGTTGGCATGATGGTGACATGATGGTAGAATGGGACAGAGAGTGGACAAGATAAAGTTCTGTCATAGGAGTGGGAGGGAGAGAGAGAGAGAGAAAGAAAGAGGGAGGGAGAGAGAAGGAAGAAGAGGGGAGGTGAGAGGGAGAAGAAAGAGAAGCAGAAGAAGCACACAAGATTGACTTTCCTTAGTGCAGTAATGGCTACAAACTAGACCACAGGGCTGATGTCAGGAAAATGGTTCTCCACAATGAGAACAAGCAGGGTGGGAGTGAGTTGCCTGATGTTCACTTGGGTGTGGATCTAGCTTTCCAGCTTGAACCTTCCTTGGCTCTGAGTTGGGTTAGTAAGCCCGTTGCACTTGAGCTGTGCGTCTTGCTGCTCTTTTTCCATCTTCACATCCTGTATCCATCCCGTCTGTGATGGTGAAGGTCAGAAACCTCCATTTCATCCCTACAGGACTTTGATATTGACATTGTGGCTGTGGTGAATGACACGGTTGGGACCATGATGACTTGTGGTTATGATGACCAGAACTGTGAGATTGGTCTCATTGTGGGTGAGTGAGCTCTGGGTGTGAGAGCCAGATGTGCAATTGGGGGTGTGGGCTGAAAAGAAGGGAGCCATCTGTAGACTGGGTTATATTTGAAGATAATGATGTAGTTGCTTTGGAGGGCCAAGCCAAGGCTTGTGGAGCTGGGGGTAATAGAGTTCTGGGCCACATATTGGGTGAGCCCAGGAGTCTGCAGGGAGGGATCCTAATACTGAGCAGCCTTGGACAGTAGCGTGAGAGGAAGATGGGGGCAGGGGAGGGACGTGTAGGGAGGTGCTTGAGCAGTCCCTTGCTTTGGTCAGGCACTGGCAGCAATGCCTGCTACATGGAGGAAATGCGTCACATCGACATGGTGGAGGGCGACGAGGGGCGGATGTGTATCAACATGGAGTGGGGGGCCTTTGGGGACGATGGCGCGCTCAATGACATCCGCACGGAATTTGACCGAGAGATCGACATGGGCTCGCTGAATCCTGGGAAGCAACTGTGAGTGGGCCTTTGGGTGGCGGAGTTGGGGGGGTGTGTTGGGAACTGAGGTTGGGGCTGCTCAGGGACAGGGGATTTGTTTTCAGGTCATCTCTATAGTCTTACTTTGTCCCCCAAAGTTTGCCAAGGCACCCACCGATTATGGGAACATTTGGGAATATAAATTGCTGAGAGGGCTCTAAAACCAGCGCGGGTGATAAACCCAGTCATCCTTCAGCACATTCACTTTGGAAGGTCATATTCTAGTTTTTGAAAGCCCCTTAGTAGCTCCCACCCACTACTCCCCCCTCAAGGACCAGGTTATGTCAGATGGCTGCTCACTGCCAACCCACAGAGTCTCAGAGCCTCCTGCCTCAGCTGTAGACTATGGAAAAGCTTGGCTTCTCAGAAGCCTTTTTGGGCTCCACCCTGGGTCTGTGGCCCAACCATGATCTTCAAGTGGATCGGATAAAAGGCCCCAGCATTTTGTGACCTGAATGCTCTACACTCCAGCCAGGCCAGACTTGGTTTTATGTTACTTTAGACTCTTACACAACCTTATTTCATTCTCACATTTGCCAAATGTCTCTGAAGATGTTGAGACAGGATTGCTGCAAGCACTAAACATAGTTACAAAACATTTTGAGCAATGCAGCATCTCTCTGGTCTTCTTGGTGCTCGGACTGTTTTGGGAAGGCTAAAAGCACAGATCTCTACTTAGAAAAGAAAAACTAGCCCTATAAACCAGGTCAGTGGTGGGCAGCCTTTTGCTTTACTGGGGAAAGCATGGTTTCATTAAGTCATAAGCTTTTTTTACGTGTTGGAATGTGAGTCCATTTACCTGAACTTAGGAACATACCGGTTGTGTCTGCCGTGGGTGACCAGAGGTTTATGAGCGGAGAAGTCACTCACTCAATGCCTGCCTCCATTAATGAGACACACCCGTGTCATTCCAAAGAGCCCTGTACCCTTTGAAGTATCAAAAGACAAAATTGCCAGCCAGGTCTTGACAGCATATTCCTGGTTTATCCATAAAAAAAATAAATTAGGAAGTCATCTTTCAAATTGTCAGCTGAGGTAGCCCCAAAATCATGAGCGATGACATCACACTGTAGAGACCCGATTGCCCTGGGGGTGTTTCCCTCAGCTCCCATACAGCTAGCTTCACATGTGAAGATGTGGAATCCTCACTGTTGAAGCCAGGTTACTCCCAAGGCGGGTGCCCATGTTGGTGCTTTGACATTTTCAATGTGCCTTGTGCTCGGAACAAATGCTGCCACCTGTCCCTTAGCTCCAATGCTTCCTGACTTGGCCTGAGTTGTCTGTCTGTAGGTCATGTCCAAATCCCCTCCACACCCCTGCTCTGGGCCTCCTTGTCACTGAAGCCAGTCCTAGACAGTACCAGTAGCCCTAGGAGCCTCCTCTCTCTAAGACCCAGAGGCTTTCTGAGAGACCAATGGGTCTTCTTTGCCCAAAAGAGATTGAATTTCCTCTGCCACATAGTCGTAGCCGGAAAGACTTCTCAAGAAAACAGTGTCACCTAGTGCTGGAAAATTAAATTACCAAACTGCCTCAGGTTGGGGGCTGATCTCTGCCTTTCTAAAACGTGTTTCTTCTATCACCAGCCTGCTCAGAAACTTCCATTGTGTTTACCCCCAGACTCTTTGAGATCTGTTCCAACCTAGTCTTGTAATCTTGCCTCACTATCTTCCTGCCCCAACTTGTCCCCCCACCCCACCATTTTCTCAGGAATCCACAAATGGCCTGTAAGAGGCTTGTGCCCTATATTTAATCAGGTTGAAATTTTTTTTTCCTCTTGAAAAAAAATATTGGGGCTCTACAAGAGATTTTATTTCAAAGAAGATTTTTTTTTTTTTTTTTTTTGAGAGAAGAAATTTTAAAAAACATTCTCCTTCACAAAACTTAAATTACCTAAAATTCAGTCTGTTCCAGAATGTTCTATACTCCCTGGTTGTTTCATCTGGCTGTTTAAGTCCTGTTCTTTCCCATTATTCAAGACCCACCAGCCTGAGGGTCAGTCCCAACCCCACAGTTCCTGCAGCCCCCCAGCTGTCACGTCGACACACACCTGAATAAGTTAATCCTTAATCATGCTGACCTCTAAAGCATGCTGAATCTCACATATTTGTGTCTTGCCTCCCTAGGAAAGTTTTGCATTCATGGATGGTGGGGATGTTATTGTTTTGGTCTGTATTTCCCTGCAGGTTTGAGAAGATGATCAGTGGGATGTACATGGGGGAGCTGGTAAGGCTCATCCTGGTGAAGATGGCCAAGGAAGAGCTGCTGTTCCAGGGGAAGCTCAGCCCAGAACTGCTTACCACAGGCAGCTTCGAAACCAAAGATGTCTCAGATATTGAAGAGTAAGTTTCTGGTCCCAATGCTACTCTGTTCACCGAGTGTCTGGTTATGGGGAGAGGCATTTGGGGAACATGGATGGGGCATTGGCTTTTGACTCTTTGAGCAGGAGGTCCACATGATTGTCTTTTGGGGGGGGGTACTGGGGATTGAACTCGGGGGTGCTTAACCACTGAGCCACATCCCTAGCCCTTTTTAAAATATTTTGTTTAGAGATAAGGTCTCGCTGAGTTGCTTAGAGCCTCACTAAGTTGCTCAGGCTGGCTTTGAACTCATGATCCTCCTGCCTCAGGCTCTCAAGCTGCTGGGATTATAGGCATGTGCCGTGTCACCTGGCCACAAGAGGGTCTTGAAGGTGGCCCATGGTGGGCCTGTGAATTCACTCTACTTACTTGTCTGTGCTCCTGTGGATTTTGAGGGTGATGCTACCAAAGTGACTCAGGGTACTGGGAACAGTTGGCCTGTGCATGCAGGGACTTGGGCTGTTGCACTGGGTTAAATCCTGGAGGCATTAAAGGGGGCACCTTAACACATGTTTGCATCTGTCTCCTTGTTCTTCTCCTGAATTTCTGACATCTCTTTTCTTATCAGCAGTTCTCAAAAAGAACCCTACTTCAAAACAGAAAAATAGGTGCTTGGATGCCCACTGATATACTCACCCACTCATAGCCCAGCCAGGAGGGGAGTGAGGATGGCCCACAGTATCCTGATAGCTGGGGCTAGTTTTCCATTCTTGCTATTTCTTTGTGTGAATGGAAGAGGTCCTATTAGTTGAGGAACCAGGTAGGGAGAGGAGGTGATTTTAGGGCCAAAAGGAGCAGTGAAAGCATTTGAAGGACTTTGTTCTGAGTGGAACCCTTAAAGGAACAGTGGCTAAAGTTGCTATGCCCCAAGGGGATGGCGGTACTCAATCCAGTGAGGCATTTGGTTCCCCTGAGAAGGGCACTTATGGTGTCAAATCACCTACCCTTTCCCACCATCTTCAGGCACAGACAAACTCTGGCTACTTTAGAGAGAAAAGATGGCACCACAGCTGGATTCACATGTTTAGAGGTGACTGTTTAGAGGCAGAGATTCTGTCTGTCTACCCTAAGGCAAGCAAACGGTAAATGCAAACCACTAGCTTAATACAGAAGGTCCAAGAACCAGGTCTTATCTTCATATTAGCGCACAGAAAAGAAATACTGGTTTTTCTCACTAGGGGAAAAATGAGCCAGGGTAGCACTGTATGTGAGTGTGTGTAAGTGAGTGTGTGTGTGTGTGTGTGAGTGATATCTGGGAAAGGAACCTCAGGGTGGCTATGTTGCATTGTAGTCCCTCCTTGTTGTCCCCCCCCCCCCCCCGCCCCCCTCCAGCCCTGCTCATAAATAGGTAGCAAGGCCATAAGAGAGATTCTGCCCTCACTGATAGATGGGGTTTGCTGGAGCTGCTGGGCTTCCTTGCCAGCCCATACCCTCCTCTTGTTGGCCACAGTGGGTCAGACAGGTGCCCACATACTATCTTTCTCTTTCCCAGCGATAAGGATGGCATCCGGAAGGCCTACCAGGTGCTGGTGCGGCTGGGTCTGAATCCATTGCAGGAGGACTGTGTGGCCACTCACCGGATCTGCCAGATTGTGTCCACACGCTCAGCCAACCTGTGTGCAGCCACCCTGGCTGCCGTGCTGCGGCGTATCAAGGAGAACAAGGGCGAGGATCGGCTGCGCTCCACCATTGGGGTTGATGGCTCCGTCTACAAGAAACACCCTCAGTGAGTCAGCAGGTTGGGCCCGGGAGTGAAGGAGGTCCCAGAGTACCTGGGACCTGGTGACTCCATAGGGCAGCTCTGTTTTGCATCCCAAGGTGTTGGGGATCTTTGTAGAATTATAGTTCCCAATGGAGCAAGTGGGTACTGGGGGATGTCGTTCCTGGTGTGGGTGGAGGTGATTTCTGAAGGCTGCTTATGACTCAGAGCTCCCCTGGCTGCTGGGTACTCTTCTTGGCCACCCTCTTCTTTATAAGACAGAGTTTCATTCTTTACTCTTATGATTCTTGGTGGTTCTTATATGTGCTATGTATTCTGCCAGGGACCACCTCAGCACTGGGGGTTACCAGCCTCTGATTTGGGTATTGAATTGATGCCACGCTGCATGTTTTGATCCCTTGGGTTATATATATCCAGACATTCAAGTTTCAGTTGGGACCTGGAAGATGCCTCTTGTTGCACTCACTTAGTTTCTCCAAACATGAGTGCCAGGTCAATATGGCATCATTAACTGAGCTGGTCACTGTGGAAGGTCTCAGCCTTGAGGTTCCCTAATCTCCTAGCTCAGTGCCTCCCAAGCTTTAGTTAATGTGCACATGAATCACATGGGGATCTTAAGAGGCAGATTCTGGTTCAGAAGGTCTGAGGTGAGCCTGAGATCCTGCATCTCACAGCCTCCAGTGAGGCAGTTGGCCCATGGACCACACTTGGAGTAGCAGAGCCATAGCTCAAAGCAGTCATCACCTGGAGAGTTTCTTGCCGAACATAACATGTTATCTTTAGCTGTTCAGATACCTTGAGATGGTTGGCAGAAATTGGCAAAAGAGAGGCGAGAGTGCAGAAGAAGTGACATCTTCAAATAAAATGAGTTATGGAACATGAAAAATGGGTAATTTTAGAGACACCTGATTCTATTAGACTGCAGAGGCTGATTGCAATCTCCTGGGCAGAGGAGATTTCTTGTGACTACGTAGGGAACAGTGGCTTGCTAGAAGTGTCCTTTCCTTTCAGTGGGGGATAAACCCCGCCAGGGCGGTCATCTGAGTTTTTATACAGTGATTCCTAACATGGGAAAGAATGGAGGGAGAAGGCTGAGGGCAGCCTCTGCTCCTGCAGGCCCAACTTTTGGGCTGAGGCAGTGAGCCACTGTGTAACCATTTATGCAACTGACCTTAACTGTGGACACCTGTCTCTTATCTCACGTGGGCGGCTACAGTTTTGCCAAGCGTCTTCACAAGGCTGTACGTCGGCTGGTGCCTGACTGCGACATTCGCTTCCTCCGCTCTGAGGATGGCAGCGGCAAAGGGGCAGCCATGGTGACCGCGGTGGCTTACCGACTGGCTGATCAACAAAGAGCCCGCCAGAATACCCTGGAGCCTCTAAAACTGAGCCATGAGCAGCTGCTGGAGGTCAAGAGGAGGATGAAGCTTGAAATGGAGCGAGGTCTGAGCAAGGAGACGCACTCCATCGCCCCTGTGAAGATGCTGCCCACTTACGTGTGTGCTACCCCCGATGGCACAGGTATGCAGCAGAGATGCTCACCTGGCAGGCCTTTGTCCTAGCATCAATGCTTGGGGAGCTCCATTAGCATTAGCCTTGAACATTTGAACCGCCACCTGTTTTTGAAGCTATATTACTATAATACTAGAGTCAACCAGACATACCTCAGCTAAAATTAAACAGTACTTACTTCTGCCTACTATGTATCAACACACTTAATGCCTATTAATTCCTTTAATATTTGTTAGCTATTAAAGATTAGAAGTTACTTTTGTGTACTAACAAACTGCTGTGTGTGGCAAAAAACTGAGGCCTGAGAAGTTAAGAAACTTGCCCAAGTTCACACTACTAGCAAATGTCAGAGCTGGGATTCAAATCCAGGAATTCAGGTACCAGAGCCACTGCTCACAACCATCACTTGGTCCGGGTCAAGGGTCAGCATACTGTACTACCTGGGCCAAGTTTGGCCTATGCCTGTTTTTGTGAATAAAGTTTTATCCGTACACAGCTATGCCCATTGGTCTATACAGCATTCATGACTGATTTGCACTACCCTGGCAGAGTTGAGTGTTTGCAGCAGAGACTATATGGTCCACGAAGCTTAAAATGTTTCCTGTCACTTTACAGAAAAAGATCACTATAAACCCTCTTGTAGGTCTTGCAACCTAATAAATGGAGGTCTTTTCCCAATTCAGAGAAAATGATTGCTGAGCAGGCCAATGTAGCAGTTAGTATAGGTTCCAGAGACTAGGGTTTGATCCCTGCTCCCTTTTTCTACTGATGTGATTCTACATAAGCAATGTTGTCTAGCTCAGCCAGATTTTGATCATCCATAAGAAAGAATGAACTATATCCCTTAGGATGGCCTAAGTGTTGGATGGGGACTGTGTGTGAGGCTTGTGGCACACACACCATTGCCTAATGGTGGAAGTTTTTCTCATTTTAAAAGATTTCCCTTCTAATTCTTTTAAAGAATTACACTCTCTTTTTCCTTCTCTAGTCTGGAATCTAACCTAAGGTGGTATTTGATTTGGCACAAATAGTGTATTTAGATAGTTTTAAATGTACTCTATCAGCATCCCCAGAGCTTTGCAGTGTTCACTCTGACTTCTGGGCCCCCTGCATGTGGACTCATGTGAGAATCACTAGGGAGCCAGCAGAGATCTCGTCCTGGGGCATCTTTTTTCTTCATCATGAAATAGAGCTCACACTCCATCACCCCCTGAGGCTGCTGAAGCTGTAGGGTGGCCCTTGTCAGGGGAAGGTACATAAACTGTCACCCTTTGTCATCCCAGCTCATTACCTCCTTGGATTTGTTTTCCAGAGAAAGGGGACTTCTTGGCCTTGGACCTTGGAGGAACCAATTTCCGGGTCCTGCTGGTGCGTGTGCGAAATGGGAAGCGGCGAGGAGTAGAGATGCACAACAAGATCTACTCCATCCCACAGGAGGTCATGCATGGCACAGGCGAGGAGGTGAGCAGCATGGAGCCTCCAGAAGGGCCCAGGAAGCTTCTTGCTTTCAATGACAGCTCCTTCCTTGTTCACCTGTGGACCTAGGGAAGGTTTGGTAGGCCCCAGGCCCAGGCTGCTCTCTGGGTTTGTGCCTGAGCTTTCATATCTTCTGGATGGAAACCTTGAGCTCCTGCTGAGGCCTTGTTGGGGGCAGCCCATCTAGGCCAGGGCCTCTTTCTTAGTGCTCCAACTTCTCCCCACAGCTCTTTGACCACATTGTCCAGTGCATCGCTGACTTCCTGGAGTACATGGGCATGAAGGGTGTGTCTCTGCCTCTGGGTTTCACCTTCTCCTTCCCCTGCCAGCAGAACAGCTTGGATGAGGTAACAGTGCCTTCCCACAGGGCTCTCCTATGGGCTTTATTGACCCTAATGAGTGAAAGAAGGGCACTAGTGACCCTTGGGGAGGAAGGGCCCATTGATAAGAATGAGTTGGTTGAGGCTGGTGGAGGTTAAGTGGGTTAGTTAGGATCCAACTTTCTTTGGAAGAATGATGATGGTGATGCTAAAACAAAACATTAACTCACATATTTTAAGCACTTATTGTATGCCACATAATACATTTAGCATCCTATGTGCATTATCTCATTCAATCCTCACAGCAACTATCTAAGTGTTCATATGCCCATTTTTCAGTAAAGAAGATAAGGTCTACAAGGGTACTTGGTGCCTTGCTCCAGGTCATCTAGCTTGGGAGTAGCCAAGCCACTATTTGTATTCCGTTTTTCTGATGTCTTGAGCCCATGAGCTCAAATTCTCTCTCTTGCTCCTGAGGCTCTTACAGACTCAGGCATTTTTATTTTGTCTCCTGTAAATGTGGATGCTCTGGTCTTTCTAGTCTCACCTTTGCCTCTCATTCCTGTTCAACTTACCTTGGATGAATGAAAGAGGGGTTGAAGATCTGGTGTTCCCAGATGTACTGGACAGGAGTACATAAAGAGATGGAGGACAGCTGAGTAGGCAGTTCTGGGATCTGGGCTGATGGCTTCGATATTAGAGTATTTTTATTTGAACGGTGGTTCCTCTCTGACTTAGCCAGTCATGTAGAAACCTGCATGCATGCTGCAGGGTTATGGTGCTGTGGATGCAGTTGCCAGGTGCAAAAGGCATGGTTCCTGCCTAGATGCTTCCAAACTGGGCTGTTGAAGCAAGCTCAGAAAAGTAAGAGCTGCTGTTTGGACCATGGCAATGGGATACTATAGCCCTGAAGACACGCAGTGAGGTGATGATCTGAGTGCAGTCCTGGAGGAGGTGAGGAGTACTCGGAGCAAATTAGAAGAATGACTCGATGGGGAGAGGTTTTATTTATTATTTATTTATAATTTTTTGAGAATTATAATATCTATATTATATAGAAAAGAAGAAAAAATGATTAATAAAAAAGTAAAAATAACATTCCACCAAAGTCCTTCCAGACTTTTCCTACAAATTTTTATTTTATTTTATTTTAAACAGACACTATCTTTTCATACCAACATGTATGATTTATATATTTTATTGGGTATGATAACTGTTTCTATCTGAATAGAAGTAGTCTATCTGAATAGAACAGTCATCCTGCTGGATCTTAATCTGTAGGTTCCAATTTTCTGTAAGGAGAACATGTTATGTCTAGGATCATAAAAATGAACAGCAAACAAAGGGAAAGACAATTCTATCTGTTAGCCAATGAGGTCATCCTGATGATGAGGTATTAGCAGGTGCTCAGGAGGAGGCCCGAGGGCCTCTGGCTGTGCTTACTGGCCACTGGCCTTGGGCAAGTCTCCCCAGCTGTTGGGGCCTGTTCGTGTCTTTTTATAAGGATTACCTGAAGTGATGTTACTTGAACATTCTATAAATTTTAAAGCGCCGAACTTTTGCCAGAGATATGAAGCTAATGTGCAGATGAGAGAGATGGGTGGAGGTGAGCACACCCTTGTCTGGATGTGGGTGTGTAAACAAAGGCTCCACAGGGATGCGCTTTGTTCTTCTGAGTCTCTTGGGGATCTGATCATGGTGTGACACATCCAGGTGGATGAGATGCCAAGGTGATGGGCATGAACCACCAAGCAAGGCCTGGGGACACCATGCAAGTGGGCGGTAGTGAGCACACAGTCCACTGGTGGGTCCAGCCTCTTGGGAAATGGATCTGGGAGTGCTGACAATGGTTCCTGATGTTCTGCAACACAGAGGGCTCCAGTGAACAAAGATTTCTCCCACGTGCAAAGCCACCGGGCATCTACTTCCAGATGGCCCTGTGACATGGGCCACATTAAAGATGGGCCCACAGAGGACTCTGAGAAGCCTTAGAGAGCTTCCTCACTGAGAAATGTGGAGGAGTGTGAGGCCTAGACACTTCCCCAGCTGTGGCCAGGTACCTCGTTCACTGGATACAGAAGTATGAAAAATTAAGAGACGTGCTGGCCCTTCTGATTTAAGTGAAGGACAGGGACAGGGCAAAACTGCTTTGCCCAGTGAAAGAAACATGTGTTGGGACATTGGCACAGTGCTTGTGAGCCATTGATTGGAGTCAGCAGGTCTGGAGGTGAGTCCTGCTCCTAGCTTCAAACTAGGCCTAGGCAAGTCAACCTGGGTGCCTGGGTTACCTGTAAAAGGTGGGTGTGATCATGATAAATGTTCTCCAAAGATGGCTGTGGGGATTAAATGGTGTAGCACATGTCATGCACCAGCATTGGTGCACAGGAAGTACTCAGTAAATCCAAGCAACAACCTTAGGAACAACCTTAGGTTGAGGATCACTGGTAGGTGAGATGGCTGGTTACTCCAGGGAATCTGTCTAGTTTATGAGGTTGAGAGCCCAGAAATGACCCAGGAGCCCTTCTCTGAGGTCTTCTCTGTGCTTTTTTTAGAGTATTCTCCTTAAGTGGACCAAAGGCTTCAAGGCATCTGGATGCGAGGGTGAGGACGTGGTCACCCTGCTGAAGGAAGCGATCCACCGGCGAGAGGTAAAGGAGACCCCATGAGTTGATTCCTTGATACCTGAAGTGATCCGTGAGGGGCAACATTGAATGCAGTTGCTTTGGCTGGCAGGAAAATTGATGTAATCACTCCGCTCAGCAATGGTTGAGTGTCCACTGTGCATAAAGCTCTGTTCTGGGTGTGGGGATTCAGGAATGACTGCAAAAAAAACCAAAAAACCAAAAAAACACTTGTTCTCAAACATGAACCCATAACCCAATGGCAACTGTTATTAAGGGCTAAGAAAAATGAAGTTGGACAAGGAGAGCAGATAGAGTGAGCAAGGAAGTGGCAATCTTAATAGCAGCACAACTAGGGAAGTCTTCATGCAAGCCTTGAGCGAGCCTCGCATGAAATGAGGGAGCGAGTCACAGCATTTGAGATGTATTTTATATACATGTAAGTGTCCTTGCAGATGTTTGAAGGGAGAATGTTGGGGTTCAGTTGTGGACTAGGCATCTGCTTCTGCCCTCTTAGGAGTTTGACCTGGACGTGGTGGCTGTGGTTAATGACACAGTTGGAACTATGATGACGTGTGGCTATGAAGACCCTCACTGTGAGGTTGGCCTCATTGTTGGTAAGGATATCAACCATCCTCCCCACAGGGACGGGGGCACAGCCTTGGGTGGGTGGGAGGCTGGAGCTGAGTGAGACCTGGTGCCCCTGTGATTGGCAGGCACGGGTAGCAACGCCTGCTACATGGAGGAGATGCGCAACGTGGAGCTGGTGGATGGAGAAGAGGGGCGGATGTGCGTCAACATGGAGTGGGGGGCCTTCGGGGACAATGGATGCCTGGATGACTTCCGCACGGAATTTGACAAGGCTGTCGATGATCTTTCGCTCAACCCAGGCAAACAGAGGTAGGCACCCAACTGGGCCTTGTATCCCAGAACTGGATAGCAATGAGTGATGGGAGTCTCCACCAGACTATATAATAATAATAATAATAAAGATAATAAGCAAGGATGCGTATTATCTTGAGATGACAATGGTTTCTTGGAAAGTTCTGAGTTAGTAAACGTGAGGAAGCTGCTTCCACCACGAGGCCTGGGAGAACGGGGGTGGGGGTGGGATCAAAACCTAGGGCTGGGTCTGTGGGGGACAAATTTGCTGGGACGGCCCACACAGGAGCAAATCCTTTCTTCCTCTCCCAGCCATCCAGTGTCTAGCACCCTCTCTTGTTGGAACTGGTCAAGGACCAGCATCACAAAGCCCCATGGGTGGTGATGGTGGTCGGATAAGGAGAGGGTGTGAGCAGAGAGCACCATGCTCAATTTTGCTGAAGGTGGAGGAGGATCAGTGTGAGAGGACATAGGAATCCCGCCCAAGTGAATTAAGTGGCATTCCTTTCCCGCCATGCTGCCCTCCGCTTTTCGTTCTGTCTCAACACATCCTACTACCTTCCTATTTAACCTCCGTAAATTGCAGGTTTGAGAAGATGATCAGTGGCATGTACTTGGGCGAGATTGTCCGTAACATCCTTATCGATTTCACCAAGCGAGGGCTGCTCTTCCGCGGCCGCATCTCAGAGCGGCTCAAGACAAGGGGAATCTTTGAAACAAAGTTCTTGTCTCAGATTGAGAGGTGAGAGTTTATTTAGGGATTGGGGGAGGATGGGGCCATGTCCTGTGTATTTCTCATGGACAGACAAGCTGAAGGATTTCACAGCTCAAGTGAGATCAGAGCAGGGCTCACACAAGTCAATCTAGTGGCTCACACATGAAAGATGGTGCTGAGCATGGCATGGGACCATGAACAGGGATATTGTTGTATTTTAGATCAAATAGCAGAACAAGAAAGATAACCTGATTATAGGATATAAATTAAAATGTGCAGAGGAAAATAACGTGATGAAGCATCCATGCTTGGCTTGGGGAATCCTTCTTCACTGCTGGTTGCAACAATCAGGCAATGAGGATTGATTAAAGAGGACAGTCTTCACTCTATCAAGGACTAAGTAAACCTCAGGCAGGGCAGAGGCATGCTATGTTGTGGCTTGTTAGCAGAAAACTCTGCTCCAAATTAGAATGGTGAATTTCAGAGCCCTTAAAAAATTAATGCTCTGTTACTCTTAAGGCATAGACCAGGAACTGGGTTACTGACCTGAGTGGGCCCCAAGGGCACCTGCACCAGTGAATAGAGTCTGCTCAGCTGATGGATAAGGAAATGATTCCAGGTCTCTAAAATAGTTTTCTTTATAAAATAGGGTTTATTTTCTCACTATAATTTTTGTGCATCTATTTCATAAAAAGGGCACAAGCAGAATGCAGACTGCCCAGTGTGGGGAATGGAAATCAAGCAGGAGAGTAATGCTAGTGAGTTAAAGCTTGTCCTGAAGACCCAGGGACAGCAATGAGAGAAGGGACATGAACGTGCTCTGCAGCTAGAAATGCCATATGCTGGCATGGCCACTGTCTATATTATTTCCAAATGAGTAGACAGTGAAGTTCCTTTGGATTTGGATATGTTTTGTAGTGACAGGTTCTTCCTTCCCTGCACAAAGTAGAAAGAGGACCTTCTTTTAAAATTTCCTGGCACTCTCAGGAAGAGTGAGTGTGGTCCAGCAGGATGAGCACTACTCTGAGTTCATGATCAGGGCCCACCTTGGAGGGCCTGGTCCCCAAGGGCCGGACCCCCGGAGAGCCTCTCAGGATAAAAGAGCCAGCCTGGAAGAGGGGGGTCTCCAGCTCTCTCTGCTCTTGACTGACCACTCACCGTCTCCCTTCCACCCCAGCGATTGCCTGGCCCTGCTGCAGGTCCGTGCCATCCTGCACCACTTGGGCCTCGAGAGCACCTGTGACGACAGCATCATCGTCAAGGAGGTGTGCACGGTAGTGGCACGGCGGGCAGCCCAGCTCTGTGGCGCAGGCATGGCTGCCGTTGTGGACAAGATACGGGAAAACCGTGGGCTGGACACCCTCAAAGTGACAGTGGGTGTGGATGGGACCCTCTACAAGCTACATCCTCAGTGAGTGCCTGATCCCAGACCTTTATCGCTTTGTCTTTGTCCCCATCCCCCTTTTAACTTTATAGAAAATTATTGGTCATTCTAAATAGTGTTTTTAATGTTTATAGTTTGAAGATCAGTAATCAGAACCAGAATCAGGCCTGTGTTTCAGTATTGAAAGTGTGCGGCCCACCCCACCCCCCCGCAATTGCACCCTCTCCCTCCCCTGCCAGGAACAAGGGCTGCCCCGACTCAGTCTCTTGCTTTTCTTTTCCCCGGGTCTCTATGTTACACATCTATATTGTTTAGTAAACATACACTAGAAATTGAGCATGATTTTTGAACTTGCCATGAATAGAATCACATGGCTTCTTCTGTGACTGGCTTTTCTCACACAGCACTTATGGTTTGGTTATTTGTTATGGAGATGGGGTTTTGCTATGTTGTCCAGGGTCTCAGACTGCTGGGTCTTTAGCAATCCTCCTGCCTCAGCCTCCCAAGTATGTGCTATGTGGATTATTTCTAGATTTTGACTCTTACAAACAGTGCTGCTGTGAATGTTCTAGCAAACATGTTGGAACTCGAGCAAGATTCTCCCCCTATGGTCCAGGGCAGGGGATTGGCAATTAATAGCCATCATTGCTCCTGTAAATCAAGTTTTATTGGAAGAGAGTGGCACTCATGTGTTTATGTGCTGTCGACGGCCGCTTTTGTGCTACCCAGGAGGAGTATGGCCTGTGACACTGAAAGGGTTTGCTGCCTGGCCCTTTGTCGTGCCCTCAATATGGAAATACCAAGTTCCCCTTTCTTTCGACTGTGTTCCTTGTTTCCCTCTTCTTCTCCTTTCTCCCTTCTTATTACCATTTTGCTTCTGTCTTCTCTCACTTGTCTATTGAATAATTTATTTTGAAGACAGGAAGTAGCCCACATACTCTCTTCTGGAAGCCTTTCAGCTAAAAGCTAAAGGAGTAGAGCAGTGCCCGGCCTGCACAGCACCTGCGGGGTGGAGGGAGGGTGGAGAATCCTGGATTGAACTGTGACCACCTCTTCCCACATTTGTTATTTTATTTTTCCTAAATCAAAATGTTTATAATCAACATTTTAATTTATAAACATAGTTTCAATATATTTGGGCAGTATTATACACTAGCTATATAGCAGCTACTTGATAATTTTTTTGTTTTTATTGGTTTTAATTTATACACGACAGTAGAATGCAATTTGATACATCACACATAATTTCTCATCCTTCTGGATGTACATGATGTAGAATCCCATTGGTTTTATAGTTATATATGTACATAAGGTAGTAATAATGTCTGATTCATTCTACTATCCTTCCTACCCGCATAACCCACCCCCCTTATTTTAAATTAGCATCCACATATCAGAGAAAACATCAGCCTTTGGTTTTTTGGGATTGACTTATTTTGCTTAGCATGTTCTCCAGCACCATCCATTTACCAGCAAATACCATCATTCATCTTTAAGACTGAGTAATAGTCATATATATAATTTTATATCAGTCACATTTTTTATTCATTCATCAATTGAAGGGCACCTAGGTTGGTTCCATAGTTTATTTATTATGAGTTGAGCTGTCACCACATTTATTTTAATGACCTAAGAGGCTCTTTGAGTCTGCACTATTAGTGAAAAGAGGGGAACCTCCAAAAATCCAAGTCCCTTTCCTCAGTGATAAGTCTCATTGTAAAAATAGGGGTCTTGGCTCCAGATGAGGTTGGGAAAGGGACTTTTATTCAACTTTCTCTTCCTGTCAAAAAATACATGAGATAATCAACTTATAAAGAGGAAAGGGTTATTTTGGCTCACAGTTTTGGAAGTTTCAGTCCAAGACTGGTTGGCCCTGCTGCTTTGGGGCCCGTGGTGAGGTAGCACATGATGGCAGGAGTGTGTGTGGAGCCAAACTGCCCACCTTGTGACTGGAAAGTGGAAAAGAAAGACCAGAGTCCCACAATTCCCTCCAAGGGCATAGCCCCAGTGACCTAAAAACCTCCCACCTCTTACATGAGGGACTTTGGGGGACATTAGATCCAAACTATAGCAGGTATGGAAACCTAGCCCCCAACCCTGGGACTGGGCATCCTCAGCTTCACAGATGGGAGGGCATCCTGACCCTCTTGGGTTGGGTTGGGTTGGATGGTGACTGTCTCTTTTTCCAGTCCCATATGAAGATGATCTGTGATCTCTGTAATGTCCAAACAGAAACCCTATACATCTGCCCCACTTGCCTTCAATGGCATTTTGGAGTCGGTGTAGGTCTGATGTGAAGTGATAACCCTTGGAAAATATAAAAACCACATGCACAGAATTTGGTTCTCCCCTGCAGAGGAGGTTACACACTTCTGCAAGACTCATAGGTGGCTCACAGGACTGTTGAACTTGTTTTACTGATTAGTTTTAAGAGCACAGTTCAACAGAATCCCAAGGCATTTGTCCTAGAGTGAAATCTTAGCTCTCTTGAGCTAAGAGCTAAGTGGGTACACTGTGATGTTGGACTTGGACAGATTATTAGCATCTCCCAGGCTTAATTTTCTGGTACAAATACATAGACCCACAGTGTAGCTGTCGTGCTCCTCCTCTTAATTACCCGTGGATTGCCAGCATTACTTCTTAGCATCTCACCTCTGAGCACACAAATCTGTCATGACTAAGGTGCTTTGTTCTTTTGTCTTTCTCCCCCTTTTTTCCAGTTTTGCCAAAGTCATGCATGAGACAGTGAAGGACCTGGCCCCCAAATGTGAGGTGTCCTTCCTGGAGTCAGAGGACGGCAGCGGGAAGGGGGCCGCGCTCATTACTGCCGTGGCCTGTCGCATCCGTGAGGCCGGACAGCGATAGGACCCCGGAATTCGGAAGGGACTTCTCTGCTTCCCCCTCTTCCCTGTTTTAAATTATAAGGAGTCTTCCTCTTGTGTCAGAGACACAGTCCCCTCAGCTTTTCCTTGGCAGAGAGGACCCCGTTGGATTGAGATTTTTTTTTTTACATTCACCGTAGAGTTTTGTGCCCAAGTCTTGGCCTTCCTGAGATACAGAAGCCAGGACTGTTCATAACTGGTCACAACCATTCCCATTGGTTCTCATACAACTTAAGAAAAAAATAATAATAATAATCCTTAGCGCCTCCACCCCCCTCCTGGAATTCCACGTCTCTGTACAATCCTAAAGGATGGGGACGGCCTCCCCTTGGGGCTGACGGGGTACTTCTGGTTGGAGAGCATCTCCCTGCAAGGATGTCAATACTGTTTCTCCCATCAAAGATCCAGGAGGTCTCTGCTAGTCACTCAGCCTGATCCTCATGCAGGCAGATGTGGGGAGGGAGGAAGCACGGCAGTGGAGGGAGATCCCATGGAAATCCATGTGGCAGCCCTTTCTCAACCTGCCATTGCCCCATGGATTCCAGCATTTACTGAAACTGGAATTGAGGAATCCCGCATCTAGGCGATGACACCAAAGCCAGATGCATCCTGCAATATGGATTTATCACTGCATCTCCTTGTGGGTGCTTGGATCACTCATGAGCAGTGGACCTTTGGGGGAGTGGGGGGGAGCCTTTTGGTTTGTTTTTAAAGATTTACCTGCAAAAGTGGAGACACTGTATTTTCATTTTAATTTATGTTTGAAATTTATTTAGTTCATGAAGTAGGTCTGCTCCTTCATCATGTAACGGTGGATTGTATGTAATGTATTTATATGTTAATTTGTTCTGTATATAGATATGCAAGGTCTCCTTAGACTCATTGGTAGATCAGTACAGTTAAGGACAGAAAGTGAAGACATTGACTAGCTACTAGAAATACCTCATTCGCCTGTGGGAAGAGAAGGAAAGCCTCTCCGGGGTGAGTGAATGGAAAAGCATCCGCTTTCTGGCTCCTCCTGACCCTACAGATTTGGAAATGCCTGGAAGGCAGGGATGGAGACCAAGGCTGAGCCCATGGATTGGAGAAACCACAGCAACTGGCTAATCTGTCAAGAGACTTTCCTGGGGCAATATTCCATGGGATGCTAACCAAAGGAAACCAAAGGAAGCATTTCAAATAGACTCACTGTTTAGAAATTTTTATTCTTAGGAAAGTCAGTACTATTTTGAAGCTGTCTGGCAAGATAAAGGAAGCCACCAAAAATTTTTTTTTTAAATTGTATCTAATTGTCAACATCAAACCAAAACCAAGATATTAAACAACCAAACAAACAAAACCTCAGGGACAACATTTTTGGTGTATTTTGTGCCTTCTTGGCAAATTTCACCTTGGGTTTGTTTTGTAAATGTTTTATAAGAAATGTTGTCTATGTGCTTCCTTGGGCTGAGCTGGCATTGGTCTGCTGACCCTTGTTTGTTTTTTATACACAGTATTTATTTCAAACTGTTGGCAGGGATGGACCGTGGTATCATAGCTGCCATACTCTTTCCAAGAGTGCAGTTAATTCTGAACCTGAAAGCCCACTCTGCCCTAAAATATGAATCAGCACAGATGTTAAACCTGGATACAACATAACAGAGAGGGAATGGCCTTGTACCACTATTAAGTAGGACACAAGGACAAAAATAGAAAGATGGAGAGGAAATCAACGGCTCGATCACACCCAGTTTTTGCGCATTTTTCAAACTTGTGCTGAGAACAGTGCCCGGTTATCATTTTTGAATAAGATGGAGTAGAAATTAGTAAAAACTGCCCAGCTCCTTCTGGGAAGCACAGAGGAAAGGGGACAGGTCCTTGATTGTTCCATTCTTACTGTGCCTGTCTGATGTTACTCCTCTGCTGCCTCCATCTGCAGTTATTGATCCAAAATATGGGTGCCTGCAACTGCAATGAAAACTGAAGGCCAGCTTTAGATTTGTGGGTCCCTAAAGGGGGGATGCCTGTGAAATACAACTGAATTTTATTTTTGAATTGTGACTTTGTAAATTTTAAAACTTAGGCACTGTCTATGAAATTACACTTTTTCCCCCTAAGGTAGAGATGTGTGTATAGCTATTAAAGACGTGTTGTTGGTTTCCAAACGAGAGCAATGGACCATACACATGGACTGTCTGTGTTCCTGGCATTGGGCTGGCAGCCCCCTCAATGATGTTGCTTTGCTTGGTGTAAATACAGTGGATCTCAATCTTCGACTGGGATGCACTGAATATGGATCATCTCAAATCCTTGAGCATGCAGTCTTGTGAAGAAGTTGACTGTTGTCACTATGTACAGTAGAGAAGTAGTTGAATTAACTATGTGATGTTAACTATTATTAATAAATTTTAACATTTTTCAAAATATTCAAAGTGTGATCTGAGCAAAATCTTCCAAATGCATTTTTAAGAAGGCAGTCATCTCTCGGCACTGTACTACCTCCTGGCCAGTCTATGAATCATTGATGGTATCTTGATTTTGAGAGTGTGCTCATTTTTCAGTACCCATGGGGGACAGGTTCCAGGATCCCCTCAAGATACCAAAATCTGGAGGCCCAAGTCCCTTATAGAAAGAAAAAATAGTGTAGTATTTGCATAGATTTTATGATATATCCTCCACATACTTTAAATCATCTCTAGATTACTTATACCTAATATAATGTAAATGCTATGTAAATAGTTGTCATGCTGTATTGTTTAGGGAATAATGTACATGTTTAATATAGATGCAAATGCTCCCCCATCCTTCTTCTTTTTTTAAAGATGGGAATTGGACTGAGCTACATTTCTGGTCCTTTTTATTTTTTGAGACAAGGACTTGCTAAGTTGCTGAGGCTGACCTCAAACTTGCAATCTCCTACCTCAGCCTCCAAATCATTAGGGTTACAGGTGTATGCTACCATGCCCAGCTTTCCTGAATATTTTTGATCCAAGGTTGGTTGGTTGAATCCTTGGATGTGGACTCTCCAACTATGGAGAGTGACTGAACTTGACAGGCATGGGGTCAAGAGTTATCCCATAGATTTCCCTTCTCCAAAACCCAGTCCTAATGGAACTGAAAGGCAACTTTTCCTGGGTTACCCCTGACTCCTGGATGTCAAACTTCACAGAGAACCCTGGCTAGTCCAGCTTTTCCTGCTCAGACAATTGGGCTGGGATGTAGCCTCACTACCAGGGGTCCTAGCTGTCCTCAATAGGCAGATATGGTTTACTTTGAGCATGATAGTTAGTGCTGATGTGAACCAATAAGCACTTGCCTGTCTTTCCCTACCAGGCCCCCAAGAAGTAAAACACAAATCTGGGGAACAGATTCCCTAGTGATGCCCATTGACACTGACAACATTGCTTGACAATAACTGAGAAAGGAAAATGATCAAGGCTAAGAGCATAATAGAGCCAATGATGAAGGAAAAACTAAAATTAGTTCCTATTGTTTTTAACAAAGTGGTGAGATCATGGGAGTATAAGTTGGTAAATTGGTCAAAGTATAAATTGGTAAAACCTGTTCAGTAGGGGACCAAATAGTACAGAGACGCAACCCAGAAATTATGACATCAAGAAAAGCTTCTTCTGGGGCTGGAGTTGTAGCTCAGTGGTAAAGCGCTTGCTTAGCTAGCATGTGTGAGGCACAGGGTTTGATTCTCAGCACTGCATAGAAATAAATAAAAAATAAAGGTCCATTGACAACTTTAAAAACAAACAAACAAACAAAAAAGCTGCCTCTGGAGGACTGTGAGTTCAAAGCCAGCCTCAACAATTTAGCAAGTCCCTGAATAACTCAGTGATACCCTGTCTCTAAATAAAATACAAAAAGGACTGCAGATGTGGTTCAGTGGTTAAGCACCCCTGGATGTAATCCCTGATACCCCCCAAAAAAGGGAAAAGGTGATTCTATCCTGCTGCCTAGACCAGAGTGCAAAAGCTGGGGGCGGGGGAGTGAAGAGGCAGTAACTGGAACCACAAAACTGGGTGGGGGATGTAGAGGTACCAGGGTTTCTCTCCCTCCCACCTTTTAGTGTTCTGCAGTGTTTCCTGATGGCTGAACCTAGTTGGTAAAGGGAGCCTGGGAAATGGGATAAAGAGCAGGGAGCGGGGATGATTTGGACCTCAGCAATTAGCAAAGTAACTGGCATGTGCCCTACATTATGGTCTTTGATAAGATCATTATATGGTGTTATCAAAGAATATTATAGGCATTATAGAAGAATATTTAATAACAAGGACAATGTTCAGAGGATGCTGCTTCATGCCCCCAGTGTGTTAGAACCTGAACAGTTGCCCTCTGAGGGAGCTGCATCCTGGGATCCAACGGATTGAGAATTGAAAATGTAGTTAGGCCTTGATGTTTGCACATGTAAGCTCTTTTCTTATCATTCCTGGAACAATACAGTATAACAACTATTTACATTAGGTATTACAACTTGTCTAGACATCTACGTTCTCCTGTATGGGAAGATATGTGGAGGTTATATGCAAATACTATACCATTTTATATAATGGATTTAAGCATTCGTGAATTTTAGTATCCTTGGTGAGTCCTGAAATCAATCCTCCATGATTCCAAGGGATATGACTGTATTATGATCCTATTGTTGTTAAAAAAAACAAAAAAAAAAACAATGCTATATGACAGCAGGTGTAGTGGACTTCCCTGAATATCCCCTCTGCCTCAATGATCTGTTGTGGTAAAGGCAGGCAGCCCCCTCCTCAACAGCTCCCCACAGGTTTCCCACCCCTCTGGGCATCTGGGAGGCTTGGCCTTATCTGCCATTCCTAGCCTGGCTACTCAGTGCAATGTTGGTACCTGTCCTTGGGTCTCTGTGGGTTCCCTTGAAGACTCAGAAGAGCTTCTCTGTCATTTCCCTTGTGGGGTGGGGGTTTGGGGTGGCATAAACCCTTAATTCTCCCCAGGTCCTAGTACTAGACAAGATGTTCAGCATATAATTTTCTAAGTTTCTTAAGATGAATTCCTGCATGGGAGGGTCTCAGAGCCCTGGATTCTCCATGCTCATGCTCCATCCCTCACCATGGGGAAATTGTTCCTTTCAAACAAGTAGAAGGTCCCATACACCACCTACTCACAGCTTAGAAATATCTTTTCTAGGTTCAGTCAAGACCATCCAACTTTTTCTTTCTGGGTTGCTTTGTTTTCTTTATAGCTTGGGCCCCAGGAGCAGAAGACCACTGCTTTATCCTTTCAGGGTAATTTCTCATCATTGCACAAACTTTTCTTGCTTTTTTATTTTCTTATTTCCTTTTGTCCTCACTCTCTTTTTTCATTCATATTCTCCACTTCCAAATGCCAACCATTGTGCTCCATGTGAAACTTATTTTGATGAAGCATATATTACTTTGATGCTTTTTAATTTTGTGTGTGTTTGTTTATGATGCTGGGGATGGCACCCAGGGCCTTGCAAATGCTATGCAAATGCTCTATCACTGAACTACATCCCCAGCCTCTGTGTGTATTTTTTTTAAAAAATTACTAATTCTATTGGCTAAAAGTCTCTTTCCCCTACCTCACAAAGCACCATGTTTTCAAAGGCCCACGGGTGTCATGTGCTCAGCTAATGCATTATTTCCCATTGCCACAAATATCCCATTGTGTGCATGGACTCACCCCGTGTTCCCATCCATCTTCTTAGAAGTGGTCATGTGCATTGACTCAACTCTGGCTACACAAACATGGCAATGAGTGTCACTGCAATGAGTTTCTTTGCACATGTCCTTGTGATCATCTCTCTGGGCATCTACCCTAGAGCAGGACAGCTGGATCATAGGATGTGCATTTGGCAAATGCACCTTTGACCCCCACACTACCAGCTTACCCTCCTGAAAGGCTGTCCCTGCCGTCAATCACCTGCACAAAGCTCCACTAACATTTGGCATTGTCTAGACATCTATTCATTATTAATCTTATGAGTGTAAAGTTGAATCTTATGGTTGCTTGAATCTACATTTCTCTGGTTACTGTGGGTTTCAGCGTTTATTTATATGTGTTTGCTTTTGGATTTCCCTTAGTTGACTCCCTTTTAATATTCGTATTCAACCAGTGTTCTTTTTCCTTTCTGATGTACTAGAACTCCTTATTTAATGCAGGTATCAATTCTTTGGGGGCTTTAGATATTGCAGGTATCTTCTAACCTGTTCATTGTGTCTATGGTGTGCTTTGTGGACTAGAAAGCCTTTCATTTGGAGTAATCAAATCCACCTATCATTTTTGTTTACAGTTTACAGTTTACAGTTTTGGGGGTTTCTTTTGGTACTGGCAATTGAACCCAAGGCCTCTTAACCACTGATCCACATTCCCAGCTCTTTTCATTTTTTAGTTTGAGATAAGGTCTCACTAAGTTGTTTAGGACCTTGCTAAGTTGCTGAGGCTTGTCTTGAACTTTTGACACTCCTAACTTGGCCTCCCGAGTTGCTGGGATTACAGGTATGTGCCACCACTTCTGCTTACTGTTTGTATAGTTGGTTCTTCTGAATTTTCTCACCCTTAAGTCACTAAAATGGTCTTCTGTTAATTTTATTTATTGGTAATTTTTGCCTTAAAGGATAAATGAATCCCCTAAGAAGTTTGTTTTTCTATATAATATTAAATAGGGATCTAGTTTTTCTTTTCCCATGTTACTAGTGATTTATATCTTTTCTCACTGGCTTGGGACAACTTTTGAAAAATATATTAAGGTTCTATTTCTGAGTGTTCCATCTCTCTAATTAATCTCTTTTGTTTGTTCTTGGGACAGTAACATTCTGTTTCTATTACCAGGGTTTGGTAGTGTGCCTAGTATCTAGCAGGGTTAGTATTCCCTTTTCTTTTTCAAAGCTGACTATGCTAGTCTTGGCCCTTTATTATTTCTTGTAAATTTTAGAATAAGTAATCTCTGAAAATAATCTGCCTAAATTTTGGAATTTTGTATTAATTGATCATGGAGTTAAAATTAACCTTTATCATATTCACAAAAGCATTAAAAGTCTCTATGTATTTATAAAATCTTTTCTGTCTTTTGTTAGAGTTTAAAAGTTTATAAAAATTTTATGAATTAAGTTAATGCCCAGATCGTTCATAGTTGCTGGGTGTGGTTCTTGATTTTTATTATATATTTGGTCGGTTATTATAAGTGTATAACATAGGATTCTAACCTTAGAATCATTACTTTGTTGTGTGTGTGAGAGGTACTATCTTTGGCATCGTAGGCTCTGTAGCAGATATCATTAATACCCCAACCCCAATTTAGACGAGAATGTCTTCAGATGCTGAATGTTCCTTGAAAGTAGGATTGACAGATAAAATACAGGATACCCAGTATTTTATCCTAAATATTGCATGGGATATACTTATACTAAATAGTTTTTAATCTGAAATTCTAACTTAACCGGGCATCTTACATTATTATTTATCAAATGTGTCAATTATACCTGAGAGGCAAGGAAATATACTGAAATTTTCCTTATAAATTTTTTTGTTAGCCAGGTGTGGTGGCGCATGCTTGTAATCCCAGCAGCTTGGGAGGCTGAGACATGAGGACTGTGAGTTCAAAACCAGCATTAGTAAAGGCGAGGTGCTAAGCAACTCGTTGAAACCCTGTCTCTAAATAAAAAATACAAAATAGGGCTGGGGATGTGGCTCAGTGGTCGAGTGCCCCTGAGTTCAATCCCTGGTACCCCCCCCCCCAAAAAAAAAAAAAAAAAAAAAGTTTGTTATAGGTTTTTGGTAACAATTCCTGGAATTTCTTTTCCATTTTTAGTGTTTTAGACCATTTAGGCTGCTAATAAAAAAATTCCATTAACTGGTGACTTAGAAACAGCAGAAATTTTAGAGTAAAAAATCATTAAGTTGAATGATTATAAATTGGGTTAGGGACTATGTATTCCATATTTTGACATTTCATATTGCATCACAAACTTATCAACAATATCCAGATTTTCACATTATTTAGCATACTGTTGTTCATCATACTTTGAAAACTTTTATTTTAGAAAAATTTAAGCACATATACAAAAATAGATTAATGATCTCCTGTACTTCAGTGGTTATCAACTCACAGCGAATCTTGTATTTACAGCCCTGCTCTCCTAATGCTTCAAAGCAAATCACAGGCATTTTTGAGGAGTGGGGGGTAACTAGGGATTGAATCCAGGGGCACTCTACCCCTTAGCTATATCCCCAGCCCTTTTTCATTTTTTTATTTGTTAAGGTCTTGCTAAGTTGCCCAGGTTGGCTTAGAACTTGCAATCTTTCTGCTTCAGCCTCCTGGATAGCTGGAATTTCAGGTGTGCACCACTGAACTTGGCTAACATGGGCATTTTTATAACTGCAAATGCTCTTGTAGGGAACTTCAAAAGTTAAGAACTGTGTTTTTTAATCTATCCACCACTCCTCCCCAGGTAATTATTGCTAAATATCAAGAAACCCCAATTAGTGTTTGAGCTTCCAATTATCTCACAAATGTCTTTTTTTTTTTTTTAAAGCTTGTCTGTTTGAATCTGAATCTGAGGAAGTCTATCCATTGCACTTAGCTGATGTGTCTTCTAATATCTCCGGTCCCTTCCAGCTATTTTCCTTCCTTTGAAGAAATTGGGTCACGGCCTAGAATTGTCCATGATTGCATCTCCAGTTTGACATGTTCTCCTGTCCTCTGTATTTCTGCAAATTGATTCTTAAATGTTGACCCTCAATCAGATTTAGGTTTGATAGTCTAACAAAGCTACTTCAAAGGGACTATTGTTATTACGTCATTCTTTCGTCTTTGTCATATCTATAATTGTTTCTCCCCTTTCAATTAATCTTATCTATTTGCAATTTCTTTCCTTTTTTTTTTTTTTATTGAACCCAGGAGTGCTTTACCACTGATCCACATCCCCAGCCCTTAAAAATTTTTGAATTTTGAGACAGGATCTGTGAAATGGCTTAAGGCCTTGCTAAAGTGCTGAGGCTGCCCTTGAACTTGCAATTTTCCTGCCTTAGCCTCCCGAGTTGCTGGGATTGCAGGTGTGCACCACTGTGCTTGGCTTACATCTCCTCTTTTCTTGATTGGTCTTGGCAGAATTTTACTTTATTGAAGTTTTCAAAGAATTTGCTTTTGCTTTTGTCTTTTCTTCCTCTACTTCATTGATTTTTTGTCCTAATTTTTCTTTCTTGTTTAATACTTTTATTCCAGTTTCTGTTTGAAGTTATGAATTTCTCTCCATCTACTGTTTTAAGTCCCAGGAATTTTAATTGATTACCATTTCATTGACATTCTGAGTGCATACTAATTTGCTATATATTTTCTTTTTTCACATTTGAAAATGTAATCTTATTTATTTCCCAGCAATATATTTTGCAAACTATCCTTTTGTTATGCATTTCTAATTTTTTGGCATTAGGGTCTGAGAAAATGATATGTTTGTTATTTTTGATTCTATGGTATTTATCAAGTAATCCTTTGTGGCCTGGCACATGGTCAATGTCATAACCCTATATCTGTGCTTAACAACAGTTTTTCTGTGGTGTTGAGTAAAGAATTAGAGGGAGAGGGAGAAGGAGAAGGAGAGAGAGGGAGGGAGAGAGAGGGAGGGAGGGAGGGAGGGAGAGAGAGAGAAAGTAAGTAGAGGCAAAGTGACTGTGGATATATTCCAGATTTTTTTTCTGAGTTCCTTGATGGTGAAATTACAGGAGATTTTTAGTTTCTTCTTCTTAGGTAGTGGTAGTCTTCACTTGTCTATGATTTCAGACAGTCTTGAAAACAATGTCAGAGATTTCACATGCCACTCACTTCCTTGGGCGAGCCAAACAGTCGAGGGAGTAATGTTTGCCATTGCAGACCATCTGGGTTAATCACCTAGTTCATGTGGAGGTGAACTTTTTAAAGGCAAGAGGTTTATTTAGCTCACAGTTCTGGCAGCTAGGTTGGCTGAGTGCATCTGGTAAGGGCCTCTACTGTGTCACAGTGTGGCAGATGGCATCACATAGTGGAATATGTGCAAAAGATGGAGTGAAGAGAGAGGAAGCAAGATATAACCACGGTTACTTCTTATAACAATCCATTCACCTGGGAACTAGTCCACTTCCTCCAGAAGGCATTAATCTCTTCCAAGGGTGATTCCTCCAAACCTAATCACCTTCCACTAAGGAAGATCCACCACCTCTCAATACCATTACATCAGGGACCAAACTTCCAGCACATGAACCTTTAGGGGGACAAACCGTATTCAATCATAGCACCTACACTTCCTATGAAACGAGGGGTTGTAAGCTCCCATTTAGCTTGAACTTTTATATTCTGCTTTTGTAAGCTCCTCCTTGCAGCTGGTGTTACCTGAAAACTCAGGACTATAATTGTGATCCAGACTCTCAGATGCCAGCACAGGAAACCTCACAAACCTGGCCCTGAAGGTACACACACCATCCCACCCACTATAGTGGGCTATGGGGAACAAGGCCTTTCTCACTTCGTGCTCAGAAGATGATGTGGCCTTTTCCCTGCTTTTATTTAGCAAGAAAAACAGTTCTTTCATGAATCATGCTGTCTGCTTTCCAGGCTTCAAGCCCATTTCCAGGGAAAGCAGACAAGAAACATGCCAAAAAGAGTGTAGAAATAAACAGGAATTAGTATCCTTGGCAGCTTTAGGTCCTCAGGTCCTCCGGGGGACAAACGTGTGCTCTGTTTTATTGAATGTTTTCCATCTTAATAAGCAGTGGGAAATGCCAGAACCATCTGCAGCTGCTGCTGATCCTGGGGACTGAAGAGGGTGCAGCACAGGGCTTCTGAGCATTGCCATTTTCCCATTGCTCAGGAGGGCTAGGAAAGTCCTCGCCTTGGGGTACTGGAGTTTCCTCAGGAGACAGGCTCTGCCTTGCAGGACTGGACACCCCTTCCTTGGCCACATTCTTTGTATTTCTAAGCCTCAGGTATCGCCCTAAGGCCATTTACCCATGCTCCACAGAATGAAAATATGGGGGAAAAGATGTTTGTGCACGTGTATTATTCAGTTCAAATACATTATGCATAAGGTGACTATGGAGTTGCTGCACAAGTACCGGGATGGAAGAAATGTCACTGTACTGAAATTAAATTAAATCTAGTTCTAAGCTCTCCCTCACTAGGGAGATGAGCTGTCCAATTTTAGGTATTTCCTAGGATGGAGTGGGAGTCCCTGAGAGATGACACACTTCAGAGCCACTTGAGAGAAGGCCTCCCATCTTCAGCCCATTGAGCTATCACTGCTTTTTGAATCCTGATGACCTGTTGGAGATCTCCCGGGGCCAGGAGGTGGGTGGTGGCGGCGCGCCAGAAGCACGGGTAGTAACGTAATTTACACTTGCCCAGAGATGCAGAGAGATGGTGCCCCTGGAGGCGGCATTGGGCACTGCAATTGACTAATGCCTATTCCTTATCGGCGGCTCCGCCCCAGAGGCGCCCTCGTGTGGCTGTATTTCGGAACTGCTTCCTCAGCCGGAGACGCCTCTGTTTTTAAACCTGATCCTAAACTTCAATATGGCCTCTGATGCACCTGGAAGACAGGACATTGCTATGTATCTTTTTCATTTAGATTTCCCAAACAAGCAGATTAATTTAAAATTATGAATTTCCATTGTTTTTTTTTAGCCGTAGACAATATTTCAAGGGAGGAGGTGAGTAGAGATGGAGAGGTAGAGAGAAAGAATGAAAGGAGGAGGGGAATGGGGATAAAGGGAGGAGGGAGAGAGGGAAAAGAAAGAAGTTGCTAAGAAGGTTTGTCTCCTCTAAAGAAAGGGCGGGGGAACCAGGAGTGAGGGGAAGGAAGAACAGGCAGAGAGCTTTGGCCAGCATGTTCAGGGCACTGTCCACATCCACCCAACTCCCCTGTCCCCTCCAGTGCCTCTGCATCCCCATCCTGCATAGATTGCCTTCAAAAGATCCAGTCTACCACTAGAGAGAGCTGATGGTCTTAAATAAATGGCCAGATTTCCACAGACAAGTGGCCGGTCTAAAAGAAAATGACACTTTTGTTTAGGTTTATTGTAAACCAGTGATTTAAACTCCTCACCTGAACACTCATGAAAGCAGAGATGGGCTGACTGTGACGTGCTCCCTGAAATATGTACCTGGACACCCTGCCTTCTGCTGGGGTGCTTCCAAAGGCCTTGCTAAACTTTGTTTGACTAGCTGAATAGAGAGACTTCTGGGTTCTCTTGTTCTCTGATATTTACAGAAACTCAAGAGGGCTCATTTCTCTCCTCTACATTGTTTGTTCATCTTTATATCATGTTCCCGCAACTCTGTGTAATAAATGGTTTCATTTATGGTTCAGTGCTGAATCCGGATGAGGCCTCGTCTGTTGAAGACCAGGAAGGTAAGTCTGGAACAGGAGAGAGCTCTCTCGTCTTTCCCACTGGCAACATCTCATCAGGTAGAGTGAGGTCAAGGGTCAATACCACCACTGCCCCAAAGGCTAAATGAGAGGTCTCCAAGTCTCCCACTGTCCCCCCACGTGTCAAAGGCTTGGCCACCAGCCTGTGATGCTTTTGGGAGGGGGCGAAAGCTTTATGAGGCAGAGCCTTGCAGAAGGTCATTGGGAGTTTGTCCTTGAAGGAGATATTGGGACCCATGCCCCTTCCTCTGTCTTTTGGCTCCTTACCAATGAGGCAAACAGCTTTGCTCTGCCCCAAATTTCAGCCATGATGGACTACCTTGCCCTGGTTCCAAAGCAACAGGGCTAAGCAACCATGGACCCAAACCTCTGAAACTCTGAGCCCAAATTCTTTGATTCTCTCAGGTATTTTGTCATAGGGATGGAAACTTGGCTAACACGTCTGTCTCTTCTCCACATGTTCCCTCTCTCCTTTGCGTTAATTCACTCATTCATTGAGTCGGTCAACATCAGTTGAACAATTTCCAGGACTGCTGTTTTAGTTCTCGGGGTACAGCAGTGAACAAAATGGACAAATTCCTGCCTTGTATCCTAGTAGTGAGAGAATGAACACCTACCACCTGTCCCCTGTGCTTAGTGCTCTCAAGACAAAAAAGAGCAGGGTAAAAGGACAGAAGATGTTGGTGTGGGGCCGTGTGGGGCCTATTTTATACAGGAGTGAAGAAAGGCCTTTCTGATAAAGTGAAGACAGCAGAAATGAGGAGATGAGGAAGAGTTGTGTGTGTGTGTGTGTGTGTGTGTATTTGTGTGTGTGTGTGTGTGTGTGTGTGTGTGTGTGTGAAAGAGCTCTCCAGGCAGAGGGAAAGGCAAGAACTGTTGAGGAAGAGAACAGAAGCAGCTAGGCAGTGAGTACAGGGAGGTCGAGGGAGGGGTTCGAGGCCAGATCATGCAGGCCTTACAGCCTGTCGTAACGTGTCTGGATTCTTCTCCAAGCACAAGGAGAAGCAAATGAGTATCAAGGTCTCGGTCATGTTATTCAAAAGAGCCTATTAGCTGCCATGTAGAGAACAGACAGAAAAACCAGTTATGAGGCTCCTACATTGCAGCAGGTGAGACCACAGTGCAGGGAGGTGGCCGTGGCAGAGCCGGGTACATTATATGAAGCCAAAGTCAGCAGATTTGCTGATAGAGCAGACATGGGTGTGAAGGAAAGAGACTCAATGCTGACTCCAAGGTGTCTGGCCTGAGTAACTAGACGAAGGGAGTTGCCACCCATGGGCATGGGGAAGATGAGGGAGGAGCAGGCTTTGAGGAGAGAATCAAGAGATCTATTTCAAACGAATGCCACAACAGTCATGCCAGCATTCATACCGTGATCTTGCAGTACTCTTTTCCACGTTTGCTGACCAGAAGTATGGGGCAGGAAATGGACCGTAGGATCCTGGGGTATTTGGAAATACTAGCTAACAAGGAAGCTCTCAAAGACGATTAGGGTCTGGTCCCAAGGACTAATGCCAGTTAGAAGGGGCCCTCACTTGCTAAGGATGGGATAATGATCTGGGAATGGAGTTCAGTGGTGGAGCACTTGCTTAGCATGTAGAAGGCCCTGGGTCCGGTAAAAAAGGAAAAGAAAGAAAGAGAGAAGAAAGAAAGAAGAGTATGTGAGCATTAATAAGGATAAAACTGCAGTGAATTGCAATGTCATCAAATGTGTTTAAATCCATGAGTTTATGATGAGGCTAAAATTGATCTTTTAATTGGTGCCTGTTGGAGAATTATGTCGAACCAACTCATTATTGAGAAAAATGATTGATAGTAAAGGGAAGGAATAAGCATTTATTCTGCGTTTTCTGTGCAAACTATACCTAGGATAATCAAATAGCACTTGAGGGGGCATTTTTCTTTAATAATCTTCCAGCTAATGAATGAAGAAGAACGATAGAATTTGAATATGACACCATTTGGCCATCTTAATGAGGTAATGGGTCCAGGCAATGAGCATAAACTGCTCTGAAAATGATAAAAAGAGAGACAGGGGAACATTATTTGCTTCCCGATAGAAGGATCTGCCACCACCTCTAGAATCCAAATACCAATTTGCCGATAATTCAGAGGAGGATGTGACATGCCAAACAATACTGTGGGGGTGCATTCAGCAAGATCCAAAGAGAGGATAACACCATAAGACAAGTGACCTGTTTTCAACAAATAAATTGCCAAGAAAAGGGAATGGGAGGGAGAATCTAGAGATTAAAAGACTTACAGATATATGAATCACACTGTGCAGACCTTTTTTGAATTCTGATTCAAGCTCCCAAAAAATTATGAGGCAGATGGATAATGGAACATTGACTGGCTATTAGATGATGTTAAGAAATCATCCTTTTTTTTTTATGAGGACAATGAGGGCATGATGATGTTTAAAAATGAGGACTTGTCTTTTAGAGATGCAAACTGAAAAAAAAAAGATATATATGGAATGATGCAACATGAATGTCTGGGAAAGATAATACGGAGTGGAGAATAGAAACAAGATTGGCCCTGAGTGAATAGTCACCGAGCCTGTGGGATGGGTGGGGGAGTTGGTACACCAGTCTGTCTGTGGACTTTTGTGGATGTTTGAAATCCCTTATTATAAGGAGTAAGTCAAAGATAAAAGATAGGAAAGAAAAGGAGGAAGGAAGGAAAGAAGAAAAGGAAGCAAGGAGAAAGGGAGGGAGGGAGAAAGGGAAGGAAGGGGAATTTTGTTTTGGGCACCTTACAGTGAGGTGAGTTTGCTATCCAGGTGGAGGTGTTGCATAGGTAGTTGAGTCTGTGGGAAGGAAGTTCAGGAGTGTTAAGGCTAGAGACAAAAATTAAGGAATCTTAAATTTTTATAAATTTATAAATGAAGAGCCAGGGGTGGCCCATGTCTGTAAATTCAGTGATTCAGGAGGCTGAGGCAGGAAGATCACTAGTTCAGGGCCAGCCAACTTAGCAAGACCCTGGCAACCTAGCAAGACCCTGTGTGGTTCTCTCTAATCCTCAGCCACTTTAATTTTATTTTGAGACAGGATCTCACTATCTTGCTTAGGCCCTTACTAGTTTGCTGAGGCTGGCTTTGAACTGGTAAGCCTCTTGTCTCAGTCTTCCGAGTCTCTGGGATTACAGGCATGCACCACCAAAATTGAGAGGTCATAAAAGGAGCTACGCAGATGTGACCAAGAAGGGAGAGAGAGAAGTGGGAGGGTCACCCTGGAGACCAACCAAGTGGGAGAGCATGCTATGAAGGATGGGCACGCTCAAGTGCCAAGTGCTGCACAGGGTCAAGTGCACGCTGGATGAAGAGGGGCTGTTACCTTTGGCAGCCTTCATCCACCTGGGTTAAAAAAGTTTGTGGTGTGTGTGTGTGGGAAGAGAAACCCAAGTGGCATGGATTCTAGAAGACAGAGGAGATGAGAGGCAGTTGAGTGTTTAGGGGAGATTTTTCAATACAGAGCAGAAATGAGACAGAAGCAGCGTGTGAGAGCCATGTGAGGTCAATGGAGTCGTTTTATTTTAAGTGGGAGAAATTATTCTTATGGGAATGGTGGAGTGTGGGGCAGAGAGAAACGATGTGGGAGAGAGGGCAACTACTGAGTGGATTTCCCTGTTCATCCAGAACGTCCTGAAGCAGGTCACAATGCAGTCAACTCCATTGCATTTGGTGTCATGACCCACATATTTCACTGTCAGAAGCCTGAATATTGCCCCTGTGGTCTCCCTAGGGAGATGTAGGTTGGATAGCCTCGTGGTCATTCTGGAAGCTGCATCCACAGTGAGGCAATGGGGTTGAGGCCCCATGGGTGCAGGGCTCACAGATCAGCACAGGGCACTGTTAAAGCCCATGCCAGCCCAGGCTGGGGTCATCTGAAGACACTTTCTTGGGTCCCTTGCACAAGTTCTTAGCAAATTCCTCACCTCCACTCACTGGTGGCACCGAGAAGCAATTGATGACTTCGGTGCCAACAGGAGTGTGTGCCCACTGTCCTAGCAGTGTCCTCATGGCTCAGGCCATGCTCTTGCTATGCTCCTCCATAGCTGTCCACACTGAGAACAGAGTGGAGAGGTGAGGTCATTCCACACAGACCACACACTGGTTTGAGCGTCTAGGCGAGATGTGGAGTGGACAGTTGGACAGATGGGCCTGAAGTTCAGAGAGAAGATCAGGCTGGAAACAGGCAGTGGGGAATTGTTAGATCGCGGCCAAGTAGTGAGCACAGGGAGGAGGGGAAGGCAGGTAGAGAAGAGGGTAGGCAGCTGCAAGGCACTTGAGTGAGGAGACTCACATTTGTGAAATACTGCTGGCAGGTCACCTCAGGGGAGGACTCTCAATGGCCCCTGGGATTTGCAATGTAGAGTCATTTAATGAACTCCATAGAAGCAGTTGTGGCAGAGTCGTGAGAATGAAGCTGATTGAAGTGGGTTTGAGAAAGAATGAGAGGAAAAGAAGTGGAGTCTGAGTATGAATAAGTGCTTTGAAGAGGATGGATATAATATGGTGATGAGAGGAGGCTTGAGGTTTGGGGTCAAGAAGGTTTTTATTTTTTTATGGGGGAGATTTTAGTACACATATATGATTATTATGGGGGATGATTCAGTGAAAAGACAAAAAATTGTTCCTGAAGGAGAGACAGAGACAAATTGATGAAGTGATGTGGTTGAGTAGGTACAGGACAGGATCCAGGATGTGTGATGGGGGCTACATCTAGGAGCACACCCCACTCATCCTTCCTACTAGGAGGAACAGGGGTATGATACAGTTGCACACGGTTACAGTGATCCTTGAAGTTTTTTTTTTGTATCAGGAATTGAACTCCAAAGCCCTTAACCACTGAGCCACATCTCGAGCCCTTTTTAATATTTTATTTAGAGGCTGGGTCTCTCTGAGTTGCTTAGGGCCTCACTAAGTTGCTGAGGCTGACTTTGAGCTCCTGATCTTCCTGCCTCAGCCACTGGGCTTACAGGAGTGTGCCACTGAACCTGGCTGAAAGTGTGGTTTTAAAACTGGGCGTGTTGTTCTCAAAGGCCCAGAAGATTTTTCTCAGGTCTGAAAATGTATTATCTCAAAAACAAATGTCATTATAATTGTATCTTTGACTCTTCCCTATTCTTCATCTTCCAGATCCAGATAAGTCATCAGGTGATGTGATTCCACTTGCCCCAGGGGTCTTGTCTGTAGTGCCCCTGGCTTCCCTTAGCTCAGTAGCATGGAAGGGCTCCTGCTCAGCATCTGGCAGACCTGATCTAGCAGGTACTTGATGCCTGTTTGGGGAGCTTGTGAGCAAGTGATGTAATCTGTTTCCCTCCTAAACTCGGGTAAACTCGGGATAATAACCGTACTTACCCCCTCAGCCCATTAAAAAGATTAAAATAAATAACGGTGCCCAGTGCTCCGCACTTGGTGGGCATCAAGTTTGAGCGGTCTATATTTTTATCTGCCCTCACTCTGCATTTCAGGTTGAACTCGCATAGTGCGAATTTCTGCTCTAGAATCTCTGATGCGTCCTGTGGGCCCCAACTCTCCTGCTTGGCGTCCTTGCCCTTCCTTGTATTTCAGATTCAGAACAAACCCACCATTCACCAACCCATATATTTCCAGTTGCTTTTACAAATTTACCGAAGATACTGCTTCTCACATCTCAACCTAGAGAAATCCTGCACATTCTCTAGGCTTCATTGCAAAATACTGCAATATTTCCCCTGACCTTTCTTCCCATGCCTGGCTGGTCCCTTTTGCCTTGCCCCTTATTTCTAAGTTTGCCTGTCTCTACTCCCATGGGACTGACTATATGCTCCTCAGGAGCAGGATGACTGTTTAGTTCCTGTCTTTATTTTTTGGTGCCTTGAACTAGTACCAGGACAAATCAAAGCTCGGAGGAATGAAGGGGTTAGTTATTTCCTCCTTGATATCCACCTCTTTCCCAGCTCTTTGTGATGCACATTGAATTATCTGTTGGTAATCTATCTTCTCCATCATGCCATGAATGCACGGGGAGACGAGACGTTCGTTTTATTTTTCTCCCAGAAATAAAGATCCTAACACACAGCAGTGTCTATAAATGTTTATGCATAAAATAGAATGAATGGACCCTCCTCCCGCGCTACAGTCTCCCTCACCCCGCCACCACCCCAAATGCAGGTGGGCATCCCTGCAGATCTAGCGGTGGCCTCCAGGAGGTGCCCGCCTCTCGGAGGTGCTGGGAACGGCAGGCACCCCTTCCTGGCAGGCGAACGGGTTAGTTACAGCCCTGAGCAAAGAGATTGATGCGCCGCTTCCCCCACGGACGCGCAACTTGCGTCAGGGATGCATCTCCTTTCTGTTCTTCTGGGCCTCGGTGCCAACGTTTAAGGAACGTTAATTGAGGGTGGGTTGTGGGAGGCTGCCATCTTCCGGTGCTCCTTGGGAGATGCTAAGCCTCTGCTGCTGGCTGTGACAGCTACAATATGCGCACATACAAAATGTTCTTTATCTGTCATCAGATGATAACAGCAAGTGCGAGGCATGTCTAGCAATATCCTATGTTCTTTATACATCAACTGAAAGGCGCATAATAAGATAAAAAAGTATAAATTCCCATCTTGTTAGAAAAATTAGATGCAGTGGGATTGAATTCCTCACAAGATGTCCCTCGCTTAGCAATAGCAGAGGCAAAGTTAGAACCCCGGCAGTTTGTACCTGAGTGTGCAGCAGGCTCCCAGCTATCCACAGCCACCTGCCGAGGGACCACTGAGCTGTCTTGCCAGCTAGGACCCAGATAGCCAGAAAACAATTTTAAAGGCCTACTATGTTCCAAGTGGCTTGCTTTGCATTAAGTATCAGCAGGTAAACAAGTGTCCCCTCCTGGAACATTCAGACTGATAGGGGAGACCAAAATGTTGGGAGAGTGATGTGGCCAGTGGGAATGATGGGCAGAGTGGTAAGTGCCTGGGAAGGAGCCAGAAAAGGAGGTGCCAGCCTTTTCACTGTCTTCCCAGGCAGCCAACCTGGCTTCCTCCTGCCACTACTAGTGCATTATAGTTATACATAATATTGGGCATCATTTGACATGATTATACAAGCATGAAATATAGTTGATGCTAATTTTATCTCTAGTACTCCTTTTCCTCTGCCTGTCCCTTCTCTGTTTCCTTTCCTCTGTTCTACTGGTCTTCTACTTATTTATAGTTTTTTGATTATTGCTTTATGGATATACATAAAGGTGAAATTCACTGTGGTATATTTATATATGTACATAGGATAGTTTGGTCAATTTCATTCTAGTGTTCCTCCCTTTTCCCATTCATTCTCCCCCCCACCCAATCCCTTTCTTCTACTTCACTGATCTCACTTCTATTTTTATGGGGTCCCCCCACTATTTCCTTTATTTTTCTCTTTTTGGGGAGCTTGTGAGCAAGTGATATAATCTGTTCCCCCCCTTTTGGTAAAATCAGGATGATAATAATAGCTTCCCCATTTGAGAGATAACATTTGACCCTTGATTTTCTGAGTCTGGCTTATTTCACTGAGTATGATGACCTAGTTTTATCCATTAACCAGAAAATGCTATAATTTCATTCTTTTTTTTAATGGCTGATTAAACTCCATTGTGCACATATCATACGTTTCCTCTATCCAGCCATCTGTTGACAGGCATCTGGGCTGGTTTCATAAGTTGACTATTGTGATCTGTGCTACTATAAACATTGATGTGGCGATACCACTATCATATGCTGATTTTAATTCTTTTGGTTAAGGGAATGGGATAACTGGGCCATATGGTGGTTCCACTCCTAGTTTTCTGAGGAATGTCTATACTGATTTCCGAAGTGGTTGTACTAATTTGCAGTCCCACCAACAATGTATGAATGTAACTTTCCCCCCACATCCTCACCAGAATTTATTATTATTTGTATTCTTGCTAATGGCCATTGTGACTGGAGTAAGAAGAAATCTCAGTGTAATTTTGATTTTATTTTCATGATTGATAGAGTTGTTGAACATTTTTTCCATGTGTTTTTTGGTAATTTGTCCTTCTTCTTTTGAGAAGCGTCTGTTTAGTTCTTTTCCTCATTTATGAATTTTGTGTGTGTGTGTGGTATTAAGTTTTTTGAGTCCTTTATGCATTCTGGATATTAATCTCCTGATTGAGACATTAATGGCAAAGATCTTCTCCCATTCTGTAGTCTTTCTCATTGTGCTGGCTTTTTTGCTGGGCAGTACCCTTTTAATTTGATGCCATCCCACTTATTGACGTGGTTTTATTTCTTGTGCATTAGGAGCCTTGTTATGAAAGTTGGTGCCTGTACTAAGATGTTGGGAGTGTTGAGCCTACATTTTCTTCTAGCAGTTGAATTAGACCATTTCTGGTCTAATTCCTAGGTGTTTGATTTACTTCAAGTGGACTTTTGTGCAGGGTGAGAGATACCATTTTTACCCCAGTCTTATTATTGACTTTTCTTTTTGGCAGCTGGTGCTCTGGTCTTTGTGCTGGAAACCTGTCTGTGCCCTAGTCCCTCTAGGGCTTGGGTAAACCCCCAATCCCTACCAGTCCAGTCTTGTCCCCAAGTCCTTGCATGGTGGTTGGAATTCTTGTCGTTAGTGATCAACTTCTCTTGTGCTTCCTTCCTGCTTAGGTTTCTGAATAACAGGGATTGTGCTTCGCTTGCTTATTGGACTGTTACCAGTTAGACCCCTCACTCCCATCTTCCCATGCTTTCCCATCCCCATGTTGGCCCCATCATCAACAGTTTGAACTTGCCTGATCCTCCAGTAGGCTCTGCATTCCTAGGCCCTGGCCCAGCTTTTCCATCTATTCTACCTCTGAAACCCTCCTTACCTGCTGGCTTAATCACACCTCTGCCTCCCCTCCAACAACTGCTGGTGTCTACAAGACCAACAGACTCTAGACTCTCCTTTTCCTCTGATAGTTTCTCAGGCACAAGAAGTCAAGTGTTCCCAGGGTCACTCAGGGCTAAAAATAAGAGTCCACAGCTGCCCAGGGTCCCTGGGGACATGTGACCTCATCTCAGCCCTAGAGCAGGCTAGCATCTTTTCTTTACCTCTCACCAGACTGGGCAGTTGAGGCTTGGTCTTGGAGCTGGCTGTGCTAGAGGCGAGCTTCTCAGCCACAGCACTGCTGTTACGATGGACCGGGTGATGCTTGCGTCTGGACTGTACCCTCTAGATGCCAGAGGCACCCTACCCTCAGTTGTGGTGGTGAAACCATCTTAACGTTGCCAGTCACCCCAGTACCACTTACACAGAACATAGGGTTGGGGGGGTCAAGTGGCACTAGAGAAAGGATCATGCTACAGTGACATCCCAGCAGAACTCGATGAAAGGGACATCCTCCCTGTAGCAGGGGTTGAAATGACCTGAGGAACAGGAAATGCTGACTGAGAGGGTCTCCTTGCAAGTGGAGCTCCATCTTTGGGGACATGAGGCCCTCTATGTCACAGTCATTTCCCTGTTTCTAATTCTGTTCCTCTCGTCCCACGTGGGTTTCACCTCTTCGCCTTCTGAGAAATCACAGCATTCTTGTCAAGGAGTCTCAAGGTTTTTCTAGTCACTGAGTCTCAAAAATTGTTGTGGGTAAAGGTTTCAAGAGAAGGTGGCTGAGAACCAAACAGGAAGTTCTGAACCCGCTTGAGTTCTCCTTTCCTTTCTACCCACAGTTAGGAGTAGATGAGCACATACAGACGCTTCCAGACCTGTGCAGATCAACCCATCTTAAATTTATTTATTTATTTTTAATATTTTTATTAATTGTTGATGGATCTTTATTCTATTTACTTATCTATTTATATATGCTGCTGAGAATTGAACTCAGTGCCTCACACATGCTAGGTAAGAGTGCTACCACTGAGCCCCAGCCCCAGCGCCCCCATCTTAAATTTAAAATACCCTAAGTTGAAAATGCATGTCATGCACCTGACTTACTGACCATCACAGCTTGGCAACACAGTCCACTGCAGGGTGGGGGCTGTTCCCCCATGATGGCTTGGTTACTGGGAGCTGGGGCTCACTGCTGCGGCCCAAATTGCAAGTCTGTTGTAGTGCATATCGCTGGACCAAGAAAAGATCAAATTAAAAAACTGCAGTAACTTTTCTGCTGAATACACATTACTTTTATACCATTATAAAGTTATGTATGTATGTATATATATATATATTGGGTCCTATGTCTAAATTGTGAAGCATAATAATAAAACACATATTTAGAAAACTACAACTCAACTAAAGGCCTGGAACATGACAATGGTTAACTTGCTGCTCCCTCTCCACCCAGGACAAGTGCTCCCCTAACTCTTTGCGGTCTCTTCCTGCTCCACTGGACCTTGCCCCTAGAGCTTCCTTATGCATATTGCTATATTACAGTGTTGTCAACTCCTGCCCTAGAACTTTCTTTCCACCCTGCACCTGTCCAGTGGTTCAGTGCAGGCTCAGAGGCAGGAACTGGACAGGGAGGTCACAGTCCTCTCTCTGCCTGTTTAAGGGGCCTTGGGCAAGTCACTCATCTCCATACTAAAATCACACAGTCCCCTTGAGCTCTTGTCCCCTTGGGCCCCCTTTGGTTGTTGGAAGAACATACAGATGTTGAGTTGACACACCATGAGATGCTATCTTAGCACCAGGCTAGTGATTGACAGAACTGGGTTGCAAGACTAATGTGCCACCCAGGAGAGCTGGGAGGGGAAGTGTCACCAGGTGCCATGCCCTGTGAGTACACATGCCCTTTGCTGGCACTTTGACAGGAAGGAGCCTCAAGATTTCTGTCGTGGCCTCTGCCTTTCCAGGTGTTGTATAACATCGTTTTCCTCTATGCCAAGAAGGAGAAATGGAAGAAGGCCGAAGAACAACTCACACTGGCCACCAACATGAAGTCTGAGCCCAGGCACTCCAAAATCGACAAGGTGATGGAAAGCTTCTGGGTAGGTGTGTCGGGAGGGGAGGTTTCCACAGTTCTCACTGTGTCAGGGCTGTCTGAGTCTGGGCAGCCCTGCTCCACGCTCAGCATGAGGCCATTTAAGCTCTTGAATCTGGGCCGAGAAGCCAAGGACAAGAGCACAGGGTGGCAGAGCCCTTGAATCCCTTGGCACCCCTGGGTGGTAGGATGTTGGAGGCTGAGCAGTGCTGTAAGGGCAGAGGCTGCTTGCTTTTGAGTCCTAGCAGCCTGGCACAGAGCCAGGTACAAAATGGCCCTCCACAAAATGTCTTGATTACAGGAATAAATGGTAAAAGTGAATGATAGTCTGAGCACATTGGGAATGAAGTTTTAAATAGGATTTTTTTGGTGGGACAGGTACTGGGGATTTAATCCAGGAGCACTTCACCACTGAGCTACATCCCCCAGCCCTTTCTTTCTATTCTTTTCTTTTTTTTCTTTTTAATTTTGGAACAGGGTCTCCCAAAGTTGCTTAGGGACTCTCCTTTTCCTCCGATATACCAGTCTGCTACTGGCTTTGCTTCCTTTCCCATCCCAGATACAATCTAGCTTGATCTCTTGAACCCTTTACTTGCTGGTTTCCTCAACTTTTCTGTCTCCTTGTAAACAGCTGTGCTGGACGACATCCCTGGCTGGATCAGCTTTCTGTCCTTCACCTGGGATGCTCAGGGGTGCTGCAGTTCACACAGTTGATGGGTTGTTGCCAGGCTGGACTGGCTACCTGACTTGTGGGGACCAGTGTGAAATGAACGTGTAGGGCTCTTGTTTAAAAACTTCAAGAATTTCAAAATGGTGACCGCAGGTTATTAAACCAAGTGAGGAATGCTTTTAAGCATGGGTTCTTGTGCTTGATCATAAGTGTGGTCCCCACCTTCACACAGCATCCAGGACTATGCATGTGATCATCCTGGAGTCTCAGAACTGCCGACTCCTCTGCCCTCCCCATGGGCCTGCCACCACTTCTGTCCTTAGTTATCCACCCCCACCCCCCACCTCATGTGCATGCTGGCAGGCCCTCTCATGTGAAAGGGAAAGGTTGGGGTTCCCACCATGTGAAAGCCACCAGGAGCAATGTGGCATTGAAGCCAGATTTAAAGATAGGTAGTTAGTGTAGTTAGGTAAATCGGGTCTAATATCGAGTAAAATCGAAAATGAAGGCCAGAATGAAGGCCATATTGAGAATGGAGCCCAGGAAAGCAGAGCAGCACGTGGGGAAATTGAAATGTTAATGTTCCCAAGGCCCAGAGCCCATTCTAAGGAAATGTTAATGAAGCAGCTCCCAGCAAACAGGGAAGTGCTAATAGAAAGAAGCCTCCTCAGGCCCTTCCTGCCCAGATTACTCCTCTGGCCCATCTGTCCCTCACCTTTGGGCTTTCCCACCTACATTCTAACACTGCAAAATAACAGAACAAAGGACAGGAATGCGGGAAAGCTGAATGAAGACCTTAGCTATAAAAGAGGGAAGACCTCCCCCTTCCATGGATTCCACCTCTTGGGTCCCCTTCTTCCTCCCAGAAGAAGTCTTTTCTGCTGTCCTTTAATAAAGCTTCTACTTTTTACTCTAAACTTGCCTCTGAGTGCTTCTCTGGTGTTATACTTCTGCATCTGGGAAGCAAGGACCGGTAAACAGCGGTAACAGCATGGTAGACAAGGACCCAGAATCTCTGTTATCAGTGGTCCCTTCTGAGGCTGGGTCTTCAGCTGCACATAGGATGATAAAACTACCCAGCTTTTCGAGAAGCAAAAGTCACTCGGCTATTCTCCGACAATACCTTCTTACTTGAACTTCATCTTCTATTTCTGAGGGCAGGAGCGGGAGAGGATTTTGTTCCCCTTGCTCAGTGCTAGCCCCGTGCTCCCTGGGCATCCCCCACTATTTCTTTGCCCAGTGAAACCTTTAACACCCTCGGGGTCCTGGTCTCATAGGTAAGGTTACTGTGGCACTGAGTTGAGACACACAGTTAAAAAGCTAGTCAGATCCTTGCATTTGAATCCAAGGATCTGACTCTTCAACACCTGAATAGGACAGTCCCCAAACTTCTCCTAATGACAGGATCCTCTGCCTAGACTCCAAACTGGCCAAAGTAGTGATAGTGGTACATTAAGAGATGAAAACATCACTCAGAACCCCTAAAAAAAAAGGCCTTCTCCAACAAAGAGTGACTTCCAAGCATCTCTCCCTGAAAAAAGAAGGCCAGAAACCACTGGACCCTGCCTGGCTTAAAGGGTTGTGCATTGATATCAATATCCACAGGTTCAGGAAGGGAGCTGGAAATAATGAGGATAACCACTTTTCCACAACTGCCCCCCACAAGGCCCTTTCCAGTGCCAGGTCTGTAGCATCCAACTTTCAAAATATCCCCCATCCCTTACACCACAGGTCCCTGTGGTGGTGGTGGTGGTGTGGCATACTTTTTAAAAATAATAATTGTTAGAGTTATACTCTGAAATATTAATGGGGGAATCAAAATGGCACTTGGGGATTTTTCTTCAACTAATATGGTGGGTGGTGGCGGTGTTATATAAAACAAGACTGAATGTGAATGGTTGCTCTGTCTTGCTGATGGGTGTATGTGAGCTTGCTGTACTATTTTACCTATGTTTGCATTTATCTGAGTTTCTCTGTAGTAAAAGATTTTTAGCAGACTGTGGTGGCATATGCCTCTAATCTAGTGATTTGGGAGGCTGAGGCAGGAATGTGAGTTCAAAGCCAGGCTTAGCGAGACCCTGTTTCAAAATAAAATATAAAAATGGCTTGGGATGTGGCTCAGTGGTTAAGCACACCTGGGTTCAATCCCCAGTACCAAAAAAAAAAAAAAGATTTTTAGAAATAGACATGAAAATGGAGGACAGTAAACTCAAGAGCTCTGTGTATATTAGAGTGGGGGAGGGCAACATCTCTGCTTTTCTAAACCTTGCAGTGACAGTTTATTCCAAGAACAATGGGTTCCAGTTTCTAGTTTTTCTGCTCTGAGCTCCAGCCACAGAAGTATTAGGCAGTCACTGCTCATGGAGGTGTGGGTCCCAGCTTTGCTGGGCCCTTCTTCCAAACTTCTAAGAAATTAAAACTCCAGTTTCATCCCTTTGTTCTCCAGCTCCAGAAGTGGGGCTGCTTCCTACAGTTACTGTCTCTGTGTTGATTTTCCTGATATTCCCCTTTGCCTTTTCAATTTCCAGTACCTGCTTAACCAATTGCCTAGATTAAATTATTTGTTGAAATAACTGGTGTGGTTTCTGTATTCCACAGCTTGATCTGCCTGATGCATGCCCTTAGAAGCACTGCCTGAGAAACACATTAGGGTGTAGCCATACCTTGTTGGCCTGCTCCAAAGATCCCAATCTCAGAAACCTGCCAGAAGCTCTACCAAGTCAACTTCTATGGTAGAGAACTTGCCGGTCACAGGAGAATCCCCTAATCTAAATCAATGTTTATAAGCAGAAGAGGAGGGTTTAATTTGCGAAAGCCAGTAGGGACTCTAAATCTTTCCATCCCAATCAAAGCTGTCAGAACCAGTTAGCATCAGAACCAGTCAGATGTCCCCCAAATTGCTATTTCTCCAGCAGCTTTCCTGTCACCAAGGAAACCACACATTGGTGCACAGGGGCCCCAGGAACCAGACTGTAACTGAGTTGCCTGGTGTGTTTGTCATTATCAACTCTGCCAAAGCACAGTATCTTTTGCAAGAATGATTCTCCTGCCCCAAACCCCTGCTGTCTTCTGTTTCCCAAACCGAGAATACTTCCACCTTCAAGAAAGACATGTGCTGGCAGGCATGACAGGCAATGGCAGGAGTCACTTGTTTACTCAACAACAAATAAAGCAGATTATCTTCTGCATTGGCCTTGGGACTGGCCCACACAAATTAGATGGCTTAAACAATAGGAATGAGTTGTCTCATAGTTCTAAAGGCTAGACATCTGAAATTGCCATGTTAGTAGGGCTGATTTCTTTTGAGGGTTCTGAGGGAAGGATTCTCCTGGGTTTGTAGATGGCTGTCTTCTTGGTCCTGTGGGATTCTTCTTGTCTGCGTGTCTGTCTCCATATTTCTCCTTGTTATAGGGACACCAGTCATATTGGATTAAGGTTCATACCAATTTTTTTTTTAAATTTTACACTTCGTTTTTACTTAATCATCTCTCTCAAGACCTTGCATGCAAATAAGGTCACATTCTGGAAAACTGGGGGTTAGGACCTCAATGTGAAATTTTGGGGGACATAATTCAGTGCAGGATTAATATTCCTGAGAATTGAGGGTAGAGGATTCTCCAACCCCTCAGATAGGAAAAGTCTTCTGGATAGACAAGAAAATCCTTCTCAGTAGAAAAGTGTTGGACTTCTTTGAGTCAAGTCCTGAGTAAATTTATTCTAAGGTCTCCAAGACAGGAAGATAAAATAAAAACAAAAAGGAGTTACCATTGAAGGAGATGTGCTTTGCTAGTTTCTAGTGGCAGAAATAACAGTGTAGTTCCAGTGGCCAAGGTCACCCTGGTTGCCTTCTTCAGGGGGCATCAGGGGTAGCGGCAGAGGCAGAGTGGGTTCTGAAAGCAGAAATACACAAGCATCTTCGAATGATGTTCATGCTGCAGATTTTTTTTCAATCCTGGCAACTATGAAAAATTTTTTAGGGAGTTTTGTTTACAAATTCTGCTGACAATGAAGTTCTGTAGGAAAGAAAGTTTAATGGAACTTATTAGGTAAGTTAGTGGGGGGACTGTTTTGTACATCTCCTTGTCTTGGACAATGGACTACCCAAAGAAATGGAGTGGGCAAAGAACCAGGTAGGTGATATCATTTAACTCTCCCCAAAGTGTTTTCTTAGCTTCTTCTTTTCAATCCTGACCACCTTAATAATTTCCCAGCAGTGATGTTTGTGTACCCTCTCCCTCAGACTCGTTTGTTAAAGCCCTAATCTCTATTGTGGCTGTATTTGGTGAAAATTTCTTTTTTCTTTTTTAAAAATATTTATTTATTTTTTTTTAGTTTTTGGCAGACACAACATCTTTGTTTGTATGTGGTGCTGAGGATCGAACCTGGGCCGCACGCATGCCAGGTGAGCGCGCTACCGCTTGAGCCACATCCCCAGCCCTGGTGAAAATTTCTTGACAGAAGTAGTTAAGGTTAAATGGGTAATGAAGGTAAGGCCCTGATCCTAGGAGACTGGAATCCTTATAAAAAGAGATAATGGAGAGTTCTTTTTGCCTTTCTCTCTCTTTTTGTCTGAGCGTGCACAAGGAAAAGGACATGTGAAGACATGGCAAGAAGGCAGCCCTCTACAAACCAGGAAAAGTCCTCCCCTGAAACCAAATTGGTTGACACTTCAAGTTTGGACTTCCCAGCCCCCAAAATTGTAAGCAATAAATTTCTGTTGTTTAAGCCACCCAGTGTGTAGTATTTTGGTATAGCAAATCAAATGGACGAATGCAATTAATTTAAGTTATGTCTTCCCCATTAGAAGGCAGAAACCATGCATCTCTATTTCCCCAAACACCACTATGCCTGGCATAGTAGCTTTCATATGGCAGGCACTCAATATTTGTTGAATGAACCAATGATTAGAAAAATCAATGGGGGCATGGTAAGTATTATTATGCTTATTTTAATGTGGAGAAAATTGACAGCTATGAAAAGATACTTAATACTCACAATCTTGGGACACAAATGCATTTCCTAAACTAAAATTAATTGAAAGTGGACCAGGGCCATATAACATCCTCATTCACAAAACACATTAAGACTTGTTTTAGTTGCTGAGGGAGGAGGGTTGTATTATCCTCTGCTGTCTAGTGTTCTCTCTCTCTAATCAGGATCAGAGATTTGCCAATCCACATCTTGTTCCTCATAATCAATGCTCTCAGAGTCAGCAGATAGATATAAAGCTAGAGGAATTTTTTTTTTTTGCTAAAGGCAAGGTGAGGTACATCAGAGGATGAGTATTTGGCATCTCTGAGAGACCTCACAGGGTGGCACCACTTCTGTCCAGGGTCTAGTCTCTGCCCTGCAGGTTTAAAAACTGGATCTGTCAGCAGACTGAGTGCACATCCATCTCTCAGCTTTAATTAATTAAGCATGAAGAACTGATGCATGAAACCAGCATGTCAATTTATTGATTCACAAGAGGACTGGAACTGCCTCTGTGTCTGGAATGCTTGTCTCTTCTCACATCATCTTCCACTGAAGACAGACCTCTAAGGAAGGTAAATATCAGAAAGTTGCTCAGTGAGTAACTTCATCCCCAGATGAAGGGAACTGGATGGCTCAAATGTTTAATGGCAGTGAACTGCCATTTTTACTTTAAGAATAGTCTTTCTAATGGCAAAAATAATTCAAAACCATTGTCTGAGGCTCTGTCTGCAGAGGGCACTTCTTCAATAGGTATTTTCCTCACAGTGACAGAAGCTAACTAACAAACCATCTTTTACAAATAGGTACCTGAAATCATCTCATACAACTCATATATGACACTGGTTCTGAACTCAAAGTATTTGTGGGTTTGTACCAGCCAGCTTTAGGCAGCCCATAAGGGCTTCAACTATTTTAAGAATGGAATGGTCATCAAAACTCTCCAGAGCTGGAGCTGTGGCTCAGCGGTAGAATGGTTGCCTTGCATGTGTGAGGCATTGAGTTCTATCCTCAGCACTACATAAAAATAAATAAAAAACAAAATAAAGGTAAAATAGGTAAAAAAAAATTTAGATTAAAATACACATTTTTAATAGAATAACTTCTCCAAAACAAAGATTAAATGAGTGGATTTTTTAAAACAATTTTGCAAGTCTCTTGAACATTTGGCTTAATAGAACATAGTAGATTCTCACGTCTGCATTGTTTTCAGTCTGTTACCATATCACACACCGTATAGCCTCTGGAAAACTCTACCTCATACCTTTGAGAGAATGAGAGAACAAGGCCATAACATCTTATACTAGCTTTCTAGGGGTGCCACAATGAAATACCATGAACCAGGTGGCTTAGAACAGATCCTTATTCTCTCATCATGGAGGAGGCCAGAGGTTCAAATCAAGATGTCAGCATGATTGGGTTCTTCTGTAGGCTCTGATAGAGAATCTGTTTCTATGCCTCTCTCCTAACTCTTGGTGTTTGTCAGCCATCCTTGGCTTGTGGCTTCATCACTCCATTCTTTCTGTCTTTTTTTTTCCCCCAAATTTAACTGGATATTCTGTGGTTTTATTTTTTTAATTTTTTATTTTTTTAATTTGTTTTAATTAGTTACACATGTCAGTACAATGATCTTGACATATACAATTGAATCAGATGGAATATAATTTCTCATTTTTCTGAGTGTACAGGTTGCAGAATTACATTGGTCATGCAGTCACGTATATACCCACAGCAATAATAATGTCTATTTTATTCTGATGTCCTTCCATTCCCCCCTACCCCTCCCCTCCCCTCCCATCACTTCTCTCTACCCAATCTAATGTGGCACATTTCTTTTTTTTCCCCTCACATCGTCATACCTGTATTCTGTAAATTTATATTAAAAACAAACAAACACAAAAAAAAAAAACCTCTCCACATTCTCCAGAGTTGCTTGCATGAAACAGATGGGAATATTTATACACAAATTTTACAAAAGCAAAAGACAAAGTCATTGGCTTAGAGTAAGAATTTCTGAATTTTTTATTTTGTTTTTATTATTATTTAGGTATTTATTTATTCTAATTAGTTACATGACAGCAGAATGCATTTTGATTCACAGTACACAAATGGAGTACAACTTTTTATTTCTCTAGTTGTACACAAAGTAGAGTCACACCATTTGTGTCTTCATACATGTACCTAGGGTAATGATGTTCATCTCATTCCACCATTTTTCCTACCCCTGTGCCCCCTCCCTTTTTCTTCCTCCTCTTTGCCCTATCCAAAGTTCCTCCATTCCTCCCATGCTTTCCCCCACCCCCATTATGGATCAACATTCACTTATCAGAGAAAACATTTGGTCTTTGTTTTTTTGGGATTGGCTTACTTCACTTAGCATAATATTCTTCAACACCATCCATTTACCTTCAAATGCCATGATTTTATTCTCTTTTAATGCTGAGTAATATTCCATTATGTATATATACCACAATTTCTTTATCCATTCATCTTTTGAAGGGCATTTAGGTTGGTTTCACAATTTAGCTATTGTGAATTGAGCTGCTATAAACATTGATGTGGTTGTGACCCTGTAGTATGTTGTTTTTAAGTCCTTTGGATATAAACCGAGGATTGGGATAGCTGGGTCAAATGGTGATTCCGTTGAAAGTTTTCTGAGGAATCTCCATACTGCTTTCCAGATTGGTTGCACCAATTTGCAGTCCCACCAGTAATGCAAGAGCCCCCCACATCCTCACCAAAATTTATTGTTGCTTGTATTCTTGATAAATGGCATTTGACTGGAATGAGATGAAATCTTAGAGTAGTTTTGATTTGCATTTCTCTAATTGCTAGGGATGTTGAACATTTTTTCATATATTTGTTGATCAATTGTATATCTTCTTCTGAGAAGGGTCTGTTTAGTACCTTAGCCCGTTTATTGTTTGGGTTATTTATTTTTTCAGTGTTAAGTTTTTTGAGTTCTTTGTATTCCTGGGATTAGTGCTCTGATGTGCATGTGGTACAAATTTGCTCCCATTCTGTATGCCCTCTCTTCACCTCACTGATTGTTTCTTTTTAGTTTGAATCCATCCCATTTATCAGCTCATTATTTTATTTCTTATGCTTTAGGAGTCTTGTTAAGAAAACTGGGGCCTAATCCAACATGATGAAGATTTGGGCCTACTTTTTCTTCTATTAGGCGCAGGGTCTCTGCTCTAATTCCTAGATCCTTGGTCCGCTTTGAGTTGAATTTTGTGCATGGTGAGAGATAGGGGCTTAATTTAATTTTGTTGCATATTGATTTCCAGTTTTCCCAGCACCATTTTTTGAAGAGGATGTCTTTTCTCCAACATATGTTTTTAGAGCCTTTCTCTAGTATGAGATAACTGTATTTATGTGGGTTTGTCTCTATGTCCTCTATTCTGTACCATTGGTCTAGCAGTCTATTTTGGTGCCAATACCATGCCATTTTTGTTACTGTTGCTCTGTAGTATAGTTCAAGGTCTGGTGTTATGATGTCACCTGCTTCACTTTTCTTGCTAAGGATTGCTTTGGCTATTTTGGGTCTTTTATTTTTCCAGATGAATTTCATGATTGCCTTTTCTATTTCTATGAGAAATGTCATTGGGGTTTTGATTGGAATTGCATTAAATCTGTATAGTGCTTTTGGTAGAATTGTCATTTTGACAATATCAATTCTGCCTAACCAAGAACAAGGGAGAGCTTTTCATCTTCTAAGTTCTTCTTTAATTTCTTTCTTTAGCCTTCTGTAGTTTTCATTGTAGAGGTCTTTTACCTCTTTTGTTAAGTTGAGAATCTCTGAGTTTTAAAATTGGCCCAGTCACTGAAAAGATGTGTGAGGTTTCATTTGTTCAGTTATTTAATGACAATACTGAGTAGCTGCCAGAGGCCAGGGGCTGGTCTAGGCACCTGGCAGATAAACAATCAAGTGAGACATGGATCCTCTGTGAGAAGCCAGTGGGGAGGGAAATAGAAAAGAAAACAGGAACTGCAAATGATTATAACACAATGTAAACCCAACGGAACACACACTGTATCATTCCGTTAATATAAAGTAAATTCTTAGTGGTAGAGTCAGGGTAGGGGTTTATGTGGAAGAAGAGGGGCTGTGAGGTAGGTTTTCTGAGGCTTCCTAAGACTTCTTGATGTGTGTGTGTTGGTTACACAAGTGTGATCCATTTATGATAATTTATTGAGGTCTCAAAAAAATAAGTGTACAAAAATATAATTTATGTTCTTTGTTATATGCATGGTATTCTTCAATTAAACCTCTCTAAAATAAGGACAGTCACGAAGAGTATTATTTGTACAGGCAGGAAATTAAACTGATTATGTATGATAAAGTACTATTTAATTAAAATATATATAATATAATCCATTATGCAGGACATTCTATAAGACAACTCAGCTATGTCCAGAAAACCTCATTAATTTGATAAATAATTCATTCATATCACAATTTTTCTGCATATCTTCTCACTGATATTAAAATGTTACACTTAAGTTTTTTATGTATGATGAATGACTAAAGAATAATTGAGTTCTGAATCAATCATGCCAACCAATCAGTAAGCATTTATTGAACAACTACTTTGAAATCATCTGTTGGATGCTGTGGGAGCACACACCAAAAATAGAGTAGCATCTCTGCATCAAGGAACTTCATTATTTTGAGGAAGACTTGAGTGGGAATACACACAGCAACCAAGGTACAGTCAAAGACTGCTAGGATTTCTGGAAAAAGAAAGAGAATTGAAAGTAACTTGCCTAGAAAAAGGCTGTGGAGGAGCTGGAGGGAAGAGCAAAGAGTAACTTCTATTCCTGCCCACCAATATTGATTTATGTGTATACTCCTTTGATTGCCCTTATCAAAGTCTGAATGTCTTTAAAATGCAAGACAGTGAGGCAGATCAGCAGGGGACATTTCTTGTCATGTAGGATAAGAATTTAAGCAGGTGCCACAGGTGAAGTGGTGGGTGAGTAGGTGAAGGTCAGGTGGAATGTTGTGACCAGCAGTGATAAGCCATGCAGGAGCCAGGGCTGAAATGTTAGAAGTAGCTGTTAAGCAGTTCTATCAGAACCTAAAGCAAAGTCAAAACAAGAAGCGAATTTAGCTATTGAGGTTCACTCAAGACCATCAAGGTTAATTCCCAGGGACGCCAATGTCTCCTAAAAGGAAAATTTTCCTAATACAGTATAGTCTAAGACTGCTAGGAAAATTTTCCTAATGCTAACTATAGGGTTTGCTAGGTAAAGTCTAGTACTTCTGTGCCAGGAGCTCTTCCTTCTTCTCCAGCTCCATTCACGGGCCACGTCTCTGTTTGGTGCTGTGGCCTTCACATGTATACAGCTTTATTGACTCCATTGACTCTCTTTCCTCCATAAGATACCAGGACCCACAGAATCTTCCCTCTCATCTGAAATTTGGGTTTTGGGCTGAGAGTTGGGACAGGACCTTGACACTCAAAGTGTTTTTATAGACTGTTTTGATAGTGATAGACCCAACCTGATCTTTTATTAAAATTGGGAGCCATCTTGCCACAAAGCCATGAAAAGATAATTTCGGCTTTACTATAAATTACTGCAAATTCTGAACCTGCTTGGAATGCCTGCCCGTGCCTTGAACTCACCCATGCCTGACTCTCTGACCAGATAGCAGCCCTCTCTGAAACCTAGTGACACCTCATAAATATTGGCCTTCCCTAGCCAGACAACGACCCTCTCTGAGGCTCTAATGGTCCTCATAAATTCTGATGTTGGGGCCAGCAAAAAAAAAAAAAATGTAAACTACCATTAGTGTGATGCTTGTCAGAGTTCTGTTATCTGTAACCCCGCTTTGTGTAACTTTCTGGGCTATAAAGCTGGGCTGTAGGAAAGGTGGGGTGCTGTCTTGTTCCCGCCGTTTTGGGAGGGAGAAGCAGCCCGGCCGGTCGAAATAATAAGCTTGCTTTAATTTGATTTTAATTGGAGTCAGTGGTCTTTTCTTGCGTCCTGGTCTAACAATAGAGGTGGTGTTTATGATGTGGGAAAAATTGGGGCCAATTTTTCTTAAAACGTTAGTCATTTTGAATAATTAATTTTCCCACTTCTATGGGGTCATCTTTAAAGGAATTTTAAAAAGAAATACCATTTCTTTATAGTTATATCTTAAGAAGTTAGAACTGGAGTAAGATTAATGCGGAGAGAATTCCTATTTCAATATATTCATTAATTATAGAATTTCTACTATACTTCCAAACACCGCTGTCTCTCTCTCACACACCCTGGCAGTTTAGAGAGCTCATAGTGACTAATCCATTCAGTATTGCCGGCTCTGTCTTAGAAAAGTGTGAGACAGCGTCTTTAAGTCTTCAGGGGTAGTAGAAATAATTTGCTTCCAAGGCACTCTGTTATCTCAGGGCCCCACATCAAAGAAGTTTGTACAGATCTCTGCCTGCTCAAGTAGCTATCTCCTCATTCCTGTCTGGCAGACTCAGACGATGTTTGCCCTTAGAATGATAACTTGACATATCAACACTCTGCAGAACCTGGTCTGGTCTGGGAAGGAAGGATTTGTGTTTATGCATATTGTCTCAATGAGTATGTCTTTTGGTATGTAAATGAAGATTCACACCCCTAGTTCCTCTTTGTAAACCATTTCTTTCTTCCTCAGCAGTCTTATAATGACAAAAAAAATTCCTTTATTTTTCAGATAATTTTATTATTTTTTTAAATTATGAGAGCAACATGTTTTTATTGTAACGGAAGAAATAAGACTAAGATCAGCAGAGAAAAAGTTAATTATTCCTGTCTCCCCACAACCCTGTTTCTTCCCTCCGACCCCTGAAATAATCACAATTGTAAATAGCCTTGTGTAACCCGTCCTCAAGGATCTCTCTCTCCCTCCCTCTCTCAGTCCACCTCCCACCCCCATCCTCAGCTGCAGGCCTGAGCATTGCGCTTGCACTGGAGTCCAGGGGTTAGAAGTGACTGCAGGGATGGAGTCTTTATTTGGGTGATGAAATGGGAAGACAGACTTCAGCAAGAGAACAAACCACCCTTAGGTTCTGCTTCCATGAATTTCAAAGTCTTCCATTTAACTCCTTTCTAGTTTTTTCAGTTCTGAGGACATATGTAAAATGTGGAAATGCAAAAACAGTGTGGAAGTGAAATCTTGTCCTGCTGCCCCGGGGAGACTGCCTACTCACTAGTCTGTTTTCACCAGGCTGAAGCAGGCAGGCAGTGACTCACCAGGAGTGTTTATTAAATGCCAAGTGAAAAAGAAATCTGTTTCCATTGCTAGAGCAATAGGGAAATAGAGAACCTGAATTTGACCAGAAGCCTGGATCTTACTGTAAGGTCCGTGCTTAGCATCTGGACAGCCATCTTAAGGGACAGTCACCATTTTAAGAAAAAATTCACTTTTCTGCCCAAGGGCCTTTCTGAGAAAGGCTCACTCCTCCCTCATAACAACCCAACCCTTCACCACCTGCATTAGGACCTGCCAGGATCCCTGAGCCTGCCCCATAAAAGTCCTAAACCCCACGCCTGTTTTGCCTCTCTTCATCTATGAAGAGATGTGCCTTTATTTGTCAGCTCTGACCAATAAACTCTAGCGTGTATCTCTGCCTGGTCTGCATCCTTCATTTCTCGCCTGTCTCCTGGTTCCTTGCTTTCCTTTCACTTACCACTTTGTGAATTAGCTGAGCAGCCCAGAGCAGCAGGAGGGGTAGAGGCAGTACACAAGGCCATTCCACAGAGAGGCGGCCCAGGCTAAAAAAGCACAGTTAATAGGCCATAGCAGTTATGTGTTCTGGTTATGGAGGAACCATCCAATTTGACAATGGGTTTGTATACTGTAGGGGCTAGGTTGCAAAGCCAACTGGAGCAACTTAGTGTTTAATAGCAAAGTTTCTTAATTATGGACTAAGAGCTGCTTAAAAATATGTGGCAGCTTAAGCTGAATGGTGAGATCTTTGTCTTGTTGCCCTGATATTTTTTGTACTGCAGTGTGCTAACTTGGGGAGACTTCACAAGAGAATAGTCCTCAGGAGCTGTCTTTACTAGCACTAGATGAAGTGGAGAAACTTCAGTATAAGTAGATCAAGGGATTCACCCAGTTTGCCCTATTAGAAGATGCTGGTCTTTGTATTCTCCACTTTTTTGTTTTTTAATTGTAGTGTTGGGGATTAAAGCCAGGGCTTCACACACGTTAGGTAACTGTTTTACCACTAAGCTATATCTCCAGTCCTGCCTTCTCTAATTTTGACTATATTTAACTTTTCTTTCTTTTAATACATTATTCATTTTTGTCTTTCTAGTGTATTCAATTTATTTATTTATTATTTTATTTACCTAGTCTGACTTTTAAACCTATGATTTTAAATCTTTCATCTTTTATATTATTTATTCTTGATATCTATTCTGCTTATTAATCTCCTTTCTGCTATTTTATCTTATTGTCATTGATAGTGGTAAAATTTTGTTGTGGCACTTTCTCTTTACTAACTTTATTTCTGCATAGAATTTTATCTAACTTTGACCATACCAATAGAAGAGGACAGAGAAAGGGCGCCACAGATAGAAGACTGTGAAGAAGGCCTTTGGCCAAATCCACAAAGAAGAACCCAGCTCACTCACCTGCTTTTTCAAAACTGGACTTCCTTTCACTAAAATCCCTTGAATTTGTTACTTGTAGAACTTTAGGCCTAGGAAAATAATGTGTATATCTCCCAATGACCTAGCTGAACTACTGGAACTTTCTGCAGCATCTTGCCTCATAGTTGGGTGGGGAGGAGTGGGAGGTAAAGAGGGAGTTTGGTGGGACTGGTACAGTCATATCTGGCAATTAGGGGAGGAAATCATGTTTGTAATCCTTGAGCTAATGGTATAGCAAAGCTGTGAATTTGTTCATGATTAAAGCTGGCAAGAGAGTTCTTGCTCAAGGCAATGAAACAGTGAAGGCCAGAGGGAAGAGCCAGCACAGAGAGTTGTGGAGTCTTGCACTGCTGCACATGGTATGATGAACATGATTCTGCTGTGGCTGCTGGGTAATCCTTGTTGTCTCTGCCCTGGGGAAGGGTTTCCTCTGAAGGGTAAGATCAACCCTTGCATCAGCCTTTGAGGAAGTCAGGTGCTATTGTGGGAAAAAGGATGGGAAAAGAGGGAGCTCGTACCTGGTGCTGGGTGGGAGGTTTGACTTGGGGTCAGGCAGGAAGACAGCCAGGAAGTGGCTTTAAGCTGCAGATGGATGAACAAGATTCTGTAAGTCAGATTATCAGACTTTATCACAGGCCCTGTTGTTGGTTTCCCCCAGATGCTCCCAAGGCCTTGGTAATATACTACTTAAATGTCTTGGTTGTGATCCAGTTGTGTCATTGAAGTCTAGGTCTGTAGATATGTTTTTGAGGGAGTGAATGTTCCATGATAATTTTCAAGTTTTAGGGTTTTGCTTTGAAGATAATCTGAATGATATATATATATATATATATATATATATATATATATATAAAAAGTGTTCCACCACATTATTTCAGTGCTTACAGCTGAGTTTGGTGCCAACTGAAGAACAAATAACATCATGGCATGTGTGCCGTGGGGATACGGATTTTGCAGGAAGTTTGAACAGAGAAAGGTGGTGGAAAAATTGCTCTGTTTCCTGGCCTAAAGGTGGTACAGGCATCCTCAATTCAAATTCTCTGTTACAGCAGTGGAATTTCATGTCAGGAGCAGAGTTATTAGGAAGTATACCAACTTGAACTATTGCTCATTCGCGAGAAAGGAACAAGAAAGTAATTTTAAAGTAATTTCTATTCAATAGTATTTATAATCTTAATCTTTAGTTTTGTTTCTCATCAATATGCACTTGCTACATGGATGCGGTTTGTGTGTGTTATCTCAAAAGGTCATGTGTTGGAGCCTTGATCTCCAGGGTGCTGGTCACAGGAAATGGTATGAACTTTTAAGAGGTGGAGCCTGGTGGAAAGTCAGTGGAGGTATGCCCTTAGAAGGGATTGAGATATTTCTTGTGGGGCTCTGGTTAGTTCCTTCTAGAGGGTTGTTATGAAAACCTGAGCCTGGCCCCACTTAGCCTCTCTGGCTTCCTGTTTGACACTGTGATTTCTCCATCTTGCACATAGTTCCACCATTGCTATCTGCCATGAGGTGATAGGACCAAGAGGGTTCCCTCACCAGAGCCTGCTCTATCCTGTTTGGACTTTTAGTATCCTAAAACTGTGAGACTCAATAAACCTCTTTTTATTTAAAAAATAAAATTTACTCACCTCAGGTATTTTGTTATAGTAATGAATAATATAGTACTAATTGGAAATTTTTATTTTATTTAATTAAGGAAGCTGATTGTTTCCCTAGGTCTTATAGAATATCTGGGTTCTAAGAAATTCAGGGGAGAGTTTTAAGTGTTGAAAAACTGGATAAAAGGACTAGTCAGATAAGTGCAGAAAACTAGAAATTTGGGTTCATGGAGATGAAATGAAACTTAGTGTCTGGAACAAATCTTTGTGTGGAGGTGGTGGTGAGGGGATTAAGAAATTTGCCTACTCTTGTTTGTGAGCTGGTAATGGGGTGTCTGCTGAATAGCATCACCCATTCCCCAGACATCTTTCTCAAGAGAGCTTGGCTTGGGGTTTTTTCTAGTTGTCTCAGGTATAAATCCAGGTGTATTTTGAGTTTTTATTTTGGAGGTTGGGGAAAAGATCCCATGAATGCACTTTAGAACAGTTACTTTCTATTAAAATCAAGTGTTGGAGTGACCACAGTGCTAGTGGGAGGCCACTCTCCTTCCACACATTTCACCATTTATTTCAATTCTATGTCTTGGTTGTTAAGGCATGTACACATGGCATGGAGAACTGGGCCTTGGTCAGAGCTAGGGAAGTAGTAAAGACTAGGTGAATACATATAGAGAGATGTTATAGGAGAGAGAACATCAGGATTAATGGTACTTGTGACCTTATGGGACCTTGGATAGCCACTTTCCAATTTTCTGAATGGGTAGAATGCTACATTCAAGTATAAAAGAACACCTGCTCTCTCTAATGCTTGACACTGATAAATATTAGTCTTGGTGTGCCAGAGCATGACTGGCTGATACTATGAATTGCCTAAAATTCCTCCTTGTACTGGTCAGCTATTGGTGGGTAGCTCCCTCATAAAGATAACAAGCTACAAGTTCTATGGAGTGAACTCTTCTGAATGCAGTTTCAGAGTGGTAGGGCAGGTCTGTTATCTGCTCAATGGGTCTAGGACCTATTCAAAGCATTCTCTCTGACCCTGATGGGTAGATGACAGGTGAATTGGAAAATGAGGAGTCTTTGAATAATACCTTCCAGAATAATAATATAAATTGGGATCTGGGGTTTGCCCATTCTATATTCTTATGACAACCTGGGGTTTTCTTTTGTCATATATAATAGTTTGTAATGACACTCTTCTGTACTTATTTGATTAATATATACCATATGTGTTATATTCTAAGATATAAAAAGGCAGGGATTGTATCTACTTTTACTTACTGATGGATCCTCAATGGCTAGCATAGTGCCTGAAAGAGTGGGTTTCTTGGTTATGTGTTAATTATCTGTTGCTGCATGACAATTGTCCCCAGGCTTAGTAGTTTAAAACAATCAACATGTATGTATCATCTTACAGTTTCTATGAGTTCACAATTTGAGAGTGGCCTAACTGGGTAGTTCTGGCTCAGGGTCTCTCATGATATTGCAGTAAAGATCTTAGTCTTTCCTAATACAGTCATCGTAGTCAGCGAGGGTTGGAGGATACATTTCTAAGACAGCTCATTCTCATGGTTGTTATCTGAAAGGTTCAGTTCTCTTGCTATTTATCTATGGGAGGCTTCAATTTTTTCACACATATGTCTCCATAGTGCTATTTGAGTGTCCTTAATATGGCAGCTAATTTCTCCTACAGTGAGTGATAGAAGAGGAAGGGAGGAAAGAAGGGAGGAAGGACAGAGGGGGAGGCGAGGAGAGAAAGGAATCAGTAGTGCCTTTTTAAAAAATAGTTTTTAAAATTTTGAAATAGAATTCACATATCAAAACATTCATGCTTTTAAAGTGTAAACTCAGTGGCCTTTAGTATATTTACAAGGTTGTGCAATAATTACCACTAATTTGTGCATATTTTCATTATTCCCCAAAAGAAACTCCATATCTACTGACAGTCACTTCTCATTTTTTCCCTCCCCACAGCACCTGACAACCACCAATTTACTTTTTGTCTTAATGAGTTTGCCTATGATATGTGGTCTTCTGTGTCTGGCTTCTTTCACTTAGCATGTTCTCAAGGTTTATCATTTTGCAACTTGTATCAATGCTTCATTCCTTTTTATGGCCTAACAATATTATGTTGTATGGATAGACCACACTTGGTTTATCTGTTCATAAGTTGATGGACAGTTGGGTTGTTTCTACTTTTGTACATTACAAAGAATGTTGCTAAGAATATTTGTGTACAAGTTTTTACTCAGACATATGTTTTCAGTTTTCTTGGGCATATACCTAGGGGTGGAATTGATGGGTCATATGGTAACTCTGTTAAACTTTTAAAAGAACTGCTCATCTATTTTCCAAAGTAGCCACACTGTTTACATTTTGACCAGAAATATGTGAGAGTTCCAATTTCTCCATATACTCACCAATAGTTTTTGTCTCTCTCTCTTTTTATTGCTGTTATAGCCATCTTAGTGAGAAGTGGTATTTCATTGTGGTTTTTGACTTGAATTTTCCTTTTCTAATTAATAATGATATTCAGCATCTTTTAATATGCTTATTGGCCATTTGTATATCTTCTTTGGAGAAATGTCTATACAAATCCTGTGCCCATTCTTAAATTGGGTTGTCTTTCTATTATTATATTAGCTGTTTATTTTTAACCAATATCCTATTCTAGGTACAAGTCCTTTATCAAATATATGATTTTTCAACTATTTTGTCTTTTCAATAGAATCATTGAAGAACAAATTTAAAAATGTTGATGAAGTCCAATTTATCTGGTTTTTCTTGCTTCTCATGCTTTTGATGCTTTTGTCTAAGAGTTCTTTGTCAAATACAAAGTCATAAAATTTATACCCGTGTTTTCTTCTGAGAGTTTTATAGTTGTGGTCTTCTCTTCAGGTCTTTGAATCATTTTGATTTAATTTTTTGTATATGATAAGGATAAGGACCCAACTTCATTCTTTTGTGTTTGGTTATTCAGCTGCCCTAGCACAATTTGTTGAAAAGATTATGCATTGATCATTGAATTGTCTTGGTGCCCTTGTTGAAGGTCAATTTATCATAAATGTATAAGTTTATTTCTGGGTTTTCATTTTCATTCCATTCATCTATATGCTTCTCCTTAAGCCAATACTGCCCAGTCATTATTACTATATCTTAGTAGTGAGTTTTGAAATTGACATGTGTAAATCCTCTAACTTTGCTCTTCCTTTTCAAAATTGTTTTGGCTTTTCTAGTTTCCTTAAATTTACATATGGATTTTAGGATCAGATTGTCAATTTCTGTGAAAACAGCAAGAAGGGATTTTGATAGAGATTGTACTGAATCTTAGATCAATTTATACAGTATTGCCTTCCAATTCACGAACACAGGGTATCTTCCAAGTTATTTGATGTTCTTTAAATTCCTAACTATAAAAGATTACTATGCAGATTTTGCACTTGCTTGGTTAAATTCATTTTTAAGAATTTTTTTGTTTGATGTGATTATACATAGAATTATTTTCTTAAATTTTGGACTGTTCATTTCTGTTGTTTAAAAATACAATTGATTTTTCATATTGATCCTGAATCTTGCAACCTTGGTGAACTCATATATTAGCTCTTGTATCTTCTTGTGCATTATGCCTTTTATGATCTTATCTTGAAGGGCATACAGGTCACTTCTCCATATTATCTATTATTAAAAGTTAGTCATGGAGTCCAGCATACACTTGAGGAGAGGGATTTCAGACTCCACTTTTTGAAATAGGAGTGTCAAAGAATTTATGGACATAATTTGAAGCTATCACAATAGTGTCCAAATGATTGACTGCCTGATACAAAATTGCTACCCAGCCCTTACTCCTAATGTCTGCTTGAGTTCCATTTGGTCCTAGTCCTCTACTCTAGAGGGCAGAAACTAGTAAAGGGGTGAATTTCAAAGTTCTCTTTGAGAATGCTGCATTTGTGTATAATAGAGATGGATGGCTTCTTACTACAGATTGAATCAGAAGAAAGATTTTGAACAAGATTTTGAAAGATTTGAACCAGGTGTCATGCCCTTATAGAAAATTATTGAATTGTATTAGCATGACCAATAAATCCAACTTCTAGAAATAATGTTAGTGGGAAGTCAGGCCTGATTACAGTAGGAATAAATTTACTGCTTATTTATGGTTTTTCTCCTTTCTCTCTCCTTCCCTGGAAAACTTTCTCCTTCTCTCCTTTCTCTCTTTCTGAAAAGAACTTACAATGTTTAATGAATCCTACCTCTATTTGATCACTAGCACAGAGGCTGTCCCATATCCTTGAACTCCTCCTTAGGTCTTCTGTGTAAGAACCTTCACAATTACTGGATGCTTCATGAGATTTCTTCTCACTTTGTGGTAGACTGGCTGCATCCATCAAAGATGGCGACTATTGTTTCAGCAGCATTGACTCTTGTCTGCTTCACCAAGGATCTACAGTATGTTGACAGAGAAATTCTGGTTCTTTTTCAGGAGGTAAAACTTCATACTGCTCTTCCAAGTGACCAGAGTGTTATTTGTGTTATTGATGAATGCCACCAGCATTCTCTCAGCTTCTTAGGAGCTTCCAGTGTTGGGCAAAGTGATCATAGCTGTGGTTCACAAATCCCTGAATTTCATGGCCTTAGTCTAGATGTCATGACCCATGATGGGGTGAAAGAGCTTGGATAGGTATTCTACAAGAACAATTTCAAAGTTAAATTTGTTCAAAAATAATCATAATAAGCCTCTTGGAATTAAGCTTAACATAAAAAGTGCTTCTAATTATAAACAATAAATGATACTTAACACTGTTTATGTGGTAAATATTTCTACATAACAGTTTAATTCATAACTGAAACATCACACAACTTGACATTTACTACTTCCTTAATTCTTATACTCTCTTTTGAACACTTCTTAAATACTACATATACTTCACAATAATTCTATTATTTCTCGAGAATAAGAAAATCCAATATTCTTGACCACTGAACTAAAAAGGAATGTTTTGGAAGTGATTTAAGATAGTGTTTGGCTCTTCATGATTGCTACTCCTGGTTGCTCATAAACTTTTCCAAAAACCACCAGATTCCACAGATGAGAGTGTGGGACAAATTCAAGGAGACTAAACAAAGAAAATGACCCAAAGGTGTCATTAAAAGCATCTATCTTATTTTCTGTTTTTTAAGTTATAAAAGATATTTTTCTTTCTTTCATGGTTTTACCTTTCCCCTCCATCAAAGTAAATAAAATAAGTAAGAAAATGCTAAATTAATTGTTCAAGGGGGTGATTCTAAGGATTGAGGGAAGGACAGAACCCATTATAGGAATTACTAGAGGCTCTTGGTAGGCATTTTCAAATAACAATTCTAACAGGCTTTTTTTTAGGAGACATCAAGTCCAGGTGAGTCACTGTTAATGACTCATTCATCCAGTAAATATGTATTGAGCACCTACTAAGTGCCAGATACTGTACCAGACTGAAGACTCAATGAGCAAAATCAGACGGGAACACCTTCTTTCTTTATAATTTTTTAGTTGTAGTTGGACACAAAGGTATTGTACTTTTATTTTTTAATTTATTTTTATGTGGTGCTGAGGATCGAACCCAGGGCCTCAACATGTGCTAGGCTAGTTCTCTACCACTGAGCCACAACCCCAGCCCCCAGGAACACCTTCTTTATGGAGGTTTTGATTTGGAGGTGAAGGAAGAGGAGACAAACATTGATCTAATAATCACACAGGGAAATGTAGGATTATAACTGTGATCAGTTCTAAGAAGGACAGAGCCCAGTAGTATGAGGAATGTAACCTCACCTGTGGAAGGGTGGGTTGGTGGTGGAAAGCCTCCACAAAGAGACAGGATGAATTTGCAGGAAAGTGACAAAAACTTTCCTGGAAAAATAGGATGTGGTTCAGGTGCAGAGAGGATAGGGAAGTTGTATGAAATAGAGCTGGAGAGATTGGAAGGAGCTCATTGTGGAAAGCCTTCTAGACAATATATTATTTCAGTCAAAGGTGGGGTGAAAAGGTCAGAAATCATTGCCTAAGTAATTTAAAATGCTGAATTAAAAGTAAACTTTTCCTTTGTATCTTTATTTTCTCCCTTTTCTTTTTCTTAAATGTGAACTGAAGAGAATTCAGAACTTTTTTTTTTTTTTTTTTTTTAACCAGGGATTGAACTCAGGGGCACTTGACCATTGGGCCACATCCTCAGCCCTATTTTGTATTTTATTTAGAGACAGGGTCTCACTGAGTTGCTCAGCACCTCGCTTTTGCTGAGGCTGGCTTTGAACTTTCGATCCTCCTGCCTCAGCCTCCTTCAGATCTGAGGTTCTAAAAGAAGTTTTGGTTAAATGTTGGTGACTCATACCCTACTGAAGATTTTAATTTTGGGTGAAGACTAACATTCTGCTGCAGTGTAGCCTGTGTTAATCCAGCAAAGTTTACCACATAATCCTGGAACTGATTCCAGACGTTATCTTGGCTTCATTACTTCCTCACTTCTTGGCTTCACATCTTTCTGTAGGTGAATTATTTTTTATTTTAATAATTTTTTTATTTGTTCTAATTAGTTATACATGAAAGTAGAATGCATTTTGACACATCATACATAAATGGAGTATAACTTCTTGTTCTTCTGGTTGTACATATAATCATATGTGCACATAGGGTAATGTGTGATTTATTCTACTATCATTCCTACCCCAATGCCCACTCCTCCCCTTTCACTTCCCTCTGTTTAGTCCAAAATACCTTTATTTTCACCACCCCGCCGCCCATTGTAAATTAGCATCTGCATATCAGAGAAAACATTCAGCCCTTGGTTCTTTGGGATTGGCTTATTTCTTTTAGCATGGTATTCTCCAGTTCCACCCATTATGGTAAATGCCATAATTTCATTTTTCTTCAAGGCTGAGTAATATTCCATTGTGTATATATACCACATTTTCTTTACCCACTCATCTACTGAAGGGCATCTAGGTTGGTTCCATAGTTTAGTTATTGTGAATTGAGCTGCTATAAACATTGATTTGGCTGTGTCACTGTAGTATGCTGATTTTTAGTCCTTTGGGTATAAACCAAGGAGTGGAATAGCTGGGTCAAATGGTGGTTCCATTCCAGGTTTTCTGAGGAATCTCCATAGTGCTTTCCAGATTGGTAGCACCAATTTGCAGTTTCTGTGGGTGAATTATTAAGCATTCTGTGCCTCAATTTCCTGAACTACAAAACAAAATTAAAATAATATCTCAATAGGGTACCATGAACATTATATTATGTGATTTACATAAATGTTAAGCACTTTGAACTACACACATAGTGCTCCAAAAAGTGAGCTTTATTTATTATGACATAGAACTTTTATTGCAAATATTAAATATTCCTGTGTTACCAGATCTTGAAGTATGGTATGGGAACCTGCAGGGGATGGAGAGGGGATTTCTTGGACATCCTTTTCAGGGGTGAAGCCGAAAACTATTTCTTAATACTAAGAGGTTATTTGCCTTTTTCTTTCTTTCTCAAGGAGATGCAATAGTTTCTCAGAGCTATTAAAAATGGATAATATTAATATATATAAGCAGCTAGATGACCTGGTTGTCTTCTATTAAGCTGGACATTAGAAACTTCCCATTAAATTTTTCATTTTCAAAGTTACTTGTCATAAAAATGTTATTTATGTCATTGTGTAATGTACCAAAATATTATGAAACTAATTTTAATACAATAAATATTGGCATAACCTACAGGAACAAAAGCTTTTTGGATCATTATTATTATTTTTTGAGTAGAGGGGACCCGGTGATCTGATGCAATCTCTGAACAAACGTGGGTGCCTGTGACTGCCTCAACATCATGCTTTCCGGCCTCCAGACCTTCTTGTGGTTTCCTCTGCCTGGACTGCACTTCTTCCACTTCTGCCTGCCAAAGTCCTACCTCTCCTTCAAGAACGACTAAGGCTGGATCTCTCCTGCAAGTTGGTCTAGGTTTTGCACCCTCCTAGGCTACCTGGGCATGTCCAGGCCTCCAGGATAGGGCTGGGTTCCTCCACCCCAGGGCGCTCCTCCCAGCACCAGCCTGGCACAGCCACCAAGTTAACTCGACTAAAAGGTCGGTTCCTGGGCGCTTCTAAGCCGGAGGTGGTCGAAGGGTCGCCAGGAACAGCTGGTGAAATACAGCCATCACGTGGGTGGAAAGGAACCGCACAAGTACCAGTTTTACAACCTTGCCCGCTGGGCTTCCGGGCACGCCTCGCCGCGTAGGGGCGGAGCCACGCGTCCGAAGAGGGCGTGGCCCCCAGCCCGCGCGGGAAAGGGGCCGGCGCCGCATGCGCGCTCACAGTCGGTGGCCGCGCGCAGCACGCTCAGGGCCGGGATGGCGGCAGCGGCTGGAAGCGGGGCGCCCCGGGAGGAGGAGGGGCCTGGAGGGGAGGCAGCGGCCTCACAGGCTCAAGCTCCGACGATTCCCCCGGGGGCTCGTCTCTCGAGGCTGCCTTTGGCACGAGTGAAGGCTTTGGTGAAGGCGGACCCCGACGTGACGCTAGCGGGACAGGAAGCCATCTTCATTCTGGCGCGAGCCGCGGTGCGGCGGGAGCGCAAGGGCACTAGGGGTGGCGGCGCGTGGTTCTGGGGGGCGTGGCTTCCCGGGGGCGGGGCTTGGGGGCGGCTTGGGCGGAATTTGGGGAGGAGGAAGAAGAGGGTCTGGGCGGGGTGTGCTGAGCCAGAAAGTGAAAGGGGTGTTTGGCTGCAGTCTGAGGCGTGTGTAATCAGGGAAGGCTGGAGAAGAGGGTCACGCACCTTCATGGGTTGTATTGCTTTGTTAACCACTTTACGAGGGCGCAGAGATCAACTTTGATTTGCAGCTCTCCTGGCTCACATACAATTTGTAGCAGTCTAGTAAAGGAACACGGTGGATTTATGAGTAGGGGGGAAGAGGTACTGGAATGACCTTAGTGAAGTCCAGTACCGTCTTAAGTTTCAGAACCTCCCCACTTGCTTGAGCCCTTCACCTTCTTTTCTTTCAAAACCAGGAGTCCGTTGATTTTTTACTTTGTTCATTTGTTTGACAGGAACTGTTTGTGGAGACCATTGCAAAAGATGCCTACTGTTGTGCTCAACAAGGAAAGAGGAAAACCCTTCAGAGGAGAGATTTGGGTAGTGTCTCTGTAGTATCTGGCAGTAGACAATGGAGGGCTGGGTTAAGCTTCCCCTTTGCAGGTTGAGAAGGCAAAGCAGGTGTTTGATTTCTGACCCTCTGTCTAGCTGCTAACCCTTGCACATGTCCGAAGTTTTCAAATACTATATCTTATACTCCCTGCTATATTGCCAAACTCTTCTCTGATAACTTTAAGAGCAAAGAGAATAAATTCAAGAGTAAAGCAACATGGTAGGAGGATTCCCATTTCCCCTTCTCATTGAACAGTATTTGCGCGGACTTGACTTTACTCTATTAGGCAGCCATATGTAAGATTTAGTGATGGAACAGAATAGATCTCAAGACAGCAAGGGACATATTGTATAAATGCCTAAATCTGTATAAAGCCTTATCCCCTTCATTGTGTGGATTGTGCTAATTTGGAGCTGATGGCCAAATGACTACAGTCAAGTGTCCCTTTTCCTTGTGTTTCAGATAATGCAATAGAAGCTGTGGATGAATTTGCTTTTCTGGAAGGTAAGCTTTTTATCAGTGGAAAATCATTTCCACCTATCTTTTCCATGCTAATGATGCGAGTTCAGCTCTTAAAAACAAATGTTTGGTTCTCTCTTATTTGTACAGAGATAGTTTCTTCTCCTTACTTCCTATTAGGACAGTGAAAACAAACTTGCTAACTCTATTTAGAGTCAGTTTCCCTTGGGGAGTTAGAACTTCTGGAAAACTGCTAACCATAAAGAAGGGAGAGGGAATATGAAGACACATGGTAGACTCAGATGAATTGGAAAGTTTTATACCTGCTTGTGTTTTCCATCCCTAAATATAAATAAATAGAAATTTTGTTCCCTCATCATAACATTAGCCATCAGGAACAATTGCCAACATTCTGTCCATTTTCTTCTTTAGCAGTCTGTGTGTACTGATTATTTTGCATTGAGATTCTGTACTTCTTGTAACTATTTTTTCTTAGGAATTTTAGGTTAACTCATGTACTAACTAAATCTTGTCATCATGATGTGATTCTGCAATCTGTGTATGGGGTGAAGGTGGGAGTTCATAACCCACTTGAATCAAAGTGTGGAATATGATATGTCAAGAAATTTGTAATGTTTTGAACAACCCACAATAAAAAATTAAAAAAAAAAATAAATAAATCTTGTCATCAAAATAAGAAATACTTGAAGTACCACATTTTAACTGCTTTCTCAGCTGTTTCTTCTACTGAATTCCTAAGTCTTACTCTTCAATCAGTGTATTCTGATTGAATAGCTTTTCAGAATCCATGTGCCCTCAATTCATTCTCACCTTCACCCTAACAAGGTGTTCTCATTACCTCCTTTAAGCTTCATTACTTTCTGAAATCTTTTCTTCATTTATTTCATTCTTTTTATTCTGTGTTCTGCATCTCCATATCACACTAGGCCTGTGTTGTAGTCTTTCAAATGTCTTTGAAGATACCTTTCCATGGCCAGCTTCAAGCCTAGATCTTAAGTAATCTTTAATTTGTAGATCTTTGTTCAGCCTCTTTTTCAACCTATTTTTCTTAAAAATAATTTCTCTTAGTTTCGTTTGTTGCTCTATAATCCAGTATATAGGTGTATTCTGTGTGTGGGTTTGTATGAAGAAAAAGTGTATTCTCCAGTTGTTGGGTGCAATGTCAAGTCTCATTGCATAGTTTATATTTTCTATATTCTTACTGAATTTCTTTTGTCTGCTTACTGTATCAATTAATGAGAGTTGTGTATTAATGTCTCTTATGACTGAAGAATATTTTCACTTATGGTTCTGATCTATTTTTCATTATAGATTTAAGACTGGAATTAGGAATATACAAATTTAAAATAATTATATATTGCTCGTGATAGAATCTTTAATATTTAAAAATTTACCATTGTTACTTCTAGTAATGTTTTTTGCCTTAAAGTCTATTTCGTCTCATGTTATTAAAGTTTGTCAGCTTTCTTTAGTGTTTATGTGTTTTTTTCCCCATCTTTTTGTCTTTACATTTCCATATCTTTGTAAGCGCTGTATAATTGGGGATATTAAATTCATACTGACAATCTTTGCCTTTAACTGGAGCACTTAGTTCATTTATGCCTAATTTAATTAGTGATAACAGTAGACTTAAATCTCCCATCTTATTTTACCTGCTTTTCATTTGTCCTATTTTATGCTGCCTTTTGTATTATTATTCCCTTTTTTTTCCTCCCTTCCATCTGTTGGGAAATTGTATATATCTATCCTTTTAGGATTAATCCATTAATTACTATATGCATGCTTAATTTATCAAAGCCAAAAGTTAGAACCTTTTCCCTCATCCTCAGCAAAATGGAATCTTAGAATCCATTAATGCCATTTATAAACCCTCATCCCTCAACTTAACATGCTGTTATTGCCATGTGTCTTTATCAGCCCACATCAGACATTGTTATTGATATATGATACAGATAATATATGAGTTTATTCATGTTTACTACAATTTTTGATCTTTTTGTATGTCTTATCCTCCATTTGTAATCCTTTTCCCCCAAATAAGTCCTTTAGAGCTTTCTTTGGTATAGGTAACTGGGAGCTGACTCTCAACTTTCTTTTTTCTTTTTTTTTTGAGGGGGAAATGGAAGTACAAAAAGATTTTACTGCTAAATTTAGAATTCTAGCTGTCCTTCTACCATTTTTTGGCTTCCATTGTTTCAAATCACAGTCTGTCTTTTGAAGGTAGTTTATCCCTTTTTCAGATTTTCTCGGGCTGAGGATGTGGCTCAAGCGGTATTGCGCTTGCCTTGTGTGTGTGCGGCCCAGGTTCGATCCTCAGCACCACATACAAACAAAGATGTTGTGTCCGCCGAAAACTAAAAAATAAATATTAAAAATTCTCTCTCTCTCTCCTCTCTCTCTAAAAAAAAAAAGATTTTCTCTTTGCCTTTGATTTTCTGAGATTTCACTCTGATGGATAGAAGTATGGATATGCTCTGGGAAATTCTCAGCCAGTTTCTCTAGACATTGACTCTGCTTTTTCCTTTTCTGCACTTTTTCTGGGATTTTCACTAAATATACATAAAAGCCCAACCCTAATTTTGCCTTTGTTTGATATGTTCTGTGTAATTTTTTGTTTTGGAATTTTCGGTTCTGTCTTCAGTTCTTTTCATTTCCTTTAAACCTCTTTGTTGATTTTCTGTGGATACTCTGAAACTTGTCTTTCATTTATTTAAGTGGTGAATATAGTTGTTTATTATAGAGTATGTCATGTGTAATATTCCATCTAATATCCAAAGCCTTTTGAAGTTCTTACTTTGTAGTATGTCCAATCCAATATCTAGACTTTTTGAGTTTGTCTTTTTATCTGTTCTTTCTTTTGGTACTGTCTTTACATAGTGGTCATTGCACTGGAAAAAATTATTTGTTGATAATTTGAGATTTTATGGTGATATCTTTCTCCAAAGAAAATTTTTCTTTGCTCCAGCAAGACACCTAGGAACATTATCAGTACAGTACCTCCTTAATGAGATCTAAGACTGGAAGATTCCTGCATCATAGTGGTGATGTAACCTCTGGGCTACAGGTCTGTGAGGAGTCTGATTTAATTTTGGTTACTGTGAGGGTATAACATTATGGGACTCTAGCTTAAAAAAGGATGGGTTACCAGTCCTCCTCACTCAGGCAGACTTTGGGGTTTGACTATTGATTGGTTCCCTGCCTTTTCAAGATTTTAGATTTGCTTTTTCTTGATTTTTTTTAATGTCTTAAAGATCTTCTCTCATTTATACACACACACACACACACACACTTGTTACGTATATACATGCACATATTTATATTTATATATTTTAGCTTTATTAGTTGGTCTCAGCAAGATATTGTCATTGTCAAAAGCAGGCTATTATCTTTTTTAAATTAGAGGTGTTTCTGGCTTGTTTTTACTATGTTCTTTGCCTTGAGTTATCTGTTTTATGCTAGAACTTTTAAAATAAATTTTGGTCTCTTTTATTTGTGTAGGATTTCTTTAAATTCTCAGTGATGTTTATTCTTTTTAAGAATGAGAGAATGTGGAGACTGGAAGCTGTGTGTAGTGTAGTGGGGATGGTTTTTGCCTGGCAGCTTTGCTTTAGGATGAGCAGGGTTGTGGTCAGATGTTAACCTGGGGCTTCCAAAGGCCAGTATACAGAATGCTCTGTTGTGGGAGCAGTGTTGTTAGAGGAGCTCTAGTGTCTCCTGATGGTCTGTCTGGCTCTTAAAGAGAGCCCTGTGATTCTCCCATTCAAGTTAGGTGTAAATGTCTTCACCATATAGAAAAAGTTATGAGAGACATGTGGGGGCAATAGTTTGTGATAGAGAAACATGGGTCATTGTCTCATTTTCCTCTCTGGTCTTTTATAATTCTTGGTGACTGAGTCTAGATCCTCCCTATGGTTCTAGGCAGATGGGCTTCCTCTTCAGCTGCAGCCCCCTCTGTGTTCCTTCTGGGTTCATTTTTCTCTACTCTGTTTATAAACTTGCTTCAGGCAGATTTTGATAATTCACTTTTTTTTTGTTGTTGTTGGAATCTGTTAACTGCCCATAGGCCCCTATTCCTTATTGTAGATTTATACCTTTTTTAAACCTTTTTTTCCTTTTGAATGTAATTTTGGGTGGCAGCGCATATAAATTTATGGGCTCAGTCCTACATCTTAAGCTGGAACTATTTAAAAGATTATAAACTCTTTTAGCTTATATCATTTATTTTATGTCACTTACTCCTTGTATGGTTTTCCTGTATGTTTAGTTACACAACAATTTCTTAAACCTTACCTACCTAATTCTAATTCTCTAGATTGGTATGCTTAATTTCCAACTGCCCACCCTCTTTAATATCATATTTTTCCCCGAGGAGCTTTTGGATAGATATTCTTCAAAATTAGAATTGCTGCTTATATCAACATCCTTTCTATTTTAACTTTGCTCAGTTTGTTACACTAATCCCGCTTTCGAGGTACCTTGCTTTACATATTGCTCTTTGTATTTTTAGGTACTTTGGATTGATTGCTGAGCTGGACAGTTTTTGAGCCTTCACTGCATTCTTCAGCTTGCCTCTTTGCAGGCCTCAGCTTTGAAGAACAGAATCTCTGCACATATGCACATCTTCCTGCTCTACCTTTACTTAAGCCGGGATAAGCAGAGCTCTTACCTGATAACTTTTCTTTATAAGGTCTTCCACTACTTATGTCTGTCTTCCATTTTAGCCCTGGATGCAGCTGTTGCTGCTTGGGGCAGAGATGAAGAAATTGTTTGCATAGGTGGCTTAATGAATGGTGAGGACCAGAATAAAGGTCTTTGATCAGCTTCATTCTAGTGTGTTCCATGATCTTGCCTTTGTTCTTGCCCTGTGATTGGAAAGCCACCATGCCCTGGTACAGACCTTCCTGATCTTCCCTGCCAGCCATTTTAAACCACAGTCCTTTCATTATTTTTGTTCTTTATTCACTGTGGCACCATAATGTGGTTCCAGAATTTATAGAATAGTATTTGTCTTTAGTAGTCATAGATTGAAAACGAGTTAAATTTTTAAATTGAGAAATAATTCATAAACAGTTCACCAAAGTGCATAATTCATTGGTTTTTAATATAGTCACAGATGATGTGCAACTATCACCAATGAATTTTTGAACATTTTCAAATGAATGGAATCACATAATATGAAGGCTCTTGTGCTTTTGTGTCTGGCATTTTTCATGTAGATATTTTTTTCCTTTCAAGCGTTCATGTTTATTTATACCAATAGGTTATATTAGTTCATTAGTATGATAGCTACATTATTGTTCATGTAGATTGTTTTCGTTTATTTTTTTTTAAGATTTGTCCATGTATCAGTACCTTTTATAAAAATTGTGGTAAAGTATATATAATATAGATTTTATTGTTTTAACCATTTTTAAATGTATTTAGCTCAGTGGCATTAAATATAGTGTTGTAATACCCTTACCACCATCCTCCAGAATTGCTGACACTTTGGGTGGGGAGAAACAGGGGAAACAGTATGGTGAAGGTTTTATTTATTTTTTGGAAATGTAGAACTTTCCCTTAGAAAGATATTAACATAGTGGGTGTTTAAATTCCTTTAAATTGTGTAGCTTGTATTCTTAGATTCTGTTTCCAATTCTTAATAACGGCTGAGATTAAAAAGTGAAAAAAGTAAACTGAAACTTGATACCCATTAGATACCCATTAAACAGTAACTCCTCTTTTCTGTCTCCCTCGGTCACTGGCTGAATTTTTTATTTTTGTGAAAAAGTGTGAGTGACATAGGAAGCAGGCAGAGGACTAGAAAGCAGTGATTAAGGGAAGCAGCAAGAAACCTTGGAGAGCAGTTCTTAAGTATTTTTGGTTGTGGACCACTTTTAAGATACAAAGTCCAGGGCTGGGTGTGGTGGTGCATGTCTGTGATCCCTTTGATGGAGAAACTGAGGCAGGAGGATCACAAGTTCAAAGCTAGCCTCAGCAATTTAGTGAGGTCCTGAGAACCTTGGCAAGCCCAAAATAAAATATGAAAAGGGCTGGGGATGTGGCTCAGTGGTTAAGTGTCCCTGGGTTCAATCCCCAGTACTAAAAAAAAAAAAAAAAAAAAAAGATACAAAGTCCACAGGATCTTCCCCCTAGAGTAACGATGAGATGCTCCGTCCAATAGCATTAAAAAAAAAATAAATAAATAAACTTCATTTCAGAATAAGATGATTCCCAGAAAGTTCTTGCACATCCCATACCTAGTTCCCCCATTGCTAGCATCTTAAGGTTACTAGGTACATTTGTTAAGAAATGGCATTTATGGGTCACTATTAACTGTACTCATAGTTTTTAGGATTTCACTAATTTTCCCATTCCAAGATCCAAACCAAGATACTATATTGCATTTACTTGTCACGTTTCCTACTGACTGGTTTCTGACAGTGTCTAGTCTTTTCTCATTTTTTTTTTTTTTTTTTTTTTTTACTGCTTTGACATTCTTGACTAATTCTGGCCAAGTATCCTAGATTGTGCCCCTGCCTGGGTTTGTCTATCTGTCTTGTCATTAGTTAGCTCCATAACTTTGCATATAATTTTGGATGTTTTATAGACCTTGGAGGCCTGTCTGTATGCCTCTTATTATGGTAAATGGGAGTTTACAAGGGCATGCTGACCTTTTCTCAAGGTAAATTAAAATATAGGTTGCAGCTCAATAGTGGGACATGAAATCAATATAGTGTGTTGCCACCAGCATTTTTTAATATAGCAAGGTTACTGACTGACTGATTGTAATGTTGACATACCATATTGAAAAATATAGACAAGATGTTAGATGCTATCACCAAAAAGTAAGAAATGCATTTTAAAATTAGCTAGATTTAACCATGTCACGTACTTCAAAACATCATATATGTAATTAAAAACAATGTTATTTGTTCATTTAAAATTAGCATCAGATGTTGAATTTAGTAAGTAACTAAGTATTTTAATTTTCGTTGCATGTATGTTTGTGTACTAGGTCCTTGTGTAAAATGTACATGGTAGGCAAAGTCTTGGCCCCCATTACCTTCATGCCCCCCTTCCCTGGTGCCATGCCTGAAATGTTATGTTACAGGGCAAAAAGGATGTTGCAGATATAACTAAGATTATTAATCAGTTGATTTTAAAATAGATTATCCTGAATTGTCTGGGCAGGCTTAATCATGTGATCCCTTAAGCAGTTTCTTCTGGCTGAGAATAGAAAAGAACTTGACCTGTTGTTGCTTTGCTGGCTTTGAAGATACAGGGGGCCATAAGCCAAGAAATGTGAGCACCTTTAGAAGTTGAGAATAATGGCCAGCACAGAAACAACCTCAGGCCCTCAACTGTATGGAACTGGATTCTGCCAGGCACTTTAATGGTCTTGGAAATGGATTTTCCCCTAAAGATTTCAGATAAAAAAGAGCCCAGGCCAGCCAACATCTTCACTTGTGCCTCACGAGACCTTGAACAGAGAATCTAGCAGCCTGTGTCAGTCTTCTGACCTGCAGAATTGTGAGACAATAATTGAATGTTTTGCAGCTATACTTGTGATTTATTATGGCAGCAATAGAAAATTAATGTGGCACATTTTGTACTGAGAGGGTAAAAAAAACTGGGAGTCAGGAGGTTTTGTTCTTATCCTGCTACTCTAATTCAGATAATCACTTGCCCACTGTGAGATTTTTCTTATCAGTTGAGTGAGTTAAAATTTGTTCTGTGTGACTTTTATTTTATGAGCTTTTTTTCCAGCAAAATTCACCCCTTTTAGTGTACATTCACTGTGAGTTGTAATAAATGCATATAATCACCTTCACAAAGAACAACAAAAAATCCTCATGCCACTCCTTTGTGTTCAACTCCTCCCACCAATCCTAGCACTGGAACCACTGATCTACTTATTGTCTCTACTAGTTTTGCTTCCTCCAGAATGTCATTTCACAATGTATATGTTGTGAATGTAAATTGGATATCAAATAAATTTAGTCATACAGTCTATATCCTTTTGTATCTGGCTTCTTTAATTTAGCATAATGCATTTGAGATTCGTCCACTTGGGTGTACCAGTAGTTTGTTCCTGAGTTCATTTCATTATATCAAATGTATATAATAATCTCCTCATTCCCCAATTGAGCATTTGGGTTATTTCCAGCTTTTGAGAGTGAATAAAGCTATAAACATTTGCCTTTAGGTTTTTGTGTAAACATTAATTTTCTTGGGTAAATATATAGGAATGAGTGGGATCTTATTGTAAAAGTATGTTTATAAAAGAAATGTCCAACTGTTTTCCAAAGTGGGCATACCATTTTCCACCTGCAGTGTTTGAGGATATCAGTTGTTTTGAATCCTTACCAATGCTTGGTATTAACTTTTAGAAATTAAAAAGTGGAGCCGCTTTAAAGGCTATTGATATCTCACTGTGATTTTAATTTGCATTTGTCAGATACATTATATTTTCTTCCAGTCCAGCAACACTTTTTTTTTTTTTTTTTAATCCTATGACTAATTCTTAACTGTATTCAGCTCTGTTTGAGAGAAGACTTCATGAGGCATCTGCGTTTCTAGGGGACTACTTGCTTTTTTATATTTCCTTGTAAACTTTGGAGCAGCGGAACTTCCTTTGTGGTTAGAAACTCCTGTGCCGTCCTGTCTCAATGTGTCTGTCAGTCAAGGGTTAATGGATCAGAAAGGACTGGGCATTCCCATTCTATCTGGCTGGGAGCACTAGAATAGAATTTACTGGTAACATAATGCATACTTGGGATGGGGAAAGGCATGTTACTAAAACCTGATATAAAAAGTACAAAGGCCTAATATTGTAAAAGAATAAGTCATACCAAAAAGTAGAAAATTTTAAAATTTGTTTGTGTTCCTTCTTTGTATCTGATCAGAGATGTGACATTTCTTGCTTAAGGCTAAATAGCTCTGAAATGTCAGCACTTAAAGCTCCTTTATTTTTGTGACTATGTTCTCCATCTTGGATTTTTAAAATACTCTTTAGGGTTTTATGTTCATGTTCTTTCCTTCTTTCTGTAGGAATCTGGTTTTCCCAACCAGGTCTATAAAATTTAGGTGACTTGGGGTCTTAATTGTGGGTATGATACTATATTTGTTTCGGGATGGTATGTGATGTACCACAGAATCTTCATTCCCTAATGCCTACTGTGTAAAATGAACAATTCCCTCCCACTGAGTTTGTATCCATTAGCAAAATATCTCACTGCAGTAATGAAATAAGGAATAGGGCAGATTGAAATGCTATAAGCTTTAAAAAGTAGTGAATAGGAATGACAGAAGATTCTGGAATTGATAGGAAGTGTATCACAAGTATCTGTTACAACCAGGGAAAGCTAACAACATTGTTATTGTAGCTTTTGTTATGGGTTATCTTGGCCTTCAACAATGCTTACTGAGCATCCCGGACTTTCCTATTCTAGTGTGAGTCACCTATAGAACAAAAGCTTTAAGAAATGAGTGCCAGGATGACATGTTTGGGGGTGACATAGTCTGATCCCCTTTACTATGCTGGCATTTTTGGTTTGTCACAATGACTGAAAGAGCTGTTGCAACTGGAAAGAGGGGTCAATATGCAGAACTACCCACCCATAGAAGAACTGGCTCCTGACTGGTGTTTCTTGAAAGGTGCCTCCAAATGGAGTAGAGCACGTTCATGACATAATACAAAAATATTTGTAGACACTGACCGTTTTCATTGCCTATGAAGTTTATATGGAAATGAACTATTTGTCATAGGAATTTCTAGAAAGAAAGCTTTGTAAATGACCTGGATTAAAGAAATTAGAGAAATTGAAGGGGAAGAAAAAGAAAGTAATGGCTGTTTCAAACACTTATAGGGAAATACTGTAAATGGGGAGACATGTTTGTACATTGGACAATGAATGTCAGACATTGGCTAATGAGTGTTCATTTCTAAGAAGAAGGTTCATTTTAATGTGCTAACAATCCCATGTTTCTTAGTTTGAGACAGTTTCACTGGGATTATTAATGCTGCAATGAAAGGTTGCTGGTGAGCTTTTACCAAAGACAACATGTCCCTTGTGCTTTGTTCCCAACTTCCTAATGGAGTCCAGTATCACGAATGGAAAAAAAAACACGCTTTTAAAAAGACCCTGGTCAGCTCATGGTGTTTTCCTGATGAGCTGATAATGAGCACATTTTTACCTTATTAGAGAAGATAAATAGAGATAGACCAGGAAACTGCAGGGAGTGAGAGTTATAGAAATAATCTGTCCTCATTTCAGGGATGTCACACCGGAGACATCATGAAACAGATCACCATTTGGCTTTTTAAATTGCACAGGTAAAGATAATGAATTCTCTAAAGACTCTCAATGCATCTTAAAGAAATGCATACCATTTCAAGATAAACTGTGAAACTGTATTTCAGAACAATGGGCAGCAATATTTCTTACTTGCCTTCCATGCTTTGAAATAGTAAAATATTCATTGGGTAAATGCTGGATGAAAATTTTAGAATTTCTGGATTCTTGTTTTCACTGTTATTACATGGTTGCATGCTAAAGGCAAGAAGCTAAATTAATTTTTCACCTAATGTCACTCTTAATTGCTGGTGACATGAACCTCAGTGATTTCATGAAGCAGTTTGTGAAAGTGAAAATGCCTGCAGTTCAGAATGGGTGTCCTTATAGAGAAAAATGTCAGGCATAACAGATTAGGGAGAGAAAATTCCTAAGAGAGGTTATGATCACAGGGTAACCTCTAGCTAAGAGCTGAGAGAGAGAGAGAGAGAGAGAGAGAGAGAGAGAGGAGAGGTGGTTGGGGGTGGGGGCAGGCAGATAGAGACTCACTGTGGCCTAAAAGCTGATTCTTGGCCACAAGACAGAGGCAGCCCTTGACTTTGTTGGCACTGCCACTGAGAATGAAGGTGCCAAGAGGTTCCAGAAAATCAGCATTTGTGCTAACAAGGATCAGTTGAGGTTTTGATGATATGAACTAATGTCTGTTAATATATCCTGGGGCCCAGAAAGGCCTAGAATGGCCTAAATAGACTGGTCCTTGGAGGATTTGACAATGGGATTACACTTGCACTAAATTTATCAAAAGTACTAGATTGGGGCTGGGGTTGTGGCTCAGCGTAGAGTGCTCGCCTAGCACGTGCAAGGCCCTGGGTTCGATACTCAGCATCACGTAAAAATAAATAAAAAATAAATATTGAAAAAAAAAAAGGACTGGATTTCTCTAGGATTTGTTTTTTCATAGTTTGATATAGCTAGAGGTGTACAATAATGGTACAGTCTGCCTTAAAGAGAAGCATCTATTAAAGTTGGTCCTGAGAACCAGGAGTTAAAAGCTTGAGTCTGATGGATGGATGGCCTTTCTTCAATTGAGGCCAGGAAAACACTGCCTAGTATTCTGAAATATAAAAGGGAAATTCACAGTTGTGAGAGACTGAATGTCATTCAGAGTAGGAGATTCTGATAACTGATCATTCTAAAGGGCAAGTCAGTTCAGCTCTTTCTGCTGGAAGTTCTGTGACTACATATAGGCTTTGGGATAGAGGCAAAATGTTACAAAGGGTAAAAACTAAGTAAACACTTTAGCTTCAGTTGTTCCTGATTGACTTAAAAATCACTAATTTTGGAGGTCACATAGCTGAGGAATACATTATTAGTACTCTGATAAGCTTTGCTGTAGATGACACCTCTGACACATGGGTTATGATGATAATGTTGCCTCAGTACTCTTCAGGGACCTGAGGGCTGCTTTTCTCTTCACTTGGACTTATGGATATCCAATGGATGACTGGTACAGCATGAAAAGACTTCATATTGTGTCTTCTTTGTTGCCTTAATTTTGGGGTCAGATTCTACTTAGCTCTGCACATAGACCTGTTGAGCATTTGAGAAATGTTTTGTCCAAAACTATAATTCAGGGTTAACTTAACCCAGACTTGCCTAGTCTTACTCTCTCCCTCTGTCAGGGCTAAAGACACCTACCATCCACCATGACCAGATACACCAAACTATTTTGATAATTGCTGTTAAATCAGTACTCAGTATTTGCATTATTATGACTATGCAAAGATTGCTTGCTGCCAAACCAAAGGGAATCATGAGGATTGAGCCTTCTTTCATTTTAAATTCTCATTTCCCCCTAGTATAATAAGCATGCTATTTTTTCATATCTTTTCATGATCCTCTTACTAAGTCTATCCAAATGCTCTAACATCAATGTATCACGCCTACCAGTAATATTTTCCATGTGCCTAACTATAACCATTCCTTTTATATTCCTCAGTTGGCCCACTCCAGTCTGGTTTGGTTAGACCCTAGCCTTGCTATTATCTGGAAGTTTCCCTTTGCTGTTGTGGAAGGCAGAATTCTAAATATTGCCTAAGATACCCATCCATTAACCATACAAACACTAAGTACTATTGTGGGGGACTTTGTAGATGTTATTAAAGTTACTAATCAGCTGACCTTAAAATAGGGCGGCTATTCTGAAAGGTTCAATGCAATCACATGAACCCTTAAAATCAGAAGAGGATGAGAGAAAAGCTAGTCAGATGTGGTGGGGTGGGGTTGAGGGGTAAGCATGGAAAATACTGACCTGCTGTTGGCTTTGAGCGGGAGGGAAGGGAGCCTTGAGCCAGGGTCTGAGGTGGCTTCTAGAAATTGAGTCTGACTCCAAGGAAACAGGACCTCCATCCTACAACTCTGTGGAACGGAATTTAGCCAACAACCTGAGTAAGATTGGAAGCAGATTCCTCCTCAGAGCTTCCAGAAAGGAACCATCCTGCTAACATCTTGATTTTAGCCCTGTGAGACTCTAAGCAGAAACTAACTAAGCCATGCTGTATCTAGACCTCAGATCTGGAAAAACTATGAGATAGCAAACTTGAGGTAAGTCACTAGATGTGTGGTAATTTGTTGCATTGGCAAGAAAAAACTAGCAGCGCTGTTATCATGGGCTTCACTCTCTCCTTTCCTGCATTGGAGTCTCTATTTTCTAGACCCTTTATCTTCCTTCTGGAGCATGTTGTTTGTATAGCAGTTCTCAAGCATTTTGGTTTCAGATCCTTTAATGCTCTTAAAAATTACTGAGGACTCCAAATAACTTTTGTCAATGTAGTTATTTCTCTCCATAATTACCATGTTAGGAAATAAAGTTGAGAGATCATGAAAATATTCATTAATTTATTTCAAAATAACAACAATAAAACACATTGTCATATTGACCTAAGGAACAGTCTTTATGAAAAACAGATATATATATATATATATATATATATATATATATATATATATATATATATATACAAAAAAGTACTTGTTTTTGCAAATCTCTAATTTCTGACTTACAAAAGACAGTTGGGTATGTTGCAATGTATCATTTTAGTTGAAGTGTATGAAAACAATTTGGTTTCACATAGATATGCAGTTAGAAAAGTCTTCATTGATCCCTGGAAGAATCTCAAGGGCCTTGAAAACTATAATATCCTGTTACTCTTAGTCCCACGGCCAATAGCATCAGAATCATGCAGGATCTTTTAGAGAAGTAGACTCAGAATGACAGTTTCATAAGATTCCTCAGTGATTTATTTGTTCATGAACGTTTGAGAGATACTTCTCTAGTAAGTTCTAGGGAAGGCTGCTGGAATGGTCCATCCTGGAGTGCTTACACATCTGAAAATATCTTAAGTCTAGCTTCATGCTGACTTTGTAATTTTTTTTTTTATAATTTTTTTTTATTGGTTGTTCAAAACATTACAAAGCTCTTGACATATCATATTTCATACATTAGATTCAAGTGGGTTATGAACTCCCATTTTTACCCCAAATACAGATTGCAGAATCACATCGGTTACACATCCACATTTTTACATAATGCCATATTAGTAACTGTTGTATTCTGCTACCTTTCCTATCCTCTACTATCCCCCCTCCCCTCCCCTCCCATCTTCTCTCTCTACCCCATCTACTGTAATTCATTTCTCTCCTTGTTTTTTTTTCCCATTCCCCTCACAACCTCTTATATGTAATTTTGTATAACAATGAGGGTCTCCTTCCATTTCCATGCAATTTCCCTTCTCTCTCCCTTTCCCTCCCACCTCGTGTCTCTGTTTAATGTTAATCTTTTCCTCCTGCTCTTCCTCCCTGCTCTGTTCTTAGTTGCTCTCATTATATCAAAGAAGACATTTGGCATTTGTTTTTTAGGGATTGGCTAGCTTCACTTAGCATAATCTGCTCTAGTGCCATCCATTTCCCTGCAAATTCCATGATTCTGTCATTTTTTAGTGCTGCGGAGTACTCCATTGTGAACAAATGCCACATTTTTTTTTTATCCATTCATCTATTGAAGGGCATCTGGGTTGGTTCGACAGTCTAGCTATTGTGAATTGTGCTGCTATGAACATCGATATGGCAGTATCCCTGTAGTATGCTCTTTTAAGGTCTTCAGGGAATAGTCCGAGAAGGGCAATAGTTGGGTCAAATGGTGGTTCCATTCCCAGCTTTCCCAGGAATCTCCATACTGCTTTCCAAATTGGCCTCACCACTTTGCAGTCCCACCAGCAATGTACAAGAGTACCCTTTTCCCCACATCCTCTCCAGCACTTGTTGTTGTTTGACTTCATAATGGCTGCCAATCTTACTGGAGTGAGATGGTATCTTAGGGTGGTTTTGATTTGCATTTCTCTGACTGCTAGAGATGGTGAGCATTTTTTCATGTACTTGTTGATTGACTGTATGTCCTCCTCTGAGAAGTATCTGTTCAGGTCCTTGGCCCATTTGTTGATTGGGTTATTTGTTATCTTATTGTTTAATTTTTTGAGTTCTTTGTATACTCTGGATATTAGGGCTCTATCTGAAGTGTGAGGAGTAAAAATTTGTTCCCATGATGTAGGCTCCCTATTTACCTCTCTTATTGTTTCTTTTGCTGAGAAAAAACTTTTTAGTTTAAGTAAGTCCCATTTGTTGATTCTTGTTATTAACTCTGTGCTATGGGTGTCCTATTAGGAATTTGGAGCCCGACCCCACAATATGTAGATCGGAGCCAACTTTTTCTTCTATCAGACGCAGAGTCTCTGATTTGATATCAAGCTCCTTGATCCATTTTGAGTTAACTTTTGTGCATGGCGAGAGGAGGGGATTCAGTTTCATTTTGTTGCATATGGATTTCCAGTTTTCCCAGCACCATTTGTTGAAGATGCTATCCTTCCTCCATTGCATACTTTTAGCCCCTTTATCAAATATAAGATAGTTGTAACTTTGTGGATTAGTCTCTGTGTCCTCTATTCTGTACCATTGGTCCACCCGCCTGTTTTCGTACCAGTACCATGCTGTTTTTGTTACTATAGCTCTGTAATATAGTTTGAAATCTGGTATCGCTATACCGCCTGATTCATACTTCCTGCTTAGAGTTGCTTTTGCTATTCTGGGTCTTTTATTTTTCCATATGAATTTCATGATTGCTTTCTCTGTTTCTACAAGAAATGCCGTTGGGATTTTGATTGGCATTGCATTAAAAAGTTCTCTATAGAGAACTTTTGGTAATATCGCCATTTTGATGATGTTAGTTCTGCCTATCCATGAACAGGGTATATTTTTCCATCTTCTAAGATCTTCTTCTATTTCTCTCTTTAGGGTTCTGTAGTTTTCATTGTATAAAACTTTCACCTCTTTTGTTAGGTTGATTCCCAAGTATTTTATTTTTTTTGAGGATATTGTGAATGGGGTGTTTCCCCTCATTTCTGTTTCAGAAGTTTTGTCGCTGATATACAGCAATGCCTTTGATTTATGCATGTTGATTTTATATCCTGCCACTTTGCTGTATTCATTTATTAGTTCTAGTAGTTTTTTTTGTAGACCCTTTTGGGTCTTCTAGGTATAGAATCATATCATCCACAAATAGTGATAATTTAAGTTCTTCTTTTCCTATTTTTATGCCTTTAATTTCTTTCGTCTGTCTAATTGCTCTGGCCAGTGTTTCGAGAACTATATTGAATAGAAGTGGTGATAGAGGGCATCCCTGTCTTGTTCCAGATTTTAGAGGGAATGCCTTCAATTTTTCTCCATTCAGAATGATGCTAGCCTGCGGCTTAGCATAGATAGCTTTTACAATGTTGAGGTAAGTTCCTGTTATCCCTAGTTTTTCTAATGTTTTGAACATAAAGGGATGCTGTACTTTGTTGAATGCTTTTTCTGCGTCTATCGAGATGATCATATGGTTCTTATCTTTAAGTCTATTGATGTGGTGAATAACATTTATTGATTTCCGTATATTGAACCATCCTTGCATCCCAGGGATAAATCCTACTTGATCAAAATGCACAATTTTTTTGATGTGTTTTTGTATCCGATTCGCCAGAATTTTATTGAGGATTTTTGCATCTAGGTTCATTAGAGATATTGGTCTGTAGTTTTCTTTCTTTGAGGTGTCTTTGTCTGGTTTCGGAATAGGGGTGATGTTGGCCTCATAGAATGAATTTGGAAGAGCTCCCTCTTTTTCTGTTTCCTGAAATAACTTGAAAAGTATTGGTATTAATTCTTCTTTAAAGGTTTTGTAAAACTCCGCTGTATACCCATCTGGTCCTGGGCTTTTCTTGGTTGGTAGTCTTTTGATTGCTTCTTCTATTTCATCCATTGATACTGGTCTGTTCAAATTGTGTGTATCCTCCTGACTCAGTCTGGGCAAGTCATATGACTTAAGAAATTTATCGATGTCTTCACTATCTTCTATTTTATTGGAATATAGGTTTTCAAAATAATTCCTAATTATCTTCTGTATTTCTGTAGTATCTGTTGTGATGTTGCCTTTTTCATCCCGTATGTTAGTAATTTGAGTTCTCTCTCTTCTTCTCTTCGTTAGCATGGCTAAGGGTCTGTTGATCTTATTTATTTTTTTGAAGAACCAACTTTTAGTTTTGTCAGTTTTTTCAATAGTTTCTTTTGTTTCCATTTCATTGATTTCCGCTCTGATTTTAATGATTTCTTGCCTTCTGCTACATTTGCTGTTGTTTTGCTCTTCCTTTTCTAGGGCTTTGAGATGAAGTGTGAGCTCATTTATTTGTTGGTTTTTTCTTTTTTTGAGGAATGACCTCCAGGCGATGAATTTCCCTTTTAAAACTGCTTTCATTGTGTCCCATAGATTCCGATATGTTGTGTCTGTATTTTCATTTATCTCTAAGAATTTTTTGATTTCCTCCTTTATGTCTTCTGTAACCCATTGATCATTCAGTAACCTATTGTTCATTTTCCATGTGATGTAGGATTTTTCCTTCCTTCTTTTATCATTGATTTGCAGTTTCATTCCATTATGATCAGATAAAATGCATGGTATTATCTCCACCCCTTTATATTTACTGAGGGTTGCCCTATGGCATAATATATGGTCTATTTTTGAGAAGGATCCATGTGCTGCTGAGAAAAAAGTTTGTCCACTTGATGATGGTTGATATATTTTATATATGTCAGTTAAGTCTAGGTTATTGATTGTGATATTCAGTTCTATAGTTTCTTTTTTCAACTTTTGTTTGGAGGATCTGTCCAATGGTGAGAGAGGTGTGTTGAAGTCACCCATAATTATTGTGTTTTGGTCTATTTGATTCTTGAACTTGAGGAGAATTTGTTTTATGAACGTCGCAGCTCCATTATTAGGTGCATAAATATTGATAATTGTTATGTCTTGTTGGTGAATGGTTCCTTTTAACAGTATATAATGTCCTTCCTTATCCCTTTTGATTAACTTAGTCTTGAAGTCGATTTTATTCGATATGAGGATGGCCACCCCTGCTTGCTTACGAGGACCATGTGTGTGGTATATTTTTTCCCAACCTTTCACCTTCAGCCTGTGTACGTCTTTTCCAATCAGTTGTGTCTCCTGGAGGCAGCATATTGTTGGATTTGTTTTTTTAATCCATGTTACCAGCCTATGTCGCTTTATTGAAGAGTTTAAGCCATTAACGTTTAGAGTTACTATTGATATATGGTTTGTACTTCCAGCCATGTTTGATTATTTATCTTTTTTTAAAAATTTAGTTTGTTTCTCCATGATAAGCTTTCCCCCTGCCCTCTGTCTTTACTGAGGCACTTCCCACTGTTGGTTTTGGTTATTGTTTTTCATTTCTTCCTCATGTAGTGTTTTGCTCAAGATGCTTTGCAATGCTGGTTTTCTGGCTGCAAATTCTTTTAACTTTTGTTTATCATGAATTATTTTTATTTCGTTGTCGTACCTGAAGCTTAATTTTGCTGGATACAAAATTCTTGGTTGGCATCCATTGTCTTTCAGTGTTTGAAATACGTTGTTCCAGAATCTTCTTGCTTTCAGTGTCTATGATGAAAAATCCGTTGTTAACCTTATTGTTTTACCCCTGAAAGTAATCTGCCTCCTTTCTCTTGTAGCTTTTAATATTTTCTCTTTGTTCTGTATATTGGATATCTTCATAACAATGTGTCTTGGCATTGGTCTACTGTGATTTTGTATGCTTGGTGTCCTGTATGCATCTACAATTTGTATATCCGTTTCCTTTTTTATTTCTGGAAAGTTTTCTATAATTATTTCATCCAGCAGGTTGCTCATTCCCTTGGTTTGAACCTCTTTACCTTCTTCTATCCCGATGACTCTTAAGTTTTTTTTTTTTTTTATGTTATCCCATATCTCTTGGATGTTTTTCTCGTGATTTTTTTACCAGCCTTTCAGTGTTGGCTAGACTCTTTTCAAGATGATATATTTTGTCTTCATTATCTGACGTTCTGGCTTCTACTTGCTCCACTCTGTTAGTGATACTCTCATTTGAGTTTTTAATTTGATTTATAGTTTCCTTCATTTCTAGAATTATTGTTTGATTTTTTTTTATAATCTCTATCTCCTGATAAAGATGCTTAATTTCTTCTTTTATCTGTTTATGTAATTCATTTTCAATGTGTTCTTTCACTGTTTGAATTTGCTGTCTCATATCCTCTTTAAGGTTCCATTCCATCTGTCTAAGGTATTCCTTGAGTTCTTTATTTGACCATTTTTCTGATGCCTCTAGGTCCTCCTGAATATTTAGGCTGTCCTACATTGTTTCTACTCCTTTTCTTCCTTGCTTTTTCATGCTGCTCATGTTACTTCTTGTTCTGTTTGACTGCTGAGTTACTGTTTACTCCTATAAATTTATTTGATGCTTGGGAGGAAAGGTATTAGAAGGGAAGGGAAGAAGTCACTAAAGAGAATGAGAGTAGGCAGGTAGAATTCAAGGAAGGGGGAATAAGGAAATTGAAAAGAAATGAAAAGACAAAAGAAAAAAATAGAAAATAAAAAAATAAAAAAAATAAAAAAATTAAAATTAAAATTAAAAAAATAATAAAAAAAATTTAAAAAACAACAACAAAAAAATGAAAATGAAAAAAAACCCAAATAAAAAAATTAATAAATGCAGTCTTAGAGTTTGATTAACTTCTCTTCCAGTAGGTGGAGCTGTGCCCACCGGGCCAAGCTTCTCCTCTCAATACGCGGGAACCAATCACTGTGCAGCAGCTCCTCCTCCCAGACTGGGCGGGTCTCCAATTCTGAGTGCCTAGGGCCTTCTCTTGTGTCTAGTCACTTCCCCACTTGTCCCGAGCCAGGCCCCGCTCACCGGTGACGCTCACCACAATACTGGCTACACGCCAGGTCTGCTGCTCCCGCCACACTTTCCCTGTTTGCCATTCCCTGAGACCCTAAGTTTGTGGAGCTTGGGGCTGATAACCCTCAGTGAATTTTGCTTGCCCTCCGGTAGCCACGCCCCCGGTAGCTGGTGCAAGAGACCTCAGTTGTCAGCACTGGTAGCTGGTGCAAGAGACCTCAGTTGTCAGCACTGGTGGGAGCGGTGGCCGGGAGTTCCACTCCGTGGGTCCCGCGCCACTCCTGATTCCCTCGGTCTGGCTATCTAGCTCAAGGGAGAGCTGGGAGGGGCCCTTAAAGTTTCCCCGCTGTGTGGAGAGGGAAGGCTAGGGGGTTACACACCTGTCGCTGCTGGTTTCAATGAAGTTATCTCCTCCACCGCATTCTGGTGACGTCAGTTCTCTGCCATGGTGGTATCCCATGCAAAAGGAGACAGCTCGTTCCCTTTGCCGGGTGACCAATGCAACGGGTGGGTCCTGACTGGCTCTCCCAAGCCCCGTCTCAACCCTGTGGTCACTGCCTATGAAGGCTCAGTTGGCATTAACATCCACAGGTTCAGAAGGGCCGACCAGTTGTTTCAGCGGGATCGTTTAGTGCTGAGTCACAGCAGCAGTTTGTCTGCGAGAAGCAGGTGAACGGGAGCTTGAATTCAGCCGATCTGGGCTCGGTGTCCTGACTTTGTAATTTGATTGGTGAGATGCGAGATGTGAGGTTTAAAGTCATTTTAGTTTTTAATTTCTATTTCTTCAGAGAATAAATCAGTGGTGGGGGAGTAGAGATAGTTTCTTTCTTCCTCTCCCTCTCCCTCTCCCTCTCTCTTTTAGAGGGTTTCTAATTGCCCTGTAATAGAAGCTCATCTACTCTCACTTGCTTTATCCTCACCCTCCCTAGGATATTGTTGCTTGGTGTCCCAAGGCTTCCCTGGGTCTGTAGAGGCAAAAGCCTCTCCTTACCATTGTAGTGTTCTCTCTCTCCCCATCCAAGGCATCTGATTATCTTTCCTCTGCCCCTCCCATTGTCTTTGGCTTTTGATTCACACTTTTGTTTATTACTTCACTATCTTTTTATCAATGGTTGTTTGCCTAGAAATCTCTGGAATGATTTTGATTATCAGCACACTACAAAATACTCTCTGTTGGTGAGGCTTAAAGAATATTCCATCTCCCATTTTTACCATTTTTATTTTTTTCACATGGACTTTATATCAACTTGCTTATTCTCACTACCCATTGGCATTTTTATTGAGATCATATTAAATTTATAGTTTAATTTAGGAAGAATTGACCATTTAAAATTATTGAATTTTTCAAGAACAAGGCATGCTTTTCTATCTATTCAATTATTCTTTTAAAATCCTCAGTAGAATTTTAAAGTTTACTCCTTATAGATTTTTCCCATGTCTTGACTTTGATCTCTTTGGTTGCTATTATAAATGAGATCATTTTTTCTAATATACTTTGAAACTGTTTGACATTTTATTTACCATTATATCAATGAGGCATTTTTGTTTTGATGTGTATAAATCTCTCTCATGTCTTAATATGTATTGACTAGATTTGGTTTAGTTTTTAAAGTAATATATAACATTATAAAAATAATACATGATATTATAAAAAATAATTAAAGAAATAAAAGTTAGATAATGTAAGGTAAATTTCCCTGTCCTCCAGGTCCTTAAGTTACACCCCGTAGAGTTTATCACTCAGAATTATTTTTTGTACAGTGCTTCCAGAACTTTTTCTGGCTTACACCAAGCCATGTGTATCTTCAACAAGATAACATTCCCTCTTCCTTTTCAGTGAGGCCCAAAGGTTGGGAACAATACAGTAGATGCCTTGTACTCCCAGGGCATAGCAGCTTGTATAGGTTGAGATAAGAAGTAAGAGTATCTGCAGTGTTGGAAGCCCCCTGGAATAAGAATAAGGGAGTGCAAGGGCTCAGAGATTTCTCTGGAGAGCATTGTGGGTGTGCTTAGCCACCTAAGAAGTGCTTCAAGTTTGTCCCCTTTAGAGCTGGACCTTGTCACCTTGTATTTTTAGAAATAAACACAGTATTTATTCCCACCTGAGGATGGAGAAAGGCTGTTTTGGAACTGTCTGCCTTGGGGTTGAGTGAAGAGAGGCAGCTATCCTGGACTTGAGCTACATTTTCAAAGGTGCTTGTATGAGGGGGACCAGATATAGAGTCTGTCAAATTGTTAGGAGCACCTAGGGTTATTTTGGGTCCCACAAGATGGATTTCTTTGTGAGACCGTGTGATCTCAGCAGAATGAATATGTGGGTCTGAGGGAGAGTCTGTACACACCTAGCCAAGTGGCAACTCCTGAGCCAAGAGACCCACAGTCATTGGTCCCCTCTGGAAAGCTCTAAAAACAAAAAATCAAAAAAAAAAAAAAAGCTAAAATATGAAAAAGAAAACCCAAAACCTATAGTGGCTCTCTGTAAGAGCAACATTCTCAAACTCTGTCATCTTGAGAGTGGCCAGCTTAATTCCTCTGCCCCAGATGTTACCACTGGGATGTCCCATTGAAGTCCAGGCGTCCCAGACAAAGAATTGAGTGAGATACACAGAAGTAACAGAGTACAGATTTATTGAAGGTGAAGATAGCACCCTATTAGGTAGAATGGAGTGTGCTGAGTAAGAAAGAGAGAGAAAGATGCTCAAGGCCCCAATGTCTGGAAATTAGGGTCTAATATCTTGAACTGTGGGTCATTCTCTTCCCTATATGGACCTGATTGAAGACCTTACCCCATTTTTCCCATTGATTATCTTATGATACCTGATGAGAATATTTTCCAATCCAATCCCCATTGGTTACTTTAGAAAAGCCTAATTAGAATATTGCCCACTTTACTTCCATTGGTCATTTTAAAATTTGATCCTGTGGAGGGAATTGTCATGGTGGTAAGTCCTCAGTGGCAGGAGTTGTCATGGTAATGGGATTTATTGTAAACAGGGACAGGACTTGTCCTCCAGTGGCTCCTTTCTTATACCCTGTCTCCACCATCTTGGTGTCCCTGAACTCTTACCTAACATAGCTATAGAAGACCACCCTCCCACCAGGTTGTCTCCCCTGCATCTCTTCCCCTGCATCTAAAGTTCAGGTGGGTATCCCAGAAACCACAACCAGCAGGGTTTGGGAGGTGACTGGGGAGGAGAGAAGCCAGTCTTGCCTCACCGTGCCCCTCCTCCAACAGCACCAGCCTGCTTACTTCTCACCCTAATCCTGAAAGATGGGTCCTTGTCCCTGATGCTGATCCAAGTATGAGGACAGGTTTTGTAAAAAAGGAAAAAGAAGTTTTATTACTTTGCTTGTAAATGAGAATATACAGCAGGCCCCTGTCCCAGAGGAGTCATGATTCATTTGTAGCCTTGAGAAACAGCCATATTTTTAGATCCACAGGTGCCATCCCCGAAGTCTGGACTTCTTAATTCCCAATGTGTGTGACAAACAACCTGGCCTAAGACAGGAAGAAGATTAATCTTGCTTTCCCCCTGGTTAGAGATGGGGAGAGGGAGAAGAATAAGGGGGGAAAAAAGTCAGCTTTAAAATAAGCCATAGTGGCAGAGCAACAAGGGTCATATTCAAAGCATGAATGGATCCCTGTTACGTTTTCCCCACTGTCAATATTTATTTTTATTTTTATAGAAAAATGAGCAATGAAATTTTCAGGCTACTTCCTGTGACAATGCATGATGAAGATAGTCTTGGAATAAAAAGATTTTATCTGTTGTTGTCATTTGTTTCTCTTTTGGACTTTTACCAGAAGGTCTAGAGAGGTGATTCCAATTATTTTGGGAAGCTGGAAGAATCAGACTCATGCACAGCAATTAATATTTGACAGATTTATTGTACATATTATTTTAATCTAGTTTCTTTTGCTATAGCCACATCTTTTCCTCTGTCCCCAGGTCACCAGAAAGGGTCTCTAATATACTATTTTTTTCTGGGCTCAATTTCAGTCTTATTTTGGGGGACAGCCTTATTTGGAGGAAAGCCATTGACAACGTCTTATCCCAGTATGGGCTAGTTTCTTGGCATAATTTAGCCTCTTTAGGTGTGTTTTCTTTAGGTGTGATTTTTCTGTTCTCCCTGTAGACTGGGGTCTCCAGGATGTGTATAACTTTTATTGTTATCCAATGCTTTGTTCATTCTGTTGGGTGACTTTGCAATGAAGGACAACTTTTGCAGTGTCAGATGGGGTCTGTGTAAGGTTGTAGTCCATTGTCACTCTCCACTGAGGAGGGGACCCCATATTTTGGGATAAGCTCAAGAGGACATTAGTTATTTCTGAAGCTCCCCCCTCCTACCCCGGGAAGTATAAGTATCAACCTATTCAGAGAAGGTATCTACCAGTATAATCAAATAGCTGAAGTTTCCCTTGGCATGGGGTATTTGGGTAGATGATTTCTCAATCATCAAAAGGCTGTGTTTTTATATATTATGTCCCTTTTATAGTAGGCTGCCTTTTAGTCTTCAGATTGTTTTGGGTACATAAGACACAGTTTTGTGACACTTGCTGAATAGTCTGTTGAAGGCGTGGCTCTTGCAGGTGGGGCTGATGAAGTTTTCCAAGGAATCCTTCTCATATAGGAATTCTCTCAAGTAAGTGTTTTGCCAAGGTCCAGAATGGCACTTCAGGCACGAGGATGAGTCCATTTGAATTTCATCTCTACTTGTCAGTGCTATCCCAGAAGTGAAATTACATTCTCTGGTCCTGGCCCGTTTCTCATCCCCCTCAGTATAAAAAGGTTTGTATTGGTCTGATGTAAGCTGAGGTATTAGGGCCCAAATAAACAGTTTGTTCTTTGAGGCCCTTTTGGCTGCCCTATCAACGGCCTGATTTCTCTTGACCACATAAGTAACAATCTTCTGATGACCCGAACTGTGCATGATTGCTACCTGCTTCAATTTGGCCACATTGGTCTGTATTAAGGCCAATATTTTAAGAGCATGTTTTGTCCTTGTTTGTAGCTGTGAGGAGCCCTTTTTCTTTCCAGATAGCACCATGTGCATGTACAATCATAAAAGCATTTTTTGACTCAGTATAAATGTTTATTTTCTTTCCTTTGGACAGTCTGAGAGCTCTTATTAGAGCAATTAGCTTGGCTTTCTGGGCTGATATTTTTAGCAGCAAAGCCTCAGCTTTTAGTACCTGTTGTTCTGTGACCATGGTGTATCCGGCTGTCTGTTGGCCATTGTCCATGAAACTGCTCCCATGGGTGCGGAGGTCACAGACCCACTCTGCAATGGGCTGATCAAGAAAATCCAACCTCTGGAATGAACATTCTCCGGAAGTTCTGAGCAGTCATATTGTATTGGTCCATTATCATCTGCTGGCAACAGATTTAAGGTTAACACAGTTTCTTTTAAGGTTGACATTTGGATCATCTAATAGGATGGCCTGATATTTCCCCATCATGCCAGCAGTCAGCTAACGGGACCAGGACTTGATGAGGAACAAACACAGTAATGGATTGTCCTAGAGTAAACTTTTCAGCCTCTTGTAATAAATCACAAATGGCAGCCATTGCCCAGAGGCAGGATGGGGGCATCCTTTCACTGGGTGGTCAAATTGTTTCGATAAATAAGCTAATGGTTGGGGTATGTCTTCCAATAGAACTGTAAGAGCTATACCTTGTTTCTCATGCACTTGTAGTCTAAACTCCTTTTTAAGTCAGGCAGGCCTAGTGTAGGGACTGTTATGAACTTTGTTTTTAACTTTCTAAAGGTAGGTTGACATCCTAGGGTCAAATCATATAGGGGTTTGGCTATTAGTCCATAATTAGGGATCAAATATGGCAGAATCCAGACATTCCCAGTTCTGGTTCTTGGGTTATCTAAGGCTCAAGGTAGCCTGCTTCCCATCAGGGTCCTGCCACAAAAGCAAACGGTAATTGGGACTTCCCTTCCAGTGGGATGCAAAGTAATGCATCCTTTAAACCCATTAAACTTCAGGTTTCTTGGCTGATCTGGAACCCCAGATAGGTGACTTGTTTACAGATCTGAGCCTTTTTAGTGGAACCTTAAATCCATATGAGGCAAGCTGGTTGAATATAGTAATTGTGTCTGAAGGGTCATGCACATATTCAATGCTGGCTGTAAGCAGGCCATCCACATATTGCAAAAGGATTCCTTGATCCAGTGTAACCCTTATAGGTCTTTTGTTTGGCTCTCATTAAACAAAGTAGGGAAATTTTTAAATCCTTGTGGTAGACAGTCCAGCAGTACTGGGCAATTACTTTGGTATCAGGGTCCTGCCACAAAAGCAAACAGTAATTGGGACTTCCCTTCCAGTGGGATGCAAAGTAATGCATCCTTTAAACTCAGCATTGTGAACCAGTCATAGTTACCTGGCACCACAGTTGAGAGGGTGTGTAGACTTGGTACTTCGGGGTAAATATCTGAACAATATTACTTATAGCTCTCAAGTCTTGCACAAACCGGTACTTGTCAGTGTGAGGATTTTTAACAGGAAGGATGAGAATATTGTAGGGCATCTGGAAAAGACTTCTTGATCAATGTTTTAAAAGTTTATCCAGAAGAGGCTGGATCTTTATCAATGCCTCTCTTAAGGAGGTTATCATTTCTTCCTGGAGAAGATTACATTTTCCTTAAGGAAAATCTTGGTTGGGATAGCATCGATCACCCTTCCCCAGGTCCCTTTGATCTATGTAGCTTACTTTTTATTTTTTAAATTTTTTTAAAAAGCAGGCCTCTAGCAGAGCAGGATCAGTTTCCTTTTCTGGCTGGCAAGTGAAAGCTACAACCAGAGCATATTTTCTGGTGGCAGTTGTAAAAGACTTCCTCTTTTCTTGGGGTGAGAAGTTTATCTGACCATTTAATTTATACAATAAATCTTATCGCAGGAGAGAGAGTGAAAATTTGGCATATATAAAAAATTATGCCTTAATCTTTGTCCTCCTAGTGTGCTTTCAAAAGTTTTGAACAAAGGATATTGTTGGGCCTAAGTTGTCACTTTTATTGAATCCAAAGTTTTAAGATGAAACTTGATTCTCTGATTCTCCTGGCTGGTGAGACTGGAATTTCTCCACTTCTTCTGTCAAATGGGGTCTGTGTAAGGTTGCAGGCCTCTGCAGCTGAGAAGCATTGCTACACCCTCCAGTGTAGCAGCAGATCCCAGCAGCTCACCATCAATTTCTTCTTCTTTCTGGGTTCTTGCCTTGTGAATTCAAAGAATGAAATCCCAGACCAGGATGAATAAGTGTAAGAATAGAATTTATTGAAAAATAGAAACAAAAACAGATTTCTCACAGTGCAAGAGGGGACATGATAGCAGGTTTTTCCATCCAAGTGTGCTAGTCTAGGGGTTTATATAGCATTTGGGTCACTGCTATTGGCCCAAACTTATGCTAATTAGGGTTTGGAAAAGCACTAGCCATAGGTCCAAATTTATGCTAATTAGGGTTTGGAAAAATACTAGCAATTCAAATATCAACTTCCAACTTCTCTTCAGATCTGCCCCACTTCCATTTTTGCACTGCAGATCAGGAAGCAGGAGACTGAGATCAGTTAGATGGTCTATGCTCACAGGTTCCGGGCTGCAGTGCTGCGTGGAGCAGGCTTCTGCAGCAGGCATCCTCACCATGCCCAGGTCTGGCCACTGCAGGGTGATAGGTTGGCATCCGCTGGCTGTCCTCCTCAGGTCTGCTGTGCCTGCATGGTGGGCTCCATACAGCCATGGTCCCCGTGCTTGTCATCCATGCCCCAACCTACCTGGCTGCCTCTCTATCGCTCCACTGCTCCACTGCTCCACTGCTCCACCCTCTGCTGTAGCTTCTCAGCAGGGATCAGTAGGCTGGCTGTGTGGCTTGGCAGCTGAGGAGCTGTGTCACTATCGTTATCCCATTGCCATCAACTTTGAGTTCCCAACGGTTGGTTGTGCCCAGGGGCTCCTGTTGGGTCTTTTCCTTACAGCAGGCTTATTGATTCAGGCTTCCTTGAGGATCCCTTTGCAGTGGCTGCCAACCAAAAACATGGGTTGGTTTTAGGTTTTATTTCTTTCTTTCTGGGCATTATATACCTTAAATGCCATATCAACCAGCTGCCAGGGGTTTACGTCATTTGCCCCCTCCACCTGCTAAAACTTTCTCCTTATGTAAATTCTCCTTATACCTGGGACACTGACGGATGAAGGCCACATTGAACACACAAAGATTTTCAGAGGACTCTGTGGAAACCAGCAGGGCCAAGAGGCGCATGCCTGCATACATGGGGACACTGAGAAGCTCTTGTACTTGCTCAGTGATGTGGGTGGCAGGCAGATCTCCATTCAAAAGTGTGGATGCAAAAGAGCGCAGAGGTGAGGTTGGGGAGCAGCAAGCTTAGAGCACAGGAAGAGGCTTTCCCAGGCTGTGTCAGCCTCTGGTTACAGCCAGGTCCAGGGAGAGTGGGGATTGGAGGTTGTCCTCCGTACTAAGGCCACACAGGAGGCTTCTTTTTATCACTTCATGGGCATTGCCCTGATGCTTGTGGTACAGCTGCAGACTTGCCTGCCAGCATAGGCCTTTAGCATCTTTGAGCCAGATTTTAGGATCCTGGGGCTATTGGGCTCATTCCCACAGCTGCTGCTTTTTTGTTTTTTTTCTGACAGAAGAGGCTGCACGTTTTTTTTCTTTATTTTCCTCTTCTCTAACCACAGCTTTGCAAGTCACAGCTGGATTTCCCCCACTGCCCCCATCCCATGCTGTTGTTTGTCCTGCCAGTCCCCCTGTGCATTTATATCAATAAGATACTGTCACAGCAAGAACTGTTCTGCTCCAGCAACAGATGTCCCCTAGCCACATGAGGCATCCTGTCAGATCTTAAAAGGGGAGACCATTCCTCTCCCCAGTTTTTAATCTAGCAGTATTGATACCACATCATTTTTGGCCCTTGACACATCCCCACCTGCCATGAGCAAAGGACGCTGGAAGGTTGCACAGGTCAAGTCCTGGGGGTTTCACTTGCCCCATTGACCCATTTCTTATAGCTATCTGTGGTCCATTCAGCCAAGATCTCCTGAGCCAAGCTCAGGCAGCTTCCTGGGATTTTTCCCTCCAGTCCAGGGCTATTGTTCCTCACATGCCCGGGGTTGGGGCCAGGCTCAGAGGCAGTGCCAGGCTAGCCAGTACTGGATTGAAAGGATTCAAATTTCTTCCAACTTTTTCTTCTGATGTTCTGCTCTCTTTACCTACCAACAACGGTGTCTTTCTTTGCACTACCAACTTAGTTCCTGGTCATTCAGACTTCTTATCATGTAACTGTATATCTGTCTGCACAGACAGAATATCTTTTATTTATTTGACCTCTGACAGAACTATGACTGCAAGACTGTATAATAATTAAGAATACTGGAGAATATTACACTAATTGAAATAAGCCAATCCCAAAAGAACAAAGGCCAGATATTTTCTCTGATATGCGGGTGCTTAATTCACAAGGTGTGTGTGTGGGGGGGTGGGTGGCTAGGGAAGAATAGAGTTGTTTTACATTAGGTAGAGGGAAGTTAAGGGAGTGGAGAGGGTATTGGGGAAGGAAAGATAGTAGAATAAATCAGGCATTATTACCCTATGTGCATATATGACTACATGATTGGTGTGATTTTACATCATGTATAACTAGAGGAATGAGAAATTATATTCCATTTATATATGATGTGTCAAAGTGCATTCTACTGTCATGTATAACTAATAATAATAATAATAATAATAATAATAATAATAATAATAAAGAATACCATTTAATGGCCAGATGGTGTTACAATAAAACATCATCTTTTTCTTAGTCATAGACTTATAGATGTATGTGGCCCATTCAGCCAAGATTTTCCCCAAGATACAACCTGCAGGGATCAGCACAGAATTGCCTGTGTCTTAAAAAGCCAGTAACAAATACAAAAGCACAGAGACAGAAATGGATAGAGGTGATCCCCAAAACTAAACCATACAGATGGGTCTGCTTTTCAAATGGATATGAGTCCACCAGTTTCTTTACTCCCACTTAACTGTGATTCCTACACAAATGGTGCCACAGATGTCCCCTCAAAGACGGACCAGATGTTCCTATGAAGGGAAACCAGCTGCATGGAATCAAGGTTCTCAGCGTGCACACTGGAGGAGCTTACCAGATGACCGAGGTGTTGCAACTTTATTGCATTCAGTTTCCTTTTTCACAAAGTAGACCAATTGATGGAGCAACCCTTATCACCCAGGGAAAGAAAGAGGGATTTCTCCAAAGTAAAAAGCTAGTAGCTGCCAGGATGGTCTCTCCCTTTACCTATAGGAACAGCTCCTCCAGTTTGTCCCAAGGCAGACTTACCCCATCTCCTAATCCTCCAGAAGTCAGCTCTCAACAAGATCCACAAGTTCCAGCCTTAAAGTCTGAATTCCTTCATTCTGTGATATGTGAGCTAGGGGACTCACCTAGAGTTGGGGGATTTACCTGGGCAACTCATCTCCATCTGTAAAGCATACCCATCCTAGTCAGCCTAGGATGGGAAGAAGGTTAATCTTGCTTTCTCATGGTTAGAGAAGGGGAAAGGAAGAAGAGAATGGTGGGGGGGGGGTCAGGAGATGGGGAGGAAACCATATCAGTTTTAAAATAAGCCACGGTGGCAGAGCAGCCAGGGTTATATTTAAAGCATAAAGTGGACCCCTGTTGTATTCTACAACACTATTATTTTTTTCCTATTATTCTGGGTAGAGTGTTACATTATTAAAATAAGGGTTTTTTTCTTATAACTAACCAGATGTGACTGGAGAGCTTTTAAATTCTCTGAGAGTGGCTGGAAAAACTATAGGACTTGTGTACCATGTCATCCTGAAGCAGGGCAAGGAAAAAACCCTACAGCATTAAGCATAAGCAGTGGAAAAGAATGGAATTGCTTTTTCCTTGTACCCTATTCAAACTGATTTGGGCTGCCAAGCCCCACCTGCCAAAAATTACATAATACATATAACCTAAGAAACAAAAAGTCTCCACAAATAGGAGCATACTGTAGCCATTGCTCTGTACCTTGCTTTTTACCTGAAAAATCTGAGATTTTTTTCTTACCAATATGCGCGCGTGCACACACACACACCCTCACACACACACACACACCTATTTTTATATCTATTATATATGCATATAATATATTGAATTTTTTAAGTCTGTTGCATGATATTCCACTGTAGGCACAAAATGTTTATTTAACAAACCCTATACTGATAAGCAATTGGGATTTTCCCAATGCTTTCTTTTACATATAATACTTCAATGAATATCCTTGCTGAGATTTTTTTTACCTGAATATGGCAATATATCTGCAGAATGACTTTCTGTATGTATGATGATAAGCTTACAATTATATAAATTTTAAATTTATGAACCTCTAGAGAAATTGCCCCAATCTATATCCCCACCAATGGTTCATAACCATGCAGACATTGTGTATTGTCGAATGTTTTGATCTTTGTCAGTATGTGATGTTTAAAAGAATAGTACTTTGGGAATTAATAAATTATAAACGAGATTGAGCATCTTTTCATACATTTGTAAATCCTTTGTATTTCTTTTTCTATAATTTATCCATTTATGTCAATAGAGATTGATTTTGAAATTGTGTTGTTATCTCTGTCTTTGGGAAGTCAGCCTATGAGCCTGTGAAGTGGGGAGAGGGAGGGAGAAAAGGAGAAAGGGAAGGGCTGGACCCGGGGCCAGGATATTAGAATGTGGTCAGGAAAATCTGCCTTGCTCAATTTTTAATCTGCTTTCTTTCTTCTTTTCTTTGGGTTTGCGTCTCTATGTCCATATCTGAAACCCTGCAGGGCATAGATGACCTTGGGATTTTCTGCTCTTACTGACAGGGTGTATCACCAGCACTCTGGGCATACATGGACCAAAGCCATGTGGTCCTGAGTGATTCCCAGCCAGGAAGGGGCAGGGGCACCATGCCAGTTATGTCTGTAACCCATCCTTCTCCCCACTGCTCTGTGCCCTTGAAGTTGAACTCTGTCCTACACCAGGGAGCTTCCTATCCTCTAGCTGCTGGTTGGGAGCAGACAATAGGGAGGCCCCCCCCCCCCCCCAAGGAAGGAGAGGGAGGGAGGAGAGTAAAGCCAAGTTGCTTCCTCTCTCCCTGTGGGATCTCCATTGGCTTCATTGTCTCTTGACCTTGGGTCTTGGTGGGCCCCCTCTAAACTCAGATTTTCCATCTTTCCCATCTATCATTCATACCCTTTCTTAGCTCTTAAAGCCTAAGGGTGGTATGGAGGCCATTTCTGATGTTGGGATACTAAATATGCCTTGTGAATCCTCTACTCCTTGATATACCTCTGCCAATAGCCCCTCTCTTAAATTATCCCAAGTTGTGTGTGCGTCTCAGTTTAGATTCTGACATCCTGACTAGTATGGACACCTTGTACCCGGCAGCATCCAGTGGGACCTAGACAGGAAGAAGAGTGATCTATACAGTGTGAAGATCCATACAGTTGCACTTTGATGGTATTCATATCCAGAGCCAGGCAGAGGAAGGCAGTGGCATTTGGTGCTCCTTAGTGTGCTTTAGCCCCTGGTGACCAGCAGAGCTGAGGAGGTTTTGTAAGAGGAGCTCAGGGCCAGCAAGGATGTCTTTGGGATTGAAGGAGATAGTGATAGCCATGGCAGAATGCTGTGATTCTTCTTGGGGCTTGGGCAAAGCCACCATCAGTGGGGATTCCAGAAGTAAGGGTGGTATGGACTCTAGGAGGAGTGTGTGGGTTGGTAGGCAATGAGATGTGGGGCAGAATGGACCAGGGAAGGGAAGAATGATTCAGCTGCCAGTGGACTGGCACCTTTGGACTCCAATCTAGAGCATCCTCACAAGGCTGCCTGTGCCACAGAGCAAGTGGAGTGTCCTGCTGAGCAGGACTCTGAGAAGACACCGGAGTCAGGGAAGAGGTTGGTTTGGGAACCAGTGGTTCAGCCCCTTCAGGATCTTCTCACACCCTGTGGGTGCCGGAAAGTTCCACCTGGGAAAGAGGATTTCCTCTTTGTAGTTTCTGAGACACCCAGGGATGCTCACATGTCTTCCATATCCTTCATTCCCCTCTAACCTCAGTCAGTTTTGGGCCCTTGCCCAAAGCTGTCATGATGCTTCTCATTTTGTTTCTCTGGGTGAAAGCTGTACTCTCTGTTATGCTGAAGTCCAAGAACCCATTATTTCTCCCTAAAGAACAGCCTCAAGCAGGTTTTAGCTATAGTCTTGTTGGGAATAGGCAGAAATTACTATGTAAAAAGGAAATTTTAAGCTGGATAGTCGAGACAGTGATTCCCAGATCTGCTTCTGGAGGGTTTTCTCTTCCCCCACGTTTGTCTTCAGTCCCTTCAGCACCCGCTTTTTAAAAATTTTCTTTGTAGTTGTAGATGGACAGAAGGGCTTTATTTAAAAATATATATATTTTTTAGTTGTAGGTGGACACGATACCTTTATTTAATTTTTATGTGGTGCCAAGGATTGAACCCAGTGCCTCACGCATGCTAGGCAAGCACTTTGTCACTGAGCTACAGCCCCAGCCCACCTTCAGCACCTTTTATTAATTAATTAATCAATTAATTAAAAATTGTAGAAAAATAAACATAACATAGAACCTACATTTAACCATTTTGAAGCGCACAGGTGAGTAATACTCATTACATTGGCAATGTTGTGCAAGTTTATCAATACCCAACTCCAGAACTCTCATCATCCCAAGCAAAAATTCTGTTCCCATTAGGCATTAATCATCCATTCTTCCCTCTCTGCAGCCCATGTTAACCAGAGTCACCATTATGCAGGATCCAGTTTCCTTCTCTTTTATGAATAAGAGCTCTCCAGATGCAGTTCCCTCTAACCACTCCTGGTATTGAGGGAAACATCTTCTTTTTTCAAGGCTAACATAAAAAATAAATAAATAAAATAATATAGAGAGGTTTTTTTTTTTTTTTTGCATAAACCAGTATTTGTAACCTCTGAATTACCATATATTACAAATCTTTGACTGAAGCAAAGGAAACTGGGTTTAATCATTTTTGTGCATTAAATTCCAGAAGCTACTGTTATAAATCAAGGCAGTCTAACATTATACAAAATTGCCTTGAACTGTGCTTGTGGAGTTGATCTTATGTTTGTTTTTGTTATTTTGGATCTCTTGTGCTATTTAGTTTCTCATTTGCTTGTTAAGCTTGTTCCTCTGAGTGTAAAGTAAGATTGACAAGTCCTGGGTGAGGGATGAATCACTGATCTCATATAGAGTGCACTAACTTCAACACGGTAATCTGGCTGTTGGGAGGCTTTTGTGCTTGCTTTTTCTGACTGGGTTTTTAGTTATACTCTAGGTAAGTGAGGCTATCACATAATCTAGTTCTAGGCTGGAGATTTGTGCTATCTACTCTTGAAGGACATGAATTAGTTTTTTGGGTTAATTTGAGGTCTTCTTGTGGGAGTCCTGCAAGCAAATCTGTTGGCTCCACCAGGTGAGGACTTGAGTCAGAGTCACACAATTGCCTTCAAGGCCCAGGTGATGAGGGAGCCCATTATCATCTCCTTGTAGAAATTTTCAAACATAGGATGTTGTGCTCTCTAGTAGAACTTTCTACAATGATAGAAAATTTATCAGATACCAATAATATTCCTAATCCACCATGATCTGGATTGATTACCATAAATGGGTGCTTGCTAGTGTAGCCTGACACAGTTTTCATGAAACCCCACTTTTGTTAAAATTTGGTGGCTGGATTTCACAACCTAACATCCTCTGCCCACCTGGCTCTGAGGTCAGTGAGCTGATTGGATTCAGCACATTCCTGATACTCTGTTCAAAGCCCACATCCTGAATAATTTTGTCTTGTCCTCCTTGCCCCCGACATCTTGCTCAGTCTCTGATCTCCCTCAATTCTCAACTAAGGTTTTTCTTTCCTTAAGTGCACTGAGATGGGTGCTGGAAAAATTAGACTGCAGAGTGTGTGTTGTGGTTTGAATGTGATTTTCCCCCAAGGGATTCACATGTGGGAGGCTTGGTTCTCAATGTGATAGTGTTGAGGTGATGGGAGGTCATCGAGGTTGCTGCCTTCAGAAGGATTACCTAGTCTTTGGGACCTCAGCTAGTTCTCATGAGAATGAGTTGCTATTAAAAAAGGCTGGCTTGTCCCCTCTCTCTGGCTTCCCATTGTGCCTTTCAGTTTCTTCTTCTTAGAGGTGCTCTCACCAGTGGATGCCATCTATTATGAAGCCCTCTCCAGAGCTGAACAGATGCTGGTCCCATGCCCTAGGACCTCTAGGACCATGGGCTAAATAAACTTCTCTTCTTTACACAGGTATTTTGTTTTGGGACTAAGCAACATATCAAACAGAAGCACAAAACAGAAGAATCTCTGAGGACAAAGCCACTTGTCTTAAGGTGCATGAGGTGATTTTCCAGGCATTTCTGGTTTTTATCTTGACTGCCATTAAGCAGAAATAATAGTTGGAATAATAACAATAATATGCATAAAAACAACCAGGCTGGCTGGACAGATACAAAGAGATAATATGGGTGAAATCATTTTGCACAGTTAGAAATGTTATGCAGAATGTCATAGCCATCAAATTCTTATTTTTATATTAGGAAGACCAACCATAAATGTTATTCATTTTATTCATACCTTCTTGCTTTTAATTTTCTTTCTTCTGGGATAAGTAAATGTAGCTGATCAAAACACTCTTTGGATTAAATAAACTTCCTTCTCATAGCTTCCCTGTTGTATTTTTTTGTCTGAATCATATTCAGAAACAGTCAGCCTTCTCCTAGGAACAGAACAGACACTTCTCAGAAGATGATGTACAATTAATCAACAAGTATATGAAAAAATATTCAACATCTCTAGCAATTAGAGAAATGCAAATCAGAACTACTCTAAGATTTCATCTCACTAAGTCAGAATGGCAGCTATTAAGAACGTAAACAACAATAAGTGTTAGTGAGGATGTGGGGAAAAAGGCACACTCATACATTGCTGGTGGAACTGCAAATTGGTGCAGCCAATATGGAAAGCAGTATGGAGATTCCTTGGAAAGCTGGGAATGGAACCACTATTTGACCCAGCTATCCCACTCCTCAGTCTATACCCAAAGGACTAAAAATCAACATACTACAGGGACACAGCCACATCAATGTTTATAGCAGCACAATTCACAATAGCTAAACTGTGGAACCAACCTAGACACCCTTCAGTAGATGAATGGATAAAAAAATGTGGCATTTATACACAATGGAATATTACTCAGCAATAAAAGAGAATAAAATCATGGCATTTGCAGGTAAATGGATGGAGTTGGAGAATATAATGCTAAATGAAGTGAGCCAATCCCAAAAAACCAAATGCTGAATGTTTTCTCTGATATAAGGAGGCAATGGGGTTGGAAGGAGGAGCATGGGAGGATTAGGTGAACTCTAGATAGGGTAAAGGGGTGGAAGGGAAAAGAAGGGGGCATGAGGGTAAAAAAGATGGTAGAGGGCTGGGGATGTGGCTCAAGCGGTAGCGCGCTCGCCTGGCATGCGTGCGGCCCGGGTTCGATCCTCAGCACCACATACAAACAAAGATGTTGTGTCTGCCAAAAACTAAAAAACAAATATTAAAAAAAATTCTCTCTCTCTCTCTCTCTCTCTCTTAAAAAAAAAGATGGTAGAATGAGATGGATATCATTACCCTAAGTACATATATGAAGACATGAATGGTGTGAATATACTTTGTATATAACCAGAGTTAAGAAAAATTGTGCTCTATATGTATAATATGTATTGTAATGCATTTTGCTGTCATATATAACAAATTAGAATTTAAAAAAATACAAACAGCAATAAGTGTTGGTGAGGATATGGGGAAAAGGCACACTCACACACTGCTGGTGGGACTGCAAATTGGTGCAACCAATGTGGAAAGCAGTATGGAGATTCCTTTGAAAACTTGGAATGGAACCACCATTTGACCCAGCTATCCATCTCCTTGGTTTATACCCAAAGGACTTAAAACCAGCATACTATAGTAATGCAGCAATATCAATGTTCAGAACAGCACAATTCACAATAGCTAAATTGTGGAACCAACCTAGATGCCCTTCAATAGATGAATGAATAAAGAAACTGTGGTGTATATACACAATGGAATATTAGTCAGCATTAAAAGAGAATAAAATCATGGCATTTTCAGGTAAATAGACGGAGTTGGGAAATATTATGCTAAGTGAAGTAAGCCAATTCCCCCAAACCAAATGCTGAATCTTTTCTCTGATACGAGGATGATGATACATAGTGGGGATGGGTGGCCCTGCGGAGTGGTATGGGAGGAATGGAGGAACTTTAGGTAGAACAAAGGGGATGGTGAGGAAGGGAGGAGGCATGGGAGTAAGAAAGACAGTGGAATGAGATGGACATCATTACCTGAAGTACATGTATGAAGACACAAATGGTGTGACTCTACTTTGTGTACAACCAGAGACATGAAAAATTGTGTTCTATATGTGTACCATGAACACATATAGAACATAATTGAATTGCATTTTTGCTGTCATGTATGACAAATTAGAATAAGTAAGTAAGTAAATAAATAGAAATAATCAACCTTCTATCTGGTTTGAAGAAACCACCTCAAAATGGTAGAATAAAAAATCAAGATTTTGAAAAGTCACAAAGCTTTGTGCACCCTGTTGGCTGTTTTCTTAAGTAATTTCTGAGGGACAGTTATGAATCTGATGACAAGAATGGCTGCAGCAAACTGTCCATCCACCACAGTGATTAAGTACTTGGGGCCCTCAGGCTGATTTTAAACATCATTCAGGGCTCCAGTCAAGAAATTCTGGAAGGAGAATCTTATAGAGATTTTATACTGAATATCAGCAGGAATGCCCTTTAAAATCCAGACAATTTTCTTTCTTCATATTTTGTAGCACAGAGCAAGAATTATTTTAGGCAAGTCAACACTGAGGGTGCAGAACATAAATACAGAGAATTTTCGAAAACCCATTCATTTTGGTGGACTTAGAAGTGTAGAGTGACAGTTAAAAATGAAAATCCTTCTAGGCCTTTTATTTCCTGTGGTATGTGAAGTGAATATCTTTCTGGGAATATTTACACAACTACTACTATGGTTTAGATATTAGGTGTCTGCCAAAAGCTCATGTATGAGACAATGCAAGAAAGTTTAGAAGTGGAAGATTGGGTTAAGAGAGTCTTAACCTAATCAGTACATTAGGGATTAGCTGGGTGGAATCTGGAGGCAGAGAGGTTGTGGCTAGAGGCTGTGGGTCCCCCAGGGCTTTCCTTTCAGGTATATATTTTGTCCTTGTTGAGGGAGAGCTCTCTCTTTCCTTCCTGGAACCATGTCCAGGGCTGTATTCCTCTGCCATACCCTTCCACCATGATTTCCTGTCTCATCTTGGGCCCAGAGCATTGGCATTGATCATCTATGTACTGAGACCTCTGAAACTCAAGCCCCAAATAAACTTTTCTTCTAAAATTGTTCTTTTCAGCTCTTTTGGTCACAGCAATAAAAAACTACATTGTCACAATAAAGTGGTATTCCTCTTCAGATGTCAAAACCCTCAAATGATTAAAATATTCTCAAAATGTAAATTGTATTTGAAAGTTTTATTTGAATAATTTTTCTCTATATTGTCATTCTCTATAAATTGGATCTTAAATTTGTTTCCCCCCAAAGGCCCATGTATTAAAGGTTTAGTCCTCAGCTTGGTGTTTTTGGGGTGGTGGTGGAAACTTTAAGAGCTGGGCCTGGTGGGAGGTTTTCCGGTCATTGAGGGAATGCCCTTGAAGGAGTTATTGGGATCCCCACCCCTATTCTTCAACTCTCTCTCTTTGTTTCCTAACCACCATGAGGTAAGCAGTGAGCTCCACCATGCAGTCCTGACAAGATGAACAGCCTTGCTGCAGGCCCCAAGGCCAAAGGTCAAGCAACGATGGACTGAAACCTTTAAAATTTATGACCCAAATAAACCTTTTATTTTTTTAAAGCCGATTAGCTCAAGAATTTGTTATAGTAATGGAAAGCTGATTGCTGCAACATTCAAGAGGACAGAAGTTGGGGTGAGAGGAAGGAAGAAATCTAGGTGCTCAAGTTAGGGTCCCAGAGGTCCATCATGACTGTGGTTGGGTCTTTGCTTTGTGTACCATAAATTCAGAGGAGATAAAAAAACAAACAAACAACAACAACAACACAAAACAAACAAACAAACAAAAAACCCCAACTCACAGGAGATTTGGATATAGATATTTCATATCCTTGCAGGAGGGGTACCTGGGATATAGCCTATTCATGGTGAGTTGGGCCACAGAGATGAACAGTAGTTGCAGTCTGTTTCCTACTGCTGGGGTCCTTGGTTTACCCTGTCTTCTGCCTCCATTTATCCATGGCTTCCTTTGGCTAGTGGTTTGTGACTGGGTCCTCTTCTATTTCATTTCAAGTTTCTGTAACCAGTGTCACTTAAGTTTCCCATCAGAATCTACCTTCAGCACCCCATGCTCATGACTCCAGATAAACATGCTGCCTAGAGGGAAATAGGGTTTCAGATTATATATGGCATATATACACAATGGAATATTACTCAGCAATAAAAGATAATAAAATCATGGCATTTTCACCATCTCTAGCAGTCAGAGAAATGCAAATCAAAACCACCCTAAGATACCATCTCACTCCAGTAAGATTGGCAGCCATTATGAAGTCAAACAACAACAAGTGCTGGAGAGGATGTAGGGAAAAGGGTACTCTTGTACATTGCTGGTGGGACTGCAAACTGGTGCGGCCAATCTGGAAAGCAGTATGGAGATTCCTGGGAAAGCTGGGAATGGAACCATCATTTGACCCAGCTATTGCCCTTCTTGGACTTTTCCCTGAAGACCTTAAAAGAGCGTACTACAGGGATACTGCTACATCGATGTTCATAGCAGCACAATTCACAATTGCTAGACTGTGGAACCAACCCAGATGCCCTTCAATAGATGAATGGATAAAAAAAATGTGGCATTTATACACCATGGAGTATTACGCAGCACTGAAAAATGACAAAATCATAGAATTTGCAGGGAAATGGATGGCACTAGAGCAGATTATTCTTAGTGAAGCTAGCCAATCCCTAAAAAACAAATACCAAATGTCTTCTTTGATATAATGAGAGCAACTAAGAACAGAGCAGGGAGGAAGAGCAGGAAGAAAAGATTAACATTAAACAGATACATGAGGTGGGATGGAAAGGGAGAGAAAAGGGAAATTGCATGGTAATGGAGGGAGACCCTCATTGTTATACAAAATTACATATAAGAGGTTGTGAGGGGAATGGGAAAATAAACAAGGAGAGATATGAATTACAGTGGATGGGGTAGAGAGAGAAGATGGGAGGGGAGGGAGGGGGGATGGTAGAGGATAGGAAAGGTAGCAGAATACAACAGTTACTAATAGGGCATTATGTAAAAATGTGGATGTGTAACCGATGTGATTCTGCAATCTGTATTTGGGGTAAAATTGGGAGTTCATAACCAACTTGAATCTAATGTATGAAATATGATATGTCAAGAGCTTTATAATGTTTTGAACAACCAATAAAAAAAAAATCATGGCATTTGCAGGTAAATGGATAGTGTTGGAGAAGATAATGCTAAGTGAAGCTAGCCAATCCCAAAAACCCAAATGCCGAATATCAAACCCAAATGGCAGATTCATAGTGGGGTAGGGAGGGAGAGCATGGGAGGAATAGATGAACTCTAGATAGGGCAGAGGGGTGGGAGGGGAAGGGAGGGGGCATGAGGTAATTAATGACGGTGGAATATGATGGACATTATTATCCAAAGTGCATGTATAAAGACATGAATTGGTGTGAATATACTATGTATACAACCAGAGATATGAAAAATTGTGTTCTATATGTGTAATAAGAATTGTAATGCATTCTGCAGTCATATATAAATTAAAAAATTAATTGAAAAATCATGTCTGGTAGGGAACTACAAAGAGATACTGCATGTGAAATTACTTGGAAAATTTAGAAATGCTAAGTAAAATTTCATAGCTATAAAATTCTTGTTTTTCTCTTGGAAAGACCAATAATGAATCTTATTCAAATTATCCATCTCACTTTTTATTTTCTCTTCTTTCTTATCTATAATCTACCTACCTACCTACTTACCTACCTCTCAAAGTGATCCCCATTATGTCTAGTCTGCACAATTGATCCTGTGCTAGGCTTGAGTTCTAGCCAAGTGGATGATCCCTTCTGAGCTTGAGGATAAGACCCTAAATCATCTACATTCACTCTGGGAGGGGCCATCAGGCTTTCCCTCTCTGCTGGCCAAGATGCCAACAAGGTGTGGGAACTTTATGATTAGTCAAAGCCATCCAGTGATCCCCAGATGGGATTTGTGAAAACACTGATGTTTGCTCCTCAATCTCCTGTCTTCTAGTCAACATTCTAGTCAACATTCAAAAAGAAATGGGGTAGAGTGGGTTCTGAAGCTGCAGAATTTTGGTAGTGAAGGTGGCTGGAAATATTATGTGGATCCTGATATCCTTACAGCATTGGGAGCTATATTATCAGAAAGGATCTCAGTTCTGGCAATCTGTGTTCTGCACTGAGAGCTGGTTCTGGTAGATGTCAACCATCTAGTTTGGGGATAGGAATTATTCACTAACAAGGCTATCGCAAGAGCAGTGGCAGGCAAGGGGAGAGTCTTGCTGGATCTAGAAAACCATCTCAGGCCAGCCATTTGGGCCAGGATTTTTAGTTTCTTGAGTTCATTTTTCATTGTGTGTGTGTCTATATACACACACATATATATGTCTGTGTATATATACAAAACTGTGATATATTAATTTCAATGTTATATGGATAGATGATGAGTCACATGGGAGAATGCCGATAGATAACATGTTTATGATATCATTTAGAAGACAGGGATATATAATCTTAATTTTCTAATTTATTTATTTATTAATTTAGACCTGTAAGTATATAACACTGTGCTAAGAAGATGGAGCATGGGGCATAGGAAGGTTAAAAAAAGTGAAGACATATATCCTGTTTTCAAGAAGGTCAGAATCTTTGGGGAGAGATAGGCACATACCTTATTACATCTTATAGCTGACAAAAATTAAATGTCAAGATAGAATATAAACTAGGGAATGTGGAACTTCTGATGAGAAAAGGACCAATTTTGTCTATAGAATTAGAGACCAAATCCCCTAGAGAGGAAGTAACCTCTGAGGTGCCCTTGAGGGAGGAATACTTTCTTTTTTTTTGATTTTCTGGTAGTTACAACAGTGGGGGAGGATGCAATAGTGGCTTCTAGTGGGTAGTGGCCACAGATGCTGGCAGTGGGGCCCAAGATCCTATGCACAGAAGAGCTCTCGAGGGAGGAATACTTTCAACAGTTGTAAAAATAATTAGTCTTGACTATAACATTCATAATCACTTATGCTTGTTGCTGTTTTCTGGATGAATGAGTGGCCTCATACTCTTTGTTTCTCTCCCTCTCTCTCTCTCTCTCTTTTTGTGGTTCTGGGGAGGAAACCCAGGGCCTTGGGCATGCTAGGCCTGTGTCCTACCACTGAGCCACGTCCCCAGTCCACACACTGTATTCTACTTATTTGGAACAATAACTGCACAGTTGGGGGGGATATTATTATTATTACTTTTTCAGGTAAAATTGATGCCTAGAGACTTTGATGATTGGAAGGTGACCCAGTAATTTGGTTAGTTGGGGGATGGGGAGAGGGATATAGATGAAGATGTGAGACCAGTATTTTCTATCTCCAGACACTGTGAGAGCCCTTTCCTGTCTCTTTCTTTGAGCAAGCTAACCAAAAGTACATTTCAGGAGTTTGCAAAAATAATTAGCTCAGTGAGCATCAGTGGTTTTCAAAATGTGCTGCCTAGACCAGCAGCATCAACATCACCTGGGAACTTGTTAGATACATTAATGCTCAGACCTGGTTCCAGATCTGCTGAGTCAGAAATGCTGCTGGGGGTGTGGGTGGGGGAGCAGCCCCCACCCCCCATTTTTTAAAAATCAGCCTGTAGGAATTCTGATGTAATTTTAAGTGTGAGAACCACTGTCATTGATAATATAAATAACACAATTTTTGTATTTTTAAAAACTAAATAAATGATTAAAAAAACCCATATGAATCGACTCTTTAAAAAGCCCTCACCTAATCTTTATAGTGTCTGATGGATGATAATTGTGCTTTCCTTTTCATTATCTGAGGATTTTTATTGAACAAGCCAGCCTAGGGCTAGAGCAAATTTGATATGAAAGCTTCACATACTTTCTCGTAGAGAAAACACAAAAATCATCCAAAGTCACAGGGTGCCGCGTCCGGCTAACGGAGCCGAGTCCGGCGAGGGATGGCGGGGTTAAAAAATACACAGGACACCAAGGTTCTTCATCCAGGAGGGAGCGTGTGTGCGCTTTATTGCCAGATTTGTTCCCCTTATATATCTTTTTAACAGCTGCGGGAAATCACTCAAAAGTGAGGAGGGAAGAGTAATAACTGCGTCCTTGGGTTACCGTCACGTCACCGTCCCCTATCAGGAGGCTCGAACAGGTCAAGATGTTCCCGAGAGACACATATGTGCGAGGCAGATAAACAGGGAACCGCAAGCCCGCATCACGGCCTTGTGAGCTGGCCACATTGACATGCATAACAAAGAACTGGGGGTTGAGTCCCCAGGGGCCAGGGCAGGCCTGCTACCAGCAACAGGGAACAGGGGACCCCGTGTGCCAAAGTCAAGTTCTTTTAGAACTGAAATGTGAATACCTTGCTTCAAAACACAAAACGATGAATTTCTGTGAAGGGTTATCCAAGAGTGGGTCCAACCTCAAGAACTTCTGATCAACTCCTGAGAACATGCAGTTTCCAAAAAAAATACAAAAAAAAAAAAAAAAAAAAAAAAAACTGAGTTTAAAATGGGAGAGATCCTAGTGCCATGGCACTTTATTCTTTTGACTAGTATGTGAGAAGAAACAAGAAGGATGAGGGTATTCTGTTACCATGACAACTTAGCCCTGGAAGGTTGAAGATACCTTGGAGCTGACAAAGCTTGGCATCCTAATTTCTAGATGAGAAAAAATGGGGCCATTGATTGGGTAGAAATAAGTGTTCTCTTATTCCCTTACAGTTCTTCCATGTTGCCTCATTTAAAAAAAAAAAACCTATTAAATTAAATGCATGCACAGTGACTACTACCTGCAGCACATCTATTCGAGGGCTTCCTCCTCCTGGAAGGCACTCCCCCTTTCCAAGTCTAGTTTCTATTCATTCTTCTCTGGATAGCTCCAAACCTACTTCCTCAGGGAGCGAGCGCTCATTGACTGGCCCTGGGCAAACTGCAGCATTGAAAGGTTCAGGCCAAGCATTCTCTTCTACTTTGCAATCTTATGCACATACACTGTCTCCTTTGAGTGGAAAAAGTCAATAATTTTTATTTCCTTGTGCTTTTAGGGTCTAAATAGAAAATCTGCCCATAATCTTCTTTTATCCTCTTTTAAAATAAAAACAGCTGATTTTTTTATTGAGTACTTATTGTGTACTACACCAGTGCTTTTTAAAGGTGGAAGACCAGCAACATCAGCATCACCTGGGAACTTGTTACAAATGCAATATTTGGGAACTCACCCTTGATCTGCTCAATCAGAAACTCTACGTGGTGGGGCCTATGAATATCTTTGTAACAAGTGTTAGGTGCAGGACAGGCTGAATTAAGTTTTCTGCAGGGCAGGCTGAATAAAGATTAGCTGCAGGATAACCCACGCGATCAAACCCTCCTCTGGTCCTTTACCACCTGTTTGCGTCAAATTTGAACACTCAACCCCACTCAAGGCTGAACACTCGATCCCCACCCATCTTGTGAAATGGGACCCCCATCTGACCCCTGCCCCATCTGCCTGAAGGCAGAAGATGACGCTACTGTATGATCCAATCACTGTACGCCAACAAGGCAGTTTGCCGACCCAGAGACCCCATTAGATTTGGGCTATAAAAACTCCCTCCTGCCAGGCCCCTCTCTCTTGCTCTTGCTTTCACTCTCTCTTGCTCTCTCTTTCTTCTCTCGCCCCCTGCTCCTCTTTTTTCTCCTCTTTGGCACTGCTGCAATAAAGATCTCTTGGTCGCTCTGAGTGTTGTGGTCACTTCCCTTTCAACAAACCTTTCAGATGATCTTCACACAGCAGATTTGAGAATCTCTGTACTATACATATGTAAATGCTTCATGTTATTTTCTTATTTAATTTTCATAACTACTTTTAATCTAAGAAGTATTGATCCCCTGAATAGAGGGGAAACTGAGGCACAGAGAGTGTGAGTAAAGTGCTCAAGGTTTCTGTGGTGTATTGTTTCCAAAGTGCTGGCAATAATTCTTTCTGATTTTCAATGTGACTGTCACGTCTATTAAGTGAGATAGAACTTATTTCTCTCCTTGAACTGAACTAGTCTGTCATCTGCTTTGACTAATAGAATACAAGGAAAGGGGATAGTTCAATTTCTGATGCCAGCTTTAAAGGGCCTTCCAGATTCGGTTTCCACTCTTTGAGTACCTTCACTCTTCATAGAGAAGTCCAGGCTCACCTTCTAGAGATAGGCTGTGCTAATAGGGATCCCGGACAATGAGCAAGTGAGCCCCATGGAGAAAGAGGACATGTGGAAGGGGGAACCAAGATGTGCCAGTGACAACACCAAGACCTAGTTGTGTGATTGTTACTGCAAGCTCAGTCCTTGTCCCCGATGCCAATCCAATAACAAGGACACAGTTTTGAGAAAAAAGGAAAAGAAGTTTTATTGTTTTCCTTGAAAAGAGAAACACAGGGTACTCTTGTCCCAGAGGCTGTGATTCTGCCTATCACAGGGAACAGGGACTTTTTTAAAAGAGGTGATTTAAAGGCTGCATTCCAGGTGTTCTCTGTGAGGAGTTGCAATTCACTTATTAATTTGGGAGACAGTCACTTTTCAGGTCTTCTGGTGCCATCTCCAAGTCTGAATTACTTTGTTCCTTTAGTGGTTGTGTGAGCAAGGATAGATAACTTAGAAATAAGACTTAGAGATAAGATAAGATAGAGATAAAACTCTACCTAGGATGGGGAAGAAAGGTAATCCTTTTTCTGAGATTAGGGAGTGTTAAGAGTCTGTAAACAAGTCTGGATGGCGCCTGGCAAAATGCCAGAGGGAGTGGTTTGTGAAGTAACACCAGCGAGCCATTAAGTGTGGAGATTTCTTATTGGTTGACTGCTGTATCTAGTTTATGCTAATTAAGATAAGCTGTGTGGAATGTATAAATACCGCTCCTGTCCTACAATAAACGGCTCCCACTCCTGCTGTATCAACGTACACATTCTGAGATTAGGGAGGAGGAGGGAGAGAGGATGAAAATGAAACATGTCCACTTAAAATATAAGTCACAGTGGCGGAACAGGGAGGGCTATATTCAAAACATGAAGTGGACCACTGTTCATTTCCACCCTTTTGATGTCTACATTCCATTTCTATGAAAAATGGATGATGACATCTCCAAGCTGCTTCCTGCTGAGAGAGGGCAAAGTTGGGAAAAGTAGCTCAAAGTCCTTGTTCTCTATCAGTTGGGACATGAACAGTTAAGCATATTTAGCATCAGGACAGTCCAGAGGTCCATGGTGGCAGTTGGTAGATGACTAAACAAGGCACACATAAGGCAGGGATCATGCTAGGACAACAATAAACAAGACAGCAAAGCATCACTTTTTTTTGTAAACAATTAGCACAAAAACAATTAATATTTCAGCCTGTCTCTGAGAACCATAAAGACAATAATTCATTAAAACTTAAGGTGGAATCCAACATGCCATTGATTTGTGAGTGGAGGCCATTTAAGACTTTAGAAACGTAGCAGACATATGTACATTAATGTATCTTTAGTATCTATTTAGCTCCTACAGAGACCTATATATTTATCAACTCAACTACATATAAGTTTTACAATCTTTAAAAACATTTTTACAAACCCTAAGCACCTTTTACAATTTGTCCAAAACTTTAACTTAAGTTTGTTATTATATTCCCTGTTTATTTTGAAATCATAGTAATCTTTATGACAAAAAATATATATCTTTTGAACACAACTTTAAATAAACTTAATTCTAGAATACTTTGGAGTCATCCTAACATGGAAAAGGATGATAGGCGGAGGCTAAACTCAAGTGAGGCTGACCTCTTGACAAATCTGTTGTATTTCTGAAGCTGATCTTTGCCTTTCTTTTTAAAGTATGATATTACATGTATTGTTCTCATGTGTTTTTTTGAGTCTATATGAGTATCAGTTAACATAATACAAGATTACATCTGAAACATGAGTCAAACAGAAACACTAAGAGAGTTCTTAACTTCCTTTTTGTGAAAAAAGTGGCAAAATGTTTTCATGTTCTACATTGTCAGCCTTTAAACACTTCAGATTTTTCTTATTATCTTTCAAGAGTACATTTAATTTACCATCCCAGTGTAAAGAGTAACATAAAAAGTTACATATAACTTATTGACAACAGGTTACCTTTATCCAGTTACAAAAAAATTAAATGACATAAATACCAACCGAATTTGTTATTTTCATATAAATCTGAAGAAGACTTTTGCTATAGACAATTTTAGTTTGGAGAACACCAATTTGGTAAAGTGCTTTCTGAAGCCTTACATTTTAAAAGGCTTATATATGTAAAGAGCATGAATACATCTCATAATCAAAGAAGCTAGTAATGATTAGCATCACGGCTACACAGTTTTCCTTATATTAACTAAGTTTAACTTTTAAAGTAAAATTTAGAATCCAGAGTGTATTGAAACAATAATCACAGGTCTGCATGGGTTACCAGTACTAGAATAATCAAAGGATAGCCTTAAATTTTTTATACATTTAGGAAACAGTGTTAGTGATCAGAAATAAACTTAGCCAAACAAACAAATATAAGCCAGGTTGAAAAACCAGCCTCTACCTCAGAGCAAAGCCTGTCCAAGGAAGGGACATGACCTTAGTCCTTGGAAAGACCCACAGAACACTCCTAGGCACATTTCCACCCTGCTAAGTTGTTTATCTACAAATAACAGGAGAGATCTGCTGTGCCAGGTGTCCCTGACTCAGTCAGGCTAGGTGAGGACCCATAGCAACCCCCTAGCAGCCACCAATCAGCATGAGATAGGGAAATACCTGGGATGCCAGATAACCCTCCCAGTAGTTTATGGTGGTTGATAACATGTTGGGAAACCATGTAGTTCAGCACGAACACCCCTCTTGGCTTAAACCAATCAGTTCAAATGAATACTCCTTTTGTACTGACCAATCACCCCTACCCAACTTGTCCCGCCAGTGAATGTGCTAATCATGTTTTAGAGTTGTTCTTTGATTTTCCCACTGTGTGTGATGATTTGCTATGATGTATGTGGGGGTCCTTGCCTTCTCCAAAGAATGTATAAAACTGCTGCAAACCCTGGGCTCGGGGCCTCTCAGCGTCACCAGTTGCTGTGTGTGCACGAAGGACCGAGCTAGCTCGCAATAAACACCTCTTTGCTGCTTACATCGATCATGGTCTCTGGTGGTCTTTTGGGGGTCCCGAATTCGAGCATAACAAGGTCTTCAAATGGCAGTGTGGCTCTTCTATGTCAGATACATTGTATAAAAGAGAGCCCTTATTGGTTACCTTGCCAGTAAACCTACATAAATTTTTATTTATACACTTAACACTCAGAGAAAGCTCAGACTAAAATAGTTCTCAGTTACATACATATTTCTAGTCACATTTATTTAGGATGTCAGCTATATTGTAATAATCTAAAATAACATTTGTTTAACCAGTTATGAAGTAATGATTTAAAAGACTTTAAAACAGTTACAAACACTAATTTCTTTAAGACTTAGTTTCCCTAAGTAATAAAACCGAACAGACACAAGAAAGTTACCTTGATAGATAAGAGCAGATCCATGTTTCAGACTTTGCTTTATATTAATACATTAAAATGTGAATGACTTTGACTGTACTAATTTAATTAAGTTGAAATTTAACCATACACACAAACTTTTTGAGATTTACCTTCCATAAACCTTCTACAACTTACTTGGCCATTCTACAACTTGATTACGTCCTTAGTTTTGTGGTCTCTTTCTTCTTGGACTTTAGCACTAGAATGTTACTTGACGATACAAAGTACTTTCTCACCCAGAAGTATTTCTTTTACCTTCTAATTTTCCATAATAAAATGTATTTCCACACCTATAACTTACTTACATTTCATTTCTTAAATCCATATTCTGAAACAATCCTTAGGAACATTATCTGTGCATTTAATTTACATAACAAATTTCATCCCAGGAAAAGTATTGAACAGTCTGGCATATACAAAAACTGTGCCTTAATATTTTTTCTCCCAGGTTGCATTCAAAGGGTTGAAGCACAGGATATTTTTGATCCTGATCCATTCTCCCTTATCACTGTCACTATGCCATCAAATGTGAGTTCCCCACTGTCAATTGTAACCAGAGGCTCCTTTGGGGCCTTTTTCTTACACCAGACATATTTTTATTAAATGAAAGAGGCCCTTTACATCCTTATCTTTAGGCTTCCTTGAAGATCCCTTTGCAGAGGCTTCCAACAAAACACGAGTTGGTTTTAGTTTCTTTTCTTTTTTCTTTTTTTTCCCTTTTTCTGTATACAGTTGTTTATCCTGCCAGTCTCCTAATGTATTTAGTTTGATGGGATACTGTTATAGCAAGAATTTCTCTGCCCAGGTGATGGATGTCCTCTGGCCAAATAGGGTGTCTTATCAGCTCTTAGGAGGGGAGAACAGCTGGGTGCAGTGATGCATATCTGTAATCCCAGTGGCTTGGGAGGCTAAGGCAGGAGAACCACAAGTTCAAAGCCAGCCTCTGCAACTTAGTGAGGCTCTAAGCCACTTAGTGAGCCTGTCTCAAAATAAAAAATAAAGTGGGTTGGGATGTGGTTAAGCAATTCTGGGTTCCATCTCTGGTACCAATATAAAAGGGGTGGGAGTGGAGACCATTCTTGCCTCCAGGTCATGAACTAAAGTGCTGGAGACTGCTGCCACATCCCTTGTTACCAGGAGTCTCCATTGGACTAAGGGAGCTGGTAGGCAGGGCAGAGGCCAGGTCCTTTTGCCCATTTCCTTGGATTTTTTTTTTTTTTTCTTTTAGCCCAGGGCTGGCGTTCCTGACCCATACTGAGAAGATCTGCATCTGCCTGGGGCCAAGCTAACTGCTGGGTGGGAGGGAAGCACTGGTTTTAAAGGCTTTAAATATTTAAAAAAACCTTTCTTCTGGTGTCCTGCTATCCTTGCACACCAGGGGCAGTGCTGTTGTGTCCTCTCAACTTAATTTCTGACCGTTCAGACTCCTTATCATGCAATTGCACAAATGCCTGTGCATACAGAATGTCTTCTGTTTACTTTGCCTCTGACAGACCAGCTTCAACTTCAAGATTGTATAATAATCCAGAAAACCATTCAAAGGCCGGATTGTGTTACAGTAAAACATCTTATCTTAGATAGGCTTACACCTATCTATTGGTCTATTGGCTCATGTCTTAAAGGGCCAGTAACAGATACCAATAAAGAAACACAGAGACAGAAAACCAGAGAGAACCCACAAAACCATGGTTGACATATGAGAACCTTTAAAATAAACAGACCTTCACATGCAGAATTTCTTCCACTGACTCTATCTCTGACAGACCAACTCCAACTACAAGATTATACAGTAATTAAGAAAGCCATTTGAAGGCCAGGTCATTTCAGTAAAATATCATCATGTTTTTCTTAGAGAAGAGAGTTCTCTAAAGCAAAAAACTCTTCTGTAGCTGCTGGGACAGTCCCTCAGTCCCTCCCTTTACTCTCAGGGATAGCTCCTCTGATTCACCTGTCTCCTAACTCTTCAGTAGTTGGCTCTCAGCAAGTTCATCTTGCATCCTTAGGATGAAAGTGGGGTTGCTTGGGGAGCCAGAACATCCCAAGAAAGCTGGAGTCAGGGCTGCTCTCAAGTCCCAACTGGGCCACCAACTTGTTACTGAACTCTTGGTCCTTGTCCCCAATACCAATCTAATAATGAAGACATGGTTTTGAGAAAAACATAAAAAGAAATTTTATTGTTTTGCTAGCAAAGGAGAAACATAGGGGACTCTTTCCCATTATGTGTGTAAAAGGTGTTTTTTTTTTTTTAGAGGCAATTCTCTGTCCAGAGTTGTAATTCACTTGTTAATTTGGGAGACAGTCATTTCTTAGATCTTCTCGTGCCATCACCAAGTCTGAATTACTTTGTTCCTGTGGTGGGTATGTGTACAAGGACAGATAACTCTGATGGGAAAGAAATAAAATCCTATTTCTGAGATGAGGGAGGGGGAGGGATTAGAGAGGAGGGAGGAGAAAGGAAGAGGAAGAAATATGTCCATTTAAAAAATAAGTCACAGTGGCAGAACAGGGAGTGCTACATTCAAAGTGTAAAGTGGACCAATGTTACATGATGAAGCCACCTTGGACCTTCAGCCCAGCTTTGATCAACAGCTGACTGCATCTCCATGAGTCTTGTTCACACCATATGAAGTGGAGATGCACTTGTTTAACATCAATTCTGAATTGAGCAGGATTCCCAAATCACAAAATTCAGTGCAATAAAACTGTTGTTTTAATCCACTGAGTGTTAGGATAGTTTGTTATGCAGCACTAGAAGCTGAAACAGTCATGTATTTGTCTGTAGTGGATTCTAGAGTCCAACCCAGATAGTTCAGTTTGGAGCTTTCCATCTTAACCATTGCTCTTTGCTTATTTTTATATCAAAACCAAACAACAACAATGAAACAAAACAAAAGAAAACAAACCAACCCTGCTTTTCTCAAAAAGAAAGCTACAGATTAATATCATTCTGACCATATCCACAAAAAGTCTTAGCAATTAGCTAATAAAATCAAACAACATAGAGAAGGGTTGATTTTATTAGCAAAAATCATGCAACACATGCAAGAGAATTTAATCCTAGGAAGGCAAGTTAATTTAACATTACAAAAACTATGTAATAATCACATTAACATAATAAGAGAAAAAAATCAAATAAGAATCTCAGAGGATGTAGAAAAGGATATAGAAAAATGATTTGACAAAATTCAACACTGATTTGTGATAAAGTTTTTCATCAAACTAGAAATAGAATAAAACCTCGTCAACTTGATGAAAGGCATCTTCAACAAACCAATTGTATGAAATCTCTTTACTCTTAGATCTAGGGTACTAATACCAGTATCTAATGTCTATTGAATGTTTACTATGTGCTACACTATAATCTAAATTCTATATAAGTGTCATCTCATTTGGTCCTTTTTATTTTATTTTTTTAGTACTAGGGATTGAACCCAGGATCACTCAATAACTGAGCCACATCTCCAGCCTGTCTGTCTATCATTTTTAAAAATTTGAGACAGGGTCTCACTGAGTTTCTTAGGGCCTTGCTAAGTTACTGTGGCTGACTTTGAACTTGGATCCTCCTGCCTCAGTCTCCCAAACTGCTGGGATTACAGTCATGGGCCACTGCTCCAGGCTTCATGTGGTCTTCTTAATAACCCTATAAGATATGTACCATGATTATTCCATTTGGAGGTAAGGAAAGATACACAAAGACATCAAATAATTTAAAATTAGCCTGCCAGTAAGGGGAGGAGCTAAGACAGTCTGACTCCAAGTCCCATACCTTAACCACTACTTCAGATGCCCATCTTTTCAAACTGAGGTTTGCCTTTATGGCATAGCTCAAAAAGCAAAAGTCTAGCAGAGGTTGAACCCTGGCTGTGTATTAGAAAAGCTTTAGAGTTTTCAAAAGTCACACATGTCTGCAGGATCAAGCCACATGGTTGTATCAGTTATAGCTGTGTGTAGTGGACCTATATTTTAGGTTCCCAACCTCTGGGATTTCATGACATGCCCCCCCCTGCATGACTATTAATTCAGAAAACTGGCAAGGGGCGATGGGGGATTAGAAAAGATAAATAAACACATAGAGAGAAAGTTGAAAGGAGGTGGGGTATTATTTTCTGGTGGAGAGTAATGATCCAGAGCTACTTGGCAAGTTAATTATACAGGTTTTACTTCAAATGGGTTTTTTTGTGGGAAAGTTTCTTCAAAGCATGCAGCATGACGGATGAAGTTCTGGGCAGCCCAATTATAATTATCAACTTGCACTCGTAATTCTTTACCCCCGGCAGCTGGTGTCTGAATTCAGAGTCAAGACTGATAGTGCAAAGCCATACACAGAACCTCCTTTGAACAGGGTGTCACCATAGCAACTGTGCAGTCCCAACTTGCGCCTTTGCACGAGGAGTTCCCAGCGCAAGCGTGCTCCTGTTATTGGACAGAGACCATGTTCCAACAACCACTCTCGACAATGGCATGAAGGTGGGCCTGGGCATATGCATTGTTAAGAAGCTCCATAATTGAGAGGAGAACAACTAGAGCAAAGTTATTTGTGCTTGGTCCTGGACTGGGCACCTTGACCTTCAGAAGCATTATTTCTGAACATATCTTTGTCAAAGGTATTGCTATGTTAAGTGCCTTGTTAGGCCTCAATTTCTCATGCGCATGTTCCATGTTCAATGCATACCTAATGTTCCTGAGCAAGCTCAGACTGGGGAAGCATAAAGATAGACGGTACCTGAGGTAGGATGTCACCATGGCATTAATGCAGCAGCCTTCAACTTCCAACCTCTGGACTTCTAAGTATGTGAGAAAAATTAATTCCCACAGATTTATGTTGGTTTCTCTATTATAGGCAGTCAAACACAACTTCCAATAGATTTGTTTTCAATAGACGTTTATTGAGTACCTGACTGTTATGGCTTCCATGGATTTAATGGTGCATAACTACTTATTTTCTCTAGGAATGTCACTGTGTGGTTGGGGAGGCAGGTGTATAAAAAATGAGAGTCAAACAGTATGACAACAGCTAAAGTAGAGTTAAGCAAGGGTGCTCAGGGAAGATCAACTGAGTGGGCTGAGAAGACCACCAAGAAAGAGATGTTTGTAGCTGGAGTTTGCTAGGTGGATTTAGGGTGGAGTGGGTGAGAGGGAATTCCAGAGAGATGGAAGAATATGTGTGAATGCAGAAGACAGCAATGTATGCTTGGTCAGCTCAATATGGTCGGCCTGTAGGCTGAAGGTAAGGGGCAGTGTGCAAATCAGACTCAGATCAGCACTACTAGTGATATGTATGTATGTATATATAAATATATTTTTTAAATTAATTAATTAATTAATTTTAATTTTATTTTTCCTACCAGGTGCTTTGTGTTAGGAGTTAGAATTTTTTTTAAGCATGGAAATGATTTGATAAGGTTTATGTTTTTTATTCTTATTTTTTTAATTGGTTGTTCAAAACAACACAAGGCTCTTGACATATAATATTTCATACATTAGATTCAAGTTGGTTATGAACTCCCTATTTTACCCCAAATACAGATTGCAGAATCACATTGGTTACACATCCACATTTTTACATAATACCCTATTAGTAACTGTTGTATTCTGCTACCTTTCCTATCCTCTACTATCCCCCCTCCCCTCCCCTCCCATCTTCTCTCTCTACCCCATCTACTGTAATTCATTTCTCTCCTTGTTTATTTTCCCATTCCCCTCACAACCTCTTATATGTAATTTGTATAACAATGAGGGTCTCCCTCCATTACCATGCAATTTCCCTTTTCTATCCCTTTCCCTCTCACCTCATGTATCTGTTTAATGTTAAACTTTTCTTCCTGCTCTTCCTCCCTGCTCTGTTCTTAGTTGCTCTCATTATATCAAAGAAGACATTTGGTATTTGTTTTTTAGGGATTGGCTAGCTTCACTAAGCATAATCTGCTCTAGTGCCATCCATTTCCCTGCAAATTCCATGATTTTGTCATTTTTTAGTGCTGCGTAATACTCCATGGTGTATAAATGCCACACTTTTTTATCCATTCATCTATTGAAGGGCATCCGGGTTGGTTCCACAGTCTAGCAATTGTGAATTGTGCTGCTATGAACATCGATGTGGCAGTATCCCTGTAGTATGCTCTTTTAAGGTCTTCAGGGAATAGTCCGAGAAGGGCAATAGCTGGGTCAAATGGTGGTTCCATTCCCAGCTTTCCCAGGAATCTCCATACTGCTTTGCAAATTGGCAACACCAGTTTGCAGTCCCACCAGCAATGTACAAGAGTACCCTTTTCCCCACATCCTCTCCAGCACTTGTTGTTGTTTGACTTCATAATGGCTGCCAATCTTACTGGAGTGAGATGGTATCTTAGGGTGGTTTTGATTTGCATTTCTCTGACTGCTAGAGATGGTGAGCATTTTTTCATGTACTTGTTGATTGACTGTATGTCCTCCTCTGAGAAGTGTCTGTTCAGGTCCTTGGCCCATTTGTTGATTGGGTTATTTGTTATCTTATTGTCTAATTTTTTGAGTTCTTTGTATACTCTGGATGTTAGGGCTCTATCTGAAGTGTGAGGAGTAAAAATTTGTTCCCATGATGTAGGCTCCCTATTTACCTCTTTTATTGTTTCTCTTGCTGAGAAAAAACTTTTTAGTTTGAGTAAGTCCCATTTGTTGATTCTTGTTATTAACTCTTGTGCTATGGGTGTCCTATTAAGGAATTTGGAGCCCGACCCCACAGTATGTAGATCGTAGCCAACTTTCTCTTCTATCAGACGCAGAGTCTCTGATTTGATATCTAGCTCCTTGATCCACTTTGAGATAACTTTTGTGCATGGCGAGAGGAGGGGATTCAGTTTCATTTTGTTGCATATGGATTTCCAGTTTTCCCAACACCATTTGTTGAAGATGCTATCCTTCCTCCATTGCATGCTTTTAGCCCCTTTATCAAATATAAGATAGTTGTAGTTTTGTGGATTGGTTTCTGTGTCCTCTATTCTGTACCATTGGTCCACCTGCCTGTTTTGGTACCAGTACCATGCTGTTTTTGTTACTATTGCTCTGTAGTATAGTTTGAAGTCTGGTATCGCTATACCGCCTGATTCACACTTCCTGCTTAGCATTGTTTTTGCTATTCTGGGTCTTTTATTTTTCCATATGAATTTATGATTGCTTTCTCTATTTCTACAAGAAATGCCGTTGGGATTTTGATTGGCATTGCATTAAACCTATAGAGAACTTTTGGTAATATCGCCATTTTGATGATGCTAGTTCTGCCTATCCATGAACAGGGTATATTTTTCCATCTTCTAAGATCTTCTTCTACTTCTCTTTTTAGGGTTCTGTAGTTTTCAATGTATAAATCTTTCACCTCTTTTGTTAGGTTGATTCCCAAGTATTTTATTTTTTTTGAGGATATTGTGAATGGAGTGGTTGTCCTCATTTCCGTTTCAGAAGTTTTGTCGCTGATATACAGAAATGCCTTTGATTTATGCGTGTTGATTTTATATCCTGCCACTTTGCGGAATTCATTTATTAGTTCTATTAGTTTTTTTGTAGACCCTTTTGGGTCTTCTAGGTATAGAATCATATCATCCGCAAATAGTGATAATTTAAGTTCTTCTTTTCCTATTTTTATGCCTTTAATTTCTTTTGTCTGTCTAATTGCTCTGGCCAGTGTTTCGAGAACTATATTGAACAGAAGTGGTGATAGAGGGCATCCCTGTCTTGTTCCAGATTTTAGAGGGAATGCCTTCAACTTTTCTCCATTCAGAATGATGCTAGCCTGAGGCTTAGCATAGATAGCTTTTACAATGTTGAGGTAAGTTCCTGTTATCCCTAGTTTTTCTAATGTTTTGATCATAAAGGGATGTTGTATTTTGTTGAATGCTTTTTCTGCGTCTATCGAGATGATCATATGGTTCTTATCATTAAGTCTATTGATGTGGTGAATAACATTTATTGATTTCCGTATATTGAACAATCCTTGCATCCCAGGGATGAATCCTACTTGATCATGGTGCACAATTTTTTTGATGTGCCTTTGTATCATATTGGCCAGAATTTTATTGAGGATTTTTGCATCTAGGTTCATCAGAGATATTTGTCTGTAGTTTTCTTTCTTTGAGGTGTCTTTGTCTGGTTTCGGATTCAGGGTGATGTTGGCCTCATAGAATGAATTTGGAAGAGCTCCCTCTTTTTCTATTTCCTGAAATAACTTGAAAAGTATTGGTATTAATTCTTCTTTAAAGGTTTTGTAAAACTGCACTGTATACCCATCGGGTCCTGGGCTTTTCTTGGTTGGAAGTCTTTTGATTGCTTCTTCTATTTCATCTATTGATATTGGTCTGTTTAAGTTGTGAGTATCCTCCTGACTCAGTCTGGGCAAATCATATGACTTACGAAATTTATCGATGTCTTCACTATCTTCTATTTTATTGGAATATAGGTTTTCAAAATAATTTCTAATTGTCTTCTGTATTTCTGTAGCATCTGTTGTGATATTGCCTTTTTTCATCCCGTATGTTAGTAATTTGAGTTCTCTCTCTTCTTCTCTTCGTTAGCATGGCTAAGGGTCTGTCGATCTTATTTATTTTTTCGAAGAACCAACTTTTAGTTTTGTTAATTTTTTCAATAGTTTCTTTTGTTTCAATTTCATTGATTTCCGCTCTGATTTTAATTACTTCTTGCCTTCTGCTACATTTGCGGTTGTTTTGCTCTTCCTTTTCTAGGGCTTTGAGATGAAGTGTGAGCTCATTTATTTGTTGGTTTTTCCTTTTTTTGAGGAATGACCTCTAGGCGATGAATTTCCCTCTTAAAACTGCTTTCATTGTGTCCCATAGATTCCGATATGTTGTGTCTGTATTTTCATTTATCTCTAAGAATTTTTGATTTCCTCCTTTATGTCTTCTGTAACCCATTGATCATTCAGTAACATATTGTTCATTTTCCATGTGATGTAGGATGTTTCCTTCCTTCTTTTATCATTGATTTGCAGTTTCATTCCATTATGATCAGATAAAATGCATGGTATTATCTCCACCCCTTTATATTTACTGAGGGTTGCCCTATGGCATAATATATGGTCTATTTTTGAGAAGGATCCATGTGCTGCTGAGAAAAAAGTATATCCACTTGATGATGGTTGATATATTCTATATATGTCAGTTAAGTCTAGGTTATTGATTGTGATATTGAGTTCTATAGTTTCTTTATTCAACTTTTGTTTGGAGGATCTGTCCAATGGTGAGAGAGGTGTGTTGAAGTCACCCACAATTATTGTGTTGTGGTCTATTTGATTCTTGAACTTGAGGAGAATTTGTTTTATGAACGTCGCAGCACCATTATTTGGTGCATAAATATTGATAATTGTTATGTCTTGTTGGTGGAATGGTTCCTTTTAACAGTATATAATGTCCTTCCTTATCCCTTTTGATTAACTTAGTCTTGAATTCGATTTTATTCGATACGAGGATGGCCACCCCTGCTTGCTTACGAGGACCGTGTGCGTGGTATATTTTTTCCCAACCTTTCACCTTCAGCCTTTGTATGTCTTTTCCAATCAGATGTGTCTCCTGAAGGCAGCATATTGTTGGATTTGTTTTTTTAATCCATGTTACCAGCCTATGTCGCTTTATTGGAGAGTTTAAGCCATTAACGTTTAGAGTTACTATTGATGTATGGTTTGTACTTCCAGCCATGTTTGATTATTTATCTTCTTTTTTTTAAAATTAATTTGTTTCTCTATGATAAGCTTTCCCCCTGCCCTCTGTCTTTACTGAAGCACTTCCCACTGATGGTTTTGGTTATTGTTTTTCATTTCTTCCTCGTGTAGTGTTTTGCTCAAGATGCTTTGGAATGCTGGTTTTCTGGCTGCAAATTCTTTTAGCTTTTGTTTATCATGAAAGATTTTTATTTCGTTGTCATACCTGAAGCTTAATTTTGCTGGATACAGAATTCTTGTTTGGCATCCATTGTCTTTCAGTGTTTGAAATACATTGTTCCAGGATCTTCTCGCTTTCAGCGTCTGTGATGAAAAATCCGTTGTTAACCTTATTGGTTTACCACTGAATGTAATCTGCCTCCTTTCTCTTGTAGCTTTTAATATTTTCTCTTTGTTCTGTATATTGGATATCTTCATAACAATGTGTCTTGTCGTTGGTCTTCTGTGATTTTGTGTGCTCAGTGTCCTGTATGCATCTACAATTTGTATATCCGTTTCCTTTTTTATTTCTGGAAAGTTTTCTGCAATTATTTCATTCAGCAGGTTACTCATTCCCTTGGTTTGAATCTCTGTACCTTCCTCTATCCCAATGACTCGTAGGTTTGTTTTTTTTATATTATCCCATATCTCTTGGATGTTTTTCTCGTGATTTTTTTTTAAAAATTTTTTATTGTTGGCTGTTCAAAACATTACATAGTTCTTGACATATCATATTTCACACTTTGATTCAAGTGGGTTATGAACTCCCATTTTTACCCCGTATACAGATTGCAGAATCATATCAGTTACACATCCATTGATTTACATGTTACCATACTAGTGTCTGTTGTATTCTGCTGCCTTTCTTATCCTCTACTATCCCCCCTCCCCTCCCCTCCCCTCTTCTCTCTCTACCCCCTCTACTGTCATTCATTTCTCCCCCTTGCATTATTTTTCCCTTTCCCCTCACTTCCTCTTGTATGTAATTTTGTATAACCCTGAGGGTCTCCTTCAATTTCCTTGCAATTTCCCTTCTCTCTCCCTTTCCCTCCCACCTTCATCCCTGTTTAATCTTAATCTTCTTCTCATGCTCTTTGTCCCTACTCTGTTCCCAGTTACTCTCCTTATATCAAAAAAGACATTTGGCATTTGTTTTTTAGGGATTGGCTAGCTTCACTTAGCATCATCTGCTCTAATGTCATCCATTTCCCTGCAAATTCTATGATTTTGTCATTTTTTAATGCAGAGTAATACTCCATTGTGTATAAATGCCACATTTTTTTATCCATTCATCTATTGAAGGGCATCTAGGTTGGTTCCACAGTCTTGCTATTGTGAATTGTGCTGCAATGAACATCGATGTAGCAGTGTCCCTGTAGCATGCTCTTTTTAGGTCTTTAGGGAATAGCCCGAGAAGGGGAATAGCTGGGTCAAATGGTGGTTCCATTCCCAGCTTTCCAAGAAATCTCCATACTGCTTTCCAAATTGGCTGCACCAATTTGCAGTCCCACCAGCAATGTACAAGTGTACCCTTTTCCCCACATCCTTGCCAGCACTTGTTGCTGTTTGACTTCATAATGGCTGCCAATCTTACTGGAGTGAGATGGTATCTTAGGGTGGTTTTGATTTGCATTTCTCTGACTGCTAGAGATGGTGAGAATTTTTTCATGTACTTGTTGATTGACTGTATGTCCTCCTCTGAGAAGTGTCTGTTCAGGTCCTTGGCCCATTTGTTGATTGGGTTATTTGTTATCTTATTGTCTAATTTTTTGAGTTCTTTGTATACACTGGATATTAGGGCTCTATCTGAAGTGTGAGGAGTAAAGATTTGTTCCCAGGATGTAGGCTCCCTATTTACCTCTCTTATTGTTTCTTTTGCTGAGAAAAAAACTTTTTAGTTTAAGTAAGTCCCATTTGTTGATTCTAGTTATTAACTTCTGTGCTATGGGTGTCCTATTGAGGAATTTGGAGCCCGACCCCACAGTATGTAGATCGTAGCCAACTTTTTCTTCTATCAGACGCAGTGTCTCTGATTTGATATCAAGCTCCTTGGTCCATTTTGAATTCACTTTTGTGCATGGCGAGAGAAAGGGATTCAGTTTCATTTTGTTGCATATGGATTTCCAGTTTTCCCAGCACCATTTGTTGAAGATGCTATCCTTCCTCCATTGCATGCTTTTAGCCCCTTTATCAAATATAAGGTAGTTGTAGTTTTGTGGATTGGTTTCTGTGTCCTCTATTCTGTACCATTGGTCCACCTGCCTGTTTTGGTACCAGTACCATGCTGTTTTTGTTACTATTGCTCTGTAGTATAGTTTGAAGTCTGGTATCGCTATACCGCCTGATTCACACTTCCTGCCTAGGATTGTTTTTGCTATTCTGGGTCTTTTATTTTTCCATATGAATTTCATGATTGCTTTCTCTATTTCTACAAGAAATGCCGTTGGGATTTTGATTGGCATTGCATTAAACCTATAGAAAACTTTTGGTAATATCGCCATTTTGATGATGTTAGTTCTGCCTATCCATGAACAGGGTATATTTTTTCCATCTTCTAAGATCTTCTTCTATTTCTCTCTTTAGGGTTCTGTAGTTTTCATTGTATAAATCTCTCACCTCTTTTATTAGGTTGATTCCCAAGTATTTTATTTTTTTTGAGGATATTGTGAATGGAGTGGTTGTCCTGATTTCCATTTCACAGGAATGCCTTTGATTTATGCGTGTTGATTTTATATCCTGCCACTTTGCTGAATTCATTTATTAGCTCTAATAGCTTCTTTGTAGATCCTTTTGGGTCTTCTAGGTATAGAATCATGTCATCTGGAAATAGTGATAACTTAAGTTCTTCTTTTCCTATTTTTATGCCTTTAATTTCTTTCATCTGTCTAATTGCTCTGGCCAGTGTTTCGAGAACTATGTTGAATAGAAGTGGTGAGAGAGGGCATCCCTGTCTTGTTCCAGATTTTAGAGGGAATGACTTCAATTTTTCTCCATTCAGAATGATGCTAGCCTGAGGCTTAGCATAGATTGCTTTTACAATATTGAGGTATGTTCCTGTTATCCCTAGTTTTTCTAGAGTTTTGAACATAAAGGGATGCTGTACTTTGTCGAATGCTTTTTCCGCATCTATCGAGATGATCATATGGTTCTTATTTTTAAGTCTATTGATGTGGTGAATAACACTTATTGATTTCCGTATATTGAACCAGCCTTGCATCCCACGGATGAATCCGACTTGATCATGGTGCACAATTTTTTTGATATGTTTTTGTATCTGATTTGCCAGAATTTTATTGAGGATTTTTGCATCTAGGTTCATTAGAGATATCGGTCTGTAGTTTTCTTTCTTTGAAGTATCTTTGTCTGGTTTAGGTATCAGGGTGATGTTGGCCTCGTAGAATGAATTTGGAAGTTCTCCCTCTTTTTCTATTTCCTGAAGTAGCTTGAAAATTATTGGTATTAATTCCTCTTGAAAGGTTTTGTAAAACTCTGCTGTATACCCATCCGGTCCTGGGCTTTTCTTAGTTGGTAGTTTTTGATGGTTTCTTCTATTTCCTCAATTGATATTGGTCTGTTTAGGTTGTGTATATCCTCCTGACTCAATCTGGGCAGATCATATGACTTACGAAATTTATCAATGCCTTCACTATCTTCTAATTTATTGGAGTATAAGGATTCAAAATAATTTCTGATTATCTTCTGTATTTCTGAAGTGTCTGTTGTGATATTGCCTTTTTCATCCCATATGCTAGTAATTTGAGTTCTCTCTCTTCTTCATTAGCATGGCTAAGGGTCTGTCGATTTTATTTATTTTTTCAAAGAACCAAGTTTTAGTTTTGTCAATTTTTTCAATTGTTTCTTTTGTTTCGATTTCATTAATTTCAGCTCTGATTTTCATTATTTCTTGCCTTCTACTTCTTTTGTTGTTGTTTTGCTCTTCTTTTTCAAGGATTTTGAGATGAAGTATGAGATCATTTATTTGTTGGTTTTTCCTTTTTTTAAGGAATGAACTCCAAGCAATGAATTTTCCTCTTAGAACTGCTTTCATTGTGTCCGATAGATTCCGATATGTTGTGTCTGTGTTTTCATTTATCTCTAAGAATTTTTTAATTTCCTCCTTGATGTCTTCTATAACCCATTGATCATTCAGTAACCTATTGTTCATTCTCCAAGTGATGCATGATTTTTCCTTCCTTCTTTTATCATTGATTTTCAGTTTCATTCCATTATGATCAGATAAGATGCATGGTATTATCTCTACTCCTTTATATTGTCTAAGAGTTGCCCTGTGACATAATATATGATCTATTTTTGAGAAGGATCCATGTGCTGCTGAGAAAAAAGTGTATTGGGTGGTATATTCTATATATGTCAATTAAGTCTAGGTTATTAATTGTGTTATTGAGTTCTATAGTTTCCTTATTCAACTTTTGTTTGGAAGATCTGTCCAGTGGCGAGAGAGGTGTGTTGAAGTCTCCCATGATTATTGTATGGTGGTCTATTAGACTCTTGAACTTGAGAAGAGTTTGTTTGATGAACATAGCTGCACCATTGTGTGGGGCATATATATTTATGATTGTTATGTCTTGTTGGTGTATGGTTCCCTTGAGCAGTATGTAGTGTCCCTCTTTATCCCTTTTGATTAACTTTGGCTTGAAATCTATTTTATTTGATATGAGTATGGACACTCCTGGTTGTTTCTGAAGTCCATATGAGTGATATGATTTTTCCCAACCTTTCACCTTCAGCCTATGTATGTCTTTTCCTACCAAATGCGTCTCCTGTAGGCAGCATATTGTTGGGTCTTGTTTTGTGATCCATTCTACTAGCCTGTGTCTCTTAATTGGTGAGTTTAAGCCATTAACATTTAGGGTTATTATTGAGATATGGGTTGTTCTTCCAGCCATATTTGTTTATTTCTGTTACTAAATATGGTTTGTTTTCCTCTTTGATTATTTTCCCCCCTTTACTGTCCTACCTCCCACTGTTGGTTTTCGTTGTTATTTTCCATTTCCTCTCCCTGTAATGTTTTGCCTAGGATGTTTTGAAGAGATGGTTTTCTAGCTGCAAATTCTTTTAACTTTTGTTTATCGTGGAAGGTTTTAATTTCATCTTCCATCCTGAAGCTTAATTTCGCTGGATACACAATTCTTGGTTGGAATCCATTTTCTTTCAGTATTTGAAATATGTTATTCCAGGATCTTCTAGCTTTCAGAGTCTGTGTTGAAAGTTCTGCTGTTATCCTGATTGGCTTACCCCTAAATGTAATCTGCTTCCTTTCTCTTGTAGCTTTTAAAATTCTCTCCTTATTCTGTATGTTGGGCATCTTCATTATAATGTGTCTAGGTGTGGATCTCTTATGATTTTGCACATTCGGCGTCCTGTAGGCTTCTAGGATTTGGGATTCTGTCTCATTCTTCAAGTCTGGGAAGTTTTCTCGTATTATTTCATTGAATAGATTGCTCATTCCTTTGATTTGGAGCTCTATACCTTCCTTATCCCAATGACTCTTAAGTTTGGTCTCTTTATGTTATCCCATATTTCTTGGATGTTCTGCTCATGGTTTCTTAACAGTCTTGCTTAGCTGTCTATGTTCTTTTCAAGTTGAAATACTTTGTCTTCCTTGTCTGATGTTCTATCTTCTAAGTGTTCTACTCTGCTGGTAGTATTCTCAATTGAGTTTTTAAGTTGGTTTATTGCTTCCTGCATTTCTAGGATTTCTGTTTGTTTTTTATAACCTCTATCTCCCTGTATAGTTGATCTTTTGCTGCCTGGATTTGTTTGTGTAATTCATTGTCGAAGTGATCTTTCATTGTTTGATTTTGCTGTCTAATGTCTTCCTTTAGACTCCAGATCATCTGAAGCATGTATATCCTGAATTCTTTATCTGACTTTCCATCTGCTGCAGCTGTTACCTCTTCTAACATTGAGTTGACCTGCATTGCTTGTGGTCCTTTCTTTCCTTGTCTTTTCATATTGCTTGCGTTTCTTTCTGCTTGGTGAAACTGTTGTGTTTTTGAAAAAATTTTCCCCCTATGTATTTATATTGCTCTTGTATAGTTGAAAAGTCTCCCTTGCAGGGTTGGGCGGCGGTCTGCCTGAAAGAATTCCCCACGCAAAGACACTTCGCCGGGAGAATTCCAATTTTATTGCAAAAAGCAGTGTGCTTATATAGAACTAAGGGGGAGATGGTAGGGTTTAGATAAATGGCAGGCAACCCGTTTATTGGCAAGTTCTTTCAGATATCAGCTCCTGAGCCCAGGAATTAGTTCTCATTGGGGCTAAGGTTCCCCGCCAGCGAGATTTGAAATTGGCGCTGGTGGGAGAGTTCACACGGGCGGGAACTTTTCGCGCCACTGCAGAAAAGAAGAAGGTAGGAAGAAGAGGTGCTTAGGCGCCATGTTGGGGTTTTTTCTCTGGGGTATGGCTGTCGTTTATACTTTTCCCAACATCCCTCCCTTTTTGTTTTCTTAGGAAGTGGGACGTTGTTGGTCAGATCTGGCTGCTTCCTGCTGTGTGGGGGTGCTGTGGGGCCTAGAAAGGGAAGTGGAGGAATGCTCCGGGGGCAGGTCTGGGGATATCGTGGCAGCCAGAAATAAAACCCAGTGGCTATAGACAGCTACTTCCGTAGGGGTGAAGTCTGTGAAAGTTCCCTGAAGCCACAAGTTGTCGATGGCATCGAACCAGTCCTGGATGGAGGTGATTGTTGGTATCAGCCAGTGGTCCTGTAACAGAGACTCTAGGAAATACTGGAAGCGTTGCCTGGACATGGCGTCACCAGCACCTGAAGAAGATCAGAGTGAATAAAAACAGAATGAGGATAAAAATTAAAGCAAAGGTCAATTTTTGGCAGAAGTTCCATGTTGGGGGACTGACAGAGAAGAGGCCAAGGGCCATGAGGAAGCTTAGAAGGACATAAAGACTCATGAATCCAGGATGGCAGATTAAGAGGTTCTCTGAGCTTGTTGTCTCCTGCTTTCTGATGTCTGTTGCATTCCATCGTGCCTGGTAGTGAGCTTCAGCACTGAGTGAACTGTTCTCTTGGAGATGTTGGGGGTTCATCGGTCATCAGAGGCTGGTAGTGCCTAAGCAGAAGCTGGTTGAAAGTTTGATTAGAAATTTTTTGCAATTGGGTTTGAAGGAACTTCATTATACAGGGCAAGAGAGCACAAAAAAGGAGCATCCCAATAAGGGGCCCCAAGATAGGTAGTAAGTATGTGGCAAGAGAAGATTGGAAGAACCCCGTTATGGGATTAGAGGAGGTGGGTTTGTGCAGTTGGGTCGATAATTCCTGCAATTTAACAACATTTTTTTCTATTAGCCCAGACTCATTAACATGGTAGCAACATTCCTCTCTGAGGAACAGGCATGTACCCCCTTTTTCTGCAGTGAGAAGATCAATCACCCTTCGGTTTTGTAAAGCCACTTGTGCCAATGAAGTAACCTGCCGCTGCAAGGAGCCCAGAGACTCAGCAGTGGTATCGAGTGCTTCCTGCAGTTTTTGTTGCAGGTCATTGGATGCCCATAGAGCATGACCTATAGCTCCACCAGAGAGTCCGAGACTTGCCACTGAGGTTGTTAAAGTGAGGCCTACCAGAACCGGCAGAAAGACTGCCCTACGGGTGCGGGAAGGTAGGGCCAGCTGCCGGAATTTGGTGGGAGTATACAAAGACAGCTGAGGAACTACAGTAACCAAGAAACAGGTGCCAGAGACATTGATTGTTGAGGTACTTAAGGACCCGTTACACCAGAGGAAATGTCCAGGTTGCATAAACGCAGGGCTCAATGGGGTGCTATAGCTCAAGGAACAAATGGGTAAAGGATTCATTGTTGGCAGGTGGAAACAGATGAAAGGAAATGAAGTATTGGTGGAATAACTTTCCCACAGTGGGATACGTGTCACATATAGGGGTTGTCCTTTCTTGGAGAAATTGTAGGTTTTTGCTGAAATATTTCCTGCCACTAATGGGACCGCTGCTAGAAGTGGATGACTAAGTGAAGCACAGAGAAAGCACTGAGAAGTAGGCACAGAAATAGGGGTGGAGTTTAATAATCGAAGAGTTTGGTGTAGCAAATTGAGCCATGTGGGAGGTGGGCCTAAGGGGGTTGAAGGCTCTGAATCTTCTTTGGATGGGCTATGGATAAGATCTCGAAGTTTTGATTCTGACTCCTTGATGTGTTCGACTACCTGGATGGTTGCTTTAGGTGGCGTAATCAGGGTGCGGCCAACAGTCATCCACCCTGTGGGTCTGGCTGAGGTTTTCCGAGCATAGACAGCAAACTCAACATAGTCCCAACGTTTGGCTTTGGGGTCAGGTATATCTAAAGTATACCATCCATTGTTATCAGATGAAGAGCCTTTATGCCACTTTAGGTAACTAGAAGTCCACCCTTCAGGGTAACCAAGTGAGTGGTAAGAATAGCTACCACGTTCATCATGGAACCTGCATGACCAATAGGGGCACCCATTATATATCTCAGGCCACCAATGACAATAGTCTTTGGTTTGATCAAAAAGGAAGCAAATGAAAGGCCAGTTCCAGCTACCAGGGACGAAGGTCCTTGAAGGTGACAATTTTAGGGAAATAGAGGTGCAGTTGTGGATGAAGCAAGTAGTTGCATCCACTGCGTGGACCTTCTGCATGCCATGTTCTGAGTATCGTTCCCGAAGAGTGAATAAATACATGGTAGGAGAGGAGGGTAAAGGCCAGTCCCGACAGAGCACAGAAAATAAGCAGAGCACAAAAAACAAGCAGAGAGAGAAGACTAGGGTGTTGGGAGAGCTCATTGTGCCTTCTTTAACAGGAATTGGGCTGAGGAGAACATCGTGTGAGCCGCAACTTAAAGGGGTGAGATGGGTGTGGAGAGCAGGAGTAAAGGGGAGGTTCAGGAGGTGATTCTTGGAGTTCCTCTGGGGTGGTCCTGTCGTCAGCAGGTGGGGCCTCCTGGTGATATGGCTTCAACCTAGAAATGTGAATCCAGGGAGTGAGACGGTTGTCTGGTAAGGAGAGTTTGGCGGCGGTGGGGGTACAGAGAATGACAGGATAGGGGCCTTCCCATTTTGGGGCAAGAGGCCCTTTCTCCTCTGGGGTGTTATAATAGACTAGACTCCCAGGTGTTAAGGGAGGAGTGTTTGGAGAGGAGACTGGGTCCGGAAGAAGCCAGTCCTGATATTTCCAGAGTTCCGAGCGGAGATGAAACAAGAGAGGCAAAGACAAATCTCGGGTGAGAGGTCCTTGTGAAACGACCAGCCCAGGGGGTATAAGAGGTCTTCCATACATTATCTCAAAGGGAGACAGTAAAGATGGTTTCTTAGGGAGAGCTCTGATTCGAAGCAAAGCCAAGGGAAGGAGTTTGACCCAGTCTAAGTTTAATTCCATTGTCAATTTGGTAAGGACTTCCTTTAGAGTACGATTTACCCTTTCCACTTTCCCTGAAGCCTGGGGGCGATATGGACAGTGGAAATGCCACTTGAAGGAGAGGGCTTGAGAGACCTTTTGTGTGATCCTAGAAATAAACTCAGGGCCATTGTCAGATTGTAAGGAAGTGGGCATACCAAACCTGGGGATAATGTCTGTCAGTAAGATTGAAGCTACAGTGGAAGCCTTTTTATTGGAAGTGGGAAATGCCTCAACCCAACCAGAGAAAGTGTCCACAAAGACAAGGAGGTATTTAGTGCGACGTACTGTGGGCATATTGGTGAAGTCTACCTGCCAGTCAGCAGCGGGAATGTGTCCCCGGGCTTGGTGGGAAGGGAAAGGTTTGGGCCTTAAAGGAGTATGAGGGTTGGTCCGCTGACAGATCTGACAATTAGAGGCTATATTTTGGAGCATGGCTTTGTCAGAGGGGGTGAGGGAGAAGAAGCTCTGTAAAAAGAGGGTTAAAGACTGAGAATTGGAATGGAATAGAGTATGAAGGAACTTGAAAAGATCCTTGTTCTTACTGGAAGAAGTAGGGGCTTCAGATGAGCTGTCTAAAGTGGCCATTATATGTCCTCCAGGGGGGCCATAATTGGAAGTGGTAGCAGCCATTCGTGCCGCCTGGTCAGCTTTGGCATTGCCCTCAGTGATGAGAGAGCCGTCCTTCTGATGGGACCTACAATGGACAACTCCCAACTGGGTGGGTAAGTGGGAGGCCTCTATCAGATTTGTTATAAGAGCCGAATTAGTGATCGCATTACCTTTGGTGGTAAGTAGGCCTCGCTCCTTCCATATTGCAGCATGGGATAATAAGATATGGAAGACATATTTTGAGTCAGTATAAAGGGTGAGGGATTTGCCTTGTGCTAGAAGGCAGGCACAAGTGGCTGCTATAAGTTCAGCCTGCTGGTTGGTAGTTCCTGAAAGCAGAGCTTTGGCCTCTATAATCTCAGTGGCTGAAACTACAGCATATCCAGAGTAATGAGTGCCGTTCTGCCTAAAGGAACTGCCGTCAGTGAACCAGATAAGGTCAGGCTTGGTGAGTGGTCCCTCAGAAATGGAAGAATGACAGGGGAGGAAATCATCTAAGGTTTCCAAGCAATCATGAGTTTGTGTGTTAGACGTGGGAGTCATTGGGAGCAGTGAGGCAGGGTTCAGTGCAGAGCAGGGGAGGAATGTAATATTAGGGTTTTCCAGAAAGGAAGTGAGGAGCGACAGAACTCTGGATGGAGGAAGGGTTTGAAGGCCCTTATAAGCTAAAAGATCCTTCAAGTGATGTGGGGAGTGGATAGTTAAAGGGGCCCCAAAAGTCAGCTTAGAGGCTTCTTTGTGTAAAATTTGTCCAGCAGCCAGAGCTCTTAAGCAAGGGGCCCACCCACGGATGGTAGGGTCTAGTTGTTTGGACAAATATGCCACAGGTGCAAATGTAGGCCCATAGTTTTGACCTAAGACCCCAAGTGCTTGTCCCCCTTTTTCATGGACATATAGATGAAATGGTCTTGAAAGATCAGGAAGGTGAAGGGCGGGTGCCTTTAGGAGGAGTTGCTGAAGCCTGCGGAAGTGGTAGTTGGGGGAGGAGGCAAGAGATTCACTAGGGGGTCCCTTTGCTAGGTCATACAGGGGTTTGGCTAGAAGAGAATAATTTGGGATCCAGGCCCTAAAATAACCTGCTAGTCCTAGGAATGATAGTATTTCAGCTTTCGTATGGGGCACTGGAAGATTAGAGAGGAGTTGCCTCCTATCCAGTGTTATTTCCTTTTTCCCAGGTGTAAGACGAAAACCAAGATAGGTGACAGAAGACTGGGAAACCTGGGCCTTGTGGGGAGACACCCTATATCCCTTATCTGCTAGGAAATTGAGAAGCTGGGCGGTGTGGGATTGAGAGTGTTCCCAAGAGGGATTACATAGAAGAAGGTCATCGACATATTGAAGGAGAGTAGAGTCAGGACAGGTGGGGTGAAAGGATGTGAGGTCCTGGGCAAGAACTTGGCCAAAGAGATGGGGGCTATCCCTGAATCCCTGTGGGAGGACAGTCCAGGTAAGCTGACGAGAATGGCGGGTGTGAGGGTCAGTCCACGTAAAAGCAAAGATATCCTGAGATTCTGAGGACAAGGGAATAGAAAAGAATGCATCTTTTAAATCTAGGACCGAGAAGTGGGTAGTAGTGGCAGGGATCTGAGAGAGGAGGGTGTAAGGGTTGGGCACTAGCGGGTGGATGGGGACCACAGAGGAGTTGACAAGGCGAAGGTCTTGAACCAGCCTGTAGGACCCGTTAGGTTTCTTAACTGCCAGAATGGGGGTGTTGAAAGGAGAGTGTGTAGGCCTAAGATACCCCTTTCGTAATAAATCCTGGATGATGGGTTCTAATCCGAGGAGGGCTGTGGTTGTGAGTGGATATTGTGGTTGACTAATATATCTTGAAGGGTCCCGTAAGACAATATGAATAGGACTGCATTTAGCCATAGAGGGTGTAGTTGTGTCCCAAACCTCAGGGTTAACTGGTTTAGATAGTTGTGGAAGAGTGCGTGAAGGAGGTGTATCTGCCCCTAGGAACATCATGAGGAAATGAGAGGTAGGAGAGGTGTGGGGTGATATGTGAATGGTGACTTTCAATAGTGAGAGTATGTCCCTTCCCAGAAGGGGAATGGGGCAATGGCTCATAACGAGAAAGGAGTGTGTGAAGGACAAAAGGGATCCCTGCATATAACATGATAGGGGGGGGTTTCGAGGGAAAATCTGTTTACCTCCTACCCCGACAATAGGAGTTTTTGAGGGTGTGGTAGGACCCCAATACTCCCTCAAGACCGAAAAAGCGGCACCAGTATCCAAGAGGAAGGTAATGAAGCGTCCATCCACCAGGAAGGTGACCCTAGGCTCTTGCTTCTTGATGGTAATAGTCGGGAGGGAAGGCCCAGGGCTCCGTCAATCCTCCTCTGCCAAGCCCAGGAGAGGCTGGGGTTGCCGGGCAGCTGACCAACCTCCCTTCCAGGTTGTTGGGCAGTCTGCCCCCCAGTGTCCCCTTTGATGGCATTTTGGGCAGGGGTTGGAGGGTGTCCTCGGCGAAGGACAATCCCTGGCCCAATGTCCCTCCTTACCACATTTGAAGCAAGCTCCAGGGGGTGTCTTATTAGGACGGCGTGGTGATGACCTTCTCTGAATGACCTGGGCCAACATTTGGAATTTGGCATTTTCAGCCCTCTGCCTACGGCATTCACTTTCATCTTCTCTACCATGAAAGACCTTGAAAGCGACAGCGAGGATTTCGGTCTGAGGAGTAGCAGGGCCCTGTTCAAGCTTTTTAAGCTTGGCTTTAATGTCAGGGTAGCTTTGGGCCAGAAAATATGTCATTAAGACATGACGGCCATCAGGGGTTTCTGGGTCGAGGTTTGTGTACTGTTGAAGGGCCTTGGTTAGTCTATCCAGGAATTCTGAAGGTGTTTCCTCCTTCCTTTGAATGACCTCGTGCACCTTTTGAAAGTTAACAGCCTTGCGGGTGGCCTTTTTTAGGCCCGCCAAGAGGCAGGATGTAAAAAGGTCACGAGACTGTAAGCCTTCAGGGGTGTTGTAATCCCATAGGGGATCCTGCTCTGGGACAGCATGAGGGCCCGTGGGGTGGTTAGGATTGGTCCTATGATTTTCATCAGCATGGGCTTGGGCTAGCTCCCAGACCCGTCGCCTTTCCTCGGGGAGAAGTGTATTGGCCAAGAGCATGTAGATGTCATGATGAGTGAGGCTATATGCTTGTAGGACCCATTGAAACTCCCGAATGTAAGTGGTGGGGTCAGTGGTGAATGAGCCTAACTTCCTCTCTAGCTGAGTAATGTCCGACATGGAGAAGGGCACTTGGACTCTGATGACACCCTCGGGACCAGCTACCTCATGAAGGGGTGCGATTGTCTTGGGGGTGGGAAGGAGTCCCTTAGACCTGGTAACAGGAGGACTGAAAGAGGCAGGCGGCGGACAGGAAGGAGAGGGAGGGGAAGGGAGTGTCTCTGTGGAGGAGGAGGAGGTGGAGCAGGCAGAATAGGGCGGAGAGGAGGGGGATGAAACGGAAGGCTGAGGATATGTGGAATCAGGCAGAGGAAGAGGAGGGTATAGCGGGAGAGAAGGGGCAGATGGGGCTGGGGGATAAGGTGGGGGTTCATCTGCTGGGTCAAATGAGGAAGAATCTGCGAAGTCAGGAGTAGAAGTAGGGGAAGAGAGGGGTTTGCAAGCAAGGAAGACCTGAGAGGGAGGGCAAGAGGAGCAGAGAGCAGGGTGCTGTGCGAGAAGGCTAAAACCTTCAATGCAGGGAATCTCCCTCCACTTTTTTCAGACGCTGGCAATAGTTAAAAAGGTCCCGGAGGAGGTTTGGATCTAAGGAGCCTTCTGGAGGCCAATGATTGCCATTATCCAGTGGATATGTAGGCCAATCTTGGGTACAGAATTTGATTAGAAGTTTGGGCTTGATGTCTGGTGTGAGGGAGAGTGTGGCCAGATTTTTTACTAAACATTTGAGAGGTGAGGCTTCAGGTATAGATGAAGAGGTGCCCATAGTCACAGGGAAAGATGGAAGAGAGAGAGAGAGAGAGAGAGAGAATAAGAGTAAGCGAGAGAGACAAAGAGAAAACCCGGGCTGGACCGGCTTCCAGGAAGCCCAGGGCGAACGGGGGTCAGTTGGGCGTCCCCAAAATGACCAGCCGTCGCGAGGAAATACAGAGGGCACTACCTGGTCGTCACCAGTGAAGTGCGATCTGTGAGACCCAATGGGGTCGGAGCCACGGGCAACCTGACGTCAGGAAAGTTTTCGACCGCAGTGGAAGAAGTCAGTAATGAAAACAGAACTCCGGCTCCGGCAGAACGCAGTTCCAGGCCGGGAGTTCAGTTTTCCCCGAGCAGAGAGGCAGCTTCAGCCAGACACAGCAGCCCCGCAGGAAACAGCAACTCTAGTCGGCAGCGGCAGCGGCAGCGGAGGAGGGAAAAAACCACAGAGCCTCTGTGTAAACTCAGAAGCCTCATGCCCCAAAGGGAAACGGATCACCAGAGGGTCCACTTCAACCAGTAAAGGTCTTAGTGGGAGGAATCCCCTCCCCCCACCGGGCGTCTGGAGTGTGCCGGACGATCACGGTCACAAACCCAGCGATAGCCCGAAGGGAGTTGGCGAGCCGGGGTCAGGGGATCCTTACCACGCAAGATCAGTGGTGAGTGCAGGAAGCCGGAGTCTGAAAAGAGCGGACCAGGGCGGAGTGTCTCGGCGGAGCGGGGGACGGGGCTCTTGTTGGAAAGAGCTCACCCGTATCCGAGTCACGGCACCAGAATGAAAGAATTCCCCACGCAAAGACACTTCGCCGGGAGAATTCCAATTTTATTGCAAAAAGCAGTGTGCTTATATAGAACTAAGGGGGAGATGGTAGGGTTTAGATAAATGGCAGGCAACCCGTTTATTGGCAAGTTCTTTCAGATATCAGCTCCTGAGCCCAGGAATTAGTTCTCATTGGGGCTAAGGTTCCCTGCCAGCGAGATTTGAAATTGGTGCCGGCGGGAGAGTTCACACGGGCGGGAACTTTTCGCGCCACTGCAGAAAAGAAGAAGGTAGGAAGAAGAGGTGCTTAGGCGCCATGTTGGGGTTTTTTCTCTGGGGTATGGCTGCCGTTTATACTTTTCCCAACACTGCCTACCTTGCAGGCGCAGGCGGCGCCTCTGCTCTGCTCCTCCTCCAATTGATATGACGTGTCTACCACGCCCGCGGACCCCTGGGCCTGTCTGCTGGTCAGTCGCAGGTCTGCCTACCTTGCAGGCGCGGGTGGCGGCTCTGCTCTGCCCCTACTCCAATTGGGGTGATGTGACTACCACGCCGGCGGGCCGCTGGGCCTGTCCCGGGCGCAGGCGAAAGCTCTGCTCTGCCCCTACTCCAATTGGGGTGACGTGTGTACCATGCTGGCAGGCCACCGGGCCTGATCCTCCAGTCGGTTGCAGGTCTGCCTACCTTGCAGGCGCAGGCGGCGGCTCTGCTCTGTCCCTCCTCCAATTGGTGTGATTTGTCTACCACACCCGCGGATCTCTGGGCCTGTTCCAGGCGCGGGTGAAGGCTCTGCTCTGCTCCTACTCCAATTGGGGTGACGTGCCTACCACCCCGGCCGGCCACTGGGCCTGTTCCGCTGGTCGGTCGCAGATCTGCCTACCTTTCGGGCGCGGGTGGCGGCTCTGCTCTGCCCCTACTCCAATTGGGGTGATGTGTGTACCACGCCGGCAGACCGCTGGGCCTGATCCGCCGGTCTGTCGCAGGTCTTTTCTTGTGATTTTTTACCAGCCTTTCTGAGTTGGCTAGGCTCTTATCAAGATGATAATCTTGATGATTATCTGACGTTCTGGCTTCTACTTGCTCCACTCTGTTAGTGATACTCTCAATTGAGTTTTTAATTTGGTTTATCGTTTCCTTCATTTCTAGAATTATTGTTTGATTTTTTTTTATAATCTCTACCTCCTGATAAAGATGCTTAACTTCTTCTTTTATCTGTTTATGTAATTCATTTTCAAAATGTTCTTTCACTGTTTGGATTTGCTGTCTCGTATCCTCTTTAAGGTTCCATTCCATCTGTCTAAGGTATTCCTTGAGTTCTTTATATGACCATTTTTCTGCTGACTCTAGGTCCTCCTGAATATTTAGGCTGTCCTTCATTGTTTGTACTCCTTTTCTTCCTTGCTTTTTTATGCTGCTCATGTTACTTCTTGTTCTGTTTGACTGCTGAGTTACTGTTTACTCTTATAAATTTATTTGATGCTTGGGAGGAAAGATATTAGAAGGGAAGGGAAGAAGTCACTAAAGAGAATGAGAGTAGGCAGGTAGAATTCAAGGAAGGGGGAATAAGAAAATTGAAAAGAAATGAAAAGACAAAAGAAACAAAAAATAATAAATAAAGAAAGAAAGAAAAAATTTTTTTTTACAAAAACAATAATAATAATAAAAAAATGAAAATTAAAATTTAAAAAAATAATAATAAGAAAAAATTAAAAACATTAAAAAAGTTAAACAACAACACCAACAACAACAAAAATGTAATGAAAGAAAAAGAAAAAAAAATAATAAATGCAGTCATAGAGTTCGATTAACTTCTCTTCCAGTAGGTGGAGCTGTGCCCACTGGTCCAAGCTTCTCCTCTCAATAGGTGGGAACCAATCACTGTGCAGCAGCTCTTCCTCCCAGACTGGTCGGGTCTCCAATCCTGAGTGTCTAGGGCCTTCTCTTGTGTTTCCTCAAGCCAGGCCCCGCTCACCTGTGACGCTCACCACAATACTGGCTACACCCCAGGTCTGCTGTTCCTGGGAGCCCTGTTTTCATGAACGCCTGGGCACACTCTCCCTGTTTGCCTCCCTCAGACCCTAAGTTTGTAGAGCTTGGGGCTGAGAACCCCCAGCGAATTTGCTTGCCCTCCGGTAGCCACGCCCCCGGTAGCTGGTGCAAGAGACCTCAGTTGTCAGCACTGGTGGGAGCGGTAGCCGGGAGTTCTGAGCCGGGAGTTCCGCGCCGTGAGTCCTGCGCCACTCCTGATTCCCTCGGTCTGGCTATCGCGCTCACAGGAGAGCTGGGAGGGGCCCTTAAGGTTTCCCCGCTGTGTGGCGAGAGATGGCTAGGGGATTACACACCTGTCGTGCTGGTTTCAGTGAAGTTATCTCCTCCGCCCGTGATGTCAGTTCTCTGCCAAGGTGGTATCCCATGCAAATGGTGACCGTTCGTTCCCTTTGCCAGGTGACCAATGTAATGGGTGGGTCCTGACTGTCTCTCCCAATCCCCGTTTCAATCCTGTGGCCACTGCCTATGAAGGCTCGGTTGGCTTTTACCTCTGGTCCGAGCTTCTGTCTGAATGGCTGCACTGGCCTCCTAACTGGTCTCTCTGCCTCTGCCCATGGTCTCTTCTCTCAATATGGCAGCCAGCATTGGTTTATGTTTTTTAAATTCACTCTGGCATCAGCGTGGAAAATGAACTACAAAATGATGCAGAAGAGAGATAGCTGGTAAAATTTGTTTTAATATCCAGCAAGAGACACTGAACCCCTGTTAAGGCAGTGGCAGCAGCGCTGGGCAGGAAGGGATGGAGAGGAGGTGAAAGGTTTTGCTAGGTCTTTAAATCTCATAAAATGACCATTGTGCTCATTGGAATTATGTACTTCTTTGCATTAGCACTTTTTGAAGTTTTATTTAAATGTCCCCTTTTAGTTTATCTTAGCTTCTTTTAAGTTTGTGCTATAATAATGGCACATTTTTTTCCCCATGAGATGGTGGTTGGATGCCTTTTTTTAATTGATTGCTCAAAACATTACAATGATCTTGACATATCATATTTCATACATTTGATTCAAGTGGGGTATGAATTCTTATTTTTACCACGTGTACAGATTGCAGGATGCCTTTTTATCACTGAGTTTTCTTCCTTAGTCCTACAAAAGGCATTCTCAGCACCTCTTGATCTTCCTGTCTGATCACAACCAAAGGCTAAGACTGACTTGATTTAGTGAGTAGTGGGCAAGGCACATGTCAGAATCTTCCTCCAGAGATAGCTTATGTCCAGCACCAGCAGCAGCTCTTGAGAATTGCTGGGAAAATAGTTGTTTCTATGTTTCTCTAAGAAGATATCTATAAAGTCATGCTCTCTACTCAGTACAGTTGATGATGAACAGTTCAGAGAACCTAAGTATAACTCCTCTGATTGTGTTTCAGAGAATACTTAGGAAACATTACAAATCTCTTTTATGTCTCTTTGGAGGGAAGAAGAAGAGGGTTCATAAAAAAAAATATTTCAGCAATTTATTTTATGTCACCTACCCTTAAAGTTTTAAGTGTTTGATATTGGCCCTTGCCCTAAGTTCCCAGGTGAGATGCATCCTCTGGCTTTCTTCTGCAGGTACTTATAGGTGAGCACAGATGTGATGAATTCAAACTGGGACGCATCTGGTGTGACCTCACTTCCTATTGCTGCTGCAACAAATTACCACAAACATAATGGCTTAAAACAGCACTAACTTATTATCTTATGATTCTGGAAGCCAGAAATCTGAAATGGGTTTTATAGGGTTAAAATAAAAGTGCTTCTGCAGAACCATATTCCTTCTTGAGGCTCTAGGGGAAAATTTGTTGCTAGTCTTTTCCAGCTTCTAGATCAGGCCCAGACAATGCAGGGGATGGCTGTATTCATGAATATTCCAGAACTCCCCTGGAACAATGAGTTTCCAAAACATTATTGTCATCCTTTTGTCTTCACACAGGTATATAGGCATGTGGCTCTACTCCTATCTTGTTGAGATGTTGCCTCTGAAGAGATCTTACTTTTATATGCTTACCCTAAAAGGAAAGTGACCACAACCACTCAGAGCGACCAAGAGATCTTTATTGCAGCAGTGCAAAAGAGAAGAGAGAGCAAGAGCAAGAGAGAGGGACCTGGGAGGAGGGAGTTTTTATAGCCCAAATCTAATGGGGTCTCTGGGTCTGCAATACAGTGATTGGATCATACAGTAGCGTCATCTTCTACCTTCAGGCAGATGGGGCAGGGGTCAGATGGGGGTTTCCATTTCACAAGACGGGTGGGGATCGAGTGTTCAGCCTTGAGTGGGGTTGAGTGTTCAGACTTGATGCAAACAGGTGATAAAGGACCAGACAGAGGGGCGTTTGAGTGCACGGTTTATCCTGCAGCTAATGTTTGCTTAGCATGCCCTGCAGACAGCATAGTTCAGCCTGCCCTGCAACTAACACACCCCATTCTACCCATCCACACCAGCTGCAGCTGGAGCTCTCTGGCCTCCATGTGTTCCCATGGTTTGAATTTTAATTGGGCCTTGGTCCAAACTCTGCACATCTGCACCCGCCTTTCACCTGCCTGTGAACTGAAGCCAGAGGAAGCACACAACTCAGGCACTAGAGGGAAGCTGCTACTGTTTCCAATTCCCCCTGCATCTTCAGCCTGAGTGTCCTTTTTATTGATATTCCAACTCTACTACATTCCCCTGCACCCGGGTCAACACTCACCCAGCATGCCTGCCAACCATTGTGCAAACTCCTCACCTCTTCCCTCCCTTTCCCACATACTTACGTTCCTATTCCTCAGTATTTAGCTCTCTTGTTTTCTCCATCTTATTAACATACCCAATGAACAACTGCTACTTTCTCTCCTTATCTCCAGATGGAATGACCCAGTGATGAAATGTGTCCCCTCCCTTGCTGAGATCCTTTGTGGAACATAATTTCTCAAGTTTGTGTATTATCTCCATGCTCTGATAATGAACCAGAGCCATCAGTTTGTCTAAATTTGATTTGGGCAAATTTATCCTTTTTTTTTTCTTTTTGGTATTCCTCTAGGACAGGAAATTAGGCAAAATGGACTTTTGGGATCTACAAAGTTAAGGACCTTTTTCTGGATTCTGAGGACCCCACTAAGTTGACACTGTGTAAGGGGTCCTGTCCACTTGCTCCCTTTGATGTCTTTCTTCTCCTGGAATTTAGCCCAGCAGAAATCAGCCTGTTTTATGAGTAACCTGAACATCCATAAAATTGAAATAATGTCTGAAAGTTGTCATGTTCACATGATTAACAAAAGTCTGTGTCCCGATAGGATTAGAGTGCATGATTGACATGCAAAAGAAAGCTCTAGCATTGAAGAGAAGCAAAAGGGTGGTATATCTCTGGAGAATAAGGATTTTAAAGAAATGAAAGCACAGTTACATACTCACTCCCTTCAAATCAAGTGTCTGAGGGAGTTGGCCATTTTTGGTATAAATTCTTTAGATAACTAAAGACTCACAATTGGAGAATAACAAATATTCTCCACAAATTATGTAAAGTGTTCTTTACTACACCCACTCTGGCACTACTGGTGGCAGTGGAGACTACTAGAAGTGCTTCAGGAGGTAACATGGTAGAACATATCATAAGCTCTAAAAATATTTAGTTTTTGACGCAGAGATTCCACCTCTGGGAATGAGTCAGAAGGAAATAATCCTAAATAAGGAAAAAAAGTAATAAACACAAAAGTGTTCATTTCAACTCCATTCTATAATAGGGAAACATTAGAACCAAATTAATTATTCAATAATAAGATGATGATTAATTAAATCCTATTACATTCCCTTGATAAAATATTATATAGTCATGAAAATTTTAATTATGGAGATGATGGCAACATAGGAACAGAATGATATGAAATTTTATGTGCACTCTCGATTGCAGTGTCCTAAAACATATATATACTTGTGTAATCAAAGAATGTAAGGAAATGCATAAAATGGGAAATAACTGTGTTAAGGTGGTGGATTACTGGTGATAGTTTTGAAAACTATCCAAAATAATGTTACTATACATTTATATATATATATTAAATACACAAAATGCAAATACTCTAAAAAATGGTCAAGAAATGGGGCAAGAATTAGCATTCATTAAGGGGCTATTATGTATCAGCTATAGGGCTAGATATGTTATCTAATATAATTTTCATTTGTCTCCTAAGTGCTTTTAATTTTTATGCATGTGGAAATGGAGGATGAGAGAGGCTCGTTGAGAATGAACAGGAGGTGAACAGAGGACAGATAAACATTGAGTGTGATTCCAACTTTGTCAGTAAGACAATTAATAAGTCTCTGGAGTTAGACAGTCCATTCTGTTCCTTGGTTTTGAGTTGAGTTTCCTCCTCCGCTTACTTTCTCGTGCTGCTGTCCTGGTTGAGAATGGAGGGGTGAGCTCCTGGTAGTATCCATGGACTCTGGATTAATGCACACCTCTGAGTATCCTATAGGCCTCCCTCAAGAGTGGGTGACATCTTTTGGGATATCATCTCAACACCTGGGGGAGACAGGATGTGGCCATGATGTCCACCCGAGGGTTCTCAAACACCTGTTTCTTGGGGGTGGTCTCATGATAGTGATGCAATAGGGCTTTAAAAGTCTCCAGATGTGGAGTTAGAGTTATGTGGTCTAGGATAAGAGGGGACAAAGAGTAAGACAGGTAGGGAGCTGAGGAGGTGATGACAGAGAGAAATGGAGGATCTCAGGGAAGTCAGAGGGCAGATGCAGTGAGTGAGGGCATTCGTGAGCTTGAAGGACAGGAAGTCGTGGCTAGTGTTAAACTTTCCAGACAATGGTAAGTTCCAGGTTGCAGCTCTGGGGGTGTGTGCCTGTGATGAACTGAATTGTGTCTCCCCCAGCCCCACGGTCAAATTCTTACGTTGAAGCCTTACAGCCAATGTGACTGCATTTGGAGACAGGGGCTTTAAGGAGTTAACTAAAGTTAAATGAGGCCGCGAGGGAGGGTGTGGCCCCTGTCCAATAGGCCTCTCATAAGAGTTCTTAAAATAAAAATGTAGGGCAGGGCCAAGATGGCTATAGTTAGGGTCTGTCACCAAAGCTTCTGGAGGGCTAAGTTTTTAGCATGCAGCCAAGGTCATGAACACCCTGATTCGGTATATACTCAAGGTCATACACATTTGCTGGTGATCATGCTCCCACTTATATAACCTGTTGGCAAAGTGTCTCCTTCATCTGTCTGCATATAAAAATGTCCTGTGGAAATGGCTCAGGGGGCAAAACGGGGCTGATGCTGAAAATGGGGTGCTGGCTAGGGACCACAGCTGCCTCAGAATCATCTACTAGCCTAGTGTGTCTTGCATCTTCCTTCAATGCCGGAATTCTGAATCTGTTTCTCAGGGTCTGAGCCTCCACCTGACAAGGAAGAAACACCAGAGAGCTCTCTCTTTCCACGAGTGCACAGGGAGTAGGCCACATGAGGGCCTGCTGAGATGGCAGCTGACTACAAGCAGGGAAGAGAGTGCTCACCAGAAGCCAAATTTTCTGGCACCTTTATCATGGACTTCTAGCTTCCCAAACTTGAGAAGGTGAGTGTCTATTGTTTAAGCTCCCCAGTCCAAGGTGTTATATGATGACAGCCTGATTACAGGGGGATGAAATATCTACGTAACTAACATGGTCAACTGTGTAAGGCTAATATGTGGCATGGTTCATCTCTAGGACGGTAAAAATTACCAGGAAGATAATCATAAACTCAATCATAGTGTTAACTAAACTTACTGGACACTTATGGGCCAATGCATTAATCCATTTAGTCCTTTATCAGTCCCAAGATATAAGTGACACAGTCTCATTAAACCTGTGAAAGTACTGAGGCACAGAGTGAAGTGCCATTTTTAATGTCACAGAGTTAGTTGCAGAGGTGGGGCTTCAACTATCTACTTGGGATGTAGGTCCCACACTCTTAGCTACTGTTCTGTACTGGGGTATGGATAATGTTATGAGCCATGGTCCCAGAGAGGTGAAGGAAGAAAGTTTGTCAGATTGATCAGCCAGACAAGCTGGGCAAACCAGGGCAGTCAGTGGGTGACAGTGAGAAGATGGTCTCATTGCTTTTCATCTAGAGGGGAAGGGAGACCAACAGTGTGAATTTCAGGGGATTCAGAGTTTTTGATGAAGCTGGAAGAGAACTTGTTGAAATCAAGAATGGCGTATTGGTTAATGTTTGTATCACGTTGTATGCATCTGAGAGAGCAGCAATGTGGAAGAAGCTTCTTGTTGACAGCAGTTACAAATTTGGAAGGTTGTCTTGAGGACCCACTATGGTAAACAGAACTGGATTTTCCTCCTGACCTACCTCTCAGGGGATGGCTTGAGTCTCCTCCAGCCCCCTCCAGATTCAAGGAAGAAATGTTAGTAAAGTTCTTCTTGGTTGTAGCAATCTGGGCCAAATCAGGTGATGTGAACCACATGGTAAGTTAAACAGGAGAAATTTAATATAAGAATCACTTACTGTGATAAAAGAGCCACTAGGAGATATTAGGAAACTATGTGGTACCCTAGGATACCCTCTCTTCAGAGAATGTGGAATGCATGGGGGTTCCCAGAAGGAGAGGCAGTTCTTTGTGGATATAGACATAGAAATCATTATTCTCATCTCATTATCTTCTGAGGGTAGACATAGGGGAATTCACATGAATATCTTAGTGATATTTTGTGATACAAATGTGAGAATCACACAGGCATAAAAACAGACACATAGACCAATGGGACAAAATAGAAATCCCAGAAATAAACCACATAGTTAGGGTCAATTGATATTCAATAAAAGTGCACTCCAGAAAGAATAAAGTTGGAATTCAGATGTCACTGAAGAAAGTGTGATACAGTCCATGTGATAGCAAAAATGTTGGTTGGTTTTCAAAGTCCAAATACCAGTCTGAGTCCTTAGGTCAGCAACAGGCCGCCCTCTGGAAGGCAGGTGTGGGAGCGGGCAATTAGCAACTGGTAGCAAGGCCCTGCAGTGGGAGTCTGAGTACTGACAGGGACAGAAGAACTTCAGAGAATGTGGAATGCATGGGGGTTCCCAGAAGGAGAGGCAGCTCTGTGTGGATATAGACATAGGAATCCTAATGCCAACAAATTTAACATAGAAATTTAGGATGTTGGCAGGAGCAGCAGCCATTTGAAGGCTTAACTGGGGTTGATTCTTGCCACATGATTGTTGGCAAAAATCCTCAGTTCCTCACTGGTTGTGGGGGGACTCAGATTCTTCCTATGGAGACTTCTCCATAGACTTTTTGACTATCCCCACAATATGGCTTCTCTAGAAGGGGCATCCCAAGAGACTGACCCAGATGGAAGCCACAAGGTCTTTCATGACCATGGTCTCAGAAATCATGCATCATTACATCTTATTCTGTTAGTTAGAAGCGAGTGAGTCAGTAAGTCCAGTCCACACCCAAAAGGAACAGAATTAAGCTTTACCTTATCAGAGGAATGCCAAAAAAATAAAAAAATAAAAATAAAAATGTGTAGACATATTTTGAAACCACTGTAGCAAAGAATTGTGAATTTTGCCATTGGTCAAGTCAGCGTCATGGATATTATCTGGTCTTGCATTGCCTACCTAGTGCAAGAAACTACTTCCAACTGGAGTTTCAGTGGCAAAATGCCACAGGTTATAGTACCAGTTGTGAGAGGTAATGTAGGAAGGAAGAGATAAGTGGAACCAGACTTACCTCATTAGGGTACCAAGTGCATGAATGCCCCTCAGGGCTCTCCGGAGAATTTGGATGTTGTCCCATGTTTGACATTTGTACACCTGCTACTCAGAGGGCTTCTATGGCTATGGCTACCTATCTATATAGGTGGAAGAATGAAGGCAGGCAATAGATAGAGAACTCCATCCATGCCAGGATGCAGTTAAAGAATGGGTAGGAGTGTGGTAGAAACCAGTGACAGGGGAAAAAAGTGGATCCTCCAAAAAGTGGCTATAAAATATTGAAAGACATGGCTCCATGTATGTTTAAAATTTGTGGGGGTTCAAATATTTTGTGAATGAATTGAAAGGCAAATGACAAATTAGGGAAGCATTTACAACATACATGTTAAAAAACAAATTAGTTTTCTTAATATTTTAATTTCTTAAGAAGCAAAAGTTGATTATTCTCAACAGGAAAGTGGAAAGGGATAAGTTTAGGGATGTTTTAGAAGAGGATACTCAAAATACAATTGGACTGACCCATAATCACTCAAATAAGTGATGAATGTTTCTAGACAGTTCCCTTGACCAAGATTCTTTTATGTCTCTCTAGACAAGACTTTAGCAGCTCTTAATACCCTACATTTATTTATTTATGGAGGAAATAATGGCCTAGGATATTGAAAGTGTAGAATTTAGCCCTTTTATTATTCCCCTATCATTTCTGAATCCCAAATATTTTTATCATTATTCTCATCTCATTATCTTCTGAGGGTAGACATAGGGGAATTCACATGAACATCTTAGTGATATTTTGTGATACAAGTGTGAGAATCACACAGGCATAAAAACAGACACATAGACCAATGGGGCAAGATAGAAATCCCAGAAATAAACCACATATTTAGGGTCAATTGATATTCAATAAAAGTGCCAAGAATCTGTGATGGAGAAAGGATAGTTTCTTTAATACATGGCATTGGGAAAACTAGATGTTCACATGGAGAAGAATGAAATTGGACCCTTCTTTCATATCACACATAAAATTCAACTCAAAATGGATCAAAGACTTGCAAACAAAATAGTAAACCATCAAACTATTGAAAGAAAACATAAGGAAAAAAAGCTTCTTGACAATAGTCTTGGAAAAAACAATTTTTTTTTAATATGACCCTGTGTTAGTTTTCTGTTGCTGAGACAAAATACTTGAGAAAGTCAATTTTAAAAGAGGAAAGGTTTATTTTGGCTCATAAGTTTGGAAGTTTCAGTCCACGATTATTTGGCCCTGTTGCCTTTGGGCCTGTTGCAGGGCCATACATGATTGCTAGGAGTTCATGGTGGAGGAAATGATCCATCTCATGGTGACTGGGAACAAAGAGAGAGAGAGAGAGAATAAGGAAGGGCCTGACTGTCCCAATATTCCCTCCAAGGGCACACTCTCAATGGCCTAACTTCCTTCTGCTAGGCCCTACCTTCTAAAGGTTCCACCCCTAAGCACCACAAACTTGTGACCAAGCTTTCAACACATGGTCTTTGAGGGACATTCAAGAGCCAAACTCTTCGTAGACTTCAAAAGTAAAAATAGGCAAATGGGATGGTCAAACTAAAAAGTGTCTGCATGGAAAGAAAACAATCCAAAGAACGAAGAGCCAATGCACAGAATGGGGAAATATTTGTGACCCATGCATATGATAAGGGGTTCATCCAAAATATGTAAGGATCACATACAACTCAATAGTAAAGAAAAAGCCCAATTTAAAAATGGGCAAAAGACTCAAATAGGCCATCATGAGTTATCACCAAAAGTGTTCAAGGGTTCCCTTTCCTTCACAACCTTACCAACACTTGTTTCATCTTTTCTTTTTTTTAGACATAATAAGTTTATCAAAGGTTCAAGAAAAGATTAACCTACAAAACCAATTGCATTTCTAGATGCTTTGCAATGAGTGATCAAAAAGATCAACTAGCATCAAAAAGAATAATGTTTAGAATTAGTTTAACTCTTGTTCACTTCTATTGAAGTGATCATCTTTTCTTTAAAAAAAAAATAAAATTGGGGGCTGGGGATATGGCTCAAGTGGTAGTGTGTTCGCCTGACATGCGTGAGGCACTGGGTTTGATCCTCAGCACCACATAAAAATAAAATAAAGATATTGTGTCCGCCTAAAGCTAAAAAATAAATATTTAAAAAAAAATTTCCAATGAGTTATACATAACAGTAGAATGTCTTTTGACATATTGTACACAAATGGAGCACAACTGCTCCTTCCTCTGACTGAACATGGTGCAGAGTCACATGGATTGTGTACAAATCAGACATGTATCTAGGGTAATAATGTCTGTCTCATTCCACTGTCCTTCCCAGTGTAACTTGGGGTGTAACTCCGCTCTACTTCTGGCTGTGTTACCTGGCCTTTCCAAATAGCAGGAAGGTTTGGAGGTACAGCAATCTTTCTTAGGCTGTCCTGTGCATGGGGCTTCTCAACATGTGGCAGTGGTGGTAGCAGCAGTGACCAGTGACAATGATCTAGGTTAATTTTTTTTTTTTTTTAACAGAGGAAAAGCATTTGATAGCATCTAGTTGAAGTTCCATACAGCAAAATAAAGGCCAGTACTAATGGTGACTATTGTCCTGTGGATGTACTAAGTAGTTTATAAATTCCAGCAAATGAATGGAAGAGAATTACATTTATTAAAAGGGCATGCTACCAATGAGACCATATTTTAATTTTCAAATATCATCTTGGAGAGCAAATTCATCAGTGTAAAAAAGCAGACTGGAACCTAGATTTTATTATTCCCCACTCAATGGAAGTTGGCAATGAAAAATAGGGTCAAATCCCTTTTATTTATATTGCATTTCCACTGTGCTGTGGAGAACAGATTGCTGCACTAATTAAGCTGAGCAAGTTCTGGTGAGAACTGCTTACTTTTATTAGCAAGCCCTTATTAATCAAAAGGTTTTCTGTGTATTTAATCAGTTGTTACAAACAGTCTCTGTATGAAGCACTTTTTATTTCCCTCCCTATTCAGAGGTGAAGGAATTTACTCAAGGTCTTCTAGACAGAACTAGGCATAGGAGAGATGCCATTTTTCTTCACTATGGTTTAGGATTTTATAACATGAGGAGTCGGGAAAAAGAGAAAAAAATTATTAAGTCAATAAGATTGTCATAAAGGTACAATTAACCCCCTCTGTCTTTTTATTCCCTTGTCCATCTCAACCCCCTGAAGTTTGAGTCCCTTTAGCAAAACCCCAGGGACCTCTGATGCTTTCTCTTTTTGAAGGGGGACCATCCCCACCCCTGGCTCCCACACAGCTTTTACATCCCTGGAAGACATCCACGGACTCAATCTTGGCTTCTCTGCTGCATTTCCTGAGGATGCAACTCTGATCATAAAAATGGAGTAGGTCATGGGCTGACCCTATAAACGCATCCCTTTTAAAGTTTTATGTCTCCCAGAAAGCAATTTCGCCCAGAAGTAACTCCAAGTAACTCTGGCCTATGTGATACGCATAGGGCTGGTTGAAGGGCAGGAAATTTAATGTTCTTCTGGCCGCAGTCAGGGCACTTCCCAGCTCTCACCTTCCACTGCCATCATATTCCCTCATCTTTATTACTTCCTGGGGGTTGGTCTGACTCGTGATTGCTAGCACCAGCCTTTCCTAAAATGATCTTTTTCTGCAAGCATCAGGCAAGAAGTGCCTTGGAGGTCGGCAGCCCCAAACCAACTGGTAGGCGTGGCTGCACACGAAGATGCTCCATCTCTTGGCCCTTGGGAGGGACAGGCCTGATATGTGGGCCAGCACTGGCCCACAAGTACCACAGCAGAATCAAGCTGGGGTTGCTTGGAGCGGCATCTTTTTTTTTTTTTTTAAATTGATTTTATTTTTTAAATACATGACAGTGGAATGCATTACAATTCTTATTACACATATAGAGCACTGTTTTTCATATCTCTGTATATAAAGTATGTTCACACTGATTCTTGTCTTCATACATGTACTTTGGATAATGATGTCCATCATGTTCCACCATCCTTGCTAACCCTCTGTCCCCTGCCTTCCCCTCCCACCCCTCTGCCCTATCTAGAGTTCGTCTATTCCTCCCATGCTCCCCCTCCCTACCCCACTGTGAGTCAGTCACCTTATATCAGAGAAAACATTGGGCATTTGTTTTTTGGGCATTGGCTAACTTCACTTAGCATTGTCTTCTCCAACCCCATCCATGTATCTGCAAATGCATTGGAGTCCTTCCTTCCTCACCTCACTCCCCTTCCTCCTCATGGTTCTTCCTGGGATTGCCTTCCCAGTAAACTCCATGCTTGTCATTTTTCACCTTAGGGTTGGCTTCTGGAGGAGCTTGAGTTAAGACAGCCCCTAAAATTATAAAATGAAACTGAGGTGAACCTAAGGCCAATTTTCATTTTCAGAAGAGCCCATGACGAATGTTAGTTTTAGTTGAGCTCTTTCTATGCTGTCACATGACTTGATTTGCCCAGAGCTGAAGGGAATCTGCTGCTTACGTCCTTCTCACCTCATTAGTCTTCAAAGTCATTTCAAAAAGTTGGTGGTTCTCTATTCTTATATTAGTTCCTTTGGAGATACAGTTTAATTAATGTATTGGATTCTATAAGAGAAGCAATGAGCCTGAAATTTAATGAGTTATTCTTCCCCCGATTTCTTTTCTCTAATAGTAGGAGCATTTTAGCATTTGGCCAAACCCCATACATTTTGATATATAGTTGAAAATATGAAAATAGATGAACTAAGCATCTTGCTCTCCAAATGAGAAAATATGATGGCAAAGTATACTCAAGAAAAGAGTGTGTGTGTGTGAGGGTATTAAAGCAGATGCATTGAAAGAAGACCCACAAAAATTATAGAATTGATAAATGAAAGAGAAACTCTTAATAATATAATAAATTATATAAACCTCTGGTAACTCTATTCAAGGGGAAAAAAAGAACACAAACATAGTTAACTATTACTATACATCATACGAATGGCTCACAGGGTGCCATTTATCACAAACAGTTTTCAACATTGTCTTGGAAATTGTCCAGAATTACCCAAACTTTGGTCCATGAATACAGGTTTTCTAAGCAGTGGTTGCTATTAAGAGAAAAAATTAAGAGGACATAAACTTGTTGGATAAGGTGTTTCAGATAGGTTTGCCATGGTTCTGAGATATAATAGTGGATGTTTTGCTGGGATTCTAAGTATGCTAAGGATACAATGCTAAATAAGTTTAATAGGTTTATTTACTACCTGACTTTTAAAAACCCTCAACACTCAAGTGTTAAGTTATTAACCTATGAGAGAAAGACAAAGTACCCAGAGTTTTCCAAATTCATGGGATAGGAGGCTTCTAGGGGTCATGGACTTGACAACACTGTTGTAGGGAATGCAGAAGGCAAGAATCAAAAAGCAACCCAAATGTGAGGTGCCATATACATTGATTTATGAAGATGAAGCATTATTTTTGCTTGGTAAGGTATATAGTTGTTTCTCAAGAAAATTTAAGAAAATAAATTGAAGACATATGAGCAGACACTAAATAAATTTATGCCAATTAAGAGTGGCATAACATGTCATTGAAAACATACTAACAATAAAATAGGGAAAATCTCATATTTTAATTCCACTGAAATAGAAAATACTTAAGAATATAATTGATAAGAAATGTATTGGATTTACATAATGATAACCAATTAGTGTTTCTGAAGAACATAAAAGAGCAAATGAGGAGCATTTTCTAGGTTGTGAAGATGTCAATTTTCCAAATTGATATGTGGATATAAAATAGACTTAATTAGAATATTAATATGAAATTAAAAGAAATTTAATACAATAATTGCAAAAGTTAACTAAAATTTTCTATGGTTTCATGTGTTCCACAAAGTTCATGTGCTGGAAACGTATTCTCTAATGCAACAGTGTTGGAGCGTGGAGCCTTTGAAGGTGTTAGATCATGAGGGCTCTTACCTCATGTTGCTTTCTCGTCATGTGATGCCTTCCTCCATGTTATGATGCAGCAGGGAGGCCCTCACTAGATACAGCCTCTCCACTGTGGACTTTCCAGCCTCCTGAACTGTAAAAAAATACATCTAAGATCTTTATAAATTATCCAGGCTGTGGCATTCTGTTACAGCCCCACAAAAGGAACCAAGCAAAATATATATTTCACACATATTTTTTATTTGTCATTTTGAAAATATATATGAGCAGATACTAAATAAACATATGCCAATTAAGAGTGGCATAACATGTCACTGAAAACATATTAAAAATAAAATAGGGAAAATCTCATATCGTAGTTAGTCTTCAATAACTAATACAGTATCCCAGGAGGTTTTGGATCTTTCCCATTCCAAGAGACTGTATGCTATAAACACAAGGGCCTTGGTGGGCCATATTGTCTCTGTTGCAACTACTTAACTCTGCTATTGTGGAGTGAAAGCAGCCATAGATAATGCATAAATGAATGCTCATAGCTGTGTTTCAATAAAACTTTATTTATAGAAATAGGTAACTGGCACGATTTGGCTCAGGGAGCTGCTGGACCCCTGTTCTAACCCTTTGCTCTACTTTATTTTCCCTCACAGTACTTATTACTATAAGACATATCCAATATCGAAGCTCCTTAAGAAAATACATTTTCTGTCTTATTTCCTACTGTATCTCTTGCATAATAGAATAATGACTACCTTATAATAGACCTGTGATAAGTATTTGTTGAATAAATGATCATAAGATCTTGGTAAAATTGGATCATTAACCTACTGCTGCTGTAATTGTTATTTTTAGGATCGTATTTCTGCGAAACAATGTGGCAGCACTTATCAAGAACCCTAATATATTCATTAATTTTGACTTTTATATTTCTAGCAAACATAAATGCAAAGACTTTATCACCTCATTATTTATAATAATGAAAATTAGAAAATAAATTATGTTAACAATTAAGCAAATGAGAGTACAAATCTCTAGATATAAATATTTTAAAAATATAAAATTTGTTACAGAGAATTTTTAATGGCAATAGAAAAAAAATCACTTTATTTATTGAAAAAGGGATAGGGTATGGTTTTTAAGTATATCTTTTAAAAAATGTAGCATCCTCTGAAAGTAGAAAATGGTGGCCCCTTATTTTGCCTCATTTGATTGAGTCTTCTCAGTGAGCCTGTTACTATCAAGGTAGTGAATAGCAAATTAGCATTTAGTTTTATCTGGCTTGTGAGAGTGCTGAATGGCTTCCTTCCTCCTCTGGTTGAATCTTTGGAAAGATAAAATCAGAACATATCTCTCAATTTTCACTTTTTCTTTCCCTTCCCACAATGTGTATGGCCTGGAGAAAGGCAGGTGCCTTCCTCCATCCTCATTTGCAAAGTTACCTTATGGTCCAGTGAGTCAAGTCTAGACCCTGATCTACAAAAGAAGGAGATTAAGAATTGCAGACTACCCTCTCACAATAGCTTCCCAATGGACTCCTTTGGTTGCATAATCACATTTTATGTGTTGGAAATATTAACTCCTTTCTCTCCCTTTTAGCTCATACATATACCAAAATTGGAAAGACTAGTCTTGCACTCAGAAAGACAAAAGAGAAAAAACCTATAAAAAAAAAAAAAAAAAACAAGGGAGAGAATTAAACAACAGCAGATGGGGTAGAGAGGGAAGATGAGAGGGAAGGGGAGTGGGGATAGTAGGGGATAGGAAAGGTAGCAGAATACAACAGTCATTAATATGGTATTATGTAAAAATGTGGATGAGTAACCGATGTGATTCTGCAACTTGTATTTGGGGTAAAAAATGGGAGTTCATAACCCACTTGAATCAAATATATGGAAGATGATATGTCATGAGCTTTGTAATGTTTTGAACAACCAGTAAAAAAAAAAAAGAAGAAGTAGAAGAAAGAAAAAAAAATAATTTTGTAAACATTGTTTCTTTAATAAAAACTTATGTTGGAAAAGGAACCTGAAAGAAAATACTCAGATGTGTCAGTAGGGTTATTGCTCAATGTTGAGATCACGGTGCTTTAAATTTTCTTCTTTATGTCTTTCATGTTATTATTTTTATATAATGAACATGTATACTTTCATATTAAACAAATAAAATTATTTAAAGTATAGGTTAGAAAGTAATAAACTATTTGATATTTTCACTGCAGTAGTTTTCAATTATTGTGGGTTCCTTTTGATTCTATAATCTCTTTATAGGTGTCCTAAACCTTTATAAAAGAAAATTCTCCTGCTTGAGTAAGTGATTTTTATTCTTTTGAAATTCATAGACACTCCCTCCCTCCCTTATCATAAAAAAAAAAAATCTAAGAACTAACTCTTTGTGATCAACATTTGTTTTCTTCAAGGACACAGTTGAAAAAAACAAAAACTGCAATAAAACTCACAATTCCAAACTAACAGTTTATTTAAAAATAATAGAAAAGGCACCATAACCTTATAACAAGCAACAGTTTAAAAAATTCAATGTTTAGGAAAAAACAGCTATACTTAAAAATATCTTGCTCATTTCATCTGTTTGGAGAGCTTGGTTAGGGGTCATGTTAGTTAGCCTTCTATTGCTGTGACAAGATACTTGAGATAATCAACTGAAAAGCAAGAAAGGTTTATTTTGGGCTTTTTCTTTTTTCTTTTTTGGTACTAGGTATTGAACTCAGGGGCACTTAACCACTGAGTCACATCCCTTGCCCCTTCTTAAAAAATTGTTATTTTGAAATAGGATCTTGATAAGTTGCTGAGGCTGGCCTCAAAGTTGCAATCTTCCTGCCTCAGCCTCCTGAGTCCCTGGGATTACGGATATGTGCTACCATGCCCGGCTGGTTTATGGTTGTTGAAGATTTGGTATGGTTGACCCAGTTTCTTTTGAGCCTGTGGCAAGGCAACACAGCATGGTGGTGGTGGTGGGGGGGTGCTTACCTTGTGGCGGCCAGGAAACAAAGATGGAGTGGGGAGGGCCAGGGTCTGAATGTCTCCTTCAAGGGCATTCCCCCATTGACCTACCTTCTTCCCACCAGGCTCCTCATCTCCTGAAGTTTCTACCACCTCTAAAGGCTTGGGGAATAAGCCTTCCACGCACAAGCCTTAGGGGGACATTTAAGCCTTTGGGGACCCAAATCTCAGCAAGAGTAATGGTGGCATTTGGGAACCATGACTTTATAAGACAGCTGCAGGCAGAAGGGGTCAGGAGTGAAGGGAGCCAATGTTTTGGTGTCCAGGGAAGTGGACCTCCAAGTGACCACATATTTGGGGAGAGCAGGCACCACTGGGAAGACACATTTCTTCATTTTTATGTGGTGCTGAGGATCGAACCCAGGGCCTTGCGCGTGCTAGGTGAGCACTCTACCTCTGAGCCACAACACATTTCTGGTTTGCTCTTTTTGCTCCACAATTTATCTCTCTCTCTTATAACAATATGTTTGCAACTTTTCTTCTTTCTCTTTGTTCTTCTTACCTTATTGGTATATGTTATGGTTTGAATGTGTCTTCCAAACTTCATGTATTGGAAACGTGGTCCCCAAGGCAGCAGCATTGAGAGCTGGGATGCCTGGGTGGGCTCTATCCTCATGAAGGGATTCGTTCATTCATGGATTGGTGGATTACTGGGTTGTCCCAGGACTGGCTTTGTTATAAAGGTAGCTGTCTGGCACACTTGCTCTGTCTCGCCATGTGCCATCTTCCACTGGATGTCAGGTAAATTTCAGTGTCATGCTCTTGGACTTCCTAGTCTCCAGAACTGTGAGCTAAATAACCCCCCTTCCTTTTTTTTTTTTTTTTAAATTACCACATCTCAGGTAGTTTGTTATAGCAATAAGACATGGACTAAGACTGTTATGCTCGAATTCGGGACCCCCAAAGACCACCAGAGACCCAAGATCGATGCAAGCAGCAAAGAGGTGTTTATTGCGAGCTAGCTCAGTCCTCCGCACACACACACAGCAACTGGTGATGCTGAGAGGCCCCGAGCCCAGGGTTTGCAGCAGTTTTATACATTCTTTGGAGAGGGCAGGGACTTCACATACATCATAGCAAATCATCACACACCGCGGGAAAATCAAATAACAACTCTAAAACATGATTAGCACATTCACTGGCGGGAACAAGTTGGGTAGGGGTGATTGGTCAGTACAAAAGGGGTATTCATTTGAACTGATTGGTTTAAGCCAAAAGGGGTGTATGTGCTGAACTACATGGTTTCCCAACTTGTTATCAACCACCATAAAATACTGGGAGGGTCATCTGGCATCCCAGGTATTTCCCTGTCTCATGCTGATTGGTGGCTGCTAGGGGGCTGCTATGGATCCCCACCTAGCCTGACTGAGTCAGGGACACCTGGTGCAGCAGATCTCTCCTGTTATTTGTAGATAAACAACTCAGCAGGGTGGGAATGTGCTTAGGAGTGCTCTGTGGGTTTTTCCAATGACTAAGGTCATGTCCCTTCCTTGGACAGTCTTTGCTCTGAGGTAGAGGCTGGTTTTTCAAGACAATTTAACCTACATGTATGTCTGAACCTATACAAGAGCCGCACATCTTAGCATTCTCTCTGTAAAATAATACATTCACCAAAATTATGACCAATCAAAGGCATCTTTACTGAACTGAACACTTTGGTATAGGGATTTGGTCCTGAAGGGGATATCACAATTATTCTGCAAAACTTCAGTTTTTGTAGGGTGATAGTCTCGGGCAACAAGGACAAAATGACAACATTTGAAATAAGCAAAACAACATTGACAACAAAATTCTTTTTGCAATGATTTTATTATCTGTATTGCAGGCAGGATCATCCCAATGCTCATGTGGTTTGTGTCTGTTTATTTTGGAGACAGTGAATTTGACTTTCCTTGTCCTCTTTACACTGTTAAACACATCTCTCAGGCTATCAGAATTTTTATATTTTAGGTTCTGAAAGATCAGAGAATCTAGAGTTACAGAATCCCAGCTTTACTAATAAAATAAGACATTTATTTTAGCTGAGGACAATCTCCTTCAACTCAAGTCAACAAATTGTAGATATAGGTCACATCTACAAAATACTCTCATGGTGACACCTAGATTAGTGTTTGGCTGAATAACTGTGGCCTGTAGCATAGCCAAGCTGACAAATAAAACTGACCATCATTGTCCAGTTTTTCCTCTAGAAAGTCAGGTGTAAGGTGTCTGAACAGGTGAGGAGCAGTGGAGCATGGGTCTGAGTAGATGGGAGTCAACTTATTTAAAACACCTGACAATAGCTTCTAATTAGTTGTCAAGAGGTAAGTTAGAAGAAAGGTCTACTCGTTTTCCTAGTTGGAATCCCTTGGCTTCCTCCAGGAGAATAGCCTATGCCAATCTAGCTTTCAGGTCACACAGGTAGATCTGGAGATTTAAGGGTCATAGTTTATAGCGATGTTGTGGGCACAAAGTAAAATAATCTTTGTATGAAAACACTAGCTATTTTACTAATACAGTGACTTTACCTTTTACCTTTTCTGTCTGTAAGGGGAAGAAATCTATCACCATGACTACTGAATTCCTAGAAATTTACTTTGAATAAGAGGGGAGGATGTTTTCTTGATCCTTTTTTATTTACAAAGATACTGACATATTGGAGGCTCTACCTGAGAGTTTACACTGGGACAGGTGAAAAATATTCTCTATATCCTGTAATTTTTAAGCTTCTTTCTACTGGTTCTTTGGGTAGGTAAGGGTGATGACCATGATGGAAGGCTTTTTTGTTAGGGGGATTAAAAAAAAAATCAATCCCATTTATTGATTCTTGGCTTTAATTATTGCACTATAGGGGTCTTATTAAGGAAGTTGGGGCCTAATCCCACATGATGAAAATTAGGGCCTACTTTTTTTTCTTCTATTAGATGCAGTGTCTCTGGTTTAATTCCTAGGTCCTTGATCCACTTTGAGTTGAGTTTTGTGCATGGTGAGAGATAGGGATTTAATTTCTTCTTCTTCTTCTTTTTTTTTTATATGGATTTCCAGTTTTTACAGCACCATTTCGATTTCCAGTTTTTACAGCACCATTTGTTGAAGATGGTATCTTTTCTCCAATGCATGTTTTTTGGCACCTTTGTCTAATATAAGGTAATTGTAATCTTGTGGGTTAGTCAAACTAAAAAGTTTCTTCTCAGCAAAAGAAACAATCTGTGAGGTGATTGTCAGGTTGGTGGCGGTGACTTAGGAACAAAGCACCAAGCAGCTTGCAGTGCATCAATCAGGCACCTACTGAACCGCCTGTCAATCAGCGGGATGTCTTGGCCAATCCTGGATTTCAGCCAGTTCCCCAGACCCACTCCAGGGTACAAGGGAGTCTAAAACATTTTTTCCTGTCCTAAGCCCTTCCCTTCCGTAAAATTTCTGGTGGAGCCCCCATGTGGTTTCTCCTCAGACCCTCTTCCTGCCCACTCTGTGGGTCTGATAGAATTCTGTCCCGTCGGGCGGGACACATCAACGTGGGCAGGGAACCTAGATGGGGAGGAATGAAGGGACAAGAGACACGGAAGGTGACAGCAAGACAAAAAATTCTGATCAAGCTGCAAACTTTTATTGTTCACACAGGGGTATTTATATGCTGGGGATGGGGAAGCTCTCTAATCAACAATTGCTGGATGTGGGTGGTAAAACTGCCAGGTGCAAGATGTCTAATGATCCTGATAACCGCAGGATGTTCCAGGGAGATAGGTACCTGCAGGATGCATCCCAGGCAGGATGTCTCCCAGGGGGCTGTCAGGCTAATCTTTGAAGGAGAATTTCCTTCTAGTCCCCGACAGAATTCTGCCCAGGAGTGATATCTCAATAAAGCTTTGTTCAAAAAAGATAAATCTGACTCCTTTTGCCGTCTTGCCTGACCTTACAGTTAACAGAGAGCCTACATCCTAGGACCAAATTTTTACCCCTCACACATCAGATAGAGCACTTAATCTCTAGGGTATATAAAGAACTCAAAAAGCTAAGCACCAAAATAATAATAATAATAATAATAATAATAATAATAACCCAATCAACAAATGGGCCAAGGACCTGAACAGTCACTTCTTAGAAGAGGATATACAGTCAATCAACAAATATATGGAAAAATGTTTATTATTGTTATGCTCGAATTCGGGACCCCCAAAGACCACCAGAGACCCAAGATCGATGCAAGCAGCAAAGAGGTGTTTATTGCGAGTTAGCTCGGTCCTCTGCACGCACACACAGCAACTGGTGACGCTGAGAGGCCCCAAGCCCAGGGTTTGCAGCAGTTTTATACATTCTTTGGAGAGGGCAGGGACTTCACATACATCATAGCCTCTTTTAGCAAATCATCACACACCGCGGGAAAATCAAATAACAACTCTAAAACATGATTAGCACATTCACTGGCGGGAACAAGTTGGGTAGGGGTGATTGGTCAGTACAAAGGGGGTATTCGTTTGAACTGATTGGTTTGAGCCAAGAGGGGTGTACGTACTGAACTACATGGTTTCCCAATGTAAGGGTAAAAGAAATTGAAGTTAAAGCATAAAAGTTAAAGGGTAAAAGACCGGGTGTTGTAAGTTTCTAAGCTGCAAGGTCTGAGTTAAAATGTAAAGGAGGTATTGTTAGGTTTCTATGCTACCTGCAAAACCTGAAATTTCTGTAGCTGTTAAGACAATGCTTAGAACCGCCCAGTAAACATTTCCCCTGGCTGCTTGGTTATTTAATAACTGAAGGGCTCTGTGTGGTCACACGTAGGCCTTGCAGGGCCTAAACCAATCAGTTTAAATGTGTACTCTCCTTAGGAATGACCTATCGCTCCAGCCTGACCTGTTCCCGCCAATGAATGAACTAATCATGTTTAGGAGCTGTTGTTCAATTTTCCCGCGCCTCATGATAATTTGTTCTGATGTATACAAAGCCCTCCGCCCTCCCCAAAAAGTGTACTTAAGCAGTGCTCAGCCCCTGCTCGGGGCTCTGGGCTGCTTTCCCTTCTTGAGTGGGCACGGAGCCCCAGCATGCTGGTTCAATAAATCCCCTTCTGCCAATTGCATGAGTGGTCACTTGGTGGTCTCTTTCTCCGACGTTTCGTGGGACCCTTACACCAACTTGTTATCAACCACCATAAACCACTGGGAGGGTTATCTGGCATCCCAGGTATTTCCCTGTCTCATGCTGATTGGTGGCTGCTAGGGGGCTGCTATGGATCCCCACCTAACCTGACTGAGTCAGGGACACCTGGCGCAGCAGATCTCTCCTGTTATTTGTAGATAAACAACTTAGCAGGGTGGGAATGTGCCTAGGAGTGCTCTGTGGGTTTTTCCAAGGACTAAGTTCATGTCCCTTCCTTGGACAGGCTTTGCTCTGAGGTAGAGGCTGGTTTTTCAATTATCTCTAGCAATTAGAAAAATGCAAATCAAAACTACTCTAAGATTTCATCTCACTCCAGTCAGAATGGCAGCTATTATGAAGACAAACAACAATAAGAGTTGGCGAGGATGCAGGGAAAAGGGTACATTTATACATTCCTGGTAGGACTGCAAATTGGTGCAGTCAATATGGAAAGCAGTATGGAGATTCCTTGGAAATCTGGGAATGGAACCACCATTTGACCCAGCTATCCCTCTCCTTGGTCTATACCCCAAAGAACTTAAAAACAGCATACTACAGGGACACAGCCACATCAATGTTTATAGCAGCCCAATTCACAATAGCTAAACTGTGGAGCCAACCTAGATGCCCTTCAGTTGATAATTGGATAAAAAAAATGTGGCATATTACTTAGCAATAAAAGAGAATAAAATCATGGCATTTTCAGGTAAATGGATGGCATTGGAGAAGATAATGCTAAGTAAAGTTAGCCAATCCCCCCAAAAACAAATGCTGAATGTTTTATTCTGATATAAGGAGGCTGACTCCTAGTGGGGAAGGGAGGGGGAGCATGGGAGGAATAGATGAATTCTAGATAGGACAGAGGGGTGGGAGGGGAAGGAAGGGGGCAGGGGGTTAGCAAGGATGGTGGAATGGGATGGACATCATTATCCAAAGTACATGTATGAAGACACAAATTGGTGTCAACATACTTTATATACAAACAGAGATATGAAAGTTGTGTTGTATATGTGTAATAAGAATAGTAATGCATTCTGCTGTCATTTATTTATATATTTATTTTTTTAAAATCAACATTTAAAGGGACCCCCTATAGACTAGGTGGGAAATATTTGGTCTCATAAACTTTGTATTTTACATTGCTCTACATAATAATAATAATAATAATAATAATAATAATACCCACCTTTTATATCTAAGATCTTCTTTTAGTCCTCCCATATTCCTGTCCTTTGTTTTCCTCTGTCCTGCAGGTGGACTGGTGGGGCAGGGAGGAATAATCTATGCAGGAAGGGCCTGGGGTGGTTTGATTAGCACCTCCTTGTTTGCTGGGAGCTGCTTCATTAAAAATTCTTTAGGATGGGTTCTGGGCCTTGGGGACATTAGCATTTCAATTTCTCCAGGTGTTGTTCTGGTTTCCTGGAATCCATTCTGGACAATGGTCTCCATTTTCTTTATCTTACTGGATATGAAACCTGATTTACCTAACTACACTAACTATCTATCTTTAAATCTGGCTTCAATTATATAGGCTAGTGCTCTGGTCATATTAATTTGATATTTCACGAGGACATTGGGCTTCACATTTGTTCATCTTGTTAGTGCTAGCTGCACTGTCCAGGGACAGGTAGTATAGAATAGTACTTAGGCTCCAGGGCTTAGAACCAGAGCAACTGGACTCAGGGCCCAGCACCATTTACAGAACTTGAACAAATCTGACTCTCCTAATGAAGCCAGATTTAAAGTTAGGTAGTCAGTGTAGTTAGATAAATCGGGTCTAATGCTGAGTGAAATCTAAAATGGAGGCCATGCTGGCAATGATTCCGGGAAACGCAGGACAACTCAAGGAATGTTAATGAAGTCCCGAAAAGGCCCTAGGCCAAAGTCCACCTCAAAGAAATGTTAATGTACAGCCCCCAGCAAAAAGGTGCTGACTCAAGTCCTTCCTGACCAGATTACTTCTTTGGCCCACCTGTGTCCCACCCCTCGGTCCTTCCCACCTACATTCCATCACTGAAAGAACTATAAAAAGGGGAGACAACATCCCTTCCACGGATTCCACCTCTTGGGTCCCCTTCTTCCTCCGGGAGAAGTCTTTTCTGCTGTCCTTTAATAAACTTCTAATTTCTACTCTGACCTTGCCTTGGCGTGCTTCTCTGGTGTTATTCTTCAACATTGGGGAAGCAAGAACTCGTCACCAGTCAACAGCGGTAACACTAAGTCTTAGGGGTCCCATCTGTAATATAGGGATGGAAAATAGTGCTTTCCCCAGACAGTTGTTGTGGGGGCTAATGCAATGACAGTGCATGCGTGGTGTGGGACCAGAAGCAGTGTAGGTGTTCTATAAGTGCCAACGACTGCTAGGTTCTCGCCTCCTTTTCTACTTATACAGTAGACCCTCCCCGTTCTCTAGGATCCACTCATATGCTTGAGTTTTTCTTGTTTTTTGATTCTCACTTCCTTTGTGATCTCACATAGTCCTTAGCTTAAAATGCCCCTTATAATCTGATGCTTTTCAAATTGGTACCTTCTTTATGCCCTCTCACTTGAACCTTCAGTTCCTATAACCAGCTGCCTACATGATGTTTCCACTTGGGTGACTACTGGACATCTCGAATTTGATGTGCCTTTGATTTCTTGAACCATATATGCTCCTTCTGTACCTTCCTCCTCTCAGAGGATTCTCTTTTTTTAACAATATGTTTGCTACTTTTCTTTCTTGCTTTATTCTCCAGTTACTCAGGCCAAAAACCTTGCACTTACTATTGTCTTCCTTCTCTCTTTCACTTGGACATCCAATTTACTGGCAAATCTGCCTGGCTGTATATTTAAAATATTTATGGAAACATACACTTCTCCCACACTGGTCAAAGCCCCATCACTCTGAGCAGGTTACTGCAGGGGCCTCCTTTATGCTCTTCCTGCTTCTACCATGGCGCCCCCTACCAGCTAGTTTCAATATTGCAGCCAAAAAGATCATCTAGAAGCACAAATCAAAGTGTGTCACTCTCTGCTCAAAAAACATACTGGCATACAGAATCTTAAAAAGAATATTTCATACAAGTTGAGAGTAGAATTCACACCAGAGAGTGAGGTGAATAGGGGAGATGAGGGATAGGAAGGGTTTGGTCAATGGGTAGCCTTCTAGTCCATGTACTATTTTTGGGAGCGGGGAGATACCAGGGATTGAACTCAGTGGCGCTGGAACACTGAGCCACTTCCCCGGCCCTATTTTAAATTTTATTTTGAGACAGGGTCTCACTGAGCTGCTTAGCACCCTACTTTTGCTAAGGCTGCTTCAAACTCGCAATCCTCCTGCTTCAGCCTCCTGAGCCAGTGGGATTACAGGCATGCACCACCACACCCTAGTTCACGTACTTTTCTGTATGTTTGTTATGATTCAAGAAAAAAATAAAGCGGGGTATGGTGGTACACCTGTAATTTCAGTGGCTGGGGAGCTGAGGCAGGAGGATGACAAGTTCAAAGCCAGCCTTAGCAACTTAGTGGGGCCCTGTCTCAAAATAAAAAAACAAAAAGGGCTGGGGAAGTGGCTCAGTGGTTAAGTGTTCCTGAGTTCAATCCTTGGTACCTGCCCCCCCCCCCCCCCAAAAAAAAAAAAAAGCTTAAAATCATGCATTGGGTTTTGTAAATCACAGGTAGAGAGTCCACTTTTCCTAAATTCTTAACCAGGGACACAAACCTTCCCTGGGTCAGTTTTGTGCATCAGTCTGGAGGCCAGGATTGATAGCACATGTCATATGCCAACTCCAATCAGTTAGTGACTGTCTGTGGTACTGTGTTGAGGGAATTTGGGTCGGTTTCTGGACGCTGCAGGTACAGCGTACTATGACTGAGAAGAGTTGTCTCTCATGATGGAGGGAGAGAGAACTGGCTACACTGGGCCTAGCGCTAGTGTTGCTGTTGATGATATGGTCATGTGCTGGCCGATTTCTTGTGCTAACACAAGAGGGATCAAGATTTCAGAAGTTACACTGGGAGCCATAGATGTTCCTTTGAACCTTTGTATGATTTCCTTAATGATCACTTTCTAAACCTGATCCACAGCCCCCTCAAGCTCTACCCCCCTCCTCTAAGGGCTGGGAGGTTCTTGCAGCACCTCCCTGATGGCCACCTGGCCAGCTCATCATCCCTGCATGCAGCCGTCTCCACCTGCTACCCCAGCCAGGGCACCAAGGAGGCTCTGACAGTGCCACCAGGGACAGTGGTGGTGGTCATGTAGTGGGCTCAGATAGCAGTAGGCTATCTACCCAGTGGCCTGGTCTACCAGAGTTGACTTCAAGGCCCTCTTCACCCAGAGTCAGGGCGAAATGGGTGCCCACATTGTCCTTTCTTCTGTCTTTCAAACACAAGAAACTTGTTTCCCTCCGTGTTTTCACACTTGCTGCTCCCATTACTTGGAACATTCTCCACTTGGCCATCTCCTTCTCCTCATTTAGGTTTCAGCCTTAAGATTTTTTCCTCAGAGAGGCCTCTGATCACTCCTAGTCATCCATTGTCAAACATTTATTGAGCACCCACTTAATGTCACAGGCTGTCCTCAGTGCAATGGGATGGCCATGAACAGACAGAACCCCTGTTCTCCTTGGAGCACACGTCTGACCTGGGAAAGTGAGATGATTCCTAAGTAAACAAAGAAATATAGGATGCATGATGTGGTAATGAATGCTATGAAGGAAATAAAGGCAGAATAAGGGGAGAGGAAATGAGAGCAGGAATGCTACCAGTGCCACTTTAGGTAGGGCATTTGGGGAGGTCGCTAAAAGGTGACTGTTGAATAGGAAGGTGGGCACAGGGAACATGGAGGAAATGGTGTCGTGGGCAGAAGGAACATGAGTGCAACAGCCATGAGTAGGGAGCGCTCCTCTCCCCAGTACCTTGTATTCTGTTGATCCTCATTGTTTATCTTGCACTTTTAGAAATTACTGATTTATTCATTGAATTATAGTTTATGTTATGTTGAGCAGGCTCCATGAAAGCAGAGACCTCACTGCTTCATCCCTTATACTTAGAATTGAGCCTGGTGTAAAAGTGTGCCCTGTAGCCAGCCATCCATGGACAGTGTGTGTGAGCTTTGTGCATTTGAGCGAATGAGAGGACTGGCCTGCTGTTACTGCCTGATTGGGCTGTGCGATTTATGTGTGCCTTCTCTCACTCGGCCTGTGATCCCGCACAGCACCTGAGATGGGTGTGGCTTTCCAAGATGTCAATCAACCTGCTGACCCCAAAGATATCACCAAGCAAAACTCCACCCTTCGAAACCCAACCCCTTTCCTTATTTGGGTGGAATATTATATGAATGGCTTTTCCCCAATAAATAGAGGGGTTTCAGGTGGGCTCTCTCTCTTGCCTGCCTCTTTTGCTCCCCATATCCTCTTTGCAGTGTGGGAGCTAATCTTTGAGGTTGCAGAGCCATCCGACCCCCACAATTGAGAAAAAGGTATTTTCATGTTTGTGTGTTTTTTTTTTTATCGTTGCCAGCCCAATTTACTGGGAGTGGCCTTATTTCCAGTGCCCACTAAATGAGAATCACTTGCTAACTTCCAGGGCCAATTAGGATCTCCTGGTGCAAGCCAAAGAAACTTACAAGGGAAACCAAACCAAACCAAACCAAAAAAGAATTTTTGGAAGGAGGTGATAACCCATAGAATCCTAGGCAAAGCTGGAGGGTGGAATCACCACACCTTAGAAAGAAACAGAAGCCAGGGGTGGTCCTGTGATGCACAGGTGACCCTGCAGAGATCTGCTGAGGACAGGGTTCAGCTTTCCTATTTCTCTCCCTGTGAGTCTTCTCAAAAAGTCAATTTCTAACTAGGGCTGGCTTCATAGGCATGCAAACATGCTTCAAAGGGCTCCTGTGTGGTTTAATGTGCCAATGTTGCCATCTTGAAATTCTTATTGTTAAAATAGGGTCCTTGAATTTTCATTTCTTATTGCAAATTGTGTCCTGGGGCCTACTTGGGTTATGTTCCTATCTTCTTCCTGGGTCAAAGGAAGGCAGGACACTGTTTCCGGTGGTTACCCCAAGATTTCTCCAAAGCAAAATGGAGAAGAGCTAGCTGGGTTGGGATTGGGACAGGCAAATATGTCCCAATCTAACTCATGCTAGAGTTCTAAGTACCTGGATTGTTAGGAAATGAAGGAAGTGGAATTGGCCCTGTGTTTCTATCTTGGGAGGCAAATCCCATGTGTGTTTCTGCTCTCACCCATAAATTTTATGTTCCCTATGCCAAGGGAGTTAGGGAACTTGCTGCCTGTCCCTCAGGATCTATGAATGGTTTTCCCAATTGTTCTATGTAAGTTGTCGTAAAGAAAGGGAGTATCTCTGGCTTCCTGAATGTCTACTTCTTATTTGTAAATTACACATAACACAAAACATAGTATTTTTTCAATTAAATGCAGCACTTTCAGTTGCATGAAAATCACACAGAACTCTATATACAAAGGAAAAAAGTAGTTTTCATTGTGTGCATAATTGTATGCTATTTTAACTCCTCCAGTGATTATAGTACCACTTCTCTATGGTGAACTTTCAGATTTCCAAAAGCACATTCCTGCAGTCCTCTTTGCACAGTGTCCCACTTACCAGGCATTTATTAGCCTTTTAAAAAGAGCACACTACTTTGTTCTGATTGTCCTTTACAGGCAACTTAGGGATAATTATGTGGTTTTGGTTCTATTGCTGTATCTGAATGGATTTTAAAAAAATATAACCAGCTGGGTCCTGGAGACTTTGAAAACCTTTGCCCTGTTTTGACAAGGTATCAGAAGCAGCATACATTTACAAAGGCATTCTAAATTACAAATATTGAGGGTTTTGAAAAGATAGAAAATAGATTTGGTGGAAGGATGGAGAAACCAGCACAGAGAAAACTGCGGATGGGTAGAGAGGAAAGGGCTGTCCTTCCAAAAGGCCTCTGGATGGTATCCCAGCTTAGAGGCTGAGATGTTCACTACATTAACCACAGAAGACAGATCATATGGGATATGCACAGCTTATAAAAGAAAGAATCAAAACACAAATATAGAAAGAACCCCTTCAGACAAAGTCAAAATGCCCTGTAGAAAATGGGCAATGGTTATGAATGGAAAATCTGAGAAAGACATAGGGTAAAGCAACAGCAACAACAACAACAACAACACACACACACAATTTTGAACTTCACCCCATACACACACACTCACACACACACAATTTTGAACTTCAACCATAATCAGAAAATTGCAAACTGAAACTAAGCCAAGAGGCAATTTCTTACTGAATAAGTGTATTAAGATTCTCCAGAAGGTTTGCTTGTGTGTATGTATGCATGTGTGTGTGTGTGTTTGTGTGTTTATTTAAGTATTTAAAATACAGTTATTCACATAGTTGGGTGTATCTGGCTAATCCAAAATCTGCAGGTCAGGCTTGCAGTCTGGACCCAGGGAAGAGTTAATGCTACAGCTCAAATGCGAAGGCAGCTTGGAGATGGAATTCCCTCTTTGGGAAGTCTTTTAAAGTCTTCAACTCATTACTGTGTGCTTTATTCAAAATCTACTGATTTAAATATTTGTCTCATTTTAAAAGCATCTTCTCAACAACATCTACATATACACTGTCATTTGACCAAATCTCTGAATATAGTGACTACCCAAGTTAACAAACAAAACAAGTAACAGGTAAGTATTTTTAAAAGATTGATAATACACGTAGTTCACAAGACATGAGAGAAATAGCAACTTCTATATTTTTGGCAAGAAAATAAATAGAATAAATTTTTGAGAAGAAGAGCAAAGGCATTTTCTATAGAAGTTTAAATATATATAATTTTCAGACCAGCAATTCCACTGTTACATTTCTTAGAGAATTAAACACATGCATGCACAAGGAAATAGTTACATAGTTATCAATGGGGGAATTATTAAATAATTTATGGATCCTCACTGTTATGCAGCAATTAAAAAGTGATAGATAAATGTGTACTGATGAGCTTTCCAACATTATTAAGTAAATGAAGCAAAGAACAAAATTTTGATATAGCTTTTTTTTGAAAGATTGTTATTTATTTGTCAAATAACTTTTGAATAAATATAAAGAAATGACAAATAACTTGTATATACACAAATTCAAAACATTTTCACTAAGCACCAAGTAAAACAGTTTTCAATCTTTTCACCAAAATCACCTTTATCATTGAAAGACTGCCCCAATCTTAATTGGTTTATTTAGGTTTTTAATCAAGAAACCCAAAGCTGCCAATCAGAGCTTCTAATTAATGTGAGATCACCAGTTAAACCCTTATGATATATGAAAAAATAACTGAAAAGATTTGACCTATCCGTTCTAATAGATCTGCTGACTTCAGTCTGGTCATCAGAGGTCACAGGTTCACAGCCAAATATCATCCACACAGCACACAAAGAAAATGAGTAAAAAAGTATCATATACCAGGTGAGTACCAAGCATCACCTCCAGCACTGATCAACACCTGTGTGTGTGTGTGTGTGTGTGTGTGTGTGTATAATACATATTCCTGTATATTCAAGGGGAGTCATGCCTCCTTCCTATGGATGTGCGATTGCAGCAAGGACACAGAAACAGATACCATTCACTAACCCACCAGGGAGAAGCTAGCAAGGACAGCAGAAGGAATAAAAAGACCTGTGCCCTGGAATGGAGTGGAGGCTTCATGGAGCAGGTGGCATCCAGGCCAGACTAGGAACATGAGAGGATATCCAGGAATGTGTGGGGAGGGATCTGCAGGGCTGGAGAGGACAAAACAAACCAAGACACTGAGCCACAGACCTGCTGACTCTTCAGAAGACAATGGAATGTTTGTACTAGGCGAAGGGATGAAATCTAACAAGAGACGCATAAAACACAGGAAGGAAAACCTCCTCCAACAAGATGGCAAAATACCTTTACCAATGGATGCTCCCCCTGCTCTCTGTGGAGGTGAAGTAGTAGAGAATCACTCTGCAGGTCACCTGCACTATACTATCTATTTACGTACAAAATAAAAAAAATCAAAAACAAGCAAAAAAAAAAAAAAAAAAAAAAAAAACAAGAAAGAATCTGCATCATCAAATGAATAGTCTAAACTTTGCTTCAGACAAATGAAACAAGTCAAACCAAAAGCCCCTCACTTCATTTACCAGCCTTGGCATTTTATAAAGTACTCAAGAAATTAACTCATTCTCTGGCAAATGGTTCTTCTAAAATGCCATGTCCACACAGAAAGACGATTGGCGAAACTGTCTGCAGAGAGCTACCTTGTGGGCCAGACCCCTCTCAGGTCTGCTTCAGAGGCACAGGGACATTGGCAGATGCCTGCTCCAGGTAGGTCAGGGAGCCCTGAGGGACTTCGTGGGCTTTTATGCTGCACCTCGATGTCCTCCAGCACCTACTGCCCATGCTTCAGCTCTGTTTGGTGCTTCTGCACCAGCGCATCTTTCCAGTGCAGTTCATTCCTTAGTTCTGAGACGTCCTTTTTGATCACTTGCTCTGGTCTCTGGACAGACAATTGTAATATTTTTTTTTTTGTAGGGAAAAAAATTCTGTCTTGCAGTATCCAGGAACTTTTGAAAACACTGATCAACACTAGTTTGAATTTCTTCCTGATCAATGCTATTGACATAATTCTGACTCATGAGAGAAGCAAAGCAAGCCTCAAATGATGACTGCAACTCATCCACCAAGGTGCTGTTAGAAGTTCTCAGAGTGCCAGGCACTGCCTGAAGAAGCAAGGCCTGGCCTGGGAATGCTGGCTAGGGTGGTGGGGGCTCTGGAGGCTACCAGGAGAACATAGTGCCCAGCATAGCCAACACGTCTGGAATCAGTCCATTTCCTTTTATGTAAAAAACCATACTATTTATGTATAGAAGTAGGGGGAAATATGTATTTAAGTAATTTATGTATATATATCTATAGAGATATATATGTGTATGTATAAAGTATGTGTCTATATTTAAATGTAGAAATAGGTAAGAAATAGTAAATACTTTTTGCATACACAGCTAATATGTACACACATGTTCATTACATGTAACATATATGTACGACTTCAGAGTAGGGAGGACAACACGGGACTATTAATGTATTCCCTCTTACATGAGGGTATTGTTGATGTGCGTGAAAGGTAGCATCTTATATATTCTCCTTTATTTAAATTTTCACAGGTACATGTTCAAGTATATGAAGACCTCAAGTGCAGATCATGTTCAGCCTTTGGGGACAGTTGGCACAGATGGTCCTGCATCTTTGTGGTATCCTAGGCATCTCAGCATCCTGCGCCCAAGCTCAAGTCTTAGTTGCACAAGTTTCAGCTGGAACTAGGACCCACCTGCCTCCTCTGAAATGATTGGCATTTTGTATTCAACCTGTGGTCAATTGATCATATATTATTGAGTTCTAGCCAGGTATTTTTCTAGCTGGGAGGATAGCAGCAATAAAAATTCAGGTAAGAGAACTCTATATAAACTAGAACTTTTTTTCTAGTGAAAGAGGACAAATTTCATGTCATTATAAGCGTTGGAGAAGCCAGGGCAGGTGGGTCTTCTATTTTGTAGGGTCTGGAAAGCTGACACAGTTGCCCACAGATGGAGATCTGGACAAGAGCATCTGTGTGGTAGAAAGGTGGAGTTGGAGAATAGGGAGTGGGTGCCAGGTTTGACAGAGACAAGGATGGGTCAGCTTCTACAACACCTTGTGAATTGTAGGTTTTCAATTTTATCCTGAGCACAGTGGGAAACCCCTGAAGGCTTTCAAGCAGGACAATTATAGCCTCACCTGATTTATATTTGCTGGACTGTGATGAAAATGGATTGTAGAGGTAGAAAGGAAACAGTGAGACCCTGAGGAGCTACCAAAAGTTCATAGTGATGGCCCTCCTTCTGTCCCTCCCTCCCTCCTTTCATTTTTCTTTTCTTTTCTTTTTTTTTTTTAATCTTAACGGGAGACTTCAGGATGGGGGGTTGCTGTTAGCTCACATGAAGTTGAAAGAGATTCTAGGGGCTGATGTGGGTCTGAGCACACATCATGACCTTCTTTCATCCACACCAGGTCTTCTAGTGTTCCCAACAAATGGCTCTGTGCAACCACCTAACCTAGAAATGTGGTTTTCCAGGTACCTTCCTTTATCAATTCTTTCTCCATCCTCTCATGGATGCAGGGACCTGTATGGAAACAGATACCAAAGGGCTCCCTTGCTTTTCATCTTCTGAGCAAGGTCAGTCAATGGGGAGCACTGGAAAGAAAGGAGAGGAGGGAAGAGAGTGCACACTCAGTGTCCTGTACCTCACCTGCTGGTTCACCGTCTGGCTGTGTTTTAACCAGAGGTCCCTGCTCCTCTGATGGAAGCCCTTGTCATATAACCCTCTCCTTTGGGGTACAGTAACTGCTCTTTTCTCTGGGGCCATCAGGGATGGAGGTTGTTATCAGCAACCCCTCTGGGAATTTGCATAGTCCCTGGGGCTTCCCTACACCCAGCTCACACTTTTGTCAACAGTGCCTTTGTAAGTCCTCCTCTGGTTCTCCTAATATGAGTTTCCTCTTGGGACCCTGCCTGCTATGCCTGACCATCATTCCTGAGTCTTCCCTCACCATCTTTCTCTAACTACAGTTTATACTGTAGTATACTAAAGTATAAATAAAATCCTCTACTCTTTTTATTTCAGCCCCAGAGATAGTATCCTAATTCAGTCTATTATCAGCTTTTCCCCCGGGTTCTGCAAAAGTTTTCTAACTAATCTCCTTGCCTTCAGTCTTATCTTTCTCTAGAAATTGTCTCCTTTGTTGCTAAAGAATTTTCTTAAAATGAAAACCCTATCATACCATGTTTCCCTGTTTAAAATACGTGAGTGGGTCCCCATGGCTTTTGGGAGAGAATGCAAACTCCCAAGTGAAGACTTCTAGGTCATGCACTACCTGGTCTCTGCTTACTTCATGGCTTATTTCACACATTGTGATCCAGCCTCCTGAACTTCTTTCGGGTCTCAAATTTTCGGTGCCATTTCTCATTTGTGGGCTTCATCTAACTTGTAGCCAGGAAATGTGCAAAGCAAGGAGACAGCACAGAGGAAGAGGCTCTTGCCACCCGAGGAGGCTGTCTTGGTTTGAGTAACTCACCTTCCAAAATGAAACTGTCAGTTTGAGAGCAAAGGAGGCCGTCACCCTAAAGATAGTCATCTGAGTTGATCTCATGGTCTGACACATGTTTTTATAATATACAAGAGATACCTGACAGAATTTCTTTGAGAAAACAGTGAGACATTCTAACCCTGCACAATTCAATACAGCAGTTACAAGTGATATGTAGCTACAGAGGACTTGTAATTCCAGTTGAATTATTAGCGTAATTCAAGATGTGTTGTAAATTACGTATACCAGATTTCAAAGACTTATAGTGAAAAAAGAATTTAAAATATCTCCTTAATAATTTAATATTGATTATATGTTGAAATGATACTAAATGTGTTAAATAAAATACATCTTTAAAATATTTCCACCTGTTTCTTTTTAGTTTTTGTACCAGGGACTGAACTCAGGGGCACTGGGCCATTGAGCCACATCCCCAGCCCTATTTTGTATTTTATTTAGAGGCAGGGTCTTACTGAGTTGCTTAATACCTCACTTTCGCTGAGGCTGGCTTCGAACTTGCAATCCTCCTGCCTCAGCCTCTTGAGCCCCTGGGGGGCTTTAGTTTTTAATGGTTTTTTTTTTTTTTTTTTTTTTTAGTTTTTAATGTGGCTTCTAGACAATTTACAATTACATATGTGGTGAAGTGCTCTACATCTCTGAACTCTTCCCTTCTCCAGGTGGGGTCTGTGGACTGGCATCATTAGCCTCACTGTGTGCTTTAGAAATGCAGCTCTCACGCCCCACCCCAGATCTACTGAATCGGATGATGCAGTTTAATAAGATGCCAGGTGATTCACATATGCATTCATGTTGAGAAGTATTGCTGGGCTCTGCACACACATGTATTCCAGTGCCTCAAGAGACTGAGGCAGGTGTGCCGCAGTCTGGCTGGGCACAATCAGGAGCCACTTGTCAAAAGAAACTAACTTTATTTTTAGAACCACACACGCCAAACAAAACAGCCTCTCAGGAAAAACCCTCAGAGCCCCAACTGCCACCACTGGCTTCCCACAAGCCTCTCTCTCCCACACAAGCCTCTCTCCACCTCCCACAATCCTCCTGCTCTTGAGGCCGATTGGCTGGGTCATGTGGGCGGAGCCAAAAAAGTCCCCCAATGAGCAGCTCTGTGGTCTGAAAGGGCAGGGAAACAGCCCAATGAGCATCACCGCAGAGGAGCCAATCAGCTAGATGTTGCTGGGGCCGCTGTGAGCCAATCATCAGCCGGTGGCTGGAAGTTTGCTGGGGCCCCTTCGGCTGTGGCTCTCAACACAGGTGGATCTCAAGTTCAAAGCCAACTTCAACAATTTACTAAGGCTCTAAGCAACTTAGCAAGACCCTGTCTCAAAAAAAAAAAAAAAAAAAAAAAAAGACAGGCTGGGGGGTTTGGCTCAAGGGTTAAGCACTCCAGGGTTCAATCCTTGGAACAAAATGAAAAAAAAGAAAAAAAGAAAAAAGAGAAGTATTGATCCAGGGAGCAAAGGTGTGATGAATAGAGACTTGGTAGCTTTTTCTGGATGCAGACATTTACGGCATCTCTTCACTCAAAGACTGTAGGTGTGGTTTTTGCTGTAAGGGAGAGGAAAAAAAGAAAGGATAAAGAGAAAAGATAGAGTATTTTGTTGTATAAGTAATTCTTTAAACCAGGTATACATTCTCAGATCCCAATTAAGCATTTTAAGTACAGAGGATTAAGAGGAAGTAAATTTAATTAACTGAGTGTTTAAAAAATATCACAAATGTATGAATCAGCCGGATCATTTGAACTTTCAGGGAAAGAATCACAAATCTTTTGGAACTGTAGTAAAGCATGAGATCCTGAGCCATCAAATCCAGATTGTAAGCACTATTACTGAAAATAGTTGTAGCCATTAAAGTGCTAACAGAATTGCTATCGCCCACAATTTTAGTAGGTCTACACAGAAATATAGAACGAATGGCTAAGAAAACTCTCATGGGAGACCTAGAAAGAAGTGCAGCAGATTTCTCTCTCTTTCTCTCTCATTACTTTGTGTTTTTAGCATTAAATAACAAATAGTAAGTGCTATTTGCTGTTAAACTTTAAGCCAAGGAATTTCGGGAGTTTCTATAGTCACCATAGCAGCTCTAGGGAAATAACCTGGTGTTCATAGACCCATCACTTGAAGCAACTGACAATACCAAATTCCTTCTAAGCAAAAGGGTTGTGGTATATCTTGTTCATTCTGAATGTATTTAAATTTTCGTGTATTATATGTTGACTTTTATAGGTAGCTGTACACAATTGCCAAATGAAACAGTGGAATAGTTTTGTAGTTCTTTGTCACCTTGACCCTTAGTAACATGTGCATGCCTAGGCTCAAATTATTTAGTAAGTAAAATATTTCCTTTAAATATTATATTCAAATTACAGAAAGAGGCACATAATAGAGATGCATTTTATAATTCCACTCCCTTCAAAGACCTCTGGTGCTCTGGCCCAAAGCTTTTTCATGGATTTCAAGGGTCTCCAACTCCATTCTCTTTAAAAGCTGCAGGAACAGATAGTTTGCTTCCTGAATAGTTTCAAACTTGCTGCAAGTGGTGGGGCTGTATTTTTGCTTTCCTTCACCAATTGCTCAGGTATAGAGTTCCTAGGATAAACTCAGTTAGGTTTTTTTTTTTGTTGTTGTTGTTTAATTAAATGTACTTCTACTTTTCCTCTTTCCAAAACATTCTGAAGCAATCAGTAGCAAGGATAAATGCAATAGAACAAATAAGATGGACTTGGAAAGAACAAGAACAAATAAGTGGAAATTAGTGTACTGATGATGACACCAATCATGTGTCAGATCCAAATTCCACTGTGCAATTCCTGGAATCCACAGATGAAAGGCAAGCAGGCAGCATTATATAACTTAAAATCAGGAAAAAGGAAGTTTACCAGCCTCCCCAAAGAATCAAACTTTTCCTGGCAGTAAACTGCAAAAGAAATTCTTATGCAGAGATTAATTAAGGAGTATAGTGAGACTTTGCAGATAAACAGATGAATAATAACAGCACCTTCCTCCTTAGGGATATGTAAAGATCAAATGAGACAAACATGCTAAGAATTGTGATTGGCACACAATAAACTCAAACAAATATTAACTACCACCACCATCATCATGATTATATAAAAACCACATACAAATTACATAGTAATAGACAATGTAATATCTATAGTGATTGATTTATAGCAAATGTAGAAGTGGATTTCATTTGTTTCTTGAAAAAGCTCTAGCCAAGAGCATGGTGTTACAGAAGTTACACAAGAGTAGCCACAGATACTGTGGTCCAATATGTGGCTGTTTGATGTCCTCATTGGATAAATTTATTAGTTGCTCACTAAGTGAGGTAGGCAACTTTAGAGGCAAAATTCTATACTTCTATGGGGAGAAAGCTGCCATTCCTTAAAAAGACTGTTAGTGAACCTATGAAGTTGTTCTTCATTTTTGTTTCAGCTAAAATTCTTTGGAGAAACTTAAGAGGAACCAGTCAAGGTCACTGAGTCACTCCTGCTCATTCTTTTGGGCAACCTAGAGTAAACATGGTTCATAATAATACTGAACTGAGCATGCCCAGAGATGTTCATGTCCATTATCATTCCTTTTTTAAACATGTGCTTTATGACTTTGAACTGAATATGTCTAGAAATGTTTGCCATTTTTCCTTCTTGAACTATGACCTTAAATAGAGAATGCTTAAAAATGTACACTTTAAACAGTGCATGCTCAGAAAATGCTCACCTGGAATGAATATGCTTTCCTATATGAATATGTATAGGCTCCCTGAATAAAATCCTCAGGCTTCCTTTCTTCAGGGAGAGCATTGTTTTGGATGCAGTGTTTTCCTCACTTTTGCTAAGTAATAGGTAAAGACCATTCTTAGCTCCTGGTTATGCTTTTTGGCTTTGGACTCACCAAGGTGCAAAACCATTGTATTCAGTTACAAAATGACAGGACAGAGTAGATCTAAAGGAATGTATGGATTGCACACCTGCTAGGCCACCAATCTCAGATATGGTTCTTGGTCATCCGGTAAATCATGAGGGTCCATCATATGAACAGTGAACTAATTTAAAAAAAAAAATCTAAGTTATTTTTTTTCTCTCTCTCTCTCGCTTGTACACAGGATTAAATCCAGAGTGCTTAACCTCTGAGCCAAATCTATAGCCCTTTTTATTTTTTGAGACAGGGTCTCACTAAGTTGCTTAGAACCTTGCTAAATTGCTGAGGCTGGCCTTGAACCTGCAGTTCTCCTTCCTTAGCCTCCTGGGTTGCTGGGATTATAGGCATGTGCCACTGAGCCCAGCTAAATCTAAGTTCTTATAGGCACAGAGTAAGTATATTTATTACTAGTAACCACTAAGTCAATTATTAAAGGTAACCAAAACTTGGTATTCAAAAACTTCACATTAAGACTAATAGAATTTCCTAGGATCCTAATTCAGTCTTATATCATGAAGTCTGGCTACTCCACAGTGTTTGATAATGCTACAATGATCAGAGTGTGGGATGCTGTGTTACTGGTCCATCATTACAACATTCCAAGTAAGTTTTTAGTGGCAACTGTTTATTTTTAAGTTTATTTATTAGGGATTGGAGTCAGGTGTGCTTTACCACTGAGCTACATCCACAGTCCTTTTTAAAATTTATTTTTAAAAATTTGAGATGGTCTTGCTAAGTTGTTGAGTCTAGTCTCAAAGTTGTGATCCTCCTTGCCTCAGCCTCCTGAGAAACTGGGATTACAGGTGTGTGCCACTACATCTGGCTATTCTTGATTTTTAAAGTATTAATTTTATTTTTCTTAAGGTTTTGTTAGTCCTTTAATAGGCTATGATGTATATTTGCACTAACAAACAGCATTGCTAAAGTTAATATGCGTATAATTCCTTCTGTTTTAGTCAGCTTTTTCACTGCTGTGACTAAAAGACCTGACAGGAGCAACTGTAGAGGAGAAAAGGTTTATTTGGGGGCTCACAGTTTCAGGGGTCTCAGTCCATAGACAGCAGGCTCCATTCCTTGGGGCTCAAGGTGAGGCAGGACATCATGGTGAAAGAGAATGGCAGAGGGAAGCAGCTCACGTGATGATCAGGAAGCAGAGAGAGCTCACTCCACTTGCAAAATACAAATATATACCCTAAAGCCATACTCCCAATTACCTATCTCCTCTGGCCACACCTCACTTGCCTCCAGTTATCACTCAGTTCATTCCATCAGGGGATTAATTCACTGATTGGGTTAAGGCTCTCACAACCCAATCATTTCCCCCCTGAACCTCTCACATTGTCTCACAAGTGAGCTTTTGGGGGACACCTCACATCCAAACCATAGCACCTTTAAAACGAGCTTGTTTCAGTGTGTTATCCTCATGGAGTCCTTAGTTTTCTGACACTGATAGTCCTAGTGTGTGCTTTATTTGTATCTCCAAGATTCAGAAGCATCTGGAAGACTTCTCCAATGGACAAAAACAGAGTAAAAGCATCAACCCTGATGAGGCTGTTGCTTATGGTGCAGCTGTCCAGCCATTCCATCCGGAAAGAAATCTGAAAATGTGCAAGATGCTGCTCTGGGATGTCACTTTTCTTTTCCTTGGTACTGAAACTGCTGATGGAGGTATGACTGTCCTCCTTAAATAGGATACTACCATTCTTACCTAGTAGACACTGACGATCATGCGGGGGCTCTAACCCAGGAAACAGATTAGGGGTTTGGCAGGTGGAAGAAGATGGGAGATGCAGTGAGGATAGAAGACACGCTTTATTCAACTGTGGCCACAGCCATTAGCTAGTCCCCAGATTCAGCTGTAGTCCTCAGCCAATTCTGTTTTAGCCTCTTCTCCTTGCCCATTTCCTTGGGCCCTTTTTATATGCAGGCCAAATAAAGAAGGCACACTGCCATTAGGTTACATAAGGGGAGGTGCATGTTCACAAGTTAATGTGTATGGCCTTGAGTCTATAGGTTGAGTCAGCGTTTGTTTCTGGCCTTGACTAACCATAACAGTCAATTCCCAGCCCTGGATACACTAAAAACATAACATAGACCTCAGGAAGTCTCATCAAGGAGCCTAGCTACCATAATTTTTGGCTCTGCCCCAACACTGACCTTCCCTACCTACCCTACCTGATGGATGGGTCTGGTGTGCTCATTCTTGAAGGTGAATGTACCAAGACAAAGAGTAACAACCTGCTTAGCAAGTTTGAACTCACGAGAAAACCACTATGGTGTTCTTCAGATTGAAGTCCCTTTTGATATGGAAGTCAATGGCCTCCTCAATGTTTACTGCTGCAGGTAACAGTACAGGAGAAGAGGATGAGATTACTAATGACAAGACAGGAAACTGAGGAGTACAGAGTGAAGTCGAGCAGCAAAGGGACAAGGTGTCATCCCAGAATATGTGGGAGTCTATGCCTCCAGCATGAAAGCAACTGTTGAAGACGAGGAACTTCAAGGCAAGATCAATGATGAGGTGAAAGAGAAGATTCTTGGCAAGTGTAATGAAGTCATCAGTGGGATATATACGAATCAGACTTCAGGGAAGGAAGGATTTTCACATCAGCAGAAAGCAGAAGAAAGTTGGCTGCTCCATCATTAGAAGCTGCACCAGTGCAGGAGTCTTCCCAGGAGGACTAACTAGGGACTTCTGGTGTGGAAGCTCCTTCTTCTAGCAGTGCTTTCTCAGAGCCCACCACTGGAGAGGGGATTAAACCAACCCAAGTACGGATGTAGCATCATCCATATAGTAACATATTTAAGGATCCAAATTTATAGCTAACTCTTTGGCAGTATTTAAGTTGAGCTGCTCTAATAAGTTCCTGGGCATTCTCAGTACTTGAAAATGGAACATGTACAGAGAAAAGGAACTAAGTACCATTTATTAGCACTGCGTTGTAAATGGAAAATGCAAATGTCTTCAATAAAACTGTAATTAAAACAAAAAAAATAAAAGATTTATTAAGTTTCCCAAAAGGTCAAGATTAGCTACTTTGGTCAAACAGCCTCCTGGAGGAGTGGGGCCATACAATCACATAATCCTCATGTGTACCAGTACAGTATTCTTGGAAACATTCATTTCTTCCATTTTTTTTCTTTTTAAATTTTTTTTTTGTAGTTGTAGATGGAAATCATGCCTTTATTTTTTTATGCGGTGCTAAAGATTGAACCCAGTGCCTCACACATGCTAAGCAAGCACTCTGCCACTGAGCTACAGCCCCAGCCCCTATTCTTCCATTTTTTTTTTAAAATTGTAAATGGACATTATACCTTTATTTATTTATTTTTCTGTGGTGCTGAGGATGTAATCCAGGCTTCACACATGTGAGGGGAGCGCTCTACCACTGAGCCACAACCCCGGTCCCTATTTCTTCCATTCTTGATGGTGAATTTCTTGGGGAAACAAAAGGAGACATGCCTTGAAACTGACTAGTGCTTCCCACAGCCTGTTCTCTTTATCAGAATCAGCTACAGTGTTTGTTAAAATGTAGATTTGGAGGCATTGCTCCAGAATCACTAAATCACGGTTTCTAGGGAATTGACGGTGATTATTTGGACTCTTCTCTGTGTTTATAGCTCTGTTCTATAAACTCCTGTCACATTCACAGTAGATGACCTTATTTTCTGCTTCTCAGAGGCAATTGAAACCATCAGCTAGGGGAATTTTTCTGCTACCCTGCTTTCAAATCCCCTCACCTACCTTCACCCTTTGTGCTCCATCTTCCAGCTGTGCTCAGCATACCAACATCCTGCTTTCTCGGAAATTGTTTGCTATCCATTCAGTCTTTTCCCTCCCGGATATTCAATTGCCCCTTCTCAAAAGGATCATTTCTGTAGGCAGGGAAATATGTTCAAGAATCTTCTACTAAACAATAAATACAAGTCAAAAACACCTCCCTTTGTCCTGTGCTCCTATAGTTACCACCTTCTTTATTCTCTCCTAAATTAGGAGTCCTGATGCATTTTTATTTCTTCATTAGACATTCATTTCCCACTGTGATATGCTTTCTATCTCACGGCTCCATTCAAACAGCTCTTGCTAAGCCTGCAATTGATCTTTTCATCACTAAGCCTACTGGGCATTTTCCATTTCCCTGCTTTCTCTACTACTTCTGAGAACTTGACATCACAGGATTCTTCCCTTGAAACATTCTCTTTCATTGGCTTTCAAGATACCACCTTCTCCTAATTTTCTTCTTATCTCTTTGGACACATCCTGACTCCCCTTCTACCCATCTATTAAAAGTTGTAGTTGATTCCCCAGTACTATCCCACTCGGCAGGCCATTCATGGCCAGAGCATCAATTGCCAGCTAGCATTGACTGGTAAACTGATTTCCTCAGACTTGTCCCTGAGCTGTGGATCTGCCTATTCAACTGCTTTCTGGGTATCTCCTTTGACACCTCAAAGTTATCTTACATTCAACATGTTTCAGATCAAACTCATGTTTCATCCTCTGTAGAGCTTGCTATCCAATGTTCCTTGTTTCAATAGATGGCATCATCATTCAACTAGCAACACAAGAAATGGCAGACCTCTCCACTACCCACAACCAGTGTAGTCCACCACCAAATAAATATTTCTCATGTAGTTTCCAAACACTTCTCATATCCATTCACTTCTTCCTCTATGTGCACCCACTAATTTAGTCAGGACCCCCATCTCTTTTTTTTAATTAGGCAATATAATTGCTTCCTAATTGGTCTCTATGCAGTTGGAGTGACTTTCAGAATCTTTTGGTGATTTCCTTTATTTTAAGTCTAAAGACAAAAATTCTTCTTCTTCTTTTTTTTTTTTAAGACCAAAATTCTTATCATGGCCCACATGGGTCTCCACATTCTCTCCTTCTCTCTTTTCTAGCCTCACTTCCTCCCACTCCCTCCTGCCTCATCCATCCAGGCACATGGGTCATGTTTCTTCAGTATCTTGAAAACGCTATTGATTTGTTTTAGTCAGTTTTTTTTTTCTGTGACCAAAAGACCTGAAAATAACAATTTTAGAGGAGGAAAAGTTTATTTGGGAGCTCATGGTTTCAGAAGTCTCAGTCCATAGATAGCTGGCTCCATTCCTCTGGGCTCCAGGTGAGGCAGAACATCATAGGCAGGCCCCCCATGAGCCACCTCCTCCAGCCACACCTTATCCACCTTCAGTGACCACTCAGTTAATCCCATTCTGGGATTAATTCACTGACTGGCTTAGAACTCTCATAGCCCAATCATTTCACCTCTAAGCCTTCTTGCATTGTTTCACACATGAGCTTATGGGGGACACCTCATATCCAAACCATAACATGTTTCTCTCATCACAGACCTTTTCCCATGCCCTTCTCTATGCTTGGGCTCTATTTCCTTCCTCTGGCAAACTCTCACTCTTCCTCACTCATCCTCAGGGTCTCAATTTCTCAGAGCAGACTCCCCTGACCAAAACCTAGGTCCAGTACTTTTGTGGCAGACTCCGAACAAAGAGGCTTGCTTCCTCTAATAGTCCCCATCTCAGTTTTTAGTTCTACTCTAATTCATAGGATTATTTGATTAGCATTTGTTTCCATTATTCTGAAAGCAGCTTGTCAGTGGGAACTGTGAGTGTTCTCGACCCTGTTCCATTCCCAGTGTCCAGCACAGGTCCTGGGGCATTGCAGACCAAAGCTGAATGAAGAAAAGGAGCCCTCTGACCTAAAGGAAACCCCACATTCCTTGTTACGGGACCATCAGAGATTATTTCTGTGGCATCAAAGCACTGACATTGTCCTGTTCCCATGGAAATGAGTCATCACCTGTAAAAGAATATTTCTGGAGATTTGGTAAATGTTTATCTAAAGGGTGAGTTTCGGGAAATGTCACAATTAGCCCTGCTCCCATTGTATAGCCTAGAAAGAGCATCCAAAGATCCTGTACCCCATTTCTCAATCATACCCCAGATGCTATGTCTGTCTTCATGATATCTCCTGGAACTCAGGACTGTTATCTAAAGAGGGATAAAATTGGGGACAGTTGTGGTTTATAGTTGTTCTTCTTTCTTTGTTGTAAAATTTTATATACCTTACTTCTAACTGCTTTTGTTTTATTGTTCAGCATTCTTCCTCCCTCTGGTATACAGACTTCTTTCCTTCCTTGGATACAAATCTAAGTTGAACCTAAGGGGAAAGCTGTGAATAATTGAAATAGTCATAAAACTGGGTTGAGTATTAGGATTGTATAAAAATAAAGCACCTTCCCATAAATTGCTCTGGGAATGGTTTTTCCATTCAGGAAAAGCAATTTCATCCCAAGTTGGACACAGCATAAGAAGGGGCCTCCTAGGAGTCAGCAGCTATGACATGTGTCTTAGAAGCTGGAAAGTGGAAATTTAACACTCCTATTCTGATTTTTGCAAACTTTTATGAAGAAAGAAAAAAAATACAGCAGTGAGCAGGCTGGGGATAGCAAGCTTCCTTGTGTCAGAGGGATAATGTTGAAATGTTGGGAGAAAACACTGGGAGTAGGGCCAGACAGAGCAAGGTGAAGGAGTGAACTGGATCGTAACCCTACTTCCCTCCATCTCTTCCCATTGCTCCTCTTCCTCTTGTGGAGCTGAAGATGGGGCCTTGCTCCCAACCAAATTCTCATGCCCAGTCCTTTGGGGTTCTACTTTACCTAATGAACCTGTGTGTTAGGTACCCCCTCTGTTCACCTGCTTATAATTCTTCCTGTCCTGGTGAAGCCCCTTGTCATCAACATCTCAATTTGTTTTCTGTTTTGGTTTTGCCTAGTTCATCAGTCCTGTGGGCCATCTGTACTACAATCATTGGCATGCTGGTTAACATACAGACTCCTTGGCCTAGGGTGTGATCTACCAAATCAAGCTCTCTGGGGATGAGGCCAGGAATCCAGACCCTGGCAAACCCCCTAAATGAACTAAGCCCATTTGGATTTGAAAACCATTGACTTGGTTCCTTCAGTTTTCAACTTGTTAGTTCCTTTGCTTGGGTTCTGAGCTAACTTTCTTTTCTGTCTACCAAGCCTGTGGGCAACCTTTTGGGTAATGTTCTAGTCCATCTGGGCCCCAGGACACCGTCAGCTTGTGTATTTTCAGGGACAACTTACAGGTCCTCTCTTCCCTGCTCCCTATGCCTCTAGCACCTAGGTGAACCTGGCCTTGGGGGCAGGTCTTGGATCCCTAAGTTTCTAGTTGTAAAACTAAGCTCTTATCCTTCCAAGTGATGTTTTTCTTTCTAAAAGAAGGCTTTATTTTCCAAAGAAATGCATATCTGGAGAATTTTATGTACCCAAGATTAAATGTGCCAAGATTAATTTCAGGGGGAAATCCTTGATGAGGCTTTTCAAATCAAAGTTAGGCTGTACATCCTGCCTAATTAGAAGAATTCCTACAAAGACTACGAGGACAATGCACCCTTTGAAATATTTTTGATGATATAATTGAGCTCTGAAAATGTGCTGCTTGGAAACAGCACCTCCTGAACTCCCTTCCTGGTGGGATATTTGGGGAGATCACACTGGCCTGGGCTATACCATACCTTTAAGAGAAGGATGGAGGTCCAGGGTGGAAGAGTAAAGGAGACTGCAGAGGGTCTTGCTGAAGACCTTGGGCTTTGGAATTGCCCAAGGAATCTCATCACTGAGGCTCCGTGCTGGCAATGGGATCTCAGACAAAATACTTCAACCATGCCCCGTTGTTCTCATATTGAATGAAGGACAGCAATAATGACTTCATGGCAGGTGAGGACTGGACTTGATAATGTACATGAAGTGCTTTGCACAGAGTATCTGGATCATAATACCTGTGATCATTATATGGTTCTAACATTCGAGGTGGGGAGAGGGAAGGAAGCCTTCTGTTTTTCTACTTTGGGGACTTCACGCTTTCCTGGAGTGCACTAATGCGGCTCTGCTTTCTCTAACATGTGCTTTTCCTCCATTAAAGACCTTGGTGATGTCTTACTCTCCGTCCTCTCTCCTACCCTATTTTGTATACAGATATAATGTAGGCAATAAGAACACGGAGGCCAAAGCCTGAGGGGAACATAGGGGGCTGTCTACCCAGAGTATAGCTGGGGTGTCTCTGAGTTCACTGCATGCTGTAAATCACCTCAGTGTCACCTTCTGCTCAGCTGCTTGAGTGCTGGGACTAAGGCAGGAGGAGCCCTGCTCTGAAAATCATCTCAGTTTGGGAAAGTAAGTGAAAGTAGCACAGGGGATAAAGGGAAGGTGTGGGTGGGTACATGGGATGGGAGAGGAGGGATTTGGAGAGATGGGTAGAGGGAATTTGTGAATAGGGAGGAGTGAGTTCTCATACCATACTCTCCTGGTCAGTTTGGCTGCTATAATATACTGCCACAGATTGGATGGCTTAAACAACAGAAATGTATTTCTCATTAGTTCTGGAGGCTAGAAGTCCAAGATTAGGGAGTCAGCATGGCCAGTTTATGATCAGGGCCCTGGGACTCCTGGTTTATAGATAGTGATCTGCTTACCTTGCAGAATGAGAAGCCAGCTCTCTTGGGTATCTTCTTGCAAGAACACTTATCCCATCATAAAGTTTCCTTTCTCATGGCCTAATTACCTCCCCAAAGCCCCATATCCTAACATCATCCTTTTGAGAGTTAGGATTCCATCATGTGAAGTTGGCAGGTGGGAGACACACATGCAGTCCTTAACGCACAGTGGGGATAAAACCCAGAGGTTTCAGTGGGTAGAGTGTTAGGAGGACTCTACCCACTGAAGTTAGTGGCTTCTTGGGACAGGAGTAGTGTCCAATTAAAGAGTGGGGAACAAACAGAAACTGGAGCAAAAAGAAGGAAGGAAGGATGGTAGGAAAGAAAGGAGACATGCACACAATGCAGAGAACAGGGGGTTAAATCTGAATGAAAACCTACGAAGCCAGCACAGCTAACATGCACAGGACAGTGATGGTCTGTTGACCCACGACTTCATGTCATTGCTCAGGTCCTTTGGTTACTTTTTCTTTTTCTTTTTTTTTTTAGTTTTGGTAGACCTTTATTTTTAAAAATTTATTTATATGTGGTGCTGAGAATCGAATCAAGTGCACTACCGCTGAGCTCCAGCCCCAGCCCCAGTCACTTTTTCTTAATTAGCAATCTTTTCCTTTTGCAAGCTTTACTGCTTGAGAAAAGCCAGGACCAAAGGCTTTATATTTTCACCCTTTATGTTGAAATCAGAGCTTCTGAGAAATGATGGCCTGTGGCCTCTTTCCCCTTCTCTGTTTACCCTCAACTGGGTAGAAATAAATGATGGTGTCCCAGAGCAGAGTCAGAGAAGCAAGTTCTATAATCACATGCTTCCTTTGCCGTTGAAGATAAAGGTGAAGAACATTTCCTCTGTGCCCCGTCCTTACCCACCTCTACTGGGGCCATGACTAAGATACTGCTTTCAAGCTCCAGAGCTGAGGACATCCATCTACTCACCTATGCTCTCTTTACAAAAGTGATCTGAGGCAAACAGGTGTGACTCCCAAGGCTGAGCACCTTCAGTTGTATGCAAGTCACGTGTGCCCAGGAATAAATGAAAACGGCTTTGCATTTGGACGGGAATGTCTGTGCCCCATATCTTATATTATTTGTCAATCTATAACTAGGATGCAGTCTTTACTTAGCTAATAAGTACTTGTCTTTTCATGGAGTACTGTGAGCATACTCCCTCCTCATGAATTTGGTGTTTTTACTGCCACAGATGTCTTTGATGGTGTTCTACAGCTTTAACTCATCTGGGTGCATGCAATGAATTATGATTTTATTCCAAAGTTGTTTCTCATTCCCTGGCTGTCTGTTGGATCCTCCCAGGATTCATCTGCTTCTTACCGTGCTTGGAAGGTCTCTAGTATATTTGCCCCTCTCTCTATAAACAATTTAATGTCTCTCCTTTCCATTCTGAAGAATAGAGGGTTAATGATTTCTTCTGGGGAGATTCAGATTTAATTTTAATCCTCATTAAACACACGTGTGCATGTGCACACCCGTACACACAATGTTTTACATACGCTTTGAGGGGATCTTGACTGGGGCTTGTGCATTCCTCCAAACTTATCCAGGGACTCCCACTTAAGATGCCTTAATATAAATATAAGCACCTTTATTTATTTCCAGTACTATGTCGGATAGCTGTATCTATGTTTTGCTCCAAGCCACTCTCCCAAAGCCTTTATAATCTTTGTCGCTGTGAGTCTGTTGTCACTTGTTCTCTGGATGGTGCCATCTGCAGGGTGAGGTGCTATAGGAGGAACAGGTGGCCGGGAATAGGAGGCAGTTTGCCAGGGCTCACAGTGATCACCTCTGATGTTTCGAATTTGCCAGGGTTTCCTGATGTGTTTTCAAACACAGAGGACTGGACTGAAGCTGGGGTAGCATTGTGCAGCTACGTGGCACTGATCTGCCTTCAGGAGAGAGTGGGTGGCGGGGAGTGCTTTCAGCTGACTGCTTCCAGCCACAGGGCTTCAGATCCACCAGAGTGTTCAAGAGCAAACCACCCTCCCCAGAGAGTTTCAGCCCCTGGCCAAGCCTGGCAGGGTGCTAGGCCTGGTTATTTCTGCCAATGTGGGAGTTCTCTCTGGGTAGTCTCTGCACACTGTTTCCCAGCTGAGGAGCTGCCCCACAATCTGGAGGCTCCTCCTGCTGCTTTTTCATAGGAGTTAGATCTGTGTAGGGATCTGAAAGTATTTCCCTTGCCTGCTCCTGCTTCTTTTTGTTTTTATACCTTATCTTCCCAGGTGATCTCCCCTGAGCCCACCCCACCCCAGCTAATCTCTTGCTCTTCCACTTCTGCCTTTGTGTCTGCTTCTTGGATTACCTGAACTGACTCAGCTCTGTTCCCAGGTGACATTGTTGATCACAAGTCATAATCCCACTTCACTTCCCAGACATCAGCCTGGAGCAAAGTTCCCAGAACTTGCCAACCCATTTCGTCACAGAATCTGGAGTTTACTGGATGTTAGTTCCACCTTTGTAGCTATGCAGGTTATTATCAGCATCATCCTGTTCAGCCTCTTGTAGGGTGTTTCTGTTGCTTAGAGAAGAGACAAAGGCACGAGATGATCAAAAACATACTTTATTTTTTTATAGAGACTCTTTCCAGGATCCCAGGCTGGAAAACATGGAAACCTCAGGAATGACCCCTCTCCATTTATACACTTCTCCCCTAAAATCAGGCCAATGAGGTCAGCTCCTGAATCCCTTTTCCTGGGATCCCACTCAGTCCTATCTCTTAGCATTCTGGCGAGGGTTCAGGAGCATAAAGATTCTTGTTATCTAGTTCCTCCCCAAAAGGTCCCCCTCCCCACCACCAATTACTGTGAGTATATAATATACATCAGAGCTCCTCCCTGAGAAAGAACGATGACAGGGAGGAGATTGGCACAATACAGATAACACATCCACAGCAACTGGTTTCCACATTTTGGAAGTCACAAAGACGGACCTGTGATGTCTCCTATTCTATTACTACTGGACAGATACATCAAGCAAACATACTTAGGAGGTAAACATTTGGAGATAAACACAGGGTGACATGTGTCTATAATAAGAACGAGACCCATGCACAGTGCAAATCATGATGTTCCTCACACACGGGAACTGACAACATTTTTATAAGCTAAATGGATGTTGGAGAATGAGTTGATGGAAGGCTTGCTGGCACTTTGAGGGAATGTTTAACCTTACTGAAAGCTGCCCAAGTCTGTCTCACACTTCCTTTTATGCACAGTGATAACTCCATTCAATCACATCCCTTTAGATCCCCTGGATGGACTAGTGGTTCTCTTTGCAGTGATCTCAGGGAACTCTCATTGCAAAGGCTCTCTGAAGGCCACAGCCTTTGGCTCAGTTACCCATGGTAAGAATGGTTTTTAAAAATCCTGTGAAGAGTCTGCTTCCCAGATACCTCCATAAGCAGCCTGGACTCACTAGGACAGCTGAGCCAGGAATGGCAAGTCTGGGATAAGTCCCCTTAAGTGTGGAAGGAGCTGCATGTCCCCAGCTCAAGGCAAAATCCAGAGCAAGTGCTCAACAAATCATTGTTGAATTCAACTCCAACCTTCTCTCCTGTAGATGGGATGACCCCAACTCCTTGATACTTTTTTCTTAGGTACTTCTCATAATCATGTTCATCCTTTTCATCCACACAGGGCATGATTTTCCATTGGAAGCATGACTAGCTGCCTTTTGTTGCTCCTAAATCTTGCTTTCCGTTCATGGATCTGCATTGAGTTGGCTTTACTTAGTTTATTTAAATCTTCCCATGCTGCTTTGCAGAATATGTTCTCAGGTTTCTGGCTTCTGCTACTGATATACAACTAATTCTCCCCAGGCATGTCCATACCCTTGTAGAGTTAGAGCCAGCAGGGGTGGTGGAGGCTGTAAAACCTGTGGGTGGTATTATTCTCCTCTTCACATCATGAATGCAGCCAATGCACATCCATTATTCAAACCACAAGGGCATTCATGAATATTACATGAAGTTTCTGCTTCCAGACACATCTGGGCAGGATACAGAAATGCTCACCTGCTGGAGACCCCAAAGCTGCATTAGAACATGAAGCATTCACCTCATGGCTCTTGTCCTTTAGGGTTGGTGGGCAATTCTATCTCTTATAGACAGGAGACTAGCAAAGCTATGGGGGAGAAGGGAACATTCAGACAATGAAGAGAATGCAAGGTGCCCTCTTCCAGAAGCACAGTTGCAGGTGCAGCCTCCCTGCTCAATAGGCATCTGAGCCTGCACCTTATGCTAGCATAAAGTCACAAATTTGGGTTTGTGCCTCTGCCTCAGATACCAAAAGGCTAGACACAAAGCCCACTTGTTGTGTTGTTCTGAGCTGTGGAATTCAGCCCGCTAAAGCATGCTGGAAAGATACCGGCTTTGGCATGGACTCTTTTGCTCTGTCAAAGGCCAAAAACTTCCAGAATGAATGTACTCAGGGTTTTAGGATACCTGGAGAATGTCTGAGATGGATATTTACATGTTTTAGCAGTTGCTGCCTCTCTAGGAGCTGGGTATTAGTGCTTCTACTCTTTTTGAGATTACTATTTTTTTTTTTTTGGTAAAATATACCAAACACTTATACAATCATTGAACCATGGCACATTAAGATTCAAAGTGACACTTAGATTATTTAGTTCAGCCCCATTGCTTTGCCAGTAAAGAAAGAGGCTCAGATAGATTAAGTCTGGCTGGGGTCTCTTGACCCTTGGTTGATATAGACCTTAGATGGCATCAGCTGACATATTCCGCCCACCATGGAAGCTCAGGATGGTCACCGGGGACACAGTGCAGAAGAAACTGAGGCTTTCAATCCTGTGACGTTCAAATGAACTTAAACATTGAGATGCCAATAGGGGCAGGCATAGGTCTTCTTTTCATGGGTGCTGAGAAGATGAGGTTAGATCTTTCATTATGTGGCGCCTTCTTTTGCTCATGCTGTGAAGTGAAGGCTAGAGTGATGTGAGCCACGAGCTGAGGGAGGCTAATCAGAGCTTGGCTGAGGACAACTTTGCTGGAGCAAGACAGAGGCGCCAGGCAAACAGTCCTGTTGGATCTGTTATTGCACTGCAGAATTCATCCTGAAATGAGCACCCACATGCAGTTGAAGTTATCTCTAGAATCATGGAATAAACTGGAAGGTAAAATCTAGTGCAATATTTTCATTTTACAGGCTCAGAGAAATTCAGATTTGCTTTGGGTCACACAGATGGGGGATGGCAAAGATGGAAGAATCCAGATTGACTTTAGGATGAAATGTCTTCCCTAAACCATCTGATTCTTCCCCCAAAGCTCTGATGTTCAGGTGTTTCTGATGGTTTCCAGATCAAGGAAATACCCATGCATGAGAGAGGCAGAACAAGGATGGTGGTGGCTGCCTTGCTAAGGGCCTGCCCTCTAGGACAGCATATTGGAGTAGAAGCTGAAGCTCTCTGTCATGGTCTTGGAGTTGCTGCGAGAGGAGCCATTGGAGTTCAGATCCAGGGATGAAGGTGTGGCCTTGGGGCCTTCCTCTGGCTCCTCCTCATGGACTCCTACCACTGTGGAGACAGTGGTCTCCAAGCGGCTGACCTTATACACGCTGCCCTGGGTCTGGAGGTACCGGGTAGATTTCATTTCCAGCCCCTCATAGTCGCCAGCCCTGATGAAGGGGCAGCACCGGAAGGCGTGCTTGAAGCCCAGACGGAACCTGGAAGGATAGCACATAAGGAGGTGACCCCATGGGGACAGACTGCTTTTCAAGGGGCTTCCCACCATTTCATCAGCTTCTCAACACAGGACACTCCCAAGTGTGACTGTATCTGATTATTTTGCAAGTTAATGAACATCTGGAGAGGCTGAGGCCAAAAAGATTTCAGGGTCAGCTAATAATGTTAAATCTAGGACGAGCACCCATGTTCATGTGCAATGTACGTCTTTATCCAGGGTGGTCCTTGAGCTATGTATGCTCCCTCTTCTGGTGTGGGGTCAGAAGACTTTGGGCCAATCCAACATCAACCTAAAACTCACCAAGTATTTACGGTGTGCACCATAGTAAGCTTACATCAAAGCACAATGCAAGACTCAGTCCTTTCCCTCTAGTAGGCCACTGACTGCCAGAGTCATGATCCTTGGTCATGTCCCTTCGGTATGCCTCAGTTCCTCTGTTTGCTAAACAGAGAGAATCCACCTTTATTTAATAATATGCAGGGAGATTTACTCTAAAAAATTTAGGCAGGTCATCAAGCTCTTAGAGAAAGGATGTTTCTGTGAGTTAGACTAACAGAGAACCATTTGGGCAAGTTTAAGAGAATGTCTTTCCTGCTCTCTGCAACCTGAGTGTCTCACTCAGAGAAGGCTTTTCCCAGGCTGGTGACTGATGGGTAGAAGGCATTTTGTTCCTTCTCTTCCTGTCTGCTCCCTTCCCTACACAGAGGCTGGGGTGGTGCCCTGTCTAGCATCCTGACCCCTCTGGGAAGCCCTCTACAGGCCACAGTGCATTTCCTATTGCTGAGTGCCATTCCTGATGGGCTCTCCCTTCTCTTGCTTGTCTGAGGTTGGTTTATGCTGTGAGGATGGCTCCCCCAGGCCTTGTCTGATCAAGTGAGGGCAGGAATCAGGTCTCTGAGGCCCTGACTTCTTTTTGCTTACCCTACCTGCTGGAAATGCTGGATGAAACCAGGGAAAGCTGCCCGGGCTGTAAACCGGGAGAGGATCCAGCTTACAGGCTTTGTTCACTTACACCAGTCACAAAGGTTTCTAATCCTATGTTGCCCCTCTTCCCCAGCTCAGTTACCAGTATTTAAAAATCAGAAGATCTCACACACAAATATAGATTTCTGGTTTCTCTTGAAAAAGAAAAGACAACCAGGCTATGCTGAGCTCACAGTCCTCTGCACGGCCTGTGAGCAGGGGCTGTACAGTGTGGTGGTTAGTTTGCTGCAGTCCATACCTCTCCCTCTTGTCTCTCCCTCTGTGCTCATGTAGCTGCTTGGTGGCTGGTGGCCCCTGGAGAGTGTGGGGAATGGGGTACTCACCTGTCATTGAGGCAGCAGTAGATAATGGGGTTGTACATGGTGGAGCTCATGGCCAGCCACATGATGGCCAGGTAGACCTGCTGGATGAACTTCTTCAGGTAGAGATCTGGGTTGATGTAGGGCAGCAGGAAGAAGATGTGGAAGGGCAGCCAGCAGATGGCGAAGGTACACACCACCACGATCATCATTTTGACCACCTGGTAAGAGGACCAGCAGGTGAGATGACATCCTCCTTCTCTCATGGCTGCTTTCCCTCTCCTCTCTCTCCTCACCACACATGGTGTGATATGGGGTGGGGGGGTATTTAGAACATTGCTTTACAAGGAGGAGAAAGGATCTTTAATGTCCAGCCCTAAGGGACGTTGGTTATGTGGGCAGTTCTCAGAGTATGGCCCCAGGACTGTCATTATCACCTTGATTGGGAACTTGTTAGACATACAAATCCCTGGTCCCACTTCAGACTTAGTGAACTGGAAACTCCCAGGCTGGGACCTGGAATTCCATGCTTGATAAATCCTTCAAATGATCCTGATGTACTCTTGCATTTGGGGACAACTGTGTTATGTGACTCTTCTGGGCAATGGCTGAAGCCAAGGGAGGTCAATTAACAAGCAAAGGTGAAGGGGTGTGCTGGAGAGAAGGCCAGGGAGGGAGTAGCAAAAGGTGGGCAAAGAGAGGAGCCATGGGCTCGGGCAGCTGCTGAGTCTGGAGACTGCAGGAGAGGGAGGGGAAGGGCAGCCAGGGTGCATCCGATGTTTAAAGGGATTTAAAAGAAGGTCTTCTGAATTTTGTGTGCTGTGGTGTAAATGTTTGTGTCACCCCCAAATTCATGTGTTGAAATCCTAAGCCTCTAGGTGATGTAGTAGTAGGAGGGCCTTTGGAAGGTGATCAGACCTGAAGGACAGAGCCTTATGAATGAGAATCCTGAGAAACCCCCACCCCTCCGCCATGTGAGGACACCAGGTGAGGCACCTTCCACCAACCAGGAGCTGCCCTCATCAGACACCCCAGTGCTTTGCTAGTGGACTTCACAGCCTGTAGAGCTGTGATAATCCATTTCTGTTGTTTGTAAGTTTGCAGTCAAAAGTATTTTGTTATAGTGTCTCAAATGCACTAAGAATCTGGATGATATAAACTTCTTTTTATTCCCAAGAAATATTCAGTGAAGAACACTACAGCATCCATAATGAAATACCATGCAAAGAAGAACTGAAGGGAGAGAACAGAAAGAGGAAGTTCTTCATATACTGATTTTCAGATTCTTGTGAATTTTAAGTGAAAAATGTGACCACAGTATGTATTTACTATTGTCATAAAAAAGAGAAAGTAGTATATCTTAATTTTATTTATAAATGCCAATATCTAGGAGGGTTAACAAGAAACAAACAATAGTGGTTACTATTGTGTGTATGTATGTTTATATGTATATGAATGGGTATATGTGTGTATATGTGTATGAGTGTGTATGAGTACATGTGAGTGTATGGATGAGTGTGTGTATGAGTCTATGAGTATGTATGTGTGTGTATGAGGGTGAGTATGAGTCTATGAGTGTGTGAGTGTGTATGAGTGTGTGTTTGAGTGTGTATGAGTGTATATGTACATATGAAGAAAGGTGGCTCTCTTCCTCCCCTGGTCTGTTACCCAGACCCATGGCTATCTTATGCCTGCTGCCTCTGGGTGGCTCTGCTCACCAGCCTGTAGCCTGTGCCAGGATCGGTTAGGAGCTGTCTGCTCCTCACTCACCTTGCGCTTGGCAGAGACTTGCTCATGGTACCGGTCAGAGGAGTCCCCAGGGATCTCACTGGCCCACAGTGTGATCCCCACTACGGTGTATGCATAACCGATTACCAGCAGGGGGAGGAAGTAGATGAGCACAGTCACGCAGATGTGGTACCTGCAGTAAGATGGAGGACAGAGGTCAGCCGGAGAAATAATTGGTGGTTAAGGCTCTGCAGCCACCTTTTCTAACCTTCGATATCAGTATGGCTGAGCTATCAGGCACACTGCGGAGAGGCAGGCACCTCAGAGTGAATGGGTATAAACCAGAGAAAAAAATCTCTTTGATTTATGCTTTTCTTGTGAACTTTTTCTATAATGGAGATTCTTGTTCAGATTCAAAAGGGGAAAAAATGTTGATAAGAAGGAACTGAATTCATATATACTTAGGACAGTTTTGGTCCATGCTAAGTTCAATATTACTTGCCCCACCCCACCTCCCAAGAAATATAAGAATGCAAACTTATGCTTCATGAATAGAAGTTTATTATCTAGAATAAAGGAGGTAATCGTACCACTCAATTCATATCTGTTAGACTACACTTATGCTCAATTTTACTTGGGATTTAGACCAACTATTATATTTAAATGAGATCTACCATAATGGTTCATGAGCTTCAATTTATTCTATGAGATATATGGATTCACAAATATCAGTATAATTAATTAGCTTGGGGGAGAGGATAAGACTAGTTCTAGTTCTAGAACTTGGATCCGGGAGGGAAAGCCACAAAGTGTAAGCCATTTCTAAGCCTGGCCTTCATGAATATATGTGCACAGGGAAGCTGGCTGGGTCTTTGAGTCACCACTTGGACGGCAAATATCAACTGACTCACATTTGATTGGGACCCAAGCAAGAAAAACAACAACAACAACAAAAACTCCAAACAAGTAAAAAAAAGCCCCCAAACCTTTCCAATGTTAAATTGCTGAGGTTGTGAGGTTTGTTATGGCAGCATAACTTAGCCTATTTTGTTTAAGGCAAGATTTCTTCTAAGTAGGAAACTCAGACAAGTTTTCTGAATGTTGAAGAAGAACATTTTTCTGAGGGGGTTCATTGGCTTGTGTATCTGGCTACAGCCTGTTCCCAGACGTGAGTGTAATCATGAGGCAGTAGTAGTGGTATTACTAATGAAAACAGCTAATGTCTTGGGAGACTCGCTCTAGGTCTCTGCTTTGGTTTGGATGTGGCTTGTTCTTCAAAACTTGTCATTCTTCAAGCTTGGCCCTTGGTGTGGTGGTTTTATATTGAGATGCTAGAAACTTTAGGCAGCGGAGCTTAGAGATTTTTTGGCCATGAGTGCTCTACCTTAAAAAATTAATTGATGCTATCTGAGACTAGGGCAGGTCTCCTGGGACTGGATTAGTTCCCTTGAGAAGGGTTGATAGAGGTCAGCCCAGTACCTGTCCCTAGTCTCTCTTCTATGCATGTTGCTTGCCACTCTCACATGCACCTCTGTCATTGTGATGGCATCTGCCATGAGGGCCTTGCCAAAGTTGACCAGATGCTGGTGCTGTGCCCTTGATCTTCCAGAGATATGAGCTAAATAGTGCTCTTTTTCTATAATGTATGCAGCGCTGGCATTTTGTTATAGCAACATAAAACAGACTAATACTGTCACTGTGCTAATAATAAACTTAATGACAGCATTAGTAGCAGAAGTGGTCGCTAGAGTTTGAATGTTCATAAATGGCACAATGCTAAGCATTTTATTTTCATTCTATTATTTAATCCTTAAAGCAAACAATTGGGTAGGTACTATCATAATTCCATTTTTTAGATGAAGAACAACATTTAGAATTTAATTAGTTTGTCCAAATTCACTACTGGTAATGGGATTGGCTGGGATCAGGATGCAGGTCTAAGACCCAAGAACCAGTTTCTTGTCACTGAGGAAAAGTTATCCGCAAATTCTTTTCTTCCATTCTAGTTACAGTCTATGTTAATTCTCTGCAATGATTTTCTTCCATAGGGAAAAATCCACTTATTCACTCAATTTCTCCCTCTTCCATACTACATTTGCTTTCATCGGTTCTTTGTAAGGCTCACAGTTTTGCCACTTATTTAGTCCCCTGTGAATATTAAAATCTGCAGTTTGAAGATACTTGAGGAGTTCTTAAGTAATAAGTCATTGATTCAGAAAAGCAGAGTGTGAGCTCATCTGCTCTGTGCAGACACCTGCTTCCACCCCAGCAGGCTCTTGAGGTCCCCTGGGTTTTTACCTCCACCAGAACCACTGGGTTCTCCAGTTACCACTTCAGTGATTGCATATGGTATTTCCCACCTGATCTCAGTCACTCCTTCAGGATACAGTGCTGACTGTGCTTGTGAGCACAGCCTTGAGAGAGACTGTAGGGTCAGGGAGAATCTGAGAACCTCCTAGATGTCCTCAAGATACCTCCCTATAAGAATGGCCCCATGTCATGCAGACTTGATACTTGGTCTGTGGCAAAACACGCTAGCTGAGCTTCACCAGGCCACTGCCTTTAAGGTTTGAGTGTGATGAGCAATGTCAGCTCAGGAGTGTGAAGGGAGGACATTGTAGTCAAGTTGGTGCTCCTCTCCCTTAACCACAGGTCCTTACTATCAGGCAGGTCCCAGAACCTCCTGGAAGTTACTGTGGGGTGACTCAGCTACCGTGGGGTGGGCCTGAGAATCTTCATTTATAATACGTTCCCAGGACACAATGCTGCTGCTGTTTCTGGTTCAGACTCTGAAAAAGATTGTCCTGGACCAGTGTTTCTCAACCAAAAATGCACATGAAAACCACCAGAGGAGATTTTAAAATGATCAGTGCCCAAAGGAGCCGGTTAAAAAATTCCTAAGTTATTTTAACAGATGGTTAGCATGGAGAACCACTGTTTCAGACCCTGGATCTGCAACACCAATGAGTCTTTTTTTGGAACCTCCTTGTTGTTTGTGATTGAATGAGTTCATTAAGGTGTTCATTAGAAACATTCATTTTGTGATGTATCTGATGCTTTGCACTGGGGGCCTTGCTGATCAGGCAGGGACTGCCCGCTCCCAGGTCTAGCTAATTCCTAGAGATAACAAATGACTCTCTTGGGAGTGTGCATTCCATATGCAAAATAACAATCTAAACCTTAAGCTTTATTGGGCTCTTACCTTGCAGAAAACTATTTGCCTGCCCTGATCATCCTGAAGCCAGATATCAGACAAGTAGGGTAGCTCCTCTATCCCAGAGCTGCTAAAATTATTCAAGCTGGTCAGTCTTAAACCTGCTCACTCTGCCTCACTAGTTCTTTCCTGAGAAGGCCCATGAAGTCTTTCTTTTTGGTATGGGACTGTGCCCCTTCATCTTGGGTACTGCGAGTTATAAAGTATCTTCTTTTTTTGTGTGTGTGGTGCTGGGGATTGAACCCAGGGCCTTATGCATGCAAGGCAAGCACTCTACCAACTGAGCTGTATCCCAGCCCATAAAGTATCTTCTTTTTTTTTTTTCTTAAAGATTTTTTTTTTAGTTGTCGATGGACTTTTATTTTATTTATTTATATATGGTGCTGAGAATCGAACCCAGTGCCTCACGCATGCCAGGTAAGTGCACTACCACTGAGCTACAACCACAGCCCCATAGAGTATCTTCTTAATGGCAATTGCATCCTGATATGTTGACCTCACCATACTTAAATACAAAATAAAATCTGCATTTTAAAACTATGAACACTGTGAGAACTCATAAATCAGACCACAGGAAAATGCTAAGATGAATCAGTAAATATAACTTATCAACCTTTTAAATATAACTTATCTTCCTTTTTCAAAGAAAGAAAAGTCATTTTGTTATTTGGAATCAACAAAATATATGGATTCAATTTCAGCTAAAAAGTGTTCTATTCAGGTAGAGCAAGGCTTTCCCATCTCTAGTAGAGATAATTCAGAAGAGCATAAGAATAGTATACAGCAATTCTAGTTCTAGGTATAGACAAAAAAGAAAAGAAAGTCTTGACTCCAACAAATTCATGCAAACCATTACTTACAATAGCTAAAAGGTGGAAACAGTCCAAATGTCCACCAGTAGATGAATAATAAGCTAAATGTGGTATATCCATACAATAGACTACTATTCAGCTTTATAAAAGAATGGAATTATTGCCTGTAATCCCAGCAACTTGGGAGGCTGAGGTAGGAAGATTGCAAGTTCAAAGCCAGTTTCAGCAACTTAGGGAGGCTCTAAGCAATTTAGGGAGATTCTGTCTCTAAATAAAATCTAAAAAGGGTTGGGGATGTGGCTCAGTAGCTAAGCACCCCTGGGTTCAATCTCTGTACAATGCTCCCCCCTGCCCCTGGCCCTGGCCAATACATAAAAGAATAGAATTCTGACATATAGATAAATCTTGCAAACATCATGCTAAGTGAGTAGGCCAGACACAATCCGACAAATACTGTGGGAGTCCACTTATATGAAATATGTCATGGAGATAGAAAGTAGATTAGAGGCTACCAGGGGCTGGGGAGAGTAGATAGGAGATACTATGTAATGGGTATAGATTTTCTGTTTGGGATGATGAAAAAGTTCCGGAAATGGTTAGTGGCGATCATTGTACAACATTGTGAGAGTCCTTATGCTTCTGAATTGTATGTTTTAACGTGGTTAAAGGGGTAGAGTTTATATTCTGTATTTTTATCACAATTAAAAAATTTCATAAAAATATTTCAGCCTACCCAGGATCCCAGGTCTCCAAATTTGCAGGCTTTTCTACCCTTGGCTACTCCTCAACACAGCCCCTCACTCTGAAAAGGCAGACTTAATTCTTGGATGAGATTAAAATTTGAACACATGCTTCTAAATCTTTAAAAAAAACACATTAGTTTTTATTTTTTAACTTTAAAATTAAAAAAAGTTTATTGGTGCATTATAATCATACATAATAGCAGGATTTGTTACATATATTTGTGCAGGTACATCCTCCTAAATCTTGCTCAGAAAAACCCCTATTACTTAGAAATTGCAAACACTCAATCCAGTGTTCAAATGATCAAAAATTCTAAATGAATGTAAGTCAAATGCATGAAGTTCTATCATTAGAAAAAAGGAAATAAATATATTTCTTTTACCTTCATACCCTTCTGGAAGAATTTTACCATATCTGTATTTAATTGGAGTCAACTAAATACCTTTCTCTCTCTCTCTCTCTCTTTTTCTAAAATCATTTTAGAGAGCAGGTCAGTGAAACAATGTAATCCTATTTTGTGCCGCTCCACTTGGGTTTTGAGTCTGATTTTTCCTAGGTTCCTGCCAGGCAGGATTTTATGAGCTCTTAGAATTAATATCTGCCTTGGGAGAAGGGATCTGGGGTCAGCAATGCACTAGAAGTAAGCCAGAGAAAGAAAGAACCAGGCATGAAAGCAAGAGGCAGTGACAGAAGGGAGTTCTTTGTGTGCTAAATGAGATGTGTGCTGGGGACCTAGCACATTGATTTTGATCATTAAGTCTTGCTGATGTGCTCATCAGAACTTTCAGAAGAAAGGTGCCTGCAACAACTTCATGCTGTGGCTCCATCGAGTTCACTTCTTTAAGCAGCAAATGGGGCTTGACATCTTTTGCGGGATAAGCTTGTCGAATATAAACCATGTATCCCCAATCCCACAGATTCCCTTGTCCTTACTGCCCTGACACCTTACTGCTCACCGCTGGGTTTATTGGTCTCACTAAAACAGGAGTTACCTCATTGTTCAAAGTATTAACAATTTTGATTTCTGAAACAATCCTCTACATTTGAAATTGAGCTGGATAGCCTTATTAAATAGTATCTAGAGATCTTTATAACATGCTTGAGGGAGACAGTAGGTGTCTTGGAGTTGGGGAAGAAGGAGGCCAAGAGAGCATGGCCCTGCATTCCCCATCTTCACTCTAACAAGGTGGCTCTGCCTTTTGTTTTTGCATTGACTTTAGGCAGATGATTTTGTTTGAAAGGTGGTAGGTAGAAGATTTCAATAGTTTCAGAAAAGTTGAAGAGCCCTGGTATAATCCCAGCTCCCATCCAAGGCATCAACCCTTTGCAATATACATACCACATAAGCATTAAACATCTTCTAGAATATTCCCTGCTCACTACCTCTAAAGCTGAGCTACATCAGTAACTAGGGATTTTGTTAGAGTTGCAGATTCTTAGGCCCCACCTTGGATGGGTCTGCATCAGTGACTGCAGGAAAGCTTGTTAGAGGTATAAACTCTCAGGCCCCACCACAGATGGGCCAAATCAGAATGTGCATTTTAAAGGCTTCCAGGTGATTTATGTGCAAGTTCAAGTTTGTAGCACACAACATTTTTTTTCTCTTGTTTTCATGGGGGGAATCACCTGAGGAGCATTCAGAAATTCCAGTGCATGGATTGCATGCTAATTCTTCTGATTTAGTTGGTCTACAGTGTGTCCTGGGTGCAGCAGATTTTAGAAGCTCTTCAGGCAAATCTCTTGTGCAACCAGGGCTGAGCATAACTTCCAGACCCCTGCTGCTGATGGCTGGGACTGATGCTGTTACTTCTCAAATTGAGTGAAAGCCTATGGCCCTGCATCTCTCACTATCCATTCTATGTCACAAGCAACAAGTTGAACCCATCTCATGGGATGGCCCTGCAAACATGAGATGACCATGAACTTGCCTTTCCCCAGAGCTCTTTTTGCATAGAGAGCTTTTAGGGATCATCTCTCCTTTTATATGTGCTAAGCAGCCTCATCTGCCTGCAATTCCTCAAATGATCCTCAGGCTCTCTCTCCTTATTAGAGGATGACACTAGATGCTTGACTGTTTACTTGCCTCACCTTTGTACTTCCTAGAAAAAAGGTCTGCGGATCAGTGTGGTTTCTTTGTAGAGAAAGGAAGCAGCACCCAAGCATTTTTGTAGCTCAATTTTTTATTCAACGGTCACAGCCAAATCCCATGTACTTTGAAGCTCTCTTGGAGGCTGGCAAAAATTGCAACCTATCGGTTGATAAATTCATCGAATATTTATTCAGTCCTTATTACATATCTGGTTCTGAGCTGGTTCTGGGTTGGGGACATTGAAAAGAGTCCTCCCATTCTTTGGTACTTTCTCCAAGATCTCACAGACAACCACCAGAGAGGGTAGCGTGGCAAGTGGAGAGTGGTTACCTTTTCAAGGAGAGTGAAGACATTGGAGGGATGTAAGTAACTCTTTGTAAATAGAGATATGATATAAAATACGTTAATATTCAAAATTTCATAATAACCTTAATTGCAAGATATAGCTAAGTTATTAGCTAGTTACAGTAATGCTTCTAAGTGCATGGAGAGTGATGGGAATGCAGAACACTCTCTCCAGTTGATCAGGGAAGCTTCCCAGAGGAGGAGCTATTTGGCTAGGTCCTGAAATAGAAGCAGTAGGTAGGCAGGCCAAGAATGGTGAGGTGGTTATAGGTGGGGAAAAACCGCAAGTACTAAGGCATGAGGGTGGGGCAATCATGACATGATGTGGGTCCTAGGATATGAGTGGAACTGAATGGAAGCTGGCTGTGTACAGCAGTGTCAGGAGACATGGCTGGAAAGGAAGACAAAGGCCAAATCACGAAAGGCGTTTTATGATAGGCTGAAGAGATCCTGATTTATTTTGAAGTTGATGTGAAACCATAGAATGGTTTTAAACGAGATTAACGTGGTCAGATACTTGTGCTCTGGTGGTGGATGGAGGTGGGCAATGCTACAGGTGGCATCCTTAGGATGCTGAGTCTTGACCTGGAGGAAGTGAGGATGATCCATGTTAGGGTCATGATGGGTGGGTGTGAAGGGAGGGACTTGGGAGGCACTATAGCTGGGAGAAAGAGCTAGTGGACTTGGCTGCTGGAGGCACAATTATCCTGGCTTTCTGGGTTAGACTTGTGGAGAAGAGTGAGGCCAACCAGTTCTGGGGCCCTGGGGAGGAGGAGCAGAGCTGTAGGGGAGTTATCTTTTGGACATACTGTCCTTGAGGGCAGGTGGGTATATTTCTGGATCTGGAGCTGGGATAAAAGTCTGGGCTGGCATTAGCCTTGGAAGCTCTCATGTCCAAAACCATGAGAAGGTGACAGGATGCAGATGGCCATGAAATGAAGAGAGAGGAGGCCATATGTGGGGAGAAAAGCCCAGGGTGAGAGTCTAAAGACAGACAGGAGGAAGGCTCCAGGGGCAGATGGAACCTGTCTGAGGGGAAGGACAACGAGGCTGTGAACTTGCTGTCTGGTTTCGTCAAGCTGGACCAGGCTGGTCAGTGATGGCTAGAATAGGTGGGCTGAGTCAAGGGAAGTGAGGAAGTGGAGGCAGTTGGTGGTGACTCCATTCTTAACAGGCATGACCATGGAAGGGAGGGTTGAGGACCATAGCTAAATGAAGGGCAAGAGATGAAGGAAGACATCTTTGTGTTTGGTTGAAAAGGCAGGGGATATGCAGACCTCTGTACCTCTCTGACAAACCACCCAGTCTGCCTTCAGAGTTTAGAAATGCTCTCACAAATGATATTCAAATACTAGGCTCCAGCAGAAAGAAGCCCAGCTCCCCGCTCAGCTCCCTGGCCCCCATTCCTTCTCCCTCCTATCTGCTTAGGAGTAGGGTAGGGTGTGGGGGGGTGCAGAGTGGAGAAGCTGGTAATGTCTACCTGTGGAGGCAGATGGCTAATAGTTCTGCCTGAAATCTTGATTGGGTTGATATGTAAAGATATAACAAACCCTCCATTAAAAGCTTCTGCAGATCATGCTGCAGAAAGAGAGGAAATCAGATGGCCCTTGGTTTGGCTGAAGACCTTATGGAGATTTGGGACAGGAAAAAAAGGTCGCCTAATTCAGGATCAGGCAAAAAATATAGAATTGGTCTTTGTGGGGAAAAGTAAAAGCCATGGAAGCAGCTGTGGTGGTGGCAGGGAAAGAGCTTGAGCCCTGTGGTTGGAAGAAGAACTGGCAAAAGGGTACAGCTAGCAAGAAACTTTCCTGTAGTGATGGCTGCTCAAGGCACTGCGAGCAACAGTGGTATCTGAGAGTAAATATCAAGAAAGTATAATCCTGTCCAATGCTGTGATTCCCTGATTTTACTTCCCAAGTCTTTGTTAAACTAGGCCTTATCCAAGAACTCTAGGTTAATGGGGCTTTGAGAAAATGAAGGAGGAAGAATTATTTACAGAGTGGAGCTAAGTGGGCTAGTGATAGATGATGGGGAGAGCAGAGTTCCCAGGGGTAAGTTGTTTCTCATATTGGGTCGGGGAGGAGATCTGATGTAGGGGGGAACCTGCCTCAGAAAGAGGAAGACAGAGAGAGAACCCCAGAATATGTATTATGCTCCTTGGTCCCTCTTTCCAATCTGCCAAATGATGCCCAATCCTTTGAGGATTCCTGAAATCCTTGAGGGATGTTCCACAAATCCCAACCAGCCAGAGCCCAGTTATTGAAAGCTGAGGTAGATAATTGCCACTAGGTGGCGCCAAACTGCAACCGGCACCTGGATCACTGAATACTTGTTTAGCTAACTCACGTTCCAGTAACGAAACAATAAAGCAATACACACACTTTATGTGCTTGAACTCATTGTATGCTACCCACTACCCACCCTCATCTCCCATGTCCCTGACTAGATCATCATTCAGTTTTTCAATTTGGGACTTGCATAGCAAGGGTTATACAAACCTTCTTGGAATATTCTTTTTTTTTTTTTTTTAATTTTTTATTGTTGGTTGTTCAAAACATTACATAGTTCTTGATATATCTGAAAACAAGACTGCACTGAGTACCAGTGAGCACTGCTCAGGGTTTTGCTGATATAACTCATCTACTCTCTTTTTCTCTCTCTTCTTTCTATTTGTGGTGCTGGAGATTGAACCCCAGGATACTCTAGCCCTTTTTATTTTTTTTTAGGTGGTGCTGGGGATTAAACCCAGGGCCTTGTGCATGCGAGGCAAGCACTCCACCATCTGAGCTATATTCCCAGCCCCTATAACTCATCTACTCTAACCCCTATGGGTGGGTCTGAACTGTATTGTGCGATGCCCTGCTTTCGGCTAGTCTATCACTGCAGTGTGTCCATACTGGGTGAGTAACCAGTGACAGATCTGGGGTGGGCTTCTGCCTTGGCTGCTGCAGCCTGTGATGAATGCTGAGCTGGGGAGGGCTGGGATGTGTGCAGAAGAACCGAAGCTTATACTTCTTCATTCTGCTGAACACATTATTTTGGCGGAGCTTTGTCTAAAATTGCTTCAAACAACGGCAACTGATAAGACTAAACATTTCTCATATGGGTAAGCTACACCACAAATATGGGTGTTGGTTGGTATTTTACATTTCCTCCAGTTTCTGGGTTGGAAAGACACTTAAAACAATTGAAAACAATCCTAGTCACAATAGTTTGTGACTAATCACTGACCATGTCTCCAAGTCTGGACTAAGTGCCCAGTCTCATGGCCCATGAGTCAAGTGCCCACCCTTCTTGTTGTGACTGGAAAATGTTTTGTCTCCACAGGACAAATCTTAACACAACCACCACCAACAAATAGGCAGAGAAACTTTCCTTCTGAAGAGATTTAGTACAAATGTGATACAATGTAAATAGCCACGGGCTTGTGGACAACATAGAAATTTCACATTTTCCATGTGCAGTAGTTTCAGCATAAAGATATTTCTGCAAAGTGGATTTGATTTCATGTCATTACCTTTGGGACTTCAGGTAAGAGACAGATATTGCTAACTCTGTTTCAAATTGAAAAATTAAGGTACAAGGAAGGTAATTGCCTTGTTCAAGTCACTCAGGGTTGAAATGGGAATGGAAAAAAAGATCTGTCCTTTTCTTATCCCAACCCTTTGCACTGTTTTCTCTTTCTGCTCAGATGCACTAAGAAGAATGGATAAATGCCACTCAGATCAGAGAAACCACAGTTTTTCAAGAATGAGCAAATATGTCAAGCACACAATTTATCTGCAGCATGTAATCATGGCAGATAATTTATTGAAAAATAGCACAGCTTACAAAAGCAGACCCAGAATTGGATTCCATCTAGATGGGTGACTTGGAAGGTGTCCAGCTGGATTCCTGTTTATGTCTGGACTCCTTCTCGTATTTCTTCAGCCTCTGCTTGTCTTGAACCCTGAACCCAGCGAGACTCTCAATTGACTGAAATATGTGAGAAAAACAAACACCCTACTTTCTGTTCCTCAGCCAGAAGTTTCTCAGCATAGACAACAGACCATTATGCCATGAGCCACAAAAGGCTGCTGGGCTACAGTTTCCATTAACAAATTGAGCAGTACAATTTACATGTCTCCCAGAAATGATCAAGAAGGCTACATGAATCAATTTGAAGTCTGCTTGAGTTGCATGTGATAGGATGAACATTTTAAATGTGGGAGAGTGGACAGATTTTCCTACTTCCCCAAGTTGGCCAAAGAGAATCTAATAATTTCTGGATCATTCTTTTATGCAACCTCCTCATCTTACAAAAAGGGGGCTTTTATTGAAAAGCTAATCTGTGCAATAGAGGTGAAAAGTCCATACGGCTTGGATGTGGAAGAGGTTTTGGTGGGGGAGGGTATGAAGGGAGGAGTGGCAGGATATGAAAGCAGGAGGTAAGCAGAGACAGGGAATTTTTGGTAGGTATACCATCAAAAATTATTTAGGGTATTTACTAATGAAATTCTTATTCTCAGGCCTATTGAACTAGGCTTCATGAACTTGATTGTACTGAGATACTGAACCATGCATATTTAGGGTTTATGAAGGTGGCATGCATATTGTTAGAAAAGTCATCAATTCAAGTTTTGGGTCATCCTTGTGTTGAGGTGGTGTCTTTAGTTATGGATGAGGAATGTGGAAGAAAAAGGCCATATCATTTCTTCTGGGCCCCATTCATTTAGTCATCTAACTGCTGATTAATTCCCTACTTTGGGTTTTGTGTGAGGATATAGTAATAATTAAAAAGGACCTGGTCTCACCTTTGAGAAGCTTAAGCAGTAGAGGGAAGACAGATAGTAAAGAAATATAATAGTAAATAAATATAAAATCATGAATGTGTTAAGTGAATAAAGGAACAAAACAGTGGATAGTGGTGGTAAATGCCAGGGGTTCACACTCAAATAACTCTGATGAGTGATTCTTTCATAGAGCCCTGAAGGGCTGGGCAGCTATGGGAAAGGCATAGGGAAGGCATAGCAGGCAGAAGCAAGAGCAGGCCCTGAGGTTTGAATGAGCTGGTACACTAGAGTCAAGAGAAGCCCTCTGGGGCTAGATTCTAGGGGTAGAGGGATGAGGTCCAGGAGATATAAGCAGTAGCCACAGCCTTGAGTGTCCTGTAGGCCATTCTCTTGTTAGCCAGGTCTTTTTTGGAAGTGCCTAGTAAAATCATTGAAGGGGTCAAGCAGGGTGGGGCATGAACCAGCTTTGATTTGGGGGTAGTTAAACATGCAAGCCAGGGCCCAGATGAGATGTTGCACTTTCATTTGGGTAAGACAATGAGACCAGAAGGCTGTATTGGTCAGGGTTCTCCAGAGAAACAGACTCAGTAGGAGATCTCTCTCTGTCTTTCTGTCTCTCTGTGTCTCTGTCTCTCTCTCTGTTTCTCTCTGTATCTCTCTCTTTCTCTCTCATGTATCTCTTAGATTAATTTATTTTAAAGAACTGGCCTACATAATTGTGGGAGTTGGCAAGTCTGCAATCTGTAGGATAGGCTAAAAATTTAGCTAAGAGTTTGAGGCAGAATTCCTTCCTGTCCAGAAAAATCTCAGTCTTTAAGAAAGATTTTCTGCAGAAAATCTTTTGCTCTTAAGGCCGTCAACCTATTGCATAAGTATGGCCCACATTATGGAGGGTAGCCTGCTTTATTTAAAGCAAACTCAAGATAAATGTTAAACACACCTACAAAATACCTTCATAGCCACATCTAGGCTAGGGTTGGCCTATTAGCTTGACCAGCATAGCACAAAATTAACTATCATATGGGTGCAACTAGGATAGAGAGCTGCTAAAACTCAGGATATGATCTGGAGACATTTAATAACGACAATGACAACAATCATCACCACCACTGGCACCGTATTAATAACTACCACTGATGGAGTGTGTGCCACAAGCCAGACTCTGCTCTTAATGCCTTCCATATATCTTCATTCACTTTCACCAACAACAATTTTTGTTTTACAGATGATAAAATTTAGTCACAAAGATTGCATCACCACACACAGCATAATTCCAGAGCACACGCACAACTACTGTGTAAATAAAATTCCCTAGAGTTGTGCAAGGCAGTTGACCCTGGCAGAAAGTTTAAGTGACTAACCCAAGAATTATGTTTTAGAAGTTAGCATTGGATTGGAAAATTATATGGGAAAGTACATTGGGTATGTGATATATATGCTTTTATTATATGTGTATATATTTAATAGTATGCTGAGTTTAAAAATGGCAAAATTATTAAAATTTCAATAATTGCATAATTTGTTAAGGGATACATAATATAAAAAATGTAAATTGTGACATGGAAAATCCAAAAATATGTGAGGGAAATGGAGTCACAATATATAAAGAACTTAAACAAGTAACAGCAAAAGACAAACAATATAATTTAAAATAGGCAAAAGACCTGAATAGACATTTCTCTAAAGAAGATGTACAAATGGCCAATAGGTACAGGAGAAGGTGATTGACATCACTAGTCCTATGGGACACAAAAATTAAAACTGTAATGAGATTTCACCTCAAACCTTTTTGGCTATTATCAAAAAGACAAAAGAGGTATCTGCTCATGTATTTATTGTAGCACTATTCATAACATATAAGATATGGAATCAACTTAAGTACCTATCAGTGGATAAATGAAAAAAATGTGATACACACACACACACACACACACACACACAATGGAATACTATTCATCCATCAGAGAGGAATTCCTGTCATTAGTGACAGGCATAAATCTGGAGGACATTATGTTAAATTAAATGAGCCAAATGCAAAAAGACCGCTACTGCACCATCTCATGCATATGTGGACTCTAAAAGAGTCAATCTCATATAAATTGAGAGTAGAATGGTAGTTACCAGAGGTTGGAGAACCTAGTGGGGAGGCGGAGATGGTCAGATTAGTCAACAGGTTCAAAATTAGAAGAAATAAATTCTGATGTTTGCACAGAAGGGGGACTATAGTCAATAATGATGTGTTATCTATTTCAAAAAGCTAGAAGAGAAGATTTTGAATGTTTCAACTGCGAAGAATGATCAATGATTGAGGTGATTGGATATGCTAATTACCCTGATATGATCATTATATAATATAGGCATATATTGAGATACACCATGTGCCCCATGAATTTCTATAATTATTATGTCATTTAAAACAAGGGTAAGAAAATTAAAAACTGACCATTTAGAATAGTTTTAGATATACAGAAAAGTTGGGAAGACAACGCAGAGTATCCATACATTACTAATACATAGTATAGATAGCTTCCCTTACTATGAACACATTATTAGTGTGGTACATTTATCTCAATTAATGAACCACTATCAATTCCTTAGTATTAAAGTTTATATTTTATTCAGATGTCATTAATTTTCTCCTCATGTCCTTTCTCTGTTCTGACACCCCATAATATACCTACTAGCTGTGCCTCCTTAAGCTCCTCTAGGTTTGATAGTTTCTCAGATTCCCTTGTTTTTGATGAACTTGACAGTTTTGAGTTGGACCAATCAGTTATTTTGAAAAGTGTCCCTTAGCTGGGATTTGCCTATTCTTTTTCACAGTTAGCATGGGGTTATGTGTTTTGGGGAGGATAACTACAGAGGAAGAGTGCCCTTCTCATCTTTTCATATCATTACCATCATGACTGAGCTCTGTTGCCAATGACCAAGGTCTCTAGACTGAGGTGGTGTTGTAAGGTACTTCCATAGTAAGGTATTCTTTCCTCTCTCTTTCCAAGCTGTACTCTTTGGAAGGAAGTTACTACATGAAGCTCTAACTTAAGAAGTGGGGGGTTATGCTTTCCCACTTGAAGATATGCTATTTACATAAATTATTTGTAATTCTTTTTCATGGAAGATTTGTCTATTCCCATTTATTTTTTATTCAGTCTTTTATATTAGTATGGACTCATGGGCATTTATTATGTATTTTGGCCCATAATCTAATACTATTACTTTTATTTGTGGTTTTGCTCTCATTCCTATAACTTTGGACATTTGGAGTGTTTCACTTGCTTCTTGTGTTCCTCTAGCCCCCTGACATTGTGTGTGTTCCCATGTGTGCATGCATGTATGTGTGTTGAGCATGCATATTGAGCATGTTCTTCCTTCTGGGAAATACAAGGTGCTCCAGGCTCATGCTGCAAATCCACTGTCTTCATCCTAGAATCAATCGTTTTTTCCAGGGAAACCTGTTCCTGAATTCTATGAGATATGGAACTCCATTAACCTTTCTAAGAGCAATCATGTTTATTATGCCCACCCGCAATGCTTACCCTTCAAAATGAGGGAAATCATTCCTAATTTACATAGGAGGGACATTAATGAACTGACCTCTAAAAGTCATGCAGCAAACCTTGAACTGGACCCTAGGTTTTCATGGCAACAAGCCTTGAGTTTCTTCCAAATGCACTTTCATTTTCTATATTCTGCTGCTTCTTTAGGTCTTTGGTAAATTTCATGGGCTCAGGAATTTCTACTCATCTAATCCTCATAACAACCAGAAAAGGCAAATGTGGCTACATCTTTACCTTCACTTGCAGTGAGGATGCTGAGGCAGAGCAGTATGTAGGCTACACATATTGGTGCATCTGGTGAGTGGCCAATGTCAGATGTTTACCCAGGCCCTCCGACTCTGTGGGCTTTATGCCTCAACCCTCTACTGCAGGGCCCAGCAGTCTCCAGCCCACAGGCCAAAGCAGTTCACCATCTGTTGTAATATGGTTCATGAATTCAGAATGATTTTTACATTTTTCAAATTGTCAGGAAACAAAAGATGAATATTATTTCATGGTGTGTGAAAATTGTATGAAATTCAAATATCAATGTCCATAAATAAAATTTCCTTGGAACACAGTCATTTCCATTCACTTCAGTATTGTCTTTGGTTATTTTTGTGTTCCAGTAGCTGAATGAGGTAGTTGTGACAAAGAAGGTGGGGCTTGCAAAACCTAAAATATTTACTGCCTGGCCTCTTAGAGAAGAACTTTTCAACCCTTGCTTTAAGAGAGAAACTAATTTTCCAAGAAATCTCCATACTGCTTTCCATATTGGCTGCACCAATTTGCAGTCCCACCAGCAGTGTATGAGTGTATCTTTTTCCCCAAATCCTTGCCAACCCTTATTGTTGTTTGTATTCATAATAGCTGCCATTCTGACTGGAGTGAGATGAAATCTTAGAGTGGTTTTGATTTGCAGTTCTCTAATTGCTAGCGATGATGAACATTTTTTCATATATTTGTTGATTGGTTGTATATCATCTTCTGAGAAGTGTCTATTTATGTCCTTGGCCCATTTATTGATTGGGTTATTTGTTTTTTTGGTGTTTAACTTTTTGAGTTCTTTATATACCCTAGAGAGTAGGGCTCTATCTGATGTGTGAGGGATAAAGATTTGCTCCCAAGATGTAGGCTCTCTATTCACCTCACAGATTGTTTATTTTGCTGAGAAGAAACTTTTTAGTTTGAGTCCATCCCATTTATTGATTCTTGATTTTAATTTTTGCACCAAAAGAGTCTTATTAAGGAAGTTGGGGCCTAATCCCACATGATGGAGATTATGGCCTACTTTTTCTTCTATAAGACACAGGGTCTCTGGTTTTATTCCTAAATCCTTGATCCATTTTGAGTTGAGTTTTGTGCATGGTGAGAGATATGGGTTTAATTTCATTGGTTGCATATGAATCCAGTTTTCCCAAAACCATTTCTTGAAGAGGCTATCTTTTCTCCAATGCATGTTTTTGGCACCTTTGTCTAATATAAGATAATTGTAATTTTATGGGTTAGTCTCTGTATCCTCTATTCTGTACCATTGGTCTACCAGTCTATGGGTCTACCAGTTTTGGTGCCAATACCATGCTGTTTTTGTTACTATTGCTCTGTAGTATAGTTTAAGATCTGATATAGAGATGCCACCTGCTTCACTCTTCCTGCTAAGGATTTCTTTAGCTATTCTGGTTCTCTTATTTTTCCAGATGAATTTCATGACTGCTTTTTCTATTTCTCTGGGGAATGTCATTGGGGTTTTGATTGGAATTGCATTAAATCTGTATAGTGCTTTTGGGAGTATGGTCATTTTTTTTCAAGATTTTTTCCTTTATTTTTATTTTTTTTAATGTGGTGCTGAGGATTGAACCTAGTGCCTCACACATGCTAGGCAAGTGCTCTACCTCTGAGCCACGACCCCAGCCCAAGTATGGTCATTTTGATAATATTAAATCTGCCTATCCAAGAGCAAGGTAGATCTTTCCATCTTCTAAGGTCTTCTTTGACTTCTTTCTTTAGAATTCTGTAATTTTCATTATATAGATCTTTCACCTCTTTCGTTAAGCTGATTCCCAAGTATTTTATTTTATTTTTTTTGAGGCTATTGTAAATGGGGTAGTTTTCCTCATTTCCCTTTCTGAGGATTTGCCACACATATACAAAAATGCCTTTGATTTATGGGTGCCAATATGGAAAGCAGTATGGAGATTTCTTGGAAAATTGGGAATGGGACCACCATTTGACTCAGCTAACCCTCTCCTCGGTCTATACCCAAAGGACTTAAAAACAGCATACTACAGGGACTCAGCCACATATCAATGTTTATAGCAGCACAATTCACAATAGCTAAACTGTGGAACCAACCTAGATGCCCTTCAATAGATGAGTGGATTAAAAAAAAGTGGCATATATACACAATGGAATATTACTCAGCAATAAAGGAGAATAAACTCATGGCATTTGCAGTTAAATGGATGGAGTTAGAGAAGATAATGCTAAGTGAAATTAGCGAATCCCAAAAAAACCAAATGCCAAATATTTTCTCTGATATAAGGAGGCTGATTCATAGTGGGGTAGGGAGAGGGAGCAAGGGAGGAATAGACAAACTCTAGCTAGGGCAGAGGAGTGGGAGGGGAAGGGAAGGGCATGGGGTAGAAATGATGGTGGAATGTGATGGACATTATTATCCAAAGTACATGTATGAAGACACAAATTGGTGTGAATATACTTTGTATACAATCAGAGATATGAAAAATTGTGTTCTATATGTGTAATAAGAATTGTAATGCATTCCACTGTCATATATAAATTAAAAAATCAATTTAAAAAAAGAGAATCTAAATTCACCATCTTAAAACTTCAAAGAGAAGAAGGGGCTGAGTTAAGGCCATTACTGAGGAAAGCAGCAGAGGCTGGGCCCACCTTTTCCCAACTCTGAGCCTTCACTGGTTTCACCTTGGTCACTGAGATACTGTCCTTTCTTTGGCACCAACCCAAATCCTGTCCTTGTTCGGGGTCTGTGCTCAGCTTCTGGAATCTGCTCTGGGCTAGTCTGGTCTTCACAATCCATCCCACTCCTCTGAACCCCCCAGAGTATTTAGTATCTATTGAGCCTTTGATTAACTTGATGTCATGTGCAGCTCTTCATCTCATGCACATTTGCTTTATCTTCCAAGTGGTCTGCAAACTCCTTGAAGAGAGACCATATGTTTCTTTCCTCTCCATTCCCTGCATTATCCCCCACAGACTCAGCCTTCCAAAGCCCAGCTCTGACAACTAGTACAAATCACCTCCCTGCTCAGGCTTCCAATTACCTATCAAATGAAGCACAAACTCTTTAGCATGGCATTTTAAGCTCTCCATAATACAATTTTCTACCTTAATTCTTACTATTTAACTCATGTCCAGATTAATGCTTGGAACAGGGTGGCTGCCAATCCATGTTCCTTGCTCCCCTCCCTCCCTTTGCTTTCTCCATGCTCTGACCATCCTGGAGGAGAGAGCAGAGAACCAACTGGCTTGATAATTACGAGGTTATTCACGAACAATTTCAGTGTTGGATGGAGACAAATGCCAGATGGTAGGAACTAGAAGGAAAAAAAAATACCAGCAAGTGTAGTGTCAATGTTTGTGCTGAGAAGGAGGGGGTGAAGTGGGAGCCAGGAGGCTAGTGTAGTCTTGGGGAAACATGGAGTGGATTTGTGGATACAAAACAAGGTATTAATGGCAATATGGGGAAGGGTTTAGCTGGAGACTGCTCAGGAGGTAGAAAGAGTGTTCAAGGGCAGAGGGGACAAGAGAAGGGAAAAGAGGAAAGAAATGGTCCAGTGTCTGTCTTTCAATGAGGTTGATATGAATCATCTTGTGGGTCAAGAGATGGCAGTCCCAGATTAGAGATCAGAGACCACAGACCAGGGAGGCCACTGGTGACATCGGAAAGAAGTGCTGAAAGATTGCCAAGTATCATAAAATAATAGGGCTGCACTTTGCATGGTTTCCTGACTTCACTAGCATTCTTTGGAGATCCAGGAGCAACAAGGAAGAAAATATAAAGGAAATACAAGATAAGGAAGTTGAGGTTGGGGTTGGGCCCTGGAGCTGCCCTTGATTTAGCAACTGAAGTACACAGATACCATGTGTTACCTTTTTTGAAAGCTCTCATGAATTATACTATGTTGAGGTCTCATCACCTACAGTTTGCAATTAAATTTGAGGTACACAGAGGTTTCCTGACGAATATCACAGGGACAGTGTGTGGTTTGAGCTGGGCTTTTAGTCAGGATCTTTCTTTCTTTTTCCATTCTAACACTTTATACCATGGAAATGGTGTTTCAGGAGGTCCCAGGGTCCCCAGGGTCAGGGGAGTAAGTGAAACCTTAAAGGGTAAAGAGACTTACCAGTGCTCTCAATTTTATCAAATCACACATCCTTCCTCATTGTGACTATCATTCATTTAAACCCTCATGACTAAACACATGGGTGGTAACATATTCTGCTGAATTTGACTGTGTAGAGTCCCCAGTGTTCCAGTTTCCATCTGGGGGAACACTGGGCAGATGGATGGAGAGGGTGACTTCTTGCTTTGTCCTCTCTCATGTCCTGGAAAATTAGGAGTGGAACATGGACTAATGAGAGCCCACCTTTAAGACCCCTCTGTTCTTTCCAGAAGATCCTCACATGTTTGTTTCCCCTTAAACCAATGTGCTAAAACCCTAACCCCAATGCAATGGTATTAGGAGATGGGACCTCAGGAGGAAGTATGTCTTGAGGGTGGGATCCTGAGGATGGGATTAGTGCCCATGTTAAGAATGGACCTCAGAGAGCTTGCTTCCTCTGCTTCCTGCCAAGTAAGGACACAGAAAGAAAACATCAAGCCACGAAGAGGATCCTCACCAGGAACCCAATTGGGTGGCACTTTGGTCTTGGACTTCTCAGGCTTCTGAACCGTAACAAATAAATGTCTATTGTTCAAGCTGCCTCATCAATGGAATTTTGTTACAGAAGTCTCATCGCTGTACCAAATCTGACAATCCCATTTCATTCCAGACTCTCTCAGTATAGTCCGGGTGACAAACTCTATTGGTGCCATCTTGATAATAACAACAAAAACAGTTTTTAAAGATAAGAAAGAAGGCAATCTCTTGGGTCTGGAATAAGAAAGACATGGATTTCCCGACCAGATGTAAACCTGTTTGCTGTCTTCTGTCTTCATCGTGGTTGTTCTCAAACAGGTTATGTGAAAAAAATCACCATAGCATGTTTTTAAATGACCATTCCTGAGTCCTATTCCATTCTGAGGTAGAGCCTGGGAGCATAAATTTTAACAAGTGCACAAGTGATTCTAAGGCAGGTGGCCCTCACCCACACGTAAACAAAACAATGCTCTAAGAGGGAAGTTCAAAACCCTTTAAGTCCTGGTGGTGTCTGGTTTAGGGCAGTCATCCAAATTCCTCCATAGAGACAGATAAACTAGGGGCCTTTGTCACAGTTTGAAAGAAAACAGGTGTCTGTGGCAGTCACGGGTGCCTCCAGGGAAGGCTGGCTGGTTGGCTGATGAGGTTTCCCCAAAGGGCATTCACTGTGAGAGTTTCTCTTCAGGTGAGGGCCTGCCACCAGATTTTGATCCTAGAAGCCTCATTTGTTATTATGTACAGTCTCTGAGCTATGGGGCCCTTAGCCATGCTCTCAAGAATATGACATGTAAAGCATTTCAAGGGAGAAATACAGATGCTAAGCCAACAGGGCATGGGGGTTGGTCAGATCACCTGGCTTCAGACCATGCAATTGTTTTCAGCCCCTGGTTGGTTGGTTGTTCTAGGGCTTCCTGGCTCCAGACTCTGGGAGCCTGAAAGGCAGATGTCCCCAACTCCACTGTGAAGATGTACGTATTAGGAGGAAGAATATTCAGGTCCCCAAGAGGATACAGCTGTCTCTACACAGAGACTGCCACACAACTGGGGTTCTGATGATGGCTTAGTAAAGAGAGGACAATTTTAGGACTTTTTTTTTTAAGGCACAAATCCTCAAGGTTTTGGTTTTTAGACTTCTACATTTCATAGAAAAACTTTAAACAAAATTTTAGAACTGATGTCGTTCTCCCCCACCCCCTCCCAGTCTCTTATTCTGCCAAGAAAGGACATTTCTCACTTGTGTGAGAAAAATGTGTTTGAAAATCTCTGAGCATCTATATTCACCTGTCTGATGAGGTACAATATAACTGATTTCATTTCACTTACCACCATTATTCAGCCCCACCTCCCATGTCACCCTGATTGTGCTTTGGTTGTTGGCAAACTTGGCCATCTCACTTTTGCAGACACATCTGTATGTGTTTGTTCTCAACAAAATTCTTAGAGAATCACTTAATTTCTAAGAGGAAGAATAAAGGGTAGAAGGTGGTCACTGGCTGGTGCTGTCCCCAGGGATTAGAGTCAGTATCTCCAACAGACCTCCCACTCCAGGGAGTGTCTGTGATAGGAAATCAGGCACCATGTTGACATTGACCAGTGTGATGCTTAGTCTTGGTTGTCAACTTGACTGGTTTAAGAGACACCCAGAAAACTGGCAAAGCACACGTTTAGATGTGTCTGTGAAGGTGTTTCCAGAGATGATTTTCATGAGAACTCAACTCCTGAAACAGATAACAAGACTCTGAAGTCTATAGTTCTCCCTGCCTCTCCCATTCTGTGCTCTGCCCAAACTAAAATATATGTGTTGGAACTATATGCTATCTACAGTAACTAAGATTAAACATACATACTAGAATTTATATTCCTAACCATTTTTTATTTAATTTTTGGCTACTTATTATATAATACTTTTGCCAAACAGAAAGGAATTAATAAAACATTTTTACAACCAGTGCATCTATACCCATGCAATCCTTCTGAATGCTTAAGAAGCACCAAGATTATTTGCAGGATGAGAAACCACCCACATATACATTGGCTGGTGCTGTCCTAACTTGTTGCAAAGGAGAGAGATGAGGGTTCCTGTCATCTTCTTTCCCTGAAAAAACTCCAGCCTTTAGCAAGAGCCCAATTAAATCAGCTTTTAGACACAGGCATCATCCATCAGGAGTTCCTGGCTGTACCCACGCCTTGTGGGGAGGCCAAGCTGAGACTTCATGTCTGCATAGCACAGAATGTGGCTGACTCTCACAGGCAGGCTAGCCTTGGAGTCTGTACCATTTTTGAGATGTCATGTTGGGATGTCACACTTTTCCAACCTGGGGAAATAAGAATTTTTTTTTAAAACAGTTTTTCTTTAGGAGTAAGAAATAAATATATTTAATTCATCTTGGTCATTAAGAGATGACTTTTTGTTTTCTTTCTTTTTTTTTTTTGGTGAAAAGGTAGTTTATAGGGTGCCATCTGCCATACATAGACATGTTTGGAAGTGTGTATGTGCAGGAAGATTAGGCTCCTTGTATGGAAGAAAACATTTAAGGACTTATAGCATTATAGAAAGCATCTATGTATGCAGAATAGGTAGTGGCTTATTAATCTGGTTTCTTAGGATTTTCCTTGTTACAAAACTATAAATCTCTTTCCAGGAAACCTCTCAGTTACAGAATGGTTGGTCACCATAGATGTGGAAATGCTGAGATTCTGCTTTTCTTTCTAGCATTCCTCTCATACAGGCAAGTAGCAGGGCTGATGATTCACTACTTAAGAATAATTCCTTTTCAAGGAATAGTCTTATTTTCAAGTGCAGATCCCTTGAGAAGCTGGGTCTGTTAAACCACTACAGCTGAGAAGCAGCAGTCTACATAGCTGAGCATTTCCTTCTGCTTGAAACAATTGTCTCCTTTCTCAGGGAAACACACAAGTCAGGGCTACAACAAGATGAAGTTTAACAATTTTTTCATTAGAGTAAAGATAGTGAAGTCTGACAGTGCCAAGTATTGGCAAGGACAGAATAATAGGAACTCTTATGGGAGGTGAGTATGTAAATTGGTACATCAACTTTGGAAAACAGTTATAGGCATTATCTTTTAAAGTTCAACATGAGCCAACCCATGTTAACTTCCCTTTAAGATATAAGATATATTCCATGCTTATAATTATATCAAAATGCATTCTACCACCAAGTATAACTAAAAAAAAACCCAATAAATAAATAACAACAAAAAAGATATATGCACTAGAGAAACTTGTATTTGGGTCTCGGGAACCATATAAAAAATGTTCATGGCAGCAAAAAATTGGAAACCACCCAAGTGACAATAAGCAAAACAGTGAAGTATTTACATATAGAATAATACACAGCAGTTGAAACTAATGAATTACAGCTGCATAAAATAACACAAATTAATCTTAGAACCAAAATGTTGAGCAAAACATTCAAATAAATAATGGAAAATTATATACAGTATGATACCATTTCTATAAAGTTCAAAATCAAGAAAGTTGAAACTATTATTCAGGAGTACACACAAGACACCTATGGCAGAGAGGCAGAGCGCTCCTGCGGCTTACTAATGCTCTAGTTCACAGTAGGTGTCGGGCTTACAGTTTTCAATTATCATTATGCCCATTACTTACATATACGCTACTTATTTTCATTTGTAAAAATTAAAAACATAATAACTATTTTGGGACAATGAGAAGGTGAAAATTAATCAAAATATGTCACTGGTTACAGTAAATGTAAAGAGACTAAATTAACTGGTTAAAAGGCAAAGCATGGATTATATTTAGACAACAATAACAACAACATTAAATGCTGTTAGAGAGACACACACAATGTTGTCATGACACAGAAAAAAATTGAAAGCAAAAGAACAGAAGAAGATAATACAAGCCGGAGGTAACTATGTTATCATTGGACAAACAGACATTAAGGCAAAAATTAAAACTATCTAATATCCCAGTGTCCAACATGACAAGTCAAGTCTCTACAAAATCCCTATAAAGCTATAACTTACTTGAATCTATATAACATAGCTCTGCTGTATGAAGTAAAATTCAACAGAATCACTTGGAGAAATTGACAAATACATAATCACAACGGGAGATTTTAACACAGCAAGTGAGTGGTAGAGGCAGGTTTGTGCATAGATCTGCCTTTATTATTCTGTCTCTCCTAATTTCCTGTGTGACCTTGAGGAGGTCTCTCCCTTTTGTTAGATATTGATTTCTCATGCCTGAAGAAAAAAGAATGCACCACATAGTTGAGGAATCCGCACACACCTCACACCCCCATGCCAGGCACTGTCTGGAAAGTAACATGATGGATGAGCCCAGTGGCAGCTGGTGCTCTTTCCTCAGTCTGTCCCAGGAGAATTCATCACCTGTCATTTTTCCTAACAATGCTACGTCCCAAATGCTTCTTCCTATCCCACGCAGCTTTATACATGTAGAAGCTTATATACCTCTTTGTCAGCGCTGACACAGTGAAAGAACAGTCCAGAAAACCAGTATTTTGGAACTGCTTGTCTCCTTTGCCTATTGAAGTCACTTAGGAGGTGACAGAGTAAGGAAGTCTGTTCAGGCTGATTCCACAGGGAGACTGGTATCCATACATGTGGTATCCATACCTCCGGAAACATGGGAGGGGCCACTTGTGGAAACTGGAAGTATGGCTTCCCTCAGTGGCGATTTCGCAGCAGGCAGAAAGGACTAAGTGCGTGGTGCTGGTTTGGTAGTGCTAACATAGGACAGGAGTCAGGAGCCTGAGGATGCTTTTCTGGCCTTGACAAATCACTGGGGCAAACTTGAGCAAGCTTCAGCTTGTCTCTGTATCTCTTCCTCATCTCTGAAGTGATGGGACTGAGTTCTTACATGAGTGGTCTTCCCAGCTCTGGTAGAGACTGAGGACACTAGCTCCTTTGTCAATTGACTTTTTTATTCAGTAGAAAGAGGGAAGTGAACTAACACTTACCAGGTGCCCCCTGGGTTTCACATGCTTTATAGGAGTAATTTCAGGGAATTCTCACAACACATCTATTACCATTTTAATTTTACTGCTTATAGAACAGAGAGTCAGAGAGGGAATACTTCGAATAGCAGTGTTGACAGTATTCAGACTCGAATCTTCGATGCCAGAGACTGTACTTTTTCCATGACAGCCAACCTACCCAGGTGGCTAGAAGATATCTCCAATAAGAGATTAGGTGGATTTGCTGTGAATTTTTGTTCTAGTAAGGTACAATGCTTCCAGAAGGAGCTAGAGGGAAGAAGTTCTTGATGAATGGTTGACACAGTCACTAGAAAAATCCACAAATATTTGACGGCTGACATGGGAACAACACATACACAGACATCCTGGCAAGGGATGCTTAGTAGGCCACCCTGAGGCAGAACACTGAAGTCAACAGGTCAGGGTCTACGTTCATTCATTTCTATATCCATTGATCAAATATTTTCTTAGGATTTACTGATGGCTTGAGATGCTGGGGTGGTGGTGATCAGCAGTACAGAAATAGTACCTCCTTGCTTGGAGCTCAGGTCTACCAAGATTTCAGAGGAGCCATTGGGAGCAAGGGGGCTAGGCCCCTCCTCAGATAAGAGTATCAGGGAAGACTCCCAGGAACACAACTCATTAATGATCTTTTCATCTTGTCTTTATCTTCCAGGATCCTCTTTTTACTGAGACCAACCTCTATGCTCACCTCTCTTTCTTCCTATGATCAAACTAACTCAAGTTGGAAAGTTCACTCCCATATATTGTATGACACCTTCTGGAGAATCTGCATTTTAATCTGACATCAAATAAACCACTTCTCTACTGAGGTAACAACTATAGTTGGAGTCATGCAATATTCCAGAACAGGGGTGAAGGGGATCTCCTAAATCATCCAGGTTGGCCTCCAAACCACTGAGGAGGGAAGGACAGTGGCACAGAGATGATCTGAGAGAGATGTCAAATTATGATAATCTTAAATACAATATTCAATAACTGAATTATGAGCCCGATGCTACCAGTATCACTGTCCAGATTCTACTTGGGGTTTTCATTGTCGTGTCATTTGAGCCTAGAATAATAAATTTTGCATGATTTTTCAAGTTGCATGACCTCGAATGGTTTTCAAAACTCTCTGAAATTCAGTTTATGTATCTGTAAAGTAGAGATTTTATTGTAACCCTCCTCATAGAAGGGTGTGGGAATCAAATGGGTCTATTCATTTGAAGCGTCTAGCACAGCACTAGGCTCATGGTAAGAGCTTGATATAAACGTAAGCTATTCAAAATAATAAGAGTTAACTTCTGTTATTTCCCCCCTTTTCTGCTTTCTATCAAGATATTCTTTTTCTAGGCAAAAGGTTCAGTGGCGTCTTGGTTTGCTTTCCCAAATTCCAGCCCCAGTGCGCTCCAGTCACATCATCCACGCTATTTCCGACATCATGGAGGTCCCACATGGTGCCATGAAACTGTGGTCCTGGCTGGGGTTAGTCACAGCAACTAACTATTTTCTTTGGGCATCAGAAAATCAAACAGTAATTCCAAGTGGTTTTTCAAACGATAAATATTCTTGGTTTTATTTTGTTCCTTTTCTGATGATCATGCTGTGTGCAAAGTGCTTATCACCATGACTTGCCTTTGCATGTTCTGGGTAAGGAGAGCTCTTTGTCCCTTTAGTTTTCCTTCCTCTGCCCACCATCTATTTAGTCACTAATCTTGAAGATTCTCAGAAGCATAAGGGGAAAACATGACAAAATAATTTTAAAGTCTGTATAAAGTGAATATCGAGATTGAATCAAGCACCCCCTAGCTCTCTGGAAAATACACCAAAATATTAAAATTCTATCTGTGGCTGAGTCCCTACCAACATCAGGGAGTTTACCACTTCATAAACAACCCGAACCATTACTTCCCAGGAGGAATTAGTTCCTGAAGTTGTTTTTACATGGAAGCCACATGACACACCTTCATGTCACTTTTATCCATTTGTCCTGATTTTGTCCTCTGGAGCAACTCTCAGTCCAACACCTCTTTTATGTGATAGCTTTTACTCCCTCCTTCCTACACTTTCCTTTATGTCTCAATGCAGGGCCATTGCCACTGTACTATGATCGTGTTTGAATTGGTTACAGTAGGAAGTCTCCTTAGCATATCTCTGTGTCTAGTCTCTCTCTTCCAACCCAGCTCCTCCATTCTTGCTAGACTTCTCTTTCCCAATTTGGGTTAACTTGTGCTGGTTAAAGTTCAAATGTTAAATCTGCCATTTGAATCAGTTTTATTACCCGTGATGTCCTTTCCGGTCTTCCTCTACTGGTCCTAACCTATCTTCCTGTCTTCCCTCTTAATGCACCCCAAACCTGGTCCCTGGTCCCCAGCAGTATACCCAGTTACTGTGAACAACAACTTATTGCCAAGAATAGCTTGTGATTTTTCTTCCTCCTTGGTTTCACTTGCTCCATATTTATTCTTTCTCTGGAATGTGTGCCCACCTTACCCGCTGTGTTCAAGTGTGATTCATTTACATTTCAGGAAAAGTCCAAAATGTGCTTCTAGACCTAATGCCTTTTTGTCTTCCTCTGGAGTGAGTAATTTCCATCCATCCTTTGCAAGATTATTCTTTGGGGGAGGGGGGTAACAGTAGTAGCGTCCTTCTGGAAGACTGATAACCATGGAGGTATTTGATGTTATCTGGAGGAAAGAGAGACTGTGGGTGGAGAAGCCACACTTTCTAAGCAGTGTGTCACCGTAAGTAGACTGCTGCATCACAAAGCACAGAGAGGGTGGTCGGTAGATGACTTTGAAGTAATTAAGCTGCTCTGTCTACAGATTATAGCACTGGAGGAAGCAGTTACTCTCCAATCTTGTAAAACACTGTTATCTGCCTATTATACTTCAGGATATTAAGATTGGGGTGAAGCTAATTTTTACTGAAATTAGAAATCGAAATGCAATTAGAACTTTCGAATTAAGTTGGCATAAATATTTTTAAGAGCATGATTTACATTTCACATGGCTGGAACACTGAATTTTTCTTTGAAATGTGCAGAGGAAGAAAATGTAGTTCTCAGTCATTCTGTCCTGTGAAAAACAATCCCCAAAAGGCTGTACACAGAGCCCATGAATGAAAACACACTCTCTTTCTCTCTCTCTCACACCCCCCCGCCCACACATAGCTGACATCTTTTCCCTTGAACACCTAACCCCATTTGTATGCTCAGAAATAATTATTTTATGTGCATGTATAAATATGTAGCAATGAATTCCACTATTAAGTATAATTATAATGCACTAATAAAAAAATGGTAAAACTAATTATTCATTAAATACTTACATAACCACTAGTCCTTTGGGCAGTTATAGTTAGATTTTACAGTCTCTCTAACTCAGAATTTTGGAAACACTGAACTGCCCATCATACAAAAGCCTTATTGCCTACCACAGAAAGCTGATGTGGTATCTAGATCCAGCACTTAATTTAGAAGGTGAGACAAGTAACTCTAGAGGACAGAAGACCAGAGCTTTAATTCTAGCTCTTCCGTACACCAATTCTGTGGGCCTGAGTAAGTGTTCCATCTTTTCATATTTCTGGACAGGGATAACAGATGCATTCCTTACTTTCTAAGGCTGTTATGAAGGTATATAGAAGGAAACAAAGTGAAAGCACTTAGGAAAGATAAAAAGAATCATGCACATGTGTTCTTGTTGTTAATGTAAGTATGACTTGATCATTTCTCTATTAGCAGGTGGATTAGTGTACACAGAAGAAATACTTCCTCAATGGTAATGTTTGGGGTAAGGAAAGCTGGAAGAAAGAAAGTGATTGGCCAGGAAATAGGGGACATGGTGTAAGAATGGATAAATCTGTTAGGGAAGGATCATCTTCACAAGTCAACCAGGAAATTGCAATAATTCCAGGCCATATGGCAGATTGCTTGAGAGGATAATGAGCATGTCAGTCAATGCATCAGTCCCTCCATTCATCATATGACAAGTGCTAGGAGAAATACAAAAGAAAAGCTAGGCCTGACCCGGGGGTGGGATACAATTGTGTCAGAAATGTGAGGTGAATCAGGAAATAGAATGCGACTATATAATAATAGATACCACATTGTATAAAAAGAGCATATTACTGCTGCCAGCTTCATACTTATTATGTCAACAATAACACTTGTTCAGGCAAGAGGTGTTCCTTTCCTGGGTCCTGTGATATAGGAGACCCATATAGGCCCTTCTAAGACCAGGGCCATCCCCCAGATGGTGGGAAGTCTGTGGGGTCTAGAAGACATGCCCATAGGTGGTCCCTTCCTCTTTTCACACTATTGTAACTGGGGTCCTGGGATCCCCTAGAACTTGTCTAGGGCCTGCTTGAGCCTTTTCCATTGGGGTCAACCTCCACAAGGTTAGACAGTGCTGCCCATATTGCCTGAGGGGGCACCAACAGGTATTTCCTTCTGGGGACCTGATTTGGGAAGAACTTGTATGCAGAGATTGAGAGGTCATGCGTGTGAGCCCTCTCTGGGTAGGAGATAGAGGTGAAGAGGGGAAGGAAGAACATGACCAAGTTGAGAGCTAGGTCCTGGGAGGCCATCTTCCCACAAAGAACTCCAGGAGTCCAAGTGTTCAAACCTGGCCTTCTGGTCACTATTAAGGGGAAGTATTCAAGGGCAGGAGAAATATATTTTAATTAATGGTTGATTAGCTTTGATCTATGACTTTTTGTGTACTTGGAAATGCTTTTCATGCTGTACTCTTGTTTCTGATCTGCAAATGTTAGTGACAGGCCTGAATGCTATAATAATTTGGAGAAGGGAGAGATCAACCTTTCCGAAGCAGCCCCATCAGTAAAAGCAGGAGGAGGCATCTCAAGGTGCAGAGTAGGTTGTCGGAAGCTGGTTTTGAAGTCATTAAGTTGATATGCTCACAGATCATAGTACTAGAGGAAGTAGTTACTCTTCAGTTATGCAAAAGGTTGTGAAATGACTATTACTTACACTCTAGGATATTAAGATGGGGAGGAAGTTAATTTTTGCTGAAATTAACTGCAAGCATCCAGGGAGACTTCCCCCCAGGAAATGGAATTTGATTTTCTCCTTGAACTTCTGTTAAGGTTGGGAAAAATTTCCTAGGAATGTGAATGACTGGAAAAAATCTGGCAAATAATGATATTAATAATGGTGACCTGCCTGGAGCCAGTCAATGCTGATTCCTTCCAGCCCCAACCATTGTCTCTGGTCTCCACCATGGCTAAATTCCCACCCTTCTTCATATTTTATTGAAACTCCACTTCTTCTATAGAGTGTTAGATTTTTCCATTCCATAAACTCACCTCCCTTTTCTGATCACCTCTGGAATTCTTTCTCTGTACCATCAGCATGCACAAGCAGTTTTGGGGAACCTAACTAGCCAGTTTAGAATTTAATTGTAAAACCAATAGCTTAAGGAGTGTCCCTTTGATCTCCTTAAAACTAGAATGGAGATTAAGAATAGTTTAGATAAAAAGTGATTACAAAGCTGGGCTGCAACAGGACCCTTAGGACAATTCTGTACTGTTTGGGTTGAGGAGAAAGAAAACAGAGGAGGGGGAGCAATTACTGGATTTCTTAGATTTTTTTTTTCCATCAAAGTTGCTTCTTACAGCAGATGCATTGAGAATGCGGGTCTTCCAGGAATTTGAGAGCATAACCCCAAGCTATGCATGTCAAGTCTAGACAGTTGTGTGAAGTCTTTGTTTTATCTTAAAGCTTCATGCAGATTTTATATTCTACCTCCCAATACATTTTTGTGTCTGTTAAAATAAAGTTGTAAATTTTGTATTACTGAATAATCCAATATTCTTGGAAGATTTATCATGCTAGTTTTATAAATTGTGAATTATTCTCAAGTTCAAGCACAGCACTTGGCACATTGAGGATGCTCAATAAATATTAACCAAATGAATGAATTGCACTGGGGAATTTCATTCACCCAGTCCATTGCCCCCTATTCTCAGGAAGAAACGTGCCTGAGAAATGCGAGATTAGGATGCTAATTCAAAGGGAAAGGGCTGGTCAGGCTGTTATCAGTGTAGTGAATGTTGGGTGTAAGAGATACTTCAAAGGAAGAATAAAGATGACTAACATGCTTTCTGCAGATGGAGCCAAAAATGGATGATCATCAGAAACAGGGGCACTTCAAAAAGGGAGATGCTTTTTTTTCTTTTTTAAATTGTAGTTTGCATTGTATTTCTATGGGCAGCCCTGGTCTGGACTAATGAATTAAGATGCCTTAAATTAGGAAAAGCGATTGCAGCAGTGCTTCTCTAAGGACTACGAGGGACAAGTCTTGCAAACCCTCTGCAAAACAGTATTTATCTCTATAGGGTATTTGGAAGGCACCATTAATAGATGGTTGCAAAGAACAATTATCATTCACCACATATATTTGACAGGACTTACTGTTGAGAAAAGCTGTAGAAGTGTAAACTCAAACGGAAACTAATTAAAACCCTTGCCTAAGAAGCTCCATCAATCCCAAACAACTTCAAGGAGGAATCTGTGATTAAATTCCCATTTGTGCTAGTAATGCTTCCCCAGTTGTATCTTGAGGTTGTCACTGACTCCCCCCACTCCTTGCCATTTTAAACAGTAAATGATTGGACTTCTGTTCACCTCCTTAGGGTTCCTAATCACTTCTTGGCCTGGTTTAAACATAACCAGTTGAAGAAACATTTTTGATGCTCTTACTTAAACATGAAAAGGTTCCAACAGCTACTGATTCTAATTGCATAGTTGCTCTTTGTGGCTGTTCAGCAAAAGGCTACATAAAGTTACACCGAGAACTACACACCAGAGGGGAACTTAGGTCCAGAGGCAGGCTTTCAGGGATTGTTTTTGAAATCCTTCTAAGGGAAGCTCTTCTCAGTTCTGGGATGAACTCCCCTCATTTGTAGTCTGGCCATGTCTGGGTTCTTGTTTCTGCAGCTGACCTTGCGCCTTGCAGTTTGGTTCTGTAGCTGGAAGCTCTAACCTACATCTTTTCTGACAAGGATGGATAAACCCCCAAGCTCTCAATGTGGCCAGCCATGCTTTCCTGATCTGCCCTGCCCCTGCTGCTTTCTGCAGTCACATCTCAGCGCATGCTCCCTGCACCATGCTTCGCTGGCCTTGGCGATTTTCCTCCATCAAATCCTGCTGCCTCCAGCCTGATGGTCTTTCCTTACAGTGCTTGCTCTCTGCCTAGATTATGTGTAGGCCTTTCCTCCTTCTTCATGTGGCTAACTCCTCCTCAAAGCTTAGCTCCTCAGGGCATCTTCCCTAAGACCTCCAGTAAATACAAATTTGCTCTTATGGAGGCTTGGACTTTTCTCAAGATACAGCTGATAATATATGGTTTACATGGTCATAAGATTATTAGAGACCTTCCTTTGCCACTTGAGTTGGTGGGGATGAAGCTTGCTTTGTTCACTTATATGTCCCCAGGGCTAGGACTCAATAAATATTTAGTGAATGAGTGAATAAATGTGCTCATTCTGCTCTTTCTGCAGACTTCCAAACTGCACCAGAGGGAGTGCTGTTTATTCGGCAGAGGGGACACTCCCCTATCTCCTCCTCTTTCCACAGGAGGAGACCCTTGTGCTTGAGAGCATAGTTACCATGTGTGAGGTGAGGGTGGTTTAGGTGGGTCAGCTGGAACCTGGAATCACTCCTTTTCCCCCTCCCTCCCTCATTCCCTTGACCTGAGCTCTTCCTCCATACTGTCTGAGATTTTCTTCTTCCTGGATTTGCTCTTTTCCACAGCCATAGGTAGATAAAGCACCACCTGAACTAAAATAAGTGAACCAAATGTGGCAGCTCATTGCCTATGGCTTCTGCTTATGGCTCCCTCTCCTTCCTTCCTGCATGCTGTCCCCACCCTCCTACTAGTGTGGCAGTTTCCAGGGGGAGCATCAGGCTCTCCTGGGACACAGCGAGGCAACTTCCTGGTTTTAAAACATCTACATGGGACAGCACAGATTCAATCATGGGACCTCACTGCCTATGCCTCATCTGGCCTAGAACTCAGGGCTGTGTGATGGGTACAGATGAGGCTGCTAGTTGGAATGCTCTTTGTCTCCTACAGATCAGAGATGTCGTGCTCTTACATAGTAGGTGCAGCATGGCTTGTCTTTTGCATAAATGCGAGTTTTCTTTTCTTTTTCTTTTTTTAAATCAGGAGAATCTGCTAGCTTTCTCTTTAAACATACATTAAGAATTGGGCCACTTCTCTTACTTCCACAGGTAGCACCTAGCCTAAGCCACTGCCATCTTTCTTTAGAATTATTGCTATAGTATCTCTGCTTATGTTTTCACTTCCCAAGTTTGACACCTCATTCAGAGTGATCTTGTTGGAATGTAATGTCTTTCTTCTGTTTAGGAGCCTCCAAAGAATACTCGAGTGAAGCTGGCGTTCATGCAATCATCAGCTCCAAACTGTCTCTAACTACACTCACTCTGCTCATTCCACTCCAGCAACACTGACTTCCTTCTGGTTCCTTCATTGTGCTAAGAATGCTCTGCATCTGTATTGTGCACCTGCTGTCTCCTCTGCCAGGAACACCCTTCCTTCTGGTGAGCACGTGGCTCACCTTCATCTCCCCCAGGTCTCTGCCCAAATGGAATCTCACAATGTGTGGACTCTGCATCTTTCTCATAATGTTTTATTTGGATTCTTTGGTTTTATTCTGAAAACTAGAAAGCCATACCATTGAGATTATTATTAAATGTGGGCAGGTTAAGAGCCCTCTTTACAAAACTGTCACTCTTGAATAAGGGCTTCTGATGATGTAGAGGATAGTTTTTTTTTTAAACTAAAATAAAAGAAAAAAATGGAGAGCTTTCATTAAATAAATTGTATGTAGATTTTTTGCAAATTTTAGATAAATGAAATGTATGACCATGTGGGCACACTGCTGGGGTATATGATGTGCTGGTGGCTGAGGCTGGTCACTACTGTCAGTGACAGAGGAGGAAATGAGGCCAAGAGAGGTGAAGAACAGCCTCCTCCTCCTCCTCCTCCTCCTCCTCCTCTTCCTCTTTCCTTCTTGTACCAAGGATTGAACCCAGGGGTGTTAACCACTTAGCTATATCCCCAGCCCTTTTATTTTTTATTTTGATACAAAGACTCACTAGGTTGCTTAGGGCTTCACTAAGTTGCTTGGACTGGCCTTAGACTTGTGGTCCTCCTGTCTCAGTCCCTCAGGTGGCTGAGATTACAGGTATACACTACCACACCTGGCTAGAGAGGTGAACTTCATGTAGAGTTTTGTCAAAACCACCATTACCCATCCATATTCAGTACCTGCCTTGAACTGTGGCACATTATTAGGGTTTTATGAATATTATAAGAAATAAATTTCTCAAAAGCACCACCTGAACTAAAATAAGTGAACCAAATGTGGCAGCTCACTGCCATTTTCATCAAAATCACTGTGCTGCCATTCATTGTCTCTTCATTGTTTTGTCCATGAGGGGGGTACAGGACTTATCAGAAACATTTGCTTAAACAAGTATCTCTCTACCTCCTTCAGGTCTTCCCAGAGGTCGTTTCTCAGAGACATGACCACCTTGCTGGAAAGTTCTAACCCACTCCTTCCCCTCCCCTGACTGTTCATCCTCTTTCTATTCTGCTTTTTCTTTTTCACCCCCACAACATTTCTGACCTTCCAACACACAACCTAATTGACTTATTTATTGCTTATCTATTGTCTATTTTTTGTCTCCTTTGGCTAAGATATAAACTCAGTATGGACAGGATCTTTGGTTTGTTAATTGAAGTTGATCTGGAACAGTGCCAGGAAGAAAATAAGCCAGTGAACATCATTACATTTTCCTTATCTTGCATTTAGCCAGCCAAATCTTTCAGATCCAAACTCCAGCTGTTATCAAAGAATGGTCTAATTCCTCAATCCTCCCCTCACTTGTTGTTTAGATCTTGTAAATTCGGTAATGTCTTATTTCTGTCCCCTCCATCTCTGTCTTGGATGCCTTCCTTTCCTGGTCCCTCAGCCTCTTTCACTTGTTTTCTTCAATTTGGCTTCTTTTCTCATCTTCCTTCATCTCATTCACCTGCCACTCTGCAACCAGAATGAAATCTGGTTGAAATACACAAACCAGATTATGCCATTTCAGTGCTTAATTGCTTCATGTTGGGGTGTATGAATAGGGAAGGGCTAGGGTTTTGTGAGACAATAGTTAGAGGCAATAAGTATTGCTAGGCAATAAATTAGGCAATAAGTATAGATACATCTTTGAAAATGGCTCATCTATAATAGGATTAGACTGAGGCTCTAGGGCCAGATGTCAATACAAACTAGCCATGTGACTATGGGAAAATTGCTTAATCTCTCTGTCAGATTCATTATGTGTAAATTACAGAAGACATTAATGCCTAGCTCATAGCATTAATGTAAGGACTAAAAGATCTGATATAGGTGACACATTTAGTTTCTCACACATGCTAATCAAGCAACAAATATTTACCTAGTAGTTGTTATCTCCAATCTCCTTTCTCTTAATCATTATTCTACTTGACAGTTTTTGAGAATTAGGATAAAAATTTCCCACAGAAGAGTGGTGACCATTCCCCTCAAGAATGTGTCCTTCATGCTCCCAAGGTCATCTTCCTCTGCAAATGGAGTTTATGGTCCAGGTTCAAAAGTGTGGCCAAGTGACTTGTACTTACTCTAACTGGAATCTGTCTGACTGGTCTCTCCTTAGACACACTGTGGAAATGAGGTTACTTAGTTAAGCCTCCAGCACTGCTCACCTTGTTTGGAAAAGTCTATCACCATCCCTCTTGCCCATTAGGAGTCTACTCTTCTCAATTTCCAATAAAGTCCTAACGTCTGTTTAGGGTCTGGTTTATGTCTATTCTGCTTGCTCCTGATTACTCATAGTGTAAACTGTTTGTTCTCACACGTTTTGGTGCTGGATAGCCATTTCTTATGTACTTGGGTATACAAAAAAAAAAAAATTCTAACTAAACTTCCACTTCCTAACTCTTCCATAACTCATGGTAATTTTGGGAAATTGCTCAGTCTGGCTCTTATTCTCTTTATGTTACAGAAAAGGAGTTGAATTAGATGCTATTCAAGCCTTCCCCCTATTTCATTTCTAAGAGATCATACCTAATTTTATAGCATGGCCCATATGCAATAATAAAAATGATAGTTCCCATTCACAAGAGTCTGTCACACCCTTCAATTATGTCATTTCCAGTCTTCCTAATAATCTGTAAAGGAGATATGTGCTATACTCATTTTTTAGATAAGGAAACTAATGCTAAGAATTATTAAAAACAACCCACCCCCACAAAATTTGCCTAACTGACCCTTAGTGAGACAGCTGAGATTCTACCTTGAGTCTGACTTCAAAGTCTGTGTCCTTTTCTCCACTTTGCTCTTCAATTTTTCTTTTATATCACTGTTGGCTGTGAATGACAGACCTAGGCAGAACAAATGATCTGAAGTGAACTTTGAATTGCATTCCAAAACTCAAGAAAATGATTTTTAGAAGTGTTTTTCTTAGTTCTGTGAAGAATGTCATTGGTATTTTGATGGAAGAACTGTCAAGTGAAATGGACCAAATTATGCTATGTACATATATGACTATGCCAAGGTGAATTTCACATTTATGTATCTATAAAGCACCACTTTTTAAAAAATAAACCTATAAATAGAAAGAAGACTAGTAGAGGAAGGAGACAAAGGGGAGGGAGGAGGAGAGGAAAAGAAGAAGTACTAGGGTGTGGAGCAAACCATATTCCACAACTGTCTGAGTATGTTAAAATGAACCCCCATGTTATGTATAACTATAATGCACTAATAAAAATATTTTAAAAATAGTCAAGGAAAGGATCTGTTCACAATTGCTTGTTTAGCTCTGAGACTTGTCTGTGGTATGGGCTGGGCCCATACCCTCTGGGGACTCCTTAATGTTGACAGCTGGACAGAAGGCAGTCCACATGGGGAAGAAGAAGTAGTTCTTTTACTGACTGATGTGTGACTATGGACAGGTTATGCAAATGTTATAAGCTTAACTTTACAAATTATTTTAGTTCATTAAATAAGAATGATAACACCTACCTCCTAGGATTTTCAGGAGAAATTTAAACGAGGAAATGAATGTAACATTAGTGCATGGTGTTTGTTTTCTTTTTTCTTTTTTTTCCCCCCAAATCAATCTGGATATAGATCTCAGAATACCTTGTTGTTCTCTCAAAAGAACACACACACACACACACACACACTAGGGAACAGCAAAGACCTACCAGGAGACAGCAACACAAACTATAGCAAACAACCCAGTATCCGCAGTCCAACTTGCCTTTTATTACATGGTGCTCAGCCTCTCTGTTTCCTACCTCTTTCTTCTCCATGTCCTGCAACTTCAAATTCCTCCTCAGTTGATTGTGCAGAATATAATAACACTAGCCTTAATTTCTAAACTCATGTTTACAACTCATTGTGGTGCTCAGAAAATGGAGTTCCCACTGGTTAACAGGACTCGCTGTCTTTGGGAAATTATTGAGTTATAAATATTAAGGATTATTTTCCTTATATATTATCATGATCTTCTTTATCATCGAAACCTTCTTTGGTCAACTTAGAAGAATAACGTAGAGCTGGGCGTGGTGGTGCACACCTGTAATCCCCAGCTTGGGAGGCTGAGGCAGGAGACTTGCAAGTTCAAATCCAGTCTCAGCAACAGCAAGGTGCTAAACAAATCATCGAGACCCTGTCTCTAAATAAAATACAAAATAGGGCTGGGAATGTGGCTCAGTGGAATCTCTGGTATACCCCTCCAAAAAAACAAACAAACAAACAAATAAACAAACAACAAAGAATAATGCAGAAAGAGAAAGACACTAGAAAATGGGAGACGGGTCTTTTAAATCTAATTTCTGAAAGAGTTATATAGATGGATCAGGAGAATCCAATGTTGGGTAAAGTAGCTCTAGAACTGAATAATGGAACCAATTATACTTCAGCTACCAAAGCTCACCTACTACTATACTTTGGTTGAGTGTAGCCTGGAGACCAGGCGCCCCACTGAATACTCACAGCTGCTCCATCTGAGATAGCTTCTGAGATGGGGGTAAAAGGTCTTCAAAGATCAGTTAGAACTACTTGACCCAGAGGATCAGAATTCCATTCCCTGGACTGACATATGAGGTCTATAAACCTGGTTCATGAGATCAGCTTCACTGGTCAACATTCCCTATTGCAGACCATCTACATGAACATACCATGCAGTGTGATTATCTTTTTCTGGAAGACTCCATTCAGGACTATGGAAGGAATCTGGAGTTGCAAATGGATAGAGAAATGGAATTAAAGCTCTCAAAAAATCCATGATTATGAGTCTTCAACTGTTTCTTATTATCTATAGGCAAAATTATTTTATGTGAGATAAACCAGATTCATTTCCAATTTCTTAGTGAGTTATAAATCATTCACAGATGATGGTAGGCACACAGCAGGAAACCGACTGTGTATTGCTGAGAGTGGGCCCTTTAAGAGCACAAAGGAAGAGACAGAAGGGGAGTAAAGATGTGTTGCAGTCTTATTTTTACTATTCCCAACAGCCTAGGGATCTCTAATTCTGATTTTCTTCTTCTGCATGAATTAATCCTCCAGTTAGACTTTCCAGAAAGCAGAGAAAGGATTTACTTAAACTCTAAAGATTTTAGTTTTCCATATTTGGAAGAGCTCCAAATCTCAGGAATTAGGAAATTAGGCAGTGACACGAACCAGGGGGCTTGTCAGTGACAGCTGTAAGCTCTGTTCTCTTAGCTCGATTTTCTCCATCAGTAAACTTGGATAAGAATGCATCTGATCTGCTGTTAATCCCCCTGCGGAATTCTCAACCAACTTAAGACCACGCTAGTTAGGGACAGTGATGTAGAGTTCAGGGTGGACACTGGGGGCCCAAGGCACCTGTGAAATCAAGTCAGGAGTCTTTAGCCCCTGCCATTCATCCACCTGTAGTATCCTGTAGAACCCAGCTCTGCCTTGCATTTGGTTGTGAGGTAATTCTGTCTTTGCAAGTAAGATTGATACTTACTGTTTTATTTGTAAACCCTCAGTAACCAACAATATAGGCTATTTGGCAAATAGCAATTTATTTAAAAAAAGAATATGTTTGCATTATTATTATGAAGTATAATTTTTTGGGGTCATTTCTATTGGATGCCCCTTTTGGTACCTGGATTTACCTGTGGGATAGCAAGACAAGAGCTTAGAATTTTTGCTTTAGAATCCTGGGGTATTCTCTTTCAAGAAGCTCTTTCTTTCCATATATGAGAAAATAGACCCACAGGTAGAACTATGATTATACAGCTTGTTAGAGGCAAACTGAGGACTAGAACCCAGGTATTCGGTCACTAAACCATAGTGCTTTCTCCTAATATGTTTTTGCTGCTATTTAAAAACATATTTACTAGAACATATTTAACATAATATATAATATAAAATATTTAAAAAATATTCCATAGCACCACATGCAAATAGCTCTTACAAACAAATTTGTGATTGATGATGACAATACTATTTCTGCTGATTTAATTAATGGATGCCATGGGGGTTGGGGGTGGAAGCCCCTACAGTTTTCTAAATGGGAGAGATACGGTTGAATGAATAAAAGAGTTGAAGCATTGTTCCAGGTCCAAATTAAGTTTTCTGTATATCTCTTTGAAGTTAAAATAAATAAATGTAGGAATTTAGATGAATACAATATTCAGAAAATTGAACAGAGCTTCATTTCCTCAAATTTTTCTTTTAGGTAAAATATTTCCCATAATCAGGAGTAGAATTTGCTTCAGTCCAGGGATTGCAGAGGTTCTGAAGTCTCTCAGGTTGGGCAAGTAATCAACATTTATAGTAGGTCAAGACTGTAGGTTTTGACTTTCAAGCTGTTCTGCAGTGATGCTTCTCTGAGTTAGTGAGCTGTGGTGCTGGTACTTAGGGGTGAAGATGGGAGTTGGTAGTGATGCTGGTAGTGGTAGAGGTGGAAATAATAATGGTGGTGGCGATGATGATGATGGCTTCTTTCCCACCACTGCCAGTATGGTCATAGAGGCAGTGGTGGGAAAGAAGTGGTAATGGTGGTAGTCATGGTGGTAGTGATGGTTGTGGTAGTCGAAAAGGTGGTGATGGGCAGTAGTTGTGACAGATGTACCTTTGTCTTCAGATTTCAAGGGCAAGCAAGAATTTCAATAGTCAGTTTGTGGGAATGGAAATTCCAAGCTGAGGAAGCAGCTTCCAGGAGGGTACGTTTCCCTGACTCCTTGGAACATGGGGAGATTGGTGTTTTTTTTTTTTTTTTTTTTTTTTTTTTTTTTTTTTTTACAAGTGTAAAAGACAACCCCAGAAAGTGCACCCAGTGAAAACTTAGATTCTAGAACAGAAATTTTGATTAGGTTTTTACCCAGGATTAACAACAACAACAACAACAAAACAAACAAACAAAAACATCTAGACCATGACTAGAATCATTCAAACAAACAGAATCTGATGAGGATCTAACCCATGGCATAATCCCTTAGGAGAGAGGAGAGTAGGTATGAGAGGCATTTGTGGATCAACAGAACCTGACAGCTGACTGGGACTGGGCACTGAGGGGGAGCATGCTCTGTGCAGTTCATGGTTGGCCCCAGGAGGGGAAAGGTGATATAAAATGTTCTTTGGTTTTTCCAAGGGATCTGGTGCTGTGCTTAGTACACCATGTACACTCTGAAAATGTCTGGGGTCCCGTTTAACTGCTCTGAGTGACCCTGGTCGAGGGGCTGAACATGTGTCTGACTTTTCCCCTTAACCTGTCCCTTCAGTTTCCCTGTGTGCTCATATTCAGACAGCAGCACACCTGCATAGATCCCCATTCCATGACTATGCCCAGTCCAAGTGCAGCTTCAAAGAATCCCCCAGGCATGATAGCTCTGGGTAGTCTTCCCTCCCTTCAGCCCAATGGAGGAGGTAATTCACTGAAAGACAGGGAGCCCGGGATAGGCTCATGCAAGAGGTGATTTCTAAGCTGAATCTTGAAGGAGGATAGGAGTTGGATCAGCAGGAATGGAGTGTGTTTTGGTGAGGGGAAGAAAGCTGGGGCTGAGGTTCAGGCATTGACATGAGTGGATCAGTTTTGCAGAAATGGAGCCACGTGGGGGCTGTTGGATGACTCATTCAGGGCACACTGGAGAAGGCCTTGAATTCTCACTAAGGTAAAGGAGTTGGGCTAACCATCAGGACAGGGATTTCTGAGACAGGACAGTTGTGCTCACCTAATATCCACAAACTCCCCTTCCTGATTGTCCTTTACTGTGGTGAGCTGGGGCCCCATGAGTGAGCAGGAATATGAGCAAAAGTGAAGCATCCCTTCCTGCCAGGTGCTCTCAGAACATCTTGTCCACCCTTTGCTGCCCCTTCCGTGGTGCCCCTGAAAGTGCTTTGGGTGATATAGTTACAAAACAATGGAGCCTCCATTATCTGACTTCCTGATTGTGAGGAGAAGATCTTTGCTGATCTGGGTGGAATTTGTTCTGGGAATGAAAAATGAAATTTTCTAGTGATAAGGACCTGGGGTTTTCAGTTATTTTGTTAGAACAATATCCTGACAGCTTCTACAGTTTGGTGTCAACAAGAGGGAAAAGATATTACTGAGGTCAAGTCTGTTTCATCTGAGGAGCTTCCTCTCAGGTGCAACCAGATAGCACAGTGATCTTCTGGGCATTGAGGAAAACAGGTGGCTGTAAAATCCATAAATCCCCTCTCCTTTTCCCTGAGTGCCATTCCTTTGCCTGTGCTGCCTTTTGCAATGCTGCAGCAGCTGGGTTGACATGCTTAAAAGGAAGGGCAATACTGTAGTAAAAGCAGGGAGTGAGAAGGCAGGTCCCTACACATCAGCCAGCCCCCAGTGGAGGCTCCTCAGAACTCCCAAAGCAACTCAAAATCCAGTTTGAAAATGCCCTGCTAGTGTGGCAGGGCACAGGATTTGGATTGGGAAGACCAGGGTTTGAATTCTGCCTCCCCCACTTACCAGTAATGGAATTTGAATATATTTCTTAATCTCTCTGGGCTACATTCTTCAGTTGTGATTGGATATGGTAATTTCACTGCCTATTGCACAGGGATATTGTGAAAATAGAGACAAAATGTCTGCTGTGGCTTCGTGCACTATGGAGGAATCTGCAAACATGTGGAGTTACTATATTATCGTGTGTATATAGCTGCAAAATGGTTTCAGTGGGAGCTTCACAGCTCCCTCTCACATTGCCTGTGGTATTCATTCCAGAACATTCTTACATCTTTCTGTGAATGACTTTGCCTTTTTTTTTCCCACTGAGAATAGCAAGTGTTTCCAACATGGGTATCTTACCTTCTGTTCCTTTGTAATAACTCTCATTCTTCTCTCCTTCAGAGGAAGGTGAGACACCCAGTCCAACCCCTATCCTGGGCTCACAACACTTCCAGGTCTTTGCTCCATCAATCAAACCCTGTCTCTTTTGCATCTTCCAGTACATCCAGACTCTCAGTCAGATAATGTGTTCAAGTCTCTTGTATTCCAAAAAATGACACTTTAGCAAATTGCCTCATGAGGTTAAGTGTTATTTTTCGCCTTCTCTTTACCACATATATCTCTGAAAGAATAACTTAAATTTTCCATTTCCACTTCCTTGCTCATTTGGATGAGAAGAATGGAAGTAGGTATCTTCTAACTGCAACTAAAAATCATTATGGGTGGGATGAATATGGGAAAATAAAGAGAAGTGTCTTTTTTTCCCCTGAGATTTTTGTTCTGAGTAGGTGCACAGTGCTATTTATTTATTTTACAACCAAGATACTAGATAAAATGACTCAGTAACATTTTCTTTGATTCTTTTCTACTCTCAGTTTTCAGCAATGCTGTTGCTTCATTGATCTTCTTTTTCCTACTGTAAGTGATGAAGCTATTTCTGTTCTGTGAAGTATGTGAATATTTGGGACTTGACCTAAACATTCTCTCATCTAACAAATAGTACAATCAGGATTAGAGCCACCCAGGGTCTTTTAAAATAAATGATGAAAACAATGGAGCTCAACATGTCAAAAGTAATGATGGTGACAAATCATCACACATAAGTCAGGACTGTTGGGGGCTAAGTCAGTCTCAGCTAACCTTCTTACTCTCATTCTTGGGGTGGACATCTGTGAACTGTCCAGATGTCCCAAAATTGAGGCAACAATTATTTATTTTCTAAATCTAAAAGGTGGGTTTTGTTTTCTTTCTACTGCTCAGCTGGGACATGAACAAGTTGTTTCTCTCCTCTCTAGGGGTATTGGTCTTTTCCTGATGGTGGTATACAGCCAGTGATGTGCTCCTAACATCTGGCTCCCTGAAAAGGAGAATCCCTATGTAGCAATATTGCAAATTCTGCCATGGCCAATTTCAGTTTCAATCTACAGCATGATGCCACTGGACTTGGAGTTGGGAAGAGATATGCACAACAGGCTCTGGTGATTGGTGCTGGCATGATGCAGAATGTGCTGTACATTCTGTTAAAAAATAATGCACATGCTTCAGAAAGTCATAGAAGTGTGGGGCAGAGAGTAGACAGGAAAAAAGTGACTGGAACTTCACCACCCAACAACAACAACAACAAACAACAAAATAAAACAAAATAATTTGATATATTTCATTTTCAGAAAAGAAAGAAAATCCTAAGCCTAGATTGTGTTTCCTGTTTAGTTTTTACATAGTTGTCATTATTACACTAGGGTTATTATGATTTGGATGTCAGGTGTCCCCCAAAAGCTCACATGGGAGAAAATGCAAGAAAGTTCAGAGAAGATTGGGGTTGTAAGAGACTTAACCCGATCAGTGAATTAATCCCATGATGGGGATTAACTGGGTGGTAACTGAAGTGGTTGGGTGTGGCTAGAGGAGATGGGAATTGAGGCATGGCTTTGGGGTATATATTTGTATCTGGCTAGTGGAGTCTCTCTTTCTCTGCTTTCTGACCATCATATGAGCTGCTTCCCTCCATCATACCCTTCTGCCATGATGTTCTGCCTCACCTTGAGCTCTGAGGAATGGAGCCAGCATCCTTCTGTGGACTGAGACCTCTGAAACTGCAAGACCTCAAATAAACCTTTTTTCCTCCACAATTGTTCTGGTCTTTTAGTAACAGCAGCGAAACAGCTGACTAAAACAATAGTTCATCTTTCTTTCTTTTTTTTTTTCCTGCTCTAATACATCATAACCATTTTCCCATGTTAGTATAAATTTGTTGCAAACATTTTAGCAGTTGTATAACTTTCTAGCACATAATCAATCTAGACTGTATCGTAGCACATTGAGCTTGTTTCCAATTTTTGGTAAAAAAAAATGATCTTGTTTACCTTAATAAATAAATCTCCCAGAAATATTTTTTGAGCCAGACTATGAGAGCAGTTGTGCCATGATGAAGATGGAGGAAACCCTCTGGGAAGAGCTGCCTCAACATTCGGCCCATCTTTGGTGACTACAGATCCCTGAACTGAGTGACTCCCAGCTGGTAAGATACTTACAGGCCTCGGAGTCTGGAACCCATATCCCCAACAACTTTGCTCACCAACAAGCCCGTAGGGGGTGGGGGCTCAGAGTTGGTTCTTATGCTCCTACTTCTGGGTTTGACCCATTAGTTAAGCCACTTTCCTTTCAAACTCCCACCTTGGTCTTTTAGCTTCTGCTCTGTAGCAAGTAAATTCCTGCCTATACTCAAAGTTTGGGAAAGGTTTTAGTTCTAGTCTTTATAGAGCTCCTGAGAATATATATGCTTTTTTTTTTTCTGGTAAATTAAGGCTTTTTCCCCTCCCCCTCTTACTCTCACATTTATTCCTCCCAGAACTAGCAGCTGAAGCCAGGGTTCTCCTGTTCCTCCTCCATGCAGCTTCCAGACCACTTTCGCCTTCTGTCCTAATACCATCCCTTTAAAGAGCACATATTAGGCCACTTCTTTCTCTTACTGTTGTCACACTCCAACCTCTTGGGCACTCTTCCCACTGAGGACCTTGGCTCTTGCTCAAAGCCTCCTCCTCCATCTCAGACTCTGCCTCATCCCAATGACCTCATCGTCTCCAAGGAAAACTGCCCAGAAGCTTAGCATCTCAGGACTTAGACTCCTCGTCTCCATCTCTTCCTTCCCTCAGTTTTATGCTCCCTGGTCACATCTGGAATGTGCACCACTATTGACTTGCAGATTACAAACATCCCCTCTGCTATGGTTTGGATATGATTACTGTGTCCCCTGAAGGGCTCATGTGTTGGAAGCTTGGCCTTCGGTGTGATGATGTTGGAAGGAAGTAAAACTTTAAGAGGTGAATTCTTGTGTGAGGTCCTTAGGTCATTAGGGGTGCTGTACTCGGAAGTCATTAAGACAGTTTTTATGAGAATAGGTTGCTAGAAGAGTGAGCCTAACCCCTGAATTTCTCTCTGGCTTCCTTCCATATGTTTTTCTTCCATATGTACTTCTGCTATTGCAGGGCTATCTACCATCTGGTGATATGGCCAAGGGGCCATCATCAAAGCGGGTGCTCTATTGTTTAGACATTGATCTTCTAAAAGTATGAGCTAAATAATCCTCTTCTCTTTATAAGCATCCGGCCTCAGGTATTTCATTATGATAACAAAAATCAGACTAACATGCCTTCCATAAATACCTTGTCCATCATCCCAACTCACTTGCCCAATTCCACTGTCATAGTTCTGTCTTTGTGATAACTCACATCAATTGAACCCACCACTTTCTTTCTACTTTTCAGCCCCTTTAAGTTTTTCAGGTTGAGCCTCTAATCCAAAAAATCTGAAATCTCCTTTTTGAGCATCAACATGATATCAAAGAGGAAATCCCGTAGATTGAAATTTTGTTTCATGCACAAAATTATTAAAATATAATAAAAAATTACATAAAATTACCTTTGGGCTACACGTGTAAGGTGAATATGAAACATGATCTCTACTCTAGCATTTCTATCTCCAAGATATCTCATTATCTATATGAAAATATTCCCAAATAAAAGCTGAAACACTGCCTAGTCTCAAGCATTTAAAAAAAAATGATACTCAGCCTGTACTCACTACTATGCAGATAACTCTGGTAAATTCCCTTACACTTTCCCTCCTCGATCATGCTCACCTGATAAAAATCTCAGCTCAGGACGAATTCAACCACTCACATTCTTTTTATTTTCAATTTTCAAATTTGTCATTTTTAGTTTTACATGACAGTAGAGTGTGTTTTGACATATCATACGTATATGAAGTATAACTTCCCATTCTTGTGGTTGTACATGATGTGAAGTTACACTGGTTGAGTATTCATATATCAACACCTATGTTATGTCTGATTATTCTACTGTCTTTCCCATTCCCACCCTCCCTCTCTTTACCCGCATCCCCTCATCCAATCCAGTGAATTTCCACTCCTACCCCCCACCTATTGTGAATCAGGATCTGCATATCAGAGAGAACATTTAGCTTTTGGTTTTTTGGATTGGCTTATTTCACTTAGTATAATAGTCTCCAGTTCCATCCATTTACTGGCAAATGCCATAATTTCATTTTTCATTATGGCTGATTAATATTCCATTGTGTATACATACCATATTTTCTTTATCCACTCCTCTATTAAAGGGCACCTGGGTTGGTTCCATAGCTTAGCTATTGGGAATTGAACTGCTACTACTGCTATTGTTGTGGGTATGTCACTAGATGCTGATTTTAAGTCCTTTGGGTATATACTGAGGAGGAAAATAACTGGGTCAAAGGTGCCAACCACCGACCTACATTCTTGTCTGCTGCTGCTTTAGATGCTTCAGGTGTACACTGGGAGAGATTTGCACAGCCAACCTGACTGATGTGACTTTAGATACCTGGGCCCCTTTCCTTCTGTGCTGCTGTGACACTACACCTCAGCTTCCCTCCTAACCTTCTGACTACTGATTCACAGACCCTTTCCTGAATCCTGTTGTTCTACTGACTTTCTTAGGACTTTGTTCAGACTTTCTTTACCTAGCCCTCTCCAGGTGACTCTTCTGTCTCCAAAGTTATAAATCCATCTATGAGTGTATGACTCAATAGTGCTTTATCTCTCCCTCAGTCCTGACTCATGAGCTGGACTCATATGACCATGCTCTTGTTTGGTGCTCTCCTGTTCCAGAATGTACTCTCTACTCTTGTCAGGGTCAAGCTGAAACTCAATGGGCCTCCAATACTCTTTATGGTCTTCAGCCTGGTATATCTCCCCTCATTCCTATCCTGCCTTTCACATCTCCCCACCCCTCATCCAGCTCTACACAACCATGCTTAGTTTCTTCAGAGATGCAGGTGATGTAGTAGCTAACGAATTGAGCTCCAAAACTAGACTTCCTTGGTCCAAATTCTGGTTTCGGCACTGGGGAATCTTGGACAATGTACCTACATCATTGAGTACCTGAGAAGGTTAAAAAGAAATGATGCCTGGAACTTCATAGGTGCTTAATGAACATTAGCTATTATCACTTTTAAGTTTAATTTTTTTTTTATTGTTGGCTGTTCAAAACATTACATAGTTCTTGATATATCATATTTCACAATTTGATTCAAGTGGGTTATGAGCTCCCATTTTTACCCCATATACAGATTGCAGAATCACATCTGTTACACATCCATTGATTTACATATTGCCATACTAGTGTCTGTTGTATTCTGCTGTCTTTCCTATCCTCTACTATCCCCCCTCCCCTCCCCTCCCCTCCCCTCCCCTCCCCTCCCCTCTTCTCTCTCTGCCCCCTTTACTGACATTCGTTTGTCCCCCTTGTATTATTTTTCCCCTTCCCCTCACTTCCTCTTGTATGTACTTTTGTATAACTCTGAGGGTCTCCTTCCATTTCCATGCATTTTCCCTTCTCTCTCCCTTTCCCTCCCACCTCTCATCCCTGTTTAATGTTAATCTTCTTCTCATGCTCTTCGACCCTACTCTGTTCTTAGTTACTCTCCTTATATCAAAGAAGACATTTGACATTTGTTTTTTAGGGATTGGCTAGCTTCACTTAGCATAATCTGCTCTAATGCCATCCATTTCCCTGTAAATTCTATGATTTTGTCATTTTTTAATGCAGAGTAATACTCCATTGTGTATAAATGCCACATTTTTTTTATCCATTCATCCATTGAAGGGCATCTAGGTTGGTTCCACAGTCTAGCTATTGTGAATTGTGCTGCTATGAACATTGATGTAGCAGTGCCCCTGTAGCATGCTCTTTTTAGGTCTTTAGGGAATAGACCGAGAAGGGGAATAGCTGGGTCAAATGGTGGCTCCATTCCCAGCTTTCCAAGAAATCTCCATACTGCTTTCCAAATTGGCTGCACCAATTTGCAGTCCCACCAGCAATGTACAAGTGTACCCTTTTCCCCACATCCTCGCCAGCACTTGTTGTTGTTTGACTTCATAATGGCTGCCAATCTAACTGGAGTGAGATGGTATCTTAGGGTGGTTTTGATTTGCATTTCTCTGACTGCTAGAGATGGTGAGCATTTTTTCATGTACTTGTTGATTGACTGTATGTCCTCCTCTGAGAAGTGTCTGTTCAGGTCCTTGGCCCATTTGTTGATTGGGTTGTTTGTTATCTTATTGTCTAATTTTTTGAGCTCTTTGTATACTCTGGATATTAGGGCTCTATCTGAAGTGTGAGGAGTAAAGATTTGTTCCCAGGATGTAGGCTCTCTATTTACCTCTCTTATTGTATCTTTTGCTGAGAAAAAACTTTTTAGTTTGAGTAAGTCCCATTTGTTGATTCTAGTTATTAACTTTTGTGCTATGGGTGTCCTATTGAGGAATTTGGAGCCCGACCCCACCGACTGTAGATCGTAGCCAACTTTTTCTTCTATCAGACGGCGCGTCTCTGATTTGATATCAAGCTCCTTGATCCATTTTGAATTAACTTTTGTGCATGGCGAGAGAAAGGGATTCAGTTTCATTTTGTTGCATATGGATTTCCAGTTTTCCCAGCACCATTTGTTGAAGATGCTATCCTTCCTCCATTGCATGCTTTTAGACCCTTTATCAAATATAAGATAGTTGTAGTTTTGTGGATTGGTTTCTGTGTCCTCTATTCTGTACCATTGGTCCACCCGCCTGTTTTGGTACCAGTACCATGCTGTTTTTGTTACTATTGCTCTGTAATATAGTTTGAAGTCTGGTATCGCTATACCGCCTGATTCACACTTCCTGCTTAGCATTGTTTTTGCTATTCTGGGTCTTTTATTTTTCCATATGAATTTCATGATTGCTTTCTCTATTTCTACAAGAAATGCTGTTGGGATTTTGATTGGCATTGCATTAAACCTATAGAGAACTTTTGGTAATATCGCCATTTTGATGATGTTAGTTCTGCCTATCCATGAACAGGGTATATTTTTCCATCTTCTAAGATCTTCTTCTATTTCTCTCTTTAGGGTTCTGTAGTTTTCATTGTATAAGTCTTTCACCTCTTTTGTTAGGTTGATTCCCAAGTATTTTATTTTTTTTGAAGATATTGTGAATGGAGTGGTTGTCCTCATTTCCATTTCAGAGGATTTGTCGCTGATATACAGGAATGCCTTTGATTTATGCGTGTTGATTTTATATCCTGCCACTTTGCTGAATTCATTTATTAGCTCTAATAGTTTCTTTGTAGACCCTTTTGGGTCTGCTAGGTATAGAATCATGTCATCTGCAAATAGTGATAATTTAAGTTCTTCTTTTCCTATTTTGATGCCTTTAATTTCTTTCGTCTGTCTAATTGCTCTGGCCAGTGTTTCGAGAACTATGTTGAACAGAAGTGGTGAGAGAGGGCATCCCTGTCTTGTTCCAGATTTTACAGGGAATGCCTTCAATTTTTCTCCATTCAGAATGATGCTAGCCTGAGGCTTAGCATAGATTGCTTTTACAATATTGAGGTATGTTCCTGTTATCCCCAGTTTTTCTAGAGTTTTGAACATAAAGGGATGCTGTACTTTGTCGAATGCTTTTTCCGCATCTATCGAGATGATCATATGGTTCTTATTTTTAAGTCTATTGATGTGGTGAATAACATTTATTGATTTCCTTATATTGAACCAGCCTTGCATCCCAGGGATGAATCCTACTTGATCATGGTGCACAATTTTTTTGATGTGCCTTTGTATCCGAGTGGCCAGAATTTTATTGAGGATTTTTGCATCTAGGTTCATTAGAGATATTGGTCTGTAGTTTTCTTTCTTTGAAGTGTCTTTGTCTGGTTTAGGTATCAGGGTGATGTTGGCCTCGTAGAATGAATTTGGAAGTTCTCCCTCTTTTTCTATTTCCCGAAGTAGCTTGAAAAGTATTGGTATTAGTTCCTCTTTAAAGGTTTTGTAAAACTCTGCTGTATACCCATCCGGTCCTGGGCTTTTCTTAGTTGGTAGTCTTTTGATGGTTTCTTCTATTTCCTCAATTGATATTGGTCTGTTTAGGTTGTCTATATCCTCCTGACTCAATCTGGGCAGATCATATGACTTAAGAAATTTATCTATGCCTTCACTATCTTCTAATTTATTGGAGTATAAGGATTCAAAATAATTTTTGATTATCTTCTGTATTTCTGAAGTGTCTGTTGTGATATTGCCTCTTTCATCCCGTATGTTAGTGATTTGAGTTCTCTCTCTTCTTCTCTTCGCTAGCATGGCTAAGGGTCTGTCGATTTTGTTTATTTTTTCAAAGAACCAACTTTTAGTTTTGTCAATTTTTTCAATTGTTTCTTTTGTTTCGATTTCATTGATTTCAGCTCTGATTTTAATTATTTCTTGCCTTCTACTTCTTTTGCTGTTGTTTTGCTCTTCTTTTTCTAGGATTTTGAGATGAAGTATGAGATCATTTATTTGTTGGTTTTTTCTTTTTTTAAGGAATGAACTCCAAGCAATGAATTTTCCTCTTAGAACTGCTTTCAATGTGTCCCATAGATTCCGATATGTTGTGTCTGTGTTTTCATTAATCTCTAAGAATTTTTTAATTTCCTCCTTGATGTCTTCTATAACCCATTGATCATTCAGTAACCTATTGTTCATTCTCCAAGTGATATATTCTTTTTCCTTCCTTCTTTTATCGTTGATTTTCAGTTCCATTCCATTATGATCAGATAGGATGCATGGTATTATCTCTACTCCTTTGTATTGTCTAAGAGTTTCTCTGTGACATAATATATGATCTATTTTTGAGAAGGATCCATGTGCTGCTGAGAAAAAAGTGTAACTGTTTGATGTTGGGTGGTATATTCTATATATGTCAATTAAGTCTAGGTTATTAATTGTGTTATTGAGTTCTATAGTTTCCTTATTCAACTTTTGTTTGGAAGATCTGTCCAGTGGTGAGAGAGGTGTGTTGAAGTCTCCCATGATTATTGTATGGTGGTCTATTAGACTCTTGAACTTGAGAAGAGTTTGTTTGATGAACATAGCTGCACCATTGTTTGGGGCATATATATTTATGATTGTTATGTCTTGTTGGTGTATGGTTCCCTTGAGCAGTATGTAGTGTCCCTCTTTATCCCTTTTGATTAACTTTGGCTTAAAATCTATTTTATTTGATATGAGTATGGATACTCCTGCTTGTTTCCGAAGTCCATATGAGTGATATGATTTTTCCCAACCTTTCACCTTCAGCCTATGTATGTCTTTTCCTATCAAATGCGTCTCCTGTAGGCAGCATATTGTTGGGTCTTGTTTTGTGATCCATTCTACTAGCCTGTGTCTCTTGATTGGTGAGTTTAAGCCATTAACATTTAGGGTTATTATTGAGATATGGGTTGTTCTTCCAGCCATATTTGTTTATTTATGTTACTAAACATGGTTTGTTTTCCACTTTGATTATTTTCCCCCCTTTAGTGTCCTACCTCCCACTGTTGGTTTTCATTGTTATTTTCCATTTCCTCTTCCTGTAATGTTTTGCCAAGGATGTTTTGAAGAGATGGTTTTCTAGCTGCAAATTCTTTTAACTTTTGTTTATCGTGGAAGGTTTTAATTTCATCTTCCATCCTGAAGCTTAATTTCGCTGGAAACACAATTCTTGGTTGGAACCCATTTTCTTTCAGTGTTTGAAATATGTTATTCCAGGATCTTCTAGCTTTCAGAGTCTGTGTTGAAAGATCAGCTGTTATCCTGATTGGCTTACCCCTAAATGTGATCTGCTTCCTTTCTCTTGTAGCTTTTAAAATTCTCTCCTTATTCTGTATGTTGGGCATCTTCATTATAATGTGTCTAGGTGTGGGTCTCTTATGATTTTGCACATTCGGCGTCCTGTAGGCTTCTAGGATTTGGGGTTCTGTCTCATTCTTCAAGTCTGGGAAGTTTTCTCGAATTATTTCATTGAATAGATTGCTCATTCCTTTGGTTTGAAACTCTGTTCCTTCCTGTATCCCAATGACTCTTAAATTTGGTCTCTTGATGTTATCCCATATTTCTTGGATGTTCTGCTCATGGTTTCTTAACAGTCTTGCTGAGCTGTCTATGTTCTTTTCAAGTTGAAATACTTTATCTTCATTGTCTGATGTTCTGTCTTCTAAGTGTTCTACTCTGCTGGTAGTATTCTCAATTGAGTTTTTAAGTTGGCTTATTGCTTCCTGCATTTCTAGGATTTCTGTTTGTTTGTTTTTTATAACCTCTATCTCCCTGTATAGTTGATCTTTTGCTTCTTGGATTTGTTTATGTAATTCATTGTTGAAGTGATCTTTCATTGTCTGATTTTGCTGTCTGATGTCTTCCTTGAGACTCCAGATCATCTGAAGCATGTATATCCTGAATTCTTTATCTGACATTCCATCAGCTGCAGCTATTACCTCTTCTAAAGTTGAGTTGACCTGCAATGCTTGTGGTCCTTTCTTTCCTTGTCTCTTCATACTGTTCGCGTTCCTTTCTTCTTGGTGAAACTGTTGTGCTATTGAATTTTCCCCCTATATATTTATATTGGTCTTGTATAGTTGCAAAGTCTCCCTCGCAGGCGCGGGCGGCGGCTCTGCCCCTCCGCCAATTGGGGCAATGTGCCTACCATGCCGGCAGGCCACTGGGCCTGCTCTGCCAGTCGATAGCAGGTCCGCCGTCCTTGCAGGCGCGGGCGGCGGCTCTGTCCCTCTGCGGGCCGCTAGGCTTGTTCTGTCGGTGGTTGCAGTTCTGCCTACTTTGCAGGCGCAGGCAGCGGCACTGCCCCTCTGCAGGCCTCTGGGGCTGTACTGCCAGTGGGTCGCAGGTCCGCCTACTTTGCAGGCGTGGGGGGGGGGCGGCTCTACCCTTCCTCAGGCCACTGGGCCTGTTCTGTCTCTCGGTTGCAGGTCTGACCTGTTCTGATGGTGGTCTCAGTTCCGACTACCTTGCAGGCGCGGGGGGGAGGGGGCGGCTCTGCCTCTCAGCAGGCCGCTGCTCCTCTTCTGCTGGTGGGTCGCAGGCCCGCCTACCTTGCAGGAGTGATTGGAAGCTCTGTCCCGCCGCGGGCCACTGGGCCTTTTCTGTCGGTGGTCACCCTTCCCCTACCTGGCAGGCGAGGGGGGTGGGGGGCGGCTCTGCCCCTCAGCAGGCCGCTGGGCCTGCTCTGTGTTTGGTCCCAGTTCCCTCTACTATGCCGGCGCAGGGGGAGGGGGCGGCTCAGCCTCTCAGCAGGCGGCTGCTCCTCTTCTGCCGGTGGGTCGCAGGCCCGCCTACCTTGCAGGAGTGATTGGAAGCTCTGTCCCGCCGCGGGCCACTGGGCCTTTTCTGTCGGTGGTCACCCTTCCCCTACCTGGCAGGCGAGGGGGGTGGGGGGCGGCTCTGCCCCTCAGCAGGCCGCTGGGCCTGCTCTGTGTTTGGTCCCAGTTCCCTCTACTATGCCGGCGCAGGGGGAGGGGGCGGCTCAGCCTCTCAGCAGGCGGCTGCTCCTCTTCTGCCGGTGGGTCGCAGGCCCGCCTACCTTGCAGGAGTGATTGGAAGCTCTGTCCCGCCGCGGGCCACTGGGCCTTTTCTGTCGGTGGTAACCCTTCCCCTACCTGGCAGGCGAGGGGGGTGGGGGGCGGCTCTGCCCCTCAGCAGGCCGCTGGGCCTGCTCTGTGTTTGGTCCCAGTTCCCTCTACTATGCCGGCGCAGGGGGAGGGGGCGGCTCAGCCTCTCAGCAGGCGGCTGCTCCTCTTCTGCCGGTGGGTCGCAGGCCCGCCTACCTTGCAGGAGTGATTGGAAGCTCTGTCCCGCCCTGGGCCACTGGGCCTTTTCTGTTGGTGGTCACCCTTCCCCTACCTGGCAGGCGAGGGGGGTGGGGGGCGGCTCTGCCCCTCAGCAGGCCGCTGGGCCTGCTCTGTGTTTGGTCCCAGTTCCCTCTACTATGCCGGCGCAGGGGGAGGGGGCGGCTCAGCCTCTCAGCAGGCGGCTGCTCCTCTTCTGCCGGTGGGTCGCAGGCCCGCCTACCTTGCAGGAGTGATTGGAAGCTCTGTCCCGCCCTGGGCCACTGGGCCTTTTCTGTCGGTGGTCACCCTTCCCCTACCTGGCACGCGAGGGGGGTGGGGGGCGGCTCTGCCCCTCAGCAGGCCGCTGGGCCTGCTCTGTGTTTGGTCCCAGTTCCCTCTACTATGCCGGCACAGGGGGAGGGGGCGGCTCAGCCTCTCAGCAGGCGGCTGCTCCTCTTCTGCCGGTGGGTCGCAGGCCCGCCTACCTTGCAGGAGTGATTGGAAGCTCTGTCCCGCCGCGGGCCACTGGGCCTTTTCTGTCGGTGGTCACCCTTCCCCTACCTGGCAGGCGAGGGGGGTGGGGGGCGGCTCTGCCCCTCAGCAGGCCGCTGGGCCTGCTCTGTGTTTGGTCCCAGTTCCCTCTACTATCTAAGTTTAATTTTTAAAGCACAATCTCCTATTCTGTTTCAGGCCTTTGTGCCTGTAGTTGCCTCTACCTGCAATTCTTTCCTCCGTGGAGTCTTGCCTACTTCTCAGCTTCTCTCCACCCAGGTGCTGTTTGATTCCCTCATGCCTTGCCTCCAGGTCTCAGCTGGCTACTTCCTTGGTCTGTGGCAAGGAACACCCCTTCTTTATGCTTTTGGTCTCTATGGGCTTATTCTAATTTTGTGCCTACTGTGTTTACATGTGTGTTTTACATCTCTGGTTGTTTTCAGCGTGAAGATTGCATCTTGCCCATTGTTTCGTCTCCAGCATAGAAGTTGCTAGGAAATAAGGGTTCATAATATTTGCTAACTAAATATATGAATTGACAAATCACACTGAATAACCACGGTACTCCCTTTTTAAGAATAATTTGGAGAAAAAAAAAGATCATGGGAATTATGGAGAAATTTTGTGGTTCAGAAGACTGTAATTCCCAATTCACTAAACATTCTTGGTGATAAACATCCCTGAAATAGATTATTACAAGACAAAAAGAATATTATTCATATTATTCAAGTATCTAAATTATGTACTTAGAAATGCTCAATAATATGTCTTTTTAAGAAAAAAGAAGAAAACTTCCATTATAGGAGTTCCAGCATCTATGCCTAGCCAACTACGGTGATGAGTGTAGTTGCTAAATTAGAAAAAGGAGCAGTGATAACATGTTGGACAAGGTGAAAATTGGATTAGTTAGGCAGAGGATAACTTGATTATTCTCAGAGTATTTTAGAAAAGCAAGATAAAAATGAAGGTAAGAAATATCATATAGAAGTGAAATTTTCAAGAGATCCTAGCTACTAACCAAAAGATTTTCTGAAAGAGATCAGAATGATAGAGATGAAGTCCTAAACAGATTTGCCATACATTCTTATAAGCCCTCCTAGTAATGATACTTCAAGATCATCTTTATTAGCAATAATAATAATCATCATCAGTAAACCAAATTAAAATTAGATGGATGATCACTATGTACCAGATACTGAGTTAAAGGTTATGCATATAATATTTCATTTAATCCTCATAATAACACATGGTCTAGGTAAGATAAGTGTTGCCAGTTTTCAGATGAGGAAACTGAGGCTCAGAGGAGTAGAAACTTGACTTGCCCATAGTCACACAGCTGGTGAGTGGTGACCTTACTATAGAATACTTTGGGAGTGACTTCTTGACCCAACTTGGGCAATTCATCAGCATAATTCTGGAATCTTACCTGAGGAATGAATGCCAGGCTCTCTTTGGCAAATGAAAATTAAAAATCTACATATTTTCTGCCATATGCGTGTTTAGCAAATGCCATGTTAGCATTTGCAAACTAAGCAGAGGCTTAGAAAGTATCAGTGCAATGGGGTGTGTTCTCTCTTACTACTTTGGAATCCAGCCAAGTGAAAGAGACTGAACTCCCCTACTGGATATTGGCATGGTCTGTCACCCCTCTCACGCTGGTTGACAATCTTCCAAGTGCTATATATGTAACCTAGCAGCCAGATGACTCACAGCTGACTTCAGACACAAAATTCAGCTGAGCTGGCACAAACCACACAACCATGACCTAAATGAACAGTTGTTATTTTAAATCATTGTTTTTTTGGGGAGAGGGGGTATATACCAAGAATTGAACTCAGGGGCACTAGACACTGAGCCACATCCCCAGCCCTATTTTTTTTTTGTATCTTATTTAGAGACAGGGTCTCACTGAGTTTCTTGGTTTTGCTGAGGTTGGCTTTGAACTAGTGATCTTCTTGCCTCCACCTCCCAAGTGGTTTATTACTCAGCAGAACTAACTGCTACACCATCCAGTTTCACCTTCTATTACTTGCAGCAAAATTCCTAACAGTAAAAAAAAAAAAATTAAGGTTTATATATCTTGTCCTGAAAATTGACAGTGAGTATTTGATTGTGGGCAGACTTCATTCAATCTTGTTTGGATTTCTAAGCTTACCATATGATTCTACTCATATTTGGGGGATATATTTCAGGTTTATGTATAAAATAAATCATTTTGGCTTCAAACAATAAATGAGTCATCTCTGCAGAGCTTAAAGGGAAACATTTGCAAGTATATGGAAGAGAAAGATATTCTCAAAGATGCAAGAAAGTACTTTTTTTTTGTAAAGAAACTACAAAAGGCATGCTTTAGAATAGTGAAAGATGAATGGAAACTGAGAATTCAAAATAAAGAGGCCATAGGGTTAGCAAGCAAGCAATGACTGGGGAAATAGAAGTATATAGAGATGACAGCAAAACATTGTTTTGAGCCATAATTATAAAATGGAATAGAAAATACTTTTAAGAGAGCACATCTATATCATTTGCTCTTAACCTACTTGGTCTCAGGATCTCTTTTCACTATAAACTTTATTGAGGATCCTAGGTGCTTTTGTTCATGTGGGTGATACCTATCAATACTTACCACTTTAAAAAAGAAACCTGAGAACATTTAAAGTGTTAAATCATATAAAAATAACAATACTTTGCCAAGAGCTCGGATCTTGGTTTCTAATACCATTCTAAAAGAAAAAAGAAAAAGAAAAAGAAATGGAAATTAGGGTACCTTAGAGAAATGACTGATGGTTGGAACGGGACAAAGAAATCTACAGGATTAACCTAGAACATCTTGTGGTACCACAACATGAGAAAGTGCTCAAAACACATTATGACAGAACATAATAAAAACAAAAAAAACCAAAATAAACTAAACCCCCATATCACAACAATGCACTGGCTATGTCATAATAGGATGTCAAGGGGATATAGGAGCCATTTAAAAGAGATTCCAATGGTCAATGCTGGAACAATTAGAGCAACACAATAAATAACCCAAAGGGATTATAGCCTTAGTACAAAATAAATGTCTATGAATCCATACTAACATAAATAAATGACTAATTAAATAAGAAAATGGTGAAGAAGAGACAAATTATTGGTAGGAATTCCAAATAATTACTGTAGAAGGGTGAACCTAATGCTTCACTTCTAAAGCATGGGCTACAAACTGTAACTCTTCCAAAGAAAACAGCATAGGCGAGGAGGAAGAAAAGAATAACTTTATAGAGGAGAAACACGACCAACACTACTGTTTTAGTCAGCTTTTTCGTTGCTGTGACTAAAGAACCTGAACAGAGCAATTGTAGAGGAGGAAAAGTTTATTTGTGGGCTCACGGTTTCAGAGGTCTTAGTCCACAGGAGGCAGGCTCCATTCCTCAGGGCTCAAGGTGAGGCAGAATGTCATGGTGGAAGAGTGTGGCAGAAGGAAGCAGTTCATATAATGATCAGAAAGGAGAGAGGGAGGGAGGGAAGCAAGGAGGGAGGGAGAGAGAGAGAGAGAGAGAGAGAGAGAGAGAGAGAGAGAAAGAGACTTCATGCTCCAGATACAAAATATATACCCCATACTATGTCCCCAATTAACCACTTCCTCCAGCCACACCCCACCTGCCTCCAGTTAACACTCGGTTAATCCCATCAGGGATTAATTCACTGACAAGGTTAATGCTATGACCCAATCATTTTTCCTCCAAACTTTCTTGCATTGTCTCACACATGAGCTTGTTGGGGCACACCACATCTAAACTATAGCAATGATCTCAAGTTGGGTAATCAAGATTAACACCAAGGGAGTGAGAGCAGCAAGAGAGTAAAGAGGAAATAAAAGCTGAAGTTGTTATCAGCTTAAAATAGACTATTATGACAATAACATATTTTATGTAAGCTTTGTGGTAAGCACCAAGTGAAAACATATAGTAGATACACAAAGAGAAAGAAAATGAGAATCAAAGCCACACCATTACAGAAAGCAATAAAATCACAAAGAAGACAATAAGAGAGGAAGAAAGGAACAAAATCTCTACAAAACAACCAGAAAACAATGGATCAAATGGCAGTGAGTCCTTACTCATTCATAACTACCTTGAATATATATGGATTCTCCAATCAAGGACACACAGTAACTAATGGTTAAAAAAAATAAGAGTGTACTATATGCCATTTGCAAAGGACTCACATCAACTTTAGAAATACATAAAATTAATAATGAAGGGGTTGAAAAAGATGTTCCATGTAACCAAACCAAAAGAGCAAGGGGAGCTCATATTGTATCAGATGAAATAGACCGTGAGTTAAAAACTGTAAAAAGAGACAAAGAAGGCCATTGTTATATTGATAAAGCCATCAATTCAACAAGAGGACGCAACAATTATAAATATATATGCACCCAATATTAGAGCACCCAACTATATATGACAAATATTAATAAATTTGAAGGGAGAAAATCATAAGAATACAATAACAGCTGGGGACTTCCTCTTTCAACAATGGATAGATCATTGAGACAGAAAATTGATGAGAAAACATTGGACTTGTACCATACTTTAGACCAAATGAACCTAATAGGACATTTGTAAAACATTCCTTTTACTAGAAGAATACAAACATTCTTTTCAATTACACGCCAAACGCTCTCCAGGATAGATAAAATGTTAGACCACAAAATAAGACTTAACAAATTCAAGAAGACTGAAATTATATCTTTTCTGACCACAATAGTATGAAATTAAGAATCAATAATAGGAAGAAAAAATTCTCAAAAGAAGATATAAATAGCCAATAAACATTTTTTTAAAGCCTTACAGCACTAATCATCATGGAAATGTAAATTGAAACCACAATGAGCTATCACCTAACACCTGTTAGAATGACCCTCATCAAAAAGACAGGAGAGAAGAAGTATGGGTGAGGATGTGGAGAAATGGGAACCCTCTTATGATGTTGATGGGAATGTAAGGTGATACACCCATTACAGAAAACAGTATGGAGGTCCCACAAAAACTAAAAATAGAATTACCATACGATCTAGTAATTTTATTTCAGGATATATATCTAAAAGAAATGACATTAATATGTCAAAGAGATATCTGCACTCCCATGTTCATTGCAGCATTGTTTACGATAGTCAAGATTTAGAATCAACCTAAGTGTGTCCATCAATGGATCAAGAAAATGTGGTATAGGTACACAGTGGAATGGCACTCAGTCGGAAAAAGAAGGGAATCATCATTTGTGATAACATGGAATAGAAAAGGAGGTCATTGTGTTAAGTGAAATAATCTGGGCACAAAAAGACAAATCCTGTGTGATCTAGCTTATGATCTCGCTAAAACAAAAAAGTTAAACTCATGAAAACAGAGAAGAAAATGGTAGTTGCTAGGTGCTAGAGATGGAGGGGAAGAGGAAGATGTTGGTTAAAGGGTACAAAGTTTCAGATAGACAGAATGATTAAGTTCTAGAGATTTATTTGCAATATGGTGATCATAGTTAATGCATCATATGCTGGGGAGTGATATTGGCTAAATTATATTACTATATTCTGTGTATGTATGAATATGTAGCAACAAAAGTAGCATCTCTTGAGCAAACAATTAATGTTCATAGGAAAACAATATTAATAATTATGCATTGTATATTTAAAAATTGCAAAAACAGTAGATCTTAAGTGTTCTCAACACAAAAGAAGTACACGAAGTGATGGATACATTTATTAGCTTAGCTTAATCATTGCATAATGTATCAACACATTATATTTATGTAATAAATATTTGCAATTTTTATTTTTCAATTATATTAGAATAAGAGTAACATCAGTAGCAATAAGTCATACTGATTTCAGATCCCCTTAGTATGACATGAGGAGAATGACATTGTACCTGGTTGGGTTGTTTTTATCCCTTGATCCCTGAAACATGTAACTCTAGTGTAATAATGAGAAAAATTTAGAGCAAATTCCAACTGAGGGACCTTTTATAAAATACCTCATCAGCATTCCTCAAAATTGTCAGTTTTCAAAAACAAAGAAAGCCTAAGAAATGACTACAACTAACAGGTGCCTTTAAAAAGATATGATAACTGAATTAATGTGGTATCTTGGATAGGACATTAGGGCAAAACTGAGAAAATCTGAATCAAGTATAAACTTGAGTTAGTAATATTGTATCAATATTAAGTTAATTAACTGTGATAAATGTACCATCCTACGATATTAGTTATAAAGGAAACTGGGTGTGGGGTATTTGGGAACTCTTTCTACTATCTTTTATATAAATAAAAACAGTTCTAAAATATAAGAATTGAAAGTAGCAACAACAAACTCATTCATTGTAAGCTACTCTAAATAATTATATTTATGAAAATAACAATTTCCAAAAAATTTATTACAGGTGGCATTGTTTTGTATTATAACAAAGACTTTTGATCTCTGAGTGAATAAAAGACATTTGTATTCCCATAGCTACTTCTATATTCAGTCTGTTGTGATATCACATATCATGAAACCTTTAGGAAATTTCACTGTACATTCACGAGCGAAAGAGTGTGAAAAAGGCAAATAATATCTAAAATGGTTTATAACTTTAATGTCCTTGAGAAGCTCATGTGTTTGGCAATGCCACAATGTTCAGAGGTGAAATGATTAGATTATAAGAGCTGTAACCTTATCAGTGGATTGATAATTTGATAACTGTAGGCAGGTGGATTTGGCTAGAGGAAGTAGGTCACTGGAGAAGTAACCTGAACTATATCTTCTTCCTGTCTCTCCTCTCTTCCTACTCTCCTCTCTCTCTGCTTTCTGGCTGCCATGAGCTGATAGCTTTCTTCTGGCATGCCATTCTACCATGATGTTTTGCTTTGTCTTAGGTTCAGAACAATGTAGTTGGCTGACAGTGGACTAAGTCTCTGAAACTGTGAACCCAAATAAATTTTTTTCTTCCCTAAATTGTTCTTGTCAGGTATTTTGGTCACAGAGATTGAAAGCTGACTAATACAATGTCTTCATATAAATAATTTTGATCCCACGGATCACTGGAAAGTGTCTTTGGAGTCCTCTGATCACACTTAAGAGAATGGCTGAAACATATTGTTAAAAGCACAGGTTATAAATTCCAGTTTATTAGCTGAAAAAGTGGCATGGGAATATCAGGATATCAAGTGATAAATTTCTTATTATAAATGGAAGCAAAGAATGAATTCTGCTGTCATCATTAGGTCAATAAATGTTGATATAATCTCAATTGACATTATAAATATTATAAATGTCAATAGCTAAAAGTAAGGAAGAGCTTTTGAAGCCTTTAAGATAACTGTTTAGAATAAAAATATTTCTCTCTAAATTATCAAAGATAATAGTCAACAAAACCATCTATAAAGCAAAGACAGAATGAAGAGAAAATAATAAAAACTGAAAGTGTAAAACCAAATGACAAAGCAAGATTAAATACAAAATATGTGAATAAATGACAGTACAGAAATGTAAAGACCAATTAAATAATATGGAAAAACTAAAACTAAATACGGTACAAAACAAATCAACTAAACCAAAGAGTGGTGTCACTATTGATGCTACAGAAAGTAGCATTGATGACAAAAACCACTAAATAGAGAAAGGAAGATATTTTCTATTGCTTAAAGTACAGAAATAAAAACACAATGGGTTCAACATATGTAGAACAAAAAGTTTTTAAGATATAAGGAGAATTTAGCAGAAATACAATTATAGTGAAAAATTTTAAGGCATGACTGTTACTTTGTGATTGGATAAGTTATCAAAATCCAGGAGAACAACACCTTAAAGAAAACAGTAAAAGGATTCACTATCAGACTTTGAGTTTCATATGAACAGATTGTATTATCTTTTCATGTGTCTTTATTTTGAGCCATAAAGGATTTTAGTAAGTTTCAAGAGGTACTATTTTGATACATGCCATAGTATCTGTTTTTTATGAGAAAGGAAGGGGGAAGGAAAGAAGGAAGAAAGGAAGGAAAGAAAGAATGAATGAAAGAAGGAAGGACAGACTCCAGATGTCTTGGACTTTAAAAAAATAAAACTTTTCTCACTGCCTACTGAGTCAAAAAGATATATAGCAGTAAGTTATTTAAAAAGCAAAGATATTTAAAGCACACACTAAAAGTGCTATGGAATGGAGACAAAGCAGATTTTATTAGTAGATGTTTCATTATTTGAAAAACAAAAACAATGATCTAAGTGCTAAACTTAGAAATCCAGAAAATGTGCATTTAAATAAATTTAAGAAAAGCAAGAAAGGAAAGAGTAAACATAAAAGACATGTTTGTGAATTAAAAGCAGTAGAATGTATAAACTCTTGGCAAGCATTCCGGAATAAAAACAAAGGAAGTAGAAATAAAATATTTTAAAAGTCATGTATAATTGCATTTTTAAATTAAAAATCAGTGTGGGGGCTGGGGCTGGGGCTCAGTGGTAGGGCGCCTGCCTTGCACGTGTGAGGCTCTGGGTTCGATCCTCAGTACCACATAAAAATAAACAAAGATGTTGTGTCCATCTACAACTAAAAAAAAAATGATAAAAAAACCAGTGTGAAATATTTGCTTTTTTTCTTGGAAGTATAAGTTAGTAAATTGAAAAGGCAGAAATACTCAAAGTAGCTGTGATGTGTTAAATGTATTATAGAGTTCCTCCTATCAAGGGCTCTCAGGCCAGTTTGTTTTATGGGTGAGTTCCTTTGCTAATTCCAATGCTATTTCAGTAAATAAGAACAGTTTTTAAAAGCATCCCTAAACTTGATTCTAAAAAGAGCACAAAAAACCCACCAAATATTACTTTTTAATATTGGTATAAACATTTTATTTAATGCAACTAACCAGCTAGTATATTAAACACATAGTGCACCATGACCTGATTTATTCAAGAGATAAAGGGATAGAATTACAGTGATCTGCAGTGGTGGAGCACAATAGAAAATACTTTCCTCAACAAATGCAGATAATATTTTTTTTTGATAAGGATGCTCCTTTATATAGTAAAATATATGAATATTGAGAATCAATGTTCTCAGTAAAGTTTTCAACTTCGAACTTAATTGGTAAACCAGTAACCAACATTCAATTCAGTGGCCTGACAGTCCCAGAAAAGCAATGAAAGTAAGACAGCTAACAACGTCATTATTATTCAATACCATGAGAATTTTGGTTGTTATAATATGACATGAGGTAGAAATAAGAGGTATAATATAATATAATATAATAAGTGTTTATACCCACTTGAAGGTTGGAGATGAAATCTTTATAGATGATAAGATTGTAATCCTCAGGGGAAAAAGAGTTGAAACATTATTAGAATTAATAAACCAGCTAGATAAAAGAAAAGCTCATAAAACTAAATTAGTTTGCTGTTATCAGTTGGAAATATGAAAAGAATCATTTCAATATTTGTACTTAATATTCTAGTTTAAGTCCAATAGAGATGATTCCTTTTTCTCTTGGAAACAGTACCTGAAAATATCAAAGGATTGTCAAAATTCATTTTTAGCTCTGGAAATGAGTGCAGGGTTTCACTTATGGCCAGGGAGAATTTCTTCAGATGGTGTGAGGCTGGGATCCAATGGAGGGAGAGTCCAGCCAGCTGGAGAAAAGAACCCACTTGTGAAAACGCGTGAAAGGAACCCATTTCAATAGAAAAGGCTGTGGGTGGAGTTGAGGAAGAACCTGAGGAAATGAAAAAACCCAATCACCAGCTTTTGGATGTGCAGTAGGCATCAGGGTATAGAACTGTCAGCTTGGGCTAGGGTTGTGGTTCAGCCTTGGGATGGAGAGCAGAAACCAAAAAACAAACAACAAACAAACCCCACAAAACTGACAGCTCAGTTTTCCATTGGCTGGGACAGATGGACACTTGAACTAGATAAAGATCAAAGAAGGGGCAAGGCTTCCAATATCTCTGGGCTACCCCATACCATTGGAGGCACTTACTAAGAATGAAATTCTTCTCTGAGTGAGATTAGAGTACTATTCAAGTCCATTTTAACTCCCCACACAGGACTACACTTTATAAAGAGGGGCAAAAAAATGAAGGGATGTTTGCCAGGACCAACAAGGAACCAATCTGGGGGAAAAGTAAATGTCTCCTTGTGAAAGATCTTATTTCAAGAAACAGGTGGATATTTAAAGTAATCCCTTATTTGTTTTGAAAACAAGATTTGAAAGGCTGTGTCACCCACGAAAAGGGCAGGAAATGCTACTTTCAAGCGAAAACATAGAATTAAAAACAAAAAGGGAGCAGTGAGGAGCAGACAATCTCTTGATCTTACAATTTCATTAGAAATGCTTGAGAATTCAGCCAGAAACCAGAAAAAAAGAGATGAAATAAATGTTTGAGATGAGTAAAATAGTAAGAGGCAGACTGGAGAGACACAATTTATGTGGAGCACTAACTATGAAAAGGAGACTAGACTATAACTCTGGCAATCAATTAAAATTTGTTTTTAGAAGGAAAATTTCCCTGAACTAGATATCTGACTTTAGATTGGAAGTCCTCAACAATGACAGAAAATATAACAACAACAACAACAAAAAAAAACCAACCAAACAAACAAACAAACAAAAAAACTTAACTGCATGCAGACAGGAACTGTAAATAATCTAAGATGGAAAAGGTCAGAAGGCATCAGATTTCTTCATAAGACTCAGTGTCAGAAGACCAAGGAACAATATCTGAAGAATTTAGAAAGAAAATAATTGTGATCTATTTTTCCGGAGTTAATATACTCATTTTATTTCACCTTTTTATTCTCTGTTGACTTTTTAAAGTGATAGTCTTTTTATTCCAGAAATAGATGACTTTTCTGCTACTAAATTAAAAATGCCATGGAAGCCGGGTGCCATGGGGGCACACCTGTAATCCCAGAGGCTTGGGAGGCTGAGACAGGAGGGTCATGCGTTCAAAGCCAGCCTCAGCAAAAGCAAGGTGCTAAGCAACTCAGTGAGACCCCGTCTCTAAATAAAAAAAACAAAATAGGACTGGGAATGTGGCTCAGTGGTCGAGCATCCCTGAGTTCAATCCATGGTACTCCCCCCAAAAATTAATACCATGGAGACAAAAATTTATAGTTAGTAGGAAGAAATTTAAATTGCAGATAAACAAAAACATTTTTTCATGACCTATAATCCCACATTCCAGATGAAAACATTGAGTATTAAGCTTTCCTGCACGTCTTTCCAGACTTGTCACCTAGAATCAGTTAAGTACATGTGTAAACTTTATGAAACTCACAGACTGTACTAACTACACATATTACTTACTTTGAAGCCTGCTCTATTTACTTTCAGAATATCATGAAATATCTTCATGTTAACATATGTGTACAATGCCATTTTTAACAATTGCACAGGATTTCTTTGTATAGATGATACATCATTTTTGAAATCAGTCATCTATGGGCATTTATTTCTAATTTTACAAGCTAATAAACCATACTGACATCAATCTTACATATACTTTATTATACTTCATACTTTGTAAGAGTGCAACTGCTGATTTAAATCAAGTGTACATTTAAAAATCTTGATAGATATTGTTACATTATCTTTTGGTAAACAATACCTACCTCCCTCATAACCATGTTAACACTTAGCAATTTCATTATGTTAAATGTGGGGTAGTCAAATAAAAGAAAATTTGTATCCATTATTGCAGTGTAATTTTTCATATTCATTCATGAGGTGTTAATTCTTGAGTCTTGCCTTGTTATTAATTAGAGCTCTTCTATGCTAATGATATTGTTAGTTTGTCTCATATATTGTACTCTTTTCCTATTTGTGACTTGCTCAGATGTTCATAAGTTTTCAGATATGCAATTTAATAAAAACTATAACTATGTCTATATGCATCTGTATTTATATCTGAAATTGTATATATATCTATATTTGATCAGCACTACCTTTCTTTCTCTCTCTCTCCCACCCCCCACATTTCTTTCTTTTTTGTATTGAAGATTGAACCCAGGGGTGTTGTAACACTGAACTAAATCCAAGCTGTTTTTATTTTTAATTTTGAGACAGGGTGTCACTACGTTGCTGAGGCTGGCCTCGAACTTACGTTCTTCCTACTTCAGTCTCCCGAGTTGCTGGGATTACAGGCATGCGCCATTATGCCCACTTTCAGCAATCTATTTCATTTTGACTTTTGTCTTCAGTGTTATGCTTTTGAAGCCTTTATTCCATTTCAACTTATTTGGACTATGTATTGGTTTTAATATGTGAGAAAGAAATCCAGCTTTATGGTTAATCCACAATTTCTCCAGAATGTTTTTCTTTTCTTTTTTTTTTTTAAATTTGTTTTAATTAGTTACACATGACAGTACAATGACCTTGGCATATCATACATTTGAATCAGATGGGATATAATTTCTCATTTTTCTGAGTATACAGGTTGCAGAATCACATTGTTCATGCGGTCACGTATATACACACAGTAATAATAATATCTGTTTCATTCGACTATCCTTCCTATCTCCCCAACCCCTCCCCTCCCCTCACATCACTTCTCTCTACCCAATCTAAGGTAACGCTATTCTTTTTTTTTCTCACATCTTCACACATGTATTTTGTATAACAATGAGGGTCTCCTTCCACCATCCATGCAATTCCCTTTCTCCCTCCCTTTCCCTTCCACCCCTCTATGTGGAGGTAATCTTCTTCCTATGCTCTTCCTCTCTTCCCCATTTTGAGTCACCCCCCTTATGTCAGAGAAGACATTCCGCATTTGTTTTTTTGCGATTGGCTAGCTTCACTTAGCATTTAAATCAAGTGTACATTTAGAAATCTTGATAGATATTGATATATATCTAATGCCATTGATATTGATAGATTTCTAATGCCATCCATTTCCCTGCAAATGCCATGATCTTATTATTTCTTATGCTGAGTAATATTCCGTTGTGTATATATGCCACATTTTTTTTTATCCATTCATCCATTGAAGGGCATCTAGGTTGGCTCCACAGTCTAGCTATTGTGAATTGTGCTGCTATAAAAATTGATGTGGCTGTGTCCTTGTAGTATGCTGTTTTTAGGTTCTTTGGGTATAATCTGAGAAGAGGAATAGCTAGGACAAATGATGGTTCCATTCCCAGCTTTCCAAGGAATCTCCACCAGAATGTTTTATAAATGATTTTCTGTGGGATGTTAACAGAGTTAATCAAAAGATTCTGTCATCAAATAATTTTAGAAGACACAAGGTTTAAGCAAAACTATCAGATTTCTTTACTGTAAAAACATCTCAGTGGAGATTATTCAATGCTATATAGTTTCAAATGACAAAACACTAGGAGAAATCCAAATATAAATCAGTATTGCATTGGATAAGTACATTATGGCTTTCCCATATAAAAGCATACTATACAGCTGGAAAGAAAAAAATGAGAAGGCTGCTATATATTGATGGGAAAGAACATCTGAGATAAACTCACAGATAAAAGCAAGAAAGAGATGTATTTTTTAAGAAAGGAGAAAATGAGAATATAGTTGTACTTTCTTAGCATAAAGAAGCGTTGGAAGGCTTACAAGGAATTGAAACGTAGGAGCAGGAGGGGGACAAAATGAATGGGAGAAATCATTCCTGTCTGCCCTTTTAGACTTCCTGGTGTATAATCCATGAATATATTACCTAGAAAGATAAACTAGAAAAAAATTTAAAGAGTTTCCATATGCTCAGGGGCTTCAATAAAGTAATATATACATTGCAGTTCTTCAAGCTGGGAGTGATGGTAGGCTAGGCTAGGTTTACTTTTTACAAATTCATTTGAGTGCAGAATCCTACAGTAGTTTGGGGCTACCTAGGTTTCAAAAAAGTATGGAATTATTCTTATGAACTAAACATAAAATTTTATATTCTTGGGATCCTCTTCCCCGCCTGTGTGTGTGTGTGTGTGTGTGTGTGTTTGTGTGTGTGTGTCTGTGTGTAGTATGTGATTTCTGGTCTCTTTCTTCTATCCCCCAGCTCTGGGTATTTTGATATCTGGAAGATCACTCTTATCATTTTGTTTCATTTTGCTGATCATCAAGATTACTTCTCATTCAATATTTTCTTGAACTATTTTAATCCACTTATTCTTTTCAAATGATCCACTTTATCAAACACCTACACATACTCTTGAGAGTAGTTTGAGAAGAACTGATACCTTTGCAGAATATCTCATAAAATATATTTCTCAGCATTTTCTTAAGTCTAAAACAACAAGATAGTTTTCATTATTTTCAAGTAAATCCTGACTATTTCTAAATTGTTCTGTGTTCTTTTGTTTCGGTTGGAAAGGAGATCTCTTATTCACTTTATTTTGGCAAGGATTATTATGTCTACAAGCTCCTTTTTTTTTCTTTAAGAGATATTACATTTTAATAAATATATTTTTTGGCATTATTAAGAGGAATATATGCTTCCTTTTGACCAATTAAATTGGTGAAAATAATAATAGACTTCCTGATAATTTACAAATCTTACTTATTGGAAAAAGCCATTTTTAAAAGCAAAACATTGCTCTTTTAATATAACTTTGAATTTTTTGGTGCATATTTACCTGGGATGTTCATATGCATATTTGTACATGGAATTTGCCTAAAAGTTTGTTTTGGGAGCTTTCTTTGTTAGTTGTTTAAATCTGGGTTAGGCTAATTCTATATAATAAATGAACAAGATTTCTGTATTGTTCTGTACTCATGGAGAACATAGGGCATTTGAAAGAATTTCCTTGAATAAATTTTGATTCCAGTTGCTTTGGTAAATGTAATTCTTGATCAATATTTTCATCCTTGTCCCTTACTTTCTGAACTGTATCAATTGGTTATTTATGGTTTTACAGAAAATCATTCATTTTAGCTTATTGTCAGTCATGCTCACTGGCCTGGATGGGCTTTATCTTTCTTAATCTGAGGGCAGTTGCTCCAGAAGTTGATTGCAGCTGTCCAAAGGAATCCCAAATGGGCCTTCAGATGGTGTTCCCATCTGAAGGCTTCTAGGCTCACTCTCTGACCTCCTATCTAGAGGCTGCACATGTGCAACAGCCACAGTGGCCCGGGGAGGTTGCCTCCCATTGGGTTCTATCTGCACAACATCTACCAGAACCATAGTGAAATTCCTGTTATTTGTATAGTAACCTTCCTAGTGTCTGCATTAATGTGTGCTTTCCTTTCTTTCTTCCTTTAAACAACAACAACAACAACAAACAACTTTGGTCACTCCAGTTTCTTTCTGGGAGTCAAGGTTCAGGATTTCTTTTTATGCCACCATCTTTCCCTGTAGTGTCAATGCACTCTTCATTCTTGGTTTAACTGCTTCTCATCAACAATGGTGACAACACTAGGGACCCGGGGCTATGTTTATAAATGTAGTGGGTGTCGGAGGAGAAGATGAATCACAGCAGCTAGCATAAACAATCGGTTCTGGAAACACAAATATGCTGACATCCTTGGCCAAGGCCTGCAGCAGCTTGGCAGAGGGTCTACTCTTCCTTTCTTTCTTTCTCTTTTTTAATTTGTCAAATGATCAAGAAGTTGGAAAATTTGAGAAGTAATACTGCAGGTGTATTTTCTAATATTTTCTTTTCCACTTTCATTCCTTGGCAGTGAATTGGTTTTCAATTATTATTATTAATTAATGAATGTAAACACACAATTTTAACTGATTTCTGATAATGGATTATAACATATAAAAGGGAAACTGCTGTGAACATTGGTGATGGCATACTTTTATAGTCTTCTGTTACAATCTGAACTTACAGAGAATAAGATTAGAGTTAGTATGTCTCCACGAAAATCTCCTGGTAAAGAGTCATGAGTGACACTTCTTTCTAACATCACCTCCTTTCTCAGACTATTGGGAGTCTTTGAAATTCAGAAGAGGCATTTACTTCTTGCTAAAGCTCTACCACAAAGTTATGAACATAGAAGTTTAACAGAAAATGACATATGACCAATATTAATAAATAATTTGGGAAGCTGAAATTCCCCAGGCTGTCCAAATCTCACTTTTATTCCTCATTACAGACTTCTTCTTGGCCTTGGTAGTGGGCACTCTGATGAAGAAGGGTTGACTCCTTCATCTCCTTTGTTCTCAAGGGCATTATTTTGGTTCCTCTAAGACTGCTGTCACTGTATGGCCTGAACAGCATCCACAAGAATGGCCTTGGCTCTGATTAACTTCGAAAGCTATTGCATAGTCCTCATAGATTTCAAAGAAGTAGGGAAGGGAAAAATGCATTTTTCAAAGCCAAACTTTTCTTCTTTATTCCCTTATCTTCCTTCCTCTGTGCTTTCTTCTTCCACTGGGAAGAGGCACATTTGGTCACATATGAAATTGTCCTTCATCACCTGTCAATCAAATTCACCTTTATAAGACTTCTGGGGTAGTGTTGCTGTTTTGCTAGAACAACCTTGGTTAGGCTGCCAGGTTGCAAATTATGTGGCAGACTCAATTACAAATTATGATAATGTGGTATTAATGATGAACCAAGGATCTCATTTTTATGAGTTTTATAAGATTTGCACAATTTTCTATCACTGCATTGTAAACAGAAATAGAGGATGGCAGAGGAAACTGAGCCAGTCCCCCCAGGGACCTAGGGATTTAGCTAGAAGTAGCCTACTTTGAAGTTTGGGGTTTTATCTGACTAGCCAGTTAAGAGAAACCACTGGTTTAATCCATTTTCAAAGGAGGGGATTCACTAATAACATCTCTGTGTGTGTGTGTGTGTGTATACATATATGTCATATGTTCAATGACACAGGAAATTACTGGTGACATGGTAAATGAAATAAGCAGATTATAAAATGTATGTGAAATGGCTCATGAATTATGAAAAGATGTTCAACCCAACTGAAATAAGGGACATGTAAATAAATATTAGCTGTAGTGAGATATCATTTTCCCCCCATCAGATAGGCTAAAATCTAAAGGTTTGACAATACATTTTGTTGGCAAGGCCATGGAAAAGCAGGCCCTTTCACACATTGTTGGTGGAAATGCAAATTTGTACAATCTTACCTAGAGAAAAAAATGTCAAAATTAAAATGACATATTTCCCTGTTGAGATTTTAGGCTATAGATATCCTTGAGTGATAGATGTAAGTTATTCATGACAACACTCTGTAATAGCAAAAGGTTGGAAACAATCCAAAGTCCACCAATAAATGACTGCTTGAATAGTATTATACATTCAAAAAGTAGAATACTGTGTAGCTGAAAAAAGAGAAGATCTTTATGAACTCATGCAGAAAGATCTCCAAGACATATTGCTAAGTTAATAAAGGGGGTATAGAATAGTTTGCATAATAAGCTGTTTTGTATTTCAAAGAGGGAGACGATCCACATTTGTGTTGACTGGGATGTCTATTTTGCTTCAAAAGAAACTAAGAACGGTATTTACCTGAACAAATAGTCATCAAAATGTTAGTAAATAATGGAAATATGATTGATTAAAGAAGTCATGGGAATTTTATTATTCACCATAACATATCATATTTTTAAATGTAAAATAGAGTGTAAATAAAGTGTAAATTACTTCCTAGGAAAAATGGCCAACTGCATCTGCAGAATTTTGTGGTCCAGAAGCCCCTGCCCTTGAACATAGCAGCAGCAAGGGATGCAAGCCCTGACTAGATGAGCCTTGTTCTCAGATTTTACATTTGCCACTTCTCTCTGGGGACAAACGTTTGGTTTATCTTCCCTTAAGTTGGGAAAATTCAGGGGAGCTGGCACATAGGAGTGAGCAAGATAAAATGCAGTTCAAGCAAACATCAGGATGGGTGGGGCTAGACACATGTTGAGCATTCAGAGGTAAGTTCCTATGGAAAAATGTCATCCTAGACAAAGCCCCACACCTCAGAAAATAATTTCTTCTGGAGAATTTTTGGGTTATCTCAATGAAATCAGTTTCTTAAGGTTTGTGAAAAAAGAAAAGAAAGGAAACTTTGCTGAGTTTTAAAGTTTTAAGTTAAAAAATGAAATATATATTCCAGAAAATGGGTATGTCAAATTATCTGGTATTATTTGTACTTTTAAAGCAAATATTCATGCTGCAGCCCCTGAGCTGAATATATATAACAATGTCATCCCCTCAGAAATACTTTTCACACAACAGTCTTTATTTTCATGGTGACCACTTCCTTGCTTACTATAAATGTAGTTTTGCTACTTACATATTTTAAAAAATGTCATTTTGTTTTGCTTGTTCTAGAACTGTTTTTGGTAAGAGCTTTCAATGTAATGTGAAGCTACATTTTGTTCATTTCATTAGCAATATAGTATTCCTTTACATGCTTGTACCACAATTGTTTATCCATTGTACTGATGATAGACATTTAAAATATCTCCGGTGGAAGGCATTTAATACTGAGAGCCAGCATGGTGGCACATGCCTGTAATCCTAGAGACTCAAGAGTCTGAGGCAGCAGGATCACAAGTTCAAGGCCAGCCTAAGCAACTTAGCAGGGCCTTAAGCAACTTAGTGAGACCCTGTATTAAATTAAAAAATAAAGAAGAGTGAGGATATGGGATGCTGCTTAGTGGTTAAGCACCCCTGGGTTCAATCCCCTGTGCCCCCTCCCAAAAAAGGAACGATGCCAATGAACACTGTTAGGTGTACCAGGGTACATATGTGCATGAGTTTCTCTAGCACCTCCTAGTGAAGTTTTGAAGATTTGGGATATGTACACCTTCTTTTCTTAGATACATGAAAATATCTTCCAGCATAATTTTATCAAGTTATACTTCTAGCAATCACCAAAATGCTCATTGCCTCACATCCTTTGAAAGTTTGAAATAGTTTTTTCATACTTATTAACATTTGCTAGTTTGATAATGTGTAATAATATCTCATTATAGTTTTAATTTGCATTTTGCTGGTGAGGAATGAAGTCATGTGTCTCTTCACATATTTAACAGATATTTGGATTATTTTTGTGTGTGAAGTGTTATGTTTCAATACTTTTGTCCATTTTTAAAATTAGATTACCTGCTTTCACAATGCTTCATTTAATCAATATATTAATAAAGAGTCCAAATGATGAATGATTAGGCTTGAAGGTATATCATGTAGCCAGAATGCATTTGTGGCCATCTATAACTTTTTTTCGTAAAATGCTTTTATGTAATTATTGGCACAAATTATCTGAGAGACAAATTGGGCTTAAGCATCTGCTCAGCATGCTACCCACTGCTGGTCATCTGCCAGTGGACCCTGATCAGTGAATGATACAAATGTCGGTAGTTAACATTCAGCAGCCCTTAACCTCACACAGGGCTCTGAGCTGAGCACTTCGTGTGGGTTCTTTAATTTGCTTCTCTGAAAACCTCTATGTGGAATGTGCTGTTAGGCTTAGGGGCTTAAATGAGTGGACTGTTTATGTGTCAATAAGAGAGTTATGGGCCTAGGAGATGACCCCTCACCTAACTCCAGAGCCTACACCCTTACTCTAATAATAATAATTTCTAGTTACTTTACTGCCTCAAAATAAAGTTTCCATCTGGTTTCAAATTTGGGATTATTCTGGGGGAAATGATCATCGTTAGTTCTAAAAGAAGAGAATATAATTAAATACTTAGTTTAGACATGGTAAAATATAAATTCCCTAAAAATATAGCACGATATACATAGAGACACTGACAAAAAAGAAAATAAGCTTGCATAAAGCTTTGCTATGAACTTGACTTAATGTTTGTACCACAATGAATATATAAATGGGGAGTATAGACACTTAAGGCTTGCTATTGTATCATTCAATGTGTTCAATACATTGAATGATTGTAAGTTAGATTCATTTTTTTTTTAAAGTTAAGATGATTAAATAGACAACAATAGCAAACCTCAGCATGCATCCAGGAGCAAGCTACTCTAAATTTTCAAATCAAGGAAATAAGACAATCCAATGCATTGAGTTTGGTCTCAAAGGGATTTTTCTCATCATTAATAAGCACAACACACCCAAATATTCAAAACTAAGGCTCTGAACATTAACGTTTCTTGGCTTCCTCAGGGGTCTGTGGGAACATAAATCTACTTCCAAGTTAAACTTCAAATTTGTTGTAAGATAAAAGAACCGTCAGTATTTTGAAACAAAAATCGTAGAAAGCTGATCAGGCTTTGAAAAAAAAATGATGAGAACTAAAAAGAAAGCCACGGTCTGGGGTGGAAGTTTCTGGAGCAGTTTAAGGAGGTCCCCCCACCCCCACACACTTTTGAATAAATCTTTTGGCTTGATCACATTAACGGATGCTGCACAGCTTGTAAAGCTATGTTCTTTCTCCCGGTGAGACCTTGCTCAGGCTTGTAGTTCCATTTGAAAGAATAATTTTCAATGTCTCCTTCTAGGCTGAGCATTAATCCCCCCACTGCTTGATCGATTAAATCCCACTGTCTGTGCCTGGAAGGTGATGTCTGAGCTTTATGTATTGTTTCCTGGCAAGTCCCATTGCCATGCTCTGTGGAACAGATGTGGCAGTGTAACCATGTGCAACAGGCTCTCCAGCCTTCAAATCTTGGGGGCATGACAGGTATAGTGTCTCATTTTTAACATTTAATAAATTTACAGGCCTCGTGAATAAATGGTTCATGAATTTGGTTCATAACTTTTGTATGGCGTTTAATAGCTGACAAGGTGAGAATACATTATTTCATTTGATCTTTACAACAGTTGTTTATGGGAAACAGAGCTTTATTATCTTCCATTTTTGGAAGGAGAGGCTATGCACCTTGCCTGGGTTCGCAAGGCTAGGGGCCATCTTACAATTAAAACCCAGAACTTCTGGATTTTAACACCAAGGTTGTTCTGTGATTCGCATAATAAAAACACGATGGGAGAATTATAGAGGACTTTCCAAAGGACCTACTTTACCCATGTGCTGTGAGTACAGAAAACAAAATGACAACATAAATGTCACATCGTTGCTAGCTTGAGCAGAACAAAACAAAGAAATAAACCATTTCAGTGTTGCCTCCAGGATAAGAAGTATTAGAGAAAATTGCCAAGATACTTGGAAAAACTCTGTGACCTTCAGAGACTTCCAGCCCTCCTCCTGGAAGATAAGCAGGCCTTCCCTGTTAGGGCTCTGTTAACTCCTCAGTTCTCAATGCCCTGGTCTACATTCTCAGCATTTCATATGTGCTCTCTTCTCACAGGGCAAAACCCAGGAAGGTAGAATCTGAGATAAATGATTCAAGAGCAAGCATCTTATTTAGGAGAAGGAAAAAAAAAAAAAAATAAACACCCTCTGGCCCAGGTTCAGGAAAAGAATGGTGGGTCATGAAATGCATATTGTAGAACTAGGTACCTTCTGGGCAATTGGAGATTCTTCTCATGATTCAAACCCAGAGACATCCCTCCCAGGGGGAGGGAGCAGAGTGTGTATAGGCCAACTCCCCTGTCAGTCATTGTTGAGAGCTGCCAGGAGGAGTAGGAACTTCCCCACCCTCCAATGTGTGTTGTAGGAGGGCAGAGGGGCAGCATTAATGCTTAGGGAAAAGTTCAGTGGCAAAGAAATGGGGATTTTGGGAGGACACTAGCTCTCATAAAATGCCTGAGGGACATGGTGGGACACCCATGAGTCTGACATAACAGGATCAAGGTCTCACTTTTTTTTTTTTTTTAATGGTTTTTCAAAATCCAGAATAGTATTTGGGGGTATTTTAATTTGCTCATAATTGTGATGTCAGGGTGGATTTGAGAAATGTTTATAGATACACATTAAATTTTAACTGATGAGGAATATGGAAAGAAAGCAGGAACAATAGAGCCCTGAATCACAGCAGCTTCTGAGAGGGACAAGTCTCTACTCACACTTTCTCATAAATCTTGTCAGGGTGCTCTGGCCACTCGATCATGCACACAACTCTGCTGGGCATGGTCTCCGTGGTTGAGTAGTAGCCCTGGGGGAAGGCCAGCAGGAGAGCCAGGACCCAGATGACGCAGATGACCACTTTGGTGGCTGTGGCTGAGAGCCGGGGCTGGAGGGGATGGATGATGGCCATGTATCTGGAACAGAGAAGAATGGACAACGTTCTGATTTGGTCATCAAAATCTGCCAACAAAAATGTTCCAGAAACACTTTGATTCCTGATGACGTTTTCCCAACCTGTTTCCATATTTTATCCTTAAGTTTTATGGCTTCTGACTCACAATGCTAAAATCCATACGAAAAATCACCAACAGTCATGTGCTACATAACAACACTTTGGCCAAAGACAGACCACATACATCGAGGTGGTGCCATAAGATTGACTGACAACATAGTAGTTGTCCTAGTTTGTGTGAGTACACTGCATGGTGTTCGCACAACAATGACATTGGTTGATGAATTTAGCAGAATGTGTCTCCTTTCATTAAGCTGCATATGACTGTGGTAGTTTTTAAAGCCCTAGTGGGGCATGATAAAGGTTATCAATCCTGCATCAGAAAACAGGGGCCGGAAGGCAACAAACTAAATGGTGAACTAAATGGTATCATCTGAATGAATACATCCACATGTTTGAATTTGTGCACAGCCTCTAAGATGCTGCAGAGATGTGAGGAAAAAATAAATACTACAATCAGCATTTTATATCAGTTATGAACACATCAATTCTGCCTCCTTCATTTAAAAGCCATCTCCCTATGTGTATTTTTCTTACAATGTTTATGGATTTATCTCTTAAAATATTCATCTGTTTAAAAAAGTTGCAGCTATGTTTTTTATACATCATTTGAGGTTTAAATATTATTTGACCAAAACCTCAAAATCACACATTTGATTCTCTGGCATGCAGGTATTTCTGGTCTCCGTGGGACAGAATGGTCCATGAAGACTTCAGAAACGCACAGACAAATAGCAGCACATCTGTCAGCTGGCTTCGTGTAATTCCACATAATCCTTTCATTGTGTTTTCTGAACTCCTACAACCTTTGGGCAAGAAGTGGGACAGGGTAATAAGGAAAGCAATTTCATTCAGCATGCATTTTACAATTTTCACTGGGCACCTGCTGCCTGCAGAACACACCCTTTCCTTCTGGGCATTGAGGATCTAATTTCTCCAGGGAAACAAGGAGCATCAATAAGCAACCACAAAACCCAACGGTAGGAAAAATGACCTCAAGCGGTAATCTGATCAGTACCTTAGAGCCTTAGGGAGTCTGCAGAAGTAATCAAGTTTTGGAATAGTGGGTGATTTCTTGGAGGGGCTTCAAGAGGTATGCTCAGCTGGGTTGGGGGTGAACCTGTTGAGTATCCTGTTCCAAGGGCAGGAAATGTTTGGAGCCCTCCCTCCTCTGGGATAGGATTGGATCTGACTTTCTGAAAAGGGTTGATAGCTTTGTTTTGTAGATTTCTTCCCTGAGCATCTTTTTATCATTTCTCTGCTTTTTTTTTTTTTGTGTGTGTGTATGCTAGGGACCTGATCTTCCCTTTTCTGGTTGGCAAGAACAGCTACACTGAAGGTGTTCAGTGTAGGGAGGCTGCATTTGAGGAATGCTTCGGGTCAGCCTTCGTATACACAGTCAGAAGTCATGATAACTTCTGGGAAGGAATCCCCAGAAACTTCCTTCTGCCCTTTTCGAAAAGTAAGTAGGTGGTCTTGAAGTCAGGAGAGAGTGGAGATAGAAAAGACTTGGAGTAGATGTTATGGTGGGGGTGAGTAGCAAAATAAAAATCTTTGGGGATGCTTCCCTGGCTAGTTGGTGGCAATGAAATATTTTACTCAAATACTGTCTGAAAGGGCAAAGAGAGTTCTCAAGACGCTGTGAATCAAGCATCACCTGTGTTCTTTAGATTATCCCAGAGGGCCACAGTTACCATTAAGGGAGTCTCTCAAACCATAGACTTAAATAATCTTCCCCTCTGGATTAATCTCCTAAAAAGTACCCTGAGAAGTCTTGATTCCTGTCCCCAACCCCAGACCTGTGACATCCTTGTTGCCTGACAGGATGGAACCTGGGTTTCCTGTATAGACATGGGATAATAGTGGATGGGAGGAACCCCTGAGTCAGAGCCAGTGGAGGTGGGCCTGTTCAACCATCAATCATGTTTACCTTCTTTCCAGTTTGGTCAAGGATGGACCTGGATTGTCAGGACCAGAATCATGACCAGAATCTCTTTGTGTGTTTGCATTATAATTGTAGGAGCACTTACTGGATCATTTCCCAAAAGCAAGATTTCCACAAACCTGGACAGGGAGCATGAAGATGCCTTATTTTATCTCCAGCCCAACGCAGGCTGCTTCTACCCGCACCGGCAGCTGTGCATTCTTAGGCTTCAAACCAGATCCAGGAAGATGCACAGGGGAGAGTGTGGTAATTACATTGCCCTCTTTTAATATTATCTCAAATGTAAGATTTTAATTTGTTTCTAACTCAGGATAAATGCTCAGTCTTAAATAAATGAATCCTAATACCCATCCCCGTGCCCAAATTGGTGATATACCATTTAGAATCTAATGTGACTGTGCTTAAGGGGAATTGCATCAGAATATTAGCACTACAGCTTCAAATGGGTGGCAGAAAGCCATATTTTATCTTTACTGCAAAGATTGCAATTTGGGAGCCCATTTCAGTTAACTCTCTTGCCTTTCTTTGAGTGTAGGAGCCATTTCAATGACAGATGAAAATATTCCCCATACAAAGCCAGAGAGAATAAAAAAGATTGGCTTTAAAAAATGTATATATTTTCATTTGTTCAAAATAGAGCCATTTATAAATCTTCCTCCCTCCTTCCCTTTCTTCTTTCTTTCTCTCTATTGCTATCTTTACTTCTGAGGCTTGTATAATTTGCTTATTTCTTATTTATTCAAATACTTTTGCCATTCGGATAACTTGTACATGGATGAATATTTTCTTTCTTACTCCCCATTCCTAGTTTGGATTTCATGAATATACATTTATATATTTATTTGGAACCACCCTGAACAATTCTTTCTTATTTGATTATAGGAGATCACTGAGAAATTGCTGCAAGCCGTAGGAAAATACATTCAATAAGTATTTATTGACTGCACTGAGCTCATGAGACTGCAAGGCAGTCAATGAAACATCTTTCTGGTTTATGCATTAATCATCAGGCTGCCAGAGACAGGGGTCCGGAAGCAGTGTGGGATGTGGATTGTGTTCTCCTCTTCAGGTTGTTTCATTCCCTTGGAGGGCCATCAGACCTGATTTGAAATGTATATGGCCTGAAAAACCAAAGGTATAGTCTTCCTTCTGTGTGACTGTGCATTATAAAAAGATCTCTCATTATGCATTCCTTAAATCTGGCAAAATAGAATGTTGCATATTTTTTAAATAGAGTGAAACAATTTTATTGTGAATAAGAATTCATTTTCTGACAAACAGCAGTGCCTTGTAACTTCCTCTTACCCCAGCCCTAAATCACTGGGCAGACAGAATGTCTTTTCTCCCTCAGAAGATTTGTCTTACTGGGCTCTTCATCCATAGTCTTCCATCTAATTCTGCTCCCTCCTTTCCTGATCTCCACTAACTCCTTCCTCACATGGTGTGAGGTTCCTATAAGGGACCACATCTTCCTGAGTTCAAATGACCAAGGGTGAGGACTGCTGAGAGTGTAGCTCTAGATCAAGGGCTGGCAAACTTTTTCTGTAAAGGACAGATAGCAGATATTTTAAGCTTTGAGGCACATGTACTTTCTGTCACAACTACTCGACTCTGCCTTTGTAGTGTAAAAGCAGTCATGGACAGGAAAGAATTGTTGGGCACGACCATAAGCCAATATAACTTCATTTGCAAAAGCAGATGGTGGGCTGGATTTGAGTGCTGGACCATAGTTTGCTGGCTTCTGGTAGAGTTTATGGGAGATGAGGAACAGGAGGAATTAGAGCCATGGGACAACATAGTGTAAACTTCAGAAACACTCATCACTTTGACAGACTGAGGATGCTGAGACTGAAGTCCACTGGGTAGATATTAGTCAGTACAGTGGCTACTGGTTTAGATGTGAGGAGTCCCCCCAAAGGTCATGTGCAAGACAATGCAAGAAGGTTCAGAGGAGATGAATGGGTTCTAAGAGTCTTAACCTAAACAGTGAGTTAATCCCCTGATAGGGATTAACTGAGTGGTAACTGAAGTGGTAGGGTACGGCTGGAGGAGGTGGGAATGGGGTATGGCTATGGGATATATATTCTTTATCTCCAGTGTGGAGTCTCTCTCTCTCTTCTTCCTGAGCGGCTTCTCTTTGTGAGCGGCTTCTCTCCACCATACTTGTTGGCCATGATGTTCAGCCTCACCTTGAGCCCTGAGGAATGGAGCTGGCCCTCTGAAACCGTGAGCCCTCAAAAAACCTCTTCCTCCCCTACGATTGTTCTGGTTGAGTCCTTTAATCACAGCAGTGAAGAAGCTGACTAAAATAGTGTGGTCAGCAGCCAGTCCTGGTCCAGAATTGGGTCTCTGATCTTGGTGCACGATCTGTCAATCCAGGATGTTTTTCCTCCTTGGTCTCTTCCTGGCTGGCTCTTGCTTTTGGTCATGACTCTGCCTGGTCATCAGGTCCTTGTGGCTGGGTTAGGAGCTCACCTACACTGCTGCAAAGGTCTCTAATCTTGCATTCACCACATTTCATTTTATTTTTCTATTTGCTTGTCGGTCTCCTCCCTTCATCCTTATGGATTCTTGGCCTCCCTCAGTGCCTAGGATGTAGTAAATAGTAAATGAAGGTTTGACTGCATAAATGAAGATGTGAATTTCTTGGCACATAGCAGGGGATTTATAAATGGTTGCTGAATGAAAATAAATGCAACAGGAGAAAGACATGTATGTGGTTCCTTTATTCCTACCAATCTGAACACATGTGAGATTATGATGTGAGAATAACCACTGCTTGAAATATTTTCTGTTATACAGTCATCCAGGATCGTTCTGTGGGAGTGATCTCATGGTCCCTGGTTTTCAGAATTTCTTCTCTCTTGATATTAAGCCCTTAAGTAAATTTCCAATAATTCTTTGTTGACTGTCTAACTTCGACACTGACCGTATGCTGGGAACTGTGCAGCATTCAGTCTTTCTACACAGTACACCCTCCAGGCTCTTCATCTAAATAAGCTCTGTCATCTTTTCATCTACTTCCATGTCAGAGAGGACTCAGTCTTTTTACTGAGGTCTCTAACATTTCTTCATCAGTTGGGATTTTGTTCCAGGACCTGACTTTTATCTTTTATCCAGATCACTTTACCAACAGCCTCATGTATGCAACCCAGCTCCAGTTCTCACAGCTATAACCAAAGAGGCCTTTGAACCACCTCCAGAGATGGCACAAAGTTTACACACCACTGAGCATTTCACTAGCGCCAGCCTCCCCCACATCCTCACTGCTGTGATGTTTGTAATTCCAAAAGGGAAATACATGGTTTTGATCTCCCGGCTGATGCAGATCTTAGCACTATCAGGAGACTCACTTCAAAATGTGCCGTCTGACAGTAAGGGCACCATCAACAAGACCCTAAGAACTGAAAATCCATGAGAATTTAGAGTGAGGTGAAAGAGGGGACACATCTGACTCTTGTCAGAGCAGTTCTACCAGACGTGCGCTCACGTGGTTCAAAGAACATTCAGGTACGGAGTCCCCAGGCTATTAGGGAGCATAATCCCTTCTGTATGGGCTAATGAGAAGAGGTGATTTCAGACCATGAAAGCACACCTTGCTTCTCCAGATCCTACTTCCTATCTCACCACCATCTGTAGAAATTTGGCCCATCCTCTAAGGTGGATCAAATTCCATCTCCTTTAAGAAAACTTATTTGATTGTTTAAAAGCTTCATGGAGATCATCTGCCTCACATTCTCTTGAAAACCCTCTTATGTTCCTGCTAGCTGCGTTTCCCTATGCTGCCAGCACATTCCATCTCATTACAGGGCAGTATGTGGTCCTTCCCACCCTGTCACTGCCTGAGAGGGCAGGGACAGTGCTCACCTCTCTTTTAATTTTTTGGGGGGAACTTAACAGAGAGCCTTCCATGATTGATAGACATTTGCCTGGAAGTGCCAGTGGAATTTTGCCCAAAGAACTCCATCTTCATTCAGAAGTTACATTTAGTAGCCCCACTCAGAGCATTCTGACCAGTCCCAAAGGGCCAGATTATAAAGGGATGGGTGAGTAAATTCTGGAGTATTCTTTCCAGAACTCCTTAAAGCTAGTTTGGAAAGTAAGACACAAAGTCGGGATTAATAAAGTGCTCTTGATTGGGCTTATTTAGGAAGTGACCCTTCAGCAGTCTAGATTACCGCCCCCCCCCCTTTTTTTTTTTAGCTCCCAGAGCCAGAGCTTTCATAAAAGTACCATGACTAAAGCCTGATGTGAACTATGGGAGAAAGGCAGTAAAATTCCAGACTAATCATTTCTGCCAGCACAGAGGCAGGCCAGACCATTATAATTGGAAAGGAGAGACTTCATGAGCAATAGGCAACTAATCACTGGGATTCACAATTCCCAATGGAAATCCCCCCTATCACAGGCTGAATTGGAGGTGGGCTTGGCTGGGGTGGAAAAAGAAGACAGAGCTTGTCATTTTTTTCTACCTTAAAAGAGAAATGACAGGGGGTTTGAAAAGTGATGGAAGGTAAGGAAAGTAATCCATAATTTCACCCTCAGTTTGAAGGCTGTTGTCATGAGCATGCGGGCTCCTTACACTTCTAATGACTGCTCTCTACCTATAGAGTATCTTCACGCTTGCATCTGGGACTCCACCCTGAGCGTGCTAGTGTGTGTGCGACAAACATGCAGCAGTAACTGTCCCCCGGGGTCCCAGGATGATGCCTGGAGACAAACTCCAGTCCTTGGTGACATTCACACTTTGGGATTTGGAATTAAAAGCTGGGTGGGAGGGGCATAGAGACCATGAGAAACTGGGGTGTATAGAAATATGATTTGGGAAATGCTGATAGGGCCACATCAGCTCTGATGGCAGAGGGAAAAAAAAAGAGAGAAGAAAGAAGTTTGGAAAGTGATTTCTTTGAGATTTTCATTACTATGAGGCAAAGGGCTTTTGAGGTGATTGAAGGTCATGGTTTTAGGAGAAACTTGATGATGGGAAGAAGTTCACCTTTATGGCATCTTTAACATTGCTGGCCATGCTTTTTATCCTTATCGTCACTGGGGTACTGAGTAACCCTCTCAGGTCAGCTAGGAAGGAAAATGAAATTGGCTATAATCTGATAGAGCACTGAGTCTTCATCTTATGCACTATGGCCATGATATTCATTTAGGTAATGTTCTCTTCCAGTCAGTTTTGAAGTTTTTGTGAACAACACCAAAGGTGCATTTCTTGTAGGCTGAAATATTCATTTCATTGGTCCTGGCAGGCTATATGGAAACTGCTGCTGTCACACAAAGTTATATTTAGAGTGTCCCCAATTCTCTGCCATCCCCTCCCTCTGAGTGATAGGCATGTTTTTTTGGACAATCTGAAACTTGATTTTTAATCTTGGCAGCAGAAAACTTGAAGCAGAGGCAGGTGGACAAAAGGGTAGAGGGGGTAGGAGAAGGTTCTGGAGAAACGCATGTTCCTGTTTCCTCCTTGCTTAGGGTGGCCCTCTTCACCCACAAATCTCCTTTATTGGGCCCATAAAGGCAGAATCTGTGGGTTGGAATTAGGGTAAGACCAGTGAGCCATTCACAGTCAAGGGTGTGCAAATGCAGAACTGGATCATCTCTTTTATTAAAATTTTGATGTTTTACTCATTAGTTTTTGCATTCATTTTGAGATTTTAAATTATCTTATTAAAACATGATTTGCTTTGATTGCTGATTTGTGTGTGTGTGTGTGTGTGTGTGTGTGTGCTCTTAAATTTACCCCCAAGGGCTCACTTGCCCCACTTTAATTCCAGGCCTGATGGCATCTCCCACTCAGGCCTACCAGGTGGGACAATCACTGATCAAATGTCCTGAACTTGGACTTGAACAGTGGTGGGACTTACTATGTGCTGTTGCTGTGCTCTGGGCCTTGCAGCCTTGAAATGCCCCAGGTCCCCAGATAAGGAGGCAGCATGGTCAATGCAAAGTCTGGAAAATCACCAGTAGTGGAGGGAGTTGGAGAGATGCTGAGTGATCCTGCTGCAGAGAGTGTAGTTATCTGTGCCCCTTGTTACAGTGATTTTTTTTTTATTATATAGTGTAACCATATAACTATTGATTGATTGATTGATGGTACTTTTTGAGTTAAATAATCCTTTGATAGCAGTAAATTATAGGTGAGCAAAACCACATGCTTGCCAGGTATGGTAATGCACACATGTAATCCTAGCAGCTTGGAAGGCTGAGGCAGGAGGATCATGAGTTCAAAGTCAACCTCAACAAAAGTGAGGCGCTAAGCAACTCAGTGAAACTCTGTCTCTAAATAAAATAAAAAATAGGGCTGGGGCTGTAGCTCAGTGGTTGAGTGCCCCTGAGTTTAATCCCTGGTCTCTTTCTCTCTCTTTCTCTCTCTCTCTCTCTCTCTCTCTCTCACACACACACACACACACACACACACACACACAGACACACACACACACAAAAGAACATACTTGATGAAATAATTAAGTACTGGATTTCTGCTCTCCATGAAAGTTGCTGATGAATGTGTAACTTGCACAAAGTGCTTTTAGACATTTACCTTCTCTGGGGCCAAAATGCTATCACTGAACATGTGAAAACTAAGAGATTCTAATCTGTTGAAAAAGCATTACAATGATGTGAAAAAGTTAGTAGTTATTTTAACACAACTGTGACCAACGACATTGATAGATGTGGGGAAAAGGAAACATTTGCCCATCTTATCTGGGAAGCATGGCTTTTCATTTAGATTAAATAACTAATTTTAGTAATTTTCAGTTCCAATTTTTCTTGTGCATATACAAAAGGTCAAGTGATAGCTATTAATATGTTGGCTCGGTTAGCAGAACAGAAGAACTTGGCAAACAGCTAAATGATTCTAATTTTACATCAATGTCATCAGATTTTTCAAATAGTTCATTTCAATAATGGTTCAATTCTTTTTTAATCCTATTAATTCACAGATTCAAAGTTTTTGGAAGGTGAAACAGCTGACATTGTATCATAAATTTGTTTCAAACTTCAATGATGAAGATAAATTGTTTTGCTACTCATACAAACACAATGTGATAAAAACAATATTTTTACTAAATTAAGAAACCCAAGAAACAGAAATTACTTGGAATAGAATGATACACATAATTTTGACTGTGTCCAAACAAGCTGTTATATTTTATCAACTGAAATAGAAACAATAGCCATTGAAACTTATAACATTTTATAAGTGTAGGATAACTAATTTATTTTTTGGTGATTTATTTTTATTTGATGAATATAAAAGTCTGCTTTAGTAAGATTTTAGAAGTGTTTGAAACTTTGACAAACTGTTTTGTTAATTAACTCTAGTAATAGTACTACTGTTTCCCCCCCCCCCCCCCCATAAATAAATTCTCTGCTTTGGTTGCATTTGTTTAAAATTAGTTGAAAATCTTTAGTTAAAATATTTTTAATAAAGTACCCCCAAATTTTGATTTCTGAGGCTCTTAACAAATTGTAAGTTTTGGATATAAATATGACAAACAAAAAAGCATTACTATTTAATTTTGAAGTTTTTTTTTTTTTTTTGGTGGTAGCGGGGTGGATACTGGGGATTTAATCCAGAGGTACTCAACCACTGAGCCACATCCCCAGCCCTTTTTATTTTTTATCTTGAGACAGGATCTTTCTAAGTTGCTTAGGGTCTTGCTAAATTGTTGAGGCTGGTTTGAACTTGCAATCCTCCTGCTTCAGCCTCCTAAGCTGCTGATATTACAGGCACAAGTTTGAAGTTCTTAACTTGATTTTAGGAATATTTTGATTAGTGAGAAGAATCTTTCAAAGGATCTCGTTTTTTGGAAAATAATTTATGTTCTGTTTCAGAATAGTGTGGCATGAAATTGAGAAAACCCCACAATTTTGCAGTATTTAAATGTGGTAAAATCTTTAAAAAAGAAACACAGAGACAACCTATCTACTAAAACAACTTAGTTTTGTACCCTAGGTTTTGTCTTATAGATCTAACCTTTTGTATCTCTGCATTCTGGATAATTTTTTTTTTTGGATTAATTTTCCAGTTCACAGATTCTTTCTTTGGCACATCTGACGTGCTGTTAGACTGAGTTTTCCATTTCAACTGTCATTATCTTTTATTTTTATAATTTTGATTTGTTTGTTTTCCAACACATTTGGCCTATATGCTCATACAAGGATCCCTTTTCCATTACAAACTCTCAGGAGAGTATTCCTATCAACTTAGCACCAAGTTTATAGATGGATAATTTTTCTTGTTGTCCTTGGCAGGACAGACATTTATTTCTAATTCTTTCTTAGACTGAGGGTGCAGCCCTTTGGTTCCCAACAACCCACCTTGGAAAGTCCTAGGCTTTGTCCCTTGTCCCCACACTCTATATGCAAGATCAGGTTAAAGCTCTCAAGAGAAAAAAAAATAGCTTCGCTGTTCTGTCCAAAACTTAGAATTCCTGCCTTCATTTAAAATTTGATCTTAGTGTTTCCTACTATTTTTAGCTAGTTTTTCATCACTGTGGCACAAACATCTGATAATAGCAACTTAAAGGAGGGTAGTTTATTTAGGCTTGTAGCTTCAGAGGTTTCAGTCCATGGTTGACTGGCTTCAAGGCAGAAGCATCATGGTGGAAGGGCATGGGAGATGTGAGCTTCTCAGCTCAGGGTAGACTGGAGGCAGAAAAAAGGAGGAACCGGGGAGAAGCTACACACCCTGAGGATAAGCCCCCAGTGACCCACTTCCTCCAGCCAGGCCTCATTTACTTATAGCTTCCACCACTTCTGGTAGTCCATTCAAATTATTAATCCATCAAATGGATGAACCATTAATGAGATTAGAGCCCTCATGATCCAATTATTTCCTAAAAGCCCCACATATGAACTTTGCTCCCTTAGAGATTTCACCTTCAATACATGAGACTTTGGGGGACATTTCAGATCCAATATATAAACTTCTACTCATTCACAAGATAATGAACGCATTGAAGAAGGTTCTTGTGTGTGTGTGTGTGTGTGTGTGTGCGTGCGTGCATGTGTGGTATCTTACTCAGCGATTTTTTTTTTTTTTTTTTTTGCTAATTTCAAGAGCATCAATCAGAAAGTAGAGTCTGGCCTATCAGGAGTCAGAACTGCATCTCAAATCCTCAGAATCTCCATGACACCCGACTAGGCACAAGATAGCTCCCAGTAACTGCCAGTTGATTGACTTTATAACCCCTTCCTTCTAGGAAGCATGCAGTAGGCAGAGATGTCAGCTTCTGAGTTTGCCTCCTGCAGATGATGAGGAAGAAACAAGGATAGAGGGCAGGTGAGGAAGGACAAGACCCTGTGGGTCTCTGCTGGTGAAGTGCTCAGGGAGGATGCTTATTTTCAAAGCAGCATATGAGAGGTGCTGGGTCCAGGGCTGCCAAACATAGAGTGAGAGCCCCAAAGAAGGAAACACATTTTGCAGAAAGTACACATTCCTCAGACCTGTGTTTACAGACCACCCTGTGACCTGTCCTGCTGGTGATATAGGGCTTCCTTAGGCTGGATCCCCAGGCAGTGGAGATGCTGCCTAAGTTATCACATTCCTCCTTTCCTGAGGCTCCCAGAACAGGTCATTTTTCTTTCTCCCTATTGCTCTTATATACTGCTTTCCAGCTACTTAATTTCTCTTAAAGTGATGGCTCAGAATCTCAGTTTTCTCCTTCTGAAATGAGGCTTGATAATATTTACTGGGCACTGATGGTTGAATGAGATAATACCCATCAAGGGAACAGATGATGTCTGGTGCATAATGGGTGCACAACACACGTTCATCTTCCCTTTGTCTCTTTATAGCTCATATGTCCAGGGCCATGTGGTCTCTTCCCTGAGACTCAGTGCTTAGTTTAAACCCAGGCTACGCAAGGCACCAGACGCTTAAAATATCAGTGCGACTGATGGGATCCAGGGCCAGGCGCCCAAAGATACTCAAAACAGCCAAAGGCCAGTGAGCAGTGGCGTCAGCTTAATAACTACTGTCAAAGATGGAAGTACCCGATTTACAACTTAAATAGTATTTCATGGGGAAAAAAATAAGTTAAAGAGATGTTATTCATCGCCAGTCCCCATCTGCTCATTCCAGTGAGGCATTTACACATGATAATTGCTTGAAACCGGTGTCGAAGCTAGTAAAGGGGTCACCCACACCAGCCAGCTACACACTGGAGTGGGTCGTCTCCTTGCAGGGGGACCCCAAGGTTCAGCTTCCCTGTGGAGGAGTCAGATTCCCCTCTCCTGCTCCCTACCCCCTCTATCTTCTAGGGCAGCTTCTGCCAGAGGATGAAGCACCCGGACTATGAGTGTGAGGATCATCCAGGGGGAGGAAAGCACCTGTCCCATCAAGAAGACAGAGCGGACACAGAGGGGAGGAAATGGTCTGATACTCCTTCTCACTAGTTGTGGCCACCTGAACCTTCTTGGGTAAAGGAGGAAGAGTGCAACTCCTCCTGGGTCCATTCAGCCATGAGCCCTCCCTCTGGACTAGGCCACCAGTAATGGCGCTGCAGGGGTCCCATGGAAACAGGAGGGGCAGAGCTGGGTCCTTCTGTGGGCCGTGAACACTCACTTCAGAGGAATGCTGGCAGCTCCATATCATGCCCAGATTTAGGTGATCAGGAAAGTAATTTGTGGCCACAAATTCATTAGCACCAGCTTCTCTTACCACAAAAAGCAACATGGAAGACCAATGAAATTCACCAAGATGGGATTTTTACTGATAAGCATCAGTGCACACAGAAAAGATGATGCTGGGTACCCAGCTTTATAATGCCTCCGGAGGGGTGTTCATGAAAGGACTCTCTCTCTCCCACTGTGTTTGGAAGGGCTCTGACCTTCCGCCGCCCTTTTCCGTGTCTTAGCGACAGGTGTCACAAACAGATTAAAGGCATTTGTTTGAACAGCTTCAGTGGCTGTGTTTCTGTTTCATGGCCACCCGGCCAGCTTTGAGGCCTCTCTTCTCAATATTTTCTCTCTCTCTCTCTTTTCTCTTTTGACTGTTTACTCTGAGCCGTTGCAAGTTCCCCGGGTGAAAGGCCTCACTGACAGAGATGGCCGTGAGCCACTTCAGGAGCTATTGTCTTAAAAGGGGCCAGGTGGTTCACATTCCAAGTGGCTCCTGGGATCTCGCTGGGGCCCTGTCACCCAGGAGGTGCCCCCGCTGGGATTGAAGCAGGATGGTTCCACTCAACTGATTTGATAAGGCTTTTCTTTCCAACATGGCGGGGTCAGCATGAAGCAATCATTTTCAGATATCAATTAATGAGCAGAAAATTGTTTCTCCATTGTAAGCCTTTTCCTTTGTTTTACCCTTACTTCTAACAGGTTCCATGGGTATGGGAGGGCTGGGAATGATGTGAAATGAGAGATGGGATGGGCCCCAGGAAGGGGATGGAGGAGTCTAGTAACACCTGGAATAGCGATGCTGTGATGTCTCACCTGCCTTCATGTGACTTTCCTGTCAAATCTCATCCACATGTACCCAATAGGCTTCTCCCAAGTACCCAATGGGCTAAGCAACCATCTTCCTCTGCTCTGGGAAAGCAATGCCTCCCTCAGATTCTCTGATTGTGGTGATTTCATATTAGAACTCACCACAATTGTGTATTACCCTTAGTATCTAATCATTATCTGGAGCACAGTCAGCTGGTAGTCTACTTCAGATCTTCATTCTTCCCTTCTTTCTCAGTAACAAACCCTAATTTGAGTCATGTAACTTCTGGCCCAAGAGATACAAATGAAAGATTGTATAAGTTTCAGGAGAAGCAACTTTCTTTCTTCTCCCTTCTTCTGTTTTGCTGCCTACAACACGGGTGCAATGACTTGAACCTCTGCAGTCATTTTGTACCATGAAGTGGCCTGAGAATAGAAGCCATATGTGGGGTGAGGGTGGGGGGAAGAAAGTTCCAAGGAGCTATTTTAGTCAGCTTTTTTTTTTTTTTTGCCACTATGACCAAAAGACCCGACGAGAAAAATTTTAGAGGAGGAAACGTTTATTTGGCTCATCGTTTCAGCCCAGAGATGGCTGACTCCATTCGCTCTGCACCTGAGGTGAGGCAGAACATCAAGGCAGAAGGGTGTGGTAGAGGAAGGCAATTCAGAACATGATACCAGAAAGCAGAGAGAGACTCCTCTCACCATGGACAAATATATACCACAAAGGCATGCTCCCAATGACCCACCTCCTTCAGCCACACCCTCCCTGCCTACAGTTACCATCCAGTTAATTCATTCAAGTGGATTAATGCACTGATTAGGCTAAAGCCCTCATAGCCCAAATATTTCACCTTTAATTGCATTGTATCTCACAGGAGCTTTCAGGGCACGGGGGTGGGGGGAACACCTCATTTCTAAACCATAACAGCAACCCATGTTTCTGGTAGTTTCATAGAAATGCCATACCTGTCTTTCAGATAAGCCTAGCAATTCATGTCTCTGGCATACTTAGAGTGCCAGCTGACCTGTCTCACACTGGGATTGTTTATGTGATAGACTACTCTCAGCTGATCTGAATCCTAAGTAACAACAGAATTTGGCATTTGTAAGTGGGTGTGTTAAGGAAAAGAGCCATAAACTATGGCCTTAGCTTACTGGGAGAAAGAGGAGACAGATGCTAAGGATTCAGCTATTGCAGGTTGGCAACTTGTGAACCCTTCTTATGAAGTCAAAACATGGCCCACTATACCTTGGAAGCCAGAACTCAAGCTGCTTAAGCCTGAAGCATTATAACTAAGGTACACCTGGGCTCATTTCTTGTTTTTGTAAGGTCCTATGAGAATGATGAACTCAGGCTGGATCCAGAGAGGCTGCACACAGAGTCAGGAAGGAATACAGCTCTGTTGTGAGAGACAGTGATTTGGAGCATGGCTGAATTGAAAGGGTGAGCTTGTACCAAATGTGTGATTTTAAGTGGTAGCTGGACACCTGCACCCAGAGGAGGAGGTAAGCCTGCTGTCCTGCACCCAGGTGGTGAGCTCGGGTCCCTGCCTGGATACCAATTCCTTATATCACCCTCAGTATTTGGAGGGACACCAGTTCCCTTTGTGGCCACTGGCTTTTGAGCAAAACCAGCATCTGCATGTCTTTGACAATCTTAGAATTTCAAATACCACATCCCAGATCTCTAATGAGCTTCATGGAAAGCCTGATTTTTCTAATAACAGCTTATTTTAGTCCACTCCTATAAGTTATTTAAAATTCCTGTGTTTTTAGTAGAATTTCTATAAACAAAATCCTTGTCATTTAGGTCGAGGGCTGACACATGGTGCCCCCCTCAATTCCCTTTCTCTTCTAGGTCCAAGAGAGAAACATGACTTAGTGATTCATTGGTGTGCAGAGACTCCTAAGGCCCTAGGATCCTTCAGTGCTTGAGATGTTCAAAGCCTCTTCATCTTCCTCATACCCATTCACTTTCTTCATGCTACTAGACCTTAACCACCTTTCTTCATAATGGGAATTTTGGTGTAGGGCTGAATTCAACATGGTGGGAATGCAGCAGTGCTACTCAGGATGCATTTATATCTAAGATAATGTAAGAGCTTCGTTGAATAAGATGATGCTGCCCCTGCACACCTGCAGCAAAGTGTATCAGCAAAGATGAACATATTTACCATCATATATCCCTGGGCTACATGTGAGAAAACCCAAGTGGGCTCATGGGTGCAGCAATTAAATAGTAGAGATGGGGCCACCTCTCCGTTCTGTCCAATTCCAAATTCACTGCTTTGGAAGAGGAGTGCAAAATTCTTTATGGTTCAGAGCCCCAGTGAAAAGACAGAGGACAGAAAATGACTTGGCCACAGATTTTTACATCGTTCCTAACACTTATTTATTTTAACCACCTCCTACGTGCTGGCACTGTATGCTGTGACACCACCACTTCAGGAGCATTAGGGATTGAAAAAAAACTCATTGAAATTTTTGCCTTCTAACCCTGACTGAAGTTACCTAACTTGACTCCAAGCAAGATGTGGCTATTCAAGTAGAAATAGACCACAGTTTTGAAATGGTCCCTTGCCCCTAAGAGGAATTCTGCTTTCTTTTTTTTTTTTTAATATTTATTTTTTTAGTTGTAGTTGGACACAATACCTTTATTTTATTTATATGGTGCTGAGGAATGAACCCAGAGTCTTGCACATGCTAGGCAAGCGCTCTACCGCTGAACCACAACCCCAGCCCCAAATTCTGCTTTCTTGACTCAAAATTGAGGGACTATTTGAATGGGTCCATCCCAGACAAGCGGGTAGTCACCCAGGTGAATGGCTGTGCTCTAATGGATCCATGAGCTGATCTAATTTCTTCATCCCATGATAAACCAATGTCTGCTGGGCTCTAATCATGACAAAAGGTGGAGACCTGCCTGTTTTGGGATGGTGTCCTCACTGGTCACTTTTGTGGTCCTGACTCATCCTGAATGGTCTCCTGGAGACTCATCTAACCCAAGCATGCCTTTGAATATTCACTGAGTGCTAAGAGTCCAGAACTGTGACACAGGCCATGGCTACAGAGGAAGAGATCATAAATACCAGCCCTCCCGTCAGGAAGCTCTTTTCTTCTGAAGTTGATGGATGAACCTCAGCTAAACCTACAAATAAATGTCCAATCGCAGATGCAGTAAGTGCTACAAAGAAGAAGGGCCATAAGAGCATGTAACAATGTGACCTGAACAATGGAGGTAGGGAGGAAGAGGTGGTCAGGGAAAGATTCTGAAGAGGTAACATTTGAGCTGAAACCTCCAAGGTGAGTTGGATCTGATAGGTAAAAAGTAACCTGGGGGGGGGGGGGGGCGAGTGATTCCAGAGAAGAGTGGGACCAGCATATTCACAGGCCCCGTGGTGGGAGAAAGCCCAGCACACTTAAGGAACTTGAACACAGGAAGTGAGAGAGAAAAGGGTATGTGATAATGACCACTGTACCTCTGCCAGGTGTTATTTAAAGAGCTTTATGTATGTGAACCCATTTAATCCTCCCAGCAATCTGAAGAGATAGATGCTATTATGACCCACATTTCACAGTTGAGGAAGCTGAGCCACAAAGAGATTAAGTAATGTACCCAAGGTCTGTTGGCTGTAAATCAGTACAACTCCCCAGGCAGCCTGTCACCAGGGTAGCAAGCAGGTAGAATGGAATGGGAATGGCCATTGGCATGGGTTTAAAACAGGAGAAAGGGGATAGATTGGCATGCGGAAGAGTCTATTCTGGTTCTCTGAATTCTGATGGGTGCGTGAGGGCTTTGGGGCTTCCTTAAACCCTCTGCATCCAGTCTTCATGACCTCTGGGGCTCAAGTGGCTAAAGGCAAGCAAGAATGACATTCAGTTATAAACTATAGTCCCTGGTATCCTGTGTCCTTAAGGTTCTCAGGGTTCTTAGAGCTCAGGGACTCAAGAAGGACAGTGGGAAGGACAAGGTTTCTAAGGGTCCAGAGGATACCTCTGCATACATCACTGTGCATCTACCAAGTTTCCTTGCTCCTATGGGAGGGACCAGCAGGGGGAAGGCTGGGGTGTCCTCTATGCCACTGTGACTTCCTCTGGCCCAGGGCCCACAGTGTCTCTGCACTTGATGACTAGCTTCTTCTTTTGGGGAGGATTTGACCACCGCCTCCAGGCTGGTCACTGAAGTCATCTAAGAAACTATAAATCAAGGTAGATGCCATTGCCCTTCTCCAGGCCTCCCCAGTTAGAATTTCTGGGGTGAGGTTCAGAAATCACTATTTTTTTTAGGTGCTCCCAGACTTCAGCAGATCATGTCTAAGATTTTTCTTTTCTTACAAAAAAAATAATGATTTTTGGTTTTCTTTTCAGATTTCCACTAGGGAAGGGGTAGGAGTGCTAGGATCCTTTATATATTTTCTATTGCTTAATGCTCAACCCAGCCCTTTGAGCCTGGTAAGATTATTCTCATTTTATAGATGAAGAAACTCAGGCTCAGAAAGTTCACTTAGTTTGTTCAATGTCTCACACTTAATAAGTACTGGAGCGAAGATTAAAATCCATTTCTCTAAAACCCAGCTACCTTCTGCTAACCCAGGGATGAGCAAAATTTCTCTTAAGGGCCAGTGAATATTTTTTTTAATATATTTTATTTTATTTTTTTAGTTTTAGTTGGGCACAATACCTTTATTTTATTTATTTATTTTTATGTGGTGCTGAAGATCGAACCCAGGGCCTTGCACGTGCTAGGTGAGTCTCTACTTTTGAGCCACAACCCCAGCCCCAGTGAATATATATATATATTTTTTTATTTCATGGATCATATGGTATTTATTGCAACCATTTCACTGTGCCATTAGAGCAGAAGCAGCCACAAGCAGTGTGCAAATGCACAAACGTTCAATAACACTTTATTTATGAAACACGTGGCTGTACAGATTTGGCTCATTAGCCACAGTTTATAGTTTACTGATCCCTGCACGAAATGTCAAGGCATTAATTTAGTCTTCTAAAGGAAAGGAAGACAAAAATCAACATTTTTTAAGCACTCAATATGGAATGCTTAGCAAATAGAGTTGTCTACGTATCATGCTAGACTCTTTATGTCTTTTATTGCCTATAAATCACTCCATCACCTGGGTACTATCATTCATATTTCACCCCAAAGGAAAGTGAGACCACAAGGCAAATTAAGTTATTTGCTCTGGGTCACACTGCTAGTGTGGAATTAGAGCAGAAGAAGTGTCTGAACAAGTCTATGAGGCTGGGGCCAGGGATCCCATAGGATTGCAGCCCAGGCTGTTTGACATTAGCATCTGTAATTTTTCTACTAAAAGAAGAGCAGCAAAGGAGCGTCCACATTGATGGTTTCCCTGCGTGCATCATATACACCTAGTAGCTTAGTCTGATCCGTGGGTTTAGGTGTCCTTTCCTCCCTGCTCAGGGTAAGGCAGTGTTTTTCTCTATGCGTTTAAGCCACGCTGGGTCCCTCCACAGAGCATCGGGAACTGTTGTATGGGAACTGGAATACTTCAGAGCTTTCTTTTCTCTATATATAAACAAGTAAATCATCAGTGTTCAATATTCTGGTAACAAAGTAATCTCCTTCCTGTTGAGTGGAAGATAAGGGATTTGAGAAGCTCCATTGGGGGAGAGATAAAAACCTCAATTGTAATTTTACTTGAGACATGGCCAAGATACTAACTAACATCTCATTCAGCTGGGGAAAACAGAGTGAGCCACAGAGGTAAGCACTGGAGAGATCAGGCTTCAGTCAATGCCAGTAGCCTGGCCAATCCCAATCAGCAAAGCAGAAGCACAAATATAGTGCATTAATTCTAGATGCACATTCAGGTTATTAATGGGAAGAGAAGACATAAAATTCAGAAATCTGCTTTTGTTCTTTGAAATCAATATGTTTCCATTAAAATGAATATCAAAGTCTCATCATAGGGTACAGTCCATTTTCTGGGTACAGTCTATTTCCAGGTCACAATAAAAATGGAAATGCTCAGATAACCCATTAGCCTTTGGAAGTTACAACTTTTAATTTCTCAAGTAGCCTTGTGTGCAGACACTCTATTTTTAGGGGTAGGGAGCTGTGTGGATGGCACGTATCTCCCTTTCTCCTACTCAGGTGAATTCAGAAAAGCAAAGGGCAAATGGAAATGAGGGTAGGATGCTAGAAGTAACAGAAAAGGGATTTTTGTTTTTTTGGGGAAAAAAGCAAAGTCAGGGAAATGCCTATATCCACTTGGAAAAATGACTTTAAAAGTTATTCTGAGAAATAAGGGAGTCAAATTTACCTGCAAATCTTACAGGTAGATTACGGGAGGCAGGTATTTTAAATGAGTGTGGCTGGGGCTGCTTTTCTCTTGGATGGTGTGGGCTGGTTTGTTTTAGGAGATCCCTCAGGGAGCGCTGGAAGGCTGTTCCTGAGTTCTGCCAGACCAAATCCTGTCACCGTCTTTTAAAGATGCAATTCAGGGTGGCCCTTAAGAAGCCCTCCTCAAGGCCTCTCTCTAATCATCTTCACCACTGTATTCTGTAATTCAAATGCAGTCAGAAGGCACACTGTCCTGTGGTTTACATCCTGCACAATAAGACTGTCAGCTCCTTGAGAACAAGGACCAGGTTGTAGTTAGTCATGCATTCTTTCTGATGTCTAGAAGATGACAAGTTCAGAGAACTTAAACAGAACTTGCTGCCTCTCCATCAGGAATCCCTCCCTATTAAAGGCTCTTTGTAACACTTTGTCCTTGGACTTGCTCTAAGGACAGAAAAATCACAGTTGGTATTCGGGTATTATGAGTACTCCCTCTTCTTGGCTGCTCCAGTGGTCCAGATTCATTTGGCTCAAATTCTCAGTTTTATAGTCCAGTAGAGTCCAAAGTAAGAAGGTGGAATTTACTAGAGATCTCAGGAAGGTCTCACTGGGCACCTCCCATCATCTTGTTGGCTCTCTCTTCCTCTCCCATTTCTCTCTGGGAGCACCTGCAGCATCTCCAGTATGAAACCTCCCTACAAAGCCCTTTGCAATATTAAGACTTCATCAGTTGCCATGTTAGGGGAGCAGCATGGTCTCTGGAAGCCTTGAGGAACTGGATGCAAGTTTAGCTCCGTCTGGAATGTCCTGACCAGAAAAGCATGAAGACAGGGGTATGCACCACATGTTTGACTCTCAGTAAATGTCAATTTACTTCCATCATGCATAGAAGAAAAACACTCACATACACAATAAAAAAAGCCTGAAATTTGTCTGGAGGATGAAAGTAGGAAAGAACTAAGGAGAGGTGGCATCAAGCTGTACCTTTGTCCACACACTTTTGAATTTATAAATATTTCTTAATCCTTTATCAGGCCCTTTATTTAATACTTGGAATACACAGATGAATCTTTTCTCAAAAAGTGCTTATAGTTGCTGAAAATGTATTATAACATCTCCTACTACGGCAGTCCCCTGAGGACCCTCGGATATGCTAAGAAGGTGGCCTGCTTACTCTATCTCAAGGCTGTTTTTCACATTACCTGGAATTGTGGTCTGCCTGCTCAGGTGAATGCATTCTGGTTTCCTTAAGCTGCATAGCCCAGGTCTGTCCATCCTACCATGACAGTCCATGCCTGGGTCTCAGTTCTGTTGCAATTTTCCAGACCACATACTTGAATACAGCCGAAAGGAAAGAGATAACATTTCTTGCACTATACTTCATGGCTTTACATGCACTTTTCTACCTAATTCTTTTAACAACCAGTGATAATCCATTTTTTAGGGATCAGAGTGGGTAATGACTTGCCTGAAGTGACCAGCCAGTGAAGGACACTGGGGGACGAGGAGAGGCTCAGTCTCAGTATCTCCAGCCTCTGCTTCCAAGTTCTGCCTGCTTCACCACTAAGTCCATTTAAGGTGTTGGCTTCCAAGTGCTCAAACTTCTCATTCCTTATGCCAATCCTTATGCCAAACTTGAAGTTGCCAAATATTTAAGTCTTAGGAGAAGGCTGTTACCCAATAACCTCTCTGATCCCTTGGGCTCTCTTCTCCAGAAGACAAAAGGAAAGAAAAAAAGAAAGGAGACAGAAGGTTCATAATAAGTTTGGCAAACAAATTTGGTGCCTGTTGCCAAAGTAGAAACAATGATCCCTGTCTCTCTTACCAACTCCTCAATTAAGTGTCTGAAAAATCAAATGGGGTGAGCAAAAGCAATGAACAGGAAAGGATAAAAATCCCTAAAAGAATGAGGGAAGAGGTGATATGGTTGTTTATTTGTTTAGGCAGCATAGTTTTGAGTGCCAGGAGCTCTGTACGGGCTGGGGTCATAAGACAGATAAGACTTGGTGCCTGCCCTAAAGGAGTTTATGGCCTATTAGGGAGGAGGCTGCACTAACCAGTGGGTGGGGGTAGTAAACCCAAGGAAGAGCACACTGACCCAAGTAGAGGTCAGGCTAACTAGAGAGGAAGGCTTGTCAATTAGCCAATTCTCCAAATCACCTCAGTTGTTTTAAAATATCTGGATTCCTGAGTCCCACCTCTGACCTTAGAATCTTCTGGAGCCATCACCTGTACTTCTAATAAGCGTCCCAGTTGATTCTGATAGTCGTGGAAAACGGGGATAAAGTCTCACAGGCACCTCACAGAGAACCTTGGGCTAAGTGCAGTTGGTTCTAAGGAGAGGTCACGTAGTGCGTTTCTGGGCATCATACAGGAGACAATGTCTGAAGTGAGCCTTTGGAAGTGCAGACAAGTGAGTCAGGTGCATGGGATGCTGAGAAGGGAGGGGAAGTGGAAGATCCCAAATGAGCAAGGCCCTGTGATGAACCTGGGAGGTTTGGCTGGGCTGCAGCCTTGGCTACAAAAAAAAAGGACCAGATTAGAGAAAAGACTAGAAGGTGGTCTGCATTCCCGGTGGCCTTGTTAATCCCACCAGCGAATTTGCATTTTTCCTATTTGGATGTGGATGGCCATCCAGAAGTTTAAATCAATAGTATGAAATGATCAGCTTTTGTTTCAGAAACATTAGAACTTCTGGAACAAGATGGAAATATAAACTTACTCATGAACTCTTGGCAAAAGTCCATTGAAATATCCAAAGAATATATATATATATATATATATATATATATATATATATATATATATATTTAAAGAGAGAGTGAGAGAGAGAGAGTGAGAGAGAGAGAATTTTTTAATATTTATTTTTTAGTTTTCGGCAGACACAACAGCTTTGTTTGTATGTGGTGCTGAGGATCGAACCCGGGCCGCACGCATGCCAGGCGAGCGCGCTACCACTTGAGCCACATCCCCAGCCCCCCAAAGAATATTTTTAAAAAGAGTAAAATCAGGGAAGGGCACCTCCTCAAAGCAGAAGTGATGCCCCCTTTTTTTCGTACTTAAAATTGATTGAGCATTATTGGGGTTGGCATTGTCCAGTGGTTAGAATTGTTCGTTGATTGAGTTTTCATGGTCCTGGACGAGGGAGGTGTCATCATTATCCTCCCGAGAGGCTGTTACAATCCTATTAAGAAGAAACCAAAGATGGGGTTGCAGTGGGGAAGGTAACTAAATCCAATAGTCCCACAGTGTTATGGGGCATGAGGATGCTCTGGATTTGGAATGTCCTGTAAATGCTCATGTGTTGAAGACTTAGTCCTCAATGCATCAGGGTCCAGGAGCGAAGCTTTTGGGAAATGATTCAATCCTGAGGGTTTTAACATCATCAGTTAATTCATGAAATGGATTAATGATATGAATCGATTACTGGGAATAGATGGAAACGGTAGGCAGGTGGGGCATGGTTGGAAGTCACTGGAGCCATGCCCTTGGAGACTACATCTTGTCCCTGGGCTCTTCTCCTCTCTACTTCCTGGCTGCCATGAGATGAGCTCTGTTATGTCCTTGTGCCATGACATTCTTTCTGCCTCACCTCAGGTCCTGAGCTACGGAACAGGCTGACCATGGATTGAAACCCCTGAAACCATGAACCTAAATAAAACTTTCCTCCTTTTAGTTGTTCTTGTTAGTTAGGTATGTTGCTCACAGTGATGAAAAGTTGACTAGCACACACAGCTAGAGGTAGAGTTAGTATCTGAACTCAAAGAGACTGGCTCCCAAAATAGGGTAGTTTTGTGCAGCATTACACTACCTAATATAGGTGAAAATTTGATGCTGCTGTTCTGGATTGACTGATGGACCCTGTTCCCAATTTTGTGCAGGGGTGGGAAGAGTTGATCCAGGCTATGGACAGATGGGATACAACACAGCAATCCCCTTAAGTTCCAAACTTGGAGGTTCTTCTAACAGAAGAGACCAAGGGCAGGGTATAGAGGAGAGTTCTGAATTCAGTACAAGAGGAGTGAGTCCCCATCTGTCTGGTAGTGAAGCCGTGTGCCATCACACTGTCTTCAGTAGAATTTGAAAACTTTCCTGCTTTCCACAATCACAGGGAATCCCATCTTGGCACAAATATTCCTGAATTTGAGCAGTAGGTCGTGGCTCCATGGGGTCACTATTCAGAAGTTTAATGAGCTGAAAGATTCGGAACCCCTTGAGCCTGGAGAGGTGTGGTTGTTAAAGTGAAGGAGGTTCTGAGATGACGGTGGACTTCACCCTGGACTATGGAATTCTTCAGCACAATACCAGGTTCTCGTTGGTACAGATGACTCTGGCTGAAGCTCCTCACAGCCAGCAGTACCCTACAAACTCAAGCTGCAGACTTTGCCATTTTTCATTCTCTTGGATGTAAGATTGAAATAAGCAATTCTACAACCTCCGATAGAAACCAGAGTAACTTATGACTGAGAACAAACAGGACTCTCTCAGGAAAGATGGGTAAACACAGGCAAACTACCAGATCTATGGAATGATTCAGCAATTGGAAACAATTCACCTGAAGAAGCAAAGCAAATGTTTTCCTCTGATAGAAGCTCACATCAAAAAGGGAGACATAGCCAAAAACACAAAACAAAACAAAACACCCTGAATAGACTCATATTTTCAATGAGACTTAAGATTTGAGCACCTACCTCCATCCAAAAGCAAAAATCAGACCTCAGAAAACATTACTCTTAAACATTTTAAATTTAAATGTAAATTTACCTTATCAATTTGTAAATACAAATTTTAAATTTCAAAATTTTATGTGCAACTAGTAGAAGTGAATAACAGGTTGGATAGTATAGAAAATTATATCAATGATTCAAAAGTTCAATTTGAGAAATCCTCCAAAATCCTAGAAGACTGAAATGAATATAATATGTGAAAATATAAGAGACATTAAGAGTATCTTTAGGAGATAAAATACAGTGTCATAGGAAATCTAGAAGGCAGTGCAAAAATGAATACATTTGGACTATAGGCCTGAGTTGAATAAGATATTAAGTTCTTAAGCTAAATGGGCCTTTTCTGGGAAAAAAACAAAGATGACTCAATATTAGGAACTCTATTAATATCATTTATCATATGACTAGATCAAAGGGCAAACAATTTATAATCATTTCTTTGGATGACTAAAAGACATTTAATAAAAACTTAACATCATTTACTAATAAAAGACAGAAATAGAATGCTATATCATTAATAAAATAAAGTACACATATATTTAATTTACTAGTGAAAGTATTTTAAGTGTAATGATAAAAAACGGAAATTGTCTATTCTTATTGAAGTCAAGAACTACGGAAGTAGTTATTATTTTCAGTAGTATCATTGTTCTGGGCATGTTATAGCTAATGCACCTAAGAGAAGAAGAAGAAAGAAATACGGATCATATAAAGTAGGAAAAAACTATCATCATTCATAGATGAGAGCTTGTCTACAAAACCAAAGATAATCAACTGAAAACTAATTAGAAACTAAGCAAACCTAATTAGATTTTAGAAAATAGTTGGTTTTGAAGCCAATTCATAGCTTTCAGAATAGCCATTTACAAAATATTATGAAAATAATATGATATCACAATGGTTGGGAGCATATATAAGCCTCAACACATACAAGCACAGATTCAAATATGTGGGACCTAAATATTCATTTACTGAAAGAAAAAATAGAAACCTGAGAAAGCAAAGAAACATTATATGCTACTGAATGGGCACACCTAATATTGCTATATTAGTTATTAATATATCATAATAGGTTTAATTTATATACTATACTATAATATATTATGATTAATATATTGCTATATTATTAAATAATAATAGAATTTATTAGAATAATGGAACATTCCATTGTTCTAAATAATATTTTTCTAAATAATATTATTCTACATAATATTATTCTAAATAATATTAAAACAATGGAATCAATTCCATTTTAGGTATGTGGAATTTGAGGTTCTTACTGTACACCCAGGTGGAGATGTGCAGAAAGCAGGTGTATATTTTTGAATTTAGGAGAGAGATCTGGGTTGGCTGTAGAGATTTGGGCATTACCACTGTAGAGTGAATGGTTGAAGTCATGAATATGGATGAGACCCCCCTATGAGGCTATATGTAAAATGAATGCAAAAAAGAAAGGTACCAAAGACCAAATTCTGGAAAACACCAATATTCAAAAGATCTGCAGGATAGAGGGGGCAGTAAATGAGATGACGATGGGATGGTATGAAAACTGGGAGAGGAGCATCTTAGAAACCAAAGAAGAAAGTCTAGCAAGTAGCTAGGGGGTCTACATGTCCATTACATGATTATTTGTTGCAGATGTGTCAGGCAAGATAAAGATGGAAAATAGTCCATTCTATCTGGCCTTTAGGAGACTACTGGTCACAATGGCAAGAATAGTTTCAGTGGAATTGTGGAGATGCTAAAATTCAGTGGAATTTCTTGTGATGCTAATTAGGATGAAGGAGTCAGGACATGTGAAATCTACTATTCTGTGAAGTCACTAAATCTTAATGAGTCTCAATTCACTCATCTATAAAGTAGGGTTGCAGTTGCTGAACAAAGTTTGATAAACTGTGACATATTTTTAAAACTATAAACCACTATATAAACAGACGGTATTATTTTGGGGTTCTGGTGATCTTCCAGGCAACATTTTAATGTGAAATGTGCTAAAAAGGATGTTACTGAGATACTGGTCCCGAGAAATGTCCCCATCACCTCCTCCATGGTGCCAGTTTCTCATCCTAAGATGCGTTCTGTTACCTTGTTAACACAGAAACACAATCTGCTGTGTGCTTTTGCACTGACGCAAACTAAGCTGCCAGGGATGCCAACTGATGTGAGATGTTTTGCAATGCAGTATTGTTTCAGCCTTCGAACGGTGAGCAGAATTCCAGTTCCAGTCAAGGGAGGTGGCAGAATGCTTTCCTGTTTGTCTAAATAGATGCCAGCACTTAAATACACACCATGTTCCTTCCCAGAACTTAGCTGGAAAATACCCCCATCAGACAGAACCCTGAGATGCTTGGCACATGGCCAGACCTGCTGACATTCCAATTGTCTTTTCTGTCTACTTTAAGGATCTCAAATGGCCACAGGGCTGACGTTTCTCCAGACCCTTAGTGGGAAATGTTCCAGGGACAACTATCAAGTGGCCACAATGTAATGGATTTAGCCCTCATCCCTCCTTCCCTCCCTCCCTCAGCCATCCCTACAAAGTGTATTTGTTAAGCATCTATGAAATGCCAGGCACTTTGCCAGCAATAAGGTTTTGCAAAGATGAATGACATTGTGTTGCCCTTGAATAGCTCAGAGTTTAGTGAAAAAAAAAAACATGTTGGCATTTAATTACAATAGGATGAGATAAGAACTTTAATAAATGTATGCTCAAAACTCTTTGGGAACTGAGAAAAGGGACATCTCATTCACCAGTTCATCCAAAAGGCTGAATGTTAGACGTCTGACTCTTCCTAACTCTGAAAACATCAAGCTTAGTCGTAGGTGCATAGGAATTCAATAAATGTTTAATAAATGAGTGATAAATATCACTAAACAGGCCTGCGGATCACAACTCACCTAATCATCCCAATTGTATTCCCATTAGGAAATTTCCTTCTAAGGGCATCTCCTTGGGAAAATGGATCATGCTCTGTGCCATCATCAGTAGGTAGATTGATGATTATTAATCCCTAAGAAAGATGTGGCCAAAACCTCTTATGAAATTTGATTTAGGTAAAAGCTCAACAGAAAAGCAGTCCAGAAATGGCATCATGGTCACAATCATCTTATTGAATCTAACGAGATGCTATGGCATGAAAACAGAAACCATCAAGTGTCTTTTCAGAAATCATCCATGCCTCAGTGCAACAATATGGAAGACTGTTGCTGAGAAGATAGTCTTGACACTAAAATGTGGTAACTGAGGCAGGACAAGCCACTTGCCTCTCTGAGGGTCAATGACCTCATTTATGAAATGCCAGGGCATTTAGATCTAATGACCTGGGGTTCATTTTCAGAATCAAGAAAAAAAAAAAAAAAGATGAAAGAAAATCTCTTAACTCTTACAGTATTCTTGAAATTGTGTACCACTGGGGTTGAAGCTACAACAGAATTTCCAAATCCACCTGGCACATTTCATATTTCCTACCATGTGGCTGAATGGCAGGGAGGTGGACAGAGGACCCAAGTAGGAGGAGGAAGAGAGGAAAGGGAAGCAAGAGGGAGGATGTGACTTTAACTCCTCTGTGCAGGAATCTACCTCCTCTAATGTCCTCTCTTTCTATTCCAGCTAATTCCAGGTCATCAGTATACTCTATATACTCTCATCAGACTCACTAATGTTTTGCTGGAGTCACTGATTATGAGCATGATTGGGCTTTTTATTCAGGATGCTGTATAAAGAAAAGAGCTGGGTGGTCCCTGCTCTAGGAGAACACAGGCTTTGGTAAAGGGACTGACCTTGCCACAGGGTTTCGGTACAGGCCGAGCCTGCTGGCTAACTGACTAAATGAAGGGCAGGGGTGGAGGCTAACTGTGCAGAGCACCGGCTCCCCGGGGTGCCCCCTCCTGGTGCCCAAAGAAACCTGTGGCCCACAGGATCCTGGTGCCGCCTCCCTCCAGGCTCCTGGCTTCCCTCCATCTAAAGGATTAGGGTCGTGCTATTGCTGCTGAAGTTTGAATGTTCTGTTCCTGAAAATTCCAAACAACACCACCCCGGAGGGACCTATGGGGAGTAGATGCCCCAGACTGAGAATGTCCTGAGGGAGGATAATTGGAAGCCAAGAAAATAAATAAATTAGAGAAAAAAAGAAAAATAAATAAACACAAAACGCTGGGCATTCAGAGGCAAACCCAGCACAAACCGAGGGAGAAATGTGTGTCGGGAGACCATGGAGACCTCTGAGGAGGGTTTCCTGGTTTTCCCTACTCTTCCATCCTCACTGAGGGCCTGGCACCAGAGCATCTTGCTCTGGGTTGGTGGCTCCTAATTGACCTGTGTTCTCCTCTGGTCTTCTTGCCCCAGCTGTCCCCTGTCCATCCACCTTGCATCCCTGCAGACGTGTGGAGTCCCCCTAGGCCCTCTCTGCGGTGCACTGCTCAGCCCTTGCTCCTCCAATTCTCTAGGTCTCCAAGGCTCCATGTCTAGTCCCTAACACAGGCTTCCCAGGTCACATGCCACTGCTCCCTCCCTCTGTCATGGCAGCTCTCTGCCCTGCAAGTCTGTGTTTTCCCCAATCTTTTAGTCCCTTGAATCCTCACAGAGCAGAGCCATCTCTGACCCCACTGCAAAGGAAAGAGCTGGGTAACTCCGACTTTGTTCCTTGACCTCCATTTTGAAAACAAGATAAACCACAAAATCCAGGAACTGTCCCTAAGCCCAGTGCACTTGCCTGTTCTACTCTCAAGCTTTCAGGGATCCTTTTGCTGTGCTTGGAATGGTGGCTTCTAACATGTCTTTGCATTCTTCTTAAGACATCTCTGACTGTCCTCTCTCCTGGGGTAGCCTACCAGCCTCAAGCTCACTCAGAATCCTCTGAGTTTCCTACCTGGCCACTCACAACCTCAGTGCATCTCTCTGACTCTTCCTTTTCATCTCCCCTTTCCCTCTCTCTCCTTCTCTGTGCTCCCATTCTCTCCCCCCCCTTCTTTCTTTCTGTCTCTATCTTTTTCTCAAATGTGCATTAGCTCCTCACAACTGCCCTTATTTCTCAGCCCTGCATCATCAGCTCTTCTACTCCTTCCAGAGATGTCACTCTATCCTGATCTCAGGATTGCACAGTTCAGAAACACGGAGACAAGGTCAAGACAACCACCCTCCTCCCTTGGAAACCACCAGTTACCCTTCCTTATCATATTTCTTATGAAGCCACATTTACCTTTTATTATATCTACTTGGCTGAAGGGAGAGTTTCATAAAGGAGAGTGGTTACCATGTGGGTCAAAAGACACAGGGACAGGGCTGGGGTTGTGGCTTAGTGGTAGAGCCCTGACCTCCCACGTAGGAAGTACCGGGTTCAGCCTTCAGCACCACATAAAAATAAATAAATTAAGAGATTGTGTCCATCCACAACTAAAAAAATATTTTTTAAAAAAGACACAGGGACATTTAGGATAATGAAGACAGAGAACAGACAGTTGAATTTATTAGGTTTTTGGAGACCTTAAAAAAAATCAAGATGATTTAGAATATATTCTGTTATTCTAACGCAGGATTGTCAAATTAGGACCCATGGGCTGAATCTGACCTCTGCCTATTTTTTTTTTTTACATGGCCTGTAGAAGAATAGTCTGTATTTGTTTTTAATGGCTGGAAAAAAATAACAAGAAGAATATTTTATAACGTGAAATTCTATGAAATTCAAATTTCCGTGTCCATAATTTAAGTCTTCCTTGAACACAGCCAGACTCATTTGTTTACTTATTATCTGCAGCTGCTTTTGTGCTACAGTAGCAAGTCGAACAGTTGTGACAGAGACCATATGGCCTATAAAGCCTAAAATGTTTACCATCTGACTCCAACGTGTTGAATGGTGAACCCACAGAGGACATATCCATGCCCGAGTGCCTGGACCCTTTGAATGTTTCCGTATTTGGAAAAAGGGCGTCTGCAGGTTTAATAAAGGATCTCGAGGGGAGAGCATCCTGAATTATCTGGGTGGGCCCTAAATCCAATGATGAGTGTTCTTCTAGGACACAAAGGAGGAGAAGATGGGTGAGGGGCATGTGACAGTAGAGACCGAGACTGGACTAAGGGAGTAACAGCCAAGGAACCCCTGGAATGACCAGAAGCTTGAAGAGGCAGGGAAGGACTTTCCCTGAGAGCCTTGGAGGAAGCACAGCCCTACCAATGCCTTGATTTCTGGATTTCTTCCCTCTATAACTGTAAGAAAGTAATTTTGTGTTGTTTTAAGCCACCCAGTTTGTGGTCATTTTTTACTGAAGCTCTGGGAAATGAAGATACTGGCATTTTTGTCAACAGTTTGCCAATCATTTTTCCAATCTGACTTTCTACATTGTACTTTGGTAGGTTTGTTGAGAAGCAGTTTTCTCCTAAGTGGGTAAAAAGGTAGTGAAATGGAAGGATAGATTGGGTTTCTACTTATGAAAGAGAAAATGAGAAGACCTGGGGCATGCTGTGGAGTGATGCCTACCCTGTCCCGGGGTGGGTGGGAGCTGGGGCTGGTGCTCCCATCCTTTTCTCCAAAGGAATCATGTCTCTACCACATTCCAGTTGCTGACCTGGATCAATGGTCAGAAAAAAACAAAGGGAGAATTTGTTTCTTCAGCTTTTACTCAGTTTTGTAGCAGTGGTGGGCAAGTGTTGGGCATTTATTAGGAGAAGAGTGAGGGAGGAAAGGGTGGTATGTGGGAGCAAACTGGTAACTGAGACTTGCAGGAAGGCTGGGATCTCCCCACCAAGTCTGGATAAATCACCTTTTTTTCTTTCATTTTCCTTTCCACTGGCTGCCTATTCTAGTCCTCCCCACCTAGCCATGGAATCAAGGGTCACCTGGTGACTTGGGTAGCCACCCACACTTCCCTTTCTTACTGTCCCAAAGAAAGAACTCAGGTCTCATCAAATAAGCCCTTTCGAGGTGTGGTAAGGAAGGACCTACAAAGACAAGGGTTTGATTTAGTGGCATCAGAGATGGTACTGGTAAGCGTTAAAAAGGAGCATTGTACCCATCTGGTTCCCCAACCTGTTCAAGTACAATGTTCCAAGAAAGAGGTAGGTAAGTGGCCCAGGCCTGGGGCCTAGGGCAAGGACTATGACAAGTGTGTGTGTGTGTGTGTGGGGGGGGGAAACCTGACTCCCTTAAAAAAAGGAAACTGATAAATAGATTTATCTTATTCAGGAAGAGGTAAATCTTAAGCAATTTACGTATTTCATTCTGTTCTTTGAGCTCTGGCTATTGGCCATTATCAGAAAGATGTGGGAAGAAGTCTGAAAGAAAGTCTGCTGATTATGGAGAGGGAAGTGACAATGGAAAGCACTTGATAGCATTCCTTCCTGGAGACAAGGTGAGAGCACCTGTGTCCGAGAGCACATGGACATGAACCGCAGAGCTTGTTTCTCAAAGAACTTGCATATGCACACATCAACTTGTGCTATTCTCATTACAACCTCATGAGTTAGGTCTAAGCCTTATTTTAACCATAAAAAAAAAGAAGCTTAGCTATGTAGAGTTTAGGTAGGATTATAGAGGTAGTTGAGGGTTCCCACAGTCCTCACTACCTTTACTTCATTTCTGGCAAAAATCTCGGAGGTCTTCATGTGGATGAAGGCTTGGGCAGCTATGGAGAAAGCATTCTTCTAAGTAACTATATAATTGGTATAATTTCAAGTAGACCAAGTGTGCATCAAGAGATTTCTTAGGCTTTCTAGCTCTTCTTTGCTCTCTCTTTCCTGAGAGGAATATGCATATCATGTATGCCCAGGGCCTGACTTCATTAGAGGGATTACTATAAAAGGCAGCAATGGGACAGCTATTTTCTAAAATATATATATATATATATATATATATATATATATATATATATATATATATATAGTTAATTAGATAAATAGCAAAAATGGAAATGGTCCCAAGAGGGAGTCTCTATCCCAGGCCTCAGTTGAAGTTCTAACTCTAGACTTAGCAGGAGGGTTAAAAGCTGTTTTTATCAGCTTTGGGTGATCGCCAGATATTTTCATCAATTAATTTTTATTCAAATGCCTGCTGAGCGTGTGGTGTAGCCCAGGGAGACAGCTGAATGTTTGCAATATAATCTAATTTGGCATCTGGGCCATGAAAGCTTAGTATGCCTCAAATTGACATGCCTAGGGTAGCAGAGGAAGTAGAGCTGACAAGAGAGGAAACTGTGATCAGGTGAGATGCTAGCTGTGTGGCAATTTAGTTAGAGTTGAGTCTCTGGTCCAAACTCCCATGTCCTAGCCCAGGCTTTGCCACGAATCAGCTGTGCAGCTTCCAGAAAGTTATCTCAAATCTCTGAGCATCTGTAAACAGTGTTGGTAATCACACCAACCACAAATTGTTGTACTAAATGCCTGAGATGTATTAACTTATTTAATCCTTACAATACTCACTGGTAAAAACAATTTTTTTATTGGTACTTTTTCAGGGGAAGGATGAGTAGCTAATTTTGTAGGAAAGGCCAAGGAATAGAGCTGATGTGTAGTCCAGCTTGGCTATAAGCTAATTCTAGACCTGGAAATGTGTGCCAAACATGTTTCCTCATGCCTCAAAGCATTCCTCAGCAATATGCCAGGAAACAGAAAGAATTTTCACTTGCCAAAGTTCTGAGGAGGCTTTGAAGAAAGGAAAAAAATTACATCTCTTTCATTTGACCAATCTACATTCACTACAAATGCTTTCCTAAGAAAGATGGAGTCTTCCCACTGGAGAAAGGGAAGCTAGCTTATATCTAACTTCTGGAATAATCACAGCTATTTTCACATCTTCCCTGACACTAATTACTCTTTTCTCACATTGGTTCTGGGACTGCAGCTACCAATAATGCCATAGGACTAGGAGTGCTCACATCTGGGAGGGTCTGTTGGCAGCTGGGATGAGCTGATTCTGAGGGGTTTGTGGTGCATTCTGGGAGTTATGCTGAATAGTGGAAACCATTTACTGAGCATTTGTTATGTGTTAAGCAAACCTACCATTCACTGGGTCAGGCACAGGCATGATAAAGAATTGGACAGAATGTCTGACTATGCAGGAATCAACACCACTCATGAAAAGATAAACAGGCCGTGGGATTAGGTGTCTCCTTCTGGCAATGTATTCACCCTACATAAAAGGATTCAAAACAGTGAAAAATGAGCTGGAAAGTATGAATATCAAACAACACTTGATCTTAAGATCTGGGTTGAGAATTCTATCAGCAATTATGTGGGTAATGAGGGGAACAAAGTTAAAAACAAAACCACATTAGATGTTTACAGTAAAATCTAGCCTAGGCAGACCTCTCCACTGAAAAGATAAATATACATAAGAAAATTTGAACTTGGTAACAATGAATTATGAGTTTGTATTATAAAAGGAGGAGCCAACACTCAAAAAGCAGAGGAACAACACAATTTTGAAGGATAAGTAACAGCAAGTTTCTGAAATAAATTGTACAAAAATATACTTAAATTAGAATTTGATTTAATTTGTCTTTAAATTTAAGTTGATTAAAAATTTAATTAAATAAACTAGAAAGCTTTGGGCTTTAAAAGCTATTCAGGATAACAGACTATAGAACAGTTCTAATTAAAAATAAAAGGAATAAAGGCTGAAATAAAAAGAAATTAGCAGGGAGGTAGGGATAACAACATGATAGATATGAGAAAAATGCTGAAGGAGTTAAAACTTATGGTGACAGAATTAAATAAAATCAGCATTAGAAAAAGTAACTTGCAGAAAAGGAAATTAGCAATGCAAGTTGTTCAAGAATGAAAATGAAAAAAGACACTAAGGTAAAAATAATGACGACTTTGGGATTCCTGAATAGAACTAAATGATTTAAACAGAAACAGTGATTGAAGACATAGTAGAAGAAAAACGTTCTTGAAATGAATGAAATCTGGGCCTGTTTATGCTAAGCAAATCAATAAGTACAAGGAGAGGGAATACATACTTTGAGATACTCTGATATATTTTTCTTATTTTTTTCAAAAGTAAACAAAGAATTCTAGTGGTGCATGCCTGTAATTCCAGTGGCTCTGGAGGGTGAGGCAGGAGGATCATGAGTTCAAAGCCAGCCTCAGCAACTTAGCAAGGCCCTAACCAACTCAGAGAGACTCTGTCTCTAAATAAAATACAACAAAGGGCTGGGGATGTGGCTCAGTAATCAAGTGCCACTGGGTTCAATCCTTACTACCAAAACAAAGAATTGTACTAGCTAACCAAAAAAATGAACATTTCATATATAAGGGAAAAATGTTGGGTTAGTTTCAATTCTTTCCTACCATAATGCCAGGAAATGGAACCATAGTTATAAAATTATGGGAGGAGAAATTTTATAGATTGAGACTTTTCTACCCAAGTGTTTACTCATGTATTAAGGTAGCAGGAAGAACTTCTTAGAAATGGCAGAGATCAGAAAGTATACTAGCAATACCATCCTTGGAAAAAATAAGAAAAATAACAATAACAAATCCCTCAAAACAAAATACTACTCAAAGACATTATTCAGTTGGAGAGAAACAGCTCAGAATAGGATCAGAAAAGGAATACTGTTGACTAAAAGGATTATGCCAAACATTACAAACATTCAAACAGAAAATTGTCTTCACAATAGTTGTGATAGTGTTATAAAGCTTACTACTAATGTAAAAATAGCCCTTGAAAGAGAAAATATACAGCATAAAAGTTAGTAGTAAAAATGTGAGTTAAAATTTTTATCATTAAAAACTGGGTAAGAAGGACTAGGGCTGGGGCTCAGCGGTAGAGCGCTTGCCTAGCATGTGTGCCACGCTAGGTTTGATCCTCAGTACCACATAAAAATAAATAAAGTAAAGGTGTTGTGTCCAACTACAACTAAAAAAAAAAAAATTAAAAAAATGGGTGAGAGAAACAAAGGGGGAATAAAATATAGGCAAAAATGTTAATTTTCATAGAGATAGCCAAGAAATACAAGTTTTTAAATAAAAAGAAGTTTTATTCCTTGTATTGACAGGAAGAAAATCATAGCTTCAAGTTTTTTTTTTTTTTTTTATGTGAAACTGACCATTAAGAAAGCAACAATAGAAAACACAACTGTACTAGAGGAAACAAAATCAAAGAAAATATAATCCATGTAATAAAAGACAATAATAAAGACAATAAAAGACTATAAAAGACAATAAAGACAATAATAAATCAAGAAATGCTCATCACAAGAAACAGTAATGGCAAAAACACTCCTACTAAAAGATAAAAGATCACAATCATGTAAAAAAAACTAAATAGAAAAGAAAAGAAAGAAACCATTATTTAGGAAAAGTCACACATGGAAAGATGGATTACCTGTGTTCAAATATGACTAATGGAAGTGAACCCTATCTCCTCATGGGCAGTGTTGGGAAGGGAACAAACAGGCAAATCAGATAATCACTTATCCAGAGTGAATATCGAATGGAGTTGTCAAAACTGAGGGACAGAAGCCCAACAAAGAATTTACCAAGTACTCAATACTCAAGTACTGATGACCATCCAAAAAAGGTGGGGAGGGGACACCTTCTCATTATTATTATCACTTGGAAGCATATTGGAAATATATTTGCAAAATGTAAGCCAAAGAATGTTCTAAAAATGCATTTTAGAAAAAAATGCTATTGCTTTGTGACATCTACAGATTCAAAAAAAAGACAGTCATGCAATAAAAGTTTTACATAATCAGATTTATAAAGGTTAAAGGCATCCTAAAGTATGCTATCATGATCCCATCTAAATATTTCTTCAAGAAAAATGACAAAAATCCTAAAAACACGTAGCAGAGACATACACTGTAGCATACATATAGCATGCATACTAATTCAGTGGCCAATGGTTCTGATCTCCAAATCACACTGGAAGAGAGCCAGAGCCTTCACAGGAAAGTCTAGTTATTTTATGTTAGCAAAGACAACAATGGGAGTAGGCCAGTGGAAATCGAAAAGCCTCGGGTAGGTGTAAAAAATATATCAAAAGGGAACAGGTTTATTTGAGGTCCGTTTCATCTTAGACATATTTAATTATATTCACAACTTTCTTGATTAGGGATACATTTCTTTGTAATTGAAAGTCAGTATGATTATATATTTTAGCATTTTTTTTGTGCTATTAATGCCTGGGAGACAATTAAGGTGCCGACGGTTTTTTCACTTAAAATGTTTTTGCACATTAATTATATGTTGCCATTTCACTTGTAGATGGATGATTCAGAGAAATTTTGTTGATGTTTCAAGATTGTTAAAAATTCTATGCCAGAATTACATTTACAATCTACTGAGTATGAAGCACTCTGCATTTATCACTTGTGGAAGAGGCTACTGGTGCTTTCACATATTCAATTATTTTCTATATCCTGGTGCCATGACAGATGACACCTTCCAGCTCTCTTGCAAATAAGAAAGGTTGTGTTAATAAATCTAGCCAATGAAATGTGAATGGAAGTGATGTCACTTCCAGGCTGAGACACTTAAGAGCTGACATGCTGCGTCTACTTCCGTCTTACTAAGTCATGGCAACTTTGGAAGTCATGTGTTGAAATGGTAGTGTCAGGAGATAGAGGCAGACTTGATGCCTGAGTCATCAGATGGAGGAGAGGAACTTCTGACTCACATCAGACTTTGGGAGAGGAAGCAGTCAATGGTTATGCTGATATAATGGGAACTCAGGGTTTGTCTGCTGCAAGTGGTATTGATCACCTATCTTTTTTTTTTTTTTTTTTTTTTTTGTGTGTGTGTGTGTGTGTGCTTTCTTTTTGAGGTCAACTTGAGGACTTATGAATATTTATTTGCTTTTAATGAAAATGTGAATCAAATATATAGTCCTTGAAACATTAGCCAGAGCAATTGGGCAAAAGAAAGAAATTAAAGGGATATGAATAGGAATGGAAGAGCTGAAACTATCCCTGTTTGCCTATGACATGATTCTATATTTAGACGACCCAAAATACTCCACCAGAAAACTTCTAGAACTCATAAATAAATTCAGCAAAGTAGCAGGATATAAAATTAACACCCATAAATCAATTGCATTCCTATATATCAATGATGACTCAGCTGAAAGAGTAATTAGGAAAACTATCCCATTCACAATAGCCTCAAAACAAAACAAAACAAAACAAAACAAAAACTTGGGAATCAATCTAACAAAAAAGGCGAAAGACAATGAGAACTACAGAACACTAAAGAAAGAAATTGAAGAAGACCGTAGAATTAGGGAAGATCTCCAATGTTCTTGAATAAGCAGAATTAATATTGTCAAAATGGCCATACTGAAGAGGCTGAACACCTGAAGAATTTTCAGGAAGTAGGTTTATTGACTACAGGGTCCACATGGGTTATTGCTATTAAAAATAATGCTCCCTTGGACAAAAATTTTTGAAATTCATTGAACTTTATACCCAGTGGGAGGAGGCGGCTAGGAGGTTCACATGACAAGTGCTTTTCATTCCATCTTTTAGATAGAGGTTTCACTGTTTTTCTTCTGCAAACCTGACATTTACAAAAAGAGTAAACTACCAACCACAATGCCCTTCTGCAGAAGCTTTTGCTGATAAAAAGCTTTCTGACAGGCTAAAAGGAACAACATGCTACAAATATGGTGGGAGTTTCTGCTTAATTATGGTAAGGGTCTTCTGGGAGGGGGTCTCTGGCCTCCTTCAATACTACCAAAAGCACTATACAGTTTTAATGCAATTACTATTAAAATTCCAATGATGTTCTTATAGAAACAGAAAAACCAATCATGAAATTCATTTGGAAAAAATAAGAGGCCCAGAATAGCCAAAGCAATCCTTAGCAAGAAAAATGAAGCAGGAGGCATTATAATATTAGACCTTAAATTATATTCCAGAGCTATAGTAAGAAAAATGGCATAGTATTGGTACCAAAACAGACATAAAGACCAATGGAACAGAATAAAAGACACAGAGACAAATACATAATTGTCTCATACTAGACAAAGACAGCATAAATATACATTGGAGAAAAGATAGCCTCTTCAACATATGGTGCTGGGAAAACTTGAAATCCCTATGTAGTGGAATGAAATTGAGCCCCTATCTCTCACCCAGCACAAAACTCAACTCAAAGTGGTCAAAGACCTAGGCATTAGACCAGAGACCTTACATCTAATAGAAGAAAATATAGGCCCAACTCTTCATCATGTCAGCTTTGGAACTGAATTCCTCATCAAGACCCCTAAAGCCCAAAGAGTAAAATCAAGAATCAATAAGTGGGATGGTGCAAACTAAAAAGCTTCTTCACGGCAAAGGAAACAATCAAAAGCATGAAGACAGAGCCTACAGAATGGGAGAAAATCTTTGCTACCTGTACCTTAGATAGAGCATTAATCTCCAGGATATATAAAGAACTCAAAACATTTAACACAAAAAAACCCCCCACCAAATAATCCAATCAATAAATGGCCAAAGGAACTGATACGAAAGGTTAACAAACATGTGAAAAATGTTCAACATCTCTAGCAATAGAGAAATGCAAATTAAAACCACTCTGAAATTCCATCTTACCCTAGTCAGAGTGGCAATTATCCAAGAATACAATAATAATAAATGTTGGTGAGGATGTGGGGAAAAACGTACATTCATACATTACTGGTGTGACTGCAAATTGGTGCAACCACTGGAAAGCAGTATGGAGATTCCTTAGAAAACTTGGAATGCAACCACCACCATTTTACCAGTTATCCCACTCCTTGGCATATATTTAATGGATTTAAAATCAGTATACTATAATAACACTGACACATCAATATTTATAGCAGCTCAATTCACAATAGCCAAGCTATGAAACCAACCAAGTTGCCCCCTGACAGATGAATGGATAAAGAAAATGTGGTATATACACACAATGGAATATTACTCACTCTTAAAGAAGATCAAAATCATGGCATTTGTCTGTAAATGGATGGAACTGGAGACTATCATGCTAAGTGAAATAAGCCAATCCCCAAACAACCAAAGGATGAATGTTATCTTTGATATACAGATGCTAACACACAATAAGGAGCCAAAAGAGAAAAATAGAAATTCTTTGGATCAGACAAAGGGGAATGAAGGGAAGGGAGGGGTATGGGCATAGGAAAGACAGTAGAATTAATTGGACATAATTTTCCTATGTTCATATCTGAATGCATGACTAGTATAAATCCACATCATGTTTAATGACAAGAATGGGATCCTAATTAGAATAAGTTATACTCCATGTATGTATATGTCAAAATAAACTCTACTGTCATGTAGAAAAAGAACAAATAAAATTAATTAATTGATTGAAAAAGTCTGTCTTTGGGAAAAAATATGAATCAGTTCACAGCAGCTAAAATGTACACCTTCTAAAATAAAAGCATTTATATAAGACTTTGAACACATAAATAAATCAAAATAAATAAATAAATAAATAAATGATTTATGTATCTGAAGAAAAGAAACAATCTTAAGATATTTTAATATCTTAACAGAATTTGTAAATGTGGCAATTTTTATTGTATATTATCAGTCAATAGGAATGACAACAGATTCTGGAAGTGAATTCTACAGAGTGGTATGACAATTACTCTTATATATCTTAGCAATATTCTAATAAATAATATGAGTCTTGAAAAAAAAGAAAAAAGACTTCGAAACTAGTTTAGTATTACCTAGTCATATGTTCTATTAAATGCAATTCTGCACTGTTTGTGTTAAGACAAAGGCATATGTTGTCAGACTTCTTATTATTTTTTAAATTAAATCTTTAGCAGATAATTGGGGAAACAACTTGAGGTAAGAGCGATGAACTCTGAACTTCTTTTCTAGCTAGTGACTTATTCTGGAAAGTTCAAGCAGAGTTGCATTAAAAAATTAAAAAGTGCAAAGTTTGCATTCAACTCTGTTTACACTGAAAACATTTTATAATTTATTTTGAAGAAGACAATCTAGTCAATATGAAAATGTAGATGTCTTAAAACAAAGTAAGAGCAGGGTAGGTAAACCCACACATACATACACACACAGAGCGGGGTGGGTATTGAGACTGATTCTTATTCCAATATTGCATTATTCTTCTTTATGTATTTATTCATTTTACTTAGTGAAACTTAAAATAAATAATTTAAGTTTTACATGTAGATTAACTGTTGATATTTTGCACAAAAGGATTGTTCTGTTTCTTAGAATGTTTTAGGAAGTGGTATAAACAATGTTACTCTTGTCTTAAAATAAAAACACATTCCCTAAAAAAGCAAATACAATCAGGCACATGCAAACTAAAGCAAGCAGGATTAACAACATTTACACTGTACAAAAAAAAATAACAGAAAAATTATGACAATGGATTGTTTTGTTAGTTGAAGGCATTGTCTGAAGTATACAAAAAAAATCATGAAAATTGAATGCAGTAAATGAAACAGACAATTTTCTAGGAAAATACAAATTATCCAAACCAATTGAAGCATAATCTGGCAATCTAAAAAGAACAATAATCATGGAAGACAATGAAAAGATCATCTATTGAATGACTTTGGGCCCAGGCAGTCTAAAAGGAGAGAAAGAAAGAGAGAGGGAGGGAGGGAGAAAGGGAGGAAGGGGGGAAAGGGAGAGGAGAATGGGGAGAGATGTTATATAATTTATATGATATATAAACTAATCCTTTACAAAGAAAATAGATAAAACTCCAAATTAATTTCATGAAGCACAAACTCAAAGAATCAGTCACCAGTCTGTCCTCACGGGTCTCCCCTCAACCCCGAAACACTAAGCAAAATATTCATGAGAACCTGGCAGGGAATACACCATAGTCTAAGTGGGATTATCCAGGACTGTGGGTAATCTGGCTCCTAGGATTGCAAGAAGGCCCCTTCAGGCACCTTCTAATGGGACTAGGTCAAACTTCAACTTGGCCTCTAATCAGCTCTGACAAGGAGAGTCCCGATCTCCATCAACATTTTATGAAACTATCTTGGTATAAATTGGCCACAACTCCCTTTTATGCTCTTAAGCCCCTTTTGAGGGAAAGATCTTAAAATAGGAGAGCAGAAAGATCTATTTGCTGACTTTGAACTCCTTACAGAGGGTTCAGGAATCATGCCCAATGAGAATGGTGTCTAACTTCCAGATTCTCCAGGTTATAGTACTGGACCACTGGAGTAACCTGGGAGGGGCCTTAGACTTTTCTGCACCCAAGAGTGAGTTCTCATAAAACACCATGTATTCAAGCTTACTCTGCTGCTCATTATGGCAAATCCTGTAACTTAGGGCTCTCATCCTTTTGTCCTCCACTTTAAATATAACAAATGACCAGCCGTGGAGACAGGAAGACAGCCCCCATCCCCTCTGGGATGTGGCTCCCCAGTTCATTTTTCCTCTATCCTTCCATTACATAGTCGATCCCCACCAAGCTCAGAACATTTGGAATGAGTTTTTAACAAGAAGGAAAAACTCCATACTTTAATGAGCCAATTCAAACAATTAATATCCATTAAAGAGGCACACAAATATCCTGTAAGTCTTTAATCTTTAATTAAAAAGTCATACAAATGAACACTCCCTAAGGAAATTCTTTTTCCCTCACTGTGAGTAGAGAGGAATGAGTCTAAGACAATTGAAAACATGCCATCATACAGGCACACCACTCTATTCAAACAAGACTGACTGGATATTACATCACTCATTAATAATCAAAAGTCACATCATTAGGTTATAGGAGAAAAACATGTGGCCTTCTGGATAGAGACCATAAATGAATTCAGTAAAATTTAACATCCATTCTCATGAAATCTTGCAACAAGGGCACATTCTTTCATTTTTGGTAAAAAGCATCACAAATCAACAAGCAACATATGGAATGATAAAATTATAAAAGCATTCTCATTCTATTTAGGATGTCCACTATTATTATTATTATTATTATTATTATTATTGCTATGTTTTAATATTATAGCTGCTTTAAGTCATTCTGTACATTAACAGGATCATCTAACTTGCAAATTCCAGAGGATTGTGATGAACCCTTACCTAGTTGTTTACCAAACAATCAGCATCTTTGCCCTCTTACTTTGCCTCTCCCCCCATGCACATTTATTGGCCTTTACCCTCGGGGCTATGACTGACTCTTCCAGAGATAGAAACTTTCATCAGTCTGGCCAGTAGTCTCTTCCCAAGACAATTTGGAAGTCAGAGAAAGAGTGAGAGAATAAGAGCACAGTGTGTGGGCTGGAGGTTGTGGGTGGCTGGAGTTGCAAAATGTAAAATGTGGATGCCATCAGAGGTTACATCCTTTTTTATTTGGTCCAAATTATCTGAGGATGCCTCTTTGCTGGAAAAGAGAGAGGGATGCCTGTTCTAGTTCATTCAGTGATACAGCTGATGTACTGCTTTTGGGTTATAGATGCCTTAGTGTTCTCATAATGAAACGTGCATTCTGCTCATTGTAGCTATTTACAAAATAGATATGAAACAGTAGAGTTTCACATACTATCAACAATGATAAAAATGACGGTACAGGATAATGAAAATATTTTTTCAAGATGGCAACAAGATAAACTATAGGAATAATCAAACTAAAATGTGAAGGACATTTATATGATGAATACATTCAGAGTTTGTCAGGGGTAGAATAGACAACTTAAAAATGGAAGACTTGTAATGGGAAGGATATCAATGATCTCTCAATCTTTTTATATTTTAGTGTAATTCCAAAAAAAGTACAGTAAGGTTTTACTTAGACAATGATTTAGTGATTCTAAAGCTCACCTGGAAAAACAGACTGGCAAAAGAGTCCAAAAAAAAAAAAAAATCAGAAACAGCATTGAAGTTCTAATATAAAAGCATAAGGATTGCAAGATGGACCAAATCAACATAAGGATTGAAAAATGGATCAAATAACTGTAATAAAGTGCCTACAAGGAGGCCTTATCACACACTAGAATTTAGTATAAACTACTCACTGCATTATATATTTATGGAAGAAGGAAAGATCTGTCAAGAAATCCTGCTGGTACAATTGGTGAACTATTTGGAAAAATAGTGTATTTCACCCCATACAAAATTCAGAAGGAAATAGAGGTAAACATTGGGGTTATCAGAAATTAGTAGTGAAAAAGTAAATGCGTAATAGATTATGTGAAACTCTGAATTCAAAAATAGCTCAGAAAATTTCAGAAGCAAATAAACCTGAAATATATTTGTATCTTATACTAAAAATAATCTTTTAAGACATTTAAAACATTGACAATAGTAATTGTACACATTAATGGCTACAGTGACATTTCCATACACGTATACAACACGTCATGATTAAATCAGGATAATCACCTCAGACATTTATCATCTCTGTGCTAGGAACATTCAAAATCCTCTCTACAAGCTATTTTGAAATACATAATTAATTGCTGTCAACTGTAGTTATCTGACTGTGCTTTGGAAGATTGGGTGTTAGTCCTCCTACTTGTACACCTGTACCTATTAACCACAGTCTTCATCCCCCTTCTCTACACCCTTCCCAGGCTCTGGAAAACACTATTTACTTTGTACTTCTATGAGATCAACTTTTTTAGTTTCCATGAGGACTTGTATTTGTCTTTCTGTGTCTAAGCCATTTCACTTAAGGTAATGTCCCTCTGTTCTAGGCAGGAGCTAATAGTGTTAAAAACGGAGATAATTCTTAGAAATCAATTCATGATAATTCTTATTGGTGTTTACCTATTGGTAGATAAACACCAATAAAAAATGTACAAAGGAATTAAAATAATTTAAAAACATAAGAATGACATATGATCAGTAAAGATACAGAAAAACACATCTACTATGAGAAGGAAGATCATTTTGGAAAATGCCTACATCATTCTCATGAGATGCATGGTTCTTGTGAATGGCCCCAGAGGAACCCTGAGGAGAGACTTCCACCACATCAACACAGAACTCAGTCTCCTCAGAAGGGAAAAAAAGAAGTTCTGGATGACAAATCATCTGGTAGTATACCATTCACAGAAGTGCATGATCAAAGATGTTACACTGGGTTTCCGTTAGGAGATGAGGCCCCCCGGCACACTCATTTCCTCATCGAAGTCATTATTCAGGAGAATGGGTCTCTTGTTGAAATCTGGAAATTCTTGGGTGAACAATGAGGGTTCAAATGAGGTCAGCTGTTGGTTTCTCAGTATCTCAAGCCCAGAAAGATGAGTTAATCCTTAAAGAAATGGCATTGAACTTATTTCAAACTCAGCTGCTGTGATTCAGCAAGCCCCGAAAGTTAAAAACTAGGTATCTGACAATTTTTTAATGTTTTTGGTATTTCTGAAGAAAGATCAGTTCAGCAGGCTGATAAATAAGATATGAGTTATCCAGTTACAGATTATAAAATCAATTATGTCATTTTAATATTGTAATAAAAAACCTTTATGGGCTTGGGACCTTATAAAAATAGGAAAAAAATATTTAGGTTCATTAGTTATCAAAGAAATGTAGCTGGCACAATAATGTGATACAATTTTTTTTTACTCATCCAATTGTTAAATATTAAAAAGTAGATACATGGTCTCTGGTTGCTAAGGTAGAAAATCAGGAATTTCATATGCTACTGGAGAAAAATGAGTTTAGATCTTTCGGAAAGTAAACTTAACAACATGTCAAGAATTTTGACATTTAAAAGCAATAGTCTTTGACTTAGAATTCCAATTTTAGAAGTTTGCCCTGTGGGAAAATGTTTGCACACACTTTTGCAGGATAATATTGTTATTTATTATTTAAAAATATGGAAACAAATGCCAAATGAAGGGATTACTTAGATGAATTATGGCCGTACAGTATTTTGGTGGGCAGAATAATGATCCTCTGGCCCCTAAGAGGTCCAGTTCCTAATCCCAGGATCTGAATATGCTACTTTACATAGAACAAAGGACTTTGCAGATGTGATTATGCATCCCAAGATGGGGAGATTATCCTGGTTTATCAAGTCTGCCTAAATGAATCAGTTGGGTCCTCAAAGTCAGAGAATCTTTCTCAGCTGTGATTTCAGGGAGGCGGAGGTGGGGAAGCTAAAGAACGTGGGAGAGTAAGGGTGTTACTGGCTTTGAAGAGGGAGAAAGAAGGATTTGAGCCAAGGGATGCAGGAGGTCTCAAGAAACTAGAAACAGCAAGGGGAGAAACCTACTCCTTGAGTGCCGCAAAAGAATAAACACACTTCTCCAGAACTGTAAGCTAACAAAACTGTGTTATTTCAAGCCATTAACCTTGTGGTAATTTGTTACAGCAGCAATAGAAAACTAATACAAATGGGATCATTTGCTATCATTTGCTAAAAGTCATACTGGTTAAGAATCTATTCAGTCACATGTAAAAAGCAGATTACCAAACTGTACATTTGGCTGCACATTTGGCTGCCTAGTTCCAAGAACGAAAGGTAAATGTAGTAGCAATGATTATTTCTAGGTGTTGTAATTACAAAAGAGTTTTTTCTTCCTTGATTTTTTGTTCTTCAAAACTAACATGTCTCTCCTTTGTAATCAGGAAAAAAATGCACATAATTGTTAGGTAAAATATGCTTTAACCTACATTTCTGAAATTAATAAATCAAAAATAACTTAATTTACAATGGCTTTCTACCTTCATAACTCTACCTAAATATTAATCTAAAAATCATTATTGTATTATTGCTTTTAATAAAACATAAATCTCTTTCAAGAATTTTTTTTTTTAATTTTAACTTTTGCTTTCAATTGAATTACCATGTTTGATAGATTATAATTCTCATTATCATTTATTCTGTATCAGTTCTTCCTTCTTTAAGTACTCAATTTTAGTTAATTTCTTCATTGGTTGTATTATGTCTTTGCTTTTTTTTTTCTTCAGGAAAAGCATGTGATTGTTCTGTTTTATATGTCCTTGCAGATCTGAGAACATCTTTCATACATGAACAACAATGTAAGAACATAAGGTCACAATCTTTCCTGCTTAAAAATATTATATAAATTTAGCTCAATTGCTCTCTAACATTTATTGCCAACTATCAGAGAACTGAAGCTAGACTCATTTTTGTTTTCTTTTAAGTATCTTTGATGGTTTTCCTGCTGAGACATAGGAAGAAATTTTAAAATTTAAACTCAGAATTCAAAAATTTACCCAAAACAAAAGGAATATTAATGGGTGTGAAACTTTTCTCCATTTATATAAGCCCATTCTATGTAGATTCTGGAATACAAATTCTGCTCTGGAATGTTTTATTCTATTACAAATTTATGATAGCTGTTAAACTTAGGCTGCTTTCTTTTTCAGGAATACTTGGTATGTGAAATTACATTTCTATCTTGTCTTTTTCATAACTAATAACTTCTCTCTTAAATTTTCATTTTTCTTCCTCTTTCTTCTGTTTTAGAAAAACTTAGTTTTCTTCTATATGACAAATACGATTTCTGTGTGCATTACTACTTTAAATGGAATTTTATTTCTGAAATTGCATTTTTAGTTTTCTTATGGTCTTCTCTTTTATCATTCAGATCCTCCTGATTTTCTTCTTATCTGAATAAGGGCAAAAGTTGTATATTCAATGAACCTAATGTGGATATTTTCTGATTTATTTCTTGTGCCAAATTATTAAAAGAATGTCTTTTCTTTCATTCTTTAGAAGAACACTTTTCCCATCTTGTGCTGTAGAATAATTTTTATAAGTTCCCAGTGAGTTTCTTGAATGGAAAGTCAACCAGATCTGAGTTTGAGCCAAACAGGGGCCACTGGGCATTTGGGACCTGGTCAAATTCCTTCTAGGATCTGTATCTGGAAGGCACATCGAACAACCCTAATAGAGCTGTTAATAGAGATTGTTGTAATTAGAAATCACATTTGAGTAATTTTGCTGCACTGAGGTGGAAAAATCTCTACTACCAAATGCCTATTTTTCTAGAAAAAGAAATAGTCACATAATCCTTTGATCTGAGAAGGAACAATGGCTCTTGTTTGGGGGCTCTCTCCTATCCTAGCAGCTCTCCTCCATGTGCTCTCTATGGGGCCTAGACATACATCTCAGACGCCAATACCTGTCCCTTCCCTGTCTTCTACTTGTCAGCCTGGAAGTTGCAGCCTCTGTGATTAAGAGGTATCATTCAGGAAAGAAGAAAGAGTGATGACATTCTTCTGGCCACATTGGAAAACAATGACTTTCTCAGAGGCTTCCTTATGTTAGCAGTAGACAGTACCTGGAATGGTTTGCTAGGGCTGCTGTAACAAGTATCACAAACTGGATGGTTTGCAGAACAAAAATTTACAGTTCTAAAGACTAGAAGTCTGAGATCCACATGTGGGCAGTGTTGGTTCCTTCAGAGGGCTAGGAGTGAAGAACCCACTACAGACTTCTTTCCTTGGCTTGTAGATGACCACTTTCTCCCTGCCTTTCTTCACACTGTCTGCCCTCTATGGGTCTGTGTGTCCACATACATATATATAGACATGCATAGGCACACGTGCGCGCGTGCACACACACACACACACACACATACACACGTGCGGGGGATGCTGAACAGAGCTTTATTAAAATGACTGCATGACAAGCTTTAAAGCAAAATGGTAATGATTTGAAGAGATGGGGTCTTGTTGCTATGTCTCCAAAACCTAACCCTGGACTCCCAGGCTCAAGTAATCCTCCTGCATCAGTCTCCTAAGTTTCTGGAACTCACAGACAGGTGCCATGCCTGGTTTTGTAATTTAACATGTGAATTGAGGTGGTTATATGCAAAATTCAGCTCACAACAGTGCTGGTGGATGAATTCTCCATCTTCTATGCTAGACATGGTGCAACTCTGGTTCAGGGAGCATAGAATGAGTAGGCCTTGGTAAGCATTTTGCAATCCAGTGAAAATTGTCACACACTCTGGGTTTTCATAAATTTGTCTACTTTACTGCATATTATTCTTCAAGCCACAGCCCAGAGAGCCTTTGTCAGGGATTAGCAACTGAATGCCAGATTAACCTTGAAGTTTCCAATCATCAAATGTTTCTTGAAAAATGAGTTATTTCAGAGTCCTTGTCACAGAACTTCTACCATACCTGATCATTGTCAAATGTGTTAATGCCCTCTTTGGGTTCCTGAATCATGAATAATAAACAGAGGTCATTTTCTACCTAGGAAACTGGCTTTTGATCTACTTGACAAATGAATCTGGTTAAACTAAAAGTGGCATGCAGGAGTGATGGGGACATCTGGAGGAACTTAGCAGCTATCTTCTCCTAACAAAGCAATCAAAAAAGTAAAATAGCTCATTCCCCAGCCTTCACCTAGGGGCGCACCTCCAGTAAACCCTAAGGTGAAATTTTTGTCTAATTATACAATTATCTACTCTCTTAACTTGAAAGACTATTTATCATACTTTCTCCTCACTCAAAAAGAACATCCTCTGCTTTGGTAATGATCAAACTACATTCTTAAGTAGAGAGCAGTGCAGAAATTAGAGCTTCCTGTTCTTCTGCAAGGAACAGTTCAGTAATGAGCTGTCTTACCCTGCTCCATTTTCCTGAGCCACGCAGCCTTCCCTGAGGACAGACAGCCTGATGTGCTAAACAATGCGCTGGTGCCTAATCTCCCTGGTGAGGGCTAATTACAACACTGCAGCTAAGTAAGGAAACATTCATTCTCTTGTCTTCCGTCCACACCCACTCCTGTGCTTTGCTCCCAAACAGAAGGACTTGCCGGTCTTGGCTCCCAAAGTGTCTTGCCCTCTTTCAATCCTGCAGCCCTTTCTCTGGGTGTTACACCCAGAATCCCCTAGTGGAGTCTACAGTGGCTTCAGTGTTAGGGCATTCACTGAATTGTTTTCTGACATTTCTCTTCCAAGAGCAGTCGCTAAGTATGCTCCACCTTTGCAGATAATAACAAATGACTGCAGAGGGAGGAGATGTTATATAAAAGGTTATTTTTTTATTCCCTGTTATCTATAGCAATGAAGAATGAAAGGGGAATCACCTCTTTCTCCATTTTAATTGCACGAATTTTCCCCAATTGTGAATATTTATAATGGTTGGGGATTTCATTAAGATGTCTCCCTGAGAAACTAGATGACTATGGATCAATCACCATGGCTTCTATTTTCAGATATAGATCTGTTCTCATTCCCACTATCAGGGCAGGTGATGAGGAGAGGCAAAATACAAGCTTTTATGAAATCAATTTGGAGTCTTTATTGATCGATCAGAGTACTGATAGGTTATTGATCTTGACTCTGAAATTGGATCTTCTTTCAGACTACTGAATGCCAAGTAGCTAAAGGTCCTTCAAAGTATCTTTGAAATTGGTTTTCTGATTCATAGAAATGTTCAGATATGACTGTACCCTAATCTCCTTGCTTCTAGATGGTATTTTCTTTTGAAAATTAGATATTTGTGGTATGTGTTTGGTTGACACAAATCAGGGACTCTGGATACCTTCAGATGAGTGCTACAATCCTGCACAAGGAAATATTGCCTTACTTCCCAGGTGATTTTTGAACATCCCGCCAGGTATTCATGGGGGAGAAAAGCCAGTTTATAATTTACCCAAGCTTAGAATCTATCTCTTGAGTTTTTTTGGAACTGGGGCTCAAACTCAGGGACACTTAATCACTGAGACACATCCCCAGCCCCTTTTAATTTTTATTTTATTACAGGGTCTTGCTAAGTTGCTTAGGGCCTCCCTAAATTATCTAGGCTGGCCTTGAACTTGCTATCCTCCTGTCTTAGACTCCCTTACTGGCATGCACCACCATTTCCAGCTCTATCTCTGATTTTTATATAAATCAAGTGAACATTTCCTGTTGCTGCTTAAAACAACACGAATTTATTATTTGACAGGTCTAGAGTCTGAAAGTCTGAAGTGGATTTTGCCAGGCTAAAATTAAGATGTTGGCAGGGTTACCGTCCTTCTGGAGACTTGAGGGGAATATCTATTCCTTTTTTTTTTTTCTTCCAGATTCTAGAGGCTGCTCCTGTTCTTTTGGTTCATGGCCCTTTTCTTCATTTTCAAAATGGCAGCATGGCATCTTCTCTTGCCTCTCATATTCACTCACGAGGACCCATGGAGTTCATTAGGCCTACACAGATATAGCCCCATCTCCCCATCACAAGAGCCTTGACTTAGACACACCTGCAAAGTCCCTCATGCCATGTAAAGTAACACAGAATAGTTTCTCCTTATCCCCAAGGAATGAATTCCATACCTTCCGGGAATGCCTGAAACCTTGGATAGTATGGAACCCTCTATAAACTATGTTTTTTTTCCCCTACAGATGCCTTTGGCAAATTTAATATACAGATTAGGCATAGGAAGAGATTAACAATAACCAATAATAAAATAGAGTAATTATAACCATATATGTATTAAAATTGCTAGCATTACTATTCCAGTTTTGGGGGCTATTAACAAAAATAAGGGTTATTTAAACACATGTACTGTGACACTATGACTATTGATCTTATAAATGAGATAGCTGCTGAGTGACTAATGGATAGGTAGTATATACAGCGTGGACACACTGGATAAAGGAACAATTCATGTCCTGGACAGGATGGCATAAAATTTCATCACACTACTTAGGAACAGTGCAATTTCAAATGTAAATTCTTTGTAAATTCTCTGATAAAAGAATTTTTCTTTTAGCTTTTTCATACCATAATTGACAGAGGATAACTAAAATTATGGGTAACTAAATTAAAACCAAGGGTGAGGAGGGACTATCGTATTCAACAGTACCAGCAATCAGGATGAGAACATCTTTGGGAGGTCATTATCCTTCCAGTGACATAAAAAGTATTTTGAATGATTTTTGATATGAATTGGATTTTCTAGGAACCTAATATATAAAGAAGAAATGATTTTGATTTTTTGTTCATAATCAAGAATTAATCTCCATTTCAGAACATCATGCTACAGATAACAGCATGGCTTATTGTATTTGAGTTGCCAAAAACAAAAACAAAAATAAAGAAAAAAGAAACTGTTCCTATGTCTGCTGTCACATCTTCTTTATTCTATCCAAATGTTGTGTACCTGAGCATTTCCATATTGAAATTCATATTTAAATATAAATTCCTTTCTCTTATTTCTCCTTGAAATTATACTAATTTTCTCTTGGAAATGTATGTATAGGTAGATTATAAAATCTATGAATTTTGTTTCACTACAAGGAAGCATTAGAAAATATTTGTTATAAAAAGTAGGACTTATAGTCTGCCATATGCATCTCAGATTCCTGCTATCTCTCTCAGTTGAAGAGGGTCTATTATCTATGCATTGGATTTAACTCCCTTTAATCTCCTTTAAAATACCACTGAACCTAATTTTGCTAAGGGCATCAAATAATTCCCCCACTATATATTCCATAATTCTGGTAAGCTTTCCACTCCTAAGGTCATGAACTTTACTAGGAAAATCTCTGGAGGAGGCTTCTAGATTTCCAAGGGCCTTTGGCAAGATTGGTCTTCCTATACTCCCAAGATCTCTACCTTGTCCCTGTGGCACCCACCATGCATCTTACCACTACAAGATGCCTTAGTGTCTAATCCCAAGAAGGAAGTCCTAATTAGGAGATTATGTACCTTCTCCTAGAAACCCCAGGACCAATTCTGTTTTTCTTTTCTTCTCTGATCTCCACCAGAGACTGACTTCTCATTTCTAATTACTACCTGGCTCTTCTCTCCAATATGGCTCCAAACATTTTCCTAGTGTGATGTGCCTTCCCACCCTCTTCAACTCCCATGATACACAGTCTGTATTGAGCAAAATCCTCAAGCTCTTCTTCAAAGGTTCCCTTCACCTTGGTTGTTAGAGGAAGTCACTTCTACCACTGTAGCCATCTTAGGCTGTTGCTCTTCTTCCCCCACAGTCCACCCACCTCAGAGCTTGGACCAGGGGCTGATGTACTCACTACTCTTCATTGTCACCTCCAGACCATCATTCCTTCTTTCTCTTAGAAACCATAGCTCCTTTGAAGCACACGATATCAGATGACACTGCTTCTACACTGTTGCTGCCATTCCCTGACCCATCGGGTGCCCATTCCCTCTCATCCATTGGACATTCTATCCCCTGGATCACTGTCTTCCTTCTCACCACTGTCCCTGCCTTCACTTTTTGTGACTGTGATATCCACCTTCATGATCAACCCAACTCCCTGTCTCATTTCCGTAGCTTCTTCATTTTCAATCCTATTTTCTGCCACTTGCTCCAGGCTTCCACTGTCACAATGTACAGTGACCTGGACTTTGTCATCATCCATAACTATATCCTTTCCCATATTTCTGTTTCAAGCCTCTGGGTCTCTGACCATCCTTCCTATCTTTTTAGTTCATGTCCAACAATTCTGAATATTCTTCAGGATCTCTAGCCTGTTGATTCCACCACGTTTCATTGTCTATCCCCCACCCTGCCTTTGTTTCTCTGTTCACCCAGCTTAGATTTCATGGACCATCCCTAAAATCACTCCATGCACATACCCTTTATTCCCTTTTATTCTTTTGGCAAAATCCCAATGCTAATGATTTTCTGCCTGTGCTATCCTTATATTGTAGAAAAGAGCACATTGTGTTAAATTATCTCTAAATTCCCTCATCAATTTACAAATCTCAAGTGGCCTATTGCTTGACATTCCTAAAATATTTCTCTAGTCATTTGACCTTTCGACTCCACAACATGACTTCACAACTTCTTTTCTCAACCTCTAATACCCCCTTCCACCTCACCTTCAGCTGATGATTTGACTTTTTACTTCACTGGGGAAACAGAAATAATAAAAATTTACTATGTCATCATCAATTCCATTAGCCCATTGTGTTAGTCAGCTTTTCTGCTGCTCGGACCAAAAGACCTGATAAGAACAATTTTAGAGGAGGAAAAGTTTTTTTGGAGGCTCATAGTTTTAGAGGTCTCAGTCCATAGGCAGGAACCTCCATTTCTTAGAGCTCCAGAAGAGTTGGTGGAGGAAAGTGGCTCAAAATATCACACTAGAAACAAAGAGATTAAGCTCCAAAAATATACCCCAAAGCACGCCCCCAATGACCCACCTCCTCTAGCCACACCCTACCTGCCTTCAGTTACCCCTTAGTTAATTCCTATCAGAGGATTAACACACTGATTGAGTGAAGGCTCTCATAACCCAATCATTTCATCTCTGAACTTTCATGTATTGTCTCACACATGAGCTTTTGAGGGATATCTCATATCTAAACCATAACACAGACCTTCACTTCTACCTTTTTATCCACTTCCTTCTAGCTAAAGTGGATCATTACTCATTTCTTTAAAGGACAACCCTGGACCCATCCCTCTTTGGTCACCTGGAAGTTTTCCTCTTAAATTCCTCTCTCCCTAAGCTTCACCACTCTTGTCTCTATACAAAAATATTGTAATACCTTCTCCTTAAAACAAATAAACAAATAAATAAACACCCCTTCCTATAACTAATGACCCTTCTACCTGTTATACTTTACCTTTCTACCATTTAAAACTCCACCTCTCTCCTCACATTCTTCTGATAACCCACCCTAGTCACTCCCTACCACATTATTGAACCCATCTTTTTGGTCAATAATGCTCTGATCTTGTCAAATCCAATGACCCAGCCTTGGTCCTCATCTTACTTCTCAGCAGCTTAAGACACAGTGGAGTAGGCTCTTCCTCCTTCTTGAAATGCTTCCTTATTCAACTCCCAGGATATCTCACCTATGAGTTTTCTGAACTCACTGGCTTTTCATTCTTGGTTATCTTTGCTACTTCTTTTTTTCTCATCTTTATTTCCTAAATTTGGAATTCTCCAAGGCTCAGTCAAGGCAACCTTCTCTACCTCACTCTTCCCCAAGTGATTGTACATAGTTCAGTGGTTTTAGTTGTATGTTAATAACACCAACATTTGTATCTCAGTCTTTATTGCTTTTCTGAACTCCAGATTTAAAAATCAAGTACTTGCAAACTAAAAAGCTTCTTCTCAGCAAAAGAAACAATCATGAGGTGAATAGAGAGCCTACAGAATGGGGGCAAATTTTTACCCCTCACACATCAGATAGAGCACTAATCTCTAGGGTATATAAAGAACTCAAAAATCTTAACACCAAAAAAAAAAAAAAAAAAAAAAAAAAAACCACAAACAAACAAACAAACAACAACAAAAACCAAATAACCCAATCAACAAATGGGCCAAGGAACTGAACAGACAATTCTCAGAAGATGGTACACAACTAATCAACAAATATATGAAAAAAGTTTAACGTCTCTATCAATTAGAGAAATGCAAATAAAACTATTCTAAGATTTCAACTCACTCCAGTCAGAATGGCAGCTATTAAGAATACAAACAACAATAAGCATTGGCAAGGATGTGGGGGAAAAGGCACACTCATACATTGCTGATGGGACTAAAAATTGGTGCAGCCAATATGAAAAAGAGTATGCAGATTCCTTGGAAAATTGAATCTCAGCATTAAAAAAGAACAAAATCATGGCATTTGCAGGTAAATGGATGGCGTTGGAGAAGATGATGCTAAGTGAAGTTAGCCAATCCCCCCAAAACAAATGCCGAACATTTTCTCTGATATAAGGGGGGTGACTCATAGTGGGGTAGGGAGAGAGAGCATGGGAGGATTAGATTAATTCTAGATAGGGAAGAGGGGTGGGAGGGAAAGGGAAGGGGCAGGGGATTAGCAAGGATGGTAGAATGTGATAGACATCATTATACAAAGTACATGTATAAAGACTGGAATTGGGTGTCAACATACTTTATATACAAACAGAGATATGAAAAATTGTGGTATATATGTATATTAAGAATTGTAATGCAAAAAAAACCCCAAACAAAGTACATGTATAAATGCATAAATTGGCGTGAACATATTTTATATACAGAGATACGAAAAATTGTGCTCTATATGTGTAATAAGAATTGTAATGCATTCCACTGTTGTCGTGTATTTAAAAAAATAATAAAATCAATAAAAAAGAAATAAAATTGGGAATGGAACCACCATTTGACCCAGCTATCCCACTCCTTGGTCTATACCCAAAGGACTTAAAAACAGCATACTACAGGGCCACAGCCACATCAATGTTTGTAGCAGCACAATTCACAATAGCTAAATTATGGAACCAACCTAGATGCCCTTCGGGAGATGAATGGATGAAGAAAATGTGGCATATATACACAATGGAATATTACTCAGCAATAAAAGAGAATAAAATCATGGCATTTGCAGGTAAATGGATGCAGCTGGAGAATATAATGCTAAGTGAAGTAAGCCAATCCCCCAAAACCAAATGACAAATGTCTTCTCTGATATAAGGACACTGATTCATCATGGGGATGTTGGGGAGCATGGAAGGAATAGACAAAATTTAGATAGGGCAAAGAGGAGGGAAGGAAGGGACGGGGAGGAGGGTAGGAAAGACAGTGGAATGAGATGGACATCATTATCCAAAGTACATGAATGAAAACACAAATGGTGTGACTCTACTTTGTGTATAACCAGAGACATGAAAAACTGTACTTTATATGTGTAATATGAGTTGAATTGCATTCTGCTGTCATGTATAATTAGAATAAATTTTAAAAGAAGATTACTTTTAAATAATCTCAGAATAAACAGGAGATATATAACTGTTTAAGATTATAAAAATCATTTTTCTTGGTTTATAGCTATTATACAAATTGATTGTTTTTGCTCTGTTAATTTCATTTTGTATTTTCCTTGTAAACTTTGTAACTGTTGCCTGTTTATAGTTTTTTGTTAGTGTTTTGCAGAGATACTACTTCTAATAAAACAATTTGAGTTAATGAAAAAAAATCAACCACTGTTTCTCCTTCTCTGTCTGCTACTTATCTCAAACTCACCAGGGCCCAAATCACTCCTGATATGCCTTCTCCAGTCTTCCCCATCTCAGCAAGTGGAAACACCAGTTACTTAGCACCAAGCCTCAGTCATTCTTTTTCTCTTCTATCCTCTATCTATTCCATCAGCAAATCATTTGGCTATACTTTCAAGACACATCCTAAATCTAATCACTCCTCACTGTCTCCACCTTGCATCCAGGATTAAGGTACCACAATCTCTCTTCTGAGGTCACCATAGGACAGCTCCTAACTGGTCTTCCTGTTTCCTTTTTGGCCTCCTATTGTCTATTCTCCACACAACAGTAGGTGACAACTTCAAAATGTAATTAAGTTCATGTCCCCTTGCTGCTCATAATCCTCTAATTGCTTCTCATCACTCATACAATAAAACCTCGATTTATCTAGCTCAGACTTTTTTTTTAAAAAAAATATTTATTTAGTTGTAGATGAACACACGGTATCTTTATTTATTTTTATGTGGTGCTGAGGATCAAACCCAGTGCCTCACACATGTGAGGCACATACTTTATCACTGAGCTACAGCCCCAGCCCCAGCCCCAGCTAAGACTTTTAAGGTTCACAAAATATTCATATGCTGTCCCACATTTTTCCAGAGGAATTGTAATAGACCAGCCTTGGGACTAGTTCTTGCTAATGCATTATTAGGAGAGATGACGTGTATCACCTGTGGACAGGTTAAAGCTCAGGTATGATGCTCAGTTCTTTCTTCCTCTAATGTGGCAATCAAGTAGCTCAAGGTGCGATGGTTGAGCTACAAGATGGAAATGGTCTGTAACTAAGCACTATTTTCGGGATCTTCTCTGGAGAGAAGTTGGACTTGTGGTGACTTAGAGTGAGTGATAGATGAACTGTGCATTAAGCCATTGAGATTTGGGGGTTGTCCATTACTCAGAATGTCACAGCCCATCCTGACTAAATCATATGATCTACTTGGACTTCTGTTCTAATCTCACTTATCTCCTCCAAATGACTCATCCAGGCTTTATTGCCAAATCCATTTTTGCCTCAGGGTCTTTGATTATACTCATCTTTTCTACCTGGAAAATCTTTCCCCAAATTTATCACACAACAGTCTCCATCACATTATTCGAGTGTTTATTCAAACACCATCTTCTTAGAAAGGCCTTTTCTGATCTCCATATTCAAAATAGCTTCCTTTTATCTCTTACCACCACTTTCTAGACTCCTACCTTTTCATTATAGCACTTGCCAGTACTCAAAATTAAATATTTTTTGGCCGGTGTGGTGGTGCATGCCTGTAATCCCAGTGACTCGGGAGGTTAAGGCAGGAGGATTGAAAGTTTGAGGCCAGCCTCAGCAAATTAGCAAAGCCCTAAGCAACTTAGCAAGACCCTGTATCAAAATAAAATAAAAAGGGCTGAAAATGTAGCTCAATGGTAAAGCACCCCTGGGTTCAATTCCCAGTACCAAAAAATGTTAGATCTTTTTTCTTTACTGATTGTCCATATCTCTAAAAGGAGAATGTTTTTTTGGGTTGTTATTCTCTGCTGCAGCCAAACAGTGACTGGCACATAGTCAGTCCTAATTCTTTAATTCTTTATCTGTTATGATTCAGATCTTGAATGTTCCCCCAAAAGCTCACGTGTCAGGCAATGCAGCAATGTTCAGAGGTGAAATGATTGGATTGTGTGGGCTTTGTAACCTCATTACTGGATTAATCCATTTGATGGATTAATCCATTTGATGGATTAATAATTCGAATAGACTATTGGGTGGTAACTATAGGCAGGTGGGTCAAGGCTGGAGGAAGTAGGTCATTGGGCATGTGAACTGGGCACAATATCTTGTCCCTGGCTCCTTCATCTCTCTCTCTCTCTCTCTCTCTCCCCCTCCCTCCCTCCCTCCCTCCCTCTCTCTCTCTCTCTCTGCTTTCCAGCTGCCATATCCTGCCTCACCTCAGGCCTAGAGTAATGGAGTCAGCCAACCATGGACTGAGACCTCTGAAAACAAACTTTTCTTCCTCTAAGTTGTTCTTATCAGGTACTTTGGTCACAGTGATGAAAAGCTGATTAACACAGTATCCTTGTCCCTTTCTATAAGTATTTGAAGTTCTTGCCACTAAAGAAGTAGAATGTAGTTCCCCAATCTCAAATCTGGTCTAGTTTTAGAACTTGCTTTGGCCAGTGGGGTACTCATACAGGAGACAAGAGCATAGACTTCAAAAAGTGCTTGTATGTTGGCCTTTACACCCTCTCATTGCCATGAGAACATACCGTGGCTATTGAAGGATGAAAGACATGTGGAATGGAGCTGAGTGGCCCTTCATCTCTATTGTGGCCCGATTAGATGTTCTGGTAGCTAGTTGGCCCCAGACCTGTGAGTGAGCCCTGTCATGAATCAGACAAGCCCAGCCCAAGTCAGCTGGATGATGGTGTCTAACGTACTCAACAATTGTTTGTTGTTGTATACCACTGAGATCTCATCCCTACTTGTTCCACAGAATTATTGTGGCAATAGATAACTGACAGAATTGGGGCTCAATAAATAGCTAATGAATACCTGCAGGGGATATATAGATAATTTATAGTGAGTATGCAGGTGTTCTTTCATAATGTGCTCTGCCTCCTCTTTTCCTGATTTGACTATCTATCCATTAAGTTTCCCGAGTTAGTATATTGGGAGAAGTCTTAATTCCTTCCTCTTTCTCATTTCTAGTCCTACTCCCTTCCACATATCTAATGACTCCCTAAATCATCTACTTCCACTCCCAATCGATGGAATCTGGCTAATCCAGTCAAGATTCCTATAATATTTTGTCTCAATATTATAATCACTTCCTAACTGGAATCCCTATCCATAATTTATTTCCCAGTCTGGAACATGCTCTACTTCATTAATTAAATCCTCATTTTCATTAATTTTATTAACTTCAAAAATAGGAATTTATTTAGATCAAAGATTGGAAAGTCACTTTGAAAAACTTCTTCCCCAAATTCCCTTGAAAATTATTTACCTTAACTAGAAAATAATTTTTGAAAAAGAAGGAAATATAACCTGAGCAAGTTCAATAAGGGAGTAAAAAACCCCAAATAATTAAAGAAAACATACTCCAGACCATTGGTCTTTAACAGTCTGATGTTAAAATTAATTTAGCATTTCTCATGTCAAATGTTAGCAGTATGAAAAAATGAATTAAAGTGGGTCTATCATTATCTCTATGGTCATGTCATTCTCATTCTTTTGCTCTCCTAAATATGAAATAATAATTGGGATTCATAGTGACAGTTCCAATAACTCTCAGCCTATCCTGTCTCCCTCCAGCCTACAGAGAGTTTCCATTACTGAAATAGTTGCAATGGTAATAAATAACCATAGTATTCATGCGTTATGATTTTATGTTTCTTCCATTTTCATGGAAATGTTTTTAACATAAGAGGTGGAAAGTATGAATTGAAAGTGTTTGTTTCTCCAGTGCATCAGGATTCCTCCTGCCCAGGGTTTTCATAAATGCAGTTAACTTGTCTAGGACTCTTTCTTCCCCACATGAGTTCTCTCCTTTTAGTTAGGAATATATTTGGTTGCACATAACAGTCTGTCAACTAAAAGGACTTAAAGAAACAGAAGTTGCACTGCTTGTCATAACAAGAAGCCCAGAGCTAGGCAGTGTAGTGCTGGTACGTGGATCAATGGTGTGCTCAAGGGAATTTCGGCTCTTTCTAACCCTCTGATAGACAATCCTCAGTGGTTAGGAGCTATTCTCATAGACAAATGTGCTGCTGCCTTCTAAGCCTATCACCTGTGTTTCAAAAAAATAAGTGTAAAAAACAAAAGGTTAAAAACAAAACAAAACATAAAATAACAACAAAACCACATTTATCCTTAGAGTATCCTCTTTATTCGGCATGAGAAGCTTTACCTAGAAACTTCCTTCTGGAACACACTCCTCAAAATTCTGTCATATGGCCTGTGTTCCCTGCTAGGAAAGCTGGGATATGGACAGCATCATTAGTAGGAGATGGCACAGAAGAAGGGGACTGGAAATGACTTGCATAGCCAAAATACAGTATCTGCCATAATGCCCATACCTTATAACTCCACCCCTAATTCCTACTCTTTCTTTAGACCTTGTCTCCATAACCATTCAAATAATGTGCATATCATAACATTAATATTCTTTGCCAGTTCTTAAGACAGTTTGCAATTATACACTTATTTGAATAATCATTGGATGAATGTATTATTAATATCTATTTCTCCCACTTGACCGTAAGCTCCTTGAAGGAAGAAATCATGCTTGCTCTTTACTGACTGTTGAATCCTTGGAGCCAGGGAATGCAGGGGGTAGGCTTTCTAAAATATTTAGATATTCACTTACACAGCAGGAGGGTGTTAGGTATTGGTAGAACATAATTACTAGTTCAAAAGCAAAGTGATAAAGAAAATAAAACATGCCAAATTTGATCTGTATTAATAACATGTTAGAAATCAATAACCTATATGAAATGATGATTTTTTAAAGCCACCAAGTAAGGTTTATTTATATTTCCTCTACTTGATTGCTCTATTCATATTGTTTATAGTAAAGGAAAAATAAAACTCAATGTGTTAAAAGTAAAGTTTAATTTTAAAAACTTGCAGTGTTTATTTTTCCCAATAAATGTTAATTATTGAGATTTTAAATAAGCAGTTATATTAATCATAGACTCTCATAGAGCTCTTAGGAAAGGCAATACTTTGCTATCTGTTACATATTCCTGGGCTTTGTCAAAATCTATGTCTGTTCACAAGGATGTGGATGTCTTGGGACACTGTGTATTGTTGTAGAAAAAAGATGGAGCATGGAGTTCTGAGGAAGGACTGTTCACTGAGAACTGCTACTGGACTCTTTCCCTCCTCTGGCCTGGGGCTGGCTTCTGCAGTGATCATGCTGGATCATGAGAGTGTGGCTTCCTTGTATTTGTATCATCTGGATACAAATTCAAGACACTACGCCTACTGGTTTTCTCTATCAATGATTTCTTGTGTTGTTTTGTTTTCATTTTCCCTTTGCTTCACCTGAAAGATTTTGGAAAATCCCTGTACTATAATGTGATGGACAAACAGAAAAATAAGGAAGTGATATTGTTTAGTAAATTGATTAGAAGGAAAGGTTTTTTGTTTGCTTGTTTTGTTTTGTACCAGGGATTGAACTCAGAGGTGCTTAACCACTGAGCCATAGACCCAATCATTTTATTTTTTATATTTTGAGACAGGGTCTTGCTAAGTTGCTTAGGGCCATGCTAAATTGCTGAGGCTGGCATTAAACTTGTGATCCTCCTGCCTCAGCCTCCCGGGTGCTGGGATTATAGGCCTATGTTTCCATGCCCAGCAAAGGAAAAGTTCTTAATGAAGTTTGCTTATATCACTCAATAGAACAAACCTTAGAGAATTCCTATTTCACTTATTTATAGCCCTGAAACCTATATTTGAAAATATAGCATTAAAAAGCTTATATTAGTTGTACTTTACAGCAAAGATACAAAAATGTAAATAAAATATTTGCAAGTAATGCTAATAGTGTGCTAAAAGAACAAAGCATAAGATAAAATAGTATCTGTTCTAGAACTTCTAAAACAGTTGAAGCCCAGGAAATTAGGCAACAACAACAAAAATGTATTGATAGATACCAAAAGACACTTGGTAAGTAAATTATCTAGATCTGATCAAATCTCTTTGTAAACTAGGAATTGAATGTTGTAATTTTAAAAAGTCTGCCTTAAGCCAACAGGTGGCAGTGATTTTAAGAGAAACATTCTGGTTGGAGTTATGGATTAAAAAAATGTATATAATTACCAATTTTGATTAACATTGCTCTGAAAGACCTAGTAAAAAAGAAATAAAGTACATAGACACTAGATATAAGATAAAACACTATAATGACTTATAGACATTATAGATAGGAAAGTCTGGGAAAAATATTAGAACCTCAGCTAAAGTATAGGACTCATTAAAATAGCTGGTTTCAAAGTAACTATTAAAATTATACCAGTAGCTTCCTAATGCACCAATAATACTCCATTAAAAAGCATGCAGAAATGATTGCATTTTTATTAGCAACCAAAGCTGTTAAATTTGTATATATAATATTTATAATTTACATATGACATAAACAATAATATAATATATAAAGCTTTTAAAGAAGTGTTCACATTCTGTGTAATTAAAAATAGAAAAAGTTACATTAAGAAAACACATTAAGGTCTTAAGTATATAGAAGCTGCACCATGTTCATTGGAAAACCTTGATACACTAACAGTTTCTCCCCAAAGGTAATTTCTAAATGTAATGCACTAACACATTTCATTTTCAACATAGGTATTTCAAATAATGAATCCAGAGTTTATTGGGAAGGATAAATATAATGTTGATACTATTAAAGAAATCACTATATCACACGTTCTTTCTCATATGTGGAAACTAAAAAGTGAAAAAGTTGACCTGAAAGTAAAATGGGCATAACTAGGAATTTTGAAGGCTGCTGGGGTAGAGGGAGGGAAATGGGGGCAGGGTGGAAGCAAGATGGTTGGATTTGATAAATATACACTGAATACATGCATGGAAATGTCACACAGAACTCCACTAATATATGCAATTATATATGTTAGGAAAAAATAGAGATCACACAATAAAAAAGAGACAGCCTAATTGTTAATAAAATTAAGTGGAGGACAAAATATAAATCAGTAAGGAAGTGATCATTCAATAAATGGTATTTGGACAACTAGATAAATATAAGCAGCATTTTTTAAAAGATGTATTCTAAGTTAACTTATTAATCAATGAAAATTTTGAGAACTTCTAAACCATAAAAAAATAAAATTACTTGTGCATATTTACTTATGGGTTGAGGAGGGCCTTCTAAGAAAAATGCCAACAAGAGAAAGGATATTAGAAAAATGTGGATGGATGCAGTTAAATAAAATAAGATAATCACTGAAGAGGAAATTTAAAGTTTTAACAAACAGCATTAAATATGTTTGCATTATATGCCAGATGAAATCCAATGTCCTTAATAAAGCATTTCTGCAATCCAGATGTAACTTAAAAACTAAGATTAAAATGTTAAAATATGCTAATTCACAAAAAATGTAATATACAGGAATAATAAATGGACAAAAATATGCTCACTAATAAGAAATGCAAACATCAATAACATTTTAAATTGGAAATTTTTTCCCAAAATTGTTAGGAATATGGATAAAAGCAATTCTCCTTTATGTTGGGTCTATATATTCTGATTTATGCTGCTATGTTGCTTAAGTTTTCTGAAGACTGATTTAACAGAATGAAGCAAAATCCTGAAAATATTTAATGCCCATAACAGACAGCTTTTCTTCTAAGAATGTATCCTAATAGTTGTGCATGTGTACAACATGCATATGTAAAACATTAATTACAAATAGCATACTGTAGCAAAAACTAGAAACAACTATTAAATCTAAGGATAAGGGACTATTTGCGTTATGATACTTCATAACCATTCAGCATGCTTATATAGAAGAAAATTTATCATAGCAATACTTCTCACTTTATTATGTTAAAATAAAATTCTATATGCTAAATGACTGTTTGGATCTTGAATGTCCCCCATAGACCCATTCATTAGAGGTTTTGTCACCAGCCTGTGGCACTATTGAGAGGGGGTGGAACCTTTTAGAGATAGAACCTAGTGCCCTTAAAGGGGATATTGGGCCCCAGCCCACTCTTCCCCCTGCCCTTGTCTCTTACCCAACTGCTAGAAAGTGAACAGAACTATTCCACATTGTACTCCTCTATGACATACTATGTCACCATAGGCCCAAGTGACCACGGACTGAAACCTCTGAAATCACGAATCAAAATAAATTCTTCTTTATTAAGTTTATTGTCTCAAGTATTTTTTCACAATAATGGAAAGTAGAATAAGAGAAGGACTATAATTATGAAAAAGATCTTATGCATAGAAAAAAAATGTCCTGGAATAAAAAAAATCCTAAGAATTGATGAAAGTGTCATTCAGGCAGTCGAGTGTTGATTTTGTTTTTGGTTTTATTCATACTAATTTTTTTAGGAAGTTCCTGATTCACTTTAGTAAATATATGATATTTTACATTTTAAAGATAAGTACATTAAATATGATCAGAAGGGAATTTGGAGTTGTACAGATAAAGTTCAAGAGTAAGCTATTTTTTTTCTTAGAAAAAGTAACTTAAGTTCATCACTAAATACTGAACAGCTTCCAAGAATCCTTTCAGGATCCTTCTGAACTCATTTGCTTAATGTGAACACTAGTAATTTGATTTTTTAATTTTGCTCTGTAAATATTTTGTACAGAACAGATTTTTTTTTCTGTTCCATCTCTATTTTCCAGCCATTTACATTGATTGAATCTGTGCTATTTTCAAAATACTCAGGAAATGGAGCAAGGAACTTTTTATCCAGGTGTAGAGAGAAAGGGAGAAAAGAAAAGACACAGACAAGAAAAAAAAAAATAAGGATGAAAGTTTCCAGATGAAGCATGGGTCCAGAAAGACCCTGGCAGGAAGCCCAGGTCTTGGAAAACTGGCCCTTATCCCAGGATTGATGAATAGCACAAACCCATTGACAAAGATGCAGGCGAAGTGAAGAATCAGCTTTGACCTTCTCAACAGGACCACACTGCTTCTCTTAACCCCCACCTCCTTGACCCTTAGGACTAACTGGAACTGTGATTCAAAGTCTCTGTGTGATGGTAACATTGCTCCAAGTTATAAAAACATTATATGCTTACCAAGACAACTAGTGACTTGCAAAGAAGTATGAGCAAGAACAGAAGCAAATTCAACCTAGTTTCATTACCCAAACACAACTGCAGAGTTCACTGGCACCTTGGGGCAGAGACAAGAACGTAGTTTAGCAGCAATCTGGGCTCACAACAACCCCCACCCCCACCCCAGGATTCTCCATTTCTCCTTGATAGACACATGGAGCTGTTGGGTGAAAGCAGGACTTCAGAAACGTGCGTATTACCTAAAATTCAGGGCTCCTTACATCTCGTACTGGCCCAGTCCCTAGTGCTAAGTTTGTCTCGATTCTCTACAATCTTTCCTGCTCAAAGAGGAGGTAACTAGAATGAACACATTCCCATTTTAAAGTCCAAATGAGTCCTTGGAGGTACAAAGAAGTCATAGGGACTACTTTTACCCCCACCTTAGTGTGATTTTAATCAGCTATGCTTCTCTTGGTTCGATTCAATTTGCTAAATTGGATTGTGCTGTGAGGTTAGCGGAGCAGTAGTTTGGGATCATGCATTTATGGCGCAGGACTAGCATGTGCGTCAAAGTAGATTTGAGCCACTTAAAGCATTACTGGAGGGAAATCTCCAGAAAGAAGAGGACAGTATCTCTCTACCTTCTTCTATTCCTTCTGACATTTGTAGGATGTCAGATCCTTCACTGGGCCACTGAATACCTGTGATGACTCACCGATGTTCTAGCCGAATCTTGGACACACTCACTTTCAGACCCTTTTCTTCCAACTGGGAAGAGAAAAACCTTTAGGAACAGATTTAAAGGATAGTTCCAGTGAGGATTTGGTCACATGGTCTTCTGTGTCACCTTCTGACTCCTCTCTGGCCAGCTGTCAAGCTGACTGTGTTTCCCACTCAGGGTTGCTTCTATTTCAGTTCCCATCATGAATTCTAGGACATTTTTAAGTCCTCCTCTGACTCCCTGGGACTATTTAGGAGAGTATTTCAGCTGTTCATAGAGTTCTCTTTTGTTTAAACAATTTCAGAGTCAGACAAATCCTCTTATGAAAACATTAATTATTCAAGAGGACGTTCCTCCACAGTAAAATAAAATTAATAAGTCGTACAAGGTGGGTATTTAAGCTTGTGCTCCTAATCTCCTCACATACTATGGAATGTGCACATGAGGCTCTAAAAAATTAGTGTCTCATTATATTCTATGACAGAGAGAGCAGGGGGTGGCTGGCCTGCTGTTCCGCAGCCTCCCTGCGTGCACTCAGGCAGCTACGGAATGGCTAAGGTGACCGCTCATCAGTCCATTTATGACTTCGGGTACTGGGCTGAGGTGCAAGAGCAGCATAATTTTAGATTATTTTTTTTGTTACCCAAAATTGATGACAGTGGGAATGAAGGGAGGGGGAAAGAACCCAGCACCTTCCACAGCCGTGAAAAAAACATAAGACTCTGGCTCAGAAGGGAAACCCAATCCATCCCAACAAAGAGCATCCTGTGATCCAGTTGGAGGATTCAAGGGTGCTGGGTTCTTTCCAGGCTCCAGGAAGCAAGACCCTGCCACTACAGACTTTGTGCCATGACCAAAGGGAGCTGCTGTATAGATCTATATGGTAAGCACTCTATGTCTCTAGAACATAGGCCTGAACCATGATGAGAGCCCAGTTTGTCAACTGCTCCATTTTTGATGATTTGTATGGAGACATAGTATACACCCAGAAAAATTCTAGCATGTACTTTTCATGACCCAAAAGTCTCAGAAAAGAAACTGGGGTGGGGATGGGGGTCGGGGATCACTTTTTCCACATGCAATGGTCTGGATACAGTTTGAGGGCACTCCCAACACTTTATGTGTTGAACATTAGTCTCCATTGTGAGGATGAAGGGGGTGGAAGCTTCATCTTACTGTAGTGTTTTCAGGTGAGGCCTTTGGGAGGTGATCAGGATTAGATAAGGTCATGAGGGTAGAGCTTCCATGACTGAATCCTGGTAGAGCAAGCAACACCAGAAGAAACTCCCAGATACTCATATTCCCTGTCTCTTGATGGGCTCTGCCAGCAAGAAGTCCTACACCAGATGCAATTCCTCCACTTGCACCTCCATATTTGTGAGTCAAAATAAATTTCTTTTATTTTTAATAATTTGCAGTCCATATATATATATATATTTTTTTTTTTTTGCAACAGAAAATGGACTAAAACACATGTCAAGGAACAATTCTGAAATGAGGTTGATAAGGTAAGCTATGAGAGGGTACAGGATGTAGTGAACTCTAATCAGATGGGAAAAGGTGAATGCAAACTAGGGGTAGGGGAGCGCTTTGTATGATTCCATCTTTGTAAATCAGATAATCAAATGTTAAGACAATCATTGGGAAAAGGTGAAACTTGAAGGAAGCCAAGGAGATTCAGGACACACACACAGCAGGGACTCAAAACTTGATTCCAGAGGCAAAGTGTGGGTGGACCCTGTGGGCACTGGGCAGGCAGGGCTCCTCTGAGAGTAAGGGCTCAGTGCTGGGCTGTAGCTCTGGGCAGACCCCCTGAGGCACTCCAGATTCAGACTTGTGACTTGGCCCCTCACTCCAGGACCTCAGTGGCCCTTTACAGAGAAGGCATTCCTGCCACCTCTGCTTGCATAACTTTGTAATGCTGAAAAGGTAATTTTTAAAAATTAAATAAACAATGGGGAAATGGTACTTCTATGAAAGCAATGTGTATATAATAGTGAGTCTTGTGATTGGTGTGTTATCTTGTGATTTGCTTTTACTATGCTAAAAATGAGAGTCTGATAATTAGAGAATTGGACTTATCAGATTTGTGATTTTATTGCAACAATTAGGAGGATTTAATTTCTAGTCAATATTTAGACGCTCATGAGAACCTCTTTCACTGAACTTATAAATTTAATTCTTTGGAAGTTTAAATGCTTTAAGAGAATTTGATATGCTAGATCTAAAGGTTTCGATTGACTAGACTGACAAGAGCTATATAAATCCTGAGAGGGATCTTGTTTATCTGATTTGTAAGTCATCTTATTAGGGATTTTAAGTTTTTAAGAAAACCATATGTATTAAATTTGTGATTACAGTTTGAGATGCTTAAAGGAATTTAATTCATCAAGTTCATACATGCTATTTACATTTTTAAAATTATTTGACTTGTTAAGTTTAGGAAAATTTGGGACGAATTTAAAATATGTTAATTAGTCTGGAAATGGAATTAAATATTAGGGGAAAGGACTGCAGCTCATGTTTACATGTTAATTGAACTTTAGTCAAAGCTCAAGAGGCAGTGCATGTTTAACACTTCAACACACACAAACTAGATTTAGAAGAATGGTTCCTGATTTATAAGATGTGTTTAAAGGCTAAGTACACACTACAACTGGAATAAGTTGAATATCAATTAAAAATCATGCAGCTATAAGAACTTTTGGCAACGAACAAGTTTTCCCTGACATTCAACATGCAAATCATGCTCTCCATGTGAGGTGGTGACTTTGGGAAATAAAAGATTGGGGAAGTGAAAATGGGTTTTGGGGGATAATAAAAGAAGAATTTTCCAAGCAGCCCTGGACCTAATCCCACCACTTTTTTTTAATCCTTCTTTCTTTAATCTACTTTCTAATTCAGTCTTATCACTATGTCTAAAATTTGGGACTCCCCTAGGAGTGCCTTTCCTGTCCTTCCTAGGGTAGTGCCTTTTAATAATCTTAACTCTAGCTTTCGACAGTAGAAAGGCCTCTAGGCAAGAAGCACAGGTGATGGGTCCCTGCACTGGTTCTGCTGTGCGCTAGCTGGGCTGGAGCAGGACCTACAGTATCTAAATGATGGGGTGAGTGTGCATCCCCACAAAAAGATGGCAAGAATGCTGAAAAGCATTTAGCAAGGGATTTGCTGGGTCAATCAGGAGTATTTTAAACTACAATTTAGTGGGTAAGGATCTATAAATGCTTCACCCTATAGTAAGAATCTATAAAGGATCTATAATGGCACCCTATTGCTATTATACTTGATGTAGAAGGAGTCCAGGAGGACTCTAAGACAGGAATGAGATTGTCTAATCAATACAGTGGTGTGTCAGGGTTTATTAGTGAACATAATGCTCATTCCTATTAACTCATTTCTTATTGGGGGTCAGTCAATAAACTGGAGGTTTTGAAATACTTTTCTCTCTTTCCTTGAAACAATATTCTACAAGGTAAATTTTATTGTATTCATTTTATCAGATGAGGGAATTGAAGTCCAGAAAGATCAAGTACCTTGCCTATGTTTGCCCTGCTAGCACATGGTAGAACTAGTGCTGGAACCCATGCTGAGGCTCAGGCCTCAGGGACATGACGGAAGTACCTCTTCATCCCTGGGGTTCCTTTTCCACAGTGCCTCCTGTTTCCCCTTGCACTGAGGTGGGACGCAGCTGCTCTAGGGGGTTTGAATTTGGGGCAGTATAAGCCAGTGCCTAATCTGTCCCCTACTCTGTGACTTTCTTGGGCCACTGTATGCTGGAATTTTCCTGGGTCAATGGAGAAGGCATTCAGACAACTACTGTGGACAGAGGACTTGAAAGGCTGGTTGGAGTGTAGTTTTCTATTTGTCTTACCTCAAGGCCAAGTAAAGAAGAGAGTGTACATCTTGTTTTTAGTGGGAAGAATTGGAGAAAAAGCCAGGGGGGTTAGGACCAGGGAAAGTTCCATAAATTGTCTAGTCATCCCTAGTATGTGTGGAGAAATTAGCAGAATGGTAAAAATGATCAACACCTCCTCCAACACCTCCTCTTAATCAAAAGTGTCCTATGTTGTTGTACAACTCTATAGTAACCAATATTTGCCCATATTTTTCTTTTGCTTGAACACAAAACTTTATGGATGGGTTTAGGATCTGTTCCATGTGTTGGGTCTAGTGTTCAGATTTTGTTGTGTGCAAGAGGGAGGCATAGTCAGTTTGTCCAGTCAGTTTACACATTTAAAAAGTTCTCACTTTGTGCCAGGCACTTGTGTAAATGCTGTGAACAGGAAACCAGATAAAGCACCTTGGTTTTCATGCAGCTTAGTCTAGTGGGCAGAGAGGTGTGCTAGACTAGCACATTATAGACCCTTACAACACCTTTGGATAAAGGCTAAGGGAATAGATAAAAAGGAACCTTGTTTAGACTTGTAGGTCAAGATAAGCTTCTTAATGGAGGTGGCTCCTGAGCCAAGCCTCAGAGGACAACAAGGCTACCAAGGAGGATTCTCGTCCTGCAGCAGGTGGTGCTGGGCAGGGTCATGGTGATAAGGTAAGGCTACATTCTAGTCACTTGTTCTTCAGAGGACCATTAACAAGTGGGGATAACTTATACAGACCAGTGAGGATAGAAAGATGAAGGAACCCAGGACTGCTAACCAGGGATGGGGAAGATTTGGGATGGATGTTTTGGAGTGGCTGTCACATGGAAGAGAGAGTAGATGTAGAAACAGGCCAAAACCAGAGAGGCAGATTTCAGCTCAACAAAAGGAAGAAATTTATAATGCTATACAATTGATTGAATTAATGTGTGGGGCAAATTGAGTGAAATATTCAAGCAGAATTTGAAACTCTTTACCATGACTCTATCTGGAAGGTTGTGGGGTTGAATTTATATCTGGGTAAAAAATTGTCAAAAAGGTCTCTTATGTCCTATCTGGTATAGTTAGATCCTTCCATCACTTTTATGCTTTCAGCGACAGCTTTCATTAGATACAATATGATTCAAAAGCCCCCGTGAACAGGATTATGTAGGGAGGTATATAAGGCACATAAAAGCAAATTGCCTGTGTCTTCAAGCTGTGAGGGGTGGAGAGTTGGAGGACAATGATAAAAGAAATTGTTTCTAATAGTCTTTCCAAGAGAGAAAAAGAATCCCCCTTGGCATCATGAGGATTAGATGAGACAATGGGTTGGAAAGCATACAAATAGAAGATATCATTATCAATTTTATTAATATGAAATCTCCATTCTACTTTTCAAGTGACATATTAATAAATCATTATGAGCATTCCCAATCCAGTGTTCTTAAGTTAATTAAAAAATAACACTCCACACTCTTTTCTCTGTACCTTGCTGCGCCTTCTCCCCCTCCTCCTCTTCTTTTCCAACTCCTTCTCTTTCCTCTTGCTCTACTTCGTCTTCCCCTCCCCACCCCTCCTTCTCCTACTTTTACCAGTAAGTCTCTCCTGTCTTCTCAAGGATATTCTTTACTCTGTTTCCAAGCTCCCTCAGCATGGCATTGATTCTACTGGGTTATTTGATGTTTGTGTCTTTGTCAATCCCCCAGGGGAAATACAGTGTCTTCCTGCCTCAGCATCTGGCACATAGTAGGTGGTCAATGATGATTTGATGAATGAGAAAGAGGCCATTCTCCTTGCTGCCATCCAAGTTTATTCCCTTGACCATACCCTGCAGACACTGTCTCTTACAGGTCACCAATGTTCTCTAATTGACAAATCAAACGTCCTCACTGTCGTTGGGTTCAATGACACAAATGAACAGAGTCAGTCACAAGTTGAGTCTCTTAACCTTTGTCACTCCACTCATTCTAATTTCTCTACTCCCTCTCTTCTTCTTCTTTTTTCCATCCTAGTTTCTGGTAGGATGCTCCTGTGAATCTTGAGACTGTTCTATGGAGGCATGTATATAGACAGAAGACATAGCTCATCTGGAAAACTCCTAAATCTACATTTTGATTCATGACTTCTTATTCTCTAACCCCACCTCTCACGTTGCTTTTTGGGCATTTCCAATGAATCATTATATTTTCTCATCAAATCCAATAACTGTAATCACTTTCTTCCCACCAAGTCCTCCATTCATCCCCTGACTCACATGTGAGTTAATTCAGATGAATCAGTCTGTCATTCTCCCCCAAACACCTTGCAACATTTGACCTCCATGCTTTTGTCATACACTGTCTTGTACTTGGAATTTCACTTTTTCAAAAAATCATTCCCTTGTGGGGCATGGTGGTACACACTTGTAATCCCGGTGACTCAGGAGGCTGAGGCAGGAGGATTGTAGGTTCAAAATCAGCTTCAGCAACTTAGCAAGGCTCTGAACAACTTAGCAAGACCCTGATTCAAAATAAAAAATAAAAAGGGCAGGGGATGTGGCTCAGTGATTAAGTGCACTAGGGTTCAATCCCTGGTACAAAAAAAAATCATCCTCTCTAAAATTCATATCTATACATCAAGGCTCAACTCAATTGCCACTTTTTGCAGTCATCCTTGATCTTTCACCATTGATGACCATGAACTCTCTCCTCTCCTGTAGAATTATTTGTGCAACTGATATTAGACACATCACTTGGTGTATTTTCTAGTGGTTACCTCTAAATCACTCTTATTTGATTTAATATGTAGCAGGAGCCCTTTGAGGGAAGACACAAAGCCCTGAGTCTGGAAAATCACCTAATCTTGGGGCGTCATCCCTCAATGGATTCAACATCTTTCCTAAGTTTGAGTGTTTCTCCCTCATGATCTTCATTCTACCATTTTCTAATTCAGCGACAATAATAGTAACAAATGTATATACTTTTATTTATTCTTCCCCAGTATAACCTATATTTCTGCCAGATTAAAAGCAAAAACAAAACACATACCAGCAACAAGAAGAAGAAAAAGAAGAAAAAAAAATCCCCAAACACAACAAAACAGTATTGATTGTTCAGGACAGTGGAGACTCTCATGAGTCGGGAGAGGATGCACAAGTGTGGAGAGGCAGCTGCAATAGAGCACTGAGCGTCTCAAGGAGAGGTCTGGAAGCCTAAATATCCACTGGAGATGTAACAGACTCAAGTTTGAGCCCCAACAACAATAGTTGGATTCACATCAACAATAATATTTGCAGTTCCTGATTTGAAAAAATAGGACCAGTTGTGATTGTTGAGCTTCTAATTAATGGCTATTCTCAGCATCCCAGAGATTCTTGGCCCTGGGTTTCCAGGTCCATTTAAATTATTGCAAAGGATCCTGGAATCTAAGTCCTGCTTCTGGGAGAAGTGGGAAAGCCTGAAGGACTGCTTGCCCTTAGATAGACGGTGGCTTCCACATCCAACCATTAAGGTAAGATTTGAGGACAGACTGCAGGTCTAGTAGAGACCAGGGAAGATGGGCATAAGATGGACACCAGAGATCAGTGGGCAGAGTTTCTGTCGTGTGTGTTGTGTGTGTGTGTGTGCATGCGCGCGCTAGGTTCCTCTTTTACTCTTTCAGAGAGCTCATTAGCTCTTTTATTTTCAATAGTCATCCCTACCTGGGTAACTATACTTCTGGTCCTGATCATATCTCATATTATCCAGAGACAATTCCCATTGGGATTTTTCCTTTCACTCAAATACAACATATCTAGAACCAGTTTGAGTAGTGAACAACTGTGGTGCTTCATCTCTCTGAGATCATACCTGCCCCTGCCATGTATTAGGAGCTGTGATACTAGACCACTGCTGTTTGGCGTCCCCTGTTACTGCATGTGTGATTCCTAGTTAGGTTCCCGGTCTGTTGCCTTTTCATCTGCTCCTACAGGGTTAGGAATAGGTTCTCCTGGTCTCTCCTCAGAGTCTGCTCCTCCTATAGAACAGGACACCATCACCAGCCCATATAAAATAAGGGCATGACCTCTCAATATCCCCCATCTTCAAATTTCATGAAGCACCATACATACCTTTTAGTTTTCATAGTAGAAAAGAATTTTCAAATTCTAAGTGTGAGGAATTGCAACATTTCAAATGAAAAACTTCCTGGTGTTTGCTTATTCAACTACATTTATCTCTGAAAGACTTATTTTATTCTAGGTAATCAATGACTTCAAAAAATAATTATACCTTCTTAACCAGATCTCCCCTTATCCTTCCCCCAGTCTCTGTCCATTCAGGAAAGACTTCAAGGAACATTTAAGTTAGTACTGCAATCTGCAACTGAATTTTGTCACATCTGGGTTCTAGAAGGAAACACGGCAAATTCTGATAGAACAGTTGTTCCGAACAATTCTACTTCAAGGAGTTTATTCCAAGGAAAGAAACAGAGATTCTCTCAAAGGCTTATGTTCAGAATATTCATTTCAGTTACTTGTAATAATGAAAAAGTAAAAAATCTACATGGATAGTTAAATAAATGATTTTAGTCATGTAATATAATGCATCCATTAAATATCCCATTTTAAAAACATTTTTTATGACATGGAAAACTCCTATGCTTTAATATCAAGGAAAAACAATAACAACCACAAAAGCCCCCTGGCCATAAAAAGCCCCCTCATCAGCTATTGAAATTGTTTTCATTATGATCTAAAATTTACTCTTAAAAATATGAATGACTGTCAATGCCAGAAACAACACAGATAAAAAGTAATTATAAGCCAGTAATCCAGAATTTTAACTGGTTAACTATCACCAGTGGGATTTTAAAGTGATTTCTATATTTTGGTTACAATATAACTTGTTTCCCAAATGTTCTAGAAATGTGTAATTTATTCATTCATTAATATATTCAATAAACATTCAAGTGACTGTTAGGTGTCAAGCATTCTGCTTTGTGCCAGAGAGATTCAAATGTACAAGACAGAACAGATGTGTTCTTTGCTCTGCCCAGAGTTTACAATCCTGTAAAAATAGGATAGTTTTCTTTAAAAAAAAATATTTCATTTGATCCAGTAATTCCACCTCTGGGACTCTATCCTAAGGAAATTGTCAAGACAGCAAATTAATCAGGAGGGTGATACAGGAGGATCACAAGTTTATGACCAGGTTTAGAGAAACCCTGTCTCAAAATATAAACTAGAAAGAACTGGGGATTTAGCTCAGTGGTAGAACACTCCTGGTTTCAATCCCCATTACTGGGATAAAAAAGCAAAGCAAAGTTTTCATATAGATGTATCCATTACAGCATTAGTCATAATAGAAAAAAACCAGAAATCACCTAAATACAGTAGGGGAATGGCAAAATCAATAATAGTGCATTCATATAATGAAGCAATACTAAGTTATTATTATGTTTCTAAAGATTGTAATAACATGGGCAAAGTTACCAATGTTTTCCACCAGTATCTATGGGAAAACGTAAGCTACAAAATTATATAGACTCTGACCTCAATTATGTAGTGTAATATTTATAAAAGAGAAAAAAATCAAATGTTAACAGGTGTTATTTTTGGATGGTGTGGTAATGGCTGATTTGAATTTCTGTGTCTATGCTCTCCATAATTCCTGAGTGTTTTGCAATGAAAAAGGTTTAATTTTACCATCAGAAAAACCATGCTGTTATTTTTAAAGATTTGATTCCAAGGTTGTCCATTGAAAATTCAAAGAACACACAAAAAGGTAATTTAACATTTCCTGCAAGTCTGCATTTCCATGTTGGAAAAAGGAGAGAGAATTCATAGAGAGCTTAAGGCCCCTTTCCAATTCTACAACTTTCCCGGGGGAGAATGGATGCCCATGCATGCAAGAGACACATTTACCAGGGGGCCTAAGGGGATGAATTCACTGTGTGCTCATGAAGCTGAGCAAGGAAAACTAGAAGGAACACTTGAGGTACATGAAGACAGAGAGCTGAACCCCCAAACCTAACTCCAATTTGAACTCTAACCCTGAGTCATGGCTGCACATTAGAAACACAGGACATTTCTTGTTGCTGTCATTTCCCATAACTCTGGCATCTGAGACCCTTTGATCACATAGAGCAGGTGTCACAAAGGGTCAAGGTCCTGCTGTGGTTTACCTAGAGAAAAACAATAGTGAAAATATGTCTCCTTGTCCAATTCACTGTGAGGGTCCTGGTCCTCATTTCTACCCCTAATCTTCTAAATTCCAGAGGAAAGAGTAGAGCTGTGAAGTATGTTCCTGTGTTAGCCAAAGGGAGAGAGCTGTCTGCTGTGCTCCATCAGCTGCGGAATGCCCTAGCTCACATTGACTGACAGGTCTGCAGGGCTTAGGCAAGGCCCTAGCACAGAAAACAACAACAACAAACAAAACACTACCTTACCCTCTAATTTAGGAATCAAGAAAGTGTATGTAAGGCAAAATGACATCATGTTTCATTGCACTGATAAATGGTTCTGTATCATGCACTGAATTTTTTTTTTTAAGTTTTTAAAAGCTACTGTAAAGGAGCTAGTCAATACAGAAGGACTTACAGGTGTATCCCACTTCCAGCAAACTGAATATCTGAAAACCAGAATAGCATAAAAGAGTACCACTACCACTTTTAAAAAAAAACTGATTTACCTTCTACCTTTAAAATATAAATGGATTCACTACAACTTGCTTAACGCACAACATATCAAGCACAATAAGAGTTGCACAAAGGGAAGTGTATATGGAATTCACAAGTTAACATTTGGATACCACCTTACAGGATAAAAATACAGATTTTTCTGATTAAAAAATGAAAGAGACTTTAAATCAACTGCAAATCATAAACAATCTTTATGTAAAAGGGGTTAATAGTTTTGAGTTTTAAAAAAGTTTTCTTGTAGCTCCTTCTCTGGATTTTTTACATTCATTTATCTCAGCAGGTACACCAAAAGAATCCATTTTAAAATCACCGTGCAGGTGTTTTAAACATGCTTCCACATCCAGGGAAGCATTTGACACCTGTGTCCATACACACACACACACACACACACACACACACACACATTAGAGACCTGGGACACCTACAAAAAAGTCAATACCAATAAAGCTGTGCCCTAACAGTTACTTATCCATCATGCCCCCTCAAGAGCCATTCATTCTAGAACACCAGCCTGTCTTTGAAAATGCCAATGTTTTCACTTTCCATCAGCTTCCGAAACCCTAATTTGTTAATTATAGGGAATGAAGGGCTCTCACTTGTTTGGCCAAGCATATTTTCTGTGGATGCAGACAGGCTAGAAACATTGACTTTCCATAGCAAGAGGAATTTAGGAATTGTCTGGGTAAGCTTCCTGATCCTTAGGAACTGTACTGTTCTCATTCTTGAATGAGAACTCGTCGGGGCACAGAGGAAGCTGAATTAGAATCTGGAGTGTTTTATGGTTTGTATGAAATGCTCTTCACATTCAAATAATAACTGGAGAGTTGAGATGGGAACTGAAAGTCCCTGAATCGTCAGGAAAAAATGAAAAATGAGAAAATTTGCCGAGGTGTGCTTAAAACACAACACAACATGAAGCTGCTTAACAGAAGAGCAGGCCTGGAGGAATTTACAAAGCTCCCTTCAGGGGCTAGTTCCTTGACCAAGCCCTGGGAATGCCCCTCAGGCTTTAAGGAGAGAAGGAATATATGGAAAACAAAACAAAACAAAACAAAACAGGAGTGGAAATGAAAGTGTCAGGGAGATGAATGAATGAAGTAAGGAAAGTTATATTAAGAAAATGGGAGTGTGTGTTGAAAGCAAGGGAGACTGGTAATGGGTGATAAAAAAAAGGTGAGGTAGGGGGAGAAAGATGAAATAGAAAAATAAGATAAAGGTCTCCATCCACCATTGACTCAACTGACAGCCAGTAAAAGCCCCAGGGCATGGGTGGCTCATCTTCCCCTTGGACCATATATGACCCAGCCCCCAAACTCCAGAGCAATGCAGTGGTCCACTCTGGACACTTTCTCACTTCCGCAAAGGGCAAGCTCACCTATCAAAAGCCACAGCCGTCATGGAATAGATACTGGCGAAGACAGCAGCGATGGGGAAGAAGTTGTGGAACTTGCAGTAAAACAAGCCGTAGTACCACTCGTTGTGGACAGCGTAGGTGAAATTCACCACTGTATTGAACGCAGCCATGGAGGCCTCCGCGAAGGCCAGGTTCACCAAGAAATAGTTAGTAACTGTCCTCATTCTCTTGTGGGCCAAGATGATCCACATCACTACCACATTGCCCACCACGGAGGTCACCACGATGACCGTGTAGGCAGCTGCCCAAAGGACAATCTGCCAAGCCGGCTGCACAAACTGGTTGGGTTCCGAGGTGTTGGTGGAGATGTTTGGGAAGAGGTCTGAGTCCACAGGGAGGACATTATCCATTGTGCAGCTAGGCAGCAAAGACCTCCCTTCTGTACACCGGGGCTCTCTTTGCAGCGGGGTCCTGTAGCAGGCTCCTGAGGCTCAGGGCCCTGCTTAAGTCAGGCAGGAGGGAGGAAGTCTCTTTCTGGGCAGAACTCTCCTTATAAGCAGGAGACTTGGCGCTCAGAGAATAAATGCTAGCTTTACCTTCTGCCTGCCCCTTGTGGCTCTGAATTCCTCCACTTTCAAGCTTCAGGAAGCATTTGAGTTCCGAATCTGAAGTCAGCGTCTCTTCTGCGTCAAACTGAAAGGGGAAAAGCAATTCCACCGGTTACCGTTCTAGGAAAGAAGAGAACCCCGCCTTTTTTGCACCTGCTGCTATTTGCAACTCCTATCTCCCCTTTCTGCAGCGGGAAAGGCAAAGCCCTACGTTGCGTGAGGACTTGTGGGGAGGGAAAGAGGGCCTGTCACAGCGCTGTCTGTAAAAGTTCTGATTCTATGGCCAGAATTCTGGGTCCTCGTGTCCAGCTGAAGAATTTTTTTTTCTTTTTTTTTTTTTTTTCTTCTGCGCTTTAGCTGAAGCCGCCGCTGCCGCTGCCTGCAGCTTTGCAGGAGTCTCTTGGCTTGGGTTCTGCTCAGCTCGGGAGTTAACAGAACCTCGGCAGGCTGCGCACGAGGCTTTTATAACACGCTGCAGACACGTCACTGGGAAGGGGGCAGTACCTGGGCTGCTTACTCGCCAGTCCCTGTGCGCAGCGCTGCGCCAGCTGTTGGCAACTGTCTCACTCCACCGCCGCGGCAATCCTGCCTTTTGCTGCTTGCTACCTGCTGTGGGCGTCTGTAAGCCGGTCGCCGCAGCAATCCACCAGAGGGCGGTAGGTGGCCTGGGAGTAACTGAGCCAGATGGGTCCACAGCTGGAACCACATTTGCACCAGGGAGGCTGGGGGGAAAGGAAAGATTTGGGAAACAGTTGAAGTGAAGGACAGTCAACGTTCAGGGGAGGCAGCCTAGAGCCCTGCTGCAACTCTGCAGAGGCGCCTACTTATTAAGGCTGTGGTAGTTGGGCAAGTGGGAGGGCAAGGTGCCAGCGCTCCAGCCTAAGGGCACCACAGGCTTGAACTGCTTGAAAACAACCGGTTTCAGGAGTCTGGAAAACTTTCGTACCCACCCCATCTACTCCCCCCCGCCCACCAACCCCCCCCCCCCCCCCCCAGTAGCTCCTCTCCCTGGCAAGCTGATTCTCCTGGAAAGCACCTGGAAAGGTTCTAAGCCTTCGTGCACCTTCTCCAGCCACCCTGATGACTTGGCTCCTCACTCTAGGAGAAGCTACTGCTAAGCCTTCCATCTGAGCTCTCAGGACGAGCCTCCCCGCAAGCACTGGGGACTAGACTGGGCTCCTTGCGAAGCTTGGTGAGTGCAGAAGCCACCCTTAAGCCAGCTTGTTGTTGCCCAAACGCGGTTCTGGGCTTTCTGCCAACACTCGCTGCGGACTCTCATTCGCTTCCGGGGAACTGGCAGCCTCCTTCTCCGCACCTCCCTGGCCCGCGGACCAGCTGGGACCAGAATGACTTGGGGGCTCCTTACCCTTGCCCCTCTTTCAGGTTTATATAGGAACTGTAGGCTACGTCTGTCCTGCCTTCTCTTCCTATTCCCGCCCCGCCCCTGGTGGACTTTGAGGCCCCCAGTCTCCCAGTTAGAGGCAATTTCAAAAGGTACAGCTGGGGATTGGGCACTGGGAGAAGGTAGGGGAAAGGCAGCCCAGAGAGAATCATTTTGGAGAAGCTGAGATGGGCTTCCTGAGATGAACTGAGGAGTGTGTTCCGGGTGAACTGCGGTGGGCAAGGGACCTTGGAGTCTTTCCTGGGGCGCCATCTACCCCTCTGCCATCCTTTTTCACTGCGGGGGACTTGGAACTGCTAGACGCAGGCGGGGTAGCATCAGCATGCATAGGCTGGGCTGGCTCACACGCTCACCCTCCCGAGAGACAGTGGTGTGTGCACACTAGTTTGGCAAGCGCGTAGTCTCTCACGCCAAATACTTTAAGGCTGGAAATTGTGTTGTACTGATTTGTGGCAGGATAAAATCGGATCCCTCCCCTGGGCAGGGAATCTGCTAGTTCACTCTGTGCCGCAGTCTGGCTGGGCACAATCAGAAGCCACTTGTCAAAAGAAACTAACTTTATTTTTAGAACCACACACCCAAACAAAACAGCCTCTCAGGAAAAATCCTCAGAGCCTCAACTGCCACCACCGGCTTTCCACAAGCCTGTCTCTCCCCCCACAAGCCTGTCTCTCCCCCCACAAGCTTCTTTCCACCTCCCCCAATCCTCCTGCTCTTGAGGCTGATTGGCTGGGTCACGTGGGCAGAGCCAAAAAAGTTCCCCAATGAGCAGCTCCGTGGTCTGAAAGGGCAGGGAAACAGTCCAATGAGCATCACCGCAGAGAAGCCAATCAGCTAGATGTTGCTGGGGCCCAGGAGCCAATCAGCTAGATGTTGCTGGGGCCGCTGTGAGCCAATCATCAGCCGGCAGCTGGAAGTTTGCTGGCAGCTGGAAGTTTGCTGGGGCCCCTTCGGCTGTGGCTCTCAACAACTCTGGTTTTGCTTTCTGCACATATATAGGAACCGCCCTTCTCTCTGCTCAGGCATCCTTAAAGTTTCTAAGCCCTGCAGAGAAAACTCAAGGGATGCCTTAGATAGTGCCCCCCCACCCCACCCCATGGAGAGCAGCGGTATAATATAAATCCTCTTTTGCACGGCTTCCTCACTTCATTTTGGATCTTTCATTCCTGCTTTCACCAGCTGGAGGAGCTCTGAAGAGAGGATGAGGGATCCTGAGGAGCTGGGGGTGCAGGAGACTTAAGTCTAGAGAAGGAAAAAGAGGCAACTAGCTATACTAGAAAGGTATTAAGCACTGAGTGAAAGAGAAGAAGTCCACCTCACCTAGACAACCAAGGGAATCTGGGTAGAGTGTAGAAAATCCTACCCATCAAGAACCCTGAAGGATGAGTTAGGATGGGAAGAGGCTGAGATAAGAGGGAGGAGAATATCCCAGACAGAGTTTTTATAAGTCAAGTTAAGTCAATCTGCTTGAAGTTCCATGAAGACTGTCCAGTTAACTTAGCATAACACCTATAGTCCTGGGCTGGGCCTCCAAGGCTGGGCATTCTCCAACCTGATGCACCTATGACGGGTGCCCTGGGTTGCTCTCCTTCCTACTTTCTGTTCTTCATGGCTTGTAGTCATATACCAGGGGGTATATGGCTTGCTAAAGTTAATTTCTTTCCAGAGAAAAAACAAAGCATACTCAGGAGGGGGTTGGTTCACAATTAATAGAAACCCAAAATGCCTTAGCTATACTGCAGCAGAAGGTGAACACACTCTAAGCAGGGACACTCTCTATCACTGCCCCTTCTGAAAGTAATGACTTTCTTTCCCATTTAGGAATAAATTTGCACAAATATATAGGTAAGATCCCATGCATTCTATTTTCCTCCAAGATTGGATATATTTTTTTCTTATCCTTGGGTTTCTTGGCTTCCCTTTCTACTGACCTCTCTCCTTGACACACAAAACAGAGTCACCCATCTTGAAGGAAATCCTGTTGACAAAGTACTTTAAATCCAGGCTGTCTTTATCTAGACAGGAATGCAAACACACATAATACCCGTACCTGAAAATCAAATAAGGGACTTTCATTGTTGTCTACATTTTGTTTTTCTCACTCAAAACTTTGTCCAAATGCTCTGAGTCAATGAGTATAGATGAACTTATTCTTTATAATGGCTAAATATTATTGTTATGGTATAGATGATGAACTATCATTCATACACTCATTTTTTATTCTTAAAATTTCTATTTTGTTTCAGGTTTTGCCACTAACAACAATGAGCAATAAATATTCTTTACCTCTGTATCCAAAGCCTGATATTTTTAATGCTTTTATTCTTTCTTGTGCTCTCTCTGTCTCTCTCTCTCTGTCTCTCTCTCTCTCTCTCTCTCTGTGTGTGTGTGTGTGTGTGTGTGTGTGCTGGACCACCGAGCTACATCTGAAGCCTCTGATGTTTTCTTTTGATGGGACAGATTCCAAGTGGAGTTGGTGGGTAATTTGTAATACCCATAAATTGATGTTATTATATTATTTATATTCGTGTGCAGATATGTAGATGTGCTGTTTCTATTTATACTTTAATATTGCCAGATTGCTTTCCAAAGAGAATGACATACTGTTATATTTCACTAGCAATTAGATTACTCCTTTCCCCACACATACTCTAGGAATAAGTGTTAAAAGCCTTTTTAATCTTTTTTCATACTAGTCTTGTAACTCTAAAGTATTATAATATCGTTACTATAGAATTTTATAGTAATTTACCAATTACTAGAGAATTTGATTTCTTTTAGAAATTTTCTTTTGGCTGTTTGAATTTTCCCTTCTATAAATTCTCTATACACATGTCTTGTTCTTTTTTATGCTGTAGTGCTTTCTAGTTTTTTTTTTTCTAAATGTTCTTTGTATTATAGGTACAAACACTTTGCCTGTCAAAAATAGTTCAAATATTTTTCTAATACTATTGTTTCTCTCCTGAATTTATATATTTGCCACAAAAACTGAAGCAATTTTATGCAGTCATATTTACTTTAAAAGGATGTGGGTTTTCCTGTCTTGATTTTAAACAATCCTAGTTTTTTTCCAACCTCCTAGATTACTTTGGAAGTTTTATCAAATTTTATTTTTTACCTTAAGGTCTTTAATTCATCTGCAGCTTATTATTTTGTATTATTAAATATAAATAAAATACGTTTACTTTTTCTTTCTTTCATATATTTAGCTAGTTTTGACAGTTCCATTTATTGTCCCAGTAACTTAGACCATTATCCTTGTTGTAAATTAAATTTTTAAATATTTGTGATTTAATATTTCTATTCTCCAGAGCCTACTGATCCATTTGCCTATCTCAACCAATGGCAATGCTGTGTGTGTGTGTGTGTGTGTGTGTGTGTGTGTGTTTCATAGGATGCCCTACTTTTCCTAGCCACCTCCCCCATTTGTAGCTAGGTAGAGTCAAGTGATTATTCAGGCCAATAGGTTGTGAGTGAAAACAATTTATGTCACTTCTAGTTTGGGGCATAGACTTCTCCATGTGTTGTATTCCCTCTGCCAATTGCCATGTTCCAAATGTTTCAGTTACAAGGTGACTTTCTTGTAATTGAAGACTCTGTCTCTATCATCTCTAGTTCCCAAGTGACTATGTAACATAGACCCTTGTCAAAGCATTATGGGCACATAGCATAAGCAAGAAATAAACTGTTGCTATATGAAGGCGGGATTTGGGATGAATTCATTGCTCATCAGGTGATTGCTCATCCTGAGTAATATAGGAATAAGGATTCTGATATCTTTAGGACAAGTTCCCCTGAGGGCTCATTTCATGCTTTTCTTACTTATTTCAGGATATCACACTTAAGCTTAAATAGTTTTTATTCCACTTTTAAAACTCCAAACAACAACAAGAAACTTCATTAGTATTCCAATTAATATTCTAATGGGAAATGATTGATATTTGTTTTGTTAATATTGATAAAATTGAGTTTTGATATTGGGGCTGTTTATTCAAGAACATGAGACGTCTTTCTATTTCTTCAGGTCTTGTTTTCTGTCTTTTAAAAATATCTTATAGTTATGTTTAAAGTAGATCCAGTTTTTGAATTAAATTTATTTCAATCGATTTTTATAATTTTTTGATATTGTAAATGAGATGATAATAATAATAATTTAATAATAACATTATTAAAATCATATTGATGCTAGGTCAAAGAAAAACTATTGATTCTGTGTATGCATACGTGTATGTATATGCATGTGTATTTCATAGCCAGGTTACTAATTTTTATTTATTCTAATGTTATTTTAGCTAAACTTGCTAAAGAATCTTTTATGCTTAAGTACTTTTTTCTGCTTTATTACTTTGAAGAATAATAGAAATATCTTGTCATTTATTTTGAATTGCCTTCTTTCAGGATCTATTGATTGTATGATCTTTCTCTCTAGTTTATTGACACAATGGATTAAGTGAATAGACTTCCTAATACTGACTCAAATACTGACTCACTCTTCTATTCCTGGCATGTATTTTCTTGGTCCGAAACTATCTTATTCCTGTGATATATCACTGTATTCGACTTGCTAATGTATTTAAGATTTTTGCACTGATTTTCTTAAGTGAAATTAATAACTATGTACTTTTTTCTTTGTTTTTTTCTCAGATTTTGGTATTAGTGTTACACATCCAAAAAAAAAAAAAAGAATTGGGAAGCATCTCATCTTTACCAATAGCCAGAAATAATTTTAGTCTTGGTCCTTGAAACAGTAGGAGATATCACCAGGAGCTAGTCAGAAATAGAAAATTTTGGACAGATCTAGACCCAGATCTACTCAACCCAGATCTGCATTTTAATAAAACTTTTAACTTGTACATATGTTAAAATTTGTGTACACATTTAAAATAGATCCTATGTTTTCCAAATTTCTCAGAAGATAAAAATCTCTTGAGGTACATGTTAAAAAAATACATGTTATCATGTTCCCCTAAAATTCTAATTTACTAGTTTGGTCTAGGGCTCAGCAATCTGTATTTTTAACAAGTACTCTGGATCAGTCTTATCTTCAAGCAAATTTTAGAAATATGTGAGTATGCTGTTTTAAATCCATCATGAGACTGCGTGAGTCCTTTCATCATCTAAAGGTAATTTTCTCCTACTATTTTTTGAAATTTTCACCTCCATCAGCCCTTTTCTTTCTTTTTAAGATTTTCATTTCAGCATGTGAGGTCTCCTGGATCCATCCTCTAAGTATTTTAAAAAATATTCCTGACCTGTTGGTGGTGCCTATCGTATTACAAATTAAAATAGCACAACCCTCTGGTGGACAGAGTTTCAATGTAAAAAGGATTTATTCCTCCTCCTCCTCCTCCTCCTTCCCCACTTCTTCTTACCATGAGTTGCAGTTAAAATACTGTAAAATCAATCCTACAAGTTTCTCTAATTTTTTTTCTCTTAGTTTCCATCTTTTTTTGTATTTTTGCTTTGTGCTGAGAAATATTTCTTGTACTTGAACTTATAGGCCATTCCTTTGGGTCTTTTAATATAGCTACTGAATATTTTAGCCATTATATTTTTGTTTTGCTTTTTTGTTTGGCTTCTGGAGATCATGTTTTTCTGTGTCTGAGTCTCCTTAAGGACACTTATTATTGTTGTTATGTTTCATTCAGGCATTCATCTGTTTTAGCCGCTGTCTGACCTGAGCACATTTACAGTGGTTGAGCTTCAGATTCCTTGACTCTGAGGCACCTTTGCTTGGGTTGCTATTTTCTTTTCATTTCATTTTTATATTATGAATGTTTGTGAAGCACAATACAATGTGTTTATACATTGTGAAATGATTAAATCAAGCTAATTATCATGTTTATCGCCTCCTATATTAATCACTTTTCATAGTGAGAATGTTTAAGATTCACTCTTAGCAGTTTTCAAGTATGCAGCACATTATTATAGTACAATAGATCTCCAGAATTTTTTAATTTCTTTTTTTTAGAGTTTTATTTTATTTTATTTTAAATTTTTTATTGTTGGTTGTTCAAAACATTACATAGTCCTTGATATATCATATTTCACACTTTGATTCAAGTGGGTTATGAACTCCCATTTTTACCCCATATACAGATTGCAGAATCACATCAGTTACACATCCATTGATTTACATATTGCCATACTAATGTCTGTTGTGTTCTGCTGCCTTTCCTATCCTCTACTATCCCCCCTCCCCTCCTCTCCCCTCCCCTCTTCTCTCTCTACCCCCTCTACTGTCATTCATTTCTCCCCCTTGTATTATTTTTCCCTTTCCCCTCACTTCCTCTTGTATGTACTTTTGTATAACCCTGAGGGTCTCCTTCCATATCCATGCAATTTCCCTTCTCTCTCCCTTTCCCTCCCACCTCTCATCCCTGTTTAATGTTAATCTTCTTCTCATGCTCTTCAACCCTACTCTGTTCTTAGTTACTCTCCTTATATCAAAGAAGACATTTGGCATTTGTTTTCTAGGGATTGGCTAGCTTCACTTAGCATAATCTGCTCTAATGCCATCCATTTCCCTGCAAATTCTATGATTTTGTCATTTTTTAATGCAGAGTAATACTCCATTGTGTATAAATGCCACATTTTTTTTTATCCATTCGTCTATTGAAGGGCATCTAGGTTGGTTCCACAGTCTTGCTATTGTGAATTGTGCTGCTATGAACATCGATGTAGCAGTGTCCCTGTAGCATGCTCTTTTTAGGTCTTTAGGGAATAGACCGAGAAGGGGAATAGCTGGGTCAAATGGTGGCTCCATTCCCAGCTTTCCAAGAAATCTCCATACTGCTTTCCAAATTGGCTGCACCAATTTGCAGTTCCACCAGCAATGTACAAGTGTACCCTTTTCCCCACATCCTTGCCAGCGCTTGTTGTTGTTTGACTTCATAATGGCTGCCAATCTTACTGGAGTGAGATGGTATCTTAGGGTGGTTTTGATTTGCATTTCTCTGACTGCTAGAGATGGTGAGCATTTTTTCATGTACTTGTTGATTGACTGTATGTCCTCCTCTGAGAAGTGTCTGTTCAGGTCCTTGGCCCATTTGTTGATTGGGTTGTTTGTTATCTTCTTGTCTAATTTTTTGAGTTCTTTGTATACTCTGGATATTAGGGCTTTATCTGAAGTGTGAGGAGTAAAGATTTGTTCCCAGGATGTAGGCTCCCTATTTACCTCTCTTATTGTTTCTTTTGCTGAGAAAAAACTTTTTAGTTTGAGTAAGTCCCATTTGTTGATTCTAGTTATTAACTTTTGTGCTATGGGTGTCCTATTGAGGAATTTGGAGCCCGACCCCACAGTATGTAGATCGTAGCCAACTTTTTCTTCTATCAGACTGCGTGTCTCTGATTTGATATCAAGCTCCTTGATCCATTTTGAATTAACTTTTGTGCATGGCGAGAGAAAGGGATTCAGTTTCATTTTGTTGCATATGGATTTCCAGTTTTCCCAGCACCATTTGTTGAAGATGCTATCCTTCCTCCATTGCATGCTTTTAGCCCCTTTATCAAATATAAGATAGCTGTAGTTTTGTGAATTGGTTTCTGTGTCCTCTATTCTGTACCATTGGTCCACCCGCCTGTTTTGGTACCAGTACCATGCTGTTTTTGTTACTATTGCTCTGTAGTATAGTTTGAAGTCTGGTATCGCTATACCGCCTGATTCACACTTCCTGCTTAGCATTGTTTTTGCTATTCTGGGTCTTTTATTTTTCCAAATGAATTTCATGATTGCTTTCTCTATTTCTACAAGAAATGCCATTGGGATTTTGATTGGCATTGCATTAAACCTATAGAGAACTTTTGGTAATATCTCCATTTTGATGATGTTAGTTCTGCCTATCCATGAACAGGGTATATTTTTCCATCTTCTAAGATCTTCTTCTATTTCTCTCTTTAGGGTTCTGTAGTTTTCATTGTATAAGTCTTTCACCTCTTTTGTTAGGTTGATTCCCAAGTATTTTATTTTTTTTGAAGATATTGTGAATGGAGTGGTTGTCCTCATTTCCATTTCAGAGGATTTGTCGCTGATATACAGGAATGCCTTTGATTTATGCGTGTTGATTTTATATCCTGCCACTTTGCTGAATTCATTTATTAGCTCTAATAGTTTCTTTGTAGACCCTTTTGGGTCTGCTAGGTATAGAATCATGTCACCTGCAAATAGTGATAATTTAAGTTCTTCTTTTCCTATTTTTATGCCTTTAATTTCTTTCGTCTGTCTAATTGCTCTGGCCAGTGTTTCGAGAACTATGTTGAACAGAAGTGGTGAGAGAGGGCATCCCTGTCTTGTTCCAGATTTTAGAAGGAATGCCTTCAATTTTTCTCCATTCAGAATGATGCTAGCCTGAGGCTTAGCATAGATAGCTTTTACAATATTGAGGTATGTTCCTGTTATCCCTAGTTTTTCTAGAGTTTTGAACATAAAGGGATGCTGTACTTTGTCGAATGCTTTTTCCGCATCTATCGAGATGATCATATGGTTCTTATTTTTAAGTCTATTGATGTGGTGAATAACATTTATTGATTTCCGTATATTGAACCAGCCTTGCATCCCAGGGATGAATCCTACTTGATCATGGTACACAATTTTTTTGATATGTTTTTGTATCCGATTCGCCAGAATTTTATTGAGGATTTTTGCATCTAGGTTCATTAGAGATATTGGTCTGTAGTTTTCTTTCTTTGAAGTGTCTTTGTCTGGTTTAGGTATCAGGGTGATGTTGGCCTCGTAGAATGAAATTGGAAGTTCTCCCTCTTTTTCTATTTCCTGAAGTAGCTTGAAAAGTATTGGTATTAGTTCCTCTTTAAAGGTTTTGTAAAACTCTGCTCTATACCCATCCGGTCCTGGGCTTTTCTTAGTTGGTAGTCTTTTGATGGTTTCTTCTATTTCCTCAATTGATATTGGTCTGTTTAGGTTGTCTATATCCTCCTGACTCAATCTGGGCAGATCATATGACTTAAGAAATTTATTGATGCCTTCACTATCTTCTAATTTATTGGAGTATAAGGATTCAAAATAATTTTTGATTATCTTCTGTATTTCTGAAGTGTCTGTTGTGATATTGCCTTTTTCATCCCGTATGTTAGTGATTTGAGTTCTCTCTCTTCTTCTCTTCGCTAGCATGGCTAAGGGTCTGTTGATTTTGTTTATTTTTTCAAAGAACCAACTTTTAGTTTTGTCAATTTTTTCAATTGTTTCTTTTGTTTCGATTTCATTAATTTCAGCTCTGATTTTAATTATTTCTTGCCTTCTACTTCTTTTGCTGTTGTTTTGCTCTTCTTTTTCTAGGATTTTGAGATGAAGTATGAGATCATTTATTTGTTGGTTTTTTCTTTTTTTAAGGAATGAACTCCAAGCAATGAATTTTCCTCTTAGAACTGCTTTCAGTGTGTCCCATAGATTCCGATATGTTGTGTCTGTGTTTTCATTAATCTCTAAGAATTTTTTAATTTCCTCCTTGATGTCTTCTATAACCCATTGATCATTCAGTAACCTATTGTTCATTCTCCAAGTGATGTATGCTTTTTCCTTCCTTCTTTTATCATTGATTTTCAGTTTCATTCCATTATGATCAGATAAGATGCATGGTATTATCTCTACTCCTTTATATTGTCTAAGAGTTGCCCTGTGACATAATATATGATCTATTTTTGATAAGGATCCATGTGCTGCTGAGAAAAAATTGTAACTGCTTGATGTTGGGTGGTATATTCTATATATGTCAATTAAGTCTAGGTTATTAATTGTGTTATTGAGTTCTATAGTTTCCTTATTCAACTTTTGTTTGGAAGATCTGTCCAGTGGTGAGAGAGGTGTGTTGAAGTCTCCCATGATTATTGTATGGTGGTCTATTAGACTCTTGAACTTGAGAAGAGTATGTTTGACGAACATAGCTGCACCATTGTTTGGGGCATATATATTTATGATTGTTATGTCTTGTTGGTATATGGTTCCCTTAAGCAGTATGTAGTGTCCCTCTTTATCCCTTTTGATTAACTTTGGCTTGAAATCTATTTTATTTGACATGAGTATGGATACTCCTGCTTGTTTCCGAAGTCCATATGAGTGATATGATTTTTCCCAACCTTTCACCTTCAGCCTATGTATGTCTTTTCCTATCAAATGCGTCTCCTGTAGGCAGCATATTGTTGGGTCTTGTTTTGTGATCCATTCTACTAGCCCGTGTCTCTTTATTGGTGAGTTTAAGCCATTAACATTTAGGATTATTATTGAGATATGGGTTGTTCTTCCAGCCATATTTGTTTATTTATGTTACTAAACATGGTTTGTTTTCCTCTTTGATTATTTTTCCCCCCTTTACTGTCCTACCTCCCACTGTTGGTTTTCATTGTTATTTTCCATTTCCTCTTCCTGTAATGTTTTGCCGAGGATGTTTTGAAGAGATGGTTTTCTAGCTGCAAATTCTTTTAACTTTTGTTTATCGTGGAAGGTTTTAATTTCATCTTCCATCCTGAAGCTTAATTTCGCTGGATACACAATTCTTGGTTGGAACCCATTTTCTTTCAGTGTTTGAAATATGTTATTCCAGGATCTTCTAGCTTTCAGAGTCTGTGTTGAAAGATTAGCTGTTATCCTGATTGGCTTACCCCTAAATGTAATCTGCTTCCTTTCTCTTGTAGCTTTTAAAATTCTCTCCTTATTCTGTATGTTGGGCATCTTCATTATAATGTGTCTAGGTGTGGATCTCTTATGATTTTGCACATTCGGCGTCCTGTAGGCTTCTAGGATTTGGGATTCTGTCTTATTCTTCAAGTCTGGGAAGTTTTCTCGTATTATTTCATTGAACATATTGCTCATTCCTTTGGTTTGGAGCTCTATATCTTCCTGTATCCCAATAACTCTTAAGTTTGGTCTCTTTATGTTATCCCATATTTCTTGGATGTTCTGCTCATGGTTTCTTAACAGTCTTGCTGAGCTGTCTATGTTCTTTTCAAGTTGAAATACTTTGTCTTCATTGTCTGATGTTCTATCTTCTAAGTGTTCTACTCTGCTGGTAGTATTCTCCATTGAGTTTTTAAGTTGGTTTATTGCTTCCTGCATTTCTAGGATTTCTGTTTGTTTGTTTTTTATAACCTCTATCTCCCTGTATAGTTGATCTTTTGTTTCCTGGATTTGTTTGTGTAATTCATTGTCGAAGTGATCTTTCATTGTCTGATTTTGCTGTCTAATGTCTTCCTTGATACTCCAGATCATCTGAAGCATGTGTATCCTGAATTCTTTATCTGACATTCCATCTGCTGCAGCTGTTACCTCTTCTAAAGTTGAGTTGACCTGCATTGCTTGTGGTCCTTTCTTTCCTTGTCTTTTCATATTGCTTGTGTTTCTTTCTGCTTGGTGAAACTGTTGTGTTTTTGAAAATTTTTCCCCTATATATTTATATTGCTCTTATATAGTTGAAAAGTCTCCCTTGCAGGGTCGGGCGGCGGTCTGTCTACCTTGCAGGCGTGGGCGGCGGCTCTGCTCTGCCCTTACTCCAATTGGGGTGTCGTGACTACCACGCCGGCAGGTCACTGGGCCTGTTCCGGGCGCGGGTGGCGGCTCTGCTCCCCTACTCCAATTGGGGTGATGAGTGTACCACGCCGGCAGGCCCCCGGGCCTGGTCCGCCGGTCGGTTGCAGGTCTGCCTACCCTGCAGGCGCGGGCGGCGGCTCTGCTCTGCCCCCCCTCCAATTGGTGTGACTTGTCTACCACACCCGCGGACCACTGGGCCTGTTCCGGGCGCGGGCGAAGGCTCTTCTCTGCTCCTACTCCAATTGGGGTGACGTGCCTACCACCCTGGCCGGTCGCTGGGCCTGTTCCACCGGTCGGTCGCAGGTCTGCCTACCTTGCGGGCACGGGCGGCGGCTCTGCTCTGCCCCTACTCCAAATGGGGTGATATGTCTGTCGCACCGGCAGGCCACTGGGCCTGTCCTGCTGGTCAGTCGCAGGTCTGCCCACCTTTCGGGCACGGGTGGTGGCTCTGCTCTGCCCCTACTCCAGTTCGGGTGCAGTGACTACCACGCCGGCAGGTTGGTGGGCCTGTTCCTGGCGCGGGCGGCGGCTCTGCTCTGCCCCTACTCCAATTGGGGTGACATGTGTACCACGCCGGCAGGCCGCTGGGCCTGATACGCCGTTCTGTCACAGGTCTGCCTACCTTGCAGGAGTGGGCGGTGGCTCTACCCTGCCCCTCCTACCATGCCCACGGACCGCTGGGCCTGATCTGCAGGTTGGTCGCAGGTCTGCCCACCCTGCGGGCACGGGTGGCAGTTCCGCTCTGCCCCTATTCCAATTGGGGTCACGTGACCACCACACTGGTGGGCCGCTGGGCCTGATCTGGGCACGGGTGAAGGCTCTGCTCTGCCCCTACTCCAGTTGGGGTGATGTGTGTACCACGCTGGCAGGCTGCTGGGCCTGATCCGCCGGTCTGTCGCAGGTCTGCTTACCTTGCAGGCGCGGGCGGAGGCTCTGCCCTGCCCCTCCTACCACGCCCGCGGACCGCTGGCCCTGATCTGCAGGTTGGTCGCAGGTCTTCCCACCTTGCGGGCACAGGTGGCGGCTCCGCTCCGCCCCCTCTCCAATTGGGGTCACACCACCACCATGCCGGCGAGCCACTGGGCCTGCTCCGGGCGCGGGCGGCGGCCCGGCTCCTCCCCTCTGGCTCGACGACAAAACTTGAGAGACTCGGGTGTCTGTGACTCACCCTCCCTACCAGGAGACCAACTGTTTTTGTCGCCACTGGTATTGATGAAGTTCTCTCCTCTGCCGCTTTCTGATGACATCAGATCTCTGCCATGTTGGTATCCTATGCGAATTGCAGAATTTCATTCCCTTTGCTGGGTGACCAAAGCAACAGGTGAGTCCTGACCGGCCCTCACAGGCCCCATCTCAGTCCTGTTGCCACTGCCCACGAAGGCTCGGTTGGTATTTACCTCCACAGTACTCAGCAGGACCCGGCCCGAGAAGCAGTTTCCGCGGGCTTCTTAGCCCTGGGCCAGAGCAGTTCCGGGAGCCGGAACTTGGCCGCTCCGTGCTCGGTGTATGCTCTGATAAGAGCAGGCTCCAAGAAGCAGTTTCTGCGGGTTATTTAGCACTGAGCCTGAGTAATTTGTCTGCTAGCCGCAGGCGAATGGCAGCCTGAAATTACCTGTTCTATGGCTGAATGAGCTGCGATCAGTCGGAAAACAGGGATGGTGACGTCAGCTCTCCAAGATGGTGGCCGCTGGCCTCCTCTGTGGTCTGACCGGTGTGGAGAACCGAATTGGACCGCTTCCTTCCCCCGTCTCGAACCCAGAATTTCTGCACGGCTGGCAGAAACTGCAGCGCTGTATCCCTGCGTCGCTATCTCCTCGTTTCCCAGCGCGCCGCAGACTCTAGCCGCGGGGCGATTTGCTGAATAAGCAGTGTGACCCTCCGTGCGACAAATCTCTCACGTTTGAGCCCCCGTAGACGATCCTCGTGCGATGGAAATCTTTCCTCCAGGTTCTGGAGCACCGAACTATTGCTGGAAATTCCTAACAAGATAGCCTTTAGCCGTCCTGACTCGTCATACTCCCACACAGTGACACGGCACACGGGGGCAATGCACTCCCCTCGCTGCCATCTTCCCTCCCTAGAGAATTTTTTAATTTCATCTAACTGAAACTTTGTACCCTTTGATCAACATCCTTATCCTACTCTTTGGTGACTACCATTTGACTCCTCAGAGGTTGATTTTTTGGGGATTTATATGTAAGTGAGATAATGCAGTATTTGTTTTGCTGTGCCCAGCTTATTTCACTTACCATAATGTTCTCCCAGTTTGCCCATGTTGTGGCAAATAACAGGATTTTCTTCTTTTTTCAAGGTTGAACAGTATTCCATGGTATAAATACATCTCATTTACTTTTTCCATTTCATCTGTTGATGGACATATAGGTTGATTCCATATTTTAGCAACTGTGAATAATAGAGAACATTCATGTGTAGTTGGTGGGAATGTAAATTATTAGCAATTATGGAAAATAGAGTCAGGAAGTTTTCTCAAAGAGTTTAAAACAGAACTACCAGATGAACCAGGAATTCCACTACTAAGTATACAAAGAAAATGAAATTACCTATGTCAAAAAGATATTTGCATTTCTAGGTTCACTGCCAAATTATTCACAATTACTTAGATAAGGTTTTTGTTTTCCTTTTGGGGTTCCCAGGGTTCAGTTCTAGTGGTCGGGGTACTATTTGAGTGGGTTTCCTATTGTCAGTAACACAGTACCACAGATTGGGTAAGTTATTTTTAAAAGAGAAAGAGATATATTTTGTCTCATAGTTCTTGGCCAAGAGGGAGGGAGGGGTTGTTTTTGCTGATGCCCTTCTTGCTGGCAAAATCCTAAAACAGTACATCACATGGTAAGAGAAAAGAGATAGCTCGCCAAACTAGTTTTTACAGCAGAAACATTCTAATAACCGGTTAACTCATTAATTCATGAACTGCATGAATGGATAAACCCATTCATAAGGGCAGACCCCTAATCTGCTCTTACTTCTGAATATCTCATAATGGGGATTAAATTTCAATGTGAGTTTCAGAATGGACAAACCATAATCAACGTCCTAGACAATGTTCTTTGAGGTTTTCTAGGTTGTGAAAGAAGTGGGAAGGTCAGGGTTAGGGTTGGTTCCTTTTCCTCCTACCCACATACCTAGATCACAGAAGCTGGCAGGCTGTCTGAGTTCTGCTGGGATAACACTGGGTATCCTCCCTGTCTTCCATTTCCTTGCCCTAGGAACAGAGAGACCTCACTCATCCTTTCTGCTTCCTCCAGGGCTGTTGGGCATCAAGGAGTTTTCCAGGCCTTGCCCACAAAGGCCACTCTGAATCTCCGATCTCTGAGTCTACATTCTATCCATATTCCTCTGCCTTAGGCCTCCCCCTGGTCCCCATGCTGACCTCCCAGCAATGCCCAGCCTGCTGAGAGAATCCCTGCCCGGTTCTTTTGTTTGTTTAGCTCAACTTTCCAACAGGACTCCACAGCTCACATATGTCTGGCTGCCCTTAAATTCTGAAGCCACTTGAATGAGGAGAGATAATCTACTGGATTTGTCAGGGAAAGGGAATAAGGCTTGGCTTAGGGCCCCATAAACCTGGATCCCCTCAAACCACCAGAGTGGCAGTATCCTCTTCCTTCTCCACTGAGTTACCTTTAGTCATTGGCTTCCTTCCTTAGCCATCCTTTCTTAAGGCAAAGTGGCATGTATGCATTACGTCTCTTTCAAATTAAGTAGTTCCCAGAGGGGGAAAAACATATTAGTCAACCATTCATTTCCTTCACCCCTTCCATACTGGAGGATCAATGCAAATGTATTAAACTGGGTCAAAGTGCATGAAAATGGCTGGTTTTAGGCAGGTGAAATGAGGGGAGGAGGCAGCAATAACACAGAAATCATCAAACTGTGTGCCTTTCTGTCACAAAAGAATAAGAATAACAATTAATAATAATAAGAAGAAGCAGAAGGAGGAAGAGGAGGGTGGGAGGCCCTGAAATAGTGTTTACTGCGTGCCAGGCTGCCAGGCCCTGTTCTGTTGGCTCTATTTGACTTTCAACAGCACTTCCAATTTACAACATGAGTATTGTGATCACAGCTTTATGTGGATGGCATTTCTCTATCATTTGTCTGGGAGAGAGCAATATTTTTTCACTCCAGCCATCTTCCACACAGGCCCTTTTCTGACACATCCACGTACTGAGCTATGAGCCCCCTGTGAACTGGAGGCTATGGGATCGGAGTGCGGTATGCTCAGCCAGAGTAGGGACAGAGACCCTACCCTGGTTGTCTGTCGGAGACTTTGTTTCTTAAAGGGAGGGAGACATCGGCATGCCTTTAGGGAGTTGCTATATAGGTTTTCCAAGTTAGTTTAGAGGAGGAAGTTGGCCCCTAAAAAGCCTTAAGGAAATTATTGTGTTTTGACTGAAGTAATAAGTCACCTAATGACAGTTGCAAAAAAAGAAGCTGCATTGGGTGAAGGATGGGGAGTTGGGGGCGGCAGCGGAGGAGGAGAGACAGAGAGCAGGGCGAGCAACACGCTGGAGCTCTAGGTCGACCCACTGATGTTTGTGGGAACAGAATATTCAGTACAGGATTGTGGATGTTGTGAACTCCTGAGATGGAGACCAATATCAACGTGGGTGGGGGCCAATGTTATTTTATTCTATCTGTCTGGGAGATTCTTTAAAGGAGGGTATATATATAAAGAGCTGAAGAAGATGTAGGAGAGACTGAATGTCTCTTTGCAAAATGGAAGAGAAAGGAGGAATAAACTAACAAATAGATATCTCTCTCTAAAGACTAAAATTCCAGTTAACACATACAGGATAGATGGAAAAATTAATACGTGTTAATTATGATTCTGCCTTCACCTCTGTTTCTCAGGATTTATGGCTTCAATGTGATGACATCCTAGATCAGAAACGCATACATACAAATACAAAGGGGTCTGTGTCTCAGCCATATTACATGTAACAGAAAAAAATTAAAGCTTATCACCATTTTCGTGTGCTATACCTTCTATGAAAACAGAGGGTAGTAAATAAATGGGTATAATTAGAAAGGGTATTTTTTTAGAATTAAAATCTATTAACTCAATAACTATTAAATAAAATTCAACTCAATAATTATTATGACTTTCTGAAAAAAAGAATTTTTAAAAATTTACCACAAAGATGGTTCTGTTTTAAAATATAATTGAATATGCAAGTAAATACATCTGATTGAAACTTTAAGAAGCAAAACCTATATGAAGAAAATTATATAAAGTAACAAACATAAAGATGTTAAAAATGAGAGCAAACTGCATAAATATAACTTTAAAAGATGAATTTTAAACACATGATTGTTGTTTTTGTCTCCTTGTATCTGATCCCCTGATAAAATGAGATCAAAAGCTGGAAACCAAGATCTTCAATTGCTAATGCAGTCCTCTATTGCCTCCCACATTGATAAGGGACCGATGTATATTAGGGTCCCTTGGCAAATTAACATTCTTTATCTCTAGGGCTGTGGCATTAAATTCTTATGAGTAGAGTATAAATTGATGCATACACCCTCTGGAGGACAATTGGATATTATGTCTTAAAAGCCTTAAAATAATACTTATCCCTTTGATCCAGTGACTTTGCTTCTAGATTTATATTCTGAAGAAAAATTTGGAGATGTACATAGGGATTTTTGTTTAGGAAGCTCCACAGCAACTTATGAAAGGAGCATAAATGTTTAAGGATAGAATCTGGGAGTTAGATAATCTGTGGTCATCTATATAATGGAATATGATCCAGTCATTAAAAGTCATATTTTCAACATTACTTTGATGTGGAAAAGGGCTTATATCAGATGTTTTAATGGCAGGATACCAAACAGCATCCATAATTTGATCCCAGTTCTGTAAAAATTAATATGTATAACCCATATGAGAGAAAATAACTGGAAAGAGACTTACCAAAATTTAGCAGCAGGAACAGTTGTGGATTTGTTTAAGGTTTTCCTTCTCCACTTCTCAACACTTTCTGGATCTTCTGTGATTAATTTGATTTTCTTTAATACAAAGAAAAAAATGAAAAATTAAAAGTAAATTTCTCTAAAATGAGAAAATCAAGGATACCACCTAGAAATCTGTTCTATGACAACTATGTGGCTGAAATGATTCCCTTAGCTCGAGAAAACTAATTTCTCCTGGAAAATTATTATGTTGCAAAACCCATATGTACAAAATTTGTTTTATTCAAGGTAATTGGTTGCTTGTTTAGGTTCCCAGATGTGGCATGCCAGCCAGCCTGAGCATTGTGGCCTTCCTCCCTTCTGAGGTCTCGTAGGTGGATTGAATTTTAGGCAGGTAGTGGTTCAGGGAACTGGCTAACCTCATTACCTGGAGCCATCTCAGCCTTTGCCAGCCAGGGTGCCAGCTCAGATCCTGGATATTACAGAGATTCTTCAGGTTAGCTGGATGTTTTTGGGCTTTGCCATTTTCTTGAAGCCTGCAAATGCAGCTATTTATAGGGCACTGCTTCGAAACTCATTCATTTCTCAGCATGAGAGACACCATGCTAGGGTTTGGGAAGACACTGAAACTGGTTATATAGCATCAGTTTTCACTCAGGAACAACTGCAAAAAAGGCTCTGCTTTAACCCATCTAGTCATTCTGTGCACCAGCACTTGACCCGAAGAATGATAATTAGGTCCACCTGGTCCAGAGATGGTTCCATCACCTGACCTGAAAGGATATTTGATTTTTCAATGTTGTCCATTTATTTTATTCTCAAAATAGTTGGAAAATGTTTTACATTGTAAATATGGAAAAAAGAGATTAGTGGGAAAAACAATCACTTTACCAACAGCACTGCCTCTGAATGGCTCTCCAGCCATTTGCTGGCTGAGGGCTTTCCTTTCACTCTGTCACACACAAGTCCTCTATCCTAAGGGGTGGGGGGATATCTGATCCAGTTCATGCAAATTATGAAAGATCCCCTGCTCCAGACTCATGAATCAAAACCTGGGAGTTTAGAAGAGAAGGTGTGGGTATTGCAGAAGGGCAAAATTTGTGTCTTTAACAAACCTTGCAGGAGATGGTGAGGTATTCTTAAATCCTAAGGTCAGACAGTTTCTTACACAATTAAAATATCATTGTCACATTCAAGCAATTTAACTGATGCAATATTCTTTATTTATTATCTAATATATGGTATACATTCGATTCAGTTTTCCCCACTCACTCTAAAACAAAATATTTATTTTTCAACTTTTTTTTTCTGATCCAGATCCAATCAAAGATCATGCACTGCATTTGATTGCTATGTCACTGAATCTGGACTTGCCTGCTATCAGGATTTCTACTCTTCTTTTCTTTTTGTTTGCATTCACTTGATACAGCTGTGCCTGTTCCCTTAGTTAAATTACAGCTTTCTGAACAGCTTTGTTTCACGTGTTCTTCCAGTATGTAGCATAGAATTGGGTTTCTGTTTATAAGCCTGCATGAAAATCATTTTCTTTTAAGGTGAGTTCAACCTATTCATATTTAATGATATGATGGATATGTGAGCTCTGAAGTCTGTCATGTTATTTTATGGTATATTCCTCAGTGTGCTTTTTTGCATTTAGGTATAAATACATATGAGTTATGTTTGCCATCTGTTTGCTTTAAAATTACTTTATTTTTACTTAGAAATATTTGTGGTTTCTTCAGAGTGGCTACTTATATACTAGTGCCTTTTATAATGTTCTCAGTGCCTTTTTAGTCATATAGGCTTCTATTATTTGCATTATCATCTTTAAATGATATTCTGTGGCTCCCATCAATTAGCAGTCCCTGAGCTTTTCGTATTAAGATGAACCATACTGAATGTTGCTTTGTAGATAGAATGGCTGATTAAGTTCATATGGTTCAAAATATTTCCCCCTTTTCTTTTCTTGCTTCTTATTTTCAAAGTTGCTGGGCATGGTGGTGCACACCTGTAATCCCAGTGGCTTGGGAGGCTGAGGCAGCAGGATCACAAGTTCAAAGCCAGCCTCAGCAACTTAACGAGGCCATAGGCAACTTAATGAGACCCTGTCTCAAAATTAAAGGGGCTGGGGATGTGGCTCAGTGGTAAAGTTTACCCGTGGGTTCAATTCCTGATACCAACAAACAAACAAACAAACAAAAAACAACCAAAGTTGCATTATTTCTAATTTATCAGAATATTTAATATTTCTTTCTGACTCTTTCATACTTGTTTCCACCTTTGTTTTGTCCTAGACTTGTAATGAAATCTATTCAGTGCTCACCAGCTGTCTTTCTGTTGGTTTCTGCACAGGTCTTTTGGAAAGCTTATTTTGTAGTAGATTCTTTAAGAAGTGCCTGTGAATAGAATTATGAATTTTTAAGACTCTTTTCTATAGCCTTTACACTAGAAGTTCAGCTTGGGCAAATATTTATATATTCCTGTATTTCAAGAATAAATGCTAGAAAAATTGCATAACTATTTGGCATTTTTACAACTTCTGTGATTTTACCGACATAACATTTCTGTGTGGTTTTGCATATCTTTTGTTGACTTCAAAAATAAAAACACCTGTTTTTTTATTACCTGGAAATATTTTCAGACTATTTTAACCTTTCTAGCAAGTGATTCGGTTCTATTAGTGGAGAATATTTTACAGGGTATGCTAGTGACATCTTTAAAGGATATGTTTGAAATGAAAATATGTATCTACCTCAATTTCTTAAATAAGAATTTCCTTTAATTAAAACATACTCACAAAAATAGCATATGTCATATGCATAGAACCTAATGGGTGAAGTAAAGTAAATATATTTTTGTAAATACAACCCAGGTTAAGCAAAAATGAAGTATTACCAGAATTTCAGGAGTTTCCTGTACTTCCTGAACCCTATCACCTCCAAAGTTAAACACTATCTTAGCTCCTAAAACTAAGATTCAATTAGCATGTTTTTAAACTTAAAAATCATGGGAGAGGCAGAGCAAAGGAAGCCAGGTGAGAAATAACACTGTTGGGTTTTAGTATATTAAAAAGACATATTGAAAAAGAATGAATTGCCTGCATCACTGTCTCTGCCCCTACTCTAAGCAATGCAGAGTAGACAAAGATGCTTCCTACTTTGGGAGAAGGAGAAGAAATTAAGTTCAAGTCTTAAACTTGAAACCCAGTTAGATCCACCATGGTGAAATCTAGGGCCAGGTGGAGTTCTGTTCCCAGGCTACTACCCTCAGACTGAACTGTTAGAACTTCATTAGCTTGGTGGACAAGGGACAAATATGACCACCTCTCCTGGAACCTTGAGCATCTCAACTGCAACTGAGGAAGAAAACTGCCCCCCACCCAACTACCCACCCCGACTCACTGCTGGGAGCAGATCAAGAAAGCTTTCATAATAGTTTTCTTTGTCTGGAGTTCAGTGCCTGGTCCAACTCAGTTTGATTCAGTACCAGGCAAAAACCAAGGGCCCCTATTGCCAGGCCAGAGTCCAAATATGGAGCCTCTAGAACTGATCTGGCAACAGGTGGGGAATGCATCCTGGTTGGATGGACACATGTTTCAAACCTGCACCACGGCCAGCCTTGGAGTGGGCGTTGGGCACCAGCCCCTACCCCAGACTATTCAGGCCCCAGTGGTTGTGAGACTCTGGTGCAATCCAGCTTTTGGCCAGAATTATCCAGATATCAAAACTAAACAAGGCTACAACAACAACAACACAAGAGAGAAAATTGATATCCTTGATAAACATAGATGCAAAACTCCTCAAGAAAATATTACCAAGTGAATTCAACAGCATATTAAAAAGATTGTTCACCAAGGGAGGTTCAGACTAAGGATGCAGGAAGATCGCATGTAAGTCAATAAACATGCATCATATCAACCAATGAAGGACAAAATTGTGATCATCTCAATAGGTGCAGAAAACATATTTGATAAAATTTAGCATCTCTTTATGGTAAAAACTCTGAAAAATTGGGCATAGAAGGAATATACCTTAATATAATAAAGGTCATATATGATAAGACAATAGTGACATCATATCAGATGGGGAAGATATGGAAAAAGGCAAGGTTGCCCACTTTTACCACTTTATTCAATAGTACTAGAAGTGCTACCCAGAGCAATCAGGCAGACAAAAGAAATAAAGGGCATCCAAACTGAAAAAGAGAAAGTCAAATTGTTAGTTTGCAAATGACAAGATCTTATATAAAGAAAAGCCTGAAGACTCCACCAAAAAACTATTAGAACTTGGCTGGGGACAGTGGTGCATGCCTATAATCCCAGTGGCTCAAGAGGTTGAGGCAGAAGGATCACAAGTTTGAAGCCAGCCTCAGAAATTTAGTGAGATCCTAAGAAACTCAGTGAGACTCTGTCTCAAAATAAAATATTAAAATAAAAAAAGGGCTGGGGATGTGGTTCAGTGGTTAATCACCTCTGGGTTCAATCCCTGGCGCCCAAACCAAACCAAACAAACAAACAGACAAAGAAAACTATTAGATCTAATAAATGAGTCCAGCAATGTTGCAGGGTACAAAATCAACAAACAGAAATCAGGAATGTTGCTATCTGTCAGTAGCAAAATATCTGAAAAAGAAATCAAGGAAACTATACCATTCACAATGCCTTCAATAATAACCAGGAATAAATTTAACCAAAGTACTGGATGATTGCTACAGTTTCTACAACTAAGAAGACATGATAAAACAAAGACATCCCATGTTTATGAATTAAAAGTCAATATCATTAAAATGTACATAGTACCCCAAACCATATACAGATGCAATGAGATCCCTATCAAAATATCCATGACATTTTCTACAGAATTAGAAAAAAATCCTAAAATTCATTAAAAAAAAACAAATAAATGAACAAAAACAACTGAATAGTCACAGCAATCTTAAGGAAAACAAAGCAGATGGCATTATACTACCTGACTTCAAAATACATGACAAGTCTGCAGTAACTAAAACAGCATGATATTGGCATAAAAATACACACTAGAACAAAGGAAAAATTCTCAACAGAGAGAGAATGTTAAGTTTATATCCTGAAACTTTGATGGGCTTGTTTATTACCACTAATAGTTTTTTTTTTTTTTTGGTGTAGTCTTCAGGCTTTTTTACAAAAATCTTGTTCTCTGCAATAGAGAAAAGAATCCATGCATCCACAGTCAACTGATTTTAGACAAAGGTGCTAAGAACATTGGATAATATAAGAAACTCAGGAGGTTGAGGCAGGAGGATCACAAGTTGAAGGCCAGCCCCAGCAACCAGACGAGATTGTCTCAAATAATAGTAGTAGTAGCAGTAGTAAATGTAACAGCTGGAGATGTAACTCAGCTCAGGGATAGAGCATTCTGCTGCATATTGGAAAAAATAGTCTTTTCAGTAAATGGGAAAATTGGATATTCACATGCAGAAAAATGAAACTAGACCCTTATCTCTCGATCTCTCATCAGTTACAAAAATCAACTCAACGTGGGTTAAAGATTTAAATGTAAGACCTAAAACTCTGAAACTACAAGGAGAAAACAAAACATAGGGAAATGCTTTCAGCACATTGGAACAGACAAGAATTTTTTTTTTTACATGATCCCAAAGGTACAAAGGCACAAAAATATGAAATGGAATTACATCAAACCAAAACTACTAAAGTTGAGCACATGAAAACTAAAAGACACATTGAAGAGATAACATACATAATGGGAGAGCGCCCTTTCTCCAATGTATGTTCTTATCATCTTCTAAGAAGAAAGGGGCAGGAATTAACCCAGGGATGCTCTGGAAATGACACCTGTAAGTCCCAGTGACATTTACACTCCCATGTTTATTGTAGCATGAAAGCCAAGAAACAGAAAAAACCTACATGTGTGAATGGATGAAGGTCTGTAGACACAGGATACCATTGAGCCATAAAATGACCGAAATCCTGTCTTTTGTGGCATGGATGGAACTGCTGATTATTATGTTAAGTGAAATAAGCCAAGCACAGAAAGGCTAATACTATATAATCTATCCCACAAATGGAATAAAAAAAATTGATCTCACAGAAGTTGAGAGTAGAAAGGTGGTTAACAGGCACAGGAGAGAAAGAGGGAGGGAGGGATGGGGAAATGTTCATCAATGGGTACTAAGTTGTAGTTAGACAAGAGAAAGAAGTTCTGGTGTACTACTTCACAGAAGGGAAACTACAGATAATGACCCTTAATATATATTTCAAAAGTCTAAAAGAAAGGACTTTGAATGTTTTCACCCTAAAAACATACTGAATTTTTATTTAATTATTTATTTTTTTGTGGTGCTGGGGATTGAACCCAGGGCCTTGTACATACAAGGCAAGCACTCTACCAACTGAGCTATATCCCCAGCCCCATACTGAATTTTTGAAAAAAAAATATATAAATATATATATATATATATATATATATATATATATTATTGTATATATATATATGAAATATTGTATATATATCAAAATATGATACTTCACATATATGTACAATTTTTATGTTTCTATGTGTCAGGGTTTTTTTTTTATTTTTAATTTTTTATTTGTTATACATGACAGTAGGATGCACTATGATACACCATACATACATGGAGTATAATTTCTCATTCTTCTGATTGCACATGATGTAGAATCCCATTGGTCTTGTGGTCATACATGTACATAAGTTAATAATTTCTGATTCATTCTACTATCCTTTATATCCCCACACCTCCCTCCCTCCCTCCCTCCCTTCACTCCCCTCTACATTATCTAAAGTAGCTCTGTTCTTCCCCCAAGCACTTATTGTGGGTTAGCATCTGCAAATCAGAGAAAACATGTGGCCTTTGTTTTTATGAGGTTTGGCCTATTTTGCTTAGCTTGATATTCTTCAGCTCCACCCATTTACTAGCAAATGCCATAATTTCATTCTTCTTTAAGGCTGCTTAATATTCCATTGTATGTATGTGTGTGTGTGTATATATATATATATATATATATATATATATATATATATATATCAGCAATGTATAATGTTATATATATAATGTAATACACACACACACACACACACACATTGCTGCATTGCTGGTGGGAATACAAATTGGTTCAACCATATATGAAGATTTCTCAGAAAACTTGGAATGGAACCACCATTTGACCCAGCTATATCTCTTCTCAGTTTATACCCAGAGGACTTAAAATAAGCATATTACACGGGGCTGGGGATGTGGCTCAAGTGGTAGCGCGCTCACCTGGCATGCGTGCGGCCCAGGTTCGATCCTCAGCAGCACTTACAAAGATGTTGTGTCTGCTGAAAACTAAAAAAAAATAAAATAAGGACTCCAAGATGGCCGCCAATAGAATGCATCACACCCCGTGTACCGTGTCACTGCGCAGGTGAATAACGAGTTAGAGCGACAAAAAGCTATCTTGTTAGGAATTTATAGCAAAATAGGGGTGCACCGAAACCTAGAGGAAGGATTTCCAGCACCGAGGACCGGTTATTGAATCTCTAACACGAGCCAACTGTGCAAGCGGAGTTCCAGGCTGACTGATCCGCTGCCCATCGCGCGGCCCGCCCCGCGGCTACAGATGGCGGGGCGCCTCCGAGAAGCGACCAGCAAGCAGAGAGAAATGGTGCTACGGATTCTGTGGAATCCTGCCGGCTGTGCCCTCACTGAGCTTCGGGCTGAGTTCGGGATTTGAGACGGGGAAGGAAGAGGTCCAGTTCTATCTCCCACAACGGAAAGTCCAAAAGGAAGCCAGCGGCCACCATCTTGGAGAGCTGATGTCACCACCACCACTCTCCGACAGATTGCAACAATAAAACAGGTGTGTGTTACTCAGCCCATCTCCCATACAGCGGGGAATTCGCATAAAATCTCTCCCAGGCTTTCCGGGGGAGGGATTATCAGAACGAGCCTGCATAGAGAAGTGGGGAAAGGTAGAGACACCTCACCTTCAACTCCCCCTCCCATCAGCGGGGAAAACGAAACCTGTCTACCCAGCGTTGGGGGAGGGGCAAGCGGAAAAAATCAAAACAATAGGGTGCCGATTCCCAATAGCCACCCTCCACACCCAGCAAACTGCCGGCCCAGAGTACAGTTTGAACTGCTGAGAGGCATCACACAGGGGAAGGCCAGGCTAGCAGGAGAAACCAGGGCTAGCAGGAGAAGCCAGGGGATGAGAGGCCAGGCCCTCGAGACTGGGCGGCTGGAGACCGCCCGCCGGCCAGCGACCGCCCACACGACTGGGCGGCTAGAGACCACCCGCCCCCCAGCGACAGCACGCCCGCTGCCCGCGCGACTGGGCGGCTGGAGACCGCCCGCCCTCCAGCGACTGCGCGGCTATACCCCAAGGTGTGGCCCAGCAGGTACAGCGCAGAGACTCTAGGAAGAGGTCTATAGTCAGGCCTTCATGAAGTAGCTAACCGGGAGCTGAAACCAACCAGAGACAGACCAGTCCCACCCCTCCCTTCGGACACCCCGGCAAGGAGCATGGGGCCCGCCATAGCAGAGAGGTGATGTCACCGGAGTTCGGCCGTAGGAACTCCTTCCCAGCGGAATCCACTTTAGGAGGCATAGTCTACCACCACAAAGGAGAGACAACAGACATATAAAAAACCAAAACAAATTTATAGGAGAGAGCAGAAACACAGCAATCAAACAGAGCTTGAAACTAACGTGAACAACATGAAAAAACAAGGGAAAAAAGGATTACAAACAATGCAGGACAACTTAAATCTACAGGAGGACCTAGAAGCATCAGAAACATGGATAGGGAAAGAACTCAAGGCATACCTAACTCAGATGGAACGGAATATTAGAGAAGACATGAGACAGCAAGTCCAAGCAATGAAAGTATATTTTGAAAACGAATTAAACAAATAAATTCAAATGGCAAAGAACGAGATTTACCAGGAGATAGAGATCTTAAAAAAAAATCAAACAGTAATCCTAGAAATGCAGGAAACTATAAACCAAATTAAAACTCAAACGAGAATATTACGAATAGACTAGATCAAGTAGAAGTCAGAACATCAGATAATGAAGACAAAGTTTATCAACTTGAAAAGAATATAGTCAACACAGAAAAGATGCTTAAATCTCACGAGCAATCTATTCAAGAGATATGGGATGTCATAAAAAAACCAAATTCGAGAGTCATCGGGATAGAAGAAGGCATAGAGGTTCAAACCAAAGGAATGGACAACCTATTAAATGAAATAATTCTAGAAAACTTCCCAGAGATGAAAGATGGAATGGATTGCCAAATCCTGGAAGCCTACAGGACCCCAAACATTCAAAACCGTAATAGACCAACTCCAAGACATATAATTATGAAGATAGCCAACATACAGAACAAGGAGAGAATATTAAAAGCTATGAGAGAAAGGAGGCAGATTACATTCAGGGGTAAACCATTTAGGTTAACGACTGATTTTTCATCACAGACTTTGAAAGCGAGAAGATCCTGGAACAATGTATTTCAAACGCTGAAAAATAATGGATTCCAACCAAGAATACTGTATCCAGCAAAATTAAGCTTCAGATTTGACAATGAAATTAAAATATTTCACGATAAACAAAAGCTAAAAGAATTCACAGCCAGAAAACCAGCACTGCAAAGCATTTTGAGCAAAATACTACAAGAAGAGGAATTGAAAAATAGCGCCCAAAACGAACAGCGGGAGGTATCTCAGTAAAGGGGGAGGAAAATAACCAAAGAGTAAAAACTAGCCAAACTAAAATAAATAAATAAATAAACATGACTGGAAGTACAAACCATATTTCAATTGTAACCTTAAATGTTAATGGCCTAAATTCACCAATCAAGAGACATAGGCTAGTAACCTGGATCAAAAAAACAAATCCAACAATATGCTGCCTTCAGGAGACTCATATGATACAAAAAGACATACACAGGCTAAAGGTGAAAGGTTGGGAAAAATCATACCACTCACATGGCCCTCGGAAGCAAGCAGGAGTGGCCATATTCATATCGAATAAAATCAACTTCAAACCTAAGTTAATCAAAAGGGATAAAGAAGGACACTATATACTGTTAAAAGGAACCATCCACCAACAAGACATAACAATTATCAATTTGTATGCACCAAACAATGGTGCTGCAATCTTCATAAAACAAACTCTCCTCAAGTTCAAGAGTCAAATAGACCACAACACAATAATTATGGGTGACTTCAACACACCGCTCTCCCATTATACAGATCCTCTAGACAAAAGCTGAATAAAGAAACTATAGAACTCAATAGCAGAATCAATAACCTAGACTTAACCAACATATATACAATATATCAACCATCATCAAGTGGATACACGTTCTTCTCAGCAGCACATGGATCCTACTCAAAGATAGACCATATATTATGCCATAGGGCAACTCTTAGTAAATATAAAGGTGTGGAGATAATACCATGCACCATATCTGATCATAATGGAATGAAACTGGAAATCAATGATAAAAGAAGGAAGGAAAAATCCTACATCACATGGAAAATGAACAATCTGTTACTGAATGATCAATGGGTTACAGAAGACATAAAGGAGGAGATAAAAAAATTCTTAGAGATAAATGACAATACAGACACAACATACCAGAATCTATGGGACACAAGAAAGCAGTTTTAAGGGGGAAATTCATTTCCTGGAGTTCTTTCCTCAAAAAAAGAAAAAACCAACAAATAAATGAACTCACACTACACCTAAAAACCCTAGAAAAGGAAGAGCAAAACAACAGCAAATGTAGTAGAAGACAAGAAATAATTAAAATCAGAGCAGAAATCAACGAAATTGAAACAAAAAAAAAACCATTGAAAAAATTGATAAAACTAAAAGTTGGTTCTTTGAAAAAATAAATAAGATTGACAGGCCCTTAGCCATGCTAATGAAGAGAAGAAGAGAGAGAACTCAAATTACTAACATATGGGATGAAAAAGGCAATATCACAAGAGACACTACAGAAATACAGAAGATAATTAGAAAGTATTTTGAAACCCTATATTCCAATAAAATAGAAGATAGTGAAGATATCGATAAATTTCTTAAGTCATACGATCTGCCCAGATTGAGTCAGGAAGACACACACAATTTAAACAGACCAATAACAAAGGAAGAAATAGAAGAAGCCATCAAAAGACTACCAACCAAGAAAAGCCCTGGACCGGATGGGTATACAGCGGAGTTTTACAAAACCTTCAAAGAAGAACTAATACCAATACTTTTCAAGGTATTTCAAGAAATAGAAAAAGAAGGAGCTCTCCCAAATTCATTCTATGAGGACAACATCACCCTGATCCCGAAACCAGGCAAAGACACTTCAAAGAAAGAAAACTACACACCAATATCTCTAATGAACTTGGATGCAAAAATTCTCAATAAAATCCTGGCGAATCAAATATAAAAGCATATCAAAAAAATTGTGCACATGATCAAGTAGGATTCATCCCTGGGATGCAAGGCTGGTTCAATATACGGAAATCAATAAATGTTATTCACCACATCAATAGACTTAAAAATAAGAACCATATGATCATCTCAATAGATGCGGAAAAAGCATTCGACAAAGTACAGCATCCCTTTATGTTCAAAACTCTAGAAAAACTAGGGATAACAGGAACATACCTCAATATTGTAAAAGCAATCTATGCTAAGCCTCAGGCTAGCATCATTCTGAATGGAGAAAAATTGAAGGCATTCCCCCTAAAATCTGGAACAAGACAGGGATGCCCTCTCTCACCACTTCTGTTCAATATAGTTCTCGAAACACTGGCCAGAGCAATTAGACAGACGAAAGAAATTAAAGGCATAAAAATAGGAAAAGAAGAACTTAAATTATCACTATTTGCAGGTGACATGATTCTATACCTAGCAGACCCAAAAGGGTCTACAAAGAAACTATTAGAGCTAATAAATGAATTCAGCAAAGTGGCAGGATATAAAATCAACATGCATAAATCAAAGGCATTCCTGTATATCAGTGACAAAACTTCTGAAATGGAAATGAGGAAAACCACTCCATTCACAATATCCTCAAAGAAAATAAGATACTTGGGAATCAACCTAACAAAAGAGGTGAAAGATTTATACAATGAAAACTACAGAACCCTAAAGAGAGAAAGAGAAGAAGATCTTAGAAGATGGAAAAATATACCCTGTTCATGGATAGGCAGAACTAACATCATCAAAATGATGTTACCAAAAGTTCTCTATAGGTTTAATGCAATGCCAATCAAAATCCCAACAGCATTTCTTGTAGAAATAGAGAAAGCAATCATGAAATTCATATGGAAAAATAAAAGACCCAGAATAGCAAAAGCAATTTTAAGCAGGAAGTGTGAATCTGGAGGTATAGCGATACCAGATTTCAAACTGTACTACAGAGCAATAATAACAAAAACAGCATGGTACTGGTACCAAAACAGGCAGGTGGACCAATGGTACAAAATAGAGGACACAGGGACCAATCCACAAAATTATAACTTTCTTATATTTGATAAAGGGGCTAAAAGCATGCAATGGAGGAAGGATAGCATCTTCAACAAATGGTGCTGGGAAAACTGGAAATCCATATACAACAAAATGAAACTGAATCCCTTTCTCTCGCCATGCACAAAAGTTAACTCAAAATGGATCAAAGAGCTAGATATCAAATCAGAGACACTGTGTCTGATAGAAGAAAAAGTTGGCTATGATCCACATACTGTGGGGTCGGGCTCCAAATTCCTCAACAGGACACCCATAGCACAAAAGTTAATAACTAGAATCAACAAATGGGACTTACTCAAACTAAAGAGTTTTTTCTCAGCAAAAGAAACAATAAGAGAGGTAAATAGGGAGCCTACATCCTGGGAACAAATCTTTACTCCTCACACTTCAGATAAAGCCCTAATATCCAGAGTATACAAAGAACTCAAAAAATTAAACAATAAGAAACAAATAACCCAATCAACAAATGGGCCAAGGACCTGAACAGACACTTCTCAGAGGAGGGCATACAATCAATCAACAAGTACATGAAAAAATGCTCACCATCTCTAGCTGTCCGAGAAATGCAAATCAAAACCACCCTAAGATACCATCTCACTCCAGTAAGATTGGCAGCCATTATGAAGTCAAACAACAACAAGTGCTGGCGAGGATGTGGGGAAAAGGGTACACTTGTACATTGCTGGTGGGACTGCAAATTGGTGAGGCCAATTTGGAAAGCAGTATGGAGATTCCTGGGAAAGCTGGGAATGGATCCACCATTTGACCCAGCTATTGCCCTTCTCGGACTATTCCCTGAGGATCTTAAAAGAGCGTACTATAGGGATACTGCCACATCAATGATCATAGCAGCACAATTCACAATAGCTAGACTGTGGAACCAACCCAGATGCCCTTCAATAGATGAATGGATAAAAAAAATGTGGCATTTATACACAATGGAGTATTACACAGCACTAAAAAATGACAAAATCATGGAATTTGCCGGGAAATGGATGGCATTAGAGCAGATTATGCTAAGCAAAGCTAGCCAATCCTTAAAAAACAAATCCCAAATGTCTTCCTTGATATAAAGAGAGCAACTAAGAACAGAACAGGGAGGAAGAGCATAAGGAAAAGATTAACATTAAACAGAGACGAGTGGGGGGAGAGAAAGGGAGAGAGAAGGGAAAGCATCTGGAAATGGTAGGAGACCCTCAATGTTACACAAAATTACATATAAGAAGTTGTGAGGGGAAAGGGGGGGAACAAGGGTGAGAATTGAACAACAGCAGATGAGGTAGAGAGCGAAGATGGGAGGGGAGGGGAGGGTGGATAGTAGGGGATAGGAAAAGTAGCAGAATGCAACAGTCACTAATATGCCATTATGTAAAAATGTGAGTGTGTAACCGATGTGATTCTGCAATTTGTATTTGGGGTAAAAATGGGAGTTCATAACCCACTTGAGTCAAATGTATGAAAGATGATATGTCATGAGCTTTGTAATGTTTTGAACAACCAATTAAAAAAATAAAAATAAAAATAAAAAATAAATTTCCATAGCACTTTAAAAAAATTAAAAAAAATAAATATTAAAAAAAATTTCTCTCATTCTCTCTTTTAAAAAAATAAGCATATTACAGTGATGTAATGTTTATAGAAGTTCAACTCACAATAGCTAAATCATGAAACCAACATATGTACCAGTTTTAAAGTAAATTTAAATTTAAAAAATGAATGGAATTACATCTGCATGGCCTTTATCACCCTGCATCACCATTGTGATTTTTATTTATGTTTTTGTAATAACAGTTCAGTTGTTTTCTTCACCACATAGTGTTCCATCATTTGCAAATTCATTTGCCCATTGTTTTTGATGGTATCAAGTTCCCAATTTTAATGTATCCCAAATTACTATTTCTTTTCCTTTCTTAACAAAGATTTTTGTGCTTTGAGAAATCATTGCTTGTTCCAAGTCATGAAGATATTCTCATGTTATTTTCCATTAACTTGGTGGTTTTGAATTGTCTCTGTAGATTATCATCTCCTTGGAGTTGACTAACATGAGTAGTGTGAAGTAGGAGGATGGACCTTCAAGTCCATCTTTGTCCTTGTGGGTGTTCAATTGTCTTTGAACAATTTACTCGAAAGAATGCTCCACCTGTCTGTCTTCAGTGCCATACCTGCCATTGATCAATTATCTCTGTTTATGAAGGCCTATTTTTAAATTCTCCATCCTCTTCCATTGGCTATTTGTGCATACTGCTCCAACACCACTATAGCACTAGAATTGATCTGTATTATAATCTAGCAGCATGGAACCTTTAATTTTTTCCCCTTCACACTTGCCTTGGTTATTCTTAGCCTTAACTTTTACACACAAACTTTAGAATTAAAATAATCAATTTTATTTAAAAAAAGCACAACTCCAAATTGCTACAAGAAAATTGCTACAATTTAAGATGTTTTTAATCCTATAAATTACTTTTGGAAGGATTGATATCTTTACAGTAATGACATTCTGACTCCCCAACGTGGTACATCTTTGCTTATTTAGATCCTAATGTTTCTTAGTTAAATTTTGTAATTTTCTATATGGAGGGTTTTTTGCATCTTTTTTTAAAAACACATATTGATAAGTGTTTAATAATTTTGATGGTGTTGGAAGTGATTTTGCAAATTGCAATTTAAAATTTTTATTGTAAGTAGATTTATAATCGCTCTTTGTATTTTGACTTTTTATTTTTGACTTGGGAAAATTATATATTGATTTTAGATTCCTCTGGAATTTCTATGTGTAAATTCATTGGAAGGAATAAGAACAATTTTTTATTTGTTTCTTATTTATTTATTTATTTCTAATTTTAGTTCTGTCAGATTTTGTCTTATATATTTTGACATAGTTATGTTCCTGGGTACATAAGAGGAGTATGTACATATTTCCTGCCTTTAGGTTTGTGGGAGGTGCCGGCTAATGTTATGTTCCCCCAGAGGGGAGTTCCTTCTGCTTCTGGCATGTGGTCAGAACGACTTTAATCCAATCAGGACTTGAGCTGATTAGAGTCGACAGCTTGCTGTGTGTGAGGTTTGGTCTATTTTCAGTTCACCATTAATCCTCGGGTAATGTTCTCGGAAGTCTCAAGTGACTCTGGACATTTGTAAGGATCATTCCTTCTTCATGATGGCTGACTTCCATTTTTTTTTTTTTTTTTTTGTCTCATCAGCCCCATGGAACTACTGAGACCTCTTTTGGTCTCCTCAGCTTTTCATCACTGCAGAAGAGAAGGCAAAAGCCTGGAGGGGAGAGGGGACAGTGTGACCCGCCAGAGTTGGGGGGCAGCTGTTGGGCAATGGGTCACACCTACTTACAAGCAAATATGGAAATATTTCAATATTTTTTAAATCAATGGACTATTGTTTAGAATAGTTTGGGCTTATAGAAATAAATGAGCAGGAAATACAGAAAGTTCCTAAATATCCCCACCCACTTACACAGTTTCCCTATTATGACTACCTTAATAATGATTCCCTGCTGAACCACTACTTTGATTTGCTACCAGCCTCCACAACTCATGGAAGATGAGCCTAGAAAGGTAAAAAGTTTAATGGTCCTGACCTGTCTGTTCCCTGATTATTTTGGCTTCTGCTTGGCTTTTTGAGGTGACAAACATTAATAAGCACATATAGTAAGGGATAGTTTGTCAGCAAATATCTATGAAGATAATTGATGACCAGTGTCAGAGTCAGAATTGTGTCCTTATAAACAAAGTGTTGAGTCATGCTGCCAAGACACCTGCTGGCAAAGCCATGGTCTTTTTGTTACTTTTATCTTCCTAATATAGTTTTATTAGCAGTTGTAAAATGTGCACCTATTTTCACTCATGTCTGAGCCAAGCAGGCCAACAAAGCATTGAAAACTCTTTCTTCCCACACCACCCAACTCCAGAAGACAATACATTTCTGACTTCACTTTGTACCCATTGTCCCTGCTTACGACTAATACCCCAGTGTCAGTTTACAAGGAACTTTGTGGTATTGAAATATTGGTCATGAATTTTCTTAGGGTAAAAATTCCACCAAGTTCTTGAATTTTTCCCTAGAACTTCACATGGTTCTCTCTTTCCCAGTGGTGTTGTGTCATGGCCAGAATAATAGCAGAAATCTTTCCACGACCAGTGCTCATTTTCATGTGGAATACTATGTACCTAACATGTTTTACAAAATCTAGATGAGCCTAGCATTAGCCAAGGATAATTTCTAAGAAATTTCAACCAACTGATTTAAGACTATCACCTCTCTACTATGTATGTGTGTGAGCATTTTCAAGTAATTTTTTTCAATCTTTTTCTCCATTAAGCATTAAAATTAAGAGAGGCTCTGAAAATGTTTTTGAGGCACTTTCAGAAATGAATAAAACTTTCTAGGCAAACAAAGACTGTTTTTTTTCCCCTAATCTGAAAGAGCCATATGTATCTGGTATATCTACTCTGAAATAGCAACACAGTGAATCGCTGGCTCCCTATCAAATAACTCAATACATCTTGTCCATGGGGTGCCATGTAATCATCAATATTAATCATATAATTAGGAATATGGTACACCACACATTCAAATGTTTCTAGACTTTTTTTCTCACAACCACAATTGGGAAAGCATATGGTCTGTGGGGTTTGATAATGATCCAGTTAAGCATCGGTTCTTTAATAGGATTCCTCAGATCATTAATTGTTAGATCTTTCCTTGGACGCTGTTGAGTCATTTAGCTTTCTGGTGTGTAGGTTGTCTCGAACCCACCCCATATCACATTCTTGTGGAGAAAATTTTCTTACTCCAGCCCCAAGCACTTTGTTTCAATCTCTCCTTCACATCTCAAAAACAGGAAGGTCATCAAAATTAAATCTTTCTGAACTCAGCTAATGGAATTTTCTAGAACAGTGCTTGTGACTGAAAAGATTTATTTCCCACTGTTTTCCATGCTCCAGTACGAAGACTACTGTGATTAACAGAGAATGTACTTAAGTATGTGTCATCAGCCATCACCTTCAACGGGGTTAGCGTTTTTCTCCCAATCAAGACATTTCCTTCCTGCTATTTCCATGAAATATAAATATTCACAATAACTGGATCTACCTCTCTATTATATGTTCAGTGATTTCCAACTTCACCCACCTAAGACCAGTAATCATCATTCATCCACTCAACAAACATTTGAGAGCTAGACTTTGCTGTGCAGTAGGTACAAAAGTATGATTCCCGTCTCCAACAAAAGAGACACAAGAAGAGGCAAACATGATATAGCATGACAATGCCACGTTAGGTGCACATATAATGGAGTCTGGACCAAAGAGGGGGGAGTCAGGGTAGACTTCATACTTGGAGTGACATCTGAGCTGGTGGGAACAATATTAGGGCAAACAGCCCCAATATCCCATTGGTTTAATCAGTAAAAATTCATTTCTTGCTTCTGTAAGAAGCATTTTAAATCACATTTCCTTGGTCAAAACCGTCTCATGGTTCCACTGAGCCACAAGAAGGCTGGGAAGGTGATAGTTAGGTGCCCCAGAAGAAGGAATGTGATATAGAATTTTTCAATGCATATAACATTTGAGACAATCCCACCTTAAGCCACATCCCTCCTTCTGGTTACCAGATATCCATTTCCTTCTTTCTTCTACATATAGAATATATTTCTGCATGTGAGGCAATTCAGTATCCCAGCCAGTTATAGCATCAAACTCCCAGCTCTCTGGGATAAATCAGATACGAATGTGCATCCCCGTGGTCTGGAGACATGAACTGAATAGACAAGTTTCTGTGCTTTCAATGTGTCATTATAAAACAGAACAAGAGAAATCACCATGTATATTCTCATCTGGAACACAGAAGAACAGGAAACATACAATAGTCACTAGTCATAGAAATTCTGAAGTCTTGCCGTGCACACCTTCTGTAATTCCCTTAGCTTAGGAACAGTAGTTCTCAATCAGGGGTAGATTTACCTCCTAGGGGACATTTGCTAATGTCTGGAGACATTCTTGGTTGTCACAACTTGGAAAGAGATGCTCTTGGCATATAGTGGGTGAAGTCAGGGATGCTGCTAAAGGTTTTACAATGTACAGAATCACCTCCACTGCAACAAAACTTACCAGACCAAAATGTCAATAGTGCTGATGTTGAGAAACCCTGACCTGGAGATGAGGAGGATTCTTTGATAAGGTCTTGGACTTGCTCCCTCATTCCCTGTGCTCTGTGGCTCTTGGTTCCTACCTTTTTGGAGCTTACCCTTTTTCCAGTTTCCTTTATGGCTACATCTGAATTAAGCATTGAGGAATATGCCCTCTTTGAGGGTAAACATCACAAACATCACTCCTGTAAGATGAGGGGACCCAAGCATTGTTTAAAGTCTTGAATGGTTAAGATTTGATTCTGGATTATTTTTTAACACTTCAACTCTTTCCAAAACTTATGTATTGGATTCTGACCAGCTCCCATGTCAGCTCCGGGGCCACAGTTCTCTATAGACATGGTTCTCATATCTGCTGTTTTTCTTTGCTTTATCATCTTCCAAACTCTCTTAATGGAGAGGATTCTGAGAGTTGAAGAAGGGCTGTTGATCATTTGTGGAAAAGCTTCACACCTAAACTGATCTCTGACACAGGACTGAATTTTAATGGGCCTTAGTACTCCTCAAAGTCTTTCTTAGCATAATCTATTTATGTTTGGGGTATAAAAGAAATTGACTTTTCCAATCCTTCAAGGCGAATAATCCGTTTTTTTTTTAAATCTAGCTTGTCTCTTTCTGCTTAATTATTTTCTGATTTCATCTCCTCTAGCGAGTCCTTGCCAATTAAGCCAAATATCAAGTGACACATTTTAACTGAGTTTCTTCTTTCCGATGTTTTCTATTAGGGCTCAACACCTTCCCTAGGCATGTTGTTTCTGTCATCACAGAAAAAGTTTATGAAATATTTTACCATTTTCCACCATGTGCTGTTAATGCCACATATATGAGTTATTACGGTGTTAATATCCACCGCCTGACAGTTTTCTCTATTCGAAGACACTAGGACATGCTGTGGTAATGAATATTTAAAAAAACTCAAGTGAGTTAATAAAAATACCTCCTGTGTTTTGCTCTCACGAAGGCTGACACAGACTTGGAGGACTTCCTTTTCCTCAGTCACTCAGACATCCTGCTTCTTCAGTCTTATGGCTCTGCCTTCTCACAGGAGGCCACTGAGTTTGCCAGAGCAGTAGAATCAGGACACATGAGAATTTTCCAGAAGCTTCCACTTCACATGTGTGAAGGCCTAGAGACTCTACAGAATGTGGCTGGTTGGAGGAGTTGACGGAAGTGTTCTGTGGTTGGAAGGCTGTGAGGACAAGAAGCAGAAAGGAGAAGGGAGTAAAGAAAAGTCAGTCTCTGTCACACAGAGCCTGGGAAGCCAGATTAAGGAGCAAGAAGCTCATTGCATGTCAAAGTGAGCGTTTTAAGCAGGGGAGTGATAATTTCTTAGCTATATTTTTTTCTAATCACCAGGCTTCTCAGAACCCAGAATGGATTGGGTGGGCAAGGCTGGAGGCAGGGATCCAATTAAGAGCTTTTTCTTGCAGTTGTCTGGGCAAGGAATTGCCTGAACTCATCAAGTTTTGGAGAGGATAGAGTAGGAGGCAGAGTCTATGGGAATTGATGGCTAATTAGCTATAAATAGGTGGTAAAGTCAGGGATAAAATCCAGTGCCTCAGTCTGGCTGGGCACAAATCACAAGCCACTCAAGCAGGGACAAACTTTATTTCCAAACTCCACCAGCACACTCCCCGGGAACTCTCCCAAACGCCAACCACGCGGCTCCTCCAGGAACACACCACACACTAACCGGAACTTCACCAACCAACACAAACTCTTCAGGAATCCCTGCGAGAGCTCAACCGGAACTCAACGGGAACTCCGCAAGAACTCAAAAGTCATCATCTTAATGGCTCGCTGGCGTCACCTCTCAACCACTACTTCTGGCAAAAATGCCATGCGTCATCCCGACTGGGCTGTGGCCCTCAACAATCCAGGTTTGTGATGAGGCCACTTTGTGGACTGTGACCTCACTCACCTACAGGAAACATAGGTAGAAGTTCCAGCACCCAGACATAGGTGCCCTCCCCTCATACATCCCACCAGGTTTTGTAGTAAAAAGCTGGGCTGCTCTCAACTGCAGAAAGACTTGGCAATTATCTCAGCTCCTGAGCATCAGGAGGCAAGGTTTTCATCATTCTAGTTTCCATTTCTCTGAGGTATTGGAAGGCTATACATTCAAGAGAAAAAAAAAGGGGGGGGACTGCTTATCAATATCAATGGTATCCTAAGGAGAAGCTAAAGATCTCTACCTACAATAACCCTATGTTATACAGTCATTCTGGCAAAAATACTATTACCTACAAAAATGGAGAATTTACTTACTGTGATGGTTAATTTTACATCTCTCTTCAGCTGGACCACTGTGTCCAGATAAGTGGTCAAATATTATTCTGGATACTTCTGTGAGGATGCTTTTGGATGAGATTAACATTTAAATCAGAGAATTTGTAGCTGATAGTTTTGGGACTTGAACAGCAACATTGACTCCTTCCTCTATAGCGAGCTGCCGACGCACTCTGCAGGTTCTGAACTAACCAGATTCCATCATCACGTAAATCAATTTATTAAAAATAATTGTCTTTATAATTATAAACACATACAACAGTCTATTGGTTCTTTTTTTTTCTGGATAACACTTATTAATACACATATCAACCACGCAACCTAGTCACTTCTCCCCTAATTATATACCACAGGGAAGGCTGAGCAGGTGAGGACCAGATATACATACAGGAATGTTAGTGTGCTGGGGATATGGCTTAGTTGATAGAGTGCTTGCCTAGTACGCACAAAGTTCTGGGTTGAATCCCCAGCACCATAGGGGAAAAAAAAAGAAATGTTAATAGCAATATTCTTCATAGTCATCCGGAACTATAATAGCACAAACACCTATCCATAGTAGAAGATAGAGAAAAATTTTGCTCTGGTCATACAATAGAATGCTACACAGCAATGAAAAGTTCTACACAAATACATGAATGAATCTTATGAACATAGCACTGATATCTAATACATTTCCTTTAATAAATTAAAATAAGAAAAAGTAAATTTTAAGGATGTGTACTTACATGGTAACACTATTAAGAAAAAAAAAGGCAGCAATTACCAAAAAAATTCTGGACAGCAGTGATTTTTAGGGGATATAAAAATGAATAAACAGGAGATTTCTGAAAGCTGCAATATTCTGCTTCCTGTCCTGGGTGAGGGTTATGTGAGTCTTCACTTATATTTATTCAATATATTATTCATTGGTATTAAGGACTTCAAATGTTTTCTTTTACAATGTAAGAAAGTTTTTAAAGAAACAAACTTTTGTTGCTTTTCTGAAATCCTCTCAATATGTTTTCAATCAGAGGGTGTTTTATTCTGACCATTGGAGCTGATAAATTCTGCTTACCCCTCATCCTCTTCCCTCTAGGAAGGATAGGGATGTGTGTGTGTGTGTGTGTGTGTGTGTGTGTGTGTGTGTAAGTTGGGAACTAAGGGTTTCTCTGCCACTAGGGATCTGACCTTGTGGCTTCTACTCCCTAAAAGGATTAAAGACCCCAACATAATCTGAAATTGCCAGGCCACGGTCACTTTAACTTCTACTAGGAAAGCCTGAGGCAGGGCTCCTCTGGGGTGTGCTTCTTCTGTTCATTTGCTCCTCCTGATTAACAGTGACAGTGAGGAGCCAAAGAGGCCTCGAGGCTTTGATGCAATTTGAGTGTCCACAGTAGCATTTCATTGCTGGTGTTTTCTGTTGTCACAGGTTCCAAATAGGGCCATTTTAGCCAGTCTCCAAATCATGGTGGTTTCGGATTCAGACTTTCAACAAGAGAACTGATTAGGGAGTGGTTTTGCCTGCACTTTGGAAACATCTTTGTTTAGAGTCAGTCACGATAAAGGCTCCAGTAACCTTGAGCTTCCATAAAATTTCTAATGCAGGAAACACTGACTTTCTGTGATTTTTGTTATCTTCCCTGCCTGAGGGATCGGGCACTACGACACTCTCATAGTCCATTCAGGCTTTGAAATGGAATACTATAGAATGAACATCCCACAACAGAATTTTCTCTCTCCCAGCTCTGGAGGCTGAGGAGTCCAAGATCAGATTCTGTGTCTGGCAAGCATCCCTCCGCTGGTCACAGATGGCCCCCTCTCCCTGCATCCTCACATGGTGGGAAGGATAAGACAGCTCTGTTTTTAAGAGCGTTTCCTACTTCTGAGGGCTCCACCCTCATGACCTAATCCCTTCCCAATGGCTCCACCTTCTAACACCAGTGGAGTTTAGATTTCAGAATGTATTTTGAGGGAACTTATTTATTCAGACCACAGTAGGCATCATCTTGGTATGCATTAGAACATGATTTCAAAACCTTTCTCTGAATGAACAGAGAGTTAGAGTCCCCAAACAAGCTCATTTGGTGGGCCATTTGCTTCTCCCTCTGACTTGACTGCTTTCCTTCTTGCCTCCCACAAAGGGATTCTACCCAGAGAGATGGAATAGGGAGAGGAATTTGGATTAATACAAAATTACTTGCTAGTATCATAGGTCTTCTTTTCTAGCTCCAAGAAAGACCCCATATAAAAAAACACGATTTAACAAATTTGATTCATATCAATACTGATTTCTAAGACTTCTTAATTTGTTCTTAATTTTGTACCTAAGGATATTCAAATCTGTGAAGATCTCACTCCATGGCCACCATATCAAGCCCAGTCAATATCTGCCACCAGAAGTTAACTAATGTGCTTCAATAGTTTTTTTCTCCCTTGGGTGGGAATTGGCTTCTATTCTGAGGCTTGGCTCTGCCAGTGGTTGAGAAATCATGATGCAGATGCTCTTCTGGCTCTAGTCCATGAATAATGATTATTTGATGATGTGAATGGGCACCATGTCAGAATTATCAATAACCTTGGACCAGATCCTCCAAACTATCACCTCTGTTCCCAGAGGCCATGCTTAATTGCAGGGTCTTATTAACTCTAATAAGCCTTACTAGCCAGGTTCTGGGCCCCATTGATTATTAAAAGGTCCTCTGGGTACTGAAAATTTTTAGACATGTTTCTAAAAATTTTCAGACTTTCTCATGGTTCTTATTAACGAATCCTGTCAACGACAATCTAGAGATGGCCATTGTCTACTCCTGCTCCAGCCTTCCATAGTGATGCCTGTCATCACTATGCAATTATATTTTAATGCATACCAAGATGATCCATCCATCTGGCTGCCCACTGACCAGCAGCATTCAAGAATATCTAACTCCAACACACCACAGCTAACCGCAAGACTATGCAAAATTGAGGGCACGGTCTATCTTCTTCCTTGGTATGACCCCCTTTGCACCCCAATGCCTCACAGGGTTTCAGTGAAAAGAGCTCCTTCCATCCTGTTTGAAGCTGCTCTCTCCTCAGAGCTCACACGAGCCTCCGCAGAAGCAATTTCCGTTCTCCCTTACAGCTTTTTGTTTCCGTCGTTCCCCAAACACCCTGAGTTCTCAAGTCAGCTCTTTTGACGTGGGACTTGTTTTTAGCTTTAAAGTTTTTCTTTTGTACAATAAGATGCCTTTTCACAAGTAGAGGAAATTAAAAGACTATGACAATAATAATAAAAAAGAAGTAGGGAAATCTCCAGGATCTAAGCAGTCCTCCCCAAAGAAATGCGTTAATCTTGCTTGGCCATTTGAGAGTTTTGAGTTCTGGCTTGAGAATGATACTTGGTGAATAATTTAAGAAAACTGCTTAACAAGGGCTTAATGATCCATTTTATCTTTAGACGTATAATTTTCCTGACACGGAGTTGTATTCTGGAGGAGAATGGGCAGTGAGTCCTGGTGACCACTGGTGGGCACAGAAAGTGAGTTTCTGGAGAAAGAGAAAATTAATATAGGAATTACTTTAAAAAAAAAAGATGGTACTTTCAGTGATTATAATTGAATCGCCAATGTGGAGTGGGATTTCAGAAAAAGAAAAAAAATACATGAGAAGACAATGCTGTAGGGCTTTCTGGGAAGTGAGAAGTAAAGAAATTGAAGCCTGGTCAATGGAGGGGGTGCCTGTGGAGTGAGACCCTGTGGATCTCCAGGTTCACCACCGCCTGAGCAGGACCTGAGCACACAGGGGACTTGCTCTCTCTGGGACGTCCCTGTGGGCTTGTCCTACCACTTTTGGCAGGAGTGAGTAGGGTGAATGAAATGAAATAGAGCATCCTTGGTTTCTCCTGAGATGTCAGAAGGTTCTGCTAGCCTGCTGTGGGTTGGCAGAGGTCCTCCTGTGAAGGCGCATCTTCTCCAGGACTCATGGAGAATGCGAGGGGCCATTAGTGTTCCTTCTCTCTTTAGCATCACTCCCGAGTGACCGTTTCTTTTTATCCATTTTTTTTTTTGCCTCACAATGTTCCTGGTTTAAGCCAAAACATGACCAAATGTGTATTTGCTTCAACAATGACTGATACTTTGACTGCTAGAGCAGTTTCCAAAAGTAGCAATCATCATTTAATGCCATTGGTCACTATAGAAATATAGGGGTTTATGTGCTTGTCAGAAGTTTAGAACCTAAAGGTATCTTTTTTTTAATTGATTCTTTTTAGTGATACATGACAGTGAAATCCATTTTGATAAAATTATACATGCACATTTTATCTTATTCTTTTTAGGACCCCATTCTTGTGGATGTACACAATGGTGGGATTCGTTTAGGGTTTTTTATATATGTACACAGGAAAATTATGTCAAATTCATTCCACTGTCTTTCCTATTCCCATCCATTCTCCTTTCCCTTTATTCATCTTTGCCTGATACAATGAACTTCTTTACCTGCTCCTTTATTGTGGCTTAGCTTTCATGTATCATCAAAAACATTTAATCTTTGATTAAATGGGCTTTGATGGGCTTATTTCACTTAGCACCATAGTCTCTACATGCATCCATTTACTAGTAAATATCATAAAGTCATTCTTCTCCATGGCTGAGTAATATTCCATTGTGTATATATAATACAATTTCCTTATCCATTCATCTACTGAAGGGCATCTAGTTTAGCTATTGTGAGTTGAGCTACTGTAAACATTGATTTGGCTCTATCACTGTAGCATGCTGATTTTAAATCCTTTGGATATATGCTAAGAAGTGGGATAACTGGATCAAATAGTGGTTCCATTCCTAGTTTTTTGAGGAATCTCCATACTGCTTTTCAGACTGCTTGAACCAATTTGTAGTCCAACCAACAATTTATGAATGTATCCTTTCCCCCACATCCTTGCCAACATTTATTATGCTTGTATTATTGATAGTTGCCATTGACTGGAGTCAGATGAAATCTCAGTGTAGTTTTGATTTGCATTTCTCTATTGCTAGAGATGTGGAATATTTTTTCATATATTTGTTCACCATTTGTATTTCTTCTTTTTAAAAGGCTCTATTCAGTTCCTTTCTCCAGTTATTGATTAGGTTATTTGCTTTCTCGGTGTTAAGTTTCTTGAGTTCTTTGTATATCCTGTAAATTAGTGTTCTTCTGAGACGCAAGGGGCAAAGATTTTCTCCCATTGTGTAGACTCTCTCTTCATGCTTTTGATTGTTTCCTTTGCTGTGAAGAAGCTTTTTAGCGTGATGTCATCCCATTTGTTGATTATCAATTTTGTTTCTTGCACTTTAGGAGTCTTGTTAAGGAAGTCAGTTTCTGAGTCAATACTTTGAAGTGTTAGGCCTACTTTTTCTTCTAATTCCTAGGTTTTTTTTTTTTGGCACTGGGTATTAAACCTGGTGGCACTTAACCACTGAGCCATATCACCACACCACCTCCTTTTATAGTCTTTTTACAAAGGATCTTGCTAAGTTGCTTAGGGCCTCACTAAGTTGCTGAGGCTGGTTTTGAACTTGCAATACTCCTGCCTCAGCCCCCTAACATTACAGGCATGCACCACCATGCCTGGCTAATTCCTAGGTCTTTGATCCACTTTGATTTGAGTTTTGTACAGGGTGAGAGATCGGGGTTCAATTTCCTTCTAGCACATATGATTTCCAGTTTTCCCAGCGCCATTTGTTGAAGAAGCTATCTTTTCTCCAGTGTGTGTTTTTGATGCCTTTGTCTAGATGAGATGGCTGTATTTATGTGTCTTCTACTCTGTTCTATTGGTCTTCTTGCCTGTTTTGGTGCCCAAACCATGCTGTTTTGTTACTATAATATAATTTAAATTCTGGTATTGTGATGCCTCCTACTTTGTTTTTCTTGCTGAAGACTGCTTTAAACCTAAAGGTATCTTATAGATCATGTTCTTCAGTTTGACACCTGAAGCTCATAATTTATTACTGCAATCATTACTCACAGATCTTCCATTGTGTTAGATACAAAGGTGAACAAGACCAAATTGATTCTTCCACTAATGGGATTTATAGACAAGTAGATTTAGGCTGTATGGGGTGCTATAGGATCTCATCAGAATTGCCCCTAACCTTGCTTTGGAGGATCAGGGAAGATTCCTCAGGGCCAATGACATGTGAGCTCAGTACTGGAGGATGAGAAGTAATCAAGCCAAAAGAAGGCAGGAAAATTTGGACATAGAAATTAAGTAGCTTTGTAAGGAGAGAGCCAGGATTCTTTATCAAACCCTCAAACTCCCAGTTCTTGTTTCATGTAACATTCTGGGTGTATCCTAAACAGTAGAATTACAGTGAAGATACCACATCACATCCCTTCAATAATGTCATGGTCTAATAGATCAGTGCAAAATTAATTAGAACACAATGGGATAAGTGCCAATGATAGCTCCTAGCACGGAGAGTGACTTGATGCATATAAAGGTGACTTGTTCAGGCTAGAGTAGAAAAGGTTTCCTGAGAAGGTGATTCTGAACCTGTATCTTTAACGAAGAGTAGGTAGAAAGGGTCTGAGAAGAGCAGTTCTGGTGTAACCTGGTTGGGAAGCCTAAAGACACCCAATCCTGCAGTGTATTTGAGGAATTATGAGTCATTCAGTACCACTGGAGCACACGTGGGAAAGAGAATGGAATCAAGGAACAAAACTGCAGAGGTAGGAGCCACATTCTGGAGGGAAGTACAGTGGATTGTGTTTAAAAGCTAGAAATTGTTATTGAGACAATGGGAGCCAGTGGATGACTTAAATTGAGATGAGCAGAATTAGATCCCTAAAAGTTCAGTTTATCAATAACATGGAGAATGGAGGGGAAACGGTAAGATTATAGCCAAAGAGATCAGAGCAAGGGCCACTGAATGAATTCTGGTTTGAGATTATGGTTGTCCAAAGAGGAAGGAAATGGGGATAAAGAGGATATTAAGGAAGTTAAGATAACAAGCTTGTCCAGGTTCTCTGGACCTTTCTGGTTTTTTGCACTAAAGGTCCCAAATCCCAGGAACTCCTCAATACAGGGCAAGTTGGTGTGATTAGTCATCCTCAGTGAATGAACCAAAGCCTTAAAGGAGAAGAGGAGGTAGAAGAAGTAAAACATCATTTACTTCCAGGATTTTAAATTCTGTATCTTGACCTATGGTGGCACCATTTATTAAGATGGGAACATGGAGAGAGAGTTGTAGATTTGAAATATGGGAAATATAAAAAAAGTAATTTTGGTCATACTGGTGACTGCTGATTCCATGTGGAGATTTGTAGGCAATGGGACATGTTTGTAGAGCACAGTTGTCAGATCTGGGATGGAAATACAGATTTGGGAATCATTCCAAGATAATCGTATATGAAAAGACTTCTGGTCAATGTAACAGAATAGCAAACACAGGAAACCAGAAGAAGACCTGTGTGTGTGTGTGTGTGTGTGTTTGTGTGTGTGTGTGTGTATACATGCTAGATTATTTGTACAGAGTGTATTGTACACACTTGGTAATGTTTTAAAACAAGAAAGGGAAAGCTTTCTAGATTAGTAATGATGAGAAAGCCCCAAACTATGGTGCTAAGCTAGTATTTAAGTGAAGGGTTATTACCAAGAGAGTAATAGGAAGTCCTACAAATGTTAATTTTGAATGTAAGGTCTCAAGTCAAGGTTCCAGGTGTCATGGAAGCTTCTGTATAAGTTGTTCTGCATAATGAAGGGGCTGCTGTATCTCTAAAGACCATGGTGCAGGACTCCTTTTTCTGAACCACAACAGGGAAAAGAGTAACTCCTGAGAAATCAAAACCTCAAACTAATATTGCCTGGGATTTCTTTGTGATGGATTTCCTGTGGAAAACATACCTTTAGGGAGAAGTTAACTGAAAAAAGCAATGTGTAAGAAGCAGCCTTAGGAAGGTAGGCAACCCCTCCCATGAGAGGGAGTCACAAGATACAAGAATTAAAGAATTCACAGATAGGAAAGCACTATGATGGGAACCTCAAAATAAATTGGTTCAGAAACTGAAAATAAGTGTGGAATAAAATACTTAAGGTAAGGTCAGTGTGTAAAAGATTGTGAATAAGGGACAAGTAGATAAATGAACATGAGGAATTTGAAAAGTTAATTTTTTAATACATTTTAATTTGTTCTATTAAGTTATACATGACAGTAGAATGTATTTGGACACATCGTACATTAATGGAGTATAATTTCTCATCCATCTGGTTGTATATGATGTAGAATCACACCAGTTGGGTAGTAATACATGCATATAGGGTAATAATGTTCAATTCGTTCTACTATCATTCCTACCCTACTGCCCTCTCCCCTCCCTTAATTTTAACAATATGGAACAAATAGGTCAAACATAGCTCTAGGTCATTAGAGAGAGAATTAGTAAACTGAAATATCTGAAATTACCCAGAAGGCAGCACAGAGAGAGGTATAGGAACTATGAACTATGATGCTTATAATGAGAAGCCTCCACATACATCTAAAAGGAGTCGAAGAAGAGAATAAAAAAGTTGAAGGGGAAAAAATGCTGAAACGAATAATGCTGAATATTTTTTCAATATTAAAAATTGGTTGTGGGTCTGTGGAGAGAAATGATGCACCAAATCCTCAGCAGGATAAGTAAAAAAAAATTGCATGGGAAATTTTGTAATAACATTGCAGACATTGTGGATATTGAGAACACCTTCGGATTTCAGGTAATCTTCTTTCCACCACCTCACAAAAATTTGCAATCAGCAGTCTTTTTGACACCCCCAAGAAAATGTTCAGTCTTTTTATGAAATGCAGAATCTCTTGTAGCACTTCTCTATTTCTTAACCATCAAAACTGTGTTCCCATTTTCCCTTTTGTTGATATGCTACTGGTGAACGTTTTTAGTATTGTGCTCCAAAATCCATTTTTTGTTGTTGTTGTTTATAAACTCTGTAATTTTTACTGCCCAACCTTGTACATTTTGGTAATTTTTTTTAGGGACGCATACATCATGTTTTAGCAGAACTTACTATATTTTTAATCATGGAGGTATTTAGAAAATGAACTACTACAGTATAATCACACATGCAAAACATTAATATTAAAGGCATGGGCTGTACAAGCAAAAATAAACCAAAAGAAAGCTGATGTAGCAATCCTAATATTAGACAAGGAAGAATCTAAGGTGCAAAGCAATAATAAACAGGCCTGGGTTACAGAAAAAGATGGAGAGATCCATCTTGGATGGGAAGAACATCTTATCCACTGAAACTGAAGAGAAGTTGAGGTGAGTCTGAATATTAATAAATATATCCCTGAGGATGTGAGAATAGATATTAGGGCATCCTCTGCCTGATGCCTACACTCTGCCTGTGAAATAAGAGAAATGTCAGTGAGGTAGGCTAGACAATGCCCTTCCCCAAAGGTGTTCGTACCCAAGTCCCTGGAATTACTTATACAGCCAGAAGGACTTTGCCGAGGTGATGAAGTTAAAGAAATTATCCCAGATTTTCTGGGTGGATCCAATCCAAACCCAGGGGCCCTTGTATAAGAGGAAGGAGGTAATAACAAAGTCAGAGCAGGAGATGAGGTGACAGAATCACAGCTTGAGGTGGTGTTTAGAAAGGGGCCAAGGCCCAGAGAATGCAGGTGGCCTCCAGAAGCTATAGAAGACAAGGGAGAAGTTCTTTCTTGAAGGCTCCAGAAGGAATGAAGACCCATTGACACTTTGATTTTAGATTTCTGACCTCCTGGATTACAAGAGAATAAATATGTTTTGTTTTAAGGCATTAAACTCATGATAATTTGTTTCAGAAGCAAGAAAACGACCTCAGTGGGTTTCTGGACATAAGATGAAAGCTAGAAGACATGAGGAAAACAAAATGCTCACTGTACACGGCTGGAGAGGGGACCAGCAGGGCGCACCAGAAGGATTTCCAAGCAAGGCTGACAGCGGGCAGATAATGGCAGCTTTGAGGGTGTCATGGGACCAATCAGTGTGGTCTACTATGTGCAAAAAAAGGGAAGGCAGAAAACAGCCATCATCCAGATTTGGACTTTCTCCAGATAAATGTGGAAGAGGAATTAATATGCAATTATATTAATTATAAACCTTAATGATAAGGTTTCTGTTAGCTATAGGACTTATTTGAAAACTTGAAATAATATGAGGGATCAGTAGATTAAAAGCCTTCTTTTTGTTCACAAATGAAGTTAGTGCATGGAGTGACAAGGACATGTGCACAGGAGGTTGTTGTTGCACATTTCACAGTGGACAGGTTTGGGGGATGGCAGTGTCTAGGGTATGACATGTGGAAGAAACTGTTAGCAGTAGTAGCCCAGGTCACATTGTCTCCTTTCTTGCTTAGCAGTAGAATTTTCAGCTTGATTCACTGTCACCCCAAATAAAGAATGTATTTCCAGCCTTCCTTACAGCTTCATGTGGCCATATGACAAAGTTCCAGTAACTAATAAACAAGAAGTGATATATGCAATCTTGGTTGCCCCTTGCAAGAAGAGGCATGCTCTCTCCTGTCATTTTTGCCACTAGTGCTCACTGGCATGTAGACACTTGTGAGCCAGGGTGGTCCAGGCAGACAAGAACGGTAATTTACAGATGGCAGAACAACAAGGTAGGAATCTAGGCCTTCCAAACTCAAGGATTATAGCCCAAACACCAGCTTCACAGAACACAAAGCTTTCATGGAACTTAGCTAACGTTCCAGCTTGAACTTGTACAAGACAGAGAAGAAAATCTGTATCTTGTCCAAGCCACTGTCATTCTACAAAGTCTATTCGTGCAACTGAACCTAAGTCTAAAGTAGCCACTGTAGGTGCATTTACATGTAGTGGAATAGAAGTGAAGTTTTACAACATTGACTGGATCAAGAAACTTCTAGGGCTGGGTGCAGTGGCACACACCCGTAATCCCTGGGGCTCAGGAGGCTGAGGCAGGAAGATCATGAGTTCAAAGTCAGCCTCAGCAAAAGCAAGACACTAAGCAATTCAGTGAGACCCTGTCTTTAAATAGAATATAAAATAGGGCTGCGGATGTGGCTCAGTGGCTGAGTGCCCCTGAGCCAATCCCTGGTACAAAAAAAGAAAGAAAAAGAAACTTCACGTTCCCCAGGATAATGACAGGGGAGAATGACTTTGATCTAAATGGCAATATCCTCAAAGGATGAAGAGGGAGGTAAATGACAGTAAGAAAAGAATAGCTTGCACATTTCTGTGCTCTGCATCTCAAAATAGAAATGAATTTTATATGAGGATGGTAGCATTAGCCGTGGGGAGCATTGATAATTTGGAACCTGCCTTCATACCTGCAGTATGTGGCTATGGGGCCATGAGGCATTTCCTAGAAGAAGACTACAGGGGAAGAAGTGCCCCGAGGGGAGATGCAATTTTCGGTTAAGGCAGAGGGGGAATGTATACTCTGTGATGAGTGTGAAGACAGACAACAGCTTGTAACCATTGAATGGTTCTCTGGAATGAACAGCAGAGAGGGTCAGGAGTGAAGTAAATGGTGCATAATGTAAGGTATAGGATCTTGAGCAGGATTGAAGGTGAAGAAAAGGGAAGACAACCAATATATCAGTATGGGTCAGGGCCCTGGGAGGGAACTGAATTTCATCCATAGATCAATCAATGGAAGAGACTTAAGTGAAGAGAGTATTCAGTGAGACGTGACATCCAGAAACCATCCAAAGATACAGCCACTGCATCTCTAGTCATGAGGAGTGTGATGAGTTGGTACTCTGAGGGTGGGGGAGGGGTGCCTAACAGGCTGCTGCTGATAGAGATGCACCTCAAGGGAGGGAGCTAGTGGGAAAGAAACACCTCGATCCTTCCCACTTCTTTTCTCCAGTGTCTTTCCAGTGTCTCCCAGCAGCCAAACTGAATTGAAAGCCACCTGGCAGAGGAGACCAATTGATAGGGCTATAGAGTTCAGATAGGGCTATCTGTTAGCAGAGCAGGGAATAGGAGACGATAGATTTGCAAAAAGAGAATAACGAATGTTAAAGAGATAGGAAGATGAGCTGATAGAATTATGAGGTCAAGATTGAAATAGAATTGGGGGTAATTTTTCTTTCAACACGAGCACAGACTGAGGCCCAAGGATACCAGCAGTCTTGGTCATGCTATCTTAAGACATCCTTACCCAGGTGTACAGATGATGGGATGAGGTCATTTTCAGGACCCTCAACTTACAGTGAAGTAGGTTTCATTGCCAGAGATGTGGGAGGGGTCAAGCCTTTCTTGAGGGAAAAGCAATGACCTATAGAATTGATCGTGCTTAAAACAACAACAACAACAAAAAACAGAAACAAACAAACAAACCCAAATCCACATAGAAAACATCCCCTGGTGGGTAGGAGGAACAGGGACCCTGAGAAGAAACTGCCAAAACCTAGTTGGCACTGAAGAAACCTCATGCATGCCACCTCATCTTGTTGAAATAGTGCTCCTTCCACAGTACCACCCTTCCCACTCTTAGAGGGCCTGCAGTGTCACTGTCACACCCTCATCTTGTGTCCTAGATGGTTAAGAAGGAGACCAATGGCCAGTGATGGTCAATTATAAGTTTGTTGGCAAAAGTCATGTGAAGCCATAGGGACAAGGTTAGACCTTCTGGTTTACAAGAGACTGTCAACTGGAAAACAATGCTTTATCTTTGACCCAGCTACTCAAACTGCTCTACTGAGCAGCCTCGTTCTCAGGCCCACAGCCATTTTTCATTAGATGTTAACTAAGAGAAAGAGCTGTCAACAGAAACCCTTCAAAGCATTTGTCCTTCTAAAAGACAGCTGGACTGTAGTAAATATTTAATGCTAAAAGCGCAAAATAGACAAATGTTCAACGGGATGCATTTTCACTCTGAATCTCATTAAAGAAAATAGTGAATCAAATTGAGAATTGCAAAGCAACTTTCGTGTAAGTATCCTTTTAAAGATAAAATCATAGGTTATTTTCTTTATTTTCCCATTCTTTGCATTTAAGAAAGCTTTAGAAATATGGGAAAAATCATATAAGAAACATCTATGTACTTTAAACATTTCATTTCTGTTTTCTATGTATTTGTACATCATCTGTCTATAAATGCACATCTTTGGGGAATAAACCAAAAAGTTGGGTGCAGAGAAGACATTTCGTACCTAAATACTTCAACTTGTGTCTCATAAAAATAAAGACAGTCTCATAACTTGCTGTCTCTACTAGCTGTGTTTCAGAATCTTTGAAAGGATAAATAATATACCCCAAAAGACTTTAAGTAAATTAAATTTACTGGTTAGAAGTTCGACCATCATAAATCACAGTATTCTGAGCATTGTTGACCCTAGTTTACATGATCTCTAAACTATGTTCAAATCTCACTTATGTATACTTTTCTTATAGCTTTATCACTTCATTTGTAACTCTTTGAACAGCCTTAAATTTATTTTGGATTATAGTGTGACAGATATAAATTATCAATAGTCCCAATATATTTTATATAATTTTCTTTCTTTTAACCCCAGAATATAATGGTTTCTCTTTCTCTCTCACTCTCTGTTTCTGAATTTCCATCTCTGTTTCTGAGTAGTCTGCACACATGTACACAGAAAGACATATACACACATAGATACACTGGAAGGAGACATGTGGTGCGTGCCTGTAATCCCAGCAACTCTGGAGGCTGAGACAGTTGGAGGCCAGCCTTGACAATTTAGCAATTTTCTAAACAATAATGAGACCCTATCTCAAAAAAAATAAATAAATAAAAAGGTCTGGGGATGTGGCTCAGTGATAAGCACCCCTCCTTTAAATCCCCTGTACCAAAAATACACACACACACACACACACACACACACACACACATAGAGGAATTGCTCACTGGACATGGTTCTGATATTTCTGATATGCATGGATTCTAATTATTATGGTTTGGCCAAATAATACCAGTCCCCTAGCAACACTATTCAAATTTCAGATATCATGGTATATTAAGTGTGATTGATTACATATAGAGTAAGTAATTTCTTTAGTGCATAAATTACGACATAAAAAACAGATGTGTGTCATGATCAATGAGGAGCCATGTTCCTTTGAAGTCTGTCTATGACTGGTCATGGTGCATCTGTTATTCAGTTCATGCACAGGCAGAAAAATGTGAGTTATTTTGCCACTTTGTCTTCCATTGATAAGTGCATGTGACACTTTACAAAAATAGACAATCAAAAGAGAGAATTGGCCAACAGAGATAAAAGTGCAGCTAAGAAATAAAATGTGATCGCCCTGGAAGGGAAATTTGAACCGAACGTAAAATGGAGTTATAAAAGAAATAGATGACCAGGGGAATGTCACAACTGCTGCCATCGGGTAAGTAGCTGGAGGACTGTAGTGAGAGCCCATTTATTGGCATAAATGAGTAAAAGCAAACATGATGAAAAGGCTGGAGATGTCCTGGAGGAAGTTATGCAGCCAAAAGCTCAGCCTCACATGAAATATCAGAGGTATTTCACAGCATTTGAGGACAAAAAGGGTAAAACCGTGGAGGCGATCCAAACCCAGGGAGGAGTGTGACCAATAAAACTTATGGGGGAGCAAAAGATGCGTGCTCTGCATCATAAGCTGAGCTGCAAGACGACAAGTAATGTCAAAACGACTCCTGGTACGTTTCCAACAGAGCGAGGAAATACTCAAATTTCAGGGTTTCTAATGTTCTACAAGTTTTACTGTTTTTTTTTTTTTTTCATTTTCCTATGCATCTATAGTTGATGCTAAGAGCATTTAAAAAAATGTTTTGTCGCAATTTTTCAAAATTTTCACAGAACAAGTGTAATTTTCCCATTGATGATCAAAGTTGCTCTGCCTCACTTCAGCTTACGGGGTGATTTTCAGAGTTATGATTCTAATTCAGACATCTGACTTTATTATTGCTAGACAGATACAATCTTGAGTACTGTAACTTTAAAATTTTGTTTTAACATGTAGTAAAGCAAGGTCCTTCCTTCTCCATTATTAGTCTTTTTATTTTTTAATTATCATTTTTTTTTTGACATCTGTGACAGTAGAGTGTGTTTTGACATATTATGCATTCATGGAGTATAACTTATTCTAATTAGGATCCCATTCTTGTGTTTGAACATGACATGGAGTTATTCTGGTTATGTATTTATACAGGAATATAGAAAAGTTATATCCAATTCATTCTACTGTCTTTCCTATTTCCATCATTCTCCCTTCCCTTCATTCCCCTGTATCTAATCCAATGAACATCGACCTGACCCCCATTACTGTGCGTTAGCATCCACAGATAAGAGAGAATATTTGCCTTTGTTCCTTTGAGATGGGCTTATTTCACTCAGCATGACAGTCTCCATATCCATCCATTTACTGGCAAATGCCATAATTTCATTCTTCTTTATGGCTGAACAATATTCCATTTTGTATATGTACCACATTTTCTTTATCCATTCATCTGTTGATGACATAATTTATATCTGTCACACTATAATCCAAAATAAATTTAAGGCTGTTCAAAGAGTTACAAATGTTGGTTCAAAAGTTTAGCTATTATCAATTGAGCTGCTATAAACATTGATATGATCCTGTCACTATAATATGCTGATATTAAGTCTTTTCAGTATATACTGAGGAGTGGGATAGCTGGGTCAAATGGTGATTCCTCCCAAAGTATCTGAAGAATCTCCATACTGATTTCCAGAGTGGTTGCACCAATTAGCAGTCCCACCAGCAATGTACGAGTGTCCCTTTTCCCCCACATCCTTGCCAACGTTTATTATCACTTGTATTCTTGATAATTGCCATTCTGACTGGAGTAAGATGGAATCTCAGTATGGTTTTAATTTGAATTTCTCTAATTGCTAGAGATGTTGAAAATTTTTTCATATATTTGTTGACCATTTGTATTTCTTCTGTGAAGTGCATGTTCAGTTCCTTTGATAGTTTATTGATTGGGCTTTTTTTTTTTTAATTTGGTGTTAAGTGTTTTGAGTTTTTTACATATCCTGCTGTTTAATGCTCTATCTGAGGTGCAGGTGACAAAGATTTTCTCCCATTCTATAGGCTGTCTTCATGTTCTTGACTGTTTCCCTTGTTGTGAAGAACCTTTATAGTTTGATACTATCCCATTTATTGATTCTTGATTTTACTTCTTGCACTCTAGGGGTCTTGTTGAGGAATTCAGCTCTAAAGCCAACATGATGGAGAGTTGGGCCTATATTTTCTTAATAGGCACAGGGTCTCTGGTCTAATGCCTAGGCCATTGATCCACTTTGAATTGAGTTTTATGGAAAGTAAGAGAGATGTCGTTGTCAAATAGGGATAATTTGCATTCTTCCCATATCCCTCTAATTTCTTTCTTTCACCTCATTGCTCTGGCTAGAGTTTAAAAAACTATGTTGAATAAAAGTGTGGGAACAGAACATCCCTGTCTTGATCCAATTTTTAGAAGGAATGCTTGCAATTTTTCTCCATTTAGAATGATGTTGGCTTGGGTTTAACATATGTACTTTTTATAATGTTGAAGTGTATTCCTACTAGCCCTAGTTTTTCTAGTGTTTTGGACATGAAGGGTGCTGTATTTTATCAAATGCTTTTTCTTCATCTATTAACATAATCATCTCATTCCTGCCATTAAGTCTATTGATGTGATGAATTATGTTTAGTGATTTCCAGGTGTTGAAATGACCTTCTATCCCTGCAATGAACCCCACTGGATCCTGGTGCACTATCTTTTAGATACATTTTTTGGGTGCAATTTGCCAGTATTTTATTAAGAATTTTTGTATCAATGTTTATCAGGGATATTGGTCTGAAATTTTTTTCCTTAATGTGTCTTCATGTGGTTTTGGTATCAGGGTGATACTAGCTTTATAGAATGAGTTTGGAATTATTTCATGGAGTAATTTGAGGAGCATTGGTGTATGGTCTTCTTTGAAGGTTTGGTAGAACTCAGCTAAGAATCCATCTGTTCCTGGACTTTTCTTTGTTGGATGGCATCATCAATTTCAACCAATGATGTTGAAAATTTTCTATATCTGTTTTCAATTTGGGTTAGGTCCTGTCTCTAGAAATCTGTTGACATCTTAATGACCTTCTATTTTATTTGCATATAGATTTATTAAATAGTTTCTGATTATCATATGTATTTCAGTGGTGTCTGTGATATTTCCTTTTCAATCACAAAATTTTAGTAATTTGAGTTTTTTCTTTTTTTCATTAGCATGACTAAGGGTTTATCAATTTTATTTATTTTTTCAAAGGACTGACATTTGTTTCATTGATTTTTGAATTCTTTTTGGTTTTAATTTCATTAATTTTGGCTGGTTTTAATTATTTCCTCTCTTATTCTACTTTTTTTTTTTTTTTTTTAATTTTTTAACATTTATTTATGTAATAAAATCTTCAAGATGGTGAAATCGGCTATTCTGCAATTTCATATATCATATATAAATAGTTTATATAATACCAAATTTTAAAAAGTACTTTTGGCAAGGGAATATATGTTTCTATTCTTGTTATTGTCTGTTTTCTTTTCTTACAGCTTATTGAAATAAATTTGATGTGCAGTAAACTACACATATTTAAAGTATACAATTTGAGGAGTTTTAACATGTTTATATTCATAATACCATCACCACAACCAAGATGATGAATATTCACCCCCCAAGATTTTCCATGTAATCCATTTTCCATTTGTAATCTTTTCCTTCCTCTACCCCAATCCTCAGGCAAACAATAATTTGTATTATGTCAATATGAATAAATTTTTATTTTCTAGAATTATAATTCCACGTAATACACAGATTACTATTTCCTGTCAGGCTTCTCTCACTAGTATATATTTTTTTTTTTTATTGTTGGCTGTTAAAAACATTACATAGTTCTTGATATATCATATTTCACAATTTGATTCAAGTGGGTTATGAGCTCCCATTTTTACCCCATATACAGATTGCAGAATCACATCAGTTACACATCCATTGATTTACATATTGCCATACTAGTGTCTGTTGTATTCTGCTGCCTTTCCTATCCTCTACTATCACCCCTCCCCTCCCCTCCCCTCCCCTCTTCTCTCTCTGCCCCCTCTACTGACATTCGTTTGTCCCCCTTGTATTATTTTTCCCCTTCCCCTCACTTCCTCTTGTATGTACTTTTGTATAACTCTGAGGGTCTCCTTCCGTTTCCATGCATTTTCCCTTCTCTCTCCCTTTCCCTCCCACCTCTCATCCCTGTTTAATGTTAATCTTCTTCTCATGCTCTTCGACCCTACTCTGTTCTTAGTTACTCTCCTTATATCAAAGAAGACATTTGGCATTTGTTTTTTAGGGATTGGCTAGCTTCACTTAGCATAATCTGCTCTAATGCCATCCATTTCCCTGTAAATTCTATGATTTTGTCATTTTTTAATGCAGAGTAATACTCCATTGTGTATAAATGCCACATTTTTTTTATCCATTCATCCATTGAAGGGCATCTAGGTTGGTTCCACAGTCTAGCTATTGTGAATTGTGCTGCTATGAACATCGATGTAGCAGTGTCCCTGTAGCATGCTCTTTTTAGGTCTTTAGGGAATAGACCGAGAAGGGGAATAGCTGGGTCAAATGGTGGCTCCATTCCCAGCTTTCCAAGAAATCTCCATACTGCTTTCCAAATTGGCTGCACCAATTTGCAGTCCCACCAGCAATGTACAAGTGTACCCTTTTCCCCACATCCTCGCCAGCACTTGTTGTTGTTTGACTTCATAATGGCTGCCAATCTAACTGGAGTGAGATGGTATCTTAGGGTGGTTTTGATTTGCATTTCTCTGACTGCTAGAGATGGTGAGCATTTTTCCATGTACTTGTTGATTGATTGTATGTCCTCCTCTGAGAAGTGTCTGTTCAGGTCCTTGGCCCATTTGTTGATTGGGTTGTTTGTTCTCTTCTTGTCTAATTTTTTGAGTTCTTTGTATACTCTGGATATTAGGGCTCTATCTGAAGTGTGAGGAGTAAAGATTTCTTCCCAGGATGTAGGCTCTCTATTTACCTCTCTTATTGTATCTTTTGCTGAGAAAAAACTTTTTAGTTTGAGTAAGTCCCATTTGTTGATTCTAGTTATTAACTTTTGTGCTATGGGTGTCCTATTGAGGAATTTGGAGCCCGACCCCACAGTATGTAGATCGTAGCCAACTTTTTCTTCTATCAGACAGCGTGTCTCTGATTTGATATCAAGCTCCTTGATCCATTTTGAATTAACTTTTGTGCATGGCGAGAGAAAGGGATTCAGTTTCATTTTGTTGCATATGGATTTCCAGTTTTCCCAGCACCATTTGTTGAAGATGCTATCCTTCCTCCATTGCATGCTTTTAGACCCTTTATCAAATATAAGATAGTTGTAGTTTTGTGGATTGGTTTCTGTGTCCTCTATTCTGTACCATTGGTCCACCCGCCTGTTTTGGTACCAGTACCATGCTGTTTTTGTTACTATTGCTCTGTAATATAGTTTGAAGTCTGGTATCGCTATACCGCCTGACTCACATTTCCTGCTTAGCATTGTTTTTGCTATTCTGGGTCTTTTATTTTTCCATATGAATTTCATGATTGCTTTCTCTATTTCTACAAGAAATGCCGTTGGGATTTTGATTGGCATTGCATTAAACCTATAGAGAACTTTTGGTAATATCGCCATTTTGATGATGTTAGTTCTGCCTATCCATGAACAGGGTATATTTTTCCATCTTCTAAGATCTTCTTCTATTTCTCTCTTTAGGGTTCTGTAGTTTTCATTGTATAAGTCTTTCACCTCTTTTGTTAGGTTGATTCCCAAGTATTTTATTTTTTTTGAAGATATTGTGAATGGAGTGGTTGTCCTCATTTCCATTTCAGAGGATTTGTCGCTGATATACAGGAATGCCTTTGATTTATGCGTGTTGATTTTATATCCTGCCACTTTGCTGAATTCATTTATTAGCTCTAATAGTTTCTTTGTAGACCCTTTTGGGTCTGCTAGGTATAGAATCATGTCATCTGCAAATAGTGATAATTTAAGTTCTTCTTTTCCTATTTTTATGCCTTTAATTTCTTTCGTCTGTCTAATTGCTCTGGCCAGTGTTTCGAGAACTATGTTGAAGAGAAGTGGTGAGAGAGGGCATCCCTGTCTTGTTCCAGATTTTAGAGGGAATGCCTTCAATTTTTCTCCATTCAGAATGATGCTAGCCTGAGGCTTAGCATAGATTGCTTTTACAATATTGAGGTATGTTCCTGTTATCCCTAGTTTTTCTAGAGTTTTGAACATAAAGGGATGCTGTACTTTGTCGAATGCTTTTTCCGCATCTATCGAGATGATCATATGGTTCTTATTTTTAAGTCTATTGATGTGGTGAATAACATTTATTGATTTCCGTATATTGAACCAGCCTTGCATCCCAGGGATGAATCCTACTTGATCATGGTGCACAATTTTTTTGATATGTTTTTGTATCCGAGTGGCCAGAATTTTATTGAGGATTTTTGCATCTAGGTTCATTAGAGATATTGGTCTGTAGTTTTCTTTCTTTGAAGTGTCTTTGTCTGGTTTAGGTATCAGGGTGATGTTGGCCTCGTAGAATGAATTTGGTAGTTCTCCCTCTTTTTCTATTTCCCGAAGTAGCTTGAAAAGTATTGGTATTAGTTCCTCTTTAAAGGTTTTGTAAAACTCTGCTGTATACCCATCCGGTCCTGGGCTTTTCTTAGTTGGTAGTCTTTTGATGGTTTCTTCTATTTCCTCAATTGATATTGGTCTGTTTAGGTTGTTTGTATCCTCCTGACTCAATCTGGGCAGATCATATGACTTAAGAAATTTATCGATGCCTTCACTATCTTCTAATTTATTGGAGTATAAGGATTCAAAATAATTTTTGATTATCTTCTGTTTCTGAAGTGTCTGTTGTGATATTGCCTTTTTCATCCCGTATGCTAGTAATTTGAGTTCTCTCTCTTCTTCTCTTCGCTAGCATGGCTAAGGGTCTGTCGATTTTGTTTATTTTTTCAAAGAACCAACTTTTAGTTTTGTCAATTTTTTCTTTTGTTTCGATTTCATTAATTTCAGCTCTGATTTTAATTATTTCTTGCCTTCTACTTCTTTTTCTGTTGTTTTGCTCTTCTTTTTCTAGGATTTTGAGATGAAGTATGAGATCATTTATTTGTTGGTTTTTTCTTTTTTTAAGGAATGAACTCCAAGCAATGAATTTTCCTCTTAGAACTGCTTTCAATGTGTCCCATAGATTCCGATATGTTGTGTCTGTGTTTTCATTAATCTCTAAGAATTTTTTAATTTCCTCCTTGATGTCTTCTATAACCCACTGATCATTCAGTAACCTATTGTTCATTCTCCAAGTGATGTATTCTTTTTCCTTCCTTCTTTTATCGTTGATTTTCAGTTCCATTCCATTATGATCAGATAGGATGCATGGTATTATCTCTACTCCTTTGTATTGTCTAAGAGTTTCCCTGTGACATAATATATGATCTATTTTTGAGAAGGATCCATGTGCTGCTGAGAAAAAAGTGTAACTGCTTGATGTTGGGTGGTATATTCTATATATGTCAATTAAGTCTAGGTTATTAATTGTGTTATTGAGTTCTATAGTTTCCTTATTCAACTTTTGTTTGGAAGATCTGTCCAGTGGTGATAGAGGTGTGTTGAAGTCTCCCATGATTATTGTATGGTGGTCTATTAGACTCTTGAACTTGAGAAGAGTTTGTTTGATGAACATAGCTGCACCATTGTTTGGGGCATATATATTTATGATTGTTATGTCTTGTTGGTGTATGGTTCCCTTGAGCAGTATGTAGTGTCCCTCTTTATCCCTTTTGATTAACTTTGGCTTAAAATCTATTTTATTTGATATGAGTATGGATACTCCTGCTTGTTTCCGAAGTCCATATGAGTGATATGATTTTTCCCAACCTTTCACCTTCAGCTTATGTATGTCTTTTCCTATCAAATGCGTCTCCTGTAGGCAGCATATTGTTGGGTCTTGTTTTGTGATCCATTCTACTAGCCTGTGTCTCTTGATTGGTGAGTTTAAGCCATTAACATTTAGGGTTATTATTGAGATATGGGTTGTTCTTCCAGCCATATTTGTTTATTTATGTTACTAAACATGGTTTGTTTTCCACTTTGATTATTTTCCCCCCTTTAGTGTCCTACCTCCCACTGTTGGTTTTCATTGTTATTTTCCATTTCCTCTTCCTGTAATGTTTTGCCAAGGATGTTTTGAAGAGATGGTTTTCTAGCTGCAAATTCTTTTAACTTTTGTTTATCGTGGAAGGTTTTAATTTCATCTTCCATCCTGAAGCTTAATTTCGCTGGAAACACAATTCTTGGTTGGAACCCATTTTCTTTCAGTGTTTGAAATATGTTATTCCAGGATCTTCTAGCTTTCAGAGTCTGTGTTGAAAGATCAGCTGTTATCCTGATTGGCTTACCCCTAAATGTGATCTGCTTCCTTTCTCTTGTAGCTTTTAAAATTCTCTCCTTATTCTGTATGTTGGGCATCTTCATTATAATGTGTCTAGGTGTGGGTCTCTTATGATTTTGCACATTCGGCGTCCTATAGGCTTCTAGGATTTGGGGTTCTGTCTCATTCTTCAAGTCTGGGAAGTTTTCTCGAATTATTTCATTGAATAGATTGCTCATTCCTTTGGTTTGAAACTCTGTTCCTTCCTGTATCCCAATGACTCTTAAATTTGGTCTCTTGATGTTATCCCATATTTCTTGGATGTTCTGCTCATGGTTTCTTAACAGTCTTGCTGAGCTGTCTATGTTCTTTTCAATTTGAAATACTTTATCTTCATTGTCTGATGTTCTGTCTTCTAAGTGTTCTACTCTGCTGGTAGTATTCTCAATTGAGTTTTTAAGTTGGCTTATTGCTTCCTGCATTTCTAGGATTTCTGTTTGTTTGTTTTTTATAACCTCTATTTCCCTGTATAGTTGATCTTTTGCTTCTTGGATTTGTTTATGTAATTCATTGTTGAAGTGATCTTTCATTGTCTGATTTTGCTGTCTGATGTCTTCCTTGAGACTCCAGATCATCTGAAGCATGTATATCCTGAATTCTTTATCTGACATTCCATCAGCTGCAGCTATTACCTCTTCTAACGTTGAGTTGACCTGCAATGCTTGTGGTCCTTTCTTTCCTTGTCTCTTCATACTGTTTGGGTTCCTTTCTTCTTGGTGAAACTGTTGTGCTATTGAATTTTCCCCCTATATATTTATATTGGTCTTGTATAGTTGCAAAGTCTCCCTCGCAGGCGCGGGCGGCGGCTCTGCCCCTCCTCCAATTGGGGCAATGTGCCTACCACGCCGGCAGGCCGCTGGGTCTGCTCTGCCAGTCGGTAGCAGGTCCGCCGAACTTGCAGGCGCGGGCGGCGGCTCTGTCCCTCTGCGGGCCGCTAGGCTTGTTCTGCCGGTGGTCGCAGTTCTGCCTACTTTGCAGGCGCAGGCAGCAGCACTGCCCCTCTGCAGGCCTCTGGGGCTGTACTGCCAGTGGGTCGCAGGTCCGCCTACTTTGCAGGAGTGGGGGGGGGCGGCTCTACCCTTCCTCAGGCCACTGGGCCTGTTCTGTCTCTCGGTTGCAGGTCTGACCTGTTCTGGTGGTGGTCTCAGTTCCGACTACCTTGCAGGCGCGGGGGGGAGGGGGCGGCTCTGCCTCTCAGCAGGCCGCTGCTCCTCTTCTGCCGGTGGGTCGCAGGCCCGCCTACCTTGCAGGAGTGATTGGAAGCTCTGTCCCGCCGGGGGCCACTGGGCCTTTTCTGTCGGTGGTCACCCTTCCCCTACCTGGCAGGCGAGGGGGGTGGGGGGCGGCTCTGCCCCTCAGCAGGCCGCTGGGCCTGCTCTGTGTTTGGTCCCAGTTCCCTCTACTATGCCGGCGCAGGGGGAGCGGGCGGCTCAGCCTCTCAGCAGGCGGCTGCTCCTCTTCTGCCGGTGGGTCGCAGGCCTGCCTACCTTGCAGGAGTGATTGGAAGCTCTGTCCCGCCGGGGGCCACTGGGCCTTTTCTGTCGGTGGTCACCCTTCCCCTACCTGGCAGGCGAGGGGGGTGGGGGGCGGCTCTGCCCCTCAGCAGGCCGCTGGGCCTGCTCTGTGTCTGGTCCCAGTTCCCTCTACTATGCCGGCGCAGGGGGAGTGGGCGGCTCAGCCTCTCAGCAGGCGGCTGCTCCTCTTCTGCCGGTGGGTCGCAGGCCTGCCTACCTTGCAGGAGTGATTGGAAGCTCTGTCCCGCCGGGGGCCACTGGGCCTTTTCTGTCGGTGGTCACCCTTCCCCTACCTGGCAGGCGAGGGGGGTGGGGGGCGGCTCTGCCCCTCAGCAGGCCGCTGGGCCTGCTCTGTGTCTGGTCCCAGTTCCCTCTACTATGCCGGCGCAGGGGGAGGGGGCCTCTTATTCTACTTTTGATGTTGATTTATTCTTCTTTCTCTAGGGCTTTGAGATGTAAAGTTAGGTTATTTATTTGATGACTTTCTATTCTTTGAATGAATGAGTTCAATGCAATGAAATTTCCTTTTGGAACCCCCTTCATAGTGTCTCAGAGATTTTGATATGTTGTGTCACATTCTCATTTATCTCTAAGTTTTGTCTTAGTTCTGCTATCAATTAGTAACACAGGGTAGCCAGCACGGCTAGGGTAGTTTTCTGCTCAGTAGGGGATAACCCACCTGAGAATATAAAAGTCTGAAGAATAAAGAGTCAAAGCCAGGAAATAGTCTTAAAAGGGAAATAGAGTGCCTGATAGGTGCTCCAGCCCCAGTGGGAGCTGGAACCAAATGGACTAGAAAATGGCTTCAGTCCTTTATTTAAGAGAGTACATCAAAGGCAGGGATGAGGTTTCAGCAGGAGGAGTTTTGCTTCTCCATGTGGCAGGGGACTTGCAGCAAACAGGTTTGATTGGCATCTTGGCAAGCCACACCCATTTCTGAGAGGCTGTGTGTCTATTTGGCTGTAGCAGTTAACCCCCATCTCCTGTGCTGAGTGGAATCCGGCAGAGCTGGGTAGAATGTCACATGTACAGGGCAATCTCAGACCAGCAGGAGTGCTGCTGTAAGTTCCCAGTTACCAGACTTTCCCACCTAATGGCTTCCATGCTAGTTTTAGTTCACACACAGATCGTGGGTGACTTCTGGTAAATTGGTCATTTAATAGCATATTATTTAGTCTCCATATGGTAGAGTAGCTTCTATTTTTTATTTTATCATTAATTTCTGATTTCATTGTAATTTAAGAGAATTCAAGGTATTATCTCTAGTTTTCTTGAATTCATTAAGAGTTGCTTTGTTGTCTATTTTATGGTCTATTTTAGAGAAGGATCCATGTGCTGCTGAGAAGAAAGTGTATTCATTCATTGATGGCTGTGATATCATATATATGCATGTTAAGTCTAAATTATTAATTGTATTTTTTAATTCTATATATTCTTTTTTTAGTTTTTGTTTGGAAGATCTATAGAGTGATGAGAGAGGCATGTTAAAGTCACCCAGTATTAATTATTGTATTGTGATCTATTTGATTCTTGAATTTGTGAAGGGTTTGTTTGATGTATATAGATGCTCCATTGGGGCAAATAACTATTTATGATTGTTATTGTCTTGTTTATGTATAATTCCCTTAAGTGGTATGAAATGTCCTTCTTTGTCTATTCGGGTTAATTTTGACTTGAAGTCCACTTTATCTGATATGAGGATAGAAACTCCTGTTAGTGAGATCTGTGTAAGTGATATGTTATTTCCCATCCTTTTACCTTTAATCTGTGGATGTCTTTGCCTATGAGGTAAGTCTGTTGAAGACAGCATATTGTTTGGTCTTGTTTTTAAATCCAATCTTCCAGTCTATGTCTTTTGATTGATGAGCTCAGGCCATTTACATTCAATGTTATTGAGAAATGATTTTTATTCCCTATCATTTTGATTTATTTCTGGTTTATAATTTGAATAGTTTCTCCTTTGGTTGACTATTCTTCTAGGGTAGTCCCTCCCTTTGCTGATTTTCATTTCTTCTTCATGAAATATTTTATTGAGTACATTTTGTAGTGCAGGCTTGCTACTTGTGAATTCTTTTAACATTTTTTATCATAGAAATGCTTTATTTTATTGTGAATTCTGAAGCTTAATTTTGCAGGTATAGTATTCTTGGTTGGCATCCATTTCTTTTAGAACTTGGTATGTATTATTTATTCTCCCCCCGCCCCAAGGATCTCTATCTCTTTGTTGAAATGATCTTTTTCTTTCTGTATTTTCTCCCTTACATCACCCTTTACCTTGTGGATCAATTTAACTATGAACATTCTAAATTTTCTGACATTTTTTCCCTATAGTGTTGATAAATTCTGTTATTCAAATATTTTGGTTTGTTTGGGGTGATTTGTTCCCTTGATTTTTCATGTTGTTTGTGTGTCTACCTATCTAACAGTTGGTTTTGAGGTAGTAGAGTTTCTACCCTGTGGACTTACAGTGTTACTGAAGATTTACAGTACCTCACAGTTTAGGGGGAGACAGATAATAACAACAACCAAAGCAAACAATTTACAGAATTAAACCCAATAGTTATTGCTATGAAATCTACAATATTGCTTGTCACAATAATCAGAAATGATATGATCAATTATTACCCATGGTAAAAACAGTAAGTTTACAAAAGGGCTTACAATTTCAAGTGGTGAACAGGGATAGAATAGAAGTGATATAAAATGTGACGATTGTGAGGGAGGAGGAGAGGAAATAGAAGTAAAAATTAAAGACAGAGTGAAAGAGAGAACAATAGAGATTGGCTATTAGCAAAAGAAAAGAGAGAAAGAGAGTAGTGGGAAAGGGGTGAGAGAAAAATGTAGAAAATAAAAATTAAAAAATAAAAATAAGAAGAGAAATAAAATAATACAAGGACACAATTGATATATACTAATCAAACATCTTAGTCCCCAAAATACTGATCCATGAGAAATAATTGCTTTAAAAATGCTATAAATGAGAAAAAAATGAACAGATATGAATATGTATAAGTATCCAGTTAGAGTTCATTATGAGGAAAGAAGAAGAGACTGGGTTGGCAGAAAATGGTAGATGTGAATAGGGAAAATTCAGAGGTGACATAGGATGTGTTTATGAGGGTGGAGAAGTAAAAAATAGAAATAAAAGAAGGAAGGAAAGCGTGAAAGAGAAGAGGAAGAGTGAAAGAGAGAACAATAGAGTTTGGCTGTTAGCAAGCAAAAAGAGAAATAGAAATAAAGGGAAACAGAGTTGTGAAACAGGAGAAAATCAATCCAAAATATAGCAATCAAAAAATCCTAACCCTCAAAAAACAGAGCATAGAAAATAAAGTACCTTCAAGAAAGGCTAAAAATGAAAATGCAGAAACAAATATGTATGTGTACAAATGTATAAATGTCCATCATGTATCAGTCAGCACACATTCAAAAACAAGATAACAAAAGAGCCCATGAGAGTACTTGCCTGCTGTCTGTGCACAACTGCCTTTCCCTTTCTCAGCTTCCCTTCTCAGCAGGATGGTGTGAGGAGCTGTGGAAGATGCTTTTGGCTTTAATTCCAGGGTATGGCTGCTGCTGGGTTCTGTGAGATGAGTTTGTGCTTGTGAAGCTCCCAGGTGCGGGGATTAGCTTTGGTAAGCCCCAGGTGTTTTATTGTGTGGGGAGTTTTTGAGCATTAATGAATGAACCACTTCTGGGACTGTACCCCTCTTCTCTCCCCAGGGCTCCACTCCTGGGAAGGGGAGTTGGTCCTTTGCCGGTTCTGTTGATCTGGGATACTGCCTTTTTCAGCTTCTAAGGACTGTTTCTGAGCACCACGGAGCTCAGTCACTCCACCTGTTCAGATTCACCCTGCTGTTGGTCCTGCACACTGCCAGGTCCAGGGAATGGAGGAGAATGGGCTTTCTCAGGCCTCTCTGACCTGTGTTGCCCTCAGGCAAAGTGATCTCCATGCCAGAAATTCTCTGTGCCAGAGATTGTCCTGATTTGCTACGCTCAGTTTAGATCTCGAGGTTAGTGTCTGCTGGATTCATGTACTGGAATCAGCTCTGAGTTTACTGATCTAAATTTCCCATCTGAGTTGGCACTGCTGTTGCATAGAGGTACCAAAACCTCTCCAACTTGGGCTCCCTGTATTCAGCAGGCAGACCCAGGTAACTTTTGAGCAACAGTTTAATGATCCAAATAGCCTCTGTGTAGGCCCAGGGCAGTCTGCCCCTCCAATCCTGGGATTCCCCACGCCAAGACTTTCCCAGCACTTTTCAGTCTTTGCCTACATTGTGTATTAATCGCCCCCACCTCCACCCCCCTAGCTCAGCTCCAGTTCCGTTCCTTACCCTTGTCTGATGTACCCCAGATTTTCCAGTCTTCAGTGTTTTCTAATATTTTTTTATTTTACATAATTTTAAAATTCTAATTTGTTATATATGACAGCAGATCGTATTCAATTCATATTACACATACAGAGCACAGTTTTTCATATCTCTGTATACAAAATAGAGTCACACCATTCGTGTCTTCATACATGTACTTAGGGTAAAGATGTCCATCTCATTCCACTGTCTTTTCTACCCCCATGTCCTCTCCCTTCCCCTCTGACCCCTTTGCCGTATCTAGAGTTTGTCTATTCCTCCCATGCCCCCTCCCAACCCCACTATGAATCAACCTTCTTATGTCAGAGAAAACATTCGGCATTTGTTGTTTTTTTTTTTTTTTTTTTTTTTTTGATTGGCTAACTTAGTATTCTCTTCTCTAACTCCATCCATTTACCTGCAAATGCCATGATTTTATTCTCTTTTATTACTGAGTAATATTCCATTGTGTATATATGCCACAGTTTCTTTATCCGTTCATCTACTGACGGGCATCTAGGTTGGTTCCAATATCAGCGAAGTGATTTTATTTCCCACTCACCTCACAGAGAAGTAGTTTTCTTGCTGTTTGAGTCCTGAGTCGTGGAGCCGTGAGAAAAGCCACTTCCTGCTCATCTTGTATCTTCTTTTTACTATTCTTTGTAGATAAATTTAAACCCACAGAGTCAAATTCTAACCCCCACTTCTACCCCCATCTCCTCAACCCCTGTCCCATGGAGGTTTGATTAGTGTTATGTTGACCACAATACTCAGGAAGAAAAAGCATCTTTGTTATCCTGCCTCCTTCTTTTAAGAATATAACCATGTTATTCTTCTCTGTTAATCATTTTATAATGTCTGTCATTCTAAAAATAATTTTCTTTATTCAGGTCTCACTGCTTCTAGAAACTTCATATACATATTTATTGTTTCAGTTTGTATCATTCCCTCATATTTTTAAACTGATGATATATAAGCAGGAAATACTTTGAATGAAAATTAATCAGTATCGTGCTTTATAGATCAGAGTTCAGCAAACTATAGCTTGGAGACAAACACAATTCTGTTTTTGTAAATAAAGTTTTATTGGCATACAGTCAAAGTCCATTTGCTTACACATTGTCTATGACAGCTTTTATACTACAAAAACAAATTTGAGACTTTGTGACAAAGAATGCCAGGCTAGTAAGACTGAAATATTTTCCATCTGGCTGTTTATGGAACAAGTTTGCTGTCCTCTGCTGTGGAGTGTATATTAGGATTACTGAATGCTCAATGATTCCAGGGTTTTTTCACAGTTGATGCTCCTGTGTTTTGGGGGGGGGCGGGGTATCTGTTTGTATAGTATCCTGTTTTTCTTACTTCAACTTTAGGTCTTTGTACTTGTTCATTTTCTGTTTGGTTGGAACTGTTTCTTAAGTATTTTTCATGGTTGAGGTAGGTGGATACTTAGATACACTCTTTAAATTCTTGCATATACTCATTTCCCAAAACATGTCCCCTAAAGAACCTTCTTTGCCCTCAAAACACCAATGACACTGACTAGTTCAAGATTCTTAGATTAAATTTGTTTTCTTTTTTTCTCTCAATATTAGTGCACTATCTTGTACCTCCTAGTGTGACAGATGAGAAATTCAAATGACAAGAGTGTTATTTTCCCTTGAAAGAAAGAGTAACTTATGCTTAATACCAGGAGGCCTATAAGATTTTCTCCTAATATTTAATGTTTGGGAATTATAGCAAGATGCCTACACACAGATCTTTTTTCCTCATTTCTGCCTGGTGCTTATCAGGCCCTGTCGGTGTATAGAGTCAGATGTTCTTGATCACAGGGGAATTTTCTACTGGCATCTCTTTAATTAGGGCCTCTCCCTTGCCTTCAACTCTTTCCCTTTTCATTTTCTGAAACTATTATTACTGATATTTCAAAGCTTCTGTACCTTTTAGGTATTTTCCCCTTGTGGATGCCTTCTCTTTTTATTGTTGCTCTTTTATTACAAGAATTTTGGAGCTGCCTTTTGCATTTCTTCTTGCCACTGATTGAGGTTTCAATATAACAGCTCCCCATTAATTTGTTCACTGAATTATTCAGTTTGAAATCGTACTTTCTACCTTCAGAAATTCTGTTTTGCACCTTATTTCCTTCAATACTCTTGCTGTTGTTCTTTAATTCAAGTTGTATCTGTATCTTTCAGCTATTCTCATTTTATTTGCGAATCTTCTTTGCTCTTCGGTTTCTCTTTTCTGCCTTGTTTGGGGTTCATTGACAAAAGATTTTAATGAGCTACTTTGTTTCTCCTATTGGCTTCTTGCTGTAACTCTTTTCACTATTTTTAGTGGTTGCTTTAAGCCTAATGGCTTGGACTCCTAATTTATCAAACTCAGAATAACTATTGTAGAACTTGACTTCACACTTCACACTTTTTCCTCATTGACTCTGAGTGACATTTTCTTGATACTTAGTAATTCTTTATTTCATTCTAGATGTTATGGATAATATGTTGTAGAGACTCTCAGTGCTGTTATTTTCCTGTGAAGAATGTTTATTTTTGTTCTAGTTGTCAGTTCAATTTAGTGTGGATTTGGTTTTATATTTTGTTAAGAAAAGTTTATGGAGGGTCTGAGGTTTTTCCCAAGCCCATGTTACTGGGTGGAATTCAACCTTCAAATTCGGCTTTCCTTGTGGATCTTATCAAGGCTTCATCTTATACATCATTAGGGAAGGTCTACAGTTGATCTTACTCCAGGCTCGTGGTGAGCAAACTATGGCCAGTTAGCAAAGTCTGATCCACCGATTATTTTTCCAAATAAATTTTTTGGGAACAAACCCTATTTTTTCATCCTTTATATTGCTGCTTTCACACAAAAAATTTCAGACTTGCCTACTTGCAACAGAAATGCATGACCCTGGAAACCTAAAATTCTATTATGGAAAAACTTTGCCAACTCCTGCTCTCTGGTATGGTTGCTTTGTCATGGCAGGCTGTGACAACACCACTGGGCACAGCTATTTTTTATTTGCTGTTTTTCTTTTCCTGTTCTTCCTTTCTTTGGTTCCTTTGTCCCATTAGGTAGATTGTCACTATGTTTGCTCTCCAGGGCTAGAGGCTGGTTAGTAGAGGCTGTAGTAACCCTGCAGCTGATGGGAGGCCTGTTCCGTAGAGGCAGACTGTCATCCCTCTGCTGAAGAACCTGGGGAAGAGCCCCTGCTTCCTGGACACTGTATTTTCGAAGACTTCTGAGCAAGAAGTCTCAGTCCATTCAGACCCCATTTGTCTTTTATGAATCAAGTGACCAATATGCTCATGTAAAGACTGTGACAAATTTCTGTTTCTACTCTAGACTGCTGAGCCTTAAGTTCTTCTCAATATCCTCTTCTTTCTGTGTATCATGCCTAGGCAATGATGTTGTTCTCTGAAATATGCTCTTCCCAAGGGAAGAAAGACTCAATCTTTGCTGAGACACGCCCCCCCCCCCCACAAAGAAAAGAGTACAAATCCTTATATTCAGCACCTTTGGCCCAAGAAGCCTTTGAACTAAGATAAATGAATAGCTTAGATCTTGTAATAGGAAAGGAAATGGAATTATGGTCAGAATTGCCTGTTTACAGAATCTCCATTCATTTATTCAACAAATATTCACCAAGCCCTACTATGTTATAAGCACTTATCTAGGCAATGAAAACATGATGGTGAGCAAAACAGACATAATGCCTATCTTGAAGGAAGCTAGTGGGAAAGACAGGCATTAAACATATGATTCCATAAGTAGATTCACAATTATGAATCATCATTGTTGGGAGGAAGACTCTGGGGTGCTATGAGGAGCACAGTGGGGCACAGACTTAGACACACAAATGTGCTCAAGAACCGATTAATGCACAGATCACACAGCGTTCCCATTCTAATCTCTCCAGGAGAATATTTTTGAATTAGCTTTCAGTGTCATTTTCTCTGTGGAAGTATATTCTGCCCTGTGTCCACTGAGGACAGAATATCTTAATATTTACAACTAATGATAAGTCTCACAAGGTGAAATGTTTCAGAGGCATCCAGTTTTTCATCTAAAAATAATAGCAGGCTGAAGATATGTAATGGTGAATTACTAGGCAGAACAAAAGTGAGAAGACTGTTTATCATGGATAAAATATTTCCTCCAGTGAATAAGCATGAAGATTCTGAAACAGATTCACAAAATGTTGTTGTTGGGAGAAAGTATAATGGTGGCAGGCGCAGCTGACCTTGGAACTAAATTCCTAGAGAATTGAAGCTCATTGGCAAATGACTGGAACAAATTGTTTCTCCACCAAACTGAACTAACTTAAGTGAAAGTGATGTTTCTTGTTTCTTGGAACTTTTGCTTTTTTATTGCTGAAAGGATTTGTGGCATATGATTTCTGTTTGTGAACAGAAACTAAGACTTGAGGAGCAAATGGTCCTGAAGAGAACCGATCAATGATGGAGGCGGCATCAGAACTGAGTCTAGTGATTCTCAGTTCAGCACCTATCACTACTTTCTGAATCACAGATGCCGTGTCCTGAGAGTCTGATTGATCTGTTGCCATGGCTGAGAAGAACCCTAACACCTGAATGTTAGCAGAGAAATGATTACTTTGTAATGAGCTTGATACAAAAAATATGAGGTACTTACCATGAAAGTGGAAGCCTACAAAAACATATTCTGGGGGATCAGACTTTATTTTTTTTTTAAATTTTGGTTTATTTTATTTATATAAGATACATGGAAAATTAACATCATACTTGCAAACAACAGGGTTATCTTACATTGATCCCTTTCTTGTTGGGAAAATTGACTTGATTTTCTAATAGTCATATTTACTAATACTCAGGCAATCTTATTTATTTTATAGCAATGAAGAAGATTTTACTCACCACATGCCATGGTGCACTCCTGAAATCCCAATAACTTGGGAGACAGAGGCAGGAGGATTGAAAGTTTGAGGCTAACCTTAGAAACTTAGAACCTGCCTCAAAATAAAATAAATAAAAATGATTTGGGATGTATATCAGTGGTAAAGCACACCTGAGTTCAATCTCTAGTACTGCAAAAAAAAAAGTTTTTACTAAATATTTCATTTTTCATACGTTTATTTTTCTTTTTCAGTATGGGGGATCAAACCCAGGTCCTCACACATGCTGGGCAAGTGCTCCACCACTGAGCTACATCCTCAATATTTCATGTATTTTTACAATTTTTATAATCTATGTAATCTAAAACAGTCTTACTGCTTTGTGTTATACACATATCTCAAACAAACATACATATATACATACACTTCTATACAATATAAACATACATATATACATACACTTCATATACAATGCAGTAAAGGCTATGTAAATATAAGCCCCCAATGTATTACCTAAGTCACCATGAGTATACGAACATCAACACTGTTATTTTATAGTCAGTTCTATTTTACAAATAATCAGATCAAATTTGACAACTTGAATGAAGAAGTGGATATTATGTATAATATCAATAATAGAGAAAATCTAGTGTATAGAAGAAATTCTTGGAAAAGATGTTTCCAGATTTTATATACATTATACATTTATTTATTCACACATAAAATTATATGTGTGTGTGTGTGTAGATAGAATATAAGATGATATATTTATATACTGACCCTGAATGTGGAGATTGGTGAAACAAAAAGCCTAAGATTATACCAGAGTTTCTGATTTTTATAATTTTAATTTTGCATTGGATTATGAATGAAATATTTTCCATGTTTTTGATCACTTAAGGGGTTAAACTGTCATTTATTTTGTACTAAGACTTTCCTGTTTTCCTTATTGCTTTATGTAACCTGTGTGTCTGTCTGCCTGCCTGTGCATGTGTAGAGAGAGAACAGCTTTTTTTACTGTGTTCAGAAACTTTACCATCTTAACCTTTTAAAAGTGTACAATACAAAAGTATTTGCTGTATGTATACTGTTGTGCAACAGGCTTCTAGAACTCAAGGCAGAATCCCTGAAACAGTATTACTTAGAGGTTCCAGATTCCTAGGGAAAACATGGTCTGTTGAGGGGTTGAAGCAATACTAATTAAAAGTCTGTATACTAAGTGGTTGAACACTAGATTCCCTCCATTACTGTGTACATACCAGAAACACTATCCTCTGGTATTTCTACTACTACCGTCCACCCATCACTACCCACTCTTGGGGATAATTGAAATTTATTTTATGGGAAAATGAAACAGTGGTGCACATTTAAAGGATGAAATAAAATACAGAAACTCTCTGAAAGCAGAGTTAGATAAAAATGTGGCCCCTGTTTTGAAGATCCTTTTCTTAATTTTCTAGTCCTACTTCCAGAATGCCAACAGCATGGGATATAGCAACTCCCACACACAACCAGAAGAGTAGAGTTTTTTTTTTTTTTTCTTTTTAGGAGAAAATAAAAGTCCCGGGGGTGGGATGGAGTGAGTGGACACCTTCCTGGGTGCAATTTCCAAGGTCTTGATACAAATGTTTTCCTAATTTTTTATTTGTTCTTTTTAGTTATATTTGACAGTAGAATCCATTTTGACATAATTATTAAACCCATGGAGTATATCTTGTTCCAATTCATTCCCTACTACCTCTCCTTTTCCCTCCCTCCCCAGCCCCTGCTCTCTTCCCTCTTTGGATCTTTCTGCCATTTTCCCATAGTTATCTTCTTAAAATTAATTTTTGAGGGTGTATGTGATAGTAAGAGTCACTGTAGAATATTCATCCATGTGCATAAGAAAGCCATTTCAGATTCATTGCATGGCATTTTCTGATACAAGTATTTTCTTAACAGCAATTTCAAATATTCAAACACAATAGATCCATCACTTTCCTGATTATAAGGTAAAATTACTTTCAGGATAAGTTTCTATACTTATCAAATTATCTATGCACTAAGGACAATTAAACCAATTTTGGATGTTCCAATGTTTGAAAAAATATACATCTCATTTTTCCTTTCTTGGGAAGCTAATAGAGGATGTACTCCATCAAAACAAGGAATTTAATGAAGAAAGAAAGACGTGGTATCTGGGAAGCCAAGAGTTCTAATGGAGAAAGAACGCTAAAAAGAACATTTCAGGAGGTCAGCTAAAGAGTCCTTGAATCTGGATTGGTTCCACAGAACAAATGGTTCAAGGTTATATGAGCAAAAATTTTATGTAGGCATATGAGATGAAGAGATATAAGAACATTAAAAAAATCTATACACCAAGGATATAATTTTTAAAAGGCAATTGCTGATAACGTGGTCTTATTCCCCATTTCTCCAAACTTTTAAATTTTCCACTAGCAAATTCATTGATTCACTGTTCAGTCTTCTGGATTTTTTTATCTGTAATTATGTCTGTCATCTATCTTGAGGGAAGGGTGTCAGTACCTGATCAGTTCATATGGCATGAAGGGCTTTTCTGTTAAGAGATTTATCAAATCCAGGTAAGACACAGAATACCTCCTACTCTGCGGTTTCTGTTTGTATTGACTAGAACAATGACTGTTTTACACATCAGAAGCAATGGACTCTATATCAGCTCTTCCAACATCCAGCTGTATAACTTTGGGTAATTTGTTTATCTTCTCTTCTTACTTCTTTTCCTTTGCTAAGTGCAGTCAAAGCTATCATAACAGGCTGTTATAAGTTGCAAATTAGGTTATATGCTAGTTTCAAAGCCATAAAGCCCTTTAATAAAAGCACACTATCATTTTTTTGTTTATTCAGACACTATTTTGTCACATTAATCTTCCTAGCTGACTGCTAAAAGAAATTATGCAAATGTTTTCAGTAACAGTTATTTAAAATTTGCTGGTATTTGAGAAGAATCTCTGTCTATAGACAATGTTCTATGTGGGATTAGGTGAAAAATTGAGGACTAAATGGGCAAGTCCAGTCCATCTTTCTTCTTTAGTATTTCAGAATTGTGGAATCTTGTGGTTACATGGGATCCCTGGTAGCTCTGGGATTGCCAGTTAATGGCTGGACTTAGTTGCAGGGTTCTGGAATGTGAGGAATACTTGAATCCCTAGGAACTCAGTAGAGTTGAGAAATAGAATAAACATGCCTCCACCCCAAACACAATTTGCTCTCTAGAATATGCATTGTGTTGTATTCTACGGAGAGCACACACCTACACACCCACAGTTAGTCTAGGGAGAGCAAAACCAACCTTCCTTTGTCTTTTTGTTCTATTCAGACCCTCAATGGATTGATTGATGCCCACCCACTTTGGGAAGGGCCATCTGCTACACTTAGCCCACGAGTCCAAAATGTTCATCTCTTCCAAAAATATTCTCGCAAACATAACCAGAAATGATGTTTAATGAGATATTCGAGTATCTCAGGATCCAGTCAAGTTGACACATAACATTACCCATCACACATTAGTTTGTACATCTTCAAAATGGAATAAACAAGTGCAGGGATGGGTGCGTTCACTTACATCAGGTCAAACTTCCTGAAGTATTTACAAAGTTGAGAAGATCAAGACAATTTAGTTGCAACTAAGAGTGTGTTGTGCTTACCAGAAAAGGATTAAAATCCAATTTCACACCTGATAAATAAGGTAACACTAATCTGACTTCACTGAAAAATTTCAAACAGGCTTTCCCTTTCTATGGCTGCATTTATTTCTCAAAGGCAGGGATCACCACACTCTTACTTTTTAAGCAGTGGTTCACAGGGAAGAAGAACTATGTATAGAGACTCTTTAGAGCCAGGCACACCTGGGCTTACATTTTAGTTCTTTCATATGCATGCTCTACAACTTAGGTGAATCACTTAACCACCTTGATTTCCTCACCTGTAAAATGAAAATTTGGATTTTGAAAGGAAGTAATAGATGTCTTTAGCACTTCACTGATCATATAAATGGTGGTAATATTAATTAAATATCTGCCTAGTTACAAAACATCTGCCTAGTTAAACATCTCACTTTTAGTAGCTACGCTCCCTAAAGTTCATTGCATATGTTCAATAAGTATCTGTTGAATGAATAAAATCTAATAACTGTTTCTTCTCCTCACCCCTTCAGGCTGAGGGCCTATAAAAACTCCTCATTATTACTAGCATTGGGTTACAGTCTTAGTCTCTGACCGTTTTCCTTACACTTGGCTCACCTTTAGTAAGTAATTCTCTTTTTAAATACCCCACAATTTATCTAGTTTGAGTCTGCCCCCTGTTTTCTGGTCAGCACTCTGTGTGATGCAAGGAGTTTATAACTTAGGGGAAAAATATATACCTACATTCAAGGCTTTCAATAATTTCTGACTCACACAATTATTGTCCAAACTGACCTTCAGATAAATCATTCCTAGTTTTGGGGAATCCACCTTGAAAAGGTTCTCTCATTGGTATAAAAAGGTAACATGAAAATATCATGCTAAGAAGTCTTCTCACATTATTTAAAATAGGCCCAAATTAGGAAAATTACATGTCCACAATAGAAAATTGGTAGGTATATTATAATATTCCCACTGACAAAAGATCTGAAGTCACAGAATTATGTCAAAGCTTATGGCAATCCAGAGAAGGGATTGGTGCATTTTCCTTTCACCCAGAGAGATGGGCATGAAGCAAATTCAGGGAAGTCCAGGGCACCTAGTACATGGTAAAGAATGCTCTTGTGGGGGAAAAATGTTGATTCTGAGTCCTGAGCCCCCCAAACAGGTGAAGATACAGGAGAGGCTGCTGCCTGCTGTGGAAGGAAAGCTCTGTCTCTGCAGTCATCCTGCATGTGAGATAAGTGCTTTGAATAAGGACTTCATAAATTGAATGATTCATGCAATTAGGAATTTTCAGTATATATAAGCCAAAAGGGTTTTTTTTAATATTAATTCCACTTTTGTAATGACGTCTAGGGACCAGAGATGCAAAGATGATAATATATTAAGTCAACCTCCATGAGGGCAGGGACTTCTGCCAAATCTTTGGCAATCATTAAAAATTGTGTGTTCTCCTTGTGTATGTAGTCTGACTCTTCCACTGGGAATTGGGCCCTCTGAGGGCAGAGATGTAAGTCTGTTCTGTTCAGAACTATAGCCAATGTGCCCTCAACAGTGTCAGGCACACAGTAGATGCTTAATAAGTGCTTGCTGAAGGAATGACATTTTGTTAAATACTCCTAATCAATTAAAAATAATCTTTCAATAAAATTCAAACAGCTTTATTGCTATGTACCTCACATACCATAAAATTTACCCATTTAATGTATACAATTCAGTGACTTTTAGTATACTCACAGACTTGAGCAACCATCACTACAATCAATTTTAGTTATTTAAAAAATGTATTAATTTTACATTGTTATTTTAATCATACATATGTATGGCAAACTGTGTGTTAATTCAATACATGTTTACAATAGATGATGATCAAATCAGGATAGTTAGCATTTTTATTTCCTGAAACAATTATAAAATTTTGGATTAACACATTAAAATTGTCCATGTCTATGGGGAAGAATGTGATATTTCAGTACATGTCTACAATATACACTGATTAAATCAGGATGATTAACATTTCCATCTCTTCATTATAGTGGAGACTTTAAACTCCTCTCTTCTAGTTAAATCATAAAATATATAATAGGTTATGGTGAACTAAAGTCACCCCACTGTGCTATTGTTGAACACTCAAACTTATTACTTCTATCTTATCTAACTGTGTTTTGGCACCTGTTAGCAACCTCCCTCTATCCTCCCTGCCTCCCCAACCCTTCCCAGCCTCTAGTAATTGCTCTTCTACATCCAAATCCACTTCTAAAAATATCCACAGATGAGAGAAAATGTGGTGTTTGTCTTTCTTTGCCTGACTTATTTTACTTAATGTTATGTCCTCCAGTTTCATCTGTTTTGCTGCAAATGATAGGAGATCATTGTTTTATGGCTGAAAAATATTCCATTGTGTATAAAAATACCACATTTTCTTTATTCATTTATCTATTGGTGGACATCTAGGTGAATTCCATTTTTTAGCTATTGTGAATAGGAAAGCAATAAGCATAGGTATGCTGGTTTCTCTTAGATATTCTGATATTTTCTTTGGATCTATTCACCCAGAAGTGAGATAACTGGATCAAATGTAGATCTATTTTTGGTTTCTAATGCAACTCTCTGAAAAACTGCCACAGAATTTTCCATTGCAACTGCACCATTTTACATTCCTGTCAGTGGGCTGTAGGGTTCCAGTTTCTCCATATTCTCATGAATGCTTTTTATTTTGTCTTTTTATTACAGTTTTCATATTGGATGAAAAGTGGCATCTCATTATAATTTTGATTTTTCTAATGGCTAATAAGATTAACCATCTTTTTAATGTGTGTATTGTCTAATTGTCTGTCTTCTTCAAAGAAATGTGTATATAAACACTTTGTCCCTTTTGAAAATTGTTACTTGTCTTTTTATTCTTGAGTTCTTCATATAATCTGGATACAAAATTTTAAATATGTTCTGGATAAACCCTTATTAGCTACATGGTTTGCAAATATCTCCTCACATTGTGTAGATCATCTTTTCACTTTCTTAAGAGTATCCTAAAGAGAGTTCAAGAGAGTTCAAAAGGTTTTAACTTTGATAAAATGCAATTGCTTTTTCTTTGGTTTGTTGTGCTTTAGTTGTCATATCTTGGGCAACCCAAGTTCATGAAGATTTATATCTTTTTTCTTCTAAGTTTTTTAGTGTTAGTGCTTGCATTTAGGTATTCGAGACATTTTGAATTAATATTTCCACATGGCATGAGGTAGGGAGTTGAACTTTATTCTTTTACATATGAATATCCATTTTTTAGAATAAATTACTTTTTTTACTGAAAAATTTGAAGACCAACTTCCCATTTGTATGTGGGATTATTTCTGGACTCTCTCTTTCTTCCCCACCTCAGTGATCTGTATGTCTATATCCTTGTGCCAGTATCACACTGTCTTGATTGCGGTTGCTTTGCAGTAATTTTAAAATTGGGAAGAATTAATCCTTCTATCTGTTCTTCTTTATGAAGACTGTTTTGGCTTTTTTATTTTTGGATCCTTTGCATTTCCATACAAATTTTAGGATTAGTTTGCCAATTTATCAATAAGAATAATAATAAGCAGCAGCAGCAGCAGCTGGGATTTTGATAGGGATGCACTGAATCTGTAGATCAGTTTGGAGACAATCACTATCTTAGCAAAATATGTCTTCTAATGCATGAACATGGTATATAGTAGTTTATAGCATAATTTTATAATACTTTTTATTTCTGTAATATCATAATGATGTTCTTTCTTTCATACCAGATTTTAGTAGTAGTAAAGTTAATCAATTTTGTTAGACTTTTCAATGAAACATGTTTGGTTTTGTGGACCTTCTCTATTTTCCTATTCTCTTTTTCATGTCTTGTCATTTGTTAGATCTTTAATTTCTTTTAACAGTGTTTTGTAGTTTTCAGAGTACAAGTTTTATACTTCTTTTATTTTCCTAAAAATGTATTCTTTTTTGGTATTATTGTAACTGAAATTTGTTATCTTAATTTTTGGTTTATTTCTTGCTAGTATAAAGAACTATAATGGTGTAATGAATTTTGTTTATATATCTTGTATCCTACAAACTTAGTGAACTTGTTTTAATGTTTTTTTACCATATTTCTTAGGAATTTTCTATATACAAGAAACATGTCATTTGTAAATAAAGATAGTTTTACTTCTTTCTTTATAATCTTGGTTAATTGCCCTGGCTAGAAGCTCCAGTAAAAAGTTAAATAGAAGCATCTGTCTTGTTCCTAGTATTTGTTGAAAGGATTCAGTGTGGTCATTCAGAATGATAATTGTGTACTTTTCACCAATGCTCTTTATCTGGTCGATCAAAGTCTTTTTTTTCCTAGCTTCTTCTTGTTTCTCATAAAAGAGTAGTGGATTTTATCAAATTCTTTTCCTAAGTCTATTGAGATGATCATATGGTTTTGTCCTTTACTGATTATGCTGTGTTGCACTAATTGTCTTTTGAATATTAAAAAAAGTTTACATTCCTGACATAAAACATACTTAGTGTGTGATTATTTTATATGTTGACAAACCTGGTGCTGGTATTTAATGAATGGTTTTTGCACAAATATTTTCTTATGATACCATCTGGGCATTGCTTTGCATGGAGTTTTGAATTAGTACCTCAATCTTTACTTGAGACAGACCTTTTTAAACTTATTTCTTCCTGAGTCAGGTTTGGTAGTTTATGTATATCTAGGAATTTATCCTTTTCATCTAAATTATGTAATTATTGTTGTAGTTATTTATAGTATAACCTTATAATCCTTTTATTTCTGTAATGTTGGTAATGACATCTTTTCTTTCATACCAGATTTTAGTAATAGTAAGTCTAGCTAAGTTTTGACAATTTTACTGGTCTTTTCAAAGAAAGCCTTTTGGGTTTGTAGATTTTCTCAATTATTTTTGTATTTCATCTTTCACTAATATCTATTCTAATCATTATCTTTTGCTTCTGTTTGATTTGGGTTTAGTTTTATCTTGTTTTTAATTATCTTAAGATGGAAGGTTAGGTTATTAATTTGAGATTTTTCATTTTTAAATATGGGCACTATCAGATACAAAATTTCCTCTTTATTGATTTAATTGTATAGTAAATCATTTTCATTTTCATTCGTCTCAAATTTTTCTAATTTCCCTTATTATTTTTTATTTGACCTATTGTTATTTACAAGTCCATTGATTTACATAAACTTGGAATTTTCCCCATTTTTTCACTATTATTTTGTTATAATATCACTCCATTGTGATTAGAGCATATGCTTTGTATGATTTTAAACCTTTTCAATTTTCTTCTGTCTTTTTTAACATTCTTTTAATTGTATAATCTCTACTTACCTGTTTTTTTTTCTTTTTCTTTTTTTGGGGGGGGGTATTTGGAATTGAACTCAGGGACACTTGGTACTGAGTCACTTCCCAGCCCTATTTTTGTATTTTATTTAGAGACAGGGTCTCACTGAGTTGCTTAGAGCCTTGCTTTTGCTGAGGCTGACTTTGAATTCACAATCCTCCTGCCTCGGCTTTCAGAGCTGCTGGGATTACAGACCTGTGCCATTGCACCCAGCTGATCTGTTTTGAACTCTTTTCTTCCCGCTTCCAACTCAAATCTCATAAATTTTTCATTTAGGTTATTGTACTTTTCAATTACAAAATTTTCATTTTCATTTTTGTATTTTATTTTATAATTTTTATCTCTTTATTGATATTCTCTACTTAATGAGACATTGTCTCTTGAAGTTTGGTTTCTTTGAATACATTTATAATGCCTACTTTGAAGTCTTTGTCTGCTAAGTCCAATATCTGGGCCCTCTCAAATGCAATTTGCACTGGTTATTTTTTCCTTGTGTATGAGTCATACTTCCTTGTTTGCTTTTGTTACTATATATAGTTTTTGTTGAAAACTAATTTATTGTAGCAACCCTTAATATTGATTCATCTCTGCCTCTCTACCCAGACAAGGGCTTGATATTGTTTGTGGATTCATTCATTTGTTCAGTGACTTGAACAGGCTACTTTAGTCTATTACTCTCCTCTGTATACAGCTTCTGATACTCCTTCTCAGAGGGTTCACTGTTGAGCATACCCACAGTCATCCTAGGGTGGCAATGAACTTTCTCAACTGGCATGAACTTTTCACCCTCTGATTAAGTTGCAATGGGTGCAATTGGGCCCATCTTGTTTCATGATAGAGCTTCTACTCTATTCATGGAGACCATGTACACGAAGGGAGCCCCATATCTCTCAGCTGATCTTGCCTTACAAAAGGAAGACTGGGCTGTGAGGAATGACCTCCTCCTCCTGGGAGGGTAGCATAGCCCTGGACTGGTGATTGGGGAAAAGATATCCCTATGTTTTTGGCTTCACTCACCACAATAAATCTTCTATCATGCTGAACTGAATGACAAAGGAAGGAGCAGGTCCGGTGTGACTCAGATGCCACGGACTCTCACTTTCTTTGGATAAGTATTTTTCCATTTTCTGTATGCCCTTTCCAGAGACTGAAAAAAAAATAAATTCAATACTTTCACCAGTAATGGTTGTTTTGCTAGGGAGGGAATCTGCAGAGCTCTTTACATTGCAATCTGAAAGTCTTAGTAACCTTTTGTTAAGAAAAGTGAGGATGTCTGTTTCATATTTCAGAAAGGTTATAGGTGAGGGGAAAATGCCAACAAAGACAATCATAGGAGAAGCTAATTATATGAGGAGTTTGTGGAAAATTGTAGGCACACACTTTATATTGTATTTCTAAAAATATATGGCCTCATTTCATTAGCATTTCTCTTTTGAAGCCTTAGGATATCATAAGAGCAGATTGTTATAATAACATCAACCAACATTTGCATGGCACTTAACAGTGTTAGTTTTTTCATTTACATAATCTTATGGTTCCTGTATGATACTAAACTTGTTTATGGTGGAGTCACTCAGACTTTGTTGACCCTGGCTCTTCTTTTTCTGCCTCTGCTTTGCATACAGAATTGAGGAAAATGAATTTAAATTCTCTTAGAGAAGAAATCATTATGCTTTCATTCAGTCCTTTATTTTTTTATGAAGCATATGCTTTATTAATATTTATTAATAGCATATAACATACACAAATAATATATGAATGTATATAGTATTTATTTATACTGTATGTGGTTTCAAAAAAATATAAGGAACCTTTAAAAATCCATACAGCAAATAAATTTAAAAAAGAAATAAAAAGAGACAAAGAGAGATATCAGTGTAGGAATATAAAATGATACACCTGGGACTGTCTTGGTTTTAATACCACATCCAGGAAAACCCTTCAGCACTGATATCTTAATATCATCAGCAAGTTGTTATTTGGCTCTTTAAATATGCCAAGCCCTGTTCTAAGCACTTGACATCCACAGTCGATTCTCACAGCACCACTTGAGTTAAGATTATTATTTTAAAGACTTTATAAAAGAAAAATGGAAGCACTAAAAGCTTCAACCACCTGCCCCAACTCATACAGCTAGTTATCCTGCATCTTAATTTGGTGGAGCTGGGATTTGAGAGATCCCCAGGTCTTAAGATCCTCCCAGAACTGAGGTTCTTTGCCACAAGCGTGAAAGACATGCAATATCCTATACAAGTACTATAAATTTGATTTAATGATTCTTAGTAGCCAAATTGAAGAGGAAAATATGATAAGTTACAAAATTCACATTGTCCATTAAAGAAACTATTTCCTCAAGAGTCCTGAAACCATTTTCCCTGGTCCTGAAACCATTCAAATATTTACTTGCTGCTTACTTTGGAAGGTACTGCTCTAGGTGCTGGGAATATAGCAGCAAACAAAACAGAGAGGCCCTTGGCCTTTGTAAACCTGATATCCAGGAGGACATACTTTTAGAAAGACATAGGTACTAATTAGGTTAAGAGGAGAGGAACTTCTGGGGAATTGGAAAAGGGAGATAATATTAAATAGGCTGGTGAGGGTAGATCTCGACAAGAAGATGATACTTGAGGGAAGACTTTGATGGAGAAAGGGTCTTGTGAATATTGAAGAGAAGACTGTTTTAGGTGAAAGGAAGAACAGATGCAAGGTCCCTACACTGGGAGTAGCTTGGTGAGGCAGAGGCATGCTGAGCAAATAGCAGTAAGAGAGAATATCGAAGAGAACCTGAGATGATGCCAGACCTCGAGACGCAGGACATGAGATAATAGTGGGCATTGGGAAACTCTGACATTTACACTAAGTGAAGTGGAGGGTTTGACAAAGAAGCAATATGACCTGGTGAGGCAGGAAAAAGGGTTAAAATGGACAGGAAGGAAACTTGGCTTCTTCCAGCTCAGGTTTCTATTTAGCTGGGCTGGGAAACTACAAAAACAAGTCTGGCCTCATCAAGGTCAGACCGACTTTTGTGTAAGCAGAGAAAAACTGATAGTGAGACATCTGCTGTTTGGTACCCTAGACCCCTATCAAAAAAGGGGGCATGGTAAACTGGCTGGACCAAAGCAGAAGAGCTTGTGGACACTAAGATCCTTATCCAGGATTGGGTAGGAGACTAGCTCTCTTAACCCTGTAGGTTCATATAAACCCCTAGACAATGGCCACTCTGTGGTATCCCTCTCCTGGGACCCCTGCCCCTTGGGACCTCTACTTTCTTTCTTTCTGTTTCTCTAATAACTCCTGTTACTTTGCTCTCACCCTTGTGTCCGTGGTTTTCATTCTTCAAATTCGTGAGACAAAGAATCCAACCCCATGCTCGGCCCTACACAGCTTGTATCTTAAAATGATCTTTTAGTAGCTTTGTTGAAAATTGACTGCAGAAAGGAAAGGAAAATTGAGAAAATTAGAGGGGAGGCTACATCTATCATCTAGGTGAGAGATGAGTGGGAAGTTACAATGGTAGGTGATGAGAACATATCTTGTCAATATAATTTTGAAGGTAAAGTCAACAGGTTTTGTTGGTGAGTTGAATATAGGGTGTGAGAGAAAAAGAAGGTTTAAAAAAAAAGAAAAAAAGACTCCAAGTTTTTAGAAAACTGAAAAAATGGAATGACCATTAATTGAGATGAGAAAAACTGCAGGAAGATAAGGAATGTGGACAAAGCACACAGATTCAATCTGGACAGTTTAAATTTAAGGTGTCTGTTAGATTCCAGCTAGTGGTGTTTAATAAACTGTTATGAACATGATTTTGGGAGACAGATTTGGGTTGGACATATAAATTTGGGAATCATCAGCTTATATATTCTTTTTAAAACTATGAAACTAAATAAGATCACCAGGGAATGAGTATAAATATAAAAGAGAAATGGACCTGAGTTTCGGGCCCTCTGAGATGAAGAATCAAGGAGAAGATGAAGAACCAGTTTTTAATAAAGAAGGAGGAGCCAGTGAAGTAGGAAGACATCAAGCTGAGTATGGTGGAGGCCGAGGAAAGGAAGAGTTTCAAGGAGGAAGGAGAGATCACCTAGGCCAGATGCTGCTATTGGTCAAGTTCAATGGACACTTAGAATTGACCATTGGATTCAGTAACATGAAGGTCACTAGCCGAGTTGACAAGAGTAGTTTCAAGGGAATGGGAGGTGAACAATTTTAAGCCAAGATGAAAGGAGATAATGATATTGATCAGAATTCAGCAATCTGGCCTGCCACCTGTCTTTATAAATGAAGTCTTGTTAGGACACAGCTATTTTCTTGTTAATAATTGTCTGTAATTGCTTGTGAATTACAATGACAGAGTTGAATTTTTGCAACAGAGCCCATTGACCTATAAGGTCTAAAATACTACTCTTTGGCCCTCTCTAGAAAAAAGTTTGCTGACCCACGATATCGACAACAGTCTTGAGTCTTATTTTTTAAAAGGAGCAGAAATTGAACTATTAGGGAGAAAAAAGGAGAGTCAAAAAAGAAATCAGTCCTTTAGAGAAAGAGTGTCTTGTACTGAGCTGAATCTTCAGCTACAGTAACACTGAAAGCACCACACTTGAGTTTTAAAGCACTGTTCCTTATAACATTTCTCTATATTGGCCCAAAGCATCATCATTTCAAAATACTGTAAAACAGAAGTATTTCTGATGCTGTATGTTGTATTCAGAGATCTGGCTTCTAAATGCCCTGGTTTGACGTAGGAGCCATATTTATCTGCAAAAGAATGCTCTCTATACCATTCAAGTCATCCTCCTCCATTTTTTCCCCTTTTCCTTTTTAAAAGATAAGACTGTGAAGGATAGACAGTAGGTATTTTGTTTACTTGGCAAATAACAGGAATGAAGCTGGTATGTGTTACAAATTTGGAGTGCATCCATCTCAGATTAACCGAAATAGCATTGTGGTCCATTTAGAAGAACACGATATGGTCCCAGGTCTCAAGTAGTTTGCCATCTGGGGATACAAGATAAGACAGGTACATGCATTTAAAACAGAAGGAGGCAGCATGTGATAATAACACCAGTAGCTAAGTCTCCTTCAACAAGACTGAATTGTTGCTCTTTCTTGTCCACCATCTTCCCACTTCTGATAGATGGCACCTCCATCTTCCATTCCCTCAGGCTGGATGCCATGAACCTTTTTCTCACAGTCTAGATCTAGTTTCTCAGGGAATACGGTTAGCTTTGCCTTTTGCCCACTTCTCATTTCAAATTTGACTCTTCTCATCTCCATGCTACCCTCCTCCTCTTCCCTACCCCCATCCCCACCCAAGCCTCTATTCTGTATCACGTGAGGCACCGTAGTGGCAGCAGGAACCCCTACACACACACACACACACCACTCCCCTCTTCACCTTCTCCCTATGATCTCTCCACAACAGAGAGCCTCAGCGACTCTAAGATGTAAGTGGGTCCTGACATTCTTTTGTTAAGAATCCTGCAGCGGCTCTCTCTGCACTCAAAATGAAAGCCAAAGTTCTGAGAGTGGCCTGAAAGCCCTAGGTGATGAGGGCCTGTTAGTGCTTCGCCTTCCCTCTCTCCTGTGGCTCCTCTGATGGGGCTGGCCCCTTGTCTCCAGCCTTGGCTAGATCTAGGGTTACCTCCCCGTGGCTGTGGGTTCTGCTTACTCTCTCACTGCCTGGCATTTTTGCTCCAGTTCCACCATAATGAGGTTCCATTATTCCTATTCAGTGCTGCAACTCCCCAACTTCCCATCCTGCATCCTTTCCCCTTGGTTTCACACAGTCATTGTGTAACACTTAAACATTTGCCCCCGGGGCCTCTCATGGTTACTCCTCCCTACTAAGAATTTAAAACCCATGTCATTCTTGATCTGTTTTACTAAATACCTAGGCAGTACCTGGTACATAGTAGGTTCAATAAATATTTGTTGAATAAATAAATGATCACTGACTATGTATCAAGTAGCATAGTAACCACTTTACATGGATTATTGAATTGAATTTTCTCAAAACTATCATTCTCTCTATTTTTTGTTTTGAATTACAATACAGAAGCATACAGAGGTTAAGCAACTTGTCCAAAGTCACACAGCTAGTATGCAGAAGAGCTAGGATTTAAGTCCAGTGAGAAAGGGTAAGAAATATATTGAAGTGACTTTTTAAAATTTTCTCTACTGGACCAACTCCAAAGGACTTCAACTTCCAGAGGACCTTTCCAGGAGGGCCCTCACCTTGTGAGGACAGTAGAAATAGAGGAAAACTTGTCAGGTAGTCTAAAATTGTTTGGAGTATAAATTCCTGAATAGTAGTTGGCCACTTGGAGTTAACATTTATTTCTCTGTTTTAACTAATAATAGAAAAGAAGGCAGGAACAATGAGCAGGGGCTGTATTTTAGCAGGTTGTTACCCTTGGGTTTGGCAGAGCATATATTTCACATGTCCCATTCCAGGCCAGATAATCTGTGACCATTGAAAAGCAAGATGGTGACATCAGATACCTCAATGCCCCCACCTGCCTTCTACGCCAGGCTCGGCAGATGCAGGGAGAAGGGTACATGGTACTCAGCTTCCCCACAGTAAGGAGATCCCAAGGGTAAGCAAGGAGTGGCTAGTTGTAAACGTGTCCAGGACTCTTGTTTAATCTAAGGGATCCTAAACCCCCACTCCCCCACTGCAAAAAATCTGAAGAAATATACATTGCTTCTGCAGAGCCAGACCTTGATTTCATGTGGAAATAATAAAAGGAAGAAGAAGAAAACCTCCTGGTGAGAGCATCCTATTTCTGTCAAGTATTTTTATGACTCAACATGTAGTCAGTCAGCTGAGAGTCAGAAAGTCTCATTCAGCTGAAATTCAAAAACTGAATAATGCATGGCGTTCCGTTATTTGCTGGGAGTGAGAGGTTTGTTTCATTCTGTTTTATATTCTTCAGTATAGTGCCCAAGCACTGCTCTAGTCTGGACACCACAAAAGAACACTAAAGAGGAAGTGGGATTACAGAAATGTGTCAGATCTTCTGCCTTTATATTTTTCCTAGAACATTAGCTCTGTTTTGGTTAGTGGAAATGGCCTAATAAATCATAAGAATGACTATATACAGTAATTCTTCAAAGGAATTCAATTTTTTTTTTTGCCTTTTCACTAAATAAGCAATGAAAAAGAGAGAAAAATAATAATAATAATACCAGTTTGGAGAGGCGCAAAATGATTAGCCTGATCAGGCTACTCTAGTGTCTCAGTGGATACCTATGTGGTCCCAAGAAAATCATCAATGTCTCTACTAATGATAACCATTAGCACTTGTTAGGTATGGTTTGAAATGGCTTACACACATTATCTCGTTTATTCCTACAACAATCCTATAAAGCAGGAATAGCAGTTATTTGTTTTCACAATAAAGTTGGTGGACAAGCAAAACAAAATCTCAGTGCATTCAACAATAGGCATTTATTGCTCATGTGTCTAGAGTTGGCTGGGTGGAGGGTGGGTGTGGTACACTTAGAGGGCCCCGCTGACTGGCTCATTCACATGCCTGGGGATCCCAGCTGGGCCACCAGAGAGACTCAGATTTACTCCAATATGCCTCCCTCCCGTGAGCAGGATAGTCAGAGTAGATCCTCCAGGTAATGGCAGAGGGGTAAGAACACAACAGAAGCAAACACACATGCCTTTTGAGGCCAGAACTGGCTCACTGCCACTCACTTCTACCTCCTTCTATTGGTCAAAAAAAGTCAAAAGTCTGAGCCCAAAGTCAGGGTAGGAGAGTACTGCAAGGTTGCTTGGTGAAGGGTGTGGATACAGGGAGGGTGAGCCATTGGGTGCTGCAGAGCATTCTATCACAAGAGCAGGGGTGCTAGTGTCATTTTGTTCATTGTGTAAATGAGCATGCTGGAGTACAGAGAAGGTAAGTAGTATGCCTAAGGTCACATAGCTAGTTTAGCACCAGGATCTGACTCCAGAATCCCTGGCTGTTGTACAGTGCATGTGGCATGGCTTCTACTTTGGCCTTTTGCAATCTGATTTCTGCTCTGATCTCCCTAGAAAACATATTCTTCTCTAGTTCATCAATGTCTTCCCATGGGCAGATCCAATAGCCTTCATTAACAGCCGCCATCTTTACTTGGCTCTATAACTCTCTTGCATGATGACTTCTTGAAACTCCTCCCGCTCTGGGTCTTCGGGGTTGGAGCTGTTCTGTTGCCCTGACTGGCTTCTTCTGCTCAGCCCTTTCCGCCCACCAACAGTACATTCATTTCTCTCTTGGCATCTTGCTGTCCGTCCACACCCATTCTCTGGGTTTCCATTACCATCTCTCTGCAGATGACTCTCATCTTGTTGGAAGAAAGCTCACTGTAATTTCCAGCAACCTACTCAGTGGTTTGTCCTTCACAAAATCATAGCTCAGGAAAATCAAAGGCTCTTTTCACTAACATCTTGTCATTTTCTGTCACTAGCAGCTGTCCTGTTGCTTGACATTCCTTCATACACTTCTCATGACAAAAATAATACCTCTGGAAAGTTCAAAGCCCCTTCTTTTATCTCTCTTTGTTTCCATAGCATTTATAAATATATGAAATTTCTATTAGTTGACTATATTTGACCCCCAAAAGTGGCAATATCCTGTGCCATTATATATAAGGGACTTAAGCATCTGCAGATTTTGACATATCCAAGTGGTCCTGAAATCAATCCCTGAGACACTTAGAGATAGCTATCTATTTATATTTACTGTTGAGCTAAAAAGTATGCAATGGTTGTGTTTCCTCTGGAGTATGTTTAAATTTTGGAGGGGGAGTTAATACTTTTCTCACTTTGAAGTCACTTATGTGACTATTTTCTTAAGTTTTCCAAATCCTCCAATAAATCTGATTAATAAATATAACAAATGTTTTTACCAATATTATTATCCAAATCCTTAAAACCACCTGATAACCATCGAATAGTTAAATATGTTTTCCCCTGGAATCTCCTTCATTGAGCCTTTAATTCCACTGCTCTAATTGGTTTCATTGATCTAGAACTTTTCTTTTCTCTGTGCTGTTTCCTGGAGTCCGGTCTTAACGATTCTTAGTTAACTCTTTCATATTGCTAAAATATATCTGCCAGTGTCTTTCTAGGAGAGAATACATGACCAATAAATATTTATAGCAAGTCTAAGAATCTCCTTCTTCTGTCCTTCCCATTATATGTAATTTGAATGGTGTAGAATAATAGGTAGAAATAATTTTTCTCCTGGATTAGGAAGGCATTGTTTGATTGTCTTCTGGCTTCCAGTTGATTACATAGTCTGATAGGATTCTGATGGTATATTCCTATTGTGGACATGGTTTCCCTCTCTCTAAATATTTTGTAGAATATTCTTTTTATCCTTAAAGTAACAAAATTATATTGTGATGTATCTTGATTAGATTTTTTTCATTCATTCATTCTGGCATTTTGACAAGAATGAAATCTAGATATATCCTTCAAATATGAAAAATTATCTGATAATTTTCTCTGATCTCGCTGGAATTCCTAATAATTGAGTTTTCTCTAACATTATTTTCTTGTCTGTCATTAATTTGAGAGTTCCCCCTTCACTTTTTGAAAATTTCCCCTTCATTTTCTCAGTATTTTATTGGCACATTTTAATTATACATAATGGTGGGATTTGTTATAATATATTCATACATGCACACAATAAAACAGTACAATTTGATCAATTTCATTCCCCAGAACCTTCCCTTTCCCTTCCCTCCCTGCCCCTGATCCCCTTCTTCTATTTTACTAGTCTCTTTTCTATTTAAAAAAAATTTTTTTCTCCTTAGTTATGACAGTAGAATGCATTTTGATACATTGTACACAAATGGAGCACAACTTCTCCTTCCTCTGGCTGTACATGGTGCAGAGTCACCCCAGTAGTGTAATCACACATGTATATAGAGTAATAATGTCTATCTCATTCTACCATCCTCACCATCTCCATAGCTCCACCCCTCCCCTCACTCCAGTCTGCATAATCCAAAATTCCTTCATTCTTCCCTACCCGCCCCCCGACTATGGATCAACATCTGCTTATCAGAGAAACATTCAGCTTTTGGGTTTTGGGGCTTTTGGGTTTGGGGATTGGCTTATTTCACTTAGCATGATGTTCTCTAGTTCCATCCGTTTACCTGCCAATGCCATATTTTCATTTCTCTTTAAGGCTGAGTAATTTCCCATTGTGTATATATACCACATTTTCTTTATCCATTCATCTGTTGAAGGGCATCTAGGTTGGTTCCATGGTTTATCTATTGTGAATTGAGCTGCTATAAACAATGATGTTGCTGTATCACTGTAGAATGCAGATTTTATGTTCTTTGTATAAACCAAGGAGTGAGATAGCTGGGTCAAATTGTGGTTCCATTGCAAGTTTTCTGAGAAATCTCCATACTGCTTTCCATAATGGTTGCACCAATTTGCAGTCCCACTAGCAATGTATGAGTGTGGCTTTTCCCCCAATCCTCACCAACAATTATTATTGCTTGTATTTTTGATAATTGCCATTCTGACTGGAGTGAGATGAAATCTTAGATTAGTTCTGAGTTGCATTTCTTTAATTGCTAGAGATGAACATTTTTCCATGTTTATTGATGTATCGTATTTCTTCTTCTGTGAAGTGTCTTTTCGGTTCCTTAGCCGATTTATTTATTTTGTATACCTTTATTTTGTGTATTTATTTTTATGTGGTGCTGAGGATCAAACCCAGTGCCTCACACATGTGATGCAAGCTCTCTACCACTGAGCCCCAACCCCAGCCCTCTTAGCCCATTTATGAATTGGGTTATTTGTGGGGTTTTGTTTTTGGTATCAAGTTTTTTGAGTTCTTTATATATCCTGGAGATTAGTGCTCTATCTAAGGTGCAGGTGGTAAAGACGTTCTCCCATTCTGAAGGCTCTCTCTTCAAGTTATTGATTGTTTCCTTTGCTGAGAAGGAACCTTTTAGTTTGCAGTTTCCCAATATTATTTCCAAATTTTTCTGTTCCTTTAAAAAAAAATAGCTATTCTTTGTTGGTGTCTGTTTTAGTAGTCTACACCCCCTATTAAAAAGATATTTATGTATAAATATATATATATTTTAGTTGTAGGTAGACACAGCACCTTTATTTTATTTTTATGTGGTGCTGAGGATCGAATCCAGTGCTTCATGCATGACAGGCAAGTGCTTACCACTGACCCATAGCCCCAGCCCACTCCCCCACCCTCTTTTTTTCATTTATAATTTTATTCATTTATTTTATTGTTGCATGATAATCAGTTGGATTATTTACATATTTGAATACACACATAACATTTTAACATTCTTAAAAATCATAAATTTTTTAAAAAGAGGAATTAGGAAACTCAGATTAGAAGGTAATTTCCTTAAAATGATGAAGAATAACACTCTAAACTTTACATCATACATGATAATTAATGTTGAAATGGTAAACTTCCTTTTTAAAAATCAGGAACAGCAGGTACTCTGGAGCTGGAGGCAAAAGAATCACAAGTTCGAGGTCAGTGTTGGCAATTTGGCAAGACCCTGTCTCAAAATAAAATTTTTTTTAAAAAAGGGACTGGGAATATAGCTCAGACATAAAGCATTTGCCCAGTATGAATTCAATTCCCAGTACCAACAACAACAAATACACACACACGCGCACACACACACACACACAAATTATCAATACATGTATTCAACATTGCACTAGAGATCTTAGCTGCACAGGTGGACAAGAAAAAAATAGAAGGGATACAGACTAAAAAGAAAGACGCTAACCTATCATTACTCATAGATAATATTAATTTCAACATCGAAAATGAAACAGAGATCTATAGAAGAATTATAATTTATTGAATATTTTACATACTAAATATTGATGTGCATGTGGGTACACCATACGCAGATGTTTAGTGAATACCATCAAAAGCCTGCTCTCTACCAGGGGCTGTGCTACAAGCAGGGGGCAGGCTGGTGAATAAGAGATAAGGACTCTGCCTTTCAATGCCTTTTAAAAACTACTTTGCAATCTTATTCTGCCCATTCATATTTAAAAAGAAGATTTTTTTAAAAACTAATTAGGATGCTGGGGACAAAGTTCAGTGGTTGGACATCTGTCTAGCGTGCCTTAGGTTTGCTCCTCAGGATTCAAAAAAAAAAAAGTAAAACAAACAAACAAAAACTAATTAGGAAGCTATTCTGAGTAACTTTAAAGTACATTAGTTTGACTATCCCACTTTAGTGGGTTACATCTTTTTTTTAAAAAAAAATGCTACATCAAACTGCTTTCAGTAATCATATTGTTTGTAAAACTCGGTATTGTTTTTCCTAAGACTGCAGGGTATGAATTGTGACAAGACAAATGACTAATTATGTGAAATTCAAATTTTACCATTCTCAGTATTGTTGAAATCAAGTTCTCAGCATGGGAGAAAGGACAAGAAATTAAGTAAAAGTTCTGTTCTGAATTTGAATTAAAGGTATCATTTTTTAATTTGTCATATATTTTATCTTTTAAAAAAACAAAAACAAAAAAGGAAAACAAAACCCAAGCCCTATCTACTGAAAAAAGCCCAGAAATAATGAACAACTCAGCAGCAGTATCTGTAGCAACCAGTTTATAGTCTTTTAATAGCATTTCCCTTTAAAAGCAGGCAGGATTCCTTAGAGACATCTCTGAATCCTGGCCCACAACAAATTGTCATATAGATATGAGGAAAACGAGGAGTGACTAATGATATCATAGCAGAAGGACTCGGGAGCCCACTTTAGAGAGCTCTTGTAGCTAAAGATGGCACGACTGAGCATCAAAAAGGGAAATAAGTGCAATGGATTGAGACACATTAAATATTTTTAAAATCATGAGCTCAACAGCACATCAAAGAAATCTAATTGGTCATTAGATATTAGAGAACACTGGGGAACTGACTGGTTATTTTGAAAAAAATGGTAAATATCAAGTAAGAACTGAGTAGTTGGTGGGGGAAGTTTCTCTTTGTGAAAGCATTTTTTAAAAAAAATACAGAATTACAATATAGCAATATTATAAAATTAAGAACTCTAGGTACTCAGTATCAGCGTGGCTGCTAACCTCATTCAAAAGTAGCCAAAAGGGAACATCATGCATCAATACACCTATGAAACAGTTTCTCCTTAAAAATAAACCTGGATCTCACAGCCTTCATTTCTATCTGTTGGTATAAAGTACAGAGGAGCATGTCCAGCTTGGCTTGATCAGCTTTTCCTGGCTTAGCACTGAAAGGGTCATGTCACATAACCTTGTAACCCCAGAAAAAGTGGCAGAGTTGTCACTCAATAGAGAAAAGTTATCAGTGAAATCCAGAATATGAGACAGCCCATTTGTGGGGTAGTTAGAAAGATTGATTTTAGTAATTTTTTTTTCTTTCTGCCCATGTTTCCCTCCAGAAGTTGTATCTGGGTCTCTCTAGAGTTTTTTGAGAGAAGCTTATTGCTCCAGGCTGTCTTTCTCCCCATGTGATGTGACAAAGCCATCGATTTTGTGGTCACCCCTCCATCTGCTTTTCTTTTTAATTTTTAAAATTGTGGCACAATATAATTAAAATGAAATATAACCATTGTGAAGGTTTAGCGTTAAGTGGCATTATGCATGTTCACACCATTCTGCAACCACTGCTACCATCTGCATCTGGAAATTTTCACCATCCCAAATTGAAACCATACCCTGTTTAACAGCAACTCCACATTGCTCTCTGCCCTCAGCCTCTGGAAACCACTATTTCATTTTCTGTCTCTAGGAATTTAACTACTCTAGGTACTTTATATAAATGCAATCATACAAGATTTGTCTTTTTGTCACTGAATTATTTCACCATACAAAATATTCTTCGGGTTTATTCATGTGGTAGCAGGTAGCAAAATTTCCTTCCTTTTTCAGACTGAATAATATTCCAAAGTGTTCGTTGTGTGTGTGTATTTATCCATCATTGTCTCTTTTTTTTAAACCTTTGGTTTACTTATTTATTTTTATGTGGTGCTGAGGATTGAACCCAGTGCCTCATACATGCTAGGCAATAGTTTCAACACTGAGCTATAAGGGCAGCCCCTCCATCATTGTCTTTACCCATTTACCCACCATAGGCACTCAGGGCTATTGTGGGGATTTAGTTATTTAATACTGTGTGACTCTAAGTACAGTGACTGACAACAAATAATCTATCACTATATGTTTCTGTTTTGTTATCAGGTTCTATTTGTGTCTCAACCTTCACCATCAATAGAATGTATCACACATGTAATAGAATGTTAAAAAAAAAAAAGGAAACTTTTCCCTTTTGGGACTCTGAGCTTTGATCTCAGACATGAAAAGAACAAGTATTAATTATCCACTTGTTCAAAAGTGAGTTACTTGGATATCTCTGCAGAACTTGCAAAGAGAATGACCTAACCTAATTCTGCCATCATTAGCTCCTGATATTACCACCAGGCTCTATAAGAACAATCCAATGACTCAGCAACAAATCAAGGGGGGAGTCAGAGGGCTGGGACATCCCCCACCTATGGAGGAGAGGAGAACTTCTCAAAGTCCAAGGTTAATGGGATGTCTAACTGTTCTGAGAGCAGAGAGAAGGGAGGAAAACCAGATTTCTGCTGGCTAAGAGCACATATTTTCTGGGGGATAGATGGGGACTCTGAGTTATCCTGGAGCTGGAGACTTTAACAGGCACTGACAGGGGAGTCAAGAGTGGTCAGCAGAGGAGGCATTGGATCATGAGAGAGAACTGCAGTTGTAAATTTGCAGGAGGGTCTCCAACCCTGGAGAAGCCAAAGGCAGAGGCAGGGGGGAAGATGGGTAAAAGATCAAGGTTGGGAGAAATAATGAAGGAGCCACCACAGTCCAAGCTGATTCATACCTGAGCTTAGAAAGAAAGGAAGTTTTAAACTGAATAAAGGATTGAAGTTTTGTTATTTGGTAGGAAAGTTTTGCATTTTCAAAAATATGAAAAAATATAGAAATTTGCCTGTTATTTACCCAGTGCTACAGAAGACAGATTAGCGAGAACCTATTTTCCAGGGGATTCGGAGAAAAAAATACAGTGGTATTCAGCCTACACACTACTTAACCAGGCCAGTTACACATATTAGCATTATTGTTTATTCATGGGCTTTTGTTTATGTTTTATCATCTTTATCTATGTGCCAAGAGTAACTGTGATATTTTAATATTTGGTGAGTTTAAAGAATATCTTCTATTTGGTGAGGGTCTACCATACATCAGATATTATCTTATACAATAAGCATGCAAGTCTCTTATTTAAAAGCTGAGTTTTAAGATACTTGCTCAAGATCACAAAGCCATGTTTGGTTCAGATCCCAAACCTGGACCCTTGATATTGAACAATGGCCAAGCTGACAAGCCTTTCTTCCATCTTTCGTCAAATACTTCATAGGTGTTCTTGCCTCTTCATTTCTCCAGATAGACTTAGGATAATTTTTCCAATTTATTTTTGTTGAATGAGTAATGAACCTAATCGAGTGTATCCTTTTCCTATATTTTTTTTCTGCCACAGGCATTTCCTCTTTTAAAGGTTACTTACGTTTTTTTTTTTTTTCTTTTTTTGCATAGTAATCGTTCTAGATTGGTAGGTCTTCAAATATTGTTGAAAAATGCCTCGTTTATTTTCCTGAGTCTCTTCTTCATTTCCTTTTACTGGGGTCATTTCCTCATTACATTTGCTCTCCAAAGTATATCATGTTTTACCCCAATTATCTGCACTGCTCATATTATTTTCTCCACATTTGCAATGGACCCTCCCTTCTTCCACTTCGTCAAATCCCCTCTTTCTTTAAAGCCCAACTGAAGTTTCAGATGTTCCACAATATCCCACTGAATGACAGCCATCCTTCAGTCGGAAGTTACTGTTGCTGCTTTATAGTGTTATGAACCTTCCTTTGATTTTGTTAGCTATAAAAAAATAAAAGTACAGCTCTAACGCAAGACAGAGTTTTTTTTTTGTTTTTTTTTTCATTTTAATTTTTTATTGTTGGCTGTTCAAAACATTACATAGTTCTTGATATATCATATTTCACAATTTGATTCAAGTGGGTTATGAGCTCCCATTTTTACCCCATATACAGATTGCAGAATCACATCAGTTGCACATCCATTGATTTACATATTGCCATACTAGTGTCTGTTGTATTCTGCTGCCTTTCCTATCCTCTACTATCCCCCCTCCCCTCCCCTCCCCTCCCCTCCCCTCTTCTCTCTCTGCCCCCTCTACTGACATTCGTTTGTCCCCCTTGTATTATTTTTCCCCTTCCCCTCACTTCCTCTTGTATGTACTTTTGTATAACTCTGAGGGTCTCCTTCCATTTCCATGCATTTTCCCTTCTCTCTCCCTTTCCCTCCCACCTCTCATCGCTGCTTAATGTTAATCTTCTTCTCATGCTCTTCGACCCTACTCTGTTCTTAGTTACTCTCCTTATATCAAAGAAGACATTTGGCATTTGTTTTTTAGGGATTGGCTAGCTTCACTTAGCATAATCTGCTCTAATGCCATCCATTTCCCTGTAAATTCTATGATTTTGTCATTTTTTAATGCAGAGTAATACTCCATTGTGTATAAATGCCACATTTTTTTTTACCCATTCATCCATTGAAGGGCATCTAGGTTGGTTCCACAGTCTAGCTATTGTGAATTGTGCTGCTATGAACATCGATGTAGCAGTGTCCCTGTAGCATGCTCTTTTTAGGTCTTTAGGGAATAGACCGAGAAGGGGAATAGCTGGGTCAAATGGTGGCTCCATTCCCAGCTTTCCAAGAAATCTCCATACTGCTTTCCAAATTGGCTGCACCAATTTGCAGTCCCACCAGCAATGTACAAGTGTACCCTTTTCCCCACATCCTCGCCAGCACTTGTTGTTGTTTGACTTCATAATGGCTGCCAATCTAACTGGAGTGAGATGGTATCTTAGGGTGGTTTTGATTTGCATTTCTCTGACTGCTAGAGATGGTGAGCATTTTTTCATGTACTTGTTGATTGATTGTATGTCCTCCTCTGAGAAGTGTCTGTTCAGGTCCTTGGCCCATTTGTTGATTGGGTTGTTTGTTCTCTTCTTGTCTAATTTTTTGAGTTCTTTGTATACTCTGGATATTAGGGCTCTATCTGAAGTGTGAGGAGTAAAGATTTGTTCCCAGGATGTAGGCTCTCTATTTACCTCTCTTATTGTATCTTTTGCTGAGAAAAAACTTTTTAGTTTGAGTAAGTCCCATTTGTTGATTCTAGTTATTAACTTTTGTGCTATGGGTGTCCTATTGAGGAATTTGGAGCCCGACCCCACCGACTGTAGATCGTAGCCAACTTTTTCTTCTATCAGACGGCGTGTCTCTGATTTGATATCAAGCTCCTTGATCCATTTTGAATTAACTTTTGTGCATGGCGAGAGAAAGGGATTCAGATTCATTTTGTTGCATATGGATTTCCAGTTTTCCCAGCACCATTTGTTGAAGATGCTATCCTTCCTCCATTGCATGCTTTTAGACCCTTTATCAAATATAAGGTAGTTGTAGTTTTGTGGATTGGTTTCTGTGTCCTCTATTCTGTACCATTGGTCCACCCGCCTGTTTTGGTACCAGTACCATGCTGTTTTTGTTACTATTGCTCTGTAGTATAGTTTGAAGTCTGGTATCGCTATACCGCCTGATTCACACTTCCTGCTTAGCATTGTTTTTGCTATTCTGGGTCTTTTATTTTTCCATATGAATTTCATGATTGCTTTCTCTATTTCTACAAGAAATGCCGTTGGGATTTTGATTGGCATTGCATTAAACCTATAGAGAACTTTTGGTAATATCGCCATTTTGATAATGTTAGTTCTGCCTATCCATGAACAGGGTATATTTTTCCATCTTCTAAGATCTTCTTCTATTTCTCTCTTTAGGGTTCTGTAGTTTTCATTGTATAAGTCTTTCACCTCTTTTGTTAGGTTGATTGCCAAGTATTTTATTTTTTTTGAAGATATTGTGAATGGAGTGGTTGTCCTCATTTCCATTTCAGAGGATTTGTCGCTGATATACAGGAATGCCTTTGGTTTATGCGTGTTGATTTTATATCCTGCCACTTTGCTGAATTCATTTATTAGCTCTAATAGTTTCTTTGTAGACCCTTTTGGGTCTGCTAGGTATAGAATCATGTCACCTGCAAATAGTGATAATTTAAGTTCTTCTTTTCCTATTTTTATGCCTTTAATTTCTTTCGTCTGTCTAATTGCTCTGGCCAGTGTTTCGAGAACAATGTTGAACAGAAGTGGTGAGAGAGGGCATCCCTGTCTTGTTCCAGATTTTAGAGGGAATGCCTTCAATTTTTCTCCATTCAGAATGATGCCAGCCTGAGGCTTAGCATAGATTGCTTTTACAATATTGAGGTATGTTCCTGTTATCCCTAGTTTTTCTAGAGTTTTGAACATAAAGGGATGCTATACTTTGTCGAATGCTTTTTCCGCATCTATTGAGATGATCATATGGTTCTTATTTTTAAGTCTATTGATGTGGTGAATAACATTTATTGATTTCCTTATATTGAACCAGCCTTGCATCCCAGGGATGAATCCTACTTGATCATGGTACACAATTTTTTTGATATGTTTTTGTATCCGAGTGGCCAGAATTTTATTGAGGATTTTTGCATCTAGGTTCATTAGAGATATTGGTCTGTAGTTTTCTTTCTTTGAAGTGTCTTTGTCTGGTTTAGGTATCAGGGTGATGTTGGCCTCGTAGAATGAATTTGGAAGTTCTCCCTCTTTTTCTATTTCCCGAAGTAGCTTGAAAAGTATTGGTATTAGTTCCTCTTTAAAGGTTTTGTAAAACTCTGCTGTATACCCATCCGGTCCTGGGCTTTTCTTAGTTGGTAGTCTTTTGATGGTTTCTTCTATTTCCTCAATTGATATTGGTCTGTTTAGGTTGTCTATATCCTCCTGACTCAATCTGGGCAGATCATATGACTTAAGAAATTTATCTATGCCTTCACTATCTTCTAATTTATTGGAGTATAAGGATTCAAAATAATTTTTGATTATCTTCTGTATTTCTGAAGTGTCTGTTGTGATATTGCCTCTTTCATCCCGTATGTTAGTGATTTGAGTTCTCTCTCTTCTTCTCTTCGCTAGCATGGCTAAGGGTCTGTCGATTTTGTTTATTTTTTCAAAGAACCAACTTTTAGTTTTGTCAATTTTTTCAATTGTTTCTTTTGTTTCGATTTCATTAATTTCAGCTCTGATTTTAATTATTTCTTGCCTTCTACTTCTTTTGCTGTTGTTTTGCTCTTCTTTTTCTAGGATTTTGAGATGAAGTATGAGATCATTTATTTGTTGGTTTTTTCTTTTTTTAAGGAATGAACTCCAAGCAATGAATTTTCCTCTTAGAACTGCTTTCAATGTGTCCCATAGATTCCGATATGTTGTGTCTGTGTTTTCATTAATCTCTAAGAATTTTTTAATTTCCTCCTTGATGTCTTCTATAACCCATTGATCATTCAGTAACCTATTGTTCATTCTCCAAGTGATGTATTCTTTTTCCTTCCTTCTTTTATTGTTGATTTTCAGTTCCATTCCATTATGATCAGATAGGATGCATGGTATTATCTCTACTCCTTTATATTGTCTAAGAGTTTCCCTGTGACATAATATATGATCTATTTTTGAGAAGGATCCATGTGCTGCTGAGAAAAAAGTGTAACTGCTTGATGTTGGGTGGTATATTCTATATATGTCAATTAAGTCTAGGTTATTAATTGTGTTATTGAGTTCTATAGTTTCCTTATTCAACTTTTGTTTGGAAGATCTGTCCAGTGGTGATAGAGGTGTGTTGAAGTCTCCCATGATTATTGTATGGTGGTCTATTAGACTCTTGAACTTGAGAAGAGTTTGTTTGATGAACATAGCTGCACCATTGTTTGGGGCATATATATTTATGATTGTTATGTCTTGTTGGTGTATGGTTCCCTTGAGCAGTATGTAGTGTCCCTCTTTATCCCTTTTGATTAACTTTGGCTTAAAATCTATTTTATTTGATATGAGTATGGATACTCCTGCTTGTTTCCGAAGTCCATATGAGTGATATGATTTTTCCCAACCTTTCACCTTCAGCCTATGTATGTCTTTTCCTATCAAATGCGTCTCCTGTAGGCAGCATATTGTTGGGTCTTGTTTTGTGATCCATTCTACTAGCCTGTGTCTCTTGATTGGTGAGTTTAAGCCATTAACATTTAGGGTTATTATTGAGATATGGGTTGTTGTTCCAGCCATATTTTTTATTTATGTTACTAAACATGGTTTGTTTTCCTCTTTGATTATTTTCCCCCCTTTAGTGTCCTACCTCCCACTGTTGGTTTTCATTGTTATTTTCCATTTCCTCTTCCTGTAATATTTTGCCAAGGATGTTTTGAAGAGATGGTTTTCTAGCTGCAAATTCTTTTAACTTTTGTTTATCGTGGAAGGTTTTAATTTCATCTTCCATCCTGAAGCTTAATTTCGCTGGAAACACAATTCTTGGTTGGAACCCATTTTCTTTCAGTGTTTGAAATATGTTATTCCAGGATCTTCTAGCTTTCAGAGTCTGTGTTGAAAGATCAGCTGTTATCCTGATTGGCTTACCCCTAAATGTGATCTGCTTCCTTTCTCTTGTAGCTTTTAAAATTCTCTCCTTATTCTGTATGTTGGGCATCTTCATTATAATGTGTCTAGGTGTGGGTCTCTTATGATTTTGCACATTCGGCGTCCTGTAGGCTTCTAGGATTTGGGGTTTTGTCTCATTCTTCAAGTCTGGGAAGTTTTCTCGTATTATTTCATTGAATAGGTTGCTCATTCCTTTGGTTTGAAACTCTGTCCCCTCCTGTATCCCAATGACTCTTAAATTTGGTCTCTTGATGTTATCCCATATTTCTTGGATGTTCTGCTCATGGTTTCTTAACAAAGACAGAGTTTTTAGTTGCTGAGAGTTCTTGGTTGCTGGGGACTGAGTAAGCCTGGTCTATGGGAAGACTGAGGAAGGACAGGTTGGACACACCAACTTATATAATAGGCATGACCAGCCAACTAACCAACTAACTACCCAAATTATCAATAATAAAGGGAGCTACCAACCTGAGTCTGATTCCAGACAGAATCTATCTATCAGGGTCCTTGATTCAGATGGAAGTATTCAATTTCTTGGGCACTCAGAAAGCAAACATCAAGTGCCTATTTCATGTCAAACATTGTCCTAGAAGTGAGATAGTGCTGTTCCCTTGTAAAGCTTATAAGTCTAGTAGGAGGAGAAAGAAAAATAAAGGACACTTCATGAATGCAATTTTGGACTCATACCCCAAGGAGGTCTTTCTGAGTCAATGGAGAGGATTTAGAGCAGAGGTTCTCTATGGAAATAAAATGGCCCCCAGGAGACACTTGACTATCAAAATTCAGGTGGTGGGCTGTTAATGACATCTAGTAGAGACCAGGGATGCTGCTAAACATCCTACAATAGACAGTACAGGGTCCATAACAAAGAATGGTCTGGCCCCTAAATGTCTATTGGGTTGAGACTGAGAAACCCTTATGTTAGTGGAAAGACACAGAGACCGAATGCATCAGGCTTCCCACTGACTGGGCTGGGGTTCAGGACTGGGACCCAGTGATAATAGAAATGGGAACAAACAGAACAAAACAGACAAAACAAACCCCTAGGAACGGGAGCAGAAGGTTGATTGGATGTCAGGCAGTGTAGGAAAGGGAGGTTGTGTCTTGTGTTAATGTCATCTCATGCAGCTGTCAGTTAGCGTAGCTCAGCCATAGCAGATGAATCCCAGAACACTCTCAGAGTTGTCCGCCTGTCGTGGATTCAGTTAACCTACGGGCTGTGGTTACTGTTGGCTGAGTGAGGAAGGTCAATAGGGCTGAAAGTGGCCTGTGAGCATTTCCTACATAATTTAAGAACAGGGAATAGTTATGCATATTTATATCCCTTTATGCCTCACTCAGTGTTCTATATTTGTTCAGTTAGTGCGCATTAATTGACAAACTGATTGATGATTTCCTTAATTGGTCATGCCATTCACATCCATCTAGGCTCAGCTTGGCCAGGGACAACTTGGATATGTGCCAATGTATTGAGGAATTAAATCTTCCAGTCAGGACCATGGCAGATGTATTGCCACAGATTTGGGCCCAGCTCTGAATTTAAAACAGAAATCAAACAAGCATCCTCTGACACTGTGGGTAGCAAGTAGCATAATCTGCTTATTGATGGCTTAGCACCCCTGAGAAATGAAAGTGATAGGCAGTAACTTCAGTGATAAATTACAGCTTCATTTAGCTCCCTCCACATAGACAAAGCATACCAGTAGCCTCCAGAGAAATTAATGCACCCTAATTTGAATTAGTGGATAATTTCAGATCAGCTATTTTACATATTAGCTTATGTTTCTCTCCTCTCAAAGCAATCCCTTACTCTCCCTGCTTTTGGAGCTAAATATAGAAACTAAATATTCTGGAAGTTGAATATTGAAGCATATAGTAGACATGAGTCATGTTCTTACCTTTAAGTCTGTATTTTTGTTCTTTCTCTATAGAGCCTTGATTTCTGCTTGTTTTAAAACTTGTCATTAGTTTATGGAGGAAGTTGTGACCTCTGAGGATGGTTACATGATCATGGAGGAAAGTCAGAAAGACTTTAAAATCCAAAACCAATTCCTCTTTAGTGATAGGATTTTAGGTACTAGGAGACAACCATGGGTAGAGAAAGCCTCTGATCTCTAAAACATCATCCCATATCTATAAATAAATAATGAATGGTGCCATTGCTTTATGGCATCATTGGCTTGACATGGGACCTTAGCCATGAAACCTGTTTTTTGTACCTATTTATCCTTTCCTGATATTTGCTTTCCATTTGCAGAGGTCTGGGGAAGAATCTTTTAGTGGTTGTCACACAGTGGTTGCACATATGGTGACTTCAAATCCTGGAGCAGAGGCCCTGATGGCACTGAATTGCCCTCAGATGATTGGGTGACCAAGGCATCTCTACGTATTGCTGTGATGACTCCTTTTGTAACATTTTTGGAAAGACATTGAGGCAACCTAGTATTGAGATAAAAAGTAGCTAATCCAGTTATTTGAACTCAAATCAAGACTTTAGACAATTCTTGGCATCTTCGTAAAACCTGGGTGTCTTTTATACCTGGAGAAACTGCCATCGAAGTTATGGATGACTGAATTGGGACTCTGTTCTATGAGGTACAAACAAAGGCAGAGAGCATTTTCTGATTCTACAGGAAATAGAAAAAAAGTAGCAGTTATTTTCCCTTTTGGAATACTTGGGTGGACCTAAAACCATTAATTATTCAGGCATATCTGTCTTGGAAAGAAAAAATAATCAAAGGTGTAGAGAAGATGAAGTTATACTTCCACAGGAGAATGAGGGAAGATTTCAGAGGGGGGCCATTTTACCTGGTCACTGAACGCTGGAAAACTAGAGCACCCCTACACATATTAAGAATAACAGGACATTACATCAGTTTCTGTGACTGACAGTCAATAAACAGTAATAGCTGAAAATAGTCAAGGTTTATTTCTTGCTCATACTGTGTCATGGTCACTCAGGAATCAGGCTCCAAAGTTGCTTGCTGCTGTGTCTGAGACCAATGTTAAGTACAGCAAAATATACCAGCTCTGGAAGTAACACCTCTTCTAAAATTTCACTGGACAATACAAGTCACATACATAGTCACTCTTCAACTTCAAGTGGGCAGGAAAGTTATTTTCCCATGTTCCCAGAGAGTGGGAGGCAAAATATGTATAACTAGCCTTAATAACTGTCCTGAGACACGTGGATAAGAAGAAGGGCATAGAAACACCTGGCATGGCACAGTAAAAATTTCCACAGGAGGAACACTGAAAACACACATCGGAAAGTACACCAAATTACACTAATGGAAAGCTGTTACACTACTATTCTGAAGTTCCTTTTTTTTTTTTTAAAGGACTTTATGCCAAAGAATGATGTATTATATTTGTTTGAGGTAGCTGATAACTAAAGATTAAAATTTAATAAACTAGCACAGTGGTCACTGTTTTGGTCAGTTATTTTCCACCACTGTGACCAACGGGAACAATTTTGGAGGAGGAAAAGTTGATTTGGGTCTTACAGTTTCAGAGGTCTCTGTTCGCAGATGGCCACCTCCATTGCTCTGTGCTGGAGGTGAGGCAGGACATAACTTTCTTGCATTGTCTCACACATGAACTTTTTGGGGGACACTTCATATTTAAACCACAATAGTCTCCATTGCTATCATTTGTGAAGAAATTTACAGATAATCTTGATGCATTCCTACTAAGGGCTCTTAGGAAGAAAGAGTGAGCCAGGGTTCATAATGGGGAAGCACAATTTCCTTGCCTAATTTTATCAGGGGAAAGCAAAGTACTGGGCATGACGACTCTATGGACTCTATGCTGGAGCATACTTGGACCTAGTGTCACAGCCATGCATGCTAAGGGCACTGCCCCATGACCAGTAACCAGAGTGCTGTTGCCAGACTTGAAAAAATCAGGATCAGCCAGTCCTGGCTGTTTACACAGAAGCTGTGTCAAAACAACCTGAGGGTAAAGGTTTATTCCAAAGGACTCAAGTTGTCTGAGACTTTGGGCTTGAGAACCTTCCTCAATGCACTCACCACTCTGAACACAGAAATCCACCTTATATCTTGAGGTGTCAGATGACAAAGTCCACAGTGGAATAGAAACCAGAAAGCTATGAGGCCTGTTGACTTCCTGAGCCTGCTGTAACCAATTACCATAAGTGGGGTGGACTGATTTGACAGAAATTTATTCCTTTGCAGTTCTGGAGGCCAGAAATCTGACATCAAGGTGTCAGCAGAGCCAGACTCCCTCTAGTTTCTCTAGGATAAATCCATCCCTTGCCCTTGCAGGGGCTTGCAGGGGCTTGCAGGGGCTCTAGGCATTCTGGGTTTGAGACTGTATTACTCCATCCACCCTCATCGTCACATGGCCTCCTCCTCTTTTGTGTGTCTTCTTCTTTGGGTTCTGTCCCAAACTCCCTCTGACTCTCCTGGATAAGGATCCATGTGGTTGCATTTAGAGCTCACCCAGATAATCAAGGATGAGTTCCTCCTCTTGAGATTCTTGATCACACCTTTTACCGCATAAAGTAGCACAGGCTCCAGGGATTAAGTATATCCTAGGATGGAGGTACATCTTTTGAGAGGTCCATCATTGGATCCACTACATGGGGGAAATCCTGGAAGGAAGGGCTCTTCAGAGGGCATGAGCCCCAAAATATGCATTTAAAGTGTGCCTCAAGCTTTAGCTAGCTGCCAAACTATGCACATAAGTGTGAGACACCCAAGGGAATCTGGTGAAAAAAACAGCATCTGGAAACAAACAAACAAACAAATAAAAAATGTGAGTAGTGATTTCAGCTGCTGATCATTGAAAGAGAGTTTAGAGTTTGAATCTAGGCAAGTTAACCTCCAGCAAGGGGGGAATATATTTCTTTCCCCCCCACACTTTAGAACTTTAGAGAAACATAACAGAATCTAAAGTCTCTATTGAGGAGTTGCCTCTAGGTCAAGATCTTGATCTTGATCTTTCAGGCTTGACCATAATCAATTGCAAAACTTTTTCTAGCAGTCTGGCAGGCAACATGGGTGCACATTTTCTGTCCTCATGCCACACATGGTAGTCTCGGAGTGATCCTCTCCCCGACCCAGCTGGCCATGCTCTTGTACATGGATTTCTAAGCCAGGCACCTGCATTCTGAAACCTCCATATGTAGGGGCTGGGGATGGGATTCAGTTCAAACACTTTCCACACCTTTCTTCTAAGATCTCCTCCTGATCAAGGGTCCTCAAGACACCTTTTCCCACTCTGACTCGGTCTTTTTCACTCCTAGCCCTTTCTGCTTTCTCTCACTTGAGCCCTCGGGGTCCATAAAATGTCAGGAGCCTTTTGTTTCCTGGCTGTGATGATTCTGCTGGCCTTCACCTGGTGCAGTTCCATGGGGAGAAATGGAATTTTTGACACCACCCCCTCTCTTTAGCTTCATGCTCACATTAGTGGAAGAAGTAAACAAAGTCTTAATTGTTATTTTCAGTTTGGTGGTTGTTTCAAGTGACCACCTTGACATATGGCACTTTAAATGTTTACCAGATAAAATTTGTAATGTTCAGTTTTCAATGAAAACAGTGAGATATGTGAAGGAACGTGAAAGTGATGGCCGCATGCAATAAGAAGAAAGAGAAAGAGGAATAGGAGAAAACTATGTGCATATTGTCTACAATTAGTAGATGAAGACTTTAAGGCAACTACTATAAGGACTTACAGGAAAATATATGCCCAATGAGTAAACAAATGGAGAGTCTTAGTAGAGAAATACAAATTGAATTAAAAAAAATCAAACATGAATGCTAAATCTGAAAAATCAATAATTAAAATAAATTATTTGGATTCACTGGGTAATATATTTGAAATAAGAAAGCTAGGTATCCTAGTGACTCAGGAGGCTGAGGAAGGAGGATCACAACCTCAGCAACTTCATAGAGAATAAGCAAATTAGTGAGACTCTTTCTCAAAATAAAAAAGGGCTGGGGATGTGGCTCAGTGGAAAAGTGCCCCTGGGTTCAATCCCCAGTACCCTTACCCACCAAAAGAGAGAGAGAGAGAGAGAATGAATATGACTATAAAGAGTCACAAATTTGAAAATAGGTTAATAGAAATTATCTAATCTGAAGAACACAGAGAAAATGATTGACTTAAAATGAGAGCCCCTCAGAGTATTGTGGAACCATTTATCAAGTAACTTAATATATATGTGATAGGATTCCTAGAAGGAGGTAAGAGGAAGAATGGAACACAAAAAGTACTTAAAAAGATACCCAGTGAAATTAATGAAAGACATCACTTTTGAGAACCAAATTGTTCTACAAACGAGCATAAATGCCAAGGAAATCACACTGAGACACATCATGGCCAGACTGATAAAAATCTAATGATAAAGAAGAAATTTTGAAATCAGCCAGAGAAAAAATGATTCATTATGTACAATGGGAAAATGATGCAAGTGATGGTTGGTTTCTCATCAGAAACAGCAGAGGATAGGAAGCCATGGCTACACCTATGACTCATATCTCAGTCATGAGCTTTGGCTAACAGACAAAAATCTGCTTCAATGACCCCCACAAACTGTCATCATAGAGATCAGGACTGTGTTTCTTACTTATTATGGGAACAGTAAGGCCAAGGGCAGACCCTTGAGGATGGTCAATATAGTACTAGGCTTGAAAAGTGACCTAGTAATTCTGATCCATTTCTAGGTAGGGGATGCAAGGAGGGATATCATGGAGGAACTGGATAGGGGAATAAGTTTAGAAATGTGGGGAAGTAACAGAAGAAAAGTCAGACAAATAATGATGATAATATATAACCCAGACATCCCCAAGTCATCCAAGCTTCTGGAGTCATCCTTCCTTTAAAAAGATAAATAAAATTTCCAAAGTCCCTGTCTTATTCCAGCAGCCATTTTTTGCCATGCCATGTGCATGATCTCATCATCATCTCTTTTAAACTTATTTTATTTAATTTATTGTGGTGCTGGGATCAAACCCAGGACCTAGGCAGGTGTTGGACCACAACTCTAGCCCATGTGGTCACTTCTTTTTCCAAATTTCTGTTCACACTGCTTATTGGTATTTATTCACTATGTCATCCTCCAACAGTTGCTGTCTTCTCTCTTTATCTCCACTTCATGGGTGAAAACAATTACTTGCTATTCATTCCCCCAAATGCCAACAAATGGCATAAGAATAAGTTCCATACGATCAGACAAAACATTGTCAGATCATGTTCCTGGAAACTCTTGAGTCAATCTCGTGGAGAAAGGATTTTTTTCGCTGGCTTTGTTCTTTCTTAAATTTCTTAACCACTCCCCCCGCCCCCCCCCCCCCTGTTCCTTGCTGTGCTTTCCTCTAGATTCTTCTTCTTCCCTCTCTCCTTATTTTTAAATCCCCTGAAATGCCCTCCCTGGCTTTGTCTAGAGCTGCTCAGGGCAATACCCAAATTCCCACTATCTTATACTGTGGAAGGAGCTAACTTCTGGTTGTACTGTGGCTTCCTTTTAAGACTAGTTCGTGAACTTGACCTTTGACAACAATAACAGCAAAAAAACACAATGGGTCAATTTCATTCCCTGGAAAGAATTCTCCCATCCCATAATAGTGTTTTTCAAGATGTGGACCTGGAATTACATATGAACTCGAGTCCCAAGGAAACTGAGTATCCAATTAGGATCATCTGAGGACACCTTGGTAAAGGACTTCTTTATAAATATATGAATGAGGCCCAGGGAACTGCCTTGGATGGTAGGGTAACCTGGAGCAGCAACAGCAGAACAGTACCACCCACCATTCCAGAAGGAAGGAAGAGGGTACTGGGAGCAAGAATGAGAGCCATGTAAAGAATAGCACCTAAGAAGAAAGGGACTTTCAGTTAAGAGCTACAGTTTACACAAGGCAAGCTGAATTAATGGAGAAACATTCTACAAAACAAATGGATAATACCCTAAAAATATCATCATCATAAAAGGCAAAGGTATTATTTCAGAAGGAGACATAGCAACCAAATGCAAGCTGGAGATAAAAAACCTTGGCCTCCCTCCCTTTCTGCCTTTTCATTTCATGTCGAGACTCTCCAGCTAGAAGGCAGATAATAGAGGGAATCTTTGGAAGAGTCTCAGACATGTCAGCCTCCCCAACTTCTTAGGAAAAGAGAGGGGTGCACCATGGATCTAGAGGGGCAAATGGAGGGTGTCTGGCAGAGATTCCATATAAGAATCACTAGAGGCAATAGTGCGATTTATAGATTCTTCTGAGAAAGGAACTATCACTGAGAAATCTCTTTCTCAAGAAGATTGAATAATGAGGTCCTGGGAATGTGATCTGACATTCAGTTTGACTATTTTATGTGGGATTTATTCTCTATTTCTTGGGTAAAGCTGTTTCTTGCATTTTTAATAAACTTTCCAGATGTCTCTGTTTTCAACTTGCCATTTCGACAGTACGAGGCCCACCCTGCTACAAGATTGCAAGAATGAACAGCTAACATCCATGCCTCTTTTAAAGTTCACCAATTAATTGTCATAGTTCTGGTTGATATGAGTCTGTCAAGATCAGCCTATTTAGTAATCAGATGCTGATTTATAGAGGGAAGACTGATCAATGTGAACCAGATCTGACTGGGTTAAGTTATTAGGAGGGATGAGGAGAAAATGAAATCCTGACCAAAAGATGCTGGAACTCTGAGGCTTTTATGAACAACGTCAGGTTGGGGACAAGAGACCTAGATAAGTTGAATTGTCAGGGCTATGAATGCTGAAACCCTAAAAATGTATTTCTTGCAATTCACAACAGGCCTGCCGCCATCCACAATCCACAGTAAGGCATAGGCAGCCACATTGGATTCAAGATATGGTTTTTAAGATGGAAATGGCAAACACAGGGCTGTAGCCTTTTTAATTAGGCCTAGAAGTCACCTAAACAAGGACAGCTGCTATAACACATCGATTTGTTTCCCATTGGCTGATATTTAAAACATTAAATCATTCATTCAATAAATATTTATGTGTTCCTATTCAGCAGTCTATGTGCTGGGAATGCATCAGTAAATAAATAAGAAAAATATTGTTGTTCTTATGCAGCTTACATTCTAGTGGAAAGAGAGAAAATAATTATGGCAATCAATGATAGTAAAAAATAGATAAAGACTGAGTGTTGGAGGGAAATTGCAATTTCAAATTGCAGAGGCCTCACTTAGCCGATGACATTTGACCAAAGTCTATTTTAGAAAGCTTTCATGTTGCTGTGACCAAAAGATCTGACAATAATCCTTTTATTTTATTATTTTTAATGTAATTTTTTTACTTATATATGACAGCGGAATGCATTACAATTCTTATTACATATATAGAACACAATTTTTTATATCTCTGGTTGTCTACATAGTATATTCACACCAATTCATGTCTTCATACCTGTACCTTGGATAGTAATGATCATCACATTCCACCTTCATTAATTACCCCATGCCCCCTCCCTTCCCCTCCTACCCCTCTGCCCTTTCTAGAGTTCCTCTATTCCTCCCATGCTCCCTCTCCCTACCTCACTATGAATCAGCCTCCTTATATCAAAGAAAACATTCGGCATTTGGTTTTTTGGGATTGGCTAACTTCACGTAGCATTGTCTTCTCTAACTCCATCCATTTACCTGCAGATGCCATGATTTTATTCTCTTTTAGAAGAGGAAAAGTTTATTTGGGACTCATGGTTTCAGAGGTCTCAGTCCTTAGACAGCCAGCTCCATTGCTGTGGGCCACACATGAGGCAGGACATCAGGGGATACAGAAGGGTTTGCAGAGTAAAGCAGCTCAGGGAGGGACTAATTCTGGCTCATCAGGGACAAAATATAAACCCCAAAGGCACCCTCCCAGTGACCTACCTCCTTCAGTCACACCCTACTGACCTACAGTCATCACCCTGTTAATCCATTCAAGTGGATTCATGCACCGATTATGTTAAGTTTCTCATAACGCCATCATTTCACCTCTAAACTTTTTTGCATTGTCTCACACATTGTCCACACTGGAGGACAGTTCATATCTCAACCATAACGATCTCTAATGCGGAGTGAGCCATGGGTCTATCTTGGGAAGGAGTTTTTTTTTTTTTTTTTTTCAGGAAGAGGGAACAGCCAATGCAAAGGTCCTGAGACAAGAATGTGCTTGAAAATGGCCAGAGAGGAGAGCTCAAGGGCCAATGCAGTGAGAAATGGAGGAAAGCTCATGGACGGGAAACTTGATCCTCAATGCAACAGTATTGAGAGGAGAGACTTTCAGAGGTGACTGGAAATGATTGACAGCATCATGTCTCCAGTGAGCTAATTAACAGGAAAATGGGTTTTTACAAAAAAAAAAAAAAAAGATTTCAACCCCCTTGTGTTCTCTTTCACTGGGTGAGGCTTTCTGTCATGCTATGAGGTAGTGAGAAGGCCTGTGCCAGATGTGACCTCTTGATTTTAAACTCTGCAGCCTCCAGAACCATGATCCAAATAAATTTCTATTTATTATAAATTACCCAGTCTCAGGTATTCTATGAGAGCATCACAAAATGGCTAAGATAGCTAATTCTAAGAATCATCTAGAAAAACACCAATATCATGCACATTTCCTTCCTCATATCTAGAAAGACATTTAAATTTTATGTGTAGTTGGTGTCTTTCTAAATTCTAGCAATGAAACTCTTATAAAAATAGAAAGTTATTTGTATGCATGTAGGTACAGAACAGATGAAGATAATTTCTTTCTGCTTCCCAGAGAACAAATGTATTAGTTTCTTATTACTGCTGTGACAAACCATCACAAAATCAGTAGCATAAAACGACACAAATTCATCATCTTACCATTTTTGGAGGTCAGAAGTTTAAAATGGGTTGGACGGAGCTCTAGGGGAAAACTCTGTTTCCTTACTTTTCTAGAAAAAAAAACAACATACATTACAACTTCAAAGCCAGCAGCAGAGCAAGGTCTTCTCTCTCTTTTTGCCTTTGCTTCAGTCATAACCTTGCTTTTTGTCTTTGTGTCTCCTGCCTCCCTTTGGAGAGGATGCTGGTGATGACATTGGACCCACTTAGCTAATCCAGGATAATCTCCCTGTGTCAAGATGCTTGATTTAATCACATCGGCAAAGACCCTTTTATTTAGTTAAGGAAACATTTTATAGGTTCTAGAGGTTAGAACATGGACATCTGTGGAGGCCATTGTTCAGCCTACCACAACCTGTAAGCTTTAGGTGGAAGGCAACCAGAGAGCACCGCAGGGTTGCAGCAGGACAGAAGAGATAACCAGGAGAGGCCACCCTGGGTGTTTGACATGCAGAAAGCTGTTTCCCAACAGTCAGCAGCTTAATGAGTAGAACCTTCTATCTACACCCTGCTAAGGCTTTAGCAGAGTGCCAAAAGCTCCACAGGGAGAATTAGGAGTGAGGACTATTTTAATGTGGTTGTTTTCCCCTTAGGGGTACATATACACTTAACATTTATGAACGTGTCTTTTTACCACGAATAATCCTCATAATGTGATGTGCATAATGTTTGTGAATGAACACATTTAGACCCTAAGAACCCTAAAATAAAAAGGGAAATACTAGGCAGGTGTAATTTTTTAAAAATATTTTAAATGCTAGGACTGCCATAACAAAATGCCTCAGAGTGGGTAACTTAATGAGGGACATTTATTTCTCATTGTTCTGGGGAGGTTAGAAATCCAAGACCAGGGTGTTGGAAGGTCTGGTTTCCTCTGAGGTCTCTCTCCTGGGCTTTTAAATGGCCTCCTTCTCACTATGTCCTTCCATAGTCTTTTCTCTGTTTTCTCTTCCTCTTCTCGTAAGGATACCAGTCTTATCAATCAGGTCTCCACCATTATCAGCTCATTTAATCCTCAGTATCTCTAAAAAGGCCTATCTCCTAATAGAGTCATATTAGAGGTCAACATATGAATGGGGCGGGGGGGGAGGTGAGGTTACAATTCAATTTATAACACCAGGCATCTGCATGTGCTGGATAAGACAATGTCCCAGGATTGCATCTGGTATTTATAGTATGTATCAGATAACATTGTGGTAAAATCAAATTTGGAAGAGAGATGATGAAGGGGCTAACTCCACCCAGCCAGCAATTCCCTCTTCTATATTTTCGTGGCTGAACATTCCCCAAGGCTGACCTGGCCTAAAACTGACTGTTCAAGTACACCTATGAATAATCCAGTATGTATGTTTGTGGTCCTGAAGGTTTTGGCTTCAGCGTGCCATGATTTACTTAAGTGGGACTCAAGTTATTAACAGAATTTCATAGATGGTAAACCAAGCTATATTTAATGTGTCTTCCTATGGGAAAAGACCAATTTCATTATATGAAGCTTAACGTTTACTAACATAAACAAAAGTTTTGTTTAATATTTTAAAATGCTAAGTAACATCTACATTTAAACATTAAGATGGAGAACTCCTTCTGCATAAGGTAAAGGCCTGTGATTAGGGATCATCAAAGACCAGATAAGTACACCAAGAATGCAATAGAAGACATCCGTTCTTAAAACCATGTATTTAAAGGAGAAAACAAAACAAAACTGTGAAACTTGTTGAAGATGTCAAGACAGACTTTATTCAAGGGGAGCCATGGTGATAGACTTAGGGAACACTGAGTGGAGTCTTTCAGGGGGGGGAGAGACTGGACTCTACTCTGATTCCTGATTAAGGACAAAACCATCAAATATAAGCAATTTCTGGAAAAACTGACAATGAGATTATTGCTGAAGGCAGGCTAGGGTGGCCAAATACTGAAGGTGGGGGATTTTTACCAAAGTGCTTTAGCAGGATTCTTGCTCAAACTGGACTCTAAAATGACAGAGAGCCAAACACAAGGTCAGAAAGAACTCATGAGTCTGATCAAAATTCTGTTCAAAGGAGGGAGTCTTTGTACTGATGGGTAAGTAGATAGGTACATAGATAGATAGTAGTCACTCTTTATCTGAAGTTTCACATCCCATGGTTTCAGTTAACCATGATCAATCATGTTCTAAAAATATTAAATGGAAAATTCTAGAAATTAAAAATTCAGAAGTTTTAAATTATACACCATTTCAAGTGGAATGATGAAATTTCACACCAACCTGCATGGGTGTGAATCATCCCTCTGTACACTGTATCCATGCTGTATATGTTACCCAATCATTAGTTTCTTAGTAGTTATCTCAAATGGACTCCTCACAGTATCATGTTGCTTGTGTTCAGGTAACTCTTATTTTACTTACTTATGGACACAAAACACAAGAGTATTTGTTATGGAAATTTAGATAAGTCAAAGAATAAACATAAAGTGCTTTCTTTAAGTGACCAAGTGAAAGTTTTTGACTTCATAAGGAAAAAAAAAACTGTATGCTGAGGTTTATAGGATCTATAGTAAAAATGCAATTTCTATTCATGAAATTATGAAGAAGGAAAAAGAAATTCGTGCCAGTTTTGCTGTTGCACTTCAAACTGCAAAAGTTATAGCCACAGTACATGATAAGTACTTCATTAAGATAGAAAAAAAGCATTAAATTTATGGGTGAGATATAAACAGAAAATGTGTTTCAAATGACAGGAATAAATTGTGCCAGAAAGCATGGAGCCTAGGAGACTTCAGCAAAAAAATGTCCTGAGATGAATGACATCATGACATTTACTGTGAGGAGAGATGGTCATATAGATTGAGGGATAGTTATGTGTAGGGTTTGCAACTGACTGGTTTTAGGCATCTACCAGGAGTCTTGGAACATATTTTCTATGGATTACGGGAGCCTACTGTATACATAAAGCTTAAAGAGCGCTATCCAGACCCCCCCCCCCAATGTCAGATAACGGTATGTGAACTAGAAGATCAAAATTGGCACACTGTCACCTTTCTACTGAAAAAATATAGTGGAAATTGATTTGCTTTTTGAGAATGTAATTGCCCTAGAGAAAAACACAAAGGTAATCCTAAAGCCTAGCCTTTATATAGCTACAGTTTAGTAGCCATTAGTTGGTTTAGCATTGAACAACTAATGATCTTTAAATCGTATTTGAGTATGAGTCCTCCAGGCAGAAGGGATAGGATCTATGCAAAGGCCCTGAGAAGTGGGCAGTGCTTCGTGTGGTTGAGGAGCAAAAGGAAGATCTAATTAACTAGAGCATGGAGACAGGAGAGAGAGAAGCAAGGGAGGTAAATTTTGAGTTATAGCCAGGGAAAGATCATGAGGGCTTTTGTGGGACATGATAAAGGCTTTGGGTTTTATTTTAAGCAGAGAAGTGATGCAATTTTATCTTTTAGTCACTGTGTGGCTTATGAACTCGGGGTGATAGGGGTGAAGGTAGAATTAGGAAGAGTAACTAGGAGGCTATTATATTTCTTCTGGTGATTTGGACCAGGTTGTAGAAATGCAGTGGTATTAAATGGTCATATTTGTGATATATTTTGGAAGTTTTCCTGCTATATTTGGTTTGGGATGTAAAGAGAAAAATTTAAAAAGAATCACACTTATAAAAAGGGCTCTAGAGAACCCAACATTTTGAGAGTTTGAGTGGACAGGAGACACCCCCACATAATGAGAATGAAGATCGGCATCCCCTGTGAAGACCAGAAGTGAAGAATGTGGTTATAGAGCTGTTGTGGAACAATCAGGAAAATAGTTCTCTTCCTCATTGTGGAATTAGAATGTGTGGTTTCCCCAATTTTATTTGACTCCTGAAAGGGGGGATGACTATTGGGATAAAATGGACCACATCTTCCATACTTATATAGCAGTAATACTATATTTAAGTGTTAGCAAGAAATATAACATGATTTCCTGTGCTAACCTAGTAGATAAAATGGAAAATCATGGGGTAAGATAATAAAGGTATTTGTAACTTATTGAGACAATTTTCCCCAAATGGCTCAACTTCAGTTTGAAGGTGTTTCTTATAACCAAAGAAAAACTTCCCATGGCTTAGATACAGACATAGAGGGCTTGCTAATCAAATTTGTGCATGACATAAAGATGTAAAGAGACATGCAGACCTAAAAGAATCAGGATCCCAAACCATTTTCATTTACATCTAACAAATTTAATTTAATGAAGATCCATGCAATATCTTGCACATGGGTCCAAAAAGAAAAAAATGAACAAACTCAAGTGTAGAGGGTCAGGAGTGGGCAGGCACCTTTACAAAATGACTTAAAGCCTTTAGATCAATATTAGCCCAGAGGGTAATGTGACTGCTAGAGAAATTAATGTGATCCCAGGCGGCATTAATGATATATTATTCAGTGAAAGAGATTAGTCAGGCCACATTTGGTCTCTTCAAAGCCACAACTTCAGAATATTGACAAATGGAAATAAAGGTGCTTAACCAAGAGGGAGAGAGGGGGAGAGAGAGAGAGACTGAAAACCACATCTGAGATCCGGAAGATCTGTGTTATGTTTAATTCATTCAACAAGTATTTGCTGCATACCAAATTTGTGTCAGGTGCTGTCATAAGCTGTGGTGCTACGGAGGGAAACAAATGTTAATATTAAAAAGATGAGATTCCAGGAAAGAGTAATAGCCCACAACTATTGTGTGGAAGACATACAGGATGCATTCTAAGTGGCCCAAGGAAGAAGTTATGATTATGAGCTTTAGGGAGCCCTATTTTTCTTCAATATTTAAAAGAAAAACAAGCAAAATTCTTAAAAGTTTTCTGAGAAGGTAATTGACATTACTGAATTCTCTTTTGTTAGAATTTTATTATTTTAAAAATTTTATTATTTTAAGAAGACATTTTACATGCAAATCCTGGAAAATTTTAAAAATACAAGTACAAGAAAGAAAGAAAAATGGAAGGAAGGAAGGGAAGAGAGAGAGAAATTATCCCATAATCTTTTTATGCACATATCACTAATCCTACTTTCATATTAGATGATTGAAGTCTTATTGTAATATGGCTTTGTGTCTCTTTTACTTAACATTATAAGTGTTTCCATAACATTTAAATTTATTTGTCATGAATGTCAGCTAACTGGTGCAATAATTCTATATTATATGGATGTGCCATGAATTTTTAAAAATATTTATTGTTTAGTTTTAGGTGGACATTATATCTTTATTTTTGTGTAGTGCTGAGAATCAAACCCAGTGCCTCAAGCATGCTAGGCAAGTGCTCTACCAATGAGCCACAACCCTAGCGCCTATACCATGAATTCTTAAAACATTATTCTCATGCTGGAAATTCATGGTGTTTCCTTTTTTTGGAGGGGGGGGGTCATAAATGATCCTGTTGTAACTATTTTTCTGGTAGCTGTGCTCTCATTTAACCATTAGTTTGGGATAGAGTATGAGACTATGGGCTATGGGAATTTCTAAGATTCAGAATGCACATTATAAAATTAATTTCAAGAAGGTTAAACCCATTTACATTCATATTAGCATGAGAATACCAATCTCACCTCACCCTTAGCCCACACTGTTATATGCTTAATCATCCCAATTTTATGGGAAAAAATTGGTGTTGCATTTTAATTTACTTTTCTTAGATGAGTAATGAGGTCGACCATGTATTTCTGATACTGATTAATTCTTGCCTTTATTGTAAGTGTGTGTTTCTTACGCTGAGTTTCCAGTGATGTTGCAGAATTCTCCTTATTAATTTGAACATGCTGCCTCGGGAGTAAGAATATTACTTTCTAATCTTTGGTTATGTCTTTATGAAAATTACTTTTTCCTTATTTCTTTGTTCTTTGAGTTTTGTTGATTATTTTTATATAGAAGAGAAAAATATTGATAAACTTGATGAATCAAAATGAAAGTTTCTGCATATTATAAAATGATATAAAAATAAAAATGCGTAAGCATAGGAACTAGGAAACATCAAATGTTTCCAGCCAAATATTAACACATTCAACATTTAATACCTCAAACAAATCCACCAAAAGTGTAAAAATACAATAGGTAAGTGCAAAATTAACAAAAATATATGATAAACCCAAGAAAGAGTATAACTTCACTAGAAAAATAAATTTAAAAATATCAAAATCAATGATAAATTTCTATCACATTAGCAAATATTATAATAAATGATAATGCTGTCATATGATGGTGCAGATATGCAGGCACATCGCTGGAAAGCAATTTGGTAATATGCTACATATTATGAATATATTTTAAATATTCATATTTATATAATTTTGGAGAAACTATATTGAACTGGCTAGATATGTGGTTACAAATATATACACAGATATGTTTATTGCATAATTCTATATTAAAAAATCTGCAGGCAATCTAAGTGTCCAATATAAGGAGAGGATTTAAGTAAAGTATGTTCTGTTCATTAAGTGAAATATCGCTCTGCTGAGGAATGATGCTATCATCTTGGATATTAAGAATATGACAGCTAAGATATTGGCAGTAAAATTTTTCTGAGGCAAAACTGAGGATATTTCTGGAAAGTAGAATAAAAGACAAAGATGATAAAGATAAGGAAATCAGGGAATTGACTTGGAAGGGTCAACTCCAACTTATAGGAGCTCACAGAAGGGAGCCACATCAATGTTCATAGCAGCTCAATTCACACTAGCTAAATTGTGGAAGCAGCCTAGATGTCCTTAAATAGATTAATGGATAAATAAACTGTGATTATATATATATATATATACACACACACAATGGAATATTACTCAGCTTTAAAAGAGAATAAAATTATGACATTTGCAGGTAAATGGTTGGAGTTGGAGAATACTATTCTAAGTGCAGTATTCCAATCCCCAAAAGCCAAAGCCCTAATGTTCTCTCTGATAAGTGGATGCTGATCCATAATGGCAGGGGGCATGGGGAGAATGGAAGAACTTTGATTGGGCAAAGAGGAGGGTGGAGGGTGCATGAGGCAGCAAAGATGGTGGAATGAGATGGACATCATTACTCTAGGTACATGTATGACTGCACATATGGTGCAAATCTACATCATATACTACCAGAGAAATGAAAAGCTGTGCTCCATTTGTGTACGATGAAATGAAATGCATTCTGCTTTCATATACACCTAATTAAAATTAATTAATTAATTAATAAAAATACAAGCTACAATAAATGTGAGATAAAAGACACACTCATACATTGCTGGTAGGACTGCAAATTGGTGCAACCACTATGGAAAGCAGTATGGAGATTCCTCAGAAAACTTGCAATGGAATCACCATTTGACCCAGCTATCCCACTCCTCAATTTATACCCAAAGGACTTCAAATCAGTATACTACAGTGACATAGCCAGATCAATGTTTATAGCAGCTCAACTCACACTAGCTAAACTATGGAACCAATGTAAATGCCCTTCAACAGATGAATGGATAAAGAAAATGTGGTGTATATATACACAATGGAATATTACTCAGCCTTAAAGAAGAATGAAATTATGGCATTTGCCAGTAAATGGATGGAGCTGGAAAATATTATACTAAGTGAAATAAGCCAATCCCCCCAAACCAAAGGCCAAATGTTTTCTCTGATATGCGGATGCTAATTCACAATAAGGGGGAGGGGGCTAGGGAAGAATAGAGGTACTTTGGATTTGGCAGAGGGGAAGGAATGAAAGGGAGAGGGTAGGGAGGAATAAAGGATAGTAGAATGAATTGAGCATTGTTATCCTGTGTGTGTGTGTGTGTGTGAGTGTGTGTGTGTGTGTGTGTGTGTGTGTGTATGACTACATGATCCGTGTGATTCCACATCATGTACAACCAGAAGAATGAGAAGTTATACTCCATTTATGTATGATGTGTCAAATGCATTCTACTGTTCTGTATAACTAATTAGAACAAATAAACAACAACAACTGTAGTGAAGGAGAGGCATGTTGTCTCTCTCCTCTCTGAGAGGACCCACTTTCTCCCTTGATAGTGTCCTCTTTCCTTCTTCCTAGCCCTTCAATTAACTCATCCCTATTGCTCTGAGCAACATCTCTGAAGTCTTTCTGACTTGATTGCAAGAGTTGGGATTTGAAGAGGGGGGGTCTTTGTGATGTCTCAGTTTCTCAGGAGGTCCTAGCTCTATAATAGTGGAGAGGGTCAATAGGCATCTATGCTAGGCAACTGAGGATTGGCCTGAGATCACTCTTGGTCCTCTGGCCTTTCCTGTAGGGAGAGAATGTGAAATCACCTTTCCTTAGATAAATTGTGAAGAATTCAAGGGGAAGCTTTTGAGTGTCTCATATAAGACCAAAAATGTTCTGAGCCAGTGTGTCAAGCAATAGTGAGATGATGGAAGATTTAAAAGCCTCTCTTGGGACACCTGATCCCCAACTCGCACTGAGGAATCCAGGTGGGACCAGAGCCCTGTTTGGCTGGATCATTCCAGTTTTCATGGAAAAACAGAAACCTGGGTTTTATGTGAAACCTCAACTTTTTAATGTGAAAAACCAATTCCAAAACATTTAAACCTGTGCAAACTTGCTAAACTCATATCTGTGAGTGGTCATTGCACATGATTTCTGACAAAAGCAAGATGTACATCTAGGTTATTCTAATTCAGGGTTCACCATATGTCTTAAAAGATGCTGGGGAAGAATCACAGAATTTCCACAGCATTCACCATTTGGCCTCCACAGCTCTGAAATTCTGGATCTCTCTCTCATTCTTTCTCTGGATGTGCAGGTCACTCCAACCCTCACCCAAGTGCCAGTCATACTAAATGAGAGAGCTAATCCTTGGTTTATCTCTTTATTCCTTCTTCTTCCCTCCCCTTTTCCCACCAGGTGTGATTATTGAACTTACCATTCTTCTCTAAGATCTTAAATGACTTTTAGTGATTAGAAGAGCTCAAACTAATAAGTTGATTATCAATCAGTATCTTGTATTTTAGAAATATCTGCTGCAGAGCTAAATTCCCTGTGCTTCTATTTGGCCTTCACAAACCAATACCCTTGACCAGGGTTTGCTGATGGGGAAGAGCAAGTCCCTATAGCTATTGGTGTCTAACAGAGGGCACATGCTAAGACTCCTAATTAGCATTTCAGAAATTAATTTTCTTTTTGCAGACTAAAGCTGTTCTTGTAAATTAATATATATATATAAGCCTTCTGGCATATCAATGAAGGGAAAAGCTTACCCAGGACTGCACTGTGGAAGCCTTAGCAGCCCACAAATCCCCAAATATCAGGAGAATGTAGGATAGTCACAAAGTCAGTGGTCCTCAAGTGTCATCTGAAGATCACTTGTGACCAGATTCCCTGGAGGGGTTTTAAAATACAAATTTGGGGGCCTAGTTCTCCATCTGCTCAATCAGATTCTCGAATGAGGAGCCAGGACTCTGAACTTTAGCAAGATCCCTAGGCCATCCTTACTTATGCACAGTGAGTTATAAGTCCCACACATGGGGTCTGTCTTCTTGCTCTCTAAGCAGCCACCAAGTCCTCAGGTTTCAGACTAGAAAGCAGTGAAAAGGTTAGCCTTATCTCACCCTTTGATCAGATAAAGGAACTTAATAAATAGGATAAAGGAATATGAGAAGAGGACGAACCACTCATGAGGATTAGAAAATCACATTTGAAAGGAAGGCATTTTCAAAGAACCATTTATGAAAGGAAAAGCCCCGTCTCCTATTGGCAAAGGCTCCTGAAAGGCAGGCAGGATTTACTTTGGATGTACCTCAGGCCAGAGACTTGGCCAGCCACTGGCATGTATTCTTCAACAATATTTACCAAGTCCCTATATATAAAGAATTCAAGCCCAAACACCTTAAGTAGAATATATAGGGTCATTTAATATTGATAACATGGATAAGGACACATGAAGCTATGATAGCCATTAAATGTTCTGTGCAAATAACCTACACCATTAGTGACAAATAATCAGAAAGACAACAGTGAGATTCTTTGACATACTGTTAATCTGGTAAACCAAGTGAACAAAACTTAATATTAGAGAATTTTAATATGTGGCCAATTAGTTGTAATCAATAGTTGTATAGTGAAGTACATAACTTCAAACAGATAATCCATGCATACCCTCAAACACTGACAGTGTAAATTAGCACAATTTTCCAGAGGGAAATTTGGTAATAGGTACCAAAAGTCTTTGAAATGTGCATCTTCTTTAAACCTGAAATGTTGTTCCTAGGACTTTACACCAAAGTTGTATGTGCAAAGAGTGACTAAAGCTTATTCTGTGTGTGTCCAAGAATGGAGACTAGTTAAAGAAATCAGTGCCTTTGGTATATTTTCATCAAAGCAATGATTTCTTGAGATGCAATTGCAAAGTGCAAGTTTGTGAAACTGGTTGAATCAGAATAGTTCCTACCAGAGCCTTGCACATTAGAATAAAGGTTCTCATTTTCAGTGAGACAAGGAGGTGAGCCCCTGGGCCTGCAGAAGTTTGTGACCAGCAGAGTGTGTACAGCGAACTGGTGGAGGCTGGCTGGGGATGTGGACATCTCAGGTCCTCCATCATGGGAAGTGTCCAGATATAAGAAACAGGTGAAAACTTTAGAAACCAGGCATTCAGTTGTCAATCAAGACAATACACCTTCCTCCATTCTCTGGTATTACATATGCTTAACCTGTAGCCAGATATCATTGGAGTAAAGACTTGGAAGAATTCCTAAATTTAGCTGAGTTATCATAAAGTAAGTAGATTAAGAAGAATAGGGAAAGTTAAAAAATGTGCTCCTTGATCCCCAGTTACATTACAGTGGTACATGACCTGGAGCCATCATAGGATACAGTGGCTTCCTGGTTCACCAACTTTCTAATTATAGCACATGTAGCAGTTCTTATAGTTAGTTTGGTTCTAAGAGTCATTCCCGGAGAGTTAGCATAGAGTTTGCTTTTCTAACCCTTCCAAAAGCTGGCAAGCCCCTAATCTCCTGTATTAAATCCCTTCCTGTTTATGTTCCCTCAGTGTTCACTAAAATTGGAATAGTAGTTAACTCTGGGGGCAAGGAATTCTAGTCACGAAAGATACAAGGGTCTTCAAATGCATTGGTAATATTTTGTATCTTAAATTAGATAGATGGTACATATTTAGTTTATTTTTATACTTCTCTGTATCCTGGAAGATTCCAAAATACATTTGAAGGGCATATATTATTCTGCTTGGCTAAGTCCTATTTATGTAGGACTGTGATATCTTGGGCTCAAGTGATAGATATAAGAAATGCAGAGAGATGTCTTTTTTGTGTTTTTAAAAATTATTTTTTTAAGTAAAATGAAAACAGAAGTTTAACACTATATCAAACAAAAATAGTGCACCAACAGGGAGATGAGTAATGGTGGGATCATCTCTAAACATCAGCTGGAAGCAGGAAACAAATTGTTTTTAAGTGGCAGGTTTGAGGTTTTCTGTCCCCAGCCTTTAGAGGCAGCAGCATGACTCTCACCCTGGAGTGCTACTCTAGGGTAATGGTGTATGAGGTCTCAAAATATTCTGTTCCCATAGCTTGTGTGTATGTCCTTGGGTAGCTCTGCCATTCCACAGGCTGTGTATATGTTGGTGGTAGGGAAATAGGTTAGAGCTCAGAGGAGTTCAGAGACTCAAGAAAACAATAATAATAAGTAGATGAATGTTTGTCATGCTTCACTCAATATGGAAGACAGATCCTTTTAGAATTTTCTTGTCTTCAAATTCAGCCCACATTCATGATAAAAACATTGAAGAAACTAGGGATAGAAGGAACCAACCTCAGTATCATAAAGGTTATATATGAAAAACCAGAGGTCAAACTCATGGGTGGGCAGAATTAATATTGTTAAAATGGCAATGCTTCCAAAAGCAATATACAGATTCAATGCAAACCTAATCAAAATACCAATGACATTCTTCATAGAACTAGAAAAAAAAAGTCCTAAAATTCATTTGCAAGAATAAGAGACTTAGAATAGCTAAAGCAATTCTAGACCAAAAAGGCAATGTTGGAAGCATCACAATAACCGACTTCAAATTATACTGTAGAACTATAATAGCAAAAACTGCATGGTACTGGCGTAAAAGCAGACACATAGACCAATGGTACAGAATAGAAGACACAAAGACAAACCCTAACATCTAAGTCATCTGATCCTTGACAAAGATGCCAGAAACATACATTGGAGAAATGTTTCTTTAAGAAATGTTGCTAGGAAAACTGGTTATCCATATATAGAAGAATGATATTTGACCCTTATTCCTTACCCTACACACACACACAAAAAAAAATCAATTCAAAATGGATCAAAGAGCTAGGAATTAGACCAGAAACTATGCAACTCCTAAAATAAAATAAGGTCAACATTCCAACATGTAGGCACAGGCAATGACTTTCTCATTAGGAGAAAATAGGACCCCTGAAGCTCAGGAAATACTGCCAAAACTTAATAAATTGGATGGCATCAAATTAAAAAGCTTCTGCACAGCAAAAGAAACAATTGGGAATATGAACAAAGAACCCACAGAATGGAAGAAAATTTTTGCTAGCTACCCTTCTGACAGAGGATTAATATCCAGAATATACAAAGAACTCAAAAACACCAAAAAAATCAAATAACCCAATTAATAAATAGGCAAAAGAACTAAATAGACACTTCTTAAAAGAAGAAATACAAATGGTCAAGAGATATATGAAAAAAAAAGTTCAACATCATTAGCAATTAGGGAAATGGAAATCAAAACCCCACCGAGATTTCGTCTCACACCAGTCAGAATGGCAGTCATCAAGAATACAAACAATAATAAATGCTGGAGGGTATGTGGAGAAGGAGGAACACTTTGACACTGTTGGTGGGAAGTGCTGGGGGGTGAGATTGACCAAATCATATTGTTTATTGTGTGTATGTACAAATATGTAACAGCACATCCCACCATTATGTACAACTACACTGCACCAATTTTAAAAATGTAGAGAAAATAAAGAATCCTCCTGTCTTATGCCTTGGTTCCATGTCCTTTTATATAACCAAGGAAGAAAAATGTAGCAGGGAACTTTGACCATGTTCACCCCTTGTGTTAGCCAGCTATTTCACTGCTGTGACTAAAGGATCTGACCAGAACAACTACAGAGGAGAAAGAGTCTATTTGAAGGCTCATGGTTTCAGAGGTCTTAATCCATAGAAGGCCAGCTCCATTCCTCAGGACTCAGGATAAGGCTGAATATCATGGCAGGAGAGTGTGGCAGAGGGAAGCAGCTCACATCAGGGTTGATCTGGAAGCAGAGACAGAGACTCCACTTTCCAGATACAAATATATACACTAAAGCCACGCTGTAATTCCCCCTCCTCCAGCTACACCCTACCACTTCAGTTACCATTCAGTTAAAGCACTGATTAGGTTAAGATTCTCACAAACCAATCATTTCTCCTCTGAACCTTCTCACATTATCTCATACAAGAGTTTTGGGGGACGCCTCACATCCAAACCACAACACCCCTCCAGCCAGAGCAGGCAGAATGTCCAGTTATCCAGAGTCACTGATAGAGTTTCTCAGGTGCATTCCACCCAAGAACACCATCAAGCATCAAGGAATGGGAGCCGAGGGCAGGGTCAGAGCAATCAGAGCAATTGGCAAGAGCAGGAGTACAAGAGGCAGCAGCTTGTAGTACAGAGGCACAGCCCTGAGTGTTCCCTGTGTGGGCAGTGGGAAGTCAGGAGGAGGACAGTGAACCTGTCCATACAAATAAACAAGTGCCCTTCTGGAGCACTGGGTCAGGTGGTACAGGGTCACGGAAGTTGGATCACATTGTCTTTAGTGGCATCTTTGAAAGATCCAGGAAACCATATGCTTTGATATTATCATTGGCTATTCCTCCCAGCACATGTCTGACTAACATAACTTAATTTAACTTTGTGTCACATTGGAAGAGAGGAAAATAATACCTGCTCATGTAGGTTCAAAGGGATCTTTGCTGAAATTATTATGAGATTAAGATTAATGTCTTTCATACCTTTCTGTATTGACTCTATGAATGAACAAATTAAGAGGAATTAAAATAGCATGGCTGGATGGAACTGAAATGAGAAAGAGAGCTAATTTAGGCACCATTTTTTATGAAACAATGGAGTCTAAACATGTTATTTATACTCAGTCATGAATAAAATGCAGCTTTCAATTCTCCATGATTGAAGAATGATTATTTCCAAGGGCTTATTTAATGTTGGTCTGACATCATTTAATATAATACAATAAACCAAATTGAAATTTCATTTACAGGAATTAATGGGGTCATGACCCCACATAATATTCTGTAGCCAAGATGCATGTTTACTGAGAAAGGTAGGAGTCTCACAGTGTGAATCATCCATACAGACTGAGTTTCTCCTGCTCTGTCTTTGAGAAATCAGATTTTTGATCATTCACGTTAGGGTCCTTCTAGGGCAGCAGAATTTTAGGAAGTTATACTAAAATGAGATTTTTTTTCTTTCAATCTTATTGTTGAAGAAGCAAAACCTAGATCATTTCTACCATTGGGATTGGGTTATAAACAAGTCAGACCCCAGAAGCTAAGATAAATTGGATGGAAGTGGAAGAAGACATTTATATTCAGGATATCTCATGGGAAGGGACAGTCCTAGGGCTGTGTAGCCATCTGTGGAGATTCTGTCAGGCCAAAGAAGACATGGGCTTACCTAGGAGGGGGGCCAAACTAAACAGATTGTACGCCAAGCAGAACGGATGTGGCACAGATATGCAAGGCAGAAGCTGTGGGGTTTGATGGTTGCATTAGGCAGCCCAGCATATAAATCCACTGACACTGAATCTGTGGAGGCCGCTCCTTTTATGTGTGTCCTGGGGACTCTTCCTGGACAGAAGCTAGCCTGAGAAGGGGAAAGTTAATGTCCACAGCTCTGGTGGATAAATCAAAGACTGACGTCTCTTCCCACATCCTCTTGGTGTGGCTTCCTCCACTCAAGAGTCTGGAAAGCTGAAAACCAGACATCTCAGATTTCCTTGCACTAGTATAGTCTGATGCATTTATGTGAGACCTGACTTCAGAGATGAGTTCTGCAGGGAGAAAAGGCGGAGCCCATGAGGCATCTCTCCTGCTGATGCAGCTCTAACTGGAGTGTAAGTGTTCTACAGCCAGCTCCTCCTCTGGTGGCAGCTCCTTGATCCCCAGTTACACTATGGTGGTACATGACTTGGAGCCATCATGGGGTACAGTGGCTTCCTGATTCACCAATTTTCTAATTATGGCACATGAAGTAGTTTTTATAGTTTGGTTCTAAAAGTCATTCTTGGAGAGTTAGCATAGAGTTTGCTTTTCTAACCTTCCCAAAAACTGGCCAGCACCCAATCTCCTGTATTAAATCCCTTCCTGTTTATGTGCAGTGGAACCCTGGCTGACACCACAGTCCTCCCATTTGATCAGTTATTCTGGTTAATGTTTCTCATGTCTGGAAGCTGCGACCAATACTTCCCAGAGAAGAAACCGATGATGAAATACTATTAGATTGCTTTTCCCTGCCCTGTACCCACCTCCCCAGGCTTTCAGGATTTGGAGGCAGCTTCAAACAGCATCCAGAAGAGGCAAACACATAGAAAATGATTCATCTCTTGAACTTGGGATTCTTTTTTTTTTAATGAAGTAACATTTTTATAGCTTTATTTTATTCATTTATTTTTATGTGGTACTGAGGATTGAACCCTGGGCTTCACATGTGCTAGGCAAGTGCTCTACCACTGAGCCACAACCCCAGCCCGACTCTGGGATTCTTAAGCAGACTTGAAGATCTTTGGTTAAGAGCACAGTCTGGAAAGCTGAAACACTATAGATTTGTAAGAATGTGATACATAGAAGAGAACATATTTTTATTTTGAATTCTAAATAAAATAAATGCTTCTTTCTAAAGGGACCAGGACTAAATCTGGAGAACCAAAGATATGGAATTTATACCATAAAATCAAAATTTGAAATTTAAAAAAAAAGCATGCTGTCACAAAGTTTTTCTTCTCTGAATGAAGTAAGAGTTGCAAAGTCACCAGAGAGGAAAAGTAGAGGGAATTTAATGAGAACTTGAATGCTGCCTCGATCCCCAAGAATGGACTCAGAACCCAACTCAAGTTTCAGGTGCTGCATTTGTAATAAGAGCACATGACATATTTTGAGTGCCAGCCTGAGGACAGAGGATGTGACACTGTGGTTCACTTGTGAGAGTGCAGCCCAGCAGATGCAATCTCACCCAACATGGCTTCTGCATAGCAAAGGGGCACTGTCATGGGTAGTTGGGGCAAATACACTTGGGGCCAGTCTTACTTGAGCACTTTTATTGGAGAGAATTTACTGTGAAGATAACAAAGCGTCAGGGCCTCCCACTTAGAAAGCCTAGGAATGGGTCCTAAATGTGTTCTCAAGTCAGATCTCTTAGACTCAATCACTGAAGACCACTGCCTGCCTTCAATGGCTTTTTCTCTGCCTGCCCCTCCATCATAGGAACCCTCCTCTAGAGTGGCACTGAAGGGGCCATAGACTGCTTAGGATCTATGTAAGGCAAAGCTGCCTTGAGGGTGCCTTCCAGTTGGGTGTGTTGGGATATATTTCCAAGGTTTGCCGATGCTTTGCTGTATAACCTGGCTGGTGTGGAAACAGCTTCCAGGAATACTCCTTCCTTCTACCTTAAACTGTGGCAAATCACCTGACATAACGACTGCCATCATCAACATGGAAGTTCCTTCCTGATGGAAACATACTCAACTTTCTGTTTGTTTTAATGAGGACAATGCAGAATAGAATTTATCTGTTAGTAAGGCATACCCTTTGTTAGCATTGCCAATGGAGAGAGTGTTTGTGATTGAAGCCGTGTGTTTTTTTTTTTTAACATGCTAATAGAAAGAATGAATTGTTTTTTATTCTCTATGTAAAAAAAAAAAAAAAAAAAAAAAACATTGTAAATTGTTGCCATAGAAGAGGCGATTGAAGAATATGTCAAAAATACAGGATGGAAGTATTGCTGAGCTAAGACAGTTAATTAGCAAAAATGCTTTTCTAGATTTTGTGATGTTTGTGGTATGGTAGCTTTTTTAAATGTGCAAATTGTACTTTCTTTCCTCATCCTAACTGTAAGTTTATTTGAGTTCCTAAATTTATATATATATATTTTTTTTTCTTAAACGTAGCCCCCCCCCAATTATATAAGGTTCAGTGACCATAACACAAGGATTCCAGAATTATCTCCTGCATAGAGTTCAGGGTTCCTGAGACCCTCAACAGGTCTGAAGAAGTTCTAATAGAGCTGTGTAGCAAAGTGGATTGTGCTTAGGACAGGGAAGATATAAAATGTGTGATACATGTGGCCAGAGGGCACAGCAGGAGCACAGACACCAACAAGAGAGGCTCCTTGTAGAAATGGTCATGGGCCATTGAGGAGAGAGGACAGCTTTCAGAGCAGGCAGGCCCTTCTTCAGATGATGACTGTCTCTGCATTCCCATCCTTGCCCCTAAAAGAAGGACAAATATCAATGAAAGAATAGAATGTCTTGGATGGCCCTAAAACCGGAAGTATCTGTGCTACCTTTTGCTTTTGGTTTGGTATTGTTGTTTGTTTCTTTTGTTCTGGGGATTGAACCCAGGGGTGCTTTACCACTGAGCTATATCCCCAGTCCTTTCTATTTTTTTTTTTTTAATTTGAGACAGAGTCTTCCTAAGTTGCTGAGGGTCTCACTAAATTGCCCAGGCTGGTCTCAAATTGCCATCTTCCTGCCTCAGCCTCCTGAGTTGCTGGGGTGATAGATGTGCCCCACTGTGCCTGGCTCTGAGCTACTTTGAACTGATCTCCTTCCATTAGTAGAAATTAGTCTTTTATGTTTTTAACTTTTTAAAATATTCATTTGTTGTGTAGGTAATATGGTCATATAGCCCTAATATAAAAAGTATTTGAAAATTTGACAAATGAACATACTCTACTTCTGTAGCATGCACCCATTTTTTCCCAATTTTTATTTCTCCAACAGATAACAAATGTTCTTAGTTTCTTCATCCTTCTAGATGTTTTTATACATTTATAAATCTAGAAGTAGTTTATACTATATAGAGTTCCAAACTTGCCTTTTTAAGAGGTTTGTTTATGAGTTATCTCCTCTATATGCTTTGTTATATTGTTTATATATATATATATATATATATATATATATATATATTGTTTATATATATATATTGTTAATATATATATATATATATATATATATATTGTTTATATATATATATTGTTAATATATATATATATATATATATATATATATATATATATTAAGGCAGTATGATCTTGACAGCTAAATTAAGTTCAGTTATAGAAAAGTAAGGAAAAATCTGCTTTTCAGAAAAAGCATGTGTTTGGAATCAAACAAAGGCAAAATTCATCCAACACTGTATTTTTCTTTCTCTACATGATCATCAAGGCAAGCTACGGGGTGGGGACGTACAGTAAGACTCTTTTCAGGAGTATACCACTGAGAACTGGTAAATTAGGATGGATATGTATAAAGAAAGGGAGATGGAGAGGGTGGGTACCTCAAATAAGCCCGGAAGCATCACCTCATTGCAGAAGGAAGGCCACAGCACAGAACTGGTTGTAAATACTCATTCACTTGTTCAACAAGCATTTACTTGAACCCTCCTGGAAATATGGCAGCAAATGCTCTGCTCTTGTGAAGCTTACATTTTAATAGGAAAAAAAGATGTATAAGTTCCAAATAAATTAAAACCTAATATATTTGGTAGTAATAAGTGTATTTCTATGCAGAAATACCAGGGAGGGGAGCTAGTGTGAGGTGACAGAGAAATGATATTATTTCACATAGGGGAGTCAGAGAAGTTCTCCATGAGAAGGTGAAAACATGTGAAATCATCCGAAGAAAGTAAAAGCCAGCCATGTAGGATCTGGTAGAAGAACTTCCCCAATAGGTAGGAAAACCACAGCACTGGCAAAGGCCCAAGATGAAAGTCTGATTGAATGAGAAATTCAAAGGAAACTAGTAGAGCTGAAGTAGAGGGAGAGAAGAAAGTTCTATACTTAGCCAGAGGCTAAATCTTGGGGCTTGGTGAGAACTTTGGATTTTGCTCTTAGTGAATTAAGAAGCCACTAGCGGGTTTGGGACAGAAGAATGACTTGGTTGGACTGTTTTTAAGTTAATTCCTCCAGCTGTTATGTGGAAAATCAATTGGGAAGAAAACAAGGGTAAAAGCAGGGAGATCACAGCAATAATCTAGGAGAAAGATAACAGTGGTGTGGGCCACCACATGGAGGTAATGAGAAGTGATCTTATCCTGGATATATTTTGAAAGAAGTGCCAAATGGACTTACCAATGGTTAAGATATATGGGTGAGAGAAAGAGTAGAGTAAGAGACTAACTCCAAGAATTTTTATCCTGAGCAGTTCTGGAAATGGAGTCATCATTTACCGAGCCAGGGAAGACTTACAGAAGAACAGATCTGGGGCAAGGAAATTAAGAGCTCAATTTTTGCACAAGTTGATTTTGAGATGTCAATCAAAGTCAAGATGTCAAATAAATGGTGGGCTGTAAAAGACATGAGTTCAGAGGAGAAGATGCAAAAGAGAAAAAAAGAATTAAAGCCATGGGGTCGGATGAAATTGCTTAGGATATATAGAAAAAGAAAAGAGAGAGAGATCTGAAACATTAGGCCTTGGAAAAGCTACATTTAAAGATTGAGAGATTATGGAAAAGCAACAAAGGGATCCAGAAATGGTTGCAAGAACAAAACTCAATTCAAAGTGGATAAAGAACCTAGGAAATAGACCTGAGGTCCTGAGCCTAATAGAAGAAAAAGTAGGCCCAAATTTCATGTCAGATTAGTTCCTGACTTTCTTAACAAGACTCCTAAAGTGCAATAAATAAAATCAAGAATTAATAAATGGGATAGATTTAAACTAAAAAGCTTCTCAGCAAAGGAAACAATCAATAATGTGAAGAGAGCCCACAGAGTGGGAGAACATCTTTACTACACACACATCTTATACAGCACTAATTTCCAGGATATATAAAAAACTCAACACCAAAAGAATAAATAACCCAATCAATAAATGGGATAAGGAAATGAACAGACACTTCACAGAAGATACACAGTCAATCAGCAAATATATGAAAAAACGTTCAACTTCACTAGTAATTATTTCTAGTAAACTAGAAATACAAATCAAAAGTACTCTAAGATTCCATATCACTCCAATCAGAATGGCAATTATCAAGAATACAAGCAACAATACGTGTTGGCAAGGATATGGGGAAAGGTATATTCATACATTGCTGGTGGGACTGCAAATTGGTGCAACCACTCTGGAAAGCAGTATGGAGATTCCATAAAAAACTTGGAATTGAACCATCATTTGACCCAACTATCCCACTTCTTGATCTATACCCAAAGGACTTAAAATCAGCATACTGTAGTGATCTAGCCACATCAGTGTTTATAGCAGCTCAATTTACAATAGCTAAACTGTTGAAGCAACCTAGATGCTCTTCAATAGATGAATGGAAACTGTGGTTATATACACAATGGGATATTACACATCTTTAAAAGAGAATAAAATCATGGCATTTGCAGGTAAATGTATGGAGTTGGAGAATATCATGCTAAGCGAAGCAAACCAATCCCCCAAAACCAAAGGCCGATGTTCTCTATGATAAGTGGATGCTGATCCATAATGGTTGGGGGAGGTGGCATGGGAAGAATGAAGGAAATTTGGTTGGGGGGGAGGAGAGGGGAGGGAACATGGAGGTAAGAAAGATGGTGGAATGAGATGGACATCATCACCCTAGGTACCTGTATGAGTTCACATATGGTGTGATGCTACATCATATACTACCAGAGAAACGAAAAGCTGTGTTCCACATGTGTACAATGAAGCAAAATGCATTCTGCTGTCATGTATAACTAATTAAAACAAATTTAAAAAATTTTTAAAAGTAATAAGGTCAGAAAATAAAGAAAGAAATGGTTACAAGAGTGGTTGCTCTACTCTAGGGGCACCTTCCCACCACAAGCTGGTGGCTGAAGGAAGCTGTTAGTGTTCCTTATTTTGGTCTAGTTGTCTTTGGCATTCCATAAAGTGCTCATCTGAAGCTGGGATAGACCTTGATGATTTCTGTTCCGACTTCAGCCTAATGGATTTTTAAAGCATGCACTTGCCACAGAGAGTACATTGTGGACCTCAGTCTCCCCAGAAATCACTCCTTCTTTGCCTGACTTGTCCCCTTTCCTTCCTCTCTTCGTTAGATTCCTGACTCTAAGCTGTCTCCCATTTGTAGCCCATATGTAGACCCAAGTTTGGCCTTCCTAGGTTCATTCCAACTCCTTTTCAAAAGGTATGGCTTATTTATTGACTTTGCTAACTCTAATAGCAAACAGTATTCCACATGGAGTTTTCCCTCCCCCTAAACAAGACACCCCTGATATAGGGCAAGAGGGGGAGGCTAGCAGAGATATTTGGTGAGAGCATGTATCTCTTGAAGGACACAGTTTCCACCACAATCCTCTGGTGCTCTCAGAATTTCAGGTCTCTCTAGTGGGACTGCTGATTTGTGAAATGACAGGCCATTTCACACATGAATGTCCAGCGACAGTGTCAAAAAGAAAATTACCCAGAAGTGGCATATAAATAAGAAAGGACAGAGAATTAACTTTCAATAAAAGGGAATGTTCTGACTATCTGTTGAACTGAAGGCAACAGCAATCTGCCCCCAGATGTATACCAAATGGATTTCAAGATGTCAGCTCTCTTTGAGGATAAGGTCCTGATCCAGAGGATTCCATATGCCAACTTGTCCCATTGGAAATGAATGTCCACTGACAACTGGTCTATTAAGGAACAGATCATTCCCAAATATTTAAGCAAGCTAGGACAGATTTTGTACCAATTCTATACTAACAGACTTTATAATCTGCATTGAACTATTTAAAATATAAATTATAATGATTGGCCAAGAAATAGTAAAACCTTGAATTTCAATGAATGGTAATGCTAGAAGAAATGTTTGAAGTCTAAGAATCACATCCAAAAAAATGTTCTTAGTCAAATAATCGTATTCTTTTATCCTTTCAAATTTTTAAGAAACAGACAATCCCCATGCTATATAAAAAATACCTTGGCACCTACACTAAGATGAAAGCAACTTACTTTACTGTATTAAGATAGGATAACTTCTGCTTACTTAAGAGATATAACAGACACACAGAAGAAAATTCAGAAACCACATTCCCCCCGGGCTGATTGTGGGGAGCCACTCTGAATGACCCACACCTTCCATCCTAAAGCAAGAGGCTCTGACTGATCACTATATTTCATGGTGACTTGGGTATTGTCCCAGCCCAGGAAGTAGAAGGGGTGTCTTCAGGAGCTACACTCACCTATTCCTTTGTAATACCACCCTTTGCCCTGTTTGGGATAGAATGTTCCATGGAAACACCTTTGTGTATCCCCTTCTCTTTCTCTGCCTTTGGGTGTGGCCTTCCGAGATGTCAGTTAACCTGCTGACAGCAGACATCAGGAAGCTAGACTCAACCCCCTGAAACCTGAACTCTTGCCTCATTTGAATGGCTTCTCCTCAATAAAGGCATTCAGTGTGTGCTCTCTCAATCTCTATTTCTGCGGACACTTAAGGTCAGAGGAGCCCTCATAACACCCAAAGAAAAAGGTATCTCTGTCTCTTGTGTGATTATTTCCTGCAGCCCAGTTCACCTGGAGTGACCCTGAGTGTTTTAGTCGTGAGGAGTGCCACAGCTGATATTTAAAAATCTCAATAAAAGTGTGACCTGGCATTATTAAAATAGACTCCACCAAAGTGGTGTCTTCTTCAAACCCCACTCCCTGGGTTCCTGGCACCCTAGACCCGTGGGCTACATCAAGAACACATGAGCCAGAGTAATACAAAAGGGACTGTACCTCTCAGTATCCTCTGGGCCAACCCAATCCCACATCTATTTCTGCTTAGCCATTTTGTACCATTTGCCAACTATGGGAGGTAGGTACAGTGTGATGGTGGAGGGATGGTGGAGGGATGGACAAGAGATGAACAAGAGATGGCTCAGACCACCCCAGACTCCACACATATAAATTACAGACTCAGGTTCTGAGACCCCGGCAGACAGCAGCCCTGATGCCGGGTCAGCCTGACTATTTTCAGGATCTGTCTAGAAAATGAAGACTTTTAAAAAAATTAATTAATTGTAATCTGTAGAACTTTCTTCAAGATTCTGGCAGGGATCTGCCTGTTGCTTTGAGTTTTTTTTTTTTCTTCTTTTTTTGATTTTTGTTTTTAGTGTGCTGTGTATATCTCTAAATTTGCTTCTGGAGTCTTTTCTTTAGGAATGGGGCAGTGTTATTTGGGACTGAACCCAGGGGCACTTTACCACTGAGCCACATCCCCAGTCCTTTTTATTTTTTGTTTTGAGATAAGGTCTTGCTAAACTGCTTAGGGCCTCACTAAGTTGCTGAAGCTGGCCTTGAAATTGCAATCCTCCTGCCTTTGCCTCCCGAGTTGCTGGGATCACAGGCATAGGATATCGCACCTGGCTGCTTTTGGGGTGTTTTAATGCAAAGCTTGAAAAAGCTGTAAAGGAACTGCTGTCCAAATGCCATTTTTAACTGGAAGCTGAGGCCACTGTTTTTTTTTTTTTTTTTTTAACTGAATGGATTCAGCAATACTCAGCAGAGCCACTACTTTATCAGGGTCAGCTCTGATTCCCAGAGGCAGTAGAGGGATGTGAGGTGGCTGGTGGTGTCTCACAAAGCACATTTTTCCTTTCATTTATTTGTTGCTCTCTCTGACCTTCACATTCCTTGTTTCTGATTTGGTCAGATTTTATGAGCTTAGCATATTGAATCAGTGTTTTCATTGCGTTCCTAGTCCTGTGCTGCAAATTCTCCAGAGGACATGGATAATAACAGGGTTGGAGCTAAAAACGTGTCCTTAAGCAAGAATGCCACAAAGGATTCCTTTGTGTCAACCACAGAATAAATATGTTTCCAGCCTGTGAAAAGAGACAAATGTCAAGATTCTCCTTTATTTCCTAGAAAGACCAGAACCCCTGGGGAAAATGAGCCCAGTTTAAGTAGACACTTTTTTCATTAGGTGAAAATAATTAGCTCAAAGGCATCTTATTTGTAAAAGCAAGATTTAGGGGAGATGCCAAGAGGCTTAATTACACTCTGGACATAATCCAGAAGAAAGGGGCTCCTTACATGGGGGATCCTGGTTTCCCAGGCCTTTGGGTTATAAATGCCTGGTAAATACGTGAATATATTATCTCCCAGATCCACTTTGATGGGAACACAGAGCAAAGCAGGTATAAGTAAAGAAAACAGCAAAGAAAAATGTGCTGCTTGCCAAAGCCTAAGGCATTTACATTTCTGTTTGGCAGGGCTGCTAGGCCTGCTGTGAATGGGAGAGCAGGCTCCTTCCTCCCTCAGCCTCCTGCAGCCTGCCCTGCTCTGTAGTGGGGAAAAACCCCTCAGCAGATAATCAATAGCAGCCAGCACTCTGCGCGGGTGGTCTCCAGGCCCTGGGAGCGTTGGCAGCACTAATCGATGCTGCACTCCCAGTAATGAGGAGTCATCTTCCCTGATCACCCCAGACCCAGGCTGCTGTGCTACCCGGTCCTGTCACTCGTGCCCCACAAAGCTGCTTCCTCATGGACAGCAGTGTGCTTCTTGTGATTATTCTTGAGTTCTGCTTTTCCTTGATCTCTAGAGAAAACCCTCTTTGCTATTCACAATCTTTTCTCAGATGACTTTGCATGGAGACGTGCAGAAGAAAGGCTTTGTAAACTGGAAAGGTGAATCCCTACAGGGACTGACGTTGTCCTGAACAACATACTCTTGTCTATTTCTAAAACATCAAGTCAGTTAGTTGCCCTTGTTTCTTTTTTGTAAAATGAGATCCCAATACGTGGGAGGAAATCGATGAGGAATAGGGTAAAGCATACAGAATTTGGAGGCATAAATGTGGACTGATGGAGAACTTGGCAAAGTTATGGGACCTTCTGAACCTCCATTCTTCTCCCATTTATAAGCTAGAACCCACATACTTACAATGGAGGGTCTAGGGAGAATGCGTATGCTGTCTACTATCACCTGGCACTTAGTAGGTGCTTAATATCATTGCTATTGTCATCACCAGCTGATTTGTATTCTATTCCTTTCTTGATGAAAATTAAATAGGTTGTGAAAAGTGCTTTGAATAAATTATTAAATAAGTTTTAAAATCTTTCCCTCTTTTTCACATACAGCAACAGCACATGCATTAGAACAGCTTTAATCTCATGGCATTCTGTGTAGAAACTCTTTAAATGTGGTAGCATATTTAATTAATACATGTTATATTGTGTACATTTCTATGGATCATTTTGATCATTCATGTTACATGCTACATTTTAGGTTCCGTGTAAAGGAAATTAAGTATACACACACACACACACACGCACACACACACATACATGTATACATGCATTTATAATAGAGATGCATACAAACATTTATACATAGAATTATATGTATAATATATCTATAATTAAATATTCGTACACATGAATTATACATGAAATTACATATAAGTATATACAATGTATAATACATGTAGATAGAGAAATAGAGATATCGATGTGACACACAAAAATGTTAGAAAAGCTATGAAAACTGGGAACTAGGACCTCAGGATCTGAAACTGGGGACTTAGCACCACTAGTATTGTCATTGTCTGGTTCTCATATCTTCTCCTTGGACAAGGTCCAAGCTGCCACCAAGTCACCATCGGTGGGTGAAACCTGTTTCTCCCAGTGCCTGCTTGGTTCACAGACCCATACCAGAAAAAAAAAAAACATCACTGCACAGGGCAAGGGAGGCTCATGATAGGTTAGGCCTGGTGAGAGCAGAGGCTCTTACTAGAAGGGAAAGGAATGTGTGCTAGGCAGATGGACCCATCTTCCATGATCTCTTTTAATCCACTTCATGGCCTCTAGGACTTACAGTGAATGACCTTTATTCTCACACTCACAACTCCATAAGTCTCAGTGTACCACAACTCTTCCAGGTGAAATCACAGGTGCAATCCCCTCCCTGTTCCCCAAAGGGAGATGAAACAAAATTAAAATCATACCCAATCACCTCATGAAGCTCCAAGAACAGGACCCAGGTAACCAACATGTCTGGAAACAACTTCTTGTTGTCTGTTAAATTGATGGCTAACTGATCAATGTTACCACCAAAGCCCAACAAATAACCGATAGTGAAAGGAAAAACCACAACAGGGGGTTGCTGAAAATATGTGGTGGGTCTCTCTCAGTCTCTGGCCCACCCTCTGCTTCTGTGTGGTTGACCAGTCTGGCCTCCCTGACCCACTGCACAGAAGGTTTCCAGTGTCCATGGATTTCATGACTGAGAATCACAATTCTTTCTTCTAAGCTGGGTTTTCTTGGTTAGTTTAACTTCCTTGGAACACTATTTAGCTGCCAGTCTATTGAATTCCTTGGAAAATTTATTGGATAGTAACCAAAGCAATTTGGTTACTATTCCCTTTGCAGTTCTCATCTCTTAGCTATAGGCCTGGGGACTTTACCCACGGGACCAAGCCTCAGCCTGGTTATGTGAGAACAGAATAGAGCAGCAGTTCTACTGGGGAGGAATAGCCATTCTCCCCACCCCTGTGTGTAACCAAAGTGGAGTCTTCAAAAGTGGGAGAAATGATCACTTCTGACAGGCATAACATACACAAAAGAAACCAGTGGGAGTGGGGGGGACTAAAGTCCCTCCTTTCCGAAGAGTCTGATCTTACACAAAGCATCAGAAAGAAAGGGTGCAACAGGAGCCTGATGTAGTGGGAGGAGGGAGGGGACCAGACCCTAACCAATTCTGGGGATGCTCCCACAACCCTGCTGGGCTCCTGTCCCTGGTTTCCATTTTTTTTAAAAAAATATTTAACTGATTTTATTTTTTAAATACATGACAGTGGAATGCATTATGATTCTTTTTTTTTTAATAGAGGAGGAAAAGTTTATTTAAGGCTTCACAGTTTCAGTGGTCTTGGTCCATGGAAGGCTGGCCTCATTCCTCTGGGCTTGGGGTGAGGCAGAACTTGGCGGTGGCGGATGGAAGCAGCTCACATGGTGGTCTGGGGGAGAGGGGCTATAATTCTTATTACACATATAGAGCACATTTTTTCATATCTCTGGTTGTATATAAAGTATGTTCACACCAATTCGTGTCTTCATACATGTACTTTGGATAATAATGTCTATCACATTCCACCATCCTTGCTAACCCCCTGCCCCCTCTCTTCCCCTCCCACTCCTCTGCCCTATCTGGAGTTCTGCTATTCTTCCCATGCTCCCCGTCCCTACCCTATTATGGGTCAGTCACCTTATATTAGAGAAAACATTTGGCATTTGTTTTATTTGAGATTGGCTGACTTCACTTAGCATTATTTTCTCCAACGTCATCCATTTACCTGCAAATGCCATAATTTTATTCTCTTTTATTGCTGAGTAAAATTCCATTTGGTATATATGCCACAAATTTTTAATACATTCATCTACTGAAGGGCATCTAGTTTGGTTCCACAGTTTAGCTATTGTGAATTCTGCTGCTGTAAACATTGATGAGGCTGTGTCCATGTAGTATGCTGCTTTTAAGTCCTTTGTGTATAGACCGAGGAGAGGGATAGGTGGGTCAAATGGTGGTTCCATTCCCAGATTTCCAAGGAATCTCCATACTGCTTTCCATATTGGCTGCACCATTTTGCAGTCGCACCAGCAATGTATGAGTGTGTCTTTTTCCCCACATCCTCACCAACACTTACTGTTGTTTGTCTTCATAATAGCTGCCATTCTGACTGGAGTGTGATGATATCTTAAGAGTAGTTTTTTTTATTTGCATTTCTCTAATTGCGAGAGACGATGAAATTTACCTTGCCTTTACTTGCACAGGAGAAAGGTCTGTAGCATCTTGCTCTCTTTCTCCTACCAAATGGGTCAACCAGGGTAAGAACTTGTTTTTCTCTTTCAGGATCTTCCTGAAGGTTAGAAGTAATATTTAACCAGTTCTCCTATAGGAAAAAAAATAGTTACTGAAAAATTTTTAAATATTTTTAGCAGTACTGGGGGTTGCATCCAAGGATACTTTCCCACTAAACTATATCTCCATCCCTTTTAATTTTTTTTAAATTTTATTTTGGGATAGGTTCTTGCTAAAATGTCCAGGCTGCTCTTCAACTTTGAGATCTTCCTGCTTCAGCTTCCTGAGTTGCTAGGATTATAGGTGTGTGCCACTACATCCAGTTAATTGTTGAAAAAACTACAGCCTTAAGTCTCCTTCTAGTACCCACACTAGACTCTACCCTTCCCCCCTCCAAGGATGTTATTGAGGACCCCAGAACCAACCACATAAAGGGGGATCGTAAAGCCCAGCAGGGCTCAGAGCCCAGCTATAAACCTCACATCTGTTCTTATTACTGGACCCAGAGCTGCACAAGTTGTTAAATGTATTTTTGAATATTGCATATTACCCCTGCTGAAACCCATAAGATACAACAAATATTCTTTATTCCAAGACCCTTGGAGTTCCATGTGAGCTATATGATCTGAATCCCAATAACCAATTAACAGTTTAGCTTTTTCGCTGTAGTGCATAGAAGAGATCTGAGCCCAAAGAGAATGAACCACACTTCCCACTTCCACACCCTTGGCCAGTCAAGTTTAAAATCATTTCTTAAGCTACTTGAACACTTCAATTCAGGCTTTGATTTTTATATTAATTAGTGTTTTTTTTTTTTTGGTTGTAAGTAACATAAACCCACTCTTTCTAATTTATGAATAAAACAAAATTTATTGAAAAGATACTGGTCGTTCTCAGGTAATGAAAGAATAAGAAAATGACTCCAAGTTTTGAATAAACATGCCAGAATATTTTTATTCAGAACAATGTTGCCTTTTAAAGTGGTCACTTTGAAATGACTTTGCATTCATTCCAACAGCCATGACTCAGATTTTTTTTTCTTTACTGAATTTCTTTCAGAATCTACATTGCATTCTTTTGAATATCTAAATTATGCCAATTTTTTTTCCTTTGAAAGTGGATTTGATTTTCTAAGAAAATCATTTGAAATCACATCTAGTGAATGAGGTGACTCATCAAGGCTAGAGTAATACTTTTCTGGGCAATGATTTTTTTTTTAAAGTTTCTTTTGTGGCAGAGACTGGAAAATAAGGGCAAATTATTCTTTTCTCAATATTACCTGATGTTCTCCCTGCCTTTGCCTGATGAATTGCTAGTAGGTACGGGAAAATTGATTAGTAACTAGTTAGTAATTAGCCAACTATGACTGGCCCCAAAGAGAGATAGTGTTCCAGAGAAAGAATGAATTTCATAGTCCAGGCTGAAGTGGGCAAGGAAACTGACCCACAGATATTAGAGAAGAAAAATATCACAGGAAATTACCAAAGACTATAATTCTACGAAAGAGACCAATTCAACTGTAAGATAGGAAAGTTGCAGAAACCATGGCTCCTCGGAGTGTGATGTTTTGAGAGTCTGTTTATGGCAGACAGGACTTTGGAATCATGGACCTAAGTTCAAATTGTGGCTTCTCTACTTGACCTTCAGCAAGTTATGTTACCCCCCCGCCCCCCCCCCTGGGAGCCAGCTGGTCAACCCACAAAGTGATGATTGTCATATTTATCTTGTGGGTCATTGTGAGAATTACATGTGTGTCCTTATTTTAAAAACCTGGTAAAGTCCTAACACACAATAAATAGTAATACTATGTTCTTACCACCAAGGCCATACATGAGTGTGTGTGTATTAATTTGATTTTTAAATCCATGCTTGAGCAAAAGATAAGAAAGTGTGAGGAAATGTTCCTCTGCCGCCCAATGTAGTAGCATGAAGAATCCCTGCACAAACAGACACACGAGTTTAAGATTCTGTGCAGTCCAAGGTCAATACAAGTATGTCAAAAGTGTGTCAAGTGTAAGGTGATGAGAAATGAAATTTCTTCCTGTATAAATGCCTGTGTTCTTGTGCCTTTATGCTTCCTGACCTCCCACCACTACATCTGCTGATTTCCCTGCTGGCTCTGCCTACCCCTGTTGCCAGACCTTCCAGTGGTGCATCAGCCTCCCAGGTACACATGTCTGACTAACAGGAGCCCAGCAGGGACCCCCCTCGTCTCACAGAGTGTCCAAGTGGACATGGTGTTAGGAGACCTAAGTAGAGTTAAACCTCTGACCACTGGAGATTCAGGTTTGCTAGTGAAGACTTCAATAGGGGCATTATATTTTTTATTGTTTCCTAGAGCAACTCAGCTTCACAGTTTTCTCTCTTCTGAATCTTCAAATCATTCTCTTTACTTGAATTTTTCTTTAGAGCCCCAGTTTGTGTATTTTACATTTTTATTTATTTTTTCTGGAAATTAACTCGTACTCTAGGCAGGAGCCATCCTCAGGCCTATCTCAGAATTTTAGAGTATATTTCTGCTACTTCTAGCCACCAGGTGCTGCAGCTTCTCTCTTTCGAGGCAATTTTGATGAGAACTGCTCTTGGCCCCAATTCTGTGACCTGGCCAGAAGTTCCCTGGAGCTCTGCAGTCCAAGGTGGGTCTTTTCCTTGTCTGCCTCACAAGTTCTCTGCCAACGGAAGAGAGTCAGGTCCTCGTTTTACATATGTGGTATGGGAATCTCTACAGTTCTCAGGCTTTTCTGCAAACTTCCACAGACCATATCCCAGAATTCAGTATGAAACAACCTCTGTGCCCTTTTTCTAAAGTAGGGTCTGATTGGAAATGGAGAGGCTGCTATGAGGAGGGTCTGGGAGAGCAGCAGGGTCCATAGCTCAGGGGAAAGTTCCCATTGTGTGGTGAATGATGGGTTCCCTGGGTGTCTATAGGGCAAGAGGCGGGTCAGGTATAATATGTGAGCTCAGTGGCATGTTCCTCCATCTATATCTACAGATAAGGTAGTTGCTAGAAATTCTCCAGACTATGTCATATAGGTTTTGCTTATCTCCAGATTTGGTATCTTTGCTAGGTTGTATTTTGTTCTTGTTATATATCCTGTAGGATATGAAAAGACAATGTAAGGGAAGGCAAAGAAAGAAATATTTCTGGGTACGGTGGTGCACACCTATAATTCCAGCAGCTTGAAGCCTGAGGCAGGAAGATCTCAAGTCCAAAGCCAGCCTCAGAAAATTAGCAAGTCCCCAAAGCAAACTAGTGAGAGCCTGTCTCCAAATAAAATATTAAAAAGCCCCTGTGTTCAATTCCCGGTACAAAAACAAACCCCAAAACAAACCAAAGTATTAGTCTACTTCCATGTGTTAATGAAAGACTTTAACATAAAAATCTTTTCCTTTGATTGTTCTAGAGCTTCTGCATCAACTTCATTGACAAAACACTGGTAGGAAATACAGGTGGATCTCTTTTTGGATCCCTTCATTCAGAAAATCTTTGAACTCACATCATTTTTGTTGCTAAAATAAAGGTATATGGCCACACACACAAACACACATACACATGACTCATGTCCAGTGATGCTCATCCACCAAGATGACCACTGAATCTCAACGTTTGAGAGCTATCCGGCTTCTGTGAAACCAGATGTTCACTGTTTTATGGAGGATGAAGAATTTATTTTCCACATGAGCTTTCTGCTGCCAACCTCTCAACCTCTGTCTGAGAATGAGGCAGCGCATCACAAAATTACAGCCTCTGTCTCATCGTGATCCCCTCCAATATGACCCACGCTTCAAACGTCTGACTATTTCCTGGTATTACCTTTTGTTTATACATGAGCACACAGTTGAAAATAAAAGCTTTTCACTATACAGAGGATGTTTTGCTCTGGATAATTACAGAGTACAGGCAGATTGGGGTGTTTATCAGCCATGAGACATTTGTGACTGATCTATTATGATAAAATGCATTTCGGAGAGATGATTTTTAAGAACTTCTTCCATGAACTCATGATAAAATGGTACTGGGCCTTTTAACAAATTTGCTCCCTTCTGCCATTGAACACACTCATTCGAAAGGCACGTAATCTTTGGCATGAGGTAGTTTTCTTCTAGAAAAACTCTTAGATTTTATTATGTACTAGCTTATTTATTCTGTAAGCAAAACTGAGCCAAGCATTCAAGGATCTATTAAGTACCTTCACTTTGATCCATTCAAATCCACAGGCTTTCAGGCATTAACCCATACCCACAACAGTCTTCATGAAAATAGCTCATCAAATGCCTGGCAACAGAAGAAGCCATCTGGTAAGGTTGAATTGTGATTATAACCCATCCACAACTGCCTTCTCATCAACAGCAGCACTATCATCTCCCTTACTCTTGAAATCAGTCATGAAAACCCAGAGAAAAAAGAAGAAATAAGCAAATCTGGCTACCAGGTTATTTGTGTATTTGCTCCTCCTCTCTTTTAAATTGGGAGCTTCCAATCATACTTGCTTCTAAGGTCAAATCAAATTTACATTATGGAAATGGATCACTGGAGATCAGCCTCTCTCAGCTCATTGCTTCCCAGTTGCTGGGCACATGGGGTACTTTGGACCACCTTTGCACCTACCTCTCAGCCTCCCCAAGGCTGAAGTTGAGGTGGTTCAATAGGAATCCCATGGAGAAATAACACCTAGTACATTTAGAGGACTTTCAGACGTCCTCAGTAGAACCACAACAAAATGCTGAAGAGCGAGTGACATGCCAGGTACACGTCAATGCTGACTTTACCCAGCCTTGTTCAGATTTCTTGAGCTACCATTCCTATAAAAACACTGCTCTGATCCTGCAGCTGATCAGCATGCACATGAAGTGGTGTTCTGCCATCTTGATGGTGCCTTGGAGACCCACTCTTGAGGCTGTTTGGTCATGTGGTTCTATTGTGCAACCAATGTTGACTACCCATGTGTAGCTAGCCCGTCACCAACAGAAGCATCTGGAAGCTTGTTAGAAATGAAGAATCTCAGTCCTACCCCGGATCTACTGAATCAGAACATGACTTTTGAAAAGATATCCAAGGATTTGTATGTGTAATGCTCTTTGAGAATTACATAGAGTTTAGTTTCCCAAAGCATGTTACGCGAGAATTGCCAGGAGAGCCCAGATTTAAGCATTAAACTCTCCAAGGAGGGATCCTGGAAATCTCTATAGTAAGCTTGCTAGTTTTTTTTTTTTTTTAATGTTCTGCCAACCTGGCAGCATAGTCCAGTGTTTCCCAAATGCCCTTGATAATAAGAGCACCCCAGGGGATGGGACTTAGAAAAAAAATTCCTAAGTCATTCCAAGATATTCTGGTTCAACTAGAGATTGGGATTGGGCATGAAAACCTGTACCTTTTCCCCACACGTATGCATACGTGTCAGTGATTCTTGGGGTATTTGAGGAACATAGGAGTGAAATTAAGCAGGATCCGTTAAATGTTGTTGTGCGACAGGTTTCCAAAAAGCCTGCTAAAAATACTAATTCCTGGAACCTGAAAAGATAAATGAAGACCACCAAAATGGGAACAAGCAAAAGCTGTTTATTCAGAGTCTCTTATAATAGGGAAGTCTGCCACCATTACTTGCATTTGGCAGAAACACAGGCAGGCAGGGGAGTGTAGCATCTCCATGGAGAGTAAAAGGAAAGGGGTCAGGTTTGTCCTGATTAGAGGCTGTCAGTGTGGGGCTGCTGCAGATGATCTAGCCAAAAGTGGGGGCAATCCTATGTGATTAGTGAGGGGTGTATGTTTGGCTTTCTTCAGTTGGTTCTATGTTGGAAGTGGGGACAAAAATATTGGTTAAATTCTAACCATTTGGGGCTGATTATTACAGAGGTTGTGGGTTAGAGTTCTATTTTGTGTATGGTCTGGCCATTCTCCACTTGCATATTCAATCTCCTTCCACCCCAGGATAACTAAATAAAAATAGAGTCATGGCTATCAATATTTTAATAAGCTCCCCAGCTTCTCAATTTTGTGAGCCACCCCTCCAGAGATATCCTAACTTCTTGCTGTCTTACCACACTTTCAAAGGGGTTTAGACAGTTTTTACTCCAATCTGACACTCATACACCATTAAAGGCAAAAACATTTATAATCTGAGGGTCTTCTTGGGAGACTTTCAGCATTTGTACACAAACACCTAGCTATGTTATAGATTGTAGGCATGACACCTGAATGCTATGGTATCAGAGATTTTTCTTTCAGATAAGACAGGGAAAAGAAATCAGAATGAAGCCATTGAGGTGGTTATTAATAGATTTTATCTAAAGTCAAGAATATGGTTGAGAACTTCTCCCTCAGATAATTATATCAGAATTTCCTAAACAACATCTGCAACAGGATAGGGCCTCCAGAGGGGCAGGCATCCCAGAGTTGTCCATGTGGAAGACTTTGTCATTTAAAAAAGCCACTGGGAGGAGATATCCCTCTATTCCCCTTGTTGAAAACCGCTGATGTGGAGAATTAATAAATCAGGGGCTGCAAACTCCATGTATACATGGGCCATGTAAATTAGTAGGATGGCTGAGTACCTTAAATTATCTTCTTCTCAACTTATGTTGCTCATTAAACAAATGGATATATTTTTCCCTTTCACAAATAAACATGAAATCTCACTTACCATGGGATGAAAAAAAGTTCTCAATCTACCTTTTATTTCCCCACCTTTGGGATAGGATAAGGCACTATTATTAACAAGCCAACAGGGTGAGTGTGATGCTAAATGGAAAATAGAATTTGATATGAAGGAAAGAGCTATGAATGACGAGACCAGGAATGAGTAATGGGTGGACCACTGCTATCCAACTCCAGGTAATTGGAGTTTGTTGCCATACCTATATTGTCTTTTTTTTTTTTTTCTGGCAGGGCTGGGGTTTGAACTCAGGACCTTTCACATGCCAGGAAAGGGCTCTACCACCAAGTTACACCTCTAGGCCAGTTTTATTTGAGTTTCTATTCTAGTTTTTCAAAACAAGTCAGAAATCACCTGATCTTTAAATGATGGGTTAATTGTTTTTGCTTTTTTCTGTGAAGATCAAAAAAATAGTTCTGAGATGGGCTGGACACAGACCCCAAGCCACCAAGTTTGTAACCTTGGCATTACAGTGTCACTTGTTAGCAAGGTGTTATCCCAGGACTCTGTTCTTCAAAGGCCACCATGTTTTCCAAACACACACATGCAAAGCAAGACCGTATTTACCTCCTTTGTTTTAGTCAGCTTTTTCACTGCTGTGATGAACAGACTTGACAAAAACAATTCTAGAGGAGGAAAAAATTTATTTGGGGCTCACAATTTCAGAGATCTCAGTCCATAGACGGCCAACTCTCTTGCTCTGGGCCACAGCTAAGACAGAATGGTAGAAGGGTTTAGAGAAGGAAAACAGCTCAGGACATGGCAATCAGGAAGCAAAGAGATGTCCACTCACCAGGGACAAAAATAAACTATCAAAACATGCCCCCTGTGACCCGACTTCAGCCACACTGTACCTGCCTACAGTTACCACCCAGTTAATCCCTATCAGTGGATTAAAGTGCTGATTAGGTTAGGACTCTCATAACCCAATCATTTCACCTCTGCACTCCCTTGTATTGCCTCATATATGAGCTGTTGGGGGATACCTCATATCTAAACCACAGCAACACTCAACCCCCATCTCCATCCATAGTTCATCATTTTTACAGCGAAAGTCAACCTTGCTCAAAGTGTCATCTGTAAGTAAAGATTCAACCAAAGGTACTCCTAGTTTCCTTTTCAATGACAATCTCCATCCCCCTCCCTCTCTCTCCCTCTCTCCCTCTTTCTCCCTCTTTCCCTCCCTCCATTCTTACCCTTTTTTCCTATTTAATTGATAAAACCCAGTGCTTAGGCAGACTAAGCAGGAAAGCATGGGAGTGGAGAGTGACTGGTCCCTTGTCAGCATTCACTGAGTGAATCGAGTGGTCTATTTCTTAAATTTAGTTTAGAATGGATACAGAATCCTCAGCATCTAATTCCTCTCTGGGTTAAAGAGAAAAAGTGTTTTCATCTTTACTTATCTAAGAGTTTTCAGTTTTATTTAGAATCAGTGGACTCATATTTGGGTCAGAGTTGGTGTGGAGAGAAGATTTGAGTTGGGAATCAGAAAATAAGAGTGGAGAAATTTTTAAGTATTTTTGTGATATCTTTCTATAAGAGGTGTTGAAATTTCTGAAGCTTTTTGATCTTTTCAGAATCAATCAGAATAAAGTGAAGGTGGGAAGGAAGAAATGGAAGTGGGTGGTGTGATGAGACTAACATTTTTTAGTGGGGTGCTTAATTAAAATTGACATTTTGTGTATGTAAAAGGGTTGATTCACTTAAGCAATATGTTGGCAGATAATATCTTTTTTTTAAAAAAATCACAAATACAGATCTGAATAATGGTACTGATTCAGGTTTCCAAATAGTGAAATATAAATTGGAACCTTTCTCCAACCATCATAAAAATTTTTGGCAAAGCTCTCCTCCCGGGCACCATCTCATTTTGCTGGCAGTTTCTGTAATGCAAGGTGTAAATTGCCTGGTACAATCAAGGCTGGACCACCAACTCAATCAGTAAAGCCGGCAGGCATATGGGCTACAATTCTAAAACTAAGGGATGCATAACAAAAGTCCAATTGCCTGAAAAAAGGGATAAAGTGTATCATTAAGACCTTATCTGACTTTATATGAAAAAAATGATGTGAAATAAATTTCTTAATGTTAAAATAAAAAGTGGAGTATAACATATTTACTAGTAGTAAATTATTTTATTCTTCTCTTATTAAAAAGTTGAATAAATAGGTATATATAGGAAGGGCTTTGATATGCATCCTCATACTTTTTATGCTGTCTGGCTGGCTTCATATGACCCCTCTGGCCAATTACCACTTAGGTCCCCAACATACACATGAAAACCCATGTCAGCTATTCCTAGGCTTTGGCAATGGTGAGCCAGTGGAGAAAAGAATGTAGTAATTTTTAGAATTATTTATGTTTATGGGCATTGGTACACTGAACAAAAGTTAAAACTTAATATAAGGCCTATAAATGAAAAGACAATAAGTAAGAAATCTTAGGAACTTTGAGGGAGCAATGGTAATGGAGCTGTAAAGAAGAGACCAAATAGTTTAGAATAAAGTATATTTCTAAGATGCATGGAAGACACTAAAGAATGATTGGAACTGAGAAGAAAATGGTGGGTCTAATTAAAAGGAGAACTGGATGTGAATAATCAACATGCCATAAGCAACACAGAAGAGTAGAGGAAAGATGTGCAGGAAGAGGAGAACTGGGGATATTTCTATCACATATATTTCACATTTCAAGATCTGGTACAAATGTATTTTTCTTAGTCAAAAGAAGATGATTTGCCTTCATCTTATATATTTTTTTCAATGATCATCAAGTCACAAATGCAGACTTTTGAAGAAATTTAGTGAAACCTATAATAAGCACCCAACTCTGGTGCTTTTACAAGAGCTGTCATTGGCTTCCTTCAGAGTAGTAACTAAGAAAAACAAAGCTGTTGTTTGAGTGTAAAATAAGGTTGGACTATCTCTTGGTATACTCGAGAATTGATTCCAGGATCCCCCACCAGACATGGAAATTCATGGATGTTCAAGTCTCTAAAATGATGTAATATTTACATATGACCTATGTATATCCCCTCATTTATTTTAAATCATCTCTAGGTTATATATACTACCTAATACAATGTTAATGCTTTGTAAATAGTTGTTATATTGTTTAGAAATAATGAATTATACAAAAAAGTCTGTATGGATAAGATTTCCTCCTTAAATATTTTCAATCCAGAGTTGGTCAAATTTGTGGACATGGAATTCATAGATGCAGAGGGCTGATTGTATGTATGTATGTAGGTACATACATACACACACACACAAGCATATATATATTATAAAGGTAAATATAAGTTGTTTATGTATTATCAAGAGATACTATGTTCAGCCAGAATGGAGTTTTGCAATGTAAATTAGTTTTGCTAATATAAATATATCAGTTTGAACTGTTGCCAAATTATTAGCCCCCCTGGGGCACCCCTGAATCTTCTCACTGTGGTCTGGGTTAACATTCCTCATACTCTACCCTCCTTTCATTCATTACCTTCCACCCCAATTCTACTGGGTTTGAAAGCTTGAGGCCCCATTCTCTACATCAGGGTTTTGCCTGAGATCTTTTCTCCTCCATCAGGCACCTAGACTCATAACCCATGGAGGTTTACAATATTTTCAGTAGACTAAATTAAATTTTCAACTGTAAGTAGAACTATAAATGGTAATAAAATTCCACAGCTTAATAGACTTTTTATCTGGAATTTGAAAATGAATTCCTAATTTACGCTTTGGCTCTTTGCTTTTAGTTTTACAGCTGGGACCAGTTATTCCTCTAGCCACAGGGAGGAGTGAATCCTCCTCTAACTTTCCAAACTTTCTCATTCAAGCCAGGTTTGAAATTTCCATCCTGCCAACTGCTGTTGCTTTCAGGCCACTTTTCCACTGAAACAAGGAGACATGAGAAGTAGGAATAACTCAGAAAGCAACCTTTCTTGTGTCCATTTATTCAGCATAAAGGACTAGCCCCAAACAAAATGATTAAATAATTGTTGCTTTTATTTGGGGTGCTGTCCTATTTATGCCTCCTATTTTTGCTTTGTTTTTGGTACTAGCGATTGAACCCAAGGGCACTTTACCACTGCGTTACAACCCCAGGCTTTTTATTTTGAGACAATGTCCTGTTAATCTACCCAGGCTAGCCTTGTACTTGAAATTCTCCTGTCTCAGCCTCCCAAGTCACTGGGCTTACAGGTGTGCACCACTGTCAGGAGAGGTGAATGAATGATTGCTTTGAACTGTTCTGGACAGAGATGACACCTCGCTTGGAAATTTCTGGTGTGAAGGTACCAAGAAAACTGCCTATTTGCGGTGGCCCCTTGTGAAGAGGAAAAATTCTGTGCCTGTCATGGAAATTATTAGTTCAATAGCCTTGAGTTCAAACGCCAGCTGCCCAGAGATAGAAGAGATACGGGCACAAGCTGATAAGTTTTAATTGGGCTGCTTTTTGCTCATAACTTCATTTTGTTAATCTTGAAGAAGCTTTCTCACAGTAAATCCTTTTGATGTTTAAACCTATATAATAAAAATGCAGAGCGTGTTCTGTGCCAGTCTCTCTGCCATCAGGAGTTTGGTTGGTCCATTGAGTTCTGCTTTCTCTGTATTTGTGTTTGTTTGTCTTTTTTTCCAATCCTCTCACCACCCATTTGGGAAACTGAGGAAACATCATGTGGGTAGTGACCCACCACCACATCTGGCTATTTTTGTCTCTTTCTGAGAAACCTTCTATTTGGTGATGGTGTTACGACTGTTTTGGTTGTGCTAAGGGTCCTGCCCAGACAGGCTTCTTCAGCCAGAATCCCATGTGTCAACACTGGTTCTCCTTCTACCATTTGTGGGGGAAGGGAGTGTTCCAAACAGAATATGATACAAAATGTTCCTAGTGATAGTGATTACAAAATGTTTATGCCCGAACTGTCTCAAAGGTTCCAATTTTAACAAAGTATTTGTGTTTTAAAGACCACTGGAGGAAATCCTCTTTCCAGAAAGACAAAGGTGCCATTTATTTTTATTTCATTCATTCATTCATTCTATTTAGTTATATATGACAGCAGAATGTACTTATATTCATAGTACACAAATGGAGCACAATTTTTCCCATCTCTGGTTATACACAAAGTAGAGTTATACCATTCGTGCAATCATACATGTACTTAGGATAATGATGTCTATTTCATTCCACCATCTTTCCTACCCCCATGCACCCTCCCCTCTCCACTCCCATACCCATGCAAAGTTCCTCCATTCATCCAAAGGGGCCTTTATGATACTCTTATGTAATAGTCGCATGCAATTAAAGTGTACTCCATTTAAACCAGTCCTTTTCTGCAGTCGGTATAGAGATTTTCTTATGTAGTCCAGGCCACTCTCAGAGACTTTTTTTTCTGACTCTCTCTACCAGTAACCAGTAGGACTTTTCCTCAAAATATAGAGATGACAGGGTCAGGTATCATGTTCATTAATTCACATGCTCCCTCCCATTTTCTGAGTCAGGATCGTATAAAGGTACTAGGAATGGAACATGAATAAGAATAGTTCCTGTTCCCAAGGAGCTTGTCTTGTAAGTGAATGAGGAAAGAGTGCAAAACAAAGGACTGTTGCTTCACAGTAAATATAATAATACATCTTGGACAACGGCTCCATTCTGCCTGGAGAGGTCAAGGAAATCTTTCCTAAGGAGCTATCTATTGCCTGCTTTGATCTGTTTTGTCTATGTCAGTGTTGCATCCTCAATCATCCTCAATGATAACATGTTGTTCTGTCCCTTATAGTCCCTAGCACTGTAACAAAAACATAACTTTGCTCAGCTTCTCGTTAACCACCTTTGGATAATCAAAGTACAGCAATGTAGAGCAGAAGGCCAGAGTCTTGCTAGGACTTCCAACCCATTCTTTGTTCATTTCTGATTTAATCTGGGCAAGTCCCCCAGCTCCCACACATACTGACCCATGCTACCCAACACACCCGTCCACACAGTGTACATACATTGTTCAAACCTGTGAATGTTTAACAATCAGAAAATCAGGAAATTGCATCCTAAGACCAGATAAATAAAACAAGATCTCATCAACAAATCTCCCACCAAACAAATCCCCCAGGGGGTGACTCTCTCTCGCATTTGTCACAAACAGAATAGAGGTCATTAAGGCTTGGCAAAACCCAACAACATATCTAATTATAGGTTTGAAATCACAGAGTCAAACAGTGACTGCAAGGCATGCTGAGTTTAGTTACTCCTAAACACACTTTATTGCTTTCATTGGGTAAATCATTCCCCATACTTAAGAAGAAGTGGAGATTTTTTGTATCATTTCCAAAGGGACAGTCAGTAGGACAGCATCCTCAGGCAGAAATAAAGAGTTTTGAAGTTTTCTAAATGGACTCTTTAATGCAGTCAAATGGAAAGTGCAACCTTACCAGCAGGCAAAACTAACCTTAGGGTCACCCAGAAAGAGAATCTGACAATTTACATTTATCTGACAAATCTTTCCCCTCCGGTAGATTCTTACCAGTAAAAAAGGTGTTGCCAGTATCTCTTTAAATACTTGGGAGAAATTGGATAATTTGGTCAACAGAAAAGAAAACGAACAAAATTGTGACTGTGGTTTCAGTTTGCCTTTTGTTTCTGGGGAAAGAAAAATATATTATACATGCTTTATTTTACTCTATTTAAAAATACTTCTGAACATGAGAATCTTATAGCAATACCTGTATTCCCGCTATGCAATATAAGATGTGAAAATTTAAACACATTTTCAAGAATTATTGGTTTTTCCTCTCTTTATTAGTAAAGCAAGATTATGTCACAAAAATTATATTGATATAAATATAAAATATACTGAACATAGGGTTTTACTTCCAAATCCCACATAGATATGTATGGCTATATGATTTGTTTTGATAAGGAAAATATAATTGTAAAGAACACCTCACTTACAGGAGAGAACATTTATTTAATGAATGAAGACTTTCTTCACTTATGACAAAATATGGAAGAATTTGGGATATGGTTGCCATATAAAACCAAGACCTAACCTAATGGAAGGAACAGAGTAACCTCTAACCACCATCAATTTAGAATGGGCATGTTACTTGAGCAAGATATAGACTTTTATTGGTCAATATATGATTATTTCATTTGAAGATTTTTTTTTGTTGTTTTTGCAAAGTTGACATACAACAATAAAGACCTGTTTTTATGCATGTGACAATATTGTTATTTTCCATGAAAATATTGTTAAATTTTGATCTGCTACTCCCAAATTCTAAGTGAACAAACTCAAAACTATACATTTGACCCACTCAGTATTATTCCTTTTTTTGTATTGTCAGTGGGAATAATAATTTTCACTCTCTACATTTCCCAAATAACAAAGGAAGTATGGATTTTGTGTCTCTGCAAATAATTCAGGTAAAAATATTGAAAAAAAAAACCGTAAGAATTACATGGAATTAATAGAACAGTAATATAAAATACTATTAAAGTATAATGCAGCGCTGGTGATATAGCTCAGTTGGTAGAGTGCTTGCTTCATATGCATAAGGCCCTGGGTTCAGTTCCAAGCACCCCCCCAAAAAAGTAATGCAAATCAAAATAAATTCAGATGAGATTATAATGATGATATTGATGTGAGCAATTATATTAGCAAAATTTAATATTTTAAAATATTTATTAAATATTTAATATGTGCTTTTCACTCTATTATAATTTACATGTTATATCCCAATTAGTTCTTACAGTAGTCTTGCCCTATAAATACTAATATTATCTGTAGTTTTCAGTTAATAAAGCTAAGATTTGGAGAAAAATTATGCAATTTACTATTTTTTAAGTTAGAATAGGATTGGGTGGTTTTTTTCTATTGTACACATAGATTACTGGTAAATTAAAATATTTTAAAAACACATTATATATATATATATATATATATATATATATATATATATATATATATATATATATATTATCCAAAGGGTTTATAATAATCAGTCTACTAGTTTTGTACTATCCACATTATTGTGAATAACATTAACTGCAATATGAGAATTCTTCTTGTTTTCTGTCTGGGGTATACCATATGGAAAAAAGCCAGGTGAGAAGCAGTTTAGCCACAAATGAAGGCCTGAAGTTTGGAAAGTTTACCCTTTTAGTTTCAGACTTTAGGTTTCTTTTCTTGTTCTAAGTTCTTTTTTTTCCTACATTTTTAAAATTTATTGTTTATTTGTTCTTTTTAGATATAATGACAGTAGAGTGCAATTTAACATATTATATATATATATATATATATATATATATATATATATATATATATATATGTATATATATATATATATATATATATATATATATATATATATATGCATGGAGTATAACTTCCCATTCTTGTGGTTGTACATGATGTGGAGTTACACTGGTGGTGTATTCATATGTGAACATAGGAAAGTTATGTCTGATTCATTCTACTATCTTTCCTATTTCCATACCCCCCCTTCACTCTCCTTTGTCTAATCCAATGAAATTCTATTCTCCCTGCCCTGCTTATTGTATATTAGCATCTGTATATCAGAGAGAACATTTGGCCTTTGGTTTTCTGGAACTGGCTTAATTAGTATGATAGTCTTCAGTTCCATCCATTTACTGACAAATGCCATAATTTCATTCTTCTTTAAGGCTAAATAATATTCTATATATCTCACATTTTATGATATATATATATATATATATATATATATATCTCACATTTTCTTTATCCATTTATCTGTTGAAGGGCACCTAGATTGGTTCCATAGCTTAGCTATTGTGAATTGTGCTGCTATAAACATTGATGTGGCTGCGTCACTATAGTATGCTGATTTTAAGTCCTTTAAGTATTTGCCAAGGACTTGTTCTAAATTCTTAATATGAAATTTTTTTTAAATAATAGAAATATTTATAGCAATGAACTTATCTTCAATAACTGCTCTAGCTGCATACCCATATATTTTTGTATATAATATTGTACATCTTCAGTCTATAAATACTTGTAATTCTGGGTTTTATTATATTTTATTATAAACTTATATATTCAGTCATTTTACATTTCTCAAAAGAAACAGGCATATTTGAGCAAGAAAAACCTTTTTATGTAGTGCCTGTGCATCTTCCGGCTTTGAATAATAACTATGATCACTTCAAGTATTTTAAAGCTTGTCTGATTAAGGGTACAGATGTTTATATTACAGAATACATTGAACCTAAATTTTATGTTTAAGAATTCTTATCTTCTTAGATTGATTTTTAGGTTGAATTATATACTCTAAAAAGGAAAAATTAAAATATTTTTCGTCTTTTTTATTCTCCAATAAATATGTATGGTTACAGGTACAAAAAAGCATGGATAAATTTCATTAAACGTGTAATAAAGGCAGTCTCTAGACAATATTATTTTCAGAACAATAAATAATAATCAACTTTAGGAATCTGAGTAACCTTTGGAAAACTCAATATCCTATTGCAACAATCCCTGTTACAGAGATTTTGGTGGAGACTGGGTTGAAAGGGTCACAGGCAAACACGCTGGGATCAAAAATAATGTGGCCAGGGCCGGGCTGTTCTACCCCATCTTGAATGTTTTACTGTGTGTTGGGTTTGTTCTTCTTAAGGCTCTCTGTCATGACTGGAAGATGCTGACAGCAGCCACAAGCACGTGTGACTTACCAACCAGCCACCTAGGACATACAAACTTAATTACCTGATAAAGTCACTAGGAAGACTCAGTTCAGCCCATTTCTGAGGCTGGAGGATGAGATGCTCTCAGACTCCATCCCTGAATCATGTCCACATGCCTGTGAACCAAGATGAGGGCAGCTCTCCTCTACCACCTGGACTGGGCGCTCAACAGGTAGCAAGGTCTATTTCAGAAGACAAGGGAAGGCCAAAAGTAAAAGGTGCATGAAATAATTTCTTCTGTCATTTTTGAATGTCATGATTTCAGTGATGATCTGTTTGCCTGACATTAGTTCACAACTCTTGAGTTACCCTGAGGGTGAGCTCTTGATTCTATTTACTCTTTAGCCATGAGCTAGTTTTCAGCTCAAGTCATGTAACTCTTCTTTTTCTCTTTTTTATCAGAGAGCAGGGAAAAATACCATTCAACTCTAGACATCTTGGGAAAAGTTTGAAGCAAAAGATGGATCTGAATGCTGTCTGATAGGCCATTTTTTTAATCAAAGGAGAGCAATTTTCTCCTTTCAAAGGAGAGCTCTTCACACTAGGTATTTGGCTTCTGGGTGCTTGCTGATTAATTACTTACATTTACATAACATTAATCTCTTTTCTAACAATTTAGCAGGCTTCCAGCCGATTTTTTATGTTTTCCCCTCATCAGTCTGGCAGAACACCCTTGCTCTTAAAAGAACCAGAACTACTTTTGCAATGCATCAATTCTGAAAACATTTAAACAAAAGAGAATCAAAGTCTTAAGCAAAGCTACGAATGGTATTTTACTTCTCCCATCTCTACTAGGAAGATTTCTGAAGGAAAGAGATTGATCTACATGCTTCATTTTGAGATGTGTATACTGAAAAATATTTCTTCCTGTCTGAAACTCTTTCCCCAATTCTTTCCCAGAATCGTGTTCATTCATCAAGGTTCAGCTCCAATAACACCTACTTTTTTTGAAGACCTCCTGGAGCTTACTCCTCAGCAGACATCTTTCAGGACAATTCCCCATCAACAGGTGGAACTATTATTTGGTATGGCATCCATTCATTCATTCAGTCAATTCACTTATTCATTCTACTGACATTATTTGCATTCTTTCAACGCTAAGCCTTGAATAGGTGCTGGGGATACAAATGTGATGAAAAGTAGTCCCTGCCTCCTCAGACCCACAGTCCAGAGGTGTGTGCAAGGAATAGCTATGGCACAAAGAAAGAAACTCAGTGGGGGAAGATACTTGTACTAGATATTGGGGAATAAGCACAAGTTCACCACATAGGCAAGGAAGGGGCTTAGCAGTCAGTACTACCTTAGATGGAACAAGAGGTGTCCCTGCTCTGTGCCCCATGCTTTCAGGATCCTGCTATGACCTTTCTCTAGTCCTATGCCACCCCATAACCCACTTCCTGGACCAAGTTCTAAGCACCCAGTACCCAAGTTATCTGCCCAAGCATCTCCAATCCCACTTCTGGGCATGCACTTTTCCTCAAGTCCAGCATCTTAAAGATAGAAGGTGCTGAGTGTGTTTACCCTAGGTCAAACGGGTGGCCAGGAGTGCTTCTGGGGAGTGTGGATGAAGCTTGGACCTGAACACTAAGCTGTCCATTTACCTATACCTGAAAGGAAGCCAGGGTGGGAAGAGAAGGGAGATGCATGTGGGTCAAGGGCATAAGGGAAGAGGTTGGCTCTTCTATACCATGAGGTTCCAGAATGGAAATCCAGAGTCTGGAAATTCTAAATCTGAGCCTGGCTTTCAATTCATTATGAAGATATATTTATTATAGTATAAGCACAGAAATCTGTAACGGTGTTGTTTCTTGATTTATAGTAAGTTCTAGTATAGTTGGAGTGCCTCCATTTATACATTTGGCCTAGGGTACAGAAATGTTTGGGCAAGCCTGGGAGTTGGAGAGGATGTAGTAACCACTCTGGGCAGAGAGAGAAGAGACACAAAGACCTGGAGGTGTGATTAGGGAATCCAACCTGAAGCAAGTTGAGGTGACCCCAGAATGACTTGGAGAATAGTTAGTTATAGATGTACCTGCTATTTTTACCATACTAAATTCTTTGAGGTCAAATGCCATGAAACCTTCATTTCTGGGCTTGGCAGAAGATTTTTTTGCAGAGTAAACAACTCATGGTAGATGAATTCATGTTGAACAAATGGGGTAATAGAAATCACTTGAGAGACCACACATACATTTCTCACCATTAACTTCTTATTAAGACAACTAAAGATAAATCAATAACAAAATATTAATTTGTATCAACTGATGCATGTTATGTATAGAAGAGTTAATGCTATTTTGATTTAATCACAGATAACCAGCAATAAGATTTTCTTTAAAAAAGTGACAGTATAAAACTGTTGTGTCTCAGTTTGCTTTTCTAAAGCCTATTATATTGATCTAGGCCACCACTGGCAGCAGCAGAGGCATGCTCTGAGCCCTCCAAGGGACAGACATTCTGTGAGATCCATCACTAATGACACCTTGATACAATAGAACATCTGAACCACCCATAAAGCCTGGGCATGTTCACTACTGAAAGCAGAATTTTTCTAAGGCAGTTTCAAATGGACTTCAGAAGTAAGACTCTTACATTTTTTAATGGTCTTTTTTTTTTTTCTTCAACCAACATTGGTAGCCAGGAATGAGGAGCTGGTATCTGTGGTCTGCCCATACCTCCTCACATGATTTTACCCATTGCCAGAGGAGAGGACAGCCCTCACATACAGTTCCCTATAGATGGAAAGACAGCTTTGCTGTCAAAGCAACTGATGAATGTCAATTCCTTTCCATATCCTAGTCAAGGTGAGGGAAAGAGAAGGAAGATAGAAGTGGGAGAAAAGAGTGGTGAGTGGTGTTCTAAGCGAATGGGAAATAGCTGGGAGTCTTGTGTACAAAAATCTCTTTGCAATCCCATCTCACAATTTCCTTCACTGTCTTCTGGGCACTGCTCTAAGCACATGAACAACTGACTTCACAGCCCCACCTGGGCTTATCTTGTATCATGCTCTGCATTGGAGCCCTTTCAGCTCCTTGCCCACAACATCATGGCTCTCAGCCTGCACCTTTCCTTTCCTCCTCTTTTCCTCCCCTTCATCCCCTTAAATGACTTTATCTCCTTCACTTCTCCTGTACAATTGCTCAGGGGCCCCCAACTCTGGGTAGTTGTCCCCTTCCATTGTTCCCTATACTTACCCTGCGATGGTGTTAGTAGATGATATTGTAAATGTCTGCTCACTTATGTGTATCTTGCATTAGACTGTAAGTGCTGTGAAGGTTAGGGTCTGTGTCCTCACAGCCTTGCTCATGTCTTCTATAGAGATTTGTCCCTTCACTTGTGCAACCAATGAATGAACAAATGAACAAATGAGTGATGTTCAGACTGGCCCATAGGCTCATAGGTAGAGTGCAATGGTTTTAATGTATCTCCTCAAAATTCATATGCTGAAATCCTCATCCACAAAGGGTGGTATTAGAAGACAGGGCCTTTGAGAAGGTGGTTAGGTCACGAGGGCTCTGCTTAATTAATGCCTTTATTAAAGAGGCCTGAAGGGTCTTGTTTGCCCTTTCCGTGAGGGGAGGACACAGCAAGAAGGGATCATCTATGACCCACTGCAGGTCCTCACCAGATGATAAATCTGCTTGGCACCTTGATCTTAGACTCCCCAGAACATGAGCAATAAGTTTCAGTCATTTATAAACTATGTAGTTTATGATATTTTGTTATAGCAGCCTGACTAGGATATGAAGCCAAACCTTTATGGTCGTTTCAAGTTAAAGCTAAGCCAGGAACCTGCAGCAGGCTCTACCCATATCTCAGACAAATGAAGGAAGGTAAATTAGGTACAAGGAGTGTTTTACAAAGACCCAGAAGCTTTTATTGACCTAGCTATAAATATGATGTTTCTCATCCTGGGCAAAGGCATGCCCAAAACTATTGACCTTGACTATTTGATAGGCACTATGCCAACTATTGATTGCACAATCTCATTAAATCATCACGACGACTTTATGGAAGCATTTACTATATCCATTTCATTCATGAATATACTGAGGCCCAGAGAGATTAAATGATTTGCCCAAGGTCGTGCAGCCTAGAAACTTTTCAATACTGGGTTTAAATCAAAGTTTGCCTCTCACCACCATATCAATGAAGCTTCTAGGGTGGGGCAAGGCATCTTAAAGACACAATATGACTTCCAATACTGGCAATATTATCAAATTCAGAAGGGAGATGATGAGGGTCTGCACTGAAGTATTAGTGAAGGGTTGGAGGTGGAGAAGTAGAGTGAGTGTTCAGAGCTATCTGTGAGGCAGGAAGTGGGCTAGTGAGTTTGATGCAATGCTCATTCATTCATTTATTCATTCTAATATTCATAAATTTTTGTTATGTGCCAAACACTATGTTTGGTTGGCCCAGGAACAGAAATATGGATACAATTAAGTCTTTGCATTGTGAACTCTAATTGGGAAAGAAACAATAAATGAGAACAAATGATGCTCCAGCATTGCCATGTCCTTTTGATTCTTTTTAACATCTCCATCCATTTCTTCTCTTCTAGCCCCACTGACGTGTGGTTCATGTCACTTCTAACCTATTGCTGTAGCAGTCTCACATCTGGTTCTCCTGTCTTGCGTGCGTATTCGCTAATTTAAGGCCATTTCTTGGTTTTCAAGGGCATGCTTTCTCAGCCCACTGGCAACACAAATACAGCTTTCAGTTGCTGACACCTGAGAAGATTATGCATGAAGGTATTAAAATATTATCGGTAATGAATTCAACATCCATGCTTTGGAACACCTACTAAGTACAGCCCCTGAGCAGGCACCAAGTGTACCACCATGAACACAATAGACATGGCCTGTCCTTGAACTCACATTTGAAGGGAGATACAGGCAAGCAAATAGACAAATATAAGGCTGCGTTGTAAGTGTGAATGTACCAAACAGCATTGCAGGGATTGCAGGTTATTTCAGTCAGTTTTTTTTTTTATCACCAAAAGATCTGACAAAAACCTTGTAGGGGAGAAAAAGTTTATTTGGATTCATGGTTTCAGAGGTTCAGTCCACAATGGGCCAAATCCGCAGTTCTGGACCTGAAGTCCAGGGCCTTACTTCAGGTAAGGCAGAATCACAGCAGAAGGGTGTGGTAGAGGAAAGCAGCTCTGGGCATGACAGCCAGGAAGCAGAAAGAGATAATGCTCACAGGGTGCCAGGGACAACAGATAAACCCCAAAGCACACCCCCAGTGACCTGTTGTTCCTTCAGCCAGATCCTACGTGCCTACAGTACCACCCAGTTAATCTATTCAAGTGGATTAATCCAGATCAGGTTACAACTCTCATCATCTAATAATTTTACCTCTAAACATTATTGCATTGTCTCACACACAAGCTTTTGGGGTTCACTTCATATTCAAGCCATAAGAATGGGGTAAGTTATTGCTATCATTTGGATCTTAAGTGCCTCCAAAAGGCTCATATGTAAGAGGATTGGTCCCCAAGATGGTACAGTTGGAAGGTGGTAGAACTTTTAGGATGTGAGGCGTAATAGAAGGTGCTCAGGCCATCAGGACCATGACCTTAAAGGGGTCTGTGGGACCCCAGTCTTTTCCTCTTTATGTTTTCTTCCTGGTTACAAGATAAGTTGTTTGCTCGACATGCACTGCTGCCATGATGTGCTGCCTCGCCACAGGAGCAAAACAATTTGGAGGATTGTTTTGCTCCTGTGGTTCATGGGCTAGAGCCTTCAGTGTTAATTATCTCAGGTATTTTGTTATAGTGATTGAAAGCTGCCTAACAGTTATGGTAGAACATAAGAAGGGCATTCCACTCAACCTAAAGAAATCAGATGGAGGAAGCCATACTCCAACAAAAAAATGAGAGATATATAAATATATATAAATCTGGCAATGTGTTCCATTGTATTGTCCTACCCAAAGGAAGTGTTTTGAATATTTCTTTTGAGATACAAGGAGCTCGAAATATACAAGAAAAAAATGGACTTTTTTTTTTCCTGGAACTTAAACAAAAACAAACTGGAAGATGGAGAGTATTTCCACGTTAACAACTTTAATCAAAAACTCAAAATCAACTTGTTAGCATTAATAACGAGAGGCATGTTATGTGTGAGGGTGCCAACTAAGGGACATCTTTCTAATGCTTTTCTTTGTGATCTTTTATCCTTTCCACTTCTTCTGCTGAAAGAACTGTCAAAGCTACATTTCCTTGCCCTGGAATTTAGATTGATAAGTGGAAAGATTATTTCCTCTGGGACTATCAAGAGCCTCTAGGCCTTGACTCCTGGGTTTAGAAGAGGATGCTGCTTTGTTAATGAAAATTCATGAGCATTTGGAACACACTAATGCAATAGTTGCTAAATCTGGGGTCAAAGGAGGCCTATATTTGCTGGTGGTAAACACTGGCTCAAATCAAATCATCAGTGACCTTAAGACCATGAGAAATCAAGAGCTTTTAAAGTGGTGCCATATCAAAATTTGATGCATAGCTCAAAGTGATGTTGCTGCTGGAAATTTCAGGATCTCCTTAGGATGCTTTTGTCAGTTCTGATTTCCCCATCTGAACTGAGCTGTGGATCATTAAGCCTGATCATGAGTTTCCAGTTCCCTTGTGGGACCAATGCCAACGACTTCATATCACTGAATCTGCTGTACTTCCCTAGTGGATAGTCAGATGCTTTTTCCCACATGCCTGCCTTGGAAATCCCAGGATTGAATTCTGCTTCCAATAGACTGATTGACCAGATCTATACTTATCTTTTCATCCTTCAAGTATTTCCCACAATAGGTGCTTCTCCATTCTCCATTCTGGATGTTTTTACAAGAGTATATATGTGTATGTATATCCAATATAATGGCAGATAAATTTTCTTGCATTTTAAAATTGAAGTTGAAAATTTAAGAGCATATACATGCCAGGTTGTATCTGGGATTCAAATCCAAGAATACATCTGACTCCACAGCCTGTGCACTGATGTGGTCACTCATGTACAAGGTTAGCCAACAAGCCAGACAAAAATGCTTAGCTTCAGTTTCTAGTTTATGAGGTTGACCAATAATATTTAAGATGAACTCAGTGGGCAGGGTGGTAACCAGGCAGGACTTGGTGTACCAGAGGTCCTATCAGACTAGTGGTTTAGTTTTATCAGAGTGGTGGTTCATATTGTTTTAATAATATGGATAAGTCACCAGAGAAGTTCCTACTAAATCAGTTCCTAAATTCTCAGTTTCTCTTTTTTTCCCTACAAAGGGCTTGAGATATTCATGCTACTGTTCTTTTGCTTTCATTAAGTAGTAATAGGTGAGGTAGCACATTGAAAATTGGACTATCATTTCATGCCATTGCCTAAGCAGTAGGCAGTCTTTAAATGTTCTCTTCTATCCCATTCTTAGCAGGCCAATGAGAATGTCAGGGCTAAACAGACACTTCTCAAAAGAAGAAATATGAACCGTTGGGGCTAGGGATGTGGGTCAAGCGGTAACACGCTTGCCTGGCATGCGCAGGGTGCTAGGTTTGATCCTCTGGGTTCAATCCTCAGCACCACATAAAAATAAAATAAAGATGTTGTGTCCACTGAAAACTGAAAAATAAATATTAAAAAATTATCTCTGTCTCTCTCTCTCTTAAAAAAAAGAAAAAGAAATATGTACGGTCAACAAATGTATGAAAAATGCTCAACATTTTTAGCAATTAGAGAAGTGCAAATCAAAATTACAAGAGCACATACATGTAATAATAAAAGCAGGAAGCAGAAAGAGATAATGCTCACAGGGTGTCAGGGACAACAGATAAACCCCAAGGCACACCCCTAGTGATCTATTGTTCCTTCAGCCAGATCCTACGTGCCTACAGTTACCACCCAGTTAATCTGTTCAAGTGGAATGACAATTATCAATAATACAAGTAATAATAAAAATGTTGACAAGGATGAGGGGACAAGGGTATACTCATACATTGTTGGTGGCACTACAAATAAGTATAACTACTCTGGAAAGCAATATGGAGATTCCTCAAAAACTGAGAATGGAACCACCATTTAACCCAGTTATCCCACTTCTCGGTATGTATCCAAAGGAATTAAAATCAGCATACTACAGTGAAAAGGCCACATCAATGTTTACAGCAGGACAATTTACAAAATCTAAGCCATGGAATCAATCTTTGTGCCTTTCAACAGGTAAATGGATAAAGAAAATGTGGTGTATATACACAATGGAGTATTACTCAGTCATAAAGAAGAATGACTTTATGACATTTGCTGCTAAATGGATAGATCTGAAGATTGTCATGTTAGGTGAAGTAAGCCAACCCCTAAAAAAACCAGAGGTTGAAAGTTCTCTCTGCTATGTGGATGCTAACCCACAACAAGTTGTGGGAGGGGGAAAAATAGAAGTTTAGTGGATTAGAAAAAGGGCAATGAAGGGAAGGAAAATGGGGTTGAAGGAAAGACAGTGGAATAACTTTCCTATGTCCAGTGACATAACTTTCCTAGGTACACATATGAAGACCAGTGAATATCAATGTTGTGTACATCCATGAGACTGGGACCTTAATTAGAATTAGATACATTCCATGCTTGTATAGCTATATCAAAATAGAGTCTACTGTCATGTATAAATAAACATAACATATAAAAACATTAAAAAAAAGAATATTAGAGATCCACCAGATTTCTGTCTGGTAATGTTCTATGAGATGATTGATTGGTTGATCACATGGAGAGATTGGTGACATCAGCTGGAGAAAGACTCAGATTGACAGAAATATTCAACGTCTGTAGATTTGTGGGATATGGTTAAAAGTTAGTTTCAAAGTAAAAAGAACTAGGAAGAAGTCTATAAACATAACACACTGTCTCTGTATGTCTCTGTCTCTGTCTCATCTGAGAATCTCAACTTTTAATATCAGGGTCCAACATTACCCGGAAAATTAAGAGTACTCTCAGTCATGGAATATTCCTTTGGGATGCCCTGAAATTATTCTGAATTTTCCAGGAGATTAATGTGCCAAGATGAAATGAATGGGACTTGACATTACATAATTGGATCTCTGAAGCCTTAGGTTTCTAAGTCATTTGGGTATTGCCCTCTAACCTCCAGGTTGGTAAAGGAGAAGAGAGGAGAGAGACACCATCTAAAAGGAATCTTAGAAGCTCACACAATTAGAACCATAACTTCTTTGCTGAAGATTCATTAGCATTCAATGGTCAATTTGGGGTGTCAATCTGACTGGATTAAGGGATGCCTAGAGAGCTAGCAAAGCATTATTTCTGGGTTTATCTGTGAGAATGTTTCCAGAAGAGACTGACATTTGAATCAGTCAATTGAATAAGAGAGATTAGCTCTCACCTAGCGAGGGCAGGCAGCATCCAATTGGCTAGGAGCCCAGATAGAATAAAAAATGAGAAGAAAAGTGGTCCCCTCCTCTCCCTGGAGCCAGCATACATGCTTCTCCTGCCCATGAACATTCTTCAGTGATGGAAATATTTTCTATGATTGTGGCATTGGTTACCTGACTGTATGCATTCACCAAAAATCATAGAACTGTATACTGAGAAGTGTATGTTTTATTGTATGTAAATTATACCTTGATGGAAAAATAATCAGTTGGGAAATTTTTTAAACTACCAGTACCAGGACTTACCAAAGATCAATTAGAGTTTTAGGGGTGAGGCTTGGGTACTGGAAATTTTTAAAGCTTGAGATAGAGTAGGAAAGCAAGTAAAGCCTGGGTAGGGCCAGGGTCAGTCAGACCTAAACAGAAAAGTACGAATTTGCTGTTTAGATGAAATGACTTCTCAAGGTGGAATAGTCTGGGGTAGCCTCCAGAACCCTGTGGAACACCATCTTTCTTAAGAGAATATGGTTAACATCTTTGTCTTTTCAGGGAAGATGTTCTTAGAAAAAACCTAATTAAACAAAAGGGCTCCTGTGTCTGCCATTGATGCAGCATCTCAGAGGTTTACATCTCTCTAAGTGATCTAATCAATCACAACAAGGCTTTGGGGTGTAACCTCTGAATTGGTTTATGGGGGAAAATGATATAGGGTAGAAAGACCCCAATCCCAAGACAATCCAGGGACAAAAGAATCTCTACAAAGCACTGGAGACATTCTTTATCACAAATATCATATCACAAAATCACAGCCTTTGAAGGTTATGACAGGTCAATATCATGACAGATATAAAGAGTTGTATCAGCTGTGACCTCAGCTGAAGTTTCAGTAAAGTGCTGGTCCTTCTTGAATAAGCCTGTCAAGGGAACGACTAGAACAGTTCACTAACCTGAGTTGGAATCCACAAAACTCAGTTTTTCAGGAAGACTCTGTGGAGAGAAACTACTCAAAGAAGAGAAATCATGATTTATTAGCTTGTGCAGAATGGTCTAGATATAAATTGCTATCAATAATGTCTCTTGGGCCCAGGTGAGTTTGTGAAATGTTGATAATTGATAGTCTACCATGTTCAATCAATAAGTCACCCTATGCCTCAAATTATACGTCATGGTGTGCACTCAGTTGAAGAGTCAGTCTTCCTAGAGAGAACCTGCCAAGTCTCCATTAAACTCCACACGGAGGAAAGTATTGGGTGTAAGGATGAATATTGGATGCAGAATTTATGATCCAGCATCTAGCCACACAGTGACTTAGAAATGCACAAGATTTCGTTTTTATAAAAGCCAATAAATATTCTCATAGATTTTTGTTTAAGAAATATTTATTAAATATTTATTGAACAAGGCACAATAAATGAACTAAGGGGTATTTTAACCTAAAGATACAATAAACAACCTCAAATATTTGGAGGGCTGTCACAAAAAGAATGAAGACTTGTTCAGCACTTCTTCTTCAAAAGGCAGAACTTGAACCTCGAGGTAAATGTAAACAACCAACTGGATGCAGGAGAGTTGTGAGGAGTGCATCACTCATCAAAACGCTTCCCTGACACACAAGGCACTGTGCCCTTAACCTTCCCCTTCTGCACTTAATACTTAGGAACATCACATTTGCATGGCAAGCCCTCCACCGCCAAAACGAATATAGTCCCGCTACTGGGAAAACAACAACAAAGTAACGCTAACAAACTGGTTTATTCAGAAAATGGCCTACTTGCTCCTTAGCTATATTTCTGTACCTATTAGTGATTCTCTGGAGGTGGGGAGAAAGGGGTAATTTCTCCAAGGAGGGTGAATCACAATCCCAGCAATTCAGGCCCTGCTCCTGCTCAAGTGCATCACTGCAGCTCTGAAGGAGGTGTGCACAGGGCAGGAAGGCGGCTGACCAAGCAGTACTCTATACCAGGCAGGAGAACTTGAGTTAGAGATCTCCAGGAACTAGAAACTAATGGCATAATACTGATGAGCTCCATCCAACCAGATTGTTAGATATTACAAAATGAGAATTGCTTTAACAACTATTTGGCATAATGTGTAAGGATGAAATATACATACCATATTTTATTTTATCATAAAATATATATTTTATCACATGTATTTTATCACATACTCAGTAAGGAATGCTGAGGTGCATATAATCCAACCAGTAAATTGAAAATAAAGATTTTACATTTCTATATTTGTCAGTGATTCTGTATTCAGAAATTCTGAAGTGGATGCTGAATTCAGAATGGTACATCAGTTTTCAAGGAAAGCCACATAATGGATCAGTCTGGCTGACTGCTGTTCTTTAGGGATCGGTGGAAGTGGGGCAGGCTCTGATAAAGGAATAAACCTGTTACAGGAAACATCCAGTGCCCCTGCAACTGGCTTTCTGGGCAGAACCATTCTGGTGGTGAAGTCGGCTTGCCATCCTGGTTCTAATGTACCTTTCACAGTCTCTTCTACAGGAAGTTCAACAAAGGTTGCAAAATCATCAGCGGTTTTCGAGGTGTATGCTTGAGAGACCAGGACAAAGGCAAGTCTTCTTGTGGCATCTCTGTGCGTCCATGATTGGCTTCACTGTCTGGGACCACTGATGGGCGCTGATGGTCACGAAGATCCCAGGGAAATCCCGTTGCCAGACTATCTGTCCTACTGACCAAATTCTCCCAAGTTCAGAATTTGCAGATTTTATATCAGGTGGTATCCTTTCCCAAAGATGTCTTGCATTATTCATGTCATTGTGAAGTAAATATAAAGCTAGAGCTGATGATACACTGGGGGTATAGCAATTCTTCTAGGAGCCTCAAGACTCCTGGTTCTCACACTGATACAGCAACTTTTTGAAACTGAAGGCTCCTTCCGCCATCACCGCCACTGGTATCTTCCTGAGTGGTCTTTCAGCAGCACCTATCAGCCACCAGACCCCTGATGCTCTCATAGATTCTTGATAGTAGCATGGATTTGCTATGTAGCATCCTTGCATGCAGGACCAATATATATTGATTTCAAGAACAGGATCCATGAATAAGATCTCAAAACTTCAAAATAGGATGAGAAACAGAATAAAAAGGAGACAATGTGGAGCATACCATATCAAGATGCAGAACAGTATTTCTTATTTATAGACTGTGATTCTTCTGCCAATTGAGAAGAGTCCTTACAGTGTCAAGACACCTCTGGATGAGGTTCTCTCTGTATGGTTGTATTACTCTTTATAATTGTTCCTAGCTAATCCAACTCAAGCCCAACTAACTATACCTTGCTGAAAGGGTGCCAAATTAAGTTTCTTTTTCTAGAGCAGCTTGCCAGAGGTTTTTCTAAAGGAAAGATTTATGATACAAGATCCTTAGAATGTTACAAAAAATATTGCTAGCTTACTTTATACTGTTGTGCTCATCACTTAAAACAATGCAGAATTAGAAAGCTACTCATTTTCATGACAACAAAACTGTCCTAGAGAGTGAGATTTTATTTTCAATGCATCTTACCAAAATTACAAGTATATAGCAGATTGATGAATACTTGCCATCGTGTAGATCTTTCCATGATGAATCCTAGAATCAACATTTCTTACAATGCTGACTATAAAGATAACATTAAAATAGCTATTATGAAAAATATGTGGATGTGGGAGACCGACCTTACACGTTACTGAGTTACACTCCCGGGCTGGGTGCTGAGGCGCTCAGTCTCAGAAATGTGGCAGAGATTTCCCCACCCTTCTTGGGTTAGAGGGATGGTGCCTCGTGCATGGGTGTGTCTTGCTACAGCCCCATGGGTGGAGGTACGCTCACCTGTTCCTTTGTAATATAACCCCTTGCCCTGTTTAGGATAGAATCTTCCATGGAAGTGCCTTGTGTGTGTCCCCTTCTCTTACTGTGCCCTTGGGTGTGGCCTACCCAGGTGTCAGTCAACCTGCTGACAGTGGACATCATGAAGATACTCAGCCCCCTGAAACCTGACCCCTTGCCTCATTTGAATAGCTTCTCCTCAAAAAAAAGAGTCAGCACGTGCGCTCGCTCTCTCTCTCTCTCTCTCTCTCTCTCTCTCTCTCTCTCTTCCTGCTGACCCTTAAGGTCAGAGGAGCTGTCACAGCAACCCCAAAGAAAGAGGTATTTGTGTCTCTTGTGTGGTTATTTCGTGCAGCCCAGTTAGCCCAGTTCAACTGGAGTGACCCTGAGCCTTTTAGTCGCAAGAACAGAAACCCGGCATGTGGATAATACTTAAAACGAAAAAGCTCTCAAGGTATTGTTTTAAGAAGTATTTTTTAAGTTTGAAGATTTTTCTTCGATTACTAATTAGGAAAAAATTAAAGCGGTTTACCCAAAGACAGTTGCCAAAGCCTTGTACTGGCCTTATTTTGGGCTCACAAAATTAATTTGCACAGAATGGGATAGAGTTCCACATTTCAGCTTAGCACAAGTCTTAGCTAGAGGGGATTGAGAGATAACACAGCATGGGGAAGGCCCCAGTGATCATTTCAATGTAACAGTAAAGACAAGCAGAACAAAGGGACTCAAGTTAAAACAGGATCAGTTAGGATGATGACGAGGCAGGCTTTTTGAAATTTTCACCTAATGAAGATGACATGACCATGGCTTGAGAACATGAGCTTTGAACAGGATGTGTCTGTGTTCAACCCTGAGTTATCAACTGTATAACAGGTAAATTCTTCCATCTTTCTTTCAACTCATCCATAAAAGATTAGAGATCTATAAATTGTACCCACCTCAAAGTTGTGAAAATACATAAATACTGATAAGAGGAGCCGGCACAGATGCTGAGCCATTGTCCATTCTCATTAAATGGCATCCATCATTAGTGTTGGCATTAAAGGGACAGGGTTTCTTTTGCTGGGGGTAATTAAGCAGTAAAGCACTCATCAGGCATTTTCCTGAGCTCATTTGGGTGATTTCTAAGGATCATCTCTTGGTTAACTAGGATTCCTGGCAGAAGAGAGCTCACCTTGTTCAGCTCTTTTTGCACACGCCTCTTTGCTGGTCTCAATATGGGCCCCTACACTTCACGCATACCTCCTATATCCCTGCCCCAACCAGTGACATCGAGGCTTCAGAGGAATAAAAAACACTCTCCTCAACAATAAAAATTAAAGAAAAAAAAAAAAAAAAACACTCTCCTCCTCACAAGGCTGAGAAGTCCCTAAAATTCCTCTACTTTCCACCAGTAGCTCCCACCAGTAGGTCAAGTCTTATGCTTAGCTATAGGATTCTAACCTAGCAAGATAAATATTTATTGAGCTCCTGACCTTAAGTTGAATAATGGATGATCTTGTTGATGAATGCCCAGACAGTATTGGTCTATTCCTGATTGCAGGGTTTTTGTTTTGCTTTGTTTTGTTTTATAATTGGCAATTTCTGGCTCTATTGCACAGTGGGGTGACTGTAGCTAACAAGAATGCAGTATCTACTTGAAAAAAGCTAGAAAAGAAGATTTTGAATGCTCTCACCTCAAAGAAATGGTAAATCTTTAAGGCAATAAATATGTTAAGTACCCTGATTTGATTATTACCCAATATGTATACTTATATCAAAATACTATGTTGGACCCCATAAGTATGTGCAACCATTATGTGTCAATGAAGACTGAAACAAAAAACAAAATCTTGGCTGACTCTCTAGGTCTTCTCCTTTATGAACTAGAACACTCACCAATAATCAAAACACAGTTCAAAATGAGTCTTACTATTTTAACATAATTATGTTTTAACATAATTTATATTGATAATAGCTCCGTGGCTACCCCTCCCAGAATGGCTGGCTTTAAGCATAGAATTCCTATAATAAACAGCAAGAATTGATTTCAAAGTCATTTTGCAACCAGGGGAATTCCAGGCTTTATGGCAAATTGTGAAGGAAAATTTTAGGTCAGAGAGAGAGTTCTAGTACTCCCCAGCCTCCCACCCTACCTCTCCAGATAGATTGCAACTTCCCACGAAAGAAGGCTAGATGTAAAACAAAGTGGCTGAAAATAAGTTCTCATTTTTAAAGGAAATTAGAATCCTTTTGGATTCTCTTCTCCTTAATTTGACTCTTATGCTTCTAGTCACTCTGGGAATTAGGCACTTGAAATCAAACAAGAACGATTCTATTCATCTCTTCTACCGGAATAAATACTGTCCAACTATGTCAGAGAATCAACAGAATTTGAGTCAGTTTTCTAATCACAAAGGAAATTTATTGAGAAGTTTTCTGGGACCCCATGGAATTGACCCCATTCAGGAAGATGGAAACCCCAGACATGGTAAGTGTGAGGTCTGGTCTGGTCCAGGAGCAGCCTTAACAGAGGGCCACCTAGCCCTGCTGCCGCCACGCATCACCAATGCTTTAGGAAATTTAAGTCACACTCTCAAGGTGTAAGTCCCAGGTAGGGACATCCTGTTGGTTGAACCTAAATCATTGCCACAGCCTGGGGGCAAGGAAAGGGATGACATCTTGTCTTTAGTTCCTTTAATGGGAAGTAGAGTCCTGCCACCTGCCTAATTTGCGAGTCCTTTCAAGTATCAAAGATGCTTATATACCAGGTACACACACACACACACACACACAAAAGTGTGTGTGTGGGGGGGGGGTAAGGCAAATATTCACTTCATCAGGAGTCCAACAAGTCTAACCTTATCTATATAATTTTATCCAATGTCTTAAACCAAACCATTGTGTTAGTTTTCATCCTAAAATAGATTGGGTAGCAGAGTTCTTCATCATTTTGACTTTCAGTTCATTTGACTTCTCATTTTACATGAATAATCTTAGAAAATGATTCATCTGTCCTCATAAACTGCTTTAGATAAATAAGTTATTTTTATCATCTGTTCATTCTTTGTTTCCATCAGAAAATGTGTCTCTGCAATTCTGTAGGAACCCCTGCTACTTCACATTTTTTAAACTTATGCTGGGTTGGCAACAATATTCATGGTCTTTCACTAAATGTCCTTATGCTTCTAGACTCTTCTTCCCTCCTTCACTGGCACTCAGTGGGGACACCCGAATTCTGGTCCAACTTTAATCTTCCAAGAGTTGAAAAAATACCCCTGTGCACACAATGGGATCAGATCTTGGTTTGTCGCTGCCCATACCACACCAGGCGATGTGTTGGTCACTATCTTTCTCAGGGAACCACATATGCTTCTCTCCCTTGTGTGCCCTTCTGAAATTAACAGAAGGATCAGTAAACCTCTAGAGTGAGACACAGGAAAGAAGGAACACCGTGATGGGTGCTGAGTCCAGCGTTTCTCTTCCACTTGCCTGATTATAAAAAGACAATAATTTTAGACATTTAACTGGATATTCTTTTCTCTGCTGAACCTCCAATCAATCTCTCTGTTTAGGCTCTGAACCATGTTGCTGGTAACTCTGAGAACCAGTTATCATCAAGGTTAGAAAATAGCAAGGAGCTGGGCATGGTGGCCTATGCCAGTAATCCCAGTGGCTCGGGAGGCTGAGGCAGGAGGATCGTGCATTCAAACCAGCTTCAGCAACTTTGAGGCACTAAGCAGTTCAGTGAGACCCTGTCTCTAAATAAAATACAAAAAAGGGCTGGGGATGTGGTTCAGTGGTTAAGCACCCCTAGATTCAATCCCCGTACCAAAAAATAAAAATAAAATAAAATAAAAATGGTGGGGTGGACATGTCAACAGATAATCTCTAGCTAATACTGCAGTGTTGTTTGCATAAACCTTCAGGGGTGAGTATCAACCCTCAGAGCATGTGGACCTCATCCTGCATTTGACCAGGTTTTCCTGGAAGGGACCAGATTGAGTTTTCCACATCTGCCAGAAAGAGTGTTCAGAGTCAGAATTAAATTCAGTTAATACAATAAATTATATTTATAATGCATTCTAAATTTGTAGACTGTGAAGTATGTCAAAAATCTTTAAAAAATCTATATTTTCATCTCTTTTATAATCATTACTTTTGTTGGAAAAATTAGTATTTTGCTGTAGAACTTCCCATAGTCTCATTTCCACAGATATAGCCTTAAGGATCATTTAATATATTCCTTTACATCTGTATTTCCTATAAATTGGTGGTTAGATATAGAAATTCAATCATAATCTGGTTAGGGTTTTCCCCCAAGAATAGTTGGTAGGTGATAGTGTGTGCCTCCATCAGAAGCTACATAATATTTAGTAGTCGATGTTATAGTATTAGTGTTAGTGAATAATTTTCTACATCTTTTAACCCATAAGTGTTGGGAAATGGTGATATTGTCCAATTGCATAATTCTTTCTTCATTTATTATTTGAGAGACTTCTACAAAGAGAGTGTCTCTTCACTTATTGTTTAGTTACCGAAGGTTTAGTTCATAGAGGAAAGGCATGATAAATGCTTGATTTCTTTCCTTCATTTTAATGTTTCCAAAATATTGGTTCTTTTGTGTTCTCTGAACTGGATCAACAGTGTTTGTGGTTGTTATTATTGTTGCTAGTGTTATTGTGAACTCATGCATTTGAACCTGTTTGCTATGTTTTAATCTATCATCTATCACATTTAAACCTGTTTGCTATGTTTTAATCTATCATCTATCGTAACTGTTATCCTTATTGATTTAATGTGCCAGCTTGAGCAGGTTGGAACTAGTTTAGATTGTTTGCTCATTTGAATGCTAAAATCCAGACTCAATAATGGACTATATCAAATGGAGCTAGGATTGTATAAATTTCTTTTGTAATTCAATGTGGAATTAGCTGAGGAATTTTGAAAAGTACATATACCTGGATCCTGCTTTTAGAGAATCTTAGCTAGAGGTGCCACCTGAGGACCAGGATTTTTAAAAACTGCCCACCTAGTTCTAATGATTTGCCAAGGTTGAAATATAGAGAAAGAAATCCTGTAACTTATAAAGACAGGAGTACAGGATGAGACTCAGCCTCTAATTAGAACACATACACAAGGGTCTCAGAGGACACGCACTTCACAATGTAGCATAGAGAGCTACATTGGTGAAGGGAGAAGCTGCATTTTTAAAAAGAACTTTAATGGCTGTTTCCTGTTGATAAGGATATACGTAGGAGATGTCACCATTAATAGAGGTTCCATAATTTAGTGGAAACGATGAGATCCTGGAGTAGAAAGAGGCCAATTAGCAACACTTACCTAATCAAGACAAGATAGTTATCAGCAGATCTCTGGTAGTACTTAATTAATCATGAAGTCATTAGGACCAAACAAGGCAGGCAATCTACAAAGGTACTACTTGACCTGCATAATTTAAAAACCCTCTATATCTAACCAACAGAGGTCTGACTCGAGCCATGGTAAAACTGAAACATGGTCCATTAATGAATTCTCAGACCAGTGATTAGTCCAGAAACCCAGAGATCCTGATTGAGTGGAAGCCTTGTACATTTAAGGCAATAACAGAAGCTTGTATCATGATTTTCTCTGTCTTTCCCTTTTCTTACCAGGGAAACTGTACAATGGGAAAAGGAAAATACCAATACCTTGAGAATTTTTGAACTCTGACTTTGAGGTAATGGCTTGGTTTCTGGGGACCTAGAATGCCACTCTAGTTTAAGAGTTCTGTAAGTCAGATGATAAAGGTTTAGGGGTTGTCCAAGATCCATACTTGAGTCTCTTCGTCTAGTTTCTGAGTATTTACTCATGAAGTGATTTATTCAATAATTGGAAGAAATATATATCCACTCCCCAAGCCATGCTAAAATGTTAAACCATAAGTAATTCTATATCTATGGGGTAAAAAAAAGGAATTATACTACTATTAATGGTCTGAAAAAAAAGTTCAGGGTAGTGATTCCTATCACTTCCCTGTTAATCTTGACCTATCGCATCAGAAACTCTGGAGATGTTGGTAAGCTGGTAAGCTGGTAAGCTTGTGCTTTAATGGTCCCTCTCAATGATTCTTAACAGGGAGAATACAGATACAAAGCACTTATTGCCCTATCCCAAAAAGGAGAACACATCAGAAGCACATTGCCTTAACCTGTAAGGGACAAGGGTACCCATTCCACTTAGCCTGAGAGGTATGTAAGTACTTTAGATCTATGCCTCTATTTAGTCCATAGATACTTTGTCCCAACATCACCACACGACATCATTGGGTCGCTGTATTAATGACATCATGCTTTTAGAAACTACCACAAGATATAATTGTACTCAAGTGATATCATAAGATACAAAACATGGATATTTTCCATGACAATATAGAATTGAACCAATACAGTCAAATTTGCAGGAATCAATGGCCTGGGACATCATCTCCAAACTTAAAGACAGCTTGCCACACCTTTTATTCCTACCCCTTTTCAATCCTAAACTTAAATATGTGCTATTGATGGATCTCTAGATCTTGAAGATAACCGAGTTGCATGTGTTGTCCCAACCTATTTATCAAGGGAATCGTAAGTTTGAAAACTTTTCTTCAGACTCAGAGAAAGAAGTAGATCTCCTACTGGTCCAGATGGATATTTGGTGCTTGGGACCCAGTAAGCATTCTGTGGAAAATCAGTTGTTAAATGGAGTCTTAGCAAACCAGAATAGAAAAAGCAAAGATAGTTTCCTAATGGGTTAGGATATGCCTTCATAGACAAATAATTATATCTGTTTTGAGAAATAGCTACTGGATTTGCTACTGAGCCCTAGTAGTGAGAATACCTACATACAATCTGATCTGCCAACAATGTACAGAGTTTTATGTTATTCATCAAGTCATAACATTGCTCATGGCCAATATCTACTTATATATATAAAAGGAATTTCTTATATAATTCCTTATATAAAGAAGTGTTCTCAAGCAAATCTTGAATGCCCAATAAACTTACAAAAGCAGGTGTATCACCTTTCCAATCTGACTTCTTCTGCCACACTGTTGTCTCTTTCCAACCCAAATTGAGGGTCTTCCAGAGGATGTCTTATGACCACTTAAGAGTGAAGGGAAAACTTCAAGCCTGGTTTGCAAATGCTGTGAATGATAAGCTGTAGTAATATAAATCCATTCATAATATTGTGACCTGAAGTGAGCATCTATAGTGATTCATGGGAAGTGACTAATGGCTCGGTCAGCTTTTCAGAGATAGTAAAGGGAAAAGAGTAGAAGTTGGTGGCAAGATGGGAGGGATGAGTTATGAGAATGAAAATCTCAGAATTGGCTCACATTGAATCCAACATTGATTGCACAATGAAAGGTCTCAACTGTGCCAGGGATTATAGTAATCAGGTGAATGAGATCACTGAGTCAAAGATGCCAGTCAGCCTCTTTTGCCCAGTGTTTGCTTGCTGTGCTTAATAACAAATACCCATAGTGGCAGGGATGAAGCATGGGCTTAGCCACAAGGACTTTATCTACTACCATTACCACAGCTGAATCCTCATCATGCCATCAACAATGACCAGCACTTATACTTTGATAAGCTGCCATAGCCACCTGGGGTATCAGCCAGCCATCTGGCAGTAAGTTGATTACATTGGGTTCTTTCCATCATGGGTAGAAAATGACTTTCCCTCACTGGAGTAAATATTTATTGTTGATTATTTTTTTCCTACTGACAATCCTTTGCCAGAAACACCATGTATTGATTTACTGGTCATCGTATTCACTACTGTGAAATGACATGCAACATTACTTCTAATAAAGAGGACACACTTTACAGTGAAGAAGTCAACAGACTGATGCCCAGGAGATTCTCTGGTTTATACCATTGACCGCATATCACAAAATTAGCTGGACTTAATATATGAATAGTCAATTGAGGACTTGGTGTGTCAGTGGGAGTCCACACTCAGTAAGGTTTGCAGTCCATTCTATATGGTATTTATTCTTCCATAGTCAGAAAACATGGTTCCAGGGACAAAGAAGAGGAAGTGAGAGTGGAGTTGCATTTCATACTTTATTGCACCTACTGAGACATCCATAGAACAAAACATTTTACCCTCCCTATGACTGGTCTCTAGAGGTTTTAGTACTCTAGAAAGGAAACCCAATCTGGTAAGCCAATATTCTTTCAGACTTTTCTGAGTTTTTTATGTTATTAGGCAAATAAATAAATAAATGAAAGGGGCAAGTAATCCAATTATTAAAGAGACTGGGAAGAATATATATGGAATCCCTGGAAATTCCCTAAAAATGATTAAATTTTTAAATGGCTAAAAGACTTGAAAAGATGATTTTCAGAAGGAGATGTTCAAAAAAAATGATCAATAGGGGCTGGGATTGTAGCTCAGTGGTAAAGTGCTTGCCTAGCATGTGTGAGGCACTGGGTTTGATCCTTTGCACCACATAAAAATTTTAAAAAGTAAATGGTACTGTGTCCATCTACAACTAAATTTTTTTTTAATTTAAAAAAATGACCAATAAACAGACGAATGAATGTTCTACATCTTTAGTCATGGAATATAAATTAAAACTGTAAGAAAAGATACTACTAGATACTTAGCAAAATGGTTAGAATTTTTAAAAATAACTCATACAAAGTGTTGATGAGGATTTAAAGCAACTGAGACTATCATGCATTGCTCAAAAGAATGTCATGTGTTACAACAGTCTTGGAAAATATTCTGACAGTTTCTTACAGTTGAATATATACTTACCATATGATTTAAAAATTCCATTCCTAGGTAATTACCCAAGATAAGTGAAAACGTGTCCATGAAAGAATTGGATATCACTATCCAAGGTGAGTGGAGAAACAAATTATAATATATTTATACAAAGGAATGTTATTTAACAATAGGTAAGAACTACTGAAATTAAAAAGTATGAATGAGCCTGAGAACATGATAATCTAAATAAGTCAAGCACAGAAGAGTACACATTATCATGTCACTTCTGTGAAGTTCTACAACAGGAAAAATTAACAAGATAGAAAACATGGAAACTGACTATAAAAACAGGAATCTTGGGGAACTTCCTGGATTAGTGAATATGTTCTGTGTTCTCCTGGTTGAGGTATGTGTTAGTTGGACCTAATGGAGCTGTTCATTTAAAATGTATGAATTTTATTATACATAAATTATATATCCATTAATCTTTAGTTTAAAAATAAAATAATTTTTCTTTTCTCTTTGACCCATAGTTTTACATTCTTTAGAAGTATGTTAGTCATGATTTGCTTAAGACTCTGGTCCATACCTTATGAAATATTAAGGCAAGGATGTAACAAACCTAGAGGATTTATAAACACAACCAGAGCGCCTGGATTTGAAAACAAACACAGTGACTTAAATGATGTTTTTTTTTAAAAAAGATAATGGGACATTGTAGCATGATGTTAGATGGGAGCAGTTCTTTACTGTAAGAATGGGAATAAAGATACAGGTGGTTGTACGAGAGGCAAAAAAAAAAAAAAAAAAGCAATATAATGAATATTCAAAAGAATCTTTTTGACCACCCAGCATTTGAACTCCTTTCTTATGTTTGAAGAATTCTCTGCCCTTATAAACTGGAAGTCTTAAAGTTACATGCTATTTTCCCAGTGTATCTTGCGAATAGGACATGGACATGTGACGTGGGCTACTCCAATATGTTGTCCCCTGCTTAGGCCTGAAATCCAGAGGTGATGATGAGAAGAGAGGCAGAGGCAGTCTGAGTGAGTGTGGGAACACCAAGTCCCCTTACTAGTATTGGCAGAGGTGCCAATGATGGCTTCTAGGTCCAGATGCAATGGGTTTGGCAGTGCCATTTCCAACAGCTGGTCCCCTATTGTGGAAGCAGGGTTATCCTCACCAAACCAATTAATTTTCGTCTGTTGTTATTGACTGTGTGAGTCTTGAGTGTGATTTTCTCAGAATCCTGGTGACTCCATGAGACAGTATGTATTTATTAAATGGATTTTCTTCTTCAATAAGCAACATTTAATTTTCATTGATTGCTCCTAAAACCCTGACTGACAAGAGGGTTTTGGGGAAATTTCTTAGAGAAAGTGATGCCTGAGCTTTGTCCAAAAAAAAAAAAAAAAAAAAAAAAAAAAGACTAAATTTACAAAGAAAATAGGAGATAAAGAACAGGGAGGGATGCTGGGATGAGAAAAACGGCAAGTAGCTAAATGTGGATGGAACATGAATTTTAAAGCAAAGTCACTAACGTTTAACCTGGAAGAGTCAGGTAGGAGAGACAGATAATTTAGGATCTTATGTTATATTAAGGAACTTGAACTTTATCCCATAGTTGATAGAATGCCATTACATGGTTTTCAAAAGCGGATGACATGGTCTCATTTGCATTTTGAATAGATCACACTGGCAGCTATGTGGAGAATGAGTTTAACTGAGATATAATCGAAAGCAAGGAGAGTTTCTAAGCAAGTTCTTTTTGTAGTTCATGTAATAGATGATGAGGAGCTAAGCAGAGCAGTGTTCATCTAGAGAGGGTAGAAGAAACACATTTTAGAGATTTTTAAAGGATAAATTAAGAAGAGTAGGTATTTGAAAGCAAGGGAGTAGGAGATAGGGAATAAGAGATCAGGCAGAAGTCTAAGTTTACCCAGTTGACGATGGGGATGTCAACTGAAATAGAATATATCAGAGGAGGATTTCATTTCAGAGAAAATGATAGTCTTTTGAGTCATGTTGAGATTCAGTATCTGTGGTGTATGTTTTAGTCAGCTTTTTCACTGGTGTAACAAAAAGATGTGACAAGAACAATTTTAGAAGAGGAAAAGTTTATTCAGAGCTCACAGTTTCAGAAATCTCTGTCAATAGATGGCTGGCTTCAATACTCTGGACCCAAGGAAAGCACTTCAGAGCATGGCCACCTCAAATCAGAGAAAGATTTCTGCTCACCAAGAAGAAAATATATGCCCCAAACACATGTCCCCCAATGTCCCACTTCCTCCAACCTCACCCTACCTGCCTACAGCTACCACCCAGTTAATCCCTATTAGAGAATTAATGTGCAGTTTAGGTTAAGACTCTCTTTATCCCTTAATTTCATCTCTAAACTCTCCTGCATTGTCTCACACATGAGCTTTTGGTGGACACCTAATATCTAAACCATAACAGTGTATTCAGGTGTAAATACTCAATAGTCATCTGGATAGATGTCTCTGAATACAGGTTAGATGATTGGTCTTTGTTTATATAAGAATAGTGAATTGATAGCTTCAACTCATAGTGGTAGATGAAATAACAAAGAGAAGCCTGCAGTGAGCAGGGCTGCCGTGTAAAGTCATGCAGGTTGTGTATTGCAACCATAGCAGATGATCTTGATGACAAAAATAAATAAAAGCAAAAAGTTAAAAAGACAAACACTATGAGCCAAGGAAAAGACCCTTGTGGTAACCATCACTATAATAATAGATAAATTAGAACTCTTTTATAAAAGACAGGCAAGAAATGGTCAAGAAATAATAAGAAAATTGAAATACTTTACCCAAAGACTGGAAAAATAACTATGTTATTTGTATTTGATGGCAAATAATAGCAAAATCATGTCTTTTTTAAATATTTTTTTAAAGAGAGAGAGAATTTTTTTTAATATTTATTTTTTAGTTTTTCGGCGGACACAACATCTTTGTTTGTATGTGGTGCTGAGGATCGAACCCGGTCCACACGCATGCCAGGTGAGCGCGCTACCGCTTGAGCCACATCCCCAGCCCAAAATCATGTCTTAAATAAATGGGTATTTATTAACCCATACAACAAGAAGTCCAGGGGAAAGCAGTTCCAAGGTGAGTGGTGTCCTTCTGTCCTGCTTATCATAGGGCATTTGTTCTTATCATCATAATGTATTGCTTTGCCTCTTCTAACATATCCTCATTCTAATCAGGAAAAGGAAAAATTGGAAGGGGATATAAATTACATGCCCACTATGGCAAATTGATTGCAAAAAAAATATTCCTAATTATTTACCTCTCCCTGAATCCACACAATATATGACTCTTACTTTGCAGATCCTCTCAACGAGAGGTGGAGTCTACTTCCCCACCTCTTGAATCTAGCCTGGCTTTGTCACTTGCTTTGACTAACAGAATGCTGCAGAAGTGGTGATGTGCCAGTTCCTAGTTGCCAGTGCTTCGGGTATAAGCATAAGTCAGCCTGCTAGAGGACGACACTATGGACCTCAGTGGACTGTCAGCCAACTCCCAGAATTAGGACTCTCCTGTTGACCCCAAGTTGAATAAGGTCTTCTGCCAAAGCAGAAGAACCACTCAGCTGAGCCCAAACTAAATTGCTAATCTATAGAATCATGACCTAAATAAGTGTTAATTGTTTTAAATCTCTTGATTAGAGCAGTTAATTTTGTTCCAAATGATAATACTTGTAGAATTGTTTTCCCCTTTGAAAATTGTTTCAGAAAACTTTTAGGTAAAGATGACACTTTCTGGTTCTTTTTGACATTCTTCATTTTTCTAGAGTTGATTTCTAGATTGATGTTTATGTGAGCTTCAAATAATGATTTTTTTCTTCCTACCTTTTATACTTACTTCTTATTTTATACTTGTTAAGGGAAAATCTCTAGAACTCTGTGAAATAGTAGAGAAAAATCATAGTAGAGAAAAATTTATGATCGATTTTAAAAGAATAAAGAAACTTTTGAAGTGATGGTCATTTATAGGGGCTTATGAATACACAGATGTATTCATTTGTCAAACTGCAAACTTGAAACATGAGCATTTTCTTATATGTAATTTATCTCTTTTCTAAGTTTATTTTTAAAAGTAGTTGATGATACTGAAAATTCATTTCCATTTCATTTTGCTTTTTTTCCCAGCTCCTGTCCTCTTTGTCCCTTACTGTGTCTACTAGTTTCCTAGGACTACTACAACAAAGTGCCAAAAAGTGGATGGCTTAAAACAATAGAAATTTATTGGCTTATAGTTCTGAAGTTTAGAAGTCCAAGATTAAGGTATCAGCAAAGTTGGTTCCTGCTGAAGGTTGTAAAGGTGAATCTTCTATGGCTCTCTCCTAGCTTCTGGTGGTTTCCTGGCAATCTTTAGCATTCCTAGGCTTCTGGAGACATCACCCCAATCTCCACCTTCATGATTACATAATGTTCTCCCTGTGTGCATGTCTGTTTCTTCACATGACATTCTCATTTTAAGGACACTAGTCCTGTTGAATTAGAGGCCCATCCTAATCTAATCTGACCTCATCTTAATTTTACTGTTTACATCTACAATGACCTTATTTCCAAATAGGAGGTACTAGGAATGAGGACTTTTGTTTATTTAACAAATAAATATTAAGGAGACAAAATTCAACCTATGAACTTATACTTTCAGTTTTCTTCATTGTGCGCCTTCCTGTTTAGCCATTATTTTACCAATACTTTATTTTTCTGTTCTATTTTCCCTATTCCCCAAGCTCTGCCCTTATTTTTAGTCTTGTTTATTGGTCTCATCATTTCTTCCTTGAACTCTTTTATCTCTTCTTTGGGCTCTCATTTTAGGAAAACAATATTTCTGTAATATTTTAGTCATAATTTCATTCATAATATTGGATTATTTTCTCATATGTGTTTTCATCTAAAATTGTTTTGTTTCTATTTTAGAATAATTTTGTATAGCTCCAATATTAGTTTGTTATTGTTTTTGTTCATCTTTATATGAAATGATGTCTTCCTGTAACAACTATTAGGAGGTTCATGTGGGAGATGACTAAGCAGCATTTGGTTCATTTAGTAGTGTGGCATTAAATTTCACGTGACACTTGAATTACAATTATATTTTTGCTTTTACTTTTCCCATTTAGTAGGGATTAGCAGCAGCAGAGCATGATATTTCCATTTTTTCTTCCATGATGTCAGACTAAGAGTTTATTTCTTACATATATGTATGTATTTGAAGTATAATGCATGTTCATGAACACTCCTATAGCTAGGCTTCACAAGAAACCCTTAGTTTAAATTAAGGTATCTTCCTTCTCATGAATGCATCTTCAACTGTAGAGAATATTTTCTTTCTTCAACTCATTCTTCCTAAGAATTGCAGCAATTTTCTCTCTATTGTGCCCATCAAGATCATAAGTAGATTTTTAATCCAGTGGAGTAAAATTTCCAAATTCCTCATGACTCTAGGAAAAAGTGAAAGAAAATATAATAAATGGGGTGTGGCATATTGTCTTATTACATTTTGTTACCATACTTCAAAGATTCTGAAACTTTTATTCATATGCTAACATCTCTGAAGTTAGACTACATCTTAAAATCAATGGAGTCATAAATTGCTTGTCATGGCCGGCACACAAGTGAACTTGGTCACTGCTGTTCATATTATTATCACTTTAGTAGAATTATGAGCATTGCTGATGCTCTATGCATTAATTTAATTGACATATAAAGTATCCTCAAAATGAATACATTGATTAGGCATGAAAATGTTATCAAGTACACAGAAAGGCATGGAAGCAATATCTCAGGGTATCAATTTAATATTAGGAAAATAATCACTGTTGAATGTTCAAATGGATTTTGATATTTCCTTACAACAACAACCAAATGTTTTCTGAGCCTAAGGAAAAAAGGATGGTATCCATAAATAGGTGAGCCTCTGCTGCATTTTATTATTATGACTATGAAGAAGGATTACCTAACTTTAATTCGTATCTATCACCGACTAAGCAGTGCAACTGGAGGTAGGAGAAATTTTCAAATACTTCAGAATACATTAAAGTAGTTCCAAACTAGTGAGAGGCTGTGTGGCCCATTCAAACTATGCAGGACTATTAGTAAGTCATCAGATATCAATTTGCTAGAAGTTTCCTGCTGACACATTTGTTGGTGCAATTTTACTGTATTAGAGCTGAAGAGCTGAAGAGCTTCTACCCATCATCAATTTCTCCTCTCTCTTTCTACTCTTGTTTGAAATACATACTCTTTCTTTTTTTCTAACCCATCCATACTTTTTGTTCTTCTCTTGAGCATATAAATCCTACAAACTCTACCAACTGAACTATCTTTATTCCTGAAAATATTTACCTTGGTTTAAACCATTTTTCTTTTGTGATCTGCCCTGTCCTTATTTTTTCAAATGTTATAGTTAACATGTAGTATAATTATAGATGATTAATACTAAAATAAAATAAACCATTTAAGAAAGCAGAAAAATGTTAGAATTCTACTCACACATTCTTCATTTATTTCCAAGGATTTTGATATGGTCCAAGACAGAACAATTGAATTGCTTATCTACATGTAGCTTTTCTTTTAGATATTCTAATTTTCTAGATATTATTTTAGATTAACTCTGTTAGTTGTTCTCTCTCTCTCTCTCTCTCTCTCTCATACCTTTAACTCCTGTTGAAACTCTATCACACTTCATCTTTTTTAAAAATTTATTTATTTATATGCGGTGCTGAGGATCAAATCCAGGGCTTCACACGTGCCAGGAAAGCACTCTACCACTGAGCCAACAATCCCAGCCCCTCACACTTCATCTTTTTGAAAAATTATTCACTCTAGGGATCTGCAGAAAAAAGGTGATCATTTTTGCTCCAGGAAAGCTGGGATGTGTCTCTGAGACTTTATGTCATTGTAAACACAGTTCAAAAATGAAATATCTTGAGATACACTTACTCTTTCATTGCCCTTTCCCATGGAAGCTCTTGTCTTTACCATGCTAATTCATTTTCTGTATTACTCTAACTAGTTTGTTTCATCTTTTTAAACTCATCTAGGAAACTAAAAGCATTCTACATCTACAGGAGCCTTCCAAGTGTTCTCAAGGTTATTAGTTTCCCACAACTAGTTCTAGTCATAGTCGGGGTATTTGTCATTCGCTCCCACTCATGTGAGATTTCTCTTCTGAGTCTTGCATTATTTTCTTGCATTCAACTCAAGTCTTTACAAAGCACATCCATTTTAATTCTTGTTATCTGGGTTGTCTGCCCAAACTCATAATAGTGTGGAGCCTGTAAAAGATGGCCTCACCATTTATGATGTAGCCATTTTTTCAAAAAGACTCTACAGAGTTAAGGAGAGCTGCAAAATCTGCCTGCCTCTCATTCATTTCAGTCACTTTCATAATACCAGAAAACTCTTTCCTATTTTAGAAGTTGAATTTGAATAATTGTGCATGACATTAAAGTTACTGCCTTTACCCTGCATCTATTTTCTATACCTACAATTCATCACTATTTGCCCTTTTCTTTAGGAGAAAGATTTATATTTTGGGAATCGCATGAGAGTGGTTACATGGTTCATTACTCTGATGGAAACATGCTTTCGGTGGATGAGGACGCCTCCTTCCTTATCTCTGGGTGCAGACAAGTTCTTTCCATTGGTAGAGCTCTGTTCCACCCTCCATTCCCTTTCACACAGCCTGCTTGTCTTTCTTACATTAAATTTATAAGAAAACAAATTCCTAATGACATTTAAATGTATGTGAGAAAGAGCTCTCTCTAAATGCACATTTATATACTTGTAACACAAAAAACACAGAAAGTAAACAATAATAGTTTTGAAATTTGTTGAAGAACTTCTTTTAAAGCTTTGAATAGGTAAAAATATTCATGCTTTGCTCAACTTTCTAAAATTACATAGGGATGGAGATGTAGCTCAGTGGTAGAGTACTTACCTAGAATTTGTGATGCCCTGGGTTTGATCCCCAGTACTAGGAAAAATAAAACAAAATTACACAAGTGTCTTATTTACCAAAGAACTCCACTCTCTCAGCTAATGTATTATATCAAAAAATAATAATAACACTAGTGACATGAAATTGTCAACTCTTCCCAATCCTAATGGAAAGTGCCAGTCAAAAAGACATATCATGACTAACTATAGTGTGAATGAAATAAAATGAGCAAAATATAGCCAACTATAAAGATAGAAATTTGATTTATTATATATTGGAAAATATTTGTCATTCATTCCCTGAAAGCTGTTTCAATTTCAATATAACCATAGCACAGTAAAGAAACACCACAGAACAAAATATGAGGAAAAAATACCAATGTAAAAAAACACCCAGTGAAATAACTCAACCTAAGTCAAACAACATACAATGGGAGTTGGGTCTGTCATACCCCTTAAAGTGTTTCCAAGGCTCAGTGAATGTCAAAATGAAAAGTCTGTTATTTGGGACACTGGAGAAAAAAAGGGAGAGGAGAATCAGACTTGTAGAAGGGAATGCAAATATTAAAAAAAAAACAAAACTTAAAATTAAGGCCTTGTAGCAGAGCAACAGCAAATTCACTCCAATGTTACAAGTGGGCCTATCTTTACAAGGGATGACTCAGAGCAAAAATGTTGCTTTCATGACATTTTTAAATAAAGAAAAGGTGGAGAGTGAAGATAGTTTGAGGATTTTTCTCATTAATTTGGCAATCATTCTTTATTCAATTTTAAGAGTAAAATATTACATGGCTGATTTATGCTCCCTGTGCCTGAGAAAGGCTTGTTGATTTGTGAATTTCACAAAAGGTGAGTATGTTTTATATTAATATATTTCAATGTTGGTATGAATTAAGTTTTATCATACCAATCAATTTCCTAGAGAGAAAACTTCTAATATGCTGCCTGGAATGGGGAGAGGACATGGCAGTAGAAGTATAATCTTGACTTCCAGACCTCTGGGAGTCAAACAGGGCCTCATCCTTAGTGTGAGAGGAATGTTCTTGTGGCTTTACTATGAGGAGAGAATATATATTGAAAACAAACTATTGGGGGGGGGGTGTAAAGTAAAAATGTTTATTTTATTCATGTGATCAAAGTTAAATTGTTATAAGCTTAAAAATCTGTTATAATAATAATTTATGTAAGCTTCATGGTAACCACAAAGCAAAAACCTGTAGAGATAAACAAAAAATTAAAAAAAGAATGAAAGCATAGCACTAGAGAAAATCATCTAGTCACAAAGGAAAATAGAAAGAAAAGAAGGAACAGAGAAGCTACAACACAATCACAAAATAATTAACAAAATGGCAGTAGTAAGTCCTACTATTGGCTATATATCCAATATACCAGTATATTTCAAAGGATTTGGAATCAGTTTATCAAAGACAATCTCAAAAAAAAAAAAGCCAAATGTTTTCTCTGATATAAGGAGGCTGATTCATAGTGGGGTAGGGAGGGGGATCATGGAGGAATAGATGAACTCTAGATAGGGCAGAGGGGTGGGAGGGGAAGGGAGGGGGCCTGGGTTTAGAAATGATGGTGGACTGTGATGGACATTATTATCTAAAGTACATGTATGAAGACACAAACTGGTGTGAATATACTTTGTATACAACCAGAGATATGAAAAATTGTGCCCTATACATGTAATAAGAATTATAATGCATTCCACTGTCATATATAAATATAAAAATTAATTTTAAAAAAGACTTATCTGCACTCTCATGTTCACCACTGTATTATTCACAACACCCAAGATATGGAATCAACCTAAGTATCTATCAACAGATGAATGGATGAAGAAAATAAACAGTATTCCAACAGTGGATTACTATTCAGTTCCTGTCACTTGTGACAACTTGGATGAGCCTGGAGGACTTTATAGTAAATTAAATAAACCAGACGCAGAGAGACAAATGTTATTTGAAACGTTTATATATGGAATCTAAAAAAAGTTGAAATCATAGAAGCAGAGACTAGATTGGTGATTATCAAGGGGTGCCAGTCAAAAAGACATATCATGACTAACTATAGTATGAATGAAATAAAATGAACAAAATATAGCCACCTACAAAAATAGAAATTTGATTTATTATATATTGGAAAATATTTGTCATTTATTCCCTGAAAGCGGTTTCAATTGCAATATAACCATAGCACAGTAAAGATACACCACAGAACAAAATATGAGGGAAAAAATACCAATCTAATAAAACACCCAGTGAAATAACAGTGTGGGGAAGCATTAGTCAAAGGACACAAAAGTTCAGTTAGGTAGAAAGAATGACTTTAAAAGACCTATTATACATCATGGTGACTATAATTAATAAAGTCACTGAGTAGATTTTTTTGTTCTCACTCCCAAAAATGTATGTGAAGTAGTGCTTATGTTCATTAGTGTGATTTAGTCATTCCATAAAGTATATATTTCAATCATGTTGTATCAGAGAAATGTATACATTTTTAATGTGTTGGTTCAATTTTTTTTTAAATTAAGTGGTTGTGGTATGAAGATTTCAGGTTGAATCAGAATCCAAATCATAATTTGAGGTAATAAGAAACATGACCTACTATTGTTTTAGTTTTCTACTGCTGCTGAATAAAATTATCACAAATCTATCTGCCGAAACCACATAAAATTATTAATATCTGAAGGTCAGACATCTGATATGGGTCTCAGTATGCTAGGATCAAAGTTTCAGGCAGGAATGCATCCCTTTCTGAAGGTTGTGAGGAGGAATATGTTTCATTGATGTTTTCCAATATCTAAAAGCCACCTGCATTCTTTGGCTCATGGCCCCTTACTCCATCCTTAAAGCCAGCAATGGCATGATAAGTCCTTCTTCTATCACTTTAGTTCTTCCATCATTGTATCTCTTTCTGTCATTTCTTCTGCCTTTCTTCTCTTTTAAGGACCCTTATAATTACACTGGGGATATCCAAATCATCCAGGATAATCTCCCTATCCTAAAGCCAATGGATTAGTAACCTTAATTCCATGGTTGGTTTAATCCATCATGTAGTGATGTTTCAGAATGACAGATGACATATATAAGAGTATGCACTATGCTGCCTAAGTATGCAGTAGGTGGTTCCATCTAGGTATGTTAAAGTAATATTCTTCCAATGACGAGTTCACCTAATGTTTCATTTCTCAGACTGTATCCCCATAGTTAAGTGATGCTTGACTGTAATTGGTTGAGTGGCCCTTCCCAAAGGGACATTTCTACTTGTAGTAAATTGAGTCCTGTGTTAGGAAGTCCTTTTCTCTCCCCTTCTGGCAGATGACCAGAGAACTAAAACCATAGCAAACATTTTAAATGTTAAATTATAATTATGAAAGTTCTTATCAGGTTAAAACAATTGGCTGGTCTAATAAGATGAATTTCCTCCCCTGTCCCACTTGAATAAAATCAATTTATTCAACAAAAGTCAAAGACATATCAAAATATAGTTTAGCTATAGCTTATTTGGAAAATAATCAGAGGCTGGGTCAGTAGTGAACTCAGTTACATTTAGCAGTGTAAACTGGCTTCCAGAAGAAAGCTAGGTCAGTCTTAGACTATATTGCTAAAATCATGTTATCCAGTCTGAGTTTGGAAACCATGCCCCTCCAGTCCCCCAACTGATTTACAAACTATTGTCTGGCACTTGATTTGGGGCACACAAGTGGAGAATATTTCAGAGAAGAATGACCATCAACTGAGGTGTAAGTGTCTAAAGAAATTGGAAATGATAAAAGATTTGGGGAGACGTAATAACTCTTCAGATCTTATAATGTTTGAATGGTTCCAAACCCTTAAGTAGGAACCTAAGAAAGACAAATTGTGCCATAACATCCAGTAGTTAGGGATGTTCATAGCTATAGTCTCAGATGACATCTCTCACAGAGGATCTAAGCTACAGCTGGGAGGTTAACTAGATGACTTTGAAGTTACTATAATCCTATAGACCCTTCAAGTTAGTGAAATCCAGGCAGTCTCAGCCTTCATCAAAATTATACAAAAGGTACAACTAGCCATTGAAACCCTCAACCAACCCTCCTGGTATGACCTTACATAAATGAGTTCTGGGGCTCAACATTTGTCACGTCTTGGGTATTCAATGTCCTCTGTATTACTGGCCCTCTACAGATAAGCTCTACTGAGAGTTTCTTACATGGAAATGATTATCAGTGTGTGCATCTTGAGTTTAATTTCTGCATCTCTTGCATCTCTTTGGTCTGTTTCATATTCCATATGCTCACCTTTTGACTCCTGCTCTTGGTGTGGCTTCCAGCATCTGAGAATGCAAGCTAACAGCACCTCCCCTCAGTTCCATCATGCATCTCTTCCTCCTGCCTCCCTCTCCACCACCACCTTCTGGGTGCCCACAGAAAGTTCCTCAGCCTATTTCTGGGCAAACTTGGAAGTGAGAGAGAGTCAATACCCCCAAGGAACATTCACCAATGGAGGGCAGAAGTTTCATCTTACATCCTTTGAATGAATAATTTTGGGGTGAATTAGAAATAGCTCCCCAGATATTCCTAAACCGCTCAATCTTCAGTCAGGGAAAAGTTTGATAACACATGCTTGGATTATTTTTTTTCTTCTTTCCCTGTCCTTTACTCCTATTCCTTGGAATCATTTCCTAAAATCAATGATCTGCATGTTAGCTCTTGTCTTAGATTTGATGTATTAAAGAGTTGTAGACTAAGGCTATTTCTATTTATATGAGATTTTGCACATTTACCCATTTCTTTCTTTAAAGAATTTTGAGACACTGGTAAACAGATGGCAGAAATTTTCACTGCAAATATAGCTACTTAATCTGTTTATGAGGCCAATCCAACTACACAGCTAATATTCATGGATAAACTATCAATAAAAATTCTGCATTGACCTGTTCCCTTAGCTATGTTCCATCACAGGAAATATCCAAAAGATATAAATACAAGTGAGAGCAATGGACCACTTTTTCTTGGCAAAATCTGAAAGCACATAACACAATCTCCTTTGGAAATACTTGTATCATCGGATAAAATTTTGTGAAAGAGCCAGGAAATAAAGCTGATTTGAGGTTGAAAAGAAACTGATCTCATCAGAGAGTCACATACTGCCTGGATTTTTAAAAGCAAAATATTTGTTTTTCTTAAAAATCTCATATCATAAGCCTTGAGTAATTAATGCAATTATAATACTCTACATCCTAAATGAGATTTCATGGCCCTTCATCCAAGAGAAACAAGCCTTAGAATAATTTTACTTTGAAGTCCCTCAGTAACATAAAATTTAATTCACAGAATCACATTATTACTCAGGGAATCGATAATTTTTTCAATAAATGAGTTTAACAAAAAGATTTAATTTAATCTCTAAGTTTATGAGGGTAATTTTTGCTTGTTTCCTACAACTATTACCATACTCATTTCAGGTTAACTGCATGAATAATATCACTAAACTGTTTCTAATGATTGATCTATGTAATAAAAAAATTCCTATATACTCCATTCCTTGGATAAAATTAAAGAGCTTTGCCAGCATTAGTCAAAGTCCCACAATTTGTACCATGCAATGCTCAGAGCAGTCAGTCCTCAATCCCCATGAGAACACCCAGTTTGTATAAAACCCCTGTGCTTCAAAGTAGGTAAAGATACAGAGTAGGCAGGATTTTCACTGGAATCTTCTCACCTCTCCTTTCCCTTTCTGTAGGTCTTCCCATCACCCAGTACTCTCTGGCTCTTTGGCTTCTCTGCTCCTTTTAACCTCTCCTTTCTGATTCCTCCACTTCTTGCCTCTTCCCCACCTCACCCTCCAACAGTACTCACCTGTTTAGCATGTCCTTCTTTTGTGCTACTGTATAGGAGAACCCTCTGTTTAAAGGCACAAATTGCCTCCTTCCGACAGTTACTAAGGAGAAATTAAAGAGAATCTCCATGATCTCAAGATCAGTATTTTGGAAGGAGACATTGTTCTTTGACAAAAATCAAAGTGTCAGACTATTGTGTGGTCTTCTGTTTAGGACTGTTCTCCATGATTCTATAGTATGCCCAATGTAAAAGGCACTTGGATCTTTTGTCAAGTCTCCTTCCTGTTTAAGAAGCTGAACAAATGCACAGGACCCTCAGGGAACTTGCAAAGCATGAGGTTATAGATAGCAGAGCTGACATCTTCTATCATTTCCTTCTTGACATCACAGCCCGTGGCTGTGGAAGAAAAGTGGTTGCAATTTTCAAACTCTCTCTCTTTCTCCTCTGCTAAACATTAACCAAATCAAATACTCTCAGAGCACAAATAAGATAGCAAGCTCCGGGTCTCAAATATTGGGAAGACAAACCTATTTAACTTATATTACTTGAATAACTGTCCCATATTACTAAAACAAACAATCATTTCTCCTCCTGACAGATAAAGTCTTGACATTTGGGGACTGAATTGAGTTTCTGTTTCCTGTACTTGAGATTTACGGCTCATGTGGGTGCTTAAAACTAGTCAGTGTCTTGGCAATCTCCAACTTCACTTTTATTATTGTAGACATACATCATCTGATTTTAGATTTTAAAATAAATCTTTCAGAAGACCAACCACGTGTTCTTTATTCCCTTTGGAATCCAAAGATGTGAGAAACAGAAGAGACACTCTGTGTGTTGTAGCTGAGAAGACAGAGAGCCAGAATTTTTAGTTGATATGCCTGTAGCTAGAAGTAGACCCTAAGAGATCACATCTTTTGTACAGATCTCTGTGAAACTAATGGCATCTCCATGAAAACAGACGTCCTTTTTGGTAAAACGTCTTAGCAGAATCTTTTGGCACATGTTAATGACTCACCATCCATCAAGGAGTGTCCCTGACATTTGCATATTTTACCCCTGCAGTCTTTGCTCTAAACTATTTCTTTATTTTATTTTTATGTGGTGCTGAGGATCGAACCCAGTTTGTATAAAATTCTCATCATTTTATTTCCCCTTATAAAATCTCCTACTCTTCTCTAGGGACATTGAAACAGTAAAAGTTGCCTTTTAGATTTTAAGATTCCTCTAAGGCCTCATTCATTGCTTTATACAATAAAGATTTAAAGAGAACTGCACATCCTGGGAGTTGGAGAGATGAAGGGCCAGAGGCCTCATGAAATAATCACCCTAAGGTGCTGCAGGATAGTGGGGATGATCTATGGGTAAGTAAATAATCTAAATACAATGGGGAAAGTGCTATAATAAAGATATATTTATTGGTGTCTTGGGACCTCTCTACCTTCTCATCCTTAGGAATTATTCTTAGCTTACTCAGGAAAATTCAGCTAGATTGATTTGTAAGGACATTGCTTTTTTTTTTTTTTTAAAGGGCTAAAGCCCTATATTTTCAAATAGATAATCTTTGAAGTTCTTTTAAGATATGTAAGTAAAATAGTTTGGTTTCCTAAATCTGGGACCTAAGTATGATCCTTGTCCTGTAACTAATACAGTATGTGTAAACTGTTCTTCTTTTGATTTAAATATCCTACACTTTCAAAAATAATCTTAAATATGATCAATGGCAGAACATATAAAATGCAAAAATAATGAAAAACTTAAAAATAGAACTGAAATAACAGCCCAATTCACTTTCAATAAAACACTAAAGTATAAACCAATGCATTTCAAGTAAAATTAAATGATCACCCATATACATCTAGTATGTTTTATTCCAGTTTTGCAAAGTGCATTGCTATTAGGATGTTTCGATATATAAATTATGATGGAAATGAGTGTAATAGGAAAACATGAAAATCTCAAGAGCTGCTGAAAAAGTCTCATAACTTGCAACATACGTTTTTGAGGGAAGAAGTGTGTTAAAAAAAAAAAACTAGGAATAAAAGTGCCATTCATCAACATGAATTTTAAAAACATCTATCTTAGTGATTACACATTAGAAGCACTTCTATCAAAATCAGGAACAAGAAAATTACACCCATCATTGCTATTGCTAAGTTGTGCAATGCTTCTGTAGAAGTTATGGCTAATTCAATAAAACAGGGAGCAAAAACAGAAGTATAAGTGCCTTTTCTTCATAGCACTCATTACATTTGTAATTAAATAGTGAATTATGTAGTCTCTTGTTATCTTCCCTGTGAAAATAGAACTTCATGAGAATAGGAGCCAGGTCCATATTATTAAAGAACATCAATGCCCAGCAAAATACCTTTTCCAAGAAAATATTAAATAGATACTTATGGGATGAATGAAGCAAGACTTCAAGATGGGCTGGGTAAGACGGTCAGCAAATCTTTCCTCTGTAAAGGAGCCATGAAAACCTGGACAAAAAATGACAAAAACAATTATCTCCATGCTCTTGGAATTTACCAAAAGCACACGACAATTCAGGAAGCTTTTATGCTTTTGAAGACTAAAAGAGCCTACAGAATTCTTTACTGTGACTTCTCCCACTCACTCTCCAGCTTGGTTGACCTGGATGTTCTGCCACAGTGGGACAGTCTGTGACAAGGAGAAACTTTGCTCCCATGGTCCTACAGAGCACATTTGATTTGGAGGAGTGGTCGTACCCATTGTCAGTGGAAGTAACAATCTTGCAATGAACTAATGGAAGAAACCCCTGACTCTTGTAGACTGAATTTGTGGTTGGGACAAACATAATTCCAGCTGAGACTGCACACATCCACAACAGAGACTAGAGAGAGCCCATGTCCTCCACATATTCCTGACCAACACCAAGTTTGCACACGCACAAAAGAGATGTCAAGTAGGCCATTAGAGAGAAACATTTAGAGAAGAACTGAAAACAGCCTGAACTTTGAATGTGGTTTCCTTTCCACACTGAGACCTATCAACAGAGAATGGAGAAGCCTTACTGGATCAAGCCTATTGAGTCCAGCATTTGCCCAATTATTGAGGGACTATTAACTTATACAGAAAGATGAATGACCCCTAGGAAGTCAGACATGACAGTAATAGCTTTTTAAAAAAAGTTCAAAGATATGAGCTGCTATCGTGATGACACAAATTCCTGAGATTTAGCTCAGGCATGTTACTAAAAAAAAAAAAAACAAATAACAACAACAAAAAAAAAAAAAGGAAAGAAAATCATGACCCAGAGTTCTACAAGGCATTATCTAAAATGTCTAGTTTTCCATTAAAACTATATTATATACAAAGAAATAGGAAAGCGTGGCACATATTCAAGAGGGAAGAAGCTGTCAACACAAACTATCTCAGTGTCTCAGTTGCATTGTCTGCTTTACCCAGGCTTCTGCAGTGACTGGTTTCAGATAGGTTCAATCAGGGATAGGCACCCATAGAGGGGACAGAAGGACAGAAGGGATTTCTCATTCTCCTTGGTTTTGGCCTGTGTCTCTGGCTACACCTCCAACAAGGGCCCAGACCCCTTAGGAAGCCCTAACTGATAACTTCACCTTTCCCTTTGTCCCTGGAGATGGTGGCTGTTGACTGCTACTGCTTATCACTGGGTTTCTCCGCCGTCCTTTTTGCCCTTTAATTCTTCGAATGCTTCTTTAAACAATTTTTCCACATTTAATTCCCTCTCAGTAGTCACTGATTACCTACTAATAGACATTTGTGTTGTTTCTAATCTTTACTATTAAAGAAAAGCTATAAGGAATATCCTTGTGCATGTATGTTTTTTATATTTTTCCAAGTGTATACTTCAGATGGATTCCTAGAATTGAGGTTATTGATCCATAGGGTAAACGCCTATGTCTAAGTAGCCTAAAAAGACATTGTTATTTTGAACCAAAGTATTTTCTTCAAATATTAAGTTTTTAAAACACAATATAACCAAAAGAGAACTTTGAAACATACTAGATTTTAAAAATGACTCTCTTTGGAGAGAACAATCTTTTATTTGTGTATATATAGGAGATACACAAAGCACTTTGAAAATGGCAAAGAGACCTCCAAGAAAGATCATTTCCCACTAAATTTACCCCAAACCATATCTTAGATCTGAGCACACATGTACAAAAAGTCCACTCTAGTACCAGCATTCAACTCTCACTCACCGGGTCAAATGAGATTGAAAATAAGAGGCAGGAGGAGGGCATGTTTGGCCATCTGCTCAGACCTGGGCAGTAGCTCTGGTGCCCACCACTACACAGAAGGAGAGAAAAGCCAACTAGCTGCCCACTCCAGCTAAGCAGGAAGAGAAAACCATTCCTATAGCATGGCTCTTCTTGGCTTTGGAAGACTCGACCCAGTAAAATGCCTTCAAACCCCACTGTCTAGAAGAAGCAAGAGCAGAGGGAGGAAAAATGGGAGCAGCTTGCTTTTGAGTTATCCTTAGTTGGGGATGAGGAGGAGACCTAGGGAGAGATCAAGAGGCCAGTTTGGGGAGAAGCAGCTTACCTGGAGCATTAAGTACTCTCTGTTATGAATTAGGGCCATGGCATCCTTTGGTACCCATTGTGAATCTGATCTTCCCTCCTGGCTGGTCAGTGACTGAAGGCATTCCAGATGGAAAGTGGAATACTGAGAGAATTCTCACCTCATGTCAAAAGTTGGACAAAGGCAAGTCATGCTCTCTCTCTGACCCATGTTCTTAAATTTTAGGGGCAATTCCAAAGACTTTGAGCCGCCAAATTGCCCATGCTGTTCATCCTAGGAAATTCTGCAGACAAGAGACAAGACTTAAGGAAAGAGTCACATGAGCTAGCAGGATTTCCCTTGATGGGACACTGATTTACCTGTACAGGAACACAGGCACAATCCTGGGGACAGTAGTCTCCCCAGTATCACATTTGAGATTAATAAGAGAGAGGGCAAAGAACTGGGTGGATTTGGGTCACTGGAGTGAAAGAGACACCCTTTTAAATTCAAAGCAATCTGCTGATAACTGCTTTTCTGCATTCCACACAACTTCCTGGTAACTTCTTTTACTTCGTCATGCTGAGGACAGACCCAGGAAATTAGGACTGACATATTCTCTGGATGAGCACTCCTAGTTAAATCTCCATGTGTCCATTTCCTGCCTTTCGTCCCACTCTGTCTCCTCTCCTAAAAGCTTCCTCAGCCCCTGAATCCCCCAATATGGAGATTTGAAACAGAAAGTTCTCCTCTGTCTTCCACAAAGCTGGCTTTAAATTAAACCTATTTTCCTCCCCAACCTGTCTCCCAAGGTTTTATGGAATGTAACAGGTGATAAAGCCTCGAAATTCTAGTGAGGGGAGCTTTCAAGGGGGTTAAAAAGTCTCTGTATGGAAATCACTGCTTATTTCAGTTCTTCTCCCCATGTGATTTCCTTATGTTATAGTAGTTATTTTCTTTCAGCACTTAAAGAAACCATTCCATTATCTTCCATTTGCCTTGGCAGCTTGCCAGTACCTTGGAAAGGATGAGTTTTGTATTTTATCTGGCATTTCTTTTTTCTTGGCAGGAACATTGGTCTACGGCAAGCTACTCCATTATGGCTGAAAGTCAAAGCTAATTTGGAAATGTATATGATTTGTTATCTAGTAGTATAGAAATCCTGTACCAGGATTCATTTTCAAATTATATAAGCCATTATTGCCTATCATTGTTCTACCTGAACTTTAGAACCTCAGCATTATATTCCCTATTTCTCAAGTAGCTGAGAAATTATGCTTAGTCCTATATATTCTACTGTTGTCAAGGTTGTTTTTATGACTATATGTTCTACATTATGGAATATGTACAAAATCTTGACTGTTGCATATATGTTTTAAATTGATTATCTTAGTAAACTTTTTTTGATTAATTTCCTTTGATTATCTAGGCCTTAACTTGAAGGTCACAAGCTTGTTGTGTCATTTTCAATACTTATTCAACTTAATCTCTTCTTTGGCTTCTTGTTTTTGCTAAAGATGTTCAGAGAAATGATAAACAATAGTGTTCACAGTGGTTCAGCTTCTGTGCTTCTCCTGAATGGGAATCTTCCAGGATTTTATCACAGTGTACATGTCTCTCATGTGAAAGAAACAACAACAACAAAACAAAACTATTATTCTATTTTGACAAAGGAATTAATGTTAAATTATATGGATTGCCCTTTCAACATCTGTGTAAAACATTATTTTTTCACAGTGAGATATCACCTCAAATTGGTTATCTATCTATCTATCTATCTATCTATCTATCTATCATCTCTCAAAAGATAACAAGAATTGATGATGAAGGAGAGAAAAATTAAGCCCTGTACACTGTTGGATGGAATGTGAATGATGTAGACACAGCTGAGTATGGTAGCACATGCCTGAATCCCAGCCTTGGGAGGCTGAAGCAAATTCGAATTCAGCCTCAGCAACTTAGTGAAGCTTTAAGGAACTTAGGGAGACCTGTCTCAAAATAGAATATTTTTTTAAAAGCCAGGGGACATGGCTCCATGGCTAAGTACCCCTGGTATTCAGTACCATAAAAGAAAAAAATAAAATTGAGGTAGCCACTAAGAAAGACACTATGAAGTTTCTTAAATAAAGATAGAACTACTGTATGATCCAGCAACCCCATTTCTGTCTAAATAACCAAAGGAATTGAAATCAGGATCTCAAAGAGGAATCTGTACTTCCATGTTCATTGTAGCATTATTCAAAATAGCCAAGATACGGCAGCAACTTAAATGTCCATTGACAGACAGATGGATAAAGAAAATGTGGTATATAAATACATTCACAGTGGTGCCATGGTCTGAATATTTGTGTCCTGCCAAATTCATATGTTGACATCTTACTCCTCAAGGTGATGATATGAGGAGGTGGGGCTTTGGAAAGGTGATTAGGTCTTGAGTGTGGAGCCCTCCTGAGAGAATTAGTGAGTCTCTTATAAAAGAGTTCCCAGAGAGCTTCTCATCCCTTTTGCCTTGTGTAACAACATTGAAAAAGCCGCTTCACCACACTGAATCTGATGTTGAACTTTCCTGACTCCTCAAGTGTGGTAAATAACTTCCTATTGTTTATAAGTCACTCTAGTCTATGGTATTTTGTTATAATAGCCCAAATAGACCAAGATGATAAAATATTTCAGCCTTAATTTCAAAAACAGAAAATCTTGTTATTTTGCAACAATATAGATGACCCCAGAGGACACCATACTAAGTGAAATAAAGCCAACGTACAGAAGTACAAATACTTCATGATCTCACTCCTAGAAGGAATCTGAAACTGTCAAACCCATAGAAGCAGAGCGAATGGTAGTTGCCAGAGGTAGGAGGGAGAAATGAGAGGTGTTAAAGGGTGAAAGTTTTAGTTATACAAGATGAATAAATCCTAGAGATCTACTGTACAGCATAGTGCCTATGATTAATAATACTGTCACAGACACTCAAAACTTTGCTACAAAGGTAAATTTCATGTTAAGTGATTTTGTTGTTAAAAAAATGATAAAAATAAAGAGGGCAGGGAGAAATTTTTGGAAGTGGTGGGTATGTTTATGTCCTAGATCATGATCCTCGTTTTTCTTTGGGGGGGGAGGGTTGGTGGGTGTGCCAGGGATTAAACTCAGAGGCACTCAATCACTGAGCCACATCCCCAGCCCTATTTTGCATTTTTTTTTTTTTTTTTAGAGACAGGGTCTCACTGAGTTGCTTAGCGCCTTGCTTTTGCTAAGGCTGGCTTTGAACTCGTGACCCTCCTCCCTCAGCCTCTGGAGGTACTGAGATTATAGGCATGCATGTGTCACTGAGCCTGGCATAGTCTTGGTTTTTAATGGGTGTGTACTAATTTATAACTCATTAAGTTATATATACTAAATATTTACAGCATTTTGGAAGTCAATTATACTTCAATAAAGTTTCTTTACAAAAGGATTTTTCTTCTTTGATCTAGTATGTAACAAAATGTATTTATAGTTTTTTTATGTTAAACTAGCCCTGGAATAAAGCCAAATTGCTTATGGTTTATTATACTTCCAAGTTTGATTTATTATAGTTTTATCAAGGATTTTTTTCTTTCATATTTATAAGTGACATAGGTCTAGTGGTTTCCTTTATTATCCAAAGGGGGCAAAAACTGAAGTTTGATCACTTAATATCTTTTTCAATCTTTTCCCTGTTGACTAATTTAATTCTAAAGAATGAAAAGTTCCCATCATCCTTTGCAACTAGGAATGGGCATATGACTTAGTTGCGATTTTTAATAGGTAAAAAGAAGTCTGAAAACATCTTAGATTTCCTGTACAAATGTCCCTCTTCCTTCTTTTCCCTAGTTTTCTTCTCCCACCTGGGCTAATTCCTATTTGGACTAACCCCTTTGGGGTTCTCTGAGAATAAACTCCTGGATTCACTCTACAGGGAAAGTAAAATGGTTGCCCTCAGGACAATAAATCGAGAAAAATTCAAGCTTGTTCACAACTGTTTTTTCCTGTGAAGTAGAAGGTGAAATCAGGCCTCACTCACTGGAAGTCCGAAAAGTGGGGAGGTTGACTTTGGTTATTAACAACCCAACGTTGACCTTTGAGAGGAGCCACCATAGAATGATGGTGGCCTAGAATCCAGTGAGTGAAGGGCTAAGTGAGGGGCAGGTGGTGGAAATGTGGCAGAAAGTGCAAATTTTTCTTTCAGTTACCAAGACTGAGAGGGATATAAAGAGTGGCAGCTAGATTTCAAAAGAAAACCCCTCAGAATTTAAAACAATTTCTTAGTGTTCAAGAATCACGCACTGTGAGAGGAGATGTCATTAGCTGCCACGTGATACAATTTGTTGTCTTGTTTGTTAAGGAGACATCAGGCACTGCATTGTGAAGGCACAATCCAACAAATTACCTATCATCCAAAGGAAAGAAAAATTGGCACCAAGACTCTGGCATGTACATAAATGTAGAAGCCAAAGATTTCTGAGCTTTCCATTCAAATCAAGATTAAAAAAAAAAAAAAGATAAGTACACCTCCTCCTTCTGCATAATAACCACTTCTATTTAGTTCTGTTCTACAATCCATAAAATGGGCTTGTCTGAATAGACAAATTCAGGGGTGGAGAGAAACCCAAGAGAACAAAAGAGTTTTGAAAGTTACATCTAGGAATTTCAATTTAGCAAGCAAGGTGGTTAGCTAGTCCAAATTTTTTTTTCAACTCTTCACCAGAATGCCTTGGAAACCACAGGAGGGGGAAAAAAATGGGACTGAAAATCAATATATCACAAAAAGAGTAGAGGAATGGGCCTTGGCAGGGGAGCCCATGGTAAGCTTTGCTATCAGAAACAGTGCAAACCTGCTGGACAGTATTTAAAAGAGAGCAGATGGTGGCCTTCCTCCCGCACTGTCTCTCTCCCAACTGGAGAGCCTAAGGTGAACATCAGAAAAATCCATGCACCTTGTTTCTGCAGAGCTGAGGCTTCTTTTTGAGTCACCAATAATGCTGTGATTCCCTGGACCCTATACCTTCACCTGTCCCTAAACAATTTCTTTGTAATAAACCCACTTATAGTCTGTAGTTGCTTGAAAACAACAGTCTGAATGAATGTATGGCAAGGACTAATCATGGAGAAGAAATCTTGGCAGTTAGATCCCTAGAAGCAACGTGAAAATGTAATAGCCTCTGATATAAGTCCACATTAAGGCTTTTGGAATAACAAGCAGCTTAGTTACAGGATCGTCCTCTTGTCCCCCAGAGACATACTGGGTATATTATTACTGCCATAAACTGGCATGTTATAATGCATTGCAGTTATAGCTGTCTGGGTGCCTCCCAGCTTGCAAATCCGAGGGACAAGCAATAACAGCAGAAAGTCAGGGCCCTGAAATTTTCCTACCTTACTTATGTAGTTCCATTAGTAAGAGGAGCTGTGGAAGATATCAGGCTTGCAAGGGAAGCTACGTTGTGCATCCATACGCCATATTCAAGGACTATGTATACAGGAATTGTGGCAATGGGGTGAGTGGGGAGCCTAAAATGATATTTCTGCCTGTAGAATAGAAAGCTGGCTGGGGGCAAAACGGATAGGCATTTTGAATAGAAAACTCTAGATCTGAAATGGAAAATATCTCCCTGCTGCAGGAGGCAGTTCTGGCAAAAGGCTGAGAACTCCCCCACAGAGCTCAACTTGTGTCTTCCCCGGGTATGTGTTATCACGACCATTCCTACAGACCCTGGCCCACTGTGGCAGGCACCTTGGCAATATTAATAGGTCATACCGATGGCATTGTTGATCTTAGAAGACCAAGTGGCTCTACAGTCTTGGCAGTGAGCCCAGTCAGCAATCTGACCAAATGGTGCCCAGCAGCCCATTCATGTAGACAAGGGAAGGGAGGGGCTCCCTGACTGTTGAATCAGTGTAGGTGTGAGTGCTGCCAGCTGCAGCAGTCCTGCCTTTTCCTCTGGGGAGCCCACTTTGTATGCCGAGGCTGCCAATGCTACAGGTGAAACTGCCTGATTGCAGCCCCAACTCTCTAAGTTAGCCCAAGATTTTACCTGCAAATGCATGGCATGCTAAATAGTAAATCTTGAGAAGCACAGAAAAGCACACAACCATAGTGTCTTTAAAAAAAATTGTTTTTTAGTTGTAGGTGGACACGATATCTTTATTTTATTTTTATGTGGTGCTGAGGATCGAACCCAGTGGCTCATGCATGCTAGGTGGGTGCTCTGAGCCACAACCCCAGCCAACAGCGGTGTCTTTAGGAAGCCTCACAACGGGCCACCCTTCCACTCACGGTGCCTGTCTTGGTCTTTACACCTCTGTGGTATTGCTCTACAATGCTAAAAGCACTTTGAGCCAAGAACTCCCTATCTGTTCTGCGGCCTGCTTTCTCTTCTAGCATATCCTTCCAAGTAAGGGTGTATTCGTGGGACTCTTTTTCTAATAGGCTTCACTTCCTCAGGTCGAAAAGTTGTGGACTGATCCTTTAGCCTGTCTGTACTGTGGGATAGAAACTCCTTTACCAGTTACTAATATGAAGGAAGGCCTTCCTGCTTTCTCTTCTGGAAGCTTGACTAAGAGCAGAAAAAAAGTTTTTAGACAAAAAGAATGACATAAAGACATGAATGTGTTTTTAAAAAATAACATGGTGTCCTAGGGAATAATGGGTAAACTGGTATGAGGAGACTATCAGAAGAAAAGAGGGAGGACATGAGAATGAAGGGAAGGGATGAGGTCAGCCAGTGAGCAAACTAGAGTGCTATGTGTGCTACTTTCCTATGCTCTTATAACAAATTACCACAATCTTGTTGGCTTAAAACGACACTGACTTATTGTCTTACAGTTCTGGAGGTTAGGAGTTCAAAATGCATCTTCTGAGCAAAACTCCGGGTGTCTGCAGAGTTGCATTTCTGCTAGAGGCCTTCTGCATTCCATGATGCTCAGCCCCCTCCTTCACCTCCAAAGTGTATCACTCCAGCCTCTGATTCTGTCCTTGTCTCCTCTCCCACTCTGACTTTCCTGCCTCATTTTTATAAGAACTCCTGTGATTACATCAAACCCATCCAGATCATCCAGGAAAACCTCCCCACTTTAAGATTCTAATTTAATTACCTCCACAAAGTCACATTTGCTATGTAGCATAACATATTCATGGGATTAGGATGCGAGCATCTTTGGGGACCATTATTCAACCAACCACACCATGAAAAGGAACTTGAATGGTATTATGTCAGCCAGGGATCAAAACCTAATGTCTGCCAGGGTCAGGGATGTGAAGAAGGTAAATTGAAGCAGTCTGAGTATTAGACAATAGGAAAAAGTGAAAGAAGAAGAAAATTAGAGACTTCAAATTCTATCTATAGTGAGTACCAGGTGCTTAACGCTGAGGATTACTAAAAAAAAAAAAAAGCAAACCAGTTTTGTGTCATCACCTGAATCTTCTGAAAAGCCGGATTCAGATTTTTATGTAAACGTTACCCATTTTACAATTTACCAACTTCTAAGGGAACAGATGTTTCAAGGATGTTTATGGAGAGTGGTACCTTCTACTAAAACTCTCCTGAAAGCCGCAAGAGGTGAAAAATTAAAAGAGTCGACCACAGAAAAATTGTAGTACAAGCCAAAGGGTGGGAGAAAATACTTACAAACCACATACCCCCAAATAGGACTAATATCAAGAATATATATATATATTTTTTTAATTTTTTATTGTTGGTTGTTCAAAACATTACAAATTTCTTGATATATCATATTTCACACTTTGATTCAAGTGGGTTATGAACTCCCATTTTTACCCCATATACAGATTGCAGAATCACATCAGTTACACATCCATTGATTTACATATTGCCATACTAGTGTCTGTTGTGTTCTGCTGCCTTTCCTATCCTCTACTATCCCCCCTCCCCTCCCCTCCCCTCCCCTCTTCTCTCTCTACCCCCTCTACTGTCATTCATTTCTCCCCCTTGTATTATTTTTCCCTTTCCCCTCACTTCCTCTTGTATGTACTTTTGTATAACCCTGAGGGTCTCCTTCCATTTCCATGCAATTTCCCTTCTCTCTCCCTTTCCCTCCCACCTCTCATCCCTGTTTAATGTTAATCTTCTTCTCATGCTCTTCGTCCCTACTCTGTTCTTAGTTACTCTCCTTATATCAAAGAAGACATTTGGCATTTGTTTTTTAGGGATTGGCTAGCTTCACTTAGCATAATCTGCTCTAATGCCATCCATTTCCCTGCAAATTCTATGATTTTGTCATTTTTTAATGCAGAGTAATACTCCATTGTGTATAAATGCCACATTTTTTTTATCCATTTGTCTATTGAAGGGCATCTAGGTTGGTTCCACAGTCTTGCTATTGTGAATTGTGCTGCTATGAACATCGATGTAGCAGTGTCCCTGTAGCATGCTCTTTTTAGGTCTTTAGGGAATAGACCGAGAAGGGGAATAGCTGGGTCAAATGGTGGCTCCATTCCCAGCTTTCCAAGAAATCTCCATACTGCTTTCCATATTGGCTGCACCAATTTGCAGTCCCACCAGCAATGTACAAGTGTACCCTTTTCCCCACATCCTCGCCAGCACTTGTTGTTGTTTGACTTCATAATGGCTGCCAATCTTACTGGAGTGAGATGGTATCTTAGGGTGGTTTTGATTTGCATTTCTCTGACAGCTAGAGATGGTGAGCATTTTTTCATGTACTTGTTGATTGACTGTATGTCCTCCTCTGAGAAGTGTCTGTTCAGGTCCTTGGCCCATTTGTTGATTGGGTTGTTTGTTATCTTATTGTCTAATTTTTTGAGTTCTTTGTATACTCTGGATATTAGGGCTCTATCTGAAGTGTGAGGAGTAAAGATTTGTTCCCAGGATGTAGGCTCCCTATTTACCTCTCTTATTGTTTCTTTTGCTGAGAAAAAACTTTTTAGTTTGAGTAAGTCCCATTTGTTGATTCTAGTTATTAACTTTTGTGCTATGGGTGTCCTATTGAGGAATTTGGAGCCCGACCCCACCGTATGTAGATCGTAGCCAACTTTTTCTTCTATCAGACGGCATGTCTCTGATTTGATATCAAGCTCCTTGATCCATTTTGAATTAACTTTTGTGCATGGCGAGAGAAAGGGATTCAGTTTCATTTTGTTGCATATGGATTTCCAGTTTTCCCAGCACCATTTGTTGAAGATGCTATCCTTCCTCCATTGCATGCTTTTAGCCCCTTTATCAAATATAAGATAGTTGTAGTTTTGTGGATTGGTTTCTGTGTCCTCTATTCTGTACCATTGGTCCACCCGCCTGTTTTGGTACCAGTACCATGCTGTTTTTGTTACTGTTGCTCTGTAGTATAGTTTGAAGTCTGGTATCGCTATACCGCCTGATTCACACTTCCTGCTTAGCATTGTTTTTGCTATTCTGGGTCTTTTATTTTTCCATATGAATTTCATGATTGCTTTCTCTATTTCTACAAGAAATGCCGTTGGGATTAAGAATATATTTTTTAAAACCTCAAAACTTAATTAGAAAAAATGCGTTTGGAAAATGGGCAAAAGACATGAAGATACATTTTGAGAAAGGAAAAAAAAAACAAGAGATAAATAAGCACATGAAGAGATGTTCTATACTGTTAGATATTAGGAAAATGTAAATTAAAAATCACAGTGAGATATTACCACACATCTATCACAATAGCTAAAATTAAAATTAGTGACACTACCAAATGCTGACAAAGATATGAAAAAAAGGGGTTTCTGATAGGTTTATAGTGGTCTAAACCCTCTGGAAAAAATGTTTTTTTTTTTTTAAGTAAACAGGTAACTACTATATGGACAGGTAACTACCATATGTTTGGTAAATTGTACTCCCAGAATTTTTTCCCAGAGAAATGAAAACTTATGTTCACACTTACACCACACACACACACACACACACACACCTTGTATAAAAATGTTTATAGCAACTTCATTCAGAATATCCCCAAATTAAAACCAACCTAGGTTTTCTTCATTGGTTGATTGGTTCAACAAACCATGGTACTTCAATACCACGGAATACTACACAGCAATCAACAGAAATGAACTATAGATATATGAAATAACCTGATGAATCCCCAAAGACTTACGCTGAGTGGAAAAGAAAAACAATCCCAAAAGGTTATATATTCCATGTTTCCATTTATACAACATTATTGAAAAAAGAAAATGATAGAAATGAGTAACAAATTAGGGGTCATCCAGAGTTAAAGAGAGACTGTAACTCTTACAGGGCCTCACGAAGGATCCTAGTGGGGATCAGAGTATTTGGTATCTTGATTGTCAACGTCATTATCCTGGTAATGCTAGTGTACCATAGCCTGCATGATGTTACCATTGGGGAGAAACCAATTAAAAAATACATGAGATCCCTGTAGTGTTTTTTACAACTGCATGCGAATCTACCATTACCTCTAAATAAAAACTTTAATTAAAAAAAATAAACCTCACTGCATTCATGACATCAAAAAAGGGGTTGGAGCTGGGGTTGTGGCTCAGTGGTAGAGCTTTTGCCTAGCACATGTGAGACCCTGGGTTCGATCCTCAGCATCACATATAAATAAATAAAATAAAGGCATTGTGTCCAACTACAAGTAAAAACTAAATATTTTATTTAAGAAAAGTCTCCAGATTGTCAGATGTCTCCCTGGGAAGCAAAATCTCCCCAGTTAAGAACCACTGTTCTAGACTATAGATGGTATCATTGTTAACATCTTGGCTATTTAATGCTGGATATTATGCTTTTACAAGGATTTTAAATTCTGTGCTCAATTCAGGTACCTGCCTTTCTTCCACAACAGCATATACGGAATGTCTCTAAAGTTCTTATGGATACATAATAGCTTATTGAACCATCTGCCACTGTTGGGCACTAAGATTGTCCCCAATTTTTACACCATTAAAAATAATGTCATGATGACCACCTTGTGCATAAATCACTTTCTGGAACTCTGATGGTTTCTGTAGGATAGAGATCTCATAATGGAATTAATGAACCAAACAACACTGAGGTGTCTTTGCCTAAGCAGAAGATGCAAATTTGACCACATGGGTGAGAACTCCATGTCTAGTAGATGAATCACTACCTCTCAAAATGTGCTCTTCAAGACAAACAGCATTCTTGGAGTTAAATTAAAAAAAAAGTTTTCTCCCAGTTAATCAAAAATTAAATGGATAGAATTTCTCGATTTAAATTTTTCATCAAGATAATGTTTCCTTATCCTAGGCATCTGCCTCTGCTTGCCAACAACGAGCCCTGGCAAATGTCAAATGAACAATTAGGCAGTCAGTATTCATAGGGGGATATACAAACCATGTTTTCAATAAATTTATACACACACATCTTGTGGAACTTGACCTTAAATTGATCAAACCTAGGTATTCTGAAAAGGGCATCATGACTTTCAACTGCTCCTGACATTGGAACAAATTTGAAATTACCCCTACAAATCTTTCTATTTGACATTCATTTCATTGGCATTTTGGTATATCCTCATCCAAGCACAGTTTGGAAAGATACCAATATGAAACAACAGGTCTTGGAGAAGGTCACCACAATGCAAGGAGTCTCTTAAACTGACTGACGGTGGAGCAGTCAAGTGTAGCTGCCACCATCATGCAGTGATCAGCAAGTGCTACCAATGCATGGAAATAACGGCATTTCCAGCATGTGTTTGGTCTTGAATACAATTTTGTGGGTTATAACCAGATTACTCTTTTTCTTTTCTTTTCTTTTTTTTTTTTTTTTTTTTTTTTTTGACCAGGGATAGAACTCAGAGGCACTCAAACACTGAGCCACATCCCCAGCCCTATTTTGAATTTTTTTTAGAGTCAGGGTCTCACTGAGTTGCTTTGCACCTTGCCATTGCTGAGAACAGTTTTGAACTTGACATCCTCCTGCCTCAGCCTCCCAAGCCTCTGGGATTACAGGTGTGCACCACTGCACACAGCCAGATTACTCTTTTTAAAAAATGATACAGAATAGAATCATGTAGGACCATGTAGTGCATTTAGGAAACATAGTTATTATTTTTGAAAAATTTTCTTAAATATCCATGATGTATATTCACATATATTTATTCATATATACATATACACACAGATAAACACACACATGTGATTATGCATGTATACACACACACACACACACAGTGTGACAAGAAGAAAATTTTTTTCTTATCTTGGGCTTCAATCAATGTTTCAAGGCAGGGAAATATAGAGTGATATTGGTCAAGTTATATTGTTATATTCTGTGCATGAATGACTGTGTAACAACACTTCCATCATTATGTACAACTATAATGTATCAAATTTAAAAATGTGGAAAGAAAAGAAAATGTTTCAAGTCACTGACCTAGGAGAGAGCTAAAGTATGTCAGTCAGTTTCTTCAAGAAGCAGAGATTAAGATAGAATTAGACATGCAAGGAATTTACTGGTGAAAAATAAAGAGATGGGGAAGGCAGATTGGGCAGAAAGAGGGTCAGACTGGCTGGGCATGCTAGTGCATGATTTTAATTCCAGCGGCTTTGTGGGTGAGACAGAAGGATGGAAAGTTCAAAGCCATGCTCAGCAAAAGTGAGGCTCTAAGCAATTCATTGAGACTCTGTGTCTAAACAAAATACAAAATAGGGCTGAGAATGTGGCTCAGTGGTCGAGTGCCCCTGAGTTCAATCCCCGACAAAAAAAAGAGGGTCAGACTGTAGTGTAGTTCTGAGTCAGCCTTGACCAGTCTAGTGGGAATACCATAGAAAATTCTGTCCTTTAAAGCAGTTCACTTTTGTCAAGAATAGCCAAGCAAAAATTGACCCCCAGCCTTGGAAGTATGGTGTGACATTGGCATAATATCACAGATCCTAAAGTCTATTTATAACACTTCCTGTGGCAGTTTCTCCCAAGGGAATTTCTTGGCTGCCACACAGGGAAGGGGGAAGTTGTCCTCGTATCTTAGATTCTTCCCTGGAGTATTTACATGTGCTACAAGAAGAAGTTTGTGCTCCACAGAGACTCCTTGGGTTCAAATAGCAGCTTCAAGGCCAGGATTTAAGTGAAATAAGTGAGTCCCCTAGGAGACCAAATTCAAGAAGACATGTCTCTGATATGCCCTTGCATAACTCTGGGAGTGAGACCTTCTTTAAATTTGGTGGCCCAGGGATTTCCCCCTAATGCCAGCCTTGCCCAGCTGGGCATGTGATTTTTGGATCAGTTACAAAACCAGTTTCTTCATCTGTCAATGGGACTGAGAATAATATACTCCACTCACAAGACCATTGTCAACATTAAGCGAGCCAATGACTATGGACACTTAGGACCATGCCTGCCATACTGCTTATCCAGTCATCAGTATTACATTTATATCTAAAGATCAGATGTGCAGACTCTGTCCCCCCACCATTTTGGATTCAGCAGGTTGGACATGGGTGGAAGAATCTCTTTATAGCACGTTCCTGTAGTTCCTCCTGTGCATGCCCAAGTATGAGAACCACTGTTCATTCATCCTTTCCTCGCCAAAGCACCTTTCTCACCACACAGCCACTCATTTATTTAAGTATTTTTCCAAGGACCACAACATGGAGAATGAAGTCCAACTTTTCCAGGTGTGCTTTCAGCCCAAACAAACTGGTGGAGGAAAAGCCCGAGAAATCAAGGGTCCAGTCTCATGATGACATGGGCTTGAACAAGTCCGAGTCAGTTCATAGCTGGGTGAGGTGGCCAGGAGAAGTGGATGACCTAAGGTCCTTCCCAGCAGGCACACCTAAGCTGGTGGTATTCTAGTCCCACCGGAACTGGCCTCTTCTGCCTTTTTCTCTTCACATATTTCTCAGCCTCTATCTGACTCTCTGAAACCTCTTGGAGAATGCAATCACTCAGCTATTCACGGTGCTCAGGATCACAACAAAGACCGGTTTTTTGAACAGCACCTTCCTTTCGTGCACAGAGATGCTTCATGAATGTGGCTGTGAAATCTCCAAGCTGACTGGTACCGGGTCCCCAACATGCACTTGCCCACAGCTTTGGAGTCTATTATCCTTGAAACCCAGCCTGTAAGCAGCTCACTGGTGCAATTTCAATAAGGGTTTGTGGGGGAGACAATAGCTTCTGATTGGGATGTGATCCCACCCATATAGGAAATCAGCTATAGCATAATCAACAACTTTGTATTAAATGACAGCACTATTTCACAGTTACTTCATGTTCTGAAGAAATCTATTTAATATTGAAAACACAAGCCACAAAGCCAGAGAAACTGAAATGTTCTGCCTGGTTCTAAAAATGGGGCTGAAGTCAGAATGAAAAAACACTGTTCCACACGTAAGCCAAAGTGAGAGTTGCTGGGGAGGGAACACATCCCAATCTGGCCATCAATTCAAGCTGCCCACCCACATTCGCTGTGTGTGGCCCTGACCATCACCCAGCTCAGTGGGGGCAGTGCTGGACAGGGAAGGCTTTGCTGGTTCCATAAGTAGCCACTGCTGTGATTTATTGTGTACTGACCTAATGCCAGGCACAGTGTTTTACAAGCATGTCATCTCATTAAGCTCTTATGACCACCATATGGGATGGATATTTGTCTGTGTTCATTTTCTGTTGCTGTAACTGAATGCTACAGACTGAATAATTTAAAAAGCAAAGAGGTTTATTGAGCTCATGGTTATAGAAGTATAACAGCATGGTGCTCCCCTCTTCTTGGCTTCTGGTGAGGGCCTTCCTGCTGGGTAACAATGTGAAGAGAATCACATTGTGAGACAAAGCGGATTTGTTAACTTGAGTCTCTTCCTTTTCAATCTTTGTGGCCCTACCACTATGGCCTTATTTAACCTTCATTACCTCCCAAGGACCCACTTCTAAAAACATAGTGGGATCAACTTCTGTTAGGGTCCGTAAACAAGTCAAGATGGCGCCTGGCACTTTGCCAGGAGGAGTGGTTTGGGAAGTAACGCGAGCGAGCCATTAAGATGATAGAGATTCCTTAATGACTGACTGCTGTGTCTAGATTATGTCAATTAAGTTAAGCTGTGTATAATCACTAAGATGATGAAGATTCCTTATTGGTTGACTGCTGTTTATAGTTTATGTTAATTAAGATAAGTTGTGTGTAATTAGTTAAGTATATATACCTCTGCTGTCCTGCAATAAAGCGGTTCCCGCTATATCAATCTTCACAAGTTCCTTGTCACCACCCGGTTACTTTGCCCAGCCAGACTGCGGCAAACTTCCACTTATTAATATCTCAAAATGGGAATTAAGTTTCAATGTGAGACTTGGTGGAGACATGGGTAGGGAGGGGAGCAGCGCTGTACCAATGCAGTCCTCAGCGTTGGATACACACAGGCCCTTTTCTAGGTACTGCATGCCTTAGCTCATCACACCGGGCCATAACCAGGTGGATTACTGTACAACCTCATTTTATAGGTGAGAAAATTCAGATAAACAGGAACTGACTTGCTCAGAGTCACATAAATATTAAGTGGTCCGAGTAGGAATCACAAATCAAATGATACAATTAGTATTCTCAGATTTTTACTGAATCTTTGGTTATGAATTATTTTGGTGCCTATCCCAGTTGTTAGGAATTTTTTTTTCTTTCAACGCTTTTTATGGTGGCACCTATTGGTGAGGTTTGTGTGTTACATATTTGTACATGCACACAATATGACAATATAATTTGGCCAATATCACTCCTCAGCACTAGTCCCTTTCCTCTACTGATCTCCCTTTGACTTTCATGAGACCCATCCTACCTTTCTTTTCCCTTTTCTTCTTTAGCTTCCACATGTGAGAGAAAACATATGACCCTTGACGTTCTGAGTTTGACTTATTTCAATTACCATAATGTTCTCAACTTCCATCCATTTTCCTACAGATGACATAATTTCCTTTTTCTTTATGACTGAATAAAACTCCATTGTATACATATACCACGTTTTCTTTATTCATTTTCCATTGATGGACACCTAGGCTGTTTCCAGAATTTGGCTACTGGGAATTGTGCTGCTATAAACATGGGTATGCATGTGTCACTGTAGTATGCTGACTTTATTTCTTTAGGATAAATACTGAGGACTGGTATAACTGGATCATATGGTGATTCCGTTCCTAGTCTTCTGAGGAAACTCCATACCGATTTCCACAGTGGTTACATTAATTTACAACCCATCAACAGTGTAAAAGTGTTCCTTTTTCTCTACAGCCTTACCAGCAGTTTTTATTATTACTTGTATTCTTGACTCCTGCCATTCTAACTGGTATGAGATGAAATCTCAGTGTAGTTTTGATTTGCATCTCTTGGAGAGAGTTTGGACAACTTTTGACCCCAAGCTAGACTTTCTTTAACTACTAACAGTCTCAGGTACCGCCCCCCCCCAAAAATGACATATTGCGTGGGAGAATACATTTGGTCTAATCTCACCTAATTTATCTAGATTTTGATCACTTCAACACTCTTTAACCATCTCAACCATAGTTCATCCAGTTCTTCATTTAACCACTATCTTTTGAGTCTTTTCCTAAATTCTAGGTACTATTATAAGCCTTATGGACTCAAAGATCAATGAGACAGAGAAGCAGGTGTTTAGCTTCAGAACATCATTTAAAGACTTATGTGTATACGAGGGTCAGGGGAGAGGAATGACCCAGACTATTTCATTTAAAAACATTTTAGATGTAGGATCTTGAGATGGGCTCTTGGATCCTCTCACTCCTGCCTTCATCTCATTCTATCTCTGCCTGCTGTCCACCCAGCCTCTCCTTTCATCCTATGAGCCTCACGTTGACTTCAGTTCCATCCCAGTTTTTGAAATTTCTATGGTCATCCCTCTGACCAGACAATGTTCAAATTCATCAGTATTAGAGGAAAGATCTGCCTCTTCCCCCAAAAGTCAGGTTTGGGACAATATACAGCATGAAAAAAAAAAAAAAAAAACTTGAGAGGAGTAGGGAGAGAACAATGGAATGAAAATTCTGCATATCTTAAAAGAGGTTAAAAGAGGTGTGTGTGGTTTGCCTCCACAGATAAGAAAGGGAGCTATGAATAGCATGCTGCTAATCATGACTTCAGAAATCCCTTTTCGATGGCCCTTTAAAATGTAGCAATAATCCAAGTCATTTTGCCTTCTTGATAATGAAGATTTGACATACATGTAAGGTCCAATAGCTTATAGTGTCTAAGTGCTGTAATACTTTATAACCCTGATCAGCAGTGACAGCCCTCACTCCCTCTGGTGATCAGTTTAACACTTGGTGAGACTCTATATCCTGGTAACAAACGCAAATGGATGAGGAAGCTTTGTGCACACATATAATTGAGACAATTCCTAGCAGTGCATCCAACTATAATCAAAGTTAAGTGTGAGCTTCCAGGAAGTTTGGGATAGAGAGATTTCCTCCTTTAATCTGGGGCCTTATTTAAGTATGCACGATCGTTAGGAAATCTGCTCTGCCCTTAAATGTCTCCTGAACTTGCTGCTAGAAATTCCATTATTAGAAATGCTTCTCCTTTATAAACTAACCTTTCCATTGTTAAGTTCAAGAATTTGAGTGCATCCGGCAGGAAGTTACAATCAATTCAGTCAATAAACATGTATTGAGTGTCTGCCTCTGCCGTAGGCCTGCCAGGCTTAGGACATGGTGCTGACTCAAACACATTCCTTGATTTAAGCACTGTGTAGTCTGAGCACAGGATTTGAAATGATGGAAACTAAAGTCCTTATGCAATAAAAACAAAGATCACCAGGCTCCATCCTGAAGCTTCTGACTCAATGGATCTGAGGTACTTCAGGTGATTTTGCTTTGGAGTCCAAGTTAAGATTCAATAAATAATGTAAGAAAGAGATATTCATAAAATAAATTATTATAATCCATGTTTAAACTTTCTAATAGAATTATCTATGAAGGGCAATAGAGAAGAAATTCATTTTCAATTGAGATGAAATCGGAAGTACATGGGGAAGACCTGGTATTTAAACTAGGCAGTGATGGGTGAGTAGAGTTAATTTGGGAGACAGGTACACCAGAAGGGTATCCCAGACAGAGCCAAGAACTTGTACAGCTGCCGAAGAGGGGAAATGGGTTGGCATGCTCGCTGGGCAATTCATCACCTGCTATGATTTAAGCATAAACCAACGGAATATGAGGATACATGGGCAAAGGAGATAAAACTGAGAGAATTTTCCAAAAAGCCACTAAACAATACATTAAGGGAAAATGCCATTAAGCTACTCATTTAAGTGTAAATGTACTCATTTATTTATTCACTCAACAAATATCATTGAGTACCCTGCTGGGCTCACTCAATAATTCCTCAGATAGTTAAAGATCACAGGATGGAAATAGGACAGGATGATGTGTTGGAGCATAGAAGGAAAAACAGGAATGCTCAGAGATGTCCCACTTTGCATTTCAATCTAAATTGTTGAAAATGTTGGGGTTACAGCCCCAAAGCTGGAGATTCCTGACATGAATGTAAATTTGTGTTTGAGTAAGGATCCGGAATGAGATGGAATAATGGGAAGATCATTTGTAACTGTGTATTGCTACACAAATATCCTGTCTGCTGCAGAGTCATAAAACAATGATATGTGAAATGTGAGAGATTCCTGGCCTCCAGACAGGTCATTACAAAAGTCCTATTTCCCTCCTGTCAGGTATCTTCAAACCATAAACTTACAGAAGCAGAAATTGACAGCACATGTCAGAAAAGAAAGAAGTTTGTCTAGCTTTTGGTCCCTCAAGTTACTATCATTAACATCTCCCATCGGGAGCCCCAAAGCTATAGACGCTGATTCTGCTCAGGAAAATCTCATTCTTCTCCAAATGACAGATTTAAGCCAGGCAATGTATGCTGCTAGCCATTTTATCTTTCCTCCTGTCCTTGTGATGTGTTCCATTTTCTGATTTTGAACTGCTTGGGGGTCCTCTGGGGCATTTTCTGGTTTTGCTTTTTCTTTATTGTCACTGTTGTTATTTTTCATTTGCTTTTATTTAACTTTTTTCTTTGTGGGAAGATAACAATAAGGAATGTACTGATGTGACTGATGACCGACAAGGAGGCCAACGACGGTGACAATGTTGCTTTCCCGGTGTGAAAAGCAGTGCTCCCTGGGTATTGGTCACCCACATCTGTCGAACCTGACCTTTGCTACTGTGTCTTCAAGATGCAACTGTCAGGACACAAAAAAGTCCTAGCTGACCACCAAGTGGGGAGGCACAACCTGATCCCATGTACTTCATCTCTGCTTTCTCACATTCTCACTGAAGAAACCAAAGAGGATCTGGATTAGCCCTGGAATCCAGGGTGGGAGCCAACCCACGCCAGGCACAGGAGGAATTTCCTAGACACACTGTGCAAAAGGCATCCGTAGAGGTTTGGAGTGAACGTAGAAGGTGGAGGGTAAAGACAGGGCTAATGAGGTCCGCAGGGCCACAGCATGCAGCCCCTGTGGCTCATAGGAGGGGTGTTTTACTTGTCCTTGAAGCCATCCAAAGGTTCTAAATAGGAGCATGAAATGAATTTCCATTTTTCACAGGTTAATCTAGTTACTATAAAGAGAATAGACTGAAAAGGAACAACAATACAAAAGGGGGACCCATTAAGAAATCTGGATGAAGAGCTAGGCACCGTGGTGCATGCCTCTGATCCCAGCGGCTTGGGAGGCTGAGGCAGGAGGATTGCAGATTTGAATCCATCCCAGCAACGTAGCAAGGCCCTAAGCAACTTAGCAAGAACTTGTCTGAAGAATTAAAAAAAAATGGCTGGTTATGCACCCCTGGGTTCAAACCCTGGTACCAAAAAGAAAAAGAAAAAAAAGAGAGATCTGGACGAGGGTGATAGAAATGGAAATGAAATTAAGCAGAGAGACTTCCCGTGTATTTTGAAGGAACAATGATCAAATTTGGTGTTTGGTTGGATTTCACAAAGCGTGGTCTCCAGTGGTGTGATTAGTGGATGACTTTTATACACTTTTCCTGTAAGTTTTAAACAATGAACATCGATACTAATTCAACTACTTTTTAGACTTAAAACTAAAAACAACAACAATATTTCTTGAATACACCACAAAGAGGTAATAACCTAGGTCCTACACAAGGCAGATCCTGGAGAAGTCACTTCAAAATAAGAAAAGCTACTGGAAGAAAAACAAAAACAGCCTTTGGGACGAACAAAGGGGTAGGAATGTTTGTATCTCTGTTTGGGTAGCCCAGTGCTTGTCAGCTATTTTTTTCCCCCCAGCACAAAACTCTTTCTTCAAACAAAACCTACTCAGAGGTCCTGTTAACAGCAGGGATCAGAGGGCGCAGCTCTGGTAGAAGAGACTGGATGCCTCAGCCCCACCTGCTGCACTTCCTCCTGGGGTTACGCCCCCTCCAGTCCTCCTTGCCCAAGAACAAAGGCCGTGGCACATCTTGGGGAGGGATCAACAGTGGTTTTTCTTTTTGTGTTCTGTTTTCTTGGCTTCAGGGATTTCAGCAGAGGCCGCTCTGTTTGATGTGTGGATGACGACGGTCAAAGCTGAGTGGAAGCCTGACGTGACTCCTTAGAAGGTGAAGCCATTATTATGCACTGGCTAGAACGAGGTTTCATGGAGGCAGCGCAGCACTAATTGGAAAGACACCTCTGATGACAAAGCACAGCTTTAGGTGGGAAAACAAGAAAAAAAAATAAAGCCTTTCTCTTTCAAGAATAAAAAAATGAATGAGAGATGAGAACATGATTTGCAAGTGAGGTGCCAGCGCCCAGCTGGGATTGAACCCTGACTCTGATCTTCCCTCTGAATCCAGGTCATTGATAAGGGACACCTAAGCATGTCACACCATGCTCACTTCCCCTTGTCTGTGACCACGTGAAGAAATGTGATGGTTCCTACCAAATTCAGTGGCAGCATAGCTCCAAACCTTATGAGTGAAGGTGGCTGATTATGAATTTCATTAACCTTAAGAAAAAAAGCAACTAACATACCTTTCAGACTTATCTGTCTGGGGAGAGGTTTGACAAGGATTCGGTTGCAGGACATTCTTTTTCCACCTCAAGCTCTCTATACTTATAGTTTCCATGGCAACTGCCTCATTCTCACATGACTGCACGCTCCTGGCCACAGATGCTGCAGGAAGCTGTGAACACTCCCAAGTTGGAACAATCCTACCACCTTAGGCCCACAGTCTAGCTTTTCCTCCAATGCAATCTAACCCATATTAGGTCTCTAGTATGTCACCAAAGCTTCTAATCATTGGAAACCATATTTATCAGTTCATCTTTTTCTGGTAACTAAAGAGGTAAGCCTTAGAATTCTGTCTTCTCCTTCAGGAGGTGAAGGGATACACTTGGTATATCTAAATTGTGGAATATCATACAGCTGACAAAAAGACACACATGATTTGCATGTCAGCTTATGTTGTTCCTAAAGACACTGTGGATGGAAAGAAGCCAAAGGTTATTAACAGGGTGATTCTGTTTGTATAGCAGTCTGAAAAAAAAGACAGACTACAAAGGCCATGGCACATCTTGGGGAGTGATCAACAGTGGTTTTTATTTTTCTGTTCTGTTTTCTTGGCTTTAGGGATTTCAGCCAGGAGTTACGTTGGGGGAACAGTGTAACTCTAAAGGGTACAGCACAAGGCAGTTTGGGGAGCAGGAAAACTGTTCTGTATCCTGATCATTGTGATGGTTAAAAAATCCATACGCATATGAAAATCACTATATTTGTAAATATTTCCAAAGAATCATTTCACTATATGCTTTTTAAAATACAGATTTTAAATTATTTTAAAAATAAAAACTTTCTCACTTCCAAATAAAAAGTAGAGATGGCTTCTAGAGAAAACAAAGAATGCAGAGAGGCAAGGCTCTGAGGGATGAGCCAGAGTCCTATTGGGTCCAATTGTCCGAGGGGCAACTACAGTCTTATTCTTGGATTCTATGAGATGATCTCACACTCTTTATGACGACTTCCCCTTCATGTTAAAAAGAGTGTAACTGGGCTGCCTCCCTGGCGATCCAGAATCCTAACTAATGTGGTAGGAGGTGGCTTGTTCAATTGTGCCTCAGTTACTCCAGTGCGAGGACGTAACTTCACCATGTAGCACAATAGCTCATCACAGATGATGCCACCTCAACCTGCATAGGTTTTACTACATGGAGCACTCATTGGAAAGACACCCTGGATGACAAAACACAGCATTAGGTGGGAAAACAAGAAAAAGAAGCCTTCCCCTTTCAAGAATAAAAAATGAATGAGAGATGAGAACATGATTTGCAAGGGAGGTGCCAGCGCCCAGTTGGGATTGAACCCTGACTCTGATCTTCCCTTTGAATCCAGGTCATTGATAAGGACACCTAAGCGAGTCACAGTGCTGAGGGAGCCCCATGCCCCTCAACATATATAGGTTTTACTACATGGACTGAAAACCACACTCCTAATGCCTGACCCACTAAATCCTAACCACTGCTAAGAAGTCTTTCTCCCTACAGTTGCTGCATAATGCTATGAATGCTCATTAAATCTAAGAAATTTTTAAGTGGCATTCATACACAGTGTAGCTGACCTTACGGGGAAGTTTCCACAGAGCATGCCAGGAAAAGTTCCATGACACTAGCCTGCTAGTGAAGTTTCCTTCCAGAGTAGAGTTGGCAGTAACGGGGGTCTAGTGCAAAACCCCTTTTTTTTTTCTTTTCAAAATATTATTTGATTGATAAATCTTAGTGGTACACACTTATGGGGTGTGATATTTTCATATATGTGTACAATGTGGAATGATTTAATCAAACTAATTTTTGTTTGATACCAGGGATTGAACTCAGGGGTACTCAACCACTGAGCCGCATCCCCAGCCCTATTTTGTATTTTTCTTAGAGTCTCACTGAGTTGCTTAGGACCTTGCTGTTTTTGAGGCTGGCTTTGAACTGGAGATCCTCCTGTCTCAGCCTCCCGAGCCACTGGGATTACAAGTGTGTGCCCCCGTGCCCAGCTAATTAACATTTCTGTCACCTCATTTTTTTAATAGTGAAACATCTGAAACTTACTCTGTTATTTTGAAATAGGTAATACTTTTTTATTGACTAGAGTCGTCCACTTTGAAGTAGATCTCAAAACGTGTTCCTCCTATTTAAAACTGTGTACTCTTTGATCAACTCTCATTTCCTCCCTTCCCAGATCCCCAGCCTTGGTGACCAACATTCTGCTCTCTCTCTACTTCTATGAGTTCAACTTTTTAGACTTTACACTGAAATGAGATCGTGCAGTATTTGTCTTTCTGCATCTTATTTTTCTTGGCATGACAACCTCCAGATTCATCCATGTTTGCCGCAGTCCGGCTGCAGCAAAATAACGGGGGGGTGACGAGCAACTTGTGTAGATTGATATAGCAGGAGTAGGAGCCGTTTATTGTAGGACAACAGAGGTATTTATACATTCCACACAGCTTATCTTAATTAACATAAACTAGATACATCAGTCAACCAATAAGGAATCTCCACACTTAATGGCTCGCTGGCATTACTTCACAAGCCACTCCCTCTGGTATTTTGCCAGGCGCCATCCAGACTTGTTTACAGACTCTAACATTTGCCAGGCGCCATCCTGACTTGTTTACAGACTCTAACACATGTTAACACAAATAACAGGATGCCCTCATTTTTTAAAGCTGAATTGTAATCCATTGCATATATGTGGATATACATAGATAGCTAGATAGATAGATAGATATGTGTGTGTATGCGTGCACAGACACATACACATTTTCTTTATCCATTCATCTGTTGATGGACCCTCAGGTTGATCCCATCTTTTGCTATTGTGACTACTGAAGCAATAAACGTGGGAATACAAAATCTCTTTGACATTTTAATTTTAGTTCCTGTATCTAGTTCCAGAACTGAGATGACTAAGTCATATGATACTTTTATGCTTAGTTTCTTAAGGAAATGTCAGTTCATCTTTTTCTGACAACTAAAGAGGCAAGCATTAGAACTCTCCTCTGATTAGTGGGTGAATGGATAAACTCTGATATGTTTGTACAACGGAATATCATACAGTTGCAAAAAGGAAGACTCCTGTGAGTCACATGAGAGCTTGCATTGTTCCCAAAGACACTGTACTGATGGAGAGAAGCCACTATCAAAAGGTTATAACAAAAATTCCCACCAACAATGTGCAAGAGTTCCCTTTTCTCCACATCTTTGCTAATACTTGCTCTTTTTTTTTTAAACACCATTCTAGCAGGTAGTTTTAATTTGCATTTTCCTAATGATTAGTGATACTGAGCATTTCCCCCCAAATGACAAATATCTGAGGTATCTTATTTATTTTATTCCTCATGAAGATGTATATTCCACCCAGGGCCAAATTTTGAGAGCTTCTCATTTATTCAGGACTGTACTTCTCCCCACTAGTACACAAGATTAAAGAGGGAACTACCCTAGGGGTGTTCATTCATTTGCTTACTAATTTATACACCAAAAATAATAAATTTTAAAATTTTCTTCAGTTCAGCCAACATTTGCTGAGAAACCAATAGAGAGCTACAGGACTTAAGGAGTCCACAGCCACATCAGGGAAACAGATTTTCCAATAAGTACCATAAATTAGAGGCAGATCAAAATCAGGAAATGACACCAAGGAAGGAGTGAAGATTAGAGATGATATGAGGAAGCTTTGTGGGGCGAAAATAAAACATGGTTTTAAAAGTAGAGGATAGGAAAGGCAGCAGAACACAACAGACACTAGTATGGCAATATGTAAATCAATGGATGTGTAACTGATGTAATTCTGCAATCTGTATATGGGGTAAAAATGGGAGCTCATAACCCACTTGAATCAAAGTGTGAAATATGATATATCAAGAACTATGTAATGTTTTGAACAGCCAACAATAAAAAATTAAAAAAAAAATAAAAAATAAAAGATGAGAAGGAGTTTTCCATGTTTCCAACCCGGGACGAGCCATCTAGACTGAGGGGACACACAGAGTGCACAGAGGCATTACATTGTGCAGTGGATTTGGGAAACCTACGCATTCTGAAGAGGCAAGCAGAGGGAGGTAAGCAGGTTGGGCTCTGCTCTGAAAGGGCCTGAGAAAATGGGTGGAGTTTTAAACAGACAGATGCCACACCTACACAAATCTGTGTTTCAGAAACGTCAGTCTGGTGGCAACGGGGATGACTTGATTACATCTGGGTAAAATCTGATGGGAAGGAGGTAAATCAGGAGCCCAAAGCTGGAATCCAGGTGAGATGATTAAGCAGCACTGAGGGTAAAGTCCAGAAGACACATTTAGAAGGGAAAATTGATTTCTTGGGAGGTTTAAAGAAAGAGACCAGGATGCTACTCACATTTGCAATTTGGTATTCCAGATGCATAATAGGATAATGGTGTCAAGAGAAGGAGGAACATGAAGAGAGGAAGAGAAGAAATATTGAATTCAAGAGGGAAATGGTTTCTTTTTTTCTATCAAAAAGAGGAAGGAAGTCAGCAGGATTACCTATTCTTGGAACAAGAATTTTATTTTGTCAACATAGCAATGCCCTGATAATCTTGATTTATCTCTTTTAGTTTATGTAAAAGAAATAAGGTTTAGAGAGGCAGGATGAGGAAACCGGAGACTTTTTAGGAGACTGGGAAATAAGACCTCTTCTAAAATACTCATGGTCAGTGTGAGGTGGAGAGGTGAAGCCACATTGATAATGAACAGCCCTCAAAATGAATGAAGACTGCTGAAAGAGGCCCCTGACTCCAAGCTCAAAGGAATGACTTAGGAAGTCAGCAATCCAATCACCATCTCTACATACGAGTAGGTTTGGAAGATTTTCAAAAATTTAAGAAACAATGAAAAAGGCAAAGGTCCTTTTGATTATGAAATTTCTGCTTGACCACCAAGACTTGGTGTAGCATTAAGATCATCCTTGTAATATGGAGTTCTATTTTTCATTTGGAAAATAAGGAAGGCTTATGCCTTACTGCTCCTAAAATAAGCAAAAAGACAAGAATGGCGAATCTGAAAGACTGACTGGTAGAAATTTTATTTTAAAAGATGATTTTGCAATTTAGAAGTTAAAAGGAAATATTGCTGCATTTATATTCATAAAATTTCTATTATATAAGCTGTCTTAAACAGTCTCAATTCATCAGCTGATATATATATATATATATATATATATATATATATATATATATATATATATATATATATTTCTCATCCTTTCTATAAAAATTCTGACCTATGCTCTAGATGTTTGGTAAATGCCCTGTCCCACTAGTTGAGGTGTGTATTTACCAATAATGTTAGTTTCTTATATAAATTCTATTTTATATGCACTATAACAAAATATTAAATAATCTGATAAAATGTGATTGCAAAAAGAAAGAGTTGAATGTTTTAGGAAGACTATAGAGTCAAATTGTTTTAAAAAAGAATTAGAGGAGTGTGGGTGGGCGGGAGGGAGAGTGCACTCTCACCTCCTAGAACCTTGGCACCTGCGCAGTACTCTCTGACTACACTGCTACTCTTCCAGGTTCAGCGTCAGGGCTCTCCTGGATTACCGCCAACAAGCTCCTAATTGATCCCTTCTTACCACAAAGTGACCTTTCTAAAATATGAGATCATGTGAGTCTCTTGGTGAGTTTCTTGATTCAAATTCTGTAGTTTCCCTTTGTCTTAAAATAACATCCAGCAGGGGAGGGGGCGCACCCCTGTAATCCCAGCGGCTCCAAAGGCTGAGGCCCGAGGATCACAAGTTCAAAGCCAGCCTCAGTGAGACCCTGTCTCTAAATAGAATACAAAATGGGCTGGGGATGTGGCTCAGTGGTTAAGCACCCCTGAGTTCAATCCCCATTATCAAAAATAAATAAAATAACATCCATACTCCTTAATGCAGTTTAAGGGCCCTGCAGGATTACCATCTAATTATAGCTCCAGCCTCATATCCCTACTTTCCTTTTAGGCTGTCAACTCTCATTCCGGGGCCACACTAGGCTAGCTCTTACCTCCTGGGCTGGAGTACACTTTATTTTTCTTGGTACGTTCCCCTGCCCATTTCCATTTCCTCCTGCCCACCAAAAAGTAGCTTCTTGTGGATTTCTCCCATTTATCCTATGATTCCCAACAGGGACACTGCTTCTACAAATCACCTTCATGAGCCCCGATCCTGCAGGCTTGTTTAGATGCCCTTCTAAGTGTTTACAAAATACCCTATGCCTACCTATCTATGGCACATTTCCATCTTGTGTTGTTATCTTCTTATAAGGGCAAGGGCAATGTCTTCTTCACTGCTGTACCCCCAGTGCCTGATAAAGAGCCATTTCTTAATAAAGATATAGGAAGTGAGTGAATGAAGGAAGGGGTTCCTGCAGGCAGCTTGGGTCTAACAATGGAAGCTTTTACATTATTTATTATTTATTGCCTTCTTTTGTACTAGAGTGTTTAATACTCTGAAGCTTAAACTTTATTCCTGAGGCCTTGCAGAGGTATCGTATCCTGGAACTTCTCAGGATCGATTCCTTCTTCCTACATAAAAATAATGTGCTTCAGCACCCTCACTTGGCTTATAATTAGGTCAGTCATGAGGTAACTTGTTTTTTATTTTATTGCCCTATCACAAAGCCATCTGTCATCAGTATTGTAGGGCACAGGATTTCATCCAACCTGAAAAGCTGTATTTTCTGAGAGGCAATGAAACATTCTTGCATTAATTTATTTCGCATGTACTAAGCACTTACTGTGTACAGCCATACAAAAGTGAGGTCTGTCGTAAATGCTTTACTTATTTCTAAGGGTTAGGTATGGCATATGGAGGAGATGCTGAACAGTCTTTTGTCAGGCTGGAAACTCAATCTTATTCTCAATTTTTTTTTTTTCATAAAGAGAGCGAATCAGCTAATCATGACTCCAGAGATAAAACAGCAGAGATTGGTAAGTTTTCATTGACTACACCTTAGTTCAGGTCCCCACCACTTGGCTGCTCCAGTAGCTCAGTAACCTATCCCACCAGGTGGTCTAAGCTGAGGATTATTATTATTATTATTATTATTATTATTATTATTATTATTATTATTTGATTAATTGCCAAAATGTAAAAATACAGACTTGCTTGGGAAAAAAGCATTCACATGTAGCAGTCACAGCTGAGTAAAACATGGTTGCTCCCTTTGGACAGGTCATATTCTTTCCTGTCCCCAGTCAACTGTTTCAGTCACTTACATACCTCCCTGCACCCTGTTGACTTTCAAGATTATGATCCTTTATGTCATGATAAAGTCTAGACTCGAATAAAAGCCCTATTCCACCTATTCCCAGGTCAGCTTTCCAGCATCTTCTGTATTCCAATATTCTAGTTACTTTGACTTGATGGAAAATGGTCACAATATACCCTACGTGTTCCTATCTCTCAGTCCATATGCTGTTTCACTGTCTGGCCAATGCCTTTAATTAAGGACGTAAAAAAGAGTCACAGTGGAGAGAGAACATGCTGCAGGAAAGCTACAGAGTTTCTCACCTGACAAAGCATTAGAAAGACAACCCTGCATTAGGAAGCCACAGAAATGATCACCCATCTGTGTCAAACCTGTGCTTAGTCTGAATCTGTTATTGAATTTGATTTAGAATAAACTTCTCTATTAGGAAAACAAGTGAAGGGCCCTGTAGTCCTGCCTGGTCCTCAGGTTTTCACACCACTGCAATGAGAACACCTGGTGTCATGTTGGTCATTACCACAATGGGTCATGGCAACACTTAGCTGACCACTCTGGCAAAGGAAAGCAGAGAAGGGGCGAGGTTGGCGAAAGTTCATCCTAGGGAAAGATCAACTGTATTGTAAAGCTTTTTTCACTTCAAAGAAGTAAATTATTTTCTTCTTCCAGGTAGAATGTAAAAACTAGTTTTCTTCATCCTCGGGTGGGCAGCAGTTCAGTGTCTGTCCAGTAGAGGGAGTTCTCCTACCTGCTTACAAAGAAAACACTCAATACATAGGAATGCCTAGATTTAGAGAAAAGAATAAGAGCTTGAAAAATGGTTTGAAAATCATGCCAACTAGGGGTGTTAGTGTCTTGAGGCCCACCTAAGATAACAGAAAAGTAGAACATCACCCAACAAGGAAGCTCCTAGAGATCCATCCAAAGTTCACTTTGGACCCAACTGCCTGGGTCACAGAAAGACAGTAACACATAGCCAGCCCAGTCTGGGGCAGAATGGCTACAGAAGGACCCAGGATCTCATAAGCAGTCCAAACTAGTGAGATATAGATTTCTACCTACAGGAACGGTAATGGTCAATCACATTATTTTGCTGTAGGATATATCCTGTGCAAACACACACACACACACCCCCCAAAACGATTTATAGTGATAATGTCTAACCAGAACCTGGGTTTCTGAACAGGCACGACCTACAGAACACCACATCCAGTTTAAAGGAGGGACCCAAGTAAATACAGGCTCTTTCTACTCCAACCATAAGATTTCTTTAACACAGTTTCCGGATGAATTAAGCTAACCTCAATGTGTCCCAAGCTAAGGTTTAGAATTAAGGCTAGTGTTTTCCTAGTCCTTTCCTCCAAAGGGTTTAAGCCCTCATTTCAGCCTTCTAGGTCTTGCTTCTCTGATGCCAAATACAAGTGAGCCATAAAGGAGGATGTTCAAGGAAATCATGCCCCAGAATAGCAAAGAGATCAATGCACCCACAAAGGTGGAACAGAGCTTGTCTACACTGTCGGGGCTACAGACACAGTGCTTGAGGCTTACTGGACTCTTCAAGGGCTTATGAAGACAAAATAAAAAACTGGATAGGAGGGGATGGGGTTGTAGCTCAGTGGTTGAGTGCTTGCCAAGCATATGTGAGGCACTGGGTTCAATCCTCAGCACCACATAAAAATTCAAAACAAACAGATAAAAAAACCTGTGTAGGCTCCCAATGGCTTAGGAGGCTGAGGCAGGAGGATCATGAGTTCAAAGCCAGCCTCAGCAACTAAGCAAGGACCTAAGCAACACAGTGAGACCCTGTCTCAAAATAAAATATTTTTTTAAAAAGGGCTGGGATATGGCTCAGTGGTTAAACAAGCCTGGGTTCAATCCCTGGTACCAAAGAACAACAAACTGTACAGATGCTAAATTAGGGGGAAAAAATGCCTGGGCAGTATTTGGTGTGACCCAGGATCTGTTCTAAGAGCTTCTCTTACACCAACTCATTTGCTCTTCAGCATAGCTCTGATACTGTTATTTCCATCTCCACATTACAGCTTGGGAAACTGAGGCACAAGGTAGCTAATTTCTCTGCTGGTAAATGGTAAGGTCAGGATTTGAATTTAAGCAACTGTTTCCTGAGTCCTTGATTCTGATCTCTAAGCCAGGACCCCTCTCTAAACAATATATCTTTTTTCAGTATCTGTAAGATGTAACATTTGGCCAAATAGAAAACTGTATTGCAACTCTTAAAGTTGCATATAAATTGCATTTATTAGGGATGTAGTACATTTTAGTAAAATTTAAATTGAAAGTTGAAAAGGTCAGGCACTGAAAAGATTTTAAAGTGGCTCTGATCCCAGGTCTTCAGAGCCCCAAGGTCCTTGTTGAAGAACTTGAGAAAGTGCCAGAGAATCACAGGAAAGAACTCACTGCTGAGACTGAGGGTCTCTATGAAAATGCCATCTCTTCCTTCACAGCCTAATAACCTCCTTGCTGACCACTCTAGGCCAAGGATTGCCTAACTATTTCTACAAAGGATCATATAGTAAATAGTTCAGGTTTTTCAGATCATTAGCTCTTCATTGTAGCTACTGAACTCTGCTATCCTAGCGCTAAAGCACCCATGGCTAACACATAAATGAACTGGTATAAAACTTCATTTATGGGCTGAGGTTGTAACTCAGTGGTAGAGCACTTGCCTAGCACTCATGAGGTACTGGGTTCAATTCTCAGCACCACATAAAAAACAAACAGATAAACAAAATAAATGTATTGTGTCCATCTACAAGTAAAAATATTTTTTTAAAAAACTTCCATTTATGAACACTGAAATTTGAATTTCTGTAATGTTCATGTGTTAGAGAATATATTCTTCTTTTGATTATTTTTGATCATTTCAAATTACAAACCATTCTCAGCACACAGGCAGGCAGGCAGGTATCTGGGGCCTTGGTGTGCCTGGCTCCATCTCCTTGAAATCTGAAGGGGTGAAGACATAAGAACCAGGAGGGAGAAGCCTGAGCGCCACCTAGGGCCGGAAAGTCTACTTTCACACCTAGAATAATGAGACATTTTGGTAAACTAAATTAACTGGCCTTATGGTTCTTAATCTAGAAGTAAAACAGAATTATCCAGGGTAGTTATTAAAAATAAAAATTTTCAGTCTGTACCACCAGAGAGTTGTGATTCAGTCACAGGCTTCGGTGAGGAATCTTTTATTTTAAAAGCTTACCATTCATTGATTCAAGATGTCTTCAAAATGTGACTGGCATACTAGGAAAGTATTGTTTTTGTACTAAAGTTTGAGAAGAAAACAATAGAATTGCTTTTTGCATTATTTTTCCTCAAAAAGAAAGAGCAAAACAGACCAAAACAAGATTATTGGGCTAGGAGGTGTATGTATGTATTCAGTGGCAGAGCGCTTACCTAGCATGCATGAGGTCCTGAGTTTGATTCTTAGAGGGAAGGAGGAGGAAGAGAAATCAGTTTGTCCTATGAACTGATACCAGCTCTCTCCCTTGATCTGTGTGTCAGAGGTGATGGATCACAAGCAATCCTTTAAGTTTCCTGAAAAAAAGAAAAAGTGGAAATCCTACAATGTGGAGGACCTGATGGAGGCACTTTTGCTTCTGTGTTTATTTTCAGCATGTTGAATAAAGAAGGGGCCACTATCACTAGGAACAGGGGTGCATGCCTGCAATTCCAGCAGCTTGGGAGTCTGAGGCAGGAGAATCACAAGTTCAAGGTCAGCTCTAATTTAACAAGTCTGTAAGCAACTTAGTGAGATCTTTTCTCAAAATTAAAAATTAAAAGGGTTTGGGATGTAGTACAGTGGTAAAGCACCCCTGGGTTCAATCCATGGTATTAAAAAAAATAAAAGGAAAGAAAAGACCAGTACCAAGAACAACTAAGACAATTTTGAAAAAAAAAAAAAAAAAGGAAACTTATTTACCATATTTCAAAGCTCATTGTAAAGCTATCTAATTAAGACTGTGATAATGATGCAAGAATAGACAAATAGGTTAATGGAATAAAAATAAAAGTATAAGCAGCACATAAGGGACACACATGAACCTGGAGAGTGCTACAAAGAAGCCTGGACTTTTAGTAAATGATCCTGTGACAATCCTAGGGAAAAGTTAAAATTATATCTTTATCTCATTTCATCAATCAGTTCTAAGATGAGTAAAGTATGAAGAAGAAAATTTTACAACTTTTAGAAGTAAATATAGAATAATATCTTCTTGGTTTCAGAGTAAGGTAGGATTTCTTCATTATGACCCAAGAAAGCAGGAACCCTAGGGGAAAGACTGATAAATCTGGCTCCTCCAAAATAAAAAACTTACATTCAACAAGAGATACCATGAACAAAATTAAAATTCAGACCACAGACTGGGAGATTTACAAAGCACATAGCCAACAAAATATTGTATCCAAAATTTGTAAATAACTACCACAAATCAGTCAGAACAAAACAAATCAATGGGGGGAAAGGGCAAAGAATATGAATGTGTGAAACACGAGATGGCTAATAAATATGTAAAAAGAGGCTCAACTCACTAGTAAACAGGGAAATGCAATTTAAAATAACAATGTGTTATTTCATATACCAGAGTGACAAGATTAAAATAGTTGATAAAATTAAGTGTTGGCAGGAAACAGGGGGACTAGGGAAAACTTTCTTTTGTGAATGTTGAAAATGTAAACTACAGTCATTTTAGAGAAAGTATAGTAACATTTGGTAAAATTGAAGAGGCAAACACACAACAACCCTGAATTCAATTTATTTTTCTTCCTTTTTTCTTATTTTTAAATTTGTTTTAATTAGTTATACATGACAATAGAATGCATTTATGCACTTTGATATATCATTCATAGATGGGATATAATTTCTCATCTTTCCAAGTGTACATGTTACAGAATCATATTGGTCATGCAGTCACATATATACATACAGTAATAATGTCTGTTTCATTCTACTATCTTTCCTATCCCTACATTCCCTCCCCTCCCCTCCCATCACTTCCCTTTACCTAATCTGAGGTAACCCTATCCTTCTCTAGTGCCCCCTGCCTTATTGTGAATTAGCATCGCATATTAGAGAAAACATTCAGCCTTTGGTTTTGTGGGATTGGCTTATTTTGCTTAGCATGATATCCTCCAACTCCATCCATTTACTGGCGAATGCCATAATTTCACTCTTCCTTAAAGATGAGTAATATTCCATTGAGTTTATACACATTTTCTTTATCCATTCATCTATTGAGGGACACCTAGATTGGTTCCATAGTCTAGCTATAGTGAATTGAGCTGCTATAAACATTGATGTGGCTGTGTCCCTGTAGTATGCTGTTTTAAAGTTCTTTGGGTATAGACTGACGAGTGGGTTAGCTGGGTCAAATGGTGGTTCCATTCCAAGTTTTCTGAGGAATGTCGATAGTGCTTTCTATAGTGGTTTAACCAATTTGCAGTTCCATTAGAAATATATGAGTGTACCTTTTTCCCCACATCCTCGCCAACATTTTTTGTTGCTATATTCTTGATGATTGCCATTCTGACAGTAGTGAGATGAAATCTTAGTGTAGTTTTGATTTGCATTTCTCTAGTTGCTAGAGATGTTGAACACTTTTTCATATATTTGTTGATTTATTGTATTTATTCTTCTGTGAAGTCTCTGTTATGTTCCTTAGCCCATTTATTGATTGGCTTATTTTTTTTTTGGTGTTGAGTTTTTTGAGTTCTTTATATATCCTAGAGATTAATGCTTTATTGGAGGTGCATGTGTTAAAGATTTTCTCCAAATCTGTAGGTGCTCTCCTCGTGGTATTTATTGTTTCCTTTGCTGAGAAGAAGTTTTTTAATTTGAATCCATCGCATATATTGATTCTTTGTTTTTATTTCTTGTGCTTTAGGAGTCTTGTTAAGGAAGTCAGAACCTAGGCCGACATGGTGAAGATTAGGGTCTATTTTTTCTTCTATAGGCAGGGTCTCTGTTCTCGTGCCTAAGTCTTTGATCCACTTTGAGTTGATTTTTGTGTAGGGTGAGAGATAGAGGCTTAATTTCATTTTGCTACATATGGATTTCCAGTTTTGCCAGCACCATTTGTTCAATAGGCTATCTTTTTTCCAGTGAATGTTTTTGACACTTTTGTGTAGTATGACATAACCATAATTATGTGGGTTTGTCTCTGTGTCCTCTATTCTGTACCATTGGTCTATAAGTCTATGTTGGTGCCAATACCATGCCATTTTTGTTACTATAGCTCTGTAGTATAGTTTAAGTTCTGGTATTGTGATGCCTCCTGCTTCACTTTTCTTGCTAAGGATTACTTTAGTTATCTGGGTCTCTTATTTTTCCAAATACATTTTATGATTGCTTTTTCTATTTCTAGGAAGAATGTCATTGGGATTTAAATAGGAATTGCATTAAATCTGTATAATGCTTTTGGTAATATGGCCATTTTGACAATATTAATTCTGCCTATGCAGAAAATAGGAGATCTTTTCATCTTCTGAGGTTTTCTCCAATTTATTTCTTTAGTGTTCTGTAGTTTTCATTGTAGAGGTCTTTCACCTCTTTTGTTAGATTGATTCCCAGGGTTTTTTTTAGGCTATTATGAATGGGGTAGTTTTCCTAATTTCTCTTTCAGTGGATTCATCGCTGATATATAGGAATGCGTTTGATTTATGGGTGTTGATTTTATATCCTGCTACTTTGATAAATTCATTTATTAGTTCTAGAAGTTTTCTGGTGGAATTTTTTGGATCTTCTATGTATAGAAGCATGTCATCAGCAAATAGTGATAGTTTGAGTTCTTCTTTACCTATTTGTATCCCTTTAATTTTTTTCGTCTGTCTAATCACTCTGGCTAGAGTTTCAAGGATGATGTTGAATAGAAGTAGTGAAAGAGGACATCCTTATCTTGTTCCGATTTTTATAGGGAATGCTTTCAATTTTTCTCCATTTAAAATGATGCTAGCCTTGAGTTTAGCATATATAGCTTTTACAATGTTGAGGTGTGTTCCTACTATTCCTAGTTTTTCTAGTGTTTTGAACATGAAGGCATGCTGTATTTTGTCAAATGCTTTGTCTGCATCTATTGAGATGATCATATGATTCTTGTTTTTAAGTCTATTAGTATGGTGAATTAGGTTTATTGATTTTCCATATGTTGAACCAACCCTGCATCCCTGGGATGAACCCCACTTGGTCATGGTGCACTATCTTTTTAATATGTTTTTGTATGTGATCTGACAGAATTTTATTGAGAATTTTTGCATCTATGTTCATCATAGATATTGGCCTGAAGTTTTCTTTTCTTGATGTGTCTTTGTCTGATTTTGGTATCAGGGTGATATTATCCTCATATAATGAGCTTGGAAGGGTTCCCTCCTTTTCTGTTTCGTGGAATACTTTGAGGAGTATTGGTGTTAATTCTTCTTGGAGAGTCTTGTAGAACTTGGCTGAGAATCCATCTGGTCCTGGGCTTTTCTTTCTTAAAGATAAAATTATTGATTTTAATATTTAGTTCTATAGTTTCCTTATTTAGTTTTTGTTTAGAAGATCGGTCCAGTAGTGAGAGAGGTGTGTTAAAGTCACCCAGTATTATTGTATTGTGGTTTATTTGACTCTTGAAATTGAGAAGGGTTTGTTTGATGTACATAAGATGCTCCATTGTTTGGGACATAAATATTTATAGTTGTTACATCCTGCTTATATATACTTTCCTTAAGAAGTATGAAATGTCCTTCTTTGTCTCTTCTGATTAACTTTGGTTTGAAATCTACTTTATCTGAGATGAGAATGGAAAACCCCTGCTTCTTTACAAGGTTCATATGAGTCATAAGTTTTTCCCATCCTTTCACCCTCAGCCTATGAATGTCTTTGCCCATGAAGTGAATCTCTTGAAGACAGCATATTGTTGGGTCTTGTTTTTTAATCCAATCTGCCTGCCAACCTATGTCTTTTGATTAATGAGTTTAGGCCATTAACATTCAAGGTTATTATTGAGGTATGATTTCTATTCCTTGACATTTTTATTTATTTCTGGTTTTTGATTTGTTTTAATTCCTCATTTGGTTGAATGACCCTTTAATGTAGATCCTCCCTTTGCTGGTTTTCACTTTTTTTTTTACTTCATCCTCATAGAATATTTTGTTGAGAATGCTTTGTAGTGTAGGCTTTCTAGTGTGAATTCTTTTAATTTTTGTTTATCATGGAAGGTTTTAATTTCATCTTCAAATCCAAAACTTAATTTTGCTGGATATAAAATTCTTGGTTGGCATCTGTTTTCTTTCAGAGCTTGAAATATATTATTCCAGGACCTCCTAAATTTGAGGAATCAGTTGAAATCCGAATTGGTTTCCCCTATACATAATTTGATTTTTTCCTCTCACAGCCTTTAAGATTTTATCTTTATTCTATGTGTTAGTCATTCTCATTATAATGTGTCTTGGTGTGGGTCTGCTGTAATTTTGCACATTTGGGGTCCTGTAAGCCTCTTGTATTTGGTTTTCCATTCCATTCTTTAGGTTTGGGAATTTTCCTGCCATTATATCATTGAAAAGATTGTGCATTCCTTTGGTTTGTATCTCTGCTCCTTCATTTATTCTGATAATTCTTAAATTTGGTCTTTTCATGATATCCCATAATTCTTGGATGTTCTGTTGATGGGTTCTTACCATCTTCTCTGCATGGTCAATTTTACCTTCAAGATTATATGTTTTTGTCTTCATTGTCTGAGGTTCTATTTTTTAGAACTAGTGGTCTAGTCTGTTGGTGATGCTTTCTATTGAATTTATAATTTGGTTTACTGATTCCTTCATTTCGAGGATTTCTGCTTGTTTGTTTGTTTTTCCCCCAATTTCTTAACTCTTTCTTGAAGTGGTCTTTCACTTCCTATATTTTTTCTTTGATTTCACTTCTTATACTATCCTTTACTTCACATATCAATTTATGTACAATCTGAACTCCTTCTTGGACATTTCTTCTACTGAGTTATCAGTGGCTTCTGTTGAAACATCTGGTTTGTTTGGGATGCTTTTTTCCCTTGTTTTTTTTTTTACATGTTGTTAGTGTGTTTTCCCATCTAAAAGTATTAATCTAAGGCAGGATAAATTCTACCCTATAGACCTATAGTGTTCCTGAAGGTTTCCAGTGCTTCACCTTTAATGGTGAGACCAATATCAACAACATCCAGTGTACAGAATATGTAGCCTTAATCTAATAGCTCCCACTAAGGCATCTATTGCTTTCTCATATTAAACCAAAATGATGAGTTCTATAGTACAAACAGAAAATTTGTTAAAATGGTTTACCATTTCAAATGGTGGATGAGAGAACAGAGGCAGTGTAGTATGTGATATTCGTGAAGGAGGAAAAGCAAAGCTAGAAGTAAAAATTCACAGGAAAAGTGAAAGAGGAGATGACAGAGATTGGCTGTTGGTTGGAGAAAAGTTGGAAAGAAAATAGACAAGAAAGAGGAAGAATATGAACAAAGAGAAAAAAAAATTAAAGACATAAGAATATGACAAAAATGCAAAACACCATTCATATGTCATTGTCCTCCACGCACTGATGCATAAAAAAACATCCTGTTCCAAATATGGTAGGGAGATTAGTGAATCAAAAAATAAAATAAATCTTGCTGGAAAGTTGAACTGTCTCTGTCAGTGTTCAACAGATTTTCAGCCCTGTCTCTGACATCTCTCAGGATCACCAAAGCCAGATCAGCCTTCACAAACCAAGTCTCTATCTCACCAATCTGGGCTTCAGATACCTCACACTCAGCCATGTTGCAGTCCCAAGATCTCAATGCTGCTCCTATTACAGAGAGACCATGCAAAGGAGCAACCCTAAGATGCTGCAGCAGGGCAAGGGCCACCAGCACTCTCAGTAGGAAGACGCCAGGCTCCTCCAAACCTGCAGGCACCCCCAAATTAGACCCGCAGGTCCCAGCTGGAGTCCCTAGACAAGGCTCTTGTGGTGGTAAACCTACTGGCACCTGGTCTTGGCTGGTGTCCCAAAATGGATTCAGCCATGTGCAACCAAACCTGGCGTCTCACCCAAACTAGTCCTCTAGGCCGTGGTAGCAGTGGTAGTAGCAGTGGTTGTTGGCAGCAGGTAGCAAGTCAGCATCAGAGGCAGGGGCAGCTGCAGCTGTGGGGGCAGCATCACCAGGTGATCTCCAGGGGTCATCAGCAGTGTAAGCTTCAGTTACATCCAGGGCAGCGGTTGTCTTCTGTGGCAGCAGCACCCAGAAAGAAGACTTCTAGGCGACCTCAGGCTGGCAGCAGCAGAATCAGAGGCAGCAGCAATTGTGCTCGTGGTGCAGGTGGGAGTTGATTGACAGGAGATTTCTGGTTCAGCGGCAGATACCACAGAGGTAGTGTTTTAAGTAGTGTCTGAGATCACTGAGGCAACCGAGACCATGCCCAGAGATGAGATTTCCAGTTGTGCAGCTGCCGCAGTCTGGCTGGACACAAAATCACGAGCCTCTCACAGCCTTGTAGATTCAAACAGCAATTCTTTATTCCCAAACTCTCACCAGCACTCTACACGCACGTTCTGGGAAAATCCACACCTCCACCGGGCTCTGCATCCCAAATACTCTCTGAATCCCGCGAGAACTCAACGGGAACTCAAGGAGCGGGTGCCTGAGGCAGCAGGATACGCCCTATTCCCAGCAGAATCCACCTTAAACCTGGAACTGCCCTATTCCCAGCAGGATCCACACCCTAAACCTGGAACTGCCCTAAACCCGGATCTGCCCTGGTCCTTGAGCAGGGTCACCTTTCTCAAACATTCATGCAATGTCACTGCAAATGACCTGGGTCCAAGGCAAGCCCATTTCCACAATGGAGAGTCCTCCCTCTAAGCAACATTGGGTAGGCTGACAAGGAAATTGCCATGTGTCATTCCTACTTGGCTATGGCTCTCAGCATCTCCCCTCTTCTGATTAATTAAACAACAAGCAATGTGGCTTAGGGACCGTGCCTGTTAGGTTGTCCAATTCAACATATGGTTCTTACCCGTGATCGGGTGAACTGACCCCTAGGCGTCAGCCTCCTGTCTTAGGTTGATACCACTGCAATTGGATCATACCCATCACTGACTACCGGTCCAGCATACAGCCATACTTGTGGATAGGCCTATGCACCAGTGGGGGGGTGACGTTCTTTGCCTCACCTCTGTTGGCCCCCAAATTTGGCCTTTGCACCAGTGGGGGAGTGAGGTTCTTTGCCTCACCTCTGTTGGCCCCCAAATTTGGCCTTGGTGCCAGTGGGGGGGGTGAGGTTCTATTCCTCACCTCTGTTGGCCCCCAAATGTTAGACCATCACTAGCAGAAGGGAGGAGGATACAGAAATGCCACGACACCAAGCCAATTGACAGCTCCTTTGGAAAAATTGCATCACTGGTGACACCATCAGCAAAGATATGCCAGCACTACCACAATTCGTTGCACCAACAGATAGTTCACAATGCATACAAGTGATGCATAGTCCAGGCAAGTTCTGCAAGCAGTTCAAAGCAGAGGAATCTATCAATATGTCCATTTCCTCCCAAAGTAAATCGACTCCTTGATTGAGCATTACTTGTTGAGTTATTATTCATTGATGCATCAGTTTATACAGTTTACTGTGATAGCTATCATAGAAGCTTTAGTTTGGTTTTATCTTTGTCTTCACCGGCACTGGGATGAAGATAGGAATTCTGACAATGATGCTAAAGAGACATTATCCTGAACAGAATTATTAAATATAATGAAAAGGAAAGGTGAAAGTAAACAAACAGATCTGTTAACCACCTTTAAAAACAATCCTTAACAGCTGTTTGCCTAATTTAAATTAAACCATTTAAATCACGTGAATAAAAAAAAAATTCGGATCCATTTTTTCATGAGCGCTCCTCATATATGAAATACGGACATACGCACATACAGACATACAACACAAAATAGAAGTGTGCACACATAACATACAGCACATAAGACAATAGTAAAGGCCTTGTAGCTTTACCTAGGTGAAATCTCCATTGCAATGTTTAAAAACTCCACAGTCAAAAAATAAAACTGATCAGAAAAACATTAACCTAGGTCTGTATGCGCTCAAAAAATAAAATAGAACTTTATGATGTGGAAAAATGCAATAATAAAATAGATATTGAAAAAAGCATCCTGGTTAATCACTGTCACAGATGTAAGTATAGCCTAGCTGGAGCTCTGGATATCAGCTGTTATGGATTTGAGTCAAATCATCTTCTTTTTGGTCTGTAGAAATTGCTTTGGTTAGTCTCTCTGGAATCCAAATTGGCTGCTGTTCTCCCTGTGGAAACACACAAACAGAACCCCAACTCCAGACAATTACTGGGTCAGGACCTTTCCATTGTCCTGTTAGAATATCTTTCCAAAGTACCTTAGGCTTATGTACATTTTTTGGATACATATGCCTTTCCACAGCACTAAGTCCTGATGAATCCAAATTTAAAAAGTTTAGCATAAAAAACGTTATTTTAAGTTTATCTTTGGGGGATATATACCCCTTTCCAATTCCCTCTTTTTGCTTCGATAAGTACGTTTTAATAGTTTGATGAGCTCTTTCAACTATGCCATGTATGGGATTCCTGTTATATGAGTAATACCAAATGATGAGCAAAATTGTTTAAAAGAGGTAGAGGTATAGCCAGGACCATTATCTGTTTTTAACTGTTTTGGAATGCCCACAGTGGCAAAATTTTGTAAACAATGAGCTATAATATCTTTAGTTTTTTCTCCGGCATGAAGGGAGCGAATCAAAAATCCAGAAGAAGTATCAACTGTAACATGCAAATATTTTAATTTTCCAAATTCTGGCAAGTGTGTGACATCCATCTGCCAAATATGGTTAGGTGTCAGTCCTCTAGGATTGACTCCAAGATTAACTTGTGGTTAAAAAGGTCACACAATTTTGACATTGTTTTATTATATGTCTGGCTTGTTCCTTGTTATTTTAAAACACTTTTGTAAAGCATTATCATTAACGTGGAACCTTTTATGAAAATTTGTTACTTCTTCTAGCATAGAGAAAATATGTATGTCATGTGTAGTTTTATTTGCTAAATCATTGCCCAAACTAAGGGCTCCAGGCAATCCTGTATGTGCCCTCATATGTCCTATAAAGAATGGATCTTTTCTGTCCCAGAATAGACTTTGTATAGTGGAAAACAAAGAGAAAACAGTAGAGGAAGGGGAAATCCTACCAGCATCTTCAAGGGATACTATAGCATTAACTATATACTGACTATTGGAAAATAAATTAAATACAGAATCTTTCAACATCACAAAAGCTTGTAATACTGCATTAAGCCCTACCTTTTGAGCTGATTGGGTACTAAAAATGTAAAAGTTTGATCAGGTGTAACTATTGCTGCTGTACCATTATTTGATCCATCAGTGAATATATTTGGAGCATTCATGATAGGGGTTTTTCTTGTCATTTTTGGAAAAACTACAGGATGCTTAGACCAAAAAGACAACAAAGGATTAGATGGTAAGTGATTATCAAATGAAACATTAGATTTACACATGATTATTGCCCAAGTATGTAACTCATTAGCTAACTCATCAATTTGATCCATAGTATATGGAGTAATAATTTTATTGGGAGAAATTCCAAACACTCCCTTTGCTGCTTTTATTCCTTTGAATATTAATTGTCCTACAGCCTCAGGATACCTAGTAAGAATAGTGTTAGGAGAATAAGATAAATGTATCCACAATAATGGACCTTCTTGCCAAAATACTCCTGTAGGAATAATTTTTGTTGGTAGTACAATAAATAATAAAGGCAAACTTATATCAATTCTATCCAAATGCATATTTTCCATATATGTTTCAATAATTTTTAATGCCTTTCTTGCTTTAGGAGTTAACATGCGGGGTGAATTTGGATCTGATGGACCTTTTAGAATATCAAATAAAGGTCCCAACTCTCCTGTTGGTATGCCTAGATAAGGCCTTATCCAATTTATGTCTCCCAATAACTTTTGAAAGTCATTAAGTGATTTGAGTTGATCTACTCATATTTGAATTTTTGGTGGACGGACCATGGTTGAGGATAATAGAACTCCTAAATAATTAATTGGAAAATTTAATTGTACTTTATCTATTGATATCTCTAGATTATAATTTTTTAATAAGTCTGTAAGTGTGGCATAACATTCCAGCAATGTGTTTTTTATCTTTATGTGCTAATAATACATCATCCATATAGTGAAATATTTGTAGTTCAGGATTTTGATTTCTAAGTGGCTGGATTGCTTTGTTAACATAAATTTGACACATAGTTGGGCTGTTAGCCATCCCTTAAGGGAGTACTTTCCATTCATATCTCTGATCAGGACCTTCATGATTTAATGCAGGGATAGTAAATGCAAAACATGGACTATCCTCGGGATGAATTGGAATTGAAAAAAAAAAAAACAATCTTTAATATCTATAGCTAAAACATGCCAGGTTTTTGGCAAAGCAGACAATTGAGGAATCCCTGATTGAGCAGGTCCCATAATAACCATCTCATTATTAATGGCTCTTAAATCTTGCAATAATCTCCATTTACCAGATTTCTTTTTGATGACAAAAATGGGAGTATTATGGGGAGATATGGAAGGTTGTATATGTCCTTTCGCTAATTGTTGTTTGACCAGGTCATTTGCTACTTGTATCTTTTCTTTAGTCAGGGGCCACTGAGGAACCCACACTGGTCTTTCTGATTTCCAAGTAATTTTGATTGTCTCAGTGGCCCTTTCTGAAAACCCAATCCATGTCTATTTATTCCTTGATCTATTTGAATTGTTGCTGCTATACCTTGTTCTTGTTCTCCTAATCTTTTTTCTTTCCTAAAACCTTGTCTAGCCCTAGTAGTGGGCGCATTAGGATTGATGTTATTTGTTAACGTCAAACCTAATTGATCTAGGACATCTCGTCCCCATAAATTTATAGGAAGATGATCCAATACATATGGTTGTATAGTTCCTTCACATCCTTCGGGATCCTTCCAATCTAATACCATTGAACTTCTATGGGGATTAGTCGCCACTCCTAGGCCTCGAAGCATTTGAGTGGCTTGTTGTAATGGCCAATGTTTTGGCCATTCTTGACGAGATATGATGCTAAGGTCAGCACCTGTGTCCAGTAGCCCATTAAACTCATGTCCTTGAATATTTAGTTTTAGCATTGGGTGAGAATCTAAATTTAAAGACAGCATAGCCCAATCTACACCTCTGGAGCCTAATCCCCTGGAACCTCTTTCTACACTATGACTAGAAAATTTATCATGTAGGCTGGGTATTATTAACAACTGTGCTATTCTATCTCCCGGTGAAATTACTGATATACCTCTTGGAGAACTAGCTATAATTTTTATTTCACCTACATAATCGGGATCAATTACCCCAGGACTTATCATAAGTCCTTTTAGTGCAGAAGAACTGCGTCCCAATAATAAGCCTACTGTTCCTTGGGGAAGAGGTCCTTTTACTCCTGTGGGAATGATTTGAACTCCCATCTCTGGAGTTAGTACTGCTCTGGCAGAGGCGCAGATGTCCAACCCTGCGCTCCCTCTGGTTTGTCTGATGAGGGATTTAATGGACAATGTGTCCTGGGCACTACCCTGATGGTGTTGCTGGGTTCCTCCACTGCCCCATATATTTGTGGTTGTTGGCCCCGGAGCATTGGGCCCCCTAGTCCGTTTTATGGCAATGAAGCCTGATGCCTTTCTCCACGATATCGTGGGTAAATACCTGGTCCTTGTCAATTTTTTAATAAGGGAGTACCCTCTATGGTGGTTTGAGAATGGCATTCATTAGCCCAATGTCTCCCTCTACGGCATCATGGGCAAATACCCAGTATTCTATTCCTTTGATATCTAGTTTTGTTAAACCCTTTTCCTATGGGGCAATTCCTTAAAATGTCCTGTTTGTTCACAATTGTAGCATGTTTTTGGCCTGGCATCTAAAGCCTGTTGTATTGCAGCTGCCAAGACTTGCCCTTGTTCATTAATGTCTCTACATAATTTAATATATGTGTTTAAATCTTCATGTTTCCATGGTCTAATAACCTCTCTGCAGCAACGATTTGCTTGGTCATAAGCCAGTTGTTTTATTAATGGCATTGCTTGTTCTGTATCCCCCAAAATTCTGGCAGCTGTTTAAATAAGCCTATCTACAAATTCAGCGTAAGGTTCATTAGCTCTCTGTATTACCTTAGATAGCTGACCTTGTAAATCTCCATGTCCTTGTAAAGTCTTCCATGCCCTAACTGTGTCTGCAGCAATTTGTGCATATATAGCAGGATCATATTCAATTTGTTCCCGTTGACCCTCATAAGGTCCTTTTCCTAACAATATATCTAGATTTCTTTGAGGGTAACCGGCTGCTGCATTTCGCCTAGCTGTCTCCGTGCAAAATTCCTCATTGGCAACCTTCCATAACAAATATTGTCCTCCATTTAGCACAGATTTACACATGCTAGCCCAATCTGCTGGCGTCATGTCCAAGTTGGTAATGGATTCGACCATGCTTACCGTGAAGGGTGCTTGGGGACCATAGGTTGTTACAGCCTCCTTTAACTGCTCACTGTTTTGAAATCTAAAGCACGGTGAATTCGCTGCCCTCCTGTCTGCTCAAGTACAGGGCATGCTAATCTTTGAGGTCCTGTCTCAGGATCCCATCTATCAACTACGGGGGTTGAGGGCCACTCAGCTATCTCCATGGGTGGAGCTGTTGGTTGAATTATGCCCTCTGGTGATAGAACGGAGTTAGTAGCAGCCTCCTGTTGTAGACTTTTTCCTAATAGCCCCTTTTCCTTTAAATTTTCTTCCTCTGTCTGACTAGCTCGAGAGACCTTCTCTTTTGCTTGATCTAAAATGTCTTTCTCCATGGTCTGAACCTCTAACAATTCACTTAACACTCTTTCGGTTTGTTTTTTACTAATTTCTAATCTACTATAAAGGTAACACAACCCAATAAGATAGCACAAAACAAAACCGAAACTGAATGAAACAAAAACAGAATAAAAAATCGTTGTATCAATTTTCTCTTCCTCAGGGCCGACAAACTTCAAACCTTGAGCCAACCATTTTTCCCACTTTGCCTGAGAAATTTCTAGGGATAGGCAGCTTGAAACAAAAACAAAATAAATCAAAACAAGAACACATTGTTTTTTGAAATGGTCACCCATTCTCTCGCCTTCCCTCAGGGGCGAGCAATTTCACTTACCTCCAAGCTTCAGACATTCCCCATCCAGGCCACCAATTGCCGCAGTCTGGCTGGGCACAAAATCACGAGCCACTCACAGCCTTGTAGATTCAAACAGCAATTCTTTATTCCCAAACTGTCACCAGCACCCTACACACACGTTCTGGGAAAATCCACACCTCCACCGGGCTCTGCATCCCAAATACTCTCTGAATCCCGCGAGAACTCAACGGGAACTCAAGGAGCGGGTGCCTGAGGCAGCAGGATACGCCCTATTCCCAGCAGGATCCACACCCTAAACCTGGAACCGCCCTAAACCCGGATCTGCCCTGGTCCTTGAGCAGGGTCACCTTTCTCAAACATTCATGCAATGTCACTGCAAATGACCTGGGTCCAAGGCAAGCCCATTTCCACAATGGAGAGTCCTCCCTCTAAGCAACATTGGGTAGGCTGACAAAGAAATTGCCATGCATCATTCCTACTTGGCTATGGCTCTCAGCATGCAGCAGCATCTGCCCCAAATTCAACTTCTAAGAATATACCCCAAAGAACATTTCATTTATATTCCAAAACAAGGTATATAAAAGATGTTCATATCAGCATTGCTAATAACAGCAAAAAGTCAGATAAACATAAATGTTTATGAGTAGAATAGATAACTAAGTTGTCTACTAGAAAGGACTTTTGTGCAGTACGGTAATGAACTAGAATACATCGATACCAGTATGGATAAACTACTGTGGATAAATCTCTAAAAACAATGATAATGAGAAAAGACAAATTCAAAATGATACATACAGTTTTGTTTTATTTTTGTTTTTTGTTTTGTTATCAGGGATTGAACACAGGGGTGCTTAATCACTGAGTTACATCCCCAGCCCTTTTTAATATTTTATTTAGAGACAGGGCCTTGCTAAGTTGCTGAGGGCCTTGCTAAATTGCTGAGACTGGCTTTGAACTCAAGATCCTCTTATCTCAGCCTCCCAAACTGCTGGGACTACAGGCATGTGCCACTGTGCTGAATTATATATACTGTTTTAAAGCAAGAACAACACAAGACATTGATGGATTTATGCATATGTGATGAGTGTAAAAACCTGCAAAGGAATGATAAATTCAGTGTGGTGATTTCTAGTGAGAAAGAGAGATGGAAAGTGGGGAAGAAATACAAGGAGTTCTATCTGCATCTTCTATATATATAATAGGGCCCTTTATTATTTGTAATGTAATTCTGTGTACTTTCAGTGTAAATGAAATAGATTGTAATAAAGAGGATTTAAAAGGAAAACAGAGTTATTTGTATGGTCATAAACCTTCAACCAAAAACCAGAATGGCAAAGCTTTTGTAGTGGATGGGAGAGAAGGAAGTTTCAGACAGATTTTGTTACTAATGAACAGATTTCAAGGAAAAGACGGCTGTCGTCTTTTCCTTGGGATCAATATACATCTTGGTTTGCTCACAGACAGTCCCAATTTATTCCTGTTGCCTGCTGTGGTTGTTAATAGTTTCCCCTTTCACTTTCAAAAGTGCCCGAGTTTGGAAGATCAAGGATGAGTTTCCCCAGCCATAACGCACTTTCTTGTGCATAATGAGGCAACCTATGGGTACGGATACAGGGCTTGATCTGATGAAGCTAGGGGGCTCATTAGAGGAGTGAAGAGCTAGACATGGGAGAAATTCAAAAGAGCAGCAATACTACCATTAAGTGAATGCCTTAACTTAATGATTTTCTAGCCTTATATGCAGCTTGCAGTCAGTCCCTTCTCTTGACTGGGTCAGAGTGGATGGGTATCTGCTACTGAGATTAAAAAACAAAGGTTGGGATCCAGGATTTGGAGCATGCTTTCCAGCATCCCTTTTAGCAGCTTGACAATGAAATGTCTATGTTAGTTAGGAATGCTGGATTAGTGACCTGGCCCAAACTCTCATGTGAAACTATAGCTCTGGTTATTGACTAAACTGGATGCCAGAAAGTTCCTACTCTTTGGATAAGGCATGCCAAAATGCATGTCCCTTCCTGAGACCTCATGCTGGTTTTTACTGGGTGTTTTAGTCAGCTTTTCTGTTGCTGTAACTAAAAGACCCAACAAGAACAATTGTAGAGGAGGAAAGGTTTATTTAGGGCTCATAGTTTCAGAGGTCTCAGTCCATAGAAGGCAGGCTCCATTCCTCGGGCCCAAGGTGAGGCATAACATCATGGTGGAAGAGTATGGCAGCGGGAGCCAGCTCGCATGATGAACAGAAAGCAGAAAGAGACAGAGACAGAGACAAGAGACAGAGAGAGACCCCACTCTCCAGAAACAAAGTATATCCCCTGTAGCCACACCCCTAATGAACTACTTACTTCCAGCCACACCCCACCTGCCACCAGTTACCACTCAGTTAATCTCATCAGAGTTTAATTCATTGATCTGTTTAAGACTATTAAAACCCAATCATTTCTCCTCTGAACCTTTTTGCATTTCCTCATACATGAGATTTTGGGAGACAACCCATATCCAAACCATAACACTGGTTTTCTTCCTAAGAGGGTGGACAGAAAATTAGAGAAAACGATCTCAATCTGCAGTAAAATATATTAAGAAATACTACAGGATGATTTTTTGTGTGTGTGCTGGGGACTGAACCCAAGGGTACTTTACCACTGAACTACATCCCCAACCCTTTTAATCTTTTGAGACAGACTCTTGCTAAATTGCCCAAACTGTCCTTGAACTTTCAATCCTCTTGCCTCAGCTCCTGAGCCTTTGGGATCACAAGCATGTGCCAACCATGACTGGTAAGAAATTCTAAATAATATTTTTTTGGTTGGGTTTTAAGTTGTTATTTTGTTTTTTATTTTTTTTTCCTCCTTGAAATGCATCCTTGATTTGGGGCCAGGGTTGCTGGATTTACTGTGGCATGTAATTGGGAATGTGACTCTGAGGCCGTGTGCAATAAAGGGTGCAGGTCACTGGGCACCAGCTGAGTCTGGGCAATGCCTCTTCAGTTTGAATTAATCCATTGGCATTGGATTCTTGAGGAACAATAATTGGATAAAATACACAGGCTCTTCGATATTGCTCACATCTCATTGTCTGGGAAACTAAGTGCGACATTAGTGTAACTGTTGATTTTAGAGATTTGATCCAGTTGGATCTTCTCATTTCCTTGTTTGGCTCTTTTTATTTTATCTTTTGAGGACTGGAAGAATATTAAACCATAAGTACCTTCATATCTCAAAGGCCTCTGAAAAAACTGGGGTCAGGCCAACAAATTTCACAAAATTATATCTCTTGTCATGTCCTAATAGAATCCTTTTGTCACTGGCCTGATACAAGGTGATTATCTTACAGGGGTGGTTTTCAACTTTCATTGACTATCAGAACCACCTGGAGAGGGCCTTTTAAATGACATTAATGTCCACCCTCACCCAGAACAATGAAAAGATAATGTCTGGAGAGGCGCTGTAGACAGGAGGGGATTTGTAATCATTTTTACAAGAGTTCCTAGATGTAAAGTGACTGACTCTTCAGTATGCCTGGCACTGAGGCGTGTCAGTAGTAAAACTAGGGAAGTCCTGAGCAAGTCAGGATTACCCTCAGTGGGCAAGACTCCCCGAAAGTTGTTTGCTGGTGTTCTGTCCTACTGCACCTGGAAGGAGCAAACCACGTGCTATCAAAACCTTTCCAGTGGTTCTCACATATGGTATTCAAAACCCTTGTGGATAGAAAAGAGAATTGTTACCTGGAACTTTCTAATGCTCTGGACTATAACTTAACAGAAGGATGTATGTAAGATGTTAGAAGAGGTAATAATCCTAACCCAACGAGATGGGGTCAAGATGAGCCAGACTAGATACTAAACTCAGAGGGAAAACTCATGCAGTAGTTAGTTCATACCTACCCTGAGGTGCAGCCCTCTGCCATTTAGAATGGAGACTCTGTGATGGTTTGACAGGCACATGATCTCTCGTGACTTGAGAGTATTTTCCTAATATTGGTATTTTCTGGGCATTGCAAAAGAAATCCCCTTGTTATGGATAAGTTAGAATCTCCTGTATCTACCTGGTGGAATTCCTAGTGTTGACCCAGTCCCCTAGTGTGCTGGGGACTGAACTATATCCCTAGCCCTTTTAATCGTTTGAGACAGAGTTTTGATAAATTGCCCAAACTGTCCTTGAACTTGCAATCCTCCTGCCTCAGCTCCTGAGCCCCCTAGTTTGTATGACCCAAAGTGCCAAAATTAATCCCCTGAGGGTGAACAGATATAAATCAGGGCAAAGGTTACATTTGTAGACACAGTTCCATTTTTCCTAAAAATGCCTCTTTGACTTGTTAAGGGATCTGAGTTGTTACTATGATGGAAAAGAACCGAACTAGGGGAAAAAATCATGTAAGAATAAACTACATGAAGTTTTATTTAAATTTCCTTTGAACTGGATTTGAGATGCCACCTTGCCTGTTCCCATAATACAGATACTAATAAAGCATCCTGGCATTCAGAAAATATGAGCTATCTCCACCTTCCATCTGGAAGGGTCTGTATTTGGAAGCCTGCACTCCTGGAAAGCAAAAAGCAACATTTCTTGGGTTTGTGTCACATATTACCCTGTTTTTGTTCCTCTGTGCATTAACTCATTTGACCTTCTAGTATAATAGCCTTACAAAGGGTTATCATCTCATTTTACAGCAAGAGGCTGAAGCACAGAGGAAAAAAAACAAAATTGTCCAGAGCTGCAGAGTCAAGAAGTGGAGAAGTCCAAGTTCATAATTCTGGCTGCTCTTGACTTCTGAGCTTTACTGTTTACTGTCTCCTGCTAGTCTCCAGGGCCCTACCTCAACCTCAGACATAGAACATAGACCCGCCAACAGAGAGTGAAGGGAGGAGGCACCGTGACCCATGTAGTCAATCTAATAAAAGCTTGAAATAATGAGAATGGGGTGGCAAGGAGGGAAGTCAGCTGAGAGAGTCTAGTCAGTCGTGGATAAAAAGATTATGGGATAGCACTGGTGAGCAGGGGTTTGTAGAAGCACCAGTCTGCACACTTGGGGAACTTTTGTTTCAGTTAGCAAAAGGAACAAAGAGGATGTTGAGTTTCTCCAGACCAGTGCATAGCCAGAGAGCAGACACCTAAGACAGAGCTCTTTCACAAGATGGAGAATAGTTTTGAAGTAGCAACAAGGAACTTGGTGAAAGAAGACCCCACCAGGTCCTAAGTGTTGTGTGACTTGGAGGAAGGAGGAGCCCAGAGGGAGAAATGGCACTTTGCAAGATGTCGGATTTCCCTTATAACAGGATGTGGAGGAAACATTCAGGGAAAGGGGGGAATGATTAGTGTTTTTTTCTTATAACAGGGCTTCCAAGGGGCTTGGTAGAAAGCTTCTGTCTTAGCCCGTTTGTATATCCTAAGAGAATCCCCAAGACTGGTAATTTACAAAGAACTGAAACATTTTCCCACGGTTCTGGAGGTTAGGAAGTCCAAGATCAACGTGCCAGCAGGTTCTGTCCATTGTCTGGTAAGGACTGCATCATCTGGAGGGCTGTGTCCTCATCTGGTGGACTGCAGAAGGGGAAGCCAGCCAAAGTCTCACTGAAGCCTCTTTTATAATGGCCTTAATCCCATAAATGAAGGAGAGTCTCTCATGGCCTCTTATTGGGTCCATCTCCTAATACCACATGGCAATACCTGGAATTTGAAAGTGCCCCATTCAAAGCACAGCACCTTGGAAGTAGAAGAAGAAAGACATTAGAGAGCATGTGGGAGATTGAGAGGCCAGGGAGAAGCCACCAGAAAGCTTGCATTATGAGCATCCCTGTGAGACTCTAGGAACAGGTACTCCCTGGCTGGTTCAGGCAGAGTTCAGGGGTGCTACCGTTAGGTCTTTGCATGCCCAGGCAAGGACTGGTTAGGGCCAAGGGAAGTGACTCTATCCTTCATTTCCAATGTGTGTTCTTTTCCAGGGGGATTGAAGGAGAGACAATGAATTTGTGTGGGGTAGAGAAAGCCTGGAGAAAATGGTGCCTTCAGGCCACCCACCCACACACCTCAAGTTTCAAAAAAATGGGAGCAAGAGGTGAAATAGGTTGTCTTTGTCCCTACTGTCATTCTTGTGAAGACAGAAAGCAAAAGATTTGAACCAGAAACTGGTATGAACCTTGGGCCTCCCCATAAAGTATGGTGCAGCCCTCTTCCTTGATCTCCAGAGGCCTGTCTGATATCCAGATATTTATGCCGGCAGGAGTCGGGGGTGTGCTCCAGGTGTTGGCTAATTCCTTGGCACAGGCGTTTCTGTGGTGGTTTAAGGCAAAAGGCAGCCAAAGCCTTTTTCCCTTTTAATAAAAGACAGAGTATGTGCTTTTGTTTTACTTTTTAACTGTTTCACAACTCAATATATTCTTTTTTTGACCTGAACATGAAACCTGACACCATTCATCAATATTTTCCTCCCAAGCTTCCCTCAGCAGGAGCCCAGGTATGGTTTGTTGAAGGGAAGTTTCTCCAAGTGTGGTCTGAGGACCACCCACAGGATGGAGACCCTGCCCCATACCTCATGTTTCCCGACCTCCCTGAAGTGCTCCCGGACACATTCTAGTTTGAGAATCACTTCTGGAATGTCCTGTCCCCTCTCATTCTTCATTGATTGCTCCTTATTTCCTCCGTGATCTTCAGTCATTCACTTTCAAAACCCTTGAGAAAGTAAGGTCTACAAGAACAAAGGAATTTGTCTGTTTTCCTGGATGTATGGTAGTTGCTTAATAGATATTTGTTAAGTAAATAAAATACTTTTTTGCATGCTTACTCTGTGGACTACATGCTGGGGATGCTGCAGCAAAACAGGCAGACACCAGGGGGCCCTCTGGGTATACGGCTTCTGGTACTTGGCAGGCAGGTTGTCAGATTACACAAGCAATTATGACAAAGTATCATGAGAAAATGTGGTGAGAATGATATCAGGATTTGTGGGTGTGACTCAGGAGATCCCTGAAGAAAGGGAGAATTCAGACACCCCTGTCTTTATTGCTCAGGTGCAGATTGCTCAGGTGTAGCTCTTTACCCCTACTACAGACATGTGGGAGCCCCCAGTCTCTCAGAGTACAGGAAGGTGAAAGGCAGGCTGAGATCCACTCTTGGGATCGAAGGGGGACAAAATGGTATATAGAAGAGCAATAGACTGCCCATGGAACAGGAAGGTGAGGGTGGAAGTCTGGAATGATTCATGTTTCATCTTAGCACAGGACAAAAATCTTTCCCAGTAGGTATAGCCTTTTCCAGTATGTGCAGTAAAAGCCAGAAAGCATGACAAAAGGGGTGTGTACTGAGGTTTACACACCATGGTGCACAGCAGCTAGACCAGTGGAAAGAAGACAGACAGACAGTGGGTGAAAAATGTGGCAGCCAGAAATGAGTCAGCTTCAGAAGGAGAAAGAGACCCAGACAGCAGGGTTTGTGTGGCCCAGACACCCCCACCCATCACATTCCCCTTTGAACATATGTTTACAACTACCCTACCAGTGTGGTTCCCCATTTCTTTCTATGGACAGATTCAGTTCTCTTTATTTTTGAATTAAGAAGAAAAGTTGGATTTAATCCTGCTGATTTCCTTCTTTGGACTGCTGGATAACAAAAGTCTCCTCTGTTTTTCTCCATGGCTACTAGGGAGCTAAAGTCGATATCCAGTTAAAAGAACAAGATTTTCCTAGGCATTGAGTCAGTTTGTTTCCTATAACCTTCTTGGTTTAAAAAAAAGGGAAGAAAAAGAAAAAAAAATCTATTTTAATAGCTGCAGTGCAATTGTTTTTATTCTTCAGAACTGCCATAAATTTGAGGGAAGTTTTAAACAGATATAAATTATTATTAAAAAAAAAAACCACGTGTCCTCTTTCTCCCACCAATCAATCCTTTGACTCTCCCCCTTTCTGCAGTCCCAATGCCAGAGAGTGGCCTTTCCCCATCCTCCATGATAATCTTTGTTGCTATCCACTGTGGTCACCAACACTCCTATGCAGCCTCTCCATCCCCTTCATCTTCTCCTTGATTTCCACTTGCTAGCCTGCTCCTGCCCTGACCCCTAAAGCTTCATGTTCATTATTCTTCCCTAACTCTGATGTCTCCCAGATCTTAGCATGTCACCATAGCATGTACTTCACCTGAGTAGAATTAGTGTTCCTTTTTTCCCACAACCAATTCCCCAGGAAAGTTGAACATTTGGTTGATGGGGCACATAGCTCAGAGATTCTGACCCTGCCCCCAAACCTTGAGTACTGAAATCAACTCAGCCAAGGTCTTCCCCTTTGTCTTATTTCTTTTCTGCTCCTTGGTAAAGGTGTGCTCACTCATTCACAGCTGTCTCCCAAGCCCAGCATCGCTCATCCTGCTGTTTGACACTTGTGAGTCCCAAACCCTTTGAATCTTAAATTAGTTGTCACCACAATGTTATGATTCATTGCTCTCACTCTCTCTCAAGATTGTGGCTGTTTCTTTTAAGCAGCTCTTCCATCATGGTGGAAGAGCCAGCTTAGAACGCACACAGATGTTGTCCCAAAGCCTTTGCTCTGTGGGTGGTCCCAGCATCTTGTTCCAAATCCAGCCTCTGACCAAGGGAGGAAAGGGGAGGCAGGCTTGTTCCTCTGCTCCTAAAACTTAGTTTTCAATGGTTGTCAGTACTTTACACACGGGTTATAGGGATTCTGCCCTCCTTTCCCCAAACTAAAAGACAGTTCTGGTTTTGTTGATGTCGTTGTTTTCCTTTTAAAAACCCTGAGAGACATGTGACTATCTCTGAGTTCTCCAGTAGCAAAGAGGAACGTTAGCTTAGCCTGGTTTATCTAACACACAGCATAAGAGCCATTCATTGGATCCTTCTATAAACGTTTGCTGAGGAGGCTTTGTTCTGGAGCTCGGAATACAACAGTGAATCCCTTGTGGAGCTTACATGCCAGCAAAAGGAGACAGACAATAAAACATGCATACATGATGTAATGTTGGATCATGCGATGTGTTTTGGAGAAAAACTTTTGGAGAAAATAATCTGGGATAAAATGACCAGGAAAGCCCCCTCCAAGGAGACTCAAATGAAATGAGAGATCCTTCCGCCTTTCCTTGCCCACAGCTGATGTCAATAATCAATAATTAAAGAATTGATTCTTTTCCAAAGCCTTCCCACCCTCCACTCAGAGCTCCAGGCCGTCACTTAAAATATTCACCTGATATTAATATGTATGATTACGCTACTTTCCATCCTAATCCTACAATTTCTTTCTTTTCCAAAGCAAAGAGGAAAGTGTAAAATAGAGAATGAATCTAAGAAACAGATTTTATCCATTATTATTTAAGTGCCTCATGATGTACAATTGATTGTCTCTTTCCCTTCTCTTGTCATACATACAAGATTGTTTCCATTCTTTGGTGAAGTTTACTTTGTACATTTTGAGTTTCTAATTCAATTTCTGAACAGTTCATGGGATAGACACAGGGCTCTGCAGCTGCCTAGGTTGATCAGTCAGTCCTAACTACCAGTCTTAAATTGTGTGTAATATTATGACATGCAGGTATTCTGCTTTCAACCTGAAACACACTATATGCAGCAGGTTTGCCTTGATAAAATCCATTGTCATAAGTAAAAACTATGCTCATCCTCCAATTTTCTTTTTCTCATTTATTTATTGAGTGGGGTGATAGACAGGGTATTAAAGAGTTCCTGGAGTTGAGCCCCAAAGAACAGGGAGGACACTGACAGAGAAGTTAGCAACAGTGCATCCTGTCTGTAGGAAACATCAGAGAGAGCTTCCAGGGTGGACAGTGATTAGTTCCTACCAGCTAGAGACTTGGGGATATTTACAGGCGTGGTGGGAAAGGTATATTGATGCTAATTTCTGGTGGGTTGAGCTTTAAGAATTGGCTAAAAAGAGTGGTCATTGATCCTTAAGGCAAGGAAGATTTATGAATCAGAATGTGGTCAGCACTGTGCCTCACAAAAACTCCTCTGGGTTGGAAAGCATAGTGTCTGATGTACCAGGATTTAGGTAGAAGGCTTTTGCAATGGGTTCATTCAAGATCAAATGTTGTTGAGGAACAAGGGAGAGGAGGCTATCACCAAAAATGGCTCTGAAAGTTGAAGTCTGAAATATTTATATTTATGATAGCATTAAAATTATAGAAGTAAAACCAGTAACACTTGAAGAATATAGTTTACTTAATGTTTTTAAATTTAAATCTTGTTTAACAGAAACAAATGGGTCCATGGGGCTGTTTTGGCGGGGTATGGATTGTTAACATCTGTTGCTTTTGACTATTCTGCACACTATCCCTTTTTGCTCAATTTTTCTATACAGGACTAAGTGTCTCACTCTCAGCTTATTGATTGAAACTTATCCACAGTTTCCAAGGACTTGGGACTTCAATAATCAGCCCTTTCCCCACATTTCAGTCACATCATAAGTTACAGGATAGTCAGTGTCCCACATTAGCCCTGTGAAATGCAACTGTGAGATTTTTATGGAACTACTGGAAAAGACACTTTGTGTCTTCTCTTTAGGTTGACTAAGCCAGTGAAGGCAAGCCTGGTACTTATGGGGGCTATGAAATGGAGACTGAATAGGTCACCATACACACACACACACACACACACACACACACACACACACAATTAAAAGAGACAGGGTGGGGAGAGAAGAAAAAAGAGAGAGAAGGAAAAGGGAGGGAAGGTTTAATTTCATGACAATTAAATTAATATTGAACACTTCAGGGAGATGGAGGCAGCTTTGTGGCTATTTTCTCTAGATGCCAGTTTTCCCTCTATAACTGAAAGTTCTAGTTCTTTGTAGCTCTCAGTCTTTGTCTCATCACATCATACATGCAAAACAGCCATTATATATGCTTTCTTATCTCCCTGGAAGACTGTGGTAGGGGTCCTGATCCTGTTTGAGTCTTTGGATCTAGCTCAGGCCTCTGCTTATACAGGAAAATATATGCCACTCCCCCTACTTAAGCCAGTTAAAATTGTATTTCTGTCATTTCAATCAAGAAGACTCTGGTAAATACATTGATGATGTGTTTGCCTTTGAACATACATGAGAGTTTCAAGTTCCAGAATGTAATCTCAGTGGACTGGAGCTCAGGAGAGAACTTTTAACTAGGGATACATAAGGGGGCCTCAACGACATGAAAGAAAGTGATATTAAGTTTCTAGAAGTGACTGAGATTCTCAAGAGAATGAATAGGAGAGAACAAAAAGCAGGATAACGCCTAGTTACAGGTACAGAGACAGGCAACTGGAGAGAGAAAAAGAAATGATCCTTGAGATTAAGTAGAGGTCAAGTAGAGTGAAGACTGACATTGGAGTGGCCGCTGGAAGTCACTGGTGATCTTTGAGGTAGTGATTTGTAGGGTCATGCATCTTAAAACAGTTTTAAGAGGACAAGGTAGGACTCTCTGCCTAGATATAGAATTTTAGCTTATCCTCCATTGGCACTGGTATCTGATTTGAATAGGACACTATTGCTCATCTAAAGTTACTGTAAATGTGTATTTACTTAGCCATTTTTGTATCATTGGGTCTTCATTTTTTTCCCCAATATTGAATACTTTCGGGAAATGGAAGCAGCTCTGTGGCTATTTTCCCTAGATGCCAGTTTTCTCTTCATCACTGGAAGTTCTAGTTCTTTATAGCTCTCAGTCTTTGTCTCATAGTATTATACATTGCAAAATAGCCATTGTATACTTTCTTATCTCCTCTGGAAGATGGAGGTAGGGGTCCTGATCCTTCTGGTACAATGAGCACTCAGTAAATACTTATCAAAGTTACGCCAGTAGAAATTCCAGAATCTATACCAAAGGGTCTTGGAGTGAATAAAAAGAGTGCTTTTTAAACATTTTTTTTCATAGGTTTACTCTCATGTTCAACAATAGAATGTTCAGGTATAACTGCTTACATATTTGCTTATTTTCACCAAAAGAAGACAGTTTTACTCCATTAGCAACTTCAAATAGCCTTTCAAAAAATAATTCAAAACTTTGCAACTGGTATTGCTACTTTCTACAGCAATAACAACACCTCCAAAATTGCCTCCAAATTTCCAAAGAGCTTTTGTAAGCAAAAATTGAACATTAAATCATTCATTCAGCACATGTTTACTGAGCACCTACTCAGGCATGGTACTAGGAATGCTGAGTAAGATAAAGTAATTGATTTCATAGAACTTAGAATACAGTGGAGGAGGTGAGCAATAAAACAAGAAGTTACCAGCCTAAGTCCTTTAAGCATTGAGTGCATGAGAGCAGTGAAGCTCAATTAATAAATTGCCTGCCTTTTCATTTGCAAAAGGTCAAGATTGATTCTCAAACTTCTATTTCATATTCAATCAGGGAACACCAACAAACCCGCAACCCTTTACACTTTTACAGCAAAATTATCATTCTGCATATCAAAGAGGACTTTGGCAGCACCCACTGCTTTCCTGGTCCTTAAAGAGGTCGGACTGATGGTTTCCATCATCTAGAAAGATGGTGATGGTGGCTACATACATCTTGGGAAAAGGGACATCTGGGTCACTGTACCCACATGTAATTTGGTGCACAAAGTTCAAAAACTATTTGAGTACTTGGACACAATTTCCAAAAGTAGCTTTGGGTCATTATGCATTTATATGCCTATTGTTCATAAGTAACTTGAAAGCATGTACCAAGAAAACTTCAGGAATTCTGTGTGCTGGAATCTCTTTCAAGACTTTAAACACAAGTAGGAACTCACTCCAAATTTCAACTTTTAATGGTTTTGGAAAGCAGTCTCTAAACTTTGTTCTATGGATCTGAGGAGTTCAGGGGATGGTAGATGGTGTTCTGCAGAACAACATTTGAGAAATATTGTCTTAAAAGATCTGTCTTCGTTTAGCGAACAGTTTCTGGAATTAAAGACATAATTTTGAATTCTAAACCCTGTAACTGCAACAAATAACTAGTTGGCAATGACAATGTGTGAAATTATAGAAGATATAATAAGTGGACAGATTCTTGTTTGGAGAGAGGAAAATTCATCTGAACTTAAGAGGTAGGTGGAAATAAACACCCTAGTTGGGAAGAAAATCACATGGTTTATATAGCCAACATAAAAATGCATTTTTATAATTTTTAAAGGCCCTCTTCTCCTATTCTTCTGCAAAAGAAGATGTCATTAGGTTCCCATTAGATACCTAGGTGGAGGTCATTTGGAACCCAAGGCTGGCTAATGCAACCAGGTCCTTTAGTCATCTACTTCCCTTTGACATTTGGCTACTCTCCACTTTGCAGTTCTCCATGCAACTGACTTTACAAGGGAGCTTTTCCTTGGATGTCTTTACCAAGTGCCTTCTAAAACCACCATTCTGTGATTGGCTTGTATGTTCTACACTCTGAACTTTCTCTCACTTTTATCTCTCCATTCTACCCAGCTTGACTGTAGCAACTCTCTCTTTTGCTTTATTTTACCTCTATCACTTAAGGATGTCTTGATCACTTTAGTACACAAAGAAGAGAAATCATCCACTGGGAAAAAAACAGTAGGAATAGTCTCCTGGGTCCTGGATATACAGAAGTCTAACCCTATGAAGTGAGAATAAAGTGGAAAAGAGGAAGTGTTTTTGCTTTCACATTCCCTTTCTATCAAAAGTCCTTGATTCACAAATGCACCCTTCTCATTCAAGAAATTCACTCGAGAATATCCAGATACTGCTGGGCATAGTGGCACACACTTCTAATCCCAGAGGCTGGGGAGACTGAGGCAGGAAGATCACAAGTTAAGGCCAGCCTCAACAATTTAGTGATGCCCTAAGCAACTTAGTGAGACCCTGTCTTAACACTTAAAAAAAGAGTTTGAAATGTAGTAAGTGGTGAAGTGCGCCTGCGTTCAATCCCTAATACAAACAAAAACAAATCCAGATACTGCCTTATTGGCCAATATTTTTTCCCCAAAACATATGCCAGATTTGATGTCATAATGGACACCAAATATGTACATGGCATCCGAAACTCTTTATGAAAAGACTAGAGACTAAAGCTACAAACGCAGGTTTTTAGCACCAAAAGGAAAAATTTTAATCACATGGTATTTTTTTGCTTATATGGAGCTGGCTTTACAATTCTGTGTCTGAATGGGCTCCCTAATATGTGCTCTGGCCTCAGGCCCAGAGAAATCTTTCTTCTTAGAGCCTCAGAGGTACCTTGTGTTTTTCAAATGAGAACTGGAAGCCAAGGTCATTTTTAACTTCACTGTCACCACCGGTAGACCCAAGTCTGGCCTAATACTGAAAGAAAACCAAAACGGAACAGATGGCTAAGGGAAAAAAAAAAAGACCTTCATATAATACTTCCTTCTCTCAAGGGCTGAATAATGGTTTGTCCTATAAAAAGGATAAAAATGTGTCTGGGGGTCAAGTGTCTCAGACCAGATGAATGAGGCCCAAGTGGTCTTGAAAGCAGAAGTAATAAGGGACACAGGATGTGACAATTTTGGAGACACAAGAGGCATTCCCAGGGGTTAAGTTTTAAAAGTTTCATTTTATTTGTTCAACCCTTGAAGGACTTGAAAACTGATCATCAGTGAGGTTAAGAACAGTCAAAGTAGTTCACAAAGAAACATGCGTGGCTTCTAAACCTGCAAGCATTTTTTAAGACTCTCCATATTGAGTTGAAATTCCAAAATGCACTGAAAGCTCCACCCCACAGTCACATCTCAGCTTCTGTAGAGGAAGATGGGAGAGACTCTGAAGTTGAAGGAGATAGAAAGACACATAAGATAGATGTTCATAAATAAGATATCTTGGCCACAATCAAGATTTGGAACTCTATGGAACAGCACACTGCAACAGGCTCTATTTCCCATTCTCTAAGACTTTATTCACTGCATTATTAATTTAAAAAAAAAAATCTAGCTGGTGCAATGGCACACACGTGTAGTCCCAGCTATTCAGGAGGCTGAGGTAGGAAGATCACATAAGCCCAAGAGTTTGAGGCCAGCCCTGCCTAAACCAAAAACAAAAAGAAATTCATGAAACAGACAAATGAACAAAAATATATTTAAGGAGATGCTATTATGAAACAGGTCCTGTATTCACAATAAGAAAGCAGAGGTGAACAGCATTCAGTACAGTTGTCAGGGGTCAAGAGTCTAGGTCACAAAGACACGTGCAGAGAATCACATATAGAGGGAATATTCAAGAAATGGTGGGGATACAATGGAAACATTTGACTATCTGGATAGAAAAGAAATTCATGTCTTTTGAACTTAAAACAATAAATAAGTTTTTAAGTCTATAACTAGTGAAAAAGTGAGACCATGAATGCAAAATTTCAAGACCTAGAAATTCCATCTGACACCATGAAGGCTGATCCACTTGGTGCTGGTTTTTAAATGTTAAATCCAATATTTAGATCAAGGAAATAATGAATCCTGATCTATAAAGATTTGGATTTCCTGATTTGGGCTGGAAAACAATTAGAAGATTAACCCCCTTTGACCACAATTTTTAAAGGAAGGCCATTTTTTCAATTTGTGTAATCACAACATAGATTGAGATGAGAAAAGACATTGGAAAAGAGGCTAAGTTTGCTCTGCCCAGAGCAGATTAAGAGAAGCAAGTTTAGCTGCTCAGAACTGCCACTCTGATAAGTGTGATGCTGAAGCTTTTCTGACAGATGTGGTGACAGGAATGGGGGGAGGTACTGCCTGACACACTTTACTTCAACAAAGCAGAATTTAAGATATGCATACGTGTAAACAAATATTATTAGCATAAAAAGGAAGATGTACCTGAGTAACATATAAATGAATTAGAAAATATTTAGCACAAAAAGAGGAAAGGCAAAGAGCAAGTCAAACTTTGAATCTACTGTGAATTATTGTAAAGAGAGATGGATGAAAATCCTTCATGGGCACAAGGTAACTGCAACTGAAGTATAAGACCATAAAAGTAGTAAAAGAAAATGATTACAAAAGCAAGAGGGTCATTCTCTGTCTCCCACTCTTCTACCCGTTCTTAAGACTCAGGACTTGTGTTTCCTCTATCAGGAAGCCTCCCAAGACATCTCTGGACCAGGCCATATCCCTGTGGGTTATCCTGATCTGTATAATTCCCTCTGAAGCTTTAGGTTCAATTTTACTCATGAGCAATGACTTAGGAGTAAATCTGTTTAAAGATAAGGAGTTGGAAACTTGACTTCAAGAGCCCTACCAGTTCTAGATTCAAAGATTACTCATCAACTTCTCCTCACATTATGTACAATGTGGATGTTCCTAGTCCACAAGTGGCCTTCTGTGTTGTCCCTCAGAAGCCCAGACTCCCTCTATTTTAATGTATTTTTTGGCTCCATTATTCTCTAGGGCCTCAGAATTCTTTGCCAGATTTTCTGCCTCCAGCAAGCAGAGAGAGAAAGAGAAGGTTGAGGATCCTGTGGAAGATTTTATAAGCCAAGCAATAGAAATGGCAAATGTTAATCAGGTGGGCTACACTCCACTGGGCGAGACTTTGTCATATGGCCACAACTAACCACAGGGGTAAATAGAAAACGGAGTCATCTATGTGCTTTGGAGATTGAGGAAATAGGGTTAGGAGAATACATTACAGTTTTTGCTGCAATTCAGTAAATGATTTTTTAAAGTATATGATGTGATAAGCTCTGTGCATCACTCTGGGGACTCAAGAAGAATAAGACAGATTTCCCACCATGAGGCACAGGTAAACAATTTCACAACAATGTGTGGTAAGAGTAGTAAGGATAAATGCAAGAGATGTGCATGTATCAGTGTTCTCCAAAGGAACAAAACCAATAATCATACACACAAGTGTATGTATACATGTATGTATATATGTGTGTGTATATACATATATGTATATTTATGTATATGCATATACAAAAGAGGGGATTTATTAGATTGGCTTATAGTATCAGAGGCTGAACAGTCTCACAATGGCTGTCTTCAGGCTGGAGAGGAGGGAAACTGGTAGCTACTCCATCCAAGAAGCTGGAAACTCAGGACGAAAAGAACCAATGATACAGCCCCAGTCTGAGGCTGAAGCCCTATAAGCTCCCTGGAAAGTTATTGCTGTGAATCTTCATTCAAAGGCTGAAGAATCTGGAGTCTGATGTCCACAGGTGATGGCAGCAGCAAAAGCTCACTGCTCAAGAAGAGTCAGTTGTGTGCACAAGATTTCCCCTTGTTTGATTTTTTTGTTTTCTCCAGGCTCACATTAAGAGCACATTCAGAGGAGGTCTTCCCCATTCAGTTTGCTGAACCATGTGCCAATCATCTCTGGAAACACCCTCACAGACACACTGAGAAATTGTGCTTTATCAATTTTCTAGGCATCTCTCAATTCAGTCAAGTTGACAACCAAGATTAGTCACCACAATGCATGACTTAAAGATTGGGAATGTTTGCTCATTACTCATTAGTTTTCTATAAAGACTCAGAGAAATGGAGGTGCCTTGAATGGTCTCAGCCTTCTGACTTGGTCCTGTAACTTGCTTCGTCATTAACTGACAGGAAATGTGGGTAGAGTTAGTAGGTCCCAGACAAGGTGAATGAGGTTTAGGGATCATCTTAGTTCATTTTCTGCTGTTATATCAGAATAGCATGCTATTGGTGAAGTATAAACAGAGGTCTATTTGACTTGTGATTCTAACGGATGGGAAGTCCAAGACTGAGAGTCTGCATCTGGTGAGCATCTTCTTGCCGCATCATAACATGGCAGAAAGTTGACCACTTGCAAGAAAGAAAATGTGAGCTGGACTCATTCATTTTATCAAGAACATACTACCAGAATAAGGTTATTAACCCATTCATTGGTACAGAGCCTTCATGACCTCTTCAAGTTCCCACTTCTCAACACTGTTGCAATGACAATTAGATTTCAGCATGAGTTTGTAAGGGGCGTTTAAACCACACTAAGGAGTTTCCCCATAGTTTATTGTGCAACAAACCACCTCAAAACTTTAGTGACATAAAATCACCACCAATTTATTATGCTCATGGATTCTGTGATCTGAGACCTTGGACAGGACTTCAACTTCTGGGGCTTTGATTGGGAAGAGGATATGGCTGGGGACTGAAGATTTCATCACTCATTTCTGGGACATTGGTGGAAATGACTGGAAGGCTGAATTCTGCATTGCATAATGTTTACTAGCATCCCTTTCTCTAGCCACTAAACTCCTAGCATCCCACCCACCCTGGAGCAAAAACCAGAATGCCTTCCTGACATTACCAAATATCTCCTGTGAGACAAACTGTCACTTGGGGTTGAAGGCCAGTGGACCATTAACCTGAAACTTTGACAAAATAAAAGAAAATTTCAAGTCATCAGCATGTAGGTGGTTTGTAGAGTCACTGCAATACATGGGATGCCTCAGGATGTGTGGAGTAAGAAGATCAGTGGTTCAAGGTTAAAAGGATAGTCCCATATTGAAGGGGATGAGAAAGAGAATGCAGAACATAAAGAAAAATTAAATGTAAGTATCAAAAGAGATAGTAGGAAGTGCAAAAAAGTCAGGATAGAGTGGTGTAGTGGCTACTGAGCATCCTCAGTGTCCTGTCTCCACTCTTCTTAGCCAGGCCTATCTTCTTGGCCACCATGACTGGTCCATGGATGGACACTGTACATGCTAGTCCTTCCCTGTGATTTCACATTCCACACCATGGAGAAAAGTGTTACTTTCCTCTTGTGTTCTTGCATTGGGATGATATAAATCTGGAAGTGTCTACAGTGTGTCCCCTGCCACATGGCAGTGGTTCAGTTGATGCACCATGAGTTGACAAAGACCACAGTTCAGGAAGAGGGTCCTCAGGGAAGTTGGGGGGTGGGGTGGGGGTCATTTCTCATACCTTAAGAGAATTTCCTAAGCTCTTGAGACAACTTACACTTCCTAAAGTTTTCTCAGACTTTTGTCAGCTAGTGCTTCTCTGTGGAATTTTGGAAAAGCAGAGAAATTGCACCAAAAGCATCCTTTCCATACTATCTCTGTCTCTGCTGACTTCTGAGCTTAAAAAAAAAAATGTGAAATTGTACCAAACACTCATACATGCAACCTGTGAGCTGTGTGGAAGCTTGGAGAGTAGCAAACAATTCAAAATGCACTATACTGGTACAAGTGAGGGACAGTTTCATTTGCAGTAGAAGAAAATAAGACCAGTAGGAGAGAGAAGATGAGAGCTGAAAAGAGCAACCTTTGATAGCATCTGAGCCCCTGGACCCAGTCCTCCCTAAAGCCAAATACAATTCTGCTCTTCAAGTTTTGTGAAACAAGTTTGTGGTTCAAGGTTAAAAGAATATGCTCTTAAGTTGGGCATCTTTTGGTTGCAAATCTTATACAGAAACTGGCACCAGGAGTGGAGTGATAAAGCTAAAATGTGAAAGTGGGTGAGTCAAGATAGAGAAGGTTGCTGGTATCCTTGTTATATGGAAGGGAAGCAGCCAGTGACACTGTTACCTAGTGTACTGTGAGCCTTAGATAAATGTCCTCAGCACCCTAAAAATAAGAACATCATAGACTTGGTAGAAAGATATCAGAATAATAGAAAAAGACAAATGCCCCAAAGTTCTTTGCCCCTACTATAGCCCCTGCCTAGCAAAGGTCATAATCCCTCCCTGCAACTGGATTAATCCTGGAGATCAAAGTACCTCCTGACTATTCTACTTTCCTAAGAGGCAGAGACCAAGATAAATGATGTTAGTCAAAAGCCCAAGAAAAGGTGATGATTCCTGTGACTATTGCTAAAGACAAAAAAATGGAAGGGTGAGAATCCTGATCAGAGATACTGACTGAAGATTTTGGGCACTGTTAATGGACAAAATAAGGCCAACCAAAATGCTATTATCAGGTGAGTCCCCCAGGGTTTGAAGCAAACTGTATCATCTTCTTGGCAACCAAAGATTATGACTGTCATTAAGACAGCCCTCCAAGCCCTATAACTGAGAGTGGATTGCTAAAGGAATAGAGACCCCTTGGGGGAAGTCTCCTGACAATCCTCTTAGGCATGCTGACAGGGGCAGTAGAGATCCTCCCAGTTAGCAAGGCTCTGGAGCATCCAGATAGGCTGACCAAGGAACCTACTCCACAGCAAGAGAAGGGAGCTTACAGACAGACATGGATCCTGTTCATCTGTCTACCAGATATTGCTTCCTTCTCTGTGACCCATTACTAAATATGGTACAGTCTTTCCTCTTCCTTCCCCATCAACTTTCTCTCTCCACCTGGAGCCACAGCCTTATTTCCAACCTTAGATAAGTCTTCTGTTCCTCTAATAATAAACAACTATACTGCAAACCATAATGGTTAATTTGAATTACCTACTTGATTGGATTAAGAGATGCCAAAGATTAAGAAGCTTCAGGTGTGTCAATGAGGGTGTGTCTAGGAATGATTGACATGAGGGATAACAAACTGGAGTGGAGACCCTCCCTAAGTGTGGGCAGCACTGTCCAATAGGTTGGAGGCTTGGATGGAATAAAAATTGGAAGAACAAGGAAGCAGCAACAGATGCAAGCTTGCTACTTCTTCAGTGGGTTCTTGATTTCTGCTGTGATTGCCTGAGGAGATCAGACTCGCTTCTTCACTCTTCAAAAGTAGACTCTACCAGTGATTGTCCAGGAAATTTCCAGAAAGTCTCAGACTGGGGTAGCCCTGTTGATCCCTCTTGTTCTGAGACTTCAGCATCTTGAACTGCATAGCTACTGGTACCTCCAGCTCCCCAGCCTGCAGATGATCACTGTGCACTATGCAGCTTCTGGTTGTGTAAGCCAATCTAATGAATCCCGTTTTTATAATCATACCTCCTGTTGGTGCTTTTCCTTTAGAGAACACTAATATACAACCACAACACATAGCCTACAAAAAGTGAAATGTCCATAATCCCACAGGGACAATTTCTCCATTCTAATCCATGTGGGGCCTTGCAAAAGTCCACACCCACCCACATAGAAGGCTGTCATTAAAGCTAAGTGTCACCACAGAGACAGGCATGAATCAAAAGATTTTATGTAACATTTATTTTTTGATCCCATCCTAACTTTGACTTCCATCCTCAGCTCCCATTTCCATTCTTTTCATAGGAATCCAAACATTTTTTAAAACAACATGTTTAAAATCATGCTAAATCTTCTTTCCAAGGGGGAGGAGGTCACACAACTTTAATCCTTATGCAGCATTTTCAAATATGCATGTCAATATATATTTTTATAAACTATTTAAAATAAAAACCCTTCATCCTTTGAGGTTGGCATTTGCTAGTTCACTGACACACCCCCCCATAATACAATAATTCTATTCATTTTCATGAATGAGGTGGGAACTATACTAAAAAATAGGATTTTAATCCCTGAGGTGTCAGTTAAAATGGATAGAGGTTGCCATTGCAACTCAAGATTTTAAAAATTCAGCCTTAAATAATAAGCATGGATCATGCTCTCTGAATCAGAATCAGCTCCACAGCATGGAGTCACTTAGAAAACTGCATTTTTGGGGGTTATATGCACCCTGATATCTCCAGCTCTCTTGCTATCAGAATCTTTCCTTTTGTAAAGGAATAACATAGCAATCAAGTCTGTAGAAACTTCTGAGATCCTCAGAAATCAAGAGAAACCATAGTCCTGTTTCTCAAATCTCCATCCACATTGTTGGAGAGGGTGTTTCAGCACCATTCCAAGACCTGGAAATGGATGAGCAAACTTGATTCTTCTGGTTCTCCATAGATAAAGAGTCAAATGGAGAAACCAGTCCTCCTGGCTAGAAAAATGGGCAGGCACATCCGGGCTTTTCTCTGCTGCCAATGGTTAGCAGAGCTGGGTTCAGTTCCCTGTGCCCACCACCATTCCTGTAGACCCCCTCCCTTCCAGGTGGCTTCAAGAGGTTTTGGGGGTCCCGGCTGCTCCCCCTAGTAGTAGCGGTTCAGGCTCCGGGTGCCGGGCACCTCGGGCTGGCCGTTCATCCAAATCTCCCTGATGATGCGCTCGCGTTCCTCCAGCCTCTGGGCACGCTCCAGCTCCTCCGCAGAGGTGAACACGTTCTTGTTCAAAGTCCTCTCAAAGCGGCGGTGTCTCCGCACCGAGAGGTCAGAGGCGGTGTCCGAGCTGCCATCCTCGCTGTCGCTGCTGTCACTGCTGCTCTCTCGGTCTTGCAGGAACTTCCTCTTGGGGCGCCGCTGGCAGTCTGTATGGCAAGAGATCCTCATCACCAAGGCAGCCAGGGTCAGGACCAGCCCGATGCACACGCCAGAGACAAAGTACAGAGCTGCTCGCTCAGGGTTTTCTGGAGGAAGAAGAAGAAAACATTTGAGAAACCACAGCTTCACGTGCAGAGAATAGATGGGACTCCTGCCCCAAACCTCTCACCTGGCCCCAAGCCTTGCTGGTTACCAATACTGCCTTTAAACATGACAAATCTATTAGTGTAGTCCCAATATTACTATTGACAAATGGTGAATCTAGAAAGGATAAAGGATATATGGGATTATTTTATTCTACTTTCAACTCTGATTTTGAAATTATTTCAGAATAAAAAGTTTTAAAAAGCCTGGCGCAATGGCGCAAGCCTATAATCCCAGCAGCTGGGGAGGCTGAGACAGGAGGATCTTGGGTCCAAAGCCAGCCTCAGCAAAATCGAGTTGCTAAGCAACTCAGTGAGACCCTGTCTCTAAATAAAATACAATATAGGACTGGGGATATGGCTCAGTGGTCAAATGACCCTGAGCTCAGTCCCCAGTACAAAAAAAAAAAAAAGTTAAAAGCAAAACTATTTTAATACCTACTATATACAACAACTGTGCTTAGGTGCCATGTGTTTAAGAGATGTCTCTTTCTAAAAGCTCTTTTTAACTGTACAAAAGTAAATTTTGCTCATGAATTTACTTGTGAAACCTTCTAAATTACCTTTTCATCACTGTGATGGGCAGATTTTGAGATGCCCCACTTCCTGGTACTCATGCCATTGGGTAGCCAGTAGCTGTTCCCTAGGGGCTGGACTCAGTGACTGACTTATAAGAAATAGAATATGGTAAAAGCTGGTTCTAAGATTAGGTTGTATAAGGCTGTGAGCAGAGAAGCCCAAGTGTCAAGGAACTAAGGGTGGCCTTCAGCCAATATTTTTCAAGGTACTGAATGGTGCCAACAGCTAGGTGGGTGAACTTGGCAGGGAACCATCCATAGGTCAAGCCTTACAGTGACCACAAGCCTCGCCTTGCAGGAATTTTATAGGAGACGTTGAACCAAAGAATCTAGCTAAGCCATACTCAGGTTCCTGAACCACAGAAACTGAGAGATAAAGTATGTATCATTTTAAGTCACTAAGTTTTAGGTAAGTTAAGTTTGTACATAGCAGTAGATAACGTATGCAGTCAATCACACATTTACAATCAGCTTAGGCATTTAGGAATGATCTCATCAAGTAAATTGAAAAACAAAAAAGAGTAAGAATCTGAGAGCTTCCTTGGTGAGAGAAGAATGTAATTATTCTGTGATGAGCAATACGCTTAGCAGGCCCAGTGGTGACCTCTGTAAGATATGCTCAATAGGAAGACAGCCCTTAGGTAAGCAACTGTCCCTCTGTAGGCACAAGGGAGAACATGGGAACATGCCTGTCCCGTGTCACAGGACAAGCCATGGTCAAGCTGGTAGACTCACACTGGACATCAACAAATTAAATTTCCATATTCCACATTCACTTGTAAGTATGAATCAAAATAGGTTTCCTTTTGTGGTTCTAAATAATACAAGTAGGATCACAGAAGATGCATTTTTGCTTTTTAAATATAATAATATTTCTTAGAATGATTTCCAGATCTGTGTGTTTAGGTAAACAAAAGTTTTTAAATTAGAGCTTTATGGTTATTATATATAGCAGTGGGTTCATCCCGACAAATCCATATACGCATGGAAATCGATTTGGTTCATGATACCCTCCCTTTTTCCTCCCCATTTCCCCTCCTGTCCTCCTTTTCCTCTCTTCTTCTCCTTCCTCTACTCTACTCAACTTCCTTTCATTCATCTATTAATTGGAATTTGGTTGTTCCTTTATGTAATTTTTCTATTCTATTCTATTCTATTTTCCCTCCCCCTTTCCTTTATTTTACTATAGCTTCTGCATATGAGAGAAAATATTTGACCTTTGAGCTTCTGAGTTTGGCTATTTTCACTTAAAATGATATTCTCCATTTCCACCCATTTACTGACAAATGCCATATTTTCATTCTTTTTAATGGCTGAGTAGAACTACATTTTTTTTGTGTATATCTCTCTCTCTCTGTGTATCTCTGTCTCTCTCTCTCTCTCCATGTATGTGTGTGTGTGTGTGTGCATATATATGAATGACAGTTTTTTAATCCATTCATCTATTGGTGGCACCTGGGTTAATTCCATAATTTAGCTATTATCAATTGTGCTGCTATAAACATTGATGGGGCTGTCATTGTAGTATGTTGATTTTAGATCTTTTGGGAAAATACCCAGGAGTGGGACAGCTGAGTCATATGGTGGTTACATCCTTAATTTTTTTTTAATGTTTATTTTTTTAGGTGTAGATGGACACAACACAATGCCTTTATTTTTATGTGGTGCTGAGGATTGAACCTGGGTCCCAATCCCAGCCCAGCATCCTTAATTTTTTGAGGAATCTCCATACTGCTTTCCAGAGTGGTTGTACTAGTCTGCAGTGCCACCAACAATCTACAAGTGTTCCTTTCTGCCTACAACTCACCTGCATTTACTGCTGTTTGTACTTTTGATAATTACCCTTCTGATTGGAGATGAAATCCTAGTGTAGTTTTGATTTTCATTTCCCTGATTGATAGAGATGTTCAGCATTTTTTCATGTATTTGTTGGCCTGTTGTATTTCTTTCATTGAGAAGTTTCTATTTAGTTCTTTCGCTTGTTTATTGATTGGGTTATTTGGGTTTTGATGTTAATTTTTTTGAGTCCTTTGTATATTCTGGATATTAATCCCCTATCAGAGGGGTAGCTGGCCAAGATTTTCTCTCATTCTGTAGGCTCTTTCTTCATGCTCTCAATCATTCCCTTTGCTGTGCAGAAGCTTTTTATTTCTGGCATCCCACTTATTGATTCCTGGTTTACTTCTTGTGCTTTGGGTGTCATGTTAAGGAAGTCTGTGCCAGTACCTATATGATGGAGGGTTGACTCTATGTTTTCTTTTAGCAATTGTAAGTTTTCTGGTCCAATTTCTAGGTCTTTGATCCATTTTGATTTGAGTTTTGTGCAGGCTGAAAAATTTCATTTTTCTGTATATCCAGTGTTCCCAGGACCATTTGTTTTTTTAAAGGCTGTTTTTTTTCTTCTCCAAGATAAATTTTTGGCACCTTTGTTAAATATCAGAGATATAAATTTATGGATTTATCTCTGTCTTTTATTCTATTCACTGGACTTCATGTCCATCAATAGCTTTTTATTATTATTATTACTACATACTGTTTTGTAGTATAAGCTTATTGAAGTTACTCCTTTTCTTATTGTAGCATATGAATTGTTTCTAATTTTTCACAATTAGGATCAATGCAACAGTCACTGTCTTTATATCCTTATACATATCTCTTTATTGTCGATGCAGAATTATTTCTATAGGTTAGTTATCTAGAAATGGAACAGCTACATCAAAGAGCTTAGGCATTTTGAAGTTTTATGTATTCTAAACTGTATCAAATAAAAGTCCAAATACAGCATGTGAACCCATGTGTTAATAATTCCTTACTCCCTCTGAAATCCCCTTTGAAATGATGGCAATGTGTATAGATAGAAATAATAAGAACAAAGAGTAGAATGGAGAAGAAAACAAAACAAAACAAAAAAAAAAAAACAAGACTAGTGGATAAAATAATCAACAAATAGGAGAAAAGCATAGTGAAGTAACCTGAAACTGAATTCTACCAGCTAATATAATATCCACAAATGCAGAGAACCCAGTGAGCACCAGCCTTAGGGTACAAACAATGCAGCAGGGATCCAAATCCACCCTGTTCCATTATAAAAATGAAGAACTATAATAGAAATGGGAGGTGGGAGCTCTGGAAACACAGAGGCAGTGGAGAAGCCAAGATGTGATATGGGGGTCCTAGAAAGAAAGTTACTGAACTGAGAGTTGAAGGCTGAGGTGGGCTAGCCATTTGAAGATGGGGAAAAGTATCCCAGGCAGAGAGAAGAGCATGAACAAAGGCACAGAGGTGTGAAAAACCACATATGTGTGGGGAAGTATACAAGGCTTGGAACAAATTATAGAATCTTAAATTCCTCTTTTCTATGGCAACAACTAGCATATAGCTAGGTTTCAAATACCATTGGTTGATATCATTGTCACTCTCTAAACATCATAATATTCCAGCATAGAAAATAAAGAGAACCATAAATCCTCCCTCTATAAATACTGTATTTCCAATTATACAGCCCTAAACTGTAACTTTACTACCAATTGAGATACTCTCACGTACTGCACTTACTGTTGAGTAAACCATGTAAGCCTTGAAAAAAGGTGATGGCATTAAATTTTATTTCTCCATTAAAAAAAAAAAATACCTTGCCCATTAGGATTCTTTTTATTCAAATACAAAAACTCCACTTAGTTTCTCTCTGGTTCCAGAGTGTTGAGAGATTTTTTAAAACCAATTTTGATATTGTCATCTAAAATGATCTCTCAAAGCCAACCAGTGGCCTCTGAAATGAATTTGCCTAACTCCCCACCCAAGATAATGCAAAAATACTGAATAAGACTAGGACCTGGAAAAAGACACTAACTAGCCTGGTGAATGGTGAATGTGAAACTGAAATATATAGGGGGCCTGGTGGTCTTCAGTAGATGTGACTTAACCTACTTATCCTGTGTTTAGCCTCGAGGTCTCCACCTCATCCACAAGCTCACAAAACACCTCACAGACTCCTTCACTTCCTGGGACTAGTCACTCCAACACTGTCTGCCGCCATCACAAATAGCCAACTGCCTAATTTTCCACCAGTTGTTTACATCTGTGTCTCCACCAGAAATGGATGCTTGGCAAAGGCAGGAAATGATATTTAAGTCTCTGATTTTCTAGAACCTACATAAAGTATCCAAATACGTTCCTATAATTTCATGCAACCCATGACATCATCCCCCCCCCCCCCCCCCGGGTTTTAAAATAGTCTCTTTTTCTTATTTCATCTCCTTCTTCCTGCCTTTCCCAACCTGCTTTCTTCCTTTTTGGTTGTCTTTGATGAAATAAAAGGAGCAAGAAGAGGTGGTGTGACTTCTAGATGCCTTGTGACAATTAAAAAGAACCAAGCAAACCAATCCAAATCTGTCCAGTTTGGGAGTCTATTATCTTCTCATCATTTCCTGATGCTTTTGTGGAATCGGTATCAATGCTGATGTGGATCTATCACACAGGAGTGTTGGGACAATCAGTGCTTGCAAAACTGACCAGCACATGTTCATTTTGAGACCACAGAGAAGGCACCACTTTTACCCTTAGGTTTATAGTTTCCCTGAGGAAACAGTGACCTGGACAGCCTATGAACTTCACACCAATCTGCATTTATCTATGATTAGCTCATGTCGGCAGGATCCCAATTAACATGCACGAAGTGTAAAACAACGTACTATCTGATGACGGGTCGGAATGGGCCTGAGTCTCCTCTAGATCCTGGAGCAATCTTGGAAATTCTTAAGCCCTTAGAATACACAGGACATGTCTTAGGACAAATAAAAGACTGGGACTTGGCCTCCCATAATGGGGTAAGGAGAGACAATGATTTGTCTTTCTTTTATAAAGTAAGAGGAGGTCTCTCTCCTTCATTAGTCAAATGACCTTAGTCATCTCCAACCTCATGGGAACCTCCAAGTCTGATAGGAGAAACAGGCACAGGATAAAACATAACTGGAATCAAGTGTGTCTGACTGAAAACCTGTGTGCTTGTGGCACGCTGGGCAGGCTCAGTGAACGCAGAGCAGGTGAAAAGTCAGTGGACACAGGGAATGAAAAACCAAACCAGGAAGAAAAGTTCAGTCCAAGGTGGGTTTCCTAAGACCTAGTCCCAGTGAGAATTCAAAAGTAAAATCCACTTGGACAAAGCAAAGTAAAAAAAAAAAAAATCTATTTTCTAGAAAAATCAGTTCTGTTGTTTGTTAAGACAAAACCTTCTCCGGGAGCCATTTCTTGGCTTGTCTGAGTTGTCCAAAGTTCTCTTGGAGCCCCTTTGCTCTAAAACAGGCTTGACTCTGCCTCAGAAATCTGCACCCCAACTGCAAACAGAATTGATTTTCTGCCACCAGCTGCGTCAGGCTGGAATAAGGTCATTGTTCCTGTAGCGACAGCTGGTCAGGGAACCCAGAGTCCTTCCTCTGTCCACGTGTCCACAGCCCCATTAGGCCACTGACCCTGCCTAAGTCTCTGTGAGTCTGAAATGGCCTAAGCTTTACCTCACTGCTCTGGGCTTTTCTCTAGATTAGCAGTTTTCACAGTGCAAACATGTACTAAGAGGCAAACAGGCTGGATGGTTTGGAAGAAATTAATTGTCAGACCTTCACTGGACACTTCCACGGTTCTTTCCTCTACATGACCCACCTGAGAAAGCACTCGTTGAGGAGGGATGTGCTTACCAGTTCCACACCTCCGCTGTGCACACCTCCACTGTGGCCCTTCTCCCATCCCACCCTTCTCAATGTGCCCTTCCCCCGTTGCACAAAAGGCAAGACTGGCTCCCACACCCTGAACCTTATCACAGTGTGCCACCCCGAAGTACCAAAGTGGCCACCAAGGAAAATAACTCAAAATATTAATGTCAGAGTCAGGAAGGAAGCTGGGCCCAGTGGTACATGCCTGTAATTCCAGTGACCGAGGAGACTGAGGTGGGAGGATCGTTAGTTTGAGGCCAGCCTCAGCAACTTAGTAAGACCCCATCTCAAAATAAAAAATAATAAGGACCCAGCAGCTTGGGAGGCTGAGACAGAAGGATTGTGAGTCCAAAGCTAGCTCAGCAATAAGCAACTCAGTGAGACCCTGTCTCTAAATAAAATACAAAATAGGGCTGGGGGGCTCAGTGCTTGAGTGTCCCTGAGTTCAATCCCCAGTACCATAATAATAATAATAACAACAACAACAACAATAAGGGCTGAAGATGTAGCTCAGTGGTAAAGTGCCCCCAGGTTCAATCCCCAATATATTTAAAAAAAAAAAAAAAAACAGGAGGCAAAAGCCTCCAATGACTGGGCAATACATCCCTTTCCAACTTTGTTTCCATTCTTACTTTTCAACAAACAGAAGGCCTAATCAAGTTGTCAGCAGATAGCTCATTACAAATAATTTTTGATGACAGATCACTCTGATTTTTGGCATACAACATAAATTTAATTCAAAGACTTGAGTGATGTCATTATAATAAAACTCCTTCTGTTCCTATCTATGTATTTATGTGAACAAACTTTCTCAACAACCATATCGATGAAAAATGAAAACTAGAATAGAATTTTGACTGAATCATGCCTCACTTTTTTAATGAGTGATCTTTACCCACAAATAAATAAAATAATGGGGGACTCATCCATCTCAAGAGATGTACTTCTGATAAATTTTAATTTTTATGTTAAAAACTCCTTTGTAACTTCCAACCTCATACAAAACACATCCCACATGAAATTCCTCTCCTTTTACCTCCAACCATCCAGGTTCTCTTTCCTTCTACCTGTCCTCTGCCCCTTTCTCCTTTCAATTGTTACCTTTCTGCCTGAGGTGTCCCCTCAGTCCACCAGTCACCTATGCCCAAGGCCCAGGACCTCTTTGACTCCCTTGTTTGCTTCCATTCCCTGAATTAATGAGTCTCACCCAACCCTTCCATTCTCACTGCCATTTCCATGACAGCTGGGTGACTCCAGCAGCTTCCCAGCTTGACAACTGGATTCTAGTTCCTCATTCCTCCATTATATTTTGAAGATAGATATCAATGACACATTTTTAACTGTTCTCCCATTTATATGGCTTACCCCCCCCATTCCCCAAAATTAATCTTTGTTAAAGCCCTCAAAATTCCAGTCTCCCATGACCATATCCCAAACTCCTTCATAAAAGCCTTTACTGCAGACAAGCCAAGGGTCTCACTGTCCACTCTTGAACCCAAAACATACCATCTTCAGATTCATTACTGATTCCTTTGTTGGAATGCCAGGATGTGGACCCTCCTGGGTCTTTTTTTTTTCCCCCACGAATAATTAAGATTCAATAAAATAGAGCCCTCTCTCTTACATTAGCGTAGTTCTGCTCAAAGTGACATGCCTGGAACTCCATGAACACTTAATACCCCTTTTAGCATTACAGAACATTCTACAGGAGTTTTCTTAGAATTCTACAAAGAATTATTTCATAATGAGTGTTAAAAAAATTAACAAGATGGGCTGGGGTTGTGGCTCAGTGGTAGAGCACTCGCCTAGCACATGCGAGGCCCTGGGTTCGATCCTCAGCACCACATAAAATAAATAAAAGAAAGGTATTGTGTCCATATACAACTAAATCAAATAAAAATATTTTTTAAAAAATTAACAAGAGTTTATTGAGAAAATTCTCCTCTAGGAAAAGAAGAATTTAAAATAATCCTGAAAGGAGAGGGAGGAGAGGAGGGTAAAGCAGGGGGATCATGAATTAAAATTTATTTTCATGTATGTATAAGTTTACTGGGAGGAACCCAACCACTATGTATAACTATAAAAATCTTTAAATTCTGATTTATTAATTATTTGTTTTTTGCTTTTTGGTGTTAAGTTTTTCAAGTTCTTTATAAATTCTAGACATTAATGCTCTCTCTCAGAAGAGTAGCTAGCAAAGATTTTTCTCCCATTCTGTAAGCTGTCTCATCATATTCTGAATTGTTTTCTTGACATGCAGAAGCTTTTTGATTTGATGCCATCCCATCTATTAACTCTTGGCGTTATTTGCTGAGCCTTAGGGTTCCTATGGAGAAAGTCTTTGCCTGTGCCGGTATGCTTAAGTATTGACCCTATGTTTTCTTCTAAGAGTTGCAAATTTTCTTGTCTAATTCCTAGGTCTTTAGTCCATTTTGAATTGATTTTTGTGCAAGATGAGAGATAAGAGTCTAGTTTCATTTTCTTACATATGGATAACCAGTTTTTCCAGCACAACATGTTTAAAAGTCTGTCTATTCTCCAATGTATGTTTTGGGCACCTTTGTCAAGAACCAGATGACTGTAGATGTGTGGGTTTGTCTTTGGTTCTTCTATTCTGTATCATTGATCTATGTGTCTGTTTTATGTCCATACTATGCAGTTTTTGTTACCATAGCTCTGTAGTATAATTTGAAGTCAGGTATTATGATGCCTCCAGCATTGCTTTTTTAACTTAGAATTACTTTGGATATTCTGGGTCTTTTGTTGTTCCAAATTAACTTTAGGACTGTTTTTTCTACTTCTATGATGAATGTCATTGGTATTCAATGGGAATTGCATTAATTGGTATATTGCTTTTGATAGTATGGTCATTTTAACAATATTAATTCTGCCTATCCATGAACATAGTAAGTCTTTCCATCTTCTCATTTCTTCTTCAGTTTCTTTCTTCAATGTTCTATAGTTTTCATTGTAGAGGTCTTTCACCTCCTTAGTTGGATTAATCCTAGGTATTTATTTTTTCTTTTTTGAGGCTATTGTGAATGGAACTGTTTTCCTTCTCAGCATATTGACTGTTATATAGGAAAGCTATTAATTTTTGTATGTTGAATTTGTAACCTGCTTCTTGGCTGAATTTATTAACTCCAGCAGTCTTTTGGTGAAGTTTTCTTGGATCTTCTAAGTATACAATCATTTTATCTGCAAACAGTAATAATTCGGTCTTTCCTGTTCTATTTTTGTCCTTTTTTTTCTTCTCTTGCCTAATTGCTCTGGCTAGAATATCTATCATTAGATATTAAATAGGAGCGGTGGGAGTGGATATCCTTGTCTTGGTCCAGATTTTAAAGGAGTTGTTTTCAGTTTTTCACCATTTACAGTGAGTTCGGCTTTGGGTTTTTCACATATAGCCTTCATGATATTGAGGTAGGTTCCTTCTATCTTAAGTTTCTAACTGTTTTTATGATGAATGGGTGCTGAATTTTGTCAAAGGCTTTCTCTGGTCACTTGAAGTCACTTGAGATGACTGATTTTTTTTTTCTTTAATTCTATTTATATGATGAACAGAAGAGCTTGGGATACTTCTTTACTTTCCAAATTGCTACCAATGGAATCACTCCTCTTCATGCCCCCTTTCCCAACTTTGGAACCCAAGAATGTTCAAATATGTACAGATATACATATGGCATACATGCATGCACAAAGAGATGGAAATACACAGGAAGGGAGGGGAAGATGAGAAAGGAAGAGAAGGAAAAGTAAGATAGATGATTGATAGAAACAGAGATAGATAGAACAAAAATAGGGCTACAATCTACTGAATCTTTGCCAAGATGCAGGATAATCCCCTTGTGCTGGTCATCAACTTGCAACCATTACCACAATCGAAAAGAGCAGGTAAGTATTGTTAGTCTTGTTTAAAAGATAAAACTGGGATGAGGTACATCCATGCTTTCACCAGGATAAGCCAAGTATTTTGATACTAAAAATAAAAAAATAAAAAAAAACCACAAATAATTCTTGCTTTCACACCCGGCCCTCACCCCACGTGTTACATAAGCCTGATTTCGGAGAGCATTTCTGAACTCCATTTTGGAAATTGCTATTCTCATTCTAGCTTACCTGTCCCCACAGATCAGAAACATCCTCTACATACAGCATCCCAGACACAGACTCCCAGAGAAGCCCAGTAAAAGCAACCAATCCGGGCAAGGGGCAAGGGAGTTTCCTGGATCTCACTGGGTCCTAAGCTGATGCCTCAGGGCAGATTTTCATAGCTGATAAAATTTGCATTGCGCTTCTACATCATTTTCCTGCATAAACCAGAACTGTAACTCTCTGGTGATTGTTTTGTTCTTTCCTCCAATACTTGCTGCTCCAGGTCACTTCCTCTTGGCCAATGATCCACCCTGGTATTGACCAGATCCAGACAGCTGTTAATTACCCAGGAAGCAGAGTGGGGAGGGCTATTGTCGGTTGTTTTCCCCTAATAAATAAAAATAAATGTATTGCTATATCTTGTTTCCTGCAGGGTCATTGTTTTCATGGACAGGAAGAGGCCCTATGTGGAGGTCCTGGGGCTAATTTCATTTGCACCCTTGGAGGTCACATTATGCCCAGCAGGCTCTGCTGGAGTGGAGAGCAACAGTCAGCCCAGGCTGTGTCCACTGGTATCTGTGCAAGGGTAACCTGGGCTTTCTTGTTGACCCCAAAGTTTCTAATCCTTTGAGTAGAAGAGATTAAGTTTTTAAGTGGGCTTTAAAGAGAATAACAGGGCTTGTGTGGAACCAGGGAGTACTTAGCATAACCTCTTCTCTAAACACTTAAGAGATTATAAGGATGTCTCTATGGAATTCTGACCCACTCCTTAGGAGAGGGAAGATTCCTACTAGAGCTTGTGTCCTCTCTTCCTCCCCTTACTGAATTGTTCCTTCCCAGGAAGAAGTAGTGGAGAATTTCTGTCCCTACAGGTCAGCCATCCTTTCATTTCACCCTCTTCATTTTCTTGTCCTTACTACATAAGCAATAAATATCCCACGAGGAAGTCTCCATTTCCCTAACCCTCATGCTACCCACTCATTTTTCTCCCCTACACTGGGAAATTCCTGTCATTCAATAGCTATCATGCACTATGCTTTATATGAGTGTCCCCCAAATTCCCATGTGTCAGGGCTTGGTCACCAGTCTGTGGTGCTATTGAGAGGTGGTGGAACTTTAAGAGGTGGGGCCTAGTGGGAGGAATTTAGGTCCCTGAGAGGGTGCCCTTGAAGAGAATACTGGAACAGCAGCCCCTTCCTCCCTCTCTCTTTGCTTCCTAACCACCCCTAGGTGAACAGACCTCCTGTGCCATGTGTTCCCACCATGATCTACTGTGCTGCCACAAGCCCAAAGCTACAGGGTCAAGCAATCATGGGCTGAAACCATGAGCTAAAATAAATCTTTCCTCTTTTTAAGTTGATTATCTTAGGTATTTTTGTCACAGTGATGGAAGGCTGACTAACATACTCTGTGACTCTGACATGTTCTCTAATCCAGCTTTGTCACTGCTGAAGTTGACATGCTGTTCTTCCGATGCTTTTCTAGGTCCTTAAGTTTGAAAAGAAAGAAGAGTATGTGATTAATTAGCTCCTTCAATCTAAGCAACACTTTATGTAGTTATATTATAATTGGTGATGTAACTATTATCTTTCCCAAATGATTAAGAGAAAATTGAATCCAAATGAATCACTTTGGATTCTCAGAACATCCAGTGGAGTGCGTTGCTCATGGTATGTATCTCAAAAATATTTATTAAACTAAATAAAGAATATAAAATTTCTAGAAGTTCAGTTAATAAATTTAATACATGTGGATATATGTCTATGTAGAGATGTATGTATATTTATATATGTGGATATGTGTGTATATATTTACATATACATATGATATAACATTAAAAAGAAGGGAATGGAAAAAAGCGACAAAATCACCATAATATGCAACTAGATATAACTATATAATATGTAGGACAGTGAAGTGAATTTTCTTTTTTATCCAGAATTGCAGGTAATATTAAGTGAATTTTCTTCTGTTCTTTCCCTGTTATATAAAAATGTACATATTTACTTGATTATAATCAGGGTATATATATAATTTAGAACTTTTTCTCTGGATATATATTTCATACAATGCACAACATTATTTATATCACTCCATAGTATTTCTCCAATCACACCAATAATGGCTACATGGTATTCCACCCAGTAAATATACCACAGTTTGAAAAAATGGTTTCCTACCTTTGGATGCTTAAGTTGTTGAAAAAAATATAATGATGTTTAATACTACTTCCTTTTTGCTCATTTGTTGTTTAATACTACTTTTTTTTAAAATACTACTTTTTTGGTTTAATACTACTTCCTTTTTTTATGTTTAATACTACTTCCTTTTTGCTCATTTGTTGTTTATTTCCTTATGATGAATTCTCAAAAAGGAATCTCTGTGTCAAACAGGATATACATTATTATAGTTTTTAATACACATTGTCAAAGGTGTGATCCTTCAAAAGTGGTACATTAATATTCCATCAGCCATGTATGACAGCACTACTTTCACCAAACTCTCTTTCACAAAACCATATAACATTTAACATTGGGGATATTCCAATGTTAAAAATTTTTCAAACTGTATATTTAATAAAATATATTTATTCCACAAATTACTGTGAGTCTGCAATGCCTTGGGCACTGTGTAGGGGCTAAGAACACAAAGGTCTTCAAACCTAACATGATTCACAATATAGAGGAAATAATAAAAGAGAAATGACAGAAATGAGGGTACTTTCTCAAATGTCCAAATTTGAGACTAACATCAATTTTATGATGGAGAGCTAGCTAGGCCTCCCTTACACCAAGCTTATAAGAAAAGTGATTTGAATTCGGGCCAGCTCCTATGTGGTGGGCACAGCTATGCTTGCAGTTACACATGCAGAGAATATCAGTTAAATGAAAACAAACAAACAAAAAAATGAATAAACAAATAGTCCTCCAAACTTTTGCATTGAAAAATAATTGTCAAAGACAAATGGCAAATCAGAAAAAAAAATTATAATATGTGCCAGAGACAAAATGTTAATGGATAAAAAGAACCTAGAAAGCTGGACATGGCGGTGTACACCTGTAGTCTTGAGACTTGGGAGGCTAGTGCAGGAGGATCGCAAGTTCAAAGCCAGCCTTAGTAACTTAGCAAGGCCCTAAAAAACTTAGTGAGAACCTGTCTCAAAACAAAAAGTGAAAAAGGGCTGGGGATGTGGCTCAGTAGTAGAGCACATCTGGGTTCAATCCCTGCACCACACATACACACCAACCCACACACACACACACACACACACACACACACACACACACACATACACCCCACCAAGAAAGAACATTAAGAAAAAGACCATCAATAAAGAAAATACACAAAAGTTATCAACTTTTCACAGAAAAAGAAATACAAATGACTCTTCAACATATGAAAAGAGGCTCACTTAAAACAGGGATTATCACAAGCCAAATCTGGCCGCCCACTGTTCTTATTTTACTGCAACACAGCTACATCCAGTCATTTATGCATCATCTGGTCTGCTCTTATGCTGCAACAGAGTTGAGTTTAAAAGATTCTGATTCACAAAGCTGAAAATATTTATTCTCTAGGCCTTTATAGGGTAGTATCTCTACTTTTCTGTATTTACTAAGATTTGCTTTGTGGCATAATATATGGTCTATTTTAGAAAAGGATCCATGCACTGCTGAGAAGAAAGTGTATTCACTTGTTGATGGATAATATACTCTGCATATAAGTCTAAGTTATTGATTATATTACTGAGTTCCATAGTTTCTTTGTTTAGCTTTTGTTTGGAAGATCTATCCAGTGGTAAAAGAGGTGTATTAAAGTCACCCAGAATTATTGTGTTGTGGTCTATTTGACTCTTGAACTTGAGAAGAGTTTGATTGATGAATGTAGATGCTCCATTGTTTGGGGCATATATATTTATAACTGTTATGTCTTGATGATGTATGGTTCCCTTAAGCAGTAGTGAAATGTCCATCTCCATACCTTTTGATTAACTTTGGCTTGAAGTCTACTTTATTTGATATGAGGATGGAAACTCCTGATTGTTTACGTAGACAAGCAGGAGTATATTTTATCCCAACCTAAAATCAGAGCTGAAATCAATGAAATTGAAACAAAAGAAACAATTTTAAAAATTGACAAAACCAAAAAGTTGGTTCTTTGAAAAAAAAAATAAATAAAATTGATAAACCATTAGCCATGCTAATGAAGAGAAAGAGAGAGAAAACTCAAATTATTAACATCCATGATGAAAACAGAAATATCAGAATGGACACTACAGAAATACAGATGATAATTTAGAAATTATCTTGAAAATTTGTACTCCAATAAAATAGAAAATATTGAAGGCATTGACAAATTTCTAGAGACATATGAAATGCCAAAACTAAATCAGGATGATATACATGATTTAAACAGATCAATTTCAAACGAGGAAATAAAAGACGCCATCAGAAGCATACCAACCAAGAAAAGCCCAGGACCATATGGATACACAGCTGAGATCTACAAGAACTAACACCAATACTTCTCAAACTATTTCATGAAATAGAAAAAGAGGGAACACTTCCAAACACATTCTATGAGGCCAATATCACCCTGATTCTAAAATCAGACAAAGAAAGAAACTTCAGACCAATATCTCTAATGAATATAGATGCAAAAATTCTCAATAAAATTCTGGCAAATCGAATACAAAAACATATCAAAAAGATAATGCACCATGATCAAGTAAGATTCATCCCAGGGATGCAAGGTTGGTTCAACATCTGGAAATCAATAAATGTAATTCATCACACCAATAGACTCAAAGATAAAAATCATATGATTATCTCAATAGATGCAGAGAAGGCATTTGATAGAATACAGCATCTCTTCATGTTCAAACACTAGAAAAACTAGGAATATCAGGACCTCAACATTGTAAAGGCTATCTGCGGTAAGCCCCAGGCCAACATTATTCTAAATGGAGAAAATTGAAAACCTTCCCTCTAAAAACTGCAACATGACAGGGATGCCCTCTTTCACCATTTCTATTTAACACAGTTCTTGAAACTCTAGCTAGACATATGAAAGAAAAAATTAAAAGGATATGGATAGGAAAAGAAGAACTCAAATTATCACTATTTGCAGACAGTATGATTCTATACCTAGAAGACCCAAAAAAATTCCACCATAAATCTCCTAGAACTAATAAATTAAGTCAGCAAAGTAGCTGGATATAAAATCAACACCCATAAATCAAAGGCATTTCTGTACATCAGTGACAAATCCGTAGAAAGAGAAACTAGGAAAATCACCCTATTTACTATAGCTCAAAAAATAAAATACTTGGGAATAAACTTAATGAAAGAGGTGAAAGATCTCTACAATAAAAAGTACAGCACACTAAAGAAAGAAATTAAAGAAGACCTAAGAAGATGGAAAGATCTACCTTGTTCTTGGATAGGCAGAATTAATATTGTCAAAATGACCATACTACCAAAAGCACTATACAGATTCAATGCAATTCCAATCAAAACCCAATGACATTGCTCATACAAATTGAAAAAGCAAGCATGAAACTCATCTGGAAAAATAATAGACCCAGAATAGCCAAAGGAATCCTTAGTAAGAAGAGTGAAGCTGGTGGCATTACTATCCCCAACCTTAAACTATACTACAGAGCAAAAGTAACAAAAACAGCATAGTATTGGCACAAAAAGAGACCTGTAGACTAATGGTACAGAATAGAATACACAGAGACTAACCCACATAATTACAGTTATTTTAGATTAGACAAAGGTGCCAAAAACATATATTGGAGAAAAAAATAGTCTCTTTAACAAATGGTGCTGGGAAAACTGGAAATCCACATGTAACAAAATGAAATTAAACCTCTATCTCTCACCATGCACAAAACTCAATTCAAAGTGGATCAAGACCTAGGAATTAAACCAGAAACCTTGCATCTAATGGAAGAAAAAGTAGGCCCAAATCTCCTTCATGTTGAATTAGGCCCCAACTTCCTTCATAAGACTCCTATAGCTCAAGAATTAAAACCAAGAATCAATAAATGGGATGGATTCAAACTAAAAAGCTTCTTCTCAGCAAAAGAAACAATCAGTGAGGTGAATAGAGAGCACACAAAACGGGAGCAAATCTTTACCCCTCACACATCAGATAGAGCACTAATCTCTAGGATACATAAAGCGCTCAAAAACCTTAACACCCAAAAAACAAATCACCCAATCAACAAATGGGTCAAGGAACTGAACAGACACTTCTCAGAAGAGGATATACAACAATCAACAAACATATGAAAAAATGTTCAACATCTCTAGCAATTAGAGAAATGCAAATCAAAACCACTCTAAGATGTCATCTCACTCCAGTCAGAATGGCAACTATCAAGAATACAAACAAAGGTAAGTGTTGGTGAGGGTGGCGGGGAGGAGCACACTCATACATCGCTGGTAGGACTGCAAATTGGTGCCACCAATCTGGAAACCAGTATGAAGATTCCTTGGAAAACTTGGAATGGAACCACCATCTGACCCAGTTATCCTACTCCTCAGTTTATACCCAAAGGACTTAAAAGCAGCATACTGCATGGACACAGTCATATCAATGTGTATAGCAGCACAATTCACAATAGCTAAATTGTGGAACTGACCCAGATGCCCTTCAGTAGATGAATGGCTAGGGAAACTTTGGTATATATACACAATGGGACATTACTCAGCATTAAAAGAAAATAAAATCATGGCATTTGCAGTTAAATGGATGGAGTTGGAGAAGATAATGCTAAGTGAAGTAAGCCAATCCCAAAAAACCAAAGGCCAACTGTTTCTTGGGTATGAGGATGCTGACTCATAATGGTTATGGTAGGGGGAGTATGGGAGAAATGGAGGAACTTTAGATAGGGCAAAGGGAAGGGAGGGGTAGGGAGGGGGTAAATGGGTAGGAATGACGGTGGAATGAGTTAGACATCATTACCCTAAGTACATGTGTGAAGACATGAATGGTGTGAAAACACTTTGTGTACAATCAGTAATTTAAAAAATTGTGCTTTATATGTGTAATATGAAATTAATTGCATTCTGCCATCGTGTATAACAAATCATAATAAATAAATAATTTAATAAAAAAAGAAAAAAGATTCAAAGAAATGTTTATTATTTAAAGGATATATTTATTTTTATTTGTTAAAATCTTGAAAAAATACAGAATGATAATATATGCTCCTTAAAAAGTACCTTAAAGAAACCAAAATATATTTTTAAAAATCTGTATGTCCATTATAGATGTATATGAAAACAAAAAATGATGAATATCAACTCCTTAACATACACATACACACATGTACACACACTGAAATATTCTTGTATTAGGATTAAAAAGGAGAGTAAAGAGGGTTTCCTACTTCCTTAAGCAAATATTAATCTATGCAACTTTCTTAACTTTTTATATTATCTTAAAATTAAGAATTTATTATGAACAAATTTTATTGGTTATCTTTCCTTTTTATTTATTTTTATTTGTACTGGTTCTTTTTGGTTATACATGACAGTAGAATTCATTTTGATATATTTGTATTATATCTTAATCTAGTTAGGACCCAATTCTTATGGATGTATATGATGGTGGGATTCACTATGGTGTATTTATATAAGAAAATTATTTTGGATTCATTCTACTATCTTTCCTTTTCCTACCCCCTCCCTTTTCTTCAATCCCCTTTGTCTAATCTACTGAATATCTATTCTTCCCTTCTACCCCCTTATTGTGGGTTAGCTTCCATATTTCAGTGAAAACATTTGACTTTTGTGGCTTCTTTCACTTATCATGATAATCTCCAGATCTATCCATTTACTTGCAAATGTCATCAATCCATTCTTCTTTATAGCTGAGTAATACTCCATTGTATATATTTAACTACAATTTCTTTATCCATTCATCTGTTTAAGGGCATCTAGGTTGGTTTCATATATATCATGTATTCAGCTGCTACAAACATTGATGTGAATGTCTTACTATAGTATGCTGATTTTAAATCTTTTGAATATAAAACAAGGAGTGGGATAATTGGGTCAAATGGTGGTTCCATTCCTAGTAGTTTTTAAGCAATCTCCATACTGCTTTCCAGAGTGGTTGCACCAATTTGCAGTCCCACCAGCAATATATACATGTCCTCACATCCTCACTAACATTTATTATTCCTTATATTCTTGATGATTGCCATTCTGACTGCAGTGTGATGAAATCTCAGTGTAGTTTTAGTTTGCATTTCTCTAATTGCTAAAGATGTTGAACATTTTTTCATATATTTGTTGATCATTTGTATTTCTTCTTCTGAGAAGTGTCTGTTTAGTTCCTTTGCCCATTTATTAATTGGGTTATTTTGGTGTTTTGATGCTAAGTTGACGTGCACATGGCAAAGATTTTCTCCCATTCTGTAGGCTCTCTCTTTACACTCTTGATTGTTTCCTTTGCTGTAAAGCTTTTTGTTTGATATCATCCCATTTATTGATTATTGATTTTACTTCTTGAGTTTTAGGAGTCTTATTAAGGAAGTTGACTCCTAAGCCGATATTTGATGTCGTTGACATTGTTGAAGTGTTGGGCCTACATTTTCTTCTAGTAGGAGCAGGGTCTGTTCCTGCGCCTAAGTTTTTGATCCACTTTTACTTGAGTTTTGTGCAGGGTGAGTGATAGAGGTTCAATTTCATTCTACTACATATGGATTTCCAGTTTTCCCAGCACCCTTTGTTGAAGAGGAAATCTTTTTTCCAGTGTATTACAATGCCTCTATCAAGTATGAGGTAACTATTTTTATGGGTTTGTCTCTGTGTCTTCTACTCTGTTCCATTGTTCGTCTGTTTTGGTGTCAATACCATGCTGTTTTTGTTACTATAGCTCTGTACAATAATTTAAAGTCTGGGATTGTGATGCCTCTTGCTTCGCTTTTCTTGCTAAGGATTGCTTTGGCCTCTTATTTACCAGATGAATTTCATGACTACTTTTTCTATTTCTATGAAGAATGTTACTGAAATCTTGATGGGAATTGCATTGAATCTGTATAGCACTTTTAGTAGTATGGCCATTTTGATAATATTAATTCTGCTTATCAAAGAACAAGGGAGATCTTAAATCTTAGAAGATTTTTTTATATATCTTTCTTTAGCACTCTGTAGTTTCATCATAGAGGTCTTTCACATATTTTATTAGATTGATTCCCAAATTTTTTTTTTAGGCTATTGTGAATGGGAAGGTTTTCCTGATATCTCTTTCAGCTGATTCATCTTTGGAGTATAGGAACACAATTGATTTTGTATCCTGCTACTTTGCTGAATTCATTTATAAATTCTAGAAGTTTTCTGTTGGAGGCTTTTTTTGTTGTTGTTGTTGTTGTTTTGATCTTATAAATATAGGTTCATGCCAGCAAACAGAGACAGTTTGAGCTCTTCTTTTCCTATTTGTATCCCTTTAATTTCTTTCTTTTGACTAGTTGTTCTGGCTAGAATTCCAAGGACTATAGAAGTGGTGAAAGTGAGCATCCTTGTCTTTTTCCTGTTTTTAGAGGGAATGCTGTCAATTTTTCTCTGTTTAGAATGATGTTGATCTTGGATTTAACCTACATAGTTTTTACAACATTGAGGTATATTCCTACTATCCCTATTATTTTCTTGTGTTCAGAACATGAATGGGTGCTTTTTGTCAAATGCTTTTTCCACATCTACTGAGATAATCATATGGTTCTTGTCTTTAAATCTATTTATGTGGGGAATTACATTTATTGATTTCTGTATGTTAAACCAACCTTGCATCCCTGAGATAAAACCTACTTGATCATGGTGCACTTTCTTTTCAATGTGTTTTTGTATGTGATTTGACAGTATTTCATTAAGAATTTTTGCATCTATGTTCATCAAGGTTATTGATCTGAAGTTTTCTTTCTTTGATATGTCTTGTCTGGTTTTGGTATCAGGGTGATACTAGCTTCCCAAAAGAAAGAGAGAAAAAAACTCAAATTTTTTAAATCTGTGATGAAAAAGGAAATATTACCATAGACACAACTGAAATATACAGGACAATCAGAAACTATTTTGAAAGTTTATACTCCAATAAGCTAGAAAATCTTGAAGACACTGACAAATTTGTAGAGACTTACTACCTTCCCAAATTGAACCAGGAGGATAATTTCAAGTAAGGAAACTAAAGCAGCCATCAAAAGCTTACCAAAAAAGAAAAGCCCAGGACCAGATGGATTCTCAGAATTCTACCAGATCTTTAATGAAAAACTAATACCAATCCTCAACAAATTATCCCTTGAAATATAAAAGGAGGAAACTTCTCCAAATTTGGTGATATTTTTGTTAACAATTTACACATATTTTAATCCAGCAATTGTATTTTTGGAAACTTATTCTGCAGATCCACTTGAACATACAAGTCATGGTATTTATTACATCTTTGTTTGTTGTACAGATTTGAACCACTTGCTCCTAGCCATGGTAAAAAGGCCTGGATAAAGGATGGATGGTCCATCTATACATTGGAATAGTATGTAGCTGGCCAAAAGAATGAGGAAGGCCCCTCTCTGAAATAGCTCCAGTGTGTTTGATATGTTACCTGTGCACAAGTTAGGGAAGGAGGTCACTGTGTGCTTATATTTTCCTAGATCTGCATAAATAACTGAAAGGATCTGAATGCAGTGGCACATGCCTTTAATCCCAGCAGCTCGGGAGGCTGTGGCAGGAAGATGGTGAGTTCAAAGCCAGCCTCAGCAACTTAGCAAGGCCCTAAGCAACACAGCAAGACCCTGTCTCTATATGAAATATTTTTAAAAAGGGCTGGGGATGTGGGTCAGTGGTTAAGCACCCCTGAGTTCAATCCCTGGTACCAAAAAGAAAAAAGAAAAGAAAAGAAAGAATGGGGGGGGGGGGGAAGAGCTCTAGAAGGATACATAGAAGCCAAGGAAGAACTCAAGATTAGAAATTGGATGGAGGGGGCCACTCTGAGATGTCTTTTTCTATTGTGGTTGTTGATACATGTTTGCTCACTGATTTATTGAGCATCTGATGGCTTACAGGAACTATTTTACATTCTGAGGCTATAGAACAGGTAACAAACAAACAAACAAAAAAAGAAAAAGAAAAAGAAAATCTCTCTTATCATAGGATTTTATATTTTAGTAGGGAAGATTAATAATAAATAAAATATGTAGTATATTAAATGATAATAAGGTGAAAACAGAAAAAGTAGAAAGGTAAACATGAAGTGTTGGATGTGTGCTGGCAGAGGGAGGGAAGTAGAGTAACAAAGGCCAAACTCATTACAAGGTGACTTTTAAGGAAAAACCTAAAAAATGGAAGATTGAGCCAGGCAAATGTAGTATCAAATATAATTAAATTAAAATGAATAATTATTCCATTTATTCTTTCTAATAACTATACTTGAAGTTATTGATGAGGTTATTATTGCTAATAAGATTATTATCCTCATTATAAGGTATTATATTCTGGCTCCAGTGGGTTTCTTTGCAAATAGTTAGGAAATGTGAACTCCTCTAATCCAAGTGTTGAGAGGGAAGGAAACAAAATACATGTGGGGAGAGCATGAGTGGGTAAGATACCTCCTATGTGCTTAGGCCAACAAATTGAGGTTTTTCTACTGTTTGTAGCTTAAAAAAATAATCCTATCAGTTAAACCCCACAAATGTGTTTGGATTTTGTTCCAGAGGTAATGAAGATCCACCAAGGAATTCAAAAAGTGAAAAGCACTGCATCATCACATCTGCAGTTTAGAAAGATTGTTTTGTTAGAAAATATGGACTAAGAAGCAGGATAGGAGTCAGGAGGGCCATGGGTGCCATTATGGCAATGCAGGCAAAAGAAGGATGGGGCTTGAACCAAATCAGTGATGATGGGAATAAAGGAGGAGATGTGGGACCGTGAGGGGTGAATGAAATGACCCTTGATGAATTGATATGGACAGTGAATAAGACACATTAAAAGTTAAAAATCATATTTCTGGATTAGGTGATGTCCTCGATAGGTACATGTTTTAGTCAGCTATTTTGCTATGACCAAAGGACCCGATCAGAACAACTGCAGAGGAGGAAAAGTTTATTTGAGGGCTCACAGTGTCAGAGGTCTTAGTCCAGGGACAGCAGGTTCCATTCCTCTGGGTTCAAGGTGAGGCAGGACATCATAGAGAAAGAATGTGGCGGAGGGAAGCAGCTCATGTGTTGACCAAGAAGCAGAGAAAGAGACTCCACTTGCCAGACACAAACATATACCCTAAAGCCAAATACCAAGTCCCACCTCCTCTAGCCACACCCTACCACTTCAGTTATCACTCAGTCAATCCCTATCATGGGTATTAATTCACTGATTAGGTTAAGGCTATAACCCAATCACTTTCCCTGGAAACCTTCTTGTATTATCTCACACATGAGTTTTGGGGAAACACCTCACATCCAAACCATAAGAGTACACAAAAAGAAAAGCATATTTAAAGAGAAGGAAAATATTCCATTCTAGGCCAGGTTGAATTTGAAATGCTTACAGTATATCCAAGTGGTAATTTTTGAGACATTTAAAATTGAGCTCAAGACATCAGAAAATAAAAGTGAATGTTAGTTGTTTAATGTAGGTGTAATATAAGTAAAAATATCCTAATAAAATACATTACTTATTGTAAAGTAATATCAATGAGTTATAGACTACTTTAAAAATACAGCTAAGCCAAGGAAATTTAAAAATATACAGAGACATAACCATACAATCTTATATCTAGCACCCAGATATAAATTATAATAAAATGTGGTTACATTTATATAAGGATATACACAAATAATGGGATTATTTAAATGGGATATTTATATAGAGCATATGCTCTGTGGTAACAGGTTTTATCCATTCAACAGCACATCATAAGACATCTTTCTAGTTCAGCCAGACTCAGTAAGGCACATCTGTAATCCCAGTGATTCAGGAGGCTGAGGCAGGAAGATCACGAGTTCAAGACCAGATTCAGCAACTTACAGAGGCCCTAAGCAGCTAGCAACTTTGAGACCCTGTCTCAAAATAAAAAATAAAAAGGGATGAGGATGTGGCTCAGTGGTTTGTCCTCATGGTAATATTTCTGCCTGATTATTTCCTTGGAAGAAAAAATTCCTAATAGTGGGACTGCTGACTAAAATGTAATATTATATATATATATATAGGTGTGTATAAAAAATATATGTCATATATATGTAAATGTACATTTGCATATTTAGGGCTTTTGATAGATATTGCCAAATCTTTCTCTAGAAAAGAGAAAGATTTTGCCAAATATTTCTCTAGAAAAGAGAAAGATTTTAGAGAAAACCTTTCTCTAAAAACTCTAAAGAGATTATAGCAATTTACAATTCCATAAGCACTATATTCAAGTACTCATTTTCCCACACTTTCTCCAAACTGTTATATACTTAACCATGCAGATCTTTAAGAATTGTATAAATAAAAATGTAAATTGCATTTTTTAACATTTTCCATTTATTTGCTAGAATTTAAACTGTTTACATTTTATTCGCAATTTGTCTTTTTCCAGTTTTCCTTTTGCAAACTGCTAATTGTTGTCCTTCGCCACCTTTTCTTTAGTAACACTGTTACCAATTTGTAAGAGCTCCTTATATGTTATGGACTTTAACCTTTAATCATTAATGCTACATTTTTTTCTTAAGCGTAAAAAATAAGTTTGTCACTTGTCATTTATCTTAAGTGAGCATTTTGGTAAGCAGAAAAGTTTAATTATTGGAATAGCCATGATTTGAAATGACTGTTTCAAGGGACAAGGGTAAGAGGTATCCAGAATCAATGGAAAAACTAAAGCACTATGTGAAAGGCTCTGCTGAGATGGGAGAACATGCATTTCTACTGGCTTTCACCTACAAACAGCAGCAGTGCTTGGTAACTTGGTTGCAGAGGGAGAATGGGTATCCACATATCAACCCTGCATAGAGATTTAGAAAGTAAAACTAGCCCTTCCCCAAAGGAAATCTAATCAGAACCTAGTCCCTTCCTTTCCAAACAACATTCAGAAACATCAGGAAAAACAAAACAAGAGCCATCCATCAAAAATTTGAAACTCACTCAAGTAGCACAGGAGTAGTTTGCTCTTGCAAATCATGCAGCATTTCCATGTATTTTTAGATGTCTCCTTTAATATAAAGAGTATCAATCTCCAGAAATGGTCTTGAGGAGAAAGTCAGCCATCTTCCTAAACAGTCAACTTTAGAAGGGACAAACATCAGACCCTTCCAGACTCACATACCTTCAGTGTTCCTGTCTCCCAGAAGACTACCGACCCCTCAGACAGTGGCCCCAAACACAGAATGAACACACACACACACACGTAGAGAGAGAAAGTGATCAGGATTCACTCAGGGTTTCATCTACTGGTTTAATTAGAAGCTGGACAAAGGAATGAGGTAGTCATGTGTATTAGCTAGTGTTTTGTTAAAGTAACAGACCACATGAATAGGACAAGAAGCAACTTGCAGTAGGATTCTCCAGAGGAACAAAACCAGCAGAAAATGCATGTGTGTGTGTGTGTGTGTGTGTAATTATAAGAGGGAATTTATTAGATTGGCTTACACTGTCAGAGCTGAATAGTTCCCCAGTGGCTGTCTGCAGGCAAGAGAATCAGGGAAAGCAGCTCTTTCTCAATCCAAGAAGCTAGAAGCTTCAGAAAAAGAGATGCCAATCATGTGTCCCCATTCTGAGGCTAAAGTCCTGGAAGCCCCCTGGGGAGTGGCTGGTGAAAGTCTGCATTCAAAGGCTGGTGAATCTGGAGTCTGATGTCCACAACCAATGGCAACATTAAGAAATGTACCTGCTCAAGAAGAGTGGAGCGTGCCTGTCTGAGAGCTTCCCTTTATGCAACTCTTTTGTTCCTTCCAGGCCCCCATCCTATTGGATGGTGCTGTTCATATTCAGGGCTGGTCTCCCCACTCACTTCTCTAACCCACATGCCAACCCTCTCTGGAAGAACCCTCCACAGACACATCTAGAACTGTGCTTTACTCATTTTCTAGGCATCTCTCAATCCAGTCAAGTTGACAGTCAAGTATATTTACTGGATCTAACAAATTTCATTTTAGACATTCTACTTTCCATTTTCTTGCATTCTCTTTATTTTTTTAAAAAATATTAGTATACTAAAATTATATGTAATAGAGGGGTTTGTTGTTGCATATTCTAAAGTTTCAGACTATTTTTTTCTTTTTTCTCTTTGTGTCGCTGGGAATTGAACCCAGGACTTTGTATATGCTAGGCAAGGGCTCTGTCCCTGAGCTATATCCCCAGGCCTCCCTGCATTCTCTTTATTTAATCTTAACCTACACTTAAAAGCAGCACTGTCTTCTTGCATCACAAACAGCATTTCATTCCAGAAGATGGGATGTAAAGACAGAAAGTTAGAGGGAATAGAAAAACAGTACCATGTACCCTTTCATCCTTGACAAAAATCACAAGATACACAGTAAACACCAGACCATTCAATGAGTTACCACATTCAATGGTCACAACTCAGGGTCATGCTGACCAAAATGGAAAAGTGCCAAGTACCTCCTGTGCTGAACTGAACTCCAAAGTCCAGTAGTCTGTTTGCTCTCACCAGAGACAATTTTTTTTTTTTGCAACAGCTAACTTGGGACCTTAGAAAATCCAGGCCCTCTTTCTAACACACCGCTACTTCATTTAGAGGACATCTTCACTGTAGAGTCAGGAGATTACCTTCCAATTGCTTATGAAAACATGATGTCAGAATTTTAAACATCTCTATTCTATCTCCAGTGTCCTCTCTCCCCAATAAATCCTTGAAGAAAGAGAAAAAGTGAAATTCCTCTTATGTGTGGGTGACCAGGGAAGGAGACAGCAGTCTTCTGTAAGTAGGGTTAGGAGGTGACCAATGGCCTGGGCTTCACTGAGCCAAGAACACAAAACCCTGGATGTGAGTCACATGCAAACTCCATATTTCATCTTGCCAAACACAAAGGAGCCAGCTAGGTAAACTCTGAGAAGTCCCCCTTTCTGTAGTCAGGTTCCACGTCATCCACAATCCTCTCACAAAGAGAAGCCATGGACTTCCTTTACCAAATTTCCTTTGGTTCAGATTTGCCACTGTAAATAGAAATGTCAGGTCTTACACTTTAACTCAGGTCACCATGTGTAAACTCTGGCTAGAGAATCAGAAAGTAAAACCCAAAGGAAATTTCCCAAAGGAAATTTTATCAGTACCCCAGTCCCTTCCTTTTCATACAACATCCAGAAATGTCAGGAAAAACAAAACAAAGGCAGACTCGTAAAAAAATTAGAAACTCATTCCTTGTATATGAACAGTATCAGGTGTCCAGAAATGATCTGGAGGAGATGGCCATCTTCCTAAGGAGTGAATTTTGCACCAAGAAAGAGGAAATATTGGATGCTTCTGGACTTACCTTCTGTCTCCCTCTCTCCCAAACACCTCAGGCAGCCCCCAAATATGAAACACACACACACACACACACACACACACACACACCTCTGTATGGCTGAGAACTGCATAGAAATCACCAGGCTAAGTTACTCAAAGCCTCTTTCCTCATCAGAGTTGATGCACAATGACAGGAGTCAACAATAGGCCCCAGGCTACTTCACTCGCTTCTGCTGAAAGGAAATTAAATATTTCCAGCAAAATAAAGCTCCTAGAACCAACCCTTCATCCACCAAATTAGAAAATGCCAATCTTCACTTCTAACAGGAAGACCTTTCATTTCAAAACTCAGCAGAGGCAGAGCCTTTGCTACATACAGTTCCATCGCATTTTTCTCCTAGTATAAGATCAGAGATGGTCACCCAGGAAATAGCCCTGGACCAGTACCTAGGCCTCAGCCCTGACCCCGTAGAGAACAGGCACCCACCTGAGACAAAGGAATAGGCTGCCAGGATGTTGCTGAGCAGAGCCATCTCCATGTGCTCCGCGATCACGGGCTCGGTGCTGTGGCTGAAGGGGAGCTTCATGCTGCATCCAGCAGAGACTTCCCGGAGATGCTGCAGCTGAATCAACGGGGCCACACTCTTTCTCTTCTCTTCTGTTTAGAAACATAAAGTGAGGGATGAGGTACATTCGGCTTTCTAGGGACTGTGTTCCAAGTAGCTTAGGCTCAAGAACAAAGAGCCATCTCCTCAATGCAGCCAACTTTCCCAGCCAGGGAGCCACAATGACCCAGGGTTTTGTCCTCTTTGTTCAAGCGAGCTTCTTGGTTTTCAAGGATGCAGTAATTCTTTATATCTGTTTTCCCCAGCCTTTCTCCTCTCTCTTCCCCATCTCATTACTTCCCACTTTAGCACATCTCTCTTCCCTGTCCGAGTACTCTTTATTGTATTCTCCCTGGTTCACCTTTGAGGAACTGTCCATTGGGTTCAAATCTCCATCACCTTAATCCCTGCACTGTAACCCCAAGCCACAGTTTGCTCTACTCCTCTTCTTCCCCTGCTGGAGCCTGCACTGACACTTGTGTACCTTGATCAGTTTGCCTTATCCCTCAGGTCAAAAACTGTGTACCCTTGGCAGTGGGCCAGAGCTGGCTATCCCAGAGCTGCAAAAGTCATTTGAGTTCTAAAATATTCCTGAGAATTTAAGAGCTCAGCCTGCTCCCTGACCCCAACTCCATGATTCCGCCTGTGCCTGTGTTGGGCCATCCACAGACATGCACAGACCATCCACTGACAGAACTATCCCTCTAGGAGTCAGAACCAGGACAGAGATCTCAGGGTCCAGTGATGCTGCCTCTGGCTGCAGGAGCACATCCCTTCCCCATCATGGTCCTCAGACCCAGCATAGTCATTACCTAGTTCACTAGGCAAACACGTCCAGAAAAGCCCCTAAAGATGGAGGGAGAGAAATGGTAAGGACCCTGGTACTTGCATTTAAGGCTGCTGTGAGCTGAGGCCAGGGAACTGAGTTACAGGGTGAGCAGAGGAACAGAGAGGCCAGGGAAGAAACTTGGGCTCTCAGTGGATCACAGGGGTCAGTAACTTGGGCCACACTGAAATGGCCTGGAGAGCTGAAATTCCACAGATGGATGGGAGTAGGTTACAACAGAAAAGACAACTGTCACTCTGGTAAGTGCCAGCAGGCTTCAGGGAAAAATAAAACAAAACTCAGATCAACAGAAACAACCACAAAAATCTGGGAGCCCCTGAGTGGCAGGATGAAGAATGGGAGCTTCAAGGACTCTGAGAAGGGTCTGGCTACTGTTGAGAGACCTCCTGAGCCCGGGGGGCAGCGTAGGGTCTCCTTCAACAGCCTTCTGAATTCCTAAGAGGTGGTAATCGGATGGTACAGGTGGAGGGTTAGAAATACCAGCCTGAGTTCAGCAGGTGTGAGGACCCCAGGATCCAGGAAGAGAATGAAGTGACTACACTCTGTCTCCAGGTGCAGTGAGACAAGGCTGTTTCAGATCCAGTCCCTCCTGCCTGTCCCCCCACCCCCCGCCCCCAATGGTACATAGTGCAGATCTCACCTCTTCATGCCTGGAAGTGTTCAGCAGTCTCCTACCTTGTCTTTGTTTTGCTGATGTCTTCTTCCTGCTCAATCTCACACCCACTCTCACCATGAGTGTCATCTTTCCACAGTACAAATATGATCACATCATTCCAGAGCACAACCTTTCAACTCATCTCCACTAAGCTTCTTAACATAATATCCACTTCCATAATATCTGACACCCGCCTTAGCTCCTAATTTATCTCCTACCCAACTCAGACACATGTAGACACAGAGAAACTAGCTTGCTTAAAGCTCAGAAAATTCCAGATGATTTTCAATTTCCCATCTGCACCAAGCTTTTTTTTTTAATCGCTCATGTGTTCAATCATACTCTTCCTTTTGCCTAAAATGCCCCTCTTCCCCTCATCTGTCTAGCAAATGTTTCCTTCAAGAGAGAATTCAAACATTCTATGGAAACCTCAAAATCCCACTGATTTTTTGGCAGAAACAGAAAACTTCACATTAAAATTCATCTAAATCTCAAGGAACCCCAAAGAGCCAAAACAATCTTGAAAAATCTTCTTAATAAAACAAAAGAACAAAGTTGAAAGTCTCACTCTTCCTGATTTCAAAATTTTACAGTAATCAAAACAGTGTGGGGTTGGTACAAAACAGACATGGAGACCAATGGAACAGAATTGCACAAATAAACCTATACATGTATGTTCAAATGATTTTCAACAAGAGTACCAAGACCATTCAATGGGGAAAGACCAGGTTTTCAGCAGTGTTAGGAAAACTGGATAGCCATATGCAAAAGAATGAACTTGAACTCTTAACCTCACACCACAATAAAAAAAAAATGAACTAAAAATGGATCAAAGAGCTTAATGTAGCAGCTAAAACTTTCATAAAACTCTTTGAAGAAAATAGGGAGGAAGCCATGGAATGATATGATCATATTTGTACTGTGGAAAGATGACGCTCATGGTAAGAGTAGGTGTGAGATTGAGCAGGAAGTGAATTTCAAAATGATTTCTTGGATATGACACCCAAACACAGGCAACAAAAGTAAACATAGGTAAATTGTACTCCATTAAAATTAAAAACTTCTGTGCAGCAAGCTGGGCACAGTGGCACATGCCTGTAATCTCAGAGACTTGGGAGGCTGAGATAAGAGAATTGCAAGTTTGAGGCCAACCTCAGTAATTTAGTGAGAACCTAAGCAACTTAGCAAGATCTTGTCTCAAAATAAAAAAAATTAAAAAGGGCTGGGGGTGTAACTCAGTGGCAAAGTTTCCCTGGATTCAATCCCAGGACAAAAAAATAAAATTAAAAAAAAAATTCTGTGCATCAAATGACAAAATAGCATGAAAGGCAACCCATGCTATATATTATATTATATATAATATATAATATAATATATACCCATTATATATTTTTAAAAACTCCTATAACTTTACAACCAAAAAAAAACTCTATTAAATAATTGGCAAAGGACTTGAACAGAAAATTTTGCATAAATATATAAATAGTCAATAAGCACATGAAAAGATGTTCAACATTACTAACCATGTAGAGAAATGGTAGGTATAGAGAAATGGAAACTCTTGTATACTTTTGCTGGGAGGGGAGGGGAGTAAAACTGGGTAGCTATTATGGAAAATAAAGTGGTGATTCTTCAAAAAGTTTAAAATAGAATTATCATATGACTCAGTAATTCCATTTCTGTGTATATACCCAAAAGAAATGAAAACAGAGATGTGAATAGACTTTGTAAACAATGTCCAGAGTCGTATTACTCACAATAGCCCAAAGATGGAAGCATTCAAGTGTCCATTTACAGAGGAATAGATAAACCAAATGTGGGGCATACATATAATGCAGTATTCACAGCCTTAAGTGGGAAAGAAAGTCATGCTACATCAGAGATGAACTTTGAAAACATTATGCTGAGTGAAATAAGCCAGTCACAAAAAGAAAAGTACTTCATGATTCCACACATATGAGTAATCTGCAGTAGCCAAATTCATAAGGATAGAAAGTGAAATAGTGGTTGTCAGGGAGCAGGGGAAGTGGGCAAAAAGAGTTATTATTATGGGGGTACAGGGTACAAAGTGAAAAAAGTTCTAGAGCCAGGAATGGTGGTGCATACCTGTAATCCCAGCAACTCCAAAGGCTGAGGCAGGAGGATCATAAGTTCAAGACCAGCCTCAACAATTTAATAAAGCCCTAAGCAACTTAGCAAGATCCTCTCTCAAAATAAAAAAAAAAATATTTTTTATTTTAAGTAAAGCACCCCTGGGTTCAATCCCAATACCAAGAAGAAGAAGAATGGGGGAAAAAAAAAAAAAAGAGTTGGAATGGTGGTGATGGTTGTAAAATAATCTGAATAAACTTAATTCACTGAACTATACACATAAAAGCAAGGTAAGATGGCAAATTTTATATAAATCCTCTCACAATTTAAAATTAGTAATTATTAATAATTAATAATTTTAACTTAATAATTATTAATAATTACTATAATAAGGTGTTAGGTATGACAGTGAATTTTGAAGATTACTTCTTGTAGTGAATCCTACAGTCAAGTTTTGGTTTCCAGTTAATAGGAATGACAGCAGAATTATTTTTTAGTGGTATTAAAGTTGAAGTACATAAAATTCTAACTCACATCACATTATGAATATGGTTTCATTCTAAGTAAAAATCTTACATTAAGAAATTGGGTAGTAAGTAGGAGTAACCCATCACTTTTATAGATTAGCCGAAAAAAAAAACCATCATATTAATAGGTGGAAAAACGTATTTGTGTAAAATGTACTACAAATTCATGATCCAAAAAAGGTCTACCACAATGAAGCTCTCTCTGAGCTCCCTAAATGCCTCTCTTTGGCTATCAAGTATCCAAATATTCTTCTCCTATCGTATCTATAATAGTACAATTGGAACTGCCAATTGACATGTTTGTCACCTAAGCTGAAGAGGTGACACATACCAAGTACCTAATATGATGCCTGATGAAAAGAGGGTCTCAAGAAATGCTGGCTGGCAGGACGAAAGGACAGATGAATAAAAAGAGCAGTTAGGCACGAGGTCTGTATGCCTAAATCTTTGAGGGCAGGTCTGACAGGTCTGATTCTGTTTGGGCCACCAAGCAGCACTCCCTCAGGACTATGAGAGGACCACATGTAAGCTAGACCCTCACTGTGGTGCAGAGTTTCCCCCCAAGTCTCCAAGCCTCAGATACCAATGTAGAGAGTTGCAGGAACCAGGGGCAAGAGGAAGAGGGGCCACAAAGGCAGATCAAGGCTAAGGAAAGACCACTTCAGGATGACCCATCCTAAAGGGCAGCCTCCTTGGAAGAGCCACCATGGTCCACATGGTTCAAGACAGCCGAAAGCAGAAGTCAGCACCTCTTTTCCATAAAGGGCTGAGGGCAACTAGTTAGGCTTTGAAGGTCCTTGAAGTCTCTGTCACAATTACTCAATTTTGCCAAGCAGTAGAGAAGCAATGATGTCAATGAATGAGTGTGACTATGCAATAAAACCTTATTTACAAAATAGACAGTGGTCTCATTTTGGCCCACAGCATAATTTGCAGATGCCTGGCCTGGATTCTTACTGCTCAAAATATGATCCAAGGATCAGCAGTATCCATGTTACTTGGTCATTTGTTCAATCTGCATAATCCTGGGCAGCATCCCAGACTCACTGGATCAAAAATCTCCTAAGAGGCCCAGGAGAGTTTGGGAAGTACTGCTCTACAGGACCTTTGTGACCCCTTCAGCCTGAGCACTATGATGCCACACAGTAGCAGAAATCCCAGTGAGTTTCACTTAGTGCCTTCTTTATCATTCTCATCAGAGATGGGAGGGCTTGTCCTTACTAACCTGGCATATAGCTCAGCTCTCAGCATTTACAGAGTACCCTAGTGAGAGCAGGGGCCAGAGGAAAGGACACGCAGCAGAGGGGAGTTTTAAGGGCAGCTGCGCATGAGACAGGTTTGTGGTGTTACAGAAGTGATGAACCCTAGAGCCAAATTCTACTCCCAAATCCTTCTCTCTGAGCCCTCCCTCAATAGAGAGGGACCTGCTCCAGGTAGCTCTAGACACTTCCCGTTGGCAATTTACCCCGTAATTAAAACATCTCTGCATCTCTTACCAACATAAAGGTAAGGAGCGCGAAGCACACACATACTGCCAAGTCCAACATTATCCTCAGTTCCTCCAGGAAGCTTCTGGTCACTGGTTGGCTCTAGAACAGTAGTTCTCAACCCTGGGGCTGTTTTGCCTCCCAGAGGACATTTGACAGTACCTGGAGATCTTTTAGGTTGTCACAGCTACTGTGTGTCTGAGTGGGAGATTGATCCACAGAATAGGAGTTAGGGATGCTACTAAATATCCCACAATACACAGAACAGGCCCCTGATCCAAAGCGTTCATAGCACCAATGATGAGAAACCTGCTCTAGAAGAAATATCCCTACTTTATTGACCAGCCTAAGTAATTCTCAGGGCTTATGTTTCTTATGTGCATCACCAACACAGTGAAAAGGGTGGCCAACAGGGGCTGCTTAGCAACTCCTACTGCCTTGACCAGAGCAGTACAGCTCCAAACTCTGGATCAGCAATGTTCCCAGTGACCAAAAGTGAGCAGGCTCTGGGTCACAATAGCAAAGTCCTCCAAAGAATGCATCATCAACCAACACTGGCTCATTTTATTTGTTTATTTTTGTGTGGTGCTGAGGATCGAACCAGTGCCTCACGCATGCTAGGTAAGCGCTCTACCACTGAGCTACAGCCCCAGCCCAACACTGGCTCATTAATTAAACTGGAAGGCCACCTGGCACAAGATCTGATTAGGTCCTCCTCAGGACATGTCAATGCTGGGGACTATGTTGGCAGGAGTAGAATTATAACTAAGCCATATATTTTCAAAGCGAAGGCTTTCTCCCAGTAATAACCCATTGTATTATTCCCACACCATTCTAAGAAAAAAACATTTCTAATGAACACTCTAGGAACCAGCATCACAGTGCACTCTCTAGACAGCAGCAACCAAGACTTACCTTATTCTACAACAGGTTTCCTTCACCCATGGCCCAAAGTTTCTTCACCTCCTTACTGATGAACTGCAGCACAATTGAAAGAAACAGCTTCTTTCTATCACTTACATCCAAGAATCTTGTCTTCCTGACCACATGCTGCTCTCTTGATGAAGATACAATAAACTTTGTCTTGTAAACACTTCCCCTTAGATTGAATGGCTAATTGGATGCATGGTGTGTTGTTCTTACTGGCTTTCGTTTCAAAGGTAACCTCATTCCCATTGCTGCAGATTTATATTCTCTGAAGCCTTGAGTCCACCCGTCTATACTGAATGTAATGTCTAAATGGCAAAGTATAAAATGAAACGTACCTGGAGAGAGTATATTTCATCTTATGTTTCAGTAGCAGCAGTGAGCATCCCCTGATGTGTGAGCCCCATGCAGGTGACTATCTCACTACATAGCACTCAGGGGGTAGTAATCTCATTATTGCTTTAACTACCAGGGGAATGGTGTGCTGTCAGGAACAAAGAAGTACCTGGTAGGAGCAGATCATCCCTGTTGATGTTAGTTTCAGCCAGTAAAGGATCTAAATGTGGATGGTACCAGTTGACTTCTCAGACTCTGTAAGAAAAAAGAGGTGACACAAAGCCATCACATATCTAGAAGATCACATCATACTGTAAACCAGCTGTTGACATGAACCCAAGAGAGAAGTTTTGGTGGTGTGTGTCTTAATCCCTGGAGAGATGGGCAGCATTTCCTCAAAGGAGAAAGGCCATTGCCAAAGTTTAATCTGGAATGTGGATTAGACGCCCAGGGAAGCCAACCTCCCAAGGTCACTGCAGAAAGGAAACAAGAGGTAGAAGATCAAAGACATGTGCTTCCTCTTCCCTCTCATCAGCCAAAAGCCATTCAACAGCTAAAGAAGAATGCTTCTGGCCCTTCATCAGCAAAATTTGGAGGTTGATCTCTCTGGAACAGGAAGGGAGGGAATTTGGTTCCCAAACAGCATGCCCAGGTGAACCATGAAATGCAGACCCCTGCAGCTCTGTGAGTACTGGAAACCTATAAATGCTGATGTGTGTATTCCCACAGCCCGTTGCTTCGATCCTGAAGGCCTCCATTCAGTCCAGCTGGGGAAGCTTCTTTCTGTCACCAGCTTCATTTAGGAGTGTGTAGGGGGAATGAATCAGTCACAGAGCTCAGGAGCATGAACACTCCCTGCTCCACTTACACAACATATTCATCACCACCACATTCTACCAGCTCTGGCAGCATCTGACTCCTGCCTGTTTATGTCTCTTCAGATACTAATCTCAGCTGCTTGGGCTCCACCGAGAATTTGTCGTGCCCTCCTAAGACAAGAAATTAAAAGCAAGCAAGAAAAGGAAACTGGAGGCAGAAGATTGGTAGTTCTTTACAACTCATGCACCTAAGTGCAGAAGCAGGCTCTGAGGGCCTTGACATGTGATTCTTCACTGATGAAAACCATCAAGGGCAGTCACTGAGAGTCTGAGGGCAAAGACTCCAAAGGAAAAACAGCTCCCACATACAGGCTGGGGAGGGGATACACATGACCCCAGAGAAATGGCTGAGCAGAAAGAAACTCCAATTTTCTCTCTAGTACTGATAAGCACCTGCAGATGATATATCCACCATGGTAGCCTGCCAGTCACTGGGGCTTCCTTTGTTCCCACAATTTGTCCTTCGACGCACCACAGCACATCAATTCCAGGGACATATTCTGGACCCTGACATCACCTAGAAAGGTTTTTAGCTCTGAGGCTGGAGCTGGGAACCCTTTAAGGGCAGGGACCATGTCTTAATTTCTCTCTGCTCCCAGAGCCTCCCACAGTAACTGTGCTGAGCTAATGCTCAGTGAAGGCTGGATGAATGACTCACACTCAGAAATCCCACTTTTCAATCAGCACCTTTATCCTTCTTCTCCATGCGCTGAATCAAGGTCAGTGCTCTGCAACTTCTCCGAAGTTTCTTTATGCTCATCCAGTTTATCATCCTCATCTTGGGCTCACCTGTCGTCCACACAGCCTGGCTACTCAACTGTACTATGCTCTGTACTCGCCAGGACCCTTCTGCTGCCCTCCCTACCTACAAGGTCTAATTCGCAAACCACTCCAGTCCTCACCTGCCTGCTCTCCTGCCCACCACCTAGGTGCTTCTGAAAAAAAATCATTTGTCCTTGTATCACAGCAAAGGTTGAGATTATGAAATCCACCATTCAAAGGCCTTGATGTTGCTAAGAGAGTCTACATGTATTCCTGAATCTCACTCTCAGTGTTCCCATTCCCCAGAGAAAAAGGACCAAATGCCTCCTCTTTTTGCAAACTCATTTCTCCATCCTCCCCTCTCTCTGTCTTCCAAGCATATATACAACATATGTACATATGTGAGTACACGCATGTATACATGTGTATGTGTATTTGTATGGGTGTATGTATATTTTTCACTCTCAAATACTTTCTTGTTCTTTCCCAGTCACTCTCTCAATCTTTCAATCTGACATTATCTACTATAAACTCATTTAATTGCCTCCACCCTTACATGATCTTCCCTTTGCTCACCTCCCCTATAGTTCCTTGTCACCCACTCTCCTTCCCTTCAAAGCCAAACATCTAGAAAAGCCAAACATGTAGAAACTCACACTTCTTCATTTCATTGCTTCTATCATTCAGTTCTCGGCCTGCAAAAGTTGGCTTCATAACCAGCCTATCTACCAAAGTATCATTGATAAAGTGGCCGTAGTAAAGGAATCAAGGCTATACCTCTAACGATTGCTCCAGGATGGAGACCGTGACCTCCTGCTGTGTGGGATCTTGTGTCTCATCCTTCCCCATTCATGGTGGCTAGCACAGTACCTGGCACATAACTGCTTTGAAAGAAATTGTGTCACATGATGGGAGTCAAAATATGTGGGGTTTATACTGCCAGAAACAGGCTTTAAAACAGAACCAACAGTTTCTGAACCATCAGTGGCATTTTTATAAGACACCAACAAGACCTCTGTCTTGATTTGAGCCTAACAGCTGAATTACAGAACCAGGGTTTGGACCTACTTTGGCCCAGACAAAACACACATGAAGATCACAGACCATGGGAGTCCCAATGCCTGGAAACTTCACAAAGGATTGGGCAGAGGTCAGTATTAGGAATAAGTCACCCAATGTTAGGAATGGCTCGCCTACCCTATCATGCCTTTTATCCTGCAGATAGATACCATCATATCCAAGGCCAACACTGCTTGTAAATAAATATTTACTAAGCCCTACTGAAAACCGTTTATTTATCTCTGATATGAAGATGCTGGTATAAGGATGCTGATTCATAATGGGGATTCAGGGGAGCATGGGAGGAATAGAGGAACTTTAGATAGGGCAAAGGGGAGGGAGAGGAAGGGAGGAGACATGGGGGTAGGAAAGATGGTGGAATGAATTAGACATCATCACCCTAATAACATGTATGAACACACACACACACACAAAAAAAAAAAAAGCTATGCTAGAACATCTGAGAGTTCAAAAAAAAAAAAAAAGAAAGAAAAAACACATTTGTTTAGATGCTACCAACAGATTTAGAATATCCTTTGAATGAATCTAGAAGAGAATAAATGTGACCAGCAATAGAGATTTGCAATCTAGCTACATACAATGGAAACAAAATAAAACATAAAAGCAATGTAAGTTAACTTATATAGGGAAGGTTTGGAAAGAGTAATGAAATACAATAATGAGTAGCAATGGGAAAAATCCATAAAGACTCCATAGAGAGGTTAACTAGTCCAGGTAAAGAATAATGAGCACCAAAAACCAAGGGTATAGAGTAACTAAAGAAGCTAGCAACCCAGAAAGTAAACCCAACAGTTACAGATAAGCCAAAAGATACCCAACAAATACCTGCTCTCTTTAGCCAAAAGACCAGGAAAGGAGCAGTCTAACATGACAGGAAGCTTTTAGACAACTACTTTGCTCTAGCCAAACACCACAGGAAAAAAAACTGTGACAACACCCACACCAGCAAAGTCTGAGTGAGGAGTCTAGACTTCTACCCTTAAGAAACTATATAAAAAGAATCCCCCACATCTCTGCCATATTGATGTCAGAGAAGACCAAGTTGGGAGATGAGCCTTTCATCCACGACAGTTGTTAATGAGCCACCCTTGCTGGTAGTACCAATGGAGACCAGATGGAAAGCTCAGACCCCCATCCTGTCTTTGTCCATTTTGTGTACCTATAACAGAATACCACAGATCATCTAATTTATAATGAATAAATTTAGTTGTCTCACAGTTCTTGATGCTAAAAAGAGCAATATCAAGGTGCCAGCATCTGGTGAGGGACTTTTTGCTGTTTTCATCCCATGGCAGAAGCCAAAAGGGCAAGAGAGGGTGAGAGTGAGAGCAAGGGGCAGACTAAACTTGCTCTTATAGCAAGTCCACTCACTCAGGTACTAACCCATTCATGCAGTAACAACCATCCATTCATGAGGGCGGAGTCCTCACAACCTAATCACCTCTTATTAAGCCCTATCTCCCAACATTGCTGCATTGGGGAATCAAGTTTCCAATACACAGACATTGGAGTACACATTTAAACCACAGTACACCCCAACCCAGAAATAACTAGGTGCCCCTCCCCTTCCTTGCTGGGTATCAGAGGAGGCCTTGTGGAGACTCAGTATTCTCATCACCATCAGTGTTGTCACAAGCCCCACATCAGAGGAGACCACTAGGATACAGAATTCCCATCCTCATCAAGCAATAATAAGGAGCCAATTAATAGAAGCCAACACCAAGACAACAGAAGATAAAATTATCTGACAAAGATTTTTAAATGCCCATTAATAAAAATGCTTCACTGATCAATTGTGAAGATCTTTGAAACAGATGAAAAAAAAATTGAAAGCCTCAACAAAGAAAGAAAAAGTCTCAGACAAGAAATAGAAGATATAAAGAAAAAATAAAATTATAGAATTTAAAATATAGTAACCAAAATAAAACACTCAGTAGACAAACTCCATGGCATAATGGAGAAGTCAGAGAAGAGAATCAGTGATCTGAAAGACAACACTACTCAATTGAGCAATGGAGAGAAAACAGACTAGGAAAAAAAATTAACAAAATCTTAGAGACCTACAGAATCAGGACAAAAGATCTGAAATTTGTGTTATCAGTTTTCTAAATTGTATTGAACAGTCAAAGAAAAACTTTGATGCTCCTGATATGATTCTAAATGAATATAAAGAAAATACCTAAGATAATATAAGTTATAAATGGAGGAAGGCAGAGAGACATAGATGGGGTAAGGTTTCTCATATTTCACTCAGACTGGTGAAATGACACCAGAAGACTGTGCTACACACACATATTGAAATACCTAGAGCAACCACCAAGAAAACTAGACAAAGACACACATTGGAAATCACTATAGATAAATAAAAAAGAAATTCTAAAACAAATGTTAAGTGATACAGGTAAGAAAAGAGAAAACAGAGAAAGACTAAAACCAAAACTAAAAAAAAAAAATCCCACAGAGGAAAAAAAGAAAATGACAAACTTAAGCCTGAATAAATAATAATTACATTAAATGTAAATGATCTAAATATACCAATTAAAGATAACTATTGGCAAAGTAGATCAAAAAACATGACCCAACTATACGTAGTCTTTAAGGAACTAACTTCAAATATAATAATATGGGCAAAATGAAAATGTTATATTATGTAAAAATTAATAACAGATAAAATAGATGTCATAACAGAAAACTACTAGATTCAATTCATAAACCTCTAGCAAGACTGACAAAAACAGGAATAAAAACAAAATTACCAATAACAGGAATAAAACAGGGACATCACTTATAGACCCTGAAGATATCAAAAGGATAAAAAAGAAATACAAGAAAAACTCTACACACTATATTTGATAATTTAAACAAAATGAACCAGTTCCTTAAGAAACACACTACCACAATTTACCCATGATGGCAGAGATAATTTAAATAGCACTTTAACTGTTAAGTAATAAACATAATTTGAAACTTAAAAATTTACCATTTTCCCCCCTCCAAAAAAAAAATCTCCAGACCTGGATCATTTCACTGGAAAATTTTATCAAATGCTTAAAGACTTAATACAAATACTACACAATGTCTTCCAGAAAATCAAAGAGAAGGGAATACTTACCCATTCATTTCATGAAGCTGGTATGACCCTGATACTAATCCCAGGCAAGGATAGTACACAAACGGGCTGGGGTGCAGCTCAGTGCTTATCTAGCATGTATAAGGCCCCAATACAGCAACAAAACAAAACAAAACAAAAAACAGAAGACTTAAAATCCTCAAGAATATAGATATAAAAAGTTCTTAGCCAGGTGCAGTGGCACACACCAGTAATCCCAGCAGCTCAGGAGGCCCAGGCAGGAGGACCACAAGTTCAAAGCCAGCCTCAGCAAATTAGCAAGGCCCTTAGCCATTTAGTGAGACCCTGACTCTAAATAAAATATTTTTTAAAAGGCTGGGGATGTGGTTCAGTGGTTAAGCACCCCTAAGTTCAATACTTGGTACCAAAAAAAAAAAAATCATTAACATAGGATCAGCAAATAGACTTCAATAATCAATAAAAAATTATTTTTTTTCTTGTGACATTTTTAGAAGATGACTATGTGAGCCTTATTCTCTGGATGCAAGACTTGTTCAGTATTCAAAAATAAGTTGATATAATTTGTCATATTAATAAGACTAAAGAAGAAAAATCATAGTAACTGATGTTCACAGTTTTGGAGACTGAAATTCCAAACAGCATGGCACCAACCCTGGCAAAGGCCTCCTTGGCTGCACCACCTCATGGTAGATGGCACAAGAAAGACTGGGCAATGTGCAAGAGGGAGAGTTCACGTGGGCAGACAGGAAGACAAGAAGCCAAAGGGCAGCTGGGGACAAACTGAAGTCCCAAGAGAACCATGTGAATCCTTTCCAAGGGCCCACCCCCAATGACCCAAGGCCTTCCCATGAATCCCCACCTCTTCAAGGTTCCATGACCTCCCACATCGCCACACTGAAGACCAAGCCTCCACCACACGAACCCTTGGGGACAAACCACATCCAAGCCAAAGCAGTTCTTAATACAGGATAATTATAATTTTTATGTGCCAGTGTTATGTGATTGCACTTAGAACCGCATTTTCTCATCATTTTATATCTGAACAGATAGAAACACAAGCTGGGGCTCATGCCACATGGACTTTGCCAAGAGTGCTTACATTTTTCCAAATGAGCAGCATATCCAAAAAAATGTAAAAAGCAGCCCTGTCCTAAAGTTTCATTGTACAAAGCAAATGCTGAGTTTCCACAGCTGCTGGCTTCAGCCTACCCAGAGGGATGGTTTTAGTGAAATATTAATCTCTGAGAAAGCCACACAGGGATAAGATTGCACCGTAATTCAAGCAGCATGTGCAAAATTTATTTAGTGTTTGGCTGGGAATGATTTTAATTATGTGAAGTTTTCAGAATAAGAAGAAAGTGATTGAAGCTGTTTGAATAAATCAGTGGTGGAGGCCCTGGATGCTCCCAGCCCTCACTCCAGTTTTAGTTCATTTCTGAAGTCCCCAAACCATAAATTCAAAGGAAGCTCCCATGGAACTGAATGCTGACACTGTCGAAATCAAACTACAACTAGCAGCCAAAACAACCAACATGGGAGACACCAACACCAGCAACCCAAAGACTTCCAGTGTGCATGCAGGTCAAGTGTCCAGTCATGGGTCTCTACAACCAGGATATGACAGAGGGATGAGAATCCAGAGAGATGAGAATCCAAAGGAATGTTCAAAACCTGAAAGGCAGGATGCAAGATGCATTCATCCAAGGACCCAAAGAATGGAAGGTATAGGGAGTGTTGAACCCCTGCAGGACACCTCACACTTCCCAGGAGCCACTGGTGGGTGTGAGGAGAGGGCCAAGGCTCAACCCTGAGAACAAGACAGGAACTGGGCACTAGGCCTTGCAGACAGAAGAGTTGAGCCAACCCTATGGGACTTGAAAATGATCAATGACCACAAGTTACAAAGTGTCCCCTAGGTTGATGAAGCAGATAGTTAACCCAGGAAGTTATTTTAAAGACAAGCTTCCAGCCTCTGGGGTCTGTCCATGGACATTGGGGACATAATACCAGCCTGGGGGAAGGAGTTTCTGTCCCCAGAAGGCCTACATAAGGCGGAACCTCAGAAAAGGAACATGTCTCCAAAAACAATCAAAAACTGGTCCTGTAAGTGGACCACATGGATTTAAGATAGGCAGCAAGGTCCTGCAATCAGCCCTCGGTGGGCTCATTAGGACTGATGTCCTAAGATCTATGCCCATGACAGGGGACCTACTGAAGTATTTACTGCCTCAAGTCAATAAGCCTGGGCACTAAGGGGGGCTGGACCTACTGGGAGAGGTGGGGAGAAAAGACCTATGAATGGAACTTTGAGAGCACCATGCAAGTGTCTGTTGGAGAACAAAGAAACCATGGTGGAGACTGGCAGGCAATAACTGCATGAAGTGGAAGACCATCACAACATTTTTACCACACTGAATGTGAAAAGAATTACAGTCACCCCAAATATGAGCCTGAATAATCCTGACCAAGCCCCCCATGACATTTCCCTCTAGAATTGCACAGTAGAGCAGGACATGATGGCAGATATATGGATCCTTAATTTAGGACATTCAAAAAGATGTCCCACCAGATGCCATTTTATCCCTAACCAGCATCCTTGAGCAAAGGCGTCAGTCTGCTCTCCTGGGCCTTCTAGGTCCAGTATACCTGAGGCTCCTGCAGATGTGGAGAACTCACAGAAAAAAAAAATGCTCAATAAAGAAAATGAAAATGGAAACAAGAAACATTCCTGGTCATCTGATTCTTTTCTATGCAGTACCAAAAGTGACTTGTAAGGCCATTACCATAACGAAAACCAGAGCATAAGCCCAGGAGTAACTAGGAAGTCAACAGGGGGCTCAAAAAGATGGACTACAGGGAGTCTGGAAGCCCAGACAGCTCCCCCTCCACGGGAGCTGGAGGAAAGGGATGACTAGGCAGGGGCTGTGCTAACCTCCCTGGCAGGAGGGAACTGTGTGGATTCTTGGGTAGACATGCAGCTTGCACCTGAGACCTTCCTGATCCTTTCTCACCAGAGGGAGTTATACCCACAGCCCCTCAGGACCTGGTCTGTGCCAATTTCAAGTCAATTCAGACCTGACAAGCTGCTGAGCACCTGGGAATTGGTGAAAAGCCCTGAGCTAGACAGACAGATATTCATCCCATGGCAACAGGCAGGCCATTCCAAACCAGCCCGGCCAAATGTCCCACTTGAGACCACAACTGTCTTATAGCTTTCTCCAATACAATGAGATCCACCTATTTCTTTCAAAGGTTCTGCAAACATTAGACTCAAATTACACTTCAAAAATATTTGGAAACTGTAAATAGATACACTCAAGTATGATATACCAAATGTGCATAATAAAGGGCTGGAGTAGCTTAGTATTAGAGTGTGCACTTAGAATGCACAGTGCTCTTGGTTCAATCCCCAGCCACAGAAAAGAAACAAATGAACAAACACACAAACAAAATGTGAACAATTATAGATTCCATTGATTTACAAGCCTCAGGTGAATATGCTTACGCCCACTTCAGAATCGAGGTGCTTCTGCCAAAACCAGGAATACGTTTGAACACATATAGACATGTCATTAATTAGGAAATCCATAATTCCAAAATGTCTTTTAACAATGTAGAGCCATGCAAGCCCTTTCATGCTGTAAAACTGTACAAGCAAGAACCCTGGCTTCCAGGTGTCACGTTCAGTTAAAATGTCTGGCAATGCCCAGTGACTTCCACTGAGTGCACAGTCTTATAAAGACATAATGGTAAACCATATTGTAATAAGTGACCACATAATTGGCTGCATCATTATAAATATGATTGGTAGGTTCAATGCCTGTTGTAATCTGCTTGGCAGACCTTTACAAAGCTAAACAAGACCAACTCAGCAATGTAAGGCTACTCTGTTATTAGGTCTTCTCCTGTGACCAATGAAGTGTCTGTCAATGATAAAAACTGAACAACCAAAGTTTAGGTTCAACATGCCAAATTAAGCATTTTTGTCATGTTAAAAGGCTTTAAGTGACTACTGTAGAGCAACAGGCACTGAAGTTTCTGGAAACAAAAACTTCATGTCATAATAACATCTCATAATGACATAACTTTGGGAAGTATTTTCTGCCAAATGGAAGACACCAATTAGTGGAAGAACCTGTTCATCTATTTCTTCAAGTTAGATCCTTAAAATTAAGGAATGCAAACAACTGTTACATAGTGTTAGTGAGTCAAGATGAAAACCAAATTTTCCTATATTTCTCTTTCAAGTTTCTGTGGTTCATTGAAATCAGAATAGCCTGAATCTGCAAGATAACATGCTTAAAAATATTGTCACTTCCAATGTCTAGTTGTCACAACCTTGCCCAGGTGGTACAGCCAATAGAATACCCAAAGGTGCATTTGAGAATGAAATGCTAAGAGATTGCAGTGATCATCCCAGATCCTTGATTTCAAATTTTCATATTTATCATAACATTCTCATTAATGAGCTGTATGTTGACGAGCGCTCATGAAAAAAAATGGATCCAAATATTTTTTTCTTATTCACGTGATTTAAATGGTTTAATTTAAATTGGGTAAACAGGTGTTGAGGATTGTTTTAACATGTGAACAAAAAAGGAGGTTAACAGATCTGTTTGCTTACTTTCACCTTTCCTTTTCATTATATTTAATAATTCTGTTCAGGATAATGTAAATTGTTCAAAAAATTGTTTTCTTTTAGTGCCTGCTGGAATGTTACATAATTTTTTCTTTAGCCATTATTGCCAGAATTCCTATCTTCATCCCAGTGCCAGTGAAGACAAAGATAAAACCAATCTACAGCTTCTGCAATAGCTATCACTGAACTGCTTGCAGAACTTGTCTCGACTATGTATCACTTGTATGCATTGTGAACTATCTGTTGGTGCAGCGACTTGTGGTAGTGTTGGGGTATTTTTGCTGATGGTGTCATCGGTGGTACAATTTTTCCAAAAGGAGCCATCAATTGGCTTGGTGTATCCTCCTCCCTTCTGCTTGTGACGGTCGTTCAGCTAAAATTTGGGGGCCAACAGAGGTGAGGCAAAGAACCTCACCCCCCCACTGGTACAAAGACCTATCCACAGGTGTGGCTGTATGCTGGACCAGTAGTCAATGATGGGTAAGATCCAATTGCAAATGGTACCAACCTAAGACAGGAGGCTGATGCCTTGAGGTCAGCTCATCCAATGATGGGTAAGGACCATATGTACTATTGGACAACCTAAGACAGGCATGGTCCCTAAGCCACATGCTTGTTGTTTAATTAAACAGAGAAGGGGAGATGTTGAGAGCCACAGCCGAAGTGGCCCCAGCAAACTTCCAGCTGATTGGCTCCTCTGCAGTGATGCTCATTGGGCTGTTTCCCCGCCCTTTCAGACCACGGAGCTGCTCATTGGGGGACTCTTTTGGCTCCACCCACGCGACCCAGGCAATTGGCCTCAAGAGCCGGAGGAGTTGGGGTTGAGAGGCTCCCCAGAAGAGCTGGTGGTGGCAGTTGGGCTCTGAGGGAATTCCTGGAGAGCTCAAGTGGTGTCGGGTGCGTTCTAAAAATAAAGTTCGTTCCTGCTTGACAAGTGGCTCGTGAATTGTGCCCAGCCAGACTGCGGCATTATGTAACCAGAATTATCAAATAAACTATATAGATAATAAAAATGTGTCTTCCCTCTACTCACTACTATTCCATATGATAATTCATTTAAAGAGTTTTAATGATAAAAAACATTTGAAAATCACTGTACTGTTTACTATATGGGAGAAACCCAATACACTAAGCAAGAGAGGGTAAAAGAAACAGATCATCTGAGCTAAAAGGTAGAAACTAGATAAGAGTGATGTGCTCAGGCTAAAAGAAATGCTTGTTGAACTCTACACCATGTTTAGCCAGAGGAAGGAGAAGTTGTGCTCCATTTTTGTGCAACGTGTCAAAATGCATTCTACTATCATGTATAAATAATTAGAACAAATTCAAAAAGAAAAAAATGCTTATTGAATTCATCAGTGAAGCAGAAATAGTGTGTCCCTTGCTTTTGGAAATGGGACAGGGGGAAATTTTGGGAGTGGAGAAACAGGGAAGGCCATTGAAGAAGATTGGCCTTCCTAGGAGAACCATCTTCCTACAGACAAGCAAGCAGAACAAGGAGAAGATAGTCAGGGTAGCCAAACGTGGCTGCTGACCACTAGGGCCAGCACAGCTGAAAGGTAGGCACGATGGAAAGAATGTAATGAGCAGCGACGTCTCTGGACTTGGGGCAGAGTAAAAGTGGTGACCAGACATGATGGCAGGGGTGGGGGACAAAGGAAAAGTTCTGCGTGGAAAGCAGTAGCAGAGCTGGGAGCACAGAACTCATTCACCCAGCCATTCTCTGAGGAGGCAGCTAGGTATCTTGTTAGGGGATGGAGGTTGTTACCAAAGGGGAACACAACTTCACATTCCTAAGAAATGTTAAAAATTATGCCAAACAATGAGAAAATCCAGGTAATGACCAAGCACAATGTCTGGTGACTATCAGGTGACCTCATAGGAGGTGTGCGTTTTTCTGAGTCCCATGCCCACGATGTCCATAATATTTTTCCTTCACTGGAAGGATCAGTTCTTGGAGCATGTTACAAACCATTTCTCCCCACTGTCCCCTGCCTCAGCTGCTCTGAATTAAAGCACTAGCTCCTAATTGTCCTCCCTACCTCCATGTTCTCCCTGCCTTCTAATCCAACCTTCACCAAGTCACCAGAATTGTCATTCTAGAGCAGAGGATGGTCAACTACAGCTCATGGGTAAATCCAGCCCACTGCTTATTTCGGTGTAAATTTTTTGTTGGAATATAGCCAGGTTTACTCATTTACATATTGTCCAAGGCATTTTGGACACTGTAGTGACAGAGCTGAGTAGTTGTGACAAAAATTGCATTTTGACCTACAAAGCTTAGAATATGTACTTTCTGGTCCCTTCCAGAAAACCATTTGCTGGCCCCTTAGTAACTTGTCACTCCCTCCAGTGACTTGCTTCTAAAAGAAAACCTATTAACTGTGTTAGCTGGCCTGGCTCAACTACTGTCACTCATCCTTTGTCCTCTTTAAATACACCATGTTCCCTTGACTGAAAATACCACTACTTTCTTTTCCACACAGAAAAATTCTACCTATTCTTCAAGTTTGTTTTTAAATGTCCCTTTCTTTCTAAAGCCTTCCAGAACTGCTTTCTCAGCCCTATCCCAGGGTCACTTCCTCTTTTTAGCTCTTTTAAAACAATGCAATACCCCACCAATAAACAGCATATTGTATAGAATTCTAGGGGTCCACATATCTATCCCCTTCCCAAGTCACACCCAATCAAAAATGTCTTCTCTCATTCCCTCCTAGACCACCCTGTTCTTACCTACCATAGCACTTACCAAAGTATGTTTCTATGTATTTATCTGTGTATTTATTTCTCTAATGTCTGTCCTCTAATAATGGTGAGTTTCAAGAAAGCAAGAACTAAGACAATCAGAATCACTATTACTTTACCATTGCCCAGCCTAGAACCAGCCACACAGCAGTTGTTCAAATTGTTAGAATAAATAATTCACTGAATGACCAAAAAAAAAAAATTTTTTTTTTCTTAAGAAATCAAATTTCTCGGCACACTGCCTACTATCTCCTAGACTCTTCTGGCATCCTACAGTCCAAAAGATTGGATTGGCACAAGCATCATTGATAGCTTAAATAAGGATTTTTGAAATATGGAGACAGCCCGCTGACTCTTTCTTGTAATCAGTGTGGAACATGTACATAGACCTTAACCATGATAGGAAACCCATACCTGGTAGAATTGGAATAGTCACGCACAGGATCATATATCTTCATGGAGTACACATGTGTGCTGAGCCATAGGGTATCTCAGATAATCTACTTGTCTACCAAGGAAAAGTTCAACAAGACACCTTCAGCTCCCTCTCTCTGTCCATAAGGAGAAAGCCTTGTCTGTCCATCACATGCACACTCAGCCAAAGGCACTCTGAGCATGCCCACATCTCAGTAATCAACCTGGCTGGGAAGAGGTGGGGAGAGGCTTGGCAAGGAATGTCCTTCCTTGCCTCCCACAGTGTCCTCCAAGATCCAGGGAACCGCCAAGCTTAAAATGTGACTCTTGAAAGATGGTCTGTTACTTTTCCTGATACCTGAAGGCTCAAGATTTAGCAATAACTCATCTAAATTGTTGCTACATATGAAAACTCTGTGTGTGTGTACCTGCGTGCATATGCATACACGCATGTATGCACGCACACACACACATACACACACACAAATATCCTGAGGCCATTTCCTGTGTGGCCTTTCTAATTCAGGACAGTGGCTCTTTGGGAGAGCATCACCATAAAAGGCCCTCTGTGAAGGTGTTTGCATTTCACTGAGATGTTTCCAAGAAGAGCAAAGATGCCATTTCAACCAAGGCAACTTTATGAAGTTGGCAGCCAAACCCTAAATCTAGCCCCAAGCCTCAGGGATGTTGGTGCCACGAACCACCACAAAGCTGAATTTCTTAAGTCAAGCTATTAACCCTCTGTGGTATCTGCCTGTGTCTGAATTAAAAAATCCTAGATATCCAAAAACACAGAGATTGTCTTTGCTCCTAGATAAATATATTGTCTCAGAGCCTGTTAGATCTGCATTCTCTAAACCTGGTTTCAAAGCATTCAAAAGAGAATGCCAGTCTTTCCCATCAGTAAGAATTTAAATGGCAGCAGTAAAATCATCCAGGGTCGTTTCAATCAAAACTCCTTATAATATATCTTCCATTTCCTACAAGATAAGCCACCCTGTTTCCTCCCACAGATTTGCCTTTGTCTTCAACCACCTTTCTGTTTGCTCAAAGGATTAGTCATCCTGTGTCCAGTCCAAAGCTGGTGTCCCCTCCCCACACCCTCACTGTGCTTTGGGTCCTCTTCCCCCCTGCCACGGCCTCCCACCATCAGTCTATCATTCTTACCTTCCCACTGTCTTCAGAGCAGACACCAATTCCCCAGCGGGACATGGAGCCCAAGCACACTGTTGTCTCAGATACTCTTTCAAAGGCAAATTCAGTGAATGACAGGCTATACATGAATTTGATCATATCTGGATTGAACAAGTAATGATTCACCACTGGGCATTGCGAAAGACAGTTCCTCTGCACCACCTATATGTGGCCAAAGATCTGAAATGCTGTCCAGGTCTTCTTCAGTGATATCCAACTCTCAACACGGTAGCCATCCAGATCATAGGAAGAAATATTAAAAATGTGGAAAGGAAAGGCGAACATGGAGATACTTTTCCCAGTGTGAATAGAGCATTTGTGGCCACTCTGCAGGGCCTCCTCAGGCTGGTCCCTCTCCGTGTCAACTTGTGCAGATATCCTCTAAAAACCTGCCTCTACCTAACACATCTAGCCATTGTCTTCTCTCTCTTCTAACTTCTATAGCGGAGCTCTGGAAATAATTGCCTAAGATTAGTATCTCCACTGTCTCACCTTACACTTATTTGTCTGTGAGCCCAATTCATCTCTCAAATTCCCCTTACCAAGTCATCAAGAACTTCCTAATTCCCAGATCTATGGACGTTCCAGTTCATAGGGACAGCGCATGACATGATGCTGTTAACCTCTCCCTCCTGAGTACTCTTCTTCCACACTCCAATCTCCCATTTCCCCCTGCCTCTCTCCATGTCCCCTTCATGCTTTTACTAGGTCCTCTCCTTTCCAGAGAACAGCATAGGACCCCAGGACCCTCAGCTCTCAAAGGAGGCCAGCACAGACTCTAGATCCTGACCTCCTGGCAATAATTCTAGGTCCAATGTTGGTAGCTGTGTATCATAGGCAAGTTACCATCTCTGTGCCTTAGTTCATTCAGCTGTAAAATAACAGTAGTCCTCCCTGGCAATTATTGGTGAGAGATGGTTGTACATAAAGTATTCAGAACACTTAATAAGCATTAGCCATTATAATTCCTCTAACCACATTCCATGACTCTCCTTCATAGACTGATCTACATCATGACACCCCTACCTCTTTGTTAAGTTTGCTCACGAATCTTCTTCATGACTACTCCTCGGAACATCAAAATCTACAAAACCATCTGCCCATAGACATCTCTCTCTGGCTCTCCTGAATGCTTCAAACTCAGCATGTCTGAGACTGAGCTCATCATCCTCTCCTACAAACGCTTCCTTCTCCTCCCCCACCTCCTCCTCCATCACCTCTCCTAATGAATAGCTCCACTATCCTAACTGTGAGCTGCACAGGCCAAAATACTATAGTCATCTTAGATTCCTGCCCCTCCCTTACTCCCCCAGCCAATCAGTCACCAAATTGAGTGACTTTATTGCCCAAGTATTTCTTGAGTGGGTGCCCGATTCTCCACCCTGATTGCCAGTGTCTATTATTTAGAACTTCATTGTTTCTCACCTGGATGATAGTAAGTAACGTTTTAATTACTAAAAATAATGCTGGCCACTAATATCATGGGCCATTATGGATATGTCATAGATATTTCACATCTTACACCCAGTATGACCCTGACCAACAGCCAAACCATCCATAAGAAAAGAATTAGAGACCCTGTTCTCAGAGAAGACAGAGGCTCAGAGAAGCATACTACACAGCAAGTTGTAAAGAGATACTAAGGGGCAGAGAAGTAGACTGAGGCATGTCTGGCTCCAGACCCCAGGCTGCTTCTGCCACCTATGCCACCGTGGTATCCTGATTGTCGTTTTTCTTCGTTGGTGTCTACTCTATTGCCAGATAGGCCTATTATTACAATGAAATTCTGACCCAGTCTCTCCTCTGTGTGAAATCCTGCAGTAGCTCCCCACGGCCTCCAGAGTAGAGTCTGTAGCAAGGCCCCTCCTGCTGGGCTTAATTTGCCCCTTTATGGATTCACCTACCTTATGTCCAACCACTCCTACCTACTTCCTTTCTTGAAGTATACTCTGTCCACTCACCTGGCCACCCAATCTCCCCAGTCCCTCTGCCTACTTTCCTTCCCTCTCATCAGCCTGGATGTCAGCATCTCCTCAATTCATGTCCTCTTACACCCACCTGCTGTCCATGAGTTTAGGGGTCCCTCTTTGGAACACTCAATGGCATTCTGGGATTGCCTCTAGTACTGCATTTTAGGGCAGATCAACTGCAATGATTTGGGTATGTCCCCAGAATTCATGTGTTGGAAACTAAATCCCTAAAGTCACAAGTTAAAAGTATTTGCAGGTGTGGGGGGTTGATAATAAGGATTAGATGAGTCATGAGGGTGGGACTCCTACGATTGCATTAGTGGCTTTATAAGAAAGGGAAGGGAGACCTGAATTGTCAAGCTTGCTGTCTCCCCCATGCTCTCTCTCTATCATGTCCTGATCCAGCAGAAGACCATCACGAGAGGCCAAGCTGGGGGCTTTTAGAACCATCAACTAAATAAACCTCTTTTCTTTATAAAATACCCAGCCTCTGGTATTCAGTCATAGCAACAGAAAATGGACTAGGATAGTGTTCTTTGGTTGGGCACCTATTATATGTCAGAGTTCACGGTAGACTGTGGTATTTCAGGAATCATTAAGATACACGCTATCCTTTCAAATAAATTATTTTGGTGAGAAAGATGAGCAGAAAAACATTGTTGAAGCACCATCTCCAATCCCTTTGTCCTTCTGCACTGAATCGCTAAACTCCTTGGGTAAAAAAACTCCTTGTTCATCTCTGTGTCCCCAAGGGCCTAGAACTATGCCTGGCAGCTGGGGGTGTTAGCAAACATTGAGCTGCGAGTACAAAGGGTCCCCTCAGGGACACTCCTCACCCTGAACTTTCCTAAGGCTCTGAGGGTGGAATGCTGGGGAATGCACAGGCCAACCACTCCTGCCCCTTGTGGCAGACTTAGTGAGAGATTGAGGGATCAAGTCCTCACAGCCGGCAAGTGGCAGTGCAGACTCCCTCCCGATGTTCCGTGCACCCATCCACAGGTTCACCGTCACATCTCAGGGATCAGCAAAGGAGCCACTGTCAGAGGTTGGTCAGCCAGAGAGCATGCCCAAAAGGGGACCTCAGGAAAGTAATCCGTGTGTCTGCCAGTAAGAGACCCCACCCACCCCTTCTTTGGGCTGCTGTGGGGAGCTCTGTCCTCATGAGATGAGCCAGCAAAGGGACAGAGAGCCATGCTGTGTAGTATTTGCAAGTGGAGCTTTGGGAAGGTAATAAGGATTAGATGAGGTCATGAGGTCATGTGTGTGCCCAGGAAAGACGGTGGTGTAGGAAGCCCTCGTGATCCCAGGTGTCCATGCAAGAATCAGCTCCCCTGAAGTCTGTTCCCTGTAGCCACTGTCCTTCTTAGTGACAAGCAGGAAGGTACAGGGCGGGAGGGGGGCACTTTGCCCACAGCAGGTGTTCTGAAAAACCCTGTTTCCTGGCAAGTTTATGGCAGCTTCTCTTCTGAGCATTTCCTCCTCCTCTCAACGTGGAGGACAAAGTGCAGGCCGCCCTGGTGATCAAAGACGGGGTGAGTGGAGGAAGAGAAGTCACAGAGCCCCAGAGTGGAGAGCTTCTAACTGCCCCTAGACATCAGGTAGGGGAGAGAATAAAGGAGGAAGTGGCTGCCCCTGCCCTGACCACAGCAGCCCAAACTCCTTGACCTGGGTGTCTAGAAAACAGCTTTTCTAAAAGCATCTTTGATGATCATACCTTACCCCAAGACTGCCCAGGGCAGTGGTGAAAGACTCAGAATCAGTGACTGGTTCTGATTCTGGGTCTGCCTTTTAGCTGTGGGTCTGTCCCTCTTTCCTTCTTAAAGGATCAATCCAACAAAGGCACCGGAAGCCCTTGGCATCCACCTCAAGTGCCACTATTATAATTGACCACTAGGAACTACCCATTAGATCACATTCTCTGGGGGAGTTGGTCCCCAGAAGACAGCACCCTTCTCTCTGCCTCCATTCCTGATCCCTGGCTGGACTAGGCCTTCTTCTGCACCCATCTGAATCTTCTCCCCATGGCCCTAGGGCGCTGTGCTGTACTGTCTGTCTGTCTCTTGTCTATCTCCACACGCAGGCTGTATCTTGAAGCTGGTGACTGGGACTTCCATGCTAACACATTCATTCACTCATCTATCACAAAGCATCTCCTATGTGCCTGAGGATCACTGTGAACAGAGTGATGTCACATCAATTATCCAATCAACAACCCCGGATACCTATCATCTGTGGGGAATTCATGTAATGAAAGTGCCTGCAAAAAGGTTTTAAGTTCAAAGAAGAACTGCAATGCGAACACAATTCCTAGGAAATATGTCAGTCCTGATAGCATCTGATCAGCTGGATCACAGGCTGAATTTTATGTAAAACAGAATCTCTCTTCCTCCTCTCCCTCTACCTCTCCCTGTCTTTCTTTCTCTCCCCCGCCTCCCCACTTCTTTTCTCCCTCCCTGTTGGCCTCTCTTCCTCTCTAAATCTGGAGAAAGTCAGCAATTTCTTAGCAATTTATACAGGCTTTTCCATGCTCCAAACGTCATTGTTCCAAAGCCTGCTCCCTGGAGGGGCTATCCGCATAGTTCATCAGCCAGGGCTTTGAAAAGGAAACAAAACCACCACCCACAACCACAGTTTTGTTTTGACTGTGGCTTCTCTGCTTACTGAAGACAGTGTCCCTCCCGGCCCCTGGACTCTGGCCCCACAGCCCTATGAGGAAACAAGACCAGCAGAGACCGGAGGCAGAGGCGCGACGCAGAGAGCTCAACACACCTGAGCTGTAAATGTCCCCTCCACTGTCTCCCAACAGGGCAAGAACAGACTCTTGAACTACTGAATGGTCCAAGTCACCTCCCCAGACACACCTCCAGCCTTCCAGTCCCCAATATACCTAAACCTCTGCCAGTCCCTTTCTGGACTTTTCTCCTCCACGCATACTGTTTCTTGTCTGTTACACCCTTTGACCACCAGCCATTCAAAACCCAGCAAGCTCCTACTTATGCATTAAGGCCCAGCTCAAACAGCCTCTTGCGATGGCATTCTGGATTCCTCCAGCAGACTGATAGCTGGTTCCTTTGTGCTCCCAGGTCTCTGCTCAGGTCTGTCACTCTACTGAAGACCTTCTGATAACTGTTCACATGCCCATTGAATGTCATGGACTGTGACCTTGATGACATGGACCAGGTAGGTCTTCATGGTCGCAGGCATCCAGCGCAGAGCTATTGTTTGTACTGTATATCAAGTCATGCTAACACCTCAAGATTCTACCAGCACTCTAGCCTGAGACCAAAATACCCCTTCCTGTACCAAATAGGATTTCACATCAAGTCAAACAGCAGATATGTTTCACAGAGAACATAGCTCAAGACCTAAAAAAGGGCCAAAGATATCTCCCTGGAACCAGGAGTCAGCTTTCATCAGAAATGTGCCTACTGGTCAGTTAAGTGGAGCCACTCAAGTTGGCAGCCAACAAGGTGTGACATCAGAGGCCTGCAGACCAGGCACCAAGCCTGATACTCCCACCCCGTCACCTGTGACCAGTTCATTTTCTGAGCTACACTGTAAAAAATCTCAGTGTATAGACAAGTGATGCCCAAAGGTTTTGGATCTTTCACTCCAGTCACTACCATCCTGGGGGAATTTGTTTTTCAGATTGGCCAGCTGGTGACCAAGGGGAGGGGATAATTCCAGGAGACAGTGAGTATGAGGCCTGAAGGGAAAGGCAATGCTACACCGGGCATCTGCAGAACCTCAGATGTATCCGTGGACAAGTTTTCACCCTTTTCCACCCTTCAAAGTGGCCCTGCCAGTGCCGTAGTGCACGCCTGCAAACTCAGCAACTCAGGAGGCTGAGGCAGGACTCCAAATTCGAGGCCAGCCTCAGCAACTTAGTGAGGCCCTCAGCAATTTACTGAGATCCTGTCTCAAAATAAAAAATAAAAAGGGAGGTAACTCAGTGTTTAAGTGCTCCTAGGTTCATTCACCAGTGCATGCGCCCGTGTGCGCACACACACACACACACGCACACACACACATCTTCACACACACACATATTCACACACAAAGTCCTTACTGGAGTCTTTCCACTGTCTATAACAAAACTGTGAGTCCTTGCATATACCAGGTGACCTCAACCCACTGAAGTGTGGGGGGAAAATCTGCAAAAGCAAGCAAATTCAGAGGAATTACAGCTGTGTGAGACAGCTGCAGAGAAAGAGTGCACAGATGTGCAGGTATCTGTGCAAGGCAGCCTAGTCTACAGAGCAAGTGGCCCAGGGAATAGCAAGGAGGGGGCTCAGCTTTCAAAGCCAAGACTGCTTTTAGGAAAATAAGATTAAGTTAGTGAAGTGATCAGCTGTAACCTAGTATCCAGTGTCACATATAACTCACTCAGGGTCCAAACCTGGTTCTCCAATACCCCATATGGGTCATTAAATCCCTTGAACAAGTTTTACCTTGAATACATCAACATTCCTCCTAATACTTGGTGAAAAGCTGTTCTCTTGCATCTAATTAAGCACAAGATGAGACAGCTGGGGGGCTTATTCATCCACCCCCACTCACTGATTGGCTTCACCATCTTTAATTGATGTACACTGTAAAGGACACATGCTTGGTAAAGACAAAATCAGGGTCATGAAGTTCCTGACCCATGTCCACACCTCTCTCCTCCAAGCAGGGGTGTTGACTCCACCTCTACCCCCAAAGAGATAATGCTGTTCTAGCTCTGACTAAGCACACATAGGCTTCATTTAGCATTGAGGTCAGTGGTGCTGGCCCAGCCTGTGACAGACTACTTCAATGCCCTGCCCCTCTGTGGCTGTGAGGGCGGCAAGGAGAGGAAAGGAACAGGAGTTATATATGTAGCCTTAGATCACAAGTGTGATATAGACGAAAACCCAGCGAACTCAGGCTCTCATTAATGCACTCAACAAACCTCAGCTCACATGTACCAAATGCTTACTATACTCCCAGCACTGGGTTAAGTCCTTTACCTAAACAATGTTAAGAGTGAGTGTTCTATAATCCAGGTGTCTATGCAAATCCTGACCCCACCATTAATGAATTGTATGATGGTGGACAAGCTACTTAGCTTCTCAGTGTCTCCATTTCTTTTCCAATAGGACAATATCAATACTAATTTTAAAGAGACATTTAAGGATTGAGTAAAAACTCATAAAATGCTAAACTTAAACCACAGAGTAGGCACTTAGTACCAACATGAGCAATTATGATCCCATTAGTTAGTTATAGTAGTCTACAGAGAAGGCAGAATATTTCTTCAAATTTTACCAATAAACCTTTGAAAGACTGAGTTAACTTGCTCAAGGTCACAGAGTTAACAAGTGACAGAGCTGGGAAATGAATGCAGGCAAATGGACCCCAAAGCCTGAAAGTGTGCTCCCTGTCCCCCAACAGGGAACACAGCACTATGCAAGGTTCAAGGTATATAAAGACCAGTTGAGAGCTAAGCAAGAGATCTCTACATGGTGGAGTACACACGATAAGAGAGTTATTGAATGATATGGTGGAATGGGTGGAGCAGCAGGGAGCAACAGAATTGTCTTAGAAAGCATCATCCAGAAGGAGACTTGAGTTCTAGTCTCAAAGAATGGTAAAGAATTTGCCAATCAAGGAGAAAAAGGAACAGTCCAGAAAGTAAGGCCAAAAGAGCAGTGAGTTAGGAGATATGGCAGAAGCTCAGAGAAAGTGGCAGAAGTGAGGGTGGGAGGGCTGGCTAATTTCAAAGAGCCATGTGTACAAAGTCAAAGGTTATATTTTATTTTGTAAAGACGATGATTTTCAAACCTGGACAGAGGAGTCACCTTTAATGCTTGAAAAACACCTGCCAATCCATGTTCTTTCTGACCAACAAGAATATAAGCCAGTACAAAGAAGAATGAAATTATGTCATTTGCAAGAAAATGAAGGGAACTTGAGAGCATTAGTTTAGACAAAATAAGCCAAACTCAGAAAGTCAAGGATTGTATATTTTCTCTTCTATGCAGAAGCTAGAGAGGAAAAAAGAAAGGTGGGGGATCTCATAAAAATTAAAGGGAGACTAGTAAAGGATAGGGGGAGAGATGTAAGAAGGGAAAAGAAAATACTGAGGAAAGATATTGACCAAATTATATTGTTACATTGTGTGCATGTATGAATATGTAATAATGAATTCCACTATTGTGTATGATTATAATGCATCAATAAAAATATTGAAAATTTTCTTAAAGTAAATAAAGCAAAACAAATGAACAGAAAAAAGTATGAGGCAATAGAGTAGTATGTTCTGATTTGGCTTAGCAACAAATTCTGGTTCTGGAATGAGGGGAGACAGGAGGACAGAGACTGGTATGATCAGACCAACAGGAACAGATGAAAGGATGAGAGCTGGAAATAATGGCACTCTGTGACCTAATACATTAAGCTAGGGTTTCTCAACCCACACTATTAATATTTTGGAACAGACAATTCTTCCTTGAGGGGTGATGGGCTGTCCTTTGCAACATGGAATACTTAGCAGCATCCCCTGATCTCTCCCCACCCCATGTGAATAGCATCCTCCCCACTTTATGGTTAAAATGGTCTCCAGACATTCATTACCAGATGTCTCTTGAGGGGCAAATCAAAACCCTAGTTGAAACAATTGCTTTAAACCCTATCATCCCAACTTTACCGATGAGAAAATTCAGTTACAAAAAGTACAGGAAGGAAGGCATCAGCATCTGCTGGGATTCAAAGGCTGGTGGTCTGGCTCCAGGACCTGTCCTGAGCCAGCCTTCTGTGGCAGAATTATAGATTTGGTGACAGGCTGGATGGCAGGGAAGGAAGGGATGAGACAGATTCAGCTGGCCACTCAATTGCAAGGATGTTTGAGTTTGAACAAAAAACATCAAGACATACTTGTTCAAAAAGGGAAAAGCCTGGTCCCCCGTGGTCTGAGCAAGCAGGAGGCCGCTCAGACGGTACAGAGGAACCCTCTACCGCTGGACTAGGTTTTGTGTACAGCACAGACGATCTGGGATCCAAATCCTGGCTGGGCCCTTTCCAAACTGTGTGGCCCTGGGCGATTACTTAATCTCACTGCATTTCATTTCGCCTATTTGTAAATAGGAATAGGAGACCCTATTCATAGGCTTGATGTGAGAGCTCAGGCAGTTAGAGCAAAATGGAAAGTTAGAGCTACATGATCGATCCTGTCCCCTCCTTCTGAACCTTTCCTTTACCTCCGCGTTCCATAGAGCCCCATATCGAGGGCACCCCCGAGTAGGTGAGACCCCCTCACCCGCAGATTAGCGGTGTGGAGCTGACTGCACCCCTCTCCACTAGCAGATCATCCCATTGAGGCTTTAGGGGGCGCCAACAGCCTTTTTACTCCGCAATCCACTCTGATTTCAGGGTCGGTGGGTGGGGGTGCGCCCAATGCGCGCCAGGAGCTGGGTGCCTCCAAAACAAGCCAGGTAAATAGTTCAACTTGGCGACACTTAAATTTCATGCAGGTAAACCCCGGGCAGGCCCCAGGTCAAAGCCAGTCACTGTCGCGGAGCGGGTGGCTCAGCCTTGCTCCTGGAGGCGGACGACAGAGGCGCCCAGATTTGGAAAGGACCAGGAGTCCGAAGCCAGGCTGCAGAGATGGGGAGCAAAGAGTTGTTTGATATCGAAAAAGAAACGTATGGAGCAAAGGGAGCAACAGGGTAATCGTAGGAAGAGGAGGAAAAAGAAAAAGAAAATGCTAGGAAGCAAGTGATCCCTGGGGGACTCAGCCTACATACAACACCTGGGCAGGGGTTCGAGAACAAAGCAGCAGTTTCAGGTCCTAAGTGTTCTGGGTGTTTCCGAAGAGGGGGCGCTCGGGAGAAGCCGGGGCCCGCTGGGAAAGCCCGGCACCCCTGCGCCCTGGGCGCGCTCTGGGGCGCCGCTTACCTTTGCCAGGACCGCAGGCGCGCACTTCCGGGGGCTGCACTCCCGGCGCTCGGGGGCTGAGCCGGGGCACCCGGAGCCGAACACCGAGGAAAGGACGCGCGACAAAGCGCCGCTCGGGTTTGGGTTGGCACCGGAGCCTCGGAGAGAAATCCCGGCCACCCGCACGGGTCGGGCCTGAGCTGGGCACACGGAGTCCGGGCCTCGGGGCTCACGGACAACTGTGCTGAGCCCCGCAAACGCTGCAGGAGCCCGAGTCCGTGGGAGGAAAAGGTTGTCTCATTTCCTTCGATCTCTCCCCTCCTCCATCCCCTTGGCTCTGGACCTGCCCTCCCTCTCCCCCGCCCCCTTCCCCAAGCCAGCGGCCCATGTGGGATCTCGCAAGACAAGAAACCTGAACGGCAGCGGCGCGCGGCGCCTCCCTCCGCGCCAAGTTAGTTTGCGTTCCCAACTCCTGCCTGCTTCCCCGCGCTTCCGACAGTCTCCAAAGCCAAGAGACTCCCCAGCGGCTGTCCCCACCCTGTCCCGAACTTCCCAGCCGTTCCCCCTTCTGTAACAAGCCCAGTTTTGGAAGCAGACCTCCAAGCTCTTGCCAGCATCCATCCTCCCATTTCTGTCCTGTCGCCTGCTTTGAACCGTATTAAAATACCCAACTCAGACAGGAAATAGCCACTTACTTTGTTAAATTTGATCAACTGTATTTTTTTCCCCGAGTGAAGAGTTTAAAGCCTGATGCATAATCTCGAAGGAATGCTCATTTTTATGGGAAAGAGAGCAGCTGAAGCCTTTGGCCTTGCTCACTCAGGTTTGAGGTTTTATTCGTTAAATTCGACAAGTATTTATTAAGAATCTGATGGGGCCGAGCTCCGGTGTTGGAAATGCAGAACCGAAACCAGAGGGAGGGCATCCTGTTCCTAGACAATCATCACAGGTCACAAATGCAGGGAAGATGAGATCCCCACGGATGCTGTCATGGGTCGGGGAGTGGGTGAGCTTTCTGCTGAGTGAAAATAGACTGGGCAGAGGCAAGAGGGAAAGAGCCCCATCAGGAGGCAGTCCAGCAAAGGACAGAGCCGAGGTAGTGAGTGATCTTGAGGAACAGGGAAAAATACTGTAGGACGAGTCCATCAAGAAAGGATAGGAGCTAAGGAGGGCAGTACAGTAGAATCCCATATCTGATGAAGAAGGACTGTATGGGGTGGAGATGTGGAGAGATTGAAAGAGAGCAGGAGAGAAGTGACTCCCAGGACCCTGGGTGGAGTAACAAGTCCCAAGTGGTTGACCAAAATCTCGGCACCAACTGGACCTGCTACTGGAAGTGTGGTCCAGGAACAGACAGTATTAATAGAACACTGAAAACTTACTAGAAATGGAGATTCTCAGGACTTCCTTGATCTACTGAATCAGAATCTGCATTCTAACAAAATTTCCAAGTGATTCAAGGATTCAAGTATGCCTTACAATTTGGAAACATTTTTCTCTAGACCACTGACTATAGACCTTCATTCCCTGGCTTTATATTAAAAACACCTGGGAAACTTTTAAAACCACTAAGAACCCCCAGCTCCACCCACACAAATACTTAATTAGTCTGGAGTGGGGCTCCCATATCAGTATTTTGGAAATGCTCTTCAGGTGATCTAATACAGAGTTGAGAAGCAACTAGACTACTCAAGAGCTACTCCATTTAACTTGACACCTTGACTTGAAAGGAAAACAGTACCCGTTTAAATGAAAGCGAAAATACAAGTTATCCTGCTCTCATGAAGAGACAGACAAATCAAGGAACCAGGTTCTAGCCTCAGACAATCACTAAATTACTATCATGAACTTGGGTAAGCCCTTCTCCCTCAGATGCCCTTTCCTTATCTGTAAAAAGAACACACACTTGACTGACTCCAAATTCCATAGCCCGGCATGCAAAGTGCCATCAGCAGAGCACTCCCTAACTCACCAACTTTATCAGCAGGCAGCTGGAGAGGCAGCGGCCAGAGTCAGGTTTCCTGACATAATGCTATGTTTGCCAGCCCAGGACACAACAAGCACCAGTATCAGAGTTTAGAGATTTGTGCACTGAGCATAGGGCCACACACAACTGGTGCTCAGTAAATGTATGATGAATGAATGAATGAATGAATATGGCATAGTTGCCAGTGGGTGAATATAGAATTGCTAGGGGGCCATTGGGCTCTAGACTAAGTTCTAGTGACCACTGGTTCTGTTCATTTCCTCCCCACAAGCTGGAGAAAGGATCCTGGAAGCACTCAGACCCAGTCTAGCTTTAGATGTAAAATTACTCTGACTTCTAAGAACTGGCAATATATGTTAAACAGTACACATCAGCCATTGGGCTCAGTATTGTTTGTTTATTTATTTATTTATTTATTTATTTTAGCAGTGCTGGGATTTGAACCCAGGGCCCTGTGCATGCTAGGCAAGCATTATACCACTGAGCCAAACCCCCAGCCCCTGAGCATCCTACTTTATAAACATTGCCTTATTTTGTTAAAATGAAGCAAATGCTGTTGAACTTCTGAACTTCAGCACCTTTTAGGAATAACAGGTATGAAAGAACTAGAGCTTCCATATAGGGTAGCCCCTGCCTCTGTTGTGGAGCAGAACATCGGTGCATCTGTTGCTGACCAGAGAGCCTCCTTAGGGCTCCTACACATCATTCTCCAGAGCAGGCATGGAAACAAATCTTGAAAGGAGTGACTGCTCCAGGATCCTACACAGGCAGATGCTTGCAGAAGCTAAGTCAGAGGACCTGTGGGCTATGACTGAGTCTTGGAGGAAGATCCCCTCAGGAACTGGGGATGTAGCTTGGTGGTAAAGTGTTTGTCAGGCATGCATGAGGCTCTGGGTCTGATCTCCAGCATCACAAAAATAAATACATAAAAATTGAAAAACACTAGTCAAAGAGGAAATCATAATGGAAATTTAAAAATATATTTTTTTAAAAAAAGAAAACTCCTCAAAGCTACCCACTTCCTGGGCGGGGGGGTGCGCGCGTGCATGTACCTCTGCCTTTATGGAGAGTCTCAATTACCAAGCCCTGTACTAGACCTTTTCATATATATCTTTTCATTTTCACAAAGCATCTTTTTGGGTAATTACTCTTGTTCTCTCTCATTTTATAAATAACACTGAAACATGAGGTGAACCTTTCTTCCTAAAGCCCAAATTTCTTAAGTACAGTCTGCTGCCACCATTGACTTCATTCACCACCACCCTTCCCACCTCCTTCCAGGGAGGAAGAATCCTCATTGAAATTCACTTATTATGGTTATAGGTCATTAGAACTCTCAGTAACCTATTTCCTCACCTGTAAAAGAAAGCTCCCTTGATTGCTTTTTTTATTAAGCTGGTGTGGCAGCTCCACAACATGTTGTCTGAGAAAAGATCAGAGGAGATAACCCACAGACTAAGAAAAACTGAAAACACTGGGGTGATCTATCCCAAGATAATAGGTGTGGTACTTCCATGATAGCACAACTGTCATAAAGAAGCAGCCACCTAATTTCCATCCCTAGAGGAATGACATTAGAGAATTAAATACCGATTAAAACTCCCAGTTAAACCAGGTATGGAGGCACACACCTGTAATTCTAGCTATTCAGGAGGCTGAGGCAGGAGGATCACAAGTTGGAGGCCAGCCTGGGCAACTTAATGAGACCCTGTCTCAAAATAAAGAATAAAAGGGACTGAAAATGTAGCTCAGCAATAAAGCATAGTGAGTTCAATCCTCAGAATTACAAAAAATAAAAAAAATAAATAGATAAGACTTCAGATTAGACAGGAGGAAGGGACACTAAGCCCCTATGCTAGAACAGGGCAGATGCTTAGTGGCTGCCTTATGAAGCCGCTCAACCAGGTCTTGCAGGGTTTGCTGGGATGGCCTTAAGGGCAGAGGCAGGCAGGGAACAGAAGATGAGTAGGAATGCACAGGATAACACAGGCAGAGCAGAGGAGGGGTCCGTGTGCGCAGTGTGCAGCTATGGTTCTAACCAGAAGTGGGGAACTGAAAGGGGTTCATGGCAGGAAACCAGGATCCACAGCTCAGGATCCATGCCTGGGTCCAGGCTCAGGGCTGTGATCTGGGCTCTCAGAGTGAGCAGCAGCCTTGCTGATGTGGAAAGTTGGTGCCAATAGGCTGGACTTCCCTGCAGAGTCCATAGGGCTCTCAAGTCACTGGTGATCAGAGCAGGGAACCACCATCCGTCATACAGGCCAACCCATGGAGAACATCTAGACCCATGGGCCCCTTAAGTTCATACAGAGAAAGCATGGTAGTTCAAAACTCAGTGAGAGTAGGCTGTGGCTTTCCCTCAGAGGCTCAAATATCATGAAGATAAGAGCTAATGGGAGGATCACTACGTCCATGTCATCATGGGCCCTGTTGATTAACTACTGTTAGACATGACCCCAGCCACAATTCTGCTGCTTCTATTTCCAAACTTCCATCTGTGTTTCCATTACAGCAATTTGATGATTTGACATCAGCCCACTGGGGCAAATTTTTGCTAGTTTTTGCTTTAAACAAAAGCACAACCCCAGACTTTATCATCATTTTACTGATGAGCAAACTGTGGTCTAAAATCCAAAGGTGAATCACACTCACACACACACACACACACACAAAATGAGCAGAGCTCCAGCTGAATTAGGGTGAGACCTTTAGACGATCATGAATCACCCAAAAATGATGAGCTGCTGCAGGGACCCCAAGATGCCTACACTGAGATATGTCCAGAAATGTCCTCACCCCAGAACCGTGTAGCACATTTATTTATCAGTGCAATTCAACATTTCTGTCACTTCCTGGAAACTGCCTGCCCTTCACAGAGAACTGTCCTAGATACCGTAGGTAACCTTGCTGCATATTACACCCGATCTCACCTGGGAAGTGTACTCAGATTGCAGGATGAGTTCCAGACCAGAACAACTGAGTCAGAATCTCTAGGGTAGAACTTTTTTATTTTTATATTTATTTTTTTAATGCTTTACAGGTAATTCATGCATGTAGTCAGGATGCAGAACCACTTTTGTATGAAATGCAGAGAAAAAACCTGAGTCCTCACAGATAGAGATTATAAACCAGTAAGGAGTTCAGTCTAGGAATGGGTTGTTTCCAAAAGTCATCAGGAAAAGGAAAACACCAAAATCACTCCCCTATCCAAGGCATATTAAGCAATGCCAGCAGGGTGCGGTGGAGCATCCCTGTAATCACAGCTACTAGGGAAGCTGAGGCAGGAGGATCGCTAGTTCCAGGCCAGCCTCAGCTACTTGGTGAGATCCTGTCTCAAAGTAAAAAATCCGAAGGACTGAGGAAATGTAGCTTAGTGGTAAAGCACCCTTGGATTCAATCCCCAATCCAAAAAAGAAACAATGCCAAATGGACAAAAATCCCTAGACTTAACCTCTGCTTTAAAGTCAGAGTAAAGTCATCCCCACATAGTCAAGGGTAGGGAATCTGGTTCCACCCTAAGAAAGTACAAATGATTGAAACCAGAATCCACGCCTGCTTCTACTATGGCACTGCTATTTAGAAGAAACCTTCAAACTTCCAGCTCTTATTAGTTCCAGAAGTAGTAAATGATCTCCAGGAGTGCAGGAGCAAGGCAGTCATGTAAACTAAATAATGAGGGACAAAGGAAATTGCCTCATGGCCCAATGAGAAGCTAATGGATGTGCAGACAGAGACACCAATGTGTCACCATTAATGATGTCACTTTAGGAAAAATCAAGAGGCCAAGAATTTTTTTTAATGCTTTGCCCTACGGTAGTTTCATATCTATTCATCTTAGCCAAAGTGATCTTGAAAAGAAAATGTACACTTGTTTAAAATGTTAGTTTGAGGACAGCAGAACAACTGACCTTTCTCACCTCCTTCCTTTCTCTCTCTTTCTCCACCTCTTTCATTTTTAACCAATTGATTCATTTATGTCATTACATCCCCGGCAAAGGATTGGGATTTCTGTTAAGGTCCCTGGATGGTCATTAGCTAGTGGCCTTTAAATTCATTCATCCCATGACAGTGTTCTGAGTTAAAGCTGGTCATTTGATAGTGTTGGTTACTAACACCTCCCAGACACCAGAGGTCAAAGAACACAGCACCCCTTATTTACATCCAAACTTCCACCAAATTTTCATAAAGTCTGATGCCTTTAATCACCAGATAAATCAACATTTACAGTTGTACCTTCTCTGAGGTGGAGATAACCAAATTATAAAAACTACATCCTCCAGACTTCATCTTTCTTTCCAGGAACATCATTCAGTTGTCAAAGACAACTTTTAATAGGACTAAAAGTTCCCGGGAATACAGACTTCACGGCTACACCCCCACAGTGCCCTAATCACATTCCCTACCGTTCTTAAAAAGTAATCTTCCTCCAGGCGAAGTGGCACATGCTTGTAATCCCAGCAGCTTGGTAGGCTGAGGCAGAAGGACTGCAAGTTCAAAGCCAGCCTCAGCAACAGCAAGCTGCTAAGCCACTCAGTGAGACCCTGTCTCTAAATAAAATACAAAATAGGGCTGGGGATGTGGCTCAGTGGTTGAGTGCCCTGAATTCAATCCCTGGTACCCACCCCCCCAAAAAAAATCTTGCCCAAAAGGATGAAATTGTGAGAAGAAAACATGAATTAAGCATTGACTTTATCTGCTCTATTACAAAGTGCAGGCTTATCTCATTGAATTATTTGCCAATCAGAGGAGGAGAGATCTGAATACTCTTGGTTCAATCACTTTATCTTCTTGCTTGGAGTAATAGAGTAGAAATCAAAATATTTCTCTATCCAGTTGCTGCCCAGTACAACATTATTTCTGATTAATGATAGGTTTTAAATCAAAACATTTCGCCAGTTAAACCATAAACCTAGCTTAATATAAAATGTTCTTCTTTTCTTTCCCTCCATGTTTTTTATAAGGAAATTCTAGTGCCCAGGGTTGACAGCCCCTCTACTTTCTTCATCTTGGCTAACAAGGTTAAATAAGCAGAAACTTAACATTAATAAATCATCTTTGTAAAGCAGTCCCTTCCTAACCAACAGGAAGCTACCATAAAAAAGAGAGGTTTCAATTACAAAAAATGAGACAATGAAACTATTTAGCATGCCTAGAGAAATTGCTAATACTTCTTTAAGAATATGCAAGCTAGATCCCTAGTCATAATATACATGGTCCATAAAGTTGTCAATAAGATAAATATCTATGTCTATTTTAAGTTGGAAATACCATTGACTCATAAAATTGAGATACCCTGCTACACTTTAGTCCCATGCCCTATCAAAAAGCTGCCCATCTTATACAGAGAGCTATGCATTTAGAACAAAAGGAGGTGCTAGAGTTTGGAATAAAGTATAAATTTAAATCAAAGCAGCTCAACCTGACAGCATAACTGATCTGAAAACTGAGCTCTATTTCAGTTTTGCATGATAAGATTACTTGCAATTCTCCCAAATTCCTCAGAATTAGTTCCCATAACTCTGCAAAATCTTGGTCTGAAAGATAAATGGGCATACACAGCTCAAGACAAATCATCCCAAACCTCTTGATTTCCTGTAGGAGTGCAGACTTTACCAGAACAGATGACTGTGTGGGATTCTGAAAACCCCACAGTGCATACATTTCGGATTCATAAAATTTGCGGTAGCAAGTGCTACAGCAGACTGTCCCTAGGCACAGGTGTGTAAAATCTAATCAAACTAACTGGTTAGCAATGTCCAAATTGGGGTGATTTCCATTCCTAAAGGAGCACCTGCAATCTGTAGCTGGTGAGCCTCCTCTGTGGATGCATCAGACCAACTTAGGGACCTACTGACGATGTAAACAAGGAATCTGAGATTTTGATCCTAAGATCATTTTTTTTTATTGGTTGTTCAAAACATTACTAAGCTCTTGACATTTCATATTTCATACATTAGATTCAAGTGGGTTATGAACTCCCATTTTTACCCCAAAGATCAGATAATAAATAAAAGGCTGATTCATTTACTTCACCAAAGTGTCCCTCCTAGGAATCCTTTAAATTATCAAATCTGATTAATATGTCTATAGTATATAATTGGTGAGTCATTGATTTATTTTTAATGGTTTACTCCCTGGCAGCACAGGATCTACTTGTAATGAGCTGTGCAGGGCAACAGAGCTTTCACACGGATGAGTGACTTCAAGTCCCCTGGGCACATGGGATTCAGGTTGGGGTCTTCTCTGTGCTTCAAGTCCCTGCTTGCCAGACCTTTCTTCCTCAGCTTCACTTCCTCCTTCCTCATCTTTAATCATTCCACTGTCTCCTTGCCCTCAGCTTTGAACATGCCTGAACCCCTCATCCCCCATCATTTAAAACATGTTAAATGTCACTACAGCCAACTGCATGGAAGTTCCTGGAAAAAAAAAAAAAAAAAACTACAAATAGAATTAACATATGCTCCAGCAATCCTCCTTCTGGGTATTTACCCAAAAGATTTGAAACCAATTTGTCAAAATATGTCTTCCCTCCCATGTAGACTGCAGCATTGTGCACAATAGCCATGATACAGAATCAACCTAAGTGTCCACCAGCAGATGAATGGATAAAGAAAAGCTGGACCACAGAATACTATTCAGCCTTAAAAAAAGAAATAAATTCTGTTATTACTAAGAACATGAAGGAAATTAGAGAATCATAAGCTAAGTGGAAAAAGCCATACAGAGAAAGACAAGAACTGCACAGCCTGTCTTACGTGTGAAATCTAATAAAACAGCGAAGAGCACCAAGTCAGATATTAGAATGGTGGCTACAGAGTCCTGTGGGGGGAGAATGGGGTACAAACTCTCAGGAGGAATAAGGAGTTTTTTCCGCTTCTATTGCTCATCATGGTGAATATAGTTAATAACAGTGTGTTGTATACTTGAAATTGCTAAGAGTAAATTTCAAGTGTTTTCATCATGAAAAATGATAAGCATTTGAAGTGATGGATATGTTAATTAGCTTAACTATCCCACATCATGCTCATTAACCACAAGGTCTCCATCTATACAGTTATAAATTGTCTATATAATAAAAATCAAACAAATAAAATATGTTAATAAATTATTGCATAGACTTTTCATATTTTTAGATATTTTTTGCATCTTTATTTTTTTTCCATAACAAAACTTCTCAGACAAATAGATGTCTTCCCTATCCACCACCACTTTCTGAATCCTCATTGGATCCTTAGCTCATGGTAGTCTAATTTTTGTCCCGCCTGGAACTGCCTTCATTAAGTCATCAGTGGCTGTCTCTGTGTCTGTGTTTCCATTTGTCTGCATTTATCTGTGGTGCTCTCAGCCTTCTTAACGCTCTCCTCCCTTCACTTCTGCATTTCCCCATTTCTGAGATCCCCTCCCACCTCTGAGATCATTCCTCCTTTGCAACCTTCTTGCACTGACTTTGACTCATAACAAATGCATCTGTTTGATCATTAAAATATCTCCAGGGTCAAGTGAAGACTCCTTAGCATAGAATGCAGAGGGCTGGCTCCTACCTGCCTCTGTATCCACTCAGTAACAACCTGTCTTATGCTTCAGCCACGTCAGCCTCTGTACAGTTTCCCCAACACGTAATGCCATTTCACACTCTGTACCTTGGTACAGTATGTTCTCGACTCCACCCCACCCCCCTGCCCCCGTACTTCTCTGAAGAATTCCAGATCATCTCAGAACAAGGTGAACAATTCCAGGAAGTCTTCTCTGCCCCCCAATAGAGGCAGCAGCAGGGATCCTTTCTAGGTCTTCAGTGGCTGATATCCATCGTAGAGCTCTGTGCTATGTCGCCTCACCCAGATCTGAGCTCTGTGCTTCTTTATCTTTCTGTCCCCAGAGTTTAGTACAGCACCTGATACATAATCAGGGTGCAAGAAACATCACATTTGTTTCTCTAAATTGAATTTAATTTGCTCAGGGCGCTCTACTCGCTGTAATTTCAGTCTTTATTGGAGCATATCCCCTCCCCAGGGTCAAGTGGAGGCCCCTGGTGACTGGCAGGATATAGAACATGCACAGAAAGCTCTCCAGATTCATGTCTACATGGACACCACATCCAGCTTATTGTCCAAGCCTGCATGGAACCACGAGGCAAGTTCACCTGAGGATCGAACCTAGATATTTTTTCCACAGGGGTCCTCAAGGCCACAGTCCTTCATGTTTAGCTTGCTCTACCCCACCTCTACCTCTCATCTCTCCCAGCAGCCCCCGGGGAGGGTGCCATGGGAAGGCAAAGTCCAGGTAGTCACACTTCATGGACACTGTCATTGATGCCACACTTCCATTTTTAGGGAACTTTCCTAGTCTCTCCTCAGGCTGTGCATCCTTAGAAATGCAAAGCCTCCCTCCCACCTCAGCCCAGAGCAGCAGAATTCCCCTCAATGAATGCAGCCAGCCAAAACACAGATCGGAAGAGGAATCCTTCTCCTACTAGAAAGTCTGTTTTCAGCCCTTCAACAAAAACTCTCACAGAAAGATGAGGAACACAAAGCACTTGCTACCTCCTGGAGAAAGAAGAAAAACTATAGCCAAGAGAACAAAACTCAGATATCTCAGAAAATTATTCTGCCATACAACCATCCATGAATTTAACTATTTATTTAAAAGCAGAAATGCCCATAAAGAACCTACATAGAATTGTTTTTCTAAATACACCTCTAGGACGCTGGGAGTAGTGGCACAATCCTGGTCTCCCCCAACTACTCAGGAGGCTGAGGGAGGAGGATCACACGTTGGAGGCCAGCCTAGGCAACCTAGTGAGACCCTATCACAAAATAGAAAAATTAAAAGGGTTGGGGATTTAGCTCAGTGGTAAAGTGCCCCTGGGTTCCATCCCCAGACCAAAAAAAAAAAAAAAAAAGAGAGAGAGAAAGAAAAAAAGATATCTCCACCGGGCATCCTTCCTCACTCAGCCCCGCCCTCCTCATGTCTTGCTCAGAGAGAGGCTGAAAGGCCCAGGATGCCCGATCTATGGCACAGGAAGGCGGCTCACATGGCCGAGTTTATCCGAGCTGCTGACCTGGGTTGCTGACGCAGGGCATTCACAGCAGCTGCGCTAACCCACTTTCTCCCATGGGTGATTTTAATCTCTTTAATTTTTGCCCAGCCTATGAGAAAACTGAAAGCATGGTTGGGAGAGGGCGGGAGATCGGAGTTACAGGTCATGAGCTGAGTGGCAGCTAAATCCCGAGGGAGGAAGCCAACGCAAGTGTAATCCTTTCAGGAAAACAAGTATTACTGGAGAGGAGAAGGCTGCCAATGTAACTTTGTTCCAAGAATAAATAGCGCATTTTTCCTCCGTGTTTGCTTTTCTCTCTTTGATCCCCTCGAAACCCTCTGGAAATGCCTGGGCAGCGATTTCTGTCCCCTCTGAGGCTGGGGAGAAAGAGCCACAAGCACTCGCTTGAGATTCCTCAAATAAAGGCCTAAGTGGGGGCTCCCGGGTGGTGCTGGAGCCACCAGGCCTGTGGAAGCCGGGAATCCAGATGTTTCAGTGAAGTTTAATCACCACAAATATGCCACAGTGTTTCCAAACATGCTGTCATGATGCCCGGAAGCTGTTTAAGATGGAATAATAATGGATAGCGTCTATTTGACCAAAGCCACCGGGAGTCATGGGAGTTGGAAAATAAGAAAGAAAAGGCAAAGTTTGAGCGAGTTAATGTTTAGCTTTGGTCCCAGGCGAAGTCCATGCCTGCACGCAGCGGGGGCTCACGAGAGGATGCCCTCGCCAGGAGGCTTTATGGTTCAAGTGCTTTAGAAACCACAGTCTGCAGTTACTAACACAGTTTCTTCTTTTCCCAGAGAGTGTCATTTCCAGGAAGCTGTGGGCAGGGCAATGCAAGGAAAGATATAAGGGCCTTGACATCAGACAGACCTGAATTCGATTCTGGTCCTCCACTGAGTGGTAGTTCTCAGTAAGGCAAGTTAAGTACTCGGCTTCCTCATCTGTCATCTGGGAATAATAATAACACCAATTTTATAGGATGATCATGAAGAACACATGAGATGATGGAGGCCTAAACACTTGGCATCACGCTTGACCCCAAGTGTTCAATAAATGTCAGTTCCCTTCCACCACTACCTCCCCCCACGGCATATCATTCAGCTCAGAGAATACCCAGCAGTGATTAAGGGAAAATCTTATACCAAGCTTAGGCATGAAGCCACGAAGTATAAAACCCACTCCGTGGGAAATGATGTTCAAAAGGAAGATTCAAACCTGGAAAGGGCCAAATGACAGGCACATGTGATGTCATAAAACTACACATGAGACTTTGATGGATGATGGCCAGTTCTGACAGTTTGGGGATCTCCCAGAGGATAGGGGCATCTGAGGAAAAGCTTTATGAGGGTTGGGCATTCTCTGGGACAGAGAGAAGAGGAACAACTAGGTATATTTGGGGAGAGCTCATAGAATTATCTGACTTAAATAGAAACCCCTTAGAGGATGGGGGGGGGGAGATTCTAGAAAGGAAATTGGAAAATGGGGTGGGTTTAAAGATGGTGGTAAATTTTTTGTCACCCCTTCTTCATTGTGAGATAGAGTGTGCTTCTATCCTTGAATCCATCCAAGGCAAATAAAATGCAGCAGATGTGATACTATGTCAATGTCTTAGCCCATTTTCTTTTGTAGAACTAAATACTAAAGGTTGGGTCATTTATAAAGAATAGTTAAGGGGCCAGAAATAGTAGAACATGCCTGCAATCCCAACTACTCAAGAGACGGAGGCTGGAGGACAGCAAGTTCCAAGACAGCCTCACAACCTAGTGAGACCCTGTCTCAAAAGAAAAATTTAAAAGGTTCCCTCACCCTGTCTTAATCTGTGTCTCTCCCTTTTCTCTCCCCCAACCCTGCACTGCAAGGAAAAAAAAAGGGGGGAAAATTAAAGGAATGGGGATGTAGCTTATTTGGAGAACACTAGCCTAGCATGTTTGAGGTTCCATGTTCAATCCCTAGTGTTGCAATTAAAAAAGAAAGAAGAAGAATCATTCATGGTGAAAGGTATCATATGATAAGACAGAATCAAACTGGCTTTTGTAACAGAACCAGTTCCATGAAAACCCAACAATTCATTAATATATTGCTCTATTAATGAATTAATCCATTCATTAGAACAGAGCCCTTATGACCCAGTCACCTCCCTAAGATCCCTCCTCCAAATACCATTAACATATGAATGTTCCTAACACATAAATTTGGGGGACACACTCAAACCATAGCATTCCAGCCCTGGCCCCCAAAGTTAATGTCCTCACATGCAAAAGGCATTTATTCCATGCCAATAGTCTCAAAAGTTGGAACTTGTTTCAGCACCAATTTAAAACTCCAAAGTCCAGTCTCATCTGAATTAGATCTGAGTGCCACTCAAAGTATGCCTTCAGCAAATGCACTCCAACCATGAGACTGTAAAATCAAACAAGTTAGCTACTTCCAAAACACATGGGATAGACATTCCAGTTCCAGAAAGGAAAAATAAGCAAAAAGAAAGGAGTGACAGGCCCCACATAAGTCCAAAACCCAACAGAGGAAACCATGTTAATCCTTAAAGCTCCAGAATAATCTTTCTTGACTCTGTGTCCTGCTTCCTGGACACACTGGTATGGGGATCAGGGGCCCCAAAGCTTTGGCAGTCCCACCCTTATGGCTGTGCAAGGCTCAGCCCACACTTCAGCTCTCTCCATTCAGAGTCTCGTGACAGCTGTCCCCACTGGTATTGCATGCTGGTTGCTCTATACTGCTGGGAACTCAGTGTTTGTCCTGCCCCTGATGTTCCATTAAACACTTTCCTGGTGGGGACATTCAGCAGCAACTTGGACCCTCTTTTCACATGGGCATTTCCCTAGTAGAGGCTGTCTCTGATGACTTCACCTCTATGGAAGTTTTCTGCCTGGCCCCCCCAGACTGTTCAGGACATCCTTTGAAATCACAGTGGAAGCTGCCGTGACCCCACAGCCCGTGTGTCCTGCATGCCTGCAGGATTAGCACCATGTGGACATTGCCAAGGCTCATTGCTTGTGCCCTCTGGAGCAGAGGCATGAACCACACATGGACCTGCTTGAACCACGGTGTGGTGCGATCCTGCCAAGGTTTACAGCTTGTACTTTCCAGAGCAGTGAGTTGAGCTGCACCTGGGTCTACTTTAGCCACAGCTGGAACATGGGTGGGGAGCAGACACTCAAGGCAGTTCAGAGCAGCAAGACCTTTTTGTCCCTAAGATCTTAACATTTTCTGAATCTGTGATGGAAGGGGCAGCTTCGGAGATGTCCAAGATACCCTGGGGGCCTTTTGCTCATTGTGTTAAGAAATGCCACCTGGCCCCCTTTATCTGTGCTCATCTCTTTGGCAAATAAGTCTCTGGGCCATACCTCGTTTTCTCTCCCAATCTCTGCCCATCAAAGCCACTTCCACATTTTCAGGTACCCTGATTGCAATGGTCTACTCCAGGTTCCAATTTTCTGTTTTCCTTTGTTTTTAACTGAATTTCACAGACTGGATAATTTATAAATAATAGAGGTTTATTTAGCTCATGGTTCTGCATGCTGGGAAATCCAAGAGCAAGGCACGACATCTGCTCAGCATCTGGTGAGGGCCTTCCTACTGGGTCACAGCGCAGAGAATATATCACGGTGGTGAAAGACCGAGACAAACTGACTTTTGTAACAAAGCCACACCACTGATAACCCATTAATCCACTAATCCAGGAATGGATTAATCCACTCTTGAGAGTATAGCCTATGTCCCATAAATCTCACAATTACTTTCTAAAGGCCCCTCCTTTGAATACCATTAACATATGAATTTAGAGATTAAGTTTCCAGTATATGTATTTGGGGGACACACTCAAACCAGAGAGGCCAGTTTCAGATCTAGCCTTTTTAAGGGAATCAGTACCTTTTACTTCCCACTTTTTGGAACTTTTGTTGTTTAGGTGCTGCCTCTTAGAACCTAGTCACCATGCTGTGAGAGACCCAAGCCACATAGAAAAGCCATCTCTAGACCCTCGGTTCAAAAGCCCACGCGAACTAGCCAGATGCAGTGGTGCAAGCCTATAGTCCCAGATACTGGGGGTGCTAAGGTGGGAGGATCACTTCAGCTCAGGAGTTCAAGACCTGAATGGACCACACAGAGAAACCCCATTTAAAAAAAATAAATTAATTAAATCCACCGGGCACGGTGGCACATGCCTGTAATTCCAGTGGCTCAGGAGGCTGAGGTAGGAGGATGGCGAGTTCAAAGCCAGCCTCAGCAAAATCAAGGTGCTAAGCAACTCAGGGAGACCCTGTCTCTAAATAAAATACAAAATAAGGTTGGGGTTATGGCTCAGTGGTTGAGTGCTCCTGAGTTCAATCCCAGGAACCAAATAAATAAATAAACAAATGCCAGCCCCCAACTGAGCTCCCAGTCAACAGATAGTAATCAGACCAGTCCTTGCAACATGTAACCATGTCTTGCAGATCCCAACCCAGTCAAGTCCCCAGATAACACAGGCCGATTTGACACCATGTGAAGCAGAACACCCAGCTGATCATGGTGAACTCACAGAATTGGGAGAGATAATAAAAAGGCCCTTGCTGTTTGATACAAATTTGGGGAGTGGTATTTAATATAATAGGTATTTAAAGCAGGAAAGGATTTGTCAAAGGCACTGAAAGCCAAGTTCTGTATTTATTATCATCCTAATCATTATAGAAGACATTAATAAGTGATGACTTATGTGCCAGACACAAGGTTGTAAGTTTTTACATACTTTTAAATCTTTACCTGCTTATAAACCTGTGAGGTAGATACTATTATTCACATTTAATAGGCAAGAAAACTAAATTCTAGAAAAGTTTTAGAAATTTGGTCAAGATTATACAGCCAGAAAAAGAGTACAAAGGGGAATCAAACCGAGTACATTCTGACCACTCTTTAACCTGCCATCTTCTTTGTGTAAGAACAAGGAAAAGGGCATGCTGATAATCATAGGAGATCCAAATAACTCTTCCAGTTGGAAATTGGCAATCAGCTTGAAAAACCACGCTGCCTGGGCTTGTCAGATAATTCCAGGTGAGTAAATGTCAATGGGTTTAATTCTCACTGTTCGGTGACGATATGGGTCCATAAATAAAACAACTTGGGACAAATAAGAAGGGAAAATTTATCTGTGAATGTAAAAATGTATTAATCATCCATTTCTGCACAACCTCTCCCTGCCCGCCAGATTTAGTGGCTTATAACAATAATCATTTATTATCTGTCATGGTTTCTGTGGATCAGTAATTTGGGAGAGGCTCAACTAGCTTGGGACCTCTCAGGAGGCTGTAGTCAGATGTTGGTTGGGTCTTAAGTCATCTGAAGACTTGCCTAGAATTGCAGGTCCGCTCCAAGGTAGCTCACTCACATGGCTAGCGATTGGTGCTAGTTGGTGGGAGCCGCCAGTCTTCATCAGGTGTGCCTCTCCTGCGGGCCATCTCAGTGTTCTTATGGCTTAACAACTGGCTTCCCCCAAAGCAAGCATTCTGAAAAAGGCAGAAGCCACAGTGCCTTTTAAAAGATAGCCTCAGAAATCACACACCAAACCTTCCACTTCATTTCATGGGTTATACAGGCCCACCCCGTATGTGGAAGGGAACTCCACAGTCATATGCATCAGGAGAAAACAATATTGGGGATTGAACCCAGGGCCTTGCACATGCTAGGCAAATGCTCCACCACTGAGCTACATTCCCAGTCCTGATTGAGACCACCCTGGAGGTTTTTAAATCTACTCCAAGTATTGTAGACGTGAAAGTAGGATATTTGACTATTTTATATGTGTCTGTAAGGGTAGGGAACAAAGGTCAAAGAGGCCATTTGTGAGGATCCCAGCCTGCATCACCAACAAAAGAAGTTTTGTAGCACTCACTTAGAAGCTGTTTCAAGTATTAGAAACTCCTACCCTCCTACTTTAGCCAGCTGCTCTGGAGTAAGAGATTCTCAAGAGGCCACTGTTGGCTATCTCAGCTGCCTGCAGTACCAAAGAGGGTCATTCACATGAGAGTACATACCCCAAAGTGCTAAGAGCCTTGTATCCGTCTGCCTTCTGCCTCTGCCAGCAAATGCTCTCAGACAGTGTGGCCTCTTGCACTCTCCTCTGCTTTCCACACTCAGGCAAATACCTCTCATAGAAATGCTAATCTGGGATCACAGAGATAAGAAGGTTCTGAAAATATCATTCCTGACCTCTGCTTGGTGATGCAGGAAGCCAATGGAAGCAGGTGGTGGTGATGGTGAGCTGAGCCTGGGTAATCCAGCTCAGATTTGAGGAAGTTTTCAATGAAACTCCCTCCAATGAAACATGCATTGTACTATGCATTTTGGCTTGAAATTCTCCCTTCTTCAAAGACAGTAAAAAAAAAAAAAAAAAAAAAAAACTGTGGAAAAAATATGAATAAGATACAGCATAATCCCAGACAAAATAAACACTTCCATGAGTGAGAAAGTAATGAACAGGGGTTGAAGCTATGAAACTATGGTTCCAGAAATGAGCAGATGGAATTCTGTTCCTTTAGGGATTTCAAGTCCTGGAGGGTGATGGTATACAGAAGCACCTTTTACAGACAGGAGGTTAGATCTGTGCTCTCTCCTGGAAAGAAGACTACTAAAAGCTGAAACTATTGGTTAGGGCTATTGTTATCAAAAGGGTGTCCCTACCCTATGCCCTGTCCAAGTAATTGTCACCCATTCCCAGCCTAGAGAAGATAAAGGTCGTACAGGTATTATCTCCTCACTAAAATCTACCATTTTCTTACATTAGTTTCATTTTTAAAACTCCTTCCCTAAATTGTTTCATTAGATTTGCCAACATATTTTACTGATATTTTGCTCCTTGTTTCTTACGTCCCATTCCTTCCTTGTGGATTTACGTCCCTTCTTACTAAGGCACATCCTTTAGTAACACTTTTTTCTATAAAAGCCAGGCGCTGTGGCCCCAGCTTGAAATCACAGCGGCTCAGGAGGCTGAGGCAGGACGATCACTAGTTCAAAGCCAGCTTCAGCAACTTAGCAAGGCTCTAAGCAACTCAGCAAGACCCTGTCTCTAAGTAAAATATTAAAAAGAGCTGAGGATGTGGTTCTCAGTGGTTTGCGCCCCTGGGTTAAAACCCTGGTACCAAAAAAAAAAGAGTCTATAAAACATGAACTCTTGAAATTTTTTTTATTTCACAAATTATTTTATCCCCACCCTTGCATTGAAAATTTGGGCATAGAATTCTAGGTTTACAATGATATTCCTTCTTAACTTCAAAGATATTATTCTATGTCTTCTGGCATCTATAGCTATTAATGAAATATATTTTGCCAGTCTAATTGTTCTATTTTCTATCGACTTTTAAGAATCTCTTTCAGGTTCCACAGATTCCATTAGTATGTCTATTTCTGAGTTCATTTCATCCTACTCGACATTCTGTATGTTCTGAAGTCATAACACTCACGTTTTCCTTTAGTTCTGACATTTTGTTATGATTGCTTTATTATCTTGTTGTTGTTGTTATTGTTGTATGTTGTTTCCTTATTTTTTTTAACTTCATATTCCCTATTCAATTTGTATTGGAGCATTTTTGTTTGCCTTCCATGTTATCTCATCCATATTGTTCTCTTTAATTCTTGCATTAATTGAGTTTCTCCAGAAAGACAGAACAACAGGAGACAGAGAGAAAGACAGATAAGACAAGATTTATTAAGGGAATTGGCTCCCAGAATTATGGGGGCTGAGAAGTTCCATGCAAGGCCTTCTGTAGGAGGGAGTGGGGCGGGCGGGGGGGGGGGGGGGGATTCACCTTCCCTTCTCTATTTTTGTTCTTGGAGGGGCAGCTGATTGGATAGTGCCCACCCACATTAAAGGCAGATCTTCCCCACTCAGTCCACCAACTTACATGCCAATCTTCTCTGGAAACATCCTAACAGATAACACTAGAAGTGATAATTTACCAGTTCTCTAGTATTCCTTAAATCCAGCCAAGGTGACACCTAAAATTAACCATCAGAGCTTTTTAGAGCTTTCTGTGATTCCTACCATGCTACAGTATATCCCAACTCACCAATTATCCCTGAAGAATTTCCGATGCACAGTTTATGTCATATATTGATTTGTATTTTAAATTTCAGAAAACATATTGACATTTCCAATATTTATGATACTCTTCTCCATGTTAAGATTTTTTGCATATTCAGGATTCACATTTAAAATATTTTGTTTCACAATTCCTTGTGATGGTATGACCAATGTGATTCTGCAACCTGTACACTCAGAAAAATGAGAAATTATACCCCATCTGATTCAAATGCAAATTAAAAAAAGACTTTATCTCATGAGACTTCCTTCAGGTTCAGGGGAGAGGCAGCAGTCTGGTAGTTTCATATGATGATTTCTCAGTCATACTGCACAGAGTTCAAACCCTGCATCCACCTCTCAACAATTGCATAGCCTTGTGCAAATCACTGAGTCATTCTGGGCCTATTTTCCTTATCTGTACAAATGGGATAAGTGAAGTATCTGGCCTCAAATTGCTCAAGCAAGGATTAACTGAAATTGCGTGTACCCAGAATCTTGCAAGGAGTGGGATACATAATTAGCTGTCAATGTATGCAGCATTTATTATTAAATTTAAATAGGTTTTGAAAAAAAATCTCTTTAATGTGATTACACATTTACATTTACTCAGCTTCTGCATGTAGAACCATGGGGAGAGTCAAGACCAGGGCAGCTGTGATCAGGACAGTGCCAGCCAGCCCTGACAGGCAGGGAAGACACTCTCATTCCCCACTCTCCTGATGATTACCAATCTGCTTTTCTATGCCCACAAGGTCTAGTCATGGGGTGGGGTGGGGGAGGGGGGTATTGGTCAAACTGCTCTGACCCCTTGGCCCCAGCTGGAAAGTAGAGATTAAATAAGCTGCTAAGACTCAAAAAAAAAAAAATCAATCAAATCAAATAAAAAATAAAATATTTTGTTTCACAATTCCTTGTACTTTTTTTGTGTGTGTATTGGGGATTTAACCAAGGGGCATGTAACCACGAAGCCACATCTCCAGCTCTTTTTTTTTATTATTTTTTTTTTATTGCGTCTGATAGAAGAAAAAGTTGGCTCCGATCTACATATTGTGGGGTCGGGCTCCAAATTCCTTAATAGGACACCCATAGCACAAGAGTTAATAACAAGAATCAACAAATGGGACTTACTTAAACTAAAAAGTTTTTTCTCAGCAAGAGAAACAATAAGAGAGGTAAATAGGGAGCCTACATCATGGGAACAAATTTTTACTCCTCACACTTCAGATAGAGCCCTAATATCCAGAGTATACAAAGAACTCAAAAAATTAAACAATAAGATAACAAATAACCCAGTCAACAAATGGGCCAAGGACCTGAACAGACACTTCTCAGAGGAGGACATACAATCAATCAACAAGTACATGAAAAAATGCTCACCATCTCTAGCAGTCAGAGAAATGCAAATCAAAACCACCCTAAGATACCATTTTTTTTTTAATTGAGACAGGGTTTCACTAAGTTACTTAATTAAGTCCTTACTAAAGTTCTGAGGTTGACTTTGAACTTGCAATCCTCCTGCCTCAGCCTCCTGAGCTGCTGGGATTATAGGCATATTACCCCTCATCCAGCCCAATTCCCTTACTTTTAATAGATATCATTTTGAGCCTGTTAGATAATGTATTCACTTATTTAATAGCCTATTACATAGGATTTACTATGTGCTAAGTATATGAATTCCTCATAACAATTCTGTGATGGTACTCTTGCACTCTTCGTGTTATAGATCAGGAAACTGAGGTGTAGAAAAATAACTGAGTGAAGGTCAGTTGTCCAGAGAAGAGATTAAAATAGAAAAGGAGAGTTTGAAGGAGGAAATGGAAGATATTTGGCACAATATTCTTATCAAATTAACCTATACATTATATGTTATTCTAATCAAAATTCCAAGAGGCACTTTTTTGAAATAGACGAATGGATTTAAGTTGCTTAAGGGAAAACAAAAGTTGTAGTCAAGACAATTCTGAAAAAGAACAAAAACAAGGAATTCGAAGTAAAAGTGATACAGTCTTACTATAAAGTAAAACAGGAGGACAGTAAGCAAGTACAACAGCAACAACCCAGAGATGGATGAACAAATGGATGGAATAAAGAAACCAAATGCAGCTCAAGTATGGAAGAGTCGTTGGTATAAAGCAGATAAGACAATATAAATTATTAGGATAAAGACAGAGTATTTAATAAATGGAACTAAAGCTACTTGATTCCCATATGCAAGTTCCCACAGATGAAAAATACCACTAGATCATCATCTCACTCCATTTTAAAGAAATATTTTAATTTTAAAATTTAATCTTTTTATTAAAAGATTAAATTTTAAAATTAAAATTTTATTGGGGGGGATACTGAGGATTGAACCCAGAAGCACTTTACTACTGAGCAACATCCCTAGCCCTTTATATGATTTATTTTTTTATTTTGAGTTGCTTCGTTGCTGAGGCTGGCCTCAAACTTTTATTTCTCCTGACTCAGTTTCCTGAGTTATTGGGATTACAGGGGTGTGTCACTGTGGCCAGCTAATTTTTCAAATTTTTGTTTGCTTTTACAGTACTGAAATTTGAATCCATGGGTGCTCTACTACTGAGCTTTGTCTCCCAGCACTTTTCTATTTTTCACTTTGACGTGGGATCTCCCTAAATTGCAAAGACTGCCCTCAAACTTGCGATCCTCCTGTCTCAGCCTCCTGAGTTCCTGGGATAACTGGTGTGCACTATTGCACCCAGCTAAGTCATTTTTTTAAAATAAGTATCTATATGACTTTGGAAAAGAAAGGAACTCCTAAACAAGACACAAAAAACAGACATTATAATACTTAGTTTGTCTATATTAAAACTAAAATTCTGTATAACAAAGGCCACTGTTTAAAACCTTTGTGTTTTTTTAAAGGATAAAAAAAAACTAGGAAGACAGTTTCAACATATTTAAACAATAAAGGATTTATATGCAGAAAATACTTCATTCCACAAAATAAGAAAAAATCAATGCAATAAAAAAAATAGAGGGGTCGAGCAGTTTTTCTTCTTTATGTGCACAGTACATAAATGGATTATTACCATAAGAAAATACTAGTAACAGGAAAACAACACAGCTTTCATTTAACATTTCTCAACAAGACAAAGCTGAAAGTCTGACATATTTCTGTTGGCCAGGATGGGGGAAAACAGGAATTGTCAAACACTGCCAATAGAAGCATGATTTGCTCAATCACCTTGGAGACCCATTCATAATAAATGGAACCTGGAAGTTGGCAAGTCAGAAATTCCAAGCCCAGGTTAATGCTTCAGAGGAAGTCCTGCACTGTACATTAGAAAGCAGAGCAATGTTCATTTCAGCTCTGTTTGGAATCATAACATTGAAGATATCCCAAAGGCAAATCCTAAAGAAAGCAGATAAATATTGCTATGTAGGTATGATAGAATACCATAATAATTTAAATGACTGAATTGTATTTTTTGCATAACAAAAAAAATGAATGTCATCAATGAAATGTTGGGTGGGTGGAAAAGTTACAAAAACATGAAACATATGTATGTGTACCATAGGATACCATTTATACAATTTTACAAAAGACAATTTAGTATTGTTTTACACATATAGTATATGTGTATTTATACCTTGACATGACATATTCATGATCATTCTTGCTATCAGGAAAAGAAGGAGGTGAATGGAATTGGGAGGTGAGCAAAACAAAACTCAGCTTTATTGTAATTCCTCTTAAAGAAAAATATGAAGCCAGGCATGGTGGCACACACACCCGTAATCCCAGCAGCTCACAAGGCTGAGGAAGGAGGATTGCAAGTTCAAAGCCAGCCTCAGCAAATTAGTGAGGCCCTAAGCAATTCAGTAAGATCCTGTCTCTAAATAAAATTTTTAAAAGGGGCTGGAGATGTGGCTCAGTGGTTAAGCACCCCTGGGTTCAATCCCTGATACCAAAAAGAAAAAAAAGAAAAGAAAAAGCAAGCGTGATAAAATGTTGTCATTCACTAATTCTTAAGAGTTGGTGTTATAGACTGAATGTTTATGTTGCCCCCAAAGTCACGTGCCAAAGCCTAACCCCCAATGTGAGATATTTGGAGTTGCAAACTTTGGGAGGAAATTAGGTAATGAGGGCTGAGCTCTCAGGAATAAATTAGTGCCTGCTGTAGGTTGGATCTGGTGGGTCCCCCAGAAGCCCATGTGTTGAAGGCTTGGTCCCCCATCCATGGTGCTATTGAGAGGTCTTGGAACCATTAGGACACAGGACCTCGTGGGAGGAAGTGAGGTCACTAGGGGTGTACCCTTGAAGGGAATATTTGGAGTCTGGCCCCTTCATCTCTCTCTCTTTGCTTCCTAGCCCCCATGACATGAACAGCCCTTCTCCATCAAGTGCTCCTGCCATGATGTACTGTGCTACTGCAGGCCCAAAGCAACAGAGTCAAACTACCTTGGAATGAAACCTCCAAAATTCTGAGCCCAAATAAGCTTTTCCTCCTTTTACGTTGGTTAACTCTGGTATTTCTTCACTGTGTTGGCAAGTTTACGAATACAGTGCTCCTATAAAAGACCCTCCAATCTGGGTGGTGCCACACATACCTGTTATTCCAGCAACTCAAGAGGCTGAGGCATGAGGACCATAAGTCCAAGGCAAGCCTCAGCAATTTAGTGAAAGCTTATCTCAAAAAGAGTGACTGGAGCACGGTGGGGGCGGGGGGCTGGAGATGTAGTTCAGTGGTAGAGTACATATTGGTTTAATCCCTGATATTGCAAAACAAAAACAACAAAAATTAAAAAAAAAAACACTCAAGAGATCCTCCTATCCCTTTCACTACATGAGGACATGGTGAGAACTAGGAAGAGGACTTTCACAAGACAATAAATCTGCCAGTACCTTAATTTTGGACTTCCCAACCCCCTAACTGTGAGAAATAAGTTTCTGTTCTTTATAAGCTACCAGTTTCTATGATGCTTTGTTATAGTGCCCCAACAGATGAAGACCGTTATACAATGTGTACATTGACCTTTGTTCTCTGTAGTTCCTTTGCTTTCTTTCCCAAAGAGTTACTGCCCTTTCTATGAGAACATGGGAATCCCACAAAACATTTAATATTTTCTCATGTTTGAAGATGTACATCTGGGCACAGTAGCACATACCTATAATCCCAGCCACTCAGGAGGCTAAAACAGATGTTCACAAGGTCGAGGCCAGCCTCAAGACCCTGTGTCAGACACAGAAAAAGAAAAAAGATTTTATCTCAGAGGTTGAGTGTACCCTGAGTTCAATTCTCAGTACTGCAAAAAAAAAAAAAAAAGAAAGAAAGAAATGCTAAGAGTCAAAAAGATTAGCACCAAATACTGAGGTTGGACTTACCTAGAATCCCTAGTTTTTCAGAGAGAAAACAGCCATAGTGGAGTTAGTGGCCCTGAGCCAGTCAGAGGGCCCCAAGTCCTGTGAGAGCCACAGTAAATGCTGTCAACTGCTTTTAGGAATCTTCTTGCCTCCAGAGCCTTCTTCATAGACATACCAGGTGAACCCAAATACAAGACTTCGGAAAACCTCAACAGGGCATACAGGAGAGAGTTAAGTGCTTCAAAAAATTTTTGGCCATGCTAACTCTGAAACTGGCTGAAACTGGCTGAATTCCTTTAGGCTCAGGATCCATAGAAGGTTCTTTTTTTTTTTTTTTTTTTAATTCTAGCAAATGCTCAGCCCAAAGGGACTTCATTATGTAATCTGGATTGTTTTCAAACTCTTTCTATACTAAATTCTAATTCTAATGGTGCTGGCAGTGGTAACTAATAACAATTAAGTGACATTAATTCTCCATGCCCAAATCTGTGCCATGCCAGTTGGCTGAAAGAATGTGCAGAAAATAATCAATAATTCTCCAGAAAAATAATGAAAGTGGATCCTAGGAGTTCAAGCAGATGCAGTCTAGAATGTATTAGTGAAGATGAAAATGGAAATAAGTGAGAGGTAGTGTTTGTAGTAATTAAGCACATGGACTTTTTGAGTAGGCTGGTTTTAAAGGACAGTGTCACTGTCTCAGACAAGAATAATCCTGACAATTTACTTAACTTCTTTGAGCCTCAGTTTCCAGTTCTGTAAAATGCAGATATTAAGGCTACTTCATATGATTTTTTTTATGAAGATTAAAAGGGATGGGCTGGGGGTATCGCTCAGTTGGTGGAGTGCTTGCCTAGCATGCACACAGCCTTATGTTCAATCCCCAGCACTACCCCCCCAAAAGAAAAAAAATTAAAAGGGATAATTGGATGAAAGGTATTTGGCATTGAATCTGTACATACCAATCGCTCAATAAAAGATAATAGTGATGATTTATAAGCAATATTCAATGCTCGTTAGAGACTGGGAAAGATTTGTTAATGATTGTTCCTGAATAAGTTTATTTGTAATTTCATTTGGTTATGAAATTTTATAAGAAAAATAAATAAATGAGACAAATACCTTTCATCCTAATCTGTCTGTATTTAATTGAAGCATTTGGCAGACTCTTTCATTATATCATATATCTAAATAATATCATGGTGTCTATGAGGAAAAATCTTTAATTCTGAATAATCATACTGAACTATGTCAATCTTGAGAGTGACCAAAGTGTTTGTGACCAAGGTACTGCCTGTTTAATATGATTATTGTTGAATCAATTCATAGTGATATACACATTTAAGTCCCCATAAAATTAAAATTATCTTGTGAGATCAGAACAATCTGTATTTTATTGAAGATAATAACTATATAACTTTCATTATCACCTCCCTTAAGGATAAAATTTTAATTAGATGTAATTTCCCCTCAAGAAATAAAGTATTTAATTAAAAATTAAAATATTCAATTTCTCTCAGGGCTAAGGTTTTATTGGGTAAGACTGAGCCTGGGAGAGCCACAAACCATTGTAATGTCCAAGATTTTTTCCCTACTCCCTCCCTTGGGGAATGCATGGGTTAAGACAGAGTAGATTAAGGAATTTTATTCAAATAAGCATTCATGCGAGTAAAGAGAGATACAGCTGCTCAAGGGTTACTAGAGTCAGGACGACCACGTCTCAAAGCCAAGTGTTGAAGATGGAAGCCAGATGTGGACGAGGTAGTGGAAATTCTAATGTGCTCTGTGTCGGTGAGACTTCAGGAGTGTGGTGTCCAGTTCTAGCAACAACCACCAGTGAGGGTCTACCAGACTGCAAGAAATCAGAATTGTTATGGTCCGCCAAACATCACACAAAGAGCCAGATCACATGAGGAACCGGATCATAGGGAGAAAACTCAGGGGACTTAGAAACTAAAGAAAAAGAAATGTATGCAGAACTTGATAATTACACTAAAATACTTAAAGAGAAAAGCAGGGAAGAAACTGTGACTCAAGAATGCACCCACAGCTGGGTTTAGTGGCTCATGCCTGTAATCCCAGCATCTCAGGAAGCTGAGGCAGGAGAATTACAAGTTCAAAGCCAGCCTCAGCAAGCTCCTTAGTGAGGCTCTAAGGAACTTAGCAAGATGCTGTCTCTAGGGCTGGGGCTGTAGCTCAGTGGTAGAGTGCTTGCCTCACATGTGTGAGGCACTGGGTTCAATCCTCAGCATCACATAAAAATAAATAAATAAGCAAAATGCAGGTATTTTGTCCATCTGCAACTTAAAAAAAAAAAAGACTGTCTCTAAATAAAATATTAAAAGGGATAGGGATGTGGCTCAGTAGGTAAGCACCCTGGGTTCAATCTCTGGTTCCAAAAAAAGAAAGAAAGAAAAAGAAATGTACCCACAATAAGGCTGCCTTCTATGAATTGAAGTAAGAAAAAGACATTTTTGGTAGCAAAATAAGATCCCCAAACCATGTCATTCAGCTATCATTCTGAATCAACTACTAGTCATTGTATTCTAAAAGTTGAATCCTAAATGTAATATAGTATTCTTGATTGCATCCTAGAACTGAAAAAGTCATCAGCAAAAAAGTGAGAAAATCTGAAAAAAGTCTGCTTTAGTCTATGTATGCAACTAGTGTCGATTTCTTAGTTTTAGTAAGTGTATCATTGTATCATGGTTATGTAAGATGTATATTTGTATTTCTGTTTTTCTCCTTTAAATATCTGAACTTTAGGTTGGTGAGACTTCTGGAGTTTTGGATGACAAACCACCAGTATAGGATAATAATTTTAAATATATTTTAAAGTCGTATATATAAAGATTCATTATATCACTATGTATACCAATGAAAATCTGGAAACTAAAAATGATCAACAGTTTAAGAGTTGTTAAATTATGGAACACATCTATGATTAAATGTCTCAAAACTATTGCACCTACTTACAAATTAATATTAACATGATGAAAAACTTAGAATATAGTGTGAAATTTAAAAGCTAAATATCATTCTGAGCTGCTATGCTACATAAGTGAATGAAGAAAAAGGTTAAGGGAAAAAAAAGTGGTATTTGAAACTAATACGCATTTTCTTTTCTTTTTTTCTTGGAACCAGAGATTGAACCCACAGGCGTTTAACTACTGAGACACATCCACAGCCCTAATATGCATTTTCTATAGATTTTCTTTTTCTCTATGTCTACTGCTTTCTAATAAGCTCATATTACTTTTATAATTAAAAAAATCCATAAAAAGATGTGAGTTAGTTTCATTACATAAACAGTTTAAAGGTCAAAATCTCTTCTTTTCTCCCCTAGGCTTTGACTGACTATAGGTTGTTAAAAGACTGAGAATGAAAATCAAAAGATTGCATAACATCCAAGAACTCATAAGGATTTTTTTTTTTTTTTAACGAATATGGACTATGGCTAAATCCATTAGAGCTTGAAAGAAACTGTCTTTGTGCTTCTAAGCAGTGGCTTGGAGGCAAGAAGGCCAGCAAGACAAGTGTGCCAAAGACATCTCAGCTGGAGACGAGTGTACTGTACACAAGTACAGAAAACAAAACCAGTGGGGGAGGGGTTAGAATTTGTCCCTGACCTTGGACAATAAACCAAAATTGCATTGTGGTGCAAACAAATGTTCATAAAATAGGTGTGGCAATAATCCAAGCTGAAAAGCACATAGTTAAGGATGGCATTTATCCAGAGCAAAGATTTTAAGTCTCATTACCCAAAAATGCTTTATGCAACCGTCAAGTACAGAGGAGAGAAAAATTCAAGTCAAAGCTGTCATGCCACAGGCAAAACACAGAACACGAAATGTAAGTGTGCAGTTATCAAAGAGCCTTTGCTTGGAATTCCTTCCTCAGGAGGATTCCTTACAGAATGTGGATGAAAAACGGAACCTCTGCACACAGGTGACAGAGAGAGAACCATCCCATGTAGCCTGGGGATTGGTGAGCTCTGGTTTGGCCAAATGATAGCAACACTGGTGCCCATCTTGCAAGACAGTCGTTGGCATTTAGGAATCCTGATCCTGTGACAGAGACCAGCCAAGAGTCAGAAACATTCCAAAGCACTTCATCAAGCAGGGCATGTCGTTTTTTTCCAGTCATGGACTACATATGTGTGTACACTGTATATTAAGTTTTAGTGTTTGTATTCATGAACTATATGGAATATTTTTTTTAGTTCCAATAACAAAGCAAATCAAAACACATTTCACTAACTGTTGCTTTTACAAAACATTTACAGGCCTAGTACTAGTCTTGGTTCAACTTTGGTCCTTTTAGTTATGGAATTCATATCAATAAGCTAAAGTTATTATCAAAACTGTGGCATACACTCACAGTTTAGTCTAGGATATGCAGATCCTTGTCCCCAAACTCCAGAATTGTGACTTCTTCCTGGTGGATACAATACACTTTTAACCCAAACATCCACACTGTTAGTGATACTCTTTGGCTGTTTTGAATATTCTGTGATTTCCATCCTACAGCAGCTATTGAAGTTTAAAAGAATGATTCAGACACATTAAAAAAAAATAGGACTCTTTTCTGATGTAAAAAAATGACTGTGGCTTCATTTCTACCAAATACCTAAAATTTCCACAAATCGGTATTCACAGTGAACTAGGAGAAGTTCCATAAAGAAAAATATGCCCAGCTTGAATTTGAATATCTCCACATTTGTCAATAAATTAGAGGTCCTCTTGACTTTCCTTCCAATAGTTTCAAGGTTAATGTGTTCACATGTCTTGTCACCTCATTAAAGATATGACTCTCTGAGTCATCAAGAACCTGATAAATGAGTTCTCCAAAGGTATGTTCATTTCCTAAAAGCCTTGACCTGAGAACAAAGTTCAACAACTTCCTCTGACTTCTTTCTTTTCTATTTCAAGTTATTATAGTGTCCCTCATTCTGGTGATGGTGAAGGAAAGTCAGCGCTGCTCATGTTTTCTGTCTGATTACATAGAAAAATGTTACCTAACATGCACAGGAGAAAATTTGTGGATAGAAGATTAATGGAAGCTGGGGTCACCCATCTTCTCTGTTGATGTAAATGTAAATGTCAGTTCTTTTCATTGTAGTTGCTCATCTTGAGCATGTGAACCAAGCTTTTCTTATGTAGTGTATGTTACTGGGGTGGAGTGCAAAGCCCAGCAGGTATAACCCCCAGGATCAAATAAAACAGTGGTTGAAACTCACTCACTGAGATATCAAGTTGATCTTTTTGATCCTTTCCCATTCACATAGATGGGATCAGAAAACAGAGAGGCTGGACTCCTTGAAGTAGGTAAAAGAGAAAGGAGAAATTAAAGGTTACTTGCCAAGGCCCAAGTTCATTAGCAGGAATTCCCCTGCCCACCTGCAGCAAGGTCTAGGCAAGAAGTTGCAAGGGCACATATTTGTCATGGGCATGAGCAACTTAGAAAAATATTGCCCCTGAGCCACAAGCCACAAGCCAAGGCCGCTCTGTGTGATTTATAATCTGTTTGTTTCCACTTAGCTCAGCCAGGTTTGTTAGAGGACAGTTTTGTTCCCAGAGGATTCAATAGTGAGTGGTAGCTGTAGAAGTGTTGTGACTTGAAAATCAACTTGGATATAAATATGTAAATTATATTCAAACACAATTGACACCTGTGGCTCATAAGTCAGGATAGGGCCTTCGGGGAAATTCCAGTAGACAATACTGCTGCCAGAGATTAATTTGAAGATAGATTTTATTTTTTACCTTGTCCAGTTTCTTCCTTATACTTACCTATTTTAGCTTAATTAAATAATCATGCAACAAAACTATGCCTAGATGAGAATATTGACATTAATGAGACAAACCCTCCAATTGCTCTCTGCTCCTCTTGCTCAGAAGAACATTTAACATTTTGGAAGGATCAGAGTGAAGAGTGCAATATAAATTAGGTAAGATTAGGTTCAAGATGACTGGCTAGGGGTGTAGCTCAATGGGAAAGTATTGTCTAGCTCTAAAGAAGCCCTAGGTCAATATCCAGCACCGAAAAAAAATTTTTTTTTTTTTGTAAATGGCTGACATCATACATGGCAACCTGTCACATCACTCCAAATTCTCAGAAAGGATAGCTTATTCTGGAAAATGTACCCTCAGTGGACCAGAATTCAGGAAAAATCATTAAAACATTGACATAGATAGGTTTAAACTAAAGAAGAACACCACAACACAATGCGTACAGGAAAAAGCACCTACAAAATGTGAAGCAAAATCAGGGCACAGTCTCTCGGGAGAGAGTCTGTAGGAGCCAGGGACCCCAAAAGCACTAACGGGTCACTATTCAGGGTCCCATAATAAAATCCACCAGATGTGTGGAATCCTTCACCTTCCTCCTTCCCATCTTTCCACCCTTCTACCCTCACCACTTGGATCAGGTACAGAGCAACAAAGCTGTCTATACTTAGATATGAGCAATGAGTTTGTCAACAGAGCAGTCTGTTGCCCTTGGGCTACTGACCACCTCCTGCAAATATGAGTAGTCCTCATGCTAAGAATCTAACTAAGTAATATAGCTGGCCTCACTATGCACACTGTAGTACAAGCTCTGGAGCATGGAATGTCTCTCTCTCCTGCCTGTTACCTTATTCTACGCATGCTTGCAAGCCGGTAATATATGCATAACAGTTAAGAAGGAAAAACAAAAAGCGTCACTCACAATCACAAATCATGAAATGGTTCAGGAAAGCTAATACCATTACAAAGCTTAAACTCCTAAGCTCAAAGAACAGAAGAATCTTACTAATGGGAAACAACAGTATTGAGGCAAAGCAGAAAAACAACCATGAAACAAAGTTGAAAGAGATATAATCAGGGCTGGACATATAACATACTGGCAGAGCACTTACCTAGCACCGGTGAAAACCTGGATTCAATCTCCAGTACTGAGAGAGAGAGAAAGAGAGAGAGAGAGAGAGATACAGAGAGAGAGAGAGAGAGAGAGAGAGACTCAGAGAAAATAGTTATGATGAATATGTAAAGAACTCCAATGAGAAGACAGTGAGAAAATGAGAAAGCAGCCATCTACAAGCCAGGAGGAAGGCCCTCACCAGAATCCAACCATGCTGGAAACCTGATCTTGAGCCTCCAAAATTAATGAAATAAATACCTGTTACATGAAAGAAAGGAAAGGAAGAGGAGGAAGGAGGAGGAAAAGAAAGAGGAGGAGAGCAAACAATGCAATAAGAAAATGGAAGAAGGGCTGGAGTTGTAGCTCAGCGGTAGAGCGCTTGCCTCATACGTGTGAGGCACCGAATTCGATTCCTAGCACCACATATAAATAAGCAAATAAAACACAGGTCCATCAACAACTAAAAAATATTTTTAAAAAAAGAAGAAGAAAATGAAAGAAGATTTTAAAGCAGTAATGTACAGAAGATAAACAGTTTAGCTGGCCTGGTGGTGCACACTGGTAATTCCAGCCACTTGGGATGCTGAGGCAGGAGGATTAAAAGTTTGAGGCCATCATCAGCAACTTAGCAAGAGCCTGTCTCAAATTAAAAAATAAAAAGGGTGGAGATCTAGCTCAGTGGTAGAGCATTCCTGGGTTCAATCTCCAGTACTATAAATAACAATAATAATGATAATAAATAAATAAAAATGAAAAACAAATAACTCAAGATCTATACTAATTGGAAAAGTGCAAATTTAAATGAAATATTTTTGCCTTTGAGATAAACTTTTCTTAATATAAAATGATGGCACAATAAGGGGCAATGGTCTCAGCCACTTTGAAGGGAGATTGGAGAGTATCTTTAAAAGTTTCAGATTCTTGACAAATCCATTCCATTTTCCTGTATTAATTCTAGAAAATAATGACATATGTAAAGATATTTTGGGCATTTTTTTTTTCAATTACAAAAATCTTAGAAATAACCATAATGTCACCTAATACAGTGGGGCATGCCTGTAATACCAGCAGTTGGGGAGGCTGAGGCAGGAGGATCTCCAGTTCAAAGCCAGCCTCAGCAATGGCAAGATGCTAAGCAACTCAGTGAGACCCTGTCTCTAAATAAAATACAAAGTAGGACTGGGGATGTGGCTCAGTGGTTGAGTGCCCCTGAGTTCAATCCCCAGTACAAAAAAATAAAAGAAAGAAATAACCACAATATCTATTCACAGGGAAATTATTAAATTCTATGGCATATTCATATTACATAAAATAAACAGAAAAAATAATGATATAGAAAGTTTCATAAGGTATGTTATTAAGTAAAAAAGCACTTTTCCAGAATGATTCACATAATAAATTTCATATATTAAAAATATATATAATTTTAGAAGAATATATGTATGTACATAAATTTTTGACGGAATACACATGTAATTGATAATAACAATTTACCCTAGAGATGAGAATGATTTGGGCATTATTTGCAATATGTGAATTATTTATAATCAAAATATATACACATTACTTGTACAAAAGGTAAAATCTTTTAAATTCTGAAACCAAATTAAGCTATTGATCTAGTGGGGAATCTAATTATCTGCTAAATGAATAAAGAAAACTCACCACCCAGGATACCAGCACAGGAAACACTGATGACTCTTTTTGCAAAAAAACAGATGAAAGAAAGCAGCCACTCCAGTTTATGTTCTCCCCTCAAGAAAAAGAATAATAATCAGTGACAAGTTGCAGCTGCAAAGGTGCAGCCCAGCATGCTGGCTTAGGAGACAAGGAAGTGCCTCCCCTTTCGTTACCAGAAGGATCAAATCTCTACTAAAATATGAGAGGAAAACTATCTCTAAAAATGTAAATATGTAAAAATATATATATATATATATATATATATATATATATATATATATATATATAAATACACATATGTGTGTACACACATATACACATACATATGTATACACACACACACACACACACATAGGTATAGTGTAGGAAAACCACATTCATTCCACAGATAGATTATCACACACCACTGACTTTTTCATGCATTTATTACTTATCGATGGGGATATATTCTGAGAAATGGTGTCAGGCAATTTTGTCATTGTGTAAATATCATAGAGTGTAATTACACAAACCTAGATAGTGTAGCCTGCTACACACCTAGGCTATATGGTATACCTTATTTTTAACCTTTTTTGTTGTTGTTGTTGTTGTTAAAAACTAAGGCACAAATACACATTAGTCTAGGCCTACATGACATCAGAATCATCAATGTCACTGTTCTCTACTTCTTGTCTCACTGGAAGGACTTCAGGGACAATAACACACACAGAGTGGTGATTTCTTGTGATACTTCCTCAGGGAATTGCAAGGGGCTGTTTTGCAGTTAACTTTAAAAAAAAAAAATAAGCAGAAGGAGTACAGTCTAAAATAACAATAAAAAGTACAGTAAATACATAAACCATTAACATAGTTGTTTATTATTATCAAGTATTACATACTATCCATAATTGTATATTCTGTACTTTATATGACTGACAGCCAATAAAATTTGATCTTTAGGCAGAAAATTTTCAGCTCCATTATAATATTATGGGACCATCATTGTATATGTTAACTTTTCTTTTCTTTCTTTCTTTTTACAGTACTGGAAATTGAATCCAGGGCCTTGCTCATGCTAGACAAGTACTTTATCACTGAGCTACATGTCCAGCCAATGCAGTCTGGTTTTTAATGAAATATTGTTATGTAGCATATGAATGTGTATCACACCTTTACTTAGTGTAGGGAAACCATGCTCATTCATGGACAGAGAGATTATCTCATACCACTGGCTTTTCTGAAAAATTGTGAAATGTACCTTAAAAGACAGCCTTTTCAGTGTTTTAAATGTTGTTAAGTAGAATTTTCTTTGTTAGTTTATGCCCTGGCTTCAAAATTATCAGAGTCCCATGTGATAGGAAAACAAAGGCTATTATCATTCAACTGATAACATCATGTTCTCCTCCTTACTGGTTGTTCTGAAAATACTGACAGGCCCCTAATAAACTTACTGGAGGGGAAAGTGTTTGTTCATGCAAGAATGGAGACAGAACTTTGTGGTTAGCAAGTCACTGAAGTAGAAAAAAATAAAAATTCAAATTGGTAAAGGGGAATGCCTTAAACCCAGAAGATAAAGAAGAGAAAGGAGGCTTCAGAGTGAAGCCTACAACTTCTGACTACATCAGTCATTCTAGACTAGACTGTGCTACAGTAACAAACATCCCCCAAATCTCAGTGTCTTCAAACAATAAAAATCCCTTTATTGCTGACACCACACATCCATTGTAGGTCAGCAAAGAGTGCCTAGACATTGGAGTGGCTCAGGAACCCACATCCCACCATCTAGAACGTTTTTACTCATAATGCAGATGCAAAGAAAGAGAATTCTGGAGGGTTGTGCATTCATAATAAAATATTCTGGCCCATAAATGACACATATCCCTTCTATTCATTGACTAGAGCTATTTATATGGTCTCTCTCTCCCCTCCGTCACAAGGGTCCAGAAAATGCAATCCTACCATGTGCCAAGAAGATATTTGTAGTCACTGGAAGGACTTCAGGAACAATAACACACACAGAGTGGTGATTTCTTATGATAACAATGCCATCTTCTAAAATACTTCCCAAAAGAAGTAGATATTTGTAGATAGTTGGCAAATAACACTAAGAACTGCCAGGTTAGCTTGGTCCACGGGCATCAGAGACATTTATACCAAGGATCACAGTTCAACAACACGTGAAATGAAGGGCCTGTCTGATGAGAACCTGAGGCCCTAGGTTGGCTGAACCAGGGAGTAGAAATAACTCATCCCACCCAGGAATCTGAAGATTTGAAAAGATTCCAGTATGGTCTAATTTAGGACAATATGTGCCTGTAGGTCATGCTGGCATGTGTCCCCCAATTGTTCACAAATGCTTTGTGATTAGTAGTTTCCAAAACTGGCTGATCATCAGATTCACCTGGGAAGCTTTAAAAAGAAGAAATGTCTGGGTCTCACTATGGAAAATTCTAACTCAATATACATTTGGGATAGGTCCCAAGAATCTGTATACTTAATTCCCTGTAACATAATATAAAATAAATAAATATTTGATCCTTATCCCCAGTTCTTGGCACACAACTTCCAAAACTCATGAGCTGAGTGATGGGTGTGATAGGAATGTCTTTTGTTTTTCATAACAAGCTTGTGTCAAACCTACCTGAATTTACGCTAATGAGATGAGTCTTGGTGAGCCCCTAGACAGCTTCCAGGGGAACTCAGTCCAAGGAACCAACCAAATGATTAGAGGATTGAAATTTTCAGCACTACCTTTAGACCTCCAGGGAGAGGAGAGGGCCTGGAGATCACCAATGGTCAATGACTTAATCAATTGTGCCTAAACAATTAAGCCTCCATAATCTTTCTACATGATGGAGTTCTAAAAACTTCCAATTTGGCAAACATCCATGAACTGAGGGTGTGGTGCACCCCAAACTTCATGGAGACAGGGCTCAAGACCCTTCCAAATTTGGGGGCTACTCTTTCATCCAGCTGTTCATTTGTATCTTTTATAATAAACTTCAGTATACAACTTTCTGAGTTATATAAATTGTTCTAATCGTTCAATAATCCTTGAGTGGAAGAGGGATTTTGGGAATCCTGTCTTTGTAGCAAAGTTGACAAAAAGACTGGTGTCCTGGGGATTTCATAGTGGCGATAGCACCTGAAGTGTGCCATCTACTTTATGTGTGCAGCAATTTTATGGGACTAAGTTGTCAAATCCGTGGAGTCTGATGCTAACTATGAGTTAGTGTCAGAACTGGATTGAGTTATTGGACACCCAGTTGGTGTCAGGGAATCAGAGAAAATTGGTTGACTGAAGGGGAAAAAAGAACCTGATTCTTACACCCCAAAGATTCCTGTGATCATCAGGTTTAGTGACTTTTGCTGACAACATTCAGACATCTAGAAATCCTCATATAGGATAATACACCAGCCTTTCAAACTTCATAGACCCCTGAGTCTTCTGATCAGTGACTTGAGTGGAGTCAGCAAATACCAACAAAAGAATACCTACAACCTGCCCCTTATTCTGGTTATCTATTGCTGCACAGCAAACCATCCCAAAGCTTAGTGGCTTAACAAAGCAGCAAGCTCTTAATCTTCTCATAAATTTTGTGCATTTTGAGCAGGAGCTGTTCTTGAATAATGTGCTTGAAAAGGAAGTTTTGAATAGATCTGGAGGATCATCCACTTTCCAGATGGTTCCAAACTGCAGCCTGTCAGCAAAGACTGTCGACCTGGGGTCTTAGCTCCTCCCTACCTGCATGTCCATGGAGCTACTTAGGTTTCCTCACAGCACAGCATCTCAGTGCCAAGTATCACTTACCCAGAGTAGAAAGTGGAAGCTGCTAACCTCTTAAAAATGGAGGCCAGAAACAGTGTCACTTAGGCAGGCTAAGCAGACATCCACAAATTCAGAGAGAGGAAGAGAGTTTCCACCTCTCAATGAGAGAAGGGCTAAAGAGAAATCAGAGTCAAGTTGGATCATCTTTGAGGTCCCTGCGAATCCCCAAAGGCTGAAGACCACAGGTTCTGAGGTATAATTTGCTGACAAAGAAGCCCAAATGTGAAGCTGTGTCTTTGTAAACCTGCATGTGGTGACAGCTGAACTCAGTCATAAGATACATGGAGCTCATGGGATGGCAATGACCCTTAACATCCAAGTCTTCTGCCTTTCCTTCCAAACTCACTGCTGTCTCTCTTCAAAAAGAAAAAGATGTGTTCTCATACCTGGAACCTGACCGCAGCCACCTTGAAGACTTCCTAACTGTATATATCAGTCTTTATTTTATTTACTTATTTATTTACTTATATATTTGAATTGAAGTTATTTTATCAAATTAAACACAGAGGTGCTTTACCACTGAGCTACATTCCCAGTCCTTTTATTTATTTATTTGTTTGTTTTTAAATTTAAAATTTTTTTTTTGAGCCCAGGGATGTTTCACAAATAAACTACGTCCTCAGCCCTTTGTAATTTTTATTTTGAGACAGGGTCCTGCTAAGTTGCTTAGGGACTTGCTAAGTTTCTGAGGCTGGCTCTAACTTATGATCCTCCTGCCTCAATCTCCTGAGCCTCTGGGATTACAGGTATGCGCCATGGTGCGGCTACATAGTTCCTTCCCTATCTCTTGGGCGATAACTCACAAGCTAACCACTCAACAAGTGGACAAGAAATTTCAACAAGAAACCAGCAAAGCTCACAAGTACAATGAAGGGACTCAAGAGTGGACTCAAAAATGCTGATCATCCAGTTGAAACACTCCCGTGCCACCATTTAGCTATTAGGCCTTGGGCAGAGTGACTTCACCATTTTTAATTTCATTTTCTATTTTTAAAATGATGACATAAACAGCACCTCCCCCAGAGAGTTGTGGCAAGTGTTACCTGAGATAATGCAAATAAAATGCCGAGCACAGAGCTCACCCTGTACAGGCACTTGATAAATATTAGCCATTGTTTTGATTGCCATAATGCAAGGGTGACTCTGGTCTTTGCTTCTCCTGCATTACCCAGAGGCAGAAAGGATAGGTTTCACTGGAGCAAGCAGCAAGAGGCGCAGGAGGGCCAATGGGCAGTGGGTCTGGCCACTGGCCACAGGGAAAAAGATGCAAGGACTTCTGTGAGTATCTCTCCTATTTACCCAGCATCGTGACATCGGCCAGGCCTTTCATGATCCCAATGTGGACAAATGTCTCAGATCCTAGGCCATCTAGACCTAGGAGGTAGGTGTTGATTGTGTACCAGGAGCCAACTGGGTGCTGGGGCTACACTAGTGGACAGGGCAGCCAAGCATCTGCCCTCATGACGGCATCTTCCATGTTCCACGCTACTTGATGGGCACATCTTCAGAGACTCAGGTACAGAGGCCCTCAGCTGCCCCATTCTGGTCTGCCCTCACCTTCAGTCTCACATTCTAGGATCCACAGCTTTCTGGGAAGCTGACTTGGCATCCTGTCTGAGGTGGGGGTGTGGGATAGCGGGGGTAAGTCTGTTACACCATGGGTGGTGCTCGGTGGGCCAGGCAGGGATATGCGGGTGATGCACTGAAGTGCAGTTCCTCCGTGTTATTACAAAACTGCCAGCTCATTTCTGAGGAAACACAAAATACAAACAAGCCAGCCTTGTTTGCTTCATCAATGCCACTCTGTAGTGCTGAGTTTAGAGTTGGCTGCCCCAACAACATCTTGTAATAGCCCTGCTGACTCCTTCAGGAGATGCCCGCGGGGCTCCCAGTGCTTCCTGCATAAGGGAGAAAAGCAGTGTGAGGCCAGAAATTCAGAGGTGGAAGAATCAGGCAACAGAAAGCACAGAGTGTGGTCGCTAGTGGGTGAAGGTCAGGTCCCAGGAAAAAGAAGGACACAGGCCAACTCTGTCATGGCAACGTGCACAGGGTCCCTCGCAGACATGCACCCTCTGGCCCTTCCTTTCCAGTTGGGATCCTTAACCATGACCTTCGCCAAGCTTTTCCTTTTCAGGCCACTTACTTACCTGCCATGATCAGCCCAGGCCTCTACCTGAGCCCTTGCCCCACTGCGCCCCCCAGACTCCTGGACATCTCCACCTAAAGGTCCCATGGGCTATTTATTTTTTATTCATTTACTGTGTGTGGTACTGAGCATTTAACCCATGGATGCTCTACCTCTGATTCACATCCTCCCCTTTTTTTTCCATCAATATTTATTTGTTTATTTATTCTAATTAGTTATACATGACAGCAGAATGCATTTCTATTCATTGTACACAAGTGGAGCCCAACTTTTCATTTCTCTGGTTGTACAGGATGTAGAGTCGCACCATATGTGCAGTCACAAATGTACCTAGGGTGATGATGTTCATCTCATTCCACCATCTTTACTGCCCCCATGCCCCTCCCTTTCCCTCTCTCCCCTTTGCCCAATCAAATTTCTCCATTCTCCCCCGCTCCCCACACACTGATTATGGATCAGAATCTACTCATGAGAGAGAACATTTGCCTTTGGTTTTTTTGGGATTGTCTTACTTCACTTAACATGATATTCTCCAGCTCCATCCGTTTACCTGACAATGCCATGATTTTTTTCTCTTTTAATGCTAAGTAATATTTCATTGTATATACATACCACAGTTTTTTTATCCATTCATCTGTTGAAGCACATCTAGGTTGGTTCCACAGTTTAGCTATTGTGAATTTAACTGTATGAACATTGATATGGCTGTATCCCTGTAGTATGCTGTTTTTTAAGTCCTTTGGGTATAGACCGAAAAGTGGGATAGCTGGGTCAAATGGTGGTTTCATTGAAAGTTTTCCAAGGAATCTCCATACTGCTGTCCATAGTGGTTGCACCAATTTGCAGTGCCACCAAAAATGTATGAGTGTGCCTTTTCCCCCACATCCTCGCCAACACTTATTATTGCTTATATTCTTGATAACTGCCATTCTGATTGGAGTGAGATGAAATCTTAGAATAGTTTTGATTTGCATCCCACCCCTTTTAATTTTATTTTGAGACATGGCTTTTCTAAGCTGCTTAGGCTGCCCAAGAACTTGCAAATTCTCTTGTCTCAGCCTCCTGGAATTACAAGCATGCACTCCAGAACCCTAAAGCCTGCTTTTCCATGACCCTTCAGATGCAAACTTCAAACTCAAATAGGTTGAGTTGTGTCTTCTTTTTAAATAAGGAGTTGAAGTCTTAATCTCCTGTACTTGAAACTTGGGACCTTATTTAAAAACAGGGTCCTTCTGAGATATAGCCAAGAAATCATTAAGGAATGGGCACAGTGGCACATGTTTGTAATCTTAGTGATAAGGGAGGCTGAGGAGGAAGATTGCAATTTCAAGGCCATCCTCAGCAGTTTAGTGAGGCCCTAAGCAACTTAGCAAGTTTGGCTTTATTCTGAAGGCCCAGGAAGTCAAAGGCATATTCTAACTACTTATCCTTATTTCCTGTCTCAAAATAAAAATAAAAAAGGCTGGGTATATGGGTAATTTAACCTAGGGTTATAAAGCACCCCTAGGTTCAATTCCTGGTTGGTATAAAAAAAAGAAAGAAAGAAAGAAAGAAATCATTCAGGGTGGGCCCCAATCCAATATAACTAGCATCCTTATAAAAGGCATATGCCTATGAAGACAAAGACTGCAGGGAGGACCCTATGTGGGAGAGAGGAGGAGCTAGAAAATGTAGCTCCACCAAGGAACCAATGATTTCCAGCCATCACCAGGATCTGAGGAGAGGCCCACAGGGAAGGACGGGTTTCCCTACAGGCTGCAGAGCAGTGATGGCCCTGCCCACAACTTGATCTTGAACGTGACCCCCAAAACTGTAGGAGAATAAATTTCTTTTGTTTTAAACCATCCAGTTTGTGTAACTTTGTTCTGGCAGCTCTAGAAAATAAATACATTCAGCAGGGCCCAAGTCAAGTTCACGGTTCTCTGCTTTTCTCAGACTGACTTCTCTTCCAATATTTATTGTTACAATAAATGAAATATAAGTTGCCAAATCAGAAATTTAGGGGTCATTTTGATTCTCCCCACCACTCCCCAGCCCATCAAGCACCATGCATGTCAACTTGACCTCCTCCTGCTTAGCCCATCTCTTCTGCCTGGAGCCCACGGTTCCCGCCCTGGTTCGCCCTGGTAACCTGAGTAGAGGGTAGTAGCCATCTCTGTACTGTGCTCCTGGGCCATCTCCCTTATGCGGTATTATCTCCTGTCCCCACGCTAACTCATCCTTGCTCTTGATCTACACCTCTCTGGCCACACCCTGCTTACAACCTCCCTGGAAAGATCTCGCCAGCAGCCCCTTCATGAATGACTAGATTTTAATTTTTTTTTGTCTCGCTTATTATCTTTCATATACTCCTTTCCCTAACCTTGAACTTTGTGTTCAAGCCCTACTAAATCTCTCGAGGTTTTCAGAAGAAGTCATGCTTTTTCATGTGGCTGCGCCCCCGCAGGAGTTGATCCTTGTACCAGAAACATTGCTCCATCCTCTTATTTTCCTGGTAAATGTCTGTTCATCCTTCAAGACTTTGATTAAATGCTTCCTCACTTGTGAAACCTTCCAGACTTTCCCCAGGCAGTTTTAAGTAGCTTAAGTTCCTTCTGTCCCATGACAATAATTATCTTGTATTATAACTGTGCTGTTCACATGCCCGCCTCGCCACCCCACCATTTCGAGGGCAACAGACTGTGTTTTCTTTGTATCTCGAATGTTTGCATTCATTCTTCATTCATTTCTCTCTTCTGTGGTTTTATTCGTTTAACAAATGTTTATTGTGTTTCGCACTTACAATGAGCTAGACAAGGAAGGCCCAGGGGACACTCTGAGAAACATTATTCCTGCCCTCTTGGAAGTTACGGTCCGGTGGGAGATAAAACTAAAATAAACATGTGATTACAGGCCAGCAATGCCACCCAGAGATAGACAGAAAGAGGTGTATGAATAGGTAAGTAGTAGTTCGCCAGACTCAGAGATTCCCATGAGACATGAGGACAAGGTGCATGGGGTGATGGGGTGGGATCCTGGTGCCAAAAATGCACCTAGTCCTGCACAGCTGGGGTACCAAGGGGAAGGAACAGAACAAAGAGAAACACTGATGCTGGGTGTAGAGACCAGATCCAGGGGCCTTGAAAGTCAAATAAAAAGAGTGGACTTTATTCTGAAGGCCCAGGGAGTCAAAGGCATATTCTAACTACTTTATCCCTTATTTCCTTTAAAATTACTCTGATTGCTTTGAATTGAAAAATAACTTCTTGTAATAAGAAAAACAGCAACGAAAAAGTTAAAAATGATTCCCTCTCATTTCTACATCCTGAATCCATGGAAGCTATTAAACCACATTTGTTGGAACTGGTATACATACATGCAAATAGGAGCAGGCACATGTGCATGTTTTATTTTTCTCGTTCTGCTTTTTAACAAAATGGAATCATAGTATACCCATTTCCCCTCAACTTTATTGTTTGCACTTAATATATTAGTATCTCTCCATGTGAATACACTGATACTTAGAGCTAACTCGTTCATCTTCCTTTGTGATAGCTACACAGTGTCCCACAGCATAGAGGCACCATGTTTATTCAGCTATTCTGTTGTTGATGGATAATCCTCCATTGCCTGATATTTCACCAAAGCAGACAGTGTTTCTGCAAACAGCCTCATCAATATCATCAAAATATTCTTAAGGATCAGGCTCTTGTATCCACTGAAATGAGTTCTCAAAATGGGGTTGCTAAGCCGAAGTGTGCATTTTGAACTTCAGTAGATATTGCTAGACTATTCTTCCCTTGAGTTTTTAGCCATTCCTATTCCTACTAGCAAGGTATAAAAGTGATCATTTCTCTGTGTTCTAACACAGGATGTTAATGGCCTTGAAAATTTTTGCCAATCTCATGAATAAAGAATTAATTTTACTTTCTCTAATCCTCTACTCCATTCTCTACTCCATCTAAATCTTCTTTCCTCTTCTGCAACCTGCCTGTTAGTAATTTTTTCCTATATTCCTGTTACCTTTTGCAATTTTAATAACTATTTATGTGGACTTTGGGCATATTAAAGATAATACCCACTCATTTGTGCTACAAATATTTATCTAAGTCTATAGTTTGTCTTTTGACTTTGCTTAAGGGTTCCTTTTATTTTTCCTTTTAATCTGAAAAAAAAAATGTGGAAACATGTCTTTTTCCCCATATCTTTAGGATTTTAGAAACTCCTTTTATTATATAAAATATTCTTTCCTAAAATTATATAAATTTTCAAGTACTTTCTCTTTCTCTTCCTCTCCCCCCTCTCTCTTTCCCTCCCTCCCTCCCTCTTTTTCAGTACTAGGGATTCAACATAAGGCCTCATGCATGCTAGACAAATGCTCCACCACTGAGCTACATCACCAGGACTTTTAATTTTTTATATTTTGAGGCAATATCTTCCTAAATTGCTAAAGCTGACCTTGAAGTGAACTTGAAGGTGCCATCTTCCTGCCTCAGCTAGTAGCTGCGATTATAGGTCTGTGCCACTGTGTATATTATTTCTTTACATTTAGATCTTTAACCGCAGCCCATCTGGGACTTATTTATGCATATGGTATAAGCTGATCTACCTCCATTTTGTTCCAGAGAGAGAGCCAATTAGATCAACACCATTTCTTGAACGAATCATTACTTTCCCACTAAATTGAGAAGTCCTCTTTATGGGATATTACATACTGTGACTATTCCTGAATTCCAGCCTGTTCCAGTGGACCATTTATTCATGTGCCAGACACATTCTTTTGATGACAATCACTAGATCTTAAATTTTAAAGTTTGGTACAGCAAATGTCCCTTATTTCCTTTTTCAGAATTATTTGTCAATCTACAAAGCTATATTACAACACACAACTACAATTATGCTTTTTAATTAAATTTTCTTGTGTTTCAAAGAGGAAGTGGTTGAGAGTCTTGGCTAATCCCGGGTGGCCGCCTGAATCGCCCCGGTCACCCCAGTTGCACAGGCCTGTGCTTTGATTCTTGCCTACCAGATGACCCCAAGTCCCCAAGAACGCTGGTCCCTGATTGTAGTTCTCCTCTCTTCTGCAAGTGCCCAGGATGGCTCTACCAGGTCATGAGGGGTCTTCTGCCTGTTGCCTTCCTTGGACAATTGGTCCTGGCCCATTTGATGCTGCCCTCGTGGGGGTTTTCCTCCTCTCTAGGCCCCTGCTGTCTCTGACCACATGGGACAGGACCAAGTCTGCATCACTGCTCCCCCTTCTGTGGTTCTGCAGCTGGTCATGAGACGTTCACACACCACACTGCTCTCCATCTCAAACCCTCCCACCAGTAAATGTGTCTCTGCTTCCAGGCCACCCTTTGGTTCTCTTCTGAACACCATTCTTCACCCTCCTCGAGGTGGACCCATCTCTTGCCTTCTCCTATTAGGTGCTGCTAATGGTAGCAGGATGCTGATACCATCAGAATCAGTTTTATGGATTAAATTGTGTCCCCCTAAAATTCGTACATTGAAGTCTAACTCCCAGTACTTCAGAAGGTGACCTTATTTGGTCTCGGTGCGGTGGCTCGTGTCTGTAATCCCAGCAGCTTGGGAAGCTGAGGTAGGAGGATTGGAAGTTCAAAGCCAGCCTCAGCAATTTAGGGAGGCACTCAGCAACTTAGCGAGAATCTGCCTCAACATAAATAAGTAAATAAATAACAAGCGCTGGGGATATGGCTCTGAGGTTAAGCGACCTTAGGTTCAATCCCCAGTACAAAAAAAAAAAGAATGTGACCTTGTTGGGAAATAGGCTTATTTCTGATGCAATTAGTTAAGATGAGGTCATTAGAATTGGTCTTCATCAGTATGACAGATATCCTTTTAAAAGTGGTAAATTTGGACACAGAGACAGGGGGGATACCACAGGAAGATGGGGTGGTGATTCTAAAAGTCAAGGAACGCCATGATGAACACCTAAAATCCCAGCAACTCAAAAGACTGAGGCAGGAGGATTGCCAGTTTGAGGCCAGCCTTAGCAGTTTAGTGTAAACTCTGTCTTAAAATTGAAAATAAAAAGGTATGGGGATGAAGCTCAGTGGTAAGGTGCCCCTAGGTACAATTCCAGTACCACACACACACACACACTAAAATGAAAAAATAAAATTAAAGCCAAGAAATGACACAGATTGCAGCAACTGCCAGAAGTAGGGGAGAGCATGGAACAGACTTCAGAAGAAACCAGCCCCACCAATGCCTTGATCTTGGATGCCTCCAAAACTATGAGACCATAAATCCCTCTTGTTCACACTGCCCAGTCTGTGGTACTGTGTTTAGCAGCCCCAGGAAACAAATGCACACAGCAACCCAATGGCAGAAGAAGGCAGGCATCTTGCCTTACCTGAGGCCTCCTCTCAGCTCTGCAGGGGTCCAGTAGGGAACCAGATCACAACAAGCTTCAAAATGGGTTTTGGGTGCTAAGAACTCTGGTATCTGAGCCTTGGCTTTCACCAGTATGAGCTTTTGTAGAGCAACCAAGGCTCCCCCCATAGCTACCCTCAGTCTAGTTCCCTATGAAAAATCAGGTTGAGGGCTCTGCCATCCTGGTGGTCAGCATTGTGCCCAAGCTGTAGCAGTTCAGCAAGACATAATTGGTAAACGACTACTCTGCAAACTATCTAAGTTTGACATGCTGAGGTTCTCATGATTTATCCTCTGGTGTCCCCCGGCCCCAGGCCCCTGCCTCCTTCTCCCATCACACAGGTATCCTGGCTTCTCTGTGCAGAGATGACCTGTGGGTGTTCATTAGGACTGGGTCCAATGGTTCCTCCTCGTGCCCAGTGCTGAGTGCGGTGTCTACCTCAGAGTAAGTAAATGCTCAGTCTTGTCTCTTGGGTGGACAATGGCCAAACATACAGGAGACTCTTCAGACTGAGTTCCCCCACATCATGAATCAACAAAGCAGCTGTGAAGTCATCACTTTAGAGGAGCTTCTAGAAACCAAGCCAGCGTGGAGTTGCCGCTGATCCCTACTCTTGCCACATAAACCCTGCATTCCTGCACATTCTTTCTGGGCTCGGGACTTCCCAAGCACCAACAACCACAACAAGGCTTCCAAGTCTTTTTCTATTGCTGCTCTCTACCCGCAGCTCTTTCCAGTCAACTTCCCACAAAGGAGGCTTAAGCAGCCTCTGGCAGTCTCCCTGGAATTCACAACCAGCCTCTCCCACTCCAAAACCTACCAAAGCTTCAGACAAACTCAGAGGGGAAACCCTGAACTCAAAAGTGGATCTCTTCCCCTGATGCTTCAACAGGCCTCCTTTTTTTAGAAAGCACAAGCATCTTGAAATTATTGTCCCAGGGAAAGCACGTGAAGGGAGAAAGGAAAAAAATAAATAAATCTTGAGATTTCCCTGTCATTATGTACCAGAAACTTTCACATATAGCAACTGCACTGGGGAGGGCAGCTGCTAGAGTTGGGGAGAAACGTGTAGAGACAATGGGGATTTGAGAGTGGGAAATGGCAAGAAAATGCCCTGAACTCTGGTCCAACTTGGCTCTTAAAAAGAACCTCACCACTCGTTAACTGGCCCTAAAACTTGCTAAGTGAAAAAAGAAAAATAAATGAGCTCATTAAATCCGGAAGGAGGGAAGACCTGGAGGCTTAACCAAGGAAATTCCCAACACCCACTTAGAAAAACAAGGGGGTGTTGGGCACAATTAGACTCATGGCCAGGACTAGGGACTGGGCCCCAAATGAGGACTTGAGTCATGCTGGAGCACAGTGTAAGGCTTGGCCACCTCCAGTTCTGCAAACAGGCACTCGGACAGAGACTCACTGCTGCTCACAGTGCAGCCAGGATGGTCACGGTGGTTTGGCAATTCAAGTGGTCCGTGTCTCTGGTCAAACTGATGGGGAAATCAGTTGGGAAATTTAGTGGGAAGTGCCAGGGGCATGACGAGTCTTTGAGAGAATTATGACTTCAAGCAGACTGTGGTAATCACTGCCTGTGACAAACACAGCCTCGGTTTGGCTTAATAAAGGCTGTTCATCATCCTCCATCCATCCCTCTCCCACCCAGCACCCACTTACTGAGGACCATCTATGAGCTGGCCCCGTGCCAGACTGACCATCCCTTCAGGACTGACTCCCAGGATTGTCCTAGCACCTTGTGAAGGTTCCTGGCTCCCAGCCCCAGCTTCACTCGTTGACCACAGTCCCCTTTGGTTTGGGGGTTCTGCAGAACCCCTTGGTATCCTCCTGTTCTTGATTCATTGGGACTCTAATCACTCCTGGTCTGAGCTTTGATTTTTGAGTGAAAGAGAGATTCCCTCCCACCACAGCATCATCATGGCAATGCCTGTAGCTAGAATAATACCTGCACAAGAATAAAAGGAAGGCAGATGACAGGTGTCTAACCCACCTGTGTGTGTGCAGAGGAGACCTCCGAAAAAAGTCCCTCTTCAGAAGAGGTAGCTCCACTGTCAGGCTTTCCCCAGGTATAGAGCTGGGTGGGGAGGGAGGCAGGTAACTCCAGGCAGATGAACAGTAGGGACAAAGGCACAGAGATATGCAAGAGGATGATGGGGTTAACAAGAAACCCACCCACTGCTAAGGAAAAGAAGTGGTTTGTGCTTCTGCCCCAATTCTCTTCCCCCTGGGGACAATATGTCAGAATGATTTTTATGATGATTCACAGACAAAACCTCACAAGGGACCCGGCAAGATAACAAGATCCATTCTCTTTATCATCCTTTTCCAATGTGGACACCATTCTCAAAAGGTAACATACAATTGTGGGAAGAGAGTGAGTTTTAGAGTGCAAAGATATGAACCTCAACTCCACTAGCTGTGTGACACTGAACTGGCTAATTAACCTCCCTCAGCCACATTCTTCCTTATCTATAAAATGGGTGTAATAATATCTATGCACAAAAAGTGGTTGTAAAGCTTAGAAATAACATACAAAGCATCCCTCAAAATGCTCTGCACCGTGTGGCGGCCCAGCCTGTGTTCAGACAGAAGCTGATATTTTCCCAAATTGTGAGCTGTACTGTCACCTGGGGAGCCCTCTGCTCCTTTCAGTGCCTGGCTCTTCCTCAGTGAGAATGGGAAGACCCTGGTATGACAGCCAGGACACTCTGTGACATTCAGCTCTGCAACAAAAACACTGGGTTCCCCACTTGGCATCTCCATGGAGCCTACCCTTTGCTCTTGAAAGCTTTGAAAACTAATTGTCATGCATGAACAAGCCCCTGGAATCCAAAGTCACTTCCTTAACAGGCAGAGAGGTCAAACTGCTACATGGATTTCAAATATGCTCCCAGAGGTCTGTTCTCAAGGTCAGGGCTATGGGCTGTTCTCTATCTTAAAGCATGTTAGACACAGTTTTTACTCTCTCTGAGGCGGCCCGGCTTACAAGAAAGGTGCTTGCAAAAGATTAAAATTAAATTTGTAGTCCCCTTCTCTGGTGAGAAAAGTGTCGATTACTTTGGTTTATAGAGTAGGACAGAAAACCAAGGTGACCTCAATAAAGGCTGCTAGCCTGGGGTGAGGGGAGAAGGAGAGAAAGAGGTAGGGCATCCTGGAGTCCCCTAGGGAATCACAGAGGGGACTTTTCTCAGAAGTCTAGATGGATGGCAACTAGCCCTGTTGCCCAGGAAGAGGGGGTGATAACTGGACCTTTTGTGTTTGGGGTTGAAAACAAAGGATCGCTGGGATTCCCAGGAGCCTGCGCTGCCCCGGGGCTCCTGGGACCAGCTGGCACCTGGAAGGCGGCTGCGAACGGAAACTGGCGGCAGAACTCAGCTGAGCTGCAACCTCGTGAGCTCAAGTGGGGGTTACTCCTGGCTGAGGTTACCGCTGAGGGAATGGGGTCATCCTCTCCCAGCGAACCTCGGCGGCTGTACGGGCCACGGACAAAAGCCGCTTTGTAGAAGGCTGAGGGACCTCTTACAGCGCCACCGTGTGGCGGCCCAGGCAAAGACGCCGGCGGACTGCGCCTCGCATTTTGGTCGCGTGCGGGGTGGACCTGGGTAGAAGAGAGGAGGGACTTACTCAAGAAGAGGCAGACTTTGTGATAACAGGGTAGATGGAGGATATTTGCCATACAACTGGAAAAATGAAAAAGATATGTGTTCATTTAAGTGTGGAAGTAATTACTAGCATACTGTGTCCATACTCTGTCATTTGGTCCCAGCCAGTGCCCCCTCACTCTGCTAAAATTTATGGCTTAATGACAATAGGAACTGTTGGAATAAGGACTGCTTAAGCATTAGGGATGCCCAGTCTCTGATGTTTCCAGTCCCCGACCCAAGGAACAAGTGTCTGGTGAGTACCTGCATGACCAGGAAATGAATGAGCAAATTGAGGATTTCCAAGGTGCTCACTCACACTGTGACACACTTGTTAGGAGAAACTTTTCTTGCCTCAGTCTCAACCAAGGCACCAGTGAAAGACAGCTCACAATATGTAGATTGTGTAAAGAGATTTCTGAGGACTGATTCTATGATCCAGAATTATTATCCGTAACTTGAGATTATGGAAGGATCTGTACAAATGTAGAGAGGAGAGAAAGGGAAAGAGGCGTGAAATGGTTTCTTGGGAGCGTGTTGTTTCCAAGTCCCCACTTCCCTTTGAGGAGTGTGGAAGGGCTGCTCCTTCACTGGAGTTGAGGCAGGGGGCCTCCCGGGAACACTGAGAGGTCTGGCACTGTGTTCCATGGGAGTGTGGAGCACAGGAAACAGGTGCCTGGCTCATACAGAGATGGCCTGGGCAGCAGAAGAGAGAAGGCGCCCCAGGATTGGGCTGCACTGCCAGAATTCCTGAGAGCGAGGATTTGTGTCTCCCAGACCACCAACAGGTGGAAAAGCCAGGCTGCAGCAGTGTTCAGTTCTGGCTGAGAGCAGAGCCTGGGGTACCAAAGGACCCTCAACTGTGAGATTTGATGCAGAGTGGGCCCTTATCAAACCAAGGGCTCTGGCAGGAGGAGGGGCATCCAAATGGTCAGGAGGCTCTGCTCACATCTGAGGTATGTGACCATAAGGAGGTGACATCAGATGCAGGTCCCCAGTGCAGCAGAAGCTTGCTCCCTAACAAGCTCAATTCCAGCCCAGTTGCCAACCTTCTTAACCAGCTCGGAGGACATGAACCGAGAATGTGAGAAACAGATCACCAGACCTTCCCAGATAGCAGCTTTTCCCTGTCTTCTTCCCCAGTGAGGAGGGGATGAGATTGAGTTTTTATTATTACACAAACTAGCCTTTCTTTTTGCTCAAGAGAGACCATTTGCAATGAAGTGACATGTGCACAATTATCATTACCTGAGTGAGCAATAAAGTCGACAGTCCAGGATAAATGCATTTTAAAAGGACCCAAATGAAAGATGTGTTTTGATTAAGACTTCACTGGAGTGTATTCGATATACTAGTTGCATATGAAGATGTTATTTATTTACCCTTCTCACAAAGGCGGCATAAGAAGGTTTGGTCACCATCCTGTGGCATCATTGGGAAGTGACTTTCAGAGATGGAACCAAACAATAGGAAGTTAAGTGATGGAGAGTGTAACCTTGAAGGGACTATTGAGATCCCAGTTCCTTCCTGTAAATCTCTTTCTTTTTGCATAAACAGTTTACTCCATCACACACTCCCCATCATGATGCACTGAGTCACCACAGGACCCGAACCAATGTGACCAAGAAACCATAGACTGAAATTTCTGAAACCATGAGCCAGAATAAACTTTTCCTCCTTTTAGTTGATATTTCTCAGGTAATTTGTCACAGCAATGGAAAGCTGACTAACAGAAAAAAAAAATTTACCTATACAAATTTTTTGAGCAGCCCTTTCTGTCAAGCCCTCCATGCATGAAAATGTCAGAATGCAGGGTGAGCTCAACAGAAGAGAACGAATACAGAGAACTAGTTCTAATGGTATAGGAAATTCAAAAACCAAGCAGGAAACAATAAAGCAACAGAGAAATAATAGGAGCAGGAAACCGTTACCATCCCCAAAGATGAAGGGACAAAAGGAAGAGGTGATATTATCAGAGCCAGATGCAGTGACCACTTGGCAGGAACTTGAACCTTGGAATCGGTTATCCAGTAAGAGCTGAAACCTTGGGGGACATATTTCCAGTGGTGCTACTCAAAGCAGAGGAAGGAAAGAAATACCCTGGTTCATCCCTGTTCCCCACCAGTGCCTCTCATTGACCAAAGCTAGCAGAACATCAATTGGCAAGTTATCCCAAGAAATGTAATCTGCAATGATTGGCCTCCGCGGTACAAAGCAGAGAAGCTGCAGGGATTTGAAAGAAAGCATGCATCTGTCCAGCACAGACTCTGTGCTAGGAACTGAGGTGGAAAAACTAAACGGGAAGATACAGCCCATAAGGCAGCTAAGCTACACAAATTGTTACAGTGCAGTATGGTCAGGGATTAAGAGATCTGTGTAGTCTGGGAAGAGCAGAGTACTGGGAAGCGCATCCAAATCTGGCTGCCAGGAGACAGGTAAATAGGAAAGATGTGACATTCAAGCTGAAGCTTGAAGTGTTATGGGCCAGGCTATATGGGCAATGACCAAACAGACTCCATTTTACCCTGAAACCCCATATCATGTAATAAATGCTTCTTCCTTGGGAAAACCCCATTACCTAGCACAACATACTTGGCAACACAAAATAGCAATTCTTACACAATGTCAAATTGTCCACTTTGATTTTCATTTTTCTTAGGCAATGTACCTTGTCAGAGATTGATTGTCTGGACGTTCAATAACCAATCTCTAAATTGTACTGAACTAGGGTCATTTTGACCCACTTCCCTTCTGCTTGCTTGCTACTATGCCATCTGAAAACTCCCTTGGGAAATACCAATGTACCCACTGCATTGTCTCGCTAACTGCCCAATTCAGCTTCTGTACCTGCTTGCTTGCAGCTATGTCAACCCGGATGTGGTTTTTGTGGTTATTGCCTTTAAATATCCTAAAAGGCTCAGGCTCGGGGCTGTTCCTTGCAGAGAAAGTTATGGGTCCTGCGGGGAGCAGTCGCTGGCTGGCGGGCTAAATAAAGACTCTCCACCTTGGACAAAACTGGGACTTGGTGTGTTTTCTGAGCGACCTGCCCCACAACAGAAGAATGAATCAGAGTTAAGTAGATTGAAAGAAAGGTGGAATTGGAGAGACCATTTAAGGTTAGAGATTCTTGAAAGCAAGGAGCAGGGAAAGATCATGAGCAATTTCTGTACAAAGAATCCTTTGGTGGTTCCTCATTGTGTGTATGGGAGACAATCTAAGTCTCCCTCCAGGTAGTTCAAGGCCCTGCTCTTACAGCCTCAGCCTCATCTTCAGTGTGCCCTGAGACTCCAAGTGACTTGTACCTTTCCCTGCACGTCCAGAGGTCATGATCTCCCACTCTGCGCCTTTGTACAAGCCTTTCCCCCTCATTTTCTGGGGGAAAAATTTTTTCTTACAAACATCAGCTGCTCTGCAAACTTAGCTCCGATTTCCCCAAAGTTACACTCATCCAAGATCTATGTGCATTGCGGGTACATGAGCCTTAGCGAATTTGTTTCTATACCTTATTGCCCCAATAACTGTGAATAAGGTCCTCACAGGTGACATCTGTATCTATCCATTAAACATCCTCGGTGCCTGCAAAGCATCTGGCACAAGACAGACACTCAAAAAATAGAGAGATTGGAGAGAAGAGGAAGCCAGGGAGAAGCTTCCAAGGTATGTTGATTTCAAGGTCACACTGCTGGGACTCTTTAAAGTACTCATGTTTATGTTGGAACTCAGAGAGCTTTGTAAGGTTTACTGTATAAGCACTCTACAATTTTGTGGATATAAATTTCGTTTCCAAATCAAATATTCTAATTTTTTTTCAAGGTTGTATTACATTTCAGAATCTACACCCATGATGAACTCATCCTCAGGAGGTTGGAAAGTCTCATGTTCCCCCCTCTCCACCTGCTCCTAGAGGCCACTCCAGCTGCTTCTGAGATCTCACCGCATGAACCCATTTCTCCTTTGCAGAAGGTACTTTGGCTTATTTGTTTTTCTTGCAAAATACGCAGATTTAGCTCTCAAAATTGCAGCTAAATCTAAAGCAAATAACTTACAAGAAAGGCAGGCATGGATCACTGAGTAATTATTACCTGATTCGTCCCCAGCTGCCTCTACCTTGGCCACATTCTCCAGCTCAGCTTGGCATAGCTTCAGAGTCGCTCAGTCAACAGCCTAAATGTCCACCCACGGGGCCTCAGTCAAATGAAGTGCAGAGCAACCACATGATTTAACACTTGGCAAGCATTATAACTGATGTTGAAGGTGCATGTTCACTGATGTGGCAGAACATCGATGACATCTTGTTTTAGGCTGATATGCACTCGTGTTTGAATGCAGACAAAAATATTTCTGGAAATACATAAACTGAAAATGTCTGTTATTTTTCTCCATTGGGTAATTTCCAAATTTTTAAATAATTACATTAAAATTATGAGAAAATAGTAATTTTAAATTTTAAGCTTAATCAAAATGCAGAAGATCAAATATCCGTACTTTGATTAGTTAATTGTGAGTTGCCCTTACCTTTGTGATCATTTGGGTCAGGAGGATTTTCCAGGGCTGCCTCTTGTCATCCGACGAAGGGCTACCCCTATTTCAAGACTGAGTTCAATTACTCCTCTTTTGGGGACCCTGCCTTCCCAGACCTGTATAAAATGACATTCCTGACTGTTCTCCCAGCCCACTCTGGCTCCTTACACTCCAGCAACCACTACAGTACAGTATTTTTTTTTTTAGTTGTCAATGAACCTTTATTTATTTATATATAGTGCTGAGATTCGAACCCAGTTCCTCACACATGCTAGGCAAGTGCTCTACCACTGAGCTACAACACCTGCCCCAGTACAGGATTTTTAAATGGTTTACTCATATCAGGCTAAGACTTTTTCTTCTTTTTTTTTTTTTCTTCCTTTCTTTTTTTTTTTTTTTTTTTTTTGTGTGTGTGTGTGTGCCTGAGATTGAACCCAGGGCCTTGTGCATGCTAAGTACACACTCTCCCACTGAGCTGCACTCCCACACTAATCCTTTTGAGGAGGATTAGCTCCTTGGTCTTAGGTATAATTGGCACACAACAAATAAATGACCCAACACATTGATGTGTGACCTTGGGTATGTCATTGTCCTCAACTTTAAATTGGGGATAAGTGTGCCCATTCCTCGAGAGGTTGTAAGGAGTCCACAACACAGCTTCCTTCTTTCAGCCTAAATTGTAGGCAATTTGCTAGTAAGACAGAATGTTCACTTCAGAAAAATGTCTTTGTACAACTAGTGAAGAGGAAATGTGGGCATATTCTTGTTTCATTGTGTTAAATGAGAAAATGGCGGCTCTCAAACCACCAGCCCTCCTCAGAGGACCCACCAGCAGACAGCCTCATCAGCCGAGTGAGTATCTGCTTTTCTGAGCCCTCACCTGGTTTGAAGCACTGGCTTCTCCAGATCACTGCTGAGTACTGTTTTGAGTAACAAAACTGTTTTATTTTGATTATTTTCAATGAAAAGCTTTCTGAGTTGTATTATAGACCAACACAACACTGTAAGTAGTTTTAAACTATTTCACATGAATTAAATTACAATTTGTCAATTTTTTTTTTTTTTTTGTACTGGGGATTGAACCCAGGGGTATTCTACCACTGAGCCACACTCCCAGCCCTATTTTTTTATTTTGAGACAAGGTCTCACTAAGTTGCTCAGGGCCTTGTTGAGACTAGCCTTGAACTTGAGATTCTCCTGCCGCAGCCTCCCAAACTACTAGGATTACAGACATGCACCACTGTGCCCGGCCGTTTTGTCTTTTTAAATAATAATTTCAGCCATAAATATATTGATAGTTCACATTCACTTAGTATGATTCAGACAACTTTCCAAATATTGTACCTGTATTTATCATTAATTTGGTAATATTTAAGGGAGATAAATGATGCTACTTTCACTTCATTTTCCCAACGAAGAAACTGAGGCCAAGAGAGGTTAAGTCGGGTGCTCAGTCACAAAACACAGCCTATAAACCCTAGCACCACGGCTCTGGAGCCCACATGCTCAACACTGCACTACAGCTATGCAAAGAGAGGCTGGTGGAGAGAACATTTGGGTCTGGCACAGTTGGGATAGTGTGTTCATTTCCTGAACATGAGGTTTCCTTTATGATCTAAGCATACACAGATTATAGAACATATTAAAAATAAAATAGAAAAAAAGAGGGAGGGGCTGGGGCTGGGGCTCAGTAGTAGAGCGCTTGCCTAGCGCACATGAGGCACTGGGTTCAATCCTCAGCACCACATATAAATAAAATAAAAGAATTGTGTCCACCTACAACTAAAAAAATATATTAAAATAAAAGAAAAAAGAGGGAACCCTAGATCCACCAACCATCGAAAATAGTCCTCATTTGCTCATTATATGCAACAGGAGAATACGGAGCTATTATGCATGTCAGTCAAGTCTCCAGTTGATGTCATGGTGATAGTGAAGTAAGCGTGGTAAGGTTATTGGGGGAAATGTCTAAAGTGTCTACTCAAATTTTAGCCAAACTACACTAAACAAGGATTGTGCACTTCACTCTCTGTCTCTCCCCATCCCCGCAGGAGCATCACTGAGAGGCACATCACTGAGAGCATCACCCTCATGCACACCTATGATCAACCCTCAAAGACCCCAATGCTCTCGCTCTCATTTTCTCTCTCCCTGGACATGCTGAGAATGTGTTTTCCCCCTGGGCTGCTGCTGCTTGAAAATGACCTCGTGGATGAAGATTAACAAGTCACTTAGGAATACTGAAGGACCCATGCACACAGCGCAGTGGTCACTCCTCGCCCTGTGCTCCAGACTCCCCACTCGGCCTCAAGGTGCTGTGCACTGGCTTGTGCTCATTCATTCATTCATTCATCCCTTCAGTGAATGCCTACTGAGTCGCTACTGTGTCCCATACCCTCAAGCCCTGGAGGGGCCAGGATCTAATGGAAGAGACTGACATTACAAGGTGATGACATGGTACAGACACAGCTGTGAAGGAGAAGCAATAGTAGCTGTGAAAAAGACCTACAGGGGAACCAGTTCACAGAAGGGTAAGACCTCAAGAATGAGGAATGGGAAAGGGTAGAAGTTCTGGCAGACAGAAGGAACCCAGTTGTCAATCAAGAGACCAACAACGTGGCTACTGAAAAGGGAGTGATGTGGAGGGGACCTGTCAAGAGATTCGTCTGAATCAATAGCCGAGGGCAGGTACCTGGGGAAGAGAAGGAAAGGCAGAGGGCCCCAGACAGAACTTGGGATTTCCTTCTAACTGCAAAAAACAGCCAGTGAAAAGATTTGAGCAAGGAAGTAACATGAGAAAGAAAACACCATCCCTGCCCTCAAGGAATTCACAACGGCATAATTAGATTAGGAGCTCCAAAAACTTTAATTAGGCCTGGGTAAAATGATGAGAACACAGAATTCACACTGATATTTTACTAGAGGCCTTGGGAAGATGTAATCGTGTTGACACTAATGACTCTGAGAATCCATGTTCCCTCTGATTTACCTTTTTCTGTGAAAAAAAAGGAAAGAGCAGGCAGGGGATAGTTAGGTTTTGGCGACAGTCAGAGCAGAATGAAAAGAATACATTGGCCAAAAGGGGAAAGGGTTTCCTTTAAGTTTAAGTGGATACAGGTTGTTTCTTATTATCACGAATTAGTTTCTCTCTTCATGTTTATTGGCAAGAATCAAGAAGCTTCATGAGATACTCTTTATTCACTCTTACTTTTTACAACAATTAGATGTTAGGTACTTGACATTACCTTCATTCCCTGAGGCCATGTGTTGATAAATCTGTAGCCCATGGACCCACATTTGTTTTTTGGACAATCCATGTGTATTAGCAATGTGTTTTCTTTTCCTTTGTTCTGATGTTGTGATATTTGGCTAATCCTTGGAGGGGGAATTGCCCCTCCAAGGATTAGCCAAATCCTAGAGACAGAGCATATGTCACCGGGGAGCATGCTTTGCAAATACAAACTAACCAAACCAAATCCAGAGCCCACAACCTCAACTGCCTCCTTTATTGAATTCTCCCACTTCAGACCTCCATCCACCTGCCTTAAACACTGCAGGGCGAGAAAGCAGGAAACCAGGGACAGCCCCATACCATGGTTTCAGAGCCCACTGAAACTATTCCTATTAATTAATAATAAACCTGTTTGCCCTGCCTGGCTTATTCCTTCCCACAGAGATGACAAAAAAGACTCCAGCCCCCACCTCCCCCTTTCCCTTTAGCTCCTCTCCAACTCCAATGCCCAACCCTCCCCACTAAGATGTGACGGGCCCCTTCCTCTTGGGAACTATACTTATGATGGCTATGGGCTTCATCTGTTGGATTTGCCAAACCTCAAATCTTCTTTTTAATACCCAGTATTTAAAACACCATGAAGCGGGACACAGCACACATCTGTAACCCCAGCGACTTGGGAGGCTGAGGCAAGAGGATCACAAGTTCAAAGCCAGCCTCAGCAACTGTGGGAGACCAACCTCGCACTTGACTGAGTTAACTCCCCTGCTGGGTCATGTGGAGTCAGGCACCCATGCTGCTAGACTGCCCCGCTCTTCTAGGGTTCGATTGACTATGTCTTTGTGCCTGAGCTTGTCTTCCTACAGCCCCATGGGTGAAGCTACGCTCACCTGTTCCTTTGTAATATAACCCCTTGCCCTGTTTAGGATAGAATGTTCCATGGAAGTGCCTTGGGTGTGTCCCCTTCTCTTACTGTGCCCTTGGGTGTGGCCTACCTAGATGTCAGTCAACCTGCTGACAGTGGACATCATGAAAATAGACTCAGCCCCCTGAAACTTGACCCCTTGCCTCATTTTAATAGCTTCTCCTCAATAAAAGGGCTCAGCACATGCATTCTCTCTCTCTTTCTGTGGACCCTTAAGGTCAGAGGAGCCATCACAGCGACCCCAAAGAAAAAGGTATTGTGTCTCTTGTGTGGTTATTTTGCAACCCAGCTAGCCCAGTTTAACTGGACTGATCCCTGAGCCTTTTAGTCGTGAACAGAAACATGGCAAGCAACTTAGTGAGGCCCTAAGGAACTTAGCAAGATCCTGTCTCAAAATAAAAAATAAAAAGGGTTGGGGGTGTGGTTTGGTGGTGAAGTGCCCCTGGGTTCAATCACTGATACCAACAAAACAAAACACCATGAGCCAGGCATGGTGGCATATGCCTGTAGTCCCACGTACTTGGGAGGATGAGGCAGGAGTCTGCTTGAGTCCAGGAGTTCAAGGCTAGCCTGGACAACATAGAGGGACATACCCTGCCTAAGCAAAACATAATGAGCTAAGAATGGCTTTTACATTCTTAAGTGGTTGAAAAACTCAAAAGAATAATGTTTCATGACACTTGAAAATTATATGAAAGTCAAATTTCACTTGAACTCAGTCATACTTCTTCCTTTACATGTGGTCTGTGGCTACCTTGGGGCTACACTGGCAGAGTTGGATGGCTGTGACAGAGTCCACAAAACCTAAAATATCCACTATTTTTACAGAAATTTTTTTCTTATCCCTGCCTTAACCTGTAGAAAATGATTGTTATTTCATTTGTGCATTTAACTAAAAACTTGTATACCCCAGTACTCCCGGTGTCTGAAATAGTCTGAAAGCCTCAGAACCTCTGGTTCTTTACCCCCAAATAACTGAGCCTCAAGTGTTTTCCTGACTTTTAAAAATGATTCTTAGAAGAATCTCTTACACTGTGACTCAGGACACCCATATAGGTAACAGAAACAAATTTCATACATTACTCATTTTTATAATGTGTGGATCACTTTGGTGGTTTCTGTTCTTTTTTACTTCGTTTAAAAAGTATATTGGCCAAGCTCTACTGATTTCACAGCCCACTCCTGGGTTGATATGCACATGTTAATGAACTTCACAAAGCTAACAGATTCAAATGTCAACAACGTGAAATGTTTCTCTTAGGTAGCCTCCTGAGGAAGACAGACAGGAACTCATGACAGCAATAAAGCATAAAAAAATGAGTTTCTTAAAATTGCTCTCAAAAAGAGAGAGAGAGAGAGAGAGAGAGAGAGAGAGAGAGAGCTAAATTTTTTTGAGTTGTTGAGTAATTTGGATTTGAAATGAGTCTTGAAAAATGGCCAGGGAGTCCCTAGTAGAGAAGCAAGAAGAAGGCCCAAGTCACTCCATGTCAGGATGACACGTCTATAACATAAACTCCGCAGGCTAAGGGCTAGATCTTGTGCAACAATCTTTTAATTTCCAGTTCCTAGCATGATGTTTCCCACCCAGGAGGTGTCCAGTAATTGTTGGTTATGAGTCCACAGAGAATTGCCTCAGGGTTTAGATGGGCCTAACTCTGCCTCTGTATAAATTTTCATTCTTGTAGCCTATTTGCTTTTTACCACTTTTCACTTCTAACAGGGTGTTAATTTTTTTTTTTTAAACTTCTACGCTGTCTGCCATGTTTGATTCTTAAGAATTAATCAAAGAGACCCACCAAATCCACATGGTATTGAAGTGTGTCTTCCATCTTGAATCTCTTTGTCTGGTCTACCATTTCCAGCTTCAAGGACCCTCCATTCATGAGTTTATGGCCTAGAAGGGCCAGACCAGAGCTGCCAGCTGCACACTCCCCTCAACTGCCCCCCGCCCTGCCAGCTTACCTGAGCTTCTCTTGTACTTGCCTATTCTTATTCCCCTAAATCCAAAAAAAGAGGGAACAAATGAATTTCTGCCTCTTCACATTCATACACAGAAGGCTTTGCTCCTATGTGTTACAGTATAGGATCCAATGCCCTCTCCAACATTCCTTAAGATTCTTCATTCTCTCTCTCTCTCTCTCTCTCTCTCTCTCTCTCTCTCTCTCTCTCTCTTCTTTTCTTTTTTTTTTTTTGTAGTAGGACCTAGTACTTGCTAGGAATGCACTCTACCACTGAGATACATCCCTAGCTCTTCGTTATCTTTATCTTTGAGCCCTGGCACTCTGTGGACATGTGTTGTTTACTGAAAATTACCTCTTTATTATACAGGTAATTTTAGAATTTCCTTCCTTTCTTATTCTAGGCCTCTGTCTATCCCAAACATTAATTTGTACTGGAAAAAAAAAGAAGAAGGAGGAGGATGAAGTAGAGGAATAGTAAAGGGGGTGGTGGTGGTAGGGGAGGAGGAGGAGGAAGTAAAAAAAGAAGAGACTGTTGTTCAAATGGGGAATGAGACAAAAAAAAAAAAAAAAAGCCATTGCATAGCTTTTTTTTTTTACTCCACAGAATATGGAAGGTTTTTGAATCTTTTAGATGTCAGAGATGGTAGTGGTTTTCTTAGTTAGAAAGGTAGAGAGGATCAAGGAAAAAGAGACCTATCACTGTGGGTGCCTCCTCTATGCTTAGCCTGATATGGGTGACTCATACATCCCCCAAACAGGATCTGCTCTTCAGTTGTGCCCAGCCTTACATGTTGCCAGCTACAGTGATATGAAGTGTGGCCTGCTCATCCTTGGTTTGATTTATAAGCTGTCTACTGGCCCAGTGTCCATCAAAGACTTTATCCAGTGATGCCTAAGGATACTCACAGCAAAGTGGACAGGGGTAGAGTGCAGGTCCCAATCCCCACACCTGGGAAAGTGGCCCTCAGTATGTCTGGTATTCAGGATGGAACAGAACAGAGTAAGGTAGTCTCTGCTGCCACATATGCTCATAATTGTAGGGTAAGTCTAAATACTCACACTATGGCACTAACAAGGAAAAGAAGCTGTTGCCTCCAAGATCTGAAGGTAGAATTTTCCAGTCCTCTCTACCTTCCATGAGTCTATCATTCAGAGAGAAAGAGGCACCAGACACTCTGATCCTAAATGCAGAGGATACCTGAGACCCTTCCAGAAGTAGACCCTCAGCATTTATTATAGTCTACTCCAATTCCACTATAGGATGTTGAATTCCATGCAGTATCTGGCCACATCCACAGATCCCTGCCCCTCTTTTCTGACTTCCCACTAATATTCCCCTTCACCCAAGTCTGGGCATAATAGCATAAGTTCCTATTTGGCAAAACATCACCAATGTACTGAACTCCAGGAGGTCATAGTAATCTACTGAGTTCCCAAGAATCAGAGAGGCTTCCAGGCTGCAGAAGGAAAATTAACTTATATCTTTGGATGCTTTATTAGTTAGATTCTCATCACTGTGACCAAAATACCTGACAAGAACAACTTCTATGAGGAAATCTTTTCCTTGGCTTATGATTTCAGAATTTTTATCCAACAGTGGGCTGGCTCCTTTGCTTTGGGCCTGAGGTATGGCAGAACATCGTGTTGGAAGGGTGTGGATGAAGAATGGCAGTGAGGAAGGAGAAAGAGAGTAAGGGAGGAGTCAGGGACAAGATATAGTCCCCAAGGGCATTCCCACAGTGACCAATTCCTCCAAACCCACCTGCCTACAGTTTCTACCACCTCCCAGTAATCCACTAAACTATCAATGGGTTAATCCAATGATGGGGTCAAAGCCCTCACAATCCAATCACTAAACCCCGCCTCTGCATGTTGCTGCACTGGGTATCTGCAAAACAGGCGAGTTTTGGGGGGACATTCCAAGTCTAACCCAGTACAGATGCTCTAACCAGGTAGAAAAGAACACCCAAGAAATGATGATAATCACATATTATGGATGTGTTTTAATTAAATACTCAGAGAACATTTGTAAAACTCTGGGGATGAAGAATCCTTCCCACACAGACACAAAGTTCAGAAGCCATAAAATAATATATTGATATATTTGATTATTCTTTTAACACATATGATAAAAGTTACCCCAAAGAAAAAGATTTAAAAATTAATAGAGTGGACAAAATGGATTAGTGTATTTAACAGGACAAGTGAGTTAGTATATCTAATTATCAAGAATGCCTAAAATTTTATTTAAAAACAGACAAATGGAAAAATGGGCAACAGTATGAACAGACAATTGGTAAAAGTAAGAAATGCAAGTTACTAATAAGCTACAGAAAGAAACTCAATCTCACCAATAGCAAAATGTAAATTAATACAAAAAATTAAAGACCACCTTTCACACATAAGATTGTCCCCAATTTTTAAAACTTTAAGAAAAAAAATTAAAAAGAGCTAACATGCAAAACCAGCCAAGAGAAAGGAAATAGAAATGCTTACAATCATTGATGGTGAGTGCAGCTCTATAACACTCTGAAAGGTGGTCTGATGATTTCTAATAAATCACAAATCCACATACCTGTTGGCCAAGAAATCTCACTTTGGGAATCGAGTCTACAGAAATGAAACAAGCAGTGTTTAGAAGCAAAACACCATTGATTTTGGTGGTTAAAAAAAAAAGTTAAATTTTCCACTCATGTTTGCCCAGGAGATGAGAACACTAAGTAAGTTATTTCATCCCAACTCAATAAAGGACCATGAATTTGAGTGGCCCTGGGAAGAAGACCTGGCTGACCTTTTGGAAGATCTTTGCTGACCAATAGAGGCATCTGGACTCATCATCCTTAATCAGCCTACCAGTGTGACCTCCCTCTTTCTCAGCAATTTCGCTCTGGAAGGTTCTACTGAATTTCTTCTCTGGTTTGAACTCCTTATCAGGCTATATAGTAAACTTTGTATTTTTCAATGCTCTGGTGCTTTTTATTTTATTCTTCAACAGGAAATAGTAAACTAAAAAATAAGGGTTTGGAGATGCTGAATTCTAGTGCCCAGAGAATGTGCCCTGGGGTGATGTGGCTGGCAGTCCTAGGTCTGTATCTAAAGCTAACTAGGTGTTTGAGGAAGGAATAGGAAAGATGCCATCAGCAAAGAGGTTCATATAAGAATAAGACCCAGGCCAAATGGAATGTGTTTCCTGGGAAGATAAGAAGACTTGAGTGGAAACCCTCGGAGATTTCTGAAAGATGCGAAAGCAGAAAGTCTGAGGGTTGTGTGCTCTTCCATTGAGGAAATGAATATTCATTCTCTGTGCTCAGTCAACCTCCAGTGGCTAGTGACTCCTGATGCTTATAGTTTACACTGAAGTGTTTTGTCTACTTTCCTATCTGTATTTTTTTTTCCAGGCCTCATTCAGGAAACAAGGGAGCTGTATGTCTGACTCATGATGGAACAAGCAAAGATGTTCTGAGAGGTTTCATTAGTGAGCAGTGTTGATAAGGAAACAAGACCTGTCTTTGTTTCAGGGAGGGATCTTAGTTCTAAAATTCATGTAAAGGGGACACAGCTTCATTTAGATTTAATTCAATATCTATTTGGAGGCCCAACACCACTGTCACCTTTCCATGGGAACAGTAGAAATCTCACCCAAGTGTGTTCAGGTTCATTCCCTCCCCACTGTGCAGAGGCCACCTTACTTCTCAGGTAGGGAAGCAACTCTACACCTCCTCTCTGACTTGGTCCAGAGGGAATCAATCCTCCTGCTGAGATATTGCTGCTGGTCCCTGGGCTCCTGTCCCCAATCCCCTAATATCTCTCTGGAATCCCATTACTCTTTGCTCTCCCTCAGTCTCCCAAGAACTCTGCTCAGAGAGCATGGGGAATTATTCTTGTCCTCAAGACCCACAGATGCTCTGGGACTTGGTCACGGAGGTTGTGGCTATTCCTTTCCTAGATCTTCCTAACCCTTCAGACCTCAGTACCTGACTTCCTCCCAAACTCTCCCCACCCCAGAAAACTTGGAATCATGATTTTAATCACAAAAGCACTGCCTTGATTGTAATGTTTACCTTCAAGATATCTAACACTGTCTCCTTGGTGAGTGCTGGCTTTAACCAGAGACCAGCAGATGGGGCTTACACAAGTGTGTGTGCCTGTGTGTGTGCACGCATGTGTGTTAGGGAAAAAAGAAAAGGAAATACACAAGAAGGAAAAACATCGATTAGTGCCTCAAAATAGTATTCATAATAGTTGGGTTTATTGCAAAAACATAGATCAATTAAAAAATAGTTGTGGTTTGTGTGTATTTCCTCAGAAAGGGGACCCGTGTCTGTAGACCAGATCACTCCACTGATCCCAAACTCATCAATTCACCATCTGCACGTAAATGAGAAACACAACAAGAGAATTAGAAATAACCTCCAATCTGCTTGTGAACAAGGAATACCTGGCTTACTCCAACGGAACAACACCAATTTCCTGATACCTGCACCCCAGAGAGAAGCCCTCTACCAGCTGGGACCCTGAGTGGAGTGCGGTGAGAGCTGCAGAATAAGGAGTAGCTCCCTGTCAGCCCTGGGGAGTTATCAGCTGGGTGATAATGTCTTCAGACGCTAGTTGGGGGAGGGACTACTATGCTACAGGACATCTGTGACTTTTCAGAAATAATAATGAAATCCACAATGTTTTGTTAAGTCTGTGGAATGTAATTACAACCTATATTTATATATAAATATAAATAAATATGTACAAATATTATATATATATATATATATATATATATTAATGGCAGTGGTAATGGCAGTGGGAGAGATCTCTCCCCTCAACAAAAGAGAAATAAACTTCTTAGTCCCAAAGGAAGCAGTGGCAGGCGCTCAAGACCATCCTTTGAGAGGTCACATCTGTAGTACGTTACTAGAGAGCTTTGACTGGGAAAATCTCAATGAGCCACGGAACGCCTTCCAGAGCGGGAAGCTTGTGGGTGGTGCCACCTGCTGGCTGCTGCTTGCTACTGCTGATGGCTCCTTTTCTCCTCTGGGAAGAATTAGGAAGGAGAGTAAGTAAAAAGCTGAGCTCTTCTTTCTGAAATAATTGCTCGAGTTTTCTTCGTCTTCTTGTAGTTTGCTCCCTACACTTTTCAGCAAAGGTAAGTCTCTAGTGAGTTCCTTTACTGAAATTTTCTTATGTCAATTCTAAGGGCTTATTTCATATTGAAATTCTCAAAAAGGTACATTGAAGTTTTAACTCCCTTGTGGCTACCCACCCTTTACCAAAAACTTCCTTTCTCAAACAAAGCAGTTCTTCTTTTCTCTATATTTTTTTATATAACAATATATGATAACAGTTGATTTTTAAACCTGTTATCTTCTCTCTGAATGTCCACATTTGCACATATATATTTTTTTCTGTTGTGCAGTATCTTTTTTTCCCTTCTTGTTGTGTAGTATCTTAAGAAATGAATAAACCATAGCATATTTAGCTGTTGACCTATCACAGTAGATTTAACCATCATGTTCCTTTCAGTTCTTTGCCAAAGTAAGCAATGTTTGCAGTGAACAGTCTCCATATCTTTAATGTGTGAGTTTTCCTTGGGGATAGATAAGGTGTGGAATTAATACCTCAAAGAGTATCCCTACTTTAAGTTCTAAGCTACTATCATATTTAGCAAATTTTATATCCTGTCAACAGACTGTGGACTAAATACTTTGTCCCTACTCCTATACTCTCCCCTTCTCTATTTCAATATAGAAAGAAGAAATACTGTCTTATCACTATTCTAATTGTAATTTCCTTCTTGTAGTTTTAATTCCCTTGATTGATTTTTTTTTGGTGTTGTGACTCAGATGATGAAATTGTTTTTATGTTTCAAAGTCTTATTATTTTCTTGTACGAATGATTATTGATATGCTTTAAAAAGTTCAATATTGAATTGTCCATGTTTTTCTTTTCCATGTGGAGTTCTTTGTATACACTGGGTATTGATCTTTAGTTGGACTAATCTAGTCTTTAATTTTATTTGTGGTATTTAGTTTTATTCAGAAGTTATTAATATCAATATAACTAAGTTCATTGATCTTTTCTTCATGATTTTATCACTTTTTTTTCCTTTTTCTGGTATTAGGAATCAAACCCAGAGGCACGCTACAACTGAGTTATATTCTACAGCCATTTTTACTTATTTATTTTGAGACAGGGTCTCACTTAATTGCTGAAGCTGGCCTTGAACTTGCAATCCTCCTGGCCCAGCCTCCCAAGTCTCAAGGACTACAGACTTGCGTCACCATGCCCAGCTTCACTTATGCTTTAAGAGGACTTTACATACCATTTATATTTTCTTCTATGCCTTTATAATTCTTACATTAAATTTTAACCATTAGAAATCTATTTCTATAAATGGTCAAAGAATACATCTCAATCTTTTTCCACATGTAGAGAAATATTTTTTGAATAGTATATTTTTAAACAATTTGAATAACACTCATTTCTTTATGTTTGACATTTTTTAAAATTTAAATTTGTTTCTAAACTAATTCATAAAAACATAAAGGCCAGGCGTGGTGGTGCACACTTGTAATCCCAGTGGCTCGGGAGACTGAGGCAGAGAATGGCGAGTTCAACTCCAGCCTCAGCAAAAGCAAGGTGCTAAGCAACTCAGTAAGACCCTATCTCTAAATAAAATACCAAATAGGCTGGGGATGTGGGTGGGTGGTTGAGTGTCCTTGAGTTCTATCCCTGGTACCAAAAAAAAAAAAAAAAAACAACCCATAAAGATTGTATACATTCATGGGGTCCATGCAATGTTTCAATACAATTGTGTAATGTTTAAATTGTGTTAAACGCATCTATTTGCTCAAACATTTTTCTTTTCTTTATGGTGAAAACATTGCAAATCCTTACTTCTAGCTCTTTGAAATTAGCTACATTATCATTATCATTACAGTCACTCTACTGTGCGATAGTAAAGTGATAACAGAGTTTCCTAGTCCTGTCTAAGTATAACTTAGTACCTATTGGTCCACCTTTCCCCATTCCTCCCTCCCCCTCTCATCCATCCCTAGCCTCTAGTAACTACCATGTTACTCTCAATTTCTATGAGATCCTCTCTTTTAGATTTCACATGTGAGCAGGACTGAGTGCTACTCATCTTTCTGTGCCTAGCTTGTTTCCCTTAATGGAATGATCTCCAGTTCTTCATCTTATCTTCAGCCCCTTCCCCTTGCTCTTTTTGCTTTCTGGCCACCACCAGGTGAGTTCCTCTGCCTTTCCCTTTGGCCATGGTGTTTTGCCTCACCATGGACCCAGAGCAATGGAATCAGCTGAGACTTCTGAAACCATGAGCCCCCAAATAAACTTCTCCTCTAAGTTGTTATTGTCAGGGACTTTGGTCACAGCAATGAAAAACTGACTAACAAACTTCATTTTGAGTTGATTTTGTAACTGGTAAGACACAGGGATTGAATTTTACTCTTCTTTAGTAGATCTCCAATTTTCCCAGGACCATTTATTGGAAAGATTGCCTTTTCTCCACTATGTGTTCTCAGTACCTTTGTCAAAAATCAGTTAGCTGTAGATACCTGGGTCATTTTGTTTCCCCAAGTTTTCATTTTACTGTGTGCCTCTATAAACACTGTTTGGACCAAGTACGTTATTTTTTAAGTGACCTTATGAGACCGGTATCAATATCTCTAATTATAGCTTGTTCATTTATTCTATGGAATTCTTTCAGATTTTCATTATCTCATCTTGTTTTCAGCTTCCTTTTTAATATTAAATGTCCAAATATATAAAGGTATTGATCTTAGAAGAGATATTTTAACTTGGAGATGCAAGTTTGGGAGAAATTACTATTTCTGACATTTAGAGCTTGTAAGTGACATCTGTCTCCTAGGGACATTGTGTAGCATGAAAAGAGGAAAACAAGAAAACCAAAGAGACCAGGTTGAGGGGGACCAGGCCTGGAGAAGAGATAGGATGTCTAATGTGTCAAAGTTCCCAGGTGGACCTGCATTCCTACCCTGGGAGGGTGTAAGATCCCCATCAAGGGAACAAGTTCCTGTCTCCAGATTTGACTCAGATCCCCTGCAGTGGTTCCGGTGGCTCCATATTGACCCTGGTTCTGTGACCAGAATTTAACCTCTTCCTAGCATCCCACGTGGGAAAGGAGGTTGGTTCTCACCACTAGAGGGCACTATTGACATCTCATGTGAAGGAGATGGAAAACAATAACCCCCAGGGGAAAAGGGGGAACAACTCCCCCCCTCCCCCCCCCACCAAAGGGAGACAATGGCTGGGGGATAGGGTAGAGGGAAGACAATGGGCTTTGGACCTTGGGCTTTGAACTGGCTCAACTGCTTTCCCTGACTCGGACTTTGAACAACTGTTCTCCTTGACTGTCCTACCCACACATTCTGCTACAACTAAATGCATCTGATTAAGTCTCACTACACATTTTGCTATGATGATTAAGCCTCACTTAAACCCTATAAAAAAATTGGACCCCTCTTGTAACCAGTCTCCATTTTCTCTCCTGAAAATGTGCCTTTCTGCTGCTTAATAAAGAGAGCTTGCTGATCCTTTGAAGTCTGTTCCCCGTTTCGTTATTTTTGCTTTCATTATGTACACAGGTGACAGAGGCAAAAAGAAAAGCGAGAGAGAGAGAGAGAGAGAGAGATCATATACTTTCAGAACTATTTGAACAAACCCAAAATGCCAATAACATCTCCTTTAAGAAACCCTAGAAAAGAGACTGGTAAGGAAGCTATCACAAATCTTCTGGAGAAATGAGGAAGACTGAACTAGGGCAGAGGCAAAGGCCCAGAGGAGAGGTTAGGCTTAAGGAATGTTAGAACAGCACATGGTCTTGGTGGGATGATGCAGAGTAAGGAGAGGGTGGAATCAGTGGAGGTTCCCAGGGTTATGGCTTGGACAACTGGGTGGCCATATCACCCACCAAGATCTAAATACAGAAGCAGGTCTGTGTAGGTGAGATGATTATATCAATTCAATTTAGAATATGGTGAAGTTGAGGTCACTGTGCGAGTGACTGTGTGGGAATGCCCAGCAAGCCAGCAATCTCCAGATAGTGAGAAGCAGGTATGGAAACCCACATGCATACAATAGACTGGGGGAACCGCCAGGTTTAGAACCACACTCATGGGCCTATGTGTCCACATGGGTCAATGAGCAGATGATCTGGAGCTAACCTTGACTTTTCGCAGGCTCTTGACAGCACCAGACACTGCAGACCCACCCTGATGTAGAGCTGACCCAGACTTTAGCAAGCCAAGTGTAAATTTAGTGACCCTGGAGTCTTTGTAGCCTCTGTTGCTCCTGGGAGAAACAGCAAGAGGGAAAAAGCAAAACCAGCCAATCATCGATTTCTATGATATGTGCATGGTGCCTGTGGGAGGCATTGAAATCACCCTCACTCTCACGCACCCCTCTCAGGTAATACATTTGATTTGGGGTATAATTTTTGTCAGTGTTCTATAAAGCTCTTAGTTTGGCTCCCATGTGTCATCTAACTCCCCCTGCAACAAAGATCTGTCTGCTGTGCTCACCAATGCCATCTCTGTGGCTTTTGGGAATTCAAATTATTGTCCTTAAACCTTTCAGGAATCTGTTGGTAATGTTGAGTCCAAGGAGAAGGGTTCTGAGGGCATCAGTCTCAGACGAAAGGGCCGAGTCTGTGGCTGTCTGTCAGGCTATGACTTATAGATTAGAAATGTGCTCTATACTTCTGAGTTCCTAAGAATAGTACTCAGTATCATTCAGGAGAATAACTTCTCTGTCCATTTCTTTTGGTTTTCTTACTTCTTCTCATTCAGGGTTTCCTTTCTACTGGTTTTAGAACGCTCTCTTTTCCCTCTGAGTCTCCCATGCAACATCTTCCTGTGTGAAGTCCAATCCCAAGGCTCCCTTTCTCCCTTCTATGGCAGAAACGACACTCTTTCCAGCTTCAAATCAATGAAGAGACCCCTGATCCAACCCAAGTAGCTCGGTTGGATCATTCATGGACAGATTTCCAAAGAGGGTAGCATTTATGATAGATGGACGTGATTAGACCCCTTCTGGGTGCTTCCTGCTGAACATGCTTTTTCGAAATGTCTTTGCTCAGTTTTTTAAAATGCATTCTCTACCACCTGCATCCAATTTTCCTGGGCACCTGTTTAAACTGCAAATTCTTAAGCTTTACCCCAGACCTATTCAATTTGATATTTGAGAGCGAGGTTAGGAATCTCCAGGCTAAACAAACACCCAAGCTGACTCTTAAGTACATGAGATTTGAGAATGACTGTTATAGACTGAGAATTTTGATAATAAATATATTAACAGCTGGTCTTATTTAATTCAGCCTCAAAGTATCTGAGTAGTGCAGTGTTTCTTTTCTCTTTCTCTCCTTTCCCCTCTCTCTTCAAATGTAATCTCAGGCAGATGCTCAAGCTATGAAACAGAGTCGCTCTGTTGGGAGGAGAGCAGTACTGGTTGGAGTTCCACCTGGTGATTCCCACCTTTTGAAAATTTTCTCTCTTCTCTGCCCTAAAAAGGACAGATCTGGGAACTGGAAAGACCAGTTTGAATCACTCATTTAGTTGAGTGAAAATGACCTTGAACAAGTTGATAAACTTGGTGTTCTTCCTATGGTTGGGAACAATGATACCTAACACAGAGTCCTTGTGAGCATGTCTTTACCTGGACAAGCTCCCTGGTTGGCTGGGTGCTAAGGCCCACCAGACTGGGGCCTTCATCTTCTGACTCCCCAGGGAAGGAAAGGTCAGGGAGCAGCCTTAATTGATCGCTGTTTAATAAGATTTCTGCCACTTCAAAGGGTCATCCACTACAGATCTGTCCCTCCAGTCATCAGCTTAGATTCTAAGAGCACATGACTGGGGGCATGGCTGTCACACAAGGGACTGTTCTCTTTTTCCTTTGGGCAAGTGAGAGGCAGAGAGCACAATAAGTCATGGTCTTAGGTTTAATCTTGTTTAGTTAATTATTCAATCTTTTTTTTTTCTTTGCTAAAAGATTATCAAGATTGGAGATGGGGCTCAATGGTAGAGAACTTGCCTAACAAGTGTGAAACCTGGGATTCCATCCCTAGTACGAGAGAGAGAGAGAGAGAGAGAGAGAGAGAGAGAGAGAGAGAGAGAGAGAGAGAGATTAAGAATACATATGCAGCAGTGTAATGAGACTTAAAACACAAAACAGTTTGAGAGAGAGGGAGTTTTCTCTGCTCAAAATTGAAGGGGCTGAGGCAGGAGAATGGTGAGTTCAAAGCCAGCCTCAGCAAAAGCGAGGCACTAAGCAACTCAGTGAGACCCTGTCTCTGAATAAAATACAAAACAGGGCGGGGGATGTGTCTCAGTGATAGAGTGCCCCTGAGTTCAGTCTCTGGTACACCCCCCCAAAAAAATTGGAGGTTCCGAATATACAGAGCCTTTTTAAAATGTCTGCTTGTAACACTATGTGTGCACCATAATCTGGGTCCCGTGGTGTCACCCATGTGGGATTTAGAGGCCAGGGAAACATTTACAAACCTGCTGATACTCATGCTGTATAATAAGGTCCTTTGTCTCTGACCCAGGAGACTTGTGCCTTCTTGCAGTGTCCATGGATCAATATGTCAACTTATCCTCTTTTAATAGGGAAAAAATCACTTTCCGGTTCCTTTAAAGACGTATTACATTTATAACAGCAAACCAGTCGACATTATTATAAAATTAGAAATGATCCTTTTCTAGCCAATTGCTAATTTCCTTCCATGATTCTCTTGGAAGAATTGACTAAAATGCATTGATGTTTCTCTAAACAAATACCTTAAAAGACAAAAATGGGAGCTTGAGTCATTACATTTTAAAAACTATTTCTTTTCAGATAAAAAAAACAATGTTCAAGCTAGTGTTCTTCAGCCCTTGGCAAAATTCTATTTTCTCATTAAAATAATTCTTGTGCATGGTCTGGGGCTGGTCCCTGCAGCCTCTTCTCTCTATGGTGGGCATCCTGCAGTGAGTCCCCCATCTAGCCTCCTGGACTCCTGACAGTAGGCACCAGTCTGCTTTCCTCCTCCCCCATCCCCATTCTTTAGTAACTGCTAACTGCTCACCTCTGTCTAGGAGGAAGGGCTTTGACCTTGCTTTATGTAAACATTAACCTCTTACCTTTTCCGCTGAGAGAAGCTTAATCTTCTCATGTCCAGAAAGTACAAGTTCTGGTGGGAGGCAGAAGAGAGCACCAACTCACATCATTAGAAACACAAAGGGGGCTCTCCTGGTGGTGGGGAAAGGAGAGGGAGCTTCATCTCAGCCAATTACTCTGTTAACACCTTCTCAGAACTTTCAATGCCTTAATTCCCACACACTTCCTAAAGCGTAAAGGTAAATAATCCACACCTTGCAATATGGTTTCTTATTTTGGAACTCTATTCAAATGCCAGTTTTCGGTCCCATCTGATGGAACATCTCAGGCCCTTTGGCACCATCCACAGCCCTCTACTTCTGCACTTCCAGATTCCTTTCCTCACTGGCTGCTGCTTCTCTGTATCTGCTCATTTCACCTGTATTTCCCTTCCTATCTTGCTCTGTTGCCCCTCCTGACTAGTCTCTTACCAAGAGTTTTGGTCATTGGTGACTTTACCCAGGTGTCTCCTGAGCTGCACACACTCCCAATCTGGAGGACTTCTTTGCTTGCACATGACAGAAATGCACCCCAGGCTGGATGTTTCCAAAGCACGTTCAGCTTATTCCTAAAAGTTTCTTCTTTCCATCTCCAATCTCAGCAGATAACATCACCATTCACCAAATTCCCAGGAAGGAACCTAGGGGTTTCCCTCATAACCTGCCAGTCACCAGGGTTTGTTGATTCTTGACCCTTAATTCCCAATTCAACTGCCACTTCTCATTCACTCTGAGGCACCTGTGTCCAGAGCACTGTCATCTCTTGCTGGGATTCCTGCCTTCCATCTTAGCTCAGCTCCCTGAGATATGGCTCCAGGCCATTCTCTACTCTGTAGTGACAGGGAACTTTCTGGGGTGCAAAGCTCATCTTGTCATTCTTTCAGGAAAAAAAAAAATCTCTGAACTCTCTTCAGAGTGGTAATCCCTTCAATGCCCTGAACCTGCCTACTTCCCACCCTTGTTTTCTACTTAGGTGAAATGTAAATTTAAAAGACCAGTCTGATTCCTGATTTTAGAATATATAGTCTAGTGGAGGCGGCTAATGAAAAAGAAACCACTAAAAGAGTATCAGCTATTTGCTTTAAATGTTATGAAAATGAAAAAGGGATTAACTGGGGACTCCAATAAGGAGTCAGGGAGTTTGGTTTGCTATTTCCTGAGATTGAGAACCAGGAGGAGGAAAAATCTAAGTAAGATTATAAAGATATGTTTTTGAAAAAAATAAAAAGATCTCTTTTTTTGGTAATAAGGCTATCTATAACACATTTTTAAAGCATTTTCTGCTGGTTTAAGTGGGTATACATTTTTCCAAGAACTAACCAGAGAGAGCTCATTGTCTGATATGATGAAGACTTGGGAACTAAGACTTGGGAACTAAATTGAATGTCGTATTCTCTATGTGTCTTTTAAGTGATGTTTTATTTGAGGGTGGGTTATCATTCTCAAATTTCTTAATCCTAATCTGATTTGTTCCACTATATGTATATCTTTAAGGCTCAGTTCAAGTCTCCTTTCTTCTGGAAAACTTTCCCAGCTGCAACTAGTCTGGGCAAAATGCATACCCATGTGCCACAGCAGCTCACAATGTGCATATTCAACCCAGTTATCTATCATTCTGTATTGTAATGGTTTTTTCAGAGTCAATTATTTCTATTCCCAACCTCTCCCCCTACCCAAGTACCAGGGATTGAAGCTAGGGTGCTCTTCCACTGAGATACATCCCCAGGCTTTTGTATTTTGAGACAGAGTCTCATTCTTTTGCCAAGGCTAACCTTGAACTTGCAATACTCCTGTCTCAGTCTCCCGAGTAGATGGGAGTCATCTTCCCATTATATTCTAGGACTTAAAAGATTTTAGAAAGAACAAGACTAGAATAGTAAGCCCAATAGAACATAGATTTTGCTTTTAATAAAACTCAATAATTCTGCATATTTTCAAAGGCGGAATTATTTATTGGACATCTCTCAGCTTAAAAATAGTAACTCTCTTCTCTCAGGTTCTCCCATGACCTGCTTTCTCCCTTCATTTAGTTCTCTGTTGATCCCACACACTTTATTCTCTTGCCCTTCAGTGCCACTATTCCCATCACCATTTTATACCTACTATCTGTGTCCTCAAAACAGTGAAAACTCAATGAGGGCAGGGGTTTTTATGTTGCTTATTACTAAATCTTGTGCCAGTAATTCTTAAAACACAGGAGGTGACAGGAAGTACTCAACAAAAATTATTATTTTGTTTTGAATTTTTTTTCCTCTGGAGATTTAACCAAGATGCTCTTTACCATTAAGCCACTTCCCCAGGCATCCCACCCCCTTTTCTTTTAATGTTTCATTTTGAGACAGGGTCTTGCTAAGTCCTTAGGGTCTCACTAAATTGCTGAGGTTGTTTTCGAATTTGTGATGTTTTTGCCTCAGCCTCTGGAGTTGCTGGGATTATAGGCGGGTGCCACTGTACCAGCAATCCTATATATAATTTTAAAAAGCAAAATATTAAGTAAGATTGCATTATGTGATTTTAGGACATTTTATTGCAACACTGACTGAGACATTCTATATTTTATTGGAAAACCTATTAATAAATAAGAAAGAAATTCAATTGTTTGTATATATAAAACCACGTACAGTTGGTAACCAGTCCACTCACATTCCCTTCCTCTTATTTATTCCAAGGAAAGAAAAGAAAATCATCTGTAACTAGTAGCTGCCATATGAGGTCTCATGCTTAGGGGAAAGTGAAATCTATCATGCAAACCAGCCTGGAACAGCTTCAAGTTCACTTCTTCATGTAGGGAAATTGGAGATCAAAATGGGCTCATCCATTGGTTTTATCTCCACCCTTCACTGTGCTTGTTTTGTATTCTGGAATTTGTAGAAAACTAGTACAAGTAATTTTTGCACAAAGAAAGCAGATAGTGTTGGATGGAATGTGCCAGTCACCCTGTGACATCTGTCTGTGAATCCATGTCAACACTCCTCATCTGAGTACAGTGTGGGAAATTCTGAGTCTCCTTGCACTTGCTATAAAACTTCTTACTGTTTTCCTCACTCATTAATGAGCTGAATGAAACCTCTGATGTGTGTTCTTTTTATATCCTTATGAGAGTCACGATTTTACCTCTTTAAAATAATTGTCTATTAACACTAGTAACATACTAGAAAAATGTCAACAAATGACACAGAATAAATACAGTGGTGTTCTTTAGCTGAAGGAAACCCACTTGCATTTTCTTGATGAAGAGAATTTTTCATTGTCCGACTTACCGGAAAAAAAAAAAATGTCCTACAAAACACCCCCTTCAAACGCAAAGATCAAAAAGGTATCCAAATACTGCTGAGAATTAGTTCTTGCCCTTTAATAAACACATTACTACTCCATAGTGGATTACAAGCTGGCCTCTTACAGCCCATCATTGCTCTTCAGCAGAACTTTTTGTTTGCTGTGGATATGCACTAAGAACAAGAGTTAGGGGAAGGCACTGAATTAATTTGTTGGTAAGAATTGTTGGTAACAATCTCCCAGAAACTCTGGCCAGAGGAATTAATATTCAGTTTCTTCTATAGATAAATTGTGCATATATATGCATACATGTTATCTATCTTTCATATATCTATTCTTTCTTTTTCTTTGGGTACCTGGGATTAAGCCCAGGGGCACTTAACCACTGAGCCACATCCCCAACCCATTTTTGTATTTTATTTAGAGACAGGGTCTCACTGAATTGCTTAGGGCCTTGTTAAATTGCTGAGGCTGGTTTTGAACTCATGATCCTCCTGCCTCAGCCTCCAGAGCTGCTGGGATTGCAGGCATGCGACACACACAGCTTCTATCTATCTATTCTTATAAAGAAAGGTAGCAAGTAGTAAACAAAGCCTTTTCTTTTATAGATATCCCTCGGAGACAATGCATTCAAGTGGATTCATTGGGCTCATTTAAGGATCGCATAATATTCAGTTGCAAAGTGGTTTGTTTAATTGGCTCACAAGGATGGACTTTTGTGTTTCCTGTCTTCTGTTCTACAGTGTTTTGTATATATATTGATTTTTAAAAATTCCTAAAACAGGAACTGTCTCAAGGGGGGAAAAAAAAAAAAAAAAATATATATATATATATATATATATATATATATATATATATATATATATATATATATATTTTTTTTTTTTTTTTTGGATCAACAATGACCTGTCTCTTTGAAGAGGCAATCAAGAAGTTACTGGGGGCCTCGTTCCCATACAGGGAGAACCTGCTTTTGGTAATAGTTTGCTGAGGCTTATTGGCTGCCCTGCCTCTGGGATCTGCAGAAATCAAGCTTAGGCCTTGCTCTTTGGGATGCTTCCAGCCAATGTCTGTGCACAGCAATGGTACCAGTGAGGGGCTGCTCTTGTCTAGTGCTGGCCCCCTGACAGACACTCTTGATCATGGGGTTTCCCATTGACCTAGTCAAGACTGTCTGCTCTTCCTTCACAATCTTCTTTCCTCTCCTCTCCTGTCCTCTCGGACCTATATTGTAGTCTGAAGTCTCTCTCCCCACAACTCTTTATCTTTCTCATACATTTTGCCCCCAAAATCTCTTACATTTCTCCCCCCAAATCTCTTACATTTCTAATTCTGTCATGGTGTCTGCTTCTCTGAAAACCTGAATTAACATACATGCTCTAGTAATTTTTACAACTTTCAACAGTCACCATCAACAGAGGTGCTTTTGCAAATGAATTGTTTACTCTGACCATTTTGTTTAAGTTTAAAGTGTCTAGGTTTCATTTATTTATTTATTTATTTACTTACTTACTTACTTATTTAGAGATGGGGGTCTCCCTCTGTTGCCCAGCCTGTCCTTGATCTACTTGCCTCAACCTTCCAAGTGCAGGGACTGTAGACACACATTACCGTGCCCAAGTTGTCTCTATACTTTTGTCAGAGCAGTTTGCAAAATATTTCTTTTGATTTCTACTCCTTTATTAGCTGATTCTCCTGGATTCTTAGGAAGTTTCTGGAGAAGCACAAGCGTAAACACATGCATAAATATTAGAGTCATTCTGATTCCCAGTCCCCCAACCTACCCCTTGTACTTTGCCTATCTCTCCTCCCTGGAGCCCACTGTCTCCCCTGGTTCAACCTGATGACCTAAGTTGAGGGTTGTGGCCTCCTTTCTCTTGTGGCCCTGGCCATTCTCCTTAGTCATCTCATCATCCTACCCTAAGACATCCTTGTTCTGCCCTGTGATCTAAACCCTTTGGGCCTCACCCCTGCTTATCACTTTCCTGGACAGCTCCCTGAATACCTTCCTATAAATTCTAAATCCGTGGGCATTGCCTGCTGCCCCTTCATGCAGGATGACCTTACATGTACTCCTCTCCCCAACCTTGAGATTTCTGTTCAAGCAATACTAAATCTCTCGAGGTTTTCAGATTGTGTCATACAGAGGACAAAATAAGGATTTGCCTTTGTTAACAATTTCAAAAAGAAATACGTTTCCCTTTTTAATTTTATGAAATACATAAGAAATATTTAAGAAACTCCTCTGCCTGTGCTCTCTCTATTTCCCAAAAGAAAGGAAAAGTCGTCATGGTGGAGAAGTGTCAGCTGCCACCAGGCAACACCACAGGCCGGCCTGTGCTCAGGAGAAAACACTACCACTCATCTTCAAGGTTACCAGTAGCTTACACACTCAGTACACTTCACTAGCAGCAGATTATAGAAATGATCCTTGAAAATACATTCTTGGCCTGAAATCAACTCAGGTTTATGTGGAAAAACACACACATTTTGTTGAAGATAAGCTGTTTTTCAGAACTCGATATTGGGGAAAACTTTTAAAACTTATTATCAGGAAATACTTTCAAACAACTAACAAACTTTTAATGAAATATTTCTGATTTTGAAAAGTAGTACTTAAGAAAGGTCTAATCTGAAAATTTCTAATTAACATGTTGTTTTTCAGTAGCCACTATCTTTCAACTGATAATATTAATGTTCATAGAAAGAGAAATGGAAAAGGGTTATTTGTGTTGCCTTGACACTGGGAAGTGCCTTCAGGTCAAGATCTGGAAGGGGAAGAAATGAAAAACTATGAATTAATCAGTGTCTTCAGAAAGCACGTGTTGAGAGGTCTAGGACAGCCCCAAGATGTCAGGGATATGTGGTGGGATTCAAGGCACATTGTTATCACCTCATTTTAAAGCAAAAGAAGACACTGACTTCAACAATATGAAGAACTCACTGACCCTCTCCTCAATGAGACTAGTGAAAATTTTTATGTATATTCATATGTATTTACATATCTCCATTTGAGGCCTCTGAAAATAGTCCTGAGGGCAAAGAACAAATGAAGAGCTGTTCAGAACATCTATGAAAATTCAGTGAGAAACATGAGGTATTTAAATCTAGACTGCCCTCAGATGGGCAGTGATTCTACTCTGGCTGCTGTAACCAAGAGCCCAGGCTCCCTTTCCCCTCACTCAGCACCCGGATGGAGGACTTTCTCTCCAGGAGGAACAGGACCTCAGCATCTGATCCTATCCCCAGCTATGTCGATGAGACCAACTCCTGAGCAGGTGAGATGGAGCATGGGGTTACCCTGCTTCTGCACAGCCGTAGCTCATGGAAGGGAAGCTTACTTTATGCACAACTCACTGAGAATACTGGAGCCCTGCTCACTCTTGCCCTGGCTTGTGGGACAGTGGTTCCATTCCAGGGGAGTAGGCAAGGCAAGAAGGCCTGAAGCTATACCCCCCTTCTAACAAGCACATAACTCCAATAGGGTTTCACTCAGAAAGAAGCTCACCACCATCTTCAGTCTCATATCCACAGCTCTGTCTCAGAGATCTGCCTCGGTAGAGAAATAAGCCTTAAAACAGCTTCTGATCTCAAAGAACTGACTTTGAACAGAGAGAATAAAGAAGTCTGAACCTATAGGTGTTGTTAAGACCAAGGATTTGTGATAAAAGGCAAGCGGGAGGTTCAAGATAGAGGTAAAATTTTGATCTCTGCCACTGCAAAACCAAACCAAAGAAAGAAAGAGACAAACAAACAAACTTTGACCAACATTTTTTCCCACCTGTGCTAGAGATTGAACCCAGCCCTCTCATCCCCCTGGCCAGCATCTCGATTTCTTGATAGCAACATTGTGGAAAAACCAAGTCACAATCACTCAGCTATATCACCTCTGGATTCCTCTCCCACATACCATGAGACAGTAAATGTTTATTGTTTTAAGCAACTGAATTTTGGAGTAATTTATTGAACAACAAGATAGATATGCAAATAGTGAATACAAGTGTGTGTATACATGCATAAATAGGTGTGTGCATGGCTTCTGAGGCAACATCAAGGTCTTTTTTAAATTTTTTTTTTTTTAGTTGTAGATAGACACAATATCTTTATTTATTTTATGTGGTGCTGAGGATCGAACCCAGTGCCTCACGTGCGACGCAAGCGCTTTACCACTGAGCTACAACCCCAGCCCAACATCAAGGTCTTTTATGCAGGAAAGATATACAGCTTGAGGTCTCACATCTATTTTTCACTTTTGAGAATTTGTCATGCCATGGCCTTGGATCTTTCAAAGGTTTTGGAAGGCCAGCACCTGACTGTTTAGCACAGTATAAAATAGATTCACTTTTCTGGGCAGACTCACCTGAACCAGACTTAGGAGACTAATATGGCAAAATTAATGCTAGTTAATTAATTTATAAAAACACAAAATAATCATGCTGATCAGAATACCAGAACATTTGAGTCTCTGTGATGAGTACGTCTTTCTCTGAAGGCAAAATTAAATGCCAAAAAATAAGTAGATGTTACATGAACATAGAACAATGGGAGCTTAATAAAGGCTTCAAATGTTTCCTGCCAGCAGGTTAACGCTCACCCTCGGGATCACTTCATTAGCTGAATCAGATACCTTGACAACTACTGGCTACAACTCGATATGTCTCTCTCTGCCCCAGGATGGACTCATCAGTGGGCTTGGCAATTCCCCAAACCACTGGGCTAAGTCTCCTTCCTTTTCTGGCTGGTCACTGGCCAACTTTTCATGTTGTAACTCTAGTTTTCTAAACTACTATGATGACCAACCCCTCTTTATAATGAGAGATTTTTTTTTTTTGGGTGGGTTCATATATAGATCAGGTCATAGTCTCCTCTTGCTGGCATCTTTAAAGTAAATTAAAACAAAGCATTTTTAATGGGTAACTATATGAAGTGATGGTTATGTTACTTGGCTCAATTGTGGTAATGATTTCATAAAGTATATGTATGTCAAATCATCACACTGTACACCTTAAATATATACTTTTTTTTTTTTTTTTTTTAACTTTTAGTCATGCCCCAATAAAGCTAGAAACAAAGGACTTATTATGAGTCAGACATCTACCCAAGAACTTACTAATTCATTATCTCAATCTTGAGTAGCAGATACTGGGCATAGAGGCTGCAATAATTAGCAAAACAGACAAAAAATCCTGATGTCACAATAACCTGACATGGGGACTTTGCCTAGAATACTTCATTCCCTTATGTAATGATGTCCAAGCTCTCCTTCCTATGACTATAAAATATAGAAATAAATAAAGTTGTCTTTCTGTAATCAGTTTATGAAATGATTGAGCTGACTCTATGCTCTTTTGATTTTACTCCATGAAGTTGTTTGGTAGAATCATTAAAACCACAACTTGTTCTTCATGCTAAGGTAAGGTCAAGAGAGGCCTGATGGATATTGGGTAAGTAGGAACATGGAAGGGAACTAAATAAGATTCTTTAGGTACATTTTGTCAGTTTTGTAAAACTCTGCAAAACCTTCTCATCCTTAGATGGGTAGGGCAGCAGGGATAACTTGGGAATGTTAGAAAATTCTGCCTTCCTCCTGTGAAGGTCTATCATTATTCTCTGCCTCACCCATAGGGACAGTCCTAGCAAGGGTGATAGTCAAGTTGTTCTGAGTATAACAATATATAGAAAAATCCTCACTACCACCAGTCACAATTCTTTGCCTCTTCTCCCTTTTAAGCTTCCTTAAGTGTCTGACATTTTTTTTTAAGGTGGGAAAAATAGGCAAAATTTAGCCATTCTGAAATTTTGATTGTATGATTCCTTGTTATTTTTAGGATATGTTCTTGTTCTAATTAACAAAGCTGTAGTTAAAATAGAAGACCATGTCTTTCCTCAAAGCACCTTGAATTCTGCCCTTAGAACCTGGTCCTCTTTCTTAGGATCATGTATAAGCTCATGGCAAGCCAGAGAACGTGGAAGCAAGCTACAGAGATTAGTTGTTTTCTGATAATTTTGTTTTCATGCAAGGTCAGTAGAAAACTGTGGAAGGCTTTAAACTGGGAAAAACCAAAAATAATGTCTGCATTTCTGAGCTATCTTTTTTGTTTGCTGTGTGGAGAAGAACCAAATGAGAGGCCAGACAACCAATGAAATAGTTGTTACTTGCAGTGATCTGAGGATAAAGGCTGGTAACATGTATTAGAGATATGGATGGGAAGATGAGAAAGCAAGGATTCTTGAGATATTTGATGGTGCCCAGCATAATTTTAGGCTATTTACCACGGAGAGACAGAGAAGAACCAAGATAGCACTTTTTGCCTGGAGCAACAAAATGGATGTTGAAGCCAATACTGGGAAGGAAGCTTAAAGAAGATTATGTTGAATGGACATGCTGAATTTGAGGTAACTTTGGGACACTGATTCGATAAAATGACCAATAATCACATTAGTTTAAGTATTAAATCCTTCCAGAAGCTCACCATTCCCGAGAAACACAAATTTCTTTTCATTTTGGTTTTGTTTTATGTTTTGGTGAAGGGTTGGAACCCCGGGGTCTTGTGCAAGCAGACTTAGCTGCCACTTAGCTGTACTCTCAGTTCCTCAAATTTCCTAACAAGACTTAAAATTTACATTTTTTGCTGGATCTCTCCCAGTTGCCCAGTCCAAACTGAAATTTAGTTCCTTAAAAGGGTAATACTGTCTGTAATTTCAGGGACTGTGGCCAAACTGTTTCTCAGGAGGAAGTGGAGAAAGAGAAGCTTTTGCATATTTTGTCCCATAACATCCACCATCTGGCCGCATTCATCGCACTGCTTTCTGGGAGTTGTAGTTTCTACCTGAGTGAGCCAACATGGCCGCCTCCACCTTAGGGGGTTGTGGGGCTGCCATGGCTTTGGCCCAGAGCTTCCGAGCCGCCAGGGCGCTGTTCCCTGCACCTGCCTCTGTGGCCTGCGGTAAGTGGAGCGGGGCTTTAGTGCTGGAGGCCGCGAGGGCCATGTTGGAGAGAGGTGTGCAGGAGCGACTGGTTGTTGGTCTGCAGGTTGGAAAAGATTGCCGGGCTCTGCCTGTCTCTGGCTGAGCGGAGAGCCCTGATCTCTGTTGTTCGCTTCTGCAGGGGTCCGCGCGGGGCCCGGCCGGCAGCAGAGCACTGGGCCTTCCAAGCCCGGCGAGTTCCGGCCGCCGCCGAAACCGGTCATTGTGGATAAGCGCCGACCCCCGGAGCAGGACAGGAGGTGAGGCCGTGCTGGGCGGGAGGCGGACTGGCTCCGAGGTCTGGCTGGCTGGCCAGCGCGGCCCGGCACCCTCTGCACGTGCGCGTGTGGAGGCGGCCGGCGCCGTCTCCCTGGAGGGCGCCCAGCTCAGTTCTGTCCTCACCGCTTGTCTCCAAGTTAGCATCGAACTTCTTTGCAGTTTTAGTAAGTCAGAACTTAAAGTAGGAATTCCCCAGACTTGAAGCTCTTTTACTATACCAAAGATTTCCTCTGAGGCACATCTTGTTTACACCTGTTTGTATCGGAGTTGGTCTTTTCCTTCACCATACGTAGGAATCTGTTGGCCAAAAACTTTGCTCTTCAAACAGTCTTAAGTAAAATTCTCGGTCACTTAAATGAATATTGGTAACCTAGGCAGTACGTGCAAATTTAAAAGTAAGATTTATAGGAAGTGTTTCTGTAGAGCCATGTGAAATTTTTTAAAAGCAAATTTTAGGAGGAAAAACAGTGTGATTAGAGGCTTTCTGGAAGGGCTGTAGGTTGTTGATTAGATTTGAATGTTCTTTAAAAAAAAAACATTTAAAGTATTCTGTAGTTCTAAACTGAAATAAACTTGGATTTAGGGAACTTAGCAACTCAGAAAAAGATATTCTTTAACTTTTTTTTTTTTTCTTTTGAAGGTGGAAAAGGTATTTCTTAGTGGCCAGCTCTTAATAAAATTCATTTAAGGAATGTAAACTGTATACTCTGGAAACAATTTGGTGAAATGTAGTAAATTTGAAGTTGTGTATAACTTTCCACCTAGAAGGCACTCAACTTAAAGGTACTCTAACACATATGTACAAGAATGAACATGACATTATTGTAACAAACTAAAAATGAGAGGTGGCCAAAGTATCCATCAGAGGTGAATAGGCAAATATGATCATACATTGAAATATTGCACAATAGTGAAAAAAAACGAATGAATGAGAGCAAACAAGATATAGATTAATTTCACAAACATGATTTATGTAAAAAGCAACTTTTAGAATAATTGATATAGTATAATACCATTTTATGAGTTTAAAACCATGCTAAACAGTATTATATATCGCCCAGACATACATGCATATGTGAAGGGGACATGCTCCACCTTCACCAAGCAATCAAACCTACTGCAATTGTGGCAAGATTTCATATTATTATAATGTGCCTCCTAATATGACAGAATAAGACACTGCCATCATCTCCTGTAATATTCTTACCAAAAATGCTTAACCTTAGTCTAGGCATGTGGAAAAAATAAATCCAGGGTCCAATGATGGCCTTGACTTTTCTCACTCTATCTTTTTTTTTAAAAATTTTAAGCCCCCCCCCCTCCCCCCAGTGCTGGGGGTCTAATCTAGGGTCTTGCAAATGCTAGGCAAGGACTCTACTAATGGAGCTGCATCTTCACTCTGGCCTTGGCTTTTCAAAAGAGTCAATGTTAATAGAAATACAAAGCTGGGGAATAGTACCAGGTTGAGACTAACAGCCAGATAAAATGTGTAAAGCTTGATTATATTTTGAATTGGGCAACAAACATATAAAAGATCTTTCCATGATAATTAAATACAATTTGAGTATGAACTATATATTAAAATACATTATTGAATTAACACTAATTTTCTTAGGTGTCATAAAGGTATTGTGATAATGTGGAGTAAGTCCTAGACCTTAATTATTGAGAATAATATGCCTTGCTATTAGATATTTTCAAATGTTTAGGAAAAATATGCACATATAAAGAAATATAGCAATTTAAGCAGTTGGTAAAGGTGCATGGTTATGGTTATATCATGCCAACTCTGGTTGGTTTGAGAATTTTCAGTTGAAAATTGAAGAAAAGAAAAATTTATGGGACTAATAACCAAATTTACAATAGTAGAGTAGGAAGGATGCACAGGAGCTTCAACTACATTGCTAATTTATTTATTAAGATGGGTGAATATTAATTTTAATGTCATTTATGCTTTTCTATATGTGAAATATTTCATAATAAGTTTGAAATCAGTTAAGAAAATAGGAAGATTATTTTTAAAGTCAGTTTGTAATTGGTGTTTTATATGTTTATACCTTTTTCAACATAATTTATTGTTACAACTCAATGTGAAGGAGGCCTGTGGTTATTATCATAGGTTTTGGAGACTGACAGACATATTTACATTTAAATCTTGACTTGATAAATTTATAATTAATATAATAATGGATCAGTTACTTATTCAAGCTTCAGTTTCTTCACCTTTAAAAAAGAATTGATAATACTAAACCTACCTAGTCTCTAAAAAGATTAATTAATGCTACTGTGTCAGTCAGCTTTCTGTTGCTATGACAGAGTACCCGAGATAAATAAAATATTTCCTCCTTTAAACTGATTAAGCTCATGGTTTCAGAAGTTTCAGTCCATTGTTGCTTGAATGTATCCTTGTTGCTTTTACCTGTAGCACAGTACATCATGGAATGAGTGTGTGGCAAAAGAAACTGCTCATTTCATGGTGGTTGGAAAGCACAAAGAGAGAGAGTTCAGGGCCAGGGTCCAAAACAATCCTTAGAGACTTGCCCCCACTGTCCTAACTTCCTTCTTCTGGGCCCCACCTCCTAAAGGCTCCACTGTCTCCTGATGGTGCCAACCAAACCTTTAGCATATAAGCCTTTGGGATTACATTTAAGATCCAAACTATATCAGCTACTTAGATGTTTCGTAAAACTTTTTAACAAAATTCTGGGTGAGTACTCAGGAATTGTTAGCTGTTTTCAGGAGCATTAACAATAATTTTAGATACCACAGTTTTAGAAATAAAATTGCCTTCCTAATTTAGGAAGTGAAAAATAACGTGTCAATACCATATTCTTCCATTTCTTTTTAAAGCAACAGGTTTTTCTTCTAGTGGCCTAAGTTTGCTTTTAATTCATTTTGTTCTTTGTATTTTTTAACAGGTTCTTGAGTCCTGAATTCATTCCTCCCAGGGGAAGAACAAATCCTCTGAAATTTCAAGTAGAAAGAAGAGATATGTTAGAAAGGAGAAAAGTACTCCACATTCCAGAGTTCTATGTTGGTCAGTAAGAGCTGGATGCCTTTATTCTTAGTAGTTGGAAGGTTAGTTTTCCCTATTGCAAAGAACACTATTCTTTACATATCAGGGTTTTGCCCCGAGGAGGCACTTATTCCTAATATTTTATTAAAAAGTTTAGGAAGGTCAGTTACCTAAAAATGTTATTTGTTTCTGCATCTCATATACAAGTTCACTTCTCTTTTGAATTGGTAGGAAGCATACTACGTGTTACTACAGCTGACCCATATGCCAGTGGAAAAATCAGCCAGTTTCTGGGGATTTGCATCCATAGATCAGGAAAAGGACTTGGAGCTACCTTTATTCTTAGGAATACTATTGAAGGACAAGGTAAGCTTAATTTTATTATTTTAATATTATTATTTTAATAATAAAATAATAATAAAAACTATTAGCTCCTTCTTGCCATTCTCTATTATTTTAATTAAATAATAATCTCTAAGGATTCCTTTTTGTTTTTTGCTTCCTGGAACAAGACATCTGAAACCTAAAAGTTAATTGGTGGGGGATGAGGGACACCTCTGAGGAAAAGTAAGGACCTTCTGGACTTAGAATGGATCGAGAATTGTGAATTGTGGTTACAGGTTACATACACTTGGTGGTCTGCTTATTCTTGATGCTTCCTTTTTTATAGGGACAACAGCCATTAGAAGTGTACTCACTATAGCAGCAGGGGAGGAAACAAGTGACTATAAAGCATTGGTGATATTCCTTTTAGGAGCAAATAACCTATGAGAATATTAAGACAGACATAACAATGTTCTATGAATTACTTACTCCTAAAATGAATCTTTCCATTTTGCTTTATATTATGACAGAAAACAGTCACCACATTTATACTGTTTTATAAACCTTGGAGGCATTTAAAGCAGGCAAAATCGTGCTTGCATGCTATGTCTAATAAGGTAGAGGAACATGTAAAATTCTAGGAAGATTATGAATTTAAATGGCAGGACATGTAAAGTTTTTGTAGTTAAAAGTTGTATGCCTCATGGTTCCCAGTAGTGAAGTATTATATTCAGAGAAGCCGATAATATGAGAGTAGTTGCTGTCTTGTTTATTCTGTAATGTATACATAGGAATTCAGAAGGACTTGATCGATTACAGATTCTGGTACCTCCCATCAAGTCATGTACTTGAAGGTTTTTTTTTTGGTATTGGGGATTGAATCCAGGAGTACTTCACTGAGCTACATCACCAGCTGTTTTTAGTTTTTATTTTGAGACAGAGTCTCACTAAGTTGCTTAGGGCCTTGCTAAGGTGCTGAGGCTGTCCTCAAACTTGCAATTGATTCTCCTATCTCAGCCTCCTGGTGTTCACCCACCATGCCTAGTTTGAAGTCTTGTAAGAGAAATGAATATAACTGTGAGTCAACAGATGGGTTTTATTTTTCTTCTTGAAGACTAAAATGTTAATAGTTTCTTCCTCACAGTGTTCTAGTCAACCAGCTATTGAGATATTGTACATGAAATACTGGACATAGAACACTCAAAAAACTATTAGCTCCTTATTGCCATTCTCTATAGTATGTTTGACTATTGTAACCAGCCTTGATCTTTCCCATCAGTGCTCCCTGCTACAGTGGTTCCTTCTAGCCTAGTCTTTATATACCATCCCCATAATTTTCACACTGGTTATCCCCATGACTGATCCTTTTTAGTTCTAGATGTGCATATGCAAGTGCCTCTTTAGTATCTCCATCTGAATGTCTTATGTGCATAAATCAATTTGAATACAGCTCTTTGTTTCTTAGAGTGCTCTTCTTGCAGTCTTTTCTATTTCTATAAATGCTACTACTGCCCACCTATTTACTCAAATAATTTATTTTCTTTTACACATTCAGTCAGTAAGTTTTCTTGGTTCAGTTTCCAAAATATACATCCAGTTTTGTCTCTTTCTTCCTCTTCATTGCAAACACAATTATTCATGTCACCATCATTTCCTGCCTGCAGTTGTACAGTCTCTAGTTTACACTCCTGGTTATCTTAATTTGTTTGTGCTGCTATAACAAAATGCCCAGACTATGTAATTTACAAAGAAAGAAATTTCTCACAGATCTGGAGGCTGAGAAATCCAAGATTAGAGCACTGGCAGGTTCTGTGAGGCAGGGCCCCAATCCCTAGCTTCCAAGATGGTACCTTGTTGATTTACATGTGGACTGGACAAATGTTGTGTCTTCACCTGGTGGTGAAGGAGTAAAATGGGCCTAAGCTAGTTCCCTCCAGCCTTTTTATAAGGTACTATTACAAAAGGCCTCACTTCTTAATACCATTCTAATAAAGATTTTCAACAACAATTTTGGAGGGGACATGCAAACCACAAAACTTTGCGTAGTACCAAGTTATTTGCTCCAGCCAAATGGGCCCTTCCCTGTTTTTTTCCAACATGACATGTTTTTAAAACCCCAGGGCTTTTGTATTTTATTCTTTTTGCCTAGAGCATTTTAGACCTATATAGCATCAGTTTAAATGTCATCTTCTCAGATAGGCTTTCCCTGATTGTTGTTCCCTGATTGTTGTCCCTTCTAGTGTCATCACCCTATCTTGTCTTCACTATATGAAATTACCTTGTTGGCTTGTTTCTTTATTGTTCATCATCCACTAGCTGTAAACTTCATGAGAGAAGAAAGATTTTACCTGTTTTGATTTGCTATAGGCACAGTTTCTAGATACTGACTGGAACAGTAAATATTGGATTGAATCCTGATACTAATGTTGATTGTATATAATAGGATTATATTTCTCTTGGGATTGTTTCATAAAATATCAGCGTTTGTTAATACAGATGGCATAATTAAATTATTACTGTGGTACCTTGACATACTCAAAGCTGTTCCTAGCTTGCTTTATGTGGAGGACCAATGTGTTAAAAATGTAGGCTATTTGTATAAACATGGCTTACCTTTTTTTGGATTCAGTGCTTGTTTTTGGTTTTACAAAGTATCTTGTATTTTCTACATAATATAGTAAAATATAGAACAATTCAATGCATCAATAAAATGTGTAAATTTTCCGATTTTAAAAAATTGCGTGCATCAATAAAATGTGTAAATTTTCTGATTTTAAAAAAAAGGCCCATCCTTAAGAGAGGTTTCTAAACCAAACTTAAAAAATAACATTTACTCTTTATGATCATTAATCTTATTACTCTTAATATTGATGATTAATTTTTAATCAGGTAATTGGAAATGAACAAAAATATGACAGAGATTGCATTTACTCAAGACATTCTGTAAATTAATGCATGTTATAAGAATTAAACAGATATGTGATTAACATTTATAGAAGATATTTTTTCTTTAGACTTTATTATTCTCATTCAGGTTTTCTCACTTTTTCTTTGTTCTTTCTATCTTACTGTTTATTTAAATGGATTTTAACTTATTTCTATTTTTTTTCAGTACTCTTCACTTTTTTTGTTGTTGTTTTTTTTTTTGGTATTAGGAATTGAACCCAGGGGCAGGCACTTAACCACCAAGCCACATACATACCTAGCCTGCTTTTTTAGTTGTCAACAGACCTTTATTTTATTTATTTATATGTGGTGTTAAGACTAGAACCCAGTGCCTCACACATGCTAAGCAAGCACTCTGCCACTGAGTCACAATCCCAGCACTTAATTTTTTATTTTGAGACAAGGTCTCACTAAGTTATTTAGGGCCTCCCTAAGTTGCTGAGGTAGCCTTGAATTTGTGATCCTCTTGTCCCAGCCTCCTGTGTCACTGGGATTATAGGCATGTGCCCCCATGCCCAGCCTCAATACTCCTTCATCTTAAAAATTACAAATTTATGTCATATCTTGTACATGCAAAACCTTGTGCTGGTTCCTTATGAAATAGCTTTTACTGTAGTGTGCAGCATTTGCAGGAATTCTGATTTAGATTCTGAAAATGTTTTCTTTTTAGGTGTTGAGATTTGCTTTGAACTGTATAATCCTCGAATCCATGAGATCCAAGTGATCAAATTAGAGAAACGGCTGGATGATAGTTTGCTTTACTTACGAGATGCCCTTCCTGAATACAGCACTTTTGATATGAATATGAAGCCAGTAACACTAGAGTCTAGCAAAGAAATTCCTGTTAATATGGTATGTGTTGTACATTTGGAACTGAAAGTACACATAAAATAAGAATCATCTTAATGAAAACTATACAAGAATTTTTATTTATGTATCAGCCTAATTCTTCTTCTTTTAAAATTTTGCTTAGCTCAAAGTTAAAATGAAGCCTAAGCCTTGGTCCAAACGCTGGGAACGTCCATCTTTTAATATTAAAGGAATCAGATTTGATCTTTGTTTAACTGAAGAACAGATGAAAGAAGCTCAGAAGTGGAGTCAACCATGGCTTGAGTTTGATATGATGAGGGAATATGACACTTCAAAAATTGAAGCTGCAATATGGGAAGAAATTGAAGCATCAAAAAAGTCCTGATTCTGAGAAATCATTTGTTTACTTGCTAAAGATGTATTGGTTGCCAGAGGATTTATTTTAAATCCAATTTGATTTATGAGAGAGAGTTACTAACTAAGCATTTATTATTTTAGTATGTTAAAAATAAAACTTGCACACCAGTTTAGTACTCTAAGAAGAGAAATGTATATGCCAAATGGCCCTATGTTCCTTTCTTAACTGGAAACAAAGCTACAGTGGAAGTCAGAGCAGTACCAGAATGTTCTTTATGGAGCATGGAAGGGCAAAGGGAGTGGATGGGATTTTTTTTAATTGTGAAGCAAATCATTAATATGATATTGTATGATTTAAAGAATAATAAAATGAACATTATGTACTCACTGTTAAGAAATAGAACATTGAGTGACGCCTATGAAAGTTAAGACATAGGACATTTACAAGACAAGATCTAAGAAACCTGTTTGTCTGAAGTTGTCCCTCCTTTACTCAGGTGCACACACCATCCTGACTTTGTTAATTATTCCTTTATATTTCTTTGAGTTTATTGCCTACATATATATTTCTAAACAAAATAGTTTTGAAAAACCTATTAGCAAGTATAAAAGATAGTATTGCCATTATTACATAATTAAGGTTTCAAGAAGAACATGACATTCTTTGGGTCAGTCTGGCTTCAGCTTCCCTGAGAGTTTACAAAAGCTACTCTGAGGAAGTTCATGGCTAAGGTTGTAACTGAGTTCTGCTAACCAGAAGACTTACCTCAGGACATCTGGCAGGGTTTCAGTGTCGACTGGGCAACTGATGTCTCGCAGAAATATAGGCAGAAGGAGCAAATAGCATTTTCTGATTATCAGAGCTATGATGAATCAAACTCCAGCTTTTGGAGTAGGTCAAAACAGAATACTTATGTGGGTTGATAAAAATATCTACTTGTATGTGAAGTGAATATGGGTTGGAAAACTTTACCATGGGTATTATATATGGTGAAGACTAGCCTGTATATGACTGAGCACAGTTTTAACCCGGGTCTTGAAGGCAGTCCTGCACCTGTCAGTTGAATGATGCTCAGACCTGCTCTCTAGTGCCTGGCTCTATTGGGCCTTTGGTGTGTTGAGCTGTTTTTGTCTACTAACTCATTTTGGTGGAGCACATTCTTTGGTAGGTTTTAAAGAAAGTATCTGTGGTGATAAAATTTTGAGACCTTGCATGTCTATATTTTATTGATACTTGATAGAATTTTTAGTATTTATTTATTTATTGTAACACCGAGTATTAAACCCAGGGACTTTGTGCATGCTAGGCAAGCACTCTACCACTGAGCTATACCCTCGGCCTGTCTCATTTTTGAGACGGGCTTTCTAAGTTGCACTGAGCAATTCAGTGAGACCTTGTCTCTAAATAAAATACAAAAATAGGGCTGGCAATATGGCTCAGTGGTCAAGTGCCTCTGAGTTCAATCCCCGGTTCTTTTTTTTTTTTTTTTTTTTTAAAAAGGGAAATCTTTCCATCTTCTAAGTTTCTCTTCAGTTTGTTTCTTTAATGTTCTGTAGTTTTTAGTTTTCATTGTAGAGGTCTTTCACCTCTTTTGTTAGATGAGTCCCAAATATTTTATTATTTTTTTTCAAGGCTATTGTGAATGGGATAGCTTCCCCAATTTCTTTTTCGGTTGAGTCATCATTGATGTATAGGAACACGATTTATGAGTGTTAATTTATCCTGCTATTTTGCTGAATTCATTTATGAGTTCTAGAAGTTTTCTGGTGGATTTTTTTGGTCTTCTAAATATAGAATCATGTTGTTGGCAAAAAGGGATAGTTTGAATTCTTTTCCTATTGGTATCCTGTTAATTTTTTTCTTTTGCCCAATTGCTCTGGCTTATCCCTAACTCACTCACTTTATTTATTTATTTATATATTTATATTTAATTTTACTTTGAAACAAGGTCTTCCTAAGTTGCTGAGGCTGGCATTGAATTTGTGATTTACCTGTCTTAGCCTCCTGCGAATGAATTTTTTAAAGAAATATTTTTGATCCATGATTGATTGAAGCCATGGGTAGTAGAACCTGTGGATATGGAGAGCTGAGCATATCTAAATTTTAGTTTTTTAGGAATAGGCTCTTTTAAGCCCACTTAGAAGGGCATCTGTATGCTGGACACTGCAAAGCATTTCATGTCTGTATGTTCACAACAACCCCTGAGATAGGTGAGTTTATTTTCAGTGTTAGCTCATCCAAAGTAAAAATCAGAAGTATCTTAGAACTTTTTAAAAACTACTTTTTAAAGAAGTGTCCATACTGATTACATCAGAATCTGTGGGAAGATGAAGGTAGATATTGGCATTTTTGAAAGCTCTTCATGTGATTTGAATGTCCTACTAGGTTTAAGAACCACTGCACTTAACATCCTGCCTGCTATACAAATAATAGAATGGAAGTTAAATCCAAGGCTGCTCATTTTGCTCTAGTTTAATTAATTGGCCAAAATGGCCAGGGAATGTATTCAACCAAGGCAGCAGTGACCAGCTTACCCTGGTTTACCCAGGACCTTTCCAGTTTAGCACTGGAGGTCCTATGTCTTAGGAAACCCCTCAGTCATTTTCCTGGATGGATGGTGAGCCTACAAAGCAGTTATTCATGGAATTTATCTGTAAAAACATTTTATTCTTTAAACATCCTAAATGTGTTTCTAAAAATCAAATAGTATAACAGAAGTGGCTCACCGTGTATTTACTGACCTGTTTTCAAGTTTTTCACGGATAGCCTTTACAAGACCAGGGAATTTATATTCTTATTTTTTGTCTTGCAGTTCAAATCTACTAAGAGCTCCTCTAGTTTTTTCATCTTAGCTATTGTACTTTTAATTAACTTCCGATTTGTTCTTTTTATAAAACAATTTCTCATTGTTAATACAAAGAGATGCGTGTTTATCTTTGTTCTCTATTTGATAAAATGTTGTATCTTCCTTCAAGTTGTTAATCTGACTTTCATTTAGTTCTGTGAATGTTTATAATGGTCAGTCTTTCTAATACATCTGATGTCTAGTTACTGTGACAGGCCTTCAGGGTGCCGCTTTTCTATTGGCATTTGGGTCATATTTTCCTGTTTTTTTTTCCATGCCTCTTTGTATGGCAAGTCAACATTTAACCTCAATAAGAAACTGATCAACTATCTTCCAAAGTAGTTACTCCATTTTTCTTTCACTTGTGTATGAGTGATCTAATGGCTTCACATGTCTTTTCCAACATTATAGTAGATATGAAATGTTATATTGATATGGTTCTGCTTTTTTTCCCCCAGAGAACCTAAGATGCTAGTCTTGTGTAAATTTCTAATTTTGATGAGGTGCAGTTCTTTTTTTAATTTCCTTTCATGGTAAATTCTTTCTGTGACCTAACAAGTCATTTTTACTTGCCTCCAAATCCAAAATACTCTCCTATGATTTTTTTCTAGTAGTCTGTTTCTGAGTTTTACATTTAGATCTATGGCCCATCTCCATTTTTATGGTGTGTATATGTCTGTCTCTGTGTGTGTGTGTGTGTGTGTGTGTAGATGAGATGGGGTCAGGGCTTTTTTAGATATCTAGTTGTTCAACCGATATGGGTATGCTTTCCCCATTGAATTAACTTGGCCCCTTACTGAAAAACTATAAATATAGGTCTCTTTCCTAGACTCTTTATTCTAGTCCATTGACATATTCATCTATTCTTATTATAATACCACAGTGTCTTGATTACTGTGGTTTTATAGTCTTGAAAATTAGATATTCCAAGTCTTCCAAACTGTTCAAGATTGCTTTGGGTACTTTAAGGTCTTTGCACTTTGAAAATTTAAAATCAGCTAGTCTATTTCTTTTTTTCCCCTTTTCTTAAAAAAACAGTGAAATTTTTGTAGTTAATGCATTAAATATACAAATTAAAATTTCTAATTCATGAACATGCTCGCTCCCTGTAGTTAGGCTTTTTGCAAAATGAAGTTTTAAAAAGGGTGGGAATGTAGCTCAGAGGCAGTACACTCCTGGCTTCAATCCCCAATATTACACACACACACACACACACACACATTGAAGTTTCAAATTAGATCACAAGTTTCTATCAGATCACTAGCATGCCCTGGCTTTGATTCCTATAATGATCTTGCTAAATGCACTTTTTAATTCTGGTTGATCTTGTTAAATATTTTTTTTGTCTTTTACTCCTTTTTTCTCTTCTTCTTACATGAGATTTTCTATGTAAATGGTCTATTATTTATGAACAACTACCCTAGCTTTTTCTTAACTGGCTAGAAACTCCAGAATGACGCTGAACAGAAATGCTGAAAGCATATATCTTACTATTTAATCATCATTAGGTGTTTTTCACGGATAGCCTTTACAAGACCAGGGAATTTATATTCTTAGTTTTCTGAGAGGTTTTTGTATTTTAAGCGGGTGCTGAATTTGTCAGATGCTTTTGTAATCATTGAGATGATTGGTTCTGTTGTCATCTAAAATGGTTTTTCTCCTTTACTCTGCTTATGGGTGACTTACACAGATTGGCTCTAAATTTTTTATTGTTTTGGTACAGGGGATGGATCCTAGGGATGCTCTATTGCTGAACTACATCCTCAGCCTTTCTTTTCTTTTAAATTTTTTTTAATACTTATTTTTTAGTTGTAGTTGTATAGACTTTTATTTGTTTTTATGTGGTGCTGAGAATCGAACCCAGGGCCTCACACGCGCTAGGCGAGCGCTCTACCACTGAGCCACAAACCCAGCCCCCCCTTTTTTTTTAAAAAAAATTTGAGACAGGTTCTCACTAAATTGCCCAAGCTGGCCTTGAATTGGCATTCTCTGGCCTCAGTCTCTCCAGTAGCTGGGGTCACAATGCATGAACTCAATATTAAGCCAAACTTGACTTACTAGAATAACTCCTTTTAGTCATGGTGTATTATCACTTTATACACATACTGTTAGAAAAAAAAAAAAAGTCCTTAGCAAATTAAACCTATGTTTAGAAATAATTAAAGTCCTTTATAAATGTTTAAGGACTCTTTATTTATTTACTCATGATGGATATTGGGCTGACATGTTTAAGTTCTGTGTCACATGATATTTCTTAGGAGTCATTTACATATGTTAATTATCATTTTGTCAGGGGCCTAAGAAATGCAAAAATCAATTGTGTTGAGGTGGTTTTTCCATCATGATAAACATAAACATCTGTCTAATCTATAAAAATTTCACATTCTTTTCTTTTTTTTGCAGTGCTAGGGGATAAACCCAGGGTCTCACACATGCTAGGCAAGAGCTCTACCTTTGAGTTATATTCCTCTTCACATTTTTAAATGAACAAAAAGAAAAGAATTAAGATATGAGATGAGTGCTCAAATCCATGTTTTGTTCTTGCCAGTTGTATCCTCTCCATTCCATCCATTTCATAGGAATAGAAAAAAAAGAACTTTGCATTAATGATTAGGTAAAATTTCACAAAAATTTATGAATTATATAACATAAAACTTTGAAGTTTTTCAAACTTTAGGTATAACGAAATTAAAGACTATCAGAATAGTTGAATGTTCTAATATTTTTCATTATATGAAAGGCAAGAGAAGCATTTCTGTTTAAAAATCTTAAGGGAACACATTCGACACATTTCTAGTTAAAAATAAAAAAGTCAGAGGCTAATTTATAAATGTACACTTTAATAATAAAAAATTTACACATTTCAGATGCAATAAAATCTGCCATTTATGCAAAAACAAAAAAATACACAAAAGTTTTTTTTGAGAGAGGGGTACCTGGGATTGAATTCAGGGGCACTCAACCACTAAGCCACATCCTGAGCCCTATTTTGTATTTTATTTAGAGACAAGGTCTCACTGAGTTTCTTAGAGGATCACGAGTTCAAAGCCAGCCTCACTGTTGCTGAGGCTGGCTTTGAATTCATGATCTCCTGCCTCAGCCCCCCGAGCTACTGGGATTACAGGCGTGCGGCCATTGGACCTGACCACATACTTTCATAGAGATAAATGTCTGAAAGGATAAAATTAAGATGAAAACAGTAATTATTGCTGGGGACAGTCATAGTGAAGGAATGCTAAGTGCTTTCCAGCAATGGTCTGACCAAAAAGCAGCAACTTGCTAAAAAAGCAACGGCAGCATACCAAAAAAAAAATCTTATACAAAAGAAAAGTGACAAATGAGAAAAACTAATTTGCCACATAGGACAGGCAAAAAAAAGTCTTTTTTACAATATAAAGGCCTTCAAGCCCATAAAAAAAAAAGAATGGATTTCAAAAAGAATAATGAATTGTCCAACCCAATACATTTTTTGCTAACAGCCCAAACAAAAGAATTACAATTCTTTTTACCTGTCAAATATAATAACTGGTGGCGATTCAGTGGCACTCTTACGCTTATTTGGTCTTGGTACAAGAGATTGGTACAGATTTCTGAAGGACAATTTGACTATCCAGTTAACACATAATTCTTTCTAATTAAGATTTCCTTATTAATTGTAAACAGGAGTCTTTAAAATAATTACAATTTAAACATAGTTTTATGGTCAAAGCAGAAGACTTATTTGCTCCTCTAAGCCAAAATAACTACATCTGAGATTTCTCCATCTCCCCTCTTAGAAAAGTAAAGAAATTCAAAGACATACAGATTGATCTCTTACTGCTCCTGTGCATTTAATTTCTTCAAGCACCAGTTAATTAGGAAGGGCAGTTTTCCAGGAAAGCAGAAGGAGGGAATGGAGGGAGGAGTTCTGTTCTTTGAAAATCCTACCCTCCATTACAAGGAATAAAAAGGCACCAGGCTTTGTTTTTTGTTTTGTTTTGTTTGCAAGCAAAAGGATTGAGTATTATATTTTAAAATATATAAATCTCATTTTAGTACTTTCCTATTAAGTGTACTCAAACTTCTTTAATTAGTGATTTAAGATGGTCTAGGTGATACTCTTCTGTGAGGGATTCTGCTTGATGTAAAGCTTTTATTTTCACCAGAATAAGAATTATTTCCTTGACTTCATTCCTGAAAAACAAAACAAAGAAACATTGCCCTCTTTAAAAATGCATCAGGGCTGGGAGTGTAGCTCAGTGGAAGAGTATGTTCTTAGCATGCACAACATCTTCAGTTCAACTTCCAGATCAGGACCACCACCAATAAAAAGTGAGATATGAAGGCACAGTGATCAACTCAGGACCCACTAATTATTCATTACTCCAAAACAAAAGCTTAACCTTATGTCAGTACCTAATATAGCATGAAATACAGAGATGCTGCCTTCTTCCCCTACAGCCACACACTGCACAGTGACATTTTGATCAATGACGAACTGCTGAAAATTCTATTGCCCAGTGACACTGCAGCCATGATAACATCATATTCAATACATTACTTATGTTTGTGGGGATGCTGGTGTGAACACACCTACTGCACTGCTGCTATATAAAAGTACAGTACATACGATTATGTAGTAACACCTGATGATAATAAACAACTATATTAGTGATTTATGTATTTACTACACTATACTTTTTTTTTTTTTTTTTTGGTAGAAGGAAGAAGAGAAAGAAGGAGTAAAAGCCCTGATGCATTTTACTAGGGATTGGACCCAGGGGTGCTCTACCACTGAGCTATATCCCTAGCCCTTTCTAAACTTTTAAAAAATTCTGAGACAGGGTCTTGCTGAATTGTCCAACATGGCCTCGCACTTGTGATTCTCCTACTTCAGTCTCCTGAGTAGCTAGGAATACAGGTATGCACCACCACATCGGGCCTATAATACTTTTTAATTATTATTTAAGAGTATATACTTTTTTTTTTAAATTTAGAGTAAAACAGTATGCTGTGTTATGTCAGAAGTAGCCTCATATATCTAGTGCTTACTGAATCTCGATTGCATAATTTTCTCCTGTGCTTAATTTGATGGCCCTAGGAGTGATAGACTATAATATATATATATATATATATATATATATATATATATATATATATACACACACACACACACACACACACACTTACACACACACCCCTATACACATACATGCACATACCATATAGTCCAGGTGTGTAGCAGCTACACCAACTATATTTGTGTAAGCACACTCTATGATGTTTGTACAACAATAAATCTCTTAAGGATTCATTTCTTGGAACATATCCCTGTTGTTATACTACAGTTTTAATGCCATTATGGTGGAAGCCAGAGTAGGAATATTTACTCCAAGGCATCAGCAAATGTTACAAATTTGGCCTTTTTCATGTAAATTTTTTCAGTTGGCAATTTACCAGAACACTACTGTATCCTGTAAGCATTTGATGCTGTGAATGAGACATTCACACCAGAGATCTAGCTACTGTTGGGTAAAAACTAGGATGCACACTTGTATTGAAGGAGTGCTGAATTTTTAAAAATAGTCAAAAAAATTAAAAATACATGGAAATTGTTTTTCAGTGCTGAGATCAAATCTATGGTCTCTTATGTGGTAAGCAAGCATTCCATCACTGGGCTACATCCCAGCTCTCATTTTAAATGTTTAATAAGAGGTTTCTGATTTAGAGTTTTGATTCTATGTATTTTTTGGAAATGCTATTTTGGGAAAGATTTTATATTTAAAAATAGGAATATGCATGGGGTGTGATTATAGTGAGCCATTTCAAAGGTAACCATAAAAATATGTACTAATTCTACCAAGTCTCAACAGATTTTTGAGAAGTATAATAAATGTACAAATCTTTGTAAAAATTATACAAAATTTCTAAAAATTGCTGAGCTCATGCAAGATCCTCAAACTATACTTATGAAAGTTAAGATGAAACATGCCTTACCTGAATTCATCCCCAGACAATTTATGTGCAGACTGCAATAACAACTGAATGAAGTTTTCTAGCTGGGGAATAGATGTCCTTGTAGCACAATTTTCAAACCATTTTTCTGGTAGACATACTACTATCTGTTAATTAAAACACATGATTGTTTATGATAATGATAATTATCTAAGGACTCTTGCTAACAATCTCACAGTGATTATGCAAGTTGAGTATTATTCTTCCCTATTATAGTTTGATTCAATAAAAATTTTGGAAAATTTCCCTTATTTTGTGAAAGGTCATATGCCATTTAAAAAATCATTCTTTATTGCTAAGAGCTTAAAACAGACTACTTTTATGAATGTTCTCTAGAAGTGCTTATAATTCTTTCCATACTTGTGTATTCCTGGGATAAAAAATCCACATAAAACATAACTTACAACTAAGAACCGCAATGCCTAGACATAGATACTTTCAGTTAACCTAACTATATTTCATCTAGTACATGATCTACATAAACAAATTAGAGTTAAGGAATCAAGTGAGTGATTCTAAGATATACAGGGTGAAAGAAAAATTAATTATGCTTTGATAGTCTACTAATCTCATACAAATGTCCATAACAAAATGAATCAATGCAGTGCATTCAAGTGTTCTTTTGGAATAAACAACAACAACAACAACAACAACAACAAATGGCATTTTATAATCATCCTCCTGAAGGTAATGCATGGTTTTGGGGAAAGCTTTAGTAAAGTCAGCAAAATATTTAAAAAATAAAAGGATTCATGTGTGGCTCAGTAGCACAGTGCTTGCTTAGCACGAGTGAGGCACTGGGCTTGATCCCCAGTGCTTGGCGAAGGGTGGGGGAAGGGAGGAGATAAGAGAAAAATTAAAATGAACCAAATATTATATGTTCAATAAAAATTCCAAAAAATACCTTCTAAAATAAATATGGCTGGTCAGAATTAAATACTTAGTTAAAAAAAAGCAGATGTGTATGCGCTGAGGGTGTAGCCCAGGTGTGGAGCACATGCTTCATGTGTGTGAAGCCCTGGGTTTGAACTCCAGCAGCAATAATAGTAACAACAAAAAATCCTAAAAAACTATGGATGAGGAAAAAGATTTATTGTATTCCTTAATGACCTTCTTCAATTACTGAGAAAAAAAGGCAGACACTTAGTTAACTGAAAAAGGCCAAAGGTCCTATAAAATTTTACGCAAACTACTTTTTTCAAAAGTTTCAAAACTGGTTTGGAATTTAATACCATTTGTACTTGCTTGCCCCATATTTTGTATCACAAGTATCAATAAAATTCTCATGTAACTAAGAAGTTCGTATATAAATGAGAATAGAACTTAAACCTACATTTTGTTGATCTGCTTTTCTAGCCACATATTATGGATGTTCTATAAACATGTTTTGTCTTCTCTACTTTACAATCTTTATGTTCAAAGAGGACTCTCTAAATCTGAAACAAAGTACAGATGATAATTTAAATTTTTGATATGTAATGTTCAAATCTATACCCAATATGAAAACTACAGTCAGAAAAATCATGGTTGGCTAGGAAGTGGTACATCATTTCATATGTATTTTTTTTTTTTTTTAGAAATTATAAAGTATATATTTTCTCATATACTTAAAAATTCTTCAACTACAGGCTTATCTTTTTTGGACAGACCAAGATGTTTTGGGGGACATTTAGGTAGTTTCCAACTGTCTTCTATTATAAGTAATGCTACAACAATATTCTTTACATTTAAAATATCTGTATGGAATAGGGACGAAGAGCATGAGAAGAAGATTAACATTTAACAGGGATGAGAGGTGGGAGGGAAAGGGAGAGAGAAGGGAAATCGCATGGAAATGGAAGGAGACCCTCAGGGTTATACAGTGGAGGGGGTAGAGAGAGAGGAGGGGAGGGGAGGGGAGAGGTGGGGAGAGGGGATGGTGGAGGATGGGAAAGGCAGCGGAGCACAACAGACACTAGTATGGCAATATGTAAATCAATGGATGTGTAACTGATGTGATTCTGCAATCTGTGTATGGGGTGAAGGTGGGAGTTCATAACCCACTTGAATCAAAGTGTGGAATATGATATGTCAAGAAATTTGTAATGTTTTGAACAACCAACAATAAAAAATTAAAAAAAAAAATCAAAAAGGGCAAAAAAAAATAAATAAAATATCTGAATGTACATCTCTGATTTTTGACTTAAGATAAATTCTTAGAAGGCAAAGGTATGAACTTTGAAAGTTTTGTACCCATCATGCCAAAATATTCTCCAGTAGGCCTGTGTCCCTTCTCCCACAGTGTGGGAATCCACTGTGCTATGCACTCTTGTCACAGTGCTCTTGCTGGCACTATTGTTTCCCATGCTTATGCCAACACTGGGAATTACAGACAGAATAACAGCAAAAACATGGATCTCCACACATTTTTCTTTTTGTAGTACTGGCAATTGTTTCATGCATGTGAGGCAAGTGCTCCACCATTAAGCTACAACTCCAACCCTATTTAAAATAAAATTTTATGTTGAGACAGGGTCTCCCTGAATTGCCAAGGCTGGCCTTGAACTTGTGGTCTTTCTGCCTCAGCTCCAGAGCACCTGAGATTACAGTTGTATACCTTAGCACCTGGCTGTAAACAACTTCTAAAAAAATTGTCTTTACTATATAATAATTTTCATTTTTCTGATTATTATACTATAATCTTTCTCATGTATTTGTACATTATTTTTACATATCCTTTCTTGGTAACTTGATTTGCGTATTTTTGGTCATTTTTAATAAGAACATCTGAATTGTTTATTGATTTGCAAAGGGATTTTAATCCCTGTTATGTGTTACAACTTCTTTCCTACTTTCTCAACTTCCTGTCTTCAAAAATAAACAACAGGAGAAAGAATAATATAGTGAGCCCAGTGAACATAGTCTCCAGTTATCAATTAATCAATTAATTATCAAATTAATTTTGTATCACAAGTATCAATAAAATTTATTTAGAGAGTCCCCTTTGAACATAAAGATTGTGAAGTAGAGAAGACAAAATATGTTTATAGAACATTCTTTCCGTAATATGTGGCTAGAAAAGCAGATCAACAATTATCAACAATTAACAATTAATCAAACAATTATCAATTAATCTCTCAATGAATTTTTTTGATCCACTTAAGGTTTAGATTTTTGTCAAATCTATTGCTTTTTGTTATCATTTCTTCATTTGTATTTAAGTTTAGAAAGGACACTCTCACTCTTGATAGTTATTTACCTCTACTGCTATAATTTTACAATTTCATTTTTTATTTCACCTGAGGTTTATTTATTGACTGATTGTGGTACTGGGGGTTGAATGAGGCCCTGAATGTACTAGGAAAGCACTCTACCAATGACTATACCCCCTGTCCTTGCCTGAAATTTATATTGGTATATAGTGAGAGGCAAGAATCTAACATTCTTTTTGTGAAGAGCCAGTTGTCTCAGCATCATCTATTAAGTAATTTTCCCTTATTGGTGATATTTCAAATCAGTATACTAATTCTTAAGTAGAGAGGGTCTGCTTCTGGGTGTCTACTGTTGATTTATTGACCTGTCTATTCTTTTGTGAGAATCACAATTTTAATTAATTTGCTAAAATTTTAATAGCTATATTTTTTTAAATGATAAAATCATAATTGCTCCTACACAACTTACCTGGTTGCATTTTTTCACAACATCTGGTCCAGGTATGGCATTAAGAAGAGCTATAATAAGGTAGCGATTTAGCAGCTTCCCTAGTCCTAGCTCTTGCAAGGTGTTGTCTGAAAGGACTCCATTCCAAAGAAGAATATTGCGGAAGAGCTAAAATAAAACATAAAGTGAATACACATGTGTTTTCTTTTCTTTTCTTTCTTTTTTTACTAAAGATTGAAGTCAGGGTCAATCAGCCACTGAGTCACATCTCCAACACTTGTTATATTTTATTTTGAGACAGGATCTCACTACGTAGCTTAGAGCCTCCCTAAGTTGCTGGGGCTAGCTGAACTTGTGATCCTCCTGCCTTAGCCTCCCAAGTTGCTGGGATTACAGGTATGAACAATTGTGCCTGGCTTATGCATGTGTTTTCTAAGTCTCTAACAAACATAAAGAGTTGCTCATACTCTTCAATTCTCATTACAATTAGCCTGTCAATTAACTGTAACTCTCAACTACAATTAGTTGGAGCTGTCAACTTTAGAACCGAAAACATCTCTGAAAAATACCTATTTCTTTACAACCTCTATTTGCTCACTCTATTTTCCTTTTCTAGTATAACCACCCCAAATCTGTTTCAAATGAATTCACTAGGTCCTTTCCAGACCAACAATGTTCCTCCTCAATCCATCCTGTCAGAGCTTGCGGCACTGAGTACAAGGCTGCAGGATTCCAGGATTCATAAAGGACCATTGTTAAAGCCAGGGCCACTGTTGCCAAGGTGTGACCTTAAGAAGTCAGTCAATGCTGAGAACTTCATTGCTCTGATATATAAAGAAAGAATAATAACCTGGGCATTTGGTGAAGTCCCCCAAACTATAAAATAAATACTAGCTGTCTTTCTCTTTAAGTCCAGATCTTCCTGTGAATTTTATTGCATTCCCTCCCTTTCTTTCCAGAAGTTATTTACTACTCTGAGTGCGGAATGACATGCAGTTTTCCTATAATATCATGCTTTATATCATCACTGATGTTGTCTCCTCACCTTGAAAGTCCTTTCCCTGACTCAACCACATGACAAACATTAATTCACTATTGAAACTACTGTTTCTGATATGATCTATGTCTTTTTGTTAAACCTAATAAACACTTTAACTCTCCTAATTCTTTTTGGTAGCACTTAACACACTGGTCTTTACTTTAAATCTGGGATTGAGCCCAGAGGTGCTTAACCACTGATCCACATCCCCAGTCTTTTTATTTTTTACTTTTTTTTGAGACAGGGTGTAGCTCAGGGCCTTGCTAAGTTGCTGAGGCTGGCTTTGAACTTGCATTCCTTCTGTATCAGCCTCCTGAGCCACTGGGATTTATAGGCATGTGTTGAAACACCTGGCTTGTCTTTCATTTACTTCCTTAAGGCCACTCTCTTATGGTTCTAAGGTTTCTATGAAAACACTACTTTCCATTTCCCTTCTTCTGTCAATATTTTCAACGTTCTTTCCATAGCCTCTTCTTCATGCTTCACCCTATCTCCTCAGAACTTGTCATTCAAGACCATGGCTCTAAATGCAAAACCTCAACTCAGATGTGTCCTCTGATATTTGGATTCATATATCCAATTGCCTCCTAGACTTTTGGATTTGTCCCAGAGCTGTGTTCAATTCATTATATCCAAAACTGACCTTATCTTCCCTCCCTGGCTTTTTCTTCTTCCTTTACCTCCTATAATGTTCCCAGAGAATATAGTAAGTCACAAGGTTGCCGAAGTCAGGAACTTGGCTTTGACCTTATGTTCTCAGATGTAAATTAATTGAGTCTTTTCAGTGGTATATCTTAAATGTCTTCTGAACCCATCTTCTTACCATTCCTATTACTACTGACTTGACAATGACTTTATGTTTACTTTTTAGAACAAGGGTTAGCCAATTATGATTTGGGTGTTAAATTCAACCTCTGCTTGTTTCTATAGGGCCTGTGGGCTAGAATAGTTTTCACATTTTTTAAATGACATTAAAAAATGTTTTTTTAAAAACAAGTAAAATTTTATAACAAGTAAAAATTATGTGACATTCAAATTTCAATGTCTATAAGTAAAGTATTACTGAAACATAGCCACATTTATTTGTTTACATAGTATCTGTGATTCTTTTGGACTACAGTGGCAGAATCCAGTATTTCAGTGGATACTATACAACCTGCAAAGCCTAAAATATTTATGATGTGGGCCATAAGAAAAAGTCTACCACTTTGTTTTATAGTCAACTCTATTAAAAATAAATCTGCATTTTTATTTTACCTTCAGAGCTGACCAGAATTGCCTTTCTTGGAACTTGGAATGCGGTGATGTTTCATTTTCTACAGCACTAATTGAAACAACAGAAAGAGAAAGGAGAAAATGCAAATTACTCTTTCAGAATCAGAGTTTTAAAAAACATTTATTTTAAACAAGCATACTAAGCCTTAATTGAATACAAATGGAAGTTCTCTACATGGAGGTGATCTGATATCTATCAAAAATTACAAACACATCTACACTTTGACCCACCAATCCCATTTTTGAGAATGTCTCTTGTACATAAGTTTTCAAATGTACAGAATGGTATGTCTGCTAGTTTATTTGCAATATCCACTGTTAGTAAGTTCAGCACTTTGGTGTCTATCAGTTTCAGTATATCTACATGATGCCCTGCTATATGCAGCTTCAAAAAAATATAGGAAAATTCTCATGATAACATGAAATGATCTCAAAGATGTACTACATGAGGGCTGGGGTTGTGGCTCTGCGATAGAGAGCTCGTCTAGCACGTGTGAGGCCCTGGTTTCAATCCTCAGCACCACATTAAAAATAAACAGATAAAATAAAGGTATTGTGTCCAACTACAACTAAAAAATAAATATTTTTAAAAAAGTGTACTACATGAAATAAAATTCAAACTGGATAATATACTTTGCTGTAGAAAAAAGGGGAAAGTAAGGTAATGGCATATATAAGTATTTACTTCTATTTGTATGAAGAAAATAAATATAAAAATAATTGATTATTGCATGCATGTATATGGATAAAGGAAGAAGGGCAAAATCTGAGTGTATAGAGGGCAGGATGGAAGTAAATTTTTTCATTTTAAGTGTAAATTAAATATTAGCAAATAAATCACATGTAGAAGGATTTAAGTAAAAACTTTACAAAAGAAACCTTACCAAGGAAGAATTTTTATATGCAGACATGACTTCTTGACTCAAAAAAGTCAAAAAGCCAAGAGCTTTCTTTCTTCCCATTCCACAAAGTTTTCTATCCTGTGACTACTTACTGGGTAGCTATAGTTTAGCATGTACCTAATACTATGGCCATGCTTCTAATACTAGTTTTTTTTTTTTCTTTCTTTTTTTTTTTTTTGAGAGAGAGAGAGAGAGAGAGAGAGAGAATTTTTAAATATTTATTTTTTAGTTTTTGGCGGACACAACATCTTTATTTGTATGTGGTGCTGAGGATCGAACCCAGCGCCGCACGCATGCCAGGCGAGTGTGCTACCGCTTGAGCCACATCCCCAGCTCTAATACTACTTTTTTTCATAAAGTAAATACATAATTCACAGCTGCAGTTTCTGGACATTCAGTGAGGTTCTAGGCTTACACTATTCTGCTTTTATACAAAGCTTTGTTTTAATCTGAGCACTCTTCTCATCTTCCTAAAGTTCTGTGAAATAGCAACTAATTTTATACTCATTTTACAGATGAGGACAATGATGTTTAGAAAGGACCAAGATCAAATATCTAGTAATGGTGGATCCAACCTCTAGAACCTGTGCTTTTTACCATTTTATGCAACTGCTCATGTTCCTAACGAACATTTAAACAAACAAACAAACAAAAAATCAAAAGTCCAAGTGCTAAGTATCATACATGGTATACAGCAGGTGACTGAGAAATACTTGTTGAAATCTCAATTTGCATCTTAATAGAATATGTACATGTATGTTTTAAGAACAGTATAGTTTCTCTTGCATTATGTCCTTAAATCTGTATTACATGATGAGCTATTTCAAACAATACAAAAGTTAACAGCTTTTACCTCTTTGGGTATAGAGGAATAAAAACATCATCTTCTATCGCCTTCTTCATTCTTGAAGCAATGGATTTAAGTAAATCCTATTATTTAAAAATTGGAAAGTATCAGCAATAGTCATAATTGGAAATATATTTATCAAAAAACATTTTTTAAAAAATGTTTAGTTGTTAATGGACATTTATTTTACTTATTTGTATATGGTGCTGAGAATTGAACCCAGTGCCTCACACATGCTAGGCAAATGCCCTACCACTGAGCCACAACTCCCCAGCCCCCCAAAAACCATATTAAAAAAAAATTCTATGCAGTGTATTCTCAAGTCATTACAGTGCTCAACCAGTTCAACATACAAAGATGTAATAGTAAACACTAGCATGCACATATTCCTGTTCTGAAAAAAGACAAGTTATACACATAGGAAAAAAATGCAGCAAATATTAAGATATTCAAAGTAATTTTTGACACTTCAGATGTGACATTTTTACAAGAAAAGTGTAAGCTTTAAAATAATTAAACAATTTCCATAGACTTATAAAAGGATTGAGATAAATACTAGGAAACTCTGACAATCACAAGAACATTTTCCTATGCTATTTAACAAGGGTAGTTCTATAAAAAGTCCCAAAATAAAGTTAATATTTGCCACCATTAAATATATCAAACTCCCAATACCAAAATATGCTAAAACGAACATGCAATGTGGAAGCTATACTAAAGAAAACAGCACGAGGCTCTTGAATATTGCAAAGTGTCTATAGAAGTTTTCTTAGGTGTGTCCATGAGAAAGAAACTTCCTTTCAAAAGAGCCATTATAATGGGTAGGTCAACAGAAAAAGTGAAATTATTTAAAATCTTTTCATTCTATCCTTTTCAAATGTAGATGTAAAAGAGAAAAATCTAAACATAATTTTAAAAAATATTAGCTTATGAATAAAAGAGGTGAGTGGTGCATTCTGATGCATTACAACCATAATTTTAGTAGTGAAAATTTGTACACATTCATAGAATTGGCTATTAAAATAATTACCAACTGGGATACCTATTCATTTAGGCTATTGCCTGTGGCTGTAGATGATCATTTTCACTGCTATATTGTATTTTGTTGTATAAATACTAGTAGTAGGACATTTAGATGGTTTCCTGTTAAGGATGAAAAATGATACTATAAAAGTTCTTGCAGATATTTTAGTACACATAAGCATACATTTCTAAAGGGCATATACATAGAAATGGAACTGCTGGAATATGCTCATGACTGGATGTCCAACTTTATATAAAATGCCAAATTGTTCTATAAAATAGTGGTACTATTTTATATTTCCATGGCTGTGTATGAGACATCCTGTTTCCCTATATCCTTATAAAACTTATTGCTTTTTTTCTAAATGTTTATAATTCTAGTCATATCCCATTGTGCTTTATTTTTCATTTCCCTGTTGGGTAATGCTTGGCATATTCTTATGTATTTATTTGCCATTTGGAAAGCTTTTCTGCAAAGTACCTAGTTAAGCTGCTTGTCTGTGTTTCTGGTTTTTTTGTTTTATTTTTTATTGTATTAGGTTCTATCTTTTCGTATTGATTTACAGAAGCACTCATGCACTCTAGCTACAGGTCCTTTGTTGGTTTGCTTATGTCCTTAACATAGTAAATTTACTTTGTGAAAATTCATTTTGTTTGTATATCAAAGATCAGAAATGACCAAAGTATTCCATCAGGGAATTTTAATGACATCATGCTATATCCATCCACTAAATGAAAATATTAGCTAAAGTTTTTGAAGACTGTAGTAACTTACAAATATAACTATGTAATGAGATAATGTTAAGTGGAAGAATAATACATACATGTCCATTAGGACTATAACTTTGGGGGAAAAAAAAGGCTGGGTGAAAATATCCAACAACGGTACCAATCCTTGATATGATTACTAAGATGAAAAGATGATGGGAATTTCAAATATTTTTTCAATTGTGAAAAATATTTCTATAAAGAGATATTGTTCTTATTCTTAAAGAATCCATATTTGAATAATAATAATGGCATACTAAACACTAGAATAAAAGTTATTTTAAAGTCAATGATACTACATGCAGCACAAATGAAGCTGTCATATAACTATAACAAACTGAATTATTCATAAATGTAGAATTCAAGCAAATTTTTCCCCCCTTTTTGGTACTGTGGACTGAACCCAGAGATGCTCAACCACTGAGCCTCATCCCTAGCCCTTTTTATTTTGAGACAGAGTCTCACTAAGTTGTTGAGGCTGGTTTGAACTTGTGATCCTCTTGCCTCAGGCTCCAAGTTGCTGGGATTACAAGTATATGCCACCACACACAACCATATTTTTTCCAAAGAGGCATATTAAACTGAATTTTTATGTCTTTTTGATTTAATTATCCATACCATATTACTCAAGTGGCCAGATATCAATATTTATAACATTAAAAACAAACTCATTTCTTAAACATTTTAAATTTTTTAAGGAAAAAAATCATTTTCTAGGTAATATCTCCATAAAATAGTATCTGAACCTATATAAATATTTCATTTCATTTATTTACTTTTTTTTTTTTAACAGTGCTGGGGATTGAATTTAGGACCTTGCACATGCTACATAAGGGCTCAACCACTGGGTTACAATCCAATCCTAAGAAATTATTACCTGTTGGCTTTTATTAACTTCATTTTCATAAGTGGAATGTTCTTCAAGAATCACTCTGCAGTGGTTTATTAAACTTGTTGTCTGTGAAGTTGACAGTGGATCCCAAATGCATTCTACAAAGTCTGAAACAAAGATTTTTAGTGGTGTGCAATTTATTTACTAGATTACTTTATATCTCATGTACAAATATCCAAGGCCTTTAGCACAGACTATTTTCCTCCTTATTTAAGTTAAAATCTATGGTCAGTCATTGCTATTACATTTGCATACACCCTCAATTTCTTTGTCCTCTTGTGCTTTGCTGAAATCATCTGGTTAAACCACAACCCTAATTAAATCCACCTGTCTCTGAGTCTGTGTTTGTTACAATTCAGCTAAGATGCGTGGGGAAAAAGAAATCACATTAAGTTGATCACCATAAAACTCCAGTGAGTCCTTTCTGATCCATCACACTTTCTGATCCATTACTTTCCTTTTTGCCTAGATGATTATTTCATACCTCCTGTTACTCTTTTCTCAGCTACTTACTTTACTTCCTGATTTGAGTTTAAAAAAAAAAAAGGCAATCAGAAGAGAAGCTCCATGATCTTCTACTATGGGATCCATACATCTACCTGCACTTCTGCCTGTATGTCTCTGATTCTTTTGGATGAAGACCCACATTCCCAGTTAAGGCCAATCCTTTACTTATACATGAGATCCCAACTACCTTGGTTTTCTCAAAGATATTGTTCCTGAAATTCTGCCTTTACACTTTGGTATTGTTATCACTTCTACTGGATTTTTCTCATTAGCCTAGAAGCAGTTATTTCTGTTGTGTTAAAAATAATGCCGGTCTTGAGCTAGATATGGTGTCTGTCATATGCCTGTAATTCAAGTGACTAAGGCAGGAAGATCATAAAAATTTAAGGCTAGCTTGGGCAACTTAGTGAGATCCTGTCTCAAAAACTAAAAAGGGCTGGGAATGTGGCTCAGTGGTAGAAAGAACACTTCTGGATTTAATCCCCACTACCAGGAAAAAAAAAAAAAAGAAAATCCCCTCTTAATTCTATTATTCCCCACCCCTGCCCAAGTACTGCTTCATTTCTCCCCTTCTTTTTAAGACAAAATTCCTCAAACTATTGTCTAAGTTTCTATCTCCAATTTTTCTCTTCCATTTTGTTCTTGAATTCCTTTTGCTTACATTTTACCTCCTTCCCATCATTCTGCCTAAACTGCTTTTATCAAATCACAAGGGATATTCACATAGTAAACTCCAGTGGCTAATTCTAATCCTTACCTGACTTACTGTCAACAATTAAAACAATTCATCATTTTTTTCTTCCTAGAAACCCTTCCTTTACTTGGCTTCTGGGCACCACTTACCTGGTTTCTACCTCTTTGGCCTTTGTCTGCTCCTTACCTGACTTCTAAATGCCAGAAAACCTTAGGACTCAGGTCACTTTTCTTTTCTTTCCTATTTATATTAATTCCCTTAATATTTAGTTATTTTATGGCTTAACTGTAATCAATATGTACATAAATTTCAAATTTATATCTGTCTGGACTGCCCCTTTATAACTCATACATTCAACAATGTAATTGACACTCTCATTTAGATGTCAGGCAACCCAAACTCAATATGTTTAATATAGCTTCCTCCACTTCAAGAAATAACAATGCTATTCTTCCAATAATCATGGAATTACCCCTGATTCCTATCTTTATCTCTGCTCCATAACCATTAGAAAAATTTGTTAGTACCACCTCTGAAATATATACAGAATGCAACCACTACAGGAACCCAGGTGGTTTTCATTTTTTATAAAGTGACTTATTTATGGAACTGTTTAATCATAAGAATTTGATTTTTTCAGGAGAATACTTGTATGAAAAAAAATCTTTAAAAATTTAATGGAGATGGCTGAGAAACTATATAAAGGCAATGGCTTAAATTTTGGGTTTTTTTTAAAAAAACTTGTTTTTATTATTTTTTTTAAATATCCGACAACAGTGGAATGCATTTCTATCCTTATTACACATATAGAGCACAATTTTTCGTATCTGTTTATAAAGTATGTTCACATCAATTTTTTAAAAACAGTTCTGTAATCTTTTCTATCAAAATTGATTCTGTGACATGGTGAAACAGATCCTTGTCAAGTACAATTTTAGGTAAAACAAGTGTCTTCAGACTGAAATCTAAAGCACAGGCATTAATACTAAGTTAATTAATACTGGTTGCAAGTGGCAGATACACAGAAAATATAGTACTTTTCTTTTAATGAAAGGGAAAAGAAATAAAGAGAAAAATCATAAAAGGAGAAGTTAAGAGAAAGAAACAGATGCTTTTTGACAGTATAAAGCATGCTCTTAACAAATGAATTAGGTGTCACAAAAGCAGCAGTAATGTCACAATGCTGAATGATCAGAGATGTAGAAGTTTGATAGCCAACCATTTGCCCACACAAGCATTTTTTTTTTAAAATATTGTTTAGTTGCAGACGGTCACAGTATCTTTATTTATTTATTTTTATGTGGCGCTGAGGATCAAACCTAGTTCCTCATGTGTGCTAGGAGAGCGCTCTACCACTAAGCCACAACCCCAGCCCCCCACAAGCATTTTTAAAACAGTTTAAACTTGACATCGGTTGATCTTTTTTTTTTTTCATATTTATCTTTTAGTTGTAGTTGGACACAATGCCTTTATTTTATTTTGTTTATTTTTATGTGGTGCTGAGGATCCAACCCAGGGCCTCACACATGCTGGTAGGCAAGCGCTCTACCACTGAGCCACAATCCCAGCCCTTGTTGATATTTATTGTATATAACTTTTCTTTTTGTTACAAAACTTCTGAAAAAAATATAACTGAAGAGAATGATTTTATACTGTCAAAAAGCAAATTAATGTTAGCAAGATTAAAAGGGAGTACCTGTAAGTCGAGGAATAACTGTCTTGTTGATGACTGAAGACAAAATTTTTTTATCAGAACTAGTGTCTCTCTTTGCATCTTCCACATTGTTATCCATAAATTCTTCTATACACGTGAACCATGGCATTTGTTTTAAACCTATGGAATCCAACTTAAAAATGGAATTATAAAAGTTATAAATAAATACTTAAACAATAGTGTAACAGTTGTTAACTTTTCCAGTAATCATCATAATTTTTTCTAAGGATCAAGAAGAAAATAATTCCACATTTTAACACTGTGTATGTAGCATTAGACCACCACTTGGCAGATGTCATGGGTAAGACATAATGTGTATGCAATGTAACAAAAAGCTGAATTGTATGCATTCATTCATACAGCAAACAATCAGCAAATGCTCATTGAGTGCCAGGGCCTTCAGAGCCTACCATATGGCAAGTGCTCTTGTAGGAGCAAAACACATTTGAAATAACCATGAAATTTGCTCATAAAAATTCAGCTATCTCAAGTAAAATTTGCTTCTGGTCTTTTTTTAATCTCATAAACATAAATATGTGATTTGCAAGTGTTTTTAGCTTATTAGAAAATAACATATGACCAGTTATTATTTGTTGAATGCATTAATGAAATGATCTCTGCTAGCCACATAAGTACCCAATTCAGTTTGCATGGTTAACAATTAGGCTGCTGCCCAACTGACTACCTAGCACTTTCTTTTTTTTTCCTTTTGTTTTGGGTACCAGGGATTGAACTCAGGGGCACTCAACCATTGAGCCACATCCCTAACCCCTTTTTTGTATTTTATTTAGAGACAGGGCTTCATTGAATTGCTTAGTGTGTCTCACTATTGCTGAACTTTGAGGCTAGCTTTGAACTCACGATCCTCCTGCCTCAGCCTTCTGAACCACTGGGATTACAGGTATGTGCCACAGTGCCTGGCTACCTAGCACTTTCTTAGAAATAAACTTGGTTCCTGAACCATGAAGATTATGTGGTCCTGAACCTAACCTGGAGTCTACAGGCATCATGACTAAGAAAAAGAGTAGTGTGTGTGGCCTTAGGTTCAGTCCCTAGCATGGTGGTGGCAGGTAGAGAGAGGCAAAGAGAAGAAATAATTTATTTTGTTAAATCTTTATCCTCAACTTCCTTCTCTTCTAGATTCATTTTCTCATTTCTGTTTGCTGAGTAGGCATGTTCCCAAGGATGTCCCCTATTGTTTCATCATCTATGAAGAAAAAAAAACTTCCTATAAAATCCTCTTCATTCTTTCTGAAAAGTCCCTACTACTATGCATGAAATGACTATTCTTCTAATACTCCAGGATCTAACACCTTGGGGTTATCTTTGTTTGTAGACGGTTAGGGTTATTCTCTACATTTCACTACTTCTTAATTCATAACTCCTCTTATAATCAATTATCTCCTTCTCTTCCCTTTGCCACTATCATGGAATCTGTCACATTGAATTTGGGCTATAAGAATGGCTTTCCATTTCTTATTTTCATCCAAGTTAGATAACTAGCAGGGCTCCCTAAAACATTACTTTCAATCTGTTACTCCTTCAATTACTTACCAAAATAAGTTCTTATCTGTCAATTTCAGTGTAATTTCCAGCTCCTGAAATAATAGTTCTCTCTTTATATCTTTAATCTCCTACTGTTGAAATCCTCTCCCTCCTTCATTCAGGCCTCCTACCACCTCTTTCCAATATGTTATCTCCAGCTTCAGAGCCCTTGGAATAAGACTTTTATTTTGATTTCCCCAAACCTATACTACCTTATACTTTTTGGAAGGATTTCAAATAATATATAAAAATTTAGTGGTGCTCAGACTGAAAAATCGAGTCACAGCCAAGTAAAGAAGAATGTAGCGTAAAGTACACATTTCTAGACTATTGTTTCAAAACTCTGAATTTTAGCTCCAACTCTTAGGGTAAGGTATTTTATAGCTAACTTGATAGCAAAGGAATTTAAGTAATTAATGTGACCAGGATAATCACATGTTAAGTGTAAATACCTTAAGAGGATTCCAATCAAGCAACTGGACTCGTATTAGGGGATTTAAAAGTTTTGGTATGCATAAGCCAATAAAAGCATCATAATAGGAATCAGGAAACTTTTCTCGCCATTGCTGAAATTTCAATAAAATATTCTGGATGTTACAAAAATCATCATGCACATCTTCAAAAACTTTCTTATGATCCTGTAAAATGTCACCTGTAAAACAAACAAACCTCTTTAAGTTATGCATTTCAAGTTTTGTTTTCCTTATAAACATAGTCACATACGACTATGTAATCAATTGAGTTAAAAACTTTCCTTTGATATTAACATATAATTTTCATTAAAAAATCATGTTAGTAACAAAAGTGATAATATCAATACTAAGAGCAGCTACCATTTAATGAGTCCCTGCTTTTTGCTAAAATACTACATATACATTATCTCATCACCAAGATGGATATAATCTACTCATTTACAGAAAACAAACAATATCATATTTAGGAGGTCAATGAATTTGCCCATGATCACACAGAATAAAGCCTTTCTTTGAACTTAAGTCTCCTGACTCTAAAGCCCAGACTCTCTTAACCATATACACTGAACCTTCTCATTATGTCAATAATGGTTTCACTAAATTCAATTGCTTTAAAGTAAAAATAATTAGCACTGGAAGTAGGAGATAAAGAAATGAAACTAAAATATTCATTTGTAACAAAAGAAGGGAAAAAAACTATATAGATGCAAGAATAGTCACAATGTTCCTTAGCCATTATTTTCTATTTTTCCAGAGGGTGGAAAAGTCTTAAAGGACAAAATCATTTTTCCTTTTTCTTGAATTTTCCCAAATGTTTTATATAACTTATGTATTTAAAGGCAATCATAGCCAAAACATTTCATACTTTGGAAACATGGTAACTGACCTTGGCTTTTTTGGAAGTTGGTCATCTCTGCAGAAGACAGTTCATCATCACTAGATGTCCCTTCCTGATGGTTACAGTTACCAGAAAGTGCTCTTGCTTGTCTTCTTTGTATCCTATAAATTTATAATTGCAATGAATCACAAATAAATGGAAAGCAAATAGTTCTTGCCAAAATAAATACTTTAAAACAAAAAGTAGTAGTAATTTTATAATTTATATATAATGGCCAGAAACACACCATCATATTAGGATATAATTTTATGGTACTATTTTTTGAAACTTTCAGCTTCATAATTTTGTGATAGTGATTCTTCCTCTTTTTTCTTATAACAATTTCTGACAAGAACATTCCCGTGGGTTAACCAGTTTCTGAAGAAGGGGTAATAATAAAATTAGAACTAGCTTCTAGTTAAGAATAATTCCCAGCTTGATATATGTCAATTTTTTCCCCCTTCCTTTCAACAGATTCAAATATACCTTTAAAGCAGCTGAGAACTGCTTACAAAATTTTGGTCTTATATTATTTTCACAAATTAACATGTCAGATTAGGTTTAATTATATCATACAGTTAATTCTATTTAAATAGTGAAAAGTACTTGCTCACTGATGCTTTAAGTCTTCACTTTCTATAGGTACCTTCGAGATTCAATATCTTCTAAAATGCACTGAGTTTTTTCATCTATAGCCAAACTTCCATTTGTTGATGTCTCAGCTTTGCCTGTTAATGAATAAAATTCATTTTGTACTGCAAATTTTCAAAATAAAAATGAAACACCTTGAAAAACAAAGGTAATATCATGAATGCATATACATACGTGTACATATAAACACACAAAATATGCTTACATTGCATATTTCATTGTTCAATGAAATTTTCACTTTAATTCCCTCTAACAATGTTACTAGGTCTCAAGTTTCCTAGCCTAAAAAAGGTACCTTGGTTGGTAATTTAGTACTTGATAACAACAAGATAATTTTATTTCCATATTTCTTTTCTTCATATTCTTTTTCAATAATTTTTACTGATTTTCTCTATAGCCAAATACTAGAAATATTTGCATTGCCAACATCTTATTCATATTGTTATCTATTTTAGTATAGATCATTATTTATGACTGAGAAATGCAATTTAATCCCTTTCACTATCCCCTGATAGCACTTCAATGAGAGGAAGACATCTCTGAAAATACAAAACCAGTGTAAGAACTTAAATGAAGTATACAGATTTCATATATTGAAACCTTCAGATGAGCCTATACTAAAATTCACCATAACCAGTTGGTTGAAGAGTCCTTAAAACTACAAAGTTAGATCTCTGACAGTCGGTAGATTTATATGAACTCATCTTAAAACATTTCATTAAATGGCCATATAAATATTTTGCTTAATCTAAGGGATTGGATTAGAAGTTATAATATTTGTTTTTTAACGGTAGATTTAATTTATTTTGAAACTCTACCTGTAAATGTTTTGTTTTTGAAAGGGAACAGAGGAAGGATTAGTGAGAAAATACACAAAAAGCTTACTTTTTTTTTAAGTAAGAATAAAACCATTTTTATTCTCCAAATGATAATGTATCTTCATGAATAATAAACTGTATTAAACATAAAAAACACTAACGTGATAACTGTTGTAAGTACGCTGATTCATGTTTTAATTCATCTTGCCTGCGCTTCATTAAGGTCATGGCTTGTTTTAAAAGAAGTCCGTGCATGGATGATTCTATTTCTTGGATGTTGATCATCTGAAATACATATATAAGTAACATCTGCAGGTCACTGATAATCAGTTTTAAAAGTATAAATAAGTAATATTTAGAAAATATATAAACATGTATGTGTTCAATTTTCATATGAAGAGACATTTCTAATATTATTGCATCTTAATTATAAAACATTGTGAGCAAAAGACCTAGCTGCAAATACTTTTAATATCAAAAACCAGAAAATCAACTTTTCTACTAGAACAAGTATAAAAAGATAATGAAACCAAATGAGATGGAGTGAGGAACATGGATATTTATGATAAAAACGTAAGAGATAGAAAAGTAGGAGGAAATGAGGGGTGCAGCTATTTTTCCTCAGGCTGAGGGGAAGATAGTAGGGGCACTTGAAGCTGGTGAAATCTGAAGAACTGGAAAATGAGAAGGAGAACCAACCAGGGATGGGTATGAAAGTTGTGAGGCAGAAACACAGGCTAGTTGAAATTGGAACTTCTATTTCTTGGGCAATAGTTGCTTTTTTATTCCAATGATGTTCCACAGCTGCTGCTATGGATAGATCAATGGGTGGACTGGTAAGATTTTAAATGTGTAATTTTTCAAGGATGAATGAAGAAAAAAGTTACATTTTAACTGATACATTAGAATGCAACTACCACATGGTATATAAAGGCAATCAACTTAAAACAACAGTGGACAAAACATTTAATCGACAACATTTTAATGATTTAAGCAATATGGAAAGTAGAACATGATTTATTTTTAAATAATCTACCTTTTTAAGGATAATTGAAGACCACAGTGTAAGAACTTATTGTGCATAAAACAAAACCAAAAAGTATAAGCTGAAAGATTTATAAATCTGATCAAAAAAATTTCAAATGAATATCAAACAACCATGGCAAAATTAAAAGGCAAAACAAGTTGGAAAGTTGATATCAAATAGGATAAGGCATTAAAATTTTTAAGATATAAAGAATTTTATCCAGGCATGGTAGGATGTGCCTGTGATCCTAGTGATTTGGGAGGCTGAGCAAGAGGATAGCAAGTTTGAGGTCAGCCTCAGTGACTTAGTAAGACCCTATCTCAAAATAAAAACTAAGAAAAGGGTGGATGTGGATCAATGGTAAAGGACCCATAGGTACAATCCTAGGTTACCCCTACCCCATCCCCGCCAACACACACGAGGAATTGTTCAACCTAAGAAAACTAAAAGAAAAAAATAATTCCCATTAAGAACCAACATAATAACAAGGCAGAGATAATCTGCAAGAAGAAAAACTACATATAGCTAATAAAATAAAGGGTTTGAGATCAGAATATAATATAGAAAAACAAAATTCATTTTTTCCTCATCTAGTCAACTAATAAAACTGATACAATCTTTCTAGAGGACAGTTTGGCAATATGTTTCATAAGCCTTAAAAATATTTGTACTTAATAATTCATTTTCTTTGACTTGTTTCATTTTTTAGGAATTATTAAACAGATAAAATTTTATTATAAAATATGTAAGATTTTATACAGAATTACTTATAGCATCAAAACAAGTACAAATCCCCTTAATGTCTAAAGGGACTATGTTAAAAACCTGTAGAATGAGTGGATAAAAAAATATATATATATATATGCATGCCATGGAGTTTTATTCATGAAGAAGAATGAAACTGTGTCATTTGCAGGAAAATGGATGGAATTTGAGAGTGCTGTTAAGCAAAATAAGACAAAACCAGAAAATCAAAGGTCATATGTTTTCTCTCACTGAAGCTAGAGAGAAAAAAAAGAAAAAGAAAAGGTGGGGGGAATCTCATGAAAATAGAGGGGAATCCCAGGAGAAGAGAGGAAGGGGACCTTGTGAGAGGGGGGAAAGGGAAGGTACTAAGGAATGAAATTGACAAATTATATTGTACTGTACACATATACAAACATGTAACAACAAATCCTACTATTATGCATAATATATCAATAAAAAATAAGAGGAAAAAGTATGTAGGAAAAGGATATATAAAGAACTCAAAAAACTTAACACCAAATAAACAAATAACCCAATTAATAAATAGGCTAAGGAACTTAACAGGCACTTCACAGAAGAAATAACAATTAGTCAACAAATATATGAAAACATATTCAACATTTCTAGAAATTAAAGAAATGCAAATTAAAACTATACTGAAATTTCATTTCACTCCAGTCAAAATGATAATTATCAAGAATACATGTAACAATAAATGTTGGTGTGAATGTGAGGAAAAAGGTATACTCATACATTGCTGATAGGACTGCAAATTCTTGCAACCATTCTAAAAAGCTGTATGGAGTTTCCTCAGAAAATTTGGAATGGAACCACCATTTGACCCCATTATCCCACTCCTTGGCATATACCCAAAGGACTTAAAATTAGTGTACTATAGTGATACAGTCACATCAATGTTTATAGCAGCTAAATTCACAATAGCTAAGCTATGGAACCAATCTAAGTGCTCTTGAACAGATGAATGGACCAAGAAAATATGATATATATCCACAATGGAATATTACTCAGTCATAAGAGAAGAATGAAATTATGGCATTTGCTAGTAAATGAAGGTAACTGGAGACTATCATGCTAAATGAAAAAAGCCAATCCCCCCAAAATAAAGACCGAATGTTCTCTCTGATATGTGGATGCTAACACTCAATGGGGGCAGGGATAGAAGTTCAATGGAGTAGACAAAGGGGAATGAAGGGAAGGGAAGGGGTATGGGAATAGGAAAGATAGTAGAATGTACTGGACATAAATTTCCTATGTTCACATATGAATACACAACTAGTGAAACTCCATATCACATATAACCACAAGAACAGGAAGTTATACTCCATGTATGTATCATATGTCAAAATATACTTCACTGCCATATATAACTATAAAAACAAATACATTTTTTTAAAGTTCCTAATTGCTATAGCTGGAACAATTTGAGAAATTAGGTGAAATAGTTTTTAGTTAGACAAAGAGTGTGAGAAATACCTATAATCCTTTACTGATAAAATAAATTATTGACTAATAAATGGGGACAAGAGAAAAAAATGTAGAAAAAATACTTATAGAAAATTAAAAGCACGTAATAAATAGTAAGATTGAGAATATTATTTAGTTGTATAATAAAGGTGTTTTTCCCAGAAAATGATAGATTTATATGTACCTTTTCATTAAGACAGTCAATTATATTTTCCACGTAGATTTTCATGCTTTTATAGAATTTATAATTTGCAGCTTGACTTGATGAATTCTCAAGGTTCTCAATTGTACTCTTTGAGCTCTTGACATCTTGCATGTATTTTTCATATTCTCTCTGATGTGAGCGATGAGTATCCTGTAGTAATGTTAATCTAAATAAATAAAATAAAAATGCTTTATTTTTCCAATCGTTCCTTTTGAAGTAGTACTCTATTGTAAACATTTTCGAAGACAACCAAGGGAAATGATAATCTTATAAACCTGAGTTTATTAGACTTGAAAAGGGGATCATTACAGTTACAGAGCTCTCAAAGTGGAAAGGAAAGAGATGACACTGCTAAGTTTTTAAATTTTAATTTGATTTTTTACTTCTAGACATATCTTCTCTTAACTGTTAATCCTTTCTTTTCCCCCATTTTTAAAAATTGGCGCATTATAGTTGTACAGACATTGCTAGGTTTTTAAAGGTGAGGGCTAATCCATAGGCTAGTTTTAGATTAGAAGTTAATGAGTGTGCTGGGATTCGTGAGAATCCAAGAACAATCAATCATTTTGAATTTGAATCTGAGGAGACCATGTAGTATTATTCTTAGATTAAGTTTGTGATCTTTCTAGGAATATAGATATCTGAATAAGCTGGCATTAATGTCATTTAAAGACATAATGGTTGGATACAAATTTTCTGTTTTGGGATTTGAAATGCTTTTGTTTTGTCATTAGAATTTGTTATTCCTTCGAGCAAATCTCTTCCTGGTTGCATTTCGATATATGCTGCCTATTAAAGTCAAGACAGCCTACATTCTTTTAGCCCTTGGGAATATCATACCAATTATTTTAGCCCTTGGGACTATCATACCAATATCATCATTGATGTTACATGAAGAAACTGTTAAATACAATTCAATGACTGTTGATCTTTTCATTGTTTATCAGTTACCTGTCATAGATAAATGCCAATGGAGAAAAAAGAAACACATTTGTTTAAAAATATCTGGAATGTATTTTCTAATATTTGACTCTCTGAATGCTTTAGAATGAGAGAATTAAATAAAAATGAGAGAATTAAATTAAAATTACAATTTCATAGTATTTGGACTGAAATCAGGATTAAAATATTATTCTGTTCCTGCTAACCTGGTCCATAAAAGACACTCTAGTACTTGCTTAAGCCAAATGTGCTCTCCCCAAGGTTTGCTATCTTTTCCTTTCAGTCTTTGTTTTATGTAAAGAACAGTGAGAATTAAGATATAAATCAAGATAATAATGTACAGCAGGCACTGTTAATATATTTTGGTGTTAATCAAGTAGAATATTATCAGTCATAGCAGTGAATTTGTAAGTAGTTACAATGTGAAAAACTTCTAGATATACCAAACAACATAGATAGTGGGCTTTCTCTATTATATTAAAAAATGGGGCAATATATAAATATATATGCACACAAAAAAATAATTAACAATGTGAATGAGAGGACCTACAAAATGGGAGAAAGTATTTGCTAGATACTCTTCTGACAGGATTAATATCCAGAATATATGAAAAACTCAAAAAACTTAACACCAAAAAAGAAAAAAAAATCCAATTAATAAATGGGCAAATGAACTAAACAGGCACTTCTCAAAAGAAGAAATAAAAATGACCCACAAATATATGAAAAAAAAATGTTCAATATCATCAGCAATTGGGAAAATGGAAATCAAAACTACATTGAGATTTTTATCTCATTCCAGTCACAATAGCAATTGTCAAGAGTATGAATGATTAATGCCGGAGAATATGTGAAGAAAAAGAACACTTTACACTGCTGGTGGGATTGTAAATTAGTACAACCACTATGGAAATCAGTGTGAAGGTTGCTCAAAAGATTAGGGATAGAACTGCCAGCTGACCCAGCTATATCCCTGCTCAGTTATTTATCCTAAAGAATTAAAGTCATCATACTACAGTGATACAGGCATACCCATGTTTATAGCAGCACAATTCACAATAGTCAAAGTATGGAACCAGCCTAAATGCCCATCAATAGATGGATGAATAAATTAAATGTGATATATATATAGATATATATATATATATATATATATATATATATATATATATACACACACACACACATACATACACACACACACACACACACAGGGGAGTTGTATTCAGCCATAAAGAAGAAAGTAAGGACTTTGGAAGATGGCGGCGAGGGGAGTGCATTGCCCCCGTGTGCTGCTTCACTGTGTGGGAGTATGACAAGTCAGGACGGCTAAAGGCTATCTTGTTAGGAATTTCCAGCAATAGTGGGGTGCTCCGGAACCTGGAGGAAGGATTTCCATCGCACGAGGATCGGCTACGGGGACTCAAACGCGAGAGGTTTGTCGCACGGAGGGTAACACTGCTTATTCAGCAAATCACCCCGCGGCTAGAGTCTGCAGCGCGCGCTGGGAAACGAGGAGATAGCGACACAGGGATACAGCGCTGCAGTTTCTGCCAGCCGTGCAAGCACCGTACTCAGGGCTGAATTCTGGGTTCGAGACGGGGGAAGGAAGCGGTCCATCTCGGTTCTCCACACTGGTCAGACCACAGAGGAGGCCAGCAGCCACCATGTTGGAAAGCTGACGTCACCATCCCTGCTTTCGACTGACCGCAGCTCATTCAGCCATAGAACAGGTAATTTCAGGCTGTCATTCGCCTGCGGCTTGCAGACAGATTGCTAGGGTTCAGTGCCTGGGGGCTTCTTAGAACCTGATCTTATCGGAGCGAACACCGAGCGCGGGGCGGCCGAGTTCCGGCTCCCGGAACCGCCCTGGCCCAGGGCTGGGGAGCCTGCGGAGGCTGCTTCTTGGACCCTGCTCCTATCAGAGCTTACACCGAGCACGGAGCGGCCGAGTTCCGGCTCCCGGAACTGCCCTGGCCCAGGGCTAGGAGCCCACGGAAACTGCTTCTCGGTCCGGGTCCTGCTGAGGGCCCGTCAGGACTCACCCGTTGCTTTGGTTGCCCGGCAAGGGGAACGAAATGCTGCCATTCGCATAGGATACCAACATGGCACAGATCTGATGTCATCAGAAAGCGGCGGAGGAGAGAACTTCATCAATACCAGCGGCGACAGAAACAGTTGGTCTCCTGGTGGGGGGGTGAGGCACAGACACCCGAGTCTCCTCAATTTGTCGTCGAGCCAGAGGGGAGGAGCCGGGCAGCCGCCAGCGCCCGGAGCAGGCCCAGCGGCTCGCCAGTGTGGTGACCGCGTGACCCCAATTGGAGAGGGGGCGGAGCGGAGCCGCCACCCGCACCCGCAAGGTGGGCAGACCCGCGACCCAGTGGTACATGGGCGTGGTAGGAGGGGCAGGGCAGAGCCGCCGCCCGCGCTTGCAAGGTAAACAGACCTGTGACAGACTGGCGGGTCAGGCCCAGTGGCCTGCCAGTGTGGTACACACGTCACCCCAACTGGAGTAGGGGCAGAGCAGATCCTTCTCCCACGCCCGGATCAGGCCCTGCCGGTGTGGTGGCCACGTGACCCCAATTGGAGTGGGGGCGGAGCGGAACCGCCACCCGTGCCCGCAGGGTGAGCAGACCTGTGACCAACCTGCAGATCAGGCCCAGGGGTCCGCAGGCGTGGTAGGAGGGGCAGGGCAGATCCGCCGCCCGCGCCTCCAAGGTAGGCAGACCTGCGACAGACCGGCGGATCAGGCCCAGGAGGCTGCCGGCGTGGTACACACACCACCCTAATTGGACTAGGGGCAGAGCAGAGTCGCCGCCCGTGCCAGGAACAGGCCCAGCGACCTGCAGGCGGGGTAGTCACGACACCCCAATTGGAGTAGGGGCAGAGCAGAGCCGCCACCTGTGTCCGAAAGGTGGGCAGATCTGCGACCGACCAGCGGGACAGGCCCAGTGGCCTGCCGGTACGACAGACACGTCACCCCATTTGGAGTAGGGGCAGAGTAGAGCCGCCGCCCGCACCTGCAGGGTAGGCAAACCTGCAACCGACCGGCAGATCAGGCCCGGTGGCCTGCCGGCGTGGTACACTCGTCACCCCAATTGGAGTAGGGGCAGAACAGAGCCACCGCCAGCGCCCAGAACAGGCCCAGTGACCTGCCGGCGTGGTAGCCACGACACCCCAATTGGAATAAGGAGAGAGCAGAGCCGCCGCCCGCACCTGCAGGAAAGATACGCAAGCAGTATGAAAAGACAAGGAAAGAAAGGACCACAAGCAATGCAGGTCAACGCAACTTTAGAAGAGGTAACAGCTGCAGCAGATGGAATGTCAGATAAAGAATTCAGGATATACATGCTTCAGATGATCTGGAGTATCAAGGAAGACATTAGACAGCAAAATCAGACAATGAAAGATCACTTCGACAATGAATTACGCAAACAAATCCAGGAAGCAAAGGATCAACTATACAGGGAGATAGAGGTTATAAAAAACAAACAAACAGAAATCCTAGAAATGCAGGAAGCAATAAACCAACTTAAAAACTCAATGGAGAATACTACCAGCAGAGTAGAACACTTAGAAGATAGAACATCAGACAATGAAGACAAAGTATTTCAACTTGAAAAGAACATAGACAGCTCAGCAAGACTGTTAAGAAACCATGAGCAGAACATCCAAGAAATATGGGATAACATTAAGAGACCAAACTTAAGAGTCATTGGGATACAGCAAGGTACAGAGCTCCAAACCAAAGGAATGAGAAGTCTATTCAATGAAATAATAAGAGAAAACTTCCCAGACTTGAAGAATGAGACAGAATCCCAAATCCTAGAAGCCTACAGGACGCCGAATGTGCAAAATCATAAGAGATCCACACCTAGACACATTATAATGAAGATGCCCAACATACAGAATAAGGAGAGAATTTTAAAAGCTACAAGAGAAAGGAAGCAGATTACATTTAGGGGTAAGCCAATCAGGATAACAGCTGATCTTTCAACACAGACTCTGAAAGCTAGAAGATCCTGGAATAACATATTTCAAACACTGAAAGAAAATGGGTTCCAACCAAGAATTGTGTATCCAGCGAAATTAAGCTTCAGGATGGAAGATGAAATTAAAACCTTCCACGATAAACAAAAGTTTAAAGAATTCGCAGCTAGAAAACCATCTCTTCAAAACATCCTCGCCAAAACATTACAGGAAGAGGAAATGGAAAATAACAATGAAAACCAACAGTGGGAGGTAGGACAGTAAAGGGGGGGGGGGAAATAATCAAAGAGGAAAACAAACCATGTTTAGTAACAGAAATAAACAAATATGGCTGGAAGAACAACCCATATCTCAATAATAAACCTAAATGTTAATGGCTTAAACTCACCAATTAAGAGACACAGGCTAGTAGAATGGATCACAAAACAAGACCCAACAATATGCTGCCTATAGGAGACGCATTTGATAGGAAAAGACATACATAGGCTGAAGGTGAAAGGTTGGGAAAAATCATATCACTCATATGGACTTCGGAAACAAGCAGGAGTGTCCATACTCATATCAAATAAAATAGATTTCAAGCCAAAGTTAATCAAAAGGGATAAAGAGGAACACTACATACTGCTTAAGGGAACCATACACCAACAAGACATAACAATCATAAATATTTATGCCCCCAAAAATGGTGCAGCTATGTTCGTCAAGCAAACTCTTCTCAAGTTCAGGAGTCTAATAGACCACCATACCATAATCATGGGAGACTTCAACACACCTCTCTCGCCACTGGACAGATCTTCCAAACAAAAGTTGAATAAGGAAACTATAGAACTCAATAACACAATTAATAACCTAGACTTAATTGACATATATAGAGTATACCACCCAACATCAAGCAATTATACTTTTTTCTCAGCAGCACATGGATCCTTCTCAAAAATAGATCATATATTATGTCACAGGGCAACTCTTAGACAATATAAAGGAGTAGAGATAATACCATGCATCTTATCTGATCATAATGGAATGAAACTGAAAATCAACGATAAAAGAAGGAAGGAAAAAGCATACATCACTTGGAGAATGAACAATAGGTTACTGAATGATCAATGGGTTATAGAAGACATCAAGGAGGAAATTAAAAAATTCTTAGAGATAAATGAAAACACAGACACAACATATTGGAATCTATGGGACACATTGAAAGCAGTTCTAAGAGGAAAATTCATTGCTTGGAGTTCATTCCTTAAAAAAAGAAAAAACCAACAAATAAATGATCTCATACTTCATCTCAAAATCCTTGAAAAAGAAGAGCAAAACAACAGCAAAAGAAGTAGAAGGCAAGAAATAATTAAAATCAGAGCTGAAATTAATGAAATCGAAACAAAAGAAACAATTGAAAAAATTGACAAAACTAAAAGTTGGTTCTTTGAAAAAATAAACAAAATCGACAGACCCTTAGCCATGCTAGCGAAGAGAAGAAGAGAGAGAACTCAAATTACTAGCATACGGGATGAAAAAGGCAATATCACAACAGACACTTCAGAAATACAGAAGATAATCAAAAACTATTTTGAATCCTTATACTCCAATAAATTAGAAGATAGTGAAGGCATAGATAAATTTCTTAAGTCATATGATCTGCCCAGATTGAGTCAGGAGGATATAGACAACCTAAACAGACCAATATCAATTGAGGAAATAGAAGAAACCATAAAAAGACTACCAACTAAGAAAAGCCCAGGACCGGATGGGTATACAGCAGAATTTTATAAAACCTTTAAAGAAGAACTAATACCAATACTTTTCAAGCTACTTCAGGAAATAGAAAAAGAGGGAGAACTTCCAAATTCATTCTATGAGGCCAACATCACCCTGATACCTAGACCAGACAAAGACACTTCAAAGAAAGAAAACTACAGAGCAATATCTCTAATGAACCTAGATGCAAAAATCCTCAATAAAATTCTGGCGAATCGAATACAAAAACATATCAAAAAAATTGTGCACCATGATCAAGTAGGATTCATCCCTGGGATGCAAGGCTGGTTCAATATACAGAAATCAATAAATGTTATTCACCACATCAATAGACTTAAAAATAAGAACCATATGATCATCTCGATAGATGCGGAAAAAGGATTCGACAAAGTACAGCATCCCTTTATGTTCAAAACTCTAGAAAAACTAGGGATAACAGGAACATACCTCAATATTGTAAAAGCAATCTATGCTAAGCCTCAGGCTAGCATCATTCTGAATGGAGAAAAACTGAAGGCATTCCCTCTAAAATCTGGAACAAGACAGGGATGCCCTCTCTCTCCACTTCTGTTCAACATAGTTCTCGAAACACTGGCCAGAGCAATTAGACAGACGAAAGAAATTAAAGGCATAAAAATAGGAAAAGAAGAACTTAAATTATCACTATTTTCAGATGATATGATTCTATACCTAGCAGACCCAAAAGGGTCTACAAAGAAACTATTAGAGCTAATAAATGAATTCAGCAAAGTGGCAGGATATAAAATCAACACGCATAAATCAAAGGCATTCCTGTATATCAGCGACAAATCCTCTGAAATGGAAATGAGGACAACCACTCCATTCACAATATCTTCAAAAAAAATAAAATACTTGGGAATCAACCTAACAAAAGAGGTGAAAGACTTATACAATGAAAACTACAGAACCCTAAAGAGAGAAATAGAAGAAGATCTTAGAAGATGGAAAAATATACCCTGTTCATGGATAGGCAGAACTAACATCATCAAAATGGCGATATTACCAAAAGTTCTCTATAGGTTTAATGCAATGCCAATCAAAATCCCAACGGCATTTCTTGTAGAAATAGAGAAAGCAATCATGAAATTCATATGGAAAAATAAAAGACCCAGAATAGCAAAAACAATGCTAAGCAGGAAGTGTGAATCAGGCGGTATAGCGATACCAGACTTCAAACTATACTACAGAGCAATAGTAACAAAAACAGCATGGTACTGGTACCAAAACAGGCAGGTGGACCAATGGTACAGAATAGAGGACACAGAAACCAATCCACAAAACTACAACTATCTTATATTTGATAAAGGGGCTAAAAGCATGCAATGGAGGAAGGATAGCATCTTCAACAAATGGTGCTGGGAAAACTGGAAATCCATATGCAACAAAATGAAACTGAATCCCTTTCTCTCGCCATGCACAAAAGTGAATTCAAAATGGATCAAGGAGCTTGATATCAAATCAGAGACACGCCGTCTGATAGAAGAAAAAGTTGGCTACGATCTACATTCGGTGGGGTCGGGCTCCAAATTCCTCAATAGGACACCCATAGCACAAAAGTTAATAACTAGAATCAACAAATGGGACTTACTCAAACTAAAAAGTTTTTTCTCAGCAAAAGAAACAATAAGAGAGGTAAATAGGGAGCCTACACCCTGGGAACAAATCTTTACTCCTCACACTTCAGATAGAGCCCTAATATCCAGAGTATACAAAGAACTCAAAAAATTAGACAATAAGAGAACAAACAACCCAATCAACAAATGGGCCAAGGACCTGAACAGACACTTCTCAGAGGAGGACATATAGTCAATCAACAAGTACATGAAAAAATGCTCACCATCTCTAGCAGTCAGAGAAATGCAAATCAAAACCACCCTAAGATACCATCTCACTCCAGTAAGATTGGCAGCCATTAGGAAGTCAAACAACAACAAGTGCTGGAGAGGATGTGGGGAAAAGGGTACACTTGTACATTGCTGGTGGGACTGCAGATTGGTGCAGCCAATTTGGAAAGCAGTATGGAGATTTCTTGGAAAGCTGGGAATGGAGCCACCATTTGACCCAGATATTCCCCTTCTTGGTCTATTCCCTAAAGACCTAAAAAGAGCATGCTACAGGGACACTGCTACATCGATGTTCATAGCAGCACAATTCACAATAGCAAGACTGTGGAACCAACCTAGATGCCCTTCAATAGACGAATGGATAAAAAAAAATGTGGCATTTATACACAATGGAGTATTACTCTGCATTAAAAAATGACAAAATCATAGAATTTGCAGGGAAATGGATGGCATTAGAGCAGATTATGCTAAGTGAAGCTAGCCAATCCCTAAAAAACAAATGCCAAATGTCTTCTTTGATATAAGGAGAGTAACTAAGATCAGAGTAGGGACGAAGAGCAGGAGAAGAAGATTAACATTTAACAGGGATGAGAGGTGGGAGGGAAAGGGAGAGAGAAGGGAAATTGCATGGAAATGGAAGGAGACCCTCAGGGTTATACAGTGGAGGGGGTAGAGAGAGAGGAGGGGAGGGGAGGGGAGAGGTGTGGTGGGGGGAGGGTGGAGGATGGGAAAGGCAGCGGAGCACAACAGACACTAGTTTGGCAATATGTAAATCAATGGATATGTAACTGATGTGATTCTGCAATCTGTGTATGGGGTGAAGGTGGGAGTTCATAACCCACTTGAATCAAAGTGTGGAATATGATATGTCAAGAAATTTGTAATGTTTTGAACAACCAAGAATAAAAAATTAAAAAAAAAAAAAAAAGAAAGTAAATATGTTATTTGCAGGAAAATGGATGAAGACTCGAGAACACTGTGTTAAGTGAAATAAAGCAGAAAAAACTCAGAAAGTCAAGGGTTATATGTTTTCTTTCATATGTGGAAGCTAGAGAGGAAAAAGGAAAAGAAGGAAGGGTGGTCGGGAGAATCTCATGAAAATGGAAGGGAGATCTGTAGAAAAGAGGAAAGGGACCAGAAGGAGAGAGGAGAGGAAAAGGGGAAATACTGGGGAATGATATTAGTCAAATTACATTATTATATTTTGTGCTTGTATGAATATGTAATAATGAATCCTTCCATTATGTATAACGCACAGATAAAAATAGTAAAAAAATATACATGTACTTATACAGATACAGATCACTTCTGGAAGGAAACGTAAGAAACTGGCAGCAATAGTTCTCCTTTTCTTTGTGTATTCTTTTGTACTGGTTGGTTTTTATTTTTCTTTAAACCATGAAGGTGTATTTTCTTTTAAAAATATAGAACCTTGTGAGTAAGAAAATTGAATATGACAATAAAGTTAAAGTAACATTTACCAAGATTAAATGAAATGGTAATCTAAACCAGTGATTCATTGTCTTTTTTCTATGCTATCACTCTTGTAAGACAATTATGAACAACCATACAGGTCTGGTTTATATACAAGTCTAGAAGCAAGAGCCATTCTAGCTGTTTTCTTCTAAAAAGGAAATTGTATCAGAATGCCATTAAATAATAATAGTTATTTCAGAAATATCTTGAATATGTGACAGTAATCTCACTTAACATCATTATTAAAAAAACACTTGAGCTGGGCACTGCTGGTGCATGCCTGTAATCCCAGCATGAGGCAGGAAAATTGCAAGTTCAAAGCCAGACTCAGCAACTTAGTGAGGCCCTAAGAAACTCTGTGAGACCTTGTCTCTAAATAAAATACAAAAAAGGGTTGGGGATGTGGCTCAGTGGTTAATTGCCCTTGGTTTCAACCCCAGTACCAACCTCCCTGCCTTAAAAAAAATCCAAAAAAACACTACAAAAAAACTCAGAAACATTGATTAGAATAGGTGTTGGCAAACTTTTTCTGTACAAGGCCAGAGAGTAAATATTTTAGTCTTTTTAAAGGCTAGATGACTGCTGTTGCAACTATTTAAGTCTGTATTGTAGACAAAAGTAGCCACAGACAATATGTAAATAAATAAGCATGACTGTGTTCCAAAAAAACTTTACTAATAAAAGTTGGAGAAACTGGTAGTTTGTCAATTCCCTAGAAACCAGAAATAACTTAATATCTAAAAACTTATACATGTACTAATAGTTAATGATATGTCAATTATTTAGACATATATGATATATTTTAAAACTTAAGGGTCATTTAACAATGTAGAATAATGCTTATAATTATTAAATAAAAAAACCAGAATTTTAGGATTACTGATTTCAACTATGTAATACATATCTGTCAAAAAGACTGAGAATACAAACATAATCCAAATCAAGTGTGTTAGTGCAGTTAGCAAATGGTATTTTTGTCCTGTAAATCTATTTGGTATTAATATTTGATAATTAAAAAGAACATAGTGCTTTTTCACTGTACTAAGTGTCTAGACAAATACAAATTTCAAAATCAGTATTACTCACCTGTTATTTAGTTGTTTCTTTATAACTTCTAAATTTACTGGTGGAAATGAAATGGAAGCATCAAACTTCTTCACTGTTTGAGATTTACTACTGTGGGAAAGGTCTATATCTCTTCCCTAGAAATAATATGAAAATTTATTTTTAAAAAACATTTCATTTACTTTACAAATGCTAATAGCTTAAAAGGAGACTGGATATACCAAGGTCCCTTCCAGCTCAAAAATTCTCTGCCTTTGTAACTTTTCATTTTGAAAACAAAATGTTTTTTAAATTCTCAGTTTTAAATTTTAAAACTTAAATCTAGAAAAGACAAATTTTAAAAATCAAAAATTTCCCAGAAGTTTAGTTCTCAAAGTTTTTAAAGCTACCTTTATTCATAGTCTAGTGTACTCTGAGCAAGTCATGTGGTTTTTAAAGAAGCAACAGTCTTTGGGTGAATGCTACATGAATGATGGCATGATAGACCAGAACAATGTGATGGAAGCAGCCAGTTAAATGGAAGTTTGGGGGAAGTTTTCTAGGAAAAACTTTTGTTTCTGGCATTGTCATTTGGGTTTTCTGTTATTTGCCCAGAAATACTGCTATGGTTTGGGGACATGTTCCCCAAAGGCCCTGTTAAAGACTTTGTTACCAGCCTGTGGTATTATTGGGATGTGAAGGAGCTTTTAAAATATGAGACCTGGTGAAAACAAGAGGGGTCACTGGAGGCATGCCCCTTGAAAGGGATATTGGGACCACAGCACTTCCTCTTCTCTTTTTCACTTTCTGGCCATCTTGGGCGTCCTCTGCTACCATGTGCTCCCATGATAATGTACTAAGTCTTCATAAGCTCAAAGCAATGGGGTCATCTGGTTATGAATGGAAACCTTCAAAACTGTGAGCCAAAATAACCTTTTTTCTTTACAAACTGATTATCTCAGGTATTTCTTACAGTAACAGAAGGTTCATACAAATGCATCCTTAGCTAACACATTTTATAATATAGATATCCAGTTATGTACTAGTATCCTCTGGCTAATCACAGCTCATCACCACTATGCTTAAAATGTTCAAAGGGTTCTGAAGAGTCTTTGGTTCAAACTAGGACATATGAAGAAGTGGACCAGATATTTAGCCAAGTCATTAGCTTAATTATTCTTTATATTATTCCATGAAGCACCATCGGTTTTCACCAAGTCTCCCACTCATATTCAACTCAGCTGCAAATCCCCAAACATTCCTGACACTTCAGTTTCAAATCCCTTACATAATAAATACCTTTCAATAATCCAATTTTAAATATCACCACTTTTAGGGAGACTTTTCCAAACTTCCCTATTTATTCACCATTCCATAAATCTGACCATCCCTTGCTTCTTTGTGCTATTCCCTGCAGTGAGTTCTGGGAGAACCTATAAAGAGTTCATTGTCATCATTTTGTTTATCGGTCTCTCTTTTTGCAAAGATTGTACATCATTCTAAGTGGCTGTAGTTAGCTAATGGAGACCCTATAAAATATGAGCTCACATTCATGTAAATAATATGACAAAAGATGTGATTAAATCAAGGATTTTCAGAGCAGGTATTTATCCTGGATTATGCAAAGGGCAGTTTCTTGTATCCTTATCAAAGAGAGGACATATCAAAGGAAGGAGTCCGAGGACATAAGAGAAGGAGATAAAGTAAAGATGGCCAAGATGTGGCCTCAAGCCAAAGAATACCAACTATAACCTAGAAGAGTGAAGGAATAGATTCTCTTCTAGAGCCTCTGGAAGAAATGTCTGGCTACTAACACCTTGATTTTGGACTTCTGTTCTTCAGTATGGTGGGAGGACAAACTTCTGTTATTGTAAACCACCAAATTTGTGGTAATTTGTTGTGACTATCACAGGAAAGTGATATGAGCATGTAGTGAATCTTCAATAAGAAACCAATAAATGCACCTGAATTAGTAATAAAAATGCTAATCAAATAAATAAGAAATTACATTTTTGCCAACGATAGTTGCCTCTAAAGCTGTCAAAACTGGTGAAACATTCCAATATCAATGCAATTATAAATTGAGTTAAGTTTCTTTAGAGAAAATATACATAAAAACGTTCATCTTTTTTTTGGGCAACTATCTTAAGGAAATAGTTGAAAAGCACACCTCTAAACAAAAGAAATCAAATATTCACTGATTATTATTTACTAATAGGAACGTAATTCATATTGCAAATAATCTAAAATATTCACCAAAATAAAGAATGGTTACAATAGTTATTCATTGACTCCACTAAATCTCACAAAGCTAATAAAATTAGTTAATATTATAACTACATTGAAGAAGGAGAAGACATTTGTATGTTAATCAAAGAAATGAGAATTCAGCAGGGTGTAGAGATCTACACCTGTAATGCTAGGGACAGGAGGTTAAGACAGGAGGACAACAAGTTCAAAGCCAGTCTCAGCAACTGAGTGATATCCTCAGCAACTTAGTGAGAAGCTGTCTCAAATTAAAAAATAAAGATGTGAGTATGATCTGGCTATGACACCTGTTAGTTACCCCATTGATCTCCACGGCTGATTCAGCTGATCTGATTGGCAAGGTGGGTGTCCCCTTCCTCCCTGACCACTCCATGTGCATCCCTCCAGAAGCTGTGCACTCAGTGGAAGAGGATGATCTTCCTCGACAGATGAGGATCATTGTTCTGTCAAGGGTATAATAAGTAGCTGCACTCCCCTGCTAGAACCTCCAAACAAGCTCTCAGGGTTCAAATTAAAAAATAAAAAGGAACAGGAACATAGCTCAGTGGTAAAGTATCCCTGTGTTCAATCCTTAGCACCCAAAACAAAACAAATAAATCATAAATTAAAACTGTAGGAAGACTCTAGTTCCCAAAGTATGTGAAGGAATCCCAGAGAATTCAAAGAGGTAAGGTGAAATATTTTAAAAATTTCTAGGGAAACAGCAACACTCGGCATATTTTGAATTTCTAGCTCTAATTAGTTCACAGTTTGCAACATCAGACTATACTACACTCCTTTTGATGAAGTCATATTTGTGGAGCTGGGTTTTAGGAGGATACTATGAAAAAAAGCAAGTATTGAAGATCAGTATGGAAAAGAGAGGCAGTGACCAATATGATTTCAAGGTTTGAGAAGACATGCAGTGTCAAACAGGTGCACACAATCTATCAGTAAATAACTGTGGTTACTCAAAAATGAAATAAAAAGATTTTTCTTCAATTTACCTGTATTTTCAAATGGGTAAGTTGTTAGCATGTAAATCTTGTTAAATTTGGACTATTTAATAAGTGGAATTGTTTGGTAATCTTTTGACTCAGGATCACCATGATAAAAGTACTGAGATACTAAGGGCTTCATGAATGCATCAGTTTTGGAACCTCTGCTGGACAACATAATAGCAATCAATTTGAGGGGAAAAAAAAAGCATATCAAATACAAAGGAATTATGCAACTTTGAGCAGGTGAAGTAAGGACTGTGGCATGTTTCTTCTTGAAGTATGTTTTTAATGATGTTGTTACACTGACTTTTACCAAAAAGTAAGGTAAAACATCGGAGCCTATTACAATTGTTAAAAACCATCTGCTAAATCATTTCTTGGGTCAGAAATTCCAAAATTACAATCACAGGTTTAGCTTTAGTTAGCTTTTTAGTATTACAATAAAATGGGAATCTTATAAAACTTTCTAACTTAAAATAACATATAACAGTCTCTTAAAGAATTCTTATCAAAAAGATTCAAATATAAAACCTTTTATATGTATATTACTATAGTGTTTATAAGCACTTTTGACTTGTTATAATTTTGAACCTTATAGTCACCTAGTCAGGTGTTTAATATCATTATCATTCTCTTTATTATTAATGTAAACAACCTTGAAACTTATAGAAATCAAGTGTTTTACTCAAGTTCTTTCAATATTTACTGAGCACCCATATTAGGTGTTATTGGATACAACTCTGAACAAAATTATTAACAATTCTTGACCTCATGGGGATTATATTCTAGTATTAAGGTCAGAAACAAAATTCAAGACTTTTGACCCCAAGTGAAATTTTATTTTTAAAAAATTTTTGTAGTGTTAGGGATTTAACTCAGACCTTGTGCATTTTAGGCAAGAAATCTCCCACTGAAATAAACCCTCGGTTCTTTTTTTCTTTTCAATTTTATTTTAAACCTCACTATATATATTGAGTTTAACTTTTAAACACCTGTGTTATGTAATATACACTGTAAGTTACTAGAAAATTAAGAATTAAAAAATATGGTCCTCTCAAGTGTAAGGTATTTAAAACAGTGGAAAAGGACATGACATTTATGGTGTAGTGGGCTGCATGGTGAATATCCATGTCTTATCCACTGGAATGTACAAATATGACCTTATTTGGAATAAGGATCTTTGTGGTTGTAGCTAAGTGAAGGAACTTGAGACAAAATCATCCTGGATAAACTGGGTGAACCCTAAATGTAGACAAGTGTCCTTATAGGAAGCACAAATTAGAGACACTGAGAGGGCAAGTGACAGCAAAGGCAGGGGAAGGAGTCATGCAGTCACAACTTAAAAGAAAACCTAGAACAACTAGAAGCTGGAAAAGATAAGGAAGGATTCTCCTATGGGGCATTTAGAAGGAGAACAGCCCTGTCAGCATCTTGATTTCAGATTTCTGGCCTCAATAATGTAAGAGAATAAATTTTCTGTTGTTTTCAGTTACCATGTTTATGGTAATTTGTTACAGTTAGGCACAGGAATATAATAATATATGATATAAAAATTATTACCTCTGTGATTTTAACTGCTTTCCTCATTTGTTGCTGTTCCCAAATATCTTGATTTTCATCTTCTTGACTGTCTTCACTTGTTTCTTCATTTCTACTTGCTAAAAAATTAAAAAAACAATAACAACAAACAACAACAAAAAAGTCACACATAAATACTCAGTAATTTTCCAATTCCAGTTGTAATAGTCACATTTCTGGGGTGTATTATACACTGACTTAGCACTTTATATGTTTATTCTTCATTATAATTTGGGAAGAAGGTACCACTGTTGCCTTCATTTTACAAATGAGAAAACTTGCAATAGTAGCAGGCATGGTGTTGTTATATAGTTTGTCTGAGGACCATGATGAAGCTTAAATCCAGCAAGCTGACTCCAGAACCTGTACTCATGTCACCCAATTGTCCCATCAAGAAAACTTTTCATTAAAGTAGGGAAGATTTTAATATGACATCTAAAATCTCTGTAGAATCTTCCATATTTACAAACAAAAATTTTATACTGCATAATTTCTTCAACCCGCCAAAAAGTATGTAGGATACAGGCTTAGTAAACATTATTACACATACCTTTTAATTATAATATTTTGACACAGAAACATCTTTTAAAGGATATAATGTCATGGACCAAATTGATAGTAATTTGATAGTAAATAAAAGCCAACATTAACACTCTTTATCATGTGAAACACTACATTATGTTTTTACGGAAATTTTATCATAAAATATTATAAGGAAAAATGCCTTAAAATTTATAGAATGGTAAATAAATTAAATATATACTTGTTTCTTCAGTCATTCTTTGTCTAAGTGTCTGAGGCTTTGGGGTAAATGGTATTCTCTTCTTATGATCATCAGGCTCACTCTCAGGATCCTCATCATTATTCCTCTTTGTATCAGGAGTGGTGGAGTTATGTTTTACATCCAAAGAAATATAGTCATCTTGGGCCCTGGCCAATTCACGTTTTCTGCGGGCTGCCTGAATAAAAGCTGCATCAGGGATCCTAACTGAAAGGAAAAAAGAAGAGTACAATGAAAACCACAAACACCAACAGAAATACATATTTCTCACATTAAACAAAGAAAAACAGCACTATGTTCTTAAATTTTTCTCTATTTTTATATATGCATGATTTTAAAAAAATGGCTCAAAATCTATATCAGTAAAGGAAGAAAGTTAATTTTATAGATTAAATGTAATTTAGAGAAATTAACTCAATTTAGAAGTATCAGGAAATATACTCAAACCATTCCATTTTATCTTTTAAGTCTCTTACTCATCAGGTTTTAATAACTTTTTAAGGAGAGCTAGTTATTTTCCCTTTTGAAAACTCTGAATGTTAGGGCAGGGCTATGGAAAAGGACGAGCATCGAGTTCCTGAGTTCAAGAACTGCAGGAGTTAGAAAGGTTGATGTCAGATCTTACCAAATAAGAAAGAAATGACCTCCTCCCCTGTGGACATCAATACAAAGAAGAAACACAACACAATTGGTGCAAAGTCAAACCAGACTAGAGTTCTGGGGTGAGTCCCACCTAAATTAATGTAAGAAGTTAAGAAGTATAAAGGAAGTATTTTTCAACCTGATTAAATGATAATAACTTTTAATAGAGGCTTATCTTACTTTTTTGAAACTACATTAATATGAATTCTTCCAATTCAGAACAGATTTCTTCATGCATGGTGATCTAAGTTGTCTTTACATTCTAGAAAAAAAATTTTTTTTTTTTTTTTTTGGTATTAGGGATTAAACCCAGGGCTCTTAAATACTGAGCGATATCCTCAGCCCCTTTTGAGACAAGGACTCTAAGTTGCTTGGGGCCTCATTAAGTTTCTGAGGCTGGCTGGGAGATGTGGCTCATGCCTGTAATCCCAGCAATTCCAGAGGCTGAAGCAGGAGGATTGCGAGTTCAAAGCCAACTACTATCTCTAAATAAAATACAAAATAAGGCTGGGGACGTGGCTCAGTGGTTGAGTGCCTCTGAGTTCAATCCTCTAGTACCCCCCACCCCGCCACAAAAAGGTGCTGAGGCTGGCTTTGAACTTGTTATCCTCCTGCCTCAGCCTCCAGAGATGTTGGGATTACAGGTGTATGCCACCAAAATGGCAAGAGAAATTCTCCTCATTCTAAGCACTTCAGAATATTAGAAATGACAAGTCCCTAAGGCTCAAGTAGAATTTTCCAAATCTTTCCCATAAATTTGATCCAAATTTTTTAGAAAGAAAACATATCACTGGCTTAGAGGTGTACAAATGCTTTTATGTCTGAAATAACAACAAAAATGATAGATTTCAGTAACTACAGATCAGTCTATAATTACAGACCAGACTGACTGACATTATTCCCAGAGAAAATAAAAAGTGCTTGAATCAATTATGAAACATACAAGGTGATGACTAGAAATCAATAAATATTCACTGAGAATGAGTGACAGAAAATCAAGTGATTGCATTTTTACAGACTAGTATTTGTTTATAGACTGCTATGGGGGAATGATAAAGCTTAGATGTTTCTATATCTTCACAAAGGATTTAACAGTTTGATTCCTTCCTTGTAGATAATGTTATATGAGATAAACCAAATAGTTCACTGAATTCTTTACTAGATGAATAATTACTAAAAAAAGAAAAATGTTGATTATAAAGTCAACAGGACCTGCTTGAGAACTCTGTACTTTGCCTTGTTTGATTTAATGCTTTTATTGTAATGTGAGTGAAGACAAGATGACATCTCTTAAAAGCTGAGAAGTACAAGCTAACATAATCTAAGGTAGAATTAAGATTCAACGCAGGTTACTTGAGAAATTGCCAACCCTGGCTACACATGAGAATCATCTGGGAAGCTTGATAAACTACTGGTGCTCAGACCCCCATCCCAGAGACCCAGATTCAGTTGATCTGAGATAGGGCTCAGCTGTAGTTTGTTTTTATAGCCTTCTTGGGGAATTTAATGTGTAGCCAGAAATAACACATTAAGGTTTGAATATTGAAGTGTTTGAATATGGAAACAGAAGAACGTGGGTTGCAAGCAATTCACCTACAAATAACTTGGTAGGGTTTAAATAATAAATTACAAGTAATGAAACTCACTGGTAAGATACAAGCACTACATAGAGCCAATTCTCAAGCTACAATAAAGAAGTAGAAGTTCAAGGAAGAGAAAAATATTCTATCTGTCCTGTTTCTCTATACCCTACATCTATCTCAATGGGTTCCACAAATCGGATACTGGGCAGACACAGGATGAATGCATAAAGTTAACATCATGTTGTTAAAGAAAACTCTTTAAATAATTATCACATACACCATTCCACCTGACACACAATTATCTAAGATGCAGAGGTCAACTAGCATCTCCCTTGGGTAAGCAAGCAGGGAATATTTCAAGGCAGATATTCCATTATTGGTTCACTCTCATAGTCTACCAGAACATGAAACAAATGCACTCCTGCCACACAAGTCCTTCAAATCATCACATTCCTCCATCTTCTCTTCTCCAAACAGTACGTGCCTTCCACTTCCAAGTGCTCCTCACAAGGTCAGTTTTCAACTTCTCATCAGTATTTCTCAATGGGGCATTGGGGAGAAGGACAATTATTTACTGTGCTGAACGTTCAGTCCTACTCTCCATAGGATATTTATCATCTCGTGCCTCTGGGGCACTGCATGATAACAACACCTCAATTACTATGACCATTAAAAACTATTCCACATATTTCTAAATACTGACTTCTCCTTAGGTAGTGAGTGTTCCAATGCTTTATAGCCACTCCATTATACTTTTTAAAAAATTTCTTTAGTTGTAGATGGACACAATATCTTTATTTTTTTAAATTTATTTTTATGTGGTGCTGAGGATCGAACCCAGTCCTCACACATGCTAGGCAAGTGCTCCACCACTGAGCTATAACTCCAGCCCCGTCCATTACACTTTTAATCCACCATTTCTATAGCAGCACAGTTCACTATAACAAACACCAGTCACAAATGACCATAAATTTAACTAAATTAAATTTTGCACTAGCCACATTTCAAGAGCTCGACAGCCACATGTAACTAATGGCTACTGTACTGAATAATGAGGGTATAGAATTTTTCCATCATAACAGAAAATTCTGTTGCAAGTGCTGTATCTAGAACCTATATAGAGTTTTAATTGTTTACCAGGCTTCAATTCTTAATTTGGCTTTCTTACTTAATACTTCTCTATCTTGTGGATTTGGATAAGAAAAGGTTGCAAGGCTACAGGGATACTAATTGATAGAGTTAATAAAGAGGCACTTCTCATTTTAAGATTTATTATTATATATATTTGTATATAAATATTTATTGAATAAAAGTTTTAACTAAAATTACAAAAAATTACAAACCTATTGATGAAGATTCTTTTTCTTCCAGAGAGCTAACGTTGTCAGAAGATGAACTCTGATCATCATTACTTCCTGAGGAATGATGTGCTCCATCTTCTTCATCTGTTGAAAGATCAGCTGTTCTGGATTCTAACAGGACATTTTTTTAATACACACACACAAAAATAAAAATATGGGAATCAACAATTAATACAGCATTTTAATCCTATTCCATTTATTTAAAGCAGACATACAAATCTTTCTCTACCTTCCAGTCTTTCTGAAACAACTGAATGATCTAACAAATATACAAAGACTTACCCTACTTGCATTATCTATGCATTTAATATTTCTAAAAGGACACAATGAGAAGAGGGACAGGAACATTGAAGGAAAATAAAAGGACAAAAATTAAAGTAATATTTTGAACAGAAAAACAGTGGTTGTAAATAGAAAGACAAAAATATCATTTACTATGTGCTAGATACACTGAAACCTGTTTCACATGATTTAATATTCATAATTCTATAAGGTAAATGCTATTATCAGTGAGAGTACTAAGGAATGGAGAAAAGGCAACTCTTATCCTCAATTCTCCCTACAAGTTTAACCATATTTTAGGGTACAAATTAAAAAAAAAAGTCATCAAAACTTTAGATAAGAAGGTCATAACAATGACTAAGATCATGAAACTGAAAGACATTATGTTAAGTGAAATAAGCCAAACACAAAAAAGACAAATGTGGCAATACCTCACTTATATGTGGAATCTAAATGCTGACTGGAAATCATAGAAGAGTAGAACATAGTAGATATATAATTTTATCTTATTAATTTTGAGGTACTAGGGTTTATACCTAGGAGTACTCTACCACTGAGTTACATTCCAAACCTTTTTAAAAATATGATATAGAGTTTCACTAAATTGTCCAGGCTGGCTTTAAATTTACAATCCTCCTACCTCAGTCTCCCCAGTAACTGGGATTACAGGCATGAGCCACCTTTTTCAGCTCAAAGGATACAAAATTTTAGTTAGAAGTATAAGTTTAACAGATCTACTGTACAAGATGGTAATTATAATAATTTGTACTGCAACATACTGTATACTGTACTTGAAACTGCTGAGAAATTTTAAGTGTTCTCACCAGAAAAAAAAAGGGATAATGCATAAGTTAATTAGGTCAGTTTAGCCATCCCACAGCATATACATATTTCAAATCATGTTGTATACCATAAGCTTGTATAACTTTTCTTTGTAAATAAATAATTACATACAAAATCACTAAGATCACTTTAATGGGACTAACAATAGTGGGGAGAAAATTCTGGGCCCCCAAACTGTATTCCTTGTTAAACTCTAAACTTAGACCAATACATTTTATGTAAAAATTATAAAGATGCTGGAAACTGTTATTTAAGAACTCAAGCCAGACGGTGGCACACATCTGTAATCTCAGCTACTCTGGAGGCTGAGGCAGGAGGATTGCAGGTTCAGGCCAGCCTGAATTTAGAGAGACCCTGTTTCAAAAACAAATACCTAGATAAATTAATTTTTAAAACGTGGGGAGAGGATCATGTAGCTCACTGGTAAAGTTTGCCTATGCACCAGCACCCCTGTAAGTGAAAGACAAATACAATGTAGTCATTTTGAATTAATACCATTACCGGTACAGTCCAGTGTTATCAATTTCTTTATGATAGTCACATATATTACTTTTAATCTGTTTTTGTAAATAACTGATGACAATCGAAGACAAGCAAGAGACAATGTTTCAAACCTTGTCACTTGATTATTTTAATGTGCTGTTTTTAAGTATCCTTTAAAAAAACAAGTGAGCAAGTTTCCAAAAGGTACATACAACTTCCACCTAACAGCATTAGGATTTAACTCCTTTGGGACGATTTGTATTCTTCATAAACATTAATAACTGTATTATAGCTGTAAATGGGGAGGGTCATCTGATAGTGCAAAGAGGAACCACTAAAATGTACAAGATTTCTTTTAAACGTCCCTCCCAAGGAGCCAGGTACCTAGATGCAGGCAGTGGGCTTGCGCTGGAAGGGAGGCGACTCAAGAGTGGCTGCTGGTCAGCAGTAGGTCCTAGGAACCTCTAGAGAAGACCCCGCGGCCTCTTCCCGCCCCTCGCGTCACCTCGGGAGCCCACAGTTTCCCCCCCTCTTCACCTTGGCCCCCTGAGCTGTCAGCGCGAGGAGCGACTCCGGGGGCGCGCCGGGAACTCGCCCAGACCCGACCCCGGCCCCGAGGACCTCGGGTCCGGCGGGGCAGTTCCGCCACCTCCGCGCGGGCTCCTCCGGAGGGCGGGCCTTCCTCCTGTGGGCCCGGGGCCGTCGGATCCCTGGGCGCCCCGGATTCAGCTGACGGATCCTCGGCGTCATCGCTATCGCTGGACTGAGCTTGGCGCTGCCGGAAAGTCCGTTTGGGCCTGTGAGCCATACTCGAGGCCCGATCTCCGCGCGCACATTCACTTTCCGTTCACGCCAAATTGGGTTTTCGACGTCCACGGCGGCGCGCGCTCCCGCCTCTCCGGCTGCCCCGAGCGCGCGTCCGCGCCGCCAGTCAACTCGCGCTTCGCTCTACGCATGCGTAGTGTGCTGGCGTAGGTCTGCGCGAAGAACCCGGCAGGCCCAGCCGCAGGGTTCCCCAGGCCAAACCTGGGTGTGTGATCTGTCCACCGGAGATTCCTGCAGCCTCTCAGGCTTGAGTTCCAAAAAGAGCAGCCTCACGTGCTCTCCCTGTGCAGGTCCCATCCAGGAACCAGGCACTGTACTAGCCGTCTTGGACTGCAGTGGGGTCCTTGTCTTTTTCCAGAGAAAGCTCTCTGAACCAAGATTTAAAAACCGGCAAGAGTGCATGTGTTGGACTGGGAGATGCCAGTGAAAGCTAAGCAGCAAACTCTTCACATTAAAAATAAGTTCACAGCAATCATAATGCAATTGATTCAAATATATGAATTGCCAAGATCATTGTAATGTCATGTGTAGCTAATAAAAAAAAAAAAAAAATCCAGAGCTAATTTGACCAAAAAATAAATAAATAAATAAATAAAATAAGTACACAGAGAAGCAAACAGCAAACATGATTGCTTTTAAGTGAAGGGACTTCAAAATAAAGGGTGTATCGTTTAAAAAAAAAAAAAAAGCATCACTCAGATGAACAAAGATAAACTGTTGAGGCAAATTTGTGATAACAGAGATGATACTTGAGATGTCTTACCAGAAATTGTGTTGTGTCCTTGGCTCTTCTATGAGAGGACTTCAAGCAGTACACAAAACTTAGTAAAAGTATAGCAAAGTTTATTAGAAGGGACAGAAAAAGGGGAAAGAGGTTGTTGGGGCAGGCCCCAAATGGCTGTAGTTAAGCTCCTTCCCCAAGGCTTCTGGTGTGCTGTTATAGTTTTAGTGTGTAGCCAGGGCTGGGACCTGGCTATGCTGTAGTTAGCAAGGCCAGAAACACTCTAATTCAGTGTATATACTCAGGATCAAACATTAACTTGTGGGCATGAGCCCCCTTATGTAATCTGTTGGCCTTGTGCCTTCTCTGTTTGGCCTGCATATAAAAAGGGCCTATGGAAAAGACGTGGGGGCCAATGGGGACAAATGGGGGCAAAATGAGGTTTAAAATGGAACTGACTGGGAGCTGGAGCTGAAGCTGGAGACTGGAGGCTGTGGCCACCACTGAATAAAGCATGTCTATTGTCCTAAGTACATCTTGCATCTTCTTTCAACAGGCCTGAACCTTGTTTCCTGGGTCAGAGCCCCTTAACGACAGAGATTGTTAAACCAAGAGTGGGCCTACCAAGAGGAGACAACTCACTTCTTTGTGAGCTCAATTTATTGGGGTAGGAGAGGGGGTTTCTGGAAGAATCTTGTCAAAGCACTACCTCTTAACTTTTGAAGATGGTAGAATTGTACCCAAGTTTTAGGAGTCCCTACTGTGCATCTTTCCATCTAAGGGCAACTCTTGGTAATTTCAGCCTCTCAGCTTCCGTATTTTTGCTGTGACTGTTCTGATTAAGGACCCTGCCATTCATGCTACCTTTTCCCAACATTGTGTTTCTCCAGCTGCTGCCTCTGTTCAAAAACCTTCCACAGTCATCCAACATTTTGTTATTAGAATAAGAAAGTAAATTACTGTAATGTTTGCTTTACAATCATCTTGCAAATCAGGTGGTTTCCATGTCTTACTTTGAACAAAATCAGAGCACCAAACCCAAGGGCTTGCTGCTGAGGCTTACTGAAGCCAATTCAAAGGAACAGGGATTTTGCAAAAAGAAAAAGCTTTATTGTAGAGCTAACCATCAAGTAGGTCAGGAAAGAAACTCAGATCTGCCTCTGCGTGGGGTTGGGTGGGAGGAGAAGCTGTTTGATGATTGGATTATGAGAAGAGGGAGTTTTAGGTTTCTTTTGCATAGGCTGGCCTCTTATCATGGGCTTGATAGGTCTTAGTTGATTTCATTAGCTGACCATACTAAATTTGATGATGGATTACTGAGACTTTGCATGTAATTCAGAAGAAATTTCCACCACCTCTTAAGAGCGCCACCAGCTGGAGTCCAAGCCTCTTACACATGGCCCTTTGGGGGACATTCCATTTTCAAACTTCAGCAGGGATTATGGGCCAAACCCCTAGAAACCACCTGGGAATTATGTGAACATAGAAATGCTGATTAAGCTGTTCTGTGAAAGGACCTGAGATTCTTCATTTCTAACAAGCTTTTGGGGAAGCCAAAGGCTGTTTCTTGGGGGCCACACTTTAAATAACAAGATCTTACAGCCCGTACTAAGAAAAATGATTCACTCTTAAGAAGCAATGTTATGGTTTGGATGTGAGGTGTTCCAAAAAAGCTCATGTGTGAGACAATGCAAGAAGACTCAGAGGAGAAATGTGAGAGTCTTAACCTAACCAGTGATTTAATCCCTGATGGGATTAACTGGGTGGTAACTGGAGGCAGGTAGGGTGAGAAGGAGGAGGTGATTAATTGGGGGTGTGGCTATGGGGTATATATTTTGTATCTGGCAAGCGGAGATCTTCTCTCTCTCTGCTTCCTGATTGTGATATGAGCTAAGCAGCTCTGTCACACTCTCCTGCCGTGATGTTCTTCCTCAACTCAAGCCCTGAGGAATGGAGCTGGCCTTCTATGGACTAAGAGCTCTGAAATCGTGAGCCCTCAAATAAACTTTTCCTCCCCTAAAATTGTTCTGGTCAGATCTTTTAGTCACAGCAATGAAATAGCTGACTAAAACAAGTTTTAAAAAAGCTTAATATAAAATTGTAATAGCACGTAAATGCCATTATGTACTTCAAAATTTGGAAACTAAGTAGTCCTTAAAAAGGAAAACTAATAGGAACCTATTCACAGTGATTGAGGTTATCTAAGTATGGCAGTTATCCATCGTATCTCCAGAATGGTTCACCACCAGTCTCCAAAATCACTTCAGGTGTTTATCTCAGTTTGAAAGCTGGTCAGTAGGACAGAATGCACTCCCAGTCTTGCTTAAAAAACAAAAAACCCAAACACTTTATTTAAGGATAGTCTACATGTGATGTTGAAGTTCCAGAAAGCTGTGATTTCTCTTCAAAAGTAACCAAATCATGAACATGTCCAATGTGAAAACACTAGGCAGAATTCAATGATTTGGGGGAAAGTGAGCTAGAAACTTAACTTTCTGTTGTAAAATAAACTGATTCCCCAGACAAGGCTCTTCTCTTATTCATCTTGATGTCTCCATTTCTGATCTAGAGCACAGAATGCATTGAATTAATGAGAACACAATGAATTAAATGTTGAGGATGGGGTGAGTCCGAAACATCTGTGTTCAATCCCAATAATGAAACTTGAAAACAAATCATTATAACTTGTTAGATGCAAATATGCTAAAAGACAGGTGAATGGACTAGAATGTAGCTGTGTGATACAGCACTTGCCTAGTATGCCCAAGGCCCTGGGTTTGATCCCCAACACAGAAAAAAATAGAGCATGCATGAGTGAAAGAAGTGATATACTACTGAGATAGATAGAAAACTCTCTGCTATTTAAAACATCAACCAAATATTTGTTCTAAGGAAAAGAAGAATTGAGTTTCTCTAGGTGCTTGTATGGGAGAGGATCAAATAGAGAGAAATTATTTAATAAACAATAAAATATTTAATAAACAAGTAGGAATCCTGAGTTTTCTTCTCTGTTCCTAGGAAAAGCAGACTGAAGGCTATGGGGAACAATTGCCAGATATATATATATATATATATATATATATATATATATATATATATATATATATATATATAAAATAAAATTGCAGGATGCCAAATAATTTCAGATAAGGAAATCATTTTTTACTGTAAGTATATCCCATACAATATATGGGGTATACTTGTGTGAGATATTTTAGAACCCTAGTCTAGGTTAAAGAGAGATATGCAGAATGTAAAATGGTAGAGAAAGACTTCAGAATCTGGAGTGGAGGGTGGGGTTGGTTGGCTGTGGTTCTGGATCCTGTGGAGAAATGTTGGTCAGTGAAAAGTTCCGAGTTACAGAGAGTGAGGGGATTAGGGGGTTTTAAGATATGGTGGTATTTTCTTCTAAGTCACTAAAAAAACTATACTCCATCCACAGTCTTAACACTGCTAGAAATGAAGGGTTTGGTGGCTGAGGTTAGGGTGGTAGATATGGAAGGGCTGGTGGCTCCATAGTTTTTGAGCCTTGAATGTCAAAGGAGATAAAGTGGATCACAGGTGAGAAGCAGGCACCGAACACATTGGCTTGACCCATTTCTCAAATGTACCAAACAAAAAAGCCAGTACTTAAGTGGATATTGCCCCTCTTGGTTACACATGGAGACTGGATCAGAGCAGCCAGAGTGCAAGTACTTTGTTTCTCCAAACAGCTTTCCCAGGTATAGTACCCTATCCATATTTATCACTGCCTTATATAAATTCTCTTTCTTGTGAATACTAGAATCTGCCCCTCCAGAGGATAAAGATAATATTATCTCTTATTTGTCCTCTTACACTTATTTACAATGCTAGCTTATTAATTGACTGGCTGGTTATTATAAGATTTTGCATCATTCATTCATGTAATTTACAATTACAGTGTAACCGTTGGAGAAAACTGACACACCCCAAATTCCCCAACTTCTGCAAATTCATGTCATATTTACCCAGATTGTATTCCCCTAAAGTGAAATGACATTTTAATTCCGTTTGTCTTGCCATTTATTGGTGGGTGCTGAGCTCCCTCTAGTGAGAAATGTGCTGCTTACAGAATGATCTTATCGAATAATCTTGGAAATTGCCTTCTTCCTATTATAGAGCAATTATTTTGTCATTCTCTCTTATGAGCAACGAATATATTTTCATTTTTAAGCCCACATATTTCAAACTTTATCAGAGGACAATGCTATACCTTATCCATAAAATACAGAACTAGTTGATAGAACTAATTGTGCTTTCATTTTTTTCCCAGAATGTATTTTTCAAACTCTTACTAAATTAGAAATCCTGTTCGAGGACCAGGCAGTCATAAATCACATGGAATCTTGATCCAAAAGATCAAGTACTAGTAGCCAAATTAGTCTTAGGAGATGGGCTTATTATAAATACTTTTTGAAATCCTGGAATCTCAAGTATTGACAATTTCTTCAATCGTAGATCTAACTTTCAGAATGAGTAGCATCTTCAAGCTGACACTCTTATGTGCCTGGACAAATGTATTGATTAACTGTCAAACCAAGGACCACTAGAAACAAACCTATTGATGAAGCAAAGTTAATAAGATCAACTACAGTAAGGGAGAACACTATCTTGACAGGGACTTCTAAGTGTCTGAAAATGAAGAACAGGACAGTGTATTCACAGGGTTTTAAGGTCTGGGCAGAGTAATTTTTATAAATTTTTATTTTATTGTAGTCAGAGCACTTAACATGAGATCTACATTCTTATTAAATTTTCAAGTGTACAATGTTTCAAAGTTCTCTATAGTGTATAAGCAGGTCTCTAGAACTTAGTCATCTTGCATAATTGAAACTTTATACCCACTGATTAACAACTCTCCAGTACTCCCTGTTTTTAATTGGCTTATGGTCTTGCCTTCCAGAAGCAGGCATTGTTCCCAGTATGGTTTAGCACAAAAAAATAGGAAAATATGTTTTCTGCCCAAATTATTTAGTATAGTGCCTCCATTGGGATCATTGTTTGAGTTATTTTTCTTATAAAATGTAACACATGCAGAAAATTGCACAAAACAAAAACATTACAGTTCAAGAACATATCACAAAGTAAATCCCTCTTTATCACCTAACTCAAGAAGTAGAGCATCGACAACACCCCAGCAATCCCTTTATTACTCCACTTGAGCTGTGTCACTCTCCCTGACACCAAAGTAAACATTATTCTGAACTTTACAATAATCAATTTCTTCCTTTTTTAAAAAATGGTTTAACCACTTAAGCAAGCATATTTAAACACTATGGTATACTTGCATTTATATATTTTTAACTTTATAAAAATATAAATAAACCATGTATATCATTTTGTGTATAGTATTTTTTGTTTCACATGTATTTGTGTCATAATTCCACCTTGTTCTATATATCTGCTGTCCATTTTTATTGCTGTGTGGTATTCCATTATGTGATTACAGTTTATTTACTGGCACTCATTGATGTTTGGTTATGTTTAGTTTTTGCCAGATTACAAATGATGTTATTATGAACAATCCTGTATCTTGGGGTTCTGTGTGTATAATTCAGTGAACTATAAACACGGCAGTAGAATTGTAGGGTTCTAGGGTATGCATATTTCAACTTTGATGGAAAAATGCCAGAATCCAAAGAAGTATTTGACTGAATTTATACTTATCAATGGCGTATTGAAGTTTCCATGGCTCCTCATCTTTGCCAACACTTGGTATTATTGTCAGTTCTCTTACCTTTAGCCACCTGGGTATATTTGCTTGTGCTTTGAATTTGAATTTATGTGATTACAAATGAGGATTATTTTATATATATATATATGCATATATATACACACATGTACACATATACATATACACATATAGATATGTATATTTATATGAACACATGAACACATACATTCTATCCATAGTTCCTCTTTTGTGAATTGTCTGTCCAAGTGACTTACCCATTTTTTTATTGAGTTGCTTGTCTTACTGGTGTACAACTCTGTATATTCTGCACATGAGTTCTTTAGCTAATGTATGTGTTACAAGTAAGTTCTCCCACTTTGTGGTTTGTCTTTTCATTCTCTATATATTCTGTATTATCTAAATTTTTATGAAATATTCTTAAGGTTTTGATGTTAGTATAATTTATTTAACATTTTCCTTGTCATTTGACTTACATGTGTCCTATTGGAGAAATATTTCTCTATCCCAAGGTCAATATTTTATGATATTACAATATGGATATATATCTATAATATACCTGCATTTGATTCTTCTTCTCATTACCCTTCTCCTCCTCACCCTTCTCCTCCTCTTCCTCCTTCTTTTGAGGTGGATTAATGCTGTAGTTTGGATCTTGATTGTCCCCCAAAGGCCCATCAATGAAAGGTTTGGTCCTTGGCCTGATGTTTCTGGAAGGTGGTGAAAATCTTTAAGAAGTGGGGTCTAGTGGAAAGTTTTTGGTCAGTGGGGGTATGCCTTCAAAAGGGATTATAGGATATGGTCTCTTCTGTTCTCTTCTGTTCTTTCTATTAGATGAATGGACTTCTTTTCCACGTTCTCCTGCCATATGCTGCCATAAACCCAAAGCAACAGGGCTAAGTACCCATAGACTGAAAACTTGAAAACTGTGAGTACCAATAAACCTTTCTTGTTTTTAAATTGATTTATCTCAGGTATTGTTACCATCATGGAAAGTTGACTAATTCGAGTGATATGTCAGTCAGATTTTACTTTTTAAAAAATATGGATATTGATCCAATTTAATTAAAAAAATATATCTTGGAAAATTCACAATTATATTTATGAAGTAGAAAGAGCAGTTAAGTGAACTTTCATCACTCAGCTTTGACAATATGTGATTCATGGACAATTTGATTAGTCTTTACTTCCATCCATTTTCCTCTTCATGCATTGTTTTGAAATAAAACACAAATATGATGTTTAACACATAAATATTTCAAATACCTCTAAAACATAATGACTATTTGAAAAAAAATAAAATATTCACAATGCAATCATAGCAAAAAGCAATTAACAATAATCCTTCATATTCATAAAGTATCTAATTAGTGTTAAACTTTCTAATTTTCTCTTAAACTTGTTTTTCAGTTTGTTTAAATCAGGATCTAAATAAGACCCAATAATTGGACTAATTTAAATGCCTTTTAATATTCTCTTAATCTATAATCATATATTTCTTTTCTCTTTCTTCCACTCTTGTTCTCACTTTCCTCCCTTGCATTCTTATAATTTAACTCTTGAAAATATTTCCCATAGTCTAATTTTGCTGATTTTTTCAGTCACATGATGTCATTTTTAACATGCTTCTTTGTCTCCTGTATTTTCTTTAAGTAGAGATTTCCTTAGATTCAAATTCGGCTTTTATGACAGTATTACCTCAGGGGAAGTTTATTTTCTTTCATTGAAAGGCATATGATGTCTAGTTGCCTCTTTGTGTGTGTATTATCAGATACCATTAATGCTTAATATCTAGAACTAATAATTTTATTTTTTTTGGGGGGGGGATTGAATCCAGGGACAGTCTACCACTGAGTTACATCTCCAGCCTTTTTTATTTTTTTAATATTGAGAATATGTCTTGCTAAGTTGCTGAGGCTGGCCTTGAACTTGCAATTCTTTTGCCTCAATCAACCAAATAGCTGGGATTTAGAGGTGTGTGCCCCCACACCTGGATAATAGTTCTTTAAGGCTTGAAAATTAGTGCTATGCTATTTCTACCATTTCTTTTTTATTACAATCTGAATTACTTTTTAAAAGTATTTTGTAGAATAGGGTCTCATTAAGTTTCCCAGGCTGGTCTTGAACTACTAGGCTCAAGCATCTATCCTCCTACCTCAGCCTCCTGAGTAGCTGGGACTGGAGTGGTTTGTTTGTTTGTTTTTAAGAAACTTTTAATTTAATATTGGTTTACTTAGTGGAATAGTTTATGTATTAAAGGGATTATAACTAGCATGGTGGCTTGGGAGGCTGATACAGAAGGATCATAAGTTTAAAGCCAGCCTCAGCAACTTAGTGAAACTCTTTCTCAAAATAAAAAACAGGAGAGACAATAACTTCACCCGTTTTCTCTTCTTTTTCAGCCACACATTTAAGGAGATCCTCATCATGTCACTGATGAACTGCAGAGAAAATGCTACAGATACTTCATTGATCACACATGACATGGAATGTACCTTTGCACCAAACCTACCAAAGTATTTAACCTCTAACTTTGGTCTGAAAATATTTCCATTTCCCTCCTGGAACCGTCCAGCCACTCCAGGATTAGGGGTTGCCTGTGTCTCACACGCAGTGGTGTTTAGCAATGGGGAGGGCAGGTTGTTTATTGAGGCCACCACCTTACTAAGAATGTGTCGTCTTTCCTTTCTTTAAGTACTTCCCAGTTGTCATAATTGTCTGAGTAGGATCTAGAGTTCTGAAATAAGTAGTTATTATTGCTTTCCTGCTTACTGGTTATTTGGGGTGAAGAATCAAACTTTGGAGTTTTCTGTTCCACTATTTGCATCTGGGCCTATTTCAGGACTTCCTATTATAATCTTTTGAACTTTGGGACTATTTACTTGTTTGATTACAGGAATTAAAAAAGAAATCAGTATCTGAATAGAAAAAAAGTAGTTGTTTTTATGTAACTTTAATGTTAATCCTTATAGATCCAATGAAATACTTTTAATAACTTATTTTTACTTCCTTTCATTTGGAGAAAACCAGAGAAAACTGGCATCTCCATAATGTTAAAATAAGCTATTTAAAATAAGCTATAAAATAATAAAATATATTTATTTTTTCAATTTTACTTGAGTTTTAGTTTCCTATTTTTTCACATTTATTAATTAATTTTATTCTTATGTTTCATATTGCATATATATGTGTTTCTTATGTATTTTTATCATGAGATTTTCTTTACCATTCTATTTTGTACCTAATTATTGGTTATATACATGGAAGCTATTGATTACTATCTCTTAATTGTAAATATGAATAACTTACTGATTTATTCTAATAAATATCCAAAGTAATTAACCTCTAAGTTTGGTCTGAAAATATTTAATTAATTTATTTTTACAATTATTTCTCAGAGAATCTCCAATTGTACTGTCGTATCATCTGCACATAAAGAGATCTGTGCTCATTATTTCTCAATCCTATTTGTTTAATTGCATTGGATTTACTTTAGGTATAATACTAAATAGTACAGAAGATACTGGTTATCCTTACCTTCTTACTGAGTTTAGTGGAAAGGTCTTTAGTGTTTCTTCCTTAAGTAAAAGCTTAGCTTTAGAATTGAAGTATATAGTTTTTAACATGTTAAGAAAATAACAAATGCCTATTTTCTTGTGTATTTTAATCAGAAATGTTTGTGAAACCATTTTTCAGCATTTAAATAAATATACAGATTCCCTTTAAAAAAATAAAATAAAATAGTAAAAATCAGGAGCTAGGGCTGTAGTTCAGTGGTAGAGTACCTGCCTTGCACATGTGAGGCACTGGGTTTGATCTTCAGCACCACATAAAAGTAAATAAATGAAGATATTGTGCCCATCCAAATTGGACTCTATTTATCATTTTCTTATCCTCTATTTTTTTTCCTTTTTCCTAGACTTTGCATATGCTAGGTCAGTGCTCTACCCCTGAGCTACATCCCCAGCCTTTATTTCTTGTCTTCAATGTCTGCTTTGTTTATTTCTTCCTATCTACTCACTCCATTTAACTGTTTGAGATGGGGTCTTGCTATCTTGCCTGGCTAATCTCAAACTCTTGAGCTCAAGAGATCAGCCACCCACTCAGCCTCCTGAGTGGCTGTAACTACAGGAGTGTGCCAATGCCCAGCTCTCTTTCTTCTTAATCTTCACAATGAGCAGAAGTCCTCCTGAGTTTCACCTGATTCCAATCCATCTTTACCTTTTGCTCAGAAACTCCACTACCCTTATCGATCAACTTCAGGAAAAATGGAAAGAATTCAGGAAATTCTAAAACTACAACGATCAAAGCTCTAAGAAATCTCAAATATCCAGGGTCCAAGTTATTTCCACTGGCCTTGAGACAATAAAATAAATCCCTCTGAGTTAAAACCAGGGTGTACATGCACTTAGACATTGCTTCCAATCCTAGGTTCTTTTTTGTTGTTACAAAATGATATGACCAAACATCATGAGAGCTTCATTTGTTATGGTTTAGATGTGAGGTGTCCCCCAAAAACTCACATGTGAGACATTACAAGAAGGTTCAGAAGAGAAGTGATTGGGTTGTGAAAGCCTTAAGCGAATCAGTGAATTAATCACCTGATGGGATTGAGTGGTAATTGAAAGTAGGTAGAATGTGGCTGGAGGAGGTGGGGCATTGGGGGCGTGGTTTTGGTGTATATATTTGTATTTGGCAAGTGGAGATTTCTCTCTGCTTTCAGATCACGTGAGCTGCTTCCCTCTGCAACACTCTTCCATACTCTTCCACACTTTTCCACAATCTTCCACGATCTCTGCCTTACCTTAAGCACCAAGGAATGGAGCCGGCCTTCTTTGGACTAAGACCTCTGAAACTGAGCTCTCAAATAAACTTTTCCTCTACAGTTGTTCTGGTTGGGTCTTATATCACCATCAAGCAATTTTTATATAGCTCCTAAGCAGACTCTACATGATCTGATACCTAGATATTCGGCTTCCTCTCTTCTAGGAAAAAACTGTACTTGAACCTTAATAGAATATGCCTTATTTGGTGAACGTTAACAGCCAAAACCAACAAAAGTCCAGTGTTGACCCAACTTAAGAGACACACAATACTTTCTTCTGGCTGCTGGATGGCCATTTGATTTTGAGACTATAAATTTAAGATCCTTTGGATTTGGCCAGAAGCCTCTGTTTACAGTGGAAGCAACATCCATTCAGGAAATTAGAAAAGAATAATTTGTGTGTGTGTTTTGCAGTACTGGGGATTGATCTAAGGATCTCTTATGTACTCCTCAAGCACTCTACCACCGGACTATATCCCCAGCCCTAATTGTCGATTCTTTATCACCCATTTGCCTTTAATTTACTGTCAATTTTGGTGCTCTCTATTAACTAGATAAAAGGATTTTCAATATGATCTCCCTTATCTTCATTTTACTATGTTTGACTCTATGAGAAAGAAAAAAACTTTCTAATGCGTTTTTCTCAGATCATAGCTCTGGCTATGAATTTAACTGTCTGTTGACAAAATTTAATAACAGTTCCATCAAACACTTCAAAAGGTAGATTATCATTTATAGGACCTACTTCAACTTAAATTTCCCTCACATAATTAATCCCAACCTTTATTTAGTATTTTAAAAATTAAACTTTAACCTCCTACTGGTTCTCACTAAAGTCATTACTGAAGCAGCAAAGTTGGTCTTCTAGGAATGAAAACTAACTTTGGGGCTGTTCTTTCCACGACAGTCAGTTTGTTCTCTTCAAAGACACACAGGGACTACCTATCTCCCTCTAACGAATCTGCGTAACTTGAGGGAAAAAAAAATTGCTTGCTTCTCTGGTTGTATTAAAGTATACTTACACTCTCATGGAGTCTGTACCTACTAGATGGTTTTTTTAGTGAATATTAGGCTTATACCTGCCTGCTACATTACTAACATTAACGTGAATTCAGGATAATTGTCAGAGATTTTCTGATATTTGAAAGTATCAGCAGATCATATTTCTTTGAAAAGAATACCCAGAAACTTCCAAAAAGATGCAGTCAAGTACACTACTTGAAAAATCCCCTGTAGGGAAAAGGGCTGTAACTTTCATAGTAAAAACAAAAAACAAAAACTAGTAGAAAAATATGTCAAAAACATGTACCTGAACCTAAAACCACAAGTTACACAATTTCTTCTCTAGAAGGCTGATAGACCAATTCAAATTTAAATTCATTAGCTGAAATTATAAATACATAACCTTTGAATTGTTCTTTTTTTTCCACAAACTTTTTTAGCCTTTGAATTATCCTTAACAAGCTGAGGAAAATTTATGCTATAATAATCTTGTCTTGATGTGCTTCTGTACTCGAGTGTAAGTAAAGCAGTCCTTGACTAAGCTAAAATAAAAATCTACCTGACTCTCTAAAAGACACCCTGGTGGATTTGGAGACATGTTTTATTATTTGGGTTTTTTTTTCTATTCCAGGGCCCTGGCTTTGAGACTTATTATAAAGGTGAGAAATAATTTTTTCAGTTTTTTTTTACAGTTGGCTAATATATCCTGTCTACAGTCTTAAATGTTACTTCACAGCTATAGCCATGTCTATGTTGTTGATTCAAGAACTCATCCTTGGACAGAGAAGGAAAAAATTAATTCAACTCTGTACAGTTCTCTGGACACCTTTCCAGTTTCTGTGTGTGTGTGTGTGTGTGTGTGTGTGTGTGTGTGTGTATGTGTGTGTGTGTGTCTGTATACCAATATCCAATAAGGTCATTCTGTGGTCATGATGAATCAAGACAAAAATTGAGATATTCTGTAATCTTGTCCATGAACCTTGTCCAAATCACAAAAACGATCAGATATCCCTCATCCTGGCTAATATGAGTAAGTGCTACTACTCTGTCAATTACTGTGTTAGCTTCACTCTAATCTTCCCCCAATGAGATTTATATAGATTTCAAATGATAGATTTGTTTCTGTTTCCTGATAGCACCCAACCCACAATAAAGTCGTGCTTCTTTAACTCCTTTCATCAGTCATCTAAGACAAACTTAAATCCTGTATGTTTTCTAACAGTTTCCTACTGAGACATCCCACAGGGTCTAGTGGTATGGGTTTTCCCTCATTGCAACGGACAATAAAACCAACTTGCTTAACACTGTGGGTGTGTTCTTGGTAATCTGTGACTGGCAGGTATTGAGAGATTGAATGATATAAAATTGACATCTTTCTGAATCACATGTGGTTGCACATGGGCCATTTCAGATGGTTCAGCGTGATTCAACACCCATGACAGTTCTGAGGTCCATTTCTGAGAGCGGGTAGCAATTCTAAGAAAACCTACTATTGCTGCTTCTACTCAGTGCTATGCTAGTCATCAAGAGTTAATAAGAAAATGTGGCAGAAAGAGTAGATAAGTTTTTAAATCAATTTTCTCTGAAGGGAGAGAGGATGGGGGGACAGGGAGGTAGAATGTAAATAGATATTGGATAGGCTTGAAAAGCTTTATATGTCAAGACAGAGATGAAATTAGAAAAGAGCTAAAAATACTGCAGGGAAAAAATAATTGCTGAAATCCCAGAAGCATGGAAAGGGTTGGGATTGAGTCCTTGGGGAATAATGGACCAGGAAATAGTAATTGCAAACAGGGACACTTACGGTGCATTTAACTGTACAAGAGCCTGTTTAAGTCTTGCAAGACAAACCCTGAAATACCATGCTAAGTGGAAGAAGCCAAAGACAGAAGAACATAGTATATTCTTCCTTCATATAAAATGCCCAGAAAAGACAAATCTAAAATACAGAAAGCTGAGTAATAGTTGCCAGGGGCTATAGGGAGAGGAATGAGAGGAGAGTGACATCAAGTGGATATAGGATTACTTGGTGGTGGTGGTGATAATAAAGATATTTCAAATGGAGGTGTGATACTGGTTGTACAATTTTGTGAATATATAAAAGCCAAGCCACTTTGTGCAAATTTTATGGTGTGTGGATTATATCTCAAAGATCTTTAAAAATGCTTTTCAAATATGTTTTTAAATCATTAATAATTTATTTAATACAAATACCCCCATGAGTTCAGGAGTATTATTCATATTTTACACATAAAGAAATTGAAATACAGTGAGGAAAAAAAGAAGGAAATAAGGAAACATTCTTTAATTAGAAATATAAGATGAAGTGGATGTAAATAATTTTGGTCACTGACATTGAGATGCTGAGAGAATTCCTGTGCTATGATGTCTATTTAAACTTTTCCTCTTGACATAGGAGGTGAGATTACACAAAGAAGGTGTGTGGGGAAGGATAATGGAGAAAAACCAACTTTTGGAAAGTGGGTAAGTTTCAATAGTGCTAAGCTGTTCAACTAACCATGGAGAATAAATCTCCCAAAAGCACTGGGGACAGTTGAAGTTTGTCTACCACAGATTCACATGATTCCAACACTCGGGGGAATAAGATTTTCTCCAGGAATGTTTTAATGCCATGAGATGGAAGAGAGAGCAACTGATGGGATGCATTCATAGTTGGTGAATTTTAGATGGGGAAGGCTAAGTTGTTAAAAGTTCAAGCAATAGGGTCGTATGGAACAGGGAGTCTAGGGTGGATGTGAGGCCCCCCAGAGGGCTTCCAGTCAGAGCAAATAGGACAGGAGAAAGGAATGAAAATTCAGTGAAGAGGAAGGGTAGCAGGAATAGAAGAGTGAGTGCTCGAAGAGAGGGAGAGTAGATAACAGGAGCAGTAGTGAGTTGATAAGCCTTTGTCATCTAGCACTCCAGATGAAAAGCCATGAGGTATAGGGTTTCCTGTTTTTCATGGTAGGACCTTGCCACATATCTTGGCTACAGAGATTCTGAAAAACAGGGCAGATCTTCAGTTTTATGGAGGTTTGGATCCCCCTTTCTCTTCCTTCCAACTTTGCTTCTGCTTCCAGAGAGACCCGCTCTACCCTCTTTTCAGGAGCGCCATGTTCAGGGGATGGAGCAAAGATCCTACTCAGAGGCCAGTATACCCAAACACTAGTGCTCCTGACAATCTCAGAAAGCAAACAAAAAACTGGCAAGCTTTGGGAACAGTGCTGCTCTCCCCATGGGGATGGCTATGTTTTAGAACCCAGTAGAAATAAGTCATCCCCAGGGGAGAATTAATAATTAGGAGTCACTTTAAACTACTTTCTTTTTCTTTTTTATTTTTTTTTTATTTTGTAAATTCACCTTTATTGGTGGTGGTGGTAGTGGGGCAGATTTTCTATTAACTAGATGTCATATTCACTTTGTTTTAAAAATAAATCGGTTGAAACCTTAACAACTTCTTGAGTTTCAATTTTATGAAAAAGTTAATCATTGTTCATTGCACATAATACTTCATATAGTATTTGGCTTTAGAATTTTAGCCATCTTGGTCTAAGGAAGACTGTCACTCAGCTCTTGTTGGTAGAGTGCAACTTACCTATTCTGCATGTGTTTGAACAACACTCAGCTACAGGTCATCTGCTGGAGTTTGCTTTCTTTAAAAAGATTTTTTTTTTTCCTCCCACATGAGGGCAGTGTCTACTTTGGCTTTGGCTTTGCCAGTTCTATAAGAACCTATCTCTCATTTTGCCCATTGACGTAGTTTCATTTCTAGATCTGTTTAACTCCACTGCACCTAGAAATGTCAGGCTATAATTTTACTTGGGAACTGAACCATGGTGAGTTCTTTGCCTGGTAGAAAAGGAGAAGTCGGTAGTACCTTTCCTCTAGCTCTTGTAGGCTGCCAAAAAAAACAACCTGGACCTCCAACCTGATCCAAGCCATCATTTTTGCGGTCTGGCTTGTCACAGATGATCAACAATGCCATCCACTGTCCCTGACAGGGCTTGAGTGAACAGCAGTCTATATGGGCATCTGCAAGACTCAAAGGGTGTAGTGTACCCAGAATTTTGGAAGCCTTCTGAATAAATATATTCATTGCAAATAGCAGAGCACATCTGGTGTCCTGCACATGACTTCCTATGGTAACTGTCCTGGGACCCCTGTCCTACCCAGCTCCCTAATTCCTGCAAAGCAGTATGGCGAAGCATGTACTCTAATGGGAAAATCATTTCCTCCTAGGGTGCTGATGGTGGATGTTTATTCTGCTGGAATTTTGTACCACAAAATTTGTACCACATCCTAGATTCTGGCCTTAGGAAGGGATGCTTCGTGGGAATCAGTATAGTAGGCTTTTTCCCTTCACAATTAAATGATGAGGGATCCAGGAACCATATAACTTTTTGACTCAAAGCATGAGTATTCAGAAAGCTGTCCCCTTTGAGACCAGCTATCTCAGGAGGAGTCTAATGCTACTGATGTCTGGGATGCCTGAAGCTGCCTCAGAAGGGCCTCGCATGCCACCGCACACATGCAGGCCACCAAAGCTTGAAGCAGCCAACCAGGAGAGACTGAGACTCAGTGCCCTAGGGATGTACCATTTGAACCTTTATTATTTTTTGCCTGTCAACCTAAACTCTTGGCAGGATATAATCTATCCTGGAATCTAGAGAGCTGCAGAGCCAAGCAGAGAGAAATAATCTCAGAAGGCCTCTGCCTGAGAACTTTGCAGCCTGGAAGGAGCAGTGGGTAGACAACTGCATCCAACTGTGCTGTTCTGAGAGCCAGTACCCCAGAGTCAGCAGGTTGGGCACAGCTGTGTATGTAGGTCTTAAAAGTTTGAGGCTGTTTGTTCCTTGTGGGGCATCTCACCCAGGTACTTTGTTCCATGACATCACCTGGCTATACAAGTCACAAATGTTCTATTATAGTTTGGATCTGGAATGTTCCCAAAGGCTCATGTGTTGAAGGTTTGGTCCTCAGCTGATGGAACTGTTGGTAGGTGTTGGAAACATTAGGTGATGGGGATTAGTTGTAGGAATTAGGTCACTGGGGGTGTAGCCTTGAAGGCAACCCCTAATCCTGCCTCTGTCTCTGCTTCCTGGCTGCCATGAAGTGAGCAGCTTTATTCTACCACAAGTGCTCTATTACTATGTTCAGCCTCATCTCAGGCCTAAAGTGATGGGGCTAAGCAACTGTGGACTGAAACCTCAAACCCTGAGGCAAAATAAATATTTTCTCCTTTCAGTTGACTTTTCAAGTATCTTGTTGTGATAATGGAATGATGACTAATATGTGAACCAAGTGGGATTTTGTTGTCTATGCTTTACAAGTGTTTCAAAAGCACCATTTATGCTGGACATGGTAGCACAAACCTGAAATTTCAGTGACTTGGGAGGCTCAGGCAGGAAGATCCCAAGTTTGAGGCCAACCTCAGCAACTTAAGGAGACCTTGTCTCAAACTGAATAAATAAAAAGGACTGGGGATTTATCTCAGTGGTAAAGTATCCCTGAGTTCAATCCCCATACCAAGAAAAAAAAAAGGAAGAAAAAAAAGAAACACAAAAGCATAATTTCTGTCCAGCATGGTGGTGCATGTCTATAATCCCATCAACTCAGGAGGCTGAGGCAGGAGGATCCTAAGTTCAAGGCTAGACTCAAAAACTTAGCAAGAGACTCTGAGCACTTTAGTGAGATCCTGTCTCAAAATAAAAAAAATAAAAAGGGCTAGGGATGTTGCTCAGTGGTTAAGCACCTCTGGGTTCAATCTCTGGTACCAAAAACAAAACAAAACAAACAAAATCCCATCATTTCTGTTATTTACAGCAGGTATAAAAAGACTCCTACATTTAAAAGAACCATTCTGTGCCCTTGAGATGATCTTGCCCTAACAGAACATCCCCTTTTCACTTTCCCATTCATGTCATGTTTGGAAGAGGCGAACATTTCTCAAAGGTGGAACACTATTGATCCTGTACCTGTTCCCACTGGCATCCTAATATCAACCTGTTACCTGCCTTCCCAGGCTACCAATTCCCTTGGGATTGGATGCAGCTCCTTATTCCTGTTTTTTTTTTTTTTTTTTTTTTTTTAGGGCATTATGCTTGATGCAACTTCTAAAGACAAGCCAATAGGATATGTCATTGGAGCATTTAACTAGTCTAAATCAGACAAAAATATTTATCAAGTGTTCATTGTTCTCCAAGAAATGCAACCTGTAAATTGATCATGAGTTAGCAAGACAAAGAAGTAGAGAAGACCACTGCTCAGCAGAGGGTACAAGAGCCCTGTGGTGGGAGAGGTGTGGAGTAATCAAGGAATTGGGTGAGGCTGATTATGACTGACACAGAGAGAGCTGGGGGAGAGTGAGAAGACATGGTACAGAGGCAGGCCAATCAGAGAGCATAGATGACCTTACAAGCCCTGTTAGGGCTGGGGATTTTTTTTTGATTCTGGGGTTTGAAATCATGGCCTTGTGCATGCGAGGCAAGCACTCCACCAACTGAGCTATATCCCCAGCTCCAGGACTTAGGGAATTTTTAATAAATGTAGTAGGACTTGAAGATAACTTTTATTTTTATTGCTCCTTCTGGCAATACATTCTTACTTCAATGGAATTTGTGTTGGAAAGGAATAATATTATTTTAAACATAATGGACTATAGCAACTTTTTTTTTCTTGTAAGGCAATGACATAATTTCAGGAAAGCTGTATTTTTTTTGTATTTTTATATTAAAAACATCATGATACATCTTGATGTATTTTGGAGTTGAGGAATTGAAGCCTTCTCTGGACTTTTTCTAGTGGGGCCAAAGGAAGGTGAAATGATAGGGTTAAATTGACCTGCATAATAAATAAGAATATTCTCTTGAGGGTTTTTATCTAGAAGTGCAATTGTTGGATGATGGGCTACACATTCCCTACTTTACCAGATACTGTTTAATTGCCTACTAAAATGGTTTTTTAGATTCATACTCCTATCTCCAAGTAGCCAGTGCCTCAAAGGGTAATTTTTCCTGTTCAGGAGGGGATAAGTCACCTGAGAAAATAGTTTGAAATAATTTGTGAAGAAATAAAAGACAGAGTCAAAATTGTGGTTTAAAGGGAGTGCCTGATAGATTCTTCCTGTCCTGGTAGGAGGTGGAACAGAATAATTGGAAAATGACTCCAGTGGTTTTTATTGAAAGGGGTACATCAAAAGTAGGGATAAGTCAACAGGTTGATTGGCATCTTGGCAGGCTCCACACATCTATGAGAGGCTGTGTGGCTGCACAAGTTCACCCCATCTCCTGAGCTGTGTGGGATGTGGCAGATCTGAATAGGACTCACATGTATCAGGGTGATCTTACCTGCCGTAGTCTGGCTGGGCACAAAATAACCGAGCCACCACAAAAGCTTTGTAGATTTAAACAGCAACTCTTTATTCCCAAACTCTCACTGGCACTCTACACGCACGTTCTGGGAAAATACACTCCCTTCACCGGGTTCTGCGTACCAATTCTCTCAGAACCCCGCGAGAACTCAAGGAGCGGGCGCCTGAGGCAGCAGCATACGCCCTATTCCCAGCAGGATCCACCCTAAACCCAGAGCCACCCTAATCCAGAAGGATCCACCCTAATCCCTGAGCAGGGTAACCTTTCAACCAAAAATGCCATTCCTACTTGGCTATGGCTCTCAGCACTTACCAGCAGGATTGCCACTGGAAGTTACCAAATACCAGATTTTCCTATTCAATGGGCTTCCATGCCATTTGGTCCACACATGGTCCATGGGTGGCACTCAACACACTCCTATCTGCAGAGTTTCTGTTGCTCCATATCCTTACTAACTTCTAGAATCATCAAACTTCAATATCAACAACCTGTGAATGTTATGTAGCTATTGTTTTCATTTGAATTTGCCTGGTCACGGGTGAGGTTGACTGAGGGCACTGCTGCAGATGGCACCTATGGCTTCCTTTGCATCCATCTGGGGCAGCCCTTTCTCCACCCTCCCTCCGCCCTCTGCTAGTGCCCCATGTCCCACTGCCTCTGTGAGGACGTGGTGTATGTTTAATAGCCATTCATGTTTCTTTATTCGGTGTGGGATTTTTCTTCTCTATGGATTCTTTCTCAATTTTTCTGTTAGATTTTTTATCCTTTTCAAAATTAATTTTTGGGTACTCATATGTATTGCCAGATTTCTGTTTTTCCTAACTTTACCATTATGAATATCTTCCCCAAGCCTGGAAATTATTTTTAAATTTTATGTGATGTTTTCTGTTTTACAGAAGTTTTACATTTTAGCATAGTAAAATTTGTAAACATTTACCTTGTTTGTCCTTTTTAGAATCTTGTTTAAGAGATCTTATTCAAGAAATACTACCATAAAGTTATTTTCTTATAAAGTTTTAAAGTTTCAATTCTCTTCTTTAGGACTTTGAGCCAGTTAGAGTATTTTTTTGTGTGTGTAGGTGTAAAGTATGGATCTAATTCAATTTTTTTTTCTTACTATGGACTTGGTATCATAAATTGAGCGGGACATTCTTGCCGTCTGTTTTGTAGTGCTATGTCTGTCACATACCTTGTGCTCTGTATTGTTCCTTTGGCCATTTGTCTACTTTTGCACCAATACCACACAATCCTATTACCATAGCTTAAAATAAAATAATCTTAATATCTAGTGAAACAGGTTCTACTCTCTTTTTTCTTTCAAAAATTGTTTTGGCTATTCCTGACCTTTAGAGTTTTTATATAAATTTCATACAATATTTTATTTTAAATTCTTGCACTTATGGTGTGAGATTGGTCTGCAAACTTTTTCTTTTTTTTCTTTGTACTATTCCTGTCTGGTTTTGGTATCAGGGTTTTAAGCCTCATTAAATATATTGGACAGCTTTTCCTCTTCTATTATATGAAACAGCATCTGAAATAGAGATTATATCTGCACAGTGCAATATGGTAGACACAAATAAGTCTCTCCACTTGGCTTTCCCTGAGTTTTATCCTTCATAACAAGCCAACAATAGAAAGTAATGCTCTTTCTTGAGTTCTGTGAGCGGTTCTAACAAATATTGAAACAGAAGAAGGAGTCATGGGAATCCTCAACTTTATAGCTGGGTGGTTAGAAGTCATGGTGGCCTGGAGTTACGATTGGCATCTGAAATTGGGGCAGTCTTGTGGGATTGAGCCCTACATCTATGGGTTCTGCACTAGATCTGGGGTGCTTCATTAAATTGCTAGTTCAGTTGTAGGCCATCCAGCTGGTGTCTAGAGAATTGGTTAGTTGGCATGAGGAAAAAAATCCACACATATGGTGTCAGCAGCATTGAGTAGAAACAGCACCCTATTGTTATTCCAGCTTTCTTATGGTCATTTGCCAGTATGCCTGCTAGCATCCCTGACTTTTGTTACTCATTTGTTTTTAAGTCTTTATTTTTATCAAAATAATAAGAGTTATTTTTCTATAATATTCTGTGAGGATTACTTTAAAAAGCTACTAATCCTCATTCTCTCTCTCTCTCTCTCTCTCTCTCTCTCTAGCTGAAATGACTTTAAATTCATTTAGATGATTTTCTTTTTTAATATTCGTCTCCATCAGTATAGTATATTTATATTGCTATGTCTCTCCTTCTAAAAATAGAATTACCTATTAACTTCCCATGATGGAGTCACAGCAAACTTATATAGAATATTTACTTAGTACCTCTATGTTCTTTACCTATATTCCTCATAGAATCCTCAAAGCAACCCTATGAGGTGACTTGAAAATCTGCTTCTTTAACACTTGCAGTCAATATTTCTATCAGAAGCATAATTTTCATTATTTGATTCATTCTAGAAATCCCTGGTGCCCTCAAACCTTTAGCCCTTTGAGTCTACACTATAAATCTTGTTGTCTTTTTGCTTTTTTCACTACCAGCTAAGTCAATTACTAGGAATCCACTTGCTTTACAGCTTTCAAAATATTGTAGCTAATTTCTCTTTCACCATTGCCTTTGTGTGTGTGTGTGTGTGTGTGTGTGTGTGTATGTGTGTGTGTTTTGGTAAGTTTAGGCCTTAAAATATTAGCTGACATTCTAGTGGTTTTCAAAGGGATCATAAGTACACCGTGTGTTCCATTTGTCCTTTTTTCCCTGCAAGTCTGGTATAGGTTTCCACTCATTTACTTTTAACCTATGTTTTAACCTCACTATGTTTAGGCATGTGTTTTGGACATGAAGTTGCTTTAGAAAAATAATGTGATTTTGTTAATCAGTAGAAATATTAAATTTGTGTGCATTATGAATTATTTCTATCATCTTATTTATATATTTTTTCCTTGCACTGTTTCTTCCTGAATATGTGAAGTGTTCTATATTCTCTCCCTCTTTTCTCACTATAGAGATCTGTAAACTATAAATCATATTTTTTTAGGCTTTTAGTGGTTATTCTTAAACCTTATCTCTATTGAACTCATAAATAAAACAAGGATCATATCAATAGTGTCTTTATCCATTGAACCGTGTCTTCATTTGTTGCCTAAAGTTTTAGTGTCATATTTTTAAACATAAAGAAATTAGTTCTTGGACTGGGGAGTGTTGAGAGCCACAGCCGAAGGGGCCCCAGCAAACTTCCAGCTGCCAGCTGATGATTGGCTCACAGCTGCCCCAGCAAACTGCTAGCTGCCAACTGATTGGCTCCTCTGTGGTGATGCTCATTGGGTTGTTTCCCCACCCTTTCAGACCACGGAGCTGCTCATTGGGGGACTTTTTTTTGGCTCTGACCACACGACCCAGCCAATCGGCCTCAAGAGCAGGAGGAGTGGGGGAGGTTGAGAGGCTTGTGGGAAGCCTGTGGTGGCACTTGGGCTCTGAGGGTTTTCCTGAAGAGCTGTGTGGTGTGGTGTGTTTGTTCTAAAAATAAAGTTCATTTCTTTTGACAAGTGGCTCCTGAATTGTGCCCAGCCAGACTGCGGCAGGGGAGGTGGCTCAGAGGTGCAGTGCTTGCCTGACATGCTCAAGGCCTTGGGTTCAATCTCCAGCACCAAAAAGAAAAAGAAAAAAAAAGAAGAAGAACAAAAGAAAGAAAGAACGAGCTATCAAACAGTTTAAAACTAGTTCTTATATTTAAAAAAGTATATTTTTCATAGTCAATTATGTTTTTCAATACATTTTATTAATTTCCGTGCAGTCATTATATTGTGTACTCTATGCAATCTCTGTGGTTTTACTATTCTTAATAAAGTATTTTTTTTTCCATCTCCCCAGCCCTTTTTATTTAGAGACAGTGTCTTGGTAAATTTCTTAGGACTTTGCTCAGTTGCTGAGGCTGGCTTTGAACTTGTGATCCTCCTGCCTCAGTCTCCCAAGCTGCTGGGATTATAAGTGTGCACCACCTTCGCCACCTCTCTAAAACATTCTTCAGCAGTTCTGAGTGTTTGTGGGAAGTAACTCCATTTTTTTTTTTTATCCTGTAGTCTTTTTATCACTCCATTTGGAATTTAGTATCCAAACCACCTCACCCCTGGTTTTTATTCTTTTAACCAATATCACAACTGGAGCTGACTTGTAATGGCTCATGAAAACCAATTGTGCCTGTCACTTCCCAGCTCCATGTTCAGACATGTAGGTTGAAATTAGTTATATGAAGAGTACATGGTCTCTGTGGATGAGCACTGGGGACTCACGTTGCTGAAATGGGTTCTCTGGCCTCTGCAGTGATGGTGTCTCTGGTTTTCTTGGTCATTGTTTATTATCCTGGCATCTCCTTCTGTTGGAAGCAGTTTTTTTCTTGCTTACCTAAGCATATAATATAATAAACTCCAAGGAAGATGATTTTGGGGAAAGAATGAAGAACATCAAATTATTATTTTTAAAATGTTGTGCCAATCATGGAATAATTTAACTGCAAAAAGCCTCCATAACCAAGTCTAATTTAGGGGCAAACCAAGATAATATTTTGTAAATATCACACATAAGAGCACAAATTACTATGGAGCACTATGGAGAATCCTCTCTTTTATTCTGGTTCTATACAAAATGCATCTTTGGGAAAAATTCTTTTGTTGTTGATCAAATCATCAGAATCAGTCTCCGTAATTGTGAAGAATGACATAAAATAACATTTTTGTTTACTTCCCCCCCAAAACATTTTTCTTGCCAAATAAATTTAATTATGTTAAAAAGAAGAGTACATGAAAATTGGAAAATTCTATATATCAAGGTTGTGTTTTGATTTGGTTTCAGGGAGCTGGTCATTAAATATCTACCAGCTGTTTATTGAGCACCTATAATATGCCAAGGCCCTGGTTTAGGTTTAGTAATACAGGAGGGAAGAAAACATAAAACTCCTTGCCTGTGGAACTTACATTCTAGTAAAGAAAGACATCAATGAATAGTATTTCTGATGAACATATATGCTATGGTGAAATTATGAAGTAAAAGAGAGAGTAAGGAGTGTGGGGTTGTGAGCAGATTTGCAAAGAAAGACAAACTGGGAAGATAATGACTGAGCAAAGCTCTATAGATATTTGCTGGAAGAATGGTCTGATTAGAGCATAGCAGTGCACAGGCCTGAGGTGGGAAGACATCTGGTGTTTTCAAGGAACATCAAGGAAGCTATTTGCCTAGTCTGAGGTGAGATCTTGGGAGTGGGACAGGAAGAATTATTTGATATGAAGTCAGTGAAAAATAAAAACTTATATAAGGTCATGTCATTCACTGTAAAGACTGATTTTTATCTTGAATTATATGGGAAGGATGGGCCAAAGAAGTAACATGATTTGACCAAGGTTTAAAATAGCCACTCTTGCAGTTATATTGAAAATATATTCTAAGACTTAGTGATGTGCTGACCCTAGAGAATGTGGCAGGAGTGATAGTCTAAGACTAAGTGATAAGCTCTCCAGCAACTTTTGCCTGACTTTCTTGAATACTCTCCCTGAGCATCAGGCACAAGTTGTCAGAGTATCTACTAATTGCTGTGATGAAATCAAAACCCTTCACAGAAGTAGAGATGGCTAATGGTCCCTCAAGTGTACCAGTCATCCTAGTTCAGGAGCCAAACCTGTAAAGGAAATCCCTCCCTGTCTCCAACCTCAGCTATCAGCTGGCTGCAGCCGTATGAGGGATCCCAAATCAGAACTGCCCAGCCAAGCCTGTCCACCCCACAGAACAGATGAGAGAGAACAATAAATAGTTTTTAAACAATTGAAAGCCACTAAAGTTTAGAAAAGTTTGATATGTGACAATAGGTAAAAAAATGATTTATCAACATATAGATGTCTTGTAAACTATGAGGCTGGATGAGCTCATGAGACAAGATAAAGAAAAAAAGAAACCTGAGATGTTCCAACATTCAAATGTTGGAGACAAGGTGAAGAAAAAAACAAAGTCCTCTAACCCATCCTGTCCAACCCAACAACAACAACAACAACAAAGGCAAGACTAACAGTTATTATCCTACAGTGCTTTTAAGATTTTACACCTTGCATGTGTGTGAATACACCACAGTGAATCTCAACATTGCATACATTTGCAAGTCTGGGATCCTAATTAGAATAAGATATATTTCGTGCTTGTATAAACATATCAGGATAGAGTCTACGGCATGTGTAACTAAAAAGAACAAGTAAAATTTAAAAAAAAGAAGAAAAGATTTTATACCTTATCTTCTAAAACCTTTTTTTTTTTTTCAAAAGAAATCTGCTATTAATCTCAGGGTTTCTTTTAAATAATGTCTTTTCTCTGGTAGCTTTTAAGATTTTCTCATCTTTCCTTGGCATTCCATATTTTTACTCTGATGTAATAGTATAAATTTATTTTTATTTATCTCATTCAGTAGTTGGAATCCATGCTACTCTGAGTACATATGCTTTTTACAATTCTGAAAAAAATCTCAGTTGCTAATTTGTTAAAATTGGTTGTCTTCTCTCTTCCAGAGTCTAGAAGATTCTTATTAGATGTATGCTGCCATTTCCTAATTTTTTTCTTCCTGTCTTTTACTGTTATATTCGTGTGTGTATGTGTGTACATATGTAAGGATAAAATTAATTTTTCTGTCTTCACTACTGTGTTTTGGCTAATCTCCAGACTATCTCCTGATCCATTAATTCTTTTTTCTGTGGTCCTCGGTAGAGTTTATTTCATTCATTAATTTTTATTTTTTGTATTTTCATGACCAAATTTTAATTTTTCAGATTTCTCATTATCTTTTTTCCATATTGGCTATCCTTTTAAAAATTCTGCTTGCTTTTATTTTATAATATTCTTTTCATGGCTGTATTTCTTTCATTTGTTTCATTGAAAGATCTAAGACATTCACTTTAAAGTCTTAGTGTGACTGTTCTATAAGCTTAACTTCACTTAGAGTGAATTTAAGATCATATTTTTAGACTTGTGGAATGTCTTTCTTAGCATTAGATATCTTCATGTCATCTGACATTTTGTGTTTTGGCCTCCTACTGCTCCTAAAATCGCAAGTCCTAGGTAGAGTTGAAGTAGTTTTTTTTTTTTTTTTTTTTTTTGGTACTGGATATTGAACTCAGGGGCACACAACCACTGAGCCACATCCCCAGCCCTATTTTGTAGTTTATTTAGAGACAGAGTCTCACTGAGTTGCTTAGTGCCTCACTTTTGCTGAGGCTGGCTTTGAACTCGGAATCCTCTGGCCTTAGCCTCCTGAGCCACTGGGATTACAGGAGTGTGCCACTGCGCCCAGCTTAAAGTAGTTTTTTAAGCCTGCTTTCATGAATTGGAGTTCTTCACCAAACTCTGTCCTGGTAGTAGATCTTTTTCTGATTTCCCTTAGCAGTTATGGATCATTTTTACTTCCCATTATTTTATAGGAGCTAAATTCCTCTAATCGTTCCTGTTTAGGTCAGATCTTAGTTCCTTTTTTTCATTTCTTTTCCATATCCAATCCATGAAAGTGTTCATCTCTTGTTTTTGAGCACAGTTTATTATTGTTGTTGTTATTGTTTTGTTGTTGGTTGTCTTGTCACATTTTCTTTCCATCTCTGATACGTATTTGGAGCAGGAGTGTTTAAAAATGTGTGTTTCCTGCTTTATCTCCCCTGAGCTCTTGCTTCTTATCCTTTTTTTGGAGGTTTAGTGAAGAGTTCATTACCTGAATCTTACGAGCTGTTCCTATTCCCCAAAGGGGTTCTTGTAGATGAGGTAGAGCCCCAAATGAGTCAGAATGCGATATATTCTAAAGAACAAACTACCAAGTAAAGATGATCAGGGAACTTGATGAGGTCCTTTTTCTTGCTTTCAGTTTTAGACCTTGGGATTTGATAACTCTGACTTCCTACTGCTTATCCCCTAGCCCATTGCTGGTGAAAGCTGCTAACAGCAGTCATTACTCATAGAGGTGTGGTACTGGTGGAGCACAGTACCCTGTTAATCTTACATCAGGGGCTAAGTGAGCCAAGAGCCAAAGGACGGGATGTGCTTCGCAGCAACCACAGGGAAACCAGAGGCATCAATTTTTCTTTAGTTCTCCAACCATGTCAGTCACTCTGCTTGTCACGGGGAAGTCAGGTTCAAGGGCCTAGAACGGTTTGTACCAGGCTTCTCTAGGCCTTGCAAAAACACCAGAAGCTGAGAATACAGGTATTCCCTCCATGCTCCTGATCCAGTAATTCTTTTTTCTGGAAATTAGTACTAAAGAAGCAACTAGAGATGTGATCAAAACTATTGCATACATATGTTTGCCTTACATTTACCTCTAACACTGAAAAATTGGGATGAACCTCCCTCATGTCCCAAAACTATAAACATTTGGATAACATATGATGGAATATCATGTAGCTTTTCAGATTTTTAAATTTTCAAAATGACATGGCACATGGTCACAATGTAATCTTAAATGAAAAAGGCAGGATTTTAGTCTGTAAAATAGAATAACAAACATAGAAAAAAGTTCTTAGGAAAAAAGAATTTGAAGAAAATAATCAACATATTAATGTTACCCTGTAATATTTTCAAAAGTTTTTTTTAACTATACATTACCTTTAGGTTGAAAAACGTGTTACTAAATTAAGTCACCTTTCTCCTAATGTGTGTGTGTGTGTGTGTGTGTGTGTGTGTGTGTGTGTATAATCATTTAACATAGTGAATTTTGATATATAAAGTGATCTTAGCTAAAATTAGTTACTGTTAATGTCTATATAGTTGCTGTTATAAAGAAATCCCATTGTGTATAACTTTTTTTCCTAAACAGCTAATGTAGAGAAAAGGAAAAGGACATGAATTGTCATGTATAATTTTAAAACTTTGCTTACAGGCATTTAAAAGAAATCTTTTAAAAAAAATTAGATCACATACAATCTTTTTATAGCAGGGTGACAAATGTCTCATTAGGTAAAGTGCATGTTGGCATAAAAATGAATGTAATTTATATTTGAATTTTTGGCTAATCAAATGACATATGTTTTATTGTCTTGCAAGTTATATTAATGAGCAATATTTAATTAAAAGCTAATTGAATATTCCAGGCGGCAATTATCTTGCAATAGAGATGCCAAATCTGACGCGAGAAGGCAGGTGAGCAGAAAGCTGAACTTGTGTAATTATTCCTCTGGGAGATGGAAAAGAAGAGACCACACCAAGCATTGCCACCATGAGAGATTTATGAAGATTCTGCCTCAAACTGAACAAGTTCCTTTGTTAGACTTAATTTAGACTTTCTCCATCAGGTAAACAAGGTGCAACTATAGCAAGTAGAGTCAATGTTCATTAGGTCACCAATGAAATTCTATAGATATCGTTTGAACCCAAGCCAGGAATTGGAGAGTGAACCTTAATTCAGGTACCAATTCTGTATGATGGAGCCTGGGCAGACATCCTTTAGCACATGAGGTCAAAGATAAAGAAAAAAATAGAAATACAAACACAATTTTTTTTTAATTAGAAGGAAATTGGGCAGAACCCATTAGTTTAAATAGAATCTTTTTATTTTTGGAGAATTTCAATATTTTAGGTATATATAATATATAATATATTGATATACATAAAGATATATATATATATATATATGTATTAAAGATATATATATATAGAGAGATATATACATATCTCTCTCTCTCTCTCTCTCTCTATGTATATAATCTTTCCCCTGATTTACTGAGGCATAATTTACACATGATAAAAGTAACTCATTTTTAAGTGTAAAATTTAATAAGTGTGGCAGTTGATTACAACCATGTAACCACCTACACAATCTTCATGTCATTTCCATTACCATTTTAAAAGAGTTTAAAATTATTATAGAATGAATGTACCCCCATTCACTAATGAAGCCATAACTCTGAGTGTGATGATATGTAGGTGGGGGCTTTGGGAGAGGATTCAATTTAAATAAGATCTTGGAGGATGGGGCTTCTCTGATAGGATTAATGGCCTTATAAGAAGAGGAAGAGAAAAAACCAGGAACAGTGTTGCACATCTCTAATCACAGCTACTCAGGAGCTGAGGCAGGAGGATCTCAAGTTTGAGACTAGTCTGGAACACATAGAAAATCCCCACCTTTCTTAAAAAAAAAAGAAAGAAAAGGAGAAAACAAAAGGAAACAAAACAAAACACAAAAAAGGAATAGAGACAAGTACTTTGTTTCTCTTGGCCAAGTGAGCAAACACCGAGAAGGCGGCTGCCAAGAGCCAGGAAGAGAGCCCTCACTAGGAATCTGAATAGGCCAGTGATCTTGGACTTCCCAGCCTTCAAGATTCCTGTTGCTTCAACCTCCCAGTCTACGGTCCTTTGTTATGGAAGCCTGAGCTAACGGGGCAATTATTTTTTTAGCCTTGTATTTTAGGGGCAGAACATTGGGAAAATGCAAATGTAAGACAGTCTTACCAAGGAAGAAAGGAAACAGGAAGATCTGGAAAGGCTAAGATAACTTACATCAAGTGGTTCCCAAAGAGCGATCCCTAGACCATCAGCATCACCTGGGAACATGGTATGGACATAAATTCATGGGAGCTCAGAGTTCAGACTTCCCAAACCAGAAACTCTGGGATAGAACCAGCAATCTATATTTGAACAAGCCCTCCAGGTGATTCTAATATAACACACATTAAACACTTTACATAATAAAGTACTGAGAGAAGCAGAAAGGAAAAAGATAGAACAGGTGGGCTGGAGTAGAAATTCTACAAAGAAGCCCAGTAGCAGCTATGGCATATGAAGAAAGCATAGATTTCAATTAGCATTTCTGTACATTTCCAAGGACTCGTTCTGATTTTCAAGGCACACAGTAAAGATTTTGAGTCATTTTGAAATTGATGGTGGTGGTGATGGTGTGTATGTGTAGTAGAACTTTTCTGAGCCTGAACATAGGTGCCTTGGATTTATAAGCTATGTACTTATACATCATTTATTTTCTACTCCACAAGTATGATTGTTCAAATGGGGAGACGAAGGCATTTAGAAATGAAATCCATATAGAAATTAGAATATAGAAATATTTATAGACGAAGGTATTTAGAAATGAAATCCATATAGAAATTAGAATTTAGCATAGAACTTGTCTTTTAAACTTTGATCTGGTGCTTTTCACAGTATTCATACAATTTTTCTAGGCTCAGGAAACACTATGAGGAAGAGAGAAGAAAACTTGTAAGGCTCTGACATTATGGAGGAGGGTGATGGAATTTTAACTGTCTTGAACATGTTATGTATGAAACATGGTTTCATAGCCCCGAGCAGATTCTTGGTGGAGAGACACAGAATAAAGGGTCAGCAAGACGCAGAGGGTGAACATTGAGTTGCTTAGTAGGACCACAGCTGGAGTGTTTAGTAGATGAGGTGGCAGAATTGCAAGTTGGTATTGCATTGATTTTATTTTAATCCACAATGTAAAAAAAACCCAACAAAAAAGAACAAAACCAGAAAATAATGAAATCTCAGCTAATACATGCTGTAGACTTCTCAAAGATCACTGGGGAATCCTGTGTCAAACAAGCAAGCTGCTTTATTCATGTGACTGCAGACAAGGGAGAGAACTACTAAGAAGAGGGTCCCAGAAGTATCTTGAAAAATTCTCTGGATTTTTTTATCAGCCTAGGATTGGAATCCAGTTTAGAGCTTGGGTGGGAACAGATGGGCCTGGATTGAAGATTAGGTGAACCAGGCAGATTGTAGTCACTTTGAATTGACACAGGGCAAAGAGCAGGGATTTCAAGTAATCGTTTATGCTAAATCTTTTAGGGTCTTTGCTTTTTTTTTTTTTTTCTTGCAGAGCAACTTGTGGCAATGGGGAGTGGGTCTTATTTATTTAAAGTCTTGGTAAATTTCCATTTTTAGTTTGCTAAATTCAGTTCTCATTTCTCAGTCCTTATTTCTCATAAGAAACCATAACAACAGACTATTTTAAACTTTGGTATTTTTTAAAAGATTTGCATATCATCTACAGAATGATAAGTGTATGTTAAGACTATTTTGTACTGTGCTTTGACGAATTTTAATCTGGGATTAACAATGACCTCCATTTCTCGCTAATCAACCTCTTTTAGATCAGAATAGAACTACATTCTAAATTTCTCAAAAAAAAAAAAAAAAAAAAAAAAAAAAAACTCCTCAGCTACTTTATTCACAGTCATTCTGACTTTAGAGGTTTTAATTGTATTATTATAAATTTAAAATCAGATACAAAAGAATTTGCAATCTTTTTGTCTCTTCAATTTAGGCAGTTGTCAATCCCTTTATTGTTTACCTGTCCCTGGGTCTTGAAGAGATCTGTGAACAGTGGGAGATTAATTAATATATTTCCCTAGCTGATTTAGTGTAAACTATACCAGTTATCTGTGATTTGAGAAATTCCTGCTAAGAAAAACATTGCCTCTATTTTGTAGTATTGATGGCCTGTCTAAAGAAATTAGCAGCTAAAACAGCATTCAGTATTTAATCTGGGGATAAAGCCAAGGATTAGGTAGAAAAGCTTGCAAAACAGATTAGATTTGCAATCTCAAAACCCACACAGCCAGCTGGGCAAAGAAATATTAATTGTGTACTGAAATGTGCTTTCTGACATTTCTTTTAGTCTCAGGGATGAGCAATGAAAACATGATCCTCTTTGAGCTCCAGAGGAGCTTACAGTAAATTCCAAAATATGAAAAGAGATGTGGTCTTTTTATTACCACTATATCATTATCTTGCATTAACAGCTGTAATTAGTCTGAGCCAAACTATCATCTGCTATTGAAATATCTGAAACTAATTAGACATGAGATCCATTACTGGAACAAGATTGGGAGACTGAAAATTTACACAAATGAGGTCTTCCAAAATGATGAACACAGGTCATAATAATATTTATGGAATAAATAAAAAAAAGAAGATGAAAAAGAGAATGAAATTGGAATAGAAACCGGAATCCTAGCACTTCAAAAAGTTAATCACCATACTTTAAAATTTTATTATGGGAAGGGTCAATATAATTTTCATATAATGACCAGGGGCTCTTGTTATAGGGATATTTCTTATTTAATTTAAACCACAAATGCATTAGTTAGCTTTCCATCACTGTGACAAAATATCTGAAGTAATCAACTAAAAAGAAGAAAGGTTTATTTTGGCTTATAGTTTCAGAGGTTTCAGTCCCTGGCAGATGGTTTTGTTTCTTTTGGGCCTGTGTAAAGGCAGCACATTATGGCAGAGAGCATGTGGTAGAGCACAGATATTCACTTCATGGCATCTGGGAAATGAAAGAGAGGAAGGGGGTGGGGGCCCTAATATCCACTTCAAGGGAACACCCCCACCCCTAGTGACCTAATTTCCTCTACTAGGTCCTGCTTCTTAAAGGTCCATCACATTCCAACCGCACCATAGGCTGGCAACCAAACATTTAACAATGGGCCTTTGGGGACACTTATCCAAACCATAGCAGGTTGCACTTTACTTTCAGAGTCCTACAACAATTCTCAAGGAAGTTTGCAGAAATTCTCTTTGGGATGTTGCATTTGGTCTATAAAACACAGCATAGGAAATACTTAAGAAATGCTTATATTTCTTGTGCTACTTTAGTTTCAAGTAGTCTTCTGTCCCACAATAACCTCCTCCCTTGGTTCCTCCTCCCCAGTGGCATTCACTACTGTTCATCCTCCTAACCCCTGATCCTTCCTTGTCTCTCTTCTTCCTCTTTTCCTCAACCATTCCTCCATCCTCTTAATAAGCCAGTGCCCAAACAAATTAACAAACCCTCAGTCATAAAATCAGATGTTTATCCATACAAGACAAATTCTAATTTATAAACAGATAATTTAGAAATTACAAATAAGTATAGTGATAAGTGCTCAACAATTTTTATTGATAAAAATAGCTTCATTAAAAGCTTAGAGTTCACCACTGTAAGTTTAATGAACTTTTTGCTCATTTATATAGCCTTTACATTGTATTAAATATTATAAGTAATCTAGAAATGAGGATGTGAATTAATTACATGAAAATACTATCCCATTTTATATAAGAAACTTGGGCATCCTTGAATTTTAGTATTTTTTGGGGGGTACCAAAACCAATCCCTCAAGGGACATTTACACTAGAAAATGATGTGATCCAGTGTCCCATCCTGTTAGCTCTTCTCTCTTCAAGCTTTCTATTTTGGACAGATTGCTTAATGTCTCCAAGCCTTATTTTCCTCTAATATTCTTATCTATTAAGTATTAAATACAATAGTGCATGCAGATCCCCTAGCCCTGTAGCAAAGTGAGATTTGACTAACTGCTATTTCCACCCTTCTTTATTTCTCTTAATAATACAAAGTAATACTGCAGTGGTATTAATTTTCTATTACTGCATAACAAATTATCACAGCTTGGTGGCTTGAAACAATATCATTATTATCTCACAGTTTCCATGGGCCAGGAGTCCAGGTATAGTTTGGCTAGGTTCTCTGTTTAGGGTCGCACACATCTTGAATCAAAGTGTCAGTTGGGCTGTGTGCCTTTGTGGAGCTTGAGGTTCTTTTCCAAACTCTAATGGTTTTTGGCAGAATTCAGTTCCTTGCAGCTGTAGGACTAATGTCCTCCTTTTCTTGCTGGGGGCTGCTCTTGGCTACTAGAGGCTGCTCCCAGTTCCTTACCACTTGGCTTTCTTACAACATGGCAGCCCACTTTAAGCTATCAGAATCTTTCACCTGCTAAGGTAGAGTCTTACGTAATGTGATAATCATGGAAGCCACTGTCCCATTGTACTTATAGGTCCCTCTAACACACACAAGGGGAGAGGATAACTAAGGACAACTACACCTGGAGGCAAGGACATTGCATGCCATTTTAGAGTTCCTCTACGATGTTAGTCAGACTAACTGTGTCCTAAGGAATTTAAAGATCCCAGTTATGCACATTTAATTAGAGAAGGTGCCTGATGCTTGGCAGTTTGGGTGGTAGGTGTCCAAAGTTTGCAGTAATGATCAAGAAGGTCAAAATATCTGGGAAATTGGGATGGTTGCCTACCATCACACTTTAGACATGTAATTAAACTTTTTTTGTAATTTCGTACTCTCAGCTATATTATCCAAAGAATGGTAGTCATCCACCAATGTCCATTTTTCATAGTTGTAGTGTTATCATCAGGGTGTCTAGTTGGGTCCCAGGCCCTTGGTGTACAAGTGACAGGCAAAGTACAGATTTCTTGAAGGCAAAGGTGGAAGTAGCACTCCACAAGTTAGGGTGAAGTGGGCCAAGCAAGGGAGAGAGGCTCAAGGCCCCAATGTTTAGAAATTAGTATCTTACATTCTGAGCTTTGAAGGCTTTCTGTTCCTTAAATGGACCTGATTGAAGACCTTACCCAATTTGCTGCCATTGGTCACTTTTTCCCCAAGTGGTTACTTTAGTAAGCCTAATTAGAATACTGTATGATTTACCCCTGTTGGTCATTTAAAAACACTAAACCTGTAGCAGGAGTTTTCATGGTAATGGGACCTATGGTAAACAAGGATATGACTCACCCCTCTGTCTTCTCCTCTGGCAGCATCCTTCTTATACCCTGTCTCTGCCATCTTGGTGTCCCCGAACTCTTACCTAACAGTAGAATCGCTGCTTTTCTGCTGTCACCTAGCCTCCTGGAATTAGGACTGTGTTTCTCAACTTTCTTGACAGCTACATTGGCCACCTGTCTAAGTAACCAAGTTCTACCCAGTGAAATGCAGGCTGATAGACATGGTGTGTATGGCTTCGGGAAAGTGTCCTTCAAGAAGTACAATTTCTCTTTCTTCTTTCTTTTCTTTCTGCTGGCTAGAATGTACACATGCTACCTATAGATTTAACAGCTCTATTGAATCATGAAAATAACTAGGAAATAGAAGTTATACCTGGCAGAATAAGATGACTGATTCCCAGGGTACCTATGGTTATGTTGTGGTAGGCAGTTCCCAGGGTCCAGAGTTCAGGCATTGATGGTGACACAGTCTAGGGTTTGTCAGTAAAAACAGTATTTTTAAAGGAGCATTTTTGTCAAATAATTTTGGGTGTTATACTAGCAGATTTCCTGAACCTGGTGTTCCAGTCTGCCTAATGAGTCTGTATCCTTTTTAAATAAAAAAAATTCTTAATTTTTATTATAAATTGATAAACTATAGCTGTAATATTGATGGGTACAATGTGATATTATGATTTTTGAGTAACTCATATTCCATTCATGTGGAATAATTAAATCAAGCAAATTAGCATGTCCCATCCTTTTAATCAATGAATCTTCTATTCAAATTAGCTAGTTATTTTTTTTTTAAGTGTATTTCAATGAAGCACTCTGAATGGTAACTACTGGTATGCTGTACTGGTATTTGTGATTACTGCACATTGAGGCTACCCTTCCTTTTCCCCTTGGTTTAAACAGTAAATAAAGGGTAGATAAAGAAACATCTAAACCTTTGCTTTTCCTACATGCAGACAAGGAATAAGATGCTGCAGGCAGGGAAAGAGGAGAAGGGGCAAGACTCAAAGATAGGAGTCCATAGAGCTGTAGACTTTAATGAGCCTTCAAAGGTCTATCAATCATTTCCGGCCCAAGGAACCACTGGGTACTAAGTTATGTTCAGTCATGACCTGATGAGGACCATGAATAAACAACTAGGGCACCAGATGATCCACTGATTGCCCAACAGCACTGAGGCTAACCTGTGGTCCAACATTTGTTCAGCACCCCATCTAACCTACCCTTACCCGATCAAGGGTATAATCATTTATAAACCTACCCAGGAATTTGTGGTGGTACCAGGAACTCTAAAAAAACTGGGAATGGCACAAAAGGTCAATTCTCCTTCATCTTCCCAGTGTAGGGTTAGACAAAATCAGTTTCATGTTTTTTTAATGAGCCAAAATACAAATGGATCTCCTTCACTGCTATCACAATTCCAAATTTCATAATTGTAACATGGGCTATCGACTTATATACCTTATTGTTTTAGTGCTGGTTCCTTTATGGTTCTAAAAACATCATTTATGGTTCTAAAACATCATTAGGAGTAGGAATCCTAGAAACTGGAGTATAATAGCAATGCACAGATTACTTTTCAGAAATTAGGAGAAGCTACAGGAAATGGAAGTTGCCTGTCAAGATGCTTTTGTTCTCCCTCAGACAAAGGGAAAATGAGAAGGAATCCAGTATGAGAAAAGTAGTTATTTGTGTAATGTTGTAGAAGAGAAAATCTTTTGGGGCATAGGACAAAATAAGCCATAAAAGAGTGAGTGACAAATATTGACTACATGAATATTTCTGTGTGGTTAAAAAAAGGGGGGAAAAGCTCAAAGGGAAAGAATAACATGAGAAATCTACCTGCTATATGTATGATAGACAAGCAGTGTACTTTCTTAAAAAAGGCATAGTGCATTCATAAAGAAAGAAGACATATTGTAATTAAAAACTGGTAAGAACACACAAATTGGCAACTTGCAAAATAATTTAAATTTTAAACATATGGGAAAGTGTTCAACTTTCTTAATAGGATAGCTAGTTGGTAATTTTTAGTTTATATCTGGGGAAGATTAAAAATGTAATATCCGGTATAGGAAAGAATACTCTGAAATGGGTTCTGGAATACATAAATTGACACAAAATATCTGGCAGAAAATTTAATAGTATGTGTAAAAAATAAAGTGCATACCATTTGAAATTCATATTTGGAAAGGTATGTACATAGGACTAGTCATCATGCTATTATGTAAAATATTGAAAAATTGGGAACAACCTTTGAGTTCTGAATTAATGGATTAAAATTAGCATTTGACATATTCAAATGAAAATAATAAGCAGAAAATTTAAAAAGCTTTTATTTACCTGGACAATTGTTCATGATTTTGTATATAAGGAAAAAATGTTTTAACCTACCATATGACCCAACTATCCCACTTCTTGAGATTTATCCAGAAGAACAAAAATCAGGATACTGTAGCAATAGAGGCACACCAATGTTTATAGTAGTGCAGATCACAATAGCCAAGGTGCCCATCATGAATGGATTAAGAAATTGTGTTATATAAACACAATGGGACTTAAAAGCAGCATACTGCAGTGATGCAGCCATATCAATATTTATAGCAGCTCAATTCACAATAGCCAAACTATGGAAGAAACCTAGATGCCCTTCAAAGGATGAATAGATAAAGAAAATGTGAGATAATGAAATATTACTCAGCCTTAAAGAAGAGTGAAACTACGGCATTTTCAGGAAAATGGATGGAGCTGAAGAATATCATGCTAAGCAAAATAAGTCAATTCCCCCAAACCAAAGGCTGAATGTTTTCTCTGATATGCAGGTGCTAATTCACAATAAGAGAGTGGGGACTAGGGAAGAATAGTTGTACTTGGGGTTAGAGGGGAATGAAGGGAGGGGAGGGGACATGGAAGTAAGAAGGATAGTAGAATGAATTGGACATTATTACCCTATGTGCATATATGATTACATGACTGGTGTGATACATCACGTACAACTAAAAGAGTGAGAAGTTGTACTCCATTTATGTATGATGTGTCAAAATGCATTCTACTGTCATGTATAAGTAATTAGAAAAAATAAAAAATAAACATAATGGAGTTCTACTCTGCCATATAGAAAAATGAGATTATGTCATTTGCTGGTAAATGGGTGGAACTGGAGAGCACCATACTAATTGAACTAAGCCAGATTCAGACAATTAAGGGTCAAATGTTTTATTTTTCTATTTTTTTTAAATTTTTATTTGTTTTAATTAGTTATACATGACAGTAGAATGCATTTATATTTATGTACTTTGATATACCATACAGAGATGGGATATAAAATTCATTTTTCTGAGTATACATGTTGTAGAATCATATTGGTCATGTAGTCACATATGTACATAAAGCAATAATGTCTGTTTCATTCTACTATCCTCCCCTCCCTTTTCTTCCCGCTACCTAATCTAAGATTGAAAGATCCACAGATCCCAAACCCGGAACGAACCACACAAGACACTGGCTGCAAAAGCAAGAGGCAAGTTTATTGATACACAGGCGCCTGCGGGTGCTCAGCAACACCTCAGCCGGAGCTTCGGTGAACTGGCACACCGGGCTCTGGGGCACAGATCTTTTATATGGAGCAGGGGGTTAGTTTTCAGCTTAGCACAGCAGCAGCCTTTCTATTGGTTTCCCTGAATCCAGCAGCGGGGTCACCTGGGGGGTAAACTTGTTTTTTTTTTAACTTTTTGTTCTCAGAAAAACCATAAAATTGCACCCTGCTCTTTTTGGTTCCTGTTTTCTCCCTGTTTGCTCAAGTTTGGCCCTCCCGGAGTTATCTATATGGAACATCTTGTGGTTGCCATTGTGCAAGACTTGAAATGCTACGTGCAACTAGTGGGGTTTTGACATGGGGGTTGGGTAAGAAAGCTTCCTGCAGCTTCAAGGCACAGGGGTTGGATTTCCTAATGTGGGGCCTGGGTCCTTGAGGTCCTTCAAGATAACACTATTTTTCTCTTGTGCCCCTTATTGTAAATTAGCATCCACATATTAACTAGAGAAAACATTTGGCCTTTGGTTTTTTGGGATTGGCTTATTTCATTTAACATGGTATTCTACAACTCCATCCATTTACTGGCAAATGCCATAATTTCATTCTTCTTTAAAGCTGAATAATAGTTCATTGAATATATGTATCACATTTCCTTTATTCATTCATCTATTGAAGGACACCTAGATTAGTTCCATAGTTTAATTATTGTGAATTGAGCTGTGAAACAATAATGTGAGGAGAGTCTACAGATTGTGGGAGAAAATCTTTACCACATGCACCTCTGATAAAGCATTAATCCCTAGGCTATATAAAGAACTGAAAAAAACTTAACACCAAAAAAAACCCAAATAACCCAATCAATAAATGGGCTAAGGAACTGAACAGACATTTCACAGAAGAAGAAATACAATTGATCAACAAATATATGAAAACATGTTAAACATCTCTAGCAATTAGAGAAATGCAAATCAAAACTACACTAAGATTTCACCTAACTTCTGTCAGAATGGCAATCATCAAGAATATAGGCAATAATAAATGTTGGCAAGGATGGGGGAAAAGGAACACTTATACATTGATGATAGGACTGCAAATTGGTACAACCACTATGGAAAGCAGTATGGAGATTCCTTAGAAAACTTGGAATGAAACCACCATTTGACCCAGCTATCCTACTCCTCAGTTTATACCCAAGGGACTTAAAATTAGCATACTACAGTAATGCAGCCATGTCAAATGTTTTATTTTAAATGTGAAAACTAATGTAAAATAAGAGGAGAAAAGAGTGGGGGAGACACCATGAAAATAAGAGATCTCTGGATAGAGGAGGGAGATTGAGGGGGAGGGAGGAGGGATGGGAAAAGGGAGAAACTAAAGAATGAAATTGACCAAATTATGCTATGTACATATATGACTATATCACAGTGAATCCCCCCTTTTATCTATCAATAAAACACCAGTTTAAAAAACAATAAATAAATGGGAGGAAGACCAGTATAGTAAATAAACCTGGGACAGGAAGAAGGAGAAAGAAAGTACTAGGGACTGAATAGAGCCAATTATATTTCACACATTATGTCAAAATGAGCCCCACTACTATATGCAGTGCACTAATAAAAATATTTAAAAAATGAGTTTCAAAGTATATGTAAAGTAACATTTCAGTTATTAACTTACATGTGTATCTCTGCAGAGGAAAAAAATTAACTGACAACATTTATGATTAAATGTTTGATAAGGGTTACTTTGGGGTGATGGCATAAGGGAAAATTTTCATCTTTATTTAATTTGTTTGTTATATTTTTTCAAGATTTTTTTGCTTTGAGCACAATATGATGGCACGTGCCTATAATCCTAGTGACTTGGGCTGAGGCAGGAAGATCTCAAGTTAAAGGTCATACTGTCTCAAAATAAAAATAAAATAAATGAAAAGGGTTGGGGATGTAGCTCAGTGGTAGAGTACCCCTGGGTTCAATCCCCAGTTCAGCCAAACAACAAACACCCCCCCCCCCCCCGCCTTTTTTGTTTTGAATATGTAAAATGGGAGTATCGTGATCAGGAAAAAAACTGAGAAAATGCCCTTTGAAAAATAAAATTTAAGCAAAAAACTTGGCAAAGTATTTGTAAGTGCATTTATCAGTAGGAATAGAGTAGGTTGTGTCATAAAGTAGTTGACAACTCCTATTTATCAAGGGCCTGACCTGACAGTTTACTTCATGATCATGTAACATGGCTAATATGGGACAACAGAAGAACTGTATTAATTGTAGACATTGAAAGATCCAGGCTGGCATATTTTTCTATTTGACTAATAAAAATTTTAAATATGGATTACAATCTGGCATTGGTATGTGTAGAGAGAAAGCTCTGCTCTGCTATTTGATTATCTCATTGGGAGTGTAGTGTGGGTTAAAATTTTTCTAAGAGGAAAATGTCACTAACATATAACAATTTAAAAACATAGTAATGGCTACTTATTAAACAAGTATGGTATATACAAATGTGATCACTAAAGATATTTTAGGTTATTTAGAAGTATGGAAATAGAGGACTGGAAGTATAGTGCAGAGGGAGAGTGTGTTCTTAGCCTGTGCAAGGCCCTGGGTTTGATCTCCAAAACCCAAGAACAAACAAAAACCAGAAAAGCAGTTTACAATACAGCACGCGCATGTGCGCGCGCACACACACACACACACACACACACACAGAATAATTCCCAGTAATTAATTTATGTAGATATATAATCTGCATATAAAATGATTAGAGTAAGATAAAAAGTTTTTTTAATAAGAATTTATTTCTGGATTGGTAATGTTTAGTACTACAGGTGATTTCTACTTTCATCTTGTATTTTTTTCTGTATTTTCAAGCATGTCTCTGATGAGCGTATATTTGGTTATGACAAGGTTAGAAGCAGCCATGCATTTATTCTCTTATTTGATGGGGGAAAACCTGGGGAGAAAGAAAGATGACCTAATTAGGTCTGTTTGTTAATGTGCTAATGGCAGACCTTCTGCCAAACAGATGAGTGATATTTAATAGTCGGAGATTATTTATCTAGGACAGTTTTAGCAAAAGGTACCTGCTCTATATAGTAAATAAACATAGCATCTATAGGTTTCTGGAGCATTGGCTCATTGGAAGATGTCACATAAACTAGGTAATTATTGAAGTATAAAATAGAGATGTTTCCAGGTTATATTAGATCCCTTTTGTGTAAATACTACCTGTATCCACCACATAAAGAAGCTGTAGATTTAATCTCAGCCAGGGAATTTTATACTCTATGTCTTGCGATTACTTGAATTCTTGAAGTTATCTATAAGATTCAAAACGGGAGAATATCTCTAAATCTTGTGAGTCTGATTTGACAGTCTGATCCTCTGTGTTAGCTCATGTTTATACTACCAGGAAAAAGATGTATAAAAGAACATAAAACAGTAAATGAACTCACAAGAACATGAGATGCTTGCTAGATTTAAGAAAACATAATGCACTCATTTGGCTTTCAAATTTGTAAGTGGTTTTATTTATAAATGATCTCGTGATATGTACATGCGATCTCTCTGACAATTCTGTGACCTATAATACTGTGATTACCAGCAATACCATTGTATATCTATTTATCCCCAAACTTACCATTATATTTGAATACATAAGCCTCAGTTAGTTGGTTAGCTGCCAACTGGCTTTAGTGAGAACAAATATTTCCTGCCTTGGCCTGGAAGCACTTAGCCCACATCCCTAGTGAATAAGTCAACTGAGCCAGGAATAGGAAGATAAACTGGCACATTGGGCACCTGAGTTATATTTCCTGGGATTGGGCCCTGGGTACACAATTCACCAGCCAAATTATTTTGAAAATTCAATGGATGTTTCTAAGCCTCATCTTATTCATTTATAAATTAGAGATAATTATATATTTTCTTCCTGTAGACATTTTGAGAAATAGAAGTACACAAAGGCCAACAAGGTGTCAGACCCAGTGGAGGTGTAGTTATTAATTATTTTAATGAATTCAGTGTTTTCTTAAAGTTTAGCTAATTGCCTTCTGACTTTCACTGAGATGGGGTCTCCACAAAACCTCTGTGTTTTGGCATACCTTTGGACACATAGTCTTTGTTCTGACCAGTTGAAACTGTAGATTAGAGCACAAATGAAAAAATAAAATTCCCCTGTGGACTTTTGAAGAGTAAAAAGAAAGAAAGAAAAAAAAGAAAGCTAACATTTGTGCTGATTGAATCTTTAAATCCAAAAAGGAGACCCCAAAGAAATTTGGACCCAAGTGCAGACGGTAGTTATGGATTTTGAATACTAATTGCTTTCCAACCTATCTAATCACCATTTCACCACCCCCTCCTGATTTTAGAAAGCTCTGTAATATCTGAACTCTTACACAGCTCCCAATGCATTATTTGAGTAGTACAGTCGAGTAAGTGCCTACTGGTGCCCACAAAAACTGCTCCATTTCCTTCTCAGCTCAATGTCTTTATTTAATACTTGCCTGTCAAAACTGATGGAATTCCACAACCTTGATCCCTGTCTGCTAGCCTCAGAGTGACATTTTCCATTTCTACAAATCCTTTGGTAGTAATAGAAATAAGAACTCTTTATGATTTCCACCTAAATAGCTTTTTTCCCCTCTTGGAGATGCTCATCTTTAACTAGTTAACAGAATAAGGTAAACTTAATTCTCATGTATGCCCAGGACATAGAACTGTGAAGCTGAATTGCTGATTTGGTCCATCTTTGCTTGACACCTGCAGAATAATCTTTATTTTTTTTCCCTTCCTCCCACCAGAGCCCTCTGTTTGACAGCAGTCAGGAGCATTCTGTGTGGATGTCACGAAACTCTAGGCATTCTACAATAATGACTCTGAAGTCACATTTCTTTTCAATGGATTCATCTCCTGAAATTCATCTTTCTAATTTCTGCTGCTCTGAATCCCAGCAGAGTTATGATGAGCTTAAAGTGTTCATCAATTAATGTCAAAACTCAATGTAACACCTTCAGAACGGCCTTTGACAACCACTAGAATACAAAATGAATTCACTAATGATCAGCTCCTGAGCAGAAGGAGTCTTATGGATTTGTGATGATGGGACATTTAGGCTCAATTCATAAAATATGCATGGGTTTTTAAAATGAGGATTTAAAAAAATTTGAGCACAGAGTAAAATGAGGGCACAAAGAATAGTCACATGATAAAAAACCCTAAAACTTTTTTTATTTTTATAATCTAGAGCTTTTTTTTCCCTTTGGATAATATAGTTAACTCTGATAATTTTTGGAGAGAAAATTCAGAGGTCCCTCTGAAATCTACCCTCTTTCAGAAGTTGTATTTTATTGCTATTTATTTTATTGTTATGATAGAAAATATGGGCATTTCTATTACCCATAAGTGCTTCAAAGCAATTCTATATTGATAATTTTCAATGGAATGGCTTATGTTCTTCTAGGGACAAAACAAAAATGCACACATATTCCTATGGAAATTCTCATTCTTGCTTTGTTACATCTACATCACCAGCTGATAGGGCCACACAACTACCAGTCTGCGTTTAACCCACTCAGGGAGATTTCCAGTATAGTAAGTTTGGGGCTCAGTTCCACACAGTACTGCATGGCTCTCTGTCTTCTTTATGGGAAAGTATACAATTCTTAGTGTGCCATAGGAAGCTCACTGGGACTGACCCTTGCCTGCCTTTATAGTCAGCTTACCATGAGCTCTGATTCTAGATGCTCTGATCAGTGTTGGCTCTTTTTTTCACACTTCCAATCTTTTGCACACAATGTTCTCTCTGCCTGGAATGCCCCTTTACTGACTTCCTGAAAAACTTATTTTCAGGGGTAGGAAAACTAAGGCTTTTTCTCCTTTGTGCTCCTATACAGCTTGATTCTCTCTTACAGACTTTATCACATTTTGTTGAAGTTCTTTCTATATCTGATTCTTGTTTCACTTTATCTGTAGCACCTAGGAATAAAAACCAGTACCTTGCGAAAACCAGTACTTGCTTGTTAAATGAGTGAATGGGCCAGTGAATCACTGGACAACAGAACTGGTATCCTGCAGTCTATAACTTTCCCATTCCCCTTTTATTCCTAGTCTCACTGGGGAGATCTGATTTCTCATGGAGATAATATAAACTCACAGAGACCTATGGCAGAAACACGACTTAAAATCTCACAGATTACTTCAAATATCAGTAAAGTATTAATTATATGGGATAGAACCAATCATATATGCTAAGCTTGGTAGTCGATATGCAGTTAGACTTTGGATTAACTTGAAGACACTTCTCATCTCGCCTTCTTTGTAATAAAATGTCTCTATTACAGGAAAATTTAGCAACATATATACTGACTAATTTCCTAAAGTATGTTGCATAGGATGTATCCCATGAGATGCTTCTGAATAAAGGAATTGAAGGGCAATTAATTTTGTGAGCTTTGTTCAACTGTACCAGGCCATGTCAATTCAAGTCTTCAAAGAGACAGGTGCTAAAAGGCAGTAGACACCCAAGAGATTTATTAGGGAAACCCCTGAAGTATACAGTGGAAGAAGCAAGTGTAGTCATAAAAGCAGGGGGAAGATTGTGTAGGAAGAATCTCAGTGCTAAGAAAGCTGAAGCCAGGATAAGAGTCTGAGAACTGAAGACACCTGCCAGAGGAGTCCTCTGTCCTCTGTCCTAAATAGGTTAGCATTGTTACCCACACTGTTTACTGCCAGAAAAAATGTGACCTCATGACAAGCACACTGGTGGATCCAAAGGGGTAGCAGTTGAGCTCTCAGTCAAATTTGCTCCCTATAACAGGAGATCTGAGAGGCACATGTTCATGCATGTCACACAGACTCTATTCTAAAGGTATTTTGAATATATCACTTCATCTTATCTTTATATCACCCGTGAAAGTGGATAAGATTTTTTTATAAATCATAAAAAAGAATAAGTAACTTGCCCAAGACCCTAAATCTGACAAGTAATGGATCTGAGATTTGAACCGATTCAATTTAACCCAGAGACCGAGTTTCATTACATCATTGTATTGCCTCATAATATCCCTCTTTGGAATATCATAATGCCAATACCTCCCTCTTCTCTTATGCCTATATCACCTTCTTATTTAGAACGTACATAATTACAATCGATGGTCTCAGAAATCTTGCAGTAAAAAAAATCTATTTAAACATGTTTAGCCTAATGCTTCCCAAATTTATCTGCCCATGGAACCCATGACTCACAGTACCAGTGTTCCCTCCTAGAATACACTTGGGAAAATACACTAAGTTGTAAAAGACTAGCAACAAATCCTTTCCATAGAGCAAGGTCCTATGGGAGTCAAGACAATCTCTGTAAAGGAGGAGCAGGGACATGGGCAGAGATGTGTTGTCATGAAGGCAAAGAGAGCAGAAGACTGGGATTCAACACAGCAAGAGTTCAAGCCTCAGTTCCACAACTTGCTGATGGAGTGGCAGTTTATTGACCAGTTGGCCTGTGTCTGAGCTGTCAATCATGGGTCTCAGTGCTGACTTCCTTGGATTGTTATTTAAATTAAATAGGAATTTATTTAATGGTGCTTATCTGAGTGCATGGCACATAAAAGCTGCCATCAAATATTAATTTCCTTTCTCTGTTTTTCCCCTCACAGAATGAACTGTACCTAATTAACCCTTTCATGGAGGGTAATTCTCTCAGCGACAACTATGCCTGCCTGGCCCGTGAACAATGACTGTTTCAGAATATTCATTGGAAAATTAATTAGAATCAGGATGTTTTCTGTTAATAAAGGAATTAGGGGGAAATGATGCTGTGGATTTGAGGGAATATCCAATATTTGCATTTTGATTATAGTCTAAGGAATTTTCTTGTTTAACATGCTCCTTAAGGGATAAGGAAGTTGAGGAGATTTATTTTATCTCCTTGTGCTTTCTTCAATTAGATAAAAACTGAACTCCCAGAACTAAAAAGGAGGAGAAGTTTACGACAATTGGCTCTGGAGGAGAGATGGGCCGCCATATTCCTCTTGTTCCCTGGGAAGCAAGCAGTTCACAGGCCTCTGTATTGATGGCCCCTGGAAGATCCTCCAGTCAAGGGCTTCTTACTTCTGTGCTATGGATGGGGATGGGTGGTAAACAGGCTCTGAGCATTAGCACTTTCCATGCATTGGGGGAGGTGGCACTGTAGAAATATGCCCCTCTTACTTTTCTGTAGCCCCAATGTTATAAAATAACCTACTGCCTCTCTTTCCTCTGGGAGACTTTGCCCTCTTTCCCCTCCTGCGCACAGGATGGGCTCTCAGGGAGTCTCCTCCTTCTTGGGCCTTCCTTCCTTCCTTTTAGCCTTTCATGTTTTCCATACCCCCACCACCACCACCACCTTTTTTTTTTCCTGGGTTGACTCTGTTCTCACTTCTGACCTCTTCTCTTGCCTCTTCTTCACATTCCACGTGGGTTATTCACATGACAGTCCCAGCTTATTCTCCCTTCTGGGACTTGGTGACTCCCAGGTTTCCTTCTGCTAGACATTTGCTGCCATTGGAGCATCTTTAGTCTTTAAGGGCTGGCCAGGGATGGAGCTGCTGCTGCCAGAAGGCAAGGACCAATTGTTCTGCACATGCATCTGTCTGTACCTGGCTCTGGTCTTATGGCTTGGTACTGCGGCAGATATGGTGAAAAATGATGAGTAGGTTGCTAGGGGAATTTATGATCAATCCTTTCCCTCTAACCTAAAGAGACCAGCTTTTATTCTTGAGCCCTATAGAATCTGTCCTTGATGACAATCCTTTATAGAAGGAGCAGGATCATCTTATTTCTCCCTTTTGTTTTCTCCCATCAATCCTTCAAGGTTTAACACACATGCTGCACTATCTGGGAGCTTTCCCTAGGTACCTTGTCAGAGATAATTTCTCCCTCCTTTCTGTTTTGGCCTCTTTTATGGTCCTCTGCCTCAGTGTGATTTGCATGGCAGGTAATTTTTAGTGTAATTTCTCTGCCAAATTATCAGTTCCTTGAGGATACCGTCTTCAAATCTGCAGCACCTGGCTCAGACAGGTACTTTGGCAAGAACAACGATTTTCATGCTTTACCAGGTGTGAGAGAGAAACAAAACAAAACAGAAAACGTTCAGACTATGTATGTATGATAGTGAAACCTAACCCACCACCTTTGCAGCATCCCAAGAAGCTAAAGCAAAAATAATATATAGCAACTGGATCAGAACAAATAGGACTTGGTCAATAACTGCCAGCCTCACTATTTTTTTTTAACCCCACTTCCAACCCAGAACCAACCAGACAAAGAGAGACATTTTCCCAAATCAATCACATCGGCTAACCCCCTTCTGAGAGTCTTCCTCCAGCCTCCCTCTGCCTGTGTTTGAATCTCTGACCAATGTAAGTGAAGATGGCTGACTTCTTTGCTACAGCAAGTTCTTAACAAGGAGCCTCTGTTTATCCTTATCTAGGTGGCCTCCATTTGTTCCTACAAATGAATGTATGAATCATCTGGAGATCTTGTTAAAATGTAGATTGTTCGGACCTACCCCCAGCGTTCAAATTCAGTAACTGTGAGTAGGACCTATGATTCTGCATTTTTAATAAGCACCCAAGAGAACCTGAGTAATACTGAGATGCTATGGTAATAAGAAATGATAATATTAGGAAATATTAATCTGTGTTTATCCCCCCACCAAGTTTCCTTTCCTTTTGCCTTGCCTCCCATTTATATAGGGAGGCTTTCCTGAATTCAGGTCCTCAGGAGAAAAATGATGTTTGCAGGAGGAAATTCTCAGGGATCTGTCCTGACTTTTTTTTTTTTTTTTCCTTGGTACTGGGGATTGAATTCAGGTGAATTTAACCACTGTGTCACATCCCCAGCCCCCTTTTATTTTTTATTTTGAGTTGCTTAGGGCCTCACTTAGTTGCTGAGGCTACTTTGAATTTTTGATCCTCCTGCCTCAGCCTCTCGAGCTGCTGAGATGATAAGTGTGTGCCACTATGTCCTGGCTGTCTTGACTTTTATTTCACAAGAAATCTAAGATTGCAGGGCAATGTTTCTTAACTTGGTGCTATTTTTTCTCTCTGCAGAGAACATTTGACATTTTTGTTGTCACAACTTGTGGGTATTTAGTGGAGGTTTGCAAGTCGATCTGGCTTAAGAGGGACAGTTGGATGACCTCAGAGAGATGACCACACCCAAACCCAAAGATGCAGTTAGTAGTGTGCCCCAAACATGGGAGTAAGATAGACTTGCTATAGCGCAATAAAAATCAGAAGGGTTTTCTGAGGGGTGAATGTGGACTGATGAACAAAGATCAACGGAAGGGGTCCTTGAAGGACAAATGACACAGAGAACCAGAAATGGCTCCCTCCCTTTGCCTTACACTTTAGAAGTTGCTGAGAACTAGACACAGTCCTGGAAAAATGGCATGATGGACCTTAAAGGGCTGAGATTATTTCCAACTTAATCAGGGCCTGTGGGAAAACAAATCTTCCTGTATTTCTGTATGTTCATGGATAATCTGCTTTGCTCTAGAAATCTTGTATTTCAAGATAATATTAATAAATATGGATATTAAAAACCTTGCACAGCCAAAAATAGAAAATAAGCGACATTAGAAATAAAGAGAACATTTTCTGCACATCTGAGTTTTGGCCTGAACTTCTGAAAATCAAAATCCTCTACCCCCGCACAGCCTGGATGTTGGGAATTGACGCCCTAGCTTACTGTCTATATTAATGTGAGTTAATCTATCTTCATTAGCATGACTGTGCTATTCAGGCAAGTGGTTTGACTCTTCACTATAGGAACTTCAATATACCCATGAACTCCTCTGTGGAAGACACCAACCATTTGCACCCTAAAACGTTTCAAATCCTTCTTCTTAAATCCTTCCTTTCCTGTTCTCACCAACCCAGGATTATTGTAATACTTAGCCAATCTTACCAATGTTTGAATCTCAATTCCTTTCAAAATATCTGCCTTAAGTCAAATTTCCAATTATCATACTTTCTAACTTTACCTTCCACCTTGTTAGACACTGCCAAAGTCCTGCAAGGTGATCTTCTCCCTTAACTGTAGTAAGCAAGAAACTCAGTTTTGTCTACCAGCAGGTTGTGTAGAGGATGTTTGGGAATGAACTTTTAGTGTTCCATTAATACAATAATGTCATCTTTGTTCCCTTTTTCCCTGAGCTTCCTTGATTCCTCGGCCTCCTGGGGGGATACATCACCCTGCACATATTTCCAAGGGTCTACCATATGTTTAGAATGGGTGCAGTTTGTTTCATCTCTCTTGATCTTTGCAAAATGGGTCCTCCTGTGTCTGGAGGCAAGGAGGCAATGACTACCAGCAGCAAGTAGCTCGGTTTGCAGCATTCTTGAACTGGGCTGGATGCTTCTGGAATTCAGAGTACACCTGGATAGATTGATTACTGTTGGGGGAATATAATTAAAAGCAGAATCCTCTCTCATCTCACAAATCTTCTCTATGAAGGTAGTAAAGAAAGAAACCAGTTTTATTGTTGAATACAAATTAAACCAGAATGTGACACACATCATAGGTAATCCAACAAGAGATTGCAAAGACAGAAAGAAATCTTACCTTCTCAAATAGCCACATAGATACAACCCATTTCATATATGTTTTCAAGATAAACAATAACTAGTAAGACAATTTTACTGATAGTTTGCTCCTTGTTTCTTACATCCCATTCCTTCCTTGTGGATTTATGTCTCTTTTTACTAAGGTACATCTTTTATTAAATCTTTTTTCAAGAGTTTATAAAAGCCAGGTGTGGTGGCCCCTGCCTGTAATCCCAGAGGGTTGAGGCTGAGGCAGGAGGATCCCGAGTTCAAAACCAGCCTCAGTAAAAGTGAGGCACTAAGCAACTCAGTGAGACCCTGTCTCTAAATAAAATACAAAATAGGTCTGGGGATGTGACTCAGTGGTCGAGTGCCCCTGAGTTCAAACCTTGGTCTCCCTGTCCCCCCAAATCACATAGTACTCTGTAAATGTAATACAGTTATGGTTTGTTAATTAAAATAATATAAAAAGGGGGGGGGAAGTGGTTTTGTAACTTGAATCAGGACACCCACCCACCCAAGTTAGCCTCCTACCCTCCTACAGAAATAGAAGAACCATCTCCCTTGATGTTTGTAGTTCAAAGAATTGCCTCCTGGTCCTGGAGAAAGACATTCCTGGGCCATAAAGCTAACAACAGGCTATCTAGTTTTCAAAAAGATCAATGTACATTTCAAAGACAAGAGAAAGTACTTATAATTATAGGTCTAAAGCAAATGCTCTTTAGAAAAAGAAGGGGAAGGCAACCTCTTGCCTTATTTTCAACAGAGAGAATTAAGCCTGCTTTTAAAAATTTTATTTGTTCTTAGGTTAGGCAGTGATCTGATTGAAGTGAGCAGTTCTGCCATGGTGGTTATTTCATCTGTGTGGAGAAACTCTGTACTTCACCGTGGGAAACCATGCCCTTCTGGAACACATCTCCAGGGGTCTCCTAATTGTAGCCTTCATAGTCTTTGCACTATTTCATGACTATAAATCGTAGATAACCGACAACAACACAAAATACATCTTGCATACAGTCATGCAAATTCTGTTCTCTGCAGTGGAAGTCCGGTGGACCCCTCTCTCCCAAGGTGGAGGAGGCTAGTTTTCTTCCCATTTGCAATTCATGCCAATATCCCTAATCTGTCCATGTTTCTGTCCTGTGGTTTCTCATTTGAACTAGTTTTCCCACCTTATTGGTTCCTTCATTGAGTAATGAGAAAAATAAAACATTTTACATGATTTGTTCTGTATCTGTCCAAGAGTCAGGATTTTACTTTTTGTTTGTGTGAAAATTACCTGACACAGAGCCATTATAATCAGGTAGCTCACTTTTAGGCCTTTGTTAGGGAAAAAAAAAATCATAGAAATGGACACTGATCAAAAGTGGGGGTGGTTTGGATGCCTCTGACAGAGTCATGAGTAACTACGATTTGGGAGGAAAGATATCTTTCCTTCTGTCCATCTTAGGTCCATTGTCTGGGGCCTCCAGACTGAGAAGAGAAAAAATCCAAACTTACTTAATATGTGTTTTTTTGGGGGGTGGGGTGGGGGATGAGGTACTGGGGATTGAATTTGAGGCAATTGACCACTGAGCCACATCCCCAATCCTATTTTGTATTTTATTTAGAGACAGGATCTCACTGAGTTGCTCAGGGCTAAATTGCTGAGGCTGGCTTTGAACTCGCCATCCTCCTGCCTCAGCCTCCCCAAGCTGCTGGGGCTTATAGGTGTGTGCCACCACACCTGGAAATATATGTTTTATATGACATAAGAGACTTCATAAAGAAATTGTCCCCAGAGGCCCAAGAAGTTCCTAGAGAGGATCCTCAATTCAGGACAAGTAGGATACTTGGCATATATGAAGGAAAAGAATTTCAGAGTGAGTCAGTTAGAGACACAGATAGGAATGCAGAGAGATGTTCAGGGGAGAATGTGGTCTATCTTAGGGAAATGGTATTTTGGGGAGTAAAATAAGAAATACATATTGACGGGAGAATGCTGGCCATTTTGAGAATGTGAAAGGGTAAAGCAAAGAATTCAAGGGAGAATGCTGGCCAACTCCAGAGGGAGAGACAGTGGACCTTGGTGTGGAGTGTTAACATTTATGGATGGACATTGTCTGGGGCTGGACTAGAGGTTGGAACCAGGTTGGAATTACCCAGTTTGGTGCCAGTTTTTCCATCCCGAACTTGCCCATTGCCCTCAGGTTATTTTTTGTAGGTAAGGGCATAGGTTAAGCAGGCTAAGGACATGGGCTAGGTTACTTAGGAATGCTTGTTTTGGATTTCAAAGGTTCATGGGTGTTTTAGTCAGCTTTTCTCTGTCCCTGTGACCAAAAGATCTGACAAGAACAATTAGAGGAGGAAAAGTTTATTTTGGCTTATAGTACTAGAGTTCCCAGGCCATAAACAGCCAACTTTAAAGCTCTGGGCTTGGAGTTGAGGCAGAACGTCATGGTGGAGGAAAGCAGCTCAGAACCTGGCACCAGGAAGAAGAGAGAGCACTCTGCTCACAAGGGACAAAATAAGTATCCCAGAGGCAGGCTCCCAAAGACCTACCTCCTCCAGTCACACCCTTCCTGCCTACAGTTAGTTACCACCCAGCTAATCCATTCAAGTGGGATCAATGAATTAATTAGGTTAAGGCTCTCAACCCTGATCCTTTCACCTCATGTGTAAACCCTAACAATGGGTGTTTCTGCATTCTAACAGCTCCTGGGCACTTGTCCTTTTAGACACATTCTTTCTATTTCTATATCCCCTAACCCCTATCTCAAAATGAAGACCTGAAGATACAGCTAAACTTGAGGTTTGTTGAGAATGCAGAGTCATGGAAAAATGTGACAGGGAGGAAAAACAAGTGTGAGCTGAATGTAATAAACTGGAGGAAACAGCAATGTCATTCAGATTTCTCTTGACATCACTTGTCTGGGAGATCAAGATGTTCTTTTCCTTGGGTATAAGAGGGTACCTCGCACATGAGGACTTTGTGACTTGCTTCAAGAGAGAAGGACAGGGGAAGGTCAGTGAGCCCTTGCTGCACATGCTGATTCTCAAATTTCTTCATCTTAAGATATTCAATATGCCAAGGTACATATTTTCAGTGGTGTGTGCTGAACCCTGACACTACTGTGTAACCTGGTTTGTTCAGTCAAGAGTGGAATTAATTTTCTTCACCTGTTTTTCATCCGTAGTTGTCTGTGTCCTTTATATTTGATGGTCAGCCTTTTATTTATCTACTGCACTTTATTCTCATATTCAGGAGGAAGGTGATATTTGTTCATCTTCTTGCTCTATAATGTTATGGGTTGTTTGCTTTTTACTATTCTCAAAATGGCATCAGGATTTATGGTACGATTCTTCTGGCTCAGTGAACCTCATATCTCCTGTCATTGGCTGGGCTCCAACACCTGCAGCTTCAGAGGGAGCCAAATCATCATCATAATGGCAATAATGATTTGCCCAGGCATTATAAAATGCTGTAGATGACAGGCCCCGCCCAATTCCTTCATAGGAGAAGTATTCAATCTGAAGCCTGAGATGAACTCACTAAGTGTCATAATTGAGGATGAACATCTATTGTTTCCAGAGACTTCTTTAAGGGTAGTGAGATAGGGTTTTAGGATAAAGAGAGAGAAATGATGAATCCTAAAGGAAACACCCATGAACTATTGAGATGTGGAAAGCACAGTTATTAATCTTGAGCAACAAGCCCTTGGCCAATACCCTTGTAAAATGAGGGAAATATGCAAGGGAAGGGTAAATGGGTATGAAATTATGCAGCTCCACCCTACCCCCCTAATACAACCCTTCTATAAATATTGGACCCCCAGCCTAATGTGGGGCTCTTCAGTCTCCAGACAGCCCTCATTCTCCTTTGAATGTGTATCTATCTACCTTCCTAAATAAACCTCTGTCTAGGCCTTTATCTGACTTATGCTGAAATTCTTTTCCTAGGTGTATGCCAGGAATCCCACTGGGCTTGAGTTGAATTTTCCTCTTTTCTCTGGGAACTCCTTGGACACTTGGACCCTTCTCTGAGACATTTCTCCTTCCCTGCCAGTTGGAGCTCTGGTATCACACATGCCTTTGACTACTATCGTGCTACTAGCCTGCCAAGTACTAGCTCCATGCCCTTAAGCAAAGTTAGTCAGATATCTCTAAGACCCTGGTGCTGTTCGTGGGTAGGATTAATCTCTCCTTCCACAGCCTTTGCCTGGGCTCTTCCGTCTTTCTGCATTGCTCTCCCTCCCACCAATAGAAATTTTTTTAGTCCTTAACTCAGATGACATTTTCTCAGGGAGGGTTTTGTTTCTTTTTCTTCCAGTCTTACTCTCACAGATCGTTTTTAAATTTTTTTTTTTTTATCCTGCTGTTCACAGTTGGTAAAAACGTTGTGGGAGTTTGTTTATTCACTATCCGTCTCCCCTTCTAGGGCATATAGTCCCTGAGGGTGTAGGTGGTGTGGGTTTTTAACACTCTGTGCCTAGTATCTGGTATTATACCCAGCAAGTAGTCAGTGTTCAATAATGATTTGTTGAACAAATGAGGTATTTAAAACACTACTCCAAACAGGGCTGTGCTATATAAGTGATAGTTGCCATCACCTCTACATTTACAAGAAGGATATTTAGAAAGCAGTAGAGTTAATATGGCCTGTTTTGGAGTTTCAGATAAATCAGTAACACCTTTTAGCACACTCTTATTCTATATCATGTGTATTCTCTATTTCCCACCAACTATTTAAAGATTGTATCCAACCCCAGGAGTCTCTGAAATGCTTAGTAATATTCTACCTTGGTTTCTCATATTCTGTATACAGTGCATCTTATGTGTTGATGGCATTTGGCTGAGCATCAAATTAATCTTTATCCAAAACTGCAAAGACAATTGAAATTTCTTGACTGGGATTTATAAAGTTCTTTGCTACTAATTGTGTAAATGCTACTTAGTGAGGGCAAACAAAAATAACTGCTTAAAACAGCTTTGCATTTTCTTCTGCTGCATCCCATCTCAGATTATTATCATGCAAATACAGGCCTTAGAAACATGAGGAGACATGGGAGAGTTCTTATTATTGGACATCAACATCTTGAGAGTTAGTTTACTCAAATCAAGGTTTATCATTTTATTTTTCCCTGTAGAATGAAGCCTGATTGTTCTCAGTGAGACAATAAAATTGGGTGATTTATTCCTTCAAAAAAATCAAATTGAGTTTACTCAAAAGGTAAGCTTTATGGTACAGCCGTGCTTTTCCTTTTGGCTGGAAGTCTCTGAAGCACAGCTGCTTCAGTATCCATGAGTGCACACGGATTCCATTCATGTTGGTTGGAACTGAGTCTGTGACAGGATTAGAGCTGCAGATAGAAGCTCAGAACTGCAACTCACATACTCAGCACGAGGCTCTCCCATTGGTGAGACACAGAGAAAACCTCTCAATCTGACAGAGTTTTCAAAGGTCTCCCTAAATGGTTGCTTTCTGTTGTCTTTGCCCACTCCAAAGTGAAGGTTCCCAATCCATTATTGTGTCTGATAGGCTCTATGTTAGAACAGAAAAGAGTCTTTTTAGAGGTCACTTATTTTAAGTCTTTCATTTTGTGGAACGGATGGAGTGGCTTGGTGGGGTTCACATTCTGCCAGAGTCACCCTGCTTGCTTAGTACTGCCAACACAGCGGTCTAGATCATCTATCTTTTTGTCTGTTTTCTGCTGCTATAACAGCTATCATAGACTAAGTAATTTATAAAGAAAAAAACTGTATTCCTCACAGTTCTAGAGGTTGGAAAGTCCTAGAGTATGGCACTAGCACCTGGCAAGGGCCTATATGCTGCACTGTAACATGGTAACGTGAGATAGACAAAAATTGGTTTAAATTTACTTTTTTTGTTTTTTTAAATCAAGAGTCCACTTCTGTGATAATTTTTCTGATCCTGGGGCAAAGGCATTATTCCATTCATGTCAGCAGAGTCTTCAGGACCTAATTTCCTCTTAAAGATCCCCCACCTATTGATACTGTTACAATGGAAATGAGATTTCAACTTGAACTTTGGATGGGGCATTCAAACCATAACATCATCTAGTACTCTGCACTGCCTTTGCAAATGATGCAAATAGGTTGCCTTTTGGTTTTGTTTTTTAAATATCTTTTCTTGATGCTTGGAGTTTGGAAGCTGCAGAGAGGGATGCCTGTGTTTTACAACCGTTTCACTGTTGTTAATTGTACTTGGCAAGTCAGTCTGTTCCCCAAACAGCTCAAAAACGGGTTCTTGCAAAACGACTGAGGTCCTTGGAGCCAAGAAACTGGGTAAAAAAGAGATTAAACATTCTTTTTAATCCGAGTATGCCCATGTCCATACACTAATGGCTTTTGATCCTCTTCAAAAGCTCTAATGAAAATTGCCAAAGAATTCCTTTAAGCACTCCTATCATTAATACTATTTAAGTAAGGGGATCTAGGAGAACCATCCAGAGTTGCCACAAAGGACTTATCCAGCCTTCAGTTTTCAGTAAACTGGATTTTTGTAAATTATGATTTTTTTTTCCTTGTGACTGTAAGTTCATGTTGGGCTCCTTTTTCTCTGTCCTTATACCTAATACTGAATGAAATAATTTCTATGTCAGAAAACAGGCTACTGCCTTGGGGAAAGCCCTGCTAGTCCATCTTTCACTTCATAGCATTCCCATGAATCCATCTCAGGTAATTAGGCCTTTTGACAAATCGCCTATTATCTAATCCTTTGAAGGCAGAAACAAATCTGCATTTCTGCAGAACTCCATGAACATAGCATGTAGAACCTTGGTTTATTTAAAACATATTAGAAATAGATCGGAACACTAAAGAACCCCTTTTCTATGGGCTTCTGAAATAAGCTAGAGGGTTTGTTTCTTTTCTTTTTTTTTTTTCAGAAAATTCATTAGAAGCAGGCAAATTTATAGGTAACTGGTTAGGATAACTTGAGAGTCCCATACACTGAATTCTGTGAAGCAAGCATATTCTGCTGATCTCTAATTTTTGCAATTATACTCACCTTTTTTTTTAAAAAAAAGAAAATCTAATACTTAGATTTGTCTCATGGAATATTTTGATGTCTAAAAGAGTATGAACATTTCCACTTTTCTTTTTTGGGGGTACTGGGGATTTAAACCATGGGCATTTTCTAACTGAGCTATATCCCCACCCTTTTATCTTTTATTTTGAGACAGGGTCTCTCTGAGCTGCTTAGGGCCTTGCTAAGTTGCTGAACCTGCCCTTGAACTTGTGATCCTCCTGAGCTGCTGGGATTAGAGGTGTGCACCACTGTGCCCGAGAACAGTTTCACTTTTCAACACCAAAATCTTAGATCAAATAAAGGCACTATGTATCTCTTAACCAAGACATTTTAAATTCTCATTCATAGCAGAATTCTAAAAGTCTGGATGAAGGGCAGGCTTTCTACTGACTAAACCTGACAGATAAAAAATTAATATGGCTGCTCTGGAAATGGATTATTATTATTTGCCTGTGTTGATATCCCTGGTGATGAAAGGAGTCAAACATCTATTTCTTCATTTTGATTTGTCAATATTAACATTCAGAACCTACTACTATGTGGAATTTGTCCCTAAATGTGAGAACCAGGCTGCGGGCATCCCTTCAACCTCTGTGTGTATCTTTTCGAATGACTTTGCTTCCTCCTTTCCTAACCTCCTGAATCTGAGATCTTCTAGGGATGTCTGAGTATAGCCAAAATGTGAGGCTACCCATATGCCAAAAGCCTCCCATCTGATGAATAGGATGTGCATATTCAGCCAAAGAAAATGACCTGCTTCTGTTTGGGGTTGCCAGCTTCTCTTTTTTTTCCATTTGTATGGTCACCACACTTCAATTCAATCTGGTCCTTGGCTTAGGAAATAAGTACTTGGCTTTGGAAGTAACTATGTCTCAGTTCTGTCCTCTTAGCCACCATCTCTTACCTACTGCCAATCTTCTCATGACTTCTAGATAAATATATCTCAAGAATAAATTGGACCAAACTATGAGGCTATTAAAGCATTTAATATCAATGAAAATATCCAAACTCCTCAATGTGGCCCATAATAGTCCACACATTTTTTTTCCTTCTTCCTACTTTTCCAACCTCATTAAATTTCTCTTTTTCCTTGCCCACTGCACTTGGTTTCTTCCCTCTGATCTTTGAACATGGTGTTTTTTTTTTTTTTTCCTCCCCTGTTTTGAGGTTGACATTTTCCTGTTTTGAGTTCCTTCTGACTGGACACCCACTTTTCCACAGAGGCAATGACTGAGATAGCCAAGACCCCACCAATATTTGTGTTCTCTTTCTTAGTGTATAGTTGCTTCTGGAAAGTGGCTGGCTGGTCAGGTACTACAATTCCCGGTTCCCCATGCAGCCGAATGTCATGTGACCAGTCTTCACCAATAGAATGTGTGCAAAGTGATGTGATCATGCCTGAGCCAAAGAGCTTAAAAAGTCCCCTCAGCCTTTTTTTTTCTTTCCCCTCTCTCATTGTCTCAAAATAAAGGGTTCTCAGGTTCTAGGCATGACAGAAGCACAAAATGGAAGGAGCTTAAGTCTCTGAATCACTATACAAAAGCCTGCCTACTGAACAACTGATTGAACTGTATTATATATGACTGAAAAATCAAAATCTATTGTCATATTTCAAAGTTTATTTATTACAGCAGTTGCTATTTTTACCTTAAACTAGAGCAGAGATTTTCTTGAAACACTCAAGTTTCCTAAATACTAAGTATTGTATTGACTAAATACAATAAGTATTGCCTAAATACTAAGTATTGTAGGTACTTGTGCCCCTCTTTCCCTCTCAAGTAGCTCTGACTATGGTAAGTCTAGATGTCTTAGGGTGCTAGGGCTGCCATAACAAAATACCATAGACTGGTTGACTCAAACAATAGAAATCTACTTCTGATTGTTCACCTTCTCCTTGTGTCCTCACATGGCCTTTTCCCTGTGCACATATATCTCGGATATCTGTCTCTCTTCAGATAAGGATGCCAGACCAATCATACTAGGGACCCACCCTTGTAACTTTATTTAACCTTAGTTACCTCTTTAAAGGTTTATCTCTAAATACAGTCACACAGGAGCCCAGTGTTTCAACATAAAAATTTTGGGGGGAAAGGACACAGTTTAGTTAGTAACATATTAATGCATTCATGAAACCATCAATACAGTCCAGATTAGGAACATGTCCATCACCGAGCTCCCTCCTTCCCCACTGTAAATCTGTTCTTACTCCACTTCCCACCTCTTGTATCTTCAGGAAGCTGTGGATTTTTCTTTCACTGTAGATCATTTTACATTTCCAAAATTTTATATGAATGGAAGCATATAGCAACAATCTTTTTTTTTTTAAGAGGAGGAAAAGTTTATTTTGGGGCTTGTGGTTTCAGAGTTCTCCATTTATATATATATATATATATATATATATATATATATATATATATATATATATATAGCCACCTCCATTCCTTGGGGCTCAAGTTGTGGCTGAACATTATGGTAGAAGAGTGTGGCAGAAGAAAGCAGCTTAGGTGATGATCAGGAAGCAGAGAAAGGGAGATTCTACTCACTAGATACAAAATATATATTCCAAAGGCAGATCCAAATGACCCATGGCCTCCAACCACACCCTACCTGCCTTTAGTCACTACTCAGTTAATCCTTGATGGGATTAATTTACTGATTTGGTTAAGATTCTCACAACCCAATCATTTCTCCTCTTTATTGCATTGTCTCACAAGTGAGTTTTTTTTTTTATTTGTTTGTTTTGGTTTTGGTGGTGCTGGGGATTGAACCCAGGGTCTTGTCCATGCTAGGCAAGCACTCTACCAACTAAGCTATATCCCTAGCCCACACGTGAGCTTTTGGAGGAACACCTCACATGCAAACCATAACATTCCGCCCCTGGTTCCCCCAAACTCACACTCATCTCACAATGTCTCAGCCTGAAGTTTCCTTTTCTCCAGAGTCCTAACTCATACCCCAGATTAGTAATCCTGCAAGAATCCCCCATGGTCCTAAACAGATGATGGGACCCCAACCTGCCATAATATAGTGACAGAATATATCTGAGAGCAAAATACATATTGTCCATTTCCAAGAGTCCCCATAGTCTCAATAGTTTCAAGATTTCCCAAAAGTTCAAGTTCAATGTCTCCTCTGAGACTCAGGGCAAGCTCACATCATGAGCTGCTGTAAAAATCAAAAGCGATTTACAAGTATCCTATATAAAAAAGGTACAGAGAAAATGTTTCCATTCAGAAAAATAGGACACAGAAAGAAGGGATGGAACCAAATCAAGACTGAAATCCAGCTGGACAAACAAGTCCTCTAGTTCTGTGTCCAGCATCTGGACCACATAACATTGTGATGTTCTCTCTCAAGGGCTTGTGTAGATCCACCCCTGTGGCCTTGTTGGTTGCAGCACAAGTGGCATTTCTGTTGGCTTATTTCTGCTCAATTCCTATAGCTTTCCTAGGATGATGTCCCATGTTACTGGCATTTCTTAATCTTGGGGGTTTCCACTGTAGCTTTGGCTTCCTCCTTACATCTCCATGCATTGCCCTCTCAACAGGTACCTACAGGGACTCTGAACCTGCAGCTTTGCCTAGCTTCCCAGGCCTTCCTTTGGAATCTTGGTGGAAGTCTCCATGACCCCCTAACTCCAGCATCCTGCGTTTCTGCAGAACCAGCCTCGAATGGTTAACACCAAGGTCTGCCAGCAGTATCCAAGCCTCCAGGGACTCTGGCTGCAGAAGCCTCTGAGTGCCTGGGTAGCTGAACATGTTTAAAAAACTTCCTAGCCTCTTGTGCAAGATGGATACACTGGTCTCTTCTCAAGATAATTTTTACTTTTATTTCCTTGCATCTTAGATGGATCTCGCCAATTCCTGAGATGCCCTTGGGCATCTTTCTTATTGTCTCTGGGCAAAGTCTTTAGTATTTCTTTAGTTGCAGTAATGTCTTTAATATCTGCAACTTCCTTAGTCCCAGTTTTACTCCTGCCTTTCAAGTCCACGTTTTTCAAATCTTCATGCTCTGCTTTCTGCTCCTGATTATCACAATAAATTTGGCTAAAAGCTGCCGGTAAAATTCATGCTACCACCTGAATGCTATGCTGCCTAGAAATTTCTTCAACCAGATTAAGAAGTCCATTACTTTTTTTTTTATTAGTTGTTCAAAACATTACAAAGCTCTTAAAATCAGCCTCACAGAAAGTTTTAGGACATGGGCAAAATGAAGACAACTTGTCAGCTAGAACATAACATGAATGGCCTCTAGTTCAATTACCAATAGTGTCCTCCTTTTCTTCTAAACCCTCTTGAGCCCTGTCTTTACTATCCATAGTCCAATTGGCATTCTAATTTTCTGAGCTCCCACCAGAATCAGCCATCAAGCTCTGGTTACAACAATCTAAAAGATTTTCAGCTTGCACTGATAAACATCTCAAAATTCTTCCCACCAAATCCAAAAAGCTCCAAATGCTTTTGAACCACATGGTCAGGTTAGTCATAGCAATGTACCCACCCTGGTAACAATTTCTGTATTAGTCAGCTTTGTTTTACTTCTGTGACTGAAGGACCTGACCAGAGCAATTGTAGAGGAGAAAAAGTTTATTTGGAAGCTCATGGTGGCAGGTGTCCCAGTCCACAGAGAGCTGGCTCCATTTTTCAGGGCTCAAGATGAGGCAGAACATCATGGCAAAAGAGGGAAGCCGCTCACATGATGATCAGAAAGCAGACAGACAGCGAGAGCTTGATCTACATTTTTAAAAAAGAATGTCAATGTATTTTGGTAAGGCCTCCAGAGTTTTTATTAAGGGTGCTGTATACATTGGTCAGGAGTGCTGGAGATTTATCTGGGTTATTCTCTCTGCATATTTTCTTTGCATATTTATCTGGGTTATTCTCTCTGCATACTTTTGAAGTCTGAATTATATAGGCAGATAGGCAAGGAAGAGTCAGATCCAGAGAATGGAGGAACTGAAATGTTAATTCCTTCAGAGCCCTTACTCTACCCTTATTAAGAACCTGCCCATGCTCCAACCTGTAGCTAAGGTAACCTGTCCCAGGGATTGTTACTCCCTGAAGGGAATTGTTAATTACACCCCTTTCCTGCCAGATCACTCCTCCCCAGCCCCTCTAGCCCACCTGTTTTCCACCTTTTGGCCATCCCACTGAGCATTTCCTGGGCCTAGTCACATATGCAGGAAGGAGAAAGTCAAGGGGAAGAGAGCAGGAGAACAAAGGAAGCCTAAGACATATAAAAAGTCAGAATACCCCGCTTCTGGGGAAACCAGAATACCAGCTATGGCCCCCTTCTCCCTCATGGGAGAAGTCTATATTAGTCTTTTTAAAATAAATCCTGCTTTATATATGCTTGCCTCGGTGTCCTTCTCTAATGCCATCCTTCAACATGTGAAGAAGCAGGACTCGTCACTGGTAACCAGCAGTATCACTTTCATTGGTACCTGTTGCTTTATTGTTGGATCCTCTCTGCCTAGCCTTTTATTCATTGGTCCCTTGAAAGACTCCTTTCTTAGCTTTTAAATTGTCCCTGATAATAGTCCAAAGTTTCCTGCCTTGCAACTTCAGGTTATTGAGATGTGCCTATGTCAGTCAGTCTTATAAACCTCAGTTGTGACTCATCTGAAAGAGAGATTAGATCTTACTTTCTTTGTCACAGATAGTAAAATGCAGTTATTTTGTGCTTACTATAGGAGAAACCAATTTGAATTAGATTAGTGAAAGACTATAATTATAGATCATTCATAGAAAAACACCATCTTATTAATTGGAGGCCTGCATAATGAATGGCGGAATCAATGTGCCCATCTGCCATTTCTAGGCAGAATGCTATCAAGAACTGCAAATGCTGGGTTTGTACTGTTCAGTCACAGCACTGGAGGGCTACTTACACTTAAAGGGTAGCACCTAAATGTTTCCTGCTACTTGAAAGTGGAATTGAATTTTAGAAAATTATGAGATACCATGATAACCTTGAGGGGATAAAGAAGAGAATTATAAAATTCATTCCATAAACAATAAAGTTTGTCAATTCCATGCCCATCTCACCTGTCACTTACACATTGCTAAATCTATAAAAACCTTACCTCTTTCGTATGGAAAGAACAAGCAGACATTGCTTCTAGCAACAGGAGACAGAACATGTGCCAATGTTTGAATATCCATTGAAGTTTGTAGGAGCAGATGGTTATAAATGTGTGATATTTGAACTTTAAAATTGCTTTGAAGAAACATACTCGTCTCAAGTGTCCAGAGAATAGAGATTGGTCATAAGAAAATTGGTAGAAATGTGACAATTTGAAGTTCAAGAAGTTCTGGACAGATGAGGAATTAACTATAATATAGTTGCTATTTAACATATAAGTTAAACCACAATGGCCATCTCTTTAGACAAGCTTCGTAAATTTCCAGAGATATTAAGCTCCAAGATCCTAAATGCCCAAGGCAAAGAAAGTAAAATAACTAATACAGTTACAAGGTCTCAGAGGAGGCTAAGTAGATATTAACATTCATAAGAAAATTTCCAAATTAATGACCTAGAGAGAATAATATTTGGGTTTAATGATTCTAACAAAAGACATGTCTCTCATAATGAGTAAATAATGTCCATTTGATTTTTACCTTGTGGTGGGGCAGGGCTCTGGTGAAGATTTGTAAAATAGTTAACACCTTTTATAACCTTGGAAAAGCAGTGTGTGAGGTAGCCTCATTATACTTGGCCTCAACTTTGGAAACTTAACAGAATTAAGTGCAGAAAGGTAGCCTGTTGGAATAAACGTATCATTTTGATCTGTGAATCGTACATCAGAATTTTTAAAAGAAGTGAACAGTTTACTTAACCAACTATTTATTTTCTGAACACAAGAACCCATTACCTTTATTCTTCTCTCTATACCATACTAATCAAATAAGCCAGTAAGTGTGTGTGTGTGTGTGTATGTGTGTGTGTGTGTGTGTGTGTGTGTGTGTGTGAGATGTGTGTGTATGCGTGCTATTGATAATGCTATTTGGCCTGGGTTATTTCTGCTCTTTAGTCATTGTATATTATAGAAGTGAGCTGAAACAAAACTGAAGATAGCATTTAGTCTAACTTGATGTGGTTTCCTTCCAAATGAAATTTCACCTTCCTCTTCTTTACATTTGATCCTTGTGATTACTTGTCCTTGAACTCAATTATCTGTAAAAACTGAACTTTAGCAGATAAAGCCACAGAGACCCAGAAATTCTAATTAGTCCATCGGTCCAGGTACTAGTGTACCTGATTTCATTGAACAGTCAAAATTTTGGTGCTGTACAAGCCCTAAAGTACATTTTCTTCATCCATTACTTTTAATTACACTCTGGTGCATCTCACATTTTTGCCACTTCACTACATTTTGGGCACTTGCAGATATTAAAGCTCAATCCAGCCAACTCTTAAGTCATTTAATTCCCAATACATCTCTGATGTGTGGCTGGGTGGGTTTATAGTAAGGAGATGTTGTGACTAGTTACTTCACTTCTTCCAGCTGCTCCAGGTTGAGGCAGTGGGGAGAGAACAGTGAAAAGAACAGATGTCATTATATGTACTGTCTTGCTGTTGTAATTTGCTCTTATACACTGAGCTTCCTAGCCAACAAGGATAGACAAGGGAACTTCTCTGTGTGTGAGCATGGGGCTGTTTTTCTTTTTCTGGGACCTATATGTGAGTTATTTCTAGGTCCTTACAGGAAACCCTCCAAAGTGTAGAGTTGCCTCTAGTGGAGATAGTCCCAAGGAGTTGTTGGCTCTGGTTTCTCTTTTACTCCACTTTCAACTCCTGCCTCCCCACTGTCTCCTGAATGTCTCTTATTGCAGGATTCCCTTTATATAATAATAAGGCAGCTCCAACCTACCTTGCACACATGCCCACCTTATCCAATGAAACTGATGCATCTTTGCTCCATTGAAGGGTGGAATTATAGGGGGACCCCATTTTGTCTTGCCACCTCTCACTAATTCTCATCTCCAGCTCAAACAGGCACAAGAGAGCGAGTCCACCCACAAAGGCCTTCTTCATAATGATATTTATTTCTCCTTCCCTCACATCTCTTTGAGTGAGTCTCTTGGGCCTTTCTCCGTAGTTTGGGGAAGGCAGGGAATCTTCCTCCTTCCGTTCTATGGGACCAGAGTAAGAGCTGAAGTTTTCCTTTCTATATTCACTTATCACAACTTTGACAATATTTTGGGGCCTATTCTGGTCATTTGGTAGTAACTCAGGAAATGAGGAGGGTGGGTGGAGGACTGACAGGGTCAATGTGGTTGCACCCTATTGGGACTCAGTGTGTCCAGGCCCAGGGAGTAGTGACATCTCTGAATGTGTGCTTCTGGTTATCTACCTCCCTAGGGGTTGGTCATTATAAATTGTTCTACTAGCTTGTACCGTATGAAATTGTCATTTTTTTTTGAAATAAAAATATGGTCAAATATTGGCAATTTCATAGCATTCAACCTAATTATAATGTGGATTTGGTTATTCTCAACTGATATTTTGTTTGAATTCAGAGTTGAAATTCCCTCAGGTTGCCTTAGAAAGTCCAACTGGGAGTTTACAGCCAAGGTCTCTGACTAGTGGGGTGTTTTAGTCAGATTTTTGCTGCTGTGACCAAAAGACCCGGACAAGAACAATCACAGGAGGAAAAGCTTCTTTGGGGGCTCATGGTTTTAGAGCTCTCAGTCTGTAGATGGCCAGCTCCATTCCTTGGGGCCTGAGGTGAGGCACAACATAATGGTGGAAGAGTAGCTGAGGGAGCAGCTGGGGACATGGCACCAAAAAGGAGAGAGAGGTGCGGGGCAGGGGTGGGTTAGGGTAGGGAGAGGGAGAGAGAGAGAAAAAAAGACTTCACTAACTAGATATAAAATATATACCCCAATGGCATGCCCCCAATGACCACTCTAGCCACACTCTACCCACCTTCAGTTACCACTCGGTTAATCCCATCAGGGGATTAATTCACTGATTGGGTTAGGTCTCTTATACCCAATCATTTCACCTCTAAACCTTCTTGCTTTGTCTCACACATGAGCTTTTGGGGGACACCTCACATATGGGGCAAAGCTGTAAGCTTTCCTGCTTAGTGAAAGTAACTTCAACAGGACTCAAAAAAGCAAACATGCAGTATGGATTTTTAAAAATAAATTAATTTAGTGGTAAGATTTATCAATTTGAGCAATGATATATTTACAAACATTTCTACTTTTTTCTTTATTACAAAGGTATGATAGAACTGTACTTATTATTCAGGAAATAATGATGATATAAGAAGTTAGGAAACCTGATTGTAGTTTTAAAATTTTGTCAAAAAAACCTGATTGTAGTTTTTAAAATTTGTCAGTAATAGAATATTCTATTGAGTGTATTCAGATGTCCCAGAATTACATCATCTGTTTCCCCCACTACTGTTGTTCCCAGTCAGCCATGTAAACAGAAACTCAAAACTGTGGGACATAGGTATTCTCAGGAAGTTGTTAGGGAAATGAACGATTTCATGAACAAAAGTACCCTCTACACCAATATGAAGGAAGAGAGAAGGCATAATTTTCATACTGAGTAATTATCAGAATTGCATGCATATAAAGTAGGAGGAAAATGACTTCAAGTTTAGTCAGAATTTTATACAATTAATTTAGGAAATTAGAAGACAGACCAACTTGCAGTTCTCTGACCTGTTTGAGAGACCCTACACTGTGATTGTTCATAATTGCAGGGGTCAGAAGGCCCACACATTTGCACTGTAATTGTAAAATTAAGAGGTTGAGCCTTTTAATCAGGCCTATTTTATAGTCAAGGAAACATTCTAAAGAGGGAAGGGTGGGTAGGCAGCAGTTCCCCCCATCAAAGAAAACGCCATGTTTGTCCTCTTACGAGGCCCTGGAGAGAGTAATAATCAATGGTTGCATTTCTGGTGATCGGTTTGCTGTTGTGTATTACAAAACTTAAAAACATTCAAATCCTGAGAATTATTAATTCAGGTTCTAGAGATCAATTTGAGATAAATATTTACATTTTGCTTATTTGTATGCAAGTAAATCCATCTCAGAATTATTTAGGCACAAAAGCAAGAATTTAGAAATCTAATATCTTTTGATGAGTATTGGTTAAATTAAACATAGTGACTCTTAAATGTCATTAAATATACTTGTATTAGTGAATATATTATTAGGTGAAAAAAATCACATGACAAAACCTTGCATATACATGATCCTAATCTTTATGTCTGAACAAATACAGGAAAAAAAAAAAACAAACCAAAGGATTTTAATAGGGCTATATCTATAGGATATATGAAGAATAATTTATATTCTAATTTATGCTTTTTCTATATTTCTACAGTTAACATTTTTATTCAGAAAAATGAATGTTATGAAAACAAAATGAAATAAATAGTGTTGAGGTAGCATTTAATAGTAGCTCCTGTTCAAGTATATCTAATCATTTTTTAATGGAAATTTCTTTTGAACTCTCCATTTGTGCTGTATAAGGGACATTTGTTTTGGTATCTCCTGGCTCTATTTCATTTGTACATATTTTCTGAGTATGTGGAATCTACTTTTGTATGCTCATTTCTGCTAAAACTCTGATCTTGAAGAAGCAGCATCAGCCTATAGATTTTAGCTGGAAATTTAAATCATAACTCCAATCCCTTAAGATCTGGAAACAGTTTTGTATACACATGTCTATTATGGTATAGATAATGGACAGAGAAACCAAAATCTTACAACCCTTGAGCCAGTTTCACCTAAGTGCATGTTGTGGGGTCCAGAGATTCTAAACCAGAAGCAGTTACTGAAGCCTTCTGTGGGTGAAGGAAGAGGAAGCAAGCAGTAGCCCCTTAGTATCTGTGAGGGATTGCTTCTAAGACCCCTCTGAAATACCAAACCCAGGATGCTCAAATCTCTCATATAAAATGCCACAGTATTTACATATAACCTACACAATCCTCTCTTTTACATTACTTCCATTTTTCTTTTTCGGTGATGCTGGGGATTAAACCCAGGGCCTTGTGCATGTGAGGCAAGTACTCTACCAACTGAGCTATATCTCCAGCCCTCTCTCTTATACTTTAAATCATTTATAGATTTGAAATGTAAATGCTAGGTAAATATTGTTATACTGTGTTTAGGGGCTAATCACAAGGAAAAAGATGTACATGTTTAGTACAGATACAAATGTTTTGAATATTTTGATCCGTGGCTAGTTGAATACATGGATGTGAAATCCACTGATATTGGGCTGACTATAAAAGACTTTGCCATCTCCCTTTGTAATGAAATTCTGAATTGTTGCTCTTCTCTGTAATGGATGAAATGGGCAGAGTTGTCAAAGCAAACAGAAAACATAGATAAATGGTACTCACAAAGGCTGACCGTTTGCTTTAAAAACCTTACTTTCAGATAAAAATATCATGTATAATGTTCTAAATTGTCTCTCCCATACAATGGAAAAACTCATTAAAAGAAATTTTCAAATGCTTTTGATTGAGAAGTTATGAGAGATTTTAAAAGGATGCTCAAACTGATACACAGGATTGGTTAAAAACAGAAATTTACAGTTTTTAAATATTGGAAAAATCACATATATGGTAGATCCACGTGAATCTCAGGTAAGGAGATTATCCCATTATTAGAGACCATGCATTTTCCAATTATACTTGTTAAATTTCATCACATTATTTTTGACATGAAGATTTACCACTAGATGGCACTTAAAATCCATGAGACTCAGGTGTGCCTCAGCTGGGAGGCAAGGAGACCCAGGACAGAAATACAACTTGAGTTATCAAAACAGTATTATCTACTTGCAGGAGAAGAAGAGCTAACCCAAGATTATTTTGAGACAATTGGACGGTAGGATCCCTAAAATGAACCTGTAAATGATAGAATGTTTCTCTTTAAAAATAATTTCCCTTCATCTCAATTGATATTGATGAGCAGGTTTTTAGTATTAGGACAACAGGCTGTTAGACTAATGAGGGTTTGGTAAATAGTGAAGGGCTGTGTTCTTTCTGAAGAGGTTTGGAGTGTGCACAGGGAGTCAAAACGTGGGGTTTCAATTCCTGCTCTGTACTTGTTCTATTACTTGACACCAGGCTTACTGCTTCTTCTTCTTCTTTTTTTTTTTTTTGCCTGTGGTTAATTTGGTTTGTGCTTCTGTCATATATCAGGGGAGCAAGATCCGGTATAAGAACACCATCATGCACAAAACAGAGCTGCAGAGTAGAACGATCGTTTTCAGGGATGTGGCAGTCACTGACCAATCTCCCTGGATGCGGCCATCAAGTATGGATGAAGTGACAGGTGGACTTGAAGGAGTGGTAGAGGTTCATCTTTAGCTGAGGCAACAAGGAACAGCATCAGGGGAAAAATCACAGAGAAGTAAACAACAGCCTGCTCTGCAGTGCTAGGCACCAGGCAGTGTGTGCAGTCAGAAAGGGGGGGAGGGGGGTATCTCCAGGAGTGGCAGTCAAGTCAAGGGATTTGGTCCAGACTTTACAACCAATCACTCTTGTGACCTTGGATAAGTTAAGATGCCTCTGGGCTTCTGTTTTCTCATTTAAACATTGAAGGTTTTAGCTGATAAGATTTCTGAAACCCCTTATAAAGTTTTTAGATCATATCAGGACATAATTTAAAAATTTTTTTTTCTAGTCCTCATGACAATTTTTTGATGTGGGCATAGCTGAGGTTTCAGTGTCTTCCCTGTTTTCTACAGCAGGACATGGAGGCTGAGAAAGCTGGTTAGTGTCCTTGCTTCAAGTCTAGACATAGGCTATTTTTGCTTCTCAAAATGGGACCTGGACTGTATCAGTTTCTTTGGAAGCCTGTGGGAAATGCAGACTCTCGGGCTTCATCCTAGACCTAGTGAATCAGAATCTGCAATTTTAACAACATTCCCCAGGTGATTCATATGCACATTAAGGTTAAGAGGTACTGGGCCATGCCACACTGCCTGAACAAGTCCCAGGGCTGCTGGCTGCAAGAAAGCTAATCTTATAGCTAAGATGTCTTCTTTTCTTTGTTTCCTACATGTGGACATCATTGCACTGAGGACTGGAATTCATCCAATTTTTCAACAAATATTTATTAAGTACCTATCATGTCTCTGTCACAGCTGCCCTCTGATATAATAGAGAGGAACAAGAATGAAACTGTTCTCATTAAGAAATAAAGGAATGACTTAAAGGGTTCTTCCTCTTTTTTTTTTTCTATTTTTGTCTTCAATGTCTGAATAAAATTTTAGGTGGTATGATGAGGCCTTCAGCCTCCTGTAGCAGTTGAGGTTCTTTTTTGAACTTCTAATAAAAGCTAAGATCAGGTTTTTCAACAGTAGCAAGCAAGATTGTCCATTTGAGCCAGATAATTCTTTGTAGTGGGGGATTGTCAGGCATCTAGCAGCATCTGTGGTCTCTGTCAATGAGATGCCACTAGCAACTCCAAAACTGTGACAAGTGCTGATGCCTCCAGACATTGCTAAGTATCCCAGAGGCTTTATCACCTTCAGGTGAGAACTACTGAGAGGAGACAGGATGTGGTCCAGAGAGGCATCCAGAAGGCAGTGGGAGAGTCTGATGGCATATATTTTCAAGAAAAGGGAATGTGAGTTTTTTTTCTCAGCATCTACCCCCTTCTTATTCCTAGGGAAGTAGATATTGGTTTCAGGACAGAAAAATTGTTCAGAATTAAGGGGCTACATGTATGAGAAATATGTTTAGAACCATCTCCTATGGACATGAAGAAAAGTGGAAGAGGAGAAATCTCTCATAATTTCTATACTCAAAACACTTTCTGGGATGAATTAGAATTGCTTTTTAGGACAGTCAAGATTCACTTACTCCTCCCTGCTGGATTTTTTTTTTTCTTTCTTAGGTAATAGGACTTAAGTAGAGAAATATTACATATCACATATTGTGCCAACCTGGAAACTAAAAGTCTAAAACAAAACTAAAAGTCCCGTGTAGATCCCCAAACAACTAGATGCCTTTTATCTCCTTTGGAACCAGTAGGATTTAAATAATATGCCCTGAAGACTCCTTAGCCACTAGCATCTTCAAGTTTCTGGCTAAATTTACAGGTGAGAGAGGACATACTTCTGAAGTGATTTTCGTGCAAATAAATACCACCAGAGTGAAACAAGAGCATTTCTCTTGGACAAACGCCAAAGCAGAACAGAGTCGTACAAATCCTCTGCGTTCCCGAGTCGTGAGTGGAGGGAGACATAACCTTTCCACAGCTTTGTGTAAATTCCAGAGGACTAGTCTGTCTTGACTCGATTGTAGCTTGACCTCTGTCCTGGAGGGACAAGAATTGACTTCCTGAAATCCCTCCTCAAACTAAAAGTCTGCTCTCTTGACTCATTTGTTTAACCCCTGTGACATATGGTAAAGCTGCGGACTTTCAAATGCAGAGGGAGTGTTGAAGGTGGGCTGAAGGCACAGGAGGAAATCTCTGGGTCCCACACACAGCCTCTCTCCCGACTGGTAATGTGAAGTGCATTATTGAAAAAGGCTGGCAGCTCAAGGCATTGTTTGGCTTTCTACCTTGGCAACGGCAATCTGCAAACTGTAGGGAAGTTTTCCCTTAATCCGCTGGCAGCTACTGCCCTGGTGAAATGCAATATGTAGTCTGCGACACACTGATCCCTAAGAAGTGAATAATTTACTTGAAGCAATTTCTCTGCTACCATGTTTTCAGGCATCATTGCCAACTGTGGAGAATACAGACACTCTGTTTTGACAATTACTAATAATCGTTTTTCTCTGAGGACAATTAGAATAAGGTACTTGGGGTACCCAGGTAAGGGTTGTAAGTTTCAGTACAGTCTTCAGGCAAATCACAGTGTCTATTTTCTTGCAATTCAGTGAGTGGACTGAGGACCCACAGTATCTCCAGGGGAGCTTGTTAGAAACAGAATCCTGGGTCCACCCAGACCTACTGAATCAGAATCTGTATCTTAATAAGGTGCTCTGGGGATTCAGGTAATCCTTTTACATACCAAAATTTCAGAAGCAGCACTGTTTTAGATCAGCAGGTCTCCACCTTGCCAGCACATTGGAATCACCTCAGGAGTTTAAGAGTATCCTGATGCACAGGCTAACCCTGGCTAGACCGGGTGTTCTCAACTGGGAATGGGAGAAATCCATCAGTACAGCCCCTGCCTCTGCAAGTTGGTCATTATCTCCAGGCAATTTTGGTTGTCAAAACTGAAAGGGAACTACTAACATCTAGAGGATGGAGGCCAGGATATTGCTAAGCACCTTTTGATATAGTGGACAATGCCTCACAACAAAGAATTATGTGACCCAAATGTCAGTTATGTCATTGTGGAGAAACAATGTTCTAGATGAATGAGATGTGAATCTCTGTAGGTGGGAACCAGTGGGCATGTATTTTTGTAATATTTCTCAAGTCCATTGTGTATTTAGAACTGAGACTCATTGGTAGGAGGTTTGTTAATAGAGAGTCAAGATAAGGAGTTGGGATTTTGGAGATCCAGAAAGATGATTTGGTTTTAGAAAATGGAGTAAATAGAGGTGTGGTGAGTGTCCAGTGGCTGCAGCTCTGGGGAAGGAGGACTGTGAGACAAGTAGATGGGAACAGTTAGATTTAACTTATCAAACTGGACCTGAAATAAGCAGGTTCAAGAATCTACTCTAGATCTAGCAGACAACTAAAGAGTATATAGAGCAATAGACTTATCACAGTGTCTTTCCCAGTGACTTATTTCTGCAAAACAAACTACCCTTACACTTAGTGGTTTACAACAATGTATAATTATCTATCATAGTTCTGTGGTTTGACCAGTTTCAGCTGGATGGTCCTCACTCAGGATCTTTCTTGTGGGTACTGTAAGATATCCGAGACTACAGTGCTCTGAAGACACATCTGTGCTGAACATCTGAGATGGCTCACTCACATGGCAGTTGTTGCTGACTATTTTCTGATGGATTAGCTCAGAGGTCAGTAGCCCTGTAGACTAAACCACCTAACTATGGCTGCTCCAGGTGCTTTGGCTTCTGTCAGTAGAGCAGGTAGGTTCCCAGAGGGAACATCCCCTAAGCAAGTGTTCCAAGACAGAGAAAAAGCTCCTAACTTCATATGATCTGTCTCAGAAGCAACACTATCACTTCTGCTGCATTATGTTGCTCAAAGCTGTTCCAAGCCACCCCTAGATTCAAGGAGATTGAGAAATGGACTCTCTCTTGATGAGAGAAAGGCAGAAGAGCATACAGGATGGGAGATGTTGCTCAGGATATCTTGGAAAACATCTGCAATACGATCAAATCAAGGTAAAGATTAGGGGCAGGGTGCTACTCCAGGAGATCTAAGATGATTGGGAGTTTCCCCTCTGCGAAGCAGATTTAAGCCTTCTCCATTCTCGGGAATGGGGCTCTGCCTTGCAAATGGAAGATTTTTTACATATATCTGGATGGGATAGGAAAAGTAGAGCACTCAAGTACAAATAAGCAAGTAGAAGCTAAGCTCATAAGGGCTAGAGATAAGTGGTCCTTTATAGTTTTCCTGAATTTGAACTTCAGGAACAATGAAACCAGTATGCACAATCACAATGCAACTGCTTTCATTGAAGGAATAAGTCTCTATGTAAATCACCAGCACACACATCTTAATTGTGCTTTACTGAGCTGTGCGTTTAAGTATAAATATTATTTTTTAAATGTGGTTGTCTGTCAGAATTACCTGGAAGCTCAAAAAAATGAGTTCTTGGACCACACTCGCCAAATTAACATCTCCAGATTCAGGGCCCAGTTGTGAATTTTTCAAAATGTGCCAGAGTTTCTCCAGGTTGTCCCAAAGGGGGACTGATTTTTAGTGCTGGTGTTAGATATGAAGAAAGAATAAAGAGATCTCAGAAAGTGATGAGTCATTAAAATAAACCAGTGTTGGATAAGTTAAAAAGTAAAGGAAGTTAGATATCACATGAAAATTTGGGGTTAATAAAGCTCTCGTGTTGGATTCTTGTGAATGAGTCATAGGTCTCTTGGTTGAATACTGTTAGTATTTTCTTAGAAATTTCACTTTCTGAAAATGAATCTTTTATATCATTATTTTCATATGTCATTAGATCTTTTTTAGGATTTTTAAAGTTATATTTTATTTTTATTTGGCAAAATAATTGTATATTCTTATGGTGTTGGGGACTGCAAATCAAGTCAAGATGGTGCCTGGCAGTTTGCCAGGAGGAGTAATTTGTGAGGCAACGCCACCGAGCCATTAAGATGGTGAGGATTCCTTATTGGCTGACTGCTATATCTAGATGATGCTAATTGAGTCAAGCTATGTGTAATCAGTTAGGTATATATACCTCTGCTGTTCCGCAATAAAGCGGCTCCCACTACCTTGAGCCCCGACTGAGCCCCCCCCCCCCCCCCCAGACAATAAAGCAGTTCCCGCTTCAACCTTCAAGTTGCCTGTCACCTCCCAGTTATTTTGCCCAGCTGGACTGCGGCATTATGGGGTGCAATAGTATAATGTTTTGCTACATGCATACATTGCATAATGGTAAAATCAGGCTAAATTAGCATACCCTACTCATCACATCAAAGTTACCATTCCTTTGTGATGAGAACATTTAAAATCCTCTTTTAGCTATTTTGAAGTAAACAATATGTTATTATTAACTGGATTGTATTGATTTAAATTCCATGAATAAGATTCAGAGATTATTCTGTAGGAGTTGGAATAAAATTCATACTGAAATATTTGTGAAACAAAGAACTGCCATAAATATAAAGGGTCATCTTTTTGTTTTCTTCTTATGGTGAAAGTATGGTGATGGTCAGGGGGTGTATCTGCTAAGAAAATACATTTTTAAAATGTCTAAACAAAGTTGTTTTTAAGTACAAGAGTGTTGTTTGTTAGAAATGACTTATTCATGCATTAAAGCAACTCTTTGGAAAGATATGATTGGTAGTTATTTCTAATTTGCCCATAATGTATTTGAAATAATAGTTAAAACTATATTGTAATAGATTTACTGATAATTCAGATCCTTTTTCTCTAAATGATTTTTTTTTTTTTGTAATTATACAACATAGTCATCTCTCTGAGATGGTTTGTGTTTCTTTAGAATGGTGAAAAAGGTCATAAACTTGATGGGAATGTAAATGTGTTGCTTTTATTTTCTGAAAAGAGCAAAAAATATGTTCACTCAGTAAAATTAAAGTCCATTACAAATCTTGGGTTATTTTTGCCCTTTTTTTTCTTCCTTTGGCTTTCATGAGAATTTGCAAATGTATCAGACATTTTTTTTTCTATTAAAGTCATTGACTCCTTTCATTCTTGCTCTCTTCTATTAACAAGTTCCAAATTGTTTACTAAGTAAATGAAAAGAAGTATTATCATTTTTTTTGACGACTACTAATGGATAATTCTTTCAAAATAACCAGCTGACACTCTGCTCAGGTTATGAAAACATTCTATCACTCTTTTAAATCTGTTTTACTTTTCCCATCCTGCAAGTGGAGACTGAAATAATGTGAGAATAAATAATTCTTATCTACCTCAGGACTTTTCTTAGAAACAATTTTTCTACATGTCCTTGACTAGTGTACTACCCTAAAAGAAGTATCGTTCAAAACCTGGCCTATAAAATAATTGAACACCTTTGACAGGAAAAAAAATTCACAAAAGCTTAGTTTAGGGACAAGGATTGAAATGGTTGAGATCTAGTTCCAACTCTGTCACCAATTATTTATAAGGCTCAGTACAAGAATTTGATTTCATAGATCATCCCTTTCCAACTTAGAGTTGGGCAGGGTTGTGGTGATGTACCTCTGATTTACTCCACCTTAGGTGAGACACTATCCATAGGCCCTAGAAGGGTTTGGAATGCAAGTGTGGCCTCTTCTATTGTCTCTGCTGAGTCTTTTGCAATCCCTCTCTTCAGCTGGTGGGAGTGTCTCTCCTCTTGAAAAGAAAGGGAGCCCTCTCTGTTCATGCAGTTCTGACAATAGGGTTGTTGACCTACAGGCTTGAGCCAGTCTGTTCCCCAGCAGAAACAGAAAGACATGGAGCACCCTCTCATCTTAGAGAGGTTTAATTAATAATAAAACAAGCTTTTATTCCATGTCACATTTCTTTTCTTAAACTTGTGGCCACGCATGTAGAAGTTAATGGTCCCAAGAGAGAAGCAGACAATGATTAATCATAAACCAAAAGAACAAATGACTCTGGACCCAAACTAATCATCTCGTTTTTGATCTATGATGCAGATGAACCAGTCACCATTTAAAATCCATAGATTTATTCTAATACTAAAAACACAAGATTTTTCTTAAGTCCTATTTGGTGGTTTCTGTAATAACAAACAGGATCCCCATTCTTCTTATTAGACCCCGATTATCTTAAGTTCTGACAATGTTTGTCATCCTACATTTGCACTTCGGGATCTACAGTAAAAGTGTCCTTATTAGTGAAGTGTTAATGAAAAAAGAGAGCCAATAAGACAATTACTAAGCAGTGATACCTGACATTTAGTGAGAGTCTGGTAAACAAATTAATTTTGTTTATGATTTATAAAATAAATTAATGAAGTAGGACTATATGTACTCTTGGAAAATAAGAAGAAATCAGTTATACTTGGTTGGAGATTTTGTGAATTTTATGTTATCTGACTTTTTCTTTTTAAAAAATGGATCTGGATTCCATTATGCCCCAAACTACTCACTAAATCATGCTAATTTTCCATAAAGATTCAGGGAAAATATTAGCAAGCTTACTAAATATTTTAACCTATATTATCCACTTCATCTTCCCAATAGTCATGCAAGGTCAGTTTGCCATATGGATACTGATTCCCACTTTATAGATGAAAAAACAAAGTCAAATGAGGCCAATTGATTGTCCTGTAGCAAAGGCAGCAGAGCCAGGATTTGAACCTATATTCAACTGTAAGTCTTTGATCTTTTTTCCACACTCAGTTCATCTTTTATCTTCCCCAAATTGCATGCCTAGTGATTCCAAGATCAGTACCAAGAAAAGTTTGTCAATATCTCTGTCAAAAGAATTTCACTTTTGTGCAGTCATAATATTTATATTAGTTTCCATCTAAAAATATATCCAGTTTAACCTTATCATTGCTAAAAATATGCAGTGACTTAATTTATCACAGAGTCTTGTTAAATTATAGCGCAGGACACATACCAAATATAACATGGTTGAAGGAATTGACCCAAATGATTATGGGGGTCAAAAAGTCTCATGAAAACCAGTGGTGTAGTTCAGTCAGAATCTGAAAACCCAAGAACTAGAAGAACATGGAAGTCAAGAGAAGATGGCTATCCCAGCTCAGAGAGCAACTTTGCCCTTCCTCTGCTCTTTTGCTGTATTTGGGCCCTCAACAGATTGGATGATTCCCACCCAAATTGGGGAGGACCATCTGCTTTACTGAGTTCATCAATTTAGATGCTAATCTCTTCTAGAAAGACCCTCAAGGACAAACTCAGAAACAATGTTTTACCAGCTATCTGGGAATCCTTTACCATAGTCAAGTTGACACATAAAATTAACCATCACCCTAGGGTGGAGATTTTTAATTAGGAAATGCTTCCCAACATGCCTGACAACACACTATCATAATTTACCTTTTCTGTCTACTGGTAGACCAATGCTTCCCTCTACCAGAATTCTAAAGGGAGTCCCTGCTCCTTAATTTTGTTTTTGTTTTTTTTTGTTGACCCAATATGCTTACGACTTTCAGTATCAAAACCTTCAGTTTATTTTATGGTAGGTTGTAAATGTTATGCATCTAAGGAGCCACACTTGCATAAAAAATAGAGCCATCACTCTGCTGTGCACTCAGAAAGGAGAAATTGCTCCAAGCTGCAAGAGAGATGGTTCATCTTGCACATCTGAGAGTCAGAGGCAGTGGAGGACTCTGCTATAAGGGGAGGGCCATCGTAGCATATGCTCATGAATAATGAATCTGACATTATAGCTATGCAAATGGAACACAGCAAGCTCTAAGCTAAAACTTGGTTTCATCATTTATTCACGGCCTCTTGTGTTCAGCACCTGGATAGTGAGCTGGCAAGGGATGGCAAGGGAACAAAGCAATCTGCTTGCTGTACTTGGGATAGAGAAGGCCTGCATGAGGAAGCCAGATATCTCTGGTGATGCGATTTCCATTGCAAAGTCTGGAGATACATGAAGGTGAACAAAATCTTAGCGAAATCCTGCAGGAATCAACTAATGAGTGGGAAAAATGTGAGGGCTTATTAAGGCAAGGAGTGACAATAATTCTGATGCTCAGGATGATGGACAAAGACATGTTGGAGACAGAATATAATATAATGCATTTTGTGATCTTTACATTTTAATACTTGGTTTGCATAGAGACATCGTGATTGATTTTAGTCCTCTGGGAGGAGTTCTATATTTTTTGGCAGTCTTGAACTTACCTTTTAGAGTAAACAATGTATTTTTCTAATTCAAAAATCAATAAAATATTACAATTCTGGAGAGATGCAGAACTTGGATGACAAAGACATTTAGATTTGTTTACTTATTTTTCACAGGGACAGCCCTTCATTTCTGCCCCTTTGATAAGAAAGGATCGCTCACAGAGAATATTTAATGACGAAGGGACTTTTATGGTTGATTAGAATTCAGGGCAAATCCACAGCATTAAAGAAGGCCAGGGCCTAGTAACTGTCCACCTAAAGAGCTGCAGAAAATAAGATGACATTGGCTTGTTTTTATAAGCTCCAAGGAGAAAAATTTCATATTTCCCTTATGTTATACAGTTATTTCCTAACACTGACAGTTAGGAGAGTGTTCCTTGTATTGTAGACAAATGTGAATTGATCTCAATATAATAATATGAAAAAAAAACCTCATGTCAGCACTGAAAAATAGGAAACATTGTCACCCACATGCCAAAGGCTATGAGGGATTTCTGTAAGATGACACTGAATTGAACCAAAAATGGAATAACCTGTGAGTCACCCTGGCTGCACATTAAAATTGCCTGGAGAGTAATGCACAGGCCAGATGTCTGAGACTCACTCCCCAATTATTTGGTGGCAACCGGTCTGGGGTGAGGCTCAAGCACTGGTGTTTCAAGGGTTCCTCAGATGATTCTAATGCACAGCCAGGATTGGGAAGTACCTAATCCAATTTGCTAGTGGGCTCTAGCCCAGAGCAGAAGGGAGTGGGACTTGAGGGAAAAGTGGGCTGAGGGTCAGGATGTGGCAGACATAGTTGGTCAAGGAAGTGCATGTAGAGGGTCCAAGAAGATCCTGAGAGGAGATTCCTTAGTGATGTGTATTCTCAATAGCTAAAACTTTGCACAGTCATACCCCCCTTTCAAGTTTTGGAAACAGAATTAGAGGAGACTTTTCCTGAAGTAGAAGCATTACAGGCACCACTTTCTAAATCAGTAGGTTCTTTGGGATCAGGGTGATGGGAAATTGGGACTGGTGTGTGGACAGGTGCAAAAGGGAGTGGGGAGAGTCTCCTGAGGCAGCAGAGGAATTTCTCATCAGGATTGGTACCCGGACTTGCAGCTGCTCCAGAGTGAAGTCACCTGAGAGGGGCCTCTAGCTCTCCCTGAGGCTGGATTATGAAAAAGACAACTGGTGCTCAATCTAAAGATCCCATAGGAGGTCTCTATCCAGCAAATAAATGGCACGTGAAAAGACACTCTGTACAGTTAACAAGCAGAACTTGATGAGGCCTAACCACAAACCAACTCTACTCAAAGTTGTGCTGTTATTCTTCCCCGTTGGCCTGTGGGAACTCAATGGCTGGTCCAATTACTCTCAAATACAGGCAGTTGTTGTTTAAATAGAGGACACGTTCTGAGAAATACATTATCAGGAAGTTTCATCATTGTGCAAATACCATTGATTAGGTGAGCACTTATGAAACCTGAATGGTGCAGTCTACTATATGTATAGCCTATTGATCCTAGGCTATAAACCTGTACTGAAAGATATTATGCTGAATATTGTTGGCAGGTATAAAACAATGCTAAGTATTTGGGTATGTGAACATAGAAAAGGTAGGGGAAAATAGGGTATAAATGGTAAAAATGGTATACCTGTTCAGGGCCCTTACCATGTGTGGAGCTTGCAGGACCAGAAGTTGCTCTGAATGAGTGAGTGAGCAATGAGCAAATGTCAATGCATAGCAAATGATTGCATGTGACTGTAGACTTATAATGCTATGTTTATGGTATACTGAATTTATTAACAAATTTTCTTTTTCAATAATAAATAAACCTTAGCTTACTGTATCTTTCAGTAAACTTATAGTTTTAAACACAATGTACAGCTTTACAAGACTCTTTTCTGTCTTTAAATCCTTATTCTATATTCCATGCTTGTATAAATGTATCAGAATAGATCCAACTGTCGTGTATAACTAAAAAGAACCAATAAAAAACCCTTATTCTGTATGCTTTTTTGATTTAATTTTTTTTTTATTTAAAATGTTTTTGTTAAAAACTAAGACACAAACACACACAGGAGTCAAGGTCATCAATATCACTGTCTTCCACCTCTGCATCTCGTCCTGCTGAAGGACTCCAGGGGCAATGAAAGGCACAGCAATGAGTGGCTGCGATGTCATCTGCTATAAAAACCATGCCCTCTTCTATATTCCTCCTGAACCATCTGCCCAAGGCTCTTCTTGTAGAAGGAGTCACTCTTTTCAGAAATATGTCCATGGTTGTTTTTCTTTTCTTTTCTTTTAACATGGTTTTGTTTGTTAGCAATAATTCATCATGAACAATCCTCTCTACTAATGAAATCCTTTTGATGTTGGGGTCTATGTTTCCAAATATTTTTTCCTTTTGGTATTGAACAGTGAGCACCCAGGGGTGCTCTACAACTAAGCTCCATTCCCAATCTTTCTCATTTTTTATTTTGAGACAGGGCTTCACTAAGTTGTCCAGGCGTGCCTCCAACTTCTGATTCCTCCTGCTTTAGCCTCCCAAGTTGCCAGGATTACAGGTGTGCGCCATTGTACCTGGTCTATGTTTTCAAACTTGAGTCTGAAAAAGCTTCTGCTAAACCCTTCAATGTGAATGTTTCTGATTTTTTTCTTCTCCCGCGTCTCCCCTTTTCTTGCTTCTTTGCTAGCTATGTTCCCATTCCATTATAATCCTACAGGGCCACCATCATATATGCAATCTGGTGGCATGTGGCTGTAATAGAAACTCCTCTGATCACTTGGAGTCACAAAGCAGCCTCATTGGTGAGAGTGAAAACTACAACCTACAACTTTCCTTCTCTCTGCTATACTGGCTCCTTGGACCTCACTCCTAGAATGGAAGGTGGAGACCGGAAAGGACATTCTGATTGGCATTGCCACCACCTCTAGGCTGGGCAAGCATTCAAAGTAATCCTCTCTTTTACAGGACATTTTCGTGCATTCTCAAAGATGTCCCTCTAGGAACATTCTGCTGTACATCTCTCCATGGGGATGAGGCTGCTCTTCACTGCCTGCTTATGATGGAAAAATTCTTGAAGGGCTCTCCCTGCCTTCCTAGAAAACCTTCCTTCCTGTGTAAAACTTTTAAAGGGATCTTTATGAAGCCAAGGAGTGGAGTTGTCATAGCACATGGATAGTTAGCTCTAGAGAAATCCTCCAAATTCCTAATCAGTCTTTAGCTGAGCCTTTAATACCTTTTAGGTAAGGAAGGTACTAGGATTTGAAAACCCACTTCACAGACACTTCCTTATAAGTCCCACTTGGTGGTCTAGCATCCAGCTTTGGGTAGTGAGGGTCATTTCCCCCAGGACTGGCTTTACGGATGTATGACCTCTGCAGTTACGTGAGGCTCCTCACTCAGAAGGATCCTGAACTTGGATTAATGCTCTCCCATCACCATTTTAGACTTTTGAAAAATCTGAACAAGTGGCACAGCATCTTCCCCATGGACTGAGTCCAGCAAATTATGTGACAGCTTCTGGTTGCCCTTATTAAATTGGGGGCTTTTACTGAAACTGAGAATACTCTCATTTCAATATCATATTATACCTGTTTCTGGGTAGATTTCAGGTCTGTGTAGAATTCTCATTTTTTGAGGATGAGTAAACAGTAGGAGAAACCCACACACATCAATTTGGGGCCTATGAAAAGACTCTGAAGCATAAAAAAGACCAGAGCTCACAGGAGGCAAAGGAAGGACATACTTGAAAAAAGATTTACCGTAGGAAGCAAAAGTAATTTAAGGCAGCATCTGCTTGTCCTTTCAATAAAATTCAATTAAGCCTAGATTTTATGAAACACGAGATTAAAGATGAGATAAGACAATAAATAGCAAAAGTAAGCTTGCTTACAGAAAGGCGAAACTCAAAAAAGAAGTCAGATAGAAACAAGCATGACGGTTTTGAAATAAAAAAATGTGTTGCAGAATCTTATATTAGAAGACCCTGGGGAGAATTGCATCAGTAATATGGAGAACTAGCTTGAAAGATTTTTCAAGTGCTGAAAATTTCCAATTGCTGAAAAAAAAAGTCAAAGAGAGACGGAAATGACCACAGAGAAGAAGGGAGGTGTCAAAGAGAGGCAATGGGTAGGAAGCACACGGGCCAGCAGAGTTCCACCAGTGGATGAAAGAAAAAATGGGGCAGAAGCAATGTTTGCAGACTGCCAGACTGCCAGACTGCTTCCTGGGGGATAGGCACATGGCAGAAAGAGAGTGGGGACCCCCAGGCTTTGTATTAAACAAACCTTTCCTTAAAAATAAAACTGACTTCTACAATAATGATGTATACTGATGCTGAGTTCACTGGCTTTGTGTACTCGTATCTTCTGAGCTTGAAGCTGTTAAAAGTCCCATGGGTTGTCTTTCTGGTTCTTTGGCCTTATACTAGTCTCACATGTGGTTAGACAACATCCTTGTTTTTCCCTACATACAGCCTTCCCATTCTAGTAAATAGAATAAAAACAGTGATGGTATTGTTTATAGATGCAACGATCAAGACTTCACAAAATTCTTTTGTTTGTATTTAATTTGAGCCTCTCAACAATGCTATGGGCAGATAGCAGAAGTCACAGGCCACCAGGTAGAAATATCATGTATTAAGGGCAGAGTCTGAGTCCTCTTCACACTGTAAGCAGAGCTATCTTTATGGCAGCTAAGTAGAGAAGAAATACCCTTCAGGTTTGGGAATTGTTGAGATATTATGTTTTAGAGAAATAATTGTCATGTATTTCTGTGGTTGAGCCTGTAGGGCAATAGACTCAGATCTAAAAGATGGCAGATTGGATCTCTCACTAGGGGTGATAGAAATGTACATATGGCATTTGAATCCAGCATAAAGGACCAACAGACCTGTCTTGAAAATGAGTTCTGTCACAGTCCAAAACATTGTAGTCTTTATTTGGAACCTTATATGGTCAGTAAATAATTCTGTTTAATTATATAAAGGCAGTTTTTGCTATCCCTAAATGGTATGGCAGTTATGGAATCCTATTACAAAGATAAACAGAAAAGAATAGGTCTAGTTTCTGAATAGAATTACAGAGGTAGTGAGGTCAGATCCCATTTTCATAGTAAAAAAAATAACAATGGGGTTTGGATTAAATAAAGAATACAAAAGACTACTAAGCATTCTATTGGGCCAAAGTCATGATGTATGACAGGATGATAATGCATTTAATGAATCATGGACTGTTCTAGTTCAGGTATGGTCAATGGTTAGCAATACTGTTTTCTTGCCTGTGGCAGACATTACTAATCTGTTATAATGGTCTCTCTTGCTAAACTTGGACATAGCTTCACTTTTGTTTTTAATGCAATAAGCCAAGGAACATCTATCAATTCACTAGAGCTGACATCTAAGATGTCATTCCTACACTATTCAGCTCTGTAATTTTTTGGGTAAGGTTAATGAATCTCAGAAATACAAAGTCACTTAGAGGTCACATAATTATTTGGAAAAAGAGCCAGAACTTTGATTTGGGTCTTTGATTTCCTAGTCAAGTAGTCTTTTTTAAAAATGTATTTATTTGTTTTAATTTGTTATACAAAACAGCAGAATGCATTTTGATTCGTAGTACACAAATGGAGCACAATTTTTCATTTCTCTGTACACAAAGTAGAGTCACAGCATTTGTGTCTTCACACATGTACCTAGGTGCCGCAGTCCGGCTGCAGCAAACTAACCGGGGGGCGGGGGGGGGTGTGTGTGTGACGGTGACGAGCAACTTGTGTACATTGATACAGCAGGAGTGGGAGCCGTTTATATATACATTCCACGCAGCTTATTTTAATTAACATAAACTAGATACAGCAGTCAACCAATAAGGAATCTCCACACTTAATGGCTTGCTGGCGTTACTTCACAAACCACTCCCTCTGGCAAAATGCCAGGCGCCATCCAGACTTGTTTACAGACTCTAACACCTAGGGTAATGATGTTCATCTCATTCCACCATTTTTCCTACTCCCATGCCCCCTCCCTTCCTCTCCCTTCCCTTTGCCCTATCCAAAGTACCTCCATTCCTTCCATGCTCCCCGCTCTACTCATCAGAGAAAGCATTTAGCCTTTGGTTCTTGGGGAGTGGCTTACTTCACTTAGCATGATATTCTCCAACTCCAACCATTTACCTGCAAATGCCATGATTTTATTCTCTTTTAATGCTGAGTAATATTCCATTGTATATACATACCACAGTTTCTTTATCCATTCGTCTACTGAAGGGCATCTAGGTTGGTTCCACAATTTACCTATTATGAATTGTGCTGCTACAAACAATGTTGTGGCTGCTTCACTGTAGTATGCTGTTTTTAAGCCCTTTGGGTATAGTCCGAGGAGTGGTATAGCTGGGTCAAATGGTGGTTCCATATCAAGTTTTCTAAGGAATCTCCATATTGTTTTCCATATTGTAGGACCAATTTGCATTTCCACCAGCAATGTATGAGTGTGCCTTTTCCTCCACATCTTCGCCAACACTTATTGTTGCTTAATAACTGCCATTCTGACTGGAGTGAGATGAACTCTTAGAGTAGTTTTGACTTGCATTTCTCTAATTGTTAGAGATATTGAGCATTTTTTCATATATTTGTTGATGTATATCTTCTTCTGTGAAGTGTTTGTTTAGTTCCTTATCCCATTTATTGATTGGGTTATTTGTTTTTTGGTGTTAAGTTTTTTGAATTCTTTATAAATCCTCGAGATTAGTGTTATATCTTATGTGTATTTGGTAAAAATTTGCTCCATTCTATAGGCTCTCTATTCACTTCACTGATTATTTCTTGTGCTGAGAAGTAGCTTTTCAGTTTGAATCCATCCCCATTTGTAGATTCTTGATTTATTTCTTGTGCTTTGGGAGTCTAGTTGGAAGTTGGGGCCTAATCTGACATGCTGAAGATTTGGGCCTACTTTTTCTTCTATTAGGTGCAGGGTTTCTGGTCTCATTCCTAGGTCCTTGGTCCATTTTGAGTTGAGTTTTGTGCATGGTGAGAGATAGGGGCTTCATTTCATTTTTCTGCATATGGATTTCCAGTTTTTCCAGCACCATTTGTTCAAGAGGCTATCTTTTCCTCCAAAGTATGTTTTTGGTGCCTTTGTCTAGTATGAGATAATTGCATAGTCTTTTTATTATATCATGTCAGAATTCAAAATTGGGATAAATGCAAGGACTTCAAGATTATAGTCTAGCACTAATTTTGAGGGGTTTGTGTGTGTATCACTGTGTGATGTGAGTTTGGTATATATGCACATATGTGTGCCCTTGTGTGTGTGTGTGTGTGTGTGTGTGTGCGCACGCCCTTGTGTGTGTATATGTATAAATGATATGTGTTGAGTATCGTGAATCACAAGTTCTTTCCCAGATACCAGACCTTGGCCCCAGAATTTACAAGTTATTTCAAAACTCAAAACTTTTCCATTTTGAAATAGAACATTTTCTCCCTTTTGCAATAATGAATCAGAAATAAAGGAAAAAAAAATAACCCCAATCTCAAACCTTTGAGCCTTTTCATGAATCAGATCTTTCTGTCCATTTTCCTACTCCAGGCTTTCCTCTCACCATGCTTCTTTGAAATGAGAAAATTCACTTTCCCTACTTTCTTTATTTTTTCATTTATTCTTCAATTTCTTATAATTTGACTTTCAACCCCAATAGCCCATTGAATCAGCTTCTCAACAGGTTGTCACTGGCTTGATAACCATATCTAATGGACTTTTGCTTGTCTTATTTTATAGGCTCCACATGGGACCAATCACTGGTCCTTGAAACCCTTCTTCATTTCTTGCCAATATTTCCCTTTGATGATGGTTGCCCTCATCTCATCCTAGGTCCCTTCCTTCTCTTCAGCATTAGTCATTGTCTTATACCCCTCCTCTTCCTAGACACTCTTCTTTGGTGGTATTATCTACTCTCATGATTTTAAGATCCACTTATGCTGTGATGGCTCTTAAACCTGTTTCTCCAGCCATGACTTCTTTCTTGAGTTTCAGATTTCTCGATTAACCAGTTTGTTGCATACTACCAAGTTACTCCCTGGATACCTAAAACGGATCATGTCCCAATTTTCTCTCCAAGGCCAAGAATATTAACCCTGGTGTGTGTGTACCCAGTTTCTCTGCATAGCACTATCTTTTTTGCTTGAGTAAAAAAAAAAAAAAAAGCAGAAAATAAGCCTACATTCTTTTCTTTCCCCACATCCCTGGTTTTCATACCCTAAGACCTATTGATTTATTCTCTTAAAGATTTCTCAGAGTCCTAGTTCAGGTCTTTATCATCTGTTGCCTGAATGATGTAAGTGTGTGCTAACTAGCTCTAAGTTCGGGACGGCTGCCCTTAAATCCTAAGCATCACAAACCAGGTGTTCCCTCTCAAATCAATTCTTGTCTTGTTATGTGGTAACTCAAAACTTTATGCTAACTTCCTTTTGCCTTCAGAATCAAGTTCATGCTTCTTAACATTCTTTGGCATTACCTTTTATTCACTTCTCTGCATAAATTTCTATTTTCAACTTAGGTGCTTAGTGTATCCCCAGCAGCCCCTACTGGCACACAAATTCTCACATTCACATTAACCTCCATTTAGCCTATAACCTTTCTCTCACATGAATTTCTATACTGAGTTCCAAACATATATGTGATAATGGGAGTACCCACACTGAGTCCCAAATACATTGTATGTGATAATAGGAGTACCTGATCACTCTCCATGGAGACAAGTCTGCATAAATTCCCTAGGCTGCCTGGGTGTTCTTGCACTACAAGATTCAGAATCCTCTTATTTATAGAGGAGAGTAGGGAAGTTGCAAGAGAACCACTTATGTTCAACTCTGCTAACTAGATCTTGAATTCCACATTTTCTACCTGCAGAGTCCATAGTGTGGGTCTGATGGAGAGGGGCAGGATCTACTGAGAGGAGACCCCAAGTTAGGCAACCCAAGTTTTGGGCTTCGTTTGTGTAAATCTCACCCTGATTGGCCTCTTAGAAAAGTCTTAGTCAATCACACATCATATGAATTTCCAAATCACCTTTCTCTGATTTGTTTTCTCCAGACATTCATATAGGGCAGCAGCCTCGGGCAGTGGGGAATCTTTAAAATGAAGTATTAGTAGCTAAGGAATTAGATCTTTCCCTAGTTGGCAGGGAGATGCAGGAAAAGCTTTGAGTAAGTCTTCTAATGGCCCAAATTCTTTCCTATTCTTTTTCACTTGGACAACTGTGAAGAGATCTTTGAATCCTTTGTATTCAAAGTGTGGTCCATGAAGCTCTACACTGATATCACCTGGGATCTTGCAAGAACTCTAAGCTCTCAGGCTCCATCCAAGACTTATTAAATCAGAATCTGCATGTTAACAATATCCTTAGTGATTTGTTTGTGCATTAAATATCAAAAAGCATTTAAAACACTTTAAACATTAATTCCTCCTGTGGGTTTTGCACCTCCAGGTTGTACAAATTGTTCCTCACTTGACCTCCCTATATCACCTTGTTGATAAGTGTTATTATTTTTCTTTCTTTCTTAACTCACAATATTTGGAAATAATTCACTTAATGTCTGATTTTCTCTCTGGACTAGCTCTACCCAATAGAAATATAATGTAATCCCCAGATGCAAACCAAATATATAATTGTAAATCTTCCTGTAGACACAGTGAGCAATTAAAAAGAAATAGCTAAAATTAATTTTTATCACATCTTATTTAACCCAATATGTCTAAAATTTTATCATTTCAAAAGTATAGTCAATATAAAAATGTTGAGTTATTTTACATTTTTTTTCATACTACATCCTAAAAATTTAATTCAGTTTACATTTACTTCACATCTTAGTTTGTACACTTACCTTTCCAGGTTCCGAATAGCTACCTATGGCTATTGTAGATTCTCAGGTCCTTGATGGGAAGAACCAAGTTTTCTTTATAATTAAATTCCATTGCTAACTGGAATTGCCTGATATATAACATGCACTGAATTCATTTTGTTCATTAAGAAATTTTGAGTACCTACTATATTCCAAGCACATTTCTGGGCAGTAGGGACACAAATGTGAATAAAAAGTCCTTGTCCTAATGGAATCTACACACACAAGTAAAGATACCACATGTCTTCTTTAAGGAAGTGACAGGTGAAAAGAGATTTGAATGCAATAAGAAGTGAGCTATAGAAGTACTGTGGAAGCTGGGTGTGGTGGAGCACTCCTGTAATTCCAGCAACTCAGGAGACTGAGGCAGGAGGATTGAAAGTTCCAGGTCAGTCTCAGAGACTTAGCAAGATCCCATCTCAAAATGAAAAATAAATACAGGGCCTGGGATGTAGCTCAGTGGTAGGGCTCCCATTGCCAATTCCCAGTACCAAAAGGAGAAATAAGAAAGAAAGAAATCCTTTGGGGATGGGCAGGGGGTGGCGGCCGTGGGGGGACCATTCCTGGACAACAGAGGCAAAGACTTTGGATAGCACGTACCTGAAAAATTTCAGGAAGAGAAAATTGGGCAGCAGGTTAGAGTAAAGTGATTGAGGGCAAGAGGAGCAGGAAATGAGGTGAGCCAGGAACCCAGGCTCTAGTTTTAATGGAATTTACTAATCATGGTAAGGATTTTGTACTATGTGACAGGAAGTTATTGGAGGGTATTGAGTAGGAGTGTGACTTAAGCTGGTGTAGATCATAAAAGGATTAATCTGGCTCCTGGCATAGGGTAGATTGTGTGGGGGCAGGAGTGAAGCCGGAATACTGATTGAACTGAACCTGGATTGAATTGTACCTTTATGCAGGTACATTTGCATCTGCCCCTGGCATCTCAGGGGTGTTTGCTTAGGGAGAGGTGTATAGAATTCCTGGGATGCCTTCATACAAACCTCGCCACTCTGTGCCCTTTACATGTATTGTATTGGAGCTGTGAGTAGAGAAGCCCTGGAGAGGTATTTAACTATTCCTCAAAGTTCTTACATCTCACTGTTGTTCTTGTTGACTGACATGCTACACTGAATAATTTATGCTTGTATGAGTCCAACTGCCACACATTTTTCATCCTTTTAAAATTAAAAACATATATATGATATATATACCTATATATCCCATGTTATTTTAGGAGGATTACCCTGCAGTAGAGTGTCAACTGCAATGCTTCTCCCAGTACCAGAAGCCTGGGTGGTGTTAAGAAGACCCCCTTGGGGGCTGATTAAAATCCTCTGCCTGGTGTCACCTGCCTGAAACAGAAGCTTAGTGCCTTCTGCCACCACGCAAAACACTTCCAACACTCAACATGAGGCACTGAATTTCATCCTTTGGAATGGAATTTAAAACTGCATCTGCTGTAAGGTGTTTGGAATTTAGCCTAGTTGTCAAATATGATCTAATTTCAATTGTGGTGAAATTAGGAAATCAGTAAAGTTTGTGTTTGGGGCCCTGGATGGCATCTACTACTAATGTTACATACATCTACAATAAAAATAACCACCACAATAATAATAGTGTTTTAGTTTTCCACTACTGTGATGAAGTTCTGAGATAAATAAACTGAAAAAGAGGAAAGGTTTATTTTTGGTTCATGGTTTCAGTCCATGGTCACTTGATCCCATTGCCTTTGGGCTGTGGTGAAATAATACATCATGGTGGGGAGAGCATGGCCAAAAAAACGGCTCACCTCATGGTGGCCAGGAAACCTGAGAGAGGCAGGAAAGGTGTGGGGTCCCAATATCCCCTGTAAGGGCATTCCCTCAGTGACCCAACTTCCTCCCGTTAGGCCCCACCTCTTAAAGGCTCTACTACCTTCCAAGAGCATCACAGGCTGGGGACCAAGCCTTTAACATACAGACTCTCGGGGAGTATTCAAGATCCAAACTACAGCAAATAGCTAACTCTTTCTTATGCCAAATGCTGTGCATTGATTGTCACCTTTTGCTAAGAGCCAAGTATATGATGCATGGCATTTTTGGTCGAAAGGTGACACCAGCTAGCCATTGAGATGATATGATTATGTTAAGATTTGCATTCATATGGATATTGGACTCCTGCTGTTCACCTAGGCCGGCTACGGGACTCCTGGAGAGTTCCCATTGGTTGGGGAAGTACAGTAGGAGGGAGTTCCGGGGGAGGAGCTCTCTCTGCGGGTCCGAGAGGAGGCCGCGTGGGTGGAAAAAAATCTTCCCGGGCGGTACCGGACATTGGCGGCAGTTTCAAAAAATAAACTTTGTTCCTGCTTGAGTGGCTCGTGATTTTGTGCCCAGCCAGACTGCGGCAACCTTTAAACTTCTTTTTTTTTTTAAAAGAGAGAGAGAGAGAGAGAGAGAGAGAGAGAGAGAGAGAGAGAGAGAGAGAGAGGAGAGAGAGAAAGAGAATGTTTTAAGTATTTTTCAGTTTTCAGTGGCCACATCTTTATTTTATTTTTTTTTATTGGTTGTTCAAAACATTACATAGCTCTTGACATATCATATTTCATACATTTGATTCAAGTGGGTTATGAACTCCCATTTTTATCCCGTATACAGATTGCAGAATCACATCGGTTATATATCCACGTTTTTACATACTGCCATACTAGTGTCTGTTGGATTTTATTTTATGTGGTGCTGAGGATCGAACCCAGTGCCCCACGCATGCCAGGCGAGCGCACTGCCGCTTGAGCCACATCCCCAGCCCACCTTTAAACTTCTTAACAACTTTGTAAGATTGTTATTATTCCCATTTTACAGAGGAAAAAACATTAAAGCAGAAATAATTAATATGCTCAGGTATCTAGAATTCTGGAAATGCAAATTAAGACCATGCAAGGTTGCACATAAAATTCTCTGTTTTTCTGTTATGCTATTTATTCAGTTACTCGTTTCATCTAACCCTTCATTCCCTATTGGTCTTTTTGTTCATAGCCTACAGGAACTTAGCCAAAAATAAGGATGTTTTACAGGACGTGTAACTAAGAAGCCTGAAGAGAATCTCTGCTTATTAATGGATGTTCTGTTGTCAGCTTAGAACATTTTCCTCCTTCTCTTTTGTCACTTTGCAGATAAGAAAAGAGACTCCCTGGAGTTGAGTTCCCCTGATGTAGACTGAGATAAAGATTCCTCTGTAGGGGATTTATTAGGAAATATTTCTAGTAGGGGTAGGTAAGAGGGGACTGGGAAGAGCAGGAGTGCAAGCAAGAGTGTTCAGCTTTAGCTCAAAGCCACTGAAGCTTTGTAAGGGTAGGACTTAGGTCACAGGTGGTCCATGGTGGGGCAAGGTGACTAGGGTATTTACATCCTGGGTACCCACTAGCCACTGACTTAAGGACATATGGCATCCTTAGGTACCGTGGCTTTCTGTCAGCCTGAGAGCAGACTCTGGTAAAGGGGCATGGAACATGCTTTTGAGATGGAAGAACATCAAAAGCCAATCTAAAAAAAAAAAAAAAAAAAAAAAATTGAAAAGGGCTCCGAGAGGAATGGATGGCATCTTTAGTTTCCCTAAAGTGGTAGAGCTGCAATTAAAATCAGAGTCTAATTCACTTCAAAGCCATTCAAAACACTTCAAGATCTTTCTGCAGTGATAGGAAATGCAGTATGGAGTTGTTCTGAGAAGTATTTGTGACAAGGCATAGAGACACGGGCATACCATAGAGGCAAGGCATAGACCTAGGAAGGTACTTCCATCTCTTTTTTTCTCCTCTCTTTCTTACTTTCTTCCTCCTTTCCCTCCTTCTCCTTTTCTGTTCTCTCTTTTATTTCAGTTTGTCAATTCTGTTTTGAACAGCCTTATTTAAACACCATACAATTTGCCCACTTAAAGTATAAAATTCATTAGCTTTTAATGTATTCACAGAGCTGTGCAACTATCAACACCATTTAATTTTTAGGACATTTTCATCACCCCAAACAACTGCCCTATCCATTAATAGTAACTTCTCTCCCTCCTCCTGTGAGACCCTAACAAGCTACTAGCCTACTCTCTGTGTATGGAAAGTACTGATTCTGTAAGTTTCATACAAATGAATTAAAATGCCATTGGCCTACGTGTCTCTCTCTTCCCTTAGCCTAACGTTTTCAAGGTTTATTCATGCTGTAGTATGTAGCATGTATAAAATTACTTCATAGATTTTCATGGCATAATATTCATACATTATATGATTGTATCACATTGTGTTTATGCAGTTATCATAAACTGTTATCATTTGAGTTGTTTAAACCATTTGCTGTTAGGAATCATGCTGCCATGAACATTCAAGTACAAGCTTTTGTGTGAACATTGGTTCCTACTTTTTTTGGGTATATAACTTCTCGTGGGTAGGATTACTGGGTCAAATGCTAACTCTGTTTTAAACATTTTGAGAAAGTATTAAATTGCTTTCCAAATCAACCACACCATTTTACAATATAAAAAGCAATATTTTAGTGTTCCGATTTCTCCACATCCTTGCTAACACTGTTATTGCGTGTCTTTGTTTTTTTATAGACACCATGGGAGGTGTGAGGTGGCATCTTATTTTGGTTTGTTTCGCATTTCCCATTGGGACTGTGTTATGGCTTGGAAATGTCCTTAAAAGTTCATATGTTTATGGTTTTATTCCCAAAACATCAATGTTCAGAGGTAGCACTTTGGGGGAAGTGATTGACTGTGAGGGCTCTCACCTCATCAATAGATTAATTAATTCACAGCTGATCACACTATTGAGAGATGGTGGAAACTAGGACCTTGTTGAAGGAAGTGGGTCCTCGTGGGTGTGCCCTTGGGGACTATATTATGTTACTGGCCCCAAACTCTCTTTCCCTCTCTGCTTCCCAGCCACCATGAGGTGAGCAGCTCTGTTCTACCACACCTTCTCCACCATGACGCTCTGCCTCATTACAGGTCCATAGCAATGGAGTCAGTTGACCTTGAACTGAAGATCTGAAACTGTGAGCCAAAATAGAATCTTTCCTATTTTAAGTTATTTTTCTAAGGTATTTTGTCACATCCATGGAAAACTGACTAACACAGAATGGCATTTTGAGCTTCTTTTTATGTGCTTGATAGCCATTATCTTCTTTAAAGAAATATTTACTTAGATCCTTTGCCAGTTATAAAATTTGGATCATTTTTATTTGTATTCTTGAATTTTAATATTTCTTTCACCATATATTCTAGACGCTAGCCCGTTATCAAAGAAAAAATTTGCAAATACTTTCTTCCATTCTGTAGATTTTCTCATTTTCTTGACGGTTTCTTTGGAAATACAGAGGTTCTTAATTTTGACGAAGTCCAGTTTATCTTTTTCTTTGGTTGCTTGTGGTTTAGGTATCATGTCTAAGAAACAATTGCCTGGTTGAAAGTCACAAAGCACTTAAATTTTCTTCTAAGAGATTTGAAGTTTTAACTCTTATATTTGTCTTTGATCTATTTTGGATTGGTTTTTGCATATGGTGAGTTAAGGAGCCAATTTCAATTTTTTTTTTTTTGCATGAGAATTTCCAGTTTAAAGTTGTACTTTCTTGTTCCAGGCACCATACTTCTCCTTTCCTCCTTCTTCCTTCCTGATTGCAGATGTGATAACTAGAGATGCAACAACCATCTTTTGACAATGAGGGGAAAGATACACATTTTGGAGATTTTTGTGATGAGTTGCAGACTGGATTTCTTATTATGTAAAACTCCCTAAATCATAGTTGTTTAAGGATTTCTGTTATCTTGCAGGCCAAAGCACAACTTGGTTATATATCACTTTTCTCTTCAGTCTTACAGTAGACATTTCACAGTGGTTAAATTTCCACTGGGATGGTGAACTCTACCTTGATTGAAAATTCCCAAGAACACAAAAGGGCGCTATATTAATAATGGATGTTCCATATAAGAAACCTCATTCTTCCCTGCCAAATATAAGTGATCTGGGGCTGGGCTCCCCTCAGTTGGCCAATCAGATCCTTTCTTCTGGAAAGGTGGAGAGTTTTGAAAGAAAATTCAATGTTTTTTCTAGCTGTAGTCTTTGAAATCACAGTGACTGCTGACTTTCTGGGTTTTTTTTTTTTTTTTTTTTGGTCTCTTTTTCTTGTATTCTGAGCACCCCTCTCCCCTATCCCTTTATTCTTCAGAGCTTTATTTTTGGCCGACTTGTTTTTTGTTTAAGCTGGACAGAATTGGTTTCTGTTACATAGGACCAAAAGAATGGTAATAGCATGTTTTTGTGCCTTTCATGGTCTCATTCTTCAGCTACCCAGCCAGCCATTCATACAGTCGCCTGGTGTTATTTTCTCCTCAAGGAGTTGATACACAAAGTGCTAAATCCAAAATTGTCCTTAGGAAGCCCGGGGACCACATTATTCTTTTCTTTTACAACTATAAAATAAGTATTTTCCACAAAATGTTCACCATGTTCTTCACTGTTTAGGTCGCAAATGATTTTAAAACAGTAACAGATAATTTGGAATTGTTATATACTTATCTAATCACTATGTATTTACTTGAGATTCTATGGTCTACAATATATGTCACTTTGTTAAACCAATATCAGGCAGAACTATAGAATATAATCCATTCCTTCCCTTAGAAATAGACTAGTGGGTAACTCAGATCTCAAGTTTTAAAGGTTTGCAAAAATCCAAGCATTTCTTTCCAAAGATACATGGATACTAGAAACAGGCTCTTGAAACTCTCATCCCAATGAAACGTGATGCATCATTCAAAAAATCCAATCTAACTGGGCATGGTGGTGTTTGCTGTAGCCCTAGCTACTCAGGAGTCTGGGGTAGGAGGACCACTTGAGCCCAGGAGTTTGAAGTCAGCCTGGGCAACATAGCCAGAATCCATTTCAAAAGAAAAACAAAACGTTAAACAAATAAAAATAAAACCCAATCTAGACTAGCTGTCTTAGGTTCAGTTATCTTAAGTTATTCTGATTGGTCTGAGCCAAATCGCCTTAGGTCATGGGGCCAGGGCTCTTCTGTGGGGAACTTTTGACCTCATGATGCTGTCTTTCTAAAGGATTTTATTACAATCATTAGCATCCAACAAGAACCAAACATTGTGCTAAGGGTAGAGATATAATGATGAAAAAAGACAAATACTCTGTCTGCAAATCTTTTTTTTTTTTTTAAAGAGAGAGAGAGAGAGAGAGAGAGAGAGAGAGAGCGAGAGAGAGAGATTTTTTTTTTTAATATTTATTTTTTAGTTTTCGGCCGTCACAACATCTTTGTTTGTATGTGGTGCTGAGGATGGAGCCTGGGCCGCACGCATGCCAGGTGAGTGCGCTACCGCTTGAGCCACATCCCCAGCCCCTGCAAATCAAATCTTTTATGGTCTTTTTCCTATTATTTGGTAGGAGGGAAATGGTATTATTATCTGCAGAAATGGTATTATCTCTACCAGTTGATCTCTACAGGTCTATTGGTCTGTATCTCTCTCCGTCTCTGTCTATCTCTCTCTTTCTCTTTCTTCATCCATCCACTGTATTCATCCATCCATCCATCCATCCATCCATCTATAGAGACATTCATATATAACAGCTAGTGTAGTCTAGGTTAGGCTGTGGTAACCAAAACCCCTAATATTTCAGTGGCTTTAAGTAACATAAATTTATTTTTTGATCAAAATCAAGTTAATGTCATATTTTTGATAGTGTGGGCTCTGTTCTATGTTGTCCTTACTCAAAGATCTAGACAGGTTGTTGGAGACTTCACTGTCTGGATGTAGATAGGAACAGCGCTGACACTTAAAGGCTGATATAGTATTGACACATGTCCCTTTAGCTCACAGCCATTGCTGGACTAGTCAAATGGCCAGATATAATTAAAAGGGGCAAGGAAATGTTATCCTGTGGAAATACTTATTTTCAATATTGGCAGTTTGTCTCCTTCTCCTCCTTTTTTTCTTCTTCTTTTTCTTTATCTATCTCTACCTATTTATTTTCCTGAATTTAATTTGTCTTGTGATTTCATAAAGTAGAATAGTTTAAAAAACACCTCTTAGTATAAAGCCTGGGACAAGTAGGTTGGGAAAGATATCTCCTTATCCAGTCTCCAAATGTCCAGGAAGCCAATTTCCTTTGAATTGAACACTCTCAAAGGTAAAGATAAAAACAGACTAGCAAAACCATGTAAACCACCTGTAATAAAGCACAGAAACTGTTGTAACCAGGCATTTTGGTTTCCTGTGGCTGCTGAAAGAAATCAATCCCCTCAAACTTGATGGGTTATCACAATAAACATTTATTCTCTTACTGTTCTGAAGGTCAGAATCTGAAATGGGAATTCAATGTTTCATACCTAGGCTGCCTTGCAAAGTTCTAGGGCAAAATGTATTCTCTGGCTTTTCCCAGCTTTTAGAATTTCATTCCCAGCATTCCTTGGCTCATAGTCTCATCCTTCCTTTATAAAATCAGCGATGTGGCTGGGCATGGTGGCGTACTCCTATAATCCTAGCCTCTTGGGAGGCTGAGGCAGGAGGATCATGAGTTCAGAACCAGCCTCAGCAACTTATTGAGGTCCTAAGCAATTTAGTAGGATCCTGTCTCAAAATATAAAAATAAAAAGGTCTGGGAATGGGGCTCATTGGTTAAGCACTCCTGGGTTCAATCGCTGGTACCAAAACAAACAAACAAGTAAACAAATCAAAACCCACAAACCTGTCATGTAACATCTTTAACTCTTCCTCTGCTTCTCTGTCACATCACATTATCTTCTTCTGTTTCTGCAATTAGGTTATCTCTGCAACATTTTTTTTTGCCTCCCTTTTATAAGGACACTTAAGATTACATTCATGACACACCTAGTCACCCAGAAGAATCTCCACATCTCAATTTTTTTCCCTTCAGAACATGTGCAAACTTACTTTTGCCATGTATGGTGGTAAAATTCACAGTTTCCATGGATTGGGACCTTGATATCTTGAAGTGTTGTTATTCAGTTTATCTCACTAAGAATAGTGAAACTCTATCATTTGAGACAATGATTAAGAATACTGTTTATAGGTCTATCTCTGTACCTAATTTGTACAGTAGATTCAAGAGCAAAACTCACTAGAAAAAATTCAAAAGAGGGGCTAGGGTTATGGATCAGCGGTAGAGCGCTTGCCTTGGGCATGCAAGGCCCTGGGTTTGATCCTCAGCATCACATAAAAGTAAATAAATAAATAAAATAAGGTTATTATGTACAACTACAAAAAATATTTTTAAAAAGATTCAAAATAATACAATAATTAGTCATTGTAGATCATTTCTTTTGTTGCTCTTACATATTTTTTTTTAAATGCTGATTTGGAATTTGCTGTTCCAGGAGATTACATTTCATATTCCGAATCTAAATGCATTTTGTTTTACAAATATAGTGACTGGGTTTGCTGTATTTAGCAGAAAATTCATTGCTTATACCTCCAAAATGAAACCCGCTGGAAACATTTTGTACATATGGGGCTATGAATTATGACTTTCTCTTTACAAGATATTTGCAAGTCAGAAAAGCAGAATCATTGCTTTCTCCCTCCACTGACTCCTTTGGGAAGGGACCGTGAATCTCATCTTTGACAGGTCAGAAGCTCTTTCTTAGACTCAAGCAAGCTTGTGCAGACACCCCAAATTAAATACTAGATGCTCACAAATGTCACACATATCTAAAGAAGATGGAACCTAAATTGAATATTAATGAGTAATGAAAGTTGAAAACAAAATTGCCTGTTGGAAATGTGTGATGAGTTATGAGAACAAAGTGTTAAGTCTTCTCTTCCCACTTCATTTTGAAAATAGCTGTCCACGATGTGGTTAAGTGAGCCCTGGGATCCTGATATATTTTTCCAGGATGACTGCAGACTCTTGAGCAAATAATTTGTTCCATATTGCTGAATTCTTAAGAAATAAAATTGCTCACCCTAAAAAAAAAAGCCTTTTCAGTACTCCAGGGTAATTTCTGCCTGGTGCGTTCAGCGCCTTTTACCCCCATCTTTTGGCTATTAGACTCTTACTGAGCTAATGCAATAATTCCTTGGCACTTTTCTCTTGTAGCTGCTGACAGGGTGATCTTTTCCTTGGGCCTGTGGTGTCTGGCTGTCAGGTGGACTGTAACTATTTTCACATTTTTATTCATTAAAGGAACCAAAGTGGGAATACTTCAGTGTCTCCTGTGGCTTCTGTTGAATCTTTGAGGTGATACCAACCTGATCTCATCAAAATTAATGGCTGGTGGTCATTCACACTATTACTGTTAATGGGGTTGAGCATGCATTATTCTCTGCAGAAATGGTGCATATTTGGGTCTTAGAGTACAGCACAGTTTGGAAGTACGGTTGACCAAGGCTATGACCACCCTGTACACTAGGAATTTGGTGCACTTGGCAATAGTAGTTTACAAAAATTAAATACTGCAAGCATTGGTTGCAAATGGCTGTTATCGTTCCGCGTATGGTAAAAGAGCGTGATGATGTCTAAGATTATGTTAAAAATGTGCCTGTGTTAATGAAACAAAGCTTTTCTTTACACTCTGTAACGAATGGGAAAATGTGTTTTAACACAAGTTCGGATGAGACTGGCCATTGGGTTATTTCAGCCTGTGGCTCCCCTCCTCCCTCTGCCCAACCTCCCAGGAGCGCAGAAGTGGCTGATCCTCTACATTTAACTTTGCTTTCATCTACTTCCAGGTGTCTGTTGCTTTCAGATAGCAATAAAAATCACAAAGCATTGCCATCAGGGCTGGCATGGTTCAGCTGCAGATAGGTAGGATAAGGCTTGATCCTGAGTAGTTAAGAAATTATTTCAAGTAGTCCAGGTGTGATATGGTGGTGTTTTGGTCTAGAGGGATGTCAGTAAAGATGAAGAGAAGTAAGTTAAAAAGATATTTTGGAGGTAAGAAGTCTGGACATTGTGAATGAATGGAGAGTGAACTGAGAATTCCCAACTATCTCCAAATATTCTGGATTGAACAATTAGGTAGATGTTCATTTGCTGTGATGTGACCAGTCATGGAGACAGGAGGTGTAAAGGGGGAGTAAATGACAGGATTTGGGTGAGGACTAAATGACAGGATTTGGGTGAGGGATGAATTGCAACAATTTAGCTTTTTTAGTCTTGTGAGACAGCCAAGTAGAGATGTCAATCATGTAGTTGTGGAATAATCCTGGGTGAATAATTTAACCTTGCCTGTGCTTTTATTACCTCCCTCATAAAAGAAGAATAATGGTAAAAAAGTACCTACCTTGTCAGGATGTTGTGAAGACTAAATGGTCAATATTTGCAAATCTCTTAGAATGACAACTGGCATGCAATATGCACTACATAAATGTTTGCTAAATAAAATAATAAATAAATAAATAAATGTAAATATAAATCCTATAAATGATTATGTTATAGTCTGGATGCGAGGTGTTCCCCTAAAGCTCATGTGTGAGACAATGCAAAGTTTAGAGGAGAAATGATTGAGTTACAAGAGACTTTATCCATCGAATTAATTCCATTATGGGATTAACTGAGTGGAAACCGAGGTGGGTAGAGTGTGGCTAGAGGAGACGGGTCACTGGGGGCATGGTTTGTATTATGGTTTGTATCTGGTGAGTGGAATCTCTCTGTTTTCTGATTTTTCTGATCATTATGTGAACTGCTTCCCTCTGCCACACTCCTGCCTCACCTGGAGCCCCAAGGAATGGAAACAAATGTCTATGGACTGAGACCTCTGAAATTGTGTGCCCTCAAATAAACTTTTTCTCCTCTACAATTGTTCTGGTTGGGTCTTTTAGTCATAGCAGTGGAAAAAGCTGACTAAAATAGATCACAAGTAGAATTTTTAAGATAGAGAGTATGCATATTTTAAAGCCTTTAGCAATATCAAATTGCCTTTTGCAAGATATCACCAGATTGTATGTTCATGGACAGGGAACAAAAAAGTTTGTTTCTAGACATCTTTAACAACAAGGGATAATATATTTTAGAATCATTACATTTTGCTACACAAGGGGAAAAAAGATAGCTCATTGCTATTTCACTAACTGCATTCGTTTGATAGACTGAACTTTTTTCTTTAAAGCTTGTTGGCAAAATTTAAATTTTCCCTCAAGTAAATTGTTTTTGTCCATTGTTAGTTTTTCCCAATGAAGTGTTTTGATTTTTCTCATATCATGTTTAAAGTACTATTAAGGTATTTCTCAAAAAACTTGTTTTCCTTTTCCACTTGCCCTTTAAATGGTGGTTTGGGGCAAAAACAAATAAATAAGTAAAAGAGTGGTCATTATTTGTAGTTAAATAGTCATATATTTGTACCTTTCTGTATTTTTTTCTGTCATTTAATAGAAATGAGACTCTTCAATATTTTTTTATTTCATTTTCTGAGCATGTAATACAATGAGAATTTAATTTAGTGTATATTATGTTGTAGGCATACAATCATTTTTACACAAATACTTAAGCATCATTTATTGAACATCATTTATTGAACAACCTGTTCTTCTTTTACTGATTAGACATAAACCCTCTTTCATGTGTAACCATCTATAAATATTTGGATCTAATTCTGCTTTTCTGTTCTTGACATTGTTCTATTTCTCTTGTTCTCTTTTCCCTCTAATCCTGATTTACTGCAACACTTTTAAATATAATGACTTGGAAATTGAAAATTTAAATAAAATATATAAACATAATTTACTCTTATTTTAGATTCTGTAAGAATCATTAAATTTTTCCTTTTTCAAAGTTAATTGCTTGCTTCTGCCTGCTTAGTTTTTTCTTTTAATTGAAAATTAGTAAGTTTTGAAGTTCCACCTAAACATTCTGGTAGGATTTTGATAAACTTTGCATTATCCATTTGAAATAATTCAGTGTTGCTGTGGCTCCTTGAATGAATTTTGTGATAGGCAGTACCTTATCTCAAACTTTCTCTCTCTCTCTCTCTCTCTGCAAAAACTGCATTATAAGTTATCAGTTCCATAAGTTGACTTTTGAGTTAATCAGAAGGAGACTATCCAGGTGGGCTGGCCCTAACCATGTGATCCCTTAAAGGATCTGGGCTCTTACCAAAAGAGAGATTTAAAGTATAAGGTGATTCCATGCAAGGGACAGTCTTAATTGCTGGCTTTGAAGCTGGAGGGGTGCCATGTGGCAAGAACTGGGAGGTGGCTGCTTGGAGCTGATAGCAAACCCTATTTGCCAGCCAGCAAAGCACCAACATTTTCCATGAGCCTAAATGGGTTTGGAAGATGATACTGTTCTCCAAATGAGAACACATCTTTTTAACACCTTGATTTTGATTTTGACCTTGTGGGGTCCTCAGCTAAGAATCCAGCCATGGTATGCCTGGATTTCTGACTTCTGACTTATAAAATTGTGAGCTAATAAATCTGTATTGTTTTAGGCTAATAGTTTGTGGTAGTTTATTATACAACAATAAAAATCAAGTAAAATTTTCATTTAATAAAGTCTCCATTTTTATAAACCTCAGTAATGTTTTACAGTATAGGTCCTGCATGTTTACTGGTAAGTCTATTCCTGTGCATATTGGTCAGGGCACTCCATCTCAGAATCTTATAGCTAGTAGAAGCAGAAAGGGGGTTATTTGTTGGGAAAAAAAAAGTTGAGTAGTTTACAGAACTTCAGAGAAAGTTGTACAACCAGGCTTAGATCCCAGATAGATATCCAGGAACAAAGCAGGCAGGGAAAGCTGTCTAACCACACGACAGGAGTATTCTAGGGAAAGCATGATGCCAACGTGTGACAGCCAGCACCTCTAACATTCCACAGGTGCCCTGGTGGGACAATATGCCACAGCCACCAAGCTTGCCATGCTTCCCAAATCAGTCTTCCTTCAAGGACATATCATCAAGATACCAATGACATTCTTCATAGAGCAAGAAAAAAAAAAACAGTCTTACGATTCATTTGGGAGAATAAAAGACCCAGAATTGCCCAAAAAATTCTATGCAAAAAAAAAAAAACAACAACAAAAAACAGTGCTGGTGGCATCAAAATTATGCTACAGAGCTGAAGTAACAACAACTGCATGCACCTGGTGTAAAAACAGACACATAGGCTAATGGTACAGAATAGAAGACACAGAGACGAACCCATACAGATACAGACATCTGTTTCCTGTGGCTTGAGGTAGGGGAAAATGGAGAGGACAGTCCCTTGGCCACCTAGCTAACCTGGGTCCAAAGGCCAATTCCATGGGTACTGGCCTGGAGGCAGGGCCCTTGGACCTCTGTTAGGAAGTGGGTTCTACTGTGGCAGGTCGGATACTGGGTTTTAAGGTTAGGGCCTGGGCTTCATTTTCTTTCTCTACTTCTAGCGGGAGGCACTTCTCTCCCTGCTGTGCTGCTTGGAGTTGGAAGAGGGTGACGTGGGCAGCTCTTTCCTTTCTGCCTGCTTTCATGTGTCTTTTCTTATTGCTATACTAAAGCCAGACTGTGTGGTCTCTCCCTTGGCTCCCTTGGCCCTTGTGGAGGTGCAGTGGGGCAGGATTCCTGTCCACATTGGTGTCTGTGGGGACAGGATCAGGCATCATGCTCGGCCTCTAAAAGTTTAAAAGTGGTTGTTATAAAACTGCTATGATTTTTATAAAATAATATTTTACCTTGCCAAAGTTTTTAGTAATTCTCATACATTTTTATTTTATTTTCTTGTGGTTTGAAATTATAACATTGACAAATAGTAATATTTAAAAAATTCAAATCTTGCCTATATATATATATATATATATATATATATATATATATATATATCAGTTACCATGATTTAGTTAAATAATACCAGTCCTCCAACAACACCGTTCAGATTGTAGTAACCATGAGATAGTTATTAACTACAATTGCATAAAGTGCAAACTTTCCTGGAAGATGATACTGTTCTCTTCAGTTCATAAATACTACTTAATAACAGATGCATATCATGCTCAGTGACCAATCACATCACTTAACTTACTGTCTGTTAGTAATTTTTCACTGTACACCTGTCACTTACTTCATGCACATCAGCAAAGCATATAGTTGTGCTGGATTCCTGTGTTCCACCAATAAACCCAGGCAACATTTATACAAATGAATAACAGAGAGGCACTAGGCTGACAAAGATGGAAAGGTAGTTACAAAATAAAAACCTGACAGTACTGGAGGGAAATACAAACCGAGCACAAATGGAATTGTAGTGGCATCTCACTGTTGGAATGCGGACAGTGCTGACATTTTCAGTGATTCTAGATACAGAGCCCAAGTAACTTAGTAAAGCGGAAGCTACTGATGTCAATGAGAAAGCAGTTTACACACATGAAAAGGATGAAAAGTTTTCAGAGGAAGTGAGGCCAAGAAAATAACTTTACATTAAAGAAATACCCAGAGATATTTCACCACATTCAAAGTGTAAAGGAGCCAGGTATGGTGGCACACGCCTACAGTCCCAGTGGCTTGGGAGGCTGAAGCAGGAGGGTCTCAAGTTCAAAGCCAGCCTTAGCTAAAGCAAGGGGATTAAGCAACTCAGTGAGACTCTGTCTCTAAATAAAATACAAAATAGGGCTGGGGATGTGGCTCAGTGGTCCAGTGCCCCTGTGTTCAATCCCTATTACCAAAAAAAAAAAAAAAAAAAGTAAAAGATAAAGTGTTGGAAGCTGATCTGTATTTTGAAAATAGCATAATTGACCAAAGCATACATAAGATGCATGCAAGGAAGACAAGCACTGTTGACACAACTCTTAGTGTTTTTTGTTTTTTGGTACTGGTGATTGAACCCAAGAGTGCTTAACCACTGAGCCACGTCCCCAGCTCTCTTTTTATATTTTATTTATAGGTAGGGTCTTGCTGAGTTACTTAGGGCCTTGCTAAGTTGCTGAGGCTGGCTTTGAACTCACAATCCTCCTTCCTCAGCTTCTGGAGCTGCTGGGATTACTGGCATGCGCCGCCATGCCCCGTAGTAATTTTTTTTTTTAAATAAAGAAATAAAACTCTTCAATTCTCAAAACAATTATTTTAAGTTATAGTGTATCAAATAAATATTAGTTTTTACTGCTTTTTAATTATCATATAGACTTATTACTGACAGTAACTGACAAAATTTTAAAGGTTATAGAACAAATAGTGCTTTGCATAGTTTTAGTCCCTACAGTCATTTTTATGGTTTTGTACTGCAATGCAAAGTGAGGTCTACACTATACCCTTTATCCTGTTACATTAGCTGAAACCTTCAGAACAAGCTTAAAGAATATTGGTGAGAGGAGCCATCACTTAAAGGATGACTAAGATAGACATAGGATGATTCTTAAAAAATTTGTTGCATTATATTCTGGAATGTTGTATTGGGGAGGAGGTATTCAGGACAGATCTGATGTTCTTTCCTTTATGTTTTTATTTTTGTTTTATATTTACATAGGTGAGAAGTCCAAATCAATTCATAGTCCCACTTAGCTTCTTAGAAGGAATCAGAGTTAAATCACAATGATAAAATTACACTATTTTCCCCAGAAATTTACAACTTTTTCTTAAAATTCTTCTTTTTTTTTAAAGAAAGAAAGAAAGAAAGAGAGAGAGAGAGAGAGAGAGAGAGAGAGAGAGAGAGAGAATTTAAAAATTTTTTTTCCAGTTTCGGTGGACACAACATCTTTATTTTATTTTTATGTGGTGCTGAGGATCGAACCCAGCGCCCTGCGCATGCCAGGCAAGCGCGCTACCACTTGAGCCACATCCCCAGCCCCTAAAATGCTTAATCTTTAAAGCAAATGTAAGAAGAGTTCATTGTTCATTATATTTTTATTGATTATTTTCATGCATGAGTTCACCACGGGGGAGAGGGGAATGGAATTAGGAAGTTCGACACTTGATAACATATCCTGGGGGCTGGGTTATCTATAACTTCCTTGGTCTGGATCTTATTGTGTATTACAAACAACGAACAGGACAAAATCAGAGCATTTTGGTTGAGTGTTTTGCCTAGCCCAGTATTTAAACCATTGGCATAAGTTAGAGGAACTCCAGGTCCAGAGCATCTAAACGTGTTAGGAAATGGCTCATTAGCGCAATAATGACTGCTGAAAAATTAATAGCGTTGGCTTTGGATGAAAAAGTACCCTCCCAGCATGATCATGGGATTCGTGCATTATTAAAACTGGCTAAACTAGCACACAGATCCTTCAAGTGTCTGATACAAAGTGGGACTATGAATTGATTTGGACTTCTCACCTAAAGCAATACTTTACATAATTTAGATTCTGTCAGAAGATGCACAAAGTTTCATCAAATATTGACTTTTTGGCAAGGATCAAAGTAAAGACCCATGCTTCATCACTCTCCTGCCTTGCTTCTCTTTGCTGTACAGTGCAATTTTTCACATTTATCTTTCCTCCGCTGTTGTGTTGTTTATTTTAGTATCTCTTTGTTAAAAAAAATGATTTGGATAAATTGTCTTCATGAAAATACAATGAAAACTACCCTGTGATTGTTTCTTGAGAGAATGATTTTAATTTGTGATATGAAAGGTATTGGATGGTGAATGCAACTCAGATAATGTCCATGATTGCTGCTGTAATTACATTCGTCATGATAACAGAATGAGGCTACTTTGTCTCTTTCTTCACATCGTGATGTCACTCAACCTAGATTTATAGACGTTTCAGTGCTATGGAGACACTGTATTACTGCATAAATTATCAAATATGTAGTGTTCCCTGGTTTGAAATAGTTTATGTTGGTGTGTGTTGTTTTAAAAGCACATGTTTTCTTTAGGAAATGTAGTCTTGTAGGTAAAGCAAAGATGTAACAAAGGGGAAAATCTAGCTATATGTTAATTATAAGTAGATAAAACTCTCTATATTGGCCATATTATTATTTTTTTAATTATAAAAATAACATGTTAACCTCAAAAAAATAAGAATTTACAAAGTAAAACAAACAAGAGCCTCCATCTTTGTTCCATCCTTGCGATTATAACAAAATATCTGACTGAGTAATTTGTTAAAATCAGAAACTTATTTCACAGAGTTCTGGACTTTCAAGTTCAAGGTGTCAGGAAATTTGGCGTCTGGTGAGGGCTGCTCTCTGCTCCATAAATGGCACCTTATTGCTGTGCCCTGACACTGTGGAAGGGGAGATGGGTTCCCTCTAGGCTCTTTTATAAAGTCACTAACTAACCCCATTCAGCTCTCATTACTTAATCACCTGCTAAACACCCCACCTTGAAACACTATCACATTGGCAATTAAGTTTCAACACTGGAAAAGAATTCGTTGTCACCCATCTATCCCTACGTGTCTGGCTGACCCTGCCATGAGGGATCCCCATTGTCCTGTGGTGTTAATAAGCAGAGCATTCAGGGGTGGTTGTCACTTAATGAGCCTCAGTGAAAGGAAGTCTATATTGTTGGGTCCCTATTGTTGATATTCTGTACACTTTGTATATTAAGCAAGCTCTATGGTGGCTAAGAAAAGGGTTTGGCTGACATACAAAGAATGGGCAATCATATCCTGTTAGTTCTTGAGAGCCTCCTCTGTAATGAAGTCCCTTTAGTGAGAATTAACTCAAAAAATCTTCGTTTTGCTTTGTGTCCATTCTGACCCATGTACCCACATGTCTGTTCCTAAGACCTCCTTACCACCAATTAGCTTATCTTATATCTTCTAAATCCCTTACTACCTGGTTGAGTCACAAGAATTCAGTGTCATGTACCTCCATTTGTAAGCCAGACCCTAGATTTTTCCTCCTTGCCAAGTGATAATATGGATCACCCTCTAAAGGCAGTATTTGTGGGTTGAGAGAAAAGTGACAATATAACAGAAGTGCTGAGAATGGTTTATTCGAGCTTTAAGAATTGCTCAGTTTCTGTTTCACTCCCATTTGAGACTGTGATACTGTTGTGCATGTCCAATTTTATGATTTTGTGGAGAAGACAGCACTCAATTCATTATTTGTAGGTTAGAACCCTGATAATGTATTATACTTTGCTTGGGCATTCAGTCTGTAACAGGGCTCACTAGCAAGCCAAGAGCTGTCCTTTCAAAAGATGGTCATATGTATGAGAAAACAGGGCTTTGCTCCAAAATTCTAGAGATTTTGGCTCTGATTCTCTAAGAGGGGTCTTATAAAATCTTCATAAAGCATTTCTAATTGGACACTGAATCTTCAGGCATTGTTGAATCTCCTAGTTGTAAAGGTCCTATCACATGCTGAACAATTGCCTCCCAAAGATGTTTGCATCCTTTCTGATCCCCAGAATGAGTGAATATATTACCTTCTGTGTTAAATGGGAATGGAAATGCAATATGATTATAAGGATCCTTCAACATGGAAGAGGGAAACAGAAAAATCTGTGTCAGAGAGATGTGATAGGAGAAGCCTCAACTGACCATCACAGGTCTGTATAGTGTTCTGAGGGATGACAGAAGGATCAAGTTTGCTGAGCCCTCGATTATGATAGAAAGCTGCCAAGTTAAGCAAATCTATGGGTAAGTCAGGAAAAATGTGGTATTGTTGCTACGGTGTAAACAAAAATGCTTTTGGAGGCCTTTAATAGCTGCTGTTTTGATTTGCTCCTAGAAATAGACCACATTGAGCAACTCAAGTTGGAAACAAAATTTGATAATGTTTATGACACTATCTAAGGCTCATCTACCTTCTGCACAGGTTAAATAGATATATTAAGTAAGGACATAATAACTACCCAGCCTTTCAAATCTCTGATGTAGCACTTATTGCTGTAGTTCCTACACGGATGTGGAATTGCTTTTGGTTTACTGTTCTGCTGGGTATGGGCAGATGCCAAGTTCCCCTTGGTCTTTCTTAGGATAATAGACATCATTCAATTGATCAGGAAGCAAATGGAAGATATTGTCATTTTTGTAACATGGCGGTTGCTGTTTACATAATCAAGAACTAGGGAAACAGAATAATCTGAAGACCTATTCCATCTGCTGTGAGACCAGCGAGAGTCAAAGCTCTGTTAATATCTGGACCTCCATGAGCACAATAGAAGTGGTTTGTGCATCTGGGAATCAGCATCAACTCAAGCTGTGTTTAATCCCAGATGATCAAGTTAGTTCCCTTTCTCCAATGAACAGGCACCATTGTAAATGGCCACAACATTTTTTGGGGGGAGATTTAGAAGAAAATTCATAGAGTCTTCTTTAAACAGCATAGTAAAACCCTTCCTTGCCAGGATCAATCTTCAGCTTTAAGGGCTCTGGATCTTTGAATTGGCTTAAAACTGAGAACAGGCTGGGTGTGGTGGCACAGGCCTGTGATCCCTGGGGCTCAGGAAGCTGAGGCAGGAGGATTGTGAGTTCAAAGCCAGCCTCAGCAATTCAGCAAGGCCCTAAGCAACTAAACAAAGCCCTCTCTTAAAATCTGAAAAAGGGCTGGGGATATGGCTCAGTGTTTCAGTGCCTCCTGACCTGGTACCAAGGAGGGTTGGGGAAAAGCAACTGAAAATAGGCTAAGAGGTCTCAACTCCTTAAGTTTGTTACTCCTCCAAGGTATAATTTAAAAAAAAAATTATTCATCAAATAATATTTAGACAGATTGCTCATCTATTTAATCCCTAGAAACACCAAGACCAAAATTAATCATCCCCAAAGATTTCTGTGTGACAAAGCATTCTGATTGCAACTCTATCCTTGCTGCCCATTGAAGTCATTGTGCCTACCTTAGCTATACCATTTGAACATTGTCACCTGGCCCCATTGATATCAGGGTGATCAGCATAACAGTCACTCCCAATATAGCAAAGACTAGCAAAGACAGTGGCCATAGAGCTAGGTTTTCAAGGACATTAGAGCTCCCCTTACTAATGCAAAATTTTACGTTACTAATATATAATCTAATGCCTCAGAAAAGTAAGTATCTTAGGAGTTCTGTTGGAGGGTAAGAGTGTGAAAGTCATTCTGAAAATGAAGCCAGGGATGTTAAGCTTCTCAGAAACATTGGATTTAGGCCTCTGTTGAATTCAGATATCATTCGATTATTTAAGAACATTGTTAGAAACATTTGCTATTTCAAACACACGTGTTAAGGGCTAGAAGAACAAAAGGGAAGAGAATGAGGGAAGATGTGGGGCGGGGGTGGAGAAGAAGGGGCACCCCTCAGAGTTCAGAAGCACCTACTGTCCCTGTTGGAAGCCGTGCTTCTGTGCTTCTTACTGCAGTGGTGGAGACTCCAGCAGTTAGTTTTGGACCCACCTAAGAAGTGGGGCTCAAATACAGTCCCTACTACTGCTGGAACATGGAACAAGTGTGTCCCCAAGAATCAGGGGAAGCTTCCCCAAAGAAGCTATCCTTAAACTGATCTTAAAGAATGAATAGGATTTTTCAGATTCTTTTATCAGGTAGAAAAATATTTTCTAGACCCAGTTTTCTTCATGTTTTTGCACAGCTTGTGGAAATGAGGAAATGTCTAGAAAGTTTATCAACTATGGTTCATAGACTACCTGGGCCACTGTTCGAGTATCACAGAGGAGATGAAAATAATTATTTTTTTTTCCTGGTGGGATTTGAAAATTTATCTGTTTAAACAAACACACGAGGTTATTCTTGTATTCAATAAAGTTTGAGTGAACTAAAATTTTAGGAACTTTAGCAATTATTCATTCAACTAATTATGACTCAAGAGAGTAGGAAACTAGAAGAAGTTTTTCCACCCACATATGCATTTGGTTTTGGCTTAATATATCTGTGTATGTGTAGACAGAGGATACACAGTGAGCTTATTGTATGTATTTGTTACTTGAGCATGCTTATGCATATGCAAGTATGTGGGCATTTTCTGTTGAATTTTAAAAATAATGATAGAAAAATGCTCTCTATGATTCTGGAAGATAGAATCATCCAGGGAATCTGCAAAACAGAGCCAGGACTTCTTTAAAAACATCCCCAAACCATTTTTTTTCTTGCTACTTTATTCTATGAGCAAAGGAAAAATGTCCAGAATAAGGAACATAAATGGTTCATCATTAAAGAGAAAGTACATCTAATTATATCCTCTTCTGGAGCTTTTCTTTTTAAACTTCATTTCAAAGTTGAGATGAAGAGAAATGATCAGTTGCTTGTTATTTTCATCAGAAGTTGGGAAAATTTTCTTTGAGGATTTTGGTACAAAAAAGAAATGTAAGCTCACTAGCTTTATTCTATTTAAGGTATTGAATAAGAAATTTCAGAAAAAAAGAAAGTTTGTATATGAGTGATTTTAATGGATTAACATAATTAAATATTGAATCCAAAGGCCTAATGGCAATCTGCTACTAATAAAAAGAGCACATATCTGAAGGATGCAAACTTTTCACTAGAAAATAAAACTTCATAACATATCTTGATCTTCCATATGACTAGTTAGAAGAATGGTTTTTAAGTCTTAATGGTCAAGCCTTCCAAAAGCAAAAGTTTATAGTCTTTTCATCTTAACTAGAGTAGTATCATCATTTCCCTTTCCCTTTGATCTCTTCATTTAAATTTAAATTCCCTTTAAACACAGGATTTTAAGTGAGCAATTTGTAGAAGGGTTTTGGGTTTAATTATCAGTTTACAGAGTTTCCACTAGAGCTAAATATTTATCCTGGGGCTAGGTACACTGAATGTGTGGAACTAAGGCGGAGCTGCTAGAAGGGGAGGAATTAAATTGCCAAAAAAAAAAAAAAAAAAAAAAAAATACTCAATTTGTTCCACCTGTAAAGTGCACTGATTTACTTAAATCTCACTCTGTCAGTTTTAAAAGCATGATTATAATTGCAAATGCTAAAGTATTAGTTGTCCAAATGACAAGGAGATTGTCATTAAAGATGAAAGGAGAGAAAACCCAAGACATTTAGGAAAAAACTGGATCTATTCATTGTTCTGCCTCATTTTGCTTTCTTCAGAGGTACTGGGAAATTTTGTAAAGATCAAAGGAAATTAAAAATACATAAATCTGCTGAAAATATCAGAGAGTCAAAAATTTAAAAGAAACAAAATAGGTTATAAATTAAAAAAATATATATATGAAGGAAAGAATTGAGTTTAACTCAAAATATCAATTGAGAAGAGTAGGAGAGAAGCAGATAACCCAGGGACATCTCTATGTGATGAGAGCCACAGGAAGGCTTTGCCAAGGGTTACCTTATTGGTGAGATACAGATTTAGGTAAGTTTTTTTTAGAAGGTGTAATTCTGCCAGTTTGGAGGTGTGGGGTTGACTTCTGATGTGAATCATTGGCACACAGGTCTTGGGTCACACAGCGTAAGCCACCCAGAAGCATGTCAATCATGTCCCAGGGCTGTCATTTCTGCTGGATTTTTCAGTAAGGCTGTTTGTCACATAGGTTCTTGGTTAAGTTAAGAAGTTTTTGGCTTTCTTTTCACTATGAGAAGACTCTTTCTACTCCAGACAAGTTTATGGTAGAAAGTAGGGGATTCAGTGAGAACTTGAAATGTTAAAAGAAAGTATAGATTTGTGAAGAGCTTTCTGCTGTCATGTATAACTGATTAGAATTTTTTAAAAAAAGGGGATAATGTGATGGTTAATTTTATGTGTCAAATTGCCTGGACCATGGGAAACCCAGTTATTTGGTAAACTATCACTTCTGGGGATGTCTATGTGGGTGTTTCTGAAGAGAACAGTGTTTGAATCAGGGGACTGAGTAAAAAAGATAACCCTCCCTAATGTGGGTAGAAATCATCCAATCTGTTGAGGGACAGAATAGAACAAAATGGTGGAGAAAAGTTGAATCCTCTCTTTGTGACTGACTGGTTGAGTTGGGGCATTTATCTTCTCCTTTTCTTGGGCTGGGGTTTTCACACTCAGCTTCCCTTGTTCTCAGGCCTTTGCATTTGGGCTGGATTACATCATCAGCTTTCCTGGGTCTCCATCTTGCAGATGGCAGATCCTGAGACTTCTTGGTCACCATAACTGCCTGAACCAATTCCTTATAATAAAGCATCTATTTATTTTTAAAAAAATGTACATTTGTTTCGTTTTGTTGAAACCAATGATGACATGACATGTATGTAGAAATTGTTATGAGAATTAAATGACTAAATGCCTACAAAGCCACTTGTTCTCTGCTTTGCAAACAGTTATACACTTTATATTATTATTCAAATATGCAATTAGTTTCATAGAATTGTGTGGATCAATAAACTTAGTCATGATATACAGTAATGTTTCAGTGGAGACAGTTAAAAAAAGAAAAGATTCCCTGTATAAGATTTTAACATACAAAAAGATCATAATTGGGGTCACTAAATCAGTTCTGAGTTATTATGATTTTTCAAAATTGTTGGAGAAAAGCTTTGGTATAGCATCTGTGTTGCATTGGAAGATAATACCTTTAGTAGGAAGAGTCTTATCTTGGAATCAGAAACATTAGTATTTTTCTGTATTTGTTATCAGATTCATCAGCTAAAATTTTAATTCTGCCACTTACTAGCTGGGTGACCTGGGTCAGCTTGCTTAGACTCTCAACCTTACTTTTTTTTTGATTTGTGAAATGCAGATTGTGATGAGCATGGTATTATCAAACAACATGATTTCAGGTGCACAGAAGGTATTTAACATATGTGCATGACCTCTGGTTCTCTCTTAATATAATCTATTACTTTAAGATATTTACTTTTTGTGGAGGAAAAAAATGCTTAAATTTGTTTTTCTAAAATAGTCATGCAGATTAGCCTGATGCTAAGGAGATATTTAATTTTCCAAGTATAATTTAATTTCATATCTTTAATTCTCAGTTTTCTTTTTGAGCTCAGTTTTAACTCAATGTATTATATTTTAGAATGCCTTAAAATCAGTCTTCAACAACCATAGATTTTTCAGCTTTGTCTAATATTCTCAGTTTTCAAAATGTAATTCTTTTTCACAGGTGATAGATGATTAATTCTGAGATATAAAACATTTCCCCCTTTCGATTTAAAAAAAATTGAAAGAAAGATTCCAATTATTTTATTTTAATAAGGGAAGCAATGCATGTGCCTCTGTGTTCCTGATTTTAGCAGACCTCCTGTTGGGTAAAATTCCCGTAGTTCTATTGGCTTTGAAAGAGTAACAACAGACAAACGTCTAGACAGAGACCTGCTCTTTCTCTATCCTTTTACCTTCTATAGTGGTATAGAAAAACTTTTTGATCATGTACCCTACCAGTAAAAAAAGGAAATGTGAGTTATCACCTGTTTGTGTACAGTAGTCCCCTTTTATCCATAGTGGGCACATTCCAAGACCCCCAGTAGATAACTGAAACCATGGATAGTACTGAACACTGTATATACCATTTTTTTTTTCTATGTGACCTGCAGTGTTGCTACACAGTCCCAGAGTTAATCTGTGTTTCCATGTTTTATGCCCTGGTCCTTCCTTTGTAATTACTCTCACACTTTGGACCCATTATTGAGTAAAATAAGAGCTACTAAATACAAGCACCATGATACCATAACAGCTGATGTGATAACCTAGCTGGCTACCAAGGGGGTGACAGGTGGGTAGCACATGTAGCATGTGTACATACAGCAGGACAAAGGGATGATTCATATCATGGGCAGGACATAGCGAGATGGCACCAGAAGGTTGTATAATCTAAAACTGATGAGTTGTGTATTTTTTGAGTTTTCCGTTTAATATTTTCAGATAGCACTTGACTCCTGGTAACTGAAGCCTAATAGAGTAAAACCATGGATAAATAGGGGTTATATTTATTTATTGCATATTCTTTAAGCATACACCATGCTATGTGTTATGTACATTGTGTGTCCCAAAAAATAAATTTTAAAAATTGAGAGAAAGATGAAATAAATGGTTATATTTTTAATTTTCTGGTTAGCATGTTGGCTTCATATTACTATAACCTTCTAACTTTTCATGGCACAATATACGTGCAGGGTGACTTTTATCAGAAATGACTGACGATGCAGATTTGTCTTTCAAATAATCCACTTAAGACTTTTGACTGATCTGAGCTGACTTTTTGTCAAACCTGTTTAGATGATTCTGGTTTTACTTAACAGCATACTGCCAGGGAGCTCAGAGTTGAAGAAGGACGCTGTGTCAGCTCGACTGTTGCCTTGCTAGTAATCACCAGTGCTTGCATGATTGGAATTTTGTTTGTGATTTCTTTGCAGGAATCCTTAAGAGTGACTCTACACTTTGTAAGGGTTAATCTGGACAGATAATAAGATTTTTAAATCCACTTAATTGGTCCAGATAAAGTGCACCACATCATCATCAAGCTCAGAAAATGGACAAGAGAAGGTGATGCTGGGTGGGAATCTCTAGTCTGTAGAACCTCTTTCTTCAGGAAACTTCACCCAGAGGGTGTAAATTCAACCATCTGATCTGAGGATAAGCAACACATATCTGGGTTAATACATGCATTGATTGAATAAGTGCAGAGTGTAATTTCTTATTTGCTTTGGTGGGGGGGAGGGAGGATAAGTAGAAATAGAACTGCTCATATTTTATTTCCTATTCCAATGGATCACCTCTTCAGCCCTTGGATTGAATTTGAGAGACATGAAGGGCCAGATGATAAACATTCCTAGCTCTGTGAGCCCATAGAGTATTGTTGCAACTCCTCAACCCTGCCACTGTAGTGCCCAAACATCTACAGACAATCCATAAACAAATGTGTGTGGCTGTGTTCCAATAAAACTTTATTTACACATAAGCAGGCATTTAGTTGGATTCAGAATGGAGATCATAATTTGCCAACTTGTGATCTAGAGACTCCTGCTCAACACTAATAAAATAATGAATCCATGTTTACCAAGCAATGACTTGAAGAAGAAAAAACCCTCTTTAAAATGAGTGGCATAGCTTAACTGCACAGACTTTTAGGAGTCACATTGGCGTATAGAGCTTTCTGCTGTTAACTGATGCACCCTTGCAGTCTTCTTTCTGTCTCTGGTTCATTCTTTGTTTCTCTCAATCCCTGCAACACCTGTACACACATGGTCATGCGGTGCTGCAGTGCTTCTAAAGGAGACTTCAAAGTTGCTCTGCTTGGTGCTTTGCCTTGCCACTCTGTGCAATGAGAGAGAAAGGGACTTTCCCAAACGATAGGACAGCATCTGTCCTTCAGCATCTTTCCAAACTAGCAAATCATGACAGCTCCATGGAAATATGGACAGAACTGAGTTGAAGACAAACTCCTGCAGGAGCATCTTGCCAAGGGGAGAATTTTTTTATTTTTTTCACACACTGTTCCTAGAAGGGATCTTTGTTCAATAGACTCTCCAGCATTCTGGTGGCACTTTCATGTTTTTGTCTCCATTCAATCTACATCTCCTTGTACCCTGTAGATGATCCTCTGACCTCCTCCCCAATTACCATCATTAAAACACCCATAGCGCCCTACCACAAGAACCCTACCGTGGCTAGTTTTACCCCTCACTGTCCTCCTCCCTAATACAATGGTACACGGGGGTGATAGCCACTGTTTTCGTTAGAGAGACCTCATAACTGTGTCACTCTGGATGTAAAACTCGGCTCATAAATGTATCCAGAGAAACCAGAGGTGCAGAGACTTGTTATGTATAAGGCAGAAATTATCGCTCGTGCAGTCTTTCAGATTCAGCCAACTTTCCAAAAGGGTCAGGCCAGCACAACAAAAGGGGCCAAATCACCTCAGCACCTGCAGCTTTGGGCTTACTTGACAATTTTATACAAATCTTTCCATAACCACCAAAGGTGGCTTGTTGATGTGTCATTTTAGTAGAATAGCTTGTTTTCATAGGAACACACTTCCCTTTTAAGGGAAGTGAAGCAAACCCAGATTCTTATGGAATACTTAGCAGGACTGGTGTTAGATTTGTAAGAAGTCTTGGCTTATTTGGCCCTTCAAAAGCTTTAACAATGAAGTATTATGATGCTAATTTAAAGTTGCAAGGGGAAGAAACTAGAGCTTGGAGAGGCTAAGTAACTTGTCCAAGGTCGTAAAGGATGAGAGGACCAAACCTCTACCCAATCCTGAGCCTGCCTTCATCATCCCATGGAACCTTTCCTAGTTTTGCAATTTTGCATGGTTCTATTTATAAATATCGCCATGAACTCTCCTACCTTAAGAAAGGATATTAAATATTTCTCAAGCTGTTCTTGATAACCCAGTGTTGTCATATGAATCATAGCCCTGCAGGGACTTTTGAAGTTTGAAGTCTATTTGTCCTGGGGCCCCATCTGGAGTGTTTGTTGAGCTCTTATGTCTATTTTTGATCAGTTTTCAATCTGTGCTCATCAACAAGCTTTCAGCTGTCACTTCTTATTTCTTTCTCTGTCACTGCCTCTCCTGGGCTTGTTACTACTGCCCACTTCTAATTTTCAACCTAAAGTTCTGATGACCACAAAACCAAGACAGATGGAATCATGTCTAATGGTGGTGTTTGTAAGATCAGGGGCTGAGGAGTGAGGACTAGGAGGTAATTACATCTACTGGGCATGGACATTTTCGGCTTTCTTTCCTCTTTCTTTGTTAATTCTGTAAAATTTTCTGCAGCTCACTTACATTGGGGTGAGTTATAGAAAACTGAGAGTATGTTGGTTTTATCATAGTTGTGTTTTAGGGAAAAAAAAACCCTGTAACCTAGGTTTTTCTTAATATTTTATTTCAATTCTAGCTCACTGAACTTGTCTTTCTATTCCCTTTATCTATTCCATGCACCACAATTAAGAATTAAAGAAATGAATTCTTCAAACTCAAGAATTACAGAAACATACACATAAAATAGTTTGCAGATGTAAGGGAAATAAGAGTTTGGGTCTGGGGAGAATTTGACCTTGGGTGCTTTGCTTTTGCTTATGTCAGAGTAAAATATGCAACCTAGTGTTCATTCAGTCTCGTGCTAAAGGGGGTGCTAATACTTTTGGAGCTGTTTTGACAATTAAATAAAGTCACTTGAGAAAGTAGCAGGCACACTGTGAGATTTGATCAAATGTTATATGACTAGCATTGAGTGTCATTTAGGAAGATATTATGAACTTAATTTGAAATTAGATCTTTCTCAGGGAGGGCAGGAAATATCTTTTTCTGAAAGGTGGTTGTATCAATAGACAGCTGTGAGAGAAAGAGGCTGTATAATCAAAATGCGGTGGAATGTGACTATAATCAGGCTTGTGGGCTCTGCTGGGTTACGAATCTGTTGTCCCTCATAGATCTTGAGCTCCTTAAAGGCAGGTAATGTCTGATTTCTTTCTGTATCTCCATGTTCTAGCACAATGCTCAGTACACAGCTGATCCACAGTAGTTCCTTTTGAATGGATAGACAAATGAATGCAAGTGATGAAGAAATTTGTTGTTGCCAGAAGCCAAACACAGTCAGGAGAGCCCATCTCTTATCTAACAAGCTCTCCTGTGGATAAGACATGGCAGAAATAGCAAATTCAAATGTGTTTCAACAAGGACGCTCAGTGCCACAATGATAGACTCCGGTTTGCTTTAGGAACCATGATGGGATCTATTTTCTTTACTTCACTTTGGAAATTTATTTTTATTTCTTTCAGGACATTACTTTAAAATAAAAGTGGAGTAGAACACTGTTATAAACCAGACTCTTATTACCCATATTGAGATACAGAGCTGCCTACTTCCAGTCCCTGAGACATAACAATGACCTGCAGTAAAAGCCCCGTAGAGCTCCCTGATGGACAGTGTTAGTTCTGTCCCTCAACCCTAGAATTAGAACATATTTTTCTAGAATTCTCCATAACAGAGAATTTAAGCACAAGTAAAAAGGACTGATGCTAGCAGGGGTTTTATTTCACACTGTTGTTTTCATTTGTAAGTAAGAAATATTTTATTATGTTCTTCAGACACAGTACTTTATTAAATACTGCCCTCTGTCTCATGATATAATCTTCATAAATTCCATAAATGAATGAAGAAATCATTAAAATTACTTATTAATTTCTAAAATCATTTTTTTTTGCTGTTTACAGTATCTATGATGAGATTTAGAAACATCACAGAAGTTCAAGATAATGGTAATTTAGAGGGGAAAAAAAAAAAAAAAAACAACCCGTAATATCGTAGTGATTTTAGTTGTTCCAAGAGTATTTCCTGTCTCCTATTTTCTTTCAGGCTGTGAAGCTTTAGAAATAGCATTACTTTCAGTAGAGCTAATGGAAGTTGGTATGGTTTAGATCCAGAATTTCCCCCAAAGTCTCATGTGTTGAAGACTTGGTCCCCAATGCTGCAGTATTCAGAGGTGGGGGTTTTAAAAATGATTGGATTATGAAGGCTATAATCTCATCGGTGGATTAATCCATTTGATAGATTCATAGTTTGAATGGGCTACTGGGAAGTAGTGTAAACAGTAGGAGGTAAGGCCTACTTCAAGAAAGCAGGCCTTTAGGGGTGTACCCTGGATAGGTATGTTTGTGCCCACCCCCTCCCCACCTTTCTGTCCTGATGTTTGGCTTCGCCTGAGGGAGCTGGCCAACCATGGACCGAAACCTCTGAAACTGTGAGCCAAAATAAATCTTTCCTCCTTTAAGTTGTTTTCATTGGGCATTTGTCAAAACAATGAATAGCTAACACAAAAGTTCTAGAACTTTTGTAAATCACGTTAGGCAAGTGTAGACATATTGGTAGTCAATTACTCAACATCCATTTCCTTTTCCTTTCCTTATCCTTGCTAGGATATCCTTAATGGTGTTTAAGATAGAAATGTGCTTCCATGAAATCCTCACTTTCCCAGCCTTTGCTCTAAGGGATCATGTGAACTAATAAGATGAAGCAGAATTCTACTGAGTGTTCCTGGGTCATTTTTGCCTTTCTGACTGTTATGGGATAATGCCTGTCTCATACATGCTGCCAAATTCTTATCTGAAGCCCTTGCATTCAGTTTGGTGGTATTTGGAGGTAAGGCCTTTGGAAAGGAATTAGGTTTAGTTTAGATCATGAGGGTCAAATCTTGTGATGCATCAAGGAAAGACCACCTAAGAACATAGTGAAAAGTCAGTCATCTAGAAGCCAGAACTGATTTCTCACCAAATACCAGTGAACATCAAATCTGCTGGCACCAGGAGTTTGGATTTCTTGGGCTCCAGAGCAGCAAGAAATGAACTTCTATTGTATAAACCTCCTAGTCTACGGCATTTTGTTATAGCAGTTCAGAAAGATGAAAACACTGATAGAAAACATTGATACAAAAGAGGACAGGTGGGACTGTTAGTATTTCTCTCTTCCCTACTTCTGTAATATTTGAATGTAAATGTGATGCCCAAAGCTTTAACAGTCATTTTGTAATCATTGAATGATAAATGTAGAATGAAAACAGCATACTAAGGGTGGAACAACAAAAAATACCAACAAAATAATAATAATGATAATAATGATACTTGTGGGTACTTGATGGCATTTTTGAATAGCTAGCATGTAATCATCTACTTTCAGATTTCTGGTTACCTGGGAAAAGGAAACCCTTATTTGTTTAAATTAATAAAAATTGGATTTCCTGTTACTTGCAGTTTATACAAGTCATAAAAGTAAGACATGGCTATGATTTGTTAATCCTCAGATTTTTCTGTATTCCAGTAGATATTTAATGTTTACTTCTTAGTGATATCTCAAAGCAGCTGGATGGCTATTAATTAGGAGTATCTTCATTAAGTCAAACTTCTTAACAAATAAAATTTTAAAGATGTAACTGGTCAAAGTATTTCTTAGGATTTTTTTTTTGAGGGGGAATGGCTGAAGATGGACCCCAGAGTAAACAACTGAACTACACTCCCAGCCTCAAGAAAAATTGTTTGAGCCTCAACTATTTTCTAAGTGTTCTAAGGAACTCTTATTATCTGGAGCCGTCACTAAATTTAGCAACAGCATTTCTTTAGGTTTTTGTTTTGCTTTTTTCCTGAGAAGTGGCTAGTATGATAAATATGCTTTGGTCAGCACATGGGAAACAATTTTCAGGCGGTCTTCTGCCATGATGAAAAGTCAGCTTTTGTAATAAATGAAATTGGGCTGACTGGTTGGTTGCTTTGAAGGGTCAGCCATTAAGACATCTGCAAGTGCAATTCAAAGACCCACATTTACCTCCAAATGATTTGCAGCAGTTACCACAGGACTGTTCAGCATCTACTTACCTATACCTTTGCCTGCCTGTGCAAGTGTGACAATGATTGTCATACTGAAGGTGTCAGCTGCATACTCCTGGAGTCTTTCATTTGATCAGACACTCCAGAAACTTAGTATGGAGGTTCAAGCTGCAGACAACCAACCAAGAAATACCAAATAATTAAGCATCTAACTGCATGCAACTCTTATCTGACATGGAGACTCAGTCCAAGGCAAAACTATAAAATAGGACAAATTTCTTGTTGATGTCTTTGCTGTTAGGTATTCTGTATCTCCTTCTCTTTTCATAAAAGTGTATAACCCAGTTGTTAAGTTACTTCATGTGGTCTGGGGCCTTATATTCTAAATATTTCTACACATTTAGTTCACATCTTAGCAAACAAGCCTTTTGTCTTATTCTCTCAGCATTACTTTCTGGAATAGATGTCATGTTGGAGGGAAACTGGATTTGTCATATTTAATAATGTCTTTAATACATTTATTCTCTAAATTTATTTGAATTATGAAAGTGCAACTCCTAATTCATAATACTTTGTAGCTACTGGAGCTGCTAATCTAAGATAATAAGAGGGTTATAACTACCAAAATATTGGGGGGAATGAGGTACATGCTATTTTCTCACAAATGTTAGATAGGTTGTTTTCTAAATCAACTTAAAGTGGTTGACTTTACCTTAATGGGTTTTACAGAGTTCCTGACAAGTGACAGAAATAAAAATCATAGAAACTGGTTTTTAAGATGATAAATCGAACCATAGAGAGATGTGGCTACTTTCCTTATATTTTCAATGTCATACAGTGACTTTTTAGTATGGATGAAGTTGAATTTATCCTATTTTCAATTTAGCATGTTCTCCATAAATTACTACAGACTTTATGGCTCTGTTTTCTTGCCATGACCAATGTTTATAGCAAAGCAGTCAAGGTCAGATTTTCAATTCTATCAGTGAGCAACTGCATGGAAACCAACTGGATTGGCTAAGAGGTGAACCATCAGAGTGAGCCCTAAACAGCCAGATTGACCATGCAACAATTTCCTCTTAAAATGTGATCATCCATAGCCTAACTCCTGATAAATATAAATCAATGTTATTTAAATAGCTTCCTGAAGGAACATTGCACCATTCTAAAAGTGTTTATCTTCAGCTGGGTTATTAACTAAATGACCATGTACTCTGAATAATAAGACCATTGGAGAACTCGTTATAGGTTTTGGTTTGCAAACACTAACCATTTTGAATTCACATAACATATAGTTAAAAAAATCATCTTCTTTTAGGGAAATCCAGATAATGGGAGAATAATTCTAAGTTGCAATCTCAGGGGAGCTTGAGGGGAGTGTGTGGACATGGTAGGAAAGTCTTATAAAACTTGTGTAGGTGGCCTGATACCAACATTCTGATATAGATGTTTCCATCTCTGTTACTGTAAGAAAGCAAGACAAATGTGAACATTTGTCAACACCTGGAGAAAACTTTGAAGAAGTGACTGTGCATCATATAAAACGATTTTCTAAGCAACTGTCTGTCAAAGGAAAAATTACTGAGTTTAAGAAAAAGGCAACATTAAATGGACACAGAGAATTGCTTTGAAGGTTGAAAAATCCTGATGGTTAAACTTTTTGCAATAAATAAAACTCCATAATTCTTCTTTTCAAATATTTATCTTTTTGAGTTGGATGTATTAGGGAAATCTTTAGGTTGTCAAGGCTTTTTTTTGTCAGTAGTGGTGAAAATGCTTTAGAATGACTGAATCATCCTTTTGAATTCTGTGATATTATTTTGAAGTTGAGATTCATGTACAGAAGAAAGGATCTGAGAATCTCTGCATTTGACTTTTACTCTCCATGGTAGAAAACATGGAGAAAATGTGGGTCTAAATTAGCACTCTACTGATCTCTCCCTTCTTTGGTTAGTGGATCCTGTAGAGGACCCATTTTTCGCATTTTGTTGCTTTTAAACTTCAGAAATAAGCAGCAAATGCTTTTTATTTCTCTTCTTATTTGCTGTAAAAAGTGGAAGATAGTTTGAAGAGCACTTTTATCCAAGCAGTTTTTTTTTTCTTTTCTGTATTCCGGATGTTGTTTGTCTTGCACAATAGGATTTGAGTATGTTATGTGTTTCCTGATTAGTATTTCTGATTAGGACATGGATAATCATCTGAAATAAGTGCTGCTGGATATTTTTGGACTTCACATAAATATACATGAATGTGGATGGCAGGAAAATAGTAAATAACAATGTAACACTGAGTGATTAGAGTCTAATATGCTATGTTGTCAGAGAAGAAATGTGGGTTCAATTTCCAGTGGTAGCCTCTTATAACTCACCCAGATCTGAGTGCAGTAGGAACTGACCTGTAGAAATGTGTGTTTGGTGTTTTGCTCTCAAAACAGAAAAAAAGAATCAGATCACTAATTCCAGAATCATACTTTCCCTTTGATGTTCATTTGTGTTTTGAAGTATGTGATCAATTGCCTGGGTTCATTTCTACATAATTGGATGTTGTTAAAGGTCTTCCTAAGAAGGAAGAAAGATGGAAACATAAAACACAAATAAATAAAAATATACTGTGTTCATCAGACTGATACATTAAACAGAAACTTTGATGATGAACAAACACTTAAAATTTTCACCTCTTTATGCCAGGTGGCAAACTCCTATGTACTTATGAATGTCTATCATCCTGCCCTTCTGGTCCCCAGCTGTTTGCCTGCAGATGGTGTTAGGGACTATACTGAGCATTCCTCTCTTTATAGGTGATGAAGTTCAGATGCAGAGATGAAGACATTGGCCTTGAGTTATAGCCTGACACTGGGCCAAAGACAAGAACTCAGGGCTTTCTAATTCCCAGTTCTGTGAAACACCAGCTTTTATTTTCTCCTCATCTCAGCTTCATAGTGTGTTCTGTAAATCAGGCCCAGTGGCCATACCACAAACGCTGACTGCCAAACACCTGCACTTAACACCGTGTAAATGGGCTGTCAGGACTCACAGGACAAGAGTCTAAAATAAATGATCTGAAGCCTGCTTCAAGAAGGCAAACCGACCCCATGATTTTAATTCCTGCTCCCTTCATAAATCCCACCGACATGCTTAAAGGAATACAAAAACAGAAGAAAGTCTATATGAGTTGCAAAGCAAAGATAAGTGCCTTCTGTATGTCAGCGGCATCTCAGTAAGAGGCAGTTGAAGTGACAATGAGCTCCAGAAGGGACCCTGGCCAGCCTGTGAATCACTCCACAGAAGCAAAAGTTGGCTTGAGGTGTGGGTGGATCCAGTCCCAAATACAGAGCTACACTGGGAGCTGGTGTCGGCTAAAAGCACAAGTAAGATCTGGAGGGAAGTCGGGGTGGAGAGCAGATCTCAGTTCTTCCAGGAACTGTGCTCTGTGCATGTCAACAAATAGTGGCAAGCATCCGTATGCATTCTTGGCTAACATTTTATGGGGAAGGAGTGAGCTCACAGGGGCTGCCAACAGCAGAAATACTTCTTCCTTAGTGCTGGGCCATCTACCTAACACCTTTATAGAATTCCAGTGAAAATTCAGGGTTTCCAAATCAGGACCTATCTCGTGGTGGTTTTCCTGAACAATGGAATCTCTGATGAAGATGTTTTCTCTCCTTTCCACCCTCAACTTAAAGGTGGAAGTTCTTACTTAGATGAAGCTACTTAGATAAAGGCATTTGCTGTCACAATGCTATAGAGGGAATTGGAGTAATCATACTAGAGGAATGTACAGGCCTGTGACTGAGTCTGTGGGTGGGCATGGAAACATTCTTCTGACCTACATCTCCTTTGCCCAGGGCACAGAGGTGAGAGATTTTGACCCATGCTGAAATCTATTTACAGCTGTCCAAAGCTTAATATGACAGTCTCTTCTCAGGTAAAGGCCTCTTATATCTGTCTCATTGGATGTCATTTGATTTAAACAAAACTCCAGCTTCCCTCTCAAACCATAGGGAATTCAACATCTACAAATTTCCTAATCAAAAGTCAGCACGTGTGGGATTTGCATATGCTCTTATTTCTCAGTACACCCACATGGCTTCTTAAATGAATTGTATCATACCTTGTCCAGAAACAATGGTTTTTACATCAAACATACAAACATTTTACATAAAAATTAAAGATATTGCCCATAAAATGGAAAAATTATTTCATGGGGGGAACCAGGGGGTGTTTGTTACTCCTTTTGTCCTTTTCCTAATAATCCCCAATAAGAATTGGCCACAGATAGTGGGGGTCCTGCCCATGACCTACTCCTAATGAGAGAACTCTCATCAGTTATAGAAGATAGGGCAATGCTCTTGTTGTTTTGGGACCCAGGGACAAACTTCAAAAAGAAACTCTTTACCACAGGTGTAGAGATCCTGAGCTGAAGCCACCTCTGCCCATCTCTCCTTCGACTCCTCATAAACAATTCTGCTTTCATCTGTGGAAACAGACCACTGCAAAGCCAAAAGCTGCCTTCTTTCTCTTACATGGACCACGGAGGGTTTACAGAGCAAGGTGACCCTTTAAAAACGTCTCGTCTTCCAATTCTGGATGGTAGACAGCTAGCTCCTTTCCTTCCACCATACACCAACAGTCACCTACACTTTAAGGACGAACAAACAGAGAAAAGTCAACAGACATATGAAAGTCTCAGTCCTTCATCAGAAAGGGATTTAAAGTATCACAGCAAAAATCTTCCTATGAAGTGAACTTACTTTGTGGAACTAGAGATAACTTCAGAAACTTGATTTTGTCGTTTTTGAAAAGACTTTTTAAAAGAGTACTGCATCTATGAAAAGAGAACAATTTGAGATAAAGAAAGGAATAATAAAAAAATACAGCTTCATGCTTTATAAAATAAAAATACCATAATGGATCACTTCTTTTCTTAAAATCTTATCAAAATTAAAATATTTCCCTCCCTGGCATACAGTACTGTGCATATGCAGCCCTTATAGACTACAAAAGAAAGGTGACTGTGATTGCAAAGATGCATCCAAAGAAGTTAATGATGATACAGAGATGTTTACCATAAATTTAAAAAAAAAATGAGTTTTGATGAACATATTTAGGGCATCAAATATGAGGGAATTTCAGAGGAAGAGAGACAAGTAGTACAGGAGAAATAAACAAAGACTTGCAAAATTTCCTAAAACTCCAGAGACTTGAATCTTCAGACCGGTTATATAACTGGAAAAAGTTAATTGAAGTGATCCATATTTAGATAATGTTGTTGAAATTTCTGTATCCAGGCAGAAAATTTTTGCGACTGCCAATCAAATTTTTTTCCCCCTTGGAAATATTCAATTCCAGGAGACAATGAAACAGTACTGACAGAATTTGCAGCAAAAATCATTGTGACCCAAGTATTGTATAGCTGCCAAAGATTATTCATGTGCAAGAGCAGGAGACAGGCATTTTCAGACATGGGAGAAAACAGAAAACAAATTACCAATGTGCTGTTCCTGAAAATATAAATCAATAAAATATTTGTAACGAACTGAGAAATGCACTGAAAAGAAGAAATGGGACAGATGGGAAAAAAAAATTAAATGGTCACGAGAAACAAAGCCAGTAACACACAGAGATAAAGCTAAATGTTTATTGTGATGACTGTGGAGTTATTAAAAATAAAACATAATAGAAGATATAGTACATAATATATTTTAAAACCCTAGATTATTTCTTTCAAAGAGAGGAGGAAGGGTTGGTGCGATTCATTGTCCACTGAAAACTGCTCTGTCCTTCTGCCAAAGAAATGGATTGGAGTTGGATTCATGGTGGTTCAGTTAGACTACACTTAGCACTTGCTGATATGGGACTTGGGAATACTTTCTTATAAACAGAGTGAGAGCAGAAGTGATCTAGCAATTTAGCTAGATCTGCAATGTAAGATATCAGACATGACCCTTTTGAACATGGAAGTAACTCAACTTTAATCGTGAGATGGCAACACTGCCCAGGTGGTTGGGAGACAAAGCCTTAGGAAGGAACTTGGGTCTCAGTTAACGAGGAGCATGGCTGTTTCGCTGACCTAGATGGTTGACATCTGGACTATGATATAAGTGAGAAATAAACTTCTTTCTCAAGTCACCATTGGCTCTTTCGTTACAATAGTGCAGCTTTCCCCTGACTTATATGTGCTCTGAGGGCAAGGAAAACTATGTACAAAGTAACACACAAGATTATTCACATCAATAAAAGGTTCAGCAGTCGTTTTATTTTATATGTGTTGACAGGAAACTTGATTTTTATGTGAAACAGTATATATATTTGTCATGCCAGTATATGAAGAGTTACACCCTATTTATACTGTACAGTATGGTGATTTCATAATGTATTGAATTTTATTTTCCTTTATTTGGGAATTACATTTCTTCCTCATATTTGGCTATTATAAACAATTCTATACTGAAATGTTTTAGACACATTTGCAAGAATTTCTGGAGAATAAGTATTCTAGGAGTGGAATTTCTTCTGTAAAGGCATTAAGCTGGGGTTGTGAAATTGAACTTTGGAGTCTGAATTCCACTGTCACCAGAGGAATTCCCAGGACAAGTGTGGTCCTTGAGTGAAAAAAAAATTCAGAATACCAGAGACACAGACATATTGATTTGGGAAAGCAGATACACATTTCAAAGGAGAATGTGGGCTATTTCAAGGGAGAGATGTCTTTAGGGCAAAGTAAGAAGTATGTATATTGAAGGGAGAATGTGGACTATCTCCAGAGGAAGAGAGAGCAATGATGTGGGGTATTTGTATTCATAGAGGGACAGCTGCTCAGGATTCAGAATGTAGAATTAGGCCAGTGATACACAATTTTGTGCTAGTTTTCCTTGCATATTGCCCTTGTGTTCCACTTTGCAGGCAAGGGCATAGGTCAAGTGCTGGGTCTAAGCACATGGGCTGAGTTGCTTACTAATGCTTATTTTGCCTTCCAAAGGTCCAGGTGATTTCCAGGACCCAATAGCTCAAGGGCACTCCTTTTTAGAGACTCTGTCCATCTTTGTTTTTTTCTGTATCCCCAGATCCCCCAAATGCCCATCTTAGCAGTGCCCCCTTTTCCTGCTATGGCAGCCTCTAGGACAAATCTCATGATTTCTTACTTATGTCCAGTTACTTGGGACTTAAGAATGGGTTGAGAAGGTTAAGGCTCCTGATGGATAATGTTGCATCACCAATTGTTGTGGTTACAACCTGGATTGGGAAGAAGCCTGAAAGGTCCTTTCTGGGTTTCTAAATGGGCAGGAGCAATAGCTTCATTTTTTTTTTATTTCACTATCACCTAAATTATATAATATACTTTCCCTTTTCTGAGTTAATTCCTAAAATGGCAAATATGGTTACTGTCATGGGACTTTTGGGTAATTAGTGGTGCACAGATGGTGAGAATTAACCAAGACAAAGAGAAGCAGTTAAGAGAGTTCCTTGGAGGAAGATATGTGATGCACTCACAGCAGGTACATGGCAAAGACATCCTTCTGCAGACTCACAGGGGGGTCTGGGTTTATCTGTGCCTCTGAGTTCTTCCTTAACCTTTGGCAGGCTTTTTGCTAGGAGTGGTTTATGCCAAGCAAAGGGTGATTAACAGATTCCAGTGCCTTACCCATAAAGCTTATCACACATGTGCCAAATGCTCATCCCCAGGTTTTACATTGGATGCACAGATGAAAGTAATATATATGGGATCTTAAACAGGGGCTTTTCCTTATTAGGTTACTTTAGTTCAAACTTGGGTCTTTGGGGATGTTCCTCAGGATGGTTGGGCAATCTTTTGCAAAACAAGATCTTGCTGTTTATACTTCAGGAAAGTTAGCTCCTTTAATAATGCAATGAGGCAGGATGAAAGGGACGTTCTTAGGCTCACATCAGCTCTGCTAATCAAGGTGGGATGGGGCCTGGGATAATGCTTCCATTACTCCTCTGGTTATTTGTGTCCTGGCCCCAAAAGTTCCAGCTTAGAGGGGTCAAGTTTCCTTTTTCTTCTCCTGTGTAATATCTGCCTTGCTCCTGAACCCTGTTCAGGCTTACCAAGAATCATTTAGATAGCCTTTAGATTACAAAAGAACTCCATGGAAGGAGTTCTCCAACCCTGGTTGCTTTTCTGTTACAAAGGGAGGTGAAGGAATCTGAGAAATACTTAACCAAGACAATATCCTGACATGCCAAACTATTGTCTGTTACATATTTATTTCTATTTTGAAAGGCAACAGATTTACATTTTCTCACTATTCCTATTTCTTTTCTTTTTCTTATGTTTTAACTAACATAAATATTCTTCAAGGCAGATAGATACTTCAGGAGGAAAAAGGGGGGAAAAAGTCTTGTATTTGGAAAGGTGAAAGAAAAAACACGCACATTAAAAATTATATACCTAAAAATATTATATACCTATAGGTGTGTATGTCTCTGATTTAAAACATTTAAAACCTTACAGTTCCTGATAATTTATTCTAAAATTATATGTGAGAAATAGAGTCTGGTGATCCATTTTCAGAATATAGTATTTAGCCTTAATTGGGATGTAAGATCCAATTGTAGCCATTTTGAGTTTACCCACGTGTACCCAGTCATAGCCATTTTAATTATAGCCCTTCCCTTTGCCCGCCCAAATTTCAAAATTAGCCAGTTGTGTAGATTGTAACCTGAGCTCCTCCTGTGAGAACAAGGGGCAGTGCTGTGTTAGGGGTAAAAACAATACTGTCTGTCCAAGTGTGCTTGCTTGCCAGACTTTTGTTTGGTAGCATACCCTTCTGCAGAAGTGAAGTTTGCCTTGCTGAGCTGCTTTGGAGCGCAGTATTCCATTCTTTCTGGCACCTCAGTATTTCTAACATGTATTAGAGTCCCTTCAGTAGTATAAGAGCATGGCTCTTTTTCTTTGTTCTTGCCAGACAATGGACATCACTATCATTTTTGTTATCGGTTTTCTTCTTTTATTTTTGGTCCAATAGGGAAAAAAAAAATACCTAATTGTTTTAGTTTTCATTTCTGATCCCAGGGAAAGATTGTGCATCTTTTCATGTTTATCTGCTATTGAATTTTCTTCTGGTAGTTGCATGTGGATGTCATTTTGTAGTTTTCCACTGGGTTGTTTTACTTTTCCTATAGATTTAAATTTTCTTATTGATTATGTAAGCCAAAAAAAAAATGATAGATTTAGGGCAGTGCCCAACAACTCCATATGGGTTGTGTTAGAGAAACAGAATTAAAAACAACATTTCCAGAAAAATCTCTCCATGAGAGTAGTAGAGAAAGATAGTTTCTTATTGAATATGCATTAAACCAAAATGCAATGCATATCACAGGGAATCTGGTAGGAGATTGCAAAAACAGAAAGGAATCTTACCTTTTCATGTAGCCAATAGTCGCAACTCGTTGCATACTTGTTTTCAAGATGAATGACAAGTAGTCTTCAAATAAGAAGACAGGAGAGCACCATTGATCATACTAATTCCTCTTAGATTTACCTGGTCATCGTGACCATGTGTGCTAGTTTAAAATTTTTTTAAAAAAATTTTTGGTGCATTTTAATTATACATAACAGTGGAAATTCATTACATACGTGATGGCTTTATTCAGAGGAAAAATGAACTCTTTAAGAAAGAGGCAGTTTCCCAACTTGAAATAAGGTGTCTACCAAAGTTAAGCTCCTAGCTTTCCAAGGAAACTGGGAGATGGGGCGGGGGTGGGGGGGTGGGAGTGCTATTTCCCTTGATGATTACATTTCAAAAGGATGGCTTCCAGGTCCTTGAGAAAGACATGCCTGGGACATAAACCTGACAAAAGACCTATCTAGTTTTCAAAAGGATTTATATACATTTCAAAGAGAGGCGAAAGTACCTTACCATTACAAGTGACCTAAAGTAAATGCTCTAAGAAAAATAAGGGGAGGCAGATCTCTTTCCTTATTTTCACCTGGGAGAACTAAAGTGTCTTAGGTTTAACTTGCATTTTTTCCTCATGATTTGCTGATAATATTATTCTTGCTATTTGGATGTGCTTTATATATTAGGAATATTAAATTTTAGTTTATTGTACACTCAGTAAACCAAACGAAAACAAATTAAAACCCACACTAAAAAAGACCCACCAGAGACCTTCTAGACTTTTCTTAGTCTGGCCCCTGTTACCTTACAGATCTTAACTAGGATAATTCTGCCCTATTCACTCTACTCCAGCCACCTGGGAATAGTCCTCAGGGGTTTTCTCTGGCTATCCTCTTGGCTTGGACTGATGCCCCCACATAGGTGAATAGTCTTCTTTCTTTCTGCTTAGCAGTTTTGTTTTTTGTTTTTTTTTTTTCCCTAAATGCCACTTTTTCTTTTTTCTTTTTATTGCACTGGTGATTGAATCCAGGGGCCCTTAACCACTGAGCCACATGCCCAGCTCTTTTTTTTTTTTTATATTTTGAGAAAGGGTCTTTTATTTTATTTTTGTGGTGCTAGGGATTGAACTCAGGGGCTTGTGTCTGCAAGACAAGCACTCTACCAACTGAGCTATATCCCTGCCCCAGACAGGGTCTTGTTAAGTTACCAGGGCTTGGATAAATTCCTGAGGCTGCCTTGGAACTTGAAAACCTTCTGCTTCAGTCTCCCCTGAATGCCATTTTCTTATTGAAGATTACCTTGACCACCTAGTTTAAAATGATATATCCACCCTTCTCCACCACTTGGAACTCCCAATCCCTCAATTGCCCCTAATTTTTTAAAAAATCTATAGCACTTATCACATTTTAACAGGTTTGATATTTTGTCTTTTGTCCCTCCTTCTTCTTAGACCACAGTGTCAGTGATACACAATATTTTGTCTATTTTATTCACTGCTCTTTCTCTAAGGCTGAGTTAGCCTCTATAGTACTTTTGAAATGAATGGAAAGAAATATATACTGATATTTTTACGGTGCATAAAGGGGTTTTCCATATAGAAAAATTTAAATTTTTGTGTAGCCAAATCTGCCTTTTCTTTTATAGTGTCTGAGTCTTTTATAGTGTCTGAGTTTCATGTCTTCCGTAGTAAAGTTTTTCCAACATTGATATTTCCCCTTCTACAAAAAAAAAAAAAAAAGTAGCACAGCAGTGGTAAAACTAGTAAAATCTGAATAACATCTGGTGATTAGTTAATAATAACATCTCAACGTTTTGATAATTAGTTTTGACAACTACCAGAGTATTGTAAGATGTTAACAATAGAGGGAATTGGGTGAGGAATTTACAGGAGTCCTTTGTATATATTTGAAACTTTCCTGTAAGTTTAAAATTATCCTAAAGTTTAATTAAAACTATATCTTTTCTTCGAATGTGTTTGTAGTTTGGATATTAGTTTTAGATTTTAATTCCACATTGAAAATATTATTTTGTATCATTTGAATTAGGACACATTTCCCCCCTTATGAATAGTTGACAGTTCTGGTTTAAAAGTCTGCTATATAATATATATTTGGTAGGGAAAGTGAATTTTTTTTCCCCCAAAATGTTTAAACTCTTCTCATGTATCTATTCTTCTGGATTAATTTTGTGATCAAATTATCAAGTTCCATAGAAATTCTCATTGTGATTTCAAATGAGATTATAAGTGCAATGGGTACATAGATTTGTAGTGTGCCATTTTGGATAAAAGGAAGACAATAAAACACTATGTTTCTGAAATTCCATTCCCAAGAACTTAGCCAATGCCAAGGAACCAATAAGAGTGAATATGAGCAAGAATATCCAGAAAAATACAGTCTTGAAAGACACTGGCTTTCTCTCATATATGCTGAGAATTGGGGTAAGCAGGTGCCGTTTGTAGAAAGCTGCTTTCTTGCCTGGTGCAATGGTGTACAGCTGTAATCCCAGTGACTCTGGAGACTGAGGCAGGAGGATCACAAGTTCAAGACTGGCCTTGGCAACTTATTCAGAGCTTGTCTCAACATAGAAATATAAAAAGGACTGGGATGTAGCTCAGTGGTATAGCTCCCCTGGGTTTAATTCCCAGTACCAGAAGAAAAAAAAAAATGCAAGCAAGCTGCTTTTTTGCATACACTTTAGGTTTCCTGTGATGTGATGCAAGTCATACAATGGGACAAAGTAAGGTAAGTTGATGATGGCACTACTAGAACCTAACCTGTAGGTAACTCCCTGTGCTAACTGGTGCAGAACAGAGTACCACAGGGAAGGAAGTGCTCATCCAGCTGGCTGCTACTGGACAAAGTGTCAAGAGGGTCAGAGCACTATTTTGCAGTGGAGCACCTGTTCAGCCTGTCACTACTGGATCTCTCCTGTAAACAGTTTTCAGTAAACCTTATGTCACATCCCCTCTCTGGGTGTCTCCTTTGATCTCTCAGCAACCTATCCCATTGTACCAGCACAAATGAGCTGTGGACAGTTCAATAGTTTTGTAAAATTTTGCTGCATTAAATACATGTAATGATAATGTATGCAAAGTTATCATCATTGGTTATAAAAGGGAAAGTATACAAGACACATGAATAGGCAAGTGAACTGAAGAGAACTTAAAATACCAATGGCACACACAATTAAGAGACTTCAAGCTAAAGACTAATCAATAAAAGGCAAAAAAAAAAAAAAAAATCAGGACTGTTCTTATTTTTTCCAAGTGGCAAAGATTAAAATGAACAAAAATTTCTAGTCCTATTATGCTCTCCTATATTGTTGACAGGAAGATTAATTGGTAGAACTTTTCCTGAAAACAAATTGGTAATTTCTTTCAAATTTTTAATATTTGTTTACTCATTTATCAAGCATGTCTACTTTTAAAAAAATCCTTGAAGGATGTAATAATGGAAATGTACATTCATAAATTTCCCATAATATTGCTTTATAATAGTTAAAGCATCCTAATTTTGCATTAGAGAATGATTAAATAAAATTTATTATATATGTATGGTAGAAAGGATATATATATATATATCTGTAGCAAAGTATCTATCTGTCTATCTATCTATCTATCTATCTATAGTGTGTGTGTGTGTGTATGTGTGTGCGTGTATTGAAGTGTGTGTATAAATTTGTATGTACTATCAATAAGGTTATGCTGGTCTATTGGACTTCTAGAGCTTGAACTATTTCATTTGTTCTCTGGGTGGTAATTAGAGATACACTTCAAATCACCAGCAGAAATCTGGCAAAATCCAACGTCTAAAATTTATAAAATGTTGAACTTTTTTTTTTTTTGTACCAGGAATTGAACCCAGGGATGCTCAAGTCCTGAGCCACATCCTCAGTTCTGTTTGTTTTTATTTTGAGACAGGGTCTCACTAAGTTGCTTAGAGCCTTGCTAAATTGCTGAGGCTGGCTTTGAACTTGCCATCCTTCTGCCTCAGCCTTCAGAGCAGCAGGAATTACAGGTGTGTGCTATCATGTTTGGCTGTTGGATTTTTAATGAAAGATGATCACCAGGAATGGGGCCAGGGTGGTGATGGTGGTTTCTATTGTGTTTGCTAAGCATGAGAGGGACATTTGATTACCCGAGGAGAAAATTCCTGAGGGTTCACATGAAGGGACATAAATATATTATTTGTGACAAGAAATCAGTGCATATTATTGCCTGGACTTAATTAGTCTCATTGAGGAGGACAAACATCTTAAGTGGAATTAAATATATCATATGCCAATTTCTAAATAACTTCTAGAATATAACTGGATTACCACCATTCTTATTCCTGATGTTTCTTAAGTTCTTTTTTGACTCTGGGGGGGGGGGGGATACTAGCAGTTAATTGTAGGGACCTAAGCTCCAATTAATATGTGGTAGAGTTAATAATATTCCTATTCTGAGTAGAGAAGGAAACAATAAGCTGTTGACAACTCACTCCTGTGAAGTTCTCTATTTCTTCTGATCCTTTTAGTGAGCCTTTGGGTTTGACCTCCACTGGGAACAGACATCCATGTTGTAGGATTCTGACCAGGGTTTATATCAAGAAACAAGAATACAGTTGTATGACCTGGCATTTAAGAGGAAGATTTGTGCTGAAAAGTACCTGAAATAGTCCCCTTAAGTCAGACTTTTGTTTATTTCTCTTTCAATATATCTTCCTTCCTTATTGGGTATCCTGCAGAGGTATGCCTGGGGATTCTTGGAAGTATAACTTGCACCTCTTGGGCATAAAGCTGTGATATTAATTTTTGTTAGAATCTTGAAAGGTTAGAATGCAGCAAGGTAGAATCTGTCAGAAGTTGAGTCAATCTGAGTCTCACAGGTTTTTGTCTATAATAATTACATGTGGTGAGAGTTTAGGAGAATTTTGTGGTGTATAAAACCATTTTTTTTAGAATAGGGTTAGAAGTTTTGGCCAAGAAAGATTAAGTTCTCTTGAAAACTTTGACAGTTTAGTTTTATTTAAAAAAATGTTATACAGTAGAATTGACTGTTTCTTGTGTGTGGTTCTATGAATTATAACATATAAATAGGATTCAGAAAACTACCACCACAATCAGGGTTAGAGAGCAGTTCTATCATTTCAAACATCTTTCTCTTGGTATCCCATCATAGTCATACTTTTGTACCACCCTAACCTCCAGCAACTAAGATAGTGTTATCTTTTTGAGATGATCATATAGATGGAAACATATGATGTATAACCTGAAAGATTTCCTCCTATAATGTTTTTGAGATCCATTAAAGTTACCATGTTTATCAATAGTCCATTCCTTTTCATTGCTTAGTAATATTACATGGTATAAATGTACCAAAGGATGTTTATCCATTTAAATGTTGAAGCATATTTGGACAGTGTCTATGTTTTGTCAATTTTGAGTATGGTTGCTATATGAAGTTATGTCCAGATTTTTGTAAACTTTTGTCCAGTTTCAAATATGAAACTGGAGTGAAGGTGTTCTCGGTTATAAAGTGGTAAAGGACTTGGCTAAATTGTGCTCTCATGTTTTATGAAAAGTAGAACTTGTAAATGATGAACTTGGATATTTACCTGAGAAGGTTTCCTGCTAAGCAAAGTGTTGAAGGTATGATATGGTCTGTTTTGTTTTTCCTATTTATAATAAAATGCAAGAGGAGATAGATAAATCAAACAAGGAATTGCTAAGCAAAAAGAAACCAGAAATTAAAGATTTGAAAAGTTTTTAGCTGATATTATAAGATACAAGAAAAAAAATATGACTCATGAATCCAATCAACTATCTCAGCAGAAGCCAGGAATAGAGATGCAGTTATTCAGGAAAGATCTGTGGTGGAACTTTTTTGTCTGATAACTTGTATCCCCACAGATCATGCTGAAGATCAACAGGTTTTTGAGAATTTTGTATCAGAAGAAATGCTCCTGTAAGGTTTCTGTGTTTAGGATTGGGGTCTCTGATGACTTCATGGATATGGCATGCTTGGTGGCTGGGAAAGTTTCTGTACGAAAGTACAAGATGCCTACCTGCTAGGAAAGTTTGTGTGCAAGACATGGGATACAGCTGCTGTAGAATGCCCTCCATAAGGAGGCTCTGTGCGAGAGTCTTATCAGCCTCCACCTTGATCTCAGGCATAGCTCCTGGGAATAAAGGAAGTTGCTTGCTAAATAACTGCAATGTTTCACCAAGTTCAGCTGCTCCTGGACCTGCCCACCTAACAGTAACTTCAAACAATGGACTTTCTTGAGAGCCACACAAAGCTCCTAACATTGCATATTATAACTGTAGAATGTAACTGTAGAATAAGCAACCATAGTGATACAATAAACAATAATGTAATAATGGCCCTAATGACCTAATGTAACCTATTAATATAAATAAACATGGCCACTTAGACAAGCAGCTCTTTTTGCCTCTGCATCTTGTATCTGTCTCCCTTTGTGATTCTTAACAGCTTCCATCTTGGATGGAAGAGGACAGAGAGACAAGATGAAATGAAAGAAGCCTGTCAGACTTCTGAGATTTTATTGGATGGGCCAATAGAGCTATCTGGTTGTGAACATGTATTATTTTAACATGACCTTGAAGCGAAGGAAAGAATAAACCTTAAGGAGGTTCTGAGATTGGTAGGGCTGTCATTATTAACAGGCCACCTCCTGCGTTTCAGAGAAAGGGTCAACTCTTCAGTTTCAACAGTCCAGGCTGCTAACACCAACCAGATGGAAGAGCCACCACACATTTGGACACTAAAACCAGGGCCATACTAGTGGCCCAGAGGACAAAGCATCAAATCAAAGAGGATTACTTTCATGTATTAAAATCTAATGGAATTTGCCCTGGTAGGTTTTGGGAAGCTTGGGATTTCTCACCCCTTTCTTCTTTCTCCTTTTTGTAATAACAGTGTTTAGTCTATGCTTGTCTCATCAATCTAATTTGGAACTTATCTATTTCACAGGTTCACAGCTAGAGAGGAATTTGACCTAAGGAAGAATTATGCTTTTTGCCTTACCCATAATTGATTTGTATAATATTTTGATGTGATTCTTGATTTACAATTGATACTTGGAATGGGTGAAGACTTTCAGGGCTGTTGGGATGGGGTGAATGTATTTAAGATCATAAATTTTGGGGAGGATAGAAGGTAAGGAATGAATTTTGTCCCCTCCAAAGTTTATATATTGAAGTCCTAACCCTTTAGAATGTGTACTTAAGAATGTGACTGTATGTGGAAATAGAGTTTTTCAGGGGATAATAAACTCAAATTGAGGTTGTGGTGCCTAATCTGATCCAACCATCTTCATACAAAGAAGAAATGTGAACATATATAGGTATAGAGGGAATATCATGTGAAGATACAAGGAGAAGATGACTATCTACAAGCCAAGGAGAGAAGTCTCAGAAGAAACGGACCCTGTCAATACCTTGATCTCAGACCCCCGGTCTTAAGAATTGAGAAAATAAATTTTTCTTATTAAGCCACCCCCTTTGATGTACTTTTTAATGCAGCTTTAGAAAGCAAATACAGTAAGTTTCTATTATTCCAGGGTAAATATCCAAGAGGAGAAATGACGAGTTAAAAGTTAAGTCTATGTTTTACTTTACAAGAACCTGCTGGACCAGGTACAGTGGCGCACTCCTCCAATTCCAGCTTCTCCAGAGGCTGAGGCAGGTGGATGGCAAATTTAAAGGCTTCCAGGCAATCTAGCCAGAAGCTGTCTCAAAATAACATAAAAGGGTCTAAGGATATAGCTCAGTCGGAGAGCACTTGACTAGCAAGTGTGAGGCTCTGGGTTCCATCCACAATACTGAATAAATGAATGAATGAATAAATAAATAAATAAATAAAACAAAAATCACCTAACTGTTTTCCAGAATAGTTGTACAATTTTGCATTCCCGTTAACATTGTATGAGAGTTCTAGTAGCTCTGTTTCCCCTTCCTTCCTTCATCCCTCCCTCCCTCCCTCCCTTCCTTCTTCCTTCCTTCCTTTCCTTCTTTCTATTCCTATCTTTCTCTCTCTCTCTCTCTCTCTCTCTCTCTCTCTCTCTCTCTCTCTCTTTCTTTCGATGTCTCACTATGTTGCCCAGGTTGACTTTGAAGTCCTGGGCTCAAGTGATCATTTTGCCTCAGCCTCCTGAGTGCCTGGGATCACAGATGCACACCACCACACTCAGTTCTGCTCTGTTTTCTTGTCAGCACTTGGAATTGTCTGTATTTTTTTTTTTAATTAATCATTCTGTTGGCTGTATTGTGGTTTCTCATCATGTTTTTTTTTTTTTTTTTTTCACTTGAATTACCTTAGTGGCTTACGATGTTGAAGATTCTTTTTTATGTGTTCATTCTTATCTTCTCCTCAGGTTCTTTGCCATGAAACCTCCCACCCAGTTTTAGGGAATGAATCTAGGGGAGCTTTACCCCCCAAGCTACATGCCCAACCCTTTTTATTTTTCATTTGGAGACAGGGTCTTACTAAATGACCCAGGCTGGCCTTGAACTTGCCATCCTCCTACCTCAGTCTTCTGAGTCACTGGGGTTAAAGAATGTGCCAGCGTTTTCAGCCCAATTTCTTAATAGAGCCTTTGGTTTTTTAATTGTTGGGTTTTGAGAATTATTTATATATTCTAGATGAAAAGTCCTTTGTCAGATATATGATTTGTAAATATTTTCTCCCAATCTGTAGCTTGCATTCTCATAATCTTATTATGGTCTTATTATAGCACAAAAATACAATTTATTTATTATTTTAAAGAATAACTTGTTTTTTTTAAAAAAATGTTTTTAAGTTGTTGATAGACCCTTATTTATTTTTATGCAGTACTGAGAACTGAACCCAGTGCCTCACACACACCAGGCAAGTATGTTACCTTGAGCCACAGCATCCGCCCCATTTATTTATTTTTAAATGATTCTTTGGCTCATATACTTGGTTTTTATTTTTTTACTTATCAGGGCACTAGGGCCTCATATGCTAGATAAGTGCTCTAAACAGTGAGCTATAACTCCAGCCCCAAATACTTAATTTTGATGAAGTCATATTTGTCAATTTTGTCTTTTTTGGATTGTTCTTTATGTGTTATGTAAAAACTCCACCTACCCCTAGATTAAAAAAAAATTTCTCCTATGTTTTCTAAAAATTGTATAGCTTTCCACTTCCCTTTTATATCTATGATGCATTTTAAATTAATTTTCTGTATAAAGTTTGAGTATATACAAAGGAAGGATTTTTCAGTTGACTCTGACTTAATCAAAAGGGAGCGATATCTTGGGTAGGTTTGACTTCAGTGGAAGATTTTGAAAGAGGAACTAAAGCCCTCCACATGAGATTCAAGGACTTTACAAATATAAAGTGGAAAGAAAAACTATATAGTCTTTCTATATTCTGGAACTTCTCTACTTACCTATTGGTGCAAATTGGCTGATTTACCAAGTTGGTAGGAAGCAACATCTGAGCCTGCAATTGCACTACCTTCTTCAGTTTCTTCTAACTTCTGGAGCCAGTTATACATGCTCAGCTCTATGATGAAGGGCTCTGGTCTCTGTCACCAAATTCAGAGGGTACCAGATTGGGCACTGCATTCAGTTCATGATTCCAGACTTCCCACTCATCCTCTTGGGGGTTCTAGACTACTTCTTGCTTGCCTGTGGCTGTCAGGGTTTCTTGTCCAGCCCCCACAATTGCACTTATAAAACAGTTCCTCGTAACAAATCCTGAGAGGAGAGAGGGAGAAAGATTTTTTATTGGTTCTCATTTTGGTTAACACTGAGTAACAGACTTATACTTTTTTCCATTAAATTGCTTTTGTGCTATATTCAAAAATTAGAACAATGGATATCTATAAGACAAAATCATTTTACCCCTTGGGTAACATAAATGGTTGAAAGCCATCAAAGAGGATGGATACCCTGGACCACTGGTAGAATTAATAGGAAAGGCTATTTCAGTTGTTGGTGAGTTTACTAAGAAACCAGGACAAAATTGAGTCTGGGCATAACTACTGGATTTGTTCTGTTGGCACTTTCATCTTATGCTAGCGTCTACTATTTCCCTTCCTAAAAATGTGTAATATTATTAAATGAAATATTTGGGAAACATTACCTTTAATATAATAATATTAAAATATTTTTATTTGTGTATAGGTTAAAATGAAAAGTGAAAGTAAATATACCATAATATTGATGGTGCCCATCCATGGGGGCTGAGATTATGGTTGAGATTTTTTCCTTGTTATTTGCTTACTGGTACTTTCTAAATTTTCTAATTTAGCATGGTGTTATGGACTGAAACTTTGGGTCTCCCCACCCCTTTAGGTTTATATGTTGAAATGCTGACCTATGATGTTACTATACTTGGAGCCACTAAGAAAGGTTGATGAGGTTGTAGGATGGGGTCTTGATCCAGTAGGATTAGTGTCCTGTTAAGAGGAGATACCAGAGAGCTTCTGCCCTCTGTCATATGAAGATACTGTGAGAAGAAGTCAGCCCTTAGCAGAAATCCAACTTTGCAGGGACCTTGATCTTGGCCTCTATAGCCTCCAGACTGAGAGAAAATAAACATCCGTTGTTTAATCCACCCAGTCTCTATTTTTTCTTTTATAGCAACTGGAGCAGACTAAGACAGGGTCTATTTTTGTAACAAGAATATAAAACAATAATACTTACTTTAATGGGGGGAAATTCTGGCTTAAAAGGCACTAAAAACAAAAGTGCAAGATCTTTTGCTAATTCTGTAAGTTTCTAGGCTTTGCTAATTATATCCCAAATTCCTCAAAAGAAACATGTAAGATAAATGTGGAGATGATGAGAAATATGTTATTTGTTTCTTCTTGTGTTTCTTGGAGAGAGCTGTTGCGAGTTTTTGTTGGAATTAACCAGCAGTAAAACTTAGGGCACATAATTTTACATTTGGTACATTTGGTTAAGATTCAGCTAAGAGTTTTGCTTGCTCACAGGGTTCCTGCCTTCTTCTCATCACACACACACAACACACACACACACACACACACACACACACACACACACAGCAGTTTTAATCTTCCATACTAGGTTGATGCTGCAAAATAACATATTGTAAGATCAACACTCTATCTCCTTGATAATGTACAATAAATTGCAATCAAATTAGATTCATAACATCACAGCTTTTCCATCCGTTTGGCTTCATGTCTGATTACTTTTCAAATGACTTCTGTGACAACAGATGATGTCGCCTGGGTGCCCTCCTCTTTCCTCTGCTGCCACAGTCTTTTCTGTTTTCCATGCTGGTGTTCATTTGATTTTGAGAGAAAAAAGTCCTAAAGTGCACCCTCTAAAGGAAAGCAGATGGTTAGTGGTGTTTTTGTGGAAGGTGTGTGCTCTCATTTCATCTCTCTCTCTCTCTCTCTCTCTCTCTCTCTCTCTCTCTCTCTCTATATATATATATATATATATATATATATATATATATATTCTGAATTTTGATTTAACATGTTTCTGTTGTCAATATGTTTCATCTGTGGCAAAAAGACTCCTAGCATGAGTTCATATTCTTTTTCTGTCTCTCTCTAGCCACTCTCGATTCCTCGTCCTTAAACTCATTCAGATATTGTTGTGAGAAGTGACCAGAATTTTTTCTATGCAGAGAAATTTTGCTTACTATCATGAGGTGCAGTCATGTATTTTAACCCCAAACTGCTCATTATAAGGAAGCATCTAAAATAATTCATCGTTGCCCTTTGTGTAGTGTATAGATGATGACCATACCATTTAAACAGAAATTTATGCTACTCTTTCCAGAAAGCATTTTCAGGATTTGCTATTTTCCCCATGGTCTTTAGACTGGAAGTTTTTATGGAGATCAAATACTTCGGAATCTCTCATGGACCAAGTATGGTAAGTAATGCTCTTAATTTAGGCACCTACACCATTAATATCATTAGGTAGCATAATAATAAAGTTGAGATTTAGAGTTTAGACTATTATGCATCACAAAGAGTATCATTCTCCTGATATAAAAACGAGTAGCCACTTATCTTATAAATGCTCTTCTTAAAGATGGTACTTCACTAACTTGAGTGTTCATGAGAATCCAGGATGTTGGAGTGGATCCCTTGCTCTATCTCTTCATTTTATCTTATTTTATAGACAGTAAACAGACACTAAGTGCCCTGAAATGCTAAGTCCTCCCTTGATCAGGGTTGCACAGCTTGTTTGGGCCAATGGGAAGAGAACTCCAGGCCCCTGATTCCTGGTCCATTTATTTTAGTAAAGTAGGATGAGTTGCACAATACCACACCCCTGATGTAAAAATATTTAATTTTCCATAACTGAATAATTTCCATTCCAAGAGACTCAACTCTTGGATAAAGGAGAGAAAAAAAATTGAATTTACCAAATGATATTATCTCAATCTCTCTCCTGATGTAGTCTCTTTAAATAACTCTAACCTCTTTCAGGCAAATGTTTAACCTTTCTGGTTTCTTCACCTCTTCATGCTCCTTTCCAGTTAAGCATCTGAATTTTAGTGGGGAGGGAAAGTCACCTATATGAGCTTGGGTGGTGGGATGGGGATCCCATAGTGGTATGCAGGAGGCCTTAGGTGCCACCTTCACAGAGAAGGGAGGATTGTTTTTCTTCTTCTTCTAGAGTCTGCTGGGTCCCCCTGTGATCATCTTGCCTTTGGGGGTATCACCTGACACGGCTGCTGAAGCTTTTGGATCTCAGTCATTCTTGTCACTGAAGTATTGGTGGCCTAATATCTGCTGCCTTGTCAGCACCTTTGTGTCCCCTCACTGGGGCTCAGGGGAACTCCTGGAGCCATTGAGGGCCACTCAAAAGCCTTGGGGAAACAGGTGATGGTCTCAGACTATTTGAGTCCCTCCGCCTTTGCCAGGGGATTTGTCATCAAACAGAATGTAGAATCATTTAGAGGCTCAAAGTCTTCTCTCATCATGCCCGTAGAAGTGGGCTACTATCCTTGAGGTGTTCACATGTGCTAGTGTTCCCCCTCGCAATAATTTCCCCTACCTTTCTGCAGATAAACCTTAGGAGGGTTTGAACACACTGCTCTGCCTTTTCTCTTTCTTCTTTCCACCATCCCCTCATGTAGAAGCCTGGGCTAGTTCCCTTTCACAGATGGCAAATGCTTTGCCTTACATCATACCTAGAGTTTTAAATAATCCTATTCTGTATATATGCCAAAACTTGAACCCCAAATATATATTTTTTTTTCAAATTCCTGTGTGATAATTCTAATCTCCTTATATCATCTGGCACAATAAGGGGATATTACAAAGCAGGAGAAATCAAAGAACAATTTAAAAAAATATTTTTTTAAAAATGTGATTTCTACCTCATGGAGTCAGTTATTCCACTATTGTTCATTGATTTCTTGCCATGTGGCAGTTACTAGGAATGTAGAAAAAGGATATAGCATGTGGCAAAGAAGGAAAGCAAACAACTGAAAACAATTTTCTATACCAATTGACAAAATGGGGTCTTATAACAAAGCACACTGAAGGTGGAAAAAGTCCACATGTACTTGTCTAGCAGGAATCAGAGGAAACTTCTTAGAGGAGGTGGCATGTCTCCTGCAGTATGCTACATCAGATGTTGGCCATGGCTAACAAGTAGTTGAGAATGTTGTCGGTCCATTCAAACATACTCTTATTGTATAGATATGAGGTGCCCCCAAAACCTCATGTGTGAGACAATGCAAGAATTTTCAGAAGTGAAATGATTAGATTATGAGAGTTGCAACCTAATCAGTGGATTAATCCACTGATATGGATTAACTAGGTGGTAACTGTAGGCAGATGGGATGTGTCTTTGGAGTATATATTTTGTTGCTGGTAAGTGGAACTCTCTCTTACTTCTTGGTTAGTTAAGTCCTGAGCTACTTTCCCCCACCATGCCCTTCTGTCACGATGTTCCACCTTACCTCAGGCCCAGAGCAGTGCAGTAGGACCATCTAAGGACTGGGACCTCTGAAACCATGAGCCCCAAATAAACTTTTCCTTCTATATATCATTCTTATTAGGTCTTTTGGTCACAATGATGAAAAGTTGAGTAAAATACCATTCTTTAACAATGGTGATGATGAAACAGGTAATAACTTACATTATGTAACACTCTCCAGCAACAAAATGCTTCTCTGTGAAACACTGATTTTCCTGATTTGTAAAGTGGTGCATGTTCTTTAGAATAATGTCCATCTAAAAATACAGGACAAAAGGTCACTCATTCATTTATTTATTCCATAATTATTTTTGAGTACTGTTATGTGTTTGGTACAGAAATACAGAAATGAAGAAGAAAGACAAGGTCCTGTCTCAATGCATTTGCATTTTGGGAGGGGGAACTAGTAAACAAATCAATGGGAAAGATAGATCCAGATGTCAATAAGTGCCATGAAGAAAATGAAAGAGGATGGTGTGCTACATTGTGATGGGGGTGGACAGAAATACTATATAATTAAAATTTAATTTCAACAGCAGCATGATTAGGACCTAAATATGTTATGCTTTTCAACATATATGTGAGGGTGGCAACAGTGAAATTAATAGAAGATGTCTTTTTCAAGAGATTAACATTTATCTCAAAAAACTCTTGGATTTCTGTCTTTTTTATGGATTGGGTAGGAAAACTCATTGGCTGCTTTATAAAATGATAGTCTTAATCTTCAGTTTCTATAATGTAAGGAGAATTTCCTGGTGGGAAAAGGCCATTCTATTGCTGATTCTTGCCTCTCTAAGTGCATTTCTCTCTATGATATTCATTTTAAAGTAGTACCAATTTTCTTCTTCCCATTATAGAAAATGTGGGCATAAATATTTTTATTAATTTTCTTTTGGAAAATGATAGTATCATGGTTTAATGTTTGATAAAGACTTTTCTTAAGTTCAGGGAAAAACTTAAACAAGAAATTCAACATAGAAAGTAACATATAAAAAATAATTCTGGTTGTCACTATGGAAATTAGTATGGAGATTCCTCAAAAGACTAAGAATGGAAACACCATAGGGTCTTGCTATCCCACTCTTTTATTTAATCTAAAAGAAGTAAAATCAGAATAGAACAGTGATACATACATACCAATGTTTATAGCAGCACAATTTACAATAGCCATGTTATGGAAACAGCCCAACAGGTGAATGGATAAAGAAAATGTGATCTGTATCTATATCTACATCTATATCTATCTATATATATGATATATATATATATATATATATGAATATATATATATATATATGAATATATATATATGAATATATAATATATATAATGAAGTTCTACTCAATGATAAAAAATAATGAAATTATATTGTTTGCTGGAAATGAATAGAACTGCAGAACATCATGCTAAGTGAAAGAAGACAGACTCAAAAAGTTAAGTATCAAATGTCTTCTCTTATATGTGGAAGCTAGAGAGAAAAAAGGGATGAAAAGAGATCTCATGAAATATAAGGGAAACTAGTATCTCATAGGAAGGGGATCAGGGGAGGAAGGAGGGAAGGGAAGGGGGGGTTACTGGGGTATGAAATGCAGTAAATTATATGCAGGTATGAATATGTACCATGAGGCCCACTATTACATATAATTAGAATAAACTAATATAATCATAATAAAAGAAATTGGGTAGTCTGGTATGCCTGGGCCTTGACACATTCTCACCCGGCTGCGTTCTCACTTAGCTAGAAGATACCCCACTTTCCACATGGCTCCCAGACCTACTTGGTGGCTTGGCAGTAAGTCTCTTTCCTATATCATCTGGGAGCATTCTTCAAACCTGCCTAAGTTTCATGAAGTACCAGACCAAGACAGCAATAGCAAGTCACATGGAGAAATCAAAATCCATTTTCTTCCATCCAGTTTTGTTCTACAGAGTCCCATTTTTCTGTCCCAGGTCTTATCTCTCCCTACAGCAACTGACACAGCAATGCTCACTCCCTGATTGCAGGCCCCACCATCTCCCCAACTACTTGTGGAAGTATTATCTTACATGATTTCTTAAAAAAAAAAAAGAAAAAGAAAATCCTCCAAGGATTACCATATGAAAAGATAGCTCTATTTTTCCTTGACCTATGTAGGATCCCATGTTAGATTTCTAGGGGATAGTGAAGCCCGAGCTCTCAGAAGACAAGTTCAGCCTCCTTTTAGTTCTCCTCTCCTAAAACTTGCTAAATATTATGCAAATATCTTCCTGAACATCTTTGGAACTCCCCTAAAGAATATTTATAATAAGGACATTCATATCTGCTCAAGGACCAGCAAGCAGACACAGCAAATCTACCAAAAAGAAACAAAAACTACTCCAATTAAAACCTAAGTGCCTGTAAACATGCCTGGAAAATATTTTGGAAATTCAAATTTTATTTATTTTTTAATTAAGACATAATTAAAATATTTGTAAAATTTACTTTTTTTTTTTTTGATACTGGGGATTGAACTCACCCAACTACTGAGCCACATCTCCAGTCCTATTTTGTATTTTATTTGGAGACAGGGTCTCACTGAGTTGCTCAGGACCTCGCTTTTGCTGAGGCTGGGTTTGAACTTGTGATCCTCCTGCCTTAGCCTCCTGGGCCACTGGGATTACAGGCATGAGAAACCAATTTACTCTCTTAAAGTATACAATTCAGCATTTTTAGTGTATTTAAATGGTTGTGCAAACATCACTGCTACCTAATTCCAGAAATTTTTCTTCATCTTTAAAAGAAACTCCCATATCTACTCACCATTCCTCCCAAATCACTTCAACCCCTTACCTACTTTCTGTCTCTATGGATTTACCTACCAAGCACATTTTATGTAAATGGGATTATCCTTCTGTGTTTAGTTTCATCCACTTGGCATAATATTTTCAAGTTTCATCAATGTACAGCATAATTTAGTGGCTCTTTCTGGCGAAAAGTATTTCACTGTATGGGTACACATTTGCTTAGTCATTTCTTAATATATTCATCAATTTATGGGCAATTGGGTTGTTTACACTTTGCTATTAAGAACAATGTTGTGGGGCTGGGGTTGTGGCTCAGTGGTAGAGCTCTTGCCTAGCATGTGTGAGGCACTGGGTTTGATTCTCAGGACCACATATAAATAAATGAACAAAATAAAGGCATCAACATCTTAAAAAGAAAAAAAAAACAATGTTGCTATGGAACTCATGTACAAGCTTTTGTTTGAACATTGTTTTCAATACTCTTAGTGGGTATAATATAGATATTATGTTATCCATGAGTGGAATTGTTGGTTCTTATGCTAACTCTATGTTCTTTTTGAGGAACTGCCAGTGTTTCCCAAACTGACTGCATCATTTTACATTCTTACCAGTAGGGTATGAAAGTGCCAATTTCTCTACATCCTCATCTTTATCATCATTGTGATAGTCTATCTTCTTGATCCTAAGTATCTTTGTGGGTAACTCATTGTGGTTGTGATTTGTACTTCCTATTAGGAATGATGGAGTGTTCAATTTCTTTTCATGTACTTTTTTGCCATTTTATAACTTCTAGAAATGTCTATTCAGATCCTTTGCCAATTTTTTTAAATTTCAGATTCTTTTTCTTTATACTATTGAGTTATAATAGCTCTTTTTATAATCTGGATACTAGACTCTTTTCAGATAGATGATTTGCAAATGTCTTTTCCCATTCTGTGGGTTGCCCTTTCACTTTCTTGATAGTGTTCTTTGAAACACAAAAGTCTTAATTTTGGTGAAGTCTCATTTATAATTTTTTTTGGGGGGGGGTTTGGTGGGTTGTGCTTTAGGTGTCATAGCTAAAATTTCGTATCTTAATCCAAGGTCACAAAGATTGACACTTGTTACTTCTATGGGTTTTATAGTTGCAAGTTTTGTATGTAGGTCTTTGCTCCATTTAGAATTAATTTTTATATACAGTATACTATAGGAGGTCAATTTTATTCTTTTGTTTGTGGATATCCAGTTGTTCTAGGACTATTTATTGAAAATTCTATTATTTCTTCATTTCTTGGCATCCTTGTCAAAAAACAATTGAAGATACAAATGTGTGATAAGTTGCTTCTCTCTTGCTATATTCAAGACTCTCTGTCTTTGGCTGATGGTAGTTTGAATATAGTGTCAAAGTGTGGGTCTCTGAGTTTATTCTACCTTAACTACCAAGCTTCTTATATGCTATTAATTTTTTTCTTAATGAAATATCAAACATTTCAGGCATTACTTTTTCAATTATTCTTTCTGCTCTTTCTTTCCTCTCTTGGAACTCCTATTATGCATATGTTGATTTTAATGACAGATTTCTGAGGTTTTATTGATGTTTCTTAATTTTTCTTCTTTCTGTTCCTGAGACTGATAATCTCAATTGACCTATATTCAGGTGAATTTTCTTCTGAAGGCTCAGATTTGCTGTGGAGCAATGTTATGGTTTGGATATGAGGGTTCTCCAAATGCTCCTGTGTTAATGCAGGAATATTCAGAGGTGGAAAAGATGATGAAAGTTGTAACCTTATCAGTCCATCTCAGTTTGAATGAATCAAATGAGTGGCAACTGGAGGAGTTGAGTCACTAGGGGCATGCCCTGGAAGAATTCATCTTCTCTGCAGCCGCTTCCACTGTCCTCTCACTGTTTTCAGGCTGTGAGCAAGCGGTGTTCCTTTGCCAAATCCTTCCACCATGGCTTTCTGCCTCACCTTGGGCCCACAGCAATGGAGTCGGTTGACCATGAACTGAACCTCTGAAACCATGAGCCAAAACAACCTTTTTCCCCCTCTAAGTTGTTTTTATCAGGTATTTTGTCCATAGCCATGAAATGCTACCACAAGGAACTCTAGTGGATTTTTCATTTCAGTTATTACATTTTTTTTGACACTGAAATTTTCATTTGGTTCTTTATAAAATAATTTTCTTTATTGATATTCTCATTTTGTTGAGATATCATTTTCATAATAATCTTCAGTTCTTTAGATAGGATTTCTTTATGTTTTTCAACATATTTAAAATAACTTACTTATAGTCGTCACCCAATAATGCCATTGTTTGAGCTTCTTCAGGTAAAGTTTCTATTAATTTTCTTTTTTTTTCTTTAATATTTATTTTTAGTTTTCGGCGGACACAACATCTTTGTTTGTATGTCGTGCTGAGAATCGAACCCGGGCCACATGCATGCCAGGCGAGCACGCTACCGCTTGCGCCACATCCCCAGCCCTCTATTAATTTTCTTTCTTTTTTTTTTTCCTTTTTCTGTGTGTGGACCTTTTTTTAAATTTATACATCTCATACATTTTTTAATTGAAAACTGAACATTGTAATAACATCATGTGGCAATTCTAGAAATCAGATTCTTCTTTTTCACCGTTCATTATTTTTGCTTTTTGTTGTTTAGTGACTTTTCTGTATTAAATAGAATCAGTCTGTATATTCTTTGTCATGTATAGTCACTGAAGTTTTGCTTGTTTAGTGGTCAGTAATGATAAACAGAGATCTTAAATACCTGAAGCTAATAAATCGTCAGACTTTACCAGAAGCCTCTGTGTGCATGTTAGGACATGACTTCAACAATCAGAGTGTTGACAGCTCTGTCTTAGCCTTCACTTCCTGTTAGTACAAATCTGAAGGGTATTCCAAAATGAGATATTGGGACTTCCTCATATCTTTGTTGTTTATCATTCTCAAGCTCCAAACATCTGTGTGGCCCTATTGATTCCCAGGAATATGTCAGAGCTGAGCTTTTCAAAGCTATGAACATCTCATTCTTTTCCTTTCAAATTTTTTGGTTAGACTATTCTTTGCCCTATCAGTTATCCACCACCCCAAGCATCTATGAAGTTAAAAAATTAACAAAATTGTTTTCTACAAACACCTACAGGGAAAAGGCTTTTCATAATGGGTGATCTCTGAGCTAAGACAAATAAAGACAATTCTTGCTTATGGCACCTTCTAGAGAGCCACTAGACAGGTTAAATAATGACAGTTCTCTGGGAAGGAGGCTTTGGATATCTTCCAGCCTCATTCTGCACCCAGAGGCAGCTGTCAGGCTGTTGGCATTCAAGGCTATTCCAGAAATGGAGAAATAGGGATGAGAACCGGACAAGTAAAAGTGCCACGGTGCTCACTGTTCTTCCTGAGAGTCAGCTATTTTTCTTGCATAAATGCTTTCTGGATTGCTGCAAGCTTTTGATTAGTTTCCAGAGTTTTGAACAAAGTTGATGCTTACAATTTTTTTTGCCAGTTTTCTGGCTGCTTTTATGAATGAGAGAAATTTTGAAGGTCATTTTTATATCATTTTCTCAAGTGCTCTCTCCCAATTTTTGATCAATGATTCAGTACATAGACCTTGGCTTTATTAGCTTGAAGTATTTATAAAGCAAGTCCCCCACCCAAATGCTAGGTATTGTCTTAAAATATTGGACATTAAAATTATAGAGAAATGGTCAAGTATATTTCCCCCTTTATATGTAGGTTGAAGTGCATTATAATTTTTTGTAGATCAAAAAATACAGTATTGGTAATTTTCTTAGAGTTTAACCCATTATTTTCTAAAGTTTTGCTTTCTCATTTTGTTTTTCCCGTTTGCAAAGAACAACCATTTAAGGAAACTTTCAAAGAATGTGGTGGATCTTAAATTGTTTCTTCAAAAGCACTATACGACCATGCATCTTAACTGTCATTGTATAGAAAATAGCATTTATTCAGTAGTGGTCAAACACTATCTGTATACACTTACAAAACATGGCAATTTCTACAGGAACATGCATTTAACTCTGCAGACAGATATGGTAACACCAAACCAGGGTTAAATAATAAAATCAATGAATGAATGAACATTGTAGGAGACAGATTAGATCTGTGTAAAAGATTATGAAAGGCCTCATAAAGATTGTACCATTTCAATTGGATCTTAAAGGAAAGAAGTAGTTTCTTGGACCAAGTGAGTGAAGAAAAACAGGATGGCAGAGAAAATGCCACAAGTTGTGAGAGGTTTTGGCTATTTATGGAAGACAGATGTACATGGGCCTAAATACGATTTTCTTATGTACTTGTTTCATTTTTGTAAAAGTTGGCATTTTTACTTTCTACGAGAAAATGTGCATACTTTATTTCAAAATTCATTTTATTTGTGGTATTAGGGATTTAAACCAGGGTTGTACCTCTAAGCTGCATCCTCAGCCCTGCTTTGTTTTAAATTTTATTTTGAGACAGGTTCTCTCTAAGTTGCTGAGGCTGGCCTTGAACTTGGGATCCTCCTGCATTAGCCTCCAGAGACTCTGGGAAGTGTGCCACAGGTGTGTGCCACTGAGCCTGCCTTCATTATTGTAAAAGTCTTGGACAGACTGCTTTTTCTGAACACAAATTGTTACATCTTGGCTTAGGATTGCCTGCATGCTTGTTTTCCTACATCGGTTGCCAATAATATTTAAGAGGAAAAAAGAAAAAAAAAACCCTAGAGAAAGAATTCATCTAATTTTTATTGATCATGTTATATCTTAAGAATTTCATCTGGTAAAGTGAAAATGTACAAAGAACCTGCCCTGAAAGTCTTAGTTGAGTGAACAAGAATGATTCTGTACTTCAAGGTCATTGTTAAAAACCAGGAGTGCTTTAAAGTAGTTATTAAACCCGATTGCACATTATAAAACACCTGGAGAGATTTTTTTAAAAATACAGATCCTTAGACACCATTTCAGACCTAGAGCATTCATATTCTTATGAAGCTTTTTTTTCTTTTTTAAAATTTGACTGTTATTTTGCAAACATCCTGTGATTTTCATACTTATCCAGTAAGGGGTCAAGAGCTCAGGAGGGCTTGGCCTTGCTTCCTCTGTCTACTGGTGATGACTGCTTCAAGTCAAATACATCAATGCAACTATGAGTGAATGGATATAATTTTAGTAAAAAACTTATACTGTGTAAGAAGTATTTTCTTAATCAATTTGCAAAGGTACAGGAGAAGGAAATTTAAAGAGTTAATGAAGCAGGAGTGTATCATTCATTTGTCTGTAAAGAGAAAAAGCCATAACCACAATATTATCAACAGAAATCAGTCTCTCGAAGTCCATAAATTTATGGTTATTGCATTTAATGATCATAACTCAATAATGAAATCAGCCATAAAACTGTGACTATCTTCAAGATTAACAAAACATGCATTTGTTTTGACTCCAAGCATGCTATCATTTTATTGAATAGGCTAAAGTCAGTGAAGGAGTAATCAGGAATGGGGTTTTATTTCTCTCCATTACTGCCTTCGGACATTGTCTGATGAATTTCTCTTCTCTTGGAGACAAGAGGCAAAAGTTCAGAGTCAGAGACTTCATTTGCTCAGTACCAGATGGAGCCAATTATCTCTTAGTGGCCACCAGTAGAGGGAGTGTCCGCCCATGTTTGGCCACACAGGACCATCAAGAAACAGGAGGGCTCTGTTTGCAACCATCTTTCTGATTGCCAGGAGGACTTTGTACTTTCCTACTTATCTTCAGACACCATGTTGGAGAAGAAACATGAGAAATATAAAACCTGAAGTACTGAACATTTTCAAGGCTACAAAACTGGACTCAATCTCAGATAATACTAATGAAAATAGAAATGTGTGTGTTGGGATTTGAGGGAGAAGTGAGGGGAGTAGTGAGAAATTAGAAACGGTCTGCATTAAAAATCACTTTCTTCAGTGTGGGTAAGGGGAAGGAAAAAGTGACATGTTATCTGATTACTTTCCCCCATTAACATGTACAGATGTTGTAAAGTTATTAGGGATAATTTGGAAAATATAGTGTAACACAAACCTGGGCTGGTATTCCCTACCAGATATTCATCTCCCTACATCTTGCCTAATATAAAAATCTTATTTCAGCTTCTGTTTTTAGTTTTCAGTAATTTTATTGAAGTGTGTCTAGTAGTCATTTTTTTTTAACTATACTCTTGGGATTCATGAAGCTTCTTGAATAAGTGTGTGCTAATTTCACAGATTGTGTAAACCAAAAGGAAAGAGAGAGAGAGAGAGAGAGAGAGAGAGAGAGAGAGAGAGAGAGAGAGAGAGTCAGAGAGAGAGAGACACAGAGAGAGAGACAGAGAGAGAGAAAGAGAGAGTCAGAGAGAGAGAGACACACAGAGAGAGAGAGACAGAGAGAGAGAGAGAGAGATGGGGGGGCGGAGAAGGAGGGGGAGGGAGGGAGAGACTCTTGAAAGAATTACTACAGAAAAAGGATACAAAGAAGAGCAGGGGCAAGAAAGCACAAATCAGCATTAAAGGAGGTGCATAATACCTATACCTAGATTCAGGAGGCCTTCCCTCTTGGAGTGTTTTTGCAAAACTCCTTCAGCCTCTAATTACATTAATCTTTATTCTACTCTGGTTTGGGTAAAGTTCTGTACCCTGGCTGCAGGCACTCCTGATAATATATGTAAGATTTCAATAGACCAGTTGAGAGTTAGAATGCAATTACACATTGTGAATTAGTGCAGGTTTGGAGAATTCTACATCATTATCTCTTCATACATTGTTTCTTGTTCACTTTATCTTTTGTTGTTGTTGTTTTGTTTTATGAGACTCCATTTCTGAATGGTAGACTTTTCTTCTTCTATGTTCCATATATCTTTTATGTTCTTGTCTGTGTTTCCTTCTGTAAACTTTAGCTTGTAGTTTCCATGAACAGAGTCGTGCTTCAGTTAATGATGGGGATTCATCCTGAAGAAGGTTTTGTTAGGTGATTTTGTCATTGTGCTACCATCACAGAATGTATTTAAATGAAGATGGCTAAAACTTCACTGGGATATATGGTTTATGGAACTACTGTGGTATATGTAGTTCATCACTGACTAAAACATCAATATGTGGTACATGACTCTATGTAAGTGGTTATTAAATGGCTATCTTCTCATACATGTATTTTCTTTCTCATCTTTTTATCTGGTGGTTCTGATCTGCTGTCATACCCATCCATAAACATTTTCAATTTCATCTTTTTTTTAATAGAATTTTAATTTAATTTTCAATTGAAATCCCTGAAGTTCTCCATCATGGAACACATTATCACAGTTACTTTTAAATTCTGATTTGTTATGCCATCAATTGACGCATCCATGAATTTGTTTCTATTGTCTATTTTTTTCCTTTTTGTCCTTGTAAAAAGGGCAAAATGTCAGACATTGTGTATGGAAAAAAAAATGAAGAGACACTGAATGGTAATATCTTCCTCCCAAGAGAGTTCCTCTCACAGGCAGATGGGGCGGATCGGATCAGTCCAGTCAGGTACTAAGTGGACCCAAGGATGAAGTGCAGCATTCTCCATTTTTCTAGTTTGCATTTGTTCTGGTTCTCTAGTTTTCTAGTAATTTCAGTTGGGCACCTTCTCCTTGGGGAGTTCTGTACTCTAATTTTTATTTCCTCAAAGCTGTGATGAGACTTTGGAAAATTTTCTCCACTCTGAGACAGCTTTCTTCTCAGCTTCCTTCTCTGTTTAACTTAAGATTTCTGCTGATGTTGGAAGAGAAAGCCACGGAGTGTCAAGTTACCTGTTCTAAGATTCCCATTTTATCAGGATCTTGGCGCCTGAAGTCTTGGCTTTCTTGTCCTAAATGACTCCAAGTTTTGCTCTTCATTTCTGTGAAACTGACAAAAGTTCTGAGACCTTTCTATCCCTTGTTGCCACAGACCTGTTCCTGAATTCTCCAACTCTCTGCTATTAAGAATCTACAAAGTCCCAGGGTGAAAATCTGGCTCATACGATGTCCCTATAAAGTCTGTGGTTCTCTTTTTGTTATAATTTTGGCTTTTTACAACCTGATTTTCCTAACAACTCACTGATGTCTTCAAACAGACTTATATTAACTTTAAAATATTTTACCTATCTTTCCTCAACAGGAGCATAAATTTGTCCCTAGGCACTGTATCATAGCCAGAAGCAGAAATTGAGTCAATGTTTTCTTTGTATTTTTTTCATATTTATCAGCAAGAGGTTAGAATTTGGATGGGAGAAATAGAAAAATTTTGCTAGGTTGAACTTAGAGTAAATGAAGAAATTCCATGTTTCTCTGCCTCAAGGTTGTAGTGTCCTTAGAATTTATGGTGCAGTAAACAGATTGTCATAACATACTATATGCAAATTTCTTATAATACAGGTGATACATACTCAGTAAAAATTGGATAATACATATAAAGAAGAAAAACATGTTATAGAACACCAGCGCTCAGAACTATCCACTGTTAATGTTAGTATACATCCTTTTCTTCTGTTTGCTTTTACATAGTGTTCTTTTTTAAAAAAAAAATATTTTATTAGTTGATGATGGATATTTATTTATTTATTTATTTATATACTTATATGTGGTGCTGAGTATTGAACCCACTGCCTCACACATGCTAGGCAATACTCTACCACGGAGCCACAATCCCAGCCCCCATTCATAGCATTCTTTTTTTTTTTTTTTTTTTTTTTTAATTTTTTATTGTTGGCTGTTCAAAACATTACATAGTTCTTGATATATCATATTTCACAATTTGATTCAAGTGGGTTATGAGCTCCCATTTTTACCCCATATACAGATTGCAGAATCACATCAGTTACACATCCATTGATTTACATATTGCCATACTAGTGTCTGTTGTATTCTGCTGCCTTTCCTATCCTCTACTATCACCCCTCCCCTCCCCTCCCCTCCCCTCTTCTCTCTCTGCCCCCTCTACTGACATTCGTTTGTCCCCCTTGTATTATTTTTCCCCTTCCCCTCACTTCCTCTTGTATGTACTTTTGTATAACTCTGAGGGTCTCCTTCCGTTTCCATGCTTTTTCCCTTCTCTTTCCCTTTCCCTCCCACCTCTCATCCCTGTTTAATGTTAATCTTCTTCTCATGCTCTTCGACCCTACTCTGTTCTTAGTTACTCTCCTTATATCAAAGAAGACATTTGGCATTTGTTTTTTAGGGATTGGCTAGCTTCACTTAGCATAATCTGCTCTAATGCCATCCATTTCCCTGTAAATTCTATGATTTTGTCATTTTTTAATGCAGAGTAATACTCCATTGTGTATAAATGCCACATTTTTTTTATCCATTCATCCATTGAAGGGCATCTAGGTTGGTTCCACAGTCTTGCTATTGTGAATTGTGCTGCTATGAACATCGATGTAGCAGTGTCCCTGTAGCATGCTCTTTTTAGGTCTTTAGGGAATAGACCGAGAAGGGGAATAGCTGGGTCAAATGGTGGCTCCATTCCCAGCTTTCCAAGAAATCTCCATACTGCTTTCCAAATTGGCTGCACCAATTTGCAGTCCCACCAGCAATGTACAAGTGTACCCTTTTCCCCACATCCTCGCCAGCACTTGTTGTTGTTTGACTTCATAATGGCTGCCAATCTAACTGGAGTGAGATGGTATCTTAGGGTGGTTTTGATTTGCATTTCTCTGACTGCTAGAGATGGTGAGCATTTTTTCATGTACTTGTTGATTGATTGTATGTCCTCCTCTGAGAAGTGTCTGTTCAGGTCCTTGGCCCATTTGTTGATTGGGTTGTTTGTTCTCTTATTGTCTAATTTTTTGAGTTCTTTGTATACTCTGGATATTAGGGCTCTATCTGAAGTGTGAGGAGTAAAGATTTGTTCCCAGGATGTAGGCTCTCTATTTACCTCTCTTATTGTATCTTTTGCTGAGAAAAAACTTTTTAGTTTGAGTAAGTCCCATTTGTTGATTCTAGTTATTAACTTTTGTGCTATGGGTGTCCTATTGAGGAATTTGGAGCCCGACCCCACCGTATGTAGATCGTAGCCAACTTTTTCTTCTATCAGACGGCGTGTCTCTGATTTGATATCAAGCTCCTTGATCCATTTTGAATTAACTTTTGTGCATGGCGAGAGAAAGGGATTCAGTTTCATTTTGTTGCATATGGATTTCCAGTTTTCCCAGCACCATTTGTTGAAGATGCTATCCTTCCTCCATTGCATGCTTTTAGACCCTTTATCAAATATAAGATAGTTGTAGTTTTGTGGATTGGTTTCTGTGTCCTCTATTCTGTACCATTGGTCCACCCGCCTGTTTTGGTACCAGTACCATGCTGTTTTTGTTACTATTGCTCTGTAATATAGTTTGAAGTCTGGTATCGCTATACCGCCTGATTCACATTTCCTGCTTAGCATTGTTTTTGCTATTCTGGGTCTTTTATTTTTCCATATGAATTTCATGATTGCTTTCTCTATTTCTACAAGAAATGCCGTTGGGATTTTGATTGGCATTGCATTAAACCTATAGAGAACTTTTGGTAATATCGCCATTTTGATGATGTTAGTTCTGCCTATCCATGAACAGGGTATATTTTTCCATCTTCTAAGATCTTCTTCTATTTCTCTCTTTAGGGTTCTGTAGTTTTCATTGTATAAGTCTTTCACCTCTTTTGTTAGGTTGATTCCCAAGTATTTTATTTTTTTTTGAAGATATTGTGAATGGAGTGGTTGTCCTCATTTCCATTTCAGAGGATTTGTCGCTGATATACAGGAATGCCTTTGATTTATGCGTGTTGATTTTATATCCTGCCACTTTGCTGAATTCATTTATTAGCTCTAATAGTTTCTTTGTAGAGCCTTTTGGGTCTGCTAGGTATAGAATCATATCATCTGCAAATAGTGATAATTTAAGTTCTTCTTTTCCTATTTTGATGCCTTTAATTTCTTTCGTCTGTCTAATTGCTCTGGCCAGTGTTTCGAGAACTATGTTGAACAGAAGTGGTGAGAGAGGGCATCCCTGTCTTGTTCCAGATTTTAGAGGGAATGCCTTCGATTTTTCTCCATTCAGAATGATGCTAGCCTGAGGCTTAGCATAGATTGCTTTTACAATATTGAGGTATGTTCCTGTTATCCCTAGTTTTTCTAGAGTTTTGAACATAAAGGGATGCTGTACTTTGTCGAATGCTTTTTCCGCATCTATCGAGATGATCATATGGTTCTTATTTTTAAGTCTATTGATGTGGTGAATAACATTTATTGATTTCCGTATATTGAACCAGCCTTGCATCCCAGGGATGAATCCTACTTGATCATGGTGCACAATTTTTTTGATATGTTTTTGTATCCGATTCGCCAGAATTTTATTGAGGATTTTTGCATCTAGGTTCATTAGAGATATTGGTCTGTAGTTTTCTTTCTTTGAAGTGTCTTTGTCTGGTTTAGGTATCAGGGTGATGTTGGCCTCGTAGAATGAATTTGGAAGTTCTCCCTCTTTTTCTATTTCCCGAAGTAGCTTGAAAAGTATTGGTATTAGTTCCTCTTTAAAGGTTTTGTAAAACTCTGCTGTATACCCATCCGGTCCTGGGCTTTTCTTAGTTGGTAGTCTTTTGATGGTTTCTTCTATTTCCTCAATTGATATTGGTCTGTTTAGGTTGTCTATATCCTCCTGACTCAATCTGGGCAGATCATATGACTTAAGAAATTTATCTATGCCTTCACTATCTTCTAATTTATTGGAGTATAAGGATTCAAAATAATTTTTGATTAACTTCTGTATTTCTGAAGTGTCTGTTGTGATATTGCCTCTTTCATCCCGTATGTTAGTGATTTGAGTTCTCTCTCTTCTTCTCTTCGCTAGCATGGCTAAGGGTCTGTCGATTTTGTTTATTTTTTCAAAGAACCAACTTTTAGTTTTGTCAATTTTTTCAATTGTTTCTTTTGTTTCGATTTCATTAATTTCAGCTCTGATTTTAATTATTTCTTGCCTTCTACTTCTTTTGCTGTTGTTTTGCTCTTCTTTTTCTAGGATTTTGAGATGAAGTATGAGATCATTTATTTGTTGGTTTTTTCTTTTTTGAAGGAATGAACTCCAAGCAATGAATTTTCCTCTTAGAACTGCTTTCAATGTGTCCCATAGATTCCGATATGTTGTGTCTGTGTTTTCATTAATCTCTAAGAATTTTTTAATTTCCTCCTTGATGTCTTCTATAACCCATTGATCATTCAGTAACCTATTGTTCATTCTCCAAGTGATGTATTCTTTTTCCTTCCTTCTTTTATCGTTGATTTTCAGTTCCATTCCATTATGATCAGATAGGATGCATGGTATTATCTCTACTCCTTTGTATTGTCTAAGAGTTTCCCTGTGACATAATATATGATCTATTTTTGAGAAGGATCCATGTGCTGCTGAGAAAAAAGTGTAACTGCTTGATGTTGGGTGGTATATTCTATATATGTCAATTAAGTCTAGGTTATTAATTGTGTTATTGAGTTCTAGAGTTTCCTTATTCAACTTTTGTTTGGAAGATCTGTCCAGTGGCGAGAGAGGTGTGTTGAAGTCTCCCATGATTATTGTATGGTGGTCTATTAGACTCTTGAACTTGAGAAGAGTTTGTTTGATGAACATAGCTGCATCATTGTTTGGGGCATATATATTTATGATTGTTATGTCTTGTTGGTGTATGGTTCCCTTAAGCAGTATGTAGTGTCCCTCTTTATCCCTTTTGATTAACTTTGGCTTGAAATCTATTTTATTTGATATGAGTATGGACACTCCTGCTTGTTTCCGAAGTCCATATGAGTGATATGATTTTTCCCAACCTTTCACCTTCAGCCTATGTATGTCTTTTCCTATCAAATGCGTCTCCTGTAGGCAGCATATTGTTGGGTCTTGTTTTGTGATCCATTCTACTAGCCTGTGTCTCTTGATTGGTGAGTTTAAGCCATTAACATTTAGGGTTATTATTGAGATATGGGTTGTTCTTCCAGCCATATTTGTTTATTTATGTTACTAAACATGGTTTGTTTTCCACTTTGATTATTTTCCCCCCTTTAGTGTCCTACCTCCCACTGTTGGTTTTCATTGTTATTTTCCATTTCCTCTTCCTGTAATGTTTTGCCAAGGATGTTTTGAAGAGATGGTTTTCTAGCTGCAAATTCCTTTAACTTTTGTTTATCGTGGAAGGTTTTAATTTCATCTTCCATCCTGAAGCTTAATTTCGCTGGAAACACAATTCTTGGTTGGAACCCATTTTCTTTCAGTGTTTGAAATATGTTATTCCAGGATCTTCTAGCTTTCAGAGTCTGTGTTGAAAGATCAGCTGTTATCCTGATTGGCTTACCCCTAAATGTGATCTGCTTCCTTTCTCTTGTAGCTTTTAAAATTCTCTCCTTATTCTGTATGTTGGGCATCTTCATTATAATGTGTCTAGGTGTGGGTCTCTTATGATTTTGCACATTCGGCGTCCTGTAGGCTTCTAGGATTTGGGGTTCTGTCTCATTCTTCAAGTCTGGGAAGTTTTCTCGAATTATTTCATTGAATAGATTGCTCATTCCTTTGGTTTGAAACTCTGTTCCTTCCTGTATCCCAATGACTCTTAAATTTGGTCTCTTGATGTTATCCCATATTTCTTGGATGTTCTGCTCATGGTTTCTTAACAGTCTTGCTGAGGTGTCTATGTTCTTTTCAAGTTGAAATACTTTATCTTCATTGTCTGATGTTCTGTCTTCTAAGTGTTCTACTCTGCTGGTAGTATTCTCAATTGAGTTTTTAAGTTGGCTTATTGCTTCCTGCATTTCTAGGATTTCTGTTTGTTTGTTTTTTATAACCTCTATTTCCCTGTATAGTTGATCTTTTGCTTCTTGGATTTGTTTATGTAATTCATTGTTGAAGTGATCTTTCATTGTCTGATTTTGCTGTCTGATGTCTTCCTTGAGACTCCAGATCATCTGAAGCATGTATATCCTGAATTCTTTATCTGACATTCCATCAGCTGCAGCTATTACCTCTTCTAACGTTGAGTTGACCTGCAATGCTTGTGGTCCTTTCTTTCCTTGTCTCTTCATACTGTTCGCTTTCCTTTCTTCTTGGTGAAACTGTTGTGCTATTGAATTTTCCCCCCATATATTTATATTGGTCTTGTATAGTTGCAAAGTCTCCCTCGCAGGCGCGGGCGGCGGCTCTGCCCCTCCTCCAATTGGGGCAATGTGCCTACCACGCCGGCAGGCTGCTGGGCCTGCTCTGCCAGTCGGTAGCAGGTCCGCCGACCTTGCAGGCGCGGGCGGCGGCTCTGTCCCTCTGCGGGCCGCTAGGCTTGTTCTGTCGGTGGTCACAGTTCTGCCTACTTTGCAGGCGCAGGCAGCGGCACTGCCCCTCTGCAGGCCTCTGGGGCTGTAGTGCCAGTAGGTCGCAGGTCCGCCTACTTTGCAGGCGTGGGGGGGGGGGCGGCTCTACCCTTCCTCAGGCCACTGGGCCTGTTCTGTCTCTCGGTTGCAGGTCTGACCTGTTCTGATGGTGGTCTCAGTTCCGATTACCTTGCAGGCGCGGGGGGGAGTGGGCGGCTCTGCCTCTCAGCAGGCCTCTGCTCCTCTTCTGCCGGTGGGTCGCAGGCCCGCCTACCTTGCAGGAGTGATTGGAAGCTCTGTCCCGCCGCGGGCCACTGGGCCTTTTCTGTCGGTGGTCACAGTTCCCCTACCTGGCAGGCGCGGGGGGTGGGGGGCGGCTTTGCCCCTCAGCAGGCAGCTGGGCCTGCTCTGTGTTCGGTCCCAGTTCCCTCTACTATGCCGGCGCAGGGGGAGGGGGCGGCTCAGCCTCTCAGCAGGTGGCTGCTCCTCTTCTGCCTGTGGGTCGCAGGCCCGCCTACCTTGCAGGAGTGATTGGAAGCTCTGTCCCGCCGCGGGCCACTGGGCCTTTTCTGTCGGTGGTCACCCTTCCCCTACCTGGCAGGCGAGGGGGATGGGGGTCATAGCATTCTTACACTGTTGAAATTATGTCCTCTCTTCTCACTTTAAATTATCTTTAATATAGACGAATGAGTAGCCTTTCAATGGGAAAGAATATAAAATTTTACCAAGTAAAATGTTACTAGCAATTTTTCAGTAAAAAGTATCCATGATTAAGGAGGGCCCCTATTAATGACTTCTAAATAGGCACAAATACTTATGCAAGTACTTTTGTTATAAAACATGGCCATTCTTCTGTATCTTTAATTCTGTGGAGAAAGAGAAGAAAAACGAATACTTTTTTATTTAGTGATTATTTTAGCAGCCACCCACTGAAGATGATTTCATCAACTTTTAGCAAGTGTTCAGTGATGAAATACGATGTGCCCTGCACTGTGCAGTAATGGTTGTGGCTAAAGAAAACCATTGTTTAATATTTGTAAAGGATAAAAGCACAGATACCTAAGAGAACAATGCAAAAATGTTAGCTTTGACTCAAAGTTTACTAAGTGAATATATGTTGGAGAATTATTTATTTGTTTATTTTTGGTACTAGGGATTGAACCCAGTGGCACTCAACACATACCCAGATCTTTTTTTTTTTTTTTTTATCTTGACACAGGGTCTTGCTAAGTTGCTTAGGACCTTGATAAGTTGCCGAGGCTAGTTTTGAACTTACAATCCTCCTGTCTCAAGCCTTCAGAGCTGCTGGGATTACAGATATATGCCACTATGCCCAGCTTTAATAAAATTTTAAATGTAAGCAATATTCAAATTTAGTATTAGAATTAAAAATGGATTTTATATATACTGTCTCAACCAGAAGAAAAAATGCAAGCAAATGAAATAAATAGAAGATAGAAAACAGTAAGGAAGTATTAAAAATGTAAAAAAGGGCAAAAGCATATTAAAAAAATGAGTCAGACATGGGAATGAATGTAAGGAACAATAGGTAAAAATAGCTTATCTACAAGAGGACAAAGTGTCTTGGCTTATAAAACAAAATCTAATGGTATCTTCCTCAAAGAAGAGAATATACATTTAAAATAATATGACATGGTGTGTTTGCAATAAAGTCTTGCCAAAAGTAAGTTAGGTAAATGCAAGTGAAAATCGGCATATGTGAAAGATAACATTTACAGAAAATACTGTTAAACAGGACAGTGAATATTATTTTATAATAAAGAATAAAATTCATGATAAATAAAGCATCATGAACCTTTATTCTGCAAATAAGATTACATTGAAACAGAGAAAGGAAAAATGTCGTGCGAACAAGGATAATTTGACAGAAATGCAATAACTGGAGATCCTCTAAAACCTCTCTGACTCATTGCCAAATAAAGTAGACAAATATAAATCTGGATCGAGAGTGTATAAATGACTTTGGATGCTACAACACAATGGAACAATGCCTCCAAATTATTTCCAATATATAATTGTCTATCTAGTCAAATTACCAATCGAGTCTAAAATAGACACTCAAACACTCAGCACAGTTCCTTTTCATTCTCAGGAGGCCATGGTGCATGTGCTTCAGCAAAATGATAGAGAAATCCAGTAGGTTAACTTTATAAATATATGTAACTGTGGGCTCTCACAAAGAGGAAATATATTTCAGTTCCTATGGAATACTTGGGAAAATTTTTTTTGTGATTACAGTGAAAGTCTTAAAATGATTCCCAAATCAGAAATAATAAAGATCACAGTTTCTGAACACAAATAATAAATCTATAAGTAACTAAAGAGTTGTGATACTTTTGAACTTTAAAATAATAATAGTCATAAACTATTAATAGATAAATCTTAGGTCAAAGAGAAATCAAAACTTCATTTATAGACCATTTAGAAATAAATGACACAGACAGTACTTGTAGTCTTAAATGTTTTATTATTAAACAAGAGAGAACGAAAGTAAATCAAAACCACATTTTACTGAAGATGTTATGAGAAAGGCAATAAAATAACCTTAGGAAAAGTAAGAAAAGTAACAATGATTATTCTAATTAGAAAATGAAAATAAACCAAAATAAATATTTATATGTATTTAATATAAGATCTAGTTACTTAGAACATTTGACAAAATCCCTGAAAGAGCTAATAAAAAGTGGGGAATAAATGGAAAGAAATATAATAAGCAAAAAGGATGAAAATATATTAAAGTAGTGTCAGAAGCTAGACTAAATATAATGGAATAATAAATAAAAATAGAAAAAAATCTCATCTATGAAAAGATAAATTTCTTTATAAAAAGTATTATAACAGAAGGCTGGATGTAGTGCTTTAATAAATAGTTAAAATGTTGAAGAAATAGACTTTCTAGGGAAATATTAATGAGAAAATGAAATCAAAAGAATAAAATCTACATATCTAAATGGAATAGGGTGGAAAACACCATCAATGTAGCTAGTGTAACAAAAGGCATTAGGCCTAAATGACAACATGGTTAATTCTATAAAATGTGTAAAGAAAAATCTTTTCTTACAATATTTAAAAATGTCCCAGGTTAAATAAAGTTGAATACATGCATGTAATCTTCTTCCCCTAATAATAAAAAGGTAGAAAACCCATAAGGATAAGGAAAAAGAACAGTAATGAGAAAGATTTAGAAGATTGCTACAGAAGGCCAAGTTTATTGGTAGGGCACAGGAAAGCTGAAATCTTAAGACAGGCAAAGAGGGAAAGTTAAGTGAGGCCCAGAGTTTTTCCCATTAGAACTCAGAAACGACTTGGCATCCTGGAAGAGAGTATGAAATTCAGTGCTAAATACCACTGACTACTCAAAAGTCCATAGAGTAATTTCAGTGGCTTCATGAGCACCTAACCATCAGTTGTAATTGATTTACTACTTCATTACTACCTCCGGATAATAAATCATGTTCTAAGGAGAAACAGAACCAGAGACACCCTGGACTCAAGAACACTGGAATGGTGAAGGACAGGAAAGAGATGCTGTAGCTAAAAATATGGCAAGTGTGGATCCGTGAGCTCTCCAGCCTCCTTTGCTCCCGATTTACCCTTCATTACCTACATCCCTAGCAAGTACACAGTCAGGCAAAGATCTGCCCTCCATTCCTTACACAGGAGAGTACAGGATAATCCTTTGGAGAAGCTGCACAACTCCAGAGAAAGAGCCTACATGCATGATATTAAGAGTGTGTCAATAAAAAATCTGGAATGTGTCCCCATGGCATTGTACTGACTGCCACCCAGTAAGCCTGCCTGAGCTCACAGAACTTGCTAGTCACATTATTATTATTATTTTTTGTACCAACCACTGAGCAACATCCCCAACTCTATTATATATAATATATATACACTAATTTAGAGACAGAGTCTCATTGAGTTACTTAGTGCGTCGTCCTTGCAGAGGCTGGCTTTGAACTTGCAACACTCCTGTCTCAGCCTCCTGAACCACCGGGATTACAAGCACGTGCCATCATGCCAGGCTGCTATCCACATTTTATTGCCTCACTTATCAAGGATGAGACAGGCAAGGGAATCAGATACTTGCAGGTTGCATTTAACATTAAAGACAGAGAATAGTACAAACAAATACAAACACATTAAAAAAGAATCTTGGAGGAAATAAAATCAGGGAACAGAAGGAAATGGTGCTGTTCTTTCAAAACCTGTAACAGTCATTTATATGGTTAGTGAGAGAGGAAAAAAAAATGTGAGAAACAATGCATTCATAAAAATATTTCTCAAAGGGAACCATTAGAGATCCTCTAAAATCTCTCATTGCCAAATACAGTAGACAAATATAGGATACAGAGACTTTCAGGAATTTCAAATAGACCCTTCCCCACCAAATTAATTGCATTGTTAGAAGCTAAGTGAAGGCACTTTCTTAGAAATTAGAATACAAGCCTTCCCACTTCCAAATAAATAAATAAATAAATAACAACAGGGTGAGAAAGATAAAATTGTGGAATCAGTGCAGAAGATCCAATCTTCATATAAAAGGCAATCTAAGAAGAGACATCTGACAATACTCTCAAAGAAATAATGTGGGGAAAAATTTCCAGAAGCCAATATTTCTAGTCTTCAATAGTCAGGACCCAAATATCCAATACTGTGAATGGAAAAAGAGCATCCTGAGTGCTCTATGGTATGTCACCATGGCATTTTAGAACACAGGTGGTTAAGGGAAAAATCTTAGGCTTCATCTGAAGAGAAAAGAAAAGAATCATGTACAAATAAATGATAACCAGACGACCCTGAAGCTTTGAAAAATAGAACAATGATAGCAAGCAAAGTCTTCACATTTGAGAGAGAATTACTTTCATTGGATGATTGCACACCCAGACAACCTACCAATCTAGGGGTAAAACAGAAGAGCACTCAAAAAATTCACATCTGAGGAATTCTTTCTCAGGGGTTATTGAGACATTCTAAATTCTTAAAAACATCATGGGGAAAAATCAAGCCAAGGAAGACACAAAATCCAGGCACTAATCTCAGGTTAATCAATTAATCCTTTGTTAATCAATTAGAATTGATGAAGGAAGTCTGTAGTTGACTATCATGTACCTGGCTCACAAAGAAATGCAGGTATCTGTATTTAAGCATTTGGAAAAATTATTGGTAGATCAATGAGAAACTTTGAAAAAACAGTGGAAAGCTATGCCAAAGGCAAAATGATAATCACTGATAAAAGAAAAAAATTGTATTAGAAATGTAGCATAATCAAAGAATACTCTATCTCAGCTATAAACAATATATAACCATAAATTTTTTATTTAACCAAGTAATTTTTCTACAATTATGTTGAGAGTTTAATGGAAGGGATAGTTGTGTAAAGAGTACTTTCCATGACTAGAGGTTTATAAATAAAGTTGACATTTTTTAAGCCTAGAAACAATAGCATAAACAATTATGTAGAGATGTAAAGGTAAATATCAGGAAAAAAAAGGCTATGACGGTTGAATGTAGGAATGAGACTAAGTTGTATGGAGATGTCTGGGCTGAATCCTGCTTTGTTTCACTAGAAACCCTTTAGTGAAGTGTTTTTTTTTTTTTAAATTTCTATAGCTAATTGAATACATATATTGCTTGATAAATATGAATATATCTTCAAAGAGGGAAATGAACAGAAAATGTTGTAGAGTATTGAGAGGATGAATATTTCCTATCTGATTTTATAGTGGTAACCTCTCAGTTAAAAACTTAAAAACGTAGAATACAATAGGTAATTCCATTTAAAATGGTAAAATGTAATAGTTACGCATAAGTGTGAGTCCTAAATGGTATTTTACCACAGAAAATTCATAAAGCCATGCTGATGACCAAGAGGAGTTGAAGGCAGGAAGCAAGAAAGGATTAACATGGCAAAAACATAAATAAAAGAGATAGTACACAGTCTTAATAAACACTAGCAGAATTAAAGGCCCTTTACACAGTCAAAGAAAAATCCTTGGAAGAAAAGATGTTATCAAGATCCTCTGAAATAAAAATAGTTTTTTTTTAAATTTTTTATTAGATACTAGAAGAAGTACCTATGATTAGGCACGGATGACTATAACTATCTGGACATTTTGAGTGAATCAATAAGGCAAAGAAAGATGTAAATGGTGTAAATAAATACTGGAAAGAGACCAAATTATCTTTCTTTGCAAATGGTATGTTGTCTACCTGTAAAACACATGAAAATAAATTAAAAAGCTATTAGAATTGCAGAGAGAGTTTCCTAAGATGATCTGTTATAAAATAAATATATGAAAGTTAATGACTTTTTATACCAATAATAACTAGTTAGGAATTATGATGGCTGTAAAAGCTCCTAATTACAACAGCAAAATTAAAAAAAAATACTTAAAAATAAATTGAAAATAAATGCAGAGAAGTTATTTAAAGAGATATATCAAAATTTTCAGGAGGATTGAGTCTGGTTTCACAGGACATCAAAAATAAAAATAGCAGTGACTTTAAAGAGCAGTTCTCAAACATTTTGACTTCAATATCCTTCTTTCAAGGATTCTTGACTTCACTCAAGGATTCCAGAATAGATGGAGGAGATGCATACAGTCTTTTCTAAGGCTGTTGTCACAGATTACCACAGACTTACTGCATGACTTGAAAGGAGGACAGACATTTCTGTCACAGGCCTCAGGGCCTAAAGTCTGACATCAAGGTGTCCCCAGGGCCACACTCTCTCTGAATTTAGTCCTCAACTCTTCCAGCTCCTGGTGACTCCATGGGTTCCCTACTTGGGGCCTCTTCTCTCCCATCTCTGCTTTGGAGGTCATACTTCCCTCTGTTTCTTTGTCTCTTTCATGAAGACATTTGTGATGGCATTTAGGCCCATCTAGAAAGTGCTCTCCTCAACATTCTTAACCTAATTCCATCTGTAACTCCCTCAATAAGTAACATTTATAAATTCCAGGGATTAGCACTGGAACCCTTAATCAAATAAGGTTTATCTTTGGGTAGCCATTATACAACCTACTACAAAAATATACTGCAGAAAAAATGAGAAATACATAAAATTTTAGAGAAAATATTGCCCATTAAGAACGTACAATAACCTTTGGGTACCCATTGCTGTTACAATGTGTATATTTATATACCTGTGCAAGTGTTTACACAGTTTTAAAATCTATTGAATGATTGAATAGTTGAAGTGAAAAATGCCATTTAAAAAACATGAGATATTTCTTTCTAATTTATTTAATCAAAATTAAAGTAGCTATTTTTTTTTTTTTTGGAGGGGAGTTTTTCACATGGAAACTTGATTTATCTTAGTCTAAAAAAATGGAGAAAATTCAAATAATGCAAATAATTTGATTAAAGATAATTAGAGGATAATTTTTCCACTGGATATTAAAATATATCCTAAATTAAAATAATTGATAAAATGTTACATGGGTACAGAAATGGATGAGTTAATCTTAATAGACCCAAACAGGGAATCCAGAAAGAGATTATATATACACATACAAACACACCTTTCTCCTCCCTCCTTCCTATTACCCTTCCTCCATCTCTTTCTTTCTTCCTATGTAACACACACACACACACACACACACACACATGTACACCTCTACATCTATCTATTCATCTCTTTTTCTCTATTTCCTGTTTTGCTCTAACAAGTGATCACAAACTCAGTGATTTAAAACAATATAGTTTTATTATCTTATGGTTGTGAGAAGAAGTTTAAAATGAGTCAGGAGGGCTGGGTTCATTTTGGGGGCTCTAGGAGAGATTTGATTTCCCTGCCTTTTCCACCTCTTACAGACCTCCTGCATTTTGTGGCTCATGACCCTTCCTTTCTCCATCTTCAAAGACAATAGCATACATCCCCAAAACTGCTTGTTTCTCTGACCTCTGCTCCTATGGCCTCATCTCCCTAATTCTTCCTTTATTTTATAAGGAACTTCCTGGGCTCATTTTGATTGTAATGGTTAATTGTACACATCAATTTGGCTAAACTGTAATTCCTGCTAATTCAATCAAGGATGCATTTAGGTGTTGCTCTAAAGGCATTTTGTAGATGGATTCAGGTCTGTAATCAGTTGACTTTAAGTGAGGGGGATGAATTATCCTAGATAATCCATATGAATTTAATTCAATATATTGAAAGACCTTGCAAACAGCATTGAGACTTTCCTGATGAAGAAAAATCCCACACTTGGGCAGAAACTTCATCCTGTATACAGAATTTCAGGCTGAACTTCCTAACAGTTTGTCTTATGGATTTCCAACTGCTTTTGCCAGCTGCCTTAATTACACAAAAAAATTCCTTGCAATAAGTCTTCAATATATATCATCTACTGATTTTGTTCTCTGGCTAAACCCTGACTCATACATGTACCTCAAGAGAGTCTCTTAATCTCAAGATCCCTAACCTAGGCACATTTGAAAGATTTCCTTTTGCATATAAGGTATATATAACAGGCTCCAGGGATTAGAATGTGGATAGCTTTGAGGGGGCATTATTCAGCGTACAATGATATGATAAAATAATTTCTAATGTCATTTATTTTTAAAGCAAAAATAAAGACAAATCCTGTAAAGTCAAGCTTTAATTAATCATCTATGTAAAAATATAACTTACCAATGAACTAAAGAAATAAATAAAAATAAAGCATTTAAACAAAACACTCCAATTAAAGGTAAAATGCAATGGCCAAACAAGAAAAACAGTTTCTAAAAAATTTGAACCATATATAAGGAAATTTTGATAACATCAAAATATAAAAATTTTTTCACTTCTAAAGCAGTGAAAAAATTGCACACTGACCAGTAGAAAAACAAAGTTTACCACATGTGGTTTAACTAAAAGCAAGAAAATGGCCCAAGTGAAAATGATAAATGTTCAGCTTTGCTTACAAACAAATTCAAACAATTATGAGCTCCTACTTTTTGACTTATCTGAAAAAAATTAAATAATAATATTTAGTATTGGCAACATATATGGAATATGCAGGTGGTTTTGCATAGCAGTTTTGCCAAATGTTTTAAGTTCCTTAAACTTGATCTAGCCATTCACCTTCCAAGGACTATTTCAAAGAAATAAGGGTTGAAAGAGGTTTCTGTTTTGTTTTCCCTTAGAAGGATGTTTCTCACTCTTTTGTGAACTTCATTCTTTCCCATGACTTTAAATACCATTTATGCTGCTAATTTTGAGGGGTCTCCAGCCAGGTCACCCTTCTGAATTTTAATCTACAAGTTTGGGTGACATCTGATAGACACTTCACACTTAACATGTCCAGACTGTACTCCTAACATCTCATTTCATAAACTTCCTTTACCTACAATTTTCCTACTTTAGGACATGGAAATTCCAGTTTTCAGGCTGAAAAAAGGATGGAGTAATTCTTTGTATTTTTATTATTATTTGGGGGCACTTAACCATTGAGCCACATCCCAGTACTTTTTTTTTTTTTTTGAGAAAGGGTCTCACTAAGTTGCTGAAGCTAACCTTGAACTTGGTATTCTCCTGCCTCAGCCTCCCAAGTGCTGGGTTTACAGGCAGGCACCACTGCACCCAGCGGTAGTCATTCTTGACTTCTTCTTTATCTTTTATCTCATTCCGTAGCCACTCTGTCAGCAAGTATTGTAGGCTATACATTTTCAATGTATCAAGAATCTGATCCTTTTACATCCCTTCCATTAGTACCACCTGAATCTAAACCATCACATTTCTAGCCTGGTTGAATGCAACAGCCTCCTGTGGAGTGGTTTTCTTGCTTCCTTCCGTGTGTGTTCACTTCTTCACAATCCAACATTTTCTAAAACGTAAATGTCCCTTTTTTTTTTTTTTTTTTTTGCTCAAAATGGTTACAAAAAATCAGAAACCTTATAATAATGGCCCATAGGAAAGGCCACTCTCTAACTTATCACCCAAACTGGGGCATGTGTAAGAATGAACGTGGAGCCAGGCATGGTGGTACACACCCATAATCCCAGTGGCTTGGGAGGCTGCGGCAGGAGGATCATGAGTTCAAAGCCAGCCTCAGCAATTTAGGAAGTCCCTATGCAACTCAGCTAGACCCCGTCTCAGAATAAAAATATAAAAATACAAAAAAATAGAAGTTGAGGATGTGGCTTAGTGATGGTTATAGCTGTGGTAGGAAAACAGGTGCAGACCCTCCCTCTACCCTCACCTCTCTGACTTTGTCTTTTACCACTCTTTCTTTTACTCATTCAGTGTTACTCTCAGCCTGCTAGGACACTCTGTGTAAGGGCTTTTGCACTTGCTGTTCATTCTTTCTGGAATGTTCTTTTCTTCACAGATTACTTCTTTACCTCATTTAGGCCTTTTACAAACATTTCTTCCTCAGTGAGACCTTCTCTGGCATCCCCTTCCGTGCTCAGGTTTATTTGCTCCCTTTCTTCGTTGCCTCTTATTGTTTTTTTTTTAAACATTATCTAATATACCATTTATTTTGTTTATTTATCGTATCTACAGTCTGTCCTTTTCACCAGGACATAAGAACTTCAAGGGCAGGAATTTTTATTTTTTTTTTTTCAAATTGTTTTCACTGTAATATTTTTTTGCATCTAGCATAAATATTTATTGAATGAATAAATGAATGAGCGAAGGAATCACAATGCTCTTCTTTATCAGTGTAAACAATTGGAATATATTTACAAGTTCAACTTTAAAAAGTCAGTTAATTAAATCATGGTGTATTTACATGGTGGAATATTGTGCAGTCAGTGAAAATAATGAACTTATAAGTACATTCATTTATGGCTACCTGATTAAAGGATTTACAAAGCAGTATGTGTAGTTTGTACAGTATGTGTGCAGATGTGAGAAAATATGATGTAGCAAATCATGGTTACCACTAGGCTAGGAGATCATAGGTAATTTTTTTTTTTATTTCATTCTTTTTGTGTTTTGAAATTCCACTTTGACTTCAAAGTGCGGGTAGAATTTCTATAATGAAAAAAAAGAGACAAATATAAGAATTGACATTATTATTGGTGAAAGTCTGAAGTTGCCACTTAGTCTTTTATTTTGGATATGCCACTCATCCTGTGGGCCATGATTTCACTTGAAAAATAATTACTTTTGAAACTTTTAAAGTCATGGAAACTTATCTTCAAAAATAACCTAATCAACTGAAATGGATAGATGTGTCATTAGTTGAAATAAGAGTAGGGAGCACTGGCTCAGGGCTCTAAAGAATTCATTTTGTGAAGCAGTGAGAGAGGGGATCCCTTGGGTCCTGTGGCAGACACACCCAGCCCTGGTTTGGGTTCCCCTGCCATGGGGTAGTGTTGGATCTGGAAGGAAGCTCCCCACCCATGGGAGTCCCTTTTACTGCTTAGTGGAGCCATGCAGTATAAGGGAGAGGGATGAGCACCCTTCCCTGGCCTGGCCCATAACCAACACACTGAGATCCTCTTTCTCCCTGGCTGTTGACCAAATGTCTATGCCCAGTGTGCTTTTAGAAACCGTGCATTGATGATGGCAAATGTTATCCTGGAGCCCTGAATGCCAACATAGAGTGCCCCCAAGTGCTACTATTAATTTTTTAAAAATACTTTTTGCAGTGCACAGGATTGAACCCATAGCCTTTGACATGCTAGGCAAGTTCTCCACCATTGAGTTAATCTCCAGCCCTCAAGGCTCTTCTTGACCTATTCTGGTCTCTCTGCTACAGGGCCAAAGGGATCCTCTCTTAAGTACTTTGCAAAATGAGTTTTTCTAAGCCTGTGCTTCCTACTCTGCTGTATAAGCTAGACTTTTCTTGACACTTTTAAACACTGTATAGTTCTAAATTTATTCACAGGGAATAGTGGAATTTAAGTAGAGAATCATATTTATATTTTTGGTACACTTTTTCTCATGTGGTACCATTTGAAGAACAGAAATGGGAAGAAGCTTAATAATTCATTTTCTGGACACTATTCAAAATATTCATCTATTATACACTAGAGTGATTTTATAGCACCATCTTGATTTATTTATCCTTTGACTGGATATCTCAATGCAAAGTTTTAATCTCTCTAGTACAATATTTTTTTTTCTTTGACTTTTTAGTTGCCAACCGGGTTCCATGGCTGTGCTCCTTAGAAGAAGGGCACCCATCTGTGGGCCAGGTCTGGGGTATGGTGTGAAGTTCAAGATATTCTCTGCTGGGAGCCTGGCATGAGAGTAAATTGGACTTTTTGCTTGTTCTTTCAGTTTTAAAGTCCAGCACCTTAAGAGTTCTTTCTTTGGCCATTTATTCACCTCAAATTTGTATTTTTTTTTTTAACTCAGGAATTGAACTCAGGGGCACTTAACCACTGAGTCATGTCCCCAGCCTTTTTTGTTGTTGTTATTGTTTTATTTAGAAACAGGGTCTCACTGAGTTGCTTAGGGCTTTGCTAAGCTTCTGAGGCTAGCTTTGAACTCACCATCCTCCTGCTTCAGCCTCCCAAGCCTCTGGATTACAGGTGTGCACCACTGTGCCCAGGAAATTTGTATATATGTATATGTATGTATATATATATATATATATATTTTTTTTCCCCTGCATATAAAAATGCAGGATATATGTGCGGTGGGGCAAGGGAGGTGCAGGGGTGGGGAGGAAGGAGAACCAAGAGTGCTTAGGAAGGGCCTATTTTGCACTTTTTGGTGCCTGTTCTTTCAAAGATCCTCCCTGGAGAGCCTGTGTATAAAAGAAAACTCTGCTGAGCAGTTCTGGGTATCAGAGGTTGTTGACTTATCTGAACTAGTTATATGACATGCATTTGAGTTTCATGTCATCTGTGTCACGCCTCAGTGCCAAACCGTTCCCCTCTTCCCCTCCCCAGGTGACTGTCCAGCTTCCTGACTCTCGAAGCCACTTGATGTTGGCAGGAGCGTGCAACTCCTCCTCAACCCACTCCCCTTCCAAGAAATAAAAATAACTCCAAGGCGGTGCTTGGGCTGTCACCCGCTGGTTCACTGTACCCCAGGGAAGCTCCTGCCTGTGATGTCGCATTCATTTCTGAACACTGGCATTGTACTTTGAAATTCCCAAACAAAATGCACAGAGAGACACTCGATGAATAACAACAAAAACAGCAGCGTTTATTTTTGCGCGTGGCAGTCTCAGTTACAATTTTTTTTTTTTTTTCGCGCTAAAGACCTCTTTGCCAAAATTAGTTTAGATTTCAAGGCACGTCTCTTCCTTTGTCAAATATAAAGGTCACTCAGTTGAACAAAGGGGAGGCTGTGTGTTCTGGGTGATCACAGATGAAGCTGGAAAGGCAGCCTCTTTCAAACAAAATAAGGGAGTAAGTGGAAAACGAAGGCGGTGCAATTCTATAGAGCCAGCTCAGCAGCCAGGGAGGCAGGCAGTTTTTTCCTTGACATAAACACAATAACACATACAGAAAAGCCTATCAGAGGAGGGTGACCCAGGTGCTGTATAAACAGATTTCTCAGACAGGCAGTCGGAAGCCCCTTGGTATCTTTAGTTTCCCCCCACTCCCTGCTACTCTATCCTTTGTCAGATTCAATGCAGCCTTCAAGGGCACTGGAGGCAGAGGAGAGAGAAATGTCGGGGAAGGGGAGAGGGGAGGGGGAGAAAGCACTCTCCTCTTTTAGCCTTTGTTAAGGAATAAAAGCACACAACCACACAACGTGTAAAAATCATTTACTCTCTCTCCAGCAGCACCAACGTGTTTGACACTGGTTTGCTGAGAGCTTTTAGAGAAACTGTGTTGACATTTTATTCACATCCAGGTTTTGAATTATATAAGACTCCTTTGAGATGCACTGTTGGATATGATCTGAATAGTCAAGCTTGGGGGAGGGAAAAAAAAAAACAACATATAACACCCAGCAACTCTTAAATGTTTCTATGAATCCTGAAGTGGAAAGGAAAGATAAAATGGTAAGAACAAAAATATTTGCTTCCTCTTAGACAGGAACATAATGCACCTGCATCAGAAAGAACATAAAAAGTTACACTTTGAAAGAAACACGAGTATGTCCAACTTTTTTCCAGTGCTTCTCCCTGCTCTCTTTTAGGCTAAGGGAATGTAGAATCTGAGTGGAATAACTGAACACAGCAGAACTCTAAAAATCCGTCCTTTTGCACAAGATATATGTTGACACCATTTTCTTGTGGCAAATGTGCATATACTTGTGTTATATGTATAGTCATTGCACATGTCACGCATGTTCATTGCATATGTGTTGCTCATATATTCAATGCAGTGAAATTAGAAGTGAGAAATGAGGAATAAAATCACAAATAAAAACCACTCAGAGATAATGATGGTAACATTTTCTAATATTTTATTTTCTGCACATATGCATGCATGATATACATATATAAAGTACTATAAATAAGTAATCATTCTATGTATATTGCAAAATAAATTGCACCCTCATTTTTGTCATATATAGAACATGTCATTTTTAATGGCTACATAGCATTTCATCATATGAATGGAACATACTAACATAAATAAGAAATATTCGGTTTCTATTTTTTAAATTAATAATGTTGCAACTATTTTCTTGTTTTTCTTGTGATGAGCTTCTAGAAGTGAGGGGGGTGAAAATTCATATCTAACAGCAGGTGACTGGCTTGATTTTACTTATATATTCATTAGGCTTAAAAATTCATCTTTGATATTTAAAGTATTACTTGAATATATTTTTGTTACTGTCCTAATGCTCTTTTGGAAATCCTAGTATATAAGTACACAAACACACATCACACCACCGCTTATTGACCCATGTAGTCCATAGGAGAAAAGCAACCTATATGTAACCATAAATACAAACCATATATATTTATATACACACATGACACATATGTCTCTGTGCATCTGTTTGTTTATATTACATGCATACATGTGTATATATATTCTTTTTAGTGTGCATATTTCTTTATCTGTTTGTTTATAATGCTCTTGTAGAAGAAAAATAACAATCAAGCTATAAGAAAGACATGCTTCTATAAAATTGAATTCCAAGGATTTAAAAAAAAAATCCTATGAATGTATTACCAAAAGAAAATGGGTCACCAGAGAACAAATGTTAATTTTTACTCAGCAAATTAATGGAAATTGCTGTACTGAGAATATAAGGAAACATATATCCTTTGTGCATATTTGATAAGTTCTCCCAACTGTTTCAACTTCTAAAATATCATAATAATACTTTTCTTACAAATTCTTGGAGTTTTTTTTTTCCACTGAAGATTGGACCCAAGGGTGCATTACCACATCCCCAGCCCTTTTATTCATGTATTTTTTTTTTTTAATTTTGAGACAGGTTCTCACTAAATTTAGGAGGATCTCATAAGCTTTGGAGGCTGGCCTCAAGCTTGGGATCTTTCTGCCTTAGCCTCCTGAGACACTGGGATTACAGTTGTGGACCACTGTGCCTGGTTTCTTATGCTCATCTTCTAATTTGCTTAGTCAAATCCTGTAATCTTTAATCTTCTGTTTGCCATCTCTCCTGAAATATTAAATTGTGTGTTTATGTCTTTCCTCTCCAAACAATCCTAATCAATATCCAATTTTCCTAGCTCCATGAGTTCTTGCTTTTGTTCCACAGATAAAAAGTTCTTTGGAATGTGTATGAGAATATGAATTAGTCATTTTCCATTTTTTTTCCCTGCTTCTTATAGTAGCTCTGCTTGTTAGAAAATGTGTTCAAGTTCCTGAAATCGGTTCTCTTCTTCGGAACTGTTGAATCTTATCATAGATCCGATGACTCCTTTTTCCCTCACCCACTCTGACACAGTGACACAGTATGGCATTTGGTTTTCAGTTTGCTCACATCCACAATTGTGTGCTGCACTTGGAGTGCCGCGGGTTCCGAAGAAGGGAGACAAGCGATGCTTAGATATAGCTCGGTTATCCTTAGCAAGGTCAGATGATCTGATTAGGAGGAGGAAAGAGGGTGATTGCACCACTCCAGGTGGTGGTTCTGAGAGGGAGCTTTGCCCGTGTTGAATGATTACATTGCTGTGATTGTTGAGGCTGCCTGATGTTAGCTGGCCTGGTGCTCACAATTCTCCATCAGGAAGGGCAGTGCTCGTTAGGAGTCTGCATCCAAAGGACTTCTCTGTTAGATGCCTCTACTTTCTAGATAAAAATGGAGCCAGAAATATCAAGGATGGATCCTGACATAATGCTGTTTGGTGTACCTGTAACTAACTCCTCTGAGGAGTTTTCATATAATTTAGGTTTAAAAATATACATTTACATATATATGTATATACATATGTGCACTTCTAGTTTGGGAATGATTTCATGTTTATAAAAATTGCAAAATTAGTAGTAGTGAGTCCCTGTATATGCTTCAATAATGTTAGCATTTGATATAACTCTGTTATCTTTATAATAGCCAATGAATTGATACTGGATAATACTATTAACTAAACCACAGGTTTATCAGTATTTCCACTAGGATTTCTTTTCTCTTCTAGAACCCAATTCACAATATCCATTGCATTTAGACATATATTAGTCCTTCCTTATCCATAGGGAATGTGTTCCAAGACCCCCAGTGAATGCCTGAATCCAGACAGTACTGAATCCTATAAAGACTGTTTTGCCGTACAAATGCATTTCTATGATAAAGTTTAATTTACAAATTAGGTACAGTAAGAGATTAATGATAATGACTAATAAGGAAATAGATCAATTAAACAATATGCTATAATGAAGGTTTCATGAATGTAGTTTCTCTCACTCAAAATATATATTATACTCTGTGAGATGATATGGTGCCTACATGATGAGATGAAGTTAGGTGAATGACATCTTCATTGTGATACAGTGTTAAACTGCTTTGTGAGTGTTACTTGAAAACAACCACTGCAATACTACAACAGTCAGTCTGATATGTGAGAGGGCTACTATGTGGTTAATGGGAGGGTAGCACATACTGCATGGATACACTGGACAAAGGGATGATTCATGTTTGAGGTGTAACAGGGCAGAATGGTGTGAGATTTTGTTTTAGTTAGCTAATCCCTATCAGGGGATTAATTCACTGATTGGGTTTGTTAAGGTGCTATTCCAAAATCCCAAATAATCCTCCAGGTCTTTTTGAAGAAAAGACAAAGGATTTATTCTGCCCAGGGCCAAGGGCGCAGAAAGCAGACAGTTCTGCAGTCTACAACACTGAAGGCAGGTGGAGGTGCCATTTAAACATAAATCCACAAAGAAGTGGGGTGGGAGAGGCAAGTAGAGTCACAAGTATATTCTCAGAAATTTGCACCTCTTGTAGCTATTCAGAAAGTAGTAGCACAAGCTCCATGGTTTAAAAACATTGTGGTTAAGGTGCAAGTGGGTGGAGGTGTCAGCTTCTATGCAAGTTGGCTCTTATAGGAAGCCAATTCCCCACACAGGGTGAGAAGTCGGAGCAAGATGGGGTCAGCCTGACTCTTTCAAATCAGCCCGTAACAGGTTAACCATTTCTTCTCTGAACCTTCTTGCATTGTCTCACATGTGAGGTTTTGGGGGACACCACCTCTAAACTATAACAGATTTCATGACACCACTTAAAACACTATGAAATTTAAAACTTATAAATTATTTATGAAGTTTTTTATTTAACTTTTTGAGTATGTTTACCTAAAACAGTGGAAAACACAACTTCTGATAAGGGGTGGGGCCCTATAATTGAATTTTACCATCTAGCAATAGCTACCAAGCATTCTTTTTATACCCTTATAGAAAATCACTTTAACTTGATTTCCAAGAAGATATCTCCTAAAGAAAAATGTACTTCATCTATCCCTTTTCTCACTTTAGCCTTACTTTTTTTTTTTTAATTAGGGGTGGGAGTTGTACTGGGGATTGAATTCAGGGTCATTTGACCACTGAGACACATCCCCAGCCCCATTTTGTATTTTGTTTAGAAACAGGGTCTCACTGAGTTGCTTAGTGCCTCTCTTTTGCTGAGGCTGGTTTTGAACTTTCTGTCCTCCTGCCTTAGCCTCCCAGCCACTGGGATTATAGGTGTGGACCACTGCCCGGCTAGCCCTACTTATTCTTGAGAATGTAAAGTCCCTTTTCTACTTTCCAAGGATAGTATAGATTATCTTCTATTTTAATTTCTTGTTTTCTTTCTATTTTATTTATTCAGACACATCAAACTCAGAGCATGATCATTAGCCATAGAAACCAAACATGTCTATCAAAAACGGTGCTTGCACCATTTTTGTTTGTGATTACAGAATTTCTAATATATAAAATGCATTATGTGTGTTGGAGTCTGGAATAGAATAACTGTTTCTTTTCAGATCCAAGTACACTGAGCTCAAATGGAAAGTCATTTTTACAAAAGAGGCTATACCGAGATCAACTCCGATCTCAAGGATGAATTTCGAGGCTTGGAATTGAAGTCCAGTTTTGCTAGCCCAAATCTACCAAGGGTCTGTTTCCCAAGGCACACAGAGTTCCTAATAGTTGATCACAATTAATCTTTTCCCTTCTTACGTTGTATTTTCGGGGGTCCTTCAAAATTAGATATAAATGTCTTTCTCCAAAATTCATATGGGTAACGTGGTACTAATCCCTCTATTGCTGAGATTCATGGAGTTGGAGCACACACATGATTTACCCTGGGTTGATTTTCATTATACTTTTAGGTGGATGCCTGGTATGGCCATTGATTTTCTCCCAGCTCTATGGAATGAAATATTTAAATTTGTTATTCATAGTCTATCACACGCATCTGAACAGAAGCCAAGCAAAAGCTCATGCACACACAGCAGCATGTATCTTTGGTTTAGTTTAATTCTAGGGGAGTTCACTGCCTATCACTGTGCTACTCTATTGTGGTTAAGGGGTTGGACTTAGGGTCAGCATTATTCTAATTTTCTGTTTCTTCTTCCTCTCTGGGAATATGCACTCTGACTTGTTACAACTCTTTAGACAATTTCTTTTTATAGTGAAGTCCATTAAATTACAAACACATTAGATTCCCCAATCTATTCCTGCCTTCAGGAAAGACTAATGTGGTTTACAAATGAGAATTAATGTATAAACGAATCCCAGGATACATCCTGAACAGAGGGGCTGTCAAGTGATTATGAATTAATTTTTAATAAACCTCATGAAGTGTCTCAGGATTGATTCGGTTGGTGTCTGTGTTCATGTAGCAGCCAGAAAACATGGTAGCACACACAGTCCACAAAAATAAAGAAAACTCAGGCTTTCCACAAAGAAAAATAAAGATTCCAAAGATACAGCAAACACTTAGAATAGCTTGGAAGAAAATATTAGTTTGGGGAAATTGCCAAAATCCTGCTCTCACTCTTCTTTTGTCTGGGCCGAGAGTTGTACAAACCAAACCTTTAGAAACTTGCATTTACAACCTATTTCCCCTTTTCCTTCTAACTAGTGGCATTTCTCACCTCTCTGCCATTGGACATTCTGTTACTGACCTCATTCTTGCTTTGGGAATCTTCTTGGAGGATCTATGAACATTCCTTACCCTTTCTTAAAAAAAAAAAAAAAAAATTCAGTAAGCCTAGTCATTTCCTGCACATGGTCCTTGTCCCCCTATGTTTTGGAATTAAGAATTATCTTTTTTTTTTTTTTTCTGGGTCTCTGTAAAGGTTCGAATGCATATTTCTGAAACACATGGACAAATTTCCTCTGCAGAAGTTTTCAGGAACCAGAATGGGATCTTAAAGGTAACAGCCAGAGAACACCAGGAGGATCCCTGAAATGGTTTCTCGTTGGAATTAACCAAGGGTTTAAATCAGACCAATCACAGCTAAAATTCTCAGTGGTTGTTTTTTGCTGTTTAATAGAAAAATTTCTCACATGAATCCAATTTCTTAAGAGGGCTTTGGGAATGATAGTAGTAAGAAGCACAGAATCATGAGGCTTCCACTGAGATGTCAAAGGAAAGCCTGGGAAATTAGGCAGGTTTTGTGAGATGGGAATCCTGCAAGCAGCCCCTGATGGGGCGATGCTTGAAGCTGTGGGAAGCTAAAGCTGCAGTGGCAATTCTAGGAAGGCAGAGAGAGCAGCAACTTGTAACAGCTGCCCAGCAAGCTGCAGGAAGCAGGAGAACCCTCCTGAGACAGTGGCCATGTGGACTGCAACCCATAAGCCATGGGATCAGGGCTGCCTCTGCCTTTGGGAACACACATCCCACCATAGTGAGCCCTACTCAGACATGGAGACATGGAGCTTTAGGATTTAATGTTTGTCCTGCTGGGTTTCAATTTGGCCTTGGGCCAATCCCTCCTTTCTACCCCCTCTTCTTGTCTTTTGGAATGGGAATTTACAGTTAAGTTTGCCTTGAGTCTCAGAGGAAACTTTGTACTTGGATTTTTGAGCAATGCTGGGACAGTTAAGACTTTGGATTTGTGGGATGGAATGAGTATATTTTGCAATGTGGTACAGACACAAACCTTGGGGACCAGTGGCAGAATGCTATGGTTGAATCATGTGTTGAAAACTTGCTCTCTAGCGTGCTGTTGAGAGGTGGTAGAAACTTTGAGAGGTGAGTCCTCATGGGAGATCCTCAGGTTATTGTGAGCATGCCCCCAGAGGGGATTGTGGGACCTGGTACCTTTTTCCCTCTTCTTAATAAGGCCAGTGCTCATATCTGTCATATGTTCTCACCATGATGCAATACCTTGCCACAGGCCCCCCAAAATGGGGCCAACTGACCATGAACTGGAATTTCTAAAGCTGGGATCCAGAATAAGTCTTTTCTTTTTATAAGTTATTTATCTCAGTTATTTCATTACAGTGATAGAAAGCTAATTAACACAATACCCTTAATTTAGCATTCTTGAAAACACTTTGAAAGATAAAATGATAAAATGGTAAATATTATAAATGTAAATTGGTAAGTTAAAGATGACTACAAATTCTTTGTTATATTTCCACTGAGAAGAGGAGTCAAGTTCCCTTCCCCTTGTATTTGGGTTTGCCTTTTTTGAGGGGGTGGTGGGGTACCGGAGGTTGAACTCAGGGACATTTAACCCTGAGCCACAACCCCAGCCCTATTTTGTATTTTAGTTAGAGACAGGGTCTCACTGAATTGCTTAGGACCTTGCTTTTACTGAGGCTGGCTTTTAACTTGCTATCCTCCTGCCTCAACTTCCAAAGCCACTGGGATCATAGGTGTGAGCCACACTGCCCAGAAATGCCATCCTGGGGCTTCTGAGACTGGTCTTAAGAAGCCTTGTAGTTCTGCATAGGTTTCCTGGAAGCCAAGTATTGTGTAGGAATGTCAATGTCCTGAGATCACCAGGTTATAAGAATCCTGAGCCACATGGAGAGTTCCTGACAAGATGAAATACTGTACAGAGACAGAGTGGCCAAGAACCTTCATGGCTCCAGACATGTGGGTGAAAAAGTTAGACTGGCAGTAACTCCTCCACCCTAATTGCCCTGTTGGATACCAACCACAGGGATCAGAGATGAACTTCCCAGTTGAGTCATTCCTGAATTCTTCAACCCTAACTTCTAACCAAAATAAAATTCTTCTTTTTAAGCCAATTTAAATTTTTTGAAAATTATCTATAGATAATAAAATGTAACAGTAACCAAATCAAATTAAAAAAAAAAGAGGCATGAGAAGATATTTAGCATACTGAACCAAACAGAAACTTGGATAATTTGTACAAAACCATTTTTTTTTAAATGCTGTCACTCATGATTAAAGATCAAAGCCGAAAGTGTAGTTAAAATCGAGACTGGAAATCCGTGTCCTTCCGAGAGGAAGATTATAGGTGCAGTTGTAAGCCAGATGTGAAACAATATGCTAAGCCACACAGTAGTAGCCCAGGTCCATGCTCAGATTACATTTAGATTTTACCCAAGACTACAGTGGCTAATTCCTAGTGAAGCTTGGCATAATCCCAGAAATATTGGCCAAAGAAAATCAAACACCAATATTGCGTCCCCAGCTATTATTTATCATTTCTTAATCAAGTCTGTATGTATGTATGTGCACATGGTCACATAATTAGAATACTGAGCTGGCATCCCATCCCAAGCCTTAGATTCTAAGGTGGCTTGTATCCTTCCCCTGAGAACACATATTTCCTAAAAAAAAAAAAAAAACAAAAACAAAAAAAAAAAACTGTTCACTTCTTAAATGAACACCAACAAATATATCCTTAAAAAAGACAAAAAAGAGGAATTATTTAAATATTATGCAATTTAAAGCTTCTAGTCTAATTGCATAATTCCTTCTGTTATTTCATACATTTTCTACAGCATGGAACAATGTCAGTCTTCAACAGTATCTCAAAAATTCTATAACAATTAACCTTTAATTTTCAATACGAAGTATCAGCTTTCACTATGCTTTAAAGGAGCATGTATTTCCTTGTGACTTTGCTGGCATTTAGCTGCTTGTTGGGGAAGAAACACCCACTTGCTGGGCAAAGAGGTCAAGAAAAGTAGATTGCTGTTTATTTGCTTCTCTCTAAGCACAGAGAAAAATCCCAGGAAATAGTGAAGTCTCAAACCATCTATTATGCTCTGACAATTTACTTTAGTTATGGCTGTGGGGCATTTAGATTCCTTTCCCTGACACATCCCAAGTTTCCCCCACCCCTCACCACATTTAGATCTTTCCTAGTAGTGATTCCAACCATCCTGGAGCTTCATCTCAGCCCTCCAGCTCTTGTGGTTGACAGATTCATGTCAGTTCAGGATGTGGCTCCTCTTTTGACATTCGTCAGAAGACTCTTCTTTTCCCTTTTGACAAGGTGAGGTGAGGGAAAAATCACCCACACAAAAAGATAACTCTAGATTCAATTGTAGATATTTGAAAATCTACTGGTAATGTACTGTTTTGGGGGAGAAATGTATGTTGGAACAAACAGATAAACAAGGTATATTCTAAATGCTAATCAAGGCTAGGTCTTGGGAAATAGCTGTGAGTGTGTGTGTGAGTTTGTTTCAGTTATCTATTGCTGCATAATAAACCATTCACAAAACTTAGTGGAGTACAATAGCCATACTATTATACTTACTAATTTGTGGATCAGAAATATGGTCAGTGTTCAAGGGAGATGAGTGATTTCTACTCCAAAATGAGGTGGAGAGATTTGAACAGCTGGACACAGCTGAAATAGCCCCATGGGGCCATAAGTGGGGCCTGTTTTTCTCTACTTCATATCTGATGGGACAGGAATGTCCAAGATGGTTTCCTCACCTGCATACCTGACTAGTGTGCTAGCACAGCAGACCTCCTCACTCTAACTCCACATGGCTTCTTTGTGTAGCTACTTGGACTTCCTTGCACCATGATAGCCCTGTGGTTGGACTTCTCATACACCCTGAGAACAAACATTTGAGGAAACTAAATGAAAACTGTAAAACTTTTAATTGCCTTGATGTGGAAGCCCCCAAATGTCCCTTTTGTGGCATTCTTTAGGTCAATAAAGTAACAGCCAGATTAAAAAGAAGGTCAGAAGAAGGTCAATGAGATACCATCTTGATGGAAGAAGTAGCAAAAAGTTTATGGTCACTTAAAATTTTCCATGATGGGTACACTGTTGCTCAGTGTAACTGGGCAACTGTTACTGATGCAGGTGCCAGTTGCATTGGGAAGGCAGCCATGATAACCTGGGTAATTCTAGAAGAGATTAGCAATGGAGGTGACCTCCTCTTGCTCTCCTTGGCTCCCAGACTAGAGTTGGAGGCATGATTCAAGGCACTGCAGCAAACAGACATGAAAGGTATCAGACTTCAGAGGAGCCTTGCTGGTAGAACGACCTGATGAGGTGGCAAGAAGAATAGCAGAGAACCCTTGGACAGATCATGTATGGCAGGGTCATTGGACTTAGTGCTAGAAGGGTAGGGAATCTTGAAACAGGAAAGAAAAAGAAATTCACATTTTAGAAAGTTTGAGTCTAGCAATTAAATATATATATATATATATATATATATATATATATATATTTAAAAGACACATGAAGATATTGGATAAACCAAATTAGTGAAGAGAAGTGGATGAGTGTTATCATTCAATCAGAATAGCTATGTCTACATTGTTTGGTCACAAAACTGTCTTTACCAACCAGGAAGCACATTAGATGAACATATCTTTATTCACAGGAAGACAGAACTCATTTTATATTCAGGCACCAAGTTTTGTTTTTTACCCTCCCTTCCCTCCCCCTTCCCTTCTCTCCCTGCCACTCGCTTGCTTGCTTTTTCTCTCTCTTGGTACTAGGGATTGAACCCAGGGGCACTTTACCTCTGAGATACATTCCCAGTCCTTTTTTTCAAAAGTGTTTTTATTTTTTTTTTTTAATTTGAGACAGGGTCTCACTAAGTTGATGAGGGGCTGGATAAATTGCTGGGGCAGGTTTTAACTTGCAATTCTGCTGTGTCAGCCTCCTGAGTTTTGCTGGTTGTTTGCTGAACTTGGACAAGCACATAGAAAAGAGCACGTCTATTGTTCTCTGTGATAGATGTGGGTTGAGTGTATGTGTGTGCGAGGATAACACATATTTAAAACAAGGAGATAACAGAATAAAAATTTTCAGCTTTTGCAAATGCACATTTTTCTTTTTTCTTTATTGGTATCAGGAATTGAACTCAGAAGTGCTTAACCACCAAGCCACATCCCCAGTCCTTTTAATTTTTTTTTTTTTTTTTTTTTTTATTTAGAGACAGGGTCTTACTAAGTTGCATAGGGCCCTGCTAAGTTGATGAGGCTGGCTTTGAACTTGCAATCCTCCTGCCTCAGTCTCCCAGGTAACTGGGATTACAGGCCTGCAACACTGTGCCTGATAAATGCACATTTTTTAAAACATTTTTTCACAAATATATTATTGTAAAAAGTAAAATAAGGAGAATTTCCTATTGTGACTCCTAACTTCTCAAATGCCCAAGTTTGTTATGAATACTTCCAGATGGTTTGGGAGAGATCATTTTGCCCAATCACATGCTGCCATTATTTATTTCAGGAGACATTTAAATCCTCTGGCAAATAGGCTGTTTTAACTCTTGAGCATGGATTTTTATATTCAGCCAAACACAATCATAAAATTTCATTCGAGGTCTTTTTTTCAAAGGACAGAATCTTCATCCCAAAATTTCTAACCTCGATTTGAAAAGCAAAATAAAGTTACATGGATATTTACAGAAAAAGTATATTTGCAGAGCCCTTACTATTAGTCATTCTGGAAATTTATTTCACTCTGCCTGCCTTTCACATGGGTAATATACATTTTTTAAATATAGTTTCCTTCCTCCCTTAGTTCCAGAGATATCTTCCTTCCTGAACTGGGAGTAAGACTTGAAACAATCATAAAGTCAGAGTTCTACAAAGAGGCAAGGACACACAGATTTTGTAGAATTTTATTGCCACTTGATTTCATAAATTGCTTGAGTGAAATTCAAATCTCTAAACTGTAATATCTCTTCTAATGTGATGTTGTTCAATTTCACAGTAATTGACAACACCATTTATTTGTGGTTAATCCCTTAATGTTAAACCGCCATCTTCCTTGAGGCACTAGATCTCTATGGCAACCCACAAGCTCCCACTGTGGGAACTTATCTCACCCATTACAGCTAGAGGGATCATTTTGTTCCACTTGGCTTCAAAAAATTTGTTCATACAATTCTCTCTACCCCATCGTCTGTGAAGATCCTCCCACTCACCCTGAGCCTCTCACACTTGGGTTCTTGCTGGGACTTAACATTTTCTTTCTTTAAAGAGATAAAGAAAAACATCACACAGTCTCAGCGTCATGTCAAAGTGCTTTCTACCTCTGTTCTTCTGTCCAGATGTGCAATCTGTGCACTTCTCTCATCTATTCTGGGTTAAATAGATTGGATTTAGTTCTTTCTCATGGATCACTCTTCTAGGGGAGGGTACTTGGAGGGCTGTCATCCTATTTTGATGCTAAGTTTTTAGTTTAGTTGTCAATGAGAAGTGACCATTTATCCTGTGGATGTCCCAAGAATCTAGTTTCCATGATGCTCATAGATTTTTTTTAACCTTTGATGTTATCCTCTTGTACATAAATTATTCAGCAAATGTGGTAGATGATCTTAAGCCTGATTGCCATGTAAGGTCTTAGTTGAGAATTTCCTTGACTTAAATTATGGTCTCTGGAACAAAAATACAGCAACTCTTTCTTCTAACTACAATTGAGGTTAGCAGTTGCTTGCACAGTGCCTATTTTGATCTACAAAATCAAGCTGTTGTAGTAATGTTAGTAAGTAGAAGTGATGGATTCTATAATAATTTGCCTATTGGTTTCATGGATGTCAGAAACCATTAGAATTTATAGGTTGTTTATAAATGCCCTAAAAGTGCTACAAACTTAGGCAAGTTTTAAGGAGTTAATATGCAAAACAAATAAAGAGGAGCTTCTCAAACACAATAGGAACTCAATTGATTTTTAACTATTATTATTATTATTACTACTACTACTATCATATTCTCTGATTGATCCTGAAGGTTATGGTTAATTCTTCTCATTCTTCCTTGTAGCCATTCATTTTTATTTTTGATATGCAAATACTGAAACATATTTCTCAACAGGAGCCAAATCCCAGCAAGCCTACACAGACTTGGAGTCAAATTTTTACTTTCTTCCTTTGTCGGCATTGACTGGGTGAGGATGCATCAAAATCCTGGCAGAATATATAATTGTCTGGATACATGATTAATTAACAAACAATATTTCTATGTAGAATGGTACACAGGAAAAACTAGAGAAAAAAATTAAATGTCAGTCTGCATTCAATGAGTTTAAGAACTCCCTCCCACTCTGCATACCATATGCATTTGACAAAAACAGAGATTAAGTATTCACTGAATTGAAAAAAAAAATATTAGACCTGCCAAATGAAGTTTCATGGCTTATTTGTGAATTCATTTATGTCAGCAAACCTTGATTCAGAAATATTTTATGGATATGCTTTTAAGAGGAGTCTGAGGGTCATAAACTAGGAATTTTTTTAAAGCTTAGATAATTAGAATTAAGCAATTTTTGACTCCCTAATAACATATCAGACATCTTATATTGTGCCAGATATCATATAAAATTGAATCAAAATATATTGTTTATATTTAAATGCACAGAATATGCTGTATCAAAAATTTACATGTACTATACGTATAAGGCAAACCACCTAATTTCCTTTCTTGAAGCCTTTAAAAATCTTTGTGTTTATCAGGAAAAACTCTGGAAATGTTATGTAACAAGGCCTGGCCAAGGTCTCAGCTGTGTACATCAGTGAACATTGCCACAAATGACATCTCTAAAGCAATTCTGAATCCTGTGGCTCAAAGGGCAGAGAGCCCTGGAACATTTTCCAAACTTGAAGCTGGATATTGCTTCACAAAGGTATGCCTTCCTAATGAGACTGTTCAACCTAAGCTTTTATGAAAATTGTTCCAATTAATAGTCTTCTATGATGGATATGGGATTGTGGTTATGAATTTCCATTTCGGTTCACTTTGTGCAAGAGCAATCATCCTTAACGGCTCATAATTTCTTTTAATTGGATATTTCATTACCAGGCAAGGGTACAGAGAGCAAAACTAATTTTCCTTGCCTTTTATTTAGCCTACTGTTTTGGGGAGTAAGTGCTTATGCTCTAGGCTTAAAAAGCAATCATTGTTCCTGCTTCTACAATTAATTTCCTGAACAATGGAGAGCAAATTATTTTGTGTTCTATGACTCAGTTTACCTTTTGGTAAAATTGTTGACAAGTAAGACTTCAAATGTCAAAATGGTACATTAAAAATGAACAGGCTCTTTTTTCCACTCAAGTTCTAAATACATTGCTATTCTCACTAAGAAAATCTATACATGTTTTGCTTCCTTTATCTCTGTTTCTTGACTGAAGCTGGCACTTCTCTCGGTGAAATTTGGGATGGTCAAAAAAGAAGCTGATTTGGATTAGATAACTTTCCCATTAGTCCTGATTCCATCATTTGCTTGGCCAGGAAACCTTGGTACAGTCATAAAGCTGTTCTAAGAGATGAATTCTCATTTGTCCTTGGGCCCTGTTGGCTCCCAGGCATGGAGGAGTTGCTTATTATCTGTTTGTACCAGCAAAGAAGCCTGGCAGCATGACTTTAAGGAGACATTAGGATTTAACCCTGCTGTGTGTCACAACTGTGTTTGCCTCAGTGACTCTGACCCCCATTCCCATGCCATTCTCAGCATCTCCATCTCCTCATTCTGCACTCCCAAATCTCCTCTCTATTCCCTTTGTGATCTGCAAGATCTCCAGGGCTTTGACCCCACCATTCTATCCAGTAATCTGCTGCCTTCATTCTTTTCCTAACTCAGATCGAATCCCGTTGTGCCATTAGAAGCATCCCTTGCAAATGACATAATTGTACTGTATCTTTCCCCCTACGTTTTATTGTTTGGGGAAAAACTCAAAACATTGCGTAAACATTACTGTCTGTCTTCCTCACGTCTGCCCATGTGCAGGTTGAACACGGCTGGGGAACAGTTCGTGATTAAAACTTCACTGTAATCATCTCAATTCTCAATTTGACACGGAATACTGTCAAAAAATCCAACTATTCTTCTCTAATAGGATCACTTTACTACTCTCTTAGGAGTACTCTCTGTTCAAACCTCCAAAACCCAGTTTCTACTCTCACATCCAGAGAACATCTTGCCTCAAACTTTATGAAGAATGTAGGAGTCCTAAGAAATGAACTGTCATCTTTATTTTTTTTCCCACCAGAAACACTCTAAACCTTCTAAAATTTACTTCCATCTTCTCTTCCTTCCCTTGGTGAAAGTCATTTCTTCTTCTTTTTCTTTGCAGGATCATTTTTTTTTTAAATGCTAAATTCAGTTAACCCATTGCTGTCCTCATCTTGCTCTGTCTGTTCCCTGGTTCCATACAGTCAACCAGTTCTCCTCCAGACACACCCTCTGGACTTGCAGATTTATTCATCTGCCTTTTGGTTTTCCTTCCATTTCCCTGGATATTATTCAGGGCTCCTATGTTAATGCTTTTCCCCACACTGGCCTCTCTGAGTGGGAGTGGTGTGAAGTTTTATTCTAGCTTCTCTTCTTTATTTACCTTTTCTCCGAGGTTTGTTTGTTTCCTTTCCTTGCATATTTCTAACACATTCATGTTGATAAATTTGAAGTCATCAGCAACAGTTTTAGGTTTACCTAATTAACTTCCTGCTTTTCCTCTCAACTTGGATGTCTTAGAGATACTCTTAAGTTAATGGGAAAATTAAACATTAATCAGGAAAATTAAACTCTTGCCTTTCGTCCTCAACACTCATCACTTTGTAACTTCTTCTCTTGGAAAATGGAAATATCAGCTTTCCTGTTGCTCAAATCAGAGCCTAGGTACCAATATTTCCTGTACCTTTATTCCCCTGCAATCATGGGGGCTGAGCATGGGCCTTGAGCACGGCAAGCACTCCACCACTGAACCACATCCCCAGCCCCTAAGTGACATTTTTGAATGTAAGCCTTAAGTCGTTCCATGTCACTCTTGCTGAAAGATTTTTGCTGGCTTCTACTGTACTTGGATTAAGTCCCAGTGATTTCACACGGCCTTTAATGGATCAACCCGATTCAGCTTCCACCAGAATTCCACACCACTCTCATCCCAACCTTGGTTATATCCCAGTCATGTTGATCTATTTTTATTTCCTGGTCCTGCTAAATTCACTTCTACCTCCAGACCTGGACATGTTATGTTGGTTTGGAAATCTCTACACCATTTCTTTTGTAGTTTGCTTTCTCAATTCCTTTAGATTTTTTTAGTTTAAGCAAACCTCCCCAGAGGTTTATAACTACAATGAAATACACTGTTGGTCCTCACCCCATTTTTCTCCATCTTAGTGATTACTTTTTTCTTCATTGGAGTAATGATGAGTGTTTTATAGTTATTTATTGGCCTGTTTGCCTACTTTGGGTACCGTTTTCGATCTAAGTATCTAACCTCTCTAAGGCAGAAGCATGCTGGTCTTGTGACTGTTTCCTCTTGATTGCCTGGCTCATTTCCTGGAGCCTACTAGTCACTCTATAAATATTCATTAATGAATGAATAAAAGAATAAGTAAGGAAAGAGGCCTATATAAAGTTAATGGAAGGGTCAAATGGAATTATGTAGGTCAATCACCTTTGAAAATATTAAAGTGTTAAGGCAAAGCATTTTTATTCCTTTTCTTTTTTCCTATAGAGAGGAATGAGACTAGAACTATTTTCATTCTCCTATCTTCCAGGCCACCTTTCTGCCCTCATTCATAAATCTTCACAAATTCCATCTCTTGCAAGAAGCCTGTGCAGACCAGGTGGGTTGGGAAAAAGTTCTCACCTCCCTCTCATATTTATGCTTAGCAACTGTCTTTCCCATATGTCCAATTATGTCTACGAGATTAGAAAAGTGGAAATTATATGGAAAAAAAAACCCAGGAACCTTAATTAACTCTAAAAGATGAATGTTAATTCTTTTCCCTTTGTGTGTGTATGTCGGTGTGAGTATGCTGTAAGGAGTTTGCAGCATGGGGTTGAAGTAGGGTTGAGCTTGATGACTTTAAAGGCACCATCTGCCCTGAGATCCTGGTTCTTTTAAGATTATGTGTTTGCAGGCTTATTCATAAGACAGTCTTAAGCATTCAATAATGGAAATGTTTTCCTCCCTGTTTAATAGGTTAATTCAAACCAGAGTATCCTCCTTATGGAGTCCTTCACCTGTTGAATAAAATATACTCATCATTGTCATTATCTCATGTAGGGCAGATTTTGTATCCTGCGCACATCATAAATAAAGCCCCTTGTGAGCCAGAATCTAAATGTCCATCTGCTTACTTTACTTTTCTACCTGTATTCCACCTATCCCAAAGTCCTTTGGATATTTTGAAAAACTTGTGGCTTACTGGCTATAAACTGTCTCCTGCTCTAGCACTTAGTGTATCCTATGTCGTCTTTTGAAAGCTCTAGAAATCATTTATCCATCCTTCAAGGATGAGTACAACTTTGATATCATCTCTAAAGTTTTATTTAACCCTTCTAGAAAGAGTTAGACACTGCTTTTTTTAGAGGTGTCATATCTTCAGGATATCTACAACCTTTCAGAATACCTAGAACCATGTTCATATTCATGATTCCCAGAGGTGTCACCTACATCCTAGTCTATGTGAATTATAGTCCTTGAAGTATATAGTAAATGCACCCTCTGTATTAACTACTTCTAATTGTAAGAGAATTTACCATTGTCCTGTCTCATGTTTAAGTATGGTAAAAATTTTTAGAGCAATATTCTTGACTTTGCTACCAATTGTTACTTCCATCTCCTAGTTGATGATAAATTTGGTGGTGGTAGAAGTCAACTGTTACTTATGTAGTCTTGAGCTTCAAGAATAATCTAAAACTTATTTATTTATTCACTAATACAAACATTTATTTGTTTTAAGGAGTAAAACCTCATGAATAAGATTCAAAGCAGAATTAAAATGTGGTGCTTTTTGTAATAAAAATGTTTCATTTTTGCCTGTCATAAACGTGCAAACTTTTTTAGTTCAATTTAGTCTGCAATGATCCAATTCTGTTGCTTTTCTCACTTAAATGTCATCTATCATTTAAAGCAATAAGCAAAGATTTAAATGGAGCAAAGTGAGTCTAAGTCTTCTGATCAAATTTTGGAGAGCATTTGTAGCTTTTTGGAAATTATGCACCTGTTAAAAAGTAACAGGGTCCCCTTCTTGTTTCTACTTATTTGAAAATGCCATTTAATAACAATTTATCTGTTGGGTTTGAATACTAAATAGTTAAACAGGAACAAATACTTCCTTTACAGAATTGGTCTGAGTTTAGCATTGCCAGTTGGCTAGAGGTCAAAGTTAATGAAGCCAAAGTCACAGGTTTGAAACTCTGAAACTTTGCTTTGTATGTAGCTTCAATTTCACTTTTCACCCTGAAGAAGTAGACTCATGATTATAAACCAATTACCTCAACAAATACTTAGAAGGGAAAAGAATATATGGTTAAGAAGTCCAATACCACTAATATAAATAAAACTCATAGTTTAACTTAGTACAGTTTATTCCATTTACCAAAAAGGTACATTTCCTCAATCCCATAACATTGAGTATAATTTTTATGTTGATAGTGCTCTGATTTAAATTCCTCTTTTGACTCCAATTCTAATTCATATACCTATTGACGTCTTCCTTGGTTGTCTCTTTGGCATTAAAGATTTATAGTGACCACCACCAACAACAATAGAAACCAAAACCAAATGAAGCTAACAAATTAAAAATATTCTGCTTTCACTTATAACCAACTTAGTTTTTCCTCAAATTTTCTTCCTCTTAGCCAATGGCACCACTGCCCAACCAGTTATTAAAACTCTAAACCTAGAAGTCATCCTCAACCCTTCTCTATTCTCATCCCTCAAATTCATCTGTCAGTTAGTTCTGTTTTCTGTCCTGACAATTACTCTGGAGTCCCCCCTGCCTCTGCATTACTGTCATTGAGCCGAAGATACTTAGATTATTTCTATACATCCCAATTGGTCCCCTGGTTCCATGTTTGCCTCCATTCAATTGGTTCGTCACAGAGAAGTTATCTTTAAAATATGAAATAGAAACTTAATCTTGTAAGTCTATAGTATAAAACACTTTCCTTTTTGCCTAAGATAGATCCAAACTCCAATACATGGCCTTCAAAGTTCTCACTGAGCTGCTCTGCCAGCTTTTGTGACCTCACCTCAAGTTTCCATCTCCTCTCTCCCTTGCCTCATGCACTCTAGACACACTGGCTTTTGTTCTTTGGATACATCAACTCTTTTCCATTATATCTTGCATTTTATATTTACTTAGCTTTAAATTCTCTTTCATTAGATTTGAATTCCTCATGCCAAGCTTCTTATCATTCAAAGCTAAATTCAATGACACCTCCTGAAAGAGAAGTCCTTTTGAAAGCCAGACCTATATTAGCTAGTCTATTTCTCACTAAACTCTTTATTATGTCAGTGTACTCTGGGGTCTTCCTAAGGACTTATTATCTAAGATTATCTTGTCTATTTGTTTATTTTGTGACTCCTTTAATGAAAAGTTAAACTCTATGACTACACAGATTCTATCTGATTTATTCACTCTCCTGCTCTACAGCCAGTATTTACATTAATGATTTGTTATGGTTTAGATATGAAGTGATTTGTTATGGTTTAGATATGAAGTGTCCCCAAAGACACTTTGGATATAAAGTGTCCCCCAATTTCATATGTGGGAAACAAGCTATACAATGCAGTAATGTTCAAAGCAAAATGCTTAGATTATGAGAACAGCAACCTTATCATTGGATTAATCCATTTGAGGATTAATAATTTGAATGGTCAACTGGATGGTAACTGTAAGTAGGGGGAGGGCATAGCTGTAGGAAGTAGGTTACTTGGGGATTATACTTTTTCCCTGGTTCCTTTCTCTCTCTCTCTCCTTCCTGAATGCCATGAATTGAGAAGCTTTCCTCTATAACACAATACTTCTGGCATAATACTCTGTTTCACCTCATGCCTGGAGCAATGGGTTTGGCCAACCATGGACTGAATCTTTGAAACCATAAGCCCCAAAAAGATTTTTCCCCCTCTAAGTTGTTTTTGTCAGGTATTTTGATCATAGAGCCAAAAAGATGACTAACCTATGTTAAAATCTACTAGGCATTTAATAAATATTTTTGAATAAATGAATACTGGTTTGCTACAGGAATATTATGAATCATCAGTGACAAATATTTTCCCCTGTGTGTTAGCTTGACACATTTCTTAATTAATAGTTCCATTTGGATTTTTAACTGTTTAATTAAAACTTTTGAAACTCCAGGTTCAATCCTTTAAATAGAAAAGAGGAAAACAATAAATTTTGTTTTTGAGAAGGTACATGGGCCAAAATAAGCTAAACACAGCTCACGAAACATTCCATGAGAAATGTCAACTGAAGAAAATGTAACTGGAAGTCGGTAATAATAAGTATTGTTATTAAATTATAAAAGACAAACAGAAGATACGAGATGAGGAAAAAAAACAGGAAAAGCTTAAATAAAGATGTTGTGAGGCTGAGTTAAATGAGATTAAATTAGAAGAAGGATTAGTTATTTGAAGATTTTGTGTATTTATCAGCTTTGAATGATGGAGAAAAAAGGTGGTGGTTATTTCTCGTTGCAGAGGTACATGAAGAACAGAAAACAGTGTTGCTACCACTGAGTACATGCTGCCTTTAGTGGTCTTTACTTCCTTTGTGGTCTTTGTTCAGAACACGTATTCTCTTATTTTCATGATAACTTCTGTGGCTTATAACTCTAATATCTCCCAAGAGCAGAAACCATACCTTGTACTTGCCCTTTGTTTTAACTTTTCAGTTACTTCAATGTCAGTCCCTGGTAGGTGCTCCAGCCGTCTTCCTTGTTAGAAAAATATAATAAAGTTCTGTGTTGGTGCAGGCACAGACTTGGAATCAGGTGGAGAAAAAAGGATGTGGTTGTTTCTCATTCTATTCCTGGTTCTGTCCCATTCAATGCTGAAATATCTTTAAACTTTTCTTTTACACAGATTTTTATATATAAGTTTGGAGTATTTGGTAGCTATAAAATTCTCTCTCTCTCTCTCTCTCTCTCTCTCTCTCTCTCTGTAATCAACCACAGTAACACCTTAAGCAGAACTTTTCATCTGCAACAAAAATTGGCTGAGCTTGACTGAAAAACCTCAATATGCTAAGGAACATTTGAAATAGAAGGTCTTCAGATACTCCAAAATCTTGCAGTAAGAATTCTGTGTGTAGCAAGACTTCAGGTGTGAATCTTTTACCATTATCTGAAAATTGTAGCTAAGGCATTGTTCAGCACAGGATTAACCTTGTTCAACTAAAGATTTGACCTTTGGCTTCAGTGACTTACTTCTAAGATCTTGAATATTCGGCCTAGTATGGGTTGCCTCCACCCCCCCACCCCGCCCCCCGGCCCATGGGCCATGCTAGACAATCTGCATGAACAATACAATTTATGTTTGGAAATTTGAACCACAGGATATTACCTTGACCTCTGTAGGGGTTGGAGATGAAGGTTGGTTATGACTTCATGTACAACCCCTGATTCAAAGTTTTGACATCAAAGTTCAGATGAACTTCCCTGGTTAGTAATACTCTGTGCCCATTAACCACACATCATTGATGGGAGAGGTAAGCACATGGCTCTGTGGGAGAGGACAATGGGAAACTAATACATGAACCTCTCCTGGATCCTGCCTTCTGAGCTTTTCCTGTTGCTAATTAGAATTTTAATCCTTTTGCTTTAAATTATGGTTTATAGTTATAAACCATAACAATAAACAGAACAGCTTTGCTGGGTTCTCTGAGTCCTTCTAGGGAACTATTGAGCCTGAGCATGGTCTTAGGGACCTCCCATACTATGTACACAAAACCCCAAGAAAAAAGCACAAACACTGCCCTGCTGAGCCACCAGACACTTCAGCTCTAGGCTTTTCTGAGAGTGAAATGTATGTTAATCACCACGTTCCCCACCTTCCCCAGTCTTCCTAAGGAGAAGTCTAAGAACTAGGCAGTGAGGGGTGTGTGGAAGTGGGGAGACATTAGTTTTGTACAGAGCGCAGAGATGTGGTGAGAGACTTCCCTATTCTCTGAAGCAAGAAAAAAGGGTTCCAAGAGAATCAATCATAAAGGTTGATGGTGTTGCCAGGTATGAGTATTAGCAATTACTTGTAACAAAATGCTGCCATGTGGATGGTCTACAGCCTATTCAGTGCTGCCTTGGACATAGCAGGGTGGGTGAGAAGGCTCTTGACAGAGCCTGACATGAGACTCCTTTAGTCTGAGGATGCATATGGTCATAGAGATTGATGCTAATATCTACTGCTCACTTAAATAGCTCAGGAGAAAAGATCTGTGCTGAGAGCTCATAGAACAGGCTTTAAAAGATGGTGGTGTACTTTGCCCTATGATTCTCAAAGGGTTGAGCAGTGGACTCCAGCAGTTCCAGTGGATACATGTGAAAGATCAGGGAGGTCAAGGAAATAGCCTGATTCCTGGGGCATTCTGAATGGCTAATCAAGGAAGTAGTGGTAGAGAAGACCTGTGGGTGTGTATCTTTGGCAGGACTGAAGGAAGATGTAATATTTTTTTCTTTGAATAAATAAATAAATAACAAAATATCCTCAAAGAAGGAGAAAGCTGGGGTGACACTAAGTATCACCCATACAGAGGCTACCACCTTGGGCTGCCAGCAGTACATAGAAAACATTTGCTCAGCAAAAAGCTAGAAGCATCCTCCTGCCTTGTATATCATTTACATTCGATCACCCTGTTTCTGCTATTTTCCCTCATGGTCTCTTTTTAACAACAGTGGGACATGGCTTAAGGGAGGGAGTGGAAGCACGCCGTGAGCAGTTATATTGATCAGCTTTTCATTATTATAACAAAATATGGATGCAGGCTATTTATAAGAAAAGTCTATTTGGATCCTAGTTTTGGAGGTTCAAGAGTATGGCACCTGCATTGGCTGAGTTCTGGTGAGTGCCCCATAGTAGGAAGCAGATGGTAGGAGTACAGGATGGGTAGGTGGTCATATTTTGAGCCAGGAAGCAGAGCGAACTGGCTGGGACCAGACTTCTCCTCTCATCACAGCCTCTTGTAAGAAGTCAAAGGGTTGTGGGAGAACTACCTTCTGAGAGCATACCGTCAGCGATCTAAGGACCTCCTACTAAGCCCCATCTTTTAAAGATTTCAGAGCACCCCCCAATAGTGCCATCCTGGAGGCCAAGACTAAAATCATGTGAACTTCGGAGAGGACACAATTAAAACATATCCAAACTATGGCAGCCGCCATATTGTCTTCCCACATCAAGTTTTCCTGCCTTATGCCTACTCTATAATGAATAATAGGAAGAGCTTTGGAACAAAAAGAGATTAAATTTTCAGCCAAACTGGAAAAGTTCAATAACTGAATATATTTAGAAGTGTATAGAATCTAAGCTGTCATTAAAAAAAAGGGGAAACCAGTACAGAATTAGTGAAAGTTATGACTTAACAAAAATTTATATTTAGATACCACAAGTTGGAGAGTTTTAAATAAATCTCAAATATTTGGCCTTCTGTCCTTTCCTTCTCTGTCTTCCTGCTTTTCTTCTTCTTCTCTTTTTTTATGTCTCTCTCTCTCTCTCTCTCTTTCTCTATCTACTATCTATCTATCTATCTATCATCATTCATCTAAATATTTGTTCTACAGATCCCTGCATCTGAATACTGACAGGCAGTCATGGCAAAGCACATTTCATACTAGAATTTGACTTTCTGACAATGATTGAATGACACAAACTTCTTTTTATTCTTTTTTTTCCTGTGCACATTTATTAAAGAAAAATGAACAAGTGACTATACACTATTCTCACTATACTGCTTTTTAAAAGACACACTTAGTGTTTAAGGGTACAATGGTCCTTTGGGTGTGTTGGCCTCAAAGGTCTGAAGTCAAGGTGATATTTTCAGTGCTTCTTCAGTAATGGTGTTCAGTGAGAAAGTTAGGGAAGTGTGTCCTCTCACTGAGATAGCCAGATCAGGTGGCTGGGCGCATGGTAAAGAACTCTGCCTATAGGAAAATGATATTTGGAAGATGTAGTATAATGCCATGGTTCACATGTAATTAAGGCCATGAAAGATTGTACAAATGTCAGGAGGTATCTTCTGTGCACCTTAAATTTTTACATACCATTTAAGGGAGAGTCCAAGTTTTTATACAAGTGTCACACATTAACGAATCAGGTTGCATTGAGATCCTGGATATCTTCATCTCTTAAATAAATATCTTCATCTCTGACATATGTCAGATGGAAACTATTTAGCCTTCTCAGGTCTCATTTTCTCTCTCTCTTTTTCAAATGTTAGGATTAGGTCAGATGATGTGTCAGACCTTTCAAATTCTAAAGGCTGTGATTCTCCGAAACAGGTATGTATGAGAGCAGCAGGGGTGTCTCGCTTCTGGACCAGCCCCATTATGAGCCTGTTATATCAACAAGACACCAGCTTGGCTGCAGCAGAGTCCAAAAGATGCTCGGGTTGGGTGGTTTCCTTGTAGATTTTGGTCACCAATTCTCAAACGAGAAATCACAGAGAAACCATCTCATCATCTTCACAGCTGGAGGGAATTATTGTACTACCTAAATTAGGCCAAGGACTGAGCCACAGTGGGGACTGAACTGTCTCTTTAAAGCTGCAGTCTCCAAGTCAGGGTAAAGGGCACTATCAGAGGAAACCCGCATCAAGGCTAATGAGGACCTTACTGAAAGCAGCCATGGGAATACTTTAGAAAAACTACCTTCCTGCGAATGCCCGATTTTTAAACTCTGCCATTCTCCAGCAAAATACTTTACTTGTGCCTCCTACCCACTGCCAACCCCTTAACTTAATTCAGACGGAAGAAGAATTGGTGCTGGCTGTGCTGTCCCACCCTCCTTTCCCCTTTCACCTTCAGGGCAGCATGGAGAGAATCAACTGCAGACCCATGTTTTCATTAGAGAGAGAACAGGTTGCCTGTAGCCTTTTCCTCGGAGCTGCAGGTGTGCTCTGAACAGCTTCTTACTGACCACTGCCTCTGTGTACATGGAATTTTTGTTTGGTTTGTTCAGTGATTCCACCCTGGACCGTAAGCTCCGTGAGGGTAAGGATCATCTGTGTTTTTGTTTCTTTCCCACCATATTTATTCAGCCCCTTACACATCACTGACATAGTACAGCCCCTTACACATCACTGAAATCCAGTGAATGTTGAATCAATAGTTGTTGTTCTCTACATTGTTAAAAAGTTCTTTCTTTCTTTCTTTCTTTCTTTCTTTCTTTCTTTCTTTCTTTCTTTCTTTCTTTCTTTCTTTCCTTCTTTCTTTCTTTCTTTCTCTCTTTCTTTCTGTCATAAACCTATAAGTTCTTTCAAATGCCATTTTTGATGAACAGGGCCATGTTCTAAGCCAGGGTACAGTAAGAAGTTTCTGTCAAGTGATGATTAACATCATCTCTGTCACAACTACTCAGCTCTGTCATTTAAACATAAAGACACTCATAAGACCAAATGTAAATGAATAAATATGCCTGTTTTCCAATAAAATTTTACTTACAAAAATAGATGGCAGGTTCGATTTTATCCATGAGTTTACGGTTATAATCCCCTCTTCTAGGGTATAAGATAGGCCATGGAAATTATCTGAATGAAAGTATAAAAGATGCATGTGAATATACTCTTTTATTTTATAATAGTTCTGAGAAAATATCTGGTTCTCATGGAAGGCTCTTAACCAGAGTCATGGGACTTATTGTAACCAAGAGGTCAATAAATCAATTAACCGGTCAGTCATATACTGATTTCTTATATGTGCTCAGTGCCCACTTTGTGTCAGCATTCGGGAAAAAAACATTCTCTATTGAAGTGCTGAGAAATAAATTATGTCTGATGAAAATTTTCATTTCCATGTGAAAAAAGCAACATTTTTCCATAAACCCACAAGAAATTGAGTTCTTAGGATTCTGTCAAACATGTTTTACAACTGTGAAGTTCAGTTCATAAAATCTCTTCTCTAAAACCTATTTTTTTCCCTGCCAAAAAGAAGCATGAAAAAAACCTAAATGAGTCAGATATCATAATATTTCCTAAGTCTGAAATAAAAAGTATACCAAAGATAGTAGGATTTTAAGCTCATTTGAATCTTGCAGATTTACCTTAACTTGACATCTTAGCAATTTTAAACTTCCACGCAGAAGGTAATGTTATAGCATGACAAGTTATATGATAAAGACAGGGATTAAAAAAAATAAAACTAAAAAGAAACCAAAGGAATCCTGTTCTTGTTTTAAATGGTGCTTTATTCACTTTCTGATTTAAAAGACTTTTTTATCTTTTCTTTCTTTTTTTTTTTTTTTGTGATGGTATTGGGGGATAAAGTCCAGGGTCTTGTGCATGGTAGGCAAGTGCTCTGCTAACGTTACACCTCCAGCCATTTTTTTTTTTTTAATTTTAGAGTTGCTTTAAGTTCATAGCATAATTGAACAAAAGATGGAGAGATTTATCACATACTTCCTGTCCCTACACATGCACAGCCTCCTACATTATAAACATCCCATACCAGAGTGGTATATTTGTTAACAATCAATCAACCCCATTGGAACATCATTAGCATCCTAAGCCCACAGTTTATTTTAGCATCAATTGTTGGTATTATAAAATCTGTGGGTTTGGACAAATGTCTAATGACAAGGATCAACCACTGTAGTACCCTACAGAGTTGTTTCACTGCCCTAAAAATCTCCCCTGATTTTCTTTCATTTCTTTTTTGCTTTTGGCAGTGTTTTTACATATCTTCACTGCTCCATGTCATCAGATAGAGTTAGCAGCAGTCTCAACTTCCTTTGTAAAGGAAGAATTATATCTATAAAATAATTAAGAAATGGAGACGTTATTTTATTTAAAATCATCTTCATTTCTTGACTTTTAATGACAAATTTCTGTGAAGTTTCTTTAATGAGTACTCAGAATATGATAAAAAAATTACCGAGTAGCTGCTATGTGAATAGAATCGTGATACCATTAGCTTCTTCTCTTTGCAAGTTACAGCCTGGAAACTTTGGCATAACAGTACTTTTTATTTGGAGGAAAGTATATATCCTTTTGAGAAACCGGTTAATATCTATAAATTGCTCCCCAGAAAGTAAATATACACAATGTAAAAGCAAAGATTCATAGTTATAAGCTATAGATGCCAACTCTAGGTAATAGGAAACAAGATATTTATTGGCAAAATATTGGCAGGCTTATGGAGGTCATCAGTGCCTGAGAGAGCAGGACTGAGCTTGGGGTATCCTGAGGAGCCAGGAAGGATGTCAGAGGCCTGGTAATGGCCTTGGGGCTAAGCTTTCTCGCCAGAATTATCATCCTTGTTTTACTACTTCTGCTGCTATCACTGCAATTAATAATTTCCAGTTCTCTCCATTCCTTTCATTACTGAATCAAGATTTAAGTCCCAGGAGGAAGCATCCAACTGGCTAACATTAGGCCATTTGCCCTTGTTTAGGTTGTGCCAGGCAGAGCAGAGATGACAAAATCGTGAATTTCTCATCTATAAAGAATACATTTAATGAGGGGCTGGGTGATTTCTATAAACAGAATCAAGTTTTTGATAAAGTTAGTAGAAGATGGATGATGTAGAGTTGCCAAATAAGAACAAATGTCCTTGCTTTTACCTAGATACAAATAGAATTTTGGAAACTATTAACTGAAAACTACCAGTATGATTTTTTTTTTTTTTTTTTTTTTTTTTTTGTACAGTGATTTGAACACAGGGGGCACTTTACCTGTTAGCTACATTCCTAGCTCCCCTTTTATTTATTTATTTATTTGTTGGTTGGATTTTTAAAAACTTGAAATTGTTTTGTCAAGTTGTGAAGGCTGGTTTAGAATTTGAGGTCCTTCTGTCTCAGCTCCCCACGTCGCTGGTATCATAGGTGTGCACCACCATGCCTGGCAATGTGAATCCTTTGAAGCTCCATTTTTTTCCTTCTTTAATATTCAACCTCAATTCAGCCACGTTATATTAAAATCTATAAAAGGAGAATCATTGGGACACATCATCAAGTCAGATACAATTCTTATCTCTAAGGGATTTCTAGCCCAGTAGGGATAAAAGGAAATTTATATAAACTACTCTTATAAAGATAGTAGTATGCTGGGAGCCATTAGCCAAGTAGGTATGACAATTTCCTTGCCAGCGTACCCCATGTTGCTGACATTTTGCAGTGACATTGAATGTAGGTGACCTTGCTCAAGGACCAGGGCGGATTAGGGTGTTCCCAGTTTAAGATAATCGGGTTTAGGGCGTTCCCAGTTTAGGTTCCAGGTTTAAGGTTTAAGATTATTCCTGCTGGGAATAGGGCGTATCCTGCTGCCTGAGTTCCCCCTGAGTTCTCACGGGATTCAGACAGTATTTTTTGGGAGATAGAAGCCCAGTGGAGGTGGATTTGGGCAGAGAACGTGGATTTCCCCAGAACGTGATTGTAGACGGCTGGTGTGAGTTCGGGAATAAAGAGTTGCTGTTTGAATCTACAAGCTGTGTGGTGGCTGGTGATTGTGTGCCCAGCCAGACTGCGGCAGTAGTAATTGTTAAATTCATGAATAAGTTATAATGGGAATGTGTAAGAAAAATATAGCTATTTCAATCGGGAGGTTCAATGTAGGCTTTATAGAGGAGGGATTTAGAGATTAACCTTTGAAGGAAAGTAACATTTTAATATGTAGAAATGGAACCAAAGGGCATGGTGGTCATGAACTAAGAAAAATTTGTGAAAAAAAAGGTATAACACCATTCTAGTACATCATATAATCAGTTAGTTACCTAAAAATATGAAGGGTGAGCTGTGAGAGTTAGGGTGAGAGTGAATCACAGGGACTCTTTAGCAAGCAACAAACAACTCTTCATTTTGTGGGTGGCTGAAAGCAACGTGAGGTCAGTAGGAGTGTGGGAGCAGGGCAGTGTGTTGGAGATAGATTATTCTGGGGCATTGTATATCACAGAATTTGAAGATAGGAAGTCTGTCAAAGAGAGCCTAGAAAAACCTCTGTTTTAGTCAGCCTTTTTGCTGCTAAGAGAAATTTTAGAGGAAAAAAAAATGTTTATCTTGGGGTTCCCAGTTTCAGAGGTCTCAGTCCATAGACCTAGCTCTATTGCTCTGAGCCTAGGATGTGGCAGAATAGCACGATGAAGGGCATAGCAGAGGAATACAGCTCAGGACATGGCACCAGGAAGCAGAGGGAAAGACTATGTCACCCACAGGGACAAAATACATACCCTAAAGGCCTGCCCCCAATGACCCACCTCCTCTAGTCACATTTTATGTGCCTTCAGGTACCAGCCAATTATCCCCATCAAGGGATTATTTCACTGATTGTATTAAAGCTCTCATAACCCAATCATTTTGCCTTTAAACTTTCTTGCATTGTCCCACACTCGAGCTTTTGGGGGACACCTCGTATCTAAACCACAACAACCTCCATCTGAGAATTATTAGGAACTAAATCAAGGCACTGTCCCCAGAAAGAAGTCAGATGTGAGAATGAATGTGAAGAAAGTTGGCTATATTAAATGATGGGGAAAGATGTCTTCTAGGTGGATTACAGATTTGGAACCAATATAAATGACTGATTAAGGTGCTGTTTAATGAACCTGAATTCCTGAGGCAGGTTTTATGAGGTCAGTTTTTGAATGGTTGAATTTGACCTTAAAATACACGTGTCTAGTAGGTAGTTGAGAATGTCGATCTGGAGGTAGAGGTAGAAACAGTGACTGAGACTACAAACATGGTTAAAGGGGCCGTGTAGGTAGCATGAGGGAGGTCAGAGGCAAACACATGACATGGCATATGAAAACTGAAGAAGGTATTTTTGAAATTAAAAAAAAATAAAAGAATATAATAGCATACTGCATCATGACATTTTGGTCAATAATGGATTTCACAGATGACAGTCATTCCATAAGATTATAATGAAGCTGAAAAATTCCTACCACCTACTGACATCATACTTGTAAAGTATGTAATAAATCATTGTGAACTATAGTCACCTTACTGTGCCAAAGGTTAGAACTCATTATTCCTGTGCAACTGTATTTTAGCATCCACTCTCCAACCTCCCGTGTGAACTCCCATTCAAAGAAACATTTAGGGTTTAGATTGGCCATAATACCAAGTATGATCCAAGTATTTGGATTGGTGAGGTTGGAGGTTTTCTTTGGATGATACAAGCAAGTACATTTCTTTGAATAGTTAAAAAAAAAATCTCCTCAGCTCCATGACACCACTAAGCCAGCTGCTTTCAAACAGTACAGCATCTCATTCATCAAGCCAATCACTGTATTTCCTGTGATTCAGACAGTCCAAATGGTAATAGCTACCTTGACAATGAGTTTCATTTTTAACTTTTAGCATAAAGATCTCCCTGGTGAATGATGCAATGGTCAGGCTTATTGGAACATGTTGCCTCTTTGAATTAAGCTTGCATAGCACTGACCGTTATAGGACCACTGTCTGTAGTCTTGACTACTAATTTTGAATAGTCCAACATAAAAATTTTCCCAACACACAAAAACCAGTCATTTCCTGATGTTATTCCAATCACAGGCACTCTGCCCAAAAGTCTTTTGGTCACATCAAAATTCTCTCCGACATCATGAATAAATATAGCTAACTGGGTGGTATTATTTATATCTGTGCTTTCATCAGCTGCAATAGAATATGCCACAAAAGATTTAACTTTTTCATGCATTGTGTCCTGTAAGATCTTAGCCAAGGCTACAATACATTGAACCACAATATTTCTGGCTCAACGTACTTTTGCAATTGATTAGTTCTTCTTGATGCACATAATTTCTGAGGCATTCTGCAGATTTTTAAAATAAGCTCACCACCTGCAAAAGACGTTGAAGCCTGAGGAAATTTTCACTATTTAATGCCTAATGGCATTACCCAGTAGTGTTGCTTATTTTATTCACTTTAAAATGTGGAGAAATTTCAATTCTTCAAAGTTCATTTATTTTTCATCACTTATCTTTTCTGCATACCAATCCTAGTTTTAACATGGTTCATTTTGTAAAGATGTATTGTCATATTCTTCTGATACCTTCTTTGCATAGTGAACACATCATATTGACATTTTTCTCAAAGCACATATTCGCTTAATTTGTTACTCTTCATTCCATTTTAAATAGTGACATGCATATCAAGAAAAACTATTTATTTTAAAAAGAAAACAGAACTGGTGCCACACTCATGAATAGCCACTTTATTCTGGCTTTAGTTTCTAGTTTGATAGGAACTGGTGAGGACTGTGGTGAACCAGATCTGGAATTCTCCAATAAAGGGGACACTAATTATATATCATTTATCTAGCTACTTTTCGTTTATTGATTTATTTGTCTGCAATTTGATCAGAGACTGTGCTCTGTGTGATGGTCATTAAAATTTAATGAGTCTTGTTATATACATGGTGCAATATTTGGGACTTTTTTATAAGTGTTTCATATACACTTCAAATATTGTTCTGTAACTGTGGATTGCAGTTTTCTACCTAAATTCACAGCAAGATTAGATCTCTGTGTGCTTACTGACTCTTGTATGCTTGATCTATAGGTTTCAGAGAGGTAGGTTAAATACTCCTACTTCAGTATGAACTTCTCTACTTCTGTCTAGGGTACTGTCCATGTTTGCTTTAAATCTTCTATTTCTATGCTATCCTGTTAGGTGCATATCTAAATTGAGAATTGATGAATCAACCATCTTATTACACACATCCTTAACTCTTTTTCTTTTTTGGTACTAAGGATTGACTCTAGGGGAGCTTAACCATTGAGACATATTCCCAACCCCTTTTTTATTTTTTAATTTTGAGACAGTCTTGCTAAGTTGCTGAGGCTGGCTTTGAACTTGTGATCCTTCCGTTTCAGCTTCCCATGCTTCTGTGATTACAGGTGTGTACTGTGGTGCCCGACACACCTTTATTTCTGGTAATGCTGTTTAAGCTGGTACTTTCTTTGCAATTAGTATTCGTGTGCTAAGTTGTTTTGTTTAGTACTTAGCATATATATCATTGACTTTCAACATCTCTGTGATTTTGTATATTGGATGTATCCCTTGTAAATTGCACATAATTGGGTAAATAGAAAGCCTAGTATTTGTGATTGTCACCAGGAATTCATGATGCCATTTTATTAAGGGTGAAATTGAGATTTCTTTCTCTCTCTCCCTCTCTCATGTATTTCTGAAGTGATTTCAAAGTCACAGAACTGTCACAGGAAGGGTGCAACACCTGCGTACCTACCTTCACTAGCATTTCACCTTTATTGATACTGGACCAGATTTTCATTGCTATTCTTTCTCTGTCAGTCTGTATCACTTTTTTTATCTTTTCTGAACGACTTGAAAATAAATTTCAGATATGGTGTTCCATTATCTTTAGATTGTTCAGCATATACTCTTCTAAGACCAGAAGACTTTCTTATAACCACAGCACATCCATCCAAATCAGAAAATGAACATTTGTAGGATAAGATCACTTGACCCTCAGACCTAGTACAGATTTTTCCACTATTTCAAAGATATCATTTATTGTACTAATCCAACAAAGAATCAATTAAACAAACAAAACCTCTTCTCATTACTTTCTCTCCTTTTCAGTTCAGCATTCAATCTGAAATCATGCACAGGATTTAGTTGTCAAATTTCCTCAGTCTCCTTCAGTCTCTTCAGTCTAGAATAATTTTTCAGTTCTTCCTTGTCTTTCACATCTTGATATTTTTGAAGTGCAGAGGCCAGTGAATTTCATTACATATTTGTCAAATATTTCTTCATGATCCAATTCAATCTTTGCAATTTTGACACAAATATCACAGGCTTGATACTTTATTCAATAGAAAGGTTCTGTTGATGGTAACTTTTATTGCTTTTAAATGATATCTGCTGAATTTCTTCACTATTAGGATCATTAAAATTATTTTTTCGTATTTATTATTAAGTACCTAATTAAAACATATTTCACAACTACTTTGAGGTTATGTAAATACACTGTGAATTATTAAACTTTCACCTACTGGTTTTAGCATCCATTGAGAAATCTTCTTTTATTTATTTATCTGATTTATAATAATCTTTTCATATTTATTTTATTATTTATCTGAAAGATAAGGAGTACGATAAAAGTCGGACAATTAGGATCTAAATGAACTTCTCATTTTTCTCTTTAAATAATGCATGAGTAAAGAGCCTCCTATTATTCTCTAGGCTATGTCTGCAGCCTGCGGGTCACCATCTTTGGGAGCCCCTTTGGGTCAGATATTTTTTAACTTCCACCTATCTTGGAACTTCTGAATCAGAATCCCTGGAGGGTGGGGAACGAGAGCCTTCATTTTTAACAGATTCCCAGGTGATTCCTAAATATAGAGCCCCGCTCTGAGAGTCAAGTGAACTTTGGTTTAAGGATTTGCCTAAGGCTTGCCAGTTGTGGACAAAGGATCCAGGAGTTGCACTGAATGTAATGGTTATAAATATTACATCAGACATGCCATTGAGACGGGGTGGATTTATTCAGTTTAGAATGTTCACGTTCTGCCCCCAAATAGATGAATGTGTAGCAAGCCATTTAAGCAGAAGACTGCTCTGCTCTACATAATCCAGCAAGTGAAGTGGAAAGGGGGGGGAAAAAAAAAACACCAACAACAAAAAACCCTTTCTCTGTAGTCCTAAAGTCTAACCTTTTTATTTTGCTTAGTGAATATCAAAGCACATATCGTTTCAGTTCTATTTAGTTTATTCTAAGCCACCCATCTTTAGCTCTTATTTATTTATTTTTTCTTTTTTTGCTTTCCAGTAGCAAACACACTGTTATCCATTCACTTGCTAGGTTCTTTGTGTCTTGAAAGCCTGTGCTGCTATGAATCCTGAAAGAAAATTCTATCTTTGTGGGTAACACCTTTTTAGTGCTGCTTTAACTTGGAAAATTTATCAGAACCACGGTCCCAGACCTGTTACTTCTGACTACTTTTATTATAGTCCGTGGTATGAATTGGCATCCTATGAACTTTTCACAATTATTGTCCTATTTCACATCTCCCCCAAGTGCCATAACTTTGCCTGAGTGGATTTATTAAGTGCTCTTTAATCAGCTCAAACCTAAATCTTGTGAGTAAAATGTAGTCTGGCTTCCCTCAGTTAATATTAATGCTTTTCCCCATCCGGGTTTTTCTGTAATTCAACGATAGGGTATTTCATTGCAAGGAAATTGTCTACCAAAAAATGGGTACTCACAGTTTTTCCTGGCTTTAAGTAAATCGGTATTTTCTGAGATCCTATTTATTTAATATGACATACGCAGAATTATTTTTTTTTTCATTTGAAGATTATTTTTCATGATTCTAAATAGAAATATTGTCATCTTAGCAAAATCTCCCTGGAATACAAAGCTACAAATTTTGTACACAGAAAACTACTTTGCCATTTCTTGAATTTTAACTAAAAAGTAGAATGATGAAATAGCAAAAGTAAGTTTAGTAAAAATTGTTTTATATTGACCAAAGAATCTATCAATTAACCAGTTTTCTTTTATTGGCTTATTTACTGGATACCAGAAACTGTGACTTTACATTCATGTGTCATGTCATTTTGACACAGCTGATTTTATGGATGGCAACAATTGCTCTGGAAGACTAAGTGACTTTCTCTATATTAGAAAAGTCACATCAGTCTGATTCTGAAACCATGCCTTTCCTTTTCTGTTATCCTATTCATTACAACTGCCATCATGTTAGGAACAGAAGTTGTAATCTTTAGTGAAACCAAATATTGGCATAACTGTCAACTTGTTAGGTGAAAGTATAGAAAATTTAAATTTTCTTAATTTCCCAAAAAATAAAAAAAGAAAGAAAGAAATATTGCTGGATTTATGTTTGCATCAAAAAACAAACAAAAAAGGAAGTTGTACAAATAAAATATTTCCTACTTCTTGTGAAGGAGATTGTGATGAGAAAATTATATTTCTTAGAAAGATTTGTGAGCTTGAAAAGTCAATGTACTTTGAGTTATGTTGGCAACCCCAAGTGCTTATTGGTTTTCTTCCTGTTTTGATGAACAAGAGCTGTGTTAGCAAAACCAAATAAATAAAATAGAAAGGTTTTAAATGTTCCATTATTTTGAGGCACTGGCAATTTGTAAATCTTGGCTCCATGCATAACCAGGTATACGTGAGCCTGTTCTTTGTGCACCAAGGTATCTGTTTATGTTTTTCTTCTTCCTCCCCCTCTACTTCTTCCCCTCCCTTCCTTTCCTCTTCCTTCTCATTTGCTTTCCTGTCCCACTCTGCATTACATTTCTAGTTTTCTTGTGTGCCACTTTGGAATCAATATCCACCTATATTTAAGGGGAGTTGCACTCTCTGAATATCATTATTTCCTTTCAATACACCTATACATTCAGTCACTTTGCCAGGCCTTGACAAATAACAAATAATAATGTTTTCATTTCAACAAAAATCCTGATTTGCTTGACATTTAATTTACTAATAAACCAGAAGTTTCCAAGAAAAGCTTGTAAAAAAAAAAAAACTTGAGGATTACAAGTCTTTCAAGCAAAATGTGTTTATATCATTTAGAAAGAAGCTATAATAGGAAGGAAAAAATATTTTCCAGCAGTTCATTCTTAAATTTTAATTTTTATAACATGTACCCTTTCTGATTTACAAGTAATATTGAATACAGTACTTGAAATTGGAAAAAAGTCTATGGAATAAAATTAAGAATTGCTTGTCATACCGTGAATAAGAAAAAAAAAAGTCTTATTTGAGATTTCCTTCTTCGTTTGATTACTTACCACTTACCTCTCAGAGTTGACAGCTTAAAAAAAAAATTAAAAAGGTATTCTTCCTTATGGCTCCATTTCCAACCCATCTGGGTCAGATCTTGTGTTGCATGTTTTCATAATTTTCGTCATTTCTCATTCATAGCACATAAACACTTTAGGTATCAAGAATTCTAATCTGTCTCCACCTGAGGCCCTGTCCTAGGTGTTTGCTTCTGATGGCTCCAGTGTTAGCTGATTTCTGCTTTCAGCTAGCAGGATCAGTTTCTACAAATCTGGGGTCTTTGTATATCCTTTGAATGCTGTTAGTAAGATGCTATTTATTTGCTTTATGCAGTGGGGAGTTAAATTATAAACAGAGCCATTTCCTATTCTACCATGGTCAACATTTCTCTGGATACATAATCTTTCAGATTAGGAAGGTTTAGTTGGTATCTTCCCGTTTCCTTGACAGCTTTCTGTCAGCTTTTTAAAGAGGAAGAAATGGAAATTATACCTCTCTGATGTTCTTCAGTCAGTTTCACCTGCACACTTAATATACATTATTCAGTTTTCTGTTTGAGCTGATACCCTCCTCCCCCATTACTTCTCCATCACACGCTGGCTGTCCCCTGCTTTACTATTCTGTTGACCCTTTTAATAGAATCTTGGGGTGGGTGAACTGAATACACACACTCATATTTATGTTACTAGGTAGTTCTCTAAGGATTTTCTTGGGAGAAAATATCATATGGATTATTTCTACAGAGGTCAAAGGCTGGGAATTGTCCAATAACTCAAGAAGTCTCAAGCCTTTACTTATCACGTTAAGAAGCACATTTGGCAACTTAGAAATAAGAGCTAAAAGAGAACTCTGAGATCAGGCAAAGATTTATATTAACAAATGGAATTCCAGCTCAGTTCAACTTAAAATATTGGCTTATTCTGTACTTTTGTTCTACCCTATAAAACTTCTCCCTTTTTTTTTTTTTTCTGGGCTTGAACTTAAATTCATTGCAAGTGAAGGTACATCCATATACAGAGGCCACTGTGAATTGTGAAAAAGAGAACACAAATCAGAATTGGAAAAACTTGATTTTATCTTCTTATTCTCTCTGTCCTAGCTACAAGTCCAAGAGCACATTACTTTACCCGCTTCAAGTTCAGTGCCATTAGCTATAAAATGGCTTGATAATTATTTTGCTCATAAAATGGTGGTGAACATTAAAATATAAAATAAATACAAAAGTATTTTGTAAATGTGAAACATATTAATATTAGTTTGTGTATTAGTGCTTCATAAATTAAGATGGTTGGTAATGGCAGTCATGGTTAAGTTTTACAATTGATAGATGGGAAGAGTACAAATATCCACTTACCTCTTTCTATGGGAACCACTGGTTTATTTAATTTCTGAAGACACTTGCAGTTTTCAAATTCTTAGATTCTATACACTAAAGAAATTTCAAAGCTAATATGAGTTTTTAGGTTAATTGCTAGTTATCATAGACATACTGTCCTTCTAAGACTTAAACTAGACTTTTAGAGATTGGGTTCCCTGGGGAACAGACTCAGAAGAGAGATTTGTCATTGAGCTCTTGACAACAGTGTCTTGGGAGGTGAGGGAAACAGTTGGAGCAGGGGAAGAAAGTTTTGTCTTGTATAGCTTAACTCTCTAGCATCTATCATTTATATCAGCTTGGATTCTATAAATTCACCTTTCTGAGCCTTAATTTCTCCACCTAAAGTATATGGTTCTCACTGTCATTTCATGAGGATTAAATGAGCTACTCTTCATGCTGAAGATAATGCAGATTATAAATGCAAACACATCATGGTTTTCTCTTAGGGGAATGACAGTCTTAAGACGTGACTGATTACAGGACATGAGGCATTAGGAAGCCTGGTAATGGTATATTCTAAGCTGGTTGCTAGGTTAGAATGGTAAAAAAGTTTCTTCTTTGCTTAGGTTTAAACAATTTCTAAGGACATATTTTAGAAACTAGACTGGATTAAGAATTTGAGTTTTGCTGCAGATAAAACAGTGCCTCTTCTAAGACTCAGGTGTTGCCCAGGTAGCAGTATTAACAGTTGGGACCTTTAAGGTGATTAGGCTCTGAGGGTCCTTCCTCTTGAAGGGGATTAAGGCCATTATAAAAGAAGCTTCAGGGTCTTTTTGCCTTTCTGCCTTGTACCACACTAAGACACAATATTCTAGGATCCAATAACAAGCCACCCTCCTGGAAGCAGAGGGCAGCTCTCACCTTGATCATGGACTTTGCAACAACCAGGACTGTAAGAAATAAATTTCTGTTTTTTAATCAATTGCTCAATCTGTGGTATTATGTTATAGAAGCACAAATAGATGAAGGTTAGCTTAAACTAAACCTACTGCATGAATTGTCAACTGATTATTGTCTTGATATTCCTATCTATGCCTTTTGATCAGCAATTTGGTGAGATAAGAAAGATGAGAAATGTATGGGGCAAGGCAGGTATTATTTGTATAGCTGCAGCTTAGTCTCTGATTTAAGTAAACCTTATGAATTCTTTAAAGAAAGATGAACAAGTATCATAGATTAATACGTAAATGAAGACCTCCAGTGTGTTCAAAGAATTCAATGGCCACCAAGTCCTTCTGCGTGCTATTTGGATATAATCTGTGTTCTTCTCAGGATTCTCCACCCCCATTTTTTTTTTTCTGATCTTAGTCATCCTTACTCAGAGTCACTGAAGCAATCCTTGGTGGTTGTTGTTAGATCTTTGACCTTAGTTTGAAGGATACCTAGTGGATATGGACTGGGTAAATGCCCTATGAATGAGCAAACATGCAATGTTGGATACCAAAAAGATGATTATTTTGTGTGTTGAATTTAGTTAGGTATTTTTCTGGAAGAAATCTTTTTGAACAGTATGATGGTCATTGAGGAGTTCTCTTAATTCATCTGGAGGAATTTTTAATTCCATTATGATATATTTATGGACTATATAGTTCTTCTTTGAGGCACAGAGGCCAAAGTCAGTTGTATATCTCCATGTTTGCAACAGATGGCCACATTCCTCCAGCACTGGCCAGCTGTTGGCATCTAAAAACACCAAAGTTTTCTATTTTTGGAGGGGCCAAATAAAGCCCTGTGCTATAATGTTATTGAATAGCATAGAAAAAAGGGGACAAAAATACTCTTCCATTAATAACCTTGGTTAAAATCTGTTCATTTTTTTTTATATCAGAAACTGCCTTAGAGCAGCTTTTGAAAATAGAGAAAGAACACGGATAAGAAAAAAATAAAAGTGATGCCTAAGAACCCCTTTTTTTAAAAAAAATAATATTCTCAAATTTTGTTAAAAACAACCGTATGCCATTATGAAAAGAACATCACATTAAGAATTTAGAGGCCTGAATTCTAGCAGAATCTGTGCTCTGTTACTTTGGCAAAAAAATAATTATTCTTTCTAAGTCTATACTTGTGTTAAAGTTCAAGACTCTGGAGTTAATCAGGACTTGAGAAAATGTAGAAAGAAAGCTACTGTGAGCGATGGATAAATGAATGTGTGTGGTTGTGTTCCAATAAAACCTCATTTACAAAACCCCACATCTGGCTGGATTTGGCCTAGGAGTCCATGTTATGCTGACCCATGCACTAGTTAATAGTTTCCAAACTTGAGTGATGATTGGATTCTTGGGTGCATTATACATATTGAGTGCAGTCACAAACAAATCTTAGTCACTTACAGCAATCAGTATTACTTATCACAGGTATGGGATTCAACTACTGGGTCTCACATTGTGGGGTGTGGCTCCTTTGCCTGCAGCTCAGCTATGATTACTGCTCTGAGTCACAGGCTGGAACAGCTCTACCTCCTGTGTACACAGCATGTGGTCAGTTGGGACTCCCTGGAGTGGTTCTCTTCCACATGTATTCATTTCATGACTACTCTGAAGCTATCAGAGATGTTCCTTTTGTACTAATGGTAGAGATACAGAGTGTGAACAGAAGTATGTGTGACTTCTTAACAGTGTAGGTTTGAAATTGCACGATGACAATGTCATTTTTGATCAATGTCATGATCCCAAGCAAACCATAGTGTCAGAGTGGAGAAGTATATTCTACCCACAATGAGGTCATGACAATAATGTGGATAGAAGGCCATTTAACTTATCAAACTGAGGATTTTGTTTTTAAATCATACTCCTGGGCCCCGTTGCCAGTGGTGTGGTCTCAGCAGGATGGTGGCACTGAGTTCAGAAATATGAAGGTGATTTACCATCTTGATGATAAGTCAGCACAAAAGACCACTCGACTGGATGCTTTCTAAGGTTACTTGAAACTCCATGTCACTTGACTTTCTGAAATGAAGAGCATTTTTATTTATTATTTATTTATTTATTTATTTATTTATTTTTGTGTGTATGTTCTTTCTTCTCAGAAAGTTTTCTAATTTCATAGTCAGTCTCCACAGTGGCTGTGTCCTTCAGGGCCACAAAGCATGCCGACTATAGCCTTGATGGAAACTCCGCTGTTTGCTCCCACACAGAGTTCTGACCTGCTTCATCATCGCTCACTCCTCCACCTCTTCCAAAGGCTTCTCCTGGTGGGGCCAACTTATCAGGCACTCATCGGGGGAAGCTGATGATAACTATCACTCTGCACAGCTGGACTAACACCAACTCATTTCACACTGCAGTGGCTGGTAATCAAATGGTACTACATGCTTTATTAATTCGTAATCACCCCTCCCCCTCCTTTTACTTTTACTCATAGGTCACTTAAAAATTCCTTGATTGTGCAACAGTGGGGAATAATCCTTCTCTAAAGTACGTGGCACTTTCATTATGCAACTGCTAAACTCAGCATCTTGGGGGCATTTCTCATAAATGTTTCATGCCGCATTTTAAAATGCATATTTGGGGTGATTTTTCTTTTCTCATTTGAAAGAAGCTTTTAATTGTGGCATAATGGCTGGTTCTGTCACCATCAATATCCCTGGGTCAATAGTATATTAATGGGTAGCAATGTTAGGTCTCTGTTAAGTCACAACTGTGGCTACAAGAAACATGGTTGCCTGGATAAGCTCCTTCATGAAAGCTGATGTCAGCATGTGATTGCTACTAAGAGAGGAATTCTGTTCATTGTTTGTCTTGCTAAAGTGAATTTCTTTTAAATTCTATCCATTTAAATTGCCAGGATATGATTAATACAACATCAGATTTTGTTGATTGGTTTAAGCTCAAATGGAGACTCATGCAAACTTATATCTGGTGGGTGGGAAAAAAAATCTGCTTCAGAACCCAGAAGTGGTTTATTAACAATAGGTATTTTCTTTCACATACTAGGAAACTCCTTGCAGAACATATGATTTCTAACATTACCCACCCAGAGTAATTGTACATCATTCTCTAGAGATGGCTAGACTGAGGACATGTGTTATATGAAAATGTGTGTGTGTGTGTGTGTGTGTGTGTGTAGTGTAACAAGTAAAACATTGTTGGTATTATTTTCAATATTTATCTTAGTTGATTATTGAATTGTTTCCATTTGGGGATAAGGAATCAACAAAACCCAAACTATCATGAATCATTTAAAAGAACCAAGTAATAGAAGGCTATGATCTTATAGGGTTTGGAAAATTATTTTTTTTTGTAAAGAGCTAGATAATAAACATTTTTGCCTTTGTGGGTCATAAGTCTCTATTGCTACTATTCAACTCTATTGTATTAAAAATGTAGCTGTAAATTCCAATATCATATTATTTTCTATATTCCAATATCATTTTATTTTCCAAAAGGGGCAGTGACGTACCCATTAAAAGACAAGAGACACATATTTTCATATGTCTACATAGAAAAATTATGTTAGATTTATTCTACTGTCTTTCCTCTTCCTATCCCCCTCCCTTCTTTTTGTGAATCCCACCATCATGTCCACTCACAAGAATGGAGTCCTAATTAGAATTAGATATAGTCTATGCTTTTATGATGTTAACAAAATGGATTCTACTGTTATGTAAACTAAGAGGAACCAACTAAATTAAATTTTAAAAAGAGAATACCAAAGTCATTTATGTATATTTATAAGAAATCTTCCTTAAATCGAAATCCACTGAGTAAAAGTTAAAGGAATGGAGGAAGATAACCTATACTAACTCCAATAAAAGGAAAATGCAAGTAACCATATTAGTTACAGAAAGAGCAGACTCAAGAACAAGCAAGATTATCTGCAGGAAAAAAAAAAAAGGCTGCTACATAATTAAGAAGTGGTCAGTTCTCCAAGAAGACATGACAGTCCTTAATATGTATGTGTTTAACAACAGAGCCTCAAAATATGTGAGGCAAAAATTATAGAATTGCAAGGAAAAATAGATCTATTGTTACAACTGAAGACTTCAACACTCTTCTTCAATACTGACACAGAGCAGGAAGAAAATCAGTCAAGACACAGTTGAACAGACTAGTACCATCAATCAACTCAATCTAATTGATATTTACAGATTATCTTACACAAATCATTTTGCAGAAATAATTTGTGTTTTTTTTCCAAGTTTGCAAAGAACATTAACCATGATAGACCACATTCTGAGCCTTAATACACCATATGCATTTAAAGAAACAGAAATTTTGCAAAGCATGCCCTCAGAACACAATAAAATCACACTAGAAATCAGTAACAGCTGGAAAATGCTAAAATAATTGGAGATTAAGCAACACAAGTCTAAATAACACGTTGGTCAAAGAAGAGGTCTCCAGGGACTCTAAGCTCTATTTTCACATTTAGTTAAAAATATTGTATCAAAATTTGTGGGATAGAGCAAAAATACTGAATGCATATGTCAGAAAGAACTACCTGAAAAAGGAGACAGTGGGAAAATCTAGCACACTCTAGATCTCTGGACACTGATGTAAAATATGACCAAGTTGATTCTAAAATAAGCTACATTATTTCACTTTGTTCATGTTCACAAATCCCAGAAAGCTATCTGTCATGGTTTGGTTGTGAGATGTCCCCAAAAGCTCACTTGTGAGACAATGCAAGAAGGTTCAGAGGAGAAACAATTGGGTTGTGAAAGCCTGAACCCAATCAGTGAATTAATCGCCTGATTAACTGGTAATTGAAGTAGTAGGGTGTGGCTGGAGGAAGTGGGAATTGGGGGCGTGGCTTTGGGGTATATATATTTGTACATGGCAAGTGGGGATCTCTCTCTCTCCTCCCCCTTCCTGATCACCACATGAGCAGCTTCCCTCTACCACACTCTTCCGCCATGATGTCTGCCTCACCTGGAGCCCTGAAGAATGGAGCTGGCCTTCTGTGGACTAAGACCTCTGAAACTGTGAGCCCTCAGACAAACTTTTCTTCCCTAAAATTGTTATGGTCAGATCTTTTAGTCACAGCAGCAAAAAAAGATGACTAAAACACCATCCTAAACCACTGGGGCATCCATCCAAAAGAGAACCGGCAAGATCAATTAGGCAAAATAAATACAGACTATTATTATAATTAAAATAAAGCACTTCAGAATATGTCCCATGGATGGTTGGCATTAGCACACCCTTGTTTAACTACCACTCCCAGGCAGCCTGGCTCTTACCACTTTATCTTGCCATTCTCTGAATGTGTTTCAAATTCATAGTCCTCTGCTGCTGATTGCCTCAAACTGGACTTTCCTTTTGCCTGCATTACAATCTAGTCTTTTTATCCAAGAGCCAAAGTGATCTTTGAAAAAAAATTATTTGACTGTTAATTTTTTCTTTTTTCATTTTCATTGCCTTCATGATTTAAAAAAAAAAAAAAAAAATGTCCTTAACATGATGTGGGCCTGGCATGACCCAGTGTTGTCTCCTCTCCCCAACTCCCCAACTTTATCTCATGCTTTCTTCCCTTGCACTTGCTATTCCTTGAAAGCTTTGACTATTTCTGACAAATATTGGGATGAATGGTCCCTGACTTAGAATGGTTTGATTTACAATTTTTCAACTTCATGATGGTGTGAAAGGAATACTTGTTCAGAAAAAAAATTGTACTTTGAATTTTGATCTTTTTCTGGGTTAGCAGTGTGTGACATGATATTCTCTCAAGATACTGGGCAGCAGCAGCAAGGACCCGTCAGTCCCTTGATCAAGATGGTCAACAACCAATATGCTGCAGTGTACCATGCTCTGCTATGGTGGGTGTATTAAATATACTTTCTTACTTACTATATTATCAGTTTACAATGGACTTACAATGGGATATCACCTTATTGTAATTCAAGAACATCTGTGTTAGCAAATTTAATTTTACCCAAAATACTATATCTAGTCTGGGGTAGATGTATTTATTTTTGGTAAAATATATTAAGCGGTACTAATCACACAGGAACTGTTAGGTAACTAACCTAAAACCACAGAACTGTATTTTTGCCACAGCTGTAGGGATGTGGGCCTTTTTGGTTAAGTATATTTTCCCCAAACTGAATGGTCAGCCCAGGGCCATTTCAATGAAGTCTATTGAAGAGGAAAGCTCTGAGGTGGTGGCTTACCAGAGTAGTTTGCAGCTGACAAATGACAAGCAGAGTGTGTTAGTTATAAAGCAATTATAACCTAGCTCATTGTTCCCTGGAGCATGGGGGCATCTACAGAACCCTAGAGGCCATCTCCACACCCTGTCTCTTCTGGATGATCCCTCCTTTCATTAGTTTCCTATGGCTGCTGGAACAAACCACCGAATCTCCATGGCTTAAAACAACCCACATTTATTGACTTGTAGCTCTGGAGGCCAGAACTCCAGAATAAGCTTCTCTAGATTGAAGTCAGGGTTGGTAGGATTGGTTTTTTATGGTGACTCTGTGGGGAGGATATGTCTCCTGGCATTTTTATCTTCTAGTGTTCGCCTGTGTTCTTTTCTTGTGGGTTTCTCTTTCCTCTCCAAAGCACATTCCTCAGGCTGTGCTTCCATTATCATGTAACCTTCTCTCTCCTTCTATGCACGTCTTGTAAGGACCCTTGTAATTCCAAATAGGGTCCATCTGGATAGTTCAGGATGGTGTGTCTCCATTCAAGGATAGTGACTTAATTACACCTGCAAAATCCTTTTTTCTATATTAAGTAACATTTCCAGAGCTAGATTTTGAAAGTATTCCCCAAAGACCCATGTAGCAACTTGGCAACTTGGTTGCCAGTTTGTGCTACTCTGAGGAGGTGATACCCTTAAGCGGTGAGACCCAATAGAAGGAAGTTAGGTCTCTGGACTCATGCCTTTAAAGGGGATATTGAGACCCTGATCCTTTTTATTCTCTCTTTGCTTCCCAAATGCCATTAGGTGAACGGGCCTCCTCTGCCATGAGCTTCCACCATGATGTACTGTGCTATCATAGTCCCAAAGCAATAGAGCCAAATTACTATGGACTGAAATGTCTGAAATTGTGAGCCAAATAAACCTTTTCTCTTTTTAAGTTGACCATCTCAGGTATTTTGTCACAGTAATAGAAAAATGACTAATACACCCAGGTTCTAAGTATTACTCGTTTCCAGACATTTTCCATTCTAGTAAATGTATCACCATGCATCTAGTGCCTCAATTACCAAAGCTAGAATTTATCCTTGAATAATGAGGATACAAAATCAAAAAGTAATTGAGATCAGTACAGGACTCTTATTAGAATAGTTAGAATTTAAAATTCAGGAAAATAACCCAATAGTATATATGCCAGACATAAGTGTCTATTCAAGGTGAGCAGTGGAAGGAAGGATGATTTTGCAGTGATCATGATATGACAAATAGTTAAACATATAGGGAAAAGTATAGGTTGATACTTTTCTGTATCTCTCTTTCTCTCAAGTTAAATAATCTCTATAAAACTATGAATCTGATTGATTCCACCCAATGTTACTCAGTATAAGGCATTTCATACCAGACTTCATGGGGACAGGCCAGCCTAGATCTGCTGCCTTTGGGTCAAATAATTCTACTGTTGTAGTTGTAGCTGGGGCAGGGCCAGCTCCATGGGTGGGCGACCTCCAGAGTCCCACAGGGCTCAGGGCTTAGAAAGTCCTCATACTTGGTTTAATGCTCTGCAATTGTATTCTGAAAATTCTTCATAACTTTTGAACAAGGGGACTTTGTTCAATTTTTATTTTGCATTGAGTAACACAAATTATGTAGCAAGTCATGTTTTATTGAAATTAGAGAATTGTGCTTAAGGATTCTTCCAGAGAGTGGTTATGTAATGCAAGAGAAAAGAACAGGATAACTTGAAGATGTCTTGCTTGAATTGCAGAACAAGAACAAAATTAGGAGCATTAAATTAAATCTTATTAAATATGTCCATAAAATTTAGATTCTCTCTGCTAGTTAAATACTTCTAATGTGATTAAAAGACAAATGAAAATGTTAACAACCTATATATCCTTTCCTTAGTCATCCTAGGTTTTAAAACTTATCAATCCACCTAGAAATGCACAATGTAAACTTTATCAGTCCACCTAGAAGAAATGCTCAAGTGATATAAAAAACTAACATAAAAGAAATAAAAAAAAACTAATAATAAATATACGAAACATGTTTCATCTAGTTAGCCATCTAGAATATGATGTCATGCTTTACATCATAGTCGCCATGTTGTACAATAGATCCCTTGAATTCTTCCTGACTGAAATTTCATATCCTTTGATCATTATTTCCCCAGGCTTTCCCTTCCCCATCCTCTGGTAACCACTGTTAAGACTCTGAGTTAGGCTTCTTTGGATTCTATATATAGGTGAGATCATGCAGTATTTGCCTTTCTGGACCTGGCACAATTCATTTAACATCATGTCTTCTGGGTTCATTCATGTTGTTGCAAATGAGAGGATTGTCTCTACTCATTATAAGGATGAAGAGTATTCCCTTCATTTATTAATATTTTGGCTATTGTAAATATGCTTCGTTAAATATGGAAGTGCAGATATATCTTGGGCACACTAATTTCATTTCCTTTAAATATACATTTACTACTAGAATTGCTGGGTCATATGAAAGTTCAATTTTCAATTTTTGAGGAGCAAGAGAGGCCCAAATTTAAATGACATAAATAAGCACTGTTTAAAAGTAATAATGTGGTCATCAGCAGTAGAAAGAGAGATCTCTTGATGCTAGAGAGAGTTAATTGATGTAATCAATGTGATAATGCCTATTCATTTTCTTTAAACACATTTTTGATTATTTGTCTTAAAATAATAAGTTTATGGACAGAATTATTTCATTATAAAGCTCTACTTTGGAACATCATTTGTGAAAAATTGATCTGACATGTATCAAATAATATAAATGATATGTTTTACATCATCTGTACATATATATGGTATGAATGTATACATACACAACAAAATGTATAAAAGAATATACATTAAAAATTCAAATGGTGAGATTGCAGCTAATTTTGAAATTTGTATTTAAAAAGTGAATAGTGTTAAAGGTTGTTTCCAGAAAATGTTAGTGATTAAAAAGGCAAATCCAAGGACAATTTTATGAGAAAAAAAAGGAAGCGATTTCCTTCAAAACTGAGTTCCAAATTTTCCCAAGGGACTCACATCCAGGAATAAGAGTGATTCTCCCACTATTCCTGTTCCTCAGGACAGATTCGACAGCAAGGACCTTCAGATTCCTCTTCATGTGGGAGAGAAACACAGTGCCAAAATCTTAAAAAGACATTTGCAACTAATAATTTAGTTATTTTATTTCTAGGACTTACTCTAAGCCAATGAATTTAAAATGCACAGAATGATTTACATGTACAAAACTATTTCATATTATGATTTATGTTGAAAAATGGAAATTTCCTGAAAGTATAATAAGAGTGCATTACTAAATAAATTATGGCACATTCATGCATTTAAATTCCCATATTCAAAGAGTTTTTTAGAATATAGGAATCTTTTAGAACATATTTAAGCCTTTTAAGGATACCCTGCTGGGCTCCTCTAGTTGGTAAAAAAATGATCCTCCAAAGATGTCCACATCCTAATCTCTGGAACCTTTGACCCTGTTAGGAAATATAGACCTGCTGACATCTTCATTGTAACATGTGCTAAAATGCTCCTGACTGTAGAACTGTGAGATACTAAATTTATGTTGTTTTAAGTCACTACATTTGTGGTAATTTCTTGTAACAGGAGAAAATTGATGTTGGAGACAGAATTTGAGGAGTCTTCGAGGCTATTGGAACAGAGGGCATGGGCCTGGGAGGAGAAGATGGCAAGATTAAGATGGAAATGGCTATTCCAGGAGCAATCATGTTCAGAGTTTGGACTTTTGGGTAGTGACTGGATCACCAAGGCTCAGACTTTATCAATGGATTGATGTCCTAATAGCTAAACAAACTAGTGGGAGGTAGTGGAAACTGTGGGAGGTAGGACCTACCTGAAGGGAGTGATTACTTGTGTGTGTGTGCCTGTGGGGACTTACATCTTGTCCCCTGACCCTCTTTCCCTGCTTCCCCACTGCCATGAGGTAAGCAGCTCTGCTCCACCATGCCCTCTCTCCCATGATGCTCTGCCTCGCCACAGGTCCACCACAGTGGGGCCAAGTGACCAAAGACTAAAACCTTTGAAACCTTGAGCCAAACTAAATCTTTTCTCCTTTCTGTTGTTTTTCTCAGGTATTCTGTCAGAGTAATGAAAAGCTGACTAACACATAAACTTTTCTAATAAACTCAAATACATAGAAAATCAAGAGGTGTAGACAAAACAAAGAGAGGCCTAAGACATCAAGCATGGTTCCACAGGTCTGAGTATCAAATATCCTCTTTTGGGGGTAGCTAACAGATGAGGTCTACATGTGAGGTTTGGGGGTTTTCACACAGTGGGGACTATATAAATTATAAAACATTACCCATTTATACCCCCCGGGTACTATATAGCTCATGTGACATTTTTAGGGAGATGTGATTATCAAATTTACTTATTGCCGGTAAATGGGTTTATTTATTAAGAATAATCCTTTAGCCATGGATGTTCTGCTAAAGGCATTCTGCAGATAAGGTCTCTTTCTCTTAGGAATTATCATTAGTCTAATGATCTGAAAGCCCATGACAAGGCAATTAAATGAGTTCATCTATCATTTTTCTCTACCTTACAGGTTTTCCTACAGTAAAAGAAGTGAATGGTTCACTGACCGGTGATTTAAACTCTTTTATTTTATCTGATAATTTGTAACAATTATGGTAATTACTATTGACATATATGAGAGAGGAAAAGGCCTTTGGAAACTACTAAATGACAAGTCGGAAGACAAAAGGTGATGTGGAACATACTTTCAGGAATGACCCTGGACATTTGAGGGTTACTTGATTTCTATAAATTTATGTTAAAGTTATGATATTATACAAAGTTTTAGTATCTCTATATAATTTTAAGTCTGGGATTATTGTATAATTAATTTGTAGAATTATAAAAATGCCTTCTTTTAGGGCCTGGACTGCAAGGGTCACCTGCAGATGGCCTTGCTGGTGGTTCACTCTCCCAGAAGTGTATGAGGAGGGTCAAATAAGAAATAGGAGATTGCCAAGTCTTCAGTGTCTTAGGACATTACTTCAGGGACTTGAAGAGGGAAAAAAAGTAAGAGGACAAGGTAGAGGAGAGAAGGTAAACACTATACCCAGGGCTTAGTTTTTGTTAATAGATGTGAACTCCTTTAGAGAGAGCAACTGATGTATCTTGACCTTAGGGCTGAATAGATGTGATTGAGGCCACAGTGAGGAATTCTCCTCTCCCTCACACCAGTCTACACACACATGCACACATACACAGAATCCCAATCTCTCCTAGTTCCTAGGAGAGGAGAAGCTGGGTTGTGCCTTATGCTAGAGATTCACTCCTGGGTCAGGGGGTTAGAAGACAAATTTAGGTAGAGCAGCGAGGGACATCATTTTAGGGTTCCTTCAATAGCATCAGGTACTGCTTTGTGACATGCATATCCACGAACTCTCTCATCCATCTCTATTGCTTCAGGGAACCAAAGTAGTTTAGATTGATAGTGCCTGAAAGATAATCTAGAAGTGATTTTCTATTTTAGAATCGAGTGCACGCATGCGTGCGTGCACACACAAGCACACACACGCATTCCATTTCTTATTCATTTGTGTTCTCTGTTTTGCTTCATTTTGAAAATTACAACAACATTGCTTTTGTACATATTTTAAATGTGAACCTATAGTCATTGAGTCACTGTTGGTGAAGTAGATTTTGTAGGCAAGTTAGACTTTAAGCCCCACTTAATTGAATTGTTTCTGTGCATTTCTTGTTCTCAACCACTAACTAACCTTCCTGTGAACTTTTGGATTATTGCCCATTTGTAGCCTGGAAATGTAAATAAGTCCCAATATAATTATAAGACCCACTTATTCATGAGTGTCATTTCCTGAACTAATTTACATGTTCATTCTTGTTGGCAGCACACACCCTTTAATGACCTTGGTGCTGCCATTAGATTAGCCAGTTCTGCCCCAGCAGGTCATGACACCCTGAAACATTCAGCTTAGAATTAATAATCTACCATAGTAATTAGCAGCCCAGTTGAAATGAAAAGATCACAGCCAAAGTCATGGCTATTTATTTAAGAGCAAATTATTAAGTAGGTGTTCAAGATTGTTTCTCTGCTCTTAACCTCAGGGAGTGTTCTTGTAAATTGTAAGCTTGCTCTCTCTAACATAAAAAGACCCAATTGCAGCAATAAATATATTCTTTGGAGGGAAAATATGGGCACTCAATTTGGAGAGTTGGCTTGATCAAGAAACATGGTTCTAGGGCTGCACATGTATCTCAGGGGGAGATTGCATGTCTAACATGCATGAGGCAATGAGGGTTCAATCCCTAGCATGACAAAAATATCACAAACTACATACACAAACACATATACACACAGTCTGTCATAAACACAAATAAAGTGGCTGGTGGTATCTTTCAATTGATGACTCTGTTCTGTTACTGAATATTTAATAGTATGTAAATACATTGTAGGAAAATATAAAATTTGCAAAAAATATTTTGTGGATGAGCGTAATCCTGTTTCTTTGATTAATAGTTGTGTAGTTATGAAAAGTATTCTGTTTAAGCACAAAAACTCTGTTATTAGTGTGGGTGATGGTCCAAAGATGATAGTCCCTTGTACAGAAGAGAGACAAGCAGATTTTAATATATTTTTATCTAAAATTAGGATGTGTGAGATGGTTCTACTTACAAAGAACATGATACAAGTGTCTTCTTTTAGAAGGGGAATGTCCCCTGCAGTATAGAACAGTGGAACTAAACTAGGAAATTACATAGTTTAAATATGATTTATTAAACAAGTATATGTATATTTTTTTTCTTAGCGTACTAATGTGTAAGAAAAGTCAGACATGTGAGGACTTTGCTAAACCATTTCTGTCTGGTCTTACTCCCAGATTTTATTTCTATTCCCTTTGAAGAGCCTGTCTGCTTCAGACTATTTATATTGCTTTTTAGATTTCCTTGGCCTCATCTGCCTCACAGTCCTTAGCCACAGCTGCAGGACACTGAGCGGGTCCATGTGTTCTACCACTTTGAAGGCTGGATCAGCTAGTCCTGTTAACCCAAGCTGGAAGGCTTTTTCTTATTTTTAATTTTAACAACACATTAAGAATAGGATAGAGTGGGGGAAAAAGGGAAGACAAACCTTAATTTAGAAATTCTATTATTATCTACCTTTAGCCAAAAAAGAATATCTTTCTAAGATTTATCCCATGTTCCATATTGCAGGTTGGGCTAAAAATCATCTTTCTTTCTAAATGATTTCCCTCAGAAACAGATCTCTTTCATGGCTTATTCTAATATTTTTCAATAATACTACTCATTCTTATCTGTTATTCTTTTTTTTACTTATAAAGAAAAAGATTCCCAAGACTGTTAGAATACTTGATAATTGCTCTTTGTCAGAAATAACTGACTCCCTAAGCTAGTGGTTGGAGAAACAAATAATAAGAAACACATACGTGATGTGTCTTTTAAAATCTTTTGCCTGAAAAGACCAAATCTCCCAACAGGATATTATTACCCAACACAATGACAGACTTTTCTGATCCGATTGCATGGAATTATTTCCTTCTGCTCTATTCAAAACCACCCATTGGCCAGAGAACTTCTTATCTTTTAACAGAATAAGCTCTAGGGAAAATACAGTTGATAAAAGAAGTCTATCTAATGGTTAAAGCTGGAAATTAAGTTAGAATTTGCTGGTGTAAGTTGGTCATACAGAGATTGTATATATCTCGGACTCTTCTCAGTTTACTTATCACATCTCCAAAGTATTGCCAAGCCATGAAATAGGATTACTGATCTAATTATTAGTGAATTCTTTTTAATCCTCCAAGATGCTTTTTTGCATGGGGATAATAATGTGTCTTCACATTTCATGATGTTTTGTAACTTATTACCTATTTCTCTCTTTTTTACTCTTTCTGTATTTATGACATAATGCTTGTTTCCCAACAAAAATTAAAATAAGCTACTTTGGGATATGGATCATTTTTGTCATATGCTTTGTATTTCTTCAATTGTCTGAGGGAAAAATACTATATGAATTGATAGTAGATTGATAAATAGTTATTGAGCTGGGCTGACTAACTGGGAATATGTTGTATCACCTGATGAATCTGCCATCCTCTAGGCTCCCACATGTTGGAAAGTGAACAATCCTGCCTTACTTGCACTAATTCACTGTGATCCCAACTATATATTTTGCCTGAATTTCCTTTGTAGTCACTCAAAATTCTCTTGATTTAAATTTGGTGCTTTTCAGCAGTTTGACTTTAGGAAAACTTTTCATTTCTTTCAAGTGAAACTTCAGAATAAAGAAAGTGAAAGAAAAAGCACCTGTGTGATTCAGAGGAACTCCATTTTTTGTAGCAATTTACTGGAAGGGGAATAATGATGTGGTATGCTAGGAAGAACTTCTGAACTAAATTTTAAATGAAAATTAAACAAAAGGAGTTATCACACCCTTTGTTTGCTTGTCTGTTGATGTTTTAAGAGCAGAGCTGAATTAGTCATGGCTCATATTTTATTATACACAAGTAATTAGTTCTTTTAGTGTTCCTTATTTTACTTTTTTATCCATACTCCTATCCCTTTACAAAAGCAACTAGTCTAATGTGTTTCATGCATGTACTAGTATATGTATGTATCCTTGAAAAATACATTGTTGTTTGGCAAAGATTTTTGTTTTCCCTAAATAGTATTATTATAGATTTAATATCATTTTTAAACAATTTTTTTATCAGTACTCTTAAAAAATGTTTTCACTTTGCTTGATCACTGCTTAGACCAAATACATGGTGTTATATAATACTATAATGTCACATTTTTTTTTCTATCAATTCCCTGGATGATAGACATCTAGGCAGCTCCCAAATTCTTGATACAAAACCAAAACAAAAAACAGAACAGTAAAACACTCAGTAACATCCTTTTGTAATAGCCATTTGGGATGTCTGTGACAATTTCTTAGAGCATATACCCAGGAGTGGAGCTGCTGAATCATAGCATGTAGATATCCATACGTTAATTAAGTATTGCCACATTATCTTCCAGAATGACTATACAAATTCACATCTCCACTTACTTTGTAGAAAGATGTTCATTTATTCATACTTCTCTAATGTTTAGTATATTATCTAATTCCATATAATAAATCACCCCAAAACTTTGTGACTTAAAACAGCAACAACTACTAAGTCACAGGTTCTGTGGGCCAGGAATATCAATGTAACTGGCTTAAGTCCTGCCAAGATTGCAGTGAACCTATGCACTGAAGATGTGGTCTTATCTAAAGGATCAATTAGGGGAAGATTGACTTCTAAGTTCATTCAAGTGGTTGTTGGTAAGATTTAATTCTTCATGGGCTATTGGAGCAGTGTTTCAATTCTTAGTGTTGGCTGGAGGCCTCTTTTAGTGTGTGGCCACATAGGCCACCATACATCTCCACCTCACAACATGGTAGCTGGCCTCCATTAGAACAAGCAACAAAGAAAGTGAGAAAGTAAGAGCAAATGAGATAGAAACTACTTTCTTTATAATCTAATATTTGTAGTGCATCATCTCTCTTTTGCCATATTATTTTAATGAGAGGAAAATCAGTAGATACAGACTCTCCATTCTCTGCCCTAGTTGAATTATTAGAAGGTAGTCAAGGATAGCACTTACAGGCATGATTTTGGAATTATCCTTGCATCTGGATCCAAGTTCTGTTTCTGTCTCATTTTATGACCCCAGGCAAGTTATTTGCATAAAGCTCAACTTATTTTTTTTAATCAATAAACTGTGGATAAGAATAGTATCTATCACATTAAATTATTTTGAAAATTTAACAAAACATAAGAAACACTTTCCATAATGTATGTGGCATAGGGGACTTTTAAAGCCGGAATTTCCTATTATTAGTATTTGGTACTGGGGATTGAATCCAGGGGTGCTTAACCACTGGGCCACATCCCAAGTCCTTTTTTGTATTTTATGTAGAGACAGGATCTCACTGAATTGCTTAGTACCTCATTGAGTTATTGAGGCTGGCTTTGAACTCATGATCCTCCTGCCTAGAGCCTCCTGCGTCGCTGGGATTACAGACATGAGCCACCACATCCGGCCTCCTAATATTATTTTCAAGTACGTCTTTTAAATTGAAATTAATATTGAGAAAATGCTAGCAAAACTACATTATAGTAGGCTGCATTTCCTGCAAAAAAAGGAAAAGGAATGGAAATAAGAAGATAGTCAATTACAAAATATATCTAACAGAATCCAGGAAGTCATGAAAGAATCTAAGTTTCCTAGAGGATGCTTAGAAGAGAGGTTTGGCTGCAGTATTTGAATATTTTAAATGTATCAATTGGAGACAATAACAAGGTGGACACTCATTGTTTTAGAGAGTGAAAGTGCAGTATGAATTTGAGTTGGAGAAAACAGTGAGTAGAAAGTATGAAATTAACTTCATTGTAAGAAGTTAAACAATTGGCAGAAATAGCCAATTATTATGGGTGAGATAATATGAATTCTTGATTATTTGGTATTAGTTTTACTTATTTAAAAATCTCTAATGCTACAGCCCAAAGTAGGAGTTGAACATATCAATTATTTTGTTTTCCACAGTAAATGAGTCATGGAGACTGCATTTCAGCATAAGAACAGGGAGGGGATGTACATAAGAGCAGAAGTCCTTCTGTGTTGTGTTTTAGAAGCAGTGAGAACCTGGTGCCATGAGCCAGTGGAGCCCCCTGAGAAGAGATCTCTCCACATGTTCTATGTGCACCGGGCTCCCATCAGTCAAATCTGATCAATTGTCTGCCTTCAATGGTAGTGCTGGCAGACTGGTGTTTTACTGCCATGCATTATTCATCTCTACATGAAGGGTAAACCCAGCTCTGTTAGCCACTGCCTGAGGGCCCTCAGAGTCAGAGGGGAATATGTGGTTTTGGAATTGTGTTTCTTTATGAGAATGGAAAAATGCAGACCAGCCATAAGCACTTGCCAGTATAATTCAGTTAGTAAAATATGCGCAATCGAAGTACTATTCAGAGGTTATTTTTTTTTGTACTAGAAAATCTTCTAGAACAGATCCGAGCAGATACAATTAGTTTTTACTTCATTTCTATGCAAACTTTACTTAAATTAATTCTATTTCTGGATAAAGAATATTCAGGTGAACTGCCTAGTACATAGATAAGGAAAATATATGAAAAATGCTGAACAATGTCAGACATCCCAAAGCATCCTGTTTGGAATCTCGGCTTTTGACAGGCACTGAATTAAACAGTAAGATAGATAACATTTCCCAGAACTTATGAAAATAAAAGTTTTTAGTAAAAATGACTGAGATTATAAGCAAGCACTGTCTTATTCCTTCTGAGATGCTATAATAAAATATTATAGATTGGGAGGCTTTTAATAAATGGAAGTTTTATCTCATGTGGTAGAAGGGGAAAGGGATCTGTCTGGGGCCTCTTTTTTTTTTAAAGGTACTAATTTCAATCATGAAGGTTTTACCTTTGTGACCATACATCTCCCCATACTTAAGGGTTAGGAGTTCAATATATGGATTTTGGGAAGACCCAACATTTAAAATATAGCAACCACAAATAACCCAATCAACAAATGGGCCAAGGACCTGAACAGACACTTCTCAGAGGAGGACATACAATCAATCAATCAAGTACATGAAAAAATGCTCACCATCTCTAGCAGTCAGAGAAATGCAAATCAAAACCACCCTAAGATACCATCTCACTCCAGTAAGATTGGCAGCCATTACAAAGTCAAACAACAACAAGTGCTGGCAAGGATGTGGGGAAAAGGGTACTCTTGTACATTGCTGGTGGGACTGCAAATTGGTGCGGCCAATTTGGAAAGCAGTATGGAGATTTCCTGGGAAAGCTGGGAATGGAACCACCATTTGACCCAGCTATTGCCCTTCTCGGACTATTCCCTGAAGACCTTAAAAGAGCGTACTACAGGGATACTGCCACATCGATGTTCATAGCAGCCCATTTCACAATAGCTAGACTGTGGAACCAACCCAGATGCCCTTCAATAGATGAATGGATAAAAAAAATGTGGCATTTATACACAATGGAGTATTACTCTGCACTAAAAAATGACAAAATCATGGAATTTTCAGGGAAATGGATGGCATTAGAGCAGATTATGCTAAGTGAAGCTAGCCAATCCCTAAAAAACAAATGCCAAATGTCTTCTTTGATATAATGAGAGCAACTAAGAACAGAACAGGGAGGAAGAGCAGGAGGAAAAGATTAACATTAAACAGAGACATGAGGTGGGAGGGAAAGGGAGAGAAAAGGGAAATTGCATGGAAATGGAAGGAGACCCTCATTGTTATACAAAATTACATATAAAAGGTTGTGAGGGGAATGGGAAAAAAAAAAAAAAACAAGGAGAGAAATGAATTACAGTAGATGGGGTAGAGAGAGAAGATGGGAGGGGAGGGGAGGGGGGATAGTAGAAGATAGGAAAGGTAGCAGAATACAACAGTTACTAATATGGCATTATGTAAAAATGTGGATGTGTAACCGATGTGATTCTGCAATCTGTATTTGGAGTAAAAATGGGAGTTCATAACCCACTTGAATCTAATGTATGAAATATATGTCAAGAGCTTTGTAATGTTTTGAACAACCAATAATAAAAAATAAAATAAAACATAGCAACCTGTAAACACATACCCACAAACATATGAACCCATACACACATTCATAAATACACATACAATGAAAGAGAGATAAGAAGAAAATAAGAGATATTGATCTTTTAATTGTAAAAATGTATCTTCTAGAATTTGAAAAATATTTACCAGAATTTTTGTTTTAGTCCAGTAGCTACCCTTTTTTGTTTGTAAGTTAGAATGTTTAAATGTAATACATGTTGCTATAGTTTATATATTTTATTTTTTTATAAAAATAATATATATTATTAAAAGAAATTTAGAAATTAGAAATTAGCAAGGAGAAGATACTATCCAAAGATAAGTACTATTAATTTTATGTATATACTTAGTATTTCCTCTGTATATGTATGAGTTAATTTTTATGCATATTACTTATAATGTTATAAAATACATAAAAAATAAAAAATAATACAAAATCTGTTTGTTGTTTTGTGCACCCTTTTCATGATTTTTTAAAAACATAATAAATCATATTAATTTCCCATGCCATATTATCAAATAGCATTTTTCACTTTTTTAAATATCTTGTACTTTACTATTTAAAGTGAACATTTTTATACCTATATCTTTGGGCATATTTATAATCATACCTTCAGAAGAGAATCTAATAATTTAAAAATTATAGGGTTTAAAATGTTTTAAAATACTATAAAATTGCTTGAGAAAGAAAAAAAAATTAAGCTATTTTGTACCCCCAAAAAGTGAGAATATTTCTTGTATTCCTACCAGTACCAAGGAATTTAATCATTGTATTTATATCCTGATTTTAATTTTATTTTATTGTACTTTTATATTTCATTCTTAGTGAAACTGATAAGTTTGTTGAACGTAAATGTATTTACTGTTCTGTGATCTTTGACCATTTTTCTGAAAGGTTAACACCTTATTTTTATTTTTAAAATTTGTAAATAGATTTATATTTTAATGCTTTTTAACTCAACATCATATATATTGTGAATTATTCTTGAAGACTGTAGTTTGCCTTTAAATTTTCTTTAGGATTTTATTGGTATAAGAAAGTTGTTAATATGGTTAAATTGACCAATTTTTACCTTAGTGACTTTTCTTTAGTATCTTTCACTGCAAAATACTTACCTACATTTTAGAAAATAGTTTACTTTTTATAATGAAAAATTTATATTTTATCACTATTATTTTGAAGCTTAGGGATTGAGGCAAAGATCAGTAGTTGGTATTAATCATCCTTTCCTATTGATTGAAAATGTCATTTTTATCACTAAGTAGTGGGATCTCTTCCCCTCTGGGTTTCCTATTCTGATCTATTGGTGTGGTTATTCTTTCTGAGGCATTTTCCCAGTTTTGATTATGTCTGGCTATTATAATACATTTTACAATCTGAAGGTAATAGTTCCTATGATTATTCCTCTTTTCTTTTTTGTTTCTTTTTGGTTTAATCTCTTGACTGCTGTACACTAAGTTCAATACTGAATTTTGACTTAATATACATACAATTTATCATCTCAATAAGCATACTTTTATATTCAGTTTGCAAATACTTTTCTTTTTAATAAGATATTAAAGTTTATTAATACACTTTTTTGAGAGTCTATGAAGATGATTATTCTGTTTTTCTTTGTCTACAGGTTTGAAATGGCATATTTATAGATTTTCAATAGCTAAACAGGGTATTCCTGTCTGTACTCTACTGACAATATCTAATTATCTAGTTTAGGTTTTCAAATCCATATTAACTTAGGTCCCATCTGTTTTTGTGTGTGCTTGTCTTAAAGCAGTGCTTGTCACAGGCAAATACTTTCTGTTTCAGACATTATTATTACTCTTTTGTGGTATAAAGCCTCATTTGCATAACTGATTTGTGGGAATGTTTATTCCATGCCTGTTTTACCCCACTAGACTACAAGCTTGATGAGACCAGGGTCTGGCTATTTTCCTCACGGTATCCCAGTCCTTGCCACAGAGATGTGGATATATTTGCTGAATGAATTATTGATCACTGCCTCATTTCTTTATGTTCTTATTTCTTCAGACTTTTTATTCTCTTGTAAACTTTGCTAAATCCTTTCAAGAGACATTTCCCTTTCATTTAATAGGCAAAAATTAAGGCTCTGACAATTTTATCTCTCTTTTAATGATGCAGTTTAATATCTTTATCCAGTGTTTTCCTCAAGCACTTTCACGAGACACCCAGTTTTATAGTGCAGGGGTTAGTTTAATACAACAAAGTGATTTTTATCACATGATCTTCTGCTGAGATAATTTTTTTCTCCCTTAGTGGTCTTGATCTTGAATTCTATTAAAGGCTTCTAGCAGATATTGGGTGAAGGGGATGGAGAAGATTTCTCACCCTTGAAAAGATTCAACACCAAACATTAGCAAATGCTTCAATTTCCAGTGGTGTCTTTTCCCTCCCATTGCCTTCCGGCATCCCCGCGTCGCCAGGGTGCTTCGGTCATGTTGCTGGATACGTCTGTATTATTTAACCTTTTTAAGCACATACACCATTGGTGACACTTTCAGCCTCTGGGAACGCCTATGATACGAGCTTGCCACAGTGCACTCTGTGAAACGTTCAATTGAGCAAATGAAAAATAGCGCTTGGGACAGCGATCCTGCTAGAGGACTTTTTCATAGTTTATTGGGGACGACAGCAAGTAGATGAAAGCCCAGCACTGCTGTGAGAGCATGCCACCCGCTGGATGGAAATGGAGTCCTGTCCCTGCTAATATGGTTGTATGGCAACAAAATTGGAGAGGAAATCATCAACAGAGAGGCAATTCCTGCCTCAGCTTCCTCTGGTGGTAGCTCCCACCAGCGGGTTCATTAGCTATCAACCTCATTCACTGCCAAGCAAAACCATGCTGAACAAAACTTGCTCCCTCCTTCTTCTGAGTCGAAAAAAGATTTAATATGAACTCAGACAAACTCTGAGAGGATTTGTCTTGATTGAACATGGAATCCCAAAGACTTCGTTTGGTAAAGAGAACCAACCAGTAAAGGAAAGCACAAGCTGGAGATTTAGCAGCTCCAAAGCAGGGTGCTCATCAGAATTAGGGTCTTCCTATGAAGCAGTTTCTCTGAGAAATGCAGTGCAACTAGGGAAAGCATTTAATTTGCTTCACCAATGACTATTGGGAAGAACTTGGCATCCATGAAAGCAGAGAGGACCATCAGGATAAAGACCTTACAAACCACCCCTAGGGTGAGGTTATTCCCTGTGTAGGCTCTCTCTTGTCCAGCAAAGAGGTCCATGGAACACAGTAGAGGAGAGTGTGGCTGCAGAATCCTTAATCAAGACCTCTGAAGACCAAGCAGGAAGCAGGTCTGATTTTATTGTGCAGTTACCATGTATATATACTCAGGCAGTAGCTAAGCAGATTACAAGCAGCCACCAATGCAATTGCTGGCCAACTGTCTCCAGCAGTGACCAATCGAGGAGTGGGCCTGGAGCAAGCAGAAGGACTGCAACACACGGCCTAAATCATGCCCAGAGCTGTGCCTATGGGGTAAGGGGTTTACCACTCACTGTGCCTAGCATGGAGGAGTGGTTTGCCACTCAGACACCCTTAATGGATGCCATGTATGCAGTACTACATGCACTTGTCCCCACAATTCCCTAAGCCATAATAATCATTTTCAGTTGGGTCGAGGCACTTAAATGGCAAATTACTACATTTACTGGAAAAGCCAAGTTCTTCACCCAAATCTAGATTTAAGGTGATACCTCTTCCCACTTGGTGCAAAGAAGACCTTCACCTCCTAAATAAGAATAGTGTCCTGCACTTATTTCCAGAACCACTGGTGTCCAGGTACACTTGCTAGACCATTGCCCCTGGGAAAGTATTCACATTTCCTGCCTGTGATAGAGCTAATAAGTTCATTATTCTAGATTCTCAGAGCTGCTGTCACAAAGTAACAGAGACTAAGCAGCTTAAAACAATAGATGTTATTTTTCTCACAATTATTGAGATTCACAGTTTGAAATCAAGATGGCAGGAAAGAACCGTGTACCTTCTAAAGGCTAGTGAGGAAGATCTTTTTTGTCTCTACCTAGTATATAAAGGTTGCCACCAATCCTTGGCATTCATTGCCTTACACATGCATCTCTCCACTCTCCGCTGTGGTTGAGTCAAGTCCAATCTCTGTGCATGTATACTCTGTATGTTCATAAGGTGTTCTCCCTAAATGTCTGTCCAGATTTCCTTCTTGTAAGAACTTGAGTCCATCCCAGCCTAGTATGGTATCATCTTGATTGCATTTCCAAAGATTCTGTTTCCAAGTAAGAACACATTTGTAGACACTTTACATATCTTTCCAGGGAATACAATGCCTTTTTAATTTCTAAATTTTAATTGATAAATATAAATTATATATACTAATGTAAACAGAATAATTTTTTGGATGTTTGTATACTTTGTGGAATGACCAAACAAGTCAATTAACATATATCTTAGTTCAAATACTTTTTACTAACCTTTCTCCATCATTATTTTATTTTTTAATTAATTCATTTTTTCATTCTAAGTAGGTGTATATGACAGAACGCATTTTCATTCATTGAATACAATTGCAGCACAACTTTTCATTTCTCTTGTTGTACACGATGTGGTGTTGTACCAGATGTGTAGTCATACATATATCTAGGGTAATGATGGCCATCTCATTCCACCATCTTTCCTGCCCCCAGCCCCTTCCCACCCCTCCCTACCCTTTGCCCAATCAAAGTTCTCCAATTTTTCCCATGCCCCCCCCATACTAATGTATAGAAATGTATTTGATTTATTGGTATTGATATTATATTCTGCTACTTTGCTGAATTCATTTATTAATTCTAGAAGTTTTATGATAGTTTTTTTGGATCCTCTAAGTGTAGAATCATGTCATCAGCAAATAATGATAGTTTGAATTCTTCTTTTCCTGTTCATATCCTTTTAATTTCTTTCATATGTCTCATTGCTCTGGCTAGAGTTTCAAGGATTAGGTTCAATAGAAGTGGGCAATGAGGACACTAGTTTTTCTAGTGTTTTGAACATGAAAGTGTGCTGTATTTTGTCAGATGCTTTCTATGTATCAATTGCTATAATAATATGATTCTTTATGTCTATTGATGTGATGAATTATATTTATTGATTTCCATATTTTGAACCAACCTTGCATCCCTGGAATGAACCTTACTTGATAATGGTGGACTATTTTTTAATATGTTTTTGTGTGCGATTTGCCAGAATTTTATTGATAATTTTTGCATCAATGTTCATCAGGGATATTGGCCTGAAATTTTCTTCTGTTAACGTGTCTGCCTGGTTTTGGTATCAGGATGATAATAGCCTCATAGAATGAGTTTAGAAGGTTTCCTTTCTTCTTTATTTCATGGTATAATTTGAGGAATATTGATATTAATTCTTCTTTGTAGATCTTGTAGAACTCAGCTGTGAATCCATCTGGTCCCAGGCTTTTCTTGGTTGCCAGGCCTTTGACGGCATCTTGTATTTCCTTGCTAAAAATTCATCTATTTAAATTGTATATATCCTCTTGACTCAGTTTGAGTTGATTATATGCCTCTAGAAACTTGTCAGTGTCTTCAAGGTTTTCTATTTTACTGGAGTATAAGTTTTCAAAATAGTTTCTAATTGTCTTCTGTATTTCAATAGTGTCTGTTGCGGTATTTCCTTTTTCATCACAAATTTTAGTAGTTTGGAATTTCTCCCTCCTTCTTTTCATAATGGTGGTTAAGAGTTTGTCCATTTTATTTATTTTTTCAAAGAACCAGCTTTTTGTTTTGTCAATTTTTGAATTGTTTCTTTTGTTTCAATTTCAATGATTTCTGCCCCGATTTTAATTATTTCCTGTGTTCTATTACTTTTGTTGTTAGTTTGTTCTTCTTTTTCTAGGGTTTTGAGAGGTAATGTCAGATTATTTATTTGTTGACTTTTCCTTCTTTTAATGAATAAGCCTAATGCAATGAACTTTCTTCTTAGCACTGCCTTCATAGTTTTCCAGAGATTTTGATAAGTTGTATAGAAGTTCTCATTTACCTCTAAGAATTTTTTTCTCCTCCCTGATGTCTTCTGTTTTCCATGCATCATTCAATAGCGTATTGTTTAGTCTCCAGGTGTTGGAGTAGCTTCTCTTTCTAATTTTATCATTGGTTTCTTATTTCATTCCATTATGGTCAGATGGAATGCAGGGCAGTATCTCGTATCTCTCTCTCTCTCTCTCTCTCTCTCTCTCTCTCTCTCTCTCTCTCTCTCCTTGCTAAGACTTGCTTTGTGGAAAAACATTTGGTCTATTTTGGAGAAGGATCCATGTGCTGCTGAGAAGAAAGTATACTCGCCCGTTGATGGATAGAATATTCTATATATGTCTATTAAGTCCAAATTATTGATTATATTAATGAGTTCTATGGTTTCTTTGTTTAGTTTTGGTTTGTAAGATATATCCAGTGGGAGAGAGGTGTATTAAAGTCACCCAGTATTATTATGTTGTGGCCTATTTGGTTCTTGTACTTTAGAAGGGTTTGTTTGACATACATAGATGCCCCACTGTTTGGAGCATAGATATTTATGATATATCTTGTTGATATATGAATCCCTTAAGTAGTATGAAATATCCTTCTTTATCCCTTTTCACTAGTTTGGGTTTGAAGTCTACTTTATCTGATATGCGGATGGAAACACCAGCTTGTTTACATGGTCCATGTGAGTGGTACATTTTTCCTACCCTTTTACCTTCAGTCTTCTCCTGTGAGATGAGTCTCTTGAAGGCAGTATATTGTTGGGTCTTTTTTTTTTAAATCTGATCTGTCATTCCATGTCTTTTAATTGATGAATTTAGGCCATTCATATTCAGGGTTCTTATTGAAATATGATTTGTATTCCTGAACATTTTGGTTTATTTTTGGTTTTCAACATGACTTGGTTTCTCCTTTGATTGGCCTTTCATTTAGTGTAGTTCTGCCCTTTGCTGATTTTCTTTATTGTTTTTCATTTCCTCCTCCTGTAATATTTTACTGAGGATACATTGTAGTGCAGGCTTTCTTGCTATAAATTCTTTTAACTTTTGCTTATTATGAAAGGGTTTTATTTTTTCAACAACTCTGAAGCTTAATTTTGCTGGATAAAAGATTCTTGGTTGGCATCCATTTTTTTTCAGAGCTTGGTATATGTTGTTTCATGATCTTCTGGCTTTGAGGGTCTGGGTTGAAAAATCTGCTGAGATATAAATTGGTCTCCATCTATGTGTGACCTGATTCCTTTCTCTTGCAGCCTTTAGGATTCTATCTTTATTCTGTATGCTAGGCATTTTCATTATAATGTGTCTTTGTGTAGATCTGTTGTAATTTTGTACATTTGATGTCCTGTAAGCCTCTTGTATTTGGTTTTCCAATTCGTTCTTCATGCTTGGGAATTTTCCTGATATTATCTCATTGAATAGATTGTGCATTCCTTTGGTTTGAAACTCTGCCTTCCTCTATCCCAATAACTCTTAGATTTGGCCTTTGATGCTGTCCCATAATTCTTGGATGTTCTATTCATTGTTTCTAACTATTGTTACTGTGTGATTAACTTTATTTTCCAGGTTGTATACTTTATCTTTATTATCTGATATTCTGTCTTCCAAGTGATCTAGTCTGTTGGTGATGCTTTCTATTGAGTTCTTTATTTGCTTTATTGTTTTCTTCATTTCAAGAACTTCTGATTTTTTTTTCAGAGTCTATCTCTCTCTTGAAGTAATCTTTTGCTACCTGTATTTGCTTCCTTATCTCTTTGTTGGTGTGATCAATGGATGCTTGTATTTGCTATCTTATCTCTCTGTTGTAATGATCCATTTTTGCCTGTATTTGCTCACTTAGGTCATTCTTTAGTTCACAGATCATTTTAATTATGTATATTCTGAACTCCTTCTCTGATATTTCATCAATCACACTGTCCATGGATTCTATTATTGTAGTATTCTGGTTTGTTCGGGGCACTTTCTTCCCTTGCTTTTTTTCATGTTGTCTATGTTTCTTTCTTTCTTGCATTGTGGATCTGAGGTATTACAGTTTCTACCTTAAAATCTTGTAGTGTCCATGTAGATTACCTTTACCTCACCTTGGTGTTAGGCTTCATGTCCCCAGCTGGTGTCCCAGGATGAATGCTACTGCAATTAAAGGTGATGGTGGTAATAGCAGAGATAACTCAAGATAGCAATGGGGGTGTCCCCAGATGGATGCAACCTCTTTCAGAGATGGGGATAATAGGGTGGGCCTTACAATAGTTTTGGACTGCCTATTCCAAGATGCAGCTACTTCTAGGCCCTGTCTGTTGTCACAAGGTGGATGTTACTGTGTGGGAATGGTTATGGCCATGACTGCTGTGTCCTGAGATGGAGGTGGGCTAGGCCTGGGCTCTCAAGTGGGCCTGTGGGTGGACCTGGGCCTAACTTGGGCCTGGGCTCCCACGTGGGTCGGTGGAGGTGGTCTTAGTTCAAATACTTTTTTATTTTGTAATGAGATCACTTAAAATCTACTCTGAGGTATTTTTAAGTATATACAATATTGTTATTAGATATAGTCATCATGATATACCATAGAGTTCTTACACTTATTCCTCTTAACTAAATTTTTAAGTCCTTTGGCCAACATTCCCTAACTCCTTTATCCACCAATCTCTGCCAACCACCTTTTTACTCTCTAAGTTTGGCTTTATTAGATTCCAGATATGAGTGACATCCTATGGTCCTTACTTTTCTATACATGTTGTATTTCATTGAACATAATGTTCTCTGGGATCATCCATATTGTCAAAAAATGACAGGATTTTATTTTTTTAAAGTGCAAAATAGTATCCTATTATCTCTATATACCACATTTTATTTGTTTATTCATTAATTGATTCATACTTAGGAATGAATTAATGGGTCCATTAAGCTCCAGTGGGTGTTTAGGTCCATTTCCTGTTTATTGTGAATAGTGCTACAACAAACCATGCAACTCCAGGTGTCTTTTTGACACCGCCATTTTATTTCCTTTGGATATATATCCAAATTAAAATTTGTTGGATCATATGACAGTGCTATTTTTAATTTTTTGAGAAACCTCCATACTGTTTCCATAATGACTATACTAATTTACATTCTCACCAACAACCTGCAAGGTTCTCTTCATATCCTTGCCAGCATTTGTTATCTTTTTTTTTTCTCATAATAGTCATTTTAACTGGAGTGAGGTGATAGCTCATTGTGGGTGTGATTTGCATATCCCAGATGATTAGTGATGTTGAACATTTTTTCAGGAATGTCTTTGCCATTTGTATATCTTCCTTTGAGAAATATCTATTGTAGTTTGTTGCCCATTTTTAAATTGGATTTTTAAAAATTTAATTGCATGTATTTCTTATGTGTTCTGAATATTAACCTCTTGTTAGACGTATAGTTCTGGGGAACATAACAGCTACCACAGTTCAGATAATTATCTGAAAAGGAATTTTCTTGATCCCTAGCTTGTGTTCTGGTAGATTCAGGAGGATGTTTATCATTCCAAAATATTCCCTAAACATGCTCAACTATAATATATTTCTCAATTACCTTATTTAAAATCTCTACAAAACCTCTCTCAGATTTGCAGAGTTTGAAGCCACTATCAAAGTGCTTAACACATTGCTTTAGTGAAGATTTTCTCCCAGTATTGTGGATGGTAAATACATAGTTGTTAAATTTTACTTTTTTAAACATATGTCCATGTTTCCAGTGTTTGGGTTCCTAGTGACTTGATGATGAATCAAAATATAGTGAGCACTAAATCCTGCATCCTTCTTTCTTTGATCTCCTCAGCCTGATCTCATCAAAGGGCCATAACCTTTGGAATCCACTTACTTTCAGCACTTTGTGCAGGAAAATTACATCCTAAGGTAAAGGCTGAGTATGTTACAGCAGTCAAATGTATATCTTCACATCTATCTTTCCAATGGATACAGTAGGGTTATTTTTTTGAGTTGACTAGAAAGGATTCTTTTATTACCTAAGGGCCTCTATATGAACAACTATGGGTCAGTAAATGCCAGAGTTCTCTTCCATCTTGGAAACTCTCTTGTTGTGTAGTTGGACACAAATTAGGATCAACTTCCTCTGAGCAATAAATATTAGCTGTTTTATGATGTGTTATACTGCTATAGAAGTGGTAAAATGCCTTGAGGATATCAACTATTCCCAGGATGGAGAAAGCAGTGTACTCATTCGGTTGCATGACATCAATCCATCATAATGTCACTGAAATGAGGTTCCTGCCACTCATCTCTAGTTGGGCAAAATATTTGTTTTTAAGCTTGCTTTACTCACCTCAAATTCATTCACCTGCTAAAGAATGAAGTCTATTAAAATAAACAATGCTTTTTCACTTCTTGGTCTCTATAATTAAGGCTAGCCCAAAGTTTGGTGGGAATTCTCCCCCTCTAACTCCTCATGAACTCTATGGGATAGAATAATGTCCCATTTGTTACATATCCCTCTGGAGGATAATTTCAATTATTTGACATTCCCATTGGTGCAGTTCCCCAAGGTATTAGCACCTCCATCTTTGAGATGATTGGAGAATAGCAAAGAATCTTCAAATATGGCAGAAAGGTGTTAAAAGGTAATTTTCAATAATGGGGGTAAAATCATGATCTTCATGTTTTTATGAACCTCAAATGTTTAAAAATGAACCTAAGTTAAGAATTGTATTCACATAATGAGGAATCCAGGGAAGATGTTAAAGTTAGTACAAAAAAAGAAGCCAAAGAACAGGGAAAGTTATAGATCAGGAATATTGAAATGAATGTGCAAATTGAGACAAAACTGAATTTTGTTCAGGAAGTGTTGGATGATGAACAAATAGAAAGAAAAAAATTGGAGAAGATTTAGAATTTAAAATGATGCCCAGCTAGGGTCTGGGTTGTGGCTCAGTGGTAGAGCACTTGAAGTGTGAGGCACTGGGTTTGATTCTCAGCACCACATATTGCCACAGTCTGGCTGGGCACAAAATAACCGGGAGGTCACGAGCCACTTGTAGGTTCCAACAGGAACTACTTTATTTTCCAAACCCCACGGGAACTCCTCGAGAACTCAACGGGAACTCTGCGAGAACTCAAAAGTAGCGGGCACCCGAGGCAGCAGGAGCCGCCCCACTGCCAGACAGCAGAGGTCCACATACACTACTGAATACACAGCTTGCCCCAATCCAGCATCATCCAGTTACAGCAATCAGTCACCATCCCAATAATTATACACAACTTAACTTAATCACCATCATCCCAATGGCTCGCTGGCATCACCTCCCAACCACTCCTTCTGGCAAAATGCCAGGCGCCATCCCGACTTGGCTGTGGCTTTCAACAACATATAAATAAATAAAAATAATGGTCCATTGACAACTAAGAAAATATTAAAAAAGAAGAAAATTTTAAAAAAGATGACCAGCTGATTGAGTTTCAAGTGATCCTTTACTAGACAGGACAAAATTTACGAATATTGGAGTAAACATTATTTTGAATCACCATGTTATCCTCAATTAAGACTTATAAAATAGCTCCTAAGGTCCTCTGTAATATAGACATTGTATGGTTCTCTGCTGAGATAACAATTTTCCCCACAGTGGCAATATCCAGTGAAATAGAGTTTAGAAGTCTTTCTGTTGCTTTTAGCATATTAATTTATAACTTTGCAAAGAAAATGTGCTGGTATGGAAAGAAGTTATGAAAGATTATGGAGATGTACTTATTTTCTCTGAGGTGTAGATGGAGAGAAAGAATCATAAAATGTGAGATAAACACACGATAGTGAGCCAGTTTCTTTTAACAGGTCTGGTGCAAGATGAGCCTTAAGGACCAGACCAAACCATCACAGGGCACAGACTAGGGAAAATCCAAAGAGAGGCCCTATAAATTTTCCTAGGAGGAGGAAGGTAAAAGAAACCCCATTGAAGGAAGAGAAACAGCTCTTATAGAAAGATTGAATAATTTTCCTAAAGTAACTAAATTAGAATAAAAGTATGTAGTAGAAGGAAGGGGTGATATTTTTTTTTTTTTTTTTTTTTACAAACTATCAAGAGTAAAGTCTCAAGAGAAAGATTAGATCATTTATAAATAATGAGATGCCATTTAAAACATACATTTGGGACATGTTGCTTACATTTTCATCTTTGCATTGTATGCCCTAGAAGCATATAAGTAGAGAGCCCTAATTTATCATGTATTTTTATTCACACCAGCAGATATTGGAAATTAGAAACCATGAGTAGTTTTTCAAGTAGGTTGGTATTTGTTTGATGGTGATTTTATTGAAATGGCACTAATGAGAGACTGAAATATTCTGTAATTATAAACAAAAATAATAATGTAATTGTTATTGTTTTTGTATCTTTATGTCATAAATGGTAACCTTCCTGAAAACATGTTTTGGTTTTGATATTTGTCCAGTAATTCTCAAATGAATATTCAAGGTATTCAGATTTGAAAGCAATGACGCTTTCTCCTTTTTGTCAATATATGTGTTTTTTTATCTTAATTTAAGGACATCATTGGATGATATTGCTGGATTTATGTCAATCTTTTTCTTTCTCTTTGATTTCAATAGAGAAGTCCAAAGATTTTAACTTTAAATATAAAGTCATTTTTAAAAAATTATATTATTCAGCACATCACAGATGTATCCTTTGACTTATGATTATGTAAAGCTGTATAAAAATTCAGAATGAGGATGTTGAATTTTTTCCTACTAATTAAACTAGTGAATTGTGTTGATGAGATTATGTTTATGTTTATAATTGTGTTTATGAGATCAAGCCATTCATACTTCTGAAACAAAACCCCATTGGTCAAAGTGTATTGTTCTTTAGCGGGGTGCTGTGTTCTTTTTTACTATTTTGATTTTGAAATCATACATATAATTTGCCTTTTATTGCATTGAGGTCAGCAAACATAAACTGTACAATTTCTACATTTTGGAATGTGTTGAGTTTTGTTTTATAGCTATGTAAGCTATTTTTGTAAGTGTTCCATTGACATTGAATAGTGTATAAAAGTGATAGGTAGAGGGTATATAATTTAATGTAGATATATCTATTCAACTTAGTTCATAGTATTATTATTACAGGCTTCCATTTCTTTATTTTTGTTCTGAATTTGTCAAAGACTGAGAGCTGTATGTCCAAGTCATCTTTTATGATGATGGCTTTGCCAATTTCCTTGTGATTACTTACACATTTACTAAGCTTCTTTTGCTCCTCTAGGCTTTTCTAATTTAGCGTGCTGTTTATATTCATTTATGCCTACCTGCTTGGTATTTTTTCTTTCCCTAACTATACTAACATATAGCTTTGCTTGCAGGAGAGCTCTAAAGATACTCATTGATTGATTTTATCATGTTTCTGGAGAAATGTTCTGGGCAGCAATCAGTTGAACTGATTTGAAGTTAGGAATTTGGATTTATGCTTTACCCTATTATCACTGATAATTTACCTATTGCAATAAGGTATCTCTTATTCAAATTATCAAACATCAAATCAAATAAAAACATATATGTTCATATATTTATAAACACATATGTTTTTGGTGTATAGAAAATAACAGTTTATCAACTGAAAGATACCAATTTAGTGGTAAAACATTCACTTATAGCAGTTACAGAATAATTTATTAAGCATAAAGGAGGAAGCATTTTGACCTTTTATGTGCTTGGTTATTATAAGTTAACATTCTTTTCAAGGCAAGTGGAGGTGTTTAAGTTGATTTGTCTATAGCTGATTGGTTTAATTTCACTGCTCACAAGGATGTAAAACTTACATTTTGTGTTTCCTTTATGCTTAGAGATAGGGCTTCAGGGAAATCAGTGTACTTAAATTTTGAGTATGGGGCTGTGTGTGATTGGTCTTTAGGTATAGTTAAACTGTGGCCTCCTTTATTTTTTCTTTACTATGACTTCAGCAAGTCTTTGTTACTAATTAATTGACTCAGAGAAAGTAAAAACAAAACAAAACAAAAAAAAACTTCTGATGAGTTGTTGTTGTTGTTATTATTATTATTATTTTGTATTTGTAGTTAGATTCTGCAAAGATTCTGCTGTGGCAGGAATTTCTTTAGCCTATCTGAAAAGAGAAGCAAACCAATAATGCTGAGTGAATTTAACATCGGCTTTATTAATTTAACTAACATTTGCCCTTCCTTCAGCATCAATATTCTTTCCCAGAAAGTGTATTTTGCAAAACCTAGTGTGAATGATAAGTTTCTGAGTGGAGGTAGAGTTAAAAATAACTCCCTGTTAACTGTTAATAAGTATCAGTGTGGCAGAGGCCCAATGCTGTACTGACCTAGTTCAAACAGAATCAAAGGAAGCTGTGCTAAAGGGCACAGGCTTTAGAAGCTTTTTCCCACTTCCTCTTTCTTGTGTCTTAATCATGTATTAGTATAAAGAGTTGCCCTTTCTCTGAGGCTGGGAAGCTTTGTGTGCATTATGACTCTCCTAGTTTTCACTAGTCAAAAGCCTTTATTCCATAGTGACAATTTCTTCACGTTCTATATTTGTCCTTATCACCAAGAGAAAGTCTTCATGATGAAAATTTTGCTTGTGGCTGCTTATAGCTTATAGCTATTGTCATAGATAAGGGAGAGAAAAGAATGCTTGATTATCTGTTATATAAAAATCTGTGTAACTCAGGTTTATTATTATTTTACATATGTTGTTCAGTTGAAGGAAAATAAAAAGTCTAAAACTGGAATAGGGTGAAGAGAAATTATAAATTGGGCGATTAGTGGTGGTGTAGTTCATGGAGTATAATTTTTAAAATCCTTTTAAGTCTCAGCTAGAAGGAGAGAGGGTGAGAAAAGGTTGGAGAATACACTGCAGATGAATGTAGGTTATTTTAAGAATTGCTTCAAGTCAGGCAGGAGTGTTCCTTCCATCTGAGACCATATTTTGATTATCTAATTTAAAATGGAACTTATTTATTTATTTGGTACTGGGTACTGAACTTGGGGTATTTTACCAACTGAGTTACATCTCCAAACCTTTTTTTTTTTTTTTTTAATTTTTAGACAGGGCCTCACTAACTTAGGGCCTTGCTAAATTGCTGAAGATGGTGCTGGTTTTGAACATGGGATCCTCCTGTCTCAGCCTCTCAAGCCAATGGGATTACAGGTATGTTCCACAGTGCCCAGTTAAAATAGAAATTTTAAAAAAATCAAGAGAGCTGGCAGTAGTCAAAGGTTTTCATATGACTTTTTATTCTCTAGTAATTGCAATTCACAAACAACACAGAGATGTTACTGACACTACTTTCAGACCTGCAGGTGGTGGTCTTAGGCTCTGCCTTGTGTTGTAACTACAGTTTTTTCCTTGGTAATTGGGGGTGAAAGACAGTAGAGATGCCATGATCTGCAGGGCACTGAACTGTGGGGCCTGACAGGGCAGGCAGTGGAGCAATGATTAAACCGATCTCCCCTCTTACCAGAGTCTAACATCATTACCCTTCAGGGTAAGGTCCTTGCTAGGCAATCTTCTTAAATCTTAAACAAAGCAATAACCTTCCTCCACAGGTTAGAGAGACACACATTTCACAGATACAATCAGCAGGGTTCTTCAAGTAATGGATGGAATTTATATGTGTTGTTCATGCTTCTTGTATAAATAGAGAACTTTCTGTATGAGAAAGGGCACAGCGATGAGGCATACCCCAGTTGGGAAGAAGAATCACAAATAGAGTAGTTCCTTACAATCAAGAGAGGGATATATTCACCATGGCGGCACCAGAAGAATTTAATGCTTTTAAGGAGAATTTTCCTGAAGATTCCTCAAATTGTATGTCATGTAGAAATTTCATATAAAGGTCGACTTTCCTGAGTAAGAATCTGAGACAAGAAATACTCTGTTCCTACAATTTAGGAGGAATCACAGTTAGTTCAGTCTATGTTCTGTTGTTAATTGGTGCGCTTTTCATTTTTGTATGTTATGCTAGAAGTCTAAAGAATTATGATTGGAGGAAAAATTTTGGGCTAGTTGAATATTTACAGTAGGCCCTTAATATTTATGGGTTCAGACAACTGAATATCCAAAAAATTCAAAAAAGGGAAAGTTGGGTATGTACTGAACCAGTACAGGTTTTTCTCCCTTGTCATTACTCCTCGAATAATTCAGTATGACAAGTATTTACATAACATTTACATTTTATTAGGTATTATGAGTAATGTAGAGATGATTTAAAATATGGGGCAGAATGTGTGTAGGTTATAGGCAAATACTGTGCCATTTTATATACAGAACTTGAACTTCTGCAGATTCAGTTATCTGCAGGGGTCTAGAAATCAATCTCCTATGGATGCTGATTGATAACTATACTTAGAACGGATAGGACTTTTGAAACACATTGTTTTGATATACGTAGTTCAAACATAACAATTGAATAAAGAATACTACTGCAAAAAGATGAATAAAATATATTTTAAAAAAGAAAAATGTGATACTGAATCCAGACATCTCAACAGGTACCAGAAAATGAGACTTTAGCAGGAAAAATGAAAAATAAATTTTTTAAAATTTTGTTTTTAATTATTTGACACATAGCATTTGTACATATTTATGAAGTATGGTGTGACATTTCAATACAAGTATATAATGTGTCATGATCAGATCATGGCATATCTATCACCTCAGGGATTTATTATTTCTTTGTGTTAGAAACAATAATAATTCTCTCTACTAGCTAATTTGAAATATCAGTTAATTGTTGTCAATCATATTTATTCTATTATGCTATAAAACATTAGAAGTTATTGCTTCTATGAAACTGCACTCTTATACCCCATAAACATTCTCTCTTCACCTCCACCCCTTCCCAGGCTCTAGTAACTATTATTCTTTGAGGTCAATATTTTAGCATCCACATGTAAGTGAGAATCTGCAATATTTGTTAAAAATTAAAATTGCATATATTAGCTGATGACCTAAAGCTAATAATGTTTTGTATTAGTTGTTTTGTACTCTATATCAATTTTATAATTATTTAAAGTTTTTAAAAAATCATTTCTTGGACTGGGGATGTGGCTCAAGCAGTAGCCCACTCACCTGGCATGCGCGGGGCGCTGGGTTTGATCCTCAGCACCACATAAAAAATAACATAAAGATGTTGTATCCACCGAAAACTAAAAAATAAATATTAAAAAATTCACTCTCTCTCTCTTAAAAAGTCATTTCTTAAAATTTGGCTAATATAAGAAATATGAAATATTATTGACCTCACTCATAATCCCTAAAAAGGAGACAGTTTTGATTAATATTTGATGTTTTTTTTCTGACATATTTTTCTGTGCAACATGTAGTTTTAAATTTAGATGAGTTTTACCTGCCATACAATTATGGCATGGTCACTTCCCCTTGTTATTACTTACTCTTCGTAAAAAATATTCTACATTTCCAGTATTAACAAAGGGTCCTTTAAAAAATAAGATGTTCTCAGAAAGCATCCTATTACAATTTGGAGTAAAGATTCAGTAGCCCAATGCAACATAAACATCCCGTAAATGTGAATCCCATCTACCTTGTGGTCTATATGTCTCAGCAGAGTGCCATGCACAGGAAAGACAGTCAATAAATTGTGTTGGATTTAAAGTAGATCTGGGTAGTAGAAGAAGTCTGGCTTTTTGTAATAGCAGAAAATTGATGACACACCTTTAAGAAATGACAAATGACTTGGCTCAGCTGGTAAATATGGTGTAATTCTCTTAAAACAGTCATGTCTGGTATTTATGCCTTTGTATCAAGCTAAATGTATCAGAACAGGATTTTATGTGTTAGAAAACATGATTTGACTGCTAGTATTTCTAGACTGTTACAATGGGTTATTTCTTTGGGAATACCAACTCATCTTTAAAACCTAGGTCTTGTTACCAGTAGACAATGCAGCACTATTCTATTTTATTCAGTTTATATGCTGTTGGTGGAGAGATCTAATAAGGTGATCCTTTAAAAGAAAAAAAAAAAAAAGAGTGTCCTTTGTTGTTAGGGGTGCACACTCCACTCCTGGGAGGACTGATTCAACTTTAAACCTTACAAAGCCTTCATTCCACCGAGAACATTTAATAACAATGCAAATTCTAGGATCCCTTTCTCCAAGGTTCTGACTTAATTACTCTTGGGTGGTGACCAGCCTTCTCTCCTTGTAACTAGCACCCCAGGGGAGGATGGTGATGTTCACATTCAGAGATAGGTTTTTTCCTTTTATTTGTGCTATGTTGGGTATGTTGAATAAGAACATCTCTGACAGGTAAGAGATTATCTAAAGAATGTTCATTGACTTCTTCCTCTTTTTCTTTCTTTTTTTTTTCTTCCTCTTTTTCTTTCCTTGCAAGTTGGCCTTTTATCAAAAAAAATTATATATATATATAAAATATATGACTTCAGCTTCTGCCCCTTATTTGAAACCCTTGCTAGAATGGCTATAATTATCCATCTACTTATATTCATTTCCCTCTTGACTCAAATAATCCAAGGAGCAAAGACTTGGGGGTGGGGAGTGCAGCTCTGAGACATCACCTCAGGGCATGCCACTGAGAGAAAAGGTGAGCAAGTGGGTGGAGACCCACAAATCTTCCTATTCTGCTGAAATAGTGCCACTTATCAGCCTTCTCAGTAAGCTGTCTGAATGTCAGACCTCACCATCCTACAAATGTTCAAAAACCACCATTCCAGATGTTGCAAACTATTTTCATGAAATTTTTACTGTGTTTCATTGCAAAGGTAATATATAAATATATTTTCACTATAAAATATCTGAGCAATGTATTTATTCAATGGATGAAAGTAAGTTATCATTTGGCTAAGTTGAGTATAAAATGTAGCTCCCAAACAAGGGGTTTTCTTTTGTTTTTAGAATGTAAAGGTAGCTCTTAATAATTATGCTGACATGAACTGATTCTCTTCCAGGAAAACCAGGACCTGTGGTGATCCTACTCTTTCCCTTTCAAACACATATTTTTTTTCTCCTTATCCTCTTCATCTCTTGGAAATCACTGTGAAATATGCCGTACTGTGCTATATATTTTGCCACTCACCATTTTTTATATTTTAGAAAACCTTGTTTTTAATTATTACAATGTTGCATATGCAATTCACAAAGATCTAAGGCACATGTTTTATAACTGCTGGTTCCTTTCTTTATTTTAATCATTTATGTTTGAGACTTTCTAAAATATATTATGCTGTAAACAGAGGCTATTGATTATTTGAACTTTATTTGGTGACCTGATAGCATGATTATGGATATTGATTTCTGCACTGCAGGCAAATGGGTAAACAGGCTTTTAGGAATTATTTACCCTTATCCTAAATGGTCTTTATGAGTTATTGTACTTATTCACATTATTAATAGAATCATATAATTAAAAATGTATGTAGAACCTAAGAAATGATCAAATACAATTCCATTCCTTTAAAGGTAAAATGCTTATAAAACTAAACTCTGAAACACAAGGAGATTGGACAGATCTGTGATTCTCACCAAGGGTTCCTGGATGCCAAGCCAGTTCTGGTTTCCTTCTCTTTACTAGCTAAGCTTCATGTGCCTCTTGGCACTTCTCCTGGACTAGCAGAATTACTGTGTTATTCACAAATAACATTTAATATTAGTTGTCCCTTCTGTGTATAACAATGCCCCTGCTAAGAAAGATCTGGATCCAAATGACAGAGATCCAAAAAAATTAGACAAAATAAGAGAGAAAATGTATTGATTCATACAATGGAAATGTCCAATAGTAGATGTTTTAGTCAGTTGTGTGTTGCTATGACCAAAAGACTGACAAGAAAAATATAAAGGATAAAAGCATATTTTGGGTCATGGTTTCAGAGGTTCAGTTCAATATCAGAGGCTGAAAGAAGGATGTGGCACAGGCAAGCAGCTCAGGGCATGTCTACCAGGAAGGAGAGAGAGAGAAAAAACTGTATTCACCAAAGGCACACCTCCAATGACCTACTTTCTCCATCCATACCTTATCAACTTACTATTATCCCCCATTTAATCCATACTAGTGGATTAATCCACTGATTAGGTAGCACCTCTTATAATCCAGTCATTCTATCTCTGAACATTCTTGGGTTCTCTTACATGTGAACTTTTGTGGCACACCTCACATCTAAACCATAAGAGGAGATTGGATTAGGGATCTACCAGTAGCAGTGACTCCAGGTGTATTTTCCAAGGCTCTTCAGATCCTGTCATCCTCCTCCTCTTAGGTTTGTTCTTGGGATGACTCAGTGAAGCAACTTGATAGAACTCCCACTTTCTCTTCCTAGACTGTCAAGAGGATCTAATTCTCTAGATGGCTCCCACAGGAGCCAGAGGAAGTTTTTTTTTTTTTTTCCCCTGATGCCTCTATCAAGAGTTTCCTGCTGAATCACCAACAGAAATTGTGACTCATGATCTCCTAAAACATCACTGTGGCCAGGGAAAAGGTATAATAAACACCCTGATTGACTTAATTTTATTAGGTTCTCTTTGGGGCTGGAGCTGGGGGAAATCTAACTGAAATTACACTGCTGAGAATTTGTAAAAGGGCTTTCCCAAAAGAGAACTTAGGTGCTCTCGTTAAATAATTGAGTTACGAATGATTAGGAGGCAACTGACAAATGGACACGCCATCTGGGAATTCACAAATAACATTTCACAGACCAAGAGGAAAGAAATCACAGATACCGAGGAAAGGTATGACTATTTCTCCTATTATTAAATTTCATGTTGATATTTTGTGTGATATACTCTGCTTCTCGGATAAGTTTTAAAAAGCCTTTGTGTATGTGTGTCATTATTGTAGACAATTGAGTTTTTTGGATAAATGACAATTGGCAGTGTAGCTCTTAAAACAATTTGAAGACCTGGAGTCCATTTTACCCAGGGGCAAGGGGACATCAGTGGTGAGCAAGAGTGATGGGGATTGTATAGCACCTTAGACACATTTTTTTGCTGTTGTAAAATTTCAGGCTGTTGAGTTAATTTGTGCAATGACTTTTTGTTGAGAGATTTCTGGCCTCTGAGGGACCATGAGGCTCCCTGGCACTTTTTTTCATTTACTTTAATTTCACCCCAATCTAGGGTTTAGATGACCTCACTCTGTGAACACTAAATAATCCAGAATGGATGCCAAGGACAAGCAGTTCAGAAAGGCAATCAACTAATGATCTTTGTGGTCTTGAGAAAGATTGGAAGGATGCCCTCCAGGTATTTTACGGTGGGAAGTGAGGTGAGGCCATGTGATATACTTTGGCCAGTAAAATGTGACTAGAATCAACATGTGCTATTTCCAAGGGAAACTCTGGCAGAATATGATCCAACACTTTCTCTTTCACTACCACGGTACTTTTGGGGGCATTTATAAATGTCACAGAAACCTGTATGAAATGCACTCCCTGCTAGTCTGCTTTAACACCAACAAAAAGTAAAATTCTATTACTAAAAGCCAGGTGTCTGGAAACGATGGAAAGAGTTTGTTGCTCTCTATGCTAAGCAATCAAAATTTAGGGTCACGTGATACTTGATAATAACTTTGTCCATTCCAGTTGATACCAAATTAAGCCTTTTATCTGAAGTGTTAAGACATAAAATAACAATAAAGAAAACTCAATTTCTTTTTTTACTTTTAGTAGGAGGTAAACTTTGAATGTTTAATATTTTTAAACCTCTTGAGTTATGTGATTAATACTATTTGGGGCAGAGGCCATGCAGTGTGTGAGAACTAGATTTTTAGAGTGAATATGCAAAAAGTTTCTTATCCTTCTTTCTTAGACAGTCTAACATCCTTAAAATGAGACCAAGAACAATAAGATAAACAAACAAACAAGCAAACAAAAAAACCCACATTACTTTCATTGGATTGTTTTCCTCTCTCCATTTTAGTGTATACATGATTTTAGAGATTATGACTAAAATCATGTTTCTTCACTACTTTTCTAACTTTCCAAGAGCCTTTAAGTTGTGATAAATATAAAGAAAACACCCAAAGTGCCAATTACATTGCCTTTTCCAAAAAAGATGTGACCTTTAAATTAAAATCAATAAAGCCCTGGCATTTCTTCTTCACACTTTTGGGTGACAAAACAAGATTGATAAAAAGAAAAAAGACATAGAAATTTAAGAAAATTTTGGCTAAGCACACTCAGCCACCTACTTGAGAATACACACTCATTTTCTCATTCACTTCTTTAGGGATTTAAAATTTTCATGATTTTCCAAGAAAATGTAGATTTTAGACTTGTTAATCCACTAGTCTAAAATCCTTATGGGGAGCTAACATACAGAATCGTGATTTGGCCTAACTCACGTAAGTAGGAGAGGAGAGAAGCAGATGCTAAGCCTGTATATTCTTTCTACTACATCATGATATGTCAGTCTATCCTGGCTTTAGTGTTTCAAATGCCACACCCAGTGGAAAGGATAAGAGTGCCCTGTAATCTGGCCACCTGCTTTGCTCTCCCCTCCCTCTCATCCTCCTCTCCTATCACTCCACCTCCTGCTGGCCTGCCCAGCCCACTGGGCCTCTGGTTCTCACACCCACCAGGTATTCAAGGTGCCTGGTCCTCTTGCCTGGAGCACCTTTCCATAGACTCCCTTCCTTACCTCCTTCAAATGAGGCTTGACTTGATCTCTGCGTTTAAAATGAAAGACTCCTCCTCCATACACCCTGACTGTTCCTCAGTTTCTCTTTATACTTTCAGGAGGAGGTAAACTTTGAATGTTTTATATATATATATATATATATATATATATATATATATATATATATATATAATTTTTTTTTTTAAATACCTTTATTTATTTATTTTTATGTGATGCTGAGGATCGAACCCAGTGCCTCACACATGTATGAGGCAAGTGCTCTACCACTGGGCTACAGCCCCAGCCCCAAATGTTTAATATTTTTAAATCTCTTGAGTTATGTGATCAATACTGTTTGGGGAAGAGGCAATGCAGCATCTGAGTTTTGGGTTTTGGGTTTTGTTTTTTGTTTTTTTTATTTATTGCACAGCATTTTCCAGTTGTAAATATGCTTATTTATATTTATTATTGATTATTTGTCTTGCTCTAGAATGTGACCTTCATGAGATCAGAAATTGTTTTTTTCTCTGCTTTGTTCACTGAATATGCCACATGCCTAGAACAGTCCTGATACATAGTAGGGATTCAAAAATATTCCATGAGTGAATGATTACAGCATAAAATAACATAAATCTGTGACTTAAAAGGAACGAGAACATTTAATCCAAAGACTTATTAGGGGCATACTTATTTGTTTACTATTTGTGTCTGGTTTTTCAAACTCTTCTCTATATAAGAGTAAAGGACTAACATTTGTGAAAAGCTCAGATTATACAAATGGATTTAGGAGTTTCATGTATTTTATATATATATATATATATATATATATATATATAAAATACATGTAATAAATATATAATGTAATATATATATATATATATATATACATATATATAATAAAAAATATATATATATTTTATTTCACAGAAATTATATCAGGCCATTTTTTGTTACTGTAGTGAAATACTAGAGATTGGATACTTTATAAAGAAAAGAGGTTTATTTAGTTCACCATTCTGGAGGTTCAAGGGCATGATGCTGAAGTCAGCTCTGATAAAGACCTCATGGTGAATGATTCCATGGCAGTGAGAGTGATCACACAGTGAGACAGGAAGCCAGAGAGCAATTCAGAGGTCAGAATCACTTTTTTATAATAATCCTCTCATATGAATGAATTTGGGTCCCATGAAAGCTACATGAATTCTTTCTGAGAGCATGCCCCCAGTGACCCAGGTACCATGTAGGCACCAGTTCTTACAGGTATCACTATTTCCTCATCATCACATGAGGACCAAGCCTTTACCACATAAACCCTTGAGGGAAAAACCACATGTAGACCCTAGGGGCAACTATACAGTGCTTTTGGGTAGGGTTTTTACTCCTACTTATTGTGGAATTTCAACTGGAGGCTTACATAATTTCTTCAAAGTGCTATAGTTATGAAATATGGGCTTAAATTCATACCTCTTTCCACAGTATTATAGATAAGGAGAGAAAGGAGAGAAGGAATGGATTTGTAAATTCTTTACAGAAACATATTTTGGACAGACATTCCATAGGCTTCTACAGCTTTCCCATGGAAAGTACTCTTCTTTATTCTCAAAAAACAAACAAACAAACAAACAAACAAAAAACTTCAGTCATTGTATATAACCTTCCCCATTATCATTAAATGTCAATAATTTTATCTGACCTTTCAAATTTGGAATTTCAATTTATTTAACAATGTTGGCACTTATACATATAATTCTCATCAATTTGTAAACATTTTTAGCTTAGAACCTTGATCTTTGACCCAAAATGAGTAGTTAATAACTCCCAGATAGCATGCATTTAAAATATAGTCAATATAGAGTTGGGGATAAAAGAAGGAAAAAAAACCCAAATTTTCTTGGAATAATCCTGTTCTTTCAGCTTTTTTGTCACTGTGACCAAAATATTTGATGAGAAAAATTTAGAGAAGGAAATTTTTATTTTGTCTCATGGTTTCAGGGATTCAGTCCATGGTTTGTCACCTCCATAGCTCTGGGCCCGAGATGAAGCAGAACATCATGGTGTAGAGGCATGGCAGGAAAAAACAGCTCAGTACATGGTAGTGAGGGGTCGGGGGAGGGAGGGGAAGGAGGAGAGGGAAGGGGGAAAAAGAGAGAAAGAAGCACTTTGCTCACCAGGGATACCATATAAACTCAAAGTCATGCCCCCAGTGACCCACCTCCTCTAGCCATACCCCACCTACCCAGTTACCACTGAGTTAATCCATATCAGTGAATTAAGTTACAACTCTCACTATCCAACCATTTCACCCCTGGACATTCCTGCGTTGTCTCCCACATGAAATTTTGGGCAACACCTCATATCTAAGTCATAAAAAATCATAAACAATTTCAATTTTCTGCTGCATATGAAGAAAGCTTCATTTGGAGAATGGCCTTTGTCTGGCAAGGCCTATCTAATAACAGTTGCAGAAGGGAGAATTGATGGACATGACAGCAGTTATACTCTTCTTCTAGTTGTCACTCAGACTATTTCCCTGAAGGTAACTGAGGTGTCCTTCTTCAGGCAAGGAAAGTGCTGCCTACAGTAAGACAACATGGATGGGTGGCATTGTTTCACAGAAGAGACTGGACTTGCCCCCCTGAAAAAGGGTTTTTAGGTCAGTTCTTCAGAGAGCTAAATTCATATAAATTATTTTTCCTATTTCTGTATCCTTATTTTCAGTGGGCTGTATGATTTGGGGACTAATTTTTGGGTCCCTAATTTCAGAAATTTTAGTTCATTTTTAGTTCAACTACACTACACATTAGAAAATCAGAGATTGTGGATGCATGTGTTTTATCTTAGGAAATATAGTTTCCTCCTCCCCACCCCCCAATATAAAATGTCCTGTGTAGAGGACAGGAACAGAGATGGAGACCTATTAATATGATACTTTTCTCTAAAAAATTCCCATTGTCAGATATTTAGAGTTCCTATTCTATGCATTCTCACTGTCAGAGTTTTACTAGATGAAGAACTGCTAGAAATTGTGAGTTGGGTTTAGAGTGAAGCACATCAACCTTCCACTCATCTGTGTCCTGAGAAAGGCATTGCAAATAATCCAAGCACATATGGAGGGAGGAGGTTGGAGGGGACAGTCAATTTTTTGGATAGATCTTTGCTTCACTCAAAGAAAGCAAACAGAAACCTACCCATGTGTGAGGAAACTATCGCCGACCAGAGGAAAGGCAATCACATTCACAAGCCTCACTGAACTACTGAAGTGTCTAGAAGTGAGTTTCAGAGAGGCTCACACTTTCATCAGAGAACAGAAAAGGGACTCATTAGAGAAGAAGATAAAGAGATGAAGAAGCAGCAAAATCAGAAAAATTTTGTTGACAGAACAAAAAAAAAATGCCTCAGAAAAAAATAATCTAGTAACAGAATTAAAATTTATGTCCTCTGCAATAAAGAGAACTAATAATGCTATAGAAAAATCAGTCAGGGATATTCTCATCAAGAAAATCAAGAATTTGAAGGCAAAAAGACAAACAGAAATTAAAAAATAGACAAGAATGGCATAACCTATAAATAATAAGTCTGCCTAGAGAGAACAAAAATAATTAAATGAATTTAAATAAAAAAATAACAAATTTGATGACTTATATATGCAAATTGGGAAGGCTCAATCTAGTCTAAGAATAGTGAATGAAAAGAAACTCAGGCATACATATTTCATGACAAATACATTTAGATTTTAAAAATAAGAAAAAGGTACCTTATGAGAATTTAAGCAGAAATTCTATTTATTCCAAAAAATATGGTAGTCTTTAGTGTTTAATTATGCAGTATCAAAGCAGGATGTCAGTGCAATAATACAGAACTCTGGTGGGGAAAAAGATGGGGAAGAGAAGATATTGGGGTTATATTTTGAGATGTTAGCTTGCCACTGGATTGTTCAAGTAGCATTCAAGTTACCAAATATGATAGTAGGGCCTGGTGAGATAGGAAAGAATATAAATGGAAATGTAAGGGCCTGCGACCCACCGGCAGAAGAGGAGCAGCGGCCTGCTGAGAGGCAGAGCCGCCCCCTCCCCCTGCGCCGGCAAAGTAGAGGGAACTGTGACCACCCACAGAGCAGGCCCAGCGGCCTGCTGAGGGGCAGAGCCGCCCCCCACCCCCCGCGCCTGCCAGGTAGGCGGAACTGTGACCACCGACAGAAAAGGCCCAGTGGCCCGCGGAGGGGCAGAGCTTCCAATCACTCCTGCAAGGTAGGCGGGCCTGCGACCCACCGGCAGAAGAGGAGCAGCGGCCTGCTGAGAGGCAGAGCCGCCCCCTCCCCCCGCACCTGCAAGGTAGACGGAACTGTGACCACCATCAGAACAGGCCAGACCTGCAACCCACAGACAGAACAGGCCCAGTGGCCTGAGGAAGGGTAGAGCGCCCCCCCCCCGCGCCTGCAAGGTAGGTGGACCTGCGACCCACTGGCAGAACAGCCCCAGAGGCCTGCAGAGGGGCAGTGCCGCTGCCTGCGCCTGCAAAGTAGGCAGAACTGCAACCACCAACAGAACAAGCCTAGCGGCCCGCAGAGGGACAGAGCCGCTGCCCGCGCCTCCAAGGTAGGCGGACCTGCTACCGACCGGCAGAGCAAGCCCAGCGGCCTGCCGGCGTGGTAGGCACATTGCCCCAATTGGAGGAGGGGCAGAGCCCGCGCCTGCGAGGGAGACTTTGCAACTATACAAGACCAATATAAATATATAGGGGGAATATTCAATAGCACAACAGTTTCACCAAGTAGAAAGGAACACTAACAGTATGAAGAGACAAGGAAAGAAAGGACCACAAGCAATGCAGGTCAACTCAACGTTAGAAGAGGTAATAGCTGCAGCAGATGGAATGTCAGATAAAGAATTCAGGATATACATGCTTCAGATGATCTGGAGTCTCAAGGAAGACATCAGACAGCAAAATCAGACAATGAAAGATCACTTCAACAATGAATTGCATAAACAAATCCAAGAATCAAAAGATCAACTATACAGGGAGATAGAGGTTATAAAAAACAAACAGAAATCCTAGAAATGCAGGAAGCAATAAACCAACTTAAAAACTCAATTGAGAATACTACCAGCAGAGTAGAACACTTAGAAGATAGAACATCAGACAATGAAGATAAAGTATTTCAACTTGAAAAGAACATAGACAGCTCAGCAAGACTGTTAAGAAACCATGAGCAGAACATCCAAGAAATATGGGATAACATCAAGAGACCAAATTTAAGAGTCATTGGGATACAGGAAGGGACAGAGTTTCAAACCAAAGGAATGAGCAATCTATTCAATGAAATAATAAGAGAAAACTTCCCAGACTTGAAGAATGAGACAGAATCCCAAATCCTAGAAGCCTACAGGACGCCGAATGTGCAAAATCATAAGAGACCCACACCTAGACACATTATAATGAAGATGCCCAACATACAGAATAAGGAGAGAATTTTAAAAGCTACAAGAGAAAGGAAGCAGATCACTTTTAGGGGTAAGCCAATCAGGATAACAGCTGATCTTTCAACACAGACTCTGAAAGCTAGAAGATCCTGGAATAACATTTCAAACACTGAAAGAAAATGGGTTCCAACCAAGAATTGTGTTTCCAGCGAAATTAAGCTTCAGGATGGAAGATGAAATTAAAACCTTCCACGATAAACAAAAGTTAAAAGAATTTGCAGCTAGAAAACCATCTCTTCAAAACATCCTTGGCAAAACATTACAGGAAGAGTAAATGGAAAATAACAATGAAAACCAACAGTGGGAGGTAGGACAGTAAAGGGGGGGAAAATAATCAAAGAGGAAAACAAACCATGTTTAGTAACATAAATAAACAAATATGGCTGGAAGAACAACCCATATCTCAATAATAACCCTAAATGTTAATGGCTTAAACTCACCAATCAAGAGACACAGGCTAGTAGAATGGATCACAAAACAAGACCCAACAATATGCTGCCTACAGGAGACGCATTTGATAGGAAAAGACATACATAGGCTGAAGGTGAAAGGTTGGGAAAAATCATATCACTCATATGGACTTCGGAAACAAGCAGGAGTGTCCATACTCATATCAAATAAAATAGATTTCAAGCCAAAGTTAATCAAAAGGGATAAAGAGGGACACTACATACTGCTTAAGGGAACCATACACCAACAAGACATAACAATCATAAATATATATGCCCCAAACAATGGTGCAGCTATGTTCATCAAACAAACTCTTCTCAAGTTCAAGAGTCTAATAGACCACCATACAATAATCATGGGAGACTTCAACACACCTCTATCACCACTGGACAGATCTTCCAAACAAAAGTTGAATAAGGAAACTATAGAACTCAATAACACAATTAATAACCTAGACTTAATTGACATATATAGAATATAACACCCAACATCAAGCAGTTACACTTTTTTCTCAGCAGCACATGGATCCTTCTCAAAAATAGATCATATATTATGTCACAGGGAAACTCTTAGACAATATAAAGGAGTAGAGATAATACCATGCATCCTATCTGATCATAATGGAATGGAACTGAAAATCAACAATAAAAGAAGGAAGGAAAAAGAATACATCACTTGGAGAATGAACAATAGGTTACTGAATGATCAATGGGTTATAGAAGACATCAAGGAGGAAATTAAAAAATTCTTAGAGATTAATGAAAACACAGACACAACATATTGGAATCTATGGGACACATTGAAAGCAGTTCTAAGAGGAAAATTCATTGCTTGGAGTTCATTCCTTAAAAAAAGAAAAAACCAACAAATAAATGATCTCATACTTCATCTCAAAATCCTAGAAAAAGAAGAGCAAAACAACAGCAAAAGAAGTAGAAGGCAAGAAATAATGAAAATCAGAGCTGAAATTAATGAAATCGAAACAAAAGAAACAATTGAAAAAATTGACAAAACTAAAAGTTGGTTCTTTGAAAAAATAAACAAAATCGACAGACGCTTAGCCATGCTAGCGAAGAGAAGAAGAGAGAGAACTCAAATTACTAGCATACGGGATGAAAAAGGCAATATCACAACAGACACTTCAGAAATACAGAAGATAATCAAAAATTATTTTGAATCCTTATACTCCAATAAATTAGAAGATAGTGAAGGCATCGATAAATTTCTTAAGTCATATGATCTGCCCAGATTGAGTCAGGAGGATATAGACAACCTAAACAGACCAATATCAATCGAGGAAATAGAAGAAACCATCAAAAGACTACCAACTAAGAAAAGCCCAGGACCGGATGGGTATACAGCAGAGTTTTACAAAACCTTTAAAGAGGAACTAATACCAATACTTTTCAAGCTACTTCAGGAAATAGAAAAAGAGGGAGAACTTCCAAATTCATTCTACGAGGCCAACATCACCCTGATACCTAAACCAGACAAAGACACTTCAAAGAAAGAAAACTACAGACCAATATCTCTAATGAACCTAGATGCAAAAATCCTCAATAAAATTCTGGCGAATCAGATACAAAAACATATCAAAAAAATTGTGCACCATGATCAAGTAGGATTCATCCCTGGGATGCAAGGCTGGTTCAATATACGGAAATCAATAAATGTTATTCACCACATCAATAGACTTAAAAATAAGAACCATATGATCATCTCGATAGATGCGGAAAAAGCATTCGACAAAGTACAGCATCCCTTTATGTTCAAAACTCTAGAAAAACTAGGGATAACAGGAACATACCTCAATATTGTAAAAGCAATCTATGCTAAGCCTCAGGCTAGCATCATTCTGAATGGAGAAAAACTGAAGGCATTCCCTCTAAAATCTGGAACAAGACAGGGATGCCCTCTCTCACCACTTCTGTTCAACATAGTTCTCGAAACACTGGCCAGAGGAATTAGACAGACGAAAGAAATTAAAGGCATCAAAATAGGAAAAGAAGAACTTAAATTATCACTATTTGCAGATGACATGATTCTATACCTAGCAGACCCAAAAGGGTCTACAAAGAAACTATTAGAGCTAATAGATGAATTCAGCAAAGTGGCAGGATATAAAATCAACACGCATAAATCAAAGGCATTCCTGTATATCAGCGACAAATCCTCTGAAATGGAAATGAGGACAACCACTCCATTCACAATATCTTTAAAAAAAAATAAAATACTTGGGAATCAACCTAACAAAAGAGGTGAAAGACTTATACAATGAAAACTACAGAACCCTAAAGAGAGAAATAGAAGAAGATCTTAGAAGATGGAAAAATATACCCTGTTCATGGATAGGCAGAACTAACATCATCAAAATGGCGATATTACCAAAAGTTCTCTATAGGTTTAATGCAATGCCAATCAAAATCCCAACGGCATTTCTTGTAGAAATAGAGAAAGCAATCATGAAATTCATATGGAAAAATAAAAGACCCAGAATAGCAAAAACAATGCTAAGCAGGAAGTGTGAATCAGGCGGTATAGCGATACCAGACTTCAAACTATACTACAGAGCAATAGTAACAAAAACAGCATGGTACTGGTACCAAAACAGGCAGGTGGACCAATGGTACAGAATAGAGGACACAGAAACCAATCCACAAAACTACAACTACCTTATATTTGATAAAGGGGCTAAAAGCATGCAATGGAGGAAGGATAGCATCTTCAACAAATGGTGCTGGGAAAACTGGAAATCCATATGCAACAAAATGAAACTGAATCCCTTTCTCTCGCCATGCACAAAAGTGAATTCAAAATGGATCAAGGAGCTTGATATCAAATCAGAGACACGCCGTCTGATAGAAGAAAAAGTTGGCTATGATCTACATACTGTGGGGTCGGGCTCCAAATTCCTCAATAGGACACCCATAGCACAAAAGTTAATAACTAGAATCAACAAATGGGACTTACTCAAACTAAAAAGTTTTTTCTCAGCAAAAGAAACAATAAGAGAGGTAAATAGAGAGCCTACATCCTGGGAACAAATCTTTACTCCTCACACTTCAGATAGAGCCCTAATATCCAGAGTATACAAAGAACTCAAAAAATTAGACAATAAGAGAACAAACAACCCAATCAACAAATGGGCCAAGGACCTGAACAGACACTTCTCAGAGGAGGACATACAATCAATCAACAAGTACATGAAAAAAGGCTCACCATCTCTAGCAGTCAGAGAAATGCAAATCAAAACCACCCTAAGATACCATCTCACTCCAGTTAGATTGGCAGCCATTATGAAGTCAAACAACAACAAGTGCTGGCGAGGATGTGGGGAAAAGGGTACACTTGTACATTGTTGGTGGGACTGCAAATTGGTGCAGCCAATTTGGAAAGCAGTATGGAGATTTCTTGGAAAGCTGGGAATGGAGCCACCATTTGACCCAGCTATTCCCCTTCTTGGTCTATTCCCTAAAGACCTAAAAAGAGCATGCTACAGGGACACTGCTACATCGATGTTCAAAGCAGCACAATTCACAATAGCAAGACTGTGGAACCAACCTAGATGCCCTTCAATAGATGAATGGATTAAAAAAATGTGGCATTTATACACAATGGAGTATTACTCTGCATTAAAAAATGACAAAATCATAGAATTTACAGGGAAATGGATGGCATTAGAACAGATTATGCTAAGTGAAGCTAGCCAATCCCTAAAAAACAAATGCCAAATGTCTTCTTTGATATAAGGAGAGTAACTAAGAACAGAGTAGGGTCGAAGAGCAGGAGAAGAAGATTAACATTAAACAGCGATGAGAGGTGGGAGGGAAAGGGAGAGAGAAGGGAAATTGCATGGAAATGGAAGGAGACCCTCAGAGTTATACAAAAGTACATACAAGAGGAAGTGAGGGGAAAGGGAAAAATAATACAAGGGGGACAAATGAATGTCAGTAGAGGGGGCAGAGAGAGAAGAGGGGAGGGGAGGGGAGGGGGGATAGTAGAGGATAGGAAAGGCAGCAGAACACAACAGACACTAGTATGGCAATATGTAAATCAATGGATGTGTAACTGATGTGATTCTGCAATCTGTATATGGGGTAAAAATGGGAGCTCATAACCCACTTGAATCAAAGTGTGAAATATGATATATCAAGAACTATGTAATGTTTTGAACAGCCAATAATAAAAAATAAATAAAAAAATAAAACTCAGAGACTCAAAAAAAATGAAATGTAAGTAGTGGGGAGGATGACATGGTTCATAATCAGAGCAGTGAGGAGTTGATAATTCTGAGTAGAAGAAGCCTCAAGGGAAAGAGAACCTGACAGCAGATTTGAAAAGCAAAGGGAGGGAAGGGTGGGAGATGGTGGAGCCTAGGAGTCTGCTTTCCACGCTGCTCCATGGCTTGAGACCAATTTAGAGGATCAACAGCTTCTCAGCGAGGTGGGTGAAAGAGGGACTTCACTGGGATTTAATAGTGGACACTCAGAGCAGCTGGGGGCGGGGCTCAGAGGGTTGGATATAATAAAGTAAAGAAAGTCCATTACAGGTGGTTGCCAGAGCTGACTCACTGTGGATAAAAGGAGGGGGACTAGACAAAGCTGCACTTCAGGTTGTGCCATGGGGAGAAATTTGAGATCAAAAAAGGTGCGTGAACTTACCTGAACCAAGAGGCAGCAAACTGTAAATGTTCTTGACAAGCACATTTGGGTGTTAAATAAGCAAGTGCTATGTCCCCACTGGCTACAGAAAACTAAGGCAGAAGGCATCATGGGGGGAGCCTCCTGCCCTGTGACATCTTCAGGACTCAGGAGGTTAGAGAAAATGAATAAAGTCCCACACACATCCACAGCATCCCAGCAGGCACATATGAGGGACGTGGGTGGTATCTGGTATAACATGAGAGAAATGGGTGTGGAGTAGACCGTACCCAGGGGGAATGCAGAGACAGTACCCCGGGAATGCACAGATCTGGTAGGAATGGTCAAAACACGAATCAACTGTAAATCTTAACCCATCCTGCCTCATACTGGTGAGAAGGAAAATAGTCTTATATCAAACAACTTCAATTTTATGCCACTCCAACTGGTAACTCAGAGAGCAACACATAATAGGAAGGGGTTAATGTCCTCAATCCTTTTTCTATCAATACCTTTATTCAAGAATAATTGGTAAGAAAGACTATTGGACATAGACATCAACCACCAATTCTGGTCAAATATTTTGATGACTTCACTGGAGAACATCCCTTCAGTCTACATCAAGACATTGGATTTTTATTTCTTTTTTAATATGTACATGTGTATATATACATATATAATATTCATACATTATAAATAATTATTTTTTTCTTATTCCTTTCACGCGCGCGTGTGTGTGTGTATGCATGTGTGTCAATTCTGACTATCCTGGTTCTTTTAAGGATGCATATATGAACACTTATGTGTCTTGTTTTCTCTCATATTCAGCATTTTTAAAAATGTAATTATCTTATCCTAGTATTGTCTTGTGAAGGATTTAGTTCATTAAATTGTATATCTTAGTTTGATTTTGTTTTATTTTCATGTTTTTCTTTATTTCCTTTTTAATCTTATCTTCTCCTGCTATCAGCCTAATTCCATTGTTCATTCTCTCTCTGTCTCAATATTTTGCTGCTTCTATTCCCCCCGTTTCTGTATAAACATCACCTGCTACTGCTCTTCTGCATTCTCTTTTTTGCTTTGTGAAATTGTGAAGTCTTCTCTAACTTCCTAATACATTTATTTTTCCTCCAATTAATTGTATTTTACCATCATTAATAACCAAATGTTTTTTCCATCCTTGCCCCCACCATTAAGGCTAATACAATCATTACCATTGTGGATAACATAGCTGAAAACTCTATTTGCTTTAAAGCTAGAGTTAGTTCATGGTTTTTGTGTTCACTAGTGACAATTGCTGAATCCACCATTCCTGTTTATTGGTGGAAACTAATGTTGAAGACATAATAGTAGGATCTGGATATTCACTTGAACATTATTTACTATTTGTTATTTGCAACAATTGTTAGTATTGCTTATTTTGTCCTCATTCTGTGAGGTACCCAGCACCTATAGGAATACTAAAAGTTCATAGGCTAGAGATTCTGCAGCAGAATTCAGTATTCCCTCACATTACTCCAACTCAAAGAAGGGAAAAGACAAAATCCCCAAACCATCAATATAGACCCAAGGAGGAACAATCATAGAAGGAACTTAGGTTCCACCCCTGGACACTTAATCATACATGGAAAACAAAGCAAAGTCCCCAAACAAATAAGAAAACTATACACAAAAGGACATGAGGTGGAGGAACCTACTTTAATTGGTGCAAGACCAAGACCTCTGAAAACATGAGAAAACAGGCAAACAAATCTCCCCCCCAAAATCCACAATCCCCCAACAAATTCATAGTAAATAAAACCTAGAGAAAGATTAAAAAAAACCTGATTATCAAAATGTTCAATGAATTAAAAGAAGATCTAAAGAAGGAATTAAGAGAGCAAATATAGCAGATGAAAGACCATTTTAATAAAGAAACAAAAATAGTACAAAGAAGTCAAGCAGAACTCCTAGAAATGAAAGACAAAAATTAATCAAATTACAAACCCACTTAAGGCATCAATAAAAGACTAGCTGGTGTTAAAAATAGAACCTCAGTCCTTGAAAACAGAATTTTAGGCATTGAAGGTAGGTTATATGATCTTGAATACACAGATAATAGTAAAAGAAAAAATATATAGAACACGACCAGAACATGCAAGAACTTTGAGACAACTTTAAAAGACCAAACTTGAGAATCATTGGGCTAGAAGAGAATGTGGAGACACAAACTAAAGGTATAAAGAACATTTTCACTGTGTTACAGAAAACTACTTCCATATCAGATAGACATAAAGATTGACATCCATATACAGGAGGCTTAGAGGACACCAAATAGATACAATCAAATGAGAAGCTCACTGATACATAATCAAAATGCCTAACATGGAAAACAAGAAAATAATATTTAAAGTCCTGTAAATGGATGAAAATGGAGAATATCATGCTAAGTGAAATTAGCAAATCTCACAAACTCAAAGGTAAATGTTTTCTCTCACATGCAGAAGATAGAGTAAAATAAAGAAAAGGGGGAGAGAAGGATAAGATTACATAAGGAACCAATCAAATACAAATTTATAGAAAGAAAGTCTAGGAGAGTAGTGGAAAAAGAAGTTGGGAGGTGGGAGGGAAAAGTAGAGGAAAAAGAGGGATTATCAACTGAAATCAATCTCCATGCATGTTTAAGTTTGTTGGGATGAACCCAACTATGATGTTTATGATGTTTAGATCATAAAGATCTAATAAAGAATTAGATTAAAAATAACAAAAGCAAATGGAAAGTGCACACACACCAGCTTTGAACCCTAAGGTATTTAAGGTTAATAGTGAGAAATGTTCACTTGAGCGGGCTGTCAAAGGTCTTACTTCAAGAAGAGTCAGAATATTGGAAAAAGAATATTTTTAGACTAAAGTAAGTCTTTATGGTTTGGAAGAGCAATATAAACAATTCATAAAGAAATTAAAATAAATTCAATCCCAGGAGTCAAAGAAATTCAAATTAAAGCAAGATAGACACACTTTTCATTTCCAATTTGGCACACGTGTTATTCAATATTTTTGATGCTGTGGCTAAACTGTCTTACACATTCTCTGTAAAGATTTAAATGGTGTAATCTTTTTTGGAAGGCATTTTGGTAATGTACACAAATGTATTAAAATTGTATATACTTTGATGCTGCTATATCTTTGCTCTTCACACCTAAGATTTCATCTTAGATGTTATAGTATATTATAGGAAGAATTTTTAAATTTTGTGATATTGGGTTGTAAGCCTTTCCTTTTGTTCTCATAATATACTGTTCTTCCTTTACACAGGACTTATTATAATCTGTTATAGTTGCCTATTTCCTTAAACACACACACACACACACACACACACACACACACACGCTCATTCATTCATTTAGAGACGGGGGAGAGGGTGAGGGTGCAAGAAGAATGGAAGAGAAAGAGAAGAGAAGGAGATTTTTAGATCACATTTATCAAGATGCTACAAGTAGTTACCTAGGGTTGGAGTTTATAGTTTTACTTTTCTCTATTTTGCTTGTTTGTATTTTAAAGAATTTCTTTGACTTTTATATCTTTTACTTTTATACTGATAGTTTCAACAAAACTAATTTGAGAACAACATAGATTTTAAGCCAGCATTATTCCTCAGGGTTAACTCAAATGTCAATAAAATAATTAAGAAAAAAACTGCAGTGTCTTCATTTGGAGACTGAAAATGAAATGGATTATCTATAAAGTAATAGGGAAGGATGGGTGTTGTGATAAACTAGAGAGTATGAGCCCATTTAAATGGCTTAGTTTTAAAATTCAAAAATTTGGGCTGGTTTAATAAAACATACTTGTAAGCGGAATTTGACCTTCAGCAGTTTGGCCTTAAGCAACCTCTGCTTAAGTCCAGAAGAAAGGCAAGGTTCTGTTCTATCACCATCATCATCATCTTACAACACTACTTGGGAAGTTCTTATTGATTACAGTGAGACAGGGGAAAGACATGCCTTATTAGAAATAATAAGAAAAGTATTTTCACTTGTAGTTGGTGTGATTATTGCTTGAGAAATTCCACATTAATCTATCAACACACAAATAGCATAATTTAGCCTGGTGGCTGCTGCTACACAATATCAAAAATTCTACAAATTTGCTACATTCCCTGAATTACCAGTTAGAAAATATAGTAACTAATCTAGTACACTGAGCATACCCAATTAACTTTGAACTTCCCTCTTACAAGGGAGATACTCCGATGGAGTATAGTAATACAACCTAACAAGAATTTTAAGAAATTCTGAGAACTTTTTTTTTTTTTTGTTATGGGGATCAAACCTGGGGCCTTATGTGTGCTATATGGGTACTTTACTGCTGAGCTATACCCTCAGCCAGAGAACATTTTAGATGACATAAAAGTGAATAGAATTGCATCAGTGAAAAAAAATAGCAGAAATAATTGCATACAACATATAGAAGAAATTTGTAGATTAAAATTGTGGAAAATTTCAGTCCTTATGTTAACATTCACATGGAAAGAGCCATGGGAAAATTATGTGTGTAATGGTGAAGATGCAAGAGCATTGAGGCCATTTCTCTCCTAAAACATTGTCATTGACAACAGATGCATCTTTCTTTAGGTTAAAAATTCTAAGACTATTCTAAATTATATACATGCTTTGTCTGTGATTTCTAGCTGTGAGAATTCTTTCAGTATAAATAGTGATTCTCAGTTGAAACTGGAGAGATTGTTGGTTGTTGCAACAACTAGGGATTTCTACTGGCATGTAATTACCAGGTGCTAGGAATACTAAGTATTCTGCCATATGCAGGACAGCCCTTTATAAAACTGTACAATCTTATCCCAGATGATCCAGATCAATACTCTCTAACAGAAATACAATTTCAAGCCATACATGAAATTTTAATTTCTCTAGTCATGTTAACAAACTAAAAAGAAGCAAGTAAAATTAATTCTAACATATTAAATATAACCAAAATATATATAAAATATCACATTTACATGGGATCAATATAAAATTATTCACAATGTAGTAATTATATTTTTGTTTGTACCAAGTCTGAAATCCAGGGTATTTTATACTTAAATTGTATTTCAATTTGAATACTAAACTTTCATTGGAATGACTTGATCTACATTTATATTTCGAAAAACCCAATTTCAAAAAGATATTCATATATCATTGATATTCCAGACATATTTAAATGTTCTCTAAACAATATTTTTGTGTATATTTCAGCAAATTGCAATTGTCATTCATTGTGAAATTTGCAATATATTTTTTCTAGTCTTTTTTTTTCTTTACTGTTTTGATTGAAGTACTTGCTTTTATATAACCATTTGATTCTGCACCAATAATATGCCTAAATATTTTATTGTAAAAATAAAATTAAATAAAATTTTAGTTACTTTTACTTATTTTCTAAACTATAAGCACAGTTTGTTATTGCTTAAGTATTTTGTGTGTGTGTGTGTGTGTTTGCAAAGCAGTGTGTTAATTTTTTTCCATATTTTTTATTGGTTCATTATAGTTGTACATGATGGTGTGATTTGTTGTTACATATTCATACATGTATACATGCACAGAATATAACAATATAATTTAGCTAATTTCATTCTCCAGTATTTTCCCTTTCCTTCCCTCCTCCTGTCTTTAGTCCCTTTACTCTACTGATCTCCCTTTGATTTTCATGAGATTTCCCCTTCTACTTCTCTTTGCCTTTTTCCTCTCTAGTTTCCACATATGGGAGAAAGTATATGATCCTTGACTTTTAAAGTTTGGCTTATTTTGCTTAACATAATATTTTCAAGTTCCATCCATTTTCTTGCAAATGACATAATTTCATTTTTCTTTATGGCTGAATAAAAACTCCATTGTGTATATGTAACACAATTTATCTGTTCATCCATTGATAGATACCTAATCTAGTTCCATAGTTTGGTTATTGTGAATTATGCTGGATAAACATAGGCATGCATATATTGCTATACTATGCTGACTTTAATTCTTTAGGATAACTTCCAAAGGATTCATATAGCTGGGTAATATGGTGTTTCCATTCCTAGGCTTTTGAAAAAAAAACAACACTCCATATGGATTTTTATAATTGTTGTACTAATTTACAATCACACCAACAGTGTAAAGTGTTCCTTTTTTACTCTACAAACCCTCCTCCAGCACTTATTATTAGTTGTATTCTTGATGACTGCCATTTTGACTAGAGTGAGATAAAATCTCAGTGTAGTTTTGATTTTCATTTTCATAATTGCTAGTGATATTGAATGTTTTTTCATCTATATGTTGGCTACTTGTATATCTTCTTTTGAGAATTATCTGTTTGGTTCTTTTGCCCATCTGTTAATTGGGTTATTGGGATTTTTGGTGTTCATGTTAAGGTTTTTTGAGTTCTTTATATATTCTGGATATTAATCATCTGTCAGAAGAGTAGTTAGCAAAGATTTTCTCCTATTCAGTAGGTTCTCTCTTTACATTTTTAACTTTTTCTTTTGTGGTGCAGTATCTTTTTTAATTTGATGTAATTTTATTTATTAACTCTTAGCATCATTTCGTGAGCTCTAGATATTCTACTGAGAAAGTCATTGGTGTACTTATGTTTGAATATTGACCCTATGTTTTCTTCTTGGTGTTGCATACTTCCTGATATGATTCCTACATCTTCAAACCATTTCAAGTTGGCTTTGTACAAGGTGATAGACAATAACCTAGTTTCATTAGTCTACATATGGATAACCAGTTTTCTCAATACCATTTGTTAAAAAGGCTGTATTTTCTCCAACATAAGTTTTGGGCACCTTTTTCAAGAATCAGATGACTGTATCTGTGGGAGTTTGCCTCTCTGTCTTCTCTTCTGTTCCACTGTTCTATGTCTGCTCTTATGGACATACCACACAGTTTTCCTTACCATAGCTTTGTAGTATAATTTGAAGTCTAGCATTGTGATGCTTCCAGCATTGCTTCTTTGGCTTGAAATTGCTTGGTCTATTCTGGGTCTTTTATTCCTCCAAATACATTTTGAGACTGTTTTTTCCTAGTTCTGTGAAGAATGTCCTTGGTTTTATGATGGAGATTACATGGAATCTGAATACTGCTTTAGGCAGTATGGCTATTTTAACAATAATGAGGTTGCTAATCCATGATCATGAGAGGTCTTTCCATCTTCTATAATTTCAATTTTTTTTCATTGTTATACAGTTTTTGTTGTAGAGATCTTTTACCTCCTTTGTTACATTTATTCCTAGGAATTTTTTAAAGGCTATTTTGAATAAAATTGTTTTCCTGATTTTTTTCTCAAAAAATTCATTATTGGTATACAGGAAAGCTGTTGATTTTTGTATGTTGACTTTGTAACCTGAATCTTTGCTTAATTTATTAGCTCTATCAGTCTTCTGGTGGAGGTTTTTGGATCTTCTAAATGTACAATCATACCTTCTGCAAATAGTTATAATTTGACTTATTTTCCTATTTTTATCAATTTTATTTCTTTTCTTGCTAATTGCTCTGGCTAGAATTTCTGGTACTATGTTGAATAAGAGTGGTGATAGCAGACATCTTTATCTTGGTCCAGATTCTAAGGGAAATGTTTTCAGTTTTTCCCTATTCACTATGATGTCTACTTTGTTTTTTCTCTATATAGCCTTTATGATGTTGAGGTAAATTTTTCTATCCTTAGTTTTTTTCAGTATTTTATCATGAATGAGTGCTCAATTTTTTTGAAGGCTTACTCTGCATCTATTGAGATGACTAAATGATTTTTGCCCTTAATTTTATTTTTGTGATGAATTACATTTATTGATTTGCATATGTTAAACCATCCTTGCATCCAACTTGGTCATGATGTTGAATCTTCTTCTTATTACTCTTTTTTTTTTAGGATGCATATATTCTTTTTAAAATTATTTATTTATTTTTTTGTATGCAGTACTGAGAATCAAACTCAGTGCCTCATATGTGTGAGGCAAGTGCTCTACCACTGAGCCACAACCCCAGCCCTCAATCTTCTGAATATATTGTTGAATATGATTTGCTAATATTTTATTAAGGATATGTGCATTTAAATTTATGAGGGATATTGGTCTGTAGTTTTATTTCCTTGGTGGTGCTCTTACCTGGTTTTGGTATGAATTTCATAGAATGAATTTAGAAGTGTTCCAGACCTTTATAATTTATGAAATGATACAGCATTAGGTATTTATTTGGTATCATTCTGATTTTTCTCATAAATATAAACATAAGCACTCATAAATATAAACTTTCTATTATAGCTTCCTTTATAGGGTCCCAGAGGTGATGGTGTGTTCTATAAATATTCTCATTTGATTCTGAGGACTTTTAGTTTCTTCCAATTTTGTCTATCACACATTCATTATTCATAGGTATATTGTTTAGTATCCATGAGTTTGTGTGGTTTCTGAAAGGATTTTTGGTGTTAACTTCAAATTTCATTCCACTGTGATCAGATAAGGTGCAAGGAAATAGATCAATGGTTTTTATATTTGCTAAGAGTTGCTTTATGGCCTAAAATATGATCTATTTTGAAGATGATTCCATGAACTACTGAGAAGAAAGTGTATTAGGCAGTGGTTAGATGAAATATTCTATAGACTTCTGTTAAGTCCATTTAATTCATAATTGTTTCAGGTCATAAAGTCTTTATGTCTAAAAGACTTATTTGTTTGTAAGAGAGATGGGTTGAAATTACCCAATATTATTGTACTGAGGGTCTATTGGAGACTGTAGTTTGAATACTGTTTTATGTAATTAGGTTCACCAATATTTTGAGCATAAATATTTACTATCATTATTATTTCTTCTTCTTCTTCTTCTTCTTCTCCTTCTCCTTCTCCTTCTCCTTCTCCTTCTCCTTCTTCTTCTTCTTCTTCTTCTTCTTCTTCTTCTTCTTCTTCTTCTTCTTCCTCTCCTCCTCCTCCTTCTTCCCCTCACCCCTCCTCTTCCCCTTGCTTCTCCTTTCAATTGTCCTTTTCTTTCTTCTTCTACTTGGAATTAAACCCAGGGCCACTCAAGCACTGAGCCACATACATCCCCTTCCTTTTTTTTTTTTTATTTTGTATTTTTATTTTGAGACAGGGTCTCACTAAGTTGCATAGGGCCCTGCTAAGTTGCTGAGGCTGGCCTTGAATTTGTAATCCTCCTGACTCAGCCTTCTGAGCTGCTGGGATTACAGGTTTGAGCCACTGCCTGGTTTCATTATAACTTTTTGTTGGATTGTTTTCTTAGCCTGTATGAAGTTACCTACTTCATCTTTTTCTGAGCTAAATTTTGCCTTGAAGTTTACTTTATTGGGACATGAAAGTAGTTATTGCTTCTTATTATCAGGATCTATTTGTTGAGTATATCAATTTCCATCTTTTCACTTTTAGTCTGTTTTTGCCTATAAGTCCCCTGCAAATAACATACAGTTGGGTCTTATTTTTTAATTCATTCGTCCAACTTATGTCTTTTAAAGAGAGTTGAAACCACTTACATTCAATATTATTATAAAGAAATGTTTATTAATTTCTGCTATTTTGATTTGTTTCTAACAGTGAATTTGGTCCTATTTTTCATTTACTTAGCTGCTCTTTAAATGAGATTTGTTTATTTGTGAGCTCTGTGGTTTCTCTTTGATTTGTTGTGTGTGAAGTACTTATTAAAGTATTTTCTGTAGTGCCTGCTTAGTACTCATGGATTCTTTTAGTTTATGCTTATCCAGCATAACTAAAATTCTAAAAAATAACATTACTGGATATAGTAATCTTTGTTGACAGTTATTCTCTTTCAGGACTTAGAACACACAAAAAAATCCTTCTGAGATTTATAGAGTTTGTGCTGAGCAACTGTAAGTAATTTTAATTGGCTTGTATTCAAATGTGCTCTGACCATTTTTCTCTGGAGTGTTTTAATATTCTATCCTTGTGTTTTTTATGTTAAGAGTTTTCAATGTAATATTTTGTGGGGTAATTTTATTTTGGTCTTGTCTATTTACAGTTTGGAATGTCTTCAGTATCTGGATGTCTATCTCATTCTTAAGGTTTGGAAATTTTTGTTATTATTTCCCTGAAAAAATTATCCATGCCATTAATATGCATCTCACAATCTTCTTCAATTTCAGCAATTCTTAAATTTTGTCTCTTAATTTTTCCCAGAGTTTTTGCATATGTTGGTCATAATTACTTATTTTCTATATTACTGAAAGAAGATGCGACGTGAGACAAATCACCGGAGAGGTTCCACTTTATTACAAAAGGCTGTGGGCTTATATAGATCTAAGGATAGGTGACAGGGCTTAGATAGATGACGGGTCGCCCATTTATTGGTAGGTTCTTCCCGATGTCAGTTCTGGAGCCCAAGAAATTAGTTCTTATTGGGGCTAAGGTTTCCCGCCAGCGGGAGTGAGCATTGGTGCTGGTAGGAGTTTTTGGCGCCGGCAGGAGATGGAAAGGACGAGAAGCACCTCAGGCGCCATGTTGGGTTTTTTTTGGTGTGGCTGCCGGTATACCTTTTTCCAACAATTACTCTTTGAATATTCAAGATCAACTGCTTTGTCTTCCAGCTCTAAGAATTCTGTCTTCACCATAGTCTAGTCCATTAGAGACTTTCAACTGAAAGTTTCATTTGATTTATTGTGTGTTTCACTTCCAAGATTTGTGTTTTTTTAAATCAATATCTCTATCTCCTATTGAAAGTCTCATTTATGGCCTGCACTGAAAAAAGTTTGAGAAACATAGAGAAAACAAGGTAAAGTGAGATAAAAAGAGAACAAGATAATTTGATTGTCAGACAGGAAACAAAGGAGAAAAAAGAAAAACAAACAAACAAAAATGAAACCAAAAAAAACCAAACCAAAAACCCTAACCCTCAAATTACATGAAAAATAATTATCATAAAAAATTCTTAAAAATGAGAAATAGAAGCAAAGGTGTGCATGTATTCATGCGCCAATCACCATAGCAAGAACATCCCAAAATGCACCTTTTTTGTGTGTTAATATATTAGTTTTTAAAAAAATTTTAAATTTGTTCTAATTAGTTATACATAACAGTAGAATGCATTTTGACACATCATACATATATGGAGTATAACTTCTCATTCTTCAGGTTGTACATTATGTAGAATTACACAGGTAATGTAATCATATATGCATATAGGGTAGTAATGTCTGATCCATTCTATTATCATTCCTACCTCTATACCTTCTTCTCTCCCTTCACTCCCCTCTGTCCAACACAAAGTACCTCTATTCTCCTCCCCCTTACTGTTAATTAGCATCTGACCTTTGTTTCTTTGGGATTGGCTTATTACACTTAGCATGATATTCTCCTGTTCATCCATTTACTGGCAAATGCCATAATTGCATTCTTCTTTAAGGCTTAGTAATATTCTACTGTGTATATATACTACAATTTCACTATCCATTCATCTCTTGAAGGGCATCTAGGTTTGTTCCATAGCTTAGCTTTTGTGAGCTGAGTTGCAATAAACATTGATGTGGATGCGTCACTGTAGTATGCTGACTTTAAGTCCTTTGGGTATAAAACTAGAAGTGGAAGAGCTGAGTCAAACAGTGGTTCCATTTCAAGACTTCTGAGGAATCTTTATACTGATTTCCATAGTGGTTGCACCAATTTGCAGTCCCACTAGCAATGTATGAGTGCACTTTTCGCCCTACATCCTTGCCAACATATATTGTTGCTGTATTCTTGATAATTGCCATTTGACTGGAGTGAGATGGAATCTCAGTGTAGTTTTGATTTGCATTTCTCTAATTTCTAGAGATGTTGAACATTGTTTCATATATTTGTTGGCCGATTGTATTTCTTCTTCTATGAAGTGTCTATTCAGTTCCTTAGCCTGTTTATTGGTTGGGTTATTTATTTATTTATTGGTGTCAATTTTTTTGAGTTCTTTATCTATCCTGGAAATTAATGCTCTATTTGAGGTGCGTGTGGTACTTATCGCCCATTCTGTAGGTTCTCTCTTCATATTATTGATTGTTCACTTTGCTGTAAAGAAGCTTTTTATTTTGATTCCATCCCATTCATTGATTCTTGATGTTAGTTCTTATGCTTTAGGAGTCTTGTTAAGGAAGTCAGTTCCTAAGCTGACATGGTGGAGTTTTGGGCCTACTTATTCTTCTATTAGGCACAGGGTCTCTGTTATAATGTCTAAGTCTTTGATCCACTTTGAGTTGATTTTTGTACAGGGTGAGAGATAGAGGTTTAATTTTATTTTGCTACATATGGATTTCCAGTTTTCCCAGCACCATTTGTTGAAGAGGCTATCTTTTCTCCACTGTATGTTTTTGGTGCCCTTGTCCAGTATGAGATAACTCTATTTATGTGAGTTTGTCTCTGTGATTTCAATTCGGTACCATTTATCTATGTGTCTGTTTTGGTGCCAATACCATGCTGTTTTTGTTACTACATCTCTGTAGTATAACTTAAGGTCTGGAATTGTGATGCCTCTGCCTTCACTTTTCTTGCTACAGATTGCTTTCGCTATTCAAGTTCTCTTATTTTTCCAAATAAATTTCATGATTGCTCTTTCTTGTTCTATGAAAAATGTCATTGGGATTTTAATAGGGATTGAATTAAATCTGTATAATGCTTTTGGTAGTATGGCCATCTTGACAATGTTAATTCTGCCTACTATCCAAGAGCATGTGAGATCTTTCCATCTTCTCAGATCTTCTTCAATTTCCTTCTTTAGTGTTCTGTAGTTCTCATTGTAGAGATCTTTCACCTCTTTCACTAGATTGATTTCCAAATATATATATTTTTGAGGCTTTTGTGAATGGGGTAGTTTTCCTAATTTCTCTTTCAATGGATTCATCACTGTTGTATACAAACACATTTCATTTATGGGTGTTAATTTTATATCCTGCAGCTTTGTTGAATTTATTTGTTAGTCCTGGAAGTTTTCTGGTGGAATTTTTTGGATCTTCTAAATACAGAGTCCTGTCATCAGCAAAAAATCATTGTTTGAGTTATTCTTTTTCTTTTCATATTTCTTTCTTCTGTCTCATTACTTGGGCTAGAGTCAAGGATGATGTTGAATAAAAGTGGTGAAAGAAGGCATCCTTGTCTTCTTTCAGATCTTAGAGGGAATGCTTTCAAGTTTTATCTATTTAGAATAACATTGGCCTTGTGTTTAGCATAGATAGCTTTTACAATGTTGAGGTATGTTCCTACTATCCCTAGTTTTCCTGATGTTTTTAACATGAAAGGGTGCTGTATGTTGTCAAATGCTTTTTCTACATCTATTGAGATGAACATATGATACTTTTCTTTAAGTCTATTGATGGGATAAATTACGTTTATTGGGATAAATTACATTCATTGATTTCCACATGTTGAACCAAACTTGCATCCTTGAGGTGAGCCCCACTTGATCAGAATGCACTATATTTTTAATATGTTTTTGTATGCAATTTGCCAGAATTTTATGAGAAGTTTTGCATCTATGTTCATCAGGGATGTTGGTCTGAAGTTTTCTTTCCTTGATGTGTCTTTGTTTGGTTTTGTGTCAGTATGATATCATAAAATGAGTTTGGAATGGTTCCCTCCTTTTCTATTTCATGGTATAATTTGGGAAGTATTGGTGTCAATTCTTTGAAGGTTTTGTAGAACTTGCCTGAGAATCCATCTAGTTCTGAGCTTTTTTTAGTTGGTATGCCTTGATGGTGTTTTCTATTTCATTGCTTGTTATTGATCCGTTTCAACTGTGTATGTCCTACTGATTCAGTTTGGGTAGGGCATATGTCTAGATATTTGTCAGTGTCTTCAATATTTTCTATTTTACTGTAATATAAATTTTCAAAAATAGTTTCTGATTATCTTCTGTTATTAAGTAGTGTCCTTTGTGATATTTCTTTTTTCATCATGAAGTTTAGTAATTTGCTTTCTCTCTCAAGTAATTTGAGTTTCTCTTCATTAGTGTAGCTAAAGGTTTATCAATTTTATTTACTTTTTCAAAGAACCAATTTCTTGTCAATTTTTTTGAATTGTTTCTTTGTTTTAATTTCATTGATTTCAGCTCTGATTTTAATTATTTTCTGTTTCCTACTGTTTTTGGTGTTCATTTGTTCTTCTTTTTCTAGGGCTTTGAGATCTGATGTTAGGTCATTTATTTGTTGACCTTCTGTTCTTTTAATGAATTAACTCAATGTGATGAACTTTCCTCTTTGCACTTCCTTCATAGTGTTCCAGAGATTTTAATATTTTTTATCACTCTTATGAACTGTAAATATTGTTTTATTTCATCCCTGATTTCTTCTGCTATCCATTCATCATTCAATAGTGTATTATTTAGTGTCCAGGTGTTAGAGTATCTTCTCCTTTATATTGTATCATTGATTTCTAATTTCATTCCATTATGATCTGATATAATGCAGTGTATTATCTCTATTTTTTTTTCGTATTTGCTTAGAGTTGCTTTGTGGCATAAGGTGTAGTCTGTTTTAGGGAAGGATTTGTGTGCTGTTGAGAAGAAAGTGTAGTCACACATTGGTGGGTGAAATAGTCTATATATGTCTAGTGAGTCTAAATTATTGAATGTATTATTTAGTTCTATGGTTTCTTTGTTGTTATTTGAAGGATCTATTCAATGGTGAGATATGTTAAAGTCACCCAGTATTATTGTGTTGTGGTCTATTTGATACTTAAAGTTGAGAAGGCTTTGTTTGATGTATGTAGATGCTCCATTGTTTGGGACATAAATACTTATGATTGTTATGTCTTATTGATGTATAATTCCCTTAAGCAGTATGGAATGTTCTTCTTTGTCCCTTCTGATTACCTTTGGCTTAAATTTCACTTTATCTGATATGAGGATAGAAACCCCTGCTTGTTTACAAAATCTATGTGAGTGAAATGTTTTTTTCCCCCCATCCTTTCACCCTCATTCTGTGGATGTCTTTGTATATGAGTTGAGTCTCTTGGAGATAACATATTGTTGAGTCTGGTTTTTTAATCCACTCTGCCAGTCTATGCCTTTTGATCAGTGAGTTTAGGCTCTTAGCATTCAAGGTTATCCTTGAGATATGATTTATATTCCTGGTCATTTTGATTTATTTCTGGTTTTTAATTTGAATTAGTTTCTCCTTTGATTGCCTATTACTTTAGTGTAGTTCCTCTCTTTGCTGGTTTTCATTTTCTTTTTTAAAAATTTCATCTTCATGGAATATTTTATTGAGAATATTTTGTAGTGAAGGATATCTAGTTCTTTTAACTCTTGTTTGTTATGGACGATTTTTATATTATCTTAAATTCTAAAGCTTCATTTTACTGGATATAGATTTTTTGTTTGACATCCATTTTCTTTCAGAGCTAGGTATATGTTATTCCAGGACCTCCTAGCATTGAGGGTCTGGGTTGAGAAATCATCTGAGATCCAAATTGGTGTTCCCCTATATGTAATCTGTTATTTTTCTTTCACATTCTTTAAAATTCTATCTTTATCCTGCATGTTAAAGATTTTCACTATAATATACATGATGTGGGTGTGTTTAATTTTGTAATTTTGTACATCTGTAAGCCTCTTGTATTAGATTTTTCCATTTCATTCTTCATATTTGGGAAATTTTCTGATATTATTTCATTGAAAATTTGTACAATCCTTTGGTTTGTATCTCTGCACTTTCATCTATACCAATAAATCTTAAATCCAGTCTTCTCATGTTATCCCATAATTTTTGAAAGTTCTGTTCATGGTTTCTTAACATCTTCTCTGCATGGTAAACTTTATTTTCAAGATTATATATTTTGTCTTCATTGCCTGAGGATCTGTCTTCGTAGTGGTTTAGTCTGTTGGTGATGCTTTCAATTGAATTTTTAATTTGGCTTATTGTTTCCATCATTTTGAGGATTTCTAGTTGGCTTTCTTTCAGAATCTCTGCCTCTTTCTCAAAGTGACCTTTTACTCCTGTATATTCTCTCTGATTCCATTCCTTATACTCTTCTTTACTTTGCAAATCAGTTTAACTTTGTACATTCTAAAGTCCTTACCTGACATTCCTTCCACTGTGGTGTCAATGGATACTGTTATTAGATTATCTTTGTTCATTTGGGGTGATTTGTTTCCTTGCTTTTTCAGGTTGTTTGTGTGTCTACCCATCTAACAGTATGGATGCGAGGCAGAAGAGTTTCTACCCTGTGACCTTATAGTGTCCCTGAAGGTTTCCAGTACCTCACTGTTTAGGGGGAGACAAATAATAACAACAACCAATGCAAGCAATATACAGCATTAAACCAAATAGTTTCTACTATGACATCTACCATGTTAATTATCACAATAAACAGAAATAATATGATCAGTTATTGTCTACAATAAAAACAGCAAGCTTCCAAAAGGATTTACAATTTCAAATGGTGTACAGGGAGAGAACAGAAGTGATATAGGATGTGGTGATTATAAGGAAGAGGAGAGAAGACAGAAATAAAAGATGAAAAAAAAAGTGAAAGAGAGAACAATAGAGATTATTAGCCAAAGGAAAGAGAGAAAGGAAACCAGTAGGAGAAAAAAATATGTATCTAAAGTAAAAATTTAATAAAAACTAAAAACAAAAATAAAAGAATACAACACAAAACTAAAATATACTAACTAAACATTCTAATTCACACACATACACACACACACACACACACACACACACAAAGCAAACAAACAAAAAGAACTAATCCATAAAAAACAACTGGCTTCAAAAATGCTAGAAATGAAGAAAAAAGAAAGATAAAAATGTATAAATGATGTTGTATCATCAAGGTCACAATATAAACAGATAAAAAGAATAAAAAATAAGAAAAAAATCTTGAAGAAAAGTTAAATAATTGTTTCTGTTAGAATTCAAAATATTCTCAGCTTCTCAGAAGTTTAGGTGGGATGTTCTGGAGTTTGATGCACCACCCTCTGGATTGCTGGAGTGAGAGAGGTAATCTGTAGGTGGAATTTCTGGATGCAGGATTTAGGTTTAGGCAGGCTCCAGGCTCTTTGCAGAAGGCTGATTGCTCTGGAGATTTTAAATGAGCACACCTTCTGGACCCAGTACTTGCTGGTCAATGCTGGAAGACTTTACCCCAGGGATGTTCCCTGGGTTTCACTCATGTGGAGAGGAGCCAATTCTTAGTCCTCTAAGTCACCTTCGGACTCCACATTTTCTGGTCTTGGGTTCAGTCTCCAAACAATCTCTCTGGCTTCTGCCCTTGAGTTCCTAGCCTTCCTTTGTCCTCTGCACACTGCCTGGAGAAATGGCAGCTTCTTTCTCTGTACATGGATATTGTGCAGTGTGTTTCTCAGGTTTGTTGGGAAATGTCCTTGATCTCTAAACACTCCATACCCAGACACTCCTCTGGCCTCCTCAAATTTTGAGTTTCTTAATTCCTTTGTCCCTATACTGTGCTAATGGAGGGACCATTCTGGCTGGTGTTTCCAGCTGGCTGGGGCAGTGGCTATGCCACTGGGGATTCTTATTTTATTATGTCCAACCTCCTGTGTCCCTGGTCTGCTTTGAATGTCCAGTTTTAAATTTCAGTATAGCCCCCCACTCCCCGCTTTATTTTTGTTTATGCACCTTGCAGAGAAGCTGCCTGTCTGCTTTCTTGATTTCATGACTCGGAGGAGCCAGGAACGTGACCTCTTCTACTCTGCCACTTTAAAAAAAAATGCTCAAAAATATTCTTAATGGAAAAAAAAAATTCTCCACTGAGGTGGTCAAAACCATCAATGAGGATGGATGATCACCACCAAAGCCTGACTGTTCTTCTGTGTATATTGTTTTGAGCTGGAGAGAGAGAGAGAGAGAGAGAAAGAGAGAGAGAGAGAGAGAGAGAGAGAGAGAGAGAGAGAGAGAGAGAGATTTTTTTTTTTTTTTTTTTTTTTGTATTGCTAACTGAGCTGCCAGCTGCAATAACCTAAAACTGAAACTAGCTGAAATAGCTCTCAACTTCCCTTCTCACCAGTATGGGTAGGATGGAATTTGAAGTACTGTAGATTGGAGTTTTGTCTGCTCTGACCAGATCAGTATACTCCCAGAGTGGCACTACTGCATTGTTCAATGAGGGCAGTTCTGGTTAGGGCTAGGTTTAGGTATAATCAAGCCTTAGGGGCTTTGCTGGGTGGTATCTTCTCTAGAGAGATTAGATCAACACACCCCTAGGGCCAGGTTGTTGCTGATCTCTGCTGGAAACTTGGATTTAAGGAGCCTTCTAAGAATTCTACTTGTGGGTCAGGGGAGGCAAACCTCCACACATTTGCTGCTCATAGTTATGGCCTTCCCAGGCTTAGACCCTGAGTATATTTATACCCAACTGCCTTCAGCTTGTCACATGAGCCACCAGACTCAAAGGGAAAGTGAGTCGCACTTGCTTCCATTTTCCTGACTTGAATCCCACAATCTTCTCTTTGCCTCTTTCACTCATGTTATACTAAGTTCATCCTAGGCCACCAGGTAGGGGCTTGCTGGCACAGTATAGCAATGTTTGCTATGGTCTCCTGGGCTCCCAGGGCCACAAGCTGCAGTGTCATCTTCTCAAGATGACATTTGCACTTTTCAAACTCTAGTTCATTGTGCTTCCTCTTGACCATTTAAGTTCAGGTTGCTTTTCTCATGTACAGATTTTTCTGTGCCAAATTCATTAGTCGTGTTTCTCTCTGTTCCCTTTCCTCTGAGGTTAACAAGCACCACTGACACTGCCATAACCAGCTTGGCTCCAATGTACTCTTATTCTTTGTTCCATGCATCCACATTTCTGAATCTCTAAGAGACTCTGACTGTCTGATATTGAATTTCAGTTAATTTCCTCTTTTAACCACCTCAGAATCCTGAGCCAGGGAGCAAATAGAAATGCAAGCTTCCTCTAATCCACCATGTTGAATCTCCAATTTTATATTTTTCTTAAGATTAAAAAGAAATTCAAGAGAAGAACTTTGTTTCATTCTGTTAAAATTATGTAAAATTCAAATCTCAGTGTTCATCAGTAAAGTTTGATCAGAACACAGTCACAATCATTCATTAACATATTACCTATGGTTGCTTTTGTGCTACCATGGCAAACTCAAGTGGTTGCTACAGAGACCAAGTGGTCTTCTTCAGTAATAAGTATTTCAATTTGATTGCCAATTACATTTTATATAAGTTATATTATCTGTCTAAAATATTCTAATAAGTATTTGCATTAACATATAGAAAAAATAATTCAAATTGGATGGACTTGGAGAGTGACCACAAGTTTGGTGGTGAGTTTCCATGTATATTATAGTGTGCAGGTCAATGAATGTGTTTGGCATGCACATTATGACACAACAACATAGTGTACAATGCAATGCATAAAAGTAAAATGTAGTTCCCCAAACAATAAACTTATATTTGATGAAAAATATTTTATACCACTTTGGTGCTTAATTTCAAATTCAAATTCACTGAAATAGGAAGTCTTCATCATTCTGGCACCCTGCTTCTTATTGGACCTTGTCTCCTGACACTATTCCCTCATCTCTTTTCTCTGGCCCCAGTGGCCTCATTGCTGTTATTATATAGGCTAGACCTGCTCCGTCTCAGGGATTTTGCACTGGTTTCCTCCTCTTGGAAAGTTCTCTCCCCCACAGTTGTATTGGACCTCCTTTGTAATGCTATTTAAATTTACTTTCCTCCTCATTATTTGTATACTCCTTGATGATTTATATTATTTCATACAACTTATCACCATCTAATATACCACATCATTTGCATATATACATATATGTATGTGTGTGTGTGTGTGTGTGTATATATATATATCTTTTCTTATTGCCTGTCTCTATTTTACTATAATATAAACTTCAAGAGCATAAAAATTTTGTCAATTTATTTACTGATGTACCCCCAGGAACAAGTACAATAGCTAGCACATGGTTGAAATCTAATAAATATTTGTTGAATAGATAAATATGTAAAAGACAATTGATAAAGAACAGATAAAAATTGTATGTGTTTTCAAGACAGGAAAGGGAAAAATGGAACAAAAATGCTTAAAAGTAATTCAATAAAAAACAAAAATAAATGAATGAACATAATATAAATAAAATGGGTTTGAATCATAATTCTGAAAAATAAAATCCTGGATGCCATAAACCTGAATGTTGAAATGCCAAAAGGTCAAAATGACTCAAGTCTAAAATCCTGAAGGATAAATATTTCAAAAATGTAAAATAATAGTTATATTTAAGAGGCATTCATTTAAATTTTTTTAAAAGAATTTATTTAGGAAACATAAACACAAGAGAAAGTATGGCATTTGGGATTATATCTTTCAGGATTTTTTTTTTAATTGTCACTGACATAAAACATGAAATGAAAGAATAAATCCAATCAGACAGTTAATCATAAAAAGGGTAAGTAAATTTAACTCCTACATTAAAGACATAACTAAAAGTCCAGTTAAACGATGTCATAATTTTTAAAGAAATGAATAAAATATGTAATTGTACAGGAGGAATGTTAATCGTGACATCATTTTTAACAGTAAAAAAGTAAAAGTAAGCTTTAGTGATCTCATAGTTTCTTTAAGAAATGAATAAATATTAATTGTACAGGAATGTTAATCGTGACATCATTTTTAACAGTAAAAACTAAAAGTAACCTTTAGTGTATCAATGAGAGACTAATTAAATAAGTAAGAGGATCCATAATATAGAATACTATACTGTGAGTTCAATTCCTGGTACCCCATGCAAAAAAAAATCTTGAAGGTCTATATTTTTGTCCCATTTGTTTAGCAATAAGTACAAATATGCAAATGAGTAGATATCGAATTAACAAAAATTTTAAAAGAATCCATTAGCATTAGACAATTATATGAGGAGAATCAGAATCCAAAAAGAGAAAATAGATAACTTTCACTTTTGGGTCCATGCATTTTTGGTGTGTAGAAAATATTGTATAATGATTTTGATTTCTTAGATTTTTATATTCAGTATTTTCTAAAACACATATCTTCCATTAATTTGGAAAAAATAAATAAGATGCAAAATTTTAAAGTGCATATTTTATCAATACAAAAAAGTCAAAATTCATTCATCATAATTCTGAAATAGCAAATCATGTAAAGAGGGTAGTTAACAATCATGATATGCAGTCATTTTGACCACTCAGTAACATTTTACATAGGGAGGCCAAAGCTTTAAATGAGTTGTTAATACTCTCTTAAAAAACAATCAGAAATATTCTTAAATGATTGTATAATGTTTGATAGGAGCTCATGGTGCAGAAAAGTATTTCCATTTTAGATAAATTGATATTTCTTATAGATTCTACTTCATTTCTTGATATCACTTGAAACATATTTCAGAAGGATAAAATTTTTATTTTTCTGGAAAGTAGAAAAAGTGAGGTAAAAATATTGATAGTTACTAACATTAGCCTAATCTAGTGTTGTTATTAACATCACTCCATTAGTGTTATAATCAATAATCATATTTCTTTGGACTCATTCCTGTCAGGTGTAAAAGCTGAAGTACATTTTTTTTTGTGCTTTTGTTTCTAATCCTTTCTTGAAAAAACACCCTTCTTTCTCAGTGAATTTACTTTTTCCATCAGAGTCTGGTAAAAGTAGCTCTAAGTACTTGCCTCACTATTAACAATAATAGTCTTTTAGTCCTCAACTGAAATGGCTGTAAACATTTATTATTACATGCAAGAAAATATATACTTCTGGGATTTCCTGGGAAGATACAGTGTTCTCCTTCAATCCAAAATATACTTGATGAAGACTGAAGGAAGAATGGATTAAAGCCTCATGTACCTGTACACTCATGTAGACACACACACACACACAAACACACACACACACACACAGAGGGGGGTGGAGGGAGGGAGGGAGAGAGAGAGAGAGAGAGAGAGATAAAAGTGGCAGAACAAAGAGAAGTCTGACTTTTTAGACAGAAAAAGTAGTACAGAGCAAAGGCAGGTGACTGTATGAGTTTAGTTCTACCATTTTTTGAGGGAGAATAAATCTCTTATAAAAATTCTCATACTCTCAGCCTGTGGAGGACTTGCCTGGGTGTTTGGACAGCTCATGTTTCTTGTGCAATGGGCTGTTAACTTCAGTATGTATATTATGCATATCTGCTAGGGCTAAGCAAGGCAGCATGTGTTTATAAATAATGTAAGTTAGTGTAATGCATCAAATGTTAAATTAGATGAAGTTTTACTTGAATAATAATATCAAGGCACTGGAGCTTTTTGGTGTCACCCAAATAAACGACATTAAAATAGAGAGTACGCAGAACTGCTACCCCAGCATTATGATGGCACTTAAGAATCTTGTAGAAGTTTTAGGTCTATGCAGAATCTGTGTGATAGAAAGGCTCGGTGTTTTTATTTAAAACAAAAAGAAAAATTATGAACTGTGTTTCTCTTTTTTTCTCCAATATCTCTCAATTAATGTTAGAGTTAAATATTTAAAAGTAACTAGTTGAAAGCTTGATGCTTCTCTCCAAACTATTAATGACACATTTAGAGTTTTAAAAAATCACATCACACAAGTACATCTTTGTTTGGTTCAAATATATAAAATGTTGACATTCTTAATATGGTGTTTATATTTATTATAAAATTAATGACAACAAATACCTTGCCTCCATCTTTTATAAACTTTACATCTATAGTTCTTAGTAGAGTTGTTTATATTCTCTTACTTTATATTCTTTTACTTTTCCTCTTCCTGTTTTCTTCTCAACTCTCTCCAATCTAGTATTTATACTATTGCTCTTTTAAAATGGCTTTTGCTAATCACTAATGACTTTCACATCATTAAATCCAAAGAAATTTAACTCTTACCTAGTTGAGGCTTTCAGTAACATGTGATCCTATGATGAACCTCTGCTCTTCATGAGTCTTGCTTTTCAAGCTCTTGGGCTCACCTCAAACTTTGCCTTGAGTTCCAGGCTTGGCTATCATACTTTCAATTGCTATTGCTACTGGATTATTTCAAGTCTAACTTAAAGTGTGCTTTTGGTAACTGGTCTTTTAAAATATTAAACTAAAAAAATCTTTAAAAACCCAAACCACTGTAAACCAAAACCAGGAGTCATCACTGAAACATTGTTCTCCTATACCCTAGATCTAATCCATCCCCAAGAACTGTCAGTTTCTTTTCTAAAAATCTTTGAATGCTTTCATTCTCTGTAAGCCATCAATCTAGTCAAGGTCGTGTAAACCCTCACCTGGACATTGTCTTCCAGTGGATCTTCCCATATCCTCCTTTGTTTGACTGTCTTGCCCTCCTCATTTCAGCCAATGTGATCTTTCCACACAGGTATGGCTCAGTTCCTTGACCATCTGGCAAGAGATGATGCTGAGATTTGAAAACAAGGAGGTCAACACCAGGACTGCATCCCTGTTTTTTTTTTTTTTTTGGTGTGTGTGTGTGTGTGTGTGTGTGTGTGTATCAAAAATCTGATTTGTAAAAAATCTGATCACATTTATTTCAGGGCTGCTTTCTTTCTCCATACCTTCCCTAAAACCAACACTTAGAAGGAAAGAAGGAGGGGAGAACAGTATTGTAGAGATACTAGTATTTCCCTGTCTTCTTTCACACCAAATTTAGGAGAAAAAGGATAAGATGATACACTAAACTTTAAAGAACTTCTGATAAAAATTAAATTTCTTTTATTGTAGAAAGGATGAATTAACATTATTTCAGTTCAACATTACATTTATATGGATAAAGTTTTGGTTTTGACTTTAGATCTAAAATCTATTGGCACAATATTTTTAGAATACTGTTCTCATTATTGTAATGCACAGCATCCCCAAACACAAAAAGTTAATTGAACCTGAGGACAGACATAAAACTAATCATTCTTCCATTTGATGTAATACTAACAATGTTGATCAGAGTAACATTTTGACACAGTTTTGTGGCAATTGCTAGAGAACTTGGGAAATCACGAATCCTGCCCAATCACCTCTTCTAATCATGATGTTCCTAAGGGAGTTAGACACAAGAAGAAATGGCAATGGAAAATTCAAGCCATCCTCAGTCAGTCATCTAGACTCTGAGAGGTCTATAAAAGAAGCTAAAAGGGAAAAGTTAAACTTCTGTGGAGATTTGGGCTCCAAATTCCAACATAACCTTACACTGAGCTGAGCTGAACTACTTGGTAAAAAAATATAGTGGAAGTGTCAGAGGTCTTTGAGATCTCAGCTGGACGCAGACCATGTCCACTCCCTCATTCTGCTCTTCCATCCTGGCCATTTTCGAAATATATTAATTTGTTTCATTTCCAATTTGAAATATAACATACAGATAAAACACATCAAAGGCTAGAAGATGTTGTCCTCCATGGTACAGCATAGAATTTGTCAGTTCTGCTCATTCTAATTTGTCTGAGCTCATAAAAAATCAGAGACAGTCATCATTATACAAAATTCATGTATGAAGATGTGAATTTGGTGTCAACATACCTTGTGTGCAAGCTGAGATTTGATAAATTGTGGTATAAAGGTGTTCTAAGAATTGCAATGCAAAAAAATTATGAATGTAATGTACTCCTCTATTGTGATGTATGTAAGAAATAATAATAAAAAAAATCCCCTTTCTGATGGGAAGAAGCTCTAGGCTTATTCTAATGCAGATGCTGCATGGGATGGAAGAAAGTGAGGAGGGAGGAATCTCCCAAAGCAATTATCCTCACAAAAGCCTTTGCTCAATTGGACTTTGTCAGTTCATAGTGGTATTTTTAACTTGTTTCCATGAGAAATGAAAGGAAGCCTGAGGAACTGATGCAGTAGTACATAAGATACAGATAAATGCACAGATATTAAAATGCAAAGATTAGTGCATTATCCCCTGCCATGAGAATCAAAATCCTAATCCAATAATTTCAAAATCTAAAGATAGGTATCAAAATAAGTTTAATAAATTAGGAAAAAATGTCAAACAAATGAACCTAATAGAAAGAAAGTAGCATTAAATTCTTAATAGAATGAAATCAAGAAACAAAAATCATTAAAAAAATAGTCTTTTAAAATTATAAACAAAAAAATCTAAAATAGTTTATAGAATTTGGTCAAAAAGAGAAAATATTAACAATCGTGTCATTGTCATTGAAAAATATGTATTTCAATTTCAATTTGAAAAATCAGATAGAAAAAAAAATGTATGGAAAATGTACAAAATATAAGTTAAAAGCTCATTAATTCAATAGATTTTAAACTCTGTAATCTCAAGAAATGACACTTTTTTTCCAGACTACATGGAACATTTGTGAAATTCATTTTTCTCTAGGAAAAATGAACCAAGAATTTCAAATAGTAGAAGAGCCATTTTTACATCTATAGTTAATATCAGAATAAAAGAAGAATCACAATATAACAAACTAAAATCAGGAGAATCTAAAGGAAGTAGAAGTATGGGTCATAATTTTTTTTATATGTTGTGGTAGGAAGATAATAGGTAATGTGTAAAGATAAGAACCCAAGCTTAAATATGTTACTGAAAGTCATGAGAGTGAACATCAGTGTAACACAACATGGCAAGAAGCCTTCCAACTTATCAGAAGAAATACATGAACTACAAATAAAATAAAGAAAATATAGAAAACAAAGGAGCTTTAAAATGAAGAATGACATTGGGGCTGGGGTTGTGACTCAGTGGTAGAGCTCTTGCTTAGCATGTATGAGGCATTGGGTTCAATTTTCAGCACCACATATAAATTAATAAAAGGTCCATCAACAAATATATTTGTTGATGTATATATACATTAGAGTATCTTAGCCTGGGATCTAGCCTGAGACTGCTTAGATGTGTAATGCTTATTGGAATGGTATTCCAGAGAGAGCAGAGGTGAAGGATGAGGAGTGAAACAGAGAAGGAGAAGTCATTATTTATATATATATATATATATATATATATATATATATATATATATATACACACACACACACACACACACACACACACACACACACATATACATACATATATGAAGGGCTGGGGTAGTGGCTCAGTGACAGAGCACTTGCCTAGCATATGTGAGGCACTGGGTTCTATCCTCAGCACCACATAAAAGTAAATAAACAAAAATATTGTGTCCATGTATAACTATAAAAATATAAAATAAAATGAAGAAAGACATAGATGATAATCCAACACTATATGCATATGTATATACGTAAAATCAGAATCGATGAAAATGACAAACTCTCTTATTAAAATAAAAAATTTTCTAAGATAATTTATTTATTCAACAAAATGCTTCAGCACAAGGATTTCCAACAACTCTGAAGAAAGCGTGGAACTAGAGTCCATCACTTTATTGTGCTTACACTCTAAATGGGAGAGAGAAATAATATGTAACCTCATGAAATTAAAAATGAAAATGGGTTAGAGGACACATCTGGGGGAAGAAGAGATGACTGCTTGAGCCATATATCTTAGAGTTTTCTTTGGGAAATGGTGTTTGAAATTGCACCTAAACAACATGAGTATTGCAGATATTGAGGAAAGAGTATATGAGGCAGAGAAGAACAGGTGCATAGATAGAGTATGAAATGAATGTGGTGTGTTGGAAGAATAGAAGGTTACTGTGGATGTAGTTTTGGCTGATAGCAGATTGATTTTAGAATATCTTAGCCTGGGATCTAGCCTGAGACTGCTTAGATGTGTACTGCTTATTTTGGAGTGGTATCCCAGAGATCAGTGGTGAAGGATGAGGAGTGAAACAAAGAAGGAGGAGGAGTCAACCAAAGGATGCTTTATAAAGCTGGCCCCTGAATATGTCTCCAAATTATCTGTCCCAGGAAGAAAGAAACTACTTTATCTATGAGCCCCTGACTTAATCAATCAAGAGTTGCCTCAAATTGTTTCATCTCCCTTGCACTTCTACACAATTGTGAACACTGAATGAATTGATTAGATTGCAGGGGGTATTTGACTTCAGAGAAACCTCAGGGCAGAAAGTGAAAGGCACAATTTAAATTACTATCATGTTGCAGTTGTAGAAAAAAAAAATGTTATAAGCCTGTGTGGAACTGTTCACTGCAGCTGGGGCTCCTGTGAGGGGATTTGAAGTATTTCATGGAATAGTTCTGTTGGATGAAGGTAGATGGAATTGCAAAAGAACACAGAAGATGGCATATTCCAGAAATGCATACAACATAAGGTGCCTTGGACATGTTACAAGTACAACAATATGCAAATATATACCTGCTGGCACAAAGAAAAAGAAACAGGGAACAAAATAAAAGAGAGTTGAATTCAAGGCAGAATAATTTTTATGGTAAAGAAGGTCTTTATATAGTAAAGCTGTACTGTGAATGTTTATGAACTAGATAGCACAAAGATTTATAATTTATAAAATATATACATATATAAAAGCATGCATATATATGCATATATTCATAAAACACAGATTATAACTTTTTAAAAAATATATATTTACTTTATTTGTTTTTGTGTGGTGCTGAGGATGGAACCCAGTGCCTCACATATGAGGAGCAAGTGCTCTACCTCTGAATTATAACCCAAAAGCCCCAGATTATGGCTTTTAAAAGCACCTAAGAAACATTTTCAAAAGTTATTAAGCCATGAGTAAGCTTAAATAAGTTACAAAAGACTATATAGCATGCAAATTTATAATTTATAAAGTAGACTATATATAAGCATACATATATATGCATTTATTCCTAAAACAGATTATAGCTTTTTTAAGTATCTAAGAAACATTTGTAAAAGTTACTTAGCTACAAAGAAATCTTAAGCAAATTGCAAAACTATTAATAATGCTGACCATATTTCTGAATACAATTCAATAAAATTAAAATACAATAAAAATCAAAATATCAATTATTTGAATGAACAATATCCTTGTATTAAGCATTTTCATTCAGAAAATGACAATGAAAAGGTGAATCAGTAGATATAGGTAAGCCAAAGATCAGAGAAAAATTCATAATCTTAAGCATTTATTAAAGAATGAAATTTTTTTAAAAAATTTAAAAAGTTAAAGACTCAACAAAACAGAAAGAAGGAATTAATAAAATAAAAATAATTACATAGAAAAAAAGCAACTCTAAATTCTTAACATTCAGGTGAGGGAATTCAGATTCCATGAGTTAAGTTTTCATTTTTGTATTGTTTTGTTTTTAGAAAACAGGGGAGGAATAAACAGCCATTTAAGCAACAAATAAAATGGAGGTGAAGTTCTCAAACCCATGCATGCATCTGAATTCCTGAAGTTCTTGTACATACACACAGATGATTGGGAATCTCAGGCCTTCAGATTTAGTGGAATTTGGGTGGGCCCAACCTCATTCAGTTTTACAGATGAAGGTGGTAATGGTGCATCTAAGAGTTACACATAGAGAAGTTCTGGGGTAGAGAAACAACTATGTAGTAAAAATGAAGAGAAAAAGGGAAAAAAAGCAAAAGAAGTAAAAAGTTATATAAGGTAAATAGTCACAGAAATAGAGGAAATGCATTACTTCAGTGCTTCTCATTCTTGTAAGGATCACAAAAAGTTGGTCCCTGAGATCCTTCATTTGGGCTGAAATCAGAATCTGTGACACTAGACTCAGCTGGGCATGAATACTTTCCTAAGGCTTCTGAAGTGATTTTGATACCAACACAGTTTAGAGAAGCATTAGAATAGTGGTTCTAGAAGCATTAGTTGTGTTCCATTGTATAAATTTAGAAACCAAGATTTTGGTGGGAGAATTCTCATGTTTAAGTAGAATGAAAATTCTAGGCTTCCAGGAGAGGAACATTGGTGTGTCTCTTGCTTCTTAGTTCTACCTTGGGATGCAAATTATTTCTCCCAACTAGAAGTTTAGGAGGAAGATCCAAACATGCTGTACTTACTTCATCCTAGGCACACCCTGCCACATACATGCTTTCTTCTACCTGCTTGAGGATATGTGCTTTCTTGTCTCTCTTTGTTTAAGGAAGTGAGTGTTATACCTATGATGGGAGGCTTGAGATCTATAGATATTTTTGGATCTAAATGATAAATTTTTAAAATAAGATACTTATTGAGATTTAATCCACATATTGCAAAACATACCCTTCTAAAATGTACAATTTAGTAGTTAGTATATTCAGTTGTGTAGCCATCATCATTATTGAACTTTAGAATATTTTTTTTCATCCCCCAAAGAAACCTAATGCTCATGAGCCATATACTTCTGTCCTAAGATGTTACTAATATTTGTTTAGCCTCCATAGATTTTTCTATTAAAAGTTTTCAGTCTTATGAGATATTAGAATGGTCATTGTTTCTAAAGTCACAGACGTGACCTAACTAGTTTTTTTTTTTTTTTTTCTCCAAAGCATCTCTTAGTAGATGTCCATCTATTTGTCTTCTGGTACTAGAGTAATTCCCCTTTATTCATGGTTTCACTTTGCATGGTTTCAGTTATCTGTGGTTAACCATGGCCTGAAAATATTAAATGAATCATTCATAAGCTTTAAATTGCATGCTATTCTGAAAAGCCTGATGAAATCTCACACCTGCCCTATGTGAATCAACCTTTATTCCAGGTTTTCCATGCTATATATACTACCTGCTCATCAACTTAGTAATCATCTGTGTTATCATATCAGCTGTTGCAGTATTATAGTGCTTGTGCTCAAGTAACTATTATATAATAGCCTACTGCTACATCACAACTTTATCTCTTCACATATTATATCATTTTGCATTATTACCAAAAGAAGGGTGAGTACAGTATAAAAGATATTTTGAGAGGACAACATATTCACATGACTTTTTTTTACAGTATATTGTTATATTATTATTGTTGATACATTTTTATTGTGATTAATTTATAAATTAAACGTTATCATATATGGGGAAAACAATATATATAATTTAGTAGTACCCACAATTTGAGGCATCCACTGGAGGTCTTGAAATATATCCCCTAGAGTAGTGTTTTAAGATAGTGGATTACAAGTAGGCTATGCTTCCAGATGCTCCATGGCTCAAGATTCAAGCAGGAGGAGAATTGCTTCTCAGAAAGGTGGGTAAAAGAAGGATTGTACTAAAATTCAATATTGTACAGCTGGAGTATCTCAGAGACTCAGAAATTCAGGTGCATTGAACAAAGAATAAGAAAGAGTACATTGGAGATAAGTAGGTATGGCAGAGGCAATAGCACTGGTTCACCACAGAGGGGAGTGATGAAAGAGAAAGAAACATAATAGATTTGGCATGGAAAAACGAGTGGCTCAGAAAATCACCCTGAATTTGGCTGATCCAATGAACTGGTGTTTGAAAAGTATTATGTATTTCACAACTGTCAAATGGAGAGCTGAGGTGGGAGCCATCTTGAATAGGCCACACTGTAGCTCCTGTGGCAGGACCTCAGGAGATCATAGTGCTATATTGTCCCAGCAAGAACCTAGCATGGGGTCTAAAGTGTACCTAGCAGAACGTGAGTGTAGCAGGCACAAAGAAGATTGTACCCAGGAGGATTCAAATCAGAAAATGAAGGACAGCCAAATTTCCTCTAATGTGAGTCTGTTGGCTCATGTGACCTCACCTGTACAGGGTGAGGATATTGAACACTCAGGAATAATATTGGGAAGACTGTATTTATGGGCAGCAAAGGATTGATTCCCTGCCTCAGGAGTAGATTTCTTGGGAGACTCCTAAGATCCAGACTCCCAACAGAGATTGGCATCTGCCTGACCCTATGAGTGTTTTGATTAAATGTCTTCAAACAGATACCACCCAACAAAATCACTGAGGCCTGAAAAGACCTAAGCCCTAGCCACTGCTACAAATCCCCTCATAGAACTCTGAAACATCCCCACCCTAGGAGTGTATCACATTGGTCTTTACAGACAAAACCCCAATTGACAGTACTTCCCATTCTATCCTGCCTTATACTCTTAAGAATGTAAACTGAGAGCTATTTAACCAGCTTTTGTTTTAAGCCACTCTAATTGGCAGCTCGGTGAGCAACAAAGAAAGAGGAAGGGGTCAACAACTCCAAGCCCTTGTCTTCTCTTTATCAGTACACAGCCTAAGAAGGCATGTAAAGGCTGGGATTCTAGCTTAGTGGTAAAACACTTACCTGGCATGAGTGAGATCCTGGGTTCAATCCTCAGGACCACATAAGAACAAATAAATAAAATACATTCTGAAAGGAAGGAAGGAGGGAAGAAAGGAAGGAAAGAAGGAAGGAAGGAAGGAGGAAGGAAGGAAGGAAGGAAGGATGGAAGGAAGGAAGGAAGGAAAGAAGGAAGGAAGAAAGAAAGAAAGAAAGAAAGAAAGAAAGAAAGAGAAGGACAGTTGGCCATAAGCACTGACCATTTATTCTTGTCAACTCTCTTGATCATCTCAGTGAAGAAGATTCTGTTATTTTTCATTAATAATCTCCTCCTCCTCCTCCTCCTCCTCCTCCTCCTCCTCCTCCTCCTCCTCTTCCTCCTCCTCCTCCTCCTCCTTTTCGGTGTTCATGTTGTACTGATTGGTTCATGAGCATATATCCAGAAAATGAAAGACACAATAAATCAAAATGTTCAGTTGAAAGTCTCTCTCATGGACTAGACTATGCTGAAGACAGAATCTCAAAGGTGGAAGACAAAGTGACTGGTCTTAAACATTCAGATAGTATTAAATAAAAGAAAAGTAAATATCATCAACATATATAAGAAATCTGGTATCAAATTAAGAAGCCAAATTTCAGAATTGCTGAATTGAAGATGATGGTGAGATGCAGGTTAATAGTAAGAATAATAGTATGAATAATCTTTTTCAGGGAAGTAATAACAATAATTTCAAACATTGAGAATGAGATGGATATCAAGATACATGAGGCATTCAAAACTACACACAAACAAGATAAAAAAGAACCTCTCTACAACCCTTTACCATTAAATTGCCTAACACAAAACAAGGACAGACTTTAAAAAGCCTCCAGAGAAAAATGTCAGGTCACATTTAGAGGCAAGTTGATCAAAATTACTTCCATAAACTCTAAGAGCTAGGAGGATTTGGAATGATGTGTTCCTTGGTTTGAAAGAAAGTAACTGTCAACCAAGATTGCTATATCCAGAAAACATATCTTTCAAAATTGTTGAAGAAATGAAAATTTTCCAAAATAACTAAAAGAATCTGTGAGTACTAAGCTGACACTATTGAAAATACTTAAAGAAATTCCTCACATATAACAAATCAAACACAAACCAAGGAATTCACAAATGAACAAATCTTATTTTAAGAATAGTTGAGCAAATGAGAAATATGAACAAATTCAACCTTAGAAATAAATCAAAATTAGAGGAATTAATAAATATCTCTTTAAATAATATTGAATGAAAATGATTTCAAATCTCCTGTTAAAAGACATAGTCACATAGTTGGCAGAATGGATTAAAAATAAGACTCAATTGTAAGTTGTTTGCAAAAGACTTACCTGACAAGGAAAGATAGTCACAGGCTTAAAGTGAAAAGACAGAAATTGATGTGCAATATGAATGGAGCCTAAAAAAAAGCAGCAGTAGGTGCCCTCATATCCAAAACTAGACATTAAGCCAAAATTAATCAGAAGAAACAAAGAAGGTCACTTCATACTGGTAAAGGACACAATCCAAGAAGAAGATATGATGATAGTATATTATTTATACTCTATATGATGGTATACCTAATTACATGGAATAGACAGTGATTAAATTAAGAACTCAGACCTCAGTACAATAATAATACTGGGTGATTTCAACACACCTCTCTTACCAATAGTTATGTTTAGACATATGCTCAGTAAAGACTTTTTTGACATGAAAAAAACATTACAAATCAAATGTATTTAACAGACATATATAGACTATTTCATCCAACAACAGTTGAATACACTTTCTTCTCAGTGGCTCATGGAACCTTCTATAAAAGAGATCATATTTTAGGCCACAAAACAAATATAAGCAAATGTGAAAAAAATTATATGGTTTCTTGCTTCTTATTAGATCATAATGAAATTAAATAAGAAACCAATACCAAAACACCCTATAGAAACTGTATAAACACATGGAGATTAAGCAATACACTTTTATGTCATGACTGAGTGATAGAAAAAAATCAGGGACAAAATTAAAAATTCTTTGTCTTAAATGGGAATAGGGATATAACACACCAGAACCTCTGGGGCTAAGTTCTAAGAGAAAAGTTTATAGCTATGAGTGCCTACAGGATAAAAAAAAATCCCAAATAAACAACCTAAAAATGCAACTCAAAGTCCTTGAGAAAAAAAAAACTAATTCCAAAATTAGTAGAATGAAGGAAGTAAGATCAGAGCTGAGATCAATGAAATTGAGAATAAAAAATTACAAAGGATCAATGAAACAAATAGTTGTTTTTTGATAAGATAAACAAGATTGATAAACCCTTAGTCAAAATAAAGAACAGAAAAAAGAGGAAAGATAAAAATTAATAAAATTAGAGATAAAAAGGAGAAAATGTCATAGATATGACAATTTCAGAGAATCATTCCCTAATGATTTGAAAAATTATACTCCAATAAATTGGAAAACCTAGAAGAAATGGATACATTTCTAGATACATATGATCTACCCAAATTGAATGATTAGGACAAAGATCAATAATTTGCAATGAGATAGAAGCAATAATAAAAAAAAAGCCTTCTAAGGGAGAAAAGCCCAGCTGAATTCTACCAGAACTAATGTGAATGCTTCTCAAATTATTCCACAAAATATAAATATATAGAACACTTCTGAATTCATTCTATGAAGGTAACATCACACTCATACAAAAACAAGGTAAGAACACATTAAGGAAAAAAAATTACAGACCAATATCCCTGATGGACTTAGATGCACAAATACTTAATAAAATATTAGCAAATAATATTCAACAACAAATTAAGAAGCTTGTACATCATGACCAAGTTGATTTTGTCTCAGGATTGCAAGAATGTTTTAACATGTGCAAATCAATAAATATAATTCATCACATGATTGGAATTAGGGACAGAAATCACTTAGTCTTCTCAATAGAAAGGCTTTAACAAAATTTAGCAACCATTCAAGATAAAAACACAGAAGAAACCTACCTTAATATCAAATGCTGCATACAAAAATCCCAAATCCAACTTTATGGTGAATGGGAAAAAACTGAAAGCATTTTCTTTAAAACTGGGACCAAGACAAGGGTGTCCACTCTCATCACTCCTATTCACAGTGGTTCTAGAAATTCTAGTCAGAGCAGTAAGTCAAGAGAAAGAAATAAAATGGATAAAAATAGGAAAGGAAGAAGTCAAATTATCACTTTTTGAAGATGATATGATCCTATACTTAGAAGACTTACAAACCTTCACCAGAAGACTGCTAGAGCTAACAAATTCAGCAAAGTAGCATGTTACAAAATTAACATAGAAAAATTGGTAACTTTTCTATATGGCAATAATAAATCAACTGAAAGAGAAATCAGGGAAACAATCTCATTCATAATAGCTTCGAAACACACACACACACATACATACACACACACACACACACATATACACATAGGAATAATTCAAACCAAGAAACTGAAAGATGTCTATAATAAAAACTAAAAAAAAATTGTAAAAAGAAATTGAAAACAATCTCAAAAGATGGAAAGATTTCCCATGATCAGGAATAGGCAGAATTAACATTAAAATGGCCATACTACCAAAAGCAATATTGAGATTGTAAACAATCTCCACCAAAATACCAATGACATTCTTCACAGAATTGAAAAAACAAACAGTTCTAAAATTTGTTTGAAACAGAAGACCCAGAATAACCAAAGTAATTATAAGTCATAAAACCAATGTTGGAGACACCACAATACCTGACTTCGAATTATAGTATAGATCTTTGGTAAGAAAAACTGCCTGGTTCTGGCATAAAAATGATACATAGGCCAACTGAACAGAATAGAAGACACAAAGACAAACCCACACAGATATGGTCATCTGATCTTTGACAAAGGTGCCAAACACATACATTGGGGAAAATACAACCTTTTTAACAAATGGTGTTGACAAAACTGATTATCCATATGTAGAATAATGAGACGAGATCCTTATCTCTCACTCTGATCAAAAGTCAACTCAAAATGGATTGAAGTCCTAGGCATTATTCTAGAAACTTTGCAAATCCTAGAAGAAAATGTCTACCAATACTCAAACATATAGGCATAGGCAATGACTTTCAATAGGAGGATCTCTAAAGCTCAGGAAATAATGGCAAGAGTTAATAAATGGTATGAAGTCAAATTAAAGTTTTTGCACAGCACAAGAAAAATGAAGAATGTAAGATAGAACCTACAGAATGGGAGAAAATCATTGCTAGCTTCTCTTATTTATTTTTTGGGGTACTGGGGATTGAATGTAGGGGCACTTGACCACTAAGCCACATCCGCAACCCTATTTTGTATTTTATTTAGAAACAGGGTCTCACTGATTTTTGCTTAGTGCCTCACTTTTTCTGAGGCTGGCTTTGAACTCACAATCCTCCTGTCTCAGCCTCCTGAGCCGTTGAAATTACAGGCCTGTGCCACTGCACCTGGCCACTAGCTTTACTTCTAACAGAGGAGTAATGTCCAGAATATATAAATAAATTAAAAAGCTAACACAAAATAACAAATTACCCAATTAATAAATGGGCAAATGAACTAAACACGTACTTCTCAAAAGAAGAAACGCAAATGGCTACCATATATATATATATATATATATATATATATATATATATATTCAATATTATTAGCAATTAGGGAAAAAGCAATCAAAATTTCACTGAGATTTCCTCTCACTCTAGTCAGAATGGCAGCCATCAAGAATATGAACAATAATAATGCTGGAGTGGATCTGAAGAAAGAAAGAATAGTTTATACTGTTGATATAATTGTAAATTAGTAAAACCACTATGGTAATATATGTAGGTTCCTCAAAAGACTAGGAATGAAATCACCATATGATCCAGCCATACCACTCCTCAATGTTTATCCTAAAGAATTAAAGTCAAATGCTATACTGATACATGCATGCCCATTTTTATAGTAGCACAATTGACAATAGCCAAACTATGATGTCCAGCCTAGATGTCCATTAGTGGATGAATGGATAAAGAACATGTGTTACATTTACACAATGGAGTTTTATTTAGCCATAAAGAAGAATAGAATCATGTCATTTGCAGGAAAGTGGATGAAACTTGAGAACTTTATTGTAAGCAAAATGAGCCGAAAGGCAAAAACAAAACAAAACAAAACAAAAAAACTAAACAAATAAACAACAACAACAAAAACTTTAAAAAGTGTGGGCTGATTACAAAAATCAAAGGGATAGCCATATAGTAGAGAAAAGATACCAAAGGGAGGGTAGGGGAGAGAGTGAGATACTGGAAAGTAATATTGGTCAAATTATATTGTTGCCTTGTGTTCATATAGGAATATGTAAAAACAAATTACACTATAGGTACAACTATAATGCACCAATAAAACATTGTAAAAATAAAAAGATTATAACTTCTGTCTGTCTTTATTGCCTTTGTGGCTTATATACTGGTAAAGCAAGTGGCTGTATTAGAGAGGTCATATGGCAGAACAAGAGGATTGCCTCTGGCCAACAACCAACTAGAAACTGAGACCCTAGTTTAATAACCCTTAAAGAATTTCATTCTACCAACAAGTTATATGTGAACTTCAAAGAGGATCCTTTCCCAGTCAAGACTTCAAATGAGACCTGGTCCTGGCTGACGACTGCAGTCTTGTGAGAGACTTTGATGTTAAGCATCTAGCTAAGCTGTGCCCAGACCCAGGACCCAGAGACACCATGAAGTAATAGATGTGTGCTTTTAAGTTGCTAAAAAAGAAAGAAAGAAAGAAAGAGTGAGAGAAATAGAAAGAGCCCTGCTGGTCTACTGTATTTCTTAATTGCTTCTTAAATAAAAAGATATATTTTTCTAAAATTCTACCACTGGGTGAAATGATTTATTTCTTAGGAAAAATGTTACTCCAAATAACTTCAAAATTATAGAATATTTAAAAAATTTATAACAAATTGATAAGAGCTCTACACTGATGCAAAATATAAACCAGAAATAACAAGTGTTTTAATCAGACTCTATGATGCTGCAACCAAAATACCTGACAGGAACAATTTTATAGGAGGAAAAGTTTAGTTGGTGCTCACAGTTTTCAAGGGCTCAGTCTATAGATAGCCAACTCCATTGTTCTGTGCCCAAGGTAAGGCAGAACATAGTGGTGGAAGGACGTGATGAAGGAAACAATGGACTTGATAATTAGGAAGCAGAGAGAACCAGTTATGTTAATCAGGGAAAAAACATACACCCCGAAGACTTGCCCCCAATAGCCCACCTCTTCCAGCCACATCCTATCTGCCCACAGTTAGCATCCAGTTAATCTGTGAGGGAATTAATGCACTGATTAGGTGAAGGCTTTCATAACCCAATTATTTTGCCTCTAAACTTTCTTGCATTGTCTCACAAATGAGCTTTTGGGAGGCATCTAATATCTAAACTATAGCAACATGGTTGATTTATTTGAGTATTGGATAAACTGAAATTTTTTTACCACAAAAATTTCCATAAACTAATTTATGTTAAATGTACAATGGACGTGCCAGGACAATTTTATGGAGTTTTACAAATTAATAAGAAAATAATCTCACAAAGGGTAAGGGAAAGCAAAGGACATGAGGATCCAATTCAAAAGAAATAAAAATATAGCAATTTCCATAGGAAACATGGTCATCATCATTGGAATTGCAAAGGTGCAAATTTAAACAATGGATTGCTTTTCATGTATATATGAAAATAATGTATTCAATGTTGGTGAAGATGAGAAGAAACAGATATGGATATATGCTGTTAGTACAGAGGTTATACGTAGTATCATATAATTTAGAAGCATTATACTTTAGAAGGTTATACTTTAGAAGCATTTTTTATAAGATATAATAATTACAAATTATAATCACAGCAACTCTGTATTTTGAGTTTTAATCTCAGGAAATATATCATTGGCCAAAATGTATTTCTAAGTTTGTTAATTGCAGCAGTATTTATACTTATAAAAAGGAAGGTTAAAAAGCCATAGTATTACCTGAATAGTTATTTAAATGTATTTGGGAACATTATTTTATATGTTTACATCTATTGATAGAAATGAATCAATGAAATATTGAGAAAAGCAATAATATAATTGCCTATATAATAATCCCACTCTGTTGAATAAAAATAGCAACAATAATAGCAACTACAAAACAAGCAGAAAATTTATTTTTTGTATACATAAAAAATATTAAGGGAAAATATGTTAAAAATCACAATTAAAGGTAACTTATTTTTTTCATTATTTTTTTTTTGAGTTTTTAAAAATTTTCTACTAGTTTGCCTTTTTTTTTTTTTTTTTTAAAAAATGTGTTCCTTGTCAACCAGAAAATTAAGTATATATTTTTACCACATATCTTCCAGGGTTCAGCTTGAGAATTTCACAGAAGTTATATAATTTTCTCTCCTGAGTAGTTATCAAGTTCTGTGGAGAAAGTACTGGAAAGAAGGATAAATACATGATTTTAGATGTAGGGACAAGTGCTTTTTTTCTGAACAGCACTCCTCTGTTTTGCCTTCTGCCACATACAGTTGCCTTGTGTTCTGACCTCTGCTGTATACTGTTGCCCCAAACATACCCTATCATTGAAATAACAACTAAAATATCTGAAGAGGGCAAGTGCCTCTGACCTTGGTGCTGAATAATCATTGTACCTCAGGGATTAAATATCATGAGCATCATGAGCATAAATATCATGAGCATCAATCACTGTAGGCAGATGCCCAATCCTGCACCCAGAGATTCTGATTTAATAGGTTTGGGTATAGCCTAGGAATGTTTGTTTTTAATATGTGTTTACTGTCACCTATTTTTGAGGCCTGTTTTAGTCAGCTTTTTTTGCTGTTGCAACTGTAAGACCTGACCAGATCTTTGCAAAGGAGGAAGCTTATTTGGAGCTCAGGGTTTCAGAGGTCTTGATGCATAGACAGCAGTGTCCATTCCCTGGGGTTCAAGGTGAGATAGAACATGATGGAAGAGTGAGGTGGAGGGAAGCAGCTCCCATGATCAGGAGAGAGAGAGCGAGAGCGAGAGCGAGAGCGAGAGCGAGAGAGAGAGAGAGAGAGAGAGAGAGACTCCACTAATCAGATTTAAATATATACCCCATAGCCATGCCCTCAGTGAACCACTTCCTCCAACCACACCTGACCTGCCTCCAATTACCACACAGTTAATCCCATCAGGAATCAATTTGCTGATTAGGTTAAGGCCATGACCCAATAATATCCTCTCCAAACCGTCTTGCATTGTCTCACTGATGAGCTTTTGGGGAACACCTCATATCCAAACCAGAATGAGGCCTTTTCCATAGGGATATAGATGCTTGTGGACTTCTGAATTAAATAAGAAGGGGGGTTGGAGAGAATAGGGAATGAGAAGGAGGGAGGGGGAAGAGATAATGAGACTATTAACTGGAAGGAACTCGAGGAAATTATAAAATTTTCCCTATTTCAGTTTTTAAGAAATTCTAGTTATTGATGAAGAAATCAGAAAAAAAGTGAGCATTAAATATGAAAAGATATTCATGAGAAGAAAAAAAATCTATTCATATTTTTATATTAGACAAGAAGAAAACCAGCTGGTGAGAAACAGCATGAATTAAGGTTTCATCATCAATTCAATTCTAATAAAGCATGCATGAGTTTTCATGACTTTTATTATTTATATTAGTAAAAAATTTGTGATTTTACAGAATATATCCTTTTGCCTCACAATTACATTAATGACTTTATGATATTTCTATTTTTGTTCAACACTTATAAAATATTTTCTTTGGTAGTTTTTGGACAATGTGGTCACCTGCATATTTTCTATTATTCTGTTTTCCAAGTAGTACTATTTTTTTTAACTAATCAAGAACACATTCTCAGATAGAGACAGCTAATTATATCATTACAAATATATTCAGGAGCCCATTATTAGAGAGTTCCTGAAGGCTTATAATTGGGGTTGCAAAAATCCAAAAGATAATGTTGCCAGAGTGATAACAGAAGTAGTCACAGAAGCCCAGTGAAAAATGTGGCCAATTGTTTGTTCCAAAGATGACAGCTACTAGTCAAATCTTGATCACTATTGACTCTTTGATAATTTAAGAATAGTTAGAAATCTCAATATCCATGAGAATCTTCTAATTTTTGTATTTTAAACATTATTTAAATACTAAATAAACCCTGGTGTGGGCTAAACAAATATCAAATGTATTATTTTGTAGCTACCTCTGGCTTAGATCAGAGAAAATTAAAAAAAAAACAAATCCCTTTCATTCTCCAATTTCTCCCCTCCTGAGTTTATGAAGGGAACCACTAATCATTGCAAACAAGCTGTAATTTGGCAGCATCCAAGATCAACATTTCCCTGGGCAAGTTATTAAGAGATTTATGAGTTAGAGGACCTTAACATACTTTACCTGGAGGAATGGGAACAAGGAAGATTAATAAGTGGGAAATGAAGACAGATACATAACCTGTATTTGGAAGATGTTGTTTGACTTTACAGATTCTTTTTTTTTGTCAGTCAGTACTTACCCCTACCCCATCTCCCTGCAAATGTGCCCAGCTATCTGCAATATGTTTTCCGTATCATTTATGAACATAACTTGATAGTTTTAGAAAAACTACACTTTGCTAAGATGCTATATCATTTGAATTGATGAATAAAATGAGAATTCATTATCTTTGAGTCATTGAAAATCAGCGTGGATTACACAGCTTTTCATAACATAAAGGGGAAGTTTGTAGCAGGAACTTCCTTTCAAATATTAGATTTTTAAACGTATGGATCATGTGGGTAAATCCGTCAAAAGTAAGCAAGCTGCAATATCTATAGAACACTATAGATTTGTCAAAAGCAAGAAGAAAGATATTGGGGAGAAATGCATTATACTTAGCTCCTTTTTTATTATATTCTCATCTTAAACCAGTTCTGAAATTTGTAGGCAGATGGCAATGGGTAATTAAAATGCTAGCAAAATTATGGAAGGTGAAAGTAACTTATATGTCTCTGTAATAACAGACATGAAAAAATATGCACAGAGTCTGCAAAGAAGTGATGCAAAGATGGGGACTAAAATCAAATATGTAGCTGGGTGAGATAACATCCATCAAGGTGCTCTCTTTTCCTTTGTGTTCCACTTGAGAAAGGCACTGATTTATACCTGAGGACTAAAGGAAGCAAGGCAAAATTTTTCAAAGTAAAATGGATACATATATTTCTAGATATTATACAAGCAGCTTGGAAACATAACTTTTGATTGCTTGTTGTTTTTATTACCAAGGATAAAAGATGACATCCATCAAAATTGAAGGAAAATAATCACAATAACTTTCAGTGCAAATTCATTAATGCCAACTTGGAAAATGATACTATTAACTCTCATAAACTAAATTAAATGCTAAAAGTGAGAAATGAGAGACAAGCTTTGCTTTCCATTTAAGATTCCTCTCCTTATTATATCATTTTACTGTAAAATTATTACCAAGGTAATGCGTTTTAATGGTAAAATACTGAAGATCAGATAAGCCAAAAGAAAATTGTTTGTAGTTTCCTCATTCAGAATAATCATGGTTAATTATTTGAATTTTTCATGTGTGTAAATCAGTCAAAAGTAAGCAGTTTTCAAATGAAATCCCATATACAATCCCATATACTACTTAGGTCAATATTTTCTATAAATATTTTTATACACCAGTCTAAAATCATTCCATGCTATTTCATTGTGTGGATGTTACATGGTTAAGTAACTACCTGCTGTTACATTATAGATGACTTCAAATGTTTTTTTTTTTTTTTTTTTTTTGTACCATGGATTGAACCCAGAGGTATTTACACACTGTGCCACAACTCCAGCCCTTTTATTTTTTATTTGAGACAGGGTCTTGCTAAGTTGCTTACGCCTTCACTAAGTTGCTGAGGCCAGCTTAGAACTTGTTATCCTCCTACCTCAGCCTCCCAAGCCACTGAGCTTATAGGATTGCACCACCATGCCTGGCCCAATTTTAATGTAATCAATTTTTTTTCAAAAAATGTAAATATTTTAACCCTATAGCAAACTACCAGAAATGATGTGCAGGTATTTCTTTAGGATAGTATAAAAAGCTAAGTTTCTGGGTGGAAGGATTTGTATGATTTTATGATTTTGATGCATAATGCTAAATTGTCCCCTACAAAGCCTGTGCTGATTTAAACTCCCATCTGTGTTGTTGGAGAGTACCCAATTCTTCATGTGTTGGTTAACTTCAACTATTCCTAATTTTGATCATTTGTAATATGAGATATACATCTGTTAATTTAATATGACTTACTCTGATTAATATGAAGGCTGAACTTCTTTGTCACTTATTTTCAGTTTATTCATTTTTCTTAACTGTTCATGATTTTTTTTATCAATTTTCCAATATAATTTTAATTTTTTTAAAAAGTTGGCGTAAAGAATAAAGTAGAATCTACCTTATCCTTACATCTTTAAAGTCCATAGTACTATATTGTTAACTGTATGCACATTGTTGAAGTACTGGATACTTAAATTCTTTGACCTGGCATGACTAAAACGCTATACCCATTGCATAACAACTCTACCCTTTCCTTTCCCCAAGCCCTTGGCAACCATTATTCTATTCTCTGCTTCTATAAGTTTGACTACTTTAGATAACTCGTATAAGTAGAATCATGCAGTACTGGTCCTTCCATCACCAACTCACTTCACATAGCTGATGTACTCATTACATTCATATTGTATCATAATGAGAGATTCTTTTTTTTTTTTTTTTTTACAAACACTGGATAATATTCCATTTACATAAATATCAAATTTTCTTTACCCATTCAGTTTTTCTATAGACATTTAGGTTGTGTCCACATTTTGATTATTTAAATGATGCTTCAATGAACACAGAGATGCAAATTATCTTGTTGAGATCCTATTTTCAACTGTTTTGAACGAATACCAAGAAGTATAATTGTTGGATCATTGATAGCTCTATTTTCAAAATTTTGGGAAACTTCTATACTGTTTTCCTTAGTGTATCATTTTACATGCCAAGCAACACAAAGTGTACTGATTCCAGTGTCCTCATATTCCTATCAAAATTTATTATTTTCTGTTTTTTTTCTTTTGGATAGATGATGTCCATCATAATGTGTGAAGTGATATATCATTGTGGTTTGGGTTTGCATTTCTCTGCTGATTACTGATGTTAGAGCATCTTTTTACATGTTCACTGTTTGCATGTTTTCTTTGGAGAAATGTCTATTTGAGTTCTTTATCCAATTTTAAATTGAGTTATTTTAATTTTGTTATAAAATTATAGGAATTCCTTAATTATTTTGAATATTAACCCCATTTTTCCCTTTGTTGTGCAGAACTATTTAGTTTGATGTAGTTCTGCTTGTCTATTTTTGCCCTGGGTATCATGTGTAGGAATTCCCTGCCAAGACTGATGTTTTAATATTTCCCCTGTGTTTTCTATAGTTCTATTGTTTCAGGTCTTACATTGTCTTTAATTTGTTTGGAGTTGATTTTGTGCATTGGTGCAAAGTAAGGATCCAGTTTCATTTTTTCAGATATGTAGCTATCCAGTTTTTCCAACATCATTTGTTACAAAAACAAACAAACCAACCAACTAAAACAACAACAACAAAAAACATTTCTTCCCCATTAGTGTAGTCTTGGCATGTTTGTTAAAGACAATTTGAGCATATATTTTGGGGTTTATTTCTGGACTCCTGATTTTGGTCCATGGACCTATGTGTATCTTTTATGCCAGTACCCTGTCTTTTTTTTTTTTTTTTTTTTTTTGAGAGAGAGAGAGAGAGAGAGAGAGAGAGAGAGAGAGAGAGAGAGAGAATTTTTTATATTTATTTTTTATTTTTCAGTGGATACAACATCTTTCTTTTATTTGTATGTGGTGCTGAGGATCGAACCCAGCGCCCCGGGGCGCGCATGCCAGGAGAGCGCTTGAGCCACATCCCCAGCCCAACCCTGTTGTTTTGATTACAGCAGCTCCATAATAGAAGTTGTCATGCTTTCAGCTTTTTACTTTCTTATGCTTGTTTTGGTTATATGGAGTCCTTTGTGGTTCCACATGAATTTTAAGGTTTTTATGTGTAATTCTAAAAGATGCCATAGAGAGTTTGATAGAAATTATGTTTAATCTGAAGATTGTTTGAGTAGTGTGCTTCTAACAGTATCAAGTCTTCCAATTCCTGAACATGAAATGTCTTCCATTTATTTGTATCTAATTTCTTTTAGCAATACTTTATAGTTTCCAGCATATAAATTTTTCTACTTCTTGGTTGAATTTATTCCTAAACATGTTATTATTTTTGAGGCTATTATAAATGGCATTTAAAAATTTTTCTGTTTATTGTTAGTATATAGAAATACAATTGATTATTATTTTTAATCAGGGCAGTATAGTCATACATAATAGTGGAATTCATTGTTATACATTCATACATGCATATAACATAATTTGATCAATTTCAATCTCCAGTACCTCCCCCTTGCCTCCATTCCTCCCTTCTTCTGGTCTCCTCCTCCACTCTACTGGCTTTTCTTCTATTGTCAAATAATCTATGCCCCAACTCCCCTTTTTCTTTTTTCTCTGTAGTTTCCATAGTTGAGAGAAAACATATGACATTTGACATTCTGAGTCTGGCTTATTTTGCTTAATATAAATTACTCAAGTTTCATCCATTTTTTTGGTAAATAGTATAATTTCATTCTTTATGACTAAATAAAACTCCATTGGAAATGTAACTTATTTTTGTATGTTGGTTTTGTATCCTGCAACTTTGCTGAATTTATTAGTTCAAACATGGTTTTATTTGTTTGTTTGGTGTGGAATTTTTAGAGTTGTCCACATATAAAATCATGTCATTTGTAAGAGATAATTTTTCATCTTCATTTTTAAGTTATTATTATTATTTTTTGCCTAATTACTTTAGCTAAGACTCCTAGTGCTATGTTATCTAGAAATAGAACAAAGCAGCCTTGCTTTGTTCCTGATATTAGGAACAAAAAATGGGTAAATTCCTAAAAGTCACCACCTATCAAAACTGAACCATAAAAAAATAGAAAATCTATATTGACCAATAACTAGTAAGAGATTGAGTCAGTAATCAAAACTGCCTAACAAAAAGCCAGAGTAGATGGCTTCATTGGTGGCATCAAACATTTAAAGAAAAATTAATGACTCATTCCAAGAAGAAATTTTATTGTTGTTGAATTGGTGTCTTCCTAGGGGAAAGAGGATTTAGGACTTCCTATTCTGCCATCTTATTAATGTTACAGTTTTAACTTCTTTTATGTGCTACGTTTTAAGATTTTTATAGCCTTATATAGGTTGCAAACTTTTCAATGCTTATTTCTATTTCAGTTTTGTTTGCATACATATTCATATTATCTGTACAGTTTTCATGCAGAAATACATTGATCTTTCATTTGTGATTTCTGCTGTGACCATGAAAATAGAAAATATTTACCCATATTTCTTTAATTTGTTTATATTTAAATATTTATTTTGACCTGAAATTTGTTTACATTTTACATGTAAGAAAGATGGGACATTTAACTTTGTTTTATCTAAACACAATTTAACAATGAATCAATTCCCTTTTTAAGATTTGATAAGCCATATGTAACATGCCCTGAATAATAACATCTATTTCAGGATTTTTAAAAAAATTTAGTGTGAATATGTCTATTGATTTGAAACACATAAAGATATATTTTAATATTATAACATTTTACTATCTGGTAGTTTCCCTTTCTTTAAAATTTTCTGGTTTCTTTTATCCATTTCTGTTTTCATATGACAGAAATTAATTTTTAATGTCAAGGGGAACATAATAATATTTACTTATAATTTAGATTGAAATTCTATTTTTATATATAAGCTTCAGTGAAATGTACACTCTTTTCTATTGAATTTCCTCTCCAAAAACAAATAAGCATTTTATGGTCTTATTTTAAGTAAAAAAAAAAAATGTAAAAGTAAGTAAAAGTTCACAGCTTTATTTTTTAAGGTACTGCTTGCTTTATTAGCTTACACCTCATTATTTTGTATTTTGTGGTTATAATGAATGGAATCTTTTTTTCCCCAATTTACTTGCTGTTTCAATGTTTCCAGCTTACAGAAAAGATAAAGAAGTTTGTGTGTGTTTGGTATAACTGTATATTTTATTCGAATATTCTGTAAAATTATATAAATTCATAATATATTCCTCTAGATGAACATATATTTTATAAGTTATTTAAATTTTATTTTCCTCTCCAATATTTACAAGTCTCTGTTTTCTACATTTTTCTGGAATTTTTCAATTGGCTGAAACCTGTCAACAATTTTGCATAATCTTTTAGTATTTTTCCTGACACATATTCTATTTTTCTGATATGTATTCTACAGTCTTTGTGTGCTGCTATAAAAACATTACTCTGACTGGATAATTCATATACAACAAATGTATTTCTCATAGCTCTGAAGGCTAGACCATTAAGGTCAAGCAGCTGTCAGGTTCAACTGCCTGGTAAGTGCCCAGTATCACTGCTTCCAAGATAGCACCTTGTTACTACACCTTCACATGGTGGAAGTTGGAAAGGCAAAGGGGCTGAATGCTGTGTAAAGCCTCTTTTATAAGACTCTTAATCCCATTCACAAGAGTGGAGCCCTCATTAGCTAATCATTCCCAAAGGCCCCACCTCTTAACACTATTCTATCCGAGCTTAAATCTCAATATAAACTTTGAAGGGAAGCAAACATTCAAATGACAGCATATACTCTGTGGAGCTGCCCTAAGAAGTCACTTACCCAAAACTCTAACAAATATAGTCTCCAATCTGCCTTGAGATCCTTATTGTTTTAATTGATTTTTTATTTATTTATGACAGCAGAATGCATTACAATTCATATTACACATATAGACCACATTTTTCATATCTCTGGTTGTATATAAAGTATATTCACACCAATCTGTGTCTTCATACATGTACTTTGAATAATGATGTTTTTCATATTCCACCATCATTTCTAACCCCTGACCCCTCCCTTCCCTTCTAACCTCTCTAGAGTTTGTCTATTCCTCCCATGTTCCTCCTCCTGACTCCACTATGAATCAGCCTCCTTATATCAAAGAAAACATTCAGCATTTGGATTTTGGGGACTGGCTAACTTAGCATTATCTTCTCCAAAGCCATTTATTTACCTGCAAATGCCATGATTTTATTTTCTTATTGCTGAGTAATATTCCATTGTGTATATATGCCACATTTTTATTTTTATCCATTCATTCTACTGAAGGGCATCTAGGTTGGTTCCATAGCTTAGCTACTGTGAATTGTGCTGCTATAAACATTGATGTGGCTGTGTCCCTGTAGTATGCTGCTTTTAAGTCCTTTTGGTATAGACCGAGGAGAGGGATAGCTGGGTCAAATGGTCGTTCCATTCCCAGTTTTCCACTGAATCTCCATACCGCTTTCCATATTGGCTTCAACAATTTGCAGTCCCAACAGCAATGTATGAGTGTACCTTTTTCCTCCACATCCTCGCCAACACTTGTTGTTTGTCTTCATAATAGAAGTCATTCCTGTCATTCTGACAGGAGTGAGATGAAATCTTAGAGTAGTTTTGATTTGCATTTTTCTAATTTCTAGAGATGATGAACATTTTTTCATATATTTGTCGATTGATTGTATATCCTCTTCTGAGAAGTGTCTGCTGAGGTCCTTGGCCCATTTATTGATTGGGCTATTTGTTTTTTTGGTGTTTAGATTTCCAAGTTCTTTATATACCCTAGAGATTAATGCTCTATCTGATGTTCGAGGAGTTAAAATTCACTCCCAAGATGTAGGCTCTCTATTAACCTCACAGATTGTGTCTTTTGCTGAGAGGAAACTTTTTAGTTTGAATCCATCCCATTTTTTCATTCTTGATCTTAATTCTTGCACTACAGGAGTCTTATTAAGGAAGTTTGGGCCTAATCCAACATGATGAAGATTTGGGTCTACTTTTTTTTCTATTAGGCGCAGGGTCTCTGGTTTAATTCCTAGGTCCTTAATCCACTTTGAGTTGAGTTTTGTGCATGGTGAGAGACAGTGGTTTAATTTCATTTTTTTATATATAGATTTCCAGTTTTCCCAGCATCATTTGTTGAAGAGGCTACCTTTTCTCCAATGTATTTTTTTGGTGCCTTTGTGTAACATAAGAAAATTGTAGTTTTGTGGGTTAGTCTCTGTGTCCTCTATTCTGTATCATTGTCTACCAGTCTGTTTTGGTGCCAATGCTGTTGTTATAAATCAAAGGCATTTGTTATAATTGCTCTGTAGTATAGTTTAAGGTCTGGTAAAGTGATGCCGCCTGCTTTACTCTTACTGCTAAGGATTGCTTTAACTATTTTGTGTCTCTTATTTTTCCAAATTGCATGACTGCTATTTCTATTTCTATGAGGAATTTCATTGGGATTTTGATTGGAATTGAATTAAATCTGTATAGTGCAGTATATTGGTAGTATGGTCATTTTGACAATAATAATTCTGCCTATCCAAGAACAAGGTAGATCTTTCCATCTTCTAATGTCTTCTTTAATTTCTCTCTTTAGTCTTCTGTAGTTTTTGTTGTAGAGGTCTTTCACCTCCTTCATTAAGTTGATTCCCAAATATTTTATATTATTTTTTTTGAGGCTATTGTAAATGGTGTAGTTTTCCTCATTTTCCTTTCAGAGGATTTGCCACTGATATACAGAAATGCCTTTGATTTACGGGTGTTGATTTTATATCCTGCTACTTTGCTGAATTCATTTACTAATTATAGAAGTTTTTTGGTTGAACTTTTTGGGTCTTCTAGGTATAGAATCATATTGTCAGCAAATAGTGCTAATTTAAGTTCTTCTTTTCCTATGTGTATCCATTTAATTTATGTCTTATGATTGCTCTGGCCAGTGTTTCAAGAACTCTGTTAAATAGAATTGGTGAAAGAGGGAATCTCTGTCTTATTCCAGTTTTTAGAGGGAATGCCTTCAATTTTTCTCCATTTAGAATGATGTTGGCCTGGGGCTTAGCATAGATAGCCTTGACAATGTTGAGATATATTCCTGTTATCCCTAATTTTCTAGTGTTTTGAACATAAAGGGGTGCTGTATTTTGTCAAATGCTTTTCTGCATCTATTGAGATGATCATATGATTCTTATCGCTGAGTCTATTGATGTGATGAATTACATTTATTGATTTCCATATGTTGAACCAAACTTGCATCCCTGGGATGAACCCCACTTGATTGTGGATGCATTATTTTTTTGATATATTTCTCTATTCAATTTGCCAGAATTTTATTGAAAATTTTTCAACTATGTTCATTAGAGGTATTAGTCTGATGTTTTCAATCTTTGATATGTCTTTGCCTTGTTTTCAAATCAGGGTGATATTGGCCTCATAGAATGAATTTTGAAATGCTCCCTCTTTTTCTATTTCCTGAAATACATTGAAGGGCATTGGTATTAGTTTTCTTTAAAGGTCTTATAAACCTTGTTTGTGTATCCATCCAGTCCTGGGCTTTTCGTAGTTGGTAGGCTTCTGATGGCATCTTCTATTTCATCACTTGATATTGGCCTATTTAATTTGTGTATATCATCCTGATTCAATTTGGGCAAATCATTTGACTTAAGAAACTTATGGTGCCTTTGATATCTTCTATTTTATTGGAGTAGAAGTTTTCAAAACAATTTTTAATTATCCTCTGTATTTCTATACTGCCTGTTGTCATATTTCCCTTTTCATCACCTATGTTAGTAACTTGATAGTTCTCTCTCCTTTTCTTCATTAACATAGCTAAGGGTTTGTCAATTTTATTTATTTTTTCACAGAACAAACTTTTTGTTTTGTCAATTTTTTCAATTTTTTTTGTTTCAATTTTATTGAGTTCAGCTCTAATTTTAATTATTTTCTGCCTTCTACTGCTTTTGCTGCTGATTTGTTATTCTTTTTCTAGGGCTTTGAGATGTAGTATGAGTTCATTTATTTGTTGACTTTTTCTTCTTTTAAGGAATGAACTCCATGCAGTGAACTTTCATCTTAGTACTGCTTAGTACTTAGTCCCAGAGCTTTTGGTACATTGTGTCTATATTCTCATTTACCTCTAAGAATTGTTTAATCTCCTCCTTGATGTCTTTTGAAAACCCATTGTTCATTCAGTGGCATATTGTTTAGTCTCCAGGTGTTGGAGTAATTTTTATTTTTCATTGATTTCTAATTTCATTCCATTATGATCTTATAAAATGCAGGGTAATATCTCTAATTTTTATATTTTCTAAGATTTGTTTTGTGGCATATTAGATGTTCTATTTTAGAGAAAGATCCATGTGCTGCTGAGAAGAAAGTTTATTCACTTAGTGAAAGATGAAATATTCTATATATGTCAGTTAAGTCAAAGTTATTGATTGTATTATTGAGATCTATTGTTTCTTTTTTCAACTTTTCTTTGGAAGATCTATACAGTGGTGGGTCTTTTTGTTTTTTTAATCCAATCTGCTAGTCTATGTCTTTTAATTGGTGAGTTTAGGCCCTTAACATTTAGGGTTATTATTTAGACATGGTTTATATTCCAGTCATATTTGTTTATTTTTGTTATTTAACTTGACTTGTTTGCTTCTTTGATTGGTTTTTCCTTCAGAGTAGTACCTCCCTCTGCTGATTTTTATTATTGTTTTTCATTTCTTCTTCATGTAATATTTTTCCAAGGATGTTTTGTAGTGCCAGTGTTCTAGCTGTAAATTCTTTTTAACTTTTGTTTATCACGGAAGATTTTTATTTCATCATTGAATCTAAAGTTTAATTTTGCTGGATACAAGATTCTTGATTAGCATCCATTTTCTTTCAGAGCTTGATATATGTTATTCCAGGATCTTCTAGCTTTCAGGGTCTGTGTTGCAAAACCAATTGTTATCCTAATTGATTTCCCCCATATGAAATCTGATTCCTTTCTTTCATGGCTTTTAATATTCTCTCCTTATTCTATATGTTGGGAATTTTCATTACAATGTGCCTTGGTGTGGATCTGTTGATTTTGTACATTAGGCATCCTGTAGGCTTCTTGAATTTGGTTTTCTAATTCATTCTTCATGTTTGGAAAGTTTTCTGATATTATTTTGTTGAATAGATTGTTCATTTCTTTGGTTTGGACCTCTATGCCTTCCTCTATCCCAATAACTCTTAAATTTGGTCTTTTGATACTATCCTATATTTCTTGAATATTCTGCTCATGGTTTCTTATCATTTTCACTATGTGGTCTACATTCTTTTCAAGATTATAAATTATGTCTTCATTGTCTGATGTCCTGTCTTTCAAGTGGTATACTCTTTTGGTGATGCTTTCAATTGAACTTTTAATTTGGTTTATTTTTTTCTTTCATTTCAAGGATTTCTGTTTAGCTGTTTGGTTTTTTTAGAACCTCTATTTCCTGTATGTGTTTATGTAGCTCCTTGTTGATATGATCTTTTGATGCCTGTACTCTCTTATATCTTCCTTCAGTTCACAGAACATTTTAATCATGTACATTCTGAACTTTTTCTCTGTAATTGCTTGTGTTGTGCTGGCCATGAATTCCAATAATGTAGTATCTTGATTTGTTTGGGGCACTTTCTTTCCTTGTCTTTTCATGTTGCTCATATGTTTTTCCTTCTCACTCTGTGGGTCTGAGATGTTATTGTTTTTTACCCTATAGGTTTGTAGTGCTCCTGCAGGATTCCAAAAACCACATTTTTTTGTGTGGGGAAGAACAATGTTAACAGGTCCCAATATTAACAATATATAAACAACTCCTTGCTATTAAGATGTTTACAATGAGTTTCTGTATATTGTTTGATCACAATGTACAGAAATGTTGGATTTGATCATTATCTATAATATAATCAGTAGGTTTTTAAAAGGTTTACAGTTTCTGAGGATGGACTATGAACTGGGGATGCGGCATAGGATGATATGCCGAGGAGGTAGGAGGTGAGGATATAGAGTTAATATATACTAGGAAGTGTGAAAGAGAAATCTTATGGAAAGGGTTAGTAGCAAGAGAACAGACAAAAAGTAGTTTTGGGCCAACAAGTACATTGGAAGCCAGTAGAGTACATAAAACAAACACATATATGTATTTAGAAGAATAAAGGCTGTAAAAATAGTAAAAATTGGAGGGAAAAAAGGAAGGAAGAAAAACAAAAAGGGCATATACAACATCTCTATATTATATTATTCAGATGTCCCAGTCCTCAAAATCCTAATTCATGCAAAGTTCTTGGTTTCACATATGTTGGGGATGTGAGGGTGGGAAGGTAGAGGGGGAGAAAAAAAATTGTCAAAGGAAGAAACCAGAATTGTTGCTAGTTTTAGGGATCCAAATCTTTCCTACTTCCCTTCTCATCTAATAGGTGGGGTTGTCTGTTGTTATCTGGTGTCTCTGCCCTCAGGATGGTGAAAGTAACCAAGGTAAGAAGTCTGATCCTGGTGCAGAGTGCCTGAAAGTAAGGAGTGGCACCCACCAGTCCCTGCAGGGAGACTATACCTCAAGGGTCTCTTTTTGGGTCTGCTTGTGTGACTTTAGCTCCTGGTCCTATTACCCTGTATTGCCTAAAGATTTACCAGTACCTGGTCTCTCTGTTAGTCTCCAAACTTTTGCCCCATTTTCCTCTCCCTTAGCAGTTCCCAACTGAGCCTGTACCTGTGCCTGTGGGCGGCACCCTGGTTGCACTACACACCCATCCCACGGAGAGCTGTTTTGAGTTGGGCAACTACTGTGCTGGATTACTGCTGCTAAGGAGAAGATGGTGTTGGAAACCTGGTACCTGGTCAGCTGAAGATCCAATCTGGGAGCTGCACCCACCAAATAAGGCAAGGAAGGTAAGTCAAGATGGAGGCAGTCTGCTTCCAGCACCAGGGTATAAGGTGGGGTGGGGGGAGCCAAGCGATGGCGTTTTGCTGAGAGTAGGTAGCAGCTGAGTGACCTGCGTAGGAGCAGAGTGGTGTCTGGGAGTTCTACAGCAGTGCTGATAGATGATCCTTCTAAGGAACTCATGAGCCCTTGCACTGGCTAGAACTTTGGGTGTTAGATATTAGGAGCCAGGAGTCCTGTGTAGGGGCACAGCGCTGGTGGTTTTGCATGAGAAGAGCTTTATAGGAGTCCTTTATCACTCTCAGAGAAGTAGTATTACCACTAAGTGAGGTCCGGGCTTCAGAGAGATGCACAATACTGCCTCCCTCTGACCTGCCATCTTGGATTCCCTTTTGGGATTCTTATTTAAGAGCATCCCACCCATTCAGACCACTTATCACAGAAGTTAGTGGAACAATGGGTTGCTATACAACCCACAACCTACCAGGTACAATTTCTCTCTTTTGACTTCTCTTTGATGAGCCATAGATGTGATGCTGCAGAGCTTCTTTAAGGTTTTATGTATTAAACTGAAGTCAAGCTCTTCCTTTTATCCATGCAAACACAGGCTAATTATATTTTCCTTCACCAAGAGTGATTTCTTTAAACAATCTCAATAAGGTATTTTAAAGAATCCTATTATTTTATTTTATTTTTTTTTTAATTTTTAATTTTATTTTTTAGTTGTAGATGGACAAAATACCTTTATTTATTTATTTATATGTGGTGCTGAGCATTGAACCCAGTGCCTCACACATATGAGGCAAGTGCTCTACTGCTGAGCCACAACCCTAGCCCTAAGAACCCTATTTTTTTTTAAATTAAATTATGGTCACCTTTATATATGTGTATTATATTTTATACATATAAAATAACTTTCATTATGATGTTTTCTAAGTAATCAAAAGTTATAACATAAAAATTACCCATATTCTCTTTAGTCCTATCAACAATTTGATGTAAATCCTAATTTTAGTGTGTATGTGTAATATATATGCATAATATAAATATGTATTTATATGTACACACATCCTATTTTATAAAAATTGAATTTTATTTTTACTTTTGGGGAAAATTTGTTGTGTCAGTTCAAATTTCATTCACTTGTTATTAATAATTAGTTTCTCACTTTAGGAGTTATTTTCATTCATATGAAGAATTCCATTTTTTATGCCTGGAAAATATGTCTCCACAGACTCTCAGGAGACCAGACTTCCTCTACTTTTTTGCTTTGCCATATATTACATGTGACTGACATTCTCTTGGTCCCAAGAGAGCTTCTACAACCCCAGCAACAAAGTCTACTTTCCAGGCTTGAAGAAAGACAATAGACAAAAGGGATATCAGATAGAAAGTATATCCATCTTTTAAAAAGTTCTCCTGGATGCTCATCAAACAATGTTTACTTATATGTCATTAAAATCCTTTTATTTTATTTATTTATTTATTTTGGGCTTCTTGCAATCCCAAATAAAGCAAGGTTCTATTATAAGAGAACAAAGAATCACAGATACTCATAATTGGAAGTCTCTATGCTATTTCCATTTCCCATTAAATATTGTTCCACAAACACATTTTTGCCTGTCTATTATCTAATGATGTGGACACTATCATTTAACTAAATGCCTTGCATTGGACATTAGTCATTTCAAGTTCTTCAGGCCTATGAAGATGGCAGTGATGGCATCTCCATAGTTGTATTTCTATATATCTGGGATTATATCCTTAAAATACATTTCTAGGAGTGGAATTGCTAGATGAAAGGACATATGCATCATTTTAAGACTTTTTGATGAGTATTGCCACAAATCGGGCTTCTGATCTTGCTGTATTTATCATTTCTTGACTTGTGATTTTGGGCAGAACTCCATGATTTAGGATAGTGTTTCTGAAATTTCATCTACTGCATCCATTTCCAACTGTGATTTTAAAATGCCTGTCTAATTTAAGAGGAAGATGAGCACAGTTTGTGATGAAATCCCATTGAGGGAGTGTCTATTTTGATTAGGCATTATGAGTAAATTATTAAATCGTACAAAGAAATGGGACATCTGTATTGCCATGTATATTAGCTTAGAACATAAACAAGGCTGAAGATAAGCTGGGGAATTGTTGGTCCTCCATGGAACACACTCAATCACCACTGTAGGAAAGGAAGAAATTGTTTTTTGTAATGACTAAAATAAATTTCTTGTAATTGTTAGGAGTTCATTCTATGATATATACTGAGACTTGTTTTGAAAGCATAAACATAGACATTTAGTTTTTGCTTACACACACGTACACATATACCTATAGAGTTATTAAATTTGTAGGTGCAGTTTAATACCCATAAAACATTCTCAGAGAAGCATTTTAAAAATGTGGAGTGTAAGGCTTTGCAGAAAATTTCATCATACTAAGATGTGATTGTGATATGAAATTCTATTAAGATGAAATCCAGAAAGAAGTATTACTCCTTTTCTGTTCTTTGAAATTAATTTTTGGCTAGGAATCCAGGGCAAGGGAGAAAACTGTCTCTCTTGTTGGGTAGAGATTTTTGGTATAACCCTGGTTTCAAATACAATGAAAGGAAGTGTAGGAAACAGGAAATATTCAGAATGATACAGAATACCATGCAAATTAAATTAAGATGACAAATGCTTAATTTTGCAGCAAACTATGGAAGTAAAGAAAAATAAAGTAATGATCAGGCAAATAATGAATGAAATAATATGCACTGTGTTATATCCTCAGCAAGAAATAAACAGATGGAATATCAGCTAGGCAGATCCAAATTCAGGGGAGCATTGTTAAATCCTCTTTCACTCATCTTTTATTCCTACCCTATTTCTTTACCTCTGTTTTGTTTTGCAAGTATTTGCCTTAACAGATCACAAATACATTTATTGTATCTGGTAAATTTAATCTTATAAAAAGCTCTTCTATAAACAAGTGGCAATTATAACCATATGAAAATTAGTTAAATTTCAGTATTGTAGAACTGAATTTTTTTCTTTATACACCTTTAAGAAATCCCTAACAAACATCAAATTAATAAAATTAAATATTTCTCTGATAGACAAACATATAAAACCAAAATTCACTTAAATTGAAAAAGAAGGAAATATTCAGTTTGGGAAAACCATTCAGTGTGGCACAGGAGTTAGGATAGGCCTTTGATGGAATCAGCCGTGTCTTAGTTTTTGTTTACCTTGATTCTTTCCTGACTCCACCACCCAAGAACAAGCATCATGGGATATCAGGAGCATATGGAATTTTTTGGGGGGCGGATACTGGGGATTGTACTTGGGAGCACTTGACCAATAAGCCACATTCCCAGTCCTATTTTGTATTTTATTTAGAGACAGAGTCTCACTGAGTTGCTTACTGCCTCACTTTTGCTGAGGCTGGCTTTGAACTCAGGATCCTCCTGCCTCAGCCTCCCAAGCCGCTGGGATTCAGGCATGTGCCACCAGGCCCTGTCACATATGGCATTTTAAAAAAGTTAATTTAAACTTAATTTTGTTTATTTTTTTTCAGCTTTATTGAGGCATTATTTATAAATAAAATAAACTTAAGGTGTATAATGATATCATATGATATATGCTAGACATATATATTGTGGAAAATGATTTTCACAATCCAGTTAATGAAATATCTTCTAAGGCAAGGCAGAGAGGCCTGAGGTGGCCTCTACAAAGTTGCACAGTCTATGTTTTTGTCTGTGTAGAGGATGAAACAAATTACATAGTAGATAACCTACTTTATTTTATTAGAAAATATTTACCACTTACAAAGAAGTGTAATGAATAATACAGTTAACACCTATTTATAAATTACCTAGTTTGAGTAATAAAACATGAAAAACACAGTTGAAACCCTGTGTGGTAATTCATATAGTGGAATAGTAAGCAGCAGTAAAAATAAATGAAGCATAGTATTCATGTTAATAAGAATAAAATTTAAAAGTATAGTGTTGATTTTTTAAAAAAAAATCAAATTGTAGGATAATACTACTGCAGAATTATAACATAATTTTATATATTATATATAAATATATAATATATACTTATATAAAACATTCATATATATGATATACATTACGCACTATATGTAATGCATCACATATTAAACAGTAAGCATATTATATATACATATTATATACACTTATGTATGTACATATAGTATTTTATATGTATATTTCATACAAGTATATTACGTCATACATCATAGTGTTATATATTGTACACATCTCACATATAGCATATGAGTATATATAGTTTAAAATTTCAGGAACAAAGTGCTAAATAAATATCACTTAGAGAGCACATGTACATAAGGAAATATTAACTCTTACTTTTAAGCACATTACTGTATTTTAAAGGAAAAACAATTTTAATACTACTAGCTAAATACAGTAATGGAATGCCAATATTTGACTGCTTTAGGATTTATGAGCGCACATAGGACTGATAATGGAGTTTCTGTGAGTGCATTGGGAACCACCTAACTTACCACATGGAAAGCTTTGAGGTGACAATGTTTTCACATTAATATAGTCACACTGTGAAGTAGGTATCACTCAGAAATACAATCCCATTGCCTTCTGCCATTTGCATTTCACCTCCTCTGTCCCTCTCATTCCCTTTCACCCATTGTTCATTCCTGCACCCTCTCTTTGCATTCCAACATAACCATTTGTCTGAGGATCCAGAGTCTTGGAATCTATTCCCAACTTTCTTATTTTCTTAAACATGGCTAAGATCCTCACCAGAAGATAGTAGCTGAATAAGAAACTATGTCAATAACCTCCCCACAGACAAAAACCAGTTTGAACAGTTATTTAATGGCCAAACTACCTTCTCAAGATCCAAGTAAGCCAACTGAAAGACAATAGTGTCTGGTGTTAGTATAATAAAAAGGAAAGAAACATAAGAAAGAATGATGGAAAGAGTTGCCTGTAACACCCCTTTTCCAACTCCAAGCAGAGAGAGAGAGAGAGAGAGAGAGAGAGAGAGAGATATGAAAAGTCTAGGCCTTGAAACCCAGTAAGAGAATAGAAAGTCTAAAAATATTCCCAGGCATCTATAGTCTACAGATATTTGACAAAGATGCTAAGAACATCATTGGAATAAAGAACAGTCTTTTCAATAATTGGTGCTGAAAAAATTGGATGTCACATGCAGAAGGATGAAACTAGAGCACTATTCCTCACCAGTTAAAAATCAATTCATGAATTGACTTAAATATAAAACCTGAAACTACGAAACTACTAGAAGAAAACAGGAGAAACACTTCAGGACATTGGAATGTGCAAAGAATTTTTGGATAAGGCACCTCAAAATAGAGAAAACAAAAGCAAAAATAGACAAATAGGATTACATCAAATGTTAAAAGCTTCTGCAGAGTGAAGGAGACATCTGGCAAAGGAAAGGGATAACCTAGAGAATGAGAGAAAATGTTTTGCACAGTGAATATTTGATAATAGGTTACTATTCAGAATATAAAAGAATATAAAATATCTAAGACCCCTCCCCCAAAAAAACCTCAAGAGCATAAATAAATGAATAAATAAAATAAAATAAATCAACCCAATGAAAAATCTGTAATATACCCAAATAGACATTTCTCTAAAGAATACATACAAATGGCCAATAGATATATGGAAAAATGTGTAGCATCACTAACCATTAGGGAAATGCAAATTAAAACCAAGTTGAGACATCACCTCGCTCCATTAAGAAAGACTATTATATATATATATATATATAAATGGTAAGCAGCAGTAAAATATATATATATATATATATATATATATATATATATATATATATATATATATAGAGAGAGAGAGAGAGAGAGAGAGAGAGAGAGAGAGAGAGAACAAGTGCTAACAATGAAGAAAATGTGGTATATATACAAAGTAGAATACTATTCCTCCACTAAAGGAGTCCTATGATTTTTAACAAGGTAGATGAACTTGGAGATTATTATGTTAAGTGAAATTAGACACAGAAAAACAATGCTTTATGACCTCACTCATGTTTAAAATCTAAAGGAATTGATCTTGCAGAGGTTGAGAGCAGAATGGTGGTTATCAAAGGCTTGGAAGAGTAGGGCCAATGGTGTGATAAGAAGTGGCTGATCAATGGGTATCAACTTGTAGCTAAAAGTTTATGCTACTACACTGTAGAATGACTATAGGTAATAATTATGTACTTTATATTTTTAAAAGCTAGAAAAAGAAAGTTTGAATGTTTTCACTATAAAAAAAGATGAATGTTTGAAGTGAGGCACATACTTAACCTGATTTAAATATTACATGTATACATGTATGAAAATGTACACATGTATCGAAATAGTACTTGGTACCCCATTAATATGTACAATTTTAATGTTTTAGAACCCAGTGCAGTGGTGCATGCCTATAATCTCAGAGATTTGGGAGGCTGAGGCAGGAGGATTATGAGTTCAAAACCAGCTTCAGCAATTTAGCAAGGCCTTAAGCAACTTAGCGAGACCATGTCTCAAAATAAAATATTAAAAAAAGGGCTGAGGATGAGTCAACTCAGTGCTTGAGAGCTTCTGGGTTTAATTGCCGGTCTAAAAACAAAAACAAACACCCCCCTACCCTCCAAAAAAATAAACCCCAAATAAATTTCATGTTTTTTTTTATATCAGCTAAAAAATAAAATTTAAAATGAACCTCATCACATCCCTTTCTTGAGCAGAGTTGATTGTTCCTTATAGTGTGTTAAGTTTTCTATATTGGGTATCTTCTTAGACTCTGATTTTTTTTTAGTAAAGACACTCCAGGAATGTGGTTTACATTTGAACCTATAATATATTTTTGTTGACTTGAATTGGTTATGGGTAAAAAAGCAGGCTGGTTGGAGGCAATAAAATGCTATAGCAATATAATAAAAGAAGATATTCCTCTGAGGACACAGCTTGCAACCTTTAAAAACTCAAAGTACAAGGATTTGACTCTCAGAACTCACTCTGCTCAGATCTGAAGAGAAGGAGGGGTGAAAGAAAGGGCACACTAGACGAAATCTAGAAGTGTGCATGCTATAACCTCACCTAAAATTATCCAGTCTGCAGCTGAAAGAATGCAAAACAAAAATGAGGAACACTGTTGGTGCCTTGTGTTTAATGAGGCTACAAAGAGGGAAATAGAGAAAAGTGGAGTTGAAATGTAATAAGATGAAACAAATCTTTTATGTTATTCACTCACAAAATGTTTTCATTTGCCTCACCTTTACTGTTTTAACCAATGAAGTTGGAGAAAATCCAAATGAGCTGAAAAACTGCCTTATATGAAGGAATAAAATCAGTTGGAATAAAATTCACTATTGAAAACACTAAGGATAGAAATTAAGCAATACATGATCATTAACTACTTACTCAATTAGTACTATTAATTCTAAGGATTCCAAAGCCTTAAAATGTATAAGCCACTCCTAGTTCTTAATTATGTCACTACATCAGTCCCCACTTACACATGGTAAATAAGTTATGATACCCCAATGAATGCCTAAAGCTGTAGATAGTACCAAACCCAATAAATACATTCTTAGGATAAAGTTTAATTTATAAATTTAACAGAGCAAGAGCTTAAAAACAATATATAGTAAAATAAAACAATTGTAATATACTGTGGTAAAATTTATTTAAATGTATATCTTATATTTTAGATCTTCAGAACATCAGCATACAACTTTTTTCTTAGCTTATTGTGCTGATAACTTTTTCCTATTATCTTAAAGGAAGAACTTTAAAGCTACTCTTTGGCATATCTGAATTGCTAGTATCCATCTTTTGTGCATCGGGACCATTATTAAGTAAAATAAGGTTACTTGAACACTAGCACTGCAATACCTTGCCAGTTGATCTGGTAACTGAGATAGCTATTATGGGCAAGTAGCATATATAGCATGGATACATTGGAAAAAGGGATAACTCACATGTATTTAGTATGGAGTAAGATGGAGACGTAAAGAACAAGATTTAATCACACTACTCAGAACAGAGTGGAATTTTAAAAATTAATTATTTGAATGAATTGTTTATTTCTGGAATTTTCCATTCAATATTTTTGACCACAGTTGACCTTGGTTTACAAGAAGTAAACCGATAGACTAGAGATTTTGTTGGGAAGGTAAGGTTTATCTACATTAAATAACTAAAAAAAAAAAAATAGCAAAGATTTCTTTTGTATGAAACCTGCATGTTTTAAACAATTCAGAAAGAAGAAAGCCAAGTGTTAGACATTGTCTTTGGATACATATGAATTATTTGTGTGATCTTCTCAATAATTGAGAAGTGTAGTTATTTCTTCTTTATGATTGAAGACCCTGAGCTTCCAGGAGATGAACAAATAGTACATATGAAAGGAAAGTCATACAAACAACTGAACATAAGTTGTCTTTCACATGCTTAAGAAATATCAATTGGCTTCCCATTTTCTACCAAGTCTATCGAATCTAAACTGCTAAAGCCTGTTATCAAGACTCTGTAAGGGAAGCTGAGAGATCCAGGTTCTATACAGAATTTATTAGTAACTAACTTTAGCTTCATGAAAGCATAACCCATTATCCTTCAAAATGAATAATTCAGTGGCAGTCACTGCCTTTGTAAAGTTGTGTAACTATCAACCCCATCTAGTCCCCAAATAACTCAAAATAAAACTTGCACCCATTAAGCAGTTACTCTCAATTCCCTTCCTTCTCTTCCCCTAATAAGCACCAGTCTGCTTTGTGTTTTTGTGAATTTACCTATTCTGGATATTTCATATAGATGGTATTATATTATATGTAACCTTTTGTGTCTGGAATCTTTCACCTGTCAGTGTTTTCAAGTTTTATCCATATTGTAATGTATATCAGTACTTTTGTCCTTTTTTATAAAAATTGCAGAATAGAATAGTCCTTAGGGAGAGATATACTATGATTGCCAATTATTCCAGGTGAAAATATTATACAAGGGGGAAGGAGACAGGCCTTTAAGGTAGACAGAATTGCTGGGTGGAAGAAGTTAATAGTTAACTACTACATTGAGCTTCACCTATTGCTTTGCCTAGAATCCGACTCTAATAGTTCTAAAGCTATAGATTACTGAGATTTGTATCACTGACCTGCTTTGCTATTTTGCTATTATTTCCAGAGGTAGAATCAACCAAAAATAGTTTTAAGTTATAGAGAAGTAAAGAGATAAAGGAGACTTCATCTTTGCTTCCCACATTTTCAGGGTAATTAACTGGAAAACACACACAGAAAAGAGTTAAGAGAATGATGATTAACTCAGAAATAAATAGCAAAGTAGCCCTTAAATAAGAACACTACAGGGATTCCCTACAATCGGGAAGAAATCATCTTCTTTATCCCAATTTTAACCTTGGGTCCTCTTGAAGGAATATCTTAACTCCAATATTCATTGAAACATTATTATCAATGATCAATATATTGAATGACCCTAAGTGTCCATCCATGGAAGAATGGATAAATAAAATGTGGTATGTATATGCAAAAAAAAAAATACTCTTCAGGAAGGAAATGTTGTTATCTGTGACAGTGTGCATGATTGTAGAGGACATGTGTTAAGTGAAATAAACCAGACACAGAAAGAACAATACCACATTATCTCACATATATATGGCTTAATAAAGGTGAACTTATAGAAATAGAGAGTATAATGAAGGTTACCAGAGACTGAGTATGTATGAAAGATGGGATTGGGAGGGAGGGAATACAGAGCTATTGGTCAAAGGATATGCAGTTTCAGACAGATAGCATGAATAAGTTTTTTGATCTATTGCACAGCAAGGTGACTATAGTCAATAATAGTGTGTATTTCAAAATAAGAGAATCTTCAAGTCTCATAAAATTGATAGGTAAATGAGATGATTGATATGTTAATCAGCTTAATCTAATCATTTCATTCAATATCATTGTACTCCATAAATGTATAAAATTCTCATTTGTCAACTACACTTTATACAGTTATAACTTGCTAATTAAAATAATACTAATATAAAATCATTGGCATTGAATAGACTCCTAAAGAAGCAAATATAGATATTTCTGGGTATTCCATAAAGTCCCTAATTTAGGGTTGACAGCAAAATTTGTACTTTTGGCCTTTTTGAAGTCTTTTCTGTTTTGGTTAGGCAGGGTGTTACATTAATTTGCTAGAACTGTGATAACTACCACAAGCTCAGTGGTTGAAGCAATAGAACTATATTGTCTTAGAGTTCTGGAAGCAGGAAGCTAGATATGATGGTGTCAGTGGGGGTTCCTTTTGAGGGCTAGCAGGGAAGGATCTGTTCCAAATCTCCCTCTTTGGATTGTAGATGGTTATCATATCCTGTGTCTCTACAATGTTACCCTTTTATGTTTGCAAAATTCTCCCTTCTTCAGAGCAACAGTCATATTAGGGCTTACCCTAACAGTCTCATCTTAATTATCTCCATAAAAACCCTGCTTCCAAATAGTTATATTCTGAGGTGCAAGGTATTAGGACTCTAATATATTTAGGAAGAAAAGGAAGCAATTCAACTCAAAACAGATGGCCATATAATTTATCATGTACATTTATGCATTTTTAGAGTGAAAAGGGACACAGTCAATAATAACTTTGAAATACAGTTGTTAATAAGAACTATACCACGGGAACCAAGAAGAATGGTACCTGGTCTCAGCCAAAATCAGGGCCCAGGCCTAGGTGAGAGCTCCCAAGGAACTGAGAGACAGCTACTCTTTACTCTTTTTCCCATGTGAGTTGATTGAAGTTATTTATTTTTATGCAAAGGCTACTCAAGGAGAAGTCTCATTACTGGTGCCCAGTTGTCAAATTGGAGGTCTTCCTTTCCTATTCCTGGGTCCCCAGGACTTGCACACAGTTAGGATTTACTCCCAGGAACTGGAATAGTGAGGAGGTCCACCAGTTACTCCTAGACCACCACTTGGCTGCAATAGGCTCCCATTGGATCTGTCACTCTCTTGAAGAAAAGGTTGAGAGTAGAATCAGTCTTGACTGCTTCCAAATTTCCCATGATTAATCATGAGCAATAACTCAATTAGCTATTTCCAGCTTTATACTTAGGTTTCCGTTCAGATTTCACAGACCAGGGTGTGGGGATGATATATCCTACATTATACAGCCTAAAAGTAGTCTGGATTTAGCAACCAGAGAGGGAAGAAAAACCTTACTCTTTGTTATTGTTTGACTATGAAATGTCCCCCTAAAGCTCCTGTTTAATGCAGGAGGAGGAACGGTTAGATTAGGAGATCTGGAACCTAATCAGTGGATTAAACAGTTTGATGGAGGAATAATTTGAATGGGTTACTGATTAGAAACTGTAGGTAGGTGAGACTTGGCCAGAGGAAGTAGACACTGGTGCTGTGCCTTGGGTACCATATGTTTTGATCTTGGCTCTTTGTGCTCTCTCTCTGCCCCTCAGCTGCCGTGCCATGCCCTTCTGCCATAATGTTCTGCTTCATCTTGGGCACAGAGCAATGGAGCTGGCCAACCTTGGACTAAACTAAACTTCTGAAACCATGAGCCTAGAATAAATTTTTCCTCCTCTAAGTCATTCTTGTCAGGTGTTTTAGTCAGAGTGCAGAAAAGGTGACCAACACACTCTTCATGGCTTATGTTGAAGCATATGTCCAAGGATACCTCTAGACAATTAGTACACCTTCATTTAAGATTTTAAATGTCTACTAAGTCTTCACTTTGTGCTGCATATAGCACAGAATGTGACAGACATAATTCTTCCCTTTGTTAGAAGTACTTACAGTTTATTAGGCATTAAGCAAATATGAAAAAAATAATTGTCTCTGTTCCCTAACATAATGTATCAGGATTTTAAGACTCTGGGTTAATATGTTCTTGTATATGCCCAGAATCACTCCTCAGGATCTTTAGTTTTCTCCCTGTTATCCTTTGAGCAGTGCCACTGGTCTAAGCCTGCTTCTCTTAAAATAACGATGTTTTTTCACCCCTGGAACTAATGAAAATGAGTCAGGGTGAGGCAAGCTTTTCTTTTCATGATGCTATTCAGCCTGTGTATTCTCTTTCTTGAGTACTTTACCCTCTCCCGACTTTTGCCGCACACAGATACACACAGTTTATTAAGAAATGTAACAGTTTAAAAAAGGAGATATTAATTGAATATTTCAAAATAACTATTAAAGAGGAATTTGAAGAATAACCACACAAAGAAATAATATATATCTGAGGTGATAGATACGCCAGTTAGCCGGAATACACATTGAATACATACACTCAAGTACCACATTGTACCCCATAAATGCATACAATTAATACTTGCCAATTAAAATATATTTTAATAATGAAAACATCCCAGAAGAAAATAAAAATAAAAATTGGCAGATGAGTTAAAGTCATTGATAAATGTGTAATTTCCCAAGTTCTAGAAGAAAATCTCTCACGGGTCAACTCTTTTCACAAGGGAAGTGACTTTACCTTATTTCCTCATCTCACTTGGCCTGCCCTTAAGTTTACCCCTCTCACAAGCACCTTCTGGGGGTTGGTGTTGTGGCTCAGCGGTGGAGCCCTTGCCTAGCATGTACAAGGCCCTGGGTTCGAACCTCAGAATCACATGAAAATAAATAATTTTTTTTTCTTAAAAAGAGATGCTTTTGGAAAATTCCATCCAATACTTCTTGAAATCTCAGTTCAGTTCGTGAAGTCTTACTCCATACAGCAATTCCATTTTCCCATCATTTATCTCCCCAAGTTAGAGACATTCAGCCTAAAGTAGACTGGATTTGTTGTTTTGGGTTCTTTTTCTAATTCTTTGGGTTGAATGCATAATTCATTTATTCTCTGTTTTTTACATATATCAGTGATTAAATTGTGAATTTTTATTTGATCATTGCTTTAACCATAATCTCATTCTCTTTGATATGGGAGATTTTTATTTTCAAGATTTTTTTAATTTTGGCTATAATGAAATTTAAAATTTTTTAGAATTATCAGTATTATTGGTGATTGTTTTTGTCATTTTACTCAAATTATGGTTAGATAGATATTTCTTCTTTGTATTCCAGCTTCTAGTTTTGCATAGATGTTTAAGGCCAGTAGATTGTTCTTTTTTTGTAAAAGTTAGTACTATTGCTTGGCACAGGGAACATGCTTATAACCCCAGCAGCTCAGGAGGTTGAGGAAGGTGAATCCCAGTTCAAAGCCAACCTCAGCAACTTCCTGATGCCCTAAGCAACTTAGCAAAAACCCTGTATCAAAATAAAAAAATGCTGGAGATGTGGCTCAGTGGTTAAGTGCCTCTAGGTTCAATCCCTGATTAAAAAACAACAACAACAACAAAGTTAATACTATTATTTATATTCACATTCACATATATTTTCTTTAGAAGCTTGTAAACCTCTTTTATCCTTGAAATAAAGCAGTTTTATTAGAAGATATCTTGGTGGTAATTTTTTTTGTGTGTAAGGTCAGCTTCTTTAATATGCAGACTTAAATGTGGTATGAGTGGTTCATATATTTGTAATATTTCAAGTTTTTTCCATTGAATCATTGGATTCAGTGAACACTCAGTAACAAAAAGTGTCCTGGGCTTAGCTTTGACTGTCTAATTAGGGTTTTTGTATTTGTGTATCCAAAGCATGTCAGTAGTCTTAAAAATCACTATCAAGAGAGAAAAGATTTTATAAATAATATTAACTTCTACATTAGTTTGCTACAGCTGTCATAACAAAGTACCACATACTGAGTAACTTAAATAAACAGAAACAATTGTCTTATAGTTCTGAAGGCTGAAGTTTGGTGTCAAGGTGTGGGCCAGTTGGTTCTTTCTGAGGACTGTAAATAGAATCTGTTCTAGGTTTTTCTCCTTGACTGTCTTTCCCCCTAGATCTATTTATGTTATTTTCCCTCTCTGCATGTCTCTGTATCAACATTTTGTATTTTATGATGACAGTAGTCATCTTGGATAGCAGCTTACCCTTGACCTCATTTTAACTTGATTACCTCTGCAAAGACCCTATTTACCACTATGGTCATATTTCATGTTACTGGGGATTAGGAATTTAACATATGAATTTTGGAGACACACAATTTAGCCTCTAACAGCTTCCAAACATTAGAAGATAGAGTATTATATGAAGGGTATTCTAGCTAATCAAAAAAAGGAATGAGTTAAATAGGGTAAGCCTGCTTCTTCAAGGTTAGTAGATCATAAAAGGAACTTGAAAAGTCAAGAAAGAGGTAAAGTTGCTCCTCTCCATGCTTGAGTGGTTCAGGAAGTCCAAAGAAAACCAAATAACTTGGTTTTTTTCCTTACTTCGGGAGGTAGCTTCTGTATCTAACTTTGCCAAAATCCAGAGAAGTCTAATCAAAGCTCACTCAGGGACAGTGTGACTGTACAAAGGAAAGGCTGAGTTAAGCTGAATTTCTGGGGCTGATGGTCAAACTAATATGGCCTGTCCCTTATTTTTCCATGAGGTTTCAATATTGCATAGAAGATAGCAGTGGCCAGGCTGAATTTTCTTCTTCTGGAAATACCTCTTCTACCCCAACCTGATCCCTGGATACTTAGAAGATTCACTTGCTTAACAGCAAGGTTCAAAAGATTTAGGTAGATATTTCTAGGTCTAGGTGTTCCTACTGGTTTTTAAAAGGAGTTATTTATAGATCCTATTTAATTCCAGTCCTGAACTGTAGTTCATTTTCTTTCACTAGAAAAGAGATTTTTCCTCTGAGATCCATAAATTAACTTGTTTTTTAGGGGAATCCATGAACTTTAAAATTCTATGCAAAATTGTAAGTGCTGCTGTTTTTTCCTGGGAAGCAGCTTCTGCTTTACATTAGGTTATAAAAGGGTACTTTTTCCTATTCATTTACATTGTGGGAAAAGTTTTGACTTTTCTTTCAAATATCAGAAACAAATTTGAGTCCTGTTGTTAGTATCTTTTGTAATATTGTGGTGGCATTTTTAAATTTATTGAAAACATTTTATATTTTCAACCATCTAATATTTTTATTCCAACCCATATTACATCAAGTTCCCTTTTATCTCAGCTTGCTTACTTATTTCATCTGCCATCTTTTATTTAATATTTTAAATTTTTTTGAGAGCAAAAGCCAAAGTAGATCTTATTTAAAATGCACTTTTGTTTTCTGTAATAAGTCTCCCCCTTTCTCTAGCTTTTCCTCATCCTATTGAGTACTGTACTAAGCAATCCTTTTATTTTTTTCTAAATATTTTTAGAGCTTTCATGTTGACACTCATCTGCATCTCATCTGTCTGGGTCTGAATTTTCTTCCATACATTTGTATAATTTCCCCTGAATCCCTTCACTTTCATCAGGTTGGAAGTAGATTTCTTTTATGCAATCAGGGAAGTAAATGTGGATCTGAGATGTGGTCGCCATGATGTAAATATTTGGCTGTTAGGTTCTTTATTTGAATTTAACCCCTATGATAGGAAGAACAATGTCCTCCCTTCCCAAAGGTGTCCCCATCCTAATCTCCAGAACATGTAAATTAGGGTAATTAAGATTATATATAGAATTAAGGTTTGCTGATCAGCTGACCTAAAACTGAGGAAGTTATCCTGAATGATATCCTATATTCTAATATAGCTGAAATTTTTATATACTTCAACATTCGTAAAGCTAATGTATGTGAAAAACAAGGTGAATAAATAAATTTAGGAATGCTTTGTATATACATGGGCAACAAAAAAAGTCCTGAGCAAATGAACAGGACAGTACTTCTATCCTGAGGATGTTTCACTCAGACTTGGTATAACTCCTGTTTGAATATTGCAAGACACTCTATAAAATGTTAATCTCTCCCCAAACTAACCTTAAATTTCATCTCGGAAGAACGATAGAAGGCCATTGAGTAAAAGAAATTGATGTATAAGGGCCACTGAAATATTCATTAGAAGAAAATGGGTTATACTTGTAATAGGTAGGCATTTTCCCCCAACTGTAAGTCCACTGAGATTCCAAATTTTATTTTAAGCACTTAAACTTATTACTTTAATTCTTGTTAGAATATACAGGCTTCTTGGGAGGATTAACATGCTGTGATGTGAGTAAAAATTTTCTGATGTTTTTCTGATTTCTGGTGATATGGTAAAAAGAAATCATGATGCATTGACCCCCACTGAGGAGGAAAGAGTTAAGAAATGAGGATGCTGGAAATCAAAGATAAATCATATCTCCTCCTTTCTTTTTTGAACAACAATGGTTTTATGCTTCTGGCAACCACTGTGTACAAAAAAAAATTAAAGGCTGTGAAATTTTGCCCAAGATTGGAAAGATTGCCAATGGAGTGAGAAATTGGAAAAATCAGTTGGATTTCCTTCACAAAAACACACACACAAACTTCACAAACGCACACACACAAAAAAAAAAAAAAAGAAGAAGAAGAAGAAGAAGAAGAAGAAAGAAAAGAAAAATTGGAATGTTGTTTGAGACTTTAGAAATTACTCTGATATATAATTTTGCCATACTTGTGGATTAAAAGTTTTGGTAGGTTTTGGTTAAATCACTTCCAGGAGTATTTTATAAACCACTGGGATTAAAAATGAAGCTCTGAGGATAGACAATATTACAGAGTGGATCCTATTTTTCTCCTGGCTCAAGGGAGAAAGGGCTTAGTTTTCCAGGACCTGAGGATCATTGCTATGGCCCAGAACCACCACTTACTTACTCAGACTGATTATTCCCATAACTGTGCTATTGTCATTTTTCTGAAGAATGTACTTGCTGACATTTCTTTGCCAACATGCCCACTTCTTTAAATAATTACCTTAAAGATAGTCTAACTGGTCAAAGACATGAAAATGTGAAGTTTTTGATACAAATGGTCCACTTGCCTGCCAAGGACTATGTACTTTGTTTGTTTATCTTTTTGTACACATCATTTGTGTCCCAGGTAACATTTTCTAGGCCCTGTGAAGAGTTTCACTCACTAGATCATACGTTATAGTAATCATTCTGAATGTATGACAAAAGATAACAACTGATCAACACAAATTTAATTATCATCATAATTTTCATTGTTGCAACTTCGTATAAAGTCGTAAAAAAGTATTGATGGCACTTGTCAACAGTCCTGAGCCAAAGTAAGGTCTCCTCTTAGACATAGTTCCTGGGATAATAGAGTACTGGGCTTGCTTCATTGAGCACATCCCATTGGAACCAAATGTACATAGCTCAGCAGCACAGAGAATTAGGTGTCCTTATTAACAATTTTGTCAGTTTTACTGCCTAAACATTTTTTGAATCTCTCTCTGCATCCTCTCAGTAGCATGCATTTAAGCTATTGCCTTCTCTCACCTGAACCATTGTGGTGGGTCTCATAACTCATTCTGAATGCACTTTTACCCTCTCAAATCTGTTTTCAATCCTGAAGAGAGAGTGATATTTTAAAAATGTAAACTGGATTGTGTCAACCATCTGTTTAACTAAAATCCTTCAACAGAATCTCATTGCTATTAAAATAAGCAATCTTTAATCCTGCCTGTGTATCGACATGGGATTCGATGCCAGTTTACTTCTGTAGCTTCATCCTGCTCCTCGTCCATTCATACTTTCTGCATTTCTGTCACACAGAACTTTAGATTCCTCCTAAAAGCTTCCATATTTACTTCTATCTCAGGATATTTTGTCCCTGCAATTTCCTTTTTTTCTACAACATCATTTTTTCTTATTCCTCTCTGTCTCATAGTTTATTTCTCACATCCTTTAGCTATTATCTGAAATGTCATTTAAAGTTTCCTTGATCCCAGATTATATCTGAGGCTTTGCTTTTGTTTTTTTGTTTTTGTTTTCAAAGCACCATTTCCCTTTACTTACATCACATCCCCTACCATAGTTTATACTTACCCATTTGTGTTACCATTCGAGTTACTTTATTTGTTTGTTCACTATCATATCTCAGAGGCCCAGAAGGGTCTACAACATAATGGATGCTCATTAAGTATATGTGAAATAAATAAATGCAAGACTTCATAATGCTTTTGTGTTTTGGAGGAAAACACAAGCAGAGGGATATGAATTAATTGAAAGTTTTAAGATCAATCTGTTTCTGTAGGTCAGCGAGTCCCAGCCAGGAGTGATTCTGGCTCTCATGGGACATCTAGCAATTTTAGACATATTTTCAGTGGTGACAGTTGGGAAGCGTTACTAGTGTCTAGTGGATAAAGGGACAAGGATGGTAGTTAAACATCCTGCAATGTACTGAACAGACAAGGTTGAAAAACCCAGCTGTAGAGAATGCACTTTCTTGGAAAGACACAGAATTCACCTAGAACATTTCAGACTTGGTTAAATTGACATTATGTGTTAAAATTTCCCTTTCTAACTCAGTCTATCTGTTACCATTCAACATAAAGACATTTACAGAAACATGACAGGGTGATATTTAGATTATTTTACAATGTGACAGAGTTAGTAACTAATCAGAATGAATATTTGCTCAGAAAAAAAACAAAGCAAATAAGATGGCAATACTACTTGCTATATTTTAGTCTTATAGATTGATAAGAGTTTAAGGCATTTATGCATAGGAAAAATGAATAAGCTGCTTTGTAAATACCACCTCAAATATATAAATGCTAAGTTAGATGGTGATAATCATTTGATTATGCTATTTTCTACTTGCCTGCTCATGGTTATCTCACCATGACTCATTAAATGGGTCCTCATCAAATTTCTCTCTCTCTCTTTTTTTTCTTTTGGTACCAGGGATTTATCAGGGGCACTTGACCACTGAGCCATATCCCCAGCCCTATTTTGTATTTTATTTAGAGACAGGGTCTCACTGAGTGCTTAGCACCTTGCTTTTGCTGAGGCTGGCTTTGAACTCATGATCCTCCTGCCTCAGCCTCCTGAACTGCTGGGATTACAGGCATAGGGCACTATGCCTGGCTTAACTTCCTTCTCTTTAAGCAATATTTTCATTGTTTGAAGTAGACATAATATATATTATACATGTATATATTATATATGTATAATATTGCATCTATATAATATATATATATATATATATTGAATTCTATATTTATATATATATAATATATATATATATATATTGAATTCTAGCCAGATTGCAATATTGATCTTTCTTAGGAGACAAAGTGCAACTCAGGAATGTGACTATGAACAGGTAGAGAGATTCAGGCAGCTAAAGTAAAGGGATGTGAAAAGATAAAAGGTCTTATACTAGAGAGGTCCTTTTGAGATAAAAAAAAAAAACAGAGGTAAATGATCATATTTTGAATCAACTAGTGAAAGATAATGAGATCAAGAAATAACAGAGAGGTGTCACAAGAAAGAAGCACTGAGAATAAGTATACAATAAATATTGTCTTAAGATGAACTACATAAGAAAGGGAAGAGTAGAAGGGGAGAAGAGGAAAGAATGGTTGGCTCCTGCCCATTTGTTTTGATATGTTTGCTAGTTGACTCCATGGGTCTACATTTGCTACCTCTGGATCAGACCTGATTAAGGAACTAAAGTAGCTCAATTTTTATTATCTCAGGACTCTTTCACCACCTGTATGGAAAAAAAAATCATGATAATACTTAAAAAATTCATGTCCCCCTTAACTTTTAATTTAATCTTTTTACTATGATAATACATAAACATAAACATATCTTATAGCAATAAGCATTTGCCTACCTAATACCTCCTCACCTTACAGTCTGTTATCTCAGACATAACTATTTTCAAATCATCAGTTTTCTTTTTATATTTAAGTATATATGTATATTTTTAACTTTGTAATCATATTTCTTAATTGTTCTATTTTACACATTATTTATTTACTTATTACTTTGTAAAATAAGGTTTTATCAGATATTTTATCTCCTACACACAAACCTTTTAATTTCATTATTCTATTCTCTCACATAATTATATATTTTTGGTTAAGTCCATATTCCACATGTATTTTTTTTTTTGGATAGGTAAGTATTGTTTATAGTTGAGGCAAGTTTCGTATTATAATGATCACATTTTCATTTCATATAGTTTTTTCATTTAATAGTGACTTGATTTTGCAACTACTTTAATTTGAATTTTCATTCACATTTCATCCATAGCCATTGGGTATATGGATATATATAATAACTGTGCACTATGTATTGTAACTTTCTATGGCAACATGCCTGCAAATCTTAATACCTTGGAGAAACAAACTCAACCTTTGCTTCAACCTATGCTTATTTCTTCAGAGATCCAGAAGTCCTCCCGGGAGCTCTACTTGTTGTCATTCTTTATGTACTTTTCATATAAAGAATTTCATGGCACTGATTTCTGTTCTGAATTTCATTCTTGGTTAACTCCTTCAATCTGTTGGAGCACATTCTTCATTAGATTCCCAAGAATAGATGCATAGGAAGTAGAGTTTTTGGGAAATTGTTTACCTGAAAGTTATTTTATTATATCATCACAATTGAATGATAATTTGGTTCTTCTTGGAAATTTTAGGATGAATGAAATTTTTACTCAAATTGCTCAATACATTGCTCCATTGTTCTCTCACATACTTTTTTATTCTGGAGAAGTCTTATGATATTAAGATTCATATCCCTTTTAGTGACTGTTGATATGTCCAGGAGTTTTCACATTTCAAAATGATGAGCATTTTTTTAAAAAAATATTTATTTTTTTCTGAATATTCTATGGACCTTTTCAATTTGGAGACTAACTATAGAAAGCACATTTTAACTTAATTTTTTTTCTTCAATATTTTCTCTGTTCTCACTTCTTGTAAATATTATTATTTTGCTGCTGAATCTGTTAGATCATAAATTTTTTGTTCTTGTTTTTCATCTGTCAGTTCTAATTTTCTATTTTTTCTGTGAGACTTCTTCTTTTCTGTCAATGCCTGCAATAACATTTCTCATTTTTCTATCACATTTTTTAAAAAAATGACATCTTCTTTTATTTAATATTTCTCTATCATCCCTTTGAGGATATTAAATGTAAGTGCCACCATGATACCAACATAGTTGACAATTATAGGTTTTCTTCTTGTTTCAGCATTATCTCTGTTTTCTATGAGCTCCCTTTTAATTTTGTTTGTTCTTGTCTCTTTCAGGATAGAAGATATCCTTAAATGGTTGGTGATTGTCACTTATCCATTCTCCTAGTTGAGTGAGGCAACCAAAAAGCCTATTGGATGGGACATGGGTGGGGCTTGTATGTGTGCCTCCTCAGCATGGCAAAGCGCTAAGGAAAACACAGCCCCCTTCACTGTCTTCTGTGACAATAAGGGGGAAGGCACAGTCCCTGTGTTGCAAGGGACAGAGGTTTGAAATTGTAAGTGCTCCTTAAGCTTTCAAATGGTTTTCCTATGTTGACTCCTTTGCCAAATCCCTCTATGACCTGAATACATTTGCTGTTTTCTCATATGGCTCCTGGTTAGCTCACCAGACCCTGTCCTCTGCAGTTAGGTTTCTGCTTTCCACTTCCTACTGAGTGAGTTCCCCACTGTTACATCTGCTTCCCAATATTGAAGTATCTATCTGCTGTCACCTGGATTCCCATTGTTTCTGTATTTGCACCTTTAGACTGGTTTATTTATTCTCAGTATGTCACTGGAACTGAAAGCAGTTTCCTTTATAAACAGATAAACAGCAATGTTCAATCTTCCATGTTTAACCAAAATTCAATCTTAATTTAGCTGATTTCAAAATAAATATATAGACACCTCTATAACACGGTTAAGCAAAACAAAATTGAAACCATTTAATTTATACAGAGTCCATGCTTTAAGAGAACAGATCACAAAATAATGGAGAAAAATGAATTTAGATAGTGCAGGCCATTCTGCTCCCCCAGCAAACACCCTAGGAAAGGGCTAAGAAATCGTACTCAGCTGAAGAAATAAGAATCTTTCCCTTCAGAGGAAGGAAATCTGCCCAAGTAGAGTTACTAAAATAACACTAGGTCCTCTCCTAGGATATTTCTTGAGACTTATTGTAACTGGACAGAATTTTGATTATGGAGGTTTAGCCTTTTTTATTTTTTTTGAGAGAGAGAGAGAGAGAGAGAGGAGAGAATTTTTTAATATTTATTTTTTAGTTCTTGGCAGACACAACATGTTTGTTGTATGTGGTGCTGAGGATCGAACCCGGGCCGCACGCATGCCAGGCGAGCGCGCTACTGCTTGAGCCACATCCCCAGCCCAAAAAAGCCTTTTTTATTTTTTTAAAGAGTTGTTTAATAAAAGAGTAAAATTTTATAGCTCAGAACAGGATGTTAGAGATTAAGGACATAAATAAAGAGTAAATGAAAAAAATCCATTTTGTTTTTTATTTTCTATATAAGTAAAAACTATCTAAATAGCTTGTTAAGCAAAGAAAAATAAAGATGAATATCACTTCTAAGATCTTTTCCATATCATCTATTTGTAATCTTTAATTATATCTGTTTATCTTTCTCTCTCCCTCCCCTACCTTACTCTCTCTCTCCCTCTACTTCTCCCTCCCTCTACTTCTCCCTCTCTTAACATAGTCTTCTTTCAGATTTTCATTGGATTGGGATCAAATGCAGGCTGTAATATGGTTCATTCCTATCCAATATGGGGGTCTCTCCTCATTAAAAACCAGCAAACTGTAGTTAGGATCAGAAGAGTCATCAAATAGAGCCTCTGTCCTGATCCAAGTTTTTTTTTTTTTTCCCCAGAAAATCTATGACTGGAATGTTGACATAATTTAACTGGAGAGGTGCAGTTTGTTGTTGTTGTTGTTTTTTAACTGTTTGCTTTTAAAACCATTTCTCTGCTAAAGAATTAAAGTGGTAGAACAGATATTCCAAGCTGAATCTAGAACTAGTTTATCTTCCTCTTTCTTGTTTGTTATGAAAGTACTTAAGATGTTTTCTTGAGTACAGATTGTACTGTAAATCATTGTTACAGTAAGTAACAGATCACTAACATTTAACCAATATGCAACATTTTTAAATAAATAGAATGATATAAAAAGTCTCCTAGAATGCCTAGAAGATCTTTGATGACTAATCAACTTGGCAATCCATTTTTCTTTCTTCAAGATGAAAATCATCAAAAGAGTTTTGTATGTATGCTTCTTGTCCATTGATTTTTATATTTAAACATTCATATAAATATCCATAAGCAACATATATTGTTGTATTTTAATTTTAACAGTATCACAATTCAGAATTATACATTATATGCAGTTATGCCTTTTTCTCATTTATTTATTATGCTTTTAAGATCTATTCTGTCTGATGTATGTTGCATGAATTCATCTATTTTATCTGATAAAAGTGCCCTTCCTATGAATATTCAATATTTTATATATCCATTCTTCTTATGATAGACATTTAGGCTGTTATCATTAGAAACAGTGCTACAATGAGCATGTTAGGAGGTACACAAGAGACTTGCCTGAGGCAATGTGACTGGAGATGGAATGACTCCCTGAGGTTTACTGATATATGTTATCCACTTTGGCATAATCATGTTGAACATACAGGTTCCCTGCATCTTGCACCTGCATTAAAGGAACTTTATTCTTTTGCCATGTGACAACACCACAATGTTTTAAAATCTTCCATTACTCATCTTACAATTTCAAATTATATCCTTAACAGCTTTTCCTTTAGGTATGTTGATGCTATATCTTTGGTTTGGCATCAATATGATAACTTGTTTTTTTTTCCATCATAGAATACATTTCAAATTGGATTTTCTGTATTTTAATGTCACCATTATATGGCATATCTTTGCACTTTCTTTTATTGTAATCTTTCTGAGACACTTTAGAAAAGAGTATCTTTCACTCATCTTCATAAATCAGTGTTCTTTTGTGAAACATTTTTGTTTTGGGGAGATGACCGTACGCCATTTATACTTGTGGTCAAACAGACACTTGCAGCTCTTTTGCTTGCCTGGTGTTTTTGTTATATAAGCTTTTTGTCATTTTTTATATGGATTATCATTTTAAAAAATCCTTGTAATTTGAACAGTATGTAGTATGCTTGAAATTCCAATGCTGATTTATTTAAAGTATCATTTTGTAACAAATACCTTTATATGTGTACACACACACACACACACACATCTAACAATCCAAAACAAGAAAAACACTTAAATTCTTAAATATTCTTCAAAAAAGGCACTAGTAAATTGTGCATTCTCTTTTCTTTCCCTCTTCGTATTTCCTGTTTTCCTAATGGAATCAGAGATTCTGTTATAGTTTATTACCACATACATTATACATACTTTTACCAAACAAAAAAACAATTCTGACATTGGTACCCTTTTTTTAATTCCTACATAATATAATTATTCACATTTACCTATGAATTTAAAGTTTGTATGAATTTATTACTTATTTTGTACCTTTTTTCTTTCACTAATGTTTTTATTTGACCCCCCCTTTTTTTTTTCAGTTTCCTGGTTGACTTCTTCAAGTGCTCAGAAGATCTTTGATAACTACATTTGAGGGATATTTAAATATCTATTAATGTGTACCTATTGTTTTATGTGTAGACATCATTTTTTGTGCATTTTCTCAGTCATTTTTTTTATATTTCTCTATTTGTTTTCTGTTATGTAATGAAAGATGTAAGGGAAATTCTGACTTCTTCCTTTATAAGTCAATTTTAAATTGTTTTATGTGTAAGCATCAATATTTTGGTGCAAATAATTGTTAAGGTGCATTTTCTCAGTCACATTTTCTTTATATTTCTCTATTTGTTTTCTGTTAAGTAATGAAATATGTAAGGGAAATACTGATTTCTTCCTTTATAAGTCAATTTTAAATTGGTGCATATAAGAATTTTTATCTTCAGATTACCAAACTTCTAGGGAATATCTAAGTATTGCCTTTTATTTAGGTTAAGCTCAGTGAAGTTGTATGTAAGAAACTACTCAATAGTGATAATTCACATGGTTCTTCTGGTATGTGACAAAGTTTTTCAGTCTATATGTAGACTCAGATTGTCCTCCATCCTTAATGGCACTTTTCCCTTAATGTTTTCTTTAAGTAGTTTCGTTTCTTATATTAAGTCCTCAATGTATTTCAAGTTGATTTTGCGTATGGTCTAAGATAATGGTCTAATTTTATTCTTATTCATGTGAATTTATTTTTCTCAAGTCCATATATTGTAGATACTGTACTTTCTTCATTGTATGTTCTTAGAAATTTTGTCAAAATCAATTGGCTGAAAATACACAAAATCTGCTGAGATCTTTTATCACAAAAAAGTTGATGAATTTTGTCAAATGCTTTTTCTGCATCTACTCAGATGATCATATTTTTATCCTTTATTTTATTAATGTGGTATATCACACTTATTAATTTGCATAGGATAAACCACCCAGGGATTAATCACACCCAATCATGATAAATGAATCTTTTAATGTGATCTTGAATTCAGTTTGTTAATGTTTCATTGAGGATTTTGTATCTATATTCATCAGAGATATTAACCCATATTGATCTATATTACTTTCTGTGTTGCTCTTGTCTAGTTTTGTTATCAGGGCAATGTTAGCTTCATAAAATGAGTTTGAAAATATTCCCTGTACTTCAACTTTGGGAAGACTGAGAAGAATTAGTATTTGTTCTTTAAATATTTGGCAGGATTTGGCAGTGAAGCTGTCTGGGTCTGGGCTCTTTGAGAGAAAAATTTCTTTCTTTCTTTCTTTCTCTCTCTCTCTCTCTCTCTCTCTTTCTTTCATTCTTTCCTATAGTTTTTGCCATTGATGTCCTTTCTGAAAATGCATGATTTTATTTTTATGATTTTATCTATGGGCTTTATTTTATTTTTTATTTCACATAATAGTTGTATATATTGAAGAGGTACAACATATTGTTTTGGTATATGTACAATTGTACACATTGTGCAATGACCAAATTAGGGCAATTAGCATACCCATTACCTTAAACACTTACCATTTCCTTTTGATGAAAGGCTTTTATTGCTGATTCAATTCATTCAGTCATGATTGGTTGTTTAAGTTTTCTGTTTCTTCATTATTCAGTCTTTGTTATATGTGTCTAGGAATGTCAAAGTTAGTCAATTTATTGGAAGATAATTGTTCATAGCAACCTCTTATGGTCCTTTATATTTCATTGTTATCAGTGATAATATGTCCTCTTTTATTTCTCAGTTTTTCTTCTTAATCTTGCTAAGGGGTGCTGGGGACTGAATTCAGGAAAGCCAGGCAATCTCTCTACTACTCTGTCAGTGAGCTACACCTTCAGCCCTAGGTTTTTGATTTTATCATTTCAAAAAAACCACCAATTTTAGTTTCACTGACTTTTTAAATTATTTACTTTTAATTAATTTATTTGCTCTAATCAGTTACACATGACAGCAGAATGCTCTTTGATTCATTGTACACAAATGCAGCACAATTTTTAACTTCTCTGGTTGCACCCAAGTAGGGTCACACCACTGGTGCAATCATACATGTATCATTGACTTTTTGTATTATTTTTTCTAGTCTATTTCATTTATTTCTGCTCTTTGTTATTTCCTTCCTTCTGCTAATTTGGGCTTGGTTTGTTTTGCTTTTTCTAGTTCCTTGCATCAACTTTACTAGTAGGGACACATATAGATTGAAAATTAAGGTATTGTAAAAAGAATATCCCCTTCAAATGAAAACTGAAAGAAAGCAAGGGCAGTATATTTTTTATCAGACAAAACACTTCAAGTCAAAAGCTGTAAAATGAGATAAAGAATATTACTACATAATGATAAAGGGGTAAATCTACCAAAATATGTAATAGTTATCAATATACATACACCAAATATCAGAGAATGTAAATGCATAAAGGAATTATTAGGTATTCTGAAAGGAGAAATAGACTGCAGTATGGTAATTGGGGACTTCCCTCCCTACTTTGAACATGGACTGATTATCTGGACAAAAAAAAAAATAATAAAGAAACATTGGACTTGAATTATAATTTGGACCTAAATGAACCTAACAGAACATTCCATCCCATAGCAACAGAATATACAGTCCGCTCAAGCACACCTGGAATACTTGCCGGGATAGATCTATGATAGTCTCTAAAGCAAATCTTAACAAATTTAAGAGGATTTGAATTATATCAAGTATTTATTTAGATTACAACAGCATGAAACTACAAATTGAATCAGGAGTAATCTTGGAAAGTACATAAAGATGTGAAAATTAAATAACCTGCTCTTAACCTATGGGTCACAGAAGAAATAAAAAACAAATTGAAAAAATATCTTGAGATAAATAAAAAGAAGAACACAAAATACTAAAACGTATGGGATGTAAGCAAAAAACAGACACAAGAAGGTAATTTATGGTAATTAGAGAAAAACTAGGTTAGGGAATATTCTTGCTGCTTGCACACTTTCCTTTGTGAGTTCCAGCATTCAAGACTCCCAGCTTTGGAAGAGTTGCTACAAATACTATTGACCTAGGGAAAACTACTTGAGATTAGCTGGTGCTGTTTCTTCCACTGCTTATCTATAGAGTGAGCATCAATATGAAGTATATGTTAGGGAAAAAACTACTTTCTTTAATGATGTCTTCTTGAAACACTATGCTGCATTCTCCAAGACATGCAGAACATGATATGGCATGTAGTGACCTCCTCCGATTCTGTCTCATTTTTCACTCTGTATGGCAAGATTCTCTAACATGTGGTGGGTTGAGTTTGAATTTGAGTTTCAGGGCTCAAGAATTTCATTTTCTATGTTTTAGTTGGCATTTTTGCTGATATGACCAAAAGACCCAACGGGAACATTTTTAGAGGATGAACATTTTCTTTGGGGTTCATGGTTTCAGAGGTTTCAATCCATGAATGGTGGAATCCATTGCTCTGGGCCTGAGGTGAGACAGAACAGTATGACTGAAAAGTAAGGCAAAGAAAAGCAGCTTAGGACAAGGTACCAGGAAGCAGAGAGAGAGAAAGAGAGAGCCTCACTCATCGGGAACAAAATATAAGCCCCAAAGTCATGCCCCCAGTAACCTATCCCTCCAGCCACACCCTGCCTGCCTACAGTCCCCACCCAGTTAATCTCTATCAGTGGCTTAGGTTACAACTCAATCTACTAATCCTACCTCTGAATGTTCTTGTATTTCCCACACATAAGCTTTTGGGGCCACCTCATATCTAAACCATAACACATTGTATTTTTGTTTTCTTCTATCCTTTATTGGGCATGGTAGAATGATAATTAGCATGGTGGCAGAAGGAGCACATTCTATTTCCTCTGTCACAATGGTTCCAGGACATGCCTCTATAATTCCTTTTGAAGTGGGTGTGCTATCTCTGTAGGGTGAATGATAGCAGTCCTAAGCATTCATTTTGGGAACTGTTTACTGGAAATGGAAATCACAGTGACGTAACAGATGAGACCACCTCAATCTTGACACACAGAGATAGCTTTTTGGACACTGAGATTTTATTATGAAATAATAATTAAATCACTGTTGTTTGCATTTTTTTCCAATCCCTGAAAATGACCATGAAATTTGTCAACTTTTTCCAGGAAGTCACCATGAAATCAGCACAAAATTTTCCATCAAAAATGGAGCATTGTGGAGATGAGAGCTAGGATTGCTGGAGGCATTATATCTCTGCTGCTCTAATTAAATGTTTCTTGTCAGAAGAAAAAGCTTTTAATACTTTTTTAGAACTAATTTCATGACTGTATGGCCCGGGCATAAAAGGTTTGCTGGAAATGAAATGGGAAATAAGGTTCTGTAGGGTCTGGTTCCACTTTTAGTTAAGATCTTGCGACTATAAGTAAAGAGACCTTTAATAAACCTTAATTTAAAGGACAGAACCTGTCTTATGTACTTGTAATGCAATATGACTTGTCTGTTTCCACTTCCCCCACACAGTCTGTTTTATATAGCGTGGGCATCCCTCTGCTTTCCCACAGCTAAAGGAGAGGCCCACTACTTCTGTGGTAGGTGTGTTTGCACTTCCCTTGGTGTGCCAAGAGGGGCATTTAGAGTTAAGAAACCTATAAAATCACTTGCCTAATCAGTGATGCTAAGGAACTCACATGTCAATTCATTCATTTGTTTTTAAATTTAAATCACAAAACAAAAACTACTTTGGTCTTCAACATTAGACACTATCAAGAGCCATTTATATTTAAGTTTTTAAGACTTTTTTTTTTTTTTTTTTTGGTATTGGGGATTGAACTCAGGGGAACTCGATCATGGAGCCAAGTCCCCAGCCCTATTTTGTATTTTATTTAGAGACAGGGTTTCACTGAGTTGCTTAGTGCCTCACTTTTTGCTGAGGCTGACTTTGAACTCACAATCCTCTTGCCTCAGCCTCCCAAACTGATGGAATTACAGGTGTGTGCCACTGCACCCAGTTAAAATGTTTTTATACTTAAATTTTCTTAAGAAAAAATTTCATCTAAAGTAGGTGACAATAACCTGCACATATTAATCAAATACCCAGTTATTTCAACTTATTCACAGCTTAAAAAATGTCATCTGGATATAAATATAATACATACATATTCAATATTTGAGGAGAAATTCACATATAGTAGGTAGTATCTACCTTGTATTGTGAGGTGAAAAAACACTTATTTTAAAAATGTATTTAAGGCATTCTTGTAAATCCTTTTTTTGTATATTTCTACACATGAATGGATAAAATCTTGGAGAATATATACCAACATGATAACAATGCTCTTCCTGGGAGGTGGACTTATGGATGATTTTTATGTCTTTCTTCTCTTTATTTTTATTTTCAACTTTTTCTATAATAAACATGTATTACTTGTGTCCCAAATGTAAAAGGAAGAGAAAATTATATGTAATACATATATTTTTAAGCATTTCTAATTTAACTGTACTTGCTGTTAGCAATTTCACATCATTTGGCTTGGCTCACTGAGCTTCTCAAGTGATACCAGGCTGTTTATATTAGAGAGTACTACAAATTGGATAACCAAAAATCTCCTAGCGAGAGCTCATAAAATGACATGGTTGGATGGAAACCTGAACAGATGGGCTAACTCTACCATGTGCTATATTAACCCTGCTGTTCTCAGACTTGTGGCCAATAACACATTGAAAAAGTACAATTCTAAAAATAAGTTGGTGAAGTGGAAGATGTTAATCTGTGAGTTGGGACTTGGTGGACAGGCACTTGTTGAACGGTTTCACTCTTATTAAGACCATTTTTCTCATGACTGTGAAAATGCTGGTGCTTCAGAAGATTTCTGGAAAGATGAACTATAATGGCAGATGAGGGAACAGCAGCCCAGCATGTTCCCAGTGTCAGTATATTACATGGAAACTAGGGTAAGTGGTGTCTCATTATGTATATGATGATGATAAGCAAAGAGAGAGTGGAGTGGCAATTGGCTAAATAAAAAGAATAGGACCATTTCCTGAGCTGAATGTTCCCATCACTAGTTGGAAATCAATGGCAAAAATATCCACAGTACAGTGGGAAAAACACTGATGTTATCTGTCAAGAGGTCAGAAACTAGTACTGAGTTATCTATATGAATTATACATACGGAAAAAAAAAAGGATTTAAAGACACTTTCAATTGAAAGTAAAAATGTGAAGAAGAATAAAAATTTACAACTTTGGAAATACTCCTGAGTAACTAGGTAGTGGTTTAAAAGGTCTCTCAGCGAATCCTAGAGGCTGGGGAGGCTGAGGCAGGAGGATCATAAGTTCAAAGGCATCCTCAGCAAAAGCAAGGTGCTAAGCAACTCAGTGAGACCCTGTCTCTAAATAAAATATAAAATAGGGCTGGGGATCTGGGGATGTGGTCGAGTGCCCTTCAGTTCAATCCCCAATACCACCCCTCCCCCACCCTGAAAAAAAAAAAAGAAAGAAAAGCAGATCATTTCATCTTTATACCTGAGTGGGTATAGTGACCATGTTGTCAAAAAGCTTGATTTTTTTTTTTGGTCACAAATCTGTCATTCACTAGGTTTATTGAAAGAAATTACTTATGCTTTGCGAGGCTCAGTATCCTTATTAAATACAACAATGGAGAAAAATAGATGAAATCTGCTTTCTAATGTTATGATTCTGTAATAAGGGTGCATTTTAAAATTAGTTACTTCAAATTGAAGTTGTCTAGAAGGAGTGTGGCCAATAACACATTGAAAAAGTACAATTCTAAAAATAGTCGTCTATGACTCTAAAGAATTTCATCCCATTTAAGATGAAGCTATAATGATATATTCTTAAGATTGTTTCTTAAAGGCCTTTTGCCAATCTAATATTCAGTGAGATAACATGGAGTGAGTTGGAAGAGGTTAGGCTGGAGAGTCTTTTATCTAAAATGAAATTAAGGAAATCATTCTTCTTTCAGACACATTTTGTGTTTAGTCATGGTTGAAGGCCCTGTGTGGGCCTCAAGTCCCAAACTCTGATTAATGACTCAGCTCTATCCAACTCATTTCTGCTTTTTCCTGCCAAAAATCTGATTTTTTTTTCTCCAAATGACTAATTTGACATTGCTGTTGGTAAAATATCAGTGATGATTATCTGTAATTAATTTGAAGAATAGCTAAATTCTTCATTTAATCCGGACTCAAAGGCATAAGCAGAGTTACCTTAGAACAAAATAATATGAGACACTAACTCAGGGCTTTCTTAGAGGAATTGGGTTGCAGAGCAGTGGTTACCAGACCAGCTCTGAAAACATTTTTAGATAGTCTTTCAAACCTGTCGTCTATGACCCTAAAGAATTTCAAGACTACTACTTAATGACTTGAAAGATTATTTGGTTACTGGAAAACTAAAATAACCAAACAAATTCCTACAGTAACTCCACAGGATGATAAAAACAACAAAATGTATACTAGTTCTCATGCTCAATTCATCTTATTTAAATATTAGCTATTTATAACAACAATATGAATGCTCATTATGAAACAAGGAAAAGAGAACATGGAAATAATTGTAAGATAGAGGAAAATACGATGTTTTTGGAAAGATGCAGTATTTAAAATGATATTTATTGATATCAAAAATATGTATGGCATCATGGGGCTTATACAAGGACAGTTTACTGAAGGCCAGAGAAAGCAGACAAGTAACATGGTTGGGAAGAAATTTTGTTTCTATTATATGCTCACATATGATAAAAAATATCATCAATTTATAAACTGAATGGAAGGGTATGATCAAAAAATGAAAAGCTTTCCTCCAAAGAATGTGGATGTTAGTATGAGATGAAAGTGAAATTTGCAGATCACAGAAGAGGATCCTGGCTGGAAAATATTTTTAACAGACAAGGGACTGATCTCCTTTCCATCAAGGAGTAGACCAGGTGCTGATAAAAGAGCAAAAATATATGGAATTTCCTCAAATTACGTAGTTTTTAAAGAGTGGAAGAAATAAAAGCAAGTAAGTTCAATCATTGAGAACTCTGAAATGAAAAGAGACAGGAATGAGGGAATCATAAAACACAGAAATAAGAATTAACACTTAAACTGAGAATAGGCTACTAGACTCTAAAACTTGAAATTGACACAGTGGACAGCCTAAAGAACAGTTGCAAAGAACATCTTAAATTTAGTAGAGGAATGCACCTACATCTCCAATTATACTATTCAGTTGATGATTGCTCCAAACCACAATTCCACACCACCACCCACCCCCCGCCCCGTCCTCTGTTCTATTGATAGTTCTAAGCTAAAATTCTGGGTAGCATGAATCTCTGGATAGACCTTTAGTTCAAGAAATTTGTCTAACTATTACTTGCTTGAGTATAATTCTGATTTTGAGAATGAGACCACTAACTTTGACCTGCAAGGAATAATAGATATACAGTTCTATTTCCAAGTGTTTGAAGGAAAGGTACATTTCTAAGAGCATCTCCATCCAAACAACTGCTACTGCAAATATTCTGCTACTACTGAATGTTAATTACCACTTCCTGATTACTTTGTGGAGGCTAACTACTTTGCATATGGTTATCAAATCTCATAATCACTTAGAAATTAAATTAACATTAGAGGTATTAAATGACTTCTCTGAGTCACACAGACAGACATGGAAAAAAGCTCAAACATTTGCTCTGCCTAGATCAGCCTGTCCCATTGCCATAGCCAAGCTACATAAGGAATGGTCATACATATAGGGAACTCCCCATCTTCTATTTAAGATCCATAAGGAAAACTAATACATAGTGAAAACCTAAAACAAATCAAATATCTAGTTTAAATAGTTCTAACAGTCTTTACCTTGAGGAATCATGAGGCAAGATGATAATATAGGCCAGATTCACCTTAGGTTTATCCTTTTCTTTGTTGGGTTTTATTTCTCCCCTCCAATCTTCTGTCACATTAAGGACCTGTCTCTTTTCAGTAGCAATTGAGCTGCAATATAACCCACAGTTTGGATGTTATATTGTTAATAGCTCATTATATTTTACAGGATTTCTGAAGTTCAAAATAATTCAAAACTCTAAGAGGTAAAGGTCCTGGCTTCTGGGAAAGAATAATTTGAGGCAGAAGGATTTCTTTAGAACTTCAATCATACCATGGAGACCCTGAGTTGGGTAAACCCAACACTGACTAGTTCTTACATGGTTCACAGTCATCTTTTTTCCACTCTTGAAAACCCTATCAAACATCGTATATGTTTTTCCCCAAGCACATTCTCTCTACAACTTTAAAAAATGAATTGCTGTGTGCCTCTGTCCTCTTTAAAGGTATTTTCAGTTGATGTACTGACCCGAGAGAAGAGGTAGAAGCTTTTAAATTCTACATCAATGACACCAGGAAAACACAAGTTGTTTTTCCAAGCAAGACAATTTCTGTTTAGGTCCCTTAGCAATTAAAGGATGCTCAAAGAAAACCAGTTTTAAAATGGCAGTTACTTGCTCTCTATCTGTATTCCGGGAAACTCCATGCCTGAAAAAATCCTTGCAAACAATCTAGTGTTTATAAAAATATACCAACAGAAACAAAATTTCAAAATCATTTATTCTTACTCCCCAAATATTTAACTTTATTATCAGTACTCTCTTCATTCTGATTGGCTGGATTATCTGCAGATCTTTGGAATGAATACAGAGACGATGGAGGCAGATTCTATAATTTAAAAATATCCTTCATGTTTTGTTTCAATTATAAAAGTTTTTTTTTTCAGTATATGTTTTTATGTTACATTATCTTGCCAAGATTTTATAGAACAAAATTATAGCCTTAAATGCTAAGCAAGAATATCAATGACAAATTGTTAAAGAAAAAATTATTTTTATCTTTTGTTATCTTTTTATTCTCCTGGAATCTTGCACCTGTGAGGGGTGTTTTGGACAGAAGCTGGGAGTCATTGGGTATTCCCTCAGATCTAACATTTTGTTGGCTGTGAATTGTACCCCATTATGTGCTACACTGCACTTTATTTCCCACATTTGGCACTTTTAGTGATAATTCCTCCAAACAGACACAGGGAGCCATGCTTGGTATTCTTTAAAGGGAACAAATAGATGAGCTAATTGTTTTAAATGTCTCCAATGAGATAAGTGGCAGGATGCTGGAATTGATCATCTAATTACCTATTTGCTATCACAGAGAAGAGGAAAATCCAGCTATAATTAATGTTTAGGGAATGCAAAAGTTATCTTCCTAAATCAAGGTAAAATAAAATAATCACGTTGAGGACTTATTGTAGAAAAATTCAAATGATTTGCTTGATGTTGGGGGGATTGGCTGGTTATTTTTTTCCCCTAATTAAGGGTTGGCACGTATGATACATTATTACTGAAGAATTAGTCTGGAATTTAATTCAATTTATAAGCATTTTCACTTACAGAACTTACAGAACATTGGATACCATTCCATTTGGTGTCAAGAGAAGAATGGCTCTTGAGTTCTCAGTTCAGGGCCAGTCACTTACCCATTATGCATGCAGTTCACAGCATAAAAAGGGCAATGGTAGAACATTATTGCCAACTCATCCATCTAGGCTGTTATTATAAGTACTGTGAAAGTATTCTACAGGATTTCCACAAGGAAAGTGTCTTACAGGATATACATAACCCTTCAACACAACCTTAGTTTATTTCTAGTGCATTTGTATTTATTCTATACATAGTAATATTATGATTGACTCGGGGGAAAGACAAACGTTTTCATAGATTAGAAAGAATTTTAGATGAAAAATGACTTGTTTATTCCTCTCACTTTTTTCCAATTATCTTGACAAATATTATGGGTTAATTTGATGCTGTGCTGTACAACTGATAAGTGAGATATTACTATACATAGATGATGCTCACTGCTCTTTTATCCTACAAAGTCCTCCATTTCTGCTCTATTTCACATGTCTGTCAAAGTGGAAGCACTTTTTCCCGAACACACCTTTGCTTACTTCTGGAATGATCTGGGTGTGGTCTAGAGAAAAAGTGACCAAGAATGAAGTTTTGATGTATAAGCTTGTCTGCTCACGCAAATTTGACAGTGCATTTCAATGTGAACTAGTGCAATGTATGAATAGTAGAGAAACCATAAATATGTCATCTCAAAACTGGAAACTTCTGAGAGCTAAAGGGACATGCATATATTAATTCACTAGGATAGAAGTACCCCCAAGAAAACTGGAATGTGTGATTACTCTATCTAGGAGATGTCATTGGCATTCAGAGCTGTATTCCTATTGCATATAACTCCCTAGAATGAACCTGGGAATCTAGCAGAGGATGGTTGTGATAGAATGGAGCTTAGAAGAACGGGGTTTCAATTTTAGAGATCTTGTGTTTCTGCTGTTTATCACTTTACAGACACACACACACACACACAGAGACACACACTTAGGAAGATGCCAACTTTTGATGTATTTCTCAAACTGAGATTTGGCTAGATAAATACTCGTGAATGGAAAGGATGGGAAAGAGAAGGACTTAGCTAATGGGACAAGCTTTTAATGGTTATATTTTAACTGCAGGTGCAATTGAGGACTGCTAGAATTAGTCCTGTTTAGAGTTGACAGGATCCTACATTAATAAGGATAAGTTTCCTTTCTAAAGTTAAAACCACTTAGCAACTTCATTGGTGGGAGCATCTGCTTATGCGTTCTGAAATCTTGTAAGGTGGCAAGGCTCTCGATCAGTGGTTTTAGCTATAGAAGATGCAACCTGGCATTAGTGGGGATTTAGATTTATGAAGAGAACCAGGACAGGTTTACTCAGTACCTCAGATTATGAATGGAGTTTTAAGATTAGTTGAAAACATCTCTTGCAAAGCATTAGAAATTAGTAGAGGCCAAGGGTTTGGATTTGTTTCCAGTGCTAAGGAAAACCATATATTTCTTAAAAGTTTTAAATTTGGGGGGGGGGGGGTAATTTTGTAGGTGTGGGAAAGATAAATGTGACATACTTATGTGTCCTGCTGACTTCCCCAAATCTTTGTAAGGGTAGGGCATGATAAATTTGGATTGAGATATTTTAATTTTGGAAATTCTGAGGACATTTTAACATTCTGGGTTGAAGATAGCCCCAAAGAAAGAGTGTAACCACATTGATTACTTAGAGGGTTCCTTCCATCTAGGACCAGGAAAAGCAGAAAAATTTGGAGAGGGAGATGATCTGATTTACTTTTGAACTTAAATTTCTATCTTTGTTAAGGTAAAATAAGTACCATTAAAATAAAATACACTTAATTATCTTCATAGGGAAAATAATTTGGCAGGCAAGATTCTTTTCAGATGCATTTAATAATTTGTAAAATCAAACTAGGGTGCCCAGAAGTCATCAATAAGCAAATTTGTAGTTTGGAATATTCATTTTTGGCCAGTGTACCTTCAAAGTCAAAGAAAAATTCTGAACTTGAAGTCAAAGAAATTATCAAATATATTGTATAATTATAAATACATGATTAAACAAGAAAATAAGGCCCATTTGGTTTTATATTAGAAAACAAAATATTATATAATAAACACTATGACTGAAAAGCTTTTTCATAAAAGTAATTTTCCCTTAAGCAAATAATTTAAAAAGATCAACAAGGAGAAATTTAATTTTTAAAATTCTGCAAATCCACCACTGGGAGGAAAAAAGGGTTGATTCTAGTCCCACCTACAAGCAAGCACTTATACCCACACTTACACAAGAAGCACTTGTCCCTGTAGTTAGCAAATAAGCAGAAGGCTCCTAAAAGGATGTAAGAAACTTGTATCTGTCATTCTATCCAATTTAATTTTGACCTATTATGTTTATATCATTTCACCTGGAGAATATTTAAGCCAGACTGTAGTGCAACAACCTTATACTAGAATAGAGTCATTAGTCCAATCAATAAAATTTATTTAGGATGCTCTGCATGTAAAGCATTTGGGAAACTAAATAAAGAAACACATGAGGTATGCCTACAGGGGTCATCTCAGGTCCTTAGAGTTACCATTAGCTGGACTCCAGAGTGTGACAAGGACTTGAGAGATAAGCACAAGCCATTTGGATCTTCTCTTAGTAGTTGGAATAATCCTCTTTGCCACACAAGCAAAGAAAATATGAAAATAATGTAGAATTCAAAAACCCTATAAATCAATTATGTAGTGGTACAAAGCATTCTACCAGTTTAAAACCAGCAGAGAGGACACTTAGAATATATTAATAAAGCAAAATGCCAGTGAAATTTAAGGACTAAAATAAGTTAGCTATAATCTTAGTGGAGATTTCAAACATCTGTGACTAAATAGGAACTTAGGTAAACACACAGGACTGCATGAAGTCTTTGTGGTCAAAGCAACTACACAAAGGTCTGAGCTGCTCCCTCTGGGGCTCAGGAAAAATTGCATTTGTTCATGGCCTTTGCAAGTGTTGAGAAGGTCACCCTGGATTACCAGAAGTGATGAATTGGTGGGTAAATTCCCTTTAACTTTGAGATCATTATAATTAAAGACATAAATAGTAAAGATAATTTTTTAAAAAAAAACTCGGTATGAATACTTTCTTTTAACTTTAGGTACAATAGGTATATACTCAAGTGCTTAAACTATAACAATTAAGAAAATGTTGATATGTTAGACAATGTATTTTGATACCAACCTAAAATATGTACATGAGTAGTTTATTTGGTCTAGTGATTTTAACTTGAAAACTACAAGGTACTTTGACTAATGTAAGTAATATTGACATGCTAAAAGGAGTGAAGTCATAAGTAAAATTGGTAATAAGAATTACTTAAGTATGGGGCAAACTTTTGTTTATTAGGTAGACAATGAGAGTACAAAAAACAAGGTTGATTATACTTATAAGTTTAATTTAAAATGCATAAAGAAAATTATTTAACCAAAATTCTCTAATATGCCATTTCCAAAATAACTCGATTTATAAATAATACTGTTTTAGCTGCATTTTTAAAGGTTAAAGAAAAACAGTCTTTAAAATGTATGGGCAGGCAAAAACAAAACAAAAACAGAAAACAAACCAAATTTTGCTTCAGGGTATTGAAGTTACCTTCAAGGATATATATATATATATATATATATATATATATATATATATATATATATAAATCCATGTTGATAGATGAGAGAAGAATAATATCTTTTTTAAAAAGTCAAGATAATGATTCACTAAATGTCTCAATGCATAGTGGATGGCCAAATAAATTATGCAGACAATAATAAAACTGTGGGTTTAAAGAAGAAACAGGTCACTGAGGTCTCAATTGCTCTGAAAAGTTCAATTAAAATGTATTAAATGATCCCCAGCTTCAGCCTCACGAATCCAATTGAATAGATCTCTAAAATTTGCATTATGGGATGATGATAAAAGAGACAGGGTCACTTATCACCAATGCTATTCAAAATGAGAAATTACTCTCATAGAAAAGTTTCTGAAAATATTATCTTTTTTTTTAAATGTGAGAATGTCAGTGTGCTTTATTGATTTGTGTTTTTGTATTTATTGTTCCCTGAATGTGGAAATGTGCCCCTTTGACTGAACAGCATTTCTTGCTCAGTGTTGAAAAATGACCTCATTCCTTTGTAAGTATTAGTCACATTTTAATGGGGACATATTCAATGTTTGTACAAGAACTCCCGAATCTTCTGAAAGCATTATCATCACACATGGGTGAATTTCAATTACTGATGGTGCCGCCAATTCAATGTTCTTCCTTTATTATGATCACAGATGAAGGTGAGTTTAAGATGGTCAATGACTAAAGGCATCCAAGCAACTGATGTCGCTTGCTTTCTGTTTGTATCTTTTTTGCTCTTAATTGTTGTTCTTCCTAGTAAGCAGGATGTGTTATTTCAAAATGTGCCAAGCTTTGAAAATATAAGATTGTTCTCTGTGCATGATCATTTCTTTCAGTTAGTGTGCATCATCATTATTTCCCATTTGGTCCATGGGGAAAATGAAACACAAGCAGAACCAGGTTTTGAAGTTAAATCTCAAGAAAGGGAAACAACAGAAATACCTTTTAAAAGCAGAAGAGAAAAAGAAGAGCCGGAGACAAAATAAGAAGAACTTTTGAGTTATACTTGCAAAATAACTTGGTGGGGTGGCAGAGTCACTTGAGTGCTTGGGCTGACAAGGGTCACAGGATGGGATATGCTTTGCTAACTCCATCCAGGCAGGAGGAAGTTGAAAACAGATGCTTTTAAGTGTTACCCTGAGTCTGGCAGGAGTTTCAGACCAAGGAACAGCTTTAGAATCCATTAGGTTGCTCCTATGACCACCCTCCTCCCACTTTACCCACCTGAAATGTTATTTCCTCCACTGTCAATGGGAGATAATAATATCTGTCTTGCACTGTTGTGTGAAGTGCTGATGTAGAGCAGGACTTCAGTAAAAGAAAATGATCTGAATGTTAATAAGAAAAGGTAAAACCTGCTCGCGCAAATAAGAAGCCACAAATTCCTTCCTGAGAGTCCTTTTCTTTTTCTGTTGAATCAGGGGTCAGGACTGTTTCCTGGGTTGTAGACAGGATTACATTAGTAAAGCACATGAAAGTATCTCCCACAGACTCTGGTTCATCCTAAGTGCTAAGTGAAGCCTTTTTTTTTTTTTCCCCTTCTCTTTGCCTACAGGTTTGGGGGATGGATGTTTTCTTGATGTTTTGGTGTTCTTGTTAATAAATTTCTAAATTCTTGAAACATTTTAATGGTACCTTGTTATTTTTTAAACCCAATATTTTATAAGGAACTAGATTTGTAATGAATAGCCATTATGCCATGGTAAGTCATTGGTAAGTGGCAAGATATCCTGGACCATAGCTATTCTGTAGGGGAAACGATTGCATCTATAGAATAGAAGAATTAAAGAAATTGAAAGAACATTCAATCTACCATCTACCAATTAGCAGAATCTCCATTCCTGGGTAATCTAATCTAGGAGACAGGAATATTGGCTATGAACTACTAAAAAGGGCATTAGAATAGGCTGTTGATCAGCAAAGCTAAGTTTATTTTACTTATTGTAGCAAGAGACAGTACCTTCTTGACAGAGTCTTAGTAGTATCTTGGAGGCATTTTATAAGAGTCAAAATTTCATTTGATGACAGGATACAGTAAAATAACACTCAGAAAAAAAAGGAGAACTTTTTGTTAATTATAGCTGTATAAGAGAGGTCTGCTGGGATGGGACAGTATCAAGCTAGAGCTTAACGTACAATTTTGGTATGGTAAGAGCCATGGAGTCAGCTGGATTTCATGGGCTTCCTATGGACTAATTCAAATAATTCCCCGAGGTCAGGCACATGGTGACTGTCTTTACTTGTCTGGTACTGAGCCATGGAATAATTCAGGTAGATAGATGGATAGGGACCAGGAGCAGGAACGCCCAGTAAACAAGTGCTTGGTGTATGAACTTAATCAGCTGCTCAAGGAGGGCAACTGTTCAGACTCAAGCCCAAGATTCAAACCTATGAAAAGACAGCATTTAAACAACAATGACAAGAAACAAAAACAAAACCAAAACACCAGAATCTGTATTGTCGGAGGACATTGGAAAGACATTTATCATATATTGAGGTTTGAGCTCACATGGTTTAAAGTGGGTCTTTCATGGCAGAGGGCAGAGCAAAATAGTTTAATATTAGGAAATCATCATAGATAATCTACTCATGAATAGATATGAATGAATAGATGTCTGGAAACAGAACTTGATTAACTCCTGCTTGATAAGTCAGCTATTTGCCTAGGTGAACAATTCATACTCTTGAGAAGGAGGCTGTTTGCCTAAATGCACAAACTATTTACCTGGATGCATTGGTATTTAGGAATTTCCTGAAATAAACAGTGAAGTTTTGTTTTGTTTTGTTTTTCCAGGCTAGAATGTCTTGGAACAAATAGAAAAGGCATGTTGACACAGATATCCTTAGTTCTAAGTCCTGATAGTTAAGGATTGAGTATTCAGGTGTTCTTAATTCTCAAAAGGGGAAAAAACATGCATTGGCTTCTTATATTCTAGAGATGATATAAAGTATACTTAGATGACTGATATGCATGAAACACAAACATTCAAAGCAATGATATATATGCTCATGAGCTCATGAATGTATAGAAAAGTAAAATGGAATATTCAATGTTTATGCACATACTGGAGTGTGTATCCATGTGATATTCTGTACTACAGAACATAAAGCTAGAAGAATTAAATGAGAAGTAGATTAGGCAATGTATTGCAATTGAAAGGGCATTGAAATGCAAAAGCAGACATAGACTTCAAGCTGAACTTGATCTTAGCTTGTCTTTAAGGTGATGTTTCTATTTGGGTGAGTCACTGATTTGAGTTTTAGGACAAGAACTGTACTTTCTTTGTACCCATAGTGTGGTGCTTTACATAAAATTAATGATCAGTCAGTATCTGTTGAATCAAGGATTGGATGAATTTGATAGAGAAATGTTCATGGAAGAAATAGGTATTGAATTGGGAAACAAATTGTGTGGGATTAGGGAGAAAGAAGAGGAAGCATTCTAAAAGAGGAGGATATGATCAGTAAAAAGGGAATGATCTGACAATAAAACATTAACTTGATGATAGGGCTGGTGAGGTAAGGCTGGTCACAGGAAATGGAAGACCCAATAATCCATATTATATTTGACAGGCTTGAGGGTGATTCTTCAACTTTTTGTATTAAGAATTTCTAATAACCATGGGATGAAGGGAGCCAGCTTCTGCAGTCCAAGGACAAATCCCTGAAGGACACTGGTAAGCCCCACACCCATAACTTTATGCAATGGCTTAGATATGAGGTGTCCCCTAAAAGCTTATGTGTGAGATAATGCAAGAAAGTTCACGGGTGAAATGATTGAATTATGAGAGCCTTAAGTTAATCAGTGAATTCATTTGCATAAGTGGATTAACTGGGTGGTAACTGTAGGGATACAGAGTGTGGGTGGAGGTGCTAGAACAGTAGGGGTGTGCCTTTGTAATATATATTTTGTCCCTGGTGAATAGAGCTCTTGCTCCTTCCTGGTGCCATGTCATGAGCTGCTTTCCTTTTCCACACCCTTCCGCCACATGTTCTGCCTCACCTGGAGTTAGCCATTTATGAACTGAGACCTCTGAAACTGTAGGTGCCAAATAAACTTTTCCTCCTATAAAATTATTCTTATCAAATCTTTTGGTCACAGTGGCAAAAAATTGAACTAAAACAGGGTCTTATTTATATTAAAATTTTATGTCATATTTACATTCTACCTCATAATGTGTACCTGTTAGTTTTGTTGTAATGTTATTAATTTCTCCCAAATCCTTGAGTCAAAATGTCCCTACAGGAATTTTCACTGTGTTTTACTGAGCACGTTGTTTTGCCCACCCTGTGCTCCTGTCTCTAGGGTCATGCAAACCTCTGTTTGAAGGCCACTTGAGAAAGTTTAGTTGAGAAATGCTTTAATGGAGACAAATGATTCTTAAAGATTACTGACCCACAAATTTCTGTTTGAGGGGGAACATTTTTCAGTCAGGAAGTGTGATGTCTGGTGATCTCATTGTATGGTAGTAAGGATAGGGGCCAAACTCTGACTGCCTTGTGTTTTATCAATAAAGATTTTGGACATAGCCATGCCCATAAATTTACATATTGTATACATTTTTTTTTAATGCAATAAGTCATTGCTAAGTGTTGCAACAGAGACTAAATAGCCTGCAGAGACATAAATATCTTCTGGCTCTTGCTTGCAAAAGCCATCTGACCTCAGTTATAGCATAAGGTGGTGTCAGTGGGGTTGAAGAGGAAAGAAATCCTCATGAAAGTAACTGTGAAGAAATAGTTGACATAAACGCCCCCACCAAAGAAAAACTTGCTTTGCAATTTATAGGATATACGTTTTAAAGGAAATAGGATACTTACACTTTATCTATTTCAAAGGCAACTTCAAGTTTTCAAGCCTGGGTGACTCAGGAAATTGTGGTGTCATTGGCAGACATGAGGTGATGGAGAGAAAGCCAGTTTAGGGGAGCTCAATCTTTTACATATTGATCTTAAGGTGACAGATTAACTTCAAAAAAAATGGCTTAATAAGATGCTGGAACTATTGGCTTGTAACTTGAATGCAAGATGATGACAGAAGATTTAGATTCGGGAATCATCAACAGAAGATACAGTCATAGTCATTTTAAGTGATAGAAGAACAGTCAATGTATTTCATGATGAAAGGAAAAAGAAAGGCAGGAGGGCAGTTCATGAGGTTCATCACTGAGCAGGATAAAAAGGGAGCCATACATCTGTTTATTGTGTGACAGCCTCCAGTCTCTCATCTAGTGTGTCGGGTTGTCCATTGATTCTCTGTCAATTAAATATAAAAAAGACCAACTCTTTTTGTGGGGTGGGGGTACCAGGGATTGAACTCAGGGACACTCAACCATTGAGCCACATCCTCAGTCCTATTTAGTCTTTTATTTAGAGACAGGTTCTCAATGAGGCTGGCTTTGATCCTCCTGTCTCAGCCTCCTGAGCCGCTGGGATTACAGGTTGCACCACCAAGCCTGGAAGAAAACGGCCAACTCTCATGAGAAAGTTTTTCAAGAAAACAGAATAATGGATTTGAAACACATTTATAGCTCAAAAAAAAAAAAAAACAAAAACCTCACTACAGGCAAATTCTAGGGATTATGATTATTATCCAAGAGAACCTGCCATGCCTCAGATATTGTAATACTATGGGTCAAATTATTCCTTTTGTGAATGCAGTTAACTGTATAATATGTCACTCTAAAAGTGTAACTTGATCCAGCATTAAGAATGAGACTCTACAGCATTTCCTTTGGGGGAAAATGAGTGGAGTGACTATCTGAACGGCTTAGAGCTTGTTAGATTTTTTTTCCCTACTTCAGTTTTACAGTTAAGATGTCTTAATGTATGATAAATGAGCTGAAGATTATCCCTCTAAGATTTTAGAGAGTATATAAATGAACTATCTGTATTAACTCGGAACTAGTCCAATCATAGTGGACTGAATTAACATCCATTCCTCTTATCAACCCTCACCTTTCTTTGTTGGGCCAAGAGCAGTATCCACACTTAAACACTCCCACTCTGGCCAATAATTTGCTTCGTCTCAAATAATACTGATTTTATATTCAGGTACCTAAAACCAGATGGTAGAGAAGTCAGAGCCAAGGTGAAAAACCTATATTCTAGGCTTTCATTCAGTTTGTCATTAATTATGCTACTCAAGACCTATTGAGATAATTAAAAAAAAACACTACCAGCTGTTTTTGAGGGAGGGGAAATAAGCAAACACAGATTCTTTCACTTTCACTATAGTTGGTTGCCCTTAATTAACTTGAATAAGCTTGAAGGCCAATGTATGTGCCTTTAGAATGCTCTTACAATATGCCTTTGATCACTGGTATTTTCTTTGTTATGTTATAAAAATAAACAGAGATAAAGTTACAGAGATGGGAGAAAAAAAAATGATGTGGCTTAGAAAGATCATTAGGAAAAGCAGCTTTGTTATTTATCTGCCAAAGTTGATTCTGGGGAGAAACAATGCCATTAGCACTGTCTGGGATAATCAATATTTACTCTGATCCTCCCAGTCATTCAGAAAGAAAATGGATTAACAGAAAATAAAACACTAACCCCCAAATATAAATACATGCTGCGACCATGCCTATGTAGTTTTGCTCAAAGTCAGCAGGAAAGATGCTTTAACCATATGCAGAGAAAGACAGCAGAGGAGACACCTGTTTTCTACAGACATCTTGAGCTTAAAATTCTTCCACCAGCCATGAGGGAAAAAAAGATTGGAATTATATTCAGCTATGAATAAATATGACCTACATCAATGACTTAAACACATTAGAATCTTATTTTCCCACATAGCAAAAAAAGTCCAAGATGGCTGTCCTGGACTTGCGTCTGGCTCCACAGTGTCATTAAGAACACAGATGTCTGCTTCTCGTCAGCCATGGCTGCATGTTATCTACTGTCTCAAGTCACAGGAACTGCTTCCTTCTCCACTTTTGCTCTTTTCTCCTCTCTAGCCAGCTCTGCAAGCATGTGCCAGGTAGGAGAAAGGAAAAAGTGGTATGGATAAAGTGGCTCATGACAGCTCTCCCAGACTCCCGTTAAAAACACTTTCCCACGATCACATCTCCTTGGACAGAACTGTGACTGTAACATAGATAACCACTAATCCCAGAGACGGAGGAGGAATTGTTTTGGGCTATCTGCATGGCCACCCTGAGTGAAATGAGGATTCTATAGAAAGGATGACAGAGGGAATAAGATATTGGATGGCAGCCATTAGACTCTCTCAGAGGCGCTAGTTTCATGTCTCCGACACTCTTTTAAGTTGGCAATGCTTTGTCCAGATGCTGCTCAGATCTGGTTTCTCTACTTCTGGGTAAAGTCCACAGTAAAGTTAAACACGTACATTGTGAGTTCACACATCGGAGTTTTTCACTTGCACAATCCATACAGAAAAGCAGTATAACAAGTTCTGAGATGGAAAGGAAAAGAAAGGAGGAAAAGAGAGAAATGATCTTAAATCTTCCTTGCTCAAGACAGTGTGGCGGTCATTCTTTGCCAACTCATTCCTTTCACGTGGTCCTCATTAGAAAAATCTTGGGTTAAAACTGCAATAAAGAGGAAATGGGTAAGATATCTGTTTCCATCTCAAATGTGGGACATTCCACAGAGTCTGAAGCACCCTTTTTTATTGAAAGGCTGACCTATACTATAATGTACTTCCATTTTCAGGCACTTGTCAAAAAGTCCAGAATTAAATGAAGTTGCTACTTCTGTTAAAACAAAGCAATTAGGTACAATTAAAAAATAATAATTTGACTTCTTAGATGTGTTTTAAGTTTCCATAGAAATTAATTACAAGATAGTACATAGAGTTCCCATGTACCCACACTCAGATTCCCATATTAGCAACATATTAGTGTGGGATGTTTGTTGCAATTAATGGACTATTAATTGGCCGTGGGAGTTTCTTAGACTTTACTTGTATTGGGTGAACTTGCCAGTTTTAAACAGTACTGATAATGTTTGTGTGTGTTATTTATTTTTCTTTGTAAGCGTGTCCTTTTATTGAGATTTGTTTTATATTTATTTTATGTTTTTTTTTTTTTCATGATTGATGTTGTTTCAGGGGAGGAAGACCATAAAGTGAAGCACCATTTTCACCACATGATGTTTGTGGACATTGATCTTGATCAACAACCTGAGTTAGTGTATGTATGGCTTTTCTACTTTTTTTCTTCTTCTTTTTTGCTATTCTAAACTCTTTTGAAAAAAGTCAGTATGCACAGCCTACTTAGAAAAAGGGAAGTATGCTCCATCTCCTTGAAGAGCATCTAAATAGAATAATTTGGGATTCTTCTGCATGGGTGATTTGTTTGTTCTCCCTCATTTGTTTATATCTGCATTGCATCATGGATATTTTATACTTTCATTTTATCTATTTATTTATTTTGTAAATTTTAATTTGTTATATATGACATCAGAATGCATTACAATTTATATTACACATATAGAGCACAAATTTTCATATCTCTAGTTGTACACAAGTAGAATCAAATCATTCATATCTTCATACATGTGCTTAGGGTAATGTCCATCTCATTCCCCTCCTACCCTCATGCCCCCTCCCGTCCACCCCTCCCGTTTTCCCCTTTGCCCTACCTGGAGTTCATCTAATCCACCCATGCCCCCTCAACTACATTGTGAATCAGCAAACTTAAATCAGGGAAAACACTTGGCAATTGTTTTTTTGGGATTGGACAGCTTCACTTAGCATTATATTCTCCAACTCCATCCATTTACCTGCAAATGCCATGATTTTATTCTCTTTTATTGCTGATAATAGCCCATTTTTAATCCATCCATCTATTGAAGGGCATCTAGGTTGTCTCCACAGTTTGGCTATTGTGAATTGTGCTGCTATAAACATTAATGTCCCCGTAGTATGCTGTTTTTAACTCCTTTGGGTATAGACTGAGGAGAGGGGTAGCTGGCTCAAATGGTGATTCCATTCCCAATTTTCCAAGAAATCTCTATACTGCATTCCATATTGGCTACACCAATTTGCAGTCCTACCGGCAGTGTATGAGTGTATCTTTTTCCCCACATCCTTGCCAACACTTATTGTTGTTTGTTTTTATAATAGCTGCCATTCTAACTGGAGTGAGATGAAATCCTAAAGTAGTTTTGATTCGCATTTCTCTAAGCTAGAGATGTTGAACATTTTTTCATATATTTGTTGATTGGTTGTATATCATCTTCTCAGAAGCGTTTGTTTGGTTCCTTGTCCCACTTATTGATTGGGTTATTTGGGTTTTTTTTCTTTTATTTGGTGTTAAGATTTTTGAGTTCTTTACATATCCTAAAGATTAGTGCTCTGTCTGATGTGTGTGTGGTAAAAATTTATTTCCAAATTGTAGGCTCTCTATTCACTTCACAGATTGTTTCTTTTGCTGAGAAGAAACTTTTTAATTTGAATCTATCCCATTTATTCATTCGTGATCTTAATTCTTGTGCTACAGGAGTCTTATTAAGGAAGTTTGGGCCTAATCCGACATGATGAAGATTTGGGCCTACTTTTTCTTCTATTAGGCGCAGGGTCTCTGGTTTAATTCCTAGGTTCTTGATCCATTTTGAGTTGAGTTTTGTGCATGGTGAGAGATAGTAGTTTAATTTCATTTTGTTGCATATGGATTTCCAGTTTTCCCAGCACCATTTGTTGAAGAGGCTATCTTTTCTCCAATGTATGTTTTTGGTGCCTTTGTCTAATATAAGATAACTGAAATTATGTGGGTTAGTTTCTGGGTCCTCTATATTATCTGTATCATTGGTCTGCCAGTCTGTTTTGGTGCCAATATCATGATGTTTTTATTATAATTGCTCTGTAGTATAGTTTAAGTTCTGGTATAGCGATGCCACCTGCTTCACTCTTCCTTGTAAGGATTGCTTTAGCTATTCTGGGTATCTTATTTTTCCAGATGAATTTCATGACTGCAATTTCTGATTCTATGAGGAATGTCATTGGGATTTTGATTGGAATTGCACTAAATCTGTATAGTGTTTTTGGTAGTATGGTCATTTTGATAATACTAATTCTGCCTATCCAAGAACAAGGTAGATCTTTCCATCTTCTAAGGTCTTCTTTAATTTCTCTCTTTAGTGTTCTGTAGTTGTTGTTTTTTTTTTTTGTAAAGGTCTTTCACCTCCTTCATTAAGTTGATTCCCAAGTATTTTATTTTATTTATTTTTTGAGGCTATTGTAAATGGAATAGTTTTCCTTTTTGGAAGACTTGTCACTGTTATACAGAAATGCCTTTGATTTATGGGTGTTGATTTTATATCCTGCTACTTTGCTGAATTCATTTACTAATTCTGGAAGTTTTTTGGTGGAACTTTTTGGGTCTTCTAGGTATAGAATCATATGGTCAGCAAATAGTGCTAATTTGAGTTCTTCTGTACCTATCTATATCCCTTTAATTTCTTTTGTCTATCTAATTGCTCTGGCCAGTGTTTCAAGAACTCTGTTAAATAGAAGTGGTGAAAGAGGGAATCTCTGTCTTGTTCCGGTTTTTAGAGGGAATTCCTTCATTTTTTCTGCATTTAGAATGATGTTGGACTGGGGCTTACCAAGAAGTGAATACACTTTCTTCTTAGCAGCACATGGATCCTTCTCTAAAATAGACTAAATATTAAATAGTATGCCACAAAGCAACTCTTAGCAAACATAAAAAAGTAGAGCTACTACCCTGCATTCTATCAGATAATAATGAAACAAAATTAGAAATCAATGATTTAATAAGAAATAAAATTCAATCCAACACCAGGAGACAAAACAATATGCTACTGAATGAACAATGGGTTACAGAAGACATCAAGGAGGAGATTAAAAACTTTTTCAAGGTGAATGAGAATACAGAACATATCAAAATCTCTGGGACACTATGAAAGCAGTTCTAAGAGGAAAGTTAATTGCATGGAGTTCATTCCTTAAAAGAAGAAAAAGTCAACAAATAAATGACTTAAAATTACATCTCAAAGCCTTAGAAAAAGAAGAACAAATCAACACCAAAAGCAGTAGAAGACAGGAAATAATTAAAATTAGAGCTGAAATCAATGAAATTGAAACAAAATAAACAATTTAAAAAATTGACAAAACAAAAAGTTGGTTTTTTGAAAAAATAAATAAAATTGAGAGACCCTTGGCCATGAAAACAAAGAGGAGAAAGAAAACTCAAATTACTAACACACACGATGAAAAAGAAAATATCACAATAGACACTATAGAAATACAGAAGATAATTAGAAAATTATTTTGAAAACTTGTGCTCCAATAAAATAAATTATATCAAACTCATCAACAAATTTTTAGAGTCCTGAGATTTGCCCAAATTGAATCAGGATGATATACGCAATATAAACAGATCAATTCCAAGTGATGAAATAGAAGACACCATTAGAAGCCTACCAACCAAGAAAAGCCCAGTACTAGATAGATACACAGCCAAGTTCTACAAGACCTTTAAAGAAGCACTAATTCCAACACTCTTTAATTTATTTCAGGAAATAGAAAAAGAGGGAGCACTTCCAAACTCATTCCCTGAGGCCAATATCACCCTCATTACGAAACCAGGCAAAGACACCAATGTGAAAACTTCAGACCAATACCTCTAATGAACATAAATGCAAAAATTCTCAATAAGATTCTGGCAAATCAAATATAAAAACATATCAAAAAGATAGTACACCACTATCAACTGGAATTCATCCTAGGGATTCAAGGTTGGTTCAACATAAGAAAATCAATAAATGTTATTCATCATATCAATAGACTTAAAGATAAGAACCATATGATTTTTCTCAATAGATGCAGACAAGGCATTCAACAAAATACAGCACCCTTTCATATTCAAAACACTAGAAAAACTATTGATAACAGGAACATATCTCAACATCTTAAAAGCTATCTAGACTTTCATTTTAAATCCAATCTTGCTTAATATATTTGCTCAAATTGTTTCAGCCATGTCTATCGTGACCTCTTCCATCTGGCTTCTATTTCCCTTTGACATAACCCATCATTGTGGCACTTTCCTTTTCATTTTTTAAAAAATTTTTCCAGCACTCCTTTACTTTCCTGACTTACACTCATTTTGTATTTTTTCTGTGTTCTAGAATTAGCCATTTCTCCAAGAAGCTTGGTTTCTTTTGGTTGGGATAATGATATTAGAAACCAAGATATGTGTATGCTCATTGCTACTGGAGTGTAGTTGCTCTTAGCTGACAGAGCATGGAAACTTATGAGTATACACACACACTTCTATATTAAACATTTGTATCTGATAAAGTTAAACATGAATTCATACTAATGTCCAGATTCTAATTCATGAATACATGAACAATTGTAGCCATGCTTATCTGTAAATGCTCACCACAATGATGAGGAAGCTGGCTCCTACAATCTGCAATCCATTTACTTAATTGTTCAATTTCAGTATATATGCTTCAAAGAATCAGAACCGTTAAACTGTATACCCATGGGGAATAATCTTGTTAGCTAGAACACAGTTTTGTACAGCATATTTTGTCTTTAGTTTTACAGACTTCATTCATTTCCAAAGTTACATAGGTCAAAACCTTGTCCTCTGATACCTTAAGTCCTCTGATAAAAATAATTTTTTTTTATTCAGCAAGATTGTTTTGTCACATTTTATATTTCATCTGGGCATTTCTCTGACCATCCATATGAATTAAATTTATGTATATTAGGTTTTATTTTTGTGTTGTAAATACTTGTGAATTTTGATATGGCAGAGTGTCATTTATCCACAATTAAAATCTCATAGAGAATAGCTTCACAACATTAAAAGTTCCCTTTTGTATCACATGTTTAACTCTGCTATGTTTTTCTCTTGAAATCCTGGTAACTATTAATATTTTTACCTGTCTGTATAGATTTGCCTTTTTCAGAATATTGCATGATTTTATAACTTGTGTGTCTATGTAATAATTATAATATGTGTGTGTTAACTTGTAGATCAAGATATGTATGTGTAATTTTTAAATTTTATACAGATTTTGGTATTTATAAAGATTTTTTTCATTTAGATCTTTGGCCCATTTTTAATTTGGATTTTTTGTTTTTCTTGTTGAGTTCTTAGCATGTATTGAAAGCAATTTTTTTTCCAAGATATTATTTTGATAAGTATTTTCTTCTGGACTGTTACTTGATTTTTATTCTTTTAACAATGTCATTTTCATAGCAGAAGTTTTTAGTTTTAAAAAATTTTAACTAGTTAGTTTTTTTTTTCTTTTAGGAATTGTGCTTTGGTGTTACATCTAACAACTTGTAACTAAATGCCAGGTCATGTGAATTTTTCCTTGTATTTTTTTTTCCTGGAAATTTTATTGTTTTCTGTTTTACATTTATTCCTATAATCCATTTTGAGGTAATATTTGTGAAAGGTCTACTTAGAGAAATTGTGTGTTTTATTTTATGGTTTGTTTTTGTTTTGCATAGGGATATCTGTTTAATAAGCATTGTTGAAAGGATTATTCTCTCACTATTGAATTGCCTTTGTTCTTTGTAATAACCAATTGAGTATATTTGTCACAGTTTATGGGTTCTAAGTATTTTGTATCAATTATTTTTTTTATTTTATCAATAGCTGTCTTTATTACCATACATGTAAGTTTTGAATGCAGTTAGAATTAGTCCTCCAACTTCATTCTTTTTCAATGTTGGGTTGACCATTCCAGGTATTTTGTTTTTTTCTTAAAATATTCAGAATTATTTTATCATTATTCACAAAATATATCCCTAAGGTTTTCTTGGATTGCATTAAATCTACAGATCAAGTTGGGAACGATTTACAACTTTCTTATAATGATTCTTCCAGTCCATGAATGTGAACTATCTTTCATTTTATTTAGATCTTAAATTTCTTTCATCACATTTTGTTGCTTCCTTCATATGAATTGCATATATATTTTGTTTGACTTATACCTAAATATTTTATTTTATTGTTACTAAAAAACTGAATAATTTTAAAAATTTCAGGTAACAATTTACCATTGTAAGTATATAGAGAAAAGCATTGATTATTGCTGATTAATCTTTCATCCTACAAGTTTGCTATATTCTCTTATGAGGTCCTGGAGTTGCATGTTTATGGGTGTGTATAATTTAAATATTGGGAGTTTTTCATGTTAAAAATATAGAGACTATTTTTTCTCATGCCATCTGAAACAAAGAATTTTATTTCTTCCTTCCTAATCTATACACTGTCTAGTTTCTTTTCATGTCTTATTGTGGTATCTAGAACTTTCATTATCATATTGAAAAGGAGTGGTGAGAGAAGAAATCACTGCCTATTTCTTGATGCTAGTCTGTAAGTGTTGAATTCCTCACCATTAAGTATGATGTTAATTGTAGGTACTTAAATGATCATCTTTATCAATTGAGTACATCTCCCTCTATTACTAGTTAGCTGAGAGGTTTTTTCATTAGTGGATCTTGGTGTTTGTCAATTTCCTATGGCTATTAATTTCCCATTTAATATTTTTTCTTTAACCTGTTATGACATGGATTACGTTAACTGATGTTTGAAGATTGGACCAGACTGGTATACTGAGGGTAAATCCCATTGTTTGATTCAGTTTGTTAATATTGTGTTGAGAATGTTTGCTTCTATAGTTATGAGAGAGATATATTGATCTCCAGTTTTTATTTCTTGTTCTATTATTAACAAAGTTCTGACCTCACTAAATAAAACAGGAGTGTTTGCTTCTATTTTTTCAGAAGGAAATAAAGGAGACATTGTATCATTTCTGCCTTAAATTTTGGTAAATTCATTAGTGAAACCATCTACTTATTAGTTATTAATTTTTTAATTCAACTTATTTAATATGTATAGACCTATTTGGATTCCCCTATTTCTCTTTGCTGAGTATTAGTAGTTTGTTTCCTGAAGAATTGGTCCATTTCATCTCTGTTATAAAATTTTGGCATATGGAATCATAGTACTTCTTTATATATATTCTTTTAAAACCTATGGGATTAGTACTGGTGACAATTTTCCATTTCTGATATTGATAATTTGTATGCTTTCCCTCTTTGTTCTGGTTACGTTCTCCAGAGGATTATCAGTTTGATTGACATTTTCAAAGAAGCACCTTTTGCAATTTTCCCTATTTTTTCAGTTTTAGAATTCATTGATTTCTTTACAATTTTTTTATTGTTTCTTTTATTCTACTGGCTTTGGGCTTATATTGTTCTTATTTCTCTAATTTAGATTTTAAATTTATATTTTTTCTTCTTTCCTAATATGTGTTTACTTCCACAAATTTCTTTTTAGGCACTACTTTTGATGTATTCTTTAAAATTTAGTGAATTGAAGCTTCATTTTCATTTAGTTAAATATTTGAAATTTTCTCTTTAGACATCCTCATGGGTCCATGTGTTATTTAGAATTGTTTTGCTTAATCTCCAAATATTTTGGGATTTCCCAGCTGTCTTTCTATTATTGATTTCTGGTTTAATTTCCCTGTGGTATAAGAGCATACTGATATTATTTCTAGAATTTTACATCTATAAAGGTGTGTTTTATGGACATGGACAGAATGTGGTATATCTTGATGGATATGACATGACAACTTGAGAAGGATGTATAGTATGTTGTCTAGAGATGAAATACTCTAAAAATACAATTAGCTCTATTTGATTATGGTTCTATATATATATATATATATATATATATATATATATATTTCTTTTTTTCATGCTGTCTTGTTGATTCTTGATAGTTAGGTGCTGAATTCTTCAACTACAAAGTGGATTTGTCTTTTTCTTTTTAGTTCTATCAATTCTCACTGCACAAATTTGGATGCTCTTTTAAGTACATACAGGTTAGGAATTATTATATCCTCTTGGAGAATTGAACCCTTCATCAATAGGAATGCCTTTATTTATCCTGGATAATTTTCTTTGTTTTGCAGTTTACTTTGATTGAAATTAATATAGTTGCTCTTCTTTCTTTATTTTTGATAGTATTAACATGGCATATCTTTCTTTCTTTACTTTAACCTATTTGAGTCTTTAAAGTAGAATTCTTATAGAATGTACTGTTTTGCCTCTTTTCATCCACTCAAATAATCTCCCTTTTAATTATTATGTTAAGACTGTTCATAGTTAAACTTATTAGGTGATTATTGATTTGGTTGTATTATTATCTACTACGTTTGCAACTCTTTTGCTATACTGTTTTTATACTTTTGTTATACTTGTTCCTTGTTTTTTTCTTCCCCCTTTGCCTTTTTCGTTTCCTTTGAGCATTTTATATGATTTCTTACTATGACCTCTCCTAGCATATCACTTTTGCTTCTTTTCAAATTTATTTAGCTGTTACCCAGAGTGATATATATATATATATATATATATATATATATATATATATATATATATATATATAATGAAATCAGTCCACTTATTATGGACTGAATGTTTGTGTTTCCATCTGGGGAAGTTCTTATGTTGGAGCCCTATTCCTTCCACCTAAAAGATTTTGGCTTTATTGGGATGTGGAACCTCTAAGGAAATAATAAGAGTTAAATGAGGTTACAATAGGGAGGCCCTAATCCTATAGTATCAATGTCTTTATAAGAAGGTACACTAGAGAACTTTTGCATTTGCCTGCCCCGTTGCATGGTCCACATGCATGCACAGAAGAAAGGCTGTGTGGGCACTTAATGGAGAAATTTGCCATTTGCAAATCAGAAAAAGAGTTTCTGCCAGAAATCAAAAGGGCTGGAACCTTCATATTGGATATTCAGCCTCCAGAACTGAGAGAATTAAGTCTCTCTTTAAGGTACCCTCTGATATTTTGTCACAGAAGCCAAAAGCCACTGATTTACTAATTTACATTAGCTTAGTCATTTTATAATGTACTGTTTCAAAAGTTTTCTTTCCTATTCCTTATTACAGTGCTGTCATTCACTTCATTTATCTGTAATCTGTATTCTATAGTCTCTTAGTGTGTCACTGCTATTGTTACTTTAATTGATTTTTTTCTTTTAGCTCAAATATTAATAAGAAAAACTTTACCTTCATTTATTTTTTTTCCTGACAGTTTTCTTTGTTTAACAGATCTGGTTTTGATCAATACAATCTTTCTTCACCATGAAGAAGTTTTAAAATTTCTTGAAGAACAGATATGCTGGCAATAAATTCCCTTAACTTTTTTTCTTCTGAGAAGTGTTTATTTCTTCTTCATTTTTGAACGATTCTTTCACTGGATATGAAATTCGAGATTGGAGGTTTCAGTCTTTTAACAATTTAAATAGTTTTCTCCATTCTCTCCTTGTTTTCATGGTTTCTCACAGGAAGTCTCATGTCATTCTCTTCATTGTTTCTCTGTAGTAAGATCTTTTTCTCCCAGTGCTTCTTCAAGATTTTCCCTTTTGGTTTTGCTTTCTGAAATTTGAATGATGTACATACACATGGGTTCTGCTTTTTGTTTGTTTGTGTGTAGCCTGCTTAGTGTTTGCAGAGCACTCTGGATCTGCTGTCTGCAGTCTGTCATCAACTTAGTATAATTATTGGCCATTATGTTTCCAATATTTTATCTTCTCCATTTTTCCTTTACCTTCTGATATTCTAATTTTACCTATGCTATCCCTTTTATTTATTTATTTTTAAAAAAATTTATTTTTTTAGGTGTAGATAGATGGACACAACACAATGCCTTTTATTTTTATGTGGTGCTGAGGATCAAACCCAGGTCCTGCCCATGCTAGGCGAGTGCTGTACCGCTGAGCCACAATCCCAGCCCTATGTCTTTTAAAATTCTTAGAACTTTCTGTTATATTTTATTCATACTTTTTTTTTTTTCATTTCAGTTTGTAAGTTTCCATTGACATATCTTCACATTCAATGTTTCTTTTCTTGGCCATGTCACCTGATCCATGGTAAGCCCATCAAAGATATTTATCATTTCTGCCTCAGAGTTTTTTTAGTTATACTATTTTTTAAAAAAAATTTAGTTAGACATGATAATGGAATTCATTCTGATTTAATTATAAAAACACAAAATGTAATTTGTTCTAATTCAGTCGTCACCAGTACTTTTCCCTTCCTTCCTTCCTCCCTCTGTTTCCTTCCCTCCTATACTGTACTGGTCTTTCTGCTATTTACTTGTAGTTCTTTTTTTTTTTCCTTAGTATCTTGTGGATGTACATGATGATGAGATTCACTGTGGTACATTCATGTATGTACATAGGAAAGTTAGGTCAGATTCATTCCACTGTCTTTCTCTTTCCCACTCCTCCCTTCCCTTCTTTGCCTTCTGTTCTAGTATTCTTTTTACTTTTTTTCTTAGAATTACTATCTGCTTATCTTAACACTCTGTTCTCCCATATTGTCTCCATGTTTCCCCGAATGCCTTTAATGTATTAATCACAGTTATTTGAAATTCTCTTGTCTGAGAATTTCAAAATCTATACTGTATCTGAGTCTGGTTTCAATGATACTTTATCTCTTTAGATTGTGAGTTTTTCTTGTCTTTTGTCTTTTTCTTTCAATTTGTTTTTGAAAGCTTCCCATCTTATACTAAGTAATAGGAACTGAGGTAAAAAGCCATTAGTGTGAGGTTTTAGGTTAGTTTTTCTAGGAATAAGGCTATGTTTATTGTTTATCTCAAACACAGGCATCAGAAACTTCAAATTTTTCTAGTGTTCTTGATTTTATCTGTTGTATTAGGCTTCTCTAAGAACATCATCTTATACAAATTTTGCACCACTTTCAGCTGTTATCCACAGCTATTAATTATGCTTTTGCTTGTTGGTCTGATGGTAAGTTGTAAGGAAGAAGAAGCTTTCTATTGCATATACGGTGATTAAATATCAGTCTTTTAGTAAGCTTACCTTTCTATGTGGTGAGCATTATTAGTTGCTTCTTAATTTTACCCCCTCTCCTTAGTAAGGCATGAAAATTAAAAGAATTAATAGTTGGGAAAATTACCTTCCTCCAAATGGGATAAGGCTCTGGTAAAGTCTTATTCCTTGGAGTGTAGATATTCCCATGGAGAGTTCAATGGTTAATTCTCCCCACTCCATGTCTAAAACAATCTTTCATAATTCTTCATGGTGACAACCAAGTAGATTTCCTGGAGGTAAAAACCTAGTTTTGGCCCTTAGGAATTTTTTGATCCCATGCTAATTCATATTCAATTTTTACATTTTGTCAAGAGTATTATTTGTTTTGCTACCAGTTTATGGCCCCAGGGTTGTATGCATCAGGTTAATAGATATTTGCTGTGACTCTGCATTCATACAACTCTAGAAATTGTAGGATGGTAGGTTACTCTACAATCTAGGTTCTCTGATAGGTCTGAGAAAATTCCTTAATTTTTAATTTTAAAAATAATTTTCTTGTTGTAAAGACAGGAGTAATAAGTTCCAACATTTTCACCTGTCAAAGCTAAAACTGGAAGTCATCAATTTGTTTTGGTGGTAGCAAAGAATACTCTGATTCTGGTATCTTACCTATTCTAATACTTCTTTGGGAAATGTGATTCAGCAAGACTTTCTTCACTATTGGATTCCATAAAGAGATGCCAGGCCAAGAATTTCGTTGAGTCATGTATTACAGGAGTTGCACAAGATGCATCTGGTGCAGCTTACTCTGCCTCTATTGCATTCCTAAGCAAAACAGAACGGCTGAACTTATTTTAGTTCTAGCTCTAGAAATACTTGTAACTTATTAGGATCTTCACAAATTTCTATTATGAACTTGAGATTGAATCTTTTCAATGATGCCCCAGAGAAGAGAGAGTCTATTTTAAAAGATATTCCAGCTGCTTGGAATGCTTTTATCAAGGAGCCTTTGGATCATCATCAGGAAGACTTTGATTAGAATGGGATAAAGATTAAGATATCAAACTCCAGGAGGTCTTAGGAGGAATTTATCTCTTCTTATATTTATTGCTCGGAATGAAACCATATTATCTTAGTTTTTTAAGCTAGGGAGGTCTGATTGGTGGGGAGGTTGTTGTTTCCACAACAATGAGTTCATGTTTGCTGTTTTTCTTGTTGACTTGCCTTTACCTAGGATATTAGCTTTCTGTGGATGTGTAACAACATTACAACAAAGTCAATGGCTTAAAAGGACCCACAGTTATTGTCTGTTTTTTGTTCATCAGAAATTTGGACACAGCTTGATTCTCTTAGAGTCTCACAAGACTGCAATCAAATCATGATATTGGACAGTGCTTGGGTCTAATTTCAAGGTCAAAGGGGGAAAGATCAATTTCAAAGCTTACCTGGCTACAGCGTTATTCACTTTCTTATAGTTGTAAGACTGAGGGTTTTAGTTGCTGGCTGTCAATTGGAGGTTGTCCCTAATTCTTGGACATGCAAACATGGCTACTTGCTTCTTCAAACATAGTAAGGGACAGAATCTTTTCAAAGGAGAGTTACAAACTTATGTAATGTAATCATGGAAGTGAAATCACGTTCACCATGTTCTATTTCCAAATAGTAGTAGGGTCAATGGTCTCGGTCACACTCAAGTGGGAGAGATCACATAAACACATGATACAAAAAGATAGCTATTGTAGAGTCATCCTGAAGTCTGTCTATCAAGCAAATTATCTTTTCATGCAATTTTTATAGTCACTGTCTGTAGCTGAGACGCGTGATGAGAGGAAGAAAGGTAGTTAATCTCACAGAGAAGTGAGATGTCCTTTTCACTTTTGACAATTGAAATGTTTGAAAAATATAAACTAGGTGTACATACAGATATTAATTATATAATTTTATACAAGGTAGCAATTACACAATTTCTGGTTATTGATTTGTAAAATACACAAGGAAAAAATGTCTATAAATTCAATAGTGTTTTTAAAACTATGTTTGTTTTACTATGGATAATAGAATATACATACCTTAAAAAATAATGACACATTCATGTAAAAGACATTGTTATTCATTTTACAAACCACGGTTGCAACATTTATGGATTTGTAGATTCCTCTTGTGATAATTCTGTTGATATTCAGGGGATAGTTGTCTTAAACATGGAAATATTTTCCTCAATGAGACATGGAGAAATATCCTTCCAGGAAAATTAACTCTGACAAAAGTAAATACCTTGAGTTTGAACTATAAACACATAACATAGCACAAACAGCAGGAAGATAGATGTGATTTTTTTTGGAAGATTGCAAACATTGAAAAAGAATATTGATGCAATGAAACTGTTAACATGCTTAATTGTTCTCCAGTTGTAGTTTTTTCAGGTATCACGTGCATTATGGGACTTATGTGGGTTGAATGGCACAGAGGGTGTTACCAAAATGATACTGTGTGGATGTTGCTAGCCAAAATTATCTTTGTGATTAGCTGGTACTTACACCTGATCATTACTTGCTGCTATTTAAGCACCTACGGATGCAAAGCAATAAACAAAGCAGCGGCAGACCAGAAAACCAAAGAAATCCACTTCAAATGGATTAACATAATTACTTCAGCCAGAGAGTGACAACAAAGTGACAAAACACACTTGAAACATAGATGTTTTTGTAGCCCACCTTCTGCTTGTACACACCTGTGCACTTTGTAAATGGCTCCATATGCTTAATCAAAAGAAATCTAATTGCCTTAATTTACTTCATCCAAAAGTAGAAGAGTAAATTATATGTTTAATTATAAACTTTCCACTTTGGGCAGCTATAATTAATGACTCAAGGAATTGTGCAATAAGCCAAGAGCAACCTTTTATTACTCCTGAGGTACCTGAACAACACCAGCGTTTCAGAGCCAGTCAGGTTCTATTAGTACGGGAATCAAAATGCCTACCTGAGGCATTAATCACGGAGCACCTCGGAGCAGAGAGACTTTTAATTACATATGCTACATACTCTCCACAAGGATTGTCTGCACCATGGGCTGGTAATAAATGTTCTATTCCAAGTAATGATAATAAGAAAGTTTTTTATTTAAAAAAATTTTAGAGAATGCCACCTTAAATTTCTACAACCTTATCAAGAAATGGCCTTAGGTCTGGAACATGGGGAATTCTTCCTCTAACACATTTTTCAGAGAGTGTGCCTTTTGCAATTGGAGTCAAACTTGTTTTTTCTACTAGAATTGCTAAGTGCAGTGAGGAATGTCTCTCCATCTAGGGATCCGATTGGTTTTGCTCTTTACATCCAGGATTGCATTTTTATGAGGAACCAAATCTATCTGCCATATTAAGAGAGTGACCATATAGTTTCTTATTGAAACCTGAACTCTTTTTAATCTGTTTCAGGACAATGCATAAATTGAAATTCTGACAAAATCAGGAGTCATCCTATGAATGAAGCAAAACAAGTTTAATTCTTGAATACAAGAGCATCAGTGGATTACGCGTAGTATAATTTGGTTATTTTTGTGGAAGTGACACTATTTTGTCATGGATAGAGCATGGGCCTGGCATAAAAATGCCTGGATGCTCTTCAACTTTCTAGCTAAGAACTTCAAACAAGTTATTTAAACACTCTGAGTCCTTGTTTTCTTCATCTCTAAAATGGGCACCCTTAAAACACTTCTATAATTATTAACTCAAATACAGTAATGATAAATACAGCTTGAGATATAGATTATGTTCTAAGCTTTCAGTAATTGTCATATGTTAAAGAAATATTAAGAATAATTTAGAGACTCTAGCTCAACCCTGCAGAATCTCACAGATTTCAACTGCCTAATGAAAATATTAAGCTTGGCTCATAGAAATAATATAAAAGGCAAGCTTCTCCTGAGTGATGTGTCTACTGATAATATTCTAGTTCCATCTTCCCACCTTCTTTCATTCAATGCCTATCTCTGCCCTCTCTGTGCATTAGGAAGCTGGCATCTAAATTATGTCTCCAGGGCTCCCTAGATTATGGCGTTCAGTCAGATTGGCCAGTGAGGAAAACTAGCAGATGATATGATGTACAGAGGAGAAAGATTTCAGGATTATTATTCTCCTCCCTCTCTGCTTCACCATAATTCTGTTACTGTATTGGTTTTTATAGATAGCAGTTCTCAAAATTGAATGTGCATCAGTGTTACTGGAGGGTTTGTTGGAACCCTGAGAATTTGCATAAATTTTTTGGTAATAGTATTGATGATGCAGAAATATCTATTTGATGTCCAGGACACCAAGGCACTAGGTCCATAGCATAACCCCTCTTCATGGCCACAGCTCTCTGTCTCTGACAACATTGTTCACTCCCCCTTCAGGTCCAGAGTTCGGGATATCACTCATCTGTTGCTAGACCCTTTTGTCCTGTCTCATCATCCTTTTAGTCTCCTGATAGGGGCTTGTCAATTTTTCCAGAAATAGTCCCTTCTATTATCTTTTACTAAGTACTTGTATGTGTATTTTTTTTTCCCTCTTCTTCACCATAACTGATACAGTAGGCAAAGAAATTATTCAAACTAAACATTTAAGGATTTTGGAAAATCAATAGAATTGTTGCATTTTTTTTATCTTTATTTTATTTATTTATGTGGTACTGAGGATCAAAACTAGTACCTCACACGTGCTAGGCAAGTGGTTTACCACTGAGCCACAGCTCCAACCCAAAGTGTTGCATTTTTAATTGCTCTCAATTATTTTAAATTTTATGCCACCTAGTTCTCTCATTTCCAACATAATTCAGACATCTTTACAGATTTCAGTCAGCAAGAATATTGGATTTGACCCCATAGCATTTACTTACCCATACCAAAAATTCTATTTTGGTAGTTTCACAAGTGGGGAAAAAAATCGTGACCTTGGAAACCCTTAGTATCAAATATTTTGCCATTTTTATGATAGTGAAAATTTGAACTGGAGTTGTGATTTATGTGATGGCATTCTAAAATAAAAGTGTTCTAGTCATTTAGTGTGTATTAATGTGCACTTTAAACAACTTAAATGATTTCAAAATTATTCAGCATAGATAGTTTAATTATATTATTATTAAAAACTAAGTTCACTATGTTTTCTCAGTGTTATGATGAAATGTTTTGAAACTTCAAGATTGGGTGTCAAGTGTCTTAAAAGGTAAGTTTTCACATCCCTCTCCTGTTATCTTTTTGTTTCTGCATTAGAGGATTTTTTTGTTGTTGTTGTTATTTTGTTTTTTTTATCTATGAAAATCACTTTTCTTCATTTCAGGAAACATGCCTGTTGACTGTTGAAAAGGTTATTTTTAACTGGTCTTTTGTGGATTATTCCAGAAAAAAAAAATTGAGAAAAGTGAAAAGAAGGGAAAATTCTTTAGATATATTTGGTAATGAGAAGAGCAGAGGTCAGCTATGGTGTCAATGGGGTGTCAGAAGTCAGAAGATTCAGTGTGCATAGGGTCAACTCTTGACACTATAGGCTCCTAACAGCTCTGCATCTAAGATTCTTGTGTCCTGTAGGTCACTTTGTGGAACTTTGAAGAATGAAGTCCCTACCATCAAAACAAAATCTAAAAAAGTGATTTCACATTTTTTTTTCTTAAAAGTCAGTGTCAAAAGGTCTTCCTTTTCCCAAGTCCTAGACATAAACAATGCGTTCTCTTAAGTTTTTCATATCAGCCAATTGTTTGATGCTATCATTGTGTTAGGAACCATTTGAAGGTTTCTGAAGCAAGAGGGCTGTTGTGGTGAAGTATAAATTTAGAATTGTATTAATAGAGACAACAGAGTTTAACCATAAGAAATAAGATCAAGCATGTATAACTTGATTTTTAAAATATATCTGAGCTTGCTTCACTTAGAAAGTATAGTTAAGTTTTTCTGAACTTTTTCCTCTATAAACTTGGCACTACCACCAATTTTTCACTGGAGACATCTTAGAAGAATAGCATTAAATGTGATGTCCAAATATGTTGCCCCAAACCCACAATGAAGATTCATATCTCAATAATCAAATAACATATAGTACTCTAGATATCAGAAAAAGCAAATATATGAGTTCACTATAATTTGAACTTTTTTAGTGTGTGGAACTGATTTTAAAATTTATTGCATCGTGCTCAGAAAATCTTATCTGTTGAAACTTCCTCTGTGGTACATCAATTTTTCCCACAATTTCTTAGAAAAATAGGTTTTGTATATTGGTTAGATGTGGCATTAGTTTATGTCTAATCCAGGCTTATATATTGCAACTTCATATTTTATCAGCCTAAATAAATTTTTCCTGCAAATTATATTAATTTCCAAGAACAATGTAATTATCAACTTTTACTGTAGGTTTGTAAATTTCTCCTAATCTCTCAAGTTTTGTTTTCTTTTTGTGGTTGGATGTTTTGTAATTGGCTCTAACCAGTTTCAAGATCATTATTTCTCCCGGATACCTTGCTCTTTGATCACTGATGTGACACAAGAATCTTTCATATCCCACATCATATCAGCATTTTCTGTCTGATTTAAATTAGTGATTTGTGTTGATCCCATGAGTTCTCATCACTTCCATTATTACTACCTGGCTGAATCTCTTCTAGATTATTTTGGTATCCTTCTGCCTCTCCCACCTCCAAGTATATATACCGCTTCCCAGGGTATATTCTCAGAAAAATTCCTCTAGTTCTTATAATGGGTTACCAAACCCTCCATGGGGTAAGATCCTTATCTGACCAAAGTACTGTGAAAGTTATCCTACAGAGAATTTCTATATTTCATTTTCAGGAAGATGTACCAGCGTCAGTAATCCTGGAATTGTTTTTATGTTAGGTTCCCAGTTTTCAGTTTCTGTACCATGCAGCTATTATAAATTTGGACCCATATCCATAGACAACAAGGAACTGGGATTTTGATTTATTGATGAGACTTTTACCATCCAAATAGCCCTAGTGAGCTGGTAAACATTTTGCTGCTTCCCAGGGATAAAGAAAACAGTTGTTGAAGATAAATGTGTTGAAATTTCAGCACAGCATTCCACAAAGAGGTGCTGGTTCTCCTGCTGCATTGGAGCTTGAGTCAAATGTCCAGGCCATGAGTATCATTGAATATCAACCCCTAAATCTAGGATGAAATCCTTGTAGGCTGCCACACTGGCAGTCTTTCATTAACACTTTTTTTTTTCATTCTGGAAGCTTGGAGATTGACCTGGAGATCCAAGCTAGTCTAAAAGTGCAAAATCTAGAGATTCTGTTTTAGTTTATAGAGGAGGATAGCTCATTGGTGACAAGTGAATCTACTACCCTATACTGGGTTAGGGTGATATTTGTGACAAATCTCAGAGTAAATAGTTATTCTACTAAATAATTAATGCAAGTTTTCAGCAAACGTTTATAGACAGTTTTGTCCCTAGAGGTGTCAGATTATGAGAATTTTGTAGTGAACAAAATATACCTGTTCCTTGCCCTCACAAAAGTTAAAAACTGAATGGAAGAAACAGATATTAAAACACAGATAAGTAAATAAACAAGATTACAAATCAGGATGAATGAGTCAGTGTTTAAAAAAAAAAAAACTCTTATACAAGAAACAAAGCAAAATTGAGATAAAGAAAATGATTTGCATAATGGTAAAAAAATAACCTCTATTACCTCCAAGAAAAAAAAAAAGCAGAAAATAGTTTCACTGGAAATGGTTTTTATTAGAGCTTTGAATTATTTATAATGTTCTTCAACACTGTAGGGTGTGACATTTGGCATTATTTTTAAAGTCTTGGCTTTCCATCTAGATCTTCCTTTATCTAACAGACTTCAGATTATTATTTTTTAACATGGATTAAAACATACATTAAGTTAAATAAGATGAGGGGTAGGAAGAATAGAAGTTCAGTAGATTAGACAATGAGAAATGGAAGGAAGGAAGGGGAGATAGGAAAACAGAAGATAGTGGAGTTAATGTAACATAATTTTACTATGTACATATATGAAAATATCACAGTGAATCCCACCATAATATACATCTACAAGAATAGTGTCCTACTAGAATAAGATATATTCCATGTTTGTATAATTATATCAAAATGGATTCTCCTGTCATGTACAACTAAAAAGAACCAATAAATAAATTTTAAAAATGTTGCTTGGTTGAAGTTAGAAGTTGCATCCAGGAAAAATGAGCTATAAACTAACTCTATAAATATGACATGGTTAGTATATAAATCCTGTAGGGGAGATGGTGTCTGAACTTTTTCCATGATATCAGAATTATTTTGAATAACCTATTAATTTCTGGAAAAGAATGTAAGGAAATAAAACTGTGAAGCACCTATTTTACTCAAAAAACGGCATTAGAAATTACCTCATTTAGGCATTAGCAGAAGCATGATGAAAATTTGTTCCTACTTTTCTTGGAAACAATTTTTGTTTCATCTCAGCTCATGTTTTGTGATAATACAAGTTTGAGAAATGCTATGTAAATGGTTTCCTAGAAATTTCTTAATGTAAATGAATCTCAATGCATAACAAGCCTCTAAAAAGTTTGGATGACATTTTTTTAACTTCCGTTAAGCCACCACCCTCAAATTATTTGATTATAAAATGTTATGCAATGTGTTATGTGTATGTAAACTTCTAACCAGGAAAATAATCAGGACTCCTAGGAATGTACTTTTAGAAATTCTTCCCTGTGTTAAATATCCAATATTAATATTTTTTCATTCTTGTGTTAATATTACTTGTTCAGTTAATAAATTAAGAAATGTTGTGAGAACTTTTATAAGTGACATCATCTATTTTAAAAAATATTTCAAATATCATAATATTAATTCTTTTTTTGTTTTTAGAGAGAGAGAGAGAGAGAATTTTAATATTTATTTTTTAGTCTTCGGCGGACACAACATCTTTATTTGTATGTGGTGCTGAGGATCGAACCCAGGCCGCACGCATGCCAGGCGAGCGCGCTATCGCTTGAGCCACATCCCCAGCCCCCATAATATTAATTCTTAAAAAGTTGCTATTAGCTAATAGCTGTCTAACCATGCATTCTGATTTTTCAATGATGGACCCATCAATATTTTCCTCTTTTTTTAATAAAAGGAATTATTGTCAAGATAATTTATTATCTGATCATTAACTGTTAGCTACAATTATGACAGTTTCAAAATATGACAGAATTACATACTCTGTTAACTTGGATACCTACCCCTTTAAAAATGCAGCTCATTGTCTAATTTAAAAATTGAAGTGATTTGGAAACAAATTCAGAACTTTCAGTACTGCTGAGGGGCCTGCCCTTCCAGCATCAACTGTGGGGAGCTTGAGAGCATGGGGAAACCCCTCCAGAGATGGTTTCAGAGAACAGCATCTGCTTTATTGCGCAGCAAAAATAGCTTTTATAGTGAATATGTGCCAATTTACATACAACAGTCATGACAGGCCAGAGGTGATACACAACATATCATCTTACAGGAGTCCAGACACCAAAAGTTCAGAAACTGCACCAAAGCTCTACCTTGTACCAACAGGGAAATAACTCCTTATCAAAGGAGCAAGGAAATGGCGCTTGCCAGTGTTCTGATGGCACTCTGTTCAGAAACATAGCGTTCTATGTTAGGGCTTCCCTGCTGCACAATGAGCAAGATAAGCATTCCTCCATGCCTACATGCCAGAGTCAGGCCCTGCAGCAAAGTACCGTGACAGCATGAGTTTATTCATATGCCTTCCTTGCCCTCATCTTCTTTTAAGGAATATAAAATAAAATGCAACAACATAAAATGGAAAACGAAAAAGAAAGAAAAGCAAAAAGACTTGCACCATCCCTGGAAACTATGAAAGCATGTACTCCACAAGCTAGAGTCCTGCAAGTAGTGATTCTGCATGCACTGTAATCGAGACCAGACTACAGAGAAGGGGGGGCTGAAATCAGCCTTCCCACTCAACATAGAGGTGGAGGACTCTAGTGGGAGGTGTGCATTCATTTTCTGTTATTGTCCACAAAGTATAGACTAGTAACTTCAGATAACCTACCTGTAATATGTATAATAATTTTTGTTTGTTCACACTCTGGGTGTAGGTTAGCTAGGTCCTCTGCTCGATTTCTCATCAGGAAAACCAGTCAGGGTGTCAGCTAGGAATGGCATTTCATCTGAGGCTTGAAGTGTGCTTTCAACATAATTCAAGCTGTTGACAAAATTTGGTTCTTTGTGGTTGTAGGACTAAGGCCCCTGCTTTCTTGCTGGCTGTTGGTCAGAGGTTATTCTCAACTGCTAGAAGATACTCTCAGGTTCTAACCACAGGGCTCTCTCATGCTATGGCAGCTTATTTCTTCAAAGCTACCATGGGAGTGGTTTTCTAGTTGACTAAGAGTATTTCATAATGTAACTTAATAAAAATAGTATTATTTTAACTTGATCTCAGGCCACACTTAAATACAGGGAATTTTGTAGGGAGCATACCCTGAGGGGCGATCTCAGGACTATGATGAGCAGTGAGCTCCAGTATCTCCCTGTTTTGCAGAGTGATAAGAAGATGGGCTTTGAGCATTATAGCAATGAGTGCTTTCTTTATATTGCCTAGAGAAGAAATTTATTTAAAAATTTATCACCAGGAAAAGAAAATATTTAAAAAAATAGTATTGTTGAATTGGTATACTTCTTTTTTTCCCTTATAAGAAGCATGAAACAATCAAGTTTTGTTTGTAACTGACAAATTTGAAGCTGAACTGTGTATTCTCAGCCCTCTACATCTGTAGTAGATCAAAAATATTTGGAAAAATGCATCTGCACTGGATATGTACAAACTATTTCTTGTCATTATTCCATAAACAATAGAGTATAAAATATTATGTAGATTTTCGTTGTATTAAATATGGTAGGTAATCTAAAGTACATGGGAGGGAGAATGTGTATAGGTGATATGAAAATGCTATACAATTTTTTTTTTTAAATAAGGGACTTGAGCATCACAGGATTTTGTTATCTGAGTACATCCTGGAACAAATCACCTATGGATTTTTGGGAATTGTTCCTGTCTCCAGCATTTTCTTATTTTTCTGAATGACAATATGCAGATAAAAAATTATAATAAGTTTGAAATGATGCTTATGACAGTCATGACATAAAAATGTAAATTACGTACTTTCCTTCCTGTCTCCTGCCGTTCACAATCCAAAGCATCCATCTTTTCTTCTTCAGAAGTTAGATTATAGAAGAGAAGATTGGAAAAGAAGAAAAAAGGAAAGGAGAACAGAAAGAAAAAACAAGGCAATTTAAATAGGATGTGAAGAACACGAGGAAATTCAAAAGGAATTCAATACTGGATTGGAATAGGAAAAGTTGTTCCTCTTTCTGACTACTCAGTGGTAGAGGGTCAAGTACAATGTGCCCATGTAAGAGAATATAGATGCTAATCTCTTCTCCTTGCTGTTAATCAGGAGCATCACCCAATGAGGGGAACTAATTCTTACTGTTTCAGGAAGAAAGCCTCCTAAACTCTAACAATTACTTACAACTGCATATAGGTACTCTACCTTTAAAAGTGAAAAGAACAAAGATATAGCTCTCTCTGGCATCCAAGGTCACATTCCAATTTCTTCATTTCACTATTAAGCCTCTATTGAGCTCTTTGAAAGTAGCAAAAATTCAAATGGGAATGGAATGGCTTTGCTTGAAAGAAATTCACCAGAGACAGAAACATAAATAAATAAACATAATATAATGTAATACATACTAAAATAAAATATCATGTAAAAATAAATAAAATATCACAGTGAAAGCTTGCATACAAATAATATGTAATGTAATAGAAACTAAAATATAAAGTTATTGGAGTGAATACCTAATAATTTGAAAGGATAAAAATAACTCCAAAGGGATAGGATGTTGTTTTGTTCCATGTCTTAGAGGATTCAGGTGGAAGCTAGGGTGGGCTGGGCATGGGTGGGACTGAGAGGACAGTTGGTGGGCTCAGTACACCCTCACAGTGTATGCATCTCAAAGCTCAGGTGTAAGGAATCACCTTAATGAAAAGAAGTTTCATCACATAAATGAATAAAGGCAAGCTTAATTTGTGCTATTAGTTCTTCAAAACATTCTGTTTTTTTCCCATCTTAATCATATAAACAGATCTCAATAATTATGAAAAATTAATTGGAAGGAAAATAAAGTCAAGTGGGTCAATGTTGTTTCATTCATTTAGTTTGTTGGTTACCCCACAGAAGCAATGAGAATCGTTTTGTAGTAGTCAAAATTCCCCTTCTTTCTAAGTTAGGCAGGCACATCATTAAGAACTTACAATTTTCGTTGCAGAGACACCTTGTTTGTGTTTTACAAGGGGCAGAACTACAGGGGATAGGGATTCTCCACCTGATGCCCTTTTATGCACATGGAAATGAGTCCTGGGAGGCTACTTTATGTAATAATGCTCTGCTTGCCTAGCATGGACTCTTTTAAAATCTGGATGATATCACTTATCTCCTCAGGAAATATATGATACCTGTGCATTACTTATTTTGGAGCCAAAATAAAATGGTAGCACACTGAATGCATTACTCCAGTTGATGTAATATCTCTTGATCAGGTTGTTCATTAGTCTGGTTTACGAAGTTAGTTTTTGAAGACAACATATGACTAGATTTTAACCCCAAAGATCTGCTTTGATTATCTTGCAAGGAAACAGGATCATTATTATCATCATTCATCTTCACATTACCTTTTTATTCATTTCTTTTTGACACAGAACCAATATGCAAGTTTATTGGTAGAGTGCTTGTCTAGCATTAGTGGAGCCCTAAGTTCAATCTTTATGCATTATTAAATCATACTCCACATGCTGTTTTGTTATTTGCTGGTATTGTTAAATAATTTTTTTTGCATACATATAGATACAAATCCAAATTGTAATTCTTTACATTTTAGACAATCATGGAGCACTTTTGAAATGGATATATGTCCAAGCATCGAAAATTTTGCAGCAAATTTCAAGGGTCTTAGGCATCTTCTTTCTTAAAACCCTAAGGGATTCCATGGATTTCAGTATAGGGATTCCCTGAATCATTGCATTATTTGCAAATATTATTCACAATATTATTTATAGTAGATAGTTTCTGTGGTATCTGAGCCCTGTTGCTTCTGTCACTGTGAAGTTTTTCAAGGATCTAAGTCTAGATAAGTAAAGGTAATTCTTAGGGTGGACCCATGGACATCGTGGGAGTCAGTTCAGTTGGCTGAACAGGAACCCATTTGTTTTATTTTTGTTTTGGCTGATGTTCTTCTAGGAAATGTGAATTCAGAAACATATAGATTCTAATTAAAGCAAGGCATGAGACCTCTTATTGGAAGAAAGTCTAGGATGAAATGTTTTCTCTCATATGCAGAAGCTAGAGAGAAATAAGGGATTTAAAAATATGGTAGGAGCTCATGAAACTAGAAGGGAGAATGGTGGAGTAGAGCAATGGGGTTGATTAATGCATAAAAAGGAGAGATGGGAAAGGCAAAGAATTATAGAATGAAATTGACCAAAATATGCTATGTGCATGTATAAATGCATCACAACAAATTCTACTTTTTATTTATAATTAGAATGCACCAATTAAAAAATAAATTAATAGAAGGAAGACCATTAGAGTAGAAGAAGGGAGTGAAGCGAGGGAGAAGGGAAGGGAAGAGGGTACTACTGGGGGTTGAGATGGAGTAAATTATGTTATATGCATTTATGAATATGTCAAAATGAATCCCACAATTTTTATATATAACTATAATGCACTAACTTCAAAAAGGACCATCTGAGTAACATAAAGAATAAATGTAAATATCAATTATAAACCTCAAAGTAGAAATGTAAATATGGAAGATAAAAAGAAAATATTGAATATAACTCCAATAAAACATACCAACCTCAGAAGCGTAATAGGAAATGTGTGGAGAGACACGGCAGTGGCAGACATTGGAGGAATGGCCTTAAAATTAAAATTTTATTTCAGCAAAACTAAAGACATCTATAGTGGTATAATAATAGAAGTTTTCACATGTCACCGGCCAATCAATACACTGGTTAATGCACATCTTCATATAGAAAGCTCCTATTGGCCTTATTATACAGAGGGAATGAAGATAAGAAAACAACAGGCAAGCTAGAAACATACGTCGTCATTGTATCTATCCATTAGATCAGGGTTAAAAAATGACTCTAGAATCCTAAGCAAGCATGAGGAAGCTATATAAGGATCATTTCCACAGCAAGTAAATACTATTAAATATTAAAAAATTATGATAGTTCAAATGAAATATATAATGGGACATTTGAAAAATAAAAATGACAAAATTCCTCAGAAAACAGAATTTAAAAAAAATAAAATTTAAAAAATGAGATAAAAGGATTAGAAAACTCAATTTAAGAATTTTTAATGCAGAAATAAAAAGCACACTTTATACAGGGAAATATTTTGACATTTGATTATAAAACTATTAATAACTTTGGCTAAAAACTATACCATAAATAAAATCTAAAGGCAAATGACAAGCATAATAATTGCTACATGTGTCTCTGCCAAAGGATATTATCTGGAATTTGTGTTCTATAGATCCACAGGAAAAAATATATAATTATGAATGAATGATTATATAGTAGCAAAGCACAAAAAAGGAAGTTTGAACCTAATAACCACTTAAGTTGCTCAAATTCAGTAAAAATCAGTGATATAACTTTAAATAACAATGAAAAACTAACACTAAGCAGATTGGAAAATTTATAGAAGTCTGAGAATACCAAGTGCTGACAAAGATGTGGCTAAATGTTGACATCTGCTACTCTGAGCATAAATATAGACAGAATGGCTGTTTTAACATTTTTTTCTGTACTTGCCTGTTTTTAAAATATAATTTTAAAAATTTAATACATAATCCATAATTAAAATTTTAAATATTTTTCTCTATGTCTTGAGACAAGTGAAATATAATAATTATCTATATTTGTGAAGTTGTCAAGAACTCTCTTTGAAAGCATCTTTGCCTGGTTCATTTTTAGGGGTAATTTTAAAATTATCATTGTTGTTATTATCATCAGCTTTCTAATATTTTCCCATTCTCTTAATATTTTAGTAGGTTTTAGACTAGAGCTGACACTGTAAATTCTAATTTGAAAGCATGTTATTAGTGTCTGGGGTTCCATTTCCTTCCTTTATCTTATTATAATCTGAGGCTTTTTCTCTGTAGTTATTATTAGCCTTGAACATGTGCAACTTTAGTAGATTCTTGCAACTCCAACCATTTTTCTAAAGTGATGTAATAATTTATACTTCCACTATGCACAGGGTGGGTAGTAGAGTCCCAGTTGCTCTGTACCCTTGCCAACACATATGTGACATTGTTTTACATTTTAGCCATTTTGTTAGGTATATACTGGTATTTAGTTGTGGCCTTAATTTGCATGTCTCCTACTGTTGAACTCTTTTTGGTATATCTCTTGTCCATTTGTATACCCTCTTTTTGTAAAATGCTGTTAAAGATCTTGCTCAATTCTCAACTATGCTTTATGTTATTGATTTCTCTGAATTTTTATGTCCTCTGAGTATAGATCCTTCAGTGGTTGCACGTATGGCAAATATCCTCTCCCATTCTATGGCCTGCTCTTTTCATTCCTTAATGGTATCTATTGATAAATAGAACTCTGAATTTTAACAAAGTATATCTACCTTAGGGTAATAGAAGCATTCTTCTAAGATATCTTCAAGAAACTTTATTATTATTTCTATTTCACTTTGGAAATTAATTCTGTATATACAAGAACATAAAGGGCAAGATTTAATTTCTATTCATAAGGAATAGATTCTCTGTTCTATTACTTTGGAATTTTTTCTCCTACCTTTGAGCTAATTCCATATTATATTAATTATCCTAGCTTTGTAAGTCTTGATACCTGGCAAGGTCTTCAAATTTATATTTCTTATTCAAGGCTGTTGCAGCTGATATTATATCTTGATACTGACATATATAAAAAATAGGACTTTTCTTTGATACCATTTCTTCCATTTACCTTTCCAAGTCCCCACTTTCTTTCATGGGCCAATTTGTAGGTAGAGAATCTGCACACCCAAACTTGCTTTCTTTGTCTCCAGTTCTTTCTAATATTCTCTATTCTACTGACTTCCCTTCCTCCATATTCTAGACATCTATGATCTCCTATTGATAAATCCAATGACCACACATCTTTCTTCATCTTATTTGATTTCTTAGAAATATTTAAAACATGCATTTTCTGCTTCTAGAAATTAATTTTTCTTAAATTCTAAAAGAACTTCCACTCCCCGCCCCCCCAGGTGTTCCTTCTACATCACATGCTACTTTTTAAAAGTCTTGTTTGCTTTGGGGGTCTCCTTTATCATACCTATAAATATTGGCATGTTTTTTCAGGGGTTGATTTTCAAGTGTCCCTTAGTTAATTTTTAACTATTAATTTTAAGCTGTCGCTTTGAGAATTATTTATTCATTTAATTTTATTCAAGGACATTCTTGATAGGAGTGATGTTAAATTATATCAAATTACACTCCACAGTATTGGACATGCAAATGAAATCCAGAATAAGTTACCACTATACGCCCACCAGACTGGCAAAAATGAAAACACTGACAGATACCAAGTGCTGACAAGGAATGGGAACAACTGGAACTCTCCTGTCCTGATGGTGGAAGAGTGCGTGTGAATACAACCATCAAATTTTTGAAAGTTCTATTATTGCTGTCCTCTTCACTTTTCTTTTGTAACTCTAAATTACACATATATGAGACCCTTTCTACAATTTTATTTTATTTAAAAAAAATCACTCATAATTTTTTGTATCTTGAGCCTACCCAATTTCTTCTGATAAAAATTTCCAGACTCTCTCTTCTTTTACTTATGGTTAAATATAATTATTGAGTTTTAAAATTGAGGGCATTTTTTAAAAATTATCTCAACTAATTTTTTAATAGATACCATTATTACAGAAGATAGTTTCCATTTTCATTTCTCGGTTTTGAATATAGATGATCAAACAAAATGTTTTGAACTTGATAATTGAAAACTTTTTTAAAGTTTGTGTTTAATAATTTCAATATCTACATATTTTTTGGACTGTCTCTGTTATCTTTTTCCCCTTAATCTTGGTATCTGTGTGTGTATGTGTGTGTGTGTGTGTGTGTGTGTGTGTGTGTGTTTAATTCAAGACTGGGCTTAATCATGGAATAATTCTGAGGTCTGGAAACTATCTCCTTCACAGTTCAACTTCCTTTTGCTTTTGGCAGGCAGTTTAGATGTCAGCCTAGGTTCCTTGCATCCATTCTGGGATTGAAATATTTTCAAACTGAATTTATGATTTGGTAGGTTCAGCTGAGATTATGGAATCTTAATAAGGTTCTCTCCTCACTTGGAGACACAGATCTCCATTTTTTGTCTCCCCAGCACTGATTCTTCCCAGAGCTCTCAGATTCTCTAACTTGTTAACTGCCACTTTCTGTTGATTTAGTTTTTGTGACCTGTGAAGCTTACAATTCAGCAAATGGTCTGAGCTGTGAGAGGATACAGAATGTTATAGCTGTGCTTTTCCGCTCTTCTTTCTGAGATCCTGACACTCTATGTAGTTGCTCTAAGCTTTTGGTCTTTTCAGCTTTGACAGCTGCCATGAGTTCTATTTGCTTCTTTGACTCTTAAGCCTCCCCATTTGCTTAGCTTTTTTGGATATTTGGCCCTATTATTCTTCAAGAATAAGTAAAAACTGAGGGAAAAAATAGCTCAGAAGAACAGGCTCAGACCAATGGGTTTTTCTTCCCTTTCAGAATCTTGGATCATCGAATACTGGCTATAAAGGTGGCTTTCCAAAGCCTTCATATAGCTTGTTTTCTGCACCCCAATTTTTGCTTTTGGTAGGAAAGTCCTCTAAACTAATTTTTCAGAGTCAAAATCAGAAGTCTTCAAATTATTTTTATGTAGTTTTTCTGAAACTAATTGAGGTATACTTTAAATGTAATTTTTGTATTCTATTTTCAACAGTATGTCTTTCCCATATTACAAATTCTTGAAATCTGATTTTAACAACTGCATTATATACATATGGAACATTCATGACTTCACTGTTTCTTTAATGTTGGTCTTTTTTGCTTGGATTCCAAAGTTTAATTGTTAAAAATAATTATAGGAATAGCTTTGTGGCATTGTTACAAACATTCATGTAGTATTGGATTTGAGTAATATGATCATCGGTAGAATTTGCATATTTACTGTGAGCATAGTCACTGTGGTAGTTACCACAGGATTGCAAGATAGAGAAACAAGTGATCCTTGTTCTTTAGACAATGTATCTGGAGAAAGAAACAAATTTAGAAAACTACTATAGACTAACTTTTCATCAAAACTTTATGAAAGACATATATAATAATGGAATATTCAAAGGAGAAACAGATTGTTACACATTGAAAGAGCAAATAAAAGAAAAAAAAAACCTTTGAGATGGAATGGGTCTTATTGAATAGAGTGAGGGAGGAAGTCATATTTAATTATTTTCTAGCTTCTTTTATTTTTATCTAAGATTGTTTTGAAAGTATTATTCCGAAGATACCTATGCTTGCATTTTTCTCTGTCTGAAAAAAATGCTCATCATTGATGGATTTTTCATGGTCTATAAATCCGTTTCAGTTGAATAAATACATTTAACCTGAGCTACTGGATCACAGGAAGTTTGCTGACAAATTGCATAGCTGACAACCGTCTATATGCAAATATAAGTACAGGGTTGTTTTGCTTTGCCAGTTAGAAATAGGAAAAGTTTATGATCCTTATTTTCTCACCTACTCAGAGACAATGCCAGGAGGTGCATATAAGCCAATGGCTAACATTGATATTGAAAAAAACAGAGCACCCAGAAAGGAAAGAAAACCTCTAAGACCATCAATGAGCAAGAATGTATCAAACATTTGTATATGTATTACTTTATTTACTTATCACATTAAACTATAAGAATAGCATTATTTTACTTATAAAGTTGGAAAATAGTTCAAATCCAATTCCTAGAAATTGATGAATTTTCACTTGAAGTCTGTTGGAAGTCAATAACATGTTCTTTCTACTAAAGCATTAGAGACTGTATTCTATTAACAAATACCACAAAACCATATCAAAAATAACACTACATATCACTTCAGGGTAAGTCTATAAATTCAGTAAATATTTGTCCTATTTTTGTATACCACTAAATGTTAGCACACATAATCATTTTATCATGCATGTTTAACCACACCATCAGAATTCAGGACCTTTGACTTCAGTTGATTTTCCAATCCCCTTTTTAAAAAATTCTTTGTATTTGTTCTAATTAGTTTTACATGATAGCAGAACGCATTTTGATTCATTGTATGCAAACCCTTTTTATTAAAAATTAAGTCTCAAGAAGAATCCTGGCAGAACCATCCCAGGACCTGAGACAAAGCACTTTCTTTTTGCTTGGTAACCACAACAGTGACCACACTTTATACCTTCATCATGAGGCACAATAAACATACAATAAACATTTTCTTTTTGTTAATAACCAAGGCATGTGAGGTGAGGTTGCAGATGCATTCACTTTGCTGGCAGCAATGTGAATTGGTTCACTCCTTACAGAAAACATACATAAATGCTCTGTCAAGAAGCATAAAATTGTTTATTCTTATTGATGCAGCCATTATGCTTCCAGAAATGCTCCCTAAGTAATTTAACAGATAGAAAAATTATGGCAATGTTAGGCTCTTAAATTATAAAGGAGATATGCTTAGGATATTTAAGGTGATGATGTTATTATAAAGATGTAAAGTCAAAGAACCTCCAAAGACCCTCTTAGCAGCTGGCAGCATACAGAGCTAGAGTCACCTTGGTCATCTTTCTCAACAGAAATTCCAGTGGCCCATCAATGGCCCTAGTAGTCTGCTTTTCAGAAGGTCACCTCTATTTATTTCCCTTTTATTGCCTCAGTCTTGAGCATTATCTCTGTCCCCAAGTATAGTGTTTCCTTAGCAAATGTATACTTCAACTGAAAAAAATCTTCTTACTTTCATTAAATGGCAATATTAATGATAATAAGATTATAATATTAGCCAGCTCCTTTTGACACTTTCTATGTTTCTACTAAGTTCACACATGAAACTCATTTAGTTCTCATAATACCATAACTGTCATGAAACAGGTACTTTTATTAGTACCACTTTATAGATGGGGAAAATAAGCCCCAGAAAAATTTTCCCACGTAGAAGACAATGGCAGTACCTCTCATATCTAGGGAATTATTCATCAAATTACACTGCTTCTTAAAGGAGGGGGTACTGAGAATGATACATATATATCTGAGAAACACGAGCACAGTGTGGAATGTACATCTATTGAGATTACAGAATCATTCAAGAAGAGAATGTAAAGAGAAGAGAGCCAAGGAGTCCTTAAAATGCTGACATTTACAAGTAGTACAAAAGAGGAAAAGCAAGAGCAGAGGGGATTCAGAAGGAGCAACACAGGAGGGAGAAGAAATATTTGGCTGGGGGTTCTTCAAGAAACCAAAAGAAGAGAATATTTCAAGAAGGAGAAAATGGTCAATTGTTTTAAAGGCTTCTGATACATATTATAGAATGAAGGAAAAAGTGTGACCATTGGGTTTCCCAACAGGGGCAGTTACTGGTGTTAGGATGACTGTCAGTGTAATGGAAGGAGAAGTCCTACTGGACAAAAGAGGAAGCAGATGTGGAGATAGTGTGTGTAGCAACTTTGCCCAGGAATATGGCTGAGATGGCAGGAGAAGACTTGGAATAGAAGCTACATGAGGTAGTGCTACCAAAGGAGGGTCTATTTTTAAATATGGCAGGAAGATATTGAAGTGTGTTTGTAGGCTCTTAGAAATGACCCTGCAGAAAAAGACAGACAGTAGAGGATAATGAGAGAGAAAAGAATCACTGAAAATTTAGATCTTTAGACGACAAGAGAAAATGAGAGGCAGAACATAAAGTTCTTTGTGTGCTAGGAGAGGGGACACTTCTCCACAGTAGCAGAGGTGAAGGAGAAGATGGATGGAGAGGCAGGTGTAAGAAGGTGAGGAATGCAGGTTTTTTATTTAATCAATAATTCTTGAAGTGAGGTCATCCATTAAGCATGGAAACAGTCACTGTGAGAGGCTGGGGTCAAAGAATTACAGCAATGAGAGAAATTAACAAGGAATTGCTTGCTTTCAGTGAGGATGATATTTGAAATTGGTATTTCAGCTGTGAAGCATTTTCAACTTCTGACAAGATTAGGGATGAGTTCTGATAACTGGTCTTTGAAAACTTTGTTAGGTAATGACATGTGTAAGCAGGAAGATTGCCAGTGCAGCAGAGGAAGACACAGGGGGTCATAAACAAACGACTGGTTTAGTGCACTCAGGTATTAGACCAGACTCAGTTACGCATACCACTTACTGATGTGGCCAGGTTTTTGGATAAGTATATTTGAAGTTTTAAGTCTAAGTTTGAAGTCTACTTTCAGGTCTTGTAAGAGAGTAAGAGAGTAGCACGCTGATAATGACCAGCTGACATCTTTGGAGATATTGTCAATCTGACCCCAAAATGCAAGGAAGCCAGAAAGGCAAAACAAACTTGGAAACAAAAGAAAATTGTTGAAGGAATCGCTTTTTCACTTCAAAACTTTCTGTAAAACTATAGTAAACAGGACAGGCTGGCTCTGGCATAATAATAGAAAAATAGATCAATGGAATTGAATTGAAAACCTGGAAATAAACTCTCACCATCATGGTCTATTGATCTTCAGGGATGCCAAAATAGTTCAGTGTGGGAAAATAGTAGGGTTGGCCATCTTTGTTCATGGATTCTGCTTCTATGGATTTAATCAATCACAGACTGATAATATAGGAGAAAAAACATGCACCTGTGAATTGGGCATGAGAATGCACACCTATTGTCTCAGATACTGGGGAGGTTGTGGCAGGGGTATTGCAAGTTTGAGGCCAGCCTTGGCAATGTTGCAAGACCCTATTTTAAAAATAAAATAAAAGGGGAAGTATGTATCTCAGTAAGGACTCCTGGGTCTAATTTTCAGTGCCCCCCCCCACACACAGGTAAAAAATGCATCTACAGGTACAGATATTTTTCTTACCATTGTTCCTGAAAAAATACAGTACACAGCTATTTACATATCATCTGCATTGTATCTGGTATTATAATTAATCTTAAGATGATTTAAAATATATAGCAGTTTATATTCAGATACTATACTTTGTTAGATAAGGGACTTGAGCACTCATGGCTTTCAGTGTCTTAGAGGGTGTCCTGGAACCAATCCCCCATAGACACTGAGAACAACTCTATGTCCAACACATTGTGCTGGGACAGCCAGGTAGCCACATGCAACTCAAACGTTGCAAAGCATTAACTTAAAACAGGTCAAAGACCTATGTAAAAGGGCTAAACTATAAACTTTTTAGGAAAAAACACATACCATTGTATTAGGTAATAGTTTCTTAGGTAATACCAAAACACAAGCAATTGATAGTAAAAAAAAAATGTAATGTAATTAAAATGGGAAAAGGGATCTTAATAGATAATTCTCAAAAGGACATATATAAATGACCAATAAGCATATGAAAAAATATGTAACCTCATTACTCATCTAGAAAATTTAAATCAAAACAATGAGATATCACTCCATACCTACTAAGATAACTAGAATAAAAAAGGATAAATACAAATGTTGGCAATCTGTAGAGAAATTGGAATATTTATATACTGATAGTAGAAATATAAAATAGTGCAGTCACTTTCAAAGGCACTCTGGAAGTTCCCTGGGCGATTAAACAGGTGACTATATATACCTGAGCATAATGAAAGCATATAGCTCTGCAAAACCTTAGCCTGTGAATAACTTTATAGTATCCTTACTCATAGTAGCCAAAATGTGGAAATAGCCCAAGCATCCATCAACTGATGAAATGATAAATCAAATGTAGTACATCCGTACGATTTCTGTTATTTGGCAATAAAAAGAAATTATATATATGACAGCATGAATAGACCTTGAAAGCACTATGTTAAGGGAAAGAAACCAGTTCACAAAGGACCACATATTGTACTATTCTATCCACAGTAAAAGTAGGCAAACCTATGAAGGTAAGGCTTATTGGTGGTTACTTAGAGCTGGAGGTTGAGAGAGATAGGGAGATTTGGAGCTCATGTGTAAGGGGTGGAGGATTTCTTTTGGGGGTTATGAAAATGTTCAAAAATGGATGGTGGTGATAGTTTTACAATTCTGGATATATAAAGAAGCATATATATAGTGGTGGTGAACTATATGTGCATTTTTATCTCAATAAAGTTCCCAGTACTCCAAAGTATTAATTGATCAAAGGATTGATCCAATGATGAAGTTGCAGTCCTCATGATCCAATCACTTCCCAAAAGCCCTATATTTGGACATTGCTGCATTGAGGAGCCATGTCTTTAACACATGAGTTTCCAGGGTATATTCCAGATCCAATCCATAACACTGATATAGGGGGAAAAACAAAACAAAACAAAAATATAAAAGTGATTTTTCAGAGAAACTCCTGAGAGCTAGCAAGAAAACAAGACTTTATAACTTAATAAATCTGGAACCAGAGAATTGTGCATTCACTCTTAATTTTGTTATTATTATTCAATAAATATTCGTAAATAATGAAATATCTAAATCAAGTCAGAAATAGTTTATTCTGGGCTTACTCTTGTGACAAGACTAATACAGATGTTCTTGCCTTGAAAACCAAAATTTTATTTTACCTAGTTTTCTTTTCTAGTTATCCTCAAATTATTCATCCCATTTTTTCCAGTTTTTATGAATGTTTTACATTTTCTGCTTGTATTTTTTTCATGTGTTATCTTCTTAATTCTTTATAATCTATGTTTCCAGTATTCTCCATACATTTTATTCTTAGAGATTACTATCCGTTAACAGGTCCTTTGCTCTTTGACCTCTTCAGTTGCTGTTGATGCTGAAAATTTCATTCTTTATAAAATTTGCATCTGCCACAATTTTCACAACAGAGTTAAATTTTACCTTACTTCTATATCTTCTACTCATATTTGTCTATTTTAAAATTATTTTTTTTCATCCTAAAGTTATTTTTTCCCTTCTTTTTCTCTCTCTACTGCTTTATTTTGGCCAGCTGTTTTTTTGTCCTACATTAAATTGAGCAGGACACCCAAGTCTGAACTTTGGGCATTACTTCTTGTAGAAGCTCCTGTCCTTTATCTCCATATTCGAATAGGATGGTTTAACATTTGTAACCCATTGACATCTAAAATTTAATACCCTCATTAATGATTCATAAGTTACATGATTATATGTCACTGTTCTGATCTAAGAGCATGGAACATCTAAGGGCAGGGAAAGGAGAAAATATATTAGGACCAGACCTAAGTCCTTCCAATTTGAATAAATAACAGCTTTTCTCAGATTTGGTCTACAAAGTAATTCTTTGGGAACCTCAAAGCCTAAGAGTCAAATCAGGCTTACATTTTGGAACTGAGGTTCCAAAAGGGGATTCCCAAAACATAAGTGAGGTGTAGGAGCAAGAAGATGAGGTGATTCCTACTTAGAAACAGAGAAGGCAGGTGGGACCCCAGTAAAATGGTCAAACATCTCCGAAGGTAGTTTTGTCCGTGAGAAAGACTCAAAAGAAGAAAAAATGAAGGAAACTCAAGTGGAGATTCAGTACTTGAATATATGGCATATGGATGTGGGAAGAACCCATAGTTGCCTTGGCTATCAGTTCTTGGTAGCAAAGCTCTCCATTCTAGTTCTGACTTTAAACTGGGACTCTGGGGATAGTTATGCCCTGTAAGACCTGGAAAATTCAGCCCCGAGATGTTGGTCTGGTCTGACGGTGTATGGTGTATGTGCTAATGCTGTACGTAGTGGATAGTTTGGGCAAAGGTGAACTGATAGGCAGGTGGGTTTGTGGGAAGCCAGAGAGAACAGGATTTTGGCAGTGGTTAAATGGACTTTTAACCTTCATCTGAAATCTAGGAGTCACAGGGACAACTACGGATCCTTTGTGTTACAAATTTCTCTATATTTTTTCCCCTTTTGAAAGTATACCCATATCTATAATCATGTTTTAAATTCTGCTGCTACAATTGTAGTCTACACAGCAACTTACTCCAGATAAACTTCGAGTGTTGGATCAGCCTTTCTGCTCCTCCTTCACGTTCCACTAGTTCCTATGCTAACTCTCAAGATAATATCCTTAAGATCTCATAGTTATTACATTCTTCCACATTTATAACAATTTCAAATCTGTGTCAGAATAGAACAGAATTCTCTGGCCTGAATTCAAGGCCACCCATAATCTGGCTCCCAACTGCCAATCCAATCTCATTTCCTAATTTTGTATCTGACATTCTCAGAGTGAAGAAAGGATTGGGAGGCAGCCAGCTTCATGTCTAACTCATTTCTTACTTCCTGTGACCATGAGAAATTTACCTAACTTTTGTGGAGTTTAGTTCTTCATCTCTGGAGTGGTGTTGCCTGTTGTCTGGAGTAGATTTGAACATCAAAGGAGATGACATCTGTAGGGCAGTACACAGATTTCCAGGTATGTAGTCAGCCTCATAAAATGGGACCTGTTCATTTTGCTCATTACTTGTTTTGATAGCTAGGATATCATTTGTTTCTCATTGGTGCATTTATTTCTCCACACTCTCTATGACTATTATCAATAAACTCTTAATTTTCATTTAAGTATTTAGCATTTTAAAATTGGATTGACTTCTATTTCAACATATTTCACATAAAATTTGAGAAAACTGATTTGGATGATGTTGATTTGGAAGTTTTCAGTGACATTAACATTTCAATTGAAATGTTTTTTTTAAAAACCTCTTTAAATGAATTTAGATATTAAAAATTTTATGCATTACATTAATTCATTACATTAATTACATTACATTAATTCATCCATTCATTTTTTTAATCATTAATTAATCATTGTTTGGCAGGAATACTTATTGTCCCCTGACCCCTTTCTTCTATTCCCAATCAAGATTGTGGAAAGATGTCTGGGTCTCCATGTAACATCAGGAAGGTGAAGGCCACTGTCTAAGAAGAGAGAGGAAGACCAAAAGCTGCAAGCAGATTGGGTTCAGAGACATGCACAACCACCATATCTGTCCTATATCCTGTGCATGAACTTGGTCATGTGAGAGTAATGATCTGACTTAAGCCCAAATTTCTGTTTTTTGAGGGTGAGCCTAACCCTAAATGCTATATATTCCAACCCAAAGGCTTACAACCTCATGGGACAGATAGGTTTTTATGTAAACCAAGTACTTATACAAAGAGACTTTTGGAAACCAAAATAACAGTACTTAGTTTACACATGGGCTTTCTCTTTTTAAATATTTTCTAAACAGTCACATGAATATCACTTTAAGTTTAAAGGTTTCTAATGAATTCTAATAAAAGTGGTTGAGGGGAAATAATCTTTAACTTTTTTATTTTAGAAAAATCAAATTTGCATTTTAAAAAGGCAAATCAAAGTTGTTTTGATGTTACTCAAACACACCTCAAGAGAAATAATTTGAATATTTTGGTTGGAAATATTATTGAGTCTCTTTGACAGCTAATATTATGAAATTAGCTTATATCTGTAGCCACATATAAATTCAGGTCCTGAGACATGGATTTCATTTATAACCCCAGACTTAATTTAAAAAAATCATTTACAAATTCAAGCCCTTTAATATTTAGCCTACATAAAAAATATAAAAATGGCTTTAGTGGTACTTTTCCATCCTAGCCTGAAAAACATTACTTTATGTCATTTAACTTAAATGCCACATACTCAATTAGCATTTATATAAATATTTTCACTCCTATAGCATTGCACTTTTTTATGTTCATTTAATTCTACTCAAAGGTTAATTCCTTCTTTGCTATTTGCTCAATGGTGACAGGTAATAAATGGTGAATTATATCTATAATTATTATTATCAGGAGAAATTATTACATTTATCAAAAGTACATGTAGCAACAATTTTCATCTAGTTCTAAGGGTTTACTATGAAAATTCATTGTAAATCTCCTGATAATTTTTCAGGTAACATTTGCTACATGTCATTATCTTGAAGTAAATATGAGTAATTTATAAAATCATCTTAAAATGGCTTTAAAATAAAGATTAAAAATGGAATCCACATCATTCAAGAGAATCCTTTTTGAAACATTATTTTTAAAAAATTCAGTCACTTCAAAAAACTATTAACTGCTGATTTATCATAAACTCTCTCTAGTAAGCCTATCAATAAAACCTGAAATCCAATTTCAAAAGACTGTAAAGATAAGGTTATCTATTACATACCACATGTTTGAAAGGTTATTTTACACTGGGAAACAAAGCTAAAATTCACCACTACATACTCTACCCCATTTCTCTGTTCTATTTTGGGAACTTCTTTGTTTAGCCACTTAAAAGGAATTACTATCTGAAATGCATATTTAATAAGATTTATCAGGGAGAATCCCTTTACTGAAAAAGTTTGCTGTGGTACATTGTGGAAGATTATTATATTAATTCTACCTTCTTATTAGTGCTATGGGTTTAGCTATGTAGCTACTTAGCCAGTATATTTACTAATGATACAAGAGGTGTCTTGACAAGGGCTTATCTTTTATGCTCTGGTCTCTGAGAATGTTTCCACCACTGTGTGAAGCAGGCTGGGATGAGAGAAAAGCCTAGAATTCCCAATCATTACACATATCCCAGGCAAGACCTCAGCTGTTTGTGAGGAACCAAATTGGACCATCTAGCAGAAACAAAATAAAGCCAATGAGTGAGCCCATGCAAACCAACAGAATGGGTATTTCAACCAAGAGAATTATGAGAAATAATAAATTTGTTTTAATAAAAGTTTGGAGTGATTGCTACACAGCAGTGATTTATTAATATGGAAATTAGCTTTCAGTAAGCCAATCTACTTTTCTATCAGGCAAATTATTTCTAGGTAAAACAACTTGTGGAAGACCAGTGAATTCTGTGGGATAAGCCCATGACAGTCTCCCCTTCATCATAAAATAAGCTTATTATTTGGAGGCAAGACATACAGAAATCTCTGGAGTGGGGAATGACTTCGTATTTGGACTACAAGTGATAGTATTTGAAGAAATATTGCTAGTAAGAAAGGTAGACAATATTTCACAGGGACAAATGACTTTTCTCTTCATGGTAGAAGGAATCTAATGTAATCCAACACAGGGCTCAATTTTCTGTTGTAAGTGATTTGTGTGTATGTGTCCATAAAATTGAGTAAACTTCTCTATTAAATAACTTAAATTTAAAAATACAAAAATTAAAGGAGATCTTTTGTTAACACTTAAAAGGATATATCTGTGTGAGTGTATGATATATATATATATGTGTGTGTGTGTGTGTGTGTGTGTGTTCATATATAAAAATAAATATATATATATGAACACATTTATTCTGTTGCAAACAGGTAGACTGAGAAAAGGGTTGGCTTCATGTCATCTTGTGCATATAAAGGAAAATAGGAAATAGAACCTAGGGTACAAATGGTTTTTCCATCACACACAACAAAACACTATTGAGGTCTGAGGTAAAACATAGAGGAACCTAAGAGCGTGGCGTGGAATTATAGTTCTAAATCTCACGCTATATTTGGTGCAAATATTATGCACATCATGAAAGAATATGTCATCATGGACTCAAAATATCCCTGTCAGTTAGGCAGGGATAAAACTCTAGTTGTCTTTGAGTTGCACAGAATCAATTTTTTAGCAGATCAGGGTAATTTCCTGATATATCCCTGCATTTTCTTGAAGGTCATCCAGTCATAATAAACCACAGTAGAAATGTAGAAACTTCCCTACCCATCATGGTGGGGAGGGGCCTATTCTCTGTCATATAAGCCAATAAAGGAAAAAGTAAAAGGGTTCAATAGTTCAAATAGGTGGCTGATTGATAAAAAGTCCTCTCAGGTGAGACAGCCTAGTTATTAGAAAGAGTAGAAGGTTCTAAAGAAGTTCTTCAGTTTTCAGTTTCAAGATGGTAATATGGGGCTGGGATTGCAGCTCAGCGGTAGAGTGCTCACCTAGCATGTGCAAGGCTTTGGGTTCAATCCTCAGCACCACATAAAAATAAATAAATAAAATAAAAGTATTGTGTCCAACTACAACTAAAAAGTAAATATTAAAAAAGGTAATATATCCAATATAAAATCATGAGAGACACAAGAAGACCTAACATCTGTATGTCTCTGTTTTTCTCTCTTTCCTTTCTCACTTTCTCTCCATGTATCTATCAAAAACTATATGAGAAAGCAAAGAAAATGGTGGGGCATGCTGATTGTGCATCTATTTACTTAATGGCTCATGACCTTTATGGTTGTATAGTCCCCAAGTTTCCAACCTTGAGTTGGTTGCTTTTGTTCTTTTTTTTTTAATTGACCTTTTAGAAACCATTTACTAATATACTGCTCACTAGATAAAATGCACAGTGACAAATCTTTTAGTTTGAAGACAATTCAAAGGAAGGAAAATCAGAAATGCTCTGTAGCCCTTATGGATACTGTTGAAGACAAGGGCCCCATGTGACTGAATCCAATTTCCATAATTCCATTAGCTTGCTATGATGTTTGTGTGAAGGTCACAGACATATATTCAAAGATAGACAAAAACTCAAGAAGGAATAGCAATCACATGTTCTTCCTGAAGTTTTTCCTAAAAGATATTTCCCATCTAAGACATTAAGGAAAATAAAGTACTCAGATGTGGGGGACACATGACATTAATTAGGTGCTGACAAATTAACAGCCAGTGGGCTATATCCAGCTGTTGTCTGTTTTTGTCAATAAAGTTTTATTGGAAAACAGCCTTGCTCATTTGTCCACTTATTACTGATGACTGCTTTACATTCAAAACATTGGAGGAATATTTGCAACAGAGACCAGGTGATACATGAAGCCTAAAATATTTACCGTCTATACAATTATTTAGATCTATTTCTGACATGTGGACTTGGAGGTTCTTCTTGTGAATGCAGCTCATTCTTTAGGATAACCATCCACAGGTTATCCTTCTCCAGCCTTGGTCTGATTCTCTTGTTCCTTTTCCATTAGAGTACGGTTACTTATGAAGCACTTTGATCTTCCGACTCTTGCCTTTATGTGGCAACTTTTAATATTTTTGTTTGATATTTTTAAAATCTCTCCTTTGAAAAATCCAATTGTTTCAAAGATAAATGAGGAGCAGTCTATCCAGTCAGATTTTATACTTCTTCATGATTGAGGTGGGTGGATTATTTTTGGAATTTCTCATCAGTCTTCTAGAAGATTTTTTTTAATTAAATATAATCTGAAAAATCTCATTTATAAATGAACACAGAATAGAAAATTGCATATTTATATCTATGTATATGTATCTATCATCTTTCCGCTTATCTATCATCTATAATATCTGTCTTTATCATTGTTATTCTAAGAAACAGTCGTGCTAGGCCTTGGTTTTATGTATCCAGCTTTGGGTTCTGTAGGGTTTAAAATATGGTTGCTTTCAAAGCTTTTTTGATGAAATTCTGTTTACCAAATATCAAAAGCAATTTATATTTACTATATGCCAGACGTATAAAACTAAGAGAATTTTTGCCCACAAGCTTATTAGTATCTACAACATCCCTACAAAATAGGTACTATTATCATCAGATCCATTTTATAAGCTTTAAAAGCTAAGTGACTTCTTGATGGTCACCACTCTAGTGGAAAACGATTGAACCCTGGTCTCATTCCGTTGTATTGCCTCAAGTGGAGGGCAAGGCTTGGCAAGTTGTCTGATTCAAAATCCTCACTTTGCATACAGGAAAAATAAAACTCGGAGAACAAAATGACTTTTTCAAAGTGAAACAATGAGTGGGGGTAGCATGGATTTGAATCCAGATTTTGTGACTATGAATTATGTAACTGTCTTTCAGACATTGAAGGTCTGTAGACACATTGTCCCCTTCATGAAACCATTACATTCTACAGCTACCATTTCTATATATCTCTATGACCCCATTCAGACATGCCTCTGGGAAGCATTTAGAATATTTAGTTGTGAGTGAATATATGTTGTATCTACTTATTAAATAGAAAGTACTTCATTTTGTGGAAGGATGCTGGTGTTGGTCTTCTATTTAGGAAGTAAATAAATGTATTTTTCATGGTTCAGATGCTAATGTAAACCCATATTCTTTTCATGACTCCTTATGAAAGAAAAATTAATTTAACTAAGGGTGTACATGTTTCCATGCTGTTACTGCTTAATTAAGTTGATTAGAGTCCTGGTTGGACCATTATGTCAAGGTTTTCCATGCTTAAGACAAAATATGTGCAGACAGGCAATTCACTTGAATGACTATAATATGAATCTGGAATACCTAGGACAATAAGTCCTTTTTAATCTACTGTTAATGAGTCATCTTAATTACAACTCAGAAGAAGACCTTGACAACACTTTGCACCTCACATACAGGGAATCATTATTTTTCATATCTTCACTTGACAAATTACCAAAGCATCAATAGTATACAGGAAAGATATTTAAGTGAATTTCTGTCTCCTATTTATTTCACAGATTTCTGTCTTCTGTTTTAGACAAACTATGGTCCATAGGGTATATCTGGCTTGAAGCATATTTTTGTAAATAAAGTTTTATCAGATACCAACACACTCATTAATTTACAGCTCATCTGTGGCTGGTGTTCTCTGATGGCAGAGTTGCATAGTTGTGCCAGAGTCCATAAGGCCTGCAAACTCCAAAATGTTTACTATCTGAAACTTTACAGAAAAAGTCCAGTGAACAATTATATTAAGTGGGGGAAGTTATATGAAAGTGTTAAATGAACATGTTTCCAAATAGTCAGGCAAAATTAAAGTTCATTTTGAAGACATTATCATTCATGATGTCGTCCCAGACTGAATTTTGTTGGAAGGAAAGTTGTCTCTTCATGTGGACAAATCATAAAGTAAGATTCAAAATTGCCTTGATGGAACTGCATTACATGCTATGTTACTGATTCTTTCTTTTTCCAAATGTTAAGCCTATTAAAGTGAACAACTAAAAAGGAGATTTATTTAATAACATACTATTTTTTAATTTTTATTTTTTTGTAATTTTTTTATTAGTTTCTCAAGACAATACAATGATCTTGACATACTATTTTTATATATGTTTTCTATATGGAGTGACTATATAATTTATGATTCCAATTTGGACTCTTGAAAGAGACTGCTGAGATAAGTGGTATAAGGTGCAATAGTTTGCTGACTTAATTTGTAGACAGAAATCCAGTTATATATCTTTTTATAAAAAATATAATTGGTGCTTCCATAATTTTTAAAGTGGTATTGTTGATCACTAGATCTGCATGTCATATCTTTTTTACAATTATCCAGTCCCCTACCTATTTTTGATCACTCTAATATTTTAGAATATCAATTTTAAGGGTCATTATTATTCTTAGCAAGTCCTCTCTTGAAATGAAGGCCATTAAACTAACACCACATAAAGCCTATTAGACTAAGATGATACAAGTGTTAGAAGGGAACAAATCGGAAGCCCCTATGTGCCTCCTTTTCTCCTTTTTAATGGTCGCTGATCCACCATCCACTGTGGAGTCTCTAGGATTCTGAAGAGTATGATTTGGAAAAACACTGATTTCTAAGAAAATAATTCAGGTTAAATTTTGATCCTTTCCCATCTAAGTAATGGCTTTTAGTTACTAAAGCATCCAATGGATCTCACTAGAAGGAGATCGAAGACATGGCGTGATGAAGTGTGCTGCAAAAATTTCTAGAAAAATACATAAAAAACCCTCCCAATGAGAATATACTGTGATCTTTTCAGTTGCACTGAAATTTTAGTTGTAAAAACCCAGTCCCTTTTGGAAATAGGTGTCAATACCATAAGTATTTGGTAGCCAGACAATTATTTCATCTTGAGATCCTTTCACTTACCAAATGTTTTTCTTTCTCGTAAGGAAAGAAAAGATGAACTGATTGCTCTGATTGCTCCTGAATTCACATTTCATGGGCTTTAGAAGTTAAATATCAAGTTTACAGAACATTTTGGCAAATTCAAACTGTAGTGTATTCCTTTTAAACAGGGGGTTAACTTGGGTGCATGGTGTAGACATTCATCATCAAGGCGTATATACAAATGGATGAAGATCTCTATTTAAAAACCTTTAGAACCCTGTACACTCCTAAATATGTCTTAAGAATCACATATGTGTTTGGTATATAAATTACCCTGTATCTATATAAGCATCCTATGAACATATGGGCTAGTTGGAAGTTGCACTGGAATGCTTTTTTAAAGCTACATTTGCTATACTTTATATATTACAGCAGTTTTTACAATGGACAGTGCTAACCTTCTGTCATTAACGTGTTGCTGAAAACTCAGAAGAGGATTCAACAAATCTCTAGCAACTTCCAAGGCCTTGAATAGCCTTCTAGTTTCTGGTTTCTCAACACAAGAAGTTTTCTGAAGTGTATCTCCAAGACTCTGCATTTTGATATCAGTTATTTATGGGAATTAACATGGAGAGAAGGAACAGCAGGTCTGTGTGGGATGGTGGCAAATTGGAGTCTAAAAATGAGTGACGTTTGTTGTAATGAGGTACATACATTTGAGACAGAGGGTGGTAGAGGCAGAGGGAAAAAAAAAGAAGAACATAATATGATCTGGTTTATTTAAAGACTTTGAGAGAAAAAATAAATCACTCAAATATGGTCAGGTAGAAGGTCTCCTCTTTATTTTTGTACAAATGTCTTGTCATTCCAGAAAGACATAAATAAGGCAATAAGGGAACATAATATATTTAAAGGATAAACCACTGTTTCCCTCTCATTACAGCTGTGTATTTTCATTTCTCTCACAGTCAAATTAATCTGTGTCTTTCTCATTTGGCTGGATCTGGGTATGAAGGCACCGTGAGCTTGGGTGCTGTGTTTTACTTCAGGAGCATGGAATCCCAGCCAGATAAATTTCACTTTGCCATAAACCTGGACACCATGCTATGGTATATTTGTTACTTATAGGCAATTTACAAGAGAAATTAAGCTCTAATCAGTTGAAAAATTACAACCAAATGGCAGGTCTTTATAAATAGTATACTGTGGTAACTATGCAGGGATTATCTAATCCATTAAGTGCAATATATAAAAGAGGACAGATCCTCTCTTTAATTAGCTAATAACACTAAACTCTCAAGTGGGTGGGCAATAAACTTCTCAGGTTGATTACCTTGTGTTGTATGCGTAATCACCGCACTAATGGTAGATCTCTGGCCGGGGCTGAACTGGATTCTCTGTTCCTTCACGATCGATATGTTTGCCAGGAATTTTTCTTCAAATGTAGTTCTATAGAAGAAGTAATAAAAGTAATTTGAAATTGATACTACTGTACAAACTTGGCTGGATAGAGAAGTCGATGCCCTAGACCAAGAACCTCTGAACCGAAAGGGCTCAAAAAAAAAAAAAAAAAAAAACCAACTAGCTCTTTCAAGTAGCATTGTGGCAACATGATAATGACAGAAAGATTGCTCACCTCATGCCTGCCACAGACCACACATTTTACATGCAAGCTCCTTGAAAGAAGTACAGCTGTTATGAGCATTTTGCAGATGAGAAAACTGATGCATGAATAAATGAATAATTGTCCCCAGACACATAGCTGGAGAAGGGCTGAGCAGGGGTGTGAACCCAGCCAGTATGGGTGAATCTGCGGTTTAACCACCCTTTCAGGATTCTCAAACTTCCACGTTTTTAGCTTACCTGGGGATTTCCATAAAAATGAAGATTCTTTTTGAGCTGCTCCCAGGTAGGCCCTGAGTTGTTGCATGTGTAGTAAGATTCTAGGTGATGCCCATGCTTCTGGTACATGGATACACGTTAGGTTATAAGGAGCTAGATGGCAGATCTTGTTGTCACAAATGAAAGAAGGAAAACTAGGGGCCATTCTGTGATTCTGCCAGAATCTCTAAGGTGAGCATTTTTCTTAAAATATACTGGCTATATTCAGTGGTTCCAATTTTCCAGGGTTCTGACTCTCCAGGGTTCATTTGGTGTATGAATGAAGAGCCAGGGCAATCATGTATGGAAAAGCCCCAGGAATGAATTAGCCATATTATGGAGGAAACTATTCTTACGCAATGGTTCCATCTCAGATGGGACACTGCTTCATGAAGGGGGAAGGGATGGATTAAAGTCAAGAGGTAAGCTTTTTCTCTGAAGTATATTTCACAACACATTTTTCAAAGTTGTCTCTTACGATTTTCAGCAAATATGTTTCCAGAAGTCCTCTTGGCTTCATAGTTTAACTCTTTTTGCACATTTCTAGGGACCTGTAAAGAGGTTTGCAGAAACACAGGAGGTTTCAGAGTTAGTGCTGACAGAAGTCTTCCTGCTCCCTGTCTCCCCTCTAAAAAAATAACTTGTCTACCTTGGAGATAGGAGCCAGTGCCCTGGTGCTGAAAGCAGAAGATTCCGGGTCAGGGCTTGAATGATTCACCCAGCATAGGAGAACACAGCATTCATATGCACAGCAACAGCTACAATGTTAAAGGTGTTTCTGCATAAGCTGTTATTATAGTGAAGGTTTTATATGCTTTAATTAGTGCAGGGCTCTGCTGCTTTTATTTTAAATACCAGGCAGCTAAGGATCACAGAGTGAAGCATTTTGCTCAGATCACACAGCCAGTTAGTAACAGAGCTGTAGTTTTGCTCAGGGACATCTGAGTTCTGAGCACAAACTCATAGTGGTCTTGCTCTGCTACCTCTCTGCAATTGTAAATTTCATGACACCTATACTAGTGTATCTTTAAAAATGGAGACAAACCAAAGCCATTCTCAGAAATTATGATTCAAAATATCTGGGGTGGGATCTGGATTTGGGCATTTTTTCAAAAGCTCCCCAAATGATGCTCTTGTATAAACTTTGGCCTGCCACTCACTGTGCATGGTGTTTTATGCTCAATGTCTGTGTCTCATTCATCCATCAGTAAGGACATTGCATGAAACCAGCACTGGTACCCTCATCTTATAAATGGGAAGGTCAGAGGTCACAGTGAGTGACTGCATAGGGATGAAACTGGAAAGCAGGTCTTCCTGTCAAACTTTAGTGTGCTTTGACAATGAAACTGTGGCCTCTCTCCTAAGGTTGGTATGCAGAACAAAGCAGATGAGGAATTGCAAGAAGTGCTAGTACTTGGGAGGTTACATCAGCCTAGCCAGGAAGCTTGACTTTCACTTTATAGAATCGACATCAGAACAGTGTTATCATGGGCATTAATAAATAACAAATCATTAAGCATCCTCTTCTCGCCTTTATTTGCCAATGAAATAGGGATAATGGTGGGCCTTGGGGGGTTGCTGTGAGACTCAAATGAAACAACATGTGTGAAAGTGTTTTGAAAACTGTAATTCACTTTGTAAATAGAAGACACCATTAAGTAGACACATCTTTTAATAACAAAATCTGTGAGAAAGGAATTTTCATTGACATAACAAACCCTGTCTATTCTGTTCAATGCCAGTAGAGGGCTAAGTTCAAACAAAATTCACTCTTTTGTTTTCTTATGTCAAGGTAGAATTTATTTTTTTCCCTGATTCTTTTTTTTTAATTTATTTAACTGATACACAAAAACATTAAAAAATACACATATGAATAATGTACTCCATATGTTTTCATACACATGTATATTGTATAATATTTATATCATGCTAAACCTATTTGTCTCTGCCTCAAACATTGATCATTTCTTTATGGTGAAAACATTCAGGTTCCTTTCTTTTAGGTTTTTGACATGTACAACACACTATTGTTCTCTATAGTCACCCTGCTATGTAAGAGCACCCAAGGACTTCTTGCCCCTATCTATCTGTAACTTAATATCCATTGATCAACCTTTTACTTCATTCTTTCCAACCCTACCCCTTCAGCCTCTGATAGCCCTATATTACTCTCAACTTCTACCAGATCAACATTTTTGATTCCATATATAAGTGAGATTCAGATTCCATATGTAAGTGAGATTATGCAGTACTTGTCTTTCTGTACCTGGCCTATTTCTCTTAACATAACAATCTCCAATTTCACCCATGTTATCACAAATAGCAGGGTTCAATTTTGTCTTCATGGCTGAAACAGGTGATTGTGCAGCTCTTCTACACATATCTTGCTTTGTTTTCTGAAATGGATCTTCTGTATATGTACACTCTCTTTTTATATTTCTTGATGGCTGCTCTGACACACACAGAGTAATTACATGCCTGTAATTACAGATTACACGCCTGTAATCCAATGGCTCAGGAGGCTGAGACAGGAGGATCGTGAGTTCAAAGCCAGTCTCAACAATGGCAAGATGCTAAGAAATGCAGTGAGACCCTGTCTGTAAATAAAATACAAAAATAGGGCTGGGGATGTGAATTAGGGGCCCAGTAGCCCTGAGTTCAATCCCTGGTACCAAAAAAAAAAAAAAAATGGTGGAAGAGATAGAAAAGGAGTGTCTTACTTTATAAAACCTCAGTTACCAATGATGCCTGTTGGTCTTTTGACAGTCACTCTCTTCTGTGATCTGGTCCTCAACGGTAGCTTCCATTATCATCTATGTCCTGACGATCCTCACATTCCAGCTTCCAGGCACATCTGTCTTTTGGGTTCTAGGCCCAGGGTTTTGATTGTTCATTGTATGTAATTGCTACATGGCTGCCCTACTGGTGCCTTCAACATATACAAAACTCAGCCCAATATCTTCCTTCTAAATGTGCTCCTCCTCCTTTATCCCAGAGAATGCTACCATATACTTAAAGAACTGTGTCATCCTTGACTTCTCTCCTCCTATCTAAACCAAACACTTCTCACTGTTCCCTCTTTAGCATCTTGCTATTCTATACATTCCCTCATCCTGTTGCTTATATCCCAATACAAACCATCTTTCTCTCTTGCCTAGTTACCTACAAGAGCCTTGCTGCATGTGTCCCTGTCTCCCTTCTTGTCCACTATGTACACTCCTCATTGTACCCAAAATCATCTTTTTAAAGCAAAATCTAATCTTAGAATTCTTTAGTGGCTTAACAATGTCCTCATGAGGAATCTAAATTTCTTAAAATGAGCCCCAAAGACATTTTTGATTGATCTTGATTGGCCTCTTGACACATATGCTTCTTAATACTCAAATACTGCTAAATTAGGTCAAATTTTGTGAAAACTTTCTACCTTCTCACACCCATGCCCATTTTTCTGCTGGGGACTGCTTTCTGGGAGCTCTCCTGAGCCACCTCTTATTTCCCTTTTTGATACACACATCTTTCTTTTTTAAACTTCTCTGGCTCCCTTTGTCCTTCTTGAGACACTCCACTTTCAGCTGTCACAGAGGCTCTCAGTTTGGGTTGTGAATGCCTGGTGACTTATTTTATCTCTCTTCTGATTAGGCTATGTTTTGAAGGCAGAACCTATCTTTTGTCCTGTGTGCATTTCTTAGCACAGTGCCTGGTGCACGGTGCACAAACTACTTGTGGTGAATGAAATAATAAATACATATCAGCTTCAGCCAAAAGCATAGCTTCCTGGAAATAAGTGTTGCTGCTGGATGATTTTAACTCAACATTATCTGGCATTTAAGATGGAAATAAAACTCAGAATCAATGGGATGACTTTGTTATTGGAAGCTTATTACCTCTCAGCATCCTTAAGAGCTAGATTTCATAAAAATATTTTGGGATGTTTGCCTACTTTCTGTCAGCTTTGGTTAAAAAATTCTTTCCTCTTTCCAATAGGTCTGATATTCTCCTCAATTTATTATAAGAACAATCTGCTTTCACTGATGCCACAAAAGTAATGGGTAAAACTGATCAAAATCTTGGATCTGGTGACTGAGATTTGATATGTGTAAATTTACCACTCATGAAACGATACAATCTTAAATTGCATTGCTTTAAAACACAGCATCCTATGCATTTTGGTCAAAGAGAAAGAAAGGAGATTGGGACTTGGACCTAATGTTGAGTGTTTGCTATACCAAATATTAGATTTGAGATCTTCAACAAAGTATGTAATTTTTTAGAAATCCAATTTTCTCATCAGTAAAATGGGATAATTACTACCTACCTACCTTACAGAATTGGGTGAGAATTACACGTGGAAGGCAATATTAGCACCGAACAGACAACATTTCCTATCTCTTAAGATTTTATTTGTTGCCAACACAATGGGAAAATTGGTTGAACTTTCAAGAATGTAACATGGGTTTGGGCCAGCGATTCCTCATCCAGAGACTGTACCAATATAAATGTAAAAATGTTACCCCTCAAGCATTATTTCCAATTCCTTTTTTGTGCTTAGTAAATATTTTAGTGAAGATAATATGCACATGTAACAGTGCCAAAAATAGTGTGCAGCTGGGTGAATTATTGTAAGGTGAACACACATATCAACTGCCACCCAGATTAAAAAATAGAATACTATCAATACCCTAGAAATTTCCCACCTACTACAAATCTTACAGTCCCTACCCGTACACTCCTCTTTAAATATAACCCTTAACCTGCTACTGATTCTATTCCATTATCACAGCCTACTTTGGAATGTTATGCAGGAACCACATAATCTATATTCCCATGTATCTAGTTTCTGGTGTTCAGCATTGCTTGAAATTCTTATGACAAGTTTTGTGTTGTGTGTTTTCAGATGTATTTTCCTCTGGCTGATTTTATGATTTCTTCTCTTGCTTGTTGGCTTTCGGGAGCTTCGTAAGGATGTTCATGTGATGATTTTCTTGGCTTTTGTTCTGCTTGGGGTTTGTGGTGCTTCTTGTGCCTTTGGCTTTGGTTCCTTAATCTCTTTTGAAAAATTCTTTGGTGTTGTCTCTCTGTTTCTCTTTCTTTTGCTGTGTCTGTCTTTCTGACTGTCTCCCTTGTTGTGTGATGCTAGAGGTTGAATTCAAGGCCTTTCACATTCCAGGCAAGCACTCTGTCACCGAGCTGCACCACCAGTTTGGCTATCATCACCTCAAGTTTTACTTTTACCATATTTTTTCTATAATTCCTGCTGAAAACCAAGTTCCACGAATTTCACACTTGTTTCTGTATTTTACATTATATTGTTACTCTTTGCTTCAGACTGAGTATTTTCTTTCATCATCAGTTCATTAAATTATGTAATCTTTATTAAACCTTTCTATTGATTGCTTAATATCAGTTACACTTTCTGTCCTACAAGATTTATTTATAATTTTCAGTTTCTGCAACAAATTTGCCACCTTTTATACTTTCTGAAACATACTTACTATAGATACCCTCAAGTCAGTGCTAATGACTTCTATACCTACAACTTCTGTTTTCTCTCAATTTTTTGTTAGTGGCCTTTTATTCGTATCTGATTATTATCCTAGACATTATATGTCAATATTTTAAGGATAATCTAAGGCTAAGAATATAATGATCTTCCTCTTAATGGGGTTATCTTTATCAACAGGGTAATTTGATGTTTCTGAACTTTATATGGAATGACAGATCAGCTCAATCTAATCAGGTATTCAGCTGATCCCAGGCTACAGTCTCTGGGAAGGACGATCTTATTTACTATCACTGTTAAAGGGTACTTCTAATAAAATCCTTTGATGCTTGTCAAATTCACTACTCTTTGGCAACATGGGACTCAATTTTTTGGTTCCCATTCCCTAGAAGCTCTCAGAAACTCTGTTTGACTTCTCAGTATCTCAGCTACTGGTATATACTCAGCTTCACAGCTTTTTATTCTGAGTAAAGAAGGAAAAACAATGGATACTGTGTAGCAACAGCAGTCTCTGCTATGTTATTCATCTTCCTGATACTCATGTTATAAGTTAAATCAGCCAGTTTTTTGATGCCATGAACAAATTCAGTCCAGTTAAGAGAAGGGACTCGAGGAGTTGGCCAGGATCCATGAAATAACTGCGCCTGACATTCTGTTTCATCTTTTAGAAAATATTTTAATAGTATATCATATGAATTTAAAAAAAAAAACACAGTATGAGAAAAAAAGATATCATAGTATAGATAGGCTTATGAGGAGATGAAGATCAGAATTATTAAATCCCTTCAACAACACCTTATAGAAAATTTATGCGGGTACTTCTGATAGAGCCTGAGTCATATTATTTGGACTTTCTTAAAACAGGACAATTTAAATTTAGACAATTTGTTCCTGTACACACACATTTCAATTAGAAATGTCTTACTTTTTTTGGTTACTCTTAAGAATTTTCCCATAGGATATTTTGTTCCGGGTGTTTCCACGGATGGATCAGCTCCTGCAGGAAGAGAAGTGCCTATCCTGATGGTCCAGAAGTGTGAAGTTTGGATTAATTTCGTGCTTTTTTCCAACCTTTCTGGATGGCACCTGCTTCTCTAAAGAATGCTCCATTTATCCATGTTCCTATGCAGCTAAACGCCCCGTGGGCCCGTAAGTGGTCTGAAAGCACCATACTTCCTGAGTAATCGGTTTTCCAGCTGGGAGCAGATGGCTTTTACTTCACACCATCATGGGCCAATTCTTAACAGCTGCTGAAATATGATGAGATAACCATGGCTGCTATTTGAGAAATCTTAGAGATGTAGAGTAAATAGGCTGCCTAACATTGAGAACAACTATGTGTCTCATCTTTGTATCTAGAAGCAGGGTGTTTTTGCTGTAGTGTTCCCAAATATAGGTGGCAACATTCCTAATGTTAGACCTACTTACTTTAATTTCCAAATTCTTACTTTGCCAAACTCTCCTCTGTGTGTGTGTGTGTGTGTGTATCTCCAATCTGTCACAGCTTAACAGAAGAAAGGTGTAATCAGACTCTAACACTTCTCTTTCCAAAATTTTATTCCTGAATTTCATATAGACTTGAAGCACAATCACACAGTTCCTTTCGAATGACAGAACAATATGTTTTTATAGGAATCCAGATAATGACTATCTACAGCTTCCCTGCTATGGTCTGAATATTTCTGTTACCTCCAAATTCATATATTGAAATCCTATCCCCTAAAGTGATAGTATAAAAAGGGGCTTATTAAGGCAGAAGGCCTTAATGTAAGAGATTAGTACCCTATAAACGAGGTACCAGAGCACTGCCTCAGCCATTCCACCAAGTGGAGACACAGCCAGAAGGCACTATCTATGAGAAACACTGCCTGACTGGATATCAAATCTGCTATCACCTTGATCTTGGATTTCCCAGCCTCCAAAACTGTGAAAAAACAAATTTCTGTTGTTTATAAGCTACCCGGTTGTGTTAGCCAGCTTTTTGTCACTATGTCCAAAATAAATGAAAAGAGGAATTTAGAGGAAGAAAAATCTATTTGAGCTTGTGGTTTCCGAGGTTCAGTCCAGAGCCAGCCAATTCCACTGCTCTGGGCCCAGGGTGAGGTCAAGCACCGTGGCAGAAGGATAACAGCAGAGGAAAGGTGCTCAGATCATGGTGTCTGGGAAGCAGAGCAAGAAGGAAGGAGCCATAAGAAAAACATGAACCCCTCCAGGGCATACCCCCAGTGACCCACTTCCCCAACTCTCCTCACCTATCAATGATTACCATCCAGTTAGCTCATCAAAGCCAGGATGGACTGAGTCACAATAATCATACCTCTCAATATTCCTGCATTAACACAGGAGCTTTTGTGGGACACCTGATGGATGTATCCAAACTATAACATCAATTTATAGTATTTTGTTACAGCAGTCCAAACAGGATAAGAAAATCCCAAAGGAACCATTTTGCCATGTAACAAATCTTACTGTAAGAAGGGATTATATATGCCAAAAACACTCTCATTTACATTTCAAATGAATGGGTGAGGACATACATACACATTGTGTATGGCAGTAGCTAATTATATCTGATGCATATTCTTCACAAATATTAACTTTGATCCTGGGAATGAATGAACTTCTAGAGATGTTTTCCCCTAATCAAGCAAGGTAGGAAATTTATGCAGTGGTAACAAGCAAGTTAAAGTCAGTGTCTTTACACATTACTCACTTGTTATTAACAACTTCTGTTCATTAGGTATCAGCTTATTGCCCGCAACTGGATCTGGCTATTAGTGTAGCCCCTTTTGGAATAGTGGCAGAGTACCTTAGGCAATTTGAGGAAGCACCTACTAAAGCTCTGATTGAAATTGTAATACATAACTTCCTCTGAAATTCCATTAATCAATGAAAGTCACATTTGGTATCTGAGTTCCACATGGTAAAAATGTGTGATTCTGCCATAGAGACCCAAGTATGGAGGATACTTAAATAATTACCACAGCCCATCTCTCTTGTCACCAAATATTTGTTCCATTTTTGTACACAGAAAATATATCATCCCTTCAACAAAGAATATTATCCCTTCCCCAAGGTATTAGCCACAGATGCAAGCTCCAAATCCAGCTTCTTTGAGTGATGGCTGGCATTCTTCTTATCTGGTCTGAAGGTAGCTCCTTTTGTTCCGAAGAACAGTGACTTAAAAGGACAAATTATCTTCCCTGTCAAAGACTCAATATTCAGTGGAGAAATGGAGTCAGGACAATAGCCATAAACTTTCCCATTAAGAGTGAGAGATAGAACAGTCACTAGTTTATAACGAATTCCAAAGTCTTACTGTGTGGGCATTGTGAGGGGACTCACTCAGTACTGGCCACATAATTTGCAGAATCCAGTGCAAAGTGAAAATGCAGAGCTTCAAGTTCAAACACATTTTAGCAGAGCTTTATACCAGGTATGGGTCTTTCTGATCCTGGAGCCCTGTCTGACTGCAAAGGTCATACAACCATGAAACCAACACTGAGCTTCCTTTGGGGAGGGTAATGTTCTTTGATGAGGCTTAGATTCCTACTCTGATGGTGGCTGCCTACTCTTCTTCGAAGCCTTTGTTTTCACCTTTTAGGAATTCTTCCTTATTCAAATATTCTTTTTGGATGAATTTAAAGAGGGTATTGAGGAAAGTGATCTCTTGGGTGCTGAAAAGATTTCTGAGTCTTCCTGCTCATAAAAATTGAAGGCCCAAGTGTCCTTTTAACATTTGAAAAGTCAGCCTCTAAATTCAAGCTAGAGGATGCTGGGCACTATAACTTTAAGGGGACAGAATTCAGTCCTTAGCAGTTTGCAAATTCTTTATTCTGCATTCCCTTTTATTCCTGCATGAGTATAGACCAACTCTTTTCTTAGGTCTTCTGTTTCTTTCAGCTTCTTATCAAATTCCCAAGAGCAAGGAATTATGCCAGAATTCTTATTTTTAATTTCTTCACCTAGAGCTAAGAGTTTATTCTGCAAATCACTGCTTTGCAAATTATAAGGTGGTCATTTTAACAAAATATGATTTCTGTGTAAGGAGCATGGATATCCATCCAACCTCTAATATTAGTATCTTAACTACTCACAGTCTGGTCTTTAACTCAGTGTCATATATTTTAATTAAAAAAAAATTATGGTAGAGTTCTAATACATTTCAAAGGGAAAGAATAACCTTGTGGACAAACAAATGGATCTGGAGCAACTTTGGATCTGCTTGCTAAACTTGAATGTGATGAAAAAGAAAATTGGACCTCCTCTTCACACCATACATAAAAATTAACTTGAATAGATTATAGACCTAAATATAAAAGAGAAACTCCAAAACTCTTAGAAGACTCATACGTGTACATTTTCATAACATTGAACTAAGCAATGATATTTTTTTTAAAGAGAGAGAGTGGGAGAGAGAGAGAGAGAGAGAGAGAATTTTAATATTCCTTTTTTTTTTTTTTAGCTCTCGGCAGACAACATCCCTGTACGTGGTGCTGAGGACTGAACCCGGGCCACGTGCACGCCAGGCGAGGCGCCACCGCTTGAGCCACATCCCCAGCCCCAATGATTTTTTTTTTTAATGACTCCAAAATTACAAGTGACTAAAACAAAACAAAACAAAACAATATGGATCAATGGGACTTCATCAAATTTTTAAAAAATGTTTGTGACTCAATGTACACCTTCAAGAAAGTGAAAAATAACCCACAGAATGAATAAATATTTGCAAACCATATATTTCACAAAGGAGTTGCACTTAAAATATATGAAGAGCTCTTAAACCCAACTATAAAAAGATAAGCCAATTTAAAATGGGCAAATAATTTGAATAAGTAGTTTATTTTCAGAACATACATAAATGGTCATTAACTATGTTAAAAAATATTACCATCGTTATTTTTATGGAATTATTGTTAAGAATAATTAGAAAGTGGAAATGAAAAATGGAAAAAATGGAAATGAAAAACTAGTACATACTATAAAATGGATGTACCTTAAAAATATTATGCTAAGTGAAAGAAACTAGTCATGAAGGCCACATGTTTATGATTCTACTTGTGTAAAATGTTCTGAATTGACCTATAGATTCAACTGTTTGGCAATTCCTCCAAAATATAAATATAGAATTACCTTATAATGCAGTAATTCCACTCCTAGACATATAAAAACAAGTGAAGATAAAATGCCAATTTTATTGCCACACAGTCATTATAGGCTGTTATAGTATGGTAATAATTCCAGATTCTCCATGGCTTATAACAAATTTAGCTCTAAAACATGCTATTTGCTAACCAGATATCATGTGAGATCCTGATCTGTTTCATTGTTACTCAGGCCAATTCAGAGATGCTATATGGAACACCGTGGATCACTATGAAAAAGAATGTGGTGAAATGAACACTGGCTCTTGAAGCTTCTACCTGGAAATAACACACATTGATCTTGCTCATGTTGACCAAAGACAGTGAGCCTGGCTATACTTGTGTTATACTGGGCAGCAAAATATAATCCTGAGATGTGTTCAGAAGCAGAAGGAATAAAATATTTGTGGAGGGCTCTAATGATTATCACTAATTTTGAATGAAAAGATAGATTGCTCTATTGGCTTTGTAGCTATTTCTAATTTTCATAGGTTTTTACTTTTGGTGTATTAGTTAGTCATTACGGTGTAACCAGAAGTATAGGCTCAGTAAGACCTGAACTCAGACAGGCCTGCCATTATTTCCAGCCACAATCCATTAGCCAAGATCAGCATCACCAGGGCAGATATACATTCTTTGCAAGGTTTGGGGGAGAGAGAATCTAAGTAACAATCTAATTTACCTGATTAGGTGCCAGGTTTTGTTTTAAGTTTTGTATCTATAAGTATTCATTTTATTTTCACAAAAAAACCCCAAGAGCTAAGGAGCACATTCCTTTTCTCCATTTTACAAAGGAACAGATTTCCCAATGTCAGGTAGCTTGTAAATTATGAAATCTGGATATAAATCCTGGAAACCTTGTACCATTGTTTCTATGCTTTTTAATCCTTGTATTATTCCATCCATCATTTCTAGTCCTTTTATCATATCTCTCACGAAGCAAGACTAAAACTTACATCCATGGTATCCTAGGTTATTAAAAATAAAGATATCTCCTTTCAATTAAAACTCTGTAAACACACTACTTACCTGTTGTTGAACTTTCAATATATGAAAATATGAGAAAAACAACTACGAATTTACTTTTAGGATAATCTGTATTTCATCAATCATGATTATGTCTATAATTTCACAAAAATATAGCATTACCAGGTCAAGGTTTCCTCTGTTCTTGTCTTCCAAAAGAAAGCTTTCAGTTGAGAGAAATGGAAAAAGGATAAAGGGTTTATTTAGTGAAATGGAAGTAGTAGCGCTCTGAGGACCCTCACATTCCAAGAGAGGAAGCAGCCTGAGGTCTTCTATGTGGCAGGTTCTTATATTTAGTCTGGGAAGCTCCGTTTTCTTGTATTATATATTTGGGGTGGTTACTGCAGTTTTTGTGCTGTGGTGACTTAGTGTACCTGTGCTGGTTTCACTGTGTTGGGAAGTTGACACTAATAGCTAAGCAAGGCCCATGGGGTTAAGGCCAGGACATAAATTAAAATATTAATTTATGTGCCTCAGTGCTATGCACATGATTCAAAGTTGGAAAGTTCTTTTATTTGATTTCAGCCCCCCCTTCTTTTTTTCTTAAGAAAGTAGTATCTGGCCATAAAGGAGGTGAGTCTATGGGCTGTCTTTTTTTTTTTTTTTTTTTGGTCACCTGAGATGAAGTGATCTTTTATCACTCAAGATGGAATGAGCCCTATTTTCCCTTCTAGTTACCTACTCTAAAAATATATACATATATAAAAATATATGTTTATATATGTGTGTATATGTGTGTGTGTGTCTGTACAAGTCATTACTCATTCTTCATTCTTTAGACAGTACTTGAAGCACACTTGGAATTTTGAATCTTCCCTCTTATCTAAATTCCACTCAATGGGAATGGCAATCTGTAGCAATTCCGCTAGCATACTGGAATGCTTTTCTATATGTCTTGTCAGATCACATTAGCATAACTATGGGAATCAAAAACTAATTATCCAGACTGAAATGTCTCACTACAAATATTTGCTATATAATATCTCCATTGCCTTTGGCTCCTATTGACTAACTCTCCAAGATGTGATGGGGGTATGTATAATAACCCCTACTGTGGTCCAAAAGGAGTAACAAAGGGCGTGATCTGACTTTTCTTTTTAAGTCACTATTTTTTCTCAAAGGTAGTCAAACAGAGTGCCCTAGGTCAAGTTTTATTTTTAGTCAACATATTTATTCTTCTTTCTTCAGTAACAGAAGCAAAGCTTTGAAGTATGAGATGCTTTTGTTTAAAAAAAAATGTTGGTAAGGAAACTAGATAAATGTGCTATCTTTAGAAATCAACTTCACAGGGGAGAATAGAGCTGTTAAATAAAGTTTGATGGAGAATAATGTTTTCAGAGATTAGGAATTATGAAACAAAGCAGGAAAGATCCAGAATTTAGCCTTCTAAAATCATTCAATTCAAATGAAAGTCTACATTGATGATGATGCTAAAAATCAATGTAAATAGTTTCAAGGTTTTGAGAAAAACTTTTTAGTGTAGAGGAGAGGTCCCCCTCCCAACCATTTTTTGTAATTCAACCATTGGATATTTTAATTGAAACTAGTATCCAAATCCATAGCTACTTTCAATATGTATGTGCATCAGAAAGGATGTGTAAACACATACATGTACAGGTGTTTGCTCTTACGAAATCATAATCGTTTATTGGGGTACATGGTACATCTTTGGTATGTGCACATTCACTTAATTTTCTTCCATACAGTGCCTCATATCCACCCTTACCTGACTCAGACCTGCCCTTTGTGCATACTCTGTGGAGAGTAAACCTCGTTTCTATTGTACTGGAGAAAGAATTGGCTACTTAGACTGTGAGGGTACCTAGGGCTACAACTGTTCCTGTTTCATTCATATAAATTTCTGTCAGAGAAATTGGGCTTATGAAATATTTCATTTTTTCTGAACAAGCAAAATCAGAAAATTTTGATTAGCATTTTCAGTCCTTCCAGATGTCTCCTCAAAACCTATTCATCCTTTGGCATTAACTGTTTATATAACTATTTATCTATATACAACTTTGATTTCTCTTTTTATCAGTGATCTACTTAATCCTATTAATAATCAGTTACAGTACAATTTAAGAATAAACACATTTGCCACTGGACAGTATGCCTTTTCTACAATCCCATCCCCACAGTTCTGTTTACCATAATTCTTAAAAATCTGAAGAAATTATACAGATTTTTTTATTAAATTCTATCACAATTTGTTATTCTTTGTGTGTGATCCTTAGGACATTGTGATATTCCAGATGTCCTCTAATATTGCTGCTAAATATTTCTTTTCCTATGCTTTTTAAATACTGGGGTCTTAATAGTATTTGATATACCATATCATCCCCACCCCTTTTTATTTTTATTTTTATTTTTTGAGACAGGATCTTGTTAAATTGCTCAGAGCCTCCTTGCTAGGCTGGCTTTGAACTTGGGAACCTCCTGCCTTAGCCTTCTGAACTGCTGAATTACAGGTGTGTGCCACCCAATCTGGCACCATATTTCTTTTTGTCAACTATTGTCCTATAACAAACTAACTTTAATCCCTCTAACTTTTCATGCCATGCTGTCTTCTGGACATTTCTCTTTCCTGCTGTATAAAGGAACCATGTTAAAAGAACCAGAGTTGCAAAGAAACATAATCACGAGTTGCAATGTGATTATTAATTAATAATTATTGTTATTAATACTGATATTACTCTCTGATCCTTCCTTCTCTGCTTGTTTCATGATTCTTTCTTAACCCATTAAGTCCCATGTTCTCAATTCTGTGAATATATCAATCAAAGTTACACAGGTGCATTAAAATAGAAAATGAAAATCATAATCTAGAGCTTATAGATGTTAATTAACAGTATGTATTATGATTATTATATTATAAAAAGATTATATATAATGCTACATAATTATATTATGTGATTATATGAACTATATTTAAATTTGGGAGATTTTCCACATTTGAGAATTTGGGACAAAAATGGGTTAATGGCAATAAATAATGATTAAAACAATAAGAAAAAGAAAAAATGTGGAGGTTTAAAAATAAAAACAAAACTTGGAAGAGGGAAAATATATGAAAAACATCCTTCTGAAAAATACTAATTAGAGGTTCAGAACAAAATCTCCATACAGTGTTTGAAAGGTCAATAAAATGTAAAAGAAAGAGCACATTTTAAAATAGGAACTAGAAGCCACATGACAGAGAAATATCTGAGATAGTAAGGAATGGTTTGAGAGACTATGATGCATGAGATGGGAGAGACTGAGAAAATGGAGCACTTCAAGAAAATATTAAAAACCAGGAGCACAATTCAAATCCAAATAGGGAGACTTGAAAAGAACAATTGGTACTATGGAACATGGGGTCCAGATATCTAGGGAAGATCTGAATCTGTCTCTCACTATTCAGGGGAAATATATAATACAATAAATATTACTAGATTTCAAGAGATTGTGTAGAAAACAGAATGTAAACTTACACATAAACAGTTGGCAATTTTGAAAAAGGCATCAAAATAAACATAACAAGAACAGTATTAATAACATAATAAAAGAGAACACGCACATGCACAAAATTTGTTAGAAATTATACAAGAAATACTAGCACACTTTAATATTCAGAATTCCTTAATGAACTAATATTAATAAAAACAAAGACTTTTATTTAAAAATGGTTTGATATTATGAAAGACCATCCTATTAAACCAGGAGTAGATGTGTATATTGACACATAAATAATTTTTTTTCAGAGACAAAACACCACTCTAAAAAATACCAAATATTAAGTTCCACATCACACTAATGCAGCAGTTTTAAAAGATTTTTTTCAAATGAAAAAAAGACAATGATCCTCATAAGTATTCATATTAGTCTAATTGTATCCTGGAATTTCTAGATGGCATAATAAGACAAAAAAAATGAGGTATAAGAAAGTATAAATGTGTAAGGAAACAAAAATTAAATATTTGATATCATTTGTAGACATACATATATGAAAAGCATCAGAATACTAAGAAGCTTGTGTGCAAGATAAACTTCCAAGTATGTTGAGTGTATGTGTGTGCATAATCCTCTCCTCTTGATTTTGTGGAGTTTATTATTTCCCTAGTCTCTTTGAGTATTTTAAATGATTTAACATTATAATGCATGCTAGATTTTATCAGTAGATCTAATGCCTCTGATGTGAATACTCTCATTTTGTGTTCTGTGAGCTTTCTTGGCATCCTTAGATGTTCTGTAATATGTCCATTAGCTAATTTTACATGTGATTGAGTTCCCATGGGAGTTTTATTTGACACATTGTGCAAGCCTTACCCTAAAGTCATTCTGTGCTTTGTCAATCCATCTTCCATGTGGTTCTCAATTCTAGGCCTGCCTGCATGGGAGCACCTTGGTTTCAGGTTTACTCACAGGATGAAAAGTGTGAGTTCAGTCTCCAGCTTTGGCCAGGAGCTCTGTTTTCCCAGTGGTGAGTGAGCTTCCTCCAGCAGCCTGAAGCTAGGAGCTGACTTCTATCAAGAAACAGCAACATCAGTATAAGACACACATATATATATATCAACACATCATGTTTTGCACCATAAATATATACAACTTTTCATCAGTCAGCTGAAACTATACGCAAACGTATTCAAGTAAAAAAAAAAAATGAAAAGGAGGAGAATCAGGGACTACCAGGGGAGATACACAGACAGCATTTTTCGTGCAGAATATTCTCAGTCTTTGGCTTCCAGAAGGATCCTGGTATCTGTGCCCAGTCAGAACCATGTACTGGATACTGATCCCTACCTGGTTGGGGATTAAACCATGACTTAGAAGTTTAGATTATTCTAGGTATTGTGGGTTTCTCCTTTTGTTTCTATTTTTTTTTTTAACATACATATTTTCCCCTGACTTTTGGTATATTTGAAAGAAGGATATCAGTGAGAGACCAGTATTTACTCAGAGGTCAAAATTTTTCTTTTCTTTTTCATTCTCATTTTTTTTAAATATGACTAACAAAAACATGCTTGTATAATTTAGCAAAGTGGACCTAAAGTACAGCCATTTGTCTGATCATTTCTACTATATGTCCTACTTTTCATATCCAGGAGTCTCAGAAGATCTAAAGCACTTCATAGTTTGTGTTTGTTTTGTTTTTCTGAGTTCAGTTATCAAAGTTTTAGAGAATATTTGGGAAGGAGTATAGAAAGGAAAGATAAGATTAGAGTGTCTGTACACAAAATAGGAAGTCACCAGTGAAAAGCACATAATAGGCTCTGATTTAATCAGCATCAAGAACAAGGAAATTTTCAACAGAAATGTAGGATGATGAATTTGCAGCAGCTAAAATGAAATATGTGCTGTTGAAGCGCACACTGCAAGTCTATTGCACTCTTCTTTGGGAAATCACAGATGGGAATAGAATAATACGCTCTGATTCTGTCTGCCACCTGCATCTCTTCTTCAGTTTGGGTCAGTACATTAGTCAAGAGCTGTGTGTCCCCAATTCTCTGTCAAAACTGCACTAAAAGGAGGAAGAGACACATTTGTCTAACCTCCTCAGTAGTTCTTCACTTTACTTAACAATTTTGGATGGAATGTAATCAAAGATTGTTTATTTGTGTATATGCCAACAAACCCCCCCTCCCCACATACACACAAGCACACACATCCACCAATGTTTTAGTCTGCTTTTGTTGGTGCTGTGACTAAAGGATCGACAGCACAACTGAAAAGGAGAAAAAGTTTATTTGAGGGCTCACAGTTTCAGAGGATTCAGGCCAGAAAAGGCCGGCTCCATTCCCTGGGACTCAAGGTGAGGCTGAACAGCATGGCAAGAGAGGGTGTCAGAGGAAAGCAGCTCACATCACAGTGATCAAGAAACAGGGAGAGAGAGACTCCAGTTCCAGATACAAAATATATACCCCATAGCCACACCCCCAATGAACCACTTCCTCCAGCCACACCCCACCTGCCTCTAGTTACCACTCAGTTAATCCCATCCGGGATTAATTCATTGATTGGGTTAAGACTCCCGCAATCCAATCATTTCTCCTCCCAACCTTCTTGCTTTGTCTCACATGTGAGCTTTTGGGGGACATCTCACATCCGGACCACAACAATCAAATCTTAGTTTAGCCTAATCTTTGTGGTTAATTTAGAATTTCTTTTTTGGTTTCATGCATTTCAAAAATCTTCAGAAAAACACAAGCAATCATGCTTTGATGCATTGAAAAGGTCAAAATCTTAGATTTTCTCTATTTGCTTACTTCGTAACCATGAAAGTATTACCTGAGCTAGGAAACTGTGTCGAATTGGGGGAAATTTGCTTTGAGATCTATGTATACCCTTTATGTCCTCTCTGTTTCAGCTGTCTCTTACCATGTATATTGCCCAACTTAAAATTCCCATTTAAATGAAAGTGGCTATATGGATCAATGCCATTTTATCATCTCTGCTTAAGGCTCAGCAATTTAATTTTTTGTATTAAAGATTCATATTGTTTTTCCTTTAAGAATGAAACTATGGTTGGTTAAAAAAAAATGAACATTGAACATTTCACATTCAAACTTTTGCATTTGAGAACAAGATACAGAGTTTTCCAATTTGTTCTGAATTTGAAAGTAAAGTTTAAGGATTATTACTTAAAAAAAATGTCAGAGTTAGAAATACCAGTTCATGCTTTTTTTTTTCTTTTTGCCATACATTAATCAGAAAATTACGGAAGTTAATTGTGTGCTTAGAAATAATTAAATATCCATCATAGGAGATTAGTTTAAAGGTTAGCAAATTGCAGGCTGTTTTTGCAAATAAATTTTAATGGAACACAGTCGAGCCCATTTATTTACATCTTGTATATGAGTATTTTATACTATAATGGCAAAGTTGAGTAGGTACAATACAGAGTTTCCTATTGCTTCTATAAAAAAGCTATCACTGATGTAATAGCTTAAACAACACACATTTATTATAGTTCTGGAGATTGGAAGTTCAATAAAGGTCTCATTGGGCTAAAAATCAAGCAAGCTTATGGAGGCTCTTGGCAGAATCTGTGTTCTTATATTTTAGTATTTAGAGTCGGCCTGCATTCCTTGGCATGTGGCCCTTGTCCCCCATCTTTAAAGCTGGTCTAGTCTTTCTCAAGCTGTTTCTCACCTGGGTCTCTCTGCTGCATTATTCCATTTCTAAGGACCCCTGTGACTACACTGTACCCACCTGCCTATTCAGGATAATTTCCTCATCTCTAGGTCAACTGATTAGCAACTTTAATTTCATTCACAATCAAAATTCATGTTTATTATGTAACCTAAAACATTGACAGTTTTCAGGGATTAAGGTGTGAACATTTTAGAGAAAAGGAGCATTATTCTGCCTACCACAATGAATATTAAAAGGTATTCACAATATTCTGTTTGTGGAAAAAATAAAATAGCAAAGCATAATATACATATGATTAGTTCAAAATTTTGAATTTGCATTGTGAAAATAAAACTGATTTGCTGAGGATTTATGGCAAAAATATTTCAATCATTTTTCTGAGAGATGGGATTAGAGTTGGGTTTTTTTTTTGCCCTCCCTCCCAAGTTTGTTTTTTTATTTTTAAACAATGAACATTTGCCACTTTTCTAATAAGGAGAAATCTAAATGCAAATAATTATAAATCAGAGACTCATTACAATGGAAGTTTCTGAACAGATAATTTCACAAAACAAAAGCATTGTATGTATATTTTCACAGCTTTTCCTTTATGTTATCAGTCCTTTTACAATAGCAGATACATCTTACTTTCAAATTTTTGCTAAGTTTCACTACTACCTAATGCATATGCTTCCCAGAGGAACTTTACTCTCTGCCTGACATCATGGAAAACTCAATACTAATCTCCCAGGACAGGGATGTCCCAACCCACAGAAAATTGTAACCATTCAAGTGTGTACAGAGAGATCACTCCCTGAACATTTCCATATTTCTTGAATATTCAACACTCTCCAAGTCCCAGCTAACTGATTTATAGCTTTTGAATTTAATTTGCATACCCCACATAATAATCTACAAGTGATTCCAATGCATGTTGTAGAAACATGAAATTGATTTTCAAATTCTCACTTCCTTTTCACTTACAGTTCCTAGGGACAAATTAAATGGGCCATTTTGTTGCACAATGATTTTTCTTATTATTTTTTAAAAATAGCCCAATTGCTCATTTTCCCCTAAATTTATCTTATGGTGCTGATTTAATAATTTCGCAGAATTGTTTGTGTTGTTTAATATTAATCTCTTTATCCCAGATAATTCCAGAATTTAGAAATTATTTCCTCTTACACTACATCCTGTATAATTTAGCATATATATATATATATATATTATATATTCCTCAAGACTACTTCTTTTTTGATTTTCTGTTTTGCATTCTTTTGTAGCAGTTGATTAAAATATCACAGTGTTATCAACCAGAGCAGTTGTGCTACTTGAAAGAAAACAATGAAATTTTAAAAAGGGTCAGATTTGAGACCAGTAGACTTTTTAAAGGATACACACACACACACACACACACACACACACACACAAGTTAAAAAGGTGGAAAGAATAAAGAAGTATAATGTTATTAATTGCTTCAAGTGAGTTTAGCTTTCTTTTGTTCCTTACTTCAGTGTGGTTTCATAGACAACAGTTATCATCTCACCTTTATTAAAGAAATTAACTGAAGAGGATGTAAATCTGATTTTCATATTCTATACATGAGCTCGAACAGTATAGGTCCTTGGAAGAGATTAGTAAGGAGATTATATTAATAACTATGAGAATAATATTGATCTTTAATAGAAATATATGCTGCAACACACACCTAAAGTCAAAACAAATACAAGAAGAGAATCAGATGCTTTGGTTAAACAACTGGTAAACAGGGTCTTAAATAAACAGAAGCTATAATTTAAATCTATTGATATTGTGTGGTTAGCCTAGCTATCATATGCAACACTCAAGCTGAGGAAAATTACATTTTTAAATGGCTAAAACCTGACAACAGTTAAAATTTCTCAAAATTCTACTTACACATAATGACTTAAATATTGATCTCATAAAGCTTATCTCTTTAAGGAGACAAAGATTAACAGGGACTTAGAAAAACTCTCAGCAAACCTACTAGCATCTATGCTAAGAGTTTCAGTATTCAGAAAATCAGTAAGAGCTGGAACAGTTAGCAAAGACTCAATGTCAGCAAGGAGATAATCTTTGAGATATGTGTGATGAAGATTTCCATGTACAAAATCAAAAGTCAGGTTATCTCAGTGGCTTACTGGAGCTTGGGTGAGTTTGGAGAGACATGTGACATTACATGAAATAATTACATTTGTTTGTACAAATTATATTTGTATGTAAATAAATCACATTTTTCCTGAAAGGAATTCCCAATTGTTCAAATATGATGAGACCAATATCTTTTAATATACATAAAAAGCAATAGTCAAGGTCAAAAAGAGGGGGAATTTCTACCCCAAATAGTACTATTTGCAAAAATCAAAACAAACAAAAACCTCTATGCTTCCAGGAACCGAATAAAAATAAAGAAAGCACAAATGATAAAGTATTGTGGACTTTGTTTTTGTTGTTAAAATGAGACTCACACTTGTCCCCTTCCTTACGCCCTAGAAGAATCTGTCATAGAATGTTAAGTAATATACTTGTAATGGCTTAGAGAACAATTTTTAAATGCAAGAATATTGTAAGTGATGATACCTCCTTTATTCATACTTGGTAACAGCCCAGTTAAGGACCAACCTTCAGAGGACACCCTGGAGGCCAGGCTTGCTTGACCAAAGCACTTGGCTCTTTTCCTGTTATATTTATTTTGACTTTAGGTCAGTGCTGCTATGCCAGTGTCTGGTTAATAGAGAACAATAAACTTCCTTTAGTTATTAATAAGTTTCTCATTAGTCTCTTCCAAGGAATGATAATGTGCTCACTGTGGCCAGAGCAAGCAGACAAGGGTCATCCACCCTACAATTAATTTTCCAAACGCAGAAATGAAGGTAAGTCTTGGATCATTGTCCACGCTGAAGCTAATGTGAAGGAGAAATCCAGTCTAAGAGCAAGGAAGGACATTCTGTTTCTGTGTTCTTTTTTCTGCTAACCAGGTTTTTATTGTGAAACCTCAGTGATTCTGTCTCTGTTCTGGCATTTAAAAATTTATTGTTTTTATTTCAAGCAGTGCAATTGATCTAATTGATAATACTGGTGCATGAATCATGGAAGAAGGCAAAAGAGCAGAGTGTCCTTTTGAAACATTTCCTGTGTGATGACATTTCCTTGACATTGGTGAAGCTTAGTGTAAATGGGTACGGGCAGGATCCAGGCAAGACCTTGAAAGCCAAGAAGAGAACATTCCACTTTTCGTTTTACTAAGTGGATAGCCTTGGAACATTTAAGTGACTCTAGAATAAAATAATCTGTAATTATTTCCAACATTTTTCTAAAAAGAGGCATATTCTCCTTTTATTTTTTTCTTTCAATTTGGAAGAAGGCTGAGAGTGAATAATATGTAGTTAAAGCAAGGCTTGCATGATATGCCAAATAAGTACCAAGAAATAGCTACATTTATGGCGTTTATGTTAAGGCCTATTACTGGTATGCAAATTCCCAGCCTATAATTGTTTTCACAATCAGGCCCAGAGGCATTACCACGGAGGAAGTAATTATAAAATGGTTAATTAAAAGTAATTATAAAACGGTAAATTACTTTTTATACATCCTCATACATTGTTCAGTTATAACTTAATCTTTGAAATACTGGAATGGCTGCCTCCCAAGAACACAGCATCCTTCAGGGAAACGGGACTCTTTGGCTAAGTAGCACTGCCCCCCATTTTTTCTTTTGTTTTAAACTTTGTACACTCAGATTCCAGGATGTTCCAGCTCGACAGCTGGTTCCTCCTCCTGTGCTGTGGTCAATGTTTAATGCACTGCAGTGGATTTCTCCGAAGTATGGCCTGAGCACCCCCAAAGGCCTTCCAGGTCCATATGGGAGAGCGGAATGTGCTTGGATGGAGTCAAGCTGCAGACAAGCAACAATGAGGAGCCGGCACATATCAGTAAGGTGGTGTGAGTGCAGCAGGTCCATGTTTGTTACAGAGGGTGGAGCATGGTTTTCAGGATGCTGACAACCTTTGGCCAAGTAGAATGGGAGACCTGGGAAATCCAAACAGATGCAGAAAGGCCTCGTTGGGCAAAAAATACAGGAAGCGTTTCTTTCTTTTTTTTTTTTCATGCAGAATTAAAGCACATTTAAATTACTAAAAGGTGCATTCCACAACTGAGATGCAATTTTAAACCTACTTTAAAGGTTTAAATACAGCCTATAAGAAAAATTATTGTCTATGGTGGAGCCAGTGAATATATTAAAACAGGCACAGTAGAACCAGCTCTATGACCTGAACTCTGCTCTTTCAAGTGGAATTTTATACTTCTTGTCTAAAATTAGAATGCCCAGTTGTATTTGAATTTCAGATACACAATGGATAATTTCATAGCACGGGGCATACTGCCTACTTACATTAAATAAATTTTCCATGGTGTGTCTAAAATGCAGCTGTAACTGGGCATCCCAGAGTTCTGTTTATTAATTATAGCAACCCTATTCTGGTTGCTAGTACATGGTATCTTTTTTGTCATTTCACTTTCAAACTGGTTATTACTAAAAGACCTAAAAGACGAGACTACTATATTGTGTGTTAACCAAACCACCTTACCCAAAGAATTAATATCTTAGTGAAATATCAATTCTCTGGGTTTTCCAGTTATGCCGCCCTACCTTTGGCCAAATGACATTTTTTGCCTTCTATTTTTTCTGATATTCTAATATTTCATTCCTTTTCCTTCTAGAATTACATTGAATAAACACATAAAAATGGAGTTTGGGGGATAATTGATATCTTTGTGAAACCCTATGTCCCTGAATTACTATTTTCTTTAATTTCCCAATTAAACAAGGAAGCCTCCCATTCCAAGTTCTGTGTGCATTCCTGCTTCTCCTGCAGTATTTCTGAGGATTCCAGTGCATATATTCTTGTGGTGACTTCATCTTATTTCCAAATTTCTCTGTCTATATTAGACCTGATATAATATAATTACATCATCAGAGTTTCTGATTTTGTGACTCTGTTTCCCCCTTCATGTTCTAAAGTACTAGCAATACAATGTGTCTTACATACAGATAGCAAAAGGAAAGGAGTTTAAAATAAGCGTGTATCTAAAAAAAGAACTTAAAATCCACCATTAGGAGTCATTTTCTTTAATACCTCACAAGGAACTCTCCCAAGTCATCTTGCTATCACTAACTTGCTATACCTCTTGCTCCGCTCTATAGATAGCTCAACCCTTAGTCACTTTGACTCTTCACTTGAGTGTACCACAAAACTTTAAAATATACTACCACCCTCACCAAGCATGGAAAGAGTTCAAATACATGCTGTTTTATTGTGCGTCAGATAAAGTTTGGGTTCCTTGAATAATTTGGTGTGTACAAAAACTTGGTGTATTCATTAAGAAGTTAATTTTGCTCATGGGCCATCATCCAGTTTTTCTACTATTAGCAATGCAAAGTACTGTCCAAAGAGTGAAATGACAGATTTTCTTTAATTTGGGCTATATCAGATTCTGAAGCAGATCTCTTCTGGGAATGGGGGCAGTAATTGGAAGATGGGTTCTCCTTACATTTACAATTGTCTTGCTTCTGACTTTCATGTGTCTTCTAATTGCTTTTTAACCATTAATTATAAACTAGGCTGTTGCTTTGAGATAAATACTTTTGTTATGCTAAGGGAGTTCTTGACAGCCATGGTGCTGAATTATATCAAACTACTTTCTGACATCTATCACGATAACCAAATTTCCCTTTCTACCATCTTTGATCAACTTGTGCATTAAATAATATTAGTGTATTTCCTGATATTATATCATTTTTGCTTTTCTAGAAAATGCATGTGTTAGCTGTATTCTTTTAATATTATGTGTGAATGTTCTAATATACTCTATAGCTCATAGGATACAGCCTCGTTTCTCACATTATAGGAAGTATCAGTGCTCCCCCCTCAAAAGGTCCTGCAATCAAACAGCTAAAAAAACCCTTTCATGGATAATACATGAAACTTGCCATCATATGAAAGCCTCTGAGAAATACAATTTTTTAAAATATCTGTTTTCATTTTTCAAATGATTAAAACAACTTATTTAGACAAGGGAAATAAGTCCATAAAAATCAGGTTTTTTTCCTTTTGTAAACTGTAAAATAATTTGTGTATTGAGTAAGTTCTATGATTTCATAAATATGAGAAATTCTTCAAACTATTTGTATTGTGTGCTCATTTGTGTTTGTGTGTGTGTGTGTTGTGCATGTGTGACAGAGAGAGAGAGAGAGAGAGAGAGAGAGAGAGAGAGAGAGAGATTGATTGATTCCTTGAGAATTAAAAAAAAAAAAACCTCTATTGCTCTTTGTACATTCAGGTAAAAAATAAGGTTTCTAATTTCTCTGGAGAAAACTATAGTAAGTCTTATTTTCAAGGAAACATATCCATTCTATTAAGGTATACATATAGAGCTACATAGAATTACTTAAATAATATAGAATTATTTTCTAGCTTTTAACACATTTTTATTTATGTCTCTAGAGTGAGCACTGTTATTTCCCCAAATGGCCATTTCTTTCCATTTTACTTACAGCTCTAAACCTACCACCTCTCAAAACACCCTTGGCAAGTGATTTGACTCCCCGACACATAAAGAAAATAGATGCCAATAATAGACTCGTCCTTTACTTTATCTCTGCTATTTCCTAACAGTATTTATGTATTTTCAAATCTCTTTATCTTGAAAGTAAAGCCCAGATGATTTTAAAACATATGCCTTCAAGTATTTTTGATACTCCTCTCTTCAGAGTGGAGGTTAATCCCACACCCCCTTGGGAATGTGCTGGACTTAGCAAATTGTTTCTAACAAATAGAATTCAACAGAAATGATGACCCTACAAATCAGTTCATAAAATTCATCTTCTATCTGAAGTGCACACCCCCTCTCATATGTGAACACTCTCTTTTTCTCCCAGATCATTTGCTAGAGGCTTGTCATTTGCAGTTCCATGGAGAGTTCACGTGGTGGGAAACTGGAGCCTCCTGCCTAAGTGATGTGTGTGAGCTTGGAAGCCCAACCCCTAGGGCCAGGTAAGTCTTTAGAGGCTGCATCCCTGAGAGAAAGCTTGAGTACAACCCAGTGAGAATGAGGTAGAACCATCTAGATGAACAGCTCCCACAGTCCTGAAGCTCGAAAACTCTCATTCTTCTACTGCTAATACCAAGTTGGAAGAAAATTTTAATTGGCTTAAATACATTTATGATCTTACATTATAGACTCTTCTGGATTCACATAGGAGGACAGGTCCAGGTCTGGTTAACTCAGTGACTCAGGCATTCTTAGGATTCTTTATCCTTTTTTCTCTTTGCCTCAGCATGCTAATTGTTGGGCTGGCTCCCTCTAGGGTTCTGCCATTATCTATGTAATTTCAGGCATCACCATCAGGTGACAATCCCTTAGGCAAAATACTACTACTTGTTTCTCTTTTAAAGAGGACTAAGTCTCAGAATCCCTCTAGCAGATAGTTTCACATCTCCTTGGTTGAAGGTTTATCCCATACCTGTGTTAAGTTTTGGATTTTAAATGTCCCCTAAAGTTTCCTGGTTGGCGATGCTATTGGGAGGTGGTGGAAACTTCAGAATGTGTGGTTCATTTGGAGGAAGTTAGGTCATTGGGTGTGTCCTTGAAGGGGTTATTGAACTCACAGACTCTTCCTCTCTCTCTCTTTGCTTCTCAGTCCTTATGAGATGAGCAACTTTGTTCCACCACACACTCTGACAGGATGTTTTACCTTGCCACATGCCCAAAGCAACAGGACCAAGTGACTATGGACTGAAACGTCAGGAATCATGAGTCAAAATAAAATTTTCGTCTTTAAATATTTTTTTCGTTGTTGATGGGCCCTTATTTATTTTTTATTTATTTATATGTGGTGCTTAAAATCAAACCCAGTGCCTCATACATGCTAGGCAAGTACTCTAACACTGAGCCACAATCCTAGGCCCCAAACTTTCCTCTTTTTGAGTTGATTATCTCAAGTATTTTGTCACAGCAAGGGAAAGCTCAGTAACACACCATGCCCAAGCTAATCCCTAGTAAAGAGAACATGACTATTACAATCAGATTAAAATGAACCCACCCTGTTTAATGTAGTAAGTGAGTGTATGATGATTAAAATTTTTAACTGATAATCATACTTACATTATAGTGGTATCTGGGTAAAAATAAGCTGTGAATTTATGTTTCTTATGTTCCTTTTTTGTTCTGTTCAGTCTTATTTGCTAGGCACAAAATTGTCTTGTTTTTAAGGATTTCCCAATAACAATCTTGTTTAACATCTGTCTACATGGGAGGATGCCTGTACAAAATGATCCAGAAATAACATAAATTAGAGCAAGTTTTGAAGTTCTATTCTATGAATTACTACTCTGAATTTCATCAGTTTAAAATTTTGTAAAATTAATGTGTTTAAAATGACAGGTGTCCATAAATCTTTCTAACTCTGAAAGCATTTAGCTAGAGTCCACCAAAAGTTAATTTTTATAATGACACGAGATGTTGACTTTGATCAGTCAACAGAGATGTTTTTCAACGTCTGTGCCAGGGATAAAGTGGCTGATGGGACACTGTAATAGAGAAGTAGCTTTGTCTGGAGATGTACACATCAGTAAGAATGGATGGAGAACATCTGACAAAATTGACTGTTACATTTTCTAATGAAAAATATTCTTTATTATCTCTTAAAATTTATAATCTTGACAATATAATTAATCTAAGAGATGAAGGAAAAACATAACTCTGCAATGTCACTTAGTATAATAAAAGCTTAATCCTTATATTTAGATTTACTATGATATAATTAGAATTTCCCTAGGTAGTCCAGTTTTTAGGCATTTTTCAAAATCTGACAACTCCAAGTCTTTTCATTATTCTCTGCATTTAAATCTCCATGATGACTTCAACTCTACCAATTTAAGGCTTTATTGCCAATGGTAGTGTAACAATGGATCCTATGAAGGAGAATAAAATTTCAGTAAGTTCTGTGTGGTAGAATAGTAGCAAGTGACCCTAATTGATCCATGCTCTTGACATTGTAATAAGTTTTAAATCATCTTTCTAAGCACATCAACAGACATTATTTGTTCTTTTATGAAAGAATAGTGTCCTCTAACACAATTTGTGTGCTAGTCTTGTTATCATTCAGTATCAGGATATACTTTGTCTTTATTCTATTAATGATCAAATGAATATTTGCAATCCTTTGTTGTTTTAGTCTTTAATGACAATGTCCCATTTGATAAATTCATCTTATTAAAAATGAAATTATCTATCATTTATCCTCCTTTATATTATTTTAGTTAGATGGTAGTTCTTGCTCCATCTCTACTTTCATATATACATAGAAACATAAATATATGTAAATACTTCTAAATGATTTTTTGGAGGGTACAGTGGATTGAACTGAGGGGCACTCGAACACTGAGCCACATCCCCAGCCCCATTTTGTATTTTATTTAGAGACAGGGTCTTACCGAGTTGCTTAGAACCTTGCTGTTGCTGAGGCTGGCTTTGAACTTGCAATCCTCCTGCCTCAGCCTCCAGATCCGCTGGGATTACAGGCATACACTACCATTCCTGACTTCAAGTTATTTTCATATATATAAACATATTTCTAAAGACATTTTCCACATTCATCTGTAAATTTCTAAAGAACACAATCAAACTAGAAATTTTAAGACAAAACAATAAGTGACAGATAATGGGGAATCTTCTCAATATTCAAATTATTGAAAAACAAAGCTTGTGGTTATAAATTACTAAAAGGGAGACATGATGATGAAAATACAGAAATTTAAAGTGAACAATGCTGTATTAAAAAGAAATTCAGTTAAAAGAGTCATAAATTAGAAAAATATAAATATAATTAACTTGAGGATTCATTTTAATAAGCTAGAAAATACAAAAGAATAAGAAATAAAGAAAAATAAAAATAAGAAATTGAAGAAAAGCAGGAGGTAGTTATATAAATATAAACAGAAATTAAGAAATAACTTGGAGAAAAAAAATCAGTGTCCTGAAAAATCCCTCATCTATTTCTTTGAAAAGATCTATAATATAAATTCCCCAGGGCGGGGTGGGGGTGGGGTGGGTGTTATTAAGTGAAAAAAGCAGAAAAAGAAAGAAAGAAAAATCCATCCATATACTGTGAACTAAAAAGGAAGAAGCTCCTTTCAGATATATTGTTTCTGACTTTTTGTTCTTTTCTTTGAAAATCTAGAAGAAATAGACATAATTTAGATTCAAAGAAGGAATGTTAGTAACACTAGCTGAATGATTTCTAGAGTAGAAATACTAAAGCTATTAGAATAGCACTCAAAAAGCAATTTGGTCATAATTGTAGATGAGTCCATTAGAAGTTTGAAGGTGACAACAATTTGTTATATAAAGAATGAAGGAATAGTAAAATCTGAAAAACTGAGGATTTTCATTAAAAGACCCCAAAATCAAGTTTTAAGGAATTTGATCAAGGACTATAACAAAGTCAAACATATTATCACTAACTAGGGTTTATTTTATGAATGTAGGAATGAGTTCATCATTAAAAATATATGGCATAAAATATTTTAATAATAATTCAAATAATTATTTTAACAATTTAATAATAATTTTAATAATAACTTAAAGGATTAAAAATTTTAGCCTGATAGATACAATAGATAGAAAATAACTTGTGTTTTTTGTAGTAATCTTTTTGTATTTTTTAATGTAATATAAGACTGAAGTAAAAATCTTATTAAACCATTTGAACAATAAAATCCTTTATCTTTTTCAGATTTACCTAGTTTATTCCATTCTTTCATACAAGGATGTTGGATGATATAAAAGTGGTTGCATGAGAATTTCACAAAATCATTCAGAAAAATGGCCGTCCTCTCTTCATACTGCTCTAACCTGTGGGACTGTTCCATAGGTATTCATTTACCATAGTTTCCCGGTGTGATGCCCAGGCAGGAAGGAGGCAGCCCCATGGATAGGAAGCTCATGGGAGTTCCCATGACTACATGGTGACTCAGCAGACACCCTGCATGATTTCTACCAATTAGTAGAAAACTGTTTTGAGAAGCAAAAATATCAGATGTATACAGAAGACAGGTCACTTAAGTTCACAAACACTTATATTTCTAGCCCAGATCTCACCTGGAGATCTAGTCTTGTTTTACTAACTGCCTATTTAATTAGACTGTCTCAATTGAACTCTTAATCTCCTCCCTGAAACTCCCCCTTGTCAAGTTTTTCTCATTTCACTTAATTACATCTCCATCTTTCCAATTGCTCAAGACATTAGCTGTCATCTTCAGCATTTTGTTCCTCCCCTGGATTAAATCCATCAAGTCACATTGAAAGCCCCTTTGTATACAGATTCCAGCCTACCTGTCCATTCCTCTAACTCCAATCATCAACCTAACTATGCATTAACTAGAATATACTTCTTTTAATTCCTCAAATACATTCCTTCTTTTAATTCCTCACTTTGGAGGCTTGGTTCACACTACCAATCTTCACAGGGCTAATTATTACGGATCCTTGTTCCACCAAAATTATTTCCTTCCTGTCATTGTGCACTGTTCTTTCTCTTGATAACACATATCACAACTTGAAGTTATAAGATGATTTTTCTCCTCATTTGTTTACTGGAGTTCTCTTTCTGTGTACATAAACATGGGGGAAATAGACTAATGATTGTTTTATTCCATTAAATTCCTGGAGTCCTTCACAATGCCTGGGGCCCTATAAATATTTAGTATGTATTGGTAAATATAAGATTGGATTTTGCTATAGACAGATTACTATAACTGAGGTAGTCATGAATATATATTTTCTACTGGATCCTATGGAAACTGATTGGATAGTCTACTCAGATAAGTTGTTCAAGGTCACATTGCTTTAAAAAATAAGTTATTATTTATGAGAAAGATATCATCAACATAGATGTGTTTCATATTGGTAATTTTCACATTTTTTTTCAAATAATGCAACAAATTTCCATTGAATAAAGGCTTATGTATTAGAGTTCATGAGAAAATAACTGTTGAATACACAAAGTTTTAAAAAGCTAAGTTAAATAAATTTTATAGGTTATTCTATTAGTCTAGTAGGAAATCGAGTGCTTGATCACCAAGACAGAATTTGGTTTTTAAAAATGGACCTGTAGGGCTGGGACTGTGGCTCAGAAGTAGAGCGCTCTCCTAGCACATGCGAGGCACTAGGTTAGATCCTCAGCGCCACATAAAAATAAATAAATAAAATAAAGATATTTTAAAAATAAATAAATTTTAAAAATGGACCTGTATATCCAATATTAACATTGTCTATCATATTATCCTGTTTTCCACTGCTATAACAAAACTCATCAAGTTGACTGTTTTAGAAAGAAAAGAATTTATTTAGAACAACAGTTTTGAAGGCTTAAAGTCCAAATAGCATGGTGCCAGCTCTGATGAGGGCCCCTCTGTCTACATCTTGTCATGGCAGATAACATCATTGGGGGAACACAAACAGTAAGGACAGATCACATGGAAGACAGGAAGCCAGAGAACAGGAAGTAGATATTTTTTTTTTCTTTCTCACAACCTATTCTAGCAAGAACTATTCAAGGCTCCACAAGAACTAATTTAATTCCTTTGGAAGATATCCCAATCACCTCTGACTAGGCTCTGCTATTTTGACATTCTGAAACCTCCCAGATTACCACACATAGGACCAACTTTCCAACATATGAACCCTTGGGGGGCACACACAAATCAGAACTCTATGATAAATTTACAGCATTCAAATTTATTTTCTCTCCCCAAATAGCATAGAACAGCATTATTAGTGTAAAAAATATTATATAAAAATCTTTTAATTTTAGTCTTTATATCAAGCAAATGTGTTCATGGTAAAAAATTAAAGTAATAATAAAAATAAAGTGGAAATTAAGAATTAACATTTAACACTGGGTGTGGTGACTCATGCCTGTAATCCCAGAAGCTGGAGAGGCTGAGGCAGGGGGATCTCAAGTTCCAAGCCAGACTCAGCAACATGGAGGCAAGCACTAAGCAGCTCAGTGTGACCCTATCTCTAAATAAAATACAAAATAGGTCTGGGGATGTGGCTCAGTAGTCAAGTGCCCCTGAGTTCAATCCCCAGTACCAAATGTGTGTGTGTGTGTGTGTGTGTGTGTGTGTGTGTGTATGTATATATATATACATACACATAGATATATATAAACATTTAACATTCAACTCAAAAAGCAATGTTGAAATGTTACTATATTTTTTTCTAGGTATACTTTTCCTCTTTTGCATATAATAGTTCTATAATAATAAGTGACTTGGTTCTTACAATGACTTTTTAAACTATTAGTGTTTCCATTTTACACAAGGGTAAATTGAGGTTTAGATAAGTTTTTCATGATCACATTTCTAGTAGGACATAAACAATTTGTTTCCTGTGTGTATTTCCAGAATATTCAATTTCATGGATCATTATTTATTAAGAAAAGCATCATATTATTACCAGATACTTTTCTTAATAAATCATATTATTACCAGATATTTAGACTTCTTCAATTTTTTAATTATTATAAACAAACATTAGATAAACCTGTCTGTACAATGTCATTTCTTGTAGATATCATGTCACTTTGAATTCTAGATAACCAGAAGTATAAACAGACATAATCATGACTCACAGTAACTCAGGAGAGAGCAAGTCTTGCTCAAAGGAACAATTGAGATCCCAGTTTATACAATTCATGAAAATGTCTTTCCTTTTCATTTTCAGCTGGAGTTATTTTGCTGTTTTCAATTCAGAGACTTTTTGTAACAGATAAAATCTCTAAATATCCTGATTACAATAGTTCCTCTGTATCCATGAGAATATGTCTCAAAACCCCCAGGGAAAGTCTGAAATTATGAAGAGTACTAAGGCCCACGTACACTGTGTCTTTTCCTATATACACCTACTTACAATTAAGTTAAATTTATAAAATGGGCACAATGAGAGTTTAGAAACAATAACCAATAATAAAAATAGAACAAATATAATTAAACCTTGTGAATTATTAATTTTTGAAAGGTTCCACTTAATGTTTTGGGACCATGAATAACTGAAACCATAGAACTAGGATGTGCAGATAATTAGGGCCTACAGTATTCGAAGTCCAAACATTTCTTACCATCTGGATTTCAGAGGGGCATTTTATATTTACTTTAAAAGTTTTAAAAATTTAAGAGTGTGGAGAGAAGGCTATTCCCTGCTCTGAATTATTCTACGATGCATAGAACAGTAGTTTTCAGGCTCTGCCTAACCAGGAGCTATTCCACTTTGAGTATAAATGCTAAGGTAGATTGAGTCATTATTTTATTTGCACAAGTCGACAACCTATATCTAACCTATAATAAATCAATTGTGCTAATACGTAATGACTACCTGTGAACTTACCAAAGTAAGTCAGCAGCACATAGATGCATGGACAGGTCAACCCTATATCAGAAAACCAGGCTCATGAGTTCATCAAAATATACCAGGTGACTAATTAAACAAATTCCTCACCTGAGACCCATACAAGGAGGAGTACCCCAAGACTGGCTATGGAAACACGTACTGACTGACCCATCATCAAGGTCTACAGGCAAGGAATTTCCCATTCTCTGTCCCCAGAATTTAGCTTATCTCAATCCCCCTGCTTGATGTGGCCCACTTTGAAACTGCCTCCCTTCTGGAACTAGGCCTAGAACAGGTTCCATGTCCTGAGCTCTGAACAAGTTCTTTGGCTCAGTCTAATTGGTTCCTAATCTTATCTGACCCCCTGCAGAGACTCTGGAACATCTGTAGCTACTCTCTGCCCTTGCATTCTGTGAAATCTCCAGAATGCTGTAGCCATTTTAACCCTTTCATAGCTCCTCTAATGTATATATGTTGTATAGACACACACACACACACACATATAATTGTGTAAGTGTTACAGTTATTAGAAATTCAGATTGGGATGGAACAAAAGAGTTTGGGATTACCTGGCATTTGAGTACCAGATAATTTATGAGTACTCTCAGGGAATTGCAACTAATGAAAGTGGTATAGCTTGTGAATTTAGTTTTTAGAGGAGTTTTAGGTTCACACAAAAATTGAGTAGAAGATACAACGATTTTGCTCTCCCACCCCTGCCTTCCCCAACACATGCCTAGCCCCTCTCAACATTCCCCCTCTAGAGTGGTATGTTTGTTATAATTGATGAATCAACATTGACACATCAGTAGCAGCAAAACTCCATAGTTTACATTAGTGTTCACTTTTGGTGTTGTACATTCTATTCATTAAGACAGAATTATAACATGTAATATACCACAGAGTAGTTTCACTGGGCCTTTTACTTTGGAAGATGCTTGACTTTTTAAAGTTTACGTAATATAGCAGAACTACATTCTATCAAAAAGCCTTAAAGCATTTTAAAACAGAAAGAAGAAAAAAAAAAAAACTGTTGGAAAAGTGTCTGAGATATTCTAAAGCAATTACAAAAGAAAACCAAAACTCGTTAAGCCATTGTCTTATCATTTGAACTACACTGTTTTAAGATGTTTTGAAATGTAGGTTTTGAAATGGTATGCCCAAGTCTCCTGCTTGATTGAATAATTTGCCTTATAATGTGCCAAGGTCTGAATGTTTGTTCCACACGCCCAATTCATATGTTGAAACCTAGTCCCACAGTGTAATGGTATTGGGAAATTTGGTCTTGGGAATAGATTAGGTCATGAGAGTAGAGTTCCTTTCCTATGAATAGGACTAGTGTCCTTATAAAAGAATCCAGACATCTACCTTGCCCCTTCCACCATGTGAAGATAATACTAGAAGGTGCTATATATGAGTAATGAGCCTTGAAGAGACACCAGATCTTCTAGTCACTTGACCTTTAAATTCCGTGTCCCCAACTGTGAAAATTAATATCTATTATCGCTAAGCCACCCAGTTTAGGGTACTTTTTTACAGGAGCACAATAAAATGCAGAAATATCTTGCCTGCATCCCATGCGGGTGATGGAAATGGGGCTCCCCTTGGTGGAATGGGCTGGCTGAGAAATAAAAGCTAAGAAAAATAGAATGATGAAAAAACCACAGAACACAGAAAATAATTTCAAAAATGGGGGCGGGACGGGCAAGCCAATCAGACAGATGGAGCTTCTAGATTGAAAAGACAAAATGGAGCCCATGCCTGCTTTATTTATATGTGGAAACATCAAAGGCCTTCCATAGAATATTCTTCACCAAAAAAGGTTACAGGTGGGCTATCCAGTTCCCAACCCATCTCCGGAGCTACTATGAGGGATCTTCCTAGTAGAGTGAAGATAAAGGTCATGTGGATTGGACAATCTATTGTCCAATGCAGTAGAGCATGGATAGTTCCCAATGCCAAACCTAAATCTCCCTGGCTGCCATACAGAGAGAAGACCCTCATGTAAATCACAGATGGCTTCCCACAGAAATGTAAATGTGCTTAACCTTCATTATTGTTAGTATATACATCTTTAAACATTTAGGGTATAACCCCAGTATTGAAATCACTGAGGCTAACTATATAAATTTTTTCAAAACCTTTGCCCCTGATATGGTTTGGATCTAGAATTTGCCCCCAAAAGATCCTGTGTTAGGTATTGCAACTACATTTAAAGGTGAAGAAATTAGATTATGAGAGTTGTAACTTCATCAATGAATTAATCCATTTGATGGACTAAGAATCTGAATAGATTGCAGGGTGTCAACTGTAGGCAGGTGGGGTTTGGCTGAAGGAAATAGATCCCTGGGGGCATGCCCCCTGGGACTATTTATTATCCCTTACCATTCTCATTCTTTCTCTACCTCCTTGCTGCCATGAGTTGAGACACTTTCTTCTCCCAAACCCTTCCGCCATGATGTTCTGCTTCATCTCAGACCTAGAGCAATGAAGTTGGCCAACCATAGACTGAGAATTCTGAAACTATAAGTTTAAGTCCAAAATAAACTTTTCTTTCTCTAAACTGTTCTTTTCAGTGTTTGTTTGTTTTTCCTTGTTATTCCAGGGATTAAACTCAGGGACATTTAACCACTGAACCACATCCCCAGCCCTTTTTATGTTTTATTTGGAGACAGAGTCTCACTAAATTGTTTAGGACCTCCCTAAGTTGCTGAAGCTGGCTGTGAACTCATGTTCCTCCTGCCTCCACCTCCAGAGTCATTGGGATTTCATGTGTGCACCATCTCATCTAGATCTTTTCAGGTATTTTGACCATAGCAATGAAAACCTGAATAACACAAGACCTCTCTTGTAAAACTGAAGTAAATTTACACACAATGAAATACCCAAGTAGTAGATGCACAATTCAGAGATTTGAAAATATATATACCCATACATATATACACCACAAATTCCCTCATTTGTAAAATGGGGCCATTCGTAGTACTTATATAAAATGTAGACTATTCCCTTGTTTTCTTTCCTCTCTCCCCAAATTTGCCCACCCAACCCTACACTTGCCAGAGGCAACCAATGTGTTCATTCTTGTCATCATAGCTTTTACTTGCCAACACTAAATCTCAAATAAATTGAATCACAAAAGATTTATGACTCTTTCTAGCTTCTTGCACTTAATGTTTTTTAGATGCATACAGGTTGATCTATATATCATATATATATATATATATATACAAATATATGACAAATTTAGTCTTTCTTATTATTGAATGCTATTTCTTTTATGGCTATACCAGAATTTATCTATTCATTCATTTGTTGATGGACTTTTTCCCTATTATGTTCTAAATCTATTGATATATATTATAAACTTGCTCTGCTAAAGAATGGTCTCAATTTATGCTTCCTAATCCATCCTTCCTCCTCTGCCAGCATAAGAGAAGGCATTCCCCCCATAGGTCATCTTCATTGGCAGAATCACCTTTCAAGTTTATTCCTATTTGATAATTACCACATGCTATCTAATTTTAAAATTTATTTTTAAAATTGAGATTAATTCTTTAAGGTGTATTAGCCAAACCTCTTGATTTTAATCATTTTATGTCATTTGTCTATTTTTCTATTGGTTTGCTTATCATTTAAAAATGTTATATCCAAGAGGCATGTGTGTGTGTGTGTGTGTGTGTATAATTTAGGGCTTTTGGGGCTCCTTTCAATTTTTTTTCAGTGCTAGAGTTGGAACTCAGGCCCTTGAGCATGGTAGGCAAGCACTGTACCACTGAGCTATATTCTGCATCCTAAGTCTTCTTTAAAAACTTTCCCACAGCCAAATTACCCCCTACATGTTCATTCTGGCTGCCTTCCAGCACAACCATGCTCTCCCCAAGAGGGGTAATAAGATTACTGTACTCATTTTGTCATTTGAAATACCTCAGACACAAAGAGGTTACGTATTTTGCAAAACATCATATTCAAATAGATGATAAAGAAAGTTTGCAAGGTTGCTGTTAACCTCTGTACTATGGTACTTTTCCATTTGAAGTAGACTTATAAAATGTGAATAATAATGACTACATCCTTGGGTTATTTCAAAGATTAAACAAATTCATAGTAGTGCTATTAATAATTCTATCTGGCAGATACTGTGCTTAGTAGTGTGTGTATATATATATATATAAACCCATTTATTCTTCATGACAATCCCATGAAAAAGGAAGTGCATTCTATCAGTCAGAATTTATGGATGAAGAAGGTGAAGAACAGAGAGGTTATGCCTAGCCAACATCATAAGACTAGTGACAGAGCTGAAATTTGATCCTAGATATTATAATTATAGTGTTCATGCCTGTAAGTATTGTGTTAACAGCTGAGAATAGCTATAGACAAATAGTATATCCTAAATAGATGTTAGTTAATAGAATTATTTAAAGATATTTATTGGAACACCATTATGGAAATAAAGCTCCTTTTCTCAGGAGCTCCAATGTTTTGAAATTACCTCTTTACTCAGATTGTTAAAACAATGGGAAGGAGTACTGTAACTTAGCAGGGGGCCTTGGAAGAGACAGGTCTACCCCCTTTCATTTTAAACTTGGAGACCATTAGCATGCGCTAATTAGTCTTCATGCAATAAAACTACATAATAAATAAGTTCAAAATCTCAGATGCTTAGCAAATATTTATTTTGCTCACAGATTTGTGGATGGGCTGTCACTCTGCTATGCTGTTCTGCAGGAATTTGTTCAGATTCATATCTGCTTGATGTACTTTCCTTATCCTGGGACCTGGGACCTGGGTGTGCTCTTTTGGAAACTGTAGGAAAGGAAGTGGATAAGTCAAACTGTGCAAGCTCATTTGAACTCCATATTGCATTGCCTTTGCTAATAGCTTACTCAATATTATTGGAAGATTAATAAGGAAACAAGATGACAGAATAAGATTTGAGTGTTAGGGATCTTGGGATCCTATCCAAATACTTTCACACAATTAGCTCTTAATTTTTACTGAAGTAGAATTACTCCTTTGTCACATTTATGCAAATATTTTCTGCAAGTTTTTTTTTATTAACTTTTAAACATCATTTATGGCAGTTTGGCTTTGCTAAAGACCTTAATTTTTATGCAGTTAAAATGGCATATTTCTTCTTTGGTGGTTTGTGCCTTTGGGTTGTTGCATATAAAGACTACAACATTAAACCCAACTCAGATTTCAGCATTCCTTTACTCAAAACTTTCTCATGCTTCTCACATCCTCAGTGTTAAAAGAAAAAAAAGAGTCCTTTCAAATAATAGCAGAATTTTTCAGTGTTTTCTACTCCCCTTCTGATCATTCTCTCCATTCTCATTCTCTTCTTCCTCTTCTGCTTCCTCTAGTCTAGTCTTTTCACTCTTTTCCAGATATATCTAATGTCACGAGAATTTTCGAATTCCTAAATAAAGATTCTCATAAAAACATGTAGTGCGCACATTTTGATATTTATTTAATAATTAATGAGGGAATCAGTGGAATGGTAAGGCTTGTTCATAAGAGAATACGACTATATCAAGGGCCATTGAAAAATAAATCCTGGAGCTGGGCACAGGTGGGTGTGGTGGTGCATACCTGTAATCACAGTGATTCTGGCGGCTGATGAAGGAGGTTACAAGTTCAAAGCCAGCCTCACCAATTTAGGGAGGTCCTAACAATTTAGCAAGACTCTGTCTCAAAATAAAAGATACAAAGGACTGGGGATGTGACTGGTGGTTAAGTAACCTTGGGTTCAATCTCTGGTAGCAAAACAACAACAACAACAAAAAACAAAACAAAAAACCCACAAATCTGATCAATGTTTAATAATGTTAACATTGTTACAATGATTTAATGTTACAATGGTATTGTAACACAAACAGTATATTGTTCTGGAATTTTTTTTTTACCTTAGCAATCTCTTTGAGCACCAGAGAATAATGTTTTTCAACCTGTGGTTTTGAAATTCCTATACTCATCCCATTATTAATTTTTTTAAAACAGCTTTCTTTGTGATTCTTGACTTTTATTCATAGATACAAAATTTTGAGGTTTAAATTAGAATTCTAACAATTTTTAAAATTGATATTTGGAATGTCTAGATATTTTAATTAAATCATAATTGCAATATCTTAAAATTATGAGCACAATTGTATCCTTAGATGTATCTAAAAGTGGCTAAAAATATATAAAAAAGTCACTGGATATTAAGATAGCTATGGAAGCCTAAGTTAATCTCTTTGATAACACTATTGAATGGTTAATTAATTTACTAAGGCATAAATAGCATACATTTAACATAGTATGTTGATCTTCAAGCTGCTTCTTGAAGTTTGAAGACATACACAAATTTATATTTTAGACACACAAGTTGCAGACATGCTTAGCCTATTTCTTTCCATTATAATACTGAAAAAAAAAAAGAAAATTATATTATTGCCAAATGAGGGACATTAAACTACCTTCAGTGATATGTGATAAAGGAACTACATTAGAATACTTGAAGAAAAAAGGAAAACATCATTAAGATTATAATTAATGTCTTTAAATCATAGAATTTGTTAAATACATTAAAATGTTGTACACCTATCTGTCTTTTATAAACTTATTCTGTGAAACACTAGAATTAAACTTTGTAAAACTTTGAGAATCCACATTACTCCAGTTACTTTTATATTATAACTTGATCACTCACTATCAGAAAAGGCTCTTAAACTATTTTTGCTAATCTAACATGACTAAAGGGATTTCATATTCCAAATTTCTTAGATAGTCATCAGTGTTTTCAAATAAATGTACCCAAATATCTTCAATCTAAGCTTTAGAAATTTGTGGGTTTTTTTAAAAAAATTGTTTTTTAATCTGGACAACGATTCAAAATTAAGAGACCTGCAAAGGGTATGAATTCTGTCCTTCAAAGTTCTGAGTTCATGCCATGCTCTGATTTGGTAATTAATTGACTGATCTGAGTTTTCCACTTTCATTTTTCACCATGAATGGCACTTAGCAATAGATAATCAACTCTTCAGTTTTTATAATAGTCCTTCCCTAATATTTCTTAAACATCACCTATATTATAAAGCCAGTGCATCTTCTTCAACCTCTATCTCATCCCAATTTACCAAAAGTTAAAGTCTTAACAACTAATAATCCATGCTGCACATTATCATCTTCACTTCCTAATAAAATGAGATTGCTGTTGCTAAGAATGATCTCACTCAGATTGCAAGCCTTAGAATCTGCTGCTTCCCAGCACCGTTTCCTAGGAAGTAATATTAAATTTGGATCTTCAGACAGAGACTCCAAGATAAAGTTTTCTGCAAAAATATATATCTAGGAAATATCACCAGGTAAATTTTACAGAGAGTAAAAAATGAACTAGAAAGAAATGGAGGTCAAGCAGGGGTGCAGTGTTTAGCCAGTTTCTGTAGAGATGACTTTGCTTTGTGGTGAGGATTTGGAGGTGTGGGTAACAACTTCTCATCCTTATCAGGTCTCAGCTCAGGGCTGCACTGGGGGATGCACTTCTGACTTTCCATTTGTGCAGATAAAGCAGTATCCAGCACCCTGCTGACAAAGAGGCACAGGTACACGCTTTTTAAGAGCCATAATGATTGTCTACATCTGTATAATAAATTATCTCAAAACTTTGTGGCTCAAAGCAACCAGTTTCTATTCCATAGTTCTGTGGTCAGCAATTGGGGTGGGAAGTTCTACTGATATCTCTGGGTCACTAAGGTAGCTGCAATTACCAGTAAGATTTTCTAAGGCCTGATGGGTTTAGGACCCCAGAGAATATGTCTCTATTCACCTGTTCTCTTCTTCCAGTAGCAGACCAGACTTCTGAGGGCTGAAAGACTGTTGAGTTCTAGACTGGAAAATGTATAACACCACATTTGCCACATTCTGTTGGACAGAAGGAAGACATGAGATCAGACCAGATTCAAAGAATACGAAAGGAGATTCCCCTTCTTGCTGCAGGAAATTGCAAAGGATTTGTGGTCACTAATGTGGGAGTGAGTGAAAGTACATGAGGAGCCACTATGCAAAAAAGGAAACAGGAGCTGAGGGGTACAGGCAGGACAGCAGCAGTGTTCTATCATAGGGTTTTATTCTTCTCCTGTGCTCAGATCCTGGCATGTGGCATCTGCTTGAATTATTTAGTTGTATGAGTAAATACAGGGCAAATTCACTAAAAGGTTAAGAACATTTTATTTAATTTATATACCTTGGAGGGGGGTCTTCATCTAAATAGATTAAGTTTTTTCTTTAATTCTTATTCTGGGGATCATGTGTCCTAATATCCAATTTGGAAAATTTGATGCTCATTGTAAACAGCTGGATCTAGAAAGTTAAACTGATAAGCATTTTTAATTAGTGTTAGACACAGCAGACACGTACCAGATCCCTGTTGGATTAATTTACCAGTAGAATACTAATTAAAAGTGAAGAGACAAGAAAAATCAAAATAATGCAAATGGTGTTTACTTAGGAATAATACGACATACACTCATTTAGGGACTTCATTGAAAGAGAACATTTGTGCACCTATACATCCTCAGTTATCTTTGCTGCATTTCTAGTTGAACTTGATCTCTCTTTCTTATAGCAATAGTTCTGCATAAAGTTGTTCTTGAAAAATTGAACAAGTGCCAGAATATGTGTTTTCTTTAACAGTGGTAGTCATCAATATGAGTGCAAAGTTCTTCGCTGTAATGTCAGTCACAGGAAAGATAAAAGGAAGCCTTTAGTCATAATGGTCACATATAGTTCAGTATCTTTAGTGTTTACAAGTTTATGCAACAGTGATATCTAGGGAACCCCTAAAACAGAAGGATACTGGCTTCCCAAACCCTTGTCTTTTGGGAGTTTTGTATTAACAGAATTTAAATGTCAACCTGTGTAAATTGCCTAGACCTCCGACATTGTCTTGTCTCCATCTGCTCTTTTCCACCTGCTCAGGAGCAATAGTGGTCCTACTGCCATCTCCTTCCTCCCTTCTGAGCATATTAGACTCTCTTTGATCACTGTCATGGCCAGTATTCTGTCTTCAGAGTATGGTTACTCTAACCTTTATCTGTAATGCAAACTGCCTCAATCACCAAAAGATAACTGGGGTAAGACTGTAATCTTTGATAAAACTTTCATAAAGAATTCCAAATAATATATAGGTACAATAAACATGAAGAAAAATGCCCATCTTGCTACTAGATCTTCACATATCAAAACTCTTGATATAGTACTTTGGGAGCTCTTGTTATATGCTTTCTATCCTCATTATAGGTTCTTTCTATGTGCCAGCTTACTTCGATGTCATCCAGGATAGTTTACAACAATCAGAGACTGTGACTTGAGAATGTTTACTTCTTTTAAATCCAGGCCCAACATAAAACACATACCAGAGCAAATATTCCAGCCTCAAATGTAGTTTTTGAGGTCTTAGTATTTTGCCATACGTAGTATAGTTCTGATTGATGTCACTGTGCCGGGTCTTTTGTTTCAATTCCTTCTCAAGGAAAGAAGAGACAAGCTTGCACATCTTTCCGTCAAACTTCTTAGTCTCCCTTTCATTCTTTGGCAAGGAGCTAGCTAAATTAGGCCATGGAAACACATACACATATTCACATGGGCATGCATGTATGTGCTCACACATACACACAGCCCTCTGACTAAACAAAACTCAGCTTCCCCACACAGTATAGCCTTAACTGAGTTGTTTAAAAAGAAACATTTCCCTGAAAGAAAGAAAGCCTGCAAAGTTGGAACTCTGCAATAAAACATCCACAACCATTTATATTATTGCTCTGAGCAATTGCACTTCTTTTAGACATCATTCAAACATCTTTTCTCATGCTAATCTGTCTTATATTTACATAACTGTAAGGTCTATCAGAAATGTGTTTTTCTGAAAACTGTTGGTCCTAAAGTTGTTTTCAGGTTTCAACTTTAAAAGCTATAAAATAACTGTAAAACAATTTTTTCTATAATTTATTTGTAGATGTCACATTTTTTAATTTTAAATTTGAACTAATTTTAGCACATCTTTCATACCACCTCCTCAAATGTCACTATCTTACATAATCCCAGTATAATGAACAGAACCAGAAAATTAATGATGGTTGTACCGTACTGTGAAATAAACATCAGAGTTTTATTATTATTTTTTTTTTATACAAAAGCTCTTTTTCTGTTTCAGGATCATTCAATGAATGTCAATATTCAGTTGGAATTCAAGTTCACTTTGTTTAACAGCATAGAAGAATGAAACTCTTTTCAAGCACATGACTGAAATTGGACCAAGTCCTCGATGATCCTTCTATTTTGGTTTCTGGATGAAGAAGCCATCCTTAGGAGGAGGAGTTAGTGAGTGCATTGGGTATGACAGAGGGAATCTAGTTGAGTGCTCAGCTTGGAAATGAAAGCCAAGAGCATTTCTTATCTTAAGTTTGCTAGACCCCTGAGATGAGGATTTGTATATAAAATCATTAGAGATCTTCCCAGGAAAGTAGATCTGGAAATGTAGAAGGAACCAGGTCAACCGAGGGTGCCATATTGAACAAAGGCCCCTTAACTTGATATCACACTTGAATCATACTACACATTTTCCTGGTGGGAGAAAGGAAGCTGGAATCTGTATACACTTTGTTCCTATCAGTCATTGAATAGTGGCTACTCATGGGGGTATGAACATTGCAAATTTAGCTGTCAAGGATTAAAAGTTTTGACAGCTTGAGCCATCTCATCTACAAAGAGTGGCAGGTGCTAGCGGTTGTGAGTGAAAGTACACAGTAGCCAGTGGGGAAGAAAATGTTGGAGGGAATGTGGGCAGAGCATGTCTTTTACAATGTCTGAAGAAAATGATCTTCTCTTCAATAGCGTATAAACAGCATGAGAACCAGTCTGCTTGAAGTGCCGAAAGGAAATTCTGTGTGTTAATATTATGAGGAAATTATTTTATCATAGCAAAGGTGTTGATGAAATATAAATTAAGAATATTGAATATTCTTCTAACCTAAAAAACTTCTCCACAAAGATAATACAGAAATAAAAACATTTTTATTTGTTGAATAAGCATAAAACTAATAGGTATCAGAAAGACATGAACAATAGGAGCATAAAATTAAGGGACTAATTAATATACACTAAGACTACATGATGGACCCCCCAAGAGCTTTCTCTTTAAAAGCAATTTAGTTAATGCCATTCTGGCCCTGCTCTGGTTTAAATCAACAGAATGTTACATTCTTTGACAAATAATATAAGGATGTTGGGGCTAATCTTTGGGCAAAGGAATTTAACACCCCTCCCTGCTTATAAGAATACAGGTTACCCTGAAGGGAGACACTTTTGTTACCTTTACACAGACTCAGTTTCCAAGACCCAGAAAAATAGGATAATTAATGGTAAAGTCTGACAACCATAAAATCTGTAAGACAAGTTCTAATTAGAATTGGTCAGTGAGGGGCCTGGACGCACTGGTGAATGCCTGTAATCCCAGTGGCTTATGAGGCTGAGGCAGGAGGATTGTGAGTTCAAAGCCAGCCTCGGCAATTTAGGGATGCCCTAAGCAACTTAGCAAGATCCTGTCTCTAAATATAATACAAAAAAAAAAAAAAAAAAAAAGCTGAGATGTGGCTCAGTAATAAAATGTTCCTGGTTCAATTCTTGGTACCAAAAAAAAAAAAACAAAAACAAAACAAAACAAAAAAATTGGCCAGTGAGGAGAGGGTCAAAGTGACAAAGAGTTGCCTTAGGTTTTTTGGCTTATCAGCTAGGTATGGTGGTGTATGCCTGTAATCCCAGTGACTGGGGAGGATGAAGCAGGAGGATTGCAAATGAGAAACTGATGTGACTCTTTTTGAGAAACCAGCCTCTACCTCAGAGCAAAGCCTGTCCAAGGAAGGGGGCATGACCCTTGTCCTTGGAAAAACCCACAGAGCACTCCTAGGCACATACCCACCCTGCTGAGTTGTTTATCTACAAATAACAGGAGAGATCTGCTGCACCAGGTGTCCCTGACTCAGTCAGGCTAGGTGAGGACCCATAGCAACCCCTAGCAACCACCAATCAGCATGAGACAGGGAAAATACCTGGGATGCCAGATGACCCTCCCAGTAGTTTATGGTGGTTGATAACATGTTGGGAAACCATGCAGTTCAGCACGAACACCCCTCCTGGCTTAAACTAATCAGTTCAAAGGAATCCCCCTCTGTACTAACCAATCACCCCTACCCAACTTGTTCCCACCAGTGAATGTGCTAATCATGTTTTAGAGTTGTTTTATGATTTTCCCGCGGTGTGTGATGATTTGCTAAGAGATTCTATGATGTATGTAAAGTCCCTACCTTCCCCAAAGAGTGTATAAAACTGCTATAAACCCTGGGCTTGGGGCCTCTCAGCATCACCAGTTGCTGTGTGCGCGCGGAGGACCAAGCTAGCTTGCAATAAACACCTCTTTGCTGCTTACATTGATCTTGGTCTCTGGTGGTCTTTTGGGGGTCCCGAACTCAAGCATAACACAAGTACAAGGCCAGCCTCAACAACTTGATGAGACCGATGTCAAAATAAAAAATAAAAGGATTGGGGATGTTGCTCAATGGTTAAGCACTCCTGGGTTCAATTCATGATGCCAAAACCCCCAAAATCTTCCGTTTATCTCTTTAATCTTTAATAGAGAAGTAAAATAAGCCACCCCCATGGATTTGTTTTGGGTACCTCTCTATGAGGAAGATCATGTGCAGTAGGGGCTTAAAAAAAAATCAGACGTAATCCTACTGTCAGTCAAGAATTAAGAGGTGGTACCTGAGCAGAATAGAAACTTCCCTAAAACCCTAGTAAAACTAGGCAAAAAGGATGTAATATGTCTCTCCTCCCTCTGAGATAACCTACCTTCCCCTCTTTCCTCTAATAAACTTTGCCATACTTTTACTACATTTTGCATCTTGCTTGACAATTTTCTCCCTCAAGGATACCAGAGCCAAGAAACACAACAGAATCTGATCCGTCAACCACCACTCTAACAAAACTGGAGTACAATGCACATCACAGGCTAAGATTACAAAACCAGAAAGGGAATCTGGCTCTCACCCATAGCTGAGAGATGAGAGCATCTATTAGCCCACATGGCATAGTTCATCCTAACTACTCGACCTGCTACTTGGGGTGACCATTTATATCCAGAAGAAAAACAAAAACAACATCAGGGGGAAAAAAAAGTGGTTTTAGTTTCACAACTTGGAACAAAGAACTCCTACCTTCCTGGGGAAACTAGGAGATACTGACATTACATCCCTTGATATTTCCATTTCAAAGAGATGGCTCTCAGGCCTTCCAGAAGGATTCTTGGGTCATAAAATTAACAAAAGGCCCATCTGGTTTTCAAAAGGATTTGTAGAGTTTCAAAGAAAGGAGAATTTTCTTATGATTTAAAATTTTCTAAAGTCAATGTTCTAGGGAGGAAATCTCTTCCCTTATTTTCAACATAGAGAATTAAGTCTAATTTTAAATTTTTATTTGTTCTGACAAAGGTCATGAGATTTATCAGCTCCAGAATCCCAGTTTATACATATTTCTAGATTTAAAATATATATATACACACACACATATATGCATATATACATATATATAATGTGTTTATTATGTATTATATAGAGAGAAATACCATTATAAATAATAATGCTTAAAATGGATTATTAAACATTCTCCTTTACAAAAATATAATCTCTAATACCACTAGTGATTATACCATAGCAAACACATTTTAAATACATAATTTTTCACAATTAACTCATAAGTAAATTGTGCACTTGTGCCTGATAGATTTGGTTATGGAAAATGTTAACAAAAATAACACAAAAGTAGCAATGTAAAAATCTAGATTTAAGGGAAGTATACTAAACCTTTTAAGATGAGAGAATACAGACCTTATATATTATCACAGTGTTATCAATTTTGTTACGAAAATATATTTAGTGAATATAAAGAATATTTGCCAAAGAAGTAGAAAAGTTCATTTTCCCTGCCATATTGAAAACCAGATATATTATAGAGATAAAAATAGAATTTAGCAAGCAATAAGATATGGGCATATTTGTTATTTAGTCCAAATTCCACCAGCTTTAAACATTTAAGGTTTATCCCACTTACTTAATTGAGATTAAGTCTTTAATGAAAACTTGGAAGGGAAATAAGCCTGAAACAGAATAAGACCAACTATACCAATAGCATTCTCAGTTACCTGGAATGATTGTGAAAGGGGTGGTTTCATACTCTTTCCACTTCCCATTTCTGGCAGTTGGTCTAATTTACTGTAATTTATAGACCCCAAACCAGTCATATTTAGACATTTGTTCCTGGCAAGGAAAAGGATGTTAAATGCAGTCAGGCTGCAGAAAAAGTTGGCTGAACATCAGCCTCCTTCAGATTCTTAGAAGCATAGACTTATGGAATGAGAGCTGAGACAATATCTTGGAGATCAGATTTCCTCTCTTTTCACTTAAGAAATGAAGAAGTTTAGGGAGAAGACAAAGTGACTATTACAAGGTCACATGGACACTTCGATGGGAGTTTGGGCTCACACAGATCACCATATGTGCTATTGTTCAATAACTTGGCCTGTGGTAATTTTCCTAATTCCCAAACTATCATTCCATAATGCAGGTTTTACTGTTTTATTACCCTTTCCTTTCTATTGATGCTAAGAATCTGCTTACCCTGACCCTCTTTTGTCAGGTAACCCCTATGTACAAACTACACCTGCAGGGGTGCTATTCACTATACCCCAAAGTTTGATCCAGGCTACACTGAGTCCTGTCACTTCTAAGATGGCCTTTACTCTGCATGCATACATTGCTTTTACCCTTCTTAGAAAATGAGAAGTGATATGGGATAACTGACTTTGGAGCATTAAACATTATATTCTTATTCAGTCATTCATGTTAAAAGCTTTCTAAATGAATAGCTTATTTTCTTAGCTTAATAAGTCAATTTTATTCAATATTACAATTTGTCATTAGCAAGGTGATGTAGCACACATAAAAGTGGTTGCATTATTAAATTAAATAATTATTTCAAAATACTTTTCTGTTCTTAAACCTGTAAGTCAGAGAAGGGAAGACGTGTAACATATTCACAACTTTGGGATTTTAAATAAAATTGGGCCATTACCTTCATTTCCTCTCTTTTCATCTCTTCTTATAAATTTATAAGAAACATCATGATCTCTAAACAGTCTAGGAGCTGTAGTAAATTTTTGAGGCAGAAGATGAACCATCCTGTTTTTGTTTTTTTCCCCTTCATTTAATGTTCTTCTTTTTCTATCTTTATCCATGTTGACATTTCAGCATGCCTAACATTGCAAAAATGGCATTCAGTTAAAAAAAAATACATAATATGTCAACTTACTGGTGGCTTCAGCCAGCTTCTATTTCAGTTTTGTTATAAAATTTTATTCGCTATGAAAGAAAAACCTCAATTTCAAGCAAATTTTGATAATGTATTTGGTGATACCTGTTCATAAATATACATGCTGCAGGTGCACTAGGCTAGAAGTTGGTGCCTCAGAGTTCCAGGTGTGCATCACAACAATTTTTTAAAATAAGAAACTTATACTATAATGAGATGAAAATTCAAATGCTCTCTCTTCCAGAGAATCTACTTCTTGGTATCTGTCCTCCCCAGAAAAAATATGTGCACAAGGACATATCTACTGACAACAAATAGTTTATTGTGGAATGCTATATGTAAAAGGATAGCCACCACAGAGTTGATTATAGTAGTAAAAAATAAAAGGTATCAAATGTCTAGCAATATTAGCTATTTATAAAATGGAATGCTGCTCATAGTTAAGAATAACATGTAAGATCAATATATTAACACAGATTTTCAAAATTTATTATTAAAATATAGAACAAAATAGAAAAAATCCAATGCAGTATGATAGTGTTTGTATATATTTAAGAGAACAAAGCTATTGTATGGATTTATGTGTTCTCTCTATGTGGGGTATATGCCCACATATATTCCTTATATATTATACTGTGTATATAGTTTATTTATTTATATAGTTTATCAAATAAATATTTTTAGACATCCAGTTTCCACAAGGCACTTTTCTAGGATATTATTTAAATTTATATGCACATGTATACAATTTAGGATTTAGAGAGGAATGACCATAAAATTTGTACATGAATGGAATGTGAAGCCATTTTGACTAGATTATTCAAGACAATAACATAGAGAAAACAGAAACAAATCTAGACTAATCCAGAATTAAGTGTTGAGAGTGGCCATTCTGTGGGAGAGAAATGGATGGGTGGTAGAAAGGATATGTTTAAGTTTCTGTGTATGTTTGAATGCCTGTTTTCTTTCATTGGGAATAGATTCATTGATTGTCTGTGTAAATAAAGCTACATGTTTACTTGTTACATTTATAGAAATGTACTGAATCTCAAAATGGCATTAGTAGGTAGGAAGAGTAGAATGCGAAGATATCACTGAGGAACACTTCCTTTTCCCACTTCCTACTCTTGTTGGAAACTGATTTCAGGTACTATTCAACCATGACTTACAGCTTTCTCTGAGCCTCCTTGTGGCACACAGAACAGAATAAAAGTAGAGCTATTTTCTCCTTTTCTTCACTCGTCCCCATCTCAATACCTTAAACAGGGACATGGGAAGATCTCCGCAAGAACACATTTCAACTGCAAATTATGACAAAAGACATGGCCTTAAGTGAAAATGCAGAAAATGGGGAGGATCACTACATTCTGAAAAAAAAACACATTACAAAGAGAGATTTAATATTAGAAATGAAAACAAATGTCCATGCTGGTAACATTTTTTTTAAAAAAAATCTATATTAAATACTATATTGATAAGTTGAATATGTAAAGCACACATACCAAAGGCTAAAACATATAAAACAAAACACACAATCCTGAGAATTCCCTGGGATAAGATTTCCCTGGGATAAGACGTAAGATCATGAGATAGAAAAACTCAAAGGAAAAAGAAGAGAAAAAAATCAAATAAATTAGAGGTGAAACTTCTAGAGCTAAATAGAGATTTGTGTCATCAAATTGAAAGTGTTCTTTGAGTAGCAGGAAATGAGACACACAATAAGCCTTATTATATCCAAGTGTAATTTATTCTAAGAACAAAGAAAAATTTCCACAATCATTCAGGAAGGAAAAAAAAAGAAAAAATATCAATATGTGTAGATGTAGCTTCTTAAAAAGAGGTTCATTTTACTTCATAATTTGAATTTCCCATTATCTTTGAATAATTTCTCACTTGAGTGTTATGTTCTTCAGCTCTCTGTTTCTGTAACAAATACCTGAGATAAACAGACTTAAAAAGTGGAAAGGTTTATTTTAGCTTACAGCTTTGGAAATTTCAGCTGATAATTGATTGGCCCTATCACTTTGAACCTGTGGTGCTATAGTACATTATGGACGGTGTGTGTGGTCAAGGAGTAAGTTGCTCAAACTTACAAACAGTGGTCAGGATGCAAAAGAGAATGAGACCCACTTCCTACAATCCCCTTCAAGTGCAGCACCACCAATGATCTAAAAACCTTCCATTAGGCACCTCCTCTTAAATGTTCTACTACCTTTCTATAAGGCCACAGGATAGGAACCAAACTTTTAACACATGGGCCCTTGGAGGACACTCATCTAAACCAGAGCAGAGATTTTCTTTCTTTTTCTGTTTTTCTTTACCTTTAGTTTTTTTTGTTTTTTAAGAATGCATTTTGACATATTTTGCATATATGGAGCATAACTTCTCATTCTTTTGGTTGTACATCATGTAGACTTACATTGGTCATGTAATCATATATGCACATAGCATAGTAATGTTCAATCCATTCCACTAGCTTTCCTATTCCATTCCCCCTCCCTTTGTTTCATACCCCTTTGTCTAATCCAGGGTACTTCTATTCTTCTCTACCCCCTGCCCTTATTGTGAATTAGCACCCGCATATCAGAGAAAACATTCAGCCTTTTGTTCTTTGGGACTAGCTTATTTCACTTAGCATGATATTCTCAAGTTCCATCCATTTACCAGCAAATGCCACAATTTCATTCTTCTTTATGGCTGAGTAATATTACATTGTGTGTATATAACACAATTTCTTACCCATTCATCTGTTCTAGGACACCTAGGTTGGTTCCATAGTTTAGCTATTGTGAAATGAGCTGCTGTAAATATTGATGTGTGGCATCATTGCAATATGCTGATTTTAAGTCATTTGGGTATAAACTGAGGAGTGGGATAGCTGGGTCAAATAGTGATTCCATTGCAAATTTTGTGAGGAATCTCCATACTGCTTTCTATAATGGTTGCACCAATTTGAAGTTCCAGCAGCAATGTATGAGTGTACCTTTTTCCCCACATCCTTGCCAACATTTGTTATTGTTTACATTCTTGGTAATTGACATTCTGACAGGAGTGAGATGAAATCTCAGTGTAGTTTGGTTTTCCATTCTCTAATTACTAGAGATGTTGAATATTTTTTTATATTGTTGATTGATTGTATTTCTTTTTCTGTGAACTGTCTGTTCGGTTTCTTAGCCAATTTATTGACTGGGTTATTTATCTTTTATGTGTTAAGTTTTTTGAGTTCTCTATATATCCTGGAGATTAATGCTCTATCTGAGGTGCAGGTGGCAAATATTTTCTCCCATTGTGTAGGCTCTCTCTTCACATTCTTAATTGTTTCCTTTGCTGTGAAAAATCTTTTTTAAGTTTGATTACATCCCATTTGTTGATTCTTGATTTTACTTCTTATGCTTTAAGAGTCTTGTGCAGGAAGTCAGGTCGTAAGCCGACATGGTGGAGATTTGAGCCTACTTTTTCTTCTGTTAGGTGCAGGGTCTTTGTTCCAATGCCTTGACCCACTTGATTTTTATGCACAGTGAGAGATACGGGTTTAATTTCATTTTGCATAGCAGGCATTTTCAAGGTGGCTGTGATACAATGTCAATAGAGTAAGATAGTCTAGTGCAGTGTTGCAAGAATGGCTAAAATAATAGATCAATCCATAAAATTTAGTAGGAATGGATGATAAAATAGGTCAGAGCTGACGACATAAAAAAAATTTGAAGAGTTAAAGAAATGAATGGGTTGATGAAACCAAAGAGAAAGTGTAATTCTACAGTATTTGACAAAATGTTATTAAACATTTACATTGATCTCTTTCTTCAAATAAGTAGTAAATGATACTAAGAAAAAGATAATGGCCTTTATCTTTAATAAAAATGAAAGTAAGAAATTAAAAGAAAACTGTTAAGATATAAAGGCATTTTTTATAAGTGCATCTGAAAAATATCAACAGAGAAAAGCAACAGAATTTAATTTATTTGAATGTTCCTTCCTTTCTCATGTTTTTAGAGAAAATTCTCCACATGTAATAAATATGTGATAAATTACATAATTAATTTGAATAGCAATTACATATTTATATTTAATTTTGGTCTTGTGATATATTTGTCTTTGTCATTGCAAACATCTTTTAAGAGGAAATAAATTAAGACTTAATTTGTATATTCCTTCTGATATGAAGCAAACAAAATTTAAACGTAGTATTTTAAAATTATTTTGGTAGGTTGTGATTCTTCATACAAGAGAATAATTTAGTTCATCACCAGTATAAATACAAAATATACCTATTATAGGAATAAAATTTTACTTCAGAATATTTATCACCTATTATTTTAAAGTTCACACTCTAGACATTATAATAATATTATAATAATTTAATGCAAAACAGTTCTTGTTGCTTTTAATTTTGGAATTTGCATCAACACATGTGAATTTTCCTAAAGATAATATTCATAATGAGAAAACTCTAATTGATACTTTCTTACATTTTACAAGTAAGGTTGGTAAAAAATATTTATAATTTAAATAGAATCAAATGGTTAGAATCAATACTTTTATTTTTATTGAGGGAGGGAGCAAGTTTCAAAATATTAAAAACTTAAAATACATGAAATTAAAATAACCATGAAAATAAAGTGACTGAGAGACTGCTTTAAAATTTAGTGCTTAAGAGTAAAAAACCCAAATGTCTATCAACAGATAAATACAAATAAAAACTGTGAAATATTCAGCCTTATATAAAAAATGCATTCCTGACATGACACAGCATGGTTGCACCTTACAGATGTAATGCTTAGTGAAATAAGTCTAACACAAAGGCACATATTTTGTATAAGGAGTATCCACAATATTCAACTTCATAGAGACAGAAAGAAAGGTAAAAAAGTGACCAAGAGATGAGAGGAGGGCGAATAGGGAGTTGTTGCTTAAAAGTTATAAGGTTTCTGCTCAGGGTGGTACAATGTATAACCATCACCACTCTTGAAAGATGAATAGTGGGGATGGTTGTACAGTATTGTGTATGCAACAAATGCCACTGAATTGTATACTAAAACCATGGTTAAAGGAGTCCTGAAGATGGTGGAGTGGATCTAAACAGTAGCCATCACCTCTTCCACAGCCCATAAATGAAACAGTGGAAGAACAGCTGACCAGAGGTGGGTGACAGAGCAAACATTTGAAAACTCAGTACTGGACATCTTGAGACTTGCAGGAACTTGAAATTTTGTTACTAGAGCAGAAAATAAAGACAGAGTTCCTTGATCCCACAACCTAGATCAGGGTGGGGTTGGGGTGAGGGGTAACAAAGAGAGAAAGAGGGAGAGGAAAAACCCATAGGCTTACTTCATTAACAACAGTTGGAAAGAAAAGCATATCAGGTTAAAACAGCTCAAGAGCAGCAAAAACAGTAGATCACACAGCTTAATTCCAAATTGTGAGCTGAATGCTGTGCTAGGCAGGAAAGTTATTTTGTAGAGTCCATAGCTAGCCAGCTTCCCCAGAAGAAATTAAATAAACACAGCTCCTCCCCACTTTCAGATAGCAACAAATATAACCACACAGAACACCTCTGAAATGAGTTGTCTCACTACTCTATCTACAAGAAACTTGTAGAAGGATCCCTTTTAGATTAAGATTGCCAAAACCCTTTGCCTCTCATATGAGACAAGGGGAGTTGCGAGGATCTGACCCAAGAGCATATCACTCCCTGGGAGTGCTAACCCCAACCCAGTGCTCCTTACTCCTCTGAGGGAGCTCAGGTAAATTTGGGCCAACTAACATCCTACACCCAGCACAGTAAATTCTGGTGATGATCTGTAGCAGATAAGATGGAGACTTCTGTGGCATAGACCACCCACAGAGCCTGCATTTACAGACTCCATAGTTGCACACAATCACCAAATACTTAGCCTGCTACACAGAAGACCCAATGGAGGGGAAGTGTGCTCAGAGATTCATAGCCACTATCTCTAGAAGCTCAGCTGCTAGTGGGTCAACTGATACTCTACTCCAGTCATGGGAATAGCGCTCCGTTGATTTACATCATCCAGGGAGGAGGTTTCTGTGCCACAGAATGCCCAAAAAGAGTCTACATTCACAGACCCCACAGTTACAGACAGCCACCAACCTCTATGCCATTATAATAAAGTTCATGCAGATGGCAGTGGACACTCAATGTCCCATACCAGTCAGCAATAGCTCTGAGAACTGCACTCTATACCCCCACACCAAACAGAAATAACCAGCAGATGCAACACCTTCCAAGCATGCAGACTTGAGCCTGTGGACTGATTAGTAAATACCGATTGACAAGAAAACCATAGCAACCAGGGAAATAACTCCTGTGCCCCAGCACCTCTATAAGATTCCACAGCTGTGAATCCCAGAGTTGCCTTTTAACTCAATTCTCATTCAGATGCATGGATCCACAAAAAGCATTTCCTAAGGATAACCCCAAGCAGCCAGCAAATAATCTCACACGTATCCAATAACAGTACTTCCTACAAAATGACTTTCAGAGGAGCATCTCACAGATATCAGACATCACCCAGTGTTCCCAGATAGAAGCCCACTGATCCATGACCTGGGTACTCCAGAGAGGGCAGAAGCCCTATACCCTCATGGATCACCAATATCTCTACCTTAGATTGCCAAAGCCCACACACTCCAAATTATACACTGGGAACCTACATTGGATTTGACAGTGCTGGATATGAAGAGCTTTTCTTCAGGAGAGAACACAAAACTGCACCTCCTAACAGGGGGTAACCTGTCTGCTAAATTCCAATGAGGGACTATCTAATCTGATCCAACAGGTCTGACCCATTTATTGGTCACATCAACAAATGGAAAGGAGTCTCTTAAATTGTGTCAGAGTGTTCTACCTCCACACCCAGAGAAACTTAAAGGTAAAGTTGAGAAGTGGTGGATATTTTCTAAAGGTCCCAAATCTTGATAAAATCCAAATGAGTAAGACTCAATAAGAAATCTTCCCACTTCGAATGAATTATCATAAATATAAATCACTGTAATGTCAATTTTGATCATACAGATAATGCTTGTATATTGAATTGATAGATGTCCCATTATTATTTGATATCTCAGCCCTCAAACTGATTGTATTTCTTCTAATATTTTAAAGCATTAACTGCAATAATTCTTTCTATCTTTGTTTTGCTTTCCTAACTCAGGTTTGCACTTGTTCCTCTTCATCTCTCTTTTTCCCTCTTATGTTATCTGTTCCTGCCTTGAGGCCCCCTCTCTTCTTTCTGTCTTGGCTTTTAATACTTTTCTATCTTGGCTTTTATTACTTTTCTATCCTTTCTTTTCTTTCTTTCTGTTTTTTCTTTGCCCATTTTTCCTTTCTTCTCTTTCAATTCCTATGTAGAGTGATAATCATTTTAATATTCTTAATAACTACTTTTTCAACCTACTCAATAACATTACTAAAATTTTATACTGGAATTAGAGGAACCATGGAGAATATTTTCAGTATGATTTTCCCCCTAAGGTTCATTGTTACATGGCTTTACTCTGAAGTGATAATTATTGATCATTCTCCCAAAGGAGTGCTAATATTGGACATAGCAGAAAATACACACAAGCAGGAGTATCAACACTTGTATATTCACCCACTTAAGAGAAAGTAGCTCACTAAATAGTCTCTGGCATGAAAATAGAAGAGATAATCATCCTATAAGAGAGGTAGATTTACAAACAATACAAAAAAAAATAATTATAATGTCTATAGTTTAAATGTTCAAAAAACTTAAAAAAATAGGAAATAAAATAAGAGAGGGCTGGGGATGTGGCTCAAGTGGTAACACACTGCCTGGCATGCGCAGGGCACTGGGTTCCATCCTCAGCACCACATAAAAATAAAATAAAGATGTTGTGTCCACCGAAAACTGAAAAATAAATATTAAAAAAATTATCTCTCTCTCTAAAAAAAATAAGAGAGAAAACACAATTTTATCAATAATGATATAGAGATTATAAAAATGAACTTAACAAAACCCTGAAAATTACTCAATACATCAAATTAAAAATTCAGTAGAAAACATCACCAATAGATTAGATCACATAGAAAACATATTCTCAAAGACATAGTATATAATCTTAAAAATAAACTTGACAACAAAGAAAAGATTTTAAGAGACCATGAACAGAATATGCAAGAAATCTTGGATAATGTTAAAAAATCAAACAAAAGAATCATTGGCATAGAAGAAGGCAGTGCAGTGAAAACTAAATAAATGCACAACTTTTTCAATGAAATAATATAAAAAAGTTTCAAATCTTAGAAATAAGATAAAAACCCAAATACAAGAGTAAATGGCCCAAATTGACAAGATCCAAAAAGTTCTCTCCAAAACACATTATAATTAAAATACCTAATATACAAAACAAAGATATAATTCTAATAGCTTTATGAGAAAAATGACAGGTCATGTTTGGAGGTAAGCCAATTTGACTGTCTACAAATTTCTCTGGCCAGACTAAATACCAGAAGAGATTGGAAAAATATATACCAAAGTCCTGAAAAATAATGGGTACCAAACAAGATTGCTGTATCAAGAAAAACTATCCTTCAGAATTGAAGATGGAAAAAATACATTCCGTGATAAGTACAAACTAAAAGAAGTTATCACTAAGCCAACTTTACAAACACTCAATGAAATATTTCACAAGAAGAAATAAAAAATGTCAGAGCCAGTGTATGAATGGATCTCACTAGAATAGTTAATTAAAGGAGAATAAAGTCTGAATTAAGCATCATAAATAAATCAGTAGCAAAAAAATAAAAACTCTATAATAATGCTGAATGTACATGATTACAACTCTCCAACAAAAAAGCATATATCAAATGGATTAAAAAGCAAGACCCAATCATGTGCTTACGAGAAACTCACCTTATAGGCAAAGATATCCAAAGCCTAAAATTGAAAGAATGGAAAAATAGATATATCATGCAAATGAAGACCCAAAGCAAGCAGAACTAGCCACTCTCATATCTGACAAAGTAGACTTTGAGATAAAATTAATCAGGAAAGACAAAGAAGGCTATTTTTAATGGTTAGGGGAACAATCCAACAACAATATACAATGATTGTAAATATTTATTTCCCAAACACTAGTACACCTACATACATAAAACAAACCCTAATCAATATAAAAGATCAGATATACCCCAACACAATTATACTGAATGATTTTGACACACTTCTTTCACCATTAAATAGGTCATCCAGACCTAAAATTAAATAAAGTCTTCAGAATTAAAAAAATACCATTAATCAAATGGATCTCACAAATATCTATAGAATATTTCATTCATCAACATATGAATTCACTTTCTTCTCAGTTACATATAGACACTTCTCTAAAATAGACCACTGTTTAGGACACAAAGCAAGTTTAGCAAACACAAAAATTATCATAATGGAAAAAAATTAGAAATAATTAACAAGATAACCAAAAATTTTTAACTCCATGAGATTAAACAATACAAGTTTGAATGAAAAATGTAATATAGAAGAAATCAAGGGAGAAATCCAAAAATTCTTAGAAAAAATTGAGAAAAGGAAATATAATGTATCAAAATCTCTGAGACTGTGTGAAGGCAGTTGTAATAAGAAAGTTTATTCCACTGACTACCTACATAAAAAAATTTTAAAAATCCCAATTTAATAATCTAATGTTACATCTCAAGACTCTAGAAAAAGAAGAACAAGCTAATTACCAAATTAGTAGAAGACAGGAAATTGTAAATATTAGAGCTAAAATTAATAAAATTGAGACTAAAAAAAGACAGAAGATCAATTGAACAAAGAGTTTGCTTTTAAAAGATAAGCAACATTGATGAAACCATAACCAAACTAACCAAAAGAAAGACCCAAATCAACATAATTAGGAATGAAACAGAGGTATCAACACAGATACTTCTGAAATCCAGAAATCATTAGAAACTATATGAACATTTTATATTCCAATAAATGAGAAAATATATACAATATTGATGAATTTATAGACACATTAAAGTGTACCTAAATTGAACCATGAAAATAATAGAAAACTTAACAGACCGATATCAAACAATGTGATTGAAGCAGCAATTCTTCCAACAAATTCTTCCGGCAAAGAAGAGCCTAGGACCAGGTGGATTCTTATTGAAGTTCTACCAGATTTTAAATAAGAACTATCATCAGTCTTCCTTAAATTATACTGTGAAACTGAAAGGGAGAGAACATTTTCAAATTCATCCTATAAAGTCAGTATCACTCTGATACCCAAAGCAGAAAAACACACATAAATGGAGAAAAAAAAACCTGTTTAGATCAATATTTCTCATGAACATAGATGCAGAAGTTCTTAATGAAATATTATCAAACCACATTCAAAAATACGTTAAGAATATAGCACTCCATGAACAAGTGTGGTTCATCCAACGGATGCAGGGTTGCTTGAATTTATGTAAATCAATAAAGGCAATTTAACACATAATTAGAATTAAGGACAAGAATTACATGATGATCTCAATAGATGAAAAAATAGATTTAAAAAAGGCCTTTGACAAAAGTCAGTCCCTGTTCATACTAAAAACACTGGAGATGACAGGGATAGAATGAATTTACCTCAGCATTTTAAAGACTATATATGACAAACCCAAGGCTAACATCATACTGAACAGAGAAAAATTGAAAGCACTTCCTCTAAAATCAGAAATAAGACAACAATGTCCATTCTCACTACTCCTATTCAATACAGTTCATGAACCTCTAGCCAGAGCAATCCATCAAAAGAAGGAAATGAAAGAGATACAAATGGGAAAAGGAGAAGTTAAATATTTCTGTTTGCTGATGATAAGAACCTATATCTAGAAGATACAAAATGCTCTACCAGAAGACTTACATAACTGATAGACAAATTCAACAAAGTAGCAGAATATAATATTGTCATACACAAATTAATGGTTTTCCTAAACTCATATAATGAATCTGCTGGGAAAAATATCAGAAAAAGTGTTCCATTTATAATAACCTAAAATATGCAATGCAATACAATACAATACCACACAAAACTCAGGAATAAATTTAGGAGGTAAGAGACCTCTTCAATAAAAACTATAGAATACCAAAGAAAGAATTTTTAAAGAAGATCTTAGAAGATAGAAAGACCTACCATATTCTTGAATGAGAAGAATAAATATTGGCAATAGGGCTCTATACTATCAAAAATATTACACAGATTCTATGAAATCTCTATCAAAATACCAATGACATTTTTAACAGAATTAGAAAAAAATAGTTCTAAATTTCATTTGGAAGAATAAAGGGCCCAGAAGAGCCAAAGCAATACTGAGCAAGAAGAGCAATGCTGGAGTCAACACAATACTAGTTCTCAAATTATACAACAGAGAGTAAAAGAAAAACAACAACAACAACAAAAACCAGCATGATCTTTGGGTCAAAACAGATGAAGACCAATAGGACAGAATGGAAATGCAGAGACAAACCCTCTTAGACACAGGCAACAACTAATTGTGGACAAAGGTGCCAAAAATGTACAGTGGGGAAAAGATAGCCAGCCTTTAAACAAATGATGTGCGGAAACTGATATTCATACTTAGAAGAACAAAACTAGATCCCTACTTTCACCCTGCACAAAAGTCAACTCAAAGTGGATCAAAGACTTAGGAATTACACCAAAAACTTTGCAAATGCTAGAAGAAAACACAGACTCAACACTCTAACATATATTTGCAGGCACCAACTGCTTTAACCAGACCTCAAAGCTCAAGAAATAAAAAAGATAATTAATAGGTGGGAGAGTATCAAATTTAAAAGTTTTGCACAACAAGGGAAACTGTTAAGAAAATGAAAAGAGAGTCTATAGGATATGAGAAAATCTTTGTCAGCTGGTGCTCAATATCCAGAATACATAAAGAACTAAAAAAAAATTAAACAACTTAATCAATAATTGTTGAAAAAAACTAAACACACATTTACCAGAAGAAGAAATACAAACAGACAGCAAATATATAAAAATAGTTCAACATCTGTAGCAATCAGGGAACACAAATTAAGACTGCATTAGGATATCAACTCACTCCAGTCAGAATGGAAATCATCAACAATACAAGTAATAATAAATGCTGGCAAAGATGTGGAAAAATAAGGTTCACTCATACATTGTTGATGAAACTGTAAATTAGTACAATCACTTTAAAACACAGTAGGGAGATTGCTCAAAAGACTGGGAATAGAACCACCACATGGCCCAGTTACGAAAGATGTTTATAGAATCACAATTCACAAAAGCCAACTTATGGAACTGGCCCAGGTGTTGGTCAATAGGTGAATGAATAAAAAAAAATGTGTCATATAAACACAATGAAATTTTACTCAGTCATAAAGAAGAACGAAATAATGGCATTTGCTAGTGAATAGATGGTACTTGAGAATATCAAGCTAAATGAAATAAGCCACACTCAGATTGTTAAGGATTGAATGTTTCCTCTCATGTGCTGAAGGTAGGGCAATATAAGTAGCGGGGTGGAAAAAGGTTGGGGAGGAACCCTGTGGGAATACAAGATCAGTGGAGGAGAGGAAGGGGATTGAGGGAAAGGGTGAAGGGATGGGAAATAGAAGAACTGTGTGATTAAATTGACAAAATTATACTATGTACATATAAGAATATACCACAGTGAATTTCATCTTTATGTATATAGATAAAGCACCAATAAAAAATTATAAATAAATAGAAGCAAGACCAGTAGAATAGAGAAAGGGGAACAGGGGAAGAGAGGAAGAGAGAGTAATATTGAGTACTCAGGACTGAAATGGAGCAAATTATATACCATGCATGTATAATGATATCAAAATGAACACTACCATTAGTATAACTATAATGCACTAATAAAAACATTTTTTAAAACGTGGTTAAGATGGTTAATTGTGTGTGTGTGTGTGTGTGTGTGTGTGTGTATGTATGTATATAAAATCCCATAAACACAAAAGTAAAATGAGATTATCCATAGACAATGAAAATTTTGCTTTTTTATTTGGAATAAAAATAAGGGACAGGAGAAATACTGTATTTCTTGATTCAGGTTTAGTTACTCTGTATATGTATTGCATGTAGTCATTGCTAAAATTATCTAAGAAGTTTTAATAAGTCTGAACAAAAATTCAGAATCTATGTATTTTAAATAGATTCTGATAACTGGGTCATATGGTGTCACTAGGAGAGGAGTAGAATAACTTCATTAAATAGATATTAGGAAAAATATTACAAGAAATTACTGTAGCTTTTTATACCACACATATTTTAAATAAATTACATACTAGCATTTCCTGAGCATTGTAAAATTTTTAAGAAAATTGGTTGTATTTATATCTTTAGATGTAAAAATAATATTTTATTTTTAGTCAAAATTATTACTTTTGTTTCTTTTTTATATTATACTTAGAAACATCTTTGTCATCTGAAGAAAACATGAAATTAAATTTTAAGTATTTTTATAAATAATCTTGTGATATGTTGTATAAATAATACATAATGGTACTCATTTTTCCCTTCAGGTAACTATTCCAGAGACATTTATTTTGTGAATTCACATTTTACCAATAATAAAAATCTTCATCTTATGTCTCAAACTTTTATGGTCTTATGTTTTCTTCTGATCTTTTAAATTAGTCTCACTATTATGAAAAATTTCAATACAGTACCAGAGTCTTTAAATTACTAAAAATTGAACATATGTTTTTCTATCTGGTGTGCTAGCATCTTTAATTAGTCTTATTCAAAATAATTTTATTATTATAAGCATTATTTTATAGCTTTAAGCCATTTTTCTAGGCTTCTCTTTCAACTATCTTCCAAAAAATTGTGGAGATTTTAATTATAATTGCATTAACATATGGATTAATTTGTAGAAATCCTCTTTCATTTCTTTTAGCTACTTTTGTTATTTACTTCCATACCTCTACATAACCAGCTAAAAACCATTGTTCCATTTTGATCATTTAGTTTGAAATGTCATCTATTTATTTTCCTTTAAAGAACAAAATACACTGATTCCACTGTACCACATTGATTTCTCATTTCTATGCTCCTAATACAGCTATAATTTATTATACTAGAAATTGCTGTTTACAGTCTTATGATTATGTTAATACTACCCGTAGTTAAGCCTTGAACGGACTGTTAAACTTGTGACACTTAAAAAGTATTAACTTGTTTGATTTTCTGTATATTAATAAATAAAAAATTCATCTTGAACTTGTGAAGAGTTGCTTATATCTCTCACTGTGGATGGTCACACAAATTAGGTGTATTTTTTTGTTCCTGCAAGTCTCCACTGAGCCTTCTGACCTGCCACGGTCTGGGTTCAGTTGCAGCTGATGCAGGTGTATGTCTGACATTCTAGAAGCTCTTCACCTTCATCCTGGCGATTTACATTGCCTTCCTTCTGTACTAGATTTCCTGTTTCCAATGTGGAGTCTTCTTTTGGTTTGTTGCTACCTTAAGGTGACAAAGCAAATAAAAAATTATCTTCCGATGGTATGGGGATTTCAGGGTAGTGAGGGTACTATATGGTAAGAAAATATTTTAAACTCACAAATATATGAAAATGACACTTAATTGATAGTTTGCCTGAATGTATTTATTTTTTTGTTTTTGGATAGGAAATTTGGGCTTTACTTTATATTTTTAAAGCTTCAAGTGGTTTCTATTAATTCTGAAGCTGACATGAAAACTGATCCTTTTCGATTATGCATTTTCTTTTTCTTTTTCTTTGGAAAGCTGGTAGGTGTTTCTATTTTCCCCATGTTCTACAATTTCATAATAAAAAAATTTCAATGATGAGGATTAATTTCCATCTATTGGGCCAGGCACACTATGGGCTCTTCAAATATGAAATATATTGTATTTCATTTCCAGAGAAATTTTCTAGATTTATTTATTGTCTTCGCTTTTCTTTAATGACTTTTCTGGAAATTGTCTTATTTGGATATTGAATCTCCCGGACTGTTTTTCTAATTTTCATACCTTTCTTCACCTTTTATTCTTCTTTACTATTTGGTTTGATTTTTTTATCTTTTCTAGCAAATTCCTTTTAATTAGTTTAAATGCCTTGAATAGTGTTGAATTTCTAAGAGCTCACTTTGGTTGTCTGCATATCCCTTTCTGACAGTATCCTACTCTTGTTTCATGGTTATCATTTTTTCTCTTATTTCTGAAAACACTAATTATAGTGGCTTTTGTATGCATGTATACACATTTTCATCATCTTGTAGGGCATGTTTCCTCCCATTTTCTTTCTTCTCCTTTGGGCTTTCATTTGAACTGCTCTCATCAGGTTGTGCTAACTCTTGGTTGTCTGCTTATGTTTAAGAAATAAAAGCTGATTGGAAATTCTAATATATAAAAGGCACTTTTTGATCTGAGTAGACTGTTCAGTGGTGGAAACTGAGACTCTAGTTATGTCTTGATTGCTTATTATATTTAGGTCTTCTCATAAGACTGGTCATGTTTTTGCAAAGAATAATTTTCTAATCCAGTTTGAGAGTGAAAACCTGTCTGGTAGATCTGTGTGAACAACTTGGGCAAGGTGTGGTAAGGAATGTCAGTATCTAGTAGTCATGGTTTATTTAGTCCAATGATGTCCTGAAGATGGCTCATACTGGAACATGAGAGCAAAATGTTATCATTTTAGGAATTTTGTGGAACACAGTTATTATTAAGAATTAAATACATAAACATGCAGTTGAAACAATTATATAAAAACAAAGATAAGTAATCAAAACTCACTGTTTCCTAATTATTTTACTACAGTTTTCTATTCTCTAGCCTTTTGAGGTTATTTAGGACTATTGTGGAAACACTATATAATGTGCTCCTGCACATCTCTTTTCAATTCCACGTTTACTGATGTCACCTTGTTAGCTTTCAAAGAGTCACAGAAGGAGTATTTATACGACAGAAGTCAGCAAACTCTATAAATCAGGGCTCACTTAATTTCTTTATTGTCTAGAACCAACAGAGTGATGCAGAAAATGTTAACAACACAGCCTAAACTTAAACAATGGGGTCCCATGGCGGTAACATCATAATTTGCACAAAAGTGAAGAAGTATTTTTCCAATTTTTGAAAACTATTATCTGCTTCCACCAGGAAGTCATTTATGGCTCTGACAATCGAATGAAATACCTACAATAACTTTATAACTTTAGTTTTGTCCTATTCTTTAAGTAAACAAAAATTACCAACATTCATTTTGGAACTATTCCAACTGCAACTTTAGATTGACTAAAACTACAGGGCTTGGGGGAAAAAAGATTACTGGAATCATTCTGTGAGAATTAATTTGCTTTATGGAATTTACAGTAAGAGTATTATAAATTTTATTGTAGTCTGTAGATTGTGTGCTACACATCCTTAAACCAATGAAATTTATAATAAATTTTCTTTGTTCAGAGGTAGTTATGAAACATGTGCCAATCACCCCTAATCTGATCCTTCTCTTTAATACAGTATTTCTATTCCAAATGATTTCTAATGCTCATCAGTCCGAAAACTCTTGTCTTTAGCTCTCTGAAATGAATAGAACTTTGGTCTTTTCGCAGTGTGGGAAGAACAAGTTGCTATACAACTCAGAGTAGAGATTGTTAAATGGCAGTATGAAAATCAATCACTCTTCTTTATTTTAGCTAATTTTAGTTTTTGGACTTCTCTATTGTCATCTGAAAATGACTCACTCTGGGTGATCCAGTGTATTCATCACATTTTAATCTGTTTTTTCAACTCCAAAATTTTGTTCCTATTTTTTTTTTTTTGCTTTTGTTTTCCCCTCATTTGAATATGTGTGATCTAAGATGTCTTTCTGTACTAATGTTTCAATTGGATTTCAGAATGTATTAACATTAGATTAGTTGAATCTAGCCCTCATGCAGTGGTCTTTGAAACTCCACTATTAATCCATTGATGTAGATGGCCACCTTTATTAAATGATATGACAATTTATGTGGACTAGTTTCTAAACCGTCTCCAGCATCTCCACAGATTTATTTATTTTGGCTTTGTAATATGTCTTATATGATAAAATGAAGGGTCTCTGCATTTTCACATTGACTTAGCTTCTTATTACTGTTTTTTTTATTGTTGTTGTTGTTTGTTTGTTTTTTGGTGTGTGTGGTTCTGGGGATTAAACCCAGGGCTTCGTGCATGCGAGGCAAGCACTCACCCAACTGAGCTATATTCACCAGCCCTTCTCATTATTTTTGAAATACACTTGAAAAGTAGTTTTTCAAGTTTCCTTTACAATTTTCCTGTGATTTTAATTAAAATTCATTAATCTATAAACAAGGACAGATGATGTGATCACTCTGTTTAGGGTTCTTTCTGCTAACTTGTTAAATATTTCTTAGGCTTTCTTTTATTTTCTTCATTAGAACTTTGCAGAATTATTCCTTCTTTCCATGGGTGATTCCAGATAATACATATTTAGTGATTAATACAAATATCTTTTTATAATACTTTGAAATTTGGTTCTTACTAATCTACTACATCTTTTTATAGTGATCTCATACCCTGCCTCCTTGCTAACCTTTCTCTTTGCAGTTCTAATAATATCTATTATTAAATAATGTCTATTATCTTGGGCTTTCAATGTGTATGACATAACCTCATTGCATCAGTTAAAAAAGTTCAAAGATGTGCTTTTAGCATATATTAAGCATTTGTCACCAGTTTGCAACTAGATGTGCTTAAATTTTTAGGTATTTCTATTTTAGTTGATTTTAATGTTTTCTACTTTCACACTCTATTTTCATGTCACACACACCTAACTGAAGTTTAGTTTTGTTATTTTCCTTGCACTTTTGAAAATCATTTCAGGAATTGTATATTAATATCAAATTATTTGCGTTGTAATTGTCATTTTGGCTCAGTATCAAATTCAGATCATTAGTTTTTCACTCAGAATTCTATAGCTTTATTCTTTTGTCTTTTCACCTTTATTTTGCAAAAGAGTAGTATGCAACTAACTTGCTTTTCAATTCCTTGGGGGTAATTGGGGTTGGAAAAAGAGTATCATTGACTATTTTATAATGTAAGTAATATTGGAACACACATATGGAGAATTACATCATGAACATTCTTATACATACAATTTAGCTTAAGAAATGAAATATTCTAAAACTTTTGAGTCTTCATATTTTGCCTCAACGACTCTTCCTTGGTATGTTCATAGCCAGAGGATGCGAGTAACCTGTATTTTTCTGTGTTGAATTTTAACTTTATAAGATATATATGTGTTGCATGGTATGTTTTGTAGAAACTCTTACTCATAGTTTCTTCATACCTTCCTGAACTCACAACTTTGGATAGTCCCCTCCTCACTAGCTTTGGCCAATGGTACAATAGCAAAAGCCACACAGAGATTTGCAAAGTGCTAGATCATGGAGATTTTGTCTTCCCTGGTAGTAGGTGATAGTGGAACCTTCTTATGCTCTGGAACAAATATAAATAAGCCTGGTGGATGACAAAAGGCACGGCTAGTTACCTTATCATTCAATTCATAAAGGTCTTTTCTATATTTTACTCCTTTGTTTTGTAATATGCTCTTTACATTTAGGGCTTTGATTTGCCTAGAATTGATTTTGTGAGTGTTGTAAGGTAGAACTAGAATGTCCTATTTTTTTCTGTATGGACAACCTTTCAGATTGGAATGACTTGTTGAAAATTCCACCTTAACCTCAGGGAGCTACCATAATATTTTTACCCCAAATTTTGCCTTTTGTAAACACACACACACACACACATATGATAAGCCAAATATTATATAATTTTCCAGACAAATTTTAGAATTCGCATGCCAAATTCTAGTAAAAATCCTGATAGAAATTTTATAGGAAATGAATTGACTATATGGATTAACTGTGATTCATCTTTATAATTTTGAGTCACTAAACAAGAATATAGTACCTTTTTCTATTTGATTAATTTTTTTACCATTATTCTTCACTAAGGTTTTGCCTTTTTTTCCTTGTAAGTCATGTATCTATTTTGTTATCTATTACAAGTACTTTTATTATTGTTTTGAATGATATATTTTGAAAACTACATCATATAGCCACCTCTTGCTTCTGTATAGACCTGAGCTTAATTTTTATATTTGATCTTACACCTGCAGTCTTGTTAATTTCCTTGTTACTTCCAATAATTTTTGGCTTTGGGTTTACTCTATATAAAAAAAAAAAAAAACAATGCTTGCTGCCAAGGACAGCTTGATTTCTTTCTTTGCATTTCTTAAATTTTTTGTTTCTTTTATTGTGCCCCTGTACTTAATAGCACTTGTGGCACAATGTTGAATAGTGGTGACATAGTGGGCATCTCGTATTTTTCTGATTTTAAAGGGAGTGCGTCTAGTATTTCACCATTATACATAATGTATGCTATAATTCTTTTCTTTTTCTTTTTCTTTTCTTTGGATACCTATTGTCAGGTTACAAACTATTACTCTATTTCACTTCAAAGGGTTTTGTTGTCATTGCTTGGTACTGGGTATTGTACCCAGAGATACTTTACCATTAAGCCACATCCGGTCCTTTCTCTTTTTTATTTTGAGACAGGGTCTCACTAAGTTGCTGAGGGACTTGCTAAATTATTGAGGTTGGCCTCTAGCTTGTGATACACGTGCCTCAGCCTACTGAATTACTGGGATTACATCTGTGGCTGGAATTCCATGTGTTGCTGGGATTACAGATGCATCCCACTGCACCCAATTTAAAAGTGTTTAAAATGTATGTTAAATTTTATTGAAAACAAAAGCTACACCTTTAGAAATGATCATTTATGTATTTTTCCATTTAATTTGCTTATGTCATAATTTACATTGTTTGATTTTATAGTGACAAACCATCCTTGAAGTCCTGAGACAAACTCAAATTGATCATGAAGTATTATCCCTTTTATATATCTCTGTGTTTGGGTTAACAGTATATTGTTTAAGATTTTACTCTAGATTTTAGTATTAAGATTAACCTATAGATTTATTTTTTTATTCTGGTCTTATCTGGTTTTTGTATCAAGTTCATTCTGTCCTCATAAAATAGATAAATGAGGGAAGAGATATTCTTTGTTTTCTATTCTTATAAAAGATTTTTAAAAATATTTTAATGATATTTTCTTTGAATATTTGGTATAACTTTTCTATAAAATTACTGGACCTGTTATCTGTAGAATGGGCTTTGAATTTTGTTTACTAATTAGGTTTCTTAATGTTCATAGGGCTATTTAAAGCTTCTATTAATCCTTTAGTAAATATATTGGATATTTTTCTAAGAAAATGCACATTTAAAATTTTTTTTCCAAATTTGGCAAAATGTTTTTCATTATATTCTCTACAATCTTCTTAAACCATGTTTTATCAATAGTTTCACTCCTTTGCATTTACTAATTATTTGGGCCTTCTTTCTATTTACCCTCCTCTGACTTGCTTTGGTCAGATATTGTTCAATGATATTACTTTTTGATATAAGGAGAGCAACTAAGAACAGAGCAGGGAGGAAGAGCATGAGGAAAAGATTAACATTAAACAGAGACGAGTGGTGGGAGAGAAGGGAAACTGTATGGAAATGGAAGGAGACCCTCATTGTTACACAAAATTACATATAAGAGGTTGTGAGGGGAAAGGGGGAAAAAAAACAAGGGAGAGAATTGAATAACAGCAGATGGGGTAGAGAGGGAAGATGAGAGGGAAGGGGAGGGGTGATAGTAGGGGATAGGAAAGGTAGCAGAATACAACTAAGTATTCCTCACCAAGTTACACTGGCCTCCAGGTTGTTAGAGAAAAGGACATACTTCAGTCTGTGTTGTTCTTGGACATTTTAACATCTCCTTCTGCAAATGCTCTTTTGTCTTGAGATTTATGAGGTCCTTCTCTTGTTTTTTTTTTTTTTTTTTTTCCTGCGTATCTGGATATGCCTTTTTAGCCTTATTTAACAGGAACCCCTCCTCCTCTTCTTGTCGGATTTTCCCCTCTAGGCCCAGTCTTTCTTTATTATCTCTTGCTTCCTCCTCTTCTTCTCCATCTGCCCCCATTTCTCTTCCATTACTGCTGCTACTTTTTCTCTTTCTCTTCCTTTTCTCTCTTCCTGCTTTCCTCCCTTAGCTCAATCTAATCCCAGAGGGTCTTATCTACTCCGATGGTTTTATATACAGTTCATGAAAATACTGTCATGAACTATAGTTTGTAAACATGGATTCTTAAGCCTTTTCCCTGCATATTTACATAATTATATCCAACACTTATTTATTTTCCTAAGAGAGGTTTGACCTTTCTCACTTTTGCCTAGAACTTCAATAGTCTCCCAGGAAGCTAGGAGCATGCTTTAGAAATTAATCATCTAATCATCTAAATAATTGAAGCCTAATAACAGAGTTAGGAAATTTAGCAATTGAAAATAATTTTTAGAAAATATAGCTTGCTATCTTTTATGAGATTAGTTTTGTCAGACAAATGTTAATGGGTAAAAAAAATTCAGATAGCATAGGACTCACTGTACATAATTAAAATATTTGGGAAAGAATGGCTGCAAATAGGACCTATACAATTTTAGATTTTAAAAGCAGCTTAATCTTATGGCTTTGTTTGTTTGTTGAATGTTCTTTAGATTGAGATATTACTTATACAATGTTGTTTTAAGGCATTACTTCACTGTGTGACATATTTGATTATTTTAATTATTATGGCTAATCAATGTTGCTCCTAATTCTAGAAAAAGTATATGAGACCTATAGTGGATTACTCCACTTGATGCATTACTAATTTGAGTGGATTACTGAATGATAATTATAGGTAGGTGGGGTTGGTGGAAGGAGGTAGGTCACAGTGGTCATGCCTTAGAAGGGTTCACCTTGTCTAGGGCCCATACTTCTTCTTCTTTACTTCCTGACTGCCATAAGTAGAACCTTGTTCCTCCAACATGTGCTTCTGCCATGATGTTCTGTTCACTCCATTGCAATGGAGTTGGCTGTCCATAAACTGAACCTCTGATATTGTGAATTATGAAAAATTTTGTTCCTCTAAGTTGTTCTTTTCAGATATTTTGGTTACAGTGATGCAAAAGCTAGCTAACACATTTCTAGTATCTGATCTATTTTGAGTTCAAAGACATGAGTGAATGTGTGTGTGTGTGTGTGTGTGTGTATACATATATACTTATACCCATAAATACTGAGGATTGAACCCAGGGTTGCTTTACCACTGAGAAAAATTCCCAGTCTTTTTTAGTTATTCATTTTTTTATTTTGAAACATGATCTCACTAAATTGCTGAGGGTCTTGCTATATTGTTGAGGCTGGCCTCAAACTTCCAATATTCTGGAGTCTCTGGGATTATATGCATACACCACTATGCCTGGCCAGTATGTTATTAACGACTGGCATAAACTACTAATTATTATGAGAAACTTGTTAAAATCTCAGTAAAATGATGGTCTGTCAAATTTTCCTTGAAGAAAATTCTATTCATTTTTGTTTTATTTATTTTAGAGTTCTATTACTAAGTCCATAGTGTCAAATCTTGGGAGTATGACCATAAAACCAGTATAACTTTGTGATTCACTTTACCTAGTGAAATGCCATTTACCTTTAATCTTCACTAATTAGAAAAAAAGAAGAAAGATTTTAAAATAGTGCACAAGTAAGTTGAAATCAATCAAGTTGTATAAATACCTAGGTGGAACTTAGAAATTCTAATATGATATGAAAATAACTTATTACTCCAATACTAAATTGCAGGCTTGGTGATCACTGTGAGGTTTTTGTTCTGTATCTCTGTTATAGATAATAAATAGTGCTCAGTGCATTTTATCAGTATAACAGATGAGAACCTGTTTAGTTGCTCAGCAGGTATTTCAGGTAATTAAAACACTTCTTCAAGCTGAGAAAGCAATAACAAAAAATGTTTGAAAGATTGTTCCAAACATTCTGAGGTGAGATAATTGTTTCCTTAGAGAATTAGCATCTTTTATCTCAGAGAAGATTTGGAATTATTTATATTTGGAATTATTTATAATTTTCTCAATATTTTTGCATTCTGGCTAGGAAACCATGTTTTTAGGAAAAGCAGAAGTATTAGAGTAATACACTGTCCTTATAATTGCAGCTATAAAATGTTTCAATAGTTGATTGATTTATGTTCTGATTTTTGAAATGAAATACTATTATTGCATACACAATGTAAGAATATTTTAGGAATTTTAAAAATTGCCACAATGATAATAATATAATTTGTTATATTAGCAAAATTTATGTATGTATTCAGTAAAGCCTATTTTTGAATTGATAATTGAATTAATAATAAAATAAATTGAATACATTAGATTTATGAATAAAGGTTAAGAAGATTTAAGGTATTTAACATTGTAATATTATAATATCTTTTGGTCTCTTGTATAACCAGTTTTCTTCTGGTTCCAGGCACAGGGCATGATTGTGCATCTGAACCTTCTATTGGCTGGTGGCAGCCATATGATCAATTCTGGACCATGGTATCAATTCCAAGTTTAAACTTTTCATTGCCAGTGTGATACACCCTGTGCTCACTTCTCTTGCTGCCACACATCCAAATGCTTCTTGTAGAGAGGGCAGTATTAAGAAGTGTATATTGCATTCAGCAGAGGTCTCTGAGTGACTTATTGTTAGAGGTCCTGGATGACTTAGGCTGGAGCTATAATGTCAGGGAAAAATGATTCCTTGTTTATTTAAGCCAGTGAAAGATTTTCTTGGGTATGGCAGCATAATTTATCCTATCCTGACTGATTACCTCTACTGTTATCATAGAATAACAATAGGAGGGAGAGCAGGGACTGAAGGAAGTGACATTTGCTTTAGTGGTTAGGAGGCAGGTGGAGAGAACAATTATATTGAGGCTGGCAAGTCAGAAATGTGTGTTTTGCCACAAAAACATTTGCTGACACCTTCAAGTGTAATAGTTTAAGAGGCATATTATGTGCTTATTACATTTATATCTGTAGAGGAAGAGGCTAAAAACAGCACTATGAAAAATTCAGCCTTGAGACAAAGACAAAATCCAGGTTATTATCTATGTGAACAGTTTTAGACTTTCCTGTGAAACCCTAAGACCTTTTCAAGGGCTCCTCAAAGTAAAAATTATTTTCATAATAATAGGAAGACACTATTGATCCTTTTTAATCTCTTTATCTCATAGTATACAAGTTACAAAAAACACATTAACAAGATTAAGACTCACCAAATTATAGACCACTTTTTTTTTTCCTGGAAGAAATATTCTAGGGGGCCTTCACTGTCCCTGTGTGTTTCCACACTGCTTGAATAATAGCATATTTTTATTTGAAATATAGCATTGATACAGAAAAATACATAAAACAAATACTGATTTTAAAAAGTTAGCTTATTAACTTTCTAACCAAAAGTATATTAGAATAACTATTCAATTCAAATTCAGGTTTTTTTGTTCAAGATGGCAGAATAGAGGAGGTCACGTTCTTGGCTGCTCTGTGGCATGAAACTGTTAGAGTCTGTAAACAAGTCTGGATGGTGCCTGGCATTTTGCCAGAGGGAGTGGTTAATGTTAAGGTCTGTAAACAAGTCTGGATGGCACCTGGCAAAATGCCAGAGGGAGTGGTTTGTGAAGTAAGGCCAGCGAGCCATTAAGTGTGGAGATTCCTTATTGGTTGACTGCTAGATCTAGTTTATGCTAATTAAGATAAGCTGTGTGGAATGTATATATACCACTCCTGTCCTACAATAAACGGCTCCCACTCCTGCTGTATCAATGTACACAAGCTGCTCATTACCCCCCACCCCCAACCCCGCCCCGTTATTTTGCTGCAGCCGGACTGCGGCATGAAACCAAGAAAGCAGACAGGAAGCTTCTCCACAAACTGGGTGACCAACAACAAATAAAGGTGGAAGGGACTTTACTGGAACTTAAAACTGGACATTCAAAGAAGACTGGGAACATAGGAAGTTGGGTATAAGAAAACAATAAAAAAAATCTCCAGCAGCACAGTCACTGTTTGACTGGGTTGGAACACCAGAGAGGTCCCTCTGAGAGCATAGTAGAGGAATAAGAGAATTAAAGGAACCTGCATTTTTGGGAAGCCTGAGGTGTGTCTGGGCACAGAGCATTTAGAGATCAAGGACATTGCCCAATAAACCTGAAAGTCTTACTGCATGATTTCCACGTGTGGGGAAAGAAGCCACCATACCTGGGTGAAACCCACCAGGATCTACCCATTCTCATCCAATTGGCTGCTTTCAGGACCTGCTGGGAGAGACACATCTGGCCAGAAATCAGGAATTGCGGGGATGGGAGAGATTATTTGGAGACTGAACCTGAGACAAGAAAAAGTGGGGTCTTCAGGTGATGTAGTGGACTAAGAACTGGCTTCCACACCACATGAGTGAAACCCAGGGGAGATCCCAGAGTTAAAGTCTTCCAGCATGAACTAGCAAGTACTAAGTAATAGAGGTGCACTGATTTAAAATCTCTAGACCAATTTGGTTAGTATATTTTAGTTTTGTTTTGCATTCTTTTATTTTTATTTTTAACTTAAAGGTTTTTTTACTTCATATATATAAATTTTTTTCTCTTATCCATCTATTTCTCTTGATTCAGCAAAGAACTTGAAGCTTGCCTAAGCCTAAACCCTGCCTCCTGGAACTCCACCTACAGGATTACCTACCTCTCTCACTCTAGCAATCTCTAGTTTGCAGCAACATGCTCCAGATAACCCCACCTAAAACTACTGAGAAGAAAAGTTGAGAATATTTTGAACTCCAATAGAAAGAATTCTTTAACTTTTCAGTAAGATTTTTACTTTTATTCTTTTTCTTCTGTTTATTGTGACCTTGATGGTACAATGGTCATTTATACATTTTCATATTTGTTATATTTTTTCTCATTTCTAGCATTTTTTAAGCCAGTTATTTCTTATGGGTTACTTTTTTTTGTGAACTAGGATGTTTGGTTAGTATATTTTAATTTTGTTTTGCCTTCTTTAATTTTTAAAAAATTTTACTTAACGTAACATATTTTTTTCTCTTACCCATTTATTTCTCTTGATTCTCTCTTTTCTTCCATGAACAGCCAATCTCTATTGTTCTCTCTTTCATGCTTTCTCTAATCTTTTACGTCTGTCTTCTCTCCTCCTCCCTTATAATTATCACATTCTATATGACTTCTGTTCTCTCCTTGTCCACCATTTGAAACTGTAAACCATTCTGCAAACTTGCTGTTCTTACTGTAGACAAAAACTGATAATATCATTTATGTTTATTGTGATAATTAACATTGTAGACCTCATAATAGGTACTATTTCATTTAATGGTGTATATTGCTTGCATTGTTTGTTGTTATTATTTTTCTTTCCCTAAACAGTGAGGTACTGGAAACCTTCAGGGACATTGTAAGACCACTAGGTAGTAATTTTACTGCCTCAGATCCATACTGTTAAGTGGGTAGACACACCAACAGTGTGTAAAAGCAAGGGAAAAAAAATCACCCCAAACAAAGATATTTTGGTAACAGAATCCATCAACACCATGGTGGAAAAAATGTCAGAGAGGAAGTTTGGAATGTACATAGTAAACTTATCCATGAAGTGAAGGATGTATAAGGAATGAAATCAGAGAGAAACTATTGAAAAATCACATCAATAAAGAGGAAGAGATTCTGAAAAAAAAAAAAAGCCAAACAGAAATCCTCAAAATGAAGGAAACAATAAACCAAATTAAATATTCAATATAAAGCATCACCAACAGACTAGACCACTTAGAAGACAGAACTTCACGCAATGGAGACAAAATACATAATCTTGAAAATAGAGTTGACCGCAGAGAGATGATGTTAAGAAAACATGAACAGAACATCCAAGAATTATGGGTGTCATGGTTTGGATGTGAGATGTCTTCCAAAAGCTCATATGTGAGACAATACAAGAAGGTTTGGAGGAGAAATTATTAGGTTGTAGCCTGAAACTAATCAGTGAGTTAATCCCTCATGAGGTTAACTGAATTGGTAGGGTTTGGCTGGAGGAGGTGGGAATTGCAGCATAGCTTTTTATTTATATCTGGAGAGTGGAGTCTCTGCTTCCTGATCACCATGATGTGAGCTGCTTCTCTCTGCTATTCTCTCCTGCCATGATGTTCAGCCTCACCTTGAGTCCTGAGGAATGGAGCTGGCCTTCTATGGATAAAGACCTCTGAAACCATGGTGCCTCAAATAAGCTTTTCCTTCTCTATAATTGCTCTGGTCAGATCCTTTAGTCACAGCAGTGAAAAAGCTGACTAAAACAGAAATTGGTTCTGAGAAGTGGGCTTGTTGCTGAAACTAACCTGCCCACGTGGTTCAGAAACTTTGGAGCTTTTTGGAATTGGTGGGAGGAATTTTGAGATTTGTAGTAATGCAATCTGGAAATGCTTTAGATAGCTGTAAGTGGAGCTTAATGGCCGATTCTGGTGGGAGTTCAGAAGACCAGAATGGCAATAGGGCCAGGGTCAGTGAAGACAAGGTTCAGAAAAGGAGGACTCTATAGGATTTGGAGTAGAGACAACTGGTGTTCTGTTCTGGCTGAGAAGTTGTCTGTGTTTTGCCTGTGTCCTGAGACTTTCTGTGAAGCTGATTTTAAAAGCAATGGATTTCTTAATCTGGCAGAAAAAAAAATGTCTAGGCAGCATAGCATTCAGACAATGGCATGGATGTTGCTAGTGGCTTTTAGCCAAATCTATTAAGATAATCAGGAGCAGAAAGCAGAGCAGAAAGATTTGGAAAAATTGAATTTGAAAGGCCAGATTAAAACTCAAGCTAAGGAAGTTGCAGTTGTTAAAGACATTACTGCCACTAAAGAAATCCTAAAGACTTTTCCCAGAGACAATAAGAAAGAGCACTTGAGGGCATCTCAGGAGGTGGCAAGACCACACCCATCTCAAATGCAAGAGAGTAAAGGTGAAATTCTCTTGAGAAGAGACCAGTGGGGCACCCTTTTTGCACACAGGGACCTAACAAGTTTTTTCAATATGTTCATCCACTCAAAGCCTGCTGCAGCAAGGGTCCCTAGAGCTGTGCTACTGCTTCAGATGTCATCCACCATGTGGTGCTAGTTCTACAGGAGTGCAGGATGCTGGAGTTAGGGGGTCCTGGAGGCTTCTACCAAGATTTCAAAGGAAAGCCTGGGAGGCCAGACAAAGTGCAGCTGAGTTGGAGTCCCTTCGGGAACCTCCTGAAAAGTCAACATATGGAGATGTGAAGAGGAAGCTAAAGCTGCATTAAAGACTCCTGAGATTAAGAAATGCCATTAATGTTGGATGTTGTTTTAGGGAAGCTGAAGGAATCAAGTAGAGATAAGCCAACAGAAGACCACTTGGGCTACAACAAACAAAGCCACAGGGGCATAGCTACACAAGCCATGTGGAGAGAACATCATAATGTCATGTGTCCCAGTTTCCAGACATTGAGGTACAGGAACTGTTGGTCCAGTGAGATTACAGTCATGTTTTGGTCCTGTCCCTTCTTTCTAGGCCCCATTTTGTAAATGGAAATGTTTACTCAGTACCTTTATATGTTAAATGTTGTAAATTGCTTTTAATTTTATAGGAGCTCACAATGCGAGATTGCCTTGAGCCTTTGGACTTGAACTTTGAGCAATTTCAGAACTGTTGAGGCTATGGGGATACCTGGGAAGGGACTAAATACATTTTGCATTATCAGATGAGTGTGAGCTTTTGGGGGCCAGATGCAGAATGTCATGGTTTGGATATGAGTTGTCCTTCAAAAGCTCACATGTGAGACAACGCAAGAAGGTTTGGAGGAGAAATTATTGGGTTTAATACAGCCTAATCAGTGAGTTAATCCCTGATGAGATTAACTGAATTCATAAGTATAGCTGGATGAGGTGGGAATTGCAGCATAGCTTTTGTGTATATATTTATATCTGGAGGGTGGAGTCTCTGCTTCCTGATCACCATGATGTGAGCTGCTTCTCTCTGCTCTCCTCTCCTGCCATGATGTTCAGCCTCACCTTGAGTCCTGAGGAATGGAGCTGGTCTTCTATGGACTAAGACCTCTGAAACCATGAGCCCTCAAATAAATTTTTCCTTCTCTATAATTGTTCTGGTAAGGTCCTTTAGTCACAGAGGTGGAGAAGCTGACTAAAATAATGGGATAACATGAAAAGACAAGATTTAATATTCATTGGGATAAATAAAGTTGTAGAAATACAAACCAAAGGAATGGTCAATTTTTTCAATGAAATAATATCAGGAAATTCCCCATATCTAAAGAATGAAAAGGAAAATCAAATACAAGAGGCTTACAGAACCCCAAAATGTACAAAATTAAAACAGATTCAAAACAAGGCACATTGTAGTAAAAAAGCCTAGCATACAGAATACGGATAGAATTTTTAAAATATGAGAGAAAAATATCAAATTATGTATAGGAGGAAACATATTTGAACCTCAGCTGATTTCTCAACCCAGACCTTCAAAGCTAGGAAGTCCTGTAATAACATATACCGAGGTCTGAAAGAAAATGGATGCCAACTAGAATCCTATATCCATCAAAATGAAGCTTCAGATTTGAAGATAAAATAAAAACCTTCTATAATAAATAAAAGTTAAAAGAACTTACAACTACAGAGTATTCTCAACAAAATATTCCATTAAAATGAAAAAAAAAAGTTTAAATCAGCAAAGGGAGTAATTACACTAAAGGAATAGTCAATCAAAGGAGAAAAAAATTCAATTTAAAAACTAGAAATAAACCCAAATGACCAGGAAAAGAAATCATATCTCAATAATAACTTTGAACATTAATGACCTAAACTCATCAATCAAAGGACACAGACTGGCAGGTTGGATTAAAAAACAAGACCCAATAATATGCTATCTTTAAGAGACTCACCTCATAGGCAAAGACATCTGCAGGATGAAGGTAAAGGGATGTGAAAAAACATATCACTCATTTGAATTCCATAAATAAGCAAGGTTCCCAACTTTAGGAATCAAATAGACCACAACTCAATAATAAAGGGTAACTTTAACACAGGTTTCTCACTGCTGGATAGATCCTCCAAATGAAAACTAAACAAAAACTATAGAAATAAATAATACAATCAATAACTTATACTTAACAGACATATATAGAATATTTTATTCAGCAATGAGTGAATATACATTTTTCTGAGCAGCACATGGATCCTTCTCTAAAATAGAGAAGTAACTCTTAGCAAATACAGAGAAAGAGATAATACCCTTCATTCTAACACATCATAATGAAATGAAATTCTAAATCAATGATAGTATAAAAAATACAAGCTACTCTAATATCTGGAGACTAAATAATTTGCTACTGAGTTACAAATGGATAGCACAGGATATTAGCAATGAAATTAAAAAAAAAAAAGATAAATGAGAATAGTGATACAACATACCAAAATCTCTGGGACACTATGAAGTCAGTGCTAAGAGGAAAGATCATTGCACTGAGCTCATTCATTAAAAGAATAGAAAGTCGATGAATAAATAACCTAATATTACATATGAAAGCCCTAGAAAATAAGAACAAATTAACATCAAAAACTTAAGAAGGCAGGAAATAATTAAAATCAGAGCTGAAATTTATGAAGTTGAAACAAAAGAAATAATTCAAAAAATTAACAAAACAAAAAGTTGGTTCTTTGGAAAAATAAATAAAACTGATAAACCCTTTGCCACACTAACGAAGAGAAAGAGAGAGAAAACTCAAATTATGAAAATTCATGATGAAAAAGGAAATATCATGACAGTCAGTCCTGAAATACAGAAAATAATCAGAAACTATTGTGAAAATTTATTCTCCAATAAAATAGAAAATCTTGAAGACATCAACAAATTTCTAGAGACATATGACCAACACAAACTGAATTCAGAGTACATACTCAATTTAAACAGATCACTTTCAAGAAATGAAATAGAAGATGCCATCAAATGCCTTCCAATAAAGAAAAGCCCAGGACCATATATATTCTAAGTCACATACCACAAGACCTTCAAAGAATAACAATCCTCAAATTATACCATAAAATAGAAAAGAAAGTAACCATTATGAACTCATTCTGTGAAGCTAGTATCACTCTGACACCAAAACCAAACAAAGACACATCAAGGAAAAAAAGTCAAACCAATATCCCTGATAAACATGAATGCAAAAATTCTCAATAAAATTTTGGCAAATTACATACAAAAATATATTAAAATATAGTGCACCATAATCAAGTGCGGTTCATCCCACAGATGCAAAGTTGGTTCAATGTATGCAAATCAATAAACATAATTAATCACATTAATAAATTTAAAGGCAAAAAATCATATGATAATCTGAATAGATGTAGAAAAATCATTTGACAAAATACAGAATCCCTTTGTGTTCAAAACACTTGAAAAACTAGGGATAGTAAGAACATACCTCAACATTATAAAAGCTATTTGATTTAAAATCAGTATACTACAATGACATAGCCACATCAATATGTATAGCAGCTCAATTCACTATAGTTAAACTATAAAACCAACATAGGTGCCCTTCAACAGATGAATGGATAAAGAAATTGTGATATATATACACAATACAATCTTATCCAACTATAAAGAAGAATGATGTTATGGAATTTGCTGGTAAATGAATGGAATGTAGAATATCAGGTTGAGTAAAATAAGCCAATCCCAAAGAATCAAAGGCCAAATGTTTTCTCTGATATGCAGATGCTAACTCACAATAATGAAGGGAGAGCTCTGGAAGAATAGAGGTACTTTGGATTAGACAGAGGGGAATGAAGGGAGAGGAAGGGGTTTGGGGGTAGGGATAGCAGTAGAATGAGTCAGATGTTATTACCCTATGTTCATATATGATTACACACCCTATGTATGTAACTCTACATCTTGGACAACCAGAAGAATGAGAAGTTACTCCATTTGTGTACCATGTGTCAAAATGCATTCTACTCTCATGTATAACTAATTAGGGTAAATAAAACAAAATTGAAGACTCAACATTTTAACTAACATAAAAAACTACCATTGTCCTGCAAATGCCATGATTTTATTCTCTTTTATTGCTGAGTAATAAAAGAGAAATTTTTTATTTTTATTATTTTTATTACATTGTGTATATATGCCACATTTTTTTTTATCCATTTACCTACTGAAGGGCATCTAGGTTGGTCCCACAGTTTAGCTATTGTGAATTGTGCTGCTATAAACATTGATGTGGCTGTATCTTTGTAGTAGGCTGCTTTTAAGTCCTTCGGGTATAGACCAAGGAGAGGGATAGGTGGGTCAAATGGTGGTTCCATTCCCAGTTTTCCAAGAAATGCTAAGTGAAGTTAGCCAATCCCAAAAGATCAAATGCCGGATGTTGTCTTCAATATAAGGAGGCTGATTCATAGTGGGATAGGGAGCGGGAGCATGGGAGGAACAGAGGAACTCTAGATAAGGGGGAGGAGTTGGAGGGGAAGGGAGGAGGCATGGGGTTAGAAATGATGGTGGAATGTGATGATCATTATTATCCAAAGTACAGGTATGAAGACACTAATTGGTGTGAATATACTTTGTATACAACCAGAGATATGAAAAATTGTGCTCTATATGTGTAATAAGAATTGTAATGCACTCTGCTGTCATATATAAATAAAAAAAATTTAAAAAGATACAAAAATCATGAAGTAGATGCTTAAGCTAGCATCTACTAATTGTATGTATAAGTGGGTAAGAATATAAGATTTTCAACAAGGTAGTAAATATTTGTTGCTTTTCCAATTATACGTCAAATTCAAATAAATGAACATACATATGGAAACCCTTCGTCCACCCCCCCCAAAAAAAACTATCATTGTTAAGTATCAAAAAAGAATACCCACAGTTAAAGACTATTAAAATGCTTCTCCAGTTTCCAACTATGTATATGTGTGAAGCCTAATTTTCTTCACATAATTTCACCAAAATAATACAGGACGACAGGTGGAAAAGAAGCAAGTATTGCTTGAACTTGATGAACTACAGCAAATTTTTATCTGTTCCTTAATTGATAATCTCCTTTTCTACCTCAGTAGTAGCAGAGTAAATTCTGCATTTTTAAGTTAATTAATTCATATCTAATTTAAACAATCTAATTAATGGACAGTGAGATATGAGAAGTAGTATGCAATTTTTGTGAATGATCTTTTAAGTAGAGAGGCAGTTTTCTTGTCCTTTTCTGTTAATTTGAATATTGATGTGATAGTGGGAGCTCCTGCAGCCACCACATAACCCTGACTGTGGATCTTAAAGGTATTTACTTAAGAGAACTAAATGTTGTGAATTTTACTTGTGCTAATTTGATTTTTCTCCAGCATGCTGCTACAACTAGTCCTAATATAATAATTTCCATAAAATGGTTATACTTATCTTTTGTTTATAAAAACATTTTCATAATAAGCATTTTAATACTACTGTATGCATGCAGACACACACTTTTAGGCTTTATAGAAAATATTCCAAAACATTATCCAACACTGCTAGTAAAGTCCTGATGCTACTTAATGAAAAGGATATACAGGGTCTCCTTTGGGATGAACATCTCAATTTCAAATTAATTAACTGACCTTCCAGTTGTCTAGTTAGGTCCCAAGTATAAAGCAATGTGTCTCCTCTGTGCACAGTATCTTAATATGCATGGCATGCTTAGTCTAAGCTGTAGCCTCCTAGGTGACTTGGTGTGCTTCTATTTTATGGGCTTTGAAAACAGCTTTCCATATCTCTTCCGGCAGTTTGTTAAGGTACTTCAAAGCGACGTTCATGTATACTGTCTACATAGCCTGTGTGTTAAGTATGACCATCACTAACATCCTTTGGATTGTTGCGATCCACCCAGCATTTATTTTTTTATTTGACGTGATAATAGGAAAACAGACAAAAATAAACTTCATTGTGTTTATATATGAGGTCTGGAGGAATATCAAAATGTTAATATTATTATGTCTAGGCAATTGCTTTATGGGTGCTGATGTGTATTTTCAATTTGTTCCACAGTGACCATCTATTACTTGTGTCATAAAATGAAAATGTTAAAAGCAAAAAAATTAAGTTAGCAATTTCAGTGACATTAAATTGTTCAAAATGAACGCCTTCTTTAACCTACATGCAGAAAATCCAATTACAATAAAACTGTGTCATCTTATACTTTATCAGCTGAAAAGCTCTAGAATCTGACACTTTTTTAAAGATACCCCCAAGGAAAAATATTCTCCATCAACCCCAACCTAAACTAAATCTAATTTGAATAGAACCAATCTGGGGCTTAAGGGATATATTTTCTAGAGATGTGTTATTCAATTCTCCTGATAATTTTTTTTGATGAAAAATTATGTTTTCTCTTTTTCTGACAGGGCTCACAGGTAGACAGCAGTGGCTTACATGTGTAAGTTTTTGTCATTTTAGAATATAATAAATGTTGATCTTTGCAAAAAACTTAAACCTTATTCATGAGTGAAAATGAAAACAAACACAAATTCATAAGGATCCAGTACTTCTAATTTTTTTAATAAATTAAGAAAACTATAATTTGTTGAAATAGAGCTGGGAAAATAACTATAAAGCAGTGGTGAGCCCTATTCAATGATGTGCAGAAGGGAGGATAAGTGTACTGATGCCTAGACATACTTTGGAATATACCTAATAATAGTCTTCATTGATGACTGCATAGCCAGATGTGTGATAAATCACATTTAGTGATATATATAGTAGAAACTGGAGATGGATGCATGTTCACTGTATGATTATTTTGGCTAGAAGTTTGAAAATTTCATAATAAATCGTTGGAAAAAAAGCGGAATTTAGAAAATAAATACTATTAATTTTTTGGTATTGTTTTGACTGATAAAGAACTTAGAATGGGCTGGGGATGTGGCTCAAGCGGTAGCGCGCTCGCCTGGCATGCGTGCGGCCCGGGTGCGATCCTCAGCACCACATACAAACAAAGATGTTGTGTCCGCCGAGAACTAAAAAATAAATATTAAAAAAATTCTCTCTCTCTCTCTCCCTCTCCTCTCTCTCTCTCTCTCCCACTCTTTCTTTAAAAAAAAAAGAAAAAAAAAAGAACTTAGAATGGAAAAACATGTCACAACTTTACTCTCATTGAAATACTTTGCGTTTGTGTTTAATTGTTCTTCAATGATGAGATATAAATTTTGTATTGAAACTGATTTTCAATATTTTGAAATTTTATATTTTTATTTTTGTTGGTACATTATGATTCTGCATAATAGTGAGATTCGTTGTGCTATATCCATACTTGCACATAACATAATTTGAATGTTTCATTCCCTATTACCAACTCTTGCTCTTCCCTCTTCCTTCCACCTGATTTCCTTCCTCAGCTCTACTGGCCTGGCTACAGTTTTGTGAGGTCCCTTTTTACATTTTCTTACTGTGTGCTTTTACTTTGATTATTTAGTTCTCAAAAGAAGAAATAAGTACAATGATTATTTTTATTTTATCAGTGGGTAAAGTAAGGCTTATGGAGGGTTATAATTTGTCAAGAGTTAAGTAATCAGTTAGCAGAATTCAGTATTTAACCTAAGTTCTTTGGATCCAAAGCCTGGGAGGTTAACCATGGTGCTATTTCACTTTTGCTACATTGTAAATTACATGTGTGTTTGATTCATGTCTTCATATTGACAAGACCAAGCCCAGCCCCATTGCCTTCTTCCTGATCCTATAGACAAAGGTGGACGTTGACTTCCACTTTCATCCCTATCCAACTTCCTGTTACTAGAACTGCTTTCTCCGAAAACCACCCAGATACAGAGGTAAACATTTTCTCTTCTGATAACTCACTGAGACTTTCTTGATGCAAAATAATCCTATGAATAACTCCATCAAAAATGTGTCTGTGGGGCTAAGGATACAGCTCAGTTGGTAGAGTGCTTGCCTTGCATCATGCAGAAGGCCCTGGGTTCAATCCTCAGCACTACAAAATAATAATAATAATAATAATAATAATAATAATAAAAATGTGTCTATTCCTCCCAAGGCAAAACCACCCTGCCATGAACTCTTATATTTGAATCCAGGGTATTCTCTCCATTGCAATACTTAATTAAAATCAATCTTGTTTCTTGTCTTTTTTTATGTAAACAATATACATCTCTCTCCTACCTCTCTATATAATATGTATATTAATAATATATATATATATATATATATATATATATATATATATATATATATATATATATACACCCTGGTCTAAGTACACACATAATACACACACATATATGTATACCCAGTTAGAGCAGAATTGAAATTATTAACTGCTTTACCAAACTCAACTACCATTTTATCTAATTTATATATGTATCAATGGAGAATGAGAGAGAGAGAGAGAGAGAGAGAGAGAGAGAGAGAGAGAGAGATTTATATTCAGAAATTAGCTCTCATGTTTATAAAGGCTGAGAAATTCCACCATCTGCCATTAAACAACTGGAGAACCAATAAAGTTGTTGATTTCATTCAGTCTGGTTCTAAAGGAGGAACCAATGGTGGAAATACCAGTCTAAAATTCTTCAGACTTATTTTTTCAGAGCCTTATATTGCCTAATTATGTCAACTGCAGAATGTTAACATATCCACTGAATGTTTTAATGACAGAATTTTTCACTTCTAGAAAGTTGTTTGTCTCTTTTCCAACTTGTCTCTTCCTGTTTCATAATGACCTATTACTTTTTGACATTTTCTTTTTTTGATCCATTAAATTATTGAAATTATCTATACATAGATCTTCCAGATCTTATATTTTCTATTCCAGTTGTGCTAATTTTCTTTTATTCAGGTATTATGGAAACTTTCATAGTGGACCATTTCTTGGTGTGAATTGTGTTTTTTTTATTGTAAAGTTAGTTGCTTTGCTTCCTTTTGGGTAGTTCTTCACACCCAGGGTTTCTGCGGTCTCTCCAGAGAAATTTTACATTTGTTTGTTTAGACTAAGGCATTCTGCTCCCTCCATCCTGTCACTGGATTTGTGCTACTTTTATGCTATGGATTCCAGGCCTGAGCTGGTGCTTGAATCTGAGTGGCGTCTTGACTTCCTATGAGAGTCACTTCCCCAACCCTCTCTACCCAAGTGCTGAGGTGAGGCAGCTTCTTCTCTGCATTTATAGCAATGAAAGAAGTTTTTCTAGTCTTCTTTGCATAAGAGAAACCTTCCTTTTAGAGTCCATGTTTAATGTAGGATCTCTATTCTAGTGTCCTGTCCTAAGTATCACCAAGACCAGGTCTCCTCTATTCTCTCCAAGTGGTATGAAAACATCATCCCTTAGTGCCCAAGGTCTACCTGGGGGTGCCACTCCCCAGGCCAGGCTGCTATCTGCTCTGTGCTTGCTTTATTGGTTTTGAACTGTGGCATTTCTCTAGCCCATATTGAGTTTCCTTTTGGACTTTGAACTTGGTTATATACTTAATTTTGTATGTGTGTGTTATATTTGATGTAGCATTTGAACTATATTATGATTTGATATAGGAATGTCAGTTCAGTCCATTGTTTTGCTAAAACTTGTGAACATTATTTTAGATCAATATGTACTTACCTAAAACACCAATTCAGTGATTGACTACTATAAAATGTTTCAATGATTCTTTTTTTTTTTTTTTTTGGTACTATTGGTGACTGAACTCTGGGGCACTTGACCACTGAGCCACATACCCATCCATATTTTATATATATATATATATATATATATATATATATATATATATATATATATTATCTCTAATATATATTTTAGAGATATGGTCTCACTGAGTTGCTTAGGGCCTCTCTTTTGCTGAGGCTCACTTTGAACTCTCCATCTTCCTGCCTCAGCCCCCCAAGTTGCTGGGATTACAAGTATACACCACTGCTCTTGGCTCAATTATTCTTAAAATGCAGAATAGGGTTCAATAGAATTACCTATTTATTTATTTTGCTAAAAATGAGATTAAAGTATAGCTGAAATAGAAGTCTGGGCTCCAACAGAGAAATGCCCGGTGGTTAAAGTCTTTATTTTAACATGCTTCCCCAGGAAGTGTTTAAGCATCCTAGTTTCTGAACCACAGTAAATGTACCATAATTATTTAAAGACTCTTTTATTGTTAGACGTTCAAGTTTCATATGTTTCATCCTTAGAACATTACAATGCTTAACATCCTTATTTGTAAATGCCCTTATTATAATTTCTTTGGAATATATCATGCAAAGGTAAGTTACTGGTTCAAAGAGTATGTCTGGTTTAGAGGACCTTGGTGAAATGTTTTCAACCCTGAATCTCTTTTAGTGGGTTTATAGCCTATAGCAGGAGTAATGGAATACACATTTTTATAAGCATTTTGAAATGGTTAATTTATTTTTATATTTTATTTAAAACCTGACATTTCATTTCTCAAAATTGACAATGAGATTCCAATAAAAAATTCTGTTCTTTGACACATATTATTTTTTTCTTTGTGTCTTAACTGTTTTGTCACTGAAGTGTTAATTTTTAATTTAATTTTTATTTGATATTTTATAACAAGAGGTAATGAGCCATTTGTTTGTCATGTATGCAAAGCAGGTTCACTATGCACTAGTTACAAATCCCTGGGTAGGACTCCCCCTTCATGGAGGGTTGTGAAGATCATCACTATGCCAACACCCAGCAACAGGAGTCTAAACACCAGTCCCCTGCATTTGGGACTGCAATATTTATCCTTTGGAAGAGTCCAGTGAGACAGAACTCTCACAAGTTAAGTGAACTTATTATTTCCAGATAGATAGCAAGGGATAGAAAAAGCCAAGATTCATGGCAAGTCAGTCCCCTAAGGCTCAGGAAAACTACTCAGAGCAGATGGCATCTACTGTTCATGCCCCACTTGCATTGCAACTGAGGAGCCCCAGAAAGATGTTTGCCCTGGGTATTATACCCCAGGGATAAGTATCTAGATGGGCTAAACTGTTATAGGGCATATTGTTCTAAGAGGAACAGAAACAGAGCCCAGGCCATGAAAGCTAGTTAATCCTATCTCAGAATGCTGCATTTCCAGAATATTCTACATTTCTCCCTGAAAACTACAAGTGGGGAATGAGGCCAGTCCAAGACCTAGAGGACTTTCCTGAAAATGGTTTACAAAAATTCCTCCATTTTTTTCTTGGTTCTTCATTTGTTTGTAGTATTATATGCTGCACAACAATTTTATTTTTATATAGTTTTTTATTTATGTAATATTTGTGTTCACATACTTTTATTTTTATATTATTATATAATTTCTGACAATATTTAGTTTTGCCTGTATACTTACAAAGTCCTTTGATACTTGGAAATTATATATGTAAATATTTCCAATATGTAATATTTGTAAATATGTAAGTATTGACCTATGTTTTAGCTTAGCATATTTATTTTTCCTGTTTCTATAAACTTTTAATATATTGTTAGTTAAGAATTATAGCATCATTTGATTTTCTGTGGTTAACTAGTAGTACTACAGAATTTTAAAAATAATCCAACATTTTTTCCTGTTGGTCTGAAATTTTATATTTATTGAATGATCAATCTTCTCTACATTCTACAGTATTGTTCTGTCTAATATTGGACTTTTATTAATTACCTTTAAGAATTGTGTAACTTTGCAATTCTTAATGTTGTTAGTGCAAATTCCACCAGTTATTTTCTTTTTAAAATTTCTTCTTTTCAATAATATGTCCAGATGATATTAGACTCATTGTGTCAAGTTTCAAAATATAATCCTCATAAATATCTTACAGTAAACAGTTTATCCACTACTGGAGAAAAAAGGAAATTTTGAAAAGGTTTTTTTTTTTTTTTTGTCATGGAGAATGGTTTATATTTATCTTTTTACTTATTAAAATCCTTTGGTAACATCTGTTTTATTTTTCCTTTTTTATCTCTTATTTTTCTATTTATACTTATATTTTACATGCTTTGTAGAAGGGATTAATTTTCTCTTGATTGAGATTGTTTTCCATTAAATTGCTAATCTAAAATAGAATATGATAGGTGCCATCCATGTGGAGGTACTGAAATTCTCATTAAAATATGCCTGGAGTAATAGAAAAAGGCAAAACCTCATAACAACAGAGGAACAAAGACGGACAGCCTGATGCCAGAATCTGGGAGGAATTGTCACTAATTATAGGGTAGACAGAACAGCAATAAGGAAACACCTTTAAAGGTTCAGCATATGATATTGTCTGACTTGAGTCAAGAAATAAACGCCTCCTGAGAAGTTGCAGGAGACTTGATGGAATTGACGTTATAAATATTAAAAGTCCTATAAAGATTTCGTGCCTAACTATTCACTGCCTCAAAGGTCCTGAGCCTATACCAGTCAGAATCTTAGACACTTCATCAATTTTTTCCTCACATTTTAGGCAATCATGGTGCTATGTTCTTTCCTCCATTTCCCATTACATTTATGCTCCATGACCCTCTGCTCACATTTTACCTGCTAGAGGCTTAATAGGAGCAAAAGAGAACTTGTCCCTGTGTATGCATATGTTCAAGTGTGTGAGTGTATGTTTTGTGGTTATGAGAGGTTCTGTAATGGTATCAATTTTGAAGGCACCATCCACATGAATATTACGTTCATAGTGAAAGGAACTATTTTGCTCCAGAGCATGAGAGGAAAATAATTTTTTTCTATGCAAATATTTTTTAAACTGCTCTGTTATGGAGTTTAGGGAATAATAAGTTAAGAGCTCTAATCCATCATTTAAAAAAACAGAGTAATTCAATGCACTCAAGTCTAAAAACTAAGGCTTTCATAAACAGACTTTGTTGATAAAACTAGAAAAATCAGAGATTGGACATTTTCCTATTGGATTATCTATGATATTATTGCATTTAGAAATGTAACATATTTTTCATTCCTAAATGCAATGCAAAAAGGTAGCAGAAAAGTTAGAGCACATAGTCCATCTTACTCAAATAAATCTAACTACTGATAGCAGTAACCATAGTCAATTGTCTTGCTTTTTATAATATTGTCTATTTAAAATGCATTTAGACAAAATTCACATTTACAAAGTCAGGGAAATGTTGTTATACCTCATTGTTTTACAGAAGTAGGACGTTAACAAGGCTGAAAAACAAAATGTTGTGCAAGTGAAAGAGTTCATTTAAAATATGCCTACCTTTTTCTCATCCTTAGTTCAAAAAGCACAAACATAGACACCAATTTTGGGACCTTCCAGTCTAATGGCATTTTAAGTAGATGAAAGGGTCACAGGTACATGGTGGTTTCTGCATCTGAAGGTAGAACAGCATGTATGCCTCAATGGATGCCATGGATTTCCCCAGGAATTGTAGTTGGTGTGTTCGCTTGTCTGGGGCCAGCACAGATCCATTCAATGACTGTAGTAAACACCTGCCTTCGTAAGTGTAAAGCTGTTTGATAGGCTTTAGTTTTGTTTTTAGCAAAGGCCAATGGGGTTTGTTTGCTGCAGTAGACAGAAAACTGAAGTTCTCTCAATGTAGCCCCAGAAAAATGACTCACTGGAGAATGAGAATTTGGGGCAATCTTTGTCATGTCAGGTTTTGGAACTTTGTATCTTCTGTTAATATTAGTCATAGAGTATGAATGTGTCTGCGTCTAGCTCCTTTTCCTAGTGAAAAGGGTGAAGACAATTCCACAGAGACACCTTGCCTAAGAAAATGATTTTTTGGAGATGGATTGAGACAGGTCCTAAACCCTTAAAGGTTGTGAAGTAACTCCCGAAGTCTTAACTATGATACAGACAGCTTCCTGATAGGTGCACCTGTAGACTGACGCTGTTTAATTTAAATTTACTATTTGAACTGATTCATCAAAAAGTAAATATATACATATTTATGGTTACCATGAGATATTTTGATACTTGTATACATTATGTCATGTTTAAATCAGGTAAACATACCTATCCCTTAAACATTTAGATTCACTCTCCTGATGTCCTTTCATTGTAAATTAATATTGGTTCAGGTCATCATGACTTAACTCGGGCTTTACAAAGTCCCTCCTTGATTTCTGAAATAGGGATTGATGTGGAAATTTGATGGTCTGATTTTCAGATGTAGCTATCTGGTAAGTGCTTTGAAAATGTAGGCATCTCCCTTGCTTATTCCAGAGAATAAGGGATGCATTCCTGAAAGATAATTTGGACATAGGTGGGGTACACAACCTCACAGGAGTCAGAAGGCCACAGAGCAATCTCCTTAAGTAGGAAAGCTTTATTTGAGCTTTTGGTTTTAGCTTCTCTAGGCACCTTATGCTGGCAATCTCTATACCCTATTTGATTTAAATGTATGATATGTCAAGATCATTGTACTGTCCTGTGTAACTAATAATTTTTTTTATTTTAAAAAAAGAACAATAGCAAAAAAAAAAAAAAAGATAAGTAGTCTAGAGGAAGTCCAGGGCTACTCAGACATTGGGCCACTCATTGAGGTTTTTTCTTTCCGTACCTAACCCTGTCTTTTATACTCTTTTTGGTGGTGCTGTAGCCATATGTTTGATTTGCCAGCTGTTTTCTCTTAGACTCTGCAGATATGGGGCCCTGAAAGATTGTAATGCCCCCAAAAATAAAGGATCTGTGCCTCCTGCTTCCTGTTCCTTGAGGGCAACTTGGCAATACTTCTTCACCCCTGCAGCAGTTCATTTCATTTTGCAATTTCTCCATCAATTTGAAAAATCAGCCTCTTCTTGTACCCATTTGTGAGAAACATATTTCAACTAAGAGTACTACTTTTTCAGAAATCTGGGTCTCAGACCCAGAGAACCTTACCTTCAAATCTCTAAGTGTTAATAATTCCAACCTCTTTCTTTTGTTCTGCCAAGATTAAACATGGAAGTTGCATCTGGTAGTTATTCTACTAAAATATCTTTGTTAATTAACTAAGTTGGTTCTGTCTGTTGATAGGCCTTTGACTAACACAGACCATGTGGCATGGTGTTTAAGAAGTTCATGTTGCCCCACTTGCAAGGATAGCACAAGGCAAAAAGTTATGTGCTATCTCTAATAGATGGATAGACTGGGGAAACACAATGCCGGATTGTTGAGATGCAAAAGACTTCATGAACATGCAGGGGAGCAAAGGGCAGTTCTTGAGGACAGAGAGCACTAATGTACATTAAAGAGGCAGTTCAATGAAACACCAGCTACTTTGCCCCATGGGGTGCCCAAGGCCATATTCATTGGCAGTGAACACTCTCTGCTTTCAGTGTTGGATTGGCTCAGGCTGCAGAGTGACAGATGAGCGACAGGTGGATTCCTGGGACTGAGGCCTGATCTTCATGCCAAATATGATTCCAGTTTCTTGGCTTCTTAATGGGAAAACCCAAATTGGAGAGACTGGTCAGAAATATGGGCTCATCCTAAGGCTGAGAGCTGGTGCTCCTGACACCATTCTAAGGGTCAAGAATATCTTGAGTTCCTCTCAGGTCTGGCCCAGATGGGGCTCAGTGGTCTGGATATACCTCCATTGAGAGAGGGAGACATTGGCCAGGCTGGCCTCAGTTGGTATCTAGACCTATGTACTGTTTCCACCTGTGTTGTTTTAACTCATGCCCATTTTAATTTGTTATCAATTCAGCTGAGATTGACTTTGGTCAATAGAAGTTTTAATATTAAATGAAAGGTAGACAATGATTTTAAATGGAATGATCTAACCCTAGAATTTATGCTCCTAGACAGAAACTAAAATAGCACCTGGGTATTCCATGAAAGAGATATTGGATGTGTTATCCTTGAACATATTCTATTTCAGGAACCTTTTCCCTATAACTTCTTCAACTTAACAAAAAATTTATCTTAATATTGATACAGAGAGTGGAAAATAAAAACCTCACGTTATGCCATAATCCAAAGATACTTTATAACTTTTCTTTGAGGTATGTGTAATACATGAATGTATCTAAAATCTATGAGCTAGTATCTACCTATTATTTTATAACTTGACTTTCACTTAATGTAAAATAATTTTCTTTAAGTGGCATTAAATTATTTTATAATAGCAATTTTAACAGTTATATAGGATTCCATAATTTTTTGATATAATACCTTGTTATTCCTTAGGTACATTGGATGTTTGTATATCATAAAACAGGATGTTTTAATATCATAAAGAATTATTCATTGAAGCCAAATCTTTGTAAACTTTCATGTGTGTTTCTTTAGCATAAATTCCCAGGAAAGCGATTTCTGGATAAATAGGTGTGATAGGTTGCATTTTTTTTAAGTTTATTGATATGCCTTATAAATAGTTGCCTTATAAATTGTGCTCGTTTATGTACTACCTCACTGTCCTGTGACTAACACATGACAATTTCTGTTTCTTTGCCTTATAGGCACTGGATCTTAGAATTGGAAAGCACCATTGCTGATTCAAAAGGTGACTCTTTGTTTATATTTTGTACTGTTTAAAAATTAGGTCTATGATCTGTTTGCTCTCTGATGTCACTTCTTTATTTCTTGAATGTTCCAACAAAAAAAAAAAATCCTACTATCTACTTTATTCTCTGTTGCTTCCTGAGACTTTATTTTTAATTTGTACATTCTTTTATCTCTGGTTTATCTGCAAAATATACAATCTATATGCTTGATCTTTTACAATCTTATGCTTTAGTCACATCTACTTGGTTTTTAAAAATAACATTGGATACTGGTTTTAAAGAACATGTGTACAATGTATAATATATTGTATAGATGAAAAATAATAAGTAAATTTAATATAAGCCAGAGAAGTAAGCCAAATATGAAATAAGGCTAGGAAGAAGGATGAAACTAGGAGTGATGTGGGTATCAGAACACCAGCTGAAAATTTATACACATCCGAGGAGCGGATGAATAATTTGAATTTTTACTTTCTAGTATATATCACAAAGCGGGCACTATAAAAAAAACTACTCCATTTGTATGGCTCATGTTTTAGTCAGCTCTTGTGCTGCTGTGATCAAAAGACCTGACAAGAACAGTTTTACTGAAGGAAAAGTTTATTTGGTGCTTACAGTCCTGGAGGTCTCAGTCCATAGATGGCCGACTCCATTGTTTTGGGCCCCAGGTGAGGCTGAACATCACGGTAGAAGAGCATGGAGGAGGAAAGCATCTCAGGACTTGATGATCAGGAAACAGAGAGAACTTCACTCACCAGGGACAAATATAAGCATCCAAGTTACCCACTTCCTCCAGCCACACCCTGCCTGCCTACAGGTACCATTCAGTTAATCCTCATCAGAAATTAATGAACTGATTAGGAGAAGGTTCTCATAACCCAATCATTGCACCTCTAAACTTTCTTGCATTGTTTCACCCAGGAACTTCTGGGGACACACCACATCTAAAATATGACAGCTCATAAACAATTGGATTATTCAAGGACTGTGCAAATATTACTCAAATAAGAGATCATCACCCTTCGCCCAATACATAAACGCATATTCAAGCCCTCATAAATAAAACAATACAGGCTGGGCACAGTGGCACAGTCCTGTAATCCCAGACACGTGAGTGAATGAGATGGGAAGATTGTAAGTTTGAAGGCAGCCCAGACAATCAATGTAGCATGATTCTGACTCAAAATAAACAAATAGAAAGGGCTGGGGATGTAACTCAGTGATAAAGCACCTCTGGTTTCAATCCCTATTACATGCCCTCTGACAAAAAAAAGACACAATCAATTTCTTTTTCAAATTTATTCCTCATCAGGTAGAGTGAGGTTTCATAGGTCTTTCTTTTTAACCTGGGATAAGGTGGTCAGGATCACAAGCAATGTGACTCCAGGGCCTTGGCTTTCAGTGCTCAACTTCCTTGGACTATTTCTCTCTAGGTTTCCAGACTTTCTGTATGAATGGTTCATGGTGAAGACATTTGTATGTAGTAATAAGCAATTGGACTGGCTTATCCACATTGTTTCTGGAGTGTTCTAGTTTAAGTCAGAGACATATTTTATAGAAATTTACATGGAGGACACCAACTCATGAAGTCACTTCTGGAGTGAATATTGATAAAATCTCAATTATAAAGCCAAGCCCTTCTTATTTAAGGTTGACATTCTTTAAATTGTCATTTAGACAATCATAAATTTTCTCTCTCCAATATTATTTATTCAGCAAATAGTTTGAGTACCTTCTATGTCCCTGGCAACATCCTGCTGCTTCAATTAAGTTGTGGCAAGTATGAGATATTCTCAAAATGTAATTGTGGATCAAACTTGAGGAAGGTCAGGCTGAGTCAGCCTACTGGATGTTAGGAGGTGGACTGGTGAGCAGGTGAGGGGTGGATTCTAGGCAGAGTGAACACTGCATGAGGAGTTTGTGGGCAGGAAGTAACTAAAAAGAGCCTCTGACTAGCTGCAGTAAGTGAAGGTAGAAAAGTTGGGAATCCATGAGACTGCAGAAGCAAGCAAGTGCCAGATCTCCCAGGGTCTATGACTCAGGCAAAGACTTCAGACTTTCAGAGCAAAAGAAGCTTCTCATATATTTAAAGCAGAAGCATTTTGTTGTGATATTTATGTTCTAAAAACATGAACATAACAGTTGCATGGAGAATGGATCAGGTGGAGAGGAATGATATCAGTTTGTAGGGGCTGAGTTGACAGATCAGAAAAAGAATGATATTCTAGGGTGATGGAAATAGAGATGGGAGAAGTTGATGGATTTAAGATGCACTTTGGATGTAGAGTCTATGCTATTACTTGGTGAGAGATGATTAGGTTTGGGAAATGAGGGTGCGTATCTAGAGTCTCTCCACGTGGTTCTGACGTGAACAAAGATAGAATAACATCAGTTGCTCATGTGAGAATATTAACATGTAGAGGGAATTTGAAAAGAGGAAGTAATGAGGTCGGTTTGGGACATAAATTAGTTTGAGAAGCTTTAGAGAGATTTGAGTAGCAATATTAGGATATGAAGTATAAATGGATTATAAAGGTGGAGCATCAGAGATGAGGTACATAAATAGCTTGTGATAAGTAAAAGAAATAAACTTAACTATGAGAAAGTGTAGAACAAGTGTGGAGTGGGAACAGGACCAGAAAAAAACAGCCTATGCTTGAATACAGTTATGGGAAAATGTAAGAAGAAGTTAGAGAGTGTGACCCTGGGTACAAAGAGAACAAATATCTCAAGAGTGCTGTGGTCAGCTGAGTAGATTTCTAAGGAATGGACAGCATTAGATGGAGATAAGCAAGCCCATTGCTTTTAGCAACATGGAAGTTAATTATTGTTCTAGGAAGAGCAGCTTTCCAGGATCAAAATGATGAAGGGGTATGTGGTTCTTAGCAGGTGGATATAGCAAACGTAGATATTCCTTGAAAGATGCTTCGCACTGAATGGAGCCAAGATATCGGGGAGGTAGCTTGAGACAATTGTAGGGAGAAGGTATACTGAACATGGGAAATGCAGAACATATTTGATATCTAATTGGAAGGATCCAAGAGATTCATAGGAAATAGAAGAAATAATAGTCGAATGAGGTCCCTGAAAGGGTGGTAGGACCCAAGAAGCACTCTCCTGGCCTTTGGTGGGAGGAGTCAGGGGAGGGAAACTTCTCATGCACAGGGAGGAAGGGAGGAGAGGACAAGGGAAGTCTTGTAGATGTGACAGAGGGAATTGGAAGCAGTTCCCATCTATGACTTCTATCCATACTGTGAGGAATGAAGAAGGGTAAACTGACTTGGTAGGAGCACAGGAGAGGGAGTAGAATGGGAGAACTGAAAGTGAAGAAGGTAGAAACAATTATTTCTGAACACTCCAGAACTCCTGAATTTATTTTACTTCTTCATTTTTTTTTTCTTAATCTGATTTAATTTATACTAATTCTAGAAACAAACATGCTTTAAACTTTAGGGGAAATAAAATGACTATTTGGAAAATATTTTTAGTTTTATACTATGGACAGGAATCCAAAGTGATATTTTTCAGTTTCACTTTTATAAATAAATACTTCTTTCTAGTATTTTACCTAAATTTATGTCTGTATTATATCTATCTACTTATGTTAGTCATTTTTCCATCACTATAGCAAAAGTACCTGAGACTATTACCTTCTAAATCGAAAAGGATTACTTTGGCTTAAAACCTGGAAGTTCCAGTTAAAGATTAAGTTGGTTATTTGCTGCTTTGGGCCTCTGGCAAGGGAAGTGCATCATGGCAGAGTGCATGGTGGAGCAAACTGCTTACATCACGAGAGTTGCAAAACAGGAAAGAGCAGTTCTCACAGTCCCCTTCATGAGCCCACCCCCTAAGAAACCTAAGGACCCCACATTGGGTTCCACTTCCTAAAGGTTCATAGCATCTCCATAATGTCATCTTAGGGACCAAGCCTTCAACACACAGACATTTGGGGAATACTACCTATATTCAAACCGTAGCTCCCTCCACCTCACATCTATCTATCCATTCTTTTAATTTACTTACCTTTAAACAACCTAGAAGCAACCTTGATAATAATTTTTTTTTTAAATTCAGGAGATAGACATTTCTTATATTGAATAAGAAATTTCTTCTTGTTCTTCTTCTTCTTCTTCTTCTTCTTCTTCTTCTTCTTCTTCTTCTTCTTCTTCTTCTTCTTCTCCTCCTCCTCCTCCTCCTCCTCCTCCTCCTCCTCCTCCTCCTCTTCCTCCTTCTTCTAAGTGAAATTCTTGAGAATGTTTCTTCCCTTAATATTAAAGCCTGATGGAAACTCAATAGGACTCTCTCTTTTTCTTTTAAAGCTGCCATTAAAGTTCTAAAGCCTTTCTTGATGGCTTTTCTCAATTTAGGGAAGTTGTACTCAGATTATTGATTGGCAGTTCAGGATTAGTCTTGCAACACACGGATCTCCTCAAGAAATTAAAGCATTTCTTTCTTTTCCTGTGGACGACTCACTCTTGCTACCTAATTTTGAAAATTAGTGATTGCCTGTTTACCTGCAAATGAATCCCTTCTTTGTCTTCCAGGAAAACTTGTTTTATTTTCATGACAGTAATTTGTTCAATTTTTTTCTTGACTGAAAACAATGCAGCAAAATGAAAAAGCAATTGCCACCAGAGTTGGCTGAGTGTCCTTTTTAATTAGCCAGATTAAAAATGATGATGGTAAATCATCTGTAATTACACAGCATAATGAAAATGCTGAAAATCCTGATATAAGGATTATTCTTATCCTGTCAAGTCCTTCATTAGACAAATGCCCTTCTTACAACCAGTACCCACTAACATGCCCTTTGTTGCCAGTTCACAAGGACCATAAACTCTGTAAGTCTATTGCATCTTAGTGCCAGGCTGTGCCTGAGGCAAAATCAACCTTAGTTCTCTCAATTTTTCTTAATGGGAAAGCTGAGGATTTAAAAGGGAATATGAATTACTAAAAGTCATAGGGTAAGTATTGGTCTCCCTGATATATCTCAAGTCTGGCACACAGTAATTGTTCAATAAATAATTGTTCAATCTCTGTCACAAAAATTTATATCTCCTGTCATCCTGTTATGATTTGGATGTGAGGTGTCCCCCAAAAGCTCATGTGTGAGACAATGCAAGAAGGTTCAGAGGAGAAATGACTGGGTTGTGAGAGTCTTAACCTAATCAGTGAATCAATCCCATGAGAGGGATTAATTGAGTGGTACCTGAAGTGGTGCGGTGTAGCTAGAGCAAGTGATTAATTGGGAGCATGGCTATTGGGTATATATTTTGTATCTGGAGAATGCAATCTCTCTCTTTTTGCTCTCTGATCATGATGTGAGCTGCTTCCCTCTGCCATATTCTTCTGCCATGATGTTTTGCCTCACCTTGAGCCCTGAGAAATGGAGCCAGCCTTCTTTGGACTCAGAAACCATGTGCCCTCAAATAAACCTTTTCTTCTCTACAGTTGTTCTGGCCGGGTCCTTTAGTCACAGCAGTGAAAAAGCTGTCTGAAACACATCCAGATGTTGTGATGATGGTCAGGAGTCCCTGGATCCTCATGTCTATGCTTCTTGATGACCATTTTGATATGTATGGTAAGATGCAGAGGGATGTCCACACGTGTGCTCAGGGAGAATTTCTCTATTGACTGATTTGATCATGAACACTAAAAACCAATGTTGGATAGAAATATCTGGAAGTCACACACAAATCTTTACTATTTCAATTCTTGTCTTTTCCAAAAGCTTGCAAAGAAATGCTGAGACTCCTCTACAAAAAGAATATTCCAGGAGTGGATAGTAATAGATACACACTAACATTCCTGATCGCTCTTGACCCCCTAAAGGGCAGACATTCAAGCTGCAATATCAGTACCTTTCAAAAGAATATGTAATATCTAAAGTCTATTTTGAAAGGATTATGCGATACTAAAGATTAACCAAATTTTAATTCATTCTTATTTAAAAACAATGCATGCAGGGATAGAGAATTACCTAAAGGCAAAATATCATCATTTTGTTTTTTTCCATGCTGGAATTAAATAAAAGGTAGTCAAACCGGATTTGAAAAACTAAGCAGGAGTCAAAGTGGTACTTTTTAAACTGTTCTAGGAGGTAGGTCACTTTTTGTTGCAAGAAATTAAATTCCATGGTTTGAGTGAAAGCTTTCAGATTTGCTTCCATGATGCGGAAATGAAAACATTTTACACAGGCTGCATCTAAATGTGGGTGAGTCACCAATCCATATCTGGCCTTCACCCATGTTTGTGTCAAGCTGACACACTGAAATAAATCCCAGCTGGTCCCTGTCTCCTTTTTGAGTGTTTGTTCTTCAGTTTTTACCTGAAAGCCTTTCTCAGGGCTGGACACAGGACAGAGGACCATAATGGAGTTCCTGCCACTCTCTTAATTCATAGCAGAGGTGACTGAGGATGTCAATTATTGGATAAAAAATAAGCAGAAGCCTCCATTTAACTCCCAGCTTTCAAATATACTTGTAATAAAAAAAAATTCTCTGGAAGCTATGCCCTGCTGTTCCTGATTCTCCTTAGAAAACCCATGTGCTGGAATTAGCTGTATGAACTTTACTTGGCAACTCAACCTGTTTTTACATTATTTCCCTATTACCACTCCTTTATATCTCATTTCCACAACTATACAACTTTAGAGAAAATTCTTTCTTAAGCACATTTGCCCTTGTAATTTACATTCACACTAAATTTAAAGCTGTGTTTCTTCACAGTGGTCCTGGTCCTTGGACCAATTTCATCAGTTACCTGGGTTCCTGGGCCTCAACTTACTTTTCCCTGATGAATCAAGACATGAGGCTCAGACATTTTAAGTTTTAAAAATTAGTTACAGAGCTATTGTGTGCTTTTCTTTTTCTCCTCCTCCTCCTCCTCCTCCTCCTCCTCCTCCTCCTCCTCTTTCTTCTTTTTTGGTACTGGGGATGGAACCAGGGCTGCTTCAACACTGAGTCACGACCCCAGGCCCTGGCCATTTAAAAAATATTTTATTTAGAGAAAGGGTCTCACTACATTGCTTTGAGCCTCACCAAGTTGCTGAGGCTGGCTGTGAAGTTGCAATCCTCCTGCCTCAGTTTCCTGAGATGCTGGGATCACAGGCGTGCACCACTGTGCCCAGCCTATTGGGTGCTTTTCTACTAGTATAAAGTTCTTGTTCTCTACAGTGAATTTAAATCTGGAAATAAAGATTTAAATTGGAGAAATATAAAATATGCCAGAGGGCAGAAGGGCAATTTGTCACAGGACATCCAGGGATCTTAAATCACAACATATTACCACCATTGAACTCCCCAGGCTCCAAGTAGATGTGTTCAAGATGCTAAACGCGGTTAGAGGGTAGAACAGTCTCTTATTTTGTCTCAGGTATTCTGGAAAGCCCTCTAAGTCTCCTCATTCTTCTTGTACTGAAACATTTGATGCCACTGTATGGAGCTTACTCTACCATTTCATAGCATGAGGAGCCAATCTTTCTCACCTTTGTTCCTTCCTCTTACCTGTGGTGAACAACTATGGTGCTGCCTTTCCATGTGACCTTTGGCCTAACCCTCATAGCTCCATGTATGGAGAATCTTACTGCTTGGCTGCTCACCTGCCCCCATCCACATTTTTAGACATTTCCCTGTGACCTGCTACCCCTGCCAATCACACTGTTAACAGCCTGGCCACATACTGGCTTTTCCATAACAATTTGGGTTTAAGACGGAAAAAGACCAAGAAATATGAGAAATCTGTCTTTTTTTTTTTTGTGGGTGGCTAGACTGGCAAAATGAAAATCCAATGTGTTTTGGACTATTGAGGTTGCTATAACAAGGTACCAGAGACAGGATGTCTTGTGAAAAACAGAAATTTATTTCTTAGAGTGGTGTAAGTCTGAGTCCAGGGTACCAGCTTAGTCTGTTCTGGTGGAGATCTGTTCTGAGTTACAAACTGCTATTTTTCTCATATCCTCATATAGTGAAAAGAGGGCAAGAGAGTTCTCCCTGGGGTGCTCTTTACAAGGGCACTGATCCCATTCATGAGAGCTCAACCTTATGACCTACCTCTGTCACAAAGACCCCCAACTCCTATAATATCACGTTGGTAGTTGGGACTTCAGTATGTACTTTGAGAAAATACAAATATTCATTAGGACAATTCATCCATTGTACAAGTGTTTTCACATGCTACATCCTGTATACTGGACAATAAAGCCAATTTTTCTTTTCCTACTTCTTTTTAAGTTCAGCAGCATTCAAGAAACGAATGAGATGCCTTTAGCCAACTCGACAGACACTGTAACCTGGATATAGGATTTATCCTAGTTATATGGTTACCACTAGATATGTTGATGGCAATTTGAGATAAAATGTCCATGACCCAAATGATGGAATGAAGGGTCCTAAAGTCAGAGAAGGTTACTTTCCTTTGCACACACAGCTCTCAATCTGAATCCATTCAAACTTTACTTCATACTGTCACAGAAATCTTTCAACATTCATATCTCTCTCTCTCTCTCTTGGGGTATATTCAGCTATGAATAACAAAATACTTAGGTAAAAGTAAGAGTGGATTCATTTTTCATGACAATAAATATAAAGAGAGAAGATCAGAGGGTTGGCACATGAGCTTGACAATGTCACCAGGACCCAGATTCTCACAGTCCCTTTGCACTCCATCTCCTGCACACGGATGCTGTCTCTCCTTTGGGGTTTGAAATGATCACCTCCAAGAAGCCTACTGTATTATCTGTCTGTCTATTTATCTATACATCTATTTATAATTTTTACTATGATCTGCTGTTTTAACATTTTAAAACCCTTTCTGCTTGGTGGGCAGGGGACTGGTTCTCTTAGAAATAGCAAAGGGCTCAGCTGGGAAGTGCTTTTGATAATACACAATAACAAAACCAGAACCAGACCTCCTCTCTAGTGCCTGTACACACCAAAAGTACATGTAAGGAGTTTAACCATTCCTCTACGTTAATTGTCATGATACTGAAAATGATTCAGACCAACTGTTACGGTTTAGATATGGTGTCCCCCGAAAGCTCACAAGTGAGACAATGTAAGAAGGTTTGGAGGCAAAATGATTGGGTTATAGCCTTAGTCTAAGTGAATGAATTTTTAATGGGATTAAGAGGTGGTAGGGTGTGGCTGGAGGACATGGGTATTGGGGAATGACTTTAGGGTATATATTTGTGTCTAAAGAGTAGAATCTCCCTCTCTGCTTTCTGATCATGGTGATGTTAGCTGCTTCCCTCCACCACACTCTTCCGCCATATTGTTGCCTCACCTTGAGCCCCAAGCAATGGAGCCAGCCTTCTCTGGACTAGGTTTCACCTATGAAACTGTGAACCCTCAAATAAACTTTTCTTCCCCCACAGTTTTCTGGTCAGGTCCTTTAGTCACAGCAGTGAAAAAGCTGACTAAAATACTAGCCAATCCTGAACTCTCTCTTGCCTTTCCTTCAACTACCCCAATAAGAGCTTGTCCTAAGTTCTATTTTCCCTTCTGTCTTTCTGCCAGACTTATTACAACTCAGTGCTTCCCCTGTGACCCTAAGTGGCACACACAATTTCAGGAATTGTGTCTAGAAGCAGGAATGATCAGCAGTAATGCTCAATGCAAGCCTTCTCTCTGACCTGTGAGTGTAATAAGCTTTGTTTCCTTGTGTCTGTTCTGGGTTTCCTCTTGCGGCTGTGCCTGACTGACCATCAGATGAAAGAGCACAGAACAAAAGCCCACTTCCATATTAATCACTGGCAATCAGGAGCTCAGTCCCCAAGACTGAATTAAATAAATCCTGGTTTAACTTCAAGTCTGGACACATTAACACCCAAGTAAACCCAGGGCTTTCTATGAACAAAGGAGAAGGAAGCTTTAATTGATCAGCTAATCAATGCTCTCTGTTGGTACATATTTCTAAATGTCCCATACACATTTCTAAATTTTACCATACCAATTTTTTTTTCACATTTTGATATCTCTGAAATTGAAGTGCACCAGATAGACACCATTTTTTTCATGCATTTAATATCTTATAAATCAATTTTGCCTTAGAACTGATGGTTCCCTAGACTCAATGAAATATACAATTAACCATCATTGTGCTGAACTGTTTGTTGTTAACTCACCATTGACTCCACCTGTTCCACAATCACATTTATTTGTATATTTCAAGGAAGAGGCTTAAGAACTGCATTGTCAAGAATTGGTCCTCAGCAGGGGTTCTTGTCAAAACCTGTCAAAGAGAGACATTCTCTGATCTTTGGTAGCTAAAGTAATGTCGTTATTTTCAATGTGTGGGTGTTAGAAGATGGCAAACATTGCATTTTGCTCGTGTTTTTCAGAGATCCTTCCAAGAATTTTCCACTTCAATGCTCTAGGAACTGGGACAGTGGATGGTGGTGCCTTGAGATCCTATACTGTTGATTTCCTGACAGCCAGCAGTGGCCTTCCTGATATTTCTTCCTTATTCCTCCCAAAGATTTCCTAAGAATCTAAATTAACTAAATTAATCCTTTCCAAATGTTTGCTAATACAAATGCCTTTTGTGTTGTTTCAAATGTGTTTGTTTCTCTTTATGGGAAATAACCTCATATGTTATGTTCTTGAAGCTAGTACGATTTGGGATGCTTCTAATCTAATCTGGTATAATATGAGATCAGTCTTGTGTATAGAAGCAGGGATGGTCTGTGGTAGTGCTCACCACATCTGTGTGAATGTGTGTGGAAGAAACCTCCACCCTTCCCAGCGTCAGCAATTTAACTCATTCCAGCATTCAGTATTGATGTTCCTGACATTATGCAGCACAGGCAAGTCATCTACCGTAACATCATGTGTGGGGATCATTTTCCTCCCCAGAATTTTGGAATGCTTTGTTACACAGAAACAGGTAATTCCAATCTGAGGACAGGATTCAAGCATTTCTGGGTCTTTCCATCAAATGTCACTTTACCACCTCCCTTTTACATCAGGACAATCTTTTTTCTACAACCAGTCTTTGAGTCCTTAGAGTCACACTTTTAGATTTTAGATGGATGCTGTATTTTCAGTGAAATTGAACTTACTGCTGAACACTCAGTAGGAGTTTTCCAAACTGTATTGGCTAATGGGCAAGGGGAAGCCAGGTCTCTCCATAGGAACTAACATTGACCACAGGCTCTGAGAGTTCCTAGAATAATTGCTTTTATGATGCAGCATGTCAGTATCCAAGGGCACAAAGGAATCAGAAGGAATTTTACCTGATCCAATATTCTATTCTTGCACCATGTTTTATGATGTGTATGTGGTTTGCTGGGTTTGCATTCCTCTTTTTAATTAGAAAAGTATTCATCATTTCATTTGCTCATAATAACAAATGGAAAAGAAAACCTAATCTCAGAGTTTGGCACTGTGTGTTAGTTAACTTCATAGCTTTTTGAGTTAGGAAGGGGATGAACTCTGTCCTAGTATGACTGTTATATTTTTGGCAGAACATTAACTCAGGAGGCCTCAGAGAGTGGCCTTGACATCTCTCTTTTCCCTACTTTCTACTTCTTATAAATTAGGATCCCTGCATGTCTCACACATACAGGGATGCTTATTAGATTAAATTCATTCATAAATCAAAATGGCTGTGGAATTCAAAATGGTATGGAGACAGTAAGTATTATTATTAGAATGAATCTTTGTACTTAACTGCTGTTCCATGAGATATCTTATTAATTAAATAAATAAGATATTGCACTAGTTAAAACTCATGAGATGGTTTTGACAGATTCAAAGAAAAAAAAGTGATTCAAAATTACAACAATGAAATAATTGCTGGGCTACCCTGCTTCTTCCTTTCGCAGACCTCTCAGTAGTGGGTGTGACTCTCATGACTGAATGTCCACGCCCTGGGCAGTTGTACAGTACCGGAAACTAATGGCAGGCAGGCTAAGAGTAATTATCAAGCAAACAACATCTGGCACCTTCGCTGGGCCTCCAAGTCAGATGCTAATGTGCTAATGCCAACATTTCTCAAGTGCTCTGCTTGGTGGGCAACTGCTCCCTGGCCCAACATCATCCCACTCCCGGATGTCACACTGTTTCTTTTGCCGCCTTCTTGTGAATGAGAATGGCAGGAATTTCTGAAGAGAATGCTGTTCTGTGCCTTCCCTTTATGGGAGAGGTTGACCTCCACTGTCTTACCAGCCAGGACTTAGGATCATGCCTAAATTCTCATTTCACCCCTGCCTGAGCCACAGGACACTCATTTGCTGTCTCTTTCATCTAGCTATATAAACACACTGACTGCCTCCCGTGCCACCAAGATTGGGACCACTGTGTCATATTCGCTAGCTTTTGTGCATCCTTCACAGTAGGAAATGAATACAAGCTTTTTAATTGTTTAGCCTAATTACAATTCAGTTCACTTTGAGGAAATGAATGTAGGCTGGAAAAAGAAACCGATACCCTTGTTTTCTGAATACCAATAGAGGCAGTTGAAATCATGTTTGATATAACCCTTGAAATCAAATCAAATTCCAAAAAACTAAGTGATGTCTCCTAATTACTGAGCTTTGTGTGTCTTTATAAAGACCGGGTAGGAGGATTCCAATCAGAGATAAGCTTGGTTCTTTGGTCTATGGAAGCACTAAATTATTGGATTAAAACTGAATGCAGAATGCAGCCAGGGGAGTATTTTGGCCTGAACTTTGGTGAAAGGGGTGGGATCGCTCCAAAATAACATTTAGTCTCCTTAAATCCACTTTACACACTATCCCTGTCCAAGAACTCCTAGTGAGACAATTGGCCAGCACAAACTAAAACCTTGCTATGACATTTGATAACATCTAGAAGTGTCTTGGATATGTAGTGCAATACTTGGTTTATGTAAAGGTTAATCATGTTGTACACAGAAAAAGGCATTTTAGAATAATTTTTTTCATTTTCCTTCCAAATTCCCAACCTGCAGATCATCCTTTCATTTAGCCTTTGCTGTTTGTCTTCCTCATCAGGCAATCTAACGTTATTTTGATGACTCAAAGGCTACCTACTAACACATGTGTTACTCCACCTATCTACTCCAAAAGGACTGTCCCTATTTAAGATTATTAAGACACATCCTTTTATGATATGCAAAGCCATTTCATCACTCAGAGAAGCTTCCCTTTGATATGTTAAATGCAAGTATGTCCTACCACCTGACTCAATTTGTCCTCACTTTGCTTTGATATTTTCGTATCATTGACCTTTTGCCCTTCTCTTCTCCAATACCTTTTAGTACTCATGTTCTTTCCTCATTGCCTTAAACTTTATATTCCATTAATTCAACCCAATTTTTATAAATATCTTCAACATTTTCTATCTTTGATGAACAGGAATTAAAAACAAACAAACAAACAAAAAACAATAGTTCTGTCCACCTTCTTGATTCCTACTTCCTGGCCAGGATCTCTTTGAGAGCTCACAGTCTCTAAGTCATACTTCAATGGTGCCTGGCCACATTTCTTCATGTTTATCATTTACCTTTTTCTCTTCTCCACAGTGGCTACTCCAGTTTTCCATTCTTCTGAAGCTTTCTTAACCACTTAACTTTTTCATTGCTCAAAAGTCAATGCCTCTGGCTTGAACTCCCTTAATTTTCTTGGTATTCACTCCTAAATACTCACCGATTTTGCACTTTCATATTTTACTTGTTCTGATGGCAGTGGTGAGGTAGTCACCATTCACTGTGGCAGCAACGCCTACCCCAGAGTCCTTGGATGCATGCTTTTTGACAGATTACATCTTTTCATCCAGGCCTTGCCTTTAGGAATAGCAAAATAAATGTTTCAAACCTAATCCAACCACAAGGTAACAGTACGCTGACCATGGAAGAGCTAATGAAGGCAAAGGCAGGATGGACTTTAAGGGACAGCAATAACTGACCACAAGTAAGTTGCAATCTGCACCTATGATGGTAACCAGGATGACAAGAGGGAAATGGACAGTACTGGCCACAGAGAAATAACACGGAGAGTTTTGTACTCTGTACCCCTTTGCAACTATGAATTCCTAGCTGTCAGGAATGTCTATACTACAAGACTGAAACGTAAAGATGAAACTACATTAAATAAGTGGACAGTGCATCTTCTTTTAAGACCACCCTGATCTCTTTCTAGGGAAATCAAACTAAATTTAAAGACTAGATTAGAGAAGAAAACAACAAGAAGATGAAGAAAAGAAAGAAGAAGAAGAAAAGGAGGAGAAAGAAGAAGAGGAGAACAATGACTAGCAACCCAGATCTCAGAAGTCAAACTTTACCAAGTTCAGAGAGTAATATACCATTCCATGGCATGGATCCCTTCCCATTCACCCAGGTTGCTGAATAAGTGGGCTGGTAATTAAAACTGCTATGTATCTTCCCTACACATCAATTCTGATCAGAGAATTCAAAGAGTACACAAGTGAAAACACAATGTTTGGGGGACATATTAAGATTAGCAGAATGTAAGTAATAAATATTGGAAGATAAATCAAAGTTAATGACAGATTCCATTTAGATTGGAAGTCAGGCTAAGGAGGCCGGTTTATATTTCTGCCTTTGACATTTGGCTACTGCGTGCTTCATTTTCACACTGGTGTTTTCTTTAAAAAGCCTCCACAGCATTTTGGATTAAGGTTTGTTCTTTCCTGAAATCTGCTGACCAGGAAAGTAGTGGACCCTTCCCCTCGACAGTCTTAATACCATGCTCAACTCTTTTCACGATGGCAGTGTGCTGTTCTGTGAACTGATGATATACAAGATGGTCCACAGCATTCTTATTTATTTTTTTTAGAAATGTGATGGCTGGCCTGAAGCTGGTGTTGGTTTCCACAGGCCTAGCCTCACACAGAGTCACCCACACTGTGTCATTGTTAGGTCTTGGGACATTCTTCTCCTGACTTGTTCTCAAGCGTATCATATTTTTCATGCCCTGACAACTTTTCACATTCTCTTCTCTCTTCTGGATCAAACTTTCCCCTCCCTCTCTTGGCAAAGTACCTACATTTCCATCAAGACCAAGCATCTGACAATCTCCCTAGGCAGAGTGAGTTACTTGCTCTTCAAAATGCTTCTGCACCTCTCCGGTACCATTTTTTATATCTCGCTGCCACGCGATGCATTTATATTTATGTCTCTGTTGTTAGGCTGTAAATACTACCAGGAAAAGTTTCGTGGTGGTCTGTTTCCATTAACATAGAGAGGGAATTCAAACACATCCAGGGGGTTGGCTGTCGAATAGTGAACTTTATAAAAATTTATCCTTTACCTTAGACCTTCGCTCTCTGTGTTTAAGTTTTCATGACTGTCAAATATTGACTCCTTAAAGAATAGATCCCAAATAGAGATTTTTTTCTCTCTCAATCCTAATCTGGATGTTTATCAGAATGTTTTTGAGAGTAAATTTTTATGAAAATTGATGATTGAATAAGAAAACCGGGGAGGAGTGACGTGGGCAGCAAAGATTCGTAGCAAACAAAGAAACAAAAGGCAGGAGAGAGAAACAAAATTTTCTTTTATCACAATTTTCTCAGCCCTAAGCTTGTTCAATTAGCCTTCACTGGCCATTACACGAACACGGTTGCCATTACGTGCCCAGGTAAGGGGGCATGTAATTAAAACAAAGGGTAAGAAGGGGAATTAAAACCCCTGAACCAAAACAAAGGGTAGGAAGGGCAAGAGGTGACAAGCAATAATTTTGTCACTAAATTGCTTCCTTTGTAGTGATTGGCAAGTATCAAATTATTGTTTGAACTTCTGTAACTTGAGTTAGTACATGAGGATCTGTGATGGTTAAAGTCATGACCCTCTGAAAGGTTATGAATAACCTACAAATTATATACATATATATTTATAGGCATGTGTATAGATCTGTGTGTACAGTTTTCATACTGTGTGACATGCTATTGCCTATATTCCAACTAAGAGGAAACAAACTTCCCAAATAATTCCAAAAATTTTATGGAGTTGATCAGTGCACTTGTTGGTAAATGTGCCCTGACATCTGGCTTTAGGATGCTCTAGTACAATGATTGTCTGGAAGGAACCTTTTCTGAAGTGATACTAAGCCCCTCTGGTCCTCAGTACCTGTGCTGTTGACAGATGTCCGCATCCCTGGGAACTATGGAAAGCTGACTCATGCTATATTTGCTTCCTGGGGCTCATCTTTTATTCCATCTTCAGTGGTGTGATTTGGCACAAAGAAGACTATGTTTAGGGAGAGCAGTTTTCCGTTTGTCTATCCTTCTAGTGTTAGTTTGTTGCTGCCTGTCCATGGAGACACTAACCTTCCCATTCTTTCTCATTGTCACTTGCTTTCCCTCCAGTTAGATCAGTTCACCTAAGTAGAACCTTCTTATACACAGCCTTATTTGGCTACAGTGGATCCCCCAAATCTCACAAATCCATTTTCCTTGTGCCTGAGGCATGAAGTCGTTTAGAGACTCCTTTGATAGGCAGTAGCACATGGGGGCTAAGCTAACATTTATTTAGCCTCCAGCACAGAAAAAATCCTCAGAAACAGAAACTTTTAAAGAACAAATATGGCAAGGAAGGAAAAAACAAACAAACAAACAAAAACTTGATCTGCTATGACTAGAGTTTTTGCTTAATTTTTAAATTCAGCAACCCATGGCTCAATGAAAATACAACCTTGAAAACATGATTCCTTTTATGCTCCAAGTTTAATGTTTTCAAGAAGAGCTGTGGTCAGCGTATTTATACCATTGGGATTTTAATCTAGCCAACTTATTTTCACCTCAGTTACTCCAGGGAGCATCAGAGTCTTATGCCAAGAGTCAATTAGGTCATTTGTGTGACCTCTCTGGGAGTGTCCAGGTAGACGCCTTTTTACCGTATTTCACTGCATAATGTCGCCACCACATAATCTACCCCAAATTGGTTTATAACCTTTAATTGTGTAATTGTCACATGGCATAATTCTTATCATCAGGGCACATAAAAGGCCAACAGAGAAGCAACATGTTTACCAGTGGCATTTGGGTGCACATCTGTCTTCTCACTGTGAACCTCAAGCCTTGAATTCTCAGCACCTGTTCATTGTCAGTATTTTTGAGAGTCAACTTGCATGGTTTGTTTAAGGCACTGCAGTACTAATGGTAAACACATCTAATGAGTGTCACTGAGGACCATGCAGCAGATAACGAGTGAAACCAATGAGAACAGCACAAAAACTTCAGACACAGAAGCTTAAATTTTGTAAGCTCATACTGCACAACACTGTAGTAAATGTTCTCAAGTATAACATTTCAAATATAATGCATAAATTAACAACAATTAATGTGTTAACTTTTTTTTTCAGACCAGAAAAATGTTTGTTAAACTGTCATAAAGAAATGATGTGTGTAGATGTGAACTATTCAACTTTAACATGTATTCATGGGTATTCATCCTAATTGTGCACAAAAGACAAAAATAAATGATTTTTAAGTAATACCAGAATATTTTTTGAAAAGTGTCACCTAATAGTCACACCTCACATTTTTGAAAAAAAAAAATGCCCCAAATGGCATGTTTATTTAGTGAAATACAGATTTAGTTTTTCTACTTTTCCGCACTTTTTATTGGTACATTATAGTTGCACAGAGTGATGGAATTTGTTGTTGTATGTTCACAGTATAACAATATTATTTAGCTAATAGCTCTGCCTCTCTCTCTTCCCACTTCCCACCCCATGTTCCCTTTCCTCTCTTCTACTAATCTCTTTTTGATTTTCATGAGATCTCCCTCCACCACCACCTTTCTTTTCCTTTCTTCTCTCTAGCTTCCTCATATGACAGAAAACCTATGACCCTTGACCTTTGAATTTGACTTATTTTGCTCGACATAACAGTCTCAAGTTCCAAACATTTTCCTGTAGATGACATGATTTCATTTTTCTTTGTGGTTGAATAAATCTGCACTATGTATATATACCACATTTTCTTTATCCACTCATCTGTTGATGGACATTTAGGCTGGTTCCATAGTTTGGTGATTATGGATCGTGCTGCTGTAAACATGGGTATGCATGTATCACTATAGCCTGATGACTTTAATACTTTAGGACAAATACCAAGGTGGGGTACAGCTGAATCATATGGTACTTCCGTTTCTAGTCTTTTGAGATACCTCCAATATTGATTTCCATAGTGGTTCTACTAGTTTACAATCCCAACAACAGTGTATAAATGTTCCTTTTTCTCTGCAACTTCTCCAACATTTATTATTGTTTGGAAATAACAGTATTTTGAGATGCAGAATATCAAGCTCAAATAGATCTGCTTGCAGCAGTGGCGGTGAGGGAGCTGGAGAGGTTAGGTATGAATATGGGCTTTCATGTCTTTATGGGTGAAGTGGCATACCTGGTAACAGGAAGCATTTAAAGAGTGTCAGCTATATTCCAGTCACTGTAATAAACACCCACTTAATTTTGATAACTGACCTATGATGTAGATAGACGTACTCTTAGCCTCATTTTCTAATAAGAAAATCCAAGCACTACAAAGAATAATTTACCCACTGCCACAACAACTAGTAAACAATGAGCTTTCTCTTGTGGTGTGGGGGTAATTTGCTTGCTTCTATTTTGTTTTAAACCAGATAAATCTCTCCCAGTGGGATCTGGAGACAAAAACTACGTCTGGCCTGTGAGTGATTGCGCCTGGATTCTGCAGTGATCGCTGTTAGGGATCTTGGATGGTTTTCTTCTTCACTGTGGAAAATCAAAATCTGCGTAATTACAATTATTATTACACTGTGACACTGGATAATTGAGGAACTGGCATTGATCGTGATTCGACTCTCACTTTTAGGTCAGAGCCCAAGCAGATGGAGATTGATGATGGATTTAATTATTTTGGTGCAAACTCTGAAAAGAAGGCCAGTGACTTTCTGAGCCAGCATCAGTTCGATCTTTCAGGGTCAGAGCATGTCTGGAGTGTGATGCAGCTGGAGCCCTCGATTTCTTTTCCTTCTGCAAAGGCTGGAGAAGAGAAGTTTCACAGTGCCAGACCCCTTCTCTATGGGGTGGCTGGCATTTCACAGATGGACAGCTCCTGTGACGGGCCCATCGGCCCTCCACTGGGATACCTCAGTGGAAGGATCTGGCATCTCCTACCCAATGTTCCTTGACATTTTTTTTTCAATAGTTCAAGGCAACCAGGAAAAAGAAAACAAAAATTTAAAAAAAACCCTGAAACACCGTGAAAGCCTTTCAAACCAAGAGCGATAAGAAACACTTTCTCCCAAGGATCCCCAGAATTTATTGCTCTAGTCATCCTTCAGTTGACAACAGGTTCTACAGGGCAGCTCAATAAAATGGACCTCTTTGCTACAGCATGCGGTTTTCATTCTCCCCCCTCCCCACTTCCCAACTATGGCTTTTGATGAACACAAATCTATTTAAATAGATTATGAATAATATTCCTATTTTTGTAATGAGATTTCCTGAGAAATGTGCAGCAGAAGGTTTCAAGGGACAACCAAACAATTATGCACTTCCTTTGCTTTCTGAATAGAACTTGAGTGGAAAAGAAAAATCACGCTCTTTCAATTGAAAGAGCAATGAGAGAGCGGTCAAGACAGGCAAAGAAAGATTTCCTCCACACATACATCACTGCTGAGTCAGACGGGCGCAGAGAACAAACGCCCTTCAACCTAAGGGCATTTAGCATTCGGGGGGGCCTTGCACAAGTCTATTTTCTATCCAGAGGAAGGCTAATGAGTGTTCAGGGAAGTAGTGGCAACCAGGGAGAGATAGTGCTTCTAAAAGGTAGTAATTTTACTCAAGAGAGATGTTGCCTTTCCTTCACTGGAGTTAAATGAAGAGCTATATTTACAGAATCTCCAAGGTATGGGTCTCCTGAAAAGAAAATGAACTTACTTGACTTCTGAACAGAGTGCAAGGCATTAATCAGAAATGCATTAATGGCAAAATCCATTTTTAACTGCCTGTTCCTCTAAATCCACTTCAACATCAAGCATGGCAAGTGGCCTACAGTATTCTGATTACCTGCTGAGTAAAGATGAGGGCTGGTGGCCCCCTGCCCCTCAAACCCCTTCTCTGCATTTCCACAGCTCCTGGGTGCCTGTCCCCTCTTTGGGTACTTGCAGCACAAGATCTGGCTAGAACTGTAGCTGCCAGATTGTTGATAGAGCAATTTTATCTAAGTTCCATTAACAAATTAATACATTTAGGAAGCCTGCTGCACAGAAAGCAGGCTCGGAGTGAAAAACAGACAGTAAAAAGTAGCCGTGGGAAAGCCTTGGCTTGGTGGATTAATAGCTCTTAACCTTGGGACAGATGCTTCATCTTTCTGGGCTTCCCTTTCCTCATCTGTGAAGTGATAACACTTACATTGTATGTTGTCCTAGGAAGAGGGGAGTGATAACCTAAAGCCCCTAGCTCAGCACCCAGACTATCGCACGTGCTCAGCCTGATAGAAGCCAACATCCTCATCTCTCCCTTAATTGTCATATGTGCCCCCAACTGATTTGGAAAAGCTAACCAAGGGGAAACAGTCCTTTCTTCAAGAATGTTCACCCTCATCTTGGTTTTCTGGGCACCATGTCCTTAATGGAGCCCCTGGGCTTCCACTCCAGGGTGGGTGACAGGTTCTACCGACACTACTAGCATGACTCAATGCTAAGGGCATGGAGGGAACAGTTTTGCCAAGGGCCAGCCACAGATTCACATCCCAGCTCTTCCATTGAACTTCTTGTATGATCCCAATTAGCTGAGTTTTTAACCTTTCTGAGCTCCCATTTCTTCAACTGTAAAACAGGAATGACAATACCTCTTTTTTTTTCCTCTGCATATTTGCTAAGATTTATTGAGAGCTTACAAGGTGTCAGGCCCTCTCCTACGTTTCTTAACTGTTCTATTTGTTTACCACAATATTCCATTTAGATAACTTCTTGAAAATCTTCCTTTGTCTTGGATGGTGGAACAAAGGCACAGAGGGGCTATGGGAGGGGCAGTGCTGGCATCTGAACCAGGCAGACCCACTTTAGAGACCGTGGTTTTGACACCCACAGTACGACCACCCCCAGCACCCCCTGTTATATCGTTCCTGTCCACACTCCTTCATGGAGAAGCAGCTCAGTAGAACCCTTGCTTCTCCTAAGCCCTGCTTGCCTGGTACTTTTCCCTGGGGAAAGGTAGAGAAGAAACACTTGCAGAGTTTCTTCTATCCTGGATCCTAAAAAAAAAATAATAATAGGACTCAGAAGGAGTTGATAATGGCCTTAGGGTCATAAACCTAATGTTGGATTGTCAAAAATTGCTCTCACAATGGGGCTTCAGTACCTTCCCCCTGTTGCATCCTCATAAATCCTGGGGAAATATTTCTGGCTGAGGTGTAGAAGAATAGAAAGATTTTTTAGTGCTAAGCAACTCAGTGCTCATGTCACAGAACAAAACTTATCCGGAGCTTATCTAAATCCTCACAGGGTCAGAAAACTCATTGTAAGGTCTGGTCTCCAGAGAGTCCAGTAATTGGTGACTTTGGCTAGATCTGAAACACAGTCAGAGAGGGCTCTGCTCCTAGGAAGTTGCCTGTTATTAAATCCTATATGCTACAGGTTCTCTCTATAAAAAAGAATCCTCTCCATATAGAAAGAATTTGGGTTAGGAAAGAAGTTGGAATTAGAGTAATGATATAGAGTAGGAGATAGGCTTGGAAATGATCTCCCTATCATGTAGATGATAGCCCAAGATCAGCAAATCTTCTCATTGCATAACCAGTCATTTATATCAATAACTAACATTCATAGTATTATAATAGTAATAATAATGATAATTATTATTATTACAAGACAAGACTGTCTATTTGACTGGAATAAATGTATTATCAAGCAGTGCTTTCATTCAATAAAGGAATATTGAGGAATGTTTTACATGTACCTCAAATAAGCCTCTTGTTAAATGCAGACATCTTTGTGAAAAGACCACCCGTGAATATTAACCCGCTAACAAGAACAGGTTGCATTAATCATATAGTACCTCTTTGAATTCAAGACCTCCCTGGAATGGATTAAAAAATAAATGGCTGATGATGGATGTGGTGGCACATGCCTGTAATCCCAGGGACTTGGGGGGCAAAGGTAGAAGGATTGCAAGTTTGAGGCCAACCTCAGCCATTTAGTAAGACCCTCAGCAACTTAGTGAGACTCTGTCTCAAAATACAAATAAAAAAGACAGTAGTAAAGCATCCATAGGTTCCATCCCCAGCACAAAAATGGAAAAGAAAAACAAATTTATTTAATATAAATGGCTGTGATAGGAACATGGTGCTGTAGGTGAGCATGAGGTGGTACTGAAGTGAACAATTCTTATCATTTTTTTTTTCTCTTTTAGCATTTCTTTTCTCTTTGGAAGGGAGGAATTGATAGTCTCCTTTGTTGCAAATATGTACTAATGTATCATCTTTTTTGAAGCTGAGAGGCTTCGTGAGGCTTTCATGACAATGTTCCTGGTGGCTTCCTCAGGTGTTCCTAACAGTCTGTTTTATTCTGCTATGGAGATTCACATGCAAGAACTTAGAGCCCTCTGCAAGCATTAATTAGACAAGCCTGGATAGGTAAGGATTACTACACCCAGTTCTCTTGAAGAGAAAAAGTAACTATCCCCAGATTTTATTGTCACTTTAACTATAGACATCGGTAGTCGTTTAAAATATGCATATATATGTAATTTCTTACTTTATTGGAATGTTATCTCTTTAACATAAAATTAAATTGTTCTTTTCAAGCAGTTCACTTTTAAGGTGGCAAATTAATTTAAAATTGCTTATATCTCAAGTAGATTTTTAAGTGTAACTTTTCTGCATAAATTTGTTAGTTAAATCACATCTTCTCCCTCATAGACACAGTTTATGTGTCATTTTTAATTAGATTACTTTTAGATTTCATTAAGATAGCAACTTCTTGGCATTTTATCCAATGTCCTGACGGAACGTACAGGGTATATTATTACCAAATACTTTGCCCTTGGTCAGGTCAGATATAACAGAAATGTGTCATTACAGTTTTGTTATTTTGGGGTCAAAGACTGAAATTCAAACTAGCACTGTGATACATCATCTTCACATATACATTTTTTATCAGGTGATAGAAAATTTAACTTTAAGAACTATTGTAGCTTGAAGGCTATAACCTGATGAAGAAATGACTATAACTTACAGCTAAAATAAAGCATGCTGTGCAGGCCCCTCAGATGGTTTTGTAACACATTTGTATTTAGTTATCTTCAAGAATGGAATAAAATCCCCTAGTTTGACTAAGGAAATGAAGTCCCTAATCTAATCTAAAGCAGGTATAGGACTTTGGATAAGTATTCTGGAAAGTTAATTTTCTTCCCTGTATTTTAGCAACTTCACAAGCAGGATGATTTACTCAAGTTCCTGAATGAGACAATCAGAGCAAGTGATTCATTTCCAAAGTGCTAGAATGAGCTTGCATGCTACTTTGGAAGAGAATATTGCATGAAATGGGTTTTTTATGGTGTCTGTAAGAAATAATGCTTCTTCTCAGACTTGCTCTATTCAGATTTGGTCTAACGATGTCTCATGGCTCAAGATTATTGCTAGATGTTCTAATAAATGGGCCTGATATTCAAATATGTTTTCCCTTTCTGAGATAAAGAATATAAAGGTAGAATGCACTAGGCCTGTGATGATTTGGTCAAATGTCGATTTTCTGATTATGCTTAGTAATATCTTGCAAAATATTTTATTGCTTGCCATAGAGCTTATCCAGCATCGAAGTTTTAATGATGAGTATAGTCTCATCATGACAGAGAGTGAGCAAGATCTTTCATGAAAGGAAAAAAAAAATAAAAAAAGAAAAATTCATATACTGAGAAAAATTATAGAGTCCACCTTAAGTAATATCCATAGCCTGGTCCATCTATACAAATGTGATCTGCAATCATCACTATCATACTTAGCTCCTAGGAAAGACATATTGTCTAATAATTTCTAGTGTGAGCCTTATTCTTGCCCATTGGGATCATACATAGCATCAGAGAATATTTATCAAAGAAGTTGCTGTGAGACATTCATCAGAAGGGAGTCTCTCCAGAGATGGCAGGAAGAACACAATCTATGAAGCAAGACCTGAGTTCAAGTCCTGATTCTGTCATTTATTGGCTGAGTAGCCTTGGAAAGGAATCTCCCTAAGCACTGGCTGTGACTTACGTAAAATGGGATCAGTCATGACACCTGCTGAGTAGACACTGCTGGTACCATACACATGTGTTTTCTAGTGTTATAGTAGCTACCACCAGCTGCTGTAAGGGTTGGGTGCTAATGGTCCTCAAAGGTACCAAAGGAGAAGGGGAACCAGCTCTCCCCAAATGTCTGGAAGATTTCATTTTCTACTTCAAGTAGCAGACACACGGTCAATAACGGATTAATCTAGATGCATACAATCCCGATCCCTTTGTCTAAGTGTGGAGCAACCCTGTATTGCAATTCACTCTCCTGAGTTCCTGTGGTTTCAAACCTTAGTTGAAACCATCTTGGGCTGACTTATTCTGCTATGATATGTTGATTCTCTCTGTTTCTCCTCAGAGCCCTACCTCAGTGAGTCACTTGAACAAGATTCTCATCCAATCCTCTGCTTTTAGGTTACCAGACCTTAGATTCTTATCCTCATGAGATATTGGTGAGGGTCCAAGAGATGATATGTGAAACCATATTAAGAATGATAAAGTTACCTGGAAAAATGTGTTACTAGAAGGTAGAACATATCTTCTATGATTTTTCTGTGTTTATAAAACTTTGCTTAATTTTTCCATTTTCCAGCCAGAAAGCAAAGACTTTCTGATTATATAGGAACGTTATCAAGGTTTGCAAAGGAAATATTACTATATATCTAAAATCAGTTTTCAAGGGATTTTTCATGACTGTTCTAGAAAGCAGAAAATGTGACTTCAAAGTCTTTAAAGTATCATTACCCCTTCTCTGCATTATTTTAATTACTATTATCATAAAAATCAAAGTGGCAATGAGTTGTGGTAGAAAGAACACAGCTTAAAAATCACATTTTAAAACCACCTTTTCTTATACTTGGTATGTATGTCATGCTAAGATTGCAGACCAATGCACACTTTGACTTTGAGCCCTTGACCCAAAACAGAATGGCCACATTTAATGCAGTGAACCCGTAGCATACTTAAAAGTAAGAAAATCAAATCTTAAAATTTTTCAGATTTCAGGGGACATTTATTGATTATCTGGGTTCTGGAATAATAGCTGAAGTTGGTTAATTCTCTACTTCCAGGAGCTAACACATTTATGAGGGATGATGGAGCTTCAAATCATGAATTATAATAAAAAGTGAACAGATGAATTGCAGAAGTAAGAGCTTTTACTATGAGCACGAGTGGCAATAAGTTGCTAAATATCACACAGATATTTAGTCACTATGGTCAGTGGAAGAATGTCCTCCAAATATTTATGTCCACCTGGAGCTGCAGAATGTAGTATTTGCCAATGCAATTAGTTAAATAAGGTCATCCTGGATTAAATTGGATGATGTGTGCTCTTATAAGGAGAAGAGAGGGCACACAGACAGAGACAGAGATACATAGGAAAGAAGGCCATGGGATGAAGAAGAAAGAGATTGGCATGGTGCATCCATGAGCCAGGGAATGCCAGGGATTGTCAGTGACCACCAGGAGCTAGGAGAGAGGCGTGGAACAGATTCTTCCAGGAGCTTCCAGAGGGACCAACCTAGCCTCATCTTGATGTCAGACTTTTGGCCTCCTTAACTGTGAGAGAATCAGAATGAGAGTTTCTCTTATTTTAAGTTGGTGGTGAATTTGGAAGGAAGTCCCACTCAATTAAGTTAGTCACTCTATGTTCTCTCTCTTAGAATATCATTTCTTCTTTGTTTTTCCTAACCCTACACAAGCTTTGGGTCTTTGCTCTGATGTACCTCCCCAGGAAATCTTCTTTCATCTTCCTACATTTTGGTTCATCAGCTCTCCTAAGTGTTTGTGTAGGACCCTGTGTTCTTTTTTCTATCTTATTTAGGGTCAGACTCATGATTTCCCAGGTAATTGTCTTTCTCCCCAGGTGACTATGTGGAAAGATCCTAGCACATGATCTATATTTAACAATTATTTGTAAAATGGAGAAATGGAAGAATCAGGCCTGAAGTATGAATTTTCTGATTTTCATGGTATTACTATATGTGTTTCATTTTGGGTTTTTTGTTTGTTTGGTAAGAGACTGTGGATGGCACTTATACCAGATGCTTGCAATTCATTACCAAGACCTAACTGAAATCAGGAGGATTAAAAAATAATAATTAATTTAATTAAAAAAATTTATTTGTTCTTTTTCAATATACATGACAGTAGAATGTATTTTGCCATCTCTAACATACATGGAGTATAACTTCCCATTTTTGTGATTATTCATGGTGTGGAGTTAACACTGGTCATGTATTCATATGTGAACAGATGAATGTTATGTCTGACTCATTCTATTCTCTTTCCTATTCCCATCCCCTCTCCCTTCTCTTCATTCCTCTTTGTCTAATCCAGTGAACGTCTGTTCTTTTCTCTCTTTCTCCCCTGCTTATTGGGAGTTAGCATCTATATATCAGAGAGAACATTCAGCCTGTAATTTTGGGGGGATTTGCTTATTTCACTTAGTATGATAGTCTCCAGTTCCATCCATTTACCAGCAAATACCACAACTTCACTCTTCATTATGGCTGAGTAATATTCCATTGTGTATATGTACCACAATTTCTTTATCCATTAATCTGTTAAACCTAAGTTGGTTCCATAGTTAGCTATTGTGAATTAAGCTGCTACTGCAAACGTTGATAGAGCTGCATCACTATAGTATACTAGAAATCAGGAATTTTAAGCAAGCCACCTTTGATAGTAGCTGGGCCAGATACCTCCTAAGGGTTTAGCAAGAAACAGCATATTTGGCTCTTACAACACAGATCACCATGCCAGGCCCTCCCAACTTTTCCCAATCAACACTTTTGAGAGAGGAGTCAAGTAAGAAAGGAAGAATCGAAGTATAATTACATTTTTGGATTTATGGGGAGTAAAGTTTCCATGGTCAGGTGAGATTTTTCTCCCCTCTCCAAGAAGTACAGATGATTTCAATCCAAAGCCAAGTCAAGAGAGAAATGACCTCAAGAACTATAGTCAAAGAAACTAAGTATGTTTTCAAAAAGGAAAAACAACAAAAATAAAAACAAAAAACAAATAGGCATTTATTTTCATTTTTAGTTATTCTCTTTTCCATTTGTTAGCATTCTTTAAGTTGAGGTATAATGTATACATGGTAAAATACACAGATTTTTGACAGTACATTTCAGTGTTCTTTGACCATACATATCCTTGTGTAACCCAAGCCTCTATCAGGATGCATTGCCTACACACTCTGAAGCAGCAGACTTCCTGACTTGGCCTGTGCAGAGAAATGGGCAAGAGGTATCCAAGTAGAGGGGTGATATGCACTGCATCTGCTTGGTATGCAAGGGTATGGACACCAAAGGACACTTGGTAGCTAGGATCGAATGGTCCTACTGAGCCTCACTCAAGGGAACTATGGAACTTCAGCACCAGAGGCCATAGGTCAACATCACCAGAAGAAAGTCGGAGGAGGAGAAAAAGAGGTCAGACTGCAGTTGCATGTTGCAGCTGAGCAGCAGGAGGCTTCTACTGGCCCTCTGACAGAATCTCACACACACCACACAGCACCTGAATGGTGACACCCAGCTAGCACTGATGTCCTGTCTAGGCTGCCCAGAGCGCCAGGTACAGCTGGTAGGAACAGGCCAGAGACATTTGTCTTTCCTCTGCTTCCTGTTTCGAAGCATCAGAAGATCTAGCCATTGCTGAGAAATGGAAGGGGACTTCTCAGCTAGACTCTTTCAACTTTGTTAGGGAAGGGGAAAATATGAGATTTAAATGAATTTGTGTGAAGTTGGAAATTAAACTGAACTTACGATAACTGAAAGAGTCTAAGAAATTATAGGATGATGGAAAAGAATAATTCAAAAACACATAGTTTAAAGTAAGAACTAGAGAAAAAAGAAAGCCATTTCATATTTATGTTCTCAAAGAATTGTGCCTTTCCAATAAATCAGTTGCACGAGAAAACAGTAGTTCCAAGCCTGTGGATTATAGACCCCTGGAACAAACAAGGGAGGCCCCAGGTTATTGCAAATTATTGCAAGAGGTCTTTCAGGCAGTACATCAAATAAACATAGTTTCTTGATGCAATATACAATGTCTCATCCAGATAGGTAAAATGTTCTCTCAATGTTTGTGCATTCAATTTTGTTTAATAAGTACAAAGTTATTTGTAAAAATGTTACTGCGTTCTTAGTACCTTTTTATTATATGTATGATTGTATATGACATAAAAACTTTAGGTCAATGAAGACCACAATGTGGTGCCGCTAGATTATAATGAAACTGAACAATTTCTGTTGTTTAGTGACATAGTAGCTGTCATAATGTCATACATAGCTCAATGCATTGCTCACATGTTTGTGGTAATGCTGTTATAAACAAATCTGTGTTGCCAGTTGTCTAAAAACAGTATAGCACATGTAATTATGTACAGTGTATAATTTTTGGTAATGATAATACATGACTGTTGCTGGTTTATGTATCTACTGTACTGTTTAATTTTTATTTTTATATTGGTGCATTATAATTATAACAGTGAGATTTGTTGTTACCTATCTGTACATGCACATAAGATAATTTGGTCCATTTCATTCCCCAGTACATTCTCTTTCCCTCCCCTCCTCCCTTTCCCTGATTTCTTTCTACTCTACTGGTCTCCCTTCTATTTTCATAAGATCACCCCAACATTTTGTACTATGCTTTTTTATCATTTTTTTGTGTACTCCTACTTACAAAGAATATTTACTCTAAAACTGTATTATGTTATGCTGGCAGCAGCCGCATACATCTTGTATCTCCCACATGGTTTGATCATATTAAGAGACCACACTGGGTGACTGACCTGTACCATCCAGGTTTATGTGGCATTCTCTGATGTTCACACCATGACATTTCTCTATTGTTAAGAGATGCAGGACTGTACTCTAAGTCACAAACTACTCTTGTCTAGGAATTTTCAGTTATTTTTAATATTGGAAAGAAATCATTCTCAGCAATAATGATTCCATACCACTAGAGAAACCAATAAATTTCAAGTGGCCTGCAATGCCCTGGCCACTTTGGAGATCCTATTACACTAATCCTACACAACAGCCATTAGTTATGCCGTCTGGCAACAATGCACCCCAGCATCTTCCTAGGTGTAGAGTCTCCAGTGAGCTATCTTGGGAGAAGGCAGGGTATTGCTTATATTTCCAGGAGCTCAAAGGGATTATATATTCATTCTCCAGTTTCACGAAAACAAAGCTTGCTCCTGTGACTCAGGCTTATGGGCTTGGAGACTTCTTCCTGAGACTTGAAGCTTTAGACATAAGCAAAGATACTGGGACTATTAGGGACGTTAGGAATGGTGTGGCAGGGAAAGAGTCAGCAATAGTATTTGTTAGTATTTGTTTTCTGGGGTGGCTGCCACAGCTGGAGTGGCGTATGCAACAGGAATTTATTATCTCACAGTCCTGGAAACTAGAAGTCTGAGATCAAGATGACAGCCAAATTGGTTCTTTCTGAAGACTGTGACAAAGAATCTGTTCCCTGCTCCTCCTCCAGCTTCTGATGGTTTGCTGGCAATCTTTGGCAGTCATTGGTGTTATGATTGGGATATGGAGTATCTCTCAAAATCTCCTGTGTTAATGCAGGAATGTTAGGTGGTGAAATAATAGGTTTGAGAGCTGTACCCTATTCAGTCCATCCTACTTTGAGTGGAGTCAAACATCCTATCTTCTTTGGTTGCAGTAACTGTAGGCAGGTGGGGCATGACTGGAGGAGTTAGGTCACTGCAGACATACCCTGGGAGGGTTCCTCTTCCCTGTGACTCTTTCTACTTCCTCTCTTGCTTCCTGGTTGCCATATCCTGAGCAACATCTCAATGCCACACCTTTCTGCCATGATGTGTTGCCTCACTTGGGGCCCAGAACAATGGAGAGAGTCCACCCTGTGGCAGGGGTATCTCTGAAATTGTGATACAAAGTAAACTTTCCGTTTGGTAAGTTGTTCTTGTCAGGTATTTTGGTAACAGCAATGCAAAGTTGACTAACACACTTGACTGGTAGAAAGATGACACCAATGTCTGCAAACATCTTCACATTGTGAAGTGTGCTTATCTCTGATCCCAAATTTCCTTTTTATAAGAACACCAGTCATATTGGATTAGATACCTACCTGTTATAGTTTGTATCTGGAACTTCCCCCTAAGTCTTGTGTTGAAAGCATTGTGCCCAGTGCAACAAGATTTAGAGGTGGGGCTTTTAAGCAATGATTGGGTCATGAGAGTTCAGACCTCATCAGTGGATTAATCCACCAAGTGGATTAAAGTGCTGATGGGAGTACCATAATAGTACAGAGATGCCTTGCTCTCTTAGTCCACTGATGGGTGGAATGGACTCCTGGCAGGTGGAACCTAGTTGAAAAAAGTAAGTCACTGGAGTGTGCCCTGGAAGGGTTTATCTTTTGCCTTTGCCTCTCCTTTCCCAATTTCTTTGCAAATTTCGTGAACTGAGCAGCCCTTCCTTCTTGATGTTTTCCCTCATCTCAGGCTCAGAGTGATGGAAATGGTTGATCATGGACTGAAACTCTGAAACTGAGCCAAAATAAATCTTTCCTCCTGTAGGTTGTTTTTCTTAGGTATCTGTCACAGTGACACAAAACTCACTAAGACACTATCTGCTGAATTATAACTTTCTGTTAGCCTATTACATCTGTGGCAACCTATTTCCACAAGAGGTCAGATTGTGAGGCAATAGGGATTAGGATGTCAGCGTAAGAATTTTGAGGAGACACAATTTAATCCATGCTGATGCTATATTTTGAGAAGACTGCACAGAACTAGGTTCCTGGTCAGACTATTCTGATGGTATGCTCATGAGTGCTCCCATGCAGCCCAGCCTCCTTCTGTTTATACCTATTTTCAAATACATCCAAAAAGAAAGGGAGTCTGCAAATTCCTTTAAGTCTGATGGATATGGATTTTTGAACCAGTAATCATATCCTCCCAGGTTCCAAGATCTCATCTTCTACTTTATATTAACCTTTAACCATTTCTATGTATTCCTGGTAGATGTGCTGATGGGAGTGCTGTAATAGTATGGAGAAGCCTTGCTCCTACTTATCACCGTATCTTACCTGGAATGTGTAACATAAGCCAATGGCAACCAGTCATTGACCTGTGCTACTCTTGTCAACCAATGCAATTGTGACAGCCAACTGCTGCAAACTTTTTGTTGTTTTTCTTTATTGTCTATAAAACCAGACTCCTCAGACACCATTTCAGAACAATTATTCTGTGTAACGAGGGTATGTGATTCCCGGGTGGCCATTCTGACTCTTGGCTCAATAAACTCCTCGTATATGCCTGTGTGAGACTGTGTGCTTTGGAGTGACATTTTCTCTGCCTGGTTTTCTAGCTTTGACACTAAGAGTCTTGATTGAGACACTCTTCTCAGCCAAAAGTTGACATTTCTAAAAAGCACAGTATTTCTCTAAGGCTACAAATATATTATTTTATTACATAATACTATTTTCCAACTAAAAGAGTAAGGAAGGAAATTTCATTTAATTCCTTTCTCTAAAGAAAAAAAAAATGCATGCTTTCATTTTGGTCAGTAGACCTGATTAAAAGATCATAATAAAGCCCCTCAGTTTGGAAAGAAAAAAAAAAGTTTACTTTTGCATTATATGTTTTGGAGAGATAGTGACCATTATTTAAAAGAATTAAAGTGGATCTTAAAAAAAATAGTGTTTTATTTTTTTTTAATCAGAGAAAATTTTGTAAAGTTTGTAGTGGCAAAGGAATCCATTGAATAAAACTTTTCCACAGGACCCTACTAGAAAAATAGGAAGAGACAATTTTAATTATTTTCCTAAAACGGAAGGTGTCAAATCCTTGAGTTTAAGGAAGTAACAGGAATTCGCGTAGGGTGAATGGGGAGCAAATTGATATAACACACACACACACACACACACACACACACATATCCACTATCTCCCCCAAACTTATTTTGCAAAACATTTTTTTTTTGTTTATTTTCTAAACTAAGTTGCTTTATTATGTTTCTTTAATCAGGTCTACTATAGTCTCTGTGGGCTATCAGCAGCTGATCTGAAACTTCCTTAGCATTTTAGTCAATAGTGTGCCATGACCATCATCAGTAGCACAGCACTCCCTAAGGCTTCCTTGAGTAAAGGGACTATGGTGCAATCTAGAACAAAGGATGTGCTCTTCTGTGTCAAAACGGTCAAGTCATAAATTGAGGAGACATACAGATGGATAGGCTAGAGTTTCATTCAAGAGAGAGCCCTAGAAGACAGAGGGCTTCCAGAGCAATATCATGTGAAAAAGGAACTCACTTGCTTTCTTCCTCTTCCCCTCCACATTCCTACTGCTTTCAACATATGGTAATGTGCCAGGCTCAGGCATTCATGGATGAAGATGATCCATGTCTCAAACAGAAGCAGGCATTGGCACAGTTTTTCCACAAAGGTTCAGATAACAAATATTTTGGGATTTCATGGGCCATATGATCTCTGTCCCAAATACTCAACTCTGTTGGGCCAAAGCCATCAGAGAAAATATGCAAAAGAAAGTGTGATTTTTGTTCCAACTCTGAAATCTGAACTTCGTGTCATTTTCCTGTGCTATATTATTCTTTTGATTTTTTTCCCCAACCATTTCAAATAAGTCCAACCCATTTTCAATTTCCAGGTCATATGAAAACACTGCAGAACAGCCCTGAAAAATCTTAGAGTCTAGTGATGGAGATAGATGTGTACACAGCTGTGAAGCTGTGAGAACAGGGCAGAGTGCCAGGTGCTATGAAAGTCTATGCAAATGAGAATCATTAGAGGATTCTTCATAGCCATGCAGCACATGTTAAAGGAGTAGCTTCCAACATACTTACACACTCCAAAATGCAAAGAGTTGTGGCACATTTCAATATGATTAATTTCTCATTATTAACATTTTTCTTAGCCCAAAAATGCATCTTCTGAATTCCAGGGGCATGGGGTGAGGAGAAGAAGGTAAATGTACTGAAACATTACATTGTACCCTATAAACATGTAGAATTACCGTTTTTCTCCATAGAAATGACTTTTAAAAAAATGACAGATGGTAATTGTACATGTTTATGGGGTACAATGTAATAATTTCAGTACATTTATTCATTGTGTAATGACCAACTCAGGATATTTGGTTACCCATCATCTCAAACATTTATCATTCATTTGTGATGAGAATATTAAAAGCCCCATTTTCTATTTGTTTTGAAGTACATAATGCAAAATTGCTGACTGTATTCATACTTTTCTGTGACAGCAACTGAGCTTACACCTTCTTATCTGTCTGTCCTTTTTACCTTAGCCTGTCTTTCTTCATACCTGCCTCTCCCCTGTACTCCCAAGCCTCAGTCTCTGGTAATCACTATTATGCCCTCTACTTCTATAAGCTCATCTTTTTCAGTCTTCACATGTGAGTGAGATCATGCAGTCCTTGTCTGTTTGTGCCTGGCCTATTTCCCTTAATATTTTGATCTCCAGTTTCATCCATGTCAACACAAATGTCCAGAATTTTAATGACTGAATAGTATATTGTTGAATGTATATGCTAAAATTTTCTGTATCTTTTCATCTATTCATGGACACCTTGTTTGATTCCAGATCTTGGTTATATTAAACAGTGCTGCAAGGAACTTGGGAATGTAGGTATCTCTTTGATATCTTGAATTCTTTTCCTTTGGAGATATCCCCAGTAGTAGGATTACTGGATCATATGGTAGATCTCATTACATTCCCACCAACATTAAGCATTCTCTACATTTTTACAAACATCTGTCATTTTTTGACTGCCATTCTTATGTATGTCTCTAGTAATGGTAAATGGACCCAGACTGAAATGTAAAATCTTCTTAAGGTTAAAAACACTTAGTGGTCTTCATCATCCCTTTGTGATTCTTAAATTCTGCTGATCAGCTCTCCCCCTTTTCATGTGTTACCTTTTTTTTTCTGTAGGCAACAAATAATTGGACATGCTCTGATAGATGATTACATACTGGGAAACCGAAAATGGAAATTGTGTTTGCTAAATGTGTTTGCACACTAGCTAAAGGCTAGTTGTTTCCAAACTAGCAATAGAACCAGTCTATTGAAAAGAGACTTTTCTGACTGAGGTTATGGTGACTGTCACTACTTTTTGGCTGAATGCCTTGTGCCCACTGTACGGCTACCGATCTTGCAATTCTTAATAATTTTTGAACAAGAGGCCCACATTTTCAACTTGCTTTGAGCCCAGCCAATTATGTCACCAGCTCTGGAGGCAAATGACAAGTGGATCCGTCCTCCTCTGAATAAGAGGGTTGTGCCAAGATGAGCCAATTCAGGGCCAAATATGTGAAGGAGATCACCTTGGTGGGAAAGCCACAATTCACCAACTACCCACTGCCTCATCTTGATAATCAGCTTAGGCAACTTCTGCCTGCCTGGATTATGAACAAGACCTGTGTGTTCTCTTTTATATCCTACACTTTCTATGGCAACATGGCATGTATATAGGCATCTATCAAAAAATGTTTGGTGGATACTCTCATTTACGAAATGCCTGTAGTGGCCAGATGTTATTCTTACTACTTGACATAGAAAATAACATTTAATTGATTTTAATTGATTTGTATGCCCTGCTTAAATACATAAATGATGCCTACATAAGTAAGTTAATCAATAATAGCGGAAAAAGAGGGATATAGGTGGAGTAAAATAGAAGGAAAAGGGAAAATAAGAAAAGCAAAATATCTAAGGCAGAAAAGGGAAAGATTGTTGAATAGATGGATGGATCAATGAGTGAAGAGCAGCCCAGTGTCTTGGCCGCTCTGAAACATGAAGGCTAGATGGGTACATCTGGCATGTCCCATTTCCTGGCAGTATGTTTTTGTTGCTGTTGTTTTATTAAAAAAAAAAAAAAAATTAGGCAGATAACCGGAAAGCCACAGCAAGTGACAGACTCTGTAAATAATCTCAGCGGTCACAAACAAGAGACAGTGTTTAAATAAGTAAATGGAGGACAGCTGGTCATGATTTGGTAGCAATAAGAGCCCACACCAGTGAACATGCCAGATCTTTCCAGCTGAAGTCATGCATGGAGAGGACAATTATGATTAGTATTCAGAAAATATCATTGTAGGTTTTTTTTTTAAGCTTAAGGAAATCTTATACATCATCTGTTCATTTTCGGAATTAAAGATTCCTCTGAACTTCTAATGCCAATTCTACTATCCGTATATCAATTTAGCATCATTACTATTTAAGCCTGCATCTCAATTGTTTCAAGCCTGTGCCTTTATAATGTTGGTGTCCAGTTCCTTGAAAAGCTACCCATCTCCAACTTGTTTTTTATAATCCTCAAAGTTATCTTAAGCACATGCACAAGGTTGTTCTACCATCCATCTCTCTACAGGTAAGAAAGGTACTCTAGCTTCCCACCAGGGGCCTCCAAACTGTGAGTAGCTAGAGACATTGGCTACTGTTTTCAGGAGATACATTGTAGCTTCACTGTTTACATCAGGGCCAGTACCCTTGAAATTAAACACAACCCCTGAAATTTTACAGCATCTCCTGTTTAATTTGCACATGTATCATCTAGGAATGCTGCTTAAGGCAGATTGGGAATCAACTAGTCTGGGGTGGGGCTTGAGAGTCTGCCTTTCTAACAAGCTTCCAGCTGTTAGAGCTGCTGCTTGTCTGGAGACCACACTGTGAAATGGCCAGGTCTCAGAGCAGTGTCTCTCAAATTGTGATCTTTGTACCACGTGTCATTCGGTCACCACTGATGTTTGTAATGCAGACTTCTGGGTTCCTGTTCCTATGGGATCAGTGTTTATGGGGCTGAGAACCTAGAAATCTGTGGGTGCAGTGACTCTGAAGGCTGACACAGGAGGATCACGAGTTCAAAGCCAGCGGGAGCAATTTAACAAGGCACTAAGCAATTCAGTGAGACCCTATCTCTAAATAAAATACAATAAAAGGCAGGGGATGTGGCTCAGTGGTTAAGTACTCCTGAGTTCAAAGCCCAGTTCCAAAAACAAAACACAAAAACAACAACAAAAACACCCCAGAAATCTGTATTTTTAACAAGCTTCTTAAAGCAATTCCTGTTTAACAAGAAGTCTGATATATAAATACCCAAGCTGTTAAAAAAAAAAAAGCACAAAGAAAATTCTTGGTGTCTTTATGAAGAAGCATGGGAGAAGCCTCAGGGCCAGACAACTTGGACTCTTGTACTTTCAGAATTTGGAGTTCTTTCACAAATACAGATTTGTTCTAGTTTTTGTTTTCTCCTTGGAAATATTACACAGTGCTGTGCCATAGGATTGGAATGTGTTCCCAAGATCACATCAAACACTTTCTTCAAAAGTTTTGTGCCTCTGCAGTCCTTGGTCTTGATATCTCTAAATCTATTTTTTTTTCTCCTTCCTTCCTTCTTTCCCTCTTTTTCACCCTCTTTCTCCCCCCAACTCCCTACTCTCCAGATTCTCTCCAACTTCATCTTAGATTCCCTCAAGAGCCCTACTGTTCCTCCTTGCATTCTGACCTCCATCACACCCTCTGGACCACATCAATTAGGATAGGATTTGTGTCTTTGTTATCAAGAGTCCCCTGGGTTCCATTTGAACTTCAATAAAAATAAATACCTAAGTTACAAGGTTGTCCCCTGACGCCACATCCTGGGTATATTGGAGGCACTTTCGGGTCAAGTTCAACTGTATCTAAGCATTATGTACCCAGTACAGGCCTATGATAACTCCACTGCCTGACAGATGATGCCATGGGCCAGATTGAGCCAGCATATGCCTCATCAACAGTGGCCAGAATCACCCCATATATCTCAGTGTCCCATTCACCAGGGTAGACAACACAGGGTATTGCTTCTGCCTGAGGACTGCTGCCCTTGTTCTTTAAAATTGAGTCACTGCTCATTTACAGGGTTACAGAATGTGTGAATACAGGAGCTCACAGAGATCCTGGTCACACGGAGGATAAGTGAGAGAAGTTTAAAGCAGAAGAGGACATAGTACTTTAAACAAAGTCACATTTTGGAATTTTAGTCTAATTTATTTTTTAATTAAAATTTAAATCTAAATTCAAGACTGTTCAAAGACAAGTGCTTTTCACAAGCATCATGGAAGTGTCAGTGGAAAAGGAGGGATTCTTCAATCCTGAATACTAACTCACACTGTAAGTATCCAAAGGTGAGGTTCCTTTGTTTCATGGGCATTGTCTCTCATGTCACCAGAGTTCTCCTGCTACCTTTATAATGACTGGAAGCCTAAGGATATCAGACCCCACAGGAGTCATGAAGCTCTCCCTGAGACCATCTGCCAACTGCCCTTCCTCTTAGTTCTCTGATCTGCTCTTTTTGATCTGCCTAACATTTCTAAATCCGACAGGACTCGTATTGGTACTATCTTCTTAACATTGTTTTTTATTTTTATTTTTAATGGACACAAATATTAGTCAGTTTTTCATTATTGTGACCAAAATACCTGACAAGAACAACTTAGAGGAGGAAAATTTACTTTGGATCCTGTTTTCAGAGAACTCAGTTTATAGTTGGCTAACATGATTGTTCTGGGCCCAAGGTGAGGCAGAAGATCAATGGCAGAAAATCTTGACAGAGGAACACCCAGATCTTGGCAGCCAGGAAACAGAGAGAGCCAGAGAGAGAAAGGGGCTAGGGACAAACAGTCAACACCACACTCTCAGTGACTCAGTTCCTCCAACCACCCCTTACCTGTGTACAGTTACTACTCAACAGTCCATTCAAATTATTAATCCATCAAATGGATTAATCCACTGGTAAGGTCATAGCTATCATAATCCAATCTCTTTGGCTTTATTTTAGCTGGCTTTTTCACTGCCATGACCAAAGGACCTGACAAGAACAATGTAGAGGAGGAAAATTTTATTTAGGGTTCACAGTTTCAGAGGTCTCAGTTTATAGATGGTCAATTCCCATTTCTCTAGGCCTGATTGAGGCAGAATATCAAGGCATAAGGGTGTGACAAAGGAAAGAAGCCCAGTGATTGACAATCAGTAAGCAGAGAAAGATTCTTCTGCTCATCGGGGACAAAATATATCGCAAAGGCATACCCTCAGCAAACCTTCTCCTCCAGCCTACAGTCACCACCCAGTTAATCATTCAAGTTTAACTGATTAGGTTAAGGCTCTCATAACCCGATTAATTCACCTCTAAACTTTCTTGCATTGTCTCACACAGAAGCTTTTGGGGGGCACCTAATATCTAAACCAAACTACTTCTGAACATTTCTGCATTGCCTAACGCAATTTGGGGAACATTTTAGACCTCAGCCATAATTACACATAATAATTGTGCATGCTTATGGGATACAGTACTGTACTGAGTTAGGTATGTGGCTCAGTGATAGAGTATGGGTCTGACAGTATGATGCTTCAATACACATAGACAATATGAAACAATCAGATCAAGGTCATTGACTCATTTACTATTTCTTTGTGGTGAAAATATTGAAAAATATCATATAAACTATTTCAAAAAATCAGTTAATTGTTGTCTACCATAATTATTCATTTGTGCTAGAGAAAAATTAGAAGTCACTCATTCTATTTCTACTGTACTCCTGTACCCATTAAGTGAACTTTCTCCACTCTCTCCCACACACTCTTCTCAGGTTCTGGTAATCACTTTTTATATTAGACCCAACCACATGATTATTTTAAATTGATAATTGACTATTATAATACATTCAACAGATATTTATGAAGTATCTTCTGTTTGTTACTTTGTTAATTGTTGGGGATATGGAAGTGAACAAGTCAGGGAATTCCTTAGCTTTCCTAGGCTGAGCATTATCATTGACTTTATATTCAAGTACCCCGCAATGCTGTGTGTGGCCAGGTTAAGTAAAGTAGTTCCTGCTACTGCCACCTGGGCAAATATCTTCACAAGAAGTGAGGCAAATAATGTTAGAGCTTGACAGTTCTAAAAACAAAGTACCTGCAGGAAACAGCTGGTAAAGGTGCAGATCAGCACCTAGCAACTGGAACTCCAAAATGAAGATATGGGGCAACCCTAGCATGCATTTGTGGCACCAGAAAATATAGAATTGACTATTTAGAAATCCAAAACTATTTAAGCAAGCAGTTAGCATCGGTTAAAAACAGCACGAAGCAGGGATGTGGTCAGTTGGCTTGGCTCAGTAACCCAACAATCATCTCTGGCACAGTAGGTGGAAGGTGTTGCTGGAGGAAAGTTGAATTTATGTCTTGAAAGGATGGAGGGGTCAGGTCAGTAATAAAGCTAGAAATCATTTTTTTTTTTCCTTTTGAGATGAGTTTAAAATTACACTGGGGTCTTGAAATGAAAGAAAGACAAAATACTAGGCACCAGAACTAAGAGTCATTTTAGAGTGGTAATATTGTATGAATGTTAATTTTTGTGGAATCACAAAGGGCTAGGAGTAGAACTACATTTTCTTTGATATTGCCAGACTAAGAATTAGTCTAGAATACTAAGTTGAGAGACAGCTGACAGAGCTATTTACATTATCTAGCACTTAGTGAACAATGCTGACTAAATGCAGTGAAAATAGGCATCAATCTTTTTTCTCACTAGAATTCATAATATCCTAAAGTATTTCAGATTTTTAAAGTATGATACCAACTGCTCTTTTGAGATTAATAAACCTTAGCATGTTAAGAAACAAAAGAGAGTTTACAAAACACAAACTTTTAGTTTTGTAATCATGAATGAATCACAGCAAAAAAATTTATGTGTCCTTTTAAGGACATCTATCAAGATAATAATACCTTCTATTACATTATAATCATGATGGTATTATAGTCCAGGGCTGGTTCATATTTGTTTGTGTTTTATTTAATCTTTAGCACCTGGATTCATAAATAAGATTGGTTCATGACTTTTTTCTTTTCTTTTAAATGTATCTCCTGCACTAAAATCTCCGTTTAGTGCAAGAGTTGGGGTAGAGTTTGCCACCTTAAAATGTTTACTGTAGTTGTAATGCTATTTAGGTTTTCTATGTTTTATTGAGTAAATTTTGAAAATTTTCATATTTTTAGAAAGTTGAGATTCAGATGGAAACATTCATTTGTGCAGATTGATTGATTTATTTATCTATTTACTTATTTATTTATTTAGTGCTGGAGATGAATCAGGACTTGGGGCATGCTAGTCAGGTGCTGTACGACTGAGCCAAATCCCAGTCACTTGTACCATTTTTTTTTAATTGTTGTTTGTTTTGATACTAGGGATTAAACCCAGGGGCACTTAAGTATGAGCAACATCCCCAGCCCTTTTAATTTTTTAAATATTGAGACAGGGTATTACTAAGTTATTGAGACTGGCTTTGAATTTGCAATCTTCCTGCCTCAGCCTCTCAAGCCACTGGGATTACAGGCCTGTATCCCTTACCAGCTGGTACTTGAAGCAATTTAAAGATGCTGTTTGGTGGATGCAATGTTGAGCTGCCCAGATCCCTTTGGATCAAGACTTACTCTCCAGCTGTAAGTAGTTGCTGGGAACAGTAGCCCTCGGTTCTCAGCCCTCTTCACCTTGGCCAAGGAGAGCTGTTCCACCCAGGCCACACTTTCTTCCTTAGAGGCGCCATGGCCAATACCTGATGTAGTTGTGGAAGGGTGAAAGGTCCAGTCCCTTCACCATAGCTAGTGACAAATTTGGGGCATTTCAGCTTCAGAGACCATTTAAAACCCTATCTGCCATTCGGAAACATATGGTACACTATTATGGACATCAGAACTTATTCTTCCTAACTAGTACTTTGTACCTGTTAACTAATGTCTGCCCTTTCGCCCTGTTCCTCATATTTCCCTATTTGCAACCTCTGGTAACTACCATTCTCCTGTTTAGTTCTGTGAGTTCAACATTTTTAGATTTCACATACAGTGAGGTCATATGGTATTTGTTTCTCTGTATCTACCTTACTCATCATAATATCCTCTAGCTTCAACCATGTTGTAACAAATGATGGAATTTCCTATTATTTTAAGGCTCAATAGTATCCATTTTTGTATGTATATACATTTTTTAAAAATCTATTCATCTGTTGGTAGACACTTGGTTTGTTTCCATGTCATGGCTATTTAGAATAATGTTACAATGAACATGAGAGTACAAACATTTTTTTTTTTTTACATACTGATTTCAATTCCTTTGTGTATACATGTTCACTCAGAAATGGGATCGCTGGATCATATTGTAATTCTTCCTTTAATTTTTGGAGAAACGTCCATACTGTTTTCCATAATGACTCTTCCAACTTACAGTATCAGCAACAATGCACAAGATGTCTAGATGCTGAATATCCTAACACTTGTTATCATTTATCTTTTCAGTAATAACCCTTCTAACTGGGGTGAAGTGCTACCTCACTGTGATTTTAATTTGCATTTGTCTTATGATTAAAGATGTTAAACTTTTTTTTTTTCATATCTGTTGACCCTTTGCCTTTTAAAAATGGTGTCATTTTGTTTTTTCTTGTTAGTGAGTATTTTGACAGAGTCTCTTGTTTGTTTTGTTTATCAGCTTCCTCATCTGATGTATATCCTCATTGGTGGGTGTTGCAGTAGAGACAGCCACTTGCAATTTTGGGGTCTTTATTCAGTTTCTCCATACTGAGTCCCATGGTCTTTTCTACTTATTACAATCATGAACAATAGACTGCACCTTCCTCTCAAATAATTCATCTTTTTCCTCTTTAGCTCCATAGCTGACATGAATCTTGAAGAGCCACAGGAAGGCTGTTTGGATTTAAGAACCTTGTTCAATGATCTTTTTGTGATTTCTGAGGGGGATTGTCCCTGAGGAAAGAGCATGCTAAACCCACATCTTCCCTGAGGAGTTGGTCCTCTGGGTGGAACAGACTGGCTATATTGGAGGGCTTCCTGTGTTGGAGAGATGACAGGTACACACTTGAAGTTAATTAGCAATTCAGTGCAGTGTAAGGTAGCAAATAAGTGACATAGGCAGCAAGTACTAAAGGAGTTCAGAGAGATTTAATAACTATTTGTGGATTTGAATTGCATGTAGACAATTGCCCATAGTGCTTACATTTAGCAATTACTTTTCTATTAGCTCTGTCTGTGGGGTGGCCAAGAATCTAATAGTGTTCTCATGTCACTTCATCACCTCTAACTAATTTCACTATTTCTTTTTTCAACATATGGTAATTGGAAATGTTTGGAGACCAATTTTTCAAATCATTTTTCTTTAATAATCAGAACAACTTTCACCATTATTTTTTATAATCTTGGCTTACCATTTAAATTTCCTCTTGTAATTATGTCAAAGAAATCTCAAGAACCAATACATTTTTTTTTTCTGAGAGAGAAGTATAAAAACATCAGGCAAGTTTCATAATGGGTCTGAGTTTCAGTGTTCTGAACTTTAAACATGTGTTCCAAAGCATCCTATACAAGAGATTAGTAATAGTTGAACCTTACTTGGTGAAAAACCTTAAATATGGACATTGCATGAAATATTTTTTTCTTTCTGTGTATGAAATGTTTGGCACATGGTAAACAATATCCATTCCTCTTCTTCCCTCATATGTACTATTTATGATAATCTACCATTGGTTTCTCACATATATAGCTCAAGGGTACTAAATAATGACCTTATACTTGTATTTTGATCTATAGTTTCAGTTGCTCTTTGTGTTTTATTAAAAAGTATGTGATTCAAACAATTCTGAGAATATGGTGCCACTACTATTTTACAGATAAGAAAAATGAGACTCAAAAAAGTGAAATGACTTTTCCTAGGTCACATAGACAGTAAAAAAGTAGAATATCTGAGATTAAAACTTGCGTGGTTTGTTAGTTATATTTCGATTCAACTTTTTGCTATATTTCAATTCATTCAAATTTTTTTTGAATGGCTACTGCTTCATCTCTGTGCTGTTTGATGCATCTAGAAATGTGATATTGGAAAAGAACCCAGGTGAACCCAGATGTTGAAATCACTGTCACTCAAGGGCTAGTTCTAAATGTTACAGAATCTCTTGGTCTCTGGCACATTAGGCTCTTGATATTAAAGGGAACACAGTCCCTTTGTTCCTGGGTACATCAGATTTAAGTGTCCTGTAGAGTCATCATCTGCCTTAAATAGGTAACAAGAGCTAGTATTTCCTGGAAGAGGGATGCTTAGTTTTGAGTAGAGGCTTTCAGGTCCAGGAAGGAAGTCTTAGATTTATGATGAAGGACAATACAAATGAAAGGTAAGGTGAGTGAGCAAGGATGCTTCAGAGCTCAACTTTAGAAAGGGAGGCAAAGGAAGTGGCTTTCTGGCTCTACACAGGTGATGCAGATAAGACATATTTCTGCCACAAACCTAGGAAGGGATATTGCCCAAAATGCAACCTGTATATGTTCCAAACATATCTGATTTTGACAGAAAACAAATGAGACGCAGAAGCATGTTAAGAAATAACATGAGGGGCTGGGATTGTGGCTCAGTGGTAGAGTGCTCGCTCAGCATGCATGAGGCCCTGGGTTTGAAACTCAGCAACACATAAATGTAAAATAAAGATATTGTGTCCACCTAAAAAAAACCCTAAAAAATAAATATTTTTAAAAATAACATGAATGAGCAATAAAGTTCACCATGTGGGAATCTTTTTTTGTTTTATTTTTGGGAGGGGGGATAGTAGGAATTAAACTCAGGGGCACTCGACCACTGAGCCACATCCTCATCTTTATTTTGTATTTTACTTAGAGACAGGATCTCATTGAGTTGTTTTGTGCCTTGCCATTGCTGAGGCTGGCTTTGAACTCGTGTTCCTCCTGTCTTAGCCTCCAGAGTCACTGGGATTACAGGCAAGTACCACCAGCATCATGTGGGAATCTTGACAGGACATGTGAATATTGTTTTCTCAAAAAGAAAGAAAAAGAAAGAAGGAAGGAAGGGAGGAAGGAAGGAAGGACTGTAAATGGAAAACAGAGGGGGAGCCTATAGATTAAAGAATTTTGATACATTAGCCATATTTAGTTTTGTATCAAATTATCCAAATGCAAGCAATAAATTCATGAAGAAATGCAGAAAGTTGAAAATTGACTCAATGTTTAAGATGAATAACTTTTTAAAAATGAAGCCCTTTTTTTTACACAATATCTTTATTTTGTTTATTTATTTTTATGTGGTGCTGAAGATTGAACCCAGTGCCTCACATGTGTGAGGCAAGTGCTGTACTGCTGAGACACAATCCCAGCCCTCAAGATTAATAACATTAACTTGTAAATTAATAATGAATATATAATATGATCTCCATGTTGTGAAAAGATGGCAAGGCATCTAAGTTGATCAATGAATCAAATTCCAGAGCTGCATCCATGCCTTATATTGAATAGGCTCATGTGAATCCTACTCAAGGATGTAATTCCGTAAAATATGACATGGGGATCTTTACAACACACTGTGCTCAGTTTCATTTCTATTTTTTGTTCTATGAATATTTACTTCATGCAAGTATATTTAGATTAAAGGGTTTAGAGGACTCTAAAGGTGGATAAAAATACAAACATTAAATTTAAATTCATGATTCTACCTTTGTTGCATTTAAAAACATTTTTAAACTATTTTTAAATTTGCCAGGGTCATTCCAGTTCCCTCAGTAAGTTAGTAAGATAACCTTTATAGAAGCAATTGCAAATAATTATTATAAGTTTTTAACAGAACCATTTAGTGTGACTTTAATAACATGGTAGACTTAATTTATAATAAACTTTGATATGCTGACATTTCATTTTTTAATAAAGTCAGATATGCAATTAATAATCTAAGAGTGAAATATCTGAAACTTTCACTCCAGTTTTTCTCTATTTCTCTCCCTCCCTTCCTTCTTTTCTTCTTCCTTTAAAAAAAATACCTATTTTATAATAAGTTTCTTATTTCTAACAAAGCATTAAGTGAAAAATACTAAATCATTTTTATCACCATGTATCAGATGAAATTCCTATTATTTCATTCAGTCAATATTATTAGCCTTACAACCTCAGTAGTAAACCATGGAAATTTTGTCACTGAAAAACTAACCACAGAGTGAGTTGCAGCACATGGCCCTACAAAGATCTGCAGCTTTTGGCTGCATGTAAATTAGAACATCAGTGCCTGACAAACTGGTCTGAAATGAGAATGCCTTTGATAATAACAACTTCAATTTATCTGTTGCTTTACCACCTGGTGATTTCAAAGAACTTTCAATACATTATTATTTGAAAGGGATGATGAACAGGAAGGTCTATGCCAATGTTCTCACAACAATGTTAATGGCTATTCTTGAGCAGAACAGCAAACTCCTACATCTTACTAATTTTCTACATTTTAGTATGCCAAGAACACATTTTGGAATAGACATCCCTAATCGTAAATATCACAACTGGAACTGATCTTTTGCTGACTGCCACACCAGATTTCATCCAGTCCTATATGGTCACCCAGCACAGCTGACCTACCTGTTTGTTTCCAGGGATCAGGTGATCACTTTACTGTAGCAGACATCTGGAAAAAAATGCTTAAAGGATGTGCTCACTAATGAGCCACAATTAAATGTGTTGTTTAGAGGAATTGTGTTTTACCAGGTCTGTGTCAAATGACTGCTATGTAACTATAACAGGGAGTGGTGGTTGGTAGGGGGCAGTAATTAACCATGTCTATATGAAAGAGGCTTTGTAACGAGAAAATAAATAATACAGTATACCTTCAATATAGGAATCTTAAAAGAAAACATCCCATTATCATTCCCTTAATGTGATTATCTCCATGTGACAACTCAGAATTTGTTGATCCCTTTGCATAAATGAAATGAAAAAATAACTTAACCTCCATGGAAAATGAAGTGGCAGCTCTTGGCCACCTCATCATGATTGCCAGCATCAAAGAGATCCAAAAGCCTCACAAATTAGAGAACATTCATTTACATCTATACAATAGAATGATGGACATGTTGACGATCCTTAACATGACATTTTTTTTTCCACTTTTGTATTACCTGTAAGGAATAAGAGCACACTCAGGGGATTTTTAAATTCAATAATGTTTAAAAAGTAAACAAGCACCACCAATAAACTTCTGACACCTAAATTTGATGTATTTAGTCTTGAAAGGCAAGTAGTCTGAAGAGTCTCTTTTCTGCTCTATTTGGCCTTTGGAGAGCCATTTACCTTTCTCAAAATGACAAAGTTTAGATACATCACAAGAAGAAGACTGATGACTGAGAAGAGCAGATACCATTTGAATGATTGTAGATTGAGAGTGGATGTTGCTCTTGATTTATTTGTATCAAGACAGATCAATGAAAAGCGTATATTTGGCATCAAAATCAACAGTGCATGCGGAAAACTTCCAAGAAATAGGATGTCAACTGAGCACCGGAGTCTTCCTAACTTCCTACTCCTCTCCCTGCCCAAATTTTAATCGAGAAAATATTGAAAGTAGGGAAGAGTTTGTATGATTACTGGAAGCTGAGGGAGGTGCTATGCATACGGAAAGCAGGAGAGAGTTTCTCCTTGACATGGTGCACATGGGGCCGGTTAACCCACAGGGACAATAGCATCATGGACAAATGAACTCAGGGTTCTGGGTACCAATCTGTATCTAGTCCCAATTCTTGGAGTTCAAGGCATATTATCTTTATTATTGTTATTGATTCACCTTTGAATTTGACTTCTAGGAAATCTGTATGGAGGTTCTATGTTGTAGGGGATTTGATCTCAAGTCTGGTGGAGAAATGGTAGACACTAGACAACACAGTGATTGGGGAGACCACTGTTTCTGGAGAGATCTCTCCACTGTGACACATATTTCTCGTAACAGAGCCAGAAGTCACTCCTGAAAGATAGGAAGGAAAAATTGAATGAAACCCTCAAGACCAGGACAGGCACAAAAACCCGGGGCAGCTAGACTGAACTAGAAGGGTTTCCTAACAGTGGCAAGTGTTTCCTGTTCCAGGCAGTAGCTCTTATGAGGCCAGATGGAAGTAGAGAACTCTGTTTATATGGCAGGGAAATGGGGATAGGTAAATGAGGACCTAAAATGCTAAAATAAAGAGAGGATCTTGCACACAGCTGGCCATAAGGTGGAAGTCTGGGAAGCTTGATACTTCAGAGGTTTTATGGGGGACAATATAAAGTCCCCCTCTATGCAGGTTCTCTCAGTCTATCTCTAATGGGCGTTGTAGTCATTCCTCAGTTTCATTCATCCTCCCCTTTTGTTAATTTCAGTGTGTTTCAGGGAGGAGTTATGCAAATTCAATGCCCTCTGCCATCTTCCCTGGAGTTTTAACATCTCTCTTTTGAGATCCAACCAACAATGAAATGTTTCTCACATTTCCAAGATGTTCTTTCATTCTGTTGTTTTCCTTCATAGTTGAACACACAGACGGTTGGCTTCAATTCAACAGTCCAATTTGCTCGCAGTTGAGGATTTGGATTTAACAATTTGCTACACCTAATGATTTCCATATTTTTCTCAAGTGTATTAAATTCATATGCTGCTTTCCTTTCCTATCATCATACCCGCTTTTATTTTTCTTATTAAAATAGTAAATAAGAGCCAAATGTTATAGTAGAGAGTTTTCCATTTTAAACATGCAACACGTTTTCACACGAATATTATCCTAATGGATCATTAACTCAAATGATCAGGAGAGGCCGATATAGACATCACAGTAGTTAAGATTACAGAGTTTGGAGCCAGTTTGCATCTTTTCACTTTCTAGCTGTGTAACCTCAGGTAATTTATTTTGCCTTTCTGTTTCTCACTGTTTCCTTGGATGGAAAAACAAAAATGATAACACTTACAACTTGCCTCACAGGGCCAGTTAATAGATGAATTAATAGATGTCAGAAATACTCCATTTATCATTACTTGTTATTAGCATTACCAAAACTCCAATGATTAACAGATATAATAATGAAGTGACTGCAGTTGATGTTAAGACATTAGCTTTTATTTTTTTGTGGGTGAGGTGCAAGGTTTTAATTTTTTTTAATGACTATCATCCCAGTACTATTTACTGAATAATTTATTTTAAGTTAACTTTTTATATACATGTTAATTTTCTGTTATGTTATATTTAATGCTCTCATAAAAGCCATCATCTTAAACCTTTATTATGTTATTCCATGAATAATATATGTCCATTTTAGAAGTAGAAATGCATATGAGGCAAAAAGTATATCTTTCATCTTCCAACTTTAAGAACTATTTACGTGTATTTCTATATCAAGATGAGTTAGGTTATTCTCTGGTTTTAAAAGTAGAAACAAACCTCAGAGTTTAAATTCACAAGGTTTACTTCATGCTGTCGCTGTATATCTATCTCAGGTCGGCTGGGGTGTCTGCTCTGCTATATCTTAATCCCTCCCTAAAGGGAACAATTCAAAAGTTCTGTCCATTCACATTATTTAGTTGGAAGTTTAGGATCTCTGGATAATGGGGGCCAGTGTGTTCCTCATGTTTAGAGATGGTTCCTTGTGAACCAGAGACACCACAGGTGTATCCACAGTTCTTTTTCAGATATACATCTTAGGAATTTGCAATGCATCTTCACAGTATCACTCTTGATTATCTGTCTACTTTGTGGCTTGATTGTGGCTGCCTTGAGTGTACCATGCTCCAGAGGGCACACCACTTTAGTCACTTCTTTCTTAACCTCTTTGTCAAATAGAGAGGACTTATTGCTGCCGTATCTTTCATTAGCCTTTATGTTGAGAGAACTCGATGAATTGGAAGATTTAAATGAGGTATCGTAATCATACCCTTGACTGGATTCTAAATTTTAATAGCATTTTTTTGTCTCTCCAAAACATTCTCAGCTCTCCCCTGCTACTCCTCCCCACCAGATTTTGGGTTGAGAGGTGCTTATCTCTTGAACTTGATGACTCTCTGAACTTGTGAGTTCTAAGTTTGCACTAATTCTCTGCTTACGACTAGCTAATTGTCTTCTGAAATGATATCTTTTCTTATATTACATTTCCAAATAAAGCCTGCATTAACCAGCACACACACACTCAGCATTCCTCCCCATCCCTTCCTCCTACAGCCACATGCTTTTTAAGAATGTGGTCTGTCTTCCAAGAAACCTCAAGAGATAATTATCAAATGTTCAGTCTCTTCCTATCATGAACCACCGTCCTCTCATCCATTAAAGCCAGTTTTCTAACTTCTCACCCGTGTGCCACAAAGAAAGGGCTTTGTCATGGTTGTACCTTGTTATGGTTTGGATGTGAGGTGTCCCCCAAAATTCATGTGTGAGACGACACAAGAAGGTTCAGAGAGGAAATGATTGGGTTACAAAAGCCTTAACCTAATCAGTGAATTAATCACCTGATGACATTAATTGAGTGGTAACTGAAGGCAGGTGGGGTGTGGCTGGAGGAGGTGGAGCATTAGGGGCGTGGCTTTGGGGTATATATTTGTATCTCTTTTTCTGCTTCCTGATCATCATGTGAGCTGCTTCCCTTTGTTACACTCTCCCACCATGATGTTCAGCCTCACCTTGAGCCTCAAGAAATGGAGCTGGCCTTCTATGGACTAAGACCTCTGAAACCGTGAGCCCTCCGATAAACTTTTCCTTCTCTACAATTGTTCTGGTTAGGTCTTTTAGTCATAGTGGTGGAAAAGCTGAATAAAACATACTCCATTCTTGCTATCTATTTATTTTACAAATCTAGACCAGCCTCCATGCCCAAACTACAAAAGGCTTATTCCTTGCTCATCACAGGTCAGTCGGAGACAGGTCTTTCTGTTGTCTTCCCTCTTGCTTCCACCCAGGCTGCTGGGAAACCCTCATTTGGAGTATTTCCAGTTATTAGAAAAGAGTCACATGTCATATCCACAATGGCTCTTAAACTTCCCTGGATAAACATAATGAAAAAAATTATTATCTGTCTTTACATTGATCAAAGCAAATTGCATATTATCTTTCAAGTGGATGAGACCATGGAATAAATGCACAAGTTTGAGAATAGAACGATAATTCTCAGATTAATTCACCCCTCTCTTGTCTTTGGCCATATCACCCTGAACGCGCCCGATCTCGTCTAATTCACCCCTCTCTTTCTCTGTTACCATACAATCCCATCTTTAGTGTGTGTACAATAGTTTGATTTTATATTTTATTACATTGTTTTCTCATCTATACTGAAGTATCTCTGAAGGACCACAGAAATCAGGATGAGATTGGGAAAGAGGGGTACCATGCCATCAAGGGTTTGGCATCCAAATAGAGTCAAGATATCTCTTTTAGACATGCATCTCAAAAATGTGTTCCAAATGTTTCATGTATCTTTATTAATTCTGTTCTTTTCTCCTTAATTAATCTGAATCTAATGATATAAATCCAATAAACTCTAGATGACCAATCTGCCTAAATATTACCAAGTATATTACCAAGGCTTTACTTCTGGGAAAAGGAGTTATGGATGAATATTTTCTTCGTATTTCTCTGTCCTAGGAAACTTGGGACCTTGGATTGAGTAACAATGGATCCACATGATAGTAAATCCCTGACAATTTTATGATGAAAGCCTGTTGGTGAATAAACTAAAGAAGAGTTTCTTTAGACTCTTTTCTATACCTGCAAATTAGAAAATAATAGCTTTGTTAAAAGAAGTGAAGGAAGAGACATTTAGAGCACAGGAAATTGCTTCCCAAATAAGCTTCAGACACAAGCATTGGAACAGAAATGCACAATTTCCATCTGGGGGAGGGCGAGTCTAATATCTTACGCTTATATCGGTGGACTAGTTACGGCCATGTTTTGTGTAGATATAAATTGAATTTCTGCAGCAGGCAGGTCACTGTATTTGCTGATGCATAATGAGGGTGCTCAAACTTAGACTGTTTATCCCCCAGAGTCTCATTAAACTAAATATACTTGCTTTAAGCCACCTGCCTTTGGGCAGTCGCAATAGAAATAAAGTCAGATTCATTTCCCGTCTTGATAAATTGGCATTAACTACTACTTTATCTGAAATAGGCTTGATAATTAGTGTCTCTGATTACATGGAGAAAACTGTTGAATCTTTTAGAATGCTTTAAAAAAAATGCAGCCTTTCTAAATTTGCTGCAGTTGAGGGAGGAGATTTGAAAACCCTGAGCCAGGCATGACTGTGATGAGCATCATTAAAATAGCAATCTTTTTTTGGAAGCTCATCTTGTCCCAAGTAAGTGTGATTTAGGAATATAGGAACACCTGTTCCAGAATGGCAATTTTCACCTTAGTGCTCTAATATCCATGATAGCTGTGAGCTGGGGTGAAAGATATGGATACTAGGAGTGAAACATCTAATTAATTGACTAATAAGAATTAAGGTAAAACTCTACTGTCACTGGATTCTGGTTTGATTTTTCTATTTTATTCATGGCCAGCTGAAAACAACTCACTCCAGTTATATTTCAGTCAATAATATTGACAAGATACAATGAGCTTGTTTCCCCCAGTGCTATAGGAAATGTTTTCCCACTCGGGTCTTGCCAGCTTCCAGGAGGCAGACAAAGCAGAGCCAGCTTCTTGCTGTCCCAGGGTCCCCAAATTTTTTTCCTTCTGGCCTCCCCTCTGCGAGTCCACATAGAATTTCTCTTTAGACTAGAGGTGACACTTCTGTGTATCACACCACATACATTTTCCTGAGGCCTTAGATTTCTGTCAGACCAGCTAGAGGTCCTGCCTTGATGGCTACCATGTAATGTTGTAATGGGGAAAGAGGTACAGAGCTATGACCACAGGGGAGGTGTGGTACAGAGTGGGAAGAAGTAATAATGTGTAATTTCCTTGCATAGGGAGCATAAGCCAAAAAAAAAAAAAAAAAAGGCAAAAACAAAACAAGAAAATGAATGGTAGGAAAACCAGTAATGACATGTGAATTATTTCATGAAAGTAGTGCAAATAATAATGATAGTAAAGATAATAATTATTATTATTTCTGGACTGCTTACTCTATCCTTGATTATTGTGAAAACATACCACCAATGTAGCAGTTTATTACACCCTATGTCAAGACTCTATGGGGTTGTGACTACCCACTCTACCTGGGCCTAGGAGAAGGACAGTGTTTTTCTCATGTGTCAGAGCTGGAATTGGAATGTGACCCCAGAGTCCTGTCCCTTCCCCAGAGAGGCTTCTCGGTCATACCATGATGACACATGTGGCCCCTGTTCTGGGAGAAGTATGGAGACAGTGACTGGCTTCAGGTCCACAGTGTATAAATGTCTGATAGCTCACTTTGGGGGACTGCCAGCTCAGGGACCAGGGGATGTTACAGTCATTAGGCTGCTTATCTCACAGCCAGGGTCATGATCCGAGACTGACCAGAGATAATGGTGGAGGCACCTAAGAAGAATTAAGTCAATTTAAAATGTTTGTAACACGAGCCCTAAAGGATCTTGTGATTCATTGGATTTGCAGACTCAGGAAAAGGAAAAATAAATGGAGTGTTCCCAAGACCATTCCTTCTAAAAAAAGAACTTAGGTGGAAACTACCATTTAATTCAAGGGGGCAGAGTCTGAAGATATCCACGATCTTCTATTAGATCACTATGCTGGAAGTATCTACTACAGTGAATCATGTGAATCTGATGAACTGAGGGATTCCAGAATCCTGTAGAAGCAGAGTTAAAATTGTTTTCCCTGATTTACCCAGCTGCAAAGCTACCTTTATGTGGAGAGTATACAGACTTGCTTAACTGACAATGCAAAGTTTAGGCCACTGTTCCCAAGGGATAAAACAAGGAGCTGGGGTTGTGGCTCAGTGGGGGAGCGCTTGGCTGGCATGTGTGAGGCACTGGGTTCAATTCTCAATACCACATATAAATAAATAAAGGTTGATTGACAACTGAAAAAAGATAAGAAGACCTATAATGAAGGAAGGGATCATAACCACATATTCTTTGGTCTGTATGTTGGATTTAGACTAATTTTGTGAGAATTTCTCTCTCTCTCTCCCCCCCCCCTCCCTCCCTCCCCTTCTTTCCTTCCTTCCTTCCTTCCTTCCTTCCTTTTTATGGTACTGAGTATTTCACCCAGGAGCACTCTATCACTGAGCTACATCTCCTGTCTTTTTTAGTTCATAATTGGATATAGGGTCTTGTTAAGTTGATGAGAGTCTTGATAAATTGCTGAGGTTCTATTTTAAGTTGCTGAGATTGGCCTTCAACTTGCAATTGTCCAGCTTTGGCCTCCCTAATTTCCATAATTATAGGCATGTACCACCAAGCCTGGCTATGTGAGAAATTTTATTTTTTTTATTAACTCAATAGTTTATAGTTTTTCCATGAGAAAATAATAAAAGCCCATCTCTTAGGGGCCTAAAGAGTAAGGGAGAAATGGTGACTGGATGTCATCCCTTTATCATCTGGATATAGAGGGAGGATGCAACTCCCAGAGCTCATCTGGAGACGGTCTAACCCAAGGTGGTAGCAGAGGGGATGTTTTCTGAGATAATGGCCTGGACCTCACACAGAGTGTGATAACATTTGATTATTGCATAACATTATTTGGAGGATATCTTTTTTTAAAATTAGTGAACTTTTTGCTCTTTGACAAATGACAGTAATTTGCTAATTTGTTTGCAAGAAGCAGGTTGCTGTTCTATATAGCAACATGGAACAGTACCAGAAATAATGGGCAAAGAAGAATTGGGAAAGGAAGAATCATGTCATGAAATTACCATTCTGGATGCAATGTAAAACCCACTTCTACCTGAGCACTTTCTTTTCTTTTCTCCCATTTGAATACTGAATAAATCACACCTTCTGCCATTTTATTAAGTAATCAGAGTTGTGGAGAAACCATGCATATCCTGTATGCTATGTTTGTGCTGTCTGAGTGCATTGTTCTATGAACTAAAGCAAGATGGGAATAGGCTTGTATATTCTACTTTTTTCCATAATATGAGCTCAAATCAGATTTATGAAGTGGGTATGATAATGAAAATGGAATCCAAAATGACCTCATGGGAAAAGATGTACGGTAATTATGTGCAAAGCAGGGCCAGGGCTAACATCTCTCTATTTGAGGCATCTCTGTGGAGGTGAACTGAAAAGGCTGTGGAAACCTCTTCAGTTTCAAAAGTCAATACAGAAAAAAATCAACAGAAATAGAATAGGTTCTTTCACATATTGTTTTTATAAGTGTTTTATTCATGAAAGTAATAGGGTTATTGTTTAGTCTGGGAATGTAGAATTTCATGATAAAGAGGAAATGCTTTCACCCACTAATTTCCCATTTGTTCGAAGAGTAGATTTTTAAATTTTTAATATTTTGATCTTTTTAATACTTTGTATTTACATTCTAGCTTTTAATCATTCCAATAATCCTGCAAGGTAGGTCTGAGAGATATTTTTGTGCTATTTAGGAATGGAAAAACAGAAACAGAAAAATATAGACAGTCTTGCTGAAAGTCAGGTATATTTGTAATCTATTGCATGTGTTTTGTTTGATTGTTACATGTTATTCCATAGTATACACGTATCAAAACTCATTTAACTAGTCACTACATTTGGGCACTTTGTTCTCAATTTCTTAATGGATTCTAGAAAATAAATATCTATGCATGAATATTTCAGGACCTTTTTATTATTTCCTTTTGAATGTTTTCCTGGAGGACTTTATCAATTAAAAAATTTTAAGCAATAATACAATTAAACACAGATGTATTAAAATGCTTATATTATTTACAATGTGTATTTTCATACCAGACTGTCCTAGCTTGTGGTTTGTTACTCCTACTTTGATATTTCTAAACTGTGTACAGTCCCCAGAATATAGTGGACCTTTGATCACTCTTTGTTAAATAGTAATTAATGTTTATTCGTAGTTGAAGTTTTTGTTTTGTTTTGAAAGAAAGTGTCATTGTGTTATCTTAAAAAAATCAATGTATCTCCTTTCTGGACTTGAAATGATTTTAAACTGTAATTTGTTTTGTTAAATATTATACATATTTAATATAATAGCAGAGACTTTTAAATAAATTAATCACTTTTACTGAAAACATTATGCATGGGGATTTTATCTCATTAGTATAATTAAGATCATGTCATTACTTCTATTCAAACTCTCCATTCTCTTTGCCCTCATGGCCTTTGGGTTTTGTTTGTTTGTTTGAATAAAAGTTTCTCCAGACAAATGTTTGATAAGTAGTACATATGTTGCCACGAGTTATATTTCAATTGGTTTAAAACTAATTAAAAAGTTTAAAAATAATATTTTTTTAAATTTTGGACCAATATTAAAATAAACAGAATCAATAATTTGAGATACAAGAAAAAGAACTGAATGCATTGTGTAATCTTGCCATGGAGTGTAACATCCACTAATATTTTTCCAGTTATCTTTGAGCATGTTGGACTCTCAAAGATATGAAATAGCATTTTTACTACCAGATTTTCCAATTATCAACACCTTGCTTGCTTCAGTGCTCTAAACTATCTGTGTAATTTTCTATACAATTTTTTTCTCATATTTTTTTGTTGGAGTGAAACTTACAGTGAAGTGTACAGATTTTATGTACACAATCTGGTACATTTTGATATATGCACCTATATGACCAATATCCAGTCAAGACACAAAACATTTCATTGACTCTATAACATTCCCCACTGCTCATTTCCACTCAGTCTCCATCACCCAAATACAACATTCTAGCATTTGTTTAATTTTGAGTTTAATCAAGTGCATTAACCCATTCTTTCTTAATGGTCATTTGGGTTTCTTCTAGCTTTTTGGATAGCATAAGTGAGGTTACCAAAAATTTTTTCATACAAATCTTTTTTTTGGTTTGGTTTGGTTTTGGAACATGAATTTCACATCTCTTGCATCTGTACCTGAGATTGGAAATTCTGAGCCAGATGTCTTAATTTTTTAAGGATTTGCTGAAGAGCTTGTTAATGTGGTTGTACTATTTCATACTTCCTTTTTTTTATTGGTTGTTCAAAACATTACAAAGCTCTTGACATATCATATTTCATACATTTGATTCAAGTGGGTTTTGAACTCCCAATTTTACCCCAAATACAGATTGCAGAATCACGTCGGTTACACATCTACATTTTTACATAATGCCCTATTAGTAACTGTTGTATTCTGCTACCTTTCCTATCCTCTACTATCTCCCCTCCCCTCCCCTCCCCTCCCATCTTCTCTCTCTACCACATCTACTGTAATTCATTTCTCTCCTTGTTTATTTTCCCATTCCCCTCACAACCTCTTATATGTAATTTTGTATAACAATGAGGATCTCCCTCCATTACCATGCAATTTCCCTTTTCTCTCCCTTTCCCTCCCACCTCATGTCTCTGTTTAATGTTAATCTTTTCTTCCTGCTCTTCCTCCCTGCTTTGTTCTTAGTTGCTCTCATTATATCAAAGAAGACATTTGGTATTTGTTTTTTAGGGATTGGCTAGCTTCACTAAGCATAATCTGCTCTAGTGCCATCCATTTCCCTGCAAATTCCATGATTTTGTCATTTTTTAGTGCTGTATAATACTCCATTGTGTAAAAATGCCACATTTTTTTTATCCATTCATCTATTGAAGGGCATCTGGGTTGGTTCCACAGTCTAGCGATTGTGAATTGTGCTGCTATGAACATCGATGTAGCAGTATCCCTGTAGTATGCTCTTTTAAGGTCTTCAGGGAATAGTCCGAGAAGGGCAATAGCTGGGTCAAATGGTGGTTCCATTCCCAGCTTTCCCAGGAATCTCCATACTGCTTTCCAAATTGGCCGCACCAGTTTGCAGTCCCACCAGCAATGTACAAGTGTACCCTTTTCCCCACATCCTCACCAGCACTTGTTGTTGTTTGACTTCATAATGGCTGCCAATCTTACTGGAGTGAGATGGTATCTTAGGGTGGTTTTGATTTGCATTTCTCTGACTGCTAGAGATGGTGAGCATTTTTTCATGAACTTGTTGATTGATTGTATGTCCTCCTCTGAGAAGTGTCTGTTCAGGTCTTTGGCCCATTTGTTGATTGGGTTATTTGTTTTCTTATTGTTTAATTTTTTTAGTTCTTTGTATACTCTGGATATTAGGGCTCTATCTGAAGTGTGAGGAGTAAAAATTTGTTCCCATGATGTAGGCTCCCTATTTACCTCTCTTATTGTTTCTCTTGCTGAGAAAAAAACTTTTCAGTTTAAGTAAGTCCCATTTGTTGATTCTTGTTATTAACTTTTGTGCTATGGGTGTCCTATTAAGGAATTTGGAGCCCGACCCCACAATATGTAGATCGGAGCCAACTTTTTCTTCTATCAGACGTAGAGTCTCTGATTTGATATCTAGCTCCTTGATCCACTTTGAGTTAACTTTTGTGTATGGCGAGAGGAAGGGATTCAGTTTCATTTTGTTGCATATGGATTTCCAGTTTTCCCAACACCATTTGTTGAAGATGCTATCCTTCCTCCATTGCATGCTTTTAGCTCCTTTATCAAATATAAGATAGTTGTAGCTTTGTGGATTAGTCTCTGTGTCCTCTATTCTGTACCATTGGTCCACCCGCCTGTTTTGGTACCAGTACCATGCTGTTTTTGTTACTATTGCTCTGTAATATAGTTTGAAGTCTGGTATCGCTATACCACCTGATTCACACTTCCTGCTTAGAATTGCTTTTGCTATTCTGGGTCTTTTATTTTTCCATATGAATTTCATGATTGCTTTATCTATTTCTACAAGAAATGCCATTGGGATTTTGATTGGCATTGCATTAAACCTATAGAGAACTTTTGGTAATATCGCCATTTTGATGATGTTAGTTCTGCCTATCCATGAACAGGGTATATTTTTCCATCTTCTAAGATCTTCTTCTACTTCTCTTTTTAGGGTTTTGTAGTTTTCATTGTATAAATCCTTCACCTCTTTTGTTAGGTTGATTCCCAAGTATTTTATTTTTTTTGAGGATATTGTGAATGGAGTGTTTTTCCTCATTTCCGTTTCAGAAGTTTTGTCACTGATATACAGAAATGCCTTTGATTTATGCGTGTTGATTTTATATCCTGCCACTTTGCTGAATTCATTTATTAGTTCTAGTAGTTTTTTTGTAGACCCTTTTGGGTCTTCTAGGTATAGAATCATGTCATCTGCAAATAATGACTTCTTACAACATTGTATAGAAGAACTAGTTGCTTTGTGATCCAGCCAACATTTTATAGAATCTGTCTTTAAAAAAATTTTTAATAATTTTAATTTTAGTAATTTTAAAATTTTAGTAATTTTAGTTGTGCAATGGTATCTCATTTTGGGTTAAATGTGTATTTCTGTGATGACTAATAATGTTGAGTATGTTTTCATGTGCTTGTTGGTCATTCAGTTATCTTTTATATTTTTGAAATGTCTGTTCACTTATTTTAATTTTTGTAATTGGTTTTTCTCCTTATGAGTTGCATATATATTATGGATATATGATCTATCACATACACTTGTATACATGTAGGGAAAGCATTTACTCAGTCTGTTTCTGTATTAATCTTCCTAACAATATTTTTTGACAAGCAATATTTTAATTTTGTATGAAGTCCAATTTATTTTTCATACCTAATTTGTTTCATGTCCTCTTTAAGAAGTCTACTCCAAGGTCAAGAAGATATTATCATGTTTTCTTCTGAAAACCCTAAGATCTAGGTTTCCTATTTGTGCTAACACATCTCAAATGGTTTTCTGTGCATGATGAGAGGTAGAAGCTGAATCTTATGTATTCCCCCTATTTGTTGAACCAGTTGGTAGACTACCATTTTTTTTAAAGACTTTTCTTTTCTTATTTGAATTTTCTTTTTGCCTTTGCTAAAATTCAGCTGAACAGAAGGTCTTTTCCTAGACTTTGTCCAATTTCTATGGTATAGTTTTCTATTCTAAGGGTCAACACCACACTGTTTTGGTTTTTTTGATGTTGTAGTGAATCTTCACTTTGGATAATTGGAGTCCTCAAACTTTGTTTCTCTTTTTAAAGATCACTTGACTATTCTATGTTATGAATTTGCACATGAATTTCAGAATCAATGTCTTTTTCTTCAAGAAATCCTGCTGTAATTTTGAGAGAGATTGCATTGAATCCATGCATCAATTTAAGAACACTGTGTCTGCCAGTTCATGACATAGTATCAGTTTAACTTCATTTTGGTCATATTTTATAGTTTTCAATATAGATATTTTACACCTATTTTGGTATATTTAATTCTAGGATATGGTTTTTTGATGTTATTGTAATATTTTTAAAGCTATACTTTGCAATTGTTTCTTGCTATTTGATGAAAACATAATTAGTTTCACATATTAGCTACATGTTCTGTGTTCTTGCTAAATAGTCTTTTTTGAGTCTTTAAAGATTTCTATGAAAATGAATTTGTTATTTGCAAATAATGACGCTTTACTTCTTTTTGAAATTTTATGCCTTTACCCTTTTTTTTTTGGTGGGGGTGGGGTGGGAGGCAGTCATATCCTTGCTCAGGCTAGAATTTTTAGTGCAGTGTTTAACAAAAGCAACTAGAGTGAGCATGACTTGTGCTGTTTCTCATACTAGTAGAAAAGTGGTCAGTCCCTTCAACATATAATACTAGTGGTTTTTCATTAGAGTCCTTATAATGTTGAGAAGATTCCCTTTTATTCTTACTTTGCCTAGTGGCTTTACCACTTATTGAGGTGAGCACATGGATGTTCCTGTTATTTTTTTTTTCTTGTTTTCATTCCAATATTCCCCAGAACTACACCTTCTTTGGCACCATGTTCTGCTCTCAGCTCCTTTGCTGTGACTCTTTGAATACTCAGCTAAGCACCTGTAGCCAGTATCTCTATCCTACCCTTTGAATACCTAGCTAAGCACGTGTAGCAACTATCTCTGCATGCTACTGCTGCCCATTTCCACCCTGCACAGTTCGTCTTCTCCAGTGTTTTATCTAACAAGTTCTAATCCCTTCCACATCTTGGAACGTCTTTTTCTACCTCTTCAGCATTGGGAAACACTTGGTTCTGCTAGGGTCAGTGGCATTAAAATGCTGGGTAAATTTAGGGGCTTACTCTGTGTGGTATTTTATTTCTCACCAAGATCATCACAGTGTTGGGCTACTAAGCAATCCTCAAGTCCTTTTGATCATCAGTTAAGGAATGAGTAAAAGGGAAGAGGAGCAACATGGACATATATATATATATATATATATATATATATATATATATATATATATATATATGTATGTGTGTGTGTGTGTGTATGTGGCTGCATATATATGTGTATGTGGCTGCATGTTTGTGTGTGTATGTGTATGCATATATATATGTACACACATATGTGATGCTTAATTGACTTTTTATGATATTTTATAGTATGAAGCATGTGGTTATGGGCACTTTGAAGTTTGATTTGAACTTGATCATCTTAGTGTCATCAAGTAATTTTAAATTTCAGAATTTCATTATAATAATATGGTTTTTAACAGTGATGTTGGATTATGGAAACAATTCATTGTAGAACATTATTTCTGGTGTTGGAATCAAATGGACTTGATTCTGGGAGTTGCAAACATGAATTAATATGCAGATTTCGACATCTTCATGTCTTAAATGAAAACTATGTGCCTTTCAAGATTAGTGTGAGTATTCCAGATAATATTTGTAAAATGCTCAGCAACATACTTTGTCTGGAATTTAGCAAGAGAACATTAGATGATTCTGATGGTAATGATGGTGATGAAACATAAGTATTTTATGATATAAACTAAAATACAGTGGAGTTTCTGGGAGTGTCTGTTCTAAGGAAGGGTCAGTAACTTATTTACAGTTTTCCTGGCACTGACTAAGGCAGGCTAGTAATATGCTATCTGGATGAGATCCATAGAAATCTGTTTAACTCTGCTCCTGGCCTTTTTAATCGATTCATCATGGAAAGTGCTTTATGGAAAGCAGCAAGCACTGCCATTACCCTACTGCACAATACTTCTTTCATATTTTGATTCCATAAATGTCACATGTTTGATGAGTTTAAAAGTAATCTTTATGGGAAGTGCATTGCTTAATATACAGTACTGAAGAAGTCCCTTCTATGCCTCAAACAATCATATGCTTATGGGGGAGGGCTGGGGCATTACTCCTCCTCTTTCTAAACAATAAGGCAATGAAATTCAAAGCTGAGGAATAAATTTTTCGTGAGAAATGAGGTAATTAGAACAATTAGAAGCAAAATGCAGAGTAATTGCAGAGCATTTTTCTTTTAGCTATTTATACAGTGAAAGTTCTGGGGCAAGAATTGTACTTGTGCAAGCTGAAGCAATGAGTATACTATTGGCATTAAAAAAATGTTGCAAATAAATATTGCTAATATTTCCAAAGAAAAATTATTAGGGATGGGGCACTTCATTTGTATAGGTTAATAAAAACGATCATTTCTAGAGAATTGGAAAACTAATTTAGAAAGAATTTTTTAGGCTAATCCTCTGAAAGGCACAAATTATTATTCCGAAGCAAATCTCTACAATCCAGATGATTGGCAGATGTTTCATATGTGATATGTCAGGCAATATATCCATCTGTAATTTAGTATAGATTATGTAACAAACTTTTCAAAGATTTCAGGCGGTTCATGAAAATCATAAATAGAGCTAAAGAAAGAAAATAGGTGATCACATCAGAGCAAAGAGAAAATAAAAATAATACGTTTTGGTTTTATATTGTCTTGCATTACTTCACTAAGTTAGATGACTTTTTAATTTAGAAAAACTTTTGAATTTACCTTTTGGTTATGAATGTTTATTTAAGAAAATCACCTAAATACAAGTAAAGTGGGTGAAAAAGAGAAAGAATGCAATATCATGCTATATATAAGAAATAAAGTGGGGAAGGGACATGCTTTCTAGGGGAGAAGGGGAAAGCCTCAAGAAATGGCTCAAGCTTAGCTGAAAGGAGAAAGGAGAACAGTCAAGATTCTCTATGGAATTCCCTGTCTTAGAGTCAAGAAACCTGTAAATAAATTACTGACCCATCCTTAAAGCATGAACTCTCAGAAATTCACTGTCTTTTTAGCTTATAAGATAAAATATGTATGTTTCATCACCATCTTTATCAAATGACTTTACAAAACAGGGAGTTGAATTTTCTATTTTAAGATTATTTTCTTTGAGCAGCAAATAGGACTCCACAATATTCTCAAAGCCTGGCAGAGGATCAACAAATGTCACAATATTGCATTATTGATGCTTTGCTCAAGAATTCAGAAATATGGATGGTGTCCCAGCAAAAGGCAAAGTAATGTAGGCTCCAGAAGCAAGACAAGAAGAAAACAAATCTTGAGACATGAATAACCAAGAGAACATAAAGCCTCATTTTGCCAACCCTGGGAGCCATCTTCAGAATCCCAAGACAGTCATAAAACTTCCCAACTATATGTGATTAATCTTAAGCTGTAAGTTGGATTTTAAAGGTAGGATGAGCCAGAAGTCTGAAGCACTTAGGCACTTTTCTTTAGGTTACTTATGACAACAAATTAAACTAAAGTAATAATAATACTAAAAAAATTAAACTGAAGTAATAATAATAATAATAAAATTAAACTAAAGTAATAATAAAAATAAACTAAACACAATAAGAAGAACCTATGCTTTTGGTTTTTCTGTATTTTAGAGAGTAAAAAAGGATTGCCTTAAAATGTGTGTGTGTGTGTGCGCGTGCGTGCGTGTGTGTGTTTGTATAATATATATATATATATAAATTTTTTTTTATTTTTTATTTTTGGTACCGGGGATTGAACTCAGGGTCACTCAATCACTGAGCCACATCCCTAACTCTATTTTTTATTTTATTTAGAAGCAGGGTCTCACTGAGTTGCTTAGGGCTTTGCTTTTTGTTGTGGCTGGCTTTGAACTTGCAATCTTCCTGTCTCAGCCTCCTAAACCGCTGGGATTATAGACGTGCACTACCACGCCCAGCAAATGTATATTTATTTGCTTATATTATCCTAAGGTAATAATTTCACTTAAGCAAATAAGGAATACATAAGTTTTATTAAATTAAGTTAGAAGTTATTTATATAGGAGCAGATGTATAAATATTTAAGGTAGTTTCTTCTATTAGTTTGGTTATGAATTTTTCTTACAAAGTCACTTATGTCATTATGTATTTTGGCAAATAAAGAGGAATATTAATTCTCTGCAGCTAGTTGTTTGCATGGTTCTGCATGTATAATTGATGAATAAAATGCCATTGGATATGAAATATTTTCATAGAAAAATAATACTGACTAGGTTTGGGAGTTCCAAGTCAGTGGGAAATTTCATCAATGAAATAGGCTACAAACCTAAGTGTCCTTTACGACTTTGCTGGGTTGAATTAGCCTTAAATATTTTTTAAGAAATAGTTTCCATGCAGGTGCTATAGGCATTCATTGTTTTCCAGAAAAAAACCAAAAAACTTAAATCTTTCAGATTTCTTTAAATGCCAAGTGGCAATTATGCCATTTTATGAACTAATCCCTTGCCAAATTTAATATTTTAACTTAGATATGTCCTATGAGAGAAGTAACTCATGCCAGTAAATATTGGTTTTAATATTTATGAAAATGCATCTGGCTAGAGCTTTCAGTTTGATTTGCAAAAAATTCCCTTTTCATATCCATTAACCAAATCCCATCTCAGCATGTGTGTTAGTCAAATTTTAAACTATGATGCAAATGTTAAAATACACCAACTGTCTCAAATTGATTTTTGAAGGTCATTAAAAGAAATGAGTTTAATAGAATGGAAACGTCCTCTTAAAGTTAAAAATACCACAAATGTTATTTTTATAATTAATACTTAGCATAGAATTTGTGAAATATATACCTGCCTGGTGGCATGAGAGGGAGCATGTCAAATTTTGACCCATGTTTGATGTCAGCATGAACTGTAGGATTGAGTTAAGGGTATGGATTTATTCATTAGTTATAGACCTGTTAAAGGCTGATTAAAGTTCAAATCCAGACTTCACCAGATGAGCCATTTAGTTTCCCATGCTTCTGCTTTCTCAACTGAAAAAGGAGAGATAAGAGCTAAATGACCTTCAGCAAGAAGAAATATGGGAATTACACTATATACGTGTTTATATATAATACACACACACACACACACACACACATTATATATACACACATACACACAATGTAAATCTACCAAAAAACCTAACCTATAAATTTTGTATGGTAAAATATCAGTTGTTGTTAAATTATTCTTTGTTCTTTTTTTTTTTTTTTTACTTAAAATAAAAAAGCTTTCCCAAAATAAAAATGTCAAAAAAATCTATAGCATTTAATTTGTTTGGATGTCTTTTAGTGCTTCAGAACTCCAACAGTTTTTAGAAAGTGTCTCTGAAAACTCAAGTTTCTTCTCCATTGTATGGGTACTGCTAAATTCATAATAAGCAAATATTTCTTTGAAACTGATTAACTGATCAACACTTTTGTCTTTGGGAAAATATGACAAATACTCTTTTTATTTTATTTTATTTTTTTTAAGAATTAGAGACAAAAATGCATTTGGACATTTCTTGGAAGGCGTGGGACAGAGTACCAGATTGCTGGGTGAGTAAGGACAGCTCTGAGCCTGGGAAGTCTGGCTGTGACGAGTCATCTGGGTCAAGACAGGGTGCAGAGGGTACAAAAGAAGTCCTTTCCTCACTGGCTTTCTTCAGGAGAAGTTTATCCCATTCTTCACGAGAAGTTTATCCCATTGAAGATCATCTGCAGGACATAAGAGCCAATAAGATACAATCTTACTCAGTTGTTTTGGTGCCAATTATAAATTTAAATCTGAGTTTTGATATTAACTAGTTGTAACACATTGGCACACAGACATGGGATGATGATTAAGTACATGTGGGAAAAGCAAAATAGAAAAAGTGTGCTTTCACTTACTTAGTGTTGCACCACACATTTTAAAAGACAGAAGGCCAGGCAAGGTGGTGCATGCCTATAGTCCCAGGGACTTGGGAGGCTGAGGCAGGAGGATCACAAGTTTGAGGCCTGCCTTAGCAACTTAATGAGACCTTAAGAAAGTTCATGTGACCCTATCTCAAAATTTTTAAAAAAATATATAAAAATTAAAAAGGACCGGGGATGTGGCTATGTGGTTATACACCCCTGGGTTCAATCCATGGTTTAAAAAAAAAATAAAGACACAGGAAAAATAATTAACTTTCAAATAATCACAATCCCCAAGAGAAGTGGAACATAAAAGAGGTGAAAGATCAAGCAAGAATTCTATCCATTTCACTCTAAATATCAAATATAGTCATTTGTGTAAGGGTCATAGCTATCAAAACACTTAAAATGCAACATTGAGCAAATCCCACTCCTGAGAGTTTATATGGGGTTTGGTTTTTATTTTTGACACCATAGTATTTTTTATTATCAAAAAAATGTCACAAGACTCTTGAGAATTTTCCAAAGCCAAGAAAGTGAAAATGTGTATGACCAAAATGTATTATATTGTAAGAGGGAGAAAAACAACAACAACCCAAAAAAAGCTAAGGGAATACTTTAATTGGTTTCAAATTCAACTCATTTATTTGGCCAATGGCTTATTATTGAGACTCTGATTTGAAGTACTTGGAGTAGGAACAACTTGTATTATGAAGGATTTGAGAAAACTCTAAGAAAGCACTGGGCAAATATTCTTTTCATTTCACTGGGATCAAGCTTCCTCCTTATTGTTTCAAGCTGACTGTGAATCCACATGCACATTTCATCTTAGATCATTTTTCCTGAATGAAATTCTTTATTAATACAAGAGATCATTGACCTTAGAGTTTATCATTTTTAAAAAAACATTTTTATAAAAATGTGACTTCTGTTGACATTTAACAACACATAGAAAAGCTGTTTTATTCTTTCTTCCTGTGGAGAATTTGGAAGAGTTATTTAATTTGTAGTGCTTTCAACCTACAGTGAAAAAAAAAAAAAACAAAAAAACAAGATGATGGTACTTTGATCTCCTGTTTTGATGACTCTGAATAAAATGCAAAGATTTCATACACATAAGTTAACGGACAGCTAGATATGTGCAGGTTTATATAGATTGTTTTTACATTCCCAGATATTGAAGAAACTATATTGTCATGTAAATCGACAGGAACATCCAGCAAGCATTATGTTCTTAATAGAGATGCTTCCATGCACTCAACCTATGTGAGCAGCCATGGCTAAGTAAGGATGGCGTTATTCCTGTCCTTAGCTTCAGCTCACTGCATGTAGCCTTAGTCATTTGGAACACACACACACACACACACACACACACAAACACACAAAAAAATTCTAAAAAAACAAATCAAATATTGTTATGAGTAGCAAAAATCTCCATGTAAGTCGAACCATTTGTTTACCCCCAGTTTGGCAGTGGGGAAAAAAGGATATTCTAGAGCCCGACATTGACCATGTCAAGGTGTGGTGTCCACAATGATGAGGGTTAAGAGAAGTGTAAACTTAACCAAACAGCTGGCACTTCACCCTCAAGTCATCAGTAGGCCTGACTTTTCCAAACATAAGCCTTTTAGCGATCAGTTACAAGGTGCACGGTGTTTATATATATTCAGTTGAATAAGACTATGCTCTTTTGAAAATTCCCATCTCAAATGACTTAAATAAATGCTTTGACATTTAAAGTACTAAACTTAACGTTCAACCGAACACCACATGGCCTGAAGAATGATGAGGAATTAACATGCGCTGTAATGCTTTTTACAAGTATTGTCCAGTTTGCAAAAATTCTTCTGCAAGGAAATAGGAATCGACTTTTGTCACCTCTTTATTCAAGCTTCGTTTTTTTCTCAGCCCTTTCATTTGTTTATAGAGGCAGACCATGGCCAAACGGCAGCAATCAACAGAAGCAAACAAAAACCAAAAATAAGTATTCCTTTTGGTAAATTCAAGCACATGTAGTTGATTCAGTTAAAAAGAAATAACAAACTGAAATGCTTTTAACAGACATAGCTATTTGGATAAAATGATTTATCAAATCATGACATAGTTTTATGTTTGGCTAGGTATTAACTAATTCTTAAGAAGCTCTTAGATGAGAATAAAGCTTTGCCTCTTTCTAAGTATATTTGCCTTCCAATAGGGACTTATTGAAATGAAAATATCCATTAACATCTAAAGAAATAAATGGATAATAAATTAATAAGCAGTTAGATATAAGCAGGTTTATAAAGATTGTTTTTGCATTATTGGACATCGAAGAAAGGAAACACATTAAACTGTTCCTATTGTTACTTACAGTCCTTAAGCAGTAGGGAATAGGGAATGAAAGAGAGGTTTGGGGGGTGGGGAGAGCCTAAGAATGGCTGTATGACCTGGAACTTGCAGTGTTTCAAAATACACTTACCTAGAAATACCCCTCATGCCTTACCCTGATCCCCTAAATAAGCAATGGGAAAGGAAATGGCTGAGAGAAGTACATTTTGAAATAAAGAATTATAATTAATGAAATGTTAACCTGAAGAAACTCTGTGCTTGGTTGTTTAGATTTCCTCCTCATTCACCCTCTGATTCTGTCCTGCCTGAAATAAACTACTCAAATGGGTTTCTCCCAGGAAGGGAAGGACTAGTTCAGTGGTTCATTCTTCCATCATTGTAATCAAGTAGCAGATTCTTAGCAATTATGAAAATTTAGCCGACAGAACACCAGGCAGTGGGGTTGATGCTGTGCAAACATGATCTCCCATAATGTTCACGCACACAATATGATGTAGGTGTTTTACACAAAACAGGTCTGAGAAGGTCAAGGTTTGTGTATTTTCTCTCATACATGGAAGCTCATGAGGAAAAAGGAAAAGAAGGTTGGGGAGTGGATCTCATGAAAATTGAAGGGAGATCAGCAGAGTAGAGGAAAGAGACCCCAGGGGAGGAAGAAGAGTGAATGAAAAGATAAAGACTGGTGAATGAAATTGACCAAATTATAATTGTTATATTATGTGCATATACAAATATGTAACAATTAATTCCACCACTATAGGCAACTATAATGCACCAATAAAAATGGGATAAAAAAGAAAATAAGTCTGAATTTCAGAAAGATAACACACATAGGACCATATAGCATGTAAAAGGCAGCATCAGGACACAAAAAATAATCTCTACAAAACAATAACTACATGAATAACTAAGTCCAAATAATTTTTCCTGTTAAAAATTTTTTTGGTAAAGTGAAAGAAATTCCCATCAGGCCAGGGAAAGCCGATGTGCTTATAAGAGCAGGCATGTGAGGATATTGAGTTATAGTATGTACTCAGTTATGACCAATAGCTCACATCTTGAATCACACAGTAGTCTTATTATTAACTCATTGTTTCCATAGTATAATACAGATAATATAACGAAGGTATAATAGATCATTATAAATCAATTGCTTTACTATATTGATGATTTATTTAATAACTAATGATAATTTTTGCATTGTTAAAATCATTGCTATCAGCATATCAATTTTGTAAGTTGAAATTTCTTTGTGAACTTATGATATTAGTGACTGTTCATCCTTCCTCTCAAATCTATTTCCTTTTAGTCATCATTTGTATTAATTTGTAAAGTATATGTCTGTCATGTGAGAGGCACTATGCTAGCTGCACATACATTTGCATACGTTTTGTTATACGGATTAGTGACCAGAAAGACAAGGTTTTCATTCACTCAAATAGGTAAAATGTCATTAACAATAGATTTGGGGAGCACAAATTGGACTTTGGTTTTGGAAATGTTAGGAACATGATAGATGATGGGTTCAGGTGGCTTGTCCAGTGAACAATTGGAAAATGAGTTTGGAGTCTTTAGAGAAACATGGGTTAGTAATACAAATTTGGAATCTTGTCTATAAATCACAGGACTAAGTGTTTATAGAACAGAGAAGATAAGGGAAGCCGAGAGAAGAAATCTGAGGATTGAATTAATGTAAAAGGGCCAGGATTCAGGAAGACAGTTCAAAGAATCAACAGCAGACACGGAGAAAGAGTAGGATAGAAATGAGAGAGGCGACCAGAAGCCTAGTCAATACATTGCTCAAATGGAGGGAGTGGTTCATCAAGTCAGCTGCTGATGGTTGATTGAATAGCCAGGCAACTTGGCCAGTGGATTCTTGAGTAACCTTGACCAGAACAGATTCAGCACAGTGAGGTGAAAGCCTAGCTGAATTGAGTTGAAGAGAAAATGGGAGAGCAGAAATTCAAGTTGAGAGAATAGACAACATTTCTGAGTTCCATGTGTTTTCCCATTAAAACTTCAATGACTACAGTGAGAATGATTTTAGTGGGCTTATGCTAATGTGCAGTAAAATCACAGACATTTTAGAAATGGAAACAGACCAGATGGGTACTGTCTACTCATTTGGAGATCCATTTTAGTTCCATTGAGCTCAATTATGACTCCCTAGTAACGTGTCTTAAAATATACTTTTCACAAAAATCTTACCAAAGTGAAAGATATGTTTTATAGGATGTAAAAGTCCTGTGACCTTTCTTCACTATCCAGTTTTAGCATATTTTTATATTTATGTTATGACTCCTTATAATACAATAATAATTTGTCTTGAGAGGCAACTTAGTTTCATAGTAGTTAAGAGCATTGGCTGTGGGGATTCAAATCCCAGCTCAGCTGCTATGAGCTTCTGACCTTGAACAGATTTCTAAGTGTTCTCATTGGTAACTGAATAGTGCCTAATTTATAGTGTGGTCTTGGGTTAAATGAGTTAATAACATGACACATTAAACAACAACAACAACAACAAAAAAAAAAACTAGAAAAGTGTTGGCATGTCCTAAACACTCAATATATGCTTGCTGTTAATAAATTTTAAAAGTATTTTGCATAGATATTGTCATGCATAATACATTGGCGAATGAATAACAGATACACTGGATGCTAAAACATTTGAGATAGAACTAAACTAATTTTAAATATGGCCCATCAGCAATTGAGAAACTCTTCTTATACATGTTTTGGGATTGTTAGACTACCTTAAAAGTCAAATAACTAATGCAATTGTCATAATAAATTGGTGCCCATCCCTACAAATTAGGGAGATGCAGAGCACTATATGACCTACCTCCAAGAATATCTGTGAGAGTAAGGAATATATCCTATCTTAAGTGTTTAGCCCAAGACTTGAATAAAATAATCACTTAAATCTTGAACATTCTTTTTTATTGTTATCATCATGTCCTTCTAAAGATGATTCTCATCTTTGTACTAGCAATTCTATAGCATATTGGTTCTGGTGTATGAGAACTGGCCATGAAGAGTGGAAGTTTCTAGGAGACTGAAGAAGGAAACAGGAAGAGACAGATCCAGGATTGCAGAGAGCACACCTTATTGGGGATTTATGGATGGGTGCATATTTTGGTTGGTAGTATGAAGGTGTACCCAGGTCAAGAAAAAGGTTTTATACCCTAAGCTAGACAAAAGCGTACTCCCATCAACTGGAGTATGCTTTTTCTCAAAAACAATTTACACAATTGTCTCTTTAGAAACAGTTTGAGTTTTAATGGCTACCATAAATGCTCAGCTGTCTGTCTTAACAACTTATATTTGTCTGTTGGGTTTAGGATATGTGAGGGTCACCTGGTGAATAAAAGTGGTGCTTAGGACAAGAAGGTATTGTAGCAGAGTCTACTACAGTATTTCTGTTATTACTATTTGGGGTACATGACAAAGACTCCCACATCTTTGTCAGGTACCCTAAATAAATGGAATCTGTGTCAAGCTACAATCTGTATTGAATATTTTCTTTGTAATTAAGTACAATTACCATTATCTCCACTATGTGACTAAATTCTCAAATAAGAAAATTGAGCAAAACCACATATGTATTTGTGCAAGTGATGGCACATGTGTATGTGTGTGTATTTATTTATTTACAAGCCTTTCTATTAAGATACCTGGGTGAATAAATGTATTTCTTTGTTTTAAATACCCTTCTAAAATCTGAATATGAAGTAATTGCTGGTGATCAGAAGCTTAGACCCGTCATAGTAAAGTCAACATTTTAGGTCAGTAGTTTTTGTAAAATGTGCTTTCCATATTAGTAGTAGCAGCCTCTTCCCACTAACATATGGAAAGTTGTTAAGAATGCAGATTTTCAGGTCTCACCCTAGACCTAGTGAATCAGAAACTCCAGGTGTGGGCTCAGCAATCTGTTTTGACTTGCTGTCTGGAAGATACTGATGCACATAAGTTTTGACAATGGCTTCTTTGGGGAATAACGCAACAGCAAGTTAGAAAGCCCCTGAATCTCTGGATGACCACGTGGAGCAGAGGTCCATGCCCTCCACAGCCTGCTCCCTCTGACATGAAAGAGAAATAAATTTCTATTTTGCTTGAGCCACTTAATATTCTGACCCTTTGTTTCAGCAGCTTAGCAGGCTCTCTAATTAAAGCGGTAGAGGACCTTTCAGCTTCTCAGTTTATAATCATCAAATTTAATGGGGAAATAACAAGTAAAATTTACCTCAAAGAGCTATTAATAATCAAACATTATTTACAAAGGAGAAGGGAAAATTGATTGCCTTTCAATTTGCTGGACCTACTAATCAAAACCATATTTCACACAAACTCAAACAGACACACATTGCAAAGAAAATTTCCAGTCATGGAAACTTACTGCTTGGCAGTAAAATAATCCAGAAATAAATCACAGATGATCAGAAGAATATGTACCTGTATTTAAACAACTTTATAATTATTTGTATCTTAGAACTAGAATTTTTCTTCCTATTTAATTCATTTGATTCAATGCAATTCAATGGAATACAATAAATATTTCACAAGAGCATATTATATTTCAGAAACTACAAATGGAAATGGAAGCACAAAGATGATTAAGACCTGAAAACTGCCCTAGAGGAACTTACAGTCTCATGAGATAATAGCAATTACCGCTCCCAAAGCACATCGATAGTTATGTGCTCACCACTTCTTCCTCAGCCCATTCTTTTTAAAAAGCTGTTTCTGTGTATATTAAAGGCATAAGTGAGATAGGATGGGATAGAAAAGGATTCAGTTCTCACTAAGAAATTCTAAGCAAGTAGATAGTACAATGTTTGTTCTAGTGAAGCTAATTAACGTATGAATCATCTCACATAGTTACCCATTTTGTTGGGAGGTGGGCAAAAGTAGCTCACATCTATTCATTTAGTAGGAGTCCCCAATACAGTGCTCTTTTATTACCTATGCTGCACATTAGAGCTCTAGACTTATTCATCCTACATATCTGATGTCTTGTATGCACTAATTTACATTCCTCAATTTTCTTTCCCAACCCTCTTCCTCCTGGAAACCACTATTTTATTCTCTCTCTACTTTGGAGTTGTGGATTTATCTTTTTTTTTTTTTTTTTTTAGAATCCATAAGTAAGTCAGATAATGAAGTATTTTTCTGTGTCTCTTATTTTACTTATATGTCCTCCAGGCTTATCTATGTGTAGCATGTGATGGGATCTTCTTTTTTAAGGCTAAATTATATTCCTTTTTAGTGAATACATATATGTTCCTTTATCAATGAATCTGTTGACAGAAACTTAGGTTTTTTTCCACATCTTGGCTCTTGCGAATAATATTACAACAATAAACATTGGAGGATTAACATTTTTACAAGATAATGATGTCATTTTCTTGTCAATATGTCCAGAAGAGAGATTGCTGGGTCACAAAATAATATTATTTTAATTTTCTTTAGAAACCTTCATACTATTTTCCATAATGGCTATACCAATTTATCCCTTTTAAAATCTGTGTCAAGGCAATAAAAAAGTAAATTCTAATTATTGTTTGTGTTAACTTTTCCTTGACATTAGTTATGCCATGCTTTTGCAGGTTTATTTCTATATTATTGATCATGTTAACTTTTTAATTGAGATGTCATTTGTATAAGATAATATACCTCCCACATATACATTTCTAAAATGATTCATGGGGATGTAGTGTTAATGGTTATGAGTGAATCTATCATACATTTTAGAGTGTAGCAGCTCTTCTCTGCTGTTTCCCTTCTATTGATATTTTCTATGTGACATTGTACAAGTTGACCTCTATAAAGCTCATCTCTAAGATGTTAACAATAATATTCACTTTCTGTGTGTGTGTGTGTGTGTGTGTGAGAGAGAGAGAGAGAGAGAGAGGGAGAGAGAAAGAGAACAACATCTCTTCAGCCAAATTCCTCAAACCAGTGGCTGCTGCTTGCTTTCTGCATTTCTTCCCTTCTCATTCACTCTGGTGAGTCGCATCCCATCATTATGGAAATTCTCCCCACCAAGGTCACCCTGCCCTTCAGGTACTGATGTATTTTAATTGTTACTATATTTAAGCATTCTAAGTATTCCTCACCAAGTTACACTGGCCTCCAGGTTGTTAGAGAAAAGGACATACTTCAGTCTGTGTTGTTCTTGGACATTTTAACATCTCCTTCTGCAAATGCTCTTTTGTCTTGAGATTTGTGAGGTCCTTCTCTTGTTTTTTTTTTTTTTTTCCTGCGTATCTGGATATGCCTTTTTAGCCTTATTTAACAGGAACCCCTCCTCCTCTTCTTGTCGGATTTTCCCCTCTAGGCCCAGTCTTTCTTTATTATCTCTTGCTTCCTCCTCTTCTTCTCCATCTGCCCCCATTTCTCTTCCATTACTGCTGCTACTTTTTCTCTTTCTCTTCCTTTTCTCTCTTCCTGCTTTCCTCCCTTAGCTCAATCTAATCCCAGAGGGTCTTATCTACTCCGATGGTTTTATATACAGTTCATGAAAGGAACCCTCACAATCTCTAATTCAATTTTTGGATGCCAGACATGTAAATCTTACTGGATGTGGATAGCTTCACTATTTTTTTCTTACAGCATATTCAAACATGCCCCAAATTAAATGTATCATCATCTATAACATTTTTTTTATTCAATGGTATTTCCTATTCTAAGAAACCGTACCTGTAGTAATCTTTTTAAAGCTCACATGATGACAATTTTCCCTCATTTGTCCTCTATCTTCCAACAACTAGGTCTTATTGATTTTGTCTCTTCTGGGACTTTATCTACATGCCTGCTACTTGTTTTCCCTACATTTTCTCCTGCACTCATTCTAATCCCATCTCTCTCTACCCTTTAGCAAGGATTATTTTTTATGTGCAAATTGAATCCCATGAGTTTTGCCCTCAAAAATACTTGAAGACTGTCTTCAAAAACTTTAAAATATATGAACTACATGGTATTCGAAGTCTCCTGCCCATTTAAATCTGGAGATTATATTAGCATTTTAGGTCTCTGTGAATCCACATAATTCATGAATTTTGAAAATCTCCCAGGGTGGAGAATGGGTCTAAGCTGTTATAAGCCAGTAATCTCTAAGTTCTAGCTCTAGCACGGGCTGTCTCCTTTTCAGTTCAGATCACCAAGATGAGAAAATCATGGTTTTAAAGAATTCATGCCAAGCATTCTATTCCATCACTATAGGAAATGAACATGATATGTCTGTGTGTGCATGTGTGTGTGTGTGTGTGTGTGTGTGTGTGTGAGAGAGAGAGAGAGAGAGAGAGAGAGAGAGAGAGAGAGAGAGAGATTCTAGTGAGTACATAAGTACATAGGAGAAGTGGTGGTGATACAGATCCAGTTTTATAACAACTCAAACTGATTAAAATTATATACTGAGCTTCAGAATTATCAAAAGCATTATGTCACTCCATATCAGACGTCCTCATGATCCCTCAATCTGCTATAGTTTTTATTGTCTTATCATTTGGCTGATTCCAGGAGCAGATTGTGTAATGCCTATGCCACATTCTCATAGCTCCTGATTTCATGTAGGTATGGTATGCAGTTCTGTATGGAAGACTGCTCAGCCTGTGTGTAGAAGCAGGTGGAAATATGGGGTGTTAATGAGGGAAGCTTTTAGCAGAGACCATTAGATGGGATTTTTCAAGGTTTCTCAGAGGATCCCAGTAGGATGGGAGATAATCACCCTTAACAGACATGAGGTCAATGACATTCCCTTCATTGTTTTCTCCACTAAGTAAAAGCTAATGTGTGCTCTAGATCCAGACCCTGTTATAGATCAACAACCTAGTGAACACTGTTGAACTGTAATGGATTAATCAGCTTAAAAGGAGTTGAAAGAGGTGACTAGGACTGAGACCAGGTTGGGTAATCACAAAGGGAATCATTACTTCCTACTTTCGGATGAAATGTGAAACAAAACAAAAAATTTTCTTCCAAAGAAAACAATAGAAGACAAATAAAATGGAGATGTGCTACAAAAGTGGCCAGCAGAATTAGGATAGACAATTTTGTTAAAAGATTGACAAATAGCAATTCTGTTCTTCAAATAGAATCCTGTTTTGAGTGCATGCAAAATCTGCTTCTCTTTTAACTGCTGGTCTTGTTCCATCTTCTTTTATTTCAACCAATAGTCTCTTTATACCTTAAATAGTGTGGAGTCCCTGAAACAATCATTCCAAACTGTAACTCTTGTGATAGTGGTTACCTAGAAGGTCAGAAAGAAAATAAAGACTTTTTATAATAAAGTTGTCTTTCCATATTCACATTTCCTCATCCATGGATTCAACCAACTGCAGATGGAAATTACTCAAAATTTAAAAATATATATATATATATATATATATATATATATATATATATATGTACTGAACATGGACAGATTTTTTTATTTCCTAAGCAATAAAATTTACTAGCTGTTTACATTGTATTAAGTATTGTAAATAATCTAGAGATGATTTAAAGTATTAGGGAGGATGTGAGTAGGGTATATGCAAATACTAAGCTATTTTGTGTAAGGGACTTAAGTATCTGTGGATTTTAATATCCATAGGGGAGTCATGGAACCATCCCCTGTGGATATTGAGAGTTGACTATATTTGAAATGCTGTGATTCTAATTTAACTTCATAAGTATTTTTTTCTCTTCTAGAAGTAGTCTTTCTAGATAGATCAGTGCTTAATGAAAACTATGCCTTGGCCTAATTATTCTGGGGATTTGGACACTGTAGTAACTGAGATAAAAGGACACAAGTAGAACATTTGTTTCCTCCTGACTTGCAATAAGTGGGCAGTAATGATAAATAATACCCATTTTCTTTAACCAAACATCTCTTTCATCTAACACATTATATTAATTGCTACTGATAACTTTGGACTTTGTCAGTTAATTCTGAGCATTAGCATCACATCATGCAAAACATTTCCATTTCAATTCTTCAAGGTTACTAGCCTGCCTAAGCTTCATTTACACATCTTGCCTTCTTCAAAATAATGTTTAACTTCTTGTTAAGGATAGATTGGACATTGAAAATGTTCCAAAGAAATATAAAAACAACAAAAAAACTTTAATCCTGAAAACTAGCTTAAGAAGTATGCTATTAGTATGTCAGAAAAGGTCAGGAAAAACACTATGTAAGATACACTATGGGAAAGCAAGACTGAATTAAGGGGCTTCTAGCTAGTAAAAGGGCAAATAAGGAATGTCTTGGTATGGATAAAAAAAAAAAAAGTCCATATTTATTTTTAAGAAATCTGCCAGAAATGAAATTACAGAAATGGGAGGTTGCAGGAGGATCAAATAGGGTCAAATGAAGACTCCTGTCAATGATTCAGCATAATAACTTTCAGAAAACTCTATTTGTCAAAATTCTATATGTATATTTTTTTAAATAAAAATGATTATTAGTTTGAGATTGACATTTTCTTTTTCCCTTCAAAAATACTGCTACTTCTTGGGATGTTAAAGGTTAAATGAGCCTCCATTAATTCCCTTAGATACACTCCTTTCATCTGGAAATATTGTTCTGGACATTTCTAGACCTTTACTTAAAGTAAAACTACAATTTTTGAAAAATCTCATTATGTGGGATATGTCCATCAAACAATTTTCTTGTCACTGAGTACTCCATAAATACACTTAATGGGCAACATTGTAATAGCTGTAGAAAACATAGCTCAAAACAGGTTATTTATGCACTTATCTTGCGAAAATGTTTTCTATCAGGTTTCTCTTTACTTGTAGAAAGAGCTAATAAAAAATCCCTACTACCATTTGCAGTGTAGTCTTTGCTGATAATATTATTCCTACCTTGAATCTCTCTCTCAATTGGTAAATAAGTCCAAATGGAATTTTCACATCTCCTACAGTAACATATTCCTTTATGACATTTCTGACAAAAGCTTTGCGGGATTTTGTGTTATAGATTCCTAGTTGAGAAGACAATAGAAGCACAGAAAGCAATAACAAACACACCTCCAGTACTAGATAATGACTTAAAAATTGTGTTATATCCTTTTGAATAGAGATTATATGTATAAATACTGCAGTTTAGAAGGCAGAATCAGAAATAATTGCAATTGAGGACAACAGAAGTAAGATGGTTTTTGCAAACAAACAGAAAACAAGAAATGATATGGTTTTCATGAAAGATGGGCAGCACAGCAGATAAAATCTATCATGTAAACATGGAAGATGCTGAATGAAATAATTTCCCCATATCATTTCTCCCAAATGTTTCCCAGGGAATTGTAAATTTTATAGGTCATAAAAATTGTTGAAACCAACACCTCAATTACAAAGCAATCTCAATGGTATATGATGGAGTCAAGAGCCTAGAGACATATCAGAAAACCTCCAAATAGCAGAGCAAATGTCAAAAGCATTACCTATTCATCCTGCAAATGTTGATTACATACTACTATATGGTCATCAGTGTGCTAGGAGCTGGAATGAACAACAAGTCAAAATGACTCTTTTCAAGGCTCCCACAACCCTGTGGGAGCTGGGGAAAACTGATATATTAATACATTGACTGATATAGACTCAAGAATAGGTAGTAAGTTAAAATAGATAATATCTGTGCAAGAATTCCAGCATTGCTATAAAGTTATTTCCCCTTATGATTTCTATGATAGGGATGAATGTAGGCACAATTTCAAAAGAGAGAATGAACAAAGTATCTGGGACATTTTAGATGTGCTTTGTAGAGATGGTCACATTCACAATACAAATAGAGAAGGAAGTGAATTCTTTGACTTTATTTTTGTATGAAGAGGTAAATTGAAATAAAGTGTTTTCCATATATTTCAAGTCATTAATCTGATCAGTTATGACATATTTATACCACCAAAGGCAAATTAATGAACATTTCCATTGCCACAAAGTTCCCGTCTATTTCCTGGGAATTCATCTTTCCCTTCATAACCCACCGTGGGAGCTGGGGAACAAATAGGCACAATATGATACGTTTATTGTCACCATAGAGTAACTTGTAGAATTTGTAGTTTGTAGTAGTAGTAGTAGAATTTTATATAAACAATACAGTATATACTCATTTTTAATCTTGCTACTTTCAACATAATTTTAAGACTTATTCATGTTGTTACTTATGTCATTAATGTATTAATAATTTAATATAATATATTAAGTAATAATGTAAATATTATAGTAAGAAAATAAAAGATTATTGTATCCATTAATAATGTCTTAATAAGTAAATTGTGGTGTAGATATAATACATCATTTTGTTCATTCACCCAGTGTGAATGAACTGGTGCATTCAGCATTTTGCTACACTGCTATGAGCATTCTCATACAAATATTTCTATACATATGATTGGTTTTCTCTTGGGTAAGTACCCAAATATAATGTATGGGTGGTACAGAAGATATATGTGTAATTTATTACAATTCAATGGATCATTAGCTAGAATGACTATACTATTTTGTATTTCCATAAACAAAGTATAAACATACCCATTATTTTACGTCCTTGCCAACAGTTGTTCATATAAAAAAAATTCTAATGGGTGTCTAGTTGTATATAGTGACATTTTAATTTTTATTTTTCTGATGATTAATAATGTTCAATATATTATCAAATGCTTACTGGTTAATTTCTATGTCTTCTTTTATGAAGTGTCTTTTCAAATTTTTTACCTAATTTGGAAGTGTTCTTGGCCTTCTTAGTATTTAGTTGTAATGCTCCTTTATGGATTCTGAATACAGGTCTCTGGACTGATATACTTTTTGTGTATTCTTTGATTTTTATTAAAATTTTTTGAGTAAAAACTGAAAGGAGATAACTTGGGGAAATACTAACGCTAGAAGTTAACTGATACACAGTTGATGACTATGAAATAGTTTCAGGACAGAACATTCTCTAAGGAGACGAAATTGAAAGGAAATAGGAATTCTGGGTACAAATATCAAGTAGAAAGCATCTGAGCTTTTGGAAGTAATGAATTGATGTGAACATATTTTAAAAGGAAATTCTGCTAAGAGCCACAGCCAAGTAATATGATGCATGGCATTTTTGGTTGAAAGGTGATGCCAGCAAGCCATTGAGATGATATGATTATGTTAAGATCTGCATTCATATGGATATTGGACTCCTGCTGTCCACCTCGGCCTGCTACCGGACTCCTGGAGAGTTCCCATTGGTTGGGGAAGTGCGGTAGGAGGTAATTCCGGAGGAGGGACTTCCTGTAGGGGTCCGGGAGAACACCGGGTGCGTGGGTCGGTCGGCAATCTTCCCGGGAGCATACCGGACATTGGCGGCAGTTTCAAAAATAAAGTTTGTTCCTGCTTGAGTGGCTCATGATTTTGTGCCCAGCCAGACTGCGGCAAAATTCTAAGTACTTCTTATACAGAAGGATTATTTTCATCATATTAATTTATCATGAACATTCTAGTGAGTTAAATCTTATACAAATTTTCTGCCTATTTCTGACTAAATTTACCCTTTGTAGTACACAGGTATAGAATGAAAATGGATCCTCTCTCCATCATTTTATTCCTGGTATCCCATTAATATAGATTAAAGAAACTACACTTTGATAAATTTAAATTTAATAATGAGAAAACTAAAAGAATAATCAAAATCAACTTTAAGTGGTTGAAATAAAAAGAATAAAATTATATGTCCTTTTCCCTCCTTCTTTTCAAATTCTTCAATTAAATCCCTTCTGAAATTTTAACTGATCCAGGTAGCTATTTTTTTTTTAAGCCTCGCTTCTCTTTATCAAAGCACAGCAGACATGTGAAGTTGAATGTAAAGAATGACATGGATAAATCAGTAACCCTTGAAAACCTGAGAGTCCTCAGACTACAGGTTTATTTTTCTTCAAGATTTAGCTCTGTGTGTATGTACATGTACATCCATGTGTGAGTTAAACACCAGCACAATATAATCAGACATCATTCCTTTTTTTTTAAGAGAGAGAGAGAGACAGAGAGAGAGAGAGAGAGAGAGAGAGAGAGAGAGAGAGAGAATTTTTAATATTTATTTTTTTGGTTTTTCGGCCGACAGAACATCTTTGTTTGTATGTGGTGCTGATGATCGAACCCGGGTCACACGCATGCCAGGCGAGTGCGCTACCGCTTGAGCCACATCCCCAGCCCCAGACATCATTCCTTACAACTCACTTTTATCCTCTTTGCTCAGTATAAATTAATATGTATATTCACACACACACACACACACACTCATATATATGTATACACACATTTCTGTCTTAGATTCTTGGCCAAATTCCAACCTGGATCACCAAATTATCTTTTCAGAATTTACAATACAGAAACTGAACCTTGAAGGAGAAAATAACATCACTGTCTTTAAAATTTTTTTCCATAAACTGTAAAGCACATCATAAATGTATTTTTAACAGTTCTTCAAACTGTAAATCACTATTGTTTGGAAATCCCATTACATTCCCCTAGTAGTTTTTAACATTGCTTTATAAGAAAAACATGTGAAACCACCTTCTGTTCTTCTGAAAGCCTCCAGAGAAGTCTGGACACCTTGTTGAATATACTGTACTTTAAGAATGTACTTCTGCTTATGTATTTGCTATGTGGTATATGTATGTATATGTGGTGAAAATTTTTGTTTTATGCAAGCTTAGAAAGAACATACATTGTGCAGATATTGAAAGCCAACTCTGTGTCCCTTAGTTTTCCAATAGTGTTGTTCAAATGTCTTATCTCCATGCCAATATGTTATTTTCTATCAACTAATGAGAAAAGTTATAAGTCTCACGAAGGTGGTAAATTTGTCATTCTTTTTTATGTCTGTAATTTATTGCTTTATACATTTTAAGGTCACCTGATTCAGGATTGCTGCATCTTCCTGGTGAATTGACACTATTATCATTGTGATTTGACTTGTAGGACCCTTTTCTTTACTATCTTTAATGTGTGATATTTTTACAGAGATAGAATATTGGCATCCAAGTATGTCTCTGAATAGCTTTTCATTGTCCTATCATTTGAAGATAAAAATAGATATTTAAAAGTTACTTTTTAGCACATTGACCACTCATTCTGTTTTTCTGCATTTCTTCATTGCTTTGGATAAGTCAAGGATGCATTCAATTTAGTGCCACTCAAGAAAATCTGCTACAATTTTATGACTACTTTTTAATATTTCTCCCCTTTGTTTTTGGTTTGCTATAGTTTATCTATGATGAGTCTAGATGAATATTTCATTAAATTTTTCGTGTAGACTTGTTCAGCTTCTTAATTCCATAGCAGTGTTGGATACTTTCTAACCATTATCTTCAAAAGTTCCCCTTTCACCCTACCAGCTGTCTCTCTGATTAGCTCTGATCAAAAGGCTTATGAAATGTGTCCCTGTAATTTCTCTGTCCTCTAACCTCTCTCTTTTTTTTTTCAAATATATTTTGTACTCATGCTGTACTGGATAATGTCTTGGCCCATCTCCCATTTTAAAAAAAATTAGAAATAATTAATCTGCAGGGAAATTTATCTATTGATTTCTTAATTTTGTTATTAAATATTTCATTTTTTAATTCTAAAATTTAACACATTTGAAATCCTTTTCATTATAATTTTCCAATCTTTTTATGTATTTTTTCAAACTAATCTTTGATTTCTTTGAACATAATCAGTATAGCTTATTTTTATACTGAACATGGAAATTCCATTAATTGAAACTTTTTTTCCTGATAATTTTTTACTCATGGTGTCTTATGTTCTTGCATCTCTCTCTTTTTTTTTTCTTTGTAAAAATAATTTGAGGTCTAGGATTATAGTATACTGCTATGCAAATCATTTACATTTGTTTCTGTGGGTACATAGACACACTATCAGTCTCTGATAACATTAATCCAAGTTTAAGATTTAAAATTCTCAGGATTGCTCTACTAGTTTAAATCCAGAGGTAATTTTCTTCTGATTGACTGCTGAGAGCCAGGGAATGGCTCCTGGCATTTTGCCAATAGTATTGGTTGAGAGGCGAGCCAGTAAGATGATGCTGGATTGATTCAATTGTATGTTACACCTTTACTGTCCGCCTCCGCCTGCTACTTTGAAGTTCTTGTACTACTTTGGAGTTCTCGCAGGGATTCCTGGAGAGTTCACATTGGCCAGGGAGCGTGTGTGGAGTGTGCTGGTGGAGTTCAAAAATAAAGTTTGTTCCTGTTTCAGTGGCTCGTGATTTGTGCCCAGCCAGACTGCGGCAATTGACAGTACCTGAGGGGTAGTCTTTCATGTTTCTCCTTAAAGTATGGAGGTTTATCACATTTCCATTTGGGATGCCTTTTGAAACTTTACATTTGTCCCCTGTTACAGAATGAATTTTCATGGCCTCCCCAAATTCATATGTTGTAACCTGAATCCCCAGTGTGATGGTATTCAGTGAGAGGAATTTGGGATGTAATTAGGTTTAAATGAGATCATGGAAGTGAGACCCTTGTCCAATGTCTTGGGATTAGAGCCCTTTTAAGAAGAGGGACCAAGAGGCTCAGGATGTGGCTCAAGTGGTTGTGTGCTTGCCTGGCATATGTGAGGCACTGGGTTCGATTCTCAGCACCACATAAAAATAAAGGTATTGTATTCATCTAAAACTAAAGAAAAAATATGAAAAAAAGAGAAGAGGAACCAAAAACCTTACTCTTTCTCTTTCTCCACACAGAGAGAAGTTGGCCACCTGTAACCCAAGGCAGAACCCTCACCAGACACTGACTCTGTTGGAATCTTGAGTTTCCTTTCCAGAAGTGTGAGAAAATCAATTCCTATGGTTTTAGCCACCCCATCTGCATTTTGTTATGGCAGTAGAAGCAGACTAATACAAGTGATATTTTATTATTGCATACCTCTCATCTCCCTCCTGTAAATGTTACCTCCTACTTAGATTGTAATTTAATGTAGATTACAATTATATCCTCTTCTTATTCCCTACATCATCCTCCTTATCTCTCAAGAATGGTTTCAAGTCATTTTAGGTTTTCCTAGCATTCATTGCACTTCAGCTACATTGACTATCTTTCAGTTCTTCAAATATGTCAAATACTTTTCTGGTGCCGATAAACTTCACATATACTCATCTCTGACTGGAATGATTCACAGCCCACCCTTCACCTGATGAACTCTAACTCTGTCTTTATGTCACAGCTTAAAATCGCTTCTGAGAACTCTTTATGACCTGATATAAATTGAGACCCCCTGATCACTCATTGAGACATTGGTTTTCATTTATAGTATTTATCAAAAAATGTAATTAGGTCAGTCAAATTTGTCAAAATTTCATACTGTTTATCTGTGTGTCATTTAATGGCTGTTTCTCCTATAATAAATAGGACTACCTGGAGAAATCATAGATGATATGGAAGGAGGTAAAATGAGAGAACTATAATGTGAGGAAAGGTATAGGTACATAGATAAATCTGTAAGTTGTTTTCCTGAAGTGAAGCCAAGTAGGTGGAAGAAAATGATGGATTCAAAATTGTTAGAAAGAGTTGTTAAGGTGGCAAATATCTGTAATCCCAGACACTCAGGAAGCCAAGGAAGGAGGGTCACAAGTCCAAGGTTAGCCTCAGCAAGTTAGTAAAAACTTGTCTCAAGATAAAATACAAAAAGGCTTGAGATATAGCTTAGTGGTAGAGCGCCCCTGGGTTCAAACCACAATATCTCCACAAATTTATTATGAAGAATGTCCCTTTGAAATGAAGTAAAAATTGATGTGAAGATAGAAAGAGTATAGTGTTCTTAGGAAAAATAAAACAGTGACTATAATCAGTACATGTTCTGCTAAATTATTAGATTTTTAGGGTAATTCTAGGGTTAGACAGAAATACATATTCAAGTTCAAAGATATGCTATTTGTCAAGGAGAGAAATTCTAGCTCACTCAGACATTTATTTATTTTTTTTTGCTATAACGTAAATGCCAGAATACAAAGAAATGATACATATAAGATTGTGCAAATAAATTACTGTAAGTCAACAATAAGGTGTTCGGCTGATATGAGTTTCAAGTATGAAAGCTATGGACAGACATCTAAGAACTTATAAAAATAATACTTAGTCATTCTTCTTGGAAAAATCTTCCTAGTGACCAAATGCAGCTGATTCACTGTTGAACCATAATACAAAAATATGAAAAGGAAAAATGCTGCTAAAGAGAATGATGATGACCACTAATTAATTTACACAAAGGAAAAAGACTAAGTGCATGTTGGAACGAGATTGCAAAACAAAATATGGTTTCATTCTATCTTGACAATGCAAAAATAGTCATATTAATCATAATTCTTGGCAGGAGAGGAAGGGAGGTGGTAGGGAGCATGGGTACTCTGATCTTTTGCCCAATTCAGTCAATAAACACCACCAAGAAATGGTGCTGTAAAATTTCTATCCTCAGGTGTACTATGGTCTAATGAAGGAAGATAGAAAGGAAAGCATGCTAAAATGCAAGTTAACTTGGTAACACATATTTTAAAGGAATCAAGTCAGGGTACTGAGACAGAGAGCAATGATTTTAGGAAACGAGAGAGACATTAGATGAACTGATAAGGCCTCCATGGGAAAATGATCTAATGTCTAAATGAGTAACACACTGTTACAAATAGTGATGGCTCTGCCATCTTAATACTATTTAAAAAAAAAAAAAACTTAAGTTTTAAGAAATACTATGTCTTGAGAAAAAGACATATTAAAAAAGCAACAAAGCAAAAATTCAGTTTGCTTTTAGAGTCACAGCAATCTTTTCCTGTTAAGTTGAACTTAAGTTATAACAAATAGGCTATATTAAAAATGGCATATAGAGGGCTGGGGCCGAACATGTGCGAGGCACTGGGTTCGATCCTCAGCACCGCATAAAAATAAATAAGTAAAATAAAGTCATGCTGTCTATACAGAACTACCCCAAAAAGTGAAAAAATAAAATAGTAAGTATGTAGAGAATGCAATCAATAATATCTATCTCTTTTTATCAATCTTCCTAGTTGTGTCAGTTATCAACTATCTATCGCAAAGACTATCAGAAATATCATTCACCTCTTTTAACAATTGTGGCTTATGAGTGTGCCAAAATTCTTAATTTGCAAAATAAGCAGATTTCTAAGACATAAGACTTATTTTATCACCCACCTCCCCCTTAAGAAACCCTATAAATTTTTCCTATTTGCTTAACATTCTAAAATGCTACTGAATATTCTTTAAGTCTAAATATCTGATTTCATTCTGTATTTTTTTCTATTTTTATTCAACAAAGTTAATCTTGCATAGTTTATGATAGAGAATGAATATTTCTTTTTGATAAAAATTGTTGCTTTTGATTTTTTGGTTTGTTTTGGTCAAATAAATAAGATTGAAGACTGCAATTGACAGAGCTTTCTGAGCTCAATTGTGCTATACTTGAACCAGTTTCATATTCATAAAAGATTTGGTTCTGACTTAAAATAAAAAGTGCCAAGCAGGACGCAGAATGACAGAGAAAAATGCTCATCTTAGAATGTGCTCTAAATAGCAAAACAATCACTGTAGAATAAAAACTGACTTTAGCCATCATGAAATGTTTTACATTTCTTGATGCTTAACAGTCTTAGAGTTAGTTCATGCCTCATGTAAAGGCTCACTTAGTGAAATTAGTGTTGTATAAATATCTTGAATTTTTTTTCACATAGTTTATTTTCTAAATTTGCATCATGGACATAACCTGATGACTATTCTCTATTCTTCAGGAAAAAAAAAATCAATGATGAAATATTGGTACTTTAAGCAGTCAAAAATTAATATTGTCCTATTAAAATGCAAACAAAATGTAAGTCTAAAATTGAAACTCATTTTGTTGTTCATGGATACCTTTACCAAAAATAGAATAAATTGTTCAATATATTAGAAATCAATAATATTGCATGTGTTAGCTTATCATCACTGTGACAAAATACCTGAGAAAATACCCTAAAGGAAAAAAAAAAGGTTGCTTATGGCTAATGGTTTCAGAGGTTTTAGTGTAAGTTCAGCTTGCTTCATTGCTTTGAGGTGAGGCAAAACATCATGGCAAAAGGGCATGACAGAGAAAAGCTGTTCACCTCATGGCATTTAGGAATCAGAGACAGAGAATATGGAATGGTTCAAGTACAAGGTAGATCTTTCCAAGGTGTGTCCCCAGTGATCTACTTAGGCCCACCTTCTGTTTTATACCACCTTCTAATAGTCCGTTTAATTATGAACCCATGAATGGATTAACCCATTTATATATCAGAGTTCTCATGATCCAATCACTTCCCCAAAGCCCTGCCTGTTAATGTTGCTGCCTTGAAGACCAATCCTTCAGCACATTAGCCTTTGAAGGCATTCCAGATCCATAATTATAGCATTGGGGGAAGGTGCTAATCAAAATAATAATAATAATAATAATAATAATAATAATAATAATAATAATAACTGGAAATCCTGGGGAAAATTCTGTATTACTAAGTCATTATTGATTTCAAATGTGGTCAAGTCATCCAGTAACAGTCTGTCGATAAACACCATTTGAATCCTATCAGGATGAGTCTTTGTTATGTTGGAGTCATCTCCTACATATTTGGGAATATCACCAAAGTACCACTCGGTATGGAAATAAGTAGTCAACAAATATTCTACCAACATATTTGAGGTTATAAGCCATCAATAGATATTGCCAAAATTTTGCTCAAGTATGGAATCAATGAATAATAACAAACTAATGGAAATTTAAGTGTTTAGTTTGTTATTAATATAATCTAGATATGGCTTAGGCATGCATCCCAATAAGCTCGATGGTTCCGTGCTCCAACCCTCCTTTCACTTCAGTGTAGACTTCACTCCTGAGGCCAATTTGGATCTCAGAATAGACAAATTAACCCAGTTTTTGAGTGAAGAGAGTCAAAGAGATGGAGGCACCAATGCTTATTGATTTTTAATAGGTCAGCTTCACTAGAAATATCAATTAATGTATGCTACCTCTCTATCAAGTTAACTTTTTTTTCCTATGAGCTGAAGGAATAGTATATAAAAGAAAGAGATCATTGTAGTGCCTCGGAAACATGAGAAGGAATAAGTGTTTTCCCTCATAACAAACTTTTCCATACATTCAACAATCTTAGCACTCTTTTTCTAGCACTGAGAACTGAACCCAGGGTCTTATGTATAGTAGGCAAGAACTTGAGATATACCTCCTGTCCTACTCTAACATTTTTAATTCAAAAATATTACTAAAAAGCATAGCATATGTATTTTTTTAAATTCATATGATTTTGAAAATTCCCAACACAAAGAAATTATGTATGGCTGAGATGACAGATACACCAGTCACCCCGATCTGGTCATTACATATTATATTTATATATGTATTGATATATCATAATATACTCTGTAAATAGATATAATTATATGTGTTTGTTAAAAATATATATACATCTACATATACATTAAAAATAAAAACTCAGTTGCTAAAATATACAGACAAAATGTTGATCTATTTTATCAGAGATTAATTATAAGAAACTATGAAAAATGTGTCTTAATTGCCTACATTGAAAGGAAAAGGTATATGGGAAATAACTAGACTAAAATAAGAAGTTATAATAATAATTATTTATGTGAGTGTATCAGATTTTCCAGAAGTGTCTTGATCAAATTTTATAGTCCCTGCAAGTGTTAGTTCAGTTCCGGAAAATACTTTTTTTCATAAAGTGACACATTTTTCGGTTGTAATACATAACAATTAAGTGGCTTGTCAATGGAAAAGTCATAAACAAGAAATGACACTTCATTCTGATGTTATTAATATATGAGCCACTGAATCAGTTGATTCTGCGATTTTTGTCAGTCTAAGTGACATAATTGATTGGATCTACTCAATTTTTTGAATGTGTTAACTTGATGGCTTGAAAAAGCTAGGCTTATTATATTTTCAAACCACAGTTACATTTTAGGGAGGCATTTTTATGAACATCAACCCCTCAGAACCAGTTCAGAATGTTGCTCAGAAGAATAGGGTTCATTTGCTTGAAGAATTAATGGAGAGAGGCATGCCAAGGTTAACCCAGAGGTGGAGCCAAGTGCAGGAGCCTCATATAAAGAGGCAGTGGCACAAAACATGGCAGCTGTCCTAGGGCTGTTTAAACTAAAGATGTCTGTGTTGCCTGAGGTTAAATTTGATGGGTACATCTGCATTTATACTTGCACTTCTTTGTTTCTAAGAAACATAAATTGAATTTTATGTGTCAATGGACCATTTTGAGGAAGAAAAACATTAGTATAATCAGCAAGAATGAAATTTGATTCAACTATATTGATTAATGCTTTTGGTTACTAGAAGTGATTTCTAAAATTTTACATATATGTGTATACACACATACATACATACACATGCACACACACACTATATATATATATATAAAACAATATATATAAAAAACTATATAGTTATATATATTATATATATGTATATATTATATGTTTACATATATATTACATACATTGTATGTTATATATTATATATATAAGATTTTATATATATTTTATATATTATATATATTTTCACTATATATATAACTATTAAATACATAGAATAATTTCTGCGCCATTCTGGGGTTCACAGTCTCTAAGCAGATCCCTGAATTCAAGGTTAAGACTCTACTCTTGCTGGACAATAGTGGCACAGTCCTATATTTCCAATGACTTGGGAGGCTAAGGCAGGAGGATTACAAGTTCAAGGCCAGCCTCAGCAACTTATCAAGACCCTGTCTCAAAATAAAAATATTTTAAAAGGCTTTGGGATGTGGCTCATTGGGTTCCTGGGTTCAATCTGTAGTGCTATAAGACAACAACAAAACAACCCTCTAAATCATTATATGAATTAATTTTTAAGAAAGTCATTATATATAACATATTTAATGTATAACTATATAGTATATATAGTTATATATAATATTTATATATAATATATTATATAACTATATAATATTTAATATATCACATATATAATATATATTCATATAATATATAAATATATATTATATATATATATATAACTTTTCCAGAGCCGTTAGTCCAGAATTTGACATTTAGTTAATTTTATTAAATAAATGAGTACATAAGTAATTGAATAAATAAGTGGGAAAAATACCAATTCTCTTCCATAATCTCCCCTCTAGGGAAAGTCCAATATTTTTCTAGTTTTCAGTGGATCTGTGAATAAATAGTTCCAACCACAGCTCCAATTTTTTCTTAAAAAGTTCTGGACAAATAAGCATGCTTCTCTTGTTCATTCATTAAGTATAGCATCTTTCCTCATGGATCCCCACACCATTTGGTCACGTGCAACTAAAGTCTTTAGTCAGACAGTGTGGTTCATTTGCCTCTAGTTGCTGAAAGATCTAAAGCATCTTTTATTTACAATGCTCAGCTGTATGATTAGTTTAATTCCAAAGATTTATGGAAGCTGGACTGACTTTTTTTTTTTTTTTTGGTTCAGGTGATTTCCTTGCTAACAAAGTCCTTTATCATCTTTCTTTGCTCTCTCTTCATTGGCATTCATGGCACAGTTCTGAACAATGACCATTGTGGTGGCAAGGTGAAGAAAGTTACTTGGGGATAAGTTCTAAGGATTCTGATGATTGCCTGTGAGTATAGTACATCAATTATCCTATGTAAGACATGATAAAACTCAGTTTCAAATGATAATTTGGTGGGAAATGGACACCTTTTAAAGATTTATATTTCTTTTTGTTATAATATTTGATAATATTTCTTTTTTATTGGTTCTTTTTAGTTATACATGACAGCAGAATCCATTTTGATATAATTTTACAAGCATAGAATATATCTTATTCTAATTAGGACCCCAATCTTGTGGATGTTCATGATGGTGGGATTCACTGTGGTGTATTCACATACGTACAGAGGAAAGTTATGTCAGATTCATTGTACTTTCTTTCCTTTTCCTATCTTGGCTCCTGTTCCTTCATTCCCCTTTGTCTAATCTACTGAATATCTATTGTTCTCCTTTACCACTTATTGTGGGTTAGTTTCTACATATCAGCAAAAACATTCAAACTTTCTTGCTAATATTTTTTTTTGTTAATAATTGTTAAAAAATTTATTTTTGTAAAATTTTAAAAATATAATTAAACTCAAAATCTTTAGCTTAGTTGCAAATTACAGGAATATTATTAATGGACCTATCATATTAGTTCAATTAAGATTGCTTTGAATAGATACAAATTTAGGTATAAATATGAATATGACTAGACATACATCTAAATTATTCTCTAAACTGAGCTCCCAAATGCATCTTAACCCCTTCTCTCTCTGGGGCTATATTTTGTCATCCTTTTCATTAGTGCAAATTCTAAGAGATAAGAATATTATCTTAATTTTTAAAATGTGTATTCCTATGATTGCTAATCAGAGTAAACACTTATAACACTTGTAACAGCTGCTTCTGTTTTATCATTGAATTGCTTTTTATATCCTTATATTACTTTTATATGGTCATTTTATCTTTCAAATTGCTTTTAAATAGAAATTAACATATTAATTATATTAGCTGTTTTTAATAAAGGCTCATATTTTTCTTGTTTGTTTGAAGGTCATTTTGATATACATGTTTTATATCTTTAATAAAATCCAGTAGTACTTTTGCTTGTTTCTACCTTTATATCTAACATTACAGAGGACTTACTCAGAAGAAAAACATAAATATTAATTTAAAAAAAATTAATCTCCCTTAATTATTTTATTTACAACTTGATCTGTGGGAAAGTTATTTTGGGGTAATAGATGATATAGAGATTTAATTTGTAATTCTCCACATTATTTGTTGAATAGCAACCTTGACAAAGAATTACACTTGTGTTTTAGTAATAAATATGTTTATGAATATTTGGATTTCTTTGTTTTTTCTGTTTAATTAATTCATTTATTATAAAAAACTATACTTTTAACACCTACTCTAATTTTTTTAAACCTTTGAACAAATAATAAATCTTATTTCATTACTTTATTCATAATTTTACTATAAGAACATTAAAATCATTTGTTGTTTTCCAACTCGAGCTCATTTATTTAGTCACTAAAATCACCATAGTGTAATTTGGAATTTATCATACAAAAATAGGTTTCTTTCATTTACACAACTTTAAAATGCCAATCCGATAAAGCTTCTTTCCTTTTATGCATGATTTTTATTCTATAATAGGTATTATCTACTTTTGTGACTAGAAACTCTATTTATTTATTTAGTACTGGATTGAACAAAGGGGTGCTCTACCACTGAGCTACATCCCTAGTCCTGTTTTATTTTTTCATTTTGAGACAGGGTCTTATTAAGTTGCTGAGGATCTCCCTAAGTTGCTTTGGTGGCCTCAAACTTGAAGTTCTTCTGCCTCAACTTCCTGAGTTGCTGACATTAAAGTCATGTACCACTGTCCTGGCTAGAACTTTAAATCATTATATTTTAAGGCAATTTTTTTTTTTTTGTTATCATGTAGGAAATGCTTGTTTTGTATATTTAGTTTTTAATTGGCCACTCACTGAAATTTTTTATTCAATTTGTTTTTATGAGATTTTCTTTAACAGATATTATATCCTTTGTAAGAATGAAAAAAATATGTTTCTCACCCAAATTTGTTTTAATTATTTAAGTATACATTATACTGCTATATTTTCAGAATAATATTTGATAGTGTCAGTGATTAGAAACATCTTTATATTTAAAGTAATTATATTAGAAAGACTCCTCAAAAGAGCAGGAAATAAACTAAGACAACGTGGATGTAGTTAGACAATAAAACTTGGTTTTCATATCAGACAAAATGATTCACTTAAATTGCCAAATAAGGTTATTTTGATAAATCATAAAATTGTCTTTAAAAATTAAATATCCGGTGGTAGGCAGACCACGCCACCCGGAGAAGGGGCCCAGCGGCCCGCCTGCAGGGTAGACAGACCACCCCAGCTAGAGGGGGAGCCCAGCCTCCCACAACAACAAGTGCTGGCGAGGATGTGGGGAAAAGGGTACACTTCTACATTGCTGGTGGGACTGAAAATTGGTGCGGCCAATTTGGAAAGCAGTATGGAGATTCCTTGGAAAGCTGGGAATGGAACCACCATTTGAACCAGCTATTCCCCTTCTCGGACTATTCCCCAAAGACCTTAAGAGTGTACTATAGGGATACTGCTACATCGATATTCATAGCAGCACAATTCACAATAGCTAGACTGTGGAACCAACCTAGATGCCCTTCAATAGATGAATGGATAAAAAAAATGTGGCATTTATACACAATGGAGTATTACTCTGCACTAAAAAATGACAAAATCATGGTATTTGCAGGGAAATGGATGGCATTAGAGCAGACTATGCTAAGTGAAGCTAGCTAATCCCTAAAAAACAAATGCCAAATGTCTTCTTTGATATAAGGAGAACAACTAAGAACAGAGCAGGGAGGAAGAGCATGAGAAGATTAACATTAAACAGTGATGAGAGGTAGGAGGGAAAGGGAGAGAGAAGGAAATTGCATGGAAATGGAAGGAGACCCTCATTGTTATACAAAATTACATATAAGAGGAAGTGTGGGGAAAGGGAAAAAAAACAAGGGGGAGAAATGAATTACAGTAGATGGGGTAGAGAGAGAAGATGGGAGGGGAGGGGTGGGGAGGGGGATAGTAGAGGATAAGAAAGGCAACAGAATATATCAGACACTAGTATGGCAATATGTAAAACAGTGGATGTGTAACCGATGTGATTCTGCAATCTGTATACGAGATAAAAATGGGAGTTCATAACCCACTTGAATCAAATGTATGAAATATGATATGTCAAGAGCTTTGCAATGTTTTGAACAATCAATAATAAAAATTAAAAAATTAAATAAAATAAAAATTAAATATCCTTTCAAAACTCTTAATAAACTCAAAATAAACCATTCATTGAAACTAATGCCCAGCAGAATGCTGAATGACACATAGTAGGATTAAAGTGGACTCATACAGAATGTTTTATGTTGTTCATACAGAATGTTTTACGTTGTTCTCACTGCGTCCGTCAAAGTCCATAAGTGACTTTCAGGGAGTCTGTGTGCTAGCTAAAGTAAATGTAAAAGTGAATCTGTTATATACATATTTTTTAGACATCATTTTTTCTGGAGAATAGGTTCATGATTCTAATCAACTCTAATAGATCTGAGGGTAAAACATTTGAAAATTAAAAATAAATATAGAAAAAACATAAGATACCTGGAAATATTACTTTAAAAATAATATTTTTAAGATGAAAAGCCTTTGCATTTAGATAAGAAAAATCAAATAGTAACATCCTTGAATATTTTCTTCAGGGAGTTCAACTTCATTTAAGGATAAAATAAATGGATGAAAAAACTTGTCAAATTTCCATTAATATTCTTTTATTTTCCTCAGGTTTTATACAGAAGTTTAATAGCAGATGAATTATTATTGTCTTCTTTGATAAAAATAGAGGTGATTTTTAATTTGAAATTATTATTATTATTATTATTTTTTTTGCTGTACTGGGTATTTAACTCAGGGCTCACTCATGCTAGGCAAGCACTCTACTACTGAGTTATACCTTGAGCTCCTCTTAAAATTTTATTTTAAGACAGAGTCTCACTAAGTTGCCAAGATTGGCCTCAAACTTGATATCCTCCTGCCTTAGCTTCTCACTCCCAGCTGAGTTTCTAAATTATCAAAGATTTCTTATGCCCCTTTAGCAACTATAAAAAGAGATTGGAAATTTATAGCCTTCCATAAAATATTGGACAATAAAATATACCATCACTCTTGACAAAATTTCTTATGATGGAGACCAAATAAAAGGAACAATATTTCTGAGATTAACCCAAAGAAACATTTTACCTAAATTGTCTCTAGAATGTTGACTAAGAAATCGATGGATATACATAAGAATGTGTACTTGTCTATATCTGATTGCATATTTAATTACTGTATACAAAACTATCAGAGTTCTTTTCATACTACTACTACTAGTAAAGATGATAATATTTCCAGTAGCTTCATATAACCAGCATATTTATTAGGTGCTTACTATTCTAAACAGTGTTTTAGCACTAAGTAACATTTTCTCTCTTCAAATTTACAAAGTACTTTCACATAAATTCTTTCATTACTGGGTTAAGAATAAACACCTCACAATTATTATTGTAAGTGTAAATCTATGTAAAAAGGTGTCTGATTAATATTAATGGAGAAAATCATTCAGAAATTTCTGATTTCCTTTATAAAATTGTTTTCAGGTGAAGGTATGAAATCCTGTCCACCTTCTGGCACATCTCTATACCATTCTTTACTCCGAGAAGTTTGCCCTGTGCGTATGGGCCCAACTAGGTCCTGGAAATATTGTATCTGGAATAACCAGGTCATTTCAGGTCATACATCTTTTCATTTCTCTTCTCCAGTGGTGACTCTCACTTGAGTCTTCTTATCAGAAGGGAATCCAAAGCAGGTTTACCTGGAAAAATTCTTCCTTCTATTTTTGATCTGGAGATATTCCTAGGACATAATTTAATTCGAGGTATACTTTGGGTGTTGTTTTAAAGTTTTAAGTGATTGTAAAGGTACGTAAAAGGCTTCTTTTCTGAGTCTTCACAAGTTCATCTTCAGTATAGTTAATTCTTCAGCCATGAAAAAAAAAAAGAAGGTAGTGATTTCTATTGGTTGTAACCATTTTTATTTAACCTCCTTAATCAATATCAGAACAAAGAAGTCCTCAATGACCACAACTACCCTCTCTGTATTCTAGCCCACTTAAGAACTTTCTTTTTCTTTCTTTCTTTCTTTCCTTCCTTCCTTCCTTCCTTCCTTTCTTTCTTTCTTTTAAATGCCAATAGTATTTTCAACATTGTGTTTACCACAGCAAGAAATAAAAGCATCAAGTTCTGACTGTCTTTTCAGGTATTAAGCATTGCTACTTACTGCTTCTACTAACCCATAACACCTCTTTATTGTTATCCCTTGAGAGTCACAATTCTTAAGGAAATATTAGACTTGGTGCCATTCTTTAAGGTGCATATTTAGTGCTGTTAGTGCCACATATAGCATACCAGAGCTAACCTACATGTAGTACAGCCAACAACCACCACTGGACTGCCTGTTTGTAAGGTCCTATTTATCACCCAAATTTCAATTCAAATGAAGCTGAATACCAGCAAAGTGCTTGTGTTAAGTCTCCTGAAAGAAAACCCTGTGATTGAGGCTAGCAGCAGGAAGAGAGAGAAAAGGCAGAAGAAAGTAGGGAGGAGTAGAGCTGTATTATGGGTCAGGGAGCTGGAAACCATTTTACTAAAAAGGGCTCATCAGGGTTTCCACTCACCAGGTCCAAACGGGATTTTATAACTTATCTTTAATCAGCCTCCGGAAGTGGATCATCTTTGGACAAGGTGGCTTTCTTCTGCTCTGGGAGTCCCCAGAGGGACTGACATTTTTTTCCTGGTATTTGAAGTAACAAGTAATTTCTCAAGTAGAAATCTGGGTAGCAAATCTCTGTGTTCATCCATCACAGTATTGTAACATTAATCCATTGGTGGGAAAGGGGTGGGGTAGAGAGGTGATGGAATGAAACACCCTCAAATGAAAACACAGCTAAACTTTAAAGACTAAGATGGAGTATGTGTCTTTGTATCTCCATGCTTTGTCTTCTAAATTTCTGAAAAAACGATGATGAACGGTTGGATTATTTTTCTTGAAAATTGTTATGTTTATTTCAATCTCGCACAGTTTTCCTAAGACTTTTAAGATCAGTCGAAAGCAATCCAGGAAACATTCTGTTCAATACTCTTCTTTGTGAATCAATACAAACTTGATGACACAGATAATTATGAGAACACCATGACCCTAAAGTCAAAACTATAAAAAGTGCCAATAATACAAAAGATAAAGACAGCAAGTCTGAAGAATTAAAAGGCCAATGAAAGAGAAATTATAATCATAAAACAATAATCATAGGTCATGAATATTTGTTCAGTATAAACTATCAAAAGATGTGTATCAAATGCCTTTTTGAGTAAAATTTGATCAAATGAGTAGGCAATGTGTATCAATTTTTTTTTTTTTAACTATTTAAAGCAGTAGAATTCAGACCCATCTCTGGGGAAGATTTTTCAGCATTCATTCTATATTTTTCACTAAGGCAAATTATAGCCTTAGTTTTTCATTGAGAGTTCCTGTTGGTAACAGTGTGCTTCATAGAAGAAGAAGAAAATCTGGATGTATTCAGAGACAAAACAAGATGAAAAACAAGGTCCAACAGCACCATGAGCCAACCCTGCCTTCACAGGCCTAACTCTGCCACCAGGCCAACAGCGGGGCTGGACCCTGTTCCCTGCTCCGGAACCTTTTCTCAGGTAAAGCTCCTACAGAGGACTGTCTCCAAGAGAGGTTTGGGGCATCTGGCCCATTTCTTTCAGGAAGCCTGCAGCGTTCTTTGTTCACTCTGAATAAAACTAAGGCTATCTAATTATGTAGTCAACTGTTTTGGTTAAGTGCCTCATTCCGTGTTCTAATTATCACCTATCCCAAAGGGGAGGGCTTCATTTTACAAAAAGCAGTGAGAACAAGGTTAACCTCCCCTCCCAAATCTCTTCATAGATGAGAAAACACACAGCTGGAGTCCTCAACATATTTAACTGCAGTGTTTATCAACATTAATTTGTTGGTTTTCTTAGTAGAAATTCACTCAAAACTAACAAACAGTCTGAGAAAAAAATATCTAGCTACTAAAATGTCGATGTTTCATGCCTAGCCTAGAAGTTCGAGTTGATGGACTTAAGCTACCCATAAAGAAATTGTTTGTGAATCTCAAATTGGTCATAGATTAAATTAAAAACAAACAAACAAACAAAAAAAACTAAAACCAAACAACACCTTGAAAACCAATTTAATATCTAATTAAATTATTTCTTATGTGTCCTGATACAGATAAAGGTAGTAACACCTTAATGACTGTCTCTCACATGCTAATACATTATGGCTGCTATGAATAGATCCAAGGGCAAGCTGTACTTTTAATTCCAACCTTCAGCTAAGAAGCAGTCTAAATGCTTTTCTGCATTGTAATGAATCCTCAGTTCTAAAAAGTATTTGCTTGACCCCAACAAGATATTCACAAAGTTTGCTTTACATTATAACCTGGCTAGAGGCAAGTAAGTTTCTTGTTTGAGTAGATTCCCCACCTTATCCCTTTTTTATTTATTTATTTTTCATAAACCTGTAATTTGGAATTCATTAAAAATGTTTGTGTGAGATATTTCTTGATACTCTGCTTTATGCGTCCTGATGCCACCTCCTATTCCAAAGTGCTTTAAGTTTAGTTAAAATTTTACCTTTTCTGAAAGTAGATAATTATATAGTGTGCTGTATTTTCTAGGTAATTATATGCTATTAATATCCATTATCTCACCCAAGAGCCTATCTTTTCTACAAATCTAATTCTCTCAACAGCCTTCATTCACATGCTTCTGTGTGCTTGCTAAATAAAATCATTTTGATGTCCTTTTATCATTACCAATTCAACATATTTGCAATCATTGTCAGATTTCTTCATGTCACTAAATGTTAGTAGTAATGATAATATAGTTTTTAATCTTTTAACTTCTTTACTTCTCCATATACCAAGTCAGGCCTATTTTGATACAATTGGCCTCAAATTGCAAGGTCACAATTCCAAACAGAGAAAAACAGAAAATGGATGGTAGATTTGTCCACTAGGATGGAGTAAGCCTGTGACACAAACATATAGGAATTTGCAAGATGTTTATGGGATGGTATTTCACAGTATTCAGAATATCTGGAGCTAGAAAACACATACAAACCCATGCAGGCCATAAGCAAAAACTAGTTGGTGTATTGGGGGAAAAAAGCATAATGATAGTTCGTGGCTACAGAGAAGCTGATAAAAATGCAAAGAGAATGCATAGTGACTTCTTTCTAAAGAGAGTAATACAGAGGGGGTTGGAGAGTAATTTTACAGTGGAGAAACCTGACAAGCACTACTTTACCAGGCAATGACGTTCAGCATGAATGGTGATAAATCCTGTTGATTGTGTATACACTTGAAATGATGGATGAGAATAGCACTTTACCTGTGATTGTCTTAGTTCTTCTATCCTGTATATCCTTTATACTGTAAATAATTGATAAAGAATATAAATTTGTGTTGTTATAGTTCTGAAGGCTGAGAAGTCTAAGATCAAAGTACTTTTAGGTTCAATTGTCTGGACTGTTCTCTGTCTCTGAGATGCTACCATCTTGATAATACTCTGGAGGGGAGTAAGGTTGAGTGGTCCCCTGGTAAAAGGGATGAGATAGGCCCAAAATCATGGAACATCTGCATGAAATTTCTTTTCTAAGCATCTTAATCCCATTCACAAGGGTAGGAGCTTTCAGGACCAAAGTACCTCTTACAAGCCCCACATTTTGACACTAACCCATTGACTTTTAAGTTTTATCACATGAATTTTGGAGAGGGCACATCCAATTTCAGCAGCAGTCTTCCTTCTCAAGATTCTAAACTATGAGAAAAATAAATAAAATCCTACAATTCAAATTGAAGAACAGCTTAAAAATGTATAATTAAAATCCCTCGAAATATTTAAGGTCATCAAAACCAAAGAAAGTCTGAAAAACTAAGTCTAAAGGAGTCTAAGGAGACATGAAGACCAAGTATAACAGTATCTTCAATGGAGTTCTGGCACAGAGAAAGGACACTAGGCAACAACTGAGGAAATCTGAAGAAAGCATGAGTATTAATAATAATGCATCAATATTTCTTCATTCATTGTAAAAAATGTATCAAGAGAAAGTGAATATATACAACTCTTTGAGATATTTTTTATTCTAAAAATAAAATGTTTAAAAAATTAGGAAAAAAAGAAATTGAGAAAAATATTCATATAGACATCAGAGAGATGAATTCAAATAATAAAGATAAAAACTTCTGGCTTGATGATACACCAACTAGAAAGAGCTCAAATCAAGTTCAGATCAGGGGCCAGAAAACTTTTTTCTCTAATGAGCCAAACAGTAAATATTTTTTTTTTTTTTTTTTAGCTTTAGAGTTCACAGAGTTTCTGTTACAATGACCTAAATTCTGCTACTGTAACACAATAATAGCCATGGACAACCCATAAATAAATGGATATGACCATTTAATATAACTTTATTTGCAAAAACAAGATGGCATAGATTTTACCTCTGGGTTCTAGTTTATCCTCCCCGGTTCTGTGAAGTACTAACCTCCTGACCAACACAATCCTGGGAATCAAAATGACAGCAGAAAAAATAGGATGAATATTTAGTTACTATAACTGGAATTTAAAACACAGATGGGTAGGAAGAAAGCATGATCCTAATTACCTGAGCAATGGCACAAGTCAGAGAGATTTATTTGAGTTTTCAGGGTTATAAATATGACTCTGCACTCCCTTGACTGAGGACACGATCTGCTTCAGCGGATGTTCTAAGGGAAAGGAAGACACAAAGCCAGGGGCATATGTTCCCTGACTGGTACCCAGAATGAAGATGGAACTGTATTGCTAACCTTATTAGTAAAACATTTTTTTCTATCAAATCCTTTGGGCTTATTGTTTAGAAATTCTAATCAGTCCTTTCCTGAAGGAGGGGAGGTAGACAAGTGTTTGCTTTCTTTCTTTCTTTTCTTTTCTTTTTTTTTTTTTTGGTACCAGGGATTGAACCCAGGACCACTTAACCACTGAGCCACATCCTAGCCCTTTTTATATTTTATTTTGAAAGAGGATCTCACTAACTTACTCAGAACCTCGCTAAGTTGCTGAGACTGGCTTTGAACTTGCAATCCTCCTGCCTCAGCCTCCCACGTTGTTGCTGGGATTCCAGGTGTGCACCGACACCATTCTGGGCTGTGTTTGTCATTTTTGCTTCTAAAATTTAAGGACCTAAGAAGGGGCCAATGCTTCCTCAAAGATTTAATGAGCTTGTTGCTCATCATGACAGAAAATGAAGGTATGAGGAGGTTGGTGATTTAGTAAGCAAGTGGACTGAACTAAAGCATGGAGCTCTTTGGCTCAGTGCTGGCTTCCAGTCCTTTCCATTCCTTTATTATATGTCAGGCCCTGCTTGGGCCCTCTTCTTTCATTCTCAGAAACCACACAGAGATTCTCAGAAACATAGCATGTGACCAAAGGAAAGAGTCAAGAACTCTGGGCTTATCTTTGGGCTTTCTGGGGGCCAATATTTCCATCATCTTCATCATTATTTGACTTGAAGCCATCATACTAAAAACTACCTGTTTACATATGCATTCCACAGGAGTAGGATTGGGGCAGAAGTTTACCTTTCCCAATTAACACATTGGCACAGTGTTTTCTGCCAGCTTAGTTATGATTTAGTTCTTACTATTAACATGAGGAAATGGCAGTAACTAGGGAAGTGTCAAGGGAATTGCCCAAATTAGGATACTGCATAACAGTAGGCTCCATATAGTCAGATGTTTATAAGTGAGCTCTAGGGCACAGAAAGGCAGGAGTCTGGGGACTTAAAGTACAAGGAGAAATGCTAGCTAAAGAAAAAGTTACCTACTTGCAACTGGATGCAGTATTGACACTGCAATCTCTATAAGAGATGCACACTGCAAGGGGCATCAGTCCCTATGACTCACTAATAGCTATTAGGTGAAGTTAAAAAATCAAAGTACTTCAAAGGTCAGCTGCTTTCTTCATGATGCATATTGCTTCCTTGGTCTTTTTATTATATTTTCCTTTTTTACCCATTTTCAAAGAATCACTTATATTGTTGACCTATGAGATACATATTATTTGTTGGTATTTTTGAGACACTTTAACATTTTTAAATATGTGTCCTTGGTGGGAAAGAGGTTCATAGATTAAAATTAACTTTTCCTTGTGCTCTGTGATCTAGGAAACAATATACATAAGTATTCTTGTATTCCCTAGAAGTTTGACATTCCGTAAGACCAAGGCAAACAGAATTGAATGAGATATGCCAAAGATCAGAGATTCTTATTTCAAGGAAATAAAACAAATTGAAGAAAAGTCAACATGTTGTCAGAATCTGAACTAATCAGGGCTTCACACACAAGTTATGATCCACTAGTCTGATTATTTTCCCAAACAATTTTAAAACACATAATTTTCCTTATCCTCATGGTACCTTTCCATCTGCCCTTTTTTGTTGTATTTTACTCTCCTTTAAGGGTACTTTCAGACTTCTCTTGTCACTGCATCTAAAAAAACTCGACAGTTACTGTTATAGAACACTACAAGACTGTTCTGTAAAGGAGGGGCACCCATGTATTTTACAACCAGGAACATTTAAAAAAAAAATTCCTCAGATGTCTTAAGGTTAAAATCGGAAAAGTTTATGATGATGGAAGGGCGGAGGTCTCAAAATAAAATGTGTCTGGTGGATGAAGAAAAGCCTACTAAATGCCAGAAAATGTCAGGAAGTAGGTCATAGCACTTCCAGTGGGGTCAGCAATCTCCCAGGGTGGCTACAAAACACTTGTAGAAACTTTGTAAAGAAAAGTTCTAAACTAGAGCTGTGGCTGTGCTGTCAAGCACTTGGTGGCTTTTTATATCTATCTCTAAAAATCATTGGTCGGAGTTAGTGGGGTGTAGGTTTAATTACAGTTTCATTTCTAAGAACCTGAGTGTCTTTGCGTAAACCAATTTACACTCTCTGGAATTCACTTTCTTGGGTGATTTCCAATCTGACAGCATAGGTTTATTTTTAGTGTTAAATCAGATGGGAAGTAAGAGAAATCAAATAACTTTAGCAATAAATAAATAAATAGATAGATAGATAGATAGATAGATAGATAGATAAATGTGACATTACTAGGTGAGAACTGGAGTTGATTACAGCATTAATGGAATTGCTATATAACCAAACTGTGGGAGAGGCATGAATAAAGCCAGCTTTGAGATGCTTACTAGATGGATATTTATAGATCTTTCCTCTTAGTCACTGCAAAGAGGATGAAATCTCCAGGCATGTCCAATCTTTGGTTTACCCATTTAGACTTCAAATTCAATGGGAGACAAGACAGGTTCTCACCCAGTTCCCATATGGTCGTGGTTATAGAGCATATCACTTATTAGCTACTTAGGATTTCTCTCCCTTTCACACTTGTAAACATTACCTCAAGTTGAATTCTTGCATTTTATCTCTTCCTACTATAATGTATATGCTTCAGAGATGAACTATCCCCAACTCCACTAGTTCAGGTATAGTAGCATCTTCTTTGTTTGAGAGATTATTTAGGATTAGGCCTGTATTCTAGCAGTGAGTTCTGAGAAGGGAGTTTCTAGAGGTTACTTTAAAAACATATCCTGGCTTTTGAAAGAGATGAAGAAACTAATGGTCTCTTTTACTATGGTGCTTTCATGTTCAGATGTGAGGCCAATTCTGCTCAAGGCCATTGGCTTCCATCTGATGTAGAAAAGAGAGATAAGAAGGATAACCCGGGGGAATCTAAAGCAAAGCCTCATCTGCTTCTCAACTTTCACTAATGTAACTTAAAATCAAATTGAGCTTAGATTGATGTTACTTGCAGATCAAATTACACCTAATTTATACTCTATTTTCTAACTTCACACTGTCTTGGTGAAGGCTATTCTATCAACCTTGAAAATATCTCAGTTTTCTGTGTCTCTGAGGGGAAGAATAGTAATTTTCCCCTTTACAAATATATCTGATATGTGATAGAGGGGTGAAAGAAACATCCACATGTATTTATAATAAAATATAAATTCCACCTATGAAACTACAAGGTAAGTCCAGTATCCTTGAATTTGCAAACAGAATGTAATCATGACTTACTACCTCCACTATCCTTTCTGTATTCCAAATGAATTCACTTTGCCACTTTTCTTACACAGAGGAACAAGAAAAAATTCTCAGAATTAAGGAAATGAAGTCCTGAACACTGATGATAGAATAAAAGGCAACCAATAAGAACCATTATGTAGTATTATATAATTTCCATCCTATGTTATCTGGATGGTTAGATTTAATAATCTCAACAAATATTGCTTTTTCATAATTTCCCCATTTACATTAGGAGTTTCATAAAGTTAGGTCATCCTTTTACCCTTAAGTTCAGCAAAACCATAATATAGGGCTCTTTGCTTTGCATAATGAGCCCTCTTGTTTGACAATCCAAAGAAGTTAAAATTTTTGAAATGGGATATCAGCTATAATACTAACATATATCTTTTCTCCTTTACCACAAATCCTTTGCTCTTGACACTGAGTTTATCTCTATAGGAGCAACAGTATCCTATCATTGAAATGTGTTGTCCCCAGGGTCCAACTGGCTTTTCGACTCTTTACGGAAGCAGTTGCTTACAGCTGATGGATAGAAAATAAGAGCAGCGAATCTCACAAGCAGCAGCCCCTTGTTTGCTTCTTTTATTTTGAATTGGTTTCTTGGTTGGATGCAGAGTATAAAGCATTGAGTAATTTCATGCATGAATGATATTGACAGCGTCAGGGAAAGTTACTTCAAATCTAGATTAGGTGTCTATTTGGTAAGGAGAAATCTTTGCCCCCTTCATGATAGGAGGGGTCACACTTAATCAACCTACTACCAGAGTTCTGGCTGGTCCTCTAATACACAGTGTCATCTCATGGATTTGGAGTTGATCTCAGCAAGAGGAATAGCCAAGTCAAGCTCTGTAAGGGAGAATTCCGTATGATTAATCACAGGGACAAGTCCAATATCTTCCCCTTTAACTACTTTGTTCCTTAAGCTGATTGTATAAACAATGGCCTGGCTGGGAAAGCAGGCTAATGGATATCTACAGAAGCATCCTTCTGAGTATAGAAAAGCTGTTTTGCAATGGTAGCCTTTGAGTGCATACATGTTTTCACACTCTGTGAAAACACTTTTTAAGATACCTGTAATGAAAGATATTTGTGTGTGTGTGTGTGTGTGTATATATATATATATATATATATGTGTGTGTGTGTGTGTGTGTGTGTATGTATCATATCTGTCACAAACCAGTGATTTTCTAATACTCCTTGAAGTCCCTTCTTAGATCTTTAGCCACATACTCTTTCACCCAGACTCCTTTCCACAAAATCCTCTTTTTGTTCTTCTTTTATTGGATGTCTGACCAGGGTATCATTCATTACCTCAGAATCAATATTCATCTTGACCTGAGTCCATCTCTCCCTTTGAGACAAAAATGAAAAACAAGGTTTAGTTTTTGAAGATCTTCCAGTGAGATGATTTTTTTCCCCACCATTATCTGATAATCCACGAGAAGAATTTTAACACTGTTGCAAAACACATCTGGCTAGTTCTACCATATTGTATGATGGTGTCTCTAATGCAGGCTCCAGTTTTTCCTCTACATAAACTGATCATTAAATCAGGAAATCATTGGAAATGGAAGGAGACCCTCAGGGTTATACAAAAGTACATACAAGAGGAAGTGAGAGGAAAGGGAAAAATAATAAAAGGGGGAGAAATGAATGACAGTAGAGGGGGTAGAGAGAGAAGAGGGGAGGGGAGGGGAGGGGAGGGGGGATAGTAGAGGATAGGAAAGGCAGAACACAACAGACACTAGTATGGCAATATGTAAATCAATGGATGTGTAACTGATGTGATTCTGCAATCTGTATATGGGGTAAAAATGGGAGTTCATAACCCACTTGAATCAAAGTGTGAAATATGATATATCAAGAACTATGCAATGTTTTGAACAACCAACAATAAAAAATTAAAAAAAAAAATCAGGAAATCGTGACATAAGAGTGAGAGGTGACCTGGGGTTGTATTTGTGTAGATATTTATGATTTCAGGTTCTACTTTCTGATGGTTGCTGTTGGATATGTTTAGTCAGAGTGATTAGAGAACATCTGCTCTATGTTGCCATTAAAGTACAATAGTCCCCAGAGATCAGAAGCTCTTTCTTAAGAAACAACAGTTTTCTACTAAATGGATCCTGACCTCAGGTGCTCTGTTCCAATACGATGTATATTTGTGTCACTTCAGTCTGAAGCAGAACATCAACCTGACAATGAGAGACATGGTGCAGAAGCACCAGAACTTTAACACACCTCAGATGTCTTATTAGTTACCTGTTTCTGCACTAAAGAAAAATTACTCTTAATAGTTAGGACTTAAAACAATAAACATTTATCTCAAAAGTTTTTTGTGGGTTAAGAATACAGGGATAGCTTAACTGGATCCTCCAGTTTCATAAGGCTGAATCAAGGCCAGAGCTACAGTCTCATCTAAAGACTTGAGAGGAGTAGAGGAAAGGGAATATACTTCCAAACTCATTCATGTGGATGGTATTGTCAAGATTCAGTTTCCTGAGAGTCCCAGTTCTTTGAATACCTTTGACCAGAAACTTCCCAGAATTCCATGACAGGAACTACTAGAGGAAGAAGGAAACTAGAGTCTTACTGATACTACCAGTGACCATTTTGATGTGTTCTATTTGTTAAAAGCCAGTTGATTCTGTCTACACTTGAAGGAAAGGGATTAAAAGGATTCATGCATTAGGAGGCAGCAATCATAGGAACTGTTTTAGAACCTGTTTACCACAGAAGTCATCTTCTCAAAGCATAAAATATTTTTGTTCATCTGAAGCATGAAGGATGGACATCCAAATATGATATTTTACCTGCAAAATATAACTAAAGTCAATAGATATATAACCTCCTTAGTGAAGATAAGGGTTATATCTTTATATGCAAATAAGAATAGGCCACTATGTTCCCAGAAACTTCACAGCAGTGTCAGTATCCTGTATTTGTTGTGAGACTTATGTGCTCTCTGCTGTGCCTCATATATTTTTTTTGAAATCTGTAGGATACTTCTTACTCATGCCTATCAGATCCTGTCAGAATATTATCATTAAGGGATCAAAGATTGTGGCAGGAATAAAGTAGCAGAGCTTCTCATTACACAGCTCCTATAGCAGGAGAGACAGTTTGGCTGTGGTTGGTCCCTACATACTGGAAAGAAGAAAAATGTGTTTCCTAGGTCAAGTGCTGATGAAGCAAGAGCTGGGCAATGGTCACAAAGCCACCCCCAAGTCAGTGTGTGATAACATAAATGGTTTTCTTAGCCTCTTCGGTCTTTCTTCCAGACTAAATCAGAACATATAAAATTGCCAGTGAAGAAAGACAATAAAGCGCTTTTAGAAGATTCCAGTATATTTCCTTGACAAGAGAAAAAGAAAAGCCTACTGGATTTTAACAGTGTGCAAGAATGAGGAAGCAGACAGCACTGTATATTTATAGCACAGAATTCATAGAGTTCATGTCTCCTAATGTTTTTAAATTCCTTCCTCTGCATTGCACCAAGGGCATTCTTGAAGGTTTTGAGTATAAGCCTGGATTAGGTTTGTGTAGTCAATCCAGCATCGAACTGTATAGTTGGTTGTTGAAGCAGTACACAGATCACAAATTTCAGGTGAGCTACTGCAATAAATTGTGACAGTTCTAAATGTCTGCCCTGCTATTCTTGGCCGAATACCTTCAAACTGTCTGTAGAGTTTTCATTATACATGAGAAAAAATATACATATTTTATGAATTATTTACTTATTTACAGACAAACAGTGCAGTATAAGATTCTAAGGGAATACTGTGAAAAGATTTTTGTGGGTGTGTTCTAGTTAAATTGCAGAATAACAATTCTCTACAAAGATTTATGGTGTTAAATAACCACGTTATTAGATTCATGGATTCTGTTGGTTAGAAGTTTGGGAAGATTATTGAGTGGATCTCCATTTTATAATCTCTGAAGTCTGAGCAGGGCGGAGGTAAGGTTGGGAAGGATTCAAAATCTGGAAGCCGTAATCACCTGGATGCACCTTTGCTCACCTGTGTGGGGGCTGATAATGCCACTCCATGCAATCTCCTTACTTGAGCTACTTTGAGCTTCCTTGGGCCTTGGTAGCTAGGCTCAAAAATGAATATTCCAAGAGAACAAAAGCAGAAGCTGCAAGTTTCCTACAGCTGAAGACTTGGTTTTCTTAGCCTCTTCAGCTAAGTTGGCACAGTGTAACTTCTGCCAAACTCAAGACATATGGGGATCAATCATATTGATGGATGAGAATGAGGTCCCCTTGTCTCAATGGTAAGAATGTCAACTGATTTGGGAACCATACTTAAAACTGCTTCTGAAGGGATTTGAATTTTTCTGGCTCATCTCTATTATTGCCATTTTATTTACTTTTAGGGATCCAAATCTTTTCTCTTGATGCCTTAATGTCCCTGCAAGAACCCTAGAGAATTAAGTTTGTACCATCTTACCCAAACAATTGTACTAAGAAAAGTGGTTTATTCAGTTGAGTCACATAAATTCCTCAAGCTCTTTCTTCATTTTAAGCTGAAGGTTTTTAGATGTCATTTTCTCAATTTACTTTAACTTCCATTTACTTTAAGAAATTGGAACAATTCTATTTTCTACTTCTCATTGTCCCTTAATCATTTACCAAGATTCAAACATCAAATAATCTAAAATCAGAAATAAAGAATCAGAATAAGAAAGGAGCTGATTGTACTTCTTCACAGAAAATTACAGAGAATTGCTAACTAATATAAGAAATCCAAAGGAAATGTGTGCCAGTGGTTCTACTTCTATGAAGCTATCTTCTTGGTCTCCATTGTCACAGGTGAACATAGTTGGTAATGGAATTTACTAGCCCCTAACCCAAGCACCTACACAGATGATATGAACATCTTTTGTTCAAAGTGTTCAAGATTGATTAGATTAGATGCTACAGAAGCTGATGCTGATTGGTGAAAATAATGGCATTGGTGAAATTCATGAAACCAAAGGCTTAATATTTCAGGAACACCAGTATCTCTGGGGTCATAGCAGTGGAAATACACATAAGCTGCTTCTTCTGATGTTGCTGTCAGTCAACCATCTCCCACCATCTCCAGTGATCAGAATTCTTAGAAATTACTAATTATGTGTATTGTATAACAATTACCCAGGTAATCATTTTATTTTCTCATGAAAATTCAATTTCCCTCCCTATTCTAAGCATGAAAAGTTGCAGTGCAGGCACATGGACAAACCTCTTTGATGGAAATGAAACAGTTTTTGTTGTTGTTGTTGTTGTTGTTAGGAGGGTGACTTCCCTTTATAGTTCAAAGATCAGGAGAACATGTCAGGCAAGGTGCTTCCTGAAGAAAAATAGAAGACTGCTAATTTCTGAGAGCATTCCTGCCACTATATTATTTCTGCCAACTTCAGACTTGGGCTGAATCCAGTGGCTACTTGTGTAATTGAAGGGTTCTGGTGTGGTTCCCTCTGCTCTTTGATTTACTTATCATCAGCTGTTCCCCATCATTTGGGCTTTTCCTGCCCCTGCTGGATCACATGTAGTGCTGCCAAGATGTAAGAGTTGGTATTCTCAGGGAGAAATATAAAGGATTTAATGGGATAAGGAGTTTAGGGGAATTAATTGCTGGGTCATGATGGAGCTTCTTGTTTATTTTATTCTCTGTTTGCTGGAGCAGCCCAACATTAAGTATCCCCTTCCATTCCTGGATCTTTTCCTCATCAGTTATATTCCTTAGCAAGTATCTTCCATGTTTAATGGGCTCTCCAACTTTAGGACAACCAGGAGATAAATATGGATTTGTCTCTTGAGAGGCACATTTAAATGATTAGAATGATGCTTCAGATCTGTAGTGGATTTTCTTTTTTAGCTTTCCCTCCTTCCCTCCCTCCCTCTCTCCCTTTCTTATTTCTTTCTTTCCTTTCTTTCTTTATATTCTTCTTTTGGTGGTGTTAAGGAGTGAGTCCAGGATAACATGAATGCTAGGCAAGCTCTCTACCACTGAACTACACACCAAACCCATTGTAGTAGATTCTTAATCCTATTTTTAATCAAAATTAATAAGTGAAAGTAAAATGAGTTTTGTTTTTTCTGTTTATATTATTCTCTTGATCTTCATCTTTAGCTGTTTTTTTTTTTTTTTCCCCAGCTCAGGTTTATTGGCTTCAAGATAATTTTTATAATTTATTTCATTTCTCTAGCAGGATGAGTTGTTTATATTTTAAATATCTGTTCAGCATTCTCTATGTTCCTGATCAGAGTTTCATTTCATTAGTTTTTTTTGTCAGTTATTTTATTGCTTCTAGTTTCATATTTTTAAGCTTTCTTGAATTATTAATTTCTTTACATTCCTTATCTTACACTATTTTATATTATATTGTATAATCTTATCATTTGTTATTCCAGATCTTATTTTTTAAAGCCAGTACTTTCCAATTTTATGATTACAAAGTAGATGATCTATAAACTTCATTTCTGTTTCCTCCGTCATATTTTTATGTTAAAAATGTACCTCCTTCTTCTAACTTTCGTCTTATATGATTAATTTCTTATTTGTTGTGGAATACTTTAACAAACCACCCACTGGTTCTTTTCTTTACTAAAGTATTTGAGTGAAGACCCTTCTAGGACTGGTATTCTCAAGTAGGGTAAATTGACTTTCATTTTAACCTTACCTTTCTTCTAAAGTGTTCTTGGAATACTTGATTTCCTGTTGTTTGCTGTGAATATGGCTTTTCCTTCCTGCATCCCTGCTCACTATGCAAGAAGCAGTCCTGAGAGGCCCTGCTGTGCTCCTGCTGTTCCATTGGTGATTTCTGGCCCATTCATTTGGGAGCAGCGAGGATCATTTTCTCCTGATTTCAAACAGATAAAGAAGCTCAACATTATATACTCATTTCTTTCATGATTCTCTCCTCTTCTTATACCTCTAGATATTAAGTCTTTGGGGTTTCCTTCTGGATTATTTTTTGCAGGGTCACACTGCTTTTTCTCTTCTCCCAGTAAAACAAAGTTCTTTTTTATTGAGATTTATTATGAGTCTTTTTTTTTTTCCCTAATACATCTTTCATATATACTATAACCAAAAGCAATTATTTCAATCTGTGGTATGCTAAATGGCTCCATTTCTTAGCTTCTGGGTTTGTTTTGCATTTTACCTCTTTGCTTATTTTCCTTGGTTGATTTCAGTCAGTATTGATAGTGTTTAGGAGTGGTTTATGCTCTAGTTTCTGTCTTTCATTTTTATTGCCTCCTAATTCTCCCAGAAATATCAAAGGAATATAAGTAAATAGTTTGTAAGGTTTGCTTCTGGCCATCATATTAGAACAAGGGATGAGACCTAATCTTCATAACTTGTAGCCAACATCTCCTTTGAGCCCTAGTCTTTAGAACAAGCACACATGTTCAGAGATTTATTCTAAAAAACCTCAACCTTCTGCCACACTTTCCTAACCATCTCTCTTAGGACTAAGCAACTACATAAAGTGTTACTAGAAGAACCTTTTTGGTTCCACAGAAGACAGACTTTAAATGACAAATGAAAGAAATCTTAAACTGTTTAAAAAGTGCTAAAGAAATGCCACTGTGTTTAAACTGTGAAAAAAATCAATATATTATAACATACACTTGGATTTTCAGCGCAAATGGTTTAAATGCCAGGGTAAAAAAAAGGATGGCCTTATCCCAACTTGAAATGTTGGGAGTGTGTGACTATAGTCCCTTTAGCTCTTAGCTAGTGTTTCTTTTTCTATTTTGGTAGGGTCTGTTCTCCTGCTTCACATGTTATCTAGTTATCTAGTTCTGGCTCTGTAAAAACTAGCTCTAAGTCTGCGATATGAAAATTATGTTGGTAAACACCTTCCTCAGATATAGGTCGACTATTTGACTATTCAGCTCATCTGAGACATCAAATCTCAGTAGATCAACATACATTCATCAAGTGCTTCTAATTTTTCAGGCACTTTCTAAAATGTCTTGAGAATGAAGTTTATACATCTGTACTAGTTTTACAGGGCTTCCATAACACAGTATCATACAGTAGGTAGCTTCAATGACAGAATTTTATTTTCTTACAGTTCTGTGGGCTAGAAGTGAGTGCTGTCAAGAAGCCTGCTTCCTCTGAGGGCTGTGAGAGAAAGATCTATTCCAAAGCTCTTCTTTGGTTTGCACATGGACACCTTCTCTCTGTGCTCTCACATTATCTTCATCTGTATGCAAATTTCTTCTTATAAAAATACTAGTCATATTGGATTAGAGCCAACCCTAATTACCTCATTTCAACTGTAATCACCTCTAAAAAAGACCCTATTGCCAAATACAGTCAAAATTTGAGATTTGGGGACCATAGAAAGTTAAATGAGAATGGGGAGGGGGTGCGAAATTCAGCAGGCAATATAACATACTATTGATTGCATTATTTGATTTGATATTGCTAATAGCACAATATCACAGACAGGGTGACTTAACAGAGTAGAAGTTTATTTCTGATCTATGGTTAAACGGTCACTTTTAGTGATGATTTTCTTGCTTTCAACGTCTTGAGGTAGCACAGACCATCCTAAGGCAAGAGGAAGGGAGAGTAAAGACCTATCCAAATTGATTTTTATGGGAGACACATTCTTGAGATAACTCATTAATCTGCTAATCACATGGATGGATTAACCCATTCATGAGAACAGAATTCTAATCACCTCTCAAAGGTCCTGTCTGTCCACACTTCTTAATATCCCACCATGGGGATTAAATTTAAACATGAATTTTAGAGGAGACAAACCATATTCAACACATAACAGAATTCTAATATATTGGTTAAGAGAAAGGGCTATGGAACTCATCTTCCAACATCTGCACCCTAGCTTTCATTCTACCTCCTTTTTGGGTTATTCTTAGCAAGTTATTTTTTTTAGCTTTCCTATGCTTAAAAATCCATGCATGTACATTGAAAATGTTATAGCAAATTAAAACAGAGCCCAAGAGAGGAGAACCTATGAATAGATAAAACTAGTTACATCTCATAAATGATCTGCAAATATAAGTGAAACTTAACCTGAGCTGTTTCTTGTAAATGTCTGTATTAAATGAAACTTACAGCTAATTGGACAGAAGCTGCCAGTTAAAGTATATAGCCAAACACTTTCCATCAGGATAGACAAATAAGGCAATGGAATATCTAAGCAATTGCTATACGTTTGGATCAAAGGCCCATGAGTTGAAGACTTGGTAGCCTATGGTCTATTGGGAGGTGGTAGAGCCTTTAGGAACCTGGGCTTTATGAAAGGAAGGTAGAACATTGGAGGCATGGCCTTGAAAGGGATATTGGGACTCTGATCTTTTCCTGTATTTCTCTTTGCATCTTGACCACCTGTCAAGAGGGGAACAGGCCTTATCTACTACATGGCTCCTGCTATGTTGTACTGTGCTATCTACCATAGGTCCAAAGGGAATGGGGCCAAGACAACATGGTTCTGCAACTATAAACCAAAATAATCCTTTTTAAAAATTAAATTGATTTATCTCATGTATTTGCTACAGTAATGGAAAGTTATCTAGCACAACAATCAAATATTTTATTTGCTTTACTTCTAGTAAATGCTACAAAAGACCTCCCTTATATTATCTAAAAAGAGCCTCTAAACCAGACCTGGTTTGGAACTGCCCAACTCATGAATCACTGTGTGCTTAAACAAACTCTTTAAAATTTTATTGTGCCTCAGTTTAGTTTTTTACAAGAGAAATAATTATTTTACAGGCCCATTTTAAAATGAATGAATTAACACATGTAAAGTGCTTAGAAAGTACAGAATGCAGACAATAATAATATCCCCTATACAATTCAATGATAGATTTTTTAATAATAAAATAAAGGGTGGGAGATATGGTATGCAACATATAAATCCACCATAATGACTAAATCAGGCACATACCTGAGTAATGATTATTATAGAGATCAATAAAATTTATTTTGACAAAAATAATCATTTGAAAAACATGTAAGTAAAGACATTCTAGCAGTAGCTCATCAAACACATTTAAACTCCCTATAAAGGTTCTGGCGCTAGTGAAATAGAATGCTCTTTGCCTTTCTCACTGAGTTTAGTAATAAAACCCAAACAGAATATATGAAAAAGCTGTTTGAGAATTGAGAAATGTAATTAGTGGGATAAAGGACCAGGATTTGAAATATATGGTCACAGAAAGATAGACTACCTATAGGCAGCCAGGAAAATTTTCTCCAAGAAGAAAATGAGGAAGAGACCATACCATCCTAGCCTGGAGAACAACCTGTTTCTGCCCCTGACAGCTTCAACCACAATGACTCTTCCTTAGCTAACCCTAGCAATGGCCAAACACAAAATCTACCCCCTTCCTCTTGTGCCAAGAAACCCTGATGTTAATGAAGACTTAAAAACTACTCTTTCTCGATTTGTTGAAGAGGATGAAATAGAGTTAAATCTCTTTCTAAATCCTATATATATGCATGTCCTCCTGCCAATCACCAATAGGGACAGATGAGTCCATAAAAATGCCTAGACTTGGTTAGGGGCTGGCATGAGAGAGAATGGAGCAAGAGGGAAAAAAGCAAAAGAAAATTGATTGGGACCTTGCTCTCTTTAGGAGCTCTGCTTTTCTTCTATCACTCTAATAAATCCTACTATTTTGCTATTACTCTTGTGACTGTGGAAACATTTCATACTTTGAAGTCACAAGATAAAGAACCCACCTAGTCACCTTCTGTGCTACACTACCACACTGATGATGATAATTGTACCTGACCTGAGTGGGAACCTAACCAACTAAGGCTACCCCTAATAAAGGTGTGTGTATTTTTATAGACTGGGAGCAGCTGTAGAAGAAGATCTCTTGTTTTGAATTAAGGGGCAGAAAAAAGACCCTTGGTATTCGAAGATAGTGGGGAAAATATCCTGGTTTTCTTTTTCTTTTTTTTCCCCTCTTGCTTTATTTACTCTCATGCCAGCACTCAGACCAATCCACTCCCAGAGGTGGTGGTGACAGTCACAGTGAAAGCAAGGTAGCCGCAGGCACCTCCAAGAAAGTAAGGCAAACTTTCCTTTCTAATGAAGGAGCTGTAGTCCTAAGGGTTTGGGGGACACTACCATTGCTTTCCTTCTCACTTTATACTGACTCTGCTATTCCCAGAGATGACTACACTCACAGGAAGTATGTGGCAGAGCAGGGCAAATAAAGCCTCAACTTTCTAACTAATAGGGGAATACCAGGAAACTGAAAAGTAGAGGGATGCTCCCAGTTGATGAGGAACTTAGAAAAATGACTCCATAACGTGATGTATGAGCCACCCGTGGGCTGAGCATGTATGGATTTTATACCCAAGCAACATACCAAATTTTTGAAAATTAAAGAATAGACTGCTGTCCAAATCCCAGACTGGCCAGTGATTAGTATATTCATGGAAAAGATTTGAGTAGTAAAGGCAGTGACAGTAGAATTGACATCAAAACCACAATAAGTAGAACTCTTTGATTTGTTCTGTAAATCCAAACATGATTGATTAATCAATATTAAGTATTATCTATGCAAGACATGGTCTCACAGCATGACATTCAAAATGTCCAGGATGCAATTTAAGATTAAGCAGCTCAAAAAAAAAAAAAAAAAAAAAAAAAAAAAAAAATCAAGAAAATCTTGAATGACAGGAGAAAAGTCAGAAACAATAAGAATGAGATGGCACTGATGTTGGAATTTACACAGTGAAGAGTTAAATTGCCTGAAATTGAATTATGCGTATATCAAATGAGTATTATTCCAAGGAGGTGGATGCACTGTTGAAGATTTTGATGCCTGGGCCACAATCTCAAAGTTTATGGGTTTAAGGGTCTATGGGTAGACCCAGGGGAATTAATGGTTTTCAAAAACTACCTAGACCATTGTTATGACCAGCCAGGTTTGAGAACCCTTGGTCTAACTCAATCTACTTAGTCTTCAGAGGAGAAATCTGAAGTCCAACAGATTTCTCCTTATCACTCCATGCCACCTAGACTATGAATATTATTTATTATCAGTTGTTTTCTGAGTAGGCCAGCGAGGTAACCAGACTTTAAATCCTATTCTTAATTGTCTATGTATGCTACCTTTCATTTTTCAGAAAGATCCTTTTGAATTGTGTATTTATTTCTTAGAAAGACACCAAATTAACTTGACTTTTTTGGCTTGATTAAAATGTTGGGGAGAGGTAGATGGTGTGCTTACTTTGGACATGGAATTTGGGGAGATGTTATAATGTTCCTTGACTGAGATAAATAAAATTTAGAAAATATATATTTCTAAAAATCAAAATTAATACAAAAAGGTCCATGATGAGCAAAATATAAAAAGTTAAAATAAAATAAAAAATTAGGAAGAGTTCTGTGTAGGGCCATATTAAAAACTGAGTGTCCTCATGAAAATAAAAGGAAGACCAATAGAATACAAGAAAGTAATCACAGGAAGGACAGAGAGGAAAGGAAAGGGAGCTATTGTTACCGCTGTTGACCAGTGATGAGTCCTTGCTTCCCCAATGTTGAAGAATAACACCAGAGAAGCACACAGAGGCAAGGTCAGAGTAGAAATTAGAAGTTTATTAAAGGACAGCAGAAAAGACTTCTCCTGGAGGAAGAAGGAGACCCAAGAGGTGGAATCCGTGGAAGTGTGGTTGTTTCCCCTTTTAATAGTTCTTTCAATGATGGAATGTAGGTTGGAAGACCCGAGGGGTGGGACACAGGTGGGCCAAAGAAGTAATCTGGGCAGGAAGGACTTCATTAACACTTCTTTGGGATGGGCTATCTCCAAATCTGTTGGGGGCTGTTTCCTGGGCTCCATTAACATTCCTTTGGGATGGACTTTGGGCCTAGGGCTTTTTGGGACTTCATTAACATTCCGTGAGTTGTCCTGCGGTTCCCGGAATTCATTCAACATGGCCTCCATTTTAGATCTTACTCAATATTAGACCCGATTTACCTAACTACACTGACTACCTAATTTTAAATCTGGCTTCACTATTAGGGATTGAAAGTGATCAAGTTGTGTTACACACAGATATGAATGTGTAACAGCGAATCCTACTGTTATGTATAATCATAAAGCACTGATTTAAAAAAACGAGTCGTTCTCGAACTATTAATATTTTCACTGTCTTTATTTGGAATTTTGATGTTTTATTGGAATTGGAATTTCCTTTTTCTATTTTTTTTTCTTTTTACATCAGTTTAATGCACTAAATATTGCCATTGAATGGTGCATTGAAATGTTGTTTGTCTTAAGTGATAAATTCTCAGGTAAATCTTTGGATATTTTGCTTTGAGAGCGTGTATTGCTTGCCTCATCTTGAACTTTGTCTTGAGCAGTGCATCTGCTAAGCAGAAACTAGTTGGAAGAACAAGAAGCTCCTGACCATGAAAAGAAACAACTGAAATCATTGGCAAATGAATATTCTTTATTTTACAGCTGTTACTCTTTGAATATGAGGTGTTCCCCAAAAGCTTATGTGTGAGACAATGCAAAAGGGTTCAGAGGAAAATGATCATGTTGTGAGTTCATTAATCAAATCAGTGAATTAATCCCTTATGGGATTAACTGAATAGTAATTGGAGACAGGTGGGATGTGGCTGGAGAAGGTGGGTCATTGGGGACGTGGCTTTGGGGCTTATATTAGTATTTGGAAAGTGGGGTTGTAAGGGTCCCGCGAAACGTCAGAGAAAGAGACCACCAAGTGACCACTCATGCAATTGGCAGAAGGGGGATTTATTGAACCAGCATGCTGGGGCTCCGTGCCCACTCAAGAAGGGAAAGCAGCCCAGAGCCCCGAGCAGGGGCTGAGCACTGCTTAAGTACACTTTTTGGGGAGGGCAGAGGGCTTTGTATACATCAGAACAAATCATCATTAGGCGCGGGAAAATTGAATAACAACTCCTAAACATGATTGGTTCATTCATTGGCGGGAACAGGTCAGGCTGGAGTGATAGGTCATTCCTAAGGAGGGGGTTACATTTAAACTGATTGGTCCAGGCCCTGCAATGCCTATGTGCGACCACACAGAGCCCTTATTAAACAATCCAAATAGTCAGGGGAAATATTTACTGGGCGGTTCTAAGCATTGTCTTAACAGCTACAGAAATTTCGGGTTTTGCAGGTAGCATAGAAACCTAACAATACCTCCTTTACATTTTAACTCAGACCTTGCAGCTTAGAAACTTATACAACACCCGGTCTTTTACCCTTTAACTTTTATGCTTTAACTTCAATTTCCTTTACCCTTACAGGGTCTGTCTCTCTGCTGCCTAATCATCATGTGAGCTGCTTCCCTCCACCATACTCTTTCTCCATGACGTTCTGCCTCACCTCAAGTCCAAAGGTATGGAGTTGGGTGTCCATGGATGAGACTTCTGAAACCTTGAGCCTCCAAATAAACTTTTCTTTCTTTACAATTTTACAGTTGTTCTGGTCAGATCTTTTTAGTTACAGAAGAAAAAAAAAAATCAAAAACAAAACAAACAAACAAACAAAAAAACACTGACTAAAACACAGAGAGATAATATTTCATGTAAGACCCCTTTTTAATAAACTGCTAAAGTGATGATAAAGCTCTGAGCATCTGAGTTATCAACAATTATAGTTTTTAAAGAAAATAATGCAATAGGTTGTTTGATCAGCTGGAGAATAGAAGAGGGACAATCTGATAAGGGAACAGAAGGAGGAGCATCATTTTGGGAACAGGAATTGCTAATGTCTAGATTGTATTCATCTGAAATGTAGATTTTTCTGTCTTTCTAAACTTTCTAGTGAAGTTCATATAAATGCTTATGTAAATGGGTTTTATTTTATTTTTGTGTTGTGCAAAAGAAGGAAAAGGACCCATTTTCTGTCAGTAATAACAATAGCATGAAAATGAGAGGATACTTAAACTCAACCAACTTAGCAGAAATACGAGCTCAGAGCCAGAGGAGAGTATGAGAATAGCAGCCCTGATAGAATTCTCAGAAATCTCATTAAAGACCTTAGGTTTTCCAAGATTTGTAAAGAATTGATTCCAACGTTTCCTGGGATCTTAAGGTTCCAATGACCATACGTCATGTGTCAGTGACCCTTTGCATGTCTGCTCAGTGTAAGTATAGACAGTGTTCATATTCTATTTTTTGGTAATTGTGTACATCCTGGACATTCTGTTTGTCATCATAAAACATTTATTAAATATTTCTTCTCTAGCCATAATCTTATGACCTTTGTTTGGTTACTAAGAGGATTTATTTAAAAAAAAAAATGGGAAGGAGGTGAATAGGTTGGCAGTGCTTCCTTTTAATGCCATTTGAAGTTTGAACATTAGAGAAGCATGCTGAGGCAAGTAAATAAAGCACAGTTTGTTTTAAAAGGGGTTGTAAATTGCTTATTTAGCATCTGGATAGCCATCTTAAGTGATAGCTGCCATTTTAAGAAAAGTTTCACTTTCTTGCCCAACGGCCTTTCTGAGATAGACTCACCACTCAACCCAATCCTCACCCAAAGGATTATCACCACTCCCTCATACCAACCCCACCCTTACCTGTCTACATTAGGACCCACCCAGCTCTTATCCCTGAGCCTCCCCCATAAAAGTCTCAAACTCCAAGCCTGTGTTGACTCTCTTATCTATGGAGAGATGGCCTTGATTTGTCAGCTCTGACAAATAAGCTCAAATGTATCTCTGCCTGCTCTCCACCTTTCATTTCTTGCTTGCTCATCTCCCAGTTCCTCGATTTCTTTTCAGGGGTGACATAGACTTTTCCCAGGAGGGAGAAGAGAGCCATAGCTGGTATCCTGGTATCCCAAGATACCTTTGCCTTCTTTATATGTCCTAGGCTTTCTTTGTTCTCCTTTGTTTCTCCTTCCTGCTAAGGGAAAATTAAAACAGCTCAGTGGGATGGCCAAAAGGTGGGAAACAGGTGGGCTGAAGGGGGATAGGGCTGGATGGAGCAACCAAGGACACATTAATTAACAACCTTATAGCTCCCTGTAGGTGGTTCCTGGGAGTGGTTACCTTAACCACAGGTTGGAGCAAGGGCAGGCTCTGGATAAGGGTAGAGGAAGGGCTCTGAAGGAATTAACATTTCAATCACCCGGGGGACTGTCTCCAACTTGCCAGACTCACTCAAAATTGGCTGGACTCATCTGAACTGACTTGATTTACCTATCTATACAGACTGCCTGTCTAATTCTGTCTTCAGAGTCCTATATTTTCTTTAACACATGTATTACTATGCCTTAGAATTCCTGGACTTAGTGAAGTTACATGTAAGTTGTGGATTTTTTGTCTGGAAGAAATGCGAAGCATTGCTGTGGGGAAAAGATAATCCCCAGTTTTATAGTTTATTGTCCTGGAGCAAAATAAGTAGTCTGGTATAAACCTAGCAATGTTATTCTAAACACAACTTTTATAAATTCCCAATGAAAATCTAGTTCATCATATCTCTTTAACATCATATTACTTCCCTCATTAATGAATGAACTGATAAAATGTTTGACATGTGTTTATTAAATAAATTATAAAAGAGTAAGATAAAAATAAAAAGAGCTCATGGGCTGCTCTCAATATCTGAATAATGTAAGAAAGAAGCTGACATAGGAAAGAGTTAGAAAACTAAGAGTGGATCAGTGAATATTATCCAAGTTTAACAACACAGGGAAAATTAAAACAGCAAGCAAACAAAAAGAATGCTCAAGGATCTTCCAAAAATCTAACATTTGTATGTTGGAGTTCTAGAAGGAAAGAAAAAAAAAACAGTATAAATAAATGAATAAAAACAATGTCAGTAAACATCACATCACTTGCTAAAACAATAGATTCAGTAATTTCAGTGAACTGCAAATGGAAATAAATAAATAGAAATAAAACTGTGTCCAATCATATCATAATCAAGATATTAAAAATTAACAACAAAATTCTGAAAGTGACTGCACAGAAATAACATAGTACTTACAGGGCAATAATGATTTGAATGACAACACATTTCTCATCAGAAACAACAGAAGCCAGGAGGAAGTGGCTTGTCGGTTTGTAAGTGCTAGAAGAAAATCATTGTCAATGCATATATCTGTAAGGGTAAAAGAAATTGAAGTTAAAGCGTAAAAGTTAAAGGGTAAAAGACCGGGTGTTGTAAAGTTTCTAAGCTGCAAGGTCTGAGTTAAATTTCTGTAGCTGTTAAGACAATGCTTGGAACTGCCCAGTAATAAGGGCTCTGTGTGGTCGCACATAGGCATTGCAGGGCCTGGACCAATCAGTTTAAATGTAACCCCCTCCTTAGGAATGACCTATCACTCCAGCCTGACCTGTTCCCGCCAATGAATGAACCAATCATGTTTAGGAGTTGTTATTCAATTTTCCCGCGCCTAATGATGATTTGTTCTGATGTATACAAAGCCCTCTGCCCTCCCCAAAAAGTGTACTTAAGCAGTGCTCAGCCCCTGCTCGGGGCTCTGGGCTGCTTTCCCTTCTTGAGTGGGCACGGAGCCCCAGCATGCTGGTTCAATAAATCCCCCTTCTGCCAATTGCATGAGTGGTCACTTGGTGGTCTCTTTCTCCGACGTTTCGTGGGATCCTTACATATCTAGATCCAGTGAAAATAATCCTTCAAAAATAAAAATGATATGAGGACTTCTCAAAGAAAGCTTAGAGAATGTGTAGACAGTACACCTGCTCTAAAATTTTTGCTAAAAAATTTATTTTGAAGAAAAGTAATACCCAAACAACTTGGAAAACTAGGATATAAATCAAATGACTTAATCTTTTTTTTCGATTTCTTTAAATATATTTGAGTGTCAAAATTTTTACAAATCACCTGATAGATTTTTCAGTGCATATAGATATAATACATAAAGCAAGAACAAAAGAAGGAGAGAAATGGGGGCTATCTAGACATAAGGTATCTAGATTACACTTGAAATGGTAAAGAAAAATAAAATAAGTATTGTAAAGCTGAAGACAACTATTCCAAATACTATAAAAAGAATCAAGTAAAATTGATAAATAAAAGTTTAAAATACCTAAAAGAAGACAGAAAAAGGGAATCATAGGATTAAAAAATAGAGTAAATATGCAGAAAACATTTTGCAAAATTTGACACCTGCTTATAATGTACATTATCAGCAACCACAAATATAAGGAAACATTGTTTATAAATGGTTTTATTACCCCTGTTTACCTGTGACGAGTCCTTGCTTCCCCGAATGCTGAACTATAACACCAGAGAAGCATGCCAAGGCAAGTTTAGAGTGGAAAATAGAAGCTTTATTAAAGGACAGCAGAAAAGACTTCTCCCAGGAGGAAGAAGGAGACCCAAAAGGTGGAATCCGTGGAAGGGCGAGGTCTTCCCTTTTTTATAGCTAAGGTCTCTTTCAGCTTTCCCACACTCATGTCTTTGGTTTCCTGTTATCTTTCAGTGATAGAATGTAGGTGGGAAAACCCAAAAGGTGGGAGATAGGTGGACTGAAGGAGTAACCTGGGCAGGAAGGGCCTGGGGCAGCTTTTGATTAGCACCTCCTATTTGCTGGGAGCTGCTTCATTAACATTTCCTTAGGATGGGCTCTGGGCCTTGGGAACATTAACATTTCAATTTCCCCAAGTGCTGCTCTGCTTTCCTGGCCTCCAGTCTCTATAATGGTCTCCATTTTATTTATCTTACTCAGTATTAGACCCGATTTACCTAACTACACTAACTACCTATCTGTAAATCTGGCTTCTGTTTCTTCAAAAAAAAAAATCTAGAACTAATATCTTAAATAATGATCAATATTGAATGTGTTTTCTTTGAAATCAGAATTGTTTTTATTTAATATGGTTTTATATATTGCAGCTATTATAAAAAGGCAGAAGTATTATAAAAGAAGCAAAACTGTTATTATTCATACAGTGATTATGTGTATAGTTATTATATATAGTTATAAGAACTAATTAAAAATAGCAATTTTTCAGGTTTCAACATCAATATTAAAATGTATTATATTTGCATAATATAGCAAGAAAACTTGAATAAGAGGGTTAAAATATAATATCTTTTATTTCAAGAAATAAATTTTTTTTCAAAATTCATCTACAGATTCAATACAATCCCAATTAAAATCTTATATATTTTTCAGTAACTGATGAACTGATTCTAAAATGCATGTGGGTACTTAAAAACCCCAGAATCATTATGATGTTATTGAAAAAGCAGAACAAAGGGGAAGCTAAACTACCTAATTTTTCAAACTTCCTACAGTAACCAATATAGTGTGCCAGTTGAGTAAGTATCAAAGTATTCAATGACAAAGAAAATAGTACAGAAATAGATGCTGAGTTTTAAATAAGCCATCAAGTCAACATAGTAGGGGAAAGTTAATTTTTTCTTTGTTAATTAATGCGGAAAAACTAGATAAAATATAAACCTTAGTCCTTTCCTGCTCATTACAAAAAAATCAACTGAGATGAATAATAGACATAAATACATGAGCTAGAAGCATAAATCTTCTAGGTAAAGACATAAAACACTATGCCATTCTAGAATCAGCAAATATTTTTAGACAAACAATATACCAGATTAACAAAAGGACAAATTATTATTAAAATAGTTTATTTAAAAAATGAATCAGTGAATCCCATTCTTAAAAATATTTACAATGCATATGTGGCAAGGAATTCAAAACCCTGTCATATAATAAGAACTCTAGAAAGTAACATGTGAGATAAAAATAACCCAGAAGACTTGAACTAACCACAAAGGTTAACATCATTAATTATCAGAGAGATGCAAATTAAAAATACAATTGAACATTTTAGGATCCCATAACTCAAACAAGCTGCAAACATGCAATAAATAAAATAGGGAATACTTTACAACATGTTTTATAGTATCAAAATCTAACAAAGATTTGTAAGTAAAGAAAATCTCAAACTTCCTTCAAAAACAAACAGTAATTCTCAACAAAATACTGTAAAGTTCAATTGTGTGTGTGTGTTTGTGTGTGTGTGTGTGTGTGTGTGTGTGTGTGTGTAAAGGATAAAGCACTATGAGTAAATAGGGTATGCCCCAGGAATAGTATTCTGGTTTAACTTTAAAAAGTCAATCAATCAATGTTTCTTCACACTAACAGGGGAAGGAGAATTAAAGACATTCAAATATCTATGCAGACAAAGCATTTGACAAATTCAGCATGTATTTTTGATAAACATTGTTAGCAAAATAGTGATGCAATCAACCCTATAAAGGGAATCTATAGCAAATGAGAGTAATAAACATCACACTTAATGCTGAAATACTGAAAGCCTTCCCACCTAACATAGGGAGCATGCCAAGGAAACTACTTACCATTTCTATTTAAAATTGCACTCAAGTCCTCCCTAGTTTGATAAAACAAGGGACAAACATACAGTGCACAGATTGGAGAAAGAAGAACAAAATTGTCTATGGTTATAGATCTTATGACCACATACATACAAAGTCCTAAGGTCTAACCAAAAAGTTATTGGAATTAAAAACTGAAGTTAGTAAATCTATTACAAACTAATTTCATTTCTATATACTAGTAATCAGCAGTTGAAAATAAATCTTAAGGAAATAATAAAATCTACAATATCTCCTAAAATATGAAATACTTCAGGAAAAATTCTTTAAATATTGGCAAGATATTTAAATTAGAAATCACAAACCATTGCTGAGAAGACACAAATAAATGAAGAGACATATGTTATTTATATTCTGGAATACTCAATATTGGTGGTGTATCAATTCTCCCTTAACTGATTTAGAAATATGATTAAACTTAAACCACAATTCCAGCGGTCATTTCCCATGAAAAGTAATTGTCCAAGGACATTTTTTAAATGAAATGGGAAAAAATTAGAATAGGCAAAACAAATTTGAGAGACAAAACCAGAAACTTTACATTCATTGACTTAAAGATGTGTTAGAAATTTAACTAAGTATGGCAATATGATTTTGGCATAGGGCAGACATAAGGATCAATGAAGGAGAATAATGTCCAGAATTAGTCCAACACATAAATTTGTCAATACATTTTTTTTTACAAATGTATTATAGAAGTTTAATAGGGAATTTTTTTTTAAATGATACCAACTGGCTATGCATATGAAAAAAATTAAACTTTACCTCTTACATACATTAAATTTAAACTGGATCTAGACCTATATACAAGCAATACAACAATAGTACTTTTTGAAAAATCCTAGGAAAAAGCCTTCACATTTTAGTAGAGGGGGAAAACAAACAAACAAACTTCAACAACAACATCAACAAAACACCTAGGTAGGATGCAAGAAGGATTAAGCCATTTAAAAAAAATGATAAATTTGGATTTATCAAAATTAAAATCTTTGCTCTTTGAAAGACACCATCAAAAAAATGAAAAGGTAACCCCCCAAATAATGAAAAGGATATTTGCCACATACATAAGTCAGAATATTATATACATTTTTCATTCTTAATGGTTTTGAATAATTAGAAGATAGCATAATTTTTTAAATGAATAGCACTTTTGAACAGATACTACAAAGAAGGAGATATATGATTGATCAAGAAGTACATAAAAAGCTCATGATCATTAATCATCAAGAAAAAGCAAATTTAAAATACTTTGAAACATCTCTCCACACTCAATAGGATAATCCAGTATTGACAACTGTGTGAGGGATTGGTGACCATGGGATGGACGGGATTTCTCATACATTGCTGGTAAGATTATTAAATCACACAAACATTCTGGAAAGCAGTTTGATTGTTTTTTTTTTTTATATATATAAAGTAAAAAATACCCTGAATATGAAACCCACCAACTTCGTTAATTTGACCAAGAGAAACGTTCATATAGAGACTTTGGCTAATATGTTCCTAACAGCTTTATTCATAATAACCCCAAACTGGAAATAGCCCCAATAGTCATCCAGAGTAAAGGGCAGAGGTAGAGCTCAGTGGCAGATGCTTGCCTTGTATTCATGAGTTCTATTCCTAGCATTAAATAAAAAAAATTGAGTTGAAGAATAACTTATGGTATATCTTATAATGAAATACTATCCTTGTAATATAAATTTTCAAACTTCGTATTTTCTTTCACCTCAACATTTCCACAAATAGGAGGTAGGAACCCTTCCCAGGTAACCAGGTATATCATCAGTATGATAAACTGGCTCCTATCACAAATTGTCCTTCTTTCTTTTCCTTTTCTGCTCCCCACCTACCTGGTTGAGCGTGTACCTTTGATGCTATCCACCACGTGGGTCCTGTCCCTTCAGTGACTGTCTCTCTAGGACCTATGATTGGGTTTTGTCTGTGTGCCTGAGCTTCTCTGTGTTTACACCTAACTGATCATCACCTGAAAAACAAAAACAAAAACAAACAACTCACAAATCACTCATCAATTATGGAAAAAAAACTGATCAAATGTGATGAAAACATATTTCAAAAGTAGTATGCTGAGAAAAAAAAAAAAACTAGACCGAAAGATTTCACATACTGTATGATTCCATTTATATAAGATTTCAGAAGAGGGTTGACTAAGAAATATGTGGTTGCTTGGAGCTGGGAAGAAGGGGTGTCAGCTGCCGAGGGACACAGGGGAATTTTGTAGGATGAGGAGAATGTTCTATATAGAGACTATATTTGGGCTTACATGATCATATAAATTAGAAAAATAAATCATAAGGCCCTACATTCATATGGACTCATTTTACTTCTATATAAACTACATATAAAATTAATTGTAAAAATATGTACATGACGAGTTCCTAAGATCTTGTCTATGACCAGCCCTAATTTTGTTACTTTTGTGTTTCTGACTTGTTCATGTCCTATTAACCTCCCATAACATTAAAATCTTTTCCATCTTTGAAGCTTTGATTAATTGGCCTCTCCAGTGACTTATCACTCTTCAGTCTTTCAATTCACAGATATTATTCTGGCTTGTGTTAGAAACTCAAATATACTGGCCAAATGGCTTTAATTGTGGGATATTTGGTTTCAGTGAAAAGAGAGGCTCAAGTATGAGGGATGTGGTGTGGAATAGTTTGAAAAGTTTGACATTTCTTCCATGTGATTTATGGGAAGCAGTTTTTTTTTTTTTTGCATTGCTTTAGATGTTTAATGGACACTCGAATCACCTGGGGGAACATGTCACAATCACAGTAGTCTGAGGTAGACTCTGGAATCTTGTTATTTTAATAAAACCTCTCAGATGGTTTGGATGCAAGCGTTCTTTTGACCAGCTTTTAAAAGGCCAGGTTTGTGTAAAAAAGTTAACTTGGCCCCTTTAGAAGTAGAAAATGAGCCTGTATGTATAGTGGTCATCGGGGCTGGGAAATAGGGTCATCCCATGGTATTGGCAGTGGTTTTGTTCCAGAACATACTTCTCCCAAATGTACCAACTTCTCTGGCTGTTCAGATCTCTAAAATTGCATATAATCTACCCAATCTTCTTGTATACTTTAAATCATTTGTCATTTACTTATAATATCTAATACAATATTAATGGTATATAAATAGCTATTATGCTGTATTGTTGAACAAATAATGGTACAGAAATAGTCTGTTTATATTAGTACAAAAACAACCATTGTAGATCTAACTACATAGCACATGTCAGCAATGATGTAATTTTTTTCAAAATATCTTCTTTCTATGGTTGGTTAAATCTGTAGACATGGAACCCATAGTTACAAAGGAGTAACTGTATTATACTCACTGAATTCATTATACTCACTGCCATTTTCAAGTTGCAACAGATTAGGAAATCATTTAGACTTTTTGATCCTAAGTTTCCTTATTCATGAAAGTTATGCATGTTTCCAGGTTTGTTGTAGTGATTAAAGGCTTGATGTTAAACCCAGAACGGTGTCAAGCACCACCCAGTAGATGTGACTTCATTCTCCAGTTTATTTTAAAGACAGCATAGATATTCTTAAAGTTTACACAGATGTTTATAGAATTTAGGTTAAAAAATATATGACTTCTCTAGCAATAAGTTTCAAACAATAAAATTGATGAGTCCCTTAGTTCTCAGTAGTGACTTCTCTTGGAGTTTTGCAGAGAAGGGTATCTAATTGTTATATAAATGGCTAAGATTTAGGAGTACAATGTGCCTGAGAAAGACTTTCTTGTCCTATGTCTCCCTTCCTTCCTTCCAACAGGTCTGGATAAAGATTTAAAGCATGTGCTGGGAGCGGTGGCGCACGCCTTTATCCCAGAGGCTCGGAAGGCTGAGGCAAGAGGATCACAAGTTCAAAGCCAGCCTCAGCAAAAATGGGGCACTAAGCAACTCAGTGAGACCCTGTCTCTAAATAAAATATAAAATAGGGCTGGGGATGTGGCTCAGTGGGCTCCTGAGTTCAATCCCAGGTATTATATGCTATCTCTTAAATTGCATATAATCTACCCAATCTTCTTGTATACTTTAAATCATTTATCATTTACTTATAATATCTAATACAATATTAATGGTATATAAATAGCTATTATGCTGTATTGTTGAACAAATAATGGCACAGAAATAATCTGTATATATTAGTACAAAAACAACCATTGTAGATCTAACTGCATAGCACATGTCTACGTGTATACCCTATGGGTATACCCTCCAAAAAGATTTAAATCATGGTGTACACCTCCTTATCACAGCATCACTGATGAGGGATGACACTACCACTTTTCTGTTTTTGCTGGCATAACAGCAGCCTGCTAAGGATCTCCCACTAGGTGTGGGTCAAGCCCTGAAAACAATTCATAGAGATTATTTTATCTACACTGCCTCGTTAGGTATATTGAAACCCACTAAAGCGATTCTTCACTGCCATGAAATAAGTTTATAGTAGAGTTACAAATTCGTCTTAAATTCCTCAATTTTGACTTTCCTTTGGTTTCCAAACACTTTTTAAAAGTCTAGGGCAGAGTATTGTTGCCATTACTAAGCTCAGATTTCATTTGAGTCACCTTCGGGTACTTGTTTATTTCCTATTTATTATTATTTGCTTTGGATTCACATTTATTTTTCACCATCCGGCAATCTGCCTGTACTATACCAGTCAAGTTTATCTCCCATCCGTCACCAGGCACACATCTTTTCTCTCCACCTCCCTGCTTTGAGTCATGCAGTTTCTCCAACCTGGGACAATCTTTTTTGCCAGTTTAAATTCTTCCCATTACTCAAGACCCTGTTCAATCTCCACATTTCCTCTAGGAAACTTTCTTCAATTACTCTAACCTTCCCTGAACTCCTGCTGTATTTATAGATGGATCACAGTGCAGTGCTCTAATTAAATACAGAATGTCAGAGCTGGAAGGGACCTTAGAAATTGTTGAGCCCAATGCCTTTGTTCACAGAGAAGGAAATAGAGCACAGGATGCAATTTAGGGAGACTAGAAGGACATGCTTTAGAGAGTAGATAGGAACAAGATTCGGGTGTGACACAATGCTAATGAACAGGGCACAAGGAGAAGGGACCCAGGAGGGGTTGAGTTTGAGAAGAGTAATCAAGGTTAGACTCATACAGGAGGGATAAATGGGATGGTAGTTAACAAGAGGTACACTAGTGTATTAGAGAGGAGCACTGACATTTTGGTGCTGCTTTGTATGAGCCCTAGTTGCAGCAACTCTATAGAATTACACAGAGGCAGAGGGTAAGGAGATATAAGCTTCCCAGTCAGGGATAGCTTTATTTATTTTTTAAAATCATACTTTAGAGCAGATTTTTTCAAGTTGATTGTCCCAGTTTTCCAGCAGAGATTTATTGAAGGGTAGCTGAGATAGAACCAGAATTTGAAAATCATAGTAGAATATGAAGAAGAGGAAAATACAAAAGGAAAAGCCACCGAAGATAACATCATGTGGTGCAAAGGAAGATGGTGAGGTTACTGGGACTTGAAGGGAACCCTCCATCATGGTGTTAAGGAAGAAGCCACTGGACTTGGGATGGATGTTTGGGTCAGTAAAAATTCATTGAGTGTGATGGGTGCACACCTGTAATCCCAGCGATTTAGAAGGCTGAGACAGGAGGATTGTGAGTTCAAAGCCAGCCTCAGCAAAAGCGAGGGCGTAAGTAACTCAGTGAGACTCTGTCTCTAAATAAAATACAAAATAAGGCTGAGGATGTGGTTCAGTGGTTGAGAGCCCCTGAATTCAATCCCCAGAACTCCTTCCACAAAATAATTTTAATGGAGAACGGCTCAGAAAGAGAGTCACACAGACAAAAGTCCATTTTACTCTGTGTGGACTGTGTATTACAGGGGGAACTTGTGGATCCCGTGCAAGTGAAACACACCTGACTGTCCACACCATTTTCCTTCTGTCTTTCATGATATCACTTTTCTGGGTTCCCTCCACTTCCCAACACCACCTTCTAGTCTCTTTCCTGAGTCTTTTCTCTGTACTAGATTTTTTTAGGAATGTCTTTTCCTTCTCTAGCTGTGCTGTACTTTTTCTGACACCATTTATTTCTATTACTTCAAAATCATCAATATGCTGTAGATTAATTCTTTCATGTCTTCACACCTTGATTCATCTCTACATAATGTTTTACAATTGTTCCATTAACACATCCAGTCGCAATGCTCTATAGCTTCAGTGAGTCTTGATATCCCTTTCCCAAAACCTTGTTGTCCTTATTATTTTATCGCCCCCATCCATTATAACCAGAGGCCCAAAAGTTACCTTTGGTTCCCCCCAGTTCTTAATTATTAAATTGTTATTTTTATCTGTTTATTTCTTATTGAATTATTATTATTAGTCTAATTATTCAGCATTCTTTTTCATATTTAAATTATAAATTTAAATTTAAATTTAGGGTCAACTCTTACCATCATCTCTGGTGTTTACCTAATCCAAGTCCTTCCTATATTTGCCTTTCAATAGCTTCATGCCTCCTCTTGCGGCTTCTCTGTAGTATCTGCTCCACAAAGCTGTCAGAGTGACCTTATATAACCTTAATTGTAGGACCTCACAACCCTGCCTAAAATCCTTTGGCAGCTGGATCCCATGGCACTATGATAAAAGACAGATTCCCCACTATAGCCTGAGAGTTCTTGACCCTAGAGCAGCTCAATAGTTTTCTATCTCAGGACTTGAGAACATGCTATTTTGTTTTCTCAATCTAGGGAGCCCTCTTCTAGTGCCTCTCATGGCTGACAACGTCTCATACGTTAAGACACATTGTCTGTTGGAGTCAGTGTCCCTGAATGTTAAATGAATTAGAAAACTACAGACTTATGTTTAAGCAGAAATCATGCCAACAAAATTTCTGGAGGTGTAGAAATCTTCAGATTTTCACTTGAAACATGAAACTAAAAGTGAAAACAATAGAAGTGTCTTTGGGCTTGTTTTGTCTACTTTAATAAGAATTCAATAGATTTATATTTAGAACAGACAAAAGCATCCATTAGTTAATATCAAGGTTTACAGTTAAGTGAAGACTACTGAAGGATGGAGTGCTGTCATAGGCATGCAAGGTTTACAAGAAAAGCTCCCGAGTTTGCCATGTTGAATTGAAAAGTACTTTGTAGGGGGTTTCATCGTTCATTTAAAGGAGCATAATTTTTTCATCGTTCACTTAAAGGAACACAAATGACTGTAATTTTTTTATATACCCCTATAACTCAAATGAAGCATCCTTAGCTTAAAAATCCTCATGGCTTTCTGTCCTAGTAAACATCACCTTTTTCTAAAAATTTAAGATGTTCTTATGACCATGTATCTGTGACTTAAATGGATGCTGAAGAGTCATGGCCTGTGGCAGTTAAGCTATGCTCCAAGGGACCAGCAGCCTCCATGGAAACAACATGTTGTTCAGAGAACCTTCTCCTTGGCAGGTCAGTACCCCTGATATCGTGTGGGTGAGGAAATCTCTCCTCTCTCTCTTTCTCTCTCTCTCTCTCTCTGAGTTATCTTTGGTATGAGGATAACAAAGAGAAAAATGGAGACTACTAAAGGGCTAGAAAGGAAGGAGGAAGGGACAGAGAGAGATTGAAGAGGTACCAAAGCACAGTTATATAGGAGGGAGAGCCCTATTGTTACAGCCTGGTAGGGTAACTAGACAGCAATTTATTATATATTTTATAAAAGAATAGAGAAAAGTTCTAAGGTTCCCTACACAAAGGAATGATGAATGTTTAAGGAGATGGAAATGCTAATTAACTGATTTAATCATTGCACATTGTCTCCATGAATGGAATGATCACAATATACACCATAAATATGTATAATTTTATGTCAATTAAAAAGAAAATGAATTTCAAAGAGTTAAAAAAAGAATAAATGTTAATTTATTTAGGTATGTCAATAGTATTTTGGGTTTTTAAAAATACTTTACCATTAAGATATACTGCTGAGTATGGTTTAAATTTGAACATATTTTATGCCTAATGATATTGAATATATCTTCAAATGCCTATTGACAATTAATATATCTTTATTTATGAAATGTCTATTTATATCTTTGCTCATATTCTCAATGGGTTATCTGTTCTTTTATTATTGATATGTAGAAATTTGTTTCATTCTTTCTAAAATATATTTTTATTTTTAATTGACACAGTAATTGTATATATTTTTGGAGTAAAGTGTGACCTATCAGTCCATATATTTACAATGTGTAATGATCAGATCAGGGTGATGGACATATCAATTACATATCAATTTCTTTCTTTTGGGAACATTCAAAATTTGATGATAGTTGAATAATATGGTATTTCTATTTTTAGTTTTTTGAGATTATATCTATACTGTTTTCTATAATGACTGAACTAATTTACATTCCTACCATTAGTGTATATGAATTCCCTTCTTTTTGCATCCTTAGTAGTATTGGTTATTTTTCATATTTCTTGATTATAGATATTCTAATGGGATGAGATTCCATCTCATTATGGTTTTGATTTCCATTTCCTTGTTGAAGAGAAATGTCAAACATGTTTTCATATACTTTCTGGTCATTTGCATATCTGCTTTTGAAAAAATGTCTATTCAGATCATTGACTGATTTTTAATTGAAGGAACTAAAAAAAACTCAACAGCAAAATAATTTAATTCTTTAGATATTATCAAATATTTGTTAACATTGTTTTAAATGAAAGGAAGAGATTCTATTCAGAAATAGATATCAAAAACATTTAGTGATAGACTTTTTTTTCATAATTTTTTAAAATTTATGTCTCTGTTTCATCAGAGGCATAGTACCTACATACAATATTAAAAATGCAACCTTTTGGTATAGTAGTTTTGACTCCCTATTTATTAGGGTAATATTTATTTATTTTCCAACAGTTTAAAGACATCTTAAACTGAATTCCTGAAAACTGTTGTTGCCAGTAATTATTTAGTTGAATTACTAAAGTTACAAAAATTCATGAAGGTAGCGATCCCATAGAATGAAGGCGCATACAAATTGATTTGTTGCTAATTTGTCAATAAATGGAGTAAAATGTCTTTTAAAAAAGCCAAAAAGAGGAAAAGAGCTAAGAGTTTTGAATTGTTGCCAGAGGCTCAAAGATGAGTCTCTAAATTACCAGTAGGAAAAGAAGCATCTAAAGAGATCATTGTGCTTTTTAAAAAAAATCACCAAGGGTCTAGAAAAGTACTTATCACATAATGAGTACCTAGTGATGTCATTAATAGATTGATAAATGAAAATATGTTTAAAGGAACAGAAAAATCATAAGACTTTAATCTGAGCAATGGATTGAAAACTGTCTTAAAAGGAATAAGAGGATTTCAACTGAAGCTCTCTGAGTCCACACAGTTTTGTTTGGCTGTATGCTTTGCCTTTACTGCATGAATAGACTTGTGAAAGCAATACCACAATCAGGAAGTTGACTGGTTACATTACCCAAGAAAAATTCTCTTGCAAGGTAGTCTTCTATACTCCCACTCTCCTCCAATTTCTAAATCAAAGAACTAATGTATGTGTTTCATAACCATAGTTTTATGTTTTTGAGATTGTTATATAAATGACATCATGTAGTATATGAATTTGAGACTGTCTTCATATGCATAAATCAGTCCATTTGAGATTCAAGTTGTGTGTATCAATAATTTTGTCCATTTTTATTGCTGAGTAATATTTTGTCATATGGATATATCACATCTCATTTACCTATATATTCAATGAAGGAAATTTGAGTTATTTCTTATTTTAACAGTTATGAATAGAGTATCTATAAACATTCATATGCAAATGTTTATGTGAACCTAGTTATTATTTATCTATAGTAAATAGATTTGGTAAACAGTAAATAGGTTTGGGTTAATCAATGTTGTAGTTTGTATCTGGATTGTTCCCCCAAGGCTTATGTGTTAAAGGCTTATTTTCCAGGCTTTAGACTGTTGGGAGGTGAAAGAAATTTTAGCAGGTGAAGTATAGTACAAAGTCACTGGGAGTGTGTACCAAAAGGATCATTGGAACCCTATCCCTTCCCCTTTCTGTTATTGCCTCCTGGCTGCCATGATGTAAATGGTTTTCCTCCCCCTGTGTTTCTACCATGATGATTTGTCTCCTCATATGTACAAAAACAACTGGGACCAGTGATCATGGGCAGAAACTCTGAAACCATGAGCCAAAATAAACTTTTCTTCCTTTAAATTGATTTTTCTTAGGCATTTTGTCACAATGATAGAAAAATAATATACTCAATCACATTGTCTCCAAGAGTTGCTGAACTATATTGCACTCCCTCCAACAGTGTATGACAATTCCAGTTGCTCTGTATTTGTACTAGCACTTAATAAGATCTATTTCAGACACCCTAATAGATATGTACCTGTACTCACAGCCTTTATATTTGTATATCCCTAATGACTATTTGTGTTGGGTATCTTTTTATATTTATTTGACTTCCATATATTTTTAATGAAGATTCTGTTTGAGTCTTTTGTCTATTTTTTGGTAAATTGGGTGGTTTCTTTTTAAAGAACTCTTTATATGTCTTGGATACAATTCCTTTATCAGATGTGCAACTTGTAAATGCTTTCTACCAGTTGCTGTCTTTTCATTCTCTTAACAGTATCTTTTTCAAAGTTAAAGCTTATACTTTGACAAATCCAATTGACTTTTTAAAATTTTGTGGATCAAGCTTTTAGTGTTAATACCTAAGATACTTGTGCATAAACTCATGATAAATATTTTCTCATGGTTTTATTCTAAAAGTTTTATAGTTTGACATTTTCAGTTAGATTTAAGTTTCCTTTTAAATTGAATTTTATGCAAGGTATGAGGTTTAGTTTGAAGTACTGTTTTTGATTTTTTGCTTTTGCATATATATGTCCAGTTGTTCCATCATCTTCTGTTGAGAAGATTATTTTTTTTTCCTATTAAATTGTCTTTGACCATGTCTAAAATAAATTTGCATGTGCTTCTACTTCTGAATGCTATTCCATGCCTTTGAGCTTTGTTTCTATCTTTTGGGCACTTGCATGTTCTTTTAACTATTGTAAAATTGTTTGCAAGTCTTAAAATAATGTAGTTGTGATTGCTCAAATTTTATTTTATTCACAGATCACTTTGCCTATATTTGCCTATATTTGGACTGTGATGAATCATGTTGGATGTTTCCTGAGCTTCAATCTAGAATGAAAACCTCAGATATGTCATCTCTCAAGCTTTCAGGTTTACAGTGCTTCTACTCTCCCCCAAAATTTAAATGGGGGGGATACGGTGTCAGGGTTTACTTTTTCTGAGATCTTCATTAATGTTTAAATTCTATTGCTCTTCACATGCTATCTTCTAGTCTATGTCAAAATAAAAGTTGCTGAAGTCTATTTATCTATAAAACAATTGAGTTACCAGAAAGAAATAAGATTTTTTTTTTCTGTATTACATGTGGACATGAAATTGTGCAATTAGAAAGGAGCTAAGCATTTGCTTGTTGACTGTTGCCTTCTATGGAGCAAAGTCAAATATACATTTCATGTCAAGTGGGGAAGATCTCAGAATGAAATCTGTGAAAATGTGTAATACTCCATACATCGTCCTGCCATAGTGATATGAAACAACTGATATGACTGAGATGTACTGAGTAAAAATTCAAAATGTTTTATTACTTATCAATTTTAAAAATTTATACCATAAACCTATGAGGTAAATATTTTAATTGCTGTTATAAATCAGGGAACAAAGTTTATTAACGGAAGGATCTGTATTCAAACATTCACATTTGGCTACAGAGCCTGGACTTGCTCTATTGGTGAGGCCATACAATATATAGTACTTTCTTATTTTAAATCCATACTATCAACTTGAGACATCTCAGTGAAGGCATGGGTTATGGGTGATGATCAATTTTTTTTTTCCTCTTTCCAACCGTAGTAAAGATATTTTTTCTAATAAAAGATAGAATGATTCTTCTGATAATGCATTATAAATACTAGCAAAATTTTGAAAGAATAGAAAAGATTGGTTGACATATTTGGGCATGTAAAAAAAGATCAGAAAATAGATATCATCTTGGGACCAATAAAGTAAGTGCCAGAATTGAATCAGGTCAGATATTCTGTGTTTAAGATTCATTATTTACTGAGAAATCACCAAACAGTCTTGTAAATAGACTAAGTCTGTATTTTTACTTTTGAAAATGCAAAAATATTACTACTTATATGTGTGTGAATATATATATATATATATATATATATAGAGAGAGAGAGAGAGAGAGAGAGAGAATTTAGAAAATTATTTGAGAAAAGATAACCATTTGACTATCATAGCTTTGTTTGATTTCTTCACTGTGAATACTTTTGTATTATCCAGAATATCTGCTTTTTGAGAACTTATAATTGATATATAGTTTTGAGATGTTTGTACCAGGAAGCAGTTGAGAAAATGATATATAATTTTATGTACATCCAGAATTTGTCTTAGGGTAATAAAAAATGATGAAATGGCAAATGGAAAATAGTTATCAGATGTATAAAAGTCCACGCCAGTGTATAAATAGGAAAGAGTGTGAAACTTTGTAAAAGGGGTGAAAAAGTATTTCTTTAATTTTCTGAGTTTGAGTTTTATGGGTGGTGTAAAATATATCTGTACACCAGCCAAGCAGTCAGCCATAGTTCCAGTTGTATTTCTACCATATTACATGTAAAATATATTATTCATGTCTACTTTGGAGGATATCTTAGAAGCATTTTTTTTAAATTAAAAATAAAAATACAACAAATTTCACTACCTCTAGTTTAAAATACCTTCCCAGGTTTGTTAGTCAATTTTATGTTATTGTGACAAAATATTTAAGAAAATTTAAGGAGGAAGGGTTTATTTTGGCACATGGCTTCAGAGGTTAATATCATGCTTTCTTGTCTCCTTTTCATTTGGACCCATGGTGAGGCAGCACAGTGTGGCAGGAAGTGTGTGGCAGAAGAAATTGTTCAATTCATGTTATCCCAGAGGCAAAGAAGGAGAGAAAGAAAGGTACCAAGGTTCCAACATTCCTTTTAAGGGCATGTTCCTAGTAAACTAACTTCCTCCAACTAGGCCCCGACTCCTAAGATTCTAGTACCTTCCAATAGTAATGGTCTGGTTGGTGACCAAGCCTTTAACACATGGGCCTTTGGGAGATAATTATTAAAACTATGGCATTCCACCTGTAACCCCCCAAATTTTCAGTCTTATAATGTAAAATGCATTTATTCTATTTCCAAGAGTCCCAAAATTTTAACAGTTCCAGCACTGCTCAAAAGTCCAAGTCAAATGTCTCTTCTGAGACTCAAGATAAACTGAGCTTTGCATCCTTGTAAGAATCATAGGAGCAAGATACATACTTTCAAGATGCAATGGCACCTAATAAGCATTCACATTCTAAAACGGAGGAACAGGAAATTAAAGAAGAATCAGACATGGCAAGACCAAACCGCAGCAGGGAAAACATTAAAACCTATATCTCTGTATCCAGCATCAGGACACATGATGGCACGATGTGAACTTCAAAGGGCTTGGGTCGTCCCATTCTTATAACCTTGCTGACTACAATCCACATGGTCACCTTTGTTGGCTGGCTCTGCTTACTACCTGCAGCTTTTCTTGGCATCTCCAATTTCCTGGGGTCTCCATTGCAGCTTTGGCTTCACTCCTATAGCCTCATGAATTGTCCTGCCAGGGATGCTTGCAGGGAGTCCAAAACTGCCAAATATTACTTGGATCTTAGCCTTTGTTTGAAATCTTGGCAAAAGCCCCCATGACCCCTATAACTCCTGCATTCTGCATGCCCACAAAATTAGCATCATCTGGGTGATGCCAAGGTCTGTCACTTGCTTGAGTACTACCCAGGTTCTCTTGATCCAAGTCCACAGTGGTTTCTGAGTGCTGTAACAATTGAACGTAGTGAAACAAATTCCTGAGAAGTAGTTCTCTGGGTGGCCCTTGTGGCTGCAGGGTATCGTGGGGTACTCTTCTCAAAAAGTTTTTGAAATGAGTTTGCACTTTTATACCATTGAGCACAGGAAGGGTGATGTCTTGCTGGTTCCTGGGATGCCCTCATATAAGTGATTGCTGCTTCTCTATCAGTCACAGTCCTAACCATACCTTGTTCCTCCTTGTCTCTGATACAGTTCATTCAGATACAAAATCATAAAAATCACCATTGGCTTGCTGTTAGCATCTGGCCGAGAACAAAGCCATGCTTTCTTAAACATTCTTCAGAATCCTGATATCAGACAGCAATCTATCAAATAGATTCTTTCAAATAAGCTTCTTAGTGAGACACTCCATGACCCTTATTGGTATATCTTCTTTGTTTCAACGGGTCCATGAAATCAACTTTGGTCTTTGGCTGAATGGTATCAACAAAATCCTGATGAGGAAAAAGTTTGGCTGAAATCAGAGGGATTTGGAAGAAATGAAAAAAGCAAACTTTAGTCCTAATGAAATTTTGATGAACACATTCTGCTATTGTTTGTGGATAGTAAACAGAAAATTGATAATAGATAAGTTAGTCAGATTTCTATCACCAGTACAAAATACTTGGGACAAAAAAACTTAAAAAGAGGAAATATTTATTTGGGTTTATGGTTTCAGGGCACTCAGTCCATGGTCCCTTGGCCTTTGTGTCTTTGGACCTGTGCTGAGGAAGAACAAGGCAGGAGCACATGGCAGAATAAAGCTATTGACCTCCTAGCAGCTGGGAAGCAAAAAGAGAAAGATCAAAGGGCTAGAGTCTCATTGTACTCTTCAAAGGTACCTACTTCCTCTGGCAGGTTTCCACCTTCTAAATTTCCTGCCAGCTCCCAATTGAACACCAGTTGGGAACCAAGTTTTCAACACATGAGCTTTCAGGTGACACTTAAACTCCAAACCATAAGTATAGACACAGATTAGATAAGTAGATAATCTTGAAGAGCATTACTGTATTCTTTTCCTTTTGAACAATGTTTTTTTTTTTTTTTTTTTTTATGTCTAACTTATATCATTATCCCTTCCTTTCTGGGATGCCCTCAGATGAGTGACTTAAAAGCATTTCTTAGTTCTTGCCTCCTACAACTCCCCATATTCAAAAGTATGTCTGAGAGTCCCAGTCATTCTACTTTTGCAAAGCCGCCAGATGGTTCTAACGTACAGCCAAAGTTGAGATATACTGGTCAGAGGCAGATGATGATTTAAAACAGAAATTTACCTCGCATAAATTGTAATTGCCAAACTTCTATAGATCCCTGAGTAGCTTAGGGAGCAGTTAATGAGAGGAACAACCATCAGGAATGGGACAATTTTTTAAGTCCCATAGCAAGGGAGAAGGAATTATAATGTTGTGAGTTCTAAATAGTACAGTGCCCTTTCTGTGAACAGGATGGTCTCGTCAACCACTATCTAAGTAGGAAAATGTTCCCTTTCCTTTGTGAGCTGATTGAACTTTTTCTGAGAATTGTTTGTCCTTAGGTTAAAGACTTGATGCTTGCTTAAAAATCATTCCTGTGTCCCATTCAGATGCAGGAAAAATTCAAAGTTTCCTTATCTGCACTCACCTGTGTTTCATGCATTTCCTTTCATTTCCCCTTACTCTTCTTGAGAGGCTGGGGCCACTCTCTAACTCACATGGAATCAAACAACTCAAAATCACATCCAAAATGATGCCACTTCCATGCTACACATTGAAAACTCTGAGTATATTTATTTGCTCCGACTGATTTTCATTTCCAACAAGAGTGAATGGATGTGTTCATTTCATTTTCCCACAGCCATAATAATTTTGAACACTGTAATTATTTTAGACTTCGTCCATGAGACATCATGCTGTGATTGGGCTTATTTCATTTGCACTCATTAACTTACTGAAGCTGAAAATTCGTTGGCCAAAATATCTTTAGTGAAATCCCCCTTTTATCCTTTGTATTCCTCCCTCTTTTTAAAGATGGTTTCTCTTTTTAAAAACTTCAGGAAGACATTAACATAAAATCTGACAACACTTTTTACAGGTCTTTAAAACATAGTTTTCTGTTTGCTATTGTTTTTGTAACTTCTTTATATTTATAGTGGTTTTGAGGGTATATTGTTTTATACACTCACACCAAATAATATGTTATTTTATTGTTCCTGTGTTTGGGTCAGCTCCTTACTACATTAAAATTATGCAAATGTTCACATGTAGTGTGTGTGTGTGTGTGTGTGTGTGTGTGTGACAGAGAGAGAGAGAGAAAGAGAGAAGAGAGAGAGAGAGCGAGAGAGAGAGAGAGAGAGAGAGAGAGGATATTCTATGGTTACTTTTGACCTTAGAAAAATTTATGGCAGCCAGGAGTAGTGGCGCATGCCCCTAATTCTAGTGGCTCAGGAGGCTGAGGCAGGAGGATTGCGAGTTCAAAGCCAGCCTCATAAATTTAGCAAGGCCCTAATTAATTCAGGGAGACCCTGTCTCTAAATAAAACATAAAAGAGGGCTAGGCTTGTGGCTTAGTGGTAAAGCACCTCTGGGTTCAATCCCTGATGCCAAAAGAAAAAAGAAGAAAGAAAAATTTATGCCCACTTGGAATTAAATTTAGTAAATAGTACAAAAACAACAACAAAAAGCAGTCAGTGAAAAATATTTATAACGTGTGAAAAAGGAAAAGCATGACAATATATTCCATTTCCAAAAGAGAAATGCAGTGATATCCCAAAAGAAAATACTGTTGCTAGAATATAAATAAGCAATTAGAAAAAATAACAATTTTTATTCATACATTTAATCATTTATTTAATAAATATATATTGAATGTTCCTTACATGTGTGCACTATGTTAGATCTTGAAAGGAATAGTGATGTACACTGAGGTTCCCTGATCTCACGAAGTTTACTAAAATTCATAAATCATGGATATAAATATTTAACATACTTGAATTTTATCATACCAAAATTAACTATTTGTCTTTAAAAAAATAAATTTGAAAAAAAAAAAAAGGAGTAAGGCCTAATGTGCAGAGTGGTCACTATCGAGGGGAAATGTTTTGGTTGCCTCTTTCTAGCATGCAGTTTGATGACACCGACCCTCCTTGGGGATCAGGATTCTATAAAGGGATCTTTGGTCAGGGTGATGGGACATGGAGGAGGAATACCTAAACATAGTATTTACATAGATAGAAAAAGTAGTTTACAAAGACTGATGCAACATGACTTTACACACACAAACAGGCGCATGCACACACACACACACACAGAGCATTGCACCTAAACACCATATATGATTGCCTACCATTGGTGGGATTATGTATTTGTTTTTTCATTGACTATATAGTCTATGTTTTTCAATAAACATTGTGTAATAAGTGATCAAATTTGGAGAATTTATTTTCCTTATTGTTCTTAGTTTTCCATACTTTGAAAACATAATTATATATGTATCAATTCAGATAATCAAGGTTACTACTTATTAGCAATTTCAAACTATCTAGGCAGTGAATTTATTCCATATAAAAACCTTGATATTTTTTCTCTGTTACTCCATTTTTATGGAAGAGTGATGATGACAGAACTAAAATTAGTGAGTCATTCAATAGTGTAATTTTAAATTATTAAACTAATGCATTAGTTACAATGATTCTAAGTGATGTAGGTCTTCCAATGTCAAAAAAGAAAATCATATTGGATTCCTGTGGCATAATATTCAGAAATCTCTCAAATTATTTAATGATTTGTGTAACCTTGAATTCCAAAATGAGAGACATTATCCATGTAAGACTACGTTTTTTGAATCTGGACCTTACAAAATTAAAGGATAATATATGTCCAGCAATAGACAAAGGTGAGAGTGAATTCATTTATTATATTAAAACAGATAGATTAATTTGATTCTGTCATAATCTGCTCCCTGAAGTTGTGAACTGTGTGATGATTTAAAATTGTAGTTGTTATCTAATATCCCATAGCTCAGTTTGTCCACGCTGAATGAGAAATGAATGATATCTCTGATAGAGCGAAAAGGAATAATGAAAACCAGGAAGAAATTACATGATAATTTGCTATCTGCTTTATTTTGTTTGTTTTTAATTTATTTTAATAGAAACTTGTTATCTTCTCTTCATGATTCATCATCTTGGACATACTTTTGTGGCTGGACCTGAACAGGGTTGCACTGTTGTAATGATGTTCTTGTCTTTAAGGAAAGTTGTTAGACTTGATGTTATTTTGAGTATGTATTATAAGTAGAGCTGAAAATTCATCTTTATTAGACTTACTAAAGGTCCACAGTGATACATGAAAAATCTACCTTTGGAGTTTTGTAGAAGATTCATTGGTTTACCAAGAAGACATTTCTACTGTTTATCTCCCTTGTTCATCTCCCACCATGCAGTATTAAAGAGTGAGATGGACTTTCTCATTCCCTTTGCATCAGGGGTGAAAATATAACTTGGTCCTAGACCAATGACATTTTCTTTGATTTTCTAGTAAATTTTTTTCTTCCCAGTGATAGGCACTCTCTACCCTAAGAAATCGGATGATGTGTTGGTCTGCTGCAAAATATTTGAAAAATCATGTGGAAAGACACACATGAGGAATAAAATGAGAGCCTGGTCCTTTGAGAGCTTTGCAGAACCACTGAGCCATCAAATACACTGCCTACTCCAGGCATTTTTATACGATTCCTAGTTGTTGAAGCTTCAATTCATCTGTTTTCATTAGTTATATCTAAACACTGCCCTAATTGATAACCTTCCTTAATATTCATTTATTCAATAATTATTTGAGCATCCACTGGAAGTGAAGCAATTTGCTTGCCTCTGTGTTTGTGATGATTATTAACAGAACTTATTTCTCATTTTAGGTGAATATGTGTTAATATGAAAATCGTCACTGTGGAAATTAGAACAAGAAGAGAACCCATTACAGACAGACAGATCATAAATTGAAACTGTGCAAGCTTATAATGTCCAGTTAGAGAGGTGGAGATGGATTATTCCAGAGAGAAGACAATTCATGCTTAGGTTTGAAGGTCCTGAACAGGAAAGAAGGTAGTGTATTTTCAGAAGTGGAAAAAAAAAAAAGTAGCATGGTTCTTAGCTTGAATGATGAAACCACATTTATTAAGCAACAGGAAACAATACAAATTAACATATTTGCCACATAAATGACATGCAGAGTTAGAAGAGAATTTGGGTTCTAAGTGGTATTCTAGATGGAGATGAATATATTTATCTATTTAATGAGAGGCTCTTAATACGACAAAAAAGAAGTAAAAAGTAAGAAATATTTATAAAAGCAGTGGTAACAGGATAATGTGAGCAGACAGCAAAATATTATAGATGTTATAATACCATGCACCTAACTCTGAATATGAACTTGTTGTTTTTATTTTTATTAACTATTTAACTTTATAAATTTCTTCATCATTGGAAGAAATATTGGAGGCTTGGAGAGGTGAGTTTTTCCCTGCCAGCTGATATAATCTTGAATGTAACATAACACAGAAGAGTGCACTAATCTTAAGTACACACACAGCTCAATTTTTTTTGTATACTAAAGCAAACATAGTGTTGTAAGCATAGCCCAGGTTGAAAAAACTGAATAGTAGTTACATCTTCCAGACTTCGTTGATTTTCAACTTGGAGAAAGTCATACTTTTTTCTTTTTATTACTTTTCTTCTTCTTCCTTTTTTTTTTTGGTATTGGAATGTTGCATCTTCCATCTTCCCCATGATGGTGTTTTGTGTAGCAACTGTTCATTCATTTTCCTGATGCATAATGTTCTAGAGATAAAAGATACTGTAATTTATTTATCCATCCCACTTTTAAAAAAAAATATTTTTTTAGTTGTTGACAGACCTTTATTTTATTTATTTATATGCAGTACTGAGACTCAAACCCAGTGCCTCACACATGCCAGGCAAGTGCACTACCACTACCACACAGCCCCCAGCTATCCATCTCACTTTTGATAAACGTTTTAATTGCTTCCAGTGATGGATCACAATAGTTTTCAGTAATTACCTAACATAAACAAGGCTACTCTTAATACTACCATAAATATGTTTTGTGCATGGAAGTAAGCATATATGTTGGGTCATTATCTTATGATCTCTGAGTTATAGTGACTGAATACCTCCAACTTAGTATGAACTACCAAACAATTTTCTGAAGTGCTGTTATCATTTTACCCTCCCATCAGGATGATTTGAGACTTAATTAACCCATATCTTTCTCGACTTAGGGTTGTGAATTGTCAATCTTTTTAATTTTAGTCTTCCTGAGATGGCCTTGAAGTGGACTCAATATGTTTTCAATTTGCATTTCCTTGATGATTAGTAAAGTTTAGCACCTCATTTGGCTGTTGTCCATTTGGATATATATTTGGATCTATAGTATCCAGTGTGATACTCCTGTTACAATATTTTGCCTATTTTCTTATGGAGTTGTAATTTTCATATAATTCTGAGGTTTTTTATTTTTCATATTCTGGTAATAGTCAATTTGGGGTTTATATATTATTAATGCTTTCTTCCATCCTCTGGGATATATTTTTATTCCTCTTAATTGTGGCATAATTTCTAACTTTATAGGAGTGTAATTTATAATAATTTTCTTTAAGGTTAGTGCACAATTCAGTATTACTTAATAATGTTTATGTCAGATGTAGAAAGATATTCTCCTGTTTTATCTTCAGTAAGTTTTATTTGTACTCTTCATATTAAATTTATAATCTACTTGGAATTCATTTTAGGGTATACTGAAGGTCAAAATTCCTTTGCTTTTTTTTTTAATGTGATAGTCCATATCATGCAGATTCATTTATTGAAATTTCAGTCCATTATTCAACATTATTATTATCATGTCACCTTTGTCATAGCTTGTCCCTTCGGGAATGAGTTTATTTTTACATATTTTTTTCATTGTTCTCTGTGGCTGTCCTTGTATTTGAGCCACATAGACTTATGTACATTTTTAAGTGTTTGTATGTGTTATTCTAAATTCTTCAATTGTGTTTAATTACTTGGATATTTTTGAAATTTCGATTTCCATTTCACTATTATTTTATACAATAGTGAAGAACAACCAAATCGAACATATAACAATGTTAAGTGGGAATTAATATTATAATGAATATAAATCACTTTGGAAATAACTGACATCTTTGCAATATTGAGTTTTCCAACTCATAAAATATTATATCCATTTGTATATTAGACAAACTTTAATTACTCCGAATAAAGTTTTGTAAATTTCTTATAGTGGTTTTCAATATTATTTGTTAGATTTAGCAATAGATATTAGATGTTTTGATGTTGCTATAAATGGTACTGAGGTTTAAAATTTTATAATCAAATTAATTACTAAAGTCTTATTGAATGTATTGTCAAATACTTATATTTTGATTTATCTTTATTTTATATGCAAATAATCATCATATCTGAAAATAATGATAGCTTTTTCTAGCTTCTTTACCAATCCTGATAACTTTAATTTCTTTTCTCGTATTTTTGTATTAGTTACATGTTTTAGTATAATAATATCGGAGTAGTCACTTCCATCATCCTTGTCTATCTCCTGATTTCTAAAATTAAAGTTATTTAATATTATTTGTTGTAATATTAATTATAGATAATTTTTATCATTTTGAGAACCTCCCATTCTATTCTTACTGTGTTAAGAGCTTTATGTTGGATGAATAAGGTTATATTAATTTTACTTCATTTAGTGTTTAATTGCATTAGAAATTTATGTATTTAGTAGATAGTCATGATTTTTTTTCCTTTGTTCTGTGAATATACTGAAGTAAATTCATTGCTTTTTGAAATGCAAAGTTTTGGAATCAGAAATAATTCTTTCTTAAATTTATATTTATTTTTATCCATGCTTTTTACAAGCATTTCTAGATAATCATATAATTTTTGTTTTATTCTGTGAATACTGATAACTATTGAAATGCTAGAAATTTTTAGAACCAAAGATTTTTCTTTGAATTTTGATTTGACTTTTATTGGATTTTTGAAACTATAGTTCACAGAGAAATTACCCTTAATTTTTCTGTTTTGCTATATCATTTTCAGGATTGGTATCTATTATATGTTGAATTCATCAAAAAGTTTGGAAAGTATTTACTCCTTTTCTGTTCTCTGAAAAATTCGAAATTAATTTGGTGTTGTATTTTCATGAATGTTGAATTTATAAATCTCCTGTTTGAAATTTTTTTCTAAATATGGATTCCTTTACTTAAATAGGGACAGGTTTTCACAATTATAATATTTTTTCTTGTGTAATTTTGGTAAATTACACCTGTTTTATTTAATTTTTAGAGTTACTGCCATAATATATAAATTGTTATTTTTGCTTTATAACATTTGTAAAATCTTTAGTATCTTTTTTTTTTAATCCCAGTTTTTTTTTTTTTTTGTGTGTGTGTGTGTGTGTGGCTTTTTTCTTTATTTTCTTCATAGTGCTTTCCAGGAATTTATCAATAATATCAGATTTTTCAAATGACTCTTATTTTTCTGATTGATCTTCATATACATGTGTGTTTGTGTGTGTATGCAGATATACACACAAACACACATAATAAACAAATGACAGAAATGACAGTGTGAATAGGAAGTAAGCAAAATATGGTTTGATTCCGAGTATGTGATGGATTGGTTTAATCTTGATGTTTGTAATACTATCCTTTTCAGTGACAGAAGGTTGGTGACTTAGGATGATAGAATCTTATCTATGGATTCACTCATCTTTCTTGGCTTTGTGAAAATGTTTTCATTTCCATGCGATTGCAATTGTCACTTAGTGGTTTTCAATTTTAGAATCAAAAAGAGCATGGAAAAAATCAGTCATACACAAAAAAGTAAATATAACCTTGGCAATATGAATAAGCAAGCCTACTTGAGAGATTTCAAGAGACAGGTCAGGTGAAGAGAGAAATGGGAGTATAGTGTTGCAATTTTCTTCATTGTACATTGTGGGAAAAAATGTCTGACGTGTTTGGGTCAAGAAATAGAATCAAATTTTATCCTTTTTCTGTATCTCTATATGTCTGTCTATATATATCTACACCTATCTATGTCTGTCAATCTATATATTATTTGGGAAGAATACAAAGGGAAGAAGGACTTATATAGAACAGATTTCCCATCATTCATAGTATTGTATCAATAGAGATAATTTATTTATAAGAAACCCTCATATAGCTGGGTGCGGTGGCACTGGCCTGTAATCCCATCAGCTTGGAAGACTGAGATAGGAGGATTGCAATTTCAAAGCCAACCTCAGCAATGGCAAGGGGGGCGCTTAACAACTCAATGAGACATGGTCTCCAAATAAAATGCAAAATAGGGCTGAAGTTGTGGCTCAGTGGTCTGAGTGCCCCTGAATTCAATCCCCAGTACCACCCCCCCCATCAGAAAAAATAAACCATTATACATATGAATAAAGAGCGTGCAGGTAAAAGTAACCCTTAAAACATCTAAAAGAAAACAATCCAAAATGATAACTCTAAAGCATGTAAGTGGAGTTTATTTGGAACAAGGAGTATAATTTTATAATTTAGAGCACCAATAAAATATAAAATTGTATTAGCACTTGAATACAATTCATTCCAATGTTTTAAAAGTATAATTTAAAAGCAGTCATGAAAAGGGAAAAATTAGAAGAGAAATATGCATGAACAAAGTTAGGTTGAAAAGACTATTATCATTTTGCAATAATTGCTTTTGACAACAGAAAACAACACTCATGCTCAAGGTGATATTTTGAGTGAAAGAGCTATTTGAAATACATTCATTCTCCTCTCATTAATTCTGCCTCCCAATTAACTTATAATTTTGTGTTCTAGAAAAGCTAGCAAAGTCATTTTTTTTCCCTTTCCTTTTTAGTATCAGTAGACACTAACCTACAAAAGAGAGAAACTGCATGTTAGTTCATTTAAGTTTCTTGGCACAGCAAGCAAACTAGCCAAAAAATGAGAGAAAAATAAATAAACAACTTTCATATGGAATAAAAAAACAGAATTTGGTTTAATGGTTATAGGAGAAAAACATTCTTTGTTGAAATCCATTAGAGGTGTATTCTGTTTTTCATAAAGTAATTCATTTTAAATGTCAATCTATGTTAAGTTCTTTGGTATATAAAATGTATTATGGAATTGTGTAGTTAAGGAAGCTGAATATATATCTCATTGCAAAATTTTCCCGTGATACCCATAGAAAAAATATTATGTGCTGCTTGAGAAATGTAAAATGAAATGGCATCACATTCAATTATCTGTTGTCAATTCCGATTTTTATTTTATTCTTGTCTGGATCCCTTTTGTTATGGTATTTTCAAAAAACAGTTAACATTTGTTTTTATTTTCAATTTTAAGTGCATTTTGTAGAGTATTCTGCATTTGCAATCAACAAATGACTTTTCATTTTTTTTCATTAACCCCTAGAACTGCAATTGAGGCCCTTCATATATCCCTATGATCAAATAGCAGAGTTTTACTATCATGCACAAGAATGTATTTAGTCTACCCTTCCTTTCCCTCCTTGCATCTCTGCATTCAACCCTCTTCTCTCTGTCCCCTAGTGACTGTAGTTTAGCTTCTTTCTTGGCTATCCTGAAGCACTAAGCAAAATGCTTTGCATTGTCATTCCCTGTGCTTCTGCATTCTGCTCCAAGTTCACATTTGACTCACTCCCATTTCCTTCCATCATGAGAGGAGGCTTCTCCTGATCACATCTAGCCACCAATCCTACCCCACATACTGCATGAGCTCAGCTGCTCTGTCTTCCTTAACCTGCTTTAACTTTTCCTATAACACATTCTGCTGGCATTCCACGTTTACTTATTTTAATCACTGCCATTTTCTTCCTAGTGACAAGCGGATCCAAGGAGATCAGATGATGCACTTGGTTTACTGATTTTTGAAATGACCAAAACCAAATGAAATCCTTGGTTTCCCCTTTGCCTCTTCTTTTTCTCTTTCATTTTCCTCCCACCCCTTCTTTTCTAATTGATTGAATTACACCTTTAATCCCAAACTAAATGGGAATAGGGCAAGTTTGGTGTTTAGACAAAAATAGCTTTCTGGAGCCAAACCCCACCAGGACATACAATTGACCTTTCTTTAACCCATAAAAATATGACCTTGCATTAGTCTGATAGTTACCTGTTCATTGGCTGCCCCTTGATAGGCAGCAGTTGCATAAAGCTTTTAACCTCTCTTAAATCACTGAAATAATTGTCTTCTGATAGCTGTATATATTGCTCTTTAAAAAGTGTCAGGCATATAAGAGGGGCTCAATCAATTTTGCTGAAGGTATATTTGCTTATATACTTCCGATGTCCAAAGGTTGGAAGCAGCCTTTTTACTGTTTATATCATTTCATGTCATTAAATTTCTTTCTCTTCTGGCATAATTTATTCTTCCATTTATGAACATATAATTTCTTTAACCCAGTGTAACTTAGACATTTTTACTATTAGAGAAAATAATGATGCAATGAATTACATACTGCCAAAAATTTTTATATACCTTTGGTTCTCCTTTTACAAAGCCCAACGTTCACTAGATCATACTTCTTGTATTTGTGTACAAACTAACATACATGTGTACGTGTACGTGGGTGTGTGTGTGTGTGTGGTGTTGTGTGTCATACATCATGTAGGTAGTTTGTAGAAAAGTGTAGAAATTCTGAGTTGTTTAGATTCAGATATTGGAATGAAACAAAAATTATTATTATTATTATTATTATTATTATAATTGGTATTGAACCCAGTGGCACAAACCACTGAGATACATTCCCAGTTTTTTTATTTTGAGACAGTTTCTTGCTAAGTTGCTCCGGCTATCTTCTAACTTGTGATCTTCCTGCCTCAGTCTTCTTAGTTGCTAGGAATACAGGCATGGGTCCCCAAATAAAATTAGTGTTTTTTTTTTGACATTACAAAAAAGAAATTCCTATGTGGAATAAATATTAAAATAATGTAGACTATGTGTGGGGGTGTGTCTATACTATCTCCTAAAGCATTTGAGGTAATGGACCTTAAGTAGAATGCTGCAAGGTACAGCTTACAACATGAATTTAGTTACTATGCCATGTTTAGTATTTAAAGTGAGGTAGATATATTACTATTTATGTCCAACAAAGTTAGAGGCAAAGATGAATTTTCCTTCATGACTGGAACCTGCTGTATAGTTCTGCCAAGTCTTCTGTATTATTAGCCTCCTCCAGGGTATGCCAGTATAGGGAGAAACTAAACCATCACTCTTGGTTTGTAGCCTTCCCTCTTTATCATAATGGTTGTATTTTTTGTTGTTGTTGTTGTTAGAAAAAGAACAGTTTTTAAACTTTTACCTTATTTCTAGAGTTAAAATATTTATCTTTAAAAATAATATTTCTTGCTGGGCGTGGTGGTACATGCTTGTAATCCCAGCAACCTGGGAGGCCAAGGCAGGAAGATCACAAGCTCAGACCAACCTCAGCAACTTAGGGTTGCACTAAGCAACTTAGTAAAACTTGTGTCAAAATAAAAATAAAAAAGGGCTGGGGATGTGGCTCAGTGGTTAAGTATTCCTGAGTTCAATCTCCAATACCAAAATAATAATAATGATAATTATAATAATATAATATTATTAATTATAATAATATAATTAATATAATAATAATTATTATTATAGTTTTAAGAATAAGTTTTTTTCATTTTTAATTTTATTATTATTTTTTTAAATACACGACAACAGTGGAATGTATTACAATTCTTATTTCACATATAGAGCACAATTTTTTATATCTCTGTATATAAAGTATGTCAAGTCAATTCATGCCATTATACATGTACTTTTTTTTGCATTACAATTCTTAATACACATATATACCACAATTTTTTTATATCTCTGGTCGTATATAAGGTATGTTGACACCCAATTCAAGTCTTCATACATGTACTTTGTATAATGATGACCATCACATTCTACCATTCTTGCTAATCTCCTTCCCCCTCGCTTTCCCTCCCACCCCTCTTCCCTATGTAGAATTTAATACTCCCATGCTCTCCCTCCCTACCCCACTATGAGTCACCTCCCTTATATCAGAGAAAACATTCGTCATTTGTTTTTTGGGGATTGGCTAACTTCACTTAGCATTATCTTCTCCAACGCCATCCATTTACCTGCAAATGCCATGATTTTGTTCTTTTTTAATGCTGAGTAAAATTCCATTGTGTATATATGCCACATTTTTTTTTAATCCATTCATCCACTGAAGGACATCTAGGTTGGCTCCACAGTTTAGCTATTGTGAATTGTGCTGCTATAAACATTGATGTGGCTGTGTCCCTGTAGTATGCTGTTTTTAATTCCTTTGGGTATAGTCCAAGGAGAGGGATAGCTGGATCAAATGGTGGTTCCATTATCAGTGGTTAAGGGTTCCTGGGTTCAATCCCCAATATCAAAATGATAATAATAACATTATTGTTATTATTATTATTATTTTAGTTTTAAGAATAAGTTTTTAGGAGTATAATTCTGGGTCAAGAAATAGGATGTGGATACTCAATGACAAACTGATTTCTCAATTACCTGAATCTATTCTACCATATGTATGTTTTATGATGCCCATTTTCTTATTTGAGAAACAATATGACTTTTCATTTAAAATACTTTCTAATCATTATTGAGTTGGAATACTTTTGTACATGCTTACTGAATTTTTTCAAAGAATGTCTACTTAACTTCTATGTTACTGTTCGTGGCTGACTTTGCCTATTACATGTAATGCCAATCATGGAAATGATGAGTTTTTTTAAAAGAGAGTTAATTCATAAGGCAGACAAGTGTATGGAGACAGGAAAACAAATCTCAAATTCACCTTCCAGAGCAAGGATTTTGAGGTATTTATGGAATTAAGAAGAAACATGGTCTAAGGCTTGGGGACAGATGATGGAAGGAGTAATCGGTAACCTATGTGTGCAAAATCAAACTTCATGGATCTTCATAGGATGCATGCTCAGAAAATGGCAACATGAAAATGACCTGCAGGTGGAATGTTGACCCTCTGACATCTAAAATTCACTTGTGGGAACTTACACAAGCCCACATGAAGGGACTGGTAGTGACTTCAGCTGGTTTGAGCTAGACAAAGCTAACTCCAAATTTCTGAAGTCCCCTTTTGTAAAATATACATCTCTTTAGAATGTATTGCAAATATTTTGTAGTGCATTGCCTGTATTTAAATGCTGTTTGCAGGTTTTCTTTAATCTATTCAATACTTAAATTTTCATTAAGTCAAATCTATTTACTTTGGGATTCCTTCACTCTGCCATATAATAGGTTTAAGCCAATTCCTCTAACTCTTCTGAGTACATTGTACTAGTCTTCTTGGGCTGCCATAACACAATAGCACAGACTGGGGGAATTAATCAAAAGAAATTATTTTGTCACATTTTTGGAGGCTGGAAATCTGAGAATAAAGTATAAGCAGAGTTGAGACCTTTCTTCTTGGCCTGCAGAAGCTGCCTTCTTACTGTGTCCTCATATGATTTTCCTCTGTGTATGCATGGGCAGAAAGATCCCTGGTGCCACTTCCTCTTTAAGACCACCCATTCTGTCAGATTAAGGCCAACCTTATGATTTTCATTTAACCTTAATTAAAATAAAGACTGAAAGGTCATATCAGTAAATACAGTCATGGAGTTGGGATGGAAACATATGAATTTTGGGAAGATATAATGCAATATATATTGCAACTGAAACAGACACATTCAGGTTATAAAGCATAATCTCATACATATATTGGCATAAGTGTAGGCATACATATATTGCAATAAATGTTACATATGGGCATACATAAAGGCATACATATATTGCATAAAGTATAGGCCTACATATATTGCAATATATGTTACATATGGGCATACATATATGCATATATATTCACCTATACATTTTGGCCTTATTTTAAATTTGATATTTATTCCACATGAGAATTCTTTATTTGTAATGCCTTAGGTCAGAAAGTAATTTTATTTTATCTCAATAGCTATAACTAAATAACCCAGAATTTCTCCACTTTTATAAAGCCCATCTATGCCACTAACTTTTCTAATATCACTAAATTTTCTTTCCCTTTCATATGCACTTCTACTTCTTATCTTTCTTTTACTTAATTGATCTGCTGATTCCTTTAGAACTTCTGTCTTAATTATTATTGTAGTATAGCTCTTAAAAGACTTTCTCATTTTTAAAAAATGTAATGAATTTCATCATTCTCATTTCTATCCCTAGTTATTCTAGATGAATACTTGAATTTAATTAGGTTCCCTTAGTCATATTACTATTAAAAATAACCATTGTTTTAGAAAAGCAATACTTTCCTTTTACAAAAATAAAAGAGAGAAAGGGAAATGAGGAGAGAACTATATTTTTCTCTCCCTTTCTTTCTTCATATTATTTATGTATCTATATTTCAAAATTAAATTTTAATAATTGCTATCTTCTCAAAAAAGAATACTCCAGGAATAGATGGCTTTACTGTTGACTTTTACAAATGCAAATTTTATTACATGTGTAAACATGGGAGCTGCAACATGATTGAACTTTGCAAAGAGCTAAAGAGAGAGTCTTGGGCTTCTAGGGGGAAGAGAGATGGGGGCAAGCTATGCAAGTCGTGAAAAAGCAGAAGCTTAGTGAGCAAGGATTGTCTTATTCTGCAGATGAAGTTTCTCTAGAAATAGTCACCTGTGGTATTCTCTGCCTGGGCCAGGTGTCAGACCTCCCCCACAGTACCCACAGAATTCCTTCAAATCAGTATCAATAGAGCAACACCAGAGAGAGTAGTGCAGCAGCAAACTTTGATCTAGTACTTACCATGTGACAAGTAATGTTCTAACGTTTTATGTGTATTAAATCTTATCTTCACAAACACTTCTGAAATATTATTATTCCTATTGTATAGTTAAGAAAATAGAGACACAGAGAAGCTGCATATTATAATTAATAAGTAAATGAAAAATACTTTGTACTGATACAATCCCTTAGGTGGTTTGACTAGAGTCCATGTTCTTGGCTATTACACACGTATATCTCTATCCTTTCTGCCTCCTTGCGGCAAGAATGCTGACTATCCTGTCTGACTGTGATAGTCAGTTTTGTATATTAATCTGGCTAGGCCACAGTCCTTAGTAATTCCACAGTGGTTAAGTATTGCTGTGAAGACATTTTGTAGATGTGATTAGCATACACAATAAGTTGATTTTGAAGAAAGGAAATTATCCTTGATAACCTGAATGTGTCTGTTTCAATTAGTTTTCTGTGGCGGGGTGATGGTGCGGGTGGGCGGGGGTACTACATATCAACTACAGCTTCATCTCCTGCCTGAGTTCCTAGCGTGTTCTTCCTGGAGACCTCTCCTACAGATTTTAGATATGATTACGCAATCTCAATAAATGCATAAACCAGCTCCTAGAAGTAAAAATCTCTCTGCTCTATCTCTGTGTGTCTCTTTCTCATCTTTCTTTCTCTCCAATTCTGTACTTATGGTGGAACTCTGACACAATCCCTTATTTAGTATACTCAGAGAATCCAAAGGATGTTGATCAGTGAAAGAATAATGAAGAACTCTTGGAAATTAAACTATGATTGTAAAATAAATATTCAATGGAATGTTCAGAAGATAAACTTGAAGACACTGTGTGATTATAGAAAAAAGGGCAGAGAAGGAGGAGACAGAAAGTTAAAAAAAAAAAAAAAAAAAGTCCAGGAGGTCTAGCTTTAGACTAATGAGTTATTATAAGAATTGAATCTAGAGAACAGTGAACAGAAAGATTATAAAAGAAACTTTAAGAGTTAAGTATATAGTCTTAAGATCAATGGATCCAATAAGTGTTTACCATAATGAATAAAAATGATAGCTAGATTCATCACCGTGAACAGCAGAGATAAAGAAAATTTTCTATAGAAAGAAAAAAAAAATGAAAGACTGTGGGAAAAATAAGACAGTTTGCTGCAAGAGACTGGAATGAGATAGGGATTATTGTTTTATTACCAGTGGTACAATATGTACTAGAAGAATTAGAATTAAGCCCTTGAGTCCCAAGAGAAAGTTTTTTTTTTTTCTGCATTGTATTCCATAGTTGCTCAATCAATTGTAGACATTCAGGCAATCAAGAAGACATGGGAAAAACTTCGAAGAACTTCATAGGAAGTTTTCCACCCCTATGCTTGAATAAAACAAAGGAGAAAAGAAAGAAAGAAAGGAAGGAAGGAAGGAAGAAAGGAAGGAAGGAAGGAAGGAAGGAAGGAAGGAAGGAAGGAAGGAAGGAAGGAAGGAAGAAAGAAAGAAAGAAAGAAAGAAAGAAAGAAAGAAAGAAAGAAAGAAAGAAAGAAAGAAAGAAAGAAAAGAAAGAAGATGTGATTCAAAATATTCAGCCCAGGTAAGGGAAGCTCTGAGTTTACTTCTGTTAGGTAGAATGAGAGCAGGGAAGAGAGGTGTCCAAGACTGCAAAACTACATTCTGTAATACCAACATGCAACAAGAAAAATGATTAGGTTTGTTTTGCTTGTTTTTGTTGTTTTTATTGATTTTATTGTTATATGCAGTTGAGATCCCTGTCTTTCTTACTAACTTCCTTATTACCTTATATCCTACCCTTTCCCACAAATTTAAGGGAATCTTGCTGGAAACCTGCTTACTAATTTTCCAGATGTCTTTTTCTTTCTTTTATGGTTATTTTCCTCAATCTGGCCTCATAAACTTTCTCATAAAAAATCTTCAACTTGGTAAAGCCAGCCTTCCCTGATTTCTGATGTTGTAAAACATATTCCCACACATAATTTTCTTAATATATTTAATGAAAATTTGAAAGAAAAATTTTGATAGAAAAATGTACCTAAACAAATGAAGCCAATTCATCTATTTAAAGAAGGGATGTGGGTTGAGGGGCTACTTAAAATGACCAGAACTAATTTATAAACGTGTGCTTTGATTATTTATTAATTTTATTTAACAGAAAAAAACAATGTTCTGCTGTCTTTATGACGACCTTTGTTCTTTGGATAGAATATACTAACTAACAGTTTTACATGGCTATGCCCCCAAATATCCTTGACACATTTTCATTGAACAAAGCCACTGGTTTATTGTGAATCTAATTTTTGTTTTAAAATTAGTTCTCTTTATTGGGCAATGTTCTTCATTCTTTTATAGCTGCTAGTTATTTATTTATTTTTGCCAGAAATCAGATATATAAATTATAGTTCCTATTTTTAAAGAGAAATTCCATAAAACCAGATAGCAAGAATAAAATTCTAAGGAAAAAACTAGTTTTGAAATTAAGTACACATTCCAGTATAATGAACCATATAATTAATCTAAGAACAAAATGATAAAGTCCCTAATCAGACATATATTCAACTGGTTCTTTGTCGATTTGGTTACTAACTCAAGTGTTTCATTTAATACTCTGAGTTAATGAGGGATCTCATTCTAACAAGATGAACATTATAAGATCTCTGCCTTTAAGTCCAAGGTTCTCATAAGCTTGGATAGCATGCACTGATATGATGGAGTTGGGTGTATGAAGTAATATACAGGGACACATGTATGCAGGTATGTATACATATACACATGTATTGTGTTGTACATTATATATACTATATATATGAAATAATCATTTGCATACATGTATGACAATCTACTACAGATGGTGGTAAAAATACAATGTGAAAGGCAAAAATGGACACTTAATTTTTATCACAAGAGGAACAAAACAACATAAATAATTAATAAAATACAAAGCTGTTAAGACCTGGAGTACAATTGTTAAAGAAATAAAGATTACTTAAAGAAGGAGTCTTATAAGTTAGGATTTCACAGTTGGAGGATATGGGTAGGAGATATATGTGTATCATACATAAAATTACAAATATATGCTGTGTCTATATGTATATATGCACACATATACATACATATTTATATATGTATATATGTATGTATATATATATATATATATATATATATATACACACACACACACACACACATATACATATGTATTTGTATTATTTTTCAGTACCAGGGATCAAACTCAGGACCTCATGGATGCCAGGTAAGTGTTCTATCACCAAGCTGCTCTCAACTAAGATATTCTTGACAGAAGGTTTGGCAGGAACAAAAGCATAATGATACCTGCAGAAGTGAACATAACAGCTTGCCCAGGCTTATGGAATGGTGAGAAAAGCAAGACCCTTCAACCTTGACATATGACATAGATTTTCTTCTTAAATGTGAAACAGTCAGGAAGCCATTGGACAGTTGTCAACCAATTTTTTTTTTTTTAAGCTGAGGAAGATCACAATCAAAGCAGTGTTTGATGTCCCAAGGTGCCAGGAAGAGTATGCACGAGACTGGCAGTTTGAGAGACATTGGCAACATTACAATCGTCTTTGAATCCGTAAATCAGCATTTCAGTTCTCATGTTGGCAACTAAGACAGGGGAGGAAGGTTGTTTGTGGGAGATTGAAAAAGAAAAGAACTCAAATGGGTTACAAGTTTGTCATGGGACCTAGAAAGGAAGATCAGTGATATCACAAAGCTTCAAAAATAGGTAAAAGGAAGAGTGGTAGAAAATGCAGAGAATATAGAAACCAGGGACAGAGTTGGTTTTGTTCAGGCTGGGAGAGGGAAGAGAAATGATGTACTGGAAACTAAACTATCATATGTCATAACTGCATTTGAGATTTTACTCAAAATTGTCATTTTGTTTTATATACTTATTTCTTGAATTCAAAAGTTGTGCAAAATTACTCTGCTATTGTTTCTGATCACCTAAATATCAGTGAAAATGTTTATAACTGAGAAGTGAACAGGAGTGGAATGATATTGACAGCTGTCTCTGTAGCCTGTTATTATTTGACAATGTTCTATAACTTCATTAGTTCAATTGAATAGGTATTTTAAAATGAAGAGATTTAATGGTTCAGCTGAATTTATAGTAATTTGCATAAATTTTACAAAACCCATTTATGTTGCAGTGTACTGGAAATTAGTAGTTCATTGTTATTTTATCTATATTAAAACCAACAAAATATATTTCTATAAAATGAGTCATGAAAGAATTAGTCTGACTTAATATAGTGTTTTATTCTTATTTTTTTCTTTGTGGATACACTTTTCTCCAAAATACCGTCTCATACTTTCAGAAGACAGCAATGGAAATTCTGAATAGACTTGAAAAGGTGAACTTAGTCTGTAACATCACATAAGTAGATTGCCTATTCATTTTTCAAAAGGGTCAACTATGGCACATACACAAGTAAATCATTGCACATTTCTGTCACCTCAGATACATCCATGGGATGTAACAGGAAATCAATAAGCATAAAAGCAAAATAGTAGAACACATATTTCTTTCAGACAGAAATATTATTAGAGTGATGTCCTACAGTCTGTGTTAATATATTTATATAGTACATTTATGCATCACTTAATGATGGGGACACATCTTGAGAAATATGTGGTTAGGTGATTTCACTGTGTGTTAATACCACTGAGTATAGTGGCACATCCTACTATACACTGAGGCCATGGTATAGCCTATTACGTCTAGGCTATGAACCTATACAATAAGTTACTGAACTACTGTAGGTAGGTGGAGCACAGTGGTACATGCATACCTAAACAAAAAAGGTATAGTAAAAATGCAGTATAAAAATAATGAATGGTATATCTCTACACTGTTTACCATGAATGGAACTTACAGGATTGGGGGTTGCTCTGGATGAATGAGCAGCAACTGAAGTTGAAGGTCTGTGACATTACTGCACACTCCTGCAGACTTTATACACACTGTGCATTTAGGTTGCACAAATGCATTAAAATATTTTTTTCCTTTAATAATAAATTAACTTTAGCTGGCTGTAACGCTTTTACTTTATGGATGTTTTAAGTTTTTTTTTAACTTTTTGACTTTTAAAATAATATTTAGCTTAAAACACAAACATTTAGCTATACAAAATTAATTTTTTTCTTTATATCCTTCTTCTATAAATGTTTTTCTATTTTTACATGTGTTTACTTCTTTGTCTGCAGGGTCAAGGATAGTCAGATCGCTGTCTCCACCTCCACATCTTGTCCACTGGAAGGTCACTGGGGGCAATGAAATACTTGGAGCTGTAATAATGCTTTCTTCTGGAACACCTCCTGAGGTACCTGCCTGAGGCTGCTTGAAGTTAGTTAACTTCTTTTTTTTTTAATAAGTAGAAGAAATAAACTCTAATATAATGATAAAAGAAAAATATGGTAAATATATAAAACAGTATCAGAGTTATTGATTGTCATTATCAAATATTATGTATTATATGTGATTTTATGTGCCATACAACTCCCGTATTTAAACATGATTTTATCTTCTACCAACCTTTTTATGATCATATATTGAATAGTAATAATTCTCTGGGACCTATAAACCATAGATTGTAATTTGTTGGTTTGATAATGAGGACTGAAACCAGAGACACTTCACCACTGAGTTAATCCCCAGTCTTTATTAGTTTTTATTTTGAGACAGAGTCTCTCTAAATTGCCGAGGGTCTCACGAAGTTACAGTGGCTGGCCTCAAACTTGCTAACCTCTTGCCTTAGCCTCTGGAGTTACTGGGATTATAAGTGTGTGCCAGGATGGAACTCATATACAATGGCACCAAAATTCCTTTCTTTGTGCCTGCATTAGACAGATTGTTACTTTTCAAATAGTACTTCCTCCAGCGAATATTTGTTAGAATCTTAAATTTATTTTCACACTATAGTATCTGGGTCTTGTATTCATAAAGTTGGCCAAGAAAATGATATATAGGAGTCAAGCTAATTTAATAAATACAGTTCCTTGGAATCTCAGAAATTATAGGCATGCATAAATACTCTGTTGTTTGGGTTTTACAATAAAGAGTTAGTTCTCATTGTCCTCAGAAATGAGATAAAATAACATCATTGAGAAAGTATTCTTTTGACTTTACTACATAAAACATCACTTCATTGCTATTTGAAAAACATCTCTCATAGAGAATTTAGCTAAAAAGATAAATGTGAGCAGGCCAGCCAAATATGAAGAAGAGGGAACATAACAATTAGGAGGAATTTGGTGACTTACTAAATGCCAAATGACTTCTGGCTGGATGAAGGGAGAAGGAAGAATTTAGTGTATTTTCAGGAGACTGACATTGTCATTACCATGATTGGGAATAGCTCATAAAAAGAAAAGTGGAGAGACAAAAATAATACATACCATATTATTAATATTTAATTTTTGTGATAGTTTTTTAATTATGGGTATGACCAAAAATCATGAAACTCAGAAGAGAAATTATGGCTAGATATAAAAATCTGTAGGCATCTTCATAGAGTTATCATGAAAGAATCCAAGAATATAAGTTGAGAAAAGAAAACCGGAGTAAAATTTCTTATCTGATCATTTGTGCTCAAAATGCATGTGATAAAGGCTCAATGCCCAAACTCTTTAGCATGATACACAAGATCTCTCATATCTACTTGTCTTCAGCCTCTTCTCTTGCTACTCTTCTCCTGATGTCCAACTTACATTCCAGCAACATAATAATAGCTGTTTAGTTCTCTAAGGAGTTATATTTTACATAGGGTATGCCCTTTACCTTGAAGAGATATCCATTTATTTACACTTGGAAATTTACTTCTCCCTCAAGATGAAAAATTAAGCACAATCTTTCCTGAAACTTCTTCCTTGACCTACTAATTAGAAATCATGTTCTTCGTCTTTTGCCTACAGTTTTTAAAATGTGTTATAGTTCCATGGGAACAGACTCTTATACTTACACACATTGCCTCACGTGATTAAAACTTAAACCTTTGCATAGCATATATTGTACCTTACCTTATTTAAGGTCTTATATGTAACTAACATGGGAGAGTAATTGATGGAACATGAATCATTCCTATAGAAGCAAATGATTTCCTTACCTTGTACTACCTTTGAACCTTGACCTGACTGCTTATATTTGAACAAATTGCTATATCTCTTTGATTTGAAAATAATTTTTAAATAAGGGGACTGGTATAAAGGCTACTTGGTGTTCTTTTATTAAAAATTAATAAAGCTATCTTTTTTTTAATCTTGGAACACTTAATCCATAGTTAGGCCATACTTATTTCATTATCAGAAACAATAGAAAAGGCAATTAAATATTACAATTCTTTCCTCTGCAAAGCAGAATCATGAAAACTTTCACCCAGTATTACTGAAAGTAAAGGCTCTGGCACTTGTGCACCATGAAATGACATACTAAAAGAAACAAGAAAGTGGGATTAATGTGTTCAGCAATTTATAAAAGTGCACCTACACAGAACTTGTCACCATGTCAAATAGCATGGGGCTAGTATCTATAAAGGAGAAATTAGTGAAATCATAGTATCATTATTTTCCTCTAAACAAAAGGAATATTTAGTAAAAAAAAAAATGCATGGAATTGCTTTGCATCAAATTGGTTGATTCTAAAGAAATGTCGATAAACTAGTTTTTATCTCCTCTCTTCAATTTAGGATTAATTTAAATTTTATACTATGATAGGTCTAAACAGGGTTCTTTGAAAAAGGCAAGGCAAGGATCAGATTACAGGAGAAATTTCTGACTATACTAGGATAGATAAGCCTCTTAGGATCTTGTTGAGGTAAAGTTTTTATTCTGATTGTCTCACTAAAGAGTCTTCTACATAAGATGAAAATAAAAAATCATCATGAGCTTAATACAAATAGGAATCAGCTCTTTTCATTAATTATGACATCAGAGGAGACTGAAAATTCTCCGAATATTTATAAAAGTATTATATTGAAGAAAAAATTTGCTTCCCTTTAGCTTAAAAACACTATAAGATAGGATTTTAATGTGGAAACTTTCTTCTGGAAGATCAGAATATTATTTTCAGCACATTCTCTATAGTCTCTATAATTACATTTATTATTTAAAGTTTTAAATGAGAAACCCCTAGATATAGAGACATAATTGTGAAAATAATAGATTTTGAGATTCAAATGTCTTGTTTTTTTTTATTTGTAAAAGTATTATCAATTGATGAATTGCAAAATATTAACTTTTACATGTGTTCCCTGAGTATCTTAAAAGTTAAGATATTATTACAAATTTAGTTATATTCCTGTGAAAACAATATTCTTCTATTATGAATAAAAAGGCATAATATGTTGGATTTGATTTGGTTGAATTGGCTGCTCTTCAGTGGGGCTGAAAAGCATTTTCAATATAGACACTTTCTTTCAAAGATTTCTCTTTTTTCTGGCAAGGGCCCCTGATCAGTAAGAAAATAATAGAAATTTCACAGCATAATTTTCAGCCTGCCATATAGGCTTAGTTTGACTTGTCACTATATTTGACTCAAAAGCTGCTGTTACCTGGAATTACTGCAGCAGGGCTGATATCGCTGAAGTCTCTAAGCCAAATTAATAATCACTATAGGCTAGCGTGTTTGCTTCCTGGATGTGAAACATGTATTTAGGAAGCTATGGCAAAATCAGTTTATTAAATGGAACAACAACAACAAAAAAGTCCAGTTTAACACATTTCCTTGCCAGAGAACCATTCTGTGATTCTCTTTATGGGCAGTTAATCTTGTCCATCTAACCTTTAGGTCTTTTATAACTTCATTCTGAATATTAGTATATATTGGCCAAAAATAACCTCCAAAGATAAGAAACATGGGCAGTGAATTTTATTAGGAGTAAATTTAAGAATAGTGGAAATGAGTTAATACATATATGAACGCATGTTGTGAAATATAACGATTTATATAAATATGAGATTGTTGTGACAAATAGAACAAACAACTGAATTGTAGCTTAGAATGTGTGGGTCTGATGGGCATCTGAACAATTATAAGTAATAAGACTGAGTTTACAGATAAATGTTGTATCTGTGGGGAGCAGATTTTATCCTTTGTTCTCTTGAACATCAAGCTAAGCCATTTTACAATCATAAAGGTCGGTCTCTCTAAATACAAGTCAACATTTTAAGGAAGAGAGTAGGAGCTGATTAAGACACAGACCAAACCATGTCCTGGCGACACCATTTCATTTCTTACCATTTCAGCAAAAGCTGAGGCCATCCCTATCTTTGGATTCTTCCAAATTTACATGAACCAAGAAATTCCAAAAGGTTAGCTCCTAAAACTAAAGTTTGGGTTGGAGTTGGGAAGGGAGTTTGAATCTTTGAGTACCAGAGTCAAAGTCAGGATCAGAGGGTTCAAGAAAATGGTAATACTGAACGTAGTTTTCCTATTACTTTTCCTAAGAATTAGAATACTGAAATACACTTTGCAGACATTGTCTAATGCTGTCAGTGAGGCTTCCAGAGCAGTGTGAAGGGGTGGAGAGGGCCCTGGAGCTTCTGGAGGAGATAGAGAAGCGTGGGTGATGATGTGCAAGGACATTAGCAGCAAAGAAAACTCATTTGAAAATTAATTTTGGCATTTCTAAATGTGTGCTGTCAATCAAGTTACTCTTTACTATTAGGCTGTGGTTTTCTTATAAAATAAAGAGGGAGTAAAATAATAGCTGCATAAGTCAGTTGGTATTAACAGAATTAATGCAAAGTGCTTAACACAATGCCTAGCAATAGTGAGTTCTTGATAAGTTAATAATAATTATTATCATTACACAACCCAAATGTGAGTCTTATCTTTCAGTTATAGCGTGTTAAGAGTAAAACTATTTCATTTTTCCAAATTCAAGTCTTTTGAACTGTCAAGTAGAGGTGACAGTTTTTGCTATATCTATTTTACATAATTGTCATCAAATGAGAAAATTTAGGAGAGTCACTCAGAAACCATTCTAAAGCTAAGGCAGAATATAGGTGACCTGAGCGGCTCTAAGTTTTTAGACATTCCATAAGAGTGACACCAAAATATCTTCCTGAATCTCCTAACCTAATTTGTCCCATTCCATTGAATCAGTCTTCCAAGGTTAAAGGCCAGGCACATAAAATCTGAAAAAAATCTCCACAAGCATTTCTGAAGCTTATAAAAGTTTGAGGACTGGTGCTTTTGTACAGATTTTGAACCTTGACCACTCATTGCAGTCACCTGGGGAGCTTTGCACACTACAGATATCCAGAATTTAGCCCAGAACAATTTAATCAGAAGCTTGGGTGATAGGGTCAAGATAATCCATATTTACCAGAGTTCACTGGGGAATACTAATGCACCCCCATGATTGAGAACTGTTGTGTTAGGGGAAATGAAATGCAAATACATTTATTGACATCCCGTATACACTAAGCATGGTGTTAGGTACTTCGCATAGATTACCTTAACTCTCATTTGTAAATGAGCCATATAAAACAGGTGCTACATCTCTACCCTGCAGCTAGGAGATTGGATTCACAGAGGTCAGGTGACATGAAAATGCAATGAGATATGATAAAGCAGTCATTTCTTTTTTATCTCCAAAGCCCATTCTTTTTACCTTGCCTCTCTGCTGGCTTTTGTGTCTGTCACCCGAAGTCTGTAAAGGACATATAATTTAAAAAGGTAAAATTATTTCCTGCTATTGAAATATAGTCTTCATTTATCTGTTTGTTTTTCTTTTCATGATGTCAAATCTTCTTTAAATGCTAAATTGGAAGTTTCAAACTGATCTGCAATCAGAAAAACTCAAGCACATTCCATTGACAGTTGCTCTCTGTATTCCAAAGAGATACAAAAGTTTTGAAACAGTCATTAAAAGAAACCTTCAAAATTTAAACCCTTAGGAATATTGAGAGCTATTCTAACTGCTTTAAAATAAGTAGGTTCTTGTCAGATATTTGACAATGCACATAAAATGGTTACTTCTTGGAAACCAAATTAAGGAATTTAGAAAGTGAATGATAAACCGCTGTATGTTACCTTAGGGAAAAGAAAGTAAATTTTTTAACTTTATGGCTCCCTAAAGGGAACTCAGTATCTGATATTTCAAAAGGCACCACTACATGAATGTCTTGAAAAGGTAAAAGACGTTTTTATAAAGATTTAACAATAGATTCCCACAATTTTTTTAAACACGAATTAAAAAAATAACACCCAGTGGGAAAGGGAGTAGGGTAGAGGAGGAAGTCTGTTTTGAAAAATCTTAGTAAAAGTTCACACTGTGAGGAGTTTCAGAAAGTTTCACATACATTTTGCCATTTTTTTTTCAAATCAGTGGGTTCAAACTTTGCATTAACACAGCTGCAACACTAACCGCGTGTCTATTAATACTGTCTGCTGACCTCAAAGACTGCAGTTGCCAGCTTGCTCTGATACCTATAATGCAGGAAAATTGAATCCATAGAATTCACACATTACATTTCTGGGAAAGCAGTTTCCTAAGAAAAGTGTAAGAGGTCAGAGTCATCTCAACTCTCTCCATATGTTGATAACTATGTGCAGGTGTAGGCTAGGAGATATTTTCTGACTCATGGTCAAAACAATTTAATGAAAAATGTAACACTTTTGAAAGAAGAAAAAAGATTGAAGGGAGAGTGACATAGAAAAATTACAAGCTATTGGCCTATATTTGAAATGCATTTAGAAAAAAAATATAGTAGAATAGACTCTATTTTATGTTAAGAACTGAAATGTTGTTGGGTGATTTGAGGCTAGTGGTAATGGTGAGCATTTTGATGCTCAGGATAATGCTTGTCAATCATTAGTTTATCCTGGTTAAGCATTACATATTGTCCATTTAGTCCATAAGGAAATTAGAAATGAAATATTTTATGTCTATAATTACTCTTTCATATGAAGTTGCCATGATGATTTTTAGTTGTATTTTAATTTTGATTCACTATGGTCATTTATTGAAAATCACATGCAAGCAAATAGTATAATGTGAATCATTGTACCTCAAACTGGAGCATGCATCACAATTATTTGGAGAGTTTATTAAGTTGTTGGACTCCACCATTACAATTTCTGATTTAGTGGTTCAGGTTGAGGTCAGCAAATTCCCACTCTTAAGGAATTTCTCATTGATGCTATCACTGCCCTGGAAACCACGGGTCTAATAGCATGGCTGTAAATTAAGAGGTATTTGAAGGAAAGCTGCTCCGTGTCTGTCCTGAGTATCACTGAAAACTGAAAGATAAAGAAGCTAAAATTCAGAAGGATAAGAAGACTCATACTCATATCGATATTAAAAGCTAATGGCAGGACTGAATCCAGTTGTACAATTCTAAAACCTTGGAATTTTTCTTTTGTTCTATTTTGACTTACAATAATCATTATTTTATGTTGTACATTAGGTTATCAATACAGATTTATTTTTCTTCTCTAAAGGCAGTTTTGTTAAACATTGAAAGCATATACCATCAAATGTGTATAACATATCAAACACTATTCTGTTGTGTACAGAATACTAATCAGTTTCAACAACTGAATCTAGAAGCGGTAGAGTACTGGCTCCAAATCACAAAGACTAAACAGATATTTTGGGATTTCACTTAAATTCTTATTATGATACCAAAACGCATTGGCAGAGGGAGGGGAGGGATAGAAAATGGAAAAAACTGACACTAAAACTTATCTAATAAACTAAGTCTAATTATTTAGTAATGCTGTCTAGGATGAAGAAGCATGGAAGAAGGCGGAGTTGGGTTGAGAAGTAATGAATGAAATAATCTGTGTTTCAAATCATATTACAGTTCAAACTGACTTCAGGAAATAGGGAATTAAGAAAAGAATATAGCAATTTCTTTTATAATTTCCTCATCTACTTTTCCCCGATTCATGGACACAAAGAAAAGCAACTTGAAAAATGTGCAGTGTTACACTCCATTCTCTTGGTACCATCCTGTGAAGGAAACAGAGAATTCCTTTTCCTTGGAAGTCTCAGGATAATCTTAAGAACAAAATGCACTCAGGTGATCTAGTTTTCTTAAAATCCAGGTTTTTCAAAATATCAGGAAATCAGGAATTTAGGGTGAAAGAGGCTGAAATGGAGCCTTTTGAATGCTGAAATTGTGCAGGTGTTATGCATTTTGCAGTGTTGCATACCTGAGAAGAGTATCCAGCCACCACATTAGGTGGACAGTGATCTTCAGAAAAGACCCCTCACTTGCCAGCGCTGTTAACAACGACAACAACAACAACAAGAAAATGCCCAGATGTTGATTCATTCTTGGAAGAAGATACACACATTCACTAGACAATTGAAATGGAATAGAAGAGCACAATTGCCAACTCCCTCGATTCCATATTTATGTCTATAATATGGCAGCTCACTTCAACAAAATCAGTGTCATTTCAAACCATTTTATTGGATATTTGTCAAAAAAATAAGTTAGATACGTGTTCACATGTGCTCCCACAACAAACTGTAAACAAATGAAATATTTGAATATTAACAAATAAAAATGATATGCATAGAAATAAAAGCATCTATTATATATAAAACACCTTTGGGGGAAATGGTAAACTTTAATGCATGATACTAATGGAGATAACATATTAGAAAAATTTGATAGGTTTTTTTTCTCTATAACATGACTTTAGATCAATAAAGCAAAACCTATGAAAATATTAAAGGCAAATACAAATTGGGAAATGTTAGGGAAATAAAGAGATAAAGATTCATATTTTTAATATAGATACTTATATTTGAAATCAATTTGAAGAATGATAAAGGGCCAATAGAAATATGGGCAAAGAATGTGGACAGACATTTCAAATTCACCAATGTGCAGTCATCAGAGAAAGGCAAAGTAAGCAACCACATGCTCTATCTACTTGCTACATATTGTGCCACCTTAAAATAATAAAAGCCAAAGGACTTTTATTATTCTTTTTCCTCTTATGGTAGAAAAATAAATTATCGAAGCTTTTCATATGGAAATTTGGCAACACAGAAACCTATCACTCAGAAATTTAACTTCTAGCCATTTATCCTAAGAGTTCAATTCTTGTCAAGGACAAATATAGAATTACAAGGAAATGAATTGATCACTTTTTAAAATGGAGAGAGTGATTTATTCCAAATAAGCCTATTAATTTGTGTGCGTCTATAAAATATTTCATATAATTATAAAAATGTTACGGGAAAGGACTTACAAACAAAAGTGTATTTTTATAAACTAACAGAGAGGAAAATTTCAAAACTGTATGTATGATATTACTCTATTTATATATGAGTAAATAAGTTGGTACAAGATGTCAAATGTGCCCCATGAACTAACCATCTCAACCTCTTAAAGTCTCTTAAATTTTTTAACAAAGAAAGAAAAGCTCTGAATCAATAATTAAAGAAAAACATTAAATATGTTGTTCGAAGGAAAGTAGATAGAATACTAGATAGAAAGTATATAAAGTATATAGAAAGTATATAGAAAGTATATAGAAAGTATATATAAAGATAGTAGATAGAAAGTAGATAGAATAGAATACTGATGAAGCATGGCATAGAAACGTGAAATATATTATATGCTTGAAGAGAACTGTCACTAAGGGGAGAGTGAATGGCTTTGAATAAGAAGTCCAAAACTGGAAGAGAAATATTGAAATAAAATTTGGAATAGAAGTAGAACTCAAAATGAAGGCAACAAGAGGCCCTGAGCTTGCTATTTTTACCTCCACATCTGTAATATCGTCAAAAGTGTCCAGCCCAATCCATGGTCAATTTAATCTAAAAATTTATTCTATAAAGGGTGTAAAGCCTTCTAATTTTTATTTTTATAGACATTTGGTCTCATAGACTTTCCTTTTGTATACACTTGATTTGATATAGAGAAAGAGGGAATTAAATTACTGAGAAAAAATAGTCTTTAAAAATTTGTTTTCTGCAATTAATAATAATTACAGAGAGTGACAGTACTGTCAGTTAAGAGATAAAATCTACTCTTTCTTTTTTTTTTCCAGAGCAGTAGAATGGTGGCTGGACACAGGACCACACAGAATAGAAAGAAAGTGTATTTCCCCACCTTAGTTGCAAATGGGCATAGCTGAGAACCTCTGTTCTCAACTATGGACTGTGAGGGGACATGTGGTCACATTCAGATTTAGGCTTAGCACCACTTGTGAGTCTTCTTCAGATTCTTCCCTTAGAGTCTACTGGTGATGTTTTAGTTTTTTTTCTCTTGATAGTCTTATATGTTATATACAATGCCCTTACCTTTACTGGGACCTAGATTGTACCTATAACAAAATTTCAGTGATATTGCAGGTTTTACTCCATTTCAACCATCCTTTGACCATTTCAATGGGAAAATATATGACAGAAGTACTGAAAAGCATGGATTTAATATATTTTAATCCTGACCTTGCTATTAGAATGTATCCAAAGTACCAGTACTCATGCAAATTGAAACATTTGTAAGTTTTTCATATGTAAGATATAAATGTATATTTGTATGTATGTATATATATGACATTAATTTATAAGTGTATTTTTAAAAGAATATATATTACTGTTTATGTGCAAATATGTGTGTATGTAAATATATATGTATATACATGAATATATTTGTAATTTGAAGGAAAGCACATAAATTTATATTATGTAAAAATTAAAGGTGATTTTAATTTTTTTTAAATTCTTAAAATTCTTACCTCCATCTTGTAAGATATTTTTATTAATTTGTATTTATGTACACTGAAAAAAATAAAAGAAAAATGTTTGACTTTATTAGTCTGTCTCTGCGGTAATTAAAGAAATTTTGGAAACATCAATAACCATCGATTTGCTTATCTGTCAAAGAATCTAGTTTTAGAAAAGCACACCATAAAAATCAACTTAAATTAAATTAATTATCTTAGACTAACAAATTGATTAACCTCCTTTTTAAAATTACAACTCTTCTTAAATTAAGGCATTTTCATGAGTAATGCAAAGTCAAAGCTAAAGATTAAAAAATGAATGGTGAAAAATGACATTTTGTAAAACTATAGTTAAAATGTCAATTTTATTGAATTTGAATTAAAAAATCACACATAATTTGAATCACACTTACATTATACTTGTTCACTGATCTCCAGACTTGTAAACAGACACTATTGACTCACTTTTCTTACCATAGCTCATATTTGAGAAGTGTAGGCTTGTCTATGTTGGGCAAACGTAACCAAACAAGCAAAGCCACTAAACCCTGAAGAGCAAATTACAATGAACAATGTGCTAAATAGGAGTAACGATTGAGGAATACACCTTGCCTAGTGAGAGGAGTCAATTGAAACACCTAAATATAGGAACCAGAGTATAAAAGCTGGATGCAAGTAGTCCATGTAGGACTCATGGCTGAAGAAAGATGAAGATGCTCAGGAAGGGATCAGGGAGCAACTTTGGGAAGATATGTTATTCAGTCAGTATTTATTATTTCCATATACACTATTCTTTCTACTTGAAAATACAAACTTGTTTGTTTTCTCATAACAACTCTATAACATGCAAAATTTCCAGTTAATCTGATATATATATGGCATGCAAGACATATGTCCTTATTTCTAAATCCCTGGCACTTCCCTAAGCCTTCCCTTGCTCCATCCCAGCCATAGTTGTGCCTTATACCCACAGGGGTGCTTGCTTCTCTGAACTGCCTTATCCTGGATCCACATAAACAGCTGGTTTGAAATATTGGTAGCTGAGCTTCTCACAAAGATTTGGTTTGGAAACCATTTGATTAATAATTGCCTTTGTCTGATGTTTGACTATAAGTAGATAGAAAATGACCTGGATTTGTCAAGTGTTATTTCTCCCCTGTTTACTTAAATTTCTTCCATTATGATATAGGAGGATGCCAATATATTTGGTTATCCCTACTGAATGGGTGAACCACGTTCTCACTGGTTCCTCCCCGGGTGTGGAAAGAATCATGCAACTCATTCCTGTCACATTCTATTTCCATGGTACCTCTCTTCTGCCTAAGCTCATAGATCTGTCATACATGCATGGGATAATCTGAAAATCCATCTTCAGGTATGTGTTCAGCCAGTTTATTCAGTTTCCATCTAGTATTTTTTTTTTCCAAAATTTCCAAACCCCTGCTATTAACCGTTAACTCTGGATGAAAACGTAGCCTTTATTGAGTTGACAACTTCTAATTTATTTGGACTTGGTTCTGCTTTTCACCCCTGGTCCTTAGCAATCTCCCTTTCCTTCTTAGCTATGGTTTTTTGAGTTCACTGTTGAAAGTAAAAAATGCCCCTTTATCAGTTCAACCACCCTGCATTAGCTTCTCTAGTGAAAAATAAAAAGATATTTTCTTAATTTCATTTTCCCCTTTGTGAAATTTAGGCATCCTCCTATATCTAAAGTCACAGAGACAGATATACAGTTCTTTGCCATGTATCCCTTCTTGCCTATGGCAAGAATATACTTAATTTAGACAGCTTGTCCTGTTTAATGACTTCTCACATTTTTATTGATGATGACCCATCTGTAAATAGTGATTCATTCTCATTTGGCCTCTTGTCCATTTTTTTGGAAATTATTTTAAAGACACTCTCATGTGATTTTTCTACTTAGAATACTACCACCAAAAAGTATTAGTAATAATTCAAATAGCAAGTTTTTTTTTTTTTTTTTTTTTAGTCTCCTGAGATTCGCAGGACAATGAGCTCTTCATATGCTCTTAAATCTCATTTGTAACATATGCACATCCTGAATAATATTCTCATAGGTCACACTACGAAAATATTTCAAGTATTCGAGTATAAGGTAAACTATTTTTTTTTAATTTTTACTTTGAGCCAAAATCAGCCTTGTTTTTATATAGACATGAGACAAAATGTTATAGTATCTGAGAGTTTGAAAATAGCAAAACATGGTGACAACTGTCCCCATCCTTTGAATCTGTGTAGGCTAACAACTTCTCACAATGGAGTTTGCAGGAGTGAAACTCTGATTTCCATCACTGGTCACCAAAGGCCGTGAAGGTTCTGCCTTCTTTACTGGAGCATTCACCCTTGGAGTACAGAGCTGCCACATTGGAAGCTTGGCTATCTCGAGTTTACCATCTTGGAGAGGAAACACACAACTGCCATGCCATAATTGACGGTTTATATGACTGTCCTTTTGCCATCTCAATCCAGGCACCAGACTTCTCAGTAAATAAGCTTTGTTGGAAAGAGTTTCCCTTGCCGAGTTCTTGTAAAACCCAACCCTTTGAGGTACGCTGAGCTATTCTAATCACCCCGAATGGCATTTTGGGGAGGAGCCAATCCTACTGTGATTTTACTAAATCTTAATCCAAAGAATCCATGAGCATATTAAAATGCTTCTTGTCTTACTAAATTAAGTTTTAGAGTGGACTTTTATAATGCAGTAGTGAGAATAGTAGAATAGCTCATATCTTTTTCCCCATATCATTTTATAGAAGATGAGATTAATACTCAATTTCAACTTCTCCAATTCCTTGACTATTTTCTATATAATATTTGGTTGCTAAGCCATTTTATGCTAATTCTCCTTTTCCTTCTGCATGGATGATATCTGACGAGTGACAAGTACAATGGTAGGCCGTCACCTTTTTTGTTCTGTACCCTCCACCTCTATTAATGCAGATGAGGACAGATTTTCTTTTTAGGCAGCCATATTGTTGATTAATTAGACGAGGAGTCAACTCAAAGTCCCTAGGCCTTTTATAACTCTTGTCAACTTCACTTTTTACCCTATTCAATGTCTTATTAGTTCCAATTCACTATTTTAGCCTTTTGAACTATTTTTGAATTCTGACACTTTTATAAAATGGATTTGACAATTTAAAATCTTAGTGTTACCTACACATAAAAAATGTAGTTTTTCATTGCTTTATTTTGGTAACGCTCTGCTCCTCACAGTTATTTATGAATTCTCCCTCTTACATAAGAAAAATATTTGAATATAAATATAAGCATCAATTAGACCATCAGTTAAGCAGATAATGGAAATTTGTAACTAAAACTTTCTATTCCATTATTTCATTTCTTTTTCTTAACAACGTGATTAGGAAGAAATTATTAAAGACAGAGAAACTGAGGCTCAAGAAGATTTAGTGAATGCCAAGGGGCAGGGACTTAAAAATAAATGTGTCTTCTCATATCTCTTTTTCTTTTTATCATAACCCCAGAAGATAGCAGTGATGACTATGGACAGCACCTCAGTCAATAAATCAAGGCTGAACAAAGTAATTGACTTGTGCACTTTCTGTAAGTTGGCTGTACATTTTCTCTTGAAAACTGCTAAGGACAGTTGAGAACAAAAGTTATTTTCAGTCATGACAACAAAGCTAAACACATTTTATATAAATAACTCAGAAGAACTTGCTCTAGGAAAAATATATTTGACAAGGAAAATAACTCATCCTAAAAGAATAATATACTACTTAATTATGAAAGAATGATTTGAAAGGAGGTAAGGATAGAAGGAGTGCAAAAGATGCTTAAATCCTGATGGTGATAAGCTGAAGTGTGTGGGGGGCAAAAAAGCTACTGAGACCATGGATACTTATATACTCCTGAGTAAAAGACATAGCACTATTAAGTGTTAAATGTCATTCCCCTTATACTCCAAGCTTGCTTCTTGATGCTTGAAGCATCCTTGACACTAATTTCATCTCTACTCACACAATCAGCTAGACAGAAACACAGGTATAAACCTTAATCTCTCTCTCTCTCTCTTCCTCTCTCTCACTCGCTCGCTCGTCTTCACTTTTTAAACTAGTCACCAAGTAATTTTGATTCTATTTACTAAAATGCTTAAATTCATTGCCTTCTTTCCAACTTCACTGACTCTGGATTAAAGCAGGCTAATGTTATCTTTCCCCTCCTCACTAATAATAATCCCAGTTTTTTTTTTGCTTCCAATGTCCCCCCACTTTGAACCAGGTTAAAAGGTGCCATGATAGTTTTCAGAAACAAAACCCGGTCACTTATTCTAACATTCATTAGAATAGTGTGGAATATGTTGATAGAAAAGTGAACAAGGTCTAATCTTCACCCTCAGAAAGCTAAAATCCTTTTGTTTATTTAGAGGAGTGCATCATTAAAATGTAAAAGTTAATAAATGTAAGAACAAGTATAGGATGACATGGGAATACAGGAGTGGAACAGGATCTTTCCTTGACAGAGTTGCCCACTGTAAATTCAAAGTGATGTCCTTACCCCAACTTTAACCTACAGGGTATAGTCTGGATTCCTTAATAGCATTTATATTTACTTTCACGGATAAGTTGTAGCTTGTCAAAAGTGCACTTGAGATCTAGTTTAAGTCAATAAAAACAGTACTTTATTATATTCTTCTACCAGCAGTGATTTAAACTACAGATATCAATTCCACTAAAAGCAACATCCAGCTATTTCATTTAATTTTTTAACTTCTCAATTTTGATTGCTAGAGGTAAAGTCTTAGGTCAGTCTCACAATTTCCAAAGGTGACAGCTTGAAGTTCACACTTTGCTTGACTCATTCTCCCAAGGTGAATGATCTGAGTGTAGTTCAATTTATTGCAAGTGGCATTTATAGATGAGACCTTTAATGTCCCCCAAGACAGGGAAGTACCTCTATTTTTAAAGGTTCTATGGCATTCCTTTTCATTCTAAATTTACCCTTAGGTCTTCATTAATCCATTTCCACATCAGGATTGTCTTCCTGTTCCTATTTTGACAACTTTGTCATAAAATAAAGTAAATTTCTTCTCTGGTTCAAAGGGGGAAAATATCAAAGAAAAGACCCTTGGGAAGAAAGATTGTTTCTAGTTCATCTCCAACACAACTGAAGTTCATGGCTGCTAGCAGCAGAGAAAAATGGACATAGAGTAGGAGAAAAACAGCTTTCTTGGCTCTATTTGTTAGCGTTGTGACCAACACATATTCTACTTGTCCTAAGCTTAAAATGGGAGCCATAATGCAGCACCACTTTGACAGCTATGGAGCTTTCTTGAAATTCAAAATTCTCTTAGACCATTATAGCATCCCACTCTGACCAAAAAAAAAAAAAAAAAAAAAAATCCATATAAAAAGCTATATTTTGTATTTAACAAAATATGTAAGTGCTACTCAATGTTTCTATATATGTGACCAATGTCTTTCTAGACTTTTCCCCCCAAATTCACTTTCAAACAAAACTTATGTTTCTGTTTTATTTCCTTTGATTTTAGTTTATCACTTGATATGCACTCATTTGCAGAGAAGAGGGACACAATGGTACAGGTAAAAAGTCCTTGCCAATTTATCACCCTACCAAACTCAAAATGAAGAAATCTATGTACTATGGACAGAGTCCTCAAAGTGCACCTTAATTAGAACATGGCACAGCAAAAATAAGCATTTTTTAGCTTGTGTAGATTTTCTTTATATATATGGCAAAATATTCTAGGCTTAGATTAAAGCGAAAAAGTCAATACCCTATCTCCTATGATGGTTGTAAAAACCAAAAATACTTTCTGTTAACTACTTAACATAGTATTTTGCCTAAGTTAGACACTCAGTAAAGGATTTTTCCTTGCTTATTTGTCTTATTTACTTATTTATTGCCTTTTTGGCTTGAAAAAATGGTATTTATCATTTTATCTACAAAACTTGTTCCATTCCAATATAGACTACTTCAGATATTATTAGTGTCTAAAGGTTGTTCAAGAATATATTCACGGGCTGCCGTTGTGGCTTGGTTGGAGAACACTTACCTAGCACACCTGAGATACTGGGTTCAATCCCTAGCATCACATAAAAAACTTAAATAAACAAAATAAAGGTACTGTGTGCCTCTACAACTAAAAATATATATTTTTTAAAAAGACTATATTCACAAGCTAGAGCCACACAATAGCTTTCACAATTATAAAAACAAAGTTGCTTAAATATCTGTTACATTTTTTTTTACTTTTTTGTTGTGATCATTTTGCCTCAGGACAGCCTTGGGTTTATGTCCATTGTAGATTTAGATCTATCATAGATTTTAGACATACACATAACTTTAACATTTTGCTAAAATATAGATAGACATTCTATCACAAGCATAATAATTTAGTATGCTAAAGAGTTCTATTAATGGAATGGTACAGATAGCATAATCTTGGCTCACAAAACAGATCTACAGATGTTTATTGAAGAAAAACAGAGAACAAATTAAGTAATGAATATTGAATTTTTCATATGTGCTTAGCTAAATGGGAACATCATAAGACCATTACCACAGGTTGTAAACCTGTACCTCTCCAAATTGCCCAAAGTGATGAACTTCTTCAGATTATACTGTTACTAGACGAGGGAAAATTTCACATGGAAATACATATTATGTCCAATGTGCCTCAAGGTTGCTATAATCTCTGCTATAATCTCTGCGAGCCCTGAGCCACACCCAGGCATATACAGGCAACAGAATCCCCTTAGTTCTCCATTGTAAGGTCCATGAAATTCAATTTATCTTTCTGTCCATCTTCCTGTTTTTTTCTTTAAGTATGTATTTGAAACCTAGCCATTAATTAGCCTGATATACCTAGCTCTTAGTCTAGCTTTTTTTCAATTTCTTCCCACTTAAAATTATATATATTTTATTTATATAATTTATTTATATGCAGTGCTAAGAATTGAACCCAATGCCTCAAACATGCTAGGCAAGTGCTCTACCACTGAGACACAACTCCAATCCCAATTTCTTCCTACTTTATCAATTCCTGGTTTATGTTCAGATGTTTTTTGAATCTTCACCATCCCACCAACCTTTATTTTTTTCTGATGGCCTATTTCCTTATCTCAGACCATCCTTTTGGCTCACCACTGAACAAATCTAGATTTATTACTTTTCTTTGTATCTGTGTCACTATCATTTTGTCCTGACTGATTTCCCTGGGTCTCATTCTGCTGACTCTGAATCTGTTCCCATCAGCCTGGTGGGAGCACTAGTGAGCTTCAGAGTCACAGCTGCTCTATTTGTGACAGCTGCAGGTTATTTTCACTTTGAGATATTTTATAAAAAGTAAGTCTAACTCAGAATCATGAAGAAATCCAAGAATATTGGCAAATGGTACATGTGGAAATATATCTGCTGAATTGTATTTAGTTATGCTTATTTTAAGTATAATGCTCATGTAATTGTCTGTTTAATGGTTATGTTCGACATTTTTTTGTTTTTTTTGGTCATCTCTGTGATTAAAATACCTGACAAGAACAACACAGAAGAGGAAAGAGTTATTTTTATTCTCAGTTTCAGATACTTCAGTCAGTGGTTGGTTGGTTGGCTGTCTCCATTACTCTGGGCTTGAGGTGAGGTAGAACATCATGTCATCAAACATGTTAGAGGAAAGCTGCTCAGCTCATGACAGTCAGGAAATGGAGTGGGGGAGGGCTGGCCCTTCCAGGGCACACCCCCTGTGACCTACTCCCTCCAACTAGGTCCCACTTCCAATAGCCCATCCAACTATCAGTGGATTAATCTACTTGATGAAGTCAGATCTTTCATGATCCATCATTGCCTAAAAGCTCACCTGTGAACCTTACTGCATTGGAAATCATATTTTCAACATATGAGCCTTTGAGGTCATTCCAGATCCAAATCATAACAGTTATCAATTATGCATGCATTACAGTTGAATTGAATGTTGTTGTCATTTCTTAGTATTAAAATATGTGTGCTTGTGCTTAGGTCCCCTAAATACCCTGCTAGTAGTAAACATTCAAATATTTATTGACTATCCACAATGTGCAAAGTATTTTTCTTGGTACTATATTCTCTGTAGCAATATGGTGGCCTAAAGTTGGAAATACAGTCCCAATGGCATTCCCCCCCCCCCCACCGGGAAGACATACATGGTAGTGACCGCCCAATAGTGTTACATTTGGTACAATTTTATAAAATCGGGAGACATTCCTCTTTCATCAAAATATACATCAAAGTAAAACTTTGGAGTATTACAATAAGAACTGCAGTAAATATCTGAATTGATCATAATTTTTTAAAATGAGAATCAAAAAAGGTTTTGTATTAGATTGTTTCAAAAGGATTTAATATTTTTCCTCGAACTTACTGACTTTCTCATCCCGTATGCACAAAAGTAGTCTAGGCCATATTGAGAGTAAAAAGTCTTATTTTCTATGTGTCCAAAAGAAATGAGCCCACTGAGGTAGAAAAATAACAGCCCCACGGTGAAGTGTTAAGCAGACTTTCTTCCACCTTGTTAAGAGCAGTGGAAGGTCACTGTGGCCATGGCATCATTAGAGAGAAAGCTCACCTTCTTGGCTGTGTATTATCTTTTGATTCCCCCTGCAGATCTTTTTTTTTCTTTTCAACTTTATTTTATCCATATGACATCTTCTGTTGAGTGGGAAAGAGAATGAAAAAAGATGAGATTGTAGCTCCTTGGATTTATCTACCTGCAGCTCAGTGATGTGATACCACAGTGCCTAGCCCAATATACAACTGGCTTATACTCCTAAAAAACAGAACAGGCATAAAAAATATATCTCCCCACTGCAACAAAATCATGCTGGTAAAATATGAATTAAACTATCATTAAAAGAAAATGGTCACTGGAAGTTCAGTCAAATATAAATTTTCAAATATTTGCTCTATTATATTCTTTACAAAAGTGTTTTTTAAAACTTCAAAGTTGTTTATTTTTTTTGTTAACATAACATTTCTTAAAATATGATTTCTTGGTAGAGCTTTTGCGATTTGAGTACGACCTAAAAAGGGCTTAAAAAAAGTTTGAATGTTGATTACTAGCATAATTCAGAAAATAAATAAAAATTCACTAAAACACCTAAAAGGTAGTATAATAGTTTACTGAAATGATCATTCATAAAATGACTTTAATAAATGACACTGTTGACTATCTTAGTTTCTATCAAATGACTACTAACCAAGGCATTTCCAGCTAAAAACACTAGCTCTAACAAAGAAGTGTGGGTAATAATACACAAAGATTGAAGAATTTAAGAACTTCACTTTTTTAACTTTATAAAAATGTGAACTTTATAAAAGTGTGATAACAAGCAATAATTGACAGGTTGCATATTTCAAAATGTATTGAGCTAATCAATGGGATAGCAAACTGGATATTTCAAGAGTCAGAATAAAGATAAATGAAGTTTGTAAGTGTAAAAATGATGGCTTAGAAAAAATACACCCATGAGATTATTATGATTTTATTGCAACAGTCTTCTACCTTGTTTTCTTCTACTACTTTCAACCAACACCCTATTCTTAACCAACTATCCAAAGTGATTCCTTTAAAACTGAAGTTCAAATCATCCTTGTGTTCAAAATTATCCAAGGGATTTCCATCTTTCTTAGTGTAAAAGATGGGGTACTTCCAATGGCCATTGGATCCCTGATGTTTTCTAACCTCTTGTCGTCTTCTCCTCAACCCTTATTCCCCCTGCAATTGAACTGATCTTTTGGCATTTCAAATTTATCAAGACAACTTCAAGTTTTTCACTTTTGTCCTCTTTCTTGAAACATACTTCTCCCAGATATACAAGTAACTTGCTCTACTACCTAACTGATACCTGTGTTTAAAAATGTCATTTCTCCAAGGGGTTTTCTGACTGTGTGCTTAAAATTTCCCTCCTTTGAAATTCAGTAATCATTTTTTTTTCTCCTTATTTTTCTTCCAAGCCAAGAGGATACAAGGCAGAGCAATAGAGAAGACCAGCACAGTCTCCGACTCCCACTTTCCACCATGATCTTTCTTAATAACTAATGAAGGGATTTTTTTTTGCCATTTTTCAGACATATCAAGATTGTCTACCCCTCAGGGCTTCTGTGTTTACAATTCTTCATGCAGGGTTCCTTGTTCTTCAGTGGTCAGGGTTTTTGCTCAAATGTCCTTCCTAAAACATGCCTTCCTATCTTAATAAAACTTCCCTATCTATAATCACCCCGTCATCATCTTGCCATTTTGCTTTTAAATACAGTCTTCATCAGTCTTAATATGAGTTTGAAGTTATATTATTATTTTTTACCTATTTTACTGTCTTACTCTTCTGTAAGAAAGAAAGCTCAGCAGAAGTAGAAAACTTGGTTTATTTATGGTTTCATTCCCATTATCAGATAGCGCCTGATATAAAATAGGTGTTCAGAATATATTTAATGTTTTCCTGAATGAACAATTGGAGAAGCAAGGAGATGAATAAACAATAAAACTATTAGAATATAATTTCTCTGATATGAAAAAGATATATCTTTAACTGTTAGCTAATTCTAGTATCTTAAGCTAATAAGGCATCTATTTTCTTTTGTAACATACATTCATTCACCTGCAGACAACCCAAAACTGATGTAACTGCTTAGGAAAAAAAAGCAAGGCTCTTTCTAGCCTCCTACTTTGTCAGCTGCTCTGGGATAAAATCTGAGTTTTAATAACAATAAAGAAGAGGAGATTAGATATAGAAGAGACCACCAGTGGTGCATGAAAGCCTAGATTTACTTTATTTTAAAATAATCCCAAATTTCAGCAAATGAGCAATTGGGTACTGGTACAGATTAATTAAATATGGACACCGGAAAGAGCATTTTAAAGTCTTAGGCTCAAAGCATCTGGTTTTTGATCTAATTTATAGCAATCTTGAGGAAGTCACATATGGTTTGGTGGCCTCAAAAGTTTCATCTGCCAATGTTAATGATATATGTTTTATGGCATGATGGGATTAAAAACTTGTAGGAATCAGCTGATTTACTAACCACAGAGGCACTTGGAAAAGTATAAGGTGAATTTTGAAAATAGCACACCTTATTTTCTCTTCTCATTTGGGACAAACACATTTATTTTTTTCAGGCATTATACTGTCAAGCTGCAAATGACAGAATTAATGTACAGGTGAAAGTTACCTAAAAATATTCTTCGAATGTCACTTATAAGACATTATTTTGTATTCATATAACTACATCTTTAGAGTCAAAATACTCTGACTTTATATTAAACTTCATTCATTCAATGTATCAGGCATTTCAATTTAATTAACACATATGAAATAGACTATTATCTCAAAAGCCTTAGTAGATATTGTAATGATCCTCGGTTTTACGTATGCCAAAGCATAATTCTTAATTATGTAACAAAATGAGACAAAATATCTTCACTATGCAGCTATTTGCTGTGCACTGATATTGTCAGTGGCAGCATTACTGTTTTGTCTAATTAAGATAAGAATGTTGCCGGGCGCTGGCACATACCTGTACTCCCAGTGGCTTTGGGGGTGGAGATAGGAGGATGGTGAGTTCAAAGCCAGCCTCAGCAACAGTGAGGCACTAAGCAACTCAATGAGACCCTGTCTCTAAATCAAATACAAAATAGGGCTGGGGATGTGGCTCAGTAGTCGACTGCCCCTGAGTTCATTCCCCGGTACCGCCCCTGCCCCAAAAGATAAGAATGTTGCTTTTTTGCAGATTTTACTAATAGAAAATTGATTGATGCTGTATCAGAAATCTGTGTCAAAGAAAGACTGTTGCAGAGAGTTGGAAAGTAACAAATTAAAGCAGGTCCACAAACTCTGATTTCATGTCCAAACAAAACTTTGCCCCAAGAGCAAAATATTCCCCAAGTTATTATTTCCTGTAATAATCTAATTGACCCCTGACTTCACTTCTTTTTCTTTTTATTGTTGGTTGTTCAAAACATTACATAGTTCTTGATATATCATCTTTCACACTTTGCTTCAAGTGGGTTATGAACTCCCATTTTTAGCCCATATACAAATTGCAGAATCACATCAATTACACATCCGTTGATTTACATATTGCCATACTAGTGACTGTCGTGTTCTGCTACCTTTCCTATCCTCTACTATCCCCCCTCCCCTCCCCTCCCCTCCCCTCCCCTCTTCTCTCTCTACCCCCTCTACTGACCTTCATTTCTCCCCCTTGTATTATTTTTCCATTTCCCCTCATTTCCTCTTGTATGTTCTTTTGTATAACCCTGAGGGTCTCCTTCCATTTCCATGCAATTTCCCTTTTCTCTCCCTTTCCCTCCCACCTCTCATCTCTGTTTAATGTTAATCTTCTTCTCATGCTCTTCGTCCCTACTCTGTTCTTAGTTGCTCTCCTTATATCAAAGAAGACATTTGGCATTTGTTTTTTAGGGATTGGCTAGCTTCACTTAGCATAATCTGCACTAGTGCCATCCATTTCCCTGCAAATTCTATGATTTTGTCATTTTTTAATGCAGAGTAATACTCCATTGTGTATAAATGCCACATTTTTTTAATCCATTCGTCTATTGAAGGGCATCTGGGTTGGTTCCACAGTCTAGCTATTGTGAATTGTGCTGCTATGAACATCGATGTAGCAGTGTCCCTGTAGCATGCTCTTTTTAGGTCTTTAGGGAATAGACCAAGAAGGGGAATAGCTGGGTCAAATGGTGGCTCCATTCCTAGCTTTCCAAGAAATCTCCATACTGCTTTCCAAATTGGCTGCACCAATTTGCAGTCCCACCAGCAATGTACAAGTGTACCCTTTTCCCCACATCCTCGCCAGCACTTGTTGTTGTTTGATTTCATAATGGCTGCCAATCTAACTGGAGTGAGATGGTATCTTAGGGTGGTTTTGATTTGCATTTCTCTGACTGCTAGAGATGGTGAGCATTTTTTCATGTACTTGTTGATTGTATGTCCTCTGAGAAGTGTCTGTTCAGGTCCTTGGCCCATTTGTTGATTGGGTTGTTTGTTCTCTTATTGTCTAATTTTTTGAGTTCTTTGTATACTCTGGATATTAGGGCTCTATCTGAAGTGTGAGGAGTAAAGATTTGTTCCCAGGATGTAGGCTCTCTATTTACCTCTCTTATTGTTTCTTTAGCTGAGAAAAAACTTTTTAGTTTGAGTAAGTCCCATTTGTTGATTCTAGTTATTAACTTTTGTGCTATGGGTGTCCTATTGAGGAATTTGGAACCCGACCCCACAGTATGTAGATTGTAGCCAACGTTTTCTTCTATCAGATGGCGTGTCTCTGATTTGATATCAAGCTCCTTGATCCATTTTGAATTAACTTTTGTGCATGGCGAGAGAAAGGGATTCAGTTTCATTTTGTTGCATATGGATTTCCAGTTTTCCCAGCACCATTTGTTGAAGATGCTATCCTTCCTCCATTGCATGCTTTTAGCCCCTTTATCAAATATAAGATAGTTGTAGTTTTGTGGATTGGTTTCTGTGTCCTCTATTCTGTACCATTGGTCCACCCGCCTGTTTTGGTACCAGTACCATGCTGTTTTTGTTACTATTGCTCTGTAGTATAGTTTGAAGTCTGGTATCGCTATACCGCCTGATTCACACTTCCTGCTTAGCATTGTTTTTGCTATTCTGGGTCTTTTATTTTTCCATATGAATTTCATGATTGCTTTCTCTATTTCTACAAGAAATGCCATTGGGATTTTGATTGGCATTGCATTAAACCTATAGAGAACTTTTGGTAATATCGCCATTTTGATGATGTTAGTTCTACCTATCCATGAACACGGTATATTTTTCCATCTTCTAAGATCTTCTTCTATTTCTCTCTTTAGGGTTCTGTAGTTTTCATTGTATAAGTCTTTCACCTCTTTTGTTAGGTTGATTCCCAAGTATTTTATTTTTTCTGAAGATATTGTGAATGGAGTGGTTGTCCTCATTTCCATTTCAGAGGATTTGTCGCTGATATACAGGAATGCCTTTGATTTATGCGTGTTGATTTTATATCCTGCCACTTTGCTGAATTCATTTATTAGCTCAAATAATTTCTTTGTAGAGCCTTTTGGGTCTGCTAGGTATAGAATCATATCATCTGCAAATAGTGATAATTTAAGTTCTTCTTTTCCTATTTTTATGCCTTTAATTTCTTTCGTCTGTCTAATTGCTCTGGCCAGCGTTTCGAGAACTATGTTGAACAGAAGTGGTGAAAGAGAGCATCCCTGTCTTGTTCCAGATTTTAGAGGGAATGCCTTCAATTTTTCTCTATTCAGAATGATGCTAGCCTGAGGCTTAGCATAGATTGCTTTTACAATATTGAGGTATGTTCCTGTTAACCCTAGTTTTTCTAGAGTTTTGAACCTAAAGGGATGCTGTACTTTGTTGAATGCTTTTTCCGCATCTATCGAGATGATCATATGGTTCTTATTTTTAAGTCTATTGATGTGGTGAATAACACTTATTGATTTCCGTATATTGAACCAGCCTTGCATCCCAGGGATGAATCCTACTTGATCATGGTGCACAATTTTTTTGATATGTTTTTGTATCCGATTTGCCAGAATTTTATTGAGGATTTTTGCATCTAGGTTCATTAGAGATATTGGTCTGAAGTTTTCTTTCTTTGAAGTGTCTTTGTCTGGTTTAGGTATCAGGGTGATGTTGGCCTCGTAGAATGAATTTGGAAGTTCTCCCTCTTTTTCTATTTCCTGAAGTAGCTTGAAAAGTATTGGTATTAGTTCCTCTTTAAAGGTTTTGTAAAACTCTGCTGTATACCCATCCGGTCCTGGGCTTTTCTTAGTTGGTAGTCTTTTGATGGTTTCTTCTATTTCCTCGATTGATATTGGTCTGTTTAGGTTGTCTATATCCTCCTGACTCAATCTGGGCAGATCATATGACTTAAGAAATTTATCGATGCCTTCACTATCTTCTAATTTATTGGAGTATAAGGATTCAAAATAATTTTTGATTATCTTCTGTATTTCTGAAGTGTCTGTTGTGATATTGCCTTTTTCATCCCGTATGCTAGTAATTTGAGTTCTCTCTCTTCTTCTCTTCGCTAGCATGGCTAAGCGTCTGTTGATTTTGTTTATTTTTTCAAAGAACCAACTTTTAGTTTTGTCAATTTTTTCAATTGTTTCTTTTGTTTCGATTTCATTAATTTCAGCTCTGATTTTCATTATTTCTTGCCTTCTACTTCTTTTGCTGTTGTTTTGCTCTTCTTTTTCTAGGATTTTGAGATGAAGTATGAGATCATTTATTTGTTGGTTTTTTCTTTTTTTAAGGAATGAACTCCAAGCAATGAATTTTCCTCTTAGAACTGCTTTCAGTGTGTCCCATAGATTCCGATATGTTGTGTCTGTGTTTTCATTTATCTCTAAGAATTTTTTAATTTCCTCCTTGATGTCTTCTAGAACCCATTGATTATTCAGTAACCTATTGTTCATTCTCCAAGTGATGTATGCTTTTTCCTTCCTTCTTTTATCATTGATTTTCATTTTCATTCCATTATGATCAGATAGGATGCATGGTATTATCTCTACTCCTTTATATTGTCTAAGAGTTGCCCTGTGACATAATATATGATCTATTTTTGAGAAGGATCCATGTGCTGCTGAGAAAAAAGTGTAACTGCTTGATGTTGGGTGGTATATTCTATATATGTCAATTAAGTCTAGGTTATTAATTGTGTTATTGAGTTCTATAGTTTCCTTATTCAACTTTTGTTTGGAAGATCTGTCCAGTGGCGAGAGAGGTGTGTTGAAGTCTCCCATGATTATTGTATGGTGGTCTATTAGACTCTTGAACTTGAGAAGAGTTTGTTTGATGAACATAGCTGCACCATTGTTTGGGGCATATATATTTATGATTGTTATGTCTTGTTGGTGTATGGTTCCCTTAAGCAGTATGTAGTGTCCCTCTTTATCCCTTTTGATTAACTTTGGCTTGAAATCTATTTTATTTGATATGAGTATGGACACTCCTGCTTGTTTCCGAAGTCCATATGAGTGATATGGTTTTTCCCAACCTTTCACCTTCAGCCTATGTATGTCTTTTCCTATCAAATGCGTCTCCTGTAGGCAGCATATTGTTGGGTCTTGTTTTGTGATCCATTCTACTAGCCTGTGTGTCTTAATTGGTGAGTTTAAGCCATTAACATTTAGGGTTATTATTGAGATATGGGTTGTTCTTCCAGCCATATTTGTTTATTTCTGTTACTAAACATGGTTTGTTTTCCTCTTTGATTATTCCCCCCGCCCTTTACTGTCCTACCTCCCACTGTTGGTTTTCATTGTTATTTTCCATTTCCTCTTCCTGTAATGTTTTGCTGAGGATGTTTTGAAGAGATGGTTTTCTAGCTGCATATTCTTTTAACTTTTGTTTGTCATGGAAGGTTTTAATTTCATCTTCCATCCTGAAGCTTAATTTCGCTGGATACACAATTCTTGGTTGGAACCCATTTTCTTTCAGTGTTTGAAATATGTTATTCCAGGATCTTCTAGCTTTCAGAGTCTGTGTTGAAAGATCAGCTGTTATCCTGATTGGTTTGCCCCTAAATGTAATCTGCTTCCTTTCTCTTGTAGCTTTTAAAATTCTCTCCTTATTCTATATGTTGGGCATCTTCATTATAATGTGTCTAGGTGTGGATCTCTTATAATTTTGCACATTCGGCATCCTGTAGGCTTCTAGAATTTGGGATTCTGTCTCATTCTTCAAGTCTGGGAAGTTTTCTCGTATTATTTCATTGAATAAATTGCTCATTCCTTTGGTATGGAGTTCTATACCTTCCTGTATCCCAATGACTCTTAAGTTTGGTCTCTTAATGTTATCCCATATTTCTTGGATGTTCTCCTCATGGTTTCTTAACAGTCTTGCTGAGCTGTCTATGTTCTTTTCCAGTTGAAATACTTTGTCTTCATTGTCTGATGTTCTATCTTCTAAGTGTTCTACTCTGCTGGTAGTATTCTCAATTGAGTTTTTAAGTTGGTTTATTGCTTCCTGCATTTCTAGGATTTCTGTTTGTTTGTTTTTTATAACCTCTATCTCCCTGTATAGTTGATCCTTTGCTTCCTGGATTTGTTTGTGTAATTCCTTGTCGAAGTGATCTTTCATTGTCTGATTTTGCTGTCTAATGTCTTCCTTGATACTGCAGATCATCTGAAGCATATATATCCTGAATTCTTTATCTGACATTCCATCTGCTACAGCTGTTACCTCTTCTAAAGTTGAGTTGACCTGCATTGCTTGTAGTCCTTTCTTTCCTTGTCTTTTCATACTGCTTGCGTTTCTTTCTTCTTGGTGAAACTGTTGTGTTTTTGAAATTCCCCCCCCCCCCCTATATATTTATATTGCTCTTGTATAGTTGAAAAGTCTCCCTTGCAGGTGCGGGCGGGGGCTCTCTCTGCCCCTCCTTCAATTGGTGTGAGGTGTCTACCACGTCCGCGGACCCCTGGGCCTGATCCGCCGTTCTGTCGCAGGTCTGCCTACCTTGCAGGTGGGGGCGAAGGCTCTGCCCTGCCCCTCCTACCACGCCCGGGGACCGCTAGGCCTGATCTGCAGGTTGGTCGCCGGTCTGCCCACCTTGCGGGCACGGGTGTCAGTTCCGCTCCGCCCCCACTCCAATTGGGGTCACTTGACCATCACACAGGAGTGCGGCTGGGCCTGATCTGGGCGTGGGCGAAGGCTCTGCTCTGCCCCTACTCCAGTTGGGGTGAAGTGTGTACCACGCTGGCAGGCCGCTGGGCCTGATCCGCCGGTCTGTCGCAGGTCTGCTTACCTTGCCGGCCCGGGCAGCGGCTCTGCCCTGCCCCTCCTACCACGCCCGCAGACCGCTGGGCCTGATCTGCAGGTTGGTCGCAGGTCTGCCTACCTTGCGGGCGCGGGCGGCGGCCCCGCTCCTCCCCTCTGACTCTACGACAAAGCGAGAGAGACTCGGGTATCTGTGACTCACCCTCCCTACCAGGGGACCAACTGTTTCCGTCGCTGCTGGCACCGATGAAGTTCTCTCCTCGGCCGCTCTCCGATGACATCAGATCTCTGCCATGCTGGCATCCCCTGTTCTATGGCTGAATCCCATTTTCTTCTCTTCCAGTAGGCGGATCTGTGCCCTCTGAGCGGAGCTTCTGCCCTCTATGTGCTGACAGAAATCCCTGTACGGTGGCTCCTGGGAGTCTCTCAATCCTGTTAGTCCAGAGCCCTTTCACTTATCCGGCCCCTCCCCCTGTTCCTCCTTCCAGCCAGCCAGCCAGGTCCTGTTCACCAGAGGCGGTTCCCCAAGGATCTGATTACACTTGCAGCCCCACCACGTGTCCTATATCCCGAACGATGAACACCCTCTCTGTCATTCATCTAAGCCCCAGTGCTGTGGTGTGGTGATCTGGGAACCAACAGTTTAATTTTTCCGGACCCCTTTGGTGGGCACGCCCCCAGAAACTGGCGGCTAAGATCTTGGGTGTTGCCGCTGGTGTTAAGGGGAGGTGGGGATCTGGAATCCCCTCTGCTTCCCTACAGACATGCCCCCGGAGAGATTCCCGTGGTTTCCTGGCTGCTTGTATCTGGAGGGGGTGGGAGTCACACACCTGCTAACGTGGATTCCGCTGGAAAGGAATTCTGTCGGCGGAACTCTGATGATGTCACCTCTTTGCTATGGCGGGCCCCAGGCTCCTTGCAGGAGTGTCCGAAGGGAGGGGTGGGACTGGTCTGTCTCTGGTTGGTTTCAGCTCCCGGTTCGCTATTTCATGAAGGCTTGGCGAGAGACCTCTTCCTAGAGTCCCTGCATCACTCCTGCTGCGCTGCGCCTCGGAGGCTATCCGCCCTGACGCGGGGACCGCGTGCAGGCAGCCGACAGTCGCCGAGTTGCGCAGGCAGCGGCTGGCGGGTCTGGACCTCTGCGCTGCGTGGCGGAGATTCACTCGTCTAGCGCAAACTGTCACCTCCAAAAATCCTACCGATTCCCGGCCGGTCTCTCTTTAGTGGAATTTTGCTAGGAGTTTCTCAGCAGGTCGAATCTAAGTGTATCCATGCGTCTCTCTGACCCCGTTGTTGAGGAGGTACTGAAAGCGCTGCCTCCCCTCTCGCCGCCATGTTGGATCCCTTAATCCTGACTTCACTTCAGCTTGTGTTTTAGTGAAAATTCTTCTAAAAACCATTCTAAATTTATTATTTTCTTTGTCATACTACAGCTCTTTGACCACACCAGTTGACCAGCATCTTTACATCAATTCTTAGTTTTTCTTAATTAGTCTAGGACACCCTCCTCCAGGATAAGTAGTAAGTAATTATCCTAATTACTTAAAGGATCAGTAATGAGGCTATTACTTAGACTTTGGAGTTAAACAATTTCTATGTCTCTTATGTTTTCTTTTGAATTCACCATCTTTTCATAGATGTTTGGTATATATCCCAAGAAAAGAGACTTCCAAACTGTATCAGCACTTTCTTGCAGTAAAAATTTTGGCAAGAATTTACCTAACTCCTCCCCATCATACAGAGTGACTGCCCCTGTATGTGTAGTCTGCTGATGGAACTACAAATGTGGCCTTGTGAAGACTGTCCTTTCTACATTCTATTAATTTTTAAAAAAAAAAAAATTTCACATTGGTCATAGGAGTTGTAACAATATTATCAATTTGCCTATTTTAATAGACATCAAATAACAGTAGTTTAAAAGAAAGGAAAAGGCTCATTTGGGTCTCATATGCCTATAATTAAAAGGTCAAGCATGTTGATTATTTGGGAATTTTTTTTTTCCAGTTAGGACATCTAGGTACCCAGATTTCTTTTTTCTTTTTGTTTATCTACTTTGGGGTATTTTCTCACCCTTATGGATAAATCTGGCATGATTGCATTCCATTAGCATCCCAGGCCATGGGGAAAAAGAGGTAAAACGGAAGGGCTAACTGCTTCCTTTAAAATACGTCAACTAGAAGTCTCAGACATCATTTCAGTCCTTAGGCCCAAATTTAATCACAACACCATACTTAACTACAAGACAGGCTGATAAATATTGCCTTTAACTATGAAGCCACATATCAGTTAAAATTGGGGCCTCTGTTTTCAAAAGGAAACAGGAGGACTAGTTATTAGGGCCTATTAGTAGTCTCTGCCACAAGAGAACTGCTCACCACTTAGAATTAGCACTTTGAATGTAAACATGAGTCTTCTCATTTCAGGTACCTGTGTTTAATAATACTTGAAAAGGTTCATTCATTTGAAGAGTTTATAAAGGTCATAAAATGATGAACTGAAAGTGAAGTAACATCCTATAATCAACTATATACAGTTTATAAAAACAATTAACCCTAGGGAAAGTTTGCAATAACTGATGGAACTGATGGATAACATATGGGCTTAATTATTTCATAGTCCAGATGTTAACTATCAATTTCTCCACATAAACTTATCATTTAGACAGGAAAGGGTAAGAGATCTATTTGTCCTTGCTTCTTGAGCATCCTCTAGGGATTGTTCGCTTAAGTTTTCCCAAGGCTACAAACACTTCCTCTTTCCATGTTAGTTTATGTTACTAACTCAACTCAGATTTTTTACTTTCTTAAATTGAGGTTGATAACTAATTGAAGTCAATTTCATTCATTCTGTCTTCATGATGGAAGATGCACATTTTGGAATACAGAATATTCATATTCATATGTATCATTATTTTTGTTCCAAATAACTAACTAAGGTATGAATACAAATTCAAAAATGTCCACAAACACATTTACTTTTTACTCTAACCTCCCCTGGTTTGGTACAGACTTTTCTCTTCACTCTGTACTTTTTCCTGTAAATATACTTGGGGCAAATTTGGAAGTTTAAAACAACTTCAGGCCTAAGAGGTATTTCCGTGTTACTGTAATGTTCTTTCAACTGATCTTTCTTGTATTGGTGGGCTAAACATCTCATTAGCTATTGAACATGTTGTAATGACTAAGGTGTGCCATATTCTCTAAGAATTTTTGCAGAAGTGTACTAATTTTAGAGGAAAATGAATCACCCTTACCATATAAAGAAAAAGAGTGTCAGTCTGTCTGTCTCTAAACACACACACACACATCATATACACACCCATGTACACATATCATTGCCAGGATGTAAATGAAAGAAAACATGAGTGACGGAAGTGAATGTCCTCCCTTCCTGTTTCTTCAATTTCTGAGAAGATTATATGAAGAACATTGGAAAGCAAAGGCAGTTTGAGTTTTTACATTATAAAGAACAGCTTAATGAACTGGGCACAGGAGGCACGCCTGTAATCCCAGCAGCTCTAGATGCTGAGGCAGGAGGATAGTGAGTTTAAAGCCAGTCTCAGCAACTTAACAAGGCCATAAGCAACACAGGAAGACTCTGTCTCTAAATAAAATATGAAAAGAGGGTTGGGGATGTAGCTTAGTGATTAAGCTCCCTGGGTTCAATCCCTGGTAGGAAAAAAAGAAAGAAAAACTTAATGAGATCTATGCCCAAGGACTTCACCATTGAAAGTTTTTAGTTATGTCTTCCACCATGTTATACATACTGTTAGATACCTATGATACTGTTAAATCACTCCTGAAAAATACAGAATCCCCTGTATAAAGAAACACAAATTCAAGAATCAGCCTAAGAAACAGGTAGCACAGTTGGTTGCTTTTCAAAAGTCAAAAGGAGCCTTAAATATTTAATGTAGTAGAAACAATGGCAAGAGCACAGATGGAACTTATATCTAGGGCATCTGTGGAAAGACCGTGTCGGATAGCAACGTTAAGATCAAAATCTCTATAAGACCCAGGTGTCCAGGTGTTTGGCAAGAGTCAGAGGCAGAACCATGCTCATTTGAGACGTTATCTGGATTGCATCTCCTTGTGTCACTGTTTTTGCCTCTTTAAAAGTCAACATGTCCTGATTATGATGTCTTGGAGAAAAAGAAAAAAAAAAAGACACCCTCACTTTTGATCCATTTTCTGTTTACTACAGCCACTGATTATCTTCTCCACATTTAGAAAAACAGCTGCGATACTTCTTGACAAGCAAGATTAAAATCCCCAGAGGTCTTTATCATTTCCCCTGACTTCTGCACCTTTAAACTGGCTTATTTGTCACAGCAACTGAAACTTCTTGCCATTTGTTGAAACTTTGAGTACTATTTCATTGTTCCAATTATTTTTAATTGAGAATGTTCTCACTTTCTACAGAGGATACATGTCCATGCTTCATATTCATTGTGGCACATTTCTTTATAAAGTTGATAAACAATTTTGAACTCCAAATTATGCCCTACATGTCACAACACTGCAGCTGCAAGCTGCAGCAACAAAATATGAGCTGAGAGTTGACACCAGAACAAACAAGGTCATCATCAAATAACTGTTAAGATTAGGTTCGTTTTTATCACTTGCTAATTGCTGTATCTGTTGGGCTGAAGAGAAAATTCAATATGCCTGTTTTAGAGAGCTTCACAGCCAAAGCAGTAATGTAGCTGTTGCTAACACTTTGGGCCCCTCTCTTTTTTATGGGAAATGAATGTAGCTTTATCCATTCATTCTACATGTACTGGGCATCAATTATTTATTTGCCAGGCATTGTTCTATGTGTTAGGAAAAAACAAAATATTAAAAAAAACCCTGCTTGAAAGGATTTTACAGTCCATTTAGGGAAACAGGTAAGTCATATACAAGTTTATAAATGAATCAAAGTACATTTATGGAGATCAAGCCTTACAAAAGAAAACCTAATCACTTTGCATTGCCATTGGTCCTCTATAATATTTGAAAAATCTGCCATACCCTTGGAAATTTCAATTATCTGTTATTTGTTATATTCACTAAAGAATTAGGAAGTAGAAGAATAAAGTGTTTATAGAGAAAAAAAATTACAAAAAGGGTATACTAGACCCATGACTTCTACTTTGAAGTGAATTTCCTTCACCTTTTCCACTGTAGGTCACGATGTAGAATCTGTCTGAGATGTTACATTCACCAAGGAGCTGGGAAAAGAGAGGAAGAAGTGTGGATTGCAGACTCTGTGAGGTATATGTCTATACAAATATGCAAGAGTCTCACTTGTGCCTTCCAAAGAGTGTCCTTTCCTTCTGCCATTATAGTCCACACCCACAAAAGCTTCAATTTATACACTAAAGCAGTGGAAATCAGATTACATAAAAACTGACACATATAATGTGTCACATCTAATGAACTTAGTGAAACTTCAGTCAAACATTGTTTGATTCAACAAATTTTCATTTGGATAGTCTTCTGCTATTTGTTTAAATGGAATTTTGAACTACAAATGAAAAGTATCACCTAATTATTCTTTCACTCCTAATTTCCCTTTAGGATCTTTCTTAATCTGCACAATATACTACTTTGTTCTCTGTGGAAATTTCTGAGCAAATACCTTGTAAAATAACATAATACATTTTGCTGGAGTGTGGGTAGCAATATGATCCCCTTCATTAGCAGTCCAGTGGGAAGCTCTAATTCCATCTTGATTGATAAGCATTGCTCAACAGGCTTGCTTTTTACTGGGGAAGCAGTTTTGACTTTTAGTGAAAACAGGCTAATCTTCTAATAGGGACAGTGACATAAAGAGGATTGGTGATGTTCCTGAAATCCCAACAGCTCCAGGAGGCTGAGGTAGGAGGATTGTAAGCTCAACATCAGCCTCAGGTATTTAGCATGACTCTTTCTCAAAATAAGGATAGATAGATAGATAGATAGATAGATAGATAGATAGATAGATAGGAGTGGGAATTTAGCTCAATAGTAAAGGGCCCTTGCTTGAATTTAATCCCCAATACCAAAAAGGTGGGCAGGAAGGACAGGGAGAGGGTAATTTGAATGAAATCAGTTCTCTGCTAAGAACAGCAATTTACTCCTGCTCCTCCATCAATTACTCAATCCCAAATACATAAAATGATATTCAAGCCACAGAATTCTGGGAACATTTTTTTTTGGGTGTGTGTTTGCTTAAAGAAGATGGAGCACCTACTCAAAATTACCATTATCCAATAGATTAATATGTTTAAAATATGCATGAACACTTACCTTAGAAAAGGCAAATATGTTAATATTCCAAATATGCAGCATAATATTTTTCTTGTGAACACATATTTAGTATTTTAAGGTTATGACATGTCAAACATCACACATTACTTAACTAATTTACTTAATCACAACTTGTGTGTGCTTTGCTTGTTCATTCATAATCTTAAAGACAGTATATTTTAACAGGCAGATAGATGGTTTCATCTTTCTTTCAGGCATCAAAGGGATAAACAGAACCTTCCAATTTTTCCTATTACCTCTAAAAATGATGGAGCAATTAAGGAAGAATGATAAGACAAATTAAGGAACCTATGGTTTCATAGTTTTCCCTCAATCATATAATTATTATCATATTAATTTTGGGGGGTGTATACTGGGGATTGAACTCAGGGGCACTCAACCACTAAGCCCCATTCCCAGCCCTATTTCATATTTTATTTAGAGACAGGGTCTCATTCAATTGCTTAGTGCCTAGCTTTTGCTGAGGCTGTCTTTGAGATCACAATGCTCCTGTCTCAGCCTTATGAACTGTTTGGACTACAGGTGCATGCCTGGCTAAATATTATTATATTAATTATGAACAAAAATTTATATTTGACCTTGGGGAGGGATCATTCTAGAAGGGAAAGCAGAGGCCTTCAACCCCATCACCTTAATACCAATAATGACCTACTCCTGTGGATTTTCTTCACCTATATACCTGGACTTCTTCCTTTTTTTCCCACATTTACTTTCTTTCAAACTGAAATGATTAAACTCTTTATCATAATACCCAGGCCTATAAATCCACCTTTTTCAAATCTCTTTTTAATCTTGTGTCTCTGCTCACCTGTGTATATTTCTCTCCAAAGGACTACTGCTACTACTACTGCTTTCTCCTCCTTCTCTTTCCCTCTTCTTCTCCACATATTTGTGATGCTGGCTTTGTGTTGGTTATCACTGTTAGTAAAATCTCTTCCGGGTGCCTTTAAAGTCCTTCAGAAAATACCTGACTAGCTGGGCGTAGTGGCTCATTGCTTATAATCCCAGAAGCTGGAGAGGTTGAAGCTGGAGAATTGTGAGTTTAAAGCCAGCCTCAGTAACAGTGAGGTGCTAAGCAACTCAGTGAGACTCTGTTTCTAAAAAAAAAAATAAATAAATAAATACAAAAAAGGTCTTAGGATGTGGCTCAGTGGTTGAGTGCCCCTGAGTTCAATCCTTGCTACGCCCCCCACCCAAAAGAAAAACCTGATTAGACCCTATAATCACTAAATCCTACAGGCTGCCAAACTGAAAATTATTTTTTCTAATTTATTTAAAAAATAAACTTGAATAATTGTAAGTTTGGATTTTTCTCTAATTATGTTAGATGCTTTTTGATAATGGATTAATTTTGTTTTGCCTTGGAAATATTTAGTATTTTCTCAATAAAGGATTCCATTTTTATTGGTTTTATTGAGAAGACAGCCCCATTATTAGGATATAAAAAGATAGGGCACTTATGTTATTTTTATTATTTTTAAAGTAAAGAATTAGTCTATTCCTAACTGCGAATAAGAAAACTAAATGTGTGTAATGAGCTTGCTCCATGTAAGCACAATGCTGCAGGTAGTAGAGGGGGAGGGTTATATGATACATAGGACACATTCACTACTTTCTAGAAGAATTTTTTTTTCCCTATTCAATAAAGCACTTCTTCATTAGGCTATAAGCTCTAAGAAGGCAGAAAATCATATTCACAGCTGCCTCCCTCGCACATTACCTGAACTTTGAGCATTATTGTTGAATGAATTAATTGTTCATTCTTAACATATAATGACTATACACTCTTTTTATCTATTGAAATGCAAGCATCAGTGAATGCATATAAGAGGTAAAATTAATTCAGTTTGAAAAGAAAAAAGGTTTTGTAACATAATCTAGGAATAAAATATTCAATCAAATTTTAATCAAATCATTGCTTTCTTTTTCCAAATGTATATTATTGCTATGGTAACCATACAAGGAATTCCCTAGGAAAACAAGAAACATATTTCCGACCGGAAGCAATTACTCAGTGAATTTTAATAATTACAAAATTTATAATTATGATGGGTATCTGCTTTTAATGTCTATAGTGCCAACTTTTATTTATTTAATGAAGGGTTTCACAGAGACTAGACATGGGGCAATGAGACCAACTAGACAGATACCATGTTTTAGATAAACATCGGAGAACCATGTGAATTTTGTATGTCTCCCAGGCAGGCAGCAATACTCAAGTAGTTAAGCTAAAGCAGCTTCCATGATTCAGGCAACAGGCTGATGTAGGGTCCAGTGCTCTGGGATGACAGGTCAGGAACAAGTGGCAGACAAGTTTTGCACTGGCAGAGCCATGGAATCCAGGTGTGGCCCTGAGGGAAAGATGAGGAAACAAGTTTTGACAGCAGGATGCAGAATCAACCCAGGCATCTGAACCACAGCATAAAGTTCCATAAGGTTTTATGGAATTTGAGATGAGAAGTTTTTAATCCAGTCTTCTTTGCACTGCCTTATAGTCTAGGTGCCCCAGACCCCCTGACCGCAGCAGGGGCAGAGCTGGACAGCAGCCAGGTTGACAGCATAACAGTAGCATCTCAAAGGCCACTGTGGCACCAGCGTCCAAATTTAGAAAGCAGACCAACAAATCATTAATTTTCTTCACCAGAAAAGAATTTTGAAAATTTTTGAAAAACTCATCTTCATGATCATCTTGCATCTCCATCTTCGGATTTCAATTCCAGTGCTTTCCTCATGAGATATTGCTTCCAATTTCCCGTTAAACTTAAACTGAAATTTTTGCTTTTAGATGCGAAGACCTGAAAACCTCCAATTAGCACTTTAGTAGCAGATACCTGTGAGGGAAAATCTTGTCTGACTCTCAGCTGGTGGCCCAGTGTGCACTTGGCTGAGATGATGGAGAGAGAGCAGGTATGACTGCACCTTCCCTCCAGGCCTGGTGGCAGGTGTCTGTCCAAAGGGCAGGCTCACGGCAGAGGCCCTAAACACAAGGCACACATGTGGAACTAAGAAAACAGCGTCTCTAAAGCACCTGTGTCTTCTCCTCTTTGGCTCATGCTAAAGTGATTATTTTCTTCTTCTAAAGCCAAAATATGTTTTTAAAAAAAGAAAAAAGAAAAAAAAAAAGGAATAGTGCTTTCTTTTTGGAAATAGCATATACTTTAAATTCTGTCTAATAGAATGCTATGCTATTGATATCAAGATATCTCAAAGCAGGTGGAACATATAAACAATGGTCACAAAACATAGAAGGCAAAGTGTTGAATGAATAATAATGGGGGAAATTTATATACCCCTCCCTTCACCATGCTCAGGATGCATAAACTAATGATAATTGATTAGTAGATTTATTTTTGTGGAAAAATTATACATGGTATAATCATATAAGACCAAACACTATTGAAAATGACCACATTTCACCATATTATCCTTTGTACCTATAGCCAATCTATGTGAACAATAATCTATTTTATCCATAAATTTTATTTTTAAAAATTAAAGTATGACCAATGTGACTCTGTAACCTGTACACTCAGAAAAATGAAAAATTATACCCCATCTGATTCAAATGTATGATATGTTAAGATCATTGTACTGTCATGTGTAACTAATTAAAACAAATTAGAAAAATAAATTTTAAAAAATGAAAGTAACATTAGGCAAATAGAGAAAACTATTTATATCAGTCACCATATGAGGGATACAACCTGTATCCCTCATCTTAGACATTTTTTTCCCAGTGACTTGCAACCTAGTTTCAAAAGGAACCCCACCTTTACAGGAAATTGTTCCTGTCTTAAGACTGTCTCCATTGTAGTGAATGGTTCAATTAATTGTAGCCTTAAAAAGATTGAAACAAATTTTCCTCTTTGTGTGCATATTTCTTGCCATCCCTTTACTCACATGTCAAACTTAGGCCAATTTGTATGGCAAACCTGATGCCTTTGAAATGTTGCCATGTGTTTCTTAACTATATATGTTCTGAGGAATCTACTACCAGGTAATTTCAGTATTATCTGAATATCATGGAGTGTGTTCACATACACTAAGCTGGCTGTGATGTCACTTAACTTGATGAGATCACTGTCACACATACAGTGCCCCGTTGGCAGAAATGTTATTATGTGGGGCAGGACTGGGCATTTGTGGAGGATTTTAACTTATTTGTGTATAATCCACAGGATACCAGTTTTCATGTGTCCAAGCAATTTATCAAACATGATTCATCTTTTACTAAAATAATATTTTAATGGCTAAGCCATTTTTTTCCTCTTCATATAATTAAATTTTGTAATAGTTATTTAATGTATTCTTTATTTATTCATTAATGAGAAAGAGAAGGCCAAGCTGTAATGGTAATTACATATATTCTCATTTTCCTGAATTGTCTAAGAATAGAGGGCAAGCACTGTACATAATGTTCTTTAATTTTCTGGAGGGAAGTCAAATGTTATAGCTGGATGCCTTACCCTAATTTATTGGTAAAATATTAATTTACAACATAAGGATGTCTACACATACAAACATAGAGAATAATACAAAATATGTATAGTGCAGATTTAAGCATTCCATACATTTAACTAGTTTTTCTTATCTCAAGGTTTAGAAAAACAAATTATTCTACTAAGGATTGTTATGTCTTTGCCAATAACTAAGATTTCCCTCTATTTGCAAACTAACTTATTTCATGGATGCTGATAGAAATCACAGCATTCCCAAGTCAGAAAAAAAGAACTTTATTACTCATGGCACAGCAAGCAGCAAGACCTTCATATTTGTATCATTTTTTTCTCTCCAAGTCCCATGGCAAGGAGATCTGAGAGGAACTGTGCCTCAGAGTGGACAAATCTCAGGTTTCTTAGGAAATCCTAATATTTTTTAGTGGATTCTAAGAAAACCTGCCTAAATATTTCCCTGAAGGGAGACATTATCTTTAATATCCTGGTGAGAAAATAAATTTGTTTTCTACCTGAAGGAAGACACTATCTCTAACTTTCAAGGTTGTTTGCTATACAAACATCCTTGTAAAGATATTCTTGAACAAAACTGATATAACACATGCAGAAATGTTTAGCTTTAAATTTTGGATAGACACTAAAAATTTTATGGGGAAGTTAGGAAAGGAGTCAAGAACATAAGAGAGGCACTACAGGGGAAATAAACTGACCCACATGTCCCTTTGACCTCTGCTTTAAGCTCTGGCCACAGTCAGAAAGGCCTCCAGGATACAGGGCCACAGATGGAGTTGAGCAGGGGCAAAGGCATTATCCCCACTGCACAGAATCTGGCCTCACTCAGCCAACCTACCAGCTGACCCTGTTGGTAGATCAGGAGGCAACACTTTTGGAGCGGCTGTCACTCTTCCAGTAATGAACATTCAAGTGATAAGGGCTCTTCATGCTATTTCACAGTGACAGCCAGAACAGGTAAGAGACAGGAGGAGGAATGGTTTATGTTTTGGAGTGTGTGTGTGTGTGTGTGTGTGACTTAATAACTACTATTGATTTCTTACTATGTACTTGGTCCTGTTCTAATCACTTTACATGTAAATTTGTTCATTATTTATGAAGTTCATATTATTATTTGTTTTAATTACCTTTTTCATCCCTGAACAAATGACCTGAAAAGAACAACTTAGAAGAGAAAAAGCTTATTGTGGCTCACAGTTTCAGAGGTTCAGTCCATGATCAACCAACTCCACATTTCTGGTCCTGATATGGGAAAGGAATAGCAAAGGGAAGCAGCTCAGAATATGGCAACCAGAAAGTGGAGGGGGGGGGGGAGGGAGGGAGGGGGATCCAGAGATCTCGAGATCTCTGCTTACCAGAAAGAAACAAAATATATAAACCTCAAGGGCATGATCCCAGTGACCTACTTCTTTCTCTCTACCTTCCCAGTTATCACCCAGTTGCCAACCAGTTAACCCATATCAGTGGATTAATCCACAAATCAGTTTACCACTCTCATAATATAATCATCTCTTTTCTGAAAATTCTTGAGTTGTCTCACAGTAAGCTTTTGAGGGACACCTCATTTCTAAACCATACTATTATTACTTTTACTTTACAAGTAAGAGAAATCAGGCAAAGTGAGGGTAAGCAAATAGATATAGCTCATATTTGAAAATTAAAATACTTCTGTTTCAATGGGGAACAGGGACTAAGGGCTCTTGGGTTAGTGGCCAACTGAATTAAAGTAGTAAAAAGAAGCCATATAAAGCCATTCAGAGAATGGATAGATGATCTAAGATACAGAGAGGTCAATAAGACTGATAAAATACATAGAATGTAGTGTGTCTTGTAATATTGTGGAAGAGATGGCCCATGCAAAGGCAGAAAGGAGTTTACGGAGAGGCCAGTGACCAAAATAAAGTGACTGCAATAAAATTTCATGTATTTATTCAACTTTTTGTTGTTGGATATCAATCATGTGTCAGCCAGTAAAAAATCATGAAAAAAATTCTGAATGCACATGTTGAGTTCAGATAAAAAGAACGTTCTGGATTTAAAACATAACCTGTCCTATATTACATTTGGTAATAATTTCATGATGTTTTTGTAAGTTTGAGCTTTTCAAGACTACTTTTATCTTTCACTTTTGACTTATAATTATATTCCTTTGCCTCAAAAACTAAAGGTTCTTCAAACTGTTTGATTAAAAAAAATGATAAGCTCTGAAGAATATTTTCTCTCTGCAAAACTACAGATCATATTTTGTGTCATAACACTTTCTTTGCAACTGTTATATCTAAAAGAGGTGTCTTAAGGTACTAAAACTTCAGAGAATGTTGCTGTATCCTTTGATTCTAAATTTTAACTTCCCAAAGATTTGAAATTCCAATTTGAAATAATTAATTTGAAATTCCAATTTGAGCACGTGCGATGTGCTCACAAGGAAAGTTAAACTGATGTCTTTGTCTTCTAGTTTATTGAAGCTATAGCCTCTGGTGCAGCCATGGAGAGGTAGCATCATTTTAGGAAAAGGTGTTTGAATACACTTGTTAACATCACTCATGAGACAGGGACAAGGCAATTCCACCTTCAAACATGTCCATCTGGATCCCTTCAAGCAAGAACATTGTGGCATTTGCTCATGATGCTCTGGGGACTGGGAGAAGTTTCACCTATTATTCCTAGTGTAGACCTTTCCCATTTTTTCCTCAAGTGTCCCTACTGCCTACTAACTGGGTTCTCAGCTTTATGGACCCAGAGGCTGCTTTGGCGAGATCAGGATTCTCTAGTGGAAGGCTCTACACTCTGAGATGGTTCTTGGTTTTAGTTCTCATCCATCCAGAAACATGAGGCTTCACATCCTCAAAAGTACTATGATTTTTTTGAGGGGGGAGGGGGGAGACAATTGAGAATCAATATTAATTAGTCTTTTAAATTCACAAAGGAAGAAAATACATTAAAATTTTCACTCTTAATTTTTTAAATTTAAATAGCATTTCACATTTAAGGTGACCACATTAAGTGCCTACAAGAGGGAATTAAATTACCTCCAAATAAAATACTGAGTTTTGTTTGTTTTTAATATATGATGAAGGTTTTCATTTGATACATTTAGTCAAGTTGAATTGAAAAGAGTTGATAACCCAGGTGGGAAGCTCTCAAAACGGATTGCATCAGTGGTGGAAATAAGCAAATAAAGAAATAGATTCAGAAGACAATATTACAGAAAAGTCACTAGGACTTAAGGGGCAGGAGGCAAAAGAGGTAAAGGGAAGGGAAGTTTTGTCTTTAACATTTTGAAATACCAGAGTCAAGGTGACTGTTCAAGAAATTTGGTGGAGAGCCAGAGATGATGTTGACAATTCCAGCTTCTTTGCCTCCTCATTTGCAGCCTGTGATTTCTAGACAAACATGTAAATATGTTGCTGTACTTGACTCTTTTACAGAGATATTTGTAGAGAATACACATTCAAATGTTCTTTCTCATCTGATGTTGGTTTCAGAAAAAAGGTAGTTTAGGGGATGGGAGACTCAATACATTGATTTGGAAGTAAAATAATTAAACATCTAGACTTGGTACCAATTTAAATAATTCTATCTGCTCTTCAAACCCCTTTTAGAAACATAACTGTGAGTATATCTGCACATATCTCAGTAATTAAATCATATATAAATGCAGTTAATTGTGTAATAACTGAAAATATTTCAATATATTTCAAGTGTAGATGATCCATCATGTTTCTGATAGTATAGCATCTTTTATTTTTCTCTTTTGCCACTTTGGTAAAGCAATTGCATTCTTAAATTATTGGACAGAAACACATTTTTAGATAAATAGTTGTAGCTATAAAATGCTAATTGTGTTCATGCATGGATTACTCCAAAAAGATACATGCCATTAAATTTTAAGAAGCCGAATCTAAAATTGGATGGTAGTTAAAAATATTTTTATAAAAACTGTTAATAATTTACACATGGGAGTAAAGGGCAAATACTAAAAGTATGATGTGAATTTGTAAAATTATACAGTTATATTTTTCTGTATACTAGAATGAAGTCTTTATAACAAGGAGCCTCTGTTTGGTGTTTTTTAATCTGTATCTTTGGTACCTAAAACTGATATAAAATAATTATGTCAAGTTAATCAACATTATGTATTTAATTTATGTATGTGTCTAGATTTTGCAGACATGTGTATACATATGTCTAGATGAATTTATAAATGTATATTATATATGTATATATTATATATATGTATATATATACATATCCTTAGATTAACAGCTTAAAAATGTTTACCACTCACTGTATTTGTAACTGCAGTGGTTTTATTTTTTTTTTTAATACTCTTCCAATTTGCAAATTTTCCCATAATAAGCAATTATTAATTTTTAGATTGGATAAAAATTGCAATGCTATTAAGAATACAGGCATTTAGAAAACTATATGTTTTATTTCAAAAATGAAAAAAATTGTGTTTTCTTCAATATGTGTAAAGTATTTTAATCTCTTGGAAAATATCTACAATTAAAATTCATTGGAATTATTTTCTATGTAATGTGAAAACTGCATGGACCATTATCTAGTTTAATGGCCACTTTATAATTTCTCCAAAATCTTCCAGGGGGGATTCATTTATGAATAACTGCTAAAAGGCTATTTCACTGCCCATTTTCCTATGTCTGGTGTCATTTTCGAGCTAGTGGGCTTTAGATTGGCAATAAGGTCTTAATTTTTGATTGAGACAGTCAGTGATCCTGCGACCTTTAAATTGCATTATAAACTGGAGAAGAATGAACTAGAAAAGTCACATTTTAGAAAGAATATGCTTCACCTGCTTTAGAAGAAAATTAAAAATCAAAGCTAATTCCAGATTTTTTTTGCTTTCAATATACCCATAATAATTAATATTTATTTATTGCTTCTGGTGTCAGGTGCTGCTTTAAACACAATTTATGTAAATATTTTATTTCATTCTTACAGTTCCCAAAATATGAATTATTTGACAAATAAGAAGTATAGAGAACACAGAGATGTATTGCCTAGAAAGTTTTTCAAACCAAGCAGTCTTACCCAAAAATCCATGCTCCTAACCACAATGATAAGCTCTTTGCCCTCCTACCAAATTAGGAGCTTCACCATGATCTAGTAGAATGAGTGTTGCTCAGGGAAGCAAGATGGAAGGTTTATAATTTTCTGTCCATTAATAATATCTCTATGGCCTTTGGCAAAACTTTTCATCTTTTATTGTTTATAAACTCTCATGCAAATGTAAAACAATTTTACATTTTTGCAAAACATTATTATGACTTCTGTAATGTTTTTCAGACCCTTCAAGTCCTAACATACATAATTATCTGAATATTATTCAATAAACTAGGAAATTTTTAGGGCATAAAATACCAGGAAGATATATTTGCTAAAATAATTTTTTAAATGTTAAAAAAAAAGAATTTTACTACTTGCACGTTAGGAATCTTGTTTAGGAAGTCAGATACTAGGCCGAAGATTTGGGCCTATTTTTTCTGCTATTTGATGAAGATTTGGGCCTATTTTTTTCTGCTATTAGGTGCAGAGTCTCTGTTCTAGTGCCTAACTCTTTGATCCACTTTGAGTTAATTTTTGTAGAGGATTAGAGACAGAGTTTTCATTTCATTTTATTACATACGGATTTGCAGTTTTGCCAGCACCATTTGTTGAATAGGCTAACTTTTCTCCAGTGAATGTTTTGGCACCTTTGTCTAGTATGACATAACCATATTTATGTGGGTTTGTCTCTGTGTCCTCTATTCTGTACCATTGGTCTACAAGTCTATTTTGGTGCCAATGCCATGCCATTGTTACTACTATAGCTCTAAGTCTGGTATTGTGATGCCTCCTGCTTTACTTTTCTTGCTCAGGATTGCTTTATCTATTCTGGGTCTCTTATTTTTCCAAAAAAAAATTTCATGATTGCTTTTTCTATTTCTATGTAGAATGTCATTGGGATTTTTAATAGGAATTGCATTAAATCTGTATTACACTTTTGGTAGTATGGCCATTTTGACAATATTAATTCTGTCCATCCAGGAGGATGGGATATCTTTCCATCTTCTGAGATTTTCTTTAATTTCTTTCTTTAGTGTTCTGTAGCTTTTATTGTAGAAGTCTTTTACCTCTTTTGTTAGATTGATTCCCAGATATTTTATTATTTTATTTCCTGAGGCTACTGTGAATGAAGTAGTTTTCCTAATTTCTCTTTCAGTAGATTCATCACTGATATGTAGGAATGCATTTAATTTATGGGTGTTGATTTTATATCCTGCTACTTTGCTAAATTAATTTATTAGTTTGAGAAGTTTTCTGGTGGAATTTTTTGGATCTTCTAGATAGAGAATCATGTCATCAGCAAATAGTGATAGTTTGAGTTCTTCTTTAACCTATTTTTATCTCTTTAATCACAAATTAATAAATGGGATGGATTAAAATTAAAAAGCTTCTTTTGAGCAAAGAAAACAATTAATAAAATGAGGAGAGAGCCTACAGATTGGGAGAAAATCTTTACCACCTGCACCTCTGATAAAACATTAATCTCTAGGATATATAAAGAACTCAAAAATTTTAACATCACACACACACACACACACAAAAAAAAAAAAATCAATAAATAGGCCAAGCAACTGAACAGACACTTCTCAGAAGAAGAAGTACAATTGATCAACAAATATATGAAAAAGTGTTCAACATCTCTAGCAATTAGAGAAATGCAAATCAATACTACTCTAAGATTTCATCTCATTCCAGTCCAAATGCAAAGAATACTAACAACAATAAATATGGTAAGGACTTGGGGGAAAAGGCACACTCATACATTGCTGATGGGACTATAAATTGGTGCAACCAATCTGGAAAGCAGTATGGAGAATCCTTGGAAAACCTTGAAAGAAACCACCATATGACTCAGTTATCCCACCTTGGTCTATACACAAAGGACTTAAAATCAGCATACCATATGGTGATGCAGCCACATCAATGTTTATTGTAGCTCAATTCACAATGGCTAGACTATGGAACCAGCCTATGTGTCCCTCAATGGATGAACGGATAAAGAACATGTGGTACATATACTCATTGGGAAATTACTCAGCTTTAGAGAAGACTAAATTATGGCATTTGCCAGTAAATGGATGGAGTTGGAGAATAACATGCTAAGTGAAACAAGCCAATCCCACAAAACCAAAGTCTGAATGTTTTCTCTAATATGCAAATGCTAATTCCCAATAATGTGAGGGGCACTATGGAAGAATAGCATTACCTTAGATTAGGTAAAGGGAAGTGATGGGAGGGAAGGAGAGGGGATGTGGTGTTAGGAAAGATAGTAGAATAAAACAGACATTATTATTGCATGTAAATATGTGACTACATGACAAATATGATTCTGCAACATGTAGACTCAGAAAAATGAGAAATTATATCCCATATTTGTATGATATATCAAAATGCATAAATGCATCCTACTGTCATATATAACTAGTTAAAATGAATAAAAAAGTTTTTAAAAAGTGAAAAGAAAAAAGAATTTTTTATCAAAAAATAAAAATATGTTTTTTTTTAATTTTAATTTTTTATATATGACAACAGAATGCATTACAATTCATATTACACATATAGAGCACAATTTTTCATATCTCTAGTTGTACACAAGGTTGAGTCACATACTTCATGTCTTCATACATGCATTGCATTCCACTTTTCCTACCCTTATGCCCCCTTCCTCCCCCACCTCCCCTTTTCCCCTTTGCCCTATATAGAGTTCATTTAATTCTTCCACACAAACACCAGCCCCACAGCATATTATTAATCAGCATCCTTAAATTAGAGAAATCATTCAGCATTTGTTTTTTTTTGGGGGGGCGGATATTGGCTAATTTCACTTAGCATTATATTCTCCAGCTTTATCCACTTACCTGCAAATGCCATGATTTTATTCACTTTTAATGCTGAATAATATTTCATTGTGTATATATAACACATTCATTTACTTAAGGGCAACTAGGTTGATCCTACTGTTTAACTATTGTGAATTGTGCTACTATAAACATTGCTTTGGCTGTGTCCCTGTAGTATGCTGCTTTTAAGTCCTTTGGGTATAGACCAAGGAGTGGGATAGCTGGGTCAAATGGTGATTTCATTCAAAGTTTTCCAAAGAATCTCCATAGTGCTTTCCAGATTGGTTATACCAATTTGCAGTCTCACCAAAAATGGATGAGTATGCCTTTCCCCCCATATTCTCATCAACAATTATTGTTGTTTGTCTTAATAATAGCAGCCATTCTGACTGGAATGAGATGAAATCTTAGAGTAGTTTTGATTTGCATTTTTATAATTGCTAGAGATGTTGAACATTTTTTCATATGTTTGTTGATTGATTGTATATCCTCTTCTGAGAAGTGTCTGTTCAGTTCCTTGGCCCATTTATTGATTGGGTTACTTGTTTTTTGGTGTTAAGATTTTTGAGTTCTTTATATATTCTAGAGATTAGTGCTCTAATGTGCTTGCGGTAAGGATTTTTCCCAATTAGTAGGCTTTCTATTCACCTCACTGATTGTTTCTTTTGCTGAGAAAAAAAACTTTTTAGTTTGATTCAAGCCATTTGTTGATTCTTGATATTAATTCTTGTGCTACAGGAATCTTATTAAGGAATTTGGTACCTAATTAGACATGATAAATATTTGGTCTACTTTTTCTTCTAATAGATGCAGTGTCTATGGTTTAATTCCTAGGTCCTTGATCCACTTTGGGTTAAGTTTTGTGCATGTTGAGAGATAGGGGTTTAATTTTGTTTTATTGCATATGGATTTCCAATTTTCCCAGCACCATTTGTTGAAGAGTCTATCTTTTCTCTAATGCATGTTTTTAGTAACTTTGTCAAATATAAGATAAATGTAATTATGTGGGTTAGTCTCTGTGTCCTCTATTCTGTACCATTGGCCTACAAGTTTACTTTGGTGCCATGCTGTTTTTGTTAGTATTGCTCTGTAGTATAATTTAAGGTCTGGTATAGTGATGCCACTTGCTTCACTCTTCTTGCTAAGGATTGCTTTGGCTATTCTGGGTGTCTTATTTTTCCAGATGAATTTCTTGATTGCTTTTTCTATTTCTATGAGGAATGTCATTGGGATTTCGATTGAAATTGCATTAAATCTGTATAGTGCTTTTGCTAGTATGGTCATTTTGACAGTATTAATTCTGCCTATCCAAGAACAAGGAAGATATTTCCATCTTCTAAGTTCTTCTTCAATGTTATCAAAAATTTTACATCACATTTTCTTTAGTGTTCTGTAGTTTTCAGTTTAGAGGTCTTTCACCTCTTTTGTTAAGTTGATTCCCAAGTTTTTATTTATTTTTTGATGCTATTGTAAATGGGGTAGTTTTTCTCGTTTCCCTTTCAGAGGATTTATCACTGATATACAGAAATGCCTTTGATTTATGGGTATTCATTTTGTATCCTGCTACTTTGCTAAATTCATTTACTAGTTTTAGAAGTTTTCTAGTGGGATTTTTTAAATCTTCTATGTGTAGAATCATATCATTGGCAAATAGTGCTAATTTGAATTCTTCTTTACCTATCTGTATCCCTTTAATTTCTTGTCTAATTGCTCTGACCAGTGTTTCAAGAACTATGTTAAATACATGTGGTGAAAGATGGCATCTCTATCTTGTTCCAGTTTTTAGAGGGAATGCTTTCAATTTTTCTCCATTAAAAATGACATTGGCCTGGGGCTTAGCATAGAGAGCTTTTACAGTGTTGAGATATGTTCCTCTTATCCCTAGTTTTTTTAGTGTTTTGAACATAAAGGGGTGCTGTATTTTGTCAAATGTTTTTTCTTCATCTATTGAGGTGATCATATGGTTTTATCTTTAAGTCTATTGATGTGATGAATTACATTTATTGATTTCTGTATGTTGAACCTACCTTGCGTCCCTGGAATGAACCCCGCTTGAACATGGTGCACTATGTTTTTGACATGTTTTGGTATTCAATTTGCCAGAATTTTATTAAGAATTTTTGCATCTGTGTTCATTAGAGATATTGGTCTGAAGTTCTTTTTTTTTTTTTTTCTTTGATGTGTTTTTGCCTGGTTTTGAAATCAGGGTGATGTTGGCCTCATAGAATGAATCTGGAAGTGCTCCCTCTTTTTCTATTTTCTAAAATAAATTGAAGAGTATTGGTATTAGTTCTTCTTTTAAGGTCTTGTAGAACTCAACTGTATATCCATCTGGTCTTGGGCTTTTCTTGGTTGGTAGACTTCTGATGGCAACTTCTATTTTATTGCTTGAAATTGATCTGTTTAAATTGTGTATATCATCCTGATTCATGTTGGGCAAATCATATGACTCTAGAAATTTGTTGATGCTTTTGATATTTTCTATTGTATTGGAGTACAAGTTTTCAAAATAATTTCTGATTATCTTCTGTATTTCTTAATGTCTGTTGTGATATTTTCTTTTTCATCACGTATGTTAGTAATTTGAGTTTTCTCTCTTGGTTAGCATGACTAAGAGCCTGTCAATTTTATTTATTTTTTTCAATGAACCAACTTTTGTTTTGTAGATTCTTTCAGTTTTTTTGTCTAGATTTTATTAATTTCAGCTCTGATTTTAATTATTTTCTGTCTTCTACTGCTTTTTTGTGTTTATTTGTTTTTCTTTTTCTAGGGCTTTGAGATGTAATGTTAAGTCATTTATTTGTTGACTTTTTCTTCTTTTCAAAAATGAACTCCATGCAATGAACTTTCCTCTTAGAACTGCCTTCATAGTGTCCCAGAGGTTCTTATATGTTGTACCTGTGTTCTCATTCATCTCTAAATTTTTTTTAATCTCCTCTTTGATGTCTTCTGAAACTCATTGTTTATTCAGTAGCATATTATTTAGTCTCCAGGTGTTGGAGTAGCTCCTGATTTTTAATTTTATTATTGATTTCTAATTTCATTCTATTATGATCTGATAGAATGCACAGTAGTATCTCTGCTACCCTGGTTTTACTAAAAATTGTTACCAAAATATATGCTAACTCATACTTGATACATAGTTAGCAAATAATTATTTTTAAAATAAGTGTATTGTTATTTAACCTATTCCATAGTAATTTTCTCAATTTGCTTTATTCCAAATAATCTTGATAACAAAACTTGAAATAATGCACAACAGGTATGAAGATATCTTATTCTCACTGTACTAAAAATAAAACAATAGCGAAAGAAATTTAGTTTCAATCTAACAAAAGTTTGCTTCCACAAGCAGGGTTATTTTAGAAAGAAAAGGAAGATCAAAGTTTGAAACTGCATCAATGAAAGTAATTATTAATAAATGTAATCGAACAAAGGCATTAAGGGGAAAATAATTATGTTTAAAAATGCTGAAAAATATTTCATGAATTTCTGCATCAGTTATAAGAGGAATAATATTGATTAAAAAGTTAGTTTGAACTAATAGGTGCTATTAACAGAAGGAATGTGGGTTTTCAAATTATGTAAGAGCAAAATAATCCGGCATTATTTTTTAATTATTTCTAACAAGGTCATAAGAAGAAAAGAAATCTAAATAATAGAAATGAAGACATTGTGTTGACATTGAATTTTTTTATTTAAAAATATTTTTAAAAAATTTTTAGACCTGGTATTGTTATGTGTCCATACTTGTCTTGAAGTTCTGGGTTCATGAGACTCTCAAGCTTTAGTCTCCAGAGTAGATAGCACTACAGGCACGTGCAAACACTCCTAGCTCACAAGAGATTTTTGTGACAGATGTAGAGGGCAGAAACAGTATCAGATAATTGGAATTCATACATAATGGTATTTTTCTCTGACTCATCTTGTTGGGCATGTAACTGCTCTCTTTTCCCTTGAACACCTTCTCTTGTGTTTGGGTCAGGAGTAATGATGAAGAATCTTGGCTTCTGCAAGACACCATACCATCAAGGACAGAGGCAACAAGAATGGAGAGAGATTTTTTTTTTCTATATAACACAGGCCACATTAGTTTGTGGGTTCAGGTTACTTTTGCATTTCTACAATTTACAACCATATTTCCTTCTGAACTGTCATCCTGTAGATCCCAAGCTACAGCTTAAGATCTGAGAACTCAACTTTCCAGATTGTGCTTAACCAGTTCCCATGATTGTTAAGGTCAAATTCATATGCTTACTAATGTTTTTGATTGGACCCTGAAGATATGCTGTTTAATTGTTGGACATGGAGAGTCCACAGTAATTCCTCTGTAGTAAAACATATTAAGGAGCAATATGTATTTTATTAATTAGACCTAAGAGAAAAAATAAAGGATAAGACAATGGCTTCACTCTTAATATGAACAGAAAAGCAAAATTATCTAGAAATAACTGAAGTGAACAAACACCTACATGGAAAATTTAAAACCTCTTTGAGAGACATGAATAGAGTAGAATAAATTCAGAGAGATACCATGTTTATAGACAAAAAATAAAATGGCAACAACTTCAATTATTACTTTACAAATATAAATTATAGCCTTTAATAGGATGTTTCTATAAAAGTACAACCAAGAAAATGATGCTTAAAATGACTAGAAAAAATGAAAACAAGAATATTTATAAAATTTATGAAAAACCATTGAGTAAATGGACCAGAGTAATAGCTCCAGATATATCCCAATAGATTAAGAAACACTTAATAAAGGTCAAATATCAAATCAGAAAGAAAAAAAATGATACTATTTTTGGGAAAATAATAAAAATATAAAATTTATCTCCCACCATATTCCAAAATCAGGTTTGTAAATTAAATATATTGACACAAAACCAAAAATATTTATTAGAAAATACAGAGGACATTTTATGTCACTTTTTAATTGCATAATCTTCTGTAATTAATGCTTAAAGTAAAAATTATTATATAAAAAATAGAAAAGTCAAAATATCTATACTAAAATTCAATATTAACACTAAAATGTTTTTAAACAGTAGGCAAACTATTCTTAATGTACACGACAAAGAACTAGACTTCATTTCAATCGTGTTTGATGAGCTCTTACATACATTGAAGAAAAAAAATTAAAAATTCAAGCATGTCATTAGGAAATAAAACAGCATCTAAAAAATAAATTTAAAAAATTAAACATTTTTGAAGAATAAATTTACTAGACTGCAGTCTAAGAAACCAAAATGAATGCAACATGATATATAGTCTTATCATATCAGTACAGAATTGAAACATAAAAGGAAAGGAGAGCTAGGCGTTGTGGCACATGCCTGTAATCCCTGAGGTTCAGGAGGCTGAGGCAGAAGGATCATGAGTTCAAAGCCAACCTCAGCAATGTAGCAAGGCCCCAAGCAACTTACTGAGACCTGTCTCAAAATAAAAAAGGCTGGGGATGTAGCTCAGTGGTTAAGTGCCTCTGGGTTCATTCCCTGGTTAAAAAGAAAAAAAAAAAAAAGGAAAGAAAAATATCAACTGTTAGATAGGAATTGGAGATACATTAATTTAAAACAATATAGCAAAAACTGAAACATTTATATTCTCTTTCACCAAATAATTTATTTAATGGAAGATGTGCAAAAGCAGTATCACTAGTATGCAAGATTAAGGCAATTTTTTTTTTTTTCCCTTGGTACTGAGGATTGAACCTAGGGGCACTTTACCACTTTACCCTAGTCTTTTTTTTTTTTTTTTTTTTTGATAGACTCTTGCTAAGTAACCCAAGCTAGCCTTGAACTTACAATTCTTTTTTCTCGGCCTCTTGAGTGGCTGGCAAGGCATGTTTTTGGCTATGGCTTAAAAGAAAAACTTAAAGATAATTTAAGAGTTCAGTTTTAAGTAAATTAGGATATATGTGAACAATAAAAGTAACGAAAGTGATATTCATATATTAATTAATGTATAAGTAGGTGGTATTAATACTCTCATTTTACAGATGGGAGAACTGGGGCAGAGAAAGGTTCAGTGATTTGCCAATCTTCAAACAGAGAGTATGTTTTGGAGCTGGGATGCAAACAGGAATAACAGGGTTATATATTCTATTTTTACTTTACCTGATTTTATTTAGGCATAGTGACTTATATTTGTAATTTTCTTTTTTTTTTTTTAGTTTCTAATATCAAAATTCAGTTATAGTACAAAGTAAGGCATTCAAATTTTATAATCTCTGGAGTATAACAGATTAATATTTATTTTTTAAGAAGTTAAAGGAAATTACACATAAAATACTTTTTATTATCTTTTCAGAAATGGTTTTACAAAAACCCCCACATTGTTTTTCTATATTTATCTATACGCAGTATTTTAACTTCATCTTTGTAAATATTAAGAATTTATTTTCCTTAACAAAATTTTTGAGTACATTATCTATTTTTTTTCTTTGCTTGTTGTTTAAATTCCTTGGTATTTACATGCCTCGAACTTCTTTAAAATATATATTCTCTTTCCTTTTTTTTTAAGAACAAAAATAGGTAACAAATAGTGATTAACCTTTTTCCATATAAATTTCAGTGAGATCTCTGTATTCACTTCTGAAAAAGGTTCATTCCACATTATTGCAATGAAAAATAAAATTCATAACTTAAGCAAAGTTCCTATATATTTCTTTTGTCCAAAAACTGTGTCAGGTTGCTGCTGTTATTGCTAATAAATTTGCTAATAAATTTGACTGCCTGCCCATCAAATCTGCCTTCACAGAGGTAATAGGTAATGATTGATGACCATGGTCTCTCTTATTCCTCAGTAGAGTACATAAATAGGCCATGACATCTCTGCTGTTTGGGAGAAAGAAAGATGCACATGCAGGGAAATTCTTTGGGTTTAAATTCCCTTCCAAAAATACATATTTAACAGCTCATGAATATAACTGATCTCACAAACTGAAGTAAAATCGTCTGTGGCTGTCTCTGAATCTTTCATAATTTTATTGCAGCCATTCATGCCCCTCTTTTTAGATCTAGGCTGGCCTTAGTGATTGGTTCATAAGGAATAGTATGCAGCAGAAGTGATGTTGCAATACCTCTGAGGCTGAATTGATAAGGAAGAAGCATCTTCTGAGTGGTTTCTGAACATGCAACCTCTGGGGTAATCCAGCTGCCACATAAGAGGTATAATTACCTAGAGACCTCCATGTTTGAGATAGTGGGAACTCTGATGGAATCCTTAGTTCCCTTTCCTGGTGACCACCAGCATCATGTGCCCATCATGTTAGGGAGCCATGTTGGAAATCTAACCCATGGAACTTTTCAAAGATAACTCCAGTGGACATCTGACAGCAACGACACAAAGATTGCAAGAGAATGTGTGCCTAGAAGTTCTTTTCAAATTCTCTATGGGGATTCCAATGTTGTTATTGGAATAAAATGGTTATTTCAAGTGACTAAATTTTGAGATAATTTTTTTATGCATGAATAATCACTGGAACAATTATTTTGATAGAGAATGTATAGATTAACAGATTAAAGACTTACAGGTAAGCTCTTAAGCTATAAAACTGTTAGTAGAAAATATCAAAGAAGATCTTTTTGACATTGGTTTGGGTAAAAAATTTTTGTATATGACCCCAAAAGCACAGACAAGAAAAACAAAAAAAGACAAATAGGTTCACATCAAACTAATAAGAAAGAATTAAAAGAGCAGAGAAGCACCCCTCACAATGGAAGAAAATATGCAAACTATGTAATTCCTATGAGGTTAATATACAAAATATATAAATAATTTAAAGCAATAGAATAAATACCCTAATTTTAAAAATAGGTAAAGGATCAGAAAAGTCTTTAAAATAATACCTACAAATGTACAAAAGTTACAAGAAAATTCTCAGTATCACTGATTCCCTCATACTTATTAGGATGATCTTTATCAAAAAGACAAGGGCTATCAAATGCTACCAAGAATGTGGGGGGGGGGGAGCTAATATTTATATACTGTTGGTGTGAATATAAACTGTTAAGCTGTTACAGAAAATAGTATAGAGTTTCCTTGAATATTCAAAATAGAACTACCATATGATCCAGCAATCCCATGACTGAGTATATATCCAAGGAAAATGAAATCAATATGTAAAATGAATATGTGTACGCCTGTGTTCTCTGTAGCATTATTCATAATAACCAGTATGTTGGAAACAACCTAAATGTCAGTTGATGAATGGATAAAAAGAGTGGTACACATATAAAGTGAAATATTATTCAGCCCTTAAAAAATGAAAATATGTCACCTGCGACCACATAAATTAACCTGGAAGACATTGTAGTATACAAAATAAGAAAGTAGTCTGCTTTCAGTTTTTACAAGGAATCTAAAAACTTGAACTCATGGGTATATAAAATATTATGGTGGTTACCAGGGCTGGGTTGTGGTGATAAATGAAAGATGTTCATCTAAAGATATAAAATTTTAATTAGGAGAATTAAGTTCAGGATATCTATTGTATAACATGGTGACTATAGTTAATGGCAAAGTATTATAAACTTGTGAATTTCCAACTAAGTGGATTTTGAATGTTCTCACCACAGAGATGTAAATGTGTGAAGTAAGGGTATGTTTTAGTCATTCTACAATGTATACATTTATCAAAGTAGCAGGTTATAAATCACAAGTATACATAATTTTTATTTGTCTGAAACACAATAATGTAGGGATATTAAAAAAATTCCCTTGGTGTATTTTTTATGTCTCTCAATGTCCTATAATTTTTGCTCTACCTCTTTTTATCTAAAAGAACAACAGAGTAATCTTACATTCAAAGATTTTGATTTTGATTTTGGCAAGCATATAGAATAACTGGGTTTAAATTTTAACATCTTCTTGCACATAATAACATATCTCATAATATTCTAATCTTTGTATTTGTGATTTAATCACATTATCATCCCTAGTATATATTTATCATTCTTCTCCTTTATACTTGATTAGATATTTTAGTACACTTCTCTTTTAGCCAATATTTCAAAGATAATATACTTGGATTTATTATAAATATTTTTCACTTTTACTTTACTAATTTTTGCTTTTGTTTATATTAACATAATTTACATATATTAATACATTATCCTACTTTGTTTTTGCTTTGTTTTTATTCAAGTATTTTGAAAGTTGAATGTTAAGTAATCATTTTTAATAAAATACAAAGTCTGCAAATTTCTCTATTAATAAATAAAGACTGAGATGTAGTAGCAAAAAAATAGTGATTATAAATTTGGTTCTTTCTTGACTCCAAGGATATTTGTAATTCTGATACAATATCTAATTTTTTTAAAGTAGTGTTCATTTTTGAGAAGAGTTTAGGTTTATATAAAAATGAAGTGGATAGTACCAAGAGTTCCTTTTTTCTCAGAATAATATCATAAGTATGATATATTTATTTCCACTAATGAATCATTACAAATAAATTGTTAATAACTACAGTCTGCAATTTATGTGGTGGATTTTAACAAATATCATATATATATATATACTTTTACAATACCATATACAATAGTTTCATGGTCATAAAAATCCTGTGCTTCATCTAGTTATCCTTCCTCTTCTTTTTATTATCCCTAAAATTTGGACTTTTCCAGGCTACTATACACTATGTGGCCTTTTCAACTACTTATTTCACTTGGTCATACTCATTTATGCTTTCCTAATATATTTTGGTGGGTTTATAGCTCATTTTGTTTCATTATGAAATACTATTTCATTGTATGAATACACTATGAATCATCTATCTATTCACCTGTTAAAGGATATGTTGCTTCCAGTTTTTGACAACAATAATGGAGCTGCTATAACTATTAGTGTACAAATTTTTGTGTGGACATAAGTTTCCCATTCATTTGGGTAAATATTTAGATGCTATAATGGCTGGATTTTATATTCAAACCATGTTTAGCTTTCTAAAAAATTGCTGGGTTGTCCATAAAGTGGCTGTATTATTTTATGAATCACTACCAATGACTAGGAGTTCTCTTTTCTGTGCATCTTTTCCAGTAGTTGATATTGTCCATATTTTGAATTTCAGCTGTTCTGACAAGTGGATCATGGCATCTCATTTTTTTCTTGTTCCCTGTGACTTCTGATGTTGAACTTGTTTTCATATGCTTACTTGTCACCTATATTAATCTGTTTTCCATTGTTATAGCAAACTACTGGAGGCTGGTACTTAAAAAAAAAAGAAAGAGGTTTATTTAGCTGACTGTTTTAGATATTTAACAACATAAAAGAAGTATCTGTTTGGTTCTGTTGAGCTTTTCCTAGGCTGGGTCATAGCATGGTAGACTGCACCATAGCTGGGATGTGTATGAAAGCAATCACTGACAAACAAGGACACCAGACACTGGGGGTGGGGCAGTATTGCTCTTTTATAACAACTAATTCTTGTGGTAAATAATTCAATTTGTGAAACCAGTATTAAGCTTTGCTGGGGTTAGCACCTTCAGTGACTTACCTTCCACTAGCCTCATATATTGAAGGGTTCACCTCTCACATCACTACGCTGGAGACCAAGCTTTCAGTACATGAATCCTTGGCAGACCAATCACATACAAAGCATAGCATCACTTGTCTGTCTTCTTTGATATCTGTTCAGATCTTTTGCCCATTTTTTTTTTAATTTTTTATTGTTGGTTGTTCAAAACATTACATAGTTCTTGATAGATCATATTTCACACTTTGATTCAAGTGGGTTATGAGCTCCCATTTTTACCCCATATACAGATTGCAGAATCACATCAGTTACACATCCATTGATTTACATATTGCCATACTAGTGTCTGTTGTGTTCTGCTGCCTTTCCTATCCTCTACTATCCCCACTCCCCTCCTTTTGCCCATTTTTAATTGGACTATTTCTTTTGTTATTGTTGAATGTTAGAGAGTTCTGTGTTTTGAACACAAAGATTTTATTAAATATGTGTTTTTCAAATATTTTCCTCTGATCTGTGACTTGTCTTTTCTCTCTCTTAAGGTTGTCTTTCATGGTACAGAAGATTGATTTTTTTAAAAATTTTAATAAAGTTTAACATCCGTTTTATCTTTTACAGATCACATTTGATGTTGGGCCTAAAAACTCATTATCAAATTTAATATCATGTACATTTTCTCCTGTTATCTTCAAGAAATTTTGTAGTTTTATATTTTATGTTTATGTCCATGGTTCATTGTGAGTTGGTTTTAATATAATGTGTATGGTTCAAATCCAGATTAATTTTTTGTATGTATCCACTTATTCCAGCTCCATTTATTGAAAAGACGGTGCTTTACATATGGAATTGTGTTTGAATCTTGCCAAAGACCTGTTGACTATAGTTTTAGGTCTATTTCTGTGTTCTGTATTCTGTTCTGTTTTTATGTATTTGCCTAATTTTTTTAATCAACATCACACTTTTCTTGAACTCTCAGTTTCTTAAGAGTACAATTCTACCCTATTTTTTTAAAAATAGTGGAATAGTCTATAAATTTATTATAAATCTATTTTTGCTCTCTAATTTGACTTGAACAATAACTTTTGAAAATAATTGATTGAGGTTTGCTTTCTGGCTTATATTATAAGTTGAACTGTTTCATCCAAAAAGACAGGTTAAAGTCCTTAAGTACTTAAAATTTAATGTGCTGTCTTGACCCAAATGCCTCATAGTACCTCAAAGGCCTAATCATGAGTTACTTTACTCTCACCCTGCATGCCAAAACCCCTATGGCTTGCAGTGTCCCTCATGCACAGGCTGAGTGTCTGTCACTAATAAATTGCTATAGATCATGTCCATCCATGGTTGGTGTTCGGGTGTTCTGTGCTTGTATCTTGTATTGTTTAGAGTGGGAGATCCCTCTTTCAACAGGACGTGTAGGAGGTGAATAAAGGACTCCATGCATGTAACTCTGCCTTATTTGAAAATGAAGTGTTTGTTAAGATGAGATCTTAGAAGGAAATGAGGAACACATTATGGAGGAAAGTGATCCTTATTACAAAGCTTCAGAAGACTTGGTTGAGTTCCATTCTTCTGTCAGATGAAAACTACAGTTTCTATGCCAATAATTTTAAATATTTAGTTGAGGAGACTCATAGCAAAGTATGGGAATTTCCTGGTTTCTCCTTACTGTTTTTTTTTTTATTGGTTGTTCAAAACATTACAAAGCTCTTGACATATCATATTTCATACATTAGATTCAAGTTGGTTATGAACTCCCAATTTTACCCCAAATACAGATTGCAGAATCACATCGGTTACACATCCACATTTTTACATAATGAAAGAAAGAGATAAATTGAAGAAGGATATGCTAAGCAACAATGAACCAGCACTTAAGTGATTTGGAAAAAAATCAACCCTGAGCATATTGATAACATATTTTGAAGACGGGGCAAGGGTGTAGATGGGCAAATTTTGCTGTTGAAATTGACTGTGTTACTTATTGATTTAACAAGCCATATACTTCAGAAACACTGCTAGTTGGACTGTAAAGGGAGAGGCAGAGAAGAAAATGTCAAGACTGAGTTAGATACTGGAGATACGTTGCCATGAGCCAAGGAAGGCCTAAGAGTGCTATTAATTTGCTGGGAGGAAGGTGAGAGATTCAATGTAACCAACCCTGCAAATGCCTTCATTTTAGATTCCTAGCCTCAGAAATTCGGAGAATAATTTTGTGTTTGGGTTTGTTTTAGGCCATTATTTTTTTTTACAGCAACGTTGAGAATATTAGGATAGGCACCACATGATAACAACCTGACCTCCTGTTCAACCATGTGGACAATGATTAAAATAATAATTTTCCCTTAAAATTTCTAAATGGGTGGCTCCATTGATGTCTTGCTAAATCCATTCTATGATATTTTTGTCATCTTCTTTTCAGAAAATTTTAGTTAATTCTATTCCTGGTGTTTTGAAAGTTTCACTATTATATTTATGGAGTAGGTTCATTATTCACTTAATGTGTGGGTCATGTGGGTATTCCAATCTAAAAGAACTCATATTCTTCAATTCTGGCAAAAATTCTGGCAGCTAATTTTTAATAATTTCTTTTCCCTGTTTCTATTGATCAGCTATTATTCAACTATTAATCATCTACAATTATCATCAAACTTTCTTATGTTTGTTTTCCCCTTATTTTACTTTGTCTTTTTGTACTTCTGTCTGAGAAATTTACTGAGTTTTAGAATTTTTTTTCTGTTATCCTTTTTTGTTAATTCTCTTTAATTGGAAATTCTGAACTCTTGTTTTATTTTAATTTTTGTTTTTTTACTTGCATCTTAACTTCTCATTTGTGTGTTTTGGTAAATTTTAATACATTTCAATAATTATAATAGGGCTGGGGCTGTAGCTCAGTGGCAGAATGCTTGCCAATCATGCGTGAGGCACTGGGTTCGATCCTCAGCATCACATAAAAATAAACAAATAAAATAAAGGCATCTGTCCATCTACTACTACAAAAAATAGTAATTATAATAACTGAGATAATATTTAAAATATTTACCAACTGTATGAGACAGACAATAGCATCTTAGAATGGAGCCAAGAGACTTACTACATCGTAAACATTGGCTAAATACCGAACATAGAAATTCCATGTTATCTTATTGTCATTTCATCTATGTTCATTCGCTTTCTCTTTATTCTCTGTTGGGAAACACAGGTTTATTATTATTATTATTTTAATTCTAATTGAAATGATTATAAAATTCTACCATAAAAAGTTAATTGATGTTCTCTAAACAACTATTTGTATAGCAGAAAAAAAGGTAATTGAATTTATATTTCTGAAATTATCAACATGCATATAAACAGTACTTATTGAATTGATTATATTTAAAATAAAGAAAAGAGTTCAATTTAAACTTTCCATATACATTTTTTGAATCTATGGATTTTATTGGCTTAATAGTTCATAATATATGGTGATTTTGTTCTGCTGGTTTGCATGATTAATTTAAAAATCTCATGTATCCAGTATTTCAAAAATTAAATATATCCATTGATTTGTAAAAGTACTTTAAATTAAATCATTTTTAGGCTTAGTTTTCATTTCTATATGGAATTAAAGCAGATAGAGTTTAAAATATATTAGCCTCCTGAAATAATTTGTTCTCAAAATTATGTTCTTATTCAATATCCTGAGAGTTGTATTTATTTGTCTTTATTTCATTAATCTTGTTTATGTGCATTTTTGTATTTTCAAATCATTAGTTGTCTTCTCCATACTCCTTATTTGTCTCCAAAATTTACTTATGACTTTTTTATGTGATTCCACACTTTCTGCTCTATTACCAGAACCAGAGGATCCTGAGCTATGGACTTGATGCAGACTACATGACCCAGAAGTTTAAAGCAAATTGATGAGCAAAGCATCCAGGAAGACATACACAATCCAATTTTGAAATTGCTTCCCTCTGTGGTTCCTTTCTATGCTGGCTGACTCCATTCTGTTTTGCTTATGACTGTGTGCTGAGCAAAGGTAAATACAATAATTTCTCTAACAGTCTGACATTTGGATAATATTCTTTTTCAATTATTTGTGCTTCTGTGATTGCATTTTCTTATAAAAAGAAAACTATTAACAAATAAGCATAAAGTCCAAAGGATCTTTATTTTAAGTACAGCATATTTCCATTTATATTCTCTTATAATGTTACATTGCTAATTTAGGATTTCCTATTAATTACTTATAGAACCAAAGACTAGAGAACATGTTCACCTGGCCCTTAAAAGTAAGCTGTCTTTGAGGATGAGCAAGGGAAAACCATTATGGGAATTCCCAGTAGGGACATTTAACTTTAGGCTGACTCTGGTTGCTTTAATAAAAATACAGTTTAGCAACAAATTCAACAAAATATATTTTTGTCTCTCATTTCTTTAAAAATAAAACACTAATTAATTCATCAAATTAATTACACAATGATGTGCTTTACAGAAAGAAAAGATGCAAATATAAATAAGTCGTTTGTTAAAAAATGCTCAGTTATTTTGAAAAGGGGGTAAGTATTTTTGATGAGCAGATAGATAAAAGTGTTTCTATCTCAAAATATTTATGGCTGAAGCATTCATTATTCAAGGGCACATGGCTGTATCCCCTCTATCACATAGAAGTGGTACTCACAAATAGTTGGTAGTATTTTTTGGCTTTGTTATTTAAAAGATGAAATAACATGTTTGTTAATTGGCAGGAGAAAGCCAAACCAATGGTATAAGGGCAATATTAAAAAACTGACAGATTAGTCCTAGAAACATGAAAAATTTCAAAATTTTTCTATGTTCCTTTTTTTCACAACACCATGCAAGGAAACTAGGAAGAGACACTGGGTCTTGTCTGAAAATTGTTGGTATTTCTCTCCTAGTTAATTTATGGAATTTTATTAGAGTCTATTAGGTTCCAGACCAAGCTTGCATAGATGATAGATGTAACCCTTGATATCTTAAAGCCATTGCATGGAAATGTTAATCTAATGTAGATATTATTCTAATATATAGGTTAATAGAAATTATTATAGCATATACATGTGTATACATACATGCACACGTACATGCACATTTATGTTAAAATGCTTGTAGAACTGTACAGTTAGAAGTTAGTAATATGGGAGTAAAGAATCAGATAAATGTGGTTTCTAATGCCCTAAAATTTAACTTCAGTTTTTCTTCAATTTTAAAGAAATCCTACTTCAGTAAACCTATTTTGTCACCAATAAAATCAAATAACAAAATTATAGTCTGATAAAGATTTAAATAAGAAGTTACACACATATTTAATTATCCATTTCTATACCTACACCTTTACTATAATAATATAGCCACAGCCATCTCTTGATTTCTATAATAATGTTTCTCTCTCTGTCTGAACCCATAATGCAGGAAATGGACAATATCTTAGGAGAGGAAAATGACAAGAGAAAAACCCAGGAAAGAAAGGAGTGTATTCCTGCCTTTTGAGTTTGAGAGGCCAAAACATAAAGAATAAAGAAGTCATGGAAAGACTAGATGAGGGAGCACAAGGATGCCATTACCGACCACCTTTGACCTCCCTCAAAATGGAAAATGACTTCCAAGGCCATGGACAGAGGCAACATCAGAGTTGTGAGGTGTGTCTGGGCCTTCAAAGGGATCATTGAACCCTGCTCCTTGGTCAAGCTGGAGTTTAAAGAATGGAACTCAGAGGGAATTTCTATCACAGATTGACTGCTAAAGAAAAAAGTCTTCTGGAAATAAAGGGTTGCATCCACCATTTATAGAATAGAGGGACTTAGAGAGCTTTGTATGTTGCCTTAACATTGCATGGTATACAAGTAGCAGAATCATTTTCATGTGTCTAACAATGCCACAAAATTTCTGGCCACTGAACTTGAGGGGATATTGTGTACTGGAATATAGAAGAATCCATATGTGAATCCAAGCAAAATAGCAGGTGAGACAGTAGCTATTTTGATAGATGCCAAAAAGGAAGGTGATACCAATAATCAAATGCCCCCAATATCTTGTCCTTACCCCACACTCTCAATTTGTGGGTATATGTCAAGAATTTGACATGTTGGGCAAAAAAGAGAGGAAGGAATAAAACTATCCAAAATAAAGTCTTTGTCATTCCTTTAAGAGGGGGTGTTGGAAATGAGGCTAAGTTCTCAATGAATAAGCAAGTAAAACAAAAGAAAAATCTCTGAACTTTTGAGTTTGTAGATGGTTATAATTAATCATATCATTAAGGGCTGCTAATTAGATGCTATTTTGAACCAGGCCTGATTGTTTTCATTTTAAATGCATGTGGACGACTCTTTTTGAAATATTTAACTCTCATTGAACTATCCCATAAATCCCCTCATCAGCTACAAATGAAAAAGAAAGCATGCCACATTTTACGGTCAATGGATTTTTAAACCACCTTCAAAGAGGGAGTGGTTAGATAGGCTTCAAAAGCAGTTTTCCTCCCTCTTTTTATTATATCAGTATCATTTTCTTTATTGAACATTTCATAAAGGAGTTCTATTGTAGCAGTCACTCCTATTTGTCATTTAGCACTATCAAAGGAGTTGTAGGAGGAGTGTAATTACCAAATAGTTCTAGCCTGGTGAAGTGGATAATGAGAAGCACAATGAACATGAATTTGAAGTATGTGTGTGTGTGTGTGAGGGGGGCGGTGAATCATCATTTACATTGTCTTCATTATTCCAGTGTTCACAAATAAGTCTATCTTTTAAGCAGTACTGCAGAGAAAAGCTCTGATTTTTTCCTAAAAGGAGAGAGGGTCCCTGACTGAACAAAATAGTGAAGAGAGTCTTTCCAAATAAGTCTAAGGTAAACATTGAGTAATGTAGATATTAAAGAAATTTTAAAAATTAGTTTAGCAAACATCAAAAGAATCATTGGTTGGTATATTTCCACATCAGAAGAGCATCAGATTTCAAATTTTTGCATCCCAACAATGCTTTCAGATTTTAAGTGAAAGGCCATGATCTTGTGCTTGAGACATTGCTTTCAGGTAGAAACAATTTTCTTTTGTGTTTCACTAATTGACACTGTTCAGCAGCAGAAATAAAGTCAAATAGGACATAATCTTGCTTAACTGAATCACACAAATAACATGTGCTATTTGTTCTTTACTCTGGATTCTTCAAAAGTGCTAAGTGTTGAATCAAATACTAGTTTGCCTTAATGATCTCCAGACACTTAGCACTTATTCATAATAATTTAACTTTACTAGATATGGAAAAGTGAGATTATGAAAGATTTTACCTGATCAGTGTCTCACCCTTACATTTCCTATCTTAGAAGGACAAATCATATTTTACAGAAGATGAGAATGCTGGTGAATGTCACTCAGCAGAACCAAAACTAAGAAAATGCCTGCTTCTATCACAAACTCTGGTCAGACAGAGTGCACATGCCCGGAATGCTTGCATTCAGATTGGCTTAATACCAATTGGTAAGATCATGTTTCTTAAGCAGCACATCTTATTGATGAGCTCTCTTTTGTCTCTTTTGCCCAAAGATTGACTTTTTTCTTCTTCTAGGGATTGAACTCAAGGGCATTCAACTACTGAACCACATCTCCAGCCCTATTTTGTATTTTATTTAGCAACAGGGTCTCACTGAGTTGCTTAGCATTGCGCCATTGAGGCTTGCTTTGAACTTAGGATCCTCCTGCCTCAGCCCCATGAGCCACTGGGATTACAGGCATATGCCACTGTACCCAGCTTACCCACAGATCTTGTACATAGTATGATCATGCTGCATCAGTGTGGTGCTTGCAAACCTCAACATGACACAAAAAACATATATATATATATATATATATATATATATATATAGTCAGTATTCAGGAACACCACCAAAATGCTTAGACTTATATAACCCTCCCTTCCTCTATGAAATATAATATAAAAATGTCATACATGCAATTTCCTTCAATATTTAAAAGTTTTAAATAGCTTCTCTTCATTGTACATTATGTCTATGAATTGTATATGCACATATTTCTGTGGGTGTAAGTACAGAGGAAGGGTAAAGAGAGATTTGAGTAAGCCAAGGAGATTTGGAAAATAAAATAACTGTACCAAAAGCAGAAGAAAATGATCAGCACAATGACTAAAGGGCAGAAAAGACTAACTATGTTTTGCAAAAATAAATTAACTAAGGTTCCTAAAAAAAATTCTTATTGTGTACCTCGATTACATGTCTACTGGATGATGGCATCTTATAATTTCTACTTAAATTGTGGGGAACCAAAAAAAACATAATGAAGTAAGGGAGCTAAAGTTTTAAATAGATATTTGTGATATGCCTGGTTAATACTGAGTGTGACTTCATGTTGAACACAGCTTTAAGGTCTTCCTATAAGACCAACTCCAACTTCACATGAACCATTTAAATGGGCGCCATCATATTCTTTATTTCACAGGTTATGTAACCAATAAAGGTTGTCCAAAGTCGTTTAATTAATAAGGATAAAGAGGAGATTTGAACACAGGCAATTTGATTCCAGAACCTAACAGCACTAACCTACACAATGTCAAAGTTATTATTTCTCTGTAACTCTAACCTGGTTTTAAAAAGAACATGGGCTCATAAGTCCTGAGGTTAAACCTGATTTGGTGCTTGTCAACTGGTGACTTTATAGAGGACATGCTGCTTGACTCTAGGTCATCAACCTCAGCAAAACTCAGGAGCAAGTCAATAGGATCCTGCACTTAGCAAATCAAGCTTGGTAAAAATTTGTCAAACTAGTGAAACAAACAATCTTTATTTTCACAAAGGAGAAGGATGATTTTAACATTTTTACTGTATTTTGGAAGGAAAAATATTTTTATAACAGCCTAAAAAAATGAGCCAAAGACACTGACTTATGCATGTCCTCACGCAGCTTCTGAACACTCATGAGTTTCCATCTCCACATCTCACATTCCTCAGCTGGCTACTGATCCTTATAAAATGACTCTATATTTGTCATTTTAAAGATCTTCATATTTATTTTACAATTTCACATTCTGAACAATTACCAATTTTGTATGGTTTGAATGTAGGGCACAGCTGCACCTCTAACAGTGAAGGCTGTCACTCTTCTAGTCACATGGCTGATATAAACCTCTGCCCAGGCATCTAACAGAGAGTTATTTCATTTCTTTCATAGCTTCAGAAGCTTCATTGGTTCATGCTCATTTTCAAACCTCATCTTTCAGCCTCTCCTCAGATATATGAATTCTTGTTATCTTTCCAAAAATTGTCCCCATTGACTGAGATATCTATTACTTACCATAGAAGGTTTTGTAATTGATTTGGTGATGAAACCATTTAATCTCCTTTTAACTTAGGAGTTCTTGACCATGCCGTGTAGCCTTGGTCTTCTATGAAGTTGATTGGGATTGCTGGTGCAGCCCACCATGTCTCCATATGGTCTTTCAAATGCCCATTGGACATAGGAACCCCCATTTTCCTTTTATAAGCACAATTTATCACCATACCTAATATCATGAATCCTTTTTAATCCTGATTCATTAGTGGCATTGATCCAAGTACAATGGCAACACAGGATTCTGCTCTGACAGAGTTCAGCTTCGTTGAGCATCTGAGCCTGAAAGATGCTTCTGGAGTGACTAGAATCTGAGTGCCCAAAAACGTATCCTTTCTTGACTTTAGGCTGTTGTTGTTCTTCCCCATTCCCAAACCCAAAAGGAGAACTTCATTAACATCTCTTGAAGAGGTACCAAAGCACTTTGAAGGAAGAGTGGATAGCTCCACTGGCTCAGAAAATCTCCCCTCTGTGGCCAGTTTGGCTTAAATTTAAATGTTCCACCTTTATGGAGAATCAGAGCACCACCAACCTAAGGTGTGACAAATTGTGCATTTTATCAGATCCTCGAAGTCCCCAACTAACCCTGAAAAGAGAATACTTGAAGCTTTCTCTATGCTCAGTCATCTAAATCTAAAGCAGAGGGAAAGTATGTAGGGGGCTTCTGGAGCCCCTCTGACTGACTTGTATTTAATAGATCTATAATAATTACTTGAAAACATGCATGTTTTCATCTTTAACATTTTGTAAATTTCTTTAAAAAATTAGCTGTCAATTTTCATGAGATTACTCCGAGTTAAAAAAAAAATGTGGATGCATCCTGTGATCTGTGATTATAAATAACTACTTATTTTTATAAATGTTTACACTGAAAGCTTTTAGATAATGGCTATTGAAATAAACTCATATTGCATTCTATCCCTTTATTTGTTTTAAAACCCATTCAGACATTTTGTAATGTGTAAATTAAACTGCGCTTGATGAATTTACATACAGACCTTATGAAATCTGTACTTAAATCATGAAAAATTACATGTTGCTTTCTCAAGAGTTGAATTACTGGATTTACTATATTAAATACAGTATTTTAAAAACAACAATTCTAATTTTGTTTAAAATATACTAGTTAATTATATTAACACTGTATTATCACTTGCAGCTAGTATTTAAAATTATTTGTAATTTAATTGCCCTTTGGTTGTATTTTGCTTTGTTTTTGCAGTTGTGGAAATTGAATACAGGGCCTTCCTTTTTCCTGCTAGGTAACCATTCTACTACAGAGCTACAACCTAGCCCTTGAACTGAGTTTAAAGCTAAAGTGATTAGTCTTCAGGAATGCTAGATAAGTGCTATATCCCATGAACTCCTGGATATATTAAATTATATTTACATATTAAAGTAACCTTTATTGAGTACAGTGATACTGGATTACAATTGTGCTATTTTTGAGTGTTATATTCCTGTAATTATGTTTAATATTTGGGATAAAGAAAAGTCCCATTCTAATTTCTTTCTATTATAATTAATTCAATTTTTCAGCTTAGATATTTATAGAGTATAATTGATCTTCTATATCCATAGGTTCCAGATACTTAGTTCTAGCAACTAAGGACTGAAAATATTCAGAAAAAATGTGGTTTTTTTCCCTGAACATATATGCAGACTTATTTTTCTTATATTTATTCCATAAACAATGCAATATTGTTTCTCCTATTTATGGATAGGTAACATTTAAAGCAACTTATCAGATCACAGTTCGAGCCTTGCCTTTTCAATATCTATACTTCTCAAACTTTTCAACCAGAGGTAAAATAATAATAACAACAACAACAAAAATAATATAAAGGAGAAAAGTAAAAGAAAGAAAATTTATCTTAATTTTAATGAAGCTTAAATTTCAAGACCTCTCACTTACTTTCACTCCCAGAGTCCTTTTTAGGGAACTTAAAATCTTTTTTTTTTTTTTTCACATGGTCATTTCAAAATGAGACATGTTAGCTGTGATTTATTTAGACCACTGTGTCTTTCCTCTCTTACTTGTTGTGTATAGCATACTGTCTCCTATCATCTAGTTTGGGAATGGCTATGGGCAATTTTGGGATCTAGCTAATGGGAAGTTGACTTGGGAATATATGGCTATTAGAAAAATTTGCAGTAGGTTTATTGGAACATTTACATATGGTTTGCAGATACGTCTTTATATAATTAAGTTATTGCAGACTGTCTTGGTATGAGAAAGCTTACTGCCCTCAGGACCAACTCTTCCCCAACCTATGATATGAGAGCAGAAGTGATAAACTGCAAATGAACACAATCAATTCTGAACAAGTCCAAGTTAGTCATTGCCCAAGGAAACTTAAAATTTCTTGAAATCTCATAGCTCACATATAAAAGAAACTTGACAGAAGTTTTGCTACTTGACAGAAGTTTTGCTACTTGAAAGCAATCCTAAAAGTTTCAATAACACTACTGTAAAGAGTATGAAACAAACTAAAACAAACCTTTTTGTACTATCAGATTTTAATGAAATCTGATATTAGAGAAAAGACCGATTTATCTTTGTTTCCTTTATAAAAAAATATAAATATAAATCATGGTCATATAAACTGGTGATTATATGGGGAAATATTATAGATATAAATTATTCTGTTTGTTGTTTGAATTTGGTGATACTGGTCAAATTTCTATGAATTTATTGTTTCTTTTTTTCTTATTACAAGCAAAGAAGCATTAGGAGCCTAATATTGTGTTTATATGCTTGTATTTATTTTGGTTTCTTAAAAGAGGTACTCTCTTCATGGTGGAAAAATGAGTAAAGTGATATGCTATGTAGATCATGCCTTCACCCAGCATGTCCCAAACAAACTTGGAAAAATAATAATATTAGCAATATGTTGAGATTAAAAACCAGGTCCACACAGATTTGTAATTTAAAATTTTTTCTTATCAAATGATAATGGAATATAAATCAAATATGAATAGCCTCATTTGTATATTGGTTTATTTCATTTTAAACTAAAATAAATGATATTTATCATTCATTCTTTTCCTTCTCCTGCAAAATCTAAACATCAATAGTTTAATCAAAATAATGAACTCTAGGTATCCCCCTGATGGGGGAAATGGATGCAGTATTATCCAGAACAAAACAGGGTATTTCACACAATAGGGATTTATCAGATTAGGTTTCCTGGCAAGGTAAAATAAGGTGCCTTGCTTCAAGTTAAAAAAAAAATCATCTCCTCTTGTCCTATTTTTAAAAGGCATTGCTTTATGTGGTGAATCAGATAATGTTGTACCTATTATAACTTTTATTTGTATCAGGTCATTATAATAAAACAAAAGCCTCCAGAAGCAAAGATTCTATTTTCATGCAAATCTTCCTAGTAATAAAAGATGAGCAAAGAAAAATTAAGGAAAATATCTGTCAGGAGCTGCCTCTTTTTTATTTAAATTAAATATCATTTAAACTATTCTCCTTAACTCCACAGTCTTTTTTTGCATTTGTTTTTACTTGTGCAAAACAAGGAGTTTTCTGAAATATATGTGGGTGCTCTGTTCTTTCAGCTGCTCTCCCTTTTTGGGACTTACTTCATTTTGAAAGTCAAAGAAATCTATTAAAATTGCAAACAAAGTTGGTTTTTAATTAGGATGTTGGCAATTATCTCACTCATTTATATCTCATTTCCTATCTTAGCTGGATTTACATTGCATATGCCTCTAAATTACCTTTCTAAGGCAAAAATTGCATCCTTTCCTACTCCCTTGTATTATTATCAGTCTTGAAATTATGTTAGTATAGTGCAATAATTTTCATTATAATTGAAAAGAAATCTTAGTCACAGCATAGAAGGAGAATTCAGTTTTTAGTTGTGAAAATCATAAAATAACCCATTACCAAAGACTTGTCCTTGGTAGGCAAAAACTAATATTTACCTATGGTCTTATTTGTCAGAATAGTAAATATTTCAGTTGTTGCCAAATCCTTCTATCATATGAAAAATAAGGTGTAGTAATTTGATTATTTAGACTAGAAAGATAAAAATGATTGACAGGTAGAAAGTAAAATTATATTACTAAAAAAAGAATATCTTTTTCTAGTTCTGTCACCAAAGCCACTCAGCAGCAGCAGCAGCAGCAGTTGCTCACTTGCTGTGGTGGTTTCGTTGGTCCCTAGGCACTGGTCTTGACATATTGACAATAGGTGATTCCACATCTCTGCACAGGAAACATCACACAAACTTAGAATATCCTGATGATGCCAGAAACAAGAATAACTGTGAGATGTTTGATGGCAGTGCTAAAATAACAGAGGATCGGCTTGGGAGCAACCTGTGGCCATGCTCAGACAATAATGAGCAACATATTATTATTAAAAACATGAGTGAACAATTTGAATCTCTGAAAGGTATTATGGCAGTCTAAAAAGAAAAAAAAAAGAGAGAAAACATTAGATGAAGTACACAAAGTGCTGGGGCATGCCTGTCCTAACTTATCTCCCAGAAAGTATTACCTTTAGGTACATCCAGTGTTCATCCAAAAAGGTATATTTTTCAATATTGTGCTTTCCTACTAATCACATTTCTGGTGATATTTTGGTTCCCTGGACACACTTCAATATAGTTTATAGAAAAGCTGTCTTGGCAACTGTCTCGCTGGCTCTCCCTTTTATTACACTTTGCTTGTCAAATAATACCTGACAAAACTAAATGTTAGTAAATGAAATGTCAATTGAGACACAATCACATGCACCTAAAGCATATACGTGGCAAACATGAATCCCTGCCCATGTTATCACATGAGATAACAGACAAAAATGCCTCTCTGAACACCATCATTTTCTTGGATACTTTATAAAACGTTTCTATGTGTGTTCTAGGATTTTACTTTGCAACAATCTGGAAGAGAGTGGAAATGATATGATAGTCTGTTCCTATTTATAGCTGAATAAAATAAGAATCTAAGAGTTTAAACACTAAATCTCAGGAGATTACATAATTCAGGAATGTTAAAGCAGTTTTAAATTCAGGTATGCTGATGCCAAAAGTCTGCTGTTTCCACTACATAAATGCAAAATACTAAGTGGTTTTCCAACAAATACTTTCTTTTTTTTTTTGGAGTCAGTGAGAGGCTTGGGATTAAAAAGAAATTCTAGGATTTCTTGGTCCAGAAGAAATAGGCAGCATTGCTTCCTAAATACCAGCCAGGTCCCATATTACTGAGGGACCTGGAGCTAATCTGTTTTTTTCTCTGTTTGCCTATGCTAATCTATTGCATGAATGGAATGGGTTGCATGAATATGAACTTTTCATCCAGATCTATAACAAATTCTATATCTTGATGTAGTTTATATTCCAAGCCTGTTGCTATCAATGCTGTTCATTCTCTGATGTCATCTAGAACAATGATATTGTAAGGGTCCCGCGAAACGTCGGAGAAAGAGACCACCAAGTGACCACTCATGCAATTGGCAGAAGGGGGATTTATTGAACCAGCATGCTGGGGCTCCGTGCCCACTCAAGAAGGGAAAGCAGCCCAGAGCCCCGAACAGGGGCTGAGCACTGCTTAAGTACACTTTTTGGGGAGGGCAGAGGGCTTTGTATACATCAGAACAAATCATCATGAGGCGCGGGAAAATTGAACAACAACTCCTAAACATGGTTGGTTCATTCATTGGCGGGAACAGGTCAGGCTGGAGTGATAGGTCATTCCTAAGGAGGGGGTTACATTTAAACTGATTGGTCCAGGTCCTGCAATGCCTATGTGCGACCACACAGAGCCCTTATTACTGGGCAGTTCCAAGCATTGTCTTAACAGCTACAGAAATTTAACTCAGACCTTGCAGCTTAGAAACTTTACAACACCCGGTCTTTTACCCTTTAACTTCAATTTCTTTTACCCTTACAATATGACCAGTAGGAAAATAGAAGGAGGTATTATATGAGGGATTAAATGAGGCAGCGCTGGAGCTTTGGATCTCTCAATAGACCCTAAAACATCACCATCTATTAATAAGAGATGCCCCCTTCTTCTAAGCTTTTAGCTTGATGCCAATCCCTCCCTCTACATATAGAGATGATGTTTTTACTAGAGATATAAGGATCCCTAAACCAATGCTATTGATTTTTGTTTTGTACCAGGGATTAAACTCAGGGGCACTTAACCACTAAGCTACATCCCCAGCCCTTTATTATTTTATATTTGATTTAGAGACAGGGTCTCGCTGAGTTGCTTACAGCCTTGCTCAGTTGCTGAGGCTGGCTTTGAACTCTTGATCCTCCTGCCTCAGCCTCCTGAGTCGCTAAGATTACAAGTGTGCACCACCACATCCAGCTTGATCTTGAATTTTGTAACAAAATTTAAGTCAAACTATAGTCATGTAGACATAGAACTTTTATAGTGCTGTGGTCACATTCTATCAGCCTGGCTCTCATTTCAGCCAGAGTCGGGTAGACACTTTCCATGTGAGCTTCAACTCTTTGCTTACCCCTCTTGACATTTCCTGCCTCTGGACTTCTTAAATGTACCGAAATTGAATTAATATCAAGCAAATATGCAAATCCTTAATGTGGGGGTCTTGAAGTTGATGACTGTGGTATCAGGAACAATCCTCAACAGTAGGGAATGGACCTCAGGTAGAAAATACAGGTCTTGGTTCATTCTTGAGAAAATAATTTTTTGAGAACCTCCCTGAATATTCTTCAAAAGATCCCAGCAGGGATCTTACCTGTTTTAGTCAGCTTTTTTCACTGCTGTGACTAAAAGATCTGACCAGAACAATTTTAGAAGAGGACAAGTTTATTTGGAGGCTCCCAGTTTCATAGGTCTCAGTCCATGGACAATTGGCTGCTTTCCACAGGGCTTGAGGTGAGGCAGAACATCATGGCAGAAGAGTGTGACAGAGGGGAAACAGCTCACATGATGATCAGAAAGCCATAGTGGGGTAGGGAGGGAGAACATGGGAGGAATAGATAGAACTCTAGATATCGGGCGAAGGGGTGGGACGGGAGGGGAGGGGCCATGGGGTTAGAAATGATGGTAAAATGTGATGAGCATCATTATCCAAAGTACATATATGAAGACATGAATTGGTGTGAATTCATTTATATACAACCAGAGATATGAAAAAAATGTGCTCTATATGTGTAATATGAATTGTAAAGCATTCCGCTGTCATATATTAAAAAATCAATAAAAATACATTTCTATAAGATGGATGCAGCTCACATTCTGACAGATGCACCATAAAATCATAAAGGAATGAAAAGAAAAGAAGAAAAAAAAAAGCAGAGAAAGAGATCTCCACTTGCCCGGTACAAATGTATACTCCAAAGCCACACCCTCAATGCCTCACCTTCTCCAGCCATACCCACACCTGCCTTTAATCATTATTCAATTAATTACATCAAGTGATTAGTTCACTACTTGGAAAAAGACTTTCATAATCCAATCATTTCTCCTCCAAACCTTCTTGCATTGTCTCACGAATGAGCTTTTGGGGGATACATCACATCCATTTTATAATAATACTGCAATTTTCTTTAGACTTCCGAAGTGACCTTATATTGGTCCTTTCACCTTCCTCCTTATCCTCTCACACATATTCCCACATTCTTAACCTCTTGAATGATTTTTAAATTAAAATGCCTGCATACCTATCTCTGTCTCTCCTTTGGGGTATAATCCAAAGTTAGTATGGTCCAGACTTTGCTTCCTGTAAGAATTCCTCATATAAGTCCCTATCAACTTCCTATCAATGAGCAAATTCTCTATATCTCTGTCTAAGGGACACTTTTCCTTTATTAACCAATTTCCAAAATAATAACAATAAAAAAATCTCTGTATTCCTTTCTCCAATCTCTATAGTGTTCTGGCTGAACTTTTTCTGGCTTCTTCCTACAAATCCACATCATCTTTTGAATTTAATCTACTTCATTTGTGTGGCCAGAGGGTGCTCCAGGGGAGAACACAACCTGCTAGTTGGATGGCAAATTTTGCATAGGCTAGTGTTCAAGTGGAGGAAGTGCAGCTCCTGCAGTTCCATCAGAGCCTTGGGCAAGCAAACATTCATTCCTAGAGGCTTGGTGGACATCCACCAAGATAACAAGGTACCAGTGGGCTGTACATTTTGCTTTGCAACACAAATTCTCTTTCCTTCTTTACCTTGTATTGTATGTAAGAATTAAAATTGTCAAGGGACTGAATACTTGTAGAAGTTTTGAATTATGAGAACTTGGGATATTGCTTGACTCTAGTGACTTTGTGGTGAGAGAACTAAAAAGGAATAAGATTGTTTCCTTCCTTGTACAGTATGAGTGGATAGAGGATGTTTTCTCTTCTTGAATTGCAGACAAAAAAAAAATAGATCTATGCAATCTGTATATGGGGAAAAAATGGGAGTTCATAACCCACTTGAATCAAAGTGTGAAATGTGATATATCAAGAAATTTGTAATGTTTTGAACAACCAACAATAAAAAATTAAAAAAAATAGATCTAAATAGGCATGAAACATTTCAGAGAGAGAACTAATAAGCTTTTAGGAATTTGAAAACATTCACATTTTAAGAATTTGGGCACACTCTGGGTAAGAAACAAGGGGAAAAAATAGCAGTAAAAAGATAAGTTTTACTTCAAGATTAGGTATGTCATGATAATAGTTCCCTGGGGTTTGGACATGAGAAAACCAGAGAGAAATAGAATTGGATTAAAGGGATTTCTGATGTTGAAACTTAAATGAAATTAGGAAGAAAAAAGAACAACAATTTCCTTAACAAAGTGAATACTAACATATGATAGAAAAGGAATGAGATCAATTTTAACTAATTTGAAAAATATTTGGTGGCATTAAAAGAAATATGGAAATGAACCACAGAAAAGAAAGAGCAGCAAGAGAAGGATTTTTTTATGGGTTGAAGAATTCCAAAGTTCTCAAACATGGTTTGAAGAAGGAGCACGTGGTACAGGATATAGGATTTTTTAGTATTCCAACTCAATGATATTTTCTTTTATAGAACCAATAGTTCCCATTCAGCTATCTTTTGGAGAACTGAGAGAATAGAGAATACAATAAGCTTAAAGACAGGATCCCTAGACTCAAAGAATTCCAGGAGTGGATGCAGAAATAGTAACCTACAAGGGAACATGAAGGCACAGAGATTATAGTCTCTGCACTATTTCTAGAGAAGGAAAAATACTGAGATAAGGGCAGAAACAGGGACTGTGAACTATTTAGTATTAAGACATTTTGCTTGAAGAACTGCCTATGACTGGTATGAATTGTAATTTCTATAAGGAATTTCTATATGAAATCCTATCTGCATAGAGAATGAATATTGTTTCACTAGCTGAAGTTCATTATTCAACATTAAGGTACGAGAAACACAAGGATCAACTGAAAGTTTTGAAAGAAAGTGGTGGTTTTAAATTTTAGACACAAATATTGGAAGAAAGAAAGTGATTTCTATAAATACTTAGGTGATAGGGCATAAAATTTTTAATTTATAAGTTTTACAAAGCAAACACAGCAACAATAAAACACAAAAAGAACAACAACAACAACAAAACAACAAAAAACCTGAGATGCAGCTGACATGCTCTGTCTTATAAAGAAGAGACAGTCTAACTGGTGTATTTTTTTTTTCCCCACAGAATTTCAGAAGCATAGTGTCAAATTCCTCTTTTGATAGACTACTCCCTGTTGAGTTCCTAGGTATTGATCTTTGACTGAACCAGCATGGATTATCTTACCTGGTCAAGTTAAAAACAAACACACTTTTCCTTCTTTTCTCATATTTATTCAGTCTATGTTTTTGTTTTTTTTTTTTTTTTTATCTCAAATAACCTAACGTTGGCTGTAAATCTGATAATATTAGTGTACTTCAATGTTTTATAAAATTATATATTGGGAGCATGAATTTGTGTGGGGAAGTGGTATTTAAGAGCTGTATGCTTGGAATGTTTTCTGTTATTATTCAGGAACTTTAGAAGACTGGAATGATCTTTAAAGATATACATCAGTTACTGAAGAGGGCTGCCCTGGAGAGCAATTTGCATCCCCTCTGTGATCCCAGTGAGATCCTTTTAATTAGGGCTAAGTCTAATTAGTAAAAAATGAGGGAGATGAGATGTTTTGTCAATATTCTGTTCCTAAATTTATCCCTAGGGAGAAATGAAGGAAATTAATTTTGTTTGGATTCAATTTATCTGTGGGACTCCGTGAAATCGTTGATGGGGGAGGTGACATACCAGAATTTTATGAGGTAGAGTTAATTAAAGGTATTGTACATTTTTAACTCTTTATTATGGAGACTCAAATATGAAATAAGTAATATGCCATTCAAAAAATTCCACAGGGAGAAAAAAAAAACATCCTTAATACCAGTTGGCTATTTTGCTATTAATTCTATCAGTCATTAAAAAAAAAGTACACTGATTCAATATAACTCCTCTAGAAAATTGAATTTAATCTATGATATGCTTCTTTACCCCAAAGTAGACAATAATACTCTACAAGAATATATATATAAATATATATGTAAAGAATATATGTGTAAAAATCCTTAACAAAATATAATTGCATATACATGTGCACACATAAACCCGATGACAAAGTGGGTTATACTGCCGTGATTCAGGTCACTTTAATATTAGAAAGTAAATCAGTGTAGTCCAACTATATGAAGAAGAAAAACAATATTATATCAATGTAGAAAAATATTGTTGACAAAATATAGCACCTTTTCATGATATAAAATTTTGGCAAAATAGGAATAAAAGAGGAATTCCTCTGTTTATTAAATATCACAAAAGCCTACTGGCAACATTACACTTAATGGTGAAAGAACAGATTCTTTTCCCCTAATTGGGATTAATATTAAGATATCTATTCTCACCACTTTTATTCAGTATAATGATTGAAGTTCTAACTAGTGCAATAAGATAGCAAAACAAAACAAAATTGTAATAGAAGGAACCAATCTGTCCCCATTGACATATGAAATGATCACTTATATAGAAATTCCCAGAGAATCTACAAAAAAAAAAAAAACTACTAGAAAAAATCAGTGATTTCAGCAACATCATCAGATAGAATATAAAAATCTCAAACTAACTTGCCTTTCTATACACTATAAATTAACATGTGAGTAGTCAAATTAAATATACAGATAAAAAGCAGAATTTTGGTGTAAAGTCTACTACACATTTAGAGTATTTACTTACTAGCAACTGCAAAATGTTTTTGAAACAATTTAAAGAAAATCTGTATAAAATGGAGAGACATACTATATTCATGGATTAGAAAAACATAAAGATATTGATTCTTCCAATATTAATACTCCAATTTAATGCAATTTCTATCATACACCACACAAGATTTTTGCAGTTATAGACAAGAGAAACTAGCTATAATAGTGAAAATCATTTGAAAAATGAGAAGAAAGTTAAAAGGATCAGTTTACCCAATTTCAAGATTTATTGTACAATAACAGTCAGTTTTAAAGACAGCGTGGTATTGGTGGAGGATAGACACATAGATCAACAGAATAGAATAGACAACCCTCTAGTAGATCCACATACATATATTAAAGAGATTTTAGGGGTTTTAACACATACATACACCCGCCACACACACTCTCACATACACTACAGTTAGTTCTCCCCTGTCTTAAATATTAAACTCAGAGATACACACACACACACACACACACACACAAAAATGGCCTCATAATCCTTGTTGTATTGGGTAAGCGTGAGACATTGTGACTTTTTATTGTATATATTTAATACACATAACATGATGTTTGTGTGTGTGTGTCTCTGTGTGTAGAGTGAAATTATTACTTCAAACAAACTAATTTATTCATCCCTTTTTATAGTAGCTGTGTGTGTGTTGTGTGAGTGTGTGTATGAGTATGTGTGTCTGTATTGTGTGAGTTGGCAAAGCACTCTAGTTATTCTGATTTATCCCTGGGAAATATATTCCCTATCAAATTTGAGATAAATTGAGCTACAGAGAACATATTTACAAAGAATATACATATTTTTAAAGAGTAAGGTGCTGGCAATACTATTCAGTCCAGTATTCTGGGTATTTGTAGTCTACTCTCAATCACCAGAACACTATTTTCTGGATAGAGTTTGCATTTTCAGTATCCACGGGGATAAAAATTGTTTTTTTGAGCTAAAAAATACTCTACTTGTTCATACATAAAACATTGTTATGCATACACTACATAAAGAGATACACAGTATATTTCTGGTAATAAATTTAATGGAAGAGCCATTAGGAAAAAAAAAAGGCTTCTTGAGTGATATAATAAAAAAATTGACAAACTCTGCTCTGCAGGAATAAACAAAATGAAATTACTCCTTTGTATATCTTTCTTTGAATCTACTGTGCCAATAAGTGGTTGCTTGAGGATGTGTGGGTACAATATGCATACCTACTAAAATTTTATATAATCCTAGATAACAGCTAGCTCAATATTTGAAAATTATAGTGAGTAGAGAATCACATAGGACCTAATAACCTTTACAAGAAGCAAGGTGATAGCCTCATGATGAGAATAGATGGTCTTAGTTCTGATGGGAGAGGAATGAAGAGAGAGTAAGAGAATGAAAAAGTGTGAAAGGAGGCTTTCTATTACCTTTTAAAATTTATCATGTATTTTTCTTTGATGTTCTGTGTTTTACCTCCACTTGTAATAATGATTCTTTCCCAGAAAGCCCACTTCGTTTTGTTTTGTTTGGTTTGTAGTATTATTGTATCATAATTCTTTTTTTAATGGAGATTTCATGCAGATAAGAGGAGTCTGGGATACAAATCTGTGGCAAGTTCAGTAAGAAGGCACACTTTTTTAACGACAGGAGCAAGCTAACAATAGCAATTAGGTGCGAGAGCTGCGCATGTACAGGGAAGTTCTGTTGGCTCACAGTGGACATCATTGCCTGATAACTGATGCAGTGGGATCCTGGAGTCTTTTGCTTCTTGGCAAGCCCAGAAAGGAGCACTATATGTAAGTCATTAGCTTAGAATAATAACTTTGCAGAATTTAATTACTTTAAACACTTATAAAAAGGAAGGTGAAAGGAGCTGTTCTCAATACAAATGGACATTACTGTCCTGGAATGGAACTCATGTAAGTAACCATGAGCACGCCTTCCGAGGGATCTGTAACTCATTGTAAATGGCAGCCTATTTCCCACAGAAGGTATTTATACACCAAGCTAATAGGCAATCAAGGTTATGAGAAAAATAGATATCAAGGAGCGGTGGGACAAATTCAAGGAACCCTAATTACATTTACATTAAACAATCAAGTAAAATGAATCCCCACAGAGATTCAGAACACAGGGACAACCTAATGTATAGGCAGACTAGATGATTAGTAAATTTCTTTCAAACTGTAAAGAAGATTCTTTTGCCTGAAAATAATCTCAGATTATATAAAGTGTAAAAGGATTGTAAATTGAGTAGGTTTATCAAAGACAATATGTGGCTGTTAATCCAAATTTGAGAGTGTACTTTCCTAAAGTCATAAGAGTAGTAGGAAAAATAGTGTGATGCTAAATAACTAAATATTGAATCCAATTTGGGTTTTTTTTTTAGGGGGTACTTGGGATTGAACTCAGGGCACTTGACCACTGAGCCACATCCCCAGCCCTATTTTGTATTTTATTTGGAGACAGGTTTTCACTGAGTTACTTAGCACCTCGCTTTTGCTAAAGCTGGCTTTGAACTTGCAATTCTCCAGTCTCAGCCTCCAGGCCACTGGGATTATGGGCATGCACCGTGCTCAGCTCCAAGTTTAATTTAATTTAATAAATGTGTGGTTGTAGTGAGAAAGTGAGAATATGTGGATAATGGTGATATTATGTGATAATATGTGGATAATAATAATATTAAAGTTAGGTATTATATAATGGTCAAGGGCATGACTTTGTAGTCTAAATGACCTGAACAAAAGGACAGTGTAATTTATCACCAGCTTGGTGCTCTAAGGAAGGATCTACAAAGTTTTATAACAAGAAACAGATAGGAAATATTTTAAGCTTTGTGGAAATATTTTAAGCTTTGTGAACTAAAAACGGTTTCTGTCATGTTTTCTTTATAATGTATGCTATAACCTTTTACACATGTAAAAATCACAGTCTGTATAAAAACACTATTTATGATATATTTGGTCTAAGGGCTGTAGTTTTCCAGTCCCTGGTCTCAAACAGGTTATTTATCCTTGCTATGCCTCGGTTTCCTTATCTTTAAAGTGGGAATTATAGCACATTCTCTAAACTGTATTATACATTCAATTAAAAAAATCCTTGCAAAGCATTTAAAATATGGTATCTGCTCCATAGTGATGGTAGCTCGAATCATGGTTGTTGCCATAGTCAGGTATTTAGTTTTTAAAATCACTACTTTCAGTATATAATAGTTATTATTATTATTATCGAGTTATCATTACTGTTCTTTTATTTGTTTTATAAAAATCACGACCATATATATATTTTTAGAATGCTGTGGGTGTTAACGCTGAAAAATACTATTCGTGTTGAGGGCAAAGGAAATCTTCCAGTCATTTCCCATAGACAAATTCTCAAAATATGAAAGTAAATGAATCTGACAAGAAGCCTGGGTAGAGCAAAAAGAAATGCAGGTAAAAGGAACAAGGACCAAAGCAAACACACATAAACAAACAAACAAAAAACAGAACATTGATGTTTAAGCCTTGAGGAATTAGGTGCAAACATAAGGAATCATGCATAAACTAGAAGATTTGCCTATTAATAGTTCCTCTAAATATAATTTAAAAAGTCAACATATTGCACAATTCTCCAAAATGTAATTTTGATGTACATTAATATTAATGCAATGCTTATATTCCAAGCAAAGTCCAGATCTAAACATTACTGGAGAAGAAATTAGGCAAGTTGGTATGGCAGATAAATTGCTATTCTGTGTGACACTAAGACTGTCCTTCCTTTACTCATTATCTCACATTGTTTAAAAGCAATTAGACCAATTAAATGCTGATCTATTTGCTAAAGCAAACAGAAAGACAGGTATTGTCCTCTTTGCTAATCACATGATCTCATGGTCTTTGAACTAGAAGAGAGAAAAAGGCAGTTGGGTCTGTTTGCCAGTGTCAACATCAATTACATCACAAAATCAGAAGGGGGGTATTCACATCAGAAATTGATCCTTACTAAATAAGTCTACACAGCAGGACAGCACTCTCAACAAAGGATGATATTATATGAGCCACAGGCGGCTATTCCATGTATGCAGCACCTAGAGCACATCTTTCATAAATATTTTGTAGACTCATAACACTTATATGGGGGTCACATAAATAAATATTGAGGTCAAATTGACAAAGACAATATACTTCTATTTTGTCTCAAAATTTGTAGATTATAGCAATCAGACATTGCTACCTGGGGTGCCAGCGACTTCAGCATATCTTTTCTGATGTTTGGTGACTTTTATTCCATTTGCTATAATTGACCCTAACCAGGAAAAAGAAGCATCATCATTGTTATCATCAAACTCACTTAGGGCTTATTTAAAAGCCTGTCTTTTCAAATATTCACATAAATTTGCATATTTAATTCTCACCAGGACCATATTCTTTGTTTTCTTTCTGTTCTTTTTTTTTTTTCCCACTGAGCTATATTCTGAGAGCCCTTTTTATTTTTATTTTGATACAGGGTCTTCCTAAGTTGTTGATGCTTGTCTTTGACCTTGCAATTCTCCTGCCTCAGCATCTCCAGTCACTGAGACTACAGGCATGCACCACCGCAGCTGGCTCACAACCATATTCTTTAGATGAGATTCTTACTTTCATTTTTGAAGCTGAGAATGCAGAGAAAGTGCAAGTAATTTGACAAAGAATTTGCCAAATATCAAACAGCTAGCACCTAGCAAAAATGAACATTATACCTTGGTGGCATGTTGGATTCCACAGTGAGCTTTTTAACTACTGCATCTAATACTTGCCTCTCAACCTCACCATAGATACTAGACAGACCAGGGGAACAAGAGACACTAGAGCTAGAACATGCCAAAGCAGAAAAAATTGTTAGAATAGCAAGGATAGAGTTAGAACATCACAATAATATCTTCATCTGTAACGAGAATGGAAATTATCTCCTCTTTTTTAAAGGTTTCTAATATTAGGAAAATTAACGACCTGTTTCCAAATGGAAAGGCAGAATTGAATAACAATGAGATTTCAACTCTGGACATTTCAAAAAATATGAAAAATGTTAATGGGTATTTTGGGACAGGTGAGCTTAACAATTATATGTCTCATAGGCATAAGGAAGATTATGCCATCTTCAAGGGATAAAATACCAATTTTCCATGTCTTTTTCTAGGCTGGAAACAATATAACTTTCTAATTTATCTAGAGACAGGACTCCTAATGGTTGTTTATAAAGATGTGGAAATAACTGAAGTCAACCAAAACCAGACCAAACAGAGTCTATTTATTTGGAGCTTGCGGAGTTAGCAGCTATCACATGCATCTGGTAGAAACTCAAAGGCAGGTAGAAGAGTGGGAAAGCTTTATCAATCAGACAAGGGAATGCTACCATCAGGCTGTAATTGGAAATTGTTTGCATGGGGATGATGGAGGCACCCTAAGTAGATTTTACAAAATTGGTTTGGAGAATATCTTAATCCTCTGGTCAGTTCTGTGTTAGTGATGGGGTCAAACCAATCAACAAAACAAAACAACAACAACAACAAAATTAACAGTTACTGACCAAGTCCTGACTATTCTGGTCTTATTTCTGTAGGGGTTGTAAGTCAGAGATCTGTCACCATATATGATCTAGCCATTGTTGAATTTTATCTTCAATCTCTCATATACAAATTTTAAGCATCAAAGAAAACATTTATCTGGTTTACTATTAGAAAAATTCTCAAGGGTAAGAATGGGCTATAATGGAGGTATAAGGAAGAAAGGGGCAACAGTTATGCAAAAGTGTAAAATGAGTCCCAAGATCTGTTTTAACTCCATATACAAACAAGTTTAGAAGTAAGGGCTTGAATGGAACTTCTGTGTCAGCTGATGAAACATTTCCCATCATGGCTGGAACCTGCAGGGCTGTCTGCTATCATGCATATTGTCCTATCCCCTTCTACTTGAGATGAATCCTAGATATAGGTCTGTTCTGCACAGGGCCTAAAGAATACTGATAAAAAGTACAAGATTTTCATGAGGTCAAAGATTATATAGTCAGAGGCTGACAAAATTGAGGGCAGGTTGATTCCTATGAAAGGAGGATATTAAGCAATTTAGAGTGGGGTGAGATAGATTTTGGGGAAGTGATAGTAAACTTTGGAGAGTGGGGGAATCCAAGAGCTACAACAAACCAAATAAGTTGCAGATGGGAAGTCGTTTTGGAGAAACTGATTAGGACTTTTTAAGAATGCACAGATGGCCTTGCATAGAAATGAAGAGGACATATAAAGGTGTCAAAACAACATAAACCACCATGTTTAGGGACACAGCACATGTTGAAAAAGGAAAAGTGTTGCAAAATTATTTTCAATAGATAGTTATTAACCACCCAGGCAAGGAGAACCACACTGATGTTACCCCTATTTTCTACACATTAATGCTTATGAAAAAAGTACAGCAAATAAGAACGACATTGATCATACACTTGCTCATTAATTATTCATTTGTAAAAAAAAATAAGATACCAATAATACCTTGTAGAATTGTTAAGAGTTTTTAGTGAATTAATAATATGAAGATCTGAAGGAGTAAATGGCTCAGGGAAAATGGTATATCAGCATTAGCAATTATTATTACTCGACAGGCTTTGAGAACTGCAAAAAAAAAAAAACAAGCAAAGCAATACAGATGAGACATCCTAACCAAAGAAGTTAGGAATAAGAAAAGGAATAAAAATCACAGCACAAACTTAGCTCCATGGTTAGGGTTACAAACAATGCACCATGGAGACACAGAGGAAGAAGTCACATCTGGGAATACCATCCCTGGAGGTGGGACATCCACTCCGTGTAATTCCACAAACATAAAATCACAAGATGGCCTTCTGTTATAATATAAGCATCCCAGATGGCAACTGATTAAACTTGACCTGAGTGAACTTTCAGAGGAATTAATTCCAAAATAAGAGATGAATGAATGGCTTGCTTTTTAAAATTTCTAATTTAGAAGCTTTTTAATTTCACACTAATTTAAGTCAAAGTACTTTAAGTTGAGACATGTCTCTGTAGACTGGTCTGTATTAATTGAATACTTGCATGTGCAATTCCATAATCACTGCCAAAATTTTAAAATTATAAATCTTATTTATTGCTTATGCAGATGGAGTTAAGGAAAGACAAAATTGTATTACTATTTATTAGACACATATATATGATTTAATCTTCAAAGTGCTCATATCACAAAGCCATAACAAAGTACAGAAGAAGAAATTTTATTTCAAGGGGTTGAGTAATTTCCTGAAAACTACTTACCAAAAACTTATCTAAATGAATACAACTAAATAACAATAAAGATTTTACTTACTCTATCTAGTTATAGCAAAGTGATACAGGTTCCCATACACTTGAATCCATGTGCATGTATATGTGCTGTACAAAAGTTAACAAAGATTAAGGAAATACAATTGATTTCTCAAAATCATAGTAACACTCCAGTATTAACCTGGAATAAAATAATATCATGTTGGTTTAAGTGGATTAAAGTTATTCACAAGCATCTATGATTAATTTTTATCCACAATATTGATAAAAGTAAATATATCAAAGATTTAAAAATACAATATACGTAACCACATAGAGTAAATGCAGAGGAGGAGGGTAATATTAGAAATTCTTATATCAAAAAAGAAAAGCCAAATGATCATCTTAGCAATGTAAAAAAGAAATGTTTATTTTTCTTTTTTTTTTTGGTAAGACTATACACCAATTCCTGATTAAAAAAAAAAAAAAGAAACAATAGTACAGAATTTCCATTGCCTGATCAAAGATATTTATCATAACCTATAGCAAATCATATTTAGTGAAAGTGTTAGAAGCATTCTCCTTAAAATCAAGAGTAAGGCAAGAATGCTACTAACACCATCCCATTAAACACTTTACTGGAGATCTACTGCTTACTAACTTGCCATTTACTGTGCTAAGAATTTCCGTTGTTTTTGTTTTCATGGTGCTGGGGGTCAAACCCACAGTTTCACACATGTTAGACAAACAACCTACTACTGAGCTATATTCCTGGATCAGATTATTAAGAAGAAAGTTATATTATGATATAGAATAAAATGACACCTATATTTTAAATATATTGGTTTGCACCAAATTGCTATATTGAATCAATAAAGTTTCTACCAAAAATACAATGAAAGTCTTTTTTTTTTTCTGGAACTTGACAAGTTACTTCTAAAATGTATATGGATAAGCAAAACTTCTATGGATTTTTATGGAGGAAATAGAGATTCCTGCAGACCAGAATAATAGAGTTGAGGGCCCTGAAGGTAAATTTAATATTTTATGTAAACATGCATTCCTATAGTATATAAATACCTATATGATTTTGGAAGAGTTATATGTAATAGAGAATATGTAATACTAGGGAAAAATTGGAATATTTCTTACAATGATATATAATAACTCTAGGTTGAATCCAGAAGTTATATAACTAGGAATATCTTATAAATTTGAATCCACACAGAATTATTAATCAAATCATACAAAATATAAACCCTATCAGTAAGTTAATTAAAAAAAAAAACCCTCAAAGTTTTAAATGTCAAGACATCTCAAAGAATTGTTCATAGGAACCCTAAGCTGAAATAAGAAATATGAGCCCCACATACTGGGAAAAAAAATGTTAAGATGACAGTATATTTTTAAAAAGAAAAAAAAAAAAAAAAAAACCTCCACTATTTTTTAAGGAAAAAAAAGGAAAACAATTTAGTAGAAAATGAGCAGAAGATGTGGGTAGGTATTATTTCACAAATTGGCCAATAAAGATGGAAACACATAAAATACTATTAGAATTCTTGAAATCTAGATAGTTAAATCCACCTAAACATTCCACTGAATCGAAAGCAGGCTGGCAAATATGAAAAGTTCACCAAATTTGGAGAAGGTCTTACACTAATCTAGAATTCCTATCTACTTCTGGAGGATATGTAAACCTTTATTATAGCTATAGAAACTGGGTATTGTCTAATAAAATTGAAGTCATGTATATCATAAAATCTCTGCACTTCTCTTCTTAAGAATATAGTCCAGAGAAATTCTTTCATATGTGCACTAAGTAGCATTCATGTGGTGAAGACTGTAGCCATGCTTGAACACTAAAAAAAAAAAAAAAAAAAATAGAGACAATGTAAACATCCATTAAACAGGAGAACCAATAAACAACTTGTATTCCACAACAGGACACAATGAGGCAGAACAATACTTGAAATAATTTCACATAAACTTTAATGAAACCAGAAATAAAATAATTCATAAAAAGTCACACAACACTATGCATGTTATAACCTCAGTTACATAAAATTTTAAAATATGGATGTGACTTTAAGGGTAAGGCATATATAGTATAGTGCAAAAAAAAAAAAATAGAGAAATCCCAAGTATAAAATTCACAAGGGTCTTTGATTTCTCCTCTGGAAACTTACCAATACATGATAAGATTTTTTAATCAGAGGATTTCAATTATTTGACAGGATTTTTATTTTTATCAGCAGTATTCAATTTCTTACATCGTGTAGTAAATCTTAAGTGTACATTTCTTTAATCTTTGTACTTTGTAGTTTGTTATTATATTTTTCTATTTTTGCCTTAAGTACTTTATAATAAATGAGTATGCTTTCTAAGTATTTTTTTCACTTTTAATCATTTATTTTCTAACTGTTGAAAATGCAGGTTATCATCAATTAACTATTTGTACTCCTCATGCTTTAAAGAATATGTTTAATTCTATAGCATTAACTAATAACTATTAATAACTATTATTACTTAAAGAAAAAAATTACTTTTCTGCTAGTCAGAGAGAATTCATGAATCAACCTGTACTTCCTCTGCAGATTATTTTTCTTGCCTCCTCTTAGCAATCCAGATAATATTGCATTAAGGTGGTGTCCACACTGAAAATATGTCAACATCAAACATGCTGAATTTTATTCCTGACACATGAAAGTGATTATAGTCTATACTTATTTTTCAAAGTTTCCATATTTGGAGCATTTGGATCACTAGTTCAGAATTCACTAATTCAGCGCTTATAGGTAATTTAAAAAAAAAAACATTTATTCTAATTTGATATACATTACAGTAGAATGCATTTCAATTCATACTCCACATATAGAGCATGGTTTTTCATGTCTCTGGCTGTACACAAAGTAGAGTCACATCATTCATGCCTTCATACATATAGTCAGAGTAGTAATGTCCATCTCATTCCAACATCTTTCCTACCCTCATGGCCCCTCCCTTTCCCTCCCTCCCCTTTGCCCTGTCTAAAGTTCCTTCATTCCTCCCATGCTCCCCTCACCGTCCCCATTATGGATCAGTATCCACATATCATAGAAACCATTCACCATTTGATTTTTTGAAATTGGCATACTTCACTTAGCATACTATTCCAACTCCATCCATTTACCTGCAAGTACCATGGATTTTATTCTTTTTTAATGCTGAGTAACATTCTATTGTGTGTGTGTGTGTGTGTGTGTGTGTGTATATATATATGTATATATATACCACATTTTCTTTATCCATTCTTCTACTGAAGGGGATCTAGGGAGGTTCCACAATTTAGCTATTTGAACTGTGCTGCTATAAACATTGATGTGGCTGCGTCACTGTAGTATGCTGTTTTTAAGTCCTTTGGGTATAAACTGAGGAGTGGGATAGCTGGGTCAAATGATGGCTGCATTCCAAGTTTCCCAAGGAATCTCCATACTGCTTTCAAGATTGCAATTTTCAGTCCCACCAGCAATGTATGAGTGTGGCTTTCCCCCACATCCTCTCCAACACTTATTGTTGTTTGTATTCTTAATAGCTTCCATGAGATGAAATCTTAGAGTAGTTTTGATTTGCATTTCTCTAATTGCTAAAGATGTTGAACATTTTTTCATATGTTTATTGATTGATCGTATATCATCTTCTGAGAAGTATCTGTTCAGTTCCTTAGTCCATTTATTGATTGGATTATTTGTTTTTTTGGTGTTAAGATTTTTGAGTTCTTTATATATCCTAGAGATTAGTGTTCTATCTGATGTGCATGTGGTAAATATTTGCTCCCATTCTGTAGGCTCTCTATTGACGTCACTGATTGGTTCTTTTGCTGAAAAAAAGCTTTTTAGATTGAATCCATCCCACTTATTGATTCTTGATTTTATTTCTTGTACTATAGGAATTTTATTAAGGAAGTCGGGGCCTAATCCAACATGATAAAGGTTTGGATCTACTTTTTCTTCTCTTAGGCACAGGATCTCTGGTTTAATTCTTAGGTTCTTGATCTACTTTGAGTTGAGTTTTGTGCATAGTGAGAATTAGGAGTTTAATTTCATTTTGCTGCATGTGATTTCCAGTTTTCCCAGCACCATTAAAGGAGTTAAAGGGGCTGTCTTTTCTCAAATATATGTTTTTGGCATCTTTGTTTAATATGAGATAACAATATTTATGTGGGTTTGTCTCTGTGTTCTCTATTCTGTAAAAATTAGTCTACAAGTCTATTTTGGTGTCAATACCATGCCATTTTTTATATTGCTCTGTAATATAGTTTATGGTCTGGTGTAGGATTGCCACCTGCTTCACTCTTCTTGCTAAGGATTGCTTTGGCTATTCTGGGTCTCTTATTTTTCCAGTTGAATTTCATGACTGTTTTTTTTTTATTATTTCTATGAGAAATGTCATTGGGATTTTGATTTGAATTGCATTAAGTCTGTATAGTGCTCTTGCTGGTATGGTCATTTTGACAATATTAATTCTGTCTATCCAAGAACAAGGGAGATCTTTCCATCCTTTAAGGTCTTCTTTAATTTTTTTCTTTAATGTTCTGTAGTTTTCATTGTATAGGTCTTTTACCTATTTTGTTAAGTTGATTTCCAAGTATTTTATTATTATTATTATTATTATTATTATTATTATTATCATTATTATTATTATATTGTAAACAGGGTAGTTTTCCTAGTTTCTCTTTCAGAAGATTTGTCACTGATGTACAGAAATGCCTTCCATTCATGGGTGATGATTTTATATCCTGCTACTTTGCTGCGTTCATTTATCAGTTCTAGAAGTTTTCTTGTGGGATTTTTTTTTTATCCTCCAGTTATAGAATCTTGTTGTCAGCAAATAGTGATAGTTTAAGTTCTTCTTTTCCTATCTATATCCCTGTAATTTCTTTTATTTGTCTAACTGCTCAGGCTAAAGTTTCAAGAGCTATGTTAAATAGAAGTAGTTGTTTTTAGAAGGAAAGCTTTCAATTTTTCTCAATTTAGAATGATGTTGGCCTGGGAGTTAGCATAGATAGCTTTTATGATGTTGAGGTATGTTCTTCTTTGAACATGAAAGGGTGCTGTATTTTGTCAGATTCATTTTCTGAATCTATTGAGATGATCATATGGTTCTTATTTTTAAGCCTATCGATGTGATGAATTACATTTATTGATTTCTGTATGTTGAATCAACCTTCCATTCCTGAAATGAACCCCACTTGATCGTGGTGTACTCTCTTTTTGATATGTTTTTGTATTCAATTTTCCAGAATTTTATTGATAATTTTTGCATCTGTGTTCATTAGAGGTATTGGTCTGTAGTTTTCTTTTCTTAATATGTCTTTGTCTGCTTTTGGCCTCATATTGGCCTCATAGAATGAGTGGAAGATAGTGGAAGTGTTCCCTCTTCTTCTATTTCATGAACTTATTTGAGGAGTATTGGTATTAGTTCTTTTTTGAAGGTCTTATAGAACTCAGCTATGTATCCATCTAGTCCTGGGATTTCTTGGTTGGTATGCTTCTTATGGTATCTTCTATTTCATTGCTTGAAATTGATGTTTTTTACTTGTGTGTATCATTATGATTCAGTTTGGGCAAATCATATGACTCTAGAAATTTGTTGATGCCTTCAGTAGTTTCTATTTTTTTGGAGTGCAGATTTTCAAAATGATTTCTAATTATCTTGTGTATTTCCGTAGTGTATATAGTGATATTTCCTTTTTCATAATGGATGTTAGTAATTTAAGTTTCTCCTCTCTTCATTAGCATGACTAAGGGTTTATCAATTTTGTTTACTTTTTCAAAGAACCAACTTTTGTTTTGTCAATTTTTTCAATTGTTTCTTTTGTTTTACTTTCATTGATTTCAGCTCTGATTTTAATTATTTCCTGTCTTCTGCTTTTGGTATTGACTTGTTCTTCTTTTTCTAGATCTTTGAGATATAATGTTAAGACATTTATTTTTTTACTTTTTCTTCTTTTAAGGAATAAACTCCATGCAATGAATGAACTTTCCTCTTAGTGTCCCAGAGACTTTGGTATGATGTATTAGTGTTCTCATTTACCTCCAAGAATTTTTTTTTTAAATTTTTTATTGTGGGTTGTTCAAAACATTACAAATTTCTTGACATATCATATTCCACACTTTGATTCAAGTGGGTTATGAACTCCCACCTTCACCCCATACACAGATTGCAGAATCACATCAGTTACACATCCATTGATTTACAAATTGCCATACTAGTGTCTGTTGTGCTCCGCTGCCTTTCCCATCCTCCACCCTCCCCCCTCCCCTCCTCTCCCCTGCCCTCCCCTCCTCTCTCTCTACCTCCTCCACTGTATAACCCTGAGGGTCTCCTTCCATTACCATGCAATTTCCCTTCTCTCTCCCTTTCCCTCCCACCTCTCATCCCTGTTAAATGTTAATCTTCTTCTCCTTCTCTTCGTCCCTACACTGTTCTTAGTTACTCTCCTTATATCAAAGAAGACATTTGGCATTTGTTTTTTAGGGATTGGCTAGCTTCACTTAGCATAATCTGCTCTAATGCCATCCATTTCCCTATAAATTCTATGATTTTGTCATTTTTTAATGCAGAGTAATACTCCATTGTGTATAAATGCCACATTTTTTTTTTATCCATTCGTCTATTGAAGGGCATCTAGGTTGGTTCCACAGTCTTGCTATTGTGAACTGTGCTGCTATGAACATCGATGTAGCAGTGTCCCTTTAGCATGCTCTTTTTAGGTCTTTAGGGAATAGACCAAGAAGGGGAATAGCTGGGTCAAATGGTGGCTCCATTCCCAGCTTTCCAAGAAATCTCCATACTGCTTTCCAAATTGGCTGCACCAATCTGCAGTCCCACCAGCAATGTACAAGTGTACCCTTTTCCCCACATCCTCGCCAGCACTTGTTGTTGTTTGACTTCCTAATGGCTGCCAATCTTACTGGAGTGAGATGGTATCTTAGGGTGGTTTTGATTTGCATTTCTCTGACAGCTAGAGATGTTGAGCATTTTTTCATGTACTTGTTGATTGACTGTATGTCCTCCTCTGAGAAGTGTCTGTTCAGGTCCTTGGCCCATTTGTTGATTGGGTTGTTTGTTCTCTTATTGTCTAATTTTTTGAGTTCTTTGTATACTCTGCCCAGATTGAGTCAGGAGGATATAGAAAACCTAAACAGACCAATATCAATTGAGGAAATAGAAGAAACCATCAAAAGACTACCAACTAAGAAAAGCCCAGGTCCGGATGGGTATACAGCAGAATTTTACAAAGCCTTTAAAGAAGAACTAATACCAATACTTTTCAAGCTACTTCAGGAAATAGAAAAGGAGGGAGAACTTCCAAATTCATTCTATGAGGCCAACATCACCCTGATACCTAAACCAGACAAAGACACTTCAAAGAAAGAAAACTACAGACCAATATCTCTAATGAACCTAGATGCAAAAATCCTCAATAAAATTCTGGCGAATCGGATACAAAAACATATCAAAAAAATTGTACACCATGATCAAGTAGGATTCATCCCTGGGATGCAAGGCTGGTTCAATATACGGAAATCAATAAATGTTATTCACCACATCAATAGACTTAAAAATAAGAACCATATGATCATCTCGATAGATGCGGAAAAAGCATTCTACAAAGTACAGCATCCCTTTAGGTTCAAAACTCTAGAAAAACTAGGGATAACAGGAACATACCTCAATATTGTAAAAGCAATCTATGCTAAGCCTCAGGCTAGCATCATTCTGAATGGAGAAAAACTGAAGGCATTCCCTCTAAAATCTGGAACAAGACAGGGATGCCCTCTCTCTCCACTTCTGTTCAACATAGTTCTCGAAACACTGGCCAGAGCAATTAGACAGACGAAAGAAATTAAAGGCATAAAAATAGGAAAAGAAGAACTTAAATTATCACTATTTGCAGATGATATGATTCTATACCTCCAAGAATTTTTAATCTCCTCTTTGATGTGTTTTGCAACGCATTGTTCATTCAGTAGCATATTATTTAGTCTCCAGATATTGGAATAGTTTCTAATTTTTTTTATTTTATAATTGATTTCTAATTTCATTCCATTATGATCTGGTAAAATGCAGGGTAGTATCTCTACTTTTTTGTATTTGCTAAGAGATGCTTTGTGATATAACAGATGGTCTATTTTAGAGAAGGGTCTATGTGTTGTTGAGAAGAAAGTGTATTCACTTGTTGATGTATACATATTCTATATATGTCTGTTAAGTGTAAGTTATTGATTGTATTACTGGAGTTCTATAGTTTCTTTGTTTAGCTTTTGTTTGGAAGATCTATCCTGTGGTGAAAGAGGTATGTTAAAGTCATCCATAATTATTGTGTTGTGGTCTACTTGATTCTTCAACTTGAGAAGAGTTTGTTTGATGAATATAGATGCTCCATTGTTTGAGGTATATATAATTGTTATGACTTGTTGATATATGGTTCCCTTAAGCAGTATGAAATATCCTTCTTTATCCCATTTGATTAACTTTGGCTTAAAGTCTACTTTATTTGGCATGAGGATGGAAACTCCTGCTTGTTTCTGAAGTTCATGTGAGTGGTATGTTTTTTCCCAAATTTTCACCTTCAGTCTGTGGGTGTCTTTGCCTATGAGATGGGTTTCTTGAAGGCAGCATATATTTGGGTCTTTTCTTTTTAATGCAATCTGCCAGTGTATGTCTTTTGATTGGTGAGTTTAGGGCATTAACATTCAAGGTTATTATTGGGACATGATTTGTATTCCCAGTCATTTTTGTTTATTTTTTTGTATTTAACTTGACTGAGTTTCTCCTTTGATTGTTTTTTTCTTTATTGTAATACATCCCTTTGATGATTTTGCATGTTGTTTTTTATTTCCTTCTCATGGAATATTCTTGCTAAGGATGTTCTGTAGTGCAGGCTTTCTAGTTGTAAATTCTTTTAACTTTTGTTTATCACAGAAGGTTTTTATTTTGACATCAAATCTAAAGCTTAATTTTGTTGGATATAAGATTCGTGGTTGGCATCCATACTCTTTCAGAGCTTGATGTATGTTGTTCCAGGATCTTCTAGTTTTCAGGTTTGGGTTGAAAAATCTGTAGATATCCCAGTTGATTTCCCCATACATGTAATCTGATTTCTTTTCATTGTGGCTTTAAAATTCTCTCCTTATTCTGTATGCCAAGCATTGTCATCATAATGTGCCTTTGTGTGGATCTGTTGTGATTTTGCACATTTGGTGACTTGTAAGACTCTTGTATTTGATTTTCCAATTTATGTTTTGAACGTTTTCTGATATTATTTCATTGAATACATTGTTCATTCCTTTGGTTTATAACTCTATGCCTTCCTCTATCCCAATAATTTTCAAATTTGGTCTTTTTGTGTTATCCCATGATTCTTGAGTGTTTTGCTCATGGTTTCTTACTATCTTCACTGTGTGGTCAACATTCTTTTCAAGATTATATATTTTGTCTTCATTGTCTGAGGTCCTGACTTCCAAGTGATCTGATCTGTTGGTGGTGCATTCTATTGAGTTTTTAATTTGGTTTATTGTTTCTTTCATTTCAAGCATTTTTTTTCCCAGAACGTCTAGCTTCTTTTTGAGGTAATCTTTTGCTTCCTGTATTTGCTTATGTAGCTGTTTATTAAAATGATATTTTGCTGCCTGTATTTGCTCTCTTATATCATCCTTTAATTCACAGATCATTTTAATTATGTACATCCTGAACTTCTTTCTTCTCTGTCTGGTCATGGATTCTAATAATGTAGTATCTTGGTTTGTTTGGGGCATTTTCCTCCCTTGTTTTTTCATGTTGTTCATGTGTTTTCCCTTTTAGCTCTGTAGATCCAAGGCATTACCCTATAGGCTTATAGTGTCCCTGCAGGGTTCCAATATCTCTCCTTTAAGAGGGAAGATACTATTAACTGATCCAAATACAAACAATATACAACCTTAAACCAAATAGCTGCTTTTAAGGCTTTTATGGTTTTGTCACAATATACAGAAATGGTGAGTTCAATTATTACCTACAATATAAACAGTATGTTTTCAAAAGAGTGTACAGTTTCTGATGGTGGACAAACAGAGAACCAGGGATGAGGTTAAGGAGGTGGGAGTTGAGGATATAGAGTTATTAGATCTTAGAAAGCTTGAAAGAGGAAACTGAAGAAGTTGGTTAGTAGTAGGAGATGAGAGAGAAAGTGATCTGGGGAAAACAAGTAAGTGGAAAGACAACAGAGTGCAAGAAACAAACACATAAATATTAAGAAAAATTAAAAATGTAAAATGAAGAGATAAAAGAGTATACAACACAGGTATAATATACAATTCAGATATCCTAGACTTCAGTAGCCTATTCATGAAAAGTACTTGGTTTCACAAATGTTGGAGATGTGTGACAAGAGAAGAGAGCAAGAGAAATAAAAGAGGAAACAAAAAAATATTGAAGGAAGCTACAAGAATTTTTTTTTTAAGATCAGTATCTTTCTTGCTTCCCTTTTCATCCAGTAGGTGGGGTTGTCTGTTGTTTGCTAGTATCTCCACCCTCAGGATGGTGAATGTTATTAGGGTGGGAGGGTTGGTCTTGGGGGCAGAGCTACTGGAGGTGGGTATAGCACTTTCTAATCCCTAATGGTAGACTGAACCCCAAGGATCTCCTTTGGGTTTCTCTCATGTGATGTGGGAGCCTGGTCTTTTCTCCTTATATTGCCTATAGACCTCAAAATTCCTGGTCTCTAATTTAGTCTTTAAACTGTATCTCACTCACATCATCCCTTTAGTTCCGAATCAGGAATCTTTCTCTCTCTGGAGGTCTTGTGGGCTGTGCTTTGGGGGCTGCACATCTCTTGGAGAGCTGTTTAGTATTGGGCAGTTCAGGACCAGGCTTTGCAAGCTATAGACTGGCTGCATAAAGCAGTGTGCCAAGTTAGTGGCTGACAGGGAAAGGGAGGAATTGGGGACTGTAGGTATAGGGTCTTGATTTAACATCTGAGCAGCCATCTTAAATGTTAACTGCCACCTTATGAGATAAATTTAGCTTTCCTGTACTTCCTCTAACCTAATCTTCCCCACCCCCATTAATGACATACTCCATGGTACCATAATCCTAAGCCAATCCCAGAAGGACATGACTTCTTGACATGGTGCCATCCACATAAGCCAACCTCATGCTATTCCCCATCTGCCTAGCTCTGACACAAATACCCCTAGGGCCACAACTACAACTCCCAACCCCTACCCCAATAAAGCTGGATTCCTGAACATGTGGGCACCTCTCTCCACTTTACAGAAGTATGGCCTTTATTTGTCAACTTTGACAAATAAACCTTTGTGTGGATCTCTGCCAGGTCACTGTCCTTCATTTCTCATTTGCCTGTCTCTCATTTTCTCACTTTCCTTTCAATAGGTACCTTGATATTTCTTCTAGACCTCAGCTGGTGTCCCAAGCTGGGATTTGCCCCAACTAAAGATGGCGACAAAAGTGTTCCAAGATAGAGGCAACTGCTTTCAGTGATGAGATATTGGGTCAGATGGGCCTGGTGGTAGCATTGGGTGGTGTGTTCAGAATTGAAGCTGTGTACAATGTGTAGCTGGAAGCTGTCTCCAAACCCTATACAGTGTCCCCAGGTGCAGGCTACCATGTATAGTAGAGTATGGCAGTGATTGAAGTGTTCCAAGATGGAGGCAACTGGGAAAGCCCCACATTGGTAGATGGGTGTCCACCTCCGGGTGTCAGCCCAGGGGTCCTGCACTGATGCTGAGGCCTGGATACATGTGCAGGCACAGCAGTTAGGATTCCTGTGCTGGAGCAGCTAATGGGGGTCCTGTTGGGTGCAGAGCAGGCTGAACTGTGTTGTCTGCAGGGCAGGCTGAACAGATGTTGGCTGCAAGATAGCCCACACACTCAAACCCCCCTCTATCTGGTCCTAGTGGAAGGGATGTCTCCTGTCTCCAATGACCCTCCTATTCACAGCAAATGCACTGATTGGCTTTTCATTCTCCAGTGGTCTCAATAATCTCCCTGATCAGGAGGTTATGTGGCCCAGAGTTGCAAAGCTCTTTAGAGAAGTTCCCTGTTCCCTGAATTCAGACTGACTCAGAGGGCCAGAGCCAAATATTGGTTTTCTTGGTCATTTTAATTTAACTTTAAGTCTTGATCATAAACATCCAGCAAAGTCAGTTTCACCCTAAATTAAGAGTATTGGGCTTTAGCTGAAGTCTGGCCTACTTTGGAGTCATTCTGACGTGTAGTAAGATGGGAAGCACAGCCTTATCTCAGATAAAGCTAAGATTTATAAATCTTAGGTAAAGTATTCTAGTATTGAACTGATCTTTGTTTTAAATATCATTTTATAACGTTTATATATGTTGTTGCTTGATTTCACATGAATACTAGGTAATACAGTATATTGCATTTAAATTGTACCCAGTGTATAGAACTTTATATTAATCTTATTGATAATAGGTCCAGTTATAGAACCTTAGATGATATAAATAAATCTCCAATAAGTTATTTTTATAAGCTTAAAATAACCAGGCAACCTTTTGGAGAATACCAGCTTGATACAATTTTTTTTTAAAGCTTCTATCTTAGTAACATATACCTGGAAAATATGAACGTATTTAATATACAAAGAAGAGTAATAGAACCACAATTACTATTGATGTTTTTATATTTATAAAGTTTAGCTTTTAAAGAAATAACATATTAAAATATTGCAAAATAACAGTTGTTGTTTAACCATAGTTGTATACACAGACCTTCTTTAGCACTTGCTTAAACCCTCTTATTTACTTAATAGACTCTCTTATCCAGAAACACATTTTCCTTGTATTAAATCAATACTTAGAACCTTCTAATTTCTCTTTCCTATCTGTTAACTCCTTCTTTATTCACACTTTGAAACAATCCTTGTAAATTTCTGAACCCAGGCAAATTATTCCATTTTAATAAGAGATATTTTGTTATTTGCAGCACACAATTAATCACATCTGTTGACCATTTCATGAAAACATGAACAATGTTTAAGTGTATAGAATTATACTGTTGTAGGGACAGACAAGGCAAGGCACCTAAGATAGCACTGAAGATAGGGAAATAGTTTTATTTGGTTGCAGCCAGATTCAGAAGGCACAGCTTCTGTTGTAATCAATTAATCCCCTGAACCCCAAGTTTAGTTTGTTTCAGAATTTTGTACCCAACATGTAAGGGAAGGGGCTCAGAAGTTTATAGTCTGCAGAAGTTCACAAAAAGCAGTCTTTTTTTTTTTTCTCTGTTCTGGGCAAGTTAACCCTTCAAGGACTCTTGGGAGGGGGAGAGCTTTTTCTTCCCTTTCTCTCTTCTTCCCTCCACCCTCCCCACCCCTGCCAGCTGTTATCATGGAGCCCAGTTGGTAACTTCCTTATCTTAGACATGTAGACTTCTCTGTAAAGCCCCACTCAAGGCCAGAGGCCTTGTTCACATATTTTGTGAAAAACTAGTAAGGGGGTGTCTAGCTTTTGGAGTGCTGATTTTTCCCGTCAGTGGGCAAGTAGAACAGGGCAACACGAAAATAGGAAGTTTATCTACATTAAACTCTTTTGTAGAGATTCTTTTGCTGAAAGTCCTAAAATCAGCCATGGTGAAGATTCTGGAGAAGGTCAGTTAAGACTTTACTGTGGGCCTGGGTAAGGAGGGGAAAATGGGAAGGTGGGGCTGAGAGCAGCTCGGTGGATCTGAGAATGAGGAAGGAGTGATGTAAAAGAATAGGATTTTCCCTAGCAAGGAACACTTGACCAGTAGAACAGGTAGAGCAGAGGGGAGGATGGGAGTGAATATCTCAAAAAGCCTGTAAGGGACAATTGTTAGTAACCTGTTTTCAGTGATGACAAAGCAACTTTAAAGGCCATTTGCACCAGATCTCTGATAGGGGTCCAAGGGCTCTCCTCAGCTTGTTTGAGCTTTGGGTTAGCTGGTAAGAGGACCTGGTGGGACCTGTTGTGGGCGCTGACAGGAGAAGAGAGGAGTGAGTGGGTGAAGGGATTCCTTCAGTACCTGCTACCTCAGAAAAGAGGCAATAGTTTGAGGAAAGGCAGTTGTTTAGGTTTTTGAACTAGTGAGTGGAAAGGAGAAGTCAGTTCAGGTGGGGGAGACAGTGGAGGGGCTGGGGCAGAAGGTTGAGGGTGAGGACCTATTTGAGCCGGGCGATAGGGTGGAAATTCATCAGTAGGGTCAAAAGTAGTGGATGAGTCCTGAGGAGGAGGAGATAGGGGATCAGTGGTTGTGGGTGTTGGTTTGCATTCTAGAAAAATTTGCAGAGGTCTGCAAGAGGTTCAGAGAGCACAAGCAAGAAGAAAGCTTTGATATAGCAGCTTTTTACCCATTTTTTCGAATGTTCACAGTAATTGTAGAGATCCCTTAGAATGGAGGTATCCAGGGACCCAAAAGGGGGCCATCTGTTTTGGTTGTCTAAGGGATAAGTGGGCCAGGCCTGGGTGCTATATTTGATCAATTTTTGGGGTTTGATGTCTGGTGTCAAGGAGAGGGTTTTGAGGTTATCCAAGAGGCATTGTAGGGGAAACTGATTTATTGGCAAAAGGGGCGACCCCAATAGAGCCAAAAATCAGGAGTGCCTTAGTGGCAGGTTCGAGCTGCAGAGATTGGTCGTCACCAAATCCTGACAGTTGAAGCTCTCATCCTGGACAGAGCCAGAACCATGGGAGACCTTGGCCAAGGCTTTTTGGGACCCCTCCTGGAGAGGACGGATACTCCCAGGGCCGGAAAGAGGGGAAAGAGAGAGACAGGGGAAGAGAGAGGAAGGGGAGGGTAAGCGTCTCTCTGGCGGCCGAGTCTTGAAGGTGTAAGGACTAGGATTTTAGGAGAGCCACCGAGACAGTGAAGGTCTGGGTGAACTCTGATGTTCAGTTCTCTGTTATGTGTCCCTGGAGGTTACGGAGTCCTTTGAGGGAGACCTACAAAGCCTATGCTGGGAAACTACCAGCTGGGAAGGGAAGGGAATAATATTGAACCTAGGAGTCTATTCTGCCTGAGGAAGGAGTCCCTGAGGGCCACCGTAGCCTTGAAGGCTGTGGTGGGGTGTTTTCCTCCCTGCAGGTGGACAAAGAGGTTTGCCGGACAATCAACGGTCAAATCCTCCCGACACCACCATTGGGTTTAGGGATCCAGGAAGGGGAAAATCACCAATCAAAGGCCAGTGGTGGATGGAGTTCTGGCGGTTGAGAAAATGGGTCAGGCTGTCCAGTGAGTGGTACTTCTGAAGGAAGAGGGACCCAAAAGTGGGTTTTAACCCTATCCCGGGTTTCTGCACCAAATGAAAGAAAAGTGACCACAATACTCGGAGCAACCAAAAGATCTTTATTGCAGCAGTGCAACAAAGAGAAAAGAAAGAAGGAAAGAGAGAGAAGAGAAGAGATGAAGAGGGAGAGAGCAAGAGCAAGAGAGAGACAGAGAGCTTGTGCAAGAAAGACAAAGAGAGCAAGAGAGAGAGAGCAACAGAGAGAGAGAGAGCAAGGAGAGGGGGGCCTGGCAGGAGGGAGTTTTGATAGCCCGAATCTAATGGGGCCTCTGGGTCTGCAAGCTGCCTTGTTGGCTCAAGGGGGGGTTAAGTGTTCAGCCTTGAGTGGGGTTGAATGTTCAGACTTGAGGTAAACAGGTGATAAAGGACCAGATAGAGGGGGGTTTGAGTGCGTGGGCTATATTGCAGCCAACATCTGTTCAGCCTGCCCTGCAGACAACACAGTTCAGCCTGCTCTGCACCCAACAGGACCCCCATTAGCTGCTCCAGCACAGGAATCCTAACTGCTGTGCCTGCACAGGTATCCAAGCCTCAGCATCTGTGCAGGACCCCTGGGCTGACACCCGGAGGTGGACACCCATCTACCAATATGGGGCTTTCCCAGTTGCCTCCATCTTGGAACACTTCAACCACTGCCATACTCTACTATACATGGTAGCCTGCACCTGGGGACACTGTATAGGGTTTGGAGACAGCTTCCAGCTACACATTGTACACAGCTTCAATTCTGAACACACCACCCAATGCTACCACCAGGCCCATCTGACCCAATATCTCATCACTGAAAGCAGTTGCCTCTATCTTGGAACACTTTTGTCACCATTTTTAGTTGGGGCAAATCCCAGCTTGGGACACCAGCTGAGGTCTAGAAGAAATATCAAGGTACCTATTGAAAGGAAAGTGAGAAAATGAGAGACAGGCAAATGAGAAATGAAGGACAGTGACCTGGCAGAGATCCACACAAAGGTTTATTTGTCAAAGTTGACAAATAAAGGTCATACTTCTGTAAAGTGGAGAGAGGTGCCCACATGTTCAGGAATCCAGCTTTATTGGGGTAGGGGTTGGGAGTTGTAGTTGTGGCCCTAGGGGTACTTGTGTCAGAGCTAGGCGGATGGGGAATAGCATGATGTTGGCTTATGTGGATGGCACCATGGGGCTTTCCAGAGTCAAGAAGTCATGTCCTTCTGGGATTGGCTTAGGATTATGGTACCATGGGGTAGGTCATTAATGGGGGTGGGGAAGATTAGGTTAGAGGAAGTACAGGAAAGCTAAACTTATCTCATAAGGTGGCAGTTAACATTTAAGATGGCTGCTCAGATGTTAAATCAAGACCCTATACCTACAGTCCCCAATTCCTCCCTCTCCCTGTCAGCCACTAACTCGGCACACTGCTTTATGCAGCCAGTCTATAGCTTGCAAAGCCTGGTCCTGAACTGCCCAATACTAAACAGCTCTCCAAGAGATGTGCAGCCCCCAAAGCACAGCCCACAAGACCTCCAGAGAGATAAAGATTCCTGATTCGGAACTAAAGGGATGATGTGAGTGAGATACAGTTTAAAGACTAAATTAGAGACCAGGAATTTTGAGGTCTATAGGCAATATAAGGAGAAAAGACCAGGCTCCCACATCACATTCCTGGGAGTATGGCCTTGGCTCCTCCCCCTCACAGGACCCCTATTAGTCCTCTCTATTTTTTTTCTCCCAATAGGACCATGTCTGTTAAATTGCCTACAGAAGTTCCTGCAAGGTCAGATACACAAATTCACCAACCAGTCAGTCAATCAACTACCAGCCCCTGATGCCCAAGATGGAGACCTATGACTCATGATCAACTCCTCTGGCTCCAGAGACTCTGTGCCCATCTAAAACCCTCTCTGACCCCTTTTTCTAGTTTTCACAACCCCTCTTTCACTTCCTAGGAATGAGAACTACTCTCCAGCACGTCCACTCTGCTTATTCTGTCTGCTCTACAGTATCCCCACAAGGAAGCATCAAACCTAAACTCCCCCTGGTACCACCATGTCTCCCACCTTAAAAAGGCACTTGTTCCAAATGTCCAGTCCTGGACTTCCACCATGCCCACCAAACTCAAAATTTCTCGCCAACCCTCTTCTTCTTTTACTAATCATTATTCTCTCTCAAGTTTTTATCTCAAACCACAGATACTGCTTCTACATCCAAGCGACATGACACCAGGATGACACCACCCACTCTCAGTTTATGGGGCAAGGCGATTGCCCTTCCACTGGCTGCAATTGGTCTGTCACCCTTAACATTACTGGATTCAACCAAGCCACCTCCAATACTTCCTAGAGTCCCTGCTACATGACCAGTGGCTCATACCAAGAATCTCCTCCATCCAGGACTGGTTTGATGCCATCAAGGACTTGTGGCTTCAAGGAACTTTTATGGACTTTACCCCTACCACAGTAGTTGTCTGTAGCCACTGAGTGTTATTTCTGGCTGCCCTGGTGTTCTCAGACCTGTCCCCCGAACATTCCTCCACTTCCCCTTCTAGGTCTAATGCCGCCCACCATTAAGCAGGAAGTAGCCAGAGGACTTTACGCCATCCCCCTTGTCACTTAGAAAAACAAAAAGGGAGGAATGTTGGGTGCAGAGCAGGCTGAACTGTGTTGTCTGCAGGGCAGGCTGAACAGATGTTGGCTGCAAGATAGCCCAAGCACTCAAAGCCCCCTCTATCTGATCCTTTATCACCTGTTTGCCTCAAGTCTGAACATTCAACCCTGCTCAAGGCTGAACACTTAACCCCCCCTTGGGCCAACAAGGCAGCTTGCAGACCCAGAGGCCCCATTTAGATTCGGGCTATAAAAACTCCCTCCTGCCAGGCTCCCCTCTCTCTTGCTCTCTCTCTCTTGCTCTCTCTCTTGCTCTCTCTCTCTTGCTCTTTATCTTTCTTGCACACACTCTCTGTCTCTCGCTTGCTCTTGCTCTCTCCCTCTTCATCTCTCCTCTTCCCTTCTCTCTCTCTCTCTCTCTCTCTCTCTCTCTCTCTCTCTCTCTCTCTCCTTCTTTCCTTCCTCTTTGTTGCACTGCTGCAATAAAGATCTTTTGGTTCCTCTGAGTGTTGTGGTCACTTTTCTTTCAGGTCCTCTAATAACTTACAGAGAAACAGTATTCCCACTACTTGAATCCCAGGTCACGGAGCGACACAGAATGCAGCCTTCCTCTAGACCACCATCTTGGATCCTCTGCTTTCTAAGTATTTTAAGAAATCATTTCTGATACATATTGTTAAGTGCAAAAATAAAAGTATATGAAAAAGAAGTTCCAACCTTGGTATTTAACATTGTACCATTTTTGTGATATGGATATATGGATATATTTCTTTGTGTATTATTATATTAAAATGAACTAACTCTAAAAGTAATGTGCAAAATTTATCCCTATGTCTCCACAGTGAAACTGGACACCAACAAATGAAAGAGGAAATGGCAATTTTCACTGTATACCCTTTTGTGCCAGAGTTTTAGAAATATATCATATGCAGTTATGAATTAACAAAAATAAAAACATAACCTCTGAACACTGTGTTTGAAAGTTGTCTCTTTACTCTTTATTTTATTTTTTTTACTTGTCAATGGACCTTTAATTAATTAATTAGTTAATTAATTTATATGCTGTGCTGAGGATTAAACCCAGGGCCTCACACATGCAGGCAAGTGCTCTACCTCTAAGTCACAACTCCAGTCCATGTCTGTTTACTCTTTTTTTTTTTTTTTGGTACCAGGAATTGAACTCATGGGTACTCGACCCCTGAGCCCTATCCCCAACCCTATTTTTTTTAGAGACAGGTCTCACTGAGTGCCTTAGCACCTTGCTTTTTGCTGAGGCTGGCTTTGGATTCACCATCCTCCTGCCTCAGCTTTCTGAGCCACTGGAATTACAGGCTTGTGCCACTGCCATGTCTGTTTACTCTTAATAGCAACATTAGTAAGTAACACTTTATCTAAAAATATTTAGAATCATAGAAGTTAAAAAAGAACTCCCTTAAAGTCACAAAAGTATGGGAGAACCAGACCCAAATATTTCTTTCGTTTAGCAAATAGTCATTGAGCACCAGCTATGTTCCATGTTCTATGTTTCAGCGATGGGGTGTCGGGTCAACTGGTCAGACATTGTGGATGTTTCAGTAAAAAAAAAAAAAAAAAAAAAAAAAAAGAATGCCACTCTCAAGAAATCAAACTCCAGCCTGGGGAAGTGAGAATAAAATAAAAATGTGCTAGGTAAACAGACAATAAATATACCATGTTAGAATTCTGAGGATTTCATGACTAGGTAGGGCAGGGCCAGGAGGCATAGAGGCCTGGCAGTGGGAGGGCAGAGTTAGGTAGCAGTGTTGAATAGAGCAGTCAGGGCCCTGGAAAGAGACTGAGGAAAGACTGAGCGGGTGAGAGTAAGCCAAACAGGTGACTGGAGAAATAGAATTTCAGGCAGCTCAAGCAAGGCCTTAAGGTGTGGGCTTGACACCCAGGCTCCAGAAACATCATGAAAAACAAGGACAAGGATGGTGTGCATAGTCTTGAAATCTTGCCCAACTTTCCCATCATCCAAATCTTGATTGTGGTCCAAGGTCACAGAAACATAAGACTCTCTTATTTACAAGCATTAGATGCATTAATTTCAGAATAAAAGAAATAAAGAAACAATATTATTTAAGTCACTTCTTTTATCAGCAAGTTTTTAAAATAGTAGTGGGAGGTTTTCTCCAAAACCTCTTTCAAGGAGAATAGCTCAAGGAAAAGTAGGTTTTCTGGTTAAAGAAATGAAATAAGGGGAGTATGACGAGTCAGGACGGCTAAAGGCTATCTTGTTAGGAATTTCCAGCAATAGTGGGGTGCTCCGGAACCTGGAGGAAGGATTTCCATCGCACGAGGATCGGCTACGGGGACTCAAACGCGAGAGATTTGTCGCGCGGAGGGTAACACTGCTTATTCAGCAAATCGCCCCGCGGCTAGAGTCTGCAGCGTGCCCTGGGAAACGAGGAGATAGTGGCGCAGGGATACAGTGCTGCAGTTTCTGCCAGCCGTGCAAGCACCGTACTCAGTGCTGAATTCTGGGTTCAAGACGGGGGAAGGAAGCGGTCCATTTCGGTTCTCCACACCGGTCAGACCACAGAGGAGGCCAGCGGACACCATCTTGGAGAGCTGACGTCACCATCCCTGTTTTCGACTGACCGCAGCTCATTCAGCCATAGAACAGGTAATTTCAGGCTGCCATTCGCCTGCGGCTTGCAGACAGATTACTCAGGCTCAGTGCTAAATAACCCGCGGAAACTGCTTCTTGGAGCCCGCTCTTATCAGAGCATACACCGAGCACGGAGCGGCCGAGTTCCGGCTCCTGGAGCTGCCCTGGCCCAGGGCTAAGCAGCCCGCGGAAACTGCTGCTTGGAGCCTGCTCTTATCAGAGCATACACCGAGCGGCCGAGTTCCAGCTCCCGGAACTGCTCTGGCCCAGGGCTAAGGAGCCCGCGGAAACTGCTTCTCGGTCCGGGTCCTGCTGAGGGCCGGTCAGGAATCACCCGTTGCTTTGGTTACCCGGCAAAGGGAACGAAATGCTGCCATTCGCATAGGATACCATCATGGCAGAGATCTGATGTCATCAGAAAGCGGCGGAGGAGAGAACTTCATCAATACCAGCGGCGACAGAAACAGTTGGTCTCCTGGTAGGGAGGGTGAGGCACAGACACCCGAGTCTCTCTCGATTTGTCGTCGAGCCAGAGGGGAGGAGCCGGGCCGCCGCCCGCTCCCGGAGCAGGCCCAGTGGCTCGCTGGCGTGGTGGTTGCGTGACCCCAATTGGAGAGGGGGCGGAGAGGAGCTGCCACCCGCGCCTGCAAGGTGGGCAGACACCTGATCCAGTGGTACACGGGCGTGGTAGGAGGGGCAGGGCAGAGCCGCCGCCCGTGCCTTCAAGGTAAGCAGACCTGCGACAGACTGGCGGGTCAGGCCCAGCGGCCTGCCAGCGTGGTACACACGTCACCCCAACTGGAGTAGGGGCAGAGCAGAGCCTTAGCCCGCGCCCGGATCAGGCCCCGCTGGTGTGGTGGTCACGTGACCCCAATTGGAGTGGGGGCGGAGCGGAACCGCCACCCATGCCCGCAGGGTGAGCAGAACTGCGACCAACCTGCAGATCAGGCCCAGCGGTCCACAGGCGTGGTAGGAGGGGCAGGGCAGAGCCGCCGCCCGGGCCTGCAAGGTAGGCAGACCTGTGACAGACCGGCGGATCAGGCCCAGGAGCCTGCCGGCGTGGTACACATGTCACCCCAATTGGAGTAGGGGCAGAGCAGAGCCGCCACCCGTGCCCGCAAGGTAGGCAGACCTGCGACGGACCGGTGGAACTGACCCAGCGGCCGGCCGGGGTGGTAGGCACGTCACCCCAATTGGAGTAGGAACAGAACAGAGCCTTCGCCCGCGCCCGGAACAGGCCCAGCGGTCCGCGGGTGTGGTAGACAAGTCACACCAATTGGAGGGGGGTGCAGAGCAGAGCTGCCGCCCACGCCTGCAGGGTAGGCAGACCTGCAACCGACCGGCGGATCAGGCCCGGTGGCCTGCCGGCGTGGTACACTCGTCACCCCAATTGGAGTAGGGGCAGAACAGAGCTGAGGCCCGCGCCCGGAACAGGCCCAGTGACCTGCAAGCGTGGTAATCACGACACTCCAATTGGAGTAAGGAGACAGCAGAGCCGCCGCCCGCGCTTGCAAGGTAGGCAGACCTCCGCCCGACCCTGCAAGGGAGACTTTTCAACTATACAAGAGCAATATAAATATATAGGGGAAAAAACATTTCAAAAACACAACAGTTTCACCAAGCAGAAAGAAACGCAAGCAGTATGAAAAGACAAGGAAAGAAAGGACCACAAGCAATGCAGGTCAACTCAACGTTAGAAGAGGTAACAGCTGCAGCAGATGGAATGTCAGATAAAGAATTCAGGATATACATGCTTCAGATGATCTGGAGTATCAAGGAAGACATTAGACAGCAAAATCAGACAATGAAAGATCACTTCGACAATGAATTACACAAACAAATCCAGGAAGCAAAGGATCAACTATACATGGAGATAGAGGTTATAAAAAACAAACAAACAGAAATCCTAGAAATGCAGGAAGCAATAAACCAACTTAAAAACTCAATGGAGAATACTACCAGCAGAGTAGAACACTTAGAAGATAGAACATCAGACAATGAAGACAAAGTATTTCAACTTGACTTCAGCAAGACTGTTAAGAAACCATGAGCAGAACATCCAAGAAATATGGGATAACATAAAGAGACCAAACTTAAGAGTCATTGGGATACAGGAAGGTACAGAACTCCAAACCAAAGGAATGAGCAATCTATTCAATGAAATAATACGAGAAAACTTCCCAGACTTGAAGAATGAGACAGAATCCCAAATCCTAGAAGCCTACAGGATGCCGAATGTGCAAAATCATAAGAGATCCACACCTAGACACATTATAATGAAGATGCCCAACATACAGAATAAGGAGAGAATTTTAAAAGCTACAAGAGAAAGGAAGCAGATTACATTTAGGGGTAAGCCAATCAGGATAACAGCTGATCTTTCAACACAGACTCTGAAAGCTAGAAGAACCTGGAATAACATATTTCAAACACTGAAAGAAAATGGGTTCCAACCAAGAATTGTGTATCCAGCGAAATTAAGCTTCAGGATGGAAGATGAAATTAAAACCTTCCACGATAAACAACAGTTAAAAGAATTTGCAGCTAGAAAACCATCTCTTCAAAACATCCTCGGCAAAACATTACAGGAAGAGGAAATGGAAAATAACAATGAAAACCAACAGTGGGAGGTTTGAGAGTAAAGGGTGCAAAAATAATCAAAGAGGAAAACAAACCATGTTTAGTAACAGAAATAAACAAATATGGCTGGAAGAACAACCCATATCTCAATAATAACCCTAAATGTTAATGGCTTAAACTCACCAATTAAGAGACACAGGCTAGTAGAATGGATCACAAAACAAGACCCAACAATATGCTGCCTACAGGAGACACATTTGATAGGAAAAGACATACATAGGCTGAAGGTGAAAGGTTGGGAAAAACCATATCACTCATATGGACTTCGGAAACAAGCAGGAGTGTCCATACTCATATCAAATAAAATAGATTTCAAGCCAAAGTTAATCAAAAGGGATAAAGAGGGACACTACATACTGCTTAAGGGAACCATACACCAACAAGACATAACAATCATAAATATATATGCCCCAAACAATGGTGCAGCTATGTTCATCAAACAAACTCTTCTCAAGTTCAAGAGTCTAATAGACCACCATACAATAATCATGGGAGACTTCAACACACCTCTCTCGCCACTGGACAGATCTTCCAAACAAAAGTTGAATAAGGAAACTATAGAACTCAATAACACAATTAATAACCTAGACTTAATTGACATATATAGAATATACCACCCAACATCAAGCAGTTACACTTTTTTCTCAGCAGCACATGGATCCTTCTCAAAAATAGATCATATATTATGTCACAGGGCAACTCTTAGACAATATAAAGGAGTAGAGATAATACCATGCATCCTATCTGATCATAATGGAATGAAACTGAAAATCAACGATAAAAGAAGGAAGGAAAAAGAATACATCACTTGGAGAATGAACAATAGGTTACTGAATGATCAATGGGTTCTAGAAGACATCAAGGAGGAAATTAAAAAATTCTTAGAGATTAATGAAAACACAGACACAACATATCGGAATCTATGGGACACATTGAAAGCAGTTCTAAGAGGAAAATTCATTGCTTGGAGTTCATTCCTTAAAAAAAGAAACAAACAACAAATAAATGATCTCATACTTCATCTCAAAATCCTTGAAAAAGAAGAGCAAAACAACAGCAAAAGAAGTAGAAGGCAAGAAATAATTAAAATCAGAGCTGAAATTAATGAAATAGAAACAAAAGAAACAATTGAAAAAATTGACAAAACTAAAAGTTGGTTCTTTGAAAAAATAAACAAAATCGACAGACCCTTAGCCATGCTAGCGAAGAGAAGAAGAGAGAGAACTCAAATTACTAGCATACGGGATGAAAAAGGCAATATCACAACAGACACTTCAGAAATACAGAAGATAATCAAAAACTATTTTGAATCCTTATACTCCAATAAATTAGAAGATAGTGAAGGCATCGATAAATTTCTTAAGTCATATGATCTGCCCAGATTGAGTCAGGAGGATATAGACAACCTAAACAGACCAATATCAATCGAGGAAATAGAAGAAACCATCAAAAGACTACCAACTAAGAAAAGCCCAGGACCGGATGGGTATACAGCAGAGTTTTACAAAACCTTTAAAGAGGAACTAATACCAATACTTTTCAAGCTACTTCAGGAAATAGAAAAAGAGGGAGAACTTCCAAATTCAATCTACGAGGCCAACATCACCCTGATTCCTAAACCAGACAAAGACACTTCAAAGAAAGAAAACTACAGACCAATATCTCTAATGAACCTAGATGCAAAAATCCTCAATAAAATTCTGGCGAATCGGATACAAAAACATATCAAAAAAATTGTGCACCATGATCAAGTAGGATTCATCCCTGGGATGTAAGGCTGGTTCAATATACGGAAATCAATAAATGTTATTCACCACATCAATAGACTTAAAAATAAGAACCATATGATCATCTCGATAGATGCGGAAAAAGCATTCGACAAAGTACAGCATCCCTTTAGGTTCAAAACTCTAGAAAAACTAGGGATAACAGGAACATACCTCAATATTGTAAAAGCAATTTATGCTAAGCCTCAGGCTAGCATCATTCTGAATGGAGAAAAATTGAAGGCATTCCCTCTAAAATCTGGAACAAGACAGGGATGCCCTCTCTCTCCACTTCTGTTCAACATAGTTCTCGAAACACTGGCCAGAGCAATTAGACGAAAGAAATTAAAGGCATAAAAATAGGAAAAGAAGAACTTAAATTATCACTATTTGCAGGTGACATGATTCTATACCTAGCAGACCCAAAAGGGTCTACAAAGAAACTATTAGAGCTAATAAATGAATTCAGCAAAGTGGCAGGATATAAAATCAACATGCATAAATCAAAGGCATTCCTGTATATCAGTGACAAATCCTCTGAAATGGAAATGAGGACAACCACTCCATTCACAATATCTTCAAAAAAAATAAAATACTTGGGAATCAACCTAACAAAAGAGGTGAAAGACTTATACAATGAAAACTACAGAACCCTAAAGAGAGAAATAGAAGAAGATCTTAGAAGATGGAAAAATATACCCTGTTCATGGATAGGCAGAACTAACATCATCAAAATGGCGATATTACCAAAAGTTCTCTATAGGTTTAATGCAATGCCAATCAAAATCCCAATGGCATTTCTTGTAGAAATAGAGAAAGCAACCATGAAATTCATATGGAAAAATAAAAGACCCAGAATAGCAAAAACAATGCTAAGCAGGAAGTGTGAATCAGGCGGTATAGCGATACCAGACTTCAAACTATACTACAGAGCAATAGTAACAAAAACAGCATGGTACTGGTACCAAAACAGACGGGTGGACCAATGGTACAGAATAGAGGACACAGAAACCAATCCACAAAACTACAACTATCTTATATTTGATAAAGGGGCTAAAAGCATGCAATGGAGGAAGGATAGCATCTTCAACAAATGGTGCTGGGAAAACTGGAAATCCATATGCAACAAAATGAAACTGAATCCCTTTCTCTCACCATGCACAAAAGTTAATTCAAAATGGATCAAGGAGCTTGATATCAAATCAGAGACACGCCGTCTGATAGAAGAAAAAGTTGGCTACGATCTACATACGGTGGGGTCGGGCTCCAAATTCCTCAATAGGACACCCATAGCACAAAAGTTAATAACTAGAATCAACAAATGGGACTTACTCAAACTAAAAAGTTTTTTCTCAGCTAAAGAAACAATAAGAGAGGTAAATAGAGAGCCTACATCCTGGGAACAAATCTTTACTCCTCACACTTCAGATAGAGCCCTAATATCCAGAGTATACAAAGAACTCCAAAAATTAGACAATAAGATAACAAACAACCCAATCAACAAATGGGCCAAGGACCTGAACAGACACTTCTCAGAGGAGCACATACAGTCAATCAACAAGTACATGAAAAAATGCTCACCATCTCTAGCTGTCAGAGAAATGCAAATCAAAACCACCCTGAGATACCATCTCACTCCAGTAACATTGGCAACCATTATGAAGTCAAACAACAACAAGTGCTGGAGAGGATGTGGGGAAAAGGGTACACTTGTACATTGCTGGTGGGACTGCAAATTGGTGCAGCCAATTTGGAAAGCAATATGGAGATTTCTTGGAAAGCTGGGAATGGAGCCACCATTTGACCCAGCTATTCCCCTTCTCGGTCTATTCCCTAAAGACCTAAAAAGAGCATGCTACAGGGACACTGCTACATCAATGTTCATAGCAGCACAATTCACAATAGCAAGACTGTGGAACCATCCTAGATGCCCTTCAATATACAAATGGATAAAAAAATGTGGCATTTATACACAATGGAGTATTACTCTGCATTAAAAAATGACAAAATCATAGAATTTGCAGGGAAATGGATGGCATTAGAGCAGATTATGCTAAGTGAAGCTAGCCAATCCCTAAAAAACAAATGCCAAATGTCTTCTTTGATATAAGGAGAGTAACTAAGAACAGAGTAGGGTCGAAGAGCATGAGAAGAAGATTAACATTAAACAGGGATGAGAGGTGGGAGGGAAAGGGAGAGAGAAGGGAAATTGCATGGAAATGGAAGGAGACCCTCAGAGTTATACAAAAGTACATACAAGAGGAAGTGAGGGGAAAGGGAAAAATAATACAAGGGGGACAAATGAATGTCAGTAGAGGGGGCAGAGAGAGGGGAGGGGAGGGGAGGGGAGGGGAGGGGGGATAGTAGAGTATAGGAAAGGCAGCAGAACACAACAGACACTAGTATGGCAATATGTAAATCAATGGATGTGTAACTGATGTAATTCTGCAATCTGTATATGGGGCAAAAATGGGAGTTCATAACCCACTTGAATCAAAGTGTGAAATATGATATATCAAGAAATTTGTATGTTTTGAACAACCAACAATAAAAAAAAAAGAAATGAAATAAAAGAAGTGTCAGCATATAAAGAGGAAATAAGGCATTCAATATTAAAAATGTAACTTTATATTAAAGGAGGAGAAAAATCAGCCCATAGTCTACCTGGGAGGATCTTTAGAAAATAAAGAAGAATGAAAGAAGTTTGCCACTCTATCCTTATAAAATATGCTGCTATAGGCTTATGTTGTTTTAATCTTCTCTCTACCTACTGTTGGTTTTCTTGACCTTGCAAAGTCATTGGGTATCTGTTTATGATCTGTGAAAATAAGGGCAATGATCTCCTTCCTCTCTGGATCCTCTGTGGTAATTTAGTGACTTTAATATCTCACACCAACTACTATGTCCATTGCCTTTGTTCTCAAAACTCACACCACTGACCTAATAATGGACAAAATGACAGCCATGTCTATAGCCACTTGCAACAAAAGACTCTCCATAGTCTCATATCGCAGGATAATGAAGAGAAATTACAAGTGGTTAGAGAGCTGCAAGTACCCAGAGAGAACCTGGGGCCGGAATAAAAGGAACAGTCTTGATGATGTCCTTATAAATGTGTCACTGGTCTAACAGGAGAGAAGGCATGCTTCCTAGTTAATTTTCCATATTAGTGTAATGAGAAGAAATAGACAAACTGCCAGCGGGTTCATTTGGCTAATGTGTCAGCAAGAAGACACGGCACAGCTCCTACTAAAAGGGGTTAAAGGTGAACAAAAATATATATAATTCTAAGCTGCTTCTTTTGGCCTGATAAAATAACAGAGTAGGACCAGTATGGATAGTGTTTTGGGGATGACACCGGTCACTTGTAGTTCATTTCTTCTAGAGATTCTGATTTTTGGAAAAGATTTCATTTTAATAAAACTCTGCTGACTAAAATATACCTACATTATTAATCCTAGCACTGTACTTTCCATTGCTATGAATAGCTCCCGGACAGTCAAATAAATATCCATTTTTTTGTGAATGTTCATTCCGCCTGTTTTCAAAATGCAATAGTGAGTATTCATTTTTCAAACTAAATAGCAACTATTCAACCTAAAAACCAACTTCCCTTAGAATTTTGACAAGGAACAAATGAACATAATATAAAAATGCAGTAAATACTTGTCTTTGCTTATAGACTGGAAAAACTGCTGACTCCCGGCACAAATGCTCCATAGTGTAGCCATGGAATGACTGGTGAAAGGATTGTACTTATTAGGTCTAAATATTACAGATGCACTTGGAATACGAGATTGGTTATAAACTATTTATATGGCATATTTTTCTAAAATGCTTAGCAGTCATTAGCTATTCCTGACAACAGCTCTATGAGAATTGTGAAATGAGTTTCTGTTAGGTGCTACATTGGGGAGTTAGGTTTAGAAAATATCTGCCTCCCAATTAACAAAGTGATTATGCATGGCGGGAGTTGACCTGAGATAAAGATACACAATTTCCAGATCTACATCAATTCATTGACCACGCTCCCTAGTTGGGAAAGCACTTAATGCTTGTGGTACAATTTTTTTTTTTTCTTTAAATGACTGAAATGCCAGAGCTGTTTCAAGCAACTCTCTTTTTGTAATAATTATAAGAATTTAAAGGAACCAATTACCCATAAATAGATTACCTTTTACTGATTATCTGCCATGATCCTGAGAAATTAGCAGAGCATAATGGAAAGAGAACATGATTTGGAGCCAAACCTCCCTTGACCATTAACAGAGATGCTTAGGCCAAGTCGCTTCACAAATCTCTTCTGTGCCCCACTGATTTCTAAAGTCATTTCTGTCATTAAAAGCAAATAATTTTATATATTTCATAGTCAAAATGGGAATTCAAGAATTACAACCTGTATCCCTTATTATCATCTGAGAAAATAAATGAAACTCATACTTAAAACATACTTCAGTGACTGCTCTTTTGGCAACATGCTTATTTTGATCTGACAAAATCCTTGGTTTGATCGTCACAGGTTTAGTCTAACTCACTCATCAGAGGGAAAGAAGGAAATGAGGATATCGGTAGCTGACAAGGAATTGTAAGGAAACATGACTCATACGTACATGTTAATTAAATTCATCCAACGGATGAGAATAAAATAGAAGATGAACTGAAGAAATACTCTTCCACAAACTACATTTCCAAACTACAGTAAATAATCAAAATTCTTTTCAGCTGGCTTCATTTATCAAATTGTTATCAAAACCATTGAGGGGTAGGGCACAATACCAATATCCTTGAACAAGATATTAGAAGTTTCAGTTGGCGATTCACACTCGTGTAAGAAATAATTTCTGTAGGTTTCCTTCTAACTGAAAAGGAATTCAGTATAAACAGGTGACAGTGTGATAGGCAATAAAGCAAGAAGTTTGTAGTCAGAGTCTCAGTAAAGGAGAGTAGGTATGGATAGCAAGCAAGAGTGGAAGTTGCTTGTGAGGAAGTGATTCTAGAATTCTATAGTGAATGAGAAGAAAAGAAAGTAGAATGGAAGGATAAAATACCTTTCAATGCTCTTACGAATTTGATATGATTTGGATATGGTCTAAACCCCTTAAGGGCAGGAAGAAGATTTCATTTTAGGATTTTGGATAAACTTGTGGCAAGGCAGCTGAACCCAGGCAGGCAAAGTCCTGCATAGAGAGGAAGCCTTGTCAAAACTAGAGCTTCATTTCCAGGAATTAGGAAAACATTACTTGCTGAATTTCGGTAGGAAGTCTGGCTTGGAGGGTGCTATGATCTAAATGTTTCACCCCCAAAATTCATATTTTGACATCTTGACTTCCAAGGTGATGGTATTAGTAGGTCCTCAACCCTTTGAAGGTGATTAAATTCTGGAGGTGGGGCCTTCTGGAATTCTTTGCTTTATAAAGAAATGTCCTAGAGAACTTTCTCAGCCCTCCTACCATTTCAGGTTTGAGTGAGAAGATTATTATCTCTAAGGAAGTTGACCTTCATTGGACACTAAGTCTGCAGGCACCTTGATTTTGGACTTCCTAATTCCAGAACAGTGAGAAATAAATTCCATTATTTATAAGTTACCCAGTTTGTTGTATTTTGTTAGAGCAACTTGAATGGAATAAGACATAAGTACACTACAGAAAATATAGAAAGAAATTTTGTATATTTTGTTTCCCTGAATCTATGAAAATATTTAAGTTACAGCTATTTTCACTTAAATACCTAACTAAAAAATAAAAATGTGAATTTACAAAATAAATTCATATTAAATAATTTAGCTTCATGAATAATAGCATTTTATCATATGTATCTACAAAGAGATTTTGAAGTTGAAATTAGGTTCAGAAAGAAGAAAAAATTTTTGAGTGTGGGTTAGTTTCAAACAAATTATGAACAAAAATTATTTTATGTTATAGAGTATTTAACTAAAATAATCAGACTACTTAAAGAAGATTAAATTAAATATTGACAAGTTTCACATGTATCCAGAAATATAAACCTGTGAAACAATTCTAATTAATAGAGGAAGGATAGGTCTGTTAAACCCTATTAGAATTAGAACCAAATCAATATAATTTTCTTAATAATAATATGTAAAATTATAACTCTCTTTTATTTTTTAATTTTTTTTAAAGAGAGAGAGAACTTTTTTTAATATTTATTTTTAGTTTTCGGTGGACACAACATCTTTATTTTATTTTTATATGGTGCTGAGGATGGAACCCAGCACCCCACGCATGCCAGGCGGGTGTGCTACCACTTGAGTCACATCCCCAGCTCCTATTTTTTAATTTTTTAAAAAACTATTTCAATATTCAGGAAATATAGAAAATATAGAAAGATAGAAAATAATTCACCTTAAATGTATAAAAGTTTTATGAGTTATTATTTGTAATAATATACTGACAAGTTTTTTTCCCAATCTCTGAGGTTTCTGAACCATATAAAATGGAACCATCCCACAGGTGGCCCACTGAACAAAGTAAAAAGAATATGCAAGTAAACCTCATGTTTTAAAACCTTCAAGTCATACTGATGGACATAATATTAACATCAGTTGTAGAAGGTACCATTTCTTGCAGTGTTACTGTATGCCAAGCACTGTGATGAGCATTATATATGATCTTTAATTATTACACCAACATTAATCTATTAAGAAAAAAACAACTGATTTAAGATATCTGCATCATGTTAGGCCATCATGGAGTAGAGTAGGAATTGGTGGGACCTCAGTTTTGTATCTCTGTCACCATTGACATATGTTGAACACCTTACAAATATGTGCCAACTCGTCTATTAAATGCAAACTCAGCCATATTTTTCCTTGTTTGTTAATGATTGATGGTGTTAAATGGAACAGCATTGAAAATCTTGTTAACATCAAGATATATTTAATCTATTGCTTCTCCTTGATCTCCTAAGTCACTCTGACATATAAGGAAATTAGATTAATCTGACATGATTCATTCTTTACACAGCCTTGTTTATTACTCCCCAGTACAAGGTAGCTGGTGTTCATCTAGCTGTTGCCAATTGATTTTTGATGATAAACTCCATCTTATTTTTTTTTCCTTGCATTGAAAATTAGGTGAAATGTGACATTATTTTTTGATCCCTATGGTGGGTTAGGGAAAATATATAAATATACATAATTGTGCTGGCCTACTTTATTAAAAATTTCTCGATACTCTTTAGTTTAAATTTTCAAAAGTAACATATATCTTGATTCAATCAATGTCTTCTTTTTTTAAAAAAAAATGTATATATTTTTAGTTGTAAGTGAACACAATACCTTTATTTTATTTTTATGAGGTGCTGAGGATCGAACCCAGTGCCTCACATGTGCTAGGCAAGTGCTCTACCACTGAGCCACAGCTCCAGCCCCTAATCAATTTCTTCTTTCTCAGAAATTATGTCAGTCACTAGGATCCACAGGTTTTAACATATTAAAACAAAACATAAAAACCCATTTTTTTTTACTTATTTAACTTCACTTCCACTCTGACTTAAATGTAGCATTGCTTTCTTTTTCTTTCATTCTTTTCTTTTCTAGATTGTTACAATGGAAATAAAACTAAAGATAAAAATTATTTGTTAAAAGTTTTGCTTTTTAAATGTTTTCATTATGTGTGGATTCTCCAGTTTTGATAATGCAATAAAACAAGCACTGAGGGATTATCTTTGAGAATCCACCTCTTTTATTTATTTATTTGACCTGTAGGCATTTTTTTTTTTAAACCAGGAATTGAACTCAAGGGCACTCAACCACTGAGCCACATCTCCAGCCCTTTTTGTATTTTATTTAGAGACAGGGTCTCACTGAGTTGCTTAGGGCCTAGCTTTTGCTGTGGCTGGCTTTGAACTCTCCGGTAGGCATTTTGATGGAGGAAACATGCGTGTTATCTTTGGCTGCAAAGAACTTATAAATTACTACTCAAAATAAACTATGTAATTGAAGGATAAGTTATAATGAAACAGCATTGGGTACAAAGGAGAATTAATCTGAATACCTTGTTGAAAATCTTACCTTTAGCTCCTCAAATTTTCATTGCCTTCAGAAAATTCCCTCAGATTATCCACATCCCATGTTTTTGTCTGACAGGCAGGAATAAGGATACCTATTGTTTTTGTCCCTAAAGAACATATCAGGTGCTAAACTCTTGTAATCATTTTAAATTTTGTTCATTTAAAACCTTGAAGGGGTAGTGGTGCATGCCTATGATCCCAGTAGCTCTGGAGGCTGAGGCAGGAGGATGGCACATTCAAAGCTAGCCTCAGCAATTTGGAAAGGCCCTAAGCAACATATCAAGACTGTGTCTCAAAAAATTAAAAGGGCTGGAGATGTGGCTCAGTGGCTAAGCACCCCTGGGTTCAATCCATGGTACAAAAAGATAAATAAATATAAATGAAGAAACAAATACCTGAATACATTGAGATATATTGCCTTTTAAGGTAGGTCCCTAGCATTCATGGTCCTCCTAGTCAATCCATGCCCCTGCTATTCATTCCAACATTTTGGCTATGTAGTAAACACTCTATACCACTCTTTGCATGCAGTCACTTTCTGGCTGTCACACTCCATGGGAGGAGTCTCCTCAGCCGTTGTTTCAAATGTTGAAAAACTTCTAGATGTCCAAGCACTTATGGGAAGAAGGAAAAAGTGATCTCAAATAATTGCAAACAATATTTAATCACTAGAAAGCAAAAATGCAGGAAAAAGGGAGAGCAATTGGGTCTTAGAACAGAAAAATGTCGGGTGTGGGGCAAGTTTAAAGTGCCAATGAAGAAAGAACTGAGGCTCTTCCATCATTCGCACTCCCTTCCTGAACCACATAGGAAGGATCCAGTTTCCAGGCTCCTTCTAGATAATCCCTGCTTAATGTACTCTGGAGGTTTCCTTATGCCTCTCAGGATTCTGCCGATTTCTCCCAACTTGGCAGCAACTGAAAAGGCATTTGATTAAGTAAAATAATATTAATCTGAGAGTGTTTACCTCAATATTAGGTGGACATTGAACATTTTTCACTATATTGCTCAAAACTACTCATTCCTTATTTATTTTTTTATGATTATATCCTAGTGTATTTTTTTAATACTTTCATCTTTTAATAAAGAATCTTTTTTGTCTGGTTAGTTACATAGTTCTTCCTACCTCTCTTTCTTAGCTTGGGGTAAATGCTGAGATGTTTTCTCATCCAGCTATCAACGGTTTTTAATAGCTGCCCTACAGTTCATTGGTACTTAAACTGAATTTCTATGGATCATCACGTGTGATCTCCATTAAGGCCTCTGAAATTCACTCTCTACCTCAGCATATCGAAACTTTCTAATAGTCTGAAAAGTACACAGAATAGCTTCAAGTTGAAGCAAGAGAGAGGAGTTCAACAACAAAAAATCCTGCTCCAAAAGTTCAAAGCCCTTTTATGCATTCAGCTGACTATTCACAGAGATCTTTTCTACTAGGATTCTAGAAGCAGCTACTGAAGAATCTGCACAGGTAGTCTCATTATATCCAGCAAAAGGAGAGAGGCACATTGAAAACACACTAAAGAGTGGGTTGATTATTATATGTTACATTTTGTCCTCAATGATATTAATTATGGAAGAAAACCTGGTCACCTTCTTTAAAAGCCATGGAATCTTGAAAAAAGGTGAGATTAAAAAAAAAAACACACATATTTCTTGAATATTATCTTGTCAGTATGAAACTAAGCCAGAAACGTTAGATTTATTTTCCATGACTGAAAAGAAAAAAAAAAAAAGACACTTTAGAATGTGCCACAGGTATGTATATCTTGAGTAAGAGGAGAAAACATGATAATATTTATACTATTATTTTCTTCTGAATCTTACAACTGTAATAATTGTATTTAAACATGTTTTCTATGATTAGTAATTTTCATCCATTTATTAATTTAGATTTCCATTTCACTGGGATGATTAACATTTTAAGCAATTTGTGCTTTATTTTCTGTATTTCTTAGTGATAAGTGAGATACAGAACTTCCTTTGAAATGTCAAAAGTATCAGCCTAGTGGGATTTAGGTAACTAAAAATTAATTATATTTTAATTTGATCACCTAATGGTTTTTAGTACAGTATTCAATAAGAGTTAAATGTAGGAAATAATAAATTAATTAATAAGGCAATATATTTACTTTAGATAGAAATAAGTAATAATATTAAGGGGAAATATGAACCATAGGTAGAAATTGTTCACAACATATTTGTATCAATGCACCAATAGGAAAAGTAGACACATATATGGGTAGATAGTAAAAACATATTTTTGTATTTTGTAACATTTTTAGTTTAATGTATTAATGTTCACATGGATTTAATAGAAAAAATGGATCTGCAATGAAAGGGGATATTTTACTAAATTTAAGGCCAATAGTTTATTAGGAGAAAATGCTTCTTTGAAAACTATTCTGACATGAGGGGTTCTACAATAGCTCAAATATTGGACTTGTTGTGGTTCAATTTTTTATCAATTGTTTCTGGTCTTTCCAACATTTCCACTATTTCAATACTAACTTCTTGCCGTGAAATTATGAAATCGATGTACTGATAACTTCTTCCTGCCCCTTTTCCCATCCTCTGATTATGTATGTTTGCTATTTTCACACTTTAAGGTTCTATGATGACAATTTCCACATTAATAGGGCTATGCTTTGTCATTTAAATTATGCACCATACTTCCTTTTCTCTACTGTATACTTAAAATTGATCTGTGTGATTCTGTTTGTCACTCAATAAATGTTCAATATGGACTCTTGTCCCTTCTCCTTCCCATCAGTACTACAAAGTGATTCGCTGCATTACAGTTCAGCTTTCTTCTTTTTTAAAGCCAAGTTTTACTCTTCTAGTGATTTCTCTGTGAGTCAATACTATAGATTAGAAAGACTGTTGTGAGCATTTGTATCTCTCTGAATATGTTGTGATGAATCATTAGAATTCATTCTTCTCTGTGTCACGTATAAGATTTGCATGCACAACAAAAGCACAAATCATTACTATTTATTTGTTGCTGATATAAAATGCATTCCAGAGGGAGGGAGGGGGGAGAAAACCTAAATTGAGATGATTTAAAAGAGAGTTCACTTTTCAGGCAACATACCAGGAAGATTATTTCACTGTAGCATAAAACTGACTGATGGCCTTACAGGAATATATGATCTAAAGTACTTTCATCTTTGAGAAGTCCATATTAATATTATTAGTAAACATTTAGAATTTATATTATGCTTGATAAACTAAAGTATCATAAAAAATAAAACACATAGCTGATCTTCATTTCAGAAATGAATATAAGTAATAAAAATAATAAAACATAGGAGATTCTAGGTGACATGTTTTTGCATAGTTTAGAATAATTTTATCTTAGAGTAATATTTTGCAAGAGAAATTTCATCCACATAGAAGTGACATCTCTTTTAATAGTGAGTCTGCCTCTCAATTCCAATTTTAGTAATGTTGATAATAAGAAAGACTAACAACATATTTTTATCTTGTAAGAGCATAGGAAATTTTAATAATTGTAATTTTACCAAGTGTGATAGCATGATATCATTCATCTTTTCAATACCTTACCAAGGCAAATTGATCGGAGTTATAATCTTAATAATAATAGTTAAAAAGTTAAAGACCAAATAAGAAGTCCCAGAATAATTATGACATAAGATCAAATTTTTATTTTCTCCTAGAGATGTTGAAGATTAGGAAAGGAGCAAAATTAAAAAAAAAAAAATCAAAAAGGGAAGATAACATAAACTCTCATGCATAGACACACATAATGATATTTTTAGTTTTCATCTGAAAGTAAAAATACATACATTTTTATTAAATTTTCTTAATGTGTCTTTTATTAAACATGTTCAGCATGATATCAATAATAGCTAAATTATAATGTATTTTATATTTGAGCACTGTCAAAGAATCTAAAAGTTACAAAGTTACCTAATAACAATAAAATTACTCTTAACAATTTTGTAACTGCTCTTCTTGCAAAATTTTAGTAGCTTTGATGCCTTTTTGATGCTTTGAAATTCTGCATTTCTGTTTTTAGTTCTAAGAATATCCTTTTCTAAAACTTCCTTTGTGAAAAATTGTGCTGTTTTACTAGTCATATAATTGTTACCACCATTCATTCGTCTCATGATTAATATTTACTGTCCACTTATGCAGTGAAAAAAATCACATGCATTTTAGAAATAGTTTATATCTAAATATTAATTTATACCAAAGAAGTTTATGAGAAATATGTGGAAATTTCTGATTTGGGGTCAAAAATCTGAAAGCCCATGTTTTGGATATTTTCCTAACACACAAGAATTTTCTTCTGAATAAAATAGAATAAGCCACTATAATGACATCAGATGTTAAGTTAGCATAAAACATACTCTGGAGTAATATAACATTGTACTGATTGGTATAATTTAAATGTTAAAATATTTTAATTTCTGGTACTATGAAAATATCCTTACTTCAATGTAAGTCATTAGGCCAAACCTCTCTCTGTTCCAACTATATACCAGGAAAAAAATAAGCTATTGAAGAAAAGGATTCCATTTTTAATGTGATGGCTTTGAGTCAAAACCATATGATCTATCACCCCAGTTTGAATTACTGGAGTCCTTCCTAAAAGAAGCTTGTGTCAGTCAGGGACTGGTTATGCTATAGGGCATATCTGTCTTTGTCAAAGATGACTTAAGAGCCACCAGGAATCCCACACACTTTTTTACATAAAAATAATCCAAGTAACAAAAAAATCAAAGGTCAATATAGCCAAGACCCATAGCAGTATCACTGCTAGTTGTGACTGAGAAAGAACATTCAATTTATGAGAGCTTTTACCTTGGGACTTCATGTGGGCATTAGAAGAAATAATAAAGTGTACTAATTGATTTACCCCTCATAATTACTCTAAAATGCCTGGTATTAAAAAAACAAAAAAATCACCAGACCAAACTATAGGGCTAGTGTTTTAAAAGGGCTCATGTTGACACCGTTTTGTAATCAACATCAGTAATCAACATCACATTCAAGCATTATCAATTCTGAATATCAGCATATATCATACTGACTGAGCATCAGTCCTTCCAGTGAAGTATGAAATATGTGTAATGCAAATGCACTCATGAGAATTCAAATACATTTTATCAACCAATGCATTTGTAAGCATATTTGAAGTACTACATAATGAACCTTCATATTTCAGCTATAAGCAGTTTTATGTCATTTGTAACAGATATAACTAACATTTTATCTTTGAGCATCAAATATAGATTTTATGATAAATGTCTTCTAAATGTCTACATGTTGAGAAAGTGTGTTGAAGATGGTTTTTCTTGTTTCATACCATTTTATTTTTCCCCATTTTATTCTTCTTATCTAAACACTCTTGATTTTGCCATATTTTATCCCATAGCAGGCTACTCTGAAAAGTTAAAAACATTGGCTTCTATTTCTTATTTTCTTGCTATCTGCTCTAATGTTTGATTTTACATACAAATTCAATTACTAGAAGTTGGCTTCCCTACCACTCTTATTGCTAGATAAATCCTAGAAGTTAGCTCCATATGTAGCTAATGCTGATTCTCAAAAAAATAAAAAATAGATAAATTAGTTAGTCCTCTAAGATCCTGAAATGTCCAACTCACACTTAAATAAAGCAAATTCTAACTATCACTGATAAGCAAAGAAACTTATTTAATCAATTAATTAAATATGGGGTACATGTCTAATTTATATATCTACACTGATTTCCCTTTAGTAACAGTTATAAAAATCATTTTCTATGTCATTTTTTTCCTGAGACACTACCAAATATAAATCTCTAAAATCGAAAAATGAGCTTAAAGATGCAGCATACAGATGAACATTTTTTAGAGCTGCAGACTAGTAAGCATGTCTGCCCATAATTAATTCATCTATTTTATATTTTCTCACTGGCCTCTTCAAAACTCAAGCTCCAAATTTCTGTTTTGCCTTTTTAAAGTATTTTCTAAAGGGAATGGGATGGGAATCGTGTTTTATTTTGCCTTTCTTTTTCCCTCTGGCATAATAAAGTTACATCTTCTTATTGGCATTTTATTTTCTACTGGGTAAATAATTGAAAATGGCAACTCACAGGAGACTAGGAAGCAGGTGCCTATCTTACATTGCCGTGCAGTATTCTTTTCCATAGTTCCCAGCTTTGGAGTTTACCTTGGCAGGAATTAAATATGCTTTATTTCCTGGGAGAAATAAAGTTCTCCTGACAATCATTTCCAACCAGAGGAGGGAACAGTGCTAAGAATGAAAGTCAGAATTTTACTTTTACTTCCCTTAGAAATCTTGTCTCCCCAAGGGCAAAAACATATTTCTGAGGAAACATCAAGGTGAATGATGTTTTACTTGGCACACTGAACTTGAAACAGATGTATGTTTACCTTCAGTATTTGTTTGTTCATACTGTCTTTAAATATGAGAAATATAGACTTTACCTATTCCAAAAGCATAAAACTTTCTGTCCACCAATAGAATTGTTTGTTTGTTTTATTGCTAGAGAGAGAAAGTTGAATATTTTCAAGAGGTAATTAGTTTGAATGGCATCTGAATTTTCTTACCTGAGAAATGGATAGATAAAACCTCCCTTATTGTAATGGCACCCCCTCCTTCCACTGAAAATCTTAACTAAGTTTCTCTAAAAATCTTCACCATAACTGACTTTAGGACTATCAGCAAAAGAGTCTCTACAAAAAAGTTCAATGTAGGTAAACTTTGTATTTCCCTGTTGTTCTAATTTACGTGGTCATTGGCCTGGAAGAAATCAGCACTCCAGGTGCTGAACGCCCCTTAACTAGTTTCTCACAAACATTTATCCAGTATAGTAGTTTGTAGAAGTGTGTTTACAAATGCAAAAATGTGATAATAAAGAGACAAATCCTTTAACAAGGCCTCTGGCCTTGAGCTGGGGCTTCACAGAGATGTCTACATTTCTAAGATGAGAGAAGTTACCAATTGGGCTCCATGGTAACAGCTGGCAGGGGAAGGAAAGAAAGGGGAGAAGACACTGTCTGCTCCTCAGGTGTTGTCCTTGAAGCATTAACTTGCTCAGAACAGTGAAAGAAAAAGCTGCTTTTATGTAAACTTCTGCAGACTGTAAAATTCTGAGACCCTCCACTTACATGCTGGGTATAAAGTTCTGAAATGACGTGAACTCAGGGTTCAGGGGATTAATTGATTACACTGAAAGCTGTACCCTCTGAGCCTGGCTGCAGCCAAATAAAACTGTTTCCTGCTATCTTTGGTGACTTGCCTCATCTGTCCGCTATAACATGAGGGGGGGGCTACATGAGAAGGTAAATGTAAACTGAATTTGAAAATTGACTGGATCAGTTCTTCCCAAAGACAAATTACTCTGCAAATATTAATTTTATCCCATTCTTTTTTTTTCACTTTTATTTTTCTTGTTTTTCCTCTCTTCTCTCCACAGACTGGAGGAAAAAGAAATAAAAGGTGAGACAGAGCTGTGTCTTCAACTGTAAATCTGAAAGATAGAAAAAAAGAAAATATTTGTCAGGGTCCAACTGCCAAGTGTTGAGGTCTTCAGAGGAGACCGTGACCCAAACTGAAAGTAACAAGGGCACCTTTAGTCACTTATTGTATTGTAATCAAGAGGCAAAAATAGATGCAGGCTTCCTGATATTCCATTTTCCTCATGGAACAGCACTGCCAGAGTCAGTGTACACAGTGTGCACAGAGGAGATTGTCCCATTGCCTAGGAACACTAAATGAAAGGCTAGCATCTTTTTCTGAACACAAGATGCTAAGATGCAGAATAAGAACAGGGGGTAGACAGGAGTGGAAAAGCACTGAATTAAATTGGCCCCCAAAGCAGCCCCCTGCTAGGAAGGTCTGTGTGGGGGGGATCCTGGGTTAGTAATGCAGATCTGCATATGAGCAAGGCAAGGAGTCCTGAGCCTGACTCCAACTCCTTCCAGAACACCTTCGTGCCCTGCAGTGCACCGAATTTGGTGTAGGAAGGGAGTGAAGGTTTCCCCTATGAAATCTTCCAGGTGAAGTCTTATAATTGCCTGAAGTCAGACCTAAAAAGAAAAAAACAAAAACAAAAAAAACACACATTGGATTTTTGCCTACAGATGGAATCTTCAATTACTTTGGTAAATGTAAAACTGGAAAACAACTCATCCATAATAGACAGCAAATTACATATTAGAGAAAGGGTTCTTGCAATTCTATGTTGCCCATTAGACATAAGTGACTTCAGGAAGAAATGTACATGTCCAGTATTAGGGCCACAGTTAAATATACTGTGTTATATCTATATGTTGATATATTAAATAAGTTGTAAATAATGATTTCAAGAAACATTTGACATTGTAAAAAAATATTAACAATATAACATGAAGTAAAAAATGCACAATAACACATTTTATACAGATATATATATATATATATATATATATATATATATATATATATATATATATATATATCTGTATGTGTGTGTATGAGTATACATGAGTATGGATGCACATGTGTGTCTAATCATAAAGTATTTTATAATTGTTAAATATATTATTACATAAGTAATTGAAGTAACTTTAAAGATAAGTTGCCTCTGTGATGGGAAAAGGATCTGTCAGAGCCTATTCTGGAGCATGTGTTACTACTGTTAGCGTAGATTGATGGTGCAGATGAAAGGAAAATAGATCCCAGAGGTGGAGCCACAAATTCAATGGAATCTGCTACTCTGTAAAACTTAGACTTGCTTCTTTGTTGAACATTTAACTTACCCTTTTCTGATATGAAAATATTATGTGTACAAGAAATTATTTAGTAATTTAATATTAATATTAACTCAGTGATCACACACAGCAGTTATGTTTGTGAAGAACTGGAAAGAGACATTATTTTTTGTGATAAGAAGTGGAATAAATTGCAACTGTATGTGATGAAACTTCCTTAGCCCCTCCTTATTTCCTCTCAGACTTTATACACTCCAACAAAAGACCATAAACTCTATAGCTTGTAAACAATAGAAATTTATTTCTCATGGTTCTAGAGCCTGGTAGATACACTAGCTTGTGAGAGTCCATTCCTAGCTAATGGATGGTATCATTTTGTGTGTCCTCACATAGCAGAAAGTAAAAACTCTGGTCTCTTCAGCCCCTTAAAAAGACACTAATCCCTTTGGTAATGGCTCCCAAATACCTTATCTCCTCATACCTCATATCCTCACATTGGGGGTTAAGATATATATATACATACTTATATATATATTTATTTGAGGAGTAAATATTCAGATGGTAGCACCACGTGTGCCCAGTCAGATCCATGCCTGTTTCTCTGGGCACACACCTGAGAGACTTATTCACACTGACCGTCTTTCTGCCAATGTCACCTCTGCCATTTCAGTTTTGATCCATGCTACTGACAAGCAAAGGAATTGGAGAACAGCACTGTGAGTTTTCTATTTTACATCATCTTGACAACTTAAAATCTCCCCAAACAACACAATTCTTTCAGAATTCTCAGTTACATTTTGATTCTATAGAGATTCATTTTAGGGGCTTTAAGATTCCTCACCTTGACCTCACCTCTTTGTAATTGCTGGTCTTGAGCCTGACATTTAAATTTTTATTTTCCTCAAGAAATTCAAAGTCTGAATTACTGTCACTTAATAAAGCATGAGAAGGAGATCCTGAAATCAGAGGAGGACCATGTCGATTTTTTCCTGAGAAACTGTTGCAGAACTAAATCTTGTGCTTCTTTCCAGAATGATCTTTCTGTACAAGGGTGTTACCTTCCTGCTTAGAATAATCCAAAATAGAAGCAAGTAAAGTTTAGATTTACTGAAAAACTCAGCCTACAATCTAAGTTAATCAAGAGAACACATTTATAGCTGAATGAAGACCAAATTCATTGAAGTTCGATGTGTCATAGACAATCAGATAATCATTAACAAAGTCTGAAAGGGTGGATATTTTAATTTCTTTTTAAACAATTGATTGACTTTAACCTTATTAGTCTATTGTTTTTCTCATTCAGACACATATATAGTAATGGGCATTTTAAATTATGATAGCTTTGTTTCCATATCTCATTCCTTCAGACAAGGGGACAAATTGATGCTCATCTTCAAGGCATCTAAAAATGAAAATACCATCTGATAGACATAAAGGAAACAAAGAGAATACCAAGATACAAAAATAGGTGCTGGTGGGACTTAATGGCTATGGAGAAAAGAGTAAAAGACATATATGGATATATGGATATGAAGTAAATAACCTGTATTCTCTGGTTTCTTTCTGATTTATCCTAAACCCAGTGTCTCTTGTAGGCTAAGATAGGACCTGTTTGGAGCCTCCCTCTACTGTGGCTGGGGCTTCCCTTCCTTTGGGAAGTCACACTAGAGCCTGGTAAAGACTGATAAAAACCAGATTGGTTCCAAACTAAGCCAAGAGAGAATATTATTTCTTAGACTTTTTGGAATGTGACCAAGGCAATTAATTTGGACCAAAGATGAGGTCAAATTTAGAAGGACAACAGTCACTTATCCATTGTTAAATTTTGTATTTAACTCACCTTATGTGGAGAGTGAGTGAGTTTGAATTCTGGATCTACCACTTAAGAGTGTGCTATAGGCAATATTGAAACCATTCCACTCCTCAACTTCCTCATCTGTAAAATAGGCTACTATGGGTACATCCCTCATAAAGCTGTTGAGACAAATAAATAAATAAACAGACAAGTGGGGACTGACCAATACTGACCACTAGATATGTGTTTATCTCTCACCATTTTCTATCTTTAAGCAAATAAATATCTGGGTTCTGATATTTTCTTTGCTTAGAGAAATGATTAAGATTTTCAAAATGTCAAACTAATTTTATCATCCAAATCCCTGAAATTTTACATTTATCTTGAGAAGATTCTATGTGCACCAGAAATAATGTGATGTTATGGATATACTGTGGATTTATCAAAATGCAGAATAATTACTTCTCAGATATCCCACAGATCATATTTAAAATAATTAATTATGTATCATAGCACACTGGTAAATTTGAAAACCTTTATTGTATAAAGTTTTCACTTCACTGCTATTTTATTATTTATACTATTACATTCCTTTTATCATTTATTTCAGATACCTGAAGTCACTCAGTTCATGGTACGCTGGTAGCCTTAGTCTATGATAGGCTTATCCCTCACTTTATTATTTATTATTTCTACCTCTGTTATGATTTAAATATGAGGTGGTCCCAGAAAGCTCATGTGTGAGACAATGCAGGAAGGTTTTAAGGTGAAATGATTGGGCTATGAAAGCCTTCACCCAATCAATGCATTTATCAATCCCCATTAATAGTGATTAACCGAGTGGTAACTGGGGACAGGTAGAGTGTGGGTAGAGGACGTGGGCATTAAGGGTGTGCCCTTGGTGTATATATTTCATATCTGGCTAGTGGAGTCTCTCTGCTTCCTAATGTAATGTCTTTAACTGTTTCCCTCCACCACATTCTTCTTCCCCTGATGTTCAGCCTCACCTCAGGCACCAAGGAATGGAGCCAGCTGTCGATGGGTTGATACCTCTGGAACCATGAGTCCCCAAATAAACTCTTCCTCCTTTGCAATTATTCTTGTCAGGTCTTTTGGTCACAGGAGTGAAAAAGCTGACTAAAATTGCCTCTGTTTCCGACGTCCTCTGTGCCCTGTGTCAGTCATCTCCCTGTTGTCTCTGATTCCCCATTGGCCTGTTTTTCCCATGCTCTTCTCCTGGTTTGCTTTTTTAACATAAGGAACAGACCCTCACTGAAGTAAATTCCCAGGCTCCTTTTTTCTCTGGAATTCAGTCAGGCTGGGTATATTGGAGGCATTGAAGGGATAATGGAGAAATGGAGGGGCATGAAAAAGTCATGTGGATTTTTTCTATTGTCTTTCTTTGTTTTTAACAGAGTATGGGCTGTGAATCCACTTCTGCTAGGTAGTCCCTTTCTGTGGTTTTAGCTCCCACCAGGTATCCCTTAGCCCCCTGCATTAGCGCACGCGCACACACACACACACACACACACGCGCGCGGACACATACCTACAGTGAATCAGTGGTATACACAAGATTAGATTCATCAATAGTTTAGATAAAACTTTAATCTGGTTCCCTGTCTTATTTAAAAATGCAAAAATTTTGTCCATGGTACATACAGATAATATTTGGTAATATGCCATATTTACTCTTTAGCAACTTGAATATGTATGTATAAATGCAGACAAGCGCTCTGGAATTGAAGTAACAACTGATTTGTTTTCATATGAGGTGCAGATATATATCTAAAGTTGAGTAAGTTGGTATCACTCGGTATTTTATTTTTCTCCCTTTTAAAATTCTAATGTTTTATAATTTGAAAACTATTCAGGTGAAACTTCAGAGCTGTACTGAATTGTTGTTGGTAATTTATTGATAATAGCTCAGTGATTGTGCCTGGTAACCACAGGGTAGAGTATACTAAGATATCCTGACGTACTGAAAATAACTAATATTTGGGCAGTATTTTACAAAGAATTATTATAAGTGACTGATAAAACAAAACTGTTGAACAAGCTTTATTATCATTCTCATTTTATGGTTGAGGAAACCAGAGCTGAGGAAATCTTTTTTGGCTTTTTCAAAATCACTCAGTCAAAAATGAAAGCCAGGGAGGTGGTAAAAAAGAAATACAAGAACCCAGGAGGATTTAAATGTAGAAATAAGCAGTTGTAAATATCAATATGCTAGCCTTTAGCCAAGCCAGCAAAACGGTACAAAGGCAAGGGATAAAGGTCCACTCATGAGTGAAAAGCAAAAGGCCAACATGGGAGAAGTATACTCTGTTGATGTGGAAGAACTATAGTGATCTCGTTACCATGATTTAGACCCAGTCATTCTGTAATGATTTAAATTTTCTCTCACACACACAAAGGTCGTGTGTGAGAAAATGCAAGAAAGTTTAGAGGTAAAAAGATTGAGTTCTGAAAGCCTTAATCTAATCAGTGAATTAATCCACTTAAATGGATTAACTGGGTGGTAAATGTAGGTGGCTGGAGAGATGAATTGCTGGGGGAGGGGCAAGTGTTTGGAATTTACATTTTGTGAGGGGAGCTACCTCTCCACTTCCTGATTATCATAGTCTGTGATGCTTTCCTCGATTATAGCCTTCTGCCCTGATATTCTTCCTCACTTAGGACTAGAGCAATGGATTTAGCCTTCTATGGACTGAGGATTTCTGGAAATGTGAGCCCCCAGAAAGCTTTTCTTCCTCTAAAATTGTTCTTGTTTTCTGAGGAATCTCCATACTGCTTTCCACAGTGATTGCATCAATTTGCAGTTCCACCAGCAGAGTGTAAGTGTACCTTTTCCCTCACTTCCTTGCCAACATTTACTGGTACTAGTATTCTTGATAATTGCCATTCTGAATGGAGTGAGATGGAATGTCAGTGGAGTTTTAATTTGCATTTCCCTAATTGCTAGAGATGTTGGACATTTTTTCATATGTATGTTAGCCATTTGTATTTGACTCAGTTATCCCATGACTTGGTATATACCCCAAGACTTAAAATCAGCATATTACAGTGACACAGCCACATAATGTTAATAGCAGCTCAATTCCATAGCTAAGCTATGGAACTAACCTAGGTGCACTTCAACAGATGAATGGATGAAGAAGACGTGGTATATATACACAATGGAATATTACTCAGCTATAAGGAAGAATAAAATTATGGCACCTTCCTGTAAATGGATGGAACTGGAGACTATTATGCTAAGTGAAATAAGTTAGTTCCAAAAAACCAAAGGCCAAATGTTCTGTGATATGTGGATGCAAACCCACAATAAAGATGGGGATAAGGAAGAATAGAAGTTTACTGGATTAAACAAAGGAGAATAAATGGAAGGGACAGGGGAGAGGAATAAGCAAAACAGTAGAAGGAATCAGACATAACTTTCCTATGTTTATATGTAAATACACAACCAGTCAAACTCCATACCATGTAAAATAGAAAGGATGGGATCCTCATTAGAATAAATTATACTCCATATATGTATAATATGTCAAAATACATTCTACTGACAGGTATATCTAAAAGGAAAAAATAAAAAGAATAAAAATTAAATAAAATTCTTCATGTTAAGTCTTTTGGTCTCAGCAGTGAAAAAACTAAAACACATACCTTTGTTATATTTAAGAAAAATAAATAGAAAAATTAAGACAAAGAGCACATGCTTAGTTTAAAATTGTTTTAGCAGTGGGGAAGAGGAAAATGGTATGGGATTGAAACTCAAATGCTTTCTTTATAATTTTCCAAAGAAAAAGATATTTTGGTTACAACATACAGTGATATGTTGAAGTGACATCATTTTCTTCTCAACTCCTTTATTTTTTCCCTCCCCTTGAAATTTTTTCTTTGTATTTTTTCTCATATTGTTAATTTTTCAATCCAAACAATTTCTATCTATAGATTATTTTACATCATTCTATATGGTGACGTAAACAAATGTGCATCTTTGGTTTCTGTCTTGACTCTCATCATTTATTTCTGTCTGTCTCTAATCCACTGTCTGAATCATAATAACTATTTAAAGATACTTCAGAACCACCAACCTCACAATGAAACTTCTGGCCCTAGGTCATAGATGAAATTTTTTTTTGCTATAAATTAGTGCCTTTCTGAGTTTTCATTTGTTTCTTTGAATAAGTTGTATTTGTAAGTAAATTTTTTTACTTATTTCTTTCAATTGATCTCTAATTTTATACATACTCTCACATGTCCAGCAATTTTTTGTGTACTTTATTTTGTTATATATCTTATATTTATCATGATATATAAGTATATCACATCACAAATATGTGTATGTATAGGTATATACACACACGTGTGTGTATAGTTATGAAATAATTACTGACTTATAAAACAAATATACTAAAAATTTTCTACATCTTAATACAAAATTAGTGGATTTCTATTTGGGGCCAATACAAATGAGATATTGTGATTTTTGAAGAATGAGCTTTCATTTTAGATTGTTTAAGTCTATGATTCTTTCATTTCCAGAAGAAATATGCATCCTGAAAAAAACTGAGAACTCTTTTTGATGAACGGAAATGTGAACTAGAGAATGGCTTGATAGGGAGGAGAGAGAAGGCAGGAGGTCTAAAGTGCTTTGCCTAATAGGCCAAGGCAATTTGGTGCCCTAGGCAAATTTTGACAATGTCTATAGACATTTTGGTTGTTACACTGGGGAAAGCCACTGGTTTCTAGTGGGTAGAGGCCGGGGATGCTGATATACCTCTTACAATGCACAGAATAGATCTTTACAACAAAGAAGTACCCACCCTACAAACTCAGTCTCAGTTATAATCTCTAAAAGTCAAAACTTCCAATGGTGTCAAGCATGAGCAAGCCTGGTGGATAGGTTTAGAAAAATGAAAAGAAACTCATGGCTAAGGAAAGTCAGGGAGCAAAGTAGTCAAAGAGAGATGGGTCAGCAAGAGAGAGGAGAGATAAGATCATTGCCACATGAAGAATAGATATCAGGAGTGGCATGCCTAAGTAATTTTTAAAAAATTTTTGGACAAAGGAAAATATGATCCTCCAAGAACTTTTAGCAAGAATAATCTATACTTCTCAGCTTACTTTGAGTGTTATATTTCTGATATTTGTCTATTTGGTTTTTCAACAATATACTAAGAATGACTTGCCCAGCAGGTAAGTTGGAAACTACCAAGGAGTCCCTGTAACATTATCATTTAATGTAGAATTACTGTAGATTAACTCAGCCATGTAAGAAGTTTCCTAGTACTTGAGAAATAGTTGTGAAATAATTGCTCACTTATAAAACAAATATACTAAAATTTTCTACATATTAATACAAAATAAGTGGATTTGTATTTGGGGCCAATACAAATATCAGCAGAAGGCTTTTCTCCTGTGATAGTTTAGGACTTTGGAATCCCTGATTTTTGGTTCTGCCTCTACTACTGTTCTCTGCACCCATGCAGCAGATAGAGGACAATCAAGTGAAAAAAGGAATCTGAAGGCTTTCTTGGATCTTTAGCAGGAAAGCACAGCTACTTTCATGTCCTTAACAAAAGACCAGGGAGGGAAAACTGTCCTCTTTGATTCAGTGTGTAGCTTGCAAGGGATACAGATAGAGATGTAAGGGAGAAAGGCAACACCCACAAAGTATTCCAAATCGCCAAAGTGATTTTGAGCAGAAAGAACAAAGTTAGAGGCATCTCACTGTAATTTTAAATATCCTACAAAGCTATAGTAATACAAACAGCATGAACTGGTATGTACACAGATATATAAACATAGAGAAGTAAACGAAGAAACCAGAAATGAAGTCTCACATTTATAATCAATACAGTTTTTTTTTTGCAGATTTGCATTGCATATTTTGTTTTTTTTTTATTGGTTGTTCAAAACATTATAAAGCTCTTGACATATCATATTTCATACATTAGATTCAAGTTGATTATGAACTCCCAATTTTACCCCAAATACAGATTGCAGAATCACATCGGTTACACATCCACATTTTTACATAATGCCCTATTAGTAACTGTTGTATTCTGCTACCTTTCCTATCCTCTACTGTCCCCCCTCCCTCCCCTCCCATCTTCTCTCTCTACCCCATCCACTGTAATTCATTTCTCTCCTTGTTTATTTTCCCATTCCCCTCACAACCTCTTATATGTAATTTTGTATAACAATGAGGGTCTCCCTCCATTACCATGCAATTTCTTGACAGAGGTGCCAAAACACACGTGGGGAAGAGACAGTTTCTGAAATAAATGGTGTTGGGAAAAGTGGATATCCACATGCGGAAAAATGAAATTAGACTCATACTATATACAAAATTCAGTTCAAAATGGATTAAAGACATAAAACATAAACCTGAAAAACTACTAGAAGAAAACTCCATTACATTGTTGTGAATAATGACTTTTTGGATAGGACCTCAAAAGCACCAGCAACAAAAGATCAAATAGACAAATGGGATAGATCAAATTTTAAAAAAACAAACAAACAACAAAAACCTTCTGCACAACCAACGAGGCAATCAACAGAGTGAAAGCCCACTTACAAGATGGAGAAAATATTTACAAACTATCTGATAAAGGCTCAATATCCATATAAGAAAACAACCTAACTAAAAATGGGCTAATGGTCTAAGTAGATATTTCTCAAAATAAGACATACAAATTGTCAACAGGAATGGGAAAAATATTCAATATAACCATTAATCAGGGAAATGCAAATTAAAAGCATAATGGGACTTCACACCTCTTAGTTTGTTGTGATGTTAAAAAAAAAAAAGTATATGGGGCTGGAGATGTGGCTCAAGTGATAAAACGCTTGCCTGGCATGTGCGGGGCACTGGGTTTGATCCTCAGCACCACATAAAAATAAAATAAGATATTGTGTTCACCTAAAACTAAAAATAAATATTTTTTTAAAAAAGTTAAAACATCTTATTAATAATTTGAACAGAATATCGAAAAAGGGAACCCTTTCACACTGTTAGTAGGAACTTATTATTATGATCATTGTGGAAAACAGTATGGTGGTTCCTCAAAAAATTATAAATAGGACTCCCACTTGATCAAGCAATTACACTATTGGGTATATAGCTATCAGAAATGAAATCATTCTGCCCTATTGTGATAGTAGGAGCAAATGTGACTCCATTTTGTTTTATGACTTCATCCTGTAAAACAATCATGCCAAGTAGAAGAGTCATGACTGGAGCAAGATGTTCTTTTCCTTTTGTTATAGAAACCTTTAAGAACACGGAACTACCTAATGGGGTATTGTTTCTGTAACTAGGGTAACGGGGCCCTGTTTCTGTAACTGGGGTGACTGGGCTAATTGTGATTGGTTAGGCTTTCCTCTGCTTGACTGCACTCTCCCGCTTCTGTAACCTGGCTTGCTTGCATTGGCTAGATACCCCCCCCCCCCCCAACATCCCTTTTGCGGTTTTCAGGCTTATAAGGAGTGCCCTTGCAATTGTTTTGGGCTGATCAGGGGAACAGCTTTATGTTCTGGTCAGCCGCCACTGGTGTGCTTCAATAAAGGCTTGATTCGATTATACCTGAGTGGTCTGGAAGTCAGTTTATGAAACCCTGGGACAAAGCTTTAACTATAACACTATACATCATAGTAGTATTCACAATAATGAAGATAGGAAATCAGCCTAAGTGTCCATCAACAGATGAATGGATAAATAAAATTTAGCATATATATATATATATATATATATATATATATATATATATAGTCTTAAAATAAGAATAAAGCACAAATACCAGTTAAATATTAAATTAGCACTAAAGGAAGAGGAATATAAATTTAGCATGTTGTGACAACATACATGAACCTAGAATACATTATGCTTAGTGAAATAAGGCACAGATCTTATATACATTTAGTGTAAAAAGAGTTGGACTCACCAAAGTACAAAGTAGAATAGGGTTACCAGAAGCTTGATATGATGAATATTCAGGATACACTGATCAAAAGAGAATATTTCAGTTAGAAAGAACAAGTAAAATAATTCTATTGAAAATATGGTGACCATAGTTAATTTTCTTTTAATGTGTATTCCTTTTTTTTTTTTGGTACTGGGAATAGAACTCAGGGGCACTCAACCACTGACCCATGTCCTCAGCCCTATTTTGCATTTTATTTAGAGACAGGGTTTCACTGGATTGCTTAGTACCTCAGGGTTGCTGAGGCTGGCTTTGAATTTGTGATCTTCTTGTCTCAGCCTCCAAGCCATTGGGATTACAGGCGTGCACCATGGCACCCTGCTTCAGTGTGCATTCTTGAAAATTGCTAAGACATTAAATTTTAATGTTGTTATCTCAGAAAATAATGTGAGATAATTCTATGTATGTTAATTAGACCAATTTAGTCATTTTACAATGTATACATATTTCAAAACATGTTGTAAACAATGAATATATATATATATATATATATATATATATATATATATATATATATATATATATTTTTTTTTTTTTTTTTTTTTTTTGTCAATTAAAATATTTATTTAGTTTTAAAAAAAGGTGAAGCATGGTGGTTCATGACTGTAGTCCCAGCTACTTTGGAGGGTGAAGTAGGAGAATTATAACTTGGCAGCAAACCTGGGAAATTTAGTGAGCTCCTGTCTCAAAATAAAATTTATAAAAGAACTTGAGATTTAGCTCAGTGCTTTCCTGTCATGTGTGAGTGCAAGGTTCAGGATTCAATCTCCAGTACCAAAACAAAACAAAACAAAACAAAAACAAACAAACAAAAAGAAATGATAAAGGAACATATCCTACTTAAATTCCTAAACCCAGAATTGAGAGATATTGTTTTTTCATATTTCACTGGAACATATTAGTCATGTGACTCCCACCTATAATAAGATAAATTAAAAGATATAGTTTTGGGCTGGGCAGAGAATATTCAGCAGTAACTATATAAATAAAATATGGGACTGGATGTGGTGGCACACACCTGTAATCTCAGCAACCCAAGAGGCTGAGGCAGGAGGATTGCTAGTTCAAGGTCAGCCCCAGCAATTTAGTGAGGTTGTAAGCAACTTAGCAAAACCCTGTCTCAAAAAAAAAAAAAAAAACAGGCTCAGGATGTGGCTCAGTGGAAAAGTGCTTTGGGCTTAATACTTGGTACTGAAAAATAGAAATTAAATAAAAGATTATGAAGTTGGGAGCATGCATTTTCATGAAAAGTTGATTGTCTTTGATAAGGAGATATTTTAAGTCTATTAATTTAAATTTTATATACATATTGGTTGTAATAATTAGACACTCAACTGGGGAAATTCAGTTATTCTCTTACTGAGACAACTTTTTGCCTTAGTGAGAATAAACCATGTCGGTACTTTTTCTTTCCTTACCTGCTCATCTCTATCAATAACAGCATAGTGTAGATACCTAAAGCAATTCTCTCCTTGGCAACAAATCTATGTTGCCAAGATCCTCTCCTAGTGGAGAAAGGACAGAGGATTTCTACTTATAGAAGGATATTTTTTATTCAATGAACAAGCAAACATGCAATATGTTTATATATGTTAAGTTGTGTGTTCTTTATCTTCACTTTAATTTTATCTTGCTTACATTAATACGCAAAAACTCAACATATTTACAGTGTATACATGATACTCCTCTCATGATTTTATGTAAAACAAGTGTTTTTCTTATTTTTATATTCATTATTTCAATGAAAATTTGGAAGAGGTTGGCATAAATGAAAATGTAGCCAGTGTATGTGCTGCTTGCTGACAGCATTGCTTCCTCCAAGACCTCGCTCTTAGAGCCTCCATATGAAACTGAAGGTTGGGTCATGAATCCATGTGTAATCACAGAGAATTTCCAAAGTAAAACCTGGAAAGAACCTGATCACATTAAGATGTGTGTCCATTTCCTCACAATTACATTAGAAATCAATTTAGTTTTGACATTTGTAAAAAGTTGTATTCTAGTTATGGGAATTATTGCTTAGTTCTTAGAGGAACATCAGTGGTGGTTTGGGATGGGCAATATATTTAGTGTAGGTTGATTTTTTTTAATAGTTGCTGCCATGTTTGTTTTGACAAAAATGCTTTGCAAAAAAAGTATTCAGGGAAAATGTATATGGCAGTATATCAAAAAGAGAAATTATCTGAAGCAAATAACTATTGCCTGACTCTAAGAATGTAGAATTACAAAAAAGTATTCTATCTAGAGGTTATTAGATTATTTCTGCATAATCTAATGGAGAAAGTAGTAAAAAAAAAAAAAAAAAGCCGAGTGTGATGGTGCACATCTGTAATACCAATGGTTCAGGAGGCTGAGGCAGGAGAATTGCAAGTTCAAGTCCAGTCTCAGCAACTTAGTGAGACCTCAACAATAAAAAAAGATTAAATAATAATAATAAAAGTGGCTATGGATGTGGATATGGCTTAATGGTTAAGCTCTCCTGGGTTCAATCTCTGGTACCAAAACCAGAAAGTAGTAAAGTATACTCAAAATCTCATCACCAAAGACATATTGTTAAATCTACAAGAATATCATAGTAACATCAAGGTACAAATGACACAAAGGATAGGTCAAGATAAATTGAAATATAATTTTATATAGAAAAAAGAGTGGTCTTTTCAGCATTTTAGGGTTGGAAATGGCATCTGGCAGAGTTTTTCCATTTTAATACAATGAGGATTTGTCTGGGTTAAATTCACTTCTAGCCTTTAGGTTCTTTGAACTGTAAGACAATAATTATAGCTAAACATAACTCAAAGTAAGCCTATTTATGATTGAGTAATGGAAAGATTTGCCAATTTGAACTCATATTCATGAATGTTAATAAGACAAGGTTTACTGGGATTTTTAATTTTTTTTGTAGTTGTAGATGGACAACATGCCTTTATTTTATTTTATTTTATTTTGTTTATTTTTATGTGGTGCTGAGGGTCGAACCCAGTGCCTCACATGTGTTAGGTAAGCACTCTGCCACTGAGCCACAATCCCAGCCCTTTAAAAAAATTTTTTTTTTTGGGGGGGATCTTTAGATATATTCTATTCATAAAAACATGTCCATGAAGAACCTAGGAGACCATGGTAAGAAAAACAATACAGAAGCAAGTGCAAATTTTCCTAAGCCTAAGGATTGGAACACAAAAGATGTGACATTTGCAATACCTGTCCTTTAAAGTGGAAATTAATAACTGCTATAGGATACGTGAATATGAAATGATTTTAGAAATTCAGAAAACAGAAACATTGCTTACACATTATGAAAGTTATCAAAAGCACCATGGAAAAGGACATATTAGAATGGAGCTTAAAGTAATGGTAGAATTTAGATACGCGATAAGGCACAAGATGTATCATATGGTCACATGAAGGACATTTGAGGTAGAGATATTTGGCTAACACATGATAATTGGAAGTCCTATGGATATGTTTGTGTATGGAGTGTGCAGAAGAGAAATATATCCTGAGTGTGGGATTAGAGACCTTTGAATGCTGGATTAAAGAGTTGGCTGTATTACTTCACAACTCTAATATTGACATTCTAAGGAGACAGTGAAGAGTTCTGCTATTTAGGGAGGTCCATTTAGCACATCCTGCTATAATTAGAACAACAACAACAACAAAAGACTTTGAGATTAGGAAGAGTCATCTCAGGTTCCCATAGTAAATGTTGTGGTGAAGGAAGGAATAAACTGCAGGAGAATGCATATGATCATCAATTGTGTAATGTAAAGGACTTAAGGAAGAATGTGGTCATTACTGCACCTGAAAACCAGAAAATGATGGCAGAGAAATTTTGAATATCCAGAAGGATATGAGAATATAAGAATAAATTTCGTTTGAATATATGATATGCAAGGAAATATTACATGTTGAAGTCATTTTTTTTTTAATTTTTATTTTTCAGTTTTTGGCAGACACAACATCTTTGTTTGTATGTGGTGCTGAGGATCGAACCTGGGCCGCACGCATGCCAGGCGAGCGCGCTATAGCTTGAGCCACATCCCCAGCCCATGTTGAAGTCATTTTAAGTGTTAAATAAACACTTCTAAAGAGGGATACTTTGACATTTTAACATGTAAAAATAAGTTTTTAACACAAGTTTATAAGGACTAAAATGATAAAGCAATGACCAGTCATACTTCTAAAGGAAAATGAAGACTTATGGAGCATTCCATCCATTAAAAACTATTTCAGCACCTTACAATGCTCAAATTCATCATCTTGTTGCTGTATTCTGCACTTTACTAGATTGAGAAAATCTAGTTAAGAAGGCCAAACAATGCTAGTTATATGAATATTAGTGGCTCAGTTGCCTTGTTACATGATTTTTACCAAGTTACCTTTGGCTTTTAATAACCATTAGCAATAAAAACAATGGTCACACACTTTGCAAATACATAGAATTGTCTGTGACCTTCTCTGGGAGAATAAGAATAAAATAAACTGAGAAAAACTAGAATGTGCAATTAGAAGAACTTCTTAAGCACAAAGAAAGGAGGTCATGTTGTCTTATGTCTGTTTGAGAACAAAATTTTCAGCCAAAGTATCTTACAGGCCAGAGAGGAGTTAAATAAAGTCTGGAGGAATAGAACAAAGGGGCCTATTCTGAGATTTAACAGGAATTATTTTTTCTCTGTATAAGTAATAAAATGATCTTTTATTCAAAAACCACATGTGCACAAATAATCTCTGCACAAATAACATCTCAGTACATATTAATTCAATGTTTTTTCCTGCACATACATGCATATTTTAAGTCATTCATTCATTCATTATTCAGATTTAATTTGGTCCAGCCAGTTAATCTACATGATTGTCTCTCATCCAAGGGCACCTTTGCCCTTATGGGACACTTGGCAAAGTCTGGAGATCATTTTGGTTATAATAACTTGGGATGTGAATGCTGCTGATATCTAGGGACTCAAAGGCAGTATGGTTCATAACATCCCACAATGCATAGGAAAACACTTAGCATCCAAATTCTCTGCTTTCATGGATGTTCTCCCCATTGAAGACAATCAAACAAATAAACAAATATGTAAGATGGACAGAAAATAACTTCATAGATAGAACGTGATAATAAACAACTATAGGGTAGAATGTAAGATTCTCTGAAACAGGGCTATTATCTGAGCAAACACATATGATGGGAGGAGATAATCATGTGGCTATCTGGACAGAGTCTGCTTCATAGAGGATAAGCAGGCACAGATATCTCAAGAGGTATGTATTTTGTATGTTCAAAGAAGTGTAAGGATGTTGCTATGCCAACATCATATCGAAAAGGTAATTGATAGGAAATGAGGTCAGGAGATAAATAGCTGGCAACTTGTGTAATGCATTGTTAAGCATGAAAATGCTTTGGATCTTTTACTTTGAATGAGAGCAAATGTCACTGAAGGCATTAAACATTGTATTTTTTGAAATGACTGTCTTCCATATGGGTCAATTAGTGATAAGGTCCAGCCAAAAAAAATTAGCAGGGCCAAAGTAATAGTAATGGAGATAGTGAGATATTATTGGGTTCTGGATATATTTTGATAATACAGCCAAAGAATTCTGATTTGGGGGACTATTCTAGGTCTATTAGTTAAAGTAGCTGCTTCTGTTTGAGTGACCATTGGCTACTGAATTCATGTATTCTGATTATGAAAGAAAAACTGCAATATTATGTGTCTGATTCAAAACATATGTACTTATTTATGTAGAAGGTAGAAGTCCATCATTTTGGCGGTACTGTCTCCCAACTGAAGCTGTGCTGAGAGCCACTGCCAAGTAGGAATGACGCACGGCATGACCCAGGTCATTTGCAGTGACATTGCATGTAAGATGACCTTGCTCAAGGACCAGGGCGGATCCAGGTTTAGGGTGTATCCTGCTGGGATCAGGGAGTATCCCGCTCCTTGGGTTTAGGGCGGTTCCAGGTTTAAGGTGTACCCTGCTGGGAATAGGGCGTATCCTGCTGCCTCAGGCGCACCCGCTCCTTGAGTTCTCGCAGGATTCAGAGAGTATTTGGGATTCAGAGCCCGGTGGAGTGTGTGGATTTTGCCCAGAACGTGTGTAAAGCACCGTTGACAGTTCGAGAAAAAAGAGTTGCTGTTTGAATCTACAAGGTGTGTGGTGGCTCGTGATTTTGTGCCCAGCCAGACTGTGGCAAAGCTGCCACTGGAACCATTCACTATTCATTAGAACAGCTATTTCTGGGAGGTGGGGAATGTGGTAAAGCAGTTAGTTCTGTGGCTCTGAGCCTAAGGGTGCACTTACGTGCTAAAGTAATGCCTTTATTAGAAGCAACACTATGGGAAATATTCTGTGAAACTATAAATGGTGGTGCTGGCAAACGCACCAGATGCAGTAAAGGCAAATCCATGTCTGGAATGCATGTTTACTCCCAGGTAGAATATTTCAAAGTAATCTGCCAGATAAAATATGGTTGACTGATGTTCCCAGGAAGTGGTGCCGTATCAGGTACAGCTGACTTTTACTATTGGCAGATTAGGTAACCAGCAGTAGCATTGTCCGTGGGAGCCTTGGTGGGGAAAAATCACAGTGTGGACCTCATTATTGGCTTCCAACCCTGCCACAATGGCTTCATTGTTCATGGGGACTTGAGAGCCAGCTTTGGGGAGGTGGGGAGAAACTGTAGATAACCTCAGAAGGTGCATGCCATTTTTCCCACTTGACTGGTAAGAGTTTCACATGCCATGTCCTTTGATGGGTATTCACAACGGGACACCAACACCTTTACAGTCTGCAACCATTTTGAAAGGCCCATTCGCATACTACTTCACCAGATCTCACTGGGACACAGTGGCATTTTGGATTCATGCATATGAGCAGCATTTCAGAGCCAGTCTTTAATGAAACTGAAATGTCTGGTTAGTTGTTTTTTTTTTTTTGTTTTGTTTTGTTTACCTTTTTAATAGTATTAACTTTGATCTTTTCATTTGTTTTACTTTTTACCATATTTACATTCTATTTTTTATACTCATTATAAAAAATAGAGTTTTAAGAAAATACTTGGGAAAGAATTATGATGACTTACTTTTGGCAGTTAATGAAAGTCTCCTCCTCAAATTGACCAAAGCTTCAACATAGTATTTGCTAACTGACTTAAAGCAGAGAGAATAGATAAGAGACCATAACTCTGCACTGTGATTATTCAAGTCATATTTTTTTTTGCTACCAGATCTACATTTTTCCTGCCTTATTTATCAAGAAGTACTTGAGTGAGTTGCCCAAATATTTAATTACAAGTGCACCTTGATTGATTAGTCACTGCTGAATATATATGCAGACCTGCAGACCAAGGCGTGTGGAATAGATGTTTGTCCCTGGTTCCCTTTCAAGTAAATGTGCTCATCTTGTCTCTTATGATTAAATGTTGCTATATGTCCTCTGCTACTTCTGTATTTCATCAATTCCACTGAAGTCAAGAAGCCCATCTCATTAGTGGTATCTTATGATTGTATTTCATTTCTTGCGAATCTACACGTTGGGGTGCCTGGGAAATTGTTGACCCTTGGATACAAAAGCAGGTGCGTGGTCAGAGATCAAAACCAGAAAACAAGTGTTCTAAGTGTCCCTCTAGCATCCTCTATGTAGAGTTAACATTGCATTAGTTGGCAAATAAATATTTACAGGGAACAAATCCTTTGCCACAGAAAGGTGGATTTGAAGCTAAAGGATGATACTTTGATAACTACTATACACTATACTGTGAAAATCTAAGTATGAGAATTTCAGGATTTATATGATCCTTTGCATTAGGGAACAGAAATTTGTTTCTTTGCTCTGTCCTCTTTGGAAAAAAAAATGTTTTAAGACCATATTTATTACCAGAAAGTAAGAAAAAAGAAAAAAAGAGAAGTATGTCCTTTTTATTTAGAAGTAGTGACTTAGAATTTACACACGTCACTTCCATATGTATAGACCCTAGTGAGAGGGACACACCTCATCATTACAAGGGAGGCAGGGTCATGCAGTCCTCAGCTGATCAGTCCATGACCAGCTAAATGTTTAATTACTATGGAAAAGAGAGGAAAAGATTTTGGAACATAATTTCTCTACTGTCTCAGTGCTCTTATGTTTGGAATACTTATTAGATATTCAAATATCTGCCTCATTCACCATCTTTGAACAGAAGTTACACAGATCTTATTATATACTCTAAATTTTTCAGCTTACATATGTGGTAACATTTCTATAGCAGTAAGATTCTTATTGCAGTCTGAGACCTAATGCTGCATCCGGCTTCAATTTACCGAAACCCTATGATATGTTTGATCAGTCCCTTATATCAGATAGTCTTTGCTACTTCCTATTCTCAGTTGAAACATAAAGCTGCATGTGAGTAAGATACTGCACATATCTTTAATTTTGTTAAGACATGCTCTCACTAGCTGTATTATGTGGTAAATAAAGACATGAATATTTAAATTAATTTTGTATGTATTGACATAACTACCTCTTTAAAACACTATGAACAACCAGAATGGTATATGAGAATGCCTGTTTCATCACACCCTATTTTATTTTTGTTACTTGTTCATTTGTATGATTCATTGCAATTTTTCCTATCTTTATAAAGTAGTTATAGGAGATATTATAATGTATCTTGATTGGAAGTTTTCATACATGTGTGTGTGAGTGTGTGTGTGTGTGTGTGTGTGTCCATTATATTTTGAATGGGCTAGCTTTTAGTATATATATATATATATATATATATATATATATATATATATATATATTCTTATATAATCACTTTTTTATCCTGACAAATTATTTATCTCTATATAACTCTCTTTAGTTTTCCAGCTATAACTCATATCATCTAAAATAGTGATCAGATTGCCATGAATGCAATATTTCAAATTTCATTTTCTTTTCTTATTCCTCAGCTAACATTTCTAAAATGATATTAAATACAAGAGGTGACATCAGCCAATTTTGCCTACTTTCTATAAGAAAGCTCATAAAATTTCACTGTTAATAATGATAATGCTATTTAGTCAAAGCTGTCACATTTCATACATTTGAGAAACATATTTCTAATATGAATTTACCAAGATTCCATTGTGCAAAATATTAAGTAGTTTCTTCACAACAGGACTGTGGCATTTATTGTTCCAGCTAACCCCAGGTAACATACTTAACAAAGTCTCTCTAAGGTGATGGAGATTTGGGAGACTGCTAGCAAAGTTTATATTTCAGGGAGGGCATAATGTGTAACTCATCAACTGCTTCTTTGGGATTTTGAGTTTGAGGGCTCTGACCTGACACTTCAAAACAGATCAGGGTATTCATGGGAATGAATTACAACTCAAAAGAAAGTCAATCTGAACCCCATGAATTCAAGACATTTCACTTTCTATTACTCTTACATACTTTTTACACATCAATTTTAACTTTAGTATGTGAAAGTTTTGTTCAAATAGGCACTCAATTCACATTGCTGAATGAATTTGGAGATCACATGTTTAAGAATGTTCTGTAATATATAGCAAAACTCTCATTTGCAACATTTATTGGAGAAAGAGAATTGAGACAAAGAGTTATTCTTAGAAATGGTTAGAAACGAGACAGTCTTCTATCTTCAAAATGAACACAGAATAAAAGATAAAACACTCAAAAAAGGCTCCCAAGAACACTTTCAATTCCATTCATTTTTCCTCATCCAGAACCAGGCCAAACGTTCCAACAATGACTTAGTTCTTTGACCCTTTAATTAAGTTTTTTATTAAATGATTAAATCTTTTCTGGATTGCTCCTTGGTGCCACAATATCACATTTTTTAATGTAATAGAATGTTTTATCTTCAGCAAGTGTGGAGAAAACAAAACTCATAACTCTTAATAAAAGTCTCTAAAACATGGGCACTGTTTTCTATTTCAAAAGCTTTAAGCCTTAAGTGCTCACACATACAAGTAAGTGACCTGCCTCACTTCAGGGCATTAATTCAGGTAGAATCAAAGAAAGATATCGCCCACCTTGAAGCTTTTAACAGTTATCTTGCCTGCCAGAGCAAGGATCCTTTGAGAGACGGCCTTTTTGACCATAGATTCAAAAATTCGATACATCACAGGTATTTCTCTGTCCTTACCATCTGTGACCAGAGGAAAAGTCTATGCCTTTATCTGCTAATAATCTTCTGGCATTGATGACTATAGCTAAAGAGAAATAGACTTCACATGCAGGACACATGGTAATGGAGCTTAAATTAGCTGAGCTAAGTTTAGAACACTTTAACATATACCTGATGGTCCCAGTAAGAGAGAATAATGGCTCCTGTGGCAGTGGGTGGGTAGATAAAGCTTCATGTCTGAACTGAACTTGTACAAGTTCCAGATACTGAAAAAGCATAAATGATTTCGACTGTGATCACGGTCCAGACCACAGCGTGGGATCAACTTAGAGGACATTAGCACTGATATAAATATAATATTCAGCAAGAAACCCATTTCTGGCAATTGTGTGAACTGTTTCTTGTACAAAAGGTGATAAAAATATACTTGTGTTATAGTGCTACTGTTTTTAAATATAAATGATTTATAATTATGTTTTGTATGAATAGTACAGGGCTGTTAATGATAAAAGGAGGAAATAATAAACTAGGAAATGTGATTTGTAGTATTTATGAAAGACAACAAATAAATATTCTTACTATGTAAAATATTTTTCAAATAAAAAGTTGAATATCTCAAAAAAAGTGAAGTAGGGCATGGAATATTGACTTAAAATAAATATGAATGCCTAATAGACATTTTGGAAAAAAAGGTTTAACCTTAATAGAAAATGATTACTTCAAAGATAGTGTTCTTAACTTGTATAACAGAGTTTTAAAAGTTATAATCTTCAATGAATTGAGAATTGTCCTGGGATACTGAAGAGAATATAAAGTTAATAACATTTTGGAAATCCATAAGGATATATTATCATTGCAATGTTTTACCTACTAATTTTTCCTCTAGAATTAACAATAAGCTATTAATATTGATAAACATATTATTCTCTAGAGGAATAATCATGGAATTTTGTTCAAAGTAACATATATGTCCAATAATTAGAAAATTGTTCATTCATTAATCTAATAGATATTTAATTTTCCAAAATGTTCTAGACACTGTGTTAGAAGTGTAAGAAGGAATTTTTAAATTGATTTTTCTGTGTCAGATATTCTAAATTAAATATATTTGGTAATATTTCTTTTTCTCCTTTAAAATTCTCACCAAATTATATACATCAGGTATTACTTTTTCAATTTTGCTGCTGATAAAATTGAAGTATAAGAGTTTAAGTAATGTATTCATAAATTCATACTAAGTATATGATAATATCTAGAAATAAATCCAAACTCTCAAGTTCATAATTTTAAGCAATAAATTAAAATCATAAAAATAAAGTTAGTGTACACTTGCTATATGCCAACACCAATCTAAGACCTTGCTATATCTCCTTTATCATACAGTTATCCTATTTTATCAGGTGAGGAAATCATGACACCAACTGATAATGAAACTCAAGTTCTTCATCTAGATAGTAGAAATCAGGATTAAAAATAAGCAATCTTGTTCCAAAGAATAAACTATTGACTTTTAGCTTTGGAGAAAATATTTGACTAAAACTTCATTCTTGAAAATGATTTTCAAAACATTATGCAATTACTTTTTTTTAAATTCTGAGATAGGGTCTCCCTAAGTTGCCCAGGCTGTCCTTGAACAACTTGTGACCTTCATGTCTCAGCCTCTGGAGTCACTGGGATTATAGGCATGCACCATGGTGCCCTGCTGCAATAAGATTATTTTAATTTCATATTTTTCTTGGTTTATTATAGCTGTACATAATTGTGAGATTTGTTTTCACAAATTTTTACATGCACACAATATAGCAATATATAATTTGGCCAGTGTCACTCCCTAGCACTTCCCCCCCGTCCCTCTCCTTTTGCACACCTCTCCCTTTCCTCTTCTAGTCTCCCTTTGATTTTCAAGAGATCCATTCCCCCTTCTTTTTCTTTTTCCTCTCTAGCTTCTACCTATGAGGGAAAACATACAACCCTTGACTTTCTGAGACTGGATTATTTCACTTAAGATAATGTTCTCAAGTTCCATCCATTTTCCTACAAATGACACAATTTCATTTTTCTTTATGACTGAATAAAACTCCATTGTGTGTGTGTGTGTGTGTGTGTGTGTGTGTGTGTGTGTGTATATATATATATATATATATATATATATATTTGTGTGTGTGTATATATATATATATATTTTGTGTATATATATATATTGTATATATATATATATATATATATATATATATATATATATATATATATTTCCTTTATCCATTCTTCTGTTGATGACACCTACACTGGTTCCATAGTTTGGCTGTTGTGAATTATGCTGCTATAGACAAGGTATGTGTGTATTCCTATAGTATGATGACTTTAATTCTTTAGAATAAATACTGAGGAATAGTATACCTGGGTCATATGGTGGTTCTATGCCTAGTCTTTTGAAGAATCTCCATACTGATTTTCTTACTGGTTGTACTAATTTTTTACAATCCCAACAATGTAAGTGTTCCTTTTTCTCCACATCCTCTTCAGCAATTATTATTATTTGTATTCATAATGGCTGTCATTTGGATTCATGTGAGATGAAATCTCAGTGTACTTTTGATTTTGCTGAATTTATTAATTTATGAATTATATTATCCAAAATATACAATAAATAATATAATATCAAATAGCTTAATTTTTAATGTAAGCACCAAATAATTAAAAGAAATGTTTCAGAACACAGAAGTTTATAAAGGCAGAGTCCATCAAATAAATAGAAGAAGAAAGTATTAAATAATGAAATAAATATTAAAAAAATATTTCTTGGAAAGATCAGTGTCTACAACTTAAAAGAGAATATCAATTAAAGTAGATCTAAAATCACAGGTTATTTAAATAGATTTGGAGTTCAATGTTATTGAGAAAAATTGAAGATTTATTAAACACTTTATTTTACTCAGACCCCATTGAAACATTCTCTCACATTAATGAAGAAACATGTTCACTTACAATTCAATCAGAAAAAAAGTGCAAAGTAAAAGTTCATGAAGATAAAAAAGAAAATAAATGTCTTAAAAATAGTGATAAGTTGTCATATATATAGAAAGATAAAGGAGAATTTTAAAAACTATATATAGAGATCATTATCGACATAAACAGCCTAATAGGAAATATGGAGAGAAGGAAGATAATATTAGATAAAACTATTTAGAAATAAAGAATATGTAATTAAGAGTAAAAAGGTCCTTTACTACCATATTCATAAATATATATTTATATTCTTTAATAATCATGTGTGTGAATATATTTCTGTATAGCTTGATGTTCATAAAATATAAAATTCACAATAAAGTTATAAAATTCCTTTTTTACATATGTATAACCATGAAAGCTTATTAAAATAAAAATAACTCTTCCAAAATTAAATACTAACCATAACATCAGTGTACTACATAATCATATTTTTAAAACTTTGACAACCTAAGCAGGCAACACACACACACACACACACACACACACACACACACAGATTGATGCATGTCAGATAATTGATTGATGCAAAATATTTCTTCAAGATAAGCAAAAAATTTAATGATATTCTTATCTAATGTGCATATACATATGTATAATGTAGCATAATTAAAATCATATACATCAAACATTTTTTCTATAAATAATGTATACACTTTTGTTTTACACATATGCCTGAAAGAAAAATAAACCTCAATAATGTGTTAAGCACCAGAAAACCATAGAACATGCCCAATTTAGAAATTCTATCAATCATCTTCTTCAACTTCAATTAGGGCAGATATATTAACTAAAATATGTATTTATTTAGTATGTGCTATTTTCATGCAATATACTTACTCAGAAACTGGTAGAATCTTTAAATTGAACAATACATGAGCAAGAGAATCTAAACACTTTGAGCTGAGTAAAACATAGATTCAAATAATTTCTCAGAACTGCAGATTGCAGTTTCAAAGTAATTATAAATTTTTATCAATAGAAATAACATTTATTAAAACTACAAGATACTGGTAAAGTTGTGTTGACAGATAATATGTGTTTGAAAAGACTTAAACCAGAAAAAGGAAGAAAAAGAAACAAGTCCAATAAGATAAGTGAAATAAATGCAGGAGAAAGTAATTAATAATGGTCATGATAAAAATATAATTAGCACATAAGTTATTTAGTTATAGAAGAAGAAACATTGATAAATGTAAAGACCTAATTTTGTTAAATGAGATAAATTAACATAAACTCAGATAAGATCTCTCACCACATAGAAAGATGAAATTTCAAAACATTGCATATGAAAAAGGATATATTAATGCTGAGAAGGAGGTGATTTTAAAGATAGAATTCTAATATGCTAATTTGGAAACCATAATTAAATATATTATTTTAAAATAACTTATACTCTTAAGATATTATTCAAGGACAAGTGGAATGATATATTAACTGATAATAATAGTAGCTGGTCAATTAGTATTAGCTGGATAAAGGTTTGTTAAAAACTAAACAGAAAAGAGGTATCTCATGCAAATTATTTTAATTCTAGTTTTTATGAAAATTTACTTCTTTTCTTTTTTTCTGTGCTGGGAAACAAACCCAAGATCTTGCAAATGCTAGAGAAGAGCTCTATCACTGAGTTACAGTCCCAGCCCAAAATTCATTTCTATTCTAACTGCTTGATGATTTTAGATATCTTAGAATTATCTCAAATTATTTTACAGATTTTGAATTACATGAAAAAGAACAAAGATACAAAAAGGAAATTTACAAACAATATTACATGTGTTAGTTTTGCATATAGAGCAAAAAAATCATAAGTACATTAGAAAAAAATCATGTGAGATTTGTTCTCAAATTTGAATGCTCCAATATTAAGAAATATGCTGATAGAAATTTTTATATTTATATTAATAAGACTGTATAGGAGAAGAGAGATCTTGCATGTTTTTTGTGTATTATTTTATCCCTAGTGACTATAATATACATTTTACATTATTGGAATGACTCTTCATCATCAACAAATAAAGGACAATAAATAAGTCTAAAATAACAATAGAGAGAATTTTATTTTTTATTTAGTTATTCCTTCCTCCCCCACTTCCAAGTTACTGTTACCCTCTTGAAATTCAATTATTTTTCATAACTACTTAGAGTGTTTTCCTACAACTATGCTTTACATTTTTATAACTTGCATAACTAGATATTTTTCTTTCTTTTTTCTTTTTCTTTTTTCTCTTCTATCAGTGATTGAACACAAATGCACTTAACCACTAAGACACATCTCTGCCCCTTGCCCTCTTTTTTGAGTCATGGTCTCACTGAGTTGCTTAGGGCCCTGCTAACTTCCTAAGATTGGCTTTGAACTTGAGATCCTCCTGCCTCAGCCTGGGGAAGTACTGGGTGAGCTGCTAAGATTCCAGGAGTGAGCCATGAAGCCCTGTAGAATTTTTTTTGTTTATTTTCACATATAAAAAATTATTTATACAACATTTTATTTTTAAGACTTATTTATGTTGTTATAGTGAGACAATTTATTCATATTAAGTACTATAGCTGCTTTATTGTATAACTATGGCATGAATGATTTACTGTTCTTCTATAAAGGGACATGCATAATAAATATCATTGCTCAGGTCTCCTCGTGACCATACACAAGAATTTCTCCCAAGCTTCCATTTAGAATATATGTGAGAATTTTATAATATGTACAATTTCGGCATTAAGCAGATAACTGTCAAAACAGAGTTCTGTTACACCTACCAATTTAAATTTTTATTTCATTGATATTTGCATTGCAATTCCCTTGCTATGATTTATAGACAGCAAAATGAACCAATTTTGAATACACTATGTGATAGGTTTTGATAACCAAGTTATAGGAATTTTCCCCACCCCATAAAGCTTCCTGTGTTGCTTTCAGTGAATCTACCCACCTCTCCAGCTCCAGGATTTCTATCTCTCTAAATTAAATTTATATCACAACAACTTATTGTGTCTGTTTCTTTTTTTTTTTTTTTTTTAATCTGGTTGCTTTTAAGATTGTGCTTGGGTTTGCAGAGCCACTCTTATGTATTCAAATTGGAATTTATTTTAATTATTTTGCTTAGGAATGACTATTTTTTCTTGAAAGTCTCACCAATCTTGGAAAATTCTCAACCATAAATTCTATTGATGTCTTTTCACCAATTTCTTTATAACTTTATCTTAAGTCCATTATTCCCATGTAGCATCTTTCCACTTTATCCTTTTAATTACACATTTTATACTTTCAAATTTTATTTTTTTTTTAATTTTTGTACTTCACTGCTTCATTCTTCATTATTTCCTCATATCTAATTTGAAATTGATGAGTCCTATCCCTATACATGTTCAATCTTCTGCCTCACTCACTTAGTGGACTCAGATTCATTACTTATGTTTAAAATATATTGACAATCTATTTAGCTCTTTAAAAAAATAAATGTTCTTTTTTAAATAACTAAAGTATGATTCCATACTTTATGCCCTTTATGATTGCAAAAAGATATTTCATATTCTTTCAGATTATTTTCCCATTATTTGGTATTCACACTTGTAATCATTTCTGTTTTTGATCTGTTTACAATACCAGTGTGTTCTTTTATATTTTATTTTGTAATTTCTGATGTTAAGATTATATTTACTGGGGCTTTTATTTCTCTTGTTTCATAATTCCTCATGCTTTACGTTGTCAAAGTGCCTTTCAAGAGTGATTTTGAAAGCTTTCTGACAGGAGCAACATGCATATAATTGACTCAATAGCACTCTATGTATTAATTTCTCAGATTAAAAATCTAAGATGCTCAGCAAAAATCAAAACGTTAAATTTAGGTGAACTACATGTTTGTGATTTCAAATTCTCATGGCAGATGTTTCTACATTCAGAACCCAAAGAAAGATACATGACATTTTTGTCATTTCATAATTTCTTAGAAGTATTCTTGTATCTGAAAGTGAATAAACTTTATGAATCAAAGCAGATCATCATTATTACAGAAATAGATGTTATCAGTTCCCAATTTTTCCAGTTCTTTCCCTTTCTAGAGTCATGCACTCTAGGATTGGAAATATGAAGAATTTAGGAGTTCATATAAGACAGATTTTATAGCAGTCCTTACTCTCCTCCAAGAGAGGAAAAAAATCCTCTGATTTCCAATGCAAACAAATCTTTTAGAATTTAAATTATTTTAGGTATGAGTACCTTTTTACATATGAATGCACACCTCAAGTGAGGAAAGTCTGTCTTTCAGAGATATCTAAATTATCTTTTAACTTCCAAGTCCTATCTTTTAACTCAGACTTCAGTATTCTTGTTCAGAAATCCCTAGTCATGCAGAAACATCAAAATATGTTCTCTATAAACCCATATTTTCCCAGTAAGAGTACATGTATCTTTTTCTATATCACCTTTTCTTAAAGGAAGCACACAGGATTTTGATTGTCACAATCAAATATGGGGACCTTCATTCCAACTCCATATTGACTGACTTTAAAAGGATCATTTTCTTTACCTACATCACGATTAAAGCTCCGCTGTTAAATTAACAGAACTGATTATTCCATTAAACCCTACTCTAGTTCAAAATTACAGTAATTTTCAGTTTCTCATCTAGTATCTCAAGGTTTTGTTTGTTTCTTTTTGTTTGTTTGTTTTTTCCTGTTTGTGTTTTGTTTTCTGTTTTATTTTGTTTTTTTGGTCTTTGCAAATTCTTCTATGCCTGAACATTTTTTTTTTCTTTTTTAAATCTCATACATCATTTCTAAGTGTTTATATCTGAAAGATGTTCAGGTTACACAGATTGTGTTGTTAGAAACAAGCAATTGATTTTTGCATTTTGTAACTGTAAGAACAAACACAAGTCAGTAAATTAAGTAGATAAAATATAAATTTAAGAGATATTCAGTATATATAAGCAATAATCAGCTAAAAATGAGTATGATGAAATCTTATTCAAACAGTATTAAAAGTATGCCCAAATGCCCAAGAGGGCTTGCTGCTGTTTCATAAGGGAAAAAATAAAAAGACACAATGAAAAAAATTCTTGCTGGGAGAGAAAATTTGGCACTTTTATGAAGCTTTAAAGAGGTTATTAAATATCCTGACAATATTTACACTTTATTCCCTACAAATTCATATTCTAGAAATTTATTCTAAGAAAAGTTTGAAGGATGTGTGCAAAGATGTGCATAAAAACATGTGCATAAAATTGTTTTATATAAATTACTAGATATGATTGATAAAGTGGAAAAAATCCAAATGCTAAATAATAGGGTATCAGGTAGGTAAATTATGGTGTGTAGTATTAAATAGTATGCAGAGTTTAGAATTACATTTTGGAAGAATATTAATATGAATCAATATTCATAATATATTGATTCATGAAAAAGTAAGAAAATGAGGTATATGTAAATTTTGATATAATCTTGATATGGTAAAAGTGTATCATTAGGCACTATCTATATAGCAGTCTCTCTTTATATAGGCTATCTCACTTTCTTTTTTATTCTAATTTGTTATACATGAAAGCAGAATGCATTACAATTCATATTACACATATAGAGCACAATTTTTCATATCTCTGGTTGTATGCAAAGTAGAGTCACACCATTTGTGTCTTCATACATGTACTTAGGGTAATGATGTCCATCTCCTTTCAACATCTTTCCTACTCCATGCCCCCTTCCTTCCCTGCCTACCAGTTTGCCCTATCTAGAGTTCCTCTAACTTTACTTAGCATTATCTTCTCCAATGCCATCCGTTTACCTGCAAATGTCATGATTGTATTCTCTTTTATTGCTGAGTAATATTTCATTGTGTATATATACCACATTTTCTTTCTCAGTTCATCTAGTGAAGGGCATACAAATTCAACACCCATAATCAATGGCATTTCTGTATATCAATGACAAATTCTCTGAAAGGGAAATGAGGAAAACTACCCCATTTACAATAGCATTTCCCCCCCAAAAAAAATACTTGGGAGTCAACCTAACAAAAGAGGTGAAAGACCTCTATAACATTAACTGCAGAAAGATGAAGAAAAAAATTAAAGAAGACCTTAGAAGATGGAAAGATATCCCTTGTTCTTGGGTAAGCAATATTAATATTGTCAAAATGACCATACTAGCAAAAGCACTATACAGATTTACTCCAATTCCAATCAAAATCCCAATGACATTCCTCATAGAAATAGAAAAAGCAGTCATGAAATTCATCTGGAAAATTAAGAGACCCAGAATAGCCAAAGCAATCCTGAGCAAGAAGAGTGAAGCTGGTGGCATCACTATGCCAGAAGTTAAATTATACTATAGAGCAATAGTTACCAAACCAGCATGGTATTGGCACCAAAATAGACTTGTAGACCAATGGTACAGAATAGAGGACACAGAGACTAATTACATAATTACAGTTATCTTATATTAGACAAAGGTGCCAAAAACATACATTAAAGAAAAGATAGCCTCTTCAGTAAATGGTGCTGGGAGAACTGGAAATCCATATGCAACAAAATGAAATTAAATCCCTATCTCTAACCATGCACAAAACTTAACTCAAAGTGGATCAAGTACATAGGAATTAAACCAGAGACCCTGTGTCTAATAGAAGAAAAAATAAACCCATATCTTCATCATATTGGATTAGGCCCCTACTTCCTTAATAAGATACCTATAGTGGAAGAATTAAAATCAAGAATTAATAAGTGGGATGGATTCAAACTAAAAAGCTTCTTCTCAGCAAAAGAAACAATCAATAAGGTGAATAGAGAGCCTACAGGATGATAGCAAATTTTTACCACTTGTATATCAGATAGAGCATTAATATCTAGAGTATATAAAAAACTCAAAAAGCTAAACACACTCAAAAAATCCAAATAACCCAATCAATACATGGGCCAAGGAACTGAACAGACACTTCTCAGAAGGTGATATATCAATCAACAAACATGTGAAAAAATGTTCAACATGTCTAGCAATTAAAGAAATGCAAATCAAAACTACTCTAAGATATCATCTCACTCCAGTCAGAATGGCAGCTATTAAGAATACAAACAACAATAAGTTTTGGTGAGGATGTGGGGAAAAAGGCACACTCATACATTGCTGGTGGGACTGCAAAATGGTGCAGCCAATATGGAAAGCAGAAAGGAGATTCCTTGGAAAACTGGCAATGGAATCACCTTTTGACCCAGCTATCCCACTCCTTGGTCTATATTCAAAGACTTAAAAACAGCATACCACAGGGACACAACCACATCAATATTTATTGCAGCACAATTCACAATAGCTGAACTGTGGAACCAACCTAGATATCTCACTTTCTTGCAACAAAAGAATTCCCAAGAGAGAATTTTTTTGTGTGTGTGTGTGAGGGGGGTGAGAGGGAGGCTACCAGGGATTGAAATCAGGAGTACTCAACCACTGAGTCACATCCCCAGCCCTTTTTTGTATTTTATTTACAGACAGGGTCTAAACCAGTTGCTTAGTGCCTTGTCATTGCTGAGTCTGGCTTTGAACTTGCTATCCTCCTGCCTCAGCCTCCAGAGATGCTGAAATTACAGGCATGAGCCACCACACCTGGCAAGAGAGAATTATTTTATTCATTTAATTCCTGGGAAAACAGAAGCTTCCTCAGGTACCCTAGGATTCACAATCAGGAAGTAGAAGCCCTAGGTAAGAAGTAACTAATTTGTCTTCAGAAACTATCTAGCAATAGGAAAATATTGTGAGTCTGTGTGTTTTGTTATTCTTTGGATACATGAGATTTTTGACTCAGTGTCATTTAAGAAATCAAGGAAAAGAAAACAATGTAATAATCAAAGTGGCAACAGGTTTCTAATAGGATCTTTAAATAATGATTCACACAACATCATAGTAATTTTAATTTTCTTACATGAGAACCTGGAACATTATTTAGGGCAATCTATGGTCAGTGCTTGAATATTGCACTTAATACAACTTCAACTGTCATTTTTATTTTTCATAATTTATCCATTTACCTATAATGTCATAATCTTTCTCACACGAGTCACCAGGGACATCATCATTTTGAAGATCATTATAATTTGTTTTTTATTATTTTTATTATGCTTCAAAATTGTGTATGTCAGCAAGGACAGAGGAAAAAGCATTAAAAGGAAAAAAAATTCAACTATTATATTATCAGCAAACTATACACATATGTTTAAGACACTGGGTCTATATTCTAGAATTGAAGTTGAGAATCTGAAAGAAGAATAGGAAAACAAAAGAGAATTTCATTTTATTGCATTATCGCTATCCACCACAGGTTTGGAATACACAATTTCAATTAACTATCAAAGTAAACCTTTGATAAAAAAGACGCCATTTCACCTTTGATATGTGAGAAAATGATGTATGGAGGGTAGGGTGGTCCTTCCATACCATTGTGAACCCAGTGGGTTTTCCTCAAAACCAGGTGGAATTCTACCTATTGGTTTGGCTTGGGCTTCACATTCTATTCACTGACAGAACACAATTTAAAAAATTATTTGAACACTAAAATAATTAATATGTTAGAATGATATATTAATTATTAAATTTTAAAATAAAACATTCATATTAAAATATTTGCTGGGCATTCTGCAAGAACTACAAATACTGAAGGTATTGAGACAATGTTCCCAGCACAGAAGATATCTGAGCTAAACAGAGGAGGGAGACCAGATTTTTAATCAGAAAATTCTATGTCAACGAGATAATTACTGACAGGAAAATACAACACATGCTGTAGAGGAGTTTTGAAAATGTTTTCCTGAGGAGGTGGTAGAGATTTAAAGCACAGCAGATAGTTGCCTATGAGTAGTGGTTGAAGGACTTCTGCTGGGTAGGTTCCAAAAGGGAGCTGTAAGTTTCTCCTTCCTCTGCAGCAGGCCCTTTCTAAGGCTCTTGGGGATTCCCGTATGGCGATAATGCAAATTGAATGTAATGCAGTTGATTTTCAGAATCTCATCTTCCCCTTGGAGGTTTCAAAATTACTGTTATCCCAGATATTATCAAGGCTTTGAAGAAATAGAAAATATATCTTCTCTATCCTGAGCTAATACAAACCTCATTAATAATCCTCTCTCTTTTATGATATTTATGTATATCTATGTAGGATTTAATTTCATATACATGTATGTATACCCACACACACAACATATAAGTTTACACTTAGAAGCTGAAAAATAAAATAGGAAAAGAAAATTTCAGAAATGTCTCTTTAAGCTTTTTAGGCTATCTAAGATAAACTAGAATACAGCATAATTAGCTATATGCTATTGAACCGCCAATGTGTGCTTTCAAATGGGTCCGATCTCTTAATGTCCAAAATCAAAAGCAAATTCATTTCTCTTGTTGTATCCCAGAACCTGGCTATTTGCATCCAAGTCATTAAAATGGCAGAATGCTAGACACCTTGCCCTTCCCCACCCAATGGGTCACCTTGTCCAATTTCTGTATTTCTTCCTCTACATCTTGATAATCCTCACCTTTTCATCATTTTTTAAAATATTTACTCATTAACAGATGAGTAAGATTAAATTTAACTAGCACTACCTTAGCTCAAATCCTCATTTCCCACTTGAATTTTTGGAACTGCTTATTAGTTGGGCTCTGGGTTGAGAATCACCCTTGTTATCGGTGCAAATGTAGCCATATACTAAAACAGTCCTGTACACAACCCTTATTTAGGAAATTCTGTGTGACCGAGCATAGCATGCCATCCTTCATTTCCAACCCTTTATATTACATTTCCCTTATATGAACTTCTTCCCTTTGCTTCCAGACTCCGACCTGTATTTAATTCCCCCAAAATTCCAGATTGGCTGCTCTCTTTTGTCTCCACAGATTTTCCTTTGACCTGCTATTTCTCCACTTGGGAGTCTTTTCCATTTTTTAGCTATTTCAAATGTTACCCTTAGTATTTTCGTCTCCAGTGAAACCCCTCTACTTCTCCAGGTAAAGTTAGGTATTCTTACTCTTGATGTCCAAGGCTCTACTGAATTTCCTTGACTATATTTGTATAAGTCCTGTTTTTTTTTTCCTCAACAGCTTAACATTTTAAATGCGATCACATTAGCAAATATACCTACCAGTTTTTATTTCCATCATCTATTCCAGCAACTCCATCCTCTTGCTGCTCTTTATTATTTATACTTGTATCACATCTATGTTGACAAATAACAAGCACCTAAAATCTACCTAAAAATAATAAACTCCTCTGACCTTGTGATTTATAGAAGTTGATAGCATAAGCAAAATTATTTATTGTCAGATCCTTCTATCTTTGCACATCTGGATCCACTGATGCTTTTCATTCCAGCTTAGTATCACTTCTGAACTTAAGTAAATCTTTACTCAAGTGGCCAGCACAAAACCACATGCAGTAGAGCTTTACAATAAGCTTTTTGACCAGATGGGGATTTAGGTTTCCTAGCATGAATGTCAGGTTCATTCATTGCTCCCAAGAGCCCCCTTGCTTTCTAGTTAAACCTTGGATACTGCATACCCAGGAAAATCTTTTTCAGGTTCATGCTCATTAAACAAATGTCAGTACACACTACCTGTGATTCCACAGGTTGTGGGTCTTCTTATTTAAGCTACTGAGATGTAAGAACAAGAAAAGGTAAATGTTCGTTGAAAGATAAATGATAGATATCCCAATTTGTTTGGAGAGAGCAATGCTGTCCAACCAAATCAATATCAGCCTCAATTCTTTCATCTGTGGCCAATGTTGCTGATTCCCCAGGTTCTGAACTTTCCTGCTTCTAATTCTCAGCTCTCTTCTATTCCCAATATATGGCAACTGCCATTAACATCTGGGTAATTAAACTTGGGAACCATTCAGAGCTCTAATTCTAGCATCCTAAACTGAGCCCATCACCTACTTGTTGTTTGATACTGATCATTAGCAAACTTCCATCAATTTTTGCTGTTAACTTTCTGACTATTTAGGATCACAACCCGGAGACAGGAAAGGAAGGAAAATCATGAGTATATTATTTCATTAGTGGCTGACATAATTTTTCATTGTAAAGGAATACACATCTGAATCTTAACTCCTTGCATCCCAAACTCCTCAAATCTGTTTTTGAAAATTCCTTCATGTTATAAAAGTTAGTAGAGGGAAAAAACAGGTTTGTATTATAAAAACTAGTTTTCTGTTTATTTAGTTTATTTAATAAAATCAACTTTGGTTGAGTTTTTACATGTTAGATTCATTTTTAAAGACATATATTCATTTCATTTAAAATTCCTTTAGAGATATATAAGTAAGAACCTTGTAGGTTTAAATACAGTTTCAGGAAATTATTCCTCTACTGCTTTCTAGTATCTTATATACTATCCTATACTAATATTAGTGTATGTAGTATATTTTATGTTTGTAGTTTATTAAAATTAGAGCTAGACTAAAATATATATGGAGATCAAACTGTACACATTAAGAATCTCTTATATTTGATTATCCACCATTTCCCCCAGATCACTTCCCTTCTACGTCATCAAGTTGACTTTTAGATCGTAGATATCCCCAGTGACCCCAGGAAAACTGGAAATACCACTGAACACACTATTCTACCTTACAGCAGAAAATGCTTTGAACTGTTTTCTTTTTTTTTTAGAAGACCTGAAGATATAAATTTCAAGCATAAGGCAAACCATTTGTTCTAATACTAAATATTCCCTGTAGCACAAGTTTCTCTTTTTCTTGAAATAGTCTCCAAAAAAGACTTTTATTTTAATAGTGAACTACAGCATCTAAGTAGAGCCAGAAAAAAATATTTCATATAGTTATTGTCATCGCTGCTTGGCTTTTCTGTCAGCTACTCATTTTAAAGTATGGGAATTTTATTAACTGACTTTCCTGTCTTTCTCTATTTGTCAAGATGTGGTTAGTAAGTTACAGGACAAGCTTGTCAGTTTGCAGGATTGCAGTGACACATTCAATTGTCCAATATTTACATTAAATTAAAAATAACTATTGGATCACTTCTGAAACATCTGATAAGGGACAAATAGGTCAATTTGATTTTACTAACACATTATATTTAATGCAGTTTCCAAGGTTACTTGTATACTAAATTTTAAATTGATTAAAGACCTGCAAAATTAATGTCAAATTTGAATTCTGCTTTGAAAATTCACACACTGCATGGCATGTTATGGGACACAGAAATATAACCATATCAAAGGGTCCCGCTGCTATATCCAGACACAATGGAAGATCAATCATTGCTTTTCAAAATATCAGAGCAGAGAATGTAGAAAAGTGGGTTCTTGTTCGTTTATTTTTTTCCTTTACAAACAAAATGAAAAATTTTATTTGGTGCTCATTTAAAAATGATTGCTCAAAATCGTAGATGATCAACAGGAATCTAAAGGTATGGCTCCTGTCCTCAGTGAGTCCAAATCTAAGCAGAGATGACAAACAACTCTTGAACAATTAATACATAGTAGGAACTAAAGATTAAACTACCTGGAAGGAACTGGGACAAGCAAAACTTGTGGTTACAGAGAGATAGTATACTAAGGGAAAATTTCTTGAAAACTGTAGAAATTAAGGAATGCCATGAAGAACAAACAAAAAGGAGAGCTCAACCAATAGCAGATGATGCTCAACCAGAGCGGGTGATGCTCATGCCCAAAGTCAAGACTTTCAGCAGACTCTAGGCACCTCCCAAGAACTGGCTATGCCATTATTATGACCTACCTAGTGTGATTACCATGCTTCTCAGATGAAGGAGGTTTGAACTTACATTATTGTTTCCTATCTGAAATGACTTTTAATAAAGCTTCCATAATTGTAAATAAAATCATCTACATTTATTTTTTTAATTGCACATACCTACATGTATTTATTTATTTTTTTTCCCTTTTGTTTTATGTCCTTTGCCATTTAGATTTTATTTCCTATGTCACTGTCTTCAGTTACATAGTAAGTGTGCTTGAGGTTGGCTCCAGGAATAATGGTAGGGCTGGGTGTGTTTACTTTTACCATTGATATTTTTTATGAATTTCATTTAATCCCTCTAGATAGAATTGTCTCTCTTCATTTAGAGAAATCCCCACTATGTCTTATTATTTTATAGCAGCATTGTCCTCTGAAGGGGGCTTTATATTCTTGGTATTTCTTTTAATTCCTGCAGAAATTACTTTTAAGGAATTTAAAATATTTGGGGGTAGGATTATTTGATTTTAGAATTGAAGATAAAATAGCATTTAGCAAATCACTCCTCTGAGAAAAGAATAAACAAAATTTTTTATCCCATCAGTGTATCTCAATCTCCCTAAGGAAGGCTTAATAATTTTAATAATTGTGATATTTGTCCTGATTTGTTATTAATTCTTCACATAAAGTTTGCCATATCTGAAAAATTTATAACCATTTTCAGAAGTTATTTGGACTATACTGTACTTAAGGATTTTTATCTGGGTTTTATACCATTACTTTTCCATTAATGCATAATTTTTAAAGAATTAAATTAGATTATTTTAATTTATACATAGATGACAAAAAATGACACATATTTATGAGTTCCCAGGTGTTATTTTGATATATGTCTACACAGGTCAATGTTTAAATCAGGTTGACCGTATCACCTTAAACATTCACCATTTTTTTTTTATGTTGTAAACCTTCAAAATTCCTTCCTGTAGCTTTTTGAGATATAAAGTATATTAACATTCTCTGTGACCACCCTACTGCTGCTGTACAATAGCACACCACAACTTCTCTCTCCTTTCTAACTTCACTCAGTTCCCACTAGTCAACTCGTCCCTTCCCAGCCTTTGGTATAAACTTTGTTAATCTTAACTTTTACAAAACCAATTTTTTATAATTTATCAATGAGTCACATCAGTGCATAATTTATTTTTATTGACCTGTCAGTTGATGGTAGTCCTTATCAAAGCATATGTATAGCTGTTTATTTCTGTTTCTCTTGCCTCAGTTTCATCTTAATAATCTCCATCATGAATATATCTTATATCCATTGTCTGCCCTCTTTCTCTACTGTATTACAATGGTCTTTTTCCCCTTTTTCTCCCTTTTCTTCAGTCTTCTGCTGGAGAGTCTATAATTTGCTTTTCTTCTTCTTTTTTTTTAAGTATTAGGGATTGAATATAATTCCTTTTCTTTGATTTGATTCCAATAAAATATTTCATTCCATTATCTTTAGTTCACTTTAAACTTTCCTCCACTGTACAAAGTTCTTTTAATTTCTTTCTCTCTTTTTACTTCCTTTTCAAACATCATCTTCCCATGATTATCTCATATTTCTACTATTTTATTGATTTATAATTTTATTAAATTTTATTGTAAGTAAAAACTATACTATTTTTATACTTCCCAAGTGTTATACTTATCATTCTTTTGTATGGCAACATATTTTGTAGACTTGAGATTTTACTTTTAGATTCCTAGTCTTTATTGAATTATTGATTAGAGGGAAATCTATTATAACTTGTTTTGTGAAGAAACATAAGAGGGCTCCCATAAAGTTTTCAATTCTCAAATTGTCCACATGAAGCCTCCAGCAATTCACCAATTACAATGTACAATTCCATACCATTATACAGGTTTCCAAAGAGGTACCTGCTTGAGGGTTTCTTCTCTGATAATTTGTGACTCTGAATCTGCTTCTCCTTCTCTCCAGTTTGAGGGCAGTGTTCTGTGATCTCAGCTCTGTCGTAAATCTAAGAAAAGTTGTTAATTTTTAGTTCTTTGAATTTGTGTTTTGTTTTGTTTTAGTTTTTTAAATTTATTTTTTGTAAATCTATTATTATTTTGTTTTCCGAAGTGATATTTGGCAGTGATGACTTCCAAGTTGTTTGCATGCTATTAGAAATCAAAGGTTGTTGATACAAATTAATATGTCCTTGGTAATCAAATAGAGAAATGGGGCAAGGATAATCTCAGGAAAATAACCACACCAACATGTATTTACTCCTTTGTGTTTAGTAAAGCTCCTTTTCAAAATCTATGGTATGTTGTTTCCAAATTCATCCAAAGATGTCAAAATCCAGAAAAAAAAAAAAAAAAACTCTCACTGGAGTCATTGTTTTGTTTCTTGGTGTTATTTTGCATATCTGAGCATCCTAGGTCAGCTCCTCCTGAATAATGTTTAATCTCAGCCAACTTAATGATAAACTGGATGCTTCCTTTGTGTCCCCTTAGGCAACACTCCAAATTATAGTGTGTGAGTGGTATCCTGCCAGGATTTCCTCTAATTATTTTCTATAACTCTTGCACAGCTTTCTTGGTTAGGGATTTGTAAGTTAGTCTTCATTTTTTCTATCAGTATACTAAACCTCATCAAAACTTTTCAATTTTATGCCACTCAATTACCATCCTTTCTGGGTTTTCATTGTTAAGACCATCCTCCCAATCTAGATTACATCCCCACACCCCCACACACATACACACACAAATATCTAGCTATCTATCTAGCTATATACACACATGTATACTTAAATGCACACATATTTTTTATAAATTTCACTTAAGAAATGGAAAGTGGAATGTGGGGGAAGAGTAAATGACTATTCTCAACTCAGCATCTTTTCTAGATTGCCTCAAGTCTTTTCCACAGAGTTAAGCAGTAACTGAAATATCCCAGAATACCCTGATAAAATTAATCATAGAGAACAAGAACTCTCAATTTCATAGCATATGCTAAGGACAGCCTAATCCAGTTGTAACCTACATTGAATAGAGAAAATCATAGAATGAAGCACATTTCAAGTCAGAACATCTCTGCCAAGATAAAGAACTAAAGAATTGTCAAGTAGATTTACTGACTGGGTCATCTAAGGACACTTGTCCACAGCACAATATGACACATCTCTCTAATATAAGTTAATGGGCTGAATGCTGACATAGCAGAGGATTTTGTTAGGTGAGTTGTGCTTTCTCACCAACAAGAGGAAGTACTTAACAGAGCCAATGATTTTAAATGCTAACTTCATACAAAGAAAAAAAAGTCTGGGATATGATGGTAGCCGTCATGCTCAAACACAAAAATAAAGGAAGAATCACACTGAGGTAAACGTGCAATCAATGTTATTATCATAATCTCACAAGAGGTTCAAAACTAACATAACAGGTTGTAGACAGACTCTTGTCATCTGCTGTGAAGATAGTTCCATAATCATGAATGGTGTAACATCTTTTCAAACAGGTTGGGATAATGCTGAACAGACATTTGTTAGCAGCCCAAACTCCTAAACACTGAATAAAAGGGGAATTATGAGCAAGACTGGCAGTTGCACACTTGAGTCCACGTTATGATATTTATTGGGCTGCTCCAAAAAGCTTGTGCTGTGCACATTTGGTTGATTACATAAATAGTTTCTGTTATTCTGACTACAACCAGCTTTGATGTTTATAAGGCTTTATTAAACATTACAGTCATCAGGTCTGGCTGAGCAATAGGTGGTAGCATATGGTTCCAACACTTATTGACCCACCAGAATGGAAGAACTTATGGGTTAGGTTTTATAAGAAGATGCATAATAATTGTTACTAAATTATTTGAGCCAAGTAAAATTAAAGCAATGAATTTAGAGACAGATAACACAGCAGTCTGAGAGAGAAGTCCTGTTCTCTACCTCTGTCTCTCACTATGAGATTCCACTCAAATCTGTCTCATGTCCTTCTTGAAAGTAAGAAGTTAAACTACATAATCTGTTTTTTTTTAATGTTCTCAAACTTGAAAGTTAATTAGAAACATCTTATGAGCTTTGGAAACAAAATAAGGATACATAGTTTCCATTCAGACCAAACGAAACAGAACATTCATTCAGAAATTAATTAATCTACAATATGTTAATTTCAATTTTATGCTCATTTTCTTTCATTTTGATTTTTTAAAGTTTTACAAATATTTCTGATACATAACAGACAATGAGAACCCTCAACAAGTCTTTTCTAAGTCTTAAGCAGAAGAGACGTTTTTGATGCCTAACAGAACATTAGTACTCAAAAACTTTCTGAGCTATGTGGTGTACAAGTGAATGAGAACTAAATCCAGGAAGAACATGAAGCAACTACTCAGGGCAAAGGTGGTGCCAAAACATCCAGCAAATCTTAGTAAGAAAAAGGTTACTGGGAATCCAAGGCTATTTCAAACACCAATGCCAAAGAGGGGTTCTGACCTGAAGAAATAAGATTGGGGTGGAATTTCAGACTATTGAAATTAGGAGTATTTGTGATCTGATGCAGCCCAGTAATTGTTCAAGATCATTAATTTACGTAAGAGGAGAAGTCAATGCAAGCATAAACCCCTGAAGTAGATTGAGAAAGTCTTAAAACATAGGACAGGTTCTAATTCAGATGGCTGGCTGACCACGCTGAGATCCACAGAAGGTAGATGGCAGGTCCCCACCATCTTGGTATGAGTTTTCCCACACCAAGACCATAGTATTCAGGTGAGTAGATGCAAGCAGACAAAGAGGAAGAGTTAGTTTTAGAAAATAATTTTTAAATTAGTTCTGAAATGCCAAAGGGAAGACACTCAATAGTTTTCATTGTTTTAGCCCCAAAGCAAGAAAGATTCTAAATTCTATTCTTTAACACAAAAATAATTTCTTTCTTTCTTACCTCTCATACCATGAAATCTAGTTAAATATTCCTCATTTACCTCTTCTCACCTCAAATGTTCACTGATCTGCCTTACTTCAAATCTTGTTATCTCTATGCTGAATTAGTGACCCAGCCTTCATGTTGGATCCCCAGGATCCTCTTCCTCCTTCTTGTAGACCACTGAATCCTCCACACACACTAGGGTGTTCCTGAAGTACAAATATGAGGTGGCTTACAACTTTCAGCTGCCGATGTCACTTCCAGGACAAAGCCTGCTATTCCCTGTAGTCTGTGACTTATCCTCCTCCATGTGCCAACTTCCCAAGATTTTTGCTTATGCTCTCCACAACTGCTCATCCCTCTGGACAAGATTCTGTCAATCATCCATGTTTCTGTGGAAAAATGAAGGGTTGTCTTAGTTCCTTTCACTTCTGTAACAAAATACAGACTGAGTGATTTATAAATGATAGAAATTTATTACTCACCATTCTGGGAACTGGAAAGCCCAACATCAAGGTACTAGCAGATTCAATATCTGATGAGTACCCACTTCCTAGAAGACTGTTGTATAAGTTAGCTATTTCTTTACTGTGACCAAAATACCTGAGAAGAACAACTTAAAGAAAAAAAAAAGTTTACTTGGGGCTCATGGTTTCAGAGGTCTCAGTACACAGATGGCTGACTCCATAGATCTGGGCCCAAGGTGAGGCAGTACAACATGGGAGAAAGGCCCAGCAGAGGAAAGATGCTGTCCTCCTGGCAGCAAGGTAGCAGAAGGAGACATAGAAAGAGGCTGGAGGGAAGATGCATCCTTCCTGTGCACACCACCAATGACCCACTTCTCCCAGCCATCCTACTGCCACCCAGTTAGTCTATTCAAATTAGGATGGACTGAATAGGTTACAGCTCTAGACATCCAATCATTGAACTTCTGAATATTGCTGCTTTAACAGGAGTTATTTGGGGGAATACATTGTATTCAAACCACCACAACTTGTTTTCACTATAACCTCACATGATAGAAATGGTGAGGGATCTCTCTGGGGCCTCTCCGTAAGGGCACTAACCCAATTCATGAGGGCTCTACCTCCATGACTTCATCACCTCCCAGAGTTCCCACCTACAAATTAGAAAACTGGGTTTCAACATACAAATTTTGAAGGGACACAAACATAACAAAGATGAAAAAAAGGTGAATCTCCCTAATTGGAAGGAAGAAACAGAAGATTTTGTGGATTCTGAATAGGGATGCCCGATGTAACTGAAGCAAGCCCTCATACTTCCCAAGACAAGGCTTTCCCAGTTGTCTGGGACTCTCTCAGGCCCCTGTTTGGTGGGTCTTAATAACTAATTGTAGCACCTCTGACACCCCCCACTCCTTCAAAGACTGTACAGTGGTGATGGTGAGTCCATCAAGTCCAGCAAGGGCAGACCTAACTCCATTCCAGGACTCATCCTTCACTCCTTTCCTGAAGGAAAAAACTCCCTTTTCTAAGCCTACTGTTGACTATTTTCACTGAACTAGTAGCAAAAGAACGATTGAGGTCAGTCTGTGTTCACTCTGATTGATAAACAGAGATGAAAGAATCCTGCTGCCTTGCAGAGGAAGGGGGACCCTGGGAAGGAGGTATTGGGACTCTATCACGTTGCCTTATGGAATAGAAAGATAAACAAATGTAGTAATTTTTTATAAAACCAAAAGTAGTCAATTAAAAACATATTAATGCCTATTTTATTTGATAGAAATAATGTGTTAGTGTTGTTTTTTCTTCCTAAGGGTGTTGCCAAGCAAATAAAAATTTGGTAACTATGTCCAATGATCATCTTTTGTTTCTCCTCATTGTATTGCTTTAAAATGTTGATAGCACTGCCTAATTAACACCACTGAGTAGTTCTTATTGAACTTAAATTGAGATGTAATGTCAGAATTATAGATTATTAGCCCCCCACCAAATACAGATATCTGAGAAGATATTAGATTGTGCGTTGACTTAATACATATTTTTTAAATAGAAAGAAAGAAAACTCCCTTGAGATTACCTCATGATTATTTTCAACTTATCAACAAAAGTAAATAAACTGATTTGCACTTTAATATGCACTTTGTTCAGTATCATTTCATAGTAAATCAACAACTGGTACTCAGGTTACACATACCACATAGATATCTGATATGTGTTTATCTGGATTCACCCTTAACCTGTACTGCAAATATCTTTCAGAATCCCCTCAAATTCTCTTACATGTTGAACATTTTTAAGGAAATCTAATAATTTAGTGAAGATGAAAACTAAACCAATATTCTTTGTTTATTCCATAATCTATATTGTTTTCATGCTATATATTTTCTCCAATTATTTGAATATCCAAGTTTAAAATCTGTTATCTTTATTCATTAGTTATGGCATTACCTCTCTGAAAGTTTAACCTACAAAATAATTGTTGGGTTCATGTCAATGATAATAATCAAACTAGGTCATCCTTAATAATAGAACTGGGCCCTTTAACACAAGAAATAAGAAATACTTTGATACTGTTAGTTTATATATGTGTAGCACTCTCGTATTTAATCCAAATTTTGATCTTCCAAAGGATTTCTTTAATCTAGTAGAGCAGATATTTGACTCCTCACAGATGAGTGAACTGAGATTTAGACAATTTTAGAGATTTACCTAAAATCACCATAAATTATTAGAGTCTGTGCAAACCAAAGTTTGGCAAGGCCTATGTTAGAGTAGTGGTGTGTATTATATGTGTGATTTGCAAACTCAAGAGTTTTGAGGATCACTGACATGAATTAGACAATTAATATGAGCAAACTGTGTAAGTATCCCAGGGCTTTGGGTAAAGGAGCCACGGTATTTCCTATTTTTAAAGGATTACTCTGTTTTCATGAGAAAGACTATAGAGAGTTAAAGATACAACTGTGAGGAAGAAGTGTGCACTAGTCCTTCAACTGTGCTGAGTAGTCTCTGGGAAAAATTTACACAGACCCTCTCAAAGTACCCACAATGTACAACTATGGGCTTTCTATAAGCAGCATCTTAATATATTTCTAAGATATAAGAAACTTGAATGAAAATATACAAACATGTATATTAATCCTTGAATTAAAATAGAAAACTGTTCCATACACCATTGCTAACACTGGTACAGGCACAACAGTATCTTGATAGAAGATACTTTGTTTTATTCAATTTCATAGCCAAATACATATTCAAATACATCAAATGATAATGTTGAGATTTATAAGTGGCTAGTATACTCAAGTATGATAACAAAATAATGACTCTCAATGTTATTACCAGGTCACTAAATGCTCATTCTACTTTACTTATCAACTTCTAGTATGCTTATTAAGTTATAAAATTTCTTTCTTATTTCTCCATATCTTTTCCTTTGTTTTTGTTTATTTGGGATTCATGGAAAAGATACATTTACATTTGTAAAAAAAAAGATCAATTATGATGTGCAAAAAATAATCAATAAAATTTATTTCTTGTGTTAAAGGGCCCAGTTCTATTATTAAGGATGACCTAGTTTGATTATTATCATTGACATGAACCCAACAATTATTTTGTAGGTCAAACTTTCAGAGAGGTAATGCCATAACTAATGAATAAAACTACCTGAGGATATTAATCATCATCAACGATCTAGTGGGATTGAGGGTAAATAGAATGTTAATGTTGCTAAATATAAACAAAAAGGGTTAGCATTCTTTACTAATACTAACAGTATGACACTGTGTCTTTGTCTCTTTCAAAACTAAATGTAAGGAATCTTTATAACATCTCTCTTTGTATAACATGGCCCAGACAATGCACATGAGAAGTGCTTGCTAAAAGCACATTTTTTTTTTTTGTCTCCAGATCTCTGAGGAGAAACCAGGCAGGAAATTTGCATTTTTAACAAGCTCCCCAAGGTGACTTTTATGTGCACTATAGTTTAAAAGCCACTTGCAAGAGCCAATATAACTGAATTTATTTACAAATTCAGTATAATAAAAAAAAAATAGAGAATGAGATGACAGGTTGTGCTTTACAACCTTAAATGTTTGTGGGGAAAGAAGGGCATGGATTATGATAGAAGTGGGCAGAAAGCCAAGCTCATTAAAATTCTGACTGGCTCCCTGCCTGATTTCCCAGTGACCTGGTCATATTTTAAGCAATTCATCAATCAAGAATAAATATTTAGTGAGAATATGTGGCATGCTCAACGTGTGGTGTGATGTCTCCTAGTCCCTGGGCATATGGACATATGTTATATTTGCATGATTGATTGTGCATGAACTCTCAGAATTTCTCCACTATGTTGGCAAGATGAAACCACTCCTATACCTAAATTGCCCTCAACTGGCTACTTATGAAGGAGGTGAGGGGCAAATAAATGAGTCAGGTTTATGTATTAGAGAAACCTGATAGTATCATGTTGAATACAACGGACGCTTCAAAACACTATTTGGATGGACATGGAACATGCTTTCAATTCATTCTCTGAGGAGTCTTCATCATATTAGCTAAATCACTTACTTGAAACTATATTGATTTTTAAAAATACTGCCATATAGAACAAGCAAGTTCAAAAAACAAAGGATTTGGAATGGTATGAGTTAGGATTGAACTGAGCATCTCTGACACGTCATCTCTCGTGGATAACGACAGGTACTTATAGTGCTTCTGGAAAGCACCTTGACATTGTAAAGTGCTGCACAAATGTAATTTGAAAGAGTCAAGTGTTCATTTCAGGTGGACCATGATAAGACTGAAGTGTAAATCTTGTCACTTGCAGTAGGGTTTTGATAACATGCCCTATGAAAACTGTGGGGGCAATCAGAAGTTAGCAGGCTTTGTCTTAAGATATAGGAATTGTTTTATTTAGTTATTGTTTGTTTGTTTGTTTGTTTTAAGAGGAGGCACAGGGATAGGTTTCAACTAGGATAGTAAACACCCTCAAATAACTGGTAAAAGATGCTAAAAATATCTCATCTCCTCGCCTACAATATGTTCATGATAATTTACTATATTGATTTCATCTATCAGATTTGGTTTGTTTTCTTGGGTTTTCTGTTTATCTATTATTTTTTACCAGGAACTGCAAGAGTTTATATAATCTTCACAGCACTGACCTGAGAAACACACTAAACTGGACCCGTTTTCATTTTTGAAGAAAATGGGCAGAAGAAGTAGCTTGCCCATGGTTATACAAAAAGTAAAAGATGAAATCTGAATTTAAATTGAGATTTTGTTCTGAAACTCCTACTGTGAAGTACCTCATTATAATTTCTCCTTTCGTGTTTAATTATCTTGAATGACATATATTAAAATACATGCATTGACTGTACTCTCGGTTTACATTTTCATAGGCTTCATATATTTTGTTTTTCTACTGAAATTTTTAAAAATATTAAATTGTATTTTTTGCCTGTTGAATTCTAAGCTCTAGTATTGGGTCTCAGAAAAGGCTGATTCTATCTTTATCTCTAATAAAGAGATTAAAAAATTATATCATTTATCCTTTATCTCTAATAAAGGATAAATGATATAATTTATATTTAACAATATTTTAACATCTATTTTTTTAATTCAGTTATATATAAATCTAATTTGGGGGCTACAGGTCCCAGCATTTAACCTTTCAGCTAAGCCTGATTTCTGCCCCCTGAAAGACAGGAAGAAAGAATACAGTTGTAAGTTGTTTGCTTGACCAGCAAGTCCAAGGAGACTAGTGATTCAGATGAGAAAAGAAAAATATCAGGTAGGGAGAGACAAGGAGCAGTCAGGTGAATCCAGCCAGCTACAGCTGCACAGAATCCAAAGACTAGCAGGCCAGGGGAAGCTTGTCCTCTTGGATGTAAGCACGCATGCCCAGCCTGCTGTGTCTCAGACACGTCCTCACTGACATTGGATGGAATGACAAAATACACTCCAGTATGCTGGGTAAAAGGGGGTTGATTGTCTAAATGAATCACAGCGTGTATTTTTAAATGATCATTCTACATTGTAGTTGTTAACTCAAACCTTGGTTTGTGTCTGAATTGTGTCATTTACTTATTGATGGATACTGAGAAAGAGTTACAATTATTAACACCTAAGTTTTCTTATGAGTAGAATTAGGGCTCATGATAAATGAGTATTTCATTAAGTTGTTGGGAAGAGCAAATGAAGTAACACATGAAAAATAAGCAAAGATGCCTGGCCCATAGGAAGTACTTAATACTGCCTGTGTTTGTTTTTATTACCTATTTTTGTCTATCCTAGTCCTGACCGTAATTGTGTGAAAAGATGAACCTGGCACAACACTTGACTCAAAGATGGTGCTTAGCAAATATTTACTAGATTAAATGATAGTTTTAAAATATTTCTGGTATTTAAAATGACTTAACTTTTCATAAAAATATCATATTACCTAATCACAAGAGATCTATACAGTTAGAAAGAATTCATATGTAATCCTGCCCTTGTTGTGTCTTGTTAAAAACATTTTCTTCTTAAAGTCAAAGCTAAAACTGAGTATTATATATTTTCAAGAAAATACCATATCTGATGGCCAAGATACATGAACCTTAAGATTTCCAATAAAAGAACTTTGATGAGAAGGAGATATTTGACTTTGCCCTTTTTGTTTCTAAAAGAATTCTGAGTTACTCGCCTGACAAATCTTTACTAACAGATATGCTTCTCTAATACACATTTTTTTTTTTTTGTAACCAGTAATAAGATTGTCTTTTAGTATGGACCTTAAATATTTTAAATTATCAAATCAAACTTAAGGAAACCTGTGTTTAGTTGTACATGTCTTTTCTCTTTCATTATTTTTCTTTCTGTCTCATAATTTCTACCCTGTATTATTATTACTGTATTCAGAAGTATACAAACTGAAATCTCTACGAACTAGAGCCAAAGTAGCCTAAATAAGCTTAGCCTTATAGTATTTACTATAGCTTTCCAGAAGTTTAGCCAAAATTGATACATGTGCAGTGGCCCCTGCTTCATATTCTAAGCCTTGAGAAATGCAACCAGCACTTTCCTTTGTTATATAAATATCCTCCCCCTCTACCTGAAAGAGACAGCTTGAGTTTACTTGAATCCGCCATCTCTTCTCTAAGTGACAAGAAATGGTGCAAGGCTTGCATATGTTCAGTACCATTCACTGGAGCTGTGAACACTGATGTATTTCCCAGCCCCTTCCTTCCTTTCGGTTGCCAGCAGAGTTGCTTCTGCCAGTGTCTCTGACTGTTTCACAAGTCTTCCTTGCACTCCTCCTTTTTCCAAGAAGGAGTTATATTTCATGAAAGAAGCCGGGTCTGGCACCATATACAAGTGAATGGAGAAAATATCAGTGTTCCAGCGTTATTAGAAATAAACTAATAAAACCAGAGTTACAGCAGTGATGGACATAAGCATTCTGTAATCTAAGACTCAGCTCTGATGCTTTCTCTGTTATCAAATATACAATCCCTTGGACCAAGGTTTGATATCATAACTCATGTTGGGATATTAAATTAGGTGACCCCTTGAATCTTTTTATTCCAATCTAGAGTAATGCTAATTCAGAAACTAAATCAAACATTGGAATTTATGGAGAGATGTAAATCATTCTGTTTGTGGAATTATCCTTGGTTAAGGTCCTAAAACACTCAACTCAAATGGTACAGGCTTTTGTAAGGCTGGTTGATTCACCCTATACAAGAATCTATGAGTGGGGGTAGAGTAGAGATGTCCTACCTCAGGTTTACAAATATAATGCATGCCTCTTAAGATAAAGTCAGATCAAGTTTATTTCTAGGCAGGCTTTTAGGTAAAGGTAAACTGCTAAGGTTTGTATTTTGAAACAGATTTCTTATTCTTTTGCTCTCAAATTTCAAGAACCTTCAAAGGTTTCATTTACATGATTTTATTCTATGATGTTCTCACTTCTATAATTCCAACTCCAAAATTTTTCTTTTGGGCTTCATATTTAAGAAGTGTAAAATAAAAGTGTTCTTTGAGACTTTTATCCTGGGCATCTAGATTGGATTAAAATGTAAGGAATAATAATAAAGGAGACACAGAAACAAGGTGCAGAGGCAGGGAAGGTGGCAGAGTGGCTCTTTGTCCATGCAGCCACATTTATTTATACCAATAGGTCACTAGTACCATAACCACATTATTGTTTAGAGTATCAGTAAGGTTGCTTATTCTGAAGTTACATTTCACAGTTATAATATGCAATGTTAGGAGCTTTGTGCAGTTCTCAAGAAGGTCCATTGTCTGACGCTATGGTTAGGCAGACAGATCAGGAGCACCAGAGCTTGGTGAAACATTGTAGTTATCTAGCAAGCAAGTTCCTTTATTCCCAGGAGTTATGTACCTAAGATTAAGGTCAGAGCTAATAAGAATCTAGCATGGAGGGCATTACCATAGCAGTCAGGCATCCTATGCCTTTGCACAGAAACTTTCCCAGGCCATCAGGGACCCCAATCCCAAACCCAGAACTCCTACACTAAAATTTGTTATGAATGGAACCACTAGAGAAATTATCATGGTCTCCAAGAGGAGCCAAGATATCCTTTTCCAAATTTTCTCATGTGTGGATCATGCAGTCCAGACATGGAATAAGTCTTCATGTACTAGTGCTAGCCAATACTAGTGTTAACCAGCCTTATTGCTGTGGCCAACATACCTAAAATAAACAACTAAAAGGAGGAAACTTTTTTTGGTTTATGATTTCAAAGGTTTTAGTACATGGTCAGACAGTGCTGCTGCTAAAGGCTGGAAGTGAGGCAGAATATCATGGTAGAAGGACACGGTAAAGGAAAGTTGTCAGCTCATGGCAGCTGGGAAGACACACACACATACACACAGAAAGAGAGAGAGAGAGAGAGAGAGAGAGAGAGAGAGAGACAGAGACAGAGAGAGAGAGAGACAGAGAGAGAGAGACAGAGAGAAAAGCCAGGGACAGGTTGTAGTCCTCAAAACCATGTGCCTGGTGACCTACTTCCTCTAACAATGCCCCACTACCTCCCATTAACCCATTCAGATATCAGTAAATTAACTGATATCAGTGAATTAACTCACCAATGAGATTAAATCCCTTAAGATCCAATCACACCCCCAAATCCCCACCTCTGAATATTGCTACATTATGGATTAAGCCTTGAGCTCTTGGGGGTTACATTCCAGGTTCAAATCATAATAAAAATGTACCCAGTTTACAGCTATAGATTATGAATCATTAATAAGTAGGACATTTTATCCTTAATTGTGCATATATTAAGAATGAAAATGGGATACATAATTGAAATAGATCTAATCAAGAGTAATGAGTTATTAAGTTAAAAAGAGATATGGCTGAATAAATTAAGAATTTATCAAATTAAGGATAATACCCAAACCCATTTTTGTTCCCCATGCATTGGATAAGCTATTCCCTGAATAAACTAAGTTCAGGCTCTGTTATAATACAATAACAAACACTACCAAAATTTTAGGAACTCATGACAACAATACTTTTCTTTCTTATATATTTCTGTCATAAATTGGCTCTGACTTTGTTCATGTTATCTTGATCCAAAATTCCGACTTACAGAGGAGCCCTTATTTAGGACATTAGCAGCCTCCTGTAGAGAATGTAAGTTGGAACCAATGCAGGAAGATTTTGTGGGAAATGAGTAAGCATTTTCCCTCAGTCTAGTAAATAGCACTGATAAGTGATTGGCCAAAGCAGGTACTGTGTTCACACTTGGGAATGAGAATACTAGAATTCTATTCCTGAGAGAGGGTGGCTACAGAAGGGCTGTCCAAAAAGAGGTGAAAAATATGTTGAACTATCATATAACTTAGCACATTAACATATAAAAGAGGAATGACTTATAGTTGTAAATATCATGTAGCCTCTAATTATTTCACAACAAAATTAACTATGTAAGTACATCCCCCTCCAGTAGAAATTGAGATTGTTTGCCAACTGAATGCTACTTGATTTATAAAGCTGGACTGAGAAAACAAACATCCAACCACTAGTTGGTATGTAGTATGAGCATCTGTCCTTTAATTTGCCAAAGTCAATCTGCTTTTACTTTCAAAGCATCCTGGGGTTGTATGTTTAATAAATTTTAAAATGAAATGTTGGCAAATACATCCAAAGTTGATGGTAAAATATATGGTCATTGTGAAGATATATAATGCCTACTCTGCATATTTGTATCTCATAAATACAGGTCCTAAAACCATCAAAATTTAGATAATCACGTGCTTACTACCTTGGGGTGACATCTGTGAGTCTGGAAGCATTCTTTCCCCCACACAAGTTTCTGTGCTTGGGTACAAACAACTAAGCAAAATAAAGAGTCATAATTAAATGAAGCAGAAGTGGAGGAACAAACCTTTTTATTTGGACGTGTCAGAACAGCTTCCCTATGTAATTCTTAGAAAATTAAAAATTACCTAGTGCATGCCTATAATCCTAGTGGCTCATAAAACTAGAGCAGGAGGATTGAAAGTTTGAGGCCAGCTTCAGCAACTAAGAGAGTCTCTAAGAAACTTATTGAGATGCTGTTTGAAAGTAAAAAATTAAAATCAAAAGGGCTAGGAATACGGAGTATGTCTGTGTTCAATCCCCAGTACCAAGAGAAAAAAAGAAAAGGGCTTATCTAAATAAGAGGAAATTAACCAATATTACCTATAATATAGTTCAAATATCATTCAAATAAATGTATTCAGTTATTAAAATAATATTTTAGGATATCAGAGTAGGTAGCTCCAAAAATCAATTCCTCCAAAAGAACACTGAAAGCTCAAGCAACAACTGTTAGAATCAACTTCATCAGAACTGGAGAAAACAATCAAATGTTTTCAGCAATTAAGCAAACACTGAATTAAAAGAAATGCAATTGCTAAGCAGCAGAAAAATTTCAGTGGTACTTTGTTCCACACCGTCTTGGCAGCAGGCATGAAGGTGGCAGCCTGCTTCTCAGCAAGGAAGTGTGGACCCTGCTTCTCAGCAAGGAAGTGTGGTCCCAACTTCTCATGTGGACCCTGTTTCTCAGCAAGGAGCAGAGTGGACTTAATTCTCAAAGATTTGTATTTGACTGTTTTAATATGTGTGGGGCCACTTGAGAACTGATTACAAGATGCTGGGTTTTGTTTGTCTAACATTCAATTCACTGAGAATGGAAAGTGTGTGAGCATTTCTCAATAACGTTGTAGTGCAAGTGAACAATTTATTGAGAACTGGGACTAAAGATTCTAGTTGTTTATTTTGGAAATCTAAAAGTGCCCATGTATGCTGGAGAATTTATAGTCATGTGCATGCTGAGGGTATGGGACTTGCTCAGAAAAGACTCTCAAAGACTCTTAGTCTTTATAGCTCACCAATCCTACATGAACGTGTCTGAACACAGTTTTTATAAAAAGTAATGTAGAAATGTAAGTAAAATAACAGATAAAATCAATAGCAAACAACAAAAGCAAACTCTAAAGATGAGAGAACATCTTATTTCTTGAATTATTATAGCATATCATGCAAATATTTGGTTTACAACAAAAAGGAAGTGTTAGCAAGTGAAGGTTTCCTTAGTTCTTATCATTCCCAAAGACAGATTTCCATTGAGAGATTATTTAAAGAAAAAAGCATAAAGGGTTTGTTTAGTGAGATGAAAGTACACCCCAACATAGAGTGGGCCACATCCATGAGAGGAAATGGCTTGAGGTCTTCTATTTTTTATATTTGGTCTTTGAACTTCCCTCTTCATGCATTATGTATTTGGGGGAACTTATGCAGTTTCCTGCCATGGTTCAGTGTACCTTTGTCAATTTTTCTCTGTTGGAAATTTTTCTGATATAAACTACTAAACACTGTATCCATTTACTCCAGATTGACAAGAAGCTATCTAACTTAAGAGGATTGTCCCTGGGCAGTGTTATGACACACTGGGTAGCATTCAGGGGCAGAGCCTGAATTCGCTTTCCCTACCTTCTTTGCTCATGTCTATTTAAGCTACTTACTCTCATAGAAAGCAGGAAGAAAGGGAAAAAAAAAGTATAGCTTATTCAAAGAAATAATTAAAAGAAATTATCCCTGAGAAAGAATAAGCATTGGATTTACTTGGCAAAGTCCTTAAGTATTTAAAATATGCTACAAAAAGTAATGGAAATTATTATGGACAAAGAGTTTATGGAAAGTATTAGAACAATATATGAACAGATGGAGAATATCAACAGATAAAAGTTATGAAAAGAAAACAAATGGAACCTCTGGCATGAAAAGTAGAGCTGAAATGAAAAATTCAGGAAACTGTTTCAATAGATCAATTTGAGCAAGCACAAGATTCAGTGGACATTAAGATAGGTCAATAGAATGTATCTAGTCTGAGGAGAATAAATATCCATTTATAAAGAAAAGTAACAGAGTCTAAGACATCTGGGATGCCATGAATTTTATGAACTGCACATCAGAGGAGTTTCAAATGGCGAGAGATAAAAGAGGGAAGAAAAAAATGCTTAAATAAATAATGATTGAAAACTTCCAAAATCTGATGAAATTCATGACTCTACCTGTCCGAGAATTTCAACAAACTCTAAGAAGGATAAATTACAAAAAATATCCAAATACAGACACATTATTATTAAATGGTCCAAAACCAACAATTAAAGACCATCTTGGAAGCAACTAGAAATAAGTGATTCATAAGGAGTTGTTAGTAAGATTCACAACTAGTTTCTCATCATAAGCCATGCAGGCCAGAATAGAATTGTAACATTTTTTAATTGTTGGGGGGGAAAAAAAAAACTAGCTACACTTTCCTTTGAAAAAGAAGAGGGAGCCCAGTTGGTGGTCCACACCGCAGCTCAAGAGGCTGAAGCAGAAGGATTCCAAGTTTGAGGTCAGCCTCAGCAGCTTAGCAAGGCCCAAACAACTTAGCAAGAGCCTGCCTCAAGATAAAAATAAATAAATAAAAAGGGGCTTGTGATGTGATTTCATGGTTATGTACCCCTGGGTTTAACCCCTAGTACCTCCCACCATTAATACATAAATAAATAAAAGGAAAATAAAATTTTCTAAGATGAACAAGAATGGAGCGAGATTTGCATCTGATACACTTTACATAAAAGTTAACCCGAGTTATAGCAAACACCAAATTAAAAAAGGTAAAAGTATAATTTTTCTTGGAAAAAAGTGACTAATTTATTTCATTATAACATGTAATAATAACGTGAACTTTCAATTCAAACAGTTTAGCATTAATTCCAACACCAAAGTGATCAGGTTTTTAACAGACCCTATTTTGTGGTCATAAAAATGACCTTGTTTATGTAGCTTAATCATTATGACTTGGACTTTTCCCTTATTGGGTTTGATTGAGTTCTGGATTCTCACAGGACGAATTTAAGTCCAAACAATACTCTTGATTCCTTGAAGCAAGTCAAAGGACCCTGATACACATGCTTCTGCTACCATAGTGCCAGGCTGCTGAATTTGAAATCCCTAAGTGCAGTGACAACAGGGGGCAGGCAATACTCTCACCAATCTGACCCAAATTTCTTGGGGTTTACCCTTAAGTTTGCTTGGGACAGTCTTAATTTGTGGCTCTTTTCCTGGTTGGATTATTTATTTATTTTTAGAAGAAAACACAGGTGGTAAATTGTCATATTTTAGGATTTGACAGTGAATTCTTAGGTATGACACCAGAGACATGAGCAAGAAAAGAAAAATCTGACAATTCAAACATTAACAAAAAGCAAAACAAACAAACAAAAAAAACACCTTTTGTCTATAAAATGATTTTATCAAGAAATTGAGAAGATAACTACCTGCACAGTCAGCCTACTGATCCCTCCCAAGCCACAGCAATGAAGTAGTAGAGCAGGAAAATGGTGGTGGTGGTGGTGGTGGTGACGAGGTGGATTGCAGCACAGGACACAAGTTCAGGCCACAGCCACACAGAGTCCACCATACTTGCATGGTGGGCCTGAGGCACTGCAAGCCAATGCACTGACCTGCCATCCCTGTGGAGGCCAGGCCTCGGTATGGTGCAGATGCCTGCTGTAGAATTCTGCTCTTGCAAATCTTCTCCATGTGGCATTGCAGCCCAGAACTTGCCTATATAGACCACAGGACAACCTCAACCTCCCGCTTCCTGATCCACTGAGAGAAAATGGAAGTGAGACAGACCTGAATGGAAGTTCACACTCAAGGGCTGACCAATAATAGCATTAGTACTTTTCCAAACCCTAATTATCATAAATTTGAACCAACAGCATTATTACTTTTCCAAACCCAATTAGCATTATTTTGGATCAATAGTATTGTTATTTTTTTTTCAAACCCTGATTAGCATAAGTTTGAACCAATAGCATTGACCCAAGTGCTATATGAACCTCTAGAGTGGCACATTGCTGAGGGCCATTGCCAAGTAGGAATGACGCATGGCAATTTATTTGTCAGCCTACCCAATGTTGCTTAGAGGGAGGACTCTCCATTGTGGAAATGGGCTTGCCTTGGACCCAGGTCATTTGCAGTGACATTGCATGAATGTTTGAGAAAGGTGACCCTGCTAAAGGACCAGGGTGGATCCGGGTTTAGGAAGGATCCTGCTGGATTAGGGTGGGTCCAGGTTTAGGGTGTATCCTGCTGGGAATAGGGAGTATCCTGCTGCCTCAGGCGCCTGCTCCTTGGGTTTAGGGCGGTTCCAGGTTTAAGGTGGACCTGCTGGGAATAGGGCATATTCTGCTGCCTCAGGCGCCCGCCTGCTCCTTGAGTTCCCCTTGAGTTCTCGAGGGATTCAGAGAGTATTTTGGGATGCAGAGCCCGGTGGAGTGTGTGGATTTTCCTAGAATGTGCGTGTAGAGTGCCGGTGACAGTTCGAGAATAAAGAATTGCTGTTTGAATCTACAAGGCTGTGAGTGGCTCATGATTTTGTGCCCAGCCAGACTGCGGCATTTGGTGGCCTGTAGCGGAACGCCTGAAGCTTAGAGGTAAGTGAAATTGCTCGCCCCTGAGGGAAGGCGAGAGAATGGGTGACCATTTCAAAAAACAATGTGTTCTTGTTTTGATTTATTTTGTTTTTGTTTCAAGCTGCCTATCCCTAGAAATTTCTCAGGCAAACTGGGAAAAATGGTTGGCTCAGGGTTTGAAGTTTGTCGGCCCTGAGGAAGAGAAAATTGATGCAATGATTTTTTATTCCGTTTTTGTTTTATTCAGTTTCGGTTTTGTTTTGTGTTATCTTATTGGGTTGCGTTATCTTTATAGTAGATTAGAAATTAGTAAAAAACAAACCGAAAAAGTGTTAAGTAAATTGTTAGAGGTTCAGACCATGGAGAAAGACATTTTAGATCAAGCAAAAGAGAAGGTCTCTTGAGCTAGTCAGACAGAGGAAGAAAATTTAAAGGAAAAGGGGTCATTAGGAAAAAGGCTACAACAGGAGGCTGCTACTAACTCCGTTTTATCACCAGAGGGCATAATTCAACCAACAGCTCCACCTATGGAGACAGCTGAGTGTCCCTCAAACCCCGTAGTTGATAAGTGGGATCCTGATACAGGACCTCAAAGATTAGCATGCCAAGTACTTGAGCAGACAGAAGGGCAGCAAATTCACCGTGCTTTAGATTTCAAAACAGTGAAGCAGTTAAAGGAGGCTGTAACAACCTATGGTCCCCAAGCACCCTTCACGGTAAGCATGGTCGAATCCATTACCAACTTGGACATGACGCCAGCAGACTGGGCTAGCATGTGTAAATCTGTGCTAAATGGAGGACAATATTTGTTATGGAAGGTTGCAAATGAGGAATTTTGCACGGAGACAGCTAGGTGAAATGCAGCAGCCGGTTACCCTCAAAGAAATCTAGATATGTTGTTAGGAAAGGGACCTTATGAGGGTCAACGGCAACAAATTGAATATGATCCTGCTATATATGCACAAATTGCTGCAGACACAGTTAGGGCATGGAAGACTTTACAAGGACATGGAGATTTACAAGGTCAGCTATCTAAGGTAATACAGAGAGCTAATGAACTTTACACTGAATTTGTAGATAGGCTTATTCAAACAGCTGACAGAATTTTTGGGGATATAAAACAAGCAATGCCATTAATAAAACAACTGGCTTATGACCAAGCAAATCGTTGCTGCAGATAGGTTATTAGACCATGGAAACATGAAGATTTAAACACATAAATTATGTAGAGACATTAATGAACAAGGGCAAGTCTTGGCAGCTGCAGTACAACAGGCTTTAGATGCCAGGCCAAAAACATGCTACAATTGTGAACAAACAGGACATTTTAAAAGGAATTGCCCCATAGGAAAAGGGTTTAACAAAACTAGGTATCAAAGGAATAGAATACCGGGTATTTGCCCACGATGCCGTAGAGGGAGACATTGGGCTAATGAATGCCGTTCTCAAACCACCATAGAGGGTACTCCCTTATCAAAAAACGGACAAGGACCAGGTATTTACCCATGATATTGTGGAGAAAGGCATCAGGCTCCATTGCCAAAAAACGGACTGGGGGGGCCCAATGCTCCTGGGCCCACAACCACAAATATACGGGGCAGTGGAGGAACACAGCAACACCATCAGGGTAGTGCCCAGGACACATTGTCCATTAAATCCCTCATCAGACAAACCCGAGGGAGCGCAGGGTTGGATATGTGCGCCTCTGCCAGAGCAGTACTAACTCCAGAGATGGGAGTTCAAATCATTCCCACAGGAGTAAAAGGACATTTTCCCCAAGGAACAGTAGGCTTATTATTGGGACATAGTTCTTCTACACTAAAAGGACTTATGATAAGTCCTGGGGTAATTGATCCCGATTATGTAGGTGAAATAAAAATTATAGCTAGTTCTCCAAGAGGTATAACAGTAATTTCATAGGAGATAGAATAGCACAGTTGTTAATAATACCCAGCCTACATGATAAATGTTCTAGTCATAGTGTAGAAAGAGGTTCCAGGGGATTAGGCTCCACAGGTGTAGATTGGGCTATGTTGTCTTTAAGTTTAGATTCTCTCCCAATGCTAAAACTAAATATTCAAGGACATGAATTTAATGGGCTACTGGACACAGGTGCTGACCTTAGCATCATATCTCATCAAGAATGGCCAAAACATTGGCCATTACAACAAGCCACTCAAATGCTTCGAGGCCTAGGAGTGGCGACTAATCCCCATAGAAGTGCAATGGTATTAGATTGGAAGGATCCTGAAGGATGTGAAGGAACTATACAGCCATATGTATTGGATCATCTTCCTATAAATTTATGGGGACGAGATGTCCTAGATCAATTAGGTTTGACGTTAACAAATAACATCAATCCTAATGCACCCACTACTAGGGCTAGACAAGGTTTTAGGAAACAAAAAAGATTAGGAGAACAAGAACAAGGTATAGCAGCACCAATTCAAATAGATCAAGGAATAAATAGACATGGATTGGGTTTTCAGAAAGGGCCACTGAGACAATCAAAATTACTTGGAAATCAGAAAGACCAGTGTGGGTTCCTCAGTGGCCCCTGACTAAAGAAAAGATACAAGTAGCCCATGACCTGGTCAAACAACAATTAGCGGAAGGACATATACAACCTTCTGTATCTCCCCATAATACTCCCATTTTTGTCATCAAAAAGAAATCTGGTAAATGGAGATTATTGCAAGATTTAAGAGCCATTAATAATGAGATGGTTATTATGGGACCTGCTCAATCAGGGATTCCTCAATTGTCTGCTTTGCCAAAACCTGGCATGTTTTAGCTATAGATATTAAAGATTGTTTTTATTCAATTCCAATTCATCCTGAGGATAGTCCACATTTTGCTTTTACTATCCCTGCACTAAATCATGAAGGTCCTGATTGGAAAGTACTCCCTCAAGGGATGGCTAACAGTCCAACTATGTGTCAAATTTATGTTAACAAAGCAATCCAGCCACTTAGAAATCAAAATCCTGAACTACAAATATTTCACTATATGGATGATGTATTATTAGCACATAAATATAAAAACACATTGCTGGAATGTTATGCCACACTTACAAACTTATTAAAAAATTATAATCTAGAAATAGCAATAGATAAAGTACAATTAAATTTTCCAATTAATTATTTAGGAGTTCTATTATCCTCAACCATGGTCCGTCCACCAAAAAATTCAAATACGAGTAGATCAACTCAAATCACTTAACAACTTTCAAAAGTTATTGGGAGACATAAATTGGATAAGTCCTTATCTAGGCATACCAACAGGAGAGTTGGGACCTTTATTTGATATTCTAAAAGGTCCATCAGATAGAAATTCACCCCGCATGTTAACTCCTAAAGCAAGAAAGGCATTAAAAATTATTGAAACATATATGGAAAATATGCATTTGGATAGAATTGATATAAGTTTGCCTTTATTATTTATTGTACTACCAACAAATATATTCCTACAGGAGTATTTTGGCAAGAAGGTCCATTATAGTGGATACATTTATCTTATTTTCCTAACCCTATTCTTACTAGGTATCCTGAGGCTGTAGGACAATTAATACTCGAAGGAATAAAAGCAGCGAAGGGAGTGTTTGGAATTTCTCCCAATAAAATTATTACTCCATATACTATGGATCAAATTGATGTGTTAGCTAATGAGTTAAATACTTGGGCAATAATAATGTGTAAATCTAATGTTACATTTGATAATCATTTACCATCTAATCCTTTGTTGTCTTTTTGGTCAGAGCATCCTGTAGTTTTTCCAAAAATGACAAGAAAAACCCCTATCATGAATGCTCCAAATATATTCACTGATGGGTCTAATAATGGTACAGCAGCAGTAGTTACCCCTGATCAAACTTTTACATTTTTAGTACCCAAACAATCAGCTCAAAAGGAAGAGCTTAATGCAGTTTTACAAGCTTTTGTGATGTTTAAAGATTCTGTATTTAATTTATTTTCTGATAGTCAGTATATAGTTAATGCTATAGTATCCCTTGAAGATGCTGGTAGGATTTCTCCTTCCTCTACTGTTTTCTCTTTGTTTTCCACTATACAAAGTCTAATCTGGGACAGAAAAGATCCATTCTTTATAGGACATATCAGGGCACATACAGGATTGCCTGGAGCCCTTAGTTTGGGCAATGATTTAGCAGATTAAAACTACACATGACATACATATTTTCTCTAAACTAGAAGAAGCTACAAATTTTCATAAAAAATTCCATGTCAATGCTAATACTTTACAAAAGCATTTTAAAATAACTAAGGAACAAGCCATACATATAATAAAACAATGTCAAAATTGTGTGACCTTTTTACCACAAGTTAATCTTGGAGTCAATCCTAGAGGACTGATACCTAACCATATTTGCTAGATGGACGTCACACACTTGCCAGAATTTGGAAAATTAAAATATTTACATGTTACAGTTGATACTTCTTCCAGATTTTTGATGGGCTCCCTTCATGCCGGAGAAAAAAACTAAAGATGTTGTAGCTCATTGCTTACAAAATTTTGCCACTGTGGGCGTTCTTAAACAGTTAAAAACAGATAATGGTCCTGGTTATTCTTCTACCTCTTTTAAACAATTTTGCTCATCATTTGGCATTACTCATATAACAGGAATCCCATACAATCCACAGGGACAAGGCATAGTTGAAAGAGCTCATCAAACTATTAAAACTAACTTATTAAAGCAAAAAGAGGGAATTGGAAAGGGGTATATATATCCCCCAAAGATAAACTTAAAATAACCCTTTTTACTCTAAACTTTTTAAATTTGGATTCATCAGGGCTTAGTGCTGAGGAAAGACATGTGTATCCAAAAAATGTACATAAGCCTAAGGTACTTTGGAAAGATATTCTAACAGGACAATGGAAAGGTCCTGACCCAGTGATTGTCTGGAGTTGGGGTTCTGTTTGTGTGTTTCCACAGGGAGAACAGCAACCGATTTGGATTCCAGAGAGACTAACCAAAGCAATTTCTACAGACCAAAAAGAAGATGATTTGACTCAAATCCATAACAGCTGATATCCAGAGCTCCAGCTTGGCTATTCTTACATCTGCGACAGTGATTAACCAGGATGCTTTTTTCAATATCTATTTTATTATTGCATTTTCCCACATCATAAAGTTCTATTTTATTTTTTGAGCTCATACAAACCTAGGTTAATGTTTTTCTGATCAGTTTTATTTTTTGACCGTGGAGTTTTTAAACATTGCAATGGAAATTTCACCTGTGTAAAGCTACAAGGCCTTTACTATTGTCTTATGTGTTGTACATTTGTGTGCACTCTTGTGTTTTGTGTTGTATGTCTGTATGTGCGTATGTCCATATTTCATATATGAGGAGCGCTCATGAAAAAATGGATCCAATTTTTTTTTATTCACGTGATTTAAATGGTTTAATTTAAATTAGGTAAACAGCTGTTAAGGATTGTTTTTAGAGGTGGTTAACAGATCTGTTTGTTTACTTTCACCTTTCCTTTTCATTATATTTAATAATTCTTTTCAGGATAATGTCTCTTTAGCATCATTGCCAGAATTCCTATCTTCATCCCAGTGCCGGTGAAGACAAAGATAAAACCAAACTACAGCTTCTATGATAGCTATCACAGTGAACTGTATAAACTGATGCATCAATGAATATAACTCAACAAGTAATGCTCAATCAAGGAGTCGATTTACTTTGGGAGGAAATGGACATATTGATAGATTCCTCCACTTTGAACTGCTTGCAGAACTTGCCTGGACTATGTATCACTTGTATGCATTGTGAACTATCTGTTGGTGCAGCGAATTGTGGTAGTGCTGGCATATCTTTGCTGATGGTGTCACTAGTGATGCAATTTTTCCAAAGGAGCCGTCAATTGGCTTGGTGTCCTGGCATTTCTGTATCCTCCTCCCTTCTGTTAGTGATGGTCTAAAATTTGGGGGCCAACAGAGGTGAGGCAAAGAACCTCACCCCCCCACTGACACCAAGGCCAAATTTGGGGGCCAACAGAGGTGAGGAAAAGAACCTCACCACCCCCACTGGTGCAAAGGCCAAATTTGGGGGCCAACAGATGTGAGGCAAAGAACCTCACCCCCCTCCCCCCAGTGGTGCATAGGCCTACCCACAAGTATGGCTGTATGCTGGACCGGTAGTCAGTGACGGGTATGATCCAATTGCAGTGGTATCAACCTAAGACAGGAGGCTGACGCCTAGAGGTCAGTTCATCCGATGACGGGTAAGAACCATATGTTGAATTGGACAACCTAACAGGCACGGTCCCTAAGCCACATTGCTTGTTGTTTAATTAATCAGAAGGGGGGAGATGCTGAGGGCCATTGCCAAGTAGGAATGACGCATGGCAATTTCTTTGTCAGCCTACCCAATGTTGCTTAGAAGGAGGGCTCTCCATTGTGGAAATGGGCTTGCCTTGGACCCAGGTCATTTGCAGTGACATTGCATGAATTTTTGAGAAAGGTGACCCTGCTCAAGGACCAGGGTGGATCCGGGTTTAGGGAGGATCCTGCTGGATTAGGGTGGGCCCAGGTTTAGGGTGTATCCTGCTGGGAATAGGGAGTATCCTGCTGCCTCAGGCGCCCGCCCGCTCCTTGAGTTCTTGTTGAGTTCTCGCAGGATTCAGAGAGTATTTTGGGATGCAGAGCCCGGTGGAGTGTGTGGATTAGTTTTCTGCAAATGTTCATAGCAGCATCATTCATGTACTCAAAAGGGAGAAACAACCCAAATGTCTACCAACAGGTGAGTGAATAAAATGTGTTATATGTTTTTAATGGAATTATTTCATCCATTGAAAGAAATAAAGTTATATATGCTGTTTACATGTACCTTAAAAATACTACACTAAGTAAAAGAAGTGAGACACAAAACCACAGGTTATATAACACTATTTATATGTCTATTTACTCTGTTTAAATTTACACTATTCATATTTTGAGACTATCTAGAAATAGAAGTAGAGATAAAATAGATTAATAGATTATGTTTGCCAGGGGACTAGGGAAGGGGAGATAGAGGATGAGCAGTTATAAGGTTTTCTTCTGGTGTGATAAAACAGTTTTGGAATGAGATTCTGTTCAATTGATCTATTTATCTATATTTTCCCCAATACCATAGCATCTTGTTGATTGGACCTATATAGTCAGTTATGAAGTTGAGTAATATAAGTCCCTTAACTTCATTCTTCTCCATCAATACTGTGTTGGTTATTCTAGTTCTTTTACTTCTCATGGCAACATTATTATCAGATTGTCACTACTTACACAGTAATTTCCAAACAGGTTTGGAACTATGTGTTAGTAATTTCTAATTGAGGGTATTGATAAGTATTGCTCTAAATTTACAGATCAGATTGTTAAAAACATCTTGACAATGTTGAGTCTTCCTTCCCATGAACATAGACTATCTTTCCACTTATTTATTTCTTCTTTATGTTCTTTTATCAGTTCTGTAATGTTCTTCATGTAGAGTTTATATTTATGTGTGTGTACATTAGACATATGTGTGATATATTTATATCTAAATATTTCATTTTTGTGTGCAGATGTAAACCATTTTAATTTAAATTCATTGTTTATTGCTGAAGCAGAAGCAGATTTGACAGCAATTGATTTTTGTAACCTTGTATCATGCAAACTTATTGTAATTGCTTATTAGGTCTGTGGGTCTGTTTGTTGATTCTTTAGCACTTTCAACAAAGTTAATCATCTGCAAACAAAGACTGTTTTCTTTCTTTCCAATCTGATACCTTTTATTTCTTTTCTTGTCTTATTGTATTAGCTAGGACATTCAGTATGATGTTGAATATGTATGGTGAGAGGGTCAACTTGCTTTTCTACTGAAAGAGAGCTTCATTTTCTCATCAGTAAGCAAAATGTCAGGTATAGATATTTTTGTGCCCATTATTTATCAATATAAGAAAATTTCACTCTGTTTCTACTTTACTTGTTGAATTTTTCCAAATGCTTTTTGTTGTTTTGTGTTTGTTTTTTGTTATCAGTGATTGAACTCCAGGGCAGTCAACCACTGAGCCCATCCCCAACCCTTTTTTTATATTTTATTTAGAGTCAGGGTCTCACTGAGTTGCTTAGCACCTTGCTTTTTGCTGAGGCTGACTTTGAACTCATGATCCTCCTGAGTCACTGTGTCACTGTGTCCAGCTCCAAATGCATTTATAAAAAATTATTGAAATATGTTTTTCTTCTTTAGATTGCTGATGCAGTGAATTACATTAATTGATTTTCAAATGTTGAAACAGCCTTACATACCTAGAACAAATTTCATTTGGTTATAGTGAATAAATCATATTATACACTGTTTAGATTCAATTGGGCTAACATTGTGTGAAGATTTTTTGCAGATAAATTTATGAGAGATTTTAATTTATAGATTAAAAATAGCTGTAGATGGACACAATATCTTTCTTTCTTTATTTTTTTAATGTGCTGTTGAGGATTGAACCCAGTACCTCACACATGTGAGGCAAGCACTCTACCACTGAGCCATAACCCCAGTCCTTGATTTACAGATTTTTGTAGTGGGTTTGCCTTGTTTTGACATTGATAGGTAATGTTGGCCTCATAGAATGAGTTAGAAAGCATTCTCTCTACATCTACTTTTCTAAGAGAAATTGAATAGAATCAGTTTAATTTTTTTCTTATTTTGTAGAATTCACAAATATTAATAATATTAATATTCCTTTGTAGAAGTTATCTGGGCCTAGTGTCTTCTGTGTTGAAATGCTATTAATTCTTTAATAGTTATAGCTCTATTTAGATGGTGTATTTCTTCTTGTTTCAGATTTGGGAGATTGTGTCTTCAAAGAATTGGTGCACTTCATCTAGGTTATCACATGTGTGGGCACAGAATTATTTATAGTATTCTTTTATTTTCCTATTAATGCCAATGAGATCTGAACTGATTGTCCTTTTTTTCATGTATAACATTTTTAACTTGGAATCTCTTTTATTTTCTTATTTTGCCTGACTTGTGAATTTTACTTTCATTCACTTTATCAACATATTTGGATGCTCTATTGTTAGACACATGCATATGAAGATTGCTATGTCTCTTTGGAGAATTCACTCCTTTCTTACAATGATAACTTTCTTTCGTTAAAATCTGTTTGAAATTAATATAGCTTTTACTTTTTTTGATTAGTATTAGCATGGTTTATCTTTTTCAGCCATTTACTTTTAATATGTGTCTTTATATTCATAGATGACACATAGTTTGATAATCTTATTTGATCCAGTTTATGTCTTAGTGACGTATTGGAAAATAATGGGAAAATGGAGGTGTTACACATTTCTGAATCATGTCTCAGTCTTTTAGTGAGCAGGTGTCTCCTCACAAGTGCTTCTCAGTCCTCTTCCAAGCCTTAGATAAGACTGGGTTGGAAGAATTATCTAGAGTTGCAGATTTCTTTTTCCCTAGATCACTCAGGCTCTGAGAAATTCTCAGCAGCTTACATAGTTTATTCAGACCTTTTACAAAAACAGTAGAAAATTCAGGTATATTTCAAATCTGTTCCTTTTCTTTCCTACAAGAAGAAGGGGATTTTTTCCCCTAATATTTATTACCAGAACCTGCAAATCCCTGGATGTGAAACTCATAAAATTGTGGGGACTGCATTCCCCTAAAGTTTTGACTCTCCACCTTGAGTTTCCAGTAATTTGTCAATTGAAGTTTAAGTTCTCCTACCCTTGCAATTGCTCTCAAAGAGGTTTCTATTACTGGTTTCTGCTCTGAGAAGTTATGATTTCTCCATATTTACCATATTTACCTGTCTGTCTTTCTATTTTTAGGAGCAATGCTTTGCCTGGCAACCTGATACTTTCAATTAATATAAGAAGAGTTGTTGATTTTTCAGTTTGTTTACCTTCTTACTTGTTAAGACTCAATGACAACTTTCAAGCTGTATATATGTAAGATCAGAAATTGGAAGTGCAGGCATTTATTTTTGAAACAATGTAAAAGCCTAGTGATAAGTTGAAAATATTTTCTCGTAGAAAGATCTCAGGTTTCAAAACAATAATGTAGAATTTTATGACTATGAAATAATTGTGGGTGCAAATTGCTAAAAATATACAACAGGAATAGCAAGGTCAATAATAATAAAAGTTTCAGAGTTCCACGCTGGAGATTAATGGGGCTACTTCATGAAGTGTAAGCCTCTCAGAGGCAACTGTTTAATGAACAAGTATAGCACCGTCATTGTTTGAGAAAGGGTTGAAGACATCATAGCATTTTCAAACTCATAATGAGCCTGGATACACTGAAATCTGCTTCAATAATGAGAACACAATGGATTGGAGGCATGGATCTCTGAAGCAGTCATGAGTTAACCTTTAAAAATCATTGTGAGATATACTTAAGAGAAAAGAGGTGAAAGCTCAGATTCTTTAATCTCATTAATTGGAAACTTCCACTGTACAGACTAAAAATCAGCTTCATTATACCTGGAGGCCTCAACTATATAAGAGTAAAAAGTTGTTTTTACCAGAATATTATTTGAAACTAAACTAGAGTACTTAAGAGGGAAAGAGCTTTAATCATTCATGGATCCTGGAAAAAAAAAAAAAAAGAATACAACAACAGTCTATACTGGTTACATTTTATCAGAATTGACTTTTCAACTTTAGCTGGAGGCTGTCATATTTCTCTTGAGCCTGCATTTTTTAATGATGCATTTGGAATTCCAATTAAAAATTCAAAGTGAAAAAATAGCAGAAGTTCTCTGTCCAGCTTGGAAATCAGAGTCTGTGATACACACTTGCAACATCTTCCCTGAAATGACCAAATTCATACAACAGAAAAATCCAACATTTTATCATTGAGAGTTTCTAATTTCAAGTGATAAAATTTATTGAAAGAATATGAATTTGCTAACAGAATCACCAAGTATTTTTGAGATCAGTGTTGGAAAGGAGACAGCATCTACAGCATTTATAAACTATGAGATCTGCCTACTATTGCTTTATTCTACTTTTCCCCAGTGTCCATGAATGATAAAGACTCCTTCCCTCTTCATTTAAATCCCTCCGTTTAGTTTCACTACTGCTATCAATGAATTCTGAATGTTTTAGTTTTCTCCATTGGCAATGAAGTACAGGACACACTAACATGACTCCCCTGCAGTCAAGTCCCACAGCCGGCCCATTGGTCCCCTGCCAAGAAACAGCACCTAACTGTAGGGGCATGTACCTGGGCTGCCTGGAGCACAAACAGTGAGCATAGGCCTAAGGCTAAGTGGGCCAGCACCTCAGGTGAGCCAAGGCCCATGGACCTGTCATCCCTCCACAGCTCACCCTGGCCCAGTAAAGACACTCTCTCTCTATTTTTAAAAATATTTTATTTGTTTTAATTAGCTACACATGACAGTACAATGACCTTAGACATATCATACATTTGAATCAGATGGGATATAATTCCTCATTTTTCTGAGTGTACAGGTTGCAGAATCACATTGGTCATGCAGTCACGTATATACACACAGTAATAATAATGTCTGTTTCATTCTACTATCCTTCCTATCCCCCCATCACCTCCCCTCCCCTCCCATCACTTCTCTCTACCCAATCTAAGGTGACGCTATTCTTTTTTTTTTTCTCACATCTTCACACATGTATTTTGTATAACTATGGGAGTCTCCTTCCACCATCCATGCAATTCCCCTTCTCCCTCCCTTTCCCTCCCACCTCTCTTCCCTATCTAGAGGTAATCTTCTTCCCATGCTCTTCCTCCCTACCCCATTTTGATATGAGAAGACATTCGGCATTTGTTTTTTTGGGATTGGCTAACTTCACTTAGCATAATCTGCTCTAATGCCATCCATTTCCCTGCAAATGCCATGATCCTATTATTTCTTAGTGCTGAGTAATATTCCATTGTGTATAAATGCCACATTTTTTTTTTTATCCATTCATCCATTGAAGGGCATCTTGGTTGGCTCCACAGTCTAGCTATTGTGAATTGTGTTGCTATAAACATTGATGTGGCTGTGTCCCTGTAGTACGCTGTTTTTAGGTCCTTTGGGTGTATAGTCCAAGAAGAGAAATAGCTGAACACAGCACTGCAGCTGAAGACACCTCCTACCACCGCCACCAGGCATACCCAATTCAATGTCCTCAACCTCTGGCTTCCTGGGAAATGGGTAGAAAACAGAAGTAAAGCAAACATGAATGGGATTCAGGGCTAACCAATAGCATTAGTATTTCCAAACTCTAATTATCATAATTATGGGCCAATAACATTGGTACTTTTTTGAAACTCTGAATGACATGAGTTTGGGCCAATAGCATTGACCCAAGGGGTTGCTCAGAGGGCAGCCACTCTTGGATCCCCTTCCACCCTGTGAGAGTACTGTTTGTATGCATGCTTGAATAAATCCTAATTACACTCACCCTGGTCTCTGGATTTCATTGTTTGAGGGGGAGAGGGGGGGAAAGGAAGAGAGAGGGAAAAGATGGTGAGCTCCTGGGGACGGCTGCAACATGGCAGGACGAAGCCCACCATGTAAAGCTGCAAGACTTCTCAGCTACAAAGGCCTACAACCTAACACAGACCCTTCTCACCAGCAGAAGTGGAGAAATTCTGGTCTCACCTGCTAACAGAAGCAGAGAATCAAGTTTCATCTCAAAACTCTAGTTTTTCCACATGCACTGTTGTATCCAGTAAGTTGATTTTACTGCTACCACCACTGTCACCAAAACTGAGTCCATTATATTCCTGCTGCTGTGTATCACTAATACCCATTTGGAGATCCCACTGTGTGTTTAAAGTTAAAACATGTATACTTCACTTTTTCTTTTGCTGCAAAGGAGGTTGGTTTCTCAGCTTCTATATGGAACAGCAGATTCTAGTTCCTATCAAGGCTTAAACAATCCAAAACTTATTCAAATGATAGGTGAGCAAAAATAAATACAAATTATCTGTAATCTAAACATCTATACAAATTATCTATAATCTAAATATCTATATCTAAACATTGTTTGCCTATTTCTTACCTTTATCACAATGGTCTTGCATATCATCTTGCAATTGTCTTATATTGCAAGCAAAAGAACTCACCTCACCATCAAAACAGCACATCCAAAGTCATACCTTTGCCATATCTTTATGATGGATGGGTTTTCATGTTCTTTTATTTCTCCCTAACCAATAAAACTAGTTAAACAATTATATTCAACAATGGTTAAAACGAGAAAGAAAAATCGAAAAGTATTTTCTCTCTCTCCCAAACACGCAGAGACTAGACATATACACAGAGGAAGAAAAAAAATAATTGTATATACTCTAATCCTTAATTTTACGACTAGTCTCAAGAATGGATTTACTTCTCTTCTCTAGTCACAAATAAATGTTCCTTTTTATCTTTACCCAGCACTTCAGTTAGGTGACCCATGTCTTTAGCCCTAACAGATTTGAACCCTTGGTGGCTCTGCTGGTTGTGGTCTTATGTGGTTACTCTTGAATCTAGAAGTAATAATAGGCACTCTAGGAATCCCATAAGTGCCCGTATGCCCCCCCTTGATTGCATAAGATAGCCACCCGTGTTACTTCCACAGAGCAGTACTACATGCTATAACACCATGCTGCGACACCACAGAGCAGTACTACATGCTGCGACACCATAGCACTTGTTCTGGGCTTATTTTTCTAGTAGTATCATCAACCCAAAATGGTGTGTGGACAGTCTTTTTCAACTTCCAACCCAAATTAAATATTTTTGTGTCCCTAGTGAACACATTTCTCTCTGAATATTAAAATCTCTAAACAGATTCTAAAAGGGGGAACAAATATCTTGTGCCCACAGATCTGAGGCTAATCATGAGGAGACCTGCTGCCACCTCAGAAAGATAAAATATTTCCCCAAGAGAATATCAGGCTTCTCCAGAAAGTCCTTCCCAAATCAAGTAGATTTCAGGCTGGTAAAAACAGTTTGTCTTTCCTTTAATCTCATGTTAAATGATTTTTTATAGATACCTGCCAATACCAGAGAAACATGAGCCGTGCTTTACATGTAAGTGTCGTAGGATCAGACAGTCCTGGGTTACTTCTAACCTGGGACTGGAGGTGTGGTCTTGGGCAAGTCAATTATAACCTTTGAGCTTCAGTTTCCCCACATTTAAAATGGAGATAACAGAGCCAAGCATGGTGTTGCATACCTGTAATCCAGTGGCTTGGTAGGTTAAGGAAGGAGGATCTCTAAGAGTTCAAAGGAAATAGCTTCAGCAACTTAGAGAGGCCCTAAGCAACTCAGTAAGACACTATCCCTAAATAAAATACAAAACACTGGGGGGAGAGGGCGCTGGGGATGTGGCTTAATGGTTGAGTGCCCCTGATTTCAATCTAATTCCTGGTACCAAAGAAATTAAAAAAAAAAAAAAAAAAAGATGGAGATAACCCCAACTACTTAGGGAAGTTATGGCCTTTTCTCTTGTAATAACATCATCAGATTAAAAGGTTTAGCATATTGCCTACCACTAGGAGTGACCGATTCATAAAAGCAGAAGTAATATTTTAAGATATTTTTAGAATAGTTTATCATGGTCACTAATTGATCAAAGGAAAATCAGGTTTTTATGCTGGAGCAGGGTCTTAGCGTTCTGGCACAAGGGGCTGGGGCATCTGGGATAATGGGGGAGCTCCAGAGAAGCCATGTTTTACAAAACTATGCTATACCATGTCAGCTATAGCATGTCAACTGAGACAGCGTGGGTGTAATAGGTGGTTACTAGCCCATCATAGGAACAAGTGGTAGTGATGGGGGTGATGAGCATGGTGCTGGTACTTGTGGTAACAATTAGTCCCTTAGAATAGATAAGAAAAAGAAGAAAATCATCTAAAATATTAAAGGATTCATACTAAGAGAAGTTAAGAAAAAATATTCCACCCACAATGGGAGTAGTGTAAAAAGGAAGAAAATCATAAATTGAATGCAAATGATGTCCTTGAAATTTCAAAGCACTACAGTTGTTCAATACTTTTGAACAGAATAAAAAAGTGACTCATTATTTTTGGAAATAGGAATACTCCATAATGTTTGGGTTTTCCTTTATGAAACAATTAGTTTTCAAAGGAAATTTAATTTTGTTTGTCAGTGTTTTCCTCTAACCAAATGGAAAACTCTTATTGAAAGTTAATTATATTTCATTTTCTAGAATTTATAAGAAAAGAAAAGAGGAATAAAGGCAGTTTCTGAGCCATATGTTTTACAACAGAAAAGAAAATAAGACTCATAATCAACTTTCAGCTTTAGTTCTTATGTTTATATTTTGAAATAATAGCTATAATTATGCATTCTCCATTTGAGAGTCCATGTTTATTTCAAGTCACATTTATTGAGCACCTATCAAGTGGTGGGTAAACAAGAGGATTCAAAGATTGATCAGGTATAGTGTTTGTGAGGGAGACCAACATTCAAACTCAATGGTCTCCTATAAGGTGGACAAGGCCCTGCCTGGCTTTCTGACCTCATCTCTTATCAATTTCTTCCCCTTCACTGTGTTTCAGTGTCTGGAGGAAGTCAAACATAAATATGCCTTTGGTTTTTTGCATTTATTCTGTGTCTTCTCTGAACACTATTCGCATGACTGTCTTCTCAGCATACCTCGAAGGCCATCATCTAACAGTTAGTTAAAATAAACAATATCTCACCTATCATTCTCAGATGCCCTGCCTTGTTTTATAATTTTAGAAACACTTATTATTATCCAAAAATATTTATACGTTTATGTATTTATTATCTGCCCTCCAAATATAAACTGTATTAGCCCAAGATTTTGATGTGACAACCAGTCTAGTAATATGAACAGTTCTTGGCACACGGTAAAATCTCAAAAAACACTTATTTAATGAAACTGTTAACACAGTGTGAGACTAATTCACCTGATTTTCAAGAAGCAGGAATGCAAAGCAAAATGAAATCATTTAATTTCCAACTACTTAGATTTTGGAATTGCTAGAATGTTACACTACATTTTAATAAAAAAAAGATCCATTGCCATTTATGTACATCATGTTCTTGAGGAAACAAGCAGAATACTACCCCTAGGGCTGGGGATGTGGCTCAGTGGTAGAGTGCCTGCCTAGCATGTGGGAGGCACTTGGGTTTGGTGCACAGAAATGCAAAAAAACAAAACAAAACAATACCACCACCAAGAAAACAAAAAACAATAACAACAAAAAACTACCTTGGGCATGGTGTATAAACCTGGTCCATGTGAGTTCTTAACAACTTCACTAAATCTCTGTAGTAGATGTGGCTTTTATTAAAACAATAAAATTTAAGCCTCAATTATGTTTCTCAACATTTTCAACATTTGGAGACCTATTCCTAAGGCTTTGAACTAATTTGTACTTATCTGTTAAATACAGGGCCACCCCACCCAGTCCCATGCTGTGAGATTTTGTTAATAATGGTTTATCTAATTTTTAAAGCCAGTGCTCAAAGGGGAAATAAGAACATTTTTTTTCCTTGGCTCCTTGTGGAGAGATAAAATGGCTCCAGGGATGAAAGAACAATAGATCAAATGTGAAACCACACATCTAAAGCTGAAGTAAGAGAGCAGAAAAGGAGATAGCCAGGTACCAATGTTTAAAGGATAAGAGGCTCAAACTGGAGAAAGATAAAAGAAAGATGGGGAAGAGAAAGGAATCTGCTATATTAACTTTTTCAGAGTAAAGCAGTATGAAAATTCAAGTGTTTTGATATTTAGCTAGTGTCTTGTTTTCACCCAATACGGATAGATAATTGAACGATATTTACAAAATAGATAACTGATAGAAGAAAATTCTAAGTCATATAATAAGAAATGTAAAAAATATTGGAATATTGTAATAATAAATGGGTGAGAGCAAATAAAAAGCATAACAATGTTTTATTGATTTCAATAAAATGACAGATACTGTTTAATCACACTGAAGAATAAAAAGACTAAATAAATATGTAATGATTCTTAAGCTAGTTGATATTTAATTCAATTTGAATCAAAATCCTGATTTTTTAAATAAAATGTTTCTTTTAAATATTCTAAAATTTCTTCAATTTCAATATAAAAATGTAGAGTAAATCTTCTCCAAATAATTTTTCGTTATTTACCCCATGGAAAATTTATACTTGAAAAAATGGAAGAGAAATATAAAGACTACATGGAGACCCATAATAAAGACATCAAAATTACTTAAAATAATCAACATAATTTAAGTAATATGAAACTGGCTACTGATTATATAGATAAGTAAGTTAGATGGAAAGTCCAGAAATAAATCAGAGTATACTTAATATATGAGTAAGATGTTATTCTTTTAGATTAGCAATAAGTATACAAGTTTTTCAAAAACAATGCCAGAATAATTGATCAATTAGTAATTGATCAACTGCGGAGGGGGGGGGAGAAAATACTTTTCTTACTTAAGGCATCAAAATAATTCCAAAATAAGTAAAGAATTAATAATAAACCATGAAAGCAAAATATAACTAGAATATAAATTTGAACATAGTTTGTAATCTGGAGAAGTGCTTTTTATACATGACAACTATGGGAGAAATTTGTAATGAAATTGTTGAGCAATTAAAGAGCTCTGTCATCAAAAACATAATAAGAAAAAAACAAAGAATTAGATGAAAATATTTCATTCAAAGTAAACCTTTGTTGTTTTTTTTTTTACAGAACTCAAGTCTTATTATAAGATGTCAGAACAATTCAGAAAAGTACAAAGAATAATAGAAACATCACTCCCAAACTTTCCCACACATATTTTCCCATAGCTACCATTGTGTTTTATTTTGATCTTTGGTGCTGGGGATTGAATCTAGTGCCCTGTGCACAAAAGGCAAGCACTCTACCAACTGAGCTATATCCCCAGCCCCCATAGCTAGCATTTTGATAAAAATCTTATCCAAATATTAATTCTCTGCTTTAAAACACATAAAATTGTAAGACTATTTTTTGTTATGATTTGGATGTGAGGTGTCCCTGAAAAGCTCACTTGTGTGACAATGCAAGAAGGTCCAGAGGAGAAATCTTGGATCGCAAAAATCTTAATCTCATCAGCAAATTACTCCCCGATGGGATTAACTGGGTATTGACTGGAGGCAGGTGGGGCGTGGCTGGAGGAAGTGGGTAATTGGAGGTGTGGCTAAGGAGATCCTGCTTTCTGATCACCAGGATGTGAGCTGCTTCCCTCTGCAACCTTCTCGTGCCATGATTTTCACCCTCACCTGGAGCCCTGAGAAATGGAGCCAGCCTTCTATGGACTAAGACCTCCCAAACTGGGAGCCCTCAAATAAACTTTTCCTCCTGTACGATTGTTGTGGTCAGATCTTTTAGTCTCAGCAGTGAAATAGCTGACTAAAACATTCTTTTTACTTTTTATGTATGTTATTCTGATAATCTGCTTTTATCCAAACAATATATTCTGGAAATGTTTCTGATCTCAAAAACTCATATTTATTTTAACATGTGAAATAACATTGAACAACTTAAACAAAATTTCATCCAATCTGTCCTTGTTCCAGTAAGCACTGTATCAGGATAATAACGTGTAATTATGTTAATGTTTTTTTTTTTTTTTTTTTTTCCCCTTGCAAGGTGTCCTGATAGCAGGGATGGATCCATTGTTATCTCCTACTATGATCCCAAGGCCCAGTTAACATTGAAATATCTGAAATATTTTCTGGGTAAAAGTTAGAGGTGGACTAGATGATTTAGCATACCTCATTTGGAAAACAAAATGGGAACCAGAAGTAAAATTTGAAATCTAGATGTGTTCAGAACACAAGTAGCAGGCTGGGATGTAGTTATGTGGTGAGTGCTTTCCTAGCATGTAGGAGGCCTGAGGTTCAATCCCCACTATCGCAAAAAACAAACAAGCAAAAAGTTTATAGAACATGAGTGATGAACACAATGGGTGATAAAACAGTTGATTATGGAAATTTATTAGTAAACCATGTGATTATGAACCTGACATAATTATATCTTTAATCAAACTAAGGGCCAAAATAAGTTTTATAAAACAATTTATTTTTACAACTAATGTAGAGAAATTAACATTCTGGTTTTGCTTCAACTGAGCATAGTTATAAAGAACGTAATAGACAAGAATGTTACATTTTAAGAAAATTGCTGCATTTAATGAAAATAATGATGCTATTATTTTTTTTTTCTTTTGGTTCCCCAGAATGGATCTGGGCAAAAAAGGAGAAGGGGCTCACATTAGAGTCACTGGATAAGCTAACGGCATTTTTGCACAGGAATTTAGAGGCACCCAAATATCAATATGCACAGATTTTATAATAGAGTTAATTCATAATAGAAAAATGACTAAACCTATAGAAACTGTGGCAAAGGAAAGGTTAAATCAGTCCATGATTGATTAGCAGTGTCTGCATGATGATCAGATTAGGAAATGGTGACAACTGTGCCATTTCTTGAGGATAACATTCTTCAAACTTTCTATGGTATGAATTGATTTTTGTGCTTCAAATTCCAGTCTATCACAGTTTTTTTTTAATAAAATATAAGGAAATATTTTCAGCCATATCAAATTGCTATAATTTTTCTAAGTACCTCCCTTGATCTGTACTCATCTGTTTGTGGACCAATTATAAGTACTTAAGAAAATGACAGCAGCCTGTGAACCATACTGTGTAGATCATAGTTGTGTACGAGTTTGATAAGTAGGTTCAATTTAAAATTGAAATGTCTTTCAAAAAATTCAAAGCCCAAATATGCTAAATATATATACACGGTTTATTTGGCATATTTTACACTATGGTATATACTTATCATAATAAAGTCTGTGTAATAATGACTATACTCCATAATATGGGAGTTATTTTCCATCATCTGATTTTGTACAACAGCTCAAATCTGAAAACTTTGTGATTACTTCAGGTTTTATATAGTAAATGCCAAATTGATTTTAGTACCCTTTGTAATATACTAACTACTCTCTATAGACAAAATATATTGACTTTCACTTTTATCTGCCCATTTCTCCTCTATAAATAAAATGATTATTCGAGTGTATTTTGGGGAAAATGTTAGCTAGAGTTCATATGCATTAGGAAACAAATAACTAATATAATCTCAGACAGAATCTTTTCCAAAGAGCTAATTAGCTTCAGAAATTGGAAGCCAACAGGATTGCCCACCCTCACCCTAGAGAGGCCTTGCTTCCCTGTAATACACTCACAGCTCTGTTAATAGTTAAGAGTCTGGCAGTAGAAACCCAGAGGTTGAGTTTTTAGTGCTGTTAGACCATCCCAGGGCAGCATCAATTTCTGGCAATGATAACGCATGCAATGGCTTTCCGGCAGGACACAGCCACAGGGTTCCTGGCAGAGCCACTGAGCAAGGTTTTTGTAAGCAGATCCATATCATTTTTGACAGGACTAACATATGGCTTTGAATTTCTGGCCAAAGACTCCTTCGTGCTTCCTATCAGAAGAGACCCTACACGCTCTCTGGTAACATTGCCGCGCGATGTAAAGGGTTTAATTCCTGGAACTATATTGCCACGATGATTTGCTATAGAGCAAATTTCAAAGTTGGTTTCCTGCCAACGCAAAATTCTATAGGTCATGTCAAGGCCAACACAACCGTGAGTTTTCAGCCAGAAGATATCGAACTGATCTTTTAATAGCCTTCATATTCACACTTTGCCATATTCCTAAGTGTTTTTCTGTATATTGAGTATAAATGAAATATTTTCCACATGAAAGAATATTGCAGTCGTGTAATGTGTTTTGTGGAGGTGCACATGAGAACATTTGCATCAGTAGTCTTGCTTGTCCATCTAATAGAACAAATGGCAATTATTTAAAAATTTCACTTTAATTTGTATAAGAGCCAAAGCATATTCCTATTAACAGTGAGGATGAAAAGAACAATAAGTTTCCATAGCTCAAAAGGCAATTGAGTTCCTTTGTCCCTTTACTCTGATCACAGACTAATTTAAAAGCTTAGTGTCTGCAAATATCTGAAAGGAGGGAGCCCCAGCCTTTAAAAGGTGATTAAAGTTCAAGATATACAATAGAAAGTAGCAGTAAATCCTTCACTGGGAATGATGTATCATGGTATTTTCCTTAAATAGAGCTTTGCATATGCATACATTTAAAATACTGTTCTAACACTGCTCTCATGCCACTGAAATTGACCATGGCATATCACAGTTTCCTAATATTTTCACCACAACTAGATTCAGATGAGAGGTGGCTCAAATTAAAGATCACAGAAGCACTATGTTTTATTCGATTTGTGTAAAATACAAACAAATGAACAAGAGAAAAGAAAGCATTCTTCAGCTCAAACTAAACAAAATGCATTTTGAAAATGGTTATCATTCAAACCAACATGAAACGATGCTGAACTATTGTCTCAGTATCTTTGGAGTCTCATTTTAACAGTTCATTCAGTGAAAGCTTTTTAAATTTGTTTATTATCTTCCTTATATGACATTGTCTCTAAACTGAAGTGTATTCAAACAAGTAAGTAAGATGTATGCACATTATCTCTAAGGTATACAATGATTTTGGGGAAAATATCTAGGTAAAGGCACACTAATAAAACTAACCTTCAAATTAAGGTTATATGTGTGACTCTCATTTCTCTCTTGTTCATTTGGTATGTCTGAGAGACAGAAAGTAAAATAAAAGAAACAATCAGGAAGGAACATTTTGTGATTGCCATTCAGGACTGGTGCATTATGCTGATGGCTGGACTATATGTATGTGTCTAAGTGAGCTCTTAATTCACTAGAGTACCTTCACAAAGCTTGCAAAAGAGCATGGAAGCTACTATTTTTTTCTTTTTCTTTAACATGTACAAAGGCATCTTGCGCTAAGTGAAATACAGGTTTTACTTATACTTCAATGATCATTCTAAAAACTTTTGAATTTATTTCACCATACCTGAAACAAAATCTAAGACATGATTATAACTGACCCTCAGTATTTCACTCATTTATTTGTCTAATCAATAAATAGCCATTGAATAACAAATGTGTTAGGTACTCAGAGTGTTTGGGGTGCATTGTTCTTACATATCTCAAAATGCTAAACTTTATTCATCAACCAAAACGAATGAAGTCAGCAATAAACAATTTTTGCCTTGCCAAAATAAATAGGTTAAAGAAGAATGGAAAGATAAGACTTACAGCCCAATGATGTTGAAAAGTCTCAAAATACTACAGATTGTTTCATTAAACCAGGTGAAATCATGGTTTCTTCTGAAAAACTAAATGTCATGTAGTATATATAGCATTTAATATTTAGTATATACTTAAACTAAATTTTCATACTAAATTTATATTAAGTTTTAGTGTACATTTGGTATTTAGCACATATATTAAATATGGATTTAACACATAGGTATGCCTCATAGATTTTATGGGTTCAGAAGCAGGCCACTATTATAAAGCAAATATCACAATAACATTAAGTCAATATGAATTATTTTTGGTTTCCTGTTGCATATAAAAGTTATGTTTACATTACACCATAGCCTATTAAGTGTGCAATATCTTTATGTCTAAAAAACAATGTACATAATTTAAAATGTTTTGTCGCTAAAGATTACTAACAATCATATTAGCAGAAATGGAAAAAGAAAGTACCCTATTATAGACTTATTCCACATAGGGTTGCTACAAACCTTCAATTTGTACAAGAACAAAAAAACAAACAAACAAAAAAAAAAACAGTATCTGTGAAGGGCAATAAAGTAAAATGCAATAAAATGAGATATGCTTAATATATCTGTATTTTAGTGCAAATAAGATTGGAATGTGTTGCAAGGAAAAAACCAATAACATAAGAATAAGTAATGAATGCTCCATTTTTCAATTTTGTCTTAATGCAAGACCACTGAATTATAGCCCACTAAATACCAATGTTTTAAAACATAATTTGAGAAACACTAAGTGGGCTGTTCCAGGCAATCAATGGCTTAAGCCCAAGAGAGAGCAAAAATACAGGGGAGAAGTAAATATGGCTTGCTAGAATCACTGAGAACTAGCCTACAGATGATAGGGAAAAGCTTGTTTCTCTGACCTCCCCTCAACTCTAGGTATTGTAACTGGGGAGGCATGTGTTTCTTGGATGGCATTTACAGGAGACATAGGTCAACAACGAGGTGTCATCTCAAACTTACAAAGTCTGAGATATCAGTGGGTTAGTCAGGCTCTCTGCCAGCTTTGGCAGGAGAACAGGAAGAGATGTCCTGGTAAATTGATCAGAGTTCAGTGAACTCCTCCAAGAGTGATGGGTGTATTTCTGCACCAAAATAATGAAAAAAACTTTTGAGGGCTCAAATACAAATCAGCCCATTTTTCTCACGGGGAAAGGAAATCACTGCAAAATTTCAAAGCGCTTATTAGGTAACAAAGAAAATTTTCAGATAATTTGTTCATATATTATGATATTTTAAGAATGAAAAAAGGATTCTCAGAAGTTAAATGAATAATGCAGGTTTGCAGAGCTTGCACTAGGAGAGTTTGGGTTGGCATGCAGGCTTGGCTTTCTTCCAGGAAGCTGGCCCTGGCTGGGGATCCCCATGGGCCTTCAGTTACCTTTCTTTCACAGGGGACTGGGGGTGGGAATGAAAGGAAAAAGCATTATCTTCTAGTTATTTCAGAACAGAGAATTTGTTGACTATATCTTCCATTTTTTCTCTGTATATGGGACCCACAGTGTCTTTCTATGGGACTAGGAATATCACATTTCAATATGGAGCCCTGAGTTCCTGAGCACAGTGATCTTTTTTCTTCTTTTCTCATATTTTCCAAACATAATAGCCCCAGGAGAAAAATATTAGCAATAAATACATTAATTCTGCCGTGTTTTTCTCCCCGAGGAAAATTATTTTAGAGCAACTCTTCAGCATTCATGAAAGCCATCACTGTTCTATAGCATAGAAAATGTTTGAGTTTCCCATGGTTGTGTTTCCAGTAAATCGTCTCCTACTGAACATTTTACCAAACTGTGGTACAACCAAGGTACAGTTTAAGGTAACACATAATTAGGACTCCCAAGAGAAGTGTAAATGAACTCTGACTTGTAAATTGGCTAATTATTTTTTTGTGCTACATCATTAGCTATAGAAAGTCTTTAAACTTAAATGTATTATTGACAGAAACATACAAGCCTATCATTTACAAAAGGCACGTTATCATTATTCAAGGGCATGCAATAGCTGAGCCATAAAAGAATTATTTCTTCAATTCTATTCATGTTATAATTATTTTTTTCTGATTATAAATGGAATAACTATTCATTGGACAAAATGTAGAAAGATGTAGAAAACCACAAAGAATAAAAGTGCTTGAATTATACAATTCGAGATAATTACTGTTGCCTCACAGTATTCCAATATATGCATGCAAATAAATTTTTATGTTCATAAAATTAGGAAAATAGTACACCACTTGTTAGTGGACTGTTTTTGTTTTTGTTTTTTTTCACTTAAAAATAAATCAGAAGCAGGTCTTTATATAGTAAACTATTTTATAAGTAGTTAATTGTGTGGACATAAATATCTAATATAGCAACATTTATTTACTCAATATAGACAATTCTCTATTATTATTAATTTGCTTATTTCAAGTTTTTAAACTATTGAGGAAAAGCCTAACAAGAACATACTTACAAAAAATAAAATGCAGTCAACATCTATGACAGTTTCTTAAGAAAATATTAATGGGAAGAGTCAAACAATATGTATTACTAAATTCATTTTCCCAAACAATTATAAAAAATATTATAATTATATTATAATATATAATATATGAAATATTATAAGACTATTAGCAGTAATATGAAATTGTTTGTTCTCTGTCATTGCTGAGAGTATCTATTATAGAGACTTTTAAACACCTACCAATTAAGTGAATTAAAGATTTTATCTCACTTTTATTTAACTGCAGGTTCTAGATCAGTAAATGGAACTAATTAATTGAAATTAGTAAATTTTCAATGTTGTTGTTGATAATCTGTAGTGAGCCATCATTTTTTTATCGTATTCATTTGTGCATCTATTCATCATACATTTATCCATTAATTCATTTAATCCATAGCTTCTGTGCTTCAGCCAGCGTCATTCCAATTACTGGAAATACTGTAGTGAAGAAGAAAAACGTCTATGCTCTTGAGATACACTTGCTCCTGCAGGAAGACATAAAACAAGCAGAACATCAAAAGTAAATGAGTTAATTTCAAACAATGTGTGTTAGTTTCTTAGAGCTGCTGTAACAAATAAACACAAACTGGGTGAGTCAGAATAACCAGATTTTGTTCTATCAGTGTTCTGAGGGCTACAAATCTGAAGTCAATGTGTCTTCAGGTCCACACTGTGTCAGAAGGCTTTGGGGGGAATCCCTTTTTCCTCTTGCACCTTCTGGGGGTACCTGGCATTACTTGGCTTGTGGTTTACTACTCTCATCTCTTTGTGTATCTTTTCTCTCCATATATATCCCTGTGTTTATGGATCTAGAGAGCTCAGTTTTCTCAAAAAGACACCACTCATTGGAATCAGGGCCCACCCTAATCCAGTATTACTTCATTTTCACTTAATTTCATTTGTAAAGCTTCATAAATACTGGGGCTTAGGACTTAAACATATCTTTTCCTGGGAGGAAGGGGCACAATTCTACTACTACTATACTAAAAAATAAAGAAAGGTTTAGATCTCAATTTTTATGACAGCGCAATCAGACACAGGTTGAAAGGTCTACATCAGTCAGATTGACCAGGGTATTTCTCTCTGGGAAGTTTACACTGAGCTAAAACCTGAATGACGAGCAGGAACGAGCCATATTCTGCCAAGCAACAACTACAACAATGAAAAACAGCCGGTGGCGAGACCTTAGAAGGCAGAAAGCAATGGGGTAAATAAGAGCTGTATCCTGTAGGACTTGACAAAGCAGATGTTTTGGCCATTTTTACTGCTGCAACTGAAAGATCTGACCAGAACAATTTTAGGGGAGGAAAAGTTTACTTAGGGGCTCATATTTTCTGAGGTCTTAACACATGGACAGCAGAATTCATTCCTTGGGGCTCAAGGTAAAGACAAACATCATACAGGAAGAGTGTGGCAGAGAGAAGCAGTTCAAGTTATGATCAGGAAGCAGAGAGAGACTCCGATCTCCAGATACAAAATATATACCCCAACCCCATGACCCCAATACCCCACCTCCTCCAGCCACACTCCACCTGCCTCCAGTTACCACCCAGTTAGTCCCATAATGGATCCATTTGCTGATTAGGTTAAGGTTATCATCACCCAATCATTTCTCCTGCAAACCTTCTTGCATTGTCTCACATCTAAACCATAATAGCAGAATAAAGATATTATAATCAATCAGGGTCTAAGTAATCTTTCGAAATAACTGTTATTGAATGGTAGGCAATATTGAAATGAGTTTTACATACCTTATCTAACAGAAAAATCAGTCATTATATTATCTTCTTTTTGGTATAAGAAAACAAAGCCTCAGTCATTCTAAATGACTTTTCTTAAGGTTTTAGAGATAATTAGGATCATTTGTTATTGATTTGTAATATGCTAACTTATCTTCTAATATTTACTTCATTTACATTAGTCTTTGAAGTTTAACCAGTGTGTACTAATATAGTCCTACTTATCAATGTATTAACTTATCCTTCTTCATATCTACAACTATCATTTTGTTGTATGTGCTCTATGCTGCCTTATGTGATTAAAAAGAAAATGTCACCATCATGGATTAAACTAAATGATGGTATATATTTTATTTTTATAGTCTTATGCTTTCTTTTCTTTCATTTTTTTAAAAAAATAATTATTTTACCTGTATTTCTTGAATTCATCTAGAAGATATTTTCAAAATAGAATGCATTTAGGTCTTCGACTACAATATCCTAGAAGAACTGTATTGTGATGAAGGCCTGCTCTCTTGTTACAGCCTTTTCCCTAGGCTATTTCATACAATTTCTCCTGGCAAAAATCATTTTCAATACAAGGGCATCGTACAAACTCTAGTTTTTGACTTCAACTGACTGAAAATGAATGAGGCTTTGTAATATCCTTCTCTACTAGATTCCTGTTATGCTATATTTCTTTCACCGGGAGGGTGTCTGTAAATCATATTAAAATATTTTAATATTATGACCTTTATGAAAACAGTTACATCATTGATAACACACTTCTGATTTCTCATCAAAATGACAATTTCATATCAGTTTCAAATTTAAATTTTTATCATCAATGTCATTGGCTTAAATGAAGTATCCTTGTTTTCCAAATCAATCATTCACTAACTTCCAAGAAGGTCACATCTTCTTAGTTGTAATTTCTTGATCGTATGGCTAGTTCTGACAGAATTGAATATCAGATAGTATCAGCAAGAAGGAACAATAGGATGTAAAATAGCTTTATTGGCCTGGTAAATGAGTTGGCAGAAAATTATTGTTAAAACTCTGGTTGCTGAATTATTTAAAAATATCTGACAATATGTAAAGTGCTCATACATAACAGTGAAAAACATAATATTAGGTCAATAAGAACGTTAAGAAGGACAGACTTCAAAACAGAAAATGACAGGTCCTTTTTAGATAACTGATTCTTAGTCATTTATACATTACAACTGAGCTAGATTTCAGTTTCAGTAGATTTCAAGCATCGTATAAATTCCAGACTAAAAAGGAAAAAAAAAATTAAAAAAAAGACTATTGGTATAAACCTCAGTATAGAAATCTTACAGAGAAACAAGAAATCCTACCAATTTTCTCACATAGACGCAATTCTGTTTAAACATCTACACTAGATCCATTTATATAATCATAAAATTTGGATGGTTCACTTTAAGTTAGAGATTCTGAGAACTGTGCTCAGAATCTTATAGGAGCTCAGTTATTTATTTTATGCTATTGTGGTTCTATTTTTCCCCCTAAATAGTAACTGTACACACAAATTCCTCAAAACATGATAAATAAAATCCCCCTATTATATACACCAGTGTAAACAAGAAGATTAAATGATTTGTTTTGTATGGTTTATCCTTATTCTTTTCCTTGAATAGAACAGTTTAGAAACTGTAACCTTTTCTTCCCCCCTCCTTCTATGCCATCTGGGTAGGCAAACCCAATTAGCACATGTTGAAAGCTAGCAACACCTTTTCCAACATTTCAAAGTTTTGGCAAGCTTTAAAAGTTACTGTGTCACATAAAAGCTCATTTGGCACATTACAAGGATTTGCAGTATGAATTTATCATATGGAATGATCATTTTCCAAGTACATAGAGAACATACAGTGCAATTGGATTTGAAAAGATCAGTTGAAACAAACTCCATCATTGTGGTTCTAGGATCAATTCACTCAATCTCTTTAATGGAATTCTTCACCTTTGTTACTTATGCAGTAGAAGAAAGAGTACCTTCCAGAAAATCCCTGGCCTTGGTCTAAGGTGTTCTTATTTCTGGCACTATATCAATTCACTACAGGATGGAAACTCTAAGTGTATACTGCAGTTTTTATGAAATCCCCAATTTATATGTCTTTCTCATTAGTATAATGTTTTGCAAGACTGCTCAGAGCTCAGTGATCATCACTTTTCTTATTGTATGTACCTGAAAGTGGCAACCAGTTGTCCAACAGATTCTCCTTTTTACTTGGGTAACATGCATTAGAGAAATTCTCTGGGATATGTGCTTATCTATTGTGGTAGATAGGCTATGTTGCCTTGTTCGCCACCTGTTCTAAATTTCTTTTAGGGAAATTTCTTTTGCTGCAGAGACCAGACAATGAAATATTACATTTCCCAGACTCCCTTGCACCTGCAGTTCAAGATGTAATTTAAGACCCACCATGCCTAAATGAGTCTGTAATTAAGTTAAGTTGTGAGACAGGCAATAGCCCTTGAAACATCCATTTTGCTGTTGCATTGCAAGCATCTACAACAGGGCTCTGGGGCTAATAACGATGGCAGTAACTTCATATCCCATGATCAAAACTCAAAGAGCTGGGTCAATAGCTACCCTGTTTTTAAGATTCTGGATTTTAGAAGAATTTTCTCTTCTTTTGGTGGGGCCAGTTCTCTGGAGTTTCTATCTAATGTCCTTCTAATACATCTCAGCCAGCTCTTCCAGTAATTTGACCAGGCTCCTAAATCCCAGGATTAAATATCTTCTTGTTTAAGAGAGCTAGTTTTCATCTGCAACTGCATTCTGATTCATACAGTCATACTGTACTCCAATGAGATTACTATGTCCTTGACATCAACCCGTATTTATGGAATGATTTAAGCCATGCCACATATTCTTTTATCTCCTTCTTGCACACACAAAGTTGAAAACCTGAGAAATTATTTTGGAATTAAAAATATCACAGTAGCTCAAGAAAGTGGCTTATTCTAAAACCCTTTGACATCAGGGTAGATCACTTTGAAACTACTTTTAGTGACCTGCCAGTATTAAGAATAAGATTATGGGCATGCAATACACATTTACACACACACACACACACACACACACACAGTGTTTTGTTGCTCTATTGTAAACCAATTATTTCTCCCCAATCCAAATGCAAAATTTGCTTAAAACAAAAACTGTCACTGCAACTAACATTCCTATTCTTTAATTTATAGTATGCTGTGGTTTAGATTAGGTATGCTCCCAAAGTTCATTTGTGAGACAATGCAAGAAAGCTTAGAGGTGAAATGATTGTTGTGAGATCCTTTACCTAATCAGTACATTAATACCCTGGTAGAAATTAACTGAGTGGTTAACTGTAGGCAGGTAGGGTGTGGCTGGAGGAGGTGGGTCCCTTTGGGCATGCCTTTTGTCCTTGTTGAGTGGAACCATCTCTAATCTTCTGGGTGCCATGAAGTCCTGCCTGGCCTCAGGTCCTGAGAGACAGAGCCAGCCTTCTTCAGACTTAGACCTCTGAAACCATGAGCCCCCAAATTAACTTTTCTCCTCTAATTGTTCTTGTCAGGTCTTTTTGTCACAGCAGTGAAAAAGCTGACTAAAAGGTAGTACTATATTATTCTTACTTTAAAAATCATCCCTAATACCTAAAAAGTCTTTACGTCTTACTTACTCTTCTATGATAATCATAATCATATTTCCTCAAGGGAATCATGATGCAATTAGCCACACCCTAAGTCTATATATGACATTCTCGCATTGCTATTAGTTTCTTCATATGAATGATTGGTGCACTAAAACCTACTTGATAGGTTTGAGAGGCAAATAGGAGCATTCATATGTCTAATAGTGATCAATAATTCCTTCATATCTGTTGCCATCTGTCTCATTCCAGCTCTTGTTATGTCTTATTGGTGCATTGCACTGACCTGGTCATGTTTCTGATGACATGCTGGGGCAGATATTTAGATAGGACGTTGCCTAAGGGTCTTTTAGATGAGAAGAGTAGGTGCCTTAGAGGAATATATGTGTTGAATCAACTCCTCCTAGGATTCTCTGAAGGCAGAGGTGAACCTTCAGTGATGAAACAAACTGACAAACTTTCCTCTTGAAAACATCTGTGATTTTGAACTTTCATGTAATCCTTATGTTTTTCACATATTTACGTTTTCTCAATGACGTTATAAGCTGGAACTGGGGTTTACACCAGGGGCTAAACCAGGCTTATTATGGTCCATTCCTCCCAGCATATAACACTGTAGGTTTTGATTGATCTAACCTGACATCAAGGGTGCTAGAATAAGATGCATTCTTGAATAACTACAATGCACTTAAGTTACAAAATAATTCTTCCTGCGCTTATTTCTGTTTGTCTTTTTATTGATTTAATTTTATTTTTTGGTACACTCTTTGAATAAGACTTTTTATATAAATAGATAACTTATTACTCAGAGCTTTTGCCACCAGAATTGAAATCTGTCCAATGTTACAAAAATAGCTATTTCTGAAATGATGCTTAGTCACAAAAAATCTGATTTACTGGTGCTGAAATGTCACTTTTAGAATTATCACTTTGTCATAGGTGACCAAAGGCCATACTGAATGGGATCACCTTATCATGATTATACTTCAGGCTTTCCCAGAATGATTTTTAAGTGGCTGACACATCTCAAGTGCCCTAATAAAGGCTGCTTCAAAAATAAATAAGATAAGAATCTATAAATGTACAGTGCATTCAATACAGAAAATTTTGTATTGTTCTTTTAAAATAGACAAGAACCAATGATAAATCAGTATGTTTAAGCGGATATTGATCCCCATAGTATTTAGTGCATTATAAGACATTGCATAAATATTATTATTTATTGCTAGACCTAACAACTACTAATGTGTCATGTACTGCCTACATTGATCTGAAGAGGTAAATGTATAGGCAACTCTGATGAAATTCTTGCCTTAATTGCTGGCATTAGCCAGTTAGGGTCTGAAATGACAATCTGCACTTGTGGCTTAAATGGTTAAGCATGTCAACAAGGCAAATGTCCCGCAAAGACTCCTTGTTTTCTGACACATCTTGCAAATACTTACGTAATGCAAACCCTGCTCAAAAGACTCAATTCTGTAAGAGAAGAAAGCCAAAAATTTGAGCTCCCAAACTGAATGAAAATGTGTTCATTCCTCCCACTTCAGGGAGGTGTCGAAAAAGACTGTCAGTTTCATAATTATGCCTTTTGAGCAGATGGGTGGTAAGACATTCTGTGACATTTGAGAAGAAAATAATTTTAAAACCCTAAAAATAATAATAAAGGAACTTATAAATAAAGCGCATGCTCCAGCACACAAGTAAAATATCTTAAAGTAGGAATGGGTTTTTTAAAAAAATGACTAGAGAACCATTTGTTAGCTAGACCTTTCTATGTTTACAGTACACACACCATCAGGTTTTACAGCAGGTCATAACAAAAGACAACCCTGCAGAATGTTCCAGAATAGCTGCATGTGTTTGGAGACGATGAATTTATGTAGTATGAATCCACAGTTTGGTCCCGCCTTGAATCAACCACAGGAAATAACTGGTGCAGTGAACAAGGTTAAAATTACAATATGAGATGGGGAAGTGTGGCGGGGGCTAATTCTCAACTGTTGTTACATTCATCCTTAAAGAGCAAGTAAAACAGAATACAAGGGTATAACTCTTAGCTCATGTTCCTGTCACACCTGAAGGCTACCTGGTCCTCTGAACTGCCAGTGTATTGATAGATGCTAAAGATCTCCATCCCCTGAATCATCACACCCTTTCACAGCACTGTATTCTCCTGACAGTGTTTTTCTGGGCCCACTGGATAGATAAGCCCACAGCGTTAGGTGTGAACAGTCTATCTGGAGAAGTACGAAAAAGAATATTGACAAGTCTTTTGTGTCAGATCAGAAAACCAAGGAAGGGGGGCAGGGAGGAAAGAGTTCAAAACCACATCAAATTTTGGTTGATTTATGGCACAGCTACCTGAGTCGTGAAACTAGCAGAATTGTTCTAATAATTTGATGATCCCTCTCTTATAAGCCTCATACATTGTTTTTTTTTTTTTAAATATGTGTTTAGTATAGAATTCTCATAGTAGAAATAGGAAATAAAGATAAGCAAAAAAGAATGAAATAGGAATTGACCACAATTCTCCTTCTTAGAGGTTTCTTCTAACTATATTTTAATATGAGTTCTTCCTGGTATTTTTCTTTTCTTTTTTTTTTTTTTTTTTGGTACCAGGGTTTGAACCCAAGGGCACTTACTTAACAACTGAGCCACATTCCCAACCCTTTTTAGTTTTTTATTTTCAATTTTGAGACAGAGTCTCAAAGTTGCTTAGGGCCTAACCAAGTTGAAGAGTCTGGCTTTGAACTTGTGACCCTCCTGCCTCAGCCTCCCAAGTTGCATGGATTACAGGCATGCACCATGACACCTAGCTTCCTGGTACTTTTTTATATTCACAGGTCTATGGTGGCAAGACCAAGGTAGTTTTTATTTTTTTCCTTCACTATTTCAAAAGCTGCTTTTTCATGTACATTTTGACAATTTTGTTATTATACATTATGATTTTGATAAATATATATTGCTTATTTGTATACATATTATAATATAAATACTGTAATATATATATATATATACACACACACACACACATATATATATGCATAATGATTATTTCTGTTACATTTTCCTTTTCTTCTAGTAGTACCTACTATAGGTACTAGTAGTTCCTATTGTATTCCAGACTATATTACTTAATGTGGGTTCTTTCCAAAATTTTGCTATTATAAATATTTTGTGATTAATTTTCTGTTAAATATAACTTTTAAAATAAATTTTATGAATTATTAAAATTAGTTTTTTAGAATTCTTACAAGTAGAATTGCTAGGTCAGAGAGGATGGAGATGCACATTTTTAAAGATTTGACATATTGCCAAGTTCCCTCCCATAAAAGCAGTACTAACTTAACCTACCACCAGAAACAATCAAAGATTTAGTCTCTACACCTTAGTAAACCTGAACTTTCTCTTTTTTCATCTATCTTAATCATATAGGGAAAATGTCATTCATGAGTTTTCCTTCTTATTTACACTATTTGGTTATTAGTGATGTTACAAAAACAACATAAATAATTTTGTAGGACAATTTTATTTTTCATGAATATTGCTCATGACTTTCTTAGGATTTAGTTGTGCATAATAGAAACTACTAACATTCTTTCAAGCAATATATGCAATACAGGGCTTTATCTGTTTGTAAATTATCTTAAGAAAAGGCACAACAAATTGTAATCTGAATGTGTCACTTTGTGGATGGTATTATTATTTGCCACATTCCCCTTACTAGCAAGTTCACCATGTTCCAGCTGCTGTATTGACTCACTGACTTCATGCATTGCCCTAGCATTTCGTTTTTGGTCAATAGTGACTGCCTCATCCTGGACATTCTCCCCAGAAAAAAATTAACAGACAATAACTGATTGACATGTGGTTATTGAGGTAGTGGTGCTGATGCCCCAGACTTCTCTGAAAAGCTAAAACTTGTCTCAGGCATAGGCTACATCTTTCTAAGTCTCTCCCCACTTTAATCTTGCTTTCTTTATTTATTTCTCAAGTGTATTCCCTCAATTAATTACTCATGCAAAAATCCCCATTTAGGATCTGCTTCTAGAAGTTCTGAGGAAACACAATGACAATGAGAACAATACTGCAAAACTGGCCCACCATGAAGGTTGGTGGACCAATTTAAAAGGGGGATCAAGAAGGCTGTCACCCCAGTGCAGTTCAAGATCTAATATACATAGGCATAACAAATGTCTTGGATCCTGCATTTTACTAAAGCTGTGGCCTGGACACTTGTGAGGACATGGTTTTGAGAAAAAGGAAAAAGATTTACTGCTTTGCTAGCAAAGGAGAAACACAGAGGAACTCTAGTCCCAAAGACTGTGACTCTCTAGATCAGGAAGGGGCTGGGGTGGGGGGTGTTTTAAAGGAACTCTTCAAGAGTTACATTCTAGACCTGCTCTGGTAAGGGGTCCCAGGGTACTCTGATGGCATGTTAGGATTCATTTGTTAGTTGGAAGATATTCATTTCCCAGATCCTAGGCAGGCATTTCCTTCCTGTCTGTAGTGGGGGTGTGTTCTAGGGCAATTAACAAGGGGAAGAAAAGATAACACTGTCTCCATAATCTTGTTAGGGAGGGGAAGAGGGGAGAAGAGAGAAAAAAAATATTAAAAAAAAATAAGCCTTAGAGTAATGAGGGCTATATTTAGAAGGTGAAGGGAACACTGTTGCATAATCATAATGACTATTATAACTGCACACAGTGGGTTTGCTTCTTGGTGAGTACAAAGCCAAGAAGCACAAGGAGATAGTGTTAAAGAAAACAGTGTCTCCCTAAGCAAAGAAAGCAAGGGGCTTCTGTTGGGGAAATACATACAAATTCACTAAGGAAAATTCAACCACCGCATACAGAGGTGGGCATATTCTTGAGCAGGCTTTTACAGACATGCTTCTTCACATATCACACATTCAAAAAATGGTAGATAAAAAGGCCTTTGAACCGAAAATTCAGCATTATAATGAGCAAAGTTTACTCAAGGTCACATGAAAGGAGTGGGTCAAGACAACTTGTAATAAACAAATATTCTGGAAATAGGGAAATTTTAAAAATGTTTATAACTTATGCCTTTCTAATGTTTTTCATACTCAATGGTCTAAACAATTATATTTAAGTCTCCTACTTTCTGTCCATTATTTTTCATGTGGTTCTCAAATCTTTGTTTATAAGCGTCATTAAAAAAAATGAAAACCTCATGACAGTTCTGTCATGTGCAGATTGTAAATGTCATAAATGAGTTAGATATTTTTTCATTTCAAGTATCGATTTTAAACTTCAGTTCCATTTTTATTTTAATATTGTGACAACTCGAGTAATTTTGTTTACATGTCTTTTATATTTTTGTGCAGCCTTTCATTATTGGATTTTTATTTTTCCTCAGTTGCCACATTTAAATGGTGACATAGAGTGGAGATTTTTAACATTAATTGAGATGTGTAGAAGAAAAGCAAACATATTAAAATGTGCGAATAAATCACAAAGAAAGTATTATACATGGAAAATGACAAACCCCCCAAATATTGAGACCTGGTAAAGGGGAACGAGAAGGAAAGCCATACATTGAGAAACTTGATCCTTTCCCAATACATTCTTTCCTGGGGAAGAGGTGTTCTTCAAACCTAGAAAGGCAGGCTCTGGAAGAGGCCAAAGCATTAATCCTTCCATAAACAAATCCTTTCCAGATACCAACCACGGACCCCGGGTCCTCCATTCAGTCCAGTAAGATAAATCCTAGAGACTGATTGCTGACCTTAGACTCCCTCCTATTTTGCCCAGTAAAACAAACTCCAAATTCCTGAGTGCCCAAGCTGTCATGCTCATTAATTAAATCACCTCTCAGTCACCTCTCAGTATAATATACATAAGCCCAGTCTCTTCATTTGTTTAGTGGCTCATTTTCCACCAGGAAAATGGGTCCATTCCTGTAGGTGAAGTCCCATTCCTGAATAAGGGCTGAAATGATGGGTGAAGTTTGTGTCCAGCCTGGTCTCTTTGTTCTAACAGAAAGGAGGCAGAAAAAGGAGGCATTTTAACAGCAATTTGTCTGACCTCTGGAGGAGCCAGTTCAGATAGTGGAGAGAGTAAGAGGATGCCTTATGGACCCATGAGTTTTATACTCACCCTTATTTCTCTTCATATTGCGTCTATCTTATATTACATTTAACAGAAATTTTCAGTGTTTGGCATTTATTAAAACAAATTCAATGACCAATGTAGGGTTTTTACTCTCTTCACTCCCATTTTTTTTGGATGATTTATGTTGGGATTTATGGGAATAAGTCTTTCCAGATTTCTAAGAATTGTTTGAGAGTTATATTTCACATGTCTATAGTGAAATTGCTTCTGTAAATTCAGAAGTATTTGTAAGGAGTGGGTCCTTTCAAATACTTAATAATTAAATTCATTAATTAGCTAGGTATTCAAACTTTTTTTTTTTTTTAATGAGCTTTATTTTTAGAGCAGTTTAGGTTCACAGGAAAACTAAGCAGATTGCTTTTTCTGTTTCTATGAGGAATGCCATTGGTATTTTGATCGGAATTGCATTAAATCTCTATAGTGCTTCTCATAGAAATAGAAAAAGCAATCATGAAATTCATCTAGAAAAATAAGAGACCTGGAATAGCCAAAGCAATCCTTAGCAGGAAGAGTGAAGCAGGTGCCATCACTATACCAGACCTTAAACTATACTACAGAACAATAGTAACAAAAACAGCATGGTACTGGCACCAAAACAGACTGGTAGACCAATGATACAGAATAGAAGACACAGAGACTAACCCACAAAATTACAATTATCTTATATTAGACAAAGGTGCCAAAAACATGCATTGAAGAAAAGATAGCCTCTTCAACAAATAGTGCTGGGAAAATTGGAAATCCATATGAAACAAAATGAGATTAAACCCATATCTCTCACCATGCACAAAACTCAACTCAAAGTGGGTCAAGGACCTAGGGATTAAACCAGAGACTCTGCGTCTAATAGAAGAAAAAGTAGGCCCTAATCTTCATCATGTGGGGTTAGGCCCCAACTTCCTTAATAAGACTCCTATAGTGCAAAAATTAAAACCAAGAATTAATAAATGGGATGGATTCAAACTAAAAAGTTTCTTCTCAGCAAAAGAAACAATCTGTGAGGTGAATAGAGAACCTACATCCTGGGAGCAAATTTTACCCCTCACACATCAGAGAGAGCACTTATCTCTAGGGTATATAAAAACTCAAAAAGCTAAGCACCAAAAAATCAAATAACTCAATCAATAAATGGGCCAAGGACCTGAACAGATACTTCTCAGAAGGTGATATACAATCAATCAACAAACATGAAAAAATGTTCACCATCTCTAGCAATTAGAGAAATGCAAATCAAAACTACTTTAAGATACTATCTCACTCCAGTCAGAATGGCAGCTATTACAAAGACAAACAACAGTAAGTGTTAGAGAGGATGTGGGGGAAAAGGTACACTCATACATTGAAAGTGGGTCTGAAAATTGGTGCAGCCATCATGTAAAGCAGTATGGAGAGTCCTTGGAAGTCTGGGAATGAAACCACCATTTGACCCATCTATCCCTCTCCTCAGTCTATACCCATAGGACTAAAAAATAGCATACTACAGGGATACAGCCACATCAATGTTTATAGCAGCACAGTTTTATAATAGTTAAACTGTGGAACCAACCTAGATGCCCTTCAGTAGATGAATGGATAAAAAAAATGTGGCATATATACACAATGGAATTTTACTTAGCAATAAAAGAGAATAAAATCATGGCATTTGCAGGTAAATGGATGGCATTGGAGAAGATAATGCTAAGTGAAGTTAGCCAATCCCCAAAAAAACAAATGCTGAATGTTTTCTCTGATATAAGGAGGCTGACTCATAGTAGGGTAGGGAGGGGGAGCATGGGAGGAATAGACAAATTCTAGATAGGGCAAAGGGCTGGGAGGGGAAGGGAGGGGGCAGAGGGTTAGCAAGGATGGTGGAATGGGATGGACATCATTATCCAAAGTACATGTATGAAGACACGAATTGGTGTCAACATACTTTATATACAATCAGAGATATGAAAAATTGTGCTGTATATGTGTAATAAGAATTGTAATGCATTCCACTGTCATTCATTTTTTTTTTAAATCAATTAAAAAAAAAAGAAAACTAAGCAGAAGTCACAGAGGTTTTTCAATCCTTTCCTGCCTCCAAACATGCTTAGTGTCCCCCATTATATCAATATGTAATATACACTGGATAAAAATGATGAGGCTATGAAAGATTACTATGATATGACATATCACTATCACTCAAAGCTCATAGTTTATATTAGGTTTCACTCTATGTGTTGAACCTTTTAAGAGTTTGGACAAATTTATAATGATATGTATCCACAATTACAGTATCATACAAAGTAGGTTCACTGTCCTAAAATTCTTTTTTCCTCCTATTCATTCCACCCACCCCATAATCCCTCACAAGTGCTAATCTCTTTATTGTCCCTGAACTTGCCTTTTCTAGAATGCTATATAGTGAGAATTGCATAACATGCAACCTTTTCAGATTGGCTTCTCTCACTTAGTCTTATGCACTTAAATTTCCTGTGTGTCTTTTCATAGCTTGATAGCTCACTTCTTTTTAGTTTTGAACAATATTCCATTGTCTGGATTTCCTGCTGCCTGTCAATTTGCTTCCTGAAAGCAACTTATTTGCTTCTAAGTTTGTTCATTATGAATAAAGCTGCTATAAAGATTTTTGTGCAGTTTTTTGTGTGTGAACATATTTTTTTCCACTTCTTTTGGTAAATATGGAGAAGTGCAATTGCTAGGTCATATAGTGAGAGTATGCTGTATATTCGTAAGAAATGACCAACCTGCCTTCCTATACCATTTTGCAATACCATGAGCAATGAATGAAAGCCCATGTTGTTCAATGTCTTAGCCAACATTTGTTTTCGACAGTATTCTGGATTTGGGCTGTTCTAACACATTTATAGTTCTATGACAATGTTGTTTTAATTTTCATTTTCCTGATGGCATGTGATGTGGAGTATCTTTTAATATAGTTATTTTCTAATTACTTATCTTCTTTGTGAGGTATCTGTCAAGGTTGTTGACCCATTTTTAAAAGTAAGTTATTTGGCTCCTTATTATTGAATTTTAAGTGTTCTTTGTGGATTTTGGATCTAATCCTTTATCACATATTTTATTTGCAAATAATTTCTCCCAGTTTTGACCTTTTCCTTTACTCTCCAGACAGTAACTTTCATGGAGTAGAACCTTTAATTATTAAGTCCAGTTTATCAATTCTTTCTCTCATAGATCATGTGAGCCAAAAGTTGTTTAGATTTTTCTCCTAGGTTATCTTCTAGGAGTTTTAGAGTTTGCATTTACACTTAAGTCTGTGAAACATTTTGCGTTAATTTTCATGAAGAATATAAAACCTGTGTTTAGGCATTTAAAAAAATTTTTTTTTTTGCTGTGGGTATCCAATCCAACTTTTTTTTTTTTTTTTTTTTTTTGCGGAGGTGGGGAAAGATTAAAGAAACCTTTGTTACTTTGTTAAGTTTAAATACAATATATTTATGTAAATTTATTTTGGGCCTACCTTTGATATATTTGTTTATACTTTCACCATGACCACATCATCTTGATTCATGTAGCTTTCTAGTATTGAAATCAGGTAATATATTAGTGTTCCACCCTATTTCTTGTCTTCATTATTGTGTTGGCAATTCTGAGTCTTTTGCTTCTCCATATAAACTTTTGATTTAGTTTATAACTATGCACAAAATAACATGTTGGGATTTTTTTTGTGGGGGGGTGTATATTGAAGCTGTAGATAAAACTGGAGAAGAACTGAAATGCTAACAACAATTGTCTATCTGACTATTTTATATGTGTGTGTGTGTGTATATATATATATATATTCATTTATTTAAATCTTCAATTTCTTTTTTCTGAGTTTTGTAGTTTTCCTCATGTACAACTTGAATCCATTTTGTAAGATTTACACCTAAATAATTAACTTTGGGAGGTGGTAATATAAATGGCATAATTCTTTTAATTTCAAATTCCATTTGTTCATTGCTAGTGTATAGGAAAATGATTGTTGCTTTTTACATATTAACTTTATATCAGGAAATCTTGCTCTGATCATTTATTAGTTTCAAGGGTATTTTTTTCCATTTCTTTCAGATTTTCTACATAGATGATAATGTCAACTATGAGCAAAGCAGTTTTATTCTTTTTTCCTTTCCAATATGCTATTTTTTCTTTTCTTTTTTAAGAGAGAGAATTTTTAATATTTATTTTTTAGTTTTCGGCGAACACAACATCTTTGTATGTGGTGCTTAGGATCGAACCTGGGCTGCCCGCATGCCAGGCGAGCGCGCTACCGCTTGAGCCACATCCCCAGCCCTTCTTTTCTTTTTTTATTGTGTTAACTAAGACTTTCCAATACAATTTTGAAAAGTAGTGGTGAAAGAGGACATCCTTTCCCCATTTCCAGTCTTGATGTTAAAGCAATCAGTTACTCACTAGTAAGTATAACATTATCTGTGGGATTTTTTTGTAGATATTCTTTGTCAAGTTGAAGTTGTTACACTCTATTTCTAGTTTACTGCATGTTTTATCATATAACATGGGACTTTTCAAAATGCTTCTTTTATTCTTATTATGATTATGTGATTTTTTTTTATTCTGTAAATGTGATTACTTTAATCACATTTGAATGTTGAACTAGCATTATGCACTTGGAATTAATTCCATTTATCTTAATGTATAATTATTTTTATACATTATTGAATTTATTTGCTAATACTTTGTTAGGGATGTTTGTATCTAATTTCTTAAGATACCAGTCTTTAATTTTTCTTCTACTTTTTTTTTTGTATTAGGGTAGTATTGGTCTCATAACAAGTATTACATCTTCTTTGTCCCGAAAGAGACTCTGGAGACTTAGTATACTTTTATCCTTAGTATATTTGGCCTCTAACTAAATTATATCTGTAACATCCCTTTTGCTATACAAAGTAATATATTCCCATGTTGCAAAATTTAGGATATTGACAAGCATGAAATTCTGCAAACAACTGTCAAGAAAAAAATTCAGAAGCCTCTTGATTAATCTGTCATTTAGACCTCAGTATGAATTTTGCCTCATTTCCTGAGAAAAGTTTTAACTAGAATTTATGAGATCTTAGTCTACCTGTTTTAGATAGCTTTTCATGGCTGCGACTGAAAGATTCAACCAGAATAAGTGTAGAGGAGGAAAAAAAGTTTATTTGGGGGCTCACAGTTGCAGAGGTCTTTGTAGACAGTAGGCTGGCTGCATTCCTCAGGGCTTGAGGTGAGGCTGAACATCATGGCAGAAGAGTGTGGCAGAGGGAAGCAGCTCACATATTGATCAGAAAGCAGAGAAAGAGAAACTCTACTTGCTAGTTACAAATATATACCCCTTATCCCTGCTCACAATGAACCTCTTCCTCCAGCCAAACACACCTGCCTCCAGTTAGCATCAGTTAATCCCATCAGGGATCAATTCTCTAATTAGGTAAAGGTTATAAACCGATCATTTCTTCTCCAAACCTTCTTGGATTGTCTCACACATGAGCTTTTGGGGAACACCTCGCATCTAAACCATAAGATTACCAGACCAGGAAAGGGTGGGACCATAGGTTACAGCTAAAATGTTGCCCTAGGAAATCCACAGTGATATTTCAGGATTGTTCTGTGGTTAACCCTGCTCCTTGGCCATATCCCCTATGTTTGTTGACAATTTAAAATGGTAGAATGCTCAATTAGAAAAACCTGGACTTTGAGAATTCCATATAAGTGTTTATTTTACTATGCAGCAGGAGCCCCCAGTGATGTTGTATAGACCCTGATGGGTTTGGGCATGTCATGATTCACCTGAGAGACTTACTCTCTTAAGCAGAGGGAGCTTCTCAGCCCCTGATTTTATGCCCATTCCCACACATACAGCGATCAATTGACTCTGAAGTCTGCTCTTAGGTTTTGGCTGCTGTGATTACATTTCCTACACAGACAGCTCTCCATGTGGTGGCCAGATTGAGAGGAGTGTCTCCTATCTTAAAGCACCCTCTAGATGATTAACCCTTCTTCAATTCCTCCCTCCAAAGCTCTGGGGAAATCTAAAGGACACACGTGCCTTCAGAGCCTTTCTTATTATGCCATGTCTTTACTGCATGTGCTGAACATCAGGCAGATGTGCTCATTCTGTCTCCTGCTTATTTTTCTTGAAGTGGTTTGCACAGCAGATGTTCCAGTAAGTGTTTTCTCCTTCATCTCTTTCACAATTCTGCTCCAGAAGAGGCACTGTACATGTGCTATTGCCCTTCAGATTTTTGAAAAGAAAATTATTCAGAGCCCCTTTTATACCTCAATGGAAATTGCCCTTTTCCTTTGAGGCCTGGATGTACATTTTTAGAAGAATGTTTCCCATCATGATTTCTTCATTTTTTTTTCCCTCTACTTTGAGGTGCCTTTTTCAGAAGTCTGATTACTGTATAGTTTTTCCTCTAATTTCAGACTCCTCAACTTCTTGTAACCCAGCAGTAGAGTTAACAGGTCAGTTTGGTCATCCTGCACATTTTATCTCACTAATATTCTGTTTTTCATAACCTTATCATTCAGCCTTTTATTATTGTTTTGCGATTCAAAGACCATCATAAAAGAAATATTTCACTAAATGAGCATCTTTGTAAACTTTATTAAATGATATTTGAAAAAAAAATATATATTAAACTGCTATATATATGCATTATATAAGCCTAATACCCTATCTTAATAACATTGAATGAAATCCATTAAATGCTGATACTGAAGGCCATTCTCCCAATATATCATGAGCACCTAATACATGTTTTCTTTGCGCTGGTCATAGAGAGGAGGATAGGACCACCTTTTATTCATGTTGCATTCACAGAGTCCAACATCCTGGCTGGCATATAGAAAACATTGATTAAATGTTTGTGGAACATCCTTAACAGACCAAAGTAGCAGCTAAATAAAATAGGCTCATTTGACCATTGAAGGGCAACATGCTATTGTAGTGTATAATATGACTTCCTGATTCAGGATATCTGAGATTAATCAGATACAGTGGCACTTTCATGTAATCCTAGTAATTTGGGAAGCTGAGGCAGGAGGGTCACATGTTAAAAGCCAGACTCAGCAACTCAATGATATCTTGTTTTTAAAAAAATGGGGGGTGGGGGCTGGGTTGTGGGTCAGTGGTAGAGTGCTCACCTCGCACGCGCAAGGCCGTGGGTTCGATCCTCAGCACCACATAAAAATAAATAAGTGAAATGAAGGTATTGTGTCCAACTACAACTAAAAAATAAATAAAAAGAAAGGGGGGTGGTGTGGAGCTGGGGAAGGAGTTCTCCTGGGTTCATTCCTTTGTACTGAGTAGGGGAAGAAAAAAAAAAAGAAAACTTGAGGTCACCTCCAAGTTCTGATACCCCATGGATGCATGCCTAAGGTGAATATCATTTAACATTTGTAAGTCTCAGGTTTCTCATCTGTAGTTTTTTTTTTTTTTTTTGTGATATCAAATGAGGTAATGTCTATAAAGCCCTTCTTATACTACCTGTCAGTTTGAGTCAGCTTTTTCATTTCTGTGACCAAAAGACCTGACAAGTACAATTTTAGAGGAGAGAAAATTTATTTGGGGCTTGTGATTTCAGAGGTCTCAATCCATGGACAGCTGACTCCACTCCATTGTTCTGGGCCCAAGGGAGGCAGAACACCATGGTGGAAGGGTGTGGTGGAGGCAAGCAGCTCAGAACATGGAACCAGGAAGCAGAGAGAAACTCTACTTACCAAGAAGAAAATTAAAAACTCCAAAGGCCTATTTCCTCAACCACACCCTACCTGCCTTCAGTTACCACCCAGTTAATCCCTCTCACCAGATTAACACACTGATTAAGTTAAGGCTCTCACAACCCAATCATTTCACCTCTAAACTTTCTTGCATTGTTTTGCACAGGAGCTGTTGGGGGACACCTCACCACTAAACCATCACACTGTTTTGGAATGTCTAGCCTATGTTTTAGCTACCAAGCTATTGCTTTCATTATCATTCTCATGATGTGAAAGTGCTGAGGGACAAAGGAAGCAGACTGCTAGAGTACAAAGATGGCATAATCTCATGAGCTTCCCAGACAATATGAGAAATCAAAAAAACAGCCATCAGAAAATTCAGAAAACAACCCTTTCCTACAAAGACGGAAGGTCTTAAATTGAAGGTGAAATTCTTCAATTGAAGAGTTAATGAGACCTGATGAAATAATGTTCTTGCCAAGCATGACTCATGTTAGGCAGAGACGTGTGAGATAAGACGCTGAAGGGAGAAAATCCAACCAACCAACCGATGCCTTCACTCAGGCTGCTGTCCTGTGCAATACAGTGCAACCTTGGCTGAGGTGGTTTGCAGAAACCTCTGGACTGTGGTTGGGATGCTGTGGTCAGTCAGGCCAGTATTGAAGCTGGCTTTCAGTGTGTTTTAATGAAGCCTTGCTCAATTCCTAAGGAATTGAATAAAGAAAACCCACAGCTACTTTTACTTTAAGGAGAAAGGACTGTTCATTTACTCAATTGAACACATCAGATCTTCCTCCTCAAGTGTACCCAATCACCCAGAAATTCACGAAAAATGCTTAAGTAGTTTCAAACTTGTCCCAAATATTACACAGAAGACATTTCTTAACTTATTTATGGTTTGTCTGAAATTCAAATTTAACTGGACATCTATTTTTCTTATTGCTTTTTGCATTTGTTAGTGCTTAAAGTAGTAACCCTAGATAAGGGGGCTTCCCTTCGGCTATTTGGTTCTTACCATTAAAGAAAGCATTCATAAATTCCCTTTCAAATCATGCCCAGAAGCAGAAAACAAGAACCCAGATAAGTGTGGCCTTAATGCCTAGGGTCTTGCTACATTGCTGAGGCTGGCTTATAACTTTTGATCCTCCTGTCTCAGCCTCCCAAGTCACTGGGATTACAGGTGTGTGCCACTGTGCCTAGCTAATATTTTAAAGTGTATTATCTCTGTTAACCTTCAAAAGAAAAACCTCTCTGTGGTAAAGAAAATTGTCATTCCTACTTTATATGAGAAAATTGTTGCAGGAATACTTTTAAATTACTTGATTCCTTAGAATAGTGATTTAAGGCCAAGTTTTACTGATTGACATATATACTTATAAGCACTATGCTATTATCTCAAGTAATGTAACTAAAGATATGTTATAAAAATTACATTCAAAGATTTAAAAATACCTGCTCTTCTCCTGTCTTAATAATGCTTGTCTAAATTTTCTACACTCATTATCCAAATAGGAAGCAAATAGCAATATATCACCAATATGACAGTGAGTTCACTAGAAAATGTTCAGGTTGGCCTTTGCTATATGAAAAGTCTTTTCTTTGCTTAGAAAAATTAAAGTTCTAATACAAGTCCAAATTAACTCTCCATTCTCACTTTTTTTCTTAAGAGCCAGTTCTCACGCAGGGTCCAGTACTCAATCCTCTTTGGTCTGTGTCCAATAGAACTACTGCTGCTCCTTCACTAATAAGTGATCACTATAATACAAAATCACTTAACTCTCACGTTTCAGAAGTTCCAGTGAATTAACGAGACACATATCATAGGCAGATATCAGGGTGTCATCCTTGTGTTCCCAGGAATTCTAAAATCTGATCAAATCTTAGACCTAGTTTATTAATGGCTATCTTGAGGTTATATCATTCATTATTCTGTCTGTTTCTCTTGTTTAAAAGCTTTTATTTCCCCTGTGGCTTTTCATTGTTCTGCCATTTTCATGTCAGATGGAGTGTGGGCTTTGTCTGAGGGATACATTCTTAATTCTCTTCATTATTCGTGTCCCCATAATTTGAATAGGTAACACCACTGCCTCAATACTCTTGCTTGGGAACATCTCCAATGCTTTTGTATTCCACTGCCATTTCTGATGTTTCTTCCTCAACCTGTGGCTTTTAATTAAGCACATTTCACAAAAGTTTACACAGCCTTGGCTTTGAAATTTGCAACTCCAAAGACAGGGCATGCATTATTCCAATTGTAATAATTTTACTATAACTTATGACTCAATTTTGTTTTTCTGGGTTTAACATGTCAGTAACTCACTGGGTTTTTCTGAGTTTAACATGTTGTGAACTCTCCGTCTTAGTCTATTGGAACTGACATAATGAAGTACTACAGATTGGTGGTCAATATATACTAAAATACTATAGCAACAGAAATGTATTTCAGGACTGAAGACTGGGAAGTTCAAAGTCAAGGTGCTGGCTGACTCATTGTCCATTGTAGGTCCCCTTCTTCACATATAGTCATCTTCTCACTCTAACCTTACATGGTGGAGAGTCAAGGAGTTCTCTGGGACCTCTTTTATAAGAGCATAAATCCCATCCTGAGGGTCAAACACCATAACATAATCAGCTTCCAAAAGGCCCATCTCCCAAGATCATCACCTTGATAGTCAGGATTTCAACATATAAATTTGGTGGTGGTGGTGCAGAGGTGATAAGCAGACCACAGTGCCCTCAAAGTCAATTTTTTTTTCCATTGAAGTTCTGCAGTAATGTTTTTCTGTTCTTGGAAATCAAGCCCTGGCTCCTCCCAGGCTTCCTGTTCATGTCGGATTCTGCCTTACAATTTGAGACCCTATATTAGGATTGCTCAAATCCTAAAAGGAAATCCACTTCCTGAACAGACAAGATTCTATCTTCTAATTTTTGGAAATTCTATTAATTGTTTTGGAAAAAAATTATTGTGCAAATATGAATAATTTTTGGTACTCATTAATATACATGATAGTGAAAACTATCAGATTAATGTTGAGTTCCTCTTAAAACCCATATAACATTAGTAAAGAGATTTTTAATGGGTAAAATTTCATTAAGAAAAAAATTCATACCAATATTTTAGAAGCAAAAGGCAGAGATGAGTGGTAACTATTTTAGCATACATAGCCAAAGTAGGAAAACTTGAGAAATTACCAAAAAGTCTTAGAAATTGTCAGCAACAGTGCTCTAGAATTTAGGTTGAAAATGGGGCTAAAAGCAGAAATTTACCAGTTTAGAGCAAAACTGGAATAAGACAACATGGCAGGAAGCAGGAACTGGCTATTTAAAAATTTTTAAAAATTTAAAAACTGGCTAATAAAAAAATGTGTTCTGACTATAAAAAAAATTCTACCCCAACTTCGTAGAGCTGTCTGTTCCTTTCTTTTTCAGGCGTAATAAACTAGAAAATGAATATAGAAAGCACAGTCGATAGCTGTATACCTTCATCCAACAACATGAATTAGGTCAGTTTATACCAAATAATAAGGCAGCCAGCTTTCTTCCACCTCAGTGGTCTGTGGTAGTAAGGCAGGTCTAGGCAGGTCTACACTCTCCTGGCAACAGATTGGAAAGATCTTCTTTGAAGAATCTGATTAGCTCCAGAAGAAAGACCTGAGAAAACTAATATTTAAAAGACCAAAGCAAAAGCCAAAGAGATAATCAATCTTTCAAAGAAACTCACATATCGGCTCATTCATATAATATATATATATATATATATATATATATATATATATATATCATATATCGGCATATATATATATATATCACTCTTGTAAGTTTTCTATATAGAAACAGAACAACTAAGGATAAAAGGTACATGGTGACAAAAGCTTACATAAAATTCAAATTCTGATAGAAGCAAAAAGGAAATAGAAAATTGGAGGAAACTGGAAAAAGAGAAGAAAATTTTAAAGTTTATGCTAATATATATTATACATATTACAGGTTGAGTACACCTTATTCTAAATGCTTGGGACCAAAAGTGCTTTGGATATTATTATTTTTTTATTTTGGAATGTTCACATACACATAATGATATATTTTAGAGATGGAACCCAAATATAAACATGAAATTCACTTACACTGTTTGCTTGTAGACCCATGACCTAAAGGTTATTTTTTACAATATTTTTAGCGTGCCTGCACTTTGACTGCAACTCAAAACCTGAGGGCAGGGATGAAATTTTCCACTTGGGACATGATGTTGGCACTCAAAAAATTTTCATTTTAGAAACTTTTAATTTTTTGATTTTTGTTATAGTTTGAGTATGAGGTATCCTTCAAGTGTTCCTCTTAATGCAAGAATACTTAGTGGTGAAATGATTAGGGTGTGAGAGCTGTAACTTAATCACTCTATCCTACTTTGAATGGACTGACAAAGTAGTGACTATAGACAAGGGTGGGTGGTGGGTGGGTATATATAGCTGGATGAGGTTTGTCACTCAGGGTATGCTCTGAAGGGGTATATCTTTCCTCAACTCCTTTCCTCTTTCTTTGCCTTCCCCACCCCCACATCCTATCTGTCTCCTGACCCCACCATAAGCTGAGCAGCATTTCTATTTGGACCTTTGCCACATTAAGTGATGTCACCAGAAGCCCAAAGCAATGGAGTCAAGTGATCATAGAAATCATGTGAGCCCTCCCCTCCTTTGTCCTCTAACTTTTTTTTTTTTTTGGGGGGGTCACAGGGGTCACAGCAACGAAGCTGATTAAAACAGAAATTGGTACTAAGGGAGAGGTCATTGTGAATAATTAGACCATGTAGTTCTGAAACCTTTAGAAATGGTTAGCAAAAGGAATTTGAAAAATTTTAGAAATACAGGATAGAAAAGCCTTAGAATGTTGTAAGCAGATCTTAATGGGTGATTCTCATGGAAGTTTTGATGACCAGAATGCCATTAGGAATGCAGATCATGCTTGGGATGTTTCACAGGGTAACAAGGATTCTATTGGAAATTGAACTAGAGGCCATTCACAGAGTCTGGCAAAGAACTTGGCTACATTTTGTCTATGTCCTGAGACTTTGTGTAAGGCTGAATTAAACATCATAGACTAGTTAATCTGGCAGAGGAAATTTTAAGGCAGCACAGCATTCCCTGAGTGGTACTGGAAGCTTTTAGCAGGTTTACTGTGAGAGTCAGGAATAGAAAGCAGACTTGTAAAGCTGGGAACAAAAAAGATGTGCTTGTTGAAGAGACTGCAGACTCTAAAGAGATATTAAGTACTTTGCATAAAGACAATAGGAAAGGTAACTTGAGGACATCTCAGAAATGTGTAAGAGTACACCCTCTACAGGGTCCATGGTATAGAAGAGAAAATTCCTTTGAGAAGAAATCTTGGTAGTGCCCTCCTTGCACAGGGGGTCTAGGAAGTTGTTTCAAAATTCTCATCTTAGATGAATGGATAAAAAAATGTGGCATATATACACAATGGAATTTTACTCAGCAATAAAAGAGAATAAAATTATGGCATTTGCAGGTAAAAGGATGGAGTTATAGAAGATATGCTAAATGAAGTTAGCCAATCCCCAAAAAACAAATGCCAAATGTTTTCTTTGATATAAGGAGGCTGATTCATAGTGGGATAGGGAGCTGGAGCATGGGAGGAATAGACAAACTCTAGATAAGGCAGAGGGGTTGGAGGGGAAGGGAGGGGGCATGGGGTAATTAATGATGATGGAATGTGATGATCATTACTATTCAAAGTACATGTATAAAGATATGAATTGGTGTGAATATACTATGTATACCACCAGAGATATGGAAAATTTTGCTCTATATATGTAATAAGAATTGTAATGCATTCTGCTGTGATATATAAATAAAAAAATGTACATAAAAAGTTTTTTTTTTTTTGTTTTTTTTTTTAAAAAAAAAGCATTATGCTGAGTGAAATAAAGAAAAAAAAAAAGATCATGGAGTCCTTTTGTGAAATTTTAAAGGAAGGCCTGGGAAGCCAGACAAAGTGTAGCAGGATCTATGTCCCCAGAGACTTCTCTTGAGAGTTGGATGTGTGAATCTGTGAAGGTGAAGTCAAAGCGGCAATGGAGACCCCATAAATTATGAAATGATGGTAACATGGATTTTCTACCAGGAAAAGCTGATGGCTGTGGAACAAGTCAAGCTAGAAAGTGCCCAAGTGTATTACAACTGGCAAAGCCAAAGAGGTGGGTCTGCTTGAGCCTTTCAGAGAATACAACACAAGCCCATGTGTCTCAGATGCTGTTTGCAGTTACAGGAAGAGTAATGGGACCTGTTTGCTTGGCTGGATTTTGGGTTTTCTTTGGCCCCATTCCTTCTTTCTATGCCCCTAGTCCTTCCTATTGAAATGGGAATGTTTGCCTTGTGCCACTGTATACTAGATGTATGAATATTACAGGGACTTATAGCCAAGAGTTTGCCTAAAGTCTCCAAGGAGACTTTGGACTTGGACTTTGGGGCCATCACAAATTGTTAAGAGTATGGGATTCTTAAAGGTGAACTAAATGTATTATAAGATGGACATGAGTTTGGGGGGCCAGGACTGGAATGGTATGGTGTGGCTTCAAGGCATCCTCACAGCTCCTGTTAATTCAGGAATATTTAGAGGTGAAATGGTTAGACTGAGAGAACTGCAAATTAATTAGTCTATCCTAGTTTGAATAAACTGGATGGTAAGTGTAGGCAGGTGGGACATGGATGTCTTTCTATTGTTTACTTAATGCTAGAATGAATGAAAAGTCTGGAAAGGAGACTTTGGACTTGGACTTTGGCTGGTATTCTGAATCCATGCTGCCTAACTATTGTATTAAAATAATTCTGAACACAGTATTATTTTAATTAAAAGGTAAGTACTAAATGACAATATAATCCACTCTCTACTGATGTTCTCCTATAATGTTTAACCATTATTGTGTGTGTATGTATATATAATATATATTATATGCATGAATATATATGTATATATACATGTGTGTATGTATATATTATATATACATATAATATATTATATAATATATGATAAACATAATATTTATATTATTATAATAATATACATATATAATATATACCACTCGTAATATATATTATGTGTATATGTATTATATATATACTTACATACAATATATTATATATACATAACATGTATATATAATATATTGTATATCATATATGTGTGTATATTATATATATATATATATATATATATATATATATATATATATATATATATATATATATAATATACACACACAATGTATATATGGGGGGGGAATAGCATAAATTTTTACCCTAGCTGATGGGGTAAAAATTCATGCTACCTGCCCCATATATACACTTTTTTTTCCTTGCAGTTTTTGGGATAATTCCTTTAGCAAAGTCAGATGACCTGAATATTGAGAGTGAGCAAGCAAGTGTGGGAACGAGAGAGAGAGAGAGAGAGAGAGAGAGAGAGAGAGAGAGAGAGAGAGAGAGAGATATGAATGAAATGAATGAAAATGTTGATTTTTTTTTCCTGGAAGAATGGACATGCATTTTATCTTAGATGAGGAGTTGCTGCAGTCTGTCTGGACACAAAATAATGGAGCCACCACCACAAAACCTTGTAGATTCAAACAGCAACTCTTTATTCCTGAACTCTCACTGACACTCTAGTGAGAACTCAGCAGGCGCCTGAGGCAGCAGGATATGCCCTAATCCTGGAGCCGCCCTATTCCCAGCAGGATCCACCCTAAACCCAGAGCCACCCTAATCCCTGAGCAGGGTCACCTTTCAACCCAAAATGCCATGCGTCATTCCTACTTGGCTATGGCTCTCAACAAGGAGTGGTCCCTGTCTCAGATGTCTTTCCATTGTTTACTTAATGCTAGAATGAATGAAAAGTCTGGAAAACATGGAATATGTGCACAGAATCTAAAGAACACACAGAGAGAGTGTAGGAGGATCCATCACATGTCAAAGGCCACGCTTGTTTGTGCTCCAGCTGCCTTCTCTACACGCATCTTCAGAGCCTGGGAGACTGGAGGAAGTGTGTGTTTACATGGTGTTCAGCTCTTCTCTTCAGTCCTCTGCTCCACCAGGCCTTCTTTGGGTGCTCTGCACTACAACTGCAAGGTAAACTGCACCAGATGATGTGGACGAAACACAACAGATCTGATCAGCAACAACATGCACAAATAGCAAATAAAACTCAAAGGAAATATCCCAATGTGCCTGATTCAGAAATCACAACCTAAAGCACAGCCATTGCTACAGTTAAATGAATTCTCCTTGAGTTGAGGTGATTTTTTTCTCCCGCTGGCATTGTTATCAGGTTTGGCTGACCCTGTGCTTATTCCATGCTGCTTTGGCACATTAGCCTGCTGCTACTGTCTCCTACACACCAGAGGGAGCAGCCTTGGAGAAGCAAAGCTACTTGACACAATTTGATAAACAAAGCAAACTCTTCCCTTTCTTAATGTTTTAGGACATGAAACCCATCAGGTTTTAACACAACCTAGCCCATTCTATTTTGTATTATTTTTCCTTCTTTTTCTATCCATTTCGTAAAAGATGTGCATTTCTCTCATAAACTTTTATATAAATAAACTCATCAATAAAATATATACTTATATTCATTTAGACACACACGAAAAAGCATACTTTATACATAATACAGTTAAAATAGAGTTCTGTTGCAAAGGAAGAAATAGGATTAGTAGGTGGATGCTTAACATTTCAAACACAAATCAGAGAGTTTTTTGTTCCCCAAATAAATGTGTCCACATGAAGATTTGCTGTTTTGTTAAAGTGGCAAGTTTTCATAACTGCAGGCAAATATAGAAATACTGTGGAAGAAAATGGTACATTTGAAGAACTATATTTTCTTCTCAATTACAGTTCCTTTTTCTGTAAATACATCCTAATTTGGAAATAAAAGCCATATTGTAATTTCAAATATGATTGCTACTTATATAAAGATATCGTCCTTAGTACTTTTGCACTTTATTTGCAAGGTGAATTGTGTTTTAAAGTTACATAGTAACACCTTCTCCTGTCTCAAGTAGCCAATGTAATGCTATATTGACAGGTTCAAAAAACAAAAAAAAATTCAGCTATATTATCTCTTGATTGCTAGTTCCTTCTTCCAAAACATGGATTTGATTTTATTGCCTCCTCAAATTTAGTAAGTCCCAGCGGTTTAACAGCATCCAGTCCTGACCACTCTTCTTCCCTAATTCTCCTTTTCAGTCTCTTTATGTTATTCTTACCTCTGTGTGTTTTTAACTATTGAGCCAGGTGTTTCACATAGGTTATCATAATACAGAAAAAAATCTTATGAGTTATACATTTTAATCTGAAATTTTAACTCAGATTTGCCCAAATTTTGTTTATGTCTCCCTCTTTTAGTTCACAAATTAATAAGTGTCCTGGTGATTTTAGTTTTTACTTTTTGTGTGGTTAACACACAGGGTAGTTACATGAAAAGTAAAGAAAAATTCTTACTGAAAGTCACAGTTCAAGGCAGTTATTGGAAATGATGTACTATAATAGACACCCATTCAGAAATAAAGAAGAAAAGTCACACAACAATTTAAAGGTCATTAGTAATCTGATCCCAGATGACATCACCCACAACCACATGGCAGCCCCTAATGATAAGGACTTTTAGAGAGTCTTTTTGAAGCATTTACACATCGCACAGCATCCCAGAACCAAAGCAATAAAGGTTGTATATTAATGGACAAGTGCAATTCAGTGTTAAGATAAAGTTAGAACTGTTGAGGCTAATGGAGTACTTTCAGGAATAAACCTGTAAAAGCCTCGGTGATCCATCTTTGCATCGCTCCAGGGTCTACACAAAGAGATAGAAAAACAACCGCGCTGCAGGCCCAGACGCACTCTACAGTCGTGCCCATTAACTCTTGGAGAGAATACAGACACCGTCACCTAATGATAGCAATTTCCAGTCAATCTAGCAAAAGACATGACCTGTTCTGGGTTTCCTGGAGGTTATAAGAACATTGACTAATTTACTGAGCCACTATAATAAGATAACCAGATGGAGAAGCTAATGGGCTGAGACAATGACAGTTAAACATTATTTGCTAACATCGGTATAGTAGAGAGTAGAGTACATTATCATTCAGTACTTATCTTTTAATTAAAATAATACTGTTTTCAGCATTATTTTAATAAAGAAGTTAGGCTGCATGGATTCAGAATACCAGACTTTTTTTTTTTTTTTATCCTTGCATTTTTGGGGATGACTGCTTTGGCAAAGTCAGACTACCTGAATATTGCAATATTTTGATTCCACTGTTTGAACAGCCTGTTTAATTTCTTGTTTGTCACTATCAAGTTATTTAGCTGGTGGGATTGAAACGAGGGGTACTCTACCACTGAGGTACATCCCCAGTCCTTTTTATTTTATTTTATTTTGAGAATGAGTCTCATTAAGTTGCCCAGACTGGCCTAGAACTGTTTGTTGATCCTCCAACTTCAATCCCCAGAGTAGCTGGAAACACAGATGTGTGCCACTGTGCTCAGTATCAGGTTAATGCTTTAAAAGAACAAAAACAAATATAACAATAGTAATAACAATCAAGAAGCTTAAACTTGAAAATAAAATCTGTTAGTATAATCTTTGAATTCTTTCTCATAGTGATTCCATAAATCATGGAAATTTTAAATGGCATCAAGCTTCTGTTTTCAAGTACTTCTTGGTTGTTTATTATATCCATACATTAAGGCATGGCCATAAATAAATCCATTTCTGTGATATAACACTCTTCTGTATCTGATTCTATTACAAATACTGTAAATCATCTTGAAAAAATGTTCTCATCAATTTATACCCAGGGTCTGTCCACATTGTACTAGACATGTGTGTCTATGAGATTCTTTGTACCACAAAGCCTTGAAGGTATCTTTCTGACTTTCTATCTTTAAGTATTTTGCTTTGATCTTCACTTATGAATTTTTAAATTTAATCTTTTAAAAGAATTTTTTATCAGTGCATTGTAGTTATACATAATATCATAATAGTGGGGTTCTTTTTGACATATTCAGAAATGCATATAATTTTTTTTTTCAATCATTGCTTCAATTATTGCATTTTGGGTGTCAATACATAAGTGACAAAAATTGGTAGGAAAAAAATTACTGAATTTCAGTTAAGTAAAGCAACACTTACAAGTTCTCATTTTCAAAATAGTGGCAAGTCCATATTTTATTTTAAAACTTACCTTATGCTGTTCAAGGAAGATTTGTATACTATTGTTCTTTAAATTTTTATTTATTTTGTTAGAGTACTTGCCTTGCATGCACAGGGCCCTGGGCTCAATCCTTAGCATAGATATAGATATATAGATATAGATATCAATATCTATATCTATATACCTATCTATAGATATAGATATAGATATAGATATAGATATAGATAGATATAGATATCACATATAAATGAAAAGAAATATATATATATATATATATATATATATATATATATATATATATATATATATATATTTACCCCCACAAATTCTCTGCAAGAAATTTATAAAATATATATGTATTTAGTTCTTTTTATTTATACATGACAGTAGAGTCAATTTTGACATATTATACAAACATGGGATATATCTTATTCCAATTAGGATCCCAGTCTTGTGGATATACACGATGTGGAGATTCATTGTGGCATATTCATATACATACATAGAAAAGTTATATCAGTTATTCCACTGCTTTTCCTGTGAACTTTTAACTTGAAAAGATGAAATACATGTCATCAGGTTTCCCTTTTGTCAATTCTTTCCATCACCCACTATTCTTCCTTGTTCTGCTCCATTCACACATTTAAACACATTCTCTCTACATGCCTTGTTTTAATCTCTCCCTTTCTTCATCCCTCAATTATCCATTCATTTCTCCCTTGTCCCACCTTTTATTCTTACTATATTTTTCTTTATCTTCTGAATTTACCAAATTGTCATTCTTATTTCAGTACTTCTGCATTATTTGAATGGCAGTATTGTTTTTCATTTTCCTTTCTTGTTTCTTTATTTTGAAAGACAAACAGTGCAAACTAGTGACAAACAGACACACACACACACACACACACACACACACACAGAAATCAAATTAAAGACTTTTATTCCTTTTGTCCCTCCTCCTTACTAGAAATTCAGTGACCTGTCTGGAATTACTTAAAGATTGGTCAACGAAAGAGTATTTGTGAGAATAACATTATATTTGAAGAAAACTGCTTTTAGAGACGTATTACAAATTTCTTTGTTCATCCACCAGGTATGGGAGATAATAATCCACTACAGGTAATTTTTATTTGTTTTAATTAGTTACACATGACAGTACAATGACCTTGACATATCATACATTTGAATCTGATGGGATATAATATCTCATTTTTTCTGAGTATACAGTTTGCAGAATCACTTTGGTCATGCATTCACATATATAAACACAGTAATAATAATGTCTGTTTCATTCTACTATTCTTCCTATCTCCTCAACCCCTCCCCTCCCCTCCCATCACTTCTCTCTACCCAATCTAGGGTAAAGCTATTCTTTTTTTTTTCCTCACATCTTTATATATGTATTTTGTATAACAATGAGGGTCTCCTTCCACCATCCATGCAATTCCCTTTCTCCCTTCCTTTCCCTCCCACCCCTCTTCCCTATGTAGAGATAATCTTCTTCCCATGTTCTTCCTCTCTTCCCCATTTTGAGTCACCCCCCTTATATCAGAGAAGACAAATTTAAACAAAACCATATCCACTTTTTGTGTATTGCCATGCTATTGCTACCTATTGATTTAACCCCCACAGGTTCTCTGCAAGAAATTTATAAAATACTTACTCTATAGTTTTAGATCACAAAGCATTAAACACCCTTAAGAAAACTGTCATATAATAAATCCTAAGTCACTTTTCATTCACTGAAGATTTTTAAACTTGACTTGGGAATCCTCATATCCACTCTCAATTGTGCTGACCATTTGATAATTCTGTGACTTTGCTGGAGGTGTTAATTTTCTCTACAGTTAGTTCAACCTGAAAATGGAGAATATAACAGCATTTACCTCATAGACTTATTGCCACCTGACTTAATTTTTGTCTTTGTTTAAAGATTCGTTCTTCACATTGCAATGTCTATGTCATTTAGCCATAATTACACAATTACAGCATCATATACATAAACACAAGAGTTTCACTGGCCTAAACATATCCTTTGTGTTTCACACATTCAGTGATCCCGAAACCCATGCCTAAATTCCTGGCAATCACAAATCTTTTTTGATATCTCTCTGGTTTTACTTTTTTCAGAATTCATATGCAGGCATGAATGGTGTACAATATGTGATCTCCTCAAAGTGGATTCTTGCCCTGAGCAACCTTCATTTAAGATTCATGGGGTTTTATAGCTAGATCAGATCAATCATTTCTTTTTATCATGGGACACTATTCCATTATATGGATGTGTTTCAATTTGTTTATGCTCTCACTTCTTGAAGAAAATCTTACTTGATTTCATTTTTTTCATAATTATGAGTGAAGTTGCTATGAACATATCTGTGTAGATTTTTATGAGGAGATATGTTTGTTGGTTTGTATAAACAGGACTATGTTAAGCATTGTAAGAAACTGACAAACTAATTTCCAAAGAGACTGTTCCTTTTAGCATCCACTTTAGCAATGATTGAGAGCTCATCTATGTCCTTACCAGCACTTGGTACTGCCTGGTTTTTGGATTTTAGTTATTCCACTAAGTACATAGTGGTATCTTATGGCTGTTTTAATTTTCAATCAATTACCTAATGCATATGATATAAATAATCTTTTCAAACCCTTACTTGTCATCTGTAATATGTTCTTTGGTGGATTATCTGTGTAAATCTTTCACCCACTTTTAGCTGGGGTGTGGATTTTGGAGATATTTGGGTACAAGTATTTTATCAAATAAATTTTTATAAATACAAATGCTACTATGGGATTATGTCCCCCCAAAAATCCATCATAAAGAAAAAGAATAGTAAGTTATTAGTTGGGGACTATTTTATTTTCTACTAGGGTGTGGTTTCTTGTCTTTTCATTCTTTTAACAGTGTGTTTTGTAGAGTGGAAAATTTAAATTTAAATGTAATCCAAGTCATCACTGTTTTAAGGGCTATAACTGGGTGTTTTATCTAAAAATTCACCCTCAAACTCAAATTCAGATTTACTTTTTCAATATCTTCTAGAAATTTTAATTTTGAAAGTGCCGTTTAGGTCTATTGACAATTTGGATTAATTTTGTAAAAGGTATAAAATCAGATTCTAAGTTCTGTCTTTCATATGGGAATTGAATTTTTCTAGCACCATTTATTGAATATGAGTGACAAGAAAGGATATTTTTCTGTGTTCTTGATCTTAGGAGGGTAATAACATTCACTTTAGCTAAAGAATTGCCATTCCTATATGCCAGATAGCTGAATTCAATTTTTTAAAAAGTTCAAATCTATAGCTTATATGAGGTAAATTTAAAAATAAAAGCATTTACAGTTGGAAAGCAAGTGTCAGCTTATGAGGGGGAGGTCACTATTGTCTTTTAAACAGAAAATGACCCAGATACCTTGTCTTATTTGCAGACCAGCAGGTCCACAACTGCCTCATTTGGAATCTCATGTTTACTTAGAATACTGAAGAAAAAAAAATCAAACTGTACAATGAGGGTGAGCTGCCTCCAACTCTCAAAAAAAAAATGATTTTGATTTCTAGAGCCTTCCCTGTGGCCTTGTTCTATGAGATGACTTCTTGAAACCCCATTGGAAATGTCTGTTGGGATAAGTGAGGCATGATGAAGAAGTAAACATTATTAAAGCATTTTATACTTAAGAATGAAAAGTAAGCTTTGTACACCTGTCTCATAAATATGCTTTCAGTGGAATTTTTTTCCTATCACCATTCAGGAGGTCATGATTCATTTATGAAAAAAGCCTAAAAATGAGCAATTAGTTATGTTTAGAAAAAAAAATGCTTAGACTATGAAACATTATCCTACCTTTTGCTAATTTTGCATTTCCTGGTAAAGATAAATTCAATGGTTAACATTAACATTTTTTAAATAAATTACATCTACTTTAAAAACTATATTAAGTATTTTATTATCACCAATAAATTTGGGGACTGTTTTTTAATTAGTTTGTTTCGCATGAATAGTATATCAATGGGTGAAACAGACATAATCTGTGTCTTAATTTTAAATTTCTGCTTGTTCTGAAAAGACTCTTCATGGTTTCTTGTTTATTGATAACTGTTTGAAAAGTGATTGATGATAGTTTCACAAAAACTATTACAGTGTGAACAAACAAGTTCTTTGTCAATAAGTGATTTGCACTAATTAATAAGATTTTAGTTAACAAACTCCAGTTTATTTGTCCAGTGTTGGGTAGTTACTAATCATTGGAATTAGCTTTTGTATAAAAGGACTGGACTTGAATGAATCTCTGGTTGAAAATGATATCTGTCTTGAACTCTTATTACTTCCTCCCTTCCCCTAATACTCAATGAATTACCACGGCAGTGGGAGAAGGAGCTATAGAAACATCTACAGTAAGAGTAGCAGGCATCCCAAACAACTCCTGGCAGTAATCCCCAAACTGATTAATCTGTGGTGAGCTTGTACTTACAGGAACAGCATGTGCTGAATCTTTTCATCCACCAAGGATTTCACTTTCCCTTCATCTACTGTCAGTCTCATTGATCGTGGGTTTGTATCATTCAAACCAGCAAGAAGTTGGCTCTGTTTGGTTTTTGTTTATTGTTTTGCCCAGACACTATGAATTGAAACTGCCAGAATATCACTCTTATATATCAATGTCCTTAATCCTGTTTTCTCTTATCTACCTATAAGCTAGTAGGTCAAATTCCAGAAAGAATTGAGCAGGACATGATTACAGTAGATTGGGGGGTAGGATTGGGGGTGCTTTCTATAACAAAACCAATGTTGAGTGTACAAGAGAACACTACTGAAGGATAGAAATAAAAATATATGTTTTAGAAATATAGTCATTAATATAATAATTGTTAATATACTAACTTAGTTTAGAATAGCAAACAAGTAACATGTGAAAGAAACATTTGATCTGTGTGTAAAGAGTATCTACTGTGATCTGTAAATGTGGCAGAAACTAGGATTTGAAAGTAGACTGTGCCAACCTGAGATTCTCTATTAACAAATCCCATCAGTGAGACAAAAAGCCATAAACTGATCTTATCTGTATGAGATTGGGAGACCAATGTTTGCAAAAGAGAGTTAGGTAGACTTGATGTGATTTAATTAAAGAAATATGATTCATTTTTAAAAACATATTATTGTTGATCATAAATCATATTTTGAAGAAGTGTCTTAGCCTAGTGGTTCATAGCAGCAGCATTCAGAACTTTTAGAAATATAATTTCTAAGGCTCTATACCCTTTGCTGAATCAGAAAGTCTGGGGTTGAAGACTAGCATTCATTGTATTAAAAACTCATCCATGGAATTATGATACATATTTAATACAATTTGGACTACCTAATCTAATGGTACATATGTGCATGTGGTTAGTCATACTAATTAAAATAACTTAAAATAATACTGGAATAGAATTATTTTTATTGAAAGGAAGAGAGAAGTATCCCAAAGATACAGGAATATAGACAAAATCAAATTGGATTCTTACCTAGCACCATATAAAAGGTTAATTCAAAATGGATCAAAACCGAAATGTAGGACCTAAAACTGTAAAACTCAAAGAAGAAAACACAGTGGGAAGATCTCACAGCATTGGATTTGCCAACTATTTCTTAGATATAACACAAAGTGCACAGGCAGCAACACTAGAAAAAAAGATAAACTGAACTTTGTCAAAATTAAAAACTTTTGCACATCATAGGAAAATAAATGTGGAATGCAAAAAGACATTCCACAGCATGGGAGAAAATATTTGCAAATTATATAACAGATATAAGGGACTTATAAATAACTACTACAACTCAACAAATGAAAAAATAAAAAGCAGTGGTAGGCTAGTCATCTTTGTCACTGAGAACAAAATACTTGACAAAAGCAACTTAAAGGAGGAAAGTTTTTGTAAGCTCATGGTTACAGTGGGTTAGTCAAGGCAGAAAGCATCATGGTGGAAGGGTGTAGCAGAGGAAAGCTGCTCAACTCATGGCCTTTGGAAGGGGGGGGGGGAGAGAGAGAGAGAGAGAGAGAGAGAGAGAGAGAGAGAGAGGGTTGGAGAGAGTTGGTAAACCCAGGGCACACCTCCACTGACCTACTTTCTCCAGCTATGTCCCTCCTCTCAGTAATGCATTCAGCTACCAATAGATTACTCCATAGAGATCAGGTCAGTGTCCTCAAGATCTAATCACTTCCCCAAAGCCCCACCTCTAAACACATGAGACTTTGGGGGACATTCCAGATACAAGTCATAACAAATGGGTCACAATCATATTGGTTTAAGTTACAGATAGGATCTAAGCCAATCCCAAATGTAGTATTTTGCAGGTAACAAGTACTAGGGTAATACCTAAAGGTTGTCTTTCTGGGTCTTGTTCTGTATGATTATAACAGAATATCTGAGATTGGGTAATTAATAAAACCCAGAAATTTATTTTCTCATAATTTGAAAGACTGGGAAATTCAAGTTGAAGCATGAGGTTTGATTCTCAGGCAGCATCCTCCCGAAGGGAAAGAAGATTATATCTTTATGTGACAGAAGGTAAAAAGAACAACTCACTGAAAGGTTCATGACACCTTCTTTATAAAGGTCCTAATTCTTAATCCAATCTCATTGACCTTAAATTTTAACAACCAAATTTTAGAGGAAACACATTAAAACTATATGAGTGTTAAAAAGAAGAAGCTGTTTTCTTTTACGAATAACATGTCATTTAAAAAAAAATGTAGAGCTCATTTAGAGAGAGGCCAGGGTTTTCTTTTCCCTTTTTTCATGTCCTTGAACTGGAGGGGAAAAGAGTTTTGAACTGGAGAAGTTGGTGTAATGATAGTAGCGTAGTTTCATTGATTTAAAATTTTAAAAAAATGAAGGTGAAGGAAAAATATTAGCCCACCTACTCTCATTGGCCAAATCTTGGTGGAATTTTAGAATATGTTTTATGTTTCACAGGTCCATCAGTTTTTTTCTCTAGCCTTGGATTTGGCTCAAAGGCAGATTTCAATGAATACTTTCTGCATACACTGTTGATATATAGTTATTTCATTTGTGTAATGAGAAACACATTTTCAGAGTGTAGGAGATAATACCTTCTAACACCTCAGCACAGTGCAGAATTTGTAGGATGCCTTTGGCAATGTAGGTAAAAATGTAGGTAAAAGCTGAAGTGCAGTTTTACTTGCTTCCTGTTTGGATTCTTCTTATCATTAAATCTCAATACACTTGTTTTCAACACACAACATCAACAAATCTTGGTAGTGTTTCACTAAAAGAATAAATTAATTTTATTATTTGACTTACCTCCCTTATCATCTAGTTCTGTTTTATATGCAACTTATTAAAATCTTTCTTTTTTTTACACTAATCTTTTCCATTCATTGGACACAATATCTAAACTTAGGAAATGTCAAGGTTAAGTCCCTCACCTAGATATAGAAATAGAATGACAAAGTATGACAGCAGGAATTGTATATGATATGCGCCTTCTACTCAATCATGTGTAGCATGTCACTTCTCGTCCAACCTATCATGAGAGCCATTGAATGTATTTGACAGGACATATATTTGACTGTTGGAATGATGGACGTCTCTGAGTGTGTAGACCTGGCTTGATGGGAAGAGATTATGAATGTGTGGCATCAAGGGCAGGTTTCCAGCAGTGAAAACTGAATTTCTACCTGATGCTGCACCAGGGTTCTGGGATATTTGTCCTGTTATGATGGCTGACGATTTGCATGTGTTTTAACTCTGGCAATCAGTCAATCTGTTCTTGATGGGTAATTGCCAGCAGGAACCTAATTTTTCCACATCAATTGTCACATATGTCTCTAATATTCTTATTCACCGGTAACTAGATTGACGATGTTGTTTCAGACTAGAATAGAAGGAAAAGTTATACTTTTTTCCTAGAAATACAAAACAGCACAACTGAGTTCTGCAAGTAAAAAGCCAGCGAATCTTTGAAGCAGCTATTGAAGGTTAAAATAAATGACAATGTCCAATGTCACATTCATGCATTTATTTGTATAAAATTGCTAATAACACCTTATATTGTACATGAAATAAGTCATGTTCATTTGTGAAACAAAGCTATAAATGCAGTTTGAGACTAGGGCTTTTAGAACCACTTGATGTTGATACAGTTTTGTTTTGTTTTACATTTTAAATCCAATTTTAAAATAAACACAGGACTTATTTTTCTTAAAAAAAGATAACAAGTCATTTTCAGTCTGGAAATAAGATGATTATTGATAAAATAGAAAAATCCAAATTACACTTCCATCACAAAATAAGCTCATATATGTATTTTCAGATACAATCACACACATAATTTTCTACAGCTCTGACTGATATTTACTTTTTAACAAAAAATGTGGACCACTGTTATTTATAAATGATCATTTTAATGGAGTTGGGTGTTCATTCCACCAATTCTCTATTGATGTGGATTTGGAGATTTTTGTAGTTTTTAGCTTTTATAAAATATACTTTAATATATAATCTTGGCATTACGTATATGAAAATTTCTTTTAATATTTTATTATGATGAATAAGAAACAGGAATTGCTAGGATGAAGGATATGCAATTTAGATTTTAATATCTAATGCTTAATTTCTCAGAACTTAAACTTCCAGCAGTAGCATGATAAAATGTCTTCATTTTCACACCAAAGAATATTTTTTCTTAGCTAACTTAATAAATTAAGAAAAAATAAATTTATCTTTACTGTTTTCATTAGAATGAATTGATTACTGATGGATAAAACATGACATGTGCATATTTATGAGTATCCTGAATAAAATGGATATTTATAAATCTTTGACAATTTTCCTGATATATGTAATTTGCTTTTTAAACTTTTTAATTTGAGATAATTATCAATTCATGGGACATTGCAAAAACAGTACAAATGCTCCCCATATAACCACAACTTATTCTTTCCCTATATTTGTATTTTATATAGCTGTAGAATAGCATCAAAACCAGAATATTGACACTGATCACTGATTTGATTTTTGAGAATCCTTTGCATATTATATTTATCATATAGTTGTAATTATCTCTACGTTGCAAATTAGTTTAATGGACCACCTGTTTTTCAAATGAGCTTGAGATTTTTTTCTTATACAGAGTTTAATATTTTATTTAATAGAATGTTTAATTTTTATAGCTCCTGCTTTTAGTATTTTCCTAATATCATACATCTATTTTATAGGGCCGTTAGTAAGAGTAGTACTGGTAGTAGTAGTAGTATTTTTGATAGTTGGGATAAACCTAGGGGCACTTTACACTGAGCTATATCTCCAGCCATTTTTATTGCTTATTTTCTTCCTAATTTGCCAAGGTTCTTGCTAAGCTGCTGAGGCTGGCTTCAAACTTGCAATCTTCCTGCCTCAGTCTCCCAAGTCACTGGTATTACAGGTGTGCACCATAGTGCCAGCTAAGTTGTTGTATGTTTTATTACCTTCTCTATTTTGTAAAAAGCAATATTAAAAACACTAAATTATTTATGTATGTGCAAATGGGCATATATACTCATGAATACTTATAATATGTTGTTGTGGGTAATATAATACTTATAATCTGTTCTTGATGGGTAATTTCCAGCAGGAGTTTTGAGTTTTATGTGAATGATTTTTGAGCTGCAGTGTGGCCTTAAAAAAAAAAAAAAACTATTATAGCTTAAGTGCATTTTTAACTTTTGAAGATGCAATTTTCCCTTCATTATGCTTATTTTTCAATATCTTATTCCTATTATCACACATTATTAGATCTGTGTGTGATTTGTGATTTTTCAACAGTATAAAAATCCCACTGGGGTTGCAAATACAGTGATATTAATTTTATAAATCAGTTTGGAGAGAACATTAGTGCAGTGCCAACTCTTTCACTTTGTAATCTCCAATACTTCTCTTTTTTGCATCTCTTGTCTTGCAAGTTATATGTGGACCAGGTTCCATGGAAGTCTCTTACCTTTCTTGTTAGGTGAATTTCCAGGTATTTCATAAGTTACATACTTTCTCCTCACTGCAGTAGTTTCTTAGCAGAGGGTGGCATTTTAATGCCCCCTAATCACTTCTACTACAGATCTCAATGGAAAGAGTGTTTCTCAGTCACCTGGACTGGACATTGGACAGCCTTCTGAGGCAGCAAGACTTGGAGCAACTCAGCAAGCCTGACTTGCCCTCCACCTTTGAGGGACTCCTTTGCAGAGCCTTGTGGGTGGCAACCTGGCAAGGACAGTGGCTCAGTGGAGACTCTGGCTCTCACACAGAGATGATGTTTCCTGCTTCTTTTGTCCTTGCTTAGACATTAAGTGGTGTTTCCCCTGGAGAATTTTCACAGCAGCTATTTATATCCTCTGCCTCTATTTTTGGACTTCAGACTCTGTCACTTCCCCTCTTCAGCAGATGACCTGTAGCCTACTTCAGGAAGACAAGAGAGACTCTCTTATACTCTCAACTCCTTGGCTTCCTTTCATCACCTTATCAATTTACCTGAGTCTGCTCCTACCTACTTTCCCCCTCCTTGCTCTAGAATAGATGAGTTGTCTGTCCTTTTTGTAGCTTATTTCTTTACTTGTGCTCCTGTTTTCTTGAAAAACTTGCCCTATTGATTTCCCCTCTTGTCTTTCTTCAATAAATTTCTATCTAGTGGCTTCTCACCCTCAAATTTAGCAACACTCAAGTTTCTCCCATCTTAAAAAAAAAAATCCAATTTTCACATGTCATCGCAAGTCGCAGTTCTCTGTGGTTATATAACATTTCTAATTGTTTGTCCTTTGAGTTGGTGTTTTCTGAATAGCATTGTCAGAGGGCTATTCATTATATTGATCTTTTCAAATAACCAGTGCCAGGGTGTTTTATTCATTCTTAAATGTTTATATTTTCTGATCCAATCGTTTTGCTTTTATCCTTCCTTTTACTTTAAATCTTTCCCCTGTTTAATTTTAGATATAGTCTTTATGGATATAGTCTTTATGAATAGAGAGCATGTTCTTTTTTTCACTTATTTAATTCAATGCTGACTTCATTTGTTATTATTTTTCCTGTTTCATAATAAAAGTATTTGTTGCTTCTATTTTTTTTTCTGATTTTACCTTTTAGTTGCATCTTACATGCTTTGATATATAGTCTTGTCATCTTTGTTTTTTCTATTAAGACTGTAATTGCAATCTTGATTTCTCTTTGACCCCGAAGTTATTAAGGACAGTGCTTTTAGTTTCCAAGTAGTTTGATTATTTTGGTTTATTTATTATTAATTTCTGAAATCATCTTGTAGAAGTCAGATAATGTAATCTTCATAAGATATTCTTTGTAATCTAACTTTTAAGAAATGTTCGCAGACATTTAAAAACAGTATATATTCTCAGTAGGGTACAACACTTCATATGAAACCATTAAAGCATCATTGTTATTAATCATAATATTCCACCCCCGAATTTTTATATTTACTTATTTTCTTGTAAATTTCAGTCTAACAGCTAAATCAAAAATTTCCAGTAAAATTGGAGTTAGGGAAATATCATCTGTATTTGGATTTATATATCTACTTGTATAAATATTGGTAAAAAATATTCATTTTGAAGTGAATGTTAAATCCAAGTAATATAGTCCTCTTTATCTAATTTCTTCACCTGAATTACTGTCTTACCAATTAGCATTAGTTTGTAATATAGTTTGCCTAATATGTTTTTGTTAAATCTCTTTAGTTTTTTAAAAAGTTATTCCATATCACCATACAGATGATTTATGTTTTTCCTTGTCTTTGAGAATTACATTTCAGCCAAATTTACTTATAAATGCACTTATTTAAAAAACCCTTTGGAATGTTGTAAAATTCAAAAGGTACATAATGATATGTTAAAAGGTAAACCTATTTCTGTATCCTGATCTCAGGTACCCATTTGTTATTCTCAGAAGTGAGAATAAATTTTTCATTTAATATTGCTTTAGTTGTCAATAGACCTTAATTTTATTTATTTATAGGCAATGCTGAGAATCAAACCAGAGCCTCACATGGGCTAGCCAAGTGCTCTACCACTGAGCCACAACCCCAACCCCATACTGCATTTTTACCATATATATTTTATTTATCTTTGTGACTTTATACAATCCCTATCTGTTCTTATACAACTGCCAACAATATAGCTTATTTTAAATTGACTATTGTTTTGCTGTGTCATAACTTCTGCCTGACCTCTTCCTTTCAACTCACATTTTCAGTGTAGACCAACATTCTTCTTATTCATTGGGTATGAATTTTATGATTAATAGCTCTGAAGATAGTAATTAAAATTAATCTAAAATTAACATGCACAGGAACAATCAAAATACCTTTCAAAATTAGCACTGTGTTGTATTAAGCTAGGTAATTGTGTAATCAAATTACTCTTAAACCACATACATTGAATTTATTGACTTATTAATTAATGTGAATAGAGATTTATTACAGGAACATTTGTTTCTTCAGGCTCTTTTGTAGCACAGGTGGAATCCCAGTATCAATCAGATCAAAATGCACAAAAGGTAAATTCTAACACCACATGGGTACAAATGCATGCATCTCTAAACTCATACTCATTACTTATATTCCTGTGAAATTGTGCTTTACAGTTACCCTACTTTTAATCAATTTTATGTTCATTAATTCCCATAGAAAAGAAAGTATATCTGTTCTTATAGTATTTCCAAGTATATTCTAACAGAAGCAAAATATTATTTTAATTGGGTACCATGAGAACTGAATCCTTTGCATAGTTTTATGGATTTGATAATTGGAAAAATTTTGCACTGATTAGCAGCTGGCTCCATATGTTTCAAAGCTTATTTATTTTTCTCCACTATCCATATGTTTCTAATGCCAGGTGCTATAAGACAAGTTTGCTCAGTGATTTGACCACTGGCCCTACATGTTCAGCTGTGAATGAGTCAGCAGTGGGCAACAGAATGATTTCTCAAACTCATTACTACTTTGCCAGGGAACTATAACTTAATTATATACAGCAGTGACAACTAAACACATAAATATGTCCCTCTAAACCTCAACTAAGTGTATTCCCTACAAACTGCCCTCTTTGCCTAAGGATTCTTTACCTTTTTTTATTCCATGGAACTCTTTGGAAATTTGATGCCAATAGTATTTTCAGAGTAATAAAAGCATAAAATAATACATTAAAATAAATAATTTTGTGGAAATACAGGCATAAAATATTACCATTATAGTAAAATGTCTTTATTATTATATTAAGTTGCAAAAATCTAATTCCTATAAGTTCATAAGTGATAAACAATTGATATTATGAGATGGTTATTATAATCCTGTGACATTATAAAATATAGGTAAAGCCAATTATTGAAAAACAATCCAAGTATTGCAAATTACCTGTGGTTTATTGTCTCCATTCATAAGTAAAGAAAATAATAAGTAGACGTAGACATGTACTTTTTCCCCAAATATTCATGTATGCACTCTGGTTACTATGTATGGACACATATGTTAAGACCCTGTGAAATTCAAGCTGCCAATTGCCATGTAAATCCTACTAGGAAAAAAAGGTAACAAAGGGATCTTGATAACAGAACAATATGGTGATCTAAACCAATTACTTTTGCAAATTTTCCAAAGAAATCAATGATAATGTGGTCACATTTTTAAAATGGAATTCTAGAGAGGGTCCATGAAAATGTGGAATCCTGAAGCTAACAGTTCAGTTAGCTTCCTGGTAAATTCATTGTCACTTATCTTCAGGGTAAAACAACATGTGCATTATATGTATATTTAATTTCCAGAAGCCTTTCTCCCCAAGTCTCACCTTTTAACTCTGTAGTTTTTGATAATGACTCTAATTTCTCAAATTGTTCAAATTCCTTGAAACTTTTAGCATTTTCTCTTTGCTTATCCTCACTGAAAATGTCCTATATTGGTAGTTGAGGTTACCAAAAACTATGGGAGTTACTTTCTCTACTTTTTATTCCAGAGAAAGATGAGGATGGTAAAAAATATTTACAAGTTCACTTTACCAATGAGAACATTTGGCAGTGTGCACAATACTCCAGGTGGAGTCTTTAAAGACAAGGAATATATAATTGCCACTGGGTAAAACCTTTCATGTAATTATTGAATTAGCTAAAACTTGGTGAGAGCAAACATCCTCTACTAACCATACAGTTGACAAATCAGTGTTATCCTATAGAATCCATAAATAGTGCCTCTCCCTGTAATGCCCTTCCCAAGGGAAAGATTATATATCTTCTTCCTATGAAAATCAGGTCTAACCATGTTGTGGTTTGGATGTGAAGTGTTCCCCAAAAGCTCACATGTGAAACAATGCAAGAAGGCTCAAAGTAGAAACAATTAGATTCTGAGAGTCTTAACCCAATCAGTGAATTAATCCCCAATGGGATTAACTGAGTGATAACTAGAGGCAGGTGGGGTGTGGCTGGAGGAAGTGGTTAACTGGGGGCATGGCTATGGGGTATATATTTTGTATCTGGAGCTAGAGTCTCTTTCTGCTTTCTGATGCGAGCTGCTTCTCTCTGCAACACTCTCTCAGCATGATGTTCAGCCTTACCTAGAGCCCCAAGTAATGGAGCTGACCTTCTATGGACTAAGACCTCTGAAACCGTGAGCACTCAAATAAACTTTTCCTCCTTACAAATGTTTTGGTGAGATCCTTTAGTCATAGCAGCAAAAAAGCTGACTAAAACGAGCCATGAGATTTGATTTAGGCCAATGTTCATGATTTTCAACAAGGGACAATTTTTCCACCAAGGGGACATTTGTCAATATTTGGTGACAGTTTTGGTTGTCATGACAATAGAGAAGGGGTATTACTTGATTTTATTTTGTACAGGCCAAAGATACTGTTAAAATGGTCAATGGTACGCAAGATGATCCCTTATAACAAAGAATAATCTATCCCAAAAGTCAGTAGTACCAAAGTTGAAAAACCCTGCTTTAGTTGTTATACTATGAAAAGAAATAGTATTTCCTTCCAGGTGGAAAATTTGAGAGTGATTTCATTAGTCATTAAGTTCTTTAGTAATGTTCCACAGAAAGGTAATAGTGTAAATGTTCCACCAGCCTATTCCTTACAGTAAAACATGGAACTATTTAAAAATTAGAGTCTGAAATTTACAATACTTAGAAGCTCACAATTTTGTTCCCTACTGTGCTATGGCACAGACAGAACACAAGACTCCTAGATTAAAAAAAAGAAAGAAAAAAAAAAAAAAAAAACTACTCATAGCACAGATGAGAAACAACAGCATCATGTTTTAGAAGGTGTACCTTTGAAAAGTCTTAAGAATTCCAGTTAAGGTAGCGAACGTTCCCAAATCACAACATAAGTTAATTTCTAGGTTCTGTGGTAAAGCTCTACTGGGTTTCTGCTTCTTTTGGGAGATGAATCTCTATGATGACTCAGCATTATGCATATCTTTCTAGCAGAGTCATTGATGTACTTTACTCTGAACTACCTTTTCAGAAATGTTTGCACAATGAACAGACTTGGAAAAGGTGCTGTCCAACAATGATTCTGCTTACAAGATGTACATATGGTGGGAGAACCAAATGAAGCAGGAAACCAGTACAGCTTTCTAAAAAGAACTAGAAATTAACTTCTTTTGTGATTAGGGATCCTCAATACCTTTACTGGAATTCTTTAAGACTTACTAATTTCTACCAATTTACCAAATTTTCCTCAGTTGACTAATTCCTCAGGTTCTGCTAATGCCCTAATTAATAAAAGTTGTACTCAGTCACTAATAGGAGAACTAAGAGAGGTGTAAAAAGTGGTTGTATTCTCTAAGGAGATATTTGTTTAAATCTGTAAAGAACTGAGAACTAACTTGTAAATCACTTACCAATTACTTGAAATAATGAGTATACTAATTAATATTAGTGTAACTGATATGTTGTAAATATTTTACAAGGGATTTGTTACCTGTCATAATTTTATGTATTCTGTTACATGATAAATCATTTCAAAAGGTTAATGTGCCTTATGAATAGTTTGCAAATATTTGCAAACAATTTATCTCTTATAATAGTCCATAAATAATTCGTGATTTATATATTACCACACACTTATGATCTGCTGTTTACCATAAATATTTAAATTCTTGGAAATTCATTTAAAGCTATAAGCTTTGAAGTGATCTATCCTATTTTGCTGTGACTGAGAAGAATAGCAACAAGGCTTTGAAGGGTTTTGTTTTCATGAGAACAATTTGATACATATTTACAGCTGTGTAGTTATTTAGATTGTGTGATTACTAATGGAGAAGATGCCAAACCTAAATAATAAGAAATAATTTATAAGATTAAATAAACATCAATTTTCAAAATACTATTTCAGAGGCTGACCTACATTACCAAAAGTACCTACATTAGTACCTATATTACTATTTTAAAATCTCTTTCAAAGATTTCTTTTGCAGTTGGCATCTCTAGAAACTTGAACTTTTTACAGAGTTTTCTCACAGACTTATAGAATTATTTAAAAATGAAACAAAAGATTCTCTATCTTCCTTTTAGTATACCTTTGATATGCTATCCTCTTTACTTCCAAATATCTTTTTCTTCTAAACCACTCAGACCTGTTTTTCTCATGATTCTTCTACCAGCTATAAATTTCTCTAATGATAGCAATATTTCTTGTGGATGTGTGTTTGTTTTTTAATTAGAAAGGTAACAGAAATGTGAAAGTTCTACAGTGATAGAATTTCGAACAATACAGAAAAATAAAAATAAGCAAATAGTATCATCATCACTTGGGTAGATATCTTCCTATTTTGTAATCTTTTTATTTTTAACAAATATATAGTCTCATGAACTTTTGCAGATGGCTTCCCAGTTTAGGTTTACTTGAAGACTTGAGAACAGGCTATTGGCTGGAAAAATGTTGATTAATAAGACAAGAATGCTTCTGAGGAAATTAACAAACTATAAGTCATGGTGTGTGGTAGGTATTTTTAGCATGATTTAGCTGTGATCTATATAGAGATATATTTTTCATTGTCAGCAAATATACATCTAATTTTAAAGTATCATGATTTCATAGTATGATATATATTTGGATTATTTCTATTCCCTTTTCTCTTGTAGTTCATTTTTATAATTGACAAGTCATCCACCAAATTGGTACTAGTAGTGGGTCAGAAACGATGGGTCCCAATCTTCAGTTTGAAAAACACCTTTCTAGGAGGGGCCTTCCTTACAAGATTTAATAACAGGCCCTTAACAACTAATGCAATTTTCTCTGGGAGCTAATGGATTCCTTCAGTTTATTTGCCATGGTTTATCTGCTCAGGACCTCCCTATGGCCACCATGAGGTGAATTACTGTGGATCCATCTCTGTCCATAGCAGAGCTTCCCAGCCTGTGGTTGAGTTTTATTCAGTTTAATACCAATTCCATTAATTCATAGGTGCTTTATCAAAGCAAAACACTCTATGGGGGTTTCTCAGCAGTAACATTACTAACATTCTGTGATAAATAATTCTTTGTTGCGGAGGGTTTTTCTCTAAATTACAAGATGCTTAACAGTATTTTTGACTTTTACTCGCCAGATGTGAATTATAACCATATGTACTATTTATGACAATTAAAAATGTTCTCAGATATTATATTTGTACCCTGAAGTGTGGGGGGGGATCATTTGGGTTGAGAACCACAGCTCCAAATGTGCAGATCCTTAAATAGGAGGAATTTCTGAAGACATAAGCAATGAGCCCACACAGTAGGTCCTTCTGTGATCCCTCTGGTTGTGTTCTCCCTCTTTCTCAGTTCACCAGTCCCAGGGAATAGTGTGTTCCCCAAGGCCTCTACAGCATGAAGTGATATGGTGGCCCAAGCTGTATCCCATGTCACTGCTCATCTGAAGAATACTGACTTGGCCTTTTTAGACTTTCTTTTGTCATAAAAAATGAAGACATATTCTCTGTTGCCTTATTACCCATGGATTGCTTTTATAAAGTAGAACAATATTATTTAGTGGAATATTGTCCAACCAAAACAAAGAATGAAGTCATGCCATTTGCAGCAACAGGGGTAGAACTGCAAGTCAATGTATTAAATGAAACAATACAGCCACAGAAAGGCAAAACAACATGTTCTCACTCACTGGTAGACACTAAAAAGTCAATCCTGTGGAAGGATAGAGAAGAATAGTGGTCATTATAGATCAAGGAAGGAAGGGAGAAGGAGAGACAGCAAGAAGTTTAATAAGGAGCACCAAAACACAGTTAGAGGAGGAATTAGCTCTGATTTCTGCAGCACAGCAGGGTACAACAAATCTATAATATATCTCAAAATAACTAAAAAAAAAAAAGACCTCAAAATTCCCACACATAAAAATGACAAATATTTGAAAAGATAGAAGTATTTACTACTATGATTTGATTATCACATGTTGTATACATGTATCTACTTATCATAATGTATCCCATAAATATAGGTGCACAAATATTATATTTCAACAAAAATTAATTATCAGCACATAGCATTTAAATTTCCAGGTTAACGAGCAATAAATACATAGAATTTAACAAAAAAATTTCTTTCATTCATTCATTCATTCATTCCATACGAACATATTAAAAACTGGTGATATAACAGGGAACAAAATGGTCTTTATTTTCACATAAGTTAAATTGTACCTGTGGATAAAGATTCTTACCAAATACCCCTCCTTTTCGTTCTAAACATAAGATAAACCCCCAAAAAAACATTTTAAATGAAGAAATATTCATATATTTTTATGTGGAGATACACAAACATGATTGGGGTCAAGTTACAAATACTTAATTTTTTACACTTATTTCACAAGTGTAAATGAAGTATACCTCAGGCAATGATACAATGTTTATTGTGTTGTTTCCATATACTGTGACACTTTAAAGTCAGACCATCCTATTGAATGGGGCAATTTTCAACAGAAATAGCAGAAAACAGACAGATCTAATCAAGTCCCTTTATTTTTAAGAGCGGAATTTCAATAAGCCAGGATTCCAGACAAAGGTAGGAAGACAGTTTCATTGTAAGTATAGAGTCTTCATTAAAATAAATCGGGGCTCTGACACATGTGAACTGAAAATCTGTTCTACCCATCCTGCCTGCCCCCTGCCCCACATCTGTTCCAACACTCTTTTATCCTCCTGTTCTTCTTGTCCTTCTCCCAATGACCTCTCACCTACTTTGGATTATGCACATTGACTTCACCTCCATCAGTGTCTCCCAGGCTTACCTCTGCTTACCTGAAGTAACTGTTCTGTCCTGCTTTTACTTACTCACAGTTTTTAATGGGCAGGTACTAATTTCAACTTTGAAGTTTCATAATTTTTAAGCATAAGAATGATTGCAAAGTATAAGGACTGAAGAAAAAGAAAAATAAAGGCAGAAACCACCAAGGCAACTCCACACCTTGAGCCTCTCTGTTCCCATTTAAACACTGAGGGGAAAGTCTCCAATTCTTGCCATGTCTACTCCATATACAAAGCTGCAAGGTGGAGAACACTTAGGAATGGCCAACCTCTGTGATAAAACTTAGAATATCATAGTCATATTTCCCTAGCAATTAAGCAAACTACTTAGGAGGAAGTTGCTATCAGACTAGGTTCTGATCCCTAGGAAAATTTTCTTCCTCTGTTTTCCTTTAGTGACACCCAAGAAGGATTTTTGGAATTTAATTGAGGGGATAGCCACAGCAGTCCTCTCAATTGATGTCAGCTAAGCTTCATTACTCAGGGAAAAATCCTGATACAACTCCAGTCCATTGTTTGTTGGTTTCATTGTTGAGGAGGACATACAGTATATGTCCTCCATTTACCGTCCCTATTGGTCACTATTATCTTAATCAATGCTAAAGTAGGTAGAGCATCTGGACTTTAGTAAATACTAGGGTTGCACCAGATGTACCAGCATCTAAGCTCATTTTACTTAGAAGGCAATATCAGGTTTCCTTGTTCATCATACTTGATAGCATATACATCTTGACAACTACAGAATTTCCATATTAACCTCACCAGTGGGACAATAGTAGTTTAGCAGAGATCCAAACAAGGGTCATCCTACTTCCTGAATATTTTTAGTCCTCTCCTCAGAACCTTGAGAGTGACAGGTCAATGCAGGCTCAGCAGCACTAGTTCATCCCACAGTCTTCTTTATGTTATAATACCTTCATATTGCACTGCCTTCATATTGTAGTACTGGTCCCAAGGATTGTGTCACGATTGAAAAAAAAAATCAGATGGTTTCTTTGTTTAGCAAGGGGGCAGATCCAATAAAAAATGCAGCAGGGCTTCAGCATGTCACTATTTTCTGATTGCTCTTGATCTTTCAAAATAGACCCATTCAATTGTGTGGATCTAAGATGTGCTCAAACAGTCATTTATGTTCACTCTTGTGTGGAATAGAATACTAATATTAACAATCAGTTGTTATGTGCTAGGTGCCTTTCCAAGTTCTTTAGATAATAACTCTAGGATTTGGAAATCATATGGTTGTTTTGATGAGTTTGAATCAGATACTATCTCCTGAAATATTTGAAGTATATATAAATATGTCCATTGGTTTATTGCATATATTTGGATTACTTAAATCACTGAAAGGCACTAGCAAATAAGACTCAAAATGTTATATATAATGCTCATTACATTATTTTATCTTGGGTCAGAGAGTTTTATATCATATAAAAACTGATGCCAAATGGATCTGAGGTTGCCTAAGATTCAGGGGATGGCCAAGTCTCAGCTATTTTACCTGAATTGACAGGGATGATCTAAAGCTTGCTAGTAACTAATTCTTCTGTAGTAGCATGTCTATAAATGTACATGCTGCAAATTGAAAATATGGTTAAATGTGATTTTCAGGGCCAAGAGCAGTAAATCTGTCCTAACACTTCTTTTTGAGATTCATGACGCTACACTGATGAATCTGTGATAAATAGGACTTGGAAAGCATAATACTATATTGGGTTTCTGCAGACACTCATGCATGTTGAACATAAGGCAGTTCTGAGATGTACTACAAGTGGGAAGGCAGACACATCATTTGCTCTGAGAGCTCCACCACATGCAAAGCTGCTGCTTCGTATTTGTGACTCTCTTGATCTCCTTCCATTCTAGGGAATTATGGAAGGCTTTGGGTTTTAGCTCTGACAAGACAACCAACAATGACTGAGATGGTGACTGCTCCATCATTTCAAATCCCTTAGTACCTAATGATTATCAGAGGGCTCTGCCAGCCCACAGTGAGCATGTAACACGAATAAGAAATAAACCTGTGCCATTTTGCACCACTGAGATTTGGGAGTTATTAGTTCCTGCATAAAATCTCTCTCTCCTAGGATGTTACAAAGTGGTATTATAATTAACATGAAGGTGAATGAATAAGCAAGTTGAGCATCCAAAAACAAATAGAGAAGAGCTTGTAACAGAGGTTTTCATACCTTAACATGTGTCAGAATTACCCAGAGTGTTTGTCAAAACCTAGATTTCTACTCCTCACCCCAACTAGAATTTTTGATTCAGAAATTTGGGGGTGAGGCCCACGAAATTGTTATTTCTGACAAATTTTCAGAGAAGGCTTCTGCTACTGTGACAGAAACTACCCTTTGAGGGCCACTGGCCTAAATATCTCTCAAATGAATATTAATGATGGTGAGAATGTATATATTTTTTCATGCAACAAATCTATAATGAATGATTCAAGTGAGCTTGTTCTCTGTTAGCGATGTTGACATAACCAAATGAAATTGACTAGAAGTCTATGGCTGGATATAATAGTATACATAAATGTTTTATTTTGGCACTTGAAACATGATATGCTTTTAACTTTCCAAAACTGGAGCAACTTCTGTTAGTTAGTCTACTTTCACTGACCAATACCTGAGGTAAATCAACTTAAAAGAAGGGAATGTTTTACTTTGGCTCACAGTTTCAGTCCATAATTGCTTGGCCCCATTATTTGGTCTGTGGCTGAACCTTACTTGACAGCAAGAGTCGGAGGCAGAGGAAATCAGTTTATCTCATGTTATCAGGTGGCAAAAAGAGGGAGAGGAAGAACTGTGCTCCCAATATCCTCTTCAAGGACACACTCTGATGATCTCCCATTAGGCCCTACCTCCTAAAGGTTCCCCCTCCTCCCTGTAGCACCAAAGGGGCTGGGGATGTGGCTCAAGCAGAAGCGTGCTTTCCTGGCATGCCTATGGCCAGGGTTTGATCCTCAGCACGACATACAAATAAAGATGTTGTGTCCGCCGAAAACTAAAAATAAATATTAAAATTCTCTCTCTCTCTCTCTCTCTCTCTCTCTCTCTCTCTTTAGAAAAAGAACTGAAAGCATTTTTCCTCTTGTCCTATCTACTCTTATAATGTTAGCTTTGTCTAATCCCATATTGAAAAGCATGCAGTCCCTTAAAAAAAATTCAGTTGCCTATATGACTCAACATTTTCCTTCTCCCCTACAACTCTCTTGTTTTCCTCTTCAGGCTGAACTTACAGAGGGGATGCTCGGGCAGCTCTGTGTCATCTGCACATTAGCAACCAGCTTCCTAGTGCTTTCTGTTGTCTCAAGAGTTAGAGTTGCAACTGGGGTGCTCTGTTTGTTTATTTGTTTGTTTAATGTTGGCCTGGTGTTTTAAACGACCCCTTCTTGATAGCTTGAAATTGTTATGTGAATAGTTGTGTATCTCTACAATCCTAACCAGGATGGTGATTTGCAAGGCATTGTATTTTGAGTATTGCAGGAAGTCCCATTGGGGGTGATTATTCATGGGGAATTTAATCCAAGATATTCCTCTGGCATTTGTGGCTCTGTGCAGGACTCAGGTCATCCTTAAGCTCACCCATTCACCTCTTTGAAACATGCCTTTTTTGGGTGTTACTCTGAATCAATGTCTACCATGTCTGTGAGGGCAGTTTTCATGGTTCTGCACTTTCTGATCGGATACTAAGTTAATCTTAGGGGATCTCTTCCATGTTTTCTTAGGTTCCAATGGGGGGGAAAATGACACTTCTCTGCCCATTAAGTAAAAGTCTCCCTTTAATTTTAGAGTAAGTTTTACAAACAATGTAGGGGGAAAAAAGCAATGATGGGGGTGCTATACTCAGTAAAGCTTTGTGCCTTCAGAAATGTCTAGAGAAGAGTACTAACTTTTATGTTTAAGTATAAGTGACATTCAGTGGGCATGCATCAGAACAGACACCGGGGAACTGGGGATGCTCTGGAGGATCAAAAAGCAACACTCAAACTGAGCATGGTCCTGTGCACCATAATTTCAGCTACTTAGGACACTGAGGCAGGAGGATCACAAGTTCAGCAATTTAGCAAGAACCTATTTCAAAATTTTTAAAAAATAAAAAAAATTGAAAAGGGCTGGGGATGAAGCTAGGTGGTAGAGCACCCTGGTTTCCATTTCCACTATAAAAGAAAGAAAGAGAGAGAAGAGGAGGGAAGGGAATGGAAGGGAAGCAAAGGGAAACAAATAACAAAGAAAAGAGGCAAAAAAATCAATACAGGCTCCCAGATGTACTTCCTGATTCTCACTTCTTCTCTCAATGTCCCATTCAACTTTTCCTAGATTTCTTTCATTTGTGTGTATCATATAGTAGGTGTCACTGGCCAAAAACTAGATAGACTTTGAACCTAGCATTGGAGAACTTGATAAATTTATTTCCATGATCTTATTATACTCATGATTATTCCTATTACAGTTTGTAAAGTTGCTGGGTAAGAAAAATATCTTCACACCATTATTTATTTATTCATTTATTGGAGGGGACAGGTATTGGTGATTGAACCCAGGGGTGTTTAACCAGTGAGCCACATCTACAGACCTTTTTATTATTTCATTTTGACACAACATCCTGTTAAGTTGCATAGGGCCTTGCTAAATTGCTGAGGTTGATCTTCAACTTACAATCTTCCTGCCTCAGCCTCCAAAATTGCTGGTATTACAGGCATGGGCCACCATGCCCAGCCTCCATTATGTCATTTATCTGCACATTGCATGTTAAATAATTTATTTTTAATAATAGAGAAGATAATTATTTCTACCACCAAGCTACATTACCAACCTCCAAAATCATTATCTCATAACTTATTTTTGGATAACTAACAATTAAAAGAAAAAAAATTCACTCCAAGGGTAGCTAATATTTATTGAATGTTTGCAGGTATTGTGCTAAAAACTTTCAACATCTGATTTACTTCTCACAGAAATCCTAAGAGGTGAGTCATAAACTTTCACCCTCTGTAAATGAAGAAACATTGGTTAGTAGAAATTGAGAAAATCATCAAACAACTGAGATATTTCTGATTTCAGAGGCAGAGTCTAACCAAGTGGTCATAAGCCAAAGAAAACTGTAGATGAATTTTAGACATAAAAATTAAGCCCCAATAAGCAGATGTTATTATATGTGCATATGATCCAAGAACTTAGATAGGTATAAAACCAAATAAAATTTACACATAAAAATTAAATATTAAAAACAAAAAATACTCCTATTTTACACATACACAAAGCTTAAAATTCTTTTGGTTCCAGGCTTCTTTTCAGCATTTCAGAGTCTTATGAGAGAAATAACTCGAGAAATGCGGTCCTGAAATACTGACCAGAATGGTGAGGTATAGACTCCTTCTTCCATGACCTGTAACTATAAAAGAACATTCTAGAAAACTATTTTTGACATAGGAAAACATTAATAACATATTAGAAGGAATTCAAAGACAGATACAAATAATCAGGAAATGTAAAATATATATGTGTGTGTGTGTATGTGCACGCACACACATGCACACACACACATACAGACACAACTCTTGAAAATAGTGGGTTTTTTTGGATTACAGAGATTACAAAGAATCTTTATACCCCCCATGTTTTTACATATGTTCTCTATTTCAATAATAATGATCTTGTAATTCGAGGGGGCGTTTTAAAAATTCCACTGTATTTGACCTGAAATATCTTATTTTATCTGTTTTAGGAATCATAAAAGATAATGTAAGTGAAATGGTAATTTTGGTACATGTGGTAAAGAAAACATACCACCTATTTACTATGCTCTTATTTTTCCAGCGACAATTCTCTGAATGTCCTACATTTCAACTCAATTCTAAGAGTTAACCACCCAGAATTAATGCCAATTATTACACAGGTTAAAATTTCAATCTCATCCGACTGCCCCTACTTCTGAAAGAAAGATAAATTGCCAGCTGTAATTGGGGTGTGCAGAATACCTATATTTCTGTCCAACTTGGCTACCAATTCTGGGTTTTATTATCAAGGACTCGATTTAAGAACAATCATATGAGATATGTCCACGGGGCAAGGTGCTGGGTAGGGCATTGGCACAGTTTCCATGCCTTCTCTGGGTGCTTTATCTTCTATACTCACCAATGGACTTCTGTGTTCCCCAGTTGATAAGCTCCCCAAGCCTCATTTTTTTTAAAGAGTTTGAGGAGGCCTTATTACTTAGGCATGATTGATTAAATCATTGGTTATTGATGATTAAACTCAATCTCCAGATCTTTTTCCTTCCTCAGAGGTCAACAAGGGGATGCGGCTGAAATTAAGTGAATTTTAAGGCAATAAACCTCAGTCTTGAAGTTACCTAGGGTCCTAGCCTATGTCACGTCATTAGTATAGCAAAACACTAGGAAAATTCTAAGAGTTCTTAAGGCTCTGTACCAGAAACCAAGGAAAATGTGTGTGTGTGTGTGTGTGTGTGTGTGTGTGTGTGTGTGTATTTCGATACATAGATATGATCTAAATGTATATATCAGTCACACAATAAAATCTATTCAGTATTTAGTGAAAGATAGATTTCTAGCCATTTATATATAGAAAAAAATCTCTGTTACTTGTAAGTCATGCAATAGAATTTATTTCAATCTCAAATATAAAAAATTTTACAGCTGTCCTTCCTAAATGCTAATCTACCAGTCAATCATCATGAACTTTGCAGCACAGCAAGTACCACTTTGTCATAGGTACCATGAAAAATCATCTTTCTGTCATTAAGACATTCACCATTTCACAAGCCAACTGACAGTTGATGGGCCATTACGGTTTCTACAGTTATTAATTCCCTCTATTTGGATACTGTGAACCAAAAATGTCTGATGAAATAGCCTGCTCCCCACTGTGGCTAGACATTCTATCACTTAGTCATTTTGGGATATCTTCATATAGAAATTTCTTAAAAATTAAATTAATGAATAAATGCTTAGACACTCTGTATAATTACAAGAGGGAGCAGTTGTAATCAATGCTGTCACTGGCTGCTGTTTAACACATTTTAAGATTTTAAATAGTATACTTGTCATCACGACCTAATTGTGGTCAATATGGACAAGGATATATGGATATAGAGTAGTCAGTCCCCTCTTATCCAGGGAGGATACATTCCAAGACCCACAGTGGATGCCTGAAATCCAGGATAGTACTAAATCCTAAATATCTTTGCATTTTAAAATTAATTCTTACTGTATATATTAGCAACCTCACCTTACAACTTTAAAAACAAAAGAAGTTATGTAAGTTGAGAAATTTTACTTTTTCACTTAGAGGAACTACCATCAGGCTGTTATTTGGCCCATCCAAATAGTCAGCATAACTACTCTAGTACCTTTTGGCTACTATTAAGTGCAATAAGGGTTACATGAGCTGAAGCACTGCAATAGCACAACACTTGATCTGATAACTAAGATGACTATTAAGTGACAAATGCATAGATATTGCATACAGCATGGATATACTGAATAAAGGCATGATTCATGTCCCAGGTAAGATAGAGCAAGATTGTAAGATTTCATCAACCTACATACACAACACAATGTGTAGTTAAAAAACTTATGAATTCTTTCTTTCAGGAATTTTCCATTTAGTATTTTTTTTTTTACTGTTGATCTTCAGTAACTGGAACTACAAAAAAGTAAAATCATGATAAGGAGGAACTATGGTATATGTTTTGAGTGTTCTCTATTGGTTTGTATTACTATATAAGTCTGGGAAAGTATTACTGTATATTTTAGGAGATAATTTTTAAGGATTTTACTATGAAATAGGCTTTATATGGTATTGCAAAGCCTCTGATTGCATTATTATTTAGGTGGAGAATCAAGAGTTATAAACAAATAATGCTAAATAAGACGGAATTAGTAAAAAGTAAGGTAATAATAAATGATGTCAAGCAGTTGCTATCTGATTAAGTTCCAAAAAAGCAGTACAAAGCAAATAATAGTAATTTAGAGGAAGAGAAGAATAAGCAACACAAATCTATTTTTGCACTTAGAATCTCAATTTAAACACAGTAACAGAAAAGACTACCCCTGATTTATGATTCAATCTAAAAAGTTGTAGAAGTCATATCTCTGGAAATTATTTACACATTTGCAATACCCAAATGTATCCCTTTCATCAACAAAACACCACAATTTCTTCAAAAAGACATTTATAAACCATCCATAATTCTAGCTTCAAAAGGTAACTACAATCAAATTAAAGCTGATTTAAGCATCTGCCACATATAACTTAACAGAGCATTATATTTCATTATTTGCTTGTCCAGGCCATGAAGAAATCACATTAATATTTGGGTTGTTGTCTCAAATTTTTTGATGTATTTGTGTTGTTCTCTTTTAACAAGAGATTGAAAATGAAGGGCTATAAAAGCCTGACAATAGAGTTTTACAAAGAAAATATACTTGAAAAGTAAAATTATATCACCCATGCAGCAGCTAGTCAATATTTCCAAAATTTCTACAAAGAATAGAATTAAGGCCTATTCAGCCATCAAGAGTTGGATCCTCAGAGTACTGATTATAAAGAAATAATGATTTCAAATAGCTAGCCTATTAGCATACATGCACATAATTTAACCTCTCTTTCAAATAAGTGATAGGACCTTGAGAACACACATATATAAATTAACAAAACACTCCAAGCAAAATAATTGATCTTACCTTCAATGGTATACTATTAAATGGCTTCTGTGATTGCTCAGGGGACAATTTCAGGTGCCAAGAAGGGTTCCTGTGTGCTGCTCCTTTGGATACATTCATTTTTAAGGAGGCAGATTCCAAAAGGCTAAGGTGTTCTTTGAAAAGATAGCATCAAATACAGATTAAACAAGAAAAATGGCTTTAAAAGAACTGGACAATAAAATATAGAAAAACAAGTTTGACCTTGGAATGGATAAAAGCAATCCAAAGATTTTTGAGAGTAGAATATTTAGGAAGATTACTGTGGAAAAAAAAAAAAAAAACATTAAAAATACTACTTCAGTGGATGCTAACAAAAATTTTCTGTTGGACCAAACTTTAGTTAGGATCTTAACCTTCTCTTAGTCCTATTTGTGTACTTCCTTTTAAATATTCAGGTTTAGGAAAGAACTCCGCTAAGGCAGTTTAGCAAAATTCCCTATCTTGAATATCTGTTCACCTTCAAGTCTGATCATATTCCTCATTTTTCATCATCTCCCAGATGATGTCTGATCACCCTGAATGGTATTCAACCAGAATCCTGGTAGGTTGGTTTAGCCAGAACCCCCTAACCCTTGATATTCCCTATTGATGATTTTTTATTCACGGAGACTTGCTTTGCTCCTTGGCTATACATTTCCTTCTGCAAGTGCTGTACTGAGTCCAGCCTCTCTCTCCCTGTGCAAAACTCCACTGCAATAACCCCTGTACCTATCACAATAGTTCTGAATAAACCCTTTCCCATGCCTTAGCAGGTATCATTGAAAATTTTTTTGTGATTTGTTTCACTGACACCAAAGTAACTGACTAAAGATATTTTTAAGGTCATGGAGACATTTAATTGCTAAATTAATGGTTGTTTGTGAATATTTTGGAATTGCTTACTTTTAGGCTTAAATTATGCTTTGCACAAGTAACAAAAACCCTGAAATCTCAGTAGCTTAGCACAACATTCAAATCACCAGCATTCTTTGGTTTCTTTAAGTGGCTATATCTGGAACCTTTTCCTTAATAGTAACTCAGGGAGCCAGGAATGGTACCAGCCACATGAACAGTAAAGAAAGTATGAAAAATTGCCAACTGCTTTTAACTGTCTCAGGCTATAATTGACATATCACTTTTGTACTGGTGAGAACACAACCAGGAATCTTAAATATACCCATCAACTATGCTGGTCATGGTAGTTTTCCAGTATTCTATAGGAGACAGAAAAAAGATCTCATGAATGAGTAGCATATAATCTTTACCACTGTACTTTGGGGAACATATGAACAGTTAGATGAGTTACCAAAAGCTTTTAAAAATATACATTTGAAAAGAAAACTTACCTCATCCATAGATCAACTAGTCACCATATTTCTCCAATTCATACACAGGGAGTAGTAAAGCCATGTACATGAATGATGTGTATACATATATATTTTTGTATTTATTTGATAAAACTTTTCAAATTTGTGAAGAAGGGTTCTCTGGGCCATTTATAAATTGATTAATTTGTTTATGTAACAGAAGACCTAAATGACAATTTGAGATATGTAAGCTTACCAATGAGGAATAAAGTAGGGGAAAGATGAAAATCATTCTAAAAGGAAAAAACAATACTGATTCTTTAATGTACCATTTAAAAATGTGACCATTGCCAAGTTATGTGATGGAAATCATGTTAAATGTTAGATAATTGATAGAACCACCAGACAATGCTCATTCTCTTTTATTTTGGAGGGTCTGTAGGTTGAGATTGATGACATCTGACATGCACCAAGAGTGTATGGAAAGGCTAATTACTCATATATATTATAGGGCTTTCTCAGAATAGGGCAAGCTCTCAAGCTTGTCCCATAATGGTCCTGTATGAAGAGGCAAAGAGACTGACTTGAAACCTACACACAGGTGGGGCTTGCATGGTTTGAACTTTCCATTGGCACCAAAGGGGAATGCAGTCAAGTTTCTCATCAGCTCACCCAGATGTGGGGCAAAAGGGGAAAGTAAAGGAAGGAGCCTTGAAATTGGTACCAGTCAAACATCAGACAGGAGTCATACTTTGTAACAGTTTTTCTGGAGCTTGTCTGGAGTTTGTTTTAGTCTCATTATATAAACCACCCAGCAAATCCTACTATTTCAATATTTTAAACTGGACTTATGTGAGGAAATGATTTATGAATATTAATAAGAAATTGGACAACTTAATTTTTATTATTTGAAAAGATTTCTCAAACAAGCTTTGAAAACTTTTACATGCATAGATGTTTAATAGTAGTAAATAAAAATTACAGGAATATAAGATAATTATTCCATTTCTGTCAGGTAAGGTCCTTGAGTGTCCTTGGGTAAAAACACTCTAAGAATAATCCTTGGAATGTATTCTGGAGCTAGAAAACTTAAAAGCTGTGTTCAAAATCAATATCTTCACAGTACTCTCAGGCAAGAAATTACCTAAAATCACCATGAATTTTTAATTTTTTTAAAGTACTGGTGTGTGAACCAGGGATGTTTAATCACTGAACCACATTCTTAGCCTTTTTTATTTCTTTATTATGAGACAAGGCCTCACTAAGTTGCTGGAGCTGGTTTTGAACTTGAAATCTTCCTGCTTCAGCCTCCCAAGTCACTGGGATTACAGGTGTGTGCTAACATACCTAGCCAATTTTTAAATTCATTTAAAAAATATTTTCTTGTGATAAGTACATAAATTGAGATTTTTATAAGTGTATAATATAATATTGTTTTGTATAGGTACAATGTAGTAGTACAACAAATCTCTAGAATTTTTTTATCGTGCACAACTGAAATTTTATACCTATTGATTAACAATTCTCAATTGCTCCATCCTCCAGCCTCTGTGAACCAGAACTGTATTTTATTTATTTTTTATTGGATGCCAAATATATACCAGGTGCCTGTGAGTAATTCATTGACAGTTTGAAACAAATCCAGAAATAGTTTTGTGATCATTTAATATTTAATTTCTGGATTATATAATTTAACAAATGTTATATATTTTCTTATATTGATATGTCAACTATAACTATCAAGTCAGAAATTGGGAGATACTGAGAATTAAGAAAATGAAATCCAGGATGTGTTTATTTTTAAAATCTCAAATACTAAAAGTAATCACATAGTTTGGGGCTTTGGAGGGAGATATATATATATATATATATATATATATATATATATATATATATAAAATTATCATTAGAAGGAGTCAAGGTGTCATCTAGTTTAAATTCCTAATGAATGCAAACTGCTTTGTACATTATCTCTGAAGATAGTCATCAGACATCCATGTCAAAAGACCTAAATTACAATTTCCATTAACAGATTTTCACTATATGCCAAGACAGACCCATACATTATTTGTAAAAGTGGAAAAACTTGCTTACCTTCACTTGAAGGAAATCTATCATTCTTGTTATGATATTTTTCTGGAATAATCTTCTTGATTCTCTTTTGATAGCACTTTTGTTGTTCTCCACGGTTCTAATATGGTCCCCATTCCTTTATCAATCTCTAACATTGTCCATAGTTTATTTATGTGATTCTCAAGGCTCACCTTGAAAATCTAATACATACAGCACCATCTTTCTTTTGAGTTTCAGGTCTACCTATCTCATCAGCTCCTGAACAACACCACTTGAAAGTACCTAAGCCCTTAAAACTGAACATGTCCAAATGAGAATTTATGATTTCATGACACAAACCAAGTCATCTCTCTTGTGACTGCTATCTCAAAGAATAATATCAACATGTGTTAGTTTCTCAAGACAGAAATATGGGTACTATCCTAACAACTTCCTCCGATTTCTTCAAAATCTTGCCTGCTTCCAATGCTTCCTCCTGCTGCTTCTACTTCCTAAATGCCTAAATATGTGAAGTCTTAAGAAGTAAGAGCTAAGAACTCCTTTCTCTTGAGCATTTTGGCTTTCAGTTATGGTTCTATCGTTTATTACCTTAATCTCTCTATAAGCTGCATTCTTATTTTAAAATGTGATTAACAATAATTTCAAAATCCTTACCTCAAAGTATTATTGTGGGCTATTAAACATAAAACTTTTGAATGTATGCATGGTAGATTAAAAACACTTTATGAATCTCAACTGTCCTCTCCATTTTTTCTGCTTTCAATTCTCACTGGTATTTTCTTAGATGAGTTCCTTGCCATTTCTCAAGGGTTGTATTACTACTAATTGGTCTCCACAGTTCTGATCTATGATCTTCCATTCAGGCTTCATATCAAATTCAAAATATGTTTATTGCATTGTCATCAACCATTTATAAGCCTCTGGTTATTACTAATATGATTTCAATGTTATAATTCAAGTCCAAATTCCTTGGCACAATCCCCCTCTACATCACAGGATCTTTTCTCTGATTACCTCTCCAATTTCACTTGGTACCACCTCTTCTCTAGCTTACTATGTTTGGGTTACTTGAAATATTCATGTTCTTTCTGATCACTGATATGTTTCCCTTCTTGAAATATTTTTGCATCATCAGTCCTACATGCAATACTTCCAATCTTATCAATTATGTGACTCTAATACGTGTTTCAATTCTGCCCATTTCTTCTTTACTGTGGCTCCTGTGGCTTGGAATACAGTTGCTAATTTTCTTGTCTATGAAATATCCCTGGAGATAATATAATCTCTAATATGACAAAGATTTGTGGCTGATAAATAGTAATACTTATTAAATATTCACTTCATAAATAAATGCATTTAGTTGAAATCTGACACTGTATACTATCTGTCCTTTTTTTTTTGCATCTGGAAAAAGAAACAAACATGTTCCTTATTCTTAGGTTAAAATCATCTCAATCTTTGATAACAGAAACTTTTTGCCCTACTTGAGTCTCTTATTGAGTCTAAATTTCTCTAATTCACTGGACAATTCCGGCATGATTTTCAACATCTCAGTAATCTACTCACCATGCTCTAGGTGAACTTCAAAGTGAAAGTCCCACTCTTCATCAAACCATGATGAAATATTGAGAATTCAGATGATCTATTTATATAAGAATTAGAGCTCTATGTATTGTTTACATAATATACTCTGATCAAAAAACTCTAAATACTTACTTAAGACAAAAAATTAAAAAGATTTTTAATGGAATATTTTCCAGAAATTGACATTGGTAAGTGTTAGAACTCTACACCCACGCTAAGTGTTCCTTTCTCTCTTCCCTAGGTAAGGTCTGTAACAGATATAAAATGTGTTCTGAAATGTGCCCTGTGGAAAACTAACTCTACAGGTTCTCAATAGCTTTTATTTCAATAAAAAAATGTTCCACAATCTAATAAAATTGGGAAATACTGAATTAAAAAAGGCTTCTTTACTACAGAAATTCTCAAAGCTTTTAATATATTAATGTGAACTGAGAGTTGATAAAATATGCAGCTTTCTCTTAGGGTTTCTTGACCTTGGAACTCTTTTTGTGCAGAGTATATCATGGGACTAGGACAATATCAGTTTGCAAAATGTTTTTTTCTAAGTAATAGATCTCCTTAAAAAATTAAGATTCTATATAAAACTTGGATAATTAACTACTTCAAAGACCTGATTAAGAAATATTTTAATGCTGCATGTGTCAAATATGGAAAGTGAACCATATAGTCTCTACTTAAAGATACATTTACAGTTATGCTAGAATAAACTGGCTCTTTTTATTATGCATATCTTATATTTTTTTCTCTCTGAAATCAGTTGGTTCATTCTCATAGATATTGTGCAGTTGTCTGTTTTTGATTTCCTGCCTGCTATGAACTAAAATTTATATGGCAAAGACTTAATCTCCAACCTGCCTATTTGGAGATTGGGCCTATAAGGAGGTAATTAAGGTTAAATGAGGTTCCAAGAATGGAGAACTAGTTTAATAGCATCCGTGCTTTTCTGAGAGGAGACAGGACAGAGCTCACTTCCTGTCTGCCAGGTGAGGACACAAAAAGAAGGTGGCAGTGGGCAAGCCAGGAAGCAAACTGCTAGAACCTTAGTCTTAGATTCTCTACCTCCAGAGTGTGAGAGAACACATCTTCATTGTTTAAGATTATGCATTTTGTTTTGGTGTTTTGTTATAGCAGTCAGAATATACTAATACATTTACTGATTCATTCTCACCTCCAGCATAATTGTGATGGATTCCCTTTACTATATGAAATCAAACATGTATTACTGTTAAGGGGTACAACCAACCTCAAGAATTTGGATAATATAAACATTTTGATCCCAGAACAATAGTCACATAGTTCTTCCATAATTATCAGTAGGATAGCTTTTTCTTAAACTTGTAAAATCTGAGCATGTACTTACCTCATTTTAATGCGTGCGTGTGTGTGTGTGTGCGCGCGTGTGTGTGATTTTGAAAAAGAAAACAATAATGGATAGAGAAAGTCTAAAATTCATTCTGACTCTGCAATCAGCTCCTGGAATCTATAAGAAAATGAAAATGACCTGGATAGGATAAGCTCAGGCGCATGCCTGGTACTCTCATCTCCCCTTGCCACCAGCATTTCTATTCCCAGAAGTGCTGGCCCATAAAACAGAGGAATGAGTGACATCACCAGAGCCTGGTGACTGATCAGGAGGCTGTCAACTCAGATAATAAAAGCTCTCCACATTTTCATGGGTTCTTTGATGATTTATTATGATTTTTGATTTACATAGTAGAAACAATGAGCCTAATCTCTTCCAAGAAAAGAAGAATGTCGGATATGGAGAGATCTATTTCCCATTCATGAAACCAGGTTCTCATCATTTTAATTATTCATTCTCATTTAATCCAGATGACTTTATTATTAGAGAGATTAAAATATATTGAGTCCCTGATTTAAAAAAAAAGAAAAGAGCCTCCATGCATCTCAGAAATAAGAATACATTGTGTCATTTGTAAATGTATAAGTAGTTATCTGCAAAGGTACATGCTTTTCTTGATGGTCCTTAAATCAACATTTCCCAAACGGGTTCTATAGAAAATTAGTTCTTCAGGGTTTTTGTTAGGTATTGAATAAGGAAGGGTTTTGTGGTTGGATACATTTAGAAAACTCAGGTTCAATTTTTATTTTTTTTTCTTATAATACTTCTGATATTATTTAAATGTTAAATTTGCTAATGTAATTTAGTGGGTTTTTTTTGTTTCTTTGCTTTCATAGAGAATATTGCCTGTTAGTATTGTATAGCATATTTTAGAAAATGCTCTTTATGAAAATGTTTGGACTTTTCATGTTGCATGATATTATTTGTTTTTAATTAATTTTTATTTTAAGATTCATTTCATGTTAAACACTAGGAAAATATAAAATACAAACTCTGAATGCCCATAATCATCAATCTAGAGAAGAATTATTTGCTAGCTGAAGATATTAAATTAATACATGTAATTAAGCCATGGAGAGAAGCAAATAGTCACAAATTCACTCTACTCCATAGGCAGATGAAGAGTTTCCAGCTCTTCATGAAGCAAAGCTATATGTAAAGTAACTATATGTGCTTTAAGGCATCCTTCAATGTAGTTTGTCAGTGGCCTCAGCCTTACTTGGAGTCTTCTTCTCGAGAGACCTTTTCAGACCTTATCCTAGACCCAGGGAATCAGACATGTTGGTGTGGAACACACAAGTCTGTTTTCAAAAGTCTTTCAGGTAATTTAATGTATGCAAATATTTGATGACCCCTGATTTTGCATATTAGAATCAGAGTGATGACTTGGGTCTTAGTGGAGTAGATAGGGTACTTTTGCAAAACATTTTACCTCTGGAGTAGTCAATCTCCAGGAGAGTGGATAGGACAAGAGTCAGCTAGTGAGCAGGGCAAGAGAATAGACTGCCTTTCTGAGGGTAGTATTGAAGGCTGGCCGAGGAGAGCACAGTGGATATTAATGGTCATAATCAGAGCAGGTTTAGTAACAAATGATTGGAATTCACAGGTAGGAATCTGCTGTTTGGTAATATAGACAACACGGTATTCAGTCTTAGAAAAACCAGGACCTAGAGGCACATCAGAGCAGGAGAAACTCAAAACTTCAGAGAACAAAATGGTAGGCAGCACCTTTTTTTTTTTTTTTTTTAAACAGGGACAATGCTGAGACAATGTTACTACATGTGGGTATTTGGAATGAATGATGGTAAAACTCAGTTTGGCCAGGTGTGGTAGGACTGTCCTAGAATCCCAGCAGCTCAGAAGGCTGAAGCAGAAGGATCCCAAGTTCAAAGCCAGTCTCAGCAACTTGGTGAGGCTCTAAGCAACTTAGTGAGAGCCTGTCTCAAAATATAAAATGGCCTAGGGCTGTGGCTCAGTAATTAAGCGCCCCTGGGTTCAAGCCCTAGTACCAAACCAAACCAACCAACCAAAAAAAAAAAAAAAATCTTAGTTATAAGGATGTATAACCCAATTTTCTGAAATTGCACTGTTTATGCTGTTCTGAATTAAAGGAATTAAAAGTTATGTAACATTTGTATAATGGCAAATATGCATTAATCAGAGAACATGTGGCATTAGAAATTAAGTGTAGAGTGGGAGAGTTTAACAAGGACCTGGGCAAGCTAATGCCATAAGAACCTTGGATTCTTCAAAAACTAAATTACCAATACTGGTTGGCTATCATGGGCCTATGGAGCAAAGCGAATTTGCTACCATTTGCTTCTCTCCATGGTTTGATTACATGTATTGCTTTAATGTCTTCAGCTAGCAAATAATCCTGATTCAAGCTCTTCATTCAGCAGGGATATATGGAATGCATTGACTTTCTGTGTTCTGGTTACTATGCTTACAGCTATGTCTTGGAAGTTTGATACTACCACTAAACTCCAACTGTGTTCTGACCAGCCAGGTTTAAATGTGAACAATGATATTCCTTATTAGGTACACCTCTATGATCTGTTTCTCTTTGGTGGTCTTGTTGAATTATTGAGTAATATTAAGTTATCTTTCAACTTAAATCCCCAAGTTTAATTAAAATGCATGATTGCTGATAATAGGCAAAGGTTTACAGATTGAAATAATACATTTTCTTCTTTTTCCCAGTTTTATGACATCAGTGATTATGTAGGGTATGTTTGCCTCTACTACACTCAAGCTACTGACAGAAGTATGGCCTGAGGCCCAGGAGAGATGCTGGGGGCATCCCCCTTGAGCCTTCCTTCCACCCACACTGCTTCATTATTGAATAAAACTACTTGAAATATTATAACTTTATGTATTTTTTATTTTAGAAAGTACTTGGGTTTTTTTGGCATCCTGCAAGTGATGGCTCTTATTATTTATATCCTCTGTTTCAGAAGGTCATACATGAAATATTATGAGCAGAGCTACAAGGGGATGAAAATGTAAAGCACAGTTACTCCTATACACATATCCATCAAGCTGCTGACTTAAGGTATTTACTTATGGCTTGTTACAATAAGTAAAAGCAAACTCAGCATTACTAAGAATATTTATGAAAAAAGTTAATCAAAATGCTTATATAATTGACTGTTCCAATCTGTACTGTGTCACATTCATAATTGCTTTTAGGCATGGTTTTAATGCCCTTCCTCTATAAATACTCCAGGAGACTCCTCAACTTTGAAATTAGAACCTGCATATCCTTCAGAGGTTCAATAAACATTATAGTATAAAATCAAAGTTCTAATTAGGAGAGCATTGAAATAATGCATAACTTTCTTTAAGAGGGCTCTTTAACATTTCAACATGAACAAGAAGTAGAGTGGACATCATTCCTGCCTTCTAGAAGACAGTGCAAAGTTTTTATATTAGCTAAAGTCACAATCAGAATTATAAACATTCTTCCATGTTAAGGGAGAAAGAGGGACTCTGGGGAAATCATATTGCACAGCTAAGTACATGAATGGACCTGAAATGGAATGAAAGTGACCTGCATAGACAAGTTTGCTCCCTATTGTTTAGAGACCCAGACAATCATTTAGCTATGTCTTGGAGTGGTGACTAAATGCAGAAGCCTTGAATCCTGCTTAGTTACATCAGGCTTTCAGCATAAAAATGATTGACTTTGGGGCTTAAAGGATCAATAATCCCATATTATATTCTTAAATCTTCTACTGAAATAGCCTTAACTTAAAAAAAATGATGTTGTTTTCTCCGAAAACCTGATGATCCATCATAAAATATTAAGTCTGAATTTTTCAAAAGAGGGCTTTCTTAAGCTAACTCAGGTAAAATCACCATTTGAATATATATTTTTTTTTGTATTTTGGTTTTAATCATTAGTAGATTCTCAAAGCTCTGTGTAAACTTATTCTGACATATGAAAATTATTTTAAATAAGGTTTTTGAAAGTTTTCATGTTCAGAGAGTACAATTTTCGCCATGCTGTATGTTTTGCTAGTAGTTCACTTCACTTTTATGTTTGACTTGAGGCAACTCCTGGCCAAAGGTGGCAGTTTTAAATAGCATAGGTGATCTCAATAGCACTGTTTTAAGTTGTAAGAAACAGAAATAAATTGGAGCCCAATTAAGTCAAATTTGATCAAGATTCTTCAGGTGTGATCTCCAATAAATCAAATCTGGTAGGCATGACATATATGCATAATACTGCACACATTAAGAAGTGGGGGAGTTAAGAAAATCCTTGTAATTTGAAAAGCCACTTCAAATCCATTGAACAAATCCTTAAAGGAAAATAAAAATGCCAAAGAATTATCTTTAACTTTTAAATTCATAGTCAACATACTTTACTTGCATGGTTAAGAAAATAGGTGTAACCCAGATTATAAATATTAACTGGAAAGTTACCAGAATTTGATAGTAATGGCCATATCTACTGTTGTTTGTGGGATGAACGGGCTTCTCTTGATTGAACTTTCCTTCAGCATGACATGATGTTTTTCTCAGTTAAGACAGAATTTAACTTCAAGTCTAATTGTGAATGGTAGCAAGTGAGAACAGTTTGAGAATAAAACTCATGCTCAGTACCCTATGCTGGTTTACTTTGATATGAGGGTATTAGAAACCTCTTTGGCTATTATTTCCATATAATTTGGAATTAAATGAATAGCAGCTATTAACTTGGTTCTTGCAACATCCAGTAGTACCACGATTTGTTAGCACTCTTTAGAATGTAAAACTTGCTCTAATAAATTTTGACATACATTTCATAGTTAAGTTTTGTTTTAAAAATGAAATTAGGTCAATCAGACCAGTGAGTACATCAGAAGAATGTCCATAGTGAGTCTAGGAAATGTGAAACATAGTATCACAATGCTGAGGAAGTGAAGAGAAAATGGCTCAACTGTTATGAGAATTATTTCCTTTGTTAAAGAAATATGAATGAGCAGTTTTGTTTTTAGTTAGTGATAAATTTTTACACAGATCTTCCTCTCCTGTAAGATCATATGACTTAGAACTTAAGAGGATACTTAACTTTTTTCTCACATTATGTGATTTTATTAAGGAAGGCCACATGTCTATAAAAAGAATTGTGAAATATGTTAGCTCATGAGCCATGTCTCATTTCTTTTTTATACCTTTTCTGGCCTCCTTGTCTAGCCATAAAACATACAGAAGGCACTTAGTAGATACCTACTGATTCTTATTGAATTGCCCTGATATACACTAGAAACAACACAAATATAAACACTCAATATTAATGTGAAGTGTGGTATACCAACCACAAAATAATATATTTATTTTTCAACATGTTTTTCTTTTATTGATAAAAACTACACAAAAGCTAATTGATCATCAATTTAAAAAGCAATGTTACACATCATGTTGTGTTTAGAAATTGGTCAGGTTGGCAGTTTCACTCATGGACCACATGGCCATTGTTGTCATCTACCCTTGGTCCCTGTGAGAATAATTCTGTTGGTCTTCCCACTCCGAGGTCTTCACAGGTCTCTATTTCAGGCTGTCTACAGTGAGGGCTGCCAATGGGGAAAAAAAACAAAACTCCTAATATTGTGTACAATGTTGTCTTGAAGGAACATTCAGTTTGATTTATTGAATTTTCATTCCAGTAGTTTTATCAAACTTTGTGGCCAACTTTATTTGTGGTCTATGGTAAAGCAAAGTTTCTTTTGGTACAACATAAGCTTTAATGCCCATGTTTAGAATAAAAAAAAAAAAAAAAAAACAGAATCACTTGACCAAGAGAAAAAAAAAAGAAAAGAAAAATTAAACCAACCAAACAAGAACATAGTATTTTTAAAGGGAAAATAAAATGAAAGCAATTGAAATAAAGTCTGTGAGTGTTACACACAACTAACAAGGAAAACCGTTTTGATTCCCCAAGTTCCCACCCACCCCTGTTTACCTGCCCCCTGTGGTTCTCCAGCCCAGGAACCATGCAGTGTAGAAAAATCAAATATACAAACAAACCTATAGATAGCTAGGGTGAAATCTATTTTTATAAGAACTTGACACTCTGAACTATTTACATAGTGTCATCCGGGAGCATTTTTGTTTGTTTTATATTTTAAAGCAAAGAAAGTTTGGTAGTTCTCCCGGTTATGCTGAAGGTGCATCTGCTGCCCTCTGTAAGCAGTTTTGGTTTTTCTTTTCTCTATGCCATTTATGTTTGTTTGTTTAACAGGAACGGTGAGCTTGCTTGATTGCGTAGGTTGGGACACCCATATCTCCTTTAGGATGAAAGCCCTCCCTACCCACAGCGAGGTCCCCAGTGAGGAGTTGGCTTCTGCACTAGTTTGTTATTCTCTCCAGGTAAATGGCAGGTGCAGCCGACCTGGCGATAGTGGCGATGAAGCTGTGGTCTCGACCGAGCTCCAGGCTGGGGCTCTCCTCCTGCTCCGGAGACACTGTCTCATAGCCCTTGTTGACGTGCAGTGGCTGGTGAGCCTGGCAGTACCCGATCACCGGCTGGTCGTAACTATAGTAGGGCAAGGGCTTCACGTGGTGTGGAATCTGCATGTGAGAGACGGAAAGACGAGTTGATTACAGAAATGTTTCAGAAAGGTAAGCAGATTATATTTTTGTTCCCCATGCTGTTTCAAGACATCGAATATGGATGGAAAGACTAATAAAGACTAGTTAGCAAGAAAAAAAAAATTCATCCAGGATAATTTATATATGCTTTGCACTTAAAATCATAGACAAAGAATCTACAATGCACTATCATCTCTCATGGTAGCCATTGCCATGTCCCCATTTCAGAAAGTCAGAAACCACTTAAATGTCCACCATCAGAGAAATTTAAAACATTATGTACATCCATGCATTCAAATGCAGAAAAGCTGACATTACAAATATGGGTTGTGTTGCAATATGGTAAGACATATTAAGTACAGAAAGATTAAAAAGGTGCAAGAGAATGTATGATTCATTTTCTGTGAATAAAAATGTAATCATGTGTGTATTTTACATATATATTATAAACATGTTTATTTTCATTTGTACTTTTCATTTCATGTATTTCAAATCTCTATAATGGGTGTATATAATTTTTATTTAAACTTAAACAATAATCCCACAAATCATTTCTTTTTCTTTCTTTCTTTCTTTTTTTTTTTTTTTTTTTTTTTTGAGAGAGAGAGAGAGAGAGAGAATTTTTTTAATATTTATTTTTTAGTTTCGGTGGACACAACATCTTAATTTTTTTTTTATGTGGTGCTAAGGATCGAACCCAGCGCCCTGCGCATGCCAGGTGAGCGTGTTACCGCTTGAGCAATATCCCCAGCCCTCCCACAAATCACTTCTAACAGTTCATTACTTAAAAATATTATTCCAAAGAACTCTGGGATCATGGGAGAAGACATATCTTTGTGTTCATAACATGTAATGTTATTATTTGTGTTCAAGCTAAGATGCTAAATGTGTGTCTACTGATGGTATAATAAATGGTCCACAGAAACTCCTTTAACAGGAAAACCTGAACATATTAGAGTACTTTTGATTTGCTCTGCAGCTTTTTATTAAACCATAAATTTTTGATTTTAAAAAAGTGCGTTCCAGTGTTAGAAAAAGAAAATTGATGATTGCTCAATTCTTGATCTCTTTCTAGAACAGTTCCCATAACCTGTTAGATCCAATTTGACACTGTTGATTAGGGATCCAAAGATGGTAGAGTGTGATTGCATCACGGCTCTGTGAAGTTAGAAGTTGTGGCAGTTTTTAAACTTCTGTCTCTCAGCTTCAGCTCCACTTTTGTTGTACGCTTTATGATCCCGGAGTTGGATCTTTATAGACTGCATTCCTTTTACCTGTTTTAAGCATGGGAAGGCTTAGAAGAAGGAGAGTAACTGCTCTCAGTGTAGGCTGTCTATCTTTTCCTCCTGCAGGGATTCACTCCAACAATACTACTTCATTTTGTCTGTTTCTTTTCATTCCTATGGTAGCAGGTTATACCTGGTTTCAGTCTTTCCAATATTTGCAACATAGGAACACTTGTTAAAACTTAACTTACACCCCTCCAGCCCCTGCCCCATCACACACACCAGATACCAACACTAGAGAAATATAAGGGTCATCTCCTCAAAAACCTTTCTCTAAACTTTTAGGTTTAGTGATTTCAACATCTTCCTTTTGTGCTGTCAACCCTACATGAGGAAGGAGTGGTAGCTACTTCCTGAACTTGTCTCTGTGATACCTTGGCACTATACTAGTCTTTTCATTAATTAATAATTCTATATCATATTAGCAATTCTTAATTAGCCTTGTTTGTTAGAATAACTGATATGCTGTCTCCTAACTGGACTACGTTCTCTAACTAGAACAGAGAGTATCAGAATAAAGTTAAGGGTATACTGTTCCATTAGAGTTTTGCTTCAAATTGACATGCACACATATTTGTGTATGTACTGGTCACATTGTGAATTTTTAAAATCTGGAGATCACAGTTAAAGATGTTTCTGAAAAATACTTGATCAAATCACATATTCAGATTACAGTTTGAGTCTTTGCAATAGTTCAGAAAAAATTCCCATGCTGCTCTTAATATTCTTTCTAAATGCATATAATTCAGTATTTTTCATGATGAGGTGGGAAATTAAATTTATATATATAGATTATATATATATACACATATATATACTATTGATTTATATATTTATAATATAAACATATTCTCTATGTATACACACACACAGGGAGAGCACTTTTGTAATGAGGCACATTGACTTCTAAGGAAAGCAAACATTATTTTCAGCAAGATTTAATAAATAGTGATGAATCAGAAATAATAACAGAATTTCTCACCAAATTGTTGATATAACCTTGAATATACAAATCCATCCTCAAAAAAAAAAAAGGTTTAGAAAAAGTACATACTAGGTTAATTGTGACTGATGTAGAGATGTTGTAGACATTAGACATTTATTGGTGCTGACAGATCAAAGAACAGATTTTAAGGCAACAGGTCCAAATTACTTGATAGTAAATACAAAGTTATGTCTAAACTACCTCACCACAAATCTGTGGGTTTGATATTATTTCTTATTTATTTAGACTTCTATATATCTGTACAGATTCAGACATGAACTGTTTGCCAACAAGCTCTATCTTGGGAAATCTCATAGGATTTTGCAGTGTGTCAGATAGGAAGAGAGATGCGCGATTGGTATCATAGGTCACCACAACTCTGACAAAGCACATCAATGGAAGCAGATACTTTGTTCTGGCATTCTAGCCAGGATAAATATTTTGGAGAAGACCTACCTAAGAGTAAAATGATCCATTCTTACTTTTTGTCATTAATAGGTAGATAGGTATAGCTTGAAAACATCCTAAGAATTCAACACATTATTTCCAAAATATACAAATACTCACCAGGTATAGACATTTATTCCACACAATTTCATTTAAAGGAATGACTGATTTTCTCCAAATTAGCCAACTTACCAAAACAAAAAAACACATTAAAATTAATATTACTTCCGACTTGTGCCTCTTTCAATGTCTTGTAGCACCACAAATGCTCTTTCTCCAGTCATTGCAAGAGCACATACTTGAATGTGCAAACATGTATTAGTTAAAATGACAGGAATTAAGAGTCTTCTAGACCCTTCTGTGCATCAGAAGCTCATAGGTGAACAGCATTGAATTTCAATTAAGAATTAACACTTTCATAGATGAGAAATCCTATTTGTCTTCAAATTAAGTTGACTCAAAATGTCAAGGAACCTGCATTAATTACAGAGTTTTGGGGTTGGACAGGTTTGTTTTGTTGTTTTTGCAATATACAAGGATTCATTCCATTTTTTCTTATTATATTTTAGACAGGCTTAGAACCTCTTGCAAGACCAGAAACCATTGTAAAGTTGCCTTCTGCAAAACTGACCAATGGCAAAAGTTCAAAAGCCAAGTAAATTGGCAAGGTTTGAAAAGATAGTACAATGTTTGTTCATTTACTCTTAAAGTCTATTCTGTAGGGCATTTGTAATCAACAGAATTTGTGGTTTCTGAGCAGCTAAGAGACTGAGGTCTTGTACTTTATAGTAATAATGTACAGTACGTTAACCACCTGGGTCCCTATGTGTATCATTGTTTCCTTTCCAGTAGTCAAAATAAAGTATCCTTTAAGCTTCCCTGAATGCAGTTCTGGTATTTTTGTAAATGTGTTCTCAGAGCTTTTCCAAAGGGTCCCAGTGCTCCATCAGCTCTCTGATGGGCTTTACCGGGTAGCTCAGCAGAACACCCCTATTTAAAGACGTCCTCGATCCCATGCTTGACTACACATTGGCTGCATCGGAAGCTATGCTTTACTTACAGACAATGGGTGTGGTACACAGAATTTAAAAAATCATATTAGGAGAATGTATTTTATTATATTGAAATTTTTCCATTCACTTCTCTGAAGGATATGAGCGCTTCAATATGAATCACATTTAAACATCTGTAGAGGCATATTTCATAACTAAATCAGAGGTAAGTTGCAAGGCGGATGAACCGTCATTATGACTAATTATAAGTCACTTTAATTCTTTTGAGTTTCATGTGAATCCTCTGAAAATGGGGATAATAATGACACCTCATTTACCTCTATAATAAATTTCAGATAACCCTGAAAGGCCTCCCTGATTCTTAAGAAAGAAAAAGAATACAGTGAAAGGACATATTCTTATGCTTTTTTTATTTGATACTGACAGCATCTTTTCTGGAAATGTGCCCTGTCTTTTGTCTTATAGTTTCCATTCAGAGAAATGCAGGCCATGAGGGTCAGAGAGTGGCTCATTAACCAAAGGCTTTCAGTCCTACTTGGTGCACTAAGGAGCTGGAAACCTTGGCGTGTGTTCTGGTTTTCTGAAAGCATCATTTACCCTTTGCTAGGATATGTTTTCTTCCAACGCACTGAACGGAGTAAAAACCTGACACATTCCTCTCAATTACAGAGTCTTGTAGCGCTCATGATTTAAAGAGAGAAGTCCGGGGGGAAAGAATATTTTTGAATCTGGGAGGAACAATGAAATTTTACTCATGTAGAGCTTCAAAATCTGCAAATTGACTTCCATCTCATAATTTTACATCTGTGATAATTATATTTAAAATGAGAAATGAATGTGTAGAGTAAATGTGAGAGGAATATGAAACGGATTCTTTATATATTTGATCAAAGTCTTTTGAAGTTCAATTTTTGTTATGAGCATGAACTTCCAATATTGTTAACCTCTTTTCTCAAAGGTATTAGCCTTGGTTATAAGTAGTTTAAGAGTCTGATCATTCTTAAATTACCGTGGACTATCATTAGTCTTATTTATTAACTTTTCATGAACATTGTTCACATTTCAGTATGAGCTCCTTCAATTGAAGTCATAAAAGGTTGATTTTCAATTTCCTAAATGACATTTGTTCTCTAATTTCCAGAATTAAAGGATAGTGTCTGAGTATTCAGACCATTTAAAAAGTACCATCATATAAATCCAGATGAAAAATTCAATATCGTTGAATTGCTTAATGAAGATGGACACTTGGTTTATTGGAAGTAAAATTGATTAAAAATGAAGGGCAATAGCTAAATGAGTGTATAACTTCAACTTTATTCTACTCACTCTATTAGTATGTGACAAGATTGGAAAAGGAAGAAGTACATGTAAACAAGTTTGGGTAGTTATTTTTTTTTCAGGAATTTTGATTAAAACTGATAGAATCTCAACTTATTTAAGTCAGTTGAATGAAAGTGAAGCTTAATTGGCTCATAAAATACAAGAAAGGATTTAATAGCTAATTTGAAGGATGAACAAAGGCACCACTGAGTCTCAGGAACACAGATGTCACTAGATTTCTTCCATCAAACATGCATGATAGCTTCATACCCTGAGTGCCAAATAACTTCCTACACCTGACTGAACTCAAGACTGTCATAGCTCCTGAGTTTTGTGTATCCAACCAAGATAAGTGATGAATACCAAATCAATTAATCATACTACATCATCTAATCCCATTTACCGTGTAACATTCTTGTTTATTTGAAAAATGCAGGCTTACTTCTCAATTAGAAAACATCAAAAATCTAAGCATTAAATTCTGTTCAATTAAAAGTCAAACTTCCCAAAGAACATGACATTTCATATACAATATTTGTTAGAAGGCTTATTTTGTGGCACTACTTTGAAAAAAGTATTTTGAACTCAAAAGTTAATAATTGTTCTTCTATGTCTGGATGGAAATTTGAGCCCTGACCTTTGAGTACTAACTCTTTAACTTACCATTCAACAAACAAAGGCTATTCTACATAAAGGATGTTTCTCATTTTTAGTTTTTGCTTTTTGCCATTCCTAAGTCAGAACTCCAAGAAACCTCTACAAGGTAGAGAGGATAGTGCTTTAAAAAAAATGCTATCATATAATTCAACGAGGCTGTAGAAAAAGCTGGTTTGGGTTGCTGAAAGATATTTTCCCTAAGTATGAATCCCTCAACCATGTGATGTTTTTGGTGCTGGAGAGGAAAGAGAAGAATGGACTGAATACTTTCCTGGCCATGAGTAAAATCAGGGAGAACATTAGAGGTACAGGAAGAAGAGGAGCCTACATCTCATTCCCATAACTCACACTACAGAACACTAGGGAAGGAGAAAGCCCAAACCAGAAGATTAGACTTCCATTTACAAAATTTCTGTATCTGCCATTTTCTTTTATCTATCTATCTATCTATCTATTATTGAGCCCAGGTGTACTTTACCACTGAGTCACAATCCCAGTCATTTTTATTTTTTAATTTTGAGAAAGGGTCTCACTAAGTTGCTTAGGGTCTCACTAAGTTGCTGAGGCTGGCTTTGAAATCACAATTCTGCCTCCTCCTCCTCAGCTGCTGGGATTACAGGCATGTGCCACTGTGAAAGACTCTTCCATTTTATTTTTTGGTGTTCACCAATTTCTTTCCTTCACCAATAGCTCTTCATTTTCTCTCCACCCATGCCAAAGCTGATTGGTTAATTAATCAAATGAAACCTCTTTTTAAAAAATGCCATTTCTGATATCTGATATCTTAATACTTGATGCACACAAAGACCTGCCTCAATAAGAAGTAGCTAAAATATAAAAAAATTTCCAGAAATAAAAAAGATTCAAGAATCCAGGAGATGATAAATCCAAGAGATTATAGCAAATAGCAAAATTTACTAAGAATAAATGAAAATAGAAGTTATGTGAAACACATTATTGTTGAAGTTTGTCATCTAAAATATTTCTTGGCTACATTATGGGTATTCACTTATTTATCAAATGAAAGCACTTGAAGAGTCTTATCCTTTCCCCACTTTTTGAAGATGAAATAATAAATATGAAAAAAATCTATCATAAAAATTTTAAATAATTTATTACACTTATTGACCCTTGTTCTAAAAAAATCTTCAAAGAAAAACAAAACAGATAAAGGTCAAATTGATAACTTATTCACTTCTAGTTTGTTCAGGGGCTGAAATGTGTGTAGTAGCTCTAGCATGTGAAATATACAATGCTAAATACAATAGATTTGGCTTTTTATATTGCCTGGACTATTCAGGCCATTTTCAACTTTAGTTCTGATGAAAGTTGCTGTATAGAATTTGTTTTTCTTGTTCTGTTTTTATTCAAGGGTGGAAATGTGTACTATTTGTGCACTCATGGTTGTCCAAATTTTAGCTTTCAAGTCAGTAGTGGGATATCAGAACAGAACATCCACTTGCATCTTTATTGCTCTCCTACTAGGATCTGTTGTCTATGAGGTGTCGAGAGAGTTGATTAAGTTAATGAATGAGGTACTAGCTGTTCTTTGAAGTTAGCTTTGACTCCATTAACTGGGAAGCTTATTACATTAGCAGCCCTCTCAGCATTCAGTGAGGTTTTGGGCTAATGAGCTGGATTAATTAGCTGGTATTAATTTCTAAAGGCTTTCCTACTATAGTTCTGGCCTCTAAATTAGGAAGAGGAAGGTCTTCCCCAACAGTGTATTGGAAGCAAACGTCCTATCTAAACATATCTACATTGATTTGCTTACAAAGTATTTAAATAAAAATAGAGATGATGAAATTTCAAATTACATTATTTTTCTCCTCTATGGAAAAACAAATGTGGAAGTTTCAGTAATATACGATGATGCACAAAGACAAGTTTTTCCTAAGATGGTGATCCTGTGTGGGTCTAGGTTCCTTCTTGGAAAATTAAATACATACAAAAGCAAACAAACAAAAGAAAATTATCAGCATATGCAATTGACTCAATTTAAGATGGTTTTGTTTTCATCACTTCTAGCAGTTTGGGAAAGGAAGTGAAAGCAGTAATATCTGCACCAAGGAAGTACTATCAACATTGGAGACAATTTGCATCCAAGCCCCCTCTCACTTTCTTCAATGTGCAGAGCAGCCTATTCTGTCTTCCATGTTAATTTGCATAGTATTCTAATTGGATTTATGTTAAACAATTTATCTGCCATAAATGGGTTTTATTAAAAAATGTGGCTCTTGATTAACCAGAATATAACTGACATATTTTCCCTTGGAAGACATATTCAGTTTGTGACTCTTCTAATGTATTTAATCTAACAATGCAGTGGGCATACATTTAAAGTTAGAAATTATTTAACAAATACAAAATTGAAGTGTGATTCTCATGAAAGGGAGGTGATTGAGTTTCTTCCAGGCATGTATCTTTGTAAAACAGTATTGCGTAACCCAAGGTAGAACTTTAGAACCAACTAATAGACACAGAAGGAGGAAAGGCCCAGAAGGTTTTACACATAATTGATAGGATGAAATGACTACCCTGATTCTAATACCATTTAAATTGAACTCCTCGGGAGACTGGCTGTTTCTAATGAAAAAAAAAAAAATCTTGAGATGTATGTTTAATTATAAAAATAGAAGATACCCATTAAGAAAATGCAATTAATTTTTTTTTCTGATTGAATATATATTAGAAAAGCATAAGAGAGTGATTCATAAATAATACTGGTTTCATACTTCATATGAAATATCTAAAGGTCTAGGTCAATGCCTGGATCTCTGCCATGGTGTCTATACTATTAAGGAGTAATTATATCAAAGTGAATTTGCCATCATAGTTCATGTATTTATGTGTTCATTCATTCATTCACATGACACATATTTATCACAGGACTTGGCAAACCTTTTTTTATAAAGAGCCAGCAGTGTTTTAGGCTTGCGACCCATACAATATCTATTGTAACTACTGAACTCTGCAACAACTACTTAATTATGCTTTTATGCTATGAAAGTAAACTTAAGCAAAAATGTGAATGGATTAGCATGACTGTTTCAATAAAACTTTATGTACACTGAACTTGAAATTTCATTGGATTTTTATGTGTTACAATATTAATCTTTTTCTTTCAATTTTTTTAACCATTTATAAAAGCATTGATCATTTAATTCATAGTCCATTTATCTGTGATCTAGGCACTGTGTTAGGATATATATATATATATATATATATATATATATATATATATATATATATATATATAAAATTAAGTACTATCAACATTGGAGCTTATTAAGAACTGACAGAGTGAGATGAACTGGATTACACTTCCCTGTGTTTTAGACCACCAAATCCATATCAGCAAAACAGAGAGAGAAAAGCACTCCCAGCATTGCAGATTTACACTGAAGATCTAATTCTTCTGTAGAATAAAGCTCTCAGTGGCTTCCAGACAAAGAGTGAGACTCATGCAACCTTGGTACTTGGAAGTCAGACTTGAACCTCCAGGTGGAAGTCTGAGGTCACCATCCAGGGCATTTTGATCAGATGTACTCTAGCAGGATAAAAGCCCAGTGACCTTTTAGCAAAGATCTTACAGGACACTCTTAAGCCAATGAACCTGCCCTTGAGTATATGATGGCTTCTAACACAGGACCCAAGAGAACTTTGGTGATTTTGTAAAAGTGGTTAGGTTCAAGGGTCATCTAATCATAAACTGATTCCTCCCACCCACACTTTTTCTCATGGAAAAGTTAAAAATAAGCTTTCTTTCTATTTCTCAATCTCACTAAACTATTCCTGTGCCTGGGTCTTTGTACTTACCATTCTCTTTGCATGGAATAGCCTTCTTCTTTTTTTTTCCTTCAGTGGGCTTATGCTAATCTTTTGAGTCTCAACTTAAATGTCATGTTTCAGAGAGGCCCTCTCTAACCACCTTGTCTAAAATGCCATTCCACCCCCATTTACATATGTAAGCCATTCCTTGTTTCAATTCCCTGTTTATTTTCTGCTCAGCATTTATCAAAATGTCGAATATTCTTGACGATGTGTGTTTTTTGCTGTTTTCCCGTGTAAGCCCCATGATGTCAGTTTCTGACTTGTCTGCTGTTGTCTGCCTAAAACTCTTCAATAAATGTGCGTTAAAAGAATGTATAAATTTATGAGAGGTATTTGGTGGGGAATTGTGTTTTATTTCAAAGAGATAATACCTCAAAAACAGTAAGCTGCTCCCTCTTCTTTTTTTCTTTCTACTGTCTCCCACCCATTCTCAGCTATGAATTGAAACAGGAGGTCTAGGATCACACTCAGACATATTTAATCTACAAATGCTTACAGGCACTGCATTGTTATGAGAGCTAAAGACATTAGAATTACTAAAGCTATCCATGACCTTAAGTTTTTTTTTTTTTTTTTTTTTTTTAAAAACAAACAAACAAACCTATAACCTGATATAGAAGACAAATGTGAGCAGAATTTTACACTATAAAATGCCACACTGGAAAAATTTGAAAACCTATGAGGAAGGAAAGAAGAAGGCAGGATGATTACCAGATTATTTCAAACTCAAACAATAGATGTCTACAAAATCACTAGAAGAAAGCCTGCTAAACACAGAACTGTACATAGGCAATACTTCTGGGTCAGCCATCGAGGCATGGCTGTATATGTGCCATGGTGTATACCGTGAAGTTACTCTTTTACAAATTTTAGCACTCTGTCCAATTCATTTACAAGTTGCCCTGGTACAAAATAGATTCCACACCCTTGATCTTTTCAGACCTCATCCTCAACTCTCAACCCAAAATGGTCTTAGCTTCTTGCAAAGGAATCATTCCTAACTTATAATGAGCAGTAGAGACTGACCATGACCCCAGGGTGGAAGGGCAGGACGCTGCTACAGCTGCTGTCTCTGCTGCTTCTAAAAGTCAAAACAATCAACTCTTGCCTGCCACCCCTGATTTCAGAAACAGGGAGAGATGCAATGCTTCACCTTCCTTTCATTTGCCATTTGAGACCTTTTCACCCATGTAGACTGCCCTTAAAGCAGTGGTGATCAGCCCTGGATACAACTTTGAGATATCTGTAGTGATTTTAAAACTCCTTTTTTTTCTGGTGCCTATCTCACATCAATTAAATAAGAATTTCTTGGGTATGGCCCAGGCCACTCTATTTTAAAACAGCATCCCTGGTGATTCAAATGTGCATTCAAGGTTGACAGCAGTGCTTATTGTTAAATTTAGGTTGCTGTGGCTTAAAGATGTAAGCCCAGCAGGGAGCACCAGCTATGATTTACCTAATTCCCTCTTCCTGCCAGGAGACTGCTTGACTTAAAACAAAGCAGACTACTTTCTAATCAGAAGCCAACAAACATGGTGTGCATGTGTGTGTTTTTGATTTCCCAATTAAACTTTCCTTTTTCATAAGTTCAGTTTGTTACTACTGATTTTATTCTGTCTCACCAATTTGAGCTTATTCACTTCGTCCCATTCATATTCTTGTCAGTGATTATACTGCCATCTTTTTAGTTATCATCAATTTGGAGATACACATACATAGTTTCTACTTTTTTTTTTTTTTCCCTGAAGTTTGGGCTAATTCAGTTGGGTAAATTGAACAGCTATCATTATATACTTGTTTTCTAAATAGCTTCTTGTAGGTGAATTTACCTTACCTTGGTAGCGAAGTGCCCATAAATGTTCAGTCAGCTGGAGAACTCCTTTGGCTAAACATTTTCACAATCCACTCCTTTTATTTTTTTTAAGTAATTTAATTTACTGGGATGGTAGTAATAGCCCATTCCACTTTGCACTATGGGGAAGAAAGGATATTTTTATCTACTTAAAAGCTAATAAAGACTCCCACTGTTGAAAAATATTCAAACCTTCCAATTATTTCCATCACGCGATAAATTTAAAAGAAAAGAAAAAAGAATTAAAACCCCAATGTGTTAGCAAGTAAGCAATAATGACAAGGAGAAATTTAGGGAAGGATCATTAAATTCATCTTTGCTTTCAAACAACCTGATGCTCGTACACATAGGGGGCTATAAAAGGATGTCCTCTGACACTAGAAATAATAAGAGTCAACACATAATTGATGAAATGAGCCATCTGTAGTAATAAATCATAGGAAGGAATTATCTGTATGTGCAAGACTACAGAGAACAGCTTGAAGGAGTTGATTTTTCCATCCTCTACCCCTACTCTTAGTTCCAACTGCTACCCCCAAGTTCACAGGGTTTATTTACTTGTCTCTCACCACTGTGCTCCAGAACACCACCGTGTTCACCTGCTTATAGTTCACACCACTACAGAGCTGACTTTTTCAAACTCCTATAACCCTTATTTCAGAATGAAGCTAAATTGAATAGCTAGATTGGTTGACCATACTCCAGAGGAGTGGAAAATTCTACCATGCTACATTTCATTGTGTTTCTTGGCCAAAATACAACCTTTTCTGGGCATCTATACCTCTCTACACTGTTTCTATAATCTTCCTTCTCTTTTCCACATTTCCAGTGTTCCCATTCCATATCCCTCCCTGACCTCTTAAATTCTAGTTTCACCACTAAATACTCTTTATCCAAAACCACATCAATGAACATGTATAGCTTCCTCGGCTGTTTGTCATGACTGAGGTACCTTGTACTTTTGACCATGGAAGCAGGCCACTTGTCATCTGTCATGTTCTAGTTCTGCATGTTTTTCCTAGACCCTGACTTGTGGCCATTTAACCCTAGTCAGTGTACCTTGCCTACATTACTCTCTTCCCACTGGTCTTTTGATTTGGCAGCTCTTAATTCTGAATTGTATTTTAACACAGATGTGCCATTGTTTTCCAGCAAGAAGGTTTAATGTATATTATTAAGAGTGCTCAATGGAACAACTAGTTTTTTATACTGCTAACTGAATTGTGGTTTGCCGGTTTATTACAAAAATAGTGTTATTTATAATAAAAAGTTATAAATACTTTTATTTAGGTTATTTAAGTAACTTCATTAAGTGATTATAAATAAGTTTATTATTTCTCATGAGCTTAAATTCTCAAAAGAACACCTCTTGGGACCAAGATTAGCAATGGGATATTGATAAAAAAAGAATTCACAATATCTTGGATGGATTTAATTTTCTGTGCCTTCCAAATGGCCATTTGCCTGATTTGTATTTAGGGTACTAAAAACATGGAAATGACTCATGATATTTTTAACTAAACATGCGATTAGACCGCAATGATTCAGATCAACTAGCAGAGGATCCTTCAATAAGAATCATGCATTATGGAGTATGACAACTTAATTCATTTCATTGAGTAAAACAAGAAATTTATATTTAACTAACCTAGAATCATCAAGCTACCAGTGTATGTAGACAATGGTATCTCTCAACTCTTTCCTTGATGGGTAGAGAGGTTATTTAATCTGATAGTATAGATGTGCAATCAAGAACTGGAGAAACTGAGGAGATTAAAAGAGATACTGAAAAGGCATCCCCTTATTTTCTGTTGTCTGTTAGAGGACTGGATAGATCAGAAGTTAATGAAAGGTTCATAAAAGATTTGTGACACACTGGGTGTAAAACACTGCATACACTTGGCAAAGAGTCTGTTCTCCCCTCCCTTTTTTTTTTTTTTTTTTCTGGAGAAGATCAGAGCTCATACCCTTGATCTAGTAAGTGGCATTTTTATGGTAGAACACTATTATGGATGGAATGTTGCATTCTCTCAAAATTTATATATTGAAACTCAAAACCTGAGTGTAACTATATGAGATTATGGAGCCTCTAAGGAAGTAATTAAGGTTAAATGTTGTCATAAAAATGTCTCCTGATCTGATGGGAATAGTGTCCTTTTAAGAAGAAACAGAGGGCTTTTATCCTCTCTGTTTCTCTCTCCCTCTCTCTCTTTGTCCTTGCAAAAAGAAATCATGAATACACAGAAATATGGTGTAGGGAAGAGTCCTCAAATTTAATCAGCCTTGATATTACCTTAGTCTTGGACTTCTGGACTCCATAATTATAAGATTAAGAAATAAATACATTTCTTTATCTTATAATTATGGTCCCTATCTCACATCAATTAAATAAGAATTTCTTGGGTATGGCCCAAGCTTGTTCAGACTTGTTATGGCAACCCAAAATGACATAGATTTTCATACTGTGATGTGAGTCACTGCTATAACTAATACCTAAAAATGTGGCCATAACATTGGAACCAGGTGACAGAGGCTAGATAAGTTTTGAGGTACATACTAGAAAAAGCCTATGTTGCTATGAAGGCATTGTTGGTAGAAATATGGATTTCAAAGGTCATTCCGCTGAAGTCTTAGATGAAAATAAGGAGCAGCCTTTTGAAAATGGTAGGGTCCTTGTTCAAGGTGACAAAGAACTTGGATGGACCATGTTATAGTTGGTAAAAAGATTTAACGCAAAATATTGTGGATGCATCCTGGGTTTCTCTTAACCGCTTATTGCAAAAGGTGAGAGAAGAGAGATGGATTGAAGAAGAAATTGTTTAAGCAGAAAGAAACAAAACTTAAACATTTACAAGATTGTCAACCTGTCCTTATTATAAAAAAAATGAGAAAGTCATAGCAGAACAATCATTTGGTAAAGACATTGTGGATTTGCATGAGCAGAAACAGAACACATTTGAACTAAGGGAGAGAGAGAAAATGGAACAGAAGGCAGGCTGCTGGACTTCTGGGATTCTATAGGATGGAACAACAGAACTATCTAGTAGCAAACATGCTTTTCTCTCAAGAAAAGGAAATAATGAGCCTGAGGTGATTTAGGGATCATCAGAACTGAGACTCTCTCCACATCCTCCAGGGGAAAGGCACATTCCTGCTTGAGGTCAACATGTCACAATGTTGCTTCCTGGAGCTTTGGGGAAAGACCCCAATAGATCTGTAGGCGTGGAACTGCTGCCTAAAGCCCTGGAGGCCAGCACTTCAGTTGATCAAGAAGGGAACGCCAACCCAGTATGCTTGTAAGGTGCGGTATGAGACCAAAGGGGATCATTACTGAGCCTTAAGATCTCATGGAATATGCTTTGCTAGGCATTGGACTTGCTTGAGACCCATCACCCTTTTCTTCCTTCTAGTTTATCTTTTGTTTTGGGAAGGGGGATGTCTATCCTATGCACACCACACCATTGTATTATGGAAGCACATACCTTGCAGGATTTCTCAGTTTCTAAGTTCTAAAAGAATTTTGCCTTAGGATTAATCGTACAACCAGTTCCTCTCTTGTATGACTTTAGTGGTATTTGGATGAGACTTTGGATCTTACAGTTGATGCAAGAATAGGTTAAGATTTTAAAGACTATGAGAACAGAATAAATGTATTTTATATGCAAGAAGGACATGAATTTTGGATAGTCGGGAACAAAACATTATTACCGAATGTTGTATCTTCCCCAAATTCATATGTTGAAACCTGAACCATAAGGGTGGTTATACTTGGATATAAGGACTCTGCTGAAGAAATTAAAACTAAGCAAGAGCATAAATTTGGGGCACTGATCCAATAACAGTAGTGTTTTTTTACCAGATGAGACACCAGACATCTCTTTCCTTCTGCTTTTGTCTCTGTCTTTCTCTTATTTTCTGTCCCCACAATAGTAAGAAGAAGTAATATGAGCAACAGCAATATGGGGGCAGTCTACACGCCAAAAAGCAGAGACCTCAGAATGTGAGTCTCTTCATTCTCTAAAGGAAGAGTTTGTGCTAGCACTCTATTTTGTGAGTGTTACAGTACAAACTCTGCTTGTACTTTGATGTTGGACTGCTGCCCAAATAGCAAAAATTAGTTTCTGTTGATTAAGTCACCCAGCCTATAGCATTTTTTTATGGTAGCATGAGTAAATGTATATGGGCACCATCACCATGGTGAGCTGCAGCTTTGCATAAAGACAGGTGGATGACTTCATAATGGTGGAAGAAATGTTATTGCAATGGATAAACCATTTGGGGAGAAAGCATTTAACAATGCTTTGTTTTGGGAGAAAGCAATTAATAATATTCTGTATGTATCAAGAGACAATTTCTTAAAAGAGGGATTAGTGAAAACTGGTAACTTTATAATGGAATACAGGGATATAAGTGGCATTTAGTTGATTTATCCATTCGGGACCAAAGGAAAGACCCCCAAGGATCAGTATATTGGCTGTTACAATATGCTGAGATCTTTCTATAGAAAAAATTCCTTTGTGTTTAGAATAATGATGATTCATATCCTTCTTTCTTGAACATTATGATGTTTTAAATGTAAGGTGTACCCGAAAAGCTCACATGTAAGACAATGCAAGAAGATTCAGAGGAGAAATGATTGGGTTGTGAGAGTTTAGCCTGATTAATCCCTGATAGGGATTAACCAAGTGGCAACTGAAATGGTAGGGTGTGGCTGGAGGAGGTGGGAATGGCTTAGGGGTATAAATTTGTATATGGCAAGTGGAGACCAATCTCTCTGCTTCTTTGATCATCATGTGAGCTGCTTCCCTCTGCCACACTCTTCCACCATGATGTTCTGTCTTACATCGAGTCCCAAGGAATGGAGTCAACCTTCTATGGACTAAGACCTCTGAAACCATGAGCTCTCTAATAAACTTTTCCTCCTCTACAATTGTTCTGGTTGGGTTTTTTAGTTACAGTGGTGAAATAGTGGACTAAACAAATATCTTCCCCCATCCTCCATTTCTCAATGTTGTTTTGATAGTTTTTAAATGAGGTCAGAGCTGTAAGGGGTTATACATGAGTGGATTTTAAAATTTTCTTTTTTATGCCTATTTTTTTAGATGAACATTCAAAATTCAAGCTGCAGACATTTATATCTACATAAGTATTGTTGCCTTTATGGTCCAGCTGGGAACTGTGAAATTAATACATTTTCTTAAGGTACTACAAGCCATAGTATTCCTTGTCTTTTTTATGTCACCCTAAAGGATCATGACTAGTGAAAAGGGGTCCAGGTAATCTAACTTAATACATGTGTTGGCACTGCAAATTGTTCACCCTCTTTTTGCTTTCTTGAATCCTTTGCCTACCTTTTGCTGCCTTGCCTTCTACCCAAGGAAGCTCATTTCTTGCCTAGACTCCTTCACCTTGCAATCTGGCTTTGCTAAGTGTCAGTAAATAAGAGATGTTCATCAGTGACAGGAGGCAGAGGTCAAGATATTTACTGCCTTCCTATGGTTCTGGAAGATCTGGTTCCCACTACAGCAGTGTTTGCCAATATGAGGCAGTTTTGTCTCCCAGGGAACTGTTGTTGGCAATGTCGGGAGGCATTTTAGATTGTGGAGATGAGGATTTTTTTTAGCATCTAGTTGGTAGAGGCCAGAGATACTATAAAACATGCTGCAATGTGTTCCCCACCTAATGCAGAATTATCAGGTGTAAAATGTCAAAAATGCTACTGTTGAACAATCTTCTGGGTACGCTGTCTCCTCCCTCTTTCTCTCTCCTCCTCCCTCTATATATCTACATTATAAAGACATAAAAAGAATAACTCCTATTAGATGAATCTGTGAAACTTATCTGTAGTGTTCGTATCTGTAGCTCCTTCTACATCTAGCAACACGGTACCTTCACTTTGCTCCTCAGGCCTTACTGAAGGAGAGGGAAAAGAACTCTTTCTGTTTCTATCCAGATTCTTCAACAACCCTTGAAAATTCTCACTTAATTTCGCTCTCATTTCTATAAAATTCCCTTCATTAAACTCTCCTTGGTTAAAATTCTTAAGGGTACAGTCTTTCTTTCTGGGATTCTGGCTCCTGTGGAATTTAGGTCCACATATAATAGTTGACATTTCACATTATGTTCAGATTGTTTAAATTAGAGGTAGAATGGCAAACTCTTCAACTAGTCTTAAGTGTTTACATTTATTGAGGATGTTTCTGAGCCTCCCTTCTTTATAAGTCCTTGATGAAAATTAACTCATTTGATGTTCGCAAGAGTTTTGTGATTTGGTTGCAAATCCGATTCCCACTTAAAAAATGGTAAAATTAAAACACAGGAGTGACATGTTCAGAACAGATTCACAGACTGAAGATGGCTCTTGACATTCATACCTAGCCATTATGGCAAACAGGCACTTTCAACATCTCAAGATAAAGAAAGCTGTAGTTGACTCCAGTTAACCAGTCAAATGGGAAGCAATGGAAAATTTTCAGAGTGGCATCTGGGGCCATTTTGATGGCATTCCACCTTCCTTGATTCTCTGTCCTTAACTTCTTCCTGCCTCCTGTCCTTCCTTTTTATTTTTTGTTTCTCCTTCTGCATTATTCTTGCATGCATCCGTAACTTCTACTCTTTCCTCTCTTTGCCTTTGCCCATTTTTCTAAGAGTTAGGTTTGTTTCTGGGATCTAAATGTTAAAATATCCTAAGTTCTGTTTTCATTGAGAGTAGCACTCAAACCATCAGGAACAGAATATTAAATTATGCATTATAATAGTATGCATGAAATATTAATTAAGCCTATTCTTGGGATGTCATGAAATGTTAGGCATAAAATCATTTAAACATTAGTTTTCCAAATGCCAGTGACTTGATATGACAATATAAGCCGATTTCATCAGAAATTCATAACATATAATCAATTGATTGATAAAGACTATGCTTAGGCAATACAGAGGAAAAAAGGTTTTAATTATAGATGTGCATATTATAAAGCAGTAGGAAGGCAAAGTGATATAATTTATGTAAGGGCTTTGGTTTGAAAACATAAAATGTTGATTTTGGGAAGTAATAGTTTCTCCTTCCTAAAGAATGGCGGCATACGAGTAAAGTATTGTTATTGTTTCACATGCAACGGTCCTAAAGATGGTAACTTCTTCCCACCATTTTTCACAATAAATATCTATTAAAAAACTTCATATCAAAAGCTGAGTGTGGATGACACTATGATAAATGGATGCATTGATGGAAAAATGAAACAAGATTTTGTTTTAGTGTGAATATTGGCTTTTCATTAGGTCAAGTCAAAATATGTAACATGTATAAAAACTACCTAGAATTGACAGCTTCCTTAAAGAAGTTTAAATACTAGTTCTAAAAATATACACGTTATTTTCCAAGGAAAAATATCTCCAATTTCTATGAATATTGAGAGCAGTATCCAACATTCTTTCCTATACTTGTAAATGGAAAGACTTAGGACTGGAAGCTTATGCTTTTAAATTCAAAGCACTTTTCTACTTTGTCCTCTCATGGGCAAAAGGATAGCCTCAAATATTAAGGAAATAAAAACTCTGTATTTGCTCATGATGATTTTTTTTAATGACAGTATCTCACGTGCAGGATAAGAACAAGAATATTCTCACTTGTCTTTTCAGAAACTTCAAAGAAATCAGGATAAAGTTCCTTCTACCTAACACTCTTCAGGGTCTTAAAAATAGGAGGAGTAAATTCATTGCACTGTTCATTCTTCGTAAGGTATGGAATGTGCTGGGGTGCATAACACTGAAATTCACATGAAAGTGACACGAAGTTATATTTTGTGTACATCACTTTAATTAGTGTTAGAGGACTTTCAACAAAGTTATTGAATGAAGAATCTTGTGGTACTGCTTAAGAAATAGTCATGTTTCTTTGAGGACTTCCTCATAATCACCTTCTAGCTTTAGGAGCATTGGGATTATAAAATATGTACTTCATTTCATGGCCATAAAAAGAGATAAGTGAAGGTCATTAACCTTATCATGGAGTGAGAAGGGTCATGCTACTTCTTGGGTTCATAAACTGTGGCGGCTACTTATGAAACTTCTTTACTTTTAGACTAAGTCTACCCTAAGAGATTCCCACAAACAAAGAAGTATCCAATGATTACACCATATTTTTCTTATTCCCAGTCAGGTGCAAGATTAAGAAAATATCCTGCTGAGTAAAATGAATAAATTAATTTGGAAGATATTTGCTGTATTCTGTGTTTTATGTAAATAGAAAATCTTTTCTGTTGAGGATAGTTGATGTGATAATATAACCTAGTTGCAGAAGTATAAAGATGACTTTGGGATTTGAGATTCCCCTAGAAAGAAACCCATTTGCAACTGAGAAGAAACCCCACTCTCAGAGTTGCCACGTGCACCCAAATCCTTCAGCACCTTGCTTCTCCAAGTACAGCCTACAGCACCGACCTTGACAGAAATGCAGAACCTCAGATCTCACTTCAAACTCACTGAATCTGAATCAGCATCTTGAGAAGGCTCCTAGTGCTCAATGATTATATTAAAATTTGTGAAGCACTGCTTCACAGATCAGTTGTCTCGCAGTAATCATCTACCAGAACAGCAATGGTATTTACACTGAATTGCAGCCCTGAGTTTCCCCCACCATGCCTAGATCAAAACTGCACTAAAATCAAAAGTGATATAATTTTTTTTATAACTGAGAAGTGCTTCTTTAATACAAATAGTTATAGCATCAACTATTAACTTGTTTGAAATGCAAATAATTACACCCCATCCCAAACCTCTGGGTTTGAGACCCAGGCATCTGTAGTTGCATAGGCCTACGGGTGACTCCACACAGAGAGTGGCTGCAGGGTGATATCTGGAATTATCAAACAAGCAGAAAATAGACACTCCAAAATGGAGCTTAAAGGGAAAATGGATTTCTTCCATGTGAAAAATGCTGTTTTAAAATATTAGTACAATAATATGTGTGGACTGGACTACAGTTACTATACTTTCTCCAATTTCATAAATTCTTGTATTTCAAAAACCACAGTAGGTTTCTTTGGGAAACCTATTCCCCAATATGGTAACTTTTTGCTATTTTGAATACCCATTCCCATTGTCTGTATTGACTATGTCATGGTTTTTACTTTGAATAGTTTTCACCAGAGACCACAGGAGAATTACTTTATCTATAAGGGTTTGGAGAGTAGGGATTGTGTCTTTCACTTGTGTAACTCTCAGACACCTAGAATGATGTCTGTGACATCATTGATGCCTAATATATGCCTTCTAGATGTTCATGTTTTTGTTTGGGGTTGAAAAGGCCCATTTTTGCCTTGTTCTAGTTTGACAATTTATTTTAGTCTATTCTATTTTTTTCTTAAAGATGAAACATTATCTGTAAGGCAGTTTTGAGATCTTTTGTTTCAAAGTAAGCAATATTCAGTACCTCTCCTTTTATATATTAAGCACTAGAAAAAAATCTAATGTCATAGAAGGTCTTTTACCCCCCAGTAGTACAATTGAAACATTTGACACAACATAAAATATGTCTCCATTTCCATGCATTTAAATTTCTAATTGTTTCTAGGTCCCTTGGAGAGCGTTTCTAGGTCAACGAAGTACTCATACTGTGCTACATTACACGTTCCAAGAGTTCAAGTTAGTCTTGACTCTGTGACACTCACAAAATAGAGTGCTAGCACAGGTTCTTCCTTTATACAATAGTTAGAAAAAAAAATCCTAAGAAAAAAATGTGACTATTTGACTGTCAAATACAGCTATTAGATGCCTGGCTGACAATGATATTCTTAGCTCCTTAATATTTATTTCCCCTTCTTCCAGGTTGCTTTCTAATCCAGTTTTAATACTAAAAGAATTTTTTTTTAGAGATGACAAATTGTTAGATATATAGCATTACATTATGATTATTGACTTCTAACCCTCATCTCCTCTCACTTCCAATGTAAAGAAATGATTAAAGGAAGAAAAAAAAAAATGAGAGGAGGGATACGGGGCTGGAATCATTGTATCAGCTATTTGGACACAGTACAAAGTACCATCCACTTGCTATGACCTGAGAGGATGTTTGTGAGATTTAATGCAACAGGAGCCAGACAAGAATCAAAACAATGGCTGGCTCAGAACTACTCAGTATGATTTAGATGAGATGTGGCAAAATCCCACTAAAATGACCTTATTTGTAAGAATGAAGAATGAAGGTGAAGTGGGACAGCAGAAAAGGCTCCATGCAGAATCCTTTTAACCACTGTGCTTCCACAGCATTCCTAAATAGCTGCCTGGGAGATCTGAGACCAGCCTGTCACTTAGAACAGCTTTGTCCAGAACACTCTGCTGAAGCAGCAAGAAGTCTGCATGCTGTCCCTGGAATCAATAGCAGCTGTACTGAAAATCAGTTGTGTCTAAGACTGCTTTCCAATGTGCTTCATGTGGACCAAGCAAACAGGGAAGACCAAACTTCAAACTTTAGCATCTTTCTCTTATTATACACCAGAGATTGATGACTTCCATTGTCCCTCTTGGTTTGGTATCTGAAATTCTGTTTTATTAGCAGCCCTTGACTGTCATATTGAGGAGGTCTTTAACTGTCTCCACATGAACAATGGAAGATTTGAGGAAAAGCAATTCAGGTTATTTTGAGGAAAAAATGCTGTCTGGTATTTCCCTGATCTCATCAAAGAAAGAGGGCAAAAAGGACAAAATAAACTTTAAACTATAAGGGCCAGGTATAAGACAAAAGCAAAGGTTTGTAAGGGATTATGTAGGAATGGAATTATAAACTGAATGCTCACACCCTTCCCTATTTATATGTTGAGTTATTAATCCCCAGTGTAATATTAGGAGGAAGGGCCTTTTGGAATAGTTCAGACCTCAGGGTGGAGCAGTCATGATAGGATGAGTGTTTCATAGAAGTGACCTCAGGAGCTCACTCTGCTCTCTTACCACATGACACAGTGTGAAGATAACTGTCTATGAACCAAGAAGGGGCCCCTTCCCAAATACCAGATCTGCCTTAACCTTGGGTTTTCCAGCCTCCAGGTTATAAGAAATAAATTTAAAGTTTCTCAGTCCATGGCATTTTGTTGTTGTTGTTGTTGTTGTTGTTATGGAAACCTAGTATATTGTATAAAACATTTCATGGGGCAAGTCAAATCAGACATGTTTCAACATCATTTCCCACAGGAATATGGCTCTATTCCAGAAGCTGAGTTGGGTGAAAAAAGTGTTTATTTCTAATGAAGTAGATTCAAAACAAGGAAACAATTAAAAGCAAATAAAAAATAAAAATTTAAGTTGAATAATTCCCAAAGATGCACTGTTTATACAAATATGGAACACATAATGAAATACATAAATGTAAAATATTTTAGAAAAAATATACAACTATAAATACAAAAAGAAACTGAATAATTATGAAGAAGAATCTAGGAAGTTTAGTCTTGAATTCAATATATTTTATTTATTAGACATATTTATAGAATTCCTAATTCCATTAATACCAAATATATCTTAAATTTGAAGTAGTTATAGATAAATGGAAAAAAATAATAGTATAAAGAGAAGCACATTACATTGGTTTTAAACCACTGGTTTCAGAGATTTTTAAATCATTACTTGGGAGACTAAATTGTACAGAGTTATCTTAAAAGAATAGACCATATAGCAAAATTGCTTAAGCCCTTATTCAGAGATTATAGATTCCTTGAAAAATGGCTTTTAACTTTTATAGTTTTGTTCTTTTAAAATATATATGCAGTATATAAACTATATGCTTGGTTAAGTGCAAGTTTTATATACAAGAGTGTTCAGAGAAGCATTATTTATACAATGGCCAGGGCTAATCATTACTGGGAAAAAAAATTCATATACTACCATCCTAGAATGAATAAATAAATTGCATTTTTGTCATTTAGAGGAAAATATAGAACCTTATTGTTTTTAGATTTAGACAGGAAGAATGAATGTAAATGTATTAACCATTTGTTTCAAGAAACTAAACAAACAAAAATAATAATAAAATTAATACATAAGGGAGATTTTTAAGAGATTTTCTTAAGTGATTTTAATGAATTATTGGATCAAATAAAAGGAAAAACAACTATAATATTATATGAATCATTTAAATTATTCTCTGAAAATATGTATAAAATATGAAGCATGTATTTCCCTTCTGTTTATTTATATATTCTAATATTTTCTGCAGCGATGACACATTCATTTATCAGTATTTAATTGCACCTGTCACTAAGTCAGACCCTGGGAGGTGCACAGTAGAAAAAACAGACAAGTTTCCCGTCTTAGACAGTTCATGGTCTGTTGCAGAAGAGAGACAGCACATTAGTTTTGTTAGGAAGTTGTGGTGGTATCAGGAGAAGGCAGACAGACACTTTGTAATCTGGAGCTGTGATATTACATACCAAATAAAGGGGTCAAATTGGGGAAGATGAATTTTCTGGCAAAGATGAATTTTCTGGCAAAAGTAGGAGGCACATGAACACTATACATTTTCAAGGTACTGAAAGTCATCCATGGTGACAGTGGCTGTGTATCTGTGTGTGTATATGGGAGAGAGACAGGGAAAAGATTGGGGGTTAAATGCAGGTAGAGAATCAGATACAAAAGGACATTTAAGACTCAAGTATTTGGACTTCAACTTAAATTATTTCTTTTTCTACCATGCAGATGTAAACATGGGAACATAGCGGGTAAGAACCACAACTGTCCATCCTAAATACAGCTTGGACTCTAATGACTGAAAGTACTTACTTGCCCCTTCCCCCCTCATCTCTCTTACCACACATACAACTTAATCTCCAAATTACCATGTCTTTATTATTCCATTGCTTCATTGACATAGCCCTCCTGCTCCAAGAATCTTGGGATCAGTCAAGTAAACTAATGATTCAATTTTTCAAAAGGAGGCACCAACAGGGAATTTTTGTCTTAAGATTCTTTGAGTCCCTGATCTCAAAATGCTCACCCTTTCTACCAATTTTAAACTGTTATGTGACAATATACAAACCTGATACAGACATGCTATTGAAAGACCACATTAAACAAAACTTCAAATCCTTAATAAAATTCTACCTTCCCATTTTTTTCCTGTCTAAAATCCTATTCCACTGCAAGCAATAAACTTATCCTTGTCTTATTATCATCAAGCTGTGCTGGTGATATGGGAGGAGGTGGCTATCCACAGAAGAAATGGTGTTACTTTCAAACATTTAAATTAAGACAAATAACCACTGAAAGGGCTATTTATTTTTTTTTTAATTTTTATAAATTGTAGTTAAAAATATATATATATATAATGTATATATATATATATAATATATAACATGCATTTTGGCCATTTTTAAATCTTACAACTCAGTACATTAAATATAATCACAATAATATCACAGTTCCTCCCCAGAACTTTTTCTCTTTCCAAACTGAAACACTGCACCCATCAAATGACAACTCCCTTTTATACTCCCTCTCACTTCTGACAACCAGCTATATAGTGTAGATTTTTCAGAAAATTCTAATATAAAAAGTCTCTTAGGAAAATATACCAGGGGATTATATTGTGATAAAATTAACTACCTTTTATTGAGTGAAAACTGTGTGGCATGCATTGGACCTTCTGCCCCTTTCTTCTCAACTTTAGAATGACTCAGTGGGTATTTTCAGTACCTTTATGGATGATTTAGCTGACATTATCTGTAGTGCTATTAGCAGTGAAACCAGGATTAAAAATTCGGCTCCTGTATTACATATTTCAAAATACCATTTGAAAACGTTATTTCCCATTACAAACTTTTACTCTACTTGGATATTTATTGCAAACAAGTTGCTTATCTGAGATCAAAAAGTGGACAATGAATTCAATGGTACTCTGTATTTTAACTGCAATCTTCAATTATGAACATTTCATTAATTATAAATTAATTTATGATACAAAAGACTCATAACAGAAATACTCAGTAATAAATAGATTGTTCATTAGGAAAAATGTACAACTGGAGGATTAACAAGATATTTTTGAATTTTAAATAAAGTTGCTACTTGAATTGTCTATTTAATGCCGAAGTCCGGCTGGGCAAAATAACTGGGAGGTGACAAGCAACTTGAAGGTTGAATCGGGAACTTCTTTATTGCGAAGGAACTCAGCGGGAACTGACCGGGACTCAAGGTAGCAGGCATCCAAGGTAGCAGGAGCCGCTTTAATGCGGAACAACAGAGATATATATACCTAACCGATTACACACAGCTTGACTCAATTAACATCATCTAGATACAGCAGTCAGCCAATAAGGAATCCCCACCATCTTAATGGCTCGATGGCGTTGCTTCACAAACCACTCCTCCTGGCAAACTGCCAGGCGCCATCTTGACTTGATTTGCATCCCCAACATCTTAAAATTATTTTGAAGGTGAGAAAATGTAAATAATTGATTTGGGAAATTAATCTTTAACGAAAAGTTCCTCTTTTGAACTAAAACAACCCCAAAAGCCATGATATATTCATATTTATATGAGTTAACCTTTAATCCTAGCTATAGTTGTGTCACAACAAAGAAGCATAGGTATCTCTAGATGAATGTTTTTGGAAAATAATTCAGTTTCTTCAGTTCAATGCATTATTCAGATAAATAACTAATAACACTTTAATTCATACTTTGTAATTCTATGCAGACTTTGAAAATTCTTATGAAAGAGCATATGTAATGTTTGAAACATTTTCCATAAGTATGGTCATATGTTAACTGCAGGCCATAAATTACTATGTTCCCATTAAAATACATCTAACGTATATAAATATATGAATAGATATGTGAATGCCATGTTTTTAATTGGGCAATTAGAAGAAGCTGATATTTAGGTTCTTTTTTAATAACTGTATAAAATTTAAAGGTGCTTCATTTTCAAAATTAGGTATTCAGTGTAATTGTATTCATTTAAGTTGTATTTATTATTTAACTCTACTGATTTTGAGATGATGAATGTAAGGTTCTCTTTATTTTATGCATGAATTGCTTCCTGTGATCTATTAAAATTCCACCTCTAAACAGCTTTTAAAATACCGTAAGAGTGCTGGGCAGTCATTTTGTCAAGACTGAATATCTGTGTGATTTTTTTTGACTTAGTTTCACAAAAATTAAATACTGTAAAGATAGTTAAGTAAATATTCCTTAAAGAAAACTATTTGCTTAGCCCCAGAACATCATGAATGCTTTGATTGCATAATCAGTTATTTTGCACAAAACTAATTCAATTTAAATAGAGGCTTGCAATAAACTGAGTGCCAGATTGCACTCTAGATTTCACAACAGCAATTTGGGGTTTTTATTTTATTCTATCCTATCAAATTCCCTATAGACAACTTTCTCTAGTTGTCACTCTTATAATATGGCTGCAATCAGCATTCAATTTCCTAATAGTTTAGAAAATTAACTATTTACATATCAGTTCTTTGGAGATATCTTGCTGCACAGTTTCTCAAGGAAGGATAAACAATTAATTGAATCTTGCAATCTTGTTGATAATTAGCATCTGCTTTTTGAGTAGTAGAATTAAATTTAGGAATGAGAAACTTCTATGATGATTAATTTGCAGTATTATGAAAGTTTTTCTCAAATAGGGGAGGGACTACTATTTTCTTTCTCAAATTAAGCATGTGGAACAAATGATCTTATAACACTAGTAGAAGAATTAAGCAAAACAGAGCACCAGTTTATAATGATATAATTTATAATATCAATATATTAATATCATATTTAAGTGGCACAGGAGAATTCAAGAGAGTGAATTTTGGTTGGGAACAAAAACAAAAATAGCAGCTGCTTTGATATCTTTGTCTGCTTAATTTAAACTATATTTATAGTGTTCACATTAACTACAAATAATTTCTTTTGAGCACGTTTTAATAACATTCTTCACAAAAGGCCATAAGAAGTATAAATGGTTACATAGCATATATTAGGGTATTAAGGTAAGAAAGTTCTTCATATATATATATATATACATTCAGTAAATAACTAATGGTAAGTGAAATTGATTCTGATGTACAAGAAGTTTAACAAATTCTTATTTAAACCGATAGCATGGCTTTAAGACATCATGTTCTCGATTTTATTTATGATGGATATTAAAAGACAAAGATCAACCAGCAATTACAGAGTTGCTGGAGGAAGAGGTTGCCAGGTTGATCCACATCTTGTCTGTGGATCAAACAAAACCAAAATGAGTTCAGAGTAGAAACACCAGCAGCAGAAGTTAATCAGTGATAAACTTGATTGATTCCTGCACAACATGTACTTCAGCTGAGTGGAACTTCACTGCTTCCTATCTTTTTAATAGTTTGTGAGTCCAGAAAATGTGAGCTATGGGAATATTTTGGAAAGCTCCATCTTCAACTTTTACCTGAAATTCAACTGCATCTAGGAGACCTGGCATAATTGGTTGGGGTGGGGAAAGTACAAATATTTCCTATTCATGGAGTGATTAAATGAAAAAAAAATCTACCTATCTGCCTAAATAAACTATGAACCATTAAAAATATGCCACACATAAAATGATATTTTACAATTGATCAATTTTTCTTAAATTGTAAATGTGAAAATGTTTCTTTGGTTAAGATGATTGATACATTTCCATGCAAGAAATTTGAGAAAACACAGATGATGAATAGGCAAACTATTATCTGATTTTCCAAGATTTTCCAAGATTTGTTTAGCAGTATTTGTACAACATTTTCAATTCAGTCATGGATTACATTATTATAATACTCTAAAAGTAAAAGGAGCTCTCATTGACTTTAATGAAAATTATAAATATATGTCATGCAACTCTTTTAGTCCTTGAGGGAGTTGTCTGATTCAATTTCCCATTACCTTTTCTCCATTGAAATCTACAGAGGAGCCAAATAACAAGAGCACTAAGAGCAGAGGAGTAATTTGGTTTCAAAAATATCTGGGGGAGGTGCAGATGAATTCAGACAATTTTCCCACACTTCTTTGATTCAGCTCTTTAAGTGGCCCCCTTTCAATTTCTTCATCTTGTGTCAACAGGCTACAAGATTGTTGCAAAGGAATACATCATTTTCTTGGTTGACAAGCCAAAAATAGTTTGCTTAAAGAATGCAGAGCCAACAGGATTTTCATATTGCTTCCCTTGCTGTTTCTTTTCTTCGTGTTGATAACATCAAAGTCAAAGCCACCCCAATCAGCAAGTTCCTGACACTGCGATTGGCTGAATACAATGAAAAGTTGTCTGGAGAAAAATGTGACTGCCTTTTTTTTTTTTTTTTTTTTCAACTTTCTGCCCTGACTCAGTGACTTTAGGAACTTAAAGCATAATATCTAAGGGAAGGATATAGGAATGCCCATAGCTGGGGAAAGTTAATATGTGGAAAGGCAAATGGAGGGTCAGTGTCCATGTTGTAAAAGAAGCAATAAGCTGTCAGGCAGATAAAGAAACTGTGTATTATAAAAGGGAGAAAGTGGAAAGTAAGAATAGAAGTTCATTGGATTAGACAAAGGGGAATGAAGGGAAGGGAGGAGGGATGGGATAGAAAAGACAATGGAATGGATCAGATATGAATTTCCTGGGTCCATATATGAATACACCACAGTGAATCTCCACATCATGGACAACCACAAGACTGGAATCCTAACTAGAATACTACATGTGTGTATAATATGTCAGAATACACTCTACTGTCAGGTGTATCTAAAAAGAACAAATAAAAATAAAGAACAAAAAAATAGTTCTGGAAAACATCATGGTTGGGTGGAGAAAGTTTAACTCAGAGGTAAGTCAGGGTGCTGTTACATTTTGGATCATAACTTTTCTTTGAAGATCCATGTGACAAAGGGCAATTTCCCCAGGATGATACTATTGGGAGGTGGTGTAACCTTTAAGAAGTGGGGCCTAGTGAGAGATCTTCAGGTCACTGGGGGTGTGCCTTTGAAGAGGATAGTCGGGGAGTGAGACCCCAGACCCTTCCCCTCCCTCCTCCTCCCTACTCCCTCCTCCTCTCCTCCTCCTCCTCCTCCTCCTCCTCCTCCTTCTTCTTTTTTTTCCTGACCACTGGTGAGAAATGTTTCTTCCCCGAAGTGCTGACTCACCACAGATTCCAAAGTAGTGGGGACAAAACATAAGACAAAAATAAACTTTTGCTCTTTATAGATTGATTACCTAAGGTATTTGTTTTAGAAACTGAAAGCTACCTAACACAAGGGCACAACTGACCTGAGATTTGAATTTGTGCTAACGACATAGCCTGCCTTTATTGGCAATATTCAGTCCATAATTATTTTTGTCTCTTTTGCCTCCCTCTGTACTGATAGGTATAGCCTGCTCTGCCTTTTATCATGTATTATGTTCTAGTCCTTCAAACATTTCCAGAGTTCAAGATTGTCAAATGGGAAACTCATTATCTACTGAGGTAAATATGAAACATTTAATAATTAGTGTGCTGTTAAAAATGGAGAGAGGGAATTAAAAACAGGAAGAAGAAAGATAAGAAAGAATCTATGGAGTTAATGGGAAAATGTAGTGCATGGATTAAACTGAATATGTATTATTTTTTTTGTGTGTGAGAAGCTCCAGAGTTCTTGGAAATACTTGTGATTCAGTGGAAATCTGCATTGTCTAGAGCACACTTTACCGGCACATCTGATTCTGATCCAAGGGAGTTATTTTTACAACCATGCAAAGTTACTCTTCTCTCCAAATAACAAATCTATTCTGTCAGATGGAACTTCAGTTGTCTTCCCTTACTCTCTATGGAAAAAGCCAGTTTCTCTCTAGTTGCAAATTCATATCACCAACCTTTTACTCTATACAAATCTGTGCTTCTCTGGCTTCTTTTTTTGAACTAATTATAGCATCTGTCTGACATCTTCATTAGGAATTATGGACGATTCTCAACACATGTTTACTTGTGTCTCCATTAAATTCATGAAGTTATCATTTTAAAAACACTTTCTTTAACAGAGCTAGTATGTGTTAAAAGTGCTTAGAACCTGCCTGGTGTAGGTAAAGATGAATTAACTTTGAAGTTTTTGCTACTGTTGGTATAAGAAAGCATTCTTGATTCTAAGTGCCTGGATACGATCATGATTACAACCAAAGAAGGTCAGAGTTTAGTGAGAGAATCAAGTAAATAAGTAGTTCCAATACAATGTGTTAAGAAACATAATTGAGGTAAGTACAAGGTCCTGTAGAAATGTGGACAGAACAGCAATTGACTGTGGCTTAGGGTCAAGAGAAAAACGTGTGCATGGGAGCAACCTTTGAGAGATTAGTAAAGGAGTTAACCAATCATATTATTTGCCCCAGATATCCCTGATGAATAACTATAATCAGATATTACAGTTTTAAACATAGAATCAGGATAAAAGCAATGAGTGAATAAGCTCTTTTGTACTCAATCAGAAAGAAAATGAGCTTTTACACAAGGTCACATTTACTAGTACAAGAAAGTCAGCAGAGACCCAAAGTGTAATGTTCTCTACTTAACCCATGTGGATTTAGCAGTGTCTGAGATTAGCCAAGGAAACACGAGAGAGATAATTTCAAAATAAGTGCAAAGAAGCTTATAAATCAAGGTTAAGTTTAGATCAAAATTTAATGCTGATTTTTTAAAGGTAATCACATGTGAGAAAAGTCACTACTTTTTAGTAAGATTTTGTACTGCTAAGATCTCTGTTCAATGTCATTTTATACCTCCACTATCAATATCATTTCAGCAACAAAACCCTCTGAATTTGTTCAGGGAAGGGACTATTAATGTTGTTTTATAGTTGATGGCTCTTAAACACACAGAAGTGTTTATACTAAAGTCTGTGATAATAATGATAGATGATTTTATCATTTATCATGTCTAATAATGATAAATGTTCTTATTCTATAGGGTTTGTAGTTTCCAAAATAATTTTTATATGTAGTATTTCCTCTACTTCCCAATTACAATTGCAACAGAGATTTTTTCATATTTTCAGATGAAAAAAGTTTAGTCCTCGAGAAATAAAGTCTTTTACACAACTAATAGTTGACACTCTGCCTTTCTGGTTCTGCAATTTTGTTCTTTTTCTACCAACAGTTGCTTCTCAATAAAGAAATAAACTGCCGGGCATGGTTGTGCACACCTGTAATCCCAGAGGTTCGGGAGGCTGAGGCAGGAGGATCACAGGTTCAAAGCCAGTCTCAGCAAGGGCGAGGTGCTAAGCAATTTAGTGAGACTCTATCTCTAAATAAAATATAAAATAGGACTGGGAATGTGGCTCAGTGGTTGAGTGCCTCCAAGTTCAATCCCTGGTACTCTCAGAAAAGTAAAAGGAATAACCGTATGCTTTGCTTAGAAAATTCAAGGGGTCATGAAGTTCAGGGCTATGAACCCATTCAGGAAAGAGATAGGTTTGAGGTTAGAATTAGAAGAAGCTTTGACATTAATCTTCATTTTCTTTAAATGCCAGGAGAATTACAAAGGATGATGACTGAGGATCCAATCAGGCCAAGAAAGGAAGCAAGTCCCTTTCTTGCCTCTACCTCCCCATACTATGATATTGGGAATCATAAAGAATTATATAAATTCATATTTTATCCCGGAACTGTTACATTCAGTGCATTTTGTACTATTTAAGACAAATTCATTGCAAATTTTAATGAATGGCACAGGATTTTGATATCTGATGCAAATATCAAGGAGACTCATAGTAACCTCCATATATAGTAGTATCCTTTATTCAAAGGGTATACATTCCAAGATCCCCAATGAATGCCTGAAACCACAGATCATACAGAATCTTAGTGTATATACAAACATAACCTTACTACAATAGTAGATCAGAAAACCTAGATGGCTACTAAGTGACTAATTGTCAGGTAGCACATAGTATGGATACAGTGGACAAAGGAATGATACACTCTGGGCAGGATAAAGTAGGATAGTGTGAGATTACATCATGCTATTCTGCATAGCACACGATTTAAAACTAAAGAGTTGTTTATTACGGGAATTCTCCATTTAATATTTTGGACTATGGTCAATCACAGGTAACTGAAACCCCAGAAAGTGAAGCTGCAGATAAGGTTACACCAGTAACCTTATTAAGTAGTTTCAGTAATGTTAATGGTCACCCAAATAATGGATGGTATACTCATATATCTTGATATCTTCAATGCATCAAACCCAGAATTCCTGTTTTTCCTTGAATTCAGAATGGGTTATTATTATAAGTTACATACCTAGAGTATCAAAAAATTTTTCAATAACTCTCAAATTCATAGAGTGAATCAAGTTGTGCACTTTGCAAGTCAACCAGCCATACAGATGAGGTAACTCTATTCCAGCCGACATTTCACTGACCCTCCCTGTCTCCAGAAAAGCGCCCTGGAATTGAGCTACAACTATCCAAGAGATGCAACCTTTATCTTTATTCATAATAAGGCACAGTATGTGTTAACAATGGCAGCAATCAAAAAGAACATGAACCATGAGGAGAACACAGGAAAAAGTGACTAAGTAGATGAGATTCACATTTAGGAATCTAACCTTCTTGTTTTATATCACTTCAGTTGCTCTGCAGTCCCTTGTCCTCACCACCCATCTCTACTCTCTGCTCTAGAACAATCATCTCCATCTTTCAAGAAAAAAATAAAAATAAAAAAAAAAAACATTTGCAAGGGATAATTGCATGAGTGACATATAGTTCTTCTTTGGGAGGCACTGTCTTGCTATATAGATAGCTGAAGATAGAAATTTAAAAAATAATTAGACTTTGCTTTTAAGTTTGAGTGGCATATTAAAAGAGGGGTTTTGTTTGTTTTAGGAGGAGTTTGTGGCACCTCCTTCATTCATGCCATTCCCCATTTGTTCTTGCATATGTCACAGTTTTGGAGACTCCAGGGTTGATCCAGAGGAGTCACATTGTGTGCTCTCTAGCCTATGGGTAAAATGTTTCGAAGAGATGAAATTCAATTAATGGAGAACATGAATAATGATCTCTTGCCATTCTTACTCTTTTTTCGTTTCTTGATAATTAGTGGACTCTTTTACTTAGGGTAATTTCAAATTCTCTTCTCTTTAGTTCTTCATTATATCACTTTTAAATGGTCTTGTTCTCCTTTGCAGTTTCCAGAATCAAGGGTCTCCTCCTTGGTGTAAGGTCTGGGGGCTCTTTCCCCACAGCTCCACTGGAGGGAATTGGGCAGGTGTTCTCTCTTGCTTATTCATTAGTTCCCTTCATCTTTACTGCAGGAGATGTTTTCTTATATCAGATATTTTGACTTACTCTAAGAAGTACCAAAGCAAATTTTCCAGACTTAATGAAGGAGACACCAAAAAGTTGAGCTTAGTTCATTAGACTTCCTTTCTTAGTCTAGGAGTAAGAGTCAAAACTCATGATAGTGAAGTATTTGCCTATGCCTTTCCATCCATATTGTGATGCTTGCCTTTCTACTCTGCAAGGCATTCCTGGATTTCTTCTGTTTCTCATGTCTTATTTTTTGGTCCTCCAAGAACACCAAACATATTAGGAATTCCCATTCTTCAAAGGGGCAGAACACTTTCCCACTCTCTACTGGATTATTTCAACAATGCTAGAATGTCTTGTCTATTTGAAATAACAAAACTCCTCCTTTAATTCGACCCATACTCATTGGCAAGTTTTGAAACACACTGGAAATATTTTTGACTGCAGAATTGGAATACGTGTCTCATAGGTAATTATCAGGGGATGCATCAGAGAATTTATGGAAAGGTAAATGAGAACATCATATGGATATTGAAAAATCAAGGGAAAAAAGGGCTCAGATGTTTAAGGAAGAAATTGGAGGCTTGTACTTTAGCATAAATGCTCAGAGAACAACAAATCCTATCTACTAGATATATAGGGAAGCACAATAGTATTAGAAAAACAGCAAATGCTGCTGAATTTTATACACAAATTTCTGGAGTTGTGAGGACCAACTACAGACACAATTTCAGTGCCTATTATGTTCTCATACAGAAAAATGTCATCATGCAAATGAGTGAACGAATCATGCATGTAGAGCTGCATAGTCCATAGATACACAGCAGATAGGCGCTGCAGGCTTCAGGGCAATACTTATTTATTTTGCCAACAATATTTGTCATAGGAAATCAAGTCAACACATTGTAATAAGCTAGTTTTCAATATAAAATGGACTTGCAAACCCCAGAGAGTTTTTGAGGAAAAGCAAAATATGAAAACCAAACAAGAAATTCCTAAGTAGTTTAGCGTATCACCCTCTCATGTTTCTATATCAGATCTGGGTCATAAATTTCATTACTTCCCAGTTTTCTCTATTGTATAATCTATTTCAGAAAGAAAGTTAGCTCTTGTTTATCTAAGCATACAAACCAGGGGGCAGGCAGAATATCTAAAATATAAATGCCCATATTTATAGAAATGGTGTTTCCCAGTTGAGAGAGAGAGAGAGAGAGAGAGAGAGAGAGAGAGAGAGAGAGAGATTGCAGAGTTAGAACAAATCATATGCATGATTTTTATGCAATACTCCATCTATATTACAATTATGTCTCACTATTAAAAATACAGATTCAATCAACTTAAAATCCCTGTGTAAAAAGAAAGTCAAACACTCTCACTTTAAACATTTAATAATATATTAACCACACAGACTATGAATATATGAAAATGGAGTAATGTCAGTATAGAATGCTAATATTCAACTCCAGGAAAATGATAGATATTATTTACAAAACACTCTGTTAAGAACCATGCATAATCTAAAGATAGGAAGACATATATCCAAAGGTGTGTGTGTGTGTGTGTGTGTGTGTGTATGTGTGTCCTATTAAACTAACTATAGACCTATGGCACAGTGTATGTTATGCTAAATTTCTAGTAACTGTTAGGGGAAAAAACATTTCAGATAACAGAAACTGCCTTAGGAATGATAATGCTGCTACTGTCAAGATCAGGCATCTGATAAATACATGGCTGGTACCTTCTACAGATCACTGGACCTCTCTTTGTGCAACTCTCTCTCCTCTAGTATATTTTTCTGTAAATTCAACTTTTTAAGAACTCTCAGTTCTGTGTTGTCTCTTCAGATAAGGGAGATAACTTGGCTCTGCTTGGATTCCTCATGCATGGCAGCTGGGAAACACATTCAAATAAGTAATCTGGAGCAATCAGAGAACTCACTTTACTTGTTTCCTGTCTCTCTTGGATCACTCTTATGCATTGCTTAAAATCTGGTGTCTGAAAAATTTTAATTTCATATATTTTGTTTGGGTTTTTTATTGTTGTGGGTGGGTGGGTGAATCCTGTGTCTGCTGTTCCATCCCAATGGAAAGTAGATGTCCTTATTGATTTTTTTAAAACAAAAAAATTGCCCATATTCTGGTTATAAAACTGAGGCTTTAGCACTATTGAATAACTTTCTGAATTTCTCATAGAATATGGAAGTATGAGTTAGTATTTCCACATAAGTCTCTAGGAATGTAGGATCTGGAGGCCCCTTGAATATGGAGAAATGTTTATGCCATTTACCCTCCTCCATTAGTATTCTTTATATTAGTTTACTGTTCTTTGACTCTTCCTCACCATCAGAGAGGTTAGATACCAAAGGCAGGGATCACAGGTTAGCCAACATTTGTCTCTGGCTGCTTTTCCACTACAACCCTCTTGAGTAGATATGGCATAAACTATCTAGAACATAAAGTCTAAACTCCAATTGGTCCTCTAAATTTGAGGTTTCTGCACCAAGGATTCAACCAATTGTATGCACACACACAAGTATATATAATTGTTATTAAATTGTGTCCATATATAATTATAAAATTCTTATTAACGTGTTCATATTGAATATGCACTGACCTTTTATTCTTGTTTTTATTCCTTAAACAATATAGTATGACAACTATTTACACAGCCTTTACTTTATGTTAGGTGTTCTAAATATTCTAGAAATAATTTAAAATACATAGGAAGATGTGTATAGAATACATGAACATACTATACCATTTTATATAAAGGACTTATCATCCTTAGATTTGGGTAGTTACTGGGTCATGGAACCAGTTTCCCATGGATACCAAGGGACCACTGTATTTACTATTTATCTCTTTACAAAAACATTTTAGCAACTCCTAGAGAAAAGAAATCAAGAAGAAATTCAGACATCATTTTCTCTAACCATTTTACTTTTTCTAACACAAATTGTATTTTGTTGATTTATTTGTGGTCAATAGCTAGATATTGAGAAGCTATACCGTATTTTGATATTAGAAACCTCTGGTAGGTTATTTACAGTGTTCTTCTCTGTGTTGTTGGTAAATTTTAAGGGGATTCTCAGGAGATGGCCCAGAAGAGATAAATGAGACTGTTGTAAATGAAGAGTCAATGACTTGAGGATTGGAGCCTGAACAGAATATCTTTCATTTCATCATAATCTGGGAGAATTTGACAACCTATACAAACTTATAAACAGTAGATTGAGATCTAGAAGGCAAAGTGCTGGCTGAGGATAAGAAAACAGACCTCTGAGAAACATTTGTATTATTACAAACCTGAGAGAAAGTCACAGATTTACATGTCCTATTAAAATATTAGTTGGGTAATGATTCTTCACATTGGCCAGAGCAAAGTTTTCTGAAATCTCAAAATGCTAATACAGCAATATTCCATTTACATTTTGGAGAAGATTTTAAAATTGATATCCAACAGTGATCTGTATGAGCCAAAATTTGGATTTATATTGAGTGCTAGGGAAGCCCCACTAGGGACTAAAAATTGCAGGAGTAGCTGTCAGTCTCCTGAGCGACACTACTTGGAGTGAAGAACATCTGGTTTTAGAGAGTGATTGATGGGGCTAGAGGTGATTTCACTTCAAAGTAAGCAGAGATCACTATGTAAGCATGCAGCTTATTGAGTCTGTCCTTGTTAAATTATCTGAATATTTCTTATACTCCAAAGAGAGAAAGAGCCCTATCTTTAGATCAGGGATAAGTAATACCTATATTAGTCTGAAAGGAAGCCAGGTCTCAGAAGGAGGAAAGTGAGCCCTAGGAAAAACTGAGGATGGATTATACATCAAAGTCCCTCATATTGCCAAAATACAAGCTATTTACTTACCAGGTATCGTATTTATTTTGTTATAATTTTGAATGAATTGTTTTCTGCTCATTAAAGTCACTTATTACTGATATAAAATATTTCCCGCTAGTTCTCTTTTATTTAGCCTAATTAAATTGATTTATTAACTATAGATTATTTTTATTGATTTTGCTAACCAGGGCCCTGTGCTTTTTTTTTTTCAAATAATGATAATTTTATCTCTTTTTTTCAATGTTTTACTTTTTTTTAACAAGATTTTTCAGCTTGGTATTATTTTGGTATTTTTAACTGGCTTTGTTAAATATGGGGTGCTCTCTTGTGCCTTTAGGATGTTTAGCAGCCTCACAACCATAGCATTCATACCCCAAATGTGACAACCAACATGATAATAGACATTATCAAATATCCTCCTAGAGTGACAGATTGTCTTAGTTGAAAAATCACAGTTCTAGAAGAGTTATGTTATGTTTGAGTATACCACAATGAATCCTACTTTTGATACATATGCAGATATACTGATAATATATTAAATACACAGTGCTCTTATAACATTAATATTAAATTGGACAAACACATGAATAGGCCATGACAAACGTAGGAAAACATGCTCACATCCACTAATAAATAAAGAAATTAAAGGGAGACGTTTCACTGACATTTTAAAATTTATTTTAACTGATAAACAAAAACTGCATATTTATCATTTACATTTCTCTTGAACTTATTTCTTTTAACTGAAACACTGTATCCTTTGATCAACATCTCTCCAAACCCCCATTCCCAGGCCCTGATAACCAGCATTCTGCTTCAATTTTTATGAGTTCAACATTTTCATGTTCTAAGTATAAATGAAATCATGCAGTGGTTGTCTTTCTATACTTGACTTGTTTCATTTAATATAATGTCTTTCAGGTTCATTCATTCATGGGGCCACAAACAGAATTTCCTTCTTTTTCAAACCTAAATAGTGTTCTAATGTAACTACCTTTTCTTGATCCATTTATCCACTGATATTCTGTTTCTGCTCCTTGGGTATTATGAATAATGCTGCAATGAACTGGAGAGTAGGGATATTTCCTTGCCATACTGATTTTATTACCTTTGAACACATATTTTAGGAGGCCAACACCACTCTGACACCAAAGCCAAAGAAGGACACAACAACGAGGAAAGAAAATTACAGGCCAATATCCCTGATGAACATAGATGCAAAGATCTGGACAAAATATTAGTAGACCGAATTTAACAGAACAATAAAAAACTCATTCAGCAAGATCAAGTGGGATACACGGTAGGGATAAAACATGCAAATGTTTGAATGTGATATACCATATTCATAGAATAAGGACAAAAACATGATCATCTCAATAGATGCAGAAAGAGCATTGTAGGATATTTAAAATACTTTTATGATAAAAAACTCTCAACAAATTAGGCATAGAAGAAATGTACTTCAAGGCAATAAAATACTTATATGATAAATCCACAGTTAACAACACACTTGATGATGAGAAGCTGAAAGATCTTCCTCCCAGAGCAGGAACAAGGAAAGGATACCCATCTTGTCACTTCTACTTCACATAGTATGTGAAGTCATAGCTATACTAATCAGACAAGAGAAAGAAATAGAAGGCATCCTACCTGGAAACTGAAAAAATAAATAAATTTACCTATTTGCATATGATTTGGCCTTATAGAAACAGTCTTCTATTTATAATGGTGCAGCTTACCACCTTTTAGCTATACAATGCTGAAAGTGGTACACATTCAGAAGAAATCATAATTTGAATTTTGATCTTTTCTTGCGCTAGCAAGTTGCAATATGATTCTATCTTGTAATGATGGGCAGTGGTGCCAAGCCTCCTGTTCACTATGCCATCATAAGAGCTAAGAAACCAATATTCTATAGGGTTATGTATTGCTGAGTAATGATATTTTGTAGGTAGGTATGCTAAGTGCACCCTTATCTATGATATTTTCAACTTATAAATGGCTTAACAGAATGTAACCTCATTATAACTAAAAAAGTATCTGTATATAGAAATTCCTGAAGGTCTGATTAGAAAACTTTTTAAGCTAGAGCAAAAAGAAAAAATATATCAGTTATGTTGAAGGATACAGAATCAACATGCAAAAATTACTTTCATTTCTCTATAATAACATTGAACAATTCCAAAAACATGAAGAAAACAATGCCCTTTACCATAGCTAAATCTCCTTAGGAATAAATTCAACCAAGAGGATAAGACCTATTTACTGAAAACTACAAAAAATTGATTAAATGAATTGAGAAAGATGCAAATAAATGAAAAGATCCTAGGTTCATAAATTGGAAGAAATAATACTCTTAAAATGTCCATACTACCAAGGTGACCTACATAATCACTGAAATAAAAATTCTAATGACATTTTTCACAGAATAGAAAAAAAATCACACAATTTCTAGGGAAGTATAAAAGACTATGAATATAAAATAATCTTGAGCGTAAGAACAAGCTGGGAGCATTACAGTCACCCAACTTCACAATTTACTACAGAGCTATTATAGTCAAAACAGTTCTGCACAGAAATAACAGTTGACCAATGGAAAAGAATAGAGGGCCAAGAAATAAATTCATGAATTATGTCCTTTGATTTTGTACAAAGAGACCAAGACAACATAATGGGGAAACGATGAATTCTTCAATAAATGATGTTGAGACAAATGATATCCACAAGCAGAAGAATAAAATTAGAATCTTATTTCACACAATATATAAAAATCAACTCAAAGAGATTAAAAACTTAACTGCCAGATCCAATACTATAAAAGTACTAGAAGAAAATATAAGGGGAAAGTTTCTTTACATTTTTCCTGAAAAAAAAATATATGTATATGTTTGTTTTTTACATAAGTCCCCAGACAACAAAAGCAAAAATAGACAAATGGAATTATAGCAAACTAAAAATATTTTGTAAAGCCAAGAAAACAATCAATAGAATGAAGAGACTACCTACAGAATAGTAAGAGAAACTTGCAAACCATATATTTCTGATAGAAGGTTTATATCCAAAATATGTAAGGAGCTCATACAACTCAATAATAGGAAAATACATGATCTGATTAAAAATGGGCAAAGAGTCTGAATAGATATTTCTCAAAAGTAGACATACAAATGGCTAACAGATACATAAAAAATATTTAAAACCATCCACAATCAAGAAATATAAATAAAAGCCACAAGGTACTACCTCACGTCTGTCTAATAGCTATTCATAGAAGGAAGAAAGACAAGTTTTGGAGAGGATGTGGAGAAAAGGGCAGTTTTCTCCTATTGGTGGGCATATACATTAGTGTAGCATTGGAAGACAGTGTGCCCTGTGATCCAGCAGTATCATTACCAGGGTATATACAAAGGAAATAAGATCAATGAGAAGCTTTCTAAAGAGGGTATGGTAGAAAACAATGAATGCAGCAGACCTAAGAATGCTACCCTCAGAAATGTCTGCTTGTACTGTTGACTCTTAGCTGGCATCTGGTAACTTGCATACTGGGAATCTTTCCACCAAGTAACTGATACAAGTGGCTAACCATGCCTAAAAGATTCATGCAAATATATGCAATGCCAAAAACCTGCTTTGCTTCTTGGTACCTAGAATTTTGTTATGTGACAAGCAGAGGGTGTCTCCCTGACCATTTTCCCAGTGAAAAGGTTGGATATGAGTCTTTAATGAGCTTTCCTCATAGTTGACTTTTCACACATGTTGTCACAATTCACTGCTTAAGGAATTAAGCAAGTCTCATGTGATCCCTTTGGGAGAGGGTTCTTAAAAGCTTGTACTTTCTTTCCTTCAACTTGCTCCATGTAAACGTTTCCTTTTTTGATTTTGCTTTGTATCACTTTGCTGTAATGAGTCCTGAAAACCCTCATCCTAAACAAGGAGGTGACCTGAGGTCCCCTTAACATAAACAGATAATTTTGTCAATATTACCATATTTTACCATATAATCATTGCTCAAGTGTAATCTTCACACTGTATTGTTTCAGTCCAAAAACCTTTTATCCTGTAATCCTCACATGACATATATTTTTTTTGCCATGATGTTTTTAAAGGTAAACAGCTCAGCAATACGTTTATCAGTGGCATATGGACGCACATTTGTCTTCTGGAGAACGGTGAACCTTGAGCTTAGAATTCTCAGTGCATATGTATCCAGTATAGTTCTGAAAGCCAACTTGCATGATTTGTTTGGAGCACTCTGTACTGTGAACAATTCTTATATGAATGGTGCTGAGGACAGTGCATCAGATAACAAAACCTATGATAGTGGTGTAGAATCTTCAGACACAGACTGAATTTGCTCAGTCTGTACTCTGCAACACTGTAGTAAATTTTCTCAAGAGTAATAGTTTTGCTAAGAGCCAAGTATATGATGCATGGCATTTTTAGTCTAAAGGTAACGCCAGCTAGCCATTGAGATGATATGATTATGTTAAGATTTGCATTCATATGGATATTGGACTCCTGCTGTTCACCTAGGCCGGCTACGGGGACTCCTGGAGAGTTCCCATTGGTTGGGGAAGTACAGTAGGAGGGAGTTCCGGGGGAGGAGCTCTCTCTGCGGGTCCGGGAGGAGGCCGCGTGGGTGGAAAAAATCTTCCCGGGGGGGGGGGGGGGGGGGGGGGGGGTACCGGACATTGGCGGCAGTTTCAAAAAATAAACTTTGTTCCTGCTTGAGTGGCTCGTGATTTTGTGCCCAGCCAGACTGCGGCAGTTTGACTATAATGCACAAATCAATAATTACTAATGAGCTAACTTTTTTCCCCAACTGGAAAAATGTTCCCTAAGCTATTGCAAAGTTTCCCTAAACTATTATGAACTAAAAAGTATAGGGACTTTGGGCTGGGGATGTGGCTCAAGCGGTAGCCCTCTCCCCTGGCATGATGCGGCCTGGGTTCGATCCTCAGCACCACATACAAATAGAGATGTTGTGTCCGCCGAGAACTTAAAATAAATATTAAAAAAGTATAGGGAACTAAAAAGTTCCCTAAACTATTATATGTCAATCTGGACTACTCGATTATAATGTATATTCATGAATATTCTTTGCATACAAAGACAGTTGAGTAATAAATGATTATTAAGTAAAACTGGCACAATTTTCCTTTTAAAACAGCTTCACATGATGGTTGTACTCCAGTTTTTGCAAAAAAAAATTGGAATAAAATCTATGATGATTATATGGTTAAATACAATATATAGAAATAGGCATCTTCTTGTGCGGATTTTAATTGGTTCATTATTTCAGGAGAACCATTTGGCATTACATAATACATAATTTACATAGATGACATTTATAGGTTCTAGGAATTAGAACTGGTATGGTGGGGACCATTATTCAGCCTACTACTGTTAGAAACCTAGAGGTTGGGTGTGGTGGTACACAACTGTAATTCCAGAGATTCTGAAAGCTGAGGCAGGAGGGTCTTGAGTTCAAACCAGCCTCAGCAAAATCAAGGCACTAAGCAATTCAGTGAAAGCCTATCTCTAAATAAAATACAAAATAAGGCTGGGGATGTGGCTTAGTGGTTGAGTGCCCCTGAGTTCAAGCCTCGGTACCAAAAAAAGAAACCTAGAATACATTTAAAAAACGAGGATATAAAAGTGACAAACTTATGACAATGTAATCACAGAAATGTAAACTTTAAAATAATAAAACTTCAAAATATTATCAGTGGAGAAAATTTATTTCATTTATTTTTATTTTTACTTTTTGGTAATAGGATTGAACTCAGAGATGCTTTACCACTGAGTTAAGTCCTCAGCCTATTTTATATTTATTTTGAGTCAGGGTCTCACTAAGTTGCTTAAGCTTTGAAAAGTGGCTGAGTCTGGCTTTGAACTTGCAATCCTCCTGCCTTAGCCTGGTGAGTCGTTGGGATTATAGGCATGTGCTATTGTACACCATGTCAGTGGAGAAAAATTATAAAAACACACTTATAAAATACACTGCAAATGAAATGTTGGCAAAGGAGCTGCCACTTTATAGGAAGTGAAAACGAACACAAATCTACTTGCAGTATGGAATTAAAGCTTACTTTAACAGCTAGCAATTCTATTTCAAGGAACTGAGTCAAAGGAAATAATTTGCACTGTTTATCTATGGAAATGCTCCCTGAAATACTGTGATGAACAACAAAATTCAACTACAAGGACAAATTAAATGAATTGTAGCATAACCACATCATTTGCCACTGTGCGAATTCTGCATGTTTTATAGTGAAGGAATCTATAATTATATAGAATAGATAAATAGGTTCCCAGAATATATATTATGAACTTCATAGTGACCTATGTAAATAAGCCAACACACATATATGTGTATAAATACAATATATATTCACACTATAAAATGAACATATATATATATATATATATATATATATATATATATATATATAATATACACATATAAGCTATAAAATAAAATCTTTACCATACTATCTTTTATCTCTGTCATAATCATTTGTTTTGATTTTTTATTTTCAAAGTTTTAAATTTATTTCTATATATTCTTCTATTTTTTATTCTAAATTATCTGTAATGTTCATTATTACTTTCTAATAATAAAATATTTCTCATAACATAAATAACATATGTACTATTTTTGTTTGTTTTGCAGTTCTGAGGTCTCATGTATATTTGGTGAATGTTGTACCATTAAACCATATCCCCAACTCCAGTATGTTGCTTTTGAAAAGCACTGAACAATATATAAGCCCACAGGAAAGAGAAAAATGCCACTAAACTCTCATTACTCTGAAGACAGCATCACATTTAGGGGTTGCACTTTCTTTTATCTCTTGATGCACACACACACACACACACTATTTTTAAATATGCAAAATATTGTTGACATTATTTTTGTAACCAGTTTTATTTTCCTGAAAAGTATCCTAAAGTCCACTTTCAAATTCCTAGAACTGGCACAGGATATTTTTGGAATATACTTTCACCTGCCTCATTGGTGTAGAATATCATGTGTGTGCTCAGCACCCTTTTCCACAGGTCATTGTTAGGAAATTCACAAACAATACAAATTGCTGAGAATTTTCAACTGGATTTTTTTTTTTTTAGTTCAACTCAGAAAATAGATGGCAATCTTCTTATTTTAAGGAGATGTTTTCTTCCATTTCTTTTTCATTTTAGCAGAAACAGTAAAGAATTCAAATTATATAATATCTCTGTCCTCCAAGCCAGCTGTGTTTTGTGTTTGTCAGATGTTTCAAGTGATTTTCAAACAGCTGGGTTTTTTCCAACCATATTTTACCCCGGTTATCTTTTTCCATGATCTTCAAAGTTATCTCAAATGATTTTATCCTTGATTCAATACACACACATGTTTATAGTAAAAAAAAAAAAAAAAGGAAAATAGAGACTAAAATGACAAAGAAAATCAGACTCAGGGGCTGTGGTGTGGCTCAGTGGTAGAGGGCTCACCTAGCACATGTGAGGTGCTGGGTTCGATCCGCAGCACCACATAAAAATAAATAAATAAAATAAAGGTATTATGTCCAACCACAACTAAAAAAAATATTTAAAAAAAATCAGAGTCAGCTATAATTGTATCAACCAGTGATAAATAACGTTAACATTTTTTATCACTGATAAGTTTTATATCTATCTATGTATATATATACATACATATATGTATATATATATATATATATATATATATATATATATACACATACATACACACAAACACATACATACATACACATACAAATAAATCTCATCATATGTCTTGTTTCATAGCTTTATGCCTCATAATATAGCTTGAATAGTTTCCAATTTTATTAAGTATGCTTTCAGAGCAGACTTCAGTGTTTGCAGTATATTGCCACCACCTCACCACCACCTGCTCCTTCCCCAGTGTCCCCTTATCAGTATGTCAGCTCTATCCCTCAATTGCAAAGGCCTCAAGTTACAGACTCTTTTACAAATTCTTTTGTACAACGCACATGCAAACATCAGAAAATCTTAAGAACTTTACAAAACATAAAGAAAAATAATAAGGTAGTAAATAAACTCATAACCTACACACTTCCTAACCTTCTACTGCTAATTCCTAACCTAGCAATCACTATTTTTTTTTTCTTTTTTTCTGGTGTTAAGAGGGAAACCTTTCTTCTTTTAATCTATCATCCCTATCTTAGATCAAATGGAAGACAGTCCATATAGTACTCTGCTTAGAACCCATTGCATTGAAAATAGAACACCAACCATGAGCTGTAGCTTACTGGCTCATGAGAACCTAGATGATTGGCCTGTGCTGCTCTGTGACCTGTTGTGGCTCCAGCACCAACTGCTATTTTTAATGAACCTTGAACATGCCAAGTTTGCTTCTGAGGAATTTTGCGCTTTCTGTTTGCTGTGCTATAAGACATCTCCCCAGACACCCTGTGACTCACTTCATATACCTTTTCTCACTTCATATAGTTCCTGTCCAAATGTCACCACCTCGGAGAACTTTCTTTTACCAAACTGTTAAGAAAGACATCACCTGTGATTTCTTCTTCTACATTTTGTTTAGTATTTCTTAAGTATTGATCACCAGCTGATATTATGTCATATATTGATGTACTCATTTTGTTTTATCTTTCATCCCCTCCGTATATAAGCTGAATGAAGATACATTATCATTTTTTTTAATCACTACATTTCCAATACCTTGAAAGTGAGTGACACAAATTAATTGATTTAACATTTTCCTTAAATAAAAGGGTTTATTTTCTTAAGAATGATGTTTCTCATTTGTGATTGTGTTTTAACAGTAATAATATTTTATTTTTTTAAAAAAATTGAACATTCTATGATTATCAATAGCAGATTATTCTAATTCATGTTTCCACAAAAAAATTATAAGCATAACTGTTTACCTATAATGTTATCCATCCTGAGTTTTGATTATTTTCTTTTATAATCTGCACTTGCTTATGTGTTTAGATGTTTATTTTCATATTTTAGGTATTATAAAATTACTCTGATTCCATTTATATGAATGTTTTCTATATGGTGCAACTATCAATAAGTTAGGAATTTTTTAAAAAAATCCTGATCATGTTGATTTACCAAGAGGTCTTAAAATAGATGAAAATTGTATTATAAAGGTAAAATATAACAAAACAAAAGAAAAACAAAAAATAAAACTTGTTTTAATAGTCTACTGGAACTTAACTCTCTTTCCTGGGTTTACTTTTTAATATTTTCACTAAAATACTAACATTCTAATTTCTAATGAAAACTATGCTTTGAGATCAATGGATAAAACTAACAGACATGCTGATTAAGTTTGAATGTGTTTTCTGAAGGAAATATCCATGAGGCTTAGTCCTAGTTGTTATTCAACATAACACACATACTCTTTCACCACTTACATATCTATCTAGTTATTTTTAAGAAATACTTCTCTGTTCAATAGTACATCTGATAATATCATACACAGGTCACAAACCATGAGATCCACGGAAAATGAACCAGGGGATATTTGGAGGTGACTCATTTGAAATAAAAATGAAAATGCCCAGTCCACTTAATTGAGACAATGTCCTCCCACTCTGCCCCATCTCCACCTTAGCTCCATCCTTACCTGGACGTATCAGACAGGGACCCTCCATTCCTACACAGGCATTTCTTTCTATTAAGGCTTTACTCCAAAAGGCTGTCATTAACATGCTTAAATACAGAGTTCTCGACATCTTGTAAGCCTTCAAAGAATGGTTTTGTGTGTGCGTGAATTAATGTTACTATAGGAAAATAAGCATTAGCACCTCATATTGTCTTCATTAAATATTTACCAAATTTGTAGCTGACTCAAAAGTGCTTGTAGAGGTTTAAAGGTTAAAGACAGATGAATAGACATTTTGAAGACAAGTGAGGGCAAAACAACATGATAAGGAACTCTCATCCATATACAAGACAGCAAAGGGACAATGACTATTTGCAGGCAAGAAAGCAGTTCACCCAAGGGCTCAGTGGGAATAGTGCACAACCCACTATCCCTTATGTTGTAAGTTTGATGAAGGTCATATAAAGGAAGGGGGCTGTTCCTTTCTGTGTCTCATTTTAGTCAAAGCATCTGCCTTTGTTTCTGTCATGCCTACGTCTAGAAGATGAATGTGTCTATGTAGCAGAGAAAGGCCAATATGAACAGCTATACACATTGACATAACTGATATCTTGTATGAATGATCTGTGAACTTATAAAAGACCATGTGCTTGCTGTATAAAATAATTTTTGAACAAAATCCTCACATTTTCATTTTACCTGTTCGGAACACCAGTGAGGCAGCCCATTAGAATCCAAGTCCCCAGTGGTTGAAAGTAAACCATCATTTGATTTGTAACCTAGGAAATCAAAGAAATACAGTATGGGAAGATCCACAATACTGTATTTCTTCAGTCTTTGGTGTTATTCATTGCTTTTGTTATATAATAAGTTTACTCATTTACTTTTCTTATGCTAATGTCTCATTTTCCTCACTTCCATTTTACTAAGTGTGTTTCATAAGAATTGTATTTCAAATACTGAGCTTATTTTTTTTCAGTAGCAATAAAGCATTAAGATAACTTATACTTCTTTTGATAAATGCAGTTATTTGAACTTCATAAAGCACTAAGAAAAAATTTATAGTGTAACTGAATAATAAACATAGCTAGTAGAAGTCTTTGAGGTCTGGAAAAAGGAATGAAACAATGTACACTTCCTCCCATCTCATATATCTAATCCAATTTTCAGATCTAGGATCCATTCTAGTCACTTAAACACCACATAAACTTCTTTGACATTTAATTATATTATGTTTATGCCTGGTACTATAGAAGAACCCGACAGAATGAAAAGTTCATTGAGTGTTTTCCTGGCTGCTAACCAATGAAATGCTGTCTTAGAAGGAATACTGGTTAACGAAGGCTGATGGGTGTAAGGGCTTAGACAATAAATTCTCCATTCTGAAGAAACTGTTGGGAAGGTCGGAGAGGGGAAGCTTGCTAAACTCTAGATTAAATTGACTGGAGATACTTGTTAGTATTGCACTGAGATTTATCAGGCTAGGCATAAATTTGATAAGAGCTGGTATCACCAAGAGATATTTAGTGTAATTATTGGCTTTAGGGTACACAGGTTACCTCCAGCCCTAATGCATTTCTATGAAGGAGACTGTTACAAGGAAGCTGTTTATCAAGAAAGGAGACATTTTGAACTTCATCTTAAAATGGGATATTTAATTGGGATTGGTGGCTACACTTATTTATATGTTAAAATAGGGTTTTCAAAAGTCATATTTAAAGAAAGTTTGCTTCTTTTTCGGCTAAAAACTCCTCAGACATCTTAAAGGAGGAATATGTATACATATTTTATGCAGAAGGGTATACACAGGAAATCATTCCACTGGGGAATTGTTTATAGGAACAATTTTTCTTGACCTAAATCATCATGAGTGGTATAATCTTGTTCCTGTCAGACAAGGACCATATCTCATCAGTTGTCTCACCAGATGTCCTTTATAAACCCTGGGCTTTCTCAAGTTTGCCTTGTGTCAGAGAAATATGAAAACCCAGGTCTGTAAACAATTTCATGACAGGAAGTTCCACAAGATCCAGAGTACTATTGCTACTTTGCTCTTCATGTCTAGGATTCCATTTTCATTTAAATTTTATTAAAAATATAATTCATGAATTTTGGACACAGATAAAATATATATATAAACAGTAAATACAAATTATCCCAGCCAGCAAAAGGTTATAAAGTAGGCCAAGTTAACTTTTGGTATATAACTTTCTTCTTGAGTTTTGGATTGGGAGTGATTGACAGGTTTGAGGTTTATTTACTATCTAGAGGTAGGATAGGGTAGATGAGAAGGATGGAGTCTTCTTTTGTTTAATGAACTTTTTAAAGATGGTTTGAGATTCACACAATAACTGTGAAAACAGTATAAAGAGTTCCCACATACTGCAAGCTTAGTTTCTTTTACTTTTAACACCTCAGATTACCATTGCATTAGTATTACGTTGTCACAATTGAACCAAATTAACACATTATTATTATCCAAAGTTTATTCAGACATTTTTAGTTGTTACCTTATGTTGATTTCCTATTTCAGTATTCCTCACTATATATGATCTTTTTTTTCTCTCCTTAACCTGTTCTGTGTTGTGACAGTGTCTCATATTTTTGATAATTGTATTAGCCAGCTTTCCAGAACTGTAACAAATACCTGAGAATCAACTTACAAAGGGGAAATATATATCTTGGCTCACAGCTTGGAGGTTTCATTTCTTAATTTATTGGCTCTGTTGCTTTGGACTTCTGGTAAAGCAGCACATCATAGTGGCATTATGTAGTGAAGCAAAAACACTCACCACATGGCTGAGATGCTAAAGAGAAAGAGGAAGGGACTGGGGTCCATTATCCCTTTCCAGGGAATGCCTCCAATAACCTAAAGACCTTCCACTTGGCCCCACCTCTTAAAGGTTCTACCACCTACTCCAAAGTCCTTCCTAGGGGCCAAGTCTTTCCATGCATGGGCCCTTGGAGGATATTTCATATCCAGGCTACAACACTGACTGAAATTTCGAAAAATACTGTTTTGTCGTCTGCCATAAATGGGGATTAATCTGATGTTTTTGTCATGGTTCTTTTGAAATTATGAGTTTTGGTAAAGTGTCTTTTTCATAAAGTACATCAAGAGTGCATATTATCAGCATGGTATATCACTGATGATGCTAATTTTGATTGATCACCTGTTTGCACTGGTATTTGTCAGTTTTATCCACTATAAAGTTACTCTTTTTCACCTGTTTTCCACATTGTAGTCATTGAAAGGAAGTCACTGTGCATAGACTACACTTCAGGGAAGGGAATTTATGTTCCACCTCTTTGAAGGATTAGTATTTATATGACTTCTTTGGAAATTTTTTGCACTGAAGATTTTTCTATTCCCTTTCTCTTAATTTCTTAATATTAGTGTGACTCATTAATATTTATTTAATTTTTGGCTTCCAATATAGTACTGTGATATTTATTTGACATTATGACCATATAAGTACTGAAGAGGCTTCAAGATCCAAAGATATGTTTGTTTGTTTGCTTGTTTTAGAGGTGGGGGGGTGGGGTGGGGAGGTGCTTGAGGATTCATCCCAGGGCCTCACACATGCTAGGCAAGCACTCTGCTACTGAGCTATATCCCTAGTCCGGAAATACATATTTGTCACTGTAACCACATAATCCTCTAGTCAAAGGTCATGGACATATTTTAGTGAAGGATGTGTCTCAAATCCTGCTTCTTTACATTAAAGAAACATATGCACTTGCTGATGAGGAGAGGAGGCAATATCTTTACCAGTACCAATGTTTTCATACGTGTTTCTTTTCAATGAGAATACTGTGAGAGAATATTCTTCCACAAATGGGAATAATAACAGTTTTCAATATCTGTGAGTAGATTTAAGGTTGAAAAATAGTATATTTACCATGTTAATCAAAGGAAATGGAAACAGGAATAAGCAATTTCTAAGGTCCAGTTTCTGAGTCAGTTGTAGGAAACCTCTCTACCATCAGGTAAATGGTTATTATGACTTGAGTTAATGGTAGATGGAATTGTAAAGTGCATCAAATCTGTTTTTGAAAGCATTTCTTCTTTTCTGCTTCTGTTTCCTTGGTTTTCAGCATGAGTCTCAGTCTATGGCATTCAGTGTTCTGAATGCTGATTTGGCCTACTTGTCATGAGGGTAAGCATCTCGTTAACCAAATAATCGAATACCTCATTGTTTAACTTGTTACTTATCATATTTGACTAAATAACCCAATTTTTTGATTCGTTACTTAATTCCATTCAGCAAACTTTTATGGAGTGGCAATTCCATGTTAGTCATGGGAATCGTGGAAATCAACAGTCTAGAAAAGGTAGATATACAAATAGTTATGATCCAGAATGATGAGAGCGCTATTGTAGAGAAAACTCCTTAGGGTTTTATTTTTCCCAATGGTATTTATGTTTTTCAATAAATCTCCAGAACAAGAAGTGTTTACTTCAAAGGAATCATTAATTGCAGAATTTTAGACCTGAAATATAGAAAAATGATCATAGGTATGGTGTTAGTTCCTTGAGATTGATCTTTAAACTACCTCTGAGCACAGATGTTGACAATACAGTACAAAGTAAATACCCAATAAATATTTTTTGTTCAGGTAGTTTTTTTGTTTTATTTTGAAATAAATTTAATAGGCTTTATTTTAGGGCAGTTTTGTGTTCACAGAAACATTGAGTGGAAGACAGAGATATTTTTCACATGTGCCCTTCATCCACATAAGGACAGCCCCTTCTCAAAATGCATATGTCTTTTGATTAATTTTGTTCATACAAATTAACTCTATAAAGATATTTTCATATGCACCAAATAACAAATGCAAACTATCACTCGATGTTCCATGCTTTATATTAGCAAAATATGTTAAACAGCCTGAATCTTCACAGAGTAAGCTGGGCTAAATAAACCATATATATTCATAAAATTGACTAAAATAAAATTTGAAAAAAAAAATGAGGAAAGATTTTATGAGCTAAAAAGGAAAAAGTAAATCTAAGGTAATAATATTAGGTAAAAAAAAAAAAAAATTGACCGTGATGTGAAAGTATGGTTTCAATACACTACTAGATGTATAAAAAATTAGAAAAGTATTTGGTTGTTAATATTACGTAGGATTTGCTTCTAATCTGGAAAGACACTTAAAAACTAATGGTGATTGATGGTTGTGGGATACATGGAGGGGTAAAAACTAGGGAGAGTGGGGATATGAGTATATGAGAAGTTCATTGTGTTTATTTCATTTTAACTTTCTGCCTTTTGAAATAGACAGCCTTATTTATTTAAAATAAATAAAGCAATAAATGAAATTAGTAAAATAGTTATTTTTGAATGAGTCAATGACAATTCACACAAAAAGAATGCCCCCACTATGCCCACTTCACACTTAAAGTTGGACCAATTCTGTAAATTAAATGTCTGTTGTTCCCAAGCTACAGAAAACTAACTCAAAGAGCTTAGGTAAAAGGACTCCTGCATTGCTTATGTTACAGGGCAGGGCCTACCCTGAACCTGCCAGAAGCCAGGGACTCAATTTTAATAAGCATCTCCTGTATCTGTCTTTCAGCTATGCTGCCTTTGGCAAATTCAGAAAGCTGGATATATGGTTGTTGCCCGCTAAAACAGGTGATAAAATTATTAGTATCTCTCAATTTAAATGATTTAATATACGTAATGGCATAGAACACAATTTGAAAAACAGTGCTGTGCAGTTAGTAATAGAAGGAGGAATAATTATTTAAAAAAATAGATATTTTTGTCAATGCATTTATATGAGTGAATTCTTTTGAAGATCATGAAATGTTTGAGGAACCCAAAAAAGTAGGATTTACATAAAATCACAGACTGCTGGCCAAACACATACATTAGAGGTAACAGGAAAAACTGATTTTGCAGGTATTTATAAAATAATATATATCAAAGAGTGGGATAAAGTGGAATGATGTGGGTTGGAACAATACAGAATGTTAATATTAAGAAATGAATTTCTGTATTTTGCATGTTTTAGCATCTTCCAATAACTAGTAGGGCTCTTTGAAAGCTTCTGAAATTGTATTATTTTTTCTCTAAAAAAACATATTTTAATTTTATTTTGTTTATTGTTAGTTGTTGTTATTGTTACTGATTGGGAAGGGTAAAATTTCTTATACACCTGTTTCTATTTAAACCTTCCAGAATAACCAATACCACACAGAGAGATGAAGGTCACAGTTCTGCAACTATATCCTCCCTACTTTCCTCTGTCTGCCTGGAGAAGGTGACCTTACTTGTATTAGACAGAACTGGACACAGAAAAGACTGTATGCAAAGGGGTTCGTTAAAGAGACATGTGACAGCATAAATCATTAGAAGACCCTACCCCATTAGGTACAGGTAGCTTTCAGAACCATCATCCCCCAGTGTTGGAGTGGCTGCTTTGACTGTGGAACTGCAAAAATCTGCTGCATAACTAGTGACCTCTATCCAAACACAGTGTTCTCAAGCTGGCTACTGATCAGAAGTATCCAAGCATTGCCAAGGAAAACAGATACATTGATCTATTAGAACAAATAATAATCTGCAGAAGAATCCAGAATCTGTATTTTTTTTAAACTCCAATATAAATTGAACGATAGTCACTCTTGTATACTGTTTTATTAGTTCTTCTCCAGCCAGCTCCCAATGTTATAAGATGTGTCAACACTGTGGAATCTCAAGAAATTCATGTGGTGACATTGATCAGAAAGCTCTCTAGCCTTCCATCTTGTATCCTGTTTCTTCTTTCATGTGACTTCCTTCAGATTTGCCATTAGATTATCTGAATTCTGCTTTTACTTAGAATTAATAAGTTTTCTAGTGCTTTAAGAGCATCCATGCTCTTTCATACGAAGCCAAATAAGAAACAGAAATGACTTTGAGGTTGGAGGGAATAGTCCCTACATCAAAGTGGAAGGACTCTTCACAAAAGTGGGGTGGGATGACAGTTCACAAAAGCAATGACACAGCCTTGAAACTGTGCCCTGTATATTCAGGTTAACTCAGATCACTCTATTAAATCCTAAAATTGTGATATTTACAATAAGAAGAAAGTGGGCCTTGTTCTCTAAGGACTTAATAGACTCAAACGGAGAGGAGGGAGACAAGAAGAGAATTCCCGATGGAGGGAACAGCCTGAATCACAATGGCGGGTGCCAGGAGCAGGCCTGATTGTTTCTAGTATCAATGAAGCAAGTGGTCTCAATAGTTTGATAGTGTATCCTAAAGTATAACTGGCAATGATACATCATCACAGTATAGGATAGGATTGCAGATTTGATTTCAGTTGTTGCTGAGTCAAAGCTTTTCATTGGTATATTAGTTGACATGATTGTAACACAAATAAAAGGTGGAGGATTGAAGTGGTGCAAAGTGGAGTTAGGGTTGGGATGTAGGAGGTGGAGCAATTAGCTAACATGTTTAAGTTATATTGCCTGGGAACTGAATGAATAGGACTTCATTTTATTTTTTATTTTTGTGCAGAAATACCACTTTTTTAGTGATAAATAATAGCCTTGGAAAAGTTAAGAAACTTATTGGAGGTCACATAGTTAGTAAGTTAATGAGATTCCTTCCATGATTCTGTGCTTAGCAGTAGAAAGTCCTGGGAACAGTCAGAATTACAATCAGAGAATGAGGCTATGCCCATTACATACCGACTCAAGTCCCTTGCAGCTACCTTAGAAAACTTCCTTTAGTATCACTTTAAAATGAAAAGTGCTTTAGAATGTGCTTAAATGCTCTTTGAACAAGAGATGCTTCTAATGATACTATCAAATTTGTGTTAATGAACCTGAGCTGCAGAATAACATCATCTTGCTTCAGAGATGTCCGTCTTTCACATGAAAAGGCTGTTTTTCTTCTCTTGGAAGAGTTGTGGTATTTCGCATGGAGAGTTCATCATTCATAAAACATAATCATGTTGGACAAAACACTAAGGGGTTTCATGCTCTCTTTAACTCTGAGGAAATAAAAATTCAGAGCAAGTTCTTTTAAAAGCTAATGAGGATGCAGATGGCAAGATGAACATGGATGTTTGTGCCTTTCTGTCAAGGGGGAAAAGAACTACAGTGGTATTGTTTGTAATATATATTTATTCTGCAACTTTCTATTTCGTAAACAACAAAGGGCAAATGAAACATTGTTTAACTTAAATGTTTTCTTTCAATTTATTTTAAAAATACTATGTGTTATTGATTTTGTGTATGCCCTTAGTGAGTGAATAGGATGTAAGAACTTAATAGGACATAGTCTTATAAAGTAATATCAAATTTCTCCTTAAGAGAAATAAAAATAGGAAAAAAAATAATAAATACATGAAAACTGTATTTTCTTCAGTTACAACCCATGGACTCTTCACATTCCCAAACATGAAATTTGAAGTAAAATTGTCCCTCAAACTCCTCGGCTAGAGAGAAAGAATGTGAACATGAGAACATGGTGTGAATGGAAAGCAACATGAACACCAGTCTTCCCTTTCTCGATTTCTTGAATATAAAATAGTGACGGCTTTCTGTATGGTCTGGATTCAGGATGTTTTCCTGAAAGCTCATGTGTTAGAAGCATGGTGCCTAACACAGTAAGGCTCAGAAGTGGGCATTTTAGGCAGTGATTGGACTATGAGGGTTCTGGACTCCTCAGTGGATTAATCTATTCGGTAGTTGAGTGGATCCTGGGAGTTGGAATCTAGGTGGCAGAAGTAGGACACTGGGGTGTGCCTATAGGACTTTCATTCTTGGTGTGCTCTTTTAGCTACTGTGGGCTGAGCTGTCTTCCTCTGCCATGTCACCCTGCCAGGAAGTTTTGGCCCACCTCAGGCCCAGAAATGACTGTGGATTCAAGCCTCTAGAACTGTGAGCCAAAATAAATCTTTCCTTCTTTAAATCGTTCTTCATAGGAATTTTGGTCATAGTGATCAAAAGCTGACAAAAACCCCTTTTCACTTTGTAATACATATTTTTTTAAAAATCTCTTTCAAAAAAATACTAAGTGAAATAAGAGATCAAAGACTTTGTCATAGCAATAGTGATACTTTCACATTATTTTCAATCTTCTTATTTTCAACCTACCGTTGTGACTAGAATTTTAAATGAGAAAACAGATAATATCAGATGGGTATTGTTGGGATACAGGACTCCCATCCCCAGCATCATATTAAAATTAAACTTTCATGTGCATTCATCCTTCCTTCCTGTCATTTCAATAGCCCTAACATGAAAATCCAACCCATCCATTTTCACCTTTTCAGGCATTCTTATTCATCTGCACAACAACTCTGTGACCTAAATCTTTAACCCAATGTCCCCTTGACACACTGCCATATTCTCACAGTACCCTTCTTAGTGACAGTGGTAACGATAACAAGAAAGGCTTTCCAATACTACATGTCCCTCTGCATGTCCATTCCACTTTTTCAAGTTTTAACGTATTTTTTTAAAAGTAAACATAAACATACTTTATTTCCTCAATTCCCATTCTGTTTAATCCAAGATTTGGGTTATGCAATGATAATGGAATTGCTGTTTAATTGTTATTAAATTTAACTGATACTTTATAAATTTTCAGTTTTCATGGTCTCTTTCAGTCATTTGTGGATTTTTTTTTTCATTTGGCTTCTTAGTATTAGTATTCTTTATTTTTCTGACTTGGGACTTCTTCTCATTTTACCTTCAGTTCTATGTTCTTTAACTCCTCACTATATCAAGTTAGAAAAGAAAAACTTAGGCTCGATTAGGTCCAGAAATAAAGCAGCGCTTGTTTGCAGATGAATTGAAAGTTTAAAATTACTCCATGTTATTATGGAAATAGGAATGGAAAAAAAAAACATAGAATTATAGCACAAATCACTGTTTTCACTTTAGCCTTAATCCCTGGGAAGTTGTATCACTAAAAGAGCTTTGTGTCAAAAATAATGAATTCAGTTTTACATATGTTCTTATTGAAGGAATTACACAGATATCACTACCCAACTGTACATAATTGTTTTGGTGGGTTTTGTTTATAGAGAATTACTTAAAACACATCATCAATTATCATAATATTAATAAGAGACTGAATCTCTCTTTCCATTAAAAATAATAGAAAAGTGAGCTTATGCATCAAACTGGTGATATTAATGACATGCGTTTATAATTTCATATTATATAAAACTGGGAATGCTGTTATGGCACTAAATAAAATGGAAAGTCACTGAGGCACAAAAGGAACTGAAAGGAGCTTCCATATCTGAATTCTCCATTTCCTCATTTCTCTAGAGACTTAGAAAATTAGGGAAAACTGGTAGAATATTGGCTAATGCATTTAGTGCATTCAGCATTTGCACTAAAAATAACTTGATTAAATATATGTCTTGATGTAAAACTATGGGTTATGTCACCATGGAGAGTAGGAGTATGTATCCCACTGATACTATGAATAAAAAAACACATGGGTTGATATTGATGAATCAAAAATAAATAAATGGGAGAGTGCTTTTAAAGCAGTCTGTGATCAGGGAATCAGAAAAAATGAATTGCTTCAAAAACATGGCACATATAATCACACAGCAATACAAAGCCAAAACTTTTATGCAGCACATATTTAAGAAGAGATGATTGTATTTTGCTTAAATATATTCCCAAACTATATCCGACAACTTGAGAAAATCATAAAAAGTGAGTAGGACAATGCATCTGTCTGCCCCTCTCTACTCCAGGAGGGATTATGTTCAAAATGGAAGAAAGATTGCACACAACTCTGGGTATTATGTACAATTGAGGATGGATGCCTAGCTCCTTTTCTCCTTGATTCTAGCATAATTACTATATTTTAAGAAGACAAAGACCTTCATCATTTCTGAAACACCACAGAAAATTTAAAGGCATTCTTCTAGGTGTTAAATTTACAGAACTGGATTGAATCAAAACCCCAGAGACAACATGCATTTCAATGGAAATCAGGAAAGGGTATAAGAAAAACAAATCACAAATATTGACATCACTTTGCAGCACACAGCTTGCAACACCTCCTTTGACTTCTCTGGCTCTTTGGTATTAACTAGGAGACAATGGATTCAGCGAATCCCAGTAGGTGGAGTGAATTGGAAGAGTTTTTCCTCACCTAATAAAAAACGGGCCATGAAGAAAATACGATCAGCTTATCAAACAGTAGGACAAAAATGAACTTTAACATGATTTCACCCTCTCTCCCTCTTCCTCTGTGCCTTCTGGGCCACCTCATAACAGAATATTCCGCAGAATGTGTTGGCACAGACTCTCATGACTTCTTTTGAGGAAATCCTGAGATAACTAATCTACCCTGATTTTAGGATAAAAATGTGAAACAAAGAAATTGGTTTATAAAAATATTCACTAAAATTTTGATAGTATGAAAATATGATATTGTAGAGTCAAACAAAAATCATATCCCAGGGGAAAAAGTTAACCTAAAGAATACTTTTCTTGGTTAAATAACATGCTTTGAGCTCTCAAAAATAAATGAAATAAAACATGGATTTAGAGCTGAAAACATGATAAGACCTGGATTCATAGGGAGAATGAGATGACTAAGAAAAGCAGAAATAAAAAGTCAGGTAGATATTATTTTTTTTCATTTACAAATAAACTGAAATATTATAGCAGAATTGAAAATGACATTAGGGCAAAGAAATAGAAATGAACATAGCAAATCAAACTATTTAATTCTAATAGTGAATTCAGCTAAGAAGTCATCAGCTATTAAAAAGTGGACAAAGATTAAAAATGGAGAAAAATGTGCTTCCTAAAAGAAGAGACTAGTAACAGTGTAGTGAATCATAATAAAATTAATAATAGAGAGCAAACAAGAGGTAAATGTTACTTTTTTTACATGAACACCTTGAACCTTTGGAGGTAAAGTGCTCACTACATTCCATAGGGGATGTAAACATATAAAGTGCTCACTACATTCCATAAGGGATGTAACATGTAAAGAAACCTCTGTCATCCCAAGGAAGAAAAAAATAAAAGGTCACTAATCATAACTTCTTCAGGAAATGAAAACCCTTCAAGGATAAGGCAGAAACTAGTTTACACCTATGGAAGACATCAACAAGAACAAAGCACTCTGAAGTGAAGGCGCATGCTAGCTGTGAAATGGGGAAGGGAACTAAAGTGTGATCCTCAGTCTACCTCACATCAGAGGTGAAATTTGTACAACACAGAGCTGGCCACTGGCCAGAGGAGATTTGAAGTAAATGTTCAGTGCCACAGAATTCTTTCACCAGACAATTTCACTGTTATAAAAATAATAAAATTCCTTTAGTTATCTATGAGACAGTGAGAAACAATACTCATACAATGTTTCTAGAACACTGAAGCTACTATGCTTTCAAAAATAACATTTAAAATTATAAATCATGTCCAAAAATGACAGGAAGAACCCACAATAACTCAAAAGTGAGAGAAGCAGAAATGGGACAAAGTTAAAATGGTTGATTTCATCATTTTTTCATGGAATGAAAAGATCATGTATCTATCTTAATGTCAAATTTAGAATGTGAGTTAGTTTACTGTGGTAGAACTAAAAATAGGCTGGATATCATACCAATCTCTAGAAAAAATTTAAAAAAGATATATTCTGTTCTTATATCAAAAATGGGAAAATACATCAAATCAGAAAAAAAAACATTAGAAAAATTAAGATAAAACTTAAAAGCAAGCAAAATCTGTAGAAACATCTCTAGCAATTAAATTTGCTAATATCTGAAAATAAAAGATTCACAAATCCAGTAACGTATGACCATTTGAAAATATATTGGCAAAATATCTAGTATTCCTCCTTTCAAGTAATGAAGCCTAGTTCCTTTCTTTTTATGTGTTGACTGGACTGAAAATCTCACCTCTATTAGAATAAGGCAGAGTAACAGTGTGACATCAGAGAACAGGCCCTTGAAGGCACATATTTCTTCATCACCTGCATTTGCTTGGATTGGTTGCTCTGGTGGAAAGTGGATGCCCTGTAATAAGTGCACTTAATCAGCCTGCAGAGAGGGCCATGCAGTAATGAGCTCTGTTTTCTGATAAAAGAGAAAACCATCTCCAAAGGGGGTCTCCCACCCCAGTGAAGCTAGGTGACTGCAACACCTGGTGACTCTTATGGAATTATGAAGAAAGCTAGAGCCAGATTACCAAACATAGCAGCTATGAATTCCTAACCCAGAGAAACCATCCAATAATAGATATCTGCTGTTTTGAAACACTGAATCTTAGGATTATTTCTTATGTAGCAATAATAAACTAAAACCCAACTACATGTGTTTCAAAAATGACAGTATTCCATCTTCAATAATCAATCTTAATACAAAGGGACGGAGAAAAATTCAGTATAAGAATGTATATAAATGCAAGTATTGAAACGCCTTAATATTAACTAGACATGTGATTAAATACAACAATTGTTATTATTATTATTTCCAGGAACTGAACTTAGAGATAATTTACCACTGAGCCACATCCCCAGCCCTTTTTTTATTTTTTGAGACAAGTTCTCACTAAGTTGCTTAGAGCCTTCCTAAGTTGCTGAGGCTAGCTCTTTTTTTTTTTTTAATATTTTCATTTTTTAGTTGTAGCTTCTTGAACTTGCAATCTTCCTGCCTCAGTCTCCAGAGCTGCTGAGATTACAGGTGTGTGCCTGGCTCAACAAATATTTTTCAGCACAATGCAACTTTATTCTCTTTTTATAATGAATAAAATAAGAAATACAGATTTATCTTCTATTTTATTCTATTTAAAATAATGATTAAAATAAAATTTTATGGAAAAATAGGTATAAATACATATTCATATAGATCTATTTTAAACAATTAAATGAATTTATATGGAAATAAATAGCTATGAATACATATTCATATAGAAATTATGAAAGGATAAAATAAGTAAATTCATGTTCATTATTCATACTTACCACACAAAACATACACATGCACACACACACACACACATGAATACAGTAAAACAGTGAACTATTCCTACAACTACATAAGCAATAGTACGTTTTTGTTAACGTGAAAAGGATGTATTAAGTAATTTGTTAGAAAACGTATGGTTAACTACCAAAAAAAATACAATTTCATCTCTAGATCATTTCTTATATCAAAATAAGAGCCAAATGAATCATGCCATCATATGTAATAGAATAAAATATTTAGCAAACTAAAAGAAAGATAAGTATTCCTTCATTCATGAGAAATGAGACTTCAAAAGCATAATAATAAGCAAAATAAAAGTATAAGTGGGGAAATTGATTCAGTTATACAAAAATTAAATTTCCATCTATCAAACACATAAAAAATTAAAGAACAGAATATTTGAAAAATATATGCTTTGAAAATTTATATAAAATATTACTTAGAAAAATCAACAAAAGCATATAAACATGCACATTTTACTTCCTAAATATAATGTAATAATATGTGATGAATTTCTTGTCGCTTTAATGAATACTCTTATCAACTACTCAGCTTTACTTATATAGAAAGGCCTGCATTCAGTGATCAGAGAAAAGTCTGTGCTCCAATAAAAAACCATGTGCCAAGGTCTGGGTTACAAGTGTTCTTCAAAGGATCAAGTGTTGGGAAGTTAGTCCACAGTGTGGTAATATTGGGAGATAGGTTCTTTAAGAGGTAGAAGGAACTGAGAGTTCCTTAGGTAACTTGATATTATGCTCTTACAAGGGACTCTGGGATTGCAAACTCTCTCTGGTTTCCTGTTTCAAGAGGCAATCTCCTCCTTTTACATATATTCCTATAATTTTCATGCACCATGAGATGATACAGCTAAGGGCAACCCTTGCCAGGATATGAATCATGTTGTTTGGGCTTTCAATATTCAAAGTTAGGAGCTACATAAGCCTTTTTAAAAATAAAGTTAGCCTGTCTCAGGTATTTCATTACAGTAACACAAAATAGATTAATATAACATATATTGTCTAGAGTACATCCCTATGGGGTATCTTATTCTCATCTTCATTGTCTTAGAACTATATTACAAAAACTCTGAGAGTTATAGATAACCCATAATAATACAAAAATAATTTTTATATTCAGACATGCAAGTTTTGTCTTCCCTGGTAGAGGTTCAATCAACTTTTCCCAACCACCTGTTTGTCGTGGAAGACCCATTTGCCTCTATTCCTTTTTATTGGTCTTTAAATGTGTGTTCTTTTGTATTATCTTTTTTTTTGAGTAGTTATAGCAGTTCCTTTTTTTCCTCATAAATATGTGTGCATAATATAATTTTTTAGCACGTATTTATTTCATATATACATGATGATCAGTCACAGATCACATATAAATAGAATGTTTCTAGAATTTCCTTGGGGTATTCTCCTGTTTAATAAATAAATTATAAGCCATCTAATAAATTTTTAATCTAGGTAACACCTATATACTCAGCTCCTTAAATTCATTAGCATGCTGCTTTGTTTTGAGTATTGTTATAATTGTCATACTAAGGTAAAAGTAGATTGACAAGACATGCCACCTACCCTATAAATAGGTAGACTCCTACTGGAGACACACACTACCAATTATTATTTGTACATATTTGGTTTTTCAGGATAATTTCTGAAAGAGCAACCAGTTAAAAAGGATTTAAAAGTACCAAAGGCACGTTAGCATTATTCCAAGGTATTTCAGCAGTAAATAAAGGTGACAGATCTTAGGAAGTTTCTAATGGCAGAGTAGGTATTGGGGGTGGATCTGATGGACCTGCAAGAATGGGCAGAGTTTGAGTGGATGGAGGAGATGAAGGACTTCTTCCAGAAAAAGGGAAATGGTGGGAACAACAGCAACCAGAACAGATTTCACATGTTACATGGAGTTATCAACAAGACACTTTCAATGCACCTAATTCCACCATTCAAAGCGAGCTTTATTCATTGTTTACTTTATTTAGATATATTTGCTAACCCTAGGAATATTATAGACAATTTTCTAGATGCTACAATACAGAGATATAAGCTCAAGAGATTCCAATGGTCATAATTCTAGTAAAACAGATAAAGGATACAACATTTGTATTCAATGCTGAATGTCAGATGAGGGAGATTGGAAGGAAATGGAAAGTGTCAAGGAGGAAAGAAACAGTCTGCTTTCCATTTTTAAAAAGTCATTTTAGCTGATGGGTGGTGAATTGGATTACACATTAAATCAGAGAGGCTAGTTAAGACATTGTGTGACAGCCGAAGTTAGGGATAATGGCTGATTCAACTATTCTGACACTAGTAGTGATATAAAGAAGTGAACAAGAGTTGTAGATGTGCAAGAAAACAGGCTGATTCAAGATATCTTCTAAATACAGAGTGACTTGATATCCTGAAGACTGAAGGTAATGGAGAGTGAAAGGTATTACCCGAGACTTCTAGCTAATTTCTTGAGCAGTTGTGTAGATGGGTGCCTTTTTTTTTCTGACATGGAAGAGACTAAAATGCAGAGTGAGTGTTTCTGTGGGTGATGGCTACGGAAGCAAGTTAAAAAGTCCATTTGGTATGCATTAAGTATAAGATGATAGATAGACATCTAAATAGAGTTGTCAAGGAGGCTTTTGAATATACTGTCTGAAGTGCTAGGGACAGGTCAGAGCTAGAAATACAAACTTGAGCATATACACTGTGTTTAAATTCATGAGCCTGAAGGAGAATATATAGGGAGAGAGGGTAGAGGCTGAGCCATCTGAAAAAGAGCCCAGAGCATTAAAATATTCAAAGGTTAAGTCACAGAGAAAATTCCAAATAAGAAGAAGGAGAAGGAGCAGGCAGTAAGATAAGACAAAATACAAAAGATATGGATGTGCAGTTTCCAAGAGCAGACATTATTTTTACAAAAGACGTACTCCATTTTTCTGAATATGTTCAAAGAAAATAAAAGAGATGAATATTGTATTTGCTAACAAAGAGTGATTGAGGATGTTGATAAAAGTAGTTTCAATGTAATTGATGGATAGATGTCCTCATAGAGAAGATGAAGAGAATTAAGATGAGATGGTATACAAGCATATCTGTCCATAATGTTTGTTATGAGTAGGACAGAGAAGTGTCATGGAATCCACATAGAAATTTTTTTTCTTAATGTTGAAAATTCAAGATTATTATAAAATGAATTTGTGAATCACACAAAGATCTTAGAAAAATAAAAGGAAAACATGGCAGGAAGAAAACACATACTTTAATAAAGTAGCAAAGAAATTAATATTAGGAATGAGAAACAAATGGTTTTGAATCTAGGCATCATTGCGCACCAGATGTGTAATCTTAAGTAAGTTACATAAACCCTTTAAACATCATCTAATCATACATAAAAGAAAAAAAGAAGAAACTTTGTGATATTAAGGTCTGCAGTAGTGTACACCCAGTGATTTTGGAAAAATGGAGAATGGATTGTCTTTGAAATATAAACTGTTATATACAGGAAATTTATATATATATATATATATATATATATATATATATATATATATAAATTTCCTGTATATAACAGTTATATATATATATATATATGATACATATATATATGTATATATATATATATATATATATATATATATATATATATATATATATATATATATGATACACACACACAATTTGGGGGGTGTTTGACATTTACCCCTAAGAAATAATATAACTACAAGTCCAGAAGGATTTAGCAACACTTAAAACAAACTGCATTAAACTACTTTAAAAATATCTTGTGCCATTCCGAAGAAGGGTTTGCTCAGTCACAAGAGCAGTGATAAAAAGAAAGTCACCAGGGAAGATGCTCATCATGCTGATTCAAGTAGTGTGCAGCAAGGAGTGCAGATTAATCATGGCCTCAAAATATCTGTTCAAGGAAAAGCCATTCGTGGAGTAAAAACTTGAGTAGCCAAGGGGATGGATATTTCTACTCTTAAGGGAGACTCATCACAATCATGAGTGGCTTCTAGCCATCTCAGGTGCTTTGAGCTTTGATTCGGCCAGCTGCCTGGTTTGCTTTGGTACTCAGCAAGCCACCTTCAGATTCTTGTGCACGTTCATCTCTTAAGGAGAATCACTGATCTAATGGACTTTTGAGTATTTTCCTCTACTGAGACCATTAGTACTCATGGTAAATCAATAGAGTGGTTTCTGATTTTAATTTGGCTTCCTAAAGTGTTGGAATACAGAGATGATAATATGCTGGTCACATTAACAGTAAGTTTTTCTGGTCTTTATGACATATTTTTCCATTGTGAAGTAATAAACATGAAAGTTGATGTATGATGTATGGCTGAACATTATGAGCATTTTAGTTAGCAATGTTGAGTCTCTCGAGACCTAATTATTGCGAGCACTCAAAGAGAAAAGTTTCGGGTCTTAAAAGAGAAGGGTCAATTCCAGAGGATTTTGCTTATAATTTATTTGTTGTACTATTTTTCAAATTTAGTATTCTGGATGATGTTAAAGCACTTGTAAAATTATTAGAATTCAAGGGGATAAATGTAGACAAATTGCAAAACAGACTATTATTTAACTTGTTTTCTGTGGTTTTGTCCCAATGGTTGCTGACTATAAATCTTTATTAAAACAAAAGCCCACAGTGCTACACGGTTTAGGTTAAATCATTAACTGATGCTGTGAACTACACACTATGATGACTATAAATTGATGAATTGATGATGGGAATTATTATAGCTTCAAAACAGATTTTATTTGATTCTGAAAATGAACAATTTAAATGACCAATGTGCAGATTCATGTAAAAAAAGTTTATATTATGATAACAAAATTGGTAAACCTATTCTATTTTTTTAATTGTGTATTTGAGGTCAACATGTTAAGTACTGATAAGATTGCTAACCAGGTGCTTTAGTTTGAGGCAGTCCCAATACCTATCAATACAGAAGATGCTATGCCTGTTTTCTTCTATCTGCCCATGGAAACTAGATAGTTCAAATAAGATTAATTTTATTGTTGTGATTCAACAAGAATGATTATTTTCATTTTGCACAAGTATTAATTTTAAAAATAACTGTCTAGATGAAGAAGACAATAGACAAATGTTATTTTCAGAATACACAAGAAAATAGCATTTACATTTGCTATTGAGAAATAGGGAGTAAAATATTTGTTGCCTTTGTTAGTATAGTCTTGCTTATGCTTAAGTGTTTACACAGTGAATTTGGATTTACTAAAAAGAAGAATAATTTCTTTGGACATCTTTATTACTACCAATTTTTGAATTAGCACGATCTCCTGTGTGTTTTTCTTTAGTGTTAAGTGACCTAATGGCAAGTGATCCCCTGATTTCCTGAGCATGTCATTTAGAGCACTATTGAGTTTTCTAAAGGGTTGCTGCTCCTTCCAAAATTACAGTAAAGGAGGAAAGCTCTTAGAAGTTCAAGAGCAATGACCTCCTCCATTTCAACTCTTTCATAATTGCATCTTATGTGGGCTCAAATCCTACACGGGTTGTGTCTAAAAATGGAGCCAATAGTAACATGAAGTGGAAGCAATATCATTGTAATACACATTTCAAAGAGTTTCAGTGCTAGCTCACTTAACTTCGTAGGCTTTGAAGTGTTCAGAGAATGAAATGATGACACTTATGAAGAAGCTGAAGAATTTATTCTCAAATATTAGTGTAATGCAGTCTATTGAGAGAGGACAAGAGGGTAGTATACAGATCCATCAGAGAATTAACAATTTCTTACTATAGCTATCAAGTTGTGGGTGACATAAATGCTTGGTATGACTGAATTTTCCCTTGTGTTTTTAAAAACATTAGACCTTGATTCTTTACTCTCAAAAGACATTTTAACTAATTTGAGCTCCTCAGAACACAGTGCCTACTGCCTTCTCCTAATAGCTGAAAGTAAATTTGTCTTCTGGCTCCCAGCTTCTTTTCACTCTGTAGCTCTATAAAAATGAAACACATTTAATATGCATAGCACTAAACTTATTAATAACCCCAATTCACCTTTTCAATCTTCTTTTGAGATTCCCACTTTCAATGTGGCCTGTAAATTATTCTTTAAATTCTAGTCTCTAATATCTAATCAGTGATTAGAGCTTGAGATCCTTCTGCAATTTCATATCATAAAATGTGCTCATTGAATTCTTCCCAAGCTCCATCTGCTTTGAAGAGCCTATCTTGCTTCTTATTCCAGTTGTGAACTTCCTTGTGTGCCAAGGGTCTATGGAAACAGGGGAATATCCCTATTCAAAACCTGTATTGTCTTGAAAGTCTACATTTTTAGAAACCTAGTTCTCACATTATTGTTGAAAGGACCCCAAAGTAGTTCCCCTGGAGATGGGCACACAAACATAAGGTATAGTTGAGGAACAAATATTAGTTGTGTAGCGATAGCCCTAAGAAGAGACTAAATCTTAGCTTGAGAGTGTCCTTGCGAATGTACATAGGCCACTGGAGGGCAGGAAGAACAAGGAATAGGAAAAGCGGAGCATCAGGATTCAGGCTAGGTGTATTCATTTGTCCTTTGCTCCCAACCCATGATTATTAGGAGCTCCCCTGCCTAAATGATTCAGCTTAATCTAACCATTAACTAACTTTACTGATTATTTCATTTCACAGAGAAGCTGGTCACTTATCACTGCAGAGCTCTTAAAATCTGCTCCATAATCTGATCTTGATCAGATACTTTTATGTCATTGCTCTTTGATTGGTTAGGCTCCCCCAACCCTCTGTAATTAATGTAAGCTAGAATTTTTTGCTGCTTAGAAATCTATTGCTATGCATAGGACATGCTTGTTAGATAAATGTATGTGGAGAACAAGATTTATATTAATCTACTTCTCTCTTTCATTTTTCTTTGACTTGTTCATATTATTAATGTGCCTTCAGAAAGTAGAAGCAATGCATTCTGGTGTTTTAACAGCTTCCTCGAAATATTGTACCTCAGCCTTGCATTTTAATTGATCAAGATTGTAGATTTTATAACTTTCACTCTTACATTTTGACCAAATTTATTTTTAAAATAATAGAATTACAGGGATTGAAGAATCATGAATTGTCATTGAGTTTAATCTACCTTTTTTTGGCAGGAATCCACAGCATCCTTGACAGATGACCAAAGACTAATTGTTCATCCAATTAACCTTAGACTTCCAACAGCGTGTATTACAGGACTCTGAGAAGCTTTAACATGACTGATTTATAATATAAACCTCCCAGAATAGAAAAAAAAATCTCATCATGTTATATGTTGTAAGTAACAATAACCTGATTATCAGGACTGTTGCCTATACAGGTAAATCTTAATGACTCTGAATTCTTCCACATTCAATGTGCAATATGCTATGTTATACTTACTATCATCAAAGTATTCAAATACAATATAACTATAAAATCTTATATTTAATTCGGATATTTCTATTCTACTTTTATCCTTTAAACTATATGTCTTTAAATAGTTGCACTTTTTAATTTCAGTAATTAGCACTAATATGGTTTTACGTTTTTATTAGTGTATTATAGTTATACATAATACTGGGTTTCATTTGGGCATAATCATACATGTGTGTAAAAAAAGTTACCCCATTTGAGTTTCCATATTTCTTCTTTTCTTCCCCTCCGTCCTCCCTGTTTTCCCTCTTTTACTCTTCTTGTCTTCTGTCTACTCATTTATTTATTTATTTTTTTAGATGGATGCTTTATAAATACTCATAAAAGTGAAATTCACTGTGGTATATTCACATATTTACATAGCATAATTTGATCAATTTCATTCCATCTTTCTTCTCTTTTTCCATTCTTTCTCCCTCCTCCTTTATCCTTCTCCTGGATGTCCTCCGAATTTTTTGCCTTATTTTGGTTTAACTTCTGAATATGACAGACAACGTTTGACTTTGTCCCAGTATGTCTTATTTCACTTAGTGCAATCTTCTCCAGTTGCATCCATTTACCAGCAAATTCTATAATTTCATTCTTTGTGGCTGAATAAAACTTCATTATAGATGTATATTTCCTTTATCCATTCATATTTGTCAATGGGCACTGGGCAGATCCCATAAATGGGCTCTAGTAAACTGTACTACTATAAACATTGAATTGGTTCTATCACTATAGTATGCTGATTTTTAGATCTGTATGATAAATACCAAGGAGTGGGATAAATGGATCATGTGGTGGTTTAATTTCTTCACGTCTTTTGAGGAATCTCCATACTGCTTTCCAAAGTGGTTGTGCTAGTTTGCAGTCCCACCAACAAAGTATGAGTGTATGTTTCTTGCCACATCCTCACCAGCATTTATTATCATTCGTATTCTAACTGGAGTGAGACCAAATCTCAGTGTAGTTTTGATTTGCATTTCCCTGGAATGGTGAATTTTTTTTTAATATATTTGTTGGCCATTTGCATTTCTTTTACGAAGTGTCTATGTATTCTGTCTGCCTGTTTATTGATGGGTTATTTGGTTTTGTACATTTAATTTCTAAATTCTGGGATTTTGTTTTTATTCCTGAAAGTGGTGGTTAAAGAGTAAGACTAGAAACATATTTACCTCTGCCTGCATTTTTTAATCTTTGAAAATAAGTTTGCAGCATATGACTGTGTGCATGTGTGTGTGTGTGTGTGTGTGTGTATGTGTGTTTATGCATGAGTGTACTAATGCTCTCGGGAGCATAAAAATGGAATGTAAGTAGAATGTTTGTAACTTTTAGATTCTGAAATTGTATGTTTTTCAACCATATAGACGTTGGAGTGTATTTCTAAATTTAAAATTAAGCATTACATTATGAAAATATTTTAAAAATGTTATTGTAAACTAACACTGCAGAAAAAAATGGAAAATTTGTGCTTATTTAAAAATAGGTGGGGCTGGGGTTGTGGCTCAGCAGTAGAGCACTCGCTTAGGCCTAGCACATGCGAGGCCCTGGGTTGGATCCTCAGCATTATATTTTTAAAAAAAGTAAATAAATAAAATAAAGGTATTAAAAAAATAGGTAACATTTTTATTTTAAAAAAACACTATTTGAAGTACAGTGAAGTATGTTTGTACACACAATTTTGACATAGTTTGTTTTTTTAATCACAAGTCTGCTGTGAATATTTATCTTTGACCTAATAAATAAATAAAATATAAAAATTTAAACAATGTCATAGTTCTAATCATGGTCATCTTTCTAAAATAGAATTATTTCATGTGGTTATAATTTATCACAACAAGTTTTAATATTTAGCCAATTACTTAATTTTTGGAACATTTTAATTTGCTTTAATAAAGTTAATGATGTTTGACTTCCCATCTTGTTTAAAAGTGAGGATACTAGTGGAGATTTTTCTTTTTAATTCTTTCTGTAATTTCAAATTTCTAGGAAAACCATGGTTAACAATATAGTGAATTGTTTTAGGTTATGCACATGTATTTATATACATACATATCTTACATATGTTGAAAATATTATGCTATAGATAGATAAAATGTACAAACATGCACAGATATATGGTGAATATAGTAAACATGTATTAAGACTTTCTGAAAGTGGTTTGCCACTGCTGGAAACTATTTTTAAATTAGTTTTTGCCTCTATAACTTAATTGATGTCTTTGCATGAACACACAATTGTCCCTTACAATAATCACCCTCATTGCATTTCTGCCCCTCTGCTCTATACATTTTTAGGAAAGTTTCATCTAGTATTTGGTATCTACTTAAATAGCCTCTCCCTGATATGCTTCCTGTTTATTCTAGTTTTGCTATTAACTCTAATCTGTCCAATTCTCTAACTTATATAATCCAAAACACACAATTCGGTTGCTAATAAAAAGATGTATCCCTCGATACCCGATCATTCAATATTTCAACATTTATAATAATGACTTGCAAAATGGTTTATCCCAAATTCACAATCTAAATTGAAATCCTGCTCTAATGAATATGTTCACACACCAATGAACATGTTGACATCTGGGAGAAAGGGTATTAGAATGCTAACATCTCAGCTCAACCCCTCTGTTGTTGTCCTTAAACTCTTCCCCATCCTTCCTGAGAATGTAACCTGTCATAGGTCTCAGTGTTTCATGCACCAAATTCTGTGAACACTACCATACTGGGGGCAATTAAGATGCTACGTTTAGTATTTTCTCTGTTTTTCTTCCCTCAAAAAATTTACAGACTGGTGCATATTTGTTTGTTGCAGTGTAGGAAGGAGATACAATCTACATCTTTGGGTTATATTTGTGTTCTGCACACAAACACACCCATTTTGGCTCATTAAATGTTACATAACTTGATGAGTGGTGCCTTAAAAGCATTACATTCTGCAGAAACCCTTCAAGAATTTTTATATTGGTGATTAAAGATGTTTTAGTAATTTGAAGGAAGATGTTTGGGGGTTTGCTTACCATGGGAACCCATGAATTTTTCCCCATTTAAAAGAAGATATGCAGGCTCCCACTTTCTGAAAATTTGCTGCTATACACTGATGGGGGCAAATTAGGTTTTGATACTTAGAGATGTCTGCATTTGGTTTTATTTTATTTGCCTTTGTTTAGCATGTCTGAATTCCCTATAACCAATTTGATTATCAGTAATTTGGAAGTTTATCTTAGGCTTTTGATGTATCTTTATTGAGCCTATATTATATTGAATGTGAAGCAAGTGTCTAACACATATATTCTGGTTGATTAAAGCAACAATCTCTCTCTCTCTCTCTCTTTCTCTCTCTCTCTCTCTCTCTCTCTCTCTCTCTCTCTCTCTCTCTCTCTCTCTCTGTCTTACACATACACACACATACACACACACAAACACATACACACTTCCCTGACCCACCGACTGGTTTCCACATCTCATGATTTACTGCAGTTCATTTTCTAACTGTTTCAGTGCAACCTTGAAGCAATTCTTCTTTCAACACTGCTTAATAGGACAGAGAAGACTACGATTCTCTTAGGTCCTCGATAAATATTTGTTGAAGTGTGAAGGAATATTTTACCTTTGTTATTAAGGTTTAAATTATTTCAACACATATCCAATTTGTTTTACAAATCCAGTTTCTTATACAAAGATGTGTTAGACTGAATGCATAGAACACATGAAGATTGAATTTAAATAACAACATTCTAATTCTAATGTCTTGCCATTTTCAGTTAACTATAGTGTTTAGTTGAGGCAGGAATGATAATTAAAAGCCATCTATGACATTTCCAGTGTACCTAGAACAAAGGCATCTGAAGATTTATAGATATGATATGACATGATATGATATGATATGATATGGTGAAAGCCAGATTAAGGCTCTAGGGTTTCAATGGAAAGTTATGGAGGATTAGGGTGAAAGAATCATTAGCATAAATTGAAGTGACGGGAACCAGGAGCTAAAGACCCACATGAATTAAGATGTGAGCAGATTGTTCCTGTTGAGAGATGAGGGTAGGTGTGGTACTCCAGACACACTATGATACTATTATGAATGTTGGAAAGTTAGAACACACGGATTGGGCAGGAAGGTGGTGGTGAACTGTTTGGAGTTTATATGACTGATATCTATGTAGACCTGAATGTAAAATAGAGAGTCAGAACTTGGGTGAGTGATTGTGGTTGGAAATACAGAGTTGGGAGTTGTTTAACATAGAAATAATGGTTGAAGCCATAAAAGTAAATGAACTCTGCAAGGGAGTGATCACAAAGGGTGAGGAGTTTTATTTGAAAGCTTCTATTTTCCTTTAAAAGAATCCTCTGTGACTTATCCATCCATGTCCCTGCAGCAAACTCTGATTGTAAATATGCCACTTCTCCAACTTCGTATGGATGGTCTAAGTGGGTCAGAGTAGTCTAATCCATAAAGTTATCTATACATAACATATTTTATCTAATATCTGGAAACATAAGAGATTTTTTAAAAAACACCTTATAATACATAGCTTCCTTGTATACAATATAGTTTTCAAATGTGATCATTATTAAAACTAGTAGAAGACAGCTAATTGTTGATTTTTTCCATATAACTATACATTGTAATATCCATTTGCAAATCAATGTTTTTAATTATGATATATTGTTAAGAAATAAAACAAATATAATAAAAGATATTATTAATAGTTTTAAATTGCTAGTCTTTACAGCTGTTTTACTTCATCATAATTATCTACTAAAGTAAATCCTATGATTAAAAAATGTTTACGTGTTAATTAAAAAAACACTTCAAAATAGAACAACTTAAATGTTTTCCTTCTTAGAGAAATTTGCATAAATATCAAAATATCTAGTTTTCTTTTTTATTCTCTTCTGATAGAGATACTCCATACACAAAATGTATAGATCTGTTTGTAAAGGTGATTTATATATAAAATTCTCTAAATTAGAGTAGGCTAACAATAGTGCATATTTTGTTACACAGCAGTACTTGAATAAATGCCAAGTGAATAATTTCAGACAAGGCTGAAGTCATTTCTTCCATAGCAGGTTGTGGCCAAGAATATGTATTTGGAAGATCACAAAGGTCTGATTGTCCCTTCATCTGTAAAGTTAATAATAGAAAGAATACTCACAGTTAAGTTACTAGATTATTTTAATTTTAGTAAGTTAGATGATCTGGAGGAGACATAACTTCTAGATACTTATAGGCTAATACTAGCCTCAAGTACATGTTGTATCAAAAGAAATCATTCCTTTGGTAACATGATGAGCAATATGTAAGACACCAATACTACTCTAATTAGCTTAAAGGAATAAGTCTTTAGTGTCTAATTTATTGTTTGTGTAAAGTAATATATATCTATAGATTCAGAACTTTATGTGTATTAGGCAAGCCATGTAAATTCTTTGGTTGACTTTATTCTTTAAAATATAATGAAAATAACAGATCAAATCACATGTTCTAAGTGTTTGTCCTTCATTTATATTTCAATAAAGCTGAAAAAAATAGCCCTGGGGGCCAGCTAATGTAAACAAATGAACAAATGTGTTTTTTTTTTTTTTTCTAATAAGTGCATAGGTGTATGAGGTGAGAAATACTTTGTCTACCTAAAAATACTAATTTATATTATCTTAAACTCTAAATTAATGATAGAGTTAAACACAGACAATGTGAGTTTTTAATGTGTGTGTGTGTGAGAGAGAATGTTTCTAATTCCTGTTTAAAAATGTAAAAAGGAAGTGAACTTTCTGACTAAAAAGTGTCATTTATTCTGTTTTTAGTCTTTTACGAACATTACTAAGGTTTAATCATTTGAGGCAGAAAAATAACAATGGGATTGGCCTTCAATCAGGAGAGTATTTTCTGGGAGACAAAAAGTACAAGGAGAAGCCAGGTGCCATGGTCCACACCTGTAATCCCACCAGCTTGGGAGGTTGAGACAGGAGGATTGTTGCGTTCAAATCTAGCCTCAGCAACAGTGAGACATTAAGCAACTCAGTGAGACCGTATCTCTAAATAAAATTTTAAAATGGCTGGAGATGTGTTTCAGTGGTCACGTGCCCCTGAGTTCAATCCCCAGAACCCCTACACCAAACAAAAAGTACATTGAGAAAAGCAATAACAAGCTTGTCATGCAACCTGGCAATTCATACCTCTTTTGGGGTGCATATTTGTTTACACATTCAAAAGGTCTTTGATATGGTCACTTAAGGATAGTTACCCTGGTGAACCAGCATTTTAATTACAACTATAACCTTAACCATGACTAGAAAAATAAATTTCATCAGAAAATAGATGACAAATGTAGGTTTGAAAGTGGTTGAAAACATTTGGATCGGTTCATTACAGGATTAGAAATAGACAAGACCAACTTAATGTTATAATTTAGCAATGTCTTTGAATTTATAGATCATTGCAAAATCCCCTAAATCTCAGGGGATATTTGTTTTCCTTTCTTGGTATCAAGAAAGTTAGTTTCTGTAAGGCTGTAGATCAGAATATCAATGATGAACTTATCCCTGGCTTAGCATTTGAAGATGCATTTGGAGGCAATTTTCCAACCTTCAGATATAAACATATGTGGACAAATAAAGAGTATGAAAAATTAATCAAAATACCTGATTTTTGCAGGTTGAAAATCTCTAATCTGTAAATATGAAATTAAAAATGTACCCAAATTCAAAACTTTTGACTGTTAACATAATGCCACATGGAGAAAATTTTACACCATAAAACTTGTTGAATGCAAAAAACTATTTAAAATATTGTACAAAATGATCTTCAGGCTGTGTGTATATGGTACACATGAGGATAAATAAGTTTTCTATTTAGACTTTGGTCTTATGCCTACTACGTCATTATGTACATAGAAATATTGCAAAATCTGAAACACTTCTGTTGCTAAATATTTCAGAAAATGGGCATTTAAAATTCCCTCACAAAACTTGGATTAGAGCCACCATTTGACTCAGTTATTGCATTCCTTGGTATACACAAAGACTTAAAATCAGCATACTACAATAGTGACTGGCCACTTCAATGTTTATAGCAGCTCAATTCAGAATAGCTACACTATGGAGCCAACTTAAGTACCCTTCACCAGGTGAATGGATAAAGAAAATGTGGTATATATACACTGTATTTAGGTTAAAAAAAGAATGAGATTATAACATTTGCTGGTAAATAGATGAAACTAGAGACTATCATGCTAAGTGAAATAAACCAATCGCAAATAAACCAAAGGCTGAATGTTCTCTCTCATTTGTGGATGCTAACAAACAATAAGGGGGTAGGGGAATAGACGTTCATTGGATTAGACAAAGGAGAATGAAGGGAAGAGGGGTAGGAATAGGAAAGAAAGTAGACTGAATCAGGCATAACTTTTCTATGCTCATATATGAATACTTGACCAGTGTAACCCCACATCATATACAACCACAAGAATGGGAAGTTATACTCCATGTATATATAATATGTCAAAATACATACTACTGTCACATATTACTAAAAAAAACAAATTTAATTTTTTAATATATTATCTTTTTGACTTTGAACCAACCAAATAACTTTTCTAAGCCTGAGTTTCATAACCAACAGAAAGATGTGATAATATCTAATCAGGTTTTATGAGCTGATTAATTATTGAGATGAGTTATTTCAAAAGCTCTTGGCCCCATTGTAGCTGCTAAGTCAATCTCACCAGCTTCCTTGTTGTCTTTGATCATGTGCCTGCTAATATTTTCAAGTCACTACTCCAGGGCATTCTGTGTGCCTTTGTATTTTGTTTCTAATCTTCATTTTCTTCCACACATTTTTCCATCAGCCCTTTCTCCTCTTGACTCTTCAATTTATTTTTAGTTGTAAAGACATTGGTGAAGACAATGTTGTTAAAAATTAAGTTAATGAATACTTAATATACATTAGAGGCTGTGTTCAATGCTTTCTGGACATATCATCTAATTCTGATAAAAATTCCATACATTAAGAGCTGAGAGGGAGTAAAAAAGATTCAGAGGCATTAAGTACTTTCTCCAAGGTTGCAGAGCTAACGAGTAGCATGACTGGGAAAAAAATTCACATGTTTTGCTCCTAAGATGTTGTCAACTCAGTATGCAATGTATTTCCCAAAGCCTGAGGCGAGGGGGCAGGGACATGGGGCAGGGGGCAAAGAGAAAATTGCAAATGAGTACTAAGGTTTATGTTCAACTATGAATTGTTTATGTAGGCCTCAGATGGATTGTTCTATCTTTTCCCTTCTGTTCCAAGAACACATTAAATTCTATTACTACTGTTAATCAAAATAATTTACAATATCAGGGAATCGGAGGATTTTCTCAAAGTTGTATGCAGGTAGGATGAAACTTAATTTGGGTTCATCTGTCACCTCTGTACCTCTCACAAATTATGTATTCAGGAGTGGAAGCAGAAGAACAGACTGGAGATGTTCAAGCTATTTTAGTACTATTTGTATTTGTGACTCAGCTAATTAATATACAAGAGGCACCTAATTACCTTTACCATTCAATTAATATCACTGTAGAAAATGATTTCAGCTGAGTAATCCAAAAGCATATCTTAACTGTTTTATTCTGTACACTATTTATAATTGTTGTTTTTCTATTTCCAGTACAATAATTAATTCATTTAAGAAGATCCTCTGTAAGAAATTGAATATCTAACTCTAAATCAAGAATGATACATTATTGAGTAAAGACAACTAATGTAAAAATTCCAGGCACTACCCTACTATTCTTAATGACAGTGCAAAAGAATTTCAACTTGTGGAAACTTATTCTGATTTCCCTATCTCAGGTGTCTTTGCAAATTAGGTTTGGAATCCATTTTCCATTTCCCCACTCCACCACTATTCTGTATCACGAAAGGAGCCAAAATGTCACTCTCTACTTGAAGCTACCTCTAACACTTACTGAGTTCTGAAATTACAGTCAGTTTCTTCTCTGAATCACACCTGGAATAACATCCATAAATTCATAAAGATGCATTTTTAACAGAGGTGATATTAGAGTGAAATTATATTCTCAGTTTGACAATGAAAATGAGAGGTGTCAATAAGGATCCATAGATAAATTTCAAGCGCCAAATAAACTCAATACACCTTTGAAATGGATCTGAGAAAATTTCAAAAGTTCAAAAGTGATCCTAAGTTAATAATCAGTTATTGAGGTATACTTTTCTCTTTTTCAGAAAACAAGCTTTCCTCCCAACTTGTTTTAATTTACACAATCATTTTGTGTTTAACTAACAATTATTGTTATGAAACACCCTATCACTTAATGAAAATAAAGAAATTTGGGGTACTATTAAGGAAGCCAGATTACCTCATGTCCTCTGTAATGTAAATATTCTTCATATTGAAATATTTTTGTACCATTTTCCCAAGGATATTTACCACAATACAGTGTTAACTATAAAATGGTTAAACAGAGAAAAAGAAATTAGAAGATGACATGAGGAAAATAAGAAATGCTTTCCAATTATTGTTGACAGGGCAAGTCAATGAGGAAAAGAGATACAGAAATTTTATCCTCAAAAAACAATTTCTGTAGGAGAAACTCTCAAAGCATGAACACTAGATTGTACTACCATTCCCAGTCAGGTGTCAGAGGAGACAAGACTCACAGGACAGACTCACTTAAATTTTGCTACAACTGAAATCATTTTATTGCCCTTAAATTCTCAAATGGTGATTTTAAAGTGATAAGAAATAAGTAGACTACTTTTAGTACATGATAACGATAATAATGCATAATAACTTTACCAGAAATAAATGTTTTATTTATAATTAAGTAATTAATTTTATTTTCTAACATTTGAAGCCTTAGTTGCAATATCAAGTCATCCTGCTAGATCTTTTTGATCCTGCCATTTCCAACTAATCATGCTTATTAACTGGAGATGGTTATACTGGAATTTGACATGAAAGCAGTTTTATTAAAACATTATTATTCCAACAAAATTTGCTACCTAATGAGGTAGATGATAATATTCATAAGCATATATCTGAATACATCATATAACATATATCTTTAAAATAATATTTTACCTATAATTGTTGAATTCAAGTAATTTCTAAATGCAAGTTTATACTTTAAAATATTAAATCTTGGGGCTGGGGCTGTAGCTTAGTGGCAGAGTGCTTGACTAGCACGTGTGAAACACTGGGTTCCATCCTTAGCTCTGCATAAAGAAAAAAAAATAATAACCAAATAAAATGAAGTCATGCTGTCCATACACAATTACAAAGAAAATTAAAAAATAAAAATAAAACTGTCGGAAAATGTATAAAGGTAATATCTGTGCCTTTGGCATGAGGCATACATTCAAGTTTAGTGTTACATTAGGAAATTCTTGCTTTATCAAACGATTCTAGAATTTTTCTTTTACTGACTTAGTAAAAAAAAGCAATAAGCCTAACCTGGAGGCAAGGTATTGAATGAGGTTGTATCTACAGGCCAAATATTTCTTCTACACTAGACAGGGTCTCCATTAGCTTTTCTTTGAGGGTCTTAATCACACTATACTCTTGAATATCATTGATAATGATAACTCTTCTCCTTTAAAAATGAATTTCCTCATAAAGCAGTATTTGGTGAAGACAAGGCAAGGGAAATTGATTTTGAATTAAGCTTTAGTGGAAGACAAAATCATCAATTTTGTACTCCCCACCCCCCAAAAAAAGTTTAAATAAAACTAATGAACTTCAAATAGGTTCTGAAGGTAATTCCAAAAATACCTCCAAATCAGTTGGGCAAAAGCATTCTCTCAGAAATTATCTACAAACCCAGTCTTTGGAGGACGAAAAAATTTGTAATTTCAAAACACATTCCTAGGAACCTAACAGGTGCTTATGTGTCCTTGATGGGCTATTGGCTATCATCTGATGAAGTCATGGAGCCATCTCAGTGAGTAGGCAAGTTCCACTTATCAGAACTTACAGGAGACAAGATCATGAAACAAACAAAAACCCAAAATGATAGCAAATAAGAAAACAACTAGATATGTTTTCACAGAAGCCCTGAGTAGATGTAGTTTCTCTGTTTTGCATGAAAATAGAGAAGAAAAAAAGGCAGATGATGGAGTTAGTATTGATATCTGGATTCTTGTTTCTAATCATAAATGCACATCTCTTTGACCATATATCTACGAAAATGTCGCTTTTAATTTACTGTATTTTAAAGGCATCTGTAACATTGGGGTGTCCTGGGAAATCATTACTCTGAAATACTTTAAAATCCTCAACTTTTCAATGCCGTATAATTGTGATGGTTGTTAGTATTCAAGACCCACAAGGCCCATCAAAAATATAGAAGGCTCAGTGTCAGATGACAACCTGGAAAAAAGAGGATGAAAACTATACTGTGAGCACATTAAAAAAAAATTCAACATGAAAGAGGCAAATGCCCCCATAGAAAGATATAAAAAGTTTATAAAATGAATAAAAATAAAAGGTAAGTAAAATATCAAATATTAAATCATACTAGAAATGAAAGAAGTGTGACTTTTTTAAAAGAAAGATATTATTTTCACATATCAAATGGGGAAAATTTGAAAAAGAAGATTACTGAGGCTGTGAGACAATGTGATCAAATACATGCTGCTCATAGGAGGCCAAATTTAGATATTTTTCCTGATGATTAATTTTGTGTATATACTTGAGTGGGTCACAGGATGCCCACAGAGCAGGTCAATTATTATTTCTGGGTATGTCTGTGAGGGCATTTCTAGAAGAGATCAGAATTTGAATTTTGGAGGACTGAACAAAGCAGATGACTTTGTATCAATGAAAACCTGGATAGAACAGAAAGTAGAAGAACATTGAGTTAACTCTGCCTAATTACCTAAGCTTGTAGGATTCCATGTTCTCCGGTCCTTAAGGCACCTTGTTCTTAGAACTTCAGACTTGGACAGGAACCTGTGCCATTGATATTGACTTCCTGGTTCTCAGGGATTCACACTACTTCACTGACTTTCCTGGTTCTCCAGCTTACAGAAGGCAGATGGTGGAACTTTCCCTCCCAGTGGAATGAGGCAATGTCCCCAAATATCTCTCTCTCTCTCTCTCTCTCTCTCTCTCTCTCTCTCACACACACACACACACACACACACGCACACACACAGTTCATTCATTGTTTCTCTGAAGAACCCTGACAAACATATTCCAATACATTCTATTCTTAGGGAAAAACTGAGCATTATCTATGATTAAAAAATTATTTGTAGCTGGGGGAATTCACTTGTTGGTAGAATGCTTGCTTAGCAGTTTGTTGGGCCCTCAGTTGAATCACTGTCATGTCAAAAATTTTATTTGGACTTTGACATTTATCTTTAACTTCTTAGATTTCACATCCATGTTCTTTTGAAGCAGCATCAAAATAAATAATATTCTATATTACTGCCCAATAAAAGTAGAGGAGGGTACTTTCCTATTATGAGTACAAAGTGATTAGGATATATCTTTGAGATTCACCTATATTAGGAAAAAATATCAACTATTTATAAATATGTGGTTGGAGTTACCTATTCCTCTTTCAGGTTCAGATACATTAGAGGATTTTCTTCATCTTTAAAAATGGTCCCCAAATCCCAAAGTTAAGCTTGGACATAAATGGAAAGTTACACATGATGACTCTTTTTAAAAATGGCAACTTCAACATTATGATGTAGTCTCTAAGAGACAAACTGGTGATGGCCTTCCTTCTATTGGGCACAAATAGGCAAAAAATTCAAGTAAGGAGAAGTAAGAGCAGTGAGTGTGGATGACGCCACGCCCTTAGTAGTAGTAGAAAATCTCAGGACCCAGAGGAGGGAGACATGGGGAAACAAGGGAGGAATCAGTGGATGGTCAGAGTGTATCATTTGTAATTTGTCCAGGGTCCATTCTTTGTATTTGTACCTGAAAATTTTCTGAGCACTTACATTTAAGATATATCTCAAATGTATCTAAAATTTTTTTTCAATGAATTATAATAGTCTGGATTCATTCTTAATCATATGTGCCTATTATACATAAAAATGTATGTATACATTCACACATGAACATCTGATTTAATTTTCACAAAAATGTTTTTCAGGTGGGTTTTTCACGTTTATTATATAGGTGAGGAAAATGCCACACGGTAAGTGAAAAAGTAGGGTTTAAATGCTTGTTCTTATATATAAGCAATTGGAAACTTCAAAGCTGACAGAATATTTGATAATATAATGAAACATTTTGAAATTTTGACATCTGATAATAACGTGGTTATATTAAGAAAATTAGCTTCCATTTCTAGAATTACATATTGAAATACAATCTGATAAATAACATGCTTTGTGGGACATAATCCAAATAATTTGGAAGCAGGATAGATAGTTGTTGAGGGAGGGCCAGGGTTGAGGGAAACTGAGACTAGATGGTAGCAGGGCTTATTATATACTACTACTTATGTGTATATTCATTATGAAATATTAAAGCAACACTGATTCTAGGCCTGTCTCCAAAGCTCACGCTTTAAAACCCTCAAATATTTTCTTTATAAATATATTCTTGAATAAGAGTCATCATTTCTGTTTTTAGGGAGCTGATCTTTTCTCTTGCATTTTTTGTGTGTATTAGCAAAAGTTAAATGAACATTTATTGAACTGCTAGTATATAATTTAGTTTTTTAACTGAAGTTTGACAAATCAAATAAGCAATGTATCATTTTCAATAATATAGTTTAGAATTACTGAGCCTTATGCTAAAAGTTATGTTACCATAGTTCTTATTGACAATTGTGTCTCTTAATTGCCCCTTTTGAAGTTATTATATGTCTTACTTAATGATGGATTACTGTTGCCTGGAGACTTTTAATAGAGAATTATGACATTAGGTCACCAAACCCTTACATATTGTGTGGCTGGATACCAACTTAGAGTTTGATAAGTCCTTTCTTTTAAAACACAGTATGTTTTCTTCATTATGAAAAATAAAGATGGAATATTTTAGTTACCAATTAGGAGGCATTAAAAAGAAGGTTTTAAAAAGTAGGCTCACAGGGCCTCTTTTAAGCATGACAGACTTGCAAATGTGAATTCATTTTAGTGAATTATCACTCCCCAAACCTAGTTTCCTTTACCCTATTTCAGTCTGTTTTGATGCCTGAGAACAATTACTTTTTGATTTATTAAAAAGTCTAAGTGCAGAATCTGACTTTCAAGAAACTAAGACAATCAACATAATCAATCAATGTATATATAGCATAGTTGCTAAATGTAATAGTAAATAAGAAAATGCAAATGCATTGAAGGGTGGAGAGCAGGAATGTTAGTGGCAGCTCTCTGTTGGAAAGAATCTCCCAGGAGGCAGGACTCAACAGAGGCTTCAGGAGGACCTAGGAGCAGGACCTAGGAGCAGATGCAAGCAGGTTGAGGGGAACATTGAGGACACTAAAAATAAATTTCTTTCTACTAAGGCATTTTCAATAAAACACAATTACCACTGGGGAAGCTAACAAGAAATATGTTTCAGTCTTTTTCACTTCAAAATGAAATGGCTATTTATAAACACATCTATAGCATCGATAGTGTTCTTCATATGAAAGGTGCAGAAAAGACTAAAACTTTGATAAGGTAGCAAGAGAGAGAAGCTTCTAAACACAATACTGGTTCAATACCTGTTTTGGTTTAGATTGAGATGTTCCCCAGAAGTTCATGTGTGAGACAATGCAAGAATGTTCAGAGATGGAGTGATAAGATTATGGGAGGTATCAGCTAATCAGTGGATTGATACTTTTACATATTAACTGAGCAGTAACTGTAGGCAGGTAAAGTGTGACTGCAGGAAGTAGTTCACTGGGCTATAAATTTGAGGTTTATATTTTGTCCCTGGTGAGCAAAGCACTCTCGCTGCTTCCTGGTTTTCATTCCTGAATGCTTTCCTCTGCCTGTGCACTTCTGCCGTGATGTTGTTCCTCACCTTGAGCTTAGGGCTATGGAAGTATCTATAGAGCTGTCTGTAGACTGACCTCTGAAACCATGAGCCAAAGTAAATTTTTTTCTCCTCTACCTTGTTCTCAGATCTTTTGATCACAGCACTGCAAAGCTGACTAAAACAATGCCCTACCTCAAAGTATTAGGAGTAGTGAGAAGGTTCTAGAAGTCTGGAAATAGTCTTATAACACTGGAAACAATTCCAAAAGGGGGAGAGTTTTTGAGACCAGATGTATGTGAAAGAGATGCCTGGGGTGCAAATTTTAAAGAGGCACTCATGCTTAGAGGGCTGTTGGGCACTTGCACCTGATAAGAACCTGCTTGCCATCCATACCCTAAGTGCCTCACATTCCCCGTGTTGACCTGGTCTAGGCACCTTAAGCAAACTCCACAGATGACATGTTTCTCACAAATAATATTACATGTTCTGAATAACTGCAAACACAATGTAAAAATAGAAAAAAATTTATAATTTATCAGGTTGATATTGTTTTACACATATGTATGTTTATACATACTCATGTACATACTTCTCACATATCTATATATCCATCTATCTAGATAACTGCTAGCTAGCTAGCAATTTCTTTTACTTATCAGAAAAGGTATCCAGTAATGTTATACCAATTTATTATGGAGAAAAATAAACATTCTTTCAATTACAAATGCATTGAGATAGTTAGCATAGTCAATTGGTTTTCCTATTTTCTAGCGTTACATACAAATCTTAATAAATAACCACATTTCTTTCCTCAACTATATGCTAAGAATATCTTTGTATTTAAAAACTGCAGAGGGCTGGGGTTGTGGCTCAGTGGTAGAGTGCTTACCTAGCATGCATGAGGCACTGTGTTCGATCGTCAGCACCACATAAAAATAAAATAAAGGTGATTGTGTCCACCTACAACTAAAACAAATATTAAAAAAAGAAAAGAACTGCAGAGTTAAATCTACCTAGAAACTTTCCTGAATATAGTCCGCCACATGGTAGGATAAAGAAAAAATGTTCATAATTAAGTAAAATTGACTTTATAAAAAGTTCACATGATACATGCAAATAAATAGGTCTTCGATTTGAAAGGAAATAAAAATCATAATCCTTCTGTGGGAGGGATTCAGGGAAGATTTTTCTGAAGAAAATGATATTTGAGTTAGAGTTTGAAAGTCAAACAAGTAATTATTTATTAGGTCAATGTTCTCCTAGTAGATTAGATACCAAAATTGACTAGGAACAGTCCACTTCAGGTGGTCTTTCAAAAGTGTAAAGAAACAATTATTCAATTCTCAACATCTGTGTCAGGGAATGGTTGCAAATTTTCTGAAATAATATATTTTGGCCATCTATCCCTCCTTCGTCTCTCTTCCCAATATACTTAATGCTTCTGCTAACACAGAGGTTATGTTGAAAATTATGCTGCACAGAATATCTTATATTTGGAGCATACTATCCAACCAAAAAATGTTTTCTGCAATAATTTTTATGACTATAATACTAGAAATATTTTGAAGAAAATTTTAAAAAGTTAAAGAAATGTTCTTTGCATTTAATTAACTTTGCATGAATCAGTGCCTTTCCTATTTATTATTATCTTTTCTTCCTCTGTCCCATTTTTCATGTAGATGTTTTACTATTAGGTTACCAAAGTAAATTCTGTGATTAAGAAAGAGATGGCCAGCAGGAAATTCAGGGCTTCTTTAAACACTTATTTTAATTATACTTAGTTTTGAATCACTTATATAATCAGACAATTATTCTTGAAAATGAAGAAAAAAAATGTCATTTGATTATTACAAAATGAACGTTTCTACGCGTACTGATACTGTTACTTATTTGTAGATAGTCTAAATGTGCTCATTTTTGGTCATCTTTGTAAGAAATTCTTTATTATATTAACCTTTTATAAAAATTTCAAAATAAATCTCATTCAAATGTTTAATGAATTTTCACGAACACTTTGAGCTGATTGATGTTAAAATTGATACTTTAACTCTTTATATTTCCATAACAGGTAAACGTCCATGAAAGCCTTATAAAAACATTCATCTTCCAGGTGCCCAACCATTGTAGCATTGTAGGCTTGTGTGTGTGTGTGTTCCCTATGAAGCACTTGGTTAAGAAATGTGAGACCTATTTGTCAGTGATAAAGGAAGAGCAAAAATCAAGGCAGGATTGAATTTCAATGTATCTTAGAAGAAATTTAGTGCTGTCTTTTTTCTAGAAAACTGTGTATGCATCCTCTGTCCTTTCTTCTTCCTCTCTCTCTCTCTCTCTCTCTCTCTCTCTCAAGGATTTTCCCTTTAGATTTTCATTTTTTGTGAGAAATGGTAATTTTTCCATATGATATGATATTTTGTCACTGTTTGTTGATGTTATACAACAATAATATTTATTCATACATTTTTATCTTGGAATTTGCCATCATACAAAATTTTGTTTCTAATTATTTTTCCTATTTGATTCATCTTAAGTATGATATCTAGAAAAAAAGGAACTTATTTACCATCTATAAATTGTCTTTCTTAAGCAAATTTTAGTTATGAATTTTCTTTGCAAAATCTCTTGTTCATAACTATTTTAAAATTTAATGTCAATACCATTTTATTCTACTTGAAATAAAGTTATTATTATCTGTTCATAATTTCTGACAGGCATTTCTAAACTATGTTATAATGTGTGAGAATTAATAAGGAATTACAGAAAGATAAATGCTTTATATGCTCAACAAATATTTGGGAAATGTGTTTAAAGCAATTATAAAGTTAATTCCCAACAGAATATTTGGAGCAATAGAAAATGTACATACGAATTGTTGCTTTATTTTTCATGGCGGCGTATACAGAATTCTGGAAACTTATTTCATGAAAGAACTATATATTGATGGGCATGGTCTATGCTAAACACTTTGGGGAGTCCTTGTTAGCATATATTAGTTGGTAGCAGGTCACATAAATGAGATCTATGTTTTCTCTATTGTACCAAATTTACCCCGCCCCAAGTGTTCTTCTTCTGTCTTTTGAGATAAAATGAAAATAAAATTTTTTCCTGCGTTAGATGACAGCACAGGGTTTTAATAAAGGCTGATAGTTGCTAGTTTGGAAAGTGATGTGGGAATGATAGTACAGAGAAGAGAGAGTAGGTTGAATCAAGGAAAGGCAATCATCTGGAGAACTATTTTTCTTCTTCTATCCTTCCAGCTTTAGTGCTCAAAAAATTCAGCATTATCAATATGATCTTCTTCCACCTTTTCTTGGGACAGCACACCTCAATTCTTGGGAAAAAAAATGAAAATCTATCCACTGTGATAACTCTGTGTAAAAATTGAAAATTCAGAGCTGGAATATCTCCCACATGAAATATAGTCCCTTGGAACAAATTATCCAAAATAAACGCTATACATTTCTGAGAATAATGATGGGGCAAAAAGACTGCACAAAAGAATTATGTTGCTACTTATGCCTCCATAGAAGATAACTTTGAAAATAAAATCTAGTTGTTCAAAGAAAAAAAATTCCATGCCAATGAATTGTTTCTGTCAAATTCTTCCTTGCAAATAAGTTGTGCAAAATAAAAAATAACAAGCTTTGCTAATATTAATGCCAAACTGAAACACTTTAACAACAAATGCTTGATACTAGATTATAATCTTCTTGAATCTGAATCTATATTTTAGGGCCAGGGTTGTAACCCTGTGGAAGAGTGCTTTCCTAGCATATAGGCGGCACTGGGTTCCATCCTCAGCACTGAAGAGAAAAATGATTATCATGAGAAATTGATCTCTTGTGTGGTGTATATTTTATGACCGAAGGTTTTTCATAGTGTTTAAAAGAATACTAACCAATCCCTTAAAAGTTGAAGACAATTTTTAAAAAGGAATGCTAATGTTAAGTTCCTTTCATACAAAAAATTGATTTATAATTCTATTCCCCCTGCCCTTTTCTTTTCCAAACAAAAAGGTAGTAGTTAATTGGTGGTAAGTGAAGAAAGGAGTATAGGGTGTGAATGGTGGAGAGAACCATTCTGCCTGCCCACAGGTGGAAGTCTTTTACTAATAATAGAGCATTATTTATGTTTGGTTTTGTAACCCTCTACCCTTTTGAATCATTTCAATTTAGATTCAGTTCTTCAATCTTTTGTCTCAAGTGTTCAAGGTAAACACACCACTGTCTCCAAACAAGGTTTCCCAAGATAAACCCTTTCTGCCCTACGGACTTTCATGCCTCACTTTTTTCTCTCTTTTCCCAGCTATTTACATCTTGTCTACCTCCCAAGTTTTAGCTAAAGGTCAGTGTTCACCATGAAGGGATGCATATACTAAAATTCCAGTGAAGGTGGAGATAGTCACGCAGTGAACAGAAGAGAACATGAAGCATAGGAAAATTATGGATGAGAACTAAGAAAATTGATTCAAATCTCAATTCCATTAATAATTCAGTGATGTCATGCAGACTAACAAATACTTCTGATCCTCTATTTGATAATTGCACATGAAAAGAAATTATATCCACAATTACTCAGGTATTAAGTGCTATGTTTAAGAGAGACACATAAGAGAGATTCAAAAATGGATTTTATTATGCATTTGCATTTAGCATTATGCATTACTATTATTAGCATTTTACTATCCATTGTGCATTTAGCACTCCGAACATAGTAGACACTTAACAGATGTCACTCTTGCCTCCTCACCTCTGCTTATCTGAAGAGACAACATCTGAACGACATCAGAAACTTTTATTCATGCATGTGCCTCATAGAAACTAGTCCAGTGTTATATACAGTATTTTCTCTACAAATATTCTGCCAATACTTGGCTGGATCTTAAAATTTGTTGATCTTTAATAATTATAGGGGAAGTGGAAAAAGAAAGTTATGAAATGATCAAATATCATAACTGAGATTTATGACATATCAATTTAATTTCAAACATGGTTTACTGTAGACCCCTTTAGGATGTCTAAAAGATTGACACTATTTCTAAATATTATATTCCAAAAGAACCAACTGATTTTGGCTAAATAGAAGCAGCCAGTTTGGGTAAATCTGGAGCCCCACTTGGGCTGAGGGCCCAGTTTTGCTAACAGTGCACATTCAGGGAACACTGTGAGCAATTCTATTTATCTAAGAGTTCAGCCTCTTGCTTGGGTTTGCAGGTGCAGCTGTAAATTTCAGGTGATTTACAGAGTGGGAAGCACACCAAATCTGAAATTATAATGGAGCTCAAGGCTCACAGCATCTTTTGTTAGATGCTCTGGTTTTATGATTTTGGGTGGGTGCCACCACATTTTTCTTCCAAGTGCAATAAAAAAAATGATGCCATTCAAGCTGAAAAGCTTAACAACCACTTTACCTTTATTGAATCTGTAGCTAATGTACTGAAATAGCAGGGGTTTGCTGCAAATGTAATTTGGGGTTTTGTCTGGGCATCTCTTCATGCCTTAAAATTGGGTTTGCATTGAGCACACATGAGTTACCTAAAAGATCTAAAGATAAAAACACAGACCTGACCTTCCTGTTACAGACAGATGTCCACCTAGACCCAATGAGGAGAAAGCACTGGCTTAGAGATCCTGGACATTTCCTATGGAAGCCATCTGGTTGACTAACTGGCTTTAGACAGACGCTTCATATTAACAGGCTCAGTTTTTCTTTTTTAATCAATAATCTGACAGAGTTGCAGTAGATGATCTTCATGTTCCTTCAAAGACCAGAAATGTTCTCTTCTAAGGAAACTGGCACACTTAGATTTTTCAACTAATTGATTAAGTTTTTGAAACTCTTTCCAAGTCATCATAAGAAACCTGTCTTTTAAAGTAACACTGTCTTCTGAAGAGTTGGTAAGTTAAACATAACTTTTTGATCCTGAATTATGTTAAAATTTTGGCTGTATTTTGCTCATCACAGAGGAAACAATTCGTGTGATTACAGGGAAAAGGAAGAAGGAAAAAATACTTTTATGATTTTAGAGTTTAAATATAGCTCACTTTTACATAAGATTGAATCATACTGCTTGTACATGAAAGACTCAAAGGAACTTTATATGTTTTCTAATTCTGTTCAGATTTAACTAGTAACTTTGACCACTTCCTAACTACTTCCCAATGTACTGAGGAATTTCACCTTCATTACTGAATGTTATTACAACAGCCTTGCTGAAGGTCACACGATGAGAAAGGAAAATTGAGATTCCAACACCAGGCTTTATAATTCCAAATGTAGCCATTTTGTAATAACTTTTCCATTGAATCCACCCCTCATTATCACCCAGCACACACTGGAAGTGCCACTCAACCTAGGCACCTACTAGGCTGAGCTTCATTGCATCCTCAAAGTCATTCCTCCTTTCTGACACTGTTATCCTTAGCTCCTAAACAATTTTTTTTTTCAATATTCCTCTGACCGTGCAAAACTTAGAACTGTGTAAAGGTCCAAATGAGATCCCAACTCCCTTCAGTGAATCGAAATAAAAACTTCAGATTTTATTTACTCACTTTTGTGAATATAGTGCATTTTGTCTATTATCACTCGAATGTAATTTGCTGTTCATTTATATTGTGATTTTCAAATTAGCATTGGCCTATCAGCTCCTACTTGAAAAAGTTCATTTCTTCTGGTCATTTAGTACTTTACAACAATTATCTTCTAGACTATTCATTCAACAAAAATCTGACTTTCATATCCTAAAATATCTAAATATGATAAGGCATTTTTGTTGTTGTTTTCTTTTAGGGCCAAGGGTTGTGATAAGGCATTCTTAACCCTTTCAGAACTCAGGGTATACATATACCCCAAACAAATAAACTAAAATGCTATATAATATGATTAATGAATAAAGTTGGCTTAAATGTAATTATAAGAATAGATTTGGAAATGGTTTGTGGAGGGGATGATGTTACAATATGCATCAGTGAAAAAGCTACAAAGTATTGAAAAATGACTTTTTGTAAAATGGGGAAGAATTTTTGATATTTGAAGAAGCAACACGTATAAAAACAGAAGTAAGCATTATTCTGGGAAAAGGATAGGGGTCTGTGTCCCAGAGCAAGTTGAAGAGTTGAGAGACAGGCTTGGGTTTCTGACTAGGTACCTGTCAGCTGAAAACTGTTTTATGCTCTAATAATATATATATATATATAAGGATATAAGGAGATATAAGGAGACACTACAGACTTTTCAGTTTTGTTTTGGGAACAGCAGAGGTTTGATGCCATCAGATCTGGTGTTAGAGTGATAAGACCGAGTACAATGTGGCCAATGAATTGGAGAGGAGGCTATTGTCACTAGTAAAGATGCGGCGAAGAAAGAGAGGTTAAAAAATTGATTCAAGAGATGTTCAAGAAATATAATCAGCAAAACAATGAATTGAGATAGACCCTTGGTACCTCCAGATTGTTTTTTTTTCTTTCAATTTTTATTTTTAATACAAGCCTGCCTTTATTTCAACATCCAAATTGTTGAGAGCACCTGTCACCATCTAAATAGAACTCAATAGCATTTTTTCGCTTTTTCTTTTCTTTTTTTTTTTAACAGATGAAACTGGTCCTTGCTCTTTAGAGGTTAAAATTATTTTTGAATGAAAGTGCTGCTAAGTTGTACATGATTTATCTAGGAAATGATACCCAGGGCACGTTTTTAAAATTACCTCTCTATGGTACTACTTAAAATAGGTTAAGTGGCATATATTTCTGCATTGGAAAATAAAAATGTGTTAATCCCAAGGAAGAAAGATCTTGAAAACAGGTTAAATTCTCTTCCACAGTGTATACCAGGCATAAAAAGCATTACAAAAAGTGTTAAGTCCCAGATTAAGTCATTTTCCAGAGGACAAAGAAACAAAAAATACAAAAAATAATTGTGTTGGTTTTCTACAAGAACAAATGCAATTGCAGTACTATATCTGATCCTTACATGCTGCTAACCTACCATACATAGTATCAAAGGTATTTTGTTTTCTCAATGTAAACTATATATATATATATATATATATATATATTTGAGTTTTCTTTACTGTTGTGGATATTGTTTAAAATTCATATGTATCTGCCTCTCCTCAAAATTTCAGATGCTTATTTTTTTGGTTCCTTAAAAGTTTCCACTACTGAACAAGACCTTTCATTGGAGTTTTAGTCTGGAGTAGCAACCATTCTAAGGTATCGACCTTATAGCTTCCACACTCCTCTTCCCTCTTGGCAACAAATTCTTTATTTCCTTCAGAAATGTAATCACTTTCCCAGGAGATGTACTATGATTACTCTCAGCCAACAGTGGAAGAACATTTTCTATTGTTAGACATTTACTTTTGCAGTTCTTTGAGCAATTGATAGATGGTCTTGTAGCGAGAACAGACCAATGAGAGGTGAGCATTAATATTTTAGGAGGCCCCCTTGGAGGATTTTGACTGTCTGGTAAAAGAATTAGTATGTTGAGAATCTGCTTCCTCTTTCCCTCATCAGACACACAAATCTTTACATGTTGGCAAGGTACCCACTGAAGTGGGGGTCTTATTTCAATCTGAAGTACCAAGCAGAGTGACCAAAATCCAAATTGGGAGGACTGGTTAATCAACAAAAGGAATGAAAACTCTGGATCCTTAGATGTGTATAGCAATCACTCTCTGAGGGGAAAAAAATGTCTTGATTCACTAGGATTTTCCAATTATGATGGTATAAAGACTTTCATTAAAGCTCAGTAAAATCTACTAATCACTGAAATTCCAACACACCACTTCCCAGGTATCTGTTGACAAAAATGACCTAATGCACTTTCTCTAGACATTAAGATGTCATGTATTCTTTCATTAATCAAATATTTATAGAGTACCTACCACAATCTAAAACTATTAAAACCATTTGGGATTTGTTAGTAAGCAAAATAGAAAAAAAGAGCATTTCTGCTTTCGTAGAGCTGAAATTCAGAAGAGGAAGGTAATCAACAATCAGAATAACAGGTATCTATGTTACATTTTATTTTGGAAATTAATAAGCATTATTTTAAAACACAGAAAGAAAAAGAAGGATCAGGGATAAAAGAATCCAGTGTCCTAAGAAGGAAAATTGCAGTAATAAATAAGATGGTGCAGATGTGATATTGAGTCAGGTGGAAAAAAAAATTGGAAAGAGAGGAACTATTTAGCCACATAGGGGCCCCGAAGAAGACACTGCAGGCAGAGGGAATGGTCAGAGCAAATGCTTTTGGTCAGGGGCTTCAGTAGCCTGCAGGAGCCATCAGGAACCAAGTGAACAAGGAGAGAAAATAAAAGAGGCATTGACCATAAGATCATGGAGGCTTTGAAGGTCGTCAGTGGACATTATTGCTAAAATAACTAATGGGAATCACTGACTCGTATCTAGGACAAAGATGGACAGTTATGAATGTCCTGCCTCATTCTTTTTGACAATCTTTAACACTAACTCCTGCTCTATGAAATCAATTTTCCCTTAGGACTCAAAATATTCTAACAGAAAAGAAAATGTTTCCCCCTTACATGATAGAATCCAAGCTACCAAAATGTTAGAAATTTTCCACTTTGTTATATAAGAAAACATAAACTCTACTTTGACAAATAATAGAATCATATCGAATACTTTATCAAGTTTCCTTTAAAACCAAACCAAATTATAAAACACATTCCGGGAAGAGATTAGCGCAAGAGAAAATACACTTCACTTCCATGAGCCTGCTTCTTTGCCCTCCATCCTCTCTTTAATGAAACCACTAAAAGCATATAAAAAGTCAGATGATTTCTAATAAAAATTAAAATAAAAACTAGCAAGTGAAACCATTAGCATGCCAAAAATGTAAAAACATGTTCTGAAAGCAAGTAATTCAGGTCAATCTAGAAAGTGGGTCTAAGGGCATTCTCTTAGAGGAGGACAAATCACCCCCCTATTGGCACGATTCCAAAAGTGCTGGTGTATAGAACTAGAAGAGACAGGGTTGTGTTGGGTGGTTGTCCAGAGAACACATAAGAAATGCCACTATTCAAACAGTAAGAAGAAATGGTACAGTTTGTTTAGGTAAAGCTTGGTGAAGAGTTGTATTTAATGTGGAGCATTGAAATAAGCAAATTATCCAAGAATTTCAAATATCACTTTGGTTATCAATCACTCTGGCACCTGAAGAAATATAAGTTAGTAAAAAATGACATTATTGTTATCAATTTATATTGTCCAGTTAATACTATGTTAGGTAAAATATGCTATTTGATTGAAGTATGTGTAAAGAAAGCCTCTTGTATATGTAAATGAAAATTCTGAAATGGACACATGTTACTAAGAGAGTAGCCCACATGTTCCAAACATTCAGATTTTACCTCAGCTATTTGCTTTCTAGGAATATCAGTTACAGGATTTAATCCTATTTTGTGTTAAAAATAATTGTCTGCAAAGTTTCTTTTAGCAGGAAAAAAATCTAAATATTTCATATAAGTTAACATTTAAAGTAATGCTTAATTATTAATTAAATGTTGTGTTGCCATTAAAAACGATATATGTACATATCAAATTACTTAGAAATATTTCTTTTTCCTTATATAAATTAAACTAGATATTTGTTATAAACTGTATGGAATTTGGGATTTTATAGATATATGAATTTCATATACATATATGACTGAAATAAAGGATATACACAGATACAAAAAATTTCAAATTAGTCTTTTGGGTAGTATCTTGAGTGATTTGTGCTTGTTTACATTGTTGCTTTCTCTTCTCTAAGTTTTCCAATGTAAACATACATTTCTTTTAATATAAAAATATGATGAAAACAAAAGTAAAATTTATAGCAAATGTTTTCAACTTCTTAACAAAATTAAAATTCTTTCAATGTTTTAGGATATAAATGATTTCATAATTCCTTTTATTTAGAAGTATCATAGATGGACACATTTATTTAGAAGTATCACAGATGTAATTTTGATATTCAAGAGTGAAAACACGTCTGGAATAATCGTCTTTTGTATTTTAATTACCAATTAATGTCCTACATTTTGTCTGTACTGATAAAAGAAACCACTACATTTTTGGCAATATACTTTCATGTCAGCAATTCTGTCTCTTTTCCTTGGCTTTTATGAAAATATGCTCTTGTAAATAGTTTTAATTGATTCGTTTTAATTCAATATTATTATTTGATCTCCTCTAATAGGAAGATAATCATGCATTTTAGACCTTATAGGAATCAACTAGTAAAATACCACGTTAATAAAGAAGTGACTTTTAAGAAGATTATAATAAAGAAAGTAAAATATAAATGAGCAACTGAGGAACTTTCTCCCATAAGGTGCCACAATACAGCCTCAGGTAATTCTTGGAACTATTAACATGTGTATGTTTCTATCATGTAAAAAAATTATATAACCATTCAAAGAAAATTGATAATGACCCCTTTATATGAAAAATTAAAAGGGCCATTGATATCGTGATGGTTGATTTTATGTGTCAACAGAACAAAAGGGTACCACATCTTTGGCTAAATAAATGTTGATTGTTTTTATAAGGGTATTTAGGGTGCGATGAACATTTGAATTGGTAGACCCCATAAAGCATATTGTCCTCCCTAACATTTATGGACCTCATCCAACCCAGTAAAAGCCTGCATAAAACAAAAGCCTGATGTTCCCTCAAATAAAGGAGAATTCCTCCTGCTTTCAAACTAGGACTTGATCTTTTCTGTTCTTTGAGTTCAAACGGAGACACTGCTTCTTCTTGGGTGTCTAGCTGCCATCCTTCCAGCTGAAACCACACTACTGCTCCTTCTGCTTCTCCCATTATTGGATTCTGACTGGATCCATATATAACACAAGCTTTCCTGGGGCTCCAGTATGTGGACCCACCCTGAAGATTTTGAGATGTGTCAGCTTCCATAATTGCATAAAATTGCAAATTCTAATTTTACTGACTCTGTTAGTTTTGTTTCTTTGGAAAATGCCAAATAATAAAATGTCCTTCCAATTGTGAAGGGTTCCCCATTATTTGGTAATAGGTAATACAGCTTTACCACTGTGACAGAATTTTCCCTTTAGAGACAATAGATATGTCAAGTAATCCATTGACATTTTACTCTGTTAACTACTCTTTGCCAATTGGGTCTTCCTTGGAAATTTCAAACTATAGGAAGATTTTACTGGTCAAAGAATATGAATCTCTATTATCTTCAACATTATATTTAATATTGCAATTTTGTAAATATTTCTTGAATTGTTTAGAGCTTTGTTTCTTCCTAATTGAATTTATATTAGTCAATTTTTAAGACCCTAAATCCCTGGCAGACACTAAATAATTCAGATATCTGGACCTTCACAATTCTGATACAGCCACCAAAAAAAAAAAAAAAAAAAAAAAAAAAAAATCTTCATCTAGATGTCTTAGGAGTTAATTGTCTCTTCTCAGGCTAAAGACCATATTGTAGAGCTCCTTCAAACCAACATATTCAAATCGCATGCTACTGAATTTACATTTAAAATATGGTCATCCCTTTCCAAAGCAATTTTTCATATCTTTACCTTATTTGAACTTCAATTTTTTTGGTGGGGGTGAGTATTGGGGATTAAACCCAGGGGCACTTAACCAAGGAGCAACATCACTGATCCTTTTCATTTTGAGACAGGGTCCTGCTGAATTGCTTAGGGCCTTGCTAAGATGCTGAGGTTGGCTTTGAACTTTTGATCTTCCTGCCTCATCCTCTGGAGTTGCTGGGTTTACAGACTTGTGCCACCAGGCTCAGCTTGTACTTTATTTTTAAAATGTCATAAAGCAGGAAGGGCAGCCAAGTATCTGTAGCTTAGTAAGGGAGTAGAGGATACAGGTTGAGTGAAATCATGTTGGAATAAGATGAATTCACTTACTGTTTTGTTCTGCAATTTGTTTATTCTCATTTCTGTCAGTTCTTCATTTATAAGATAGAACTAATGATACCATCTAATCATAGGGTTGTTTTGAGGAATAGATACCTTTTAAACACACTGAATACTGCCAAGTACATATTAGACACTCAATTAGACAAAAGTTTACCTTTTACTTAAAGTAAGTGTGTGTGTGTGTGTGTGTGTGTGTGTGTGTGTGTGTTTGTTTGTCATTATAGCCTTTCTTAGGTAGTCCCTATGGTAGTAGAACTTAGTTACATTTTTCTGAATCTCAGGTATATTCTATTTGTCCATTTCATTTTTGTAAAAGAGAAACTAACTAGACTTTAGTGATAAAAGAGGGATTTAAGTAGTGACTTAAATATAATACTTTTTTTCTATAAACTCCAGAATTATAAATACATCTCCCCAGATTTAGAATATCATAATAAAAAAAGAATTAAGAACTAGAAGAAGAGATATCAAGCCGGTAATGAATAAAGATGGAATGTGGGATTTGTATAATATACAGTAAGATTAAGAAAAGAAAGCATGCTAAAAGAAGAAAGTCTCTCCAGGCATGGTGGCACACGCAGCTCTAAAGGCTCAGACAGGAGGATAGGAATTTCAAGCCCAGCCTTAGCAACTTAGAGAAGCCCTAAGCAACTTAGCAAGACCCTGTCTCAAAATAAAAAAAAAAAAAAATATATATATATATTAAAAAGGGCTGGGGTGAGGCTTAGTGGTTAAGTGCCCAAGAAAGGAAGAAAGAAAGAAAATAGAGAGAGAGAAAAGGGTGGGGGTGGGGGGGAGATAGGGAGGAAGGGGGGAAGGAAGGAAGGAAGAAAAATAAAAGCAAGCAAGCACTGGTTTTACTATGAAGACATAAAGACACGGAGAGTAAGCACAAGGGAAACAGATCAGGGAAGCTGACTGAGAGAGTTAATCTAGTTTTTCCAGAAATTTCCCTTCTACTTTTTGAGATCAAAATAGGAAGATATACTTTGTATTTAAACAATAGATGTCTTTTGGTAATATATTTGGCCTTTGTTAGTTTTGATTTCCTATTTCTAAGTTTAGACAAGTTGTGGTTTTTTTTTTTTTTTTTTGAGAATAAGTTTGCTTCAGTCCTACCAACTTAACCATTCAATGATTTGATTAACTTCTGTCTTATATATTTATTCTCATATCCCAAATTGAAGCTCACGAACACATGAAGCATCCCTGTGTTTGCATTCTTTTTTGTTGTTGTTGCTGTTAGGATTTGCCAAAATAAAATTCTTCCTGTGCCTCTTCACCCAGCATTTTGATGTTTCTTCCAGTATCTAACTGCATGTCACTTATCTCCAAGAGGAGTGAAGTTGTTTCTCTTCTCCATCAAAGCGGTCTGATTCATTCACAGTTTCAATTTCTTGCTAATGGTCTATTGGGTGTACTTTGCTTTCTCAGTTCAGTTGTCAACACAATCTTTTCAACAGACACAGTCTCTGTCCTTTCCTAGGAAATCTGCATGAGTCCTGGCTGTCCTTAATCTTGACAAAAGCATTATAATCTGCCAGGATGATAGAATACTCACTTGTTTAAGAAAAGCAGTTTTTCATTTTCCTCTTTTTAGGAATCTTTATATAATACAATGACTCATATTAATTAATGGTAATAAAGGTTTTTTTTAATGTAATTTTAGATCAGACCATGAGAAGAGAATTTAAGTCAAGAAGCATAATGCTGGCTTTGAATTTCTCATGTTGTAAAAGAATGCCTGCTTTATCCTTATAATGACACTTATATGAAATAACACAGACATATATGAAATATGAAATACATCAATAAAACCCAGGGTTTTATTGTGGGCCTTTCTAGGGCCTGAAGCAGCTATTGTATTCCTATATCAAATAAGGCATTCATTGGCTGGAATATTCTTTCTGACAATTTCTGGGCTGTTCCTCTGCTTAGTATAATCATATTCATATTGAGACACAGGTATAAACTCTTGCTCATTTAGGAATTTTCAAAAAAGCAGGTTTTTAATTTTTTGCACTGCTGTACTGATGCACCACTATTTCAACTATATTAAAATCATAAAAAATGGGACTAACACTTCCAAATATCAGCAGCCTCAGTATCATTTGGTGCCTTTGATTTTTAGAACAGGCTTACAGGAAGTGGGTGCTTGTACTTCTAGAGCTCAGTCCCTCTTGGGTCAAAACGTATCCTTTTTGTTTTTTAATATTTTTTTTTGTTTTTTAGTTGTTGATAGACCTTTATTTTATTTATGTATTTTTATGTGGTGCTGAGAATGGAACTGAGTGCTTCACACATTCCAGGCAAGTGTACTACCTCTGAGCTATAGCCCAACCCAAAACATGTCCTTTTGAGATGAGGAAGACTTTGATTAATGACAATTCATAGTATCACATTGCAAATGTTATCTTCAAGACCTCATAACCAGTTGTCATTTGCTGATTTTACCTACAATTGCTATGAGTTTTGTTCTTCATTCAGAGAGGTGCATAGAAAAGGTAATAAAGTCAGCTACCACTTCTAAGGAGAGAGACAAATGTTGAGAAATGCTGTTGTCTGGAGAAGATGATTCCTAAGGTCATTACTCTCGACTAGATACAATAACAATAGATAGTAGGAACATGACCTTCCTGAGAGAAAAAGATGTTGTACTTTGAGGAAAGGAAACTATTTTACACATATAAGTACAAATATATAGAGAGAGGCATGAAATAAAGCTATAATATTATCAAAGGATGCTCTGTAAATGCAACTTCTCTGTTAAACTGAATTTTGTTTAATCATGTTTGAACAATCTAAGAACTGAAAATGAGGATCTTATTCACATCTATGTATTGACTTTGAAAGAGAATTGCAGCTAAATATGAGAGTATATCTATAATAAATGAAGACACCTAGCTGGCAAGATGCATTCTTATTTACAGAACATCGTTTTGTTAAGGGTAATGCTACCTGTATAAGCATTTTTATAACCCAAATCGGATTCTATTTCCAAATTGTTTTTATGTCCTTCAATTAAGTGCTTTTGTCAGAACAGAATTTAAAATCATACACCATCACATCAAAATTCAAATTAGAAGCATATAACCTGCAACTTATATGCATTCTGAACTGCATATTTTTATCCCCCATGTGCCCACAGTTTTCACTGAAATTCTTTTATTATTTGTGGGCATGTCTATCTCCCCCAGCTTCAAAATTCTGGAGAGAAAGAACATCCAGATGCCAAAAGCCACATACTTGCATATAATAATTCAGTCCTCATGATGATGTTGTGGTAAGATATAATTAAGTGTGTGTGTGTTTTCCATGTCAGAAAGCCTAAATTCAGACTTTATTAATGTTCTCAAGATTATTCAACTTGCTAATAGATATAGAATATGAACCCTGAACTGCTTGACATAAACTTGACATTGTTTTCACTATACTTTTCAGGTGGAGGGCTCTATATTTATTATCTATGATTTGATAACATGGTTACGGTGAACAAGATTTGAACTAATTGTATTTGTTTTTGATGTCATGGAATTCAAGTAAAAAAGTAGAATATGGAGTAGAATAATTACCTCTCAGTGTGAAACTAAGTTGTCCAAAGATGGAATAAAATATTCAGGAGGTGGAACTTTCCTCATCCCTGCCATTTCTTATGCTAATATGTAAAAGCTGTTTGTTGGGAATTTGAATGATTTGTTTCTAGCATTAAATACGGGCAAGATTTGATTCCATTCAAACCTCAATTCTTACTTAGCTATGACTCCAAGCAGATTTTATTTCCACATTGCCTTTCTACCGGACAATTATCTACTTTTTGTATTGTTATAAGAAAAGTGTTATTGGACCTTGAAAATGTTCCCACCTCTCATTTCTGGGTAATTTAGGTTGTCTCACTAGACTCTAAAATGGCACGATGAATGATACTTTGACCACTGATTCTTTTAAGAACATATTCAGCATTGTGCATTCATTCCTTTCTTTCCATGGGTAGGGCTATGTCCCTCTTGATACACACTGTCTGTTAGAGTCTGTAAACAAGTCAAAAATAACACCTGGCATTTTGCCAGGGGAATGTTGGAGTTCGTGAACAAGTCTGGATGGTGCCTGGCAAAATGCCAGCGGGAGTGGTTTGAGAAGTAACAAAAGCGAGCTATTAAGTGTGGAGATTCCTTATTGGTTGACTGATGTATCTAGTTTATGCTAATTAGATAAGCTGTGTGGAATGTATAAATACTGCTCCTGTCCTGCAATAAACGGCTCCCTCTCCTGATGTATCAAGCTACAGAAGTTATTTGTCACCCCCCTGATTATTCTGCTGCAGCCGGACTGCAGCAACTGTCCACTCACCTTCCTGGAGAAGATAAGCAAGAAATACTTTTACTGTCCCACAAAAGCCCATGTGTGAGAAAATGCAAGAAAATTCAGAGGTGAAATGATTGGGTTATGAGAGTTTTAACCCAAATGCTGAATTAATTCCATGATGTAACTATAAAAAGTACAATGGAGGGGCTGGGGATGTGGCTCAAGCGGTAGCGCGCTCGCCTGGCATGCGTGCAGCCCAGGTTCGATCCTTAGCACCACATACAAACAAAGATGTTGTGTGCGCCAAAAACTGAAAAATAAATATTAAAAAATTCTGTCTCTCTCTCTCTCTTTAAAAAAAAAGTATGATGGATATAATGCCATCCCTATTAAAATTCCAATGGTATCCCTTGTAGGAATAGAAAAAGCAGTTGTTAAATTCATTTGGAGGGCTGGGGATGTGGCTCAAGTGGTAGCGCGCTCGCCTGGCATGCGTGGGGCCCTGGTTCGATCCTCAGCACCAAATACAAACAAAGATGTTGTGTCCGCCGAGAACTAAAAAATAAATATTAAAATTCTCTCTCTCTCTCTCTCTCTCTAAAAAAAAAAAAAAAAAAAAATTCATTTGGAAACATAAGAGGCCCAGAGTAGGCAAAGCAATCCTTAGCAAGAAAAGTGATACAGGGGGCATCACTGTACCAGACCTTAAGTTATATAGCAAATCTCTTGTAACAAAAACACCATGATATCGGTACCAAAACAGACATGCAGATCAATGAAACGGAATAGAAGACACAGAGACAAACATAAATACATTTATATCATAATAGACAAAGCTCCATAATCATACATTGGAGAAAAGATAGCCTCGTTAACAAATGATGCTGGGAAAACTGGAAATCCATATGTAGCACAATGAAATTGAACCCCATCTCTCACCATCCACAAAACCCCACTCAAGCGGATCAAAGACCTATGCATTAGACCAGAGACCCTGCACCTAACAGAAGGAAAAGTAGGGCCAAATCTCCACATTGTCAGCTTAGGAACTGGCTTCCTCAACAAAATACCTAAAATGCAAGAGGTAAAATCAAGAATCAATAAATGGGATTGTATCAAACTAAAAAGCTTCTTCACAGCAAAGGAAATAATCAAGAATGCGAACTGAGAGCCTACAGAATGGGAGAAAATCTTTACCACCTGCACCTCAGAGCATTAATCTCATGAATATATAAAGAACTGAAAAAATAAAAAAAACTTAAATAAACCAATCAATAAATGGGTAAAGGAACTGAACAAGAATTTCATAGAAGAAATATGAATGGTCAAAAATATCTGAAAACATGTTCAACATCTCTAGAAATTAGAGAAATGTAAATTAAAACTAAACTGAGATTCCATCTCACTCCAGTCAGAATGACAATTATCAAGAGTACAAGTAACAATATATGTTGGTAAGGATGTGGGGGAAAAGGTTCACTCATACCTTGCTGGTGGAACTGCAAATTGGTACATCCACTCTGGAAAACACTATGGAGATTCCTCAGAAAACTTGGAATGAAACCACCATTTGATTCAGTTATCGCACTCCTTGCCATATACCCAAAGGACTTAAAATCAGCATACTACAGAGACACAGCCACATCAATATTTATAGCAGCTCAATTCACAATAGCCAAAGTATGGAACCAAACTAGGTACCCTATAACAGATGAATGAATAAAGAAACTGTGGTATACATACACAATGGAATATTATTTTGCATAAAGAATGAAATTATGGTGTTTGTTGGTGAGCAGATGGAACTGGAGACTATCATGCTAAATAAAATAAGCCAGTCCCCCAAAAAACAAAGGCCAAATGTTCTGTTTGATATTTGGATGCTAACTAACAACAATAAAGAGTAGGAAGGGGAAGATTAGAAGTTCGTTGCGTTAGATAAAGGGGAATGAAGGGAAGGGAGAAGGGATGGGAATAGGAAAGATAGTAGAATGAATTGGAAATAACTTCCCTATCTTTATATATGAATACATAACCTGTGAAATTACACATCATATACAATCACAAGAGTGGGATCCTGATTAGAATAAGCTATACTCCATATATATACAATATGTCAAAATATACTCTTCTGTGATGTATATCCAAAAAGAACAAATAAAACAATTCCCTGATATGATTCATTTAATGGTATCTGAAGGCAGGTAGGGTGTGGCTAGAGGAGGTGGGCATTGGGGCTGTGCCTTTGGTACACGTTTTGTATGTGGAGACTGCAGTCTCTCTCTCTCTCTCTCTCTCTCTCTCTCTCTCTCAATGTAAGCCCCTGAATAAACTTTTCCTCTTCTATGTTGTTCTTTTCAGGACTTTGAGTCACAATGATAAAAAAAAGCTGACTAAAATAACTTATTGATTGATTAATAATTTTCTTGAATTTCCATTTGGAATCCAATTTTGGATGTTCTCAGGGAATGAGTGTCAAAGGCCAATATAACCTTGATGCCCACAACACCATTAGGTCTAGGTGACCTGCTTCCTCCATGATCACCTTGAGTTAAATTTATAAAATTCAAGAAATTTCCTTCCAATGCAATATTTGAAATTTCTTATGTAGTTTCTGTCCAAAAGTATCACTTTATCAAAGAAAGTATTATCCTTTCATCCAATGTTCATTCCTAAGTTAAGACATATTTACCTAGATATTCACTTAACTTCTCATTGAACATCTGAACTCATGATTTTGAGCTCTCTCTTTGAATTGCTAAAAGTCTAGATTTAAGTGATATTTTAGAATCAAGGAAGTATTTAACAACTTTTTTTTTCCAGTACTGAGGATTGAACTCAGGGCCTCATGCATGTTAGGCACTGAGCTACATCCCCAGCCCAGCTTTTCCAACTTCGCAGGGATAAATCAGGTAGCAGTACCGTAGCTTGAAATATAGACATTGACTAAATAAAAGGTGAAGACTGTACATTTAAGCCAAGGTGAGGGGGCTGTTATTGTCCAATGGCCCTATTTCATATATAAAGGAAGACTGTGTTAGGCCTGCCATGTTGCATATTTCAAGTAAGAAATATAAATACTACTCTTTTGTAGATGGAGAAAGTCCAGAATGTCATTTCACATTTTTACAAATGTTTTGAATATTCAAGTTTCCATGTTGAAATAATTAAAATTATACATATTACTATTTGGGTGATCAGTCAAAACTCTACATCTGATTTCACTTGTTAGCTAGTGTGGAAGGAGCCGGTAGGGATGAGCCTTGGTCCTAGTCCAAATCCTAACCTTGAATGGAAATAAAATAAAGTGGCAACATTCCTTAGTAGGATGGTACTCTGGCCATGGAAAACTCCAGTTATCTAACTTCTCTGCCAGAACCAGTTATCTAACTTTCTCTGCTTTAAAGAAAGGAGTCCTTTTGGGGCCACTAAACATTTCAAGAGGTTAATTTGAAACTATCTGTACATTCTGCCATTGAGGGGCAGCCTCAGTTCTCTTCATCCCTCTCTTTTCAAATCTTGAAGAGATCACCAACATGAAATGATTATGATGCAGTGATCTCATTTTGAACATTTTCCTCAGGGTTTTCATGAGCTCTGCTGGTTACCTTTCTTTCCTTAGAGCAATTTCAATTTCCTTATGACTCAGCAAGCAGCATTTGGATCGATACTGTATTTTTTCCTCCTTCAATTGTGGATCTGCTTTTCTTTTCTTTTTCCCCCCTAAAACAAATGTAAAACCTTTTCCTTGCAAAAGGCAAAAACTTTGAAAATTCTGAACTGTATTCTTTTGCAAACAATCCTTGATTGATGTGTCATGTTGTGTCACATCACCTTAGGTAACTCTTGTCTCCTTGCATTGTACCAGTCAACAAGCCAGTGAGAGTGATGGCCTGAACTCCACAAGAGGCATTAGGATGCAGGGGAGGCTTGCTGTACAGCTTTCTTTGAGACTTTACAACAAATTCTGCCACCGAATACAAATAAGAAAACCTTCAGCTCGTGTTTGCAAACCAAATTGAACACAAAGAAGTCCAAGTATAAAAGACATAAAGTTAAAATAACTGGGATATGGCTGAAACCCTGGAAATACCTTTTCTGCTGATTTCCTCTGGCTATAATTGATGTGAATCTAAATGTGTTTGTTTTAATTTTTTTCTTTCTTTCTTTTTATGAATACTAGAAGTTAGCTGCTGTAATAAATCCTTCAGGGACTTTTCAGTTGAAGAGATATTTGCTGTTAGCTTAATGTGTAACTGATACTACAGTGATCCTGAAACCGCAGACAATGCACTCCCAATCATTGTGTACAGGCTGCCCCACTTGTTGATGCTGTTTCGTGAGTAACCTCTGGCTTCACCTTGTGAAATAGGCACCTATTGTGGCTTTACAGTTTTAGTGCTGTATGTTTTCTAAATCAGAATGTATTTTCCATCAGAGAAAATTCATGTGTGTATTCATATTTCTTCTCATTCTAATTATGAACAAAAACTCACCTATATCCCTTAACACATCAGACTGAGATTTTATTGACTTTTAATATCATTTGGAATTTTCTAGAGAGAGCAACTCCATGAGAACTTATTGATTAGTATTGCCATGTTAACCAAGCAAGCCCTACTGAATCAATTCATCTATAGTGGTATTTCCTGTTGACTCATATGTGCTGTTCTATACAAGATATGAGGATCCGGCTAATGTATCAAAGGCTGAGTCAGGAAAGGAATGTAAAGTCATCTAATGGAACTGAGGATATTTTGTCAACTGAAGTCAATCAGTCTATAGTAAGATTGCAGATATTCTCATCCAAAAATCTCACAACAAATTTAGAATTTACTTTTTATTACTACTACTACTACTACTACTACTACTACTATTATTGGTAAATGTAATAGCTCAGGAAGGTACCCAATTTAAGTTTCATTCTATACTCCTACACAATCTGAATCACGTTTGTTAAAATTCCCATGTCTTCTATCTATAGACGTATGTTATGGTCAGTTTTCAACAATTTTTTTTGAGTGTGAAAAGGAAAAGAAAAAAATATCCCTCGTTTATATATCACCTTTCAATCAGAACGTTCTTTGTACACTGTACATGGTTAATTTTTCCTTTGAATACTCGTGTTAAACTCCCACAGATCTATCAGAAATTTCATGGGGCTATTTTTAAGATTATATTAGAGAAAAAGATTGAGCAGAATAAAAAAGCCTTGTGGAGCCTTCCTTAACTTAAGGAAGTTCAAGTTATTTTTATATTGTCTACTTCTATGTGGAAATATTGCTAAGAACATAATAAAAAAAATATCCAGTGGATTTGCAGCAGGCGACATGTAGGTGGGAACCTGGTCACTTAATAAAAAGAAGCATAAAAAACTTAAACTGAGTCAGATTCAGATGAAAGGGTATGAAGTAGGTCTATGATTGTTCTGAGAACTTTTCTGGACAGTCTTTTTAAATTTTACACCCCATTAAATTACCCTTTGTGCCTTTCTCTTCTCGAGTATCCGTGTTCTCATACCTTCCCTAACTACCCTATTAAAATTGTTTTCAGGAAAGGATAGGGAATTTACTTAAACCTACTAGTATTTCTAATGTTAGCAACTTTACCTCCCTGGGGTTTTATGTTTCAAAAGCCAGTGTAACTGTAAGGGGAGGCAAAGAACTTCAGGTGTCAGGATGAAATAGCTGAGTTTTCTCTTTGCCTTTCAGGTTGTATAACAGTTTGGTCACCAAGTTTTGTAATATTTCTTCCATGAGGTTTATCTTAAACTTAAAATGCAGACTGGTGAAACTGAGAAATCTCATGGGATACTGCTTGGCTTATTCTGAGGCTGATTTGAAAAATGAATGGGAGGTGGGAAAGGGTATATGATTGATTTTTTGTTTTTTTATAAAGGTCAGACCTTTAGGGGGAACTTTAAAAAATGTCTGCCAACTCCAAATGTATACTTAAAAACATGGCTGGCATTATGTGCAATGGAAGTTAACTTATGCTATTAAAATCGAAATACAATATAACCAGAGGCAAAATGAATTTATTTAATCTAGGAAATAGGATTGAGAGGTTGTATTACAAGATTGTAAGAGAACTTGAGAGAAAGCCACAGAAAGAAAACAATACCCAAGGACATAAAAATATTGTAGTAAATAACACACACAAAATTAAAAATGGTAGTGATAATAACAATACACTCACACAATATTTTGCTTTTACACAATAAATTTATACCTGCCTTCCTATAAAATGCCCTTCTGGTGAATGATAACATGATTAAACTAGGATAGAAAAAGAGACATTTTCAACATAAATGTAAAGGGAAGAGATTTAGGAAAGCAGAAAACAATTACCCAAGTTGGAACTTTTGTCAAAACACATATATTAACAGTCCTATCTCATGCAGATTATCCAGGATCTTTACAGCTCAATGGTAGATAGGATCCTTTTTCTATTTCTCACCAGAAAGATATATGAGATTTTACTCCACTGGAGTCCTGCAGGGTTTTCTGTTTGCTCAGCATTTTTGCATACTTGTGCCTTCTGCAGGAAGAATATACAATTTGCTTTTGAATCTGTTGAGTTGCTGGGTGACTCTGGCAAGGTTCTTTTTGTAGAATAGAATCTGTTGTATGATAAATAAGCCTCCCTGGCAATATCTCTCCAAATCCATCTTCTTGAATAATGATTATGTGAATATTGTCATAACATCCTGAAATCTCAACTCCACTTTGAAGGTTCCCCAAAAGTTGAACTGCAACCTTTTGGGGGGATATAAATATATATTTGTTTTTCCTTCTAAAAAAAAATGAAGTGACATTTTTGGCCAATGGAGCAATGGAGGCATATGGAGAATGAACTCTGCAGCTAACTATAGTTACCTTTGATTTGGCTGTTAAACAGAGTATCAGGCCTATTCCTTTCCTAATCTCTTTAGACTTTTCTTTTTCTATATCCCTATGCATCTTAACTTTATGGAACACTAAATATTTCCCCTTTCCAAGTGATTCTTTTTGATATAATAAGACTTGAGATTCACTGGAAGCAGGGCTGGTCAATATTTATTTGTAATGTCATAGAAATGGCATTCTCCTGGAGTGGCCTTATGTTTATTATGTATTAAATGTGATCACCATACCCATGGCTCACACGAAAGCAGAATGTTAAATGGTGAGATGACAGGAAACCACACACAGGAGTGCCTAGACTCAGCAGATCCCTAATAACCCATACTTTAATCACACCTCCTTTGTACTAAGATTTGCTCTGTGAGTGAACCCAGAGACTGCTTTTCACTATCCTTAGAAGTTCTACATTTTACAGACCACACAATTAGGCTGCAACACAGTAACATGTTGAATATAAAATCTTTGAAAAAAATCAGTACAGCAGCAGCATGGTCACCCATATTTTAAAATAGAATACTTTGTTTTGTAGAGAACAAACATTGTCCCAATTTCCATATATATAGAGATGCCTTGGTAGAACAAAAAATAAATTAAAAAAAACTTTCATTTAGGAAAAAAAAAACAAAACCTTTCCCCCAAACTTAAAGTTTCAAATTATTATGTCTGGTGTACATTCATAAAATATTAACTTTAGAAGATTTCTAGTTCCATCTCCTGATATTACAGATAATGGAGCTGGGCATCCGTGAGATGGAGGATTTGATCAATATTGCAAGGTAGTTACTAGACACCTAGATTATAGACTGTCATCTACTTTAACCAGGAGAAAGTGTAGCAATTTAAATTGCTTTACCACATTTTCTAGTCAAGGAAATCTAAAGTCGTCCCATGTATTGAATTAAAAAACTTGTTTTTGCCATAATTTTTGTATACAAAGCAAATTTGTGTGGCACATAGACTCTGAGATGATCTCCAAAGATCTCTCCCTTCTTGACTTATACTCTTGTTTAATTCCTTTTCATTGAGAGACCAAAAGCTGTGGCTTGCTTCTAACCAATAGAACACAACAAAGTTGATGGAATTCCTTTCTGTGGTTAAACTGTAGATAATTATAACCTTGGTTTTGCTGACAGACTATCTTCCTTACTGATTTTGACTAAGCCAGCTGTCTTCCCTGTGATGAACTGTGCTATGGAGACTCCAACTGGCAAGAAATGGTGGGCTACCTTTGACAATCAGCAAGGAACTTATTCTCAAATCTCACAGCAAGGAACTGAATCCTATCTACAACTGTGTAAGTGAGCATGAAAAACAGGATTCTTTTTCATATGAAAAACCAACGTAGGGTGGTACATTGATTGCAGCTATATGGAGACTCCCTAAATAGAAGTCATAACTAAACCATGCCTGGACTTCTGGTCCTCAGAAACTATGAAGTAATGAATATGTGTTGTTCTTTTTGTTGTTGTTTGTTTGTTTGTTGGCACTGGAGATTGAACTCAGGGGCAGTCAACCACTGAGACACATCCTCTGTCCTATTTTGTATTTTGTTTAGATACAGGGTCTCACTGAGTTGCTTATTGCCTCACAGTTGCTAAGGCTGGCTTGGAACTCACGATCCTCTGGACTCGGCCTCCAGAGCTGCTATGATTATAGGCATGCACCACTATACCTGGCCATGTGTTGTTTTAAAATGCTCAATTTGTGATAATTTGTTATGTCCCAAGAGGTAACTCACAAAATATGTTTCTGAATGAAATAGCACTGAATAATCAGAATTATTCAAGGAAATGTAACTGCCATATAGGAACATTGATATTTTGCTTATTTTAAAGACAGATTAAAATCAGAATCACGAAATCTCCCTTAAACTTATGAATCAATATGGCAACCGTGAACCTCTAAGGGCAATAATGAAAAATGGCATTAATAAAACAGAAAAAAATATAATTACATGGCAAAATACCTTTGCTCACAATGAAGCAGTTCCCTCTATGTTACTATTTTCCAATATCTTCTGCTTCTTTGAATGCTCAGGTGATACTTCCAGGAAGCCATTTCTGACTTCTAGTGCCCATGCTTGGTTTTGTTTCCATCTTCCCTCCATAAGAACTGACTGTGTGACTAATGTAGTACTTAAGATATGGTATTGGTACTACTGTAAGTATTACAATGTACCTAGGCATATCTTCTCTTCCTAATACGGTCTCAAATTTTCTTAATGGTCTAAAATTTCCTAAGGGCATGTATAATGCCTTTTATCATTTTCTAACACTAGCATAATACAATATGTGACAGAGAAGGTAAACTGGATTTGTTGAGAATGGTGCCAATTTTGGCCACATAAATCATTTATGATCTATATAAGAAGATAGTTCAAATATCTAAAGTTTTCAAGACATGAGAAAATCCACTTGCTATCTAGAGGTATGAAATTAGGTAATTTGGTTGTTATTTTCAGACCCATCGTATTCATTGGCACAACTTCATTTTCTGCCACTTAGTCATCTATATATAAATAGCCTGACAGTGAACCAGTTCTGGGGGGGGGGGGGGGGAAGACAGCTAGATCCACTAGAGAAATTATTGATTCTCTTTTGCCATTCAGGTAGGTAATTAGAGTACTTATGTTTGAGTTGTGTGATCTCCTGGTAACCCCTGGCACGTGGAAGATGAACTTGTGCTTCTGGGTAACATTTTATCATATGACCTTATTATTAATCCCCATACTCTGCTTCTGGAAGTTAAAATTTTTAATAGGTGAATCACGTGAAGCAGGTTGATAGATTGATATCCCAATCCTGATGCTAATGTACTCAAACACAAGAGAACTCATGAACGATGTAGAGAATAAATTTAAGTATTGATTATGTCTTTTGAAGGTCAGACTCCTCTGATAATTTGAATCTCTTGAAAATTTATAAGGTTAATGTTTCCTAACTTAATAGCAAATCATATTGATTGTAAATAATATTTAATGAAATTTTTAGGACCTAGGAAAAAATATTGATATCAACCCAAACTCTCCCTCTCTCAGAACATCATTTTTAGTTCAGGCAACTGTAAAATTGGAGTACTTTACAGAAAATTCAGGCCGCATGGACAATTCTATTTGTTTTGTTTTGTTTCTGCATATTGTATATAATTTTCCTTCTGGCTGAAATTTCTTCTAAACACTCTTTGTCTATCTAAATCCTGTTTATCGTTCTTGTCCAATGTTAAACAACACTTAAGAAAGTGTGGACTTACTTTGACAAAACAAGCATTGCTTTGTCAAATTTTCTGTACATTCCTCAAGTACCTTCCTCTCAATGCACACACAGAGAGACACAAAATGCATTTAATTTCCCAGAATCTTTACATACTTTTGTGGCTGGACTTTAATCCTATTGAGAGCAAAGATAATATCTCACTTACTACTCTGCTCCTAAAACAGGTGTGGCACTAGCTATGTGGTAAAACATCAGAAAACATTTGGTAAACAAGGAGGATGAATGAAAGACATGAATAGAAACACAGAATGAATATATTTAAAATGGTTAAATATTGAAAATGTGATTTTGAATAGTTATGTGATATCCTATCACACAAATGAACCCTTTTTTATTTAGAAAGTTTGGTTGTTTTTGTCAATCGTTGATGTTATCTCTAATGCTTTGCTATTTTAGATAACAATTCAATAGTCTACTTTGTAATAGAATCCTAAATCTCTATTTCTGATGATTTGCTCAGAATGAATTCCTAGAAATGGAACACTTTTAAGGTTCTTGTTATTACTGCCAGATTACTTTTGTTAACAGGGGGGATTGGTTTCAAAATTTTCCTTACTTTTTAGGTAAGAGTCAGCTCTTATGTTAAAGATGCATGATGGAGGTTGAACATTCCATTTATATATATTTTGGATATCGATTATAATAATTTACATTTCTTGTTACAATTTTGGAATTTCTCATTTTCAGATTTATATGCCAATATCCCTGTTCTATTTTACTACTGGAGCAGTATTTAATTTTTAAAATCGTCTTTATGTTCATATATTTTAATCCACAATGACAGAAACTAGAAGGTTCTGCATGAGGCAAAGGAGAATATGGGTAAAAATAGCCAGGGTCTCATTAAAGGATAAAGAGTCTGTATTTGCCGTTTTTAGGTAGATAAATGTTTCTGTGGTAAAACTTGAGGCAGTAAAAGATGTGTCTGCAGTAGATATCAGCTAAATCCTACAATATTCTTATGTCAGGGACCTTCCCTCTTTAGTACTTCCCAATGGTACCTCTTTTCTCAATGCTTCTCCATGAGTTACATAAATTCTCCATATGTACTCATCTTTTTGCTTTTAGATTATACACTGATTTGGTTTTGATCCTCTAAATTCCCAGGAGGTCACCTCTGTAGTCTCATGTTTATTCCATTTCTGATATATTTTGTTGACAATGGCTATTGGAAAAGGAGTAAGTTATCCATGAGTGTGGGTGAATAAACACGTCAGATGCATTTTTAAGATGCATGTCCATGAGTGTTGCCATTTTAGAAAGCGAGGATATAAGGGAATAGGAAAGTGGAATTCTAATACTGGCAAAACTTATAGGAGAAAACCACTCTGACCTTTGCTTATTTCTCTACAGTTTCTGAATTATCCATTAGCATTGAGTAATCATTCATTTGATGTCTTCATATGTATGAGGATTAGTTTCCTCTCATAAATTGACACATCTCTCTAGACACTTCAATATCCTCAACTAAAACCATTCTTCCAAAGCCATCAAAATTTTTGAGATAGGGTGTTGGGACTCTAGATGATTGCCACAGGCAGATACTTACTGCAGCTGAATTTTATTATGGAGTGTTCCTAAAAATGCACGGGGTGGGAACACATCCTGAGTATAAGTACCTATTTACTCGGAACATCAGTTACAGAAGAAACCATCCTTTAACTTGTTGCCATCTTTACAATAATTGAATTTAATGTGCTTTTCTCCAGTTGTCCCTAAGGATTCTACTCTCTAATCAAGTCTAATTGGTGTTTTCCCTGGAGGTAAGAATTATACACACACAGTAAAGAACTTAAGTATGCTGAAAGATTTTAGAGGGGAAGGGAGGTGATTTTAACACAAATCACTAAAATTTGAATTAAATTCCATTAAATTCTTACATATTTACAATTTATGTAAAAATAATGTTCTTCTACAATACCTCTTAATTTAAAAGGTACATAAAAAGTGAACGATGTACTAATTTTAATGCTGGGTTCAAGAATCAAGAACTGCCTGAAACATGCATTATTTCATTAAGATTAGAAAATTATCACATAGTTTTTGCTAGTTTAAAGGTTTGGCAAACGTGTTTGAATTAATTTTATTTTTAATAAAGTATCTCTGTTAAAGCATTATGTTATAAAAGAAATTTAATTTTCATTTTCCTTAGATAAAAATATAGAAAATTACAAAGGATAATATAATGAATACCTATAAACCTCCTAGCCCACATTAATATACGATGTCTATGATTTTGCATATTTGCCTCAGACACGGTTCCTTAACAAGTTCTTATACACAAAGTTGAACATTATCCTTTGTGCTCTCTTGCTTTCTTCCTTCATCATATTCTAGATCCTTTCTTCTTACGTGGTAGGTACTATGACATGAATTTTAGCTATATCTGGTTCATGTTTTTATATATAAGCTGATTATATATACTTCCAAAAATTAAATATAGTATTTTTATTATCAGCTTTCACTTTAACTCTGGCTAATTGTGTGTGTGTGTGTGTGTGTGTGCGTGCATGAGCACTTGTGTACAAACACAAAACTTGTTGCTTAGCAATAGAAAAATCATTCTGTAACTTGATAAATAATAAGAAATACAAATTGATAATCAATGCAATGATGAGGAAGGAGATAATAGTGCATGAAATTCATATTGTTAAAGTATTCCCAATAAGTGTTTTTAATCTCTGGTTTTCCAAATATTAAAATGTTAGTGTCTTATAGTTGGTAGGTGGTAGAGTACACTTTAAACTTAAATAATTTTATGAATTGGGGGAATTTTAAAGATCAAGCCTTTCAGTTAGGCGTGGTGGTGCATGTCTCTTATCCCAGTAACTGGGGAGGCTTAGGCAAGTGGTTTCAATTTCTAGGCCAGCCTCCACAATTTAGGGATATGCTGTCTCAAAATAAAACAGAGGATTGAGGATATTTATCAATGGTAGAGGATGTCTGGGCTTAATCCCCAGTACCACAAAAAAATAAAAAAATAAAATAAAAAATAATAAATAAATAAATAAAAATAACTAAGGTTTTTCTATACTTAATACAGAAAGATTTTATAACTGGTAGCATTTTGAAACTTTTTGTAAGCTACTAATAAATTTCATTGTGTTTCGAGTAGCTTGGTTTTGCTCTGCTTCATTAGCAAAGTGTTTCCATTTTTTTAAGTAAATAATCTGAAAAACTATTAATTGAAAATTTGTTTTTATTATTTAATATACTCATAATTTTTTGTGACTAAAAGTAATTTAAACAGAAAAAAATATGCCTTTTATAGTTCACTTTCAAATTACTTGCTACTAACATTTCTAAGTTGTTTTTTTTTTTCGTTTTTCAGAATTAAGGATTATTTTGATATTAGGAACAATGGTTAATCAACTAATATATAATTGCATCATAATTACATGTTCTTTAGTGTACTCAGGGTGAAGTGTAAAATAATGTCTATGATAATTGGAATTTTAAATCAATGCACTATGGTCAAAATTAAAATGTCTTTGTGCTTTATATTCTAATATTAACTTATAAATTATTTCTGAGTTTAAGAATATAAAATTTAAAAATTGCTTGTGGCTTCTAGAAATGTTATTTTTCTCAAGTTAAAAATTTTATCAAAATCACTAAAGATTAAATTCAATATAAATTTTAAGTTTCATAACAAAGAAATTGCCAAATTTTGAGAGTTGATGTCAGCATAACTTTTCATAAGATGGAGTGAAAAGTTACAGGAATAAAGAGTCAAGGGAAAAGCATTTAAAAGACATGTTGAATCATTGAAGCAAATCCGACATCTGTCTATCAGATATTCCAGAAAGAACTTAAAAACACAAAGAAAAGGAGGAAGGTCAATAATCCAATGAGTATTGACAAAGGACTGTTTGGGGCCACAGGAAGTCAACTGCTTCAAATTGGTCAGATCCCTGGGTGCTGCACCTGGTGAGTGACAAGTTCATGACTAGAGAAGGAACTGAGTTAATTTTTCAGAGAGAGAAATGACAGTCACAGCCACACCAGAAGAATAGCAGCCACAGCTTATTCCCAAGTGAATGAGAACCTGACTGGTATTTGATTTTTCCTTAGTGACCCTCTTCACAAAGAGAGGAAGAATATCTTTATCATCCTGAGCACAATCAGTTTGAAGCCAGAATTCTGCAGGACCTCATTAGAATGAAGTGTAAATATAAAATGAAACACTTCCAGGCACGGGATCTGTTAGGTTCTTCCTTTTTTAATTTGGAGTTGTTCTCACTTACATTTATAATTCTAATATATATTTGGAGTTGCAGGTAAGAATATGACTTTTCTGAGGTGAGAGACTTGTCTTCATTATTTTATTTTAATTGTGTTCTTGCTGTCTTTTTTTGCTTTGTGTTTTATTTTTACTTTTGTTTTTCACTACAGATACTTAATGTTAATTTTACTGTTTTAGAAATCTTAACATTCTGTTTCAAATTCTCCTGGATTCACTCTTAGGAAAAAATAAATAATTGAGCCTATATGTTAGAGTCTGTAAACAAGTCAAGATGGCGCCTGGCATTTTGCAGAGGGAGTGGTTTGTGAAGTAACGCCAGCAAGCCATTAAGTGTGGAGATTCCTTATTGGTTGACTGCTGTATCTAGTTTATGTTAATTAAGATAAGCTGTGTGTAATGTATATATACCCCTCTGGTCCTACAATAAACGGCTCCCACTCCTGCTGTATCAATGTACACAGTTGCTCATCACCCCCTGGTTATTTTGCTGCAGCTGGACTGCAGCACCTATATTTTCCCTAATATCCATAATCAAAAATGAATTAGAACACATTTAGTCCCTGTTATCTAAGATGAAAAAAAAATAACAAACATTTCTCTTGTATAAGGCATTTTTTTCTCTTTGCTCTCATTTTTGTTCCAGTACATTTTGATTTTTATATATTCTTATTTCTTTAAACCTTAATATTTGAATGGTATATTCTATTCTAATATAACATAGTTATTTACATGTAATTCCAACTAGAAGAGGTTGCAAGTATTGCCAACCATATTTTTATGTAAAAAGTAGAATATGAACCCCTTTAGTGTTTCTCTGTTGGTGAAAATGGTGCTCAGTTAAATCCATGTTCATTCCTTACACACATTTTGATAGACATTACCGTAAATCACAACTTAGTTTTAAAATTGAATTCCTAGTAAAAATCCCTTCTTCCATAGCACTTGGTATACATTGCTCTGCCTGAGAGTCTGAGACTGAGAAGCCTGAACAAAGTTAAATTTCTCTAAAACATCAGTACTTTCTTTTTCTTTTTTTTTGTGTGCTTTTTTTTGTATAAAGACTATTATTTCTGTATATGGAGGAGTAGTCTGGGCTCTTATACCATTTTCACTAATTTTTTAATGAAAAATTAATTTACTAATTAATATATTCTAATAGTAAAATTATTATGAAGAAAATGAGAGCACTCATTATTCTACTTCAAGTTAAAAATGTAAAAAACGGAAATAAAAATGGTAATATAGGGCATATTATAACATTTTACTGAGTCAATTGAATTCTACAGTAATGAGATTATTATCTTAAAAACTGTGAATTAGCGAGATTGATTTAAAGAGGTCTGCCACCAAAAGAGCTTAGGAGGCCCCAATCTTGACTCTATTAGTGGCCAGCTGTTTCCAGTTGTTTAAAAGCTGAGGCCAGAAATAGAAGCATGGTTTCTGGAAACTTGTCTCCTGATCAGGAAAACACCAGTTGTTGAAAATAGGGTGGAGGTGTTTGCAGGACACCCTCCAGGAGGAAGCATAACTTTCCCAAGTTATTAGCTCTCAGGTCCCCCAAATGAGAAAGCAGGGAGAAATTGTTACCATAGCACTGCCAGGCAGGACTCCCCTCTGTCCTTTTCTCCTGAACAGATCTGCTTTCCAAGCCAACTCTCTTAGCCTCCAGTGTTGACCCCTTCAGATCTGATGCACCCTTTGCTGGTCTAGTAAAATCTCATGTTTTCCCTGTGGTCATAGAGACAGAAGACCAGGATACCCTGTGACGGTTGTGTACCCTGTACCCTGGTCTGTGCTGCATTTGTGAAGTCCATCCTCTCAGCTCTTATGAATCGTTCCACAAGCTTCCTTCTCTCTTGTGACAGGCCAACCACTCTGAGGGACCAGATAGACCAAGCCCTTTCAGGATCACCATGTTTTAGTAGCAATATTACATATTCTCATAAGAGAAAGGAACTCCAGTGCTGAGTGTGCAGAAAGATTCTGCAGCCAGAGAAGCTGTGGTTTGAGAGGCTGATTCTCATGAGCCCCACCAGAAAGTGAATCAAATGACCCCAAAGGGATGTTCATGTTTGGGGCATGGAGATGGAAACAAGAGAAGATGAGAGGATCCTTATTAGCAAACAAAAGTTAAAAACATCTCAAGATACCCCAACTCTTTTCTTCAAGCACACTTTGCCTACAGTCCCCCCACCTGAACCCAGAAGTGCAGAAATTGGAGCAGAATCAAGTCACTGATAATTTTGTTGAAAAGTGTTCCATCAACCATTTCAGCCCCCCATGATTTGGGAGAATAAAAGTGAAGCATTACAGACAAGCTCTATGCAATTGTGAAGGTGTGTTACACTCATCCTAACTTAATCAACATTTGCAAGTTTTACTGGTAACTGATTTAAACTGAGCTAAATAAGGGAAATATGATTTTTAAAAACGCCTTTGAATTCTATTTTTGTTGAGTGTTTTATAATTACAGCATTGTGCAAAACTCTGTTATATTAATTCATTTCATTTTCACAACAACCCTATGAAGTATATGTTTCTAAAATTATAACATTTTTCTGGAAAGAAGAAAGGGGATTAAGGAAATGAAGTATCTTGCCCAAGTCATGGAGGTAATTAAAACGGAGCAGGGATTCAAAGGCAGCTCTCAAAGCTCATATCATAACTACTATAAGGTCTACTTTATGCAAAAGTAAATCCCATGGTGTTTTATGCTGAGAATTGAAACAAAGAAGAAACCCCACAATAGGAAAATGTTCAATCAATCTATAATTATATCCCCACTATTATGCATGTATTAAAGGCTTACACACTATGTGTGAACACAATTGAAATTTTTTTGTTTGACTGAATAATTAGAATACAAAATTTTACATACATTATGATTACATCTATATATCTGATTTAAAACTAAAACAGTATGTTGAGCATGGAGGAGTAAAAAGAACAAGAACCAGTAAAATAGTTCTGTCCTTTGACAATATGTTTCAAAAGCTTTTAAAATGTTGAATTTTTAACTTAGTAATTCATTTCTTAAAATCTGTTATAAAAGAGTAATTGGAGTGGATAAATACTTGTGAATGAAAAAGTTCATTAAAATGGAAAAAAAATGTAAACCACTTAAGTATTCAAGTAGGTACTGCCAAGATAAATAGCTTACACATATAAAATGTTATTTTATATAAGAGTTAGGACTTCAAAATGTTTTCAATGACCATAAAAAAAGAGCTTCAAAATAATTGAAAGCAGAATTACATTGTACAAAGTTGTATGCATGACATTATCATGAAAGATGAACAAACACAAAATATACATAAAATAAACAGGCCAAAATGTTAATAGTACTTATTCCTGGGGAGGAATAAGATGAATGATTTTCTTCTTTATCATTTTCTACATTCTATGATTTTTTTCTAGTATTATCATGTATTATTTTTATTTAAAATAACATAAATTGTTCTAAATTCCAATCATCCTTTAACAAGAATGATTAATAAATAAATTTAAAAAGATATTTAAATGGTGACTTGCAGAGTAAGATCCTTCCCTATTAGATTGTAAATTATGAAAGTCAGGGATCTTCTAGATATAGAATCATGTCATCAGCAAATAGTGAAAGTTTGAGTTCTTCTTTACCTATTTGTATTCGTTTAATTTCTTTCTTTTGTCTAATTCCTCTGGCTAGAGTTTCAAAGATGACGATGAATAGAAGTGGTGAAAGAGGACATCCTTGTTTTGTTCCAGTTTACTGCTTCCCATCTTTCTCTATTTAAAATTATGCTGGTCTTGAGTTTAGCATATATAGCTTTTACAATGTTGAGGTATGTTACTATTATCCCCAGTTTTGCTAGTGTTTTGAACATGAAGGTGTGCTGTGTTTTGTCAAAACCTTTTTTCTGCATCTATTGAGATGATCATATGATTCTTATTTTTGAGTCTATTAGTATGGTGAATTACATTTATTGATTTCCACATGTTGAACCAACCCTGCATCCCTGGGATGAATCCCACTTGATCGTGGTGCACTATCTTTTTAATATGATTTTGTATGCAATTTGCCAGAATTTTACTGAGAATTTTTGCATCTATGTTCATCAGGGATATTGGTCTGAAGTTGACAAATGCAAATCAAAACTACTCTAAGATTTCATCTCACTCCTGTCAGAATGGCAATCATCAAGAATATAGGGAACAATGGTGGCGAGGATGTGGTAAAAAAGGTACACTCATACATTGCTGATGGGACTGCAAACTGGTGCAACCACTATGGAAAACAGTATGGAGATTCCTCAGAAAATTGGGAATGGAACCACCATTTGACCTAGCTATCCCACTCCTTGGTTTATACTCAAAGGACTTAAAATCAGCATACTATAGTGACGCAGCCATATCAAGGTTTGTAGCATCTCAATTCACAAGAACCAACCTAGGTATTCCTTAATAGAGGAATGAATAAAGAAAATGTGGTACATATACTCAATGGAATATTACTCAGCTTAAAGAAGAGTAAAATTATGGCATTTGCCAGTAAATGGTTGGAGTTGGAGAATATCATACTAAGCGAAATAAACCAATCCCAGAAAACCAAAGGCCAATTTTTTTCTTTAACTTTGGGATACTAATTCATAATAAGGCTGGGGGCGCTGTAGAAGAATAGCATTATGCTAGATTAGGTAGAGGGAAGTGATGGGAGGAAAGCAGAGGGAATGTGGGGATAGGAAAGACAGTAGAATGAAACATACATATATATATATATATATATATATATGTATGTTTCATATATATATATATATATATATATATATATATGTGTGTGTGTGTGTGTGTGTGTGTGTGTGTCTGCATGACCAATATGATTCTGCAACATGTACACTCAGAAAAATGAGAAATTATATACCATCTATGTATGATACATCAAAATACATAAATGCATTTGACTGTCATGTATAACTAATTAAAACAAATTTTAAAAGTTTTTTAAAAAGTCAGGGACACTGCCTTAGTTATACTTTTATACCCATTGCCTATAACTCCTCCGTGCTCCATAAATGCTGACAGAATGAACATCACCAATAAAAAGATATATAAGATTTGAGCTGACTGCTAAATAGGAAATAAACCTTTTCAGCAATGTACTAAAAAAACCTAAAAATTGTCACCAGACTGTGGGATTTTTATGGTAAACACATACACATTTGCAACTAATAATAATAATTTAAAATGTAAGCCCTTCCAGATTATTAAAAAGACAGAAATGTTTTTAATTCATTTGAACAAATAAGAAATGGCTCAAAAAATAATTCTGATACACTAGTAACAAACCCAGTTCTAACATTTATACAAAATTGTTCAATATAATTTATTGTATCAAAGTTTAAACTGCAAGCATTTGAAGAAAATCAATATCCTCAATAGAAATGTAAAGAAAACAAAAATTAAGAAATTTGAGGGGGAATTGACAGTAAAATTTTTTAAGTATTTTTTTTCTTAATGTAATAAAAGACCCATATCTCAAATAAATACCAAAGTTATAAGTATTAATGATCAATAGATTTGACCATTTCGTTCACAACTCTTTGGAGAATTTGTCATTAATGATAATTAGACACTTTTAAACTTGCACAAACAATATATTTTTTTTTGTTGTAGATGGAAAGCATACCTTTATTTTATTTGTTTATTTTGTGGTGCTGAGAATCAAAACCAGGGCCTCTCATTAGCTAGGCAAGCACTCTGCCACTGAGCTACAGCCCCAGACCCAAACAATATTTTAATGCAATATTAGGGAATATGATTTACTTTCATGGATGCATATTAATTGTATATAATGGTGGTTATATTGTGACATATTCATGCAAACATAAATATCTAATTCTCTTAAATACTGATCAAACTCAGGTTAGGAACCTCTATTTTAGAAATGTAACTTTTAGAGTCAAGAACCAATTAAGATTCCCATGAACAGTTCCTTTATAAAACTTTCTTCTATGTGATGTAATAAAAAGCAACAAAGAAATTAATATAAGTGAATATAGAGAAAAATAAAACAGATATATCGTTACTTGGAGATGACATATTTTACTACCTGGAAAACAGAAGGAAATAAATTGAAAAAACAATAAATTTAATAAAAATATTTGTTAAAATGATGAGTTACAAAAATAAAAAATAAAAATAACTTTCCAGAAACTATAAATATTCTTTTAGAAGATAAAATGGTAAAGCATTGAACACCATATGTGTAGAACATTTACAATGAAACCAAACACCTATTATGATAAATTTAAAATAATAAAATAAATGAAAATCTCTTATTCTACAATGAAAGATTATAAATGGAAAACTCAATACAAAAATTAATCTATACAAAATTAATCTATAGTTTCAGGGGAATTATTTTACTTAGTAACCATATCCAAACAGAAGGATATTTCTTTAATTTTTTATGAACTATTCATCAAGTCATGTTTGTAGTTATAAAATGTTTGGTACTTATTTAATTTAGTTCATATATTCTGCTTTCTCTTTTATAAGAGAAAAATATAAGACTAAGTTATTCTGTTAAGGCATGTCAGAAACCTAGTATTTCTATATAAAACAGACGTATTTCAACAAGTTTTTATTTTGTCTATGGAAACCAGTGTCGCTAAATATGTCAGGGCAATATTTCTATTTTAACTCAGAACTAGAAAGGCAATATCATAAAAGCAAAAAAAAAGTAAAAATTGAATGTGAAACATTTTATTTATTAGTGTTTTCCTGAAAGACAGGTAAGATGATGAACATTTCTGTGGTTAGATTAACTGCAATGAATGTAAAATTCATGACATCATTTTAATCAGCATTGTACTCATCTGTTTACAAATTACATTTTCAATTTTAGTTCTGAAAATTCTTCAAACCACAAACCTCCTAGATAGAGGGAGTTTAGATTAAGAAACCAGGTACTGATTGTGAGAAATAAATGCTTTTATATCTATTTCAAAATACAGCTTTCTGTTTTTATCGTTTTACTGAAAGAAATGAAAAGTTCTCTTCTTTGAAATATACCTTTCATTCTCAGTGAGATTAAAAGTAAAAAATCTTGATTAAAGTAAAAAATCAACCATCACTTCTTTTGATATTTGCATGAATCTTAAAGATTATTACTGTTTAGTATTGGATTTATATGAATTTAAGTAATGAAGGTGATGATGATAGGACAGAAGCTTGGCAACATGCACATAATAATAATTTGGCACCAAAGATCCAAGGATACTGATTGCAGCAAATGAAAGATCAAGTTAACTGATGATTCAATTAGCAAAGAGGCAGGCAGGCAAAAGATTGTGCTTCAACCTGAAACAAGGCCCCAGCATATTCTTAGAGGATGTCAGGAATCTAGAAGAAAAATTGTACTTGCTTCTGACTTTCTTTGTGTTTTATTCCATGCAGGAGAGGAAAGCATGAAAAGAGAAGAGAGGGAGATAAAACAAAGGAGAAGAGGAAAGAAAGAAACAGGGGAGAGTGATTGCAATAAAATTATTACAAAAGCAAGCATTTAATAACTCCCAAGCCATAGATGCAGGTATTGAACCAGTGTTCATCTCAGGGCATTCTGTTCCGTAACCTAGTCTTAGATAAATGACTCCAGAGATATTCAGGGACTTCTGTTATTCTGTCAAGAGATAAGGATCTAAGGTCATTTGCCAGTGAATGTCCTATCCAGGGTCAATGAAAAGAAATAACTGTAGCACACATGCTATCAAAAGCAAGATAGAATCTCAGGTCTTGGTTATAGATTTCATCATCCTACCACAGTAATTCTATGGTGTGAAGGCTGGTATTATGGTTGTGACAGGCCACCCAACTAACTGCCTAGCCAGATTCAAGAGTACATTTATGCTTCGTCCCCAGAAATAAGAATTCTAAACAGAAATGTTTTGAACTTCATAACAAATGATATTATGTCCTGACCATTTTAATATTTGACTCTGTAAGCTTTATAACCATGGTAAATATAATTTTATATAATTCTCAAAAATTGCTTCAGAGACTAAGAGGTCATATTGGATCTTTTCAATGTTGATTACGTTTTTTAGATTATTTCATGTTGATATTTCCTCAGACTCAATTAAAAATTTTTGTTAGTGAATATTGAAATGTAAACCTTAACTAAATAAGGAAAGAAAAAAACACATTGGTTTATATATAACATATATATGGTTTTTATATGCTTTATATGTGCTTATATACATTTATATGTAAACTGTAAAATAGAACGTGATGTTTCTTTAGTATCCTCGGTTTATCAGTAAAACTTCCCCCAAATCTGACATATTAACAAAAATAGAAAATAGGATTGAACATAATTCATACCCAAAATATAAGTATAGAAAAAGAGTGCTACAAAGTTGAGTTCGTATGGAAGAGGGGAAATAACCAATTTAGACTGGCAGTCATCTCTGATTATTGTGCCAAAAGAGACCATTACTCAGATCCAGTAAAGGAAAGAAGGAGGGCTGCAGAGGACTAATGTTGGCAGAACTCAGGAAAGATCACCTCCAGAGAGAGAAGAGCACTCTGATGGGGGAATATTGGAATAGATCGATGATTGGGAGTTGGAGGATGATTACTGACAAGGCAACCAGAGGTCTGGGACTTTCAAGGGAAGGATAGTGACAATCCTAATGTCCCACCTCCATAAAAGAAGAAGGATGAACTGAATAGAGGAGACATCAATTGAAGGCTGCTCAGTCGGAACAAGGAGAAAATTAAAGATTCTGCATAAACAAAAGAGAATCATAAAGTTAAAAGACATGCTGAATACTTTCCCAACATCACTTTGCACAAGAAGTTTGCTAAAACAAAACAAAACAAAAACATCTTCCCTGGAGAACAACAAGGGAGAAACTCTTAAAGAAATGTAGTTCACTCCTCCTTGAAAAGAAGCATATTTTATTGCTGGTCCAAAAAAATAAAAAAATAAAAGGAATCTCAAGGTAAACAAAAGAGCAGGCAACACCCTTACAAACTTACTTTAAAGGAGAGAAAATCAATGCATTTCTGCTGTTGGGTATTAGAAGGCAGAACATTCTCATAGATCCACTTACTCAAACAATTTCTAGTCCCACAAGATTTTAAAAGGGAACACTACCAAATATAATCATTATTACAATATTATTTTACATCTTTGCAGAGAACAAAAAAGTAGAAAACACCCAGATTCTTTAGATTAAGAAAAGTTAACATTAGTGTCTAAACATTTACATATACCATTTCTACGCACACACATTATCAATCTCACTTATACATATTATGTAAAATTCCTAAATAAAATATTATCAAAAATTGTTTAAGTGTGACAAAATAATACATGATTATCAAGTATAATTTATTCTAACAATGTTAATGTTCAGTCCTTTGGTATAATTTCTATTCATAGACCTGAACAGAAATATCATGACTATTTCTATAGAAACTAAGAAGGATTTCTATAAAATCCAACACTTATCCCTAATAAAAAACACTTCATAAAGTAGAAGTTGTCTTGCTTTACATAGAAAAACGTTTACACCTTAGAACTAAACCCAACTTTTCATTCAATGCGAAAATACTAGATATAATCCTACTAAAACTATATAAAAGGCTAAGTTGCCCAATATCTCCACTAACAATTACCTTAGAGAGATATCCAACATATTCAGAGGACAACAAAATGAAACATCACACACACACACACACACACACACACACAAATAAAATTTAAAAACCCCAAACTCTTAGAGTTATAGTAATTGAACGCAAAATAAAAATATTTTTCCAGATGGTACAGCAGAAGTGAGCAAAGTCTAGCTCCTTTGATAAATAAAATTTTATGGAATGATAGCCATTTTTATTCATTTGTGTGTTATTTATGACTGCTTTTGCACTACACGATAGAGTTAATTTGTTGTGACAGACTGTATTGTCAATAAAGCCTAAAATACTTAGATATAGTTCCTTAAGTAAAAGTTTATTACCTCAGCCCTAAACAATCTATAATAAGATTAACACAAACAATAACATGTCATTAAGGTGGAAGAGTATGAAATGAACTGGCAAAAATTAATAATCTCCATATATGAGAACAAGACATTGGAAGAGTAAGTCCAATTTTTAATAACAGGAAAAAAATGAAATACTTCATAAAAATGTTTCAAACTGATAAGAGGAAAATAATACAAATATAAGTGGAAATTTATCATATGATAAAAGTGTCTTTCCAAACTGCTGGGGAAAATAGGGGCTTTTTGCATAAAATGTATAAGGCAATTAAAGAGTCAAAAACAATGAAGTTGGATTAATAACTCTTATATCAGAATAAATTCTAAGTGAACAAGATATAAAGATATACAAGTACAGCAGGCCCTCCATACTCTGAATTTTTGGATTCAACCAACTGCAAATCAAAAATGCCTGAATAGAGGATTGTACATGTACTGCACTTGTACAGACTTCTTTTTCCTGTCATTATTTCCTAAACACTATAGTATAACAATTATTCAGATAGCGTTTATATTGTATGTGGTATTATAAGTAATATAGAGATGTTTCAAATATATTGTGAAGATGTACAAAAAATTTTATGCAAGTGATACGACACTTATATCATATGATACCGTAGCATCAGGAGATTATTAGCATACATTGGGATCATGAAATCAACATTCTGTAGATACCTAGGGACAATTATACTAGAAGAAAATATAGATAATTTATAAACTGAAAATAGAGAGAGGGGTCTTTTAAACTATGTCTCAAAATACAGATGCAAAAAAAAAAGAGAGATTAATTTGACAAAATTTTCACCAAAATAACCCATAATTAACAAAACCAAAACACAAAAGATCATTAAGGAGAAAATACTTGCATCATATGACACAGATGAAAAAGTGATTTAATATATAAATAACTAAAATATGATATGGTAATGGATAAATAAAAAACATAATAAATTGCAGAGTAGACTTTGATGTACTGTATAGAAAATAAGTAACTCTTATGGTGCTATTACTTTACTGAAATTGTCCTAAGACATTATTTTAAACACTAGAAAAATTAAAAGCAATTTAAATATACTCTAAGTTATTATATGAAGAATTCAGGTAACTATTTCTAAAAATGGAAATGGTTTAACACTTTTTTTAGAACAGTTAAATTATCTGTGTCATTTCTTGCTGATCAATTTCCAATAGTTAGAAGCCAGATCAATGAGGGAAGTCTTTGCAATATACTTGGCTCTTTGATTATCATTTCTAAACACATACATACACTGGGCAAACATACAATTATCCATTCATTTCACTCATACATATTGATGCAAAATTGATTCAAAACTGACACATCTTTAAACTTCCAATATTGATGATATAGAAACAATAATAACAATTGTTATTATTTTAGAAAACAAAGCATGCTATCACTGTTTCATGTAGTTTCCTTATATTACCTTCTCTAAAGTAATAAAAGCCCATGAAGCTATCACTTTTGTTTTACATATGAGGAAACTAAAGAAAAGCTGTTGTTGAGTAACTTCAACTTGGCATTGCTGGGTATGATTGTCAGGATTCAATCCTGGCATCTCAACTTCTAATCATTATCCATCAATATTGCTTACCATTCATACCCCATTTGAATCAAATGCATGATATGTCAAGATCATTGTATTGTCATGAGCAAAACTAATAAAAAAATATTGCTTACCATGTACCAGCATCAGAAATCAATTGAGATTTTTATACTTAAGGATTTGTGTGTGTGTGTGTGTGTGTGTGTGTTCAATGGACCTTTATTTAATTTATTTATATGTGATGCTGAGAATCAAATTCCATGCCTCACACATGACAGGCAAGCACTCTACCACTGAGCCATAACCCTAGCTGCAGAATTTTTTGATGATCAGAACACCTGATTCAGAAAATTGGTGAATGGAGAAGTCTAGGCTGGTGTCAGGCCTGGGTGAGCTAGATGTATGATGATTTCAAATTTCAACATTTCTGTCAAAACTCTAGTGACTGGAAAATCTATTCCCAAGTCCTGTTTCATCATTTCATGGATATTTTAGAAAGTTAATTATTTCAGGCAGCTTCCACCTGTACCTAAGTAGCTTCCTTCTCCTTTCTAGGGAGGCAGTTTAGAGGTGACACAATCTCTCTTTCCCTGGCAAACTTTAAATGAGGTAGAAAATAAGTATCTTGTTTATTAAATCTTTCCCTAGTCTAGATAACAATCATTATCTTACTTAACTACTTCTTATTGATTAAAAAGGACTTTCTCATTCTGGAATATAGAAGTCAGTCAATAATGGATAGACAAAGTCATATACAGATATTTAGCTGGATAGTCTGAAATTCAAAAAAATGTGTTATGTAGGCATCATCATAAGCTTTAAAAATACTTCCTCAGCTCTTTCTCATGATCCTCTCAAAAGCTGTAGGTCATTTCATTCCTAAATATCGGCTGTTCTTTGGAATCCATATAGAAGAGTGCCAAAGTCCCATTTTGTCACCTGGCTTTAGTTAGAAGGCCACAAGGAAGCAATTACATAAGATTGTGCATATAATAATCCAAAGCCTAGTCAAATGTAATTTTTTCAACTGTCATAGCCACCCGCTCTACATAACTATACCATTGCTTTGTTGCTTTCATTTGTTGGTTCATTTCTAACCAATATGATCCCAAATAAAACAAATTGTCAATCTCTAATCTTTCCAATCTAAAGGCTTCATTTGGATCTCAAAACATTGTACTTGAGGGGCAGATCTAAGGAAAAGCAGACTTAAACAAAATATTTGTAGCCTGTGAAACATCATCATTGACTCTTGATAGAGAAAAGAAATAGAAGTGTGAGCTCATGATGAAACAGACTTAGGGATAAACAGCTCAATTCTCTAACTGTGGATCCCCCTGCCTTTCCTGCTAGTTCACCATTCTGTACTCAGAAACTATTCCTTTGGTTACCTCTCTCAGTCTCATTCTGTCCTTTCTGATATAAAATTATAAAATTGTCTTAAATTTTGCTTTTAAGTATTTCATTTGGTGAATTTTTCTTCCATGTTTAGATATTGAACAGCAGTTCCTAGTTGTCTGGTTAGGGATGGCAGCACAGATAATCCATGCCACAGGCCCTAGCTATTGCACTCTGCTACCAAATTTCCTGCCAGGTCCATAATATAAAGGTGATAATGCTCATCTCATTTGTATGGATCCTAGAGCAGAGTTTGGAAAAGATTATAGGCCTGAATGACATGTTTTCTTTCATTTTATGCCTTCTGAAAAGTTATTTTAGTTGAACTGAAAACTTTTTTTTTTTTTTTTAGTAAACCTAAGGACAGTGATGTATACCCAGAGTTCCTAAAATATGTTCCAAGGAGCCACAGATTGTTAGTACTTTTAATCTGAAAAGGGAAAATAATCAGTGGGGAAAGTAAGATTCAAAGTGGCATACATCTAGGAAAAGCTGATGATTAATTTCCATTTTGAACTGTGAAACTCACAACATTTTTAATATTCATCATGGCCCTACAAGAAGGGAATGAATTTGATAGCATTCTCCAAACATATTTATATCCCAAACCACTCTTCAAGGAGCATCTTAAAATACTGCTATTCCTCATAAATTTCTTTAGGAAATATTGACTGAAAAGAGAATGTGATAAGAAACATTGAAACAGAGCTCCACTGAATGCTTTGGGGTTTTTAAGTCTCTCCTGCTAAATTATTCCAAGTCCTAAAAGTACAAAAAGATGTTTGAAATCATAATTAGAGATTTTATAATTAATCTGAACCTCAGAGAAAAAAGTATGACTATCATTAATAGCAAACAAAGCACAAAAACATCATCATACAAAAGTTAAAGTAAAAGGCTGACCATATAATTTAAATTCATAAATTAATTACCCAGTGAAATTAAAGGAATAAATACAGACTAAAACTCTCGTTAGTTCACACCTTTTTAGGGTATTCTCATCTCTTTATCAGTAGCAGAAGAAGAAGTGATTTCTCCCTATTTAATGATGAATCAGGGCATACAGCTTGTCCCTCCCAAATTAGAATAGATTTGTCTCTGAGGAGGTTTTTAACAGATTTTTGATGGCCTCACTCAAGCAAGTTTATAGAATTGCTGGTTCAATCATCCATAAGTAACTCTCCCAATTAGATAAATTCAGATAAACATATCATACTGAAAAATTCGGATAAGTAATTAAATGTAATTATGGACTTGATCAGAACATTGTATTCAAGATGTACACAGATAAACAGTAGATATACTCTGGCTATTCCAAACTTCTATTCTCTAAGATTAAATTTCTCTTACAATAAAATAAGAATCCTCAGAAGTCAGTGAGCAATCCCTTAATTAATGCATTCTTATATATGCTTGAAAGCTTTATGATGACAATGATAATGAATTAACAAGAATTCAAGTGCTGGTGAGAAATGAGACAGTATTACCATAGAAGGTCTCACTGGGCCTGGGATTTCAAAAAGCTTTCATTCTTGTTTGCACAACATGCTGTCATATCATTTATTACTGTAGATTGAGGAGCTTTGTCAACTTAGCATATCTAAGTTGACCAGTGTTGAATATACTTAATCCATCTTATCAATTAGCTTTTTTATAATTGATTAGAATGCTCAGACTGTGTGCGGGGGATGTAGCTCAGTGGTACAGTGCTAATTGACAGAGTGTGAGGTCCTGGGTTTGATACCCAGCACGTGTGTGCGCGCGCGCACACACACACACACACACAAATCTAACTGTTGGATTGCTATAATAGCTAGAGATTGGTGAGCTGATTTTTTGAGAGTAGCTTGAATGACTTTTTTAAATACACAGACTCCCCAACTCAGCAAAACAGTTTTAATCACTTGGTTCTAAACCTAATCACATATATCTCTACGTAAACATTTGTGTGGGTACACGATTCACATACATCTTATGTATCTATGTGTATGTTTATAAACATACACACACACACACACACACACACACACCTGCACACATTGGTTATTCACAATTTAGGTGTAAATGCATACACCTAGCTACATAGGTAGTGAAAAATAATGATTCAATAACAAATTGATTTGTCATTATAATAATAAATTATAATATTACATATTTCACTTCTTTAGAAAAGCCATTTACCAAATATTGGGGAATGACATTTCATTTTAAAATGAAACAAAGGAAAACACTTGGGCAAAAATGACATTGTTTAAAAAATAATAGAGCCAGACTTAATATAACAATCCTAGGTAGATATTTTCCTGTTATAAAATTTTAGCATATCATTTGCATTTCTATTTGTAACTTATCTACTTTTTATAGCATTCTGTGTTAATTTCCAACTCTATTTATATAACACTTGTGGAAGATGGTAGACTGATTTTCCATGGATAAAAATACTTCATATTTAAATAAGCCTCATAAAGATAGATCACCTTTAAATTTTTTACTAGTATGTATACTGTCAAATTGCTGCACCACTTAGCCATCTGAGAGAAAAAGTGGTCATTATAAAAAATAACAACAAAAAATATCTTGTACCAATTTGTGTAGCCTGTACAATTATCAGTCAAGTGCACAAATATTTAAATTTGATAGTCTCAGAACAAAGGCAGACTTGGATGATAGGTTAAGCTAAACTAGTTTATCCTCCAAACCAATAGGCATAGAACTGAAAGTATAGCCCTCAGAATGACTTATCCCTCCCAGTCATGGCTTCTGACAAAAAGAACCAAATAGACCATCAGAGATTTAAGTCTTTCTTTACTGTTAATTTTGAACTCTAGGTCTGTCCACTATCTGTCTATAAATCCAGCAAACTCTTTATGTTGAACAATTAAGGCAACAATCTGTGCCTTCAACACTCCATCTGAACGGAATGTAAAGAGCCACAGGGGTAAACACCTAGTGAAAAATGTACAATGGTGCTGAGCCCAATGCTGTTTTTCTTCCTTTCCTTTTCTTTTTCTTTAAATAAATAATTAAGGGAAATGGCTAACTTCCATGCAGTCTGTGGAGGGTGGCAACACAACCCCAATTACTTACACTGACAACTGAATTAATCTCCTTCTTTTCTTTTTCTCTTCTCAATAACATATGGGCTCCATTCAGCTGTGGAAGATGGTGGAACCTCACTGGGATCACATCTGTTAGGTTTACAGGGTGAATAAAAGCACTCAGCAGGCTCCTGTGCTGCCTTGTGTGTGAATACAGGTGTGAATGTGTGCCAAGTCAAGTCTTATGTCCTTGGAAAAACACTTTGCCTTGTCTCATATATGTTTAACATTATTGTCTCTTTCGTAGATGAACACCATGAAGTACCCTTCATGGGAAAATTTAAAATACATGTAAATATTGGGGGGGGGGCAATATTTATACTGGTTGGAATTTCCATTGCACACACATTCACACACTTTACTTTTTAGTAAACGTTTTTCATATTTTGTATCCAAATGATCACTTGAAAAATACTTTGGATAATAAACATTCTAACCTATGTTATCACGGTTTGAAAAAACAAAATAAGATGAAAAAGTGGATTAGCTTAAATACAAAGATGACTAGTGTTCATCAGATATGAACATATTTTAATTTCTTCCTGACCTTGGTCTGGAGTACTGCAAATTATGTTCTGTTCCATCAAACAAAACAAAACAAAACAACAACAAAAATAAATAAATTTATGAGACTTATCTCAGAGGAAATTTTTCATGAAGTAGCAAAGATTTAAAACACTAAAAATGTTATAATTGGCAAAAGTTTATATGATTCAGATTGTTATAGGCCACATGTCATTTCAGTCTTCCCAAAAGAGGACCTTACTCAAAATTATGATCTTATATTTTCACTTAGTTAGGGAAGATGTCATCTAATTAAAAATTTAAGAATCGGTCTGATTTTAAATTTCTTTGTTGCAAGTTACCAAGTGTTTATTGCACCCCTCCTGGATGCACTGTTTTGAGGACCATGAAGGCTGCACAGATATACAGGATCTGTTCCTTGTACCAAAAGCCCATGATTTAGTAACACAACACACACACAATCATGTCATATAACTATATAAAACAATTTCTATCAAAATAATAGCAACTCTACAAATTTTTAAAACAGGAAAATTAGGAAAAATCCAAAATAATTACTTTCAATTGAACTGAATTTGGGAAAGAGAATATTTTGATGAGGCTGCCCAGCATATTTAACTAAGATGCACATTCTTAGGTTATTTTAATTTCAGAAAGGAGGTGGTTGCTTAACAACTGCTGTCATAGCTCCACTGAGTCTAAAAGCAACCCACATACTCTGAGAACCTGAGATGAGGAGGAGAGCTCTAAACTGAATTTTAGTTGTTTATCCAGTGCAGAGTAGACCCTTTCTGAGAACATTCCATCCTGTATTGAGAGAAAACCTACTTCTCTGAAATTTATATTACAAAAGGATAGAAGAAAGAAATGCGATCACACAACACCTATGACATTTCATTTTTATCTAAAGTAAAAAATAAGACCTGGTGTGTAATGAATAGTTATTGTTATTAGCACTCTTAGGCATAAATGAAAGAAAAGTGAATGTTCTAAATTCTTTTACAGATGTTTACATTATTGTACACTCTATAGACTGGCATCACAACTGATTTTTTTATTATTGATCTCTAGTAAGTAGACATAATATTAGATGTGATGAATGAAAATAGAAAGAGTGAGATGTAGTCTCAAACCCTTAAAACTTTGTTGAAGATAGTCATTAAAGCAGTTGTTCTACCTATATTAGCTTGCACCTACAGTTAATACAAATAGGAAGCAAAACATTTTAAGTAAAGTTTATTGTTTATTCACAAGCTGGGTTATGACTCCCTGAATCCTGTCTATTTCAATGATCTAGGTTTGGCCATATGTGCATTCCTACTGCCCAGGTTCAACCTAGCCACTTGCTCTGTGGACACTGTCCCATGAGCCCCATCTCAATAAATAACAGCATTCACAGAGGGAGGAAGAACAGTACAGACTTTCTGTATGGGTAGAATCAAGCAACAAACTACAAAGTATTCAAAATAGTTGGAATTTCACATAGTAAAAAAATATAAAAATATTTTTTAAATTTTTCATTTCCTAATTTTTCCAAATGTAAACTCTAACCTCTAAGAAAATAGTCAAGATTATTTCTATGTCCATGGTCTCCATAATTTCTCTTTAAAAATGGAAAGAAGGACAGGGCATGAGTGAATGAGTAAATGTTTTCTGGTGTGAGAAAATTTACCCAAAAGAAATGTGAAGACTTCATGAAAACTCGGTTCCTTTATAAATAATATTCCTCTGTATTATAAAGATTGTCTCCTGAGTCACCTATAGATCTTTTAATACATTTAGATTTTTTCTGCTTTTCAATTATTATAAAAATAAAATAAATATTCATAATGTAGTGACTATTATTTTGTTTTAAATAAGTGTTTTTCAGCTAAATCACTGTTTTCTCTTAATATTTTAGCAATTAGCAATTCTAAATGACTTATTTTCTGAAAGAAAATCTTTTGGAAATCAGCAGATTATGTAACTGTCTCATATATATTAAAGAGCCATTTAAATAATTTTGCTTAGATGCTGCAAATCAACATTTTACTTCCGTATAATAGGATAATTTGAAAACATTCAAAAAAGTCAGTACAGTGGTGGGTGGTGGAACAAAATAATGTCTTTTGTTCAAATCTGCATTAATGTTTTCATTTTTCACACCCATAAAGAGTTTTTTGAGAAAACAGAATCTAAACATATTGAAACTTACAGAATACAGTTACTATATTGAAAAACAACTAGTATGTACTAGCAGAAATATAACATATACATTTGTATATTTATTTATAATTTTTCACAATTTGTAGACAAATTGTTAGTTTAATTTTTCATGTAGCAGTTCAAATTTTTTGAAAACTTGAATTTTCCAAAGGCAGAACTTAATTTATATAAGAATGTACTTTTTGATTAACTTGCATTCACAAATCAGTAGAGAAAGGAAATTTTATGAGAGTACAGTATTGTAAAACTCAGTTAATTACACAATTGAAGAAATATGAGACTTTTACCTTACTCCTTACAGCCTAGTGAATAATGGGTTCATTAAAACAGCAAACTAAAAATTGAAATGAACTATTGTTGAATGTTTATATATCTCAAGATAGAAAAGAACTTCAATAGTTTATTCAACATGCTGCACAAATACCAGACTTATGGATCTTGAACTCTATTGGGGAAGGGAGAAAGAAAAAAATAACATTTAGTACATGATAAATATTAAGAGAAAAGATGGTTGAAAAATTGTAAATAGACTGGTCATGGTAATCCAAATGGAGGAGGTAATGATTGAACAAAAGAAGATGAAGGTGAGAAATAAACCCTACTGATCTCTGGAGGGAAACATCATATATGGTGGATATAGCAATTATGAAGGGCACTAATGTAAACTAATACTTGAGGCCTTCTTTTCTTTTTAAAAAGAAAATTAGTGTAGCTGGAAAGAGAGAGTAGATGAGAATTTATTAAACCTATGGATTGGCTTATCAAAAATATTGTAGATTTTATTATTGTGGGTCTGAGTACTTTCTGAACATTAAAGACAAATTAAAAAGCAAAAGACCAAGCAGGTTAAATAGTAATAGGAATTACAGCAAAAGACTATCCAGTGGACAGCAAGCAATATGACAGCTAGGACATTTCTTTACTCAATGTGGAATCAAAGGTGCTTTTTTTTTTCAGTTTTTTTTATTGTTGGTTGTTCAAAACATTACAGATTTCTTGATATGTCATATTTCACACTTTGATTCAAGTGGGTTATGAACTCCCATTTTTACCCCATATACAGATTGCAGAATCACATCAGTTACACATCCATTGATTTACATATTGCCATACTAGTGTCTGTTGTGCTCCGCTGCCTTTCCCATCCTCCCCCCTCCCCCCTCCCCACCTCTCCCCTCCCCTCCCCTCCTCTCTCTCTACCCCCTCCACTGTATAACCCTGAGGGTCTCCTTCCATTTCCATGCAATTTCCCTTCTCTCTCCCTTTCCCTCCCACCTCTCATCCCTGTTAAATGTTAATCTTCTTCTCCTGCTCTTCGTCCCTACTCTGATCTTAGTTACTCTCCTTATATCAAAGAAGACATTTGGCGTTTGTTTTTTAGGGATTGGCTAGCTTCACTTAGCATAATCTGCTCTAATGCCATCCATTTCCCTGCAAATTCTATGATTTTGTCATTTTTTAATGCAGAGTAATACTCCATTGTGTATAAATACCACATTTTTTTTATCCATTCGTCTATTGAAGGGCATCTAGGTTGGTTCCACCGTCTTGCTATTGTGAATTGTGCTGCTATGAACATCGATGTAGCAGTGTCCCTGTAGCATGCTCTTTTTAGGTCTTTAGGGAATAGACCGAGAAGGGGAATAGCTGGGTCAAATGGTGGTTCCATTCCCAACTTTCCAAGAAATCTCCATACTGCTTTCCAAATTGGCTGCACCAATTTGTAGTCCCACCAGCAATGTACGAGTGTACCCTTTTCCCCACATCCTCGCCAGCACTTGTAGTTGTTTGACTTCATAATGGCTGCCAATCTTACTTGAGTGAGATGGTATCTTAGGGTGGTTTTGATTTGCATTTCTCTGACTGCTAGAGATGGTGAGCATTTTTTCATGTACTTGTTGATTGATTGTATGTCCTCCTCTGAGAAGTGTCTGTTCAGGTCCTTGGCCCATTTGTTGATTGGGTTGTTTGTTCTCTTATTGTCTAATTTTTGGAGTTCTTTGTATACTCTGGATATTAGGGCTCTATCTGAAGTGTGAGGAGTAAAGATTTGTTCCCAGGATGTAGGCTCCCAAATTACCTCTCTTATTGTTTCTTTTGCTGAGAAAAAACTTTTTAGTTTGAGTAAGTCCCATTTGTTGATTCTAGTTATTAACTTTTGTGCTATGGGTGTCCTATTGAGGAATTTGGAGCCTGACCCCACAGTATGTAGATCGTAGCCAACTTTTTCTTCTATCAGACGGAGTGTCTCTGATTTGATATCAAGCTCCTTGATCCATTTTGAATTCACTTTTGTGCATGGCAAGAGAAAGGGATTCAGTTTCATTTTCTTGCATATGGATTTCCAGTTTTCCCAGCACCATTTGTTGAAGATGCTATCCTTCCTCCATTGCATGCTTTTAGCCCCTTTATCAAATATAAGATAGTTGTAGTTTTGTGGATTGGTTTCTGTGTCCTCTATTCTGTACCATTGGTCCACCCGCCTGTTTTGGTACCAGTACCATGCTGTTTTTGTTACTATTGCTCTGTAGTATAGTTTGAAGTCTGGTATCGCAATACTGCCTGATTCACACTTCCTGCTTAGCATGGTTTTTGATATTCTGGGTCTTTTATTTTTCTTTTTCTTTTTTTTTTTTAATTTTTTATTGTTGGTTGTTCAAAACATTACAAATTTCTTGACATATCATATTCCACACTTTGATTCAAGTGGGTTATGAACTCCCACCTTCACCCAATACACAGATTGCAGAATCACATCAGTTACACATCCATTGATTTACAAATTGCCATACTAGTGTCTGTTGTGCTCCGCTGCCTATCCCATCCTCCCCCCTCCCCCCTCCCCACCTCTCCCCTCCCCTCCCCTCCTCTCTCTCTACCCCCTCCACTGTATAACCCTGAGGGTCTCCTTCCATTTCCATGCAATTTCCCTTCTCTCTCCCTTTCCCTCCCACCTCTCATCCCTGTTAAATGTTAATCTTCTTCTCCTGCTCTTCGTCCCTACTCTGATCTTAGTTACTCTCCTTATATCAAAGAAGACATTTGGCGTTTGTTTTTTAGGGATTGGCTAGCTTCACTTAGCATAATCTGCTCTAATGCCATCCATTTCCCTGCAAATTCTATGATTTTGTCATTTTTTAATGCAGAGTAATACTCCATTGTGTATAAATGCCACATTTTTTTTATCCATTCGTCTATTGAAGGGCATCTAGGTTGGTTCCACAGTTTTGCTATTGTGAATTGTGCTGCTATGAACATCGATGTAGCAGTGTCCCTGTAGCATGCTCTTTTTAGGTCTTTAGGGAATAGACCAAGAAGGGGAATAGCTGGGTCAAATGGTGGCTCCATTCCCAGCTTTCCAAGAAATCTCCATACTGCTTTCCAAATTGGCTGCACCAATCTGCAGTCCCACCAGCAATGTACAAGTGTACCCTTTTCCCCACATCCTCGCCAGCACTTGTTGTTGTTTGACTTCATAATGGCTGCCAATCTTACTGGAGTGAGATGGTATCTTAGGGTGGTTTTGATTTGCATTTCTCTGACAGCTAGAGATGGTGAGCATTTTTTCATGTACTTGTTGATTGACTGTATGTCCTCCTCTGAGAAGTGTCTGTTCAGGTCCTTGGCCCATTTGTTGATTGGGTTGTTTGTTCTCTTATTGTCTAATTTTTGGAGTTCTTTGTATACTCTGGATATTAGGGCTCTATCTGAAGTGTGAGGAGTAAAGATTTGTTCCCAGGATGTAGGCTCCCAAATTACCTCTCTTATTGTTTCTTTTGCTGAGAAAAAACTTTTTAGTTTGAGTAAGTCCCATTTGTTGATTCTAGTTATTAACTTTTCTGCTATGGGTGTCCTATTGAGGAATTTGGAGCCCGACCCCACCAACTGTAGATCGTAGCCAATTTTTTTTTCTATCAGACGGCGTGTCTCTGATTTGATATCAAGCTCCTTGATCCATTTTGAATTCACTTTTGTGCATGGCAAGAGAACGGGATTCAGTTTCATTTTGTTGCATATGGATTTCCAGTTTTCCCAGCACCATTTGTTGAAGATGCTATCCTTCCTCCATTGCATGCTTTTAGCCCCTTTATCAAATATAAGATAGTTGTAGTTTTGTGGATTGGTTGCTGTGTCCTCTATTCTGTACCATTGGTCCACCCACCTGTTTTGGTACCAGTGCCATGCTGTTTTTGTTACTATTGCTCTGTAGTATAGTTTGAAGTCTGGTATCGCTATACCGCCTGATTCACACTTCCTCTTAGCATTGTTTTTGCTATTCTGGGTCTTTTATTTTTCCATATGAATTTCATGATTGTTTTCTCTATTTCTACAAGAAATGCCGTTGGGATTTTGATTGGCATTGCATTAAACCTATAGAGGACTTTTGGTAATATCGCCATTTTGATGATGTTAGTTCTGCCTATCCATGAACAGGGTATATTTTTCCATCTTCTAAGATCTTCTTCTATTTCTCTCTTTAGGGTTCTGTAGTTTTCATTGTATAAGTCTTTCACCTCTTTTGTTAGGTTGATTCCCAAGTATTTTATTTTTTTTGAAGATATTGTGAATGGAGTGGTTGTCCTCATTTCCATTTCAGAGGATTTGTCGCTAATATACAGGAATGCCTTTGATTTATGCGTGTTGATTTTATATCCTGCCACTTTGCTGAATTCATTTATTAGCTCTAATAGTTTCTTTGTAGAGCCTTTTGGGTCTGCTAGGTATAGAATCATGTCACCTGCAAATAGTGATAATTTAAGTTCTTCTTTTCCTATTTTTAGCCTTTAATTTCTTTCGTCTGTCTAATTGCTCTGGCCAGTGTTTTGAGAACTATGTTGAACAGAAGTGGTGAGAGAGGAAATCCCCGTCTTGTTCCAGATTTTAGAGGGAATGACTTCAATTTTTCTCCATTCAGAATGATGATAGCCTGAGGCTTATCATAGATTGCTTTTACAATATTGAGGTATGTTCCTGTTATCCCTAGTTTTTCTAGAGTTTTGACATAAAGGGATGCTGTACTTTGTCAAATGCTTTTTCCGCATCTATCGAGATGATCATATGGTTCTTATTTTTAAGTCTATTGATGTGGTGAATAACATTTATTGATTTCCGTATATTGAACCAGCCTTGCATCCCAGGGATGAATCCTACTTGATCATGGTGCACAATATTTTTGATATGCTTTTGTATCCGATTCCCCAGAATTTTATTGAGGATTTTTGCATCTAGGTTCATTAGAGATATTGGTCTGTAGTTTTCTTTCTTTGAAGTGTCTTTGTCTGGTTTAGGAATCAGGGTGATGTTGGCCTAGTAGAATGAATTTGGAAGTTCTCCCTCTTTTTCTATTTCCTGAAGTAGCTTGAAAAGTATTGGTATTAGTTCCTCTTTAAAGGTTTTGTAAAACTCTGCTGTATACCCATCCGGTCCTGGGCTTTTCTTAGTTGGTAGTCTTTTGATGGTTTCTTCTATTTCCTCAATTGATATTGGTCTGTTTAGGTTGTCTATATCCTCCTGACTCAATCTGGGCAGATCATATGACTTAAGAAATTTATCTATGCATTCACTATCTTCTAATTTATTGGAGTACAAGGATTCAAAATAATTTTTGATTATCTTCTGTATTTCTGAAGTGTCTGTTGTGATATTGCCTTTTTCATCCCGTATGCTAGTAATTTGAGTTCTCTCTCTTCTTCTCTTCGCTAGCATCGCTAAGGGTCTGTCGATTTTGTTTATTTTTTCAAAGAACCAACTTTTAGTTTTGTCAATTTTTTCAATTGTTTCTTTTGTTTCGATTTCATTAATTTCAGCTCTGATTTTAATTATTTCTTGCCTTCTACTTCTTTTGCTGTTGTTTTGCTCTTCTTTTTCTAGGATTTTGAGATGAAGTATGAGATCATTTATTTGTTGTTTTTTTCTTTTTTTAAGGAATGAACTCCAAGCAATGAAATTTCCTCTTAGAACTGCTTTCAATGTGTCCCATAGATTCCAATATGTTGTGTCTGTGTTTTCATTTATCTCTAAGAATTTTTTTAATTTCCTCCTTGATGTCTTCTATAACCCATTGATCATTCAGTAACCTATTGTTCATTCTCCAAGTGATGCATACTTTTTCCTTCCTTCTTTTATCGTTGATTTTCAGTTTCATTCCATTATGATCAGATAAGATGCATGGAATTATCTCTACTCCTTTATGATGTCTAAGAGTTGCCCTGTGAAATAATATATCATAAAATATATATAATAATTTATAATAATAAAATTATAAAATATATTTGAGAAGGATCCATGTGCTGCTGAGAAAAAAGTATAACTGCTTGATGTTGGGTGGTATATTCTATATATGTCAATTAAATCTAGGTTATTAATTGTGTTATTGAGTTCTATAGTTTCCTTATTCAACTTTTGTTTGGAAGATCTGTCCAGTGGCGAGAGAGGTGTGTTGAAGTCTCCCATGATTATTGTATGGTGGTCTATTAGACTCTTGAACATGAGAAGAGTTTGTTTGATGAAAATAGCAGCACCATTGTTTGGGGCATATATATTTATGATTGTTATGTCTTGTTGGTGTATGGTTCCCTTAAGCAGTATGTAGTGTCCCTCTTTATCCCTTTTGATTAACTTTGGCTTGAAATCTATTTTATTTGATATGAGTATGGACACTCCTGCTTGTTTCCGAAGTCCATATGAGTGATATGATTTTTCCCAACCTTTCACCTTCAGCCTATGTATGTCTTTTCCTATCAAATGTGTCTCCTTTAGGCAGCATATTGTTGGGTCTTGTTTTGTGATCCATTCTACTAGCCTGTGTCTCTTAATTGGTGAGTTTAAGCCATTAACATTTAGGGTTATTATTGAGATATGGGTTGTTCTTCCAGCCATATTTGTTTATTTCTGTTACTAAACATGGTTTGTTTTCCTCTTTGATTATTTCCCCCCCTTTACTGTCCTACCTCCCACTGTTGGTTTTCATTGTTATTTTCCATTTCCTCTTCCTGTAATGTTTTGCCAAGGATGTTTTGAAGAGATGATTTTCTAGCTGCAAATTCTTTTAACTTTTGTTTATCATGGAAGGTTTTAATTTCATCTTCCATCCTGAAGCTTAATTTCGCTGGATACACAATTCTTGGTTGGAACCCATTTTCTTTCAGTGTTTGAAATATGTTATTCCAGGATCTTCTAGCTTTCAGAGTCTGTGTTGAAAGATCAGCTGTTATCCTGATTGGCTTACCCCTAAATGTAATCTGCTTCCTTTCTCTTGTAGCTTTTAAAATTCTCTCCTTATTCTGTATGTTGGGCATCTTCATTATAATGTGTCTAGTTGTGGATCTTGATTTTGCACATTCGGCGTCCTGTAGGCTTCTAGGATTTGGGATTCTGTCTCATTCTTCAAATCTGGGGAGTTTTCTCGTATTATTTCATTGAATAGATTGTTCATTCCTTTGGTTTGGAGCTCTGTACCTTCCTGTATCCCAATGACTCTTAAGTTTGGTCTCTTTATGTTATCCCATATTTCTTGGATGTTCTGCTTATGGTTTCTTAACAGCCTTGCTGAGCTGTCTATGTTCTTTTCAAGTTGAAATACTTTGACTTCATTGTCTGATGTTCTATCTTCTAAGTGTTATACTCTGCTGGTAGCATTCTCAATTGAGTTTTTAAGTTGGTTTATTGCTTCCTGCATTTCTAGGATTTCTGTTTGTTTGTGTTTTATAACCTCTATCTCCCTGTATATTTAATCTTTTGCTTCCTGGATTTGTTTGTGTAATTCATTGTCAAAGTGATCTTTCATTTTCTGATTTTGCTGTCTAATGTATTCCTTGATACTCCAGATCATCTGAAGCATGTATATCCTGAATTCTTTATCTGACATTCCATCTGCTGCAGCTGTTACCTCTTCTAAAGTTGAGTTGACCTGCATTGCTTATGGTCCTTTCTTTCCTTGTCTTTTCATACTTCTTGCGTTTCTTTCTGCTTGGTGAAACTGTTGTGTTTTTGAAAATTTTTTCCGCCTATATATTTATATTGCTCTTGTATAGTTGAAAAGTCTCCCTTGCAGGGTCGGGCGGCGGTCTGCCTACCTTGCAGGCGTGGTCCGCGGCTCTGCTCTGCCCCTCCTCCAATTGGTGTGAGGTGTCTACCACGCCCACAGACACCTGGGCCTGTTCTGCCGGTCGGTTGCAGGTCTGCCTACCTTGCAGGCGCGGGCGGCGGCTCTGCTCTGCCCTTACTCCAATTGGGGTGACGTGACTACTGCGCCTGCAGGCCGCTGGGCCTGTCCCGGGCACGGGTGAAAGCTCTGCTCTGCCTCTACTCCAATTGGGGTGACGTGTGTACCACGCCGGCAGGCCACTGGGCCTGATCCGCGGGTCGGTTGCAGGTCTGCCAACCTTGCAGGCGCGGGAGGCGGCTCTGCTCTGCCCCTCCTCCAATTGGTGTGACTTGTCTACCACACTCGCGGACCGCTGGGCCTGTTCCGGGCGCGGGCGAAGGCTCTGCTCTGCTCCTACTCTAACTGGGGTGACGTGCCTCCCACCCCGGCCGGCCGCTGGGCCTGTTCCACCTGTCTGTCGCAAGTCTGCCTACCTTGCGGGCATGGGCGGCGGCTCTGTTCTGCCCCTACTCCAATTGGGGTGTTGTGATTACCACGCCGGCAGGTCGCTGGGCCTGTTCCTGGCGCGGGTGGCGGCTCTGCTCTGCCCCTACTCCAATTGGGGTGAGGAGTGTACCACGCCGGCAGTCCACTGGGCCTGATCCGCCGGTCTGTCGCAGGTCTGCCTACCTTGCAGGCGCTGGCGGCGGCTCTGCCCTGCCACTCCCACCACGCCCGCAGACCGCTGGGCCTGATCTGCAGGTTGGTCGTAGGTCTGCCCACCCTGTGGGCACGGGTGGCGGTTCCGCTCCGCCCCCACTCCAATTGGGGTCACATGACCACCACACCGGCGGGCCGCTGGGCCTGACCTGGGCGCGGGCGAAGGCTCTGCTCTCCCCCTACTCCAGTTGGGGTGACGTGTGTACCACGCTGGCAGGCCGCTGGGCCTGATCTGCCGGTCTGTCGCAGGTCTGCTTATCTTGCAGGCACGGGCGGCGGCTCTGCCCTGCCCCTCTTACCACGTCCGCGGACCACTGGGCCTGTTCTGCCGGTCGGTCGCAGGCTGCCCACCTTGCGGGCGCGGGTGGTGGCTCCGTTCCGCCCCCACTCCAATTGGGGCCACGCGACCACCACGCCGGGGAGCCGCTGGGCCTGCTCTGGGCGCGGGCGGCGGCCCCGCTCCTCCCCTCTGGCTAGACGACAAAGCGAGAGAGACTCGGGTGTCTGTGACTCACCCTCCCTACCAGGAGACCAACTGTTTCTGTCGCCGCTGGTATTGATGAAGTTCTCTCCTCCACCGCTTTCTGATGACATCAGATCTCTGCCATGTTGGTATCCTATGCGAATGGCAGCATTTCGTTCCCTTTGCCGGGTGACCAAAGCAACGGGTGAGTCCTGACCGGCCCTCACAAGCCCCGTCTCAGTCCCGTTGTCACTGCCCACGAAGGCTCGGTTGGTATTTACCTCCACAGTACTCAGCAGGACCCGGACCGAGAAGCAGTTTCCGCGGGCTCCTTAGCCCTGGGCCAGAGCAGTTCCGGGAGCCGGAACTCGGCCGCTCCGTGCTCGGTGAATGCTCTGATAAGAGCAGGCTCCGAGAAGCCGTTTCCGCGGGTTATTTAGCACTGAGCCTGAGTAATTTGTGTGCAAGCCGCAGGCGAATGGCAGCCTGAAATTACCTGTTCTATGGCTGAATGAGCTGCGATCAGTCGAAAACAGGGATGGTGATGTCAGCTCTCCAAGATGGTGGCCGCGGGCCTCCTCTGTTGTCTGACCAGTGTGGAGAACCGAATTGGACCGCTTCCTTCCCCCGTCTCAAACCCAGAATTCAGCACTGAGTACGGTGCTTGCACAGCTGGCAGAAGCCCGCAGAAACTGTAGCGCTGTATCCCTGCGTCACTATCTCCTCGTTTCCCAGCGCGCGCCGCAGACTGAATAAGCAGTGTGACCCTCCGTGCGGACAAATCTCTCGCGTTTGAGCCCCCGTAGCCGATCCTCGTGTGATGGAAATCCTTCCTCCAGGTTCCGGAGCACCCCACAATTGCTGGAAATTCCTAACAAGATAGCCTTTAGCCGTCCTGACTCGTCATTCTCCCGCACAGTGACGTGGCACATGGGGGCAATGCACTCCCCTCGCCGCCATCTTCCCCTCCTCAAAGGTGCTTTAAATCCTGTTTTTCACATGATGACTATGCTAAATACATCTTGAATATTGTTTAATGACTTAAAATATGCTAGTAGAAATGCAGACTGAAAGATATTGATATGCAATTTTTAGTAGTTGTATAGCGTGAATTTTCTAAAGAATTAGAACATAATATATATATCAGAGATTTCAAAACTTCGTATTGTTTTATGATTATCTTTGCCCCTTGAACTTTCTTAATTATTATCAAAACGATAGTTATTTCCTGATGTTAAATTATACATTTATTTACTTATACTATATCTACTAGGGCAATGCTTTTGTTTGGTTCTTTCCTGTACGCCAAACCATAAAATAGTTTCTGTTATCTCATAGTTCTCTATACATATTTCTTTAATAAATGAATACTTTTCCTCTCCCAAATAATCCAATTGAAATATCCAATGTGGTCAAAGATTTATATACAAGGGCACTAATTCTGGTACCATAAAATGTAAAAAGTCCAGACAACCTTACATTTATAAAATCAAAACAATGGTTAAAAATTGTGACATGGCTACTTGATAGAATATCACAAGAATTATCTGTACAGAGAACATTGATATTTACCATTATGAGAAAATGCTCCTGAAGCACACTAAATAAAAATAGTATGTTGCCAAATCCTCTGACATTCAACTGACACTTGTTGAATCAAATCATGTTGATTAGAAATACTGGATTTTAGAGTTGTGAGAGTCCTAAGACACACAAGTCTACACAGTTTTGGACATTTCTGTCTTTTTTTTTTTTTCACTTTGGGAACAAATTATTTTACTAAAGAAAATGTTTCATCAGAAGTCAATGCGCACACACATACTTTAAATGGAGCCAGTATGATTTAGAGAGGGGACAGTGAGAAGAGAGTGCTCCAGAGGCAGAGTCCTTACTCCTGAACCCACATGTTCATTCTCTTATTACTACAGGTAAGGCCCATAGAAAACCCTTTAGGATATCTCTTTAGGCTATCTCTGAGGCCAGGAAAAAAAAAGAGAGAAAAAAAATTCAAGGAGATTTTTCTGGTTTGAGATCTGGAAGAAAATATCAGAGCCCAGAATGTCATATAACTGTGAATGTGACTTAACAGAAAAAAAAAAATCTGGGATCAGAAAACTATCTCCTTAATTTGGGGTTAATACTTTTTAACTATCCTTCTTACTTACAGAGTGAGGACACTGGGATCTCCAAAATTTACTAATACATCTATATATATATATATATATATATATATATATATATATATATATATATATTTCTTGTGGAAGTAACTCATAGGAATAATTACCGTATGGATAATTTAGCTGATATATAGGTGAATTATGCATGGAGAAAAAGGCATGCACCAAGGATGTGAAGCATATCTTTTTTGATTGTTCCTGTACTAATTGTCACAAACAACTTGGCAGCTTATAACACAAATTTATTATCTTACAGCTCTGTAGTTCAAGAGTTAGGCATGGATCTTCTTACCAAGCTAAAATTAAGATGTCAGAAGTGCTGTGCTCCCTTCTAGAAGTTCTAGAGTAAGAAGGCATTTTCTTGGCTTCCCTGCTTTCAGGGGCTGCCTACAGTTCTTGCATTTTTGGCTAATGGCCCAAATGTTCAAAGTCAACACTGTATCTCTATAACCTTTCTTCCATAGTCACATACTACTGTTTTTCTTTTTTCACTTTCTTCCATTTTGAAGGACCCTTGTGATTACATTGGGACTGCATGAAGAATCTAGAATTATCTACCTATTACAGTGATTAGCGACCAGAATTCCACATGCAATCTTCAGTCCATGGCCATGTAACCTAAATGGTCACAGGTTTCTAGTTTACAGTCTCTTTATTCTTCCCATGAGTAAAAGCAAGAAGATTTAAAGAAAATATTCCCAGATTACAATTTTTTAAAAAATTTTTAACTCTTTTCAGACAAGGTACAATGAAAAGCAGAAAAAATGTGAATTTTATCTATGAGAAAATAACCTGACTAAAAAATTAAAGGTCAATGTCCAAGTCGTTTAAAAATAGACTGTCTAATAGAGTTTACAGGCTACTTTGGCTATACCCAAGCATTACTGTTCCTACCTGCTGCATTATAAGTAGGTCAGAAGTAAATTATATTTCTCCCTTTTTAATCAACCTTTCATAAAATTAAATAACCAGGCTTGTTTTTGATTAATTAACCAGCCCCTATTCAATCATATTTGAAACATTGTAATGTACTTTTAGCAATAATCCGCATTCATGCTTTAGCAAGAATTTGTATATTGAGTCACTTCTCATTAACCAGGAGCTTTTCAAGAAAACAACATGAGACATGCAGATTGATGACAGAGAGGAGACGTGGAAGTCTGGAATATTGAAGTGGAGCTTAAAGATAACAGGTATGAACAAGAGACTCATAAGACCAAGGGCTAAAATGGGGTCCCTGTGGATAAACACAAGGAGGGTGTTCCTGCATGAGATTTTGGTTCAGTTAAGAAACTATTTTTGGTTTTACTTGGATTTGTTCTCTGTATTAAGTTCTGTTATATACCACCACTTTATTTTTCATTGCATACTTATCTAGAATCAAACTGCCCTAGTTTTAAAATACTCTATTGAATTGTACACGAAATAGACCTAAATTGATAGATCTCCCCAGTGCATTCAAAGGGAGTTTTTGAAAATATTATCATGTTCATTTGGGTTTTTACCATTTTTTCGGTATCTCTTAATTAGCTCTATTTCCAGAAACCATGACTGACTTTTTCTATAATAAACTAATACACTGGGAGGGTCAAGGGTAATGTAATTGTTAACTGAAGATCATATTCCACAGTTTCTCAGCTCATTAAGACATGTCGGATGATTTCACTTATCTTTCATCAAGATTTCATTAAAAGTGCAAAAGCTTATTTTATCTAAACTTGATAATGTTTGTTGATGACACTGTTGCCTAGAGAAATTAGGGCTTTGAGTCACACTGAATAAGATGATATTCTTGTAAGTAGGATAAATAAATAAGAGAAACCTCTATAAGGAATTTTCTTTACAAATAAATACCAGAAATTATACCTTTCTTATATTTCAAATATTTATGGATTCAATTACTATCAAGCTGATTATAGAAAGGTTGAGGCCAGCGGTTGGGGTATGCTTCCTTTCTCAATTATGTAATTTTCCCATTATAATGGAAACCCTCATTTTTTTAAAATAATGTCCATTCACTGATAACTCAAATGTTTTAAAATGTAGATGATAATCTTTCAAATGTGTCAGCATCAAGAGAGTGACTATTCTTCAAATATATGAATCCAACTTAGCAAAAATGTTGAATACTAAGCGTTCCACATTGCATCTAAGGTAATCTTTTCAGCAATGATGGTGGTAAGTTTATTTCCTACCTACTTGTAAGAACTGAAATGAAGAGGCTTAGAGTTCCTTTCCTGGGTTGACACAGCCTGGCAAAATTAGCATTCAGACACAACCCTTCAATCCTGTGCTCCTTCTACTCCACAACAATTGCCTTGGGGAGAGCAGCATGTGACTTGACACCATGGGGTGTCTTTTATTGAATGATTGGAGAATGCTTTACAGACCTTTTTATATCTCAGTTAAGCTATGTTAGCTACTTGTCTAATGGGAATTTTCACATTTTATTGAGAACAAAAATAGTTTTCTTGGGAACCTCATTTGGGGGAGAGCATAAGAGAAAGAAAGAACTATGTGTTTATAGAGAATACAAAATGAAAGATCATTCAGAAAAAATAAGAAACCAGACCAGAACAAAAAATGGCAAAACTTGAGTTGGTTTGGCATAGCCTGGCATTCTATCTTTATGAAAGAAGAGCAGAGTAAAAGAGAAAAGTAACTTTTTGCTTTATACCCAACAAATATCAAGCATTTTCATGTATTTTATATCTTTATGTTCACACTACAAGATTGTTTTTATAAGCCATATGTTACATATGGAAACAACTTAAGGCTCACAGTTTAAAATGCTAGCCCAAATATATTTGATAGAAACAAATAAAATTGAGATGAACACAGGTAATTTCCTTTAAGACTATATACTCTCAACTATTCAGCATTTAGCATTCTGTCACATAAAATCAAAGTATTTTGATTGTAAAATGAAAATAAAACAAATTACTATCCTTTTCTCAAAATCATAATGATTATATTGTTATTGTAATGAGAACATTAAATAAATATTTTACCATTTGCAGAATTACAAATAAAAATATATAAATAAGGCTCAAAAATATTAATAATGATGATGTGATTATTGAAAACTTTTGGTAATAAAATTAATTAATTCATATATTAGTTTACTTTTAATAGAAGATAAACATAATTTTAAAAAAGCAGTTAAAAACTTATTGAAAGTGATTTTACTTAAAAAGCCTGACATGGGGCTGAAGTTGTGGCTTAGTAGTAGAACGCTTGCTTAGTACATGTGCGGCAGGCACTGGGTTCAATCCTCAGCACCACATAAAAAATAAAATAAAAGTATTGTGTCCGGCTACAACTAAAAAAAGTATATTAAAAACAAAGCCTGACATACTAGTGAGTTACTCTTAGTATATATGACTCAAATAGTAAAAATAATAAAATGAAGATTTCAAAAATATTTTTAAAAGTACCTTCAAAGATTTAGTCCTATTGCAAAAAAGGAGTATGAAGTCTTGGGTTCAATTCACCAGTATAAGAAAATTTTTTTCAGCTTAGTAGTAGAAAATAAAATATGTAAACAATGGAATGAGGTCAATATGCTAACAATAGATGAAAGTTTTCATGGTGGTGTTAGGTGCCACTTGTTTCCAATGTTGTCTGCAGGGGCATAAAATGATTGAGTGGATCCTTCTAAGCCTCTACCAATACTGATTTTTTCCTATATATTTTTTACTACAGGGATTGTTAATGTGGAAATACCTACTTGAAAGATGATAAATATCAGTGATTCAATGCCAGCTATTATTTATAGTTTTATGTATGTATAGATTAGGCTGAGGGAGAAAAACATGGAGGTTATGTTGCATAACTAGCTATCTTTTAAGATGAATATAACTTGATCATTTGAGTAGCTGTATTTTTTAAGAAGATACAGCTATATCAACAGCATTAGATTTGATTCAGAGATTGTTGCTTAAGAAAGAAACAAATCATGAATGGGGTGTTATGGCACATATACTTATGCTACATGATGCCCTTACATTTTATAATCATAATATGATTTTCATTATAGAAAATAATCTGTGTGGCTCCATGAATGTGAGAATTATGATGAACTAAAACATGCATACCTCAGTAGCGTTAATATAAATATCTGTGAGAGTATTGAAGACTCTGAGTACCATTAAAGGATCAAAGGTTGTATGTCTAAGCAGAAAGGAATCTGCATCAGTATCTTAGAATGCTGCTGGCACAATGGGAAGAACATTGACATTGAAGTTAGAAAATTCATTCTTGAACTCCATACACTCTTAGCAAGTCTTGTGACCTGAGGCAATACCAAAATATCACATACTTGGAAAAAAATTGCAGTACGGTATAAAATTACCCACCAGGAAATGCTATGGTGGAAGTCATATGAGCCACACAGTCATCAAAAATGTTTTGAGGAGGCTTCATTCTTGGAGCATTATTATTAGTAATAAGTGTCTCAATTTCTCATGTCATGGTTTGATGGAATATCCTTCTCAAAGTGTATGTGTATTCAACCAAGAATAGAGATAGTATTAAATTCTTTACATACCACTCTACTTAATAACTGGCTATGTGAAGAGGTCTTTGCAATGCAATAACTATCAAGATGCTGGAGCGTGGCTTAATTCACAAAAATATTCTTTATGTAAAAATATCTGTGGTGAAAAATACTAATTGATCTCTTATTTTCTCATTCCCTTTTAAGTCAGTTTTCTCCCTACATTGGAATATACTTTAATTCTCCCATTAGGCATATTCAGTCTTTTCTGATTATTCTTCTTAATTCTACATAAAGTCTAAATAGTAATAGGATGCTAATGATCTTGATGATACTGAGTAATAAATCCATCTACAAAAATGCCTGTATTCAACAGAGGATGTAGATTGCAATAATGCACTGAAACAATCCAGGAGAGCAAAACTTTGTTGAATACAATATTTTACATTTTGATCAATAGTATTTATACATTTTATTTATAGAATTAAAGTGAAAAAGCAATATCTTCAAAGGTACCTTTTACTTAATAATGAATCATTTACGAAGAACCATTTTTCCTGAAATCATAGAATATGGGTCATTCTAGTATTGGATTTGCAAAGGAACCTATTGGTAGGAATTTTTATAGATAAATGTACCATGAAGCTAGTGAAGTAAAAAGTGATCATTTCATCACAACATTTGCTAATTAAATCATAATTAGTAGAATTTTCACAATTATTTTAAGTTCCCTAAAGATTTCTTGAAAAGAAAAATAAAAAAAAATATTTCCTTGAGAATGAAGAAAAAATGCTGTGACAGATCACAATGCTTTTCAAGAAATGATTACATCAAACCTGTGAACATCTCTCCATTTTTGTAATCTTATCAAGAGTTTCAAAACTTTTAAATCTGTACTTAAGACTGACAGCTTTCCTATGGTTCAAGTTAATGGCAGTGGGGTGTGAATCACGATGTCCTTGAATGGATCATTATGAGACTTTGATATATGCTTTCAAAGAAGAGAAATTAAATATAGGAGACAGAACAGAAAGTCAGAGAGGTAATGAGGAAGAAAGAGAAAGAGTAAGAGGTAGGATAAAAGAGAAAGAAAAGGCAATAAAAGTGGAAAGAGCTTATCACTTTTTCTGATAACACAAAATATTCACAACAAGAACAGAAAAAAAAAATGAGAAAATAATTAGGAAGAGGAGGAAAAATAGGTGAAGGAGGCAGAGGAAAAGGATATGTGTGTTTGTGTGTGTGTTGTTTGAAATTGCCCATAACTCCACAACCATGAACTAGAAAGTCACTAGTATGTGACGTTTTAATTAGGCATGTGCATATAATAAAATAGAACATACTGTTTGCAAAATTTTATGCTTTTTGCATTTACTTTATGAGAACTCTCATTCCATGTCAATGTATATACTTCTGAAAAAATGGTATAAAAGCCATTTTTTCGATTAGATTTCTTCCCATCATTTAGCTATGTAAATAATGTTATGATGAATCTCTGTGGGTATAAAATTTCATCTATTCTTAATTATTTTATTGGAATTACTTCCTCTGAGCAAAAATCACAAGAAGTTTGTAGTGCAGAATTCCAAAATTACTAAAACAGGGACAATATCATTTGGAAATGTTCTGCTACTTTATATTTTACTAAAAATGTCTTTGATATCATAAAGCTCCATTTTCTTACCTTGGGAAACACTGATATTTATGATAGGGTCTAATCTTTGCAAATTAAAAATCATAATTTATTTTGCCAGTAATATTGCTATTCATATCCAACATGTCTTTACATCTATATCTCATATGCTTTGCTTATTTATGATCTTGGTGCATTTTTTTAAACATTTGTTATGTTTGTTAATTTCATAATAGGTCTAGATATGTTGGAAACAAGAAAATTTAGCAATATATTTTCCCTTTGTGTGATGTTTCATTTAAAGATATTAGTTGGTTTGTCATATATATTTTTCTAAAGTGAATTCTTTTAATGATTGTGTTTGTAGGGTTATTACTTATATAGAATTGTTGGTGTTAACTTATTTAACTAAATATCTGACCAAATCCTCTGGTTAATCAAAATTCTTTAAACTGAATGCGATTTTTTTTTCAGTTAAAGAATTTTTGTATTTACAAGTGAGAACAACTTTTTTATATACTTCCCAGTCCTCACAAATCCTCTATCAATTGTTTTCAATGTATTGACTAGAAGCACTAAAAAAATGTATAAAAAATAGTTATATTAAATTGTTTCCTTTATTACTTCAGTGAACACTCTAGCCTTTTGTCATTGCTATAAACTGAATCTTAAATGTTCCTAAAAGCTCATATGCTAAAAGGCTTGGACAGCAGTCTGTAGTGCTACTGGGAAATGGCAGAACCTTTAGGCAGGAAGTGGTGGGGCCTTGTTAGAGTTGAGGCCATTAGGGGTGTGCCCTTGAAGGAGATATTGGAATCTTCTTCTCTCTCTCTTTTGCTTTTCAGACACCATAGATAAACAGGTCTCTATTATACACTCCCACCATGATGTTTTGGCTCACCTAGGCCCAGAGCAATAGGGCCATATGACCATGAGCAGAAACCTCTGCAGCCATAAGCCAAAATCAATCTTTTCCACTTATAAGTTGTTTATATCAGGTATTTGTCACAGTGATGTAAAACTAATAGCAACTAAGCTTCAAAATTGTTTGGAAATACACATATCTTTAATATTAAAAAAGTAAGTGAAGAATTAAATTTTCAGAATATATCTGAAAAGTGTCATAACATAAAACAAATGATTTTTAAGAGTCAAGTTTGAAAGTATTCATTTATAAATTATCTTTCCTCTTGATTATTCTTCAACAACTTTAAATTATTTTCCCCAAAGTTCTATTCTAATTTTTTTTTTTTTTTTTGTGTGGTAGTGGTAGTGTTGTTCTGTTGAATTTAATTAACATTCCCATAATACACCATTCATTAATTGTAGTTAAGTCATTTTTCATTTGTTCCCTTTGTGAAAGTATTGATTGCTTTTTATTTCTTTAGTCTTCTGTTATTTTTTTTCTGAATTTCACTGTGAATAAATAATGTATACAGAATTCCTTCCACGTTTTTTTTTTTTATATTTGGAATTCCCTTGAAGCTTGATTCATACTCTGGCAAGTACTTGTTTTATAAACTTTCATGATAATTTGAACTAGTGCATCTTTAATTCTATATGGCAAATTTTACCTTTATTACATCATGATTATTAATTTCTTACTGAAGATATAATATCATGTATGTGTCAATTTGAAACAAACTGAATGGTATATTAGAGTGAAAGGCAGAGATTTACACATTTTAATGTGTATGCTCTGATACACAAAATTCCAATTTCTGTTTATAAAATGCCCAACTGAATACTTAGTGTGTTTAATTTTATATAATTCTCTATTTTATTTAATCTAAGTATATTCATTTAATCTCAAAATAGATTTATTTCCAAGTTTAACTAAGTTTTTACCATCATATATATTATTATCTTTGGGATACAGATGCACTATTAATAAAGAGCAAAGATTATAGATTGCAGAGTAATTTGAGTTTACTAAAACGAAAAGAAAATTTCAGTTATGCACAAAAAATAAACATTGAATAACACCCTTTTTCACTGATGTTGAAGTTCATTGCATACCTTTACTTATGATCTATTGTGTACGTTCCACATACTCAAAACAACATAGGAAGAGATGTGAACTGGTTTGGAGGGAAAGTGTCATGGAATCATCAAAAAATATATTTAAAAAAATCTCAAGAAATTTAAATTAGTCAAAATGTAAAGAAGAGACAACCGATAATTTGTGATATACAAAAAATAATAATTGCTTTGCACAGGGAGAATAAGAGGTGGACACTGGGAACAAGCTGGATTAATGCATCTTATTTGGAGCTTAGGGAGGCAGAAGAAAGAACAGATGGGCTAATGGGTTGGCGCCTCTGGGGAATATCTTTTCTAAGTCCATCAGTTAAGTATAAATATCAAAATAGGATCCAATCCTAACAATTATAATTGAAAGCACTGGAGATTGTTCTGGGTAAAGCTGGGGCAAATTTTAGGACACTGTTCCAGACAAATTTGCAAGATATACTTTTAATAAGAGGAAAAATAATTTTCTTCTTCCACCTCAGGCTGTAGTACTATGCTTTGCTTCCAAGGCTAAGGCTTCCAACATTACTGGAGTTCATGGTTATAGTCAGTGTACTTGGGTAAATCTACTTCTGTCACTCAAGGGTATCTGGATGTTCTCTTTTACAGTCTTCTCTTATCAGCACACAGAAGGCTCACTCAGACCTCTCATGCCTTGCCTTCTGGAAACCATCATGACCTCCCCACTAGTGTACTCTTAGAGAGGAAAAATTCAAATGAAACAGGAAAAAACTCAAAATAAAGAATTAATTCTGGTAGTTTCTCTTTGTGTGTATATATATAAAAGTTATTATAAGAAAGGGAAAAAACTATAAATTATTTCTCTAATATCCTTATCAATATTCAACAACACTTTCCACACAAGTTGAACATTTTAAATAATGAGCAATGAGCTTTACTGAGAAAATGCTTATTGGGGAAAAAAACAATCTTTTCATTTTTAAGGCATTTTGATGGCAAGACATTGATTGATTACTAGAAAAGCCCAATGAATATAACTGAAGACAAATGAAGAAATTTTTCCACAATCAAAGATTATAAATAACAATGTCAGTAATAAGCAGGCAAATGACCTACAAAGTAGATATAAGAGAGAAAGTGTATGTGGAACATGAATTTTAGGGGACATAATAAAACAAAGAGAGGGATTATGATAATCTAACCATAGTAGTGGTAGAATAATGTGACCACAAGTTGTAAAAAAAAAAAAAGTAAAAAATTACTAGCATCTGATCACATCAAAGTTTTTAAAAAATTCTTTAGCTGAAATCCAAAATGTATTTGAAAGGCCCTGGTGTCACGTTAAAAGGGTCAAATATACAATTTAAATGTTAAAAGCTATTGTGCCTCCACTAATTTCAAAGGTACAGTGTTTTGAGGTAAAAATACCATGACCTAAAAATTCTAAATCCACGAAACTCAAATGTACAAAAATACAGCTATGTTTCTAAAACTATCTTTACTATCTCACTGGGAAACCCAACTGGCTTCTTAGCAGGAAAGCTCATCTAGTTATTTCTAGTTAATTTAAGTCCTGCTAATTCCAGCTAAGATATCTATAAGCCTGTGTTTCAAATAAAAGCCTATAGTTGAGTTCTTTTGTTAACTTCATTGGCTCTAAAATCACAGTAAGACATTTATAGCATCTAAGAGTTGGTGCTCATGTTCCTTTTTATCAGAGGGTGTCATATATAGGTGCTTTTTGTTAACATAATCTTTTTTGGTGTAGAACAGGCTTTGGCCATTTTTTTCTTAAAAGGGCCAGATAGTAAATATTTCAGACGATATGAGCCAGGTGCTCTTGTTGCATGTAGCTCAGGACTTTGCCACTGTTGTTATGAAAGTATCTATAGAGAATATGCAAATTAATAAACATTGCTGTATTCTCTTAAATCCTGGTTTACAAAAACAGGAAGTAGGCTTTATTTAATCCATGAATTGTAGTTAGCTGAACAGTGGTCCACAAATTTCCCAGAACTCTTTCTAAATTATATGCAATTTAAATATTACCATTACATTTTTGTTGTTGTTGCTTTGGAAGAGCACACCCTTATCTTGAGCACTGTTGTTCTTGAAGAGTGGCTTCTGCTCTAAACAGAGATACATGCATGGTCATCTCCACTGGGTGAGTTAACTCTTTCTATTAAGCTCTTGGTATCTCTCAGAATTATGAAAAACCTGAGATCTTCTTCCAGGCTGTTTGCCTATATAGAAAACTCAGGGAGCTCTTTGGGGTTCTTAATTGTATATATATCACCAGGTGCCCATTCTTACAAGGCTATGGAGTACTAGCAATCAAAATGATTGAGCTCCAAATTTATTCTCCTTTATAATTCATGGTCTTTTTTTTTTTCCTTTTGGTACCAGGATTGAACCCAGGGGCACTAAACCACTGAGTGACATCCCAGACCTTTGTGTATTTTATTTAGAGATAGGGTCTTACTAAGTTGCTTAGGGCCTCACAAGTTTCTGATGCTGGCTTTGAACTTGAAATCCTCCTGCCTCAGCCTCCTGAGCTGCTGGGATTACAGGAGTGTGCCACTGCACCCATCCGTGGTCATTTTTAATCATGCCCCTAACAGTCCTATTCACTCTTGTGTCTCTGACACAAGATACCCTTGTATCTTTGGGGGCAGGTTATCAATAAGCTATACATTTCTTTTTATTTCTGATTCTTCCTCTATTTTTATTCTTTTTTACCAAAATTATTTTAACTAGTGTTCCCCACCTCTTGTTTTTTTTCTTATTTCTTTTTTATTTTTTGATGTTAATTATGTTCCAGGAAGTAAGACATGCTTTTATATCTTCTCTGTGTAGTGCTTGTCATCAATCTTGAGTATAACAGGCAAAAATCTGGTATTTTTCACCATTGGGTCAAGGAATAGAGAATGATATCTCAAAGTACTAGATGTTTTTCCAGTGTTAATTCTTCATATATCATCTTTTTACAGAACTATAATAGTGCTATATTAATAAAACAGTAAATATTAAAAATTGTGACAATATACCAGTGTACAAGAAATCCACTTTTATCTACCCTCCTAATCCATTTTTGAAATTTCTTCATGTAGCTTGAACAAGGATTAAAATCAGTTCAGCAAGTAATTTATAGGAAATAAATATTAAAGTTTAAAATTTAATTTATTTTGCAAGGACCAGTGATGGGTCTTTTATTGGTGTTGGATGCATCCTCCTTCTAATGTTATCCTCTCTAATTCCTTCCTTCTCTCATGTGTTCAGACCTCCAGGTCAGAGGCCTCTTTCTGCCAATCTGTTCTGATATGCAACATTGGCCTTCTCATTCTTCAGAGAAGTAAGATCCTCTTTGGTCTCTTGCAGAGGTACCTTGTTTGAGATCCTTAACTTTTGGCTCATCCAGACCCAGGGGGTCCTCCACCATTAGGATTGCAGTAAGGATACCCTCACATTCTCCAGTGGAACTCTGTCCAGTGACAACAGGAGACATTGAGGGATGCTTTGATATCATCTGCCATCCCAGTCAAACCTCTCCAATGTGGGGGCTAACCAGTCTATCCCACAGAACTCCCCTTTAAGTTGTCTCATCAAATTTTTTAAAATTCTCTACCTCCAATCTTACCATAAAAGCAAATGCCTTATTAGATTTAGCACCCAGATCTGGCCACAATCTAAATTAAACAACTTTTGTCAGTGGCCCTAATTTTGGAATTTGAGATCTTTACCTTCAAATTCTCCAAGAAATAGACAATTTCCTCCAATGAAACGGCAAATGGCCTGAGGTTCCTCCAAGCTTTCTTTTATCTTCACTCAAGGCCCTTATAATGCCAACTTGCTCTGCTTCACCATGGATTAATTTTCACTGACTCCTCACTCCATGAGCCCCTAGTTCAGGCCCTGACTCCTAGCTCTCTTCTTCATTTCCTGCCCCTGAAATAACAGATGAACCTCCACAAGAAGTAAGTAAAGCTGGAGGCTATAAAGAAAAGTTTCATAGAGAAGTGTCTGTCTGTGAAACTGATAATTATCAAAAGAGATTGTCATAGTCCCAGCTTTTTTCTGAGTCAATTTGAGACCTACAAATCTTCCTAACCTTCTACATAAGCAGGCTTGGTCTGTGATTCTGCGTTTGCTAGTATGATTATTAAGCCCCAATACTTATCCCTCATATTGGTCTAAAAGATGTAATGTGATCCATAGAAAGCCCTGATAGAGATAATGGGATTTCTAATAAACATAGAGGTAATGCCAAAAGAAAGATATTTTGCAAAAATCAAATGGCATTAGACATCTTAACTACAGCTCATGAGGACATCTGTGACATTAAAAAAGCTAAATGTTGTGCATAATAATTCTATCAAATGGACCCATTGTGCTGACTCACACATGCTTTCTTTTCCAAGAAGCAATCTACCTGCAGCCCTGCCTGGTCTCTGTAGAAAATATATGTCACATTCCTAGCAAACTACCTCTTCACTGCAAGGAAAATGCAGGTCCAAAATAATGTTGATAAGAGGAACCCAAGTTTCCCTGAAGGTGGGGACTTCTGTGACCAGATCCTGAAACTCTGGGAGATAAAAAATAGTTCCTCCTAGTCATAAAATCTGTAAAAATGTAGGGTTAGGAATACAGTTAGAACAGGTCAGCATGGGCCAAGGTGACCTAGAGTTGCCATGACAGTGGGGACTTAAAAGTGTGATGTCCCCTTGCTGTCAGTCAAAAGTCAATAGGTGGGTTGTATCCCCCTATCCTTTTGGGAATGTCGGTTCTGTCTTGCTTCAGTTTCATTTCTATGGAGAAATATTTGTGTGTGATACAGACAACGGCTTGAAACAACTGAAGACATCTGGCCAGGTTTACTCCCAGGTGCTGCATGAAGTTCTCATGTCCTGAGTCTGACCCCGACAGCCCCCAGGGGTACCAAGTATTGGCCAATATCTGTCTCTGTTTCTGATTAACTTGACCTGAGGGTGGAGGGCACCCTCATCCAATGAATGTTGGATCCTGAGATGAAATCCCAGTCTGATCTGAGGTCTGTGGGAAAGAGGTGACCCATTAATCCCCAGAACATGAACCAAGCAATCTCCACCTCTTCAGAAATACTTCTACCCCAATTCTGTCCACACTGTCTGCCTCTTAAACAGGGACCCATCATTAGAGAGAGAGCTCCTCTAGCTTTAAAATTAGTGTATCTTCTCTAGACTCTCATAGGACACATTTTTTTTTCTATACTCCCGTCATCTGGCAAGGAAAAGACCAGAAAATCTGTCTCAGGTCATTGGAGTAAAACTACCTGTCATCTTTCCTAGTTCAGGAATCCAAATTACTTATTTTCTCTACTGGAGACATCACCAAGACTACTAAACATGCTTGCCTGCAACTTGAAATTGAAGAGCATAATATGAAATTTGGTCCTATGAATATGAGGATTCAAAAGGACAAAGGGAACATGTAAAACTATCTAAAATGCACAACTAACTGGCAAGTGTCCTCCCTTTAATTAAAATAGTTATCAAGAAGTTAGTCAGTATCCTCCATTCTGAGTGAAGCCCCAGCTAGAGGTCATGGAAGGAAAGGCAGAAGCTGATGTCCCCAGAGGATCCGGGATTAGAGAAATATCCCCTTGACAAAGAGATAGCTATCTCAACACAGGAGCCCATGTTCTGTTCTCTTTCACTTTTTGTTGTTGTTGTATGTTTGTTTGTATTTAATTTTTGTTTAGAAGGGAGCCTCATTCTCAAATGTGATATTAGGGGATGATCTAATCATAGTTGAGATAAAGAAAATGTCTAATAATTTTCTGCATCCAAACCTGGCCTGATTACCAACTGGGGAAATGAAAAATTGTTAAAATGCCCTATGCATGAGGTTCTGCTCAAAACAGCAGCTTCCCTAACTTCTTAGCTTCTGCCACAACTCTCTCTCTCTTCAAGGCTTGGAGAGCCTGCAGGGCTTGCAAGACTTACAAGGCTTGCAGAGAATCATTTGATAACAAAGGAAAAAAAGTTTCACTTTTAAGTTCAAGCCACTTGTGGGATAGAAATGGCTGGCCATCTTAACTTCTCTTAGCTGTCAATCATGCTGCTTTCTCAACAAGTCCCTCCCTAAACACTACAGCACAGGGAGGGAAGACAGAGTGATTTCATATATACAAGTCTTCTTTATGTTGAGAATCTTTACTTAAGGATTTCAAAGTTTTCCCATTCTTTCAATATCTGAACTGACTCTAATCTGACACAAGAGTGCACTCTGAACTGATAAAGATGTTATCCCTTTACTTTATAGGTATGTCATTTTGGCTTTTTTAGAACTTCTGTTTGTTAAAATTGTGTATCTTTGAGTTTGTGGTTTTATGGTGAATTCACATTTGATCCTGCATGCCTAAACTAATTTTATTTTTTCCGATCAGACTTATTTTTATCTAACTATAGAAGTTTTTATACTCTGCCTTTGTTCAAAGGCCAAATTTTCAATGGTTAGCTCCCAAATACATTGGAGAATCTGTTTTTCAAAACCTTATAAAAGAACATAGACATGGTGATGTTGGGAAAAAATCTGATAGCCATTGAGGACAAGCAGCCACCTGAATCTTTGATCTCAGTATCCACCATGGCTATTAGACTTCACACCTAATATTTCCAAGCCTCTTTATTTAAGGCATAACAGGAAAGTCTGATAAGTTTTATTTTAATTCTAACAGTTTAAATCTAATAGAGGCTTTAATAAACCTTTGTAGAATTTTTTCCTAAGGGTGGAGATTTACATACAAACAGCTGCAAGATATCTGTTTCCTCTCTGTTTTGTGTATGTGTGCACAACTGTATTGTGTTGTTGTGTCTACATATGTGCTTGTGTCCATATATCATGTACATGGTATCAAAATTGGCATATAGATAAATGAGTGACCATAAAATAAAGTTTAAAGAAGAAATGGATCCAAATAACTTTTAGTTCATGTGACTTAAAACTTTAATTTAAACTAGGTAAAAAAAGTGAGAGTAAAGATGTCTTTAAAATTACTAACTCACAAGTTTTTCTAGGTGGTCAGACAATTAACAGAGTATTGGCTTCCATAAAATGTTTAGAATGTAATATGCATTGTTTCTAGGATTTTTTCTTCAGGAGGGAAGAGATAGCTAGTACTACTGGCATGTACTACAAGTGTTAACTACATTTTTCTGATATCTTAGTTTTTACAAAAGAGTAAATTATATTTAACATCAACATCAATGTGTTTGTTAGAGGAGATATCTGATTAATTCATAAAGTTACAGTGCTAACACATCAAATACTAAATATGAAATCAGTACTCTCAAATTCTTAAATTCCAAAAGAAAATATATTCAAACATTAAACGTGATTTTATAAATTGGTAAATGGAAAATAGCATTTAAGATTGTTTTGATTCTTGGTCTTCAGTAAAGCAAGATTACTAAGAGTTAAAGTTCTAACAGGTATAATTCTATATGCAAAGAGCCTCAAAAATTTCAGCTGTGTTTCAATTAAAGTACTGTAGATAGCATAATGTATTTTATCTTATTAAGAGGAATAATTGGAAAAAATTCCAAAGATTCATAAGGTTTGTTTCAGAATGTGAATTTGAAAAGTGATCAACAACTAAGAAAGAGATATAAGAAGATTGTAGGCATGGAAATATGTTTTAGTATGAAAGTAGAAAGAAAAAATGTTTCTAGATGAGAAGTATTTTGTGTGCTAAATAAAGAGTTATAGAATGTCTAAGTAAGTTGCAGAAGGTAAATGGAGGTTAAATTTTAAAAAGTTTGCATGAAATTAAATTAGTTATATATAATTAACACAATTATATTATTTAAGGATTTTTCCTAAGGTCAAATAGTAATGTACTGATATAAACCAAAGTTTAATCCTCTACAGGTTGAAGTAACAAGGATTTCTTAAAACATTAATCTTATTTTATCTATCAAGAAAATTTCTTGTGTTTGTTAAGTATTATTAATTAGAGAAATTTGTCTTAAAGAAATTAGGGTTTGTGGCTGGGAATCATGATGTGTACCTATAAATCCAGTGGTTCAGGAGGCTGAGAGAAGAGGATCAGGAGTTCAAAGCCAGACTAAGCAAAAGTGAGGTGCCAAGCAACTCAGTGAGACCCTGACTCTAAACAAAATACAAAATAGGGCTGCGGATGTGGCTCAGTGGTCAACTGCCCCTGAGTTCAATATCTGGTACCCTCCCCATAAAAAAGAAAGAAAGAAAGAAATTAGAGTGTGTATAACTCTAGATAAGCAACTGTTAAAGTTTTGCAATTATAAAAATTATGTTTCTTAGTTCATAAATATTATACAAACTGAAAATATTTTTACTCTGTTAATTTCATTTTGTATTTTCTTTGTAACTTTAATTATTATCTGTTAGTGCCTTATAAAAGTACAACTTATAATATAACAGCCTGAGTTAACCTGAGGTAATAATGAGGACACTTCTCTAAGGTCTTGTGACTCTGGGTCACATGAATTCCCAATAAGGTATATTAACAAGACCTTGGAGATCTGAAAGCTGACCGGTACACATGCTGCAAAGACAAGAGTCATTGGAGAAAGAGACATCCCTGATGCTTTCAAGGGAAGCCACCTGATCAAGGAGACACTGACCCATCCTAACAGATGGCACTAAAAGAGCTAGGGGCTGCTTACTAGTTCCCAAGAGTGACCCCCTGAGGAAACTCAATTGACTCTTAACAATAGATAGGAACACCATTAATTTGAGCAGCTGGGTCTTGAACACTTAGCAAAAAACAGTTACAACCAAAATACAGCTGTACCTGGGCATTTAAAAGAAAAGAAAATAGTTTTTTTAATGGAACATAAGATGTATACTTGTGTCAGCCCCACAACCCTGGTGCCCTCCAAATTCTGAGGCATTTTTTTCTTTGTGAGGCTCATATTTACCTCTACCAAAAATTGGACTGCCCTCTGTATACCTTGGTCTACCTTACTCCTCAAATTGATGTTCTACCTACTAACCAAAGTTTGCCTAGCCCAATAACACACCAGACAAAAAAAGAGCCTTTCAGTTTATTCTCTTACTATAGGGCTAGAGATATCAACCAGGATTGGCACAGGAGTAGCAGGATTAGGAACTTCTATTCATGACTATAACAAATTGTCAGTACAGATTATTGAAGATATCCAACAGGTTGCCAATTTGGTACTGTCTTTACAAAATCAATTGGATTCCCTGGTGTCTGTAATCCTACAAAATCTTTGGGGCCTAGATCTTACTGTAGAACAAGATGGCCTCTACCTCTTCCTTGGGAAAGAATATTGCTTCTGTGTTCATAAGTTAGAAATTATAAGGGATAAGATAATAAAGCAAAAGGAATAAGCTGCTAACCTATCAACCATCTCTTCCCCATTTGGATGGTGGGGAGGACTCCCAACCTGGATTTGGCCCATTATGACCCCATTTATCCAGATTAATCTGATTTCTCTCCCTTCTCTCATGTTTCATTAATCTTTTGCAGAAGTTTCAAACAGAACATGTCTCCATCATCTCCAGGGCCACCACCCAAAGACATGTGAAAGTTATGTTTTTCCTTGAGACTCTAGAAGATATCCCAATGATGCCCCTTCTTAGAAGGAAATAGCCAGATACGATGATGTAGCCCCAATTCATTATGCCCTACTTAGAGTCTGGAATGAAGGAAATGGAGACTTATAAAACCCTCAGAGAAAAAAGGAGATCAGGAATCTGAGTTGTCACAATCTCCCTTGTCTGCTAAAATCCCCCTATCCCCTGAAAGTAAGCCCTCTACAAGTAACTGGCCAACTTGTCACATAACCTGGCCCTGCTAAACTCAGACACTTGTAGTAGTCTGCCTTCATTTTTTCATCTTGAAAATGTGCCCCTCCACTGCTTAATAAGGCATTACTGATCTGTTGAGGTTTGTCTCTCATTCTTTTTCTTTTTGTATTCTCTTTCATTTGCTTTCAGGCATGTGCCACCCACCTGGCTCATTTATGTGTTCTTGAAGACTTTTTTTACTTCCACTAACTTAGTTCAGTATTTTGTATAATTAGCTTTCAATAAATATATTGTATGTTCAATCTGAATTCCAGATAGAACAGTTTCCAATGAGATTGTGCCATATAATTGTTTCAAAACACAATGGGGGACCTTAGTGTGAAACCTACAGGTTGATAAAAATTTCTCTGAAGAAGATATTCATGACCTTGTAAACTTAAGGAAAGTGGTCAATTTATAACATTGTTCATTTTTCTTTTCTTTTTTTTTCTATTTTAATATTTTACTCCAAAAGGATAAAATTTGATATAAACCTCTGGTAATTTACATATGCAACTTTTAAATCCTAACTTTTCAAAATCTTCTCTTCTGCAAATTCTTCATTCTTTGGCATACTTTTAGATTCTAGTCCTCTTTTATAATCTCCATGCCCAAATAATTGGTTTTGAAATAGAGATAAAATTTTGCACTTTCATGAAACAATGATATTAAGAATTTGATAATTTATTTTAGCACCTGAAGAATGCATTTTCATACTTGTTCTATAGGGTTTTATGTTGGTTTTAATGACATTCAAAAGTTGTCAATTTGAAATATTTCTAATTTGGGAAGCTTGGCTGGTAGATATTTGCAGGGGGTTTGTTAGTTTAGTGTTGTTTTTATGTGTGTTTAAAAATAGAATAGCCAGATAGCAATAAATGAAGTGTAGTATACGAGAGGAACCACCCAGCACAGCCTCCAGCCCATGGTGAATTCTCAACAAATGGTCTTTTGTCTTGTACTTCATTTGCTAACACACCATTTTCTAGGCCTACTCTCTATCATATTTTATTTAAATACTTTAAAAATATTTCTCCTTGTTTCTATTTCTTTTGATTTAAATAAATTTGTCTAAAAATTTTTAAAGATTATTTCGGATTTGTGGAAAAGTTACAGTTGCAATAAATAGTTCCAAAATGCCCCAACCTCATTTTCTCCAATTTTAATATCTTACATTTATTTAATTCATTTATCTAAACTAAGAAACCAGTCTTGGTGCATGATTAACAACTAAACTCCATAATTGATTCAGATATCCCTAGTTTTCAACTAATGTCCATTTTTCTCTATTCCTGGATGCTATCTAGGATACAACAATAAATTTAGTCATTATGCCTCCTTTTTTACTCTGATAGTTTCTCAGACTTTGTTTTTGTTGACTTGACAGTGTTGAGGAGGCATAGTTAAGTATAATGTTCATGATTTCCCAATGCACATATATATTAAAAAATCATGTTATTTACCTTAAATGTTCACTATCTTTGTTAATGACACCTCAATAAAACTTGGAAGAAATATTTTACTCTTAGCTTCAGAGGTGAGCATGTGGTTTAAAGCTACCCAATCAGAAAAAATCTTAGGATCTTGTTCAGGAAAATTTTCTTTGTGTGTGTAGGTCTGACACCAACATATGCTGCAGCCATGACGTGATGATATAACTATAATCAAAGCCAGTAGGAAAGTAAGACTGAGGCAAAGCTAGAATGATTTTCATCCCTTAGCTAGAAAAAAAATGATAATCTTGAAATACCATAAAGACTAAAAAAAATAATTTTTGAAAAATATTAACTCACAAAATTCTTTGGTATCATTTATTTACCTATTACTGACTTTACTTGGGGAAATGCAATAGTATTATGTATTATGTTAAACTTTTATCCAAACAGTTTATGAACCCTCTTGAATCTAGTGGTATCCTAGACCTAGCTTATATAAGCTTGCTAAAACCAATTGTTAAATTTCTAGAAAGTTTGTAAGCTGGTTATTAAACAGAACCATTGTTTAAAAGTATGTAAATTTATGTTTAAATAAATTATGTTAAAAATGTAATAAATGCTCAAGAAAAGAGGAAACTGAGATTTGGATGTTGGATGTGCTCCTTGCTATTGGATTCTTTTTTATTTGTTTCATGGAAATATTCAAACATATACAAAAGTTGAAAATTAGTGAATCATGTAAATTCCTTTACTTAATTTCAACAATTATCAACAAAGGAAAATTTCATTGCATTTAATTTCAACAATTATCAACAAAGGAAAATCTTATTGCATTTACTCTCCCAGCTCTTCTCCCAAAGCCATCTAAGCCCCATTATCATTATAATTATATAGTCTCTAAAAGATAAACCCTTTCTTTAACAAAACCACAATGTCATTATCAAAGTTGGAAAAAAAAATCATCAAAAACCTATAATATCATCAAACCCTTAGCATTAAAGTGTCACTAATTCTCTCATATTTTAAAGTTGATTTTTTCCTTCTCCTCTGAAAGAACAGGAATTTCACCATAGCCTTAGTATGAGCCAGCAGAGTATTTACTGTTGGTTTAGAACTTAAGTTATTCTTTCAGTGTCTGTCAAGAAAAACTTGAAATTTTCAAATTAGCACATTACATGAATCCCTTCTTATTTTATAGCTCCATGGCCAGTATGGCAGAAATGTTGAGTGCCTAGTACAGAGATGTAAAGCCTGGACACAGGACCCCTGGCTAAGGCCTGGCTAGGTACAACCAGAGAGTGTTTTCTCTGACCTGATAGATGAAATACTGAACAACTTTTCTGGCCATAGTAGATACTACCTAAACATTGTGGAATGGACCATATATATACCAGAATTGGACTTGTTCTAATATTATCTAATTTGTCACTGACTTTTTTTTCTGTTTATATTTGCCTACTGAAAATTTATCCATACCTCTGTTATTTTCTTTCAGTGCAGTTGTTTTAAGATATGTGTTCAAAAACAACATGTTTGGGATTCACTGACTTTAATTGAGAAAGTTTCAAAAATTCACTTTTATTACTAGAGCTGGTAAACATGAATTTATTTTCATTCTTACACATATTTTTTAGCCACTGCCTTTGATTTCTTTTCCTACTTTTTTTTTTTCTATTTAATACAAAGCTTTATTCTCAGCTCCATGTGTACCTATATATTCTAAGAAACTTCCTTTGCACTTATGGAATTATACTTTGTTTGGGAATTCAGTGAAATCCCACTGCATTAGTATTTTGCGGAAAATTCTCACATTTTATATTTGCTTGAGGCAATTTTCTTACTATGTTTCACAAAGGCTAATAAGAAAACTCTTATTTTATGTACTGTTAGATATTTCAATAGTAATTCTGGTGGTAATGTGAATGGTCAGAAATTATTGTCTTCAAAGACAATATTTTATTGCCTTTTGAAAATTCCTAAAACAGTCAAAAAAGGTGATACACTCAAGGCATCCTGAATATTGCTCTTGTATACATGTTAAGTGTTTTCTGATACTTAGCATGTTTTCAATTACGTTTCTAATCCCCTCCAACAGAGGAAGCTGTATTGGGCATATGCTGAAATATCCTAATTATAATGGAGCTTTGATTACCTGGACAGCATTTCATAAACAGCTCAAGTGATAAATGAAGACAAAGTTAATCATGTATTTCCAAAGTTTCTATTATAGAATATCATCTACTTTTGGAAACTCACTTGTCCAAAAACGTATATTTTAAAACTAAAGCAAAATACATGTAATAGAGATCATAATGACAGTCTTTAAATTAGAACTAAGGCATTCAGATTGCCTTGTACTATCTTTACAATATATATTTTCCTCAACTCTCTTCTTTTGGGCCCCATAAGCTCTAAATGATTGCAATGATAAATGATATATCATCCTTTCATCTTTTCCTTTAGCTCATTGAGGCCATGAACACAATTCAGCAAGGACTTGATGGATTTAACTAAAGCCCATTCACATATCTGTCCTAAATTCCAAACTCTATTTCAATTCTATTCAATTTAAAAGATATTACTAAACTTCCACTGTATGACAACATACATTGAAGATGGTAGAAAGATAGATATAGTTCACCTTGCTATAATGATTGTTTTAAAAATGCACACTGGTTTCAATACTACTGATATATTAAGGAACAATTTGAACATAATACAGAATTCACATTTGCTTATGCATGATTTCATCTGTGAGAAAACACTAGCTGAATGCAGAATACTGCACCCAGCTGAATTGAGCTACCACATAGGAATACACAAAATACACGTTAAACATCTACAGCCTGCCTCAGTTCACAGCATGTGTTTTGAGCCCCATTGAGCTACCTCTCATGTTAAAAATTTCCATCCAATTTCATGTAGCCCTACTTCCACCTCTTCACAATAACTCACAAGCTGGAAAGCTCCTGTCTTAAGCAAAATTCTCAGAAGACCTACAGTGACTCATTGCTTTGCCTTAGTCCCTGCTCTTGAGTTGAGAGATTTGTAACTTGTTTTTACACAATAAAGCGTGGTGGAGGTGGTAGGATATTTCTCCTATGTTTATAACACATTGTATTCCAAAGGTGAAGAAAATTTAAAGACAGTTGATTTTAAAGGTACACTTCAGAATGAGGTTCACCTAATCAAGTGAATCCTTTAAAGGAAAGACTAGATGTTAGAGATGGAAGAAGTTAGTTGTTTTCCTGCTGTCTATGAAAAGGCATTAGTGAGGCTATATCCATTGTGGGAGTTGCTGAGGGAGTCAATCCTGTAACCCCAAGTCTATCCTGCCAATAACTTGAATGACCTTGAAAGAGACCAGAGCCTAATCTGACACCTTGATTTCAGAGAGAGAGACTCTGGGCAGAGGAACCATTTGGATTCCTCCTGGCCTCATGACCTATAGAACTTCAAGATAGAAAACGAGTATTGTTTTAAGATACCAAATTTGTGGTGATTTGTGAAGCATTAACAGCAAAACCAGGGCTAGGGTTGTAGGTCAGTATTAGAGGGCTTGCATCTCATGTGTAAGGACCTAGGTTCAATCCTCAGCACAAAAATAAATAAATAAAAATAAAGATACTGTGTTCATCTACAACTAACAATTTTTTTTTAAAGAGTAAAACCAATAGACCGTCTGTTACCTGTATTCACAAATTTCAAGTCCTTCTCAAGTTGAGTGTCATATTTTTTATAGTATTTTTGTATTTCCTAAACCATTCACTTTGTATAGAAGTGTATGGTTCTTATCTTTTCTCAAATGTCTCTAATAAAAAAACAATGTGATGTTATGATCCAAACTTTTTTCCTCCATAGGCCTTGTTGATTTTTCAAGTGATTTTTTTGAAATACATATGTCAGTCATATATCATTTTATCCATTCATCTATTGAAGAGCACCTAGGTTGGTTTCATAGTTTAGCTATTGTGAATTGGTTTGCTGTAAGTACTGATGTTTTGTAAAAGGGGCTGGGGATATAGATCAGTTGGTAGAGGGCTTGCCTCACATGCACAAGGTCTTAAGTTCAATCCCAGCACCACAGGAAAAAAAAACAAAAGTAATGTTTTGTAAAGAATTAACCAAGGTCTTAAAATAATTTCCTTTTTGTTGTGCATGGTGGTGTCCACCTATAATCCTAGCAACTCCAGAGGATGAGGTAAGAACATTGCTCACTCGAGGCCAACCTTAGCAATTTAGTGAGAACTTGTCTCAAAATTTAAACAAGCTGGGAGTGTGGGTCAGTGGCAAAGTAGAGTGCCCCTGAGTTCAGGCTCCAGGACCACCAAAAATTAATAAAAACTTGTTGGTAAAATACAAATTAAAGAAATCTATAATAAAAGACTTACAAAGGAAAACTCTTTAAAGAAAACTATACCCTGGTCAATCAGCAGTAGTAACAAATCAGTCTATATTAATGTAATAAATTTTAATCACAGCACATTACTTCTCTGATTTCTTCTTTCTAATGAAAGACCATGGTTGTCTATTACTAAAGAGTAGACTGATGAAGTAAAATAGAACCGAGTTATAGTTGATATAAGATTGCTCCAACTATTATGATAATGGGTTTTCACCAAGAAAAAAAAAATCACCCTTTACTTGTGTCAATCATATGCATATTCCACCACCGTATTTAGAAAGTAGAAAACTTGCTTTGATTTCACAGATTCACAGATAGATGGAATTTTTTTTTTTTTTGCTGGAGGATGAATATTACCTTGAGAGTTACTGTACCTCATTTAAATAAGATTCAAGTCTTTGGACTTTGGGTGCTTGAATAAGACTTTGTGAGTATTTGGAATGAAATATATTTGCATATGAAAAAGACATAAATTTGGGGTAGAAGGGTTGGAATGCTAACAGTTTGAATGTGTCCACCCAAAAGCATGTGTTGGAAACTTAATTACCATTGCGACAGTATTGGAAAGTGGGCCTAATGATAGGTGATTAGACCAAGAGCGCTCTGCACTCATGAAAAGATTAAGACCATTATATTTGCAGTAGGTTCATTATGATGGGAGTAGGCTCTTTATAAAATACTGAGTTTAGCTCCCTCTTGCTTTCTCTCTTACCCCCTCTTCACCTTTCTGCCATGGGATGATGTACCTAGAGTTCCTTCATCAGATGCTGGCCTCTTGATGTTGGACTTTTCATACTCCAGAACTGTGAATTAATGAATTTCTTTTCATTGTAAATCACCCAGTCTCTAGTATTCTGTTATTAAAAACCTGCATCTATTCCTTATTCTAAAATTCCCTAAAACCTATGTTAGCAAAACTCATATGAACACAAAATTTCCTATTGGTTATACCAAGACTAAAAGTCACAGAAAATGTACCAAGATGATAAATGGGAACAGAATATACTAAATTTGCTTAATTTATTTCTTCATTCAAATTACAAATCCCTAATAGTTTATGGTGATTTTATCTATGACCTTTGAATTTATGATTGTTAGCCATTTGCAAAACTTATGCTCATATTTTTTTAATTGGGTCTCTAAAGAGCCCTTTATCAGTGATTGTCTAACCCTCTTTTGGGGAAGTCTCCCTTGCTACACCCACATAGTATTGCCTTAGGAAATACCAGATCCCTACATGACTTCATACATAACTACCTTCAGAATTATGTGCATAATTGATTTACTTTGGTATAGAGATGTGTCCCAAGATGAGGCAATTCAATTTCTTCCCTGGGATTTAAAACATGAGGTGACTGAGAAATGAATAAAGGCCTTGCCAATATAAAAATATTCAAAGGTAGACCCTTGTGCTACTGGATAGCTATGATTCCTACAAGTCAAGTATGATAAATAATGAAACAAATGCCAGAGAGAAATAGAAACAGAAGATGAACTGGAACAAGCTTCATGGCAGATCTTAGTTCTTTCAGGGACTGTCTTTCCCATATCTTGATTTTCTAATTATCATACATTCCAAGAACCAATGTATTGCTTTGTTCCTTTCCACTAATTTACCTGAGTTTCTGTAAAAAAGCAATGGGATCCTGATTAATAAACTGTCAGAGAGGTTGCAAATAAATGAACATATTATTTATCTTCTTAATTTCTACCTTATGTTTCCTCAGTTTACAAGTTTAGTAAAATTTTGATTTCAAAGTGATATCTCTATTTAAAAGCACCAGTGTCTCTCTGTAGCATTCACAACATTTGGGACAGGAGACAGCAAAACTAAGCAGGAGGTAAAAATGTTGCTATGTCAAGGGTCAAACTTTCCTCTAACCAGAAAGCAATATAATGTATTTCCTCACATGACTTATTTCAGAGACTTTGTTCTTAAAGAGAAATTAAAATAAAATGATTCAAATAAGCTTACTGATTTTTCTGAAATGCATGTCCAAATTGCCATTTTAAATTTCATGCTCTTGTAAGGCACAGAATGTCCTTTTCCTACATTTATGGCTTTTCATTGGACATATAATAGTCACATAATAAATGTTTGTTGAGTTGAAAAGAAGGACAGGAGCCATGTGGATGTGGAAATTTGGGTTTGTGATGAAAGTCACACTTTAGAATCACACTTCATATCTGATGCTTCAAATCCTTTAAAATATTGATAAAATAAAAATTCAGTGTTAATTGGAATTCTCTATTTTGACTGTCAGTTCTCTCATTTAAAACATTAAAACGGGTATCATGTATAATTGACTGAATAACAGCAAAAGCCATTCTGAAGTGTTATGAATATGTTTAAACAAGTGCAGGACTAGAGGCTGAGATGTAAAGACTTTCAATTTTGTGGTTTCTAGATCAAATTCTGCAGTGTGCCTATGGGCCTGACCACTGTTCACAGAGGAGCTTTGAGGATTTTTGATGATGTGGAACAATCAGTGGTGAAAGATCAAAGGCTGGAACATTGAGGGCAAATATGGGTTCATGCATTTTAAAGGCAGTCATGCCTTAAATAATTTCAGGGCCAGGATGAAGCTGCTGGTGCTAGTGAGATGGAATTCCTTTCTATCTTAATATGGTAGGGAATCCATCGAACCTTCTCTTTAGAGAAATAGGAAACACTCAGCCCATCACAATGACTGCTCAGTTTTTTCAGGCTAACTGAAGGATGATTAACCCATTCAAGGAATAAGAAAGTACTTGTCAAAGTTGCTGCATTATTGGTGATCATTTTCTTTCATCTGTTCCTTAATTTATACCATTTAGAATTAAGCAAGGAGTATAAAAAGCAAGCATGCGACAAATCATTTTTTTAAAATATTTATTGTTTAGTTTTCAGCGGACACAACATCTTTGTTTTTATGTGGTGCTGAGGATCGAACCCGGGCCGCACGCATGCCAGGCGAGCACGCTACCGCTTGAGCCACATCCCCAACCGACAAACATTTTAAGTATGTTTGCTGTGATTGGTTCTTTGTTACCATATTGAATTTTACATGAACAGTACATTTTTCTGTATTCTCTTATTTTAAAGCAAGTTAAATATGATTTTTGTGATCCATTATATTACACAGGTAAGCAAATGATCAAAACATAGTTTTATCTTCCTACTAGTAGACAACTCTGAATGATACTGGTAACTACATATTTTATTTATTTATGGTTCTAGAGATTGAGCCCAAAGACCTCATATATGCTAAGCATGTGCTATACCCTTGGCTCTGGGGACCAAATATTTTAATCTCAAGTTCAAACTTGCAAACTCAACCTCTTTGGAGGAGCTCTGGAATGTTTTAAGGAAATGGAAACAATTTAGGCCATGGAGTTGAGGATCCAAAATATCATTGGAATGAAGGGTGATGTTTTGTTTGGTTTATTTCTTTGAGAGTGGTAGTAAACACCTAGATGTCCCATAAACTAGGACCCATGGACTACATCCATTCCTAAGTTAGGTGAAGGGTTCAAGATCAATACCACATGTTCTCTTTAGTCATCTGACTGACAAGGAACGTTACTTCAAAGAAGAACAAGTAACCTCACATATACTAGCTTTATAACTTGTTTGAAGAATTAAATAGGAAAAACAAAATAGGCGAATGTGTTTTTAGTAAAGCTCTATAGACTTGTTGGTTGCAAATACGGAGTGTGTGTGTATGCGTGTGTGTGTGTGTGTGTGTGTGTGTGCACGCGCGTATGTTTTAATTTGTCTTATAGGAATATTTTGCTTAGAATGAAATCCAGTTTGAGTTGAAAAACTATCTGTGGTGGTTTGGGTTTTTTGTTTTTGTTTGTTTTGCTTTCATTTATTACCTCTCTGCAGAAAGTCTAGAGATCAGTACAGTTTGACTTCAGGCTCTGGGTACTAATGGTGTAATTTCTAACAGCCAATCCACAACAAACCCCATAAAACTTGTCTTAATGGGATTTGCCTTGAGCACCATCTGTAATTAGGTAGGGGGTTTCCACTGCAACTCTATTACTGTGATGTCTAGGTAAGTCTCTCAGGGCGCCTTTGGCCTCTGGGCCCCAAAGCTCTGCAGCATTCACTTAGCATTAGAAAAGCCTCAGAGGATGCTCAAGTGTGTATGTGCACATGCGTGTGTGCACACACATTCACACATGCAGCATGGTAAATATCCATCATCAATTCTGTAGTCACCAAATGTCGCTGTACTGTGGGTTTTGTCCTTATTTTATCATTACTTTTTTTTTTCTCTTGCACATATTGGCTTTTTCGGTGTAAGTAGAATCCAATCTAGAGGCACAGAAGTAACCGCAGATGCCGCACCAGAAGTGTGCTGATGACACCATCTGCTTTCTGCAATTCTCTCCTGGTCATTGATTTCTCTGGGAGATTTTCTTCAAAATAGTTGGACAATCTTATGGCATGTTGCGTGACATATGGAGTGCTTTTTCACTAGTGACTCCAGCATGCTGTAGTGGAAAGAGCAAGGGATGTGGAATCAGAGTGCCAGATTTAGAAGCCTGGATAGGTTTCCTCACACTAGAAAAAGTCATGCAATCTTCCTGTCCTTAGTCTCTTACTCTATAAAATAATGGTAATTTCTTCTCCAAGATGCCTGAGAGATGCTTCAGTGAGGGGAAAAAAAACATTAAACTACTAAAAAATGATGAAATATCATATAAAAATAAATCATCATAATTTTATTTTCCTCACCCTTTTATTAATGGTACCTGGATCATCTTTTTTTATCATCCAAAGGAATCTTTTACACTGTCCCTAGTGATATTTACACCACTTCTGCCAACACTGATTGAGACTTATCGAGCTGATGTGATCTTTGAGGTATTAGACTTTTGTTGGAAATTTCTTTTGTAGCAATATCTTACCCATGTAAGAAAAAGGCTCTAAGATTGTGAAATAATAGGAATGAGAGAGAAGGGGAGAAAGGGGGGAAAATGAGAGAGAAAAATAATAGTAATGATATCCATGGATACCAACACTATGTTAAAATCACTTGCTGTCATAAAATAAAAGAAATAGGGAAAGGAACCCATTTCCTTACTTTCTGCATTAATCCATGGCTTGATTCTTATTGTCTTGCTATCCTTTTTTTTCTCATCACGTCTGTACTGATTCATGAGTGTAGGATCAGGTTCCCTGCTGTGCCCACAATATGCCTGATTACTGTGTCTCTCCTTCTCCGTCCTCATCACCTAATGCCCTATAAAACCTCACATGGTCAGAAGATCCTGCACTTCCCTTTGTCCAGGTTTGGCAAATATAAACTACATATTTGATACCTATCTTACTCTTGTTTTACTTTTCAGAATATTAAGAACCAATAAGGTGGGGAGGTCTGATCATTTAGTACCCTGAAAATTCCAGTAATTTCAATATCAAGATAATTTTTATTAAGTTGAGAAGAAAAAAGGTTGGGCAGGGCAGAGAGACTTGTGAGTAAAAAAGTAGTGTCTTAAACCTCAATAAATGCATTTCAACATGATATTTCACTTCAGGACTTTAATCTAGGAACTGATCACTATAATGACAGTGGCTTCTGTATTTATCCTAGTCTTTACTGCATGGTGGCTGAGGCAGAGATAGGCTTAATGAGCACTGTCCATCACCTTCAGAAGTGACCACATCCCAAGTGACAGGGCTTTGAGCACAGAATGCAACAATAAGTACACTTATAATGACAATAGAAATACTGATATTGCATACTTTAAAAATTCATCATGACTCAATTCCTTTCATCTGAATCTCATTAAAGTAATCAGTAAGCACTCAATGAGAACAATATGCTTCCTCAAACAACATAGCTATAATTATCCCATTCCCCTATTATATAAGGTGCCGATTACTACATATTGAATCTTTTTTTTTCGAACTAGATATCTGTATGTACAAAAGTTAGCTCAAAATAGAGTGAAGACCTAGATATAAGACCACAAACTTAGAAACTTCCAGAGGAAAACAGGTGAAACATTTCACCATTGTAGTCACAGGCAACAACTTCTTCAATAGGAATCTCATAGCTCAGGAAATAATTCTAAGAATCGATAAACAGGATGGCATCAAATTAAAAACTTCTGCACAGCAAAAGAAACAATGAATGAAGGAAAGAGAAAACCTACAGAATGGGAAAATGTCTTTGCTAGCTACCTTCTCATAGGGGATTAATATGCAGAATACATAAAGAACTCAAAAATATCAACACTGATAAACATAACCCATTCAATAAATGGGCGAATAAACTAACAGACACTTCTAGAAAGAAGAAGTACAAATGATCAATTATATGGGGAAAAAAACATGTTTAATGTCTTTAGCCATCAGGGAAATGCAAATCAGACTACATTAAGATTCTATCTCACTCAGTCAAAATGGCAATCATCAAGAATACCCATAACAATAAAGGCTGAGGAGGATGCTGGAAAAAAAGGAACTCTTACACACTGTTGGTGGGCATGTAAATTAGTACAGCCACTGTGAAAAATCAAACTACCATATGATCCAGCTATACTAACTTCCTGGCATTTACTCACAAGAATTAAAGTCACCATAATTTAGAGATATAGACATACCCATGTTTATTGAAGCACAATTTACAATAGCTAAGTTATGAAATCAGTCTAGAGTCTATTGATGAATGAATAAAGAAAATGTGATACACACACAATGACGTTTTACTTAGCCACAAAGAAGAATGAAATAAGGCCATTTGCAGGAAAGTGGACGCAATTAGAGAGCATAATAAGCCAGACTCAGAAAGACAAGTATCATGTGTTTATTTTCATGTATGGAAGCTCAAGGGGAATAAAAACTAAACAACAACAACAAAAAAGATCTCATGAAAGTAGGAGGGGGACCCAGGTTAGAGGAACGACAACGTGGGGAAGGAGGAGGGGAAAGGCAGGGAAGGGAAGTGTTATGTAGTGAAATTGATCAAATAATGTTATGTGCATGTGTGGATATGCCACAAAATCTCACTATTCTGTATAATTAATACACACAATTAAAAAAAAAAAAAAACACACACACACACACTTTTTTCTGTGTCCCAAAATAGGCAATCTTTTTATACTCATTCTGTCCAATTGATAGTTACTTGCTCAAAGAGGTGGATCATTATTGAACACTGGAATAAGAATCAAATTTTACATATTTAACTATGTGGAGTAATTCATTGATGATAAATAGAATCGAGGTATGAAAATAGAGAGGAGTGCTTATTAATTTTTTTTAGAATTTATTACTAAACTTAGCCTATTAATATTATTACTAATTGCCTTCCTTCCATGATATCATGCTTTGAAATAATAGCATCCAGGATTTTGATCCATTGGTGTAACTAGCAGTATCTATTATATTGATTGAAAGCTGCCCAGATAAATCTCTTCAGTTACAAGGTGTCGACTGAAACCAGAGAGTGATGGTTTAAATAAATAAAGAGGGAGAAATTTCTGAGCACAGCATTAGTGTCAGAATCAATGAATTATTCCTACTGGGCATTTATTAGCACGTACAAATGCTAGTTTCAGAGGTATCCATGACATTTGTGGGAAAGTTGATGAAAAATTTACCGTCACCCCAAACTTACATGCTTTCATTTCCTATTTGACTCAGATATTAAAGATAGAGATTTAAAATGTATCAGGAATAGTCTGCTTTACACAGACAGCCCCGTGCTGAGAAATAACATCTTCAAGCGAGTGGCTAAGATGTCGACTGCATTCACACTGATTTAGCAGTGCCCACTTTGCTCTGGGACTTTAGTTCTCATGGCAAGAGTCTGCCTGAAATGGAAATGAAGAACTCTACTCTGTAGGAAAATCTCACGAGGATTTAAATAAACCTGGGTATCCATCCTTGTAAACTAGAAGGTTTCTTCAAAAATTTCACTATGACTTAATTATAATGTTAAGTGTAATAAAATTGGACCATATCCCTCCTTATGTATAACATTATCCATTATATGAACTATAATGGAAGTCAAATTTTTAGTAACATGGTACAATTGTATTAAAGAGTGAAAAAGTAATTGAATTAGAGGCTCTAGACCTGCTTTTAGATCTAATTGTACATATGACAGTTATATGAATAAGGACATGCCATCATAATTTGGGAATCTCGTATGTCTTATTTGAAAAATTTGGACAACTGTATTTCAAATCACCTACAAGTTGTAAATTCAAATCACCTTTTCTTGGATAGTTTTTACAAGACTTTCCATTTAGGGATGTGCTAGTAAATGTGTAACAATCAGGTAAGAACATGCCCCAGTCATGGTTGTCAATCTGCAGTGAATCATATTCCCACCACGTCCAATTTTAAGGCATCAATGTAATGTCACTGAATATGGGATTGGGAAGAGAGGTGCAGAATCAGTTTTTATAAACCTGCATAAGCCACTTTCAGCCAAGTGCTGCTCCCACTGGAAAATACAAATGGTAGTACTCTGTACTGTGTCTCACATACAGTAAATGCTCACTAAGTCTTTATGGAATGAATCTGTATATGAAAGAATCCTATGGACATTTTTAAAATGAAGAAAATGAAGAATGTATTTATTAGTTTATCCACTTAATAGAAATATAAAACTCTAACGCTAATTTATCTTCAGAATAAAATTCTGGAAAATGGAGATTTTTTTCTTCTCAATTCCATATTCTTAAGATAAAAGAAAAAGGAGATGAAGTAAGATAAGACTTTTACTTACATATGCTGGCTATTAAACATTCTCAATTTAGTATCATTTCAACAAAATTTTTTTTAAAAAATGAAATAATAATAAAATAAATGTCATGGTCTCTGCACACATTCCTCAGCATTCAAGAACAATGAAAGATAAAAGATGAAAAATGGCATCTAGTAGCTGCAACTCAAATAGAGGTAATGGAAACTGTTTTCTTTTTTTCAGGTCAAGTTGCATATTGTGTATGAAAGAACTTTGTAGTTACACTTTTTTTCCCCCCCAGTCACTTTTACTGGTGAATTTTCAATTCAAAGATTCAATTCAGTACATATGAAAACATCATTTTGTCAGTAGATCCATGGTTTCAGTGACACCAGGGAGGCATAGTTGAACTCCATAAGTGTGGTGTGAGAGTGTTCAGCATGACCATTTCATTGCCCAACTCCATGGGAAAATTTCACTCAGCACACAGTGCAAATGGGGCCCCATTGCTTAGGAACCCAAACTGAACCCAATAACCTTTAGATGTAGCTTCAATATACTGGGTAAAATTATTCGTGAAGATTATTTATCAGATTCAAACCAAAATCTGAAAGTTTTTCCATAATAATATAAAGAGGGAAATGGGGTTGTAGGTAGTCCTACAAGTCAGTGTAATGTTTTGACAGTTCTTTTCTTTCTCATGCTGCGACAGACAGTGTGGCAACAGAAACCATATGGGATCAATTATTTTTAAACCTAAGATGAACCTTTCTAATAATTTTAAACTTGAATTTACTTATGCAACAAATTATACTTTTATTTTAATAAAACAAAAATTAACTACATAAGAGGATATTATTTATATATATATATATATATATATATATATATATATATATATATATATATAGATAGATATATATAGATATATATAGATATATATATAGATGTTATTTTTATAACATGACATTATATAAGAGGATATGGAGACCTTAGTGGTCTTTATCAAATCCTCCATATTTTTAAAATGAACCACATTAATAACATACTTGAATGTATGTTCTTGGACCAAATTATCACTTATGAGCCAAAAGCAGTTAAAGAAAACATGTTAATTTTATTTAAAATGTGAAGGTTTTTATTTTATTGGCTTTACTTTGTTAATAATATCCCTCCTTACATGATATCAGTTAGACAGTTATTCTTCTTCGCCTCCCATTTCTCAGATCCAAGTCCATCTAACTGACAGGTGCAGAAAGAGTTAGATTACAAAGATTACTCTTGAAGACTCAGACTAATGAAACATGCTTAATTTTGTCCCTAACTGTCTCATGCTTAATTTTGTCCCTACCAGTTAAGCATCTGGTAAAGAGTCTCATACTGATCATATTTTAGAAGTTGTAATAAAACCACTGTGACATATTTTAATTTTCAAAACAAAAAATATAAATTATTATACAATTTCTATCTCAAGCTATTATGATATTTTCCGAACAGTTTTACTGATGACATATTCCATAATCCTGTTAGAAATGGCTGCTTTATAGCTGCTTGTCCTTCTTTGTGACCACTGTAGCCATGTTTGGGAAGATGTGATTTGACATTTGATATGCTTGCATATGTAGACTAATGAGCTGTATTATAATGAGTATGATTGAACAAAATGAGATATTGCTTTTTTTTTTTTTTGCGGGGGGGGGGGGCGGGTTACAAGGGATTGAACCCAGGGGCGCTTAACCATTGAGCCATATCTCAAACCCATTTTTATTTTTTTTTATTTTGAGACAGAATCTTGCTAACTTGCTTATGGCCTCACTAAGTTGCTGAGGCTGGCCTAAACTTTCCATTCTCCTGCCTCAGCCTCCTGAGTAGCTGGATTACAAGCAAATGTTCACCAGTGCAACTGGCTAAGATACATTTTGAGAGACCATTTACCCTCATATTATTCAAAAACTTTACATTTAAAAACAAAGCAATTTTTTTTTTCAGGAAAAGTTCCTGGTATGATGGTATGATGTTCTATATAATTGTTTGATCATAATTATATGCAAGCAGGAACAGTACTATGAAGCTTATTTTTGAAAGATAGTGTTATTTATAACATCTGAAAAAATATATTTAATAAGAAATGCAAAATGTTTGAATTATTCATGTTTTAAAAGTTCTTATTTCATCAGGTGTTCCTGCCAAATTTAAATTCTGTATATACATATACCTTTAAATTAGTCTTTCAATATTATGAATCCAGTATGTTTCACAGGGGATCCCAGTAGGAAAATTCCTAGGGAAAAAGATGAAACAGCACTTTTTTTTTTTCTCTATGTAGCAAAGTTTTTCTCTGTAGATCCTTCTGTGTCCACAGAGTAAGATCAGGGCTTCTGTTCACATCAACTGTTATTAAAGCACACCTTTGTCACATTTGTTCTAAAACGTCATTTGTGTAAGAGACACCATGAAGGTAACACATTTTTATTATTCTCTTCTAATAATGGAAACTACAGAGTATCATAATGAAAACTTGGAATTAACCTACATGATCTTTAACAAATGAAGATGACTGCTGGTTCTGCACTTCACCCATTCCCACGGCCCTTTTTCATCCTCATCCTAATGGGGATGGGAACTTCTGAGCAAAATAATTCACTAAAATTTAGTTACATGACCCATTAGCAAGAGACTACCTGTTGTAAATTTACACATAGGTTAAAGAATGTAAAGCTAGTACAAAATGGAACTTGCAGTTTGGAGGTCCTGAGAAAGATCCTGAAATTCAAAGAGTAACAGTATCAAACCAGACTAAGATGGCAATGGGACGAGAGTATAAAGCCAAGAACCGAAGTGATTGGGACATGCAGACTAAAGACAGACAAAGAAACCTGTCTGTGTTAGGCAGGCTAACTCTCTTAAGGTTAAAATCAACAGAGGAGCAGTGAGGTACCTGTATTATTTAACCTTGTACCACCAAGTACATTGATGAGAGTCTGGGAGTATTACAGGGTTTCTACTAAAGACTGGGTCATCTGGCCTATTTGAGTCAGCTTTTTTGCTGCTATCACTAAAGAATCCAACCAGCAAAATTATAGAGGAGGAAGAGTTTATTTGAAGGCTTCTAGTTTCAGAGATCTTAGTCCATAGAAGCCCAGCTTCATTCCTTAGGGCTCAAGATAAGGCTGAACGTCATGGCGGGGAGAGGGTGGTGGAGGGAAGCAGCTCATATTGAGGTAATCAGGAAGCAGAGAGAGAAACTCCACTGGACAGATACAAATATATACCCAAAGCCATGCCCCCCAATTCTCACCTCCTCCAGCCACACCCTACCACCTCAATTAATCCCATGAAGAATTAATTTACTGATTGGGTTAAAAAACTCACAACCCAATCATTTCTTCTCTGAACCTTATTGCATTGTCTCACATGGGAACTTTTGGGGGATACTCACATCCAAACCATAGCAAGCCTGTTCATGTATTTGTAGAATATCCATAGAATCGCTGAATTGCTGCCTTATATCAGTATAGAACTGGCATGTAAGTTCTGAAGTAAAGGGCTTTCCAAGGCTTTTCAAAGTAAAAAGAAGTAAAAAATTAGAAATAGAAAAATACTAATTTAATCTGCTTAAGTAAATCTTATATTAATGAAGGAATATTGTATTTTGTTTTGCAAAAGAAAAGAGTGTAACTACAACCACACTTTTTATATTACAAAAATCAAATTATTCATAAAACACTACTAAAATACTTGGAGGATTCATGTTCCAATTTCCTTCATGGAATAATTGGGTTACTTAATATATCTATTTTATATTTAAGTGTGCTCACAAATCACTTGACAGGGAATATGGAGACTGGTGTCTTTCTCTGTATTTATGAATTTGTGTATCTATTTAACCTCTTCTCCTTAGTTTATTTATGTATAAATTATGGACTACACAATATGTAAAAACATTTTCAGTCATGAATTTTATGCAATGTTGAAACTTCTGGAGGTTTGCTGAGGAATATATTTCCTGTTATGCTAACATTGACTTGAAGTATATCAATACTCATTCATAATTTGTATTTTATATATTTATTTTAACTGTAGGATTAAATATTTAAAAATTAGTCTAAATTATACTCCTACCTGTGAATGTGTCTATACAAATGTATACATTTAATAATACATACAAATACAAATAATAAAATGAAGTAATAGTTTTACTTGTTTTGTATTAAGTTTTTGGAACTCTACTCAAACAGGCATGAGCCTTGTAGAAATGTGAAATGTATAATATCTTCTACATATTAGAATTTAAAACATTTACTAATGTAAATATTCTAGGCATTGGGCACAGTACCCTAACCCTAAACTAACCCTAACCCTAACCCTAACCCTAACACTAACCCATTTTACAAATCTGATTCACTGGCAGTAAAGTATTTGTAACTTTAAGCAGAGTGCCTGCTTCATAAAGAGAACATAAAATAAGAGACCCAGAATAGCCAAAGCAATCTTTAGCAGGAAAAGTGAAGCAGGAGGCATCATAACACCAGAACTTAAACTGTCCTACAGAGCCATAGTACCAAAAATTGTGTGGTATTGGCACAAAACCATATATGTGGACTAATGGTACAGAATAGAAGGCGCAGAGACAAACCAACATAAATACAGTTATCTCATAGTCGACAAAGGTGTCAAAAACATTCATTGGAGAAAAGATAGCCTCTTCACCAAATGGTGCTGGGAAAACTAGAAATCCATATGTAACAAAATGAAACTAAACTCCTATCTGTCACCCTGCACAAAATACAACTCAAAGTGGATCAAAGACTTTGGCACTAGAACAGAGACCTGCACCTAATAAAAGAAAAAGTAGGCCCAAATATTCACTATGTTGGCTTGGGAACTGACTTCTTTAATAAGATTCCTAAAGTGCAAGAAGTCAAATCAAGAATCAATACATAGGCTAGATTCAAACTAAAAAGAAGAACCTTTTTAGTAAAGGAAACAATCAGTAATGTGAAGAGAGAGCCTAAAGAACAGGAGAAAATCTGTATCACAGGCACCTCACATAGAGCATTAATCTCCAGGATATAGAAAGAACTAAAAAAAATTAACATAAAAAACCCCACAATCAATAAATAAACAAAGGAACTGAACAGATACTTCACAGAAAAAGAAATACATCAAAAATTTATGCAAAAAATGTTCAAAATATCTAGCAATTAGAGAAATGCAAATAAAAACAACTCTTAAGATTTCATCTCTAGTAGAATGGCAATTATGAAGAACACAAGCAATAATAAAGGTTGGTCAGAATGTAGGGAAAAAGGTACACTCTTATACTGCTGGTAGGACTGCAAATTGAGGCACCCATTCTGGAAAGTACTAAGGAGATTCCTCAGAAAACTTGGAATGGAAACATCATTTGACCCAGCTATCCCACTACTCAGTTTATACTCAACGGACTTAAAATCAGCATACTACAGTGAAGTAGGCACATCAATGTTTATATCAGCTCAACTCACCATAGCTAAAATATGGAACCTAGATGCCTTTCAACAGATGAATAGATACAGTAAAGGTAGTGTGTATATACACAAAGAAATATTACTCAGCCATAAAGAAGAATGAAATTATAGCATTTGTAGGTAAATGGATGGAGCTGGAGAATATCATGGTAAGCAAAATAAATCAATCCCTAAAACCAAAGGTTGAATGTTTTCTCTGATATGTGGATGCTAATTCACAATGGGGGTTTGGCTAGGGAAAAATAGAGGTACTTTACTTTAGGCAGAGGGGAGTGAAGGGAGGGGAAATGTTATGGGGGTAGGAAGAATAGTAGAATGAACCAGACATTATTACCTTGTGTACATATATTATTACATGACTGGTGTGACTCTACATTATGTACAACCCAAAGAATGATAAGTTATATTTCATTTATATACAATGTGTCAAAATGCATTCTAATGTCATATAAAACTAAGTAGAACAAATAAAAAATAAAATGTAATAAGAAAGAGAACATAAAAGCTAGAGTTAACAATATTCATCATTACAGTAATAATGATAATAATGATACTCATTTTATCATTATTGTCTGATACCTGTTGACTTCTATAAAGAACTCCAGGTTTTCATATTTTTTGTTTTAGTTTTCATTTTTCAGTGCTGCAGATTGAACCCAGGGCCTCTTGTGTGCTAGGCAATCGCTCTACCACTGAGGTATATTCTCATCCTGAAAGTAGGAATGCTTAATCTTGACCATTTTTCTTTCCCTGATCCTCTTTCACACTAAGGTAAAAGTATTGATAACATTGTGTCATAATCAAGGATACTGACTGTATTTCAATACTAGGTGGAGAGCTTTTATAGTTAATATCTTGTGCAGATACAGGTTATATTTCTTTATGTCATTTTCTCTCTCCTAGCTGGAATCTGGGATAACCAAAGGGCCTAGGGCTGCAACCAACATTATACTCAATATTATAAAATTACATACTTCATTTTTATTTTGTCTAAATTTTCTTGATATGTAAGCTATAATATAATTTTCTAGATCAAATCTAGAGAAGAATGATAAGGAAAATATTACACCTCTCAGAATACAGGCTTCGGGCTGTGTTCTCAATACAAGGCAGGTTTTATACATCTGTGTATATCTGCATTTTGTGCATTTGTGTAGTTCAGCTTTCATTCACTACCGTCTGAGGGTTGGGTTCACATGGAAACAAGAAAATAAATGTTCCTTCCTTGGTGTTTCTATATTCACATCTTCCCGAGGAAAAGTGCTCTGATAGTTCAGGTAGATTTCAGTGATTGTGGGTCTATGTACTCTGATAACTTTTCCATCAGGCCCATGGGACATAGAACCTCAAGGAGAATGTATATTACTTTACATATTTTATGCCATTAGTGAGGAAACCATGGGCAGTTGATCAAAAAGGAGGTTAAATTAAAAAAAAAAGTAAAACAAAACCTACAAATAAAAAACATCAATACTTGGTATGATAAACAACAACAGAGGAATAGCATGCCATGAACAGAAGTCGGGAAATGTCAATCAGAAAGAAGATACCAGTTCTATGAAGTTATTTCTAAGATTTGAGGCTGTTGATCATGAATAAATTAGGAAAATCTAGAAAAGTCCCTACATATTTCACTTTAATTTTTATTTTTGGTACCGGGAATTGAACCCAGACACACTTAACCACTGAGGCATATCCCCAGCCCTTTTTAATATTTTATTTAGAGACAGGGTCTTCCTGAGTTGCTTAGTGCCTGCTAAGTTGCTGAGGCTGGCTTTGAACTCACAATCCTCTTGCCTCTGCTTCCCGAGCCACTGGAATTACAGGCAAGTGCCACTGTGCTCAGCACTAATTTTTAGAAAACCATTCAAACTCCAAAATCTTCCATGTTTATTAGAAAAAGGAATCATAGATTTTAGATTTTTAAAAAATGAATATATGGTGTTGAATAAAATTTGTTAATTGTACTTTTACTGCAGTACTTTTTCCTATAACAGGCAAACCTCAAACTTTAGGTGGTTAACACAATAGAATTTATTTCTCACTCAAATAACATTTCAGTGCAGGTTTTCTCAGAGCCTTTCTTCTGCATGAAGACTTGCAGACGCAGATTTCTTTTATCTTGTAACTCTACTACTCCCTAAGGGTTTGGAATCCACTACATTTAATATCAAGTGAGAGAAACAGTAGTGAGGGCATGCATGTTCCTTAAAAATTGGAAAATGACAAGCAGCCTTCTGTTCACATTCCACTGCTGAAAACAGTCCCACAGTCTTGCCAGAATTAAAAGGAAGCCAGGAATGGAGTTTTTGCTTGGATGGCTCCCTAACTATTTGCCAGTCTGGGTATTGAAAGAATAGAACCAATATCATTATTATAAATGCCAGGGCTTATTTTTTGACTATGTTAAATAATAAATTTTCCTCTGACCACAAAATTGAAGAACACTTTTTATCCAAAATTATTGCAGATATTTCAAACCATCTTATTTGATCTGATTTTTAAGTGAAATCATGTTGGCCAATCAATATTAGCTGTTTTCTAATTGGCCATAGATAATCTTAAGTGCTTTTCATGTCCCAGGAACTTTAGAAAAATAAATGTCTTGGAGGATTTTCCCACAGTTCCACAATTTTTACCACTTAGTGCTGTGCTCAAATAAATACTGGTGACAATTATTCATTCGTACAAGTAAAAAAGAGTTTGGCTGTTCACAGACACTTTGTTCACTTATTATGACATGCAGATACCAGATTCTAATCACTATTTGAACTTTAGAAAGAAATTTCTGGAAGTAAGTATGCAAATTCAGTCTCCCCTTACCCTACTTACAAGGCATCTACCTAAATTCTCTTTCTATCATCAGAACTTAAACTCATTACTTTAGCTTTAGCAGAAATCACCTTCTTAGGGATCTCTTTCTTTCTTTATTATAATAGAATTAAGAAGTCTAACTTTACACAGAACTTCAAACCTGATTTACTTTGCACTACTTTTGTTTTCTTCCGGATTGAGGTTAATTCTCATGGTAAAAGCCAATCAAATGATTGTTTTGTTTTTGTGATTTCTGTGACTGGTAAAGTAATATTGAAAATAACATATTCTATATTATTTCAGAGTTGAGACACAAAGATGTGAAAAAAATATATAGAAATCACTATGTCATATGCAGTATTTCCTAGCAAGATGCACACACACTATCTTTTATACATTGAGTCATATTTGATTAATTCCCAGGTTAAAAAATATATATAGCTATTTATATTAAATGCACTCTAAATGCATTCAAGGAAGAGTCAGATGATAGAGTATTAAGATTTAGAGATAATTGGTGTTTTGCCCCCTGAGGAGAACTGATAAAAGAATATGTATTCCTGATGCTTAAACCTCTGGGCTAACTTTGCATTGCAATAAAATCTCTCTCAAAGAGAGTTTTAGCCAGATAAACAATAAAATGTGCAAATTTTTATTGCAAATATAATATGTCCAAAAGTTTTGACCTCCATTTTATGAATACTATGTCTATTAGTGAAATTGCAATAGCACTTTGCATAAGTAATCAACTTCTAGGATCAGAGCTTTTTTGTTTTCCTTTATAGAGTAGATACAAGTTTTAAGTATATTAGTATATGATTATCTGGAGGTGGACTCAACATCATAGCTGTTAACCCTGCCTTCATATTAGAATTCTCAGAAAGCTGTTAACAATGCCAACCCTTGAAGCCTGAAACAGCCAAATCCTCAAATTCTAATTTAATCTTTTGATGATGGGGCTAGAACATTACTGTTTTCAAAATTTCCCTTGATGATATGCACACCGGCTTGAACATCACTTAATTCAAAGATTCTCTGGAAACAGTAAACACGCCATAAAGACATGTCTACATCTATGGTGTATACTTTGTATACTTTCTCATTATAGTTTATTTCATTGTCAATGACAACTTGACTTCCATTTTTGTGAGATCCATACCTCTATATCCTCCTGCATTCTGAATGATTTCAATTGTGTGCTCTGCATGACTTTGTCAGAACACTACAATGTAACTTTATTACATTTGCCTAAAATCCACTCTTTCTCTATTGTGCATTTCAGCGAATGACACTATAATTCACTCTCTTGTTTAAGCCAGGAACATGAGCATTGGCCTTAATGTCTTGCCTGATTTCTTCCTTCCCAGGCAATCCTGTATACCAGAAAGCCCCCACGTGTTGTCTCTCATGCACTGTCTGCATTTATTCATGTATGGAAATACCTTAGTGCCATTTTCCTAGTTGACCACACTATTTCCAAAACTTTCTCATCGGTCTCCCTGATTTAAGTCTTTCTCAGTATCATGTTCTTGCTTACCTCTTTGCTGGAACCACTTTTAAAATCATACTTTCCTAATTTTCTTCCCTTTTACTCCAGACTCACATTCTTAGAACCTCTCCTTCCTACAGTCTTTTCTGACACTCAAATATGGAAGAAATGTCTTCTTAGGGACTCTTATGAGACTGTGTCTCTCTCATCACAGCACGTAAAACATCATATTTAATTCTCTACGTGCTTATTTCCTCAAAAATACAGAAAGCTCTCTGGTGGGACATATTGGCTTTGTCCCCAGCTATGTTTCCAGTGAATTTCTTCTCAGTGTCTGAGAAACACTAATTACACACAAATGCTTGGTGAATCAATGAGAAGAGGCAATCACATTGTTTAGAAACATAAAAGGAAACACCTTACCATGAAGCAGGTATGGGGAGATTCATTTACGTGTAGGAATTAGAGGGGAGGGGCAGGAGGCAAAAGAAGATCACAGAAATATAATGCCATTTTCTTCAATTTTGTCCTAAAAGCATAATAACCTTCATTTCTCTGAAAACTTTCAAGATAATCATTTGGGAAACCAAGAATTGTCCCCTCAGATATTCTCAGAGTTTATAGAATGGTGAGGAAATGAACCAAAGGCAAATGAAAAGATCCTCACAATGAAATAAGAAGCAATCAAGCTAATCCATTTGTAAAGGTTGAATTTACATGATCGAGGAATATTTAACTTGTTCTTCAGTTAAGGTATAAGAAGGGAAATGACAAATTATGGAGTTTGTACAGAACTTGCATGGAAAGTTTTCTTTTTAGGATTCCAGGACTACTTTAAGAAGCTACTGGGTTTGTTGACTGTGGAAAAAATTCTGGGGAGTTGTGACCCAGAAATGAAGATTTGGAAACCTTAATTAGGGATTAGGACAGATATGTGTTTTGGCCAATGTCATGGATATAACACTAGTCAGGGTATTACAGCATGTTGATGATTATAAACTAAATATAAGAACCTAATGGGAATCTTACCCAATGTAATCCCTCAAGAGTTTTCCTTTTATTTTTGTAAAAAGAAGATGGACTATTCAAGTAACCTCAACTTCAGTGAAATTGTTCATAAAATAAAGCAACTAATATACCTAAATGACACTTTTTATATTTTCCTGAGGAGAATGAGATTCACTTTAATGTATATTTATTGGTCTCAGAGTAACAACTTTTCCAGTGTGGAAACATTTGCTGTGAAAATGCCACCACCATAAAATGTGTCATGTTTTATTTTAGCAGATTGAAAATGGCTCTATAAGGCATGGACAATATTAATGAAGAGGGAAGAATAACTACAGCCAATGTGGAATGCAGTTGGCGAAAGAGAGAACTGGTGGTATAGTATAGTACAGAGTCTGAAATAGCTTTCCATAAAATACAAAGTATCATTTTGATTAAAAAGACATTTTAATCTAAATATCTATTAGGCACCAGGAAAAGATCTGCATATCTATAATACAATCCTTTTTAAGGTTTTGTACTGAAACTCAAAAACAAAGAGAATAGTAAAATGTTGATAAGTGCAAGTGGAAAATAGTTTGAGAGGGAAAAATGAAATATATCAAACAATCACATTTTGAGTGAGTGAATATATGTGTGTGTATATGTAACTGTTTTGCAAAAAGGCATTATAGAAACAGATTTGTAATCACAACAGTGAAATTGACTTATGAAACTTGAATTCATTCAGCTACAAAATCATATCTATGATTAAGAAATTATAGTTAGAACTCTGGCTTGTTGTCCTCTCAATTTCTCCATAAGAAAATGGGGTTTCTATTAAAATGGCAGAGTGTTTTATCCTTTAAAGTTCTATCTGAAATTTCAATGTAGCACCATTAAAATACAGCATTTTATTAAGGTTTATAAGAACAGACACATTGTATCTTGTCTCCAGGGATAATAAATGCCTTAGAAGTAAATATTTTCCCTCAACATAAATGCTTTCCTGAAAGATTGTAGAAGGCCTTCTGGGCAGTAAATATTCCAGAGAAATAACATCCCAAATTATTCTAAATGGGCATGATCTTACACACACACACACACACACAAAAAAAAAAATCATAATATTCCTATCCCAACAGGTTTCTGATATCCCTCTTTTTACTATTTTTACATCTATAAAGTCAAATTCAAACAAGAAAAAAAATATGATAAATATGAACACTATTCCTGCTTGTTTGGAAAGAAGAGGTCCAGAAGAGGTCTGGAATTAGGCTGTAGACTTGAAATAAAATCAAAACTAAAACTTTTGGAGTTTGAAGAAAACTTAGCAGTGACACAGTTAAAAAGAAATGTTAAAAGGTCACACACATTGGGCCACTCAGTCACCTCCTAGCACTGAATGAACTTATTGTTTTTGAACTTTGATTTTTCATCTTTACATTGAGATAATCATTTTTGCACTGCTAGCTTCACTAAAGAAATAAGTGAAACTGAAACTGAGCATGCATAATCTGGCCAGTTTCAACAACCCTGTAGGCATGTAAAAAATGTTAAAGTGTTTTCCCAGATCATACTTAGGGTAAGAATTTGGTCTATAATCTTCAAAATTACCCAACATAAAATAATGAAGTTATTTTTTTTCTGTAAAGTTTTACTGAACTTTTAAATATCATTTGAAGCCTCATTCAAAACACAAGAATTTATTTATGCACCATTATTCACAATATGTCTTCTCTGGCAAATGAGGCACACCTGTTATACACAGGTGGAGAAGAAAACAAATGACCAAGTCCCTTCCTTTGAAAGGATTTCAGTATTAACAAGGAAGCCCTGAAAGCAGAGAACAATTATTGAATAATAAACAAAGTCTAATTCATGAATGTAATGTAATCATCAGCTTTGGATGAAGAAGGAGATATTTTAAACTCTGATTCTGCTCTTGGAATATCTAGGAAGTATTGAGCTTTAAGATAGAAAAAAAAAGCAACTATTAAAATGCTAAGTGCCCTTGTCAACTGCAAATCAACAGAAGAAATAATGAAGTGATAAGCAGATAATAAGCAGCAACAGAAGTAGAACTAATATTTATTTGAATGTACTCAATAATCCTGAGGCTACACTGAGATGAGACAGGTCTTTTCTCATTTGAGTCTCATAATAGCCTACTACTAATTCTCTCTCCATTATAGAGATGAGAAAGTTAAGAACTAGATCAGATAAGCTATGTAGCATGCTTAGAATAATAAAACCAGTAGAGAACGGGCATGAGTTTGAAGCCAGATTATTCTAAACAGTTGTCATAAACTAAATACAATATTGGGGGGGATATTGAATTGTTTTGTGAAGCTCTATTTATCAATATCATATTAATATGAAATATTAAGATAATTTAATCACTCTTAGTGCTCATTTACATACATACATATATATATACACACACATATATATGTATATATATATGCATATATATATACATATGTGCGTATATGTGTATGTGTATCCAAATCTTATCTATTTTTGTATGTTCAGTAAACCAATTAATAGATAAAACTTCAGCCAGGCGCAGTGGCTCACACCTGTAATCCCAGTGGCTTGGGAGGCTGAGACAGGAGGATTATGAGTTCAAACCCAGCCTCAGAAAAAAACAAGTTGCTAAGCAACTCAGTAAGACCCTGTCTTTAAATAAAATACAAAATAGGGCTGAAGATGTGGCTTAGTGGTCAAGTGCCCCTGAGTTCAACCCCAGTACCCCCCCCCCCACCAAAAAAATAGATAAAACTTTAAATAAGACTTCTTTACACATATAGACACATAAAAGGATAGAAATTTTTTATATATCTGTGATTCACTTATAGACAGACATATACAAAGTGCATGTTACTTTTGATAAACTTCTGGAGAAGACTCCTGCTCTTTATAAAGAAGCAGCAATACTGTTAATACAATACACCATTAACCACAATGTCATTTATGCTTGACTTTGAAAATAAATTTTTTCTTCTTATGTTTGAAGGAAGAGGCATATTTATGTCAGATTCTTAACAAAGACCATACAAAGGAAGGGAATTGCAAGATGACTCTTAAAATCAAAATTAGAAGCTGCCCAGATACTCCCACCTTCAGCTTTATTTACAAGTGCAGAGCACCTTTTTTAACTGTATACTATCACCTTATTTTTACAGTATTTTTCTTTTCACAATTCCTCAGTTTATTTTATTTATAACAATATAGAAAAAGAAGTTTTGATTCAGGATATTGATTCCCAAATATTGTGAGTGTTGCAAGATGCATGACAGAAGCAAGGATCCAACATCACAAATCATCACAAATCCTTTCCTTGACAAGGGGGGCATGATTATATTTACTTCTTCCTGCTGTTATTGTTGTGAGCAGGAAACTTTACAGATAAAGGTGATGATAAATATACATTGGAGCCAAGATCTTATTACCCCCATAAATCCTGTTCTTCATTTAATTAGACTGAAGATGTGTGTTACCTACATAACTGAATTCACTTGAGTTTTGTCAAGTGAAGACAAATGTCTTTGCATTTTAATTTTTCTCATTGAAACCTATTGGACCTATTTGCAAAGGAAATTTAATAATCCTACACTATTTAAAAATACTTTATTTTAGGGTGTCTCATCTTTTTGCATTTATCTGATTTCCATTTCCAGTAGAACTGGTCAGAGTAATTTCATTTGCAATCAATGCCTTGGTCTGATTATGATTCTGCAGGTGTTATATGGTAACTTAATAATAGTTCTTAGATGGTTAAGTCACTAGAGCTAATTTAGAGGGGAAATTCATATGGAATAATATAATGCTGCTCCACTGAATTTCAAAGGAATTCATTATGATTAATAATATTACAATAGCAATTGAAAGAAGTAATAATGATTTGCCACAAGTTATAAGGACTCATTGAATAGTTTAAATCTTACTACATTTAAACATTGAACTGCAAGTAAATTCAGCAGTACTCGATAATGAGATTTGGAACTTATAATAATACTATTAATCATGACTAGATTTGTGCATTTTATGGTAAGGAATTTATGATATTTGGTGGATTTGATTTAAAATATTTTACTTATTTTGATTATGCTGCATTGTGAGATTTGGAGACATTGGTGATTATATCTTTACATAAGCCATTTTGTTTTAAGTGATTGACAGGTTTAATTCCCCCTAGTGAATATTTTATATTTGTACCCAAATCCAAACACTTCATACAATTAAGAGTAATGGAGTGCTTTGAGGGAAATAAACAGTGCTTTAGCTAACAAAAGTAGATTAATATCCAATTCTCTGCTGCTTAAGAGCCTCAGTTATTAGAGACATTCTCAATATTGAATCTGGGTGAAATTTACAGAATATGTGTTCAAATAAATGAATAGTTATTTTGTTTCTGGCTCTGTATGAAACATTGGGGAGACAAATATAAAGAAGCCAGGCTGTTCAGTCTCTTGAAATTCCCAATACAGTAGATGCAGGTCCACATACAACTCAATACAATGAAACGTAAAAACCTGCTGTACTAGGGAACAGAATAAAGTACCCCAGGAGAGAACAATTACTTCTGCTTGAGCAGTTTAAAAGAATGCTTCATAGAGGATATAATACTTTCAGGAAGAATTGATGGATGAGAGAAATTTCAGCTGCTGAGGGTGCCATGGAAAATGTGCTAAAAATATTAAAAGAGAAATGGTGATGCTCTATGATCACAAGGTGCAGTAGAAAGATCTCACTTTCCTCTGATATGCAGTTTCACTGACCTATCCATAAAATGTGGCAGTAATTATGATAATTTGCTCATATCTAATAGGATCCTCCTTTTCAAACACATCAAGATGTTTAAACTACCTTGTGATATTGTAAAGACATTATTATTTAGGTGGGTATGCAAATATTTTTATAATAATATTAATAACTTATAGAAAAATGCAATGATTGATCTAGTAGACAAGAGATAAGCAGCATTATCATTGACTGGTCAAGGTCATAGACTAAGACCCATTATAATCAAAAAAATTAAGAATTATGAGAAAAGCAGCTTATTGGAAAAATGAAAGATAAAATGCAAGAAAAAAGTGGTGGCACACTCCTGTAATCTCAGTGGCTCAGGAGGCTGAAGCAGGAGGATCACACGTTCAAAGCCTGCCTCAGCAAAAGCAAGGCACTAAGCAACTCGGTGAGACCCTGTCTCTAAATAAAATACAAAATAGGGCTGGGGATGTGGCTCAGTGGTCAAGTGTCCCTGAGTTCAATCCCAAGTACACCCTACCCCCATCCCCCCCCTGAAAACATACAAGAATAATCATAAAATTGGTAAAAAGTGAAAGAGGTATAAGTATTGGATACAAGCATACATACTCATGAGAGAAAGCACCATGGTGCAAATCATGAGAAGTGGATTTGCAAATTATGAAAATGAGAATAGTAATGGAAATCCATAGGAAGAAGAGATAAGCATGCCTTCCCAAACAGATTTCAGAGCATATGCATGGGAACTCAGTAATGCTTAAACAGCTTTGCCAAGAAAGAGTAAGAGCAGCCCCTACCTTTGAATAAAAGTCTAGAATCATAAGAGTTTACCTCAGAGCTCTTTATGGTATAACTGAATTTTTACCTCGTGTATCCTTGGAGACATGAGAATGAGGACACTTAAGGTATTCGGGTGGAGCTGGTCACAAATACAATAAAATCTCACACTTATGCAGCTCAACCTAACCAACCATATGGTAGAAAATCATTTCTGCTTATAGTTTCCAAACTGTCGAATGCCAAGTAAAGGGAGCTGTGTAAGAAAATTATATTAACTTCAAGAAAGAAAAAAAATAATATTGTATCTCAATTGAAAAGGTTGGAAAAAATTGAGGCCCTTGGTGCATCAATGTGATATTGACTTATCTGTGTCATATAAAATGTTTGACCAGAACAGATGGCTTTTCAAACTTTCAAATAAATTATATTACAAATAATTTCACATAAACACCAAATACTGTATTGTTAAGTTAGTCCTTCTATAAAAGTACTTTTAATGTTAAAAAATAGGAAGTATTTAAATTTGATCAAGTTATTACTAAAAACGAAACATTCCTAAGAGTGCTTGCAGTTGGAAGTTTTTTGAAAAGAAGTTTCTGCCATATTAAGACCAAATTCTAAATCATATGGAATTGGAAACTTTATTTCACTTCTCATTTGCTCATGACTAATAATTATGTGTTGCTTGAAGCATAGACAAAACATTCTGAGAATAACCACACATAAAAACTTAAACTTCAAAGTAAGTTTGCAATTATTTCAACAAAATTAATATCTGAGCACTATTCATCCCTTTCAAAATACTAAAGCAGACTCCCATTATATTCCTAAGTTTGATCAGCATTCCATAATTGGTGCCCGAGAACATTTGTCCTTGTATCAAATATAAAAAAAAGCAAACTAGTGAAAAAGTGCTAATGCTGCAGTCTTTCATAAAATAAGCATTTGGTGATAAAACAATATGATGATTTCATGCCACTGAAAGGCATTAGAAGATTAATTTATTGCTTTCAAAGTTTATGTTTATATTTGAATGCAAAAGACAACTATTTCCTAACTGGTTTATGTTTGAATGGAAAAGCCAACTATTTCCTAACTGGTTGCATCAGACATTTGTATCTTTATTGAAGTCGGATATAGTTTGGCTCTTCATTTTGGGGGTAATTGTAAAGTTTATCCAAGGACAAGCAATAAAATTCACATGGAAATAAAAGGTTTGGATTATTGAATAATAATGTCCTTTGCATTGTTAATAGTTTATTTATCAGGGATTAATAAAATGCTATCTGCAAGTACATTAGTCTGTTTAATGGAAACTATTCTGACTCAAGCTATTACTGGGATAATAGTGGCATATTCTTTTGACTTCCTGGGAAGGATTCTGCTATGACTGTGAATATGTAGTATAATTGAGTTATTTAGAAGCTGCTTTGCCCAATATCTAAATGTGCATCATTAATGAAGATAAAATGAACTTGAGTTTCCCAGATGTCAGGAAATCTTCATTGTTTTCCTGACAACATGTCTTCCAAATATACCAGACAGATGCATTCACGTGTAGCCTGTTAAATTTCATTTCAACACTTTGGAGGAGGAATACATCAATGCAATTTAAGAATAGAACTACATATTAATATTTTCTACATTAAGAAAGAAATAAATACAATTAGTGTATCACATTTAATTTAATGATGGTTTTATGCATAAAGGATTTGTACAAAAGTCAAATGATAGATTATCTGTTCTTTGAATAATAGTTTAAAAAAAATCAGTGAGTGAAAATGCACATACAGAATTTTTTTCTACTGATTTTAAATTTTAAAATTAATTCTACAAGCAAGAAGTAACAAAACTGAAGTGATTAATAGACTATGATTCTGGTGATCAACATGCACACAATTTAATGGTTAGTATGTAAGAAGTAAGATAAGGACATGTGGTCTGTTACTCTTAAGAGCAGCCTCTTTTCCACTCACTTTTTCAGTTCTCTCAATCTATCCTTAACCAGAATTGCTCTGTCTTGGATTGGAGATACAGCTCAGTAATAGAGCACCTACCTAGCATGTGCGAAACTCTGGGGTTGATGCCCAGTAAAACACACACACACACACACACACACACACACACACACACAGAATTTTTCTCTCTTAAAGGAAAAGAACAGTTTGCTAACTTATAATTTTAATTCCACTTGTTCCAAATATTATTTTGGATTTGTTTTAATCTGAGTAGGGGGATAATCTAAATAATTTAAAAATAAGAGAAGTCAGCAAGATAGTATAATAGGAAAGTCTAGAACTAATGTGATTAAAAACAACAAAATGTGATTAAAAAATATATCATTATGAATACTTTAGAAACCGCATAGAAAGTAACAATGCCCCAGGCAAACTCAAAGCCAAGAATGATCACTTTCAAATGAGTAAAAAAAAAAAAAAGATCTTTTATTGTAACCAATCCAACCCCCCTTCAAACCACAATATTCATGATTGAAAGAAAACATTCAACTCATGAATACCCCTTGAAAGGAAAAGGGAAGACTGGAACATATATCCAACATTTACCCCTTTGGCAGATTTCAAGGAACTGATTTTGTGTGTTGACAGGGAATTGGATACTTTGAATGGTTGGGGCACCAGAGATTAAAGAAAAGCTCAACAAATGCCACTTAGTACAATATGAAGTTAGCTCCTAGCTTATGGTTTCTCTGTTGGGAAGGAAAGCAAAAAGGTGAATGTTTGGGGAAGAAAAGAGAAAAGTGGGATGTACATATAACACTCAACCTTGGGGCTTACCTGAAGTCCTGGTTTCTGTCTTGTCTGACTCAGAGGGCTGGTAGACTTTGAATGTCTGGAAGCCAGACAGAATGAGAGCTCAGCAGCTTGTGGCAGTGCCAGAGAGCCTGCAGTACCATAGATATACAGACGGATAGTACCATAGACACTAGAGAGAGCAGGAGACTATAAGATGCTGAGAAAGAAATGAGCAAACATCTACTGTTGAGAAATTATACTCAGAAACCAAGAAAAAAAAACATGTCCATAAAAGGTTTGAGAAACTTGCATAGATTCTAGCTGTGTTTGTTGGTGAAGAGCTTTCTGTGTATGAGAATCTTTTTTCAAATGCATGAATCTTAGTACAGAGGTATAAGTCTCACAAAGAAACATGGAAACGTGGCCCAAATAAAGTAACAAGATGAACTACCAGAAATGGAATCTAAAGAAGCAGATGTACATGAATAATGTAACATGCATATGAATTATGTATATGAATTATGAACCTCAAAAAGATGTTTATAAAGCTTAGAAAAACAATATATGTACAAAATAAGAATATCAACAAAAAGAAAAATTTTAAAGAAATCAAACAAATAACAGCTTAATTGAAAAATTCACTAGACATGCTCAACTGAAGATTAATCAAGCAGAGGAAAGAATCAGAATTCAAAGAGAGAGCATGTGAAATTAGTTAGCCAGAGAAGCAAAAAGAAAAAAAAAAAAAAAATATATATATATATATATATATATATATATATATATATATATGAGAAATAAAGCCTAAGGAACCTATGAGCCATCATCAAATGAGCCAAAATGTGATTTCAGAAGAAGGAGGCAAAAGAGAGGGGCCAAAAAGCATACTTAATAAAATAATGGTCAAAAACTTTTGAAGTTTATGGAGGAAAAGATAAACTGGAAAATTCAAAAGTAAGTGAAAATTAAACATACTCAAACAACCAAGAAAAAAAAAACAACACAGGAAATTAGAAAATATCTCATAGAAAAACAAAACAAACAAAAAAGACAATATACCAAAACCAATGAGATGAAGCAAAAGTTGTACTGAGAAGAAAGTTTATAGCAGTAAATGCCTACATTAGGAAAGAAGAAATATATTGAATAAACAATTTCCATTCTATCTCAATGAATTAAAACAAAAGCTAAACTTAAAGTTAGCAGAAAACAAAAAAGACTAATCATAAGAAAATAAAATAGAGAATTTATAAATAAAACAATAGAAAAAAAGCAATAAAACTAAGAATTGTGTTTTTTTAAAAAAAATCAACAGAATGGGTAAATCTTTAGTGTACTAACCAAAAAACAAACAAGCAATACCCCAAAATCAGAAAAATATCATCACAACTGAGACAGCAGAGATTGCAACCAATACAGAAAAAACAAAAGAGGTTGCTGGGCCCAGTGACTTAGGAGGCTGAGGCAGAAGGATCTCAAGTTCAAGACCAGCGTCAGCAACTTAGAGAAGCCATAAGCATCTTAGCAAGACCTTGTCTCTAAATAAAAAATAAAAAGGGCTGGGTATGTAGCTCAATGATTGAGTGCCCCTAGGTTTACTCACCCTTACAAAAGAAGAGGGAGGAGGAAAAGGAAGGAGAAGGAGAAGGAGAGGGAGAGAAAAGCAATAGAAAGGGTTAAAAGAGACTATGAAAAATTCCATGCCAACTAATTTGATAATCAAGAAGAAATGGATAAATTCTTAGAGATATGCAAACTACCAAGACTGAAGGCTACAGAAATGGAAATTCTGAACAGAATTATAACTACTAAGAAGAATGAATAATAAATCAAAAGATTCCAACAGCAAGAACAACAATAAATTCATGTCTACTCCAGTATTCCTCACAATAATCAAGAGGTAGAAACATCCTGAGCGTTCTTCAACAGATGACCTGATAAAGAAAACATAGTCTATACTGCAGTGGAATCTCATTCTGCCATCATAAAATATCCTATTATCTGGATGACCCTTGAGGACGTTATACCAAACAAGTCAGTCTCATAAAGGCAAATAAGATATGATTCCAATTCTAGGGGATATGTGAAGTAGTCAGATTCTTAGAAGCAGAAAGAGGAGGCCTGTTTGCCAGAGGATGGAGGGAGGGAGAAATGGAAAGTTGTTCTTTAATGAGTACAGAGTTTTAGTCATGTAAAAATGGAAAAGGTCTGGAGATACGCTCTGAAACAAGTCTTATAGAGTTAATATTTTATTGTATGCATAAAAAATTGTTAAGAACATAGACTCAGATACTTTTACCAAGTTAAGAAAATAATTTCAAGGTAAGAAATACAATTTTACTGTGCTTTACCTTTTAAAATGATATGCAAAAGTGTTAAATTTATAGGGAGTTATATTCAAATTTTGAATTTAACTTCAACAATTTCAAGAGGGAAATTTGTTTGCAGCTCCAAAATCCATTATCAATCTTTGGCAAACTTGTATTATCATATTTGACTGTCATTTCATGGTAGTCTTAAATTTATTTCATAGTACCTCGGAGAGTCCTATTAGAAAGCAGCCTCAGGAAGAAAATGATCACACATTACTTTCTATTAATAAGATGTAAATGTGGCTATGATAAATAATAAGTTTCTCACAATGGTACACACTCATGGTTTTGACATATAATTCTGCCTGGCAAGCAGTCTCTCAAGAGATATATGTTTTTATTTTAATTAAGATCAAGTTTTCTGCTGTAATTGGTTTCAATTTCACCTCTTCTTAGCTATACGCCTTAGGCATTGTTATAACTGTAAGATCAACTTTACTACTTGACGTGACTCACAGGTGGCAGAGAGTTTTATTTACTACAAAATTCTGTGGGAGGAAACACTCCACCATCATTTCCTTAAGTATGACATCAAATATTTTCAGAAACGCTAACCACCTGTCTACCAGTGGCTAGGCAGAGGGCCATGTCATCACCTTAATGACAAATTTCTTTTCCCAATCTGTTGCAGGAATCTAGAGTGCAATCCAGAAAAAAAAAATTGACAGAATCTCTTGATTGCTGAAAGTCCTAGGTCTCTTTTGTGGCTCTCTGCTATGGTTTTTGATAGATTTTTCACCTCAAAAGTGAACAGACAGCCTAATCAACTGAAAGCCCATAATCATTTGAAAAGGAAAACCCTTTTATGACCCACTTACATGCACAGGGAAACTTAATGTGATGATTGAATATGCCAACTAAGAACCCTTTTGAATTCTTAGTAGCGGGTTATTACGGTTTCAAAATGTTAGATACCCTGAAATAGTAAACTTAGCATCCACTCAGACAAGATACTTATGGCTTACAAGGAGGCCCTGAATTCTCATACCATGTCCACTTTCCAGAACTCTTGGAGTTTACTCATGTTCTTTGTTCAATTTGAACCAAGCAACAGATCTTGGATAGCTTTCATGTTTCACTGAATATAAGACAAAGCTAACTCACTAAACTAATATTTCACATAGATCGAAATTACCCTGGATTATGGTTGGCAACATGTGTATAAAACTAATTAGTAAATATTTTACTCTTTTCTGACCAGATATACTTATATCTCAAATCTACTTACCTCTGTAGTATAAAAGCAACCACAGACAATAAATAAATGAAAGTGCATGGTTGTGTTTGAATAAAAATATATTTAATAAAACAGGCTGCGGAACATATTTGGCCTTCAGGACATAGTTTTCTGAGTCCGAAGCTGAGACCTCAAAGGCCTGATTCTAAATTTCTGGATCAGGTAATGGAGTCTCAGTAAATCTTACCACTCAATCACAGGCCAAGTCCCTTTCTGCTTTTCTTCTCTGGGTTTCAGAGTCCAAAACCTGACCCTGTAAAATTCTCAGTCTCTTTCTGACCAGGTCTCTATAGCTGTCAGTTTTTCATCTTTACTTAAGCCGCTTGATCTGACAGTTCATTTCAGTAAAGCAGAAGGTAAAGGTAGTGTGAAAAGATCCCCTTCAGGCAGAAAACTCAAGAGAGATTTGAAGAACCAGCTTAATTATCAGCCCATTTGGGTAATTTAGGTCAATGATTCCGAAACCTTAGCAAGTATAAGAATTACTGGAGATGCTGCTAAAACTGTAGGTCTCGCACTCCTGCTTCCCTGAGATTACAATTTGGTATGCAAATCTGTCAGAAATCATGTCACATGCTTTGGGACCATGTAATAAGGATCCTAAGGTCTTAAGGATTATTCTGTTGTGAAAAACAAATATAGAGGGAAATACAAGTTGTTGAAAAATATAAATGCTGCTAACAGTGTCCTACTGAGTTGTCATTGTAAATAAGTAGTTCTCACACCTCTTGTGGCATTCAGTGAGGGTGATAACCCAAATCCAATATTTAGTTCATGCACACACATCCTGAGGATGTCTCTCTTTGTTCTGACCAATGAAAAGACTGACCTCAGAGAAGCAAGCCAGAGAATCCCAAGTAGATCCGGAATAAAAAAGTTGGAAAATGATTTGAAGGGTACTCTATGTACAATCTCTTCCTTTTGTCTCCTGTTTCTGTATCCCATAGAGCCTAATTTAGAATTGAGTATACAACTTGCAAAAGAAGAATAGTTTTTTTTTTTTTTAATGATGTTCTCTGGACTAGTAGTCCTAAATGATAATGGCAGGTATTAAATAAAAGAAAAAGACCATGTGTAAGTGAGAAGGAAGAGTATACAATATTTCTGATTTTTAATCTTGAACTATCTTTCACTCTTACCACTCACTCACTGCCGAAGTAAGTAGCTTGCTAGATGAATTTTTTAAGATCTGGGTTTCTTTCTTTTATTATTTTTTTTTCTTTTGCTTTATTGTTTTTTGTTTGGGTTTTTGTTGTTGTTGTTTTGCTTAGAAATATTTGGTAAAGGGTGAAGAGCATGTAGGAGATGACATGTAAGTTTTATTTTTCTATTTTATACTTTATATCTTTAAATTTATATAAACAAGTATTCTTGTCATTAAAAAGATAAGAAAATTGAAAATTTAAAAGTGTAAGTTTTTCGAACCACAGGGACACTATATAGCCATTCTCAGAGCTATCTCATTAAAAGAAAGAAATGAACATAAGAGCCACTGCAAGACCTCTGCCAGGTACATGTGGTTTTCATTTTTTGGCTTTTTATTTTTGTAAATCACAGACACTTACATTAGCATGCCCTAGGTATACACACACACAAGCATGCATACATATATCAGATACTCTTTTCAATATTAGTAATTCAACAATATTTTCCTGAAGATCAATATGATATGAAAATAAAGGGACTCTAAGATCATATGATGTAAGTTTTAAACCTGTCATTTCTTGTGTGATACAAGTTTTTCCTAAAAAAAAAAAAAAAAAAAAAAAAAAAACTGTAACGCTTTTTTCCCCTAATCACTTAAATATCTTAACTTACCTCATGCCATTTTTATGAGGTTTGAAATTAAAAATACATGCACAGTGTTTAGGGGATGTTTAGCATGTTGTATAAACAAGCAATAAATGCTCACCATTTTTATTGAGTGACTACTTTCATAATATATTGTGCTAGGACTGTGGGGGATATAAAAGTAATTCTATGTGAAATCTCTTTTTTTTCAATGTGATTTTGTAATCCATTCTTGTGAAAGATGAGTGAAAATATAAAATCTTATTTTAAGTTGCATCCATGATGCAAATCTATTAACATATTACCTATTTTCATTTTTATTATAACAGCAGGGTAAAAACATTTCTTCTTATTGGATGGAACTGAGTTTTCTGACCATATAACATTGTAGACAGTGGAATTTGTTATCAGTTGGCTTAAGTGAATAAATATTTGTTTAATATAATTGGAAATGAGTTGCCCAAACATGAAAGATTTGTACGCCTCTCAATTTCCTAGTATTAAAATTTCCAAATGCTACAATATGGCGTATTTGAAATATCAGAGGTGGAATTTCACAAATCTATTAGCTTGCCAACATTTTTATATATCAAGAAAAGAACTATGTCATTCCAGACTTTTGTCTCTGCCAAGGTAAGGAATACTTACATTATTGGAATGGATACCTTAAATGAACTTTTAGAAATTCATTATATATATTATTCTTTGTACTTTAGCTAGAATAGTTCAAGTAAAAAATATCCAGGGTAATCAAAGTACCTGAACAGAGAGACTTATATAAATGGAATGGAGATTGGACCAACAAACTTCATGAAATGTGTTAGATCCTCAGGGCTGCATGAAACTAATAAATTTATATTATAGAAATTATATTATATTTCTGAACCTGTTCCTTCACTTCTAAAATGAGGGATTATAATACATTTGGAACAAAAATATATTTTAGCTCTCAAATTCTGGGTGATACATGATATGCAAATGTATCTGACTTTTAGTAAACTTTAATTCAGTAATATATTTTAAATTTTGCTTTAAGAATCCTCAACATTTGTTAAATCTTAAAACTGAATTTAAGATAATAGCTCCCATTTAATGTGGGTCATCTTTGCAATTTTCAAGTCTCTTTGCAATTACAAACCCTTCCACACTAAGGGTATAGTATTTCTGGTTCTCTGAGATTTTTCTACTCAATATAACTTATATACATTGATGATAACCACAGTTGATCAAAAACCCTATATGTGTAACTGATGTGATTCTGCAATCTGTGTATGGGGTGAAGGTGGGAGTTCATAACCCACTTGAATCAAAGTGTGGAATATGATATGTCAAGAAATTTGTAATGTTTTGAACAACCAACAATAAAAAATTAAAAAACAAAAAAAAAAAAAACAAAAACAAAAACAAAAAAAACCCCAAAAAACCCTATAGTAACCTAATGGAGTCTCTCTGTTTTAACTTTGCTTGAGGATCATTGAACTGACGTTGGGAATGGCCAACTGTTTTTGTAAAAAAGGACACATTTTGAATGTCACTTCGGTATCACTGCAAATACCTAGTTTCTGGTGAATAATCTCAAAGAGAACAACTAAATGAAAAGTCAGATCATCTGAAATGTCTCTCTGATACTTCTGCAAAACCTTCCAGCACGAGTCTTGAAATTTAACAACATCTCTTGTGTTCAAATAAAATTCAAATAATTCTGCAGGCAACTGTACCACCTGCCACATATTTACTGATAAACTGAAAACTAAAATCACATTGAGTTTTCAGAATGGTACGAATAATGCATTTATTAGACAAGATGAAAGACCTAAGTGTGGTAATCTAAGCTTCCACCTTAAAAAGCTAGAAAAGGCAGTGCAATTTAAGCTTAAATTAAACAGAAGAAGGAAAGCAAAATTATAACAGAAATTAGTGGAAACAGGAGAACAAAAGAGAAAATCAATCAAAATAAAAGCTGTTTTTTTTTTTTTTTTTTTTGATAAAACTGAGAAACCTAATCTAGCCAGACTAAGAAAAAAGGTAGAGAAGACAAAAATTCCCAATAAGAAAAATGGGGGAAAAAATCCTCAATACTTACCCTATGAACATTAAAATAATTTTAAAGGAATATTTTAAACAAATCTCTACAAATTTAATAATTTCGAGGAAATAAATCTATACAAACTATCAAAATTCAATTAAAAATAGATTATTAAAATTGGCCTATATCCCTTAAAAATTGAATCTACAATTAATACTTTTATAAAGTGAAGAATTAGACCCAAATAATTTTACTGGGAAATTCTACCAAACATTTAAATAGGAATTGTTACCAGTCTCCACAATCCATAGAGAATAGATGCAAAGAGAATATTTCTTAAACTCATTCTATAAGAAAATCATCACCCTAACACCAAAACCAAATTAAGAAATTACAAAAGAGAAAAACAAAACCACACACCAATATCACTCATGGAAATAACTTCAAAAGTCCTCATATAGCTGGTTTTGGTGAGGCATGCCTGTAAACCCAGGGGCTGGGGAGGTTGAGGCTGGAGGATTGCAAATTCAAAACTAGCTTCAGCAATTTAGTGAGGCCCTAAGCAAGTTAGCAGAACTTGTCTCAAAATAAAAATAAATAAATAAATAAATTTTTAAAAACTGGGGATGTGGCTCAGTGGTTAATCATTCCTGGGTTCAATCCCTGGTACCAAAAAAAAAAAAAAAAAGACATTCTAAATTAAAATATTAGCACATCAAATTCAACAGCTTATAAACCAAGAATTTTACACCATGAACAAGTGAATTTATTCAGTTTTCAAAAATTTGTTAATGTCATCTAACACATTAACACCATAAAGAAGAAAAATCATAGGATGATATCAATTGGTATAAGGTAGGCGTAGAAATGCCTTAAACTTTGTAAATATTTATCTTGAAGTTACATAGTGAAAAATGATTGCCTGTTTTAGAGCAGAAGAAAGTGCAGATTTGCATATTTAACTCTTACAATTATTAAACTTCGTAAATAGAAAATCATTACTTAGAATTGAGGTGGCTCAATTATAGTTGCATCCACATTTGAGTAATACTTGTCCCTATTAAACTTTTTAATTAAGCATTTCAAATAAATGCTGTAACATATTATAAATGTAAAATGCATAGTCCTTGAAAATAAATTTGTGTTAAGTGAAAATATTTGATTCAATGTTGTCATTACAAAAATTACTCTTGATCATTTGTGGCGATAATAAGCTGGGCCAATAAAGGTATGATACATAAATAAAATAACATAGTGTATCTAATATTGCCTGCGTACACACCCAACATACTGTTATTTGGGGGATGGTTGCAGCCAATTTTAAAACCAAAGAACAAAGAGATTTCCCAGCAGCTATTCTGGTAGTAAGACTTGGATCCAAGTGGTTGCTATATGTATGACAATAGTTTTTATAAAGTTGTAACCTCTGTAAAAGATAGGCAGAGGTTTCCAAAGCATGGGAGATAATTCCAAAACCAAATTCTCTTAATAGGGTTTATAACCAATGGCAATAAATATTTTGAATTTTGCAACATCAAATTGAGTTACAAACAAAAAGGAAAGGGAAAGGAGTGAGAGAAGAAAAGGTTGGTAAGAAAAGCATAGAAACAGCAGGTAAAATAGATGAAGGTATGGGGGGAGGAGGAGCAGATGCAGCAGGACAAGAAATAGGTGGAGGATAAGGTGGAGATGGTAGATAAAAAAGAAGGGATTGGATTGGGATCACTTACATGCATTTTTGTGTCTGTTTTGGTCTTTATTTCAGATTGTGCCCTCATGTTTATAGTTTAACTTGGTAACTCAAGGGAGAAAAAAAAAATCACTGGATCCTTCTCATAAACCTTCAAGAATGCATGAGCCTTTTCAACCTCTAAGGAAACAAATAATAAATAAACACATAAGCAAACAAACACAAGCAACAACAACAACAACTTCCTAAACTCTGTATTTCCCTTTTGAAATTGTTTTACTTCTTCTATTGGAACTAATTTTCTTGGAAAACTTTGTACTTTCTCACCTTTCATTTTTTTTCATTATTCTTTTTTTTTTTTTTTTTGCACTCAGAATGGAAACCATGGGTGCTTTAACACTCAGTTTTATTATTCCCAGTCCTTTTTATTTTATATTTTGAGAGTGGAACTTGCTAAATTGCCCAGACTGGCCTCAATCTTGCCATCCTTAGCCTCTCAAGATGCTTGGATTACAGGCATGTGCCACTGTGCCCAACTTCATCACTTCTTATTACAATCTTGTTCTATCAGACTTCCTCCACAGAAAATAGTAGCGCCATGCTTTTAATGACAATTTCATTACCAATTCTAATGATATGTTTCAATTCTTGTACAACATTTTACAGTGTTTGACACTGTCGATTAATCCTCTATGGGGATCCTTAATAACATTCCCTGCTGGTTTTCCTTACATTTCTCTGACAACTTTTCAGGTTGCCTTCACTGGTTTCTTTATTTCTTCAGGGACCTTAAATTTATCCCCAAGCTATTCATTCAGCCCTCTCAAATTTCATTCTCATGTATTTCCTTGAATAATAATACCATTATGTTTTTAGCTTTTATAGCTACCAGCCCACCTAAATTCAAACAAATGAATTCATAAAGTTATTTACTAGCTCCTAAGTCAGTATTTCATCACATATCATCTGTGACTCTGCTAACTTACATGTTTTATTGTCTTCTACATACTGCTACCTATTATGCTCACAAACACCCTCTCTCAGAATGAATGTCTACCCATGCACTGATTTTTATTCTTAGCAGACATCTGCCAGAAATCTCCCTCCCAAACATGTTCCAAATTCAATAAATCAAAAGATATTAAAGATTTGACCACTCTGATCACTTCCCTTCTAATTGCATAGTCACTCTCAATTCAGATTCTAATACCATATATAGTTGCACCCACCAATCCATTTACACAAGTCAATTGATTTGGTATTTCTATCCTACACTTTGATAATGTGACTTCCAAAGTACAGTCGTTCACTGGACTCCCCATGATTACAGAACCAATTTTTAATCTCTTGGGTATTGTTAAAATATGGGCATGAAACCTTTTGAACCAACTGTGTATGTCTTTTTAAAAACTCTCTTCTGTTAACCTTTCTACCTATTTCTGTTTCACCACACAAAATAATTGTAATTCATCAAATTGACCATATTCATTAAAACGTACACCTTTGAACGTGATGATTCTTCTTGTTAGAATATCTTTTTTTCCTCAGCTGCTTATATCGTTTTGTCAAAGTCCTATTAATTCTTCAAAGTACACATTTCTTTTCCTTTCCTTTTAAATGACACCTGTGAACACCAGTGTTACAGCATACATGGCACTCTCCCCTTGGCTAATGGGTTCCAAGTGAAAAGACACTGTCTTATTGTATCTCTATTCCCAGCAACTGGCTCAGAGCTTGATGGCATTAGTAGTTTAACAAATACGAAGACAAATGAATGTTGACTGAGGACTCACATGTCTTTGTTCATGTATTTATCTGATTAAAAAGCGAGGATGGATGATTAAAAGATTAAACATGGAAGTTAGCAAAAATGAAAAGGAGAAAAAAAACTCAGACTGTGATTGTACCACTCAGATCTGTGGGTTATTAAAATTTTGGTGTATATTAGTCATTCATTTATGCAAATCTACTCATGAATAAAAGTAGTTCACAATGCATATGTAAAAAACTGGTTAATTCCATAATCATAAACAAATTAGTGTTGATCAAAACAATATTGGGAACTCTTTTTAAAAGGAAAAATAAATCTTTCAGTGAACCCAGAATCTCCTGTTACATAGGGCTGGTAAAAATGTAAAAAATATAGCCTATAAATTATAGAAAAACAAACAATTCAATCTTTTAATTTTGTATTCTCCCTTATGTCTCCTCTATCTGTCTATCTACCTATCTATATCTATTTATGCATGTTTCTATCATCTACTTATTTGAATTCTTATACTTGACAGATATATATTCAGGTTAAACTTTTAAAAATATTTATTCATCTAGAGCCATCCTAGTGTTCCTAGTTTTCTTTAAACCTTAGCTAATTTTACTTTTAGCTAGTTCTTCTATTTTAGGTTTGTCAGAGGAAGAAAGGGATAAGTGTATATGGTAGAAGAAAAATAGGAACAATTAAGGAGTAAAAGATAAATGTTGTACACAAGATGTCCAGCAAATCCACACTGCCTGGTATGAATCTTCACCCTGCAAAACTGTCCTTCCCTCACCCAGACTCCAAGCCAGTCTTTCAGAGTTCAAAGACTTCTGCTCAGCAAAGCATTTAAAGTGGATCCCTATTCTCATTGATTTGTGGCTTCCTGTTAAAGACTTCACAATCTCAGAGCTTTGCTGTCAATGTGTTAAATGAAAACTTTGCTTCTTCCATCAGTGCCTAGGGAACTGTCAATTACCTTGCATCATTTAGCTTTTGCTAATTGTAAAACAAGTAAAATAAACAGACCACTGCCCTTATGACCCCCACAAAGGGCTTTGCCTTTGTCTACGTAGTATATCCAGGTTTTATTATTATCCATATCACTTTGTAAAAATTGAAGAAATCTAACTTTTAAAACAGAAAAAAAAAATTAAATAGCTGCTTTTAGTCCATTGTGTGTGTGTGTGTGTGTGTGTGTGTGTGTGTTGTACTGGGGATTAAATCCAGAGATGCTTAATCACTGAGCTGCATCCCCAGCCCTTTTTATTTTTTATTTTGAGACAGAGTCTCACTAAGTTATTTAGGGCCTTGCTAAATTTCTAGGCTGACTTCAAACTTGTGATCCTCCCATCTCAATCTCCCAAGCTGCTGCGATTACAGGTACTCACTGTAATGGCTTGATCCTTCTTAAAAATAACTATTTCTCATGTTAACATTCCACTACCAGCTAACTAGCCTCTTTAAGGTTAAGTTATGTACCAAAGGAACAGTAGCATAGACTTCGTCACTCTGCAAACTAGATCTTATTCTACCTTGAAGACTTTCTAGTAACATTTCATCTATCTCATTTTTCATTCTCTGTCATTTCTGTTTCTAGCTGTTGCCACATATGGAGATGCAAAATGCAAGGACTATGTTTATAGTATTCCCTGCCCCCCAAAAAACACATATTCTTGATTTTCTCCAAGAAAGTTAAATCTGGAAAAGCTTTGAGTGCAGCTCAAAAGATGGAGAAAGTGTAGGTCATTCAAGTATTTATCCAGACAACCAAAGAAGAATTACATGCTGAATCAAGTTTTGCACTTTTTAAAAGATTTTTTTAACAGTAAAAAATCCCAATAAAATAATAAAAATAACGCCAGTAATATTGATAGTTGTGATGATGTTGATGATTTTGGTCATGAGCTTGAGCTTCTGTTGCATTCTTAAAATAGATTATGGACTACTTGCCACTTGCTTTACTATCTTCATGAAACCTCACAAAGATCACAAAAGCTGAAATCCATGTCTTTCTTTCTAGGACAAAGATAACAAACAAGAAACTGGGGATTGAAAATAATTAGTAGCGACCCAAAGTCTCAAATCTTCAAAACACCTTTATTCGGCTGAGAATTCTGGAAATTTTCATGTCACTTCAAGTCAAAAGAGTTTTAGAGATGACTCAGTCCTGTGCTTTCATTTTGGGGAGAAGAAATTGAAAACCATAGAGTTAAATGATGTATCCATCTTCACTCAACAGGTGTGCTACAAAGCAGACTTCCAAGTTTAATCTCCAGACACAAAATACAGACTTCCTTCCATCACATCTAAAATCAGGGCACAGCTCCAAAAATTAGGTCTTACAGTTTGAGCAACTGTGAATAAGCATGTAAGGATAGAATATTTTAAATCTCCAAAATACACAATCAACACAGTACATCAGGCTGCCAATTTTCTTCAGAGAGGAAAAGGCACATGTCACAGAATACGGAAACAGTCTTTTCTTCCCCCGGTGCTCATGACAACTAATAGTACCGTAAATAGTGGGAAAATCATTTTTACTTTATTGAAAATTCTCATGATGCCCCTTGTTGGTTTCTTTCCTATTAAAGTGTTAAGCATATTGGTTTGAGTACTTACTCTACAAGTATATTATTGACTCATAAGAAGTTATATAAATTCAGTAATATTTGTTGAATATCATATGAATATTATAAATGTTATAGAATAACTATTACCCTAAGCTTAATAACCCCAGAAAAATAATTGGTTTGCATTATGAAACTTGTAATTTCTCATAAAAGGAAAATACCCTGAAGCAATTTCACACCATCTTTACGTATGTTCTGCCAAAAGTTATATAAAGCTGAACCTCACACCCTAGAGCTATAGCAATGTAATTAGATTTCTATTTTACAACTGTATATACTGATTTCATTGGAAGGTGTTTTGTGATATTTCTTTACTCGTTATGTTAAAATGTCATGGTTAGAGGTTGGGAAAGTTGATTTACAATTAATTTCACAGTTTCAGGGAATGACTTGGAGATAAGAAACCTGTGAAGGAGTTGCCATTGAGATCCATCCACAGGTTATGAGATCATGGGTTTATTTGCTCTTTTGTTCCTGCTTTTCTACTCTAAGAATCTCGAGAGCTTACAGGACAGAAAAAGTGATGACAGTCCGCAGCAGAGGTAAATTGAGTAGGTAATTTAATGATCCAGAAATTCTGGTTCCTGAGACTGATACTAGCTCTGGCGGATCTGATGCTCTGCAGAGCAAGTTCTTCCTGGACAAGTAAAGCAGGAACTTTAAAATAGAAAACTTTCTCAACGTTCTAATAATCATCTGTGTCTGCATCAGCCTGTGTGTTTGTTAAAATTGTTCATTGCTTAGTCAAACCTACCCAAATCGGGAAGCATCTAGTTGGAGTCCTTGAAGAATATAGCTCTGACCAGCTCCCAGACCATTCTTTTTTTTTTTTTTAAGAGAGAGAGAGAGAGAGAGAGAGAGAGAGTTTTTTTAATATTTATTTTTCTTTAGTTTTCTGCGGACACAACATCTTTGTTTGTATGTGGTGCTTAGGATTGAACCCAGCGCCGCATGCTTGCCAGGCGAGCACGCTACCGCTTGAGCCACATCGCCAGCCCATCAGACCATTCTTAATACATGCTCAAGTTTGATAATAGTCTACCTCTGAAGTTTGGTCTCGAATAGTTTGACAGAGGTAAGCAGATGACTAGGAGGCTTGATACCCATAAAGGACACTAGTTGTATTGGGAAGGTCATCAGGGACACTAGGAGAGATCACATTTGAGGTGTCTGTCAAACAGAAGGGTGACAAGCCTCCTGTTTGGGCTAGGCTTCAATTGCAGAGAATAGATATTGGTTTGACCCTTTGTGGGAATAATAATGGAACAAGCAAGGATGGCAAAAGGATATAAGGATATAAGCCTGGAATTGAAAAATAAAGTCAGAGTTTCATTGTAGTAATTTTATTTAAATGTATTAAAATGCATTAACAAATTTAATTATTCATGGTTAGGTTTTATTTTTTTTCAAAGTTCCACTGAAAAACAGTAAAAAAGAAAAACAGAAAACAATAGCCTCTCCTGATTCCTTCCTAAAATATATGAACAAAACAGGGGGAAAAATCAATAGGATTTAAATTATAATGGAAACTTTTTAATGGTTATTTACTTTTCTATAAAACGAAGACTGATGATCCTGCTGATACTATTACATTTTATCCCACAAATCATGCTGTTTCATTGAATTGCAGAGGGACAGAAACCTTTACTGTGGTACTATTATTATTCTTCCTTTATAGAGTCCAGTTAAAATGCAGCACTAGAATCTGGGTGTCATTGTAGCCCTTTACCAGAAGACGTCTACTCTTGTAAAAACTTAGTCATTCTCAGCTGATGTTTCCACAGAAGAATCCATCTTAGTGAAAAGAAGGAATCCAACAGTACTTCTTTAAGAAATCTTGGTCAAATCTGCTCATCTAATTAGAAGTGAGAGGACTGAGGAGGATGAGATGGGGGGAAGTAATTGGGCATGCTTGTATGGCAAACACAGTGAGCCTCTCAGCAGAGAACAAAATCTTTTCTTCCTCAAATATATGCAAGCTGCTAACTAAAGTACTTTGAAGCCACCTGTTTTAGTTAGTTCTTGTGTTGCAGTGATCAAAATACTGGACAAGAAAATCTTACAAAAGAAAACGTTTATTTTGGCTACAGTCATACCCTACCTGCCTACAGTTACCACCCAGTTCAGAATTCAGACCATGGTTAGCAGACTCCACAGCTCTGGGTGAAGGTGAGGCAGAACATCATGGCAGAAGAAAGTAGCTCAGAACATGGAAAACAGGAAGGAGAGAGAGAGAGAGAGAGAGAGAGAGAGAGAGAGAGAGAGAGAGAGAGAGAGAGAGAGATCCTTTTACAAAGGACAAAATATAAACCACTAAATCATGTCTCCAGTGATCCACCTCCTCCAGTTACAGCCTCCATGCCTACAGTTACTACCCAGTTAGGTTACAGTTCTCCTAACACCTGCAGAAAACCCCAAACTGGTGTTCCAGCTCACTCAACTTTGAACATTCTTGCATTGTCTCACACATGAGCTTTTAGAGGGTACTTCATATCTAAACCATAACACCACCTTTTACACTCAACCTTGTATATACATCATGGGTAATTAATTCACTGAACTTTTTTTTTTTTTTAATCAACTTCTCTGTTTGCCACGTGGTGGCCTGGACACATCCTTAAATAAGATTGTTGATGTCCTTACCCTCATGGCATTTGAAATCCACGATGGCAGGTTTTATGTCACTCTTCATATCACCTCCCATGAAGAATATTTGCCAAGTGAAATCATGGACGACATATAATGGAAAAGGTTTACTAGAGTTAATTTTGTTTCTTTTTCCTATAATCCCTGTAAAAGGCAGGCCAGAGTATAGAATAAAGTTATTTTTTCCCTACAAATGTTTCAAAAGATTATACTGTGTTTTATTCAAAGAAAGTGTATCCTACATTTTACAATATACAAGAAAGTGTATTCTACTATACAATAAAATCAGGTTTTGACTCTGTGAAGTGAATGGGAATCATTATTTGGTGAGATATTAACTAATTTTATTACACAAAAAGGGCTATATTTGATGGTAGTTACCAGAAGACTGACTGCTAACAAGGAAAGGTTGGGAGATCAGTGACATTGAATTAGAATGATTCAAATATGATTTCTGTGTTCTCGAAATGTCTTGACAGTAATAGTTCTACAGTATCCTGAGTCACACTTTAAGTAATTTTGTATCACTTTATTATGTTTATAAAATAGTAGAGTTCAAGCTTCTAAACAGATTAAATTTCTGAAATTTTATTTATTTTGTTAATATTACTACATGGAAGAGTTTCAACCAGCCGTTGTATTACATTTGTCATGTATATTCTGAAGGTAGACATGCTGTCTTCGTTTCCCATTAAGTTTTCAGAAGGACAGAACGCTTCCTCTGTATTTGGAACATTCTGACCAAGAAAATGCTGCGTTTCCTGTGAGACAAGGGGCATTGCAGACTATATCACTTCTGATGAGCTCTAATACATACTTTTGACGGTAATGCTCATTTCTATTCTATCAGTGCTAATACAACCGAATAACCCATTTATGCAATTTTCCATCTTTCTAGAAGATGGATGAGTGAGCTTAATGTATAAAGGATGACAAAATGAAACCTATAAGTCTGGACAGAATAGAATAACCAAGGTAGCGCATACAATTACTAGCATCTGTCAATTCTTCTCCATCATTTGTCACTTATTCTCTTACTAATTCTCAGAGCTGAAATTATGTGTCATGGGATAAATATAATGGAAAGTTATTCTCACCTTTTCTTAAGTAAAGGATCAATGAAACTCATGCTCAGAAAAAAATGCAACTGGTGTTGCTTGTCATTTTTCACATTTTCAAGATGGAGGAAAATGTTCTCTCCATCTCTTTTCTGAAAAAGTAGTACTGCCAGGAACATAGTAGTAAAGGATAATAATTTCCTGTTCCTCGGAGAAAGGTTTTACCACCTGTTCAGATAAATGCACAGTTTCTAATGCTGAATCATATAATTATTAATATACTTCCTCTAATATATCTAGCAAGCTATATACTTTTATATATACCTATGTATATATACACACACATATACATGTGTGTGTATGTTTGTGTGATTCTTTTGATACCTGAGCATCAACAAAAATAGCAATTTTAAACATATTTGTATTTATTAATCCCAAAATTGAAAGAAAAAAAAGTTCTTAGTTGATAATATTTATCTTGAGAATATTAGAAAGGCTCAAAAGAATGATTGAATTATTAGTACAACATGACATATTTTGTAAAGTATTAATTAAAACCTTATATGGCTATATACTTGTAAATAAAACATCATGTTATTATCATTATGATACACAAACACACGGAAATGAAAAAAAACCTGAAAAATTATCCAAGCACACTCATCCTGTTTAGTCTCAAAATTGAAATTTCAAATCAGTACAAAGGATACATTTTGCAGTAAATTGTGCTTCAATCTGGGGAAAACTAGTGACCTTTGTGAGAATAAAGTCAAATGAATGTCCTAATATAGTAGTATTATAAATTTAATTCTCCAAAAATTTTACTAGCGCATGGTCAATAATACATTTCATTTTTTTAAATTGACATTCTTGATTATCTTCTTTTATATTTTCAAACCATGGTACTCTTTTACCTTTAATCTAAGGAAATCATGAGGGGCTTGCAGAAACGGGCACAACAATATTCATCTTGGTGTGCCTTTTAATTTTTTTTTTCTGTTTTAAAAATATTTCTATGCTTTCCCTATTCTTAGGAAATAAAAATTTTTATAAATTACATGACACTTGGGAGAGTGCTAGCTATTTTTAAGTATCGCATTAGTGAGGTAGATTAATATGCTAATAAATGTTTAATAACAACAGTGGCTGATTAGCACATGGTGATTTCCTTAAGAGGACCCTTCTTTGCCAGCACACATTGGGAGAATCCAGATAGGTTGCTGCTTAACACCAAATTTAGGCAAGAAGAATTCACTTCCACTTGCTCATTATGGATTTGAGGACAAATCATTATAGGAATTACACAAATTCGTTCTTCTCACCTAATCCTATGTGACTTTTTTTTTCTAGGGAGAATCTGGGAGTACAAGGAGGCTGTTCACAGAAGGGACAAACAGTGATGTTAAAGATATCACTCACGTCTCTGCCATATTCCTGTCATCCTTAATATTTCTTAATATTTGGAGCACTTTATGTAACATACCTGCATCTCAATTGTCATATGTTGAAAATAGAACCGTACCTCCACTAAAAATCAAAAGATGGTTGTGAGGCACATGGTAGGAGTTAATTCTGTGATGAATCCAGCCTAATTCCATTTTAAGATTGGGAACCATCTCATCACAAAGTCATGAAAAGTTAATTTCTGTTTTACTATAAATTACTTTGATTTCTAAACTTGTTCAGAATTTCTGCCCATGCTGTGAACTCGCCCATGCCTGATTTTCCCTGACCAGATGACAACCCTCTCTGAAACCTCAGTGGTGCCTCATAAATCCAGATGTTGGGATCTGAATTACTCCCTACTTGGAAATATCATGCCTTGTAGATCATTAACCTACTATCTGCCTTTGTATTATGCTTGTCAAAATCCTATTCGCTGTAAGTTCTCAAGACACCCCCTTTACAACTTTTTGTGCTATAAAATCTTGTTCTTGGAGAGTTGGGGCGTTGATCTCTAGCCTGGCTTAGGGAGAGACAGTCCTGGGCAGTTCTTGTGTACACAATAAAAGCTTGCTTTAATCTGACTTCAAATTGGAGTCCATGGTCTTTTCCTTGTGTCCTGGTTCAACATGTGAAAGAAGGTTGCTAAGCAGAAAACCTTAAACAGCCATGAAGTCATTGGATCACTGGGGCACAGTGCCTTATCAGAGGCCCTGAGTAGTGAACAATATTACAACAACAGGCCAGTTCATAAGGAGCAAGTCAAAGCAATCTCTCTTACTCTTTTATTTATTTGTTTTTTGGGTTTTTTTTTTTGTTGTTGTTTGTTTGTTTTGTTTGTTTTTTTGGCTAATCAAGTAATTATTTTAGTAATCTAGAAACAGTAATTGGAAGCACGCTAGTAAGTTATAAGGACATTTTGAGAAGAACTGACTTTCTATTTCTCTTTCTTTCTAATGAAATAAGTAGATTTCATTCTTGGTCAGTCAAGGGATGTGTGTGCATTTTCTTCTTTACTTCTAATTCTTTTGGGAAATAGTATTTCTTTCCATTGAATTACAGCTTGCCTTGTAGTAAATATGGTCTTTCTATTGAAAACTGGCTTGTGTGCATTTTATATAGTATTGTTTCAAAACTTTATACAATTCCTATCTATTTACAGGCATACACTATAATCCTCTGTCTGGCTTTGCATACATAAGTGATGGGATAGAACTTTTACATTTGCTTTCTTATCATGCCACTAACAATTCAAAGAGCCTGTCAGTAATAACACAATGTGTTCATATCAAAATACATTGAAGATAACACTATCATGAGAATAAATGAAATTAAAATATATTTTATGTATACCCCTCATCTGTGGAAAGCAGAACATATTGGGCTTGATATAAAAAATCCTGTGTTTCATGATGATTATTTTATATAATGAAAACATTGAAGTAGGAAAAAATCATACAAAAACTCGTGAATAATAAGGCTAAGGTATTTATTAATTATAAGAAAAATAATTAAATTATTTATCGGTAGGTAGTTATTTCTTGGTTCCTATGTAGCTCACTAGTCTCACTTGTTGAGTCTTTTTACAATTTCTTCTGCTCTACTAGTCTTCCAAATGCTGGTATGACCCAGACTCAAAAAATTTCATTTCTTTACTTCTCCACACCTCTTACCAATCATTCATTTCTATGGCATGAAAAGGCTCCAGTATGCTGATATATCTTATTGAAGCCAGAATTAGACAGCAGTCAGTATAGATAAGTAAATCAGGTTGAAATTAGGTCAGAATAAGGAGAACAATTTTGAGAGAGTCAGGAAGTTGGAGACTGTCCCCTGAAGAATTGAAATGTTAATTCCTTCAGAACCCTTCCTCCCTGTCCCTGCCCTCCACCATCCAGTTACTAAAGTAACCTTTCCCAGGAATTGCCCCTCCCTACTGTGAGTTATAAGGTTGTTAATTAATGTGTCTTGGGCTGCTCCATCCTGCCTTTCCCCCTTCAACCCACCTGTATCCCACATTTTGGCCATTCCATGGAGCATTCCTGGGCCTAGTCACAAACACAGGAAAGAGAGAGATAAGGGGAAGAAATCAGGAGAACTAGAGAAACCTAGGACATATAAAAAGGGCAGAAAGGCTTGCTTCTAGGGATCCAGGAAACCAGCTATGGTCCCCTTTGCCTTCCTAGGAGAAGTCTATGTTACCCTTTTTTAAAATAAAGCCTGCTTTATATGCTTGCTTCAGCCTGCTTTTTTAATGTTCAAACTTCAATAAGTGAGAGAGCAGAACTCATCACTGATAACCAGGGCACAGCGCACAGTGTCAATATCATGTGTCCTTGTGTATACCCATGACGATGTATGTTCACCTGTGTCATTTCACTTTACCATCAATGGAGAACTTCCCTTTGATTTAGCAACACCATCCCTTCCTTTGGGTTCTTCTTAATCCACATTCATAAATCCAAAATTAAACCTTGGAATCCATATCTCCTAGCAAACTTTATCACACCAGCAACTAATTCCATTAAAAAACAAACAAACAAACAAAAAAACACCTAGATGTTATACTGAATTTCTATACCCTTTCCCAATTGTGTTTTCTCAGATTTGATATCTTTTGCTCAGGTCTTCTCCTAGGAATGACATATGACTCTTAATTTTTGACCAATTGAACTACAAAACACCATAAAATTTCCCCATCTGGCAGAAATCATAATTCCTGCAGAGTACAGACAGCATGAAGACATTTCGTTGCAAGCAAACTCTTAAAGACTACAAATGTCGACTTGTTCAAAATGTGAAACTAAATTTCAGATGACTAGGAGAGGATTACCCTACTTCACTCATTCTTACTTGAACCAGTAGCCTGTTCATTTCTGCAGTACAGGAGTCTGCCTCTCAGTGCCCAAGGCCTTAATGTAATAACAATGGCAAACTGTTACGGGAGTCCTAGGTCCCCACAGACATAACTCACAGTAAAGCTTTATCTCTTTCAGAATATTGATAACATTTAGACTAGGAAAATGCAACATTCTCCTTGGCATAATGGTTGTCAATTGATGATTCTTTATTATATTTCAGTCATGAAGGAGCAATCGAAAGCATAGGAAATGTGTTTTCTCTTTCAAAAACCTATTAGAAGAAAACAAATAAGGATTAGGGCATAAACTTTTTTTTTTTCATCCAAATGTAGTGAAAACAGTGGGATGCCCTTTTATGCTAAGAAAAGAATTGAAAGGCTTGCTGAGCCAGAAACATAAATGGCTTTGATAGCACTGGAGTTGAAAACCTTTATTTACATTCACTCAGTGTGAATGTGAGCTTCCATATGGTCAAACCTATGGCTTATGAGTCTATGGGGAAGGTTAATACTTTATCTGGCTCTTCTCACACAAATTATATTCTGATGGCAACCATTAGCCTTCTCATAGTTTTCTTTCTTTTATGAGCCTTCCCAAACTACTCTCCCCCTTGGCCTACAAACAGATTGCCTTCTCCAACAGACAGTTCAGCATGAATGGCTCAGAAGGCAAGTGTCTTTCCATCTACTACAGAAAAGTGATGCTTTCCTAAGATGTTGCTTTCAAAAATCATTTGGCTGTTTGATATTTAGAAACAGGAAAATAGAAGAAGGAACAAGCTTGGCTTAAGTGGGAGGATTTTATTGCTTAGTTACCTTGGTGTGATGAACGGTAATGGGCTGTAGTCATTTTTTTCTTATATAACATAAAAGTATGTTTTTTCCAGTGTTCTGCTTTCACATTTATTTTCTGCAATCCAAATGCTCTCTAACTATATTGCCTCTAGCGTAAGGCGCTTGCTTTCTAAGCAATAGATGAGATAGATACAGAATAAAAATAAAACTGGGGAGATACTACTATGTTGTTAATCATTCTTTTATTCATTTTGTCATTTATTCAATCAACACATATTCATACAGGGCCTGTTTCTAAGGTTTACCATTTTCAACAGAAATTGAGGTTCAGACTTGCCTGGGTGTGCCTGGAGAACTGATAATCATACCCTCAAGTAAGTGGTTTGCATGAAAACATATTTATTTTGGCAGAAGGTAAAGGGGAAATTGAGGAATGCTGGCATCCGGAAATTGAGACTGGGATGGGGGATGGTGTGGGAAAATATAGTGCCCTCTCTTATCAAGCTGCATGAATTGGGTCTGGAGTCTGAGGCGACAGAAATGAAGGGAAACAGCAAAAGCTATTTTCACATAGCCTAATATGACACCCTGAAATCCTTACATCTATAGACAATAGGAAATGACACAGAGAGCCTTTATCTTCTCTTCATCCGTCAGAAAAGGGTCAGAGAGAACAGGATGTTTCATGGTCAGTGAGGATGCTTGATCTGTATTTAGCGTTTAAGCAAGTAATATCAAATTTCAGTATTATTAGATATGCATATGGCCACATATCCAGCATCCCTGAGGGACTCCTTGGAAGGCACTTTCCGATTCTGCATGAGTAGTTGCAAGCAAGAACAAGTGAAATTTCTATTACTGCTATTAACTTGACCTCACTTTTACTTGCATAGTGTTGAAGTCTAGGAAAAGCAGATCTCCTCTCAAGGGATAATTTAAATTTTAGGTACTCAGCATATAAAGGAGGCACTTGCATTAAAACGAGTCCAAGTTACTCATATGCTAGACAGATAAAGAAGTTAAGTACAACCTAGTGTAAGAGGCTGTGATAACTCAGGTATGATTATGTGGGAACACAGAAGATATGTACTGAATCCCAAAATGGAAAACTACATTTGGATAAAGAGGGGAAAATAAAAACAGGAAAAGCATAAAAGTTACTATAGGAAGGAGAATAGCAAGACATTTGTATTTGGAGCACACTTTTCAATTAGGGCATAAGTGATAGATGAGACACAGGAAGTTCTTGAAGAAATGACTGAAGATATTTCAGCTTATACAACAACATGGCGATATATGAAAAGAGTGGATTCATGAAGCAGGGTCTAGATTCTTGTCTGACTACCTGCCACTTACTTCAGTTATTTTGATAACTTTCTTCCCTTCTCACCCTTTCTGCTGGGAAGAAACTCTGATCCAAATAACTCCACACTATCCAGACAGCTACCTTCAGAGTCCCTGGCCACAGGTGATTGATTCATAGGGGAAGGGAAACTCCTGATCTAAATTAAGGCTTCATGTCTTTCTCTGTCTTTTAGATGACACAGAGTGAGAATAGGTTTTCTCTAGATAACTGTTATGGTTTAGATCTGAAATGTTCTTCAAAATTTCATGTGTTGAAGACTTGATTCCCAAAGCAGCAATGTTCAGAGGTAGAACTTTGGGGAAGTGATTGGATTATGGGGTTCTAATCTCATCAGAACAGTTTAATTCATTGAGGGATTTATGACTAAATGGCATTATGGGGAGGTGGTGGAGACTGTGTAATGGTGGACCTAGTATGGTAAAGCAGGTCACTGAGGGCATGACCTGGAAGACTATATCTTGACCCTGTCCTCCTCTCTCTCTCTCCTTCCCAGATCCATGAGGTGATCAACTTACCTCTGATCTTTTGTCATAATATATTTTGTGCCCTCAAGCCCAAAGCAATGGAACCAGAAGACCATAGATTGAAACCTCTTAAAAATCATGAGCCAAAATAAATCTTTACTCCTCTAAGTTGTTTTTATTAGACATTTTGTCCCAGGAACAAAAAACACAATAACACAGTAACTAAAATTATACTATGTAAACTTACATATAACAAGGTACTTTAGATTTTAGGCAGGCACTTACATTAAATGAGTTCAAGTTACTTATGTGCTAGACAGACTGAAGATTATATAAAGCCCAGTCTTCAGCAACGAACAAGAGTATCATACATGCCCAGAGAGTAGCAACAATGGGACATAGAGAAAATGTCCTGATAACACTATAAATCCTTGGTGGAGGAGTTATTGAGGTTAGACATCCTATCCTCATGTTTTCCATGAGCATCTTCTATAGCCTTATATCAGGTCATACCACAGGTTCAAGCTAATTGGAGTGTAGTATCTTATATTTGCAAAAGAAATGGTCCTGAACAATAAAGCTGGGTTGATCAATTATTTTCCAGTATATTAATTTAAAAAAATAATAGGTGACAGAGGACATAGGATGGAATATTGCTGTTGACCTATATGTTGCTTGCAGAAAGATTCAATAAAAGAGAGGACAGACCCAGATAGAAAGGAGCCAAAGATTTGCTTTTGGCATCAGTGAAAATAAGATGGTAAACTCTTACCTGGTTTGTTGGCAAGCTAATAAAAACCATGAGGCAATTCTGAAGGAAGCACCTGGTTGGGCCTCCAGAGTAATGCCTCTGAAAGTGAGCACAGCCAACATTTGCTGACCATGACTTCCAGCATTTCCAGCTTAGATCTAAACTAGTGCCAGAGATAGTGGTTGAATAGAAAATATCATGAGAGGATTAGAAGAAATGGAGGTATTTTTGATTAATGTTTCTGTATTAAATTTTACTTCTTACAAATCTTGAAAATGTTAATGGAAATTGGAATCTTAATGTCCTATAATACAAAGTCACTATAACAATCGCAATTGTTATACACATTTCTATGTACTATTCTTATCTGTTTAGTAAATACAAATGACTTGTTCTTTAACATTGGCCTTAAGTTTCTTTGGGGAAAAATTAGGAAGAGGAGGTGAACATAGTTATTAAATGATGTTTAGATCAATTCCAATTGATGACCACATAATGCACATTATAAAAAATATTCATATTAAAAGAATAAATATAATCATTGTTTATCTTGTCTATATTAAAAATGATAATTTTAATTAATTTGTCAGTCAGAACTTACATTATTTTAGACAAAACTTTCTGTAGTTTTATGTGGGAAATATGGAGATGTGACTATAAAATTTCTCTCCTCTGTCTTTAAAAAGAAATCAAGAAAGTAGTGAAACATGGAAAGGAAATAATTTCTTGACTACCTCTCACTCACCAGTGCATGGTCTGGAAGAGCAATTAGGCACCATCAACAGAAATCACTGTACCATGACAGAACCGGCTAGGCTTTGCAAATTCACAAGTATTCTCATTGTAGGATTTTAATATTAGCACTACTTGGAAATATAATAAGCAAAATGTATATTTCAAAATATATAAGCAAAAAGAGCTACTAAGAAAAGATTTAGGGTTCTGTGTAGAATAATGGGACTGATAATGTGGATTTTTTCATAAATAGTGAACAAAAGATGTGTATAAAACTTAAGAAGTCTGAAGATTCTCAAGTTTTCTGGATTTAATAAACTTGATTTAAAAATGAAACTGCCATAGAGTAGGCTTACTAACTCTTTGATAGAAGGGCATTACTTCTAACAATGTAAGCATATTTGTTAACAAAGGAATTGTGCTCCATGAATCTCTACCTTCTTTTATGACTTCAACAGTCCTGTGTCCTGCTCCAGTATATATCCATGAATACAGTATCATTTGCCAATTTTCATATTTTCTACTTCTATAGTTATTTCTTAAAAAGTAAGTCTGCCATTAACTTTGATCTGTTCATTCAGTCTTCTTGCATTTGAATGCAAACAGTAGAAACCAAGTATGAAATTCATGAAAATAAAATGAATTTCTAGAAAGTTTCAAGACCATATCTAAAAAATATATCTATATACAAAGTCACTATAACAATCGCAATGATGTGAAATGGAAAATATCTTATAACCTTGCACAGAATTGACTTGCAAGCAATCAGGCTCTTTTTTGGGGCACAAATTAAGTGGAAAGGAAAGAAGTATTTAAACTACATTACCCTCACCTCATTTTATGAGTAATAATAAAAAGGTGACTTTCCATGATTCTTTACATTTTTCCAACCATGATGGCTCCCTGTGGGTAAGATCAGCTGAATACTGGAGGTGAAGAAAAGCAGACCCAAAGACACAGGCTATGACCTGGGTCAACTCTAGAGTCATATTAAGAGAGTTTGAAAGTACAAATGGATGAAAGGATGTCAGATGAAAACCAAACACCAATGTAAATAATAAGTGACTGTATTTCAATAGATTTGCAAAAATAAGATGCACATGCAAATAAAAAATAATAAGGAGAGAAGTTATTATTTTTGTTTTTATTTATAATTTTACTTCTCAGCTCTGACTCTTTTGTCATGAGCAGAAAAACATTTATTTTCCTTTTTTTGTAAGGAGGGATGACGTGGAAATTGAATCCAGGGACTCATACGTGCTAGGCAAGCACTCTAGCAAAAGAGCATTTTATTTATTTTTCACTCACTCATTCATTCATTCATTCATTCATTTTGGTACAGGGAATTCAACCAAGGGGTTAACCACTAAGCAACATCCCCAGTCCATTTTATTTTTTATTTTGAGTTAGGGTCTCGCTATGTTGCTTAGGGCCTAACTACATTGCTGAGGCTAGCCTCAAACTTGCAATCCTCCTGCCTCAGCCTCCTGAGTCACTGGAATTACAGGCATGCACCACTGTACCTGACAGAAAAGCATTTCTTAAAACACTTTTTCTTATGCCCAGATTACAGATAAGAAAGTTGCAGCTTTGGTCATTATAAGATTAATTCAAGTTCTTACATCAAATCAAATAAGGGCATATATTTAATTTCTCTCACTATAAATGTTTTTGTGTTGTTTACACTCAAATTTTAAATAGTCTCTTTGTTCCAATATATTGTAAAAATGCTAAATACTTTATATATATATATAATTTTTTTTTTTTTTTTTTTTTTTTGTGTGTGTGTGTGTGTGTGGTGCTGGGGATTGAACCCAGGGCCTTGTGCATGGGAGGAAAGCACTCTACCAACTGAACTATATCCCCAGCCTTCATTTCTATTGGTATAAATTCATGGCACAATTCAGTAATGTTTTAATAAACTTACATATTCAAGGTAATGATATAGTTAGAATAAGGTGCAAGGGTCCCAATTGATCTTAAGTTCCACATCTTTTTTTTCTGGGCAGTAAGTCACACATTACTGAACAGAATTTTTTTTTTTTTTTTAATTTGACCCTGTTCTTCACAATCATACACAAGATTGGAAAGGAAATGATCTGGGATCATTTTCAATCATCTTATACTTCAACTCTGCAAATCATGTTAGTAAAATGAAGAAAAGATAAGAAAATAAAATATTTTAAAATTGAATTACCTTCATAATGACTAAGCTCATGGGGAAAAAAAAAAAAACAACTCCAAATGAATAAGTGATATCAGGCCACAAAAGAGTTGTGCTTTCAGATGGCATTTTGTTTTTCTTTTTTTTTTTTTATTGGTTGTTCAAAACATTATAAAGCTCTTGACATATCATATTTCATACATTAGATTCAAGTTGGTTATGAACTCCCAATTTTACCCCAAATACAGATTGCAGAATCACATCGGTTACACATCCACATTTTTACATAATGCCCTATTAGTAACTGTTGTATTCTGCTACCTTTCCTATCCTCTACCATTCCCCCTCCCTCCCCTCCCATCTTCTCTCTCTACCCCATCCACTGTAATTCATATCTCTCCTTATTTATTTTCCCATTCCCCTCACAACCTCTTATATGTAATTTTGTATAACAATGAGGGTCTCCCTCCATTACCATGCAATTTCCCTTTTCTCTCCCTTTCCATCCCACCTCATGTATCTGTTTAATGTTAATCTTTTCTTCCTGCTCTTCCTCCCTGCTCTGGTCTTAGTTTTGAGTGCAGGACTATCCAAATTTGAACAAATATCCATTTGGAAGAAAATGGGGTGGGCTGGGCCTATACCTCAGTGGCAGAGTGCTTGCTTAGCATATGTGAAGCACCAGGTTTGATCCTTAGCACCACATAGAAACTAAACTAATAAAGGCATGCTATCTTTTATTTCAAAAAAAAAAAAAAAAAAGAAGAGAAGAAAAAAGAAAGAAAGAAAGCTAATGGGGCAAATTCCAGTGTGACTACCTAAGCACCTGCTATTTGTCATCATCCTCTGAATTAATATTCACTCTGTGTTACCTAAAGAATTATGAATTATTTTAAAATTAAATAAAACTTACATGTTAAAGTGTTAGTAATCTCATTTTAGAAATACAGACACACAATACAAAGGGATCATCTCACCAAGATTTTATGCGCTGTGATTCAAGTCATATTTTCACATTCCCTAAAACATATTATCAATTTAATAACAACTGTTTTTAGTGCAAAATATATTTAATATTAATATAAATTGATTGAGATTTATTTTCAAACCCAGACATGTTTCAGTATTTTTTAAAATGTGTAGAATATTCCCTCACAGATTTGAAAAATGCTAGGCATGTGGTACACACCTGTCATTCCAGCTACAGGAGGATCATAAGTTTGAGGTGAGCCTCAGCACTTTAATGAGACCCTGTCTCAAAAATTTAAATAAGTCAATAAAAATGGCAGGGTATAAAGCTCAGTGGTATAACCTCCATGTTTAATAGAACCACAAAAAACTTAAATTTTTAAAAGAAACTTTTAAATTTTTCATATTTATCTCAAAGTGGAAAAACAGCAGATTTGTAACACATATTGTTGAGTGGTTTTGTTGTTTTATATCCAGAATCTGCTTTCCTCTGAGTTTACTGATATGTGTGAATGGTCATATGGAGAAATTTTGGTCTATAAATCTGAAGGAGAAACCGGCTGAATGGCGCAGGCCTTTTGCACTACTCTTGTCTTCCTGAGCTAAATTATGAGGCTAGAGTTGGAAAAGGCTGATGATAACATGAGGCTAAGAGACAAAACACTAAGACTGCTGAGTTAGAAAAGGAGCAGAAGTCTGAGAAGTTGGGGACTTGGTGGGGACACTGACTACATCAAACTGCTCATGTCAGAATTTGTTACTGTAGGGGATAAGCTCCTAAATAGACCAACCACCTACAAGTTAACATGATTATAGAATTGAAATGGGCATAACATATTCAGATTTGCATAAGTAGATAGTAAAGGGGAGAGTTGACAATGTAAGAATTTCAAAGCAATGTATAGGTTACATTCTGGAATTTATAGTTCTTCAGGGGATAAAAGTTACACTATTATAACATGATAGATATCCACAGTAAGTTTTACTAAAGCATGGGTATTCTTTGAATCTTAAAATTCCAATCAATTCCTCTTATATCTTTTGATAAAAGTTTTTTTTTTGTTTGTTTTTTTTGATAAAAGGATTTCTTCACCTTTTCTCAAGACATTGGTGCTCCTTAGGAAATCCTTTAAAAAACTCTTCTTAATTAGAAAATCTGATCAGAGAGTTTGTATTGGAAACATGTAAAAGTTTTGTATATTTAAACAAACCCCCAGCTGTGAATTAATTGGGGGGATAATGTTTCCTTAAGAGCAAATTGAGAAATTCCCTTCTCTGTAGAAAAATAACTATTCACAGATTTTGCATTCAGCTTAGAACCCCCAGTGGGATTGCAGTTTCCTTCTTTCTTCTGCCAATATCATAGAAAAGGGAGGCAGGAACAATAAGGAATACGATGCCCCTTCCAGAGACCTTGAGTGGCAGTAAGGCAAACAGGGGTCATCACTTTAATTAGCTTTAATAACCCAACACAGGGTGAAAAATTCCCTCCTGAGACCAAAGTTGCCAACTGCTGAAAGGATGTTCGTAAAGGTTCTGTTATGTCAAAAGTCTTGCCGCAGGAATTGAAGTTTTTATTAAGGAAGCTGGAAGGTTCCGAGGAACATGCGAGAAGCGATCAAAAAACAGATGAAATCTACTGCCTTTTATTATTATTTTCAGTCAAAAACTAGCTTCTTTTAATGGCATCATCTTAGTTTACATCAGTAGCTCTATTAACAGACCACATGCTCATCATTTTTAATGACAAAGACATTAAAAGAAAATATGAAACATTAATAAATGCACAGAAAAGAATGAAGCCTGTTTTCTCCCTCGCCCCCCACCCCCAACTCACATACTTGCTTAAAAGTTCCAAAAAGCTGGGGGAAAAAATAATTCCCCCAGTGAATCTCTGAGTTCTCAATTCACCATCGTTCACTTGGGTGGCCCTAGAATAATGGGGCTCCTGTAAAATAAGGAATTTTCAAAGAAGTCTCAAATTGTTTTTTGCTCAGTTCCAGCCATTTTACTCCTAATTTGTTCTTTATGCTGTTTTTCCCACTCCAGCTTCCTAAGGGTAGTCGGCTCATGTTGAAAACAGAAGCTGAAACTGGCCCTAAATCCCTGGCCTCCAAAGTCAGGAGGATGCAACGGAACCCACAGAGCCGGAGTTACCACCCACCTCTCCACTGGCATGGTGGACCAACAGCCAGGCTGAATCTGTGTATACATATATCTTGGCTTTAGTTCTCCATGAATTGTCTCTTCTATAAACTACACTGCTTCTGTGGGTTGGGGAGAAAGTGGATTAGTTGTCTTCTCAGTTTTGGTCAAACTTTAATTAAATCCGTTCATTTTTGCTTTATTTATTTATTTTTTTATTCTTGATAAGGGCATAAGATAGCGTTCAAACATTCAGGACCCAAGATTTAAGCCCTGACTTGTGCCCCAGTACCACTAGGATGGAATGCAAGACCTAGATCAGAGGCTGTTTATACATGTGGTAGATTCTTGTGAGACCACCAGGCACCACCACAGGAAAAACAGGCAGATACACTCTCTGCTAAACTCTTACATCATCATGTGTTACTAAAATTCTCTTTCTGCTCTCTCATTCTTACAGTGTATGAAGCTTGCCTTTTCCTTACTTTCATTCTTAATCAGATCAAACATCAAAACCAGGTGTAACCTAGTTCCACTAGACCCTCTTTAAAGAAATTACCATAAAAATACCACAAACTCTGCTAAACCCAGTTTTCAATAAAATGTTGGGTCATTCCTTTATTCCTGGGCAGGTTTTTGTTTGTTTGTTTTTGGTATTAGGGATTGAACCTAGATACACTTTACCACTGACCCATATCCCCTTTTTAAAATATTTTATTTAGAGATAGGTTCTCACTGAGTTTCTTAGGGCCTTGCTAACTTGCTGATGGTGGCTTTGAACATGTGATCCTCCTGCCTCAGCCCCCCACTGGCTCCTGGGTAGTTTTGACTTCCCTTTCAATCAGGGATGTGGCCTCCACTTGGAGGTGAAGCCAGTCTATCCCTTTTTCTTTTACCAGTTAAAGTTCCACCAGAACATTCCTGCTTTTTCCATTGGCATTCTGTTCCACTCGGATTTAATGTGACCCATTAAAAGTTCTCATTGTAGACAGCAGAAAGACATGAAGAGTAGGAACTCAAGGTTGAGAGTTCTGTAGAACTGTACTGACCTTCACATGCTTTCTTTTAAAAAAAGAAATTTACCTAAGACCACTCTGGCCCTGCCTGGCTTAAAGTCAATACTCCCAGAAACACTGGAAAGGAAGAGGGGCATAGTATCCTTCTCTCGGAGAGAATTCAATCTCTCCTTTTCTCCCGTATGAGGGTATGAGGGCCCTTTTCCATTTTCTTTTCTCTTCTAATAAATTCTGCCTGCTACTATTACCACTCACTTGAAATTCTTCAGGCAATATTGCAAGAACCCGTGGTCACAGACCCCCATGGTCGCTTTGGTTATGAGGGTGGATCCCATTCTGTGACTCTCATAGCATCCCCTGTAACTTGTGTCTTTCCTTTTGGAATTCTAAACTTTTTGCAAAGAAAACAGTATGTGTGTTTTTGTGTGCTGTATTTCACAGGAGAAAAGAATCAGATGTGGTCTATCTGAATAGCTTTGATGGGTGAAAATATGAAAGAAATCTCTTGGTTTAAGAATCTTAGTAGTGGAAGGCATTGGAAGCCTAGAACTAACTGGCACAGCTTTTCTGGCATATAGAAAAAGTTCGTTTGAAAATGAAATCAACAGAGAGAAAAACAGAGCCAAGACATGGAAAAAATGATATTGTTTGCACTCTAAGATCCAGCCACATTTGGAACAAGTTTTACTCCTTGAACTTTGCAGCTATGAAGAGTGATACATTTCTTCTTTGCCTTTGGCTCATTTGATTTTGCTTTTTATCATAGGCAACTAAAGTCAGCATGGCAAATGTAACGTAATTTTTTTTGTATTATTACATACACAGTTAAGTTTTCATTCTCATTTCTCTCTTCATTTCTGAAATACATTTGTTATTACCAATCTTAGATCTAGAACTCCATATCCCTGAAAAAAGTGATTAAGTGGCAGAGTAGAAGACTAGATTTAAAATATAATAATTTATTGAATATGGTACCACAATAATTTATTGAATACGGTACCACAATCTCTATTCAAAGCAAGCACTGGTTGTCTGTGATGGACCCCTAACAAAGATATTTTCTTATTAATGATCTCAAACTTTGAAAAAAAAATAGTTTACTTTTTCTCCAGTATAGAAAAAATAATGAAATTTTTAAATTTGCAACTATGTAAGAATAGCATGAAAAAAAAGATTGCATGTGTTGGGTATAGTAGAAAAAAAGAATATGTTAGTGAATATGAAGCTGTAATTATCTTTTGAGAGACAATAAAACAAATGGCTTAAAAATGATCATTCTGGAGCAATCTTGTCTTGTCTTTTAGTTGTTATTTAACTTAGGCAAGGTATTGTCAATCTAAATAAAAACTACAGGGAAAGAGATTCTCCAAAAAATAGTGACAATTATTTGGGAACAGCAGAACATGGTAATGTGGAGGCACATGACATAGAAAACTACAGGTATACCCAAAAATATTGTGACAAGGACAAGGAGAAATGTTTTGTTTGCTGACTTGCTTTTGTGGTACCAGGGATTTAACTCAGGGGCACTCAGCCATTGAGCCACATCCCCATTCCTATTTTGTATTTTATTTATAGCTAGGGTCTCACTGAATTGCTTAGTACCTTGCCGTTGGTGGGGCTGGTTTTGAATTTTCAATCCTCCTACCTCACCCTCCCGAGCCACTAGGCTTCTAATGCCTTCCACTACTAAGATTATTAAACCAAGAGATTTCTTTCATATTTTCACCCATCAAAGCTATTCAGATAGACCACATCTGATTATCTTCTCCTGTGAAACACAGCACACAAAAACACACATACTGTATAGGATTGTGGCCAAGGATTATAATCTGGTATAATCCTCCCCTTGAGATTGTGACAAGGGGGAGTTTTTAAAGAAAAAGAAAATGAGGATTATACCAGATTATTTAAAACTATAACCTTTGGCCACAATGACTAATAATAAGAATTCTGTCAGAGGTGGCATAGACAGGTGCTAGGCAGATGTCCTTGTAGAAATGTTTTGTGTATAAGGTTATGATGTCTCTGTGCAAGTTTGTGATTTTGGCAGGGGCATTTGTGATAGTTACTATCAGGAAATTTATAAAGGAATCCTTACTTCATACATAACTTTCTTTTCAGCTTTGTTTTTCTTTTTAACTTTTTTTTTTTTTTTTTTTTTTTTGATTAGGGTTGACATAAGCAACTACACTTAATTAATTCTGACAATTTTCAGATTTCTTTCAACAGTACTTAACTTCCCTAGGTCTCAGTATCCTGAATTACAAAATGGGAATAATAGAGGATTTGATTTAAAAACAACCGATACCTGTCATATAAGAGCTTATATTATAATTATTCAAATATATTCTCTGTTATATTTGTTTTGTAAAAATCATTTTGAAGGTGCCTCTAACCTTCCCTTTCATCTGGCTGCACTGGTCTTAGGCAAAAGACTTAAAATATGTGAACTTGTTTTCTTTTCTTTCTTTCTTTCTTTCTTTTTTTTAGAAGGAAGGGATTAAAAATCCAAGAGGATAATGATAAAATCTAATTTCGATAAAGTAGATAAAGCACCTTTGACAATTCTTAATAATCATTGGTTAGTAAATGAAATGCAACTATCCTTCCTAATTCCTTTTGAGAAGACACAATTCCTAAGAGCTCTGAGTAGCCCTGCAAGTTCTCATTGGGCAAACCTAGAAGCCAATGCCCTAATTTCTCATTACCAGGACCATTTATCAAGGTTGTATTTGTAGTGCTACCCTGATAGATTGGATAACACCCCATCCCCTTTACCATCTGCTGTTTCAGTGAGACAAATTGTAGGCTTACTTTTCCTTTTTTAAAAAGTGGTGAACCAACAAAGAGGTGTTCCTATTCTGTAACATAACCAATTTCATGTTTAAGCATCTAAGATGGGCCCTTTCCGTTTCCCTTGTAGGAGTGTGTTGCAGGGAGTCCTAGAGAACTGATGAAAACCAACAGGAGGCTCTGTCTACTGCTGTTGCCATGAGTAATAAAATCATTTGTCTTTGACCCAGGAATCTCACAGTCTTTGCCAACATCCTTAAAACTGTGGTAGGCTAATACATTTGCTTGTAAGTGAAATTTCAAGGGTTGCACAATTCTTGACATAGTTTAACTCCAAAAAAAAAAAAAAAGATATTATAAAACATTTCTCTCCTAAGAAACACTGAAGCTAAAGGTATTTTTTAAATAATTTAAAATTTTGATACACTGAAATTTTAATTCATTGTTTTATGAGCACGGTGCTCAGAGAAAGAAAACTAACAAAGCATTACATAAATGTATATTATCTGCTATGTTATTGAAAGTGTGTTATCTGCTGTATTGATGAACGTGTAAAATTGATTCCCTCCTACTATCAACAACAATGCACAAAAGTTATATCCAGAACAAGTTAGGAAACTATTTTATGGCATTCCATCCAAGTTAAATGATTACCTTATCCAACTAGGATAATGAAATCTCTACTCAATCCCTTCCTGGCATTTTGATCTAAATCAAGAAGAAGTTTCCAAGGATAGAACTCAGAGTTGAATCTGATAGCTGACAAGTCTGTCTTATTATAAGACTTGTGATTGTAAGGAAAAATATGATCTAGGAAACTAAATTTTTAAATTTGTTATATGGAAGTGTAGTTCAAATATTTATAAAAGAAACAGAAAGAAAGGCATAGAATAATTTTGAATTGAAATGGCTACCTAGATAATTCTTTATTTTAATATTTCTCAAGAGTGAAGTTCACACATCTTTGAAAGATAGCACAGTATACTGCAATGTAATATATTCATCTTTTCTTGTTTGTTTGTTCATTTCTGTCTTTGAGTTTGTATCCTAAGAACTGCAAATGCAGAATGCTTATGCTTGTGAATTCTGGTCAAGATATTGCTGTGACTTTAGTGGAATCCTTCCCCACTGTCCTCCCCCAAACATAGCATTTTAGTTTTCTTATACCATGTGATCATCTCAATGAAATAAAAATGGAACTGGGACCACAACAATAAATGAAACCCTGATGACAATTCTAGGAAGTTTTTGAAACCTGATGACAATTCTAAGAAGTTTTTGAATCAAAATCTGGTGGAGGCAGTTGGCAGTTGGGTAACGCCAATTAACCAGGCTGTGGTAGCTAGTAAGAGTCATGCTGAAATCCTGGATTGCTCACAAAAGTAGATGTGAAAAAGCTACAATTACTTTCTGCAGTTTCCATTCAAGAATGACCTGGGGGAACTAGAGATAAGACCAGGGTAAGCTATCAAGATTCAGGAACTACAATTTTGATATCTCCATAGGATTAAAGCTTTGAAACTCCAATACAAATGCAGGATTCTGATTTGCAGGATGGACACCACTAGACAGAGAGAGGTGAGCATAGAAAATAGGAAGTAAATATGTGCTCATGTACATTCAAGATGAATTGGTTCTAAAGGTCTAAAGAACAAAGAAAAACCAGTAAATTAAAAGTCTCCCATTAGTCTCCCGAGAAACTCCAAAGCTAAAGGAATGTTTTAAATAATTTTCAATTGATACACTAAAGATTAAATTCACTAATTTATGACCATGGCACTTACCATGAAGGAAACCAACAAAGGACTACATAAAAGTGTATCGTCTCCTGTGCCAATGAACATGTAAAACTGGTTTCCTTTTATTGTCAACAGCAATCCTCAAAAAATCTATTCACACACACACAAAGCCTTTCTGCAAAAAAAGAAAGAGAATTGACATGATAGAGCATGCAGATTATGTAGAAGTTTTGTGAAAAGCCTTACAAATAATTCTCCTTCAAATATTCAGAATCATAAAGAAAGAAATAACATCCATAAATCATAAACAGGAAATGATGGAACAAAATGTATTTAGATAGAAATCATGAATTAGTTGAGATGCAAAATTATCAGAAATCCTGAAAATTAAAAATGTCATCATGAAAGAAACAATTGAGATAAATTTCAGAAAGGCCCCAGGAATAGAGAAAATTATTATACTGTAATATAATAATGAGAAACAGCCAGAATGAAACAAAAAAAGATAGAAAGAAAAAAGAAGAGAAATAAAAGATAGTTTCAAATCTTTTAAAAAATGTTTTTATTAGTTGTTGATGGACCTTTATTTTATTTACTTATTTATATGTAGTGCTGAGAATCGAACCTAGTGCCTCACACATGCTAGGCGAGTGCTCTACTACTGAGCTACAAACCCAGCCCCTCAATTTTTTTACTTATAAATAAAGGGATATTGCCAGGCACTGTGGTGCATGCCTGTAATCCCAGAGGTTCAGGAAGCTGAGGCAGGAAGTTAGTGAATTCAAAGCCAACCTCAGTAAAACCAAGGTGCTATGCAACTCAGTGAGACCCCGTCTCTAAATAAAATGCAAAAGAGAAAAATGGCTCAGTGGTTGATTGCATCGAGTTCAATCTCTAGTACCAAATAAAGAAATAAAGGAATATTCTGGAGAATAAAAGAGAAAATGGTGGAAAGGCAATGTTTAAAGAAAGAATGGCTAAGATTTGTGTATCAATGAAAAGACATGAATCAGCAGTTATGAGCATTGATGAGATGGATTTTTTTTGAAAATTAGTGCCCACCTGAACAAAGGAAGACTACCAAGAACCAGGATAAAATAAAATTCTTAAAAGACAAATACCTAGACAGTGATCACAATAACTAAGACAGTCTGATGGTCCTTTTAACTATAACAATTGCCAAAGATCGACATCCATTATTTTCAAAAGTCTGAGAGAAAATAACAAAAGCCTTGAAATTTTACACTGATGTAAACTATTGTCTGTATGTCTGCTTTAAATTAAACTTCTGATTTCAAATATTAGAAATATTTGGTGTGAACAAATGCTCACATGTTAACTACTAAAGACAAGGTTCATTCAAAAGAAATGTGACCCCAGGTGGAGGGCTGTGGGGCTAGGAACTAAGAGGGCTTAAAAAAAAAGAAAAATGTATTTCTGTGTTTTTTTGCAAGATGGATTCAAAATGCTAAATAATGATAACATAGACTGTGGATCGAGAGTTTAGAGATTAATGCATGAAAAGGCCATTGTCTTGTTCAAGAAGAGGATCAATAGATACCATAAATCACTTTAGACATTTATAGAAAAGTACAAAATTAAGCATATATAAAGAGGCATTGAGTGAGATTTAGTCATTTATTTAATATATATCTAGTTAGTGCTAAGTAAATGCCAAGCAGGGTGCTAGGTTCTGAGGGTTGTTAGCCAATGTCCTGAGCTAAAGGAAAGGTAAAGTGTCAATTATTCTTAAACTATTCACAGCAGCTGAGAGATGGCAACACCCAGAAAGGTTTTGGACGGAATTTTGTCCCCTGTGCTAAACTACTACCTGCCAGTAAACATCAACAGTACTGAAGAATTTGGAAAAATTCTTCATTGTACAGGTTTTATGAGGAATATTATTCCATTTCTCTACAAAGCCAAGTGCGCACAGTGAGAGGGACTCCATCATTTGCAAAGATGTGGAAAAAGTGGCTGGCACTTCACTTGCAAATGCTCATGAAGCTGTACACTGGTGTGGGCATAAAGGGGGCTATGCATGTTCATGTGAGGAAAAAAGGGAAAGTGTAACACATGCCTCTGAGGTTTGGATTGCATTTGAACATGGAGACTGGTTATTATTTCTAGTATAGACATTTCTACAGAGTTTTTAGAATAGTCGGAACTCAAAATATGAAGGAATGATGGCACAGCATGGGAAGAAGAAAGAAGACAGAGAATTTTCTGGAAAAATTTAATGATTCTTTAGGTTCCTCCAAGAGAGAAGAGTTGGGGGAGGCACTTCAAATCATAATTATTTTATTTCTTCTAAGATATAATATGTTCAAGGGTGAGATAGTGATTGCTTTATTTTAATTTTTAAAAAGAGCCCTATTAGTAAAAGGTGATATAGGAACAGGTCTGATGTAGCCACATGTTGCCAAATTCAAATTCCCCCATGCATAGTCTTAGGCAAGAGTGAGGTAGGAGAGGGGCTGTGGGATTGTGCGTGGAAATTTCACAATTAGGTGAAGATGTGTTTTGAAAGACAATCTATGTGGACTTGATATTTTACTAAAAGTTGGCCCAACATCTTCTGATCTATTGCAGTCCTTCAATAATGTTTGCTTCTTTGTTCCTGACAGAATGCACACTGAGAGACTGAGCTCTTACTCAATCTAACAGTTCTATAATATCCATATAGCATCAGAACAAAAAAATAGGTAACTTGGACCAGGTTTGTTCATTCAGGTGAGCATGGTATAGAAAGCTCATGAATCTGAATCCAACCTCACCAAATCTCCCATTGTGTAATCCCCCCCCCACACACACACAAATAACATTAATCATAAGAGAGTTTTCAGTGCCCTACAAGACTAAGTTGTGTTAACCTGCATAATTTTTGCTTAGTGCAATGTAGGGTGTCCTTTTTCAAACTTCCCAAAACAGAAAAAAAATATTTCAAAGGAAAATAATAAAGTGGAACTAATTCTTTGAATTACAGAGCAGCCAACTCTTAATGATTGCATAAGGTAAAGTAAAATTTCACTTAATAACTTATGTCACTGAAAATTAAGAGATAAAAAAAAAACAAGGACAAATATAAAGCTGTATTAATTCTCCAGGCCTGGAAAAGTGGAAAAACATCCTAAGTACTTGTAACCACAGTAGGGGGTTAAGAGGAAAACATCTCTAGTAATATTTCTTAGGAGTAATTGTGCAGGGATGCTAATGACTGATGATAACTTTCTTGACAGTTGGCCCAGAAGACATGTAAAAATAAAATGAAGTATAGTAATAAAAAATAAAATTAATTAAATGTATACATATATATATATATATATATCGTACATAAATATCATAACTAAGTTATTTGTTTAAGAGTCACACCTATCACAATTATTTTCTTAGAGACACATTCCTTTACTCCTGTAGATAATTTGCTGGAACTTGTCAGAAAACGATCAAGAACACACACTTATCAAGCCTGGCAAATATACACTATGAAACGGAAATCCTGGTTTTGGTCAACAGAAGAGGAACCAAAGCTGAAGGATAAAGTGGTCTCAAGTTATTTTGAGTATTTATGTAGAACTGGACTGTTTTTTTGATGACTTTCTCAGAATGTCTTATTCTAAAGCCAGTAAAATTTTAATTAACCCAATTTCCCTCCTTCTGATTCTATGCTCCCTAAGCAACTATCCATCTATCAAGCTCAATCAAATGGAACTCAAATATTTATGATATCTTTGACAGTGATTTTTAGCAATGAATTATTACTTGCATTCTGGAAAAATTTTCCCCACTTTCTCATTCAGTTTGAATAGAGAGAAGGTTGTTGATTATAAATACATTGGTGTACCTGCCAATGGGTTTTATTTCTCACTGTGTGTTTAAAGATTTAGCAAACTCTTAATTATCTTAGTCTTTTGGTTTTAGGGTCTGTAAACAAGTCAAGATGGCGCCTGGCATTTTGCCAGAGGGAGTGGTTTGTGAAGTAATGCCAGCGAGCCATTAAGTGTGGAGATTCCTTATTGGTTGACTGCTGTATCTAGTTTATGTTATTTAAGATAAGCTGTGTGGAATGTATATATACTCCTCCTGTCCTACAATAAATGGCTCCCACTCCTGCTGTATCAATCTACACAAGTTGCTTGTCACCCCCCCCCCCCCCCCCCCCCCGGTTATTTTGCTGCAGCCGGACTGTGGCATTTTGGATGTTTTCTTTAGCATGACTTGGTCCTCCATCTCAGACCTCATCACCTCTGAACACTGATAGAATATGTATCTGAGATCCTACAATGATGAGACCAAATTAAAGTACTACCTTATGAGATCCAGCACAGCCCAAATTAGTCTTCCATGAGACCACACATCTCCCATTTGCTAACTTGCTTCACTAATTTACACAACCCCTGTTTAAACAAGGAAGAATTCATGAGTCATATTTAAGGATATGTGGTTTGTTACATAGCTACAAGAAATTTAACTCATATTTTGCACAATATCTACTCCATGCAGTGACCTGTGCTTGGTATCTCATACAGATTGTTCTGACTCATCTTTTCCTATTTTCTGCATAGGTTTAGAAGGCTTTACCATCCATCCAATTAGAAAGCAGTGGGACCTGGATAATTTTGACAACTGGCATACAGTATTTTCCGTGGGTCCCTCTGGATGGTCTTAATGTTAATGTGAGGTTCCTCTACTATCTCTATCAGAATCAACTGGAGTGCGAATTAAGCCTATAGATCCATCACACGGGTGCACACGCACACATACACACACACACACAATAACACCAATAACAACAAACTGTGTAATCAGAAGCATTTATTATTCATTTCTTTGTTTATTTGCTACCCCGGAGACCCAACCCAGGGCCTTAGCACATGCTAAGCAACTGCTCTAACATTCGCTGCATTCCACCCCTGAAGTAAGAAACCTTAGGCAGACTCTGGGGTCTATGCGATTAGGAAGAAGTCCCTGGTGATTTTTGTACACATTGCAGTCTGACATCCACAGCTATAAAATCTATGGGTATCCCTTTGGAGGAAAAAAAAAAAACAATGTGAAAAAGAAAGTCATTGCCACAGTCCCTGGTTATCCTTTTCTCCGTTTTTTTTTTTCTTTGTTTTTCCTCATTTCGTTCTTACTGTCAGGTGAAAGTTAAAGTTCCCTTCAGTCAGTCATGACTTATAGTCCCTTTGTGGTTGTGACTCATCCCAAGCACTTTCAAACAACTGCAGCAAAATCAATAAATCAATGTAATTAAATCACTATCATAAAGAATATTACTCAACAGGATAAGAACTGTAAAGACTTGCCCTAACATGTGTTTCTTTCCATTTCCTATCCTGGGAGCCCATACAAATTCTCCAGTGAACTGTTTCAGAAAATATCTTGATAGAATCTAAGATGTACTTGAGCAACTTGTTCACAGTAACGATGGCTATGACTTAGGGCTCTCAAGGGACCAATCACAAAGCCATAAAAACTACTTAAATCCAAGAAGGAAAACACAAAATAAAGCAAGAAAGGAGGTTGAGGGTGAGGCGGTTGGTAAGGAGTCTGTAAGTGGTAATGTGTGGTACATAAACGGTTTCTCAATTTTCAAAAATCAACAGAAATTTAGCCCAGGCAGGATAAAATACAGCTATCCTATTTTGAGTAATAAGAACAGCAGAAGGACATTTAAAGTTTCCTTACCCTTTCTTCCTTTCAGGATTTAAAACTTGAATCATATAAACTGTGACTATGGTAGAAACAATTGGCAGGTATCTGGCACATCAAAGTTTTCTTCATCTAGCTAACACTGGTTGAAGTTTGTCTTCCATAACACACCATCTAGAATTTCCATACCTGTACCTATTTTCCATTTGTCTCAGGATCTCCCATAAGAAATCATTTCAAAGAATTATGAAAGATAGATTCCAAACTTTCATAAAACTGCTTCAACATGCTATTTTTAGATGGCTTCTATTGTACTTTAAAACGAAGTTGTTAACAGTTTAAAAGTGTCTAGGGCGGTGTGACAGCCCAATATACTATGGAGAGAAGTAAATGGACAATGATAATAGTTTCTTTCAGCCAGGAAATCGTACAATGGATCATTCTTCTCTACACTTTACTGAAGGTAGACTGAAAAATATAACCTACATGAGTTTTTGGTTTCTTAGCCTCATTTAACTTGATGAATTGACAATAGCTTCTGATAATGGCTGAATAGAGCAAGCCTGGGAAAGTACATCCACAGGTGGACAAGCATGACCCTGAATCAAAACTGTGAATGAGCCTGCAGGGGCAACTGCAGCACAAGAGCATGATTTACCCCCATTAAGGAGCAATTTCCTCTTCAGAACTGAACATCCAGTCTATCTCTTTCTCAGCCCTCACAGATTTTCAGGAGAAATAAAGTGATACTAATTGTGTGGTCTTTTTCCATAACACAGATGCTGACATTTCAAGTTTCAAAGGTTATACTAAATGATAGCTTGGGAGATAAAGGTTTAGCATTCAAATCTGCTAATGGAAGGGTTGAGAACTGTTATACTTTGGTTCTCCATATCTATGACATCTAAGGAAGGAGGGTCATTAAGCAGCCTGTAACTTTTAGCATTGCTAAGGGTCCTAAGGCACAGCAGACCGTAAAGGTGCAGAGGCTGATGACCTAAATGAGAAGAGGTGGTCCCATTAGTTTGTAAGTTTTTAGAATATGGAGCAAAAGAGAAGCATATGTCTTGAGTGGTCCTAGGAACTTGAGGTGTGGTAGAATAACTAAAATTACTTTTGCAATTCTTGCACCTTCTGTTTTTTTAATATTTATTTTTTAGTTGTAGTTGGACACAATACATTTATTTCACTTATTTATTTTTATGTGATACTGATGATCGAACCCAGGGTCTCGCACATGCGAGGCAAGCACTCTACTGCTGCGCCACAACCTCAGCCCTGTTTTGTTTTTTCCATAGTCATCATTTAAATTCTGTCCCTATCTCTAGAAACTTTCAATTCTTTCCCCCACGTAATTAATCCTTGTCCTTCCATGGGGTCATTAAAATAAATTTTGACAGTAACATCCTAATTCTTAGTCACTAGGAAATCTCTTTGCCATTGAAGTGGCACCAAGCCTCCTCAACACTTTTTTTTTTTTTTTTGAGAGAAGCCACCTTGTATCTCAGAACAGAAAAGTCTGAAACTTTAAAACAATAATAACAAAGCCACAAAGGAAAATACTATTGCTGAGCCCGCATGATGACAAAAAGATCTGCCCAGTATATATAAACTAACTAGCAAATGTTGTCTCGCCTTTTTCTCTGAAGCAACAGGCCCAGAGCCAGTAAAGGACTGATTTCCTGGTCTGTCACAGGTGTCATATCAGTCTAGTAAGGAGTGAGACCCAAAGAGAGAAGATACCCCTTCTACAGCATATTTCAGGCATACCATGAGAGTTCTGAGTTGCGGTTTACTCTTTCTTAATTAATCCACAGGGGATCTGGAATTATCATTAAATTCAATGAAACGTCTGGGTCTCAATTTCAGGAATGCAATCTTCCCTGATGCCTCATAAGACAACATTATCAAAATGTACTACAGTACTCCTGAGCCAATTGTTGCATGCATGATGGAGTTTACTGGGTCAAACATTCCCTTTTGAAATCCCATAAATACTTTGTGAATAGGCGGTAAGAAGAGCCTCAATGCATAGTCCCAAATGAAGGCATCAACCTTGAACCCTCTTTCCTTCACCCTCACAGTCACTTTTCTATGCCTATACTTAATCCAAAATTGGCCTCTCCATATCCAAACCAGACCATATAAGGTGTTCAATTATGAGAGACACTGCAGGACAAAATCATTTTCCAAAGTGTTTTCCATTTCTGTACCCAGGCAGCTGCTTCTCCCACCATCTCTTGTACATGACCTCACCTCCTTACCGCTCTAGTCCAACTCCTCTTGACAAAGTCCACATTGCCTGAACAACAGCTGGTGAGCTTCACTAACAATTCCTTCCTTTCCAAGAGCCATTGTTGATCAATTAATTCTGAAACTAGCTGAACTTCCTTCAGCTCATCCCTTTTAAAGATTTCCCCCTCCTTCCCCAAATAGCAATGTTCTATTCTCTCTGTTTTCTGGCTGCCATGAGCTGAGCAGCTTTCTTCTAGCATGCTTTTCAGCCTTGCAAGGCTGACCAGGTTCTAAACCTCTGAAACTGGTCTCACTAAGTTGCTGAGGCTGAACTTGAACTTGAAATCCTCCTGTCTCAGCCTCTTGAGTTGCTGGGATCACAGATGGACATACCACATCAGGTGTCCCTTCATTTATGTGTTTTAGGTAAAGCAGTTTCTTCTACTCATTGACATGGTGTGCTTGATAAACTCACATCCCTGGTTTCTCCAATATGGATTTGATATGCCCATGAATTCCTGTAGCTCTGATTTAATTTGATAAAGTTCACAGGTAGTTAACAAGATTAATTTGTTGATCAATTTGTGCCCTATGATTTTGCTATATAGCTGGGAGTTACTCTTTTCAGTAAGTTATGTATATTCAAAATCTAATACTTATCTTTTGCTCAGACAAGTTTCTAAACTATTCTACCTGACCACTTGCACTTCAAGTGAAGTATCTCAGGGCAAACATCAGTTTGTAGAATTGAATAACTCAGATTAGGCATAGCCTGAAAGCTGCTGTGCTATACAACATGGTGCTACACAGAGAGGGTACAGCCTACTCTTCATTCCATAATAAATTAAAACAGGAAGCTAAAGCTTTAGAACACTTTGAGGAAGCTGTCCCAGGTACTCCTTAAGGTAGGGTAAGAATATAAAATGCTCTTTGACCTATCCATTGAAGGGTTATGCCCAAACTTCATTGGTCTGACTAGGAAAAAAAAAAAAAAAAAAAAAAAACTACATTAGAAGGACTTAAGTCTATCAACTAGGTAAGTCTCCAGAATATGACTTTCTGACATTATTGTGAGCTATTTTGATGCTTCTGTAAAAGAAATTTACATCTGTAAAGGAAGGTTTCTTATGTCAGATAGTGACCAACTGTGCAATGAAGAGAGACCTTAAATTGTTATAACAAGTCTCCCCCTGACCATTTTATCTAGGCTGGACCTTAACCCATACACTTTTTTGTCTCCATTAATACTGCTGTTTTTCTTCTTTGATGTAAATGCTTTTTCTTGTTTCATCTAAAAAGTCATACTTTTGTAAATGCAGATTTAGGGCTGATTAACTATGGAATCTTTGTGACAATAGAACAAGTAATCAAAAAATTGATAGTCTAAGAAAAGTGAACTACTTGAAATCTAGAAAATCAAGAATCTCAAAGCTCTAAGATCCTTGTTTGTCTGAATTCTTATGTATATATGTGTATATGCATATATTCTATATTTTGTCTACATGTATACTTATAGCTATACACATATTTATACTTGCCCAAATGGTACCAAATGGAATTAGAAATAAACAAATATTTATAAATTAAATAACATGAATATAAATGCTTTTCAAAGACTGTATAACTTAGGAAAATCTTAAGTAAATAAGATGAGTTTAATATTGTTGATTTAGTAACAAAGCAGCTGTGCCATCAGATGAACATAATAACCATGTTTTTAACTTTAAAAATCTTGCTTGGGCAAATGCTGAGAAAATGGTTACCAGGGAAGTAACTTGAGATGGTAGCTAGCTAGTTTTGGTCAATGCCTCATAAAATTTCCATGAACAACTCACACAGAATTTTAATAAGCAAATTACATAAATGTAAATGGAATAGACATTTGTAAATGAATTCTTAGCTTCAAAAATCTCTTACAGTGCTTTCAAATTTTAATATTACATTATACTAAGTGACATAATGTTCATCATACATCTACTTTGTATCTACGTAAGTTTAAAACACCAGAACATTGATTATTAAGCATAAATTTAAAGCTAATATACTACATTTGGATTTGTTTCTACATTCAAATATTGTGTTATGAGAAAAAAATCTATTTTATATATATATATATATATATATAGAGAGAGAGAGAGAGAGAGAGAGAGAGAGAGAGAGATTTTAGTTTATAAGATGCTAGTTCATAATTACCTAGTATTAATAATCAAACTGAAAAAAAAGGGAAACAACTTAGTGTGTGAGGAAAATGACACATTTTATGAGAAAGTTATGGAATATGAGGATATGTTGAGGAAAATAAAATAATTTTTTGTCCTTAAAATGACGGTAGTTTTTCCCATTCAGGAGAAATATTATAGTAACAGAGAGAAGGGTTTGAACAAAATGTTATAAACATGAGGAAGTTGGAAAAGGGTTTCAAAAAAGTGAATCTTGGAAGATTTTACGTGTGATCAGGTTGGCAAAAAAATGTTTTCTGGAGATTGAGCATTGGTACAAAATATCCCCTGCGTTAAATGGTAGTTTTCTTGGAGCATTGACCTGCTCTTGATAGGACATTGTGAAAGGTTTTTACTTAAAACTTTTTTTTTAATCTCAGTTATCTTTCATAATTATCCTCTTTAACTGTTTCAACATTTTGATATTCTTGACAAACTTCACAAAATGTAATTCTAAAGTTAAACCCTTTTGTCTATAACTAAATTTAGGATTTCCAGAGGGCCCCTGGAAATACAAAAGACACATACTTAAGAGTTCTGTGAATGCATTATTAATATACGTTCCAAAATTGTATAACATTCCTATAAGTTAGATATTTTTTGGTAGGTTAGCCATGATAATTTTAATGTTAAAACATTAAATGCTATAAAAATAACCAAATTTCCTCGTCAGTTGTGAACAGTCATCAGATCTTTAACCATGGATATTTTAAATCTTCTCCACAATTAAATTGCTTTATTCTGGGGAAAAAATAGTGTTCCTTGGTTGCCTTTTCATGACTGGCATTTTCAATAAAGGCTTATGTTAATCCTTGATTGATTTTCTTCCACACCATGTATAAAATATATGCTAATATTTTGTTCTCTTAGAATCAACATCATGACATCTTTGCAAGGTCTTCAATGTCAGGCTCTGTGTTCTTCTTTAGTAAATATTGTGTTTCTCCTTGTTTTCAAATGCACACTTGGCCTCTTTTCAAATCCACAAACTGGGGATTCTAAAGTCTCTCCAGCAGGAGTAAGAGTCAGAGTGCCACCCATGCATAAAAAAGGACTTGGAAAAATGATGTGATAATGCGAGAAGTGTGGTAGATGCCCAACTCTTAGCTGGGGAGATTCATTTTTCCTGCAAGCAGATCTTTGGCAAATGACAAATTTTAAAATTCATAGTACATAAGCCTTTTCTTCCATAATCATCATTGCTGACTTTGTTCAGCCTGAATCCATCACTCATTTGAATTAGTACTCTTCACTCCTAAGTGGTGTTGGTGCTTCCACAGTAGCCCTATGAAACCCTATTCTTTTTTAATTTTTCAATTTGTTCTACTTAGTTATACATGACAGTAGAATGCATTTTGACACATTGTACACAAATGGAGCACAAGTTCTCATCCCTCTGGCTGTACATGATGCAGAAGCATACCGATAGTGTAATCATATGTGCATATAAGGTAATAATGTCCGTCTTGTACCACCATCTTTCCAGTCCTCACACCCCTCCCCTCAATCCTCTCTGCACAATCCAAAGTTCTTTCATTCTTCCTACCCACTTCCCTGACCCATTATAGATCAGCATCTGCTTATCAGAGAAAACATTTTGGCCTTTGGTTCTTTGGGTTTGGCTTATTTTGCTTAGCATGATATTCTTTAGCTCCATCCATTTACCTGCAAATGCCACAATTTCATTTTTCTTTAAGGTTGAGTAATATCCCATTGTGTATATGTACCACATTTTCTTAATTCATTCATCTGTTTAAGGGCACCTAGTTTGGTTCGGTTGTTTAGCTATTGTGAATTGAGCTACTCTGAACATTGATGTGCCTTCGTCACTGTAGTATGCTGATTTTACATCCTTTAAATAGGATGGATTCAAACTACAAAGCTTCTTCTCAGCAAAGGAAATTATCAATAATGTGAAGAAAGACCCTACAGAATTGGAGAAAATCTTTACCCCACAAACCTCAGATACAGCACTAATCTCTAGGATATATACATAACTCAAAAAACTAAAAAAACAAATAACCCAATCAAAAAATGGGCTAAGGAAATGAACAGACACATCACAGAAGATATAAAATTAATCAACAAACATGAAAAAATGTCCATCATCTCTTGCAACTAGAGAAATGCAAATCAAAACTAAGATTTCATCTTACTCCAGTTAGAATGGCAATTTCAAGAATATAAGCGATGATAAATTTTGGCGAGGATGTGGAGGAAAAAAATATGCTCATACATTGCTGGTGGGACTGCAAATTGGTGCAATCACTATGGAAAGCAGTATGGAGATTCCTCAAAAAATCTGGAATGGAACCATCATTTGACACAGTTATCCCTCTCCTCACTTTATAGCCCTATTCTTTTCATCACAGTGGAGCATTCTTTTACAATGTAAGCAGAGTATGGCACTCTTCTGCTTAAATTCCCAAGGCTTCACTTCATAGTGCTCTTCATACTTCCTGGAAGCATAGAGCTCAATCTTTCACCGTCCCTTGATGATCACCTGGTGTCTCGGTTCTCACATTTCTCACATCCTCCCAAGACTGACTTCTTCCCATCATGTAAGTCCCAATAAAACGGTCCCTTTTCAGAGGTTCCTTGGTACACCGGATCCAAATGCTCCCTCTTCCTTCATGTTCTTCATCACTTTAATCTTTTCAATTCATTTAGGTTTTCTAAATCAATATTTTAGTCTACTCAATTCAGTTTTACTTGATTGACAGCTCTTTCACTCACTGTAAGAATGTATTCTACCTGGAGCAAGAAAATTGTCTGTCTTGTTTATAGGTGGTAACCACAATGCCTAGAACAGACTGGACACATAGTGGGTACTCAGTTTAATTTTTATTTATTTAAGTTTTTAAAGTATTGAAGTATTACTTAACAATAATAAGGTATCAAATTTCTCTTTTCTGAGATTCCCTTAAGCTACATCTTCATATATATATATATATATATATATATATATATATATATATATATATCTGTATATATATTAAAAAATGTGTATATATATTTTTATGTATAGAGTCTAGTTTATTATTTTTTCCTGTTATCATTGTCATTATTATCTCTATTTATATAGAACCTATAATTTTTGAGGAAATACTCTAGCACTTAACAGATACTAAGTCAACTACTAGTAAATATCCTTGTGAATGTTTACCTATATATTACTATTATTTTTATTTTAAACAGTGATATGGAGGGACAAAATATAAGTAAGACTCATAAACATGTAGACAATAAATTTAGAATCCAGGATTTAAATTCAGATCTGTATAGTCTGGAATTCAGAATCCAGACTTAAATGAATATAGAATAAATCCCAAAGATTGTATATATATATATATGCACACAAATACATGCATACACATATAAATATCTATTTTAAATATATATGAAATATATATGTATATAAATATGTTTATATTTAATAAACATGTTTACATTATAAAAGTTTACTATAATATTATTATAGTAAATATTATATTATTATATTTGTATAAATATAATAATATATAATGAACATATAGGCATTTTGAACATATAAATTTTAAGTATTTGTATATGAACATAATATTTAAATGTATTATACATGTTTATATACAGACATATTTAAAATATTTTCTCATGTAGATCATTCCAAGAATTTCTGGCTCCTATACAAAGGGCACCTATTCCTCCAGGGGAGATAATATGACCTTCAATAAAATATTACAGATCATTTTTTAATCTCAAACCTAACATTTTGTGAATCCAAGAATTACAGTAACTTTAAACCTAGTCCTTGCTGAGGAAAAGGTATTTCTGAATTCCAAAGCTCATTTTTTTCTACATATAGAAACAAAGAAATAGTCACTGGGCCGTGGCAAAGAAATATTTGAAAAATATTACCTGAAGTATCTTTCCTAAAGTAAAGTTTCCTGTCAGGAACCTCTCTGGACAGGAACTATGTGCACACCTAAGTCCTGAGCAAAGAGGTACTGAACAGGTATTGCACTCCACAATACAATTTGGACTTTACCTCTGCTCAGATAAAGAGGTGCAGGTGCCAAAGTGGGTATCACCCAATGGGATTAGATTACAATCACTTGTTTGTTGTAACCCTATCCCTTGCCTCTTTTGAATGGCTTCTCCCCAATAAAACCTGGGTTCAACGTGTGCTGTTTCTCTTTCTTGCTTGCCTTGTCCCCTCTTGTGGGAGCCATGGCTGAGGAGCGATCACTGAACCCAAAGAAAAGGTACTTTCTGTGTTTGTGTCTGTGTCTTTATTTAGTCAGCCCAAATTCATTTGGAGTGACCCTAACCGGTTTAGTCATATGTCACAACAGTTTCCAGAAAATTTTATATTGCTATATGAAGATGTAGGAAAGTGAAGAAAATTAGAACATTTAGACTGACAAGATTACACTTTCAAAGTCTTTTATTCTTCATGATATGCTAAGCTATAGAAGTATTAATAAAGATAAGGAAGGTCTCTGAGTTGTTTACATGCAGAGCACTCCCACCCCACCCAGAAGTTGAGGAAACCAACATGTTGCACAAAAATAAGTTGAGATCTGCTAGAATATCATAGAATACCTGATGAAAACTGGAAGATTAGAAATGTGTGGAGTCAGAATACATGGACTGAGGTGGGACTTTTTGATACTGGTGTATAGCAGATGGCAATAGGCCACTTAGAAGGAACAGGTAGGACCCTCCAACCTTCAATGGGCACCAGACCTTGACACAGAGGAGGAGACTAGGGTAGATCTGAACCCTTCCAAAATCAGCAAAGCTCCTGAAGACAGAAATTGTATCAAATGAGTTTCTAGTCAAGCATAATCAGGCAAACTTCCCCCTTACATCCCAACTCACAAAGGGTAAAGGTTAAATTGTATATTCTCTCAGTAAGATTATACAAGTGTATGTTTTAAAACTTTCAATTACCTATAATTAGAAGACATTTGAGTTAAACATAAAAATCCAATTCTGACTAAGGAAAGTTGAAAAAAATGAGAATTCAAGCATTTATAAAAATAAGAAATAGGGGCTGGGAATGTGGCTCAAGCGGTAGCATGCTCGCCTGGCATGCGTGCGGCCCGGGTTTGATCCTCAGCACCACATACAAACAAAGATGTTGTGTCCGCCGAAAACTAAAAAATAAATATTAAAAAATTCTCTCTCTCTTTAAAAAAAATAAGAAATAAAGAGGAATATATTAATTTTTGCACATATTAGATGAAATGTGTGCACATTTTCAATTCTAATATGTAAGAGAAGATTAAGAAATGCTGAGGATTGTTTGTGCAAAGAGGAGGTGAATACCTATTCTCCCTTGTGTATTACATTAAAAGAAACACTGAATACCTGTAGACACTGTGCAAAATATTACAGCAATTTAAAATGATCAATTGGGAGATAGCAGCCATGCATCTAAAATATACTGGCTATATAATCAAATTCTACTCCCATGTGAAAGAATATATTTAGTAAGCAGGGAAGGCTATAAATAGTATTAGGCATTTCCACCTGTAGAAGGACTAAGGAAAATCTGATTCTGAGGTCTAAGACGTAGACCGTGTTCTAGGTCTAGAACCAATAATACCTGGGTAAATGCAAAGAAAGTTAAAACACTACCTGAGAATATTATCAATCTAAATGTGAAACCTCTAGAAAATTTTATTCTTCTGGGTAAGGGTATAATACAAGTGTATTATTAGAGAATATTATTGCAACTATATCTTACCAATCAAGTCTCCCTTAAGAGGACAGAATAAAGCAAGTTAATTTACAGTACTCTTGTAATGGGTCAGTGGAAAAGAAAGCCTACACTTCTTTTATTCTGCTTCAGAGAGACTTTTGTGAATGGAAAATTGGCTCTTTTCCTAATTACTCTCCTGGAAATCAGCTCCTGAGTGGGACTCCATAACCTACACCCTCCTACAAAAGATATGACAGAGGTTAAGTGATTTTGTCCTACATCCAACATAACTTTTATATAGCTTTATTGTTCTTTCAATGAATTGAACCATTCACTAAAAATACACACTTTTACTGTGTACCAGATATATTATCCGAAGTATTAATCCCCATTTCACCAAATTGAAATATGGAAGTAAAATGTAGACCACATTGACCTGAACAATTGTGGAATCCTGTTGTTTAGCTGACCACTTATCATGTTTGGCCAGATGTACTAATGAGGGAGAAAATGAAAACAGAAAATAAGCGAAAACCTCCAATGTGGTGTGTTGTTAATGTAAGGTAATGTCACCCTCCATGGCTTTCTTTACTTTGAAATGTGAATGACTAAAGCAGAAGCTACTTGCATTGGCCATACCTGTATTTATGTTTATCCAGGCATATTATATGAAGCTTCTAAACTTTGGTTTCCCTTATAATTGTTGAATATTTCTACATTGCAATTTTCAAAACCTCAGTCATTCCTAAAAGCAGAATCACAGAGGTATCATAGAATACAAGGTTCAGATCCCTATGTTCAAAACAATGCAGCTCTCTTCAAAAGATAGCATAACTGTGTGTGGGCAGTTTGACTTCAGCTCTGATGTGATATTGGTTAAGCTTTATGAATAACATTACCACTTTTGTTACCATGAACAAATAATGTAGGGGCTGGAAGAATTAAATTCACTAAGTGTTGGGAATGTGAGGCCTAACAGCTGTATATTAGAATAACATCTGGAGAGCAGACTAAAGCCTGTCCTTCTTGCTGAGGTGTGTTTGTCATATAGCTCATGCTCATATCAGTAGTCAAATCATGTCCATTAACTTAGTCAATTTATTCCTTCTGCCTAGGACACAGTGAATTCCAAGTATACCATTTTTATAATTGTTTTCTAAGCCTGAAGGCATGACAAGGCATCTGCGTCGCCTTTCCTGTGGCTTATTACTTTCTCCTTGTAGGATTCACTGTTTCTGACTGGGTTAGCACTTTCTGTCTAACACTTTACTGTTATACAGTAATGCCAGATTTCAAGCCACTGTGGAGTCAAGAAGAAAAAAAAAATGACGAAATGCAGCTAAACGGTTTTGCTGACATCTTCTTGTCTTCTTTCATTCACAGAGTGTGAACCCCTAGAGTTTTACTATCATTTGAAATTCAAAGGTAAATGCTGAGAACACACCATCGCGTGAATCGGCATCACTGAAAAAGTTTGTCAAAACCGGCTTGGCACTAAACTATTGTATGTTTGGGGCACAAATAGAAAGCTGACACCATTCATTGACAACTCATGGGCTAACCCAAAGTAAAAATGTCGGATCCAGTGAATTCTTTCCCTGCAGGTACTGTATGATTTCAATAATGAAGTGTATAAGAAAAATAGGATGCTGTTTTACTCTGCAGTGTGATCTGTGGTATTATTTATTTTATCATGCAAGGTTTGTCCTCTTGCACTTTTCCTTAGAGCTTGAGCATGCATTTTGTGATTCTGATAGTGATTTTAAATTTCAAGAGATTATAAACATGATTCATGTACTATGACTCATCCCTCTTAAATGTTGTAATTGTATAAACCATATCCTTCAAAGCATCCTATGGACACATTAAATATTAATAAACACATTTAAAAGCTCCAAGAGGTATGATTCTTTCATCCTTGCCAATAAAACTGTAATTGATCCCCTACTTCCTGTCTACAATTCAAAAATACAGCTAGGATTCTGGTAAGCCTTGCAATTTTAGCATTAAACTTGAACATACCAGGTCTAACAGCTCAGTAGGCATATCTTCATTATCAACAGCTGTCAACTCTATTTCAACATTCATAGTTTTCTATAATTTTCCCCTTTGTTGCTTCAAATCTACAAAATTGGAATTATTTTTACACTATATAAACTTTTTTTATCAATAAACTATGCTATTTGTCACAATGTGAATCACTATCTATTCATAACATGGGAAAGAAACAATCATTTTCTAACACTATTTTGTTCCACTTACTATCATACTTCTCTCTCTTATTTTGTTCAAAACAGTTATCATCTATCTCCCTTCATTCAGCTCAAAATTCTTCAGGGCCAGACCTCTTAAAAAAATCATTGATTTGTTTTAAATTCACAGGTAAAAATTATATAAATTTATAGTATACAACATAATACTTTCATAAGTGGATACATTGTTGAATGGCTAACTCAAGCTATTTAACGTGTGCACTATCACACATTTATCATTCTTTTGTGGTAAGAATTCTTAAAATCTATTCTTAGCAATTCTCAAATATGCCGTATTTTATAAATTGTAGTCAGTATGAATAAAAATCTCTTAAACTTATTCCTTCTTTCTAACTTAAATTCAGTGTTCTTCGACTAATATCTCCCCACCTTCCTCACTCTGTCAATTAGCATTTTACTCTATTAGCTCAACTTTTTAAACTCCACATATACTGCGATTATGTAATATTTGTCTTTCTATGCCTAGCTTGTTTTACTTAACATAATATCCTTGAAGTCAATCTACAATGTCAAAATGTCAGATTTCCTTCTTTTTAAAGGCTGAATAGAATTCCATTGGGCATATACCCAACATTGTCTTTAACCATTTATCTGTTGATGGACACAGGTTGATTCCATATCTTGCTTATTCTGAATAATGCTTCCATGATCATGGAAGTGCAGGTGTCTCTTTGACATACTGATTTCATGTAGAGGGGGACCCTTCTGTCTTATGTTCAAAGTTATATCTGCCTTTCCTCCACACACTCCATACACTAGAAAAGTGAAAGATACTGAAGGTGGTACTTGAAGGATATATGTTGAATGAATGAATAAATGGATGAATCTAATGATTGAAAAGATATTGTTCAACTTAAGTCTTACCCACAGGCAATTTTCTAAATTGAGACTGATTGTGTTTTGAGGCTCTGGAAGGTAAAGTTAATTTACCCTTCTCACAACACAACCATGTGAAAAGCAACTCTGAAAAGAATTGATGAGCTGGACATCAAATATATTTTCAGAATTTTCTCTGATATTATTCATCAATATAAGAGCAGAAGCTATTAACGTTGGTGAAGAGTAGTTTTGTTTTTTTTTTTTTAAATTGGGGATTTAACTCAGAGGTGATTTGCCACTGAGCTATGTCCCTAACCCCTTATTTTTTATTAATTTTTAAAACTTTGAAACAAGGTCTCAGTAAATTGCTTAGGGCCTTGTTATATTGCTGAGGCTGACTTTGAACTTGGTATTCTCCTGCCCAGTCACTGGGATTACAGGTGTGTGTCACTGCACCCAGCCTCAATTATTTTTGATAAGAGGCAAAAGTACTCTGAGTGCTCTAGACTAGCTGGAACATAATGTAAGCCACCAATTTGAGCCATATGGTGGATTTTTTTTTTTTCTAATAGTTCTGTTTAACAAAAATACAAGGAAAGATGTGAAATTAATTATTGTATGTTACTAGGGATTGAATCATACATGCTAGGCAAGCATTTTACCACTAAGATTGTGCAACCCCATCCCTGAAATTACTTTTATTTCATCTAACTTAATATTTTAAAAAAATATTTCAACATAAAATCACATATAATATCATCAATGAGATAGCTTATATTCTTTTTATAATCACATTACATTTTTTTTATATATAGATTGCATTTAAAACCTATAACACATCTGAATTTAGAATGGTTACACTTAAGTAACCAGCCATATGTACTAATGGTTATCATACTGGACAGAATGAAGCTAGAGTAAGGGATGAATTTTTGAAGTTAGAACTTACATTATTATGGGAATTGATGGAAGGGGTGATGCAAGATTTGGATGTTGAGCCTGATAACTCTGTGGGTCACACTTACAAATATGGAAGAAGTTTTTATGGACATGGATAAAGAACACATGAAAGGCAGAGGGCAAACTGTAACACAGTTGTATTTCTCACTGTCTTTAGGTAGATGTGATGACTTGCAAGAGAAGTTGGTACATTTGCTATGGACTTAAATAACCCTGTGGTCCACCCCGAGGAGTTGCCAAAGGAAGAGAACTGTTAGGAGGTGAGGAAGCTACAAGTTCAGACACTACCCCACACATACAAGGTGAGTTAACAGATCAATGATAACATATGTCATCTGCCACAGGGCTTGAAGCCTTACATCGAAGCTGAAAGCATAAAGATATGGCTGTTGATTTACTTCTGCCTTATACAACTCTTGCAAAATGTTGTTGTGCCCAGTATAAATTCTAAAACATATAGGGATTGAATTCTTGGAAATTCCACTTCAGCTCTTCTAAATTGGTAAAGTATAAATACACCATAAGCAGAGAGGGAAGATGCTCGAGTGTTTACAAGTACTGTCAGATGTTCTAACAAAGTATCTTGTAGTTCATAATCAGCTTTTGCACTGAGAAATTAATTCCTACAGAGTTTATATGGGCATATATTTCATATATTTCCCTTAGTCTTCTCTCTTTTTAATTCAAAGTATAAGACCCAACACAAAATCATTTAATTGCAGAGATAACAAAGAATATCAAGAATCACACCTGCAAAGTCCAGGCGGGATTGATTAATGTTAATTGCACTTGAAGTCAAAGTTCTAATGGAATGTTTGGAGTAGAAGTATCATAAGTTTTTAGAACTGGAAATAATTTTTCAAATTATCAGGCTGACTCTCCAGAAAAGAAACTGAGACCCAAAAACATGAATTGAGTGACATTCAAATCATGCAGCAGTTCAGTAAAAGCAAGACACTGCTTTTTAGAGATAGAATATAATAGAACCATAACAAAATAAGAAAATAAGGTAAGAACAGATGGGGATATAACTAAGTGGTGGAAACACTTGCTTAGCATATGCAAGGCTTTGGGTTCAATTCCTAGTACTGGAAAAAAAATTAGATAAGATTACTAATTTAAACAAAGATTACTAACTCACAAAAAGCTATGTAATATCTACTTGTAATATCTACTGTTAATAACATTCCTATATAATGAGCATTTGACATATTAGGTAACTGGTAGGTTTATGGCACATGCCAGCAAGGTAAATATTTAAGAGGTACTTTCTTGATTCAAACAGAATTAGAGAGGATGTAGCATGAATGGTATTACATGTGAATGAATGATAACATGAAAGCATGCATTTACCTTCTTCACACTTTTCATCATTCTTTTTTTTTTTCTCTGAGCTTTCTCATTGAAAAGTACCATGGCACTCATCTTTGGTAATCATCTCAAACAGAAGGAACCATTCAGACCACTTGAGGTAGAAGCAGACAGCAGGACATGTATGCCTTGGTTCCAGTTAATTTCTCCTGCTCTTATCAGTTGACTGCATAGAACAGATATGGTATTGTGCAATATTTTGGCACAGGTAGAGCCAGAGAAAGTGCTTAGCATTTCCTGCAACTCCCAGGCAGTATGAAAGGGTAATCTCTATCAATTCAGCTTGCCTGTGGGATCCACAGTGAAGGGAAAGTGTTCTTGTAGTGAACATGGCAGGGCAAGCTAGAAGACAAACGGGAAACTATAGCCAGACCTGAGAGGACTCAAAGAATTAAAATTGGGCTGAGAAGGATATCATGTCAATGGGTAGATAGTTCAGACCTTCCAAAATGCATGGCTTGACAGTCTTGTTGAAAGAACAGGATTAAGTACAGCATCCTCTGGCTTGTTATTAGTGGTGGCAACATGGGCTAAGGTTATTCCCAACCTGAAAGCTAGTCTAAGCGACATTCTTCCCAATAAATTTACATACTCTCTTGGACAGAAGACCTGAACAAGAAACCAATAGAAAGGCAGAAACAACTCAGATAGAAAACTGAAATTTGAAGTATATTCACCTCCAATATAATCACACATTTGTCTCTATTCATCCTGTAATATGATTAATTTCCTATCAAGATCTTCTAGATAGTAAACATATCTAATTGACTATCCCCTCTATCAAGATCAATGCAGAAGAAGCACATGTGTCCTTTCCTAAAAACTTCTATGAACATTATTATTAGAGACTATGCAATAGTGATCATGTCATATCTGATCAGATGTGGTACCATAATTGATTTTTCATTTGTTTCAGAGAGCATTATTCTTTGGTGAGTATGATGATTTTTTTGGTCCATCTCTAATTTTTCAATAAGCACCCAACTAGCTGTTACTGTGAAGGTATTTTGTGGATGTGATTAAATATCACTATAATCAGTTGGCAGGAGAGTATCCCAGATGATCCAGGTGGATCTAATGTGATGGAAACAGGAAGAACTAAGAAGCAGAGCTGAGCCTTTCCTGACGAAAACTTTCTTGTGGGCAGGAACTTCTCTTGTACCTGAAGTTCCAGGCTGTCCTTCCAGCAACCACCTTGACAGGTTTCAGTCTTGCCTGGCTAGTCCTAACATCATACAAGCCAACTCCTCACGCTGAATTCCTTCTTCTCCATCTCCTTCTGATTCCACTTCCCTGACCAATACGGGGAGGAAGGTTTCCCTTTTAGAAACAGCCTTACCACATTGTACAGTAATCAAATAACCACAAAAAGCTCATCTGCCTAGCGAATGCATGAAGTGCCTAAGAAGGGGGCGGGAGGAACAAAACAAAACAACAGAAACAAATATCTTAAAAAAAAAAGTTTGGAAATTGAAATTTCTCAGAAAATATCTCTAAATACTAGGTGTAAAATGCCAGAGAAATATAAATAGTGAGATGATGGCCACCCCTGCTAACCAGCCTGGCTTTGGGAGCGACGATGGAGCAGTGAGGGAGATGGGAAAAGGAAATAAGCTCTGATGGATGAATAGAAGCAAATTTGTCAAGTGTAGAGGGTCAGAGTAACAAAAGTGAGATTTTTCCCCTGTGAAGCACCACCATCCTGATGATGCGTCACTGCAGCTGGGGAGCCCTCTGCACCGGTTCACCATCCGCCTCTCTTTTTTCGTGCTATTTCTGAAGAAAGAATATTTTGCCTCTGAAAATGCAAATAAACTTCCCCCCATAGAGGCCCCCTGCTCAAAAATGATAAATGGAGGCCTTGAAGTGTTTCCTCTAGTGAATTACATATTAGAATTACACTTGCTATTTCTGGGAACTTCACATTCTCACCTACTGCCTGGTTGGCCATTTGCTGCCTCTGGCTGCAGCAACTGATTAGGAAGCAAGGCCAATTGGAGATTTGAAATGATACTGTATTGACTTTTCTTTCTTTCTTTTTTTCCTTTTTTTTTTTTTTTTGTTAATAAAGGAGACATAGCCAGCAGAGAAATGTGAAGTAGCACTTTCTATTTGACTGTAGTTAGAATCCTATCTTGTTTTCCTTATTTTATAGCAAGGAACCAGGAATACTCCAAGCTTCCTTTTCAATTACACTCAGCTAAAGTATGTTGGGTGTTACTCATTTTAAAGGCCTGAGGGAAGAGAAGCTACAAGAGGTTGTAGGCACTCTGCCCTTTGTTTGATATCCCCTGAGTGTCAACAAAATGAATTCTTTCTGGACAAGGATCATAAAGATGAAGACTCTGAAGCCCCAGAAATGTAGTATCTTACCCGCCGGCTGAAATGAGATTTTTAACCAAGACTTGCTTTCTTTTTGCTCAGCCCCATTGGATGATGCATGCATTCTCTAAAGTCACATTTAAATTAATCTCCATATTACTTGTGAAACTCCTTGGGAATCACCCACTAAAAACAATGATATATTGGAAACTCCTTTTGTAGAACTGATACTACTTCATTGCTCTTACTGATCCTTTATTTCTTTCTAATTTTGAGGAAATATAAAAGAATCTTTTCTTCATAATATATCCTCTTCATTACTTGTATGTCCTAAGATCTGGTAAATACAGGTAAGCTGAAGTTAAATGAAAATGGTGTCTACATTTCTCACGTTCAAGAGTCATTTACAGAGAAGAAATATCCTACACAGAAGGAGGGTTTCATCAGACCTAGAAAGATCATGGACTACTTAAACTCAACACAACATGAATATAAATAATTCTTCTTCTCTTGCTCCCTCTCCCCACTACTCTAGGTAGTTACTAAAATATCTAAAAAGAAAGATAATTGGGCATGGGATTTAAAAGATAATTTTCAGAACAATTATGAATAGTTTCCTCATTAATTAATTTAATTAGCTTTTTACAAGTTTTCAGAATATGAGAATCTCATGCACTAATATTTAGCAAGTATGCATTATCATCAGAACAGTATGTATCAGGAAATATGTTTTATTAAAACAAGAAGTGTTGGGGGCTCGAAAGAGATAAGATGTAAACAAATAATCATAAGGGCATGTTACTCTATAAATATATTTTATGTAAAATTAATCTAAATATCTGGTTCATCTATATGTATGTTTAGATCAGTATGGACTTGACTTCTTATTTGTAAATATGCTACACAAATTGTTTAGTGTGGGAAACAGTTGAAAGAACTATTTTGCATTTTGATGTTTTTGAAATCTAGTTTCCATTTCAAACATTTAATTTCTGTTATAAGATGAAAAATAGGTTCCCTGAAGAAAAATGCTTCTGTTTTCTTTGTTCAAAAGTGTGTTTCATTTAGCCATTGAGTTCCAAGCTCTCAGTTGCTTTTATTTTTTGTCTTTGCTCTTTTTCTGACTGTGAGCAGGTGACAGAAGAACAGGAGGGGTGTAAAGCACTCTTTGATACCAAAGGACCCCTAAGGCTTCTTTCATTTGTTGATGGCTGGGATTTTCTCATTTACATCCTTTCAGAGAACAAACCATGTAGCTGCCATATCATATCAGTGTTTGGATAGCCTTGCGGGCTTGACTGCTGTGTATGGATTACCTCGGGATGACTGTGACTATTGACTCTGAGTTCTGCTCATTCTTCTGAGCAGAAGGCAGGATTCAATCTCTTCCATTCTTTATGATAACAACAGCATCCAGGCCAATTTCTGGTATCATTAGATTTCAATTAGGATAAAAGACAAATGGACTTGACTTTTCTTGAGTTCAATTCCAAATTGCTAATAGTTCAGAAGTTAGGCTGAAGGGGTGACCTTAACCCAGAAAGTTACTAACTAAATAGGCAAGTGCAATCTTTAAAGCAAATTTTTAAAGACTTTTAAAATATTTATGTAAACTGATGAAGTGAAAAATATATGATTTCCACATTAAAAAAAACGACATCTGTTGTAATTATCTTTCATGAAAGCAATTTCTCAAGGATTTTTTAAGGTGTAGCGAAATTTTTGTTGAGTTTCAAAATTGGTTTGTGTTTGAATGTTCTACAATGTAATGTTCTTAAAATATTCCAAATTCTGATCATTCTCATTTAGTTTACCATCTCAGTCTCAAAAGAAAAAAAAGAAATACCTTGTAACAGAAATATAGTGAATTCACAGTTCCAATCTCAAACATCACGCCTTGGAAAGCTCCAATCTGCTGTTCATTTCACAGTGCTATGTGAAAAACTTAATGAATGGAATATGGAACTCAATTTTTAGACTTGTTATAGGGAGTCAGAATATAGCTTCCTGAACACACAGATAGTACTGAGTTTTACAAAATGCGATTTATTCAAGAACATACTATTGGATACAAAGCTTGTTCCTGTTCTACAAGGAAAGGAGACAGAGTGTATTGACCCTGCTTATTGATATCCTTTGTCAATATGAAGTCTCCAAAGGCCTTATTGCCTGCTGTGCAACATTATAGACACTGTTGTGGAGTATTTAAGAGTACTGTCTCTGAAGTCAGAATAGTAATCCTAAATTTGTTACTTTTTATATGGCCTGGTGAAGGTTACATAACACTGTCCATCTCATTGTGAGAGCTGCTGTGAAGATGTGAAGAGGAAGCAAATTTAAACCCTTCACACAAAGCCAGGCACCCAGTAACTGCCCATAAGGATTAGCATGTATTTATCTTGCTAGGCAAGTGAGAAAATTTAAATGAATTGGGAGAGAAAGCCAATTTCTTGTTTATGATATATCTGGATGGAGTTTAAAAGAAACCAACTTGCTGCAATAACAGATGATCACATTAATGGTACTCATTATATAGCAATAGATAATTGGGCCAGACAATTTTATTAGAAGTGAGGTTTGAATGCAATCACTGAAAAACAAGTAACACCAGGTTTGGAATTAGATGGATAGAAAAGGCCAGAAAGTATCAAGGAGGCTGCTGATGAAGATTGAAGAATGATAGAAAGATATGAGTGAGCTTGGAAAACTAGTGAATACATCACTACTGCAGTTGAATAGAATGGCAATCTGTGTTTATTTTAGTAGTGAAACACTGGCCATTCTGTCTCCTGAGTTACTTGGGAAACAAAAAAGTTACTTATGAATCAAAGGGAATTTCTAGGTCCTTATTACAAATTTGCTTTTTCTATTGTTTATAATAAGATATATCTATATATCTTATTATATACAATTTTATATATATATATATATATATATATTATATATATATATATATGTATATATGTGTATATATATGTATATAATATATATATATCTTATTTTCTTATAAAAAAGAAAGATGTAAGGAGAGAGAAAATTTCAATTTACAAGTAGTATTTTAAAAAATAGAAATAACGCAGAACTCATTTGATCTAAAAGGAAAACCATTTCCTCTAATCTTTCTATTCAGCAACACAATTTCCAAGTAAGAAATGGCCTCACAAGTAAGGATTAAATCTGGTGTGATTGCAAGATTCAGTTAATACTCTAGAAAGAAGGGAGGAGCTCTAGGAGACCCCGTCTGCTACACAAAATGCTTTCTAAGAATCCTAAAGATTTTATCCCTAAAATTAATTTTGAAAAAAAATATATTTCAGAAATAATTGTAGATACAGTTTTGGGGGATAGTATAAACACCAATTGCATGTGTGTGGATAACACCGTGTTTTTAAGGGGCAGGCCATTCAGAATGGATAGATAACTTTATACAGATAAATTTCTATGATCATGAAACAACCTAAAATAGATTGAGAAGTCACAGCTTCAAATGGAAGTCATTTCTTATAGAAAAGGAAAGACAGACATTTCACAAGGTAGAGTCACAAGTCTACACAAACAAAGAATGGGAGAATCAAGGAACTTTCCCTGCCCTTGGAGTTGGGAGTCCTGAGAGCACATACCAAATAATTTCACAATTATTATAAGATCAGTGGTTGACTCTTGTTGAATGGGAGTTTTCTTTGTAGCTACCCTCTATTTGACTCACCATTATATAAGGTATATAACTTGTCTTTTTAGAACATGAGTAGTTCCTAGAACCTTAAGTACACCCTCAAAAAACCACGAGCAATAAACCTTATCTATCTAGATGTGACATAGAGTAACAACATTATGAATTTCAAGACAACTGCAATGACTAGATGAAGATATTGGGTGTGTTGAGAAATTGTGAGGATATTGTATGGATAGGGGAAATATTAATAATTGGAGTTAAAAAAAAAACTCCAGGATAACATGTTCTTTCAGTGATCCCAGAGAATCACTCCATCTAGCATCCATGCATTGAGATCATGCCTTTTCATGTTAACAACATAACCAAAGGGGCATTAACATACATGACACAAAACATGATTGTTTGCATCTCTGGGATTGCCAATTATCACCGAGTTAAGAAAAGATCACTCCTTTTTCAAGACTTATTTATTCCAGCCATTCCAACAATGCCCAGTTTTTAACCAAACTACCTGATGAATATAGTTTTAAAAGTTCTTCTGCTAACCCAGGTGGTATTACCAGAAGAAACTCTTCCAACTCACTAAATTAAAAACAACACCAAAAGAATATTTTTCAGTTTTTTTTCCAGGTATCTAAATTTTGGAAGTGATTAAACAGTAATAAATAGTCAATGAAAATACTAACTCTTTAAATATTTAAAGGATATATTTAAAGTATATACTGTGATGATTTAATATACATATGTGTTGCATAATTATTTTCAAAATCAAATTAATTAACATATCCATCATCTCTTTGGCCAACATCTCTCCTGGTTACCACTGTTCTATTCTGTTTCTCTGAGTTTAACTTTTTTAGATTCTACATATAACTTTCATCATGCATTATTTGTCCTTCTGCATCTGGTTTGTTTCATTCAGTGTAATGTTTCCAGGTTCGTCCATGTTGTCAAAAGGGCAGGATTTCCTCCTCCTCCTCCTCCTCCTCCTCCTCCTCCTCCTCCTCCTTCTTCCTTTTTTTTTTTTTTTTTTTTGTGGGATAACATTCCAGCACCATATCTCACAAATGCATGTCAATGGTTGCAAGAATAATAAAATGATTAAGAAAATTCAAGTTCTATAAACAGAAAGAAAAGAAAAAGTGGAAAAAGCAAATCTCTTTCTTTCTAATTAACTGAATGCCTGCAAATAAGACATACAACCTCTGCTCTTTTTTATTTTATTTCTTATCCTCTTCCAGGGAATTTCAATCACTTAACAGTTTCCCACTTAAGGACTAAATGACATGATAAATATGAACCACTCTGAAATAATATGAAATGTTTAAAGTTAAAATATTTATAAAAGTCGACAGGAGGGATCTCATTATTGATATGACTATCAGATCCAATTTTCCTTCTCTGTTGTTTATAACAATAGCCAACTTTCCTTCTTGAATGTTGCTAGGTCTTTCTATCTTTAATAAACACAGGAAAAATCCTGGAAAAGGTCTTCCCTATGATGAGATGTAGTTTGTCCCAATTTACTGATGAGCTAGAAATGAGCATTAATCTCTTCCTTATTTAAAACAATGCAGTTGATAGAAATGGGAGATTTTTATTCTCCTGCCCATCTTCCTCCTCTTTCTCCTTTTCCTCTTATTAAGATTCTGAAAATGTTTTTTTTTTCTTTTTTCTCACTGATATGAATGCAAGTGAATAAAATCAATACTTCAAAGTATTATATTTTTAATAATATGATCATTATTGGATGCCAAGAAGAATGGGGTCTATTTCCTCTTTTCTGTAATGTAGTAACTTGGTAAGTGATTAAATGAAAAGGATCAGGATGAAGGGAGGTGATGGCAAAAGTAGACAGGATAGGAATGGAGCCCTAAAGAATGTTGACCAAGGGAGAAACATAATATGATGAAATCTTAAGCATTTCCACCTCATGAACAAGGTTCATGATTCTTTCTTTTATTCCTTGTTTTGGATGCCAATTTATTGAGAACCATTCCCACATATGTTCAGCAAAGTTTCTTAATTATGTCAGTATCCCCAACATATTGAACTCAATGACTACTCCTTTCAAATATTGAAAAAATAATATTAAATAAAGAAGCTATGGGGCATGGCTTCACATACCTCTTATTTAAATAAAAATATAGAATATGCAAAGGGGGGCAATGAGTTCATAGTTCTAAAAGTCATGCATTATAAACATATACTAAACTAAAATGTTATTTTCTTTGTCTTGGATAAATAAATTTACTGGGGATTAAATGATACCACAGCATACTCTGTGAAATGTTCTCTAGTAATTAACACCACAGGAAAAAGAATCTTTTGATTTATTACAACTAGGATAATAATAGCATCTAGATTCCAAGGGTTGGTTTGAGTACATAACATGCATCATCTCAATCAATCATCACTAAAACCCCAGGGTGTAGATGTTATATTTTCCAGATTTTATAGATAAGGGAGATGAGGTTCAGAGAAATCAAAAGTCTTTTGCAATTTGGAAGGTGGAGCTAAGAATCAACTACATAGCTTCTAGGTCCTAAATGATTAGTCCTTGGCCAATATAATGATTATGACAGTAGTCATCTCTCCTTTGTTAACAACAACAACAACAAAAAACCCTGAAGTGTCAAAATAACTGAAAGCAAATTTTTATTGCCTTTAACTTATATTGCATAATTATAACCAAAATAATCATAAGAGAATAACCTATATATATGTATGTATTTAAAATTTTGATATCAGATTATATTTTAACTATTATACAATATACAGATAGATCTTTCTATAAAAACTGAAAACCAGTTTATTGTCATATAAATGAAAAAAGAATCATTTATAATTTGCTTGCACATCTCTGTCTCTCTCTCTCTCTCTCTCTCTCTCTCTCTCTCTCACACACACACACACACACACATACACAGACACACACACACACATTAATCCAAATTTGTTTTAATATATTTTGTCTGAAATAAAACTAAACTTTTGAAGAAACCTACAGTATTGAACTTCAAGCACACATGTATATACAAAAAGTCTTCAATATCCAGAAATACAATGCAGATAAGTGTTAAATGTGTCTCAATTTTTAGCAGAATACCCCCAAACATGTTATTTTTGAAGAAAAACATATGAACTAAATATAAGGCAGGCAAAGAAATATATCTCTCATGTTTGTTACAGTTTTGGAACAGAATTTGAGTTGTTCCATCTACCACACTGGTCTACTGATTCCTTCCATACTTCTAATTGAGATTACAGCAACACTCAGACTGTCCTTACACCCTACCTCGCAGAGCACACCTTTCTTGTCTTTTCCTCTAAATTATTTATGGACCACCTTCAATACTAGATGTGATATTTCTTTTTGGACACAGGCAGTGTAAGGCCTTCCCTTTTTATTCTCAGGCAAGCTCAAACCAAAGAAAGTGCTATGTAAGAGCAAGGTTGAAATTTTATTAGGGAAATAGACTCTTTAACCTGAGGTTTGATTTTTTTTTTATTTTAATGTTATAAAATTGGAAGAGATGAATATAGGAAAGAAATAATAAATGCTTTTAAAAATAGCCTACGTGGTAGACTGAATAGTCACAGCATGCAGAAATTAATTTGCAGTACATGCATGCTTCAGTGATTTGAAGGTTTTAGGAGCAATGAAGTGCTTCTAATCTCAGTAGCCAGGTGGCTGGGATAGAATAGATGGGTATGCACCCAGGGGGCTAATAGTAAAAACTACTTACCAATAGTATAGAAGAATTTTAATATTTTAACAAATGGCATGACAGTACCAACCCTATCAGTGGAACATCAGTGCACATGCCTTCTGAATCACTAAGAGCCTTCTAAGTGATTATAGTTAGTCATGACTTGTCAACAGTCATTTCTTCTTGCTTAATTATTTATTGTCTCTTTGTCTTCTTTTTTTTTCTTTTTGACAGTATTGGGGATTGAACTTAGGCCCTTGCACATGCTGGGCAAGCGCTCTATTATTGAGTCACATTTCCAGCCCGACTCTATGGCTTTTATAATAACATGAAAGCAAAATATTGTGAATTTTAAGACATTTTGAATTATAATGTGCATCGCCTTAATTTTACCATGTTCATGCAATTCATACCATATTTATTTTTGATATACAAATGGATACATTCACTAAAATCTCATTTGAGAAACATTGATACTGCTCAAAGAAAGAATTATCAATAAAATTAATGCTGAAATTTTAAAACTGCTTATTATATCTTTTGCTCATTTTTAGTATGTCTCCAAATATTTAAAAAGAAACACATACTTGTAATAATGTAAAATATAAAAAAACTAAGTCATTTTTCACTCCATATTCATATTAATTTGATGAGATTTTGCTCATATTAAAAATGCATAAACAATTATTCATGGTGCTACCTTCTATTACACTCCGCATGGATAAAAAGAATGTTAGCTCCCTTTAGAATTCAGCCAGAAAAGGAAAGGCAAATGCACTGAAATCTTAATTCCAAAGTCCTATTGGAGGAAAGAAGAGGTATCAGAAGGTAGCAGATGACTCACTGAGAAATGAAAGGTGCATAGATTAAGAAAATTGGCGAGTGTTCAATGATATAGAAACAGAACATTCGAAGCCAAAAGCATGAATGGAAATCAAGTGTCAGAAAGCACTTAAAAACATTAATCAGAGAATTTCCAGGAAAAATGTTAAGTTGAGATCAACTTTCTAACCTTGCCTCAGTCCATTAAAACCCTTCTGGAAAAGCCCACAGGAATATAAAGATATAAAAAAGGATTGTCCAAATGGGACCATTATTGAAAAAAAGATAGGAGGAAACAGACAGCCAACTTATGCTTTTTGTAATTTCAATGACAAGCAGGAAATATAAATTTGAAGAACAAAGCAAAATATCAATGATAGAACAAAAAATGACTCTCATTCTGGTTAAAAGAAAGAAAAAGAATGAACAACACAGGAAGAGGATGATGGTATCAAGATAGACTAAAAGAAAGCCACAGAGAATTGAAATACTCATAAAACATAAAATCAGTCATCAGAAGAAGAGTTTATCATTGCACAAGTTTGATAAGCCTAATATTTAGAGATGACTCATAGACAAAAACTCAAAAGGAGATTGTTTGATAAAGAGGACAGAAAACAGAAGTCTTATATGTAATTATTAGAGATTCTGAGGAAGAAATAAAATAAATGGTGAATAAGAAATAATAAAAGATGTAAGTAATATAAAGCATTTTTCAGCTGAAGCAAGATTTATTTATTTTTTCTGAATAAAAGGAATCATCATTATCCTTGATATATTAGAAACAAAACCCAGGGCAACAAAGAACAGACCACAAGATAAAATAGGTGTCCATGGTGACCAAGAATTCCACAGATTCAAGGGAAAACACAAAAAGCAAAATCAGAAGTCTAAAATGAATTCAAGAGTGGTAGCAATATAGTGCAGCACTACAGAAAAAGAATCTATCTGGGCATTGCAGCAATTAGAACATTCTCTTTATATCAGAGAGGTCAGTCTAATAATTTCATATAAAATAGCCTAGTATTCAGCATGAGGAATTTGTAAGTATATTTATAACTAAATCTTAATTTTAGGTATTCTATTTGATTCATTAAAAATGAAATGTGAACCAATAAGCACTTGTATACAGGGTCAAATATCACATATTTAACAACAAAATCAAAGCAACAAAATTGAAAATATTAAGAAGGAATCTTTAGTACACATTTTAGAATTTAGTTCTAAATTTATGAAATCTTAAAGAAGAGGACTATCAATATTTAAAACAGGATTTATACTTTCCACTTTATAGAGGATGAAAAAATAATATCTGAGTCTAGATGGGCTCACTGGTATTTGCCTATAAACGAAGAGATTTGAGAGGCTGTGGCTTAAGGATCACAGTTTTGAGGCCAGTCTTAGCAATTTAGCAAGGCCCTAAGCAACTTAGTGAGACCTGTCTCAAAATTTAAAAGATTAAAAAAAAAAAAAAACTGTGGATGTGGCTCAGTGGTAAATCATCCCTGGGTTCAATCCCCAGTACCAAAAAAAAAACCCCCCAAAAACTGAATCTGCCTATTAAAACATTTTAAAAATGTGACGAAATAACAACAAACAAGATAACTACTTGATAATGAAAAATTATAATATAAAAATAAAAGTAGATGAGGCAAGTGCCAACATTAAAAATAAATCCTTAAATCCTTGTAGTAGTTTTCCTAGAAATGTTTTCTAGGCTAAAAATTATAGGTTTTGTTCAAAGTTTTGATAAGTAGCAACAAATTATCAGAAAATTTATACCAACTTTCCTCCTCCCAATGTTTTAAAGAAACTGTTTTTTCTACACTATCAAAGGTTAGATTCTATTCAGGTTCTAATATTCTTACTTTTATGGTTCTGTTCATTTGCAATGTCTTGATAATTAATGATGTACATATTTTAAGACATTTAATTGACTGTGTTAGGTATTTCTTCCTTTGTGAATAAATTGTTATTGTTCTTTTCTCATATTTCTATTAGATTACTTTTTGTTCAGGATTTTCAACTGCAATATATAGTATGTCATATACAACATACATGTAGAAGTTAGTACTCTATTATATTATAAAGTGTATATTTCTAAATTAGCCCTTTGTTTTTAATGTCACATTTTTGACATATATAATATTTGATGCTTTAAAAAAAGAAAAGGTGGCTGTTTGTCATGTAGTAATTTACCTTTTTTTTTTTCCATCGAGGTTAGACTTTCAAATACTTTCATCACTTTTGAGATCAACTACATTTCTATAACTGTCCTCTGGTTTTTCATTCTCATTTAGTCATTTAGTCTATATAAAATTTAGTTTGCTGTAAAAATTGAAGTAGAGATTGAACATCCTTTTTCATATGGATCACAATTGTTTTAGGACCAAATTTAAAAAAAAATTTCACATGGTTACAACTAATCTTTGTTCAATTGAAGGCTCTGGAAAAATTATGAATGATCATAAATCATGGATTTCTGGGAGTGCAGATTACCTTGTAAATTCTTAAGGTTTAGTCTTCCAGTCTTTTTTCAGGGCATGTTTATGTCAGTGATCCCATGTAGGAACATGGTTTTAAATATCAGCTATGTCTCATGATCCCCCAAAGAATCTCTCCTGAGAATAACAAACACTATCTCATTTATTTGTGTGTGTTTATATTTAATATGTGTTGAATTAATATATTTTAATAAGAATTATTATATATTATTATTAATTATTATAATTATCTGAAATATATTTCTGAACATTAATGTCCCTTTCCTTCTATATCTCTACAGCATCTCTAATTTTCTGGTGGCTCAGGTCCCAAACCTTAGTATGACTGTCAAATCCTCTTTCTTCTAGTTACATCTCAAAACTCAGCAAATCACAATACTTTTTAAAAGCTATCAAGAATGTAATATCTTTTTGTCTCCTCTGAAGTAGCTGTCCTGGTGAAAACCATCATCACTTTGGACCTGCAATATTTGTTTTGGCTTCTCAAAAGTCTTTCTGCCATTATCCTTGCATTTGATCCCTGATTTTATTTATTTTGCTACAAAGAAGCCAGAATGAAATTTTAATTTGCCCCTTTTTTCCCAAAATTTCTTGTAGTTTCCATTTTTCCTTCTGTTTGTTTTGTTTTGATTTTCAAATATATACTGGGGATTGAGCCCGGGGCATCTTACCACTGAGCTACATCCCCAGCCTTTTTACTTCGAGACAGAGTTTCACCTTTTTATGAGTGTGGCCTGAAACTTGTGACCCTCCTGCCTCAGTCTCCCTGTCACTGGGATTACAGGTGTGTGCCATGCACCTGGCTGACCTTAATGAGTGAAATCCAAGTTCTTTAGTATATTCTACCATGCTCTGCATGATCCATTCTTCTCTAGCCATTACTCCAGCTGCATTTGGCATTCTCCTATTCCTCAGTACAATAAAAAAAAAAAAATCAGACTTAACATTTCCTTCTTTCTGCAAAAGTCCCCTGAAATTGTCCCACAGAAAACTCCTTCATTTATATCAAATCCCTGCTCAATTTTCTCCAGGTCAGAGAGGTTGGCCTAAAAATCTCATATAAAATAGTACCCCGTCCAGTCCCATTACTCAACCAATTTTCATTAGTTTCCTTTACAACATTCACCATTGAACTATTCTATATTCATTTCATTGATCATTGTCTTTCTCTAGTAGATTATAAATTTCATGACTGCACATAATTAGTTTTGTTCAAGTGCCATATATGTTGGAAGAGGAATTTGCACATAGTATGAGTGCAATGTAGTTATTGAATGAATAAATAAACAATTGAATAAATGAAAGAAAGCTTCACTCATTAAAATCTTTCTGATACTATTTTAATCCACTTTTTTCCTAAATGAGTAAATTTAGGGAAGGAGGAGAAATTGATCCTTAATATGTGTCTATGTGTTATTACCTAATATGTTCCAAAGTGTTGCATTAGAAACTTCTTAAGTCTTACTTGTTCAACTCAACTTTAAATTTCTCTAATTTATAAAAGCACTTATTTATATGTGATTATGTTTCAATAATGATGTTTAGAATTGCTCATTTGTATTTTACCACCGTTTTTGTCATATTGATTTTATGAGACTTTGTAATGTGCGAGCTTTCTTTCTTGCTGGGTTTTAATTGCCTATTATATCATAGAACATGGTTCTACTGATTTTACTAAATAAGAGTTATCCACTTATGGCACATTTCATCCTTAATAATTATGTTCAAATTCTCAAAAGAATAGCACGTAGATGAAAAAGATGAAAGATCTTTTGAAAAACACATGACCCATGTTTACCTGGTGTTTTTAAGTTGAAAAGTGACTGAAAAGCTGCTGTAGAAATAATATCTCCAGGGGAGATTTCTTTTAAACCTAGCTACAAAGAAAGAACAATAATTCCTGGGAACCAACATGGGCTATAATCTATTCAGTATTTAAAACTCATATTTTCTAAACAAGATCATTGTCACATGCATTTATTATTTTAAATGGGCTCTCTCAAGAAAGCATTGACTTTATATTTATGAAGACATTTATTGCACACTAAATGCCAAGTAAAGATTATAAAAAGTATCTTTATTGAAGTCTAACAGCAACGAAAGACATTTTCCATTAGTAGTGTAATTAGTTCATAATTATGTAAGTAATAAATGCATAATTAGTTTTCTTATTCTTATGATATTAATATTGTATATAATATTGGTCATGGAGCTGTTAATAATATTGACAAATTAAATCATCATTTCCTTGTGTACTGAATATCAATTTCCTTGAAGAAAGAGACATTTCTAAAACAGAATATTCAAAGAATTCTTCCACCACAAATCCACAAGCTCCTCTCTTTTGGGATCTGAGAGTAGACAATAATTCTTCACACTTAGATTTAAGGAATGATAACAATCCAAACTCTTCAAAAGCTATCAATAGAGATAGGAATTAGTTTTTATTTGCACTTTATCTCAAAAATTAATGAAACTAATTACTTTTATAATACATATTTACTTTACTGTCTCCACAAGGTTAAATGTTTATTTAGGGAATATTATGGTTTATATATGAAAGATCCCCCAAAAATTCATGTGTGAGAAAATAGAAGAAAGTTTAGAAGTGAAATGATTGGGTCTTGGGGGTCTTAACCTGATCCGTGAATTAATCACCTTCTGGGTATAACTGAGTGGTAACTGTAAGCAGGTACAGTATGACTGGAGGAGGTAGGCTATTGAAGCAATGACTTTGAAGTTTATATTTTGTCTGTGCTGAGTAGATCAGTTTCATTCTCTCTGCTTCTTGGTGGCCATATCCTGACCTGCTTTCCTCTGCCACACTTTTCTGCCATGATGTTCTGCCTTATCATGGGCCCAGAACAATGCAGTTGGACATCTGCAGGCTGATATCCATGAAATCATGAGCTTCAAATAAATTTTTCCTTCTCTAAAATTGCTCTTGTGAGAGCCTACCAAATGGGAGAACACCTTTGCCACCTGCACCTCAGAGCATTAATATCCAGGATATATAAAGAAAAATCTTAATACCCAAAACCAAAGAACCCAATCAATAAATGAGCAAAGTAACTAAAGCGATAGTTCATAGGAGATGAAATATGAATGGTCAACAAATATGTGAAAAAATGTTCAACATCTCTAGCAATTAGAGAATGAAAATTAAAAGTATACTGAGATTTCATGTCACTCTAATAAGAATGGCATTTATCAAGAATAAAAGTAAAAAAAATAAGTGTTGGTGAGGATGTGGGGGAAAAATGTATACTCATACATTGCTGGTAGGAATGCAAATTGATGCAACTACTCTGGAAAGCACAGTGGATATTCCTTAGAAAACTTGGAATGGAACCATCATTTGACCCAGTTATCCCATTCCTCCATTTATACCCTAAATTTATATTTTATATCCCACTCCTCCATTTATACTTAAAATCAGCATAGTTATATTGACATAGCCACATCACTGTTTATAGCAGCTCAATTCACAATAGCTAAACTATGGAACCAGCCTAGGTTCCCTTCAACAGATGAATAGATAAATAAAATGGTGTATGTGAACACATTAGAATATTACTTGGCCACGAGGAAGAATAAAATTATGGCGTTTGCTGGTAAATGGTTGGAAGCGAAGAAGACTATAATGCTAACTGAAATAAACCAATCCCAAAATACCAAAGGCTGAATATTTTCTTTGATATACAGATGTTAACACACAATGGGCGGGAGAATAGAAGAATTTTGCATTAGGCAAAGGGGGATGAAGGGAAGGGAGGCGGATAGGAAAGACAGTAGAATGAATCAGACATAACTTTCCTATGTTCATATATGAATACATAACCAGTGTAACTCTATAACATATATAACAACAAGAATGTGAAGTTATATTCTATGTATATATAATATCTCAAAATACATTCTACTCTCATATATATCTGAAAAAAACACAAAAAATTAGAAAAATACATAAAATAAAATAAAATTGCTCTTGATAAGTCTTCTGGTCACAGCCATGAAAGAGCTCACTAAAACAGAGGGCTAATACCAAAAAGTAATCAATTTATAAAGAAGGAGATGCATATTAAGTGTTAAATAAAGACACACTGAAATTGTTCAGACCATCACAGTCTTTTATTTCCTTTAATTTAGGAAATATAAAAACTGAGAAATGGAAAACCTGAAGCTGAAATTGTAATACAAACAATATTTCCATACCTCTCAATAGAATGTAGTCTTACAATTCTTGATAATTAAAATCTAGTATTAGTAGTAGAAAGAATCCTATTGCAAATTCTACATAAGTGTCTTTTACCTTGAAATGTTAGAAATGTTCCTCATCTTACAATTGGATTACCTCCAAATAAACCATACCAATTTGAAAACATACTGAGTTGAATATACATTTAGTACACCCAAACTACCAAACATCAGAGCCCAGCAACAGGGTACATTATGGAGTATTAGTTGCTCATTCTCTTGATCTCATGGCTGACTGGGAGATACAGCTCTATTAGCACTGCTCAGCATCACATGACAATATCCTGCCCCCCGTCTTTAGCCCAGGAAAAATCCAGAAATCAAAATCAGAAATGCAGTTCCTACTGAATGTGTACTGCTTTTGCACCATTGTAAAATCAGAAAACTTGAAAAATTATTAAGAATCTATTGGAGACCATTAATATATAATAAAACTTTTAAAATAAAGATTTTAAAGCATTTATGAAATTTGGAAATTTTTTTATTTTAATATTCTTTCATTAATAAAAACTGAAAATACATTCAGAGCTTAAAAAATATTATAATGTGAATATCCAAGTGAGGAAACAGAACTTTGATAACCCTCCAGAACTCTCACAGAAGGGTCTCCACTCAATTGCAATCCTCTTCTTGCCCCCCCCCCCCAAATTAAACTGCTTTTTGATCCGTATAGTAATCTCTTTTTTGTGAGTTTTCTAATTTTAATATCAAGGGATGCATTCCTAGACATGATAGTTTAATATTTTTATAGTTTTTTAAGCTATATTTTAGTGGTAGGTGGATACAATACCTTTGGTGCTAAGGATTGAACCCAGTGCCTCCCACATGCTAGGCAAGCACTTTACTGCTGAGCCACAACTGCAGCCCATAAACTTACTCACTTTAAATATATATATATATATATATATATATATATATATATATATATATATATATATATATATATAATGTCTTTCAAGTTTCTGTTCAATCTATAGATCTTTCCATGTTTTTCTCTCTTACTATTTATGGGTAGAACACCTTTGGGAAATCATAGATTGGATTATGTTGCTTTTATAATCATAGTGCAGTTGTACACGTCCCTCTGTTTCTGGTCTCTCCTGACAATAGGCAGCTCAGTCTGAGGCTTTGATCATTTTGAAGTCTTTATTTGCTTTCTTTTATCCTGAAGCATATTATGTCTGCTTGTAGGTGTTGTGGTGAGGTTGGCAACCACTAAAATTCAGCACCTGTGTTTGTTATTTTTGTGAGGGTTATAAAATGGTGATAGTCTACTTGTAATTTTATTTTTCACTTATTAGCAAGAATAATTCTATAAAGGGAAACTTCCATTCATCTGTTAGTAGTTTATATAGTGTTGCAAAGAGTAAAAGTGGGTTGTTTTTCCCATTATTGGAGACTTTTCAAAATGAATTGGTTTGCTACCATTTTCTGAAGGTAATTACACATAAAATGTTATTTTAAGTTTCTTGTAAATACACATGCAGTCATAAGAAATAATAAAAATGAATCTTGTGAATTATTTGCCCAGTTTTCTGTAAAGACAAGATCTTACAAAGCTGAAGGTAATACTACAAACTGGTTATTGTCCCTGATAAAAGACAGAGAACATTGCCATCATTACAAAATACTTCCTATTTCCCTTTTAAATTCACACTTATTTCTTCCACACTTCCAGCCCCTTCACAAAGTCAGGCAATACTAATCTGTTTACCATTTTTAAATGTTGTTATTTCAAGAATTTTGTATAAATGGAATTAATTTTTTAATTTAGCATAATTCTCTGAATACCTGATTGTTGCACATATCAATAGTCCTTATTTCTGAGTGGTTTTTCATGTTATGATGTCCTACAGCTTCTTTAATAATTCACCAGTTGAAGGACATCTGAATTGATTATTGTTTTTAATGATTATAAATGAAGGGGTTACCTTAAAAATTGTTCTGCATCTACCTTGTATGTCTAACTTATTTCTAAGCTAGTTTGGCAACATCAAAGTGCAGTTTTATACTATTCCAGAATTTTAAAAGACAATAGGAATTAAAAATCACGTCTTTGGTGAAAAAGAACAATATAATATGATTTTGGAAGTTTAGTGGGTTTTTAAAAATATTTTATTTTCATATAATTATAGATTCTTAAGCATTTACAACAAAAAATAGAGATCTAGTTTACAATTTTTGCCAAGCTTACCTCAATTGTATGAATAAGGACTTGCAATGTATATGGGTTTGATATGAATACAAATCTTCATTTATTTGGGATAAAACATTAGGAATGAAATTGATTTTATGATAGGTGTACATTTATATTTTTAAAGAAACCTCCAATCTTTTTTTTTTTAATGTGGTTGTATCATTTTACTTTCTCACTAGTAATGTATCAGTGATTCAGTTTCTCTATGTCTTCTCTAACATTTGGTGTTTTCACTAATATTAGGTTGAGCCATTCAGATTGATGTGAAATGACATTTCATGAGGTTTTAATTTGAATTTCTATAATAGTTAATGACATTAAACATCTTGCCTTGGGCTTTTTGTAATCTATGTATATACTGCAGTGAAATGCCTATTCATGTTTTGCCCATGGATTCAATTGGCCACTGATTAAATTGCCATTGGATTTTTTTTTCCTGTTGAGTTTGGGGACTTCTTTATATATTCTATATACTAGTCCTTCATCCAACAAATGATTTGTAAATGTTTTCTCTTATTCCATAATTCTTCCTTTTGTCCCCTCAATAATAAATTTTACAGGCCAAAAAGTATTTAATTTTAAAGAAGACTACTATATTATTTATCCTTTTATGGATCATTTTTACTGTGTCAAACCTGAGAACTCCATCTAGTGTTCAAAGAACTACTTTTTTGTTTCATCAAGTTTCTCCATTGCTTTGTCTTTAGTTTTATTGATTTCTTATCCTATCTTTATTAATTTCTGCTTTCTGTTTTTTTATTATTTTCTTCTTCTAGTTTCTAGGTTCAAGGTAGAAGATTATATTATTGATCTGAGAAATTTTTTCTTATGTATACATTCAGTGCTCTGAATTTCCATCTTAACACTACTTTCTCCGTGTCCCATAAAATTCCATTATTTTCATTTTTGAGCAATTCAACATACTTTAAAATTTCCCTTGAGACATTGTCTTTCATACAATAATTTTTCAAAAGCATGCTGTTTTTCTATTACCTGTTTGTTATTGAGTTTTAATTTAAATTCATTGTGTTATAGATCATACTGTTAGTGATTTTGATTCTTGTGTATCTTTTGAGATTTGTTTAATGATGTACCTTCTTAGATGTTCAATGGGCACTTAATTAGATGTGTATTATGTATTATGAGTTGAATGTTTTATAAATGTCAATTAGAGCCCATTGTTTAGTCTTGTTGTTGAGTTCTTATTTACCTCAGGTGATTTTCTAATGATTTATTTGATCACTTATTGATAGGAAGTATTGATGATCAAATTATAATTGTAGTTTTTTTCTGTTTCTTCTTAGAATCTATAATATCTTCATATTGTATATTTTGCAATCCATTCTTTACTGCATACACATTTAGAATTGCCATGTTTTTTGGTAAAATTACTATTTTATTATAATTTTCATTTCTGTCTGTGGTTATTTTCATGTATCTGAAGTTATTTTTTTTGATATTAATATATCTACTCCTGCTTTACTTCAAAAATATTTGCATAATATATCTTTTTTTCATCCTTTTACTTTTATTCAACCTTTTAATTGGAGTATTTAGGACATTTACATGTATGTAATTATTTGTGTTAGTGGTTACATCTTTCATTTAATTTTTTGTTTTAATTTTTTCTGTTTTTCTTTTTATTTTTTATTTTCCCTGCCTTCCTTTGGTTTAAACAATTTTAGGATTTCATTTTAAATAATTGATAAAATTTTTGAATATATCTTTTTTAGTAAATTCTATAGAATTGCGTTTTATTTATACAAAGAAATAAAGCCATGTATATAGAGATATGTGTGCCTATATGTATGTATATAAAATCATAGTATATTGGTGTCATTATTTCACCAGTTTGAATGAAGTATAGAAACCTTGCTTCTCTTTGTTAATTTAATCTTCCCCTATTTATAATATAATAATGTGAAATATTTTTCTTCTACATATGGTCAGAACCATATTATACTATATATATATATATTATTTTTTGTTTTGTTTTGTTTGTTTGTTTGTTTGTTTCAACCATCAAGTTTAATTTATAAAGCTTAAGAGAAGGAAAGCTTATTATATTGACCCATAATTTTGCTTACCAAGTAAAAATTTTTTTGTTTCCTAATGTTACAAACTTTCTTCTTTTACTGTTAACTTTCTGTTCATTTGATTCCCTCTAGTTATTCATTTACTGTAGGTCTGCTGTTTAAAAATTCATTGTACCTTTATCTGAGACTACCTTTAAGGCCTCTACATTTCTGAAGAATATTTTCTGTGGGTATAGAATACTGGGTTAAGTTCTTTACTTTCGGCACTTAAACGATATTGTACAACTTCTGAGAAAAACTCCACTATAATTCAAGTCATTTTTTCCTGATCGGAATTCTGTTATTTTCCTCTGAATGCTTTTAATAGTTTGTCTTTGATATCTAAAGTTGAAATATGATGCTTCTTGCCATTGTTTTGTTGAGTTTATTCTATACATTTGTTATCTTCCTTCATATAGCCCAGTGTTTATTAATTTTGATTTTCATTGTATTCTTCCACATATTGGGACTGGATTGTTTCTGTTATTGTACCTTCCCATTGACTGATTGTTTCCTCAGTTCCCAACCTATGTCTATTGAACCTATTTACTCAGTTTTTTTAATCTTATATTTTAATGCTAAATTTTTCCTTTGGGATATATATCAAATTCTATTTCTTTGTCGAGGCTTTCATTTTATCATATATTTCAAGTATACATATGACTGCTTAGTAAAACATTTTCATCGTGACTTATCTACAATATATGTCAGATAATTATAATAATCTTGTCATCTCATTGTTGGTGTATTTTGTCTTTATTTTCATTCAGTTTGATACCTTTTGTCTTCTTGAGAATTAAGTGATTTTTCAACTAAAACATGAACTTTTACGTTATGAAATACTGGACCGTATTTGAAAAATCCACTTTAACTGGCTTATTATGACACCACGAGAGCAAAGGAAGAGGAGTATGCTACTTCTTCTTTGGAAGGATATAATATTCTAGGTTTCCTTTTTTGTCTCTACTGACACATAAAGGAATGTAGCTCTACATTACTCAGGTTGGAGGTGAATGCTCTAGTCCTCATGTGGTCTCTAATAATACCCTAGTAAACATACGTTATGACTACTGGGTTCAGCAAAATTCCTGACTCCATTGGTCTTCACTAATACTATCAAGTAAAGAGGGTGAAGGGGCCTTAATTATGCTTGGTAGAGGTGAAAGTCTACAAATTCCTATTTGGTCTCCACTGCCAATGTGATGTAGAAGGTCTTGTTATAAAGTACAGTGAAGTTGGACTCATCCTCTGCTTTCTGTGACCACTACATTGATGGGAAAATTGGAGTGCCTTGTTAACATCCTCAAAAGGATGAAAGTGAATTCTATCCACTCAGGTGTTGCTGAAGTGGGTGATAATGGAGCTCTGATTGTCTCCCCTTCCATTTGAAGTTTGGATGCAGTAGAACAGTTTTTGTGTAAATGATTTTTGTCTTGTTACAATTTTCTTCGGATTGAGAGAGCTTTTTTGGGACTTGTTTTGTTTGTGCATTTTGGTATTTCTGGGTTACTGGCTTCTTTATTTTCAATTCTGAGATACATGAGTCAAAAAGCCCAAAACCAAAATCAGAGGACTCACCACCATGTTACTGACTGAGGCCTTAGCTTTTATACCTTCTTTTCTCCATCTTTGAATGATTTCTTACATTTGTTTTATATATAATTTCCATGTATTTTTGTTGCAATTAGTGGAAAGAATGGGGCAAAATAGGTCTATTCTTTCTTCTACTAAAAAAAAAAAAGACAGCTTAACTTAAAAAAATACTATAATCGATTTAATCCTATTGATGGACTTGAATCAATTATTTATCCATAATGAAATTCCAAGTGTTGAAGTTTCCATCATTAGAAAGTCTCTTGTGTACTGACTTTATTCTGAAATGACCCTAATAGTCTGCTAAATTAAGTACTATTTAATATTCTCTCATTTAATCTTAAGTCTGTAAGTCACTATTTTTTTCTCATGTTTGCATTATATTAGTTTCTATCTAATAATTACAGGCAGCTGATGCTTGTTCTCTAATGAGTGGTTCATAGGTTCATCATGGGAAGAATCTTTTCCGAGTTCTGGCATTGATTACAACTTGTACTCTTTATATTTGAATTTTGAAGTAGGAAGCTATAAACCTCTTCACTCAGATTTCTTTTCTTTATTGTTTTAATTTTTTTTGTACTAGAGATTGAACTTCACCACTAAGCTACATCCAAAGCCTTTTCATGATTTATTTTATTTTTGGATACGGTCTTGCTAAGTTGCTAAGGCTGGCCTCCAACTTAAAATCCTCCTGCTTCTGCCTCCTGAGTTGCTGAGATTGCAGATGTGGGCCTCTGGGCCACCACACCCAGATAAATTGCATTTATCATGGGATAAATCACTAATTTGGAAAATTTTGTTGACCACTTTTTTCCTCATAAAATCATTTTTCTTATGTCTGCATATGCAAGTGTTTCTTTTTTCTTTTCCTTCTCCTTCCTTTCTCTGTTATTTCTTATTCTCCTCTACCCCCATTCTTTCTTAAAGTCTAGTAATTTTATTGTAAGTCTCTGGTGGTCAGTTGTTTTAGGTCACTACTCTCAAGTATGTGGTATGAATTTTAATTTTGAATGCTATTCTTCACATGCTGTATTTGTCGTCACTATTTTTCATTTTATCTTGATCATTTTAAAATTTTCTTTATATTTTCTGGAATATTAAATCATTGTTCTTTATCTTATGTATTTCTCTTAAGATACTATCTGTGTGGTTTATTTGCTTTTGTGTTCCTTCTAGTTTCATCTTTATTTCTGAAATGAGTTTTTGTGTCAAATTTTAATTCTTTTCTGTGCTCATCTAATTGCCCTAAGGTTTTCTAATTCTTGTTAATTTTGTTCTTTCATGTTGTACATTTTAACCTTAATGCGTGTTAGCTTAATTTGAATCATGGATTCTAGTTTCATATAATCATTAGGGTAAATTTATCTTATGGAGATTTTGAAATTTTTCTCAACTTTAACAAGGAGAGTTATTCAGGATAATTATTCTGACCTGGTATTACTCCTTTTCCTATTATTTTTCTGTAGTGTTTACAAGTGTAATAGCTTACTTTTGTAGATCTTCTGGCTTTCCCCTTTTCTTAGAATTAGTTTTTCTCCATTTCTATTGCCCTTATCCTGCTCAATTATGATTCTATATCAACCAGTTTCTCCTCAATTAAAAAAAATTTAAAACTTATTCTAGAAAAAATAACAGGTTGATTAATATTGAGAGCTCATGAATATTATGATCTTCCAATGCCACTAGACCTGGTTCCAGATCATTTGCTATTAGATCATCACAGACAAAGATAAGGTTGTGTGAAATGTTTTCAAGTGCAATATCAATTTGAAAAGTGGCAAAAGTATGCTTTGCAAGAAACATTTGTTGGATATTTGGGATCCATATGCCTAATAGTATTTTTAAAACATCTTTACAGAACCCTGTAGATTTTATTTCTCTTTCTGCTTGAATTTGGTTTATGCATAAGAATTATCTTGTCACCTAGTTTTCTAGTAAATATTATTCCTGGGTTTTTAATTGAACTTAATTATCTGTCCATTTTATGTGAAACTTGGGAAGATTTAAGTAATAACACATCTATTACCAGATTCCTCAAAATAACAAAAGATAATTAAATTTTAAAATGTCTTCCATACTACCCCCAATTTGTCCTTCATGGCTCCAGAGAAAATAAGCAACCTTATTTCTTAAGCTAACTCTATCTCACATCATTTCACTAGAAGAAAGAAAAGAGTAGGGGAATCATATACATCTTGACAAGCGATTTCCTGGAAGGGTACTCACCTGTGAGGGAGAGGGATGAAGAGTAGTGTTTCGGTGTGTGGGGGCAGTGGAGGAAGTTATGCTTCTTTTTTTATCAGACATGGAAAAATGCAACATTACCATCATTATTTCTGGAAATAAAAAATAATCTTGAAATAAGGGTATTTCTCAAGCTAATTTAAAAATATTTTAAAACATCCAAAACTGAACTGAAGCTAGTAAAAACACATTGAAGTATGAACTAAAATCTTTTATTTCTTCGATATGTCACAAAAACAAAAGACAATAAACACATTATGCACAGTTAAGTTTGTTATAAACGGAAGAGAAGGAACGGAGCTTTTGTTTAAGAGCAAGACAGAAAAGGAATAGGAGATGCTTCATGGTCAATTTGGGCTGATATTAGCAAAAGGCCAAGACTGAGCAGAAAATTTCAACTTTCATGTTGTGCATGCATTTTCCAGAATGGAAAATTGTTTGCAATATTTGATGGATAAAAGAAATAAACTAAAAAGGAAATCAAAGCCTAATACATGAAGGAATAGCAAGCTAACACCCCAAAACATGATATATACATAGATGTTGAGGGTTCCAGGGCTGCTGGTGTATAACAAAATCTGCAAACACTCAAGTTTCATGTAAAGCAGTATAAAATCTGTATATTACTTATGCATATTTACATGTATATCTTTTTTTCCTTTTGTGTTGTGGATTGAACTCAGCATCTGACACATGCTAAGCACCTGCCCTACTAGTGATATTGAGGAATGACTAGTTATATATTAAGTTCATTCTCATCACATTTCCTGTGTACTCTTGAGCACCAGAAATATACTGAAATGTCCAAAAGAATATTAAACTATTAAGCTGCACCATAATTCTAAGACTATTTAATGTTTTACTCAAAATTAGGAATTTAAAAAATGGTCTATAATATGCATGGATGTAATATATAGAGTCTATTTCATTAGGATCTTAATGAGAGAAGTATATTCCACTTGTAATTTTAAAATTAGAAAATGCATACTAATCAAATGCCAAAATTATATTTCCAGAATATTAAAAAATGGAAAGTAGTGCCTACATCAACAGATATAGAACACACAAATAGCATATCATTAAGATGAAATCCAAGGAATCATATAAAATCATTTAGGCAAAACTATCTACTGACCTGAAAAATGTTTTTGATTTAGTTTTAGGGAATAAAATGATTACTAATCATACAGTTAGTATAAAATAAATATTTTAGAGGAAAAATATGTATGAACATATAGAAGAAATAGTTTTCATATAAAATATTTAGGGGAAATTTTTATATTTTTGATTCATTCTTTGTTCCTTTTTGCATATGTATTTATAATATGAATATATGATAAATGAATGAAAAACTCTCTCTCCTCATAGATGGATTGATGATAGATTGGTTGATTCAGTGTATACTAAATTTTAAAATTTGAGAAAGACATGAATGGTTTTAGTATTTTAAGTCCATGAGGACTTTTAAAAATGTTTAAGTGTTAAGATCACTATTTTGAAATAATTATTTAGAATGAAAGTAAAATCTATTTGAAGAAAATGAATAACTTCAAAATTTTAGCTAATGAAAAAGTTGAGATTATAAGATGTCTGTGGAAATACTTCATAGAGCATAACACTTATTTGTTACCTTGCCTGTTGTCTGTTTAGATGACTAACACTAATCAGATTATGTCTGCACTGTATCAGTCAATGGAGAGTCACAATCTCACAAAAAATGATGATTGAATGTGTCCATCCTGGGTGAGACCTTGAGGTCCAAATATAACCTGCTCCATCCACCATTTCATTTCCCTAATCTTACCATAAGGCTGGCATAGACTTTCAGTAAATATGTATTTAATTTGATGAATCAATAAGAAGTTTCTAGGGCTGGGGCTATAGCTCAGGGGCAGAGCACTTGCCTAACATGTATGAGGCACAGGGTTCAATCCTTAGCAATGCATCTACAACTACAAATGGTACAGAATAGAGGACACAGAGACCAATCCACAAAATTACAACTATTTTATATTTGATAAAGGGGCTAAAAGCATGCAATGGAGGAAGGATAGCATCTTCAACAAATGGTGCTGGGAAAACTGGAAATCCATATGCAACAAAATGAAACTGAATCCCTTTCTCTCGCCATGCACAAAAGTTAACTCAAAATGGATCAAGGAGCTTGATATCAAACCAGAGACACTGCGTCTGATAGAAGAAAAAGTTGGCTACAATCTACATACTGTGGGGTCCGTTTCCAAATTCCTCAATAGGATACCCATAGCACAAAAGTTAATAACTAGAATCAACAAATGGGACTTACTCAAACTAAAAAGTTTTTTTCTCAGCAAGAGAAACAATAAGAGAGGTAAATAGGGAGCCTACATCCTGGGAACAAATCTTTACTCCTCACACTTCAGATAGAGCCCTAATATCCAGAGTATACAAAGAACTCAAAAAATTAAACAATAAGAAAACAAATAACCCAATCAACATATGGGCCAAGGACCTGAACAGACACTTCTCAGAGGAGGACATACAATCAATCAACAAGTACATGAAAAAATGCTCACCATCTCTAGCAGTCAGAGAAATGCAAATCAAAACCACCCTAAGATACCATCTCACTCCAGTAAGATTGGCAGCCATTATGAAGTCAAACAAGAATAAGTGCTGGCGAGGATGTGGGGAAAATGGTACACTTGTACATTGCTGGTGGGACTGCAAATTGGTGCGGCCAATTTGGAAAGCAGTATGGAGATTTCTTGGAAAGCTGGGAATGGAACCACCATTTGACCCAGCTATTCCCCTTCTGGGTCTATTCCCTAAAGACCTAAAAAGAGCATACTACAGGGATACTGCTACATCGATGTTCATAGCAGCACAATTCACAATAGCAAGACTGTGGAACCAACCTAGATGCCCTTCAATAGATGAATGGATAAAAAAAAAAAAATGTGGCATTTATACACAATGGAGTATTACTCTGCATTAAAAAATGACAAAATCATGGAATTTGCAGGGAAATGGATGGAATTAGAGCAGATTATGCTAAGTGAAGCTAGCCAGTCCCTAAAAAACAAATGCCAAATGTCTTCTTTGATATAAGGAGAGTAATTAAGAACAGAGTAGGGAGGAAGAGCATGAGAAGAAGATTAACATTAAACAGGGACGAGAGGTGGGAGGGAAAGGGAGAGAGAGGGGAAATTGCATGGAAATGGAAGGAAACCCTCATGGTTATACAAAATTACATACAAGAGGAAGTGAGGGGAAAGAGAAAAAAGGAAAAAAAAACAAGGGGGAGAAATGAATTACAGTAGATTGGGTAGAGAGAGAAGAAGGGAGGGGAGGGGAGGAGAGGGGAGGGGGGATAGTAGAGGATAGGAAAGGCAGCAGAATACAACAGACACTAGTATGGCAATATGTAAATCAGTGGATGTGTAACCAATGTGATTCTGCAATCTGTATACGGGGTAAAAATGGGAGTTCATAACCCACTTGAATCAAAGTGTGAAATATGATATGTCAAGAACTATGTAATGTTTTGAACGACCAACAATAAAAATTAAAAAAAAAAAAATTGCGGGTCTGGGGATATGGCTCAAGCAGTAGTGCCCTTGCCTAGCATGCATGAGGCACTGGGTTTGATTCTCAGCACCACATAAAAATAAAATAAAGATATTGTGTCCACCTAAAACTAAAAAATTTAAATATTTAAAAAAATTTTAAAGAAGTCCCTAGTAATTTAGGGACGAAGTGCATTATCAAGCATAATTAATATGTTAATAAATTACCTAATATTCTAAAATTAGATTGATCAAAAAAAAAATCAGGTATAAGAAAGAAAAAGAATCAAATCCTGAGGATTCGTCTCTTCTCCTGATAAGTTAGAAGTTCACTTAAGATTAGTCCACAGGAGAGATAGAACAGCAAAAACGTTCAGAATTGATTTCCAGTATACAAGAGAAAATCAAGAATATTGTGGTGCCTTGGGATCAACAAAAAGGAGGGTGCTCCAAAGGAGGAGATGTCAATTTTGTTGAAGGCCATACAGGGTAAGATGAGGACAGAGAAATGTCAGTTGGATTTAGCCACATGAAGATTACTGATGACCTTGGAAGAGCAAGTTCTCTGAGACAGGGAGAACACTATTTTTCAATCTATTTTATTAGTTGCAAAGGACATTTTATTCCTCACATATGGCGGACTTGTATTTTTTGGAAGCTAAATATGGAATGAATTGAAGAGTGATTGAAGGATTGAAAATATGGGATTTAAAAAATAATATACCTTAGAAGGTTCAACTTTATACATATAGTCCTCTAATCCTCAAGAAACCCTTTTGAATGAAATAGACCAGATAATATCTTTTTTTCTCAAAAGTGAGACATTACTACATAGTATAGCAGAAAAGAGGATAAATTCTAGCTTACTTATTCACAGTCGAGTGCTATTTTCACAGCAAAGTACAACACAACACTCTCTGAAATGCACCTTTAGTTATAGAATTATGTAAGAATTTAACACTTTACAAAAATTTTGACTGCTATTGGCAGTTAAACAAATTTAATAAGTACTGTCATTTAATCATTATCAGGGGCTTTTTAAGTCTCTGTCCCCTTAGAATGAGATTTGATTAAGCTTTGAGGAACAGCCTAATGGGTTTTGAGTTCCAGACTTCAACTGTATCTCTAGGGTGTTAGAGTGACTCTCCAAAAATTAGTTTGGGCCTGTAATTAATTAAGACATATGATTCCCATAGTGATATGGATGTTGCCACATAAAAGCTAAAGACTACAAATTGATAGCTTATTCATATGCATGAGTAGCAATGGATCACCTGCTTAAAGAAATACTGTTGACCATAAAACAGAAACATCACAGAAAAACATTTATGTTGGTGTGTGAAACAAAAGTGAGGGAAAATTGTGGGTATGGGAAAATATAGAAAAGCAAAAAAAATTGCATGAAAAAGTTCATCTTATAGAAATAGCATTTCTGGATTTTTCCTCAATTCTATAAAGAAATTTCACAGTACCATGGACCAAACATCATTATCCTGATATGGTTTTCAACCCCAAGGACATAATTACATTTTCTAGCAAACAAAACTCGGTCTTTTAGAAAGTAGACTTTCAGAATCCTGCCCAGGTATCTCATCCTCAGCAGAGGTACTCCTGACCAGCACAGCTAAACTAAATTTCTACCAACACTTAGGTTTCTGCAATCCTAACTATTCATTTACTTCTCAGCATTTTCTTTTCATGTTTTTTTTCTTTTTTTACCTTAAAATGTATTATTTCTTAATTATATCATATATTCTGTGAAACAATGATTGTTTCTTTATAGTCCAATAGGCAAAATGTACAGAGACCTTCAAACAGTATATATTTTGTACCTGATAGGTGAGGCTGTTGAGTAGTCAACCAGTTATTACTGAGACTCTGGGAGAAAGAAGCCTTCTCTAGCTGACTCTGTAATAGTGACTGAGTAAAAAAAGTGGTGAGAGATGTTTTATCTAGTTCTCTCTCATGCCAACTTAGGAATTTCTTAAATAAATCTTCTATTGATCATGGAAGGCATAGAAATGACTTACCAAACTTAAGTTATAGAGCAATGCTCTAAAAATTTCCAGAAGTGATTGGGCTCTAGTTAATTCTATAGAAATTAGAGGTTACTCAAATGATTAGTATTCTTGAGACCCCCCCTTACCAATTGCTTGGTATTACTCTAGATGGCCCCTCAATAGGGTGGAACTGAGGGAAACAATTTCACCGTTTGCTTCTCTCTTAAATCATGTCACTGAGGTAATGGGACAGAATTTCTTTGATAAACTCCAATTATCGAGGCAGCCAAGGGTGTAAATTTACTACTATTATCTCCTCTACATAGAGAGAAAGAATGTGGGCTTCACAGATCACAATTTCCCAAGAAAAGCCTTCATTCATTTCAGTGAGTATTAACATAACTTTGTACAAACCATGTTAGAGATAAAGTTCATATTGGTTATTAAACAATATGGTCACCTCTAAACTTTGTGTGTGTTTCAGTCAGCTTTTTCGCTGTGTGACTAAAGGATCTCACCAGAAAAACTATAGAGGAGGAAAAGTTTCAGAGGTCTTAGTCCATAGAAGGCCAGCTCCATTCCTCATGGCTGGAGGTGAGGTTGAACATCATGGCTGGAGAGGGTGGCAGAGGGAAGCAGCTCACATCACAGTGATCAGCAAGCCAAGAGAGACTCCACTCTCCAGAAACAAAGTATATATCCCATGGCCACGCCCCCAATTAACCACTTCCTTCAGCTACACACCACCTGTCCTCAGTTCTCACTCAGGTAATCCCATCAGGAATTAATTCACTGATTAGGTTAAGACTTTCACAATATGATCATTTCTCCTCTGAACCTTTTTGCATTGTCTCACATGTGAGCTTTTGGGGACATCTTACATCCAAACCATAACAGTGTGTCATGTGGCTGTGCATGTGCATATTAAACAATATGGCATGTGTGTGTGTATGTGTGTGTGTGTGTGTGTGTGTCTTCAATTCATAAGAAACTCAAGCACCAAAATCTCAGAAGTCCATGATGTTTCTCTCAATGATGATTGCTAAATTCTTCCTTGCATGAGGGTCTAGCATTATACAACCTCTAAATGTTCTGTTTGTCTCAATGATTAAAGCGTTTAACTTGCACATATAAAAAAAATTCTCTTGTCACTCTTTTCTGTACAACTAAATCAACCAAAGAAAAGTCTCAAATACATTTAAACTATCACATGCAAATAGGATACACAGATCTCCATTTTTAAAAATGTAGAAATTCTAATCATGGGAAAGATTATTTTAAATGTGTTTTAAGTATACAGTTGGGGTATCTTTATTGGTTTTGTTTTCAGCTTGCAGCTTCTACAACTAGAGTTTTGTGGTTTTTTTTTTTTACACATAATCAAATAATTATAGATTGCAAGTGCTCTTGTAATCTTAATTTCACAATTAAAATTGGTTTCTTATTAATGCACTTGGGAGAAAGTACACATTTATCTGTCCTGCTCTCTTGAAGACCAATAGTGAAAAGTGCCTGAAAGAGGCCGGTTCCCAGTAGAACCCTGGAATCCACAGGCTTCTATTGTTTGTGGAAGTCCAACAGAGCTTAGTGGTCCTCAAAGTATCCATATAATTTTAAGTAAGCAGTTTTTTTTTCTCCCCAATGAAGTACTGGTCTCTTTTTAAGACCACATATTTTTTTTCCTAAATATGCATTAATGAATATCTACTACATTTTCACAGAAGATCTCTGTGGACCTTTGAGTATTAAAACTGCTAGAACTAATAAAATACTTTTTGTATGATTTTCAGTGATTTTTTTTTACAAGTAGTTTGGAAAGAGGAAAATGAAGATTGTGTTTGAATCGCCATATTGCATTAAAAATTCAGCATTTGAAATTTGCCTAATAGATTATTATTTGGCGTGCAGAGTCAGGCACAGCTTTGTGATTAGGATTCACTTGACCTTAGGCATGTTAAGCTAACTGCTGTCCTAAAATAGCATCTGCTTTTGTTTGTGTTTGGTTTGAACTGGTTTGTTTTTCATAAGTTTCCTTTGTATTTTAATGCCTGAATTTTTATTTTAGAAAAAAATATAAAGTATCATTTAGACTCTATGAAGTCATAATTTGGCACTATAAATTTAACATGTCAAATACTGAAAAGATGCAAATTCTGGCCTCTCTTCAATTTAATTTCTTCCTTTATCCCTACCTGCACCTGCAGGTTTATAAGATTCATGCCACTAAAAGAACTGAGCTGTTTCATAACAGTTTCCTGCCCTCTACTTTTAGTGTTTGTCTGCCTTTACAAAGCCAGAGCTTAAGAAATTATCTTTGAAATGCAATTAATTATGAGTTTTATGCTGATTAAAGTTATTATGCATCACAATGATAATAAGGAATCATTTCCCACTCTCTTAAACTATTGTATACATATCTTTCCATTTCATGCTGTGTTTTATTTCATTGTATATCTGACGCCCACATCAGTCTACATGTAATTGAGCTTAGGCACTATATTATACATGTGATATTGTCCCTATTATATATTGTTTTTTAAATGTATAACATAAATAATATAGTAGTTTCAATTTTAGAGGTCCAGTAAAGATCCATAGATTCCTAAAATCTCTTTTGTTCTGTAGAAAACAGAACAAGGCTATATATTTGCCATCCAACAATGAGAATTAATGGGAAAAAATTAATCAAAATTCTTTCTTGCTCAAATAGAACAAAGGAAGTAATTAATTTATAAAAGGGTAAAGAAAACTAAGAAATGGCATATTTAAGACTGAATACATCTGTTATCTTAGAACAAGGGGAACACAGGATAATTCCTGAAGGTGAGAACTGGGGGCAGCTGAGTTTTCTCTTTAGTATAGAATGTGAGTCTGAATCAGGAAACATATATTGAAATGAATCCAAAACCTGTTTCAAGTATTCTTTGTAATTCTTTTTTTTTAATTAAAGAAAGCCAGAGGATAATATTTAGGTATGCTTTTTCAATCAAGCTCTGTATGATTTTTCTTATTATTATTTTGGTATTGGGGATTGAACCCAGGGACATTTAATCACTAATTAATCTTTTTAATTTTTTTATTTTGAGACAGGATCTCACTAAATTGTTTTTGGGACTTGTTAAGTTTCTTAGGCTAGCCTTGAACTTGCAATTTTCCTGCCTCAGCCACCTGAATAGCTGAGATAACAGGTGTGCACCAATGATCCTGGACATCTATGTGTGTTTTGACTAATATCAGTTCCTTTAGGATCAATGGTGTATGTCTCCACATTCTGTCATTATGAATATTTCTGTTCAATTTTGGAAGACACAGGATTGTCACTGAGAAACAATTTTGAAGTTATATTTTAACTTCTATGAAGCAACCCCACCACCAAACTGTCTTCTACTTGTTAGAAAATTATTTTAAAATAATGAAAAAGTCAGTTTTCAACACATATAAATATGAATAATCTAATGTTGTCTTGTGTTTATTTACATATAAGATTCTATTCTTATACTAGAATATTTCCTCTTTCATATTAGTCATTTCTAAGAAATATTGATTTCTTTCTTCCCCTTAGTTGTTTCATAAAGTAAAACACTAGTACAACATACTTAGAACAACATTGAGCTCTCAAAAGAGAAGATTTTCTTTATTTTAATACAGAATAATATTGCCAAAGAAAGAAGACTCAAGATAATTTTTGACATAAATTGTCAATAAAATCTTTTAAAATGATTATTTTCATAGATATCAATTATTTAAAATTGTAGTAAGCTCTCTTTATGAAGAAGAGTATTGGAATTTTGTCATATGTTGTTGCCTAAATCAAATTATTTTGATGCATGTCTTCACACTACAGAACAAGTTTGCAGGCAGAAGAAAACAAAACCACAGTCTGATGGATACTGCTGTAAATTTCATTGTATTCTAAATCTATGAGACCTTAAAAAACTATACGGATTTTCCATAGTATTAAAATATAATTGGTCTTTCCTTAATCAAGACATGTCTTGAATCTCCCTTATATTCTGTACCTAATATATAATGGTGACATGTGCAAAGCACAAGTCTTCATTCTCTAAATGCTTGATGAGATTTTGACAAATGCTACACATGGAATAACTAAAAATAAACAGGTCTTGTTTAATCTACTGAATCTCTAAATGAAGCTTGAATGAGCTTGTATCATCTGAATCCAAAATGAACTGTCAAATTGATAAATTTCAACAAATTCTCAGTAAATTCAGTAAAATGGGCAAAAAAAATCTTAATGGCTGTGACTTGGTAGGCCTACTTTGAAGTGCTAATACATGATGGGCTACTCAGTGGAGCAAATACTCTGAAACCTCTTGTATGGCAGCTGCAGAAATTAAATACTCAAATACATATTCTAGTACATATGGCAGGAGAGAGGACATGTTATATTGGGCCATGAATGGATTTATAAAACCAAGGTAACAAAAATTAAGAAGTCAACCCAATCACTCATTTTTACCATCATGAAAAAAGACAAATGTTATGAGTCCATTTTCTTTGTGTATTCAAATTGAGAAATGTTCCAATAGTTTTAAAGGATCAAAGAAACTTAAAAGTGTAATGTGGAACCAAAGAATTTTTAATTAATTAACTAATTTTTAACTATAGGACTAATGTTAGAACAACTGAAAAATTCTGAGTAAAGTTTGTGCTTTAAATAATAATACTGAATCACTTTTAATTTCCTGATGTTAACAGTTAGGCTATCAATATGTGAGAGAGTGACTTTGTTTTCTAGAAAATACGTGCTGACATATTTAGGGGTAAAGAGACATTATGCATGCAGCTACTTTGAGGTAGTTTGGATAAAATATAAAGAAGGAAAAGAATAAAGCAATATGACAAAATGTTAACATTTGGAGACTAAGGGTGAAGGATCTTTGCAAAGTCTGTATTCATCATTGTATGTTTTTGTGCAACTCAAATTACATCAAAATAAAAAGCTTGAATGAGCTTAAAAAAATATGAGCTTAATAAAAATATTAAATTTATGAGTGAAAATATCTCTCCTTATTATGAAATTTAATTTGATGTATAATGCCTTTATTAGAAAGACATTTTATTATATATCAAAATAAAATAACAATAATAAATAATTTAATAACATTTTTATTATAGGTATTAAACCAAATCAGAATTATAATAAGACTGTAATTTATATGTATAATAGTACCCAGAATAAAATTATGGAGATTTTATTATATAGGAATAAAATAGAAGATTTTTCATCATATAGAAACTACTTTAATAAAATAAAATCTAACTTTTTATAAGCTTTATAATGAAATGTAAATGATTCATGTGAATATTGATATGAATTAATGTTACTAATGGAATATTTAGAAACTTAAATTTATCAAGAGTATTTCTAGTGATGGAAGGGTAAAGGCATGTAATGACACCTGTGACTTCAGTGGATGGTGTTCCTCTCCGCCCCCACCCCCATATTTGAATGGGCTATAGTGGTTTTGGACAGGAATTTTCTGTATCGAGCAATTAAAGAGATTAAAATCATATCTGATATTGGTGTGGGAAATGGGGGGACATGAGCTGAAGTGTGTCTTCTTTGGGCTTTTTATGTTTTCCCTCAAGATGTCCTAGGTCTCTTGAGTTATTCATGCTAGGCATGGTCTTGTGTGGCTTCATAAGCTCAACTCTGTCCTTATACTTAGGAAGAAAGTTTTGTTGCTTTCTTGATCTTTATTGATTAGTCTCTTGTACTGTCCATGACCACTTCATACCATTCAAATATGGGGGTGGGTGGAGAGGAACAACATTCCCTGAGGTCACAGGGGTCATTATCAAACCTTTACACTTCCATCACTACAAAATCTAAGTTTCTAATTTCATTACTATTTGTGTTTAAGTAGATGTAGTTCTGAGAAAAAAAAAAAAAAAAAAGAGGCCACTGTTTAAATTTTGGTTGTAGGTCAGAGCCTGCCTCTAATCTAGGTGTTCAGGTCTAGGGTATGTTATGACTGACATCTGCCCTTCTGTGTGCCTAAATTTTCTCCACCACCTATCAGAAGTGTTGTCTACAGGATAGTAGAAAATGAGGATTCCTGCATTGTTTCCCAACCACTATTATCCTTCTCTAACACAACATATAACATTGCAACAAGAAACACTGCTGAGAAATTTCTAATTCACTGGAGGGTATTCCTGTAATGCTTACAAAAGGGTTTTCAAGACACCTAAATGAATGTCACTGTGTTCAATTTATGCAGTTCACTGAAATCAAATTCAAGTCATAATCAACAGTGGCACTGCATGAGAGAAGAGACAGAAAGAGTTAAGGAGGTACAGTCTTACTCAAAAAGTATAATATGGGAACATTTAATCATACCTGGGATATTATCATATAAATGTGCAGATTACAGCCAAACTTTATGAAGGATGATGAATCAGGACCAGTCTAATGATCCTATAATCTGGCAGCATTCCTCTTGCAAACATCCTTCATCTTAAAGTGATGAAGGATTTCTATTTCTGGAATAATAACTAATGGGTGTTAAGCTCTGTGTGTCAGGTAAGAAAGAAATCAATTATAATTTATTTGCAATTAAAATAGCAAAATGGTCAATTCTGCAGCCCACAAACAGGCAAAAACAGTTTTCAGCCCACATCTTGGGCACAACAGTATTGTGTATCCCAACTAAGAGGACACCTGCCAACTTATTTGCATAAGGAGGATTTCCTCAGTTTCTCCTTCATTTCTTTGTGCTTTTGCTTCACCATCTTCCCAGATTAAAAGATGAAGACAGAAATTATAAATGTACTACAACTTCCAGTGAAGGTTCTGTAGGTATTTTCAATCACCTTTGCGTGCATTAGAGTAATGTAAGCCTCATGATATGGAGATACATTTTAAAGATCATACTGTCCTTTTTACTTGTGTTCCATGAACTCATTTGAATAGAAAGTATACAAAAGTTGTAAAGATAGTATCATTCTAATGGAATTAACTATATACTACTTAAATAAAACAATTCAGCTAAAAATTATCTGTATAAATATGGTGCTTATGTTTATTCAAAATTCCGACAATTACATCAAAGAGTCTAAACACTGCTGTCTATGGAAAGCTCAAAACTGCTAACCTTGATCTTACTTCTTTGAAAAGGGAGCTACTGTGAAAGAGAGAATTCATGTAGCTATTTAAGTTGACATTCAAAATGCTACTAATGGTAATGTGTTTTTCTAAACAAATGGCAATTATTAGTCAAGTTGTATGTGTGTGCACACTCATTTGTGAAAAGTATGGATTTGATGAGAGTGAAAACGACTTATTCTGCATAATTCTCTTTTGAATATATGTACATATATACACATACCTGCTGACATACATACACACAAATGTATAAACAATACACACATATTTACATGTGTAAACACAAATCACAAATATGTGTGCATAATCATCACATGTACATATATTATGTTTACATATATGTGTGTATATTATATATAGTTGATTTATATGTATAAATCAAATTTTATATATATATATATATATATATATATATATATATATATATATATACACACACACACATATATACGTATATATAAAATTTTCCTGATAGCTTCAAAAATATTTTTTATCCTTGGGTTGAATACTGATGTAATGGATGCAGTGCATTTATATTTATGTCCCTAAATCTGTGTAATATAGTATAATTTCCTTCTTATTTCTTTTAGTGCTTCATTGACTTGTTATAGAAATCAGAGTAGTTGTTCTCTAGAATGTTCCACATTCTGAATTTGTATGTTTATTCCTTTTACTGACATTTAAGAATGTTTCTCTGACCAGGCATGTGGTGTATACTTGTAATCCCAGTTGTTTGGGAGGCTGAGGCAGAAGGATCACAAGTTCAAAGCCAACTTTGGTGACTTAGAGAGGACTTAAAAAAACTTGGTGAGACCCAGTCTTAAAATAAACAAAAATTAAAAAAACAGTCTGGGGATGTGTTTCAGTGGTTAAGCACGCTTGAGTTCATCCCTGGTTTCAAGAAAGAAAGAAAGGGAGGGGAAGGAGGGATAGAGGAGAAAAATTTTTCTGTTCGTATGTATCATCTGAATAGAAGCCTAGAAACTTAGTTTGATTGTGGTCAACTATTTAGGAAAATATACTTCATAGCTGGTCGTATTTTCCATGCATTACTCTGGAGTCAACCTTGGAAGCCTATAAGAAAGGATATCTGATTCCAAAACCCATGCTATTTACTTCAAGACCCTTTTTTTACACTAGACTGTAAATTCTATCCCTGGAAACAACTTTTACAAACTAAGGCACCAAGGCAACCAAAATACAAGATTTGCAATGGGTAGATTTTTTTTTCAGAAAAATAGCTACAAATCTTTGGCAAAAGAAGTTTTGATGCCAGCCATTATGTTCTATCACCCCACAAAATAGTACTCTTGAAAATAATCTGATATTTGAATGCCACAAAGCCCTGGCTGACAGTGTTGGTGATGCAGTCCCTAGAGGAGCCTTCAGCAGAGTGGTTAGAATAGATACTGCTCAGAAGGGAGACATTGATGTTCTGGCACATGCACCCTTGATGTGGCAGTGCTGAACAATCCATTTTCTTCCCAGGAAGTAGTTACTACATTCACACTGAGAAAAATGGTAGAAGGCATAAGATAAAAACGACACATGGGGAAAAAAACAGAAGGAAGTCTCCACGCAAATACAGTGTTCTTAGTATAAAATATATGTGTATATCTCTGTGCACACTCATGCACCCCCTCCACACACACACATGAAGGATGATAAGGTGACTTAAGAATTTGAACCTTTACAGTGCAATTATAAATAGACCCAAACCAGGATGCTTTGGCTGCCTTTACAAAAAGGAAGCAGAATTCTGATATTTAGAAATGCAACTCTTTTGATTCCTAGTTTGCTCTACAAGAGGGTATCCTGCTCCTATCTTGAAGCAAATGTCCAAGAATCAAACCACATTTTATCATGATTTAGGCATAAACATGTAGTTAGTGGTTCAGAAATATGTTCTATCTCAGCCAGGGAGGAAACTTTACAAGAAGTGCTTGTTTTTGGCATCTGTGATGCATCTTGGCACACCTTGGGCAAAGTATGTGTTGCCTTTGTTTTTGTTTCAAACAAAACATTGAATTTAATTGAGTGCAATGCTAAATGAACTGAGCCTTAGTCATCTTGAGAATGGTTTATTGTTATTATTATTATTTTCCCACATCTGTTCCCGAGTAGAATCCCTAAGTAGGCTGAGCACATAGTAGAGAAGTTTAAAAGATAGTGTATTTGTTTGCTAGGGCCTCTATAAAACAGAATCCAAACTAAGTGGCTCCAACCACAGGTGTTTATTGTTCAAGAGCTGCAGAGACAAGATCAAGGTGTCAATAGGACTGGTTCTTTCTACATGCTGAGAGAAAGATCTCTCCATGACTTCTCCCTCACTCCCTGAGGTTTTCTGGTAATCTCGAGTGTTCATTGGCTTGTAGAAACATCACCAAGATCTTGGCTGGCATTTTTACAAAATGTCCTCCCTGTGTGTTTGTTGTATACAAATATCATTTTTGCCAAATTTTCCCTTGAGGTTGGGAGTAGGGAAAGGTACATTACTTGTGAAGAGTCATTGAATTATTAGACAGCTTTCCTGTTAATTCTGTATATCCACCAAAACTGGAAAACAACTTATGATTGTCTTATCAGCATCTCTCTGAATTTTTATTTTAATTTTTAATAAGAATGAATTGAAAATAAAGTCAATATTATCAATTGAATATACTGTGTTGATAAAAGAAAAACAAATAAGTAGATGCTTCTGCTTATGCACAAAATAATCATGATTTTATACGGATATATGTGCGTGTTTCTCTAGGTGTATAAGGGTGTATTCAGATGGTCCTGTTGAAGTGCTGGCAAGAAAACTTGCATTTATGCCAAGTGAATCAAGAGAAGTGGAATAATACATGTACCTGCATATTATGACCATGATTTAGCATAAATTATTTTTTAAATGCTTCAACTGCCATTATAGATAGACCACTTTTAAAATTTTTTAATTTGTTCTACTTAGTTGTACATGACAGCAGAATGCATTTCAATTCATCATACACAAATGGAGCACAACATTTCAATTATCTGATTGTACATGATGTAGGGTCACACCAATTTTTCAATCATACATATACCTAGGATAATGATGTCTATCTCATTCTACCATCTTTTTCTAATCCTCATAACCCCTCCCCACTTAGACCACTTTTTATAAGTAGGCAATAAAATTAATTTGTGTCAAAGCAGCTTAATATAATTGTCTAAAAACTGAAGTTATAATTGAAAAATTTCTTTATATACAGGATTAAAACTATATTTTGAATGACAGTTCTAAATAAACACTGCTGATTTGAAAGGAAAAAAAAAACCCTCCAAATGCATTTGCTTTTGAAGTCTTTTTAAGGACATCTCTTAGGAAATTTTGATGACAGAAGTATAATATTCCTTGCTTGTCCTGAAAAGAGACAAAAAAAAAAAGAAAAAAAGAATTTATATAGACATTGTTTTGACAATAGTCTCAATATTCGTTATCCAAGCAATTCTCTTCTCAGGAACATAACATATTTATATGAGTTAAGCAAAGCTTTTAACTCTGTGGGTTTCTTTTCTTTAAAATAAGCATAATATTCTCTAGTTTGCAAAAGTATTCTGAAAATTTATTATAATAACATTGCAAAAGAAGTGTTTGATAGAATTTTGATTCTTCTCCATGTAATCCGAGAAGCAGTTCCATGACCAAAAATGGTCAGGAATTGAACTACTATGAGAATAGAATTTCTTTTTTGTTGTTTGTGTTTCATAATTAAGAATGGACTTCATGATATGCCCTAACACATTGACTCTTGTAATTTGAAGCAGATGTCTAAACCAATTCCAAATGAACTATATATATTTTTCTGTAGATGACTTTTTTTCTTTTCTTTGTTTTAAATTTTATGAATAATCAAAGTATATGGGATTCCTACTTATCTTTTGAATCAGCAAATACAGAATCCCTGGCTCCATATTTCTGCATGGCAACCATCTATCTGCTAAAGCTAAAATATTGTCACTCTTTTGGCTTAGCAGGTCTTCTGCAGTTGGCTACTGTCCCTACCATGGCCCATTCTCTCTACAAATTGCATATTTGTTTGTGTGGGTTTTTATCTGCTTTAAATTAGTCCCAATCTCTTCAACTTCATGACCTGTAGAAAGCCCCTGGGTTCATCATCTAATACTGAAATTATTGGAAACTAAGTATGAAGAATCAGATGTCAGAAACTTCTGTAAGGAATTAGGCAATAAAAGTAGGACATCAAAGACATACACCTGCAAAATCTATTTATTCACACTTTGACGAAGGCTATTAACTCTATCCGCTTGGTATCATTAGAAACAAAGAAGTTTGTGATCTAAACTTCTATCTCCGGTATTGTAAAGCTATTTATCTGAATGCCTACTTCTTTTGCTAGATATGTGATCTTGACATTACTTAACTCTCCAAACTACACTTCCCACTTCTGTAAGATGAAAAAGTAATTGTGCGTTAAGTGAGCATTACATAAATAAATAAACACTAACTGCCTAGAATAATATTTGCTGAAGTAAGTCCTTTTTAAATGTTTTCCTATTTGTATTACAAATAGGTTTATATTTCAAGCATTCATTCTTTAAATAATCATGTCAATGTCTTATATTTTCAAATGACTTAAACACATTGGTAATTAACTTCAACATTCTGTATGTAGGTCAACAAGATCCTGAAAATCAAATAATAGACAATACTAAATTTAGAGCAATGGTTCTTAACCCTGAGTGTTTTGGCCCCCATTTGGTAACATCTGCAGACATTTATTTATTTTATTTATTTATTTTAAAAATATTTATCTTCTAGTTGTAGTTGGACACAGCACCTTTGTTTTATTTATTTTTATGTGGTGCTAAGGATCGGACCCAGGGCCTCGCACATGCTAGGAGAGCACTTTACCACTGAGCCACAAACCCAGCCCCAAAATAGAGTGTTCTGTTTGTTTGTGGTGCTGGGGATTGAACCCAGGGCCTTGTGCATGCAAGGCAAGTACTCTACCAACTAAGCTGTATCCCCAACCTATCTGCAGACATTTATGATTGTCAAGACTATGGATGGATGCAATTGTCACCTTGTGGGAAAAAGCAGGATGCCTGCTTAATATCCTAGAATGCAAAGGACAGCCCCTTACCAGAAAAAAAAAATGTTCAGTCCAAAATAAGAATCTATTACCATAAACTAAAGAATTACTGTTGTGAAGGTGGGAAAACATATGTCTACAGAACACTGAGAATGAGGGAACTGTTTTCATTTTCACTACATGCTTTTTAGAGAAGTTCTTATTGTCAGATAAATAAAGTGTTCTCCTTCAGACCACAGAAGTTTGACTTTCAAAAGAAAGCTTCTAAGGTCAGGATAAATCCATCAACTTAATGCCTACAACTAAGCAGCTGAAACCAAAATAAATGAATTGCGCCAGTGGATCACTAGCCATGAGTGCAAGTCTACTTCTAAAATTAATACATGAAATGTCATGGTGTGCAACTACTTTTCACACTTTTCCTCTGGGACAGATAATACACCAAATGTCCCAAGATATCTATAAAACCAGTTTTTGTGTAAGAGCATCATCTGTTAGCATAAACTATTTACTTAAAGACTAAATTGATAATCATATTTGCAACCTGAGCACCTGGATTAGGACTATTTTTCCTTTGTTTTTCCCTTACTTCAGCTCTTCATCTAACTTTGACAAACAGGGAACTATAAAAACAGTGGGTGGTTTTCTTGACAATGGAAGTATCTTTGAAAATCAAGCATCCATTTTCCTCCAGTATGCTATGGTTTTAAGAAACATATTTGTTTCTTGGGCTTAAAGGCTTTAATTTCCATTTGTCTCTCAATGTCCTAAAGTAATTTATCTGTAACTTTTAAGAAATATATCTATTTTTGTAAGTTGGAGTTAAGTTGGGTTTGGAGACATTTTGACATTTAAAGAGGAAGATTTTGAAGATTAGGAAAAGATATAGAGCTCAGAACCTAAGGAATGAAATACAAGAGGAAACAAGGACAAGATCACATCTTCCTTTGCATGAAAGATAATCAAGCTCTTAAAGGTTAGTTATGTCTAGGTTAATCATCTAATCCTTTTAACTCATCTACTTCTTACAGATCAGAAAGACAAAGCCAGGCCACATAATGTTTAATAATGATAGCATGTTGGAGTCATCATAACAAACTTTATTCCAGCATTTTCATAAGCATTGCACTTACTATTCTATATTAGAGAAGTGTGTGTGTGTGTGTGTGTGTGTAAAATCCTTGTGAAAGGTTCTATTAATTTTCCATTTAATTATTTTCTTATAATACCAAGGGTGCTGACACAGAAATCCAAAACAAAAGTGAATCATGTGCTTGATATAAAGCTTAGCCTCATTGATTTTCTTCAGGGGATGTACAATGGAATAGCTTTCCATCTGAATTCAAGAATATAATGGGTTTTTAGGCTCCATTCAATAATTTTCCTAAAAGAAGCTTCTATCCCAGGATAGAAGTTAAAAAAAAAAGAAAAGAAAAGAACTGTCAAATGAAGTGAAAAGGGTATTTTATTATCATACTTTAAGAAAAAACAAACTATGTCAAATCTTAGAAAGATAAACAAGTAATTCTTGATGGTAACTACAATCTCACTGGTTCCAAAACCTATAATTGGCAGACAAAACGAAAACTTATCACTAAACCAAAATGCAGATCAGAAACACTGTGCTTATGGGAAATTTTGTCTCCATTTATTGATAGATGAACACATTTTCTCCTACTTTTCCAAATCTGTTCATAGTTCAGTCCAAGTAAGTTGCCCATATTTAAAAATATCGAGTAAATAAATAAAATTTTATGGTTTAATAAGACAACAAAGCAGAGATGGTAGGTGGGAAATAAAGTAAATATCAGAATTAAGTTTCCTTATGAAATTAATGGGCCAAAGTATTTAAAAATCTATATATATATATATATATATATATATATATATATATATATATCATCAGGGTCTAATGATAACAGATTTGTAGGAATAAATAACAGAAAAATATCCGTAGGTGTAATGCTCTTAATTTCAAAATAATATGCTTAAAATTTGCTTTGTGTTTTCTGTAGATTTATCCCAGGCCTAAGATGATTGCTTTCAGCTGACAGCTTGCTAGTCTCCTAGTGATTCCAATAATTATCTCTATTGAGTTAGGGTATTGATCTGTAGCTGCTAGCCATTTCCAAATTCCCCTTTTATCCTGCTAGAGGTAATAGAATTAATGAGTATCTTTGCCAAACATAACAGGAACACTGAGTACACAATTAGGTCACAATATGAAAGTTAAAAAAAAAAAACTAAAGAAAAATTAAATTAAAAAATTTTGAGCTAAAATAAATTTAAATAATATTACTTTCACTTAAATTGTTTGTTAAATATACCAAAACAACAGCCAAAGAAAATCAGATGAATTTACTGGAGAATCTTCAAAATATAAGTGTTTATATGAATGGTAGATAAATTTTAAAAAATGATTATGAGTTAGGAATGTACTTTGAAACATTTTAAAAACTTTTTCCTTCACAAGTATTGTTAGAGAATATTCAGAGTTCTGTCCCTGAGTCAGTATGCCTAAAATGGAATCTGGCTTTGTCTAGTGGATAGCTGAGAAACTTTGCCTCAGTTTCATCATCTAAAACACGAGGATAAGGCAGTATCTACCTCAGCGAGTGAGTTTGTTCTGAGGCATCCACAAGTAGGCAGGCTATTGGAATGGTGAGCATTGGTGAAAGATGTCTGCATAGCCTATATAGGTTCCTATCCAAATTTGCAAGTGGCTAGGAGCCCCAAGAATAGTCCCAAGTAAATTCTTGACAACCTAATGGTTGGAAAAAAATGTGCATTGTCCCTATAACAAATGAATGCAATGTGAATATGTTCAATTCCTGATTTAAAAACACTTTTACAGAGGTATTCACTCTTGCTTTGTAAATAATTGGTCAAAGTGATAGAGGCTGTCTCATAGTATGATCAATGAAAGGGAGGCTAGACAGATATTTCTCACAATTAAAATAGTATTCATTTTTTTTTTACTTCAAGTGGCATTTTATTAGAAAGACTTTATCAAAGCAAATTAGTTAATTAGAGAACTAAAAAACCATGTAGAGTAAATGGAATAAATACAGTGAAATAGTTAAATAGCTAAAGTAGGTGCTATTCAGAGAAAAATTCCTAAACTAGATAATTTCTCATGAATTTGGCGGCCCTAATAAGTACAGGCATTATTACAACCTTTGTCTAATTGCACACATTTATAATTAGAAAGAGCTACATGCTCAGTATGAAGAATCATAGTTTATGAAACCAGAGGGATTGCCAATGGCTGACCACTGTTTTTAAAAGTAGAAACAATCATGCTATTCTTTCTTTAGTTTGAGTAATTGCTGTTTTTAAAAATAAAGCAGGCATCAGTGACTGGAAAAATTGCAAAATCGGTGACTGGAAAAATTCATTTTTGACCAATTTATCATTTCAACAAGTTTGTTTTTGACTTATTCATTTGCAACCTTTTTCCTTAACAATTTATTTATAACCAGATCATCTGCTTCCGGCAGAGCAAGAATTCAACAGTTGCATTTATTCTTGCTGCAATGGCAAGGCTGGTCCAAAAGCCACACCTTGTGACAGCTGGCTGTCATCAAAGGAAGAATGCCAACGGAGGACAACGAGGTGCTGAATCACTTAGCTTAGAGTTTCTACAACAACCCAGAAAAGGAGCTGTCCTGCAAGAAGGGGCTACTCTTGCTTCCTACTCTTGTTTTCTCCCCCAGCCTTTCCTAGGCTACTGAATACCTGAGGAAGCCACGTGAAAAAACACAACTATTTATTACTCCTTTTCTCTGTGACTGAAATTTTGACACTCAAGGAAAAAACACACCCAGCTGTTGATAGAAATTAGTTTTGCCCTTTCTGGGCACACATCCATCTTTTATGTATAATACCAACCTGAGAATAACCATGTGGTATATGAATAGATAAGGCAATTTCAAGAGAAGAAAACCAGTCAAAGCATATGAATTCTCCTATGTGTTATTGCTAGGATATAAAATTCCCCCCACAACTTGTGTGTTGAAGTCTTGGTACCTTATGCCGCAGCCTTCAGAGGAAGGAAATGACTGGGATCATCAAGAGCTCTAATATCATCAATGGATTAACCCATTGATAATTCATAGGTTCATAGGCTTAGTGGGAAGTGATGCAAACTTAAAGGGTGAGGACTAGTTGAAGAAAGGAAATCACTATCTTTGTAGGTTATATTTTGTCCCTGGTCCTTGTCCCTCTCCATCCCCTGCTCAGCTGCCATGAGGTGATTTTGCTTCACCACGCTCTTTGTCATGATGTTCTGCCTCACCACACGCCCAGAAACAATGGAATTAAATGACCATGGACTAAAACTGTGAACCAGAAATAAACTTTCTCTCCTTTAAGTTTTTTCTTCCTCAGATTTTTCTTTTTTACAGTGAAGAAAAACTGATTCACAGTTTAAAAAATAAAAATCTGCTCAAGAAAATGAAAGGTTAGAGATGTAGCTCAGGGGTAGAGTGCTAACTTAGCACATGTGAGGCTCTGGGACTGATCTTTGGCACTGCAAAAATTAAACAAATAAATGGGAAGGAGGGGAGAAGATAGGCAGGCAATAAAGAAATTAGACGTTTTTGTAAAGTCTGAAACTCAATTTTCCACTAGGTTCAAAAGTGGAGCTGTTCCATATATCAAAAACTGGTAGAAATGAAATGATCATGATCTGACATCAAAGAAAATAGCAAGAATAAGGCTAACATAAATCTAAAATACAAATGAGGCAATAGGGAACAGATTCCCTGTAACAGAGAACTGAATAAATCACAAATCAAGGCTCATGGTCAACGGGAAAAAATGAAGATATAAAAGTGATTAGATAAAAATAATTAAAATGCATGAAAACACTGTTAAGGAAATTTGTACATAAGATAAGATGTAATGTGTGAAAAAATATTTAAGATTTTATATTACTTTTAGCAGGTAAAGTTATGTACACCTACATATATTCTTAGCTAAGTAGTTAATTTTGATTCTATAGGAGGGGAAATCAATGATGCATCAAAGTCCTCCTCCCTAAAATGATTGCTTATTTGAGGGAAAATTCCATTTATCTAATTGCCCTTCATATCTTAAATGTCTAAAGACAAGATCCAACATCTGCACAGTTTTAAAAGCTAATGATTAGAGCACAAGAATTGTTTGTAGAGCTAAATTACTATTCACATAGTACAGGGAATGGCAAATTACACTGATGTGCCAAATTAGATTCATCTTCTGTTGTGGCGAATAAAGTTTTCTTGTGCCACAGCCATGTCCACATTTTGCAGGTTGTATAGGGATGGCTCTTTTCACACTACAATGACAGTGTCAATGCAACAGAGACTTCATGGTCTACAAAGCTTTAAATATTTATTACTTAGATTTTTGTAGAAAAATCTTTGATGACCCCTGATACAAAATTTACTGATCTTGATCTAAAAGATATGTGAGTAAAAAAAATGACATATTTATGCTTTCTATAAAGATATAAAATAATTTTGGGAGCATATCCTATAAAATATTAAGAAGTCTAGATAATTGTGATTTATTATTATGAAACATATATGTATGCATATATATATATATATATATATATATATATATATATATATATATACATATGTCAAAATTTTATAGAAAAGAGGTTAACAATATAATAGGTACTTTAAATTAAAAGAAAGTGTAAAAAAATATGTGAAAATGCTCTGAAACCTGGAACAAGCTATGCAAATTAAATGAAAAAGTAAATATACATGTAGACATATACATTAGTGGGGACCTATATTAAGTATGGGTATAAAGTGGGGATATGAGTTTCATGGAATGTGATTTATAGGTGCCCAGAATTCATAGAACCTAGAACTGAGGAAAGTTCTTCAAAAGTATATGTACATACAAATGTGACTCAGCCTCATTTCCTGTGTCAGCTTTTTCATAGCCGGCTATCAAATGGCTTCTGCTGGTTTCTTCTGTTCCTCCAAAAAAAAATTTGGCAATAATTTAAATTTTTCATGGACTTCTGGCCATTTAGTTCATCTTGTGGTAACCTTTTAATTTTTCTATCCCGAATTCCTTTGTTTTTCTGGTTCAAACAATCTAACCAAAAAACAAAACAAAACAAAACAAAAAAACCCACAAGGAAAAACAGATCTGAGTATGCATATATCTACATATCTGATAGCATTTTGTAAGTGACAGAGCAGAGGTCATTAGTAAGTGGGCATTTTTAAAATTGCTGGTCTTTGTTCATGTAGCAAGTGCTTCTGGCTGAAGGAGTATACATAAATAGTGCTAGGGCTGGAGCGAGGCCAGTTAATGTCAGTGATTACTCCTGACCATGAAGGCCAAGTCCATGGGTGAGTCAGTTTTCTGCAGGGGATGAGCAGGAGAGACAGGTCCACCGCAAAGTCACTGTGATATGAATCTTTAACATCCCATTTTAACCTATAGTCCTTTTCCCCTCTTTCCCTTTCTATCATCTGTCTTGTCTTCTCTTTTGCTTCCTCCCTTCATCACTCAGTATTTCTCTTTCAATAATTTCATCTCTTTTACTATTTTGTTCTCCTGCAAGAAAGTAAAATACTCAGTAGTCATCTTTGTCTTTCTAATATATTTCAATATATAGTTTTCCTGATTAAACCAGAAAACATATTATTATACAATGATATTTTAAAAAGTTAAAACACACTATAAAGACAGACTATAAAACATCAGACAAAGCTAGATTTTTGTTTTCTGGGTCTCACCATTAGTCATATGACCCAATTAATTTTATTTATTTAGATAATCATTTTAGATAAGGTTCTTGTATCAATTCAGTACAGGTGATATTGAATAATTGGTTCCTTTGAATCTTCAAACAGTTGCAGTTTTATCATTGGATTATTATTCATTGACTACCTATAAATATATTTAGGAATGAAAATTTAATGATTGAGTATTGAAATCGCCATTTTTTAAGAAACTTTTGTAAATTTCTCCATTAGTTAGAACAACCAAAGAATTGTCATTTCCAAAACAAAGCCTTTTTCTTCTCCCACTTAACTTTGTCAATCTCTTTTAATTTATTGCTAAACTTGGCAATGGTTTTCAGAATCTGCAGCTAAATTTATTCTTTTATACTTGGCTATTTAGCATACTTGAATCAAGGGAACTAGACTTATCCTAAAAGAATGCACTTCAAAATAAATATATTGTGTTTGTTTCATTCTTTTTTTTTATTTCTTGACAAATGTCTTTGGATTTGGAAGGCCATTTGTCTTTCAGTAATAAACTATTATCTTGTCATAGTGGATAACACTTCAGTAGAGTTGTCTAAAAATTCCAAAATCTTTTCTTTTTAAATTTTGGTTTACTTGTGTTACTTTAGCACTTAAATATTAAAATGAAATAGCAAGAAACTACACATAATGGCTTATATTTTGGCCAATAATCAACGACACAAGCTCTGAAAGTGAGGTGTCAGTTCCTTCTCAATCATCATTTGTAATACTTTCCATATGCCTGACCAGCATATTTTTTTAGAATTAAGTCACTGGCAAGATACTTGATAATTTTGTTTTCCTTTTCAAATGAGTTAAAGGGGATTCCTTAAACCTGAACAACCCTCTTTTATGGGCATGTGCTATAACAAGTAATTAACCCACATAGAGTGGCAGTACAGTGGGCAATCATAAGGGGAAATAAATATTTGCTTGATGATCCTTGCTTGACAATTTTAAAACTGAAGGGTAAAGTAAAAGACATTTCACCAATATTTGAGGCCACCTTTTCTATTAAGTGTATTTTGATTGATTTAATTAGTTTGTTATATCCCAAGTCATATTTCTGATTCTTCTGAAGAGACCCAGACTTAGCTCCAAAGGGTTAACATATAGACTTCTTCTATCTTGAGAAACAATACAGTCAAAAGAGTTTTTTGTTTGTCTGTTTTTTTTTTTTTTTTCCTTTTGTTGGTTTGTGCTTGCTTTATGTTTTTAGACCAGGGTAGAGTAGCAGACAATTGCAGGGACTGGTAAACTGTGAGCTGCAGGCCCAATATGTCCTTATGGTTGTATGTCACTAGCCAGCTGTGTTTTCTGTAGATAAAAATTTGCAACCCAATTGATGGTGGGGAACAATTTGCATCAATGTGTTTGGATTCCATTTTTGTTTGACTATGTGACCTTAAGCCAAATATACAAAATTTCTATGTTGTAAATTCCTTAAAATTTGTAAAAAAATAAAATCTATAAATGTATATACCTAAATGTTAATAATCGATAGTATAGGTTAGAAAAATTATGATCTTATCCTTGTTTTCTCTGTAATTTTTTTTTGAGTAGGCATAACCCCCCTTCTTTGTTTCTATTATAAAGCTGCTCTTCAAATAAAATAGTAAATTACAGCAAGATTCGGAATAAATACCCCTATGAAGAATGGATTAGCATATTTGAGAAAAGAAATTTAGGTTTTTAATGTTTTAGAAATTTAAAATTATTAATCTAAAGAAATTTAGCCATAAATTACTTATTGTTATTAAAATGAGTGAAGTCTTTTAGAAAAGTTAAGCATGAATTGTGATTAAATTGGATGATTTAACAATTATTTTGCATTAATGGCAAAATACAGATATTAAGACAAGGGAACATGTATATATGATAGACACAGCGTTGTGTTGTACCAAATAGCTCTAGATCTAGATTTTGTTTATAATTCAATATGTGGCTATTCCTACTTTATAGCTCTTAACTTCTGTAAGTATGATTTATCTAAGACATTACTTTTTTTTTTTCCAAAATGAAACACAATATAGTATTTCTTAATCAGAGTGTTTTGAGGGCTATTTGGGAAAATTTATGGAAAGATTTTAACACAATACTTGGACCATAAATGTTAAACTATGACTTGATCACAATTTATATAAATTCATTCTACCAACATGCGTAATTTTCTTTTTGAATTTAAGTGTAAAATAAAAACAACAGAAAGTTATATCAGTTAAAAAAATACTTTGCTAGAGTACTACAAAATGCATTTGGTGTAAACAAAAAATATTTCAAGTCCTAATTTTGCCACATCCTTGATTTATAACATTGAAAAATATTTAAATGTTTTCAAAAACTTGATTTCTTTACTTGTATAAAATGAGGACCTATTAGTTGTCCTTATTTCACAACGACATGGTGAGAAGCAAATTAAATAATGGAATATTCTTCATTATAAATAGTGGTCCAATTTTTATTATCATGATTATATTTGGCAGATCTGAAAAGTTCACTTATGTCACTAATGCCAGTAATTCAAATTTTTAATTTGAGGCTGTCCTTAACATTTTCTTAATTTACTCTAGTCCACCAGAATCTGAACAAAGTAGTCTTCAAAAATCAAAATACCGTAATAAACCTGCTGAGATACTGAAAGCCCACACATTAATTAGTTCTCCACTCAATTTGATGCAGTAGCTTTTAAAATGAGATCAGTCCCTCTTTAGGCCGGTCTAGTACATTAGTCTTAGGGTTTATTACAAATATTCAGATCTCAGGAAGAAAGTTCAGCCTGGGGCTAGATGGAAATGATTAGCACTGCTTTGTTTGCAACACCGTTAATTTTCAGGTTAGTAGAAAATACCACATATATATAGTATATTTCACAAAATACTATATATATTATACTACACAAATCCTATCCATTAACTTCTATGAAACTGTGATTCATTAGTGAGAAGAATTGTGAATTACTAGAACCATCTCTCTCTCTCCTTCTTTTCTCTCTCTTCCTCTAAGCGTGCATGCACACACACACACACACACACACAGAACTAACCACTGTATTATCTTTGTTGCCTGATGAATAAATTGAACCCAAGATGACTTTCAAAGTCATCTCCCAGTACTTAATAGTTGATAGCTTTTAATGAGCCAATTAAACAAAATATTTTATGCAGTCTCCTTAAGAGTGTGTAAAGCACAATTGATCCTATAAAGCACAGCACAATGAAAATAACTAGTGTTCCAGTATATGCCTGTGACAGATGTGTGGGGGGCATGGAGAGGTTAGCAGAATTGCCAAAACATTTGCTTGATTTAAAAACTTTGACTTGAATTAACCCTTGATTTTTTTCCCCCCCTGAATAAGTCTCTGTAAATTTGCATTACTGGATTCATCTTCAGACTGGTAATTACCTAGTGCACTAGACAATAACTCTAAGATCTAAGTAAAATGGAAACATCAGTATTTGTAGTTTATTTTGGCTCATAAACTAGATTAATCAAAGAGCACATGGCAGGGAGAAAAGCAGTATGTTAAGTGAAAATGTGATCCATTTAAAATGATAGATGCCCACATACATGACAGTCCCTGTAGAAAAAATGATATAAGTCAGGATTTGGAATAATAACTAACATACACAATGTTATGTGATAAATTTAAAGTTAATAATTATTTCAATCACTGTTTAAACAGATGATCTGGTAATTGTTGCAGGTTTTCCTAACTCAGAAAAAGCTTATCTGGAAAATGAACCAGTACTTCCGACTTGACCATTTTAAGGAGGACTAAAGGGTAAAGTAAAAGATATTTCACCAATATTTGAAGGTTTCTTTTCTATTAAGCGTATTTTGCTTGGTTTACCAATTTAAAAACATTTTCTTTTAAATATTACTCATAATGCCAATGTGCGTATGTGTTTATGCTGATATTTTAAATCCCAGAAGTAGAGACAAAACTCAAAGGATAAAGCAGATATTCTCTGCTCTTTCTCTCTCCTCAGAAAACCTAGTATTATATCTTTCAAGATGTCTTATTCTTGTCTTCAGTAAAGTGAAGCTGAGACAGGTGGCTTATGGATCTCCAAAGCTTAATCACTCCTCAGCATTCTGTGATGTTGGCACAGGATACAGCATTCTGCAGTAGGGATGCAGGAAAGCAGAGGTAGGCCTTAACTCTCATCAGTGCAAATTGCAGGACTCAGATAGTCTTCTGGTATTTTACTTCTGTGTTTAGTTTCCCTTGTCTTTTTATGGAAACATAACCTGGTGGTCATCATTGTGTTCAGATTTTATATCACACAAAGATCTCTAAAGACTTGTTTTACATCTGTTGAGATATTTCTATTTACAATAATGTAATGCTGCCTCCTTAGCCTTGTGTATTCCTAACCACAGGGCCATTATATCATATGCCTCTGTTTCCACCAAATTATATATACAATTATTGTCTTGGGAAGAAAAAAATATATAAAACAGAAAAATGAAGCTTCCATTTGTGGTGAAAATTGTTTGTCAACAGGAGATGTGTGTGTAATCTTTTACAAATTATGTTTTCTTTTCCAGAATCTAAAATTTGCTAGAATACATAAAGGCAAAGTGATTCAAGTTCAAAATTACATCAACTTGTTTTATAACTCTCTAAATTCAGTAACATTAAAAATTGGCCATTGTCAGTCAAAATTAAATTTACCAGTTTAAAAACATTTTCTTTTAAATACTACTTACAATGCCAAATGCTTATTATAATAAACTAAAAATTCTGCATTATAATAAAAATGTTAAATGCCTTCTTCTGTGTTTCCCTCTAATTCAATCAAGTCAGTGCTCTACTGTTCTTGGAAGTCTAGCACATCATTAAAATAAAGAATACTGATGGCGTAGACTTTTTTTTTTAACAGACAAAGGCTGTTTAGAAAAATAGATTCAAAAGGAAAAGTAGGGGCTGGGGCTGGGGTTCAGTGGTAGAGTGTTCACCTAGCATGTGTAAAGCCCTGGGTTCCATCCTCAGTACTATATAAAAGTAAATAAATAAAATAAAAGTATTGTGTCCAACTACAACTAAAAAATGAATATTAAAAAAGGAAAAGTATACATGGAAATAAATATTAAATTAGCTGTATGCTTGTGTGCATACTTACAGCTTGAATTTTAGTTTTATTTTAAACAAAAAAAATGTTTCTAAGGTGTTACTTCTCTTTCTTACGTATTTATGCAATGTAGAAATATAGTCTAAAAGAAATATGTTGGGGGGAAAGTTAACATTTTTATTTCAAAACTGATTAAGTATTGGTTGAAAAAACGGGGAGGGGGGATTCTAATTTTATCTTTCAGTACCTAACCTAGATAATATTGCATAAAGATTAAGGAAGTTATAATTGTGAGATCATGTGTTGTTGAAGTATGATTATGAATCACTTAAAATAGACCTTCAGTGGACCACCTGATAATTACCTCATTTACCACAGTACACATAGTAGAGATAAAGCCCTGAGAATTACAGAGGAAGAAATGGTATCTCAATAACTTTATTTAAAAGTGGATTTTAAAGTTGACATTTTCTTCACAATGAGAGTTTCAGGCGAATTGTGATAGGAGACACAGATAAAAATGCATTGAAAGGCACCTGTCAAAAATAATTTCACAGCACACTCATTAGCTGTATTCTTCAGGCCAGGGAGTAAGTAGTGTGCATATCTTAGAGGGGCTCAGTTTATCTTCAGATAAGGTGACATCTGTCATGCACCCCAGGACTGTATCAAATGCTCAGTTCTCCCATAAGATAAACAACAACTTAGATCTGTGTGACAACTTTTCTTCATGTTATTTTAAGAACTTCTTCCCATAAAATTGTACAGCATTTTGAGAAAGAAATTGTCATAGACAGGGGGACTTTGGAATAATCTGGGTTGAACTTTCTGCACTGACTGACCAACTTTATCAACTCCTGAAGATCTTACCTGAGATTTCACCAACAATCTGGAACCTGTCCAGTTTGGCACAACTAGTCCCTAGATAATATATGATCTGATGAAACTTTATAATTAATTGTGTTGTGTTGATTATAGCAACTACTGCACTCTACTATGGGATTGTTCAACATATATTGATTCAAATTTCTAATAATAATTAATAATATTAATGTTTTATCGAAAAACTTTATGTGTCAAGTATTATGATGGACAATTCATAAGTATTGTTTCATTTAATTCTCATAAAAATCCATTCAAGTTCTATTGCTTCCAAAAATGAGGAATGTAATATGCCTAGTGTTAATTAAGTGGCAGAACAGGGTTTTTCACTCAAATTTGTCAGACTGGAGCCATGAACTTTTTCCATTACTTGAGTGAATTCTCCCCAAAAGATTCTGAAGATATACAGATAAAAGACAGTCATTATCCTCAGAGAACTCACATTGCAATGATGGAGATTACTTATGAAAAATAAAATTAGAATACAATGCAAAATTGATTTAAGTCCTTCTCTTTGTTGACCTTTTCTTATTGGGTTTTCTTTTACTCAGCATTTCAATTTTCCCATATAGGATGGCAATGCATGTTTACTCAAAGAGTGGATAAATACTATATATACTACCATATGCTACTAAATCACACTTTTTTAACAACATAGTCTGACAGAATAACATTCCAGATTATATAAAATGAAATTTCTTGTAATGCTGGGGAAGATCTCGGGCTGTGAGTCAGGAGAAACATTCTTGATATTAAGCAGGGGCATACATAAGGAACAAAATATTTGGCTGAAGTTCAGCAAATTCCTGTTCCAAGCCAGAAATCTCTTAATCATATCATTTGATTTTCTTCCCATTAGATAATAGAATGAGGTTTATTTCTAATTTACCCATCAAACATTTACATGGTTGACTCCAACAGTAAGATTCAATTTTTATATTGATATAAAAAAGAATGTAACTAGTAGATGTATTATATTAAATAAGATGATATTAAATGAGATCATATGTGTGCAATGCTTACTATAGCCCCAAGCACACAGTTAGTGCTTAATACATGTTCCTTTAAAATGAGATTTAAAAAAATCATTTCTATATATTCTGATAATTTCTATAGAATAAATCTGGGATGCCATAAGAAAAAGAAACTAGTTTTGAAAAGCAGAAGACAATTGGTTTATTCCCAGATTTTTCTCTCACATTCTACTAAGCAAAAAGCAAGAGTTTGCCTTTGTAAGAGACAAAACAATGTATTGGTTAAGGGTTCAGATGTTGAACTAAATTGCTTTTTCCAATCCCTGGCTCTATCAATTACTATTTTGTGACCTTCCACATGTTATTTAAGTTTTTATATGTCTCAGTTCCTCTGCCTATAAAACTCAGTTAATAGTAGTTCTGGACCTGCTAGGTATGTTGTATTAAATGTATACAATAAGAAAAGGATTCAGAACTGCATGTGGTAAGTTCGATAAAAACAGAAAATGAATGGGCATCATCTTTGTAGGCACTGCCACCTGTGGTAATAGAATCACCCTCTGAAGTTCAAATTCTCCAACTTGATTCATTTTTAAAGTTCCAGCCACTCTGCAGCTTAGTCTGTAATGCACATGGAGGTGTATTAATGGATGTGACTTGAGTAGTGTCATGAGAAAGCCCAATAGTTTCCCTTTATTTGAGCATCTAGTGTGATACAATGCCAATATGAAGAAAAGAGCTAGAAGGTCATCCATGTCATGGCGGCTTGCTAAGGAGACAAGTGTGTGTGTGTGTGTGTGTGTGTGTATGCATGTATATATATATATATATATATATATATATATATATATACACACACACACACACATATATATATGCACATATGCATATATATGTGTTTGAGTATACATAAATATACATTTACATATGAAAGCAATTAACAAATAATAAAATATGAAACCAATGAAGATTGTCATTTCATGAAAAAATGAACTAGAGGGAGCTGGGGCTGTAGCTCAGTGATAGAGCACTTGCCTTGCATGAGTGAGGTGCTGGGTTTGATCCTCAGCACCACATAAAAATAAATAAATAAAGATATTGTACCAACTACAACTAAAAACATTTTTTTAAAAAATGAATTAGACCTTTAGTGTGAATCTGGAAGCATTACTAAGCATTTTCTCAAAGATACCTATGATATCATCCATGAATGCCCACTAAAATATGCAGAACAGAGCAAGTGGGGGCTGAATTTCAGCTGATCACAAATCCATGAATCTTACCTCAGTGTTCCTGAGGTGAGGGGTATACCAAACTCCAAATTATTAAAAAAAATGTATTGACCAGAGTGGAAGACATTCTGATTCCCCATTATAATTGGAATCTAGCATATTTCCATTTAATAGAACTAGAAGCATGTCAAACTCTAGTTGCTTTATACTATTATAGCCCAGTGTTGGATAAGCCAAGTAGATACCTTTTAGGAGACAATTTGAATTTAACACCATTTTTTTTCGTAATTCCTATTGAAGTGAATGAAAAAGGAACAATAGTTGTTTTAGTCAGCTTTTTCACTGCTGTGACCAAAGCAAGAACAGTTAGGGAAGAAAAGTTTATTTGGGGTTTAACAGTTTCAGAGATCTTAGGGCATAGATGGCCTACTCCATTTTGGAGGACTGAGGTTAGATAGAACATCATGGCAAAAGTGTGGCAGAAAGCAACTGGGAACATGGCACAAAGAAGTATATATATAGAGAGAAATAGGGAGCAAGAAGAAGTGCTCCTGACCACAGACAAAATATATATACCCCAAAGGCACACTCCCAGGGGCCCACCTCCCAGCCACACTGTAGCTGCCTAGAGTAATCACCCAGTTAATCCCACCAGTGGATTTTTGCACTAATTAGGTTAAAATTCTCATAACCCAATCATTTCACCTCTAAATTTTCTTGAATCGTTTCACATAGGAGCTTTTGGGGATCCCTAATACCTAAGTCATAACAATAGTAAACATGTAAATAACTTCAAATTTTAGGATAAATTTCTGGAAAAAATCCAATAGAATTTATCTGATAAGATAAATGACAGATGAGACAGGAAAGTAGAAAGGATCAAGGGCCTCACAACATATTGTAAATTAGAGGAAAGTTCTCCCAGATAATAAAACCAAGCACTAAGCTAACCACCACCTTCTGATTAGGATCACTGGATACTAACTGCAAAGGAGAGCCTTGGTGCAGACAGTGGGAGGGTAGGGTGCATCTAAGGAGGAATGGCTTCAAATCTAAAGTAACTAAAATTTAAAAGCATATTTTCGAGATTAGACATAATACTATACAAAACAGGTCAATGACTATAAAATAAGAACAGGGATTTCTCCAGAACTCAGGGAAAAAGAAGAGGAGATAAATATGAAACTGTCATAAAAAAATTAGAAGTAGGATGTTTGCCTTTCAAAGATACATATATGTGGAATAGGAATTTTAGAAAGAATGAAGAAAGCACATTGGGGAAGCAATAATTTAATATATGATAAGAGACATTATCTTTGAGTGCTCAGTTTGAATCTTGAACAGCCTCCAAAGGCATATGTGTTGGAGGCTTGGTTCCTAGCCTGTGATACAGTATTGGTAGGTGGTGGGAGCACTAGGAATTGGGCCTACTGGAAGGGGCTAGGTCAGTGAGGGCATGCTCTTCAAAGGGATATTGGGACCTATCACTTTCCTTTTTCTCTCTTTGCTCCCTGATACCATGAGGTGAGTAATTCTCCTCTACCAAAAGCTCCCACTATGACTTGCTAAGCAACCAGAGGCCTGGAACAACAAGGTCAAGTGACCAAGTACTGAAATCTCTGAAACCATGATCGAAAATATAGGTTTCTTTTTTTTTTTTTTAATATTTATTTATTTATTTTTTAAGTATTTGGCGGACACAACATCTTTGTTTGTATGTGGTGCTGAGGATCGAACCCGGGCCGCACGCATGCCAGGCGAGCGCGCTACCGCTTGAGCCACATCTCCAGCCCATAGGTTTCTTCTTTACATATTGATTATCTCAGGTATCTTTTCACAGTAACTAAGAAGGAACATAAGTCAAAAGAGAAGCTTGCTTTAAAAAGAAAAATCTCTGAGTGCAGTCAAATTTTAATATATAACTATAAATATAAATATATGCTAATATTGATGTGCATTTAAAACACAAAGGAAAATAATAATCAATTTATGCATTATAAAGTATAAAAATTGAAAAGAATATATATGCCTTTGATCTTCAATGTAAAGAATTTTTACAAATTAACACATTTCATTGATAAAAATATATAAACACTAGAGGTAAACTATGAAAAGATCTATATAGAGGTGTTTCTTTTTTTAGAATTATAGAAGGGTTTATTAGGGTATAATCTATTGTTAAAATAAAAACCATGTATTTCAATTTTTTTAAAAAAAATCTAACTTCCTGTTTTCTAATATATATTGACCTACAGATTAAAAAGGGGAAATATTTGTGAACCAGGAGTAAGTAGTATCGTTCAGCAGTTTTTAAATAGAAATTTAAAACATTTATTGATAATTGTTCACCAGTATTTATAATAAAGTAAACAATATACAGTTGGGTAACATTCTGATTACTAATACTGTAAAGACAGAACCTACATGTAAGGAATGAATTGGGGTAAAGGTAAAACATACAGGTCAATAATTTAGACATAAAAAAAAAATGCTCACCTTTATGTATGCAATTAGTATATTACCAATTTGCAGTTTTGATATTTTCTCTAATTGTTAATGATGTTAACCATCTTTTCATGTATTTAGTGAACATTTGTATCTATTTTTTTTATAAATGGTGTTTTCAAATTCACTGTTATTTTGTTTATCTTTTATCTTGTTATTTTTGAACTCTTCATCCTCCTGCCTCAGCCTCCCAACGGCTGGGATTACAGGCTGGTGCCACCAAGCCAGGCTATAGTGTTTTTTATACTCCAGTATTTCTTTTAAGGTTGTAATTATACCCTCTCATTCTTTTTTAGTAATCTGAAACTCATCTTTTTTGTTCTAAGTTCATTTGGCTTACAGTATTGGTAAAGTATTCTCTTTTCCTTTTAATCTTCAATCTAGGTGTTCTTTTCATTGTTGAGAGTGAACTAATGAAGTCTCCAACCATATTGTTTCATCATTTATTTCCTACACCAGTTCTGAGTTTTTGCTTCAGATATTTTGGGGCTTTGTGACTAAGTGACTGTGTATTTGTTATTTTCTTTTAAATATGACATGGACTATCATTGCTATTTCTTGGTAGTGGTGTTTGTCTAATGAATTAACTACAGTAATTCTGTACAATCTTTATTTATGCATTATGGGCATAAATATATGCCTATATATAAGATAAATATATGCATATATATATATATATATATAGGCACTGTAATCTCTATTTTATTGTACTCAATAGTTAAAAATAGGTCACAGTTTTCTCAAATGCCTATAACCAATCAATTTCCCAATCTGTGAGAATGGGTTTTTGAGTTTCCTGCCTTGACCTCAACCCTCACCCAGCTATTTTTTAACTCTTCCTTAACTTTTCCTTCCTGGTTTGTGTAGAGCTTCATATATATCTGTGGGAGCTTAGGGCCTTTTAAATACTTTCTTGAGCATGTTCTCAGCTCTTCACATACCAGTTTCTTTCTAGATGACCAGGAATATATCAGAAGTTTTTCAAAGACCTTTGGAAGTCACATTCTTCAGCTTTTCCTTTCAAGCCTTTTGGTTAGTCTGTTCTTTGCCCAACTTTTGGCTTGTCTATTCCGTCCATTGCCTTGGGAAGCTGAAAATTTTAAAAGACTCACCTGTGAATGTTTTGAAAAAACAACCCCCTTTGAGAAGCTTTTAGACTTGGCAAGCTCCAGTCAGATCAAATAATGGCAAGCTTTTTGAGGAGAGACTTCCAGGTAATGACCTGACAGATCAGATAAGGGCAATTCTTGGAAATGAGGTCATGGAAGCTTCCTGCTCTCTTCTGTTCCTTCTCATACCTGAAATGCAAGCTGCTTTTTACCAAGGATAGTGGGACTTGAGGACAGGAAATGGAACTAGGATAGGGACCAGGATAAGATAAAATAAAATGCTGCTGAAGTTATGGTTCTTATGGAGACTCGGCTATTTTTCTTGAATAAATGTTTCACAGGTGGCTTCTGACCTTTGGTTAGTTTCAACAGTCACGAAAACTTGCTTCAGACAACTTTTGCCAGTTTCCAAGTAGATTTTAAAGAGGGATAAATTTCTGCAGGTACTCACTCTTTCATTTCCATTGGTATCCCTCTACATAGAATGTCTTAAAGATAAAATGGAAATGCCAAATTACACATTAAATACGTTCACTATTATGCAGAATAACAAGCTAAAACAATACTACTGTTTATCAGTATAACATTAGTAAACTTTTAATGTTTTCATCTTTCTGCTGTTTTTTTTCTGGATTTTCTAGAAAATAATAAAATTGTGTCTTTTTATAGTATCAGTTCAAAATAAGTTTTGAAATAATAGTTTTAAAAATTCAATGGCTGTTTCCTTCGCATCTTGGAGTTTTAATTTTATGTTCAGCATTACTTTCTGAGCATGCCTAAAATTTTGCTCTTTTTTAACCCCAGTCATCCATCACATATCCCTTGGGAATAATGCACATAGATAAATACAGGAAAATAAAGAATCTATTTGAAAAAGTTTTGAGATCCACACTTTGAACCCAAAACCAAATCATCAAAATCTTCAAAAAGCATGTAAACATGACACATAAAATATCACTATGAATTTTAGTCTGCATATTATAATTACATATCTTGAACATCTTTATGTGTGTGGAAAAGAATGCTCCAACCATAAAAAGCTTCCAAACCCAAATTATATCTATATATTGTTGTCATTTTCCAGAGATCTACACATTATTATTAAATTAGCAGTATGCTTTATTTTAATTAAATCCAAAGAAAATTGATTATTAATGTATGATATGAGGATATTGCCCTTGTATTTAAAATACTATTTGAACTACCATCCCAAAACCCTCAATATTTTAAGTGAGATGGAGTTCAGTAAGCTAAAATACTTTTCCTGATTTCTCCCCAAGACAAGAGTACAAGAAGCAATCAATTCTAACTATGACCTGTAGTGGCAAAAAATAAGAAAGCAGAGAGTTACCTGTCTAACACAAGCTGACACAAGCTGAGTCTGTTAAAATCTGAAGTTCTAACCATTTGCAAATTATGAATATTTAATAAAAAATCAAAAATTAATTGTTTTAGTGTGTTTAATAACAATCAACTAAGGAATCTGTTCATATACATGAGGAGTATACACTAGTCTTTTGCAAAGAGCAAAATTCAAGAAAACTATACAGTATCTGTTGTTGATGAAGTTTTTAAATAAAATCCAAAATCTAAGATTTGTAAAAGAATGTTGATAACAAAGTATGCAAGTTTTATTTTAATAGGTTAGGCAACATCAGGCCAGTTGGTAGTGAAAATTATGAAAACTAAAATTTGTTGACTTGGTTAGTCTCTTTTATTTTAGTTTATAGCCATGAACTATAAAATTTATTTTACTACTTCCAACCACCCACAAAACTTTTCACTGATTTCACCTAATAGGGAAATATCCATTATTAATGACATATCTATATAGATACATTAAAATGAAGTCAATCTGGAAAACTCAGTTATAAAAATGTTATTAAATATTCAAACTTTTGCATTCCCTTCTGTCAACTTATAAACACCAGATTGAGAACTAATGGCTTCTGTGAACAGCATAACAATAGGAAAAAATAAGTCAACTAATTATAGTGCTGACTATGTGTACACTTATAGATTAATCCCTTCTAAATTGGTGGTCTTTTGCTATCTACTTAGCTAATTCATGTTTCTGTAATTATAAACTAACTAGTCAACAAGTTTTTCATCAGAACTGAAGCATTAGTTCTGTGAAAAAGAAACAATGGTCTAAACATATACGTTTATGTGTTTAATTTCAAATATATATATATGATTTCAAAATAGGTGAATTTGAAGACTTAGGACATATGATTAATTAAGATTTTAAATATCATCCTGACTCACTGAAGACTGCCTTACCAATTCCTTCCCACAATCATTAAACTTAAGATTTTCTCAGTATAATATATAAACTACTTATGTCAGATCACTAAAGATGGTTTGGAAGATAGATTTTTAGGACAAAAAACACTTGTGCTGATTTCAGCCCTAACAATCAGAGATAAGATAATAGATTATAGAGAGTTTGTTTAAATTTCTGTTATAACCATTTTATGCCATAATGTATTTAGAGTACATTTATTTTATAAATTTATCATAAATGTATTTTAAAAGCTGAGTATGTGTGGGGCTGGGGTTGTGGCTCAATGGTAGAGCACTCACCTAGCACGTGGGAGGCCCTGGGTTCGATCCTCAGCAAGACAAGAAAATAAATAAATAAAATAAAGATATATGTATTTAAAAAAAGCTGAGTATATGGAAAAAATTGAGTCTGAGGAATAAGTATTGTGGAAAATATAGGACACATTCTAGTTTAATATTAGAAAGGTATACTCTGATTTTTTGCCTATTGTAGATAGTTTTATTTTTCAGTCTAGATATTCACATGCACACACAAACAAACATACATTTCTTTTAACCATAATTAAAGATTCACCATAGCTAATATGTGACCTTCTGCAAACATTTTTCTAGGAATGTGGTAAACCCTTTGATTTGTATACTCCTGACTTATTTTACCTGAGGTTACTTTATTTATGATATATGATCTTTACTATTTCTGTTTGTGATAAATGTATTCTTAATAAGCTCTACATTGGTTTTCTTGTGACTATCATTATGCATATTTGTACTTTTTTGTCTGCATTCTGAAAGCCTTTAAAAGTCTGCCTTTTATATTGGTGATTCAGTATTGCACAATGTTATTTTATGCAAGTTTACAGTTTCTAATAGATATTTATTTTAGCTACCTCTGAGTTCATCTTTAAATAGTTCCCTTTTAATTTTATTCTGTTGTTATATCTTAATTTATGTACTTGTCCTCAAGCATAGACATGGTCCATTAAACATAGATCCGTATCAACCTTTGTAATAGTACAGGTATGTGGTTGTGTTGGTTCATAAAACCTACCTTCTTGGGACCAGCTGATAAGCGTCATCATATCTGTAGGTAGAAAGTGCATTTTTGTCCTCAGTGCCCTGAAGAGTTCCCACTATTGACATAGATTTTATCATTTGAGAATTAGCAATAATAAGATAATATCTTTTCTCTTCCCTACTACTTGGGATTATGGTAACCCAAGTTTAAGGGTTGAATTGTCTTGAATTGCTTCTGTTACTAAATTTATTTTAATCTTTCTGGTGACTACATTTCTAAGTTTCACAACCCTGAATTTTTCTTACTCAGATTTATGTGTGTGTGTGTGTGTGTGTGTGTGTGTGATTTATCACACTTTGCTGAGTGGACTTACCACTGTGAGTTACATTATGAAATGTAAGTACAAGGAGAGGTTCTGATATGGAAAAGAGGGAAGGAGAACTGCTGTTCTAAAATATTAGAATGACAGCAGATCAATGGTTTAAGATCTGGATTTCCTGAACTAAGAGTCAGACAAAGCTGAGAATGGATTTTCCTATAATACTCAGTTAGCACTGCAAAGATGGGCAAGAATTTGAGGTACTCAAATAAATTTCATTAAGTTATGGCTTAAAGGTAGTCAGATACATTGGCAAAAATTTGTCTTAAATTTTACTTTTCTTTCAGGGTTTAATGCGATCTTCTTGCTCTTTATTTATTCAGTACATATTTCAATGGAGATGTAGTTGACATCATGTGCAGACTCATACCTATTTCCAAATAAAATGCTCCTTAATCATGGAAGCAGACCAACATTAGCATTAACAATGTTTTTAGACCTACTAATTAGGAGGTGAGATGCTTCTGCTAATACTTGTCACCATAAAGTTGAAATAGATTGACATAGACAGTGCCTACTTTTAGAACATACATAAAAATTGATATTTGAAGGAATAATTTTGTTCCTAAAAAGGGCTAATTTTTTATTATTATTTCTTCAATTGATAAAGCTTAGACTTCATCACAAAATAAGTAGAATTCTGTGTTTGTTTCTTTATTTGTCTTGGGAAGGAAAGCAGAAGTTAAATTGTTTTAAATTCCTCCCAACTAAGTAGTGCCTTAGCTTTATATTTAGTTTACATGTCATAAAAATTTGCAACTTGCTTCACTGAAATCTAGAGGAAATAATGAGGATGACAATAACATTACTACTTATGATCCCCTTATAAAATTTTCATAGCAATAAGTTCTATATACCTCACACATGCAAATAGTATCCAAATATGATAATCAGAATTAATCAGAATCAAAACTGATTTTCAATTTTTTTTAAATAAAGTGTGATGAGGAGCTAAACTGGTTTGTTATAGGACCATTACAAAATCTGGTATAGACTTGCTTCCAAAATCTTTTTCCATTTATTTCAGTACTTTTTTTTTTAAGCACTATGTTGATCAAGTGAGGCTTTTGACATTTACATAAAGCAAAAAGGCATTTTCATTCTCTTGGAGCTATTCTTCAAAGAGAAAGATGGTGCAGCTAGGGAAAACATTAATTAGAAGCACATCTAACATAAATGGCTTGTCACTGAGTTACAATACTTAGCAGAACTTCCACTGTCCTTGGAAGATCGAAAAATTCCTTCAGTGCTTGGTTCTAACTGGAGAAGTTAACTACTCTAATTTGTAGGGATACATATTATGCACAGGCTGCAATGTATTTGCATATTTTAAATACTTTAAAGAATATTTCACCAAATGAATCCCTTATGTAATATAATTTAGTTCACAGGTTGAAAAATGGGATAACAGTTTCAGTTTGCTGTCACTCTCCTCATGCTGAAAGTATAGCTGGAGAATAAAATAAGCAGTGCATAAAAACAGATATTACAGTTAACAACTGCCATGATTATAAAAGGGATACACTGCACTGTTTTTGCTTATTTATAACAAATGAGCATAACCATCTTCTTGTGTTTCTTTGGGGAATAGGATTAATTTCTTTTGCTACATTGCAATGAGGCATGGGTAATGTCATTGAATGTGTGTCTAAATGACCCTAAAATATTACATTAGTAGAAATGATGGGATAAAAGTCATGCAAATGAACAAGATGCTTATGTCCCCCACATTCTTTAGTTTCACATTGCATGATAATGAGATAACTCTGTCATTGTTCAAACTACCCATGAATGCCAGTTTATTTGCGAAAGTGGCTTTGAACAAAGGAGAAAATTGTAAGAGCTTTATTACTTGATCTGTGCTGGATTTATAAGTACCCAAATTTGCATCAGTGTATCCCTTTATCAACCATTTCCCCCTTCTTCTCTCTGTTTATTCTAACAATAATTATGTTAAACAAAGATGAAAAGCAGCAATTCTAGGACAGGGAATACAACTATTGCAACCTCTCTTCTTCAACAGATTATTTGCTGGGCATTATATAGATGGTCTAAAAATCCAACACATTTTCCTACCTTTACATAAGTCTGTAGATACAGCATCTAACCATGTGAAAAAATTGCACAAAAATAGAACATCAGATAACTTACATATTGATTTATGACCATGATATAGGGACTTCTTTTTATGTATCAAGTTATATTATCACTTATAATAGATGTATCTATAAATTGTGCCTTAGATTTCACTAAGTGTCTTAAAATTTTATATCTTAAATAACTATTATCAATTAGAAGATATAAGATGATATAATCTTAATCTTACAGAAGGACTAGTACTTTATTTCCATTCTAGGAACCTAAGTCTTAGTGCACCTCAGACATGTCAGAGATATTTTTCAGTTCTTCCAGGAACTGTTTAGAATTAGTTCAGAAATTTTAGGAAATTCTGGTGTGAATATAATCATCTGCAATAATTTATCGATTCTGTTACCTCTTCAGAGCTACCTGTGGACCACAGTGGAAAACCCAGGTGAGTAGGGCTGTCCTCTAGGATTCTCAGCAGGGTTCCTCAACTACAGTTTAGTAATTGCTGAAATAATTCCAATACACAAGACCTACAAGGATGTCAAGTAGCAAAAATAGGGCTCGTGTTGAGAGGTTATAGGAACTAGGAGAAAAAAGAAACTCCACAAACTCTACGCGGTCACTTTTCACATGTGTAGAATATACTTAGCAACAACCTCTAGAAACAATACATTGACCAAGATTGAAGGAGTTTAAGTTTTGATTAATGAGGAAGTTACATGGAACACATCCATTGTACTTAGTACATGTCAAACAATTAATCTTCATAGTCCCCAGCAACAAAGGGGGCATTATATTTTTAAGTGAAGAAAGAGACACACAATGAAGTGAAATAATGTGCTTCCTTGCATTTCCATCAGAATCTTTTATAATCCCAGTTTCCCAATACTTCTTGGCAGTGATCTCCGAACTTCTCTTCCTTTCTGAAGTACTTAACGACTCTTTTAACTCTGCAAGGAAAATATTCTTTTGACTGTTTTGTTTTTTGTCTTTTTATTTGAGGCAATAAATAACATTGTCATTAACTTTTTATATAGACTCCCCATGAGTCATCTGAGATTTCATTAAGAAGTCCGTCATCTTTGTGGCTGAATACAACTCCATTGTGTACATATACCACATTTTCTTTATCCATTCATCTATTGATGGACACCTAGGCTGGTTCCATCAGTTGGTTATTGTGAATGGTGCTGCTATGTATCACTATAGTGTGATGACTTTAATTCTTTAGAATAAATGTCAAGAAATGGTATAGCTTTAAAAAAAATAATTCTGTCTTTTGCAACTTAACATATGCTATAAACAAATTTAGTAAGGACTGGAAGTGTTGAATTTGGTTCTGTTAGTTTCTCTTATTATTATTTTTTCATATCCAGTTTTTTTCTAAAACAATAACACATCCAGGGAAATGGTATTATTGAAATACACACACACACACACACACAAGTTCTGTGATCTAGTTAATGACAGAGGAGTTAGAAGCAAAGAATTTAAAAAATAGCAAAGTAAATGAGATGACCTTGATATTCATTGATTATAGACTATATAATTTAAAGCAATACTTTATGAACATAAAAAGTCTTGGTATGCTTAAGCTTGAATCATCAATGTAGAACAATTGCCACAATTTTGTGGTCAGGCTGATTATTAGGGACCTTGGCAAAAATCTGATTATCAGGTAACACATAGAGTACCATGTACAAACCTTGTATAACAAGCAACAGACTATGGAAACTATGTACAGACTTCTGTAAAATTGCCTTTTCATTGGCAAAAAAAAAAAAAAAAACTTATCCAAATGATTTTCAGCCATTCACAGTGCTATAACAGAGCACAGAAGGAATAGCTTATTAACAACCAAAGTTGATTTCTCAAAGTTATGGAGGCTAGGAAGTCCAAGATTTAGCTCTGGCAGATTGTCTTTCCTGAGTTCTCTCTTCCTATCTTATAGATGGTGTCTTCTTGACATTGTCTCACATGGTAGTAATGGAAAAAGAGCTCTGTTGGGAATAGTTTATACATGTATTAAAACCATTTTTGAGAATTCAGGCCTCATGACCTAATCACAACCTAGTATCATTGCACTGAGAGTTAGGACTTTAAAATAAGAGTTTTGGAGATACAGATATTTGGATCATAGCATATATATTCTGAGAAAGATAAAACCATTGACATAAGGAAATCTGTCTTTTGTATCAGTAACAGATTTGGGATTTATGCCCACCCAACGTTTTAAAATTTTTTCATGAAGCTAAATCTAAGAACTGGAATCTTGAATGGCATGATAGTTTTGCATGAAGATCAGGGAAGTATGAGCTACAGGCCAAATAGGGATGAATGCCTGTCTCTGTATATGCAGTTTTATTGAAACACAACTTTGTCTATTCATTACATACTATATGGCTACAATCACCAGACAATTGCCATGTTGAATAGTTAGGACAGGGATCTTAAGATTTTCAAGCCTAAAGTATTTATTATGTACTCCTTATCTAAAAAATTATTCTGATTCTGGGTCTTGCTGTTTTATGAAGCAAAACAAATATTAACTAAAAGTTAGGCAAGTACTATTCATTAAATGATAGGATAATGGTAATTTTTTCCCCATTCTTCCATTTTCTTCTTTCTAGTTTTCTGTGTATTCTAATTCTTTGAAATGTTCATATATAATTCCTATTATAGAAAATATAATTTTAACTGGGTTCCATTTTAAATATTCATTTTATAATAGGAATATAATTTTTAAAGCACTTTAAAATTGTTTGCTAATTTTCTTTCTTTCTTTCTTTCTTTTTTTTTTTTTTTGCAGTACCAGTTTTCCCACTACTGAGTACATCCTCAGCCATTTTTATTTTTCTCAGCCTCATGAGTTACTGGAATTGTAAGTATGCACTACAACCTCCAGCTTCTTTACTCTCCTTTTCAACAAAATTTCTCATAAAATATTTTTCAAAATGGTTGAGCTGATCTAGGCAACAACCCTCAACCATTCCACACCCCAGAAAGGAAGCAGTTGACCAGAGAAGTAGGTGACCAAGATAATACAATGAAACTCAACGTTTGTCAATTTAAGATTAAGAGAGGCTTAGAGTTTGGTTTCCAGAGAAGAAAATAATGACAGAATTCCTTGACTTCCAGTGTGGGGTCAGGCAGGAGGTGTAACAAAGAGAGAGCGAGGAAGAGGAAAAGCCCATAAGTTTACTTCCTTCGTGACAGTGGAAAAGAAAAGCAGAGCAAGTTAAAAGAGCATGGGAGTGGGAGCCGCAAAGACAGTGAAGGAGATCAAACAGTTTAACCCAAATTGTGGACTGAAAGTTGTACTGGGCTGGACAATCATTTTGTAGAGTCCACAATTAGTCAAAGTCCTTCTAAGAAATTAGATCAACACAGCTTCTCTTCACCTTCAGATAGCAACAAATAAAAACAGAGAGAATACCTCAGAAATGGGTTGTCTCAGTAATCTGTCTGGATGCAACTTGTAAAGGGATTCCTGTTAGATCAATGTAAGCAACACACGACACAGCTATACCACTCCTTGGTATCCTGAAAAACTAAAATCTTCATACTAGCAGGAGAACTACAAGTTTAAAGTTAGCCTCTACAATTTAGTGAAGCCATAAGCAATTTAGTGAGATCCGAACTCAAAATAAAAAAAAATTTAAAGGGCCTAGAATGTAGCTCAGTGTTTAAATGCCCCTGGGTTCAATACCCAGTATAAATAGATACATACATACATACATAATAGAAATTCAATTAAAACTTTAAAAATAAGAATAAAAAATAAGATCTGCTTACATAATGATATAGGCACATCAGTGTTTCATAAAAGCACAATTCACAATATCCAAATTATGGAACTAGCCCAGAATCCCATCAACAGATGAATGGATAAAGGAAATATGGTGTTTTATACACACACACACACACACACACAAACACACACAATGGAGTTTTTCTCAGTTTTGGGCATTAGGTATTAGATAAATAGAACTGGAAAACAGCATGCTAAATGAAATAAACCAGACCCAGGCAGTCAAGAGTCTAATGTTTTCTCTCCTATGTAGAAGTTAGACTCAAATAAGGGAAAAGGTGGGGGAAGGAATCCTATGAAAATAGAAGAGTAATCAGTGGAGTAGAGGAAGAGGCTGAGGAAGAGGAAGAAGATAAAGGAGAGTGAGGAAATGTGGAATTAAATTGACCAGATTATCCTGTGTGAATATACGACTATACCATAGTGAATTTCACCTTTATGTATATGTCTAAAGCACTGATTAAAAAAAAAAAAAAACACTAAATAAGTACAAGGAAGACCAATAGGGTAGAGGAAGGGGAAACAGGGGAAATTGGCAGGTGACAGGATAGGATGTACTTGGGACTGAAGCAGAGCAAATTATATTCCAAACATGTATGATTATGTGAAAACTAGACCCAGTATTAGGTATAACTATAATGTACTAATAGAAATATAAAAATATTCCCTAAAACAATTATTTATGTTTCCTTGTCTCTAATTCTTTAATTCACATTCTTTTTTAATGTTTTCATGGTTTCACGTCCACAAAAATGTTAAAATTGGTCTCATCAAAGTCTTCAATGCATCTACATTGTCCAATTTGATATTTATTTCTCACTTCTTTTACTTGACCCTTCAGCAACATTTGAAAGAGTTGATCAGTCCTTTTTCCTTGAAATTTTTTTAGTATTTGCCTTCTAGGATTTCATTCACATCTATTTTCCTCCTATATAACTGGGTTTTTTTCTTTTAATCTCTTTTTCTGACTTTTCCTTGGCTTTCCACCTCTTCTGAATAGCTAATTGCCTTTGGACTCTGTCCTTGATCACATTTCTAAATCTATACCCATTTGTGCACACCCCACCCATGTCTCACTGTATCCTTAAGTTATTCTGAAATACCAGCCCTATATTTATTTCCTTTTAGACATCTCCACTTGGGAGTCCAATGGGATGTCTGAAATTTAACCTGCCTAACATTGAAATACTGATAGCTCTTCTAACCCAGATTGACTCTTCTAGCATCCACTCTATCTCAGCGATAGAAACCACATTTCCTGTCATGTAAGTAAATCTTTGAAGTTATCCTTGACTCTTCATTGTCTCACACTTCACTTTTTCATGTTACTTTTTAAAATTTATATATGACAATGGAATTCATTATAATTCTTATTACACATATAAAGCACAATTTTTTTTATCTCTGGTTGTATAAAAAGTATATTCACACCAATTCATGTCTTCATACATGAACTTTTGATAATAATGATGATCACATTCCACCTCGATTCTCCTCCAACCACTCTAACCTATCTAGAGTTCATCTGTTCCTCCCATGGTCCCACTCCCTATCCCACTATGAATCAGCCTCCTTATATCAAAGAAAGCATTTGCATTTGGTTATTTGGGATTGGCTAACTTCATTTAGCATTATCTATCCATTTACGTGCAAATGCCATGATTTTATTCTCTTTTATTGATGAGTAATATTCCATTGTGTGTGTGTGTGTGTGTGTGTGTATATATATCACATTTTTTTATCCATTCATCTATTGAAGGGCATCTAGGTTGGTTCCACAGTTTATCTATTGTGAATTCTGCTGCTATAAACACTGATGTGGCTGTGTCCCTGTAGTATGCTGTTTTTAAGTTCTTTGGGTATAGGCTGAGGAGAGGGATCCCAATCGATAAATGGGCCAAGGACCTGAACAGATGATTCTCAGATGATGATATACAATCAATCAACAAATATATGAAAAATATTCATCATCACTAGCAATTAGAGAAATGCAAATCACACCACTCTAAGATTTCATCTCACTCCAATCAGAATGGCAGCTATTAGGAATACAAACAACAATAAGTGTTGGCACATTGCTGGTAGGACTGCAAAGTGGTGCAGCCAATATGGAAAGCAGTATGGAGATTTCTTAGAAAATTGGGAATGGAATCACATCCCATTTTAACAAAACATAACAACTTCACCTTCTATTTATGGACAAAATTTAAGCATCACAACTTTTATAAGCAAAGCAGCTAATGTTTGTTGCACCATCTTCTCCTCTTGCCCTCAAGGTAGTTTTAATGCCTATAATGCCCTATGTGATCAGCCCCCTGGTAACTCTAAGTCTAGTATAATTTTGCTCCTATTTTGATCCTCTGTACCACAACAACTCTACCTTATCAGGAAATTTTCTTTATTACTGGGGCATTCATGCTTGCTATTCTCTCTGCTCACATCCCTGTCAACCAATATTTGGTTTGCATTTGCCTGCATCTTCAGATTCATGCTTGGTAACTCCCTCAATTCTTTCTTTGCTTCTAATTCCCATCCTGTACTTTTAATTGATCCTCTTCATCCTACTCTGTATTTGCTACTAATCATTGCATTTAGTATCTGATGTTGTAGTCTAGAATTTGCTTTTTGATTTTTTTATATTATCTGTCCTTCTGATAGATCAACCCCATAAAGAGAATAATCTTCATCTTTTTCCATGAATATGTCAAACAGTACCTGACAATAGTATGTGTGTGTATACGCATATGTATACATATATATTTATAAGAAATAAACATGTATACATGTGCACATAGAGTCAAACATGTCTACCTATCCTTCACACTAGAAGAATTCAGGTGTTCATCACTTTCAAAAGTTTTACTGTGGAGAAATATTTCTCTTCAATAAATGGCAAATATATTTTCAAGTTCAGGATCCAGTATATTTTTTCCAAATCTGACATTTCATGACAGTTTATCAGTTGGAAACACATTCTGGATAGGTTTTTAAAAATGTTCTAGACATAATTTTCTGATAATACTGTATATTGAAGAGTGGTTCAACTTTCTTGCCTTGGGCGATTGCTGAGCCAACTAAATATCCTCCTCGACCAATCAGATGTACTCATCCCAGGAAGCAATATTCCAATAGTAATAGCTACAAAATCCATTAGAAAATTTACAAAGATATGTTTAGTCAGTTTTTTTAATTACCATAAAACTATTGTCAAAATTCTTTTTTAATGGAGATTATCATCTCACAACCCATATATATTTTCTGAAAGACTTAAGGTTAATAGCCTTAAGTATATCTATATTTTTATTTCATCTTTGCTTTGTATTTTTCTTTTGTTGACTATTTACTCCTTCCTATCTTTCAAGAAGATAAATAGGTCCCAAAGGAGTGTTGCTTCTGTCGAAGGCATTTTCTCATCTCTGTCTTAATTTTCTCAATCCATCATATCATGTGAGATTGTAGGAAATTCATGTGCCTTTTTGGATTTTCTTCTGATGCAGATTTCATTTTGTTTTTCTCTATGGCTTCCATTGTTTTAAAAATTACTACAATTAGGGCTGGAACTGTAGATCAGTGATAAAGCTCTTGCCTTGCATGTGTGATCCAATGGGTTCAATCCTCAGAACCACATAAAAGTAAATAAATGTACTATGTGTTCATCTACAACTAAAAAAAGTTTTAAAAATTACTATAATTAAATTTTTTGAGCACCTTTGATGTGAATAACATTAAACTAAATGCTGAGATGAACCCATATTTACAAAACTTAAAGACCTTAGTATCTTGCTTTATTTTCTTCTTTTCATAAATTTTGTCATAGAAGCAATTGTTAATTTCAATGATACTGCAATCATAAAGTTCAGGGTGAATTTGCATTGCATCCACTATTGAAAGCAACTACACAACTTAAAGATAACTTAAAAATTTGATTTGGAAAAATAAGAAGCCCAGAATAGCCAACACAATCCTTAGCAAGAAAAGTAAAGCAAGAGGCATCACAACCAGAACTTAAATATTACTAAAGAACTATAGTAACAAAAACAGCATGGTATTGGAACCAAAACAGACATGAAGTCCAATGGAACAGAATAGAAGACACAGAGATAAACCCACATAAAACAGTTATCTTATATTAGACAAAGGCACCATAAACATACATTAGAGAAATATAACCTCTTCAACAAATGGTGGTAGGAAAACTGGAAATCCATATGCAGCAGAATTAAATTCAACATCAATCTCATACCCTGCATAAAACTCAACTTAAAAGATATCAAAGACCTAGGCATTAGACCAGAGAACCTGAATCCACTAGAATAAAATATTGAGACAACTTTCCATCACATCGTCTTAGAAACCAACTTTCTCAACAAGACTCCTAAAGAGCAAAAGATAGAATCATTAATCAATAAATGGATGGTATCAAACTAAGAAGCTTCTTCACAGCAAAGAATCAAGAATGTTTAGAGAGATCCTACAGAATAGGAGAAAATCATTGCCACCTGTACTTCAGATAATCTCCATTAGTCTCCAGGATATACAGAGGACTGAAAAAAAAATGTTAAAAAAAAAGAAAACAAATAACACAAACAATAAGTGGGCAAAGAAACTGAATGGGCACTTCACAGAAGAAAAAATTGAATAGTTCACAAATATATGAAAGAATGTTCAACATCTCTAGCTATTAGAGAAATGCAAATTAAAACTATACTGAGATTCCATCTTACTCCTGTGATAAAGGCAATTATAAGAATACAAGTAACAGCAAATGTTGGTGAGGATATAAAGGAAAAGGTTCTCACATATATTGCTGGTAGGACAGCAAATTGGTGCAACCACTCTGGAAAGCGCTATGGAGATTCCTCAGAAAACTTGGAATGGAACCACCATTTGACACAATTATCCCACTCCTTACAATATATACAAAGGACTTAAAATCAGCATATTGTGATGAAGCTAAGCTATGGAACCAACCTAGGTGCCCTTCAACACATGAATGGATAAAGAAGGTGTGATAGATATGCACAATGGAATATTACTGATCCATAAAGAGGAATGACATTTTGGCATTTGCTGGTAAATGAATGGAAGTGAAGACTATCATGCTAAGTGAAATAAGCTAACCTCCCCAAACCGATGGGTAAATGTTCTCTCTGATGTGACAATGCTAACATACAATAATGAAGGGGTGGGAAGACTAGAAGTTCCTTGGGTTAGACAAAGGGGAATGAAGGGAAGGAAGAGGGGATAAATATAGAAAGACAACAGAATGAATAGGACATAACTTTCCTATGCTTTTATGTGTATACAAGACAAGTGAAACTCAACATCATGTATAACCAGAAGAATGGGATCCTAATTAGAATAAGTTATACTCCATGTATGTATACGTAATACGTCAAAATACATTCTACTTTGACTTACATCTAAAAAGAACAAATAAAAAAAGGAAAAAGAATAATTTTATTCAAAAGAGCACCATTTGATTACAGTATACAGGTCAGGGCAGAAAATTGCTTTTGTCTCAATAAACTGAAAATTAGTAACAATAAATCCAATGTGTGAAAATATATTCTTGTACTTGTATTTTAAAATGTGTCCCACATCTTTAGTTCTGACATTAATGTCAGAGAAAAAAATCCTATACTGAATATATTTTTCTGTGATTATAAGAATTTCATTACTTCTCATGATATTTTGTGCATCTGCTCTTAAAAAACACAAATTTTCTGCCAAAAATACTATATACACAGAGCAAGCAATATTTTACCTTTTATTTTTTATGATCTATTCGTTGGGAGAGTAGTTTATTATATGTATTATATTTGTAATAATTTCAAAACTTTTAAATATTCCAAAAATGGTTAAAATAAGTCAAGCTGACATGCTTTTATTTTTAGGGTCTATTTTATTAATTAAATACTTTTAACTATTCCTTTTGATCAAAATTAAAATATTATATTTGTGTGTGTATGTGTGTATATATATATATATATATATATATATATATATATATATATATATATATATATATATATGTTTGGTGGTTAATATTTCCAAATTTCTTTATTATTAAGACTTGGAAAACTCCAAGCCTTCAAATTTCCATACATTGAAAGTCAGAATGGTGTAAGTTCCATGGACACAAAAGCTCATAAAATGTAGTAGAGGGTTAAGGTTTAGATGTGAAATGTCCTCCAGAAAATTCATGCACTGAAATCATGGTCCATAATATGCCAAGTTTCCGATATAGAGCTTTAAGAGAATATTTTGATCTTATGAGGGCAGAAAACTTCAGTGGGTTAATTAATCCATTTCATGAATCAATGATTTGAATTAACTATTGGGTAGTAATCATAGGTACATAGGGTGTGGTTAGAGGAAGGAGGTCACTGGGTATGTGGACTTCAGAAATATATCTATCCATGGACCCTTTCCCCTCTTTCTTTGCTTCCCAGCTGCCATAAGCTAATAATCTCCCTCTGCCTTATCCTTCTACCATGATGTTTCTATCTTGGAGTGAACAGACCATGAACAGAACTTCTTAATGAGCCAAAAAAAAAAATCTCTCCTCCTCTAAGATATTATTGTCAGTGTTGTTATGTTTTAGATGTGAGGAGTCCTCCAACAGCTCACATGTAAAACAATGCAAGATGGTGTGGAGGAGAATTGATTGGGTTATAGTCCTAACATAATCAGTGAGTTAATACCTGAGAGGATTAACTGAGTAATAAATGGAGGCAGGTGGGGGTGTGGCTGGAGGAAGTCATTTATTAAGGACGTTATGTTGGGGTATATATTTTGTATCTGGAGACAGGATTCTCTCTGCTTTCTGATTACCATGTTAGCTTCTTTCCCTTGCCACCCTCTCCTTCCATGATGTTCATCCTCACAAGCCCTGAGGAATGGAGCCTTGCCATCTATGGACTAAGAACTCTGAAACTCTGAGCCCTCAAATAGATGTTTCCTTCTCTACAATTGTTCTGGTTGGGTCTTTTAGTCACAGCGATGAAAAAGCTGACTAGAATAGGTGTTATGGTTTATATATGAGATGTCTCCTAAAAACTCATGTTGTGAGAATGCAAGAACTCTCAGAGATCAGATGCTTACATCAAGAGAGTTTTAATCTATAATCAGTGGACTAACCACTGAGATGGTTAACTGAATGGTAACTGTAGTCAGGTAGGATGTGGAAGGAGGAAGTAGGCCACTAGGGTTGTGCCTTTGGTAAGGGGTATGTTTTGTCACTGGTGAGCACAGCTTTCTTTATCCTTTCAACTTGCCATGTCCTTAGCCACTTTCCTCCACTCCATTGTCCTCCCATGATGTTCTGCTTCATCTTGGGTCCAGAGCTATGGAGTCCACCAACCATGGGCTGAACCTCTGAAGTCTTACCGTACTCTATGGAATTCTTGTCAGACTAAAACATCAGGTATTTTGGTCTCAGTGATGAAAAGCTAAATAACACACAGGGTAATGGCTCAGTTTCACAGAGCTGAATGAGTAGTCCCATGGAGTAAAGGATCTTTTTAATCAGAGGCTGTGGAACATGCTACATGCAAGGGGTCTTGAGGAGTGTTTATACTTGCTGAGATCCCACATCCTAAGGGACTCTGAACGTTTTACTGGCAAAAGCATTAAAAGAGTACAAGAAGTTTCAAAGAGTCCAGTTCAGAAGCTGTAACCAGTAGAAAATCATCCATACATTCAACCAACCATTGATTTTAGCTTTGGAAATCATTAAGCTAGCCAAAAAGAATAACAGCGACAGGGTATGGGAGGCTAGTCCTGGCAAATATTCAACTATCAAAAAAAAATTAAATTGCTCTCCTATTTCTACTACCTAATGATTATTTTGTAAAGAATAATAACTCTAATTCCCTGTTACTCTATCAAGAGCTTTGATTATACCTCAGTAGCTACTCTCCCTTTCTTCCATAGTAACAAAACTCCTCAATTTTTAACTAAACACAGAATCGTTTTTCATTTTGAATAAGGAATGTGACTAAGATCTTAACCATGATATATAGACAGAGGAATGTCTGGGGGAACTTCTCAAGAACATTATTTAAGATAATTGACTTTGTCTTTGGCCCGTCTTTAATTAGTCCTAAATTCTGACACTTGTAAATTGGGATGCGATAGCTAGGTTATTAACAATAATTTGGAACTCTGAAGACATTGATCATACCCTGGGATTGGAGGGTAGTGAGGTGAAATAAGCCTACATCCTGAGGTCTTTGTGAAAAATTTTCATATAAACCTCTAGAATTCTATGTGGGACAAGAATGCCTCTCTTTGTTAAGTGGTGTTTAATATGCTGTGTTTTCTCTCAGAGTCCTATGTAATTCTAATGTATTCAGCATTTCCAGATTTATCCTGATATTATTCTTAGAGAATCACTTAGTTCAAAATTATGATATCATGATTGTTTAACCAATCGAAATAGAGAATGTGACCATTCTCTTTTGTGCACCTCTAAGTAATGGTTAAGGGGATTGGCTCTGGAGTTTGACAGACTTTAGCCTTCTACTTCTTAGATGTGATAGTTTTTTTTTAACTATTTGAAATCTCTAAGTATCAATTAATCATAAAAGTTATTATAAATGTACCTATTATCTCATACCATTGTAATGAAAAATGATTTAGATAATATATACAGGACATAATAGAACATATAGTAAGAACTAAAAATTTATAGGTGAACAGGCATACACTGAATCACACTTTCACATTTGTTCCAGTTATGAGTGGTAAAACAAGCACTAGATAATTACATAGGTTAAAGGTTACTATTTAAAATTATGATAATTTTATATACACACATACTTAAATTTTAAATTCCAAAACAAATACTGGAAAAATCAACGTTGTTATCTTTGCTATAAAGAAAAAATTCAAATGTTTATAATATAATAAAGAATTTCTCTATATCAAGTGAATCTGATCTCCTTTTAGTAGGATATTTTAAAAATAAAGCTTCCTATTGTTGGAAAATAAATATTTTTATGTTGCTAGATGAGCTATGTTTGAGAATTTTATCTTATAATCAAATGTTTTATGGTATTAAAATATTTTATAATACCAATCTATATATAAATATAAGTTTATATATACATATATATGTTTAATACATTTTTTTTTCAGTTAAAGAGGAAAATATTTTCACAGACAATCTTTTATTTGTGGACATTTATTTACCTACAAGTGGGATGTAGGTAAATAGTCTTAAAAAACACTGTTTTAAGATTTGAATAAAAAATATTACTCCAAGGTATTCTTACCCCTGTTTAAGAATATTATTTGTATATTTTTGGAGGCTTTTTAGTCTGACAGTATTTCTACAAGTAAAAGTAGATTAACTTAAACCAAAAATGATTAAAAATTTGTTTAATTCCCTATTCCCTTTGACACAGAATATATATTAAGAAAGAATAGTAACGTGGCCTTGCATTCTAAGGAAAAACTAATTGCCTGTATGTCATTTGTTCATTTTCAGCAAATAGTATGTGGAACACAATTTTCTGCCTGACACAATTCTTTTAATTTTTAGCAAGAAAAATATGCTCAAACCTAACAGAACATTTAAAGAGTTTTCTATTTCAAAAGTGATATCCTATTTTATTTTTGGCATTTTATACATTATCTAGTGATTTTCTGCTAGTTTAAATATGGCTTCTTATCACAGACTGATTACCTAAGGTAAAATATATGGACGTAAAATGGTTTCTAAATGTTCTCAGTTCCTAAACTTTTTCAAGATTTCCTGTTTGCATGAATATTCCTATCCTCACAGAACTTATGTGGATAATGAGGAGTCGAAAGGAATAAACTTTTTTTAAATGTTTTGTTTACTGCAGTATAAAATGAGTTTATTTTTTGAGATAGGGAGAAAGCAAGTGAGTTAAATTCAGTTTAGAAAAATATCTCATGGAAGACTGCCTCAATCATATTGATTAAGTAATTCAGAATTGCTGTAAAGGTGGACAGTATAGAACCTTAATAATACTGAAAAATATATAGACTTCTTAAATGTGTGGGCACAGTTCTACATATATTCTCTATACGAATGTATTTAACCATATCAGCCCTCTGATGAAGGAGATGCTGTTATTTACACATACATTTTGTAGATGATAAAAGAAAGTCAAGGAGGTTGGCTACTGGCCCAGAGTCTAACATCAGAGAAGAAATACAGCCAGAAAACAAGCTCGGGCTGCCTGCCTGCAAAGTTTATGTTTTCCACCTACATACTATGGCCTCTTAAATGTTGCTGTTTTTGTCATTTTTAAAACATTTTTCATGTTTGTTTGTTTTTTAGAAATTATGTTTAGAGGCCATATGTAATAATTTAAAATACTAGTAGGTACAAAGCTATTAAGCCCAAGCACAGTGAATTAATACCACAATTCAATGTCAGAGAACAGACTTCTGTTTCTGGCAGTAATATTATCTAAATAACCTGAAGAAACAACTGACAAAGCACATCTAGACATTCTAGGTTAAATATAAAAATACAACCTTTTAAATGTTGTAGCAGAGCTCCCAACATAATATCAGAATTACCAGAGGCACAAAAGAAAAGAGAATTAGAAATCAGAAACCAGCACAAAACATCAAGAAGGTGTACACACACACACACACACACACACACACACACCTCAAGTTGAACTCTCAAAAGCCTACATTCCTGACTAATTTGATGAACCAAAAAAAATTCTTCCATCTGGAAAACATAAAACCAAGCAAATTTCCCTATCTTGGCCTAGAACTTGCCAAGCAAATTTCCCTATCTTGGCCTAGAACTCGGTAGGAATAAAAATCACTTCCATAAAAAGTACAAATCATAGTCTGTTCTCAGCAGTTAGGAATTTCATTTTATAATTTCTATGTGGTCTAGGAGAAAATGTCCAGCAATAAGTTCACTTAAAATTTTCCCAGGATGATAGTAACTTACAATGCCTAGCTGAACTAAGTCCAAATATACTCTTGAGGTAAAGACATTCAACTCATCTTCCTAAAGGTCCTGCAGATTAAATCTTGAGACAGTTGACTCCCCATTTAAAATTATCCAGTACATAAGAATAAGTCACAATAAGTGTGAATCATCAGAAACAAAAGTATTAAAACTTAAACCCAGCAGCATAGGATAAAGAAAATAAATATCAGATTACATAAAAAAACAGGGGCTAAATTGCAGTAATATTAAAATTAACATGCTTAAAATATAATTGAAAAGAGAGTGGGGAGATAAGAAAAATAAAAAGAGCATTTACAAAGGACTAATATAATTACTTAAGAAAGTAACCTCAATTGATGTGCTAAAGCAAATAATCCAGGAGAGAGATCTAATGTATTGAGAGATATATGTGCAGAAAATAAGGTAATGAATAAAACAGTATATCTCTTTGCCAAACTGTCCTTCCTCCAGAAAGAGAAGCTCATATAGTAACACTCTATTGGGGAATACAATGCCATGGAAATATAAGGGAGTGGAAAAGGGAAGAGAGGAGGGAGGTGGAGACAATAAAATCAAGGAGAGGGTGCTGAACATGTTACTGAGCTAGCCACTATACAGCTTCATGTCAGATACAGTGTTTGCTCTTGCCTGAACAGAGATGAGAATTGATCTTCATCACTGTATTTCATCTCCTGTTGGTCAAAATTGGCCACATCAGTGTTTCACTTCCTATACTCTGAGGCTATCTGTGGGTGAAACCAAGTAGATCCAGCCAGGCTCTGAGATGGTAGAATTGTTGATAGAGTTTGGACCCCTGTAACCATCATTAGGCCAAGGTGTCTTCTGGGACCTCTGCTTATAGATCCTCTTGCCACTAATTAAATTAACCCATTGTATTAACTTCAGATCTGCACTATATGACTCTTGCCTTTGACCAAGGGCCAGTTGCTTTTGAGGTATGCGACACTGTAGTATCTATTTGGCATCCAAATAGGAAAGGAGTAAGTGAGATTGTTTCTGCTTGCTAATGACATATCTTATACTACCCAAAAGCTGGTAGAAATGATAAATTATTCAATAAAATTGTAGGTTTCAAAATTGATATACAAAACTAGTATGCTTCTATATACTAATTACCAACCATTTGAAAAAGTTAAGAAAACAATTCCATTATAACAGCACCAAACAGAGTGAAATACTAAGAAAGAAATTTAACCAAGATGGTGATAGGTATATACACTGAGGGCTATACAAAATGGATGAAATAAATTGAGGATATTACAAATAAATTGAAATGTATCTCAGGTTCATTGATTGGAAGAATTGTTAAATTATTTATACTACTCAAAGTGATCTAAAGATTCAATGAAGTTCCTGTCAAAATTCTAATGTCAATTTCATAGAAAGAGAAATAAAACCCTAAAATTTCTATGGAACCAGGAAGGACTTTGAATAAGAAAAACAATCCTGAACAAAAAGAATAAATCTGGGGACATGACACTCCTGATTTCATAATCTTGAAAATTTGATTTTTATAATTAAAATAGCATAGCACTGGTATAGAAACAGGATAGAAAATCTAGAAGTAATTACAAATATTAATGGTCAATTAAATTTGAACAATTAATTCTGAATACACAATGGGTCAATGAAGTATCTTTAATAAGTGGTACTGGAAAAACAAGATATACACATGCTAAAAAGTGAAACTGGACCTATATCTTAAGCCATAAAAATTAATAAAGACTAAATTTAAGACCTGCAACTATAAATTAGCAGAAAACACCAGGGGGAAAGTATCATGACACATTGGTCTGGGGAATGATTTTTTTTATATGACTCCAAAAGTATAAATAACAGAAATAAAAATAGACAAATGGGATTACAGCAAACTAGAAAGTTTCCACAAAATACAGAAAAATAATTAACAGAGTGAAGAAACCAGCCATGTTTTGGGAGGAAATAGTTACAAATTATACATCTGATGAGTGTTTCATATGTTAAGGAACTCCAATAACTCAAAGAGTAAGAAAAGAAATAACTCAATTAAAAAATGTGTATGTGGCTGGGATTGTGGCTCAGTGGTAGAGTGCTCACTTGGTACATGGGAGGCCCTGGGTTTGATCCTCAGCACTACATATAAATAAATAAATAAATGAATAAATAAAATAAAGGTATTGTGTCCAACTACAACCAAGAAATAAATATTTTTTAAAAATGTGCAAAGTGCCTAAATAGACATTTCTCCAAAGAAAAGAGATGGAAATAGCAATCATATATATGAAAACATTTTTAATGTATTTTTCATGTTTTTGATGATTTACAGGTAGGACAAATTTAGAGTCCATTGGATACAACTCCACCTGTATTGGAATATCTATTATCCCAAACATAAATGATAACTATGTCTGGGTAAGGATGTGAGGAAAGGGAACTCTTGTATACTGTGGGAATGTTAATTAGTACAGCCATTTATGAAAAATAGTATTGGGTTTTCTGGAAAATTAAAAGATAAATACTATGATCCAAAATCCCTCTATTGTTCAGTACACAAAGAAAATGAAATTATACATTTGAAGAGATATGTACACTACCATGTTCACTACAACACTATCCCTAGTAGCCAGGAAATGAAAAGACCTTAAATGCCCATCCACCAGTGAACATAAGGAAAATAAGGTACATATACATGAGGGAGCACTATTCAGTTACAAAAATAATGAAATCCTGTTATTTGTGATGGCACGGATGAAGCTGGAGATTTGTTATGGTTTGGATATGAGGTGTCCCCCAAAACTTCATGTGTGAGACAATACAAGAAGGTTCAGAAGAGAAGTGATTAGGTTTTAAGTGCTTTAACCTAATCAGGGATTGTGCTGGTTGGGTCCTTTAGTCACAGCATTGGAAAAGATGACTAAAAGATTGTTTTTCTAAGTGAAATTACAGACAGACAAATATTGTATGTTTTCCTTCATATGTGGAATTTAAAATGTTACTGGTTACCAGAAGTGGAGGAGAGTAAGGGATAAGAAAGAATGAGGAGAGTTTAAACAATGGGTACTAGTAAGCATTTGTACAACAGGGTGGCTATAGATAATGAAATTGTAGGTAGATAATATATATTTTAAAAAAGCTAGAAGAACGGATTTTCAATGTTTTTAACATAAGCAAATCACAACTCTTTGTGATGATAAGTATGTGTGTGTATGCATAAAACACATATATTTAATAATTTAAACATACATAATGTATGCAAATATCAAAATATTGTATAGTACCCCCCAAATATGTATAATTTTTATGTTATTTGTGTATCAGCTAAAAATAAATTTAAAATCAAGTATATGAGATTTAAGTAAATTTAAGTCTAATAAAATGTTGAATAATCTGATAACAACTTGTTTATTGATATTTACAGAATTTTACATCTTTTATTTCAACAAATTTCAAGATTTCATGTCACAGAGATAGTATTCATGGACTAAGCTAAAACACATAGAAATAAATAAAAAGTTAATTGAAAACACTAGAACAGTTAAACATATTTTAAAGTTATGAATTAGAAGAAAAATCATATTGAAAATTAGAAAGTAAAACTAAAACATAATAACAAGAATAATAAAATTCATAAGTTATTTGAATGTGGTATCGTGAGGAAATTTTTAACCCTTATAAAAATTTCTGTTTGGAAGAAACAATGTGTGAAAATTAATTATCCAAGAATGTGAGTTAAGGAATTGAAAAGAAGAGTGTGAATCAAAAATAGTTCTTAAAATAATGAAGATAGAAGTAGTAATTAATGGAATAGAAAACAAGGAACAAGAAAGAGAATCTTTAAAGATGAGGGTGATTATTTGCAAAGATTATTAATACCTACAAGCACTCAAGAGATTATTCATATGTAAAAGAAGAAACAAATACAAAAGTTAAGAATAAAAAGGTGACAAAATTATAGTCCCAACAGAGAATTTCAACTGAATTAGAGAATATTTATGAACTACATTGTGAAAATATATTTTAAGACCCATATAAAATAGACACTTAAGAAATAAATGGGACACCCATTCTCTATTTATTTATTCATATAAATAAAATAAAATATGAAAACTTATTTGTTACTAAAAAGTAGAAATGTTGAATAGGTCTAACACTTGGTGGTACATCTAGAACTGTATTCTACAATTTTTGTAGAAGACACAGTTACAATTACCCAAGATAAATTTAAAGAATGATTTGGGAGAACTACCTTATCAGATATCACGATGACAGTGTGGTGATTATTTATGTGGTTTTGATATCAACATAGACAAATAGAGTAGAGGAGAATAATTGAGAGTTTGGAAAAAAGAATAATCTATAGGTATAGAAGCTTAATATGTAACAGGAATGACACTGAATATCACTCAGGATTAGATGGGCTATTCAAAAATGACATGAAAAAAGACTATTCTCCTAGGAAAAGATGAAGTTGTCTACCTCTTACCAGAGACATAAATTTATAGTTACAGTTTAAAGAACTAAATATAAAAAATCAAGCTTTAAAATGGGTAGAAATAAATATAAGAGCATATTCATAAGACCTCTTTATTAATGAAATTTTACTTGAATAGACCCAAAAAGAATACAAACCACAAATAAGAAAGATTGATAAAATTGACCATGCTGAAGTTATAAACAGATATAATTTATATTGCTACAAAAATAAATAAAATATAAATTGCTAACTAAATGTTTTATGTATAAAATATATTACACATAAAAATGAGTTTCCAATAGAGGTCAAGAATATTTACAAATCATAAAATAACAACAAATCTGTAGGAAAATATAAAGAAGTATAAAGAGGTGATTCATATAGACGAAACTGCAAGAAATAAAGAAGCAACTTTTAAATGACATTGATAGTAAAATTAACTTTAAAACCACGATGAGACATCTTTGGCACACCTACTAAGTTGGTGATAATACAATAGTTGGATAATGTCAAATGATGGCAAATAGGTGAAAAAAATAAAATCTCTTACATGCTGGTGGTAAGATAAATTCACTTAAACTTAATAATCCTTACCTAATTTTTAACATCAATTGAAATAATAAGATATTAGTCACTGTCACTTGTTTGGTTTTCATGAATGTGGAGAACAAATTGCAGATGTAAACTTCCTGCAGTTCATAAAAGAAATATTGTAAAAGTAACATAATTATTTTATCATGAATGAATTATTCTTTTTCTACAGATTATTCCTTTCTTTCTCAAAGCAGCTAATAGATTTTTCTCTTCTTAGGTGTCCTTTTGGTTCTTTGACAACCATTCTATGTGTTTTCTGTCATTTCAGCATCATTTAGACATTAACCTTCTTGTCAGCCTCAACCCACTATTTTGACACATTTGCATTAATAATGTTGACTGTGGTAGAAGAGGGAAGAACCATCACTTTGTCAAGAATTTGAGCCATCTTGGGCTGAGAAATTTATTTTGTACCATTAAGCACTTCATCAGAACATACATTATAACACCAAAACATACTTCTCCAAAATCTAAACTTTGTGCTGAATTTACTCCAAATACCTACAACAGATATTGCAAAAATTTTATATAGCAGAATAGGAAATTCATATCACCACTCTAGTATTCTTGATACCAAAGCAATGTTGAGTCAAGCCATACCTTTAGTTTTAATAGAAGAAACAGCAGGGATAGATGGCCAAGTGACATGTCACCACAATGAAGCAATTGCCAAACACAGAATAATGGACATTCTACAGGACACATGACCTACCTTTTCAATAATAATTATTGCAAAAAATAAAAGGTGAATTTTTTTTTTCTACTGAAGATTGTAGGCAGAACTTTGTGCATGTTAGACAAGTACTCTACCACTGAGCATACATACTCCCAATCCAAATGGTGAGGTTTCTTAATCTCCTAGCAGATCCAATAATGAAATTCCATGGTCAGTCATGTTCCAATTGGCGTAGAATAAATCAAGTTGGAAAACAATCATAGAGGCAATTAGAAAAATATGGAAGGATTAGCTATTTGATGATATTAAGATATTTTTGTCAAATGAAATAACAGAATGGTATTTTTCAAAAATATTGTTATATCTTATAACTAAGAGATACTACTGAAGTATGTGCAAATTGGGGATTTGCTATAAGTTTCTACCAAATTAGCTGCTTCTTTTAGATAATATTATTATCTAGAAACTTTTTTCATTGCAGGTATAAAAATATTTTTAGATCTCTTTAGGATTGAACATAATGCTATGTACACAGAAGACCCTGGAAATAGTCAAATAAATAAATGGGGGAAATTATCTTGATAGCTCTTTTATATGTGCATATATATATATATATATATATATATATATATATATATATATTCTTAAAGTCCAAGGAATAAAGAAATCTTAGTAACAGAAACTCCCGTATATAAAACTAGGAATTTTTCCAAAACACAATAAATACAAAACGAGGAGACTCAGAAAGTACTATCAAAACTGAATAATGCTGTAGCCCAATAGTAAACTTTGAAGATTCTGCTTATATTTCAATATCAATAGACGTGTTCCCTCTTCAGGCACCCCATAATATAGTTAGCCCATAAAAATTTAAGAAAAAGATATCTAAAAACAATTCGTGCTGATCATTTACCTACTGTCTTGTAGCCTAAAGCCTATCTACTTTAGGATTTCCTTTTTATGCAATTCTACAAACTACACTTCCCACATTGGCCTTCCACACCATTATATACTGGCAGGAGTTAAGTGGAGATTATGGAACAAGCATGGGGACTTTCTTCCTGCTTCCTAGTTTCTGTCTGTCCTTCCAGCAGCAGAAGACAACTGGTTTCTCCTGCCCATAGCTCTTTTCTGTACTCCAAACCTCATTCATAACCATATTTTCTCAGCAAATAAAGTATCAGCCTCACTGCAGTCTGCCACACACTGGGCTTTGCACCCACCACAGGCCCAGGACTTAGTCTCGGCTCACTCTCCTCAGAAGGACAAGCACCTCTTACTCATTACCTCCTGTGCCGCCTTCCACATCAAAAGCACTGTACTTATGATTGCCCTTCTTGAAGCTCCTGAGTTTTATTAATCCCATCTACTTCCACTTCTTTCATCAACTCTAGGGATGATTTCTATCTCCTTCAGTGAGGACCCTCCAGGTTCCTTTAAACATCCAACATCAAAATAAACACATTCCCTTTGATGGAAACATTTGGACTGTTAATCTGACTATACCTGAGTGAAAAATGTTCAAAAATGTGGACCTTAGCACATATTTAAATCTCCTATTTGGTGAAATTAATTTTTAAAATGGTGAAAGGGATATAATACTGGAATGGGGTAGATGGGAAATGCTATTCCCCTAATCAACAAAAACTTTTCTGCAAGATTTTGAGTGGAGAAAATGCAAGATTTTGACTGAAGGAAAATAGCCATCCACAAGAAAACCTGTATTTCTCAGGCTGATTCAGGAAACACTGTATTTAAAAGAAATGTTTTCCAGTGGAATCCCAGTACAATTATATCACAGGGGTCCATGAGCTAAAATTGGTGGGATAAATGAGGTTTGAAAATAAAGTTTATTGAAACATAGTCATACCCACTTTTGTACACATTATCCACAGCTGCTCTTGTATTATAAAGATAGGTGGGTGACAGTGATAGAGAACAAGTTGCATGAGAAGCCCAAATCATTTCTGTCTGGGACTTTATAAAAAATATTAGATGGAAGGGTAAATATGGTACCATTTGTATTGAAAAAAGTTAAACCCAGTATTAATTCCAAATATTATGCCAGGGTGCAAGAATTCAAACAAGTAAGACATTGCATCATAACATTCACTCTAGGTTTTGTTTGTGGCTGGGGCAGTGGACTATATGGTAGAGATTGAGTGACTTGCCATAAGAAGCTGACAATAAGGGAGGTCAGGACATTTGGAGAAGAAAAATAACACCAGAAAAAAAAGAGAAAGAAAAAATATTCAGTTACCACAGAAAATAGAAGAAACACTTTGGCCTCTAGAGATACAATAGATATGAGAGAGATTGCACAGGCAATTGAAGATTTAAATTGGCAAAGTGAATCTAAACTTTTTTCCATCTCTCTTGTCATGAAAGATTTAAACAACTCAACACAATCTCCAAGAGAATTCCCCATAGTGTAAAAAATAGCCCTCACTCTGTAGGAGTAAGAAAGTACTTGTTCACTGGGCATGTGAATAGATTTAACAGTTGGAAAAGGGGACCAATTATTAAACTCTCTACACTGGTATTTTCCTAGAAATAAATTTATGTTGCAAAAAGCTAAAATTTTATGGCATTTTTAATTGGCACTGTCAATGTAATGCAGTAGAATAAATATGTATGTATATAAATAAATATGTATGTATAAATATGTATGTATGTATGTATAAAATAACAGAGGAGACAGTTTTGAAAAGGAGATAGTCACCAGGCATGGTGGTTCATGCCTATAATCCCAGTGGCTCAGGAGGCTGAGGATTCCAGGAGGATTGCGAACTCACAGCCAAACTCAGCACGTTAGGGAGATCCTAAGGTGGGAGGCAACTAGGGGAGATACCATCTCTAAATAAAATACAAAAAATGGCTTGGGATGTAGCTCACTGGTTAAGCGCCATTGGGTTCAATACTTGGTACAAAAAAAAAAAAAAAAACGAAAAAGAACAAAATAAAATGAGATACTCTAAGACATTGGAAAGGTTTTCTTGTTTAAAAATACAGTGGAATTAGTAAACAGCAGGTCACAAACTGTGAGAAACTAATTTAATTGATTTAAGTAATTCTAGAATTTAGACAAAAACCGTTCCAAGGGGACAAAGAGAGAAGATATTGAAATAGATCTCGGTCTTTATTTGTCCTTGGAATTTCAGATACAAACATTCAACTGTTTATCTTTCAATTGCACTTGAATATAATAGGCATTATAAACTTAACAAGATGCAGATTAAATTTTTATTTCTAGTCCTGAAACCTCCTCCACGGACAGTCTCCAAAATCTAAGAGTCATTGATTCCTGTCTTCCCTTCAACTCAGTGGAGAATCCATCTACCTCTAAGTCACCCTCATCTTCTGTTCTTGGCTCTGCCTGTGGTTCAGTGGTTCAGGATAGCGTACTCCCTCACCAGGACTGATGTGAAAACTTCTCTGCCAACCTCCCTGCTCTCACTGCTGTCCCCATCGTCCCCTCTCCACAGGGTCATCAGCGTGATCTTTTCAAGATCAGATAATGTCACTTTCCCACTAGAATTTTCAGATGACTTCTCAGTTAAAAAGTCAATGCAAGAATTTGAAGCCAGTGGTGATACAGATTTTAATTTCCAGAGACACTCTCAAATCTACCAAATTATGCTATTTCCACGTATTAACATACTACAATGAATCCTGTTCCTATATAAAATCATAATGCACTAATTGAAATAATTATAACAATAATATAAGGTAAATGAGTAGACCAAGTAGATCAGTGAAGAGAGGAAGAAAGGGGAAGGGAAGGTACTGAGAACGAGAAATAAATAAAATATTTTAAAATATGATAACTTAGGCATAAATTTCTGTATCATTTCAAGAGCAACTGAAAGCTAAAGAATGTGAATAAGAGAGGATTCTCTATAGTAAAATTCTTACTTCTAAAGGACATTAATGTGGTAACAAAAATGAGCAATTTGGTAAGAAATTTATATATCTAGACTACTAGATAGTGTAAAGATATTATGTAATTAACCAAAGTGAAAGGTAAAATTTTAATATCTTTAAGTTGAAAAAAATAAGTAAGATCAAGTAAGTATAAAATGAAAATACAAAATTAAAGGTATAAATAGTCACAAGATTTAATTTTATATTAGTTGTTTAAATATTTTTTATAAAATATGGTTCTGGGGTAAGTGTGGTGCTGTATAATGGTAATCCCAGCGGCCCAGTAGGCTGAGGCAGAAGGATCACAACTTCAAGGCCAGCATTAGCAATGTAGGAGGCCCTGTGCAACTTAGTGAGACCCTGTCTCATAATAAAAAACAAAAAGAGCTGAAGATATAACTCAAATTAAAGCATCCCTGGATTCTAACCCCAGAGCCAAAAATAAAATAAAGTTCTGGGGATTGCACACAGGGTCTAGCATCTGATAGGCATGTGCTCTACCCTTGAGCTGAACTCCCAACCCTAAAGAGTCTTTTTAAAGGAAAAATAGAACACTCCAGATAGAAGATAGATATCCAACTATGGGATATTTAGAGTGAACAAAGTTATACAAAGAATAAAAAATAAGAGTATTGTCAAAAATATATGGAACATCAACAGAAAGAAGGATAAAACAGTGATATTTGTAGACAGTAATGTAGATAAAATTCATAGCAATTTTTATACTACTGAAAATAATTTCAAAGTAAAAATATCTCACAGCACAGAAAGACAAGTAGCACATGATCTTACTCACACATGGAATCTAAAAATGTTAAGATCATAGAAGTTGATAATAGGATGGTGGTTACCAGAGGCTGGGAAGAGTTCACCAGAGTATGGAGAAAGCCTGATGGATAGGTACTAGGTGACAAATAAGAGTAAGGATTTCTACGTGCTGTTGCACAGTAGAGTGACTATAGATAACAATTATGTACATATATTTCAGAAGTAGAAGAAAAAAAATTCTGAATGCAAATGTTTGAGGACACAGATATGTTTAACCTGATTTAAATATGACACAACATATGTATATATACCAAAACATCTCATGTTGTTTCACAAATACATATAATTTTAATGTTTTTAGGTATCAGTTAAAAATAAATCATAAAAGAAAATGTATACAATTTGCATGCATTCAAAGAAAGAAAAAAAATAGGAGAAATCTACAACATTAAAAAGAGAACCACATTTAATAACTCTCCTTTGAATGTGAGTTGTATCTCTATATAGATTTTATATATATTTTTATAAATAAGTAAATATATATATATATATATATATATATATATATATATACATATATATTTAACTCTACTTTGTTTTTGGCACAATAAGAACAATAAACTTCAGCATTTTTACATATTACAAAAAAAGCTTGATTAACCTATGTGTAGGTGTTAATAAATATATATTTAGGGAAAATGTGAGAGAATGTTTTTAAAAAAGAATATATTTTTCAAATATATCTACATACTTTTTTCTAGACATGGTAAAAATAAAACCTCAATATGTTCCAAAATATAGAAAAGCAATAGCCCATATTCTATGACCAGACTGAATATAAATAGCAAGAGATTCAAATGTAACTGGGGACTTAAAACTATTCCAAATCGCTCTTGGTACAGAAGCAAAGAACCTGCAATTACAAATTGTTTAGGAAATAACAGGGGGAGTTCTACACTAAATGTTAAATATGATGATGTTTTTCTAAGAAAACTCTTCATAGATATGGAGATATTGACATTTCAAAATTAATAAAGGAAATTCAATTCATTGCACAATAAATTTAGTGAAAAACAACCAGTAAGTTCATCCAGAGGAATAAGGTAAAAGGAAGAATTAGAAAAAAAATACTAAAAAGAGCAGGAGGAAAACAGGAATCTGAAGAGACAGTTCATTGAAAAGAACATAAAACGAACCATCACTGGAAGGCTAAAGAGGCCAAAAAGAATCCACATGTGTTATTGGAAAAGAAGAAGAAGAAATACAGGAGAAAGAAGGGAAGAAAGAAAAGAAGGAAGACCAGTTAAAGACAAAGGCAGAGGGAGAGGAGAAGAAAGAGGAGTTTTATGACGCTTAAAAATAATAATACATCATTTTATAAGAAATGTTCCTACCACTGCTTAAAGATTTAAAATATTAATGCAATGGACAGTGCTTTATAAATATTTGAATAGTCAATTAAAAATGAACTGCAATAATTATAGAATTTATATATATTTTTTACTTCTCAAAGAACTGGTTAAGTACAGGCACATGGTTCTAGACTATTTTAGGAAATAGCTATTTAATTTTTAAAGGCACATGAACACTCTATAGAATAAAATCTAAAAGGACAAAAATCTCTCCACAGATTTCATAATTCTGGAAAACACCCAAATAAACCACTTATAATTTTAATTTATGATAATATGGTAAATCATAATGTAAAATAATTTGTATTAATTATATTAAATATAAGAATACTTTCTGCAAAAATAAATGAATTAAAATAAATTGAAAAAAATTATGTAACATTGAAGCATACATTTAAAAAAAATAGAAAGGAATTCCTCAAAGTAACAGAAATAAAAGCCATAGTTTACATGGATATTTTATTGGCCATGTGTGTTTTGAGTATTTTTTATTGTTTTTAAGACATAATGATAACCAAAGTGCTAAAAAATTGTTTTGACTTTAATAACTGCTAGGTTGAGTGACAAGGCCTTAAACTACATATGGTAGAGTACTGCAAACTTTTAAAAAGTTAAGGCATGAATAGGACTCCTCCTAACTCGAAATATCAACTTACGGTACAAAAATATAAAAACAAATTAAGAAAAGCAATCGTTGTGAATATAAGACAGGGTGATTAACAAAAAAAAAAAAAAACAGAACAGAACAGTAAAACTTCAGATAAGCAGATTATCAGATAAAGAATATAAAGTAAGTATAAATGTTAAAGTATAAACTATTTAAAAACAGGAAAGAAAACTCAAAAATGAAAAAAACACTCAAAACATAAACAAATAAAGATTAGGACAATTTGAAAAATACAATGCTTTTAACTTTTATAAATGAAAAATGCGGTACTAAAAATAAAAACAAATGTCTTCAAGACCTAAAGAATTAGGAAGCTGAAAGATAAATATGAAGAAATTACCCTCTGTGTATCAGAAGAAGCTATGACACACAATTGTAAAAGATATCTGGGTGCATGGGCACATGCCTTTAATCCCAGTGGTTTCAGAAGCTGAGACAGAAGAATCATGAGTTCAAAGCCAGCCTCAACAACAGTGAGGAACTAAGCAACTCAGGGAGACCCTGGCTCTATTAAATAAAATACAAAAAAGGGCTGGGGATGTGGCTCAGTGGCTGTGTGCCCCTGGGTTCAATCCTCTGTATCTAAATAAATAAATAAATAAATAAAACAAAAAATGTCAAAGAAATACATATTATATATTTTTAATTTAAGGGAAAAAAAAGCAGTACAGAGAATATGAAGGAGAGATAAATGCAAAGAATTATGGCTTCACATTTTTCATACTTGATGAAATTCATGATTCCTTAAATACAATATTACAGGAAAATCTAAGCAGGATAAAGGAACTCCACACCTAATCTCCTTGGAGTGAATCCTCATGACATCTAAACTATGAATGGTCTTCATTAGGAGGTTAAACAAAAACAAAAAACTAAACACTTCTAAAGAAAAGACAAGTGGTCTGGCAATTGAAATGGGAGAAAATAGCTGGCAACCTTGAATTTATACCCAACTAAACTATTGTGTGAAAACCAATGAAATAACAATATAAATTAACAGCAATCTTAGGACATATAAAAACCAAAATAATTTAGAGATATTGCTGAATTATCTCCTATGTTACTTATTTAGAAAAAAAATGTATTTTATTTGTAAGGATTGCCAGTTTAAATTGTCAGTTTAATGTCAGTTTAAGGATTGGAAATTTAATTTGATAAAAATAAAAACTGGGTTCTATATTTTATAATTTTTAAAAATGTGCATGCTCTGTGTATTAGGAATTTTTAAACTAGAATTCTTATCCTAACATTTTTGTAATATGTGCAAATATTTTATCATAAGATCTATTTATTTGTTTTTATGACATTAAAATAAAAATATTTTTGACCCCCAATAAAAATGAAGTGTTAAACATACCATAAAATATTAAAATATTATGCCATCATGAATAAAATTAGTATATAAAGTCTTCTGTCTAAAAACATGGATAGAGTTCTAAGTTATATTAATTTCAAAAGCAATTCATGCTCATATAGAGCTTAATCATAATTTTATTAAAATATTGCCAGATACACACTGCTGAAATATTAAGATCAGTTATCTCTAGTAGTAGAATTATGAATACCTTTTAACTGAATTTTGTGCTTGACAGTATTTTTAGATTATTTCTACAGCAAAATTTTGCTTTGTATTAAAAAGTATTAGAAATAAATGCTATCTTTGGGTATGATTGTAGTTCAGTGCTTGAAAGTTGGAAAGAAGAAACAGAATTCAGAAAAGAAAGCAGCATAAAAGTGCTGACTTGATTAGCTCATGAGTGAAAGAAGTTTGAAAGTTTGATATTGAACCTCTACTTCTGGTCTCACAAGTTTAATTTAAAAATTGTGTGATACAGGAGGATGGAAAGGGGAAAAGAAGGACCCTGGGAATCCTTTCCTGTTTCTACGGCAACGGGTGCATTCTTACTATTCTCAACATATGATAATATATCCAGAGGTCTACAATATAATTTTATAAAAACTGTCTTTTACTTAGTAGTATCTTTGATGATTGCTAATATTTACTTTTATTTTCTTATGTTTTTCTTTCAAACAAGATTCACATCTGGCTGTTTATTTTCTTGAGAGACCAAGAAAGAAAGTCAGGAACTAGTTTCCATTGTAACTAGAAGTGGCAAAAAAAATGTGCTTTCTTATTTGAGTATCTATTTTAAATAACACTACATATTAATTCACCTCTAGGCATAAAAAGGACACTGAAAAGGTATCCTTAAATTTATAAAGAATATTTTCTATTTTATATGGCATTTACAATTAGCAAATTTGTAATAGATGTTCAACAGTATTATTGATTTTAAAGTGCAATACCTGAGAATTTCTTGTGAAGGCTTTTTTTTTTTAATTCTAAATTGTATTTTGCATTTATTTTCCATTCTGAATGTTAAATTTGCATACATATAGCAATATACCATATATAGGATTCATATATGTGTCCTTATATGTACAAAATATATGTTCATATGATGCACACTTTTCCTTCCCTGTGTCAGATCCTGCATATTTATATAGGTTTTCACAAGTACATTCTTATGGATATACATATTTTCCCATATTATTTTTCTAATTAATTAATTTATTTTAATTAGGTATATATGACAGCAGAATGCATTTTGATTCATTGTATACAATTGCAGCACAACTTTACATTTCTATGGTTGTATATGATTTAGTGTTACACAATATGTGTAGTCAGTCATACATGTACCTAGGGTAATGATATCCATCTCATAATCATGAAATTCATTTGGAAAAATAAGGGACCCAGAATAGCCAAAGCAATCCGTAACAAGAAGAGTAAAGCAGGAGGCATCACAATACCAGACTTTAAACTATTGCACAAAGCTTTAGTAACAAAAATGGCAAGGTAATGGCACCAACATAGACATGTAGACTAATGGTACAGAATAGAAGACACAGAAGAAAAACACACATAAATACAGTTATCTCATACTAGACAAAGATGCTAAAAACACACAGTGGAGAACAGATAGCCTCTTCAGTAAATGGTGCTGGGAAAATCCATATGCAGCAAAATTAAAATAAACCCCTGTCTCTCACCATGCACAAGACTCAACTCAAAGTGGATCAAGGACTTAGGAATTAGTTCAGAGACCCTGAAATTAATAGAGAAAAAAGTAGGTCCAAATCTTCATCATGTAGGATTAGGCCCTGACTTCCTTAACAAGACTTCTAAAGCTTAAGAAATAAATCAATAATTAATAAATAAATCAATAATTAATAAATAAATCAAGAATTAATAAATGGGTTGAACTTGCTTCTTCTCAGCAAAAGAAACAATCAATGAGGTGAACAAAGAGTATACATTTTGGGAGCAAATTTTTGCCACACATGCGTCAGATAGAGCACTAATCTCCAGTGTAATAAAAAACTCAAAAAACTAAACACCAAAAAAACCAAACAACCCAATACAATAAATGGGCTAAGGAGGTGAACAGACATTTCTCAGAAGATGATATACACTCGATCAACAAATATATGAAAAAAATTGTTCAACATCTCCAGTAATTAGAAAAATGTAAATCAAAACTACTCATTTCATCTGACACCAGTCAGAATGGCAGCTATCAAGAATACAGACAATGATAAATGTTGGTGACGATGTGGGGGAAAGGCACACTCGTACATTGCTAGTGGGACTGCAAATTGGTACAATCTGGAAAGCAGTATGGGGATTCCTTAGAAAACTTGGAATGGAACCACCATTTAACCCAGATATCCCACTCCTCAGTCAATACCCAAAGGACTTAAAAATCAGCACACTATAGTAACACAGCCACATCAATATTCATAGCAGCTTAATTTACAATAGCTAAACTGTGGAAGCAACCTAGATGCCCTTCAATAGATGAATGGATAAAGAAACTACAGTATATATACACAATGGAATATTATGCAGCATTAAAAGAGAATAAAATTATAGCATTTGCATGTAAATAGATGGAGTTAAAGAATGTCATGTTAAGTGAAGTATGCCACTCCCAATAAACCAAAGGCCAAATGTTCTCTCTGATAAGTGGATGCTGATCCATAATGGGGAGCAGAGAGGCATGGGAAAAATGGAGAAACTTTCATTGGGCAAAGGAGAAGGACAGGAGGGAGATTGTGAAGGATTTTAACAGAGAGAAAATCCTAACCGAAGCAGGCTCTAGCAAATTTTTTTCTGAGGGAATTTCTTCTGGACACTGTCAAAGTAATATGGGTCTGAAAACCCAGATGACCTTGATATTTTATGAAGGTGCCTTGCAAAACATTAAAGTGTAAGTCCCACTATACAGTGAGACTCAGAAGAAATATGAGTTTTTATACAAATTGGAAGATGTCTCTCTTTAAATCATGGAGAGCAATGAATTTAGGAAATTCAAAGGAATCTCAGGTAACACAGTCAACATAGAATGTTGGAGTTATCCTGCAATATTTCCAGCAGCAGAAGTATAAGAATCAACTCAAAATTAATACCAAAACATTTCCTTGTAGAGAAATATAAAAGAAAATGCAACCAAAGAGTTTATTGGATGTGTAATTACTACATGTATAGAATTATTGCAGTTGAGGGAGAGCTACCAAAAGCTTGAAGGTTATTTTTAGCAAACTAATATTTTGAATTTAGCATTGCTACCCACTTATTTTCTACTATAAGCAAAATAGTCATCTGTTTTGTTGTTTTTTTTTTTTTTTACCATTTTATAGCACAGCACGACAAGCTAAATTTATTTCAGATTATTGGAAACATTTCACTGGTTAAGAACAGTCCTTCAAAGCTTAAGAAGAAATTTCTTTCATATTGTAAAGGTAGTTTTTTTCTGCTCTCCCAAATAATCAAGCAGTTTCTCTTTCCAAAGTAATCAGTGTCTTTACATACCATGTAAGTCATCCATTCCAACTCACAAGTGCTACTCAATGATGTTTTAATCAATGTACCAAGTTGTTCAACAATTACTGTGAGTTTTTAGCATATTTTCATCACTCCTGCAAAATTCCTCATAGGCAGTAACTATGAATATGAACACAACATATGTAAACACACGTGCCTTAGGCAACAATTTTTGGTCACCTTATATTTGGTTTTCTTGTTAAATCCTATAAATAAGGTCAACAATACATGATCTTTTATTTCTGGATTCTTTCAGTAAGCATAATGCTTTCGAGATTCATCCTTGTAACATTATGTATGCAAAGTTCATTCCATTTAATCACTGACTGTATTTTATTCTATAGTTTACCTCTGAACATAAAGGGTTTTCTTTCATTTATTTATTTATTTATTGGCTTTTATGATGCTTATTTGCAAATATCTGTGTAGTTTAAATTAATAAAAATATTAAGAGAAAACATCTATAGAAATGGGCAAATTAGGATGAATCAAATGAGGGCAAAAAATGTTATAGTTTTTGTTGTAAAACTTGTAAACCTTAATTAAACATAATCTCTAACATGTTGTAATAATATATGCATCCACTTTTCTTTCTTCATGAGAATTGAGGAAATACTTTAACTCGGCATAATAAGCAATCATAATTTCCTTTGTCTTTTTCTTCTTCCCTTTTTACTATAAACTGCTCCATAGAGGCGTGGTAATTGTATAAAAAAATATTTTGTGTGTGTGTCAGTAATGACCAAATAAATAAATAACACTGCAAACCAACACCTATTTATGCAATTAAAATGGTGCAAAAAATAAGCCCAGCTGATCCAAGTTATAAAAAGTTTTAATCGTGTGGGAAATTTATATTGTATACACACACAGACACACACAAATACACATACATTTTAATTTAAAAAAAAATCCCATAAAAAGCTGAATTTATTCAAACCTCCTAAAAACATTTATAGAGTCTTGATTGCTCTAGATGCTGGAGCTTATTTCAGATTTAAGATTTCAAGAGTTAATTGGATGTATTTATCTGTGTGCTGTGAGAAGAGATGCAATTCCAGCACATTAGAGGAACTTGCCCTCCATCCGCAGAATGCAGTCCTCACAGTGGAGCTACACAGCGAACTGCTGACAGCTGGAATCTATAGTTTATTTCACAAGTAAATCATCATTTCCTATGTTCATTGAATTTGGAAATGCATACCATAACAAGGAGTAAATTTGTTGTCCTCAGGAAATCTCCCTCTTCATCACACTGACCTGATTTACTTACATAAGGCCAGAGTTTTTGTCAAACCCTATCACTTCTAGAAACTGGTAGATTTTGTAGACATATTGCCACTGGGAGGGAAGCTCATTTTATGCCACCTTCTTAGCAAAGAAACACACCACATACACACATCTACACACAAAAACACTCACACAAACACATGCTGATAAAATAGACTTTAAAACTAAAGGGACTGATTCTGCAATCTGTATTTGGGGTAAAATTGGGAGTTCATAACCAACTTGAATCTAATGTATGAAATATGATATGTCAAGAGCTTTATAATGTTTTGAACAACCAATAAAAAAAAAAACTAAAGGGACAATTATACTTCTAAATATTTTTAAGTTGTAGCTTTGGCTTAGAAATCTTGAATGCTGTTATGGTCAGAAAATGCTAAGGTCAGAAAAAAGCTACAGGCCAACTCAGAGGAATTCTACTATTTTCATGAAGGAAGGGTATAGAGTCTCAAATAACATCACTGCAGCTGTTAAGTTACTAATTCCTAATTTATTATTAGCTGTAAACAGATGCATAGTTTTCTATCTTATACTTGCTCATTCTTAAAGCTTAAAATCATCCAATAGGGGATAGAATGTGCATCATTGCTAAGGCATTGTGGCATTTCTGACACTCTTTAGCTTTTGATAATGTGTAATTTAGAATCTAGTAAATTGAATCAAAAGAAAATGAATGTTCATCCCAGAAGGCAAGTGACATGTTCCTGGAAAAAGTGGTAAGAATTAGAAATTAAGAGGATGCATTATGGAGCCACATGATCTGATTCATGATTTATTAATTATTTGGGAGCTAGGGACAGGTCAGTCAAATTTTTTAGCCCTCGGTTTTCTCTCCTTTCAAGTTATATGAATGGTAGTGGCATACAAATTCTTTAAAGATCAAATGAGAAAATCTCATAACGCTAGATGGACCAAATACATTAGATATAACTGTCACTATTAATTAGGACACTTTTAGAAAGGGAGATATTGAGAATCAGGCGGGGATAACATATTAAAACCAAGATGGACTAAACAAGTCTACATATTACGCTATGTAAAACATACTTAGCATGATGCTTGTCACCTAGTAAATATGAATATGTGTAAGAGAAGATTAGTATTACAGGTGGAACTGCATTAATCTGGAAATCCAAAATCTCAAATTCAAACTTTTGAGCATCAACATGACACAGAGGAAAATTCCACACCATAAAACTTTGTTTCACACACAAAATTATTAAAGTCACTGTATAAAATGAACTACAGCTTGTGTGTATAAGCTATAATGAAATATAAATGAATTTTGTGTTTAGATTTGAGTCCTATCCACAAGATATATTATTGTATTATTAAACAAATATTTAAATTAAAAACAAATATTGGAACCCAAAACATTTCCAGTTCAGAGTATTTTAGATAAGGGATACTCATCCGGTGTTTTAAAATTTTTACATGTCCTCTTTATTCATGAAGATCTATTCCCCTTTTAACCTATCACAAGGAACTCACCATTTCAATGAATCAATTGATCCTGTTGTCTATACAATACATTCTCCCTTTAGTTAGTGACTGCTTACTACCAATCCATCTCCATCATACCTCCACTCTTCCTCCCACTTCCTTTGTCAGTCTCTTCTACAATCTGATTTCTTCCTTTTCCTGTTTCTTTTTCATTCACAGACACTGCTTAATTGAGTTGTCAATTTATGAGACTTAAAAGAGTGTTGAACTTTCTCCAAGAAATTGTTAAGGAACGATTTCTTCTACTTGAGTAAGTTTCTTCACGTTACATTTTGGGAGCAGAAATCTATTCCTTAGATATTAAGGAAGTTGGCCGAGTCCAAGTATCTAAAAGCAACTAAGATAAAAATTCAATTCAACCACTATCTCAGGGACTTAACTCATAGGCATACATAGCTAGCACATTACCTTTTGCTCTGTTTCTACTCCAAGCACTGGGGCAAATGTTAGAGCAATTAAGAGAGAGTACCTGCTTCCTATAATTTACTTCCTAAAACTTATACTCAAGTAGAAACAGAATTGTTCAGAAAATAGTTGAAAAGGAGGTCACTCATGACATAGGTTTGCTTCTGTTGCAAAAGATTCACAGGAAGCTCGGCTTCAACACAGAGTTTTAAAGATCACTGCTCTGAGTAACTTGTTCTGTCTTCTATGCTTCTTTCCAACTCTTTGAATCTTGACTAGAATTGAAGTATAAAGAAATTCTGAATTACTTGGTCTAAGACCTATTGTATCTGAATAAGTAGAACCTGATGGTAATAGTATAGGTAAACTACATTTATGCTGAAACAGCCAGAAACCCTCCCCCTGCCCCAGACACAAACTAATTTGCTCATAGATGTCTCCTGGTTGAGTAGATTTATATAACTGCTTCTAAACAGTGATTGGGTGATCCAGAATATGTCTATCTTGTAGACAAACCACTACTTCATAATCATCAACGAAAAAGAAGAGAGGTTCTAGAAGGTTGCAAAATGGTTTTAGAATATGTTACTCCAGATAAGGTTCACATCTTTTATGCATATAACCCATTGGTCCAAGGTATTTTTAAGAGGGCTGAAAGACACAGGAAACTATATAGTTATACAAGATGCAGAAAATACTTCGTCCCTCTGAGTCTAGAAGTTTCTACAATGACTTTGAAAAATATTTAGGACATTGTCACCGGGAATGTTGGCTGAAAAGAGATCTACTATTAGTTAAATTTAGCCCTGGACTTAAGTAGAAATTGAGGTGAAGAGTGGTACAGAGGGTGTCCAAAGATGTGCTTCCTTACTTGAAGAGTGAAGAAACAGGGTTTCAGAAAGAAAGTTATTGAAACTACTAAAGGAAGAGCTGTTCCCCAATTTAACTCAAAAATATAAGGGGAGAGGCCGGGATTACGGCTCAGCAGTAGAGTGCTCGCCTAGCATATGGGAGGCCCTGGGTTCGATCCTTAGCACCCCATAAAAATAAATAAATAAAATAAAGATATTGTGTCCAGTCACCACCAAAAAACAAATAAGTAAATAAATATATAAGGGGAATATAAGAATGGGCCATTATTAAAGGATTCAAATACATAGGATTTTAAATACTTCACTAATTTTCTAGGTCAATAATTTCATGCCCCTGATGCTTCATTTTCAAAACTAGATTGAAGCATCTTTCTTTTATATGCTCACTTTCTTAGACTTAAGTCCACTGAGAAATGCCTTGACAGTGCCTAAAATGTTATATATATATATATATATATATATATATATATATATATATATATATATATATATATATATGACAATATTTATCTTGGTAGGAAAACAAAATCTGCACATTCAAAGAATATCTTTGGCATCTCTGATACAGCCAAACATCACATTCACTTCACTGATGCATGATATTTGTGTCAGTGGAGGAAAACTTTTTCCTATCAACATTTCTTGTCCTCTGACAATTTGAGAACATGTAATTTAATTTGGCTTTATAACAGCAGTCTACAGTTCTTCAGTGCAGAACCTCAAGTGTTCAGAATAATTTTAAAGCAATCTCAAAATGGAAAAAAAAAAGAAAAGAAAAGATACACAGGAGATTTATGTCGGGATGTTTGTGTGGGGGTGAGTATGGACAGGTATACTGTTTGGAAGATAATGACAGGAAGGAAAAATAAGACAAGAGTTGAAGTTTTAGATCTGAATTAAAAACCTGGCTTTTTGAAAGTAGGAGAAAAAAAACAAAACTGAAAGGCAAATTAGGAATTTGCTACTTCATTAATGTTTCTAACAGCTATATTAGTCTACATTTTGTTTTACATGAGAGAAAATATTTTAATTAAAAAAGCAAACGATATATAGTAATTTTAATCATCAGCTCCTTTAGTATAAAGTAACATCAATATCCATATTTTCTTAAATTTGAACTTCACTTAGACAAGAACAGCAAAATAAATGAACTGTCCTCAATTTAAGGCAAACAAGAAAAGTGCTTCCAAAAGACATTTTTTAAAGTTGTTGATGGACCTTGATTTTATTGACTTATATATATGCAGTGCTGAGAATCAAACCCAGTGCCTCACACATACGAGGCAAGCACTCAAGCCACAATCCTAGCCCCAAAAGACATCTTTTTTTTTTAATGCTTACATTGAAAAGGCATATAACTAAGATTATGAAATTAAGACGCTTACTGTGAAAAACTGCAAAAATCTTGAGTTTGCAAGATGGACAGGTACTGCTTACAAATACAGATAAGTTTTATGCCATGTTGAACTTCAAAAGATGAAAGATTTGCGTGCAAATAAACTTCCACAAACATAGCTAAAGTGTGACTAACTAAGCAGGCATCCAAGATGACTCAGGGTTTCCCCCTTCATCTGAAGGTGTTGGTTTTAGTCCAATTTTCCTGGATAGATGACATTGGCCTACCACTTTTGTAGGTTTCCTTTTCCACTGAAACACGGAATCTTCAGATATAACAATCTTCTATAAATTTGATTAAAATTTATGTTTTGGAATAATATAGAAGTCTCAAGATTGTTGTATATTTTAGTAAAGATTTGTAGTATCACTATCAGTAATTATTTAACATGTTGCTACTGTTATTTTAGAGGACAGATATGTACAATATTTATATATAAGTATATACTCCAAGAAGTGCATATTATTTTATATACCATTAAACATAAAAGGCATTTGCTTAAACAAGGTTTTTACTAGCAGCTGGAGATAATAGTCATGGAAGGAAACTGAACAACTTACAAAATTAATAAATTCAATTTGATGAGAACTATTTAAGTCCAATACTATACTTGGTCAGATTATGAGACTTAGTTTAACATCAAGAACATGAAACTATTTTGGAAGTGTGAAAATAAGGGTAATGAGTTATTTGTTACATTTTGGCTTTTGTTTCCTTTTTAAGGATCTTACTTCGAGAACACCGTCTTTATGTTGGATCTACTAGATTTACACATACACACACACACATACACATAATTTTGGAAGTACATATTTTGGACAGCTGCATACCATTCTTAGAATCTGCATATATGGCTCAGAAAGTTCAACACTGGATTTTAACATTTTAAGGCTCTGCCATTCACCATGAATGTACTTTTCCCCATGAGACTGTCTGTTCACCAAGTTAGCAGAATACATGACAATCATTCAAATAAAAAGTTTTTGTCAGAATATAAGGGACAATAAGCTCAGGAGAGGTACAACTCAGAAAATCCAGCCATCCATAATGAGTGAGACATAATTAAACTTTAATGTATTATCAGTGTTAGTTTATCACTCCAAGTGATTCAGCAGACCCTCATATTTCCTTGAGGCTTTTATTTATTTAGGGTATGTCAAGTTTCATATGCATCTACTCTAAGACTCAGAAAATGATGAGACCCTATACAAAAAAACTACTGGCATTGCTCAATGTGTTGAGAACAAAGAATAGTAGATTAGAGTCAATTTACATATGTGAAAAATATTTCCTTAATTTTCTAACATTGAATGTTCAAACTAATTTTCATAGTGAAAATAATTATGGAAACAAATGATGAGTTGATGAAGAAAAATAAAACATAAGCAACACCCTCCGCTGCAAAAAAAAAAAAAAAAAAAACCAAACAAACAAACAACAACAAAAAAAACACCTTCTTATGTACAAGTCCAATCTCACACATGGGGAGAGGTAAATGTGTTCATAATTAATCTTTTAATTTTTGTTTTGGCATGCTTTTCATATTCTCACACTAAAGTAAATTAACTTTCCTGTTGAACTCTGTTCGGAATATATATATTTTTTTCTCTTTGCTGGCTTGCAGACTCAAGTAACTGAGAAAAAAAAAAACCCTAATTGAACTATGTTGAAAACTAAATGGGATTGTTGAAGTATTTCCACCACGTTCATTAATTTATCTGCATTTCTTCTGGGACTATGCCTTTTATAAACAACAAGGATTTGAAGAAACACATGAGGGCAGAAAGTGTCCATAATAGCACAGATTCATGAATCTAAGGTCTATTCTTTGACCTTAAATAATAAGTTTTTCAGAGAAAAATGTAATGAAAATAAAAAACACTTTTGGAGTGACATTTGTGTAAGAAAACTTTTATTTAATTATTTTTATTTTGGATGCTCTGGATTTCATCTCATTTTATGTCTTTGTCTTTTAAAAGAATAATGCAGGGAACCATTTTCTGCTTAACACAAAATACAGTTTTAATTTTTTTTTCATACCAGTAGTTAATATGAGTTATATTAATGCATGTTGGGTAGCACTACAAAAAAATATTTATGGCATGCACACCAGTACTTCAGTTAAAACCCAAAGACATAACTGTACTATACTAACATGGAACTTTATCCTTTCTCCTGGTCCTCAACAGTGTGTAGCAGTACTCTAAGTGCATCATAGAGCAGAACTAGGTAGCAAAAAGAAGACAGTACATTTTATGTGGTATTTCAAGGTATTAAGATGGTAGAAATTAAGGATATGCTGAAGTTGGTGAGAAAACTCCATGGGCTAATGTAGACCAGGAATGCTATTAACAATTGCAGTAATGATTTACCCAGCACTCTGGGATATAGCCTCAGGGATGTCTGACATCAGAGAAATAAAGTCACAGGTAGAGCTCAGGGCAGGACTTGCCCTAAGGATGAATGGGCAAATTCAAATAAGTGTCTGATATTTGGAAAAAGTGGGCTGTGGCAAAGAGAATCAAAACATCATAGCAAGAAGAAGAAAGGAGTTATGAGAGTAATAGGATGTGGAAGTGGCCTGGGGCTTATACAGAACCGCAAATATAGGAGCCAAATTAAATATATTCAGGACCATGTCGAAGCAGAACGAGAAGGACATGAAACTTTAGGCTACGATATTGAAGACCCATGAAGGTTAGTGTTTGAAGTCCCCCTTCTTCAAAACAAGATCGTGCATAAATTTTGGTAGAAAGAAGCACTAGTTGAGGTGATTAAAAAAATGGTGTCCATGAGATACTTTTTTGGGGTAAATGAAAGCCACCAACAAGGTAACCTCGCCGCTGCTTTTGTATCCATGTCACAAAATAACTAGAAGATCCATACTACCTCTGTAAATCCTTGTCAACCTTCGATTAAATTGACAATATTGGAGTCATTCTCCAAGTTTCTAGTTCCCTAAAGGAAATGCTAATATTTTTTTATTTGGTTTTGTACTCCTCTAGCCATCAGCCCAGATTTACGTAGCATGTTTTCCAGGCAATAGAACATGGCAGCAAGATATTCTGCTGATTGTAGTGTTTGGGGATGTGATGCGGTTCATGACATCCATCTTCTTCAGGTCGATACATAACATTGTGCTGACTTTTCAAAAGCATGTCTATTGTCCTGCATGTCTTACAGATGTGTCCTCAGGGAATAGAGATCAGCAAAAAGAGACATGTAGCTTCTGCTTGACTCCTGAGCCTGGTTGGACCAGTTACATTTTGAATAAGCTGAAATAGCATACTGCTTGCTTCTTTCTCTATTCTCCTCGTCAGAGTTCCATAAAACTCAAAAATAAATTACTACTTTTATTAACATATGAAACTGATTTAAAATGATATAAAACAGTTGCCAATATCATTGTGGATTGATTTTTTTATAGGATATTTTCCTGCAGTTTTTCGCCACACATATCTGCTGAAGTTTGAGTGGCTGTCTTGGTGTATGACAAGATTTTGTCTTCACAAAAGAAAGCCATATTTTGAATGCTGTCTGTGAAACTGTAGTCCTGGGTCCTAAGATGCTGATTAAAAGTCTCTGTAAAGTCTTTTTCTGTATTTTTATCTAACATCTGATGAAGAAAATATTTTGGAGATGTTTCCATCAGAGACAGAGGAGCATGCAAGTGCAGAGCGCCCCATAGTCACTTTCTTCCCACTCTCCTTGGAGAGTGAGAGGATCCGCAGGCTTTGCTTCTAATTTGCTATTCATTCCTATCCTAAACTCATGTCAAGCCTCCTGCACCATTAGACTGAGGACTACTGAGGCAACATATTTGAACCAGGACTGACCTGTCCTGAGCTAATGAGTTTGCCACTTTTAAGATGTTTTGTAGAATATCCGTTATTATTTTTTTCTTTTTTAAAACAATTATTTATTTATTCTAATTTGTTATGTATGACAGAAGAATGAATTTCAACTCATAGTGCACATATACAGCACAATTTTTCATGTCTCTGGTTGTACACAAAATATCGTCACATCATTTGTACCTTCATACATGTACTTTCAATAATGACATACATCTCATTCCACCATCTTTCCTAAGCCCCTGCCCCTCCTTCCCCTCCCTCCCTTTTGCCCTATCTAAATTTCCTCAATTCCTCCATGCTCCCCCAGCCCCCATTGTAGATCAGCATCCACTTATCAAAGAAAACATTCCGTCTTTGTTTTTTGGGGATTGGCTTACTTCACTTAGCATAATATTCTATTATTTGACATCTACTATTATTTTTTATTTTCCCAACAAATAAAATTGAAGTACACTTAATGCTCTTAATGTGTGTGTGTGTGTGTGATTATGTGTGTTTTTAAAAATGATAAAGATGAAATTTTTAACTTCCACACTAGAAAATTTAGATCACCATTACTAGCTTATGTATTTGTGCATAATAGAAATTTCATTTGATATTAGTAACAGAGCTCTAAATTCAGTGAATAAAGTAGAGAATTACATATCAACCACATATATTTGTGCTTTTGTGTGTGCATATGTGTAAATATGTGTATATATGTAAATATTTATATTTGTGTATGTAGCTATGCTATACACACATTCATATGTTCTGGATTATGTATACATACACATACACATTATGTATACAATGTGCCTGTTCTGGGTAAAAATGAATTGCAATCAGAAATGAAAATAACTATGTTAAAGTCACAAGAAAATCAATTTATGAAATTCTTAGTTTTTTATCTCCGGATTCACTTGTTTGTTTGTTTTTTTCCCAAGAAAATTATGTTTTTATGCTGTAAAGCTAACTTGCCTTGATTATACTTTATTTCAAATTTGATGATATAATCTAATATAGGAATATATTAGTGAATAGAATTCTAAAGATAAAGCAAAAGTTGAAGAAAAAGACAAATTTGTAAACATATTTAACAATGACAGGTTAATGAGGAAATAAATACATGGATTTTATATTGGGCCTATGGGGCATAAAATGAAGAGAAGCAGAAAAATTTTGGTGTTCTAGGTATCTGTATCATTTATTGTGTCTTCCCCTTGCCTCTAGTGTGCTGTATTTCTCTCTATGAAATGAAAGGAAAAAAGTTTCTATATCCAGTATCCCAAAGGTAAGTAAAATGGTGATTCCATTACAAGGGAGGCTATTTAAGTAAGAAAGATAGATTCTTTTCATGGGAAATCAATTCTCCAAACTCACTTTATATGGATTTCTCTCATCCTACAAGTGAAATGTGGGATGTAGACAGAAATGTGAAATGACATAGGGGTCTTGTCAGATCATTTCTGGAAAAGTTTAGAGCCATTAATGGGGTCCTCAGGGAGTCGATTTAGTAACACCTAGTAATGGAAGAACAAAGTAGATGAAGGATTTTGGTATGATAAAAGGAAAGTCAGGCATTCAATCCTTGCAAGGTATTTGCATTCTGGACTTGTTCTAACAAAGAGCTGATCTCATTTGGGTTTGAGGATATTTACCCATCATTTTTTTCCTACTTCTTTGAGGGCAGCTGAGAATTATATTATGCAAGCCCAAGGATTTGTGAAAGGTTCTGGAATTTATTTTTGATTCTGCTACTGGTTTCTGGAAGGTATCTGTACTTCCTTTATCCACAAATATATGTCTCTCCTTTCTTATCCATGATTTTTATTTTCCTCTACATATACTGAAAAGCTTAAATAATAGGCCATAGTCTCTTCACCTGAGATGATGCTTATTTTTATTCTCCTATTCCTCAGTTCAGATATTATTGGTTCAGGTATTTGCCTTCCCTGGTCATCCATGCTCTGGTGTTCTTAAAGAGCCCAGCCAAGCTGAAGTTTTTCTAAATTACTTTTAAATATCCTGTTATATGTCTCTCTTCAAGTTCCATGGGCTCATGATATGTAGTTAACAGATACTCAATGAGCAATTAATAAAAAGTATTTGAATCTAAATGCATAAATCATATGAATCAGTAAACTGATAAATGATGTGGTAGCTAACTTCCAAAATAGTTTCCTAGTAATCCTTGGCTTTTAATATTTGCAGTGTGTATATTCCGCTTCCTCACTGTGCTGAAATTGGTCTGTGTGACCTTTAGCATATTATAAAATTATGATATGTCACACTAAAGAGTAGGTTGTAGGTGACTATTTATTCTTTCTCTCGTGAATCATTCTCCTTGATCACTTATTGTGGAAGAAGAGCTGTTATGAACAATCATAGAAATAGCCCACATGGAAAGAACAGAAGTGTCCCGAAAAAGTACCTTATGTTACCAACAGTGGGTTCAACAACAAGAGTATCCCTGACTGAGAGTTTGAAGACTACCTTAGGAGAGACCTTGAGCCAGTAGCAACTAAACTCCTTCCTGATCCTGAGAAAATTTGAGGTAAATATCTGTTTTTTTAGCTGCTAAATTGTAGAATAATACAAATACAATATTTGGGAGGAAAATGAAAATTAAACTTTTCATGTGTATAATAAATGCCACTTGTAAGCAAGTGCTAATGTTTGGATGTTTTCTTCTTCTGCAGTTTATATCTGGGTACAAAAGATAGAAGATAACAATGAAAGAGCCAAAAATCTGAAATTTTACTGTGAAAGATTCAAGTAAAAAATACAAGTCAAGTGAAAGATACAAGTCAAGAAATGTGCCTTCAAATTTAAGACAAAATCTTCTGTTACTGATGCAATTACATTTGTAATAGAATCAGACCCAAGAAGCAAAGTGTCCTGAGTAATCTCCCCAAGAGTCCCATCAGGTAAAACCTTGCCAATTCTAAGTTTTCCTTTTACAGTCAAAAGAAAGGTTTTGCTGAGTGTTATGAGAAAGAAGAATTGTGCAAATATTTTCATCTTAAAAATTGTATTGAATTTTTATTTTTCATATTTTTATTTACATTCTTTGATTTTTTCCATTGTGACTATGCAGACAAGTGTTCCCAACTGAGGAAAACATATTTTTCTTTCTCTGAATGCCCTTAGTCTTCTTGGGCTTCTCTTTTTCATGACATATTTTCACAGTTCCAACTCCATTGCAATGGTCTGAGAACATTGATTTCAACTGGAGATAACACTTGCAGTGAAAAACAACAACAATGATAACAAAGAGGAGGGTTGTCTTTTCCATTGCCACAGGACTGACTGATCTCTCAATTCCCCAGGGGTCTCCTCATGGACACACAGGCTTTCCACTGATTTCTGACACCAAACCCTCTTACAGAAAAGGGTGAAGGAAGGACAATACTTCCGTAACCTCTGTACAAAGTATGTGTTTTTAATATAGACATGGCTGTTTCGAAGGATTGAATAACCCCTGCCAGGAAGAAGAAACAGATCGATTATATCTGGGACAAGTGAAAATGTAGAATGATTTGCAGCAGGAAGCCCCTCTGAGTGGACCCAAGCTTCTATTGTTCTTTTTTTTTTTTCTTTTAATATCTTTTTTTCCCCCTATATCTAAACTAGTTGTTTCCAACTTTTACTGTGATAAAATGTGTCTGCTCTAAAACCTGTTTGGCCTAAATTGGATTTCTCACTTGATTATTGAACCTCAAAGAAATGCTATGGTTTTTCCTTGGTGATGAGAGTCAAGGTTTGCCAAACACAGACTTAGGTAAAGGGAAGACAGACATACAATCCTCCACAAGAGCACAATTCTAGTGACACAAAGCTCCCAGGAACGTCATATGAACATGGTTTGCAGCACCATGGCCCTCCACATATGTCAGGTAAGTGACTATACATGGTGTGGCATCTGTGCCTCCCTATCCACTCTTTACAACTGCTGGTTTTCCCCTGGGGTAAGGAATTGCCAAAGCAATGATTAGCAACACATAGTGTTCATCAATGATTTCAAACATCCTGAAATGTTAGGTTTGGAATTCAAATTGCAACAAGCTAGGCAGTGGCAGGTAGATGAGATAGAACTATCATGTGTATATAGTCTTCTTTGAAAGTGAATTTATGAATATCACCTTACATGTTGGAGGTTCTTATTCATTAGGACACATCTTTTATTCCAGTCTTGCTACAAGTTCTTTGACTCTAATAAGCACTTTGCCTGTACAAAGGGGAGTTAGATATTTTTTTTCCATAAATGTTCCATTTTCTCCTCATCAGCGACTTTACGTGCCATGTGTTATTTATGTGGGTAAATGCACATTATTTTCTAGTTCAATTAAGAGGGTTGCCAATAGTTAACAAATGAGAATGATAGGAATGAGAAACAGAGGTCTTGATAAAGAGGTCTTCAATCACATTTATTTCAGAAAAAAAAATCCAGAAAACTTTTTCACTTACCCATTTCAGACACAAATGATGTGTTCACAATTAAATTTCCCTTAAAACAGCCTGTTGGGCCAGGGTTGTAGCTCAGTTATAAGCATGTGTAAGGCACTGGGTTCAATTCTCAGCACAGCACACAAATAAATAAATAACATAAAGGTCCATCAACAATTAAAAAATATTTTTAAAAATAGTCACTTCTTCCCCATCTTCATATCATTTAATCTGACTGTCTACCTGGAAAGATATAACTTTTGAAAGGCAGAAAATAAATGAGTTGTTAGCTAAAGTGAGAGAGACCTTTACTCCTTCATATTCAGAAGGATGTGTTGAGTGTGTGTGTGTTTGGGTGTGAGTGACATGTCTAAAAACATCAATAATAACAAGCTTCCAGTTTTTTTTTCCCCCTCTTGAATCACTTTTATTCTATGCCTGGAAATTCTGCTCAATGCAGCTTTCAGTCTTTGACATACTAGACTTATTTGTTGTTTACTATTCAAAGCCCATGGAGAAGAACAAAGACATTTGAAATGCGGCTTGGGGCCAAGAACATGAGTTATTTGTCATAGTTGTTTTTAATGTGCATCGATGCTTTGTAATGGATTTATTACTACAGAAGTTAGTTAGAGGGAAAGACAGTGAATTTCACACACACCCACTAAATAAAATTTTAAAAAAACATAGGAATAATTTAATGTGTTATTCACTCTGTGCAATTCCAACTTTATTAACAATTTGGCATCATTTACGTGATCTAGTTTGGGGAGGTCAATGCCCTTTTCTAAAGGATGATAAAACATTATTATTGTTATATGTCATGATTTGGATTATTTAAAACAGCGTCAGACTGAGAGTTCTGTTTATGTTTTGATCATTATTTGTATAATGTAGATAGTACTGAAGACATTTTCTTAGTAAAAATAATATCAGATGTGTGAGGGGTAAAAATTTGTTCCCAGGATGTAGGCTCCCTCTATTCACCTCACATATTATTTCTTTTGCTGAGAAAAAACTTTTTAGGTTTGAATCCATCTCATTTTGTTGATTCTTGGTTTTAATTCTTGTGCTATAGGAGTATTATTAAGGAAGTTGGGGCCTAGCCCCACGTGATGGAGATTAGGGCCTACTTTTTCTTCTATTAGATGCAGAGTCTCTGGTTTAATCCCTAGATCCTTGATCCATTTTGAGTTAACTTTTGTGCATGGTGAGGGATACGGATTCAATTTCATTTTGTTGCATATGGATTTCCAGTTTTCCCAGCAACATTTGTTGAAGATGCTATCCTTTCTCCAGTGCATGCTTTTGGCACCTTTGTCTAATATAAGGTAGTTATAATTAGTGTAATTGTGTAATTAGTGTAAATGTTTATAGCAGCACAATTCACAATAGCTAATAACAAGTGTCCTCTATTCTACATCCTGGGAACAAATTTTTACCCCTCACACATCAGATAGAGCTCTAATCTCTAGATTAATATAATCTCTAATATAAAGAGCTCAACAAGATAAGCACCAAAAAACCATATAATCCAATCAATAAATGGGCCAAGGACTGAACAGACACTTCTCAGAAGAGGGTATACAATCATTCAACAAATATAGGAAAAAATGCTCATCATCTCTATCAATCAGAGAAATGCAAATTAAAATTATGTTAAGATACCATCTCACTCCTGTAAGAGTGGCAGCCATTATGAAGGCAAACAACAACAAGTGCTGGCGAGGATGCGGGGGAAAAGGTACTCTCATACACTGCTGGTGGGACTGCAAATTGGTGCAGCCAATTTGGAAAGCAGTATGGAGATTCCTTGGAAAGCTGGGAATGGAACCATCATTTGACCCAGCTATGCCTCTTCTCGGACTATAACCAAAGGACCTAAAAACAGCATACTACAGGGACACAGTCACATTAATGTTTATAGCAGCACAATTCACAATAGCTAAACTGTGGAGCCAATCTAGATGTCCTTCAGTGGATGAATGGATTAAAAAAATGTGGCATTTATACACAATGGAATATTACTCAGCAATAAAAAAGAATAAGATCATGGCATTTGCAGGGAAATAGATGGCATTAGAGAAGATTATGCTAAGTGAAGTTAGCCAATCCCCCCAAAACAAATACTGAATGTCTTCTCTGATATAAGGGGGGTGACTCAAAATGGGGTTGGGAGGCAGAACAAGGGAGGTTACCTCTAGATAGGGAATAGGGGTGGGAGGGAAAAGGAGGGAGAAGGGGACAAGAATGGATGGTGGATGGAGACCCTCATCATTATACAAAATACATGTATGAAGATGTGAATTTGGTGTCAACATACCTTACATACAATCAGGGATATGATAAATTGTGGTATAAAGGTGTATTAAGAATTGTAATGCAAAAAAAAATAATAAGAGAGCTAATATATAATGGCATAATTTGGCATGAACATACTTTATATACAGAGTTACGAAAAATAGTGTTGTGAATGGATAATTATGATTATAATGCATTCCACTATTTTCATGTATGTAAGAAATAAAAAAAAATAATATCAGTTATTATTTTGGGTGTCAGGTACTATATTGTATATAATTATGTATGTTTTGTTTTTATCTTATTATCTTATGTGTATCACATAAAGGGAGAAACATTATATATGAATTTATAACATAAATAAAGCTTCAAGTAAATGATTAATATATATTTAAGTTAATCACAGAAAACTATGTGGTAGGTATTAGTGTTATTCCCATTTTATTGACAAGAAAATCAGAACTCAGAGATATTATACTAATTAAGGGGACTTAGAGTATAAGTATGAAATCTAGAAGAAATCAGTTTTACTGAAATTTGAGTCCTTTTAAGTACCAATGTTTCTATCACTAACGAATTGGCTGTTATATTCTAGTATATTAAATGCATGAAAATAAAACTGATGGAACTGGCTTGCTTTTTGGTCAGTAACATAAATGCATGTTATTATGGTTTGGATCTGGAATGTTCCCTAAAAAGGCTCATGTATTGAAAGTAAGGTCTTCAATGCAGCAGGATATGGAGGGGGGCTCTTTTGGGTAATGATGGACCATGAGGTCTCTGACCCTAGTGGATTAAGGCATTTGATAGATTAACCCTTTGATAGCTAGATGGACTACTGGCATGTGGGTCTTAGTTGGAGGAAGTCAAGTATGCTGGAAGGATTTATTTTCTCCCTGGCCCCTTGTCCCACTCTCTTTCTCTCTTGGTCCTTCAGATGCCTTGAGCTGAGCATCTTCCCTCTGCCATGTCCTTCATACATGATGTTTTCATCTTGGAGCAAGTTGATTGTGAATTCTTTGAAACTATGAGCCAAAATAAACCTTTCCGCCTCTAAATTGTTCTTGTCAGGTATTTATTTGGTCACAATAACAAAAAATTTAATAAAACACATTTTAATTCATAATATGTTGTACGTTGTCAGAACATTATTTACTAGGGTGGTATATGGTCTAGGGAAGTGAGAGAAGGACAAACATCAACTTCTCTAGTAGATAATTTTGTCAAAGATCATTCTAATCTAGACTTTATACTATGAATGGAATATCGATGACTCAGTGCCCTGGGGAAGAGTTAAAAATAATGTTTCCAAAGGGAAGATCTAAAAGGTTCACCTTTTCAATGAAATTTCTGTGAATATACCTGACTGGTTAATAGTTAGGAGGACACATCCCTGAAGGTCTCCCTCTTAGAATATTTGTGCTGCCAAAACAAAATACTGTAGATTGGGTAATTTATAGACAGAAATTCATTTTGTACATTTCTGGGAGATGGGAAGTACCAGATGGAGGCCTTGGTAACTCTTGTGTTTGGTGAAGTCCTGGACTTTGCTTCCAAGGTAGAGCCTTGAACTTAGTGTGTTCACATGGTAGAAGGATAGAAGAGCAAAAGGGCTACAAGCTCTGTGAAGCCTCTTTTCTAAAGGCCTTAATTCTGAATCTGAGGCTTTGCCCTCGTGAATTAATTGTCTCCACTTTATGCTGTCATGATGACAAATAAAGTTTCAACACAGGAATTTGGGGAACATTCAGACCATAGCAGATGCAGAAGCAGATTTTTAAAAAAAATTTAAAGCAGAAAAATAGGCAAAAGAGGAAGAAGAATTAAGGGGGAGGAGGGACTGGTACAGCCTAGAATCAACACTGATATACCACGTCCTGACATGTATCTGCCTGCGTGCATCTATTTTCTGGTAAACATCTGTCCGAATTCAACCAATCCTGGCTGGATTAAATGTTGCAGCTTCACAGAAAATCAACTTCAAGTTATTGAGCATAGCCAAGGCCATAGTAAGAATTTTGGATTTAAATTATGTCTCCATTGTGTTTTGTTTGTTTGGAAATGCAGTTAAGCTAGTGTTGGCAGCTTTACAACTATCTAAGACAGAGACAGGCCAGCTCAGCAGTAAATGAGGTAAATATTGATAACACTTCCCCTGACCTAACACAACCGATGCATTTCTTTCATCATTACAAATAGAACGGTAAACACGTCCAACCCAAATTTTGAAAACTGTGCATCAGATCAGCATTCTGTCAGTAGAATCTGATGCCCTCCAGGCGCTGGCCAAGATGTGGAACTTAGGTCACTGACCACAGTCTGATGGTGTTAAATGAACCAGAGTTTTCTTGCACAAGAAAGTCCATGTGTAAGATCAGACATTTCTCTCTTATTACACAAGTCTTCTCATTTCTGTCCTCATCATTGCCAGGGTCCCCAGTGATCAGTGAAGAGTCCCCATCCTATCCATCCTAATGAGAATCAATTCTTTACAAAGTTACTTAGGATTGCCTGGGATCGCAAAGCCACTTGCAGTTTCTGGATTAGAGAATAATATGACCAGTAATAGTGAGATATGTATCTGTGTGTGTGTGTGTGTGTGTGTGTTTGATACATGAATGTGTATATTTGAGTGTGTATGCCTAAATACACATATGTATAAACACATATAATGTTGTGGAATAACTTGATCTAGAAAATCAATTCTATATTTACTATAATGACTCATTCTAACTACTTTGCATCATATCATTTTAAAACTTACCATAAATCCTCCATGAAATAAAACACTACTGAGAGTGTCTGAAAATTCTCAAAAAGCAATTGATTATAGAGAAGTCTACTATAGTGAAATTGTTGAATTTTGTTTGCAACATTACTTTTGAAGTTTTTCAAAGTAATTCAGAAGCTAGGCTTTTGAAAATAATCACTACAAATATGAAAATTATAAAGAAATAAATAGTAAATCATTTTTAAAAGAATTAAGGAAGCAAAAATGAGTAAATAAATGTTTATTTTCTTCTTTTTTTTTCAAAATAGCATTCAATATTAATACCAAAATACAGAATTTGGAAAATTATTTAACAAATTTTAACTCGAACATCTCAAACTATCAGTTATAAAATCACTCAAGGGAGAGACCCCCTGAATTTTTAATTTCTAATGAGTTCTAATGAGTTGCCAAAGTCAATATTGTTTTCATTATTGTTATAAAACCTTTATTTTTGACCACTAAATATATCACCAATTGTTTATATTATGACATAAAAGTCATAAGGATCTAATAGTCTTAATTAGTCTATAGTTGAGGATATTGAAATTTACAGAAATCACACTGCAAGTGGGTAATAAATAGGGTGAGAATATTAGTCCAGGGTTTCACCTCCAAAGTCTCACATCTTCATCACAATTCTCTTCCTTTTGCATTATTACATTTACCTCCAGAAATCATATTTACAAGCTGTGCTAGAGACAGTGCTAAAGTAGACTGAAAAACTTTCAGCTACAAAGACATTGAAATACAGGCACAACACAAGGAGTAAGAGTGGCTCACCCAAAGTTATAGATTTTATAGTTGGCCATCATTTCTGCAAAGTAGTTTCTAGAATTCCTCCTCAGGGATTCAAACATTTGGAATTAATATCCTTGAAAATGCATCAGAACATTTGCAATATCAAATTGTTTTGCACTTTCTTTAACACACACAAAAAAATTAAGAACATTTTTTAGCTGGTTGAAATCTTCTATCTCATTCCCTGTGACTGAGTTCTTATTCTTGTTTCCATGGTTTCCCAGGATGCCCTGTCCAAAGACTAGAATATATCGAAAATCTAATGAGCCATTCTCCTTTTTTTTTTTTTTGCTGTTTGTTACCATCTACATATTCTCTCTCTCTCTCTCTCTCTCTCTCTCTCTCTCTCTCTCTCTCTCACACACACACACACACACAATCTCTCTCTAAGCTTCACTGATTAGAGAAAAATTGACAGTTCTATCCATTAGATGTACATAAAATGGTAGTTTAAATTTAGTATCCCAAACAGGTTCATTATTAATTCTGAATCCAAAGATTAGTTTCTATCACATTACATATGTCTATTACTGACAAATAAGCCAGGAAAATCAATATGATAACAAGACCATCCACTTGGTGAGAACCTTCTACAAACTTTAAGAAAGGATATTGAGAAAGAGAATGATAGGCAGTGATCTCTTATCTGTTTACAAAACGAAAATGTTTTCAAGACACTTTCATCTTTATCTCTAATCTGATTCCCCTAACACATAGTATCTGAACTTTGTAGTACACCAGTTTGTTTGTCTGTTTCTAATTTGCACTTAAAGATAAGAAAACTGGTTAACAGACCTGTTAAAAGAATTTCTCAAGGGCACTCCTCTTGTGCAAAAGCCACACATGAACCTAAGTTTTCAGTTCAGGAAACTATGTGTAATAAAGAGTTACATTCTACCTATATTTCACTTTTATATCCTCACACTTAAACAAATGTAATACCAACAATAAAAACACAATAGCAACACACACACTTTATCAAAGACTTGTATTACAGGCTGGGTTAAAAGCTCTACATGTATTTTTTTCCTTATAACCTTTATAATAATCCCATGAGGTTACTCTACTCTCAATTTTACAGATTAAAATATTGAGACAAGTATGTGATGGATCCAGGATTCAAATCCAAATGGAATGATTTTTAAATCTAGACTTTTAATTCCAGTTGTAAATATTCTGAGTTAAGTAACCTCAATTAGAAAACCAGGGGCAAATTTTCTCTTATTTTAACTAGAAGGTCTTTATAGAAAAAGTGATTTTAAGATAATAGTTACATTTTTATTTGGCCTTCAAATATCATTATAAGAAAAAACACTCCAATATTTGTTCATTTTTTGAAAATGAATGTCAGTGCTCCATTTTACCTTCTTTCTTAATAGTGTTAAAATATTAATTTTAATATCAAGAATATATCTTGGTAATATGCTTTAAGATTGTGATCTATGCCAGGCACAGTGGTGCACGCCTGTCATTCCAGCGGCTTGGGAGGCTGAGACAGGAGGATCACAAGTACAAAGCTGGCCTCAACAACTGTGAGGCAGTAAGCAACTCAGTGAGACTCTGTCTCTAAATAAAATACAAAATAGGGCTGGGGATGTGGCTCGGTGATTGAGTGCCTCTGAGTTCAATCCCCAGGATGCCCTCTCCCAACAGCAACAACAAAAAAAATTGTGATCTATGCTCATCCTTATAGATCTCCCTATTTCTCCAGAATTTCTGTGAAAATAATAAATGACACACACAAAAAAGTAAAGGGAGTTAGTAATAAAAATGTGAGAAACTAGGAAAATTATGTCATCCCCAACCAGAAGCATGTCAGAATTTATGCAAGATGTGCATAAGGAGAGGTTAGATTGAGGAAAGGCCAATTGATCCATTATTTACAAATACAGTAAGAGTTCAGCAGTAAAATAAATGGGCTAGATCACTAAGGGATTATCAATGCCAACTGCTAGCGGGAGACACTTAGGTCAATTATTTGGGGCCACATCTAGATACTGCATATGTCTTCTGTAAATTCACTAAGTTAATGAGTTCACACACAGATGAAATACCCTGTGACATTGCACATAACTTACTGCTGTAAGGTCAGTTGCCCTGGAAGCAGATTCAGAGACATCCTAATGTGTAGTATATTTATTAGGAGATGCCATTTGAGGACAACAACCGTGGAAGGAATGAGAAGGCCAGCAATTTCTGCAGAGGGAGAAGCTGAGCTGTAATGATGTCCCAGTAATAGATTTGCTCAAACTGAGGGGAAACTCAGTGTCTGACATCCTTTAGTTGTCCCAAGGTAAGCCAAGATGGTCAGGCCTTTTTGATGACACAGCAATTAGTCACTGAATATGGATGTTCCTGGAAGAGCTGTGGCTTTGATGTTCATCGCTTTGCATAAATAAGGTCGTTCCTGAAAAGGCTGATATCTGAAGGCTGCCTGCCCACCACATTCCCAACAACAAAAGCTACAGATCCTTCCATGAAGGGAGAACTGGAAGTACATCATCACAGTGTTCACAGTGACTCAGACCACAGCAAGATTACTATGTTAAGAGGGAGCAAAAATAAAACCATTTTCTGATGACAACAGTCATACTGATTACACAAGGGAATGTAGACTCAGCTGTGATTGACATGGAAGAAAGACTCACTGGCCTGGAGATGAATCTCCTATGACAGCTGCCTCCATCTCTAGCTCTACTCTACTGTGCTGATGGACAGAGACCACAGCACTTCAGTGCTAGAAATATAAAACTACAAAAGAGCTAAGTTTTTTTCCTATCATTTTTTTATGCAAATATGAAATACTAAAAGAGGGAGTAACAAATATGGCAGAACTTATATTTTCCTCTCCATGGAAAAAATGATCAAAAAGAAAAGAAACAAAACCGTCATATGAAGAAATTCAGTGATTTCAAAGAAGAGCAAGAGCAAATGTATCGTAATGCAACTGAGTTGGTATGAGGACCTGTGGAAGTTCTTAGTTTTCATAAGATCTGAAAGGATATTGCATTTATGAACTGAGGAATGAGATTTGAAATGTATGTGTGTGTGTGTGTGTATATATATATATATATATATATATATATATATATATATATATATGAAAATGCAGAGAAAATTTTAAGTATAAAATAATTCCAAGTAATGGGAAGCAAAGAAAACATGGAGAAAAAACAATTTATTGACTTAAAAAGCAAGTTCAAATGTATTAAATGCAGCATGAAAAAACTTTAGCAGGAGAAAATCAAGATAACACACAAAATGTAGGACAAATACCACATTCATGGAATTGAAACTCCAAAAGTAAAAAGTGGAGCTAATGAGAGAAACATTAATTAAAGAAATACTAAAAATAAAAAAAAAAGTGTGGACACACACAAAAAAAACACTGGACTTTCTGTGTTTTCCTCATCTATATTTTATGATTTTGATATTGACATGTGTTAATTTCATGGCAAAACCAGCAAAGACTGTACAAAGAATATTTGAAGGAATTAAAATCTCAGATTTCATAAGAGTTTTTCTTGTAAGAGTTGCCTATGTGCTTGGGTGAGAGAAAGCTAGGTAGCTTGAGGGCATTTTATACATTCTTGGTATTGTGTTTCAAAGATTATTCTTCTGTCAAGAAAATTTAAGATCAAAGCTTTCAAATCCCATTGCTGGAACAGCTCATTCAATATGTCACCTTTAATCTACAGTCCTCCATCTTCTCGAAATTGTGTAAACAATATTAAAAATGTGGCCTTTTAAAAATCTATATTCAGACCCCCTCTGATGATGACATATATTTAACTTCTTGTTTCAGTGTGTATTTATTTGTTTGTTTCTTTTAGACACTACTTTTAGAATTAATGTTCATACACTGTAACACTGAATATTTTTGTCCCCAGAGAATTAAGGTCCTGTCCTCCATATCATTCCATACCAATTGAGGGTCTAAGGTCTGAGAGCAGAATTATGGTAGCTTAAGGGTATTGTGTGTAATTTTAGGAAGACTAATTTCAAAACTCTTTTAATGCCAGGTGTTTTCTCCATTCTTAATTTCAACCCTGGCTTTCAAAGTTCTTCAAGATCAGTTAGTCAGCCTACCTTTAGTTTATGTGAGGACCTTGACACATAATAAGTATATGATACATTTCTGTCTTATTACCAGGACACATTTCACTTGGGTGTGTAGTCTCAAGCACACAAAAAGGCATTCCGGCTTCTATGCTTTTCCATCTACCATTGAAGCTCTTTTGATTTTTTTTTTCACAAATTCCATCTAGTTACTCTCCTGTGCTGCTGCAAATATTACTAAAAGTTATTTCATCCTGGGCTCATCCTGTTTAAGCTTTCAGAACTGAAAAGTTGTACTAAAAGCTAGATATCACAGTATAAGTAAATCTATGAAATAAAGGGTGCTGTTTCAATTGAGGGGCTTTGAAAATTAGAAAACAATAAAAGGCTATGAAATTTTAGGCCATAGGTAACTAGAACTGAAACTTTCTTCCATTGTTGCCATGTGGCTTTTTATTTTTTTATTTTTTTGAGGAGTCCGTATTTCCATGAGTTAGAATTGAGAGATTCCAGAAAATAAAGCATGCTTCACAATATTTTTCTATTTCTTCCTTATGGAAACATTCCATTTAAAGTATGGGGGAATAAATCAAATTCTAAGCCTTTAGTCAATTGTAAATAATTTTATTCACTGAGTAAAGCAACTTATTCAGATAATATAAAGAATTAATGATCTCTCCTCTTTCGGTTGTTGTTCTCCTTTTTTCTTTTATTATCAAAAATTGGTTAAGCAATATTTTTGTTGATACAGAAGAGGAATTTAGAGGAATATGATTTATTTCACAAACAACTTAAAATCAACTTAAAACAAGATAAGTTACCACTAACTGACAAAATCTGATTTCATAAATTTAATAACATTTTTAAAAAATTTTTAAATGATAAGACTTTCCCAGACAAAAAGAGGAGTATACATAAATGTAAGGATGACTGGACTAAAATTATTTCCTATATGTACATTTATTTTCCACAAAAATCTATAAATATTCTGTGTTCAAAAGGATGATTTCAATGTTGTGTCTTTTGTTTAGATCTTCTCTCAGCCCTTTAACTTGAGGAAAACACTGAAGCAGATATCAGCCTCCAAGAGGGATTTCCCTTTCCTAGTAACAGAGTCATAAGTATATTAAGTCTAATGACACAGCTCAGACAGTAAAACATATGTTCCAGGGGCACATTTAATTGGGACAGGAACTCTTAGTGTACATAACAACAGAGCAAAATTAATGGCACAGTGTTTTTGTGAGGGCTTGGTGGAGTGGTTTCATGTGATTGGAAAATATCTATCATGGTATGTTAATCAGCTTTTTGTTACTGTGACCAAAATAAGTGACAAGAAAAAGATAGAGAAGAAAAAGTTTATTTGGGTTCATGGTTTCAGAGTTTCTGACTCCACTGTTCTGAGCCTGAGGTGAGGCAGACATCAGGCGATGGATGTAGGGGAAGAGAGATTTTCAGTTCATAGTAGCCATAAAGCGGGGAGGGAGAGAGAAAGAGAGAGAGGTGGGTGGGGGCATGAACCCAGGGACCAAGTAAAGTCCTTAAGGGCATGTTCCCAGTGACTCAATTCCCTAGGCACACCCCACCCACCTATAGTTACCATGCAGGGGTATATGCAAACTATTAATCAAGTAGATGGATCCATTGATGATATTATAATTCTCATAATCTAATCTTTTTCACCTCTGAACATTCATCTATTACCTAACACATGCACTTTTGGGTGACTTTAAATATCTAAATCAAAACATGCATATGGTATGGAATATATGTTTTATTGTCTGAACAGTGTCATTAGATTCGATGCATTCTTGACTTCCATTACTTAGGGATGGGAAATTCCACTTGAAGGCTTGAATCTACTTCAGTATTTTCCTCAAATTAATGTTACTTGAGTATTACATATATGTTATGCCATCACATTGTTATCCTTTTACCATGACACTCTTTTGTTTTTTTTTTAAATTTGTGTTTTCATTCTTATCCACAAATAAGGTTTTATTTTCTGGCTTTTATACTTTCTCATCTACCATTGAGATACTTTCTTTTCCTCTCAATTCTAGCTAGTTACTCTATTGTACTACTGCAAATATTAAAAAAAGAAAAAAAAAGTTACTTAAAAGTTTTTTTGGTTAAATATTCCTCTTGACTTAATTGAAAATAAGCAAACATAAGCAGAGGAGTTAAAAATATTTAAAAAGGGTATTGATATGAATTGGGGGTGATTTGTTAAGGAATTATATACTAGGTATTATGCCTAATATGTAAATAAAGTAGGAAAACTAATCTGCTTTACAGATATAATAGGTTACTGAAATTTTATGTTTTTAAACATTGAAGGTTTTTCAACATTTAGTTAAATGAAGTGATTTCATGCAGCTCTTATATACATGATAAATAATTCAACTTTTAGTCGAATTGAATAAGATTTGCAAACCTTGTGATAATGAAAGATTCTCCCCTAGTTTCTATTTTTTTTCAATACCCTCTGTACTCAACATAAGAGGTTTTCATTTGCCACTTTTTACAATATGGCTAACATGCCTTGGCATCCAACTCTAAACCTCTTTTCATGTAACCACTTACAGTATAATGCCTACCTTTCTTTCTAACCTGTATCTCATGAACATGTGTAATTAGCTAATTCTTGGGGGGCTATTGATTTCCGTCTGGCAAATGCATTCTGTGAATACCTTAGATGTCTTGCAAAATGAAAATCTTCTTGGCACACTATGAAATTCTGGTGGGAAATGAACTGGGAGATAAATAGGAAAACTCCTGTGAGAACTCAATTGAGTCAGAGACTTTTATCTGAACTGCTATACTAAGGATGTCAGGAATTTAACTTCTACATGATCTATCAATCACTCTTTTTTCTTTTTTTTCCTAAGGCTGGATACATAAATGAGTTAGCTTTCTAAAACACAACCCCCACATTAGCCAATTTACTTTTATGAATGATAATTCTGTTGCATTTGAACAGTGGGAATGCACCTGCTGTCACACGAGTTAGGCAAATATAGACACAAGTGTGACAGAGAAGAGGAGGAAAGAGGAAAAAAGTGTGTGGAAAATACATACAATTGATAATTGAAGCAGTAGAGGGTAATTACAGTGATTCACAAGCTGTTTGTGAAATATTGAGCATATTCATCATCCAATGAAGGAACAAAAATTAGGCAGTAAAAGATGGTAGGTTTATAACAGGAATTCCTAATACTATTTGCCTTTAATTTTTATAGGCGTATAGATTGCCTATATTTCACAAATTTTATCTATAATCCCTATTCCTAACATAAACACATTTTTAAAATAGAACTTAAGTACACAAGTAGGAAATCTTAGAGTCCAAAGATACCCTGAAATGTTATGTAAAATTGTGTTTGTATTTATTCATAGCATGATTTTCTGACTAAGCCAAGATTTATCTTAGTAAATACTATGGACAGTGAACATGTAAACTATGATCTCTCTGAATGGAGATGTGAAATAAGCAAAAGAATAATACTGGTTTAAAAAACTGAATGTAAAAATATCTCAGTAATACCTTTTTACTGGTTACATGCTCAAATACAATACTTTAGATATATTGGGCCAAATAAAATACTAAATTTTATTGTATTTTAGTTTTCACTGTAATGGACAGAAAATTATAAGTTATATACAGAACTCACATTTGTCTCCAATTATGCTTCTATTGCACAATAATCTTCTAGAATTTTCATTGGTTTCACAGATTCCATGGTCTATTACAGAACAGGAACCGGAACCTCACAGGGTCTCTTATGTGAACAAACAGTTCTTCTAGATGTGTGTCTCATCATGGATAAAAAGACCAAAGTACTTGATAAGTGTATCAAAGCTGTGAAAAAGTGTAATCCATTTTGTTAGGGCATCAAAAATCTGCATGAATTTTCATTAAGGACTTATTCGTTTCTGATACGTCAGGCTTTTCTGAGAGAATTTATACTATTCAGGGAAAAATCTCTGTGAGAAGGAAGAGGCACATGAGAACTTCTGAATGTGACTGGGTGGACACACACATTCATGAGGAGCTGCATGCCTCCTTGGTTGAGTGTGAGTGTTCACCTGCCAGGGTCTCACACCTCCTTGAACTTGGACTCCCAGGGAACTACCCCAGTCATTTTCTGCTTCACTCTCCTTCCTGCTTTGAAGGTGCTCTCTCCTGACATCTGCTCCTGAGTCCACTACCTTCATTTACAAACATTACCGATTGGAAGATAATCAATGTGATGCTCTAGGGATATTATTTTTTCTTTTAAAAAAAAAGAAGGCTAAAAATTTGTACATTTTCCTCATTGATTTTAACATTAATACTTTCCCTGGCTGCCTCTCAGACATCATCTATTTAGCGGAGAGAAAAGGAGTAACAGGTTTAAGAGAATCTAAACTTTAAATAATGCATTGGAGCTATCTTTTTAGGTGAAACTTTTGAAAAACTGGAAGGAAAATTCTCCTGATAGGAGTACATTAGGCTAGGAAATAGAATACTAGGATAGAATTAAAAAAAATACTAAAACAATAGAATTCATTTTCCTTTTTGTATAAGTTTATAGCCTTCCAAATAAGGTGCAAAAATTCCAGTCTTATGCATGCTGTACTGTAACATAAACCTGACTCTAACGTGTTAGACTTCCCTTATTTTCCACTTTTTTTCCCTAAATAAGGGGAATTATTTTCAAACAAAAGGAAGATTTTTAAAAAATTTATAATGAAATAGTGGATATTCAATCCTGTAAATCTGTTTTATAGTGGGAGCTAAATTGGAGAGAGACAGAATGATTTATTGGCTGAGTGACTGTATTTATAAGAATGATCCAGAAGCCCCCAATTATTTTAAAACCTCATTTAAATGAACTATGTTTTTCATTCCATAACTACTGTATATATGTTGGAACATATGTATCATATCTGTCACATGCTTTTTTCTATCTAATTGAGGAACTAATTATGGCAATCATCTGATTTTTTTTTAAAGCCTGTATGGCCCAGAAATAGATGAACTGGTTATTGTCAGTTTTCACACTTCTACAATGCACTTATATTTAGAAAATAAAATTATATTTTCAAAGTTGAATCACTGTGTCAATTTTTTCCTAACACCACCACCATCCCCCAGTTGTTTTATCTTCTTTATTTGCCATAATCATTATTTCTTGGAGTTTTTCTTAATTTTCTCAGTTAATTTTCTCCTTGTCTCATTTTTCTTTATTCCTCAAGCTAAACACATTCAAGCACCTTTTAAAATGTTTTATTAAAGTATAATTGATACACAAAGAAACACATGTATTTAGTATATGCAGTTTGATGTTTGGTCTTAGGCAAGCACCCATGATACCATCACTACATTCAAGACAATAGATATATCTGACATTTCCCAAAATTTCCTTATGCCGAATATGTTTGCATGTGTTTGTGCCTGAGTTAGAAATACTTAACATGTTATACACCCTCTTAGAGAGTGTACAATATTGTATCATTAACTATAAGTCTAAATAATATATTATATCCTTAGAATGTTTATCTAAGATTTTTGAAACAAACCATATTTACTCCATCCCATAGCCCCAGGAAATCACTATTGTATTCCATATTTCTATATGTTTGACTATGATAGCTACCTTATATAGGTGAATTTATTCCAATATTATCCAGCAATCCCACATCTGGCTACATATCAATAATTGAAATCAGGGTTCTCAAAGAGATGTCTCTACATTTCTGTTCTTTTCATAGTATTCATAGCAGTATTCATAATACCCAGGACATGAAAACAATGCAAGTGTCCATCAATAAATATATAGATAAAAAATATGGTATAAATATCCAATGGAATATTTCTTGGCCTAATTAAAAGAGAAAAATCCTTTTATTTGTGATGTGTATAAAAAGGAAATCATACTCAATAAGTCAATCACAGCAGGGTAAATATAGCATTCACATAATTTTAAAAATATAGTTTAATGAAAAACACATTGGAATGCAGTTGTGCATTGTTAGTAATTTCAGAGATCAAAAAGGCCTTTCTTTGTTCATTATAGTACAGAAAAAATATATTTTTTTAAAAAAAATTCTTCATCCCATTATTTTTTTCTTATATTCCTGTTGTCTTATATCTACCTTTAAATTTTTTAAAATGCGAAGAATTTTATATCAAAAATGCACTTCCTTTAAATGAAATGTTACAAAATTGGGTATCTAAGTGGAGAAACATATCACCAAACATGACGAATGGAAAGTTTAACCAACATTTATGAAAATGCAAAGAAGAAAATTAGAAATTTGGTATAGTTTAGCTTTCTCTACTTAATTCCTCAATTAATTTGTGTTGACTTTAGGTCACTTTGTTCACATAATTCCATCTGGGACTTGCCAAATGGATTAGCAAAGGTTATCTCATTTTGGCCAAAGGACCCTAACTAATGTCCTCCTATACATTATATGGGATCTGCCATTTAACCCCAACAGAGAGCAAAGAGTGTGGCAGTAAGAGCCACTACTCTGGAGCTACATTACTAAGGTACTAAACATATATGACATGGAAATTTGGATATACTTCTTCAATTTTCCGTATCTTTATTCATTCATAAAGTAGAGAAAAAAACTGCTTCAAGGGTTTCCTGTGTAAACTCAATGAGCTAGTTCAGAGAAAGCACATGTGAGGTATAGAGCCACTCAGTGTTAATGTTCATTATTTTTCTTCTTTTTAAATTTCAACCTTCTTCCAGATCCACCCACACCAGCATGTGGGACTCAGGCTCACAGTAAACCTGGGTCCATCCCCTCCACTGGTGGGGCAGACACCCCTGGAGCTCAGCCTCCAGCATCGGATTGCCTCTTATGACAGGTGACTACCTTGGGAGCCCAGGCCTGGCCCAGATCCACCCATAAAGATTTGTGCAGGACCCTGGTTCAGAGTAGATCTGCGTTCTTCTGCCTCCCATCTCGGAGCCTAAGCCTAACCCACTTCTATCTTGGGACACTGCAGTCATTGCCATAGCCTCCTCCACACAGTAGCCCCTCACTTTTTGACATTAGACAGGGGCTAGAAGCAGCTGCCTCTCAGAGCAGGCATCCCAAAGAGAATGTGAGGCCCACCCTTTCAGCCCCATCTCTGTAAGACGTTGCTTCCATCTTGGGGCATCTTAACTATTATCTCAAGTTACCTCTGCTATTGCTGCCACCACCTTTAGATGCAGTAGCATACATTGAGGGACACCAGCAGGGTCTGGAAGCCCAATATCAAGGTGAGGTAAAGACAATCTGTATGGATTCTACAAGAATATAGGGAAGATACTGTAATATCTCAGATCAACGCTGCAAGAAAGGAAGACACATAGACAACATGAAAAAAAAAACAAGGGAGGAAAGTGTCTCAAACAAACCAGGACACTACAATAACAGAACCTATGGACAGAAAAGTTGATGAAATATCAGAGAGGGAGTTCAGAAGGTTCATAAGTAAATTTATCTGTGAATTAAAGAATGACCTAGATGAGCAAATACAGGCAAAAATTGATCACTCCAACAAAGAGAGAAGAGAGCAAATACAGGTAGCAAAAGATTACTTTGAGAGAATAGGGACTCTGGGAAAAAAACAGTCAGAATTCCTTGAAATGAAGGATACAATAAACAAAGTAAAAAACTCAATAGAAAGCATAACCAACAGACTAGATCACTTGGAAGAAAGAACTTCAGATAATGAAGACAAAGTACACAATCTGGAAAATAAAGCTGATCACACAGTGAAGATAGTAAGAAACCATGAATGGAATATCCAAGAATTATGGGACAGCATCAAAAGACCAAATTGAAGAATTATTGGGATAGAGGAAGGCACAGAGTTTCAAACCAAAGGAATGCACAATCTCTTCAATGAGATAATATCAGAAAATTTCACAAGCATGAAGAACAAGTTGAAAAACCAAATACAAGAGGCTTACAGGATGACAAATGTACAAAATTACAACAGATCTATACCAAGTCACATTAAAATGAAAATGCTTAGCCTACAGAATAAGGATAAAATCTTAAAAGTCACAAGACAGAGGAATCAGATCACATATAGGGGGAGGCCAATTCATATCTTAGCAGATATTTCAACCCAGACCCTCAAAGCCAGAAGATCATGGAACAACATATACCAAGCTCTGAAAGAAAATGGATGCCAACCAAGAATCTTATATGAAGCAAAACTAAGCTTTAGATTTGATGATGAAATAAAACCTTCCACGATAAACAAAAGTTAAAAGAATTGACAACTAGAAAGCCTGCACTATAGAACATCAGCAAAATATTCCATGAAGAGGATTGAAAAACAATGATAAAAATCAGCAGAGGGAAGTATTACACCAAAGGAAAATGTATTCATAGAAGAAACCAAGTCACGTTAAATACCAAAAATATCTGGGAATACAAATCATGTCTCAATGATAACCCTGAATGTTAATGGCCTAAATTCACCAATCAAAAGACATAGACTAGCAGATTGGATTAAAAAAAAAAAGACCCAACAATATGCTGCCTCAAAGAGATTCATCTCATAGGAAAAGCCATCCACAAACTGAAGAGGAAGGCCTGGGAAAAGTTATACCACTCACAAGGACTGCAGAAGCAAGCAGGGGTTTCTATCCTCATATCAAATAAAGTAGACTTCAAGCTAAAGTTGATCAAAACAGATAAAGAAGGACCCTATATACTGCTCAAAGGAACCATACACCAATAAGACTTAACAATTGTAAATATATATGCCCCAAACAATGAAGCATCCACGTTCATCAAACTAACTCTTCTCAATTTCAAGAGTCCACAATTCAGAGACCACAACACAATAATTTTGGGTGTCTTTAACATATCTCATTCATCACTAGATACATCTTTCAAACAAAAACTGATCAAAGAAACTATAGAACTCAATAATACAATCAGTAACTTAAACTTAGCTGACATATATAGAATATTTCATTCTTCAACAATACACTTTTTTTCCTGAGCCGCACATGGATTCTTCTCTAAAATAGACCATATATTATGCCACAAAGCACTTCTTAGCAAATATAAAAAGGTAGAGATACTACCCTGCATTCTATCAGATCATAATGGAATAAAATTAGAAATCAATGATAAAATAAGAAATATAGCTACTCCAACACGTGGAGAGTAAATAAAATGCTACCAAATGAACAATGGGTTGCAGAAGAAATCAAAGAAAAGATTAAAACATTTTTAGAGGTGAATGAGAACACAGATAGAACATTGAAATCTCTGGGTCACTGTGAAAACAGTTCTAAAAGGAATGTCCATTGCATGGAGTTCATTCCTTAAAGAAGAAAAAAAGTCAACAAATGAATGACTTACCATTACATCTCAAAGCCCTAGAAAAAGAAGAACAAATCCATGCCAAAAGCAGTAGAAGAAAGGAAATAACTAAAATTAGAGCTGAAACCAATGAAATCGAAACAAAAGAAACAATTTTAAAAATTGACAGAACAAAAAGTTGGTTTTTCGAAAAAGTAAATAAATTTGACAGACCCTTAGGCATGCTAACAAAGAGAAGAAAAGAGAAAATTCAAATTACTAACATGTTATAAAAAATGAAATATCATGATAGGCACTACGGAAATACAGAAGATAATTAGAAATTATTTTCAAAACTTGTACTCCAATAAAATAAAAAATATTCAAGGCATCAAAAAATTTCTAGAGTCAAATAATTTGCCCAAACTGAATCAGGATGATATACACAATTTAAACAAATCACTTTCAAAAAACAAAAGTAGAAAATGCCATTAAAAGTCTACCAACCAAAAAAAGTTCAGAACTAGACGGATACACAGCCGAGTTCTACAAGTCCTTTAAGGAAGAACTAATACCAATAGTCTTCAACTTATTTCAGGAAATAGAAAAAGAGGCAGCATTTCAAAACTCATTGTATGAGTCCAATATCACCCTGATTCCAAGACCAGACAAAAAAAAAAACATCAAATAAAGAAAACTACAGACCAATATCTCTAACGAACATAGATGCAAATGTTCTTAATAAAATTCTGGCAAATCAAATACAAAAACATATCAAAAAGATCATGCACCACAATAAAGTGGAATTCATCCCAGGGATGCAAGTTTGGTTCAACATATGGAAATCAATAAATGTAATTCATCACATCAATAGACTTAAAAATAAGAATCATATGATTATCTCAATAGATGCAGAAAAAGCATTTGACAAAATACAGTATCCCTTAATGTTCAAAACACTAGAGACATTAGGGATAACAGGAACATATCTCAACATCATAAAGGCTATCTATGCTAAGCCTCAGGCCAACGTCATTCTAAATAGAGAAAAATTAAAGGCATTCCCTCTAAAAATTGGAACAAGACAGGGATGCCCTCTTTCATTACTTCTATTTAACATAGCTCTTGAAACACTGGCCAGAGCAGTTAGACAGATGAAAGAAATTAAAGGATGGGTTGGGGATGTGGCTCAAGCGGTAGCGCACTCGCCTGGCATGCATGCGGCGCTGGGTTCAATCCTCAGCACCACATACAAATAAAGATGTTGTGACCGCCGAAAACTAAAAAAAATAAATAAATATTAAAAAATTCTCTCTCTCTCTCTCTCTCTTTCTCTCTTCTCTCTCTCTCTCTCTCTCTCTCTCTCTCTCTCTCTCTCTCTCTCTCTTTAAAAGAAAAAAAGAAAGAAAGAAATTAAAGGGATACGTATAGGAAAAGAAGAACTCAAATTTTCACTATTCGCTGATGACATGATTCTGTAACTAGAAGACTCTAAAAGTTCTACCAGAGAACTTCTAGAACTAGTAAATGAATACAGCAAAGTAGCAGGATATAAAATCAACACCCATAAATCAAAAGTATTTCTGTATATCAATGAAAAATACTCTGAAAGGGAAATGAGGAAAACTACCCCATTAGAATAGCCTGAAAAAAAAAAAAAGAATATTTGGGAATCAGCTTAACAAAAGAGGTGAAAGATCTATTCAATGAAAATTACAGAACCCTAAAGAAAGAAGTCAAAGAAGACCTTAGAAGATAGAAAGATCTACCTTGCTCTTGGATAAGCAGAATTAATATTATCAAAATGACCATACTACCAACAGCACTATACAGATGTAATACAATTTTGATCAAAATCCCGGTGACATTCTTATAGAAATAGAAAAAGCAATAATGAAATTTATCTGGAAAAATAAAAGACCCAGAATAGCTTAAAAAAAAAAATCCTTAGCAGGAAGAGTGAAGCAGGTAGCATCACTATACTAGTCCTTAAACTATACTACAGAGCAATAGAAACAAAAATGGCATGGTATTCACACCAAAACAGACTGGTAGACCAATGTTACAGAATAGAGGACACAGAGACTAACCCACAAAAGTACAATTATCTTATATTAGACAAAGGTGCCAAAAAAATGCATTGGAGAAAAGATAGCCTCTTCAACAAATGGTGCTGGGAAAACTAGAAATCTATATGCAACAAAATGAAATTAAACCCCTATCTCTCACCATGCACAAAACTTAACTCAAAATGATCAAGGACCTAGGAATAAAACCAGAGACCCAGGGTCTAATTGAAGAAAAAGTAGGCCCTAATCTCCATTATGTGGGATTAGTCCCCAACTTCCTTAATAAGACTCCTTTGGCAAAAGAGTTAAAATCAATAATCAATAAATAGGATGGACTCAAACTAAAAAGTTTCTTCTCAGCAAAAAAAGAAAAAAAATTGTGAGGTAAATAGAGAGCCTACATCTTGGGAGCAAATCTTTACTCCTCACACATCAGATAGAGCACTAATCTCTACGGTATATAAAGAACTCAAAAAGCTAAGCACCAAATAAATAAATAAATAACCCAATCAATAAATGGGCCAAGGACCTAAACATACACTTCTCAGAAGATGATATACAAACAATCAACCAATATATGAAAAAATGTTCATCATCTCCAGCAATTAGAGAAATTCAAATCAAAACCACTCTAAGATTTCATCTCACTTTAGTCAAAATGGCAGCTATTATGAAGACAAACAACAATAAGGGTTGGCAAGGATGTGGAGAAAAAGGTACACTCATACACTGCTGGTGGGACCGCAAACTGTGCAGAAAAAAAAAGCAGTATGGAGATTTCTTGGAAAATTGGGAATGGAACCACCATTTGACCCAGCTATCCCTCTCCTCGGTCTATACCCACGGGACTTAAAAACAGTGTTCTATAGGAACACAGCCACATCAAGTTTTATAGCAGCACAATTCACAATAGGTAAACTGTGGAACCAACCTAGATGCCCTTCAGTGGATGAATGGATAAAAGAAAATATGACATATATACATAATGAAATATTACTCAGCAATAAAATAGAATAAAATCATGGCATTTGCCGGTAAATGGATGGAGTTAGAGAAAATAACACTAAGTTAGCCAATCCCAAAACCAAATACAAAATGTTTTCTCTGATATAAGGAGGCTTATTCATAGTGGAATAGGGAAGGGGAACTCTAGATAGGGCAGAGGGGTGGGAAGGAAAATGCAGGGGGCATGGGGTTAGAAATGATGGTGGAATGTGGTGGACAATATTATCCAAAGTACGTGTATGGTGTTATCCAAAGTACGTGTATATTATTCAAAGTACATGAATTGGTGTGAGTATACTTTATATACAATCAGAGATATGAAAAATCGTGCTCTATATGTGTAATAAAAATTGTAATGCATTCCGCTGTCATATACATTTAAAAAAATAAAAAATATATAAATTTCAACCTTCTTTATTGATATTTACAGCAAGATTTCTTCTCCCTTCCATTTTGCACCAATTCATTAGTACCTTTAATGCACTCAGATCACTTACTCTCCTTTAAAACCAATACTGAAACTTCCAGAGAAAGAAGTGCCAAGATGTGGCAGATTAGTTCTGTACTCTTTTTCATGGTCACTGACAAGTGCATGTTGCATCTGGTTTGCCTAAGAATGGAGGAGAATGCTGCTCTGCTCATCTTTTCTATAATAGTTGGTCACATGCTTACAGGTAAGAAGCATGTTTCCCAGGTACATTAAGTCTTTAATGAAATTAGTCTTTTAAATATATCTCAATGTTAAAAATACAAGAAATACTAATACATGCCAATTTAATGTAAAAAATAAAATGTTATTTTCTCTCTTTTTAAAAGGCAGGATAAATACAGTCATTATTATGAACAGGGATGCAGAATTGCTTTCTTTTATTATGTCTCAACTTAAAGAGCCCCATGCCTTATTCAAAAAGCCAGGCTTACATCTCATGGTAAGAAATATTTTTATATAACTTTCCAGGTGGATTACTCCTTTGAGCAGAAAGGCATTTTAGGGTTAACAGATTTTATACACATTAATTCTAAACCTTAGGAATGCTTTTAGATTTTACCTAAGGGAAAATAGCAAATGTAAACGGTCAACTCATATGTATGCATCCAAAAATCTCAATCAAGCACTGTGAAATCTTGTCAGGAAAAATAATTATCCTCTTGATTTAAAGAGTGCATTTTTGTCCCAAGTGACAAAGGAAGCATTTAATTACTAGAAGCTTATAGTGGTCCACAGTTAGCATCTAATTTATTTAATCACACTAAATATGTTGTAAGATGCTATGTTTAAACTATCTTGGAACTTTCAGAATTGTTTCACAGGAGAATAGAATAAATTTCTATTACTCTCAGCATTTTTGAATTATTAAACATGATCAATATCAATCAAGCCCAGACACAGAGAAGATGGAGTATAGCACAAAATGTCCTGGTTTGAGTCTGTGAATATTTGGGTTGTAGACCAGGCATTCCCATGAAAGTTGTGACACTAGGAAAGCTATTTAGTTTCTTCTTTTTCTCATTCTGTGTCTACTAACTTTAGAATTCAACTGAATATATCTTATAGTCCTTCTTAAAATTTCTTTCTTTTCCTATTCAATTTTATGGGTATTTGATCCCTTGGTGAAAAAAAAAATATTCATAAAATGCAATTAAACATTTGAAGAAAAATGTGTAATGATTTATGGGTTTTGACAATGCAATTGACAATTGACACAGAGGAAAAAGGGCAATCATATATGTATATATAAAATACAGATTGTTGACAAAATGAATGAAAAGCAATAAGAATACGCATCAATCCAACATTTCCACATAGCAGAATTTATACTGAGATACTAGGTATATTTATAAAGGAAATTTACACTTTGTACTTAAGAATATTCAGGGGCTGAGGGTGTGGCTCAGAGGTAGCACGTTGCCTATCATGTGTAAGGCACTGGGTTAGATTCTCAGTAACACATAAAAATAAAATAAAGATATAAAAAGAATATTTAATATGTATTCCTTTTTGAATGCAAAGAAAAATGCAAAACATGAAAACACAAATATTAAAGAATAGATTAGTTACATGGATGTTGAATGAGACTCTGCCCAAGGCCATCACATTCAGCACATGCATGGGCTTTGGAGTCAGAGTCTGTTTCATTTCCTGACTTTGCAATTCTCTTATATTATTTAACTGTGCAATACCCTTAACCACTTTGAAACTGTTTTGACCCATTAAAGTGGGAATAACACTGTCTTCATCATAGAGTACTAAAGAAGATATGATTCGAATTGGAGCTGGCACTATTACCCTTCAATTTTAGTCTAAAATACTCTCTCTACACATAAAATAACAATGATCATGCAAAACTATGTCAATTGACATAGCAAATAAGTCTTAAATTGCTATGTCTAACAAAACGCAACAACTAACTGGCAGCAAAGACCTATGTAAAGTACAATCTTATTTTAAATATTAATAGTGAGAAGGTATGAAAAATCCTTCATATACATTTTGTGTTGTAATTTTACTTTAAAGCTTTTCCACAATCACACATAATTAATTTTTACAGAAAAAAAAAGAATTTAGCCAGGCTCCATGGAACACACCTGTAATCCTAGTGGCTCAGGAGGCTGAGACAGGAGGTTTGCCAGTCAAAGCCAGCCTCAGCAAAAACAACCCTGTCTCAATAAAAAAAATAAATAAATAAAAACAGGAACAATTTCAAAATAGGGCTCAATGGTCAAGTGCCCCCTGAGTTCAATTCCAGGTATCAAAAAGAAAAAAAAATAATTTTAGTGTTTGCTAATTTGTATATAATGCTAAAGTTTTGTCATTGGAATTTGAAGAAAAATAGAATCTTTAATTAATTGTGCCAAATTACACTGAAAAGACTAAAAGATAAATTATATAGTTCTTATATATGATTATATCATATAGTTACAGAAGAATTATATATTTACTATATAGTTTTTATAAATGATAAAATATTTTCAAAGTGTTTGGACAACTCAGGCATTGTGATGAATCAATGTGATTCCAAATTGTGCTATAGACATAAAAAATTGAATACTATCATATATATACATTTATGTGCATATACTATATACTCATACATACATGCATAAACATCTATGAATATATTACTTTGGTAGAGGATAAAAACCTTCATAAGTGCTAGAAATAGAAAAAGAACTCAATAGGAGTTCAAATGCGGGCTCTGAAACAAAAGTGCTCTATTGCCCCTGGCCCAACTTCTCTGGTTGATGACTCCCACAGTGGAAGATGGGAGCTAGATTTGAGCCCCTAGTGTGAAGCACAAAGTTTCAAGGGGCAGATCCATCTTTGAAAAAAGGACTAGAAAAACAGTGTTCCCATTAGCTATAGGAAGCTTAACTTCTCAAGAAAAGGAACCCTAGGATCCCTCCTTTGGGCATCAAGAACACCCAAAGTGCTTTTATGTGGAAAACTGGGGAGTGCTACATTAAATAAGAGCAGTCACTTAAAAATAATTGCAATTTAATAACAACATGAAAAAAATAACATCAAAAAATATCCATGTACCATGAGAGAGTAGGTTAGGAAACAGGAACACAGTTATAAAATAATAGAACAAAAGCTATAAGAATTTAAAATAATTAAAGAAATACTGGTGGGAATGGAAAAGAGAGAAAGAAAAGATACCGTACAAAAATAAAAACAGAATTGAAAAAAGATAATTATAGAAATCAGCTGGGGCTGGAGATATAGCTCAGTTGGTGGAGTTCTTGCATTGATGCACAAGGCCCCAGGTTCAATCCCCAACACCACACACACACACACACACACACAAAAAAAAAAAAAAAAAAAAAAAAAATCAGCTGAAAACTGATTTCTCTGAAATCAGCCAAAGGAAAATAGTTAATAAATCATAACATACCTAAGCCTAGAAATTTGTATGGAACTGAAATATGAGTCAGAGCTTACATTTTAAAATGGGCATTGAGTTTAAAATACAACTAAAATGATACCGAAGGACATACACAGAACAATGCCAATAAGATTAAAAACATGCATAGCCATGTCATATATAATTTAGAAACATATGTGCAGTATTAGTGCAAAAAAGTGTAAAGAAACATAAAATTCAGGTAGAGGTAGGAAGATACGAATTGAAGAGAGATACACAATTAGACCTTGAACTTCATACTAATGTTTTTTGTTTCCTCTCAAATTACTATTTAACTTGATGATGATGATGATGATGATGATGATGATGATGATGATTAATTATTTTGGTATGAGGGATTGAGACTGAGGGCACTCTTCCATTGAGCCACATCCACAGTCTTCTTTTTATTTATTTATTTATTTTTTAATTTTGAGAAAGAGTTTCAATTACTGACATTGGCCTTGAATTTGCAATTATTCTGCCTCAGCTCCTGAGTCAATGGAATTACAGGCATGCACCTCTGCACCTGTATGAATGTATAACAACAAATCCCATCATTATGCACAACCACAGTGCACCATTAAAAAACGGAAGGAAAAAAAGACCATGAAGATAATTTTTGAAATGTAAAAGCACATGTATATTGGATTTTTCTTATAAATAATGGCTTATTTATGTTGTTCTCAACTTCTTTTTAAGAGAGAGAGAGAGAGAGAGAGAGAGAATATTAATATTTATTTTTTTAGTTTTCGGCGGACACAACATCTTTGTTTTTTTTTTGTTTTTTTTTTTGTATGTGGTGCTGAGGATGGAACCCAGGCCGCACACATGCCAGGGTGAGCACATTGAGCCACATCCCCAGCCCTGTTGTTCTCAACTTTAAAATTCATGTTTCAATCCCATTTCAGTATATGATATTTGATGGATTTTTAAAACATTATATTTTTCCAAATTTGTAAAGGTAGTTATCTTTTGATACAGATATACAGTTTGAAATATTTGTGGTCAGGGAGTGAAATAACATTCTACATCTTACTACAGATATGTCTAAGATATAAAATTCCTCTGCTTCTTTTGGAATTTTTATCTACTTTCTCTATCCATCATTAGGAGATTGTTGTTTGTGGTCCTGATGTTGTCACCTCCACCAGCTGGAGTCTTGCTAAAGAGTGTGATCCGGCAATGTCCAGGAAATCCAGGACAGGGGAATATGGAGATCTGTGCTGTGAGTATTCCTTCAGCAAAATTCAGACTGGATACTCTACAGGTCAAATGGGTTGTTTTTTTTCAACAGATGAATTACACAAAAGAGAGAGGAATGGAGGGAAGAAATAAAAGAGACTTAAAGGACATCTTGTTAAAAAAGAAAAAAGGTGGGACACTAAACAAGGATTTGCACTGGGTGAATCTGCCATACAGAAAAACACAAGGGGATTTTTACTATTGAAGTCAGAATATTGATTGCCTTAATAAAATGGAGAGAAGGGCTGTCAATGGGTGGCAACACAGAAAGAGAACATTGAAGGAGTCAATCTGTATTCAATTTCATGACCTAGGTGGTGGTTAAGCTATTCACCTTATAATAATTCACTAAGTTGTATGTTGCTTCTGTGTAACTTTCTCTTTGTTTTATTTTACAATAAAATTTTTTTTAAATTAAATTTATGTTTTAATTTCACACCAGGAGAGGGGATGTCTCAATTTCTCTTTACAGATATATCAAATTTTACATTACTGACTTTAAAACTATGTTGTTAGACATATGGTATTTTGAAATTATTTTATCCTTTTTGGTGAAATAAAAAATTTATATCTTGAATGTCTCAAAATACACTATAAACCTTATTTTGCATCATATTGAATAAAGACAGCAGTTGTGTTTTATTATATATTTGATTGACATCTCTTCTTTTTATTGCAATGTTTGTGTTTTCTTAAGTTTTAGATATATATTAGAAATAAAATATTAGACTGCATTTTTTACACCTTATGATAATTTTTCATTTTAAGGTAAGCATTTAGTTCATTCATTATTACTATAATTTGGGGTATGATTGAATTCACATCTGCTTTTATCTTGTGTTTTCTGTATTTCCTATTATTTTTCTCCCCTTCTTGCTTTCCAATGGACTGAAAATTTTTTATCCCATTTCCATTTACCCTATTAAAAGTGAAGAAATTATACATTCACTTTCTAATCTTGTAAAAGGTAGAAAAAATTAGCATGGATATTTAACTTTAAATTAGCTGATTATGTGTAGAATGGATTAATTATCACCTGCCTTTTGCAAAATACAAGAATCTTACAATGCTTTTGTTCTGTAACTCTTCTTCATTTATATACATGTTTCTCCATAATAAACTTTATATTTTAAACACTAAATAAAACTTTTTAACATGATTATTATTATCAACATGTTAAATTTAGCAACACTTTATTATTTTCTATGTGAACTACTCATTTTTGTGATCCAAATATTTTCTTGTAGAGTTCAATTTCTTCTTCAGTAGTATAACTTTTAATAGTATTTTAGACAGGTTCCACAGGTAGTAAATTATCAGGGTTTATTTTACGTTTCCTCTGAAAATGACTAACTTTTTTCTTCTTTGGTAAAATATTATTTCTTTTTTTTTATGATGTCTATCTTTTTTTTTAATTTTTTTTTAATTGGTTGTTCAAAACATTACAAAGCTCATGACATATCATCTTCCATACATTTGATTCAAGTGGGTTATGAACTCCCATTTTTTACCCCAAATACAAGTTGCAGAATCACATTGGTTACACATCCACCTTTTTACATAATACCATATTAGTGACTGTTGTATTCTGCTACCTTTCCTATCCCCTACTATCCCCCCTCCCCTTCCCTCTCATCTTCCCTCTCTACCCCATCTGCTGTTGTTTAATTCTCTCCCTTGTTTTTTTTTCCCCCTTTCCCCTCACAAACTTTTATATGTAATTTTGTGTAACAATGAGGGTCTCCTTCCATTTCCATAGTTTCCCTTCTCTCTCCCTTTCTCTCCCCCCACTCGTCTCTGTTTAATGTTAATCTTTTCCTCATGCTCTTCTTCCCTGTTCTGATCTTAGTTGCTCTCTTTATATCAAAGAAGACATTTGGCATTTGTTTTTTAAGGATTGGCTAGCTTCACTTAGCATAATCTGCTCTAATGCCATCCATTTCCCTGCAAAATCCATGATTTTGCCATTTTTTAGTGCTGCGTAATACTCCATTGTGTATAAATGCTACAGTTTTTTAATCCATTCATCTATTGAAGGGCATCTGGGTTAATTCCAAAGTCTAGCTATTGTGAATTGTGCTGCCATGATCATTGATGTGGCAGTATCCCTATAGTATGCTCTTTTAAGGATGAAGGAGTCCGATGGTAAACATTCTTTGAGATTAATTCATTCTCTGTTGACATTTGTTAAGTTTTCCAGAAATCAGTTACCAGCTACCAGTAAAACATTCTTTCTTGTAGGTTGTAGGTACTCTGTTTCTGTTTTTGTTTTCTCTCTGGCTTATTTAAAAATAATTCTGTATTCATTACCTTTGCAATTATCTTCACTGTGTGTGTTCTTGAAAGACATGTGTGCACTTTAATTTTTAATTCTAATTGAACTCAAGTGATCTGAAACTGATTTTATATATATATATATATATATATATATATTATATATATATATATATATATATATTATATATATATATATATATATATATATATTATATATATATATATATATATATTATATATATATATATATAAATTGACAGCCCTTCTCTCCATTTTATATATATATATATATATATATATACACACACACACACACACACACACACACACACGCACATACATACACATGCATTTATCTATAAAAAATTATCCACCAAACTATCTTGTGTAGAACAAGGTTTGGTTTCTCCATGCAAAGTAAAGCAACGAGATTTAGCAAGTTGGCTTGCTTGTTCAGAACCATATTTATTACTTAAGTATTCCCGGTAAATTTTTTTGCGGGGGGTGTTGGGGATTGAACTCAGGGGCCCTCAACAACTGATCCACATCCTCAGCCCTATTTTTTGTATTTTATTTAGAAACAGTGTCTCACTGACTTGCTTAGCACCTCACCATTGCTGAGGCTGGCTTTGAAGTCACCATCCTCCTGCCTTAGACTCCCAAGCTGATGGGAATACAGATGTGTGCCATTGCAACCGGCTCACTGTATGTTTTTTAGAGCTCAGTTTTGCAAATAAATATTTGATAAACATATGTATATGCAATTTTACCAAGTATTTTTAGAAATTTTATAACAGGAAAGTTTATAGCAACAAATCATCTCCCACATTTCTCATTTTTAACATATTTTCCTATGTATTGTATTTTTATTTCTTTTTAAATTAAAATATACACAAAGATGAAAAAGTGCATTCGTATTTGTTAAATTTGGATAAGGAAATTAATTACCATTTCCACTTTTCTGTATTTTTTAAATAGCCCATTGCAATATTTTTTTTAAAATAAAAAGAATAAAGGGCATTTGTCTTCATTTAATTAAGTCAGGAAAATAAAGACCATTGTAGATAGTCCAAATAGGAAGATTTTAATATAACAAATTACAGATTTGCATAACCCTTGTAAAGTCTAGAGCACTTTAAATTCAAAGTCACAGCTACAAGTAAGTCATTCTTAGGGGCTCCCAAGGTGTATGTATGTTCACTTTATGCCTTTACTAAAATATCTAAATTGTAAGAGATAATAGTATTCTTTCACTGAGCTTTATGTAACTATCTATTCCCAACAAAAAATATGTTTACTTTCTCTCAAAAAAAGTAGACAGAAATTTTCAGGCATAATCTCTGTGATATTATTTCTATTCTAGCTCAATCATGATCCCCCTATGATGAATCAGTGAAGATTGGTAGTATTATGATTCAGTAAAGATAAACCCCAAACCACAGCAGCTCAAAAATAAGAAATATTTATTTCTAAGACAGTTTGTTTTCATATGCATCAAAAGCGGGTTTTTGAGCCATGTTTTCCTCACATTAGGACCTAGGCTAACAGAGGCTATCTCATTTAGAAAATTGACAATCTAGCCAACAGAAGGAAAAGAAAATAGAGAATTGAGTACTGGTTTATAACTGTTGTTGTTTGTTTTGCATGAGATATTGAACCCAGGGGCACTTAATCATAGAGCCACATCCTGGGCCCTTTTTACTTTTTATTTTGAGACAAGGTCTCGCTAATTTGCTTAAGGATTTATACCATTGCTAAGGCTGGCTTTGAAGTTAGGATGTTCCTGCCTCAGACTCTGGAATTCCTGGGATTACAGGTGTGCACCATCACTGTTTTAATAAGTCACTTCTCTCCATACTTTATTGGCCAGGTCAGGTCACACTGCAATGCCTAATTCTAAGTAAGGGTTGGGGTATCTGTTGTTTAGATATTCTCAAATGTCTGAGGGAACCAGATATCCATGATGGCAGTGATGTTTACATGGAAATGTATGATAGAAATTAGGTTTGTGCAAGTTGTATAATCAAGACAGTAAAGCAAAATGTACATTAGATACTTCTACCTAATGTAGCTCGTTATCATATGTATTTTCATAATTTTATTAGGTTGTTTATTTTCAACTATTCTATTTGAAATCAAGATTATGTATTTGAGCATACATACATTTTTGTGGATAGGTGTTACAAGAAGATTAAGCTTCTTTATTCTACTCATAGCTTAGTATATGATTTATTTTCCTTTCTCTCTCCCCATGATTACTAAGTAAAACTACAAACATTGCCACTTGAGCTATTTCCTCCAAGGTATTGCAGAAACAATGTATTAAGACATTTCTAATTCTCAAAAAATTACTCAAGAAATAAAACCAATTGATTATTTATTTGATGTCCTGTTTTCTTCTTATTAAAGTTTATCTGAGGTCAGTAATTTAACAAAAGTATAATCTGATGAATAAATTTGGTAAAACGAGAATGGACTTGAATATTTAAATGAAGACTGACTATTTAAGCTGGAAAAAAAGACTAAAAAAATGGCCAAATAATAACATAAAGTTAGACAGTGGTTTTCTAGAGTAAAGAAGAGGCCTGGGTATTTTCAATGCATTGTTAAAACATATTTTATAAACTAGTTCTTCACTTCATACCTTTTTTCTTTGTAAAATGCGTAAGTTTGAAAAGAGATGAGAACACTGTTCACGAAGAAAAATAATGCTACCATACTGTTTGTTTTTAAGCAATAAAAATGTATTCTTCAGCAAATGGAGGTGCCTTCCTAAATCTTCAGCCATAGATAATTTCCTATCATCCATTTCTTCTTCTCTGACCTCTTGCCTGCCCTTCATCTACCTCCTTTTATCATACAACACATATATCCAATTATCTATGAAAAAAAAAAGAGAATCATACTTCTATGGCTTATATATGAGGTGTTCTCCAGTGTCGTCTTATGAGACAATATTTAAAAAGTTTAAAAATGAGAAGAGTGGACTATGAAAGCCTTAACCTAATCAGTAAATTAATCCATTTATAGGGATTAATTGGGTGGGATAAGCAGGAAGTGTGTGGCTGGAGGAGGGGGTGGTCACTGGTGGCAAGCCTTTTGTATATATATTTTGTTCCTGGCTTCATCTCTCCTTGCATTCTGATTGTCATGTCCTGAGCTGATGTCCTCCCCCACACCCTTCCACCACAGTGTTCTACTTCACCTCAAGCACAGGCTATGGAGCTGGCCATCTACAGGTGGAGACCTTTGACCATATGAACTTTTCTTCTTCCAAAATTCTTCTTGTCGGGTCTTTTCAGTCGCAGTGGTGAAAAGCTAACTAAAACAATCACCATTTCAGGTATTTGGGCATGAAGAACCTTGAACATACTTTTATGTGTTATATATCATGCTTAATAAGAGATCTATAGGGAGGAATAGCAATAGCTTTCAAAGAAAAGAGAAATCAGAATATCTATAGATATACATATGTATCTTTTTTGACTTTGCATTCCTTGAATTATTGGTTGCTCAATCAATGTACCTTTTAATTGACAGAGTAGAAAGCAGTATCACAGGTAGCCAAGACACTGATATGAAGTAGAAGCCTTTTTACTCTAGATGAAGAGTTGAATGTATTCGAGACAGAAGGGAATGTTTTAAAGGAGAATGCAAGTGAATAAAAATCAGTATAAATTTTGGTCAAGGTTTTTCAAATAGTGATGGGGTAGTAGGAAAAAATGATAGCTTGAACAATGGCAATCGCTTCCCTATGCTAAAGTGGAAGAAAGTCTGAGAAGATAAGGAAATGAGAAAGATAATGAGTTAAAAGAGACAAGACATATGGGACTTGAATTAGATTTCTTAAACATTGCAGTAAAGCAAAGAATGATATGATCTGTTGTCAATGATGGGCCAGTTTTTCAGTAAGTGACAATACTGTAAAAAGGAAGATACAATCTTGATTAGCTAGAGTGAAGGGATTAACATGGAAATAAACATAAATAAATCCAGAGATCAATAGGAAGAGTTGCAATTATAGGGCCTAAATTGAACTTGGCTTCTGATTTCATTTATTTTTGCCAGATCCTAAAGATTCCAAACTGATATTGTTGAATTAGAAATGAGAAGGAGCTATTTCAAAGTTTAGTCTGTTTTAAGTTTAAAGGAAGAAAAGGCATCCATTTGACTTTTTTCTTCCTGATGTCCTTATAATGCGAATGTCAGAGTTAGAAAGGATCTTAGACTTTGACTCTAAATTCTAATATCTTCTATAATTCCAAGACATGTTTTTAGCCTCTGCTTGGGAATCTCACTTTAATAACAGGAAGTTGTCTACCTGAGCCTTGAAGCTTAAGATAGTGGGTGCTTGGCAGATGGTGTGATTTGAATGGTATTTATTGCCTTAAGCCAAAAATCAAGCTCACTGTTAGGCTGCTGAGAACTCTGCTTTAGTGACATATTGCTTTCTTTCACTTTGATATGAACTTTTCTCAGATGCTTAAAGTCAGCAATCAGGTTAATGTTTCCAGACTGGTGAGAACTACTATCCAGTTTATCAATGCCTCTTCACATTTGTCACCCATCACTCCAGATATAATCCTTGACCTCAGTTAAGGTATGTATCCAGATTGCAAAATTAAGGTGAGCAATGGTTCTGGTTTGCCTGAGACTGAGAAAGCTCCCGTGGCACATGACATTCAACATTAAAACAAAGAGAGTTCTGCTCAAATAGGGAAAAGTTAGTCAACTTACTATGTACACAATTCTTTGGTGGTTCAAAACCATCACAAGAGAACAAATTCTTCTATATCTGGTTTTAATATCATTCTCTTTTCCTTACAGTTCCTCTAGAACATATGCTAATGATCAAATAATAGGTCAGGCAGTAAGAGGGTGGAGACAGGAGAAAAAAAATGGATCATTTGCAGTTGGATTGTCAGGACCAAGGTGATTAAAAAGTAAGTGGGTTTGCCTTCTATGCTGTGAATTAAGAGATTTAGAAGACTGATTTTATCTATTGGTTTTATGATATTTCAGCATTCCACAGGGATGGGATCCGCTCACCCCATTCTTGTCAGTGTCATCTATATTAGATTTATGCTGAAGAAACAACAATAGAAAATTATTTAATTGATGTGTTATTGTTTGGATGTGCAGTGTCCCCCAAAAGCTCCTGTATGATACAATGCAAGAAGGTTTAGAGAAGAAATAATTTAATACCCTGGTTGTATAAACTGAGTGGTAACTGAAGGTGGATAGGGTGTGGCTGGAGGAGGCAGGGAACTGGGGCAATGCCTTTGGGGTATATATTTTGTTTCTGGCAATTGGTCTCTCTCTCTGCTTCCTGATCATCATATGAACTGCATCCCTTCACCACACTCTTCCACCATGATGTCCTGTCTCATCTCAAGCCCTGAGGAATGGAGCTGGGCTTTTATGACTGAGACCCTTGAAACTGTAAGCCCTCTAATAAACTTTTCCTCCTTAAATTTGTTCTTGTCAGGTCTTTTAGTCACAGCAGTGAAAAAGCAGATTAAAATATCGTGTCTCTTAGAATCATTTGTTATGGCTCTAGTTAGAAAGAAAAAGCATTTTCTTTATCCAAAATGTTGAGAGAGGACTGCATGGATTTGCTTCCCAGAATACTTTTCCAGTTCTCACCATGTTCTCCCAAAGTGTCTTCTACCTTCAGTGTGCTTCAAGGTTTCTTCCAATCTCCTTAACATTTCCGAAGGTGCAGAGACCTACCAGATATAATCAAAGCATTTTTGTTCTGCTGTCTGCCTATTCCCATGAAGCAGGTTCTCAATTAAACTTGCAGAATCCTTGCAGAATCTTTCCATGACCTCCACTGCCTAAAAAATTTTGAAGAACAGAATCCACATTTTCAAATAAGCAGCTCAGCTCCCAGTTGACATTGGGAGTAAAGGTTTTCTTAAGGACTTGATTCATTTAAACAAATTTTAGCTGTAGCCTCCATGAGTTAATCCCTTGTTGGCATCTGAAGTCAGTGGACTACACTCATGCTCTCCATCCTTTAACACCTTTGGTTTGTTTGCTTGTTTGTTTCCTACTTATCAAAAGTCTCCAAAACTCATCAGATGATTTGCTGTTGATTATAAGTAACAGAATTCCTTTAGGAAAGCTTTCCTGCTGAGAGTCCTAAAGAAGAAAGACCTTATTCATATGCTTATATGTGCTTGTATATTATTTCAATAGCAAACTCATTCATTCTAAGTGAGTTAACAAATGTAAAACACTTGGAGGAGTGACTGGCACATAACAGTGCTCAAAAGATGTCAACAATTATTAACCAAGTCTTCATACTACATTATAATGAGTAAATGCTTTCTTATTATATAAATCATTAAATTGCTACAAATGTATAAATTATCTATCATTATTATGCTCAGGTATGAAAATTTTTAATATTTAGTGAATAATACGTATATTTAAAATCATGCATAAATCTTAAAACTCCTTTCTCATTGTTTCATTATTTCATGCATTCATTTAATAACTGCAGAGTCACTTCCCATGAACATAAATTGTTTCTAACATTTCATTATTCTGAACAAATTTTGCTGTCAATGTTCTTTTACGTAAACATTTCAGCAAAGTGTTAATTAATTCCTTCCTTAAGATCAAATTCCACAGGGAATTTTTTAGCAAAATGATATAATTTTAAAATATATGATCCATATTGTAAAACTTCTCTTAATAGAGATGTGGCCAATTTACATTCAGACCAATAGTGAAAAATGTCCCACATCCTCTCAAATATTTATAAATGTCTGTAGATAACTGAATATAAGCATTGGTAGCTCTAATCTTTGTCATATAATTTCATTTTGGCTTTTCTAAACTTTATTTTAAATATTCTTTAAATAACAATTTTGCATAATTCAAAAAAACTTTAATACTCAATGTTGATGATAGTGCATAAATAATTAGGTCACAAAATTGCTACAGAAAAACTATGGATGACCCAGTCTGCAAATTAAAGAAGCAAAACGTAGGTCTTTGAATGACAAACCTAGAACATTCACTATTTCATCAAGCATAATTAACATGTCAGTCAGTACATTTCTAGAAATATAGAAGTAGCACTGGGAGAACTCTATTTTAGGAAATCTAATTTGGCATTGCACCTAAAATAAGTAAAAAAAAAGTCAATGAACAAAGTTATAATCATGTACTTACAGATGTCCTGAGTCAGTGATCTTTGAAATATTTAACTTGTCCCCTTGCGTGTTGCTGGGGTTTTGCTGAATAATATTATGTGAGTTTTCATAATTGTTTGTTCAGTTGATTGACAAGCATTACATTGAGTAAGTAATTACTTGTCATTCATCAGTATTTCAAAAAGACTGTGTGGTTAAGTTGAGAGTAAAGTCACTTAAGGTTTAGGGGTTTAATATTCGATTTTCCATTGATTTATGTCAGGCTTTACTCTATTAAAAAATTAGAACATAAAACTGTCCTAATAAGGATGATTCGGGCTTCAGCTAGAGGAGAAAAAAAAATGAGAATAAGAGCCAACTTGTTTTATTACTAAGACAAGACTTATTTCTTATCAGCATAATCAGCTCATATCCAGGATGCTAGTCCCAATGCAGTAAAAAATGAAAAGTAATTTGACCACAGACTTAGAAAAGTGATCCTTTTAAGTCACTACTTCCCTGTTGTTTAGGGAAACAAAAGCAAAATTATTTTTCTGAAATATGTGTTGCATAAAGTTATAATAGAATTTTAAAAGTTTTCTAAATATATTAGAGAACTGAGTAAAATTACTATTATTAAAAAGTAAAGAGCAAAAGAAAACAAGAGAGTTTATTAACATGGTTATGAGATTACATCTGCTATTGGCCATCAAAGAATAGGAAGTTAGCATTAGAAAACACATCAGAAGCAATTCAAGTATACAAAAGAATCTGCTCAGAAACTTGCTGTACTATCATAATCTCTTGTAAACAATAAGAATTATAACTTTGACAGCACCTACCAGGAAGCAATGACAAGTACCTGATCTAAGCCTGATTCTAAATTCCAGGAGAATTATCTTTCAAGAATGGAGAATAATAGTAGATGGCAGAATAAACTACATGGCATATGGCATCCCCCTTGCCTATCTAATATCTCTCGCTCTTTCTCATCTTCCTCTCTTTCTCACTCCCTCCCTTCTTCTGTGTTTTGTATCTACAGAAGCAGTAAAAAGGCAGTTATAAAGTCTAATGACCAAGGTATGGATCCTGGCACACCCACTCACTATTTGTATGACCTGGATAATTAACCTCTTTTTGCGTCAACTTCCAAAAATAAAATGAAGACTCATTTCTTCCTATTTCATGCACTTATTGAGAAATTCATTGAAAACCTTTGCTCCAATAAATTGTAACCATCATTATCATTTTCTTTTTTCCAGTTAGTTTGTGGAAAATCATGTAAACTATCTTTAATATCATAATGTTGAATATAAGCCAATTTCACTTTGATTTGTATTTGGAAGAAAATTCTGACTGCCTCATCTATGTCTCTATATCATGAATTGATGATATCTATTTGTCATAAAAGCTTTCAAATGAGTATAACAAAAACCATTTGAAAAAAAAAAAAAACTCCAGTGAATTTAGAAGGTTATGGAACACTCTGTTCTAATCTCTTCAGACATTGTGTACATACTCTCCGAATCAGGCATGAATAATAAGCATTGAAATATATGACATCTCAGTACACTTACATTTGTTATATAAAGTCTACTTTCTATAGCTTTATATTTCACTCTAATAAAGCTCTCTAATCTTTTTTCTTAAAAGATTTAGAAGAATAAATAGACATGAAGGAAAATGGAGACTATGATTTGAGCACATAGATCAATCCTAAATGACATTTTCAAATAAATATAATAATAAGTAGAAATGGATTCTAGCACAAGATAACATAAATTTCTCAATGTCAGGATACACTGCAGGTTACACTGAATTAAGAGTAGGGTCTATGATGCTTGAAGGAAGAACCCACATGTGTATGACACGAAGAGTGATCAAGACCCATGAACAATTTGAACTTGATGTTGGAAGGTGAAGTACATGGGGAAAGAGAAATGAAAGGGAGTTGAACTTTTAAATCTTCATATCATAAAGACTTAGAAAAGTAGCCCAAGTATCAGAGGGTGCACAAAACATTCCTATGTTCAAGGATTTGTATTTGATTCAATATCTGGTGGAGCAAAGGTAACAATATATTAAAATGGATTAAAGGGAAGGTCAGTGGTACTGGACAGGAAAGAATAACTACCATTCTGCCAACACAACGAGAAAGACAATGCAAACATATAAGTACAAAAGTAACACGTCCTATTAAACCAGTAATAATAACAAGAAAGAGTTAATTAGCCAGGCATACATTTAAAAATATGAATGGTAATATGAACATGCATAACACAGAATACAGATCATGAGTAAATAGGAAGATATTAACTTTCCCTATGATAACTAATAAATTTAACATGATGCAATATCTTTGAAACACATGATTTAACAAGATTATTTCAAAGTGCACATAAAAATACAAAGTTCTATCTAACAGATTAGCAAATTTTCTTTTAACTTGCATAGTTAAAAGATAAAAAACTGTGTAGGAACATATTACGACATGGTACAATATAAAATCTGAAAAACTGAAGCACAGTACCATTGGATAAAGTTACAACATTTATCAATACATACTAGCAAACAAGAAAAATAATGTTCAAAATATAAAATTTTTCAGTTTGATATCAAGGTATTAATAGCATGTAATATGTTTGAAAGAGCTATGACTAATAAAAACAACTATATGCATATTTCACTTATCATTACTAGTGACTCTGTTGCAAACCATATTCAGTTGGAAAATGACTAAGTAAAAGACATTCAATCTAAGAGCCATAATCTTCTAGAGTTAAAACCAGAGGTTTCTTATTAATATGGCTATGCCATATTTAAATGGAGAGAGAAGTATAAGGTAAGGACAACAGAAGTAAAATCATGCAGACAGTTCTCATTTTACATTGGAAAAGCCAATGACTAAATTTTACCTATGGTTTCAATAGAAATAATTAGCTTTTGCATTTTTTTATTAAATATGATAATAATCTGATCATCTCCAGACAAGATAACAGATGAGAACACAAAAAATTTTAACTCCAAAATTCTGAAAATTGTTTGTATTAGGAAATGTGATGAAAATTCATGCGCTTTCCACTGTGTTTTTGGTTTTTAAGTATAGAATTTGATCTGTACTTCCTTTTTTGGTACATACATGCTTCCTTGCATATCGTTATTAACTAGTTTAACTTGTCTCACAAATGAAAATAATTTTAAGTTTATTTAAAATGACTTTTGGGTGTTTGATCACATGTTAAAAACTGGGGTACTGTAGAGCTCTTTCTGAGGGTGTGCAAGGCACTGGGTTTGATTATCCCCACCGCATTTAAATAAAGGTCCATGGACAACAATTTTTTTTAATTCATCACATTAAGAAGTTTAAAGTAAAAGAAGATATAATCTGGAGCAATGATTCAAAAAAATTGATAAAGTGCAATGCATGTTGTTTTTAAGAAAATACAACACTCCTACTAAATAGAAATTAAAGGATAAGTTATTAACATAATAATGTTTATTACAAAAAAGCTGAAATCCTAAATAATGGAAATATCTCATTAAAATCAAGAAAAGATAAAGACATCTTGCTTCTCCACTGTTGTGAATGAATTAACCAAGGTAACTGAATTAAGAACAGTTTTTAAAAAGTAAAATAAGCTGGGGATGTAGCTCAGTGGCAGAGCACTTGCCTGGAATGGGCAAGGCCCTGGGTTCAATCCTCAGCAGTACCAAATAATAGATAAATAAGTAAATAAAATTTTTAGAAGTAAAATAATTAGAATAAAATTTGAAATATCAATCATAGCTTATTTTGAAACCACAAAAGAAACAACTGGAAAAAGACTGCATTATTTTAAATGTAGTTTTAATTATCAAAAAATATCTGTGGCTGCAGAAACAAAGGTTGTAGAGTTAAATGTTATTTTCCTTTCCTCTATTTTCTTCAGCTGCTTTTTAATTTTTTTGTTCCATCACAAAATATTTTATTAAAATTTTAATAAGAGCTATTCTGAAAATATATTAAAATAAATTATATGCCAAAAGAAAAAAATAATGTCGCTTCCAGAACTCCAGTCTAATGAAGTACTAAAATTATATTAATGCCCAAAGGTTTCAATATTTTCCTACAATATTTACAAGAATTATTAATATATTGTACCTCATTCTACTTGTATGAAAACAAAAAAAAAAAAATACTCTGATTTTCTTTACAATAGAAAGTCAGGATCCAGAAGTCTTTAATGAAAGATCTTTAGACACTTATGTAATTCAGATCTATCTAATTCAGATCCCTTCTCCGTAGACCCTCACAGACACACACACACACACACACACACACACACACACACACTTCAATGCAGTTTCATGCGAATCCCTTTGTGTTAATATTCACAATTTTTTCCTAAATATTATCATCTTTTCTGAAATGAGAAAATACAGGCACAGAAAGGGCACTTCTAACTTGGCATTGGTCTTGTGGGGAAGAAAGCAGGAGCATTGAGATTTATGCCCATGCCTTATCTCTTACAAAATACCCAGAGACAGATCATTGAAAACATGATTTCTTATAAAAATGATTTTCTGGTGAGCATATCTTGAGCACTTTATTAAAAATTACTAAGGAAGTAGAATTATTGTTCTTGCCCTGCTCCCTAAATGTCACTGCTCTATCTTAGAAATTTGAAATAATGCTCAGATTCTTAAGATCATACATAAAATCTTTCCTAAGGGAATTCCATTCAAAATTTGTCCTTGGAATGATTCTGGCTATAATTCCATGTCACTCTATGCCTCTCTAATCCCAGACATAAATAAAACAAGCACAACTGGGAGACATTGATTTATATATAAATGTTAAATTTGTGTGTACTCATATAAAAGTGAAAATGTTATCTTCAAAGAGAGAAATATTCTAATATTCTCTTCCATGCTAATAAAAGTGAAAGCCAGAAAGATATTTTATATTTTTCACAGGATTGATTGGGGGAAACATTTGTTCCCAGTATTTATTTTTTATTTTTTTGTGTGTGGAAAAATTGCTGGTGCCCAAGCCACAGATCAGTGATTGAAGAAAGTATTTACTGGTAGGTTCTACAGATTGTATAGGAATAGCCAGGGAAGAGAACCATGATTCTAAACTAAAACTTTTGCATTTTGTCCATCCCCATCTCTCCCATCATTCTTTCTCTCCTGTGGGAAGAGAGATGAATTATTCATTCAACAATCTTTGGAGAAGGAACTAAGCATGCTCAACACAGCTGCAGCATCCTGAGATGCCAGCCTAATTATATACCACCTGTTCTGGTCTGTTCTGTCTGTGGTAAGGGAGTCACTCCCAGTAGGGGTACTCGCTTGTTGTGTAATGCTGCCCACGGGATGAAACATTAGCAAGCCCAGTTGGCCATAGATCTAAAGTCATTTTCAAAACAGTTGGATCAGTGATAACTGTCATACACTTATCACTTTATCACTCTACTGGATCTGGAAATTAGTGGCTACATGAACTCTTATTTACATATCACTCTCCTCCCACAAAACTCCAAGAGGATAATTTAAAGTTTACTTTACCTTCATAGCTCAGAATGAGGAAAGTTAAGTGACCAAACTCTTACAGCAAGCATAGTGTGTGGGTATTTGGAGTGATTGTGAGGTTTAGGCTTGGAGAATAGTGGTGAAGTCAAACTAAAATGTGAATAAGGAACAGACTTTAAATTATATAATGAGGTTTTTCCTTATTAAAGTTTAGGTAGTTGTTCATAAGCCACATGCATCTTCTTAATGTCACCAGCACCCTGTGAGTTAAGAGGGGAGCTGGTTGGTAGAACAGTGCTAGAGTTAATCTATGGAAATGGAAGTCAAACCAGCCTGTGTGAATCCTTGTTCAACTGTTTACTAGTGATCTGACTTTTGGCCATTGACTGCATCTCTGAGTTTACTTAGCTGTGCTATAAAGTAAGGGTTCAGTTTATGAGTTTGACATGAGGATTATGTGGTATTATGTTTGCAAACTTTTCAGTACAGTATTTGGCACATAGTAGTTGACTGATATTTACAAGCATCACTAATTTGTAAATGAAGACCTGATAAAGAAAATTGGCTATATCACAAGGCTACAAAGTGGCATATTGGAGATAATATACCTTGTTTTTAAATACCTTCAACAACACACCCACTTTCATTCTTGTGAACTTCAAATTAGTTTGCAGAAATTTAATTGCCTCCTTTGCACATTCAATTCTGTGTCATGAAATAATTCTCATCCAATCTTTCTGTTCTTCATTGCCATTTATCAGTACTTTAAAAATTGTTATTACTTTATTTATACTTATTTATAGAGCACAGTGTGATAATTTGATACATGGATAGAATGTATAATGATCAAATCAGGGCAATTAACATTTCTATCTCCTTATCATTACTTTGTGTTTGGAGCCTTTGAACTCCTCATTTTTAGTTGTTCATAAAATGCATAACAGCTTACACTAGAACTTATTTCTTCTATCCATGTTTGGGTGCCTCTTATGCAGGCTCCCTTTAATACCATTCACAACACTTCCCTGACTCTGTTAATTGCTATAATACCTTCTGATCTACTTTTTAATGCTGTGTTTATTCCTCCATGAATCTCTTCTGCATCATCAGGAGTTACTTGCTCTTTCACTAACAAATTTAGCAAGCACTTCTTCTTTGGTACTCATCAGAGATTTGCATTGATCACTGTGAATTGGAAAAATGTATTATCTCACTGAATTTTATGTTCCTGGGTAGGAAGACTTGTGTCTTACTCCTTCATTCAGTTCATTATCTTATTTAGAATCAGCATTTAATCCTTGTTTGCCAATGTTTTAAAAAAAATTAGTGAACCTACCAATATTCATATTGCAATTCCTTAAAATAATTGATATAAAGATTGTGGAAACAATGACAGTTAAGTCCAATTAATATGACTTAGTACTTATGTAAGAAATAACTCTCTAGGATAAAAATGAGTTGGTATGCAGTAACTTCCCATCCAAGTTGTGCTTTTATTATATTTGGTCATCAGTTATGTGATTTCTCTGTTTTAAAGAGAGACATATACTGGGAAATTAATACTTGGTACTTGGTGTCTACCTGTGAGCAGAAAGTCTAAATTTCCCATATTATTACTAAGTCTCTTACAAAAGTCCCAAGCGTTACTAAGTTTTGAAGTCATCAGACAGATGATGCTCAAAAAAGCAACTTCATTGTGATGAAGATGGAAGGAATGATTGTTGTCTTGATTAAAAGCAGAAAGAGGCCTAGATACTAATTCTTCTGACTCCCAAGGACAGGACTTTTTCCATTATCCATTGTAAGTGGAAATATAGATATCTCAGAAGATGCATATCCCATTTACAGCAGATGCAACTTTCAAAGGCTTCTAAAAGGCTCAGTGCTGCATTCTTTCTACACAAGGAGCCTCCATAATCGAAGGGGTGGGTGGCAGGTCTATAATCTATGGCTGATTGACTGGGAGTTACTAAGAGCCCAGTTCCATTGCTCTGAGGTAGGGCCATTGTGATGCTATTATTGTTCCAGAATTGCTTTTGAGACCAGGTTGAACCTTGATTTCAGCCAAACCGTATTTTTGCTTAGTTCGTTCTCCTGTCTCCAGATCACAGATTCTTCTCCTTATAACACTTCTTCAGCAAATTATTTCCGCAGAATAGACTTCTCTGAGCTTGTCTATATTTAGTCATACTCAAAGATAACTGTATTAATCATATCTTTTAAATAGTCCTTTATTTTATTTTCATAAAAATTCTCCATCCCTTAACAAGCAAATACTTTAAATCTTTTTAGTCTCATCACTGAACTGGAAAAAAAATGTTTTCCATACAGGCATGCAAGTTAGAAAATCAACAGGGAAACAAGAGAATCATATTAAAATGTTTTCTTCTGATAAAATGGTAAGCCATGCCTCCTATGAAAATATCTAAATACAGTTATTTTTAAAGTAACTGTTGCAAATACTATATTTTCTACAAATTTTTTTTATTTCCTATGTATTTTCAAGTTTTTATTAGATGTAAATTGTACTCCATACAAAATTTTACACTCAGCTTTTATTTTTTACAAATGTTGGTCTGATAACTTTGAATATAATGACTATTCCATGAAACTCTTAACCTGATTGTACGTCAGTGTTCTTCCTTCCTGTGACAAAAGAAAAAGGGACTCTTTCTTATGATAGACCAAGGTCTCCACATGGGTTGAGCTTCATTACTTCTTACCTTCTTAGGGACCACACTCATCTATTTTTTTTTCCTTCTACACTTTCAATCTATAATAACTATTTCCAAGGTGTTTCCTGTCTGTGAGCAACATGGTACACAACAAAATTCTCCATGATTCAAAGGTTCTCTGGCTAATTCCCCATCTCTCATTTCATATCACCTAGTCAATTCCTTCTTCTCTGTTCTTAGTTTCATGGACATAACTTATTCCTGATATTCCCCTCTATATTTGGTCACTATATATCTATATTTCTAGCTCAAACTGATTTTCCAGGCACTAAACTCAAATATCCAGCTCTTTATTGGTATCTCTCTCTATATGCTCCACCAGTGTTGGAAACATGATCTATCCACATAGAAAACTTCTCTGACAGCCATTAACACCTCAAAGATTGACACTACCAAGTGGGATAGAGAAGATGACATATTATCCATGTGCTTAATGAGCTGGCAATAAATGGAGCCCTCTGCCCTATCCTTTGCTGTGTTCTTAAAGTTGACAATCAACTAGAGGCTAAAACCAAAAGCACAGTGTTATCTTTGTCTTCTGTTTCCCATTCCAATCCATCAGCAAGTTCTACCATTTTTATTTTGAAAATATGTCTTGATGTCTTGAATTCATCTTGTTTCTATCACCTCTATGAGCTTCCTTATCCTCATTACCCATCCCATCTCATCTGGTCTATAGCAATAAATTCTTCATTTCATGAACATGGAAGCAGATTTCAAGCAGCTAATAAGAAGATGGCATACTCAAATTCAACTCCAATTGACAATGTTCTGCCAAATGAAAATCTTTCTGTACTCAACATGGTTATTTAAGATGTAAAAAAAATCTCTGTAAATTTCGAAATGTACATATAGGAAATATTCTTCAAATACTGTAAACAAAAATGAGTAATGCCAGGTTAGGACCACCACAAAAAAAAAAAAAAAAAATCAAACAATTCAGAACGTTTTCTTAAAAAAAAAACAAACACTTCTAGGTAATTTCTCAATCAATAAGGAAATAAAATTTAAAATTAGACTAATAATAAATCAAGAACAGCAAGAACATAGAGTATGGAAATTTACAAAGTACCATCAAAGCTCTAACCTGATGAATATGTGTATGAAAATTAAGTTCATTATGCAAGAATGAAGAAAAAATTGAATATTTATCTCTCAAATATATTTTTTTTTGGAAAAAAACTTATGTAATCTATGTAATGTAGAAGATAATATAAAGATATAATCTGAAATTTAAAATCATAGAAATAATAAATGTAATTAAAAATAATACTAAAATATACAATTTTCCAATTTTCACAGAGATAAAAATTATGAAGACCAATGGAAATTTAAAATTAAAATCCTATTCCTTTATATTAAAGAGATTGAAATTATGAGGTTATTTTTTAAGAATATATCTATCTCTGTCTAAACACACACACACACTTTAAAATATATATTCAATGGGAAATTTTTTAGGTAAAGTGCAATTTGTTTCAGGAAGAAAGAGAAAACATGGATAAATTAATTGCCATGTAGAAGATCTATTTGTATTAGTACACAGAACTTTTTCTACATCTCTACTACCTATATAAATAATCATAATGTTATAATCATAATCATGAGGGACAGTTCCATTCTTTCCCTTGACTTTACAGGGACAAAAGTGTACAGATCAGCCTCCACAAGCTATACATTTAAATATTGAAAAGGTTAAAAAAAAACACCTAACTGGCAAATAAGATGTGGTATACTTTCTCCTCATAACAAATACACTTCTCAAATATATGTTTGTGAAGCTGGAACATAATATAACTAGAAGTTGGAAAACGTGTATGACAGTTGCATTTAAATACTACTACACATTTTGAGTATTCATAAGCTGGGATATTTGTGAGAATAATAAAATAAAATCTTTTTATTTTTTAAAGAACCACATGTATATTATTTCAAACATTTTTCATTCTTACTTTCACTTAAGCAAAATCACAAGCAAGGTCATTTGAATCAAGATTTTACTATGCATGCATTTTATTCACAATGACATTAAATTAGATGATCACATACTTTTAACTTCATTATGAATTATATTATATTGAATATAAATATTCCTTTGTCATCAAAAAAAGTAATGGAACTTTTTAGTTCTTTCTTTTCTAATATTTTACTAAAGTGCATAACCCCCCCCACACACCCCATACACACAAAAGAAAAGAAGAAATAAAAAAGGAAGAAAAAAATGCTGGAAATAATAGCAAAATATTTACTTGACTAAGTCATTTTTTTTCAAAATTTAGAAAAAGCATACATTTAAACTAATTTGAACTTTTTCCAAGTAAAATAGCCAAATAAAATATGTTCATTGTTTTTAAAGCAGTTCCAAAATCTGTAGCTAGTACAAGTTCAAAATTAATTTGATTTTTTACCAAAAATAACAATTTGTTTCTAGTACATTTTGTATCCTACTATATCAAATAGTTTTTTACAGAATTTAGATGGCATTATCATTGTGTGTCTAAATGTGGTTTTAAGTTTAAATTTATTGTGTACATCATAAAATATTTCATCTTTGGGTGATTCAGAAAGTGTCATGTGTAATATTAGAATTTTTCCAAAGAACATTTTTGGTATTAGCATAGTAAAATTTCAGGAAACTACAGAAACTATATGGCAAAAATAAGACTTCTAATTTTCTGTTAGAATTCTGACTTGTACATCTAACTCACAAACTTAATTTTAGATAAATCACTTAAATGCTGTTAAATATTTTATAAAATAAAATCATAATTTTGTATTTAAGAATCCATCTATTTGCGGTGTAACGATCAGAATCATGTCTTACTCTTGTTATTAAAATTAAATATACACACATTTGAGAAAAAAATTAACGTTACAAATATTTATTTCAGTCACTTTGTGTATCACTAACCTAGATGAATATTATGAGCTCATGAAGAGCAAGAAAATGGAAGCTAGTTCTTTGTAGCAAGTGATTATGCCAGAATCTTTGGAGACTATTCTAAGAACTTTACAGGTCATTCAATTTCTTTCTGTTTTTTTAACTGTTGCTTATAGTTTCATAGTTCTGAAATAGACAGCAGCAGCACCCACATATCTCGAAGGCTTTCAACTGTGGTCACGTTTTGTTTTGATTGTTGGGATTAGGGATGTAGAGGCATGTTCCCTGGAGGTAAGCAGTGACATGCCATAGAATACCTCTTGCCCAGGTCTTAGAGAGTAGTACTCAGGTGAGGAGTCAATCTAAGAAAATATGCCAATGCAATTATCCTTTAGTATTCACAGGGGATGAGTTCCAGGAGCCACATGAATACACAAATTTGGAGATGCCCAAGCCCCTTAAATAAAATGGCACATAACCATTTGTGTGTGAAAAGCAACCAATCCTCAAAGATATTTTAAATTGTCTCTAGGTTTACTATACTTAATATAAGTGTTGTGTAAAAACTGTCTTGTTTAGGGAATAGTGGCAAGAAGAAAGGTCCATATATGTTCAGCATGGGAGTAATTTTTCTTTCCTCAAATATTTTTGTTCCATTGATGATTGAATCCATGGATACAGAACCCATGGATACAGAGGGCCACCTGTGCCTTGCAGATGAGATAATAAAAAAGAGAAAACCATTAGCATTCTGACCCTTAACTTTGGAGGAACATATTGTTATTATCATGTACTGGATGTTTTCTCTTCTGTAACCGTGGAAGAGTGTATAAAAGAGTAAGTGCTATCATGATGTCCTACTGACTACCAACAAGCCAACGTATTTATGTTTTTTTTTTTTAAATTACAGTCCTAAATACCCATATCAGAACACCAGATGCATTTATATTAAATAAAGGGAAGAAAATTTATCTTTAAGAATGGCAGTTTTAATGTGGTTATCAAACCAAAAGCTTGAAATACCCATTGTTTTATTTACATAGATATGCTGAAGCTATTAAAATGTTTGATAATTTCTATGGCAAAAGATCCCTTAAATATCACAAAAAGATTTTAGAACAGTAAATTCAAAGATACACATTTTTTTCTTATATTTACTATGTATTAATTTGTATTTTTGAATTATTTAAAATAAGCATGTATATTTTAAGAAGTTTATTGGGTGGGAGGAATTAAACTTATTGACTTTTATGTCTTTTTTTTAAATTTTTTATTGTTGGTTATTCAAAACATTACATAGTTCTTCATATATCATATTTCACCCTTTGATTCAAGTGGGTTACGAGCTCCCATTTTTACCCCATATACAGATTGCAGAATCACATCAGTTACACATCCATTGATTTACATATTGCCATACTACTGTCTGTTGTGTTCTTCTGCCTTTCCTATCCTCTACTATCCCCCCTCCCCTCCCCTCCCCTCCCCTCTTCTCTCTCTGTCCCCTCTACTGTCATTCATTTGTCCCCCTTGTATTATTTTTCCCTTTCCCCTCACTTCCTCTTGTATGTACTTTTGTATAACCTGAGGGTCTCCTTCCATTTCCATGCAATTTCCCTTCTCTCTCCCTTTCCCTCCCACCTCTCATCCCTGTTTAATGTTAATCTTCTTCTCATGCTCTTCAACCCTACTCTGTTCTTAGTTACTCTCCTTACATCAAAGAAGACATTTTGCATTTGTTTTTTAGGGATAGGCTAGCTTCACTTAGCATAATCTGCTCTAATGCCATCCATTTCCCTGCAAATTCTATGATTTTGTCATTTTTTTAATGCAGAGTAATACTCCATTGTGTATAAATGCCACATTTTTTTTTTATCCATTCGTCTATTGAAGGGCATCTAGGTTGGTTCCACAGTCTTGCTATTGTGAATTGTGCTGCTATGAACATAGATGTAGCAGTGTCCCTGTAGCATGCTCTTTTTAGGTCTTTAGGGAATAGACGGAGAAGGGGAATAGCTGGGTCAAATGGTGGCTCCATTCCCAGCTTTCCAAGAAATCTCCATACTGCTTTCCAAATTGGCTGCACCAATTTGCAGTCCCACCAGCAATGTACAAGTGTACCCTTTTCCCCACATCCTCGCCAGCACTTGTTGTTGTTTGACTTCATAATGGCTGCCAATCTTACTGGAGTGGGATGGTATCTTAGGGTAGTTTTGATTTGCATTTCTCTGACTGCTAGAGATGGTGAGCATTTTTTTCATGTACTTGTTGATTGATTGTATGTCCTTCTCTGAGAAGTGTCTGTTCAGGTCCTTGGCCCATTTTTTGATTGGGTTGTTTGTTATTTTATTGTGTAATTTTTTGAGTTCTTTGTATACTCTGGATATTAGGGCTCTATCTGAAGTGTGAGGAGTAAAGATTTATTCCCAGGATGTAGGCTCCCTATTTACCTCTCTTATTGTTTCTTTTGCTGAGAAAAAACTTTTTAGTTTGAGTAAGTCCCATTTGTTGATTCTAGTTATTAACTTTTGTGCTATGGGTGTCCTATTGAGGAATTTGGAGCCTGACCCCACAGTATGTAGATTGTAGCCAACTTTTTCTTCTATCAGACGGAGTGTCTCTGATTTGATATCGAGCTCCTTGATCCATTTTGAATTAACTTTTGTGCATGGCGAGAGAAAGGGATTCAGTTTCATTTTGTTGCATATGGATTTCCAGTTTTCCCAGCACCATTTGTTGAAGATGATATCCTTCCTCCATTGCATGCTTTTAGCCCCTTTATCAAATATAAGATAGTTGTAGTTTTGTGGATTGGTTGCTGTGTCCTCTATTCTGTACCATTGGTCCACCCGCCTGTTTTGGTACCAGTACCATGCTGTTTTTGTTACTATTTCTCTGTAGTATAGTTTGAAGTCTGGTATCGCTATACCGCCTGATTCACACTTCCTGCTTAGCATTGTTTTTGCTATTCTGGGTCTTTTATTTTTCCATGTGAATTTCATGATTGCTTTCTCTATTTCTACAAGAAATGCCGTTGGGATTTTGATTGGCATTGCACTAAACCTATAGAGAACTTTTGGTAATATCGCCATTTTGATGATGTTAGTTCTGCCTATCCATGAACAGGGTATATTTTTCCATCTTCTAAGATCTTCTTCTATTTCTCTCTTTAGGGTTCTGTAGTTTTCCCTGTATAATTCTTTCACCTCTTTTGTTAGGTTGATTCCCAAGTATATTATTTTTTTTGAAGATATTGTGAATGGAGTGGTTGTCCTCATTTCCATTTCAGAGGATTTGTCGCTGATATACAGGAATGCCTTTGATTTATGCGTGTTGATTTTATATCCTGCCACTTTGCTGAATTCATTTATTAGCTCTAATAGTTTCTTTGTAGACCCTTTTGGGTCTGCTAGGTATAGAATCATGTCATCTGCAAATAGTGATAATTTAAGTTCTTCTTTTCCTATTTTGATGCCTTTAATTTCTTTCGTCTGTCTAATTGCTCTGGCCAGTGTTTCGAGAACTATGTTGAACAGAAGTGGTGAGAGAGGGCATCCCTGTCTTGTTCCAGATTTTAGAGGGAATGCCTTCAATTTTTCTCCATTCAGAATGATGCTAGCCTGAGGCTTAGCATAGATTCGTTTTACAATATTGAGGCATTTTCCTGTTATCCCTAGTTTTTCTAGAGTTTTGAACATAAAGGGATGCTGTACTTTGTCAAATGCTTTTTCCGCATCTATCGAGATGATCATATGGTTCTTATTTTTAAGTCTATTCATGTGGTGAATAACATTTATTGATTTCCGTATATTGAATCAGCCTTGCATCCCAGGGATGAATCCTACTTGATCATGGTGCACAATTTTTTTTGATATGTTTTTGTATCCGATTCGCCAGAAATTTATTGAGGATTTTTGTATCTAGGTTCATTAGAGATATTGGTCTGTAGTTTTCTTTCTTTGAAGTGTCTTTGTCTGGTTTAGGTATCAGGGTGATGTTGGCCTCGTAGAATGAATTTGGAAGTTCTCCCTCTTTTTCTATTTCCTGAAGTAGCTTGAAAATTATTGGTATTAGTTCCTCTTTAAAGGTTTTGTAAAACTCTGCTGTATACCCATCCGGTCCTGGGCTTTTCTTAGTTGGTAGTCTTTTGATGGTTTCTTCTATTTCCTCAATTGATATTGGTGTGTTTAGGTTGTCTATATCTTCCTGACTCAATCTGGGCAGATCATATGACTTAAGAAATTTATCTATGCCTTCACTATCTTCTAATTTATTGGAGTATAAGGATTCAAAATAATTTTTGATTATCTTCTGTATTTCTGAAGTGTCTGTTGTGTTATTGCCTTTTTCATCCAGTATGCTAGTAATTTGAGTTCTCTCTCTTCTTCTCTTTGCTAGCATGGCTAAGGGTCTGTCGATTTTGTTTATTTTTTCAAAGAACCAACTTTTAGTTTTGTCAATTTTTTTCAATTATTTCTTTTGTTTCGATTTCATTAATTTCAGCTCTGATTTTAATTATTTCTTGCCTTCTACTTCTTTTGCTGTTGTTTTGCTCTTCTTTTTCTAGGATTTTGGGATGAAGTATGAGATCATTTATTTGTTGTTTTTTTCTTTTTTTAATGAATGAACTCCTCGCAATGAATTTTCCTCTTAGAACTGCTTTCAATGTGTCCCATAGATTCCGATATGTTGTGTCTGTGTTTTCATTTATCTCTAAGAATTTTTTAATTTCCTCCTTGATGTCTTCTATAACCCATTGATCATTCAGTAACCTATTGTTCATTCTCCAAGTGATGTATGCTTTTTCCTTCCTTCTTTTATCGTTGATTTTCAGTTTCATTCCATTATGATCAGATAAGATGCATGGTATTATCTCTACTCCTTTATATTGTCTAAGAGTTGCCCTGTGACATCATATGTGATCTATTTTTGAGAAGGATCCATGTGCTGCTGAGAAAAAAGTGTAACTGCTTGATGTTGGGTAGTATATTCTATATATGTCAATTAAGTCTAGGTTATTAATTGTGTTATTGAGTTCTATAGTTTCCTTATTCAACTTTTGTTTGGAAGATCTGTCCATTGGTGAGAGAGGTGTGTTGAAGTCTCCCATGATTATTGTATGGTGGTCTATTAGACTCTTGAACTTGAGAAGAGTTTGTTTGATGAACATAGCTGCACCATTGTTAGGGGCATATATATTTATGATTGTTATGTCTTGTTGGTGTATGGTTCCCTTGAGCAGTATGTAGTGTCCCTCTTTATCCCTTTTGATTAACTTGGGCTTGAAATATATTTTATTTGGTATGAGTATGGACACACCTGCTTATTTCCAAAGTCCATATGAGTGATATGATTTTTCCCAACCTTTCACCTTCAGCCTATGTATGTCTTTTCCTATCAAATGCGTCTCCTGTAGGCAGCATATTGTTGGGTCTTGTTTTGTGATCCATTCTACTAGCCTGTGTCTCTTAATTGGTGAGTTTAAGCCATTAACATTTAGGGTTATTATTGAGATATGGGTTGTTCTTCCAGCCATATTTGTTTATTTATGTTACTAAACATGGTTTGTTTTCCTCTTTGATTATTTTCCCCCCTTTACTGTCCTACCTCCCACTGTTGGTTTTCATTGTTATTTTCCATTTCCTCCTCCTGTAATGTTTTGCCGAGGATGTTTTGAAGAGATGGTTTTCTAGCTGCAAATTCTTTTAACTTTTGTTTATCGTGGAAGGTTTTAATTTCATCTTCCATCCTGAAGCTTAATTTTGCTGGATACACAATTCTTGGTTGGAACCCATTTTCTTTCAGTGTTTGAAATATGTTATTCCAGGATCTTCTAACTTTCAGAGTCTGTGTTGAAAGATCAGCTGTTATCCTGATTGGCTTACCACTAAATGTAATCTGCTTCCTTTCTCTTGTAGCTTTTAAAATTCTCTCCTTATTCTGTATGTTGGGCATCTTCATTATAATGTGTCTAGGTGTGGATCTCTTATGATTTTGCACATTCGGCGTCCTGTAGGCTTCTAGGATTTGGGATTCTATCTCATTCTTCAAGTCTGGGAAGTTTTCTCGTATTATTTCATTGAATAGATTGCTCATTCCTTTGGTTTGAAACTCTGTCCTTTCCTGTATCCCAATGACTCTTAAATTTGGTCTCTTGATGTTATCCCATATTTCTTGGATGTTCTGCTCATGGTTTCTTAACAGTCTTGCTGAGCTGTCTATGTTCTTTTCAAGTTGAAATACTTTATCTTCATTGTCTGATGTTCTATCTTCTAAGTGTTCTACTCTGCTGGTAGTATTCTCAATTGAGTTTTTAAGTTGGTTTATTGCTTCCTGCATTTCTAGGATTTCTGTTTGTTTTTTATAACCTCTATCTCCCTGTATAGTTGATCTTTTGCTTCTTGGATTTGTTTATGTAATTCATTGTTGAAGTGATCTTTCATTGTCTGATTTTGCTGTCTGATGCCTTCCTTGAGACTCCAGATCATCTGAAGCATGTATATCCTGAATTCTTTATCTGACATTCCATCTGCTGCAGCTATTACCTCTTCTAACGTTGAGTTGTCCTGCATTGCTTGTGGTCCTTTCTTTCCTTGTCTCTTTATACTGTTCGCGTTTCTTTCTGCTTGGTGAAACTGTTGTGCTATTGAATTTTCCCCCTATATATTTATATTGGTCTTGTATAGTTGTAAAGTCTCCCTCGCAGGCGTGGGCAGCGGCTCTGTCCCTCTGCGGGCCGCTAGGCTTGTTCTGTCGGTGGTCGCAGTTCTGCCTACTTTGCAGGTGCAGGCAGCGGCACTGCCCCTCTGCAGGCCTCTGGGGCTGTTCTTCCTGTGGGTCACAGGTCCGCCTACCTTGCAGGCGTGGGGGGGGGCGGCTCTACCCTTCCACAGGCCACTGGGCCTGTTCTGTCTGTTGGTTGCAGGTCTGGCCTGTTCTGTTGGTGGTCACAGTTCTGCCTACCTGGCAGGCGCGGGGGTGGGGTGGGGTAGGGGGGGACTCTGCCCCTCAGCAGGCCGCTGGGCCTGTTCTGTGGGTGGTCACAGTTCCATCTACCTTGCTGTCTCAGGGGGAGGGGGAGGCTCTGCCTCTCAGCAGGCCGCTGCTCCTGTTCTGCCAGTGGGTCGCAGGCCCTCCTACCTTGCAGGAGTGGTTGGCAGCTCTGCCCCTCCACGGGCCACTGAGCCTTTTCTGTCGGTGGTCATAGTTCCGCCTACCTGGCAGGTGCGGGGTGTGGGGGGCGGCTCTGCCCCTCAGCAGGCCACTGGGCCTTTTCTGACAGTGGTCTCAGTTCCGCCTACAGTTTTAGAAGTCTCAGTCCATAGACAGCTGGCTCCATTCCTGAGGGCTCCAGGTGAGGCTGAACATCATGGTGGAAGAGTGTGGCAGAGGGAAGCGGCTCAACATGATGGTCAGGAAGCCAACTTTTTTGTCTTTGCTAAAGTGGTATGTCACTTGAATTATTTTAGAATTGACTTACAACTTGAAATTACTTAATAAATTATTTTCACAGATATTTTCTTTGACACTATTCCATAGAAATAGATAGCAAGTTATTTCTAAAGAGATGATTTATAAAAAATTTTAAAAGCTACCATTTATACTTTAAGTAAACAGAACAATTATGCACATATTTAATAAATTTTAACAAGTGGTAAAATATATCATCTACTATAAAGAACTATATCTAAAATAAAGATTATTCATATATTCAAAATTTATTATTCATATATAAAAAATTTATCAAAATATGTTGAATACAGATACAGATACAGTCATATCTATAGTCCAGTAAAATAATAAATGTATATAATATTAAATACTTTTCTTTAAACTAATATGATGAAGATATAGATAGATACAATCATATAACTGTGACAGTCAAATTCCAAATTACAAACATCCTCTTATTTCCCTGGGTGATAAGAACATCAGTAAATGTCTGAAACAGCAAGCAGATAGTACCAAATTCTATATGTACTATATTTTAGATGTATGTAAATAACTGATAAAAGTTTTATCAGTTATTATTATTAAAACTTTATTATTAAAATTACTGGGTCACAGTAAGAGATTAACAATAGTAACTAATAACAGAAATATTATAACACTATAAGTTGTTTGCATGTGGTTTCTCTCTCAAAATATTTTATTGTCTCCCTACTTCTTGTGATGATATGAGATGATACTGCTTTGTGTTTCTGCAAACAAAAGACCTGACAGGAACACTTAGAGAAGGAAGAGTTCATTTTGGCTCATTGTTTCAGAGGTTAAGTCCCTAATTGTCCAACTCTGTTGCTCTGGGCGGCAGGTGAGGTAGAACATAATGGCAAGGAGTGTGACAGAGGAAAGCAGCTCAGGCCATGACAGTCAAGAAGGAGAGAGAGAACAGGGCCTGGGGAAGCGTGTTGCACTCACTAGGGACAAAATGCAAACTACAAAGGCTAGCATTCACTGACCAACTTCCTGAAACAGCATCCTACCTGCCTACAATTACCATCCATTTAATCCATATCAGTGGATTAATCCAATATTAGTTTACATTTCTCATAAACTAATCAGTTCACCTCTAAATTTTCATGCATTGTCTCACACATGAACTTTTGAGTGACATCTCATATCTAAACCATAACACAATGCTTATGTATAAGATGAAATGAAAATGATGTGGACATTGTGATGTAGCTTTAGGCTACTATGTAAGGGTCACTTAAACACAAGCACTTAGATACTGCAACAGTCAATGTACTATCCATGATAGCTACTAGAAAATGAATGGACACTTGTGCATACAGACATATATTCTACAAAAAGGGATTTTTTGCATCTCCAGGAGAAGGTGCAGAATGAACTAAGATTTCATCACACTACTCCAAACAATGTGTGATATTTAAAATGTACAAATTATTTATTTTCAAAATATTCTACTTAATAGTTTTGAATAGTGATGGACCATGGATAACAGAAATCATGAAAAGCAAAACTACCAATAGAAAAACTACTATAAATTTAAAAAAATCTAAAATTCAAAGATTAATAAAGTAATGTGATGATACAAAAATATTAATTTTTATTCTAATTTTCTTATTTCTTAGGTAGGTATGAGACCATGTTGTTGATCATCCAAAGAGACCATGAAATCTGCTAAGAGATAATATTGGGTGAGGTCAATCATAGTGAATCCTGAGGTTCAAACAATGATATATGGCCATGGTATGGAGAGGAAATGACATTCTAGAAGAAGTAGTAGTCACAATGGATTTTGAAGATTGAATCTATGTAGAAAAATATTCAAATATGTAGAAAATCAATTAACCTTCCAGGACAAAAAGAAACCAATCTTTATATGCTTCTCCAACTTCCCCATTACATTTGATGAAGACATTCATCTTTTATTTAATAAATTACAAGTAATAGCACATTTGTTTAATTACTATCATTTACTAAGATTTCAATGATAGTGAAGAGAAGCGTATTTTTGAATAAGGGGATTAAATCTGTACAGGATTAAAAGGAAATCTTATAAAATTAAAGGGCATTATGAGAATACCACAGGCCATCAAATCAAGATAGAAGTAACTATTTAATCAATTCATGTAAGTTGAACCTGTAATATGAAATTCAATCTTTAAGTAAAATAAGTCTACTAAAATTAGTATAAAGAACAGTAAAAATGTAAGAAATATCATTTTAAAAAAATCTGTTGAAATATTTGGATGATTTAAGATATAACTCCAGGACCCTGAGTTGCTTTATTCTAGTTGTAATATCCTATAACTTTCTTGGTCTCCTTGTGTTGGCTTCAAGCATTCTTGTTACTAAATCTATAGCAAATTTGGCATGTTTCTCTGTCTTGATTTCAGTAGAATTTTCTATTTTAAACTAAGACATCCTAAATTTGTATCTCCATTACAACACTGAACAGCACTATAAATAGTAGATATTCTTGTCTTTTTCCTAATCTTAATGGAAATCCCTGCATTGTATTTCCATGCAATAATGGGAATAGATAAAAGCAGCCTAAAATAAGTGTGTTCCTGGGAAATTACTTTTGAGAATATTAAGGACATGCTGGAAAATAAGAAGGTGGCTCCAACACATTATTAATAAGCTACATTAATAAACTTATTAAAGTAAAACTTATAATCTACACATATTACACAATAAAGTACAATGGTACAATTGTCACAGATTTTTCCATAAATCTGTATTATTGGAAATGAGGGATACCAACCATTATAATGATTGATTTCAGGTAACTAATTTCAGAGGTTATTCAATTTAAAGAAAAACACCTATCTTATGGCTTTCTGTTCAATCACATAAATATTACTAATACAATGAGCTATTATTTGAAATAGCTAAAGACAATTTATAATACTCCAGAAATATTGTTCTGTAAATCTTTATAACAATAAATCACATGTTGAAAATGTGAATGAGTTAGGAGGTCACACACTGGACTGGGATTAGTGAGGCATATTCTCACTGATGAGAATTTTGCATGTATTTTTTCATTTTGCATGCATTTTTCTGTGAGACATTGAGGAACCAACCCATTATAGCTGAACTTCAGTTCTTCCCATTGTACAGTGAGGATGTCTTGTGTAATTACCAACTATTCTTGTTGATCTATATAATATTTTATGATAAGAAATGATGGAATGCCACAAGATTAAATCTTTTTCTTTCATTTATTGAAAACTTAATACATGCAAAGACTTAAAGGAGGTATCAGTTTTTTCTCTTTGCATGCATTATATCAACCAGGGAAAATATTGTTTGAATTCTATTCTCATTTAAGTTTTCTTTTCCACTCTTAAGAGAAAAAGAAACACACACACACACAATTACATGATTTTATGTTGAGAGATATAAATATCAGTTAGGTTAGGCTAGCTTATGTTGCATTACAGAAAAACTCAATATCTCAAGAGCTTAAACAAAAATATTTATTTTTTACTCATGCAACTTCTGCACTGAGCATTGCTTTTTTAACCTTTTTTTTTAAAATTGTTTCTTCTTAGTTATACACGAGAGTAGAATACATTTTGATAAAATGGTACAAGGGTTGCTTTGACCACTGAATGTTCTCTAAGGCCTAGAGCTACTTGAGACTTCAGCATGGCAGCCTGATATCTCTTGCCATAGTGGAAAGGGGCCTCTAGAGGGCTCTTAAATAACCCAAGACACTGGCTGGGGTATGACACATGTCACATTCCTCCACTGGAAGCAATGATGCCCCACCTCACCACAGTGGTGTGAAGAGTCTCATCCTTTCTCACTGTGGTCAGAGGGAGAAACTTGGATGTCAGGCAACATCTCTAAGTCTCACATGGAGCAATCTCAATAGCTCAAAAATCATAAATATGTTTGTATCTGTTAGCTTCAGGTGCAACATAATTGAGCTGGTTGAATGATTCTGGTCCTTTCATCTAAAAGTGTTTAAATTAAGGTTATTTGTGATTCAACCAAATAGAAAATGTATTATCTGAAGGTAAAGGTATGAAAACTTAGGAAGCATAAATAAACTTATGTCTGATCCCAGAATTCATAAAATAGACTTTTTTTAAAAAAAAAAGGTAGCTACAAAAGTCATTAATTTAGCTATTTGCTTCCAGTCACAATTTAGCCCCCCTGCAAAGCCTTCTGTGAATCTAGTCTTCCCTACCTATATAGTCAAAAATATATCCAGAACAAACTCTTTGTAACCATTCTGATTACTCCCTTTTTAGTTCTCATCATATTTCCTACATACATTATTTCTCATATTTCTTGTGACCAGCACCTTCCTTGGACTATAAATCTTGCAAAATCAGGGACCCAACTGCACCATTATCCCATGTATCTTTGGAACCCACCACATAGTGATTGATGTGTCAACTTCTGAATTCCTGTGTTCTTAGTATCTGGAACTGCTTTCACATTTTGCAATCTTGTTCATAAAGCTCTCTATGTTCTTCCGATAGTGTTTATTGAATGATAATTAATTATATTATTAAATATTGCTTAAAGAGACATTAAATAAATTTTCATCCAAATAACCTTAGTTACAAATTAGAGGTTTGGATTTTAATAGTAATAATAGCAAAATCTTTTCCAGCTCTTGCTATATACCAAGTAATAAAGTTTACATATTTGAACTCACTTGGTCCAAAACAAGCATTCTTTAAGTCAGGTACTATTATTATGCACATTTTACACACGAGAGAATTAAAAATACAGAGGGCAAGCCATTTGCCCAAGATCAAATGGCTAATAACTGGAAGTGCCAGGAATTGACCCCAGACTGGCTGGCTCCTGAGCCTGTGCCCTCAACCACTGTGTATGATGCTTCATTATTGATAAATTCTATTTTAACTGAGGTTTTTGATTTTGAATTAGTTGTTTTGCTTGTTTTGTTTCCCTTCTGTGGAAAAAAAAAATATTGAAGGAAATGATCACCACATCTCACTTTTTATTTTATGAGTCCAAAAGTCATGTTAGGGAATTATTTCTAAATTGTAACCTTTTAAATATAAGGATCTTCATAATCTCTTCTAAATATAGCTGACAGTGATACAAACTTTGCTCATCTTATGCTGTCATTATACTTCAAAGACAACGAACAATTATAGTGTGATGTTAATGAAGAAGGTTTACTCATGATAATTAATAGTAAATGTTAATCTATTTCAAGAAGGCTACACTAAAGAGAAAGGTTCAAATCAAAAGTATTATTTGAAGGAAACACTCTTAGATACACCCTAAATATCCCTGAAAAGTTCAAAAATTTTGTGTATTTTTTTCAGTACTTATATATCTCTAAGAAGCAGGTTGTTATGATTTAGATGCGAAGTGTCCCCCAGAAGCTCATGTGAGACAATGCAGCAATGTTTGGAGGTAATATGGTTGAATTGTGAGAGTTTTAACCGAGTCAGTGGAGTAATTTGCTGATGTGGATTAACGTGAGGGTAACTATAGGCAGGTGAGAAATGGTTGGAGGAGGTGGATCACCACAGGCATGCCTTTGGGACTTGCATTTTGTCCCTGATGAGGGGAACTATCTCTCTCCATTTCCTTGTCCATGTCCTAAGCTACTTTTCTTCCCCACATTTTTCCTTCATGATGTTCAGCCTCACCTCAGACCCAGAACAATGGAGTTGGCCATCTACAGACTAAGATCTTGGAAACTGTGAGCCCAAAATAAACTTTTCTTCTTCTAAGTTGTTCTTCTTGGGTCTTTTGGTGACAGTGACAAAAAAAAGCTGACAAAAACATAGATAGACACAGAATCTCAATTTCAAAAGTCAAATGTGTGGGAAATGCTAGATTAGTGCTTTGTTGTTGTTGCTGTTGTTGTTGTTGTGTTTTGTTCCAGGGATTAACCCAGGGGTGCTTAACCACTGAACCACATCCTTATCCCTTTTTGCACATTTATTTTTGAGACAGGGTCTTACTAAATTGCTTAGGGCCTTACTAAGTTACTGAAACTGGCTTTGAATTTGTGATTTTCCTGCCTCAGCCTCACAAGCCCCTGAGATTACAGGCTTGCACCACTGCACCCAGCTTAGATTAACATTCAATCTACTTTCACATTAATTTTTTAGAAGTTTCACTATGATTATGAAATCACATACTTTTTTGAAAGGAACAACAGTGTTTCCAAATTTATGGGGCCATCAAATACCCATTTGTTTTGTGAAGTATCTTGTGCAATTAATGTTCCCTAAAACATCCCCTAGGAAACAGGAAATGCTGACTTCAAACTAAAACAACATAAAATAAGAAATTGAAAAATAGTGAGTTCATTGTAAATGTTCTAGGGAATTGAAAGGAACACAAAATTTTAGCTCTCTTAATAATATAATTTTCTGATAAAAATTTTTCTATGTGACAAAAAATGTAGGTGTTAGCTGACAAAACCAATTAAATGTAAGTATGTGTGTATGTATATGTACATATACAGTTGTTTGCCTTTACATACATACACACAAACACACACACAAACCCTTTACACACACACACACACACACACACACACACACTCCTCCTCAAGTAAGATTTGGACACAACAATTCACTTTTTAAAATGTTATGAAAAATATGAGTATCCATATTAAAAACTCTCTTTTATGAAAGATTCCATGTTCTTAGATTTTATAGGGGTGGGTTTTTGGTTAGTATCATTTTGAATAGGATAAAAATGTTCAGTGAAATATAATAGTTACTCTTTCTTTTCTTCAAGTTGCATCTCAGTGCTACAAAGGTCAACAGTTACAGTCCTCTGGATTCTCAGAATGTGAAATGAGGGAGATTTAAATGATTTATTCTGTCACCTGTTCCTAGAAAAACTGACATAATTTAATATGATGACTGTTCTTTTTACCTTATTAAACTGGTAAAAGGCTGCAAGATAGCATCCTAAGATGTTTATGAGTTTCCACTTACAAAATATGTTTTGGATTCAAACTCCACCTGCCACAACCACCTTCCTCCCACACTGGCTAACCCAAACATCATGGCATATAATTGAATGCTTTAGGTCAAGCCCCTCCTTTTTGTCCAAAGCAAGTATAAATCAGTATGTCACAATTTAATTAGCAACACCATTGTCTTCCCTCAAAACAATGATTTAAGAAGAATTATCCTATATATTATTGTGCTTTAAAAATCAATGACTTACAAAGGAAGAATGGAAAACAGGAAATATTCAAAGTATAAAGAACACACAGTAAAGGAAAAGCAAAAGAGAAATTTAAGACCTTTCAAGTAGGGCTTTAGCGAAGTCATTGCTAACCTGGACTCTCAGACATAACTATACAGCTCTTAAGAATGGTCTGCAATATGTATTTTAGAGTCTCAGATATCAAAATGGGAGTTCCTTATCACAAGAGTACCACAGAGAAACCAACTACTACATTTCTTGGCTATTGTCTAGACATAGTTTAAGCCCATATACAAACTGGGTTATGTGATAATGATCTCTGGAAACTAGAAGTTCCATGTGTATTAAGTTAAAATTTTGAAAATTCTGGAAATGTAAATTTTTATCACTTAAAAATATAGTTTGTTTTGATAAATTTTTTTCAGACCATGTGACAAAAGAGGTGCATTGTACAATATCAGTATGCAGATAGGGTAGTATAATCAAACTTCAGAAACAGAATGCAGAGAAAGAAGAGGTAGCTCTTTAAATACAAAGGGCTGTATTCAAAAGATTGGTGTCCTTCCAATCTTCCTGGTAAAATAAATGAATTGGAGCATAGGAACAAAGCAACTAATATGTTCCAAGAAGTCGCAACATTCCAAAATATTTTTTCAAATATATTAACTGAAAAAATAAATAAAAATTCTCTCTCTCTCAAAAAAAAAAATAAAAAAAATATCCTTGTAAGATTAAAAATGCATGACTTTCTAGGACTTTTATTACAGACAAATAAAATAAATTATAAATAGTTAGCCAGGAACCTAACCTCCCTCAATTTGTAAAGTACTTATCGAATTTCTAAATATAATCTTTCATTATACTTTTTATCAGAGGTACTCGTGGGGAAGGGTGTCACCCATGCTATTTCAGATCTGTCATATATAATCTTCTAATCTGCCAACTTTTTGCAACTAAAAGATGAGCTCATGTACAAGCTGACAAAAGGTATTGATGAGACTAGGCTTTCTTGAAGGTTGTTAACAGTTTAAGTCCCCCCCCCATTGTGCAGAATCTCCCTGAATTGACTTGGAAAATTTCTATAATGATAGCTGATGTCAGGTGATAAGGTAAATTATTCCGCTCAGAACATGTTGTCCGAAAAAGAAAAAAGGGTGCTAGAAATAGAAATGGACCCAGATATTGGAGACAGTGACTTGTGTAAATCTATCAAATCTCTCTGGGAATCCCGGGTGTTTCATTTTCCCCCCAGCTATGCTTTAAAACCACCATTTCTGCTGATGATGACACTTTCTTTACATAGAAAGTGAAGTGAAGAACTAATCAGATGAGTTGAAAGAGAAAAAAACCTCAGACACGTCAATCTGAAGATTTAGGCCTTGACATTTTCAAGTCCGAAAACTCCTGATAGAGTTTAATAATACCAATTATTATTAGCAATAGTACAAATATCACTGTAAGTGTGATACTGCAAACATTCATGTACATATACATAAAAGTCCATGGCTTTCATTTATCTCTCAAAGTGTTTAACCAATATAGGTGACAATTTTACATTGGAATTTCAATAATTATTTTCTCTAGCATGACTGGACCTAAGAAATAAGGCAGAGGCTTGCTTAAGATTCATATTCCAAGGTGATGTTAGCACAAGGAGTCCAGAATCTTTAATTGGCTGATTTTTCTGGATGAATATTACTGGAGTAATGTTAGCCATTGGTATTAGTTGAAAGACTTAGGGAAGTTTCAGAAAGTTATTATACTTTCCCTTTTGTTTTACTTGTTTCATATAATTTTTTTTGTCTTCACAGTGTTTGCTTTTAAAATTTCTGGATTACTTTTCAATTTTTAAACAAATGGATATTAACATAAAATCAAATTTTCATTTTCTAAGGGAAAATAGAATATGTGGGAACACAAGGACTACACTCTAACGTGGTCAGAATGAGCCTTAAAGGAATTACTATGGGCCCTAGGATATGCCTGCTGATCACTGTATTTCCACCTGTCTGGTTTCACACGTATAGATCATCTACCTGGTCTCAATGATTAAAACTTTTGCAAGACAGTGAAGGGATTCAAGTATGAATAAGTTCTTACAGGTAAAGAGAAGCAAAGCAATAAGCCATTCTTATTTGATAATAACAAAATATTCAGAAAGTTACTTAGGATTTGAAAGATCTTGCAATAAAGAGGGGGACTTTTTAGCATTGTTTTATTAACTCAATTGTGTATGAGGTCCTTCACAGAAAGGCTGGCAAGATTAAAACAGGTTCTGTTAACAGCATAGAAATGGACAGGATACTCAACAGCAACTGCAAGGGCTTTGGAAAATGCTAAGTTAAACAATCTGGGCCTCCTGGGAATGGATAAGGAGAGGTAAACAATGAAAGAAAAGGATTTCTAGAAATGGATGATTCTGTCATTGTTGGAAGAACTGCACATATAACTGAGTCCCAGATATTGGCCAAGATTGGTGTTGGAACCTGTCAGTGGGGCATAGCTTACAGACAGCCCACTGTTGTTGCAAGGATAAGAAAGCACGTAGAGCCCAGACCTAGATAAGACAGGCAGGCAAAATTATGTGTCTCTATAATGATGCTCCAGATTGTGGCTTAGCAAATACAACTGATGGATTCGCCCTAAGGAAAGAGCTTTAAGCTGTGGGAAATGCATAAAAGAGAAAATCAAATGCAGAGGTTTGGTTCAATGACAGTGTATCTTATTTATAAGAGAAGCAGTTTTGGTACATCCAGTACAATGATAACTCCCCTCTGTCCAGAAACTTTATGCTCAGAGTTTCTACTATAAGATTAAATTAAAAAACATGTTGCTTCTCCAAAATATCTATGAGAGCCTTGGAACTGAAGACTTCACTGATATTTTGTCTAACAGCCTGAAGTAGAATGCATTTTGCCTCTTTCTAGGTCACAGAGTAAGTCACTATAGCAACCCTAGACTGAACTGAAGCCACATTCTGAGTGTCTGGTACCATTATCTGAAATGACTTGTAATTCATAAGGTCAGTGTCAGGCATGCAGCACAGGTCACCCTTTATCGACACTGGCATCTGACCAATGTTATAAACCAATGAAGTCATCTTTTTTAACAATGCAAATTTAATAACATAGGAAACAACAGAAGAGAAACACATGGTACAGACTGGCCAGGTGAACTGGGGTTAAATAATATGTGCTTCACTTCCTCATATGTAAAGTAAATATTATAATTAGTACCTATTTATTATTTATAATAGTATTTATTATTATAATTTTAATATAATATTTATTATTTATAATAGTATTTATTATTTATAATAGTAAATATTATTATTTATAATAGTAAATATTATAATTAATAATAGTAAATATTATAATTAATAGTAAATAGTAATATTATTTATAATAGTAAATATTTATAATAGTATTTATTATTTATAATAGTAAATATTATAATTAGTACCTATATATCATAATTAGTACCTATTTCTATGGTCATTATAAACTATCAGGATTAAACCATGTACAGTATTTAAAAATAACTCTTTCATAAATAATGATGATGATGGTGATAGTTATGGTGATGATGATGATAATGGCAAAAAGTAGATGGACACTCTTGGAAGCAAACCAATTTTTCAACACTTCATGGGATGAAACATTTTGAAGATTGGACTCTAGCAGTTATTCTAGTTGGGGGTCAAGCCAGGTGGATACATGATTTCTCCTCTCTAACACTTACCTATTCTACAAGCCCCAATTTGATGTTACTTCTTATGGAGGTCTTCTCTCACATCCTAAATCGAGACAGATGCTCTGACTTTTCCTGTGTCCAAGACATTATATTCTTCCCCTATCATAGTACTGTTTGTGATTCATTGTGACGAACTGTTTGACTTATGGTCTGTCCCTCAAAAACCTGTAAACTCCATGAAAGTTGAAGACCTTTCAATTTATGCCCTACAACAAGCAGAGCACTGTGGAAATAGGGGTGCTCAATTAAGACTTGTGGAATAAATAAATCAATTGTCATAGTATAACTAACTACCAATTGACTTGGTTAAGAATGCCATAAATAAATTCTTCTGATATAAACCAGCAGCATCCATAAGTAGTGTAATATTTTTTTCTCCTATAGTTGCATACAAAATTCTTTTGAAGCAAAAACATAAGGCTGTTGATATTCTATAATATCAGACAGATTTTGAGAGATTTATAATTCTGCATGTTCAGAGATCCAAAGGTGACTTCTTATTCATTGAGAGAGTATAAATATTTTTCAGTCATGTAACAATGTGTGTGTGTATTAACACACACACACACACACACACACACACACTATGATACTCATTTTTTTCTTTCAAATCACAGCCATTTCAATACCCTTTTTCCTGGATTTGGGGGATTCCCTTGTAAATATACTCATAAATACAGTCATTTGTTTTCATGAAGATTGGTAGAGGTAGAGGAAGAAACCAAGCAAATTAATATCAGATATTTAGAAGTACTTTGGAAGAAAATTATATTGGGTAATCGGATCTAGGGGACTAGGAGGTAGTGTTTTCTGTTCTTTTAGATGAAATGGTCATGGACAGTCTCTCTGAAAAAATGTGTGCTTGTGTGTGTGCACGTGTGTTTTAATTTCAGATAAAAATGATGACAGTGGCCATCACCACAGAGAACGAGGACACCATTCCAGGTAAAAGAAGTGACATTAGGAAAGGCTCTCACAAGGGTGTGTATATGGCTGTACAAAGAACCAGGAGAGCAATGGAGGCTGGAGGAAAATGAAGGAGAGTGGAGTACGAAGAGGTCAGAGAAAGGATCAGACTCTGGATTTTGAGCACAATGGCAATCTAGATGTTATTCTGATTCCAGTGGAAATCCATTCATTTTGTCAGCACAATTTAAGTTATTTTAAAAAAATCATGGCTATTATAAGAAGAATGTACCCATTTTGTTACAAACTGAATGAACAAAGTCTATATAAACTTCAGACACCATTAATAATGATGTTGCTAGAGATTTTGCCTCTTTTACAATACTACATAATGATTTCAATATCATTCTGGATGAACATTTTAGTCTAATTGTTCTCTATTCTCCAACATTCCCCAAATGATTTTGTTGACAGATCAATAAAAAAGGCCTTAATTAAGGCAGTGTGGGTCACATTTCACATCAAAGACAGCTAATTTAAACTGAGACCCCGAATTACCAAAGTATAGAAAGTCTTCTGCAGTAACTCATTTATGGAGCACCAACACTCAAATAATCTCACAGGGACAGTGAGGTTATTTGTGGATAATTTCCCATGATGTCCCTTCAGAGCCCCAAACATTCCATGGGAAATGTGACTTATCATTTTCTCCTTTGTTTGAACCTGATTGAAATTCAGATTCAAGAAACTAAAAATGTTATGTTTCCCTGATTTCATTTTGTTTTCTCACCCGAAAACTTCTGGGACACACTTCTATGTTACCTTTTGATCTCCTTGTCTCATGTCATCAGAATGAGGTTATAATTGACACTGACTTTCAATCTCCCTGTGACTTATTGTCCATTGCAGAGCTGAGCTCACAGCATTTGGCCATTTGTTATAAATTCTTATAAAGTTTCACAAGTAGGTCTCCTTGATGTCTCATTATGCCATTAACTTTAAATGCCTAAAATGATCATTGACAGTTCTAGGTAGTGCAGAGATTTCAGCAGATCTCTAGGTTGTCTTTCATTTATTCAACTCAGAAATAAAATACCAATTGCATGCTCCATCACCTATTTAGAAATGAATCACTGATTGATTTTTTCCTGCATGAATAGAATTGGTTCTGTATACTCTGTTCCCTGCTATAATTTTCTGTATACTGGTATAAGACAAGGTGGCTTCTTTGAAGAGTTGTAGAATAAAGCAGGTAACGCCAATAATTGAATCATCTATTACAGGTAGTATATGGGAACTGGGTGCTATAAAGTTTTATTTCCCTTCTCTTCCCTTTTCGCCATATTCAAAATGGAAATCATGGGAAACCTTCTCTCCTGAGATGAAGAACAAGGCTTTGAAAGATAAACAGAATGTTATGGGAAGAATAAATTCCTCCTATGCATAAGGAGCCAGGCAGAGTTAGGGAATGTTACTTCTGTGAAGGGAAGAAGGAAAATATTGTAGACAGGGCTGGGGATTTGGCTCAAGCGGTAGCGCGCTCGCCTGGCATGCGTGCGGCCCGGGTTCGATCCTCAGCACCACATACAAACAAAGATGTTGTGACCGCCGAAAACTAAAAAAATAAATATTAAAAAAAATTCTCTCTCTCTCTCTCTCTCTCTCTCTCTCTCTCTCTCTCTCTCTCTCTCTCTCTTAAAAAAAAAGAAAATATTGTAGACAGAGATAGATGTAGTCAGCTGCTGTAGAAAGAGTTGTAATGGTCCCAATGGTTTCAGAAATTATGAGGTTAGGTTTTTGGAGAAGGAGTTAAGTTAGAGGATTTGAAAAGGGGAACTGTTTGGGATTGTGATTATGGGAACTGAGAGGCCAGAAGTCTAGAGTAGAAAATTAAGTCATAGGCAAATTAGCAGCTTGTCAGAAAATGATGGGGTCAGGATCCTGAAAGTTTTGGTGGAAGGAGGAAAAATAAATGTATTTGTATTATATACCAAAATAATTATATTTGTGGGTGAATTAACCCAGTTTGTTTTTTTCACCACACAGGGTAATAAACTGACGTGTAAAAAATGCCAGCATGTTTTAGAGATGTTGTTGATTCTGTAATTCAGCACTAACTTACAGATACTCATTTTTTTTTCAGGTGAAATTTCACCTCCTATTTAATCCCCACTGACCTTTCAACATCCATCCTTTGTGGAAAATACCCAATCCATCCTATTACCAGCTCTTTCTCCTCAGATGGCCCCCTCCACTCCAATTTTTTTTAATAAAACTTAAGTCCTTTAGACTTTGGCTGTCTAATTATCAAGTTTGTAAAACAATGCTTGGAGGAAAATATTGCCATATAATAGTTGGTATCCGTATAGCCAAATTCCCAAGTAAGTTCCATGTTAGAACATACTAATGCCCAGGCTTCATGATAAAAATTAAATTAGAATGCTCGGGAAACAGAGTCTGGGCAAAGGTTCTTTGGGGAAAATTCCAAAGGTGATTTTAGTACACAGACATATCAACCACACTGTTAGTACTTAGCTGGCACTGAGAAAAGTACTGTGTTTGAGAAGCTTTTGTATGGAAGAAAAAAACCACTAACCAACTTAATACCAAACTGCAAAAACACAAAAATTGCAATTGTTACTCTTTTTTTTTGCAATAGCAGGGTCAATGTTCTTTAAATCATAGATAACGTTTTAGAGCTAGGTATTATTAACAATGGTACGATTTAAATAAAGTTCATTTGTTGGAACATTCAAACATGTTGTCAATCTGACCCCTTACCTGCACATAATTTATTTAGCACAAAATTTTTTTTTAAAGAAAGAGAGTTCCAGTGAACTGTAATTTTCTTATGTGATTTTCTAAAAGGCATAAAAGGCAACACATAAACAATTACATTGAAACAATGCTCTGACCTCAATAACCACACATTGAAAATACATTTATCTGGAAAAAGCCATTAGGAAAAACTGTGAACAAGGTGAAAACAGCTTTTGTGTGTTTTGGATAATAGTAACTCAGCAGGACCACAACAACAAAGCCCTATTAAATCTCCTTCTCATTCTACACTTCTTGCTTATGCTGAAAGTAACTCCTTGAATCCTGAGTTCAAAGATTTGTGTTCTTGACCCAGAAATGCAATCATATAGGATTCTGTCCAGCTTATCTGAGCATTACACTTTCACAAGTATGTATACATTACAGCTATCCCAAGACCTATCTTATTTATGGAAAAGAATTAGCAACATTGCTGACAATTTCTCACACACCAAGGGATGGACTAGTCATTTGAAGGAGAAAACAACAGCAAAATGGCCGAAACTTTTATATTGCCTTCTCCAGGCCTCCTGTTGTCCTGTTAAAAAAAATCCATTGGAAGTAGCATCTCTGCTTCTTTTCTCACAATAACACAAAACCCTTTTTGCCTTTTCTAGGAACTGTTCCTAGAAGTTCATCCCTTTTTCTGTATGTCTTTCCCCTTCCCGACATAAAGCTTTCCTTTAGCTAGCTAACATTTGGAGAGAATATAATCATTTAAAATAAATTAAAATTCTTAGAAAAAGTCATGAAGCAACATTAAAAACTATTTGGGAAATGAAAAGGAATTTTTTTTTAATCAGTTCACCACTTTTATAAAGCACTACCATGTTGTCCTGATTTTATCTTTTTGTCATATTCATGAGTGATTTTCTAAATGTTTGCAATTAAGTCTCCTCCCAGAGTCTTTACCTGACTCCCTCCCCATAACCTTAGGTCACACAGCTGGCTCATGGTGGAAAGAAAACTCTAATCAAGTTCAGTTTGACTCCTAATCTTATATGCTATTTTCCTTCTGCATTTTCAGCATGTGGTGAGGATTTTGAAGTAGCAACAGAAATTGAAATCATGTTTAAAGCTTCTACCTGAGGACCTTCTGTTAATCACGCTCTTGAATAAAAGAGGTATCTTTTTTCTATCAGGCAAGTTCATCCCATTCACCAAATCTGTAGAGAAGAGAGTAACAGATCTAGAGCACAGAAAAGAGCAAAATGCACTATCTCTACTATGATATAGGTACAGGAAACTGCTCAGCAGTGGAAGAGAAGATAGAGGTAGTAGCCCACTCATTCCTGTAATGTTTAATGACTGTAAAAGTCACCACCCCACTAACAACTCCATCAAGAGTCCTTCTGAACCCCTGTAGTGCTTAGGATCTATCCAGGAGAAAAGAACCAACGTAACTCCATAAAATGTTTTAATGTGGGCGACTAGATATAGAATTATTACAAAATAATTTATTAAAAATTATTTCAAGATGGGGCAAAGAAAACAACCATAGAATCTCCCTCAGCTTTTGGACGGAAGGTCAAATAGAGGCTATTGCTATAAAAATCTAATGGTAAGGCCATCATGTGAAAGTTGGAAAGATAGAGAAGAGGGCAACAAATAGATAACTGGAACCATGGAAGAGAAGCAGAGAGTGCATGTATCATCACCAAAGCAGGAAAAAAAGATGAGAAGCATTCCCCTTGCCTCTACTCTCAGTGTCCTGCTGCTGCCTACATTCATTAAAATTAATAGCCACTGGGCAAGGAAACAGCATGGGGTAATTTTTATGAGAGCAAACAGGCAAGTGATTGGTTCTATATCCAGTCCAATTGATTTGATTCTGTTACAATAAAGTTGAACATCCCTCATAGGGTAAAGGGGAAAAGTGGAGGGAGGGGAAGGGGAGGGAGAATAGGAGTTGAAAAGATGGTGGAATGCGATGGTGATCATTACCCTACGTACATGTATGAAGACACGAAGGATGTGACTCTACATCGTGAACAACCAGAGAAATGAAAAATCATGCTCTATATCTAATATGAATTGTAATGCATTCTGTTGTCATATGTAACCAATTAAAATCACAAATTAAAAAAAATTAAAAAAAGAAAGTGAAAAAGTAAACTCCACCTAAACTAAACATTCACTATGCACATATTTGATGAAGGACTTTCATCTAGATTATACAAAGGACTTCTACAATTCAATATTAAAAAGACCAAAACAACTCTACGAGAAAAAAAGTGGCAAAAGACTAGAACTGATTTTCACAAAAAGGTATATAAAAAGTCATGCTCAATTTAATGCCAGTGAAGCCATTAGTAAGACTCCATTCACAAATCTATGTCTCTTGACAATTTAAAGCCTACTAAAGGAGACTTCTATGTTAAATATGTCTTAGATATTCTCTATACTATTCAAATATTTCAACAATCTTCATTTTATATTAAATTCTCTATGAATAAAGCTGAATTTTTACATTATTACATCCAGTTCCATGTCCTAATTTTCCTGTGCAATTAAATTTTTATTGTGTACTATAATATTCATTAATTCTTCATGAATATTTTCTTTCCAACTTAGTAATAAGGTCTTCATGGATTGAAACAATGAATAATCTTTCTTAGTTTCATTGGTACCTGATTCATATTTTGCATATAGTAAAAGATAACTTTTCTTATTGTGCACATTCTATTAAAATTAATAGGATATATGAGAGATATTTAACTGTATAGGATACAAAAGACATGAGAAAACATTACTAAAAGGACAAAATGTCATTTTTAGTTTTCAAATGTTTAGAAAGAAAAGCATTATATTAGGTTGATTATATAAGAAAAATACTAGCAATTGCTATAATGATAATAACATTTATACAGAAGAGTTCCTTTGAAATGAAAATCCAATCTTGAATTTTGGAACTATTGCTTAATGAATACCAAGTTGTTTATATTAATTTTTATTTAATCCCCATAGTTAATTCATGTGATAAATATGTATATTCCTAGTTGATGGACCAGAAAAATGAGGGAAAGAAATTTAATCAAACATCCTTACATCAAATAAGTTGCAAATGCTAGTACTTGTGTGAGAATCTCAATCTACCATAAAAATATTGACTTCCCACTTTATACTATGTTGTATCTGAAAAAAATACCTCTGAGATAACAGGATATAAATTATATCAGATATAATTTATTTCTAGTATAATTGATTATATGATCTTTTTATTGATTAAAGGTATTGCATTTTTTGTGCATGTATTCTTTGAGATTAAATGAGAATCTTTAGGAATAGGATATCATTTCTGTGCATGAAAACTTATTTTTTTGTTCCCCACTGATCACCTAGTGAACTTTAATGTAACTCATTAAAAATACAGAATATATGTTCTTTAAGACTTATAGCCATCAAAATTTTGTTTCAAGGTTACAAAATGTTCCTCAAATCAAACATAAATTAATTGTTCTGAATAAGTTTTGAAGCAATTTCTATAGACATGTTAACACCTGCAAATGTTACCAGGAAACAAAAGACACTGGTAGGTCATTTTGTCAATATAATTTTCATTTTGCTTTAAATATAGGCAACACGAACTATAGTTCATGTTATATAGTCAGCTTGTAAAATAGAGAAGCTGCTCTCTTGTCAGACATCTAGAGACATTGCTATTTTGACAGCAAAGGATGGGGCAGAGTAGTGGCAAAAGCAGAAACTCTGGAGCCAGACAAACTGGATTTAAATCCCTACCAGCTTCTCAACTTATTGTGTCACCTGGTCATGTCAGTAAAATTCTTTGAGTCTTGGGCTCTGCTTCTACAAAATGGTCATGGTAATAATAGTCATTTGCAGGGTCATTATTAAAAAGAAGTGAATTTATATACATATATATACAACACACACACACACACACACACACACACACACACATATATATGACATAAAAGAGTGCCTGCCACACAGTGTACTTTTCGTAATATTAGCTGCTACTATTGTACTATATACAAATTTGAAAACAGGTCCTTAAAACTATTTTCCAACAGCAAAAGATAAGAAAGACACCCCTACTTCTCTGTGAGCTGTTTTTTCCCAGTGAGTGAGGAAATCTAGAATATCCTATGTAAGGGACTATCAGAAACTCAGGTGGGAATTTGGAGATAGGTTGAGTTATCTTTTCTGTTCTAGATCCCTGTTCAGAGAGGCAACACACTAGGGATCTTTGGGAAGGTTTGATTACTCCTTTGATGGAACTCTAGCATACTTCATCTATCTCTGTATTAAAGCAGATAAGGAAGAAAAATGTTAATTAGCTATACACCTTTTGCAGTACAACACTGTATCTTGAGCCTTAGAAGAACCTGAAATGTAGGAAGTCAGAATTCTCCTGTGGGATAATCTAGGTTTCCTATTGAGCTTGTATTCTGAATCTGAGCAAAAACCTGACTCTGTTCAAGCAATAATGAATTCAGTAAAGTTTTGCCTTTACTTGAGAGTTAATTCTTATGTAGAAGCAATATTCCAATATAATTCTAACATGCAAGTGAGGTAGTAGAAATAGGGACCCATAAAAATGATTCATGAGACAAAGTTTAGTTGAAAACAAAAGAAACCTGTGTTCATACTCTATGCCTTCCCATTTTAATTTATTTTTACAATAGGGATGATAATAATATTTCTTTATATAATTGTTAGTGTTATTAAATAGCATACCATATGTAATGCCCAGCTCTGTGCCAGATGCACAGCAGGATCACAATAAATGAAGCTATTGTTACTTACTGAGTTTATGTTTTCAGTGCAATGACAATTATTCCACGCAATGGTAGAACTTATCTTAGGCCTCCTTAAATCAACCCCAATATGAAAAATTATTTTGATATTTTTAATATAAAACAGATCTATGAGAAGATTTAATATATTGAGTTTGGATTTATTCAGGTTACATACAATGCTTATATTATTAAACCTTTCCTAAGTACAATTTGAAAAAGAGCTAAGTGGCAAAATTACTAATTTCCATATAACTCCTTTTTACCATTGTAAACTTGCTAATATGGACAATCATCTCCAGCCATCTGTTAACTTTCCTCTCAAAAAGATTTATTTATAATTCAAGTGAACATAGTCCTTCCTTGAATTAAACAGATGTTATGGTATTTGGCTTCCTAAAGAGGCAATTTCTTATCTTTATTCCATAATGACATAGTTTTCTGTGAGGTAATATGATAATTTTTAAAAATTATCTACATGATTCTTTATTTGAATTAACTAATATCTAAGTTCCTGTATAATTTAATTGGTTTATATGTAGTAATTTTCCAATTGTCTCTTTTTAGTAAGTTGATATGGACTAAGTATATTCCACATATGGCTTAATATAATCAATTTAGAATGGCTCCTACATTGACTATCAGTTAACATGAGAAAACTTTATGATTTAACAAAAAGTTCTCTTTATTAAATAGTATAAGACCCTTCAAGTTTCAACTGCAATTAGTAAAGTGATGATGAAAAAACATATTTTAGGAGAGAAAAAAAAATGCTAGGGAGGTAGAAAGAAAGAAAAAGTGATTCAGAGATTTTGAAGGAAATGAGGTCAGAGAACAAGCAAGTCACCCTTAAAACCTGTGACTGTTGCTTACTAGAAAGGTTTGAGATGCTTCATTAATGAGTAGAGTACCTTGTCCTAAAATACACATCAAAGTTACATAGTGCAATTGGACTCTTCCGTTCCCAGATGCCTCACTTGCCTTTAAGAAAATATCATGGGCTAATTAGGAGGTAGTCTAATACCATAACTTTAACAGGGTAGAATTATGACCTATTTTTTCTTTATTCTTGATAACTCCTCATTAGATGCAAATTGCCTAATCTCGTCATACTCAGAGTAAAACTGAACCGAAGCTTTACTTTTGGGGGGAAACTTTTGAGCTTGGCTTCTACCAATTCCATTTGAAGTGACTATGAGCCACTATTTTATTCATCATAATAGTGAGCTGCTTCAAAACTGACTAAACATCCAAATTTTCCTTTCTATTAAAGTTTAATTGAACTTGGGTTTGTCTAGTTTCTTTGGAAGGACTGATTTTAATTGCCACTGCTGAACAATGTCAATTATAATGAAACCTAAGAGAGTTTAACCTTTCATACCATCTTAATTAGTGGAGAATTTAAAGTAATGGGTAAATATTTATAAGCATTATTTTTCTTCGTAATTATTATTGCTAATGGCACCATTGACAAATTATGGGTCAGCCACAAGAGTTTTCCTTCCCCATTACATCATTTGCTCCTTGCCCCCATGTCCTGCTGCACTGCATGGAGACTGATGGAGCTAGCATAAGAACCGCAGAAACTTCTCTTCTTTCTCGAGAAGCTGGGAACGAGGATACTTTGAAAAAAAACTCCTTCCACAGCAATGCAACTAGGACTTGGACAAATTATAAAACAAGTTCTAAAGTATTGCAGGGGTATCAGAAGTATAAATGGAAACCTTCCTGGACAGATGGGAAGGTGAAACCTGCTTGATAAAATTGCCCCAATGCAAAACTAGATCAACCTGGTTTCAAAAGCATCCCAGATATTTTATAATAAATGAGAGCTTGCCTTTTTTTTTTTTTTGCTTAATGTGAATGCCTAGTTAATAGAGTGCTTCTTAGAAAAGTAATAATGCACTTACTTTAAGAAATATATGATATAAATCACAGCATGTACATAAAATATCTTCCCTGAAGATAACTTGTTCACCTAAGCAGGTAAAAGTGAATCGCCCTAAATATATGTTTTCTATTTGAAAGGACATATGCATAAGAATAAGACTTTTAAGGAGGAAACATTCAGAGATTCTCAAATTTAGCTGTGAAGCCTGATCACTTAGACTTTGGAAAACTAAAAAGACTCATCTTCGCCCATTGAATCAGGATTTCAGGGAACTTGCAGGACTGGTATCCAAGCATTTTTCCTCTTTCTCCTTAAACATTCTTCTGGTGACTTTGATGCATAAAATTAATGTCAATTATTTTATTTTTCCCTAGTGAGTCCTGATAACCTATTCTTCTCATTCTAGACACCATAACTGGGGACATAAATGTAGAATTTTGCCTAACTGACTTCTGTTTACTCATTAATATAATTATGTTAATTGGGGGTGACTTGGGCTATATCACAGAACGAACTGCACATGTTTATTTAGGATTCAACTTGAAGAAAATGTGCCAATAAAGTAAATTGTGTTCCTAGAATTGGGTTCAGGTTATTTCTTATTTACACTAGAGCTGGAAGTATCAAGTAAAACATGATTGGTTTTGAGTCATGTTCCTTATGCTGTTCTGATGTTCTTGCTCCATGTCCCAATACTTCTGTTTTGACAATGTTGCTTTTTCTCCTAACTGGTTGTATCCCAATTGTAGATAAATCCTAAGTCTTTCTGTCTACAATAACTAAAATTTAATTCCCTTAGCATTGTCTTCACCAGTTTTATTTGTCCCTAGTAGCCTGCTGTATCCTTGATTGTTCCTGAGGAAATGGAACATACCGATCTTCCATACCATGCATGATTCCCAAATAAATAGGGCACAATCATCATTATATTGAAAGACTGTGCCTGCTTTGTTGACAACTGTAGTCATTGTGCAACATGTAACATAGGAAAGGTTTCCATAATATTCATTAAATAAAATTGATCTCTATTTTTCCTGAAAGCTGTTGCTCAGAATTGAGTTATTTTGGACACTAATAACATATTTTATTTCAGATCTTTTATCTTCACTGTGGGTTTTCTGTAAGAAAGAATCAAAACAAGTAGAGAAAAACTTGTCTGTAACTTATTCCAGAAATTAAATATTTTCTAATGTGATTGATCTTTATGTTTCCTGTAAAGTTTTTTTGAATGTTTTTTCCAATATTGGTCTTATGGTATTGTGATTTTATTGTGATATGGTATTATGATTTTAAGGTTCATCTAATACTTAATGAAAGGCAAAGAGTTTCCAAAAGTTTTGAGAAAGACTTGGAGATTTACTTTAAATAAAGGTACAGGATCCTTAATCCTGCTTTGGTGGTATTATCAAACATTTCTTCTAGCTTTATTCCCTTAGGTGTTTAATTCTTCATTTCCTGCTTCACATGAGAAACAGCTGAAGCATATTTAGTTAAGGTGAATTTTGCAGCACTGTTGAAACAAATAAAATACCGTATGTCATGATATATTCTGGGCATTGCTAGAGTTCCAGAAAAAATAGTTGTGAGTGATGCTAAAATCATATATATTTTTTTTTACTGCAGATTTCTTGATAAATACAATCTGATCATCTTTAGCCTAAGACTTTGTAGAATTCCTTGGATGAGGAAAAGTTCCAGCTGTATATTCTTCCATATGTGTGGCTTTGGGAGACCCAATTTCATGATAAAACTACTGGAGAAACACAGAGAAACAAGGTTTGCACCATCCAGTTTCTTGTTGTATCTACTTTGCCAACCACATAAGGAATTTATACTGGTCACTATCTGGATCATTGACCAAGGAGCACCGTCTGTTGAATCACTAAAACAAAAAATACTAGAAATCCTCAAGCCATTTACCTTATAAATCTAAATTCCTCACATTCAGGAAGCCCACCAGGAGGGAAAAAATAGGAACATGTTTAACAAGTGGGTATAGATATTAAAAAATAGCCCTTGCTCTTGTTCACAGTACTAAGAAATTTTGAGAAGAGAAGTATCTCTCATCTCTGTGATAGCCCTGGGAAGACCATTAACACTTTCAATACTACCCTGACATTATTCCTCTCAGGGTGAGGACATGATAGAATGTGTAATTTTGCAGAAAAGAACAGAAGGATTTGTGTGATTTCTAGGAAGTCATTTCAATGAGAGTAACAACAGTTAATATTTCCCAAGTGTCCATGCTGTGTACCACATTCTAAATTATATAGTAAATCATTTTCCCTTCTTTCTCTTCCTTAACAAATATTTACTGAGTACTTATTAGGTAAATCATGGAAACTTACAGTCTTTGGGATGGTGTTAGTCTCATAATTATCCATTAATTCTTATTGGGATAATTAATAAAGCATGTACACATTTTAATTATATAGTATATGAAAGCAAGTGCTTTCCATTTGCTAAGGCCTACATATGCTATGGTGAATACACACGAAGTGCACAATATAGCCATGTCCTTAAATTGATTCAGTTTATAGAGAGAGGAAAATTAAAATGTTACATGAAAACTGATTTGAATTGCTTAGCAATTTTATCTTTGCTTTTGGTACAAATTAGCACATTCAAATATAATATGTTAGAGAGAAAACATGATAGATATTCTTATTTGTAGACAGAAATGACATCAAATGGCTATGTTTGGAAATGAATTGTAAGTAGTAATTATATCTGATAAGTAATTCATTCTCTGCATGGGGGTAAAAATAAAGAATAAAAAGTATACATATTTAATATTTTAAATATATATTTTACAAATTGTATAGTTATAAATTTTATAATTACTATCTTTTAAAAGTAATTTATTTTAATTTTTAGAAAAAACATTTACTGTAAATTAGAAAACTCTTATAAAGAACAAAACTTAAAGAATAATTCTAATTCTTCTATACAACATTTCATTTAAAATATTTAAAAGTGGTAATATCTTTAACCCATATCTACTAGAAAATTCTTTCACTTCTACTCTGAGTAAAATGACTGCAGGAAGGATTAGTAATAACAAAGCAAAAATAAAAATTAAGAGTGATCGGCCATACCGTCACGGTGGTGCATGCCTGTAATCCCAGAAGCCTGGGAGGCTGAGGCAGGTGGATCACAAGTTCAAAGCCAGCCTCAGCAATTAGCCAGGCCCTAAGCAACTCAGTGAGACCAGGTCTTTAATAAAATTCAAAATAGGACTGGGGATGTAGCTCAGTGGTCAAGTGCCCTTGAGTTCAATCCCTGGAACTACTGCCCCCCCTACAAAAAATGGCTGGCCATAGTTTCTATTCCTCTTTCATAATTATATTCATAGTTCAATGTGCTTGCCAAGTAGAGCACAGGAATATTTAAACATGTGTTTAGATTCCATATCACCAATTAAAAGGAAAAAAAAACACAATCCTGATTATGATTTGTCTTCTATTCTCTACTAATGTTTATTAACAGAAATAATATGTTTTGTTGGTGCCAGAAACAATTCTTACACTTAGTTCTTTTTTGTCAAATGTTGTCACAAAAATTGAATAAATAAATAAATTATATTGAGCTTAAAAATGAAATACTTGTTTTTAAGTATTGGATTTACTGCTCAAAGCAAACATATCCTATAAACCTCTCTTTGACCTACTTTGAATTCCTTTAAAAAAATAAAAGTTGGCCACTATTGTTCTAGAAAAAGAATGGTTTGCACACAGAAACAACGTGGGGTGTATCAATAGTTGAGCAACTTTAGCTAGATGATGGTCTTAGGCAGAATGTATACACACTGCCTCTAAGATATGAGTTAATTTTTCCATTTCAGTATTCAATAGTGAAATCCTAGCCATATCTAGGGGCAAAATGAGATTGGGTTAATACCATCACTATGTGGTTTTCAATTTCTCAAAGCTAGTTTTTGCTCCATTATGCAAGGTTAGAGCCTCCACCACTTTTGCTGCCACTAACCTCAGTTTTAAGAATGTTAGCAGCAATCTTTCAGAATTTAACACATAAGGGCTGGTAGAACACTTGCCTTATATATGTGAGGCCTTGGGTTCGATCCTCAGCACCACATTAAAAAAAAAAAACATATCATGTCCATCTACAACTAATATATATATATATATATATATATATATATATATATATATATATATATATAGTTTTTTTAAAAAAAGGAAGAATTTAACATACATCTTCCAAGGGACAAAAGGAAAGAAAATTGCACTATTATGATTTTCCAAATTGTCATAGCTCACACTTAATATTGATTTTATTTTAATATTACTGACAGTGGGTTTTGTTAAGTGAAATAAATTCAGCACTAATGAGCATATTTTGAAAGTTTAAAAACACAATTTAATGAATGATTAAATGTAATCTCTACAAAAATAACTCTAGGGGGCCAAAGAGTCACTGAGCAGGAGGAAAATCATGAGAAAACAAAGGAACAAAAATAAATAAGTGAAAGCGATTCTGATAGTTACAAGAGCGATTAATCAACAATCCTTGTTTTTTGTTTTTATTTTATTTTTTTTTCAATATCAGAAAGAAATAGTTGTACAATGACAAAGTTAGGTCAATTTAATTATAAACATTCCTATACCAGTTACTTCATTGAACTAATCTAGGAGGGCTTAGCACATAGTAGGGTTTATAATTGCTGTATCCTCACTGATTTTGGCTTCCCTCTTATTTCATAACATTTAAATGGAGTTCTTATTATGTAGTCTGATATCTAATTTTCACAGTTAGATTTATGAATTATGCCAACAACTGTTGGGCAATAATTATTGCCCAATAACGGTTGTCTTTTATAAATAGTTATTACTTTACGACAAGAATTGTTTAAAGGAGCATATTTTGTAGTCTTTAAAGTATAGTTATATTTTTTCATATGCATATGCCAACATTATTATTTTCTTCTAACAAAATGAGATATGACTATTATGTTTCTTCTTATTGCTACCATTTATATTGTAATAGATATATCAAAAACATGTCTTCTAGGGCTTTTTTGGAAAAATAAAATATAAGGGGCACAGAAATATTATTATAGCTAATATTAAATTGGTTTTGAAAGAAGACACAATAATAATTCCCTATATCACAATGCAAGCCTGGGCAGAGAAACTCTGAAGAAACTGAGAATTAAAGGGATTCAATTTTTTGTTGAAGTTGCATAACAGATCTAAGTAAGATTTCAATTACAGTAGGTGCTGTCCAAATCCATGGTCTTTCCAACAAACCTTACTATATTTCACATAATAATTTTATGTTTACTTCCATGTGATTGTGATTTATACTCTTTAATTCCACTTCCCGCCCTCCTCTGTTCTCTTGAACCCTTATTAATATGGTTTTGTTCCACCTTGAGAGAAGGATTAGTTAGCTTCCTTGTTTTTGACTAATATCTTGTAGACTGGCCACTCAGGAAAGGTACAGTTCTTATGTAAAGCTCCATAAAATGTTGCTGAAGCTGGGTAAATAGCTCATTCAAACCTAACTACCTCCAAAGCTGAAGTTCACGCACTGGATTATATCAGAGAAGGGTCTGTTGTTCCTCCAATTGTGTATCCTTATGCATGCAGGGAGCCATGATGTCAGCTTCTACTTTCCATGGCTACAAGTTCAAGGCTTGGACCCTCACCCACTGATCACCCCAGGGGAAAGGGTTGGTGCTTCTTCCAATGATTAAACCTGAGTTAGCAGGACTGGACTGCCGCCAAGATTCTGTCACAATGTGCTCCTATTGTGTCCTGTCCTTTTCCTTGTCAGGAAAAGAGTAGCACTTTCTTAAAACAATATAAAATTCTGGAAGGTAGGAGTCATACTCACTTGGTATCTAAAGTCCACTTCCACTAGTCTCTTGGGATTACCTTAGGATATGCATGTATCAGGGGTTCCACCCAGCTGTTAATTCTCCTGTTTCTCAGTGAACCAAAAGGACTAGTGGATATAACCTTTGAGATTCCAACACCCTTTCCTTTTTAATGCAAACTACTAACTTTCCAGAATCTCTTCCATGTTTCCAAATCAAGTGATTATTCTTCTATCATCATATCACTCCTTCTAGGAGGATGACAGCATAGATTAGTTCTTCTCCATCCTTTGAAAGCCTTTCTTAGTTGGTTTCCAGAATACCACACATTGGACTGTTCTATCATACTAGTGACTCCTTCTGATTCTTCATTGTTGAATTGTACTTGAATTCATAAATTGTAAAGCTAAAGTGTCTTAGCTCATGGATCTTTTCTATACTCCTCTAAACTCATTGCCCAGATAACCACACCTTGTTTCATGACTTAAAATATCACCCACAATCAATGAGCAGCCACTTTGCCTTTCCAACCTCAAAGTCTAAATTCATGTATTTCATTATTCATTCAATTTCTTAATTTTGTAAAATAGTCTTAAGCAAATAAATTTTAACCTTCCTTGATCTATAAGGAAATCTTCTTTCAGGTCACTAATTAGACTCATGGGTTTAATAAGTTCAAATTTGTACACCTCTAACCAGCATCACTAAATGGCAACTACAGTTGTCTGGATAATAATAATTTGGCACCATTTTTGCCCTCTCTTTCTCTAATATCTCACATTCAAACCACCAGCAAATTATTCTGAAAATTCTCCTGAATACATCCAGAATCTGACCCTCACTCTCCAGTTCTAATGGGATTCTGTTGATAGCCCAAGTGCACATGCTCCTCAGGGTTTTGTTGCTAGATATTCCTCTCCCTAGAATGTTAGTGTCATCAATACCTGACTGGTTTGCTCTCTTACATTTTTTAAAATTTCTGATCACATATCACTTATCACAGTTGCCATTTTAAACACTTCATAGAAAATATCACCTCCACTGCAATATCTTAATATGTACTCATCTCACTTTACATTGCTTCATTGCATTTCCAATTGCATGTTATATCTATCATTGCTTACTGTCAGTCTGTCTTTCCTATTGGGAAAAAACTAGAGTGCAGGAGAAAAAAAGTTATATTGTTCTTAGCCTTCCTCTAATTTTTCAGTGCCTAGGACTTGATTTATTGGTACATAAAAGATACCTCTCTTGGAGTTTTCAGTCCCTTACAGTTAAACTCTTCTATTTTGAAACTAAAATTAAGAGTCACATTCTTTCACAATAGCTAAACTGTGGAACCAACCTAGATGCCCTTCAATAGATGAATGGATAAAAAAAATGTGGCTTATATACATAATAAAATATTACTCAGCAATAAAAGAGAATAAAATCATGACATTTGCAAGTAAATGGATGGAGTTAGAGAAGATAATGCTAAGTGAAGTTAGCCAATCCATAAAAACCAAATGCCGAATGTTTTCTTTGATATAAGGAGGTTGATTCATAGTGGGATAGTGAGCAGGAGCATGGGAGGAATAGACGAACTCTACATAGGGCAGAGGGGTTGGAGGGAAAGGGACTGGGCATGGGGTTATTAATGATCATGGAATGTGATGATCATTATTATCCAAAGTACAGGTATGAAGACATAAATTGGTCTGAATATACTATGCATACAACCAGAGATATAAAAATTGTGTTCCATATATATAATAAGAATTGTAATGCATTCCACTGTCATACATAAATAAAAATAAAAGAAAAGGAATAAAAGAACACAAAAGAGCCACATTCTTTGCATACATTTAAGGTATATACTAAATAGCCACATGACTAATTATTAATTATTCAATGCTAATAAATTATTCAGCAAATAAACTTTTAAGTCCTTATAAGTATGAGATTGTGCTAAATACTGCTGGACATATATCATGTACATATAAATAAGACACTATTGTTCTCCTCAAAAACACTATAAATTAGTCAGCAGCATAAGAGAAAAAATAGAAAATAGAATGTTCCACTGGAAGAAATTACTTCCAGATGGGCAAAGGGGAGTAACATAAATCTGAGCAGAATAATAGGCAATTGGACAGGGTCTTCATATAATTTCAACATAAAAAAAAGTTTGAGAAAAATATAACAGTCCAATCACTTGGTAATTATAAGATGTTTGACATTGTTGCCTAAAATTTTTATTGCTGTTTAGTTTTTAATTCTCTGATTCTTAGTTTGATCATCTGTACAAATGAGGGTTTCATGCATATTAAATGTGATAACATTTACTGAATGAACCGTATAGTTGATGTAGCCACAGAATGACAAGTTTTAACTTTAATATTCTTTCATTTTTAAAGAAACTTTAATGTATTTAATAATAACGTATACAACCAGAAATATGAAAAAATTGTGCTCTATATGTGTAATGATAATTGTAATGCATTCTGCTGTCATAAATAAATAAAACATAAAAATTTAAAAAAATAAAAGAAAATATAATCCAAAGATGTTTTTGAAAATAGACAAAATAATTTTTAGTATAAAATGGTCATTTTTGTCAGTATTACTTACAGGTTTTCTAATCAATGGAGGTAGAATTGCCAAGTTTAGCAAAAAGAAAAATATACAATGCCCAGTTAAATCTGAATTATATGTAAACGATAAATAATTTTCTATCTATGTTCTAAATATTGAGGAGCGATGCTTTTTCTTTATAAATATTTGATTTTTATGAATATTTAGATTTAACTGGACTTCCTGAATTTTATGTGGCAACTCTAAATACAGTCTCTATTATTATTTTTTAAAAATACTAATAAATGAACCTACCAAACACATGCCCACATGTGTACATGTGTGTGCATGCACACACACACACACATATACACACACACACACAGGACTGTTATGCAATGTTACTAGAAGGAACCTTAGAAATCAAATTAAGATCCACTTATTCTGTACAGAGCAGGGATCAGCAAAGTACGCATTGCAGGCTAAATCTGCTCCATGGCCCGGTTTTGTATAGCACTCTGTCTAAGAATGGATTTATACACTTTTAATGTAAAAATATAATGTATTTTATATACTTACTTATATTTTATATTTTAATTTATAAGTAAGAATATGCACTAATCTAATGTGACCCATAAAGCTTAAACTAATTGTTATCTGTCCTCATTTAGAAGTTTATTAACATGTACAGAGAAGAAATTCATTCATTCATTTACTTTTTCAGTAAATAATTATTGAGAGCCACTATGTTGCAGGAACCCTTGTAGGTGCCCTTGTAGAGCTTACAGTGTAAAAAGAAAAGACTAAATTAAATAACATTGCCATAAATCTACGAACAGTCAAATAAATCATATATGATAGCGTAGAGCATTATGCAAACACAGGACTCTAAAGTTAGGTATTTGAACTTTCTTTTTATACTGCAAGTTAATAATTTAAACCCACCCTAAATGGAGCACTATTTCTGAGTTCTTAGATGTATATTAAGCTGTCATTTTAAATACTTAATTCAAAAGTTTACTTTTCATATACCTTTTGCTTCTCTTCAGAATTACTCTTCTGTTCAAAGTTTTCAAGGAAATTTTAGTTTATAGTATTATTTTGGTGGTCTTTAATTTTCTACATCAGAAATTCTGAATTTCAATTTTTTCCTGTAATTTCACTGCAAAATTTTAATGTTTTTATTCAATAGCAAATTCACATATAATTCAATTATCTGACAATTAATATATTATAATTACAGTATATTTTTGTCATAATATCAAAGGATTTTTCTTATTCATGAATGCCAGCAAGTATCTGTCTTGTTTTTTTTTTTTTTTTAAAAGACCATTTTGAGTATAAGCATGTCCGGGTATATAACACATGAGGTGCCTATCTATAGTAGTATTGAATCAGGCCATGAGAAACCTGGTCATATGAAGGAGATAGATGTCCTTGTTGTGCCAACAACCCTCCTTGTTCCTAATGCTCTGTGACATCAATTCAAAGGAATCTATATTGTTAGCCTACTCAACCATGAAAATATAAGAGCCTAAGGGGGCTGATTAAACATCTGAGAAAAGATACTTTCTCTCCTCAGCTCACAAAACCAAGTCATTGCAATGATTTCAAATAATCTGTGACTATAGTTCAGATGTGGCCTCTGGTAGAATATGTGTCTACAAGTATAAAATATGTGGTTTTCCCTATATTCCAATAAAATAGTATCTTCTATTTATTCTATTTATTCTTGTGAAGATATCAATAAATTTCTTAAGTCATATGATTTACCCAGATTGAATCAGGAAGATACAAACAATTCAAACAGACCAATAACAAAGGAGGAAATGGAAGAAGCCATCAAAAGACTACCAACCAAGAAAAGCCCTGGACCGGATGGATATACAGCGGAGTTTTACAAAACCTTCAAAGAAGAATTAATATGAATACTTTTCAAGTTATTTCAAGAAATAGAAAAAGAAGGAGCTCTTCCAAATTCATTCTATGAGGCCAACATCACCCTGATCCCGAAACCAGACAAAGACACTTCAAAGAAAGAAAACTACAGACCAATATCTCTAATGAACTTAGATGCAAAAATCCTCAATAAAATCCTGGCAAATCGAATACAAAAGCATATCAAAAAAATTGTGCACCATGATCAAGTAGGATTCATCCCTGGAATGCAAGGCTGGTTCAATATACGGAAATCAATAAATGTTATTCACCACATCAATAGACTTAAAGATAAGAACCACATGATCATCTCAATAGATGCAGAAAAAGCATTCGACAAAGTACAGCATCCCTTTAGGTTCAAAACACTAGAAAAACTAGGGATAACAGGAACTTACCTCAATGTTAGCTATATATGCTAAGCCTCAGGCTAGCATCATCCTGAATGGAGAAAAACTGAAGGCATTCCCTCTAAAAACTGGAACAAGACAGGGTTGCCCTCTCTCACCACTTCTATTCAATTTAGTTCTCGAAATACTAGCCAGAGCAATTAGACAGACAAAAGAAATTAAAGGCATAAAAATAGGAAAAGAAAAACTTAAATTATCACTATTTGCAGATGATATGATACTATATCTAACAGACCCAAAAGGGTGTACAAAGAAACTACTAGAGCTAATAAATGAATTCAGCAAAGTGGCAGGATATAAAATCAACACGCATAAATCAAAGGCATTCCTGTATATCAGTGACAAATCTTCTGAAATGGAAATGAGGACAACCACCCCATTCACAATATCCTCAAAAAAAATAAAATACTTGGGAATCAACCTAACAAAAGAGGTGAAAGATTTATATAAATAAAACTACAGAACCCTAAAGAGAGAAATAGAAGAAGACATTAGAAGATGGAAAAATATACCCTGTTCATGGATGGGAAGAACTAACATCATCAAAATGGCGATATTACCCAAAGTTCTCTATAGGTTTAATGCAATGCCAATCAAAATCCCAACGGCATTTCTTTTAGAAATAGATAAAGCAATCATGAAATTCATATGGAAAAATAAAAGACCCAGAATAGCAAAAGCAATTCTAAGCAGGAAGTGTGAATCAGGCGGTATAGTGATACCAGATTTCAAACTATATTACAGAGCAATAGTAACAAAAACAGCATGGTACTTGTACCAAAACAGGCGGGTGGACCAATGGTACAGAATAGAGGACACAGAGACCAATCCACAAAACTACAACTTTCTTATATTTGATAAAGGGGCTAAAAGCATGCAATGGAGGAAGGATAGCATCTTCAACAAATGGTGCTGGGAAAACTGGAAATCCATATGCAACAAAATGAAACTGAATCCCTTTCTCTTGCCATGCACAAAAGTTAACTCAAAATGTATCAAAGAGCTTGATATCAAATCAGAGACTCTGCGTCTGATAGAAGAAAAAGTTGGCTCCGATCTACATATTGTGGGGTCGGGCTCCAAATTCCTTAATAGGACGCCCATAGCACAAGAGTTAATAACAAGAATCAACAAATGGGACTTACTTAAACTAAAAAGTTTTTTCTCAGCAAGAGAAACAATAAGAGAGGTAAATAGGGAGCCTACATCCTGGGAACAAATTTTTACTCCTCACACTTCAGATAGAGCCCTAATATCCAGAGTATACAAAGAACTCAAAAAATTAAACAATAAGATAACAAATAACCCATTCAACAAATGGGCCAAAGACCTGAACAGACACTTCTCAGAGGAGGACATACAATCAATCAACAAGTACATGAAAAAATGCTCACCATCTCTAGCAGTCAGGGAAATGCAAATCAAAACCACCCTAAGATACCATCTCACTCCAGTAAGATTGGCAGCCATTATGAAGTCAAACAACAACAAGTGCTGGCGAGGATGTGGGGAAAGGGGTACTCTTGTACATTGCTGGTGGGACTGCAAATTGGTGCAGCCAATTTGGAAAGCAGTATGGAGATTCCTGGGAAAGCTGGGAATGGAACCACCATTTGACCCAGCTATTGCCCTTCTTGGACTATTCCCTGAAGACCTTAAAAGGGCGTACTATAGGGATACTGCCACATCGACGTTCATAGCAGCACAATTCACAACAGCTAGACTGTGGAACCAACCCAGATGCCCTTCAATAGATGAATGGATAAAAAAAATGTGGCATTTATACACAATGGAGTATTACGCAGCACTGAAAAATGACAAAATCATGGAATTTGCAGGGAAATGGATGGCATTAGAGCAGATTATGCTAAGTGAAGCTAGCCAATCCCTAAAAAACAAATGCCAAATGTCTTCTTTGATATAATGAGAGCAACTAAGAACAGAGCAGGGAGGAAGAGCGAGAGGAAAGATTAACATTAAACAGAGACATGAGGTGGGAGGGAAAGGGAGAGAAAAGGGAAATTGCATGGAAATGGAAGGAGACCCTCACTGTTATACAAAATTACATATAAGAGGTTGTGAGGGGAAAGGGGAAAAAAACAAGGGAGAGAATTAAATTACAGTAGATTGTATATAGAGAGAAGATTGGAGGGGAAGGGAGGGGGGATAGTAGAGGATAGGAAAGGTAGCAGAATACAACAGTTACTAATATGACATTATGTAAAAATGTGGACGTGTAACCGATGTGATTCTGCAATCTGTATACGGGGTAAAAATGGGAGTTCATAACCCACTTGAATCTAAAGTATGAGATATGATATGTCAAGAGCTATGTAATGTTTTGAACAACCAATAAAAAAAATATGTGGTTTTGGATGGTTTCTTTTTCAGTGGTAGGATTTAAAAAAAATCTTCAAATAAATTTATGATTAGGATATATTTTAAAATATGATGGTTCACATGCTAGAATTTGTTATTCTACACATTGTTCAGATTTATTGGACCATTTAGAATGATTAGAGCAGAAATTCTTAACATTAAAATCACCTGGGTAGAGTTTTTAAAAATACCCTTGCCTGGGGCTCTGCTCAGACCAATTAATTAAGAATCTCTGTAGGATGGAACTTGGAAATCAATATTTTTTAAAATGTCTCCTAGTGATTCTTATTAGCATCTGGGGTTGAAAATTGCACATTAGGGATCATGCATGCTGCTTGAGTTTCTGGGGTTCTTACCTTTAATAGTACATTGGATGAATATACCCAAAAAAACCTTTCACTGTTAGTGGTGGTAGGTAGGTATAGCACAGATGCTGGAGTTCTGCTTCCATATAAGATTCTGAATTTCATAGAAAGACCAAACTCCCAAACAAACAGGAAAAAAAAATCAGAAAGATGAACAAAATTATAACTTATTTTTAGCCCAGAATGCTGAAGACCAAAGCAGCACAAATAGCCTGAAATCAGAGCCTCCCCTGTCCCAGTTTGAAATGATCTGCAAACATTGAGACAACTTATTGCAGAGCCTTAGAGAGAAAACACAGAAAATACCTTTAGCAAGTAAGAACTCAGCCCAAAACATTAATGAGTTGGGGGTACTAAATTGCAAACTTAAAAATAGTTAAATGGGTAAAATTTTTATGTGTATTTTTACAAATTAAACATTTATTATTTAAAAGGGGCAATTGGATTATGCCCCTTGAAATAATATGTTTGTATTACTTTTCAGTTTTGTTTAATGGTGTTCTAAGGTCTTTACCATCAATAATAGATACTTGTGTCTAGATGTTTTAAAGAGAACTTGTAGCATGAAAAGGGGAAAAAATGCTTGATAATGATAGATACCTAAAAATAAAGGTTATGGTAGGCAGCTTTAGAAATGGCTCCAAAGTGGGGTTCACACTGACATACATGTCCTAATTCCATTCTCTCCTTTTGAATGTGGGTTAGCCCTAACAGGCCTTAAGCTCATAACAAACTTAATATGGCAAAAAAAAAAAAAAAAAATGGGACATCATTTTTAAGATTTGGTAAGGAAAAAATGCTACCTTCCTTTTCAGTCTCCATCACAATCCACAGGCACCACCCTCCTCCAGCTGAAGCATGACACAATGATGTTTTTAATTAACCTATGAAGAAGTCCCAAGAAAAAATGAGTGAAGCCTTTGGCTAGCAGTCAACCAAGAAATTAAGGCCATCAGCACAAACCCATTAAGAAAATATTCCTGCCAAGAACCAAGTAACCTTGGACTTGGATCCCTTCTCAGCAAAGCCCTGATGGGATGCCCTGGCCAACACCCTAGCTGAAATTTTATAAGAGACCCTATGATACAGAGAACCCAGGTAAACCAAGCTCAGATTCCTGACACATTTACATGTGAGACAATGGATCTATAAACCACTGAATTTCATTGTGTTCTCTTATTCAAAAGTCAGTAATTAATATATGACAAAAATATACTGAAAGAAATAGGAAAAAAAAGATTCTTAAGCATTATGAAAAAGTTAAAAGGTAGCAGTAATCTCCAAAGGCACTAAGAAAAACACAAATAATTCCCTAAACATATTTCTAAGTGTATTCCTGAAGTTATGAATTACTGATGCCCAGAATTATATATTTTGAAGAAAACAAAACCAAAATAAAAAAAACTTGGATTTATTTTAAACACATTTGTGTGTGTGTGAGTGTGTGATAGTTTCTTGTTTCAATCTGAAGTAGCCTGTAGTTTTTCCTTTTCAGAGCAAACTAGCTCTCAATTTAGTTTATGAAAATAGATTATTTTTCATGTCTACTTATAGTATGTGTATTTTGTGTTTTTAAGGTTGTGGAATGGGCAAGAATGAGAAGGATCAAAACAACATTCTCCATCATTGAGAGAGATAACTTCACCTGACTTTTCCTTCTCCAGTTCAGAGTGAAATCTGGGGCTATGCAGTGATATTTGGACTACATGAATTATATTTCTGAAATCTTACAAGAGAAAAATCCAGTCCTTGCTAATTACCAGGAATCTACACTAGTCCACCACACATCATGATCAGGCAGTTCCATTAATTTTAAATGCCACTAAATACTCTGTAAATCCTTAGCTGCATTATTTATCTTCTCTTTGTTTTTCTAGTCCTGTTTAAATAGTCAACTTTACTGTTGATTAGGCAAAGCTTCCTTTAGTTCAAACTGTGTGTGATTCTAGATATAAACATTTACAAGTGACAAAATAATTTATTTCACTAGATTCAGTGGCTGATGAACACTTTAGAGTCTACTATCTAATTACTTAGCAATTAGAGGACATCTCCATCTGAATGTTTCTAGTTTCTGCTCCTCCATAAACTTGGAATTAGGCAAGAAGTTTCACTGGCTCTATAGTGTGACCATTGAAAGCACAGGTCTGATTCTGGCAACATTTCTTCCATGTACACACACTATAAAGGTAAAGAGGATCAATGTGTATATAAACTATATTGTATATCTACATGGTTCATAAGCAGAATATGTGAATATTAGCATTTCAATTATAATCAAATTAAATATTTCATTCCTAAATCACATTAAACATATATTAAGTACGCAATAGCCACATGTTATTATTGAATTGGACAGAACAAATATTGAACATTTCCATCATCACAGACCTGTTGTTTTCACTGAACAAAACTTCTCTAGACATTATCATCTTTGATTTTCCCACCTTTAAAAGTCTGAAGTTCCATGTTTACCTCAAGATATACATGTAAATATCAACTGATAATGGGTGTAAAACTTCTTCATAGATAAGGGTGTATTATCATCATTATTGTTTTCATTTTTTATAAATCAAAATATGACACTTCTGGGTGAATTTATAAGACCATTCTCTGAAGAAAATATGCCAGTTCATATAAAAACAATTACAATGTGTGATTTTTTATGCATACCTTCAAAGATTATTGTATTTTATTATTTTAAAAATCACACCTTCATCACCTTGACCTACACAATTCTTACTTCATGGAGGCAGTTTGTTTGTTAATTATATTCATTAGTGTCATTTAACATCACACTTAACGGATGTGCAGAACTGTATTATAGTTTATTTTTAATAGCAAATAATTACCACTTGACAATAGAGCAATCTTTTAAAATGAATGAAATATGAATAGTTAATGTGAAGTAAAAACAAATACACAACTTTACAAGGAATTGAAAATATTCAATCTACAAAATTCTGTATGTGCAATTTCTATTTGCTTAAAACTTGGTATATGAAATTGAATGGTCACAAAACCATACCATATAAAACTAAATGAAACTTTTCTTTTTCTTTTTATTTATGTACATGAAAAAATTCTCCTATATTCTAGTTGTTAACAATGATGTCTTTTAGATAGTACTGTAGGATTAATAGGCCTATTTATTCTTCATACATAATACTAAGAACAACTTTGCTAAATCCATTGTTGTTTTGAAGACAGTGAGCCTGGAAGTGACAAACCATATAAGAATTCTAAGAGGACTGTTATTTTTCATAACCTAGTTACTCAACACATCTCTTTTTGCTTTTGTTATTCTGCCAACATTTTGTGGGAAAGAGGTTGGAGAGAAATTTCAAGCAACATGAAAATAACAGAATCAGATCTTATTCCAAAAATATGTGTTTGTGAATATTGAAGAAATGTATTAGGATTACATCTGTGATATAAAAAAGTTCACAAAAATAAAGATTAATTGTTTTTTTTGAAATTGTGCTTTTCCATGTAGTATATGTACTAATTCAAAAAAGCAATTGGTCATTGTAATAATACAATGTTATTTCTATTAATATTGATCAACTGCATGCTAAATAATAATAATTAAGTATATTAGTATATTAGTTTTTAACTTTATAACTGTTTCTCTTTGCAAGTTAATAACTCTAGGACACCAACAACTATATAAATATATAGACTTTACATATATTTTATATACGTATGAATTATGTACATTAATTTCTAAAATAAATACAAAGTAGTGTATAAATGAATAGTATTTGCATATACATTTATTTGAAAATTATAATATCAACACAAAAACAGTATACTATAAAACAATGTTATAGGTATTTAGCTAATGAAATATGTACAACATATGAAGAAAAACACAAAACCCTGATGAAATTAATCCAGGAATCAAAGAAATAGGGAAATATTCCACAATTATGGATAAGAAGACTGACTCAATATTATTGAATTATCAGTTTTCTAAATTTGATACATGCATTCAATGTAATCCTGATCAAAATCACAGAAAGTTGCTATTTAAAGATCAAGAAACAGATGGTAACAAATGTCTGAAGAGTCAAAAGACCCAGAATAACCAAGATAATGTTGAAAGTGAGGGACAAAATTGGAAGAGTGACACCACCCAATTTCAAGATGACTTATGAAGTTACAATAGTAATAAGAACAATAAGGTGTAACCAAAGAATACACCAAGAGATCAGTGTCATGTAAAAGAAGCTTTGTAATAGATCCACATAAGTATAGTCAACTGTTGTGAAAAAGAAGCTAGATGATACAATGGAAAAATACAATCTTTCCAATAAATGGCATTGGAAAAAAATGGACATTCCTATGCAAAAGAATGAATCTAGACACAGACCATATGCTTTTTAGAAAACTGCAGAATGAATCGTAGGTTTATATAAAAGAAAAATTATATTACTTTAAGACCATAAAGGAGGAAATATAAATGACCATGGGTTTAACAATAATACTAGACAACAACACTACAAACATGACCTGTAATAGAAATATTTGATAAGCTGAAATTATATATATTTTTTTGTTTTGCCAAGGACACTGTAAAGAGAACAAGGACAGAAGGAAAAACTGGGAGAAAATATCTGCAAAAGCCTATCTGAAATACAAAGAAATTCTAGAACTCAATAAGAAAACAATCTATTGCAAAATGGACCACACCCCAACAGACATTTAACAGCAACAAAAACATCAAAACATATGCAGATGACAAATAAGCATATAAAATGTGCTCAAAATCTTGTGCTATCAGAAAAACAAAAATTAAAACTAGGAGATGCCAATACACTCTTATTACCATGGCCCAAATTGAGACAACTGACATTACCAAACACTGGAAAGATGTACAGGAAAAAGAATTCTCATTGGTGGTGGAAATGCAATGTTGTTCAGCCACTTTGGAAGAGGGTTTGGCTGTTTCTTACAAGAATGAACCAAACCATATAACATAGTATTTATACATCTTGAAATTTACCCACAGGAGTTGAAATTATACACACATACACACACACACACACACACAAAAAAAAAAAACCTACACAAAGAGGCTTTCATAGTTTTATTTGAATTTGACAAAACATGGAAGCAACTAAAGGTGGTCTTCAAGTGAAACTGGCATATCCATACAGTAGAGTATTATTTAATGCAAAAAGAAGTGAATTATTCAGTCCTGAAAAGACACTGAGGAAACTAATGTGGGGTTGGGGTTGTGGCTCAAGTTGTAGCACACTCTCCTAGCACACATGAGGCAGTGGGTTTGATCCTCAGCACCATATAAAAATAAAAAAAAGGTAATGTCTCCACCTAAAATTAAAATAAATAAATAAATATTAAAAAGAAAGAAAACTAATGTGCACAGAGGATTTTCAGAGCAGCAAAATTGTTGACAGTGTACTAGTAGGCACTTGTCATTATAAAGTTGTCCCAACTCACAGAGTATACCACCAAGGGTAAATCTGAATGTAAACTATGAACTCTGAAAATGATGTGTGAGTACAGGCTCATCAGTTCTAGCAAATATATCACACTTGTGGAGGGGGTGTTGTAAACTAGGGAGGCTATATATGTATTGGGGCAAGGAAAATATGGGATTTTTTGTTACCTTCTGCTGAATATTTTTATGAACTTAACAAAGTCTATAAACCAATCAAAAATATTCTGAAATATTTTATATGATATATAAATGAATATATATATATATATATTTGAATGCACTTATAGGTACATTAACTGATTCAGTTAAATTTTAATTAATATATAATGTACAGACATGCATTTATTGCCAGAATGAAATATGAACACAAAGTGATTGTGTGTGTGAATATATGTGTATGTAAATGATATAAATTCATTTGCAAATCAAAATATGGACATAAAAGAGTAAATATTTGTATATTTTATGTAAATTGTGGAGAGAAGATAATGAAACCAAATAATACTTGCTATAAACCCCTATTCCATTAGAATAAAAATGATTTTAATTTCTATGTTTACAATCTCATAGAAAATCAATCAATTCGAGCCTGATAGTCTGAAGTAAGTTATGAGGTTCAATTTTATGAAAATCTATAAATATTATTCCTCAAAATTCAGAAATAATATGAAATCATAAACATTTAACAGTGAATTAGTAAATCCATGGTGAAAAGCTTAATGTATGTTGTTTTACTTCAGATGAGTACACCGTGTACTTTGTATATTTCTTTACTGGTGACAGACAAAGGGAGTCATAACCTTTTATCAGTTCTATATTATAATTTTATCAAAATTATATTAATATATAACTAGTAAAAGAAATTTGTATGTAATTTAGAAGCATATATATTCTCTAGTCCTGTAGATGCAAAAAAAATAGAATTAATAAGTGAAAGCTTTTCAGAAAGGTAAAGGCATAAGCACAAGGATTTAATGTCTCTTCTCTAATATTCCCTCTAAAATAATCAAAGTAATAGATTGTGTGAAGTAAAAAAGAATAAAATATTCATATTATCCTTAAGTGTTTACACTTTAACAGCTCTGGAATGTATTTGGTCTTTGAGATTTTATGATGCAGATTTTGAATAACCAGAAGAAGCTAAATGCATTTCTGCTCTTCGGTGAAATTTTAAACTCAGAAAAGTGGATTCTTGGGAGTTCCAGGGAAAAGGAGAAGAAAGGAGAATTAAGAAGATGTTATATGGAAAGGAGACTGAGACCAACAAGGGAACCAACAAATCTGTCATCTGAACCCACCCCAGGAAGCAGGGAAGACCCTAGGGGCATAACATTAACTACTTTCTAGAGCTAGCTGTGTGCAGGAACTGCTCTGTAGCCTTCACCTGTGTTTATTCTCTAAATCCGCACAAAAATCTTTAGATATTAAGATCTAGGGTTTACACTTTACTGGCGAAGAAAACTGAGACAAAGACAGGTGATGCGATATTTCAAGACCACATACCTAACAGCAGAGATACTGTTTGACTCAGAAATACTTGATTCCACTGCCTCTGTACTCACCCACTGAATTCTTTCACTGCTAGTCTACATAAGATTCTGGGTTTCACTTACATGGTATCTTGTTAGCAAATTCTTCACTGTGACTGCATTAATAAAGCCCCAGACATTTGTCTTCCTAAGGATGATGGTATTTGTGTGGGTAATGGTTGTTAGAAGTTGAGAATTTCTGAGATTGAATTTTCTGCCAGCTTACTGAACGGGGGGCTCAGAGGCATAATTATGTTAATTTAAAACAAAATTTAAATAACATCAATATTCCCATACACTTGCAGAGAACTATCAATATTCCCACACACTTGCAAGAAACTTGAGGACTTTAGGCAAAAATCTAACACAGAAAGAACTGGATCCAATGAAAGGCCAACAAACCCGTCATTCATCAAATTCAAGACAACAGTTGACCTCATAAATATGAGGAACAGATTTCAATAGATCTTATTTCAGAATATCTGGGTCCAAAGATAGGGAAGTTCCTGGGAAGTATAGATCTTGATTCAAAAATAGCCTTGGGAAAGGTCACCAGAGGCCTGAGTGATGACTCAGGGTGGGGACCCTAAAGAGGGCAGGCAAACTGGGAAAAGGAAGAGCTGTGACTCAGGAAAGAAGTTACTCACATCTTCATGCAGACCTCCCTGGCTTTGCGGGAAGACTGCGTGTCACTTAAACAACAGAAAATGATTTCCTAGAATTCTGGAGATGAAAAATTCAAGATCAAGGTGTTGGCAGAATTGTTTCTTCTGAGGCCTTCTCATATGGCTTACAAATGGTGATCTTCTCCCCAGGCCTTTACCTGGTCTCCTTCCTCTATGTTGTTGCATCTCTGCCTTTAAAATCTGTGTAAAATTTAATTCTTTGAATTCTTTCTGTACTCTTCTACTCCTCTCTGAATCCATAGCTCCTGAAAGTCCAATGGTTTTCTGAACAGCTATGCCAATATCTGGCCAATTACATTCTCTTTACCCTCTCTGTCTCTTTCATTACTCTCTAGCTATAATAAATTGTCTTTACCATAGACCATGGCACTTACTCATTCCATTCTCAAACACACAAATAAGCAAAATTACTAAAATTGATTAACTAAACATCTATACACTGAAAATGTGCTGGAATCCCACAAGGGGTGTCATGTTGAATGTCTCTGAGCTTTCCATCACACCCTATTTTTCTATACCCCCTTTCTTTCACAATTATTATTCAATAATCAGCCTTCATTTCCTGAATATTACTTTAGCTTCTCATCCACAAGTAAAATATTTTTTTCCTGAAATTCTTGTACCAGCTGTTCAGAGAAAGAAGTTTTTTACCTCAGATGAAAAACATCATAGCTGATGTAAAAACTATGATGGAGGGAGTGTATGGACCATTGGATATAGTCAAAAGCCACGTGAGTGAATTAGATGTCAACTTTCAGAAAATACCTAAGGGAAAGGAAAAGAAGTCATCAATTTTGAGAGCAAGAAAGGCACATAGGAGTAACCTAAAATATAATTAATGGACTAGATTGGGGGAAGAGCAACATGAAAATTAATCATCAAAAAGCAATAAAATGAATCTTTCTGTGCTGAAGGAACACTTGAGTTTGAAGATCAAAATTGCTTAAAAACTCTCAGGCAACATAAATGGAGAGACAGATTCAACATTGTGTTTATGCTGTAGAAAGTCAATTTTCAAGGACAACAATAACAACAAAAAAGTTTGTAAGCTCTTATAGAGAAAAAAAAGACATAGTGAGTTTATAATGAAAAACCTTTTATATTGGATGTGGAATTTTCATCCATGCTAGTAATATCAGAGAGCTGTAGTACAATTGTATCAACATATTTTGAGGGAAAGGGATCTACATATACAAATATAGATGGGTGTCTACATTTTTTTTTCTTTTCTTCTTTAATTGTTTCAAGTTATAGCATATGAATAATAGCACCAGAAGGACATTGTCAAAAATACAAGTATTTCAAAATTCCATTTAAGAAACAACAAAAATGTTCAAAAATGTTCTTCAGATGACTAAGAAAGTAATCCAATAAAACATTGGCAATAGATAGAACGAAAAATAAATAAGCAAAACCTCTGTTTCTGGAAAGATAGAGAGGAAGTAATTTTTTTCTACTTTACCTGCTAAATATAATTAAAAACACTGGAGAAGAAGGCAGACTGGAAAGAAATATGGATGTCTAGGGAATGACAGAGGGGTGTTTTCTTCTATTCCAAGCTTGGTGCTCTGGAAAAGTCAGCCTGGAAATACTAATGGGCACAGCCAAAAACAAAGAAAATAAAAATGGTTCTAACAAAAACCTGTTCCTCTTTAATAAACTGATGAAAAAAGAAGTATCCAAGTAATACAGAAAACTTTTTTCCAGTACTGAGAATTAAACCCAGTACCTTATGCATGCTAGGCAAACACTATGCCACTGAACTACATTTCTAACAAATAAAATAGAAAGATTTTAGAAACTAGCCATTTAACTTCATCCTAATTTTATGGGAAAAATCTTTGGCCCCACCAACATCTATGTCAGCAAGTCCCCATTGTGGAGTCTAGATTTCTATCCTCTGCTGGCTACAAAAACCTGCTCAGTTCCTTACTTCCCATGGACATGGATCAGAGGAGATTGAGTAGTACCAAAGAAGACCAAGAAATATAATCTTTAAATGAGATCCAGAATCTCATACATGGCCCCTGGTTATCCAGGACTTAATAATAAAATAAAGCTCTTGACACAAAATGTACCAAGAAAATCTCAACCAACTATGAAAGACAATCATCAGATACCAAAACTGAGTAGATACAAATGTTAGAAGTAACAGGTATGGGCTGGGGATGTGGCTCAAGCAGTAGCGCGCTTGCCTGGCATGCGTGAGGCCCGGGTTCGATCCTCAGTACCACATACAAAGATGTCGTGTCCGCCGAGAACTAAAAAATAAATATTAAAAATTCTCTCTCTCTCTCTCTAAAAAAAAAAAAAAGAAGTAACAGGTAATATTAAATCATGTATTGTAAAATTGTTTCAATAAGCAATTATGAATACACTTGGTACAAATAAAGAATAAAAAAAAGTCAGTAAAGAAATACAATGTACAAAAAGAACTGCAAAGAAGGAGCTATTGAAATTGTGCATGTAGAACAACTAAAAGAACATAGATTGGGAGTAAAAAAAAAAACAGCAGAATCTTTGGAACTTCTGAGACATTATAGAATATCTAACAATCATGTTTAGAGTTCTGGGATAAGGAACAGAGAATTTTTGGAAAATATTCAAAAAGAAACAAATCTTGAACACTTTCCAAAACTGTCAAGACATGAGCTTAAAATTCAAGAAAAGCAAATCTCAAAACAATATATCTATATCTATCTATCTATCTATCTATCTATCTATCTATATATATATATATATATATATATATATATGATATATATATACAAACATATGTATAAAATCATACCTGACACACAGAAGAGTAAACTTATGAAATTCAAGAATAAGAAAAAAAATTGAAAGAGATAGGGAGAAATGACCTATAGAATGAAAATAAAAAGTCTAATAACAGTTGATTTCTCCTAAGAAACCATGAAGGCAAAAAGGAAGTGACCAAATATTTTTCTGGGAATACTCTAGATTTAAGAGAGAGCCCAGTTGCTATGGTGATGCCATGTTCATTAGCGGGTTCTCTGCTAGCCACAGAGCCATTCAGTTCTTGATCTAGATAGACCTCAGACACCAGTTCCCAGGGATAGAGGATTTTGAACATAGCAAGATAACTACAATGTCTCACCAGTGCTGTAACCTTCAAGCCTTCCAGCTTAATAGAAACTTTGGACAATGAGCTTCCTCGGTGCCACAGGAAGCTCCTAGCATTGCAACAGTGAAATAGCTATAAGAGTATTTCTAGCCCTATAAATTTCTAGTGCACAAAGAGCAATACCTCTGTAGTCTTTAACTTCCTGATTATGAGACCCTACATAATAAATGAGCTGGACCAGCTCTATGTCACTGCTTCTTCACCAGAGATCAGTGTCCCACCTGATATCAGCTTTTTCTCTAAATGTCTGTGTCTTTCTTAATCCCACATCACCCCCTTGCCAGTTTCTTGGGTTCCCTGTGCAGGATGTGGCAAACAAAATCATGTTATAACTGAGGGAGGTCAATGAGATATAAAAGGAGAATAATTTCCCACATGGCATTTCAGCTGGAAAAAATATTGACCCTAGAAGATTTTGTAAAACTGATACTCACTCTCTCTCTCTGTCTCTCTCACGCCCTTCCTCCCTTCCCCCCACTTTTCCTCTTTCTTTGTCTTTCCACACACACACACTTTATATATTACTTAAGGCAAATACTTCAGAATTTTACAAGGAGGCATACTTAAAACAATGTAGTATAAAAAATGTTCAAGTACATTGCAAGAATAGAGATAGCAGAAAATAGACCATAAACTTAATTTATAGTATAAAACTTAAAAATTTTTTGAAAATATAGGAGAAAAGTTTTTAGACCTTGGGCTTGGTGAGTTCTTAAACATGATATTAAAAAGACAACCCATAAATAAAAATTAAAGATTTGAGTTTAAAAATTATTATAAAAGTCTCTGTAAGGAGGATAAAAAATAAGTTCCAGAGAGGGAGAACATTTGCAAATCACAAAACTGATAAAAGATTTATGTCAGGAATTTAGAACAAACTCACAAAACTAAGTAAAAACATTCAATTGGAAAATAGGCAAAAACATGAAATGACATTTTAGTGAGGATGATACTACATACGTGCCAAGTAAGCATGTGAGAAGAAATTCAATGTCAGTACCCATTAGGGGAATGTACATTGGGGAAGACCATGATATCACCATGCATATATTATAATGACTAAAAGTTAAAATACTGACAACACTAAATGCTGATGCAAATGAGATGAAAGTCAATTTCTCATCATTGCTAATGGGAATGCAATATGGCAGATTTACTATGGAAAAAAGCTTGGCAGTTCTCTAAACAGCTAAGCAGACATTACCATACAACAGATCAATTGCACAACGGGATCAGTAATTTATAGTGATGAAATACTTCTGTATTTCAATTGTCTATTGGAGTTATGGTTTCATAAATATCCTCATGCAATAAAGTGACATAGGGCTATGATCATATTTTATAGCAATATCAGTTTTCTTGTTTTTCTATTATACTACAGTTATGTAAGATGTATGACATAGCAGGATGAGTATAATTAACAATAATGCATTATATATCTCAAAATAGAAGAAACTTGAATGTAGACATCATCAATAAATGACAGAAGTATAAGATAACAAATATAATAATTACCCTGAATTGATCACTACACAATGTAAATATGAATAAAATATCTTATAAATATGAACCAACATTATGTCAATCAAAAATTTAAAAAATAATTTAAAATTTATAACAAAATATCTTATGCCAGTGAGAAACATTTTAAAAGTTCTTCTGAATATAAACAAAAGGAATCTAAATAATGGCAATGAAATAATAAAAGAAGAAGAAGAAAATAAATAGATGTAATCCATAAGGAAAACTGAATGAATGGTACTTGAGAGCACTATGTACTCTCTGACAACTTCCTATATATGTTTATTTCAGAGCAAGACGTAGCAACAACAACAAAGCAGAGATCAAAATAGTTAAATTCATAAAGTACAGTTGGAGAGTAAACTTTTTTATTCCTATTAAATTCTTGCTTATATTATGTTGATGAAATTATTAAAATCTTCAAAATAAAAAAAAATGGCTACATATCCCTACTATCTTCATCTCAAATAAAAACCTCACCTGGACCTGCATTGGAATAAGGCTTATTTCTAATAAGGTTTACCTAGAAGAATAATATGAACAATATTTTTAAGAAGATACTGGGCAGAGGTGAAAACAAAAACAGTAATAACACAAAAAAGTTGTAAGGATGTGTACCAACAGAGAGGTGGAGTGGGCAGCCTATAGGAATACAGGAAATGAACTTCTACCAAATACATCAAAATATGTAAAATTACAATAACTAAACTTATATATCATTGACCACAAATTAACACAGAGTTCATGCAAAAAGTATAAAACAAACAAAACATAAGAGAATTAAGTGTCTTCTAAAGTATTAATAAAAGCGTCAGAATATTCTGTGAAGAGTATAGGCTGAGGAGTCAAGTACACTTAAATATAAATCCTGGCTCTTGCGCGAACTGGCTGTGTGATATTGAACAACAACAACAAAATGTTCTTAGCCTCTCAAAAACATCTCTCATATGCTTGTGAGAATGATGATACTGCTTTTAAAAAGATTGTTAATCCTGACAATGAAAATGTTGAGGACCTGACCCATATAAAAAATTTAATATAGATCATCCATGATAATCATCATTATTTAATTTTTAATTCATTCAACAACCATCTTTTGAGAGCAACCTGTTTCAAGGACCATGTATTACCACATTGAAAAAGAAATGATGATCAAGATATGCTTACTTCCCTGGGCAATATAAAAAGCACAGATAAAAGAACAAGTAGCTATGATGATGTGGTGGGATTCTCCTACACATTTGCACAGGAAGTATGGGGAATATAAAGGTCAACAGGTAAGAAACCTGACCCAGGATTAAAAGGTGTGAGCATACGTCTTAAAACAAGTGATCCCTAAGACATAATGAAAAACGAGTGAGAGTGGCCTCAGTAAAGACCCAGGAATGGAGAGCAGTGGGCTATGATAGTGAGAAACACGGCTCAATATAGAGGACACCCGGTACTCAAGCTTGAGAGGAAATAATTATTATAATGTTGATAAAATCTGCTTTTTTTCATTTCTTCCATGTGTAACAGCTACATGTTTGACGGACAGAGTGGTCTAATAGAACCAGCCATGTCAAGAGACATGCAGGTCAAAACAAACTAGTGACACTTCCATTGACTATTGTGGATGGTAAAACAGAAAAGAAAGGAGAAAGCATTCTATTTAGAGAGTCTGAAGCAAGAAAAAGCTTAGTGTTGGGAGGTTCAAGATGTGAATTAATAGAAGTAGCTCAATAGAGCATAAGGTTCCTTTTTGCAACTAGCAGGAGATAGTTCTGTCTGAACAGAATGTAGAAAGCCCATTACATTTTTAAGAGATAATATTTTTTTGAATTTACACAATATTCAGCTTTACAAAGATGTGGTCAGGACACAGGTTACCTGGGTGAAAATCTCTTCTGACCTTTCTTAGAAGAGTTCAATACAATAGGAACATGAACAGAGCAAAAGTGCATGGGTAAGAGTTCCCCAGGCTTCCCACATTAGATTTTCTTTACTACTTCAAAGAACATTAAAGACACTGGAAATATCAAGAAATGGGGTGTGTGTGTGTGTGTGTGTGTGTGTGTGTGTAAATAAAGACATGGCTGCTGTCAATTATCAGATAAGATTTGTAACACAACACCACTACACAAATGGGTAAAAGTATTTATATACCAAACCACTCCTTGCCATAATTTACCAACACATTTTTATAATAGCTATTAACTACTACAACATCATGAAAGATATTCCAATTTGTCAACATTTTAGTTCTTCCTGTAATTAAGAAAGGTAAATATAGAATAAGTTTGCCAACAGGATGCAAAAGCTAATTCAACTATACTTATAGGCACACATGCAATAAATGAGTGTCAAAACATAGCATTTTTATAGGTGACTGGGTGTTTATGTTTGAAGCGGAATTGTTAGAATTCTAAACTATCCAATTTAGAAGGCAAGTATGTACTTTCCTTATGAAAATAAAGCCTCACAAAGCCTGATTGAAATACAGCTTGACAGTTTATGGATTTATGATGCTGGAATTGAAGATAATCTTATGGTGATTTCAGATAAAACAGTGTAACTTAAACTTTTCCCTATCACTAGGAAATAACTTAAAAGTAATAGTCATGATACACTAATTTCAAATTTATTATTACTTTTTTCACTCATAAGTCTTGGGCAGCCATAAATTGAAGGAAGCCTGAGTATTGTGCTTAGTCTGTAGGTAGAAAATCAAGATCTGTAATAGTGTTAGTCATTCCTCCAGAGAAAAGGCTGAAGCTATTGTGAATACAGAAGGTTAAGCAGAGTTCTTAATTTTTTATAAAAAGAGGAGATTCTTTTTATTATGGGGATTTGCTCACATGCTTATGGAGGCCAAAAAATCCCACAATATACTATCTGGAAGTTAAAGATTCAGAAAAAAAACTTGTAATATTTTTTTTAATAATAATAATAGGGGCTGGAATTCAGACTCAGTGGTAGAGCATTTGCCTGGCATGTGTGAGGCCCTGGGTTTGATCCTCAGCATCACATATTAATAAAAAAATTAAAAAAATCCATTGACAACTAAAAAAATATTTTTTAAAAAAATTAATAACCAACTTGAATCTAATGTATGAAATATGATATGTCAAGAGCTTTGTAATGTTTTGAACAACCAATAAAAAAATAAATAAAATAAATAAAAATTAAAAAAAATTAATAACAATAATAAACAAATTGGATAGAAGAAGCTGAATGTTGGTAAAGAATTAAGAAATAAGTATGTATGGTGAAAAAATACAACAAATGTTATAATTTTTTTCATCTGCATTTCTCATCCTCTTACAGTTAGCCATGATTGTAGGACATATTCTACCCATGGGCTATGAGGAAAAGCACAGGGGTATCTTATTCAGGGTATCTTTCTTGTTATGGTGAAATGAGAACCTTGTTTGAGATAGAGTCTCATGTGATGTTCCCATTAGCCTTGGTCCCTAAGTAAGAAGACCCCTTGGTGTTCCAAGCTGGAAATGAAACATGAAAAACAAATGAACTTGGATTGCTTTAAGACACCATTTCCTTATTTTTTCCTCCCTCTTCCTCCATCCCTCCCTGCCCCCTCCTTCCTTCCTTCCCTTGCCCTCCCTCCCTTTCTCTCTTCCTTTCTTTCTGTTCTTCTTTCTTTCTCTCTCTCTCTCTCTCTCTCTCTCTCTCTCTCTCTCTCTCTCTCTCTCTTTCATCACTAAACCTATCTATCCTGACTAATATGCATGGATCTGGGAAAAGTGTTCTAAGACCCAACACTGATGAGCAAGTCATTACAGGATAATTAACAACATTAGACCTTCTGACTATGGAGAGAGAAGATTATCTATCCTGCTCTATAGGTCTTACTGACTGTGGATAAAAATCAAATGATGTATAAAAACAAAGAAAATTATCCCCTACGTGCATATTTAAACTTTTCATTTTTGACTACTCTCAGTTTTAATGAAAAATTGCTATAGAGTTTCTAGACCCTTTACCAAGTTTCTCATGATATTATTAACATCTTACATTAGTAAGGTACATTTGTTATAATTATTAAACCATTATTGTTAACTAGTGTCCACACTTTATTTTCATTTCTTTACTTTCTACCTAATGTCCTTTTTCTCGTTCCAAGATCCCATCAAGAATACAATTCCATTTTATAGTATTCTTAGATTTTCAAGTGTTCTTAGGTTCTGATAGAGTATATCAGTTTTTAAAATTTTGTTTTTGATGACCCTTATAAGTTAGTGAAGGATTGGTCATATATTTTTAAACTATTTTTCAATATGGATATGTATGATACTTTTCTCATGGATAGACTGAGGTTAGGGGTTTGGAGCAATAATACACATTATACCAAAGCTACTGCCCAATTTGGATTTATAATTAGGAACATAATTGTTCCATTCCTGACACAGATCTCTGAAAGCCCTGGGAATTTTCTAAGTGATACGAATGTTAAAGATAAATGAAGAATCTTTTATTATTCAGAATATTTTATTATTCATAATAGGCCCCTTAAGTTATGTTAATGAGCTAATATTTGAAAAGCCCTACAGATAAAGATAGAGATTGGATCCAAGGTAGTAGCTGGAATTTGTAGCAGAGAGGCTAGCAGAAGGCTCACTTGACCTCAGGAGTTTTAGAAGCCACTTTGAGCCCATCACCAGACCTTTAGAGAAGGAACAGGGGTTGGAGGTTAGGTTAACCAATAGTGGACAATGATTTAATCAAACATGCCTAGATAATGAAGTCTCACTAAACCCCCAAAAGGACAAGGTTGGGTTGTTGAATATGCAAAAGATGAAGCCCAAAGAGACAGAATGGATGTTCTGTACTCCTTTCACCATATCTAATCCTATGCATCTATTTCTTCTGCTTATTCCCAGTATGTTGACTTTAATAAACCAGTCATCTACTAAAAGTAAACTATTTTCTTGAGTTATAGGAGCTTCTACAAGGAAGTGATGAAACCTAAAAAGCGGGCATGGAAATTTTCAATTTTTAGCAAAATTGGTTAGAATATATAGGTAAACTGGGGATCTATTACTTTCCTTTCATATCTGCAGTAGGATGTACTCTTGTAGGACTGAGTACAGAACTTGTAGAACCCTGTACTGTCTTCAAGTAGATAGTTTCAGAATTGAATTGAATTATAAGACTCTCAGCCCCATTTAGAGAATTGATGAGCATGGGAAGAAATCCGCATATCTAGAGTTTAAAGTGAAGTATTAAGTGAGTGTTGAGAGTATAGTACAAGAAAATAGTCCTCCTCACCCAACTGTATGTGTACATTCTATTAAAATGACTTATCATTGATAATGCTTATCATCTTTAATCACATGGCTAAGTAGTATTTGTTCACTGTCTCCCTTTATAAAGTTGCACTTTTCCAATCTTTCCATATTATACCTTATAAAAAGAAGTTATTTGCATACATATTTATACACCCAGACATCTCCTGGTCCAAAAATTCTAAATGGAATCTCATTCTCCACTTGTACAATTATACTTCTTGGTTCCTTTTCATACTAGTTTCCATACAAAGGAAGACCTTCAAATGCTAAAGTTTCTAACTTGTTATAGAAAATTAAGCTCAGGTTTCTTCAAGCTTTTCCTATGGAATTCCTCTGAACACTTGTGCATCGCTCACAGCAACTCAGAATGTTACATTTTCATAATTTCACATTGGAAAGTGTATTTTTCAGATCAAACAGCTATAACTAAAAACTACAGAATGGGTGTTTAAGCAACAGAAATTTATTTTCGCTTTATTTTGGGTTGGTGAATGGCTCAAGGTCAACCAGGTTCTGGTAAGGACTATCTTGGCTTGGTGGCCTTTTTCCCCTATGTCCTCATGTGGCCTTTCTTCTGTGTGTGTGCTTGGAAAGAGAGAGGGAGAGAGAGAAGGAGGAGAGGGGGAGAAAGGGGGGATGGGGCGGGGGAAGGGGAGGGGAGAAAGAGGGGGATGGGGGAGGGGAGGAAAGGAGAATGCTTCTTCTTGTCTCTTCTTATAAGGACACTAATCCTGTTGAATCCTGTTAAAACCTCCTTTTACCTTAATTAATTCCTGAAAGGCTCCATCTCTAAATTGGGCCACACCAAGGGTTAGGGCTTCAATATTTAAATTTTGGAGAGATATAAATATTCAGCACATTACAGAAGATAAAGAAACCTAAGTCAACTAAAAGAATTAATAGAGGGCAACATGTGGCATCTCTATCCTAGCAGAAATTAAAGGACAATAAACTGCTAGTAAAAATTTTGGTTTTATTGAGATTATTTGTCTTGGGTATAGCTATAATATTTATGTTTTAAATTTGCATTAGGTGTCATGACATGATGAGATATAAATCTACTCAAACCAACCCTAAAATGAGGCCCCTTATATAAGCACACAGCACAATTAGAATGAAATGGTCATCTCAGTACTGCTCAACTAATGAGAATTGCCTCTATGAAATGACTATATTCATTTAATTAAAAAGCCCATTATGGATCTCATTCAAAATGCTGTTCACTGAACTCTTCAGAATAAATCTGGTTTGTTTTAGTAGAGTGTTTAGAAGTGTCACTTTTATTTGTTTTCAAAGATGGTAAAACAACAGGGTCTTGGAAATTATAATGAGCCATTCACCAAGAGAAGACTCAGTGAATGGCTTTTGTAAGTTTAGAAAGCTTTAAAATTAAGAGGCAAGTTTTGTCTACATAATATGCTAAGAAAAGGACTAAAGAGAGGCTCTACTCCAACTGGAAATGATAAAAGGCAAGTTGTAATATGAAAAGTGTTGTTTCTTTTAATGTTTACTTGTTTAGTACATTTATAAAGTTGCATTTTAACTACTGTAATATCTATTTAGGAAAACACTAGTATAATAACACCTGTTCTATTAGTAACATGTTCAAAAAAGTATGCTACATAACTTCATATTTAAACTTGTTTGATTTAATATATGCAAAAGCTGGAAAAAAGGCTTTTCAAGCCAGAGGAAGTATATAAAAGTCTTTAATATATAATAAAGGTAGCATCATTAATTGTATTAAAATAATGGGTGATAAAAATATACTAGAAGAGTTGAATTATTTTGGGAGAAAAGTGCAGCAAGATTACTTAATATTATATTTCAATATAAATTTTAGGTGGAATACAATTTAAATTTAAAAATATAAGCATAACACTACTTGTTGAAAACGTAACAATGTTTCTAAAGCAGAAGTTGGAAAACTATAACCCACAGGCAAAGTCCAGCCAGCCACCTGTTCTTGTAAATGAATATTTGTTGGGACACAGTTTTGCCCCATTCATATACACATCATCCATGGCTTCTTTAGTGCCGTGGTAGTAAAAGTGAGTAGTTATGATAGAGGACATGGGTCTGCAAAGTCTAAAAGAATTACTTTTTCATCAGGGATGTTTGCTCATCCCTCACCTAGAGGTAAAAGAAAACCTTTTACTAAAGGGCATCTAGGTTGGTTCCATAATTTACCTATTGTGAATTGTGCTGCTATAAACATTGATATGGCTATGTCCCTATAGTATTCAGACTTTGGTATATATATATATATATATATATATATATATATATACACATTGGAACATTATTCAGCATTAAAAAAGAATGAAATCATGGCATTTACAGGTAAATGGATGGAGTTGGAGAATATAATGCTAAGTGAAGCAAGCCAATCCCCAAAAAACCAAAGGTCAAATGTTTTCATTGATATGAGAATGCTAACAAGTAATGGTCATGGGGAGGGAGCATGGGAGGAATGGAGGAACTTTTGATAGGGAAAAGGGGAGGGAGGCCAAGTAGGGGAGAAGGGGTTAGGAATGGGTGGAATGAGTTAGACATCATTACCCTAATTACATGTAGGAAGACATGAATGGTGTGAAAGTACTTTGTGTACAATCAGTGACTTGAAAAACGGTGCTCTATTTGTGTAATATGAAATAAATTAGAATAAATAATTTATTGTCTTTGGTATAGCTATAATATTTAGGTATATAAAAAACTAGAATAAATAATTTAATAAAAAAGAAAGCCTTTTAAAACATGACAGGAAAGGTAAACACCGTAAAGGAATATCAGATGCCTTGGCTGTGTTATTTGTAAAAATTGTGCATTTAAAACTCAGCCAATTAGGTAAAATTGAAGATCAAAAGTGAAATGGGATAATCATAGGATGAAAAACAACAAAAACATAAGCTTAGAGTGTCTTATTTCCAATTTACAAAAAATAAAAGTAGAAGAATAAAAGGTACTAGAATCACAATAAGTGAATGAGTGAATGAATGAAAAGAAGCAGGGTTGGGGAGGGGAATGAATAGGAGGAGGAAAAACAAGAAAGGGAGGAAGAAAAGAAGGGAAGGAACAGACATCAGGACCAACATATTTTAACTCTTTGGAAAAGAAAGAAGATGTATGTACATATATGAATACACCACAGTGAATCTCCCCATCATGCACAACCAAGACTGGGATCCTAATTGGAATAAGATGTACTCCATGTTTGTATAAATATGTCAAAATATACTCTACTGTCACATATTACTAAAAAGAACAAATTTTTTTAAAAAAGTTAAAAATAAAGAAGCTAAAAGAAAAGCAAGTAATTAAGTACAATGAAAGAATTTAGTAGAGTGAAAGAGTGCACACCTAGAATTTGCAGAAGGGATTCTGATGAGAGAAGGGCCTATTAGCTGCACTAAACTCCAGAGAGTACAGCAGTTAGGATAGTGGATAGAGAGTGCTAAAAATATGTCTGAAAGGCCTAGTTCTTCTAACTGTAGGAAGCAGGAATACTATTCTCTAGATCACAGACATGCTGAGGCTCCAGATGTGAAGGAACTCAGGCACAGTAAAATGTTCTGATGAGGCTTCTGGCAAAGACAGAGGGCAGGAGGGTCAACATTAAGATGAAGTCAGAGACATTCCCCACTTCTCCTAATCTACTTCCTGAAAATAAGTCAGAGACTGGAAGTTTGTCAAATAAACTGCACAATTCAGAGAAAACAAGCAAACAAATAAGTAAAAGCATTGAAACATTGACATTTGGTGACCTCTCTCACCAAAAAGATCAGAAAACAAAAATAAGAAACAACCAAAACCACCCAATTTTCCTCATGTTTTCTGTACTGCAAAGCCCCAGGAAACACATGTCTCTAAACAAGTTTTCCAATAATCTCTTTAGTATTTCCATTATTATTTGAAGGAATATCTCAGAAAGAAGAAAATGAAGTGATTGAAAGAAGATAAAAATAAGATAATAAAATATTTATGTGATTAATCTGGAAGTTCCAACATATGACTAATTTAGGGAGATCACTTATTTTTGGCAGTTTTGTGCTGCTGTAACAAAATATCATAGACGGGGTAATTTATAGAAATAAAAATGTATTACTCATAGTTCTGGATATAGGCTGATGCAATGGTTTGGATCTTGAATGTCTCCCAAAGTCTCATGTGTTGAAGACTTTGTCCCTGTCTGTAGCCACTGGGAAGTAACTGCTTTGGGAGGTGACTTCTGATAAGAGGAAGTTACTTCATTAGAGTTGTGATCTTGAAGGGGATATTGAGACCCTTTCTGGGTCCTTCCTATCTCTCTTTGCTTCCTGTCCTCCATGAGATAAACATGCCCCCTCTGCCATGTGCTTCCACCCCGATCTACAGGGCTGCCACAGACCCAAAGTAACAGGGCCAAGTAACCAAACTGAAACCTATGAAACCATGAGCTAAAACAAACCTTTCTTCCTTTTAAGTTGCTTAAGTCAGGTATATCATTACAGTGACAGAAAGTCAATGTTCATAGCTGGGGAGTCCAAGCCACCCTGCATGTTACTTAGTCAGGGCCCACTCTCTGCTTCCAAGATGATGCCTTCAACCTAGAACACTGTGTCCTTGTGATGGAAAGAACACTGTCCTCACAAAGTAGAAAAGAAGAAGAGAGAAAAGTCACTCCTGAAAATCTTGCTTATAGTGGCACTAATTTATTCATGAAAGCAAAGTCCTAAGCATGTCCTATGAGGTCTCACTTCCCAACACTGTTGCATCCAGGATTAAGTTTCAAAATGAGTTTTGGAAGAAACAAAAATACACCCCTTATATTTCTGTTTAGAACTGCTTTTCCTGAACATTTATAATTTTCCTTTTTATTTTAAAATGCCCTAGTTAGGACTATGAATTATATAATAATGGTATTAGACAATTAGAATTTAAAAAAAAAAAAAAAACAAACAGAAAGAGAATAAAAAATTTAAATGAGAAAGTTTCAGAATACTCTGGTGAAATGCCAGAGCAGTGAGGTTAAATAGAAAATCCTAACCGTTCTCAAAAGAGGGAAAACAGTACTAAAAAAGGTTCATAGGAAAATTATGTGTCATGCTAACAGTAGCTTTTTCCCTTCAATATCTCTAGCTACTACCTCTCAGCTTCCTTTAGCAACTCACTCTGTTTGCTGTCTAGTTTTTTTTTTTCTCCCAGAAACTAATTCTTAAGTCCCCTTATGTTCTATTCTATATTCTTAGATGATTTGGTCCATACATGCAATTTCAAATTCCACCAATAGGTCATGACTTTTAAATTTGTATGTCTTTTTTGGTTGCTTGTTTGTTTGTTTTGGCACATACTTCTCAGTTCAACTCAGGTCCAAATATATATAAATGCTCATTTTACTTTTTCCCGTTAAAAAATAAACAAACAAAAATCCTCCAAGCACCAAAATACATGTCATGTGTTCCTCTTTTTTTTTCATCCACTCCATCTCCAACAACCTTGCCTTCTTCCAGGAATTTTCTTGCCTGAGTCTACTAAATTGCCTGAAGCAGAATTCTTATGAGTCATTTTTGTCCCTTTTATTATAACATTGATCCCCAAATCCTCCTGCCTCTCTTAAATATTTGTATCATCACTCCTACAACCCCCGCATTGCTCTCACCCGAATTCCTGGAAAAGTCTCCAAACTACTCTTAAACTACATATTCTTGGTTTCCCTTTGACTCATTCTATGCAACACATACCAAGTCATCTTTTTAAAAAACAGATGTGATCACATCCAAAAAGTTCATCTCACTGTTTTTAAAACATGAAATTTAAAAAAAAAGAAGGCTGTTTTAAATAATCTGTCTTCTCCCTAAATTTTTCCTGCTTATTCATTTATTTTCAGGGCTAAAAAAGACTGGCCATAATTATCTTTCTTTAATTCCTTTAATTCAGTGGTTCTCCAACTGTATCCCCTAGACCAACAACAGTACCTGGGAACTTTTTAGAAATATAATTTCTGCAAATACTTTTACCCCAGCCCAAGCCTGCTGAATCATCAGCTCTACATGAGACTCAAAAATGTGTTTTTAAAAGCCTTTCAGGTGATCCTGATATATTCTAAAGCTGGGAACAAATGAACCATTGAACATTCTGATTTCTTCATTTCTTCCTCCTTTATTCATATATACTTTCTAATCAGTGTCCAGATCTGAGCTCAAATTTTATTTTTCTGTGATATTTTTCTCTAACCTTCCTTCTTTACATGTCTACTTTGTATTTTCTTGTCCTAAACTGATATATCTTTGTGCTTTTGCCTTCAAACTTTTTAAAGGTATGATTAGATATTTTCTGAGTATTTTAATGTCTATTTTCTTAATCGGTTTATTAGAAAATAGGAGAACCTAGACCTGGTTAGGTTGACTCAAAATGTATCTAGGATGGTGGCACATAAATTATGGTCAATAAATATTATTTTACTATTAATATGTTAAGTAAGGAGATAAAACAGTGGCAGAAATACACGATAAAGGAAATAAATTAACACACTGCATTTTTTAACGACAAGCACTCATGACCTTAAGGCAATAGATTATATGTCATTTTATGAAACTTGATGAATCAAAATATCTGCCTTACATTCTAAGGCAGTGCCATTTACAAATACAAATGAAATTTAAGCACACAAATGGCTGATAATCAATAATTACTTTTAAAAAGGGAAAAAAAGGCATTTAGTTATACAGGGCATGATAGAGAGCTTGCTTATAAACAAGGACCTTTGCTAAGTCTTTGCTTTAATTTATTGTGCTCAGTGTATAAGGAGCTTTATTCAATCCATGTTTATCTTGCATATACCTCATATAAAAACCTTATGTTCAACAAAAATCAAATAATAATAGAATAAATGGTTAAATGTTTTATTCTTGGGAACAGAGATTTCTTTCAAAGAGCTTGAACTAAACTCCAGGCTTCCTGGTTCCCTACATTTCTGAATTATGTTGCCTGGTAACTAAGCAACATGGGTGCTTCCTGGAGGACAATGCTTTCAGCGCCAGCATAGCCATGTCTTTCCTACCTGTGATTGCTGGCAGACACAGAAGTTGAGGTCATCTGGCCACAGGAGCATGCTAAAGTGGAAACATGATTACTTAAGATCTGAACTGTGACAAAATGTCTGGATTGACTGATAAGGCAGCATTTGTACATCTGCATCCTTCTGCAAAGGCCTGGGTAAAAGGAAGAACCTCTATCTTAATAAGTTATGTATTTGGGTCACTGATTTTAAGAAAGAAAGGGACAGCTTAGAAAAGTGACCTAGAAAATTGAAAAGTTAGGACTTAATTGCAAGGAAAAAATTGAAAAGGTAATAGGTCTTGCTCCAGCTTTGGCAAGGAAGGCTGAGAAATTCCATCCTTTTGCCCTTTCTCTGTGTTCACTAAAAGGAGATTATTTAGACATGAAGTCTCCCCATGATCATTGGTGTAAAAATAAGTTCGTTTTTGCTTGGTTCTCCTCCAAATGCTCTTTGTTATGAAAAAATAAATAAATAAAGATCATTCTAATTTGGTATTACAATAAATATATGGCAAATAGCCCTATACAATTAATATTGATGAGGGCATTTTCTAGAAAGCATGTCTGTTTCCCTTCATGTGCCTGTACCTCAAGGATCTTCTTTATATTTCCCCTCTTGCATTTCTTTCTCATTATTACACCACATCTGCATTCTCTCTTTTTTGGTTTAAAGCTCAATAGCTACCTAGGTCCACTCTGAAAGTCTTCCTGTCTTCTGCTTCTCCTTTTATTCATTTCCCAGGTTGCAACTCAGTCTGAAGTTTCTATATCATCAACCTGATTATTCATTTGTCTGTTCTTCCATTTTTAGTTACCACTTTTTTTTTTTTTTTTGGTTAATGGACAAGTCCTCCATATTAGGATTAAAGTTTTCTGTGATCCAGGAATTGATTATTCATGTATTCTTACCTCCTATTCAAACATTCTTCTACACACCATGCCCTGTGCATACTTCCTCCATGGACACAAGTAAATCAAACATAAGACATTATTTAAATTTGACTATTTCATGTTGTTCCACCCCTTTGAGTCATTCATACTTGCTGGGTTCATTTGCCAAAATGTCCAATCCCTTTTCTATGGTTCTCTGCTTAGTTTATTCTTAGTCCTCCTTCAAGTTGGCTCATGTTCCAACTCCTTTTTGAAACTCTCCATCCATCCCTCCCCACTTCTAAATAAGCACAGTTATCACTTCCACTGTAACCTGATTATTTTCTTCAGACTTTAATCAATGCATGATATATGATAGAGATTTTAGGGATAATTTTGTGGGATTTGATGGGTAATCCTTGCCGACCTATGATTTTTATTGAGCTGTTACTTGATGACTCAGGCATATTGGCACTTTAATAGGGTAACTTGGAAAACAAATTCTAATGTTCCTGGGTGAATCACGAAAAAGGAATTTCAAGGAATATAATAAATGGGATAATGGTTATTTGTGAATGAGTGGGATATGGGGAGAGGAAGGAAGGGAGGAGTGGAAGCAGCAGCAATTCACCATGCCTGAGAAGATACAGACATTGCTTGAAATGAAGTCTTTAAACAAGTGTATTGATCATCATTTCTAAATCCTTGATGATCACAAGAAGTTCACCTTCTAAATATTAAGGTGGATTTTTTTTCAGCAAGATACTGAATTATTTAGAATTGTGAAAAGTCATTTTTATATATGACTCAGTGACTTAACGGTTTTGAAGTCATGTATTTTGAGTACAAAGAGCTTTCAATGGCAGGTTTTTTTTTTTAGTGATTTTCCATCTTAATATTTTCATTCTATGCAGCATAACAAATCATAATGGGACCACTTTTAATCAACTTGTTTTTTTCATCCTGTTAATTTCCATATCTATTTGGGACATCCATTAAAGTCAATATCCTTAATTTAATGGAAGATTTCCTTTTGAAGTTGCTACATTTTTTCTGTCTAAATTAACACCGAGGATATGTAATGGATGTGTTAAATAGATAATGCTATTAATGGGAAAACTGCATAAATTAAATACAAGTCCAATAATTTTCAAAGCATCTGTTTTACTTTAAACAGTTTAGGTTCTTTCATGCACTGAACAGACAGACCTCTAACTTATATTATCTATTACCTTAATTTTATAATCACTGTAGCAAAAAAAATCTAATTGCTAAAATCCTATTTTTATTTTGATATGGATTTAGCACTATAACTATGATAAGCTAATGTTCAAACCCATGTGGATGACACTTTCAAAAAATAAACCAAGAGTTTGGATAGATATAAAGTGGGAGTTTTTTAGGAAACCATAACAATGAGATGAACCAGAAATTTAGAAGTTTATGAGAATAAGATATTAGATTTTTAAAATATTTAAAGGGACTATATGCAAAATGCTATCTTCAAATGTATTACTTCCTCACTGGAAATAACATAAAAAGAGATATATGTAATAGTAGTAGAAAAATTTAAGTATTTGCAGTTTTCTGTTTTGCTTTTGACGTCTAAAGGCATTTAGAAGCAGATGCAACTCGTGAGCTTCTTAAACTCAGTACATGATAATGTATTTATCATGGATTGATTGATTTTGCAAATTTTGTGGCTGATTATATATATATATATATATATATATATATATATATATATATATATATATATCCTAGTGTTCTGTAACCAGTGATTTCTTTTTATTACTAGTGAATGCAATATTCATATTTCTTACTTATTTTAGCAATTAGAAAATACTTAGGAAATGATCCTCACAAAATGTTTTGAATCTTTCCTAAAAATAAACTCCAGCAATACTTCATTTATTTGATTACCCTAGAAGCATTTATGCCCACTCTTGAAAAATAATGCACATTTTGTACTTCCAAAACCCTCACTCCTATCATTTACTGCTTTCTCTTTTATATGTGCACTCACACATGACCCCACATATATACATATAATACTATGCCTTTAACAACCAAGAATGAACTTTTTCTGCTATTCATTATATATATTAAGTTACTGAACAATCTGTCACCAGAAGGTTAATGAGTATCTAGAAGAGGTGAAACCCAAGGACTTGAATGTTCATTTGGTTATTTTTAAGTTTAAATGTACCTTAGCATCCTGCTGTATCATTATCTGTGGAGAAATGTCTTTAACTTCAGAAGAACACGGGGCAACCACAGGTGTAATAAAGGTCATAGCATTTGGTAAGAAATCTGCTCATCTGGGCTGGGGTTGTGGCTGGTAGGTAGAGTGCTTACCCAACATGCATGAATCACTGGTTTCGATTCTCAGCACCACATAAAACTAAAATAAAGATTTTGTGTCCATTTATAACTAAAAAATAAATATAAAACTGCTCATATTATTAATCATACTATTTTATTGGGAGAATGATATTTGATTAGAAGTTAACAAAAATGCTTTTGTTTCTTTTTTATTATTGATTTTTTATATATGACAGCAGAATGCATTACAATTCATATTATACATATAGAGCACAATTTTTCATATCTCTGGTTGTATATAAAGTATATGCATACCAATTCATGTCTTCATACATGTACTTTGAATTATGATGTTCATCACATTCCACCATCCTTGCTAACCCCATGCCCCCTTCCTTCTCCTCCCACCCCTCTACACTATCTAGAGTACATCTATTCCTCCCATGCTCCCCCTCCCTACCCCATTATGAATCAGTCACCTTATACCAGAGAAAAAACATTTGGCATTTGGAGATTGGCTAACTTCACTTAGCATTATATTCTACAACTCCATCCATTTACTTGCAAATGCCATGATTTTATTCTCAATCAAAATAAAAAATGAATAAATGGGATGGATTCAAACTTAAAAGTTTCTTATCAGCAAAAGAAACATTCTGTAAGGTGAATATAGAGACTACATATTGGGAGCAAAGTTTTACCCCTCATACATCAGATAGAGCACTAATCTCTAGGGTACATAAAGAACTCAAAAAGCTAAACACCAGAAAACAAATAACTCAATCAATAAATGGTCCAAGGACCTGAACAGATACTTTTCAGAATATGATATACAATCAATCAACAAATATATGAAAAAAAATGTTCATCATCTCTAGCAATTAGAGAAATGCAAATCAAAACTACTCCAAAAAAACAAATGCCGAATGTTTTCTCTGATATAAGCAGGGTGACTCAAAGTGGGGTAGGGAGGGAGAGCGTGGGAGGAAGATTATTTTTAGATAGGGAAGAAGGGTGGGAGGGAAAAGAAGGGGGAAGGGAATTAGCAAGGATGGTGGAATGTAATGGTCATCATTATATAAAATATATGTAGGAAGATTTGAATTTGGTGTCAACATACCTTATATACAAACAGAGATATGAAAAATTGTGGTATATACACATACATGTATAATGGCATAATTTGGCATGAACATACTTTATATACAGAGATGCAAAAAATTATGCTGTATATGTATAATAAGGATTGTAATACATTCCACTGTTGTTGTGTATTTAAAATAATTAATTAATTAAAAAAACTATTCTAAGATTTCATCTCACTTCTGTCAGAATGGTAGTTATTATAAAGACAAACAACAATAAGTGTTGGAAAAGATGTGGGGGAAAAGGTACATTCATACATTGCTGGTGGGACTGCGATCGGTGCAGCCTATATGGAAAGCAGTATGGAGATTTCTTGGAAAGCTGGGAATGGGACCACCAATTGACCCAGCTATCCCACTCCTTGGTCTATACCCAAAGGGTTTAAAAACAGCATACTATAAGGACAGAGCCACACCAATATTTATAGCAGCACAATTCACAATATCTAAATTGTGGAACCAACCTAGATGCCCTTCAGTAGATGAATGGATTAAAAACAAAATGTGGCATATATTCACAATGGAATATTACTCAGCAATAAAATGTTTTTGATTTGGTGTTGGGAAGTATTTTAGAACCCTGTGGCTTTTCTTTCTCCCCAGTGTACTAAAAGAGTACAATGATGCTAGTCAATCAGTAATTTCAAAGTGACATTAGTAAAATCAAATTAGAATGTGTCAACAGGTTTTGACAACAAACAACTGTTATTGCTCTTTTTAAATGTATGATCTTAGGCTGGGGATGTAGCTCAGTGGTAGAGTGCTTGCCTAGTTTGCACAAGACCCCACATTTGTTCCACAACACTGGAAAACAAAACAAAAAATAACAGTAAACCTGGCTAGTTTGAAGGATTTTTTAAAAAATATATTACTATAGCATAAAACATTTAGGTTTTACTTTATGACTCATTCAGAATATCCACTAAAGTCCTTGTATCTAATTTTAAAATGGAGATACAAGGAACCACAGAATAGGAAACTAAACCATCAGTAAGTTCTTCCTTATTTTCTAAAATTTCAGAACCCAGATGTCTGGACAGGGTGTGTAGATGGAGAAGAAACAGAGGGTTTGGTGTAACATGGGTATCACAGCATGAACCAGGCAATGTATGTCTCACATAGATTGGTTCCATTCCCAGCTTTCCTAAGGACACAAGTATGAACCTTAATGTGAAAACAGTAGAGTACTTATCTCAGTCCTAGGTGTTAGAATAATTTATGGAGGGAAAAAAGCTTATGAGCAAGAGCAAACATGGGAATTAAAACAATCCTTTTCTTCCAGCATTCAGGAGGTAGGAGAACTTTCTCTGCTTAAGTCTATTGTTAAAGGGAGTACCCTTTAACAATACAACCCCAAATAAAAATAATCTAGGGTAGAGGACACATTCTCAATCCAGGGAAAGAGGGTAAGGTGTGTATACACATCTCAGTAGACACATTTTACTTTGTCCTTGAGATAATGCCTTCATATCCTCTATCAGTATTCTGTGCTCTTGTATGTTCAATCTTTAAAAAACACCAGGCAAGGTCAGTGACTTACAACTTCAGAGTACATGTCAGGGCAGAAGGAACAATCCAACGTGTGTATTTTGAAATGATTTTCTATAATATGGCACATACCTCAAATCTTTATACTTTTTGAAAACAGTTATTTTCAAAACCAATTGCAGATAGTTATTGACAATGATACACAAAGCATTCTTTCTGGGAATATAAATTTTAATATTTTCAGAGTTAATACATACATGAAGCAATAGAGACAATTTTATTTAGTTCAGTTTAACATTTTTTTCCTTTGGTCTTCCCAGTTACATTACATAGGAAATAATTGTTTGGGTACTGAATACTGCATATTATCTCAGAGAACTTCTCTATTTCCAAAATAAATGATGTACAGATATTAAAGAAGAAGCTAAACAGCAGAGAGATGCATCTTTCTTTTATTCAAATACTCTTTCAACCCAAAATATTAAAGTTATATACACCCTCTTCAGATTTGCCTTTCCTTTCTACCAGAATTCATTAGGACAGGACTAAATGAGGGAATAGTCTAATAGTTAGGTTATTTGAAACTAAGTCACTGAAAAATGATATTTTTTCCTGGCTTCAATAGAGCTTAGTGCACTGTTAAATTCTCCCTTCAAATATAAAAGCAGATGATCTCATTTTCTTAAGTGACAAATGGATTCTGTTCAGTATAGCTCATTGGTAGTGAACTTTACAAATGACTCACACTATATATGAGTTGTATAATTACATTTACATTTGCTTGTCATATTTACTCTAAAATGTCACTGAATACTTTTTAAAGTAGCTCTGTATGGCACACCAAAGATGAGCAAGCTGAAGCTATTCATTTCAGATTAAGTCTAACCCTGATTAGTTCCATAAGGAAAATAAATCAAATTCATTTGCTAGGGTTAACTGGAGCATTTCACTTGGGATGCTGGGAGCCATTAGCCAAGTAGGTATGACAATTTCCTTGCCAGCGTACCCCATGTTGCTGACATGTTGCAGTGACATTGAATGTAGGTGACCTTGCTCAAGGACCAAGGCGGATTAGGGTGTTCCCGGTTTAAGATAATCAGGTTTAGGGCGTTCCCAGTTTAGGTTCCAGGTTTAAGGTTTAAGATTATTCCTGCTGGGAATAGGGCGTATCCTGCTGCCTGAGTTCCCCTTGAGTTCTCACGGGATTTAGACAGTATATTTTTGGGGAGATAGAAGCCCAGTAGAGGTGGATTTGGGCAGAGAACGTGGATTTCCCCAGAACGTGTTTGTAGAAGGCTGGTGTGAGTTCGGGAATAAAGAATTGCTGTTTGAATCTACAAGCTGTGTGGTGGCTCCTGATTGTGTGCCCAGCCAGACTGCAGCATTTGTGCCCAGCCAGACAGTGGCATTTGGCGGCTTATACGGGGAACTTCTGAAGCTTAGAGTAAGTGAAATTTCTCATCCTTGAGGAAGTGACTTAATGATCCTAAAGAAATTTCTTCTGATGGTAGAGATCCTATTTTCAGTTTTGTGTGAGCAAGGTCACCTACATTCAATGTCACTGCAACATGTCAGCAACATGGGGTACGCTGGCAAGGAAATTGTCATACCTACTTGGCTAATGGCTCCCAGCAAACTGGAGCATTTCACTTGGGACTCTTTTTTTTTTTTTTTTTTTTAATTCTCTCTCCCTGTCTTTCTGTCTCTCTTGCCCCACTCCCAAAAGAATCACTGCCTCAAAGTCACACTGAAAGCTAATTGCCATGTTGGAAAGATGTGGCATTTTACTTGGAAAGGTCACATGGCATAGTAGAAAGAGCCTTGAACTTATAATTAGAAGTCCCAGGTTCAAAGCTGGGTTCTTCTCCTTTGTAGCACCTCTTCAGTCCTGTTCACCTCTAATCAGTAATGTGACCTTGTGCAAAGCAGATAGGTTTCAGTTTCCTCATCATCCCTTTGCTTTTTTTTTTTTTTTTTTGTTAACAGTTCACATAAATACCATAAGAGATTAAACCTATCAAAGCTATACATTTAGCAAAGGTAAATGTATACACAAATGAGTTTTTAAAAAAAAACAGGTAAAAAACATAGTTTTTGCATGGAACATGATCTATGACAGCTGGAAGAAACTTCAAAATTTACCATACACATATGTCTTTGCATGCTTGATTGACACCTCTGAGATATGAAAAGCATAACACCACAATGGAAAGAAATGTAGACAAATTGGCAAACATTCATAGGACAGCAGCTAAAATGATGCTTGAAGAGCAATATAAAACAAACCTAGTGGAGAGATAATATTTATCTTGTCTAAAACCTAAAGAGAGGAGAAGGTGATTGCTGGAATAGCATTATTATATGTTTGAAGAGTAACCACGGTAAAAAAAAAAAAAAAAGAAATAGTTTTTTTTCCCCCGATCCTTGATGAGACCAGTTTTTAGTAGGTCCGTGGAAACCATTTTCTGAACCTATGAATGATTAGAGTTGTCCAAAGAAAAAGGAATTGTCTCAAAATACAATGACCCATGAAATGTGATAAAAATTTTGGTTTTTCTTTCTTTTTTCTTTTTTCTAGACTTCAAATGCTTATGGTTTGTTTGTTTGTTTGGGGAGGAGTTAACTGGGGATTAATTGAATGTAAGGGCATTCTACCACTGAACTTTATCCTCAGAACTTTATTATTTTTATTTTAAGACAGGGTATCACAAAGTTGCTGAGAAACTTGCCATCTTCCTGCCCTAGCCTCCCAAATCACTGGGGATTATAGGCAGCCACCAGCATGGACACCTTTAAGTGTTTATAGTTTCTTCTAATCTAAACTTCTTAAACTCTTGTAAGGGATGCATCTTTGTCTTTTCTGTACCAATCATCTCTAAAACCACGTTTGATGCTTTACTTGGTTTCCATTTACAGTCGTTCTTACTTATTGTAACAACACTGAACCACTAGGGCAGGTGAAATCACATTTCTTGGTGCCAACTCACTATGCATGTTTCTTAACCGACGACAATTGAGGTACATTTGAACTATATATCTCATGAGGGTGATCATTGGAGGAAAAACCAGTATGCCAAATGATAATGTAGCAGAAAGTGGTGGAGTCCATAGGACATGTTTTACTTTCTAATTTGAAAAGTAACATGTTGTGTGGGTAGGGGTATCTATATCTCCATCTATAGTATATCTATATCTATCTATATCTTCCTCTTCAACTATATTAGCATAATACTCCCTTGGATTACTCTAGATTAGCCCCCAAATTTGGAAGTTTTCATCATTATTTTTTCTTGCCAATTCTTCTCATGCCATTATCAGTTTGAAGAGAATATTTTTTTCAAGTGATATAGGCACTCTATCACCATTAGATTTAGGCCTCAGTCTCTTATCTATTGTCATAAAATGCTTGTTAAAATAGTGTATCATTATTCAATTGTTGTTTAATCATTGTATCATGGGACAGCATGTTCTCTTGTTCTATATATTACAATTCTACTAATTTAGCACACATTATTAGTCAATAATTAGACTTCCATAATAATATAAACAAATATGATAGAGTGTCATAAAATCCCTGGGTCTATTTTTAAATTTTTATTATGGAAACATTAAAGATATATATATATGTATATATATATATATATATAAAAGTAGACTAATACAATCACCTACTCAAATAGCCATTACCCACCCAACTTCAATAATTTTCAACTTATAGACCATTATGAGTCTTACAAACCATGAAGTTGGTTGAATAGTAACTCTAAGGTGAAGAAAGAACACAAGGGTTTAAGCAGGATTTATTAAACTATAAATTGCACTAGCAAACTTAGACCAAGTGGTTTTGTGAAGAAAAGCAAATGTGTATGCCTTAGAATTCTGCTGTTCTATAATGGAGAATTAATTATAAGGATTGCAGTATATAATAACTCTCACCATTTAGTTTAGTATTCTTAACTTATTTTAATACTTTAAAATTATTTATACTTTACCGTACACTTTTCCTCAAGGAGAAATTGTTTCTAAATTCAGTTCATTTTAATTATCTTGTCAACATAGAAAACATCAGAAAACTTGTCATGTCTGGCTGAAATCCAGACCTGTCTGAAGCCTCTTTAATATCCCTTGATCTATTAAGCTACTAACCCTATTAAAAGGAAAAATTGAATTAGTCTGACATGGCTTAGTCCTTGTGAACCCTTATTGAAGCTGAGTGGTATCTGTTCCTTCTTTCAGGTACTCGCTAATAAGTTTGTTTATAATTGGTTCAAGAATTTCATCTGAAATCAATATCAATCTCATTTGGCTAATATCTGACCAATGTCCCTTCATTCACTCCATGTTTCATCCAGGAACCATGCTTAGGTGCTTCTTGTGAATTAAGGCATTGCAAATTTCTACAAGAAGCTAGCAGTCTAGCAAATTTCACTCTTAAGTTTCCAGACACCTTATTCTTCATGATCCCTGGAAACCATGATAATGTTTCCAGAGTTTATATGGCCCATACAGTTACCCCTTGTATCCATGTGGATATAATTCTGTCACTTTCTGAACACACTAGAATTAGTGGAAGCTCAAATATGCCATCTAAAATGCTATAGTATTTGTATATGACCTATACATATCCTTCCATATGTTTTAAATCTCTTTAGACTATTTATAATACCTAACACAAGATACCTGGTATGCGAATAGTTGTTATATTATATTGTTTAGGGAATCATGATAAGAAAAAATGGCACAATATTTAGTACTTTTTTCCCCCTGAAAATAGTTTTGATCCTAGGTTGGTTTAATGTGTGGATTCAGAATCTGTGTTTACTGAGAACTGGCTACTGCCCTCTCTTGCTTGTTGTCTCCAAAAATCTAACAAAGAACATTGAATCTTCGTGTCTTAAATAGCAATTTATTACTTAGATGAATAATAAAGGCAAATTTTAAAAATTGTGGAGGTACAGAAGGAATTTTCACATATCACTTCCGTATGTGGCTCAGTTTTTATGGTAGGAGAAAGGAATGATATGATTTCTGCTTTAGATAATAGGGCTGGCAATTTTCAACTGTTTTCAACTGCTAAGTTCATCTTTTACAAAATGGGCATAGCAGATGTGATATATGTCATATCAAATACCTTCAGCCTTTAAAGAGTGGGAAGGTGTATGCCAATGGTTGAAACAGAAGCCCTGACTTGGATAAAGGTGTTAATGAAAACATTGAATTTAAAATAGTCAAGCACAGAAAGAGTATGTGAAGAGAAATCTTGACTACCCAGTTTTATCATGTACATAAAATAATTAGAACATAAGATACAGGTAAAAAATATATTTCACACTGTGAATGATAAAGAAATTTAAGTTATACTTTTTATTTTATTTACTTAATATTTTTACCAAGAACATCTTGTCCCTATGCTATCTTCTGCACATCTAAAATTAAAGCTTCTGGATCCCAGGAATGGATCCTCAAGTTGTGTGACTGTTTTCATTTCTTTGTTGAACAGGTGAAACTCACTCTCATTTGGGAGTTAGAACTTAACAGTTCCTTCCATCCCATGCATTTCCCTGGGATGCATTTCATGGGGGAAGAACATGTGCCTCTGACCCTAGGCACCATGCCCATGGTCTTTTGGTGACAATTCTCATAGTATACTTACTTATTGTCACAGAAAGTGATACTCTGTTACTCACTCTTAAAGTTAAATGATAACACATACAGATGTCTAAATTTATCTAAAGGGCTGGGAAATTACATTTTATTTCATGTGTAAAATAGTTAGCTTTTTAAAAATCTCTGTCATTCCATTAAATATAGAAAGTAGTTTAAAAAAAAGATAACTAGATTTAAAACTTCATTGGATAGGTGATATATTTACTCACATTACATGTCCATGAATCACAGAAAAGAATACATAGTAGGCATTACAAAATTCTTGAATAATCCTAATATTTCCCAGTCAAAAGATCTCTGAGCTGTTCCTCTGTTCTGCAAGTAATTTTATTAATTTTCTCAAGATCTTACTAGAAGTTAATGATGGAGTTAAAAATGCAATTGACATCTAAGTCCTTCTGTGTTCCTTCCACCTTAACATGGTGCTTGCTTGCATGATTTCACAGTAGTGAGGAAAAGGTATATTTTAAAGAAATTGGAAAATGAAGAAATCAAAGGAAACGAATGTTGATAATCTCAACAGTGCTTGAAGTCTGCTTATCTACTACTAAACAGGCAATTCACTCAGAAGCTAGGGAAACCTTAATACACTCATCAAAGCCCTCTTTACAATTACAGAGGTGTTAAATAAAGTGCCCAGCAGTGAGAGGTGAATCTTAAGTAGTCTAAAGATTGCATTTAGATGATGAAGATAAGAGCAATAATACTTAATGCTACTATAGAGTCTTTAATCCTGAAGGCTAAGAAATTTAACTAAAGGTCAAATGATATAAACCTCTGATATCTGCAAAACTGGGTTGGAAACTTTATTCTAATAACATTCTACGCTTTTTTCCTTTACTTTTAAATTTTCTTGCAGTAGAAACAAATCCAATAGTATCTGAAAGTGTTCTAGCACAAATTTTCTTTAAAAAGCAATGGGAATGTATTCAACTTGCAGTTAAAAAAAAATGTCAGTGCTCAGGTTAAATCCTTGTTCTCTATAATTAAATCTATGTAAATTTAATCTTGTCCCAACACAACATAGAAAAATTTTATATGGATAATAGAAACAGTAGAAGTTTTAATAGTATGAGGAATTAAAAGTGAACATTAGAGCAATCTCATAAGAAAGAGAAACATAAAAAATAGAAGCTGATAGTATAAAATAAAACAGGACAATCAATGCATAATTTCAGGTCTCCTTTTAAATTTTATTGATTTGGTTTATCTCTGTCTTCACAACACAGAATAGGACAATATATACTGCTGGATTAAATTAATAAAATTATCTAAATATAAACTTAAAGATTTACTATTAAAAGTCCACATAATCAAAGTTATTTAGCAAAATATTTTCATTAAACATAAATGACTTTTCCTAACACATAAAATATAGATGTTGAACTTTTTTTCTCATGGCATGCAAACTGCATTTGATGTGGCTGATGGGGAAATCATCATGTGATAATACTTCTGAGCAAATGGCAAACTTCTGTGTTTCCTGTTATTCACAGTTTGAAAGAACTCTATGGATAAGTCAATTTGAACAATTGTTTCTGTCCTGTGAATTTTACTGTCATATGTAGGTCAAACTCTAGATTTTTGGACAGTTTAACACTATTCATCATACTTATTTCAGTAAACAGTAAATACATTAGAATATACTTTTAAACATATAGAATACAAGGTAGTCAAGGTATAATTGATAAATTACTCTGTCATTTTTATATTGATTTTAAATAGAGATGGTATTTAAACTCATAATTACTAATAGTCATGTGTTTTTATTTAATTAAAACATTTAAAGGGTTACCTGCATTATAAAATAAACCTAGTTAATTAAAACATACTAAATGTTAACTACTTTTGGCCTTTAAGCATCTATTATTTTTGCATTGTAAAATGTAAATGATTTTTTTTACAAATGGCATTTTTTTTCATCATAAGTTATCACCAAAAATTATATGTATGGGGAAAGAAGTTCTAGCAAAGGAGAAAGTGAATTTGTGGAAACTGTACTGATATTCAACCAAACGGCAGAAGCTAAGAAGAGGAATTTTGTTTTAAATTGTCTTCTTTATATGGGCCAACAATACAGTCTAGATTCTATAAAAGTAACAACAGGAGAAATGATAACCAGATATTATTGTTGCCATGTTTACAAGGAGGAATAAACCCTCAATTAAAGATTACTGGCTACATGAAAGAAAACATATTCCAAATTAATCTTATTAAATATTTTAGATTTCCTTTATAAAAGTTAGGAAAAATTCTTCATGAACTCCACACTCTTTCCTCAGAATGAAAAGATATTCACAGATTTAAATTATCCTTCCTTCCTTGTACCAGTATAGGAGAGCAAAATTGCTTTTTTCCTACCCAATCACATCACTTTTTTTTCTGTTCATAAATGGGGAGAATTTATACAAAGATCAAGGATAATGCTGTGTTCAGGCTCAGCTAGACCCTTCTCATTGGGTAAGTATAGGTTATGCAATGAATAGGCAGGTTATTTGTGATAAGGATGAAAGAAGAGGAATAAGAGAAATTCAGGAAGTGGGGAATTAGACCTTATTTGTTTGGGACTTATTTGTTTCATATTCTATTATTTTAGAATGTAGAAAACCAGGCATTGTGTGAAGGGGAATTGCACCATCCTAGAACAAAGGAATTATGATGAAAACCTACTTTAAATTGGAAGCTCTTCATATCTACTAACCCACTATCCCCAAATCTTAAATATGATATATATATATATATATATATATATATATATATATATATATATATATATATATCATTACAAAATATGTATATTTTCCAGAAGAAAGTCATAAAAAGGGGCAATAATTAACAGCTAAGCATCAGACAAATATTTTGTCTAGACATTTTATTAAAACAAACAAACAAACAGAAACGTAGCAAGCTGAAGTAGCATTGTTCTTATGTGTTTTAGTCAGCTTTAGTCACTGCTATGACAAAAGACCTGACAAGAACAATATTAGAGGAGGATGTTTATTTTGAGGTCCATAGTTTCAAAGATCTCAGTCTATAGACAGCCTTCTCCATTCCTCAAAGTTCAGGGTGAGGCAGAACATCATGGCAGAAGAGTGTGGCAAAGGATAGCAGTTCAAGACATCCAATCAGGAAGCAGAGAGAGCTCCACTCACCAGATATAAAATATATACCTCAAAGACATGCCCCCAGTGACCCACCTCATCCAGGCAGACCCCACCGGCATTCAGTTACCACTCAGTTAATCCCTATCAGGGGATTAATTCACTAACTGGGTTAAGGCTCTGATCTTTTCACCTTTAAACACTCATGGTTGTTTTACACATTAGGTTTTGTAGGATACTTTATATCTGAACTATAACAGTAACAGAAAGAGGAAAAGGGGACAGGAAGACTGTGGAAGTGAGCTAGGCAGCAAGTTCCAGTCTCCTCAAAACACAGAAAGGAGGCCATGGAGGAAAAGCAGAATTGAGCTGGGTGTGCTGGAATTCACCTATTATCCCAGCAGCTCAGGAGGCTGAGACAGGAGGATTGCAAGTTCAAAGCCAGCCTCAGCAACTTAGTGAGGCCCTAAGCAACTTAAGGAGGGCTTGCCTCAAAAAAAAATAAATAAATAAATAAAAATAATAATAATAAAATAAAAAAAGGTTTGGGGATGTGGCTCAATGATTAATTGACCCTGGGTTCCATCCCTGCTACCAAAAAGGGGGGGGGAAGCCAAATTGAGAGGTGGGCAACAAATTAAATGCTCTTAAGATTCAATATTACGAAGTCAGAGACATGGAGAGAATGGAAGATAGGTTACCAGAGTACAAAACAACTCAGGGTTTCCTAACCCCAAACCCAAACCTGCAGATGACAAGGGGGGAGGGGCAACAGAGAGAGAAAGACAAGGTGTGTAGAAAATCTCTTAAACTCAACCACTTGACAACATTTGGAAAGAAAGACAAAATTTAAAGTGTGACAGTAACAGAAGGGTCCATACAATAAAAAAACAGGTTAAAACCAAATTGTGAAAAGAAAACTGAGGCAGGGGTCTACAGCCTTCTGGTGGAGACTTTGGCCGACCAATCACCCCCTTAAATAGCACAGTGTCTTCCCACATCCAGACAGCTGCAAATTAAATCAGAGGGAAGCCCCCTGAAGTGTAATCTCTTAAGAATCTGGCCACAAAGAAGTTCTAGAAGGACCACTATTAGCCCCCAAATCACTGAAACCTCTTCTCCTTCCCCACTAACAGCAAACAAGGGAAATGGACAAGGCTGGTGGAGACCTGGTGCTGGTGAGTGCACCTAACCCTGCTCAGCATCTGTGACCCAAGCAAGAGCAAAAAAGCTTTGTGCAGGGTCTGTTGGCAGGACCCAGACAGAGATATCAAGAAAGCAGCTTTGGCCCCAAACAGAGGAAAGTAGATTCACCAGGCCTTGACCAATGACATTTGGAGGTACTATGGGAAGCCTAGGGATGGTTCCTGGGATCAAGGAGCCTTATCAGAGTGAAGTCGCCTGAATATCTAGTGAAATAGAGACCTATTGGAAAATTACTACACAGTAGGAAGCGGATGAGTCCAGCCTTAACTGGGGCACAGACTGATCACATTGGCAAATTGAAAAGGCATTATTTGAAAACATGTGGGACATTGTATCTCAGGAAACAGAGGGAATCAATGTCCATCATTCACAACCTGGGGCCATTCACAACCTGGGGCCATTCATAACCTAGGGCAGTGGAAGCTAGAGTTCAGGTGAACCACCTAAGGCCTCACAACTGTACCTCCGACAGTGGCATAAGCCAGGGAAATAACTCTGCAACTCTGTGTCATAGTCATAGAACACCCACAGAAAACCTACAACCGGGGTTCATTTTTTTCATTTGGATTGAACCCAGGTGTGCTTTACCACTGAGCGACAACCCTAGCCCTCTTTTTTTTTTTTTAAGACAGGGTCTCAATAAGTTGCCTGGTGCCTAAATTGTTGAGGCTGGCTTTGAACTTGTGATCCTTCTGCCACAGCCACACAAGCAGATAGGATTACAGGTGTGTGCCACCATGCCCAGTTACAATCAGAGTTCTTGCATTCACAGACAGTCACCAGGATCTTCCTACTGTGAAAAAAGATCCTGCAGAGAGGATTAGGTACATGGTGATCCACAGCAATCACAGGGGCACTACAGGTGCCTGCATTCTGAAGTGCATACTGCACACAATAGAAACAGCCAACTGAAAACACTGAACCCTCTGAACAGCCAATTGCAGGCCTCTAAGATGAAAGACCAGAAGCTGCTAGTAGGAAATTGGTTCCTGTGTCCCTGAAACTTGGAGGAGATCCACAGGCAGATAGTTTCAGATATCTGCTAAATGTCCAAACCCCAATGAAATCTAAGCCAAGATTCCACAAGAATTTTCTACATCTTAATATGGTTTACTATAAATAACACTAATGTCAACTTTGGTCATTTAAATAGATTTTTAACTTCAATAATAATTGTTAGCCTCATAGCCAATATTATACCATCAACCCATTTGAGTTTATTTTATCTAATGGCTTAAAGTACTAATTGGTATCAGCCTTTGTTTTCCTAGGTCTAGTTTATACTTGCTTCTCTTATCCCCTGCTTATCCTCTTGCATTATCAGCTACTACATCAATTACCAATCATTCATCTAATTTTATTTTCTTCCTTGGTATAAATTATTTTTATTCTCTCTCTCTCTCTCTCTCTCTCTCTCTCTCTCTCTTTCCTCTCTCTCTCTCTCTCTCTCTCTCTCTCTCTCTCTCTCTCTCTCTCTTTCCCCATCCCTCAACTTTTTGTCCATTCTTTCTCCCATCCCCACTTTAGCCCTTAATTAAGATTATAGTATGTTTATTAAATTTAATCACTAATTTTGATCTATACCATAACTTTATTATAGATTTATACCCTAACTTGAGGAACCATAAAGAACAATTGCAACAAGTTTTTGTTTCTTTTAAGGTTGAACAGTATGAGGCTTGTCTCTGATGATCATAGTCAATAGAGCTGTACGGTATCTTTTAAAGTAGTGCCGATATTGGGATGAGCAGATGTCATACATTGAATTAAGATATCATTATTTGGATATTCTCTCATCCCAGAGCTCTTGCAAAAAACAAGCTCACAAAGTAGTCCTTCAATTTAAAAAAGATGCCTGAACTATACTGAGAATGTGTAGACGTGCAAAGAATATAAAAAGGCAAGGGAACAAACCATCTCAAACAGTCCATAATGTGACAACAACAGGTTTCATTGACACTACAGTGGAGAACATATCAGAAAAGGAATTTAGAAAGTTCCTAGTTAAACTGTTCTAAGAGATAAAGGTAAACATAAGGAGATAAATCAGAGAGAAAATATAAAAACTGAAAGGTGACTTCAATAAAGAGGTAGAGATTCCAAAAAAGAACCAAATGGAAATCCTCAAAGAATCAGTAAACAAATTAAAAATTCAATGGAAAGTATCACCAATAGATTAGACCATTATGAAAACAGATTTTCAAGACTCAATGTATATAACATTGAAAATAAAATCAACTATAAAGAAAATCTGTCAAGAGACATGAAGAGAATATTCAAGAAATCTGGAGTAGGGCTGGGACATAGCTCAGTTGGTTGAGTGCTTGCCTTGCATGCACAAAGCCCTGGGTTCAATCCCCAGCACCAGAAAAAAAACAAAACAAAAAGAAATCTGGCATAGCATTTCAAGGCCAAATTTAAGATTCATTAGAAAAACGAAGTCCATGAAATACAAACTAAAGTATGAACAATCTTTTCAAGAAAATAATACCAGTAAATTTTCCACACCATAAGAGTGAGATGGAAATTCAAATATAAGAAGCATATAGACTCCAAATACACAAAATCACAATAGACTCACTCCAAGATACATTATTATAAAAATGCCTAATATACAAAATAAGGATAGAATTTTAAAAACTGCAAGAGAATAATGATTGGTCACGTTTATTGATAAACCAGTCACATTTCAACTGACTTCTCAACCCAAACACTAAAAGATAGGAAGGCTTATAATAATATATACCAAGTTTATGAATGAGAATGGATGCCAACCAAAAATAATATACCCAGAAAAATTAAGCTTCAGAATTTAGATGATATAAAATCCTTCCATGATAAACATAAGCTCAAATAATTCATAAATAGCAAGACTGTACTATAAAATATATCCAATAAAATACTTTATGAAGAAGGAATGAAAGATGAAAACAAAAACTCATAGAGAAATAACACTAGAAGAATAGTCAAGTAATGGGTTATCAAGACCAATTTAAATATTAGAAATAAATCAAAATGACAGAAAATAAAAAATAATTTCTTAATAATAATATTGGATGTAAAAGGTCTAAACTCTTCAATCAAAAGACATAGGCTGGCAGATTGGAGTAAAAAATAAGACCAAAATATTCTGCGTGCAATAGTCTCACCTCACAGGCAAAAAAACCCCAAGACTGAAGTTGAAATAAAAGGGGGGGAAAACATATTATTCACATAGGACTCCTAAACAAGCAAGGGTTGCTATTCTCATATCAGATAAAGTGGACTTCAAATCAAGATTCATAAGAAGAGACAAAGAAAGTCATGTCATACTGCTTAAGGGAATCCTACATCAACAAGATGCAGTGATTATAAGTATTTATGCCCCCAAACAAGAAACATCTAAGAACATCAAACAAACCTTTCTTAATATTAAGAATCAAATAGACCATAGTACAATAATACTGGGTAACCTTAGCTCACTTCTCTCACTACTGAATAGAACATTCAAACAAAAACTAATATTCTACATAACTAAAAATGTAATTAATCATTTATACCTAACAGACCTCTATTGAATATTTCATCCATCAATGACAGAATTCACTTTCTTCTCAGCAGGACATAGAACATTTTCTAAAACAGACCATATTTTAAGTCACAAAGCAAATTTTAACAAATACAAAAAATAGAGAAAATACATTTCATTCTATGAGATTATCATGGAACAAAATTAGAAATCAGTAATAAAATAAAATAAAATAAAACAGAAACCACTCTAACACATGGAGATTAAATAATACACTTTTGAATGATTAATGCATATCAGAAGAAATCAGGGGACAAATAAAAACATTCTTAGAAGTAAATGAGAATAGTAATACAACATATCCAATTTTCTGAGCCAGTATGAAAGAGGTTGTAAGAGGAGATTCATACCTTTGAGCTCATATATGAAAAAAATATAGGAATATGCCAAAGAAATAACCTAACAATACATCTCCAGGACCTAGGAAAGGAAGAAAAAAGCAACACCAAAATCAGTAGAAGATGGGAAGAAATTACAATAGAGCTGAAATCAATGAATTCAAACTGATACAAAATATCAACAAATCAAAGAGTTGGTCTTTTGGAAAGGACACAGAAAATTGACAAATCCATAGCCATAACTAACTAATAGATGCAGGAAAAGCATTTGACATAGGATAGCACCTATTCATGTTTAAAACACTAGAATAACTAGGAAGACAAGAATTTACCTTAGCACTGTAAAAGCTACATATCACAAACCCAAGGCCAACATTATTTTGAATAGAGAAGAAATGAAAGCATTTCCTTTTAAAATGGAAACAAGTCCAGAATGCCCATTTTCACCACGAGTATTCAACATAGTCCTTGAAACTCTATCCAGGTCAATAAGACAATAGAAGAAAATTAAAGGGATGTGAATAGAAAAAGAAGAGCCCAAACTATCTCTGTTTGCTGGCTACATGATCCTATGTTTAGAATACTCAATAAAGTCCAATGGAAGATGTCTAGAGCTCATAAATGAATTCAGCACAGTAACAGGATACCAGATCAATGCCCATAAATCAATCATGCCTTTATAGGTTAATAATAAATCTGCTGAAAAAGAAATTTGGAAAACTATCCCATTCACAATAGCTTCAAAGAAATGAAATAATGGAGATTAATCTAACAAAAGAGACAAAGGACCTCTACAATGAAAACCATATAACACCTAAAGAAAAAAATGAAGAATTTAGAATATGGAAAGATCATGCAGGTTCTTGAATAGGCAGAATTGATATTGTCAAAATGGCCATACTTCCAAAAGTGACACACACACACACACACACACACACACTCAATGCAATTCTCACTCAAATCCCAATAATGTTCTTCATAGAAATAGAAAAAGCAGTCATAAAATTCATTTGGAAAAATAAAAGGCCCAGAACAGCCAACACAATTTTTAGCAAGAAAAGTGATGCAGGAAACAATATCAGACCGTAAATTATGGTACAGGGCTAAGGTAAGCAAAAAAAAAAGCATGGTATTGGGACCAAAACAGTCATGAAGATAAAATGGAATAGAAGTTACAGAGACAGATCCACATAAAACAGTTATTGTTTACTTGATAAAGGCACCAAAAATATACATTAGAGAAAAAATAGCCTCTTCAATAAATGTGCTGGAAAAACAGGAAATCCATATGTAGCAGAATAAAATTTAACCCACTATCTCTCATCCTGTACAAAACTCAACTCAAAGTGAATCAAGATATAGGAATTAGACCAGAAACCCTGCACCTGCTAGAAGAAAATGTAGGCCCAACGCTCCAACATATCAGCTCAGGAATCGACTCCTAAAGTATAAGAAGTAAAATAAAAAAAATTAATAAATGGGATGGTGTCAAATTAAAAAATTTCTTCATAGCAAAATGAACAATCAAGAGGGTGAAGAGAGAGCCTATATAATGGGAGAAAATCTTTGCCAACTGTACCTCAGATAGGGCATTAATATCCAGGATATACAAAGAACTCAAAAAACTTACCGCCACAGAAACAAAGAACCCAATCAATAAATGGGCAAATGAACAAAGCAGGCACTCCTCAAAAGAAGAAATACAAATGGTCAATAAATATATGAAAAAAAGTTTCAACATCTCTAGCAGTTGGAGAAATGCAAATTAAAAGGACATTGAGATTTCATCTCACTCTAGTCAGAATGGAAATTATCAAGAATACAATTAATGATAAATGCTGGCAAGAATGTGGAAAATAGGTATGCCCATACATTGATGTTGGAACTGCAAATTAGAGAAACCACTCTGGAAAGCAGTATAGTGATTCCTCAAAAAACTAGGAATGGGCTGGGCGCGGTGGCACATACCTGAAATCCTAGTGGCTCAGGAGGCTGAGGCAGGAGAATCGCAAGTTCAAAGCCAGCCTCAGCAACTTAGCAAGGCCCTAAGCAACTTGGCGACTCCAAATGAAAATATGAAAAGGGGCTGGAATGTTTCTCAGTAGTTAAGCACCCCTGGGTTCAATCACGGGTACTAATAGACAAACAAACAAACAAAAAAACTTGGAATGAAACAACTATATGACCCAGCTATCCCACTCCTTAGTATATATCCAAAGGGTTCAAAATCAACATACTACAGTGATGAAGACACAACAGTGTTTATAGCAGCATAATTCAAAATCTAAGCTATAGAGCCAACCTAGATGCCCTTTAATAGATGAATGAATAAAGAAAATGTGATATGTATACACAATGAAATATTACTCAGCCATAAAGAAGAATGACATTATGGAATTTGCTGGTAAATGGATGTAACCAGACGCTAAATGCTAAGTGAAGTAATCTAGTCCCTAAAAGTTGAAGGCCAAATGTTTTCTCTGATAGGCAGAAGCTAATCCAAAATAAGGGGTTAGATAAACAAATAATAGAAGAAAGATCAGTGGATTAGACAAAAGGAAATGAAGGAAGGGAGGAGGAATAGGATGGGGAAAGACAGTAGAATGAATCTGACTTAACTTCCCTAAGTGCATCTATGTATATACCACAGTGATTCTTACCATCCTGTTCATCCACAAGACACTAAGTTAAAAAATTCAAAGAAAAAAAAAGCTAAGTAAATAGCAGAAAGCTCAATAAGGTAGAAGAAAGAAGCAGAAGTAAGCAGACTGAATTACAATAAATTATATTCCATGTTTTTATAATTATGTCAAAATGAATCCTATTATAATATATAAATAAGAAGAACCAATAATAAAACAGAAAAAGCAAAGCAATATGAAAGTAAATATGACTCAAGGTAAGATTTAAAATACCAACATGCTAAAGTGGCATAACAAATATACAACAATAGAGCACTCCCTTATGAATCAGAAGAGTGTGACATGGTGAGAACACACTAAGAAGTCAGAAAAAATAATAAATGTATAAGGCAACCACTGAAAGAATAAATAGTAAATAGTAAATTTTAAAAAAAGGATAAATAGTAAATATTTTGGAGACAATAAATTACAGAAATGTTTCAGAATAATGGTATATGAGAAGCAAACTTGCTTCAAAACAAGTGAATTTCTAATTTGTGAAAAATAAAGAGATGTAGAAATTGAATGCCATTATAGAAGATAATATCCGTAAAGTGTGAAAAAGATTACATATCTTGGCACACAGTATTCATTATTTTCCAAAGTAAGGTGTCCAATACATAAACATACAATTGTAACGTTTTTAGATTATAAATACACAATCCTTATGCACATATGCTAGAAAAAAGAAAAAAAAATACATACAAAAAGAATCTAGATTTGTTTGAATTCAAATTTTTATATTGTAAAAATTAATATTTTGGAAGAAAATGAAAGTAATTACATAACTTTTAAGAAATGAATACAATAAATGGTTCAAACTCATTCTTATCATCCTGCTTCCCAATTTCCCAGCCTTCTTTGAAGCTAGGAGCTCTCTTCTGTCAGGTTTCTCCTCAATGGTTGCTCAGGATAATTTAGGTTGGGTATAACCACAAAAATACAGTTACCTGGCTGTGACCACTTTACCTTTTTTACATGAAATTTAACATTTAATCTTTTTTTAAAATTAATTTTATTTTTTTAAAGAGAGAGAGAGAGAGAGAGAGAGAATTTCAATATTCATTTTTCAGTTTTCAGCGGACACAACATTTGTATGTGGTGTTGAGGAACGAACCCGGGCCGCACACATGCCAGGCAAGCGTGCAACTGCTTGAGCCACATCCCCAGCCCAACATTTAATCTTAATCCACAATAAAACACACACTTCATATTTCTGAGTACATTAATTTCCTTTCCTATGACTGGCTCATGCTATTATTTACACAGCATGTCTAAAATCACCCCTGCAAATCACGCAGAAGAATGAAGAAACTGTAGGTCTTTAAGAGGTGTTGGGTATTTGTCTGCAATTCTAGAAGTTCTAACTCTGCTAATTAGAGTTATGTGGCAACAGAGTCAGAACCAGTTATGTTCCCACAGACTGTATCAGTTACCTCCTGACCAGGATCAGGGTAGACTTGAATCCTTTTTAGGGGGATTCTGAGATTTGGTTTCATTCCAGGATAGGTCATGAGGAGGCAGAGATATTAGGGCTAAGACAAGCCAGAAATCAGCAAACAGAGGCGGTCTAGTTGGCCACAGAAGTCCCCAGAGCTGAACAAACTCAGAGAGCTGCTCACAGGCCAACAGAGAAGGTACTTGCTGAGCCTGGACCTTGACTGTATCTTGATTAACTGCCTCAGATATTGCACTCAGGAAGGTCACAGGCTTTTCTGAAGTGGTGGGTTATTTCTTGGGTCCCAGGTTCTGGACTGCTTCTTATGCCCATTGGTAGTGCACAGGACTCTTTGTTGGAAGACCACATAAATCTGTTCAATTTTGCTCCTCTGTCCAGCATAATAGGACTTTTGTCTCTTTTCCAAATTCAAACTGCACTCACTTTCTGGACAGTTCCATGTTTGAATTTGGCTGCTGTCTTTGGAAATGATTTTCCTTTACCTAGATTCTCTCTCATCTGAACTCAACTTTTATTCTGATCTAGCAATCTGGATTCTGGTGTTGAGATTAGTTTCTTTGGAATTTTCATTTGGATTGGGTTCTGATTCTTGTCTTTGGATGCAGCTCTCACTGGAAATAGGAAGAGAATATCGTACCTCTTTCCAATGGTTTGTCTTTATATGATCCCCTTCCTTTAAAAGTGGTGGGTTATCAGGGCTTTAGTGCCTCACCACTTTCTCTCTCCTATTGTCTAGAAACCAGAGAATTCAATGAGTACCTCTGCGAGAATAATGTCCAGGGGACCAATATATCTTAGTAGAGTCTGGGCAAGCCTATTAAGAATCTGATGACCACTTCTGTCAATGAGAACATAATGATGGTTCCCTGGTTCTAGCTATAATTTGCTGGGCTCCCATCCTGCCACCAGGCCTCCACACTGTGCATAGTACCAGCTGCTACCCCACCTCAAGTCTCAAGTCCCCACAACATGGCACTAGGGAGAGGCTGATGGGAAAAGGCACCACTTTACTTTTATCTTTGCATATACATTCACAAAATGTTAAATAGTTTGATATTTAAAATATTTTAAAAATTAATAGTTGTTTTCTGACATGCAAATACATTTATAATATAGTATTTGTGTTTATTATTATAGTGTTTGAGGTCTCAAGTCCACATATATGACTGTATTGATTATATATATATATATATTACTTTATAGATAAAGTACTTTATTTTTTTCTCTTACCCAATAACATATCTTAATTTAGGCAGTAGTATAAAATAAGAGTTATTCTTTTCAGTTGGAAAATATAAAAGCTAATGGATTATTGTCCCAACATTTCTAAATCAGAGTATGGAAACAGTTTAAGTGATGAAATCATTCATTACTACATGTTTACACCTGAACTATCACATCCACATTTGCCTTACCTACTACACAATTATCATAATCTCTGGAGCTACTCTCATAACTCTGATTAACATTTATATGAACCATGGGCTTCATAATGCACAGCTGACAATGAACCCTGTTGTTTTATCTCAAGCCAATAATAACACAAGTGTAATCAAGAAGGTAGTTTGTGTTTTTAGGAACTGTGGTCTGGAGAGGCTGGGTTGCCATTGATAATTTGAACCCTAGGCTTATACTGAAATAGAACTACTTCTGCCTCCAAAGCAGACAGGATGATTGAATTTAGTATCCAAGGATTATGCAATAAGATTGTTTTTCAATTCCAGTATTTAAAAAATAATAAAAAAAAACTTTTCATATTTAAAGCCTCTGAGGTGAATCTTTTTAATACAAAGAACATGTCATTTATCTCTTTTTTTTATTTCCATATTTCTCAAAATAATGTCCCTTTATCTTATTTCTTGGCCTCTCCCAGTTAATTTAGTTCTTAGTTCCCCAAATAAAAATTGTAAAAACCATCCAGGATGAAGTAGCATCTGATTATGGTGTTATGAAGACTTTTATCTCTTTATCAGTTGTATTTTTTAATACTAGATTATAAGCAATCAAGTATTTTGTGGGCTAAAACAAGGTGAAAATGAATGAAAACATAGAGGAGATCAGAATGAAAACCCTAAACTTTGATTCATTAGATACATCATAGGATATAAAAAGCCAAGTTCATATTAATGTGGACCCGAACGTGGTTAAGTGCATGTTAACTATTGGCTGAGAACCTTTCTAGTCACCTTATGCATTGTTTTTGGAAGAAGTAATCATGCATCTTGTGGCTTCCTTTGAATGCTTGCAATCAGTGCTGTCTCATCACCTTCAAAGTTCAACCTCCAAGTTTCTTTTCATCTCACCTAACTACAGTCTCAGGGGTTTTTTTTTTGTTGTTGTTGTTTGTTTGTTTGTTTGTTTGTTTTTTAATGCTTCAGCCACACTGGAATTTGTGGGATTTGTGTTCTGGAATTTGTGTTCTTCCTTGATGCATCTGTTTCCTGACATAGTTGTGCCTCCTGAGTTCCTTTTGATTTGTCAATTCAGATAACTTTCAGTCTCATTGTAGGCAAAATTCATATAGGAGGATAATACTGGGGCAATGTGTCTTTTTTTAATGCTCTCATAACCCATATATAACTCCACTTTCTAACCAACTGATTGAGGGAAGGAGAATGATCTATTATTTTATGTTCTGTTCACAGTTGATGGGTGATATTTAGTAGCTCTTATAGATTTTCTTAATACCTGAAGAATTGTGATTTTATTTTATAGGTTAGAGATGGGAGTAAATGATATTTATGTTAATAAAGATAAGTTTTATTACACCTCTCTGGTAAATGTATTGGAATTAACAAAAATTGTGACAGAATTCAAACTAATTTGGAATAAGAAGTGGAGTTTTGTCAGAGGAAAGAAATAGAAGAAAAGTCTTTTCAAATAAACTATGTCAAAAGAATTGGAAAAAGGAAAGTCAGCAGAGATTTTAGTATTAAACTATTCTGCTATGAACATTTTTTACACATCCTTAATTCAAAAGCACCCTTCAACTTTTTAGAAGATGTATTATAACAAGTTCTTTTGCATTTCCATAGTCATGTCTTATTTACTGCTAATGATATCAACTTAAACATTGCCTGTAAAAATTAAAAGCTTAAAAGTAATACAGTATTCACATACTAATATTCAACAGAATTTCTGTGTGCTTCAGGTTTTCAGATAAGACAAAATGTTTGGAAATATAAACAAGAGAAAATTGTTTGGGAAGAGAAAAAATAAGCAAACAAACATGTTATGGAGAGGTCATTATATTTTAGCACCAAGGTATTCATTATTCTATGACTAGTCTTAGCCAAAGCTGTTAATATGTTCTTAAATTAATAATAAAAAGATTGCACTCCATTCAAACTCAACATTAGGATGGATATCCTCTTTTGATCAGGCCACAAAATAAAGGCTAATTTTATGGGAGTGTATAGGTAGTATTCATTTCTTGGAGGCCCAAAATAAGAATAGGAAAAAGAATAAATATTTGTGTGGAAGAACATTGTGGTTGGTTCTTCCAGTGATTTTTTTTCATAGCCACATCATCCTTTTTTTCAGACCTATGAGAGGAAGACCGTCCTCCATGGTGTGCCCTGAGTCAAGGCCATGCGGATGACTGGATGATAGACTAAGGCCAAAGTCTTTCACTGCTCCTGTGGGATCTGGGGGCTTCAGTCCTCTATTCCCCTGTCCTGACAGTGCCTGAAACCTCATGATGAGATAGTTATGTCATAATCAGGTAGAAATTTTGTCAACCTAGGGTTCCTATGACATAAGGAGCAAACCCTTTCAATGAACAGTATTGAATAAAAATATGAGAAATAAGCCTTTGTTGTTTTATGTCACTGAAAAATTGTTTCCTTACTACATCATATCCATGCAAAAGATGTGTGTCCCAAACATATATGCATATTGCATATGTTTGTGTGTGTACATGTATATATGTGAGTGCACAGACTTCGCTTAATTTTCTTATCTCTAGATGGTAGATACTTATGCAATTTTTCTGGTTTGGGCTTCTTGAAGGTGCATTTTTTTTCACTTTAGATGGCATGCCATATATGTAGAATAACATAATCAAGTATTCAATCAGTATGAAATGACTGGTCTTTGGTTAAAAAAAACGGAGTGGAATGAGGCTTGGATTTTTATATTCTGATTAGGTCAAGAACCATAATTTTAATCATATTATCGACCTTAGATATTTTTGTTTCCTGTTCAGTAAAAATCATGGTTTACAAATTTTTTAGGGAGAGTAAGAATATGTGTATTTTGTAAAACATGTTCACATAAATTAAGCATTTTAATTTAATATGGAAATAAGCAATATCAGAAAAAAAGAACAGTTAATGAATTGTAATCTTTTTATGTTTGACAACATTTTGGAGTATCAAAAGCAGATATAAAGCTTAAAAGGGGTCTTATACATGTTTTTAGAACTTAACTACATAGGATTTATCTTTTGAGTGTCTAGGAAAGTGCACATTAATGGATACCACTGAGACACTTTTCTTGCCCAACTTGTAACAAGACTCAAGTGTGACCTGAATGGATCCCTGGTGCTTGGATTTATATTCCTCTCAGAGGCATTGGATATTGTATTTCACTACAAAGAGCTAAAAACATTGCGATCATTATTTATAAATCTTTTAGAAAAATGCATTTTCTTAGCAGCAACTATGGCAACAGGGAACTTGAAATGACACTGGAAAAGAATTGAGCTTAGTTGCAATGGGTAATGTACATGAGATTTATATTCTATCACTACCTGTATTTTAAAACTGGAAAAATTAAAACAAACATTCAGTATATATGATTATTTTCTTTATTTAACCCATGTGCTGTTGCACTGAAGTAACATTAAAATATTGTAACATAAAGTATAGTTATGTGATCATCATGAAAATTTGTAAACATTAAAATGACTCCACGTGAATCAAAATCATCTCATTTCCATTGTACAGAAACTTTACACTTTTGCAATAATGCTAGCATTTCTAGTCATAGTGCTTATATTACTGTCATTTATTATAAATTTAATAAACTTTCCAGAAATGAAAATGTGGTCATTCTTTTGCAGTATTAAATTTAAAGCAAGCAGGAGGGTTTTTTTTCACACATTAAATGACACACTTATAATACCCTTTTATATTACTTGAAGCAAAGAATATTGACAAATCATCATCTCCAGTTCTATCACTTGACTATTATTGTATTAGTTTGCTTGAGCTATCATTACAGCTATTGCAGATTGTGTGTGGGTGTATGTGTGTGTGTATCTGTGTGTCTCTGTGTGTATGTGTGTGTTACACACCAGAAATATGTTTTCTCATGCTTCTGGAGGTTTAAAGGTCCAAAATGAAGGTATCAGCAGGGCTGATTTCTTCTGAGGGCTGGGATGCTATAGCACTATAGTGTGGTCAAGGCCTGGCTTCCTGCCTTAAACACTGTAGTCTTTCCCTTTCACACAGATGGTCACATTGGCTTCATTTTGTGTCTGTTGTGAACAAAATTATTTGTTCCTTTAGAGACCCTAATTTGAAACACAGTCACTTACTGTGTTATTTGGGGGTAAGATAAAATGATTTTAGGGGATAAACTTCAGCCTATAACAATTGTATTTAATTTAATAATATAACATGTTTGAAATATGTTTTCAATGCTCTTATTATTGTTCTACAAATTCTATAGTAAATATCTTTATAAATATCTTTGTAGTTAAGTCTAGATATAAAACTTAACTTTTTTTAGACTTTTTTCCTCAACATGTATAAAAAATGTTAATATTTCATAAGTTTTGATGTTTGTTGAAAAAGTCTCAACCTGAGAATTCATAGATTTTTGTGGATATAATATATTGGAGCCAACTTTTGACAATATCTTTTCTAATACAAATGATTAGATATTTTTAAAAGTCAACATTTGAAGGGCTGGGAGTATATCTCAGTGAATTGCCTACAATTCACAAGATCCAATGTTTGACCTTCTCAAATCACCATATACACAGTAATAATTATATTACTATAATGATATAATATATATTAATTATTAATATAACTATTATAATTATATTATTATTCTCTATTTTGTTAGGGAAATAAAATAGTATATCATTAATTCAAATTTTAATTCCAAAATACTAAATACATTAAATTATTTTTATATAAATAATTTCTCTTTTTTTTTCTGAAGGAATTACCTGCTCAACCTTTTTTCTATTTTTTTCCTCAATTTTTATATTTGGTAACTTACATTTTTTGTAATAAATTACATTCTTTGTAATAAAATATGTCAAATCATTTTCAAGGGTTTGTTATGTGCCCGTTACTTTATTTATGGTATGCTGTTTCTGTACAATTTTTTAAAAATTATGTACTAGATACAAAAGACAAAACATTTTTCTACAATATTTAGTTGATTTGGTGGTTTGGCTAATTTATATAAAAAATGCACATTTTTTGGACAAGAATATACAACTGTATTGTGCATGTTCTTCTGATATCAATATCATCATTTATAAATTGGAATTTTGCCTGCTTAAAGTTCTTTGCTTCAGGCCTTGTACTCCCTAGGGTGAACTGACCACTCACTCATATTTCCTTCTTACTTGCTTGTGTCCTGAGTGCTGCCTTTTCTCATGTGGATATAAAGAAAGTGGGGCTGGGGACACTCTCTATGCCTCAGAGTGGAACACTAGTTTGATGCCTATCCACCCTCCAGCTCTGAGCCAGATCGCACAGGGAGGCAAAGGCTGAGCTTCTGTGCTTTCACTGTGGTTCTGTCATATGGAAAGACCTGATCCAAGGACGAGAAAAAGGGTTCCTGGTACTTCAGCCCTTATCACAGCTCCATGAAGTACTAAAAAGGGATGCCTCAGTATTCTGGCACTAGTAAATTCTGTTTTAGTTTTTGTTTGTTTGTTGTCTTTTCCACTGCTTTTTGTGTTTTGAATCATTATGAAAGTTTTCTTCAATCATTTTACATGCCACAAGGGGGCTGTAGAAGCCCCTTCTGTGTATTTTACTATTTATTAAAAAAAAAAAAAGACTCCTTTACATGAATTTTACATCATAATAAAAACAATAGACAATGTGACCCTTGCAGATCTATAAAAGTTAGCTAATATTTAATAAGGCATTATTTACTTGACTTATAAAGAACACCCTAATTATTCTATAGTCACCACAATTAATTATGCACTGATGAGGCCACTCTCTCTTATTTAGGAATCTTATCTAAAAACTCATAGTTAGGTGTAAGAAAAAACTACAAATGGACATGAGAGGGATCTGTAGGAATTCTCCTCATTCACAAACTGGTTACTATTTTCTTTTTCTTTCCTATGCCATGGATCAAAGGATTAACTAATTCTTTTCCTAGGAAGCCTGGATTTACTGTTCCTGTAGCCAAGAGAAACTGTTTCTTAGGGCAGCTGTCTTAGGAAGTTTTAGATTTTTTACTTTAATAAAAGAGTCAAGAGATCCAGACTTTAAAGTAAATTAAAGCAAGGTAATGACAAAACTTTTCCTCTTTGATGGTTCTCCTGTTCTAATTTCATCAGATTTCAAACTATCCACGTTGGTAATACCTTGTGAGGATATTGCTACTTCAGGACTGACTGAAGATCATATCGTGATATCCAACTAAAAGATATACATGTATATGTATGTGTGTATATATATATATATATATACACACACACACACACATGTGTACATATATATGCCAAAAGGATTCCATAAGGTTTTAATTTCCAACTATGCACACTATGCTGCAGAATTATATATGACATATAAACATGCAATTTGTAAGAAACTCAAAAAGAAAAAAGTATATTCCCTCTTTCACTAATTCATCAAGAGACAAGTAGATTAGTCAGTCATTGGGAGTGCTATCACCTACTGTTCTGTGAGGCTCTGTTATTAAGGAGAGTCTAAGATAAACAGGTGGTTCAAAAATTATTTTATATAACAATTACTAAAGGCAAGTTTAAAATCAATTTCCAGATATCACCCCAGACTTACTCAATCACTCCCTAATGGTGCAACCCAAGCTCTGATGTTGTATGAAAGTTCTAGAAGCAATTTTTATCTCCCACCAGAGTTGAAAACCACTGTGAAAATTGATCAAACAAAATTACAAACTAACAATGCAATTGGTCAATCCTCTCCTCAATTTAGCTCCTGAAATTTGCAATTAATTAATAATTGCATTCACCAGAAAACATCCTGCTGTTCTCATTGGAAGGAAAAACATAACTTGAATAAAAATAATCCCACTTACATTTTGTTTTCCAACACATGATTAAATTTGAATCTTGTTTTATTATTCATTTTTACTCTGCTATATCATTGATGGTTAGTATTGATTAAGATCTTTAAAAACACCTAATATAAATTTTACATATATAGGAGATAATAAAAACTGTTGCTATAAAACATTAGACAAAACATTGCACAAGAATATTCATATATCATAGAAAAAAATTTAACTTTTAGTAAAACAGTGGAGGGTTTTCAATCTTGCCAATTATAAACTAAAAGGAATAACACATGTATTTTTAATAAGACATTCTATTGGGTCATTTGTAACAATTCAGATCAACCATAAAGAAGGACAGTAAATGCATGGATGGTTCTTAATTATCATGATATATGTACGCAGACATCGCAATCAGTTTTTCTGAAAAAAGAGCTCTATTGAGATATAATTCACATATCATGCAATTCACCCAAAGTATACAGCCCACACATTTGTAGCCAAATGATCTTTCCTAATTGGCTTATTTGTTTTCTTCATTACTACATTATGAGTAGTGAAGGATAATTAATTCAACTTGGAAACAATTCACAGAAGGTTTCTGGACTAAATAATTGACTCTTCAAAATTCAGCCTCTAAGAACCACGAGTGGTTTTCCTTCCGTCTGGTGGTAGAATATTTGTTCAAGCCATCTATTTCAAAAAAACAGAGTGCAGGAAAAATAAAAGCTTGTCTGAGTAAAACCAGAACATTATTCTTCACAAGACCCTGAGAGTCTTAAAAAGTGGGCAATATTTTAAAAGAGTTTATACAATATATGTTATTAAAAGAAAAACTTCTAACCTTTCAAAGCAAACATGTTGAGATATATAGAGAGATACGGCAACACATTGTCACTGAGAGGACAAGATGTTGATGATGATGATTTTTAGAGATTTATTTGAAGACCACATAGTCTATTAGTCCATGAAAGTGATGTCTTGTAGAAAATATGGCATTACTTTATGTTTAATTTGCAGAAGTGATTCTTTACAACTCATTTACTTTAACCAAAACTGTTATCATAGCTAGAAGATTTGTACTAATCATTTGATACTACTATTTACATGGAAAGCCAAAATTTTAAACTTTGTTTAGACTCCTAGCAGAACACAAAATAATTAAGAGTTAATAGTCTTTACTTTTATAAGGTAGGATCATGACCAAGTTGTACCAAAGACTATATGTGTCATTTTTGGGCTAAGTGTTTAGTGAATAGCTCAATTCTTCATTTGTGATATGGGGTTTATAATAAATAGCATATATGATTGTAATGAAGGATAAATTATAACAAGCACACATCATTCAATAGAGGTCCTAGCACATAGGAAGCCCTTGAAAAATAGCAGCTATTGCTGCTGTAAATCCGATCTATGCAGGCATCAGGCATGTTCTCTGATCAGTTAGTACTTCTTAGAAAAGGACCTAAGGGTCTGGGGTTGTAGCTCAGCAGTAGAGTGCTCAACTAGCATGTGCCAGGCACTAGGTTTGATACTCAGCACAACATATAAATAAATAAATAAATAAATGTATTGTATCCAAAAAACAACCATATATATATATATATATATATATTTTTTTTTAAAAGTCCCTGAGGCATATAATTAATATGCATGTGTGTGGGTTCACTTCCTGCTTATCCATTACCCTCATGTATTTGATTAGAATGGCAACTTGCACTATACAGTATCTGACTTTTTCCTTTTTTTTTAATTTTTAAATGGGATAACAAAGTCATAGTGTGTCCCTTTTCAAACTGTTTAGACTTTTCAGTTTGTTTAGGGCCAACCGCCCTAATATGAACCTATCAGAAAAAAAAATACTCTTTACATGTTTTCAATATACTATGAAATAGATGTATCATGAAATATTTAATGTTGCTTTTCTGTTCAACTTTACATTTTAAAACAGTTTTTTTTAAGAAAGTGGATGAATTTTATGCTTCCTAATTTTATAACCATGAATGTTGAGTTTGTAATTTTGACTTTATATTATAAAGCAATTAAATTTGAAAATGTAACAATAGCATAGTGAATGAAATAAATTATTTCAAAAGAGAATTTAAGTAGGCACTGCCAACATAAAATATTATCAGTAAGTATTTTAGAAATAAGAATGGCATTTCATGAGGTTTTACCCTGGGATGGTATATGTTCTGGAAAGATTTTATGCTTGTGTCATTATGTCACAGAGACTATATTAAGTAGTAATTACTACTAACAAAATGTAATATTGCACAAATTACCAGAGCCATCCTTTTTATTAACATGACTTGATAAAAAATAAAAAAGCTATTGCTAAAACCATCACATTAATATCCCTCTGAGATTTAAACTATAATTGCAGTCACTTTTATTCTGCCCCATGAGACATAAGAGGAATGCGGGAGGCAGCTGGCAATCCACTCGTGTAATTATATTTCTCCCTATGTTTGAATTATTAGGCTGAAGTTTTGCTAATAGAACTGTAAACGAATAGTATCCCATTACCTTCATATTAAACTTGGTTATTTTCAGACCGTAGAAAGATTTCAAACACAGGGATGATATTAGATATTGTGTGTCTATGACCTCTACTCACAACTTATCAGTAACAGGGAGAAGTTAAGGAATTGTAAGAAATAAAGGAAAGTTAAGATATAGCCTAACAAAACCTCAAAATATGAAAGTCATGGAAGACTCACCAGGAATGAGAAAAGGTGAAATCATTGGAATACTATTTTAGACTTATTTCTTTAGTTTCTATGCCATCTAGGTAGAAAAAGAGAGCTAAGCAGAAATAAGCTCATTTTCCATGCATCAGAGAAGCAATAGAGGAATAGATAGAAATAAAGACATACTTTTCTAGTCATCACAGCAAACTCACATTAGGGCAGTAAAATTCCCATCAAAATATTTCAAAATGAGTTTCAAATTTCAAGTAATAACCTACACACGTAATAAAAAAAATAAAGAACTGAGTCACAGTACTACTTGTTCTTGATTCCATGGGGCATTATTTTAGTTATTCTTATTTATTTCAAGAAATAATAAATTCCGCTCTTTATTTTTAACATTAAAGTTTTGTTACATAAAATGTATACTATGTTTAGTGTTAATAACCGAACCTTGTAATTCAGATACTGATTTCCTTGCAAATGGCTCTCAATAAAACGTTAATCACGGAACACAGGAGTTCCTCTGACACAGTGAATATAATAATAAAAAGAAAAAGAAAGACACACAGGTTTGAAATCAGAATATACCTAACAGTGTTGTCAAAATAAAATAAAATAAATAAATACCATAGTCTCTATGGGAATGGGGAAGTATTTTCAGCAGATATTAGCTCATATTCTCTCTGATTTGTAAGATCTCAGGAGAATTCTTACAGCAGCATGAAGATTCGTGCTGGCAATAGTAGGTGTAGCTACTCAATCTACTAACACCCTTGGTGTGCCTTCTGCAGTATTTTCTACTGAAATGTCTTCAAACACACATCCTTTCCTGAGACTGTGAAATGCATATGGGGGAACTGCTGTCAGAGGGATACTCAGAAAGGAATGGGATAGGGCTACATTACGTGAAGAGTGTGTTAGGATAATGCAGTCTGTCAATACAATCTAGCATTTGGTTGAAGACCACCCTGCTTGGATGGGGGCAAGAGAAAGAAACAAGGATCTGAAGATATAGGCCAGCAGTAGAGCAAGGGCTTAGCATGGGGGAGGCCCTGGGTTCAATCCCTAGCCCAAAAGTGGTCAGGAGTGGGGAGAAGGAAACAATATGGTACAGAAGGCTGAAGCATTCCCTGTTTAGGGTAGGGTGTATATACTCAGCTTTCTATTATCCAAGTCCTGTTTTCTTTTACTGGATGATTCCAATGTCCCTCTCTATAGGGCTCCGGAGAAATCTTTCTAAAATATACCACTGAAAGTTTTGATTACCTGCTTAAAATTCTTATGTCTATATTCTCTTCAGAATTAATTGCAATTGTCAGAGGTTGGTATTTGAAAGTGGATTTGACTAAGGTTGAAGATTTTAACAGAGTAGGTGCTTCTCATTTATATTTTTTAACAAGATAACACTCCTTTTGATAGAGAAGAGAGAAAAGTAATGCAGTGAAACAGGTGTTATCCATGTGAGTGATGGGACACTAACAGGGTCAGATTATTGGCTCAAACCTTATCAAACACACATTCATCTCCCAAAAGACACACCACTCCATCCTCATCGCTTCTGAACAGTGCTGATCATGTAGTATACATTCTACAAAGTTTTGTTGAATAAAAGAATGGAGTTCTTATAAGAAGTGAATTCCAGTTTCCTAAATCCAGAAGAAGAGGTTTGGAGTTTAGTAGCAAGAGGTCCTTCACGTAGGTTACTTAACAAAACTTCTCTTAACCATGAATAATTTAAAAATAAATGGCAAAAAATAAATGGCAGACTGATGCCATGGTTTGAATATGAGGTGTCTCCCCCCACAAAGATCCTATTAATACAGTAATAGTAAGAGATAAAAAGATTAGATTGTGAGAGTGGTAGCCTAACCAGTCCATCTTAATTTGATTGGACTGACTAGATAGAAACTGGTGGCAGGTGGGATATGGCTGGAGTAGGTGGATCACAGTGGGTATACCCAGAAAGGGTGCATCTTCCTGTGGTTCCTTCTTCCCTCTCACCTTTTCTCTTTTTCCTGACCTGCCATTAGCTGAGCAGCCTTCCTCCTCTGGGCCCTTCTCCTATGATGCTGCCTCACTTGGGCCCAGAGCAATGGAGTCAGCTTCCTATGGACCGAGACCTCTGAATTAAATAAGGCCCAAATAAACATTTCCTCCTCTAAGTTGTACTTGTTGGTTATTTTGGTCACAGCAATGCAAAAGCTGACCAAAACACTTGAAAAAAATACTTGAGACTTTTGAATACAATCAAACAGAAAAACCAAGAGTTTATTAATCTGTTTTATTATAATGGCTATCGGACTTTGTGTACTAAGGCCAGAAAAATAAAAAAAATTGAATTAATGTGTTAACTACCATATTAGTATTTAATACTGAGATATTAGTATTTAATCAGTTATCATGCTCAATACTTTCAATACACTATCTCCTTTACTGTATAAATAAACATGTGGAATTTGTATTATGTTTATTTTATATATAAATAAACTTAGGTTTGTAGTGATAAACCTTTTCCAAGATCACACAGTTAGCCCACAGTCAGGACAGTTCAAATTCATGCTTTTTTGACAACAAATCTTCTTAAAATATCATAATATATTTAATTTTATTAAAGCAATGCCGTTCAAGGTCCCTTTATAATATGCCAACAATTATGTACAGTCTAGATAGTCAATACTTTCATTCATGCATTGTACATTAGTTCTTCATAGAATGTAATATAACATGTCTGTATGAAAGGAAGGGAACATCTTTAATGAACATCAATTTCTGCAAATGTTGGGTCATGTAAGGTAAGGCAGAAAAGACACACAAAAAAATTATTTGGGATTATTATTTAATCATTGTTTTCTAAATTCAAAACAATTAATTCAAAACTATTGTACCATCAGTAATCAAGCTTTCTTTGTTGAATTACACACGAATTGTCAAGTCTATTATTTTTTCTGTTAGAAATACTAAGTGTATATTTCATAAAAATTAAATTGCAAACAATTCTGAGAACCTTAGGAATATGTTCAAAGGTGTGCTTGAGAGTAATTTAAATATTCAAGATGTTGAAATACTAATCTCATAATAATTTTTTGAACTTCACATAGGAAAACAAAGTTTCAGTCCAGGTAGCTAACATAATTGATTACACAACAAAATATTTTATAGTCAACTTTTTTGCAATATTTCTATTTATTTATTAAAACTGGTGCTTTAAAATATTTCCACAGTTTATATACATTATGTCGGAAAGGGTGCACTGGGCACTAGTAATTACAGGTGTTTAATATTCAACAAGTATAGTCCTAAGATTCAATGCATGTTTTAAAATTTTCATTGCATATCCATGTGTTACTGTCAAGCTTTTAAAATCATTGCTTTGTTAGGCTACTATAAGTTGGCCAGATGACTTTTTGATATGATATTTAGAGAAAAAAACGTGGATACTGTGTTTTCTGAAAAATATGCAAGGTGATATACTTAGTAGTATATTCAGAACCACCTACTTTCTGCTTTCAAATAAAATAATAAATCTATATACCTTAAGTTTCAAAAATATATTAGTACATTCATTATAACTGAATCATTTGAATCATAGATTATTTTGAAACTGTATATGTTGTAATAATTCAATATCTAAAAATTTGATATAAATTGAGTCACATCATTTTTAAATTTATATATTACTTAAATTTAACCAAGTGTCTACATTTGCATATTCAATAACATATGGATTGCACTATAGTTTATGTATCAATCCTTGATATTTGGATATATTTAAATTCAATTTTTCAATATTGTTACCAGTTTTGCAATTTTCCTGTCATGTAAAGAAGATAAAATATTTTTAAGTGGAATTTTAGGTCAAATTTTGTTTTCAGTAAAGAAATTTTAATATGCATTGCCTTTATTATGTATAAAAAACATACAAAATTTTGTGCCCTTTTTCATCCTGCAGCACCTGACAGATCTGCAAGCACCTGAACAATGCAACTTGACAGGCAGTAGTGACAGTGGCTCATATCAGGTTGGGACTCTAAGCTCCTTGCAATAGCTGTACTGCAATTTACCATGGCTTTTGGATATTGCTGATTGGCCCCATCATGCAAAAACCTTAAATTTGATAGTTTCCATTAAGTCACACCTGAGGCATTGGGAGCTAACATATCCCAAAATGTTATGCAAATGTGACACCACTAGTATTCAAATGACTATTCAGCTTTTGCAGCTGATAAATCCTTAATATCTCTTTCCTTCTCTCCTCCTCAAAGCAGTTAACCTGAGAGCAATTAGTGATAAAGTCAATGCAATTTTCTGTGATGCAGATACCTTTCCAAGTCAGAATATGAGACTAAAATATATGCAGAGAAGGGTTTAATATGATGACTTTAATTTTTCTAAAAAAAAAAGAAAGAAAGCAAAAGTTGTGTTTTGATTTTTCTCAAAAAAAAGTTAAATGGTGAACAATAAATTGTGATTGATGAGATAAATTCCTAATTTAAAAGTAAAATTAAATAATATCTATCATTTTACTTACTTTAAAAGTATTTTTATAGTTTACTTTGAGTACTAACATCTAAATGATTTAGAGACCAACCTGAAATATGAATTACTCATCACTTTCACTTCTTAGCTGTGCTTCTTATTATGTTTATCCTTTCACAATTTCTGATTTCAAGATTTTACACATTCATTAACAAGTGTTTTTTTCTGCATATTATATTCAATGTTTATGATACAGGTTTGTTTGTAAAATTTAACAATATGATGTTATATATACACATTTGTTACTTCTATTATGTATAAACACATAAGTATATTTGGCATTTTATTTGTTTCTGCATAAAGAAAGGATTTAGAAGAGTGAGCAAAAATAATGAAATACTTGGCGTGAAATGGAATGAATCACTTATTATTGATAAAATGGAATTCACATTCACAATGAAAGATCCAAATGGTTAAATATAATACAAAACAAAAACTAAAGGACCCAAGTACTTTCTCTTTTAATGTGCAATTTCCAATCCTTAGAGAACTACTTCAGCACTATTATAATTATAATATTTGTTACACTCTAAGTATAAATAGGAGATTGAAAATCAATTTCTTGATTTTAAGCCTCAATCAGTAAAAAGGGGAATTTAGTTCATATTTTAATTTGAGGAATTTGTTTCCTATTTGCCTTCCTCTGGTAAGTTTCAGAGATTGGTATTTATTTTTTATCTTTATCAGTTAATAACATAAGCACAATTTATTGTTCTGTCATCTTGAGATGATGGTTCTTAATCCACACTGTGTGAGGTAATAAGTGCCATTACATTTCTCTACCTTCGTTCATTATCTACATATCCTAATATCTATTATCAAAGCAATGCATTTACATTGATAAATTTTGAGGAAAGACCTATCCTTTTTTAGGCCAGCTGTTTTTTGGTAGCAGTCTGTATTATATTATGATTTATTTGGGTATGAGGGTGGGGTGAGGTCAGCTAAGTAAATTCTAAATCTATAGAATACATAAAACATAACTCCAAGAAACAAATAAACAAAAACATTAATCATAAATTCATAATCATGAAAATATAAGTTTCAAAACCAGAATCTCCTGGCATGGGTAGTAAAAATTACAAAACAAACAGAAATGTACATATAGGGACGTCTAATTGAACTTAATTTTTACCATTAATCTATTTAGGGAAAAGAATAATGAAAATTATGAGGAATGAGGAAGCACAAACAAAGCAGTTTTATGATTATTTTTCACCCATCCTTTCTAATGAAGAATGGCAAAAGTTGGAGCAGAGTTCAAATAAAGAATTTTTAAATAACATTGAATAACAACATGGACTAAAAAATCTAAGGATATAAAGGAAGGAAAGGGTGATAAATGTACAACTCTTCCTCCTATCTTTAAGATTTAGCAAATGTGAAACCATGAGAAATAAACTTTCACAGACATTTTGCAGAATGTCTGTGAAATGAGGTACAGATATGGCCATAATGAAGTAGCACACCTATCAAAGGATGTGCTGTAATCCATCTCTCTGATAACATGTTGTACACTTGAGACAAACAGTGGAAGTAATCCAAAGCCCACTGAGGCCTTCTGGCTGGGAAGAGGGAAGGCCTGGAAGTCTAGTCAGGAGGAAAGAGTTGATAATGCTCCAGAGATACCAGACATTACAGGAAGCAACATGTAGTAGAATTCCTGGCAGGTAGGATTTTTTTTTTTTTTTTAATAACAAAAGGCTGAAAGTACAGAAATCCCTCAGGGGCATATAAGGCTTAAATAACCTTGTCATATCCATAGCCTGGAAGTTTATGCAGCTATCAAAATAGCAGTGTTGGTTAGGATGAACTCTTATGACCCACAGATGGATTCTGGTGCATGTCCTCCTTTTTTAAATAAAGTTTTATTGGGACATATCCATACCCATTTTTAAATCTGTTTGCTCTGGCAGTTTTTATGATACAATGGCAAAGCGGATTACTTGTGTCAGAGACCATCTAACCAGCAAAGTCTGAAATATTTGCAATTTTGCCATTGAACAAAAAAAAGTTTTCGAAAAAAAAAATTTTTTTCTTCCCTTGGGTAAGAAAAAAATATATTTGACTCAGAAACATTGTCATTAGCTAGTACTGGGTAAAAAAGAAAGCAACAAAACTATGCATGCTACTCTTATATGTTTGTAATTATAAACCTATTTGTGTGTACATATGCATGTCTCTGTGTATGGGGACATCTATACCATAAAGTCAACATTGGCTATCTCAACTCCTAGGATTGTTAATGATTTCATTTTGTCATTATATTGCTTTTTAATTTATTTGTAAAAATATGTTAATTATACTACCAGAAATATAATTTAAAGCAGAAAATGAGTAAATCATTGAGGCAGTTTGTATCATTGGTTGTCAGACAATCATAACAGCTGAATTTTCAGAAAAGGAACAAAGATGCTTCTTGTGTTTCAGTAGAATAGGACTTGCCAGACTCAAGGACTGTGTGAGACTCATCCTAGTGCAGGGCAGACTGCAAATTATTTCAAGGTTCTATGAGTTTGATAGCAGTTGTCTGGAAGGGGGACAACTGCTCATTTTCAACTGTGGTCTCACAAGCATGGAAAGACTGTTATTTTCATCTGTGCTCCTTCAATCGAACAAGGAACATCTGTCACAAAACTATTGTCTGATGTGGCAGCAAAGGCTTTGCTCAATCTGAGAGTCTAACAGCTGTGATAGGAGAAAAGATCAGACAGCTACAACCAATATGTCAATACCTGAATCAGACCACCATGATTAATTATGCTTCCAGTAATATCATTGTGGAATTAAGAGTAAAAACCCTGGCAATAGGCTGTAAAGTGATATAAAAACAGGTGGATAGACAGACAGAGAGATAGATAAATGAAAAGAGGAAAAGATAGAATATTATGTGTATGTGTATTTTAGCCTACCATTTGACCTAATATAGACTCTTAAAAAAAGAATATGAAATGGTTTTTTGAAAGATGTATATCATTTTCAGTATGAACTTAAGCTTTGGACTATAGTTTGCTTTACTTTGGCAGGTAGGTAGAGGTTTGCAAATGTGGATACAGAATGTTCCCAAATTGATTGTGGGTACTGAGTTTTTTATTTTGTTGTTGTTGTTTGTTTTAGGGAAAAAAAGATCTGTCAAATTTAAATGCATCTTTCAAAACATTTTCCTAGGTTAACAAATTAGAATGTAAGGTAGAAATGTGCTGCTTTTGAAAAGCCTGAGACTTTTATTATGTTCTTTCATGTGTGCTATTGTTTTGTTTATTAAGATTCCTTAATTTTTGCTGGTTTCTATGAGGCATATGCATGAAATCTGGTTGGTGCTCAGGAGGAATTACTAATCTAGGGTAAATAAGGGGTGAGTGTTAATAGGGAAGAAAGCAGAATATCGGGGTGAGGAGCTTAATATTTGCAGTCAGAAATCACTTTAGATTGAATCCTGTTTGCTGGCTTTGGGAAATCAAGACATTTCAAGTCCTCATTTTGCACATCTTTAAAGTATAGATGATTACACAGCTGCCTGTTTCCCTTCTAAGGTTGTTTTGATAATCAAATGGGTTAATATTTAGAAAATGTTTTGTACTATAGATGGCATATATCAAAAGCTGTATATATTGGTTAAATAAATGGTGACAGATATGATGCTGATTTGAGATGCCATAACAGGCCTCCATTATAAAGCCACCAAAAGGAGACAGCAACAATGAAGCAGCACTTAGAGCAGCAAGACATTTACTTGAAAGCAGGAGGCATAGGTCAGACACAGATTAAAAACAAACAAAGAAATCCAGAAGACACAAGACCATTGGGAATTTCAACATTGTTAGCAAATGAAATTGCATGAAAAAGTAATGAAGAGTCTTATACTGAATAAACATCAGTTTGGTTTTACTTCTAAATGGCTTTGAGACAAAACATGTTGAATGCACTGGAATCTATTTTTTTATTATTTCAAAAATGACTAGCAGATGCAGTATTTATTTCCCTTTTGTCACCCTTCAATTTTACAGTATTGATGAATTCTCATAACCTTCACCCACAGCTCACATACCCACCTGGGCATTCAAACTATTGAAATGTGTTTTGTCTTGTTTTTTTTCAAAAAATATTTGACTTCAATCCATATCACTACCCACACATACCTGTCATTAATATCACTTTCTCCCATCTATTTCTCAACAGTATATCTATTCTACCAAAATGTATAATTTCTCTGTATTAATTAGGTGTCACTTAAATTTTGCTAATAATGTACAACAGCTGACCCCCTTATTCATGTTGCATTTCAACCTCTCCTAGACTTTTATGGCTTCAATCAGTGAAAAATGTTGCTATTGAATCTTATTCAATTACACAAAAAAGGTATCAACACAACTATATAAATGCAATTTTATTTTGCTGACATCATCAGATAATTTTGGATTGGGAGACCATATTCAATGATCTACTTTGAACTTCTATTTAAAAATCAAAAAACTGGAAGCTGATATTTTAGTTCAGTGGTAGACTACATGTGCAGCATGTGTGAGTCTCCAGCACACACACACAAAAAAAAAAATAAAATAAAAGAGAATAAAGAAAAGGAAAGAAAAAAATCTAAAACTTGAATTAAAAATGTTTTTTAATTTAAACTTCATTAATTAATATATAAATATAATTTCTCTTCTTTCTCTTTGGTTTTTAATACCTATAGTTCAATTAATTCAACTCTGCATAATTACCTATATGGTTCTTAAATTGCACATACACACATTTCTTTTTTTCAAATTGTGAATTAAACATTGTTTTTCTAAAATACTAATTAGTTCAATGAAAAATCTATTATCCAATAAAATCCTATGAAATGAATTATATTATAAATGCAACTCATGCTTAGATACTGATTAACAAAAATAGAAAATAAAATTCATACTTTCAACAGAGTTAAGCACAGTTCAGATCCAGGCTTATAGCCTTTTATATATTTTAGACATACATCTACACTGATTTTCACTGGAATAAACTAAAATAACTCTTAATTCAAATAATTCCAACAATGATGGCCTTTCTAGAGGCATGAAAAGCTGAGGGAAGACAATGAGAAGATTTTGAAGCTACAAAATACAGTCAAATGAGTTGTTAGGAAAGACACCTTTTTTGAACGCATTGCTGGGAGTGCAGGGGTAAGCTCCGGAAAAACAATGTTGATGCACACCAGGAGTTAGAATGATTGCAGTTATTATAAAAGTAAGTGTCTTCTCTTGAGATTGTTTTATTTCCTTTTGTCACTAGGAAGGTCAAGCCCACAAAGGTAGATTCTGAGACAGTTTAAATCAAAACTAACTCTAAATGACAAAACAGACTTCCAAGCAACTGAGATGCTAACCAAGCCTCCCCATCTTTTTCCTTCCTCCTGGGATTCAGGACATCCTTTCTGATGCTTGTTTGTCCTATATCTATATCTTCCTATATCTTTTTTTTTTTAAAATCTTCATGAAGACTTAACATATACACGCTCTCCTCTATTCATTGTAATCAGAATCATACATGTGATATTCTTGCTCCAATCTCTCCTCCCACATAAAACTGATAGTGTTCCTGAAACTGTCTCTAAAAGTGTCAACCCTACTCTTTGTATTAAAAAAAAACAAACAAACAAAAAATCAAAAACCAGAATGCCAAGGATTTCCCAAAGGCTACCCAGTAGCATTCAAATTCCATAGGAAACTATACTTCACCCCAAATAAAAAATGTTGTATTGGTTGTTATGGTTTGGATATGGGATGTCCCCCAAAACTCCTGTGTCAATGCAGTAAGGGAAATGATTAGATTGTGTGAGCTGTAATCTAATCAGCCCATCTCAGTTTGAATGGACTAATTGGGTTGTAAATGTAGACTTGTGAGGCATGGCTAGAGGACATGTGTCACTTGGGTGCACACTGAGGAAGCATAAACCTTTCATCTTCCCTCTGGCCTCTTTCTCTCTTTCTTTAAGTGTCTGGCCACCAACAGCAGTGTACCTTTCAGCTGCCACATCCTTCTGCCACGATGTCCTGCCTCACCTCAGATCCAAAGCAATGGTGTTGACCACGCAAAGACTGAACCTATGAAACTGTGAGCCCAAATACACTTTTCCTCCTCTAAGCTGTTTTTGTCAGGTATTTGATCATAGTTACAAAAAGCTGACTAATATATTGGTGCATAATACATAGAGATGGGCACCTCAAAATATTTTAGTATGATATTATCTGTCTTAAATAAAAATATGTTATCTATTTTTATTGCAAAAGTCTATGGCACAGGAAATAAATATTCTCATGGGAATTGTTATATACAATTTTGAAGCAAGTGTCCTTTGCTATTTGCCCAATTGTTTGTAATGCAACTTATGATATTCTCTATGGCTAAAGAGTCAATTTGCAGATCTAGAGGACATTTAGATTTCAGACAATTGGAAAGAGAAAAATTTTGCATGTGGTTTAGATCAAGCTTCTTTGTAGTATTTAAAGTATCTATGTTTTTATTTATTTGGTTTCCTTAAGTGTTCAAATACTTAAAATTTATAATGGGGGGTGTCTATATTTATAGTCTTCCTTATATTCTAGACATATTTCTTTCATATAATTTTTCTGTGTTTTAGTGTTCAGTGAAAAAAGTTTTAAATATATAAATATATATGAAATATGATATTATAAATTATAAATGCAATTTGTGTTCATATACTGATTAACAGAAATGGAAAATAAAATTCATACTTTCAACAGAGTTAAGCAAAGTTCAGATACTGGTTTATAGCCTTTTATATATTACATATATCTTCACTCATTTTCTAAGAATAGGGTCATACATATTTACCAATTTTTAAATCGGCTTTGGTCACTTATATGATCTAAGCTTGGCAGTTTTACTAATTAAAACTTATTTTGCAAGATCACTTACTAGCTGTGTGACCTTAAGGCAACAACTTATTGCCTATGTGATTAAAATTTCTTATATAAAAAATACAGATGAAAATAATATCTTCCCCTTAGGAATCTTTAGAGAATTAAAACCAAAGTACTTAGAATACATAGTACATACCATATAATAAGATATGTTATTATATATTAATATAATCTTATTATTATTCAAATTGATTCTTTTTTTCTAGAATAGTATGTGGATGCACATATTTCATTCTTTGGTCGGAAACTAAATCTATATGAAATGCAGTTTTGGTCTTATTATAAAACTGATATAATGTCAAATAGAAATTTTGAGTAATAGTGTAGTAGTATAGGAAATTATATTTAAAAAGCACTGCTAATTAGAAAAGTAACATTTGCATAACATAAATAGCTAGTGTAAAGTTTTTTTGTCTGTGTGTTCTCATTTTTAAATCAATTATGCTGTAGATTATAATAGTAAATTTCATAAGCATTAATAAAGTAAGATATAGTTGATAAAACTGTTTACAATAATCTTGGCTAACAGTTTTTTTTTTCCTTTAAATATTGAAGGTTGTTGTGAGTGACCAAGAAGGTCTTAATAGTCTCCTCTATTTGACTAAATTTCAAACAGGTTAATCCTTCCAGGAATGGAAGTAGAAATTGCTGTTGTCTTTCTGAAGGGTGGTCTGTCAATAAATATCAAAAGTATTTAAGTTATGCCTACCTAGTGTCCTTCTTTTAGGACTTAGAAACAGTCCTGCATCACAAAATATTACTCAATGATTTTCATATCAGCTTTATTTTAATAAGGAAAATTATGAACAGATGTAAGAAATCATAGAAAATAAATAATGCAACTACAACTAAATACAAGAGAATGTACTGTATAACCAAGGACTTGTATGTAAGAATGTTTTATAGTTTGAGAAAATATCTATGAAAAAATATAAAGTGAAGAAAAAGAACGTATTTAGTATATTTTTATGCACATATTCTGTATCAAGGAAGCTAGTTGTGGTCCAAAAAGCATAATAGAAAACGTTAAAAATAATTAGAATCTTACAGTTTTCTGTCATTTTTACAACAAATCACAAAAAAACTGTTAAAATGTTCAAAGTAACCATATCTAGTAAACTTTCTCTAGCTAAAAAGCAAGCAAGATTTTCCTTCAGTTCATTATTTCCTAAACAAGGGAATTAAAGATTTCGATACATGAGATACTTCTTACAGCTTTCTTTCAGCATTTTTTATTTTATTTGTATGAACTATTAACTTCTTTCTATAGACTCGTAATAAATTGTATATCTCTGAACAATATAATAGTTACCAGTATGTTTTATGATTTCAAGACAGCCTCACAGCCTAAACAGACATTTTTTTTTCCCTTGTGCTTTTTTTATAGGTTAGGTGTTGAGAGGTATAAATACATCAGATTATGGTATTTGATGTATACATAAACTGCAGTCACTTTGACCATAAAGAGGTTGGAGGGGAATCTGGCTTATTCAAAATGAATACATGTGATTTATTGGTTTATTTCTCCCTTACAAAGATAAAACATGTCACTGAGGGTGTACTGTCTAGTAATTAAAAAAAAAGAAAGAAAAAAAATCTCACATCTAAGAACAATCAAAATAACCTGAAGTCAATGTAAGTCAATGTAGTTTGGTGAGGATGTTAGCAAAGACTCATGTGGAGGATTTTATTTGCTTAAAAGTTATAAAAATATTGTATTATTGCTTTTGTCTCAAAACCAATATTTTCCTTTAAATTTCTAACACTCTTGTATTTATTTTAAACATACTTATATGGTAAGTCAGTTGATATAAATGACACACGTTTAAATAGTTAGATTTGACTCCTGTGGAGAAACTCAGGAAGATCTAACTAAAAATTTGTGGATTTAAAGGCACCATGAGAAAGCAAACTCAGACCCGAAACTTCCATTGACCTGCTGCAGATCACATTATCTTCTGGCTGGAAATTAAAATGACACCTGGAAAATAGAACTACCCTTTTCAAGGAACAGAGCCCAAATCCAATAACGTTCTTATTTAATATCATTGTGGCTTGAAATAGGATAGTTTATCTAATTTGGGTAAAGGAAGAGGCAGTATTGATTCCTTTGTGTGTCATGCATTTTGTTTTATTTATTTATTTTTGCATACAAAAGTGATAATTATCATTTTAGTATGGGTAATTTCTTAAAGGATACTTTGCATAAACAGATTCTCTGTTGAAGCTACACTAATACAAAAATTTGAGAAAATGAACATTTGAAACCTAAGGTAAATCAGATGATCTTTGTGGAGTTCTGAGTATCATGGTCTTGTAAATGCCTATTTTTTTTCTTTCTATTTTCAAATAACATTAGAATTATGAAAATTTGCAAAAGTCATAGGATTCCTTTACAATTTTGTCCAACATCCTCTATGTTTACAATCTACAAAAACCATAAAACAGTGATAGAAACCAGGAAATCACGTAGATGAAATGCTTTTTACTGATTTATAGTTACTATTCAAATTTTTCCAGTTTGACCACTAACATGGTTCTGATCTAGTATTCAACCCAACATCTCCTCAGGCTCCTCCAATCTGTGACAATTCCTTTGATTTTGTTTCTTCTGTTTATGATTTTGACATTTTCAGTGATACTAGTCATTCTACACAATATACTCTGACTTGTGTTTATCTGATATTTTCCATGACTAGATTGAAGTGCTGTTTTGGAAAGAGCAACAATTCTTGGTTTGTCCCACTAAGGGGTTACATGATGTTATTTCAGTTTATCAAACCCTTGCTTTTTAGGGCAGGTTATACCTTTGGTATTGCTGTACAGGTAAGAGCAGGAAAGTGACTATCCCAAAATGTTCATACTGAGTAATTCATATCAAACAGAAATTATCATTAAGAAAAAATCAGGCATGATTTTGAAGGTTAACTCCTCTTATTTTAAATGTCAACTTGTATGTATTGATGCATTTCTATTATGCTGAAAATGAGGGCACATTTCAAATAAAACAAAACAAAATTAGAATGTTGCATTTTTAGGAATAAAATCTGTTTTAATACTTGGGATTTTGGTGGAAGAGAAAAACTATGTTTAATTCAGTTTATCAGAAACATGTAAATATAAAGTCATGGATAAGTTAATATGACTAATATTTTAAATTAGTATATGGCACACCAAGAACTGCATTAACAACAAGGTACATATTAAGATGAAGATCTAATATTGAATTTGAGAGATCTGAAATGGCTAAGTGGGTAGAGAGCAACAACCTATTTTCAAAAATATTTCTCCAAACTTCAAATGAAATGTGAAGAATGGAAATTAGTGTAATTTAAAAAGTTGTTAACCTTGTAAATATTACTATCATTCTTAATTTTGGAGTCTGTCCACCCAACCTAAAGAGGTATATTGAGGTACAATTTCTATCTTTCAAGATAATGTAGCCAAGGATTACTGGACACAGCTTATGTTGTATAATTGGGGAGAGTATTTCTCACAAAGTGTCTCAGGGACTAGAATTAATTATAGTGGGTGGGCGCTGGAACACACCTGTGTTGCTATAGGGTTAAAGCTGTAGGTATCAATAAGCATTAAATAACCTCACTAAAATCCACCTGCTACTTGATTCCACTTAACCATCTGTCATTCTGCCCTTCAGCTGAGTTGGTACCTGGCAGGAAGGCTAAGGAATGAGTCAGTGAGTGGTTCAGAGACTGGAAGAGTTTTTTTTTTTTTTTTTAACCACTTTCAACTTGGTGTTTTTTTCTTTTGTCTCTTTCTCTTAGATTATGGGGAATAAGGTAACTTGGAATTTTGGGAGAATAAACATGTCCAACTTTCTGGTGGACAGACTCATAAAGGTCCTCAACTATGAGTGAAAGCCATTCAAGTTCATCACTTTCTGCACAAAATTATAATTGACTTTTAAAAACTAAACACACACATACACACACACACAAGATTGAACGCAGAAGTGCTTTAACACTGAGTCACATACCCAGCCATTTACTAATTTATTTATTCATTTATTTTTATTTTAAGAAATGGTCTTTTAAAGTTTCTTAGGACCTTAACAAGTTCTTGAGGTTGCCTTTGAACTTGCTATTCTCCTGCCTTAGCCTCCTGAGTCGCTTATAGTCTATTAGTTGTATAACATCATACCATACATGGCATACATGGATGACACCTATATTTTTAAATTATATATATATATACATATATATATATATATACACATATGTATATATATACATATGTGTATATATACATACATATATATATATATATATATATATATATATATATATACACACACACACACACACACACACACACATATTTGGGATTCAAAATAAATCTAGGCTTGTATTATTGGATGATTTTTATGAAAATCACTACAGAACATCACTTTGAGCATTGTGTGATTAGAATACACATTTCTTTTTCACAAACTTTTACTGAAGACTGTAAATGAAGAGGTAATAATATAATCCCCACTCGGTGTCTTAGTACTTAAGAATCTCTATTCACCCTGTTGTCCCTACTCTGTTATTTTCTGAGCTTTCCCAGGTATTCTGTATCCTTACGCCTCTGCCCTCCCCAACATTCCTTATTAATATCAGATCTGCTAAATCTCTTCATGCCTTTGAACTTGTAAATAAAATGAACAAGAAAATAACAACTATAAAAAGGCTGAATGATATTATATCAGGACTGGAGGGTTAAAATAATAATAATAATAAAAGCAATCCTAGTTTCTCATGTTTCAGCTAGTAAAAACAAGTTGTAGGGTGTCCCACCAGCACCCTTCATTTCACACAAGGGGAGTCTGTCTCATAGATGTTGTCCATGGAAGTGGAATGGAACACTTTTTGGACAGTATAATATAGCTTTTCATCCTTCACATTGTGACAACCTCAAATGTGATCTGCATAAATCTTCCATGAATATCAAATCAATCTGATTTTCTTCTCTGATCTCTTTGAATAGCATATTTGAAATTATAATTATTATCAAAACACTGTCTAGTGTTACTTAAATATTTACTTTCAACCAAAGTCTGTCTAAATAGTATTTAAAGTGGCTGACCAAAATAGTATTATACAATTATGTTAATGTAAGTGAAATGAAAGCCAGAGCCAGAGAAGGAAACCAAATAATCTAGGAGCTAATGCTAATATACTTGTTAGAAGAGATCAGGAATCTTACTTGGATGGTAATTTTACCTATATAAGTTATTCAAAATGTTTAATTTCTACTATTCAAATATATTACACACACAAAGAGAATAGGTTGTCAAACCAAGCTGAGTTAAGATAAAATATGTGAATTTATCTGTGAATAATAACTTGGCTGGCAATTAAATAACTCCAACTACATAAACATAAAATTTTTAAATAAGTTATTAGGATATACTATTTACACTACATCTTCTTTGATATTCGTATCTCTCATTATTTGACAAGTACCTAACAGTGACACTGGAAAAACCATACTGAGTTCTGTAAGAGTACATGTTAATAACAATAAAAAGCATAGACTTAGCTTCATGTCATGGAAAAATACCACCTTGTCTCATCTCTGGTTAGTTAAAAAAAAAACACTAAAACTCTAGGGAAATGATATTCAAGTAAACTCTTACAACCTTATTACTAAAAGCACCATCTGCTGGCTAGTAGAAATGGATGCATTTTCAATCTGTCTGTCTTGAGATCCTTTGATAAGAGCATAGAAAAATGTTTCTCTGTTGCATGCCTGTGCAGATTGCCCTCTGCATATTGAAGTTACAAGCCTAGAGAAGCAGGAGGTGGATTTTATTGGTAAAATGTTTTAGTTTATATGTGTGTGTGTGCAAAGGAAATCAATTTTTCAGCTTGTCTTTTATTGGAAATCTTAGGTATATAAATAAGAGTATTTTCTGATCTAAATCCATCTTATATAACCAGAAGGCAGATGTTAGTTCAGGAAGTACAGAGTCCTCTCTCCTAGGGAAAACTACAAAATCTAAACTGAAGCTTTTTAACTACCCCAGGTTGTTGCCTGATTCTAGCACACAGTAGATAGGTGTCGACTGAATAACAGAAGGGAAAAATGGATTAATTATTATGACTTGATGTAAAATAAGACCAAACTGGAGGCAAATATCCTCACGTTTTATATTCACTAGGCAGATATTTTTAACCATGCCAAAATTTGATGTGCAAATTTAATATTAGCAAGGGAAAAGTGACGATTTTTATTTTTAATAAAAAAATAATCATACAAAGAACAAGTGTAGATTTTTTATTTTTAGAATTCAAAAATGAGGCAAGGTATTAATTCTAGGTTTAAAAAAGTATTAGTGTGAGCAGTTGACCTAATGGATTTTAAAAACAGAACAAAGAAATCCACTATTGCTGCATAGCATTGTTTTAAATTCAATAGAACCCATTTTATACATTTTCTTTAGATGATTGAAATAGATAATTTCAAATTGATATTAAAAATATAAAATTCTGAGCTGTAGCAATGTAAAATATTTTTTTTTTCTTTTCTCCAAAATTAACACCCCTCCCCACTGCATAGGGAGAAACTGAGTTTCAAAGGTGATCAAGATAAAGTCAAGTCACACAGGTAGAAATATGAAGTTGGCATTTAAATTCAGCACTTTGTTTCCAAAGGCATTGTTTTTAAATTTATAAATAAGCCCCTCAATTTTACTAGTACACTATTTTTTGAGAGTTGGGTGTAGGTACAGGAGAGTGAATACAATTTTCCCTACATATACGTAACTTCCTCTAAACCACGGTACAATGCTACTTTGCCGCTCTCTCCAATATATTGCAAATGTACCTCTTTAAGTAAAATAATTGACATTAATAATATATACTCCATATCTGACTCTTCTAACCACTTTGAGGTTAAACTTTCAGGGATTCAAGATATGATTTTGAATTAAAGTTAAATTATAAAGAGATTCTGCTTTCACTAAATGACAAGGTAAATGGAACAGTTAACCAACAGACACTTCCCCAAGTGTTAGAAATTTCTGAATCCAATGGGCAGAAAAAGGCATTAATATAAATTTTTTAGGCAGAGATGAAAATGAGGTTTTGGCATAGCTTTAGGAGGAAACTGCTTCTGCAATGGAAAGTTTATGTTGATGTACTCCAGTATCAGTAAGATATCATTATCAAACAGGTACCCAGTAGCCTAAAAAAAGTGAAATGTCTAGATTCCACACAAGCTTTTAAATATATCATATTTTGATATATATGCACCAAACTGAAGGTGGAGGTTGAGATATTGGGATTATATAATCTCTCTCTCTTCCTTTTTCTTTCAGTTTATTACAATAACCAATGTGCAAAATGGAAATATTAGCATCAATTATCTGTCACATTGCTTTTTTAATATTAGTAACAAAGCATTGTAATATTAACTTTTAGTCAAAATTCTTTTTTTTTTTTTTTTGTCCATCTAATATCCATTGTCTCTTAAAAATATCCAAAACATCCTTGGAGGCATCAACCTTTCTTCACTGTGTCATAGATAACAGGATTTGGGATTGGCTTCTGGGGAGAACTCTGATGATCAGACAGTGGTGCCTCTTTCTATTCCTTTTGTCCCAGTGAGCAGTGACCCAGACCTTTGCAATTGTCTCATGAAAATCTCCTGTCTACCATAAAGACCAAAGTTTGTTCAAGCAGAATAAATCCCAGAACTTCTTTCCCCAGAATTTTTTTTCAGTGGCCAAAAAAGAAACATTCTCTTTCTGAACTGGAAAGAAGCCAGATTTCATTGTCTGCTGCCATCTTGAGATCCTAATAGGAGCTGGCCTTTGATAAAACTAGTACTGCCAAAGAACAGAGCTGGAAATAACCTGAACCCTGGGGAATATTGTTAAGCCTCTAATCTTTGCCAGGAGTTCACGGTACCTGTGGACTTTTCAGGTACATGGGTGAACCATTTCCCTTTATTTCTTATACCAGTTTAACTTAGGTTTCCTGCTGCTTAAAAATGAATATCCATAATCCCAATGGCAATGGTGATAGGTATTATTTGAGTGCTCTCCAAAGGATGCATTGCCAGAGGTTTTTTGTCTGGTTCGAAAGAAAAGGGACTAGAAAATTCAGCTAGGTTAAATAACTTCCTTAAGATCATACATGGAAAAGAAGTTAGAGTTTACTATTCAATCTGAACCTTCCTGATTATAGAATACACATTCTTAAACTTTATAGTATGAACATCCTGAATGTGACAGTGTGATTGAACATTGACTTCACCATTACTAGCTGTGCTGTCTTGGGCAAGTTGCTTAACTTTGCTGAGTCTCAAGTTCTTCAACCACAAATTTGTAGAAACAATAATCTCTAATTTATATACAGACAAAAGAAACTAATATATAGAAAGTGTTTAAAATTACTCTTATAATATAAATCACATGATATTAGATTTTCTCATAATCATGAGGTTTGTATTTTTAGTTTTCAGTTCAGGTTTCCTAACTTGTAGAATATAAATTCTTCAGGCACATCATCCATGTCTATTAATGGACTCAAATAAAGATGGTAACATGAGATTTTTCACAGAACTCTGATTACAGTGACTGCAATATTTCTATTTTTCCCTCCTTACCCCACATTCATTTCACTTTATTGATTTTTCTTCCTCAACAAATATTGAGAGCTTACTTTGGGTTAAGAAGTTTTGGAGAAGAAAGAGCAGCAAACATAAGCATTCTCTAACATACTCCAGTAGAAAAATTGAAGTATGGAATACATAGTTAGGACAGTGACTGAGGAGGTTGACAAGAATAAGACCATTCTGCTTTTATAGGTAATTTTATAAACTTGGGTATTCATCCTAAGAATTTTAAGTAAGTCAGTGATATGATTTTTGTTTTCTAAAGAAGCCAGTGACTATTTGGGGAAAATTAGATAAGCTTACATGCAGATTTGCGAAGAACAATTAATGGGTTATTTTTATTTGTCTTAAGCAATAATGCTTTGAACAAGGGTGATGGCAGAATGATAAAAGCAAATAGCTGTATCAATTATTATTTAATAAATTTAATTAATAACATTTAATGATAAATTATATGTAGTTAAAGGAATAGATGCTATAGTGTCCACCCACATCCTCATTACCAAACCACTTAGTGTTTAATTGGCTCCTAGGCTCACAAGTTATCCCTTCTCCAGAGAATTACAAGACACATCTTGGAACCAATACATCACTTTTCTTTCCTCAGACTCACAAGCCCAGCCAATGATGGCAATCTCTAAAGGACTATCCTAATTTATATGCAATAGCTTGTGTACTCAAATCTTGGTCTCAGTCTCTGTTTCTAGGGAGTCTGAACTAATAAATAAGACAGTTGCCAACAGACAAGTGAATTACAGGCTTATTCTCAATCTTTTGGACAAAGTAAACTTTATGTGCTCTGGAAGTAGATCTTATTAAAGATTTGCCTTCAAGTTGTCATGTATTGTGTTTAAGACTCTTATGAGCTAAACAAATAGAGATGCCAAGTCATTGCTTACCTACATAGGATTCTGAATTTCAGAGAGGAATGGAAAAAAATTAAATTGTGTAGATATCATAAAAAGTAAATGCAGCATAAGAATGAGAGGAAAATGCATGAGAAAGAAACAAAGCTTCCCTCCTACATATGCAATTGCCGGTGAGACATTTGCTTACAGAATTTTCTCTACTTTCTTCTGCAGGACCCTTTCCTGTTCTCGCTTGGGAAATCTACCCTTTCATTTTGCTTGGGCAAGGAAACTCTTTCAGAAATTATATCAAATAATTTTTCAGCTTTTTAGTTGTAACTGCACACGCCCATCCCCCATATAGTACACCAGCTTCATTTGGTGCTGAACCTGGTGGTATGACTATTATGGGTTGTATTTAAACCATGCTGTTCCTCTCTGAAGGGACTAAAGACATGCAAGCCCAAAATGTGGTACCTTGTCTTTTGCAGAAACAGCAGAAGCAAGAAGGTTACTTTTATCTCCCCTCTACCGTTCTTCCTTGAAGCAGATTATAAGACCTTCATTTAAAAGGTGCCCTCTTTATACTTAGAGAAAAGTTGCTGAAGACTCAGAAACATCCAGAAAAAAATACTAAAAGTACTTGCTAAGTTTCTGACCATTTATCACCATTAGATCATTTATGTTTGTTTTTCAAGAAGATTCCTTCCCTACTGTCCATGTAAAACATGAAATTAGAGGTTGCTTTTGCTAAAAGCATGGGCATACAGATATCCTATAGGTAAATGAAAGCATGGTAAAAGCTTGGCAACTCTGCCTATTTTACATCTCTTTCCTTTGCTACATTAAAGTTTGGGTCAGACTCCTGCTCAATTCTGGTTAGACATATTAATTATTTAATGAGTATTCATCTAAAACTGGAAATTCTTCCCCTTCAAGGAAGAAAACACAATGCTAAGAGTAACTAAGGTTTTTTCAAGATTTACACAGGGACATCACAGAAATTACCAATGTCCAATTTTCACAGCATCTTGTTACAGAGCACCAGAGTGGTTCCTAGAAGATCCCAGTCATTTCCCTAAACCTGAAGAAATGCCACCTTGATTTCTCCCAAGTTATTCTGTCCTGTAGTCACCTGGAATTTCAAAAACAGTAGGACTCTGAGGAGAGTAGAAACTACCCTCAGGCAGGAACAACATTTGAGATAAAGATCAGCCAGACCAGATCTTGACCTAGACTGCTTGACTATGTGTACTTCCTGCTCTAAGCTCTCTTTTATTTCTTCCTATAAAATTCTCAATCTCTTGTCAATATCACAAAGATAGGGGGTGAGGACTCTTGGTCACCATTGGTTCTTCCCTGTATAGCCACACTAAATACATTTCTTCCTTCACCATTACTTTTTCTTTTGGACTTTTTAGTACAAGTGATCAGGCCTAGTTTGTGGGGATCCTTGGAGTCTGATCTCTGGCTGAGGCCTCTGGTACATGTTCATCAAACCCATTTTTTTGTCTTTATTTAGTTATGAATGTTCTAATACTTACATTAAATAAATTTTTTAATCTGCCTTTTGTTATAAAAGAATCAGCCATAAACCTAGCAATAGTGAAAAAGTGCTTTCTAGCCTATCTCTTTTTTAAAATATTTTATTTTTTATTTGTTGTTGGACACAATACCTTATTTTATTTATTTATTTTTATGTGGTGCTGAGGATCGAACCCGGGCCTCGCATGTGCTAGGTGAGTGCTCTACCGCTGAGTCACAACCCCAGCCCGCCTATATCTCTTTATACTCAAAATACGTCACACCTCTCCTCATCTCTAATTTTAATAAGGTCTATAGAATCTAAACTTACTTCTAGCCAAAGGATGGAAAGATAATGTGTTGAATGAAACTAGATTACTTTCCCTTTCCCCATTACTAGCTTGTCACAATGCATCATGCTTATGCCACGCATGTTGGAGACATTATAATATGACAATAAATTTCTCCCTAATTCTGCTGAACGGCTGATGTGCTTCCATTTCCCTCTCATCCTTGTTTTAATTTCAGAATTCAAAGACTTTCTATAAAAGGGCCCGAGATGGCTCTGTTGCTGAACATGTCACAGGCAAAAGGAAGTTTGTTTTGTTTGATTTATTTTTTAAATCTGCAGTTGTCTCTTCTGACACAGATATGGTTATGAAATAGGGAAGTGTATTCTTCCTAAATTAAATGTGGAAGAAAGCTCATCATCTGGACAGAAGAATGGCAATCAAGCTAATTATTTGTACAAAATTATTTCTATATACTATGGAACTCAAGAATAATGTTGTATGATTTCAAATAATTTGTGGGCCTAATCAAACTGTGCAAAATACAAAAAGCTATAGAAAACACAAAAGAGGGACAAACCCAAGAATACGATACTATTGTATTTCTACATAATTTTACAATCCTTAGCTCCTGCAGCTTCCCAACATTCCACAGCACTTAGTTGATTTAGAGTTCTTTTTGTACCAGGGTAATTAATAACAAAGTCAATAACAATAATAATGAAGAGCTATTTGGCTACATAGGATACAGATTGTTCTGTAAAACTGAATACTAATCAAGGTACATTTATTATTTGAAGAAATGATTTAAATTCTGTATAGGTCACAGAAGGACAAGAAGAACAAAATATTATAAATTGGGCAGATAGGAAGAAAAGAGAGGAGAGGTGGGGTCCCTTATTCCTCCATGTAATTTCAGCAGTTAGGACTGATGACATTCATTATCTGCCTTGTACTTTTCCTCAATTTAATTATAGACAGCTCTACCTTTTCTAGGTAGTATTTTTGTGTGTGTGTGGGGAGGGGACTCAGTGATATTCACAGAACTGTCCCCCTCATGTCCAATCACAATAGCTCATGTGTAGAGGGAAACATATGAGGAAGTATGCAAATGTAAATTAGTAAAAAAAAAAAAAAAGGTGGGGGAGGGGGAAATGAACAAAAAGAATAAGAAGCCAAAAAAGGATGGCAGAAAGATTTATAAAAGCAAGGGCAGGAAAGTCACCAGAAAGAGAAAGGACGAGAACAAACCACAAGTGAGTGAAAACACGTAGGGAGAAATTGGTGGCTTGGCAGATTTACCATTTTACAGATTTACAGTCCGAATCTGCCTTTATCAAAATACATGTGTTGAGAGACATGGCATTGCATTTCTTATTACATATTGTGCTCAAACCCTCTGTGACCTCCTATTTTTAGTAATAAAAGTTATAATTTCAGCAAATTGGTTTTATCCATTAACTTCATAGCCCGCTTGATATAACCTGAGATTAAGTTAAATTTAAAGTCCAAGTGAGCTCAAAGGTGTGGGTGAAGGTTGTAGCTATTAGGTCTAACTGAATAATAGCTCTGCAAAATCCCAACCACATAAAAACCCCTGTTCTGGCAGTCATAGCAACCTCACCAGCTTGAGCTGCGATCGCTGACAGAGAGTTCACTGATTTTTTTTTTTTTTCCATAGAGAATCCTGAAGCTTGCTGTTTGGGTTGACATTTTTACAACCCTGTAGTTGAAAAGGGAAAATTTCAGTAATAGAGGGGCACATGTCATCTTCCTTCCTCCCCTCTCTCCCTTCTTTCTTTCCTCTTCCCTCTTTTCTTGCCCTCCTTCTTTCACTGATCACAACCGATTCATTAGTACATTTCCAGACCCACAGTTTGAGGATATAAGGGTTAGAGCTTTACAATGACAGTTACTAAAACTATAACTTTCCAAATATATTATACATTCATGAGCAAAATGTGAAACCCTGGGGGAGAGTGCAGCGAGCTATGATCTATGGTTTACAAGGGCTGTCGTTGGGAGAAGTTACACGGGACTCTTCAGAGAACTCGGCAGGTGATTTATTCCTGTTTAGGGATTTCAGGCTGCCCGATAGGCACATAAATTGAAACAAGCTGACGAATGGCTTCTATACTTCAGTCCTGATATCTCAAAAAGGTACTGCATGTGCTCTGGGTACAGAATCCCTTGGAGCAGAGATCTCTGAGAGCTGAGTGTGACAACTTTCAGTTGGGACTCAGAAAACCATACCCCACAACACATGGTGCTCTGACACTCTGAGTGGCCTTTGTTTCTACCTCAGAATCAAGGTCCCTCTGACCTTCCCTTGTGTCGCCCCCTCCCAGCACACACAGGCTTTCTGCAAAGTTCCCTTATCTAACTCTGGACTGACCGAAGAACCAATTACCTCTGGTGGCTTCCTTAAGTTTTCATTAAGTAAACTCATATTGCAGGAAGAACGACTAAAATCTGTCAACTCACCTGGCCAGATTTCTGTCACACACCAATGTCCTCTATTTCAGCCCCTAAAAGAGTCATATATAAACTAGTGTCTGTGGGTCAAACAGACATTGTCCCAGGCAATTGTACGCTCTCCAAACCCACTAAGGGTCCCTGAAAAATCATTTAATAGACCTCTAAAAATTGCCTACATCCCCATTACTCCCCCCTACTCCATAGAAACAGGGGTATATAAATTTCTGAACGATGTTTATCCTAGTGGATAATCACATTTTCCTGATTGTCCCACCTGCTAAGATTTTTTTCTCCCCTGCACGTTAATAGCTCTTTGCCTCTTCTATTTAATCTGAGCTTGTCAGTTTATTTCAGTGAAAATTCAGGGGCTAGAAGAGAAATTTCACATTACCCCTACCTACATTTTTGTGCTGAGTTTTCTCACCTGTCAAATGTAAGGAAGAGAAGGTTTTTATGAATTCCAGCTGAGACAGCTGCCGAACATTATCGAAAGAGTGTCTTCCCCTGAGGTTATCACACTCAAGACAGGTTGTCCCAAGGTAAGATTCACTGTAGGACAGCAGCCTGTTCATCACACAATTCCACAGTGCTCCCGTGACTAATGGTGGTACACTCAACTATGAATAAATTCCCAGAATTCAGTTTAAGATACCAGAATAATCATTCATATAAAATCATACATCTATCTGTTGTCTGTGCCCTCTGACTTTCTAACCAAATACTGATTTTCATTCGGTAGGTATTTAATAAGTGTCTAATATGGGAAGGACCAGCGATCCTTTTAAATGAGGAATACAAGCACACTAAAACCTAAATCTTATGTTCAGAAAATGTTCATTCCAGAGTGGGTGACCAGCCTATTAAAAACAAATCAAAATAGGCCCCAAGAATATACAGTGGCAATGTCCAGAGTATGTTTAACACTGCTAAATGCTAAAAAAAAAAATAAATAAAATGAAACGAAGCTGGGGAAGGTTTCCTGTAATGTATTTGTATAAAGACTATAAAACGTACATAGCACAGCCCTCGAAGGTGTTCAGATTAGTGAAGGTGTCAGGAGTGTCAATGAATGTGTCACACGGGCCATAAATACTCTAAAAGCAGAAGGCCCAGGGGCATGTGGGAGGGAGTGAAGAAGATGTATACCTGTGACCAGAATACATGTGAGGGGTGAGCAAAGTGATGGAAAGACTCACAGGGAGGACAGCATTTGTTTTAGGTCTTCAGGATTATGCAGGACTTTTCCAGCTGACCTAATTTAGCTAGGGTGAAGGCATTACAGATGTAGATAATAATCCTATTGTTTTAATAATAAGCTGAATTATCCTGCCCGGCCGGAAGGTGTGAATTTAGTCATGGTCAAGAAACTGAAGGAAAGAGCTGACCTGGGCATGAGGGAGCAGGAAAGGGGTAGCAAGAGAAGCAAAGAAGGTAGATTCAGCCATGTCAGCTCTTCTTTCTCTCTAAACAGCAAACTTGATTTTGTTGAAATCTGGGTTGATAGAGTAAATGGCTCCAATTTGTATTTTAGAAATGTCACTTGGTAAATTAATGTCACTTGGAGGGGAGTGATTTGGAATGACAGGATTGTAGGTGGAGAATCACTTTCTCAGTACAGATTAGGCGTTCAGCAAAAGATTGGGAGTTATTTTGTTATTTAATTGTTTGCTTCCCTCATTTTGCTTACTTGTAATGTGCCCACATGGTTCAGATTACTTGCTAACTACCCACAAAAGGAGGTGACATGTACCCAATTAATAATGCTTTATTGAATAGGGCTGATTGCAATCAAAATAGGGATGTTTAAAATATTACTAATTGTTTATGTTTTGTTAAGTGGTGAGAGAAGAAACTCTTCAGTGAGTTTTATCCTAAGCTAACAAAAAATAATAAGTTGATAATCTGCTATGTAAAACTTTACTTAAAAGGAATTTTAATGATGTAAGGAAATTTCCACAGTGAAATAAAGTGAATAAGTTGGATGTACAATATGATTGCTATTTTGTAAGCATAGGTACTTGTTTATATATATATATATGTATATGACGAAAACATGTCACTATGTTAGTTATGTTAGTTGGGTGGTTTTCTTTGTGTTTGCACTCATCTGTGTTGTCAACAAAAACCTGTTTCTGTCAGTAAAACCATGTATTTAAAAAATAAAATACAGAAAGTTTCATGAATCTCCTTCTTCTCAGTGTTGGAATGAATTTCGGAGCATTTCAGAGCATTTCATAACATTTTTATATTATGGGAAAATGATTACGTTGTCAAACATCAAAATGCCATTTTATCCATTATAGAAATAAAGCCGTGAAACTCAGTTTAAGATTTCTCTGTATATATTTTGAGTCATTAAGACTCTTTGTTTGCAAGTGAAAATAATCTGTTCAAAAAATAATTTGTAGGGCTGGGGATGTGGCTCAAGCCATAGTGCACTCGCCTGGCATGCACGCGGGGCTGGGTTCGATCCTCAGCACTTCATACAAATAAAATAAAGATGTTGTGTCCACCGAAAACTAAAATAAATAAATAAATACTAAAAAATTTTCTCTCTCTCTCTCTTTAAAAAAGTAATCTATACTATTTAAGGAAAAAATGTGCAGATGATGGGTAGACTTAGAGATACAAAGAAAACATAACTTTAGGGATCAAATTCGTTAATCCAACAGTATTCTTTCTTCATTTCATTTTATTTCTTTTCTCTTTGGTTTTTCAACTTGCTTTCTTCTTCAGGTTATAATTATTCTCTTTTACTTCAGACATGTATTCTTTTCACAGCACAGGCCTAAAATTTCCAGTAAGGAAACAAAACAGGGGGAAAGAAAAAAAAATAAAAAATATCCCTTCTAAATTATATATCAATCCCAGGAACAGCCCTGTCTGGTTTAAATATCTTCATCACAGTAGGCATGATTACTAGGCTCAGAGAAGGGAACAAGCAGCATCCAGGCTACTCTGCATGAAACACTTTGTAATCTGAAAGCTGAGGAATATGGTTAAATAGCTGTCCTGCAGACCATTCTCAACTTTGGTTGGAAAAGACAGAACATACAGGTTATGAGTGAAAATGGAGAGTTGATGTGGTCCATTCCCATCCCTTCTTCCTAAACTGGATGTTATTTAGAAGCCTTCTATGTTAACCTGGCCCTGGAAGAAGTCCTGATACAGTGAGCAAGAATGTAAAGAATGATGTCTGAGGTCGTAGACTTTTCCATCCTTGATCATATTTTATGCTTACTTGTGTTCTTAGAAATTTTACCAATAGTGGAAATGGGGTAAAATTTCTAACTTTACAACTATAATTTGACAATATAATTCTTGTGTTAAGAGGGCAAAAATAAATGGAATCAAAGTGGGGTAACTACTTACAAAACAAGTGGATATACCATGTAAATTATTTTCTTGACAATTCTCTGAATTCTATAAATATATTGCTATATACAAGAAAATATATTTTAACTAATTAAAATCAATTTTAATATCAAGGCAAAGTGACAAATGTTGTCATGAATAATATAAATGCCAATGTTTCCTAGGAAGAACATTCATTTCAAGTTTTCTAGGAAAATCTATTTCATATTTTATACTGTCTAAATTCCTTTATTGATTTTCTTTTCCAAAATGAAAGGAAACCAGGAGCTGCATAATTAGTACATTGTAGAATAGTCCTCCTCCATTATTATGAACCTGATTTTGCACTAAGGTATTTTAAAAACATAGTGAACTAGCAAACTCTTGTACGTGTAGTAATGATTTATGATTTGATCATAAGGGTTTCTTGACCATATCAAATATCAAATTACACTTGGCTTTTGTAAAAAAAAATAATAACCAAAACTTGTGAGCCATTTGTTCTTATAAATTAACTTCAGAAAGATCAGATTATACCTATGTTTTCCTCTGTAATGATAATGAAATGTTCCTTCATCCCTAAATATGTCTTTTTAACACTTATTTGGATTTATACTCACTTGCAGAATGTGATAGTTACTAGTTGTTTTATTGCATTGTATTTTGCACCTATACCATATAATTGCATACTTTTTATACTTTTGCATTTGTAGTTGTGCACTTTTTTGGAAGCCCCAACCTTTGTTTCAATATAGTACACTTATATTACTCCTTTATTCTCTATAATTTGTCTCCATCTTTTTTGTAGTATGATATTGGGTCAGTACAGTACACTTATATTCCTCTTTAGTCTCTATAAATTTGTCTCCATCTTTCTTGTAGTATGGTATTTTATTAGAGATCATGTATCTGTTAGTTAAAATACACTGATAGTCTTTCTGTCTTCTTTCAGTTTCCAAATCCCAACCATAGGTAACATTAGATGTTATTGTTTATTATTTAGACATAAGAGTATATTAGGCAGTTGCATCATCTTCAAAATAAAAACACTCTCTTGCATTTGTGTTTCAACCGTTAATAAATCTAAGATGCTAGTATGTCTAACATCTTTTGGACATTTAGCAAATGCTAGTTTCTAGTTAAAACACTCTCACTTCCCCTTTATACAGTCTCAGTAGTTCTAACTTTAGCTCATTCCTTTTACTTTCTAATTTTACTGGCTCTAAATTCTTACAGGTAATGGTAATAGTTTAGCTTTTGCTAATAGCTTATATCAATTTGCATTTTGTATGATAGTTTGCCGTCTTTTAAAAACCTATAAATTGACCCAGAATGGAATCAAGACTTCTATTTTTCCAGGTTCAATCTGCATAAAATATTTTACCAAAACCACCAAATCACTTCCACATTAGCATAAAATTTATTATCTTGAAATGGCTAAAAACAAGGAGTAGTCTGTTTTCTATGCTGTTTCTATGGTCTCTGCTCCAGTGAGTATATCATTTTTTAGTCAACTTCAGTCCAGCAGGGTCTTCCTTGCTTATTCTCCAAAAAGCATTCCCCTTCTCAGGGTCTTTGCCCTGGCTTTCTCTCCTGCCCCAAATGCTCACACTTTACAATTTCCCTTAGCCAAATGCTCATCTTTAAGTATTTGTTCAAATTGTACCTGCTCGGGAAGGTCTAACTTCATCATATTATTTAGACTGTACCTTGTCTAGAATTCTCAATTATTTTTATTTTTTATTGAATTTATCACTTGAAAATTATATTTAATTTGCAATATTTATCATATTTATTTTTCTAGTAGTTTAAGCTACAGGAGGGCAGGATTTTAAGTGTGTTTTGAACACTGATAAATCCCTTCGCCTGATTCATAGCTGGTACTCAACACTATTGAAATAATGAATTTATTCACCCAACTATATCCTTATTCTCCTAATTTTCATTATATAAGCCTGGATTCCTAAAAAATTGGGGGATGTTTTATGTCTCTATCTAGTGATAGAGTGAGATTGCTTTTAGTATTTACTATATAGATATGGATGCCTTCTAAAGAAGATTAAGTAGAAATCCTTCTTCCCCATTGTTTGTATTTTCAATACACGTTAACATAAATAATTCACATATTTTTCTCTTTCCATACCTAACATACTTAAATTACTATTATATAAGTATCTACTTTTATTACAAATGAATTTATTTGTATTGGAGACGATTAATATATTTACATAATTTTTCAAAATGTGAAAATATGTTTCCCTGGAGACAGTGTTATTTAATACTAATATTATAAAGAGGCTGTACTTTGAGGTATGAAAGGATTGGGTATTTAAACATCCTGACACTAATTTTTGTCTCAAATTCTCTAAGCACCAGTTTTTGAATGTTTAGGAACAAAATAGTACTTTCCTCATGTGATTTTTGTGAGGTACTGTAATAAATTCCCTAGTGTGATGCTCCCTAGATAGCAATGCTGTGAATATTTTGTTGGCACAAAGAAGCATGTTTGATCTAACTTTGCAAGATGAAATGAATAGGTCCATATTCTCCCTTGGCAGATCCTCCAAAATTGAATTTGCATCTTTAATGCAGTCAGTATTTTTCAGATAGAAGTTATTTTGTAGCTACTTATAAAGGATTCTTTGTTAATCTGTCATGCCTAATAGTTCTTAAACTTGACAAGTTAGAGTTGAGTGCAGGGGCCAGAAAAATTTTCTATAAAGTGGTAGATAGCAAATAGTGTTGGCTTTGTGGACCCTACAGCCTCTGTCACAACCACTCAACTCTGATGTTATAGAACAATAGTAGCTGTAAAGAATACATAAATGAATACAAGTGCCTCAATTCTAATAAAATTTTACTTACAGAAGCAGGCAGTTAGATTTGGTCTGCAGGTCAGAGCTTGCTGACTCCTGACCTAATAGTTTTACTGATCCTTCCATGAAATGGTTGTAAGGAAGGAAGGAAGAGAGAGGAAGAGATAGAGAAGAAATGCCCTCCCATAAATTCTGAGAGCCTTTCTCTTACAACAGTGAGCTCATAAATAATTTTTTTATCAAAACGATTATGTTTTTCCTGCAATTCATTTAACATATATTTATGTATTCTCAAAAAATTCTTCAAATTACTTTCTGAAAAATCTGTTGAACCTAATTTGAAGCAATTATCTTTCCTGAAATTTAGATTAGGACATGTTATTTTTTTTCTCTGTTTCTGCCATCAGCAAATTGGAGTTTAGAATTCATTACTACCATCATTTTAATTTTTTTTCACAGTGCTGGGGATTGCACACAAGGCCTTATGCGTGCTAGAAAAGTGCTCTATTGCTCAGCTATTATCCCTGATTGGAGGTCATCGAAGGTGGCTGACCCTTGTTTAGGGGTTGTTTTATTCAGGTTTCGCATTGCTGTGATGACAGTAACAAATAAGAACAACTTAGAGGAGGAAATGCTTATTTGGGCCTCACAATTTCAGAGGTCTCAGTCCACAGAGGACTGATTCCATTGCTCTGGGCACACACTGAGGCAGCACATCATAGTGGAAGAGCCAGTGGAAGAAAGCTTCTCAGCTTGTGACAGGCAGGAAGCAAAGTGGGAGAAAGAAGTGGTAAGGGCCACTGGAAAGATGAGCCTTTCCTGGGAGCACCCCCGCTGTCCCACCTCCAGCTACAACCTACCTGAACAGTTACCATCCAGTCCATTCCAACTCTCACAGTCCAATCAGTTTACATCCAAGCATTCCTGCATTAATACATGAGCTTTTGGAGACATTTATATCCAAAATATAATATTGGTACAGATAAGGGTCAAGGGTCTTCCATGATTAGCCCTTGCTTGAAACTGCAATCAAGGCTAGCTAGTGTGTCTACTCTCCTTGTTTTAAAACTTGAACTTATTTAACTAGGCTACAGAAGTTTTCTCTTACTGAAACTTTTACATTTAAGTCAAAGAAGAATGTCACATATCTTCTAAGTGATCATAATCGAAGTTGATATTATTTGAAACTGGTCTAATTTTTTGAAGCCACGCTTTTATTTAATGGACAGTATAGAAATTTTGTGACTGTACAGGCACTTTACAACTTAAAAGGAGTATGAAGTGGAGGTGTAGCCTCTTAAGAAATAGTTAACATGTTATTAACTACTAAGGCACTAAACTTAAAATGGCTTTGTGAAATAATTTGACACACCAAAATTGTATTATGCCACCAGCATATAATAGCCCAACTGTTCTCATAACAAAATTCCACTAGACATTTTATAAGCCCCACATGATTTGAAGGCCTCAGAGTGATGTGTATACATAGCTAGGTGAACTAGAACTTTCTGACAGGCATTTCTCCTTCTATGGATGTTCTCTGGCTTACCTATCACATTATTCCAAGAAATTGGCCCGTTTCTTTTCTCTGAGGTGCACACTCTCAATAATGTGAAAAGATTTACATTCACAAAATCAAATATGAACATAGCACTTTGCAGTTCAGAAAGCCATGGCTTGCTCTACTTCATTCATGCCTCATTTAAATGCCAATTTCTTGGTATAGTCTTTCTGACCACAGTTCCCAGAATATTGTTTTCTGACTCTCTGGCAGATTCTATTCCTTTTTTTTAATCAAAAATAATTATCACTACTGGATTGCATTATTATTATTATTATTATTATTATTATTATTATTATTATTTAGTATACATCTTCCCCATGTCATTCCATAGGGGAAGCAAGATGAAACCAAAGGTTTTTCTGATGTTTCAATTAGTACTTGGTATGGAGGAAGTGTTCAATAAATATGTGTTAAATGAATAACTAAATAAACCTTGTCTGTTGGTAATGCATCGATGAGTTTTCTCAATTAGTGATGAGGAAAATGAGAGATCATAATTGCTAACGTTCCTAAGGTTCTTAGTTCTTAACACCTCCCACTCCATCTCTGCCATATGTATGGATTGGCTACAGGTCTATGAGGACTGGGTGGAAGGTGAGAGGATAGAGCCATGTCTCTGGTCTCAGAAGTTGAGGATGATGTGATGGTGAGTGAAAGAGAAGAATGGGCTCCTCCTCCTGAGCAGAGTAGATTGTCATAGGAAGCTTGTATATAGGTGCAACTCTCATACCTGATTTAGCCTCTTCAATGCCTGTTGTTTCATTGCCTAACAAGAATGATGCACATTAATGTCTGTGACCAAAGCTGTGGGCAAACACTTTACGATCATAAATCTACATTCTGCATATGAAAGAGTTGACATGCATTTGAAGGATGCTGGTGTAAAGCAGATGCTATGAGAAATAGGATGTTCCACATTCTGCCATATTTTTAAAAGACTGATGACACATTATCAATGCAGTTCCCAAGAGGAAAGATGAAATAAAGAAAGATGACACTTTATTCTTATGAAGAAATTTAGCATGCATGTTTGACTGCATGTATTTTATGTATATATGCATATACATATATACACATACGTATTCTAATATTTATATTTACATATATATAGTCTCATCCATGAATTACTAGAAATGACAGCATTGAATAATGGTTGAAAACCTGGCTTAGGATTCAAAAGTCCACTAAATATGAGCTCACCTATTTGGGAGAAAATCTCCATTTTAATTTGGTATCTTTAATTATAAAAATGAGATGATAATAAAATCTATCATGTAGTACTACTCTGAAGATTGCATAACTTAATAGATCTGAGGAGTTTAATATATTACCTGGCACATTGCAAGTCCTTACTAAAGTTTAGGTATTCACATTCAAGGCACCAAATATAAACTTACATGCTGAAATACCAACAAATTAACTATAATAAATCTCATAATGCATTGTTGACCTTTTGAACACCTTTATTATCACATGCTGAGAAAGACAAATGGGAAAGAATTGGTAGGGATAAAATTATGAGCTGAGAATTCAAATTAATATAGAAATAAAATAATTTATGGTGCCTCTGTGTTTGTATTCTCTTGATTTATCATTTATTGAGCATCAGAAATAACTTTAATTGAGCATTCATAATTCATGATTTCAATATTCTTCATGGGCATTTGACACTACAAGTTGTTTAATAGAATAAAAATATGGACCTTGCTCAGGGAACATGATCTACATTTCAAAGTAAAAATTTGTTTTCTTCTAAAAAGAATATTGGTGAGACTACATACAGAGTGGAAATTTAACAGTGCATATCACACAATGTCATAAAATACTTCTGGGTTAAAGAAGCAGTGTAAGACCCTGATATATGGCACTTTGCAATTACAATTTTAGACAGTGTACCAGGAAAATGAAATCCTCTATAGACATGATTGTGTTTACTAGATAACCCTCACTATTCCATGGACTATCTATAATTTAAGAGTTCATTCACTCAATAAACTTCTTTAATAACATGGGACAAACACTGTTAGCTGCATGAAAACTCAGACACAGTCCTCAATGTCTGGAGGAACTACCTACGTGGAGAAAATGCATCCCCATCTGTACTAGATTCTTCTTGTCCCCCCAAATCTGTAATCTGTCCTCTTTTATGTAAAGGGACCACACTCTTTGCCTCTGAGATTTGATTCATGCTTCCATTCTTGCCTCCCCTGTCCATCTAAACTTTTATTGTCCTGGTTGACACTGCTTAGTTTTGAGGTTTCTGCTGTGATATTACTCCTCATGTAAGTCTTTCTTATCCCCTGTCCTGGGTTATATCAACTGCTTTGTGACAATCCATCTTTCCTGTAGGAGAGTGCTTATCACATTCTCATTAATAATCACATAGGAACTTCTTTTCTCCTATGGCTTATTATATACCCTATGAGAATGAGAAACATAAACACTGCTATTTAGCACAGTAGCGTGCAGTCAATAAATATCCACCAGATAAATGAAAGAACGAATGCCAACTGACAAATTGAGTTAGACTGAGATATCTCTAAGAAAAAAATAGTTTATATTTGGGGAAGATTAGGAAGTTTACATTGACCCTCCTTAATTTTTTACATTTTTATTTTACTAAATATTAAGAGTTCTTACATAATTTTGATGCTCATGTGTTTGGGGGATAAAAATGAAATGACTGTCATTACACCAGAAGGTTTGTTTTTAATTCACAGATCAAATGTGCCTTAATATATTTTTTTTTTCATTTAGATTTCAACTAGTTGATAGGCTTGCCATTTTAATACACATAATTGGAGATTTACTTATTCATAAATAGCCTATTTCTCATTTGGAAAAAAATAAGCCAGTGACAATATTTTAAAAAAAGAAAGTTTATATTAAGTAATTACCCTTTCATATGACTCTTGTAAGCATGGATAGAATTCCCCAGACAGACCAGAAGGAGAAGAGAATTTATAGGAAAAAAACTATTTGAAAAGGTGAAAGGTATAAAAAATAGCTATTTGTAGAGAATATTTTTTGTGTGTATGTGGTACTGGGGATTGAACCCAAGGCCTTGTGCATGCAAGGCAAGCACTCTATCAATTGAGCTATATTCCCAGCCCAGAATATTTATTTTTATATACAAATTGTACAGAGTTTAATTGAATATACAATAGTTCTGAGATAGGTGGATGAAGCATTGTGGTATCCCAGAGGTTCTATATCAGCTAATTGGTGGTTTAGACACACAAGAACATAAAGTAAAATGGAATTTGAATAGATTTTATTATTGTAGGAATTTTAGGAGGCATTTTAATATCAATGTACTACATCAATGCACATTACAATTTGTTACACTATATATGGAGCCTTTTAAAGTTTACTTATAGAGCTCTCCTTTAGTGCCAAGACAGAGCATCATGAGGTATTGCGGTACACAGAGAAGATGTTGGGAATCAGTGGTTTCCAAAGTAGGGTGCTTTGCCCCCAAAGGACATTGGCAATATTTGAGCATATTTTGGTCTATCATAGCTGTGTAAGTCTGGGGTAGTTACTGGATTCTAGTAGATAGAGGCCAGATTTGATGTCAAACATCCTACAAAGCACAGGAAAATCCCCACAACAAATTATTATTCAACCCAAAATATAAATACTGTTAAAGCTGAAAAATCCTAAGAGTGAAAGAGCAAGAGCTGTGGATTAAGATCCAAAGTGTCTATTTTGCTGCTTAATAGTTGTTAAATATTAAACAAATCATTTTTAATGTATCTTGACCTCAGGTGCTTCACTGGAAAAGCAGGAATGAAATCACTTAATTTGTTTTTTTTTTTAATTTTTTATTGTTGGTTGTTCAAAACATTACAGATTTCTTGATATATCATATTTCACGAAATCACTTAATTTGAAGGTTAACATTATGTTAAGAAGGGTAATATGTATAAAATAGTGAAGCAAAATAACTGTCACAGAACAATCACTTAATAAAAATTGTAGTAGCTAGATGGAGTTGGTTGTTTGGGGTTTGGTTTTTCCCGAGATCCCTATTCACTTTCTTTTAATTAAGAAAGCTGAGAATGCTTGCTGTAAACATTTATTTCATGGATATCCCAGAAGAATTTGCTCAGACTGGTTCAAATTTAGTACTTCATGCCACTAGCCACAGTTAGGATCCTGGGAATGGGTACATGGTTCAAACTGTAGCATGAGTGTCTTTTTCAAAAATTCTGAACAAAACAAAACAAAATACTATTTATACCTTGTCAAGGCTATGATAAAGTTGTCCTGGCTATGAGTCAAGATCACTTACAATTAGAAAGTTCGAAGGTGGCATTGAGAGAAAGGCAAACATGAGAAACACAACTAGTATGATTAATTCAAGCCCTATATCCACTCATGATTGAAGCCAGCTCCCATTGTCATTTGAGGTAAGTAGAGTCAGCACAGCCTCTATTTTTCTTTAGCTAGTTTCTCTTTCACTTGAGATAAAAGGAGTCCTAACAAACACAGGCACAGCAGTTTTTTTTTGGTAGAAAATACAGAACTCTCATGTGTTCTAATATATACATAGTAGGGTTAATGGGATTTTCCTAGGAACCTAATTGGATGGTGTCACTAAATATGAAAATGTTTCACAAACAATAATGTATCATATTAATGAAATACAATGTTAGAGTTTCTAGAACCTGAATTTATGTTTTAGATTTCATCCACTGTGCTAGCTTTTGAAGACTGACTGCTCTCAAACAAGCAGTCATTAACACATTTTTTTTTCTGTATTTTGATTTTTAAAATGTAGTTTCAAATTTTAGTCGCACCTGACTTATTATCCTTAAGTAACCAATACTGACTTTCCCAGGAAAGATCTAAAAAAGGCAAACAATTAGTTAATTAATTAAGGAAGTTGAAAATATCATGACTGTGGTTGTTATATAATATAGAATCATAGAAGAGTCTCTAGGCATATTTAACTGATTTGTTTACTCAGTAAATACTTGCTTACTGAGCACGCATTATATAGTGGCTACTATTGCAAAAGGACTGCTATGTTTGTGTTAATTGCAAAGAAAGAAATAATAGCTTAGGTAAAACCTTTATACTTTGTACTATGAGTATAAAACACAAGATTATAATATGTGTGTGTATACATAATTATGCAAGTGGTCAATCAAGGCTTTTCTGAAGAAGGAATATTAAACTTATATGAAAGTAGAGAAGAAATGCAAATAGAATTTCTGGGACAGCATTCCAGGAAGTTGTAATATTTGATATAATAGTCCCCAGGAAATCAGGTTATTGCAGTGAAGGAATGGAAAGAAAGATAAGAAGGCTTAAATATGGCATGAAAGACAGGATAAAAAAAATAGATCTACTTAAAATTTGTACTAGTCTTGCCACTAAATGGTAGTTGCAAAAGCTTGATAAAACAAATAAATAAAATAAATCATCATTTTCTGTATTATGTAAGCATGATCTATATTTCCATAACATTATACTAAAAATCCAAGATGGAAGCCAAAGCCAAAATTACATTAAAAAGAACAAAAAGTAAATAAAATTATTATAGATACCAATAAATTCTGAGACGATATAGATGTTAAAATTATCTGACAATGACTATAACAGTAGTTCAGAAAGTAAGGGTAAATGCTCTTTAAATAAGTCAGGAGTTTGGCAAATCCAAGTAGAAAAGTAGGAGACAAAAGATTACTAAATGGAAATTTTAGAACTAAAAATAATTGAATGGGCTTCATAGAAAACATTGGAATCACATGAAAAATATCAATAAACTTTAAGGCATATCAATAGGAATTACCTGATAAAAAGGGAGTAAAAATATTGGGGGAAAATGAACACAGACGCTTAGGGTCTTATAGGGAAGTTCCAACAGTTTAATTTTTGCATTATTATAATATCAAAAGAAAATTGTGGGGCAGAAAAAAACATGGCTAAATCATGACTGGAAACTTCTGAAATTCATTTAATTTGATAGATTTATAAATTGAAGAAACTCAAAGAACCCAAAATCAGGTAAATTAAAAAAGCATTCATAAGAAGATATATCCTAAATCAAACTCCTAAAAACCACAGACAGAAAATTCTAGAACTAAAATAATCATACAAATAGATGATACAACATTCATTGCAAGTTAAATTATAAAAATACAAAACTCAAGAAAAATAAATAAATGAAACAGAAAAAAAAAAAAGCCAATAAAATGGGAGACATAATAAAACATTATCAATAATCATACTAAATGTAAATGGTGTAGAGAAACTAATTAAACAATCAAAGATAATGAAAATATATTTTCCAAACTAATTAAAAGGACTTTATCATAGTTAAAATGTATGCTCTGAGCAACACAGTGGTAAAAGAAGAAAAAGCAAGCCAAGTCTGGGAAAAACATTTTCAAATCACGTATTTTAAGAAGGACTTCTATTGGGCATGTGGCACATGCCTTTAATCACAGCAGCTCAGGAGGGTGAGACAGAAGGACCGAATTTCAAAGCCAGCCTCAGCAACTTAGTGACCCTATGCAACTTAGCAAGACCTGGATTCAAATAAATAAATAAATAAACAAACAAACAAATGGGGGCTGGGGCTAAATATATAAAGGAAACTAAACACTCAACAATTTAAAAAATGTGTGGAAGATTTGAACATATACCTCTTCAAAGAAAATATGTAGATGAAACAAGATGTCCAAACTACTTTGCCATTAAGATAATAGAAATTAAGATCATAATGAAATACTACCATTCTAGGATAAAAAATTACAATGCTAGCACTATGACAATACCTACTTCTGGCAAGTATGTACAGCAATTGGGATTCTCACACTTCAGGAGTGAAAAATGATAAAGTTACTCTGGAAGCAGATTAGCAGTTTCCTTTTAAGTTAAATATTTGTCACATGAATTTGTGATCTCACTCTTAGATATTTACTCTGCAGAAATGAAATGTTATATTCACGCAAGACTTATACATGTTACTTATAGCATTACATTTGTAATCACAGAAAAATGAAGATAATATAAATATCCTTTACCAACCCAATGTATAAATTAATATTATACGCTCTACCACAGAGCACTACATACCAAAAGTGGGGAAGGGAGATGAACAATATGTGTCCATAATATTATGCATTTCAAAGTTATTATGATTAATAAAAAGTCATTATTAATATGACATTCATCATAATGAATGAACCCTTAAAAAGATATCTGAAAATGGTATGCAGATTATTTGCTTAACCTAAGGTTTAAAAGTAGAGGGAGAGTTTGACCACAAAGAAGTAGTGCTTGGTAAAATGATAGAAATATTGTATATTGAAATTGCCAGGGTGTGAATATAGCTATGTATTAAAATGCATACATTGGTAAACAGTAATAAACAGTTAATTTTTATATAAAGATAAAAATTTAAAGAATATTGACACAAATTTTATATGAGTTTTTTAAAAGATCATACATTCAAAGACAGAAATTGTGTTAGAAAATTAATTTGTCATAAGTAAATGCAGATTATATTTGGGGGGACATTTTGTTATGCACATGTGCATAAAGTTTATTAACCATAGTTTGTGAAAGGCTCTTGCCAATTTCTTAAATAAAACATATACAATAAAAATGGATACATTCATATTAAGGTAATTAGTTTACAGAAAACTGCATAAAGACCAGATATAAAAACTGTTTTCATCTCAATGTCAAATAAACATAAGTTTAAGAGCGGCCCGCCGGCATGGTAGACACATCACCCCAATTGGAGGAGGGGCAGAGCAGAGCCGCTGCCCACGCCTGCAAGGTAGGCCAATCAAGATAACAGCTGATCTTTCAACACAGACTCTAAAAGCTAGAAGATCCTAGAACAACATATTTCAAACGCTAAAAGAAAATGGGTTCCAACCAAGAATTGTGTATCCAGCGAAATTAAGCTTCAGGATGGAAGATGAAATTAAAACCTTCCACGATAAACAAAAGTTAAAAGAATTTGCAGCTAGAAAACCATCTCTTCAAAACATCCTTGGCAAAACATTACAGGAAGAGGAAATGGAAAATAACAATGAAAACAAACAGTGGGAGGTAGTACAGTAAAGGGAAAAAATAGTCAAAGAGGAAAAACAAACCATGTTAAGTAGCATACATAAACAAATATGGCTAGAAGAACAATCCATGTCTCAATAATAACCCTAAATATTAATGGCTTAAACTCACCAATTAAGAGACACAGGCTAGTAGAATGGATCAAAAAAAAAAAAAGATCCAACAATATGCTGCCTACAAGAGACGCATTTGATAGGAAAAGACATACGTAGACTAAAGGTGAAAGGTTGGGAAAAATCATGTCAATTATATGGACTTCGGAAACAAGCAGGTGTGTCCATACTCATATTAAATAAAATAGATTTCAAGCCAAAGTTAATCAAAAGGGATAAAGAGGGACACTACATACTGCTCAAGGGAACCATACACCAACAAGACATAACAATCATAAATATATATGCCCCAAACAATGGTGCAGCTATGTTCATCAAACAAACTCTTCTCAAGTTCAAGAGTCTAACAGACCACCATACAATAATTATTGGAGACTTCAACACACCTCTCTCACCACTGGATAGATCTTCCAAACAAAAGTTCAATAAAGAAATTATAGAACTCAATAATACAATTAATAACCTAGACTTAATTGACATATATAGAATATACCACCCAACAACAAGCAGTTACACCTTTTTCTCAGCAGCACATGGATCCTTCTCAAAAATAGATCATATATTATGTCACAGGGCAACTCTTAGACATTATAAAGGAGTAGAGATAATACCATGCATCTTATCTGATCATAATGGAATGAAACTGGAAATCAACAATAAAAGAAGGAAGGAAAATCATGCATCACTTGGAGAATGAACAATAGGTTACTTAATGATCAATGGGTTATAGAAGACATCAAGGAGGAAATTAAAAAATTCTTAGAGATAAAAGAAAACACAGACACACAACATATCGGAATCTATGGGACACAATGAAAGCAGTTCTAAGAGGAAAATTCATTGCTTGGAGTCCATTTCTTAAAAAAAGAAAAAAAAAAACAACAAATAAATGATCTCACATATAATCTCAAAATCCTTGAAAAAGAAGAGGAAAACAACAGCAAAAGAAGTAGAAGGCAAGAAATAATTAAAATCAGAGCTGAAATCAAGGAAATTGAAACAAAAGAAACAATTGAAAAAATTGACAAAACTAAAAGTTGGTTCTTTGAAAAAATAAATAAGATCAACAGACCCTTTGCCATGCTAACAAAGAGAAGAAGAGAGAGAACTCAAATTACTAACATACGGGATGAAAAGGGCAATATCACAACAGACACTTCAGAAATTCAGAAGATAATTAGAAATTATTTTGAATCCTTATACTCCAATAAAATAGAAGGTAGTGAAGGCATCGATAAATTTCTTAAGTCATATGATCTGCTCAGATTGAGTCAGGAGGATATAGACAACCTAAACAGATCAATATCAGTTGAGGAAATAGACGAAGCCATCAAAATACTGCCAACTAAGAAAAGCCCAGGACCAGATGGGTATACAGCAGAGTTTTACAAAACCTTTAAAGAAGAACTAATACCAATACTTTTCAAGCTATTTCAGGAAATAGAAAAAGAGGGAGAACTTCCAAATTAATTCTACGAGGCCAACATCACCCTGATTCCTAAACCAGACAAAGACACTTCAAAGAAAGAAAACTACAGACCAATATCCCTAATGAACCTAGATGCAAAAATCCTCAATAAAATTCTGGCAAATCGGATACAAAAACATATCAAAAAAATTGTGCACCATGATCAAGTAGGTCTCATCCCTGGGATGCAAGGCTGGTTCAATATAGAGAAATCAATAAATGTTATTCACCACATCAATAGACTTAAAGATAAGAAACATATGATCATCTCGATAGAAGCAGAAAAAGCATTCGACAAAGTACAGCATCCCTTTATGTTCAAAACTCTAGAAAATCTAGGGATAACAGGAACATACCTCAATATTGTAAAAGCTATCTATGCTAAGCCTCAGGCTAGCATCATTCTGAATGGAGAAAAATTGAAGGCATTCCCTCTAAAATCTGGAACAAGACAGGGATGCTCTCTCTCACCACTTCTGTTCAACATAGATCTTGAAACACTGGCCAGAGCAATTAGACAGACAAAAGAAATTAAAGGCATAAAAATAGGAAAAGAATAACTTAAATTATCGCTATTTGCAGGTGACATGATTCTATACCTAGCGGACCCAAAAGGGTCTACACAGAAACTACTAGAGCTAATAAATGAATTCAGCAAAGTGGCAGGATATAAAATCAACATGCATAAATCAAAGGCATTCCTGTATATCAGCGATAAATCTTCTGAAATGGAAATGAGGACAACCACTCCATTCACAATATCCTCAAAAAAAAGTAAAATACTTGGGAATCAACCTAACAAAAGAGGTGAAAGACTTATACAATGAAAACTACAGAACCCTAAAGACAGAAATAGAAGAATATCTTAGAAGATGGAAAAATATACCCTGTTCATGGATAGGCAGAACTAATATCATCAAAATGGCGATATTACCCAAAGTTCTCTATAGATTTAATGCAATGCCAATCAAAATCCCAATGGCATTTCTTGTAGAAATAGATAAAGCAATCATGAAATTCATATGGAAAAATAAAAGACCCAGAATAGCAAAAGCAATTCTAAGCAGGAAGTGTGAATCAGGCGGTATAGCGATACCAGATCTCAAACTATACTACAGAGCAATAGTAACAAAAACAGCATAGTACTGGTACCAAAACAGGCGGGTGGACCAATGGTACAGAATAGAGGACACAGAGACCAATCCACAAAATTACAACTTTCTTATATTTGATAAAGGGGCTAAAAGCATGCAATGGAGGAATGATAGCATCTTCAACAAATGGTGCTGGGAAAAGTGGAAATCCATATGCAACAAAATGAAACTGAATCCCTTTCTCTTGCCATGCACAAAAGTTAACTCAAAATGGATCAAGGAGCTTGATATCAAATCAGAGACACGGCATCTGATAGAAGAAAAAGTTGGCTACAATCTACATACTGTGGGGTCGGGCTCCAAATTCCTCAATAGGACACCCATAGCACAAGAGTTAATAACTAGAATCAACAAATGGGACTTCCTCAAACTAAAAAGTTTTTTCTCAGCAAAAGAAACAATAAGAGAGGTAAATAGAGAGCCTACATCCTGGGAACAAATCTTTACTCCTCACACTTCAGATAGAGCCCTAATATCCAGAGTTTACAAAATAACTCAAAAAATTAAACAATAAGAAAACAAATAACCCAATCAACAAATGGGCCAAAGACCTGAACAGACACTTCTCAGAGGAGGACATACAATCAATCAACAAGTACATGAAAAAATGCTCACCATCTCTAGCATTCAGAGAAATGCAAATCAAAACCACCCTAAGATACCATCTCACTCTAGTAAGATTGGCAGCCATTATGAAGTCAAACAACAACAAGTGCTGGCAAGGATGTGGGGAAAAGGTTACACTTGTACATTGCTGGTGGGACTGCAAATTGGTGTGGCCAATTTGTAAAGCAGTATGGAGATTTCTTGGAAAGCTGGGAATGGAACCACCATTTGACCTAGCTATTCCCCTTCTCGGTCTATTCCCTAAAGACCTAAAAAGAGCATACTACAGGGACACTGCTACATCGATGTTCATAGCAGCACAATTCACAATAGCAAGACCAACCTAGATGGATGGAACCAACCTAGATGCCCTTCAATAGACGAATGGATTAAAAAAATGTGGCATTTATACACAATGGAGTATTACTCTGCATTAAAAAATGACAAAATCATGGAATTTGCAGGGAAATGGATGGCTTTAGAGCAGATTATGCTAAGTGAAGCCAGCCAATCCCTAAAAAACAAATGCCAAATGTCTTCTTTGATATAAGGAGAGTAACTAAGAACAGAGTAGGGACGAAGAGCATGAGAAGAAGATTAACATTAAACTGGGATGAGAGGTGGGAGGGAAAGGGAGAGAGAAAGGAAATTGCATGGAAATGGAAGGAGACCCTCATTGTTATACAAAATTACATACAAGAGGAAGTGAGGGGAAAGGGAAAAAAAACAAGGGGGAGAAATGAATTACAGTAGATGGGGTAGAGAGAGAAGAGGGGAGGGGATGGGAGGGGAGAGGGGATTGTAGAGGATAGGAAAGGCAGCAGAATACAACAGACACTAGTATGGCAATATGTAAATCAGTGGATGTGTAACTGATGTGATTCTGCAATCTGTATACGGGGTAAAAATGGGAGTTCATAACCCACTTGAATCAAAGTGTGAAATATGATATGTCAAGAACTATGTAATGTTTTGAACAACCAACAATAAAAATTAAAAAAAAAAAAACAACATAAGTTTAAGAAGATACGTGATTTGAAAATGTTTCTCCTAGACTTGGCTTGCTTTTTCTTCTTTTACCACTGTGTTGCTCAGAGCATAAATTTTAACTATGATAAATTCCTTTTTATTTGTTTGGAAATATACTTTCATTATCTTTGTTTGTTTAATTAGTTTCACTACACCATTTACATTTAGTATGAATATTATATTTTCAGAAAAATCTTAGATGGATGTATATGTATATGTCAGTACATTCATGCCTATATTTGGGTCTATGTACTTATATGGAGATATGAGAAACTGGGTTATGGGAAAGTGAATATCCATGTATATTAGGAGCAGAAAATTTGAATTGTAATGTATTTCTTAACATTTTTCAAAAACTTTGAAGAACTCTGCTTTTAGAAATCAAATAAGGGAATAATCATATGCATGTAAACGAAAATACACGCTGGACTTTTTAATTGTAGAGTGTCTTACAATATTGACTTAATTAGTGAAATATAAATATAATTAAGGGTTTCCTTAATAACAATGATGAAAATAATAATAATAATCTTAGTAGCTATAGAAATAATTATGAAAAATAGTTACTTGGGGAAAAATAATCCCAATGCATTTTTTATAAATTGGTTAAAGAAAAAAAAACAGATGACTTGCAATCTTTTTAATAAATAATCGATATTTCTTAATTGTGCACAACCAAAATGACACATATTATGTATATTATGCTATATATCTTCTAATCCTTCTATATATGTACTCTGTAATCTCTCCTTCCTTCCCTAGGGGAGCAGTGGTCTTCCCTTGCACCCTGGTTTACAGTTGGTTTGGTCAATGTAGGGCACTATCAGAATAGAATGTTAGAAAAATATTGAAAATATTTATTCTTCAGCTTTCTCCTTATTGTCTGTTATTTGATCTTGGTTATATCCATTGACCAAAGATCATAATCCTATCAAGTGGTTAATCACAATAATGGGATCCTAATTAGGATAAATTATAGTCCATGTATGTATACATGCCAAAACACACTCTACTGTCATGTATATCGGAAAAGAACAAATAAAATAATAAAATTAAATTAAAATATAAAGACTAAAATCCATTAATTTCCAATAACCACTGCCTCCTAATCAGACCCAGGGCTTGTGATGGCTTCACAAGGGCACAGGACACACCACAGGAATTTTTAGTATGTCTTTTATTATCCCTCTTTGACTTTTTTTTTTTTAGCTAAACTCTGTCTTTAATCACTCCTGTTTTGGGGGACCCAGAGATTGAACTCAGGGGCACTTGACCACTGAGTCACATCCACAGCCCTATTTTGTATTTTATTTAGAGATAGAGTCTCACTGAGTTGCTTTTGCTTTTGCAGAGCCTGGCTTTGAATTCTTTATCCTGCCTCAGCCTCCTGAGCCACTGGGATTACAGTTGTCTGTCACTGCACCAGGCTAATAACTTCCTTTTAATTAATGGTACTTTTTGCCAGTATCCTAAACAATACCTGATAAAAATAATAGGACGCTATTGGATCACTTTTTGACCACAATTTATTATTTATATTAAACTTTTATGTAGACTACTATTTCTTTGTTTCTCATATTTTTAGTAAATGTAAACACACTTATGTTTATTGAATTTTGTAATTATATTATTATAGTTTTAAGGAAAATACACAATTTGCTAAAATAAATAAAATACATAATAAATAAATTTGCTAAAATAATATTTGTTTAGTTTTTAAATCAGTCATGTATATACAGTTTTGTAAAACAAAATGTAAATAAAATGCAGGAAAAAAAATTTTTTTTTGAACCCACAACCTTGTGCATGCTAGGCAAGCACTCTACCAACTGAGCTATATCCTCAAAATTTTTTTTAAATGTAAAAATACACACCTACATATTTTATATTTTAATTCCACATGTGCAAAAGTACTTTGTGAAATTGCTACAAAAGCTTAAAATGTTTGATCTCAATTTCTGTGAGTGGTTTGTGAGCTTACATCAGTTTGTAGATCATATTATTGGTGGCTCTTGTCTTAACTATGAAAAAGTCAGCAATGAATAATGTGATATCTATAACTATTTGTGTGTGTATGTGTGTGTGTGTGTATATATATATATATATATATATATATATATATATATAATTATATTTAACCTACATTTATACATCTACTTTTATCTATGTGTGTATTATGTATTGATACTTAACCAGCATCTTGCTACTCATTAGGTACCAAATAAATATTGGTTAAATATGAAAATGACTACTTATTAAAAGGGTACTTATTACTTATGAATATGAAAATGACTACTTATTACAAGAAAATACAAAACACACACACAGGCACGTGTGAACACATATATGTATTTTTTACTTCTGAAGTATCAGAGGATATATTATTTCATATATTATTTGGGGACTGCAAATTATGCATAAAATACCTAAATGTTTAAATGGTTATACTTTCAATATGATAATGAAACTTAATAATACCATTTATTAGACAAGCAAAGTTAGAAAATCATCAAGGAAAGATCAAACAGAAAGAAGAGTTTAAATGTTTTGATATAATTTTAATGAACATAATATAGACTCTAAAATAAAATTCTGCACACAGATGCACATGCACACATACATACACACACAAACACACACACACACACATATATATCATGAAAAGATACAAAATACTTGTTAAGTGAAATAGAACTAATAAATAAAGTGAAATGCCATCTTTAAAGGACTATGTATCTGGAATATTATAAAAAAACATTATGTTAAAACTACATCTTTTAAAGAAATTATATATTTTTATATATTCTCTTTTTGCTTATATATGATCCTATCCTCACTTAGCTTATATTTTGAAATGAAAAAATAAATGCATATAGATATTATAACCCAATCTGTTTTAGTCAGTTTTTTTTTTTTTTTTTTTTTTTTTTTTTTTGCCACTTCGGCCGGAAGACCTGAGAACAACATAGAGGAGGAAAGGTTTATTTGGGGATCCCAGTTTCAGGCGATTTCAGTCTCAGTTCAGAGACAGCCAACTCCATTGCTCTCAGCCCAAGTGATTCAGAAATCAAGGCAGAGGGTAGAAGGGTGAGGAGGAGAAAAGCAGCTCAGGATATTGCAACAGGGAAGCAGAGAGAGAAAACTCTGTTCAACAGGAAAAAAGTAAAAGTCCCAAAGTTATGCCTCCAGTAATCTACCTCTCCAGTTACATACATTCTACTGCCTACAGTTACCACCCAGTTGATCCCTATCAGGGGATAAATGCAGTGACTAGATTAAGGCTCTCAAAACCCAATCACTGCACCTTTGACACTGCCTTGCATTATTTCACTAAAGAGCTTTTGGGGAACACCTCCCATGTAAACTATAACACCTTCTTATTTAAAAAAAATTATAGAAATTTACAAAAATATAGCTAATAGAAGAAATTAATTAAAAAAATGGATAAATCCAAGTAGAGCTCATTTCCTGAATGGAGAAAGAGTTAGACACAAAATAAAAATTCTATCACCATAATATTGTTATCTATAAATTAATGATAAAATTAAATGAAAAGGCATTTGATAAAGTACAGCAGCCACTTATATTAAAAACAAAGAAAACAAAAATATAAGACCATTAAAACTGACAGAAAATATAGATTATAAATGTCAAACCTCTAAAAGCATTTCCAGTAATATCAGGACCTGGACAAGGATGTCGGCTAGCTCCATTTTTTTAAAATAAAATATGTATTGTAGGCTCTAGTGAATGCAATAAGAAATGAAATAACATCAGAAAAGAAGAGATATTATCATTTTTAGTGACTTTTGAGATTAGTGAAGAGCCATTAAAATTGTTGCTTTACTTTTGTACATGGGCTAATTATAAGGTAAATACATTAAAAACAAAACCCTAGCTTTTCCTTCACCAACAGTGTCCTAGAAAAGTAGATCAAAATTCTTTTATAAATGGTTTTATTGCCTGGCATGGTGACACACCACTGTAATCTCAGCTGCTCAGGGGCTGAGGCAGGAGGATCATGAATTCAAAGCCAGTCTCAGCAATGACAAGGTGCTAAGCGACCCAGTTAGACCCTGTCTCTAAGTAAAATACAAAATAGGGCTGGGGATGCAGCTCAGTGGTTGAGTGCCCCTGGATTCAATCCCCAGTACCCACCCACCACAAAAGGTGTTATTTGCAACTAAAAAAAAAAAAGAAACTAAGAAAAAAAGTATGAATGAATTTCAGAAAACGGTCCAGAAGAAATGATGATGAAATTTTAACATCTTATTTTAATAAAATGTTAAAGTGGGAAGAAATTATGTGAGTCTATGCTCTGGACCTGAAGGTTTATTTCCACAAAACTTCTACAGATTTCATATAATTATGAAGACAGTCACTTGTGAGAATTTTGTTCTTGTTTTCATTGATGGTTTGTTGTTGTTGTTGGGATTAAGTGTTAAAGTCTCCTTCAACTTTTAAGAAAAAAATAGATGTGTAAAAATAAGATTTTTTTTTTTGCTCAAGAATAATAGAAAAAGAGGATACATATTTTAATTTATATTAGAAAACTTATACTTCAAACACACCCATATTATAGTTGTAAAAAATAATGTGTCAATGGACTAGAATAAGAAGACTATAAAAATAAATCTCTGGTGCATTTGAGAATATCAATTATGAAAGTTAGATTGTTGTATTCTTCCAATTTAGTATGTGAATGATGAATTATAAATTGCGTAGTGTTATATATATACCAAGCTAGCTAGAGAACTTAAAATTTTAGTCCATCTTACACTATCTATAATTATAAATACAAATTAGTCTCCTGACAACAGATCTACAATATTAACAATTGTTTTAACAATGGGACATTTAACTTATTAGAAACTCCAAAATTATCTCTCATACATTTTTCTCACATAGGACTTGAAGATGCTGACATATGAGAGAATGAATTTACAAGAATTTGAGAAAAAAGTAATGCATTTGAAATAAATAACTTTCTAACATATCTCTAAGAATTACTCTAAAATAATCTGTTTAATGAGTGCTTAGGTGTATCTTTGAAATCAAGACTACAAATCCAAAAAACATGCAAAAAAAATGAAAATGTTTGAATATAAAAATAATTTAAAACAGGTTTTAGCAATTCTATAGACAAGGTAAAGTGACAAATGATAAATTTGAAAAAGTTAATTTCCATCAGCAAGCTGAAAATTATTTTATATAAAAGGCAAATTTTATAAACTGACTAAATCAGGACAAACAATTCAAAGAATAAAGAATATGAACTGACAATCATATTGGAACAAATTTAGTTAAAATATCATATAAAAATTTGTTCAGACTTATCAAGGCACAGGAAAAGGCTGCATATAGAAGTATTCTATTGGAGTGAAATATCAATTTAAATCTATCACTGAAAATATAAAAATATAAACAAATACACAAAATATTTTCCAGTGAATACAACCTGTTATAGCTCCTGGTGAAATGAAGTGGGCAACAATCCATGAAGTCTGGAAATGTAGAGTTTCTTGGACACGATATTCCAAATTCAAATATTCTGTTTCATTTAAAAAATAGCAACTATATTTGAAGGTGTATGTACAAAGCTATTTACTGCAGTATTTGCTACAATATAACATAAAAGGCATGAAGTAAACTGATTCCACTTTAGTAGTATTTTAGGGCTAATAACTTTATGGTACATCTGAAACATTGACTAGTAAAGAATAAACAGAAATATAGCAAATGATTTAGAAGAATTTCTATGAGTTGCTCTAAATGATAAAAGCAAGACACAAAAATAATATACTTTTGTGAAAGAAGGACAAACCCCAATGCATGTATGCTTATGAGATAATTTATACATATACTTTTATGCGATGGCATAGGTGTATAGAAAAATATAAAAAGATTCATTTTGTCATTAAAGCAGACTCTTGGATTATTAATATGTGAGGCAGAACCAAGCAAAATGAAAAACAAAAGGATCATACTTTGTATCACATTACACATCAGGGAGAAAATACAGACAAAGACAAGGATTTATATATGTGATTTCAGTATAATTTATGCTTGCAGAAATATTTTAAAGCTGAAATATGAATAATTACAACAAAACACATTTAGAAATATTTGATGATATTTCTGGTCTCTTTTTCTCTGAGTAGATTGCTTCAGTTCTGTACCACTTCAGTAATGAAGTCACTTTCACCATATGTGAAACACCTGATAATGCAACTCACAATGAGCAATGGAGCAACAATGTGCATAAGCATGTCATACTCCCTAGTCAATCACATGAATATCAGTTGGCAATAAGTGAAGAGTCTACTATTGCAAGACACCTTTTCTTTTCTATGTAGCATTCATGAGAAGATGTTTTCTCTCCTCTTGATGCTGAGCTTGATCTTCCATTTCAAAAGAGCAATTATTTGTTTAGATCTTACCAATGTTGGAATAATAACTAGATTTTAAGATCAAAGTCATATTATTGATTTGATGTATAACCCACCAGAGGAAAATTTGTAAGTTTCCTACATTTGATTTCAATGAAGAATAAATTGAACCTCTCCCTCAGTGCTCTAATATTTTCAAAACAGATTATTCTTGTAATTATTAAGGGATCTACATCATCCTTGGGTCATTTTGTGAACTCCAAGAATATCAATTAATTTTATGCATGCCCTGTCTTATTTAAAATACTCACTATTCCAGGAGACTGTTGGAACTGAGTTGTAATCAGTTCTTATTGTTCCGGGTGTTTACATTTGAGGAGAGACCAGGTTTGCCTCTGCACATAGAACTATATTTTAATATGAGCTATTGGTCCAAATGGGACAATACTGAGATCCATTAAGCCCTACAATTTCATTTTCCAAACCAAGATTTTTTTTTTCAATTTGTGTTGAGAATTCAGGTAATGAAGGATAAGAAAGAATAATTGAATTTTGTTGTTTTATTGTACAAGCTATTAAAAAAGCCTTTTTGGTAGAGTTGAATGACAGAGAAACAAAAAAAATCCCAATCAAATAAATATGTAAATACTACGCGCCTAATTGCAAGACTTTTAGCAAATAGCCTAATTGGTAACAATACATAAATCAAAATAAGTAACTATAATTAATTTTATGTATTTGCATTTATGAATAATTTTAAATAATTGAAATTCACAGCTAATTTTATTGTATAAATTTGAATTGTACATTTAAATTAAGCATTATAAAATACTGAAGTTTTATTTCTATGCACGAGAAGTTTAATACACACACCAAAAGGAATTTAATCACTTTCATTTTAAAAATATTAATTTTTATCACAACATAAATGTTAGATATAGCAATATTGGAAAAGGCAAAAATTCAAAGTAAAGATTTAAAGGTGAAAGTATAATCACTATAATATCATCTCTTTCACTTAATGGAAGTATGATATATATATGCATATATACATATATATATGACTTTATTGTCTTTTTTCCTTGCAAAAATGAAATAAATTTGTGAATATTCTTTTGTGCTCATTTTTTTACCATTGTTCTTTATTTTTATAAACTCTTCAATTTTATGATTGAAGAGTTTTTTGTTGTTGTTTTATGGTTAAACCATAACATAAAACACCCATAATCTATTATTAGACATTCAGATGGGTTCAACTTTTTCCTTATTTCACACAAAACTGTAAAAAATTTCTCCTACACATTTGTTTAGAATAGTATAGAGAGATAATGACAGCATGCTAAAATTATAAAAATAATTATATTATTATATAATTAATGTATATATTACTTTTAACCTTTTGACTTTTTTGGTGTTCTAATACTGTTTAATTTTCTAAATGAAATCATTGTCTTCATATCCTAATATAATTTAGTGAATTCATTTTTTTTATCTTATTAGCTAGATGATGAAAATTAAGAAACAGTACAGGGGGATATGAGTGTATTGTTCTGCTTCATGTTACTACGATGAATTACCTGAGACAATTAACTTAATAAAGAAAAATGTAAAATTTAAGTCACAGTTTTAAATATTCAAATCCAAGATCAGACAGTCTTCATGGTTTGGGTCTCTAGTGAGGGTGTTAGGTGGGAGCATTTGTTGCAATAATTAGTCACAGCCCAAGACAGGAAGCAGAGAAAGAGAGGGTGAGGCTCCTATAATCTCTTTTGGAAGTGTGCCTTCAAAGATGTAAGGACCTCCTATTATGTCCCACCTCTTAAAGGTACAAAAGACCCTCCCATACTGCCCTTCTAGGGACCAAGCCTTTACAAATGGACTTCTGAGTGACATTCAAATTAACAAGCCAAAATCAGTTTGGGAAATGTTGGTTAAAGGATATAAAATTACAGTTATATAGGGGGAATAATTTCAAGAAATCTAGCAGCATGGTGACTATAATTATGCTATACTTTGAAGTTGTATCTTAAAATTGTATCCATTCTGGAAGTGGATGTACAGTGCTCTGGCCACAAAAATGATAACCATGTGAGGTAATGCATGTGTTAACTAGCTAGATTTAACTATTCAGCAATGTATATATACTTCAAAACTTCATGTTGAACATGATAAACACATACAATTTGTCAAATAAAAATAATAATTTTAAAATGCAAATATTAGAGGAAATTAAAGAAAAAAGGAAAATGAGAGAAGGAAGAAAAGAATGAGAGAAGGAATATGGGAAAAGAACACTTGGGAAAAAGATATGTTTTGTGCAGGAGAGAAACCAAGATGAAAAGCTCGGATATCAAGAAGTAAGGAGATATGTGTTCAGACAAATGGTTTTTACACTTTAGTATGTATACAATTTTATTTTGACATCTTTTTAAAAGACATGTTTCTACCAGAAATTTTATTTGGGGGACTATGGGGTGGAACAGTGGGATTTGCATTTTTAATAAGCTTCCAGGAAATGCTGCTGCTCTTGAATAGCATATTCCAAACTTGACTGTCCTAATCAACTATGCGACTTATTGAATTTCCCAGAAATGAAACTTGAAGCCAGTCATCAAGTCAAGCATTTTATTAAAGGAAGCGCTCCTAGCATACACTGGTAAGAGAATTGGGAAAGCAGATTCCAATGAGGAAAGAGACAAGCCCTGGTGTGATTTTAAGTAGGTCTCACGTTAGTCAGATACCACATGGGTCTCTAGGATGTAAATTATGCTGAGTTACTTTTAGCTCCACACTGGTCAGCCCCTGGTGAAGGGCCTTTTACAAGTGGGCAGAATATACTCCGACTCCTCTTCCTCTTTTCACTGACATAAAGAGGCCTTTAATCAGAACAGAGTAATAGATCCACAGCTAGCTACTGGCCACAGACAATGTCCACATTCTTCTGTCCTTCATTAGAGAAGTCCTCTGATTGGTTTTAGATACACATGGAGATTTAAAAAAAATACGAGGAAATAAAAGCAATTTAGACAACTAAATAATTTCTCCTTGCTCTACAATTCCCTTATTTTATAGAAATGAACTATTGAATATAAGAAAGAATCTGATGATCTCATGCATAGGTTTTGTATTACAAATAATGCCTAATAACTTGCTTCTAATGCTTACTGTTTTGTTCCAATGAATAAAGTAAAAAGTCCTTTTTATTATCCCACATGTAGTTGTAGGTAAATAATGTAGAAAAGCATCTTTTGGAAATTTCCTCACTTAATTCCAGTTAATTTCAAATAATCAATTTGAATGTTGATTTTTAAATTAAGGATGAATAATATGGCTTCAAATCTTGCCTTCTCCATAACTTACATTGGACAATAGAAAGTAATGTGGAATGCTTTGCGTTCCATCTCCAGAAGATTTCCTACCACTTAGAGAATCTATGTTGGAAAAATTCTTTTCTATGTAACATTATTCATTCTGACTAATTGCTGGCTTTCCTGATTATTTACAAGGCTCTAGATTGCTATAACAATGCTATTATTGGGTAAAAACACACAGAGAAAAAGTACAAAGAGAACACAGATTTGATTTGCTTTTCTCAGTATCAAACAAAAATGAAAAGCAAATACATGCAGTGTCTGTTGAGAGAGAATGGCAGAAGTGCAGTGGAATTTATGGCAACTCTTCTTAAGGTTTATATTGGAAAAAAAATTAAAGACAGGCCTGGAACACCAGGATACAATGTTCTTTTTAATTAGATCATAGATTAATTGAAATATTAAAGGTTTTAGTCAGGGAAATATCATGATCACAGCAACTGCTCAAAAATAATTATTAGAGACTATTTTTATATCATTTCAAAAGGAAAGATGACCACTTGGGGATTTCAGAAGTACTCTAGACTTGGGTTTGCAAGTCTAATGTTAACTGTGTGTCAGTGACATTTCAACAGGAGAATGGATAACTCAAAGGAAAATAATAACTGAAAACTTAGGAAGATGGCGGAATCTAAGAGAAGGGGGCTTCAAAGATCACTTGGACATTGCAAACCTCAGACAAGGAAAATATAGCACTTCTAGAAACTCTACTGTATTATCAGAAATTACACAAAAGGTGACTTCAAGTTGATTAGAATTGATAATAAGCATCATATTACTTTAAGAAATTCCTATTAAAAGGAATCAAAAAAATAATCTGTCCATATGTTTGTTATAACTATGCTGTCATTTTAGAATATAGAGTCACATAATTGTGTATAATGACAACAGGAGTTAGTGGATGAGGCTAAGTGCCAATGTCCACCTGAAGTAATTATGAAAACATACCTGAAATCCAGTGTGAATAATTGTGTAAGCTTTTAGACTTATTTTTTAAGCTTTGTGTATGTCAATTTTTCTACCTGAAAATTGAGAAGGTGCACAATATTCTAGGCATTATGATTACTGTAAAGGTCAACTTAATTAACACATTTGAAATTTTTTGAAAGTTTATAATGTGCCATTTGCCTATCAGTATTATAAAGTACTGATCCTTAGAAATTCACTCTGCCTTCCTCCTCAGTTTGAAGAAATGTGCAGTCGCATCTTAAGTTGTCAGAAACTGAAACTATTTCGATGATGTACTTTATATTCTCTTGAGTTTCATGGTTATGAATTAATATCAGATTAAATTATGTCTTGCCTGAGATATTTTATTATGTATAGGTATGACATTCACATTTCTTTTCTCTAACTTGAAAATGTTTAAACTAATTCTATTTTTTTGTTTAGATAATGGAAGTGAAGGCTAATTTCAAAAATCTTTGAAGAAGAAAAACAAATAAAATGAAAACTACAATAAGAATAACATTTTGCAAAGTGTCATTATAATGTTGCAAGATGAGTAAAGATGATTCTGACCTTTTTCTATTTCCCATAGCACAATATAAATTAGCACAGCTGGAATATTCTACAGAAAATGGAGCATCATAGCCACACATTTGATTATACTTTGATATTTTAATCATTGCTTACAAAAACCCTTCCCCAATATTCTTTGTTCTTCTGAATGTTAATTAAATGGAAAACATCTAGTGAGGCTAAATATCTGCTTCAAATCTTCCCAAGAGTTATGCATATAAATATGAACTTCATTCATTTGCCAACCCAAATTTGATGGTTCATTCTATCCCTGGATCTTCTATTAGGCGTTAGGTCAAAGGCATTTAAAAGACAGGGTGTTATCATAGCAAACTTGGAACTTAACTGAAAGTTATACACAGTTAAGATAAGGATGACATATGAATGACATTATTACACAAATTTATATTTTTAAGAATAACTTATAATTTTAATTCAAATAAAATTAGCACCCATATAACATTTTAAAAGTAATAAATTCTCATGATAGGGATTGAAGAAACACTGATGGGGCAAAATATAAAAAAATAAATATATAGTAAGAAATTCACCTACCACTCTGAGAGACTGCTTATTTTAAAATATATCTCTTCCCTTCATTGCTCTGTTTATGAATAAAGCTTTGGAATATACACATATTCCAATATCTACATTAGTATGTAGATATACCTATAACTACAGGATATATATATATATATATATATATATATATATATATATATCCTAGAACAATATTAGCATCTTTATATAATTTCAGACTTTCCCATACTTAGAATATACTGAAATAATTTTCTTAGTTTTTTCCCCCAAGCAATGTTTTATGTCAAAAAATAATTGCATTTTGCTCATTTCATTTTTGATATATTTACCACTATATATTTACCTAAATTTTTCCCCAAAGGAAATTTTTTTGCAGCATATTTTAAGGCAAGATTCTTTATTTCTAGATTTTCTCCCCAACCCAAATTAGTGAAAGGAGTTTTTCAATGTAATCAATCATTTACTTTGTGATATAAAATGGCATATATAAAATTTTTGAAAAATTGGGATTTCTGGGGCTTGGGTTGTGGCTTGGCAGTATAGTGCTTGCCTAGCACATGTGAGGCCCGGGTTCAATCCTCAGCACCACAAAAAAATAAATAAAATAAAGGTATTGTGTCCAATTACAACTAAAAAATATTTTTTTTAAAAAAAAAATTGGGGATTTCCTTTTGGGTATTTATTTTTTCTTTGGAGTATTTTCCTTAATTTTCATCAATGCCATATTATATTGTTATAATTTATAATTTAATCATCTAATATTTCCCTAATTTTCTTAGTTTCCACATTATTCTGAGCCTTTTTCCCTCTTTTTTTGTGTCTCCACTTTTTTTTAATTGGTGCATTATCTGTGTATATAATGGTTAAATTTGTTGTTATACATTCATACATGCACACAATTTAATAATAGAATTTGGTCAGCTTTTTTTTTTTAATTAGAGAAAAACGTGGCTGTATTTTTCTACATAGTATGCTTAGATTTTATGAAATAGAGTGTTGTAAATTTCATTTTTATTAAGAAGGCCTCTTATATCTTTCTGCAAGTTAAGAGCAATGCAGTAGGAAAAGCTGAAAATTTGAGGCCCATATATTTTATTAACCAGGGCTAGATTCTGAAGCTACTGCTATTCACAATTGACTTAAACTTCTCTTTTATATTTATAAAATTGGGGCAATCACACTTTCCTCAAATGACTGTTGTGTATATTGAGAGATAAGATATGCCGGGTGCCCCAAACATAATGCTTATTTTATATATCTCTTTATACTTCTGTTTAATTGGGTAAATTACTTGAGTTATATTATGGTCAATTTCTAGTTAAAAAGAGACACCACTGGTATTTGAATATTTATAGTCTCTAAATCATTAATTTTGATAGAATATGAATTATCCTCCTGTGTATATCTCAACTCCTTCGAATGTTGGACTTTAGAGCTCTGACCTCCAGTTTTCATTGCTGCTCTTTTATAAGGAGATCCTAGGGAAATATGTAACAGGATATGTAGATATATTTGAAAAACAAGTGTCATGTGAATAAGTGTGTTAAAATTTATACTGGCTTTATCTTTTAATTAACTAGTTAGGTCTTTATCAACTCCTCTAGGAACTCTTCTAAATATTGATTTCTTCCCTCCATTCCCATATGCCTCCTCTCCTCAAATCTCTTCACAAACGATCTTTTCTTCTTCATTGAGTAAAAAGTAAACGTAGAGGGTGCCAATTGGTAAGAACTGCGTAACCTTCCCCCTTTTGCTATAAGCAATAAATCTACCTCTGTGCCTTCTTCCATCTTTCCCTTTCATTTTAGATGAAGTGTCCTCTCCAAGATAAAATCTACCTTGTTTTCCAGGCTTCCTTTCCTGTTGCTTGCTTAGACATGCTACTGCAGTCCATTTCATTCTCTCCAACCCCATTGTTTTTTTTTTTTTTTCTTATAACATTCCTTTAGACAAATTATAATGTTCAACATTATCTCATCCTTAATGAAAACGTTCCCTCAAATCTACATCTTTTGCTCATAGAAATCCTATGTGTCTATCCTCTTTACAGCTATACTACTGGAAAGAATTGTCTAGAAAACATGCCACTTATCTTTTCAATGTAGTAACTATGATAAAATCTGTACATTAGACTCCCTATGGAAGATAACACAAACAAACCAACAAAACTGGACACGATTTTGGAAACTAAAGATCATTGACATAAGGTGAAGTCTGATGGCATCTTAGATCAGCTCCATCTTGAAATTTCATGTTTTACCTCTTTAATAGATCTAAAAATCCATCTCTTTTTATCTATCATGAAAGCAATTAACATTTTACAGGTAAGAAAAGGAAGATCCAGTTGGCTAATTTGCAGAAGAAGCCTATCCAAGAACTAATTCCAGATGGAAGCAGCTCTAGAGTCCATAGCTTTATTCATTCCAAATTCTCTCCTTTACCATATGCTCAGTGTTTTCTAGCTAGAAAGAAGGTTCTAGTATATTCAACTGCACTGTCCAAGTAAGATAAACATAACTGAACTTAATTCCACATGACTCTCACTGTGAGAGCATAAAACAAAGAACAATCTAACATTTCTAAAGTGACAACTTTATTGAAGAAAGTAGATGGTTTAAAAGATAAAAGCTTAGAAACAGATATTAGAGAAAGGTTGAACTTTAGTCACAGGTGAGTGGGGTCCATGTCACTCAAATCCATTCACATATCACCTTAAAATTGGCCCTATTCTTCCTTCTCTCCCATAAGCAGTAATATAGGGACTGGTAGAATTTATTGCTGGCCCAAAGAAGTCAGTCTGAGGGAGAGTAAATGTTAGTGATGGGCAACAGCGTAGTTGGGCTAGCTGTGTTCTGCCACTTCGACCATCATAAGATAGAAGACTATGACTGATTGCTATTGCCTTTCTTTACTTTTTGTTCCTGACAACCAGATAAATGAGTCCCACTTTCAAGTGTATGATTTACAGATTTCTTAGGTAAGATAAAAAGGACTTTTAGGAGTAGAACTGGAAGTCAGTCTATAAAAACTCCAATCTGTTGTAGAGTCAATATTAACCTATTTCTCACTTCAACAAGTAAAATGTTTTTAAATTTAATGTTGAATATACAATTTTATTTATTTAGCCATGAATCTTCGCAAGAATCCAGATGGATACTGTTTTTGCTCACCATTGTACAGATGAGAAAATCGTGGCCCTAAGATATTAAGCACCTTCCCAAAGAATATGTATAAGAATATGGCAAGATGAGAATTTGCAGCCAGATAGTTTATCCCCGGGATCCATGTTCTTAACCACAGTGTTATTTTGTCCCTTTGGAATTTATATTACATTCATAATTAAAATCTACTGGAAACTTTACCATGGCTTATAAAAAATTATGGTATACTTCTACATTTTCTATGATGTCAGTGTGATTGGCTGTACAAACATTTTCAGTACTTCAAACTGAATGTTAAACAGAAAGAAAAAGTAGAAAACCAGGAAGAAAAAAAAAAGGAAACTGTAAAGTTAGAAAAGCACAGGAACAGAAAAAATGTCCTCCCAGGAATATAGCCTATTGCCTTGAACTGACGACTCCAGCATCATCCCTAATAGCAGCAATGAGATGGAATCTAACAAAGCCTGTCATCTCGCTGAACAGAAGTAGTGGTGGTAATTTCCCTTATGTCCTTTAAGGAATCAAGGCCATGAACAATTTCATGTATTCTGTGTCTTGTCATCCTGATACGGTTTACCGAGCTTTGCATCCAACCCGAAATTCCATTCTGACTCAGAATTGTGACATAAATAGTAAATGACTAATGAATGTGCTCTTCAAAATGCTGTCTCATTAACATCAGGTCCTCAATAAAAGAAGGCAAATTTACCATAAATAGCTGCATCCCCTATGGGTAGACCATAGCTCTAACTGAACAGAGATTACATATATATTATTTATCTCCTTCTTTTCAAGAAGGTATTAGGAGGAATGCTTTGGCATTTTAACTAAACAGAGTATGTAACTCTGAATTCAAAAATTAAAAAAAAAAAACCTTTAAAGTAATCAAACTAAAGTACTTTTGGCATAATGGAAAGCTTCAATTACAAGTGATATATAATTCCACATATGACTGACACATTTAACACAGTTACTAAATTACTAAAGGTAAATGAGCTGCACGTGTTCCCTCTCAACACATCTAAATTTGAATCCCAAAAGGAAAATTTTGCTTAGTAAAGGCTCTCTTTTCAACGGTGTATTTAGAAGCAGAGAATGTCATGGATGACTAACAACGACAACAACAACAAAATGTTGTTATTTACTCTTCTGCATGTGAACATTTGCATTCAGCATGAGCACACCTGCCACATCATAGCAGGGTGGGTGGCTCTGATCACCAGAGTGTTTACCTTCTGCTCCTTGGCACATATTTGTTTAAAATTCCTGTAAAAATTGAGTCTTTAAATGATACTTTAACTAATAGAGATATATATCAAAGACACACACTGTATTTGGAGAAAGAAACAAATTTGATTCAATTTTAAAGGACTTAGATAATTATAGGAAACTGTAGATTCAAGTTCAAATAAGAAAGGATATGCTAACAGTAGAGGACAAAATGCTCACTAAGAGGTAAAATCTCTATCTGGACATATTTTAAAAGGACAACTCTAACAGCCTAGCAGCCATAATGAAAATCGGATATAACTTTCCCTGAATTTATAGGGCTGGCTAAAATCCTATTGTCCTCTGTAATTCCCATTCTGCCCTTTCACTCCCTCCTCTTGCTACAATCTCCATCTCCTGGTGTCTGCCTCACCCTCTGCAAGTCAATAGGCCGAAGGCAGCCTCTAATCCCAGAAGCAAGACAAGTGACTGAGTCCATCCCAATAAGCAGGTGCCCTAATAGTAAGGCGGGCGTATCAAATATGCCCAGATACCTCAGAGTCAACACCATAAGCAACACTGCCTCTGTCATTTTGGTTACTATTATTGCTATAGATTGTGTGGGAAAAGCACTGTATTTAGTTTTATCAGAGTAGAACAAATCCTTAATAATCATATAATCCTACCTCTTAGCAGATAACAAACAACGTTCATTTAAATCAAACTTTTAAAACCAACATTGATCTTTCTAGCAAGACACATATCACTTTGATAGATTCCAACAACACATTCAGGCCCAAACCTCTACTTACTAATTTTTTTTTTTTTTTTTAATTTTCAGGGCAGAAGTTGAAGACAAGCAAGATGTAAGAATTAATAATGTTGAAAAGAAAAGAGTAATGTATTCTCTATCCACACGTAGAATCTCAATTTGCATTTTGACTCTCACATATAAAAAAAATAGCCTTAAGTAGAATCAGATTACCCAAATTATTTTTACTGAATACTGATATTCTCAGGGAAAGGCTGTAGTCAATGAAGAAAATCTTACCATTTACTTACATTCAAAACACCACAAAGTTCAGCCCCATCTCTACAATATAATGTCTAATTACTTATTGCTAAAACTGTATTCCAACTCTGTAGAACACTTACATCTTTTTAAATTACATTAAAATTATTAATAAAGAGATAGTAATCAAGCAATCTGAAAATTTTTCATGATTTTTTCCCCCTCTGGCTATAGTTATGTTTTTAATTAAAGGTAAATAGTTTAAGATTTTGTATCTCACTAAATTAATTCGTAAGACCTTTACATAAATAGGACTGTAAATCAAAGAATAATTTTGCTTAAGTAACTTACTACATATTAATGCAAATACTACCTATTAATTATAGCAAATAAAATATTTGTTTTATATATGCAGCCAATGTTTGTGGGTCATTTTTTGAAAAAATTATGGCCCAATATTATACTGTATTTAAAATATTTAACAAAATTGTATTATAATAAGTTAAATTATTTGTATAATATTAAGTGAATATAAATTTAAACTACGATTATGTTTTCAGAATACCCTAACTACAAATTTGATGCAAACTTATACTTTACAAGCAGAAAACAAAGTACCAATTGCGTATGAGGATATTGGGATTGTAAAGGTCTGGTTTTTTAATTTTTATTTTCATTACATAGTATATATATTTTTTAAATCTGAATAATTATGTATTTTATTGACAAACAATGGTCATGGATTCATGATATATAAAACAGAAATAAAATGTATCAGATTGGTGTGTTTCTTTGAAAGTTAAATCCATCATATAAATTAAGATACAATAAATTTATTTCTTGAAGCCAACTTTAGTTAAAAGAATCATTCATGCTTCCTGCTTCCTTTGGTCTCCCTCCCCCTCACATATTTAGTCAACTCAGTGTGATTTTTCTATTCTCCTCCCTGGTAACAGCTTTCACCAAGGTCTCCAGATGTAATGAATGTTCATGTCTTAGTAGTCACTTTACTTAATTTACAAGTTGCATCCACTTCAATGGACCATTCCTTCTTTCTGAAACCCATTTTCCCTTGTCTTCCAATATATGGGTTTGTCCTGGTATTTTTTTTGGTTACTCATTCATTGTCTTTGCAGCCATATTACCACCTGCCCAAATCATTGAATATACAATTTCTTCAAGAATTATTTGTAAGTGGTATCTTTTTCTTACTTTGTATTTTCTTTTCTTTCTTCATCTCATTTCTGTTCCAAGTCTTTCTTGCTCCAATAAGCAGATGACTTACCAATTTATGTCCCTAGAATTGACACTTCTAAAAACTTTAGGAAATTAAACTAACTTTCCACCTAATGTCTCACTTAAATATCCTGAAGACCATTCTTATAAAAATGAGCTTATAGTCATTTCTACCCCTCCTAAGTCCCTCCTCGTGGTAAAAAAGTACAAATGTCCATGCAACTGTGTAGCATCCAACAATCATCAATTTGGTTTATCTCATTTATTTTCAATATTTAATAATCCTCTCTAATCACAAGGATTCTACTCACCAAATATCATTCATATACATCAATTTTCTCTGTACCAACACTCTAGGTTAAATTATCATCACCTCTGAATCAGATATTGCAGCAGTCACTTAAAGGATCTCATGGCTCCCATCTATCTTCTCAAACTACAACGTACTTTTTAAAAATCATTAATTTGGCTACATCATTAATCCATTTCCCTTCTCCTTCTTTAGTAAATTTCCATGGCTCTTTTATAAAGATAAACTCTTTCACATCATGGTACCTCTTCTTTCTCTCCTGCTACGGTCACTTTCATGGTTTGCTCTTCCTTTTCATGTACACTGGGTGGGTGCCAACCTCTCATTTTCTCTGTGCTCTCAATTACCAATTTGAGGATGTTGATTTCTCTACTTGATCATCTTTGCCTTTTTTGCCTAATTATCCTGTATTCCTTTTGTAGTTCTCAGTTAAAGAATGAGATCCCTCTAGAAAGCTTCTTATTCTACCAAACAAGGTAAATAGCTCTTTCTTCCCTTTATAATGTGTTTTAGTGAGCTGTTTTGCGACTTTGACTAAAGGACCTGAGCAGAACAATTGTAGAGAAGGAAAAATTTATTTGGGGTCTCACGGTTTAAGAGGTTTTAGTCCATAGAAGGTCAGCTCCATTCCTTGAGGCTCCATTGAGGAAAGGTATCATGGTGGAAGAGTGTAGCAGAGGGAAACAGCTCTCAGGATGATGAGGAAGCAGAAGAGAAAGACTCCACTCTCCAGATACAAAATATATACCCCATAGCCCCGCCCCCTCTAATCCACTTCCTCCAGCCACATTCAACTCCCACCAGTAATTAATCACTGATTAGGTTAAGGCTAATTACATAAATGACCCCCAATCGTTTCTCCTCCTAACCTTCTTGCATTGTCTCACATGTGAACTTTTGGGGGACACCTCACATCCAAACTATAACATAATGTATCTATGGCACTTACAATTATTGATGGCATTATGTTACTTTTTTGCCAACTAGACAATAAGCTATATGAAAGCAAGATGCTCTTTTTCTTTATGATTATAACTACAGTTATTAGCAAAAGAAAACATTCAAGAGAAAATGTAAGTAGTCCATTTTCTACTTAAAGTAGAAACCTGATTGAAATTGAATGATGTGCTTAAAGGACCTCTGCACAGAGCTTTCCTCAAGTTAGACTGTAAGATAGGCAGAAATGGTTAAATCTTTTGTCTTCTTCTTTTTTTTGGTTCCACTCTCCAACTTCTAGCAATTCCTTTCACCATTGGATATCTTTCTGTGCAACCTTCAGTTATGATTACTCTTTCAGAGCAATACCACCCCCAGGATACTTATATTTCAAATTATCTAAAGAAAGGAGTAATTATTTATAATATAAAAATTACAGGATTGGGTTGTTCCTTTTTGAGTAAGAGACAGTAGGTCATTCTGCTCTGTGGCCTTCAAGGTCTGTATTAGAAAAAGGTTTGTCCTTTAGTCAGTCTTTTACACACTCATTAAATAATTATAGATTATCTCATACTAACAGTTTCCACTTGATGACTACAATATTTGATGGCTACATGGTCGACACAATAGCCAGTAGTCATGTATGGCTATTTAAGTTAATTAAAATCAAATATTCATTTATTTTCTGTAATTGTATTTTGGATACTCTTTTCCATCATCATATAAAGCTCCATTGAACAATGTCATTCATTCCACAATGTGTTTTAATACATAAACTCTGCATTGATAAACTCTTGATTCTTCTGCCTCAAAAGGAGATTGATCTTCTGGCCCACATACTGCCAGTTTTGACTTAGAAGAACACGCTTTCTTTTGTATGCTCCTGCAGGATTTTCTTTCTCCCTCACACAGGAACAGATAGGTGTGAGCAGGTGCCCAAATTTATATGGTTCATATGAATTCAAAACATGTTATATTTTCATTTGTTTTTCTAGTGTTTGGAAGGTGCAAGGGTGCAATAGAAACTAAGGCTAAAGAAACGAATAAGGTTTGGTGCTCGGTTATAGTTTTAGTCCATTGTGGGTCAAGATATAGAAAAGGAATAGAGATTAAAGATACAAATGTAAGGCTGTTTGAATAATCAAGGCTTATCCCAGGAAAAATCTGGGATTGGAGGCAAAACAAAACTTTTCTGATCAGCAAAAGGAAGTTATTAGAAACAATTGAGCAGACTGTAGTTGAAACCTATATATATATTATGATATATAATATCATAATATATTGATATCGGTCCAGATATTGGTCCACTTATTTATTATATGGCATTTCCATAGAAATATGCTCCATCTGAGGCTAATAAAGTCCAGAGAGAAACAAAGGAAGACATTGACCTTGATTAAGGAAGTTTGGGCAAGGCAGAAAATGGGGACAAATCCTGTGTGAGACTAGATATTCCATCAAGTTAAGAGTCTGAGCATACTAGCTCCTGCCTTAGCTAGTGCTACTTTTTGAAAACATGAATCTTTGCAGAAGATTAATTTGACAGTAATCTTTCTGCTCCTAATTTGGGGAAAATAGAGCATTGTTTCATTTCTCAGTGCCTCATTCATTTCCACATCATAAATGAGTGACTGTTTCTATGACTGATGAACAAAAAGAAAAAAAATAGGTCTGATTTGTTTTTGAAATTTAGAAATATGTATATGGATGACTAGCCAAAGATGGCAGAATTTGGATATGACAAGATGGATTGATGTAGCTATCTGCCAAACAGCATGATTAAAACCATTCAGACCCCGAAGATGAAGCAGCAGAGTACATTGGCTTTAGTTCTGTAAACTAAACTGTCACCATCAGACTTAAGTGCTCTTGTCTTGTCAGAGGATTTATTATTATTAAGAATTTCTCTGACATGCATTTGCCAAGTGCTTCATTTGAAGCTCCCCATCACTCACAGCTCCTTGGTGACATGGTCTGGCTAGACTTCAAAAACAAAAGGAACTGAGGTCTTCATGCAAATTAGCACCAGTTTATGCCCAAGGTCCCTCATTAATATATGATTTGAAAAGAAGGTGGATTTAATCTGTAATATGGTTACTCATACAAGGAAAGACCACCTCAAGTAGTAGAAAAGTGTTGGAACATTTTTCAGTCTAAGCTTTTGAGAATCAAAGTGTGAGTTACTCATCCATTATCTCAGTGGTCAGCTACGTACATGAATTCATAATTAGTTAGGACCTCAGATTGACAGGTTTGTCCCAACATATTCAGAAATGAATATTATTCCCTCTGCTTATTAAGAAAGTCAACTTCTAAATTTAGCATTTTTCCTACTTCAAAGCAATTTAATTCTACCAGAGACCATAATGCAACAATGAGCATTAAAAAAAATCTTCCAATTTATATTTTCTGAACTTAGCTGGGCTCTCAGCACCACCTACCCTTTCTTTTATCTGCATTTAGTCAGCTACCTCTCCCATTCTCTTCCTGACAATTTCAGAATCATTCTTTCCCTAAAATGTTGTCTCTGCTCAATTTCAACCCAGCTCTCTCCTCTAAGATACCATGACTACCTTAAAAATTGTTTCTCCCAGGCTTGATATCCCTCAACTTTCCACCTCTTTATTCCACTTGCTACCACTTTGGCTATCCTGTTTGTACCTTTTCCCAGCCTCACAGGATGAAGTTACCTTCCTCCTGCTCTAATCTAGATTCATTATTTGTGACTTTGAATATCTCCTATGAGTTCATCTCTAGGACCTGAATACATCAACATGAACTCTTTTACAAATCTTCAGAATCTCCTTTTCTGTTGGCTCACCTCTCTCAGCTCTATCTTTCAAGGCCCGGTGACCTTCTCTTTGCCCCATGTTCTCTTTATCTACTGACAAAGTCTCATTGTGCTCCTTGCTAAATGGTCATGTCAGGAATCTTGAAGGGAATGAGATTTTCCTGTATCTGAAGGCTAACAAGCTTGTCTGCCACAGTTTGATACATAGAGGCAGAACACACATAACTCATGGGTGAGAGAAAGTAGACTTTATTACCTGTAGAACAAGAAGCATGAGGTTTATCTTTACATTAGTTTCCCATGACCCTTAGGTCCCAGTGGTGCAGTTGGCACAGGAGGTTGCTGTGCAAATGGTGGGTTTGTGTTACAGCCAAGGAAACACCCACCCTTAGGAAAACTCCAGTATTGAAATAAGCTGCTAGCCAGTCTTGTCCAACACTATGCGGGGATGGGGAAATTATCTTTGTTATTCTTCTCAGGAACAAACTTGCCCTGTGTCCTTGAGGGAGATTCTATCTGTATCTTCCAAAGCATTTTTTATACAAACATCCTTGAAAAGATAACCTGGAACAAAAATTGCCCAAGACATGTAAAAATGCCACGGAGAATTCTTTCTTAATAGGTTGTCTATCATCTATTTGTATTTTTATTAATTTTTTAAAAGTCTGATTGTTATCTATATGTTAAACATTTTACTAGGCGGAGAGCACACTACCAGACTCAAAGAATCCTATTGAATTCTTCATAGACACAATGGATCTCATAACACATTTCAAGAATAATGGTGACTTTAAAAGCCCTTAATTATAAATCATAAATCATACACAGTCATTTCATTATAAACTGCTGAAAGGTTCCTAAGCATTGAGGTCTGGTAAAAAATCTCCACAAATATTAGTATTGATCCAATAAAGAGGAATAAATTGCAAATAATATTTCAGCATTAGCACCGTTTTCTTCACTCTACAAGATATACAAATGGAGCATCTTGGAAAATACACTATTGCAGTTGCTCTAAACCTCCATTTCATTTTCAGCCAACAGTCAAAATCACATTATATTAAATAACTGTGTATGCGTGGTCTTTTGGGGTAGGGATAAGAAAACATATTTTGCTAAGTTTAGCAATTATGAGTTCAGAGTTCAGAAGCAAATTTAATTCTTCTGGAAATGAGTGCAATAGAACAGCTGGTCAAACACAATTTAGTTGCTCACAGAAACAAACTTAATGGTTTAAAAAAAAAAAAAAAGCTTACTAAAAAGGGTCATAAAGACTACCAACCAGATTTAGGACACTTTTGGCTTAAAAGGGCATCTGTTTATAGGCCCTGATGCAACTTTCCCCAGTCCTGAAAACAAACAACAAAAATAAATAAACAATAAAACACCCCAAAACTGAAAACATGAAAATAAAAGAAGAATCACTTAACACATTTAAATTTAGATTGATTGATATTTATAATAAGGATCTTTGAAGACTTTCCATTAACTATAAGAGTATTAAAATAGATTATGAGAAAAACAAATAACATTAATTATTACATTATTAAAAAACAGGATTTTCTTTCTGTAATAAAACTCACTTGAGAAAACACATTAGAAAAATATTTGTTTTAAATTGCTGTTTGCCACCACATGCAGAAATCCAAGGTTGATATAAAACTTAAAATGAGAGAGATGTCCTACAAAATTGGTACTTCATATTGAGATCATTGGGACACTACATTATGTCCCCTCCCCTTTCATTTATTTTATTTTTTATTTGAAAAAATAATCAGATTCACTAGAGGTTGTAAAAATGGAGAGTTCCCAGGAGCCCTGTACTCAATATCTCCCAATGAAAATATCTTCTATAAACCCAGAATATCAAAAACAGGAATTTGGCTTTGGTGTTATATATAATCAACAAAACTTCATACTTTATGTAAATTTCATCACTTTTCTTGCCTTCTCTTTTATTTTTAAAGCTACATTCAGATATAAAGCTCACAGAAGATAAACAGCAAGAAAATGAGGTGGGTCTGGGGTGAGAGGAGAAAACATGGTGCCTAATATAGGTGCACATTCCTGTTAACACAGCATCAGAAAAGTCTAGGCAGGAGTAGGAAAACAGCCAAGATTGCTGCACAATGAAAAGTCTGCATTTTTTTCCCTTATACCCTTTAGTTGACAGTACCAGAAAACCATGGAGTGGAAAATAGAGATGGACTTGCCCCATTACAGAGGAAAACAAACAATGAAGAGAGAGACCAGACAGGGAGATTTTGACATCCACTTTTCCATTGGTTAAGATCTGAAGCTAGAGTCTAAGCTTATGTCCAGACCCCTTCTGCCCATAGTTTCTACTGCTGAATGAAAATACAAAATTTCATAAAGGTCGACACTATTGAAAGAGTACAAGAAGATGTGATGCAAAGTGAAATAGCCACAAGAAAGAACAGAGCAAAATTAAAAGTGGACAAGCTCTAATGACACATGAGGTTGAGAAGCTAAGAAAGGATTTCAGAACTAATGGAAATTAATATATTGAAGGTAGGAAATTAAATCAGTTTACAGAGAATACAATGAAATTAGTCAGTTTACTTCTACCCTTCATAATTTACCCAGATGTTAAAGGGTATTATATGTATCAACATCTAATGCCCATTTTATTATGATTTACAATTTGGCATATAAGGTTTTTTATAGAAATTGCACACTACTTTTCTAAAAAGTATTTGTTTAAATGTGAGTGATACCAAATTCTTTGTATAGATTCCAATTATTTCTAATATGGAAGGAAAACTCACTAGATGATAATTCTAGGGCTCACAGTGAGAAGTTATTTTTGTAAGGGAATTGTCCACCCACTCCCCTGGCTAGGATGGTCCCAGCAGATTGATTACTCACAATGGCTGATTAAATTTATTGATGTCAGCCTTAATTGCCTTCAAAACTCTTGACTAGCGACCATCTGGTCCCAGAGATTTATCTATATCTACTTTGCAGATGCGGTATCAAACATTCTGTGGTTGTACCACCACTTTGTCTAGTTGCTATAAATTTAAAATTCCAAAGGTCATTTTGGAGTAGAAGATGGGAAAGGCAGCGGAGCACAACAGACACTAGTATGGCAATATGTAAATCAATGGATGTGTAACTGATGTGATTCTGCAATCTGTGTATGGGGTGAAGGTGGGAGTTCTTAACCCACTTGAATCAAAGTGTGGAATATGATATGTCAAGAAATTTGTAATGTTTTGAACAACCCACAATAAAAAATTAAAAAAAAAAAGAAAGAAAACAAAAACAAAATAAAACAAAAAAAAAAGCCAGTTTTTTTTTTTTTTTTTTTTTTTTTTTAGAAAAGGCAAGAAACATATTATCTGTTTCTCCTATGAGTTTCCACTTTCTAGAAGAACCTCCTGCAGAGACTACCAGAGGATACTAGTAATCTCTCACTTTCCTTCATTTCTTCGAATCTTCTAAACTTCCTAGCTTTTCTTTCCCCTAAGTTTCTTCTGAATCTGAGTCCGAACATTTTAAAATAAACTTGATGTAAGTTCCATCTCCATTTACTCTTTTCTTCCTTACATTGTTTTTTTGCCTCTGTGTGAGCCTCACCATTTAGTAAGTAAGGGTTTAGGTGCTACAAATTGCAAATTGCCACTTTTTTAAACTCACAAGGATTTTTAATTTAATTTTAAAAACAAATTTGATTTCGAAATTGTGATGAGAGCTCTTAACATGAGATCCCTTTTTTAAATTAAGAACTTTATGATAATGTCAACAAAAGCTGCACGTTTATCTTATGCAATGGATGACTTTGGACATAAGCACACCAAACATTTTCTTTTCTTTTTTTTTTTTAAGATAGAGAGAAGAGAGAGAGAGAGAGAGAGAAAGAGAGAATTTTTAATATTTATTTTTCAGTTTTCGGTGGACACAACAAACATCTTTATTTTATTTTTATGTGGTGCTGAGGATCGAACCCAGTGCCCTGCACATGCCGGGCGAGCGCGTTACCGCTTGAGCCACCTCCCCAGCCCCATTTTCTTTATCCCCTTTTTGCTAGCTGTTTCATTTTTCAACAGAATACTTAACAATGGCAAAATTTAAGTGCACAGATAGTATTGTTAATTACAGGCAGAATGATGTACAGCAGAACTCTAGAAAGTAATCACGTTTCATAACTAAAACTTCATACCCACTGAAGAGCAACTCCCTGTTTTTCCTTCTCCCCAAATCCTGGGAGCCAACATTCCTTTTTCTGCTGTGGGTGTTTGGCTGTTTTAGGTAGCTCTTATGAATGGAATCATGGAACGCTGATCTGTGCCTGTGACCCCTGTATTTGATATTATATAATAGAAGCTATTAATATTTTTCTCCAGTTACCTTCAGCTTTATCTGAAGGAAAGGACAGAAATTAAGAATCCAAAGAAAGGGGGGAATCCAAAGAGCACCTTATAATTTTAGCCAAGTCTCTGGCTCCCGAGCTTCCCTCCCTTCTCCAACCCCAGACATAAACAGTGTCCTTCCTATACTTGGTGTCATCATTCTGACCAGTGCTGAGAAAGTATAAACACGGGATGAAGACAGCTTGAGTTGGAATTGTTTCCCTGTTGCTTGCAGCCTCTATGATCTTAAAAAGTTGGCATCTGATCCTGTACCTTGATTTCTTTTCCTATGATTGGGAAAAATATTGAAACATAAAGACTGCACACAGGAAACAAAACGTGAGGATGAATCAAGTTCTTAGCAATTTGCAAGGTACCTAGTAAATGTTCTATATATTTAAATACTGTTATCATCAATATTATTACAAATATTTTTATAAAGGCTTGGAGATTAGATATTTTGAATTTTATAAGTCCTTTTTTATGTTCTTTCTTCCTTCCTTCTATTTCTTTCTCTTGTTACTTTTCCCTCCCTCAATTCTTTAAAAATGTAAAACCAAATGAACCCTCCGAACTCATGCACGATAGAATGAATTGGAACTGTGGGACAAGGTTTGCTGACACTTACTCTAAATTCATTCTAGGATATTAACAATTTTGTGATATTTTTTTCTCATTGAATGTCTCTAGTATTCAGGTCTTCGTGTGCTTCAAAATTTTTTGGTATGAAAACTGTACCTCTTGTTAGATTTATTCCTAGGCACCTTGAGGTGTTCTTCTTACAAGAAATTCCCTCTTAATTTTTTTAAATAAAATTTTCATATTAGAATTATTTTAGGTTTATAAAAACTATCAAGATAGTACAGTTTCAGGTAGTACTCACCTAGTTTCTCTTAATGATACCTTCCTATAATACTGTGTTGCATTTGTCCCAAGTAAGAAATCAACATTGCTACCTTATTATTATGTAAACTACACAGTGAATTCTGATTTCACTAGTTTTTCCCTCATGTTATTTTTCTTTTCCATCCCCAATACTAATCAAAGTTCTTCTGTTTCCTTAGCCTTTGGTCTGTGATAGTGTCTCATTTTCTTTGATTTTGATGACAGTTTGAGAATTGGTCAGTGATGTTTTAGAATGTTCCTTGATTATACACTTTTCTCTTGATGAGACTGATGCTATAGATTTTGTGGAAGAAAACCAGAGACAAAAAGTAATGTTTTCATGATTTTTCAACTCACTATCAACAAGATTTATCTTGTGATGACAGCTTTGATCCTCCGGCTGAGGTGGTATGTGTGGTCTCTCCACTGTAAATTGACTTTTTCACATCTTCTAACCCTTTACTCTTTGGAAGGAAGTCTCTTGCACATCCCAACCACAGGGAAAATGTAATTGAACTTCTTTTCCTTGTAGTGGAGGTATTATCTACAAGAAACACTTGCAATTCTTTCGTAGCAGAGACTTGTCTCTTTCTCCATATATTTAAACTTATTTATTCAATGAATTATTTATATCAGTAGGGACTCATTTGTTTTATGTAGCATAATAGGGTAATGATGTAATATGTTATTTACTTTGTGGGTTCAATTTGTTCCAGCATTGACAACCAGGAGTTCTTTTAGATTGTCTCCTGTGTGCCATTGAGGTCCACCATGTTTTTGTGTGTTGAGCATTTGTTTTTGTTTTTTTTTTTTAACTTTCTGAAAGAAGAAGATACTCAGGGTAATCTTATACATTTTCTTTCCCAGCCCTAGAATCAATCATTTCTTAAAGGAACTTTGGAGAATGGTATTAGAAATCAAGGGAAAGAATAATGTGTGGCCATTTTTTAATAAAATTGTAACTTACTTTTTTATTTATAGTATGCAAGATCACTATCATTTATTGTTTGTTTATCTTAAAACTGTCCATTTTAATTCTAAAATGTCACATGTAATATTCTGTAGAAAAATAATTGAATATTCTATAGGGGTTACCATATTCTTTCACAATTTTATTTCTTCTTTACAAATCACATGTCTTTTATTTTTAATTATTGTGACTTAGACTGAAATCTCCAGGACATTGCTAAACTTGAATCTTGTTTTTGTATCTAACTTCACATGAATGTTCTAATTCTTTTCCTTAATAGGTATGATATTTTCTGTAACCATGTGATAATGCTACTTATCAGGTTAAAACTGCTAAAAAAGTGAGTACTGAATATTAAATGCTTGCAAAACTCTCCACAGAATACCACATGATTTTTAAATCTCTAAGTAATTTATATAATAAATTATATAACTCTTTCTGAGTATCACAGGTCTTTCAGTGTATGAAATAAACTAAAGGCATTTAGTTTTCCATTCTTCAATAATTCAACCTGTTAATCTTATGAAAATCAATTTCATTTCTTTAATGTTTATTGTCCTATCAACAGTTTGTGTATTTTAAAAATATTTTGGTAATTTATATTCAAGAAAAGTTCATTTTGCTCATTTTTAGAATTATTGGTTTATATTAACAATATCTTTTCATATTTTAAAATTCTGTAATTACATTATCTATACCCATTAAATATTACTTTGTTGAACCTTCAATATTTTCCCCCTCTTTATGATCTTGCTAAATATTTCTTTTATTTTACTTTTCAAATGATGCATTTTAGGGTTATATATATATATATATATATATATATATATATATATATATATACACATACACACACACACACACACACACATATATATATTTCAATTCATGTTCATTCTCATTAATTTACTTTTATAATTATCTTTCTTGTTTTGGCAATATATCTTTAGTTTCCTTATGATAAACAAAATTACATGGTTTTCTACTTATCTGCTAATATGTTTAAATTGACATTATTTATTTTAAATTCTACTCTAAATTTATTTCATTTGTTTAGATATGTGGTATTATCATTGCTTAAATGCACATTATATTATATTTTAATTATGACTCAGTGCTATTTCTTTTCTAAGGAGTGTTCCTGTGTGTGTGTGTGTGTATGTGTGTGTAGGTTTAAAATTTATATAAAATGTTTTAGAGGATCGTATATTTGTATGCATAATTAACTGGGAACATTGAGAACTTGATATGGGTGTTTAATACTACCAAGTCTGTCTGAGACTTTCCTTTTACCCTGATATCTGAGCAGATACTGTTAAAATTTTTCAGGAGCTTGGACATAAGGTATATTTTTTCCCTCCGAGGTGAAAGCCTCCTGTTGTATTGGTGGTATCTTCATGTTACCTGCTGTATCTTCATGTTTCCCAGCATTTGAAGCCAAGATTACCAGGTGCACATTTACCTTATCCGTGGCCACATATGTGCACTCAGGCAGAGCATAGCAGTCTTCACCCAGTACAGTATCTTTATGGTGCAATGGACCCTCCTGTCTCTTTATGGTAAGTATTGAGCAAATGGATGTGTATGTAGGGAGTTCCCAGAGCTTACCTGTGTTTAGATGGCAGAGTGCTTTCCTTTACACAATTCAAGCACTCATAGATACTATATCTTCCTTGTAAATTCTTCCTTTTGTCATTGTGCATAATGATGCTCTTTATGTTCATTTTGTCCCATGTTCTCATTTACAAGGAGTTGCTTAGTATAATTTTTCATTCTGTCCCTTTAAGCTTTGTATATTTTTATGTTTTAGAGGTGTTTGTTTCAAAAAATATCTAAGTTCAATATGTTTCTTTTCAGAGTAGATTTTATTTGTCTTATTTTAATTACTAATATGTTTTGGATTTATTTTGAACTTTTTTCCTGCCTTTTTCCTTTTCTTTTTTTGTAGACGAACACAATACCTTTATACCTTTATTTTATTTGTTTATTTTTCTGAGGTGCTGGGGATCAAACCCAGGGCCTCACAGGTGCAAGGCAAGTGCTCTACCACTGAGCCACAATCCCAGTCTCTTTATTTTGAGCTTTTATTGCCAGGGATTTTTTTTTCCCTCTTTCTCCTATTTCCAGTCATCTATTTTTTCATGGATTTTTTTTTAAACTAGGTATTTTCCCTTATGTATTTTTTTCACTGGATTGGAAGTAATCCATTGTATTTATATGATCTGAATATTTATGTGTATATTTTAACATGACTATTTGACATGGCCATATATAAAGAAAATATACAACTCTACTCTCCTTTGCAATGATATTTGGCATTTAGATTAGTTTAACTCCAGTGGCTCTTCTCACACATGCATGCTATTGCTGTCTTTTATTTTGCTGGTATTTTGCACTTGACATCACAACAGATACTGCTATTAATATTGATATTTATAGTTTAATTATAGAGATTTCCTTATGTGTCTATCATCAATTTCTTTGTTCATTGTCATTACTTTCCTGTACTTTCTGCTCTTCTTTTTCCTGTACTTGCTACTGTTGTTTTTCTTCTTGAATTATTACTTTGCAATAGTTCTTTAGAAAAAGTCTTATGAGTAATTTCTATCTTGTCTTTTATGTGCCCATCTTTCTTCAATGGTAGTGCATGTGAGTCAGAAGACTGCAAGTTATTTTTCTTAACAAGTTAAAAATATGACTTTACTGTTTGCTGTTCTTTCTTGTTGAAGTTGAGAGGTATGCCCTCAGTCTCCCTGTTGTTAATTTATGGTTGATTTATTTCTGATACGTGCCCATTTTTTAAGTTTTTCATTCAGTGCTTGGCAATCTATAGTTTTATAAGGCTACATTTATTTCTAATAACCAGGCAAAAAAGAAGTCTGAGGCTCACATTTAATTAAGTAATACTTTTTAACCAGGAGGCTGTGAAGCTATAATTTTAGCAATAAACTCAAGTAGTATAGATAATATAACTTATGACTGATTAGATAATATACTTAATTAACAGGACAAATATTGCATAGAAATCAATAATCACACTTAAAAACAGCCTTTACATATTGAATTCTCAAATATTTTGTTTTTAGATTTTTATTTGTTTTTGTTTGATTTTAAAAATCACTACCAAATGACAAATTTCACTTATATGGAAAAGCTGAGGCACAGTTCATGAGATAACAGTCAATAAAGTCTCTCTTAGGGTAATTTGGAAGCATATGGAATGACGTAAAAATTTATTCAATTATTTGACCTAAGAATTCAAATTTCATAACAATAATTTTACTCAGAGAACAATATAAAATGATATTCAACACGATTTTAGTAAAATAGCAAAAACTTAACTTTGTAGTAGCATGCTTAAAACTTACACTGTAACTATGTGATTAAGTCCTTTTTTAGCTATCCAAGGAATCTTTCTAAGTAACTTCACATGAAATCAGGTAGGTCATATTAAAAATTTCTTTATAAAATGATATGCTAAATGGTATAATAATATGGTCAATTTTGTGGATTGAAATTTTACTACATTATAAATAATAATACATGATGTAAATTATATATATATATAAAACTAACAGCAGTTTTAGTATCTTGGTATTAACATTTTCATAATTTTTGTTTTCCATTTTTTTCTAAATTGTCTAAACTTTTTACATGAATTATCTGTATGAAGCAACACAAGGAATGTAACAATAATTGACATAAACTAGACTTTTTAATATTTAGCTTAAATTATTAGTATTATTAATATGTTAAGATCCCAAAGAAATGGAGTTTTTAAGCAAGAGATTTAAGTTTTAGAGAAGTATAAGAGTTAAAATTTCTAAACACTTACTAATAACAAAGGCAAAAATGGAAATACAAGTGAATTTGATTTTACAAAATTTTAAATCTCCTATGTAGACAATATCATAAACTAAATCAAAAGATAAGTTATAAACCAGAATAACATGGTAATCATATAAGAACAAGAGAGAAAACTGTTTTAACACAAAATTCTTCCTTCAAATCAGTATTAAAAGATCAAACAGACCCAGGTGGAGAATTGACCAAAGAGTATCTAAATAATCATTAAACATCAAAATCTGCAATCTTAGTCATAATTAAATAAATAATAATTGCAATAAACATACTATTTCTCTCCATATGATAATTATAGATGAAAAATACATTAATAGCTAATGTGAATGATAATTTAGTTGGTTCTTTTAATGTTTTGGTGAAAGTGAAATTTGTCGTAATCTTTTAGGCAAATAAATTAGTGGAGATTTGAAAAATAGTATCCAGAAAATCAGTGTCTAGGTATTGTTGATATATATTCCTATACACTTGTACCAAAATCAGTCCTATTTTGCAATGACAAGATGATGGAATTTTGAAAAAGAAGATGATTAATGTTAATATAGTGTGTAACATATAATAAATAACAATTATGTGAAATATTTTAGTTTCTCAAAATACTAAAAAACAAAGTATACAATATATTTTCATCTGCATGGTAATCATGCAAGATAAATATCTATTTAGATATTTCAGAGTCAAAATGAATGTAAAGACATTTTATTAGAAATACCTCTTGTCTTTTAAGTCATTTTAAATAAGTAAGTGTATTGTACACTCTTGAAGATTTTTCTGTGTTGAATCTTTGGTATGCATAAAAATATGGCAGCACATTTTGAGCTAAATATAAAATAAAATATTGTTTATTATATTCTTTATTCTCTCATCTGACCTATTATCCCTGATTGATGTACTTAATATTTTTGTACACTTCACTAACATAAAGAGATGTTTCAGTCAGTTTGTTTTTTTATAGCAAAATACCTGACACTGAGTATCTTATGGAGAGAAAATTTTATTTATGTCATAGCTCTGGAGGTTCAAGATCCTGGCACCAACATCTACTCAGCACTAATAAGGGCCTCCTGGTGGTTGACACCACAATGGCAGGAACCCATGTGATGAGAGAGAAAGCAAGAAACTGGGGCGGGTCCAAGCTTGCTGTTTTTCCAATGAGAATGCACTTACTTGAGAAAAACATTAGTTCCTCTTATAGACCTAGTAAACACACACTAGAAGCGACCTTAACTCCGCTACATTGGTGACCAAGCCTTTAGCATTTCAATCTATGAATAACAACCCACGTTCAAACCATAGCAAGGAAGAAAATGTAATTTTTTTAAATACATAATATTTTCACAGGAAACCTGAATTTAGCAACATCAGATAGCTACATGCTCTGAAAAGAAAAGAAATTGCCCATTTTACCTATACAGGGATCGATTCATGTGTCTACCACCAGAGGTTACAAATCAGTGAACAAATGTCCAGAAATTTATAAACGTCTTGCTTGATTCTGGGGCAAGTACCTCAAGACTACATTCATAGAAAATCCAGTGGCAATATCAGTCATTTACATCATCTTGGCAATGTTAATCTGCTTTTATTTCCCTATTGTCTGCTTCATGAGGATACAGAAAACAATTATGAACCTATTGTCACAACAGTGGCCACAGGAGGCCCTTTTACTTAAAAGTGTTAAATAGGAAATCGTGCCACTGCTTTATTTTCTAAGAACAAATTGATCTTCTTAAAAACAGTAAAAAATTAAAAATTACTTTTAATTGTCTTAATTGAATTGAAAATAAAATTGAAATCAAAGAATATAATATAAATGGTCAAATCTAAAACTGGACCTATTGGTAGACTATGTTCTTCCTATCTTTGGGTATTATACCATGTTGTAGTTACCTTGGCTGTTTAAAACCTGACTTGAGTGAAAGCCTGGTATAGCATATTCTATTGTTAAGAAAAAAATGCAGATTGAAAGAGTTGTTGGGGTTCTCCATTAGTAGCAACATATTGTAAAATTCACCCAGTTTCTAATTTTATTGCTAGCATATTCACAGATAATAGAACAATTGATATATATTTGTATCAAATTAAATTTTAAAAATACACTTAAGTTTGATAAACTTAAATAAGATGACTGAGAAAAATATGTATCATGTGACTGTCCATGAAGTAGTGACAATGTTATGGTTATTAGGAAAATTTATCTTCCATTTTGTTGCAGATGGGTCCCGAATTTACTAAAACTTTCTTGACTTCTGCCCTTTCCCTTTTTAAATCATCTTGGGTTCTCCTTCTTGTTATCAAGACTTTCCACCCCCCAAAAGGGGCTTTCTGATTTCTTTGTTAATTGTTTTGGATATGAATAGCCCAATGAATATCTCAGCCTAGTGTCTCCTCCTCAATGCTTGATTTTTGCCCTCCCACACAAAAGGCAGGCTAGAAGGAGCTGATGATATGATATTCATAATTTAGTTATCAGTGTTAGTAAGGAAAAAGTCAATGCAATTAATTATTGAGCACTTATTTATCTGGCTCTTCTAAGAAATTTACATGCACTTTTTCATTGAATTCACACAAAAGTTTTAATGTTTGCTTTATATGGAGAAACTGAGACCCACTTACTCAAGATCACACAGCTTATAAGTTTCAGTGCCGGGATTTTAGTTATTCATTTATGATTCTAGAGCCATTAGCTAATGGCTCTCTAAGACCTCAGATCTGTTGTATCAGACACTTTTGGGAAATCCGTACTTGGATAAGACCTTCAAAGAATTCTGATGCAAGTTTTAGTGTGAGAACCACTGCACCAAGCTGTGTTGTTTAGGTGTTTAATATAGAGATGGATAGAGACCAATGACAGAGACATTCTTAAATGAGTAAGGTGTCTTATTATTACTCTTATTTGTATTTTGTAAAACATCCAAACCTACAATTCATTATATCAATGTTCAATTAATGACTTAATGCAGTAAATTAGACTCTGTGAGGGAGGCAGAGATGTACAAAACATTACCCTTTCATTCAAAAAGTTTGCCCTCTAAAGAGATAAGGAAGATTTTTTTAAAAAGAGATCACTGAAATCACAAAATAAAGTTTGATGGTTTAGAATGTGAGGTCTTGAATTAGAAAACCTAAATTTGAATACCAGTTTCAACATTGAATAGCTGTGAGACTTCATGCAAGTTGTCTCATTATTTAAGTACCTATTATCTTAACTTCCTTAAAGCACTTACTTTATTAGGTTATTAGGAAAAATAAATGAGAAAAATATTTTGTACAATGTCTGATGTATACTAAGCAACTCATAAATGTTAATTAGTTATCACTACTTCCCTTGCTATTATACTAGTTATTACTATTAACATTCGTAATAGTATTACCACAAGCAATAGACAGTTTTTACTGAGATCTTAATGAAAGGAAAAACAGAAGTATTTAGAAGTTAAAGAAACAGAAAAAAATTGTTGAAGACCCGGATGTATAAGGAAAAGTTTAAAAGAAAAGAATGAGACCTAAACTGGATCATCTCTGTCTTTACCTCCTTCTGGTGAAAAAGACGGAATTGGAAAAAAAATTAAAAATAAAATTAAAAAATCACAAAATTTGAAATAATATTTCTGGGAGAGTGAATAAACTGAATAAACCAGTGTTGATGGAACCCGAACTTACGAAGGCAAGGATGCAAAGATGGAAGAAGCTCAGGTTTAAAGTTAATACATATGTCCTTATCTTGCTATAAACTGAAAGCCAGCTCTATTAAAGACAAATTTCACGTTACATCAACATGCTTCCACAAAAATATGACCATGAAAATCCTCAAGTCATAGGCGTTTACAAGAAGCCACTAATCTCCTGGTTATGCTGAATTTCTTTTCATCTTCAAGTGCCAAGGCAAAGCACATGGAAATGAAAGGAGAAGGGGAGAATGGGGACACTGTGAGGTAGGACACTAACAACGCTGGGTAATGCCTTCTTAAGAGGTTAATAATCACAGCAGGATCTCCCTGTGCTAACCCTGGAGTCCAAGAAAAAGATCTAAATATAATGGAGAATAGAATCTTTCAAAAGCGATCTGCACTAGATTGCACTCTAATGACCCATTTGGTTTTATAAATTCCATTAATAATTCTAGCTGTACATTTTTCAACCTTTTATCCTTGGGGCTTAATCAAAATTAAGTCAACTAACAACTACATTAACAATAAGCAAGAGAATAGAATTCTGTTTACTGTGGTTCCAAAGAGCTTTCCCAAGCAGATTCACTGGTAAGAACAAATCCTCTTAGCTGCTGTTGGCTCTGATAATATTTATGTACTGCAATTCTTTGTTCCACCATTAACCCACTCACTGACTGCCCGGGCAGTTGTGTTCTGACACAGATAAGATTTAAAAGTGCTGTTTTCTAAAACCTACTATGAGAGAAAACTTCAGATTGAAAAACCACAACTTGTAATATTCTTAAAATGACCAAAAAGATTACTTTAAAACATGCTTTGGAAATCGTAAACCTCAAACTCTCACTCCATTAACACCTATGGTACTAAATTAATAATTAGATTCTCTTCTTCTTCATTTATTTCTCTTTTATTAATACAAAATAAAGATCTAGAATATACTTATGATGTTATTTGGTACAATTTTAGGTGTTATAGGTTATGATATGGAGGATGGAAAGATTATTTTTAAGAGAAAATGTTGTGTCATTGGTTGTCATTGATCCCAATTCATCATCAAAATTTTCCCCAAATAATTGCATTTTAAGAATAAGAGGCCAAAAAAAGAGAGAAAAAGAAAAGATGAGGAAGAGTAGGAGGAGGGAAAAGAAAAGGATGAGAAGAAAAAGTATATTGGAGAAATTAGATAAATAAGCTTTCTAACTCAAGAGTGATTTTATAAATTTATTTATAGAATGATAATTACTACCAATAGGAGACAAACATGTGAGTGGTGGGAACAAAAGGTTAATGAATAATTCTATAAAATTGGCCCATTCTGTAGACCCTTACATGCTTTATGTTCCAAGAAGTAATTTACCTAAACCTGCCTGGCTTTAGTGGACAGGATATGTTACATTCCTTAGCAAAAACTACCTGTTGTCTGCAGGAGAATTTCAGGCTGAAAAAAATAATGTCAATAAGAGAAACACAAGTTACCCTGAAAGGGGAGATTTTGTCACACTTTTCACAGACCAGGTCGCAGAACTCAGGGAGATAAAGAAAATTCCTTCTAAGTATAAAATTTGTAAGAATTTATATATAAGAATCCAATTAGAACTGGTCAGCATGGGCCAAAAGGACCTGGACTTGTCATGGTAGAGGGGATTTGAAAGTCCAATGTCATCCTGCTGTCACTCAAAAGTCAAGAGGTCGACCTGGGCAAGACTCTCTGGAAACCTCTCTGGGATCTCAGATAAAACTGGAGTGCAAGAGAGGCACACTGTCCCTCTCCTGTCTGAGAGGATCCACCCTCTCACTTGAGAGTGTCCCCTTTTCCTTTCCCTGTCTCTTCAATAACCTGTCACTCTGTTACCTGTTACTCTGAGCAACACATCTGAAATCTTTCTGACTCGATCACAAGAATTGAGGTTTGAAAGGGGGTCTGGGTGTAGCCTCAGTTTCTCACTACTGCCTCAGTAGTAACACTACTTCCTAACAACTGTCTTACATATATCCAGACTATCTACAAAGTGAATAAAACAAAGAGAAACATTGTATTGAAAAACTGCTTATCATTTTCCCTCAACATACTGGCTTTATAATGATTGTTTCTTAATGCTCTTTATGGAATTTGAATCCTAGTGCTACTATGAATAGTTCCAGGACCAACAGCCAGGAAATATTCCTTGCAGGAACATTAGTTTCTTTCCCTGTGCAATGGAGAATAGTATGAAATTCTTCATGGAGTTGCTTCAGAATTAGAGTAGAAGAATTTGTGGAAATGGCTGGGGTTTGGCAGGTATTTATAGATATTATTCATGACTAAATTCGTTTGATTATGGTGTCTCTTACTTCTTCCTCATGAAAGTGAACATACTGATTCACATGCATGCAGATTTGCATATTCAAGTTCTTGCTTTTGATTTTTGTTTGTTTGTTGAGAACTACTGGGAAATAATTTTCCATTTTTGTCACGTTTCCCTGCATGTCTTCTGAACAAAGGGAAGAATCACTTGCTTTTCAGGATGCCTCCCTACACGGGAAAATTTCGGCAGATTTTCTAGCAGCCCTCTTTAAAAACTGGGGTTCCCTAAGCTTTACGTTTCTAAAGAGCCTCATAAACCCACTGCATGTGCAACATCAAGTTGGACTACTCCACATCACCCTTGGGACTTAGAGGTGGGTAAGGGGAGCTCATGAACATAAACTAGACTACTCCTGTGCAGAGAATCTTCCTGACCCTTCTGTCCACTTCTGTGAACATATGGCCAGGCTAACTTGTGAGCTTCCAGGCAGGCTAACACCTTCACAATTCTTGACAGGAACCTATCTTAGCTAAAGAAAAATCATAACAACTATTGATAAAAATTATACACAAAATAAGAAAATGGTAGTGAGTTGTAATGCATATGTCTAAAAGTTAATGAAATTCCTTCACCCACTGTGTTATCTTGTTTTTGTTGTTGTTATTATTTTTATGGTGCTGGGAATTGAACCCAAGGCCTCAGGCATGTTATTGCAAGTACTGTACTACTGAGCTACATCCCTAGAGTCTATGTTATGTTCTTTGAATAAGGCTCATACCATTTAAAATATTCTCAAACTTTATTACATCTTAATTCAAAAATAGAAAAAAAAAATATGGCACAGGATATATAAATGTGTTCTCTATATTTTCACATAACAGAGGATTAGATGAGTTCCTTTTTCTTTTCCTGCTCAAATCACTCTTTTGATGCAGGCTTTATGCTACTTCCTGGATAAAGGTCTTGTCACTGCATGATAAATTGATTTACCTGACACTTGTAGCAGAAGACTGAGGGACATGCCCATCATGGGAAAAGGAAAAGTCAGATTAGTAACTTCAATCTTAAAAAAAAAAAAAAGAAAAGAAAACAAGCAAGAGTTCCTGAAAGTGACAGTTTTAAGTTTAGTGTGAACGAAATGAATCTTCACAGAGAGGATTAGATGAGATATGGAATGCTGGAGCCGGAATGAACCATAAATATCATCCAGTCCAAATGGAGGGAGGCTCGGTCACTCTCCAAGGTCAGGCCGTGCAGTGGGTGGCACACAGATCTCACAACTACAAGGCCAGAATATTATTTATCTCCATCAGACATTCAAAACTCTGACAGCAGTGCTGAAGGAGTGTGCAGTCACAGTTTAATTGATTTGGGGGGAAATAAATCTAGGAGAGCTCCTTTTTTTTTGTTGTTTCTTTCCTTCATTTTAGTGTGGCCATTACATTATTTTTCTCTCATGCAGTTGTGTTTTAGTCAGATATATAAGCATTTGGAGATTTATAACTATTGTTTCCTTCTTAGGTTAATTCATAACGTTTTTATTTTTAATATAATTGTTAGCACATCAAATCATTCATAACAAACATAATAGCATTCTACTTATAAAGCAGTGATTCAGTTTAGTGACTTAGGTATTTGAAGTTTGTTAGTTGTTTTAGATGTGTCTTTTCTCAATATTTCCCAAAGTAGTTATTTTGGCTTAGATACGAAGTGTCCTCAAAAAGCTCAGTGTGAGACTATGCAAGAAAGTTCCCAGGTGACGTGATTATAGATGATGAGAGATGGAACCCAATCAGTGGATTAACCCATTGACAGAAATAACTGGAGGTAGGCTCCAGTAATCATGCCTTTGGGGTTGATATTTTGTCCCTGATAAGTAGAGCATGCTCCCTCTACCTGCCTCTTCCTGATTGCCATGTCCTGAGCTATATTCCCCCTCCATACCTCCACACAAATTTCTGCCATGATGTTTTGCTTCACCTTGGACCCAGAGCAATGGAATTGGTCATTCATTAACAGAGACCTCTGAAAATGTGAGCACCAAATAAACTTTTCCTTCTCTAAGTTGTTTTGGTCTGACCTTTTGTTCAGAATGACTCAAAAAGATGACTAAAACAGCAGCAGCCATATCGGAGAATATGTTCAGGGCTTTTGTTGTTGTTGTTGTTTGTTTATTTGTTTGTTTTTCAGTATCAGGAATTGAACCCAGGGGCAGTCTACTGCTGAGACAGTGTCTTAGTAAATTGCTAAGGCTGACCTGGAACTTGTGTTTCTCCTGCCTTGGCCTCCTGAGTCGCGGGGATTACAGGTATGCACTGTAATGAGAATATGCTTTATGTCGTTGTCATTCATTGAAATACATCTATATCGATATCTATCTGTATGTACATATAATGTGCTTCACCCTTCCTACATTCTTTCCTTCATCCCTTCCTTTCTTTGGTACCTTCTGTTTCTTGAGCTCCCAATAAATATGTGCCAGACACTGTGCTAGGTTTTGTGAATCCAGTGGGGAACATTCATGGAGACCATTAGTAAGGACAGCAGACAACCTGATAATCGTATCAGTGCAACCATCAATCTTCTCTGTAGCGTTTCAGTTTTAGTATATGTGCTGCCAAAGCGAGCACATCAGTGCTACCATTAAATCCAGGCAACAGGGGCCTCTCTATGGAGTCCAGAGACTTAGAGGGATTTGATATATCATAAACTCACACACAATGTGCAGTACAGAACACACTGACATCTTGTTGCTCAGAATTCAACATTCAGGTTCAGCATAATACTTAATCCTACATTGTTCATATTCCAGGGAACTTTTCAACATTTTTGCCCCATTCCTTTGAAACCAAAGGCAACTGTTTCTGAGTTCTGAAAAATGTGTATGCTGTAATGCATGGGAAGTTGGATGAAGCTTCTGACACTATGTACAGTACTTGAACAAGGAATGGGCTTAGGAAAAAGAACATATATGAATTTACTTGGAAAGTTATCATGAAGGCAATAGATTCTGACATAGTAAAATATAATTTTTTAAGAATTATGCGGCATCTGTGTTTTTTTTCTTGTTCCAGTTTGTGCTTCCAGAGGTATCCATTCTTGAAATTTTCATGTAAGTTTCACATAGCAGCGCCAAAGCATTTTGCACTGTGAAGTTATTCATATCACTGATAAGTGTGTAAGTATGAAGGTTTAGACAAAATGCATATGAATAATCACTGTTCTTAACACTAACATCTGGAAATGTTCTTAGATTCTAAAAAAATAAAATTACACTGGTTTTATTACTATATACACAGGTAAGATTAACTTTACAAATTGCTAAATGAAATTATCCACAAATATGATTTAAAAATTATTTCTATAGTTAAAATTGAGAGGTTAACACAAATTATAATATGTAACATTGAATATTTTAGAGAAAAATAATGTTTTAGAGGTAAATATTTTTGTTTACTTTCACTTATATTTGGATGAAAATATATCTAACACTGTATGCTTAGTGAATAATAATGTTTTAAAAATTCTTTTGAGCACTGAGAATGAATAAAACTAATAGAGAAATAGAAAAGAACTTGAGAAATAGTTCAAAAATTCAATACAGAGGAAAAAACTGGTAAAGAAGGAGATACATTTTATTCAGGGAAGCCGTCTATTTAAATCTTTAAAACCTCAAGACAATGAAAAGGAGAATATTTTTGTGGAGCGTGACCCACTTAAAATTTGCAATCAGGACATTATAAATTCTTCATTAATGAATATTTAATTACTTAATTACTGATCAAAATAGTGAAACCAAGCAAAATTTTTTTTCTTATGAAATAGCTGCTTGAGTAGGTAAGATGAAAACTTTCTAACTTTTTATTCTTTACTAGTTAAAGATTTAATTACCCATAGAAACAATGGAAATGTAAGTATGTTTCTATTTACATATATTTGCACCTGTTTGAATAAACATTCTCTGGAAGGCACTTGAGGAACTCTGAAGATGCTTCTGCTGGGATAGAACATCAGTGGCTGTATGCGGGGGTGTTGGGTGCCATTGGTTCTTTTTGAATACTGTCTATGCATTACCTATTAAAATTTATTTTATATCAAAGTTTTAAAAAATCCCAATTAGAAGTAAGAAAATTCTTTCTTAGATCATATTAATCAGTTCACATCTATCTATTATGCTTATCAAGATGAGATACTATAGCTTAGAGTGATATACAATATTTAAAAAAATAATAATTGGAAGCTATATACCTAGCATGCAAGAACTGTGTCAAGGGTGTTCCTATATTCACTGTAGCACTATTCACTAAAGGCAAGATACAAATGAACTTAACTGTTCCTCAGTGCAAGAATGGATAAGGAAAATGGGGCATATAGACACAAAGGAATATTATTCAGCCTTAGAAAGAAATTGTGCCATTTTTGAAAATGCAGTTGAACCTGGAAGAAATCATGCTAAATGAAATAAGCCAGGCACAGAAAGACATAGACTTCATGTTCTCACTTATGTATAGAATGTTAAAAAAAAAAAAAAAAAAAAAAATGGAAACAGAGTATAATGCTCACCAGAGTCTGAGGTCTGGGGAAATCGAGAAGATGTTAGTCAGAACACTAAATTTCTGTTAGAAAAAAATTCCAAGAGATCTGTTACATCTTTGTGACTATAGCTAAAAACAATATATGTTATATTTTAAAATTGCAAAGAGTGTAGATTTTAAGTGTTCTCACCACAGAAAGACCAAAGGAAAACAAAAAACAAAATCTGTAAATATGTGAAGAAATCCAAATGTTAAATAGATATATATCAAAACATCATTTTGTGTACCATAAATATATATAATATTTACTTGTACAATAAAACCCATGCTATTAATGAATAATCAAAGCAAAACATAAGAACCGTTTAAAAGTTTTGCTTTATTTTTGCTGCTTTATTGTTTCAAAAAAATGCTCTTATTACATCTTACCTGCAGCCCTGATATACTATTAAATTAAAAATCTTTTCCTTCATTCGGTGCACCTTTTTAAATAAAATGTGTCAAACGGTGTATATTAAACTTTAAAAAGTCAATCCCTTCCCTCCCAGGGCAGAGCCTACTGGTGAGACTAAGGAGTAAGGAGGCAATGGAAGTACTATTTGATACATGTTATAAAAGGCTAAAATTGGAACACTAGAAGATAAGTGAAGAGAAAAGGTGAACACCATGCACAAAGACTGAGATTGGTGAGCACGAGTTCTCCAGAGGCAAAATGGGGAAAGGTTGAGATCTTTCTAGGCAGACAAGTCAGGACTGGATGAGGCTAACTGTGGCTAAATTTAATTTACAACAAAGGGAAGAGGAAGACAGAAGCAGACCACCTAGAGCTTGACATCATTTACTAAGGAGTTTACATTTTATCTTGAGGGCATTGGAGAGCCATTAACAAGATTTTAGTATGCAAGTCACCTTGATCAGGTTTGTGTTTTAGAACAATCATTTCACTACAGAGTGTAGAAGGGAGAAAGTAAAGCCAGAGGCATTTGGTGGGCTATTGGAATTACTTATGTCAGAATAATTATGGTCTAAAGGAAGGAGGGGAGAGGAGGAGGAGGACAGAGATGAATGGATTAATGGATAAACAACTCTTTGATTAGTTTGTTTAGGGTTTGGCATATGCAGATGTGTGGACTTCCTACAGTCTAAGATTATTATACTTAGCAAATGAAAATACTATATGCACCACTAAATTTGAATTTCAGGTTAATAGTGAATAATTTCTCAGTATAACAATGTTTTATGTAAAATTCAGAATATATTTACACCCACCAAAAAAGTCCTCCTTGTTTATTTGAAATTTGAATTTGATATTATGCCCTGTAATTAATCTGGCAAACTTACCACAGTGAAGTATCAAATATAGTTCCTGAATTTTTGCAACATTCAGGAATCTCTAACTATAATGCAGATAAAACTTTGTGTATCATTTAATACAACTCAACACTTTAAATTAAGAATACCAGACCTCATAGAAGTTGAGAGCAGAAGTCTTGTATCAGAGGCCAAGGAGAGTTGGGATGTGGGGGTGAGGTAGGATGGGCAAGCTTACCATTAAACGAGGAACAAGAAGTTCTGGGATGCCATTGCTAAGTATAGTGACCATAAATCACAATAAAGTTTGTGTATTTTAAACAGCTAGGAGAAAGGATTTTTAAAGTATTCACCATTTAAAAAAATGATAAACACTTGATGAGATAGGTATGTTTAGCTTCTTGCTCACATTATACAATGTATACACAGAGCAAAACATTGCATGTTAGCCCATTATTATGAGAACATTTTATGCAACAGTTAGCAAAAGAGATTTTGCCACAAAAAGCAAATTTAGGGTTACAAAGAACTGGAGGAAAGTATTCACTCTGTAAAAACAAAATAATTTGAATAAAAAACACGACATGATTATTTTTATTCTGTTATAAAATTTCTGACGTCTACTTAGAATTTTCATTCAGGAAAGTAAGGAACTATCATAGCATTAGGAACAATTACTTTCCACTTCCCCACATCAGTGTTTTCTTTCTCTGGTTCTGCTGTCAGGTTCTTCTTTTGTCTGTGAGAAAGAGTTAGTTACAGAGAGCTAATTTCTGAGATGATATTACTCTTATGCTTCATATTACAAACTTATTTGTTATTTAAAACAATTAATGGGGTAGATATTCATTTTACCTGGGCTCTTTCAGATATCTACCTTGGAAAATGGCTCAAAAAGGTTAAAAACGTCACAATTCACAAAACGAGACCCCAAAGTACCCAGTGTTTGAACTTAGTTCTGGCTATGTCAACATAGCCTTTGCTTTCAAGAGATAGCCTCATCTGTAATTTCACTCAAGCCTGTTTGGTCAATCTGCAGAATTTTTATAAATTCCCAATTCTGAGTAAGTTGCTCTGATGCTTCCTTCATATTGAATTTGTTCTTTCTGAAAATTTATAAATCTAACTTGAGCCTATCTTGCTATTATTAAACTATTTCTGCTCTCTGTATGCAAAAACTGCCAGGGTTATTTTTGGAACCTCTCTGCTCTAAGACCATTGGACAGAGGTCTTATTTCAAATTATTCACGACACAAATCATTTTGATGAGTTAACATCTACTAATATTTATTTCAGTATTATATCAGCTATTCTTCTTAATTTTTTTTAATGGTCCAGTTTTTCTTGTAATTTTTTTTTTTTGCCAGCTTTGAAAAATTAGATATAAAGAGTTGTGATTCTATGACATTTGCCAAGGTGTTAATTTTGCTTATTATTAGCCATTTCATATATTTCCTGTCTTATAATTGAAATCTGTACTGAAACATTTCTTTGAACATTAAAAGCAGGATCATTCAGTTTTGAATCACTTAGATGTTGTCTTTAGGACACACTTAATTGTATTGGTTTCATATTAAAGCCACCAAACAATTATTCATTTCAAAGACTGATTACATAACATACAACAGAACCACCCACGTGTGTTCACATACATGCATCCATCTATGCATATATATTCTACATTTTATTTCAGCAAGGAAATAATCTCCACAAGCTGCTGAACTCAATAGACTTTATGCTCCCCTGAAGGCATTTATCATTTTTCCAGCTTGTATTCTAGCTATTTATGCACATTTTTGTTTCCCCTAAGGTTTTTACAGGTAGGCACTGTGTTTAATTCATCTTTATATCTCCCACAGTGCCTACACACAGCTTTGCATACTGTGAGTACTTGTTAAATGTTGTTAAATGAATGACAGAAAAAGTAAATTTTGCTTATTTGATCTCTCAGACTAGAAATTTTTCTAATCAAAATGTAGTAAATCCAGTCTTTATAAAAGCTTTCTCCCAGAGCTTACTTTAATTTCTTACTGATATATTTTACTTTCCAAATCTTAAATCATTTTTTTTATCAATAGACTGCCATCTCCTACCACAGATGTGAGGTTAAAAAGGGATTTTAGATGAAAATAGAAAATACTTAAGATTTATTATCCTGCCTTCTGATTATAGAATCCTATATTATCCAGTGAAGCATAACTTTATCAGTTCCTGATATAACAACTTAACTGAATAGTCTGAGAATGCCGAGATCAAAAGCTTATTATAAGGAAGATATACAGAGAATGCTAAAGGCCTCAGAATTGGCAACTAAAACTACTTTTCTCTCTATATTAAAAGTTGACCTGAATGAACAAAAGAATATTGAGGTAGAGAAAATTTGCATCAAGCCTGTGAAAAGGGAGGAGACATCCACATATTGAACTCTTTTAGGGCTCTCTGCTTAATTCAAATGAAATGGAACCTAATTGAAGGGCAAACATATTTTCTGAAAAAGCAAGGTGCTGCTAATTATAGACAGTAAGTCAAAGGAAATCTCCTGAATTTTTAAACTTGAGAATTGAAGAGGAGGGGGGGAATGGATCTTTTCTGATTAAAAAAAAAAAATCCTTTGGCCATCTCAAATTAAAAATAAATAAATAAAAATAAATTAATATCTGCTGAACCAGTTGGTTCTGGAGAAAGCCTAAGTATGGCCACACTAAGCTGAAATTGGCTCTGTTTTCTGTGTTCTCTGATGCAACAGACCCCTCTTGATGCTGCTCTCTGTGACACAGAGAAGGAGGCAGAGCACGGCTACTTCTTACAGCAGAACTCCAGAGGATAGATTTAAACAACATGGAGAAGAATCAGTCAAGCTTCAAAGTCCTCCTACTGGGATCGCCCATGGCAATCCTCACTCAGGTTTTTAGGTCACTGACCTAACTAAAGAAACTTACAGCAGTCACCTGCAACATCAAGACTTCCAAAAGAAATTCTACAAATAGATTTGCTGACAGTGAAGAGAACAAAAGTGCTTTCACACCATGTTTTGAGCTGAAAATAAAGCCATTAAAAAACATTTTCCTCTTTCTATGATAAGTAAAAACAAATAAATCTGTATAATTTCTTTAACAAAAAGAGAAAGAAAATGAAGATAGAGTGAAGTAAAAGAAGAGCATTCCTTGTAAAATATAGAATCAGCTAATTATTTGTAGCATGTTTGAATTTAATTCAGTCTTTTGAAATATGTGCTCTGCGTGCTTAGAAGGAAAGAAAAGTTTTGTAAAACATATTGCGGCATACAAAAGTGAAAATGTATTTTGAACTGAAGACTGAAAAGTCCACAGGTTTATTTAACTGATACTCTCAACTTTTATTAAAAATCAAATTATTTCTGTGTCAGTATTGTCATCAAACATGGAAATCACAGGCTGGTACTTTTTTTCTTTTTTAGTTGTAGTTGGACACAATACCTTTATTTTACTTATTTATTTTTATGTGGTGTTGAGGATCGAACCTAGCACCTTGCACATGCTAGGTGAGTGCCCTACCACTGAGCCACAACCCCAACCCTGGTACTTTCTTTTTACCTGATAGAATAAAGCAAAATTACTGTTCAACATCTTAGGAATTATGATCAGAAGACCACCAGCTTGGGAAAAACCTTGACTAAAAAGGCTTTTTAATACCTGGGTGCTCACATTGTTAAGCCACAGTGTATCTCAGTGTATCTTCACTGAAAGAGAGAAAATCATATTGATGTCCTGGGCAGAAATGTCATTGTAGAGATTCAAAACATTGTTCCTTAACAGCAAAACATGAAACAGAGAAAGATCCCTTTGTGGCCAGTGAGAATGTGAAAGTTCCATTTTCAGATGTCTTTTGAATATTAGGAATTATTAGTAAATAAGAAAGTTTCCTCTACTTGGTTAACTGCATGATAAACTCAGTTTGTAGAAGACATTTAGAGGGCAACTGAAATAGTTATTTTCTAATTTAATATTTGTTACTTTTATTAATTTTCTAAAAGATAAAATAACCGCCCCAATGGGTGTTGTCTCACAAACTATACTCATATCAAGAAGCAAATGCTTAAAGAAGAATGAAATTATGGCATTTACCGGTAAATGCTAAGCGAAACAAACAAATTCCCCCAAACCAAAGGCCAAATGTTTTCTCTGATATGTAGATGATAATTCACACTGGGGGGGGGGGGGGGCGCCTAGGCTAGGGAAAAAAAGAGGAAATTTGGAATAGGCAGAAGGGAGTGAAGGGAGAGGAGAGGTTATGGAGGTAAGGAAGAATAATAGAATGAATTGGACATTATTACCCTATATGTATATATGACCAAATGACCAGTGTCATTCTACATCATGTACAACCAGAAGAACAAGAAGTTATACTCCATTTATGAATGATGTGTCAAAATGCCTTCTACTGTCATGTATAACTAATTAGAACAAATAAAAATAAATAATAAGTTTTATAAAAAGAAGCAAAGGCATTACAAGTCCTGTTTCATCATGTGGATATGTGAGAGAAAACAAAAGCAGGGTTTGGAAATGATACTTAGAGGCACTTGCCAGTGTTAAACCTGTTCTGGGCATATAGTTTCTTAGAGGAACTAAATTACATTCTTTTCAATTATTTAATCCAAACAAATGAAAACAACCTGAATTGAATCCTGTGTAGTTAAAATAACTTTCTACTTTTCTATGAAAGAAAGGCAAAATGTTGAAGCTTGCAGATAAAATTGATTACTACTGATTAAAAATGTGCTCAAAGTTTTGCGTCTAGTAATGAGAAGTTCCCTGTAGCATACATTTCAAATAGCTAGAAAATCACCTTGAATTTGCGCATGTGTAAGTGTCTGGGCCACTTAACAGCTTGGTTTCTCTTCTTGACCCCATCAGAACTGATCAGAATTTGGATCCAGACTGTCATTGACTGGCTGTGAGATCTTGAACATATCACATAAACCATGTCTCTGTTTTCTTTTCTGTAAAATGATATTATTTTATACTGGGTAGATTTATTTTGAATGTTGAGTAAAATAATGCAATATTAATTATTGTTGGTTTTACTTATTAATAAAATCACTGAAAATAACTATTTCTTGTGTCATGTGGGCACAAAAAGTAAAACACCAAGTCATTCTTTTCTGAATATGAGTATATGTGTGTATGTGCAAACAAATGTATCTATCTGTAGAAATGATGTTATAAAAAGATATAGTAAGTTAATATAAGGAAGAAAACAGCTCTTATTCAGCCCCATTAAATACTGAGGTCCCTTTCATGTGTTATATCATTTTTAAATGGTAGTTTTATATTTAGCATTTTAATGTCCATTTTTTTTCTCCTTGAACACTTTATTCCCTCAATGTTTATTACAACAAAAGTCTAATACAGTCCTATATCATATTATGCCACATTACACAGCTCAGGCAACATCAAAATGCAGGACTGATAAGATTACTCATCCCAGTGATGTCACAGTCATCCTAATTTAAGGTGCATACATTCTATGATGTTTGCACTAGGCCAACATTATCTAACAATGCTTTTCTCAGAACACTTCCTGATTGCTAAACAATGCATGACTATACTTCAACGAGCATTGATTACTAAGTATTCAGTTAATTGGATAAATAAAAAGATTTTTATGAAGTATACACAGAGATCTTTTAAAGTATTCTAGATATGGAGGCACACCAAGATGATGTCCACCTTGGGTTCTTTGCTTCAGACCACATGCCTGTGGGATTATCTATAAGATGCAGCCCACAGATATTGCCATACACCTTCATTTTCAGTCAATACTGGATCAAGTACTCAAGGGACCATGCAAATCCAGAATATTTGCTTATAAAATTATGTTTGATCATCTGAATCTTTTTCTTATGCCCTACAAAATAGTGTATCAATAAAATAACGTAAAGAATAAATGAATGAAGGAAGTGGAAAGACAAAAAGAGGAAGTGGAGATAGAGGGGGGGACTGACAGACAAAAGAGAGAGAGAGAGAGATAGGAGAGAGAGAATGAGAATTAAAAGATGGGGGAAATCACCAAAAAGGTGTTTCTGGGGTGTACAATTTGTGAAAGTGTTTCTAAGTGAATCACATAGGGCATGTATGGGTGGTTTGGTGATAAGAAATAAGCTCAAAACTTCCTAAAGATCAATATAAAAATAATACATAGTAGATCAGGAGAATGTGAAGATAAACAGGGTCAGAGGTGCATGCTTCCAAGACATGGCTGACAGAGGAGGTTATTCATTAGTAAGACCAGGCAACCGAAACAACAGATGTTTTCCTAAACAACACTGAGAACAGTGAAGTGATTAACTTGCATTGTGGCTGCTCCAATGTTGAGCAACAAGGTTAATTGAAATCAAAGTCTGAATATATGTTTCTTAAAAAAAGACTATTTATACATTAAGGACAGTATATTACTATCGTCTTCCCTTACTTTGTTTCTTCATTTTACCCATAGGTAAAATGGTAGATTATGCATAACAAGAATCTTTGAACTGTGGCTCAAATACAGCAAGACTCAATGATTGATGAATTGTTTGCTTCTTTTATTTGCTTATTTGTTCAACAAATGTACACTAAGTGTAGAGAGTGTATAATTTTTACTGTGATCTAATAATGATTTATATACATATATACATACATATACATATATAGACATATATACATACATATACATACATATATACATACATATACATACATATATACATACACATACATATATATATGTATATGTATATATATATATATATATATATATATATATATATATATATATATATATATATTATAACAGAATTTCCCCCCGTGTTTCTTTCGGTATATGTTCTTTAGTTGATTAACAAAACAAGTAGATAAGGCCATAACTAAAATATTCCCATTTCCATAGTTAATGAGTGCAACAGGTGCAGTAATAATTCCTATTTCTGAATAAGCTAAAAAAATCAAGACTGGAACTCAGATCTTCTTATTCTGTATTGCATGGTGGTTAATTGTATTTTTAAGTCCTCCTTTATTATAATACTCTAAACCTTAGCAACTTGGAAAGAGGAGGTGGATGGAAGAAGTCTAAGGTTGATTTCTCCTAATTAATGCAGATAATTAATCAGGAAAAGATAAGAAAATACATTTTAAGGAGACTTGATGGCTCACAGGCAAGCAGAATATGATTATACTCAGATAAAAATATTTATCATCTCTAAAAAAGAAAGCATCTTTCTAACCCTTAGGGTTGTGGAAGTTTGCAGGTCAAAGAATATAAAGGAGATGTGGATAGAAGAATCTCGGCAGTACAGATTCCAGAGATGTACAGAGCTGGGAGATTCCCTACCTCAAGGAAGTGCATTGTCTCCTCTGTCCCCAGTGTGATTCTTTGTTTGAAACTATCCCCAACTTACATAACACCTATGTCACCAAACATTTAATTTTTTAACTAGTAATCCCATGCTTTTATTCTTATTTTATGCTATATGAGCAGAGTTATGCATATCATTGTCTTTTTATGTGTTCCATTGGATGTACTATTCCCTTATCAATAAATTTTAAACTAACATTTTCAGTATGATTTGGCTTTCTATACCTTTGCCTATAGAAAGACACTGCACTAAGGATACATAAATCCACTTGCAGTGAGGGTTTCCACTGGAAATTACAAGGTTGACATAATAGTTTATACCCCAATCACATGAGCTTCATTAAATCAAATCAAACATCAAATGACATATCCATTGTCACAGAGATTTCAGAGACTGCAAGGATTAAGACAGATTATGAAATGCAGCAAATTCCTATTTGTTATGCTACTCATGAAGCCTCAAAAGGATTCTATTAGCCCGCCTTACCCAGAGGAACTTTCCTTTCCACTGTGTGCTACTTCAAACTTCTAATTCTTTGGTCTCTTCATCAATACACCAATGCAAACACTCTCATCAATGCAAATAATTTTCTTCTAGTTGTATTATGATTTATTATGTTAAGGTGAGTCAATAAGACAATGTTCTATGGCCAAGCATAGGGTATATTCATAAATTATTATAAATTGTAATTATTACAATAATTATAATATAATAATGTAATTATTATAATTACTATAAATTATAATTTATGTTCATAAATTGTCCAGATACCTGGACACTGGTCTTTGCAGAGTTTAACAAGAAGCCCATAGGCTCATTTTGCTCCTCAACCTTTCCCCAAGCCTTATTACTAATGTCAAATGACTGGATTTAGATCCTCAAAAGTCTTCTTTCTCCTGGTCAGTGATCATTGTTCTCCAACATTCCTATATTGCCAGCAGTGATACACCCAATCTCAAGAAATTGCAACAGTTTGTTCTTGCATACCTTTTGCTTTATATGCTATACACAACCTAATCTGAACCTCTGTCCAAGATGCATTGGATCTCAGAATATGTCAAGATTCTTTCAAGATGTTCCCTCAACATCTTCTCCAAATCAGACTCCCTTTTAAGGGATTCTTCAAAAAGACTTTCATGAAACTTCATTTCAAAGTTCTTGGTTTCTTTATTTTCTCTCACCCCAATTCACAGGTGATATGGAGGTGTGTAAGGGGTTTCCTTATCACTTATATTCCACCAAAAAGTAGAATAAATCTGAAAAGAACGGGTCCCTCCTCTGCCAAGTGATGGTTAATCTTGGTTGTTAACTTGACTGGATTGAGAGGTGGCTAAAAAAATGGTAAAGCATATTCTGGGTGAGTCTGTGAGGGTGTTTCCCAAGTAGATTAGCCTCCAGTCAGCACACTGAATGGGAAAGTCTAACCCTGAACAGAGTGGCACCATCCAATAGGCTGGGGGCCTAGATGGAATGAAAAGGTGGAAGAAGGGAAGAATTCATGTGCATTCATATTTTGTTTTGCTTTGCTTTGCTTTTCTGCTACTACTATTGTCACTCATGGATATCAGACTTCAAGTTCTTCAGGCTTTGAATTTACACTCACATTAACAACTCTCCAGGGCCCTCCAGGATGTAAGAGTGGGACAGTTTCCTTGGTGCCTCTTGTTCTGAAGTTTTCTGCTTCAGGGACTGAAGAGCTACCAATGTACCAATTTTCCAAGTCTATAGTTGGCCATCGTGAACTATTCAGCCTATGATTGTGTAAGTAAATATAATCCCATCTTAACATATATATTAAGATGGGATATATATATCCCATTGATTCTGTTCTTCTGAAGAACCCTGACTAATCCATCACATATCTATCTCTTTTATATACATCTTCATGAATTAGTCCTACTTCTCTACTGTTACACTATATGAATTGTTCTTCTCCATGGTAATAACCCTTCAACCATGAACAGAAAGTCATCCTTTTCTAAACAACTCAATAGTAATCTAAATCTGTCATTTTTCACAATCTATTTCCCTCCATCAAATTTTTCCTCTTGATTGGATAACTTATATGAGCATACAAATATGCTGCAATATTCCCAATCTTTATCAAAAGATGTATGTGAAAGAGATTGTCTTCATATCTTTCTAGCCCCTTCCTTATTCCTTTTGTTCTTGCTAGCAAGTCTTCTAGAACAATCCATAAAAAGTATCTTTAGTAGGCTCTTTCATTATCTTTCTCCACATCTTTATCCCCTTCCTCATATGTGTTTTCTGTGATAACAAAAGTCTTCTAGAACAATCTATTTCTCCTGTATTTCCCTCATCTCTTAAATCTTATTCATTATTTTACAATTTAGCATCACAGTTCTATAGAAACCTCCAATTTTATGCTAGAGGCCAATTATCCATCTTTATCTTTACCCCAGCTCCCAATATCTACCCATTTGGGCACCATTGTTCTTGAAATATTTTCTTGATGACATGATGCTGTATTCTTTTTTTTCCTTATTCTTTCTAAACAGCTATGCTTCCCTCTTCCCTTTCACAATTCTTGTTTTCTTTTCAATCTATTGCCTACAGCTGAGTAATTGGCTCTCCAATTTACTCTAATAACTACTGCTGAGTAATTGTCCTTACAATTCGATTCCCAAGACTGAAAGACTCAGAACTGTCTCTCACTTCATTTTTCGTTCATCCCTCAGCACATCTATCAGCATGTGTCGGGGTTTATAAACTAAAACAACAACAACAAAAAAAAAAACAAAAAACAAAAAAACCTGTCTTCTACTGCTTCTGTCCCATTACCTCAGTTCAAACAAAAAGTATTTACCTGGATAACTGGGAGAGTTTCCAGATAAGTCTTGTGCCTTATTCTATTTCTCTGCAGTTTTGTCTCATGATAATATAAATAACTAGAAAGGGACATCAAAATGTGACAGAGGGTATTGTTTCCCTGCTGAAAATCTAATAAGATATTTATTTATTTATATATAATTTATGAAGCGTTTATAAGATCTCATGGCTTGGGTGGCTGTTCCAATTCAGCAGCTTCTCACCTCTTTTTTCCCTCCTAGAACACACCAAATATGTGCCTGCCTCTGGATTTTCATCTTTTTATTTACCTCTTGAATAAGGTCTTCAAACTTTCTGGACCATATCTATATTTTGCAAGGCCCATTAGATAATGATTTTTTTTTAATATTTAAATTCTTGAAAAGTCAGGAGGGATAATATTTCATTACATGTGGGAATTATACAAAATTCAAATTTTAATGACAATTAGGATTTAAATATCAGGTGTGTTATTAAAAAAAGCTTTTGTTCTTGCATGTTCTTCTGAATGTGCAAGAATGTTCAGAGGTGAAATAATTATATCATGAGTGGTGTTGCCTAATCTGTGGATTAATCCACTGATATGGATTAACTGGGTGATAAGTATAGACAAGTGGGGTGTGACAGAGGATGTAGGTCACTGGGGGTATTCCTTTGGGGTTTATATTTTGTCCCTGGTGAGTGGAGCTCTCTCCCTGATTCCTGATTTCCATGTCCTAAGTTACCTTCTCCTGTAACACCATTCTTCTATGATGTTTGATTTCACCTTAGGCCCAGAGCTATGGAATCTAGTGCCCATGGACTGAACCTCTGAAACTGTGAGCCAGAATAAACATTTCCACTTCTAAGTTGTTCTTGTTAAGTCTTCTGCTCACAGCAACACTAAACCTAACTAAAACTGTGTCTGTCCAAAAGTACTTTTATTTGTTCATGTACTTATATGTTTTCTATGGCTACTTTTGGAAAACAACAGTGTAGATGACTAAATATTTATCTAAATATTTATCATCTGGACCTTTATAGAAAATGTTTGCTTAATTCTTTATTCTGAAATAGTTCTCAAAGTGTTATACTTGATATCAGTTTCACCAGGGAACTTGTAAAACATGTAAATCCTTGGGCCCCACCAAACACTTGCTAAATCAGAAAATACGGTGGAAAACCCAACAGTCTGCATTCATTCAATCAAGTAATCTGGGGAAATTTGATGCATGCTAATATTTGCGAACCAACACTCTAGAATATTTGAATATCTAAATCAGTTACCATTTCTGTAATCATGCTCCTTGATGAAATTTATCAACAAGGCTACTTAAATTTGCTTCTCTATTTTTAGTCTACTTTGTTTTCCTTCATATCATATATCACTATGTAATGTTACATTAAGTATAATTTGCTTATTTGGTCTATTTTCTTTCTTCCCTCACTGTGACATATGTCATGGACTTTGTCATGTTCATGGTTTAAATCTTAGCATTTAGGACAATGCCTGACATAGGAGATATTAAATATCTGTTAATGAATGAATGTATAAATAATCATTTTTCATTTAAATGTATATTCTCATAAATATCTAGACCTGTCCCTGAAAGTATGACCATTTTCTCCTTTCCATATTCTGCCACAAGAATAAAATTAAAATAATCTTCCTGAGTTTTTACTTCGTAAATAAGTTATGTATTTCAATAGTCAGAAATGACTGGTATATCTTTCAATATTTGTAAAACTATATAACCTGTATCTTCTATGGTTAGACTGGAAATTCAGAAATTCAAGCTATAATGCTATGTAATACACAATACGCTCACAAACTAAGAATCTCTGGTGAATTCCATTATTTTTTGTATTTAAAATGGCTTTTATTTTTTAGAATGCTCATTGCTTATAAAGAATTTATCTAATTATTTTTGTACATAGGAACATATTGAACATATATGCCCATAAAATGAAGTGTTCTCTTAATTTCAAGATAATTTAAAATAAAAATAATATGCATTTAACCAAAATTCTCTATTGATAAGGGATTGATTCTAAATTTGTAGTGTTCCAACCACAAAATATACCTGACTTATGGTGGTTTGACTTACAATTTTTTGACTTTACAAGTTTGTGGAAATGATAAGCATAAGTAGATGCTGTAGCTGCAGTTTTGGATTTTTACCTTTTCCTGAGATAGTGATATACAGTGTTATGTGATGCTGGGCAGCAGCAGGGAGCAGCAACTCTCAGTCACTGACATGATCATGACAGTGAGCATGGTTGTTGTTAAGCTATGCATTCAGTAGTTTAGGTGTATTAAATGTATTTTTGACTTATGTTAAAATAACCATATATGATGGTTTTATCAGAATATCTGTAAGTGTTACAGTATCTCTTTTATCTGCCATGCACACTCTGGGGTTGACCATTAGGATCTAGTGAAACAGACTTGTACCTTATAACTTCTGTTTTCAACATGAACTGAATTTTTGCTTTCTTCCTTCCTAAATGATGATCTGGTAGTCAATATTATCCCTTTTCCTAGGTTTGTTTTCACATCTTGCTCTGTTTTACCATGTTTTCACATCTGGGCAATGGCCTAATCTCTTATAATATCATTCTGCCTGAATCAAATCCCCACCCTGAACCCCCTCAATTAGTATGTGATTTTGATTACAGTAGCTTAAACTTTACTTTTTAATTTAGATCCCACAAATAGAATTTTCAAAAATTCCTACTTTGCTTTTTTTTATGGATGTTTATACATATCTACTGAATATCCACCATGTGCAAGGCTTTCTATTACAGTGATAGATAAGACCTTTCTCCAAGAAAATGTGTGCATATTTTTCTACTTTCCATTGGTCACTACCTTAATTGTGATTAAATCTATTATTTCTTAAGTTCTTATAAGCATTTTGTTCTAACTCCATTAAGCCCTTCTATATACTGAGACATAAATGTCCCACTGAAGTACAAGTCTGATCATAACAGTTTTGTGTATGTGCAGTGTTTTAGTCAGGTTTTCTACTGCTATTACTAAAAGATATGACAATAACAATTGTAGAAGAGAAAAAGTTTGGAGGCTCACAGTTTCAGAGATCCAGTCCATTGATAGCCAGTTCCATTTCTCAGGGCTTGAGGTGAGGCAGAATGTCATGGTGGAAGAATGTGGAGGAGGGATGCAGCTCATGTGATGTTAGGAAACAGACAGAAAGACTCCACTTGCCAGATACAAAATATATACCCCCAAAGTACGACCCCAATGACCCACCTCTTCCAGCCACACCCTACCTGCTTTCAGTTAAACACAATTAAACCCAACAGGGAATTAATCCACTGATTGGTTCTCATAACTCAACCATTTGTCCTCTAAACCTTCTTGTGTTATCTCACACATGAGCTTTTGGGGGACACATTACATTCAAACTATAACATGCAGAAAACCTTTTAACGACAGCCCGCACCCCCTTAACCTCACTAAAAGATATGACAATAACAACAATAACAAAAGTCCCTAACCTGATTAGGACAAACTCTAAATAATCAGTTTGTCCTTCTATCCCAAAGTCTTAATACATATTCTCCCATTTGTACCCATGACAAACAAAATAAAACAAACAAAAACCTCTCCACTGTTAGACATTGATAATTATGGTCATCTCCTGCCTATTCTATATAATTTCCATAGGGTTGAGGTAAAGGATATATGTGTTGTTCCTGTTGTATTTCAGGATTTAATATAGTACAGTATACTTGATATAGAGCAGGTGCTTAATAAGTATACCAATAAAGGATGAATGAATGAATGAATGAATAAGAAATAATGGAAATTGTGATTTTTATATGCTTTTAAAATATATCAATCCTTTTATTTCTTTAATTTTGTTTGACTGAATAAGTATTTAAGGAATGTTTCCTAACTTTAGTGGTAGGGTAGGAATTTGACAGGTCTTAGATAATAGGGATGGGCTTAGAAAACTCCCACATTCAAGCCTTGTTCTCTATCAGGTCTCAGATACGTGTCACATTTTCTACCACCATCTTGAGATCTAATACAAAGCTAATCCTGATTCTACCCTGCAATACCCAAAGCTAAATATGATTAATTGTTACTTTGACTTTTTAAAATTAGACCAGTATGTCATTTTCCCCCATTTAAATGAAAAACAGATATTTATTTCAGGAAAGGAAATTTTATTGAGAGTTTTTTTTTTTTCACTCACTGGGAGAAAGAAAAATGTTTACAATATTTTAAATAATACATCCTAGATAAATATAACAAATACACTTTATTGTATATATATATATATATATATAGAGAGAGAGAGAGAGAGAGAGAGAGAGAGAGAGAGAGAGAGAGTTGTAAATGTATCTTTCTTTATTTATTTATATGCAGTGCTGAGAATCAAATTCAATCCTGTTCTTCACACATGCTAGGCAAGCGCTCTACCACTGAGCTATGACCCCAGCCCTACACTTTATTATTATAGTTTTAAAGGACCCATGTTTGAATTCGGCATGAGTCCGCTGGAATCATTAAGTTGTCTTGCCTGGATAAATAAGACAATAATATTTCTATTATAGTTTATTGTTTTATATATGACAATAGTCCTTAGATCAGTTCTTATTATGGTAATGCTGTGTGATGATGTTCTGGCTTATGATTTAGCAAGTCACTCTATTTTACAATATGGTAACATAACTAATTTATAGAAATGAAAAGCAAATTTGAAATTGGTGTAATTGTGTGCTGGGGAAAAACACTCTCCTTATTTGTCATTATCTCTAATTTTCCCATTTTTCAGCTGGCTGCTACCTAATACAGACAGAATTGTCTTCAATTTGATATATCAGTATTTTGCTATAATATTGAAATACTTTAATTTTTTTAAAAATATAAGGCCTGTCTCTGTTGGGCACTACATTTTAGAAAATGACACACTTCAATCTCTTAATAGAAAGAAAAACATTTGCCTTCAAGCAAAGTTAAAGAGGTGAATGAAATCTTTAGAAGGAGAAGAAATGCTGGGATAACATAATGGCTGGATATTCTGACTACCACATTCATCAAAATTATATTTTGACCTCTGATTATCTCTTCTTAATGACAAATGGACTTAAAACCTTGAAATTACAGCCCCCCCCCCCCCAGATTTCTATAAAAAAAAACTAGTTAAACCAGAGTCAGACTGAGTTAACACATTATACTATCTGCCTATCTCACAGGAGAGGTGAGAAAGCTAATTAAAGTGGCTGCAGGGAACTTCTAAATGGGTACTGGCATGGAGTAAAAGTTTTGAAAAAACAACATTTAGTTAAGCAACAGGAATTATTGAGCATCTGGCATTTAATGTTTCCAATGTTTTTCATGAACCCCACCCCCTTCTCCTTTTCAAATCATTGAATTTTCACATTATTGGTAAATGCAGTAATGTCACTTTTTAAGGTAAATTTATAAACTTATTAAACACTCTGCAATCAGCTTTCCCAAATAGCAGGTGTAAGCCATGATTTAAATTACTCTTATAATGTAATTTTAAAAGTCTAATATAAAAAAGCCCAGCTTCAACGGATGTTTAAGTTGAAACCTTCCACTTATCAGTCTCACTCTAATTGCAACCAAATTATTACTATTTACTTTGATTTATGGGCAAAATGCTAATTTTGACTTGAGGTCCTTTTGTAAATTCTACAAAGCCCAGCAGTACTGTTAAGTTCTTCACCCATCCAAACTGAGAGGAGGCGTGTGGAGGAAGCTCCTAAACATGTTAAAGACTGGTGATATCCATGAAGTGGCTCAACTCTTCCCGCTCTGACCCTTTAAAATATAGTTTTTACTCTGTCAAACAACATGAACATCCCTAAATGTGACATATCTCTCAGGCTTTGAACATGACTTCAGTTCAACATAGGATAAGGAGATATGTCTTTCTTCTTTTACATCCTTTCTCCTCCTCCATGTCATTTCCTCCCCTCTCCCCTTTCACACTTTACCTAGCCAAAACCAATTTATGTTCCATATTAAATCCAAACGTATATCCTTCCAGGAATTCTGTTCTAATCATCTGCAATAAATTTAGTAATAGTGGTATTTTAAAAAAAGACATAAACAATCCCCAAATCAAAAGGAGTTGGCAGCTATATTTGGTAAGTAGGCTTGAAGTGGAACTTGAAAGCCAAGAATCAGCTCTTTATATCCAGCTACCTCATGTCTACTGAGAGTCTTCTTGCCTTATGTCTTCTGGATTATCTCTGCCTTACTACACTCAGGATGAGGCAGTTCCCCTAGACTCTTCTCAGGCTTGTTAAAGTGTTCCTCCATTGGCTTCATAATTTTAATTTCTCTTTGCCATCTTTTCATGTTCACTTGTCTTTCACACTAAACAAGGAGGTCTTTAAAAGCACAACTGGGACTTCCTTTTGTTTGTCTTTATATCTAAACCTAGCACCCTGTATGTTACCTGTATGATACTGGATAAAGAAATGAAAGAATTTATTGAAGAACAAACTATGGTAATATCATCATTCGTGTTTTAATAGATAGATATTTGCCATAATATCCTTTCTTCCTTCAATGGTGGAGCAAGGTAAAAAGAGGATAAATCAGGGAGGTGAGAAAAGAGGACATCTATGGAAATTACTGACTGGAGTTTGGACCAAGATATCAAGTTGAGACAATTTGTCAATCAACTACTAATCTAAGCAATCAATTATATACAATGTGTTCTGCAGTAGGGATTTTTACACATACTACTTCTCATGCTAATATTTGTTTACATTAGTAGAAACAAATATTTTGTGTTAAAACAATAATAAGGTTGTTACTATGATCACTGATGGTTCTCAGACCACTTTTCTCAATTTATGGATTGAACATAAATATGTTCCATCAGTGTGAGGAAAGACTCTGTCCATTTCATATAAAGACAAAATAGAGGGAAGAGAGGAGGTGAAGGGAAGGAACTAGGGAATGAGATTGATCAGATTATGCTATATGCATGTATGAATATGGCATAAAGAATCCCACTATTCTGGACAATTAAGATGCCCCAATTAAAAAAAAAATAAATACAGTGAAAAATATATTTTCCTTCCCCAAATCCACAAATAAAGACTGAAATACAGTAATTTTTTATCTTAAGAAAATATGACTACCAAAAATATATAATTTTTCATTCTAATAGAAAGGAACTGGGGAAATATATTGCTTAATGCTGGGGTAGAAATAAGCTCTCCTTCAGCAGGCTGCTAATGCATATCCCACGAAGTTAACTACTGTTAAGTTGGTCAATAAAGCCAATCTTTTAAATGAATAATTTCTAATTGTAGAGAAAGAATTTATTCCCTGGGCTTAGATTATTGAGTTCACTTGTAATTAAAACTAAATCTTACCAAGAAAACCTCTCTCTCTCTCTCTCTCTCACACACACACACACAAATAAGAAAAATAATTTGGCTTGGAGAAAACAAGATGTACATAAATCAAGTAAATTTCCCTTTGTATTAGGAAAAGACTGTGCTCTGAAATATTTTTAAGGATATGAGGTATAATTACAGCATGACCATTTTTACAGATGAATTTTTGTGTTAATTATGCATGAACATACCCTAGAGAGTAAAGCTTTAATTTTGGACTAAAGCATATCAATTTTTGAGTTTATGTTTTTTTTTCATTTTGAGTTTATTGTTTGTTTTAATTTTGTTGATTTAGTAATCAGAGTCGTTGGTAAATCTGTATAGCAAGAATCATGGTAAATATCATATATATGCAGTTTAAGAATTTCAATTTTTAATCCTACCTAACTTTTTAGGACCATTTAAATGCCTCTAAAATGTCTTTAAATACTCTTGCAAAAGCCTTTTTCGAGATCATTTGAATGATTTCTCCTTCAAGCTTTTGAAAAAACAATCATTATCAAATAACCTGACATCATAGAAAACATTCACAAATGCCTAACATGTGTTCCCTTGGTCCAAACCCATAACCTGTCTTTATACTGTTGGTAAGTTTTAGAAGAAAAATTCCAAATTAATCTTGTGGCACTGGAATATTATTCAACCTTAAAGAGGAAGTAGAACTTGCAATTTAGCACAGCATATGTGGATGTGGAAGTCATTATACTAAGTGAAATAAGCCAACCACACACAAAGAAAAAAAATTGCAGTTTCACCTATATGTTGAATCTAAACAATCAAAAACAACAACCAGAATGAAGAAAAATAGAGAGAGATAGAAAATGAAACATTAGTTATAATGGGTGAAGAATGGGGGCGGGATGGAGAAATGTCAGTTAAAGGATATGAACTATGCAATTACTAGATATTTAGGGTGAACAAGTTTAGAGATCTATTGTACAACATGAGGAATATCATTAATAAAAATTTTATTTATAAGAGATTTTTGTTATATAAGTAGAGTTTAGATGTTCTTGTCATAAAATAGAAACTATGGTGATAATATATATGTTAATGGGTTTCACTGCAGCAATTATTTTACCATCTATATGTATTCCATAAAATCATATTGTCAACCTCAAATGTATACAATAAATGTTCTTAAAAATTTTTAAAAAGAAGTCTTTAAGTCACACGTAAAGATATTTCTAATGCTATAAATATTCAAAAATGTTTATCAATGCTTTCAAGGAAAGATATTTTCTCATCAGTATTTTCCATTTTTAGAATCAGTTTTTAGTACTGATATTTTCATATCCTTTTTTTTTCTTGGTCTTTGTTGTACTAGGGATTGAATTCAGGGTCTTGCACATTCTATGTGAGTGCTCTATTACTGAACTAAACCACTAGCCATTTTTATTTTGTTTTGAGACAGGGTCTCCTTAAGTTGCCCAAGCTGGCCTCAAACTTGCAATCCTCCTTCCTCAGTCTCCTGAGTAGCTGGTACGAGTACACCACGATGCTGGGCTCAAATCCCATCTTTTAATCATGTTTTCTAGTGGGAATAATATTTTCCTGTCTACATTTTTCTTTATAAGATGATAGCCAGGACCCTGTTTATGACATTTCTTCTTCATGCTAACATCATAGCATATATGCAACTGAACTTGCCTCCAAATTTAGTGATTTTTTTTTTGTGTTAATAGCTCAACACTTTTATTTAAGTTTTATGTGAACTATACATAAAACAAGAAATATACATATTTATGGGGCACCATGTACTGTTTTGATACATAAATACATTGTATAATGTTTAAAACCGTGTGAATGTATCTATCACCTCAAACATTTATGGTTTCTTCACAGTGAAAACATTCAAAATCCTAATAGCTCCGTATTTATCATGGTTTGAAATATTTATTCACACATAACTTTTATAGACAAAAATCGATTTTGAATCAGGTTGTAAACCCCAATTTGCAATCAGTCATTAAAAGATGGTACCACTAATTAGGACTTTCCTCTATCTGCTGAGTTTAGAATTTAAATCTCTAGGAAATGTAATATAAAATCAATTCTTAATTTGCTAAAATTCTGTTCACAAATAATTCTCATTGTGTGTTTTCTCATATATATAAGAAATTGCAGCCACTGGACCTCTGACTGCGATATTCATCCAAACTACCCGTGAGCCCTGCATGCTTGCAGAAGCCTGCAAACCCTCCTGCCAGGGATAGGTGCTCCTCTTCTGTCAAAATCTGGTTCCCCATGGTGGCCTTTGTCACTCTGTTTATAATTGCTTTTTTATTTCTATATATTCCCCCATTAAACTAATGCTCTTCATAAGAAGAAATTGTGCACATATTGAATCTCTAGTGTCTAGTAGAGGTATGAGAGTATCTGTTTAATAAATATGTTTCAATAAAAAATGAATACCAATTAAACAGTCAGTTAAGAAAATTATAATGAGTCACATGTGCATGTTCTACTCTACTGATACTAACAATTTGCACTTATTGAGGACATTTCACAAATGAGTCAACAACTGTAGGGAAAATATAGTTATTTTCATATACATATAATCATGCAAGAAGCATTCTTCCACTGAAAGTATGTGCATGTATATGTGTGTGTAATGAACATTAAATCCTGCTTTTCTCTACTGGAAATTCTGGAAATTTTACCCCTTAGGTCTCAACTTCTTGATGTGGAAAGTAGACAATGTCCACCCAAGAAGAAAGCTTTACTTGGTTCCTAAATGGAGATGGTACGAATCAATCAACCTGTCCCCATTGAACTTGTTCTAGGCTGCATTTCTTGGATATTCTGGAAGAATTGCTTGTTTTTAAATGTACGTATCCGTATCTGCATTGATTTATCAGTTTCAGAAGAAAAGAAAACAAACAAGTCTCATAGAATTTAAAATAAAATATACATAAGGACAATCTACAAATAAATATTTTCTTACATCAGAACTTCAAAATTCAATAGGAAGCAATTTCCTGATTTTTTTTTTTCATGTCAGGTATAACTGGGGTCTGATATTTGGAAAATGGGACCAGTCACATGAGCAGGGAGCAAGTTCTATTGTGATTTTTTAAGGTCTATTTTAAAGACCTCCCTTCTCTGAAAATAGTTCATTCACTGGTGCTTAAAACCCCTATTAGATATCTTAAGCCCTGAAGATTTTGGTCCTTGCATTTCCCTATTAAATTGAAATTGCTTTACAGGATGTAACACCATAGGAAGCACTAGCTAACACCTGATCAGGGATTGCTTTTGGATCTGGCAGACAGCTAATTAAGTGAGATAGGTCCTACGGGGAAAGTCCATTGAAGATGGGGTACATATGAGGAGAAAAGGAACCCTGACTGAGAAGGCAGGATGCTAAGGAAAATTTGGCCAAATTGAAATTTATCCTAGGGGTGCAAGTATTGGGAATCAACATTCTTTTCTACTCATTAAAGTAGTGATTCTTGACCAGGGATGGAAGGGAAAATATCTGGAAGAGTGGGGTATTAAAATCATGGGTACAACTCTAAAATTGACTGAATGCATTTTAATCTGCTGAGTAGACTAGGCCTGCGTATTTTTGAAACTCTCTCTAGGTGGTTCTGTTATATACACTAATGCCATAAAATGTAAGCAAGTTAACTACCTCAGGCTCAATTCCATTCAACAAATACTTCACTGAAAACTTGGAAGACACACGGGTCAGCTAATACAAACAGAACAGATGAATCTTATTTTCAAGATTATAACTACCAGGAACAACAAATCATGAGCATTCAAAACACAAGGCATAATATATAAGATAGTATAAGATGAAACAAATAAAATGTAGAGGAGAATATTACCTGTAAAGGGAACACTCAATAAAGGCTTCCTGGGACATAAATTTTTGGCAGCTTCCTCATTTCCCTACTCTCCCTGGTACCTCCCAAAGGAATCTATTGGCCATCTATTACCTAGTCTTGGTCTTCTTTGTGTCCCAAAGCTATACTAGGCCTAAGATAATGAGTTATTTATCAGCAAAACATGAGATGGCTGGTTAGATTCATGTGACATTTTTTTTTCTCCTCAAATTGGCTACCCAAGCATTTGATCCGAGAGCCTTGGGATTCTCCCATAGATCTAACCCTACCTCCAAACCAATGCATTTACATAGCCAATTTACAGAAGACTCACTAACCCAGAAACTAGTGTCCTTGGCTCTGAAAGACAAGAATAAATAACATGTCACTCTTAGCCTTGAGGAATACAGGAAATACTGATAATGAGATTTCAGTTTGGGGTTTCTGTGGCCATACTGCATGTACTCTGACTTCTCTAACTTTATTTTAGAAATGAGATTCTGTGATATCAGTCCTGCTCCATCCCTTGTCCTCCCCTAAGCCTAATTAGTATTTAGGGACATGGGACTAATCCCAGGAGTAGGGAGCCAATTTTGTTGTGATTTTATATGGATTTTACCTGATGCCCTAAGGACTGACCACCTGTCTCTGAATTCCACAGGCTGAGGTCTGCCTCTGCAAAGCCTTATTCTTAGGGACCTCTAAGCTCTTCCATTATAAATATCTTCTCAGTTTCAGGAATGAGAGGTAGGTGAGTGGAACAGTCAAGGTCATGAGGCATAGAGGTAGGGAGTCTAGGGAAAACATTTCAGCTTGCGGTACAACCAAGTTTCTAACAGGATGTCATTTGAAAGAAATTTATCTATGAACAAAGTCTAGCACACGGTACAAGAAGACATTCTCTCCTAATATGTCCCACTCTTAAAGGTTCCCTAATTCTCTGCAGCATACTATAATTGCAACTATTCAGTCACCTAGTAAATATTAAGTATTTGCAAGCATTTTGCAAGCAGCCACCAGTGTTTAATCCTGGGATAATGCCTTCTTGATGTGCAAACCCCCAGAGTATTTCTAACAGCCTACATGTGAATTATTTGTTGTAAAAAAGAAAATTGTCTGCTTCAAATCATGTCTGCCTGTAACTGAAGATATGACAATATCGAAACACAAGGTCACATCTGTGCAATAAAACCTATAAGCAAAACTTTGGCTGCAATAACAGTACCAGGGGAAGTGTGTAGAAATTAATAAGAAATTACCATCACTATTAGAATATAATTTTGAAAATTACCCCACATCAATAACTAAGAGTGAGATCCATTATCTTGAAATATGTAAATTTAAAATAAGCAGCATAAGGGTGGATGACAGATTTGGATAGAATGTTTAAATATCCTCATATAGTTTTCTTCAATCTAGCTTTTGGACATCAGTTTGATTCTTGATAAAAAGGGGAAAAATAATACTCATCTTCCCTAATGCCTGTGAGGTATTAATAATACCCATTTATGGTTGTTTATCAATTTACTACTTTAAAAACTACTTTCAAATGTATGATCTCTGTTGAGACTCTGAATAAATAAGTTAGCAGGAAATATTCCTGGTTTTTGTGGGGGGGTTTTGGAGTTATTTTTATCACCTGTAGAGGTGACTTGTCCCCAAGTGCAGGCGTGGCAAGACCAACACTCAAATATTGATGTTGCCATTCGGTTGATCACCTTCACCTCTTGGCTTCCCCTTTGTGGGACCATTACTCTCAAGTCTACTTCTTCTCCTGGTTGGTCCCTATTTGCTGAACCTCCTCCCTGTTTACTCTTTGCCTACAGAACACCAACCTGCAGATGTCCCTGAGGTTTGTTGGAGACTATCAATCTCTCATGTCTGAGGCTCTGTTGCCAGTGTCACCTGCTTTGTGTCAAGTAGGACAAAAATTACAAAGAGTCTTGAGGGTGGAATTCTAGAGAAAGCAGCTATAGCCATAAGAGGGATCAAGAGAGAAAATAGGGCTCTCACTCTTAGTTACCAAAAATCCCCGCCAATAGGCCCACCTTCTTGAAGGACAAAGACTACCTTCTTCAACTAGAAGGACATGATGTCACCACCTAAAGGGACTTTCCAGGTTCAAAACACATACAGAGAAGTGAGGTAAGGTCATTTGGGGGGACCCTGATTCATGGTAATTTGCATTATGACTTTAAAAGCCTTTTGGTTTTGCTTAGACAATAATGTAAATTTTCCAATGGGGTGAAAATCAGCTCAGACACATTGAGCCATGGCCTGAAAACTACAGTAATGTCCTAAGTACATTGTCCCATAGGAGGGAGGTTCTGAGTCAAAATATAAAAACCCAGAATGTGGGAAACCCCAGGCTGCTTCATCTCTTGAGGTAGACCACACTTCCATTTCACTAAATAAAATATTGGCCTTCCTAATAATAATAGCAATATTATTATTATTATTATTATTATTATTATTATTATTTTCTCAGTTCACTTTCTGCATCATTAAGGGTCTTTTGTATTGTCTTTTGCAGAAATACTAATGCCAACTGGATTGAATTAAAAAGAAATGTATTGCCTTACAAAATCGAAAACCTAAGTATGGCTGGCTTTTGTTGGAGCTAAGGTTCAAACCAGGTCACGGAGATCCTGGCCTCAGGCCCCTTCCTGTGAGTTGGTCTTATCATCAAGCTCTGTCTCTCTGTTCATGTAGCCAAGTGACTGTAGTGGCTTCGGCTTCCTAAACTCAAACTAAGCATTTCAGAGACCGAAAGGCTTTCCTTTTTAAAAGCTCAGCTGTGCTTCTTTGATCTCCTTTGATTTAATGTACTACTTGCCTATTCTGAACCAATCATTATTAATCCGGAAATGGATGTTCCAAGGGGCTGAAGGCAATGCAGTAGATGGAGAATATTCTACCCAGATATGAGAATGACAGGGTGGATTCTTACAGGAGATATGGCAAACTGTTTCTAGCAGAGAGAGAATGGTTGTTGAGAAGCAAAACACAAATGGCCATTACAGGGCTCTTCTCCAACCTCCTCCCAATGAACATGATCACCTCCTGGAATAAGATTATGTGAATACATATGGATGAGTTTTATAAATGGAGAGCCCCAGGCAAACATCAATTGCATTTTTGTCTACTTTGATGGGGTTATGTTAATCCCTTCAGAGATATCTGGACTATGTGGGTAGCTGAGGTCCTAGACCCTAAGTTGGTAAGCAACTTTCTCCAAAATGTCAAGGAGTATTTGCCTTAAGTAGCATTTGTTGCAAATATGTTTCAATACACAGGGGAACAGGGAAATCTTTGTAATACTCCTTACTGACAAAGCACTTGAGGGTTGGGAGATGAAGGTGTTGCTACTTGAAATTAAACTATTCCTAATCCCATATGATTATTATCAGGTTTCTTTTTTTCTTCTTTTGTTTCCATACTTTCTCTTTATATCTCTTTCCTGTCTTCTTTTAGTTAAAAAAAACAGATACTTAGGGCTTCCTAAGAGCTAGGCACTATAATAAGGGCTAAGAAAATAAATGTAAATAAGCCAGCTCCTTGTCTTGACAGCAAAACAGATTAGTACACAGATAGTTATAATTTAGTTTGATAATTGCTGTGAAAAAAAGAAATACTGAGTGCTCTATGGACAACTTATCTTCTAGCTTCAATTGCCCAAAAGAAGCCTTCTCCTGCGCTTTCTCCAAACTGTGTCTGAGTTAGTGATCTGTGCTCCCAAGGAGCCTGGTTCATAATTCTATTTATCTTAGATCGTTTTAATTGTCTCTTTAATTCTTGGCCAACCACAGCCACTACCAGCAACAAAACCAATTAAAGGCTATGAATTCCACAAGGACAGGATTTTAAGTATAAGTTACTATCAGTTGAGGATGTACTTTTTTTTTCTGTAGTTTCCTACAGTGATGAGGGATTGTTCTGACATAAACATACTTTCTCAGCAAAACAAAGACCATTGAGAAGCATCAACAGTATGCAGAAGTATAATATATAAGCAAGATATTTATGCTTACTCATCCATGTGACCTATAAGCAATATCTCTCTCCTTCCCAAATACCTGCTCTGCCCTTTTGCCCTTCACACACATTCAGTAGCAATAATTCATCTCCAATATCTCTGCTACCTGCTTGGAAAAATCAAGTACAAACACAGAGATTAAACTCAAAGGTAGACATTGACATTTTCCAAATGCTTTTTTGTTTTCTTCTGCATTGTCATATATAGTATGAAGAAGTTAGACAAGATAGTCTGTAGTGTCCTACTGAAAACCAATTATTCAAAAAGAAGCTTTAGAAAGATTTGATGGTAGCGATTTAGAAAGAAGCTACTATTGATTATGATTTTAAATTGTAATGCTATGTTTGCACTCTGGTGCATTGCAAATCAAATTCCCTGAAAAATCACTAAGGAAGACACAAGTCTGCCCACTTTACTCAAATCCTTGATAACATTTCCTTTCTGGGAGAATGTATTTAGGACAACCATTCTGATATAGACAATTCTGATAATGGAAGAATAACTATGTCTTGACTACAGATATCAGACTTTGGTCAGGGAAGTGCATTTCTTCATGCTATGACTTGTTCACTTTTTTTTCACTATATTAAAGACTGCACTCTGTATCTGCCAATAGAACGTTGTTTTTCATTTTTCAGGTGCAAGAGCATATTAATCCATCAAATTTGTTCTTTGTCAATTGGTGGCTGTCAAGATTTCTTGGTGACATTGAAATTTGTGAATGCCATTTTGTTCTTTCAAAATACATGCTCCCTTGGCTCCCCATGAGGTCTTAGCACATACTGTTCTGTCTGCACAGAACTTTCCATCTCCCCACCTATGTTTGTGGTTAATTCTTTTTCAACATATAGTTTCATCACCCAGGAGTCCTTTTAAAATTTTTCCAAATATTTTGCATTGTGGGTTCCTTTCTATTTCTGTGTATACTTCTAGTCTTAATTCCATGATAGCAAAAACAGTTTCTGTATCACAGAACTTAATATAGTGCTTGAGTACATAGTTAGTATTCTCAAGGTATTGTAACATGTATAACTAGATAAAAAATAAATAAATGTCATTAACATGTGATTAACAAGTACATTAACTAAATCTAAACATAATTGATTCGTGATTACTAGATTTTGGTGGAAATTCACTGTAGAAAATCTATATAATGGCCCAATAATTCCCTGAATGTATAGCTTAGAATCAAGATGTCATTCGCAATTACACAATTATTTTCTTCCCTAGACTATGTTCCATCTCCTTTTTTTAAAAAAAAAAAATATGATTTTCCATTTTCCTTTTGTATGGTAGTTCCATTTTTCCAACCTGCTTTAATGTAGTGCAGAATATTTCTTTCATTATGCCCTCTAAATCTTATGGATTTAACAAATCATGACAGCAAAATTAATAACAAAGAGCAGCTAAAAAATATTGACCTCTATGAGGTGAATTGGTAGGTTCATGAGTGGCCTACAAATAAGAAAGTCCAATGCTATTACACTGTTTGGTCTTTAGTTATAAATAGTATTCTTTGGCCACATGGATTATTCAGTCCACTTTGTGTATGTGTGTGAAATTACATATACCTTGTGGTATGCACTAAAACACATTTGTAAATGATTTTGTTTAATGCTTTGGGTTTGTTCATAAATATATCCTACCTCTTATAAGGTTTATAATTGACCAACATCAAAATAGGTACAAATTCATTCTCAACAAAGAGACCCATTCTAAAAATGACCAAAATGACTATTATTAAAAGGTATCTCCTACTGCGCACATTCATGAAAGGAAACTTACTAAAAGCATGCCACTTTGGACAAGACTGTAGATTAGAACTGCACATCCCATCTTCAGTAAAAAGGGCAATGTTTAATAGAAAGAAGAAATAGTAAGATTAAAAAAGAGATAAAATAATTAATATGGCAACTAAATAAATGGGTTTCCAAAACAAAGGGTTATCTTTAAAATACTATAATATTTCATTTTTCTTGAAACCTAGTTATAAAAACTACTTTAAAAGCTTTCTAAACCAGGCACAGTAGGGCATGCCTATAATCCCTATGACTGGGCAACTTAGTGACATCTCATCTCAAAATAAACAATGAAAAGGCTGGGAAATACAGCCAAGTGGTAGAGCACCCCTGAGTTAAATCCCCAGTACCACACATTAAAAAAGACAGACAGAAAGAAAAAATGCCCTTCTAAAATATAAGCTCATTATCCATCACATCTTATTCCTTAATTTTTAAATTGCAACACACATGCAACATACATGGTCACTCCTCATGCCATTTAAGTTATTTATTCATTTATTCAGCAAACTCTCTTCATAAATCGTATCTGTACTATTAGTTAGCTCTGTGTCACTATGACCAAAATACCTGACAAGAACACCTTAGAGAAGGTAATGTTTATTTAGGCTCATTTGTGCCTGAGGTGAGGCAGACCATCCTGGCAGAGGATGTGGCTGAGGAAAGCAGTCAGGAAGCAGAAAGAGAACAGGGAAGGAGCCACTGAGAAAGTAAATTCTTCCAGGACATAACCTCAGTGACCCACCTCCTCTGGCCACATTTCACATGCTTACAGTTACCATGCAGTCCCCTCATTCAAACTAGGGTGGACTAGTTAGGTTATAGATCTCATAATTTAATCATTTCACCTCTGACAATACCTTCATTAATATACATTAACATACATTAACATAAATGTGGCTGGAAGTGCTAAATGGAGATCAGCAATATCAATAAGACTATAACTTTGCCGCAGCTAATTCCCTCCTTAATTACTTAATTCATCAATCAAAGATCATTTGGGGAAGGCATGCAATTTTTTTCACAACTTTTACATTAAAACGTTTTTAAAAATAAGTACTACTTATTTTTAGAATATCTAATACAATATGAATGCAATAAAAGTGAGTTTTTCCTCATTAAAAACATCATTGAAGTGAACACTAATACCTAAGGTATTAAATTTCTATTATCTTCACCATAGGACATAGAGCTTTCAAGGAAACAGGGTATAACTGGCATCAAATGCATTTTTTCATGTGCTAATAAATTATATTAAATGTATAAAATATGTTTTTTTTCCTCCAATGAACTTGATTAGCCTACATTTTTGAAAAGGGAGTTTCAAAAATATTTTCCAAAATCACTGCAGAATGTTTTAAAAATTTCAGTAATTTAAAAAAATTAAACTTTGCTTATGCTTAGAAAAGAATTTACATTAAATTTTATTTGTAAATACTTTGAAAAATATGCATTAATTCACTAGATATTCTCCAAGAGTAGATGTTTCTAAAACAATAGGCATGGAATATGAAAATATGATAAGAAGTAAGCCACTAAAAATATCATGTACCAGTACTTTGATCTTCTAAGAGACATTTTAATTATGTATTTTATTTTGCTTTAAACATATGAGGTTTTGAACTATTATCCTGCTGTTTGCTGGTGTCACTGTAAAGCAAACATTTCAAAATAATTTCCTAATTTGTCATTTTATGGATGAATGATATACCTACCATTGTGTGTGTGTGTGTGTATTACAAATTTCTTTATTCATTTATTTGTTGATTTGATATCTTGGCTTTTACGAATAGTACTGTTGTAAACTTGCCGGGCACAGTGGCACACACCTGTAATCCCAGCAATTTGGAGACTGAGGCAGGAGGATCAGTAGCCTCAGCAATTTAGTGAGACCCTATCTCAAAACAAAAATAAAAAGAGCTGCTCATGTAGCTCAGTGATAAAGCACCCCTGGCAAAACAAAACAAAACTATAAATTGTATTCTTTTGAAAAATGCTAAGAGAATGATGTAAAATTTCCTCACCATCAAAATAGATACATGAGGTAATGAATTTGTGAATTAGTCCTTTCACAGTGCATATGTACTTCAAAGCATCATGTTAAGCACAAAAATGCAAGCAATTTTGTCAATTTAAATAATAAGGAAATTGTTAATTTTAGGATGAAACTCTATAATCTGACTTTTAAATAACATGATTGAAAAATTAGATGTTCTTTATTCAGAGTCCCTTTCATAATTTATGTGCATGCATGACATGCAGCCCCCATCTTTTCTAAAGCTAGGTAAGTCCTTCAGGGAAGTAATCTATACTCCAAAGAGGACCTCCCTCAGAACCTGTTTCATAAATTGCATTTCTCTGATTTACCATTTTAATATGATTTCACCATTTTATTTAAACTAGAAATGTTAAGAGTTCACAAGAGTTTCTAAGGCAATACAAGAAGGATCATGAGAAAGTAATCTATCTTTTCAGTTTTTTTTTTTTTGTTTGTTTTTTTTTCCTGATTGTGGTTTACTAGACAAAGCTGTTGACAGCTTAGATAGTATTAGGCTAAGCTAATTTCCTTCACACATCCCCTTAAACTCTTGGCTAGTCCTCTTTCCAATGATGTATTTTGCATCACTTTTGTGTTTTAGAATATTTCCCATGAAGATCTGATCTTATATTGCTAAGAAAATCGTACCTAATTTACCCCACTGATTTTATCCAAAGCTACAATAGTGAAACTGGTGTGGAGTTCTTATTCAAGATCTTCTATTGCTTCTATACTGACATTCTGGTTAAATCAGAAAATATGATACACTGACATAATCTATTGTTCCATAGCACAACTAATCACATTGTGAAAAACCTGATAATTACCAATGAAACAAAAATGTTTAGCTCTTATAAAGTAAGCTTGAACTGTGTTGAGTCAAATACAAATTGTTTACTAAATGAGTCTGTGTGTGTGTGTCTTTCTGTTTGTGTGTATGTGTGTGCATCTTAAAGTAAATCTAATATATTAAAAGGAATGCCAACTAGATTTTCTCAGACTTGGCTTTCTTCTGAGTCTTCTAATCATCCCTTGCACCTTTATCTACCTATCTATTGAACTGTCTATCTATCTACATTTACATATATATATATATATATATATATATATATATATATATATACTTTATGACATATATAACAAATATTTAATATTTTATATATTGTATATTATATATCATATATGTTTGTTTTGTTTTTTACATAGACTAGGTAACAATTTCACCTCTCACATTCATGATATCCTTTAATACTGCTTTAAGGCATCTCCAATAAATCTTCTAGGGAACTCTAAATTCATTCTGACTACCAGTATTTTGTATTTCTACAGGACTTTATATCAAAGTCAGCAAGGAGTTTATCCTAGGCTTACTTTAATTATCTCTGTTTATTCAATCATGCCTGAACTTCTCACTATATAATAAACTTGTGAAGGTCACGAAGTCTCTTTCAATTCCATTATTTATTCAATTATACCTAGTAGAGAATTGCATAAACACCAAGACAGAGAATTATTGCTAAATGAACATTTATTAGATTATTAAACCTATTTTTTACAAGAAAATAAAACAAGAACACAGGGTGTGTGAATATAAATTTTAAAAATTGAGATCTTTGACCCCTGAAAGACAATGGAAAAAAATCAAATAAAATCCAAAAGATACTGACAGCCCGGGCTCTTACAGGGCTAAACAATCATAGTAGGACTTTGTTTTTACTGTACTATATCCTGTTGGATATAATAGAATATATTATTTTAACATCATATTGAAACCCTGATAGAAAAGAATGGGAGAGGAGGAAAGAGGCTATTTTCTGTCTGAAGGGATGCACACTGGTCAATTTCTTATTCTCAGGTATCTTTGCATGTAGGAGCCCGTGGAATGTACCTGTTGGATACCTGCTGGCCCAGGATATCTCCCTGACACTAGGGGATGAATCATTTCTGCCTGCACCTTAGATTCACATCTGAGAATATATTGCTAGTATTTCTGTTGTGGTTGCCTTCTAAGGTCTCTGTTAAAGTGTGAAATTATTTCTCTGTAGTGTAACAGGAAGAGACCTACTTTTCCTTCTCTTATGACAAACTGAAAACCTCTTGTATGTCCCAGGAAGAGGCTCTGCTCCAAAGTCCATTCCCTTTCAGTCCACAGACAAATAAATCCTTCTCTAGCTGCCTGAACTGTGGAAGGACCATCCAGTCCCTGCACTGAGGACACACACTCAAAGGGAAGGTTGGGTTATTACAATTTGAATACTATGAGTAGACAAGGGGTTTAAAATTTTGTTTAAGGGAGTCAATGGATTGAAGAACAGTGACCAACATGACAAATTGCCATAGGAATTTTTTTTTTCTGAAGACAATTTAGTAGGAAAGGATTTTAAGGAAGTGAAATCTGCATCAAGGAAATACCTGAACTCCTATGTTTTTACATAGCTAATAAATGAATCAACTTAGATGTTTGTTAACAGATATAAAAATTTAAAAACATGGTACATGTATACCATGGCATATTATTCAGCCATTAAAAAATGAAATTCCATCATCTGCAGAAAAATAAACAGTAATAAAGTATGTTGTATTAAGTGAGATAAGTCAGACACAAAAGATAAATGTCTCAGGATCTCACACAATATGTGGAAGGAAAAAAAATTAGAGAGAGAGAGAGAGAGAGAGAGAGAGAGAGAGAGAAACTAGAAGCATGATAACCAGAAGCTAGCAAGTCAGGAGGAAAGAGAGCTAAAGCAACATTGAATACAGGTAGCAAATTACAGTTATATAGGAGGAAAAAAATTCTAGTGTTCTACAACTCACTAGGATAGCTGAAGTTTTCAAGTACCTATTAGCTATAGTATAAAGAACTAGAATGACAAGGAGGTGGAAATGCTAATTACCCTGCTTTGATAATTACATATTATAATATATATTGGATTATCCACACTGTACATCATAAGCATATAATTTTAAGTACTAAAATTATAATGTGTCAATAAAAATAAAATAATACTATGAAAAAAGACAAAGAAAACATCTGCAATTTAAATTCTTAAATAAAAGAAGATCTTAGGAATGATTTGAAATGTATGCCTATAGATATATACATATATACATGTACATATTATTATATAGTGTATATACATTTGTGAATGCATATTATGTATATATGCTGTATCCATACATATATACGTGTCCGTATGTATACATATGCATACATAACACACACACACACACACACACATGCACACATCTATGTACATACTTAAAAAAACAAAAGGCATTGAGAAGAACAGAACAAACAAATGTTGAAATACAATCCGTGGTCTGAAATACCAACAATGATCATTTTTTTTAAATGACTTTAACATTGAACTGAACTATGTCCTCCTGAAATTCAATATTTTGAATATCTAACCTTCAATGTGACTATATTTGAAGATAGGACATTTAGGTTGTAATTAAGATTAAATAAATTTATAGATATGAGACCCTAATTTGATAACATTAGTGGTCTTCTAAGGAAAGGAAGAATCTGTGCCACATGTGAACATATTGAGACGGCAGCTGTCAGCAAGTCTGGAGAGAACTCTCGCCAGAAACCAAACCCTATTAGAAGCCAACCATGCTAGCACTCTGATCTTAAAATTCCAGCCTGCAGAATTGCGGAAAATGTTTTTGTGTTTTTCGTGTTGTTTAAACCACCCAGCCTATGATGTTTTGTTATTGTAGTCCAAGAGAACACAAACACTGAACAAAATTTCAAGATAATACAAAGGAAGAATGAAAACTTAATAAACAAGGACAATGTAGCACTATCTACTATGTGAATTACAAGGATTCTGGAAGAGAAAGAACCAAAGCATATCACAACTGCATTAGTTATATGAATTGTTCCTGGACATTAGTTCATTGGTACAGGATAATATCTGAAGGAAGCAGGTATGAACTTCCAACAGGGAAGCTTTTGGTTAATAAGAAGACACACACACACACACACACCCTGATTCCAACTATTCCTGTGTCAAAGGGTTCTTAGTTTACACTCTCACTAAAATTGTGGTATGTTTTAGAACATTAATAATGTGGACTTGAGGAGCGTTTCAACTGATTCTGTGAGGGAGAAACAATAGAAATGTTAGCTGTCACATCCTTGATGATTTTTAAAAATAATATGCAACATGATCTGGTTGATTGACATATTTTCATCCGTTTCAATCTTTTCAAGAATTTTTAGAAACATCAATCTGAGAGTATATTATTTCTTTTTCTCAAAGATACTCGAAAATTTGAGGTCATGTTAGAAAATTATTAGGCAATACTCGCTCCCCTGAAAAATTCCTCTTTCATGACTAAAGTTTATGCTCTTGGCTTCATTTTTAAAGGTGAAGGTTGATGTATGATCTCTCTTGTCCTAACTTGTCTGCCCCAAAATGTGCAATGCCTCAGCAGTTTGAGCACAAAAAAGGAAAAAACAAATCTTCTTCTGTGTATGTGGTCTTGCACACGTGAGCACCACACACCCCCAGGTTTTCTGTCACTTTCCCTTCACTCTGTCTCAGCCACACAATTGCCTTGCTATTCAGGGGCCACAGGAGGTGCCAGTCTGCCTCAGATCTTTGAGTTTGATATTCCCACAACCTAGTTGGGTCTTCCCCTAGGTTAAATACATGGCCGTGCATAAAATGTTCTTGTTAAAAGAATCGTCAATATCCATCTAATTTTAATTTAATTCCACTACCATATGTGTACTTCTTATGTCCCATTCTATTGTATTTATCTCTATAGCATTTGCCAGCTCTCAAAATACGATGTCATTTTTTTTACTATCATCAATCGACTTTTAAGTTAGCCTATGGGTTCCCTAACTCCCAAGATTTCCTCCTTTATTTTATTTATTATCACTTCCTAATAGAGTTTAAGTCCAATGAAGGTGTGAATTTTTTTCATACTGAGAGATTGAACCCACAGGTGTTTTACTACTGAGCTTCATTCCCAGCCCCCCTGCTTTTTGTGGGGGACACAGGGTCTCACTAAAATTGCTTAGGGTCTGGCTATGGCTGAGTTGCTGAGGTTGGCCTGGAACTTGCAATACTCCTGCCTCAGCCTTCAGGGATAGAGGAGGAGGAGGAGAAAGAACAGTCCTGTCCTCTGGACTAAACAACCTGGCTGATTCTTCCTAGTATGAGTTCTTGAATGAAATTGTTCATGACAACTTCCCTTCTATTCATTGTCAATACCTATAGCCAAGAGCTGGGATTTTTACCACAACTTGAAAGTAGTGTTAAGGATTGCCTTAATACTGTGCTAAGTATTTAGATATTATAAGAATGTAAAATAGTTACTTTATTTTCACTTACAAATTATGCTCAGAAAACAACAGTCTTATTGGGTTTTCTTCCATTTTGCTCTTAAAAGAATATATATATAGAGAGAGAGATAAATAGACATATATTTATCTCTCTATATATATAATTGAAATGCAACTAACCAGATACATCAGACTTTCTTAAGATTTTCATTTTTGGTTTTATCCTTTTTTAAAAAATATATTTTTTTTATTTTTAGGTGGACACAATATCTTTATTTTATTTTTATGTGGTGTTGAGGATCGAACCCAGCGCCCCACGCATGCCAGGTGAGCATGCTACCGCTTGAGCCACATCCCCAACCCATTGGTTTTATCCCTTGATATTTATACTTAAATAAAGTGAGATGATTAATTTTAATTATAAGCAACATATCACAATGCTTCATCTTATTCCCTTGCAAAACTTTCTTCTAAATACTGACAAAATACCTCTTTAATGTGAGTCCCTGATCAAATGTTTGTGTTTGTGTCTTCTCTGACTGATGATATAATTTCTCTGTTTTGTTTATTTTCATGTTCACTGATTTTATTTCTTAATATATTACATCCAAAAAAAGAAAATTTCGTAAAACTAATAAGTACATACATAATATCTTTGACAATAACAATGAAATGCTATGTACATATATGAATATGTCACAGTGAATTCCAAATTTATGTATATCTATAAAGCACAATTAAAGAATAAATAAATTGAAGGAAGACCAAGAGAGTAAAGGAAAGGGAACAGATAGATGGTGTTAGAGTCTGTAAACAAGTCAGGATGGCTCCTGAAAAATGTTAGAGTCTGTAAACAAGTCTGGATGGTGCCTGGCATTTTGCCAGAGGGAGTGGTTTGTGAAGTAACACCATGGAGCCATTAAGTGTGGAGATTCCTTATTGGTTGACTGCTGTATCTAGTTTATGTTAATTAAGATAAGCTGTGTGTAATGTATAAATACCTCTGTTGTCCTACAATAAACGGCTCCCACTCCTGCTGTATCAATCTACACAAGTTGCTCGTCACCTCCCCCCCCCCCCCCCAGTTATTTTGCTGCAGCCAGACTGTGGCAAGATGGAAAAAGGAGGGGATGGAAAGTGGAAGTACTAGTGATGGAAATGGAGCAAATTATATTCCATGTAGCATAATAATGTCAAAAATGAAACCCAATATTATGTATAACTAAAACACTAATAAACATTACTATGTGTGTAATTATAATAAACACTAATAAAAACATTGAAAAATAACAATTAAAATACACAATGTTTTAACTATTCCAATTTGGGGTTGAGGAGGAGTAGACTACACTTTAACAAAAGAAGTCTCAGATAAATGGAAGAAAAATGATAAGGATAAAATAACTATTGAATCAGCTAATCAGCTAAATTTTTAGAAAAGAAATTATGTTGACAATATAGATTAAAAGCATAATTTCTAGAACTAAATCAGTATAAAAGTATGATTTAACAAAATTGCCCACAATAAAGACAAAAGTCTAAAAAGTTCAGTCAACATGCAAGAAATAACTTTGTAAATGGAGCACTAAACCAAACAAAAGCTAAGATCCAGGTGGTTCTATAGGAGAATTTTCTCCATAATATAAGAATTGATAAATACTTCAGTACCTAAATGACATTTTTCTTAATGGGAAATTATAGAGCCTTTTATGATAATGTTGCAGATAAAGCAAAAATACTCACTATTTCCACTATTGCTTAGATTTTATTGAAGACATTATCCAATCCAATTAGAAAAGAAAATGCAATAAGAAGTTTAAGAATTGGAAAGAAAGATATAAAACTCTTCTTTTATATAATTTTCAGATGATATTATTATAGATCTGGAAAGCCCAAGAGTCAATGGGAAATGTACTATAAACAACAAGATAATTGAGGAAAGTAGAAAATTATAAAATCAACACAAAAAATCAATAGCCTTCAGAAGAAAACAACAAAATCTCTTAAAAGATGTAATGGAAGAGAAAACTACTTTTAAAATAGTTTATAAAGCAAAAGAAACCCAGGAAAAGACTTTCAATAAAATCTTAAAACAAAATTCTGTTTAAAAATGCAAATCTATAGCTGAACCAATAGAAAATTATATTTCATTCTTGAAGCAAAAACTTAATATTACAAGACTGTCTGGTTTCACCACATTTAATGGAATCTTAGGTAAATTACCATGTTTTAAACTGAAGTTTGAAAAATTACAAGAGAGCAAGAATATCTAAGCATTACCTTATTGAGAAGGAACTATAGCTTTACAGATATTATTTTATATTTTTATAGAGAGAAATTAGCATGGTTTTAGCATAGAGACAAACCAAAGTTAATATTAGAAAAATCAAGAAAACTATTTGGAATGTTTTTTAAAAAGTTAAACATAAATTTACCATATGATTCAGAAATTCCACTACTAGCTATACATCTAAGATAAATATGAATGTATGTCCAGGACTTGGGCGTGAATGTTGATAGAAGCACTATTCATAGTAGCTGAAAACTGCATATAACCTAAATATTCATAAATTGATCAATGAATTCAAAGTGCGGTATATCTATAAGGAATATTATTTGGCAGTAAAAATGAAAAGTACATACAACAAAATTGATGGACCTAAAAATATCCATTATGCTTAGGTGAAAGAAGCCAGACTTCAATATCAAATAATGTATGAATGAATTTACATAAAATTTTCAGAAGCATAATATTTTTGAAGACAAATACAAGGTCAGCATTTTCCTCTGGCTAGGGATGGGAATGGGTAGTGATAGGAAAAGAAAGCAAGAGACATTTTTGGCATGATGGAAACTATCTAAACTTGAATTTCATAATGGTTCTATGCTGCTGCAAATTTGCTAGCAGTTATTTAGTTGTGTCTTTAAAACAAGTAAATTCCATGGTATTTAAATGATACCTCAATAAAGCTGCTAAAAATGGAATTGAAAATCCAGAGAGACCCAATATATTTGGAAATGTAGTATATGATAATAGCACCTCCTCTAATCATTTTGGAAAATAAACTTTTAAAAATAGTTGTGTTAGAATAACTGCAAAGTCACATTGAAAAAGATATTTTTTTTTCCTATATGACAGAATGAATATAAAATGATTCAGAAACCACACAATTAGTTGGGGAAAACATGAATAAATCCCCCTTCTATTTTGGTTATAAGAGGTTTTTCTGACTACAGTTCAGAATTCTGATACAACCAATAAATATACAAACACAGTTTTAAAAAGAATATAAAAACATTAACATTGATAATAAGTAAAATAAAATAGATAATTGGAAAAATATTTTCTACATCTGCAACAAATTCTTTGTAGAACTAATGTGTAAAGACCTCCAAAGGAGAAAAAGAAATTGAAACAACAGATAGAATGTGGGCAATGGATGTGATCAGATAAATCAAAGAGGAAAAAAAAAAAGTGAAAATGAACATCAAATATAAGAAAGGTAGCTGAGCCTTGCTCATCATAAGAGAAATTGAAGTAAAATGACATTTTGGTCCCCTTACTCCCCTATAAAGCTAGCAATAAAATTTGACAACATATTATGTGGTAAAGCCAGAGGGAAACATTCTCATTTACTGATGGTAGGGAAGTAAAATGGTTGGATCCCTATCATATGGGAGTAGAATTTACTCACATCTTGCAAAAATACAGATGCATTTCTGTTTTCACACAGCAATCCTGCTATTATGACTCTATCCCAATGATATATTTTAAAATATAAAGAGAAAAGCTCCAGATTACTTAATGCAGGTCTATGTGTAACAGTAAACACCTGTAAAACACCAAAATGGGTGGCAAAGGACACTGCTTATAAACAATGGTGTACACACAAAAATGAATAGTACGAAGTTGTAAAAAATGAATTAAGTATATTTTATATCTAACACAGCACTTGTGCAAAAGAAGTGATGTTTTTCCCCCAAAGGACTTTTGCAATGGTTGGAAACGACCTGTGGTGTTATGACTTGCAGGGCAGTGCTAATGTCACCTATTGTGTAGAAATGAATAAGGGTGGTAAACATCTTATGATATGGACAGTCCTCACAACAGAGACTTATGTGACTTGTAATATCCAAAATGCTGAAATAGAAAAATTCTCATCTAGAATGTGTTGGCAAGTGAGGAAAAGCAAGGGGAAGAACTAGGTACATGGTATTCTACAATTTACCTTATATTCCTAAGAGAGGGTATAAGTATATAAACTTATTTAGTTTTAGTTCCTTAAAAAAAAGAAAGTTATCCATGGGGTTTAGATAAAAGATGAAATGGAGGGAATAGGGTCAAAAATAAAATTTAAAAAATATTCCTTGCTTATGTATTTGATGTTAAACTATGTAAATATTGTCATAATTATACAATAAAGCTAAATTTATAGCAATGAGAAACAAACAGTGAACATAATTTGGTACTGAGCAGCAGCATAATCACATGGATAGAAATTAAATTGAGTTTAAAACACAATAACTGTCCATCCCTAGTAATTTATATACAAAATTAATGACCCAAAAAATCCTAACTAATTTAAACATTTAAATATTCATATTGTTGACAGCAAGGGTGATATGCATGATTTCTTATGAGACAAGCTTTTGTGTGTTGGGTTTTGTATTATCTATTGCAGCAGCACCAAGAAGTTAGCAACGTAAAGCAATAAATATTTATTATCTTACAATTTCTCAAGATGGGGAATCTGGGTGCATCTTAATTGGCTGCCTGTATTTGAGCTTACTCAAAAGGTAGTGAGAAGATGGTGTCAGGTATAGCTTCAGCCTGTGGAATCAACTCAAGGATCAACTGGGAAAGAATCTGTTTTCTTGCTCACTCAGATGCTTGTTGGCAGGGTTTGATTCTTTGGGGGCTATTGGTCTGAGGGCCTCAGTTCTTCTCTGGCTGAAGATAGGAGGTCTTTCTCAGTTTCTTGCCTTGTTGGTATCAGGAGAGGGCAAATCAACACATGGATTACCTCAAAGCATACCAGTGATAGAACATGATCAAACTAGCAAGACAAGAAGTCATACTCTGTAACCTGATCTAGGAGCAGACCACCCATCACTTTTGCCAGATCGTATTCATTTTTAAGTAAGTCACTGTGTCCAGCCCACACTGAAGAAGATAAGATTAAAGTGGGGCTTGACTAACAGGAGGTAGGGATTTTAGGGTAACTGTAAAGTTGTCCTAATACTAGTATAAAGCAAATTAGTAAATATACTGATATCCTGAGATGTTACAATGTGCAGCAGTGGGTGAAGGAGATACAGCTGTAAGGTAAAAGACTAGTCAGCATTCCTATAGTCCTAAAATTTAACTGGAAGTATGAATCTATGGGTGTGTAGTGGTGTGTGTGTGTGTGTACATACATGTGTGTGTACGTACGTGTGTGTGTGTACGCACATATATTTTCTATATTTGTTCATAGATGAGACAAGTTGATGAGCATCTCTTTTACCCAGACTGTTCTAAATTCCATTTCCTACAAAATGTATTATGGACCTTTCGAGAAATAAGGGCCTCGGCAGGAGAGGTACAAAATTAGCTTGGGAGAACTTACTGTAGCAGAAAGTAAGATCATTACATGTGTCAAATGAATTTAGGAATCAACCTGAAGATGCTCATATGTATCAAATCTAAGAAAATGTGAGCATTAAGTGGAAATGGTAGCTGACATAAATGACACTTAAACCATGACTTCATCATCATGTATCTTACCTACCACCTCCAGCCACATCCTACCTGCCTACAGTTGCCAGCTAGATAATCCATTTCAGTGGATTAAGCTATAGATTAGGTTACACCTCTCGTAACCCAGTTATTCCCCCTCTGATCTTTCTTTCAAAGGCTCACATATAAGGTTTTGGAAGATTCCTCATATCTAAACCATAATGCCATCAAAACATTATAGCATTCTGCTTTTATATGCTTTTGAAATTTCATGCAATAGAAGGTTTAAAAGTTTACAATTTCCTTTTAAGTTATTACAAGAGATGTATTAAGAAAAATAAACAAATAATAAAATAGAAACAAAATATTCCATAATTTATATCAACCTAGCATTATAGTTGGTTTAATATAGTGTTGTAATCATAGTATATATAGTTTCATATGTTAAATTTTTAATTTCTATTTATATTAAAATAAGTTTTATTTTAGCATTACTCATTTTCAAGGGTCATTTTATTGCTAGATAATGGCTCACTAAATAAATGTGACTTATTTAGTTTACTATTAATTCTCTACTTGCCATTTAATTTTTCTACTTTTCAGTATTATAAATAGTGCCAAAATAAACACATTTTGCATATAATATAATTTATTATCCAAACTCATTCATTTTAGGGCATTAGAGATCTTGTATAAATCCATCTCCTTGGAATAATTCCCAGAATTTAAATTACTGAATATAAGGTCTCATCCTTCTAAAGATTATTGAGACATAAAGACCAATCACTCTCTGTAGAGATTAAGAAAGCATTTGGCTACAAATAATTGAACATCTTTCAACAATTACCTAAACAGTAAGCATTTTGTTTGTCTCAGATAATAAAAAGGCTAGGGCTAGTACAGGGGAAGTACAATGTCATCAGTAACATACCTCTTGTGTTCCCCTGAGATTCTGCCCTGTTCACAGATTCCTTGTGGTAGTAATTGGTTGCTGAAGTACACTATATCTAGGGACCAGATTAGATTAGGATGGAAGAAACAAAATCTGTTTTCAAAAGTTTATCTTTCCATGTGGATAGACAAGTGATTACAGGAAAACTTCTTTGATTTCTTATCAGCCAGAATTGTTTTGCAAGGTCGTACGTAATTAATTAGAAGTGGTTTAGGAAAATATGAAGTTTTGTTTTTTGGGGTCTTCATAAAAGAGATTGGGTAGTTGGGAATGGACACCACGTGAACTAATTCACAGTACCTGAGGCATGGTTTACAGATTTCAAAATATTGAAAGACAACCAATCTTTGGAATGATTATTCACAATCTATTGAATAATTATATATAATTTTATATTGATTTAAGTTGAATTTATTGAGCTGTCAATAAGGTTAAATTTGTTTTGTATCTTCATTAATTTCACTACATCTTTTAAAAAATAATCTATTCATGTGTTTTGTCATTACCCTATTATGTATCAATGTATTTTTAAACCATTTGTGTTTCATTTGTGTGTGTGGCAGGTGCTACAATGACTGAGAAAGCAGTAAGATCATAATATTAAGTTAAAATGTCTGGTCTTGTGTAATGCTTGAGTTTTTAACATGCATGCAAACCCGGCAAACTCCTGGTTACATGGCAAGCATTCTGTACATTTTAGCTTATTGTTCTTGTTGATAAAATAACTGATCACTGGGAAATTTGATTTAAAATAAATGAGATGACTTTTTTTCACTCATCTTCCATGGAGAATGCTTTAGCTAGATATTGTATTCTACATTTTGGCCTTCAAAAGTTCTTCATAATTTGTCTCATTATACAGTGAGCTAAAATTAGCTCACAGTTGCTTTGGGAAAAAATCACATGAACACTTTACTACTGAAGTATTAATGATAAACATCAACTAATTCATCACTCTCCCCTGGAATGTTTTAATCTTAGCCAAACCAAATCCTTATTCCAATGGAAAATGTATTTCACTATGTGATATCTCTGTTAGCACCCTTCTGATAGGTGAAATATTTTAGCAAGAGAACATTTCCAGAACCCATCAAGTAAGCCATAATAATGATTATATAAATTTTCATCCTTGTTGACATGAATTTCTGAGATTATTTAACAAAAGATGCACCAGAACTAACAAGTATTTTGCATACTTGCTTTAAATGTGAGGAAATTCTAGCTTTAATTACATAGCACTCATCTGATGAAAGCCAGACTCTGTGTGGCTATAGACTCACAAATGCCTGTGAACAGCAGCAGTAATTGCTAATAAGTCTATTATTGATGTTAGTTATTACCACAAATCTCTAGGACAACGACTAATATATATATATATATATATATATATATATATATATATATATATATATAGTAGATGCTTGGTATTTTAAGCGCAATAATGAAACATCTTTGAATCACAGTTGCAGGTTCTTGAAAATGAAAGCATGGTGTCTATTAAAAACCTATTCCAATTATGAAAATAATGTGTCAAATAAAAATGCATTCATATAGTGAGAAATTTAGTACTTAAAAACCTTCAACACTTTTGATTTCTATTTCTTCAGTTTTTCTTCTTGGTTTTACTTGTCCAAAATAACACAGCATATGAAAAGTACATATTAAGTTAAATATATCATAGCTTCATATACAAACTTTTTGTAAGAGCCCTTTATATTCTCTTTCTGATTTCTTGTAGTTTTCAGTTTGTCTTAAGTTTATCCCATCAGTCTATTTTCAGCCCTAACAAAGTCCCAAGCAACTTGCTGCAACTTGTTAGTGCTGAAAGAAATTTGTAAAAAAAAAAACAAATACATTCAAGTCAAATATCCATACGTTGATTCTTTCTTCATTTATATGTGTATGTATAAAAATAATATATTATAAATATATAATGTATATATCAACAAATGCATTTATCAAGTTAAATTAACTACTTTCCTCTTGATAACATGCTTGCCAAAGTGAAAACATGCATATATTTCATTCAGACATAAACATATGCAACAATGATCTATCAGTACATAATTCAGAGAAAATTGTATTATGTGGGTAGTTTGAAGATAAACTTCTTAGGTCAATATGAGTTAATTAAGCCCTGTGCTAAAGATAAATCTTCTGTGTGAAGTAGCTACATAGTTGTCTCTTTGATGTTATATTTTTACCTTAGATTATATGCTTTGACTGTCAGACTGACATAGGGAAACAATATTGGGAATAACTGTAGACTTGGAATATATTATGTTTATTTAGATCTTGAAACTAAGGCTCAGCTGAATAGATAAAATTCTTTGTGTATTTTGTATAAATAAATGTTACTAATATTTAGAATCCACATACCATAAAACATTTCAAGAAGTGAGCGAGAAGACAGTCATAAATTTGAAAGCTTTATCATTTACAACCTTACACATTAAAACTGCCCATAGTCCTCATCCTGTAACAATGTTACCAGCAAATACATACATATATATACACATATATGTATAAATATACAAAAAATCATCAAATATATATAAACACAAAATAATCAAAATTATAATAGATTTTTTATTTAATAAATATTAACCCCCCTTACTAAGCTATCGTGAATCTCTGCATTTTTTATCAGCTCATATTGGCCTGGCAAAGCTGTCATCAGAAAAGTGGCCCTGGCCCACAATCTGACATTGGGGAGTCATTCATATAGTGAAGGACTTTTGCCTACAGCAAAATATTGACTTTTGCCATTATTTGTAATATTGTAATATTTCTAAAAAATGGTCCACATCATTCAGATACAGGTTCACAATAATTTCAGTACTGACGACATGAATGTTCAAAACTGGGAAGGAAAATTAAGTCAGCCCATGTTTTGTCACAAGGAAACACAGATAAAATTGTTCATTAATGGAAGAACCAGAACAGTAAACTGTGGACATAACTAACGCATGCTGTTAAGCAAAGTTTCACTACGGAGACTGTTTAAAAAAGCAAATACAGTTTAATTGCCTTGTGATTAAGTGAAATCCCTTAAATGTCTTAGAATTCATCAGTATGCCCTGAGACTCCAGTGTGCTTTTAAGCACATAGTGTGCTGCTTAACAAATGCATATTGATTAGTGGATAAGCAGTAGACACAATTAGAAGAAAAAGAACAGAACTAAATTAAATCTGTACTGGGTAGGGAAGTTTAACAATGTCATTCCCCAGGTTTGACAGTCATTTTATTTAAAGATTTTTATAAATAACCTAAAAGTGGGAGTACACAGCGAACTATCTAAGCTCTTTTAAGCAAAGGAATGCTGAGTCAGTAGGAGTAAAGTGCAGGAAGAACTCTTGAAGCTCTGCAGGGTAAGACAAATGGCAATTGAGCTCCAGTGTGGGCAAGTGTGAAGAAAAGCATATAAAGAACAATTCTAGATATGGGATGATGCATAATGCAGTATCATTTATAATCCAGGAAAATAATCTAAGAGTCACAATACGATGTTTCATTAGAAAAGCAATCCCAGTATTGGAGGGGTTTGTGTGTGTGTGTGTGTGTGTCTGTATATGACTCCAAATGAAATGATGTCAATGCCAAAATATTACCTACCTTCCCCTGGTTATTGCAGCATTATTTACAGTAGCCAATAGTTGGTTCTAAAATACAGAATCAACTTAAGGGTCCAATAACAGATTAATGAATAAAAACAATGTGGTATATATACCTAATGGAATAATATCCAGCCTTAACAAAACAGAATATCCTGTCATTTGTGACAATATGGGTGAACATGGAGAATGTTATGCTAAGGGAAATAAGTCAGGCACAGAAAAAAAATACACCACATGATCTCATTTTTATGTGGAATGTAAACTAGTTGAAGTCATAGAACTAGAATAGATTGATGGTTGCCAGGAACTGGGGTAGGGAAGAGAGGATTGAGGATTAATCATAGAATACAAAATTTAAGTTCAATGGGATGATTAATTTCAAGAGAAAGTTCAAGTACAGCATTGTGAAACTTCAGCTTACTACATATATGGCAGTAGTTGCATAAGATTATATCACCTAGTGAAGTTATAGAGGTCTTGACTTGCATAAGTACACTCTATGATAGTCACACAAAAATAAAAGTGCCTAATGCAATGAAACGTTTCTCAGAACTGATACTGTATTATATCCTTTAAAAGTATTAGAGAGTACAAGCTAAGTGTTCTTACCATAAAATAAGGAAAATATAAAACCACACATTAATTCCCTATGCTTAGTCATTCCAAAATATGTATGTATTTTAACATATCATGTTGTACACAATAAATACATACACCATTATTTGTCAATTTAAAAATATGATCTTGTGAGTTATATAAGAACTTGGAAATTAGGTAACTTCTTGTCCTACTTATGATGACATTATCTAGGTTAATAGGGAGGCTATAAGAAAATATTGTAGACTTGTATTATGGTTAATTTCAGATATCAACTTGACTGGATTAAGAGATAACTATATAGACGATAAAGTATCATTTCTGGGTTTGTCTGTGAGGATGTTTCCAGAGGAGATTGGCATGTGAATCCATGGACTGGTAAGGAAGATCCACCCTCCATGTGGGTGTGCATCATCCAATTGGTCAAGATCCCTGATCTAATAAAAAGACAGAAGAAAGACACATCTATATTCTCTCTTCTGGAGCTGGGACACCTTTCTTCTCCTGTTTTGAACATCAGAACACTGGTTCTCCATCTTTTGGATTCCAAAGCTTTCAACAGAGCCCATGTTCTTAGACTGAGAATTATACTATTGTCTTCCCTGCTTGCAGTCTCCTAATTGTTTTAATCAATTCTTTTTATAAATTACACTCATCTATGTATGTATGTATATATGTATGCATGTATCTATCTATCTATCTATTTATTTAGATTTTCACATATTCTACTGGTTCTGTATCTCTGGAAAACTCTTACTAATTATCTGAGTAATTGATAAAATTAGAAACCTATTGCTCACTATTCTGGAGTATGGAAAGTGGAAGATCAAGATGCCAGTGTATTCAGTGTCAGTCAAAGGCTCTCTCCATTTCAAGGAAGGAAGCTATTATGTGTTCTCTTATGGCAGAAGGAATGAACAATCTTTCTAAGATCACTTTTATAAAGGCATAACCCCATTCATGAAGGATTCGCCCTTAGGATCTAGTTACCTCCTAAAAGGCCCAACCTCAATACTAACACATTGGGGATTAGATTTCAAAATATGAATTTTAAGGAATGTATTCAGACTACAGAATTATGCCCCTTGCCTCTCCCCAAAATTCATGTGCTTTTTTTTTAACATGTGAAATACTCATTCCATCCCCCAAATCCCCCAATTTTTAACACATTCCAACAGCAACTCAAAAGTCTAAAATCCGGAGTCTTATATAAACATCATCTAAATCAGGTATGAGACTTAAAGTATTATTCATTCTGAAGCCAATTGCTTTCCAATTGGATAGGTGTAAAAATATCTAACTTCTGTGATTCCGATATATAATGGTGAGAATGGCATTGTACAGATATTCCTATTTCAAAAGGGAAAAATGAAAAGAAAGAAAAAGGTAACTGGTCCAAGGAAATTGAAAACCCAACAGGAAAAACAATATTACATCTTAAGTCTTAAGAACCATCTTTTTTGACTCTATGTCCTCTCTTCAAGACACATGGAGATGGGGATTATGTCCCCAAACTCCACAGGACCCTACTTCTAACTGCTAGGTGAAGTCCCTGCAGCAGCTCTCATTAGTTGGAATCGGAAGCCTGTGGCTTCCCTAGTATCCCTCATCTCCTCACATTATCACATTGTAATTAGGTTTCAACATATGAATTTTGGGAAATCCAAATTTTCATACTGTGGCATTATTTAAGATGATTTCAAATTGCGAAAGATGTATTTTCTTTGACAAATTATATGCGTATATCCTTCCAAAATGTATCTTTTATTAAAAGGTACATTTGGTGGAGCAAATTTATCTCATTCAATTTAACAAAAATCTCTACATTGACAAAAGCCAGTTTTCATCATAAAATAATAATTCATTTGAATTTGACTTCCTTTACAATGCAAAAAGGATATACTATGAGGGATTGATCAGGGGCACTCAACAACTGAGCCACATTCTCAGACCTATTGTTTTTTTTTTTTTTTGTATTTTATTTAGAGACAGGGTCTCACTGAGTTGCTTAGCGCCTCGCTGTTGAGGCTGTCTTTGAACATGGGATCCCCTTGCCTTAGCCTCCCAAGCTGCTGGGATTATAGGTGTGCACAGGAAGACTACTTATTTTTTATAAAAATCAACATATTTATATACTTTTGTGATGATCTTTTCACTATTGAATTATAATTCTGTTTTAGGTAGAGGCCTTATAGATAGAGATAAATGTAAATAGAAGTAAGTAAATGAATATATATATATATATATATATATATGTATATATATATATATATATATATATAAACATGGAGAAAGGGGAAGGGAGAGAAATGCATATATAAAAATATGCATTGTGTATATAGAAATAGACACAAAAAACACAGAAGGTGTTGACAAAAAGTATTATAAGAGGCAGAGTATAATTTCATTCCACGTGTAAACAAGAAACATGTAAGTATGTAAGTAGGCTTAAATAAGACTCCCCTTTTCAATACTTCTTCCTAACACTTTCTTTGCTTTGCTCTTGAGACTATCTTTAAAAAACAAAACACTCTTCAATTGCCTCTCTGGTTCCCTGGAGACGTTTACATTTCTTGCCAGTGGAAAAATAGTAGCTAAGTAAGAATTATATATCTTCTGTAAAATGGTAGAAGGGCAACTATGAAGGGGAAAGTGGGAAAGAAAATCTGCAGCCTTTAGACATTCCTCAGGTGGGTTTGTTTAGAGAGAGTATATGTGGATCTTGAAATTAAATCCCTTAATTCTATGCATGCCCTTGTAACCCCTGAGACATCTTCCTGTACCTCAAGGAACACTTCGATTGTTTGGACTCCTACTCTGAAGAAGGCCTCAGGGAGAACAGACCATTATTGCTTAAAGACGGAAATGGTAGAGAAGAGAGAAACAGAAAATTACAGGTACACTATGAGAAAGTTAAGACCTTCCGGGGGGAGGGGCTAACATATTATATTTTGTGGAAAACAGAACTGGGAAAGGTCAAGCAGAATCACAAAACTACCCCAAACAGATGGCTAAGTTAAATGGAAGCTTATTTTCCATCTCAACGTTGCACCAATGTTAACAAATTGAAGAATACTAGATTTCTAAAAAGCAAAAACTGTGAATTATGTTTATTATTAAGTAGATTGGACAGTAAAGCACAATGATATACTGATTATATAATACTTTGATATGTTTACCTAATGTAATTATTATTTACTGCTATAAGACCTTTAGCCATGTTGCCATAAATTAAATTGGGAAGCCATAACACACTTGGGAAAAAAAAAAAAAAACAACAACAAAAAAGTTTTCTTCGCTTTGAGTTTTAAAAATCTGAATCCTAACAAAAAAATTCTAACAAAAACAAAAGAAATGGAACATGTTTCAAAGCCATTGAGATTCTACACAATAGTAGATAAACCTTTTCATTCATTGAGACATAGGAAGTATCAGGGAGAAGAACAAATTAATTCAGTTGACTTTGGAACAGGTCTCTGAGAAACAGTTTTCTGAGTTACATTTACACCTCTGACTGAACTTTCTACAAAGAGGAATAAGAGAATCCTTAGTAAGTTTTGGGATCCAAGAGCAAAGGGTACCTAAGCCAGTTTCATGGACTTGAAAAAAGAACAAGGTTCTAGAGTTCTCTGTATGTGAAAACATTGCAGCAATAAAATGGACATACATGACCATTGTGTCTATATTGGAGAATGCCCTAGTAAGTTTCCTACAGAGACAAAAAGTAAAGGATAATATTAAATAGGTCCTCTAACGTGGATATAGATCTGCGCAGAGTGATGTCATAGTCAAGATATCAAACAGGCAGTGTGAAGGGTGTAGGCCCTTTATCAGAACCCAGACTGAAAAAAAAGAATATCTTCCTAGTGGCAAAGCAGTGTACTTCTTGATAAATGAGAACTAAGGAAATAAACAGGCTGTAAAAGACATAAAATGGACCAATAGTTTCCAAGGGCCTAGGACCTTTCGAAGGTTTTGATGTGAGTCAGAAACTTACATGCAATCTTGAAAATAAAGGGAAAACGGATAACCTTTAGTATGTTAAGAAACTAAGATTAATATAAGAGCTATAAGTTTTTCAGCACTTTCTCCAGGTTTGGTATTCAGTATTTTACATGCATTATTTTATTCTCAAAACAACCTCATAAGTTATAAATTGTTACTGCAACATTCTTATTTTAAAAATATAGTAACTCGCCCAAGGTTACCATGCCAACCAGCAGTAGAATTAAGACTCAAACCCAAATATACTCACAGCAATTTTCCTTTTCCTGAAAACTATACCCCATATTCATAAAAAGAAGGAGGGATATGGATATTGTTGAGTGAGAATATGAAAACTATTTTGAAGGTTTGAGTTCATTTATACATTAATGCATCAGATTACTCCAGTTTTAGAGATTTTTAGTCTTGTCCCCACTGACATTTTGCAATAAATAACTTTTTCTTCTGAAGGACTGCCCTGTGCATTTTAGGATATTGAGCAACATCCCTAGTCCCTACCCATAAGATGCTAGTAGGACCTTCCCATTAGATGCCAGTGGGACCCCTATCTCTTCTTGCCACAGCCATGTCTGTACACATTGAAAAATGTCTACTGGGAATAAAAGGAGCCCTTGGTTGAGAACCAGTAGATTACATTTAAAGTAGCTGAATGGCCACTGGAATGAGTAGATAATTACCAACCATCCAGATTCAAGTTTTCAGATTTCTGTCAGTTTCATAGCTAATGTTGAAGACTTGACTTCAAGTAATTAGAAGAGCTGAAGACACATCTAACAAGACACTGCACCATAAGATATATTTTTCAAGTTTGTTATTCAACTATCGATCAAATTGCTTTATTACTCAGTTGAAAATTCTTAGGTCAATTATTTGTGAACAGTCTCTCACTTCTTAAAGAAAGATCATTGTATCTGCCTTATATAATAAAATCGTGATGATAAAATTAAACAATAAACATAAAACTTGTTTAACTACAAAACCAGAAGATTGAATCTACATTTACCTGCTCCATAACCACAGGGGAAAAGAAATCAATGATCAATATTGCAGTTGCTGAGATGTTTGACTCATTCCTTCACTCAGTTTTATTTCATTTATTTAATCAATACAAGCATCCCCCTTGATAGTTTTGATTCATATATATATATATGAATCATATATATATATTAATCATATATATATATATATATATATATATATATATATATATATATGATTAAGAGGTATTGATAGTTTCAAGCAAGATAAAGAATTATGAGAAAATATTTTTAAAGCACTACCAAAATTGTTAAAAAGTCCCTCCATAAAAACATATTCTATATTTTAATGAACTACTTTAAGAAAGAATGCTCAAAGAACTCTAATTACATTATTTATTTTAAACAATGTGGTGGAGTTATTGCACAGAAAACATACCCTAGTCTTCTGGTGATGCCTAGCTAATGATGGCTAGAATCTAAAGAATAGAGAATCATCTGTCTTTGAAGATTAATGCTAAGGTTGTTAAATAATTACAAGTCCAATTACATTAATTACATATGTATACAATTGTGCTTATGATATTACACACTTAATATAATTGATTTCATGAGGTAAAAAAATGAAGTTAAAATTAGTCACAGCTTGATGTTAGGAGAAAGTAAACTTAGGACCAATGGAAAAAAGATTAATTTATCACAATTCCATACTTCCAGAAATGGCAGGCACTTAAACAAATAAATATATTTCAGAAATCTATAAAGGTTTAAAATGGATATTAATTTATAATATGCAATCTTTAGATGATAAAATGTATTAAAAAGAGGAAAGAAAATTAAAACGTGTAACTTTGATATTCCAAACTTTATTCTGTATTAGTTCTTCTATGATAAATAATACTCAATTATTTTCTGCATTTAACAGAGATGTTTTATTGTACAGATAAATCTGTCAATTCTCTAAACTCCTAAAATAACAAATAGAGTTTAAGGAGATGGGCTTAATGTAGTACGATCTGCTCTAGATACTTCTACAATAAAGAATATTTTTATCAGATGAAAATCCACACAATATGTGCCAATTTAAATATTAATAGACATAATTAATGTATAATAATAGCATATATATTCTTTGTTGGATGAGAAAGAGAATCATGATTATCTGCTTTGACAGTGATCTGATTGGAAAGAACCCATGGTATAATGAATTTGCTAAGTATATCCCTTTTAATTAAAATGACCTTTAAATAATACTGGCCTGTTACATTTGCTGTTGGCAAAATATATGATTTTTATGAATTTTTGATCAAGTAAAATGTTTAATATGGTTAAAATTCAAAAATATCAATGATATTTCTATACATGAAAAGTTTAGCTTATTTAATATGGCATTCTGAGCAGGCAGGCATGAGAAATTTTAAATATGCTTTGCATTTCACAATAGTTTTATATTATACAGAGACTCAACCATCTAATGAACTCTATTTGTTGACTCATGCAAGAAAACAAGGTAATTGCATTATCTCAACCCCACTGACTTATTAAGCCATGGTGTGAGAGCTATTATACTCCATATTTAAAATAAAATATATTAAAAATAACCAAGTTGCTTTGAGAAAATTAGGGCATGACCTTTTCATATAAAAGAATGGAAACTCATTGAATTAGAAAGAAGTATACTACTAGGAGGACATTTAACTCACTCAATAAATGTAAAACATTAACACTACTCTTGTAAAAGTTACCAAGGTGATTAAGACGAACATAAAAAGTCCATTACAAAAACTAATTGAATCATGTTTGATAGAAAATATAAAGTGTACTATTTAATGAATAAATGTTTTAGATTTTTTGTTTATCTGAGATTTAATATTATATACATCCCTTTTTGAACATTTTTTTCTTCCCTTAGTAAAGAAATAATTAAACACATATTTACCCAGCATTAGTAATTTACAATTTTTGTTAGTTTTAACCATATGGGAGGGGAAAAAGCAATAGATAGGGATGACAATTAGCAGTATGCATTTAAGCATAAAGCAGAGCGTTTTTTCTGTATCCATAGCAAGATTATTATCACTTTGTTACAAAAATTTAGTCTTGTAACCAATGGTAAAATTATTGCATAAATGACATGTTCTGCTAAATTTCTTAAAATAAAAATAGCTAGGTCACAGAATAGTACTAAAAAGCTTGAAAAAAAATCATTTACAATGTATGAGTAAAATATATACAAACTATATTGCCAAACTAAGAAATGTACTAAAGTTATGTTTTTCACTGGAGTAGCAAATCAGAATACAGAATTGAATAAAAATATAAACTTAATCTTGACATAGGTTATATAATATAGAAATCAACACAATAGTAACATGACATTTAAACTCAGATTTTATATTTAAAAAAAATATTTTGTTGGGAGAGTGGAAGTAATACTATATGCCAAACAGGTTGAAATCTAAAAGTCACGTTTGCTTTTGATAATGATAATTAGAAAAATAAAAAGCAAAAACCACAAGCATAGGTATTATCAAATATACACCCACTTGTGAACCTTATAATACTTTACGAAATGAAAACTCCTCTTCAGCATGTATCGAACCTCAAAACTTTATGACCCGCGTAAACCAGAGGCGCTATTTTGTGGATTAGCTATGATAGAACCATAACTTAAGAACAAAAGCAAACTGCACTACCCTGCCCTTTAGAAGGTAAAGAACACTCCTACAAATTGCTCAAGACAGAAAAACTCAAAAATGCCCTTCTGGGCTCTTCAGAAAGAAAGATACCAAGAAAGAGCAGTGTAAGGCTCAGTTTTGAGATTCATGCTGAAGTGATGTGAAGCTGATGACATTATCCTTTTTAAGCCTAAGGTTCTATAACCTTCTGCAAAAAGGGAATGAAACTCTGAGCAAATTCAGAATGTTGTAAAAAAAATGAGATGATTTCCTCCTTAAAGTTCCTAGCAGGCCTATATCAAATGATTTTTTTTAAGGCTTAAAAAAATCTTCTTTTTTTCTCTATCCTTTTTTTCCACTTTCTTTTCCTCCTTCTATCAGTTACATGTCATAGACTAAAGTCAAAAATGAAATAATAAAATCATATGTATCTATATAGGGACATGTATGTGTATATAATATATATATATAATAAAATCATATGTTTGTACAAAGAAAATGGTATACATATGATTTTATTATATATTATATATATATATTCACATACAAAGTCATGGGTTTAAAGTATTTTTTCTGATTTCTAACAAATTGTTCTAAAACATATTATTCTAAAGATTTCTATTTTCCTAGAATCCATCTCCAAATTTAGTGCGATAACAATCAGAAACCATACAGGTTTATATTTAGAAGTTAATAATATTACTAATAATATTACTATGTTAAGAAAATATGAACTCTCTTGAATCAACCAATAATAATTATAGCTGACACTACTTACCTTGCCAATTCTAAAAGATATTGCTGTTTTATTTTATCTGCATTAGCTCATTTAATCCTCAGAACAAAACCAATATTATTGTCATTATATAAGTAAATCAATGGAGCAAAGAAAAATTTGAGTATTATTTTAAATGTTACAGCTAGTACAAGATGGACCAAGCTGGCCGGCCCTATAGATGGTACACTTAAAGATTATACTGCATATCTAAATACAAAAATTTACATCAGCCTTATGAAACAATAAAATATATTCAGCATATAGTAATTAAAATAACATAGTTCTGGCAAAGAAAAAATAGATGAAATTGAATATTCTTCAAGCAGACTGAAGAATGTAACAAAAATCATGTGCTGGAAAGAATATTTTATGGGATTGCCGTCTATTGGGGAAAAAACAGAAATACATTTCTCTTAAAGAGTTTAATAAGAAATTATGTGTTTGCTGTGGAAATTTTATTTTAGATATTGATCTCTCAGAATGTTAATGACAAATAAACGAAAACTCAGCAGCTTCTTTTAAGCTTGCAAATCAGTACCAATTCAGTGGTTATGAATTAATTAACTGATGTTGAAGTGATTCTCACAAAGACAGGGTAAATACAATTTATTTTTAATGACTATGGTGTCTTATATTACATATTATTTTCAAAACACCAAATGGCTCACAAAGAAATTTCCTTTAGGTAAGTAGACAGTGGAAAAATTCAGATGCCCTAGGAAAATTTAGATACATTTTACTGTTTCTGCTACACAGATTTGATTTTGCAGCAATGCATGTAATAATTTAATAGAATATTCTTGACTGGCCATTTTATATTTAAATTTTGAAGTCCTTCCCAAGTTTAAGGAGGAAGTCTTACTACCAGTTGTACATGTTAGAATTTTTATTTACGCCTATAGAACCATTCCCACAATGAACTAAATCTGCTGAAATGGTCTGCCTAAGAACTGACATTGTTAATAAATTTGTATAATATTTAATATATTAGTGGAAAACCTAGTTTCTAAATGCTCTTGCATCTCTGTCTCACAATCTGGTGTAACTACACAAATGCCTTAGAATTAAAAAAAAAAACAACATATTTATTAATAGTCCACTAGGAAAGTAAGGAGTGTTTTTACTACCATTTGTTTATATTTTTAAATCTGCTTGAGTCAAATGTATGAAATATGATATGTCAAGAGCTTTGTAATGTTTTGAACAACTAATAATAATTAAAAAAAGGTCAGTATGGTAAACTGAGATGGGATGGACTTTATTACCCTAAGTCCAGATATGAAGATACAAATGCTGTGACTCTACTTTGTGTACAACCAGAGATATGAAATGCTGTGTATGTATAATATGAATTGTAATGCATTCTGCCCTCATATATAACAAATTGGAATAAAAACTTTTAAAAAATTTAAAAAAAAAGAACTGGCCAAGATGCATATGACTTTTGAGCCATAGATGACTCACCATTGTCTAAGTACACAGGTAACCTGGGAATTTCCCCTTTTACACTGGACTTTCAAATCTACAATTAAGGTCTCTCACCTTATCTGTTTCTTCTCATCCTTCTCAGTACATAGTGATTAGGGATAATAAATAAATAAATAAATAAATATTTTAAATGCTATCTGCCTAATGCCTAGAACAGTAACTGGTTCCATGTGGATACTCAAAAAGTACTTACTGAAAAAATTAATAATGTAAAACTGGTAATATTTATTGGGTACCAACTATTAGCAAAATATCATATTAAACATTTTAAATGTTACCTTATTTTAATACTTACAATCACCAAATTAGTTCATATTTTTGTTGCTCCACATTTACAGGAGAGAGGTTATGAATTAACTTTTTTACTAGTTATTTTTTGAACGTTTTTCTATGATCCTTTGTTTCCTTATCTGTATAATGAAGATACTAAGCTTATCTGGCCCAAGTTGTGAGAAATAATGACTCACCATGCTAGACACATAGTTGACACAGAAAAACTAAACAAGTGGAATTTCAATGAGCAGCACATTTGTTTTTCATCTTATAATTTTGATCAACCCAAATGGAAGCAGGACAGCCTTCCTTTCTTGAATATTGTCTAATTGTTATTTCTGGTGATGTAGCTGTGCAACTGTGACTTCACATTACTCTAGTCAAGAAACAAATTAAGGAGCTTTTCATATAGGTTATGAGTGCTGATTACTGGCTAGAAGCCCTCTAATTTTTTTTGATATTTTTAGAAGAAAATATCAGCAATGAAATGTGCAGAATAGAAGTCATTGATTTGGAAAGACAAAAGAAGACAGTGCAAAAATACAATCAAACAGAAACAGCAATGGTGTGGGAGACCAATCTTGCACGTAACTGAGTCATACTTCCGGGCTGGGTGCTGAGGCGCATAGTCACAGAAATGTGGCAAAGCTTTTCACCCTTCTTGGGTTTGAGGGTCAGTATCTCATGCATGGGTGTGTCTTGCTACAGCCCCATGGGTGAAGCTATGCTCACCTGTTCCTTTGTAATATAACCCCTTGCCCTCTTTAGGATAGAATCTTCCATGGAAGTGCCTTGTGTGTGTCCCCTTCTCTTTCTGTGCCTTTGGGTGTGGTCTACCCAGGTGTCAGTCAACCTGCTGACAGTGGACATCATGAAGATAGACTCAGACCCCTGAAACCTGACCCCTTGCCTCATTTGAATAGCTTCTCCTCAATAAAAGGGATCAGCGCATGTGCTCTCTCTCTCTCTCCCTGCAGACCCTTAAGATCAGAGGAACTGTCACAGGAACCCAAAGAAAAAGGTATTTGTGTCTCTTGTGTGGTTATTTTGCGCAGCCCAGTTTAACTGGAGTGACCCCTGAGCCTTTTAGTCGCGATCAGAAACCTGGCACAATGGGGCATTCTTTTCAGAAATCCCTGACCAGCAACCTTCTCAACCTTGAAGAACAATATCATGTGGGAGAACATGGTCACAGAGGACTCTAGCTTAAAATCTGATACAGAAGAAAAGGGTTTTTAATGAGTTTTTAAGAGATTTTTAAGGGTTTATAAAGAGATTTCAGAAATACCTTGACCAATTTATTTCATTTGTGTTTTCCTTTTATCAATGCCCATTTCATTAAAAAAATGAGTATGAAATATTATTTCATTAGTGAAATATACAAGACATGTCATATTTCTACTGGTAGTCCTGTAACTTTCCAAGGAGTATATAAAACAAGAGGGAGTCTCACAATTTATAGCATTTCAGATTTCCTAAAATATAGTAGTATTTTCAGGACATTTGGACCAAAGTAAGAAGAAATTTTATGTCCTACAACTCAAAACTACTCTTCTTTCCAGAAACAAGAATTTTATCACTGATACCACAAACCAAGTAGTGTACTTGGTTCCATTATCACCTTCTACATGACTTCCCTCAAAGCTGTATGGGCACTAAGCCCTTCTCTTAACAATGTCAGAAGACATGAGAAAGTCTGAGGATGTATGCCATTTGTTTGACACTTAATGTAAAATATATATTGTTGATAAAGCAAATATTTGGTGTGTCCATACATATTCTAGACCCTATAAGAAACTACGAAGTCAATAAGAGCAACCAAAGATACTTTTTATTTTTTTTTAACTCAGCATTTGGTGCTAAAATCTATGTGGAGAAAGCACACTGTTTTTTGTTTTGTTTTGTTTGGTAGCTGTAGATGGACAGCATGCCTTTATTATTTATTTTTATGTCGTGCTGAGGATCTAACCCAGTTTCTCACATGAAGGAGGCAAGTGCTCTGCTAGAGCCCCAGCCCAGCACCCTGTGTTTTGACATCTATATTAGCTGAAGGATATACTTGAAGAAATGACCCTTCAGTGGAGGTCTGATTGAGACAAAAGGTTTGAACACAGTGGAATGGGATCTTTTAAACTATTTATGTGTCACTCTTATATTCCTTACGGGGACTGAATGACCCAATTCGTGATTAGCATCTTTGTGTGTACCTGGAAAAAAGCAAAGGCTCATTCAGTATGTGTTATTTGTTTAGTAGTATTATTAAAAGCAGAAATATGACATGCTCAAAAGCTCTGTGTCATCAGAGATCTTGGCTAACAAGAAAGGCAGTGTGACCCAAGTAGAAAGAAAAAGAAGAAAAAATTGTGAGATGAGCTAGAAAAATATAGGTAGGAGCCAATCTAACCAGGGTGTAAAGTCTGTGCTTTTTTGTTGTTGTTGTTTATTTATTTTTATTTGAAGAAAGCTTTTGAAAGGGGAGAGTAAAGAAGAACTGCACAAACTTGTGAATATGAAAAATGCTTCCTGCTTCAATGAGCCACAGGGGCTGGAAGGGAGGCAAACCAGATGCAGATTCATCAATTAGTTGTCTTGGTAGTGGCTGTTCAGAGAAAAGGATGGTACCATGGAGGATAAAACACCCATAGAATAGTCAATAAACATTTTATTATTTTAGCAGACTTTGAAAATGGTGCAGCTTTTTCTTAAAATGGTTATTATTATAAAGGAAATTCTAGTCCCAGGATGTCTGACACTCAATAAATGCTAACAAGTTGTTGTATTATATTTACTAGTATTGTTAGGTAATGAGACACGGGAATGATAAAACATACAGCATGTGGAGTATTCTGAGTTCAGTGAAAGAAAAACATGCAATAAGAAAATAAAGCTTTTTCACAGCCACAGGAGGGTCTCCTGATACTTTGTATAAAGCATAATAGCTTTCCTAATATAGACATTTGGTATGAAATCATAGATTGATTCTTTTCTAAATTAAATGTTTTCACCAAATTGATCCATAGGTATAGAAGAATCAGACAACCACACATCCATGACAATAAGACTCTTGGGTTGAATTCTAGAAAAAATAATTAAGAAGAGTAATAAGTACGTTGAAAGAGGAAAGCTTGATAAAAAATAGAAAAATACAGGGAGAAGAGCCAACTGATTACATCTTAATCACACCATAAAATCTTCATTTAAAAGAGTTAAATTCAATAAGGAAATGCCAGGGGAGGCCACTTGAACAGGTAAATAATTGCTCATCGGATACTTCTATAAGTATCCTCTATAGGAAGGTTGTCATGTCAAAATTCAAAGACATTTCAGAAAATGATAGATAAGAATTATACTTATTTCTTAATAATACCCAGTGGCTCCAAGATTTATGTAATAACTAGTTGCTCACAAATAGATATTTAATATATTGTTCATCTGCAAAAGAAGTGGGTACACACCAACCCGGTCATATAGTCATAAAATTTCTAGGAGGCCATTTTCTCAAGAATTTGTAATTTTGAAGTTAAACTTCTCATTGTAGTGATAATATCACTCATTCATAAGAATTGTGGATGCACTTTTTGTGTTACTTTTATGAAGGGGAATTTTGTGTAAGGATATGCTCCAGGCTGAAAAAAACTGTTGATTTCTGGGGTAAGAACATCTATGAGGAGATACGGCAGAGATGGGTGATGTAGTTCCCTTTATATACATATCTCTTTGTACTTATTATTTTGCCTCATAAAATAGGCCTATATTGCTGCTCAAATATACTTTGAAGTTGGAAAATATTAAGATAGCAAAGTAAATTTAAAATGTAGGGATATTTTAATATCAGTATCTGTCAAACCTGATAATTTCTAGACTCAAATTGACAGTGTATTGAACAATTTACTTCATAAATTATTTCATGCTCCAGGGTTCTATCTGTGAAAAATACCAGAAAACAAGTCATTCTTAAACATATCATGCCAATTTCCTCCTACAACTCTGTTGGAAATTAGCTCCAGGTACATTAATATGCAGTGCATAGACATCTGCACTACCTCCACCCTCTTAGACACAAAGGCATTGCATGTGTGTATACACACAAAAACACACACAGAGAGAAAAAGAGAGAGAGAGAGAGAGAGAGAGAGAGAGAGAGAGAGAGAGAGAGAGAGAGAGAGAGAGAGACTGATGATCATCAGAAAGGGATCATCCCTAACTGATTTATGCTTAGAAATTGTCCAGACAACCTATGCCCTCATTTTTCTTGTTTGGGTCTTATATATATATTTTGTAAGGCAATACTAGGAGATACCAGTTTTTGTTTTCTTGGCCTCGTGGAAGCTATTTCCCTCTCAATCCTTGATGCTGGCTTGCCTTTCTTCCACAACTTGAACATCAAATGTCCACCATATTTTGTTATTTCTTTCCTTACTTCTTTTCTGTCTTTTAATTTTTCTTCCATTTAACCATATTTTCTGCTGAATCTTCAAATAATTTCTGAATCCTATGTGATAAAGGGATGAAAGTGAGCAATTACAGTTTACTATTTCCCTAAGCATCAATGAAACACATTTAGATATATTCTAAATAAGCTCAGGCTCTCAATGTCCAATTCCATACTCTACAATAAAATATGATTTGGCACAGTTACAATAAAGGTGAGGTTCTTAAGTTCCAATTTTATTTATAAAAATGGTTTCATAAGTAAACCTTGATTCCCCATTTCTTAGTTCTATGGTAGCAAGCTGTGTAACTTGGTTATTTAACTTCTGTTTCCCCATGTAAAGCAATAAAATTTCACATATCTCATGGATTGTAAAAATAGTCAAAACTGTGTAACACATGTTAAGCAGTGAATGTTAGTTATTAATATTATTAGTAATTTTTATTGATTGTATTTTGCCAAATGAGAGAGAATCAATAAGATAAAAACATAATGCATGGTCTGCCTTACTTTGAGATGGGTTGGAGATTGATATGTAATAAAAGCACTTTCATAACAGCATCATAGGGAATCCAAGATGGCGGGCCAGAAGGAGGCAGAACTCTGTGTCGCTCCATGTAGGGGTCTCAACTAGTGGGAATACTGCTTCTCTGAGAGTGATAGAGGACCACTACACACCTGCTCTCAGGCAGAAATCATCAGCACTGTGCACACGTACAGGTCTCCAGGCCTTAGCGTTAGAGCAGGACTCCTGACACCTGACTCCCAACACCCAACTTCCCACTTACTAGCCCATGCAGAGCTCATGAGTTTATTAGTGGGATCACCACATCAGTAACCGTGCCAAATTCTCAGACGCCATTCCTCACCAACACAGAACATACAGCTGCTACCCTTGCACAGGAGATCAGGCCTCCAAGTCACCTCCAATTTGTGACTCCACAGATACTGCCATAATCACCTACGTGGTAGTCTGCCTGCACCTGGGTATATCCCACAGGCTCTGAAGATGACCAAAAGCTCCAATGCTATCCACGGCAGAGCTCATTTCTGAACACATCACATACCATCTCCTGGATCCCCCAGCCCGATCTGACACCCAGACAATTGAAGCAGAATGACTCCATCTTGGGTCACCTTCCTCACCACCTTTGGTGGGGGCAGCTCACAGATCAGAACTCCAGCTGACCAGGTATCCAGTTTCCAACTTCCCCCTATCCGCAGTGTCCAGTAATCCAGAACAGTGACTATCCAACTCTCAGTGGGATAGGTGCATAGAGTGAGGAGGGTGCTGCCCATGGGAGCCCCAGTAAGAGAGGTCCCTAGACAAATAAGGTGCAACAGTTTGGAGACTAACAGAGAGACCAGGATCTGGGAAATCTTCAGGCAAGATTGGGAGCTAGGACCCAGTGCTCAAGTCATACCAGTGGAACCAAAAAGAAACCCTTGAGGTGCAGTCTCCCTTCAGGAGAGCCAGGACCAGACTTCCCACCCTGGTTACCTTCACCATGTTAACAGATCCCAATATCAACAATATACTACCTATGAACTGAGGTGGAGATACCAGCTCACAACAGACGACCTCACTTATTGGAAGAGAAGGGAAGCAGGAAGCAAGTGACAACCAAAGTACTTAACAATCCTGGTTTCTTCTTTTGATATTTTTTAAAATTTATTTATCTTTTCTCTTTTACTTCTCTCCCTCTATTCTCCTACCCTCACATCCCCAACATATGTGAAAACACACACTTTGCATGAACTAGAATTTTGAGGACTGGGATGTCTGAATAGTGTATTATACTGGAGTTGTATATGCCTTTTTTTCCTTCTTTTTTTTTCCCTCTGATTTTTACTATTTTAACATCCTTTATTTTTCATAATACATGTGTGTTTGTTTTATGTATTCACATGTACCTGACTACCTTAAATTACTTCCTGTATGTTATCCAGCTACTAACCCTCTTAATTAGATTTCTCTTTCATACTTCCTAAGATATACTAACTCTATATCCTCAAAATCCTGCCTCCTTGGCATATCATACTATGCCTCACTACCAGTTCATTGTCCACCATCAGAAACTGTAAACCTTTTTACAAACCTACTGATTTTGTTATAGATAATAATCAAATTCAACATTTCTGTACATTGTGACCAAACTGTAACATCTTAATAAGAACAAATTATTCATAGGTAGTACATTGTTGATATTGGGATCTGTTAACATTGTCCTTCCCCACAAAGGAGAGGTATTGGAACCCTACAGGAGTACTATAAGCCTATAGGGTAAAAACAATAACAACTTGGATCCACAGTGCTACAAGGGAATACAACCTGAAAAGACAAATGAAGAAAGTGCCCCCAAAAGATCAAGATACCACATTATTAGAATTCATGGACAGCATAGCAGATGAAATTACAGAGAAGGTGTTCAGGATGTGCATGATTAAAATGTTCTGTAAATTAAAGGATGATGTAAGAAAGCAAATATAGGCACCAAAAGATCTTTCAACAAAGAGCTACTTAAACAAATACAGAAAGCAAAAGATTAATTCAATAAGGAGATAGAGGTTCTGAAAAAATCCTTGAAATGAAAGAAACAATAAACAAATAAAATTTCAATTGAAAGTATCACCAACGGAGAGACCACTTGGAAGACAGGACCTCAGACAATGAAGACAAACTATATAATCTTGAAAATAATGTAGACCACACAGTGAAAATGGTAAGACACCATGAGCAGAACATTCAAGAAATATGGGATAGCATAAAAAGACAAAATTTAAGAGTTCTAGGGATAGAGGATGGCGTAGAGTTCCAAACCAAATCAATGAGCAATCATTCCTTAAAAAAAAAAAAAGTCAACAAATAAATGACCTAAGATTATATCTCAAAGACCTAGAAAAAGAAGAACAAATCTATACCAAAAGTAACAGAAGTCAGGAAATAATTAAAATTAGAGCTGAAATCAATGAAATTGAAACAAAAGAAACAACAGAAAAATTGAGAAATCAAAAAGTTGTTTTTGAAAAAAATAAATAAAATTGACAGACCCTTGTCTACTCTAACAAAGAGAAGGAAAGAGAAAACTCAAATTACTAACATGCATGATGAAAAAGGTAATATCACAAGACACTACAGAAATACAGAGATAATTAGAAATTAATTTGAAAACTTGTACTCCAATAAAATAGAAAATACTGAAGGCACCGACAAATTTCTTAAGTTATATGATTTTCCCAAATTGAATCAAGATGATATACACAATTTGAACAGACCAGTATCAATTGATGAAATAGAAGACACCATCAGAAAAGCCCAGGACTGGATGGATACACAGCCGACTTCTACAAGAAGAACTAATACCAATATTCTTCAGTTTATTTCAGGAAATAGAAAAAGAGGGAGCCCTTCCAAACTCATTCAATGAGGCCAATATCACCTTGATTCCAAAACCAGGCAAAGACACATCAAAGAAAAAAAAAAAAAAACTTCAGACCAATATCTATAATGAACATAGTTGCAAAAATTCTCAATAAAATTCTGGCAAATCAAATAAAAAATATCAAAAAGATTTTGCACCATGATCAAGTGGGATTTTTCCCAGGGATGCAAGGTTGGTTCAACATATGGAAATCAACAAATGTAATTCATCACATTAATAGACTCACAGATAAAAGTCATATGATTATCTCAATAGATGCAAAAAAAAAAAGCATTTGACAAAATACAGTACTACTTCATTTTAAAACACTATAAAAATTAGGGATAACAGGAACATATGTCAACATTACAAAGGCTATGTATGCTAAGCCTCAGGCCAACATCATTCTAAATGGAAAAAAAAATTGAAGGCATTCCCTCTAAAAACTGGAATAATACAGGGATGTCCTCTTGTATTTAACATAGTTCTTGAAACACTGGCCAGAGCAATTCAATTAGACAGACAAAATAAATTAAAGGAATATGGATAGGAAAAGAAAAACTCAAATTAGCCCTATTTGCTGATGATATGATTCTATACCTAGAAGACCCAAAAAGTTCCAGAAAACTTCTAGAACTAGTAAATGAATTCAGCAATGTAGCAGGATATAAAACCAACATCCATAAATCAAAGACATTTCTGTATATCAGTGACAAATCCTCTGAAAGGAAAATGAGGAAAACTATCCCATTTACAATAGCCTCAAAAAAATACTTGGGAACTTAATGAAATAGATGAAAGACCTATACAATAAAAACTACAGAATCCTAAAGAAAGAAATCAAAAAAGACTTTAGAAGATGAAAAGATCTACCTTTCTCTTGGAGAGGCAGAATTAATATTACAAAAATGACCATATTATCAAAAGCACTATACAGATTTAATGCAATTTTTATCAAAATCCCAATGGCATTTCTCATAGAAATAGAAAAATCAGTCATGAAATTCATCTGGAAAAATAAGAGACCCAGAATAGCTAAAGTGTTCCTAAGCAAGAAGAGTAAAGCAGGTGGTGTCACTCTACCAGATCTTAAACTATACTACAGAGCAATAGTAACTAAAACATCATAGTATTGGCAAGAAAACAGACTGGTATACCAATGGTATAGAATAGAGGACACAGAGACTAACCCACAAAATTACAATTATCTTATATTAGACAAAGGTGCCAAAAACATACATTGGAGAAAAGATAGCCTCTTCAACAAATGGTGCTGGGAAAACTTGAAATCCTTATGCAACAAAATGAAATTAAACCCCTATCTCTCACTATGTGCAAAACTCAACTCAAAGCAGACAAAGGACCTAGGAATTAAACCAGAAACCCTGCATCTAATAGAAGAAAAAGAAGGCCCTAATCTCCATTATGTTGGATTGGGCCCCATCTTCCTTAATAAGACTCCTATAGTATAAGAATTAAAATCAAGAATGAATAAATGGGATGGATTCAAACTAAAAAGTTTCTTCTCAGCCAAAGATACAATCAGTAAGATGAACACAGAGCCTATGTCTTGGGAGAAAACTTTTACCCCTCACACATCAGATAGAGCACTAATCTCTAAAGAACTCAAAAAGCTAAACACCAAAAAAACAAATAACCCGATCAATGAATGGGCCAAGGATTTGAACAGACACTTTTCAGAAGATGAAATACAATCAATCAACAAATATATGAAAAAAAAATGTTCATCATCTCTAGCAAAAGAGAAATGCAAATCAAAATGGCAGCTACTAAGAATACAAACAAGTGTTGGCGAGGATGTGGGGGAAAAAGGCACACTCAAACATTGCTGGCGGGACTGCAAATTGGTGCAGCCACTTTGGAAAGCAGTATGGAGAATCCTTGGAAAACTGGGAATGGTCACCTTTTGACCCAGCTATCCCACTCCTCAGTCTATACACAAAGGACTTAAAAACACTACAGGAATACAGCCACATCCATGTTTATAGCAGCACAATTCACAATAGCTAAACTGTGAAACCAACCTAGATGCCCTTCAGTAGATGAATGGATAAAGAAAATGTGATATATATACACAATGGAATATTGCTCAGCAATAAAAGAGAATAAAATCATGGCATTTGCAGGTAAATGGATGCAGTTAGAGAAAATAATGCTAAGTGAAGTTAGCCAATCCAAAAAAAAAAAAAAAAAAAAGGATGCCGAATGTTTTCTCTGGTATAAGGAGGCAGATTCATAGTGGAGTTGGGAGGAGGAGCATGAGAAGATTAGAGGAACTCTAGATAAGGCAAAGAGGTGGGAGGGAAAGGGAGAGGGCATGGGGGTAGAAATAAGGGTGGAAGAAATGGGCATCATTACCCTAAGAACATGTATGAAGACATGAATTGGTATGAATATACTTTGTATACAACCAGAGATATGAAAAATTGTGCTTTATATTATATTATTAATTGTAATGTATTCTGCTGCTATATATAGCAAATTAGAATAAAAAAAAAATTAGAAAAAAAAACCTGGCATCATCATCATATTATCTGCATAGGGAGAACAGGCCAATGTTTTATTAAATATTCCACTCAACATGAACTATAGTTTAATTGAATAAATGAAATAGAATGTTTCCTTTATTTTATTCTTTTTCAACTTTGACTCCACTGACTTTTTTGGATCACATAATTCATTTCTTATGGAGGGTTGTCCTGTGACTTATAGCCTGTTTAGTAGCATCTCCAGTCTTTTACCACTAGATACCAATTCCCCAAACTTCTACCCAGTTGTAATAATGTCTCCATAATTTGTCAAATATCTCTGGGCAGTAAAAATTACCTCTGATTGAGAACAATTGCTTTATATTGATCTGAAGTGATGTGTCTTTAACAAAATATAATTATACTGAGTATTAAAAATAGGTTATTCTTATGATTAACAGTACCATTAGTGATCTACAATAATTAGTCCTTTGTGGACTGTAATTTTGTCTAGTTCCAATGTAAACACACACCTTTTTTCCCCTTCTAAGATTTAATATCAATCATACTGACTTTACTCTTTCATTTTATTGATGTAAACCAGAGTCAGGGTTTGGAATTTATCCATAAAAAGACAGCACTTTCAATGTGGGTCCTATAAAATCATAACCATCTGCTTATGTACATTACCCAAGCAAATATTCTTTTTTCCTCCCTAAAGAATATTCTGATAATCTCTTTAACCCACATTTGTTGAAGTAACCACTTCTTTCTAAGGGGATAGAAAAGTAATATAAAAATCAACCAGACTTTCAAGATCTCAAATGTACCCATGGTTATGGAAACATGTTTGAGAATGAACTTAAAACTTCTTTGATTTAAGAAGTGTTTTCCATTTGACAGATTCCAAACTGCCACAATTTGATTAGTACAAAGTAAAGTGAAGAAAGTACAAAATCTAGTGATACAAAATAACTTTTCAAAAACATTTCACAAGAGACAGAAATGATAAGGAAGGGTATTTTATTACAAGTGCAATATGCATGAATGCATGAGTGTATATGTGGTAAAAGGGAGAAGAATCTGTCATCAGATTCTCAGTACTTGAATAACTCCAAATATCATAAGTTATAACAGGTGTCTTGAAAATGAAAATTTGCTTTAAGGTAATTAATTAGAAGGCAGGAATATCTACATGGATGTTTATTTCATACATATATAAATATAAATATATTTGCCTTAAAAAACACTAAGTGGATACAGAAAACTGCACCCAACTAAATGCAGCCAGGTAGGAAATACTTAAAATTCAAATAAATGTCTATCAGCTAATCTGAGCCATACTCATCCACATCTTGTGTGCAATTTCAATAACCCTCCTTCTGTCACTTTATAATAACTCACAGGCTTTAATCATTCTTTCACTTCCACAAGCAAGGCTACATGCCATTATTATTGTAGTCTGTCCGCTGTTCTTTTCTCTTTCCTGTGCTAGAGATTGAACCCAGGTGCATTTTATCACTGATCACTGAACGGCATCCCCAGCCATTTTTCTTTTATTTTAAGAGAGGGGCTCGAAACCTTTCTGAGGCTGGCATTGAACTTATAAACTTCCTGCCCCAGCTTCCTGAGTGACTGGGAATATAGGCATCTGTCATTTATTTGCCTAGCTCTATATTCCTTAACCAATGTAATATGTATAAAACTGTGCTATAATTTTATTAGGTTCTTATGTTTGTTTTTTACATGTCATTGACAGAAGTTTTAGAGTGTTATGCCCTTAACTTCATTTTCTCACCAGCCCTATGAATTTTATTGCACAATTTTGCATAGCTCAGTGGTTTTTAGGAACATATATGTCATGTTACAGAAGACCCAACTGCAGTTTAATAGTTGGCAAACATTCCGAGTATTGGTGGATTTAGCTTGCTGTTACCACATAAAGGATTTAGTAATGAACGTCGATGTGGGAATTAAAAAAAAATTAGTTGTAGATGGATGCAATGCCTTTATTTATTTTTATGTGGTGCTGAGGATTGCACCTAGTGCCTCACACGTGCAAGGCAAGCACTCTACCACTAAGCTACAACCCCAGCCCCGAATGTAGGAATTTTATCATTGTATTAGTACAACTTATTTCTTAAACATTTCCCTTTATACATAAGAAGCAGAAAAGTCATTGTCTATTTAAAGAAAAAATTGGATGTATGAACCATAGGGGAAATTAAGAAAACAATACAAAAGAGAGAAAACACATTATAAAAATATCCCTTTTTAAAAATTATTCTATTAATCATTTCTTATTCACTCACAAGGGGCTAAAAAGTAGGACATGTGCTATACTACACAGAAGGTGGCATTAGCTCCTTTGTCAGAGTCAGTAAAATTTTGCATACAAATCAGCTGTCCTGATGAGGGTAGCTCAACAAGTTCTGACCTCCTGTCCAGGGCTGTGGTGCCACTGTGGACACCAAAAGATGATTGGCAGCTCCAGAGTATACCTGGCTTCTGTTAAAGGTGAGCACTTTACAAAAGTGATATATACACATACTATACATAATACCTCTCCCAGGCTCATCTTTAAGTTATTCTAAAAGGAACATACTTTTGAATACACACACTCTCAAACACACACACACACACACATGCACCTACACACGCACACACACACACACACACACAAGATATAACAAAGTAAATGTGACGAGCTGGATATGTTTTTGCTAAATGTACTGCCTTTGTACTTTTTATTCACAATAGAAAATTGTGGGGCTTGGAATAAATGACATCACAGCTGTGGAGGGTGAAAAGCTTCCACTCTCTCCCAGTATTGGGTCCACTCCCTTTTCTTCCTTCCTTTGTCTCACATAGGGTGAAAGAAAGGCAGTATTTGCTAATTTGATTATTTAAAGCCAAGAGTAATGATAGTAATCACTTAGTACATGCTAGGGACTGTCCAAGCCTCTCACGTGTATCCATTCACTATGTCCTCACTTTAGTATTTCCCGTGCTTCACAGGTGGGAGAACAGAAGCACAGAGGAGACAAGTGATTTTGCAAAGAGCACACTCCTCACCATTTACAAGGCTGCCATCCTAAGTCTCATGAATGTGAAGTTATGCTGAGTTTATTTTGATCACACCCAGGGACTTCAACTTCTTTGGGATGCTATTTTAGAGAGAAGAAAAGAAAATTCTTGTTTGGTTTTAATATTTATTTGGGCCTGTTGAATATTGTAGGACCCCATATTGCTCAACTGTCAGATGTTTATCATCTTTGGAGAGTCCAATTGCACAAATCATAAGTGTGAATTATTTGAGATGGGAAATAAATTCAGGCTGAATTTTTGAGGTAAAGAACTTGGGGATATAAATTTGGCTTTCTCAGGGGCTTCCACTGAGTATAAAAAAACTGTGTTAAGCATTTGAGTAATAATAGTACTCCAGACAACAGTGCCTGACTCCCATTCAGTTTCTAGTATCCTCTGTGGTAAAGACCCAGGGGAGAGCCCAGAGGACTTTTCTAGCACTTTCATCTTAACTGAGAACTGAGGCTTTCCCAGGACTTCTCTGATTCTCCTTTTATTATTGCTGTATATGTGACTTATTTAGAAACCCAAGGAAAGGAGAGATGAGGACATATTGTAGATTTCTATGTGCCTAGATGTAATCTGCTTTAACAAGATTAAAATCATAACCTTAATAATTAGCAAAAGTTCCATCCTTGTTATGTCAAACTTTCCTTTTTTTATCATTATGAAATATCTTGGATTTCAGTCATAAACAATGACAGTATAAAACACATTTGATTTCCTTTTAGGAAGATGGGATATTATAGATAAATGTGTAGGAGGAAGCTGATATGTATCAATGGACACAAATAGTTTCATTTCACTTCTAATTTTCTTAATATTCTGAAGAAATAAATTTTATATAGTGCCACAGATCACATGCCTGTGTAGATTAAGTGTTAGCAATAATTCAAAACTATTTTCACCAGGTCCCAAACAAACTGATCAAATATATAATACTTTCATAGACCTTAATAACTTAAAATCAGTTCAAAAGATCTTAGTTTAGGAAAAATTTCTGCTGGGCACAGTGGTACATGTCCTTAATCCCAGTGGCTTGAGAGGCTAAGGCAGGAGGATCATGAGTTCAAAGACAGCCTCAGCAACAATGAGATGCTAAGCAACATAGTGAGACCCTGTCTCTAAATAAAATATAAAACAGGTCTAAGGATGTAGCTCAGTGGTTGAGTGCCCCTGAGTTCAATCCTTAGTACCAAAAGGAAAAAAAAAGAAAGAAAAAGAAAAACTTATAACTAGTTAGATTCACTTTTTAGTCCTGGGCATAAAATTTGTTCTTTAGAAACCTGTTCATGTTTCCTTTGCAATTACAGGTGGGGTATCTACAGAGTTCTGCAGATGTCTGCCATTAAGTCCAATGTTAAAAATTGTTTAAAGTATTTTTATAAGAAATATAGATGTAGAATCCAATATAGATTCTATGACTATATTATAGACTTAATCACAGAATTAAGTTTAGTCTAAATGGGTTGAAATCGAAACACTTGACAAATATTCATTTAGGTCAGAGGTTCTTCCATTTCAATAGGTATAGAAGTTATCTGAGATAAGAGTTTAATAGCTGTGGATTTCAGAGACCCACTTCCAGAGATTTTTTTTTCCCAAGCAGGTTTGACACTGGGGACAAATGCTCAGTGATTTCCATGAATGTGCCTCAATGATCCTTTGGGAGGTAAAAAGTAACTTAAGATGCAGTTTCTCTAGCTTTACTAAAGATTGGGTAGATAGCTAGAAAATCATCCTTGCAAGGAAATATTTCATAAATGGAAATAAGCTGTTTAGGTAGTTAAAATAATGAATAAATAAGACAACAATTCATGTGATTGAAGAAGAATGCACACAATACTCAAAAGACCAAAGAGAAGGGTGACATATCAGCACAGTGAAGGTTAGGGAAACTTTTGCAGACACAGGAACAAGTAGAGCAGTGAAAATCCCCTAAGAATTAGTTAGGAATAGACAGAGGTAAAAGTGATAAAAACAGAGAGAGAGAGAGAGAGAAGAGATAGAGATGTGAGAGAGAGAGAGAGAGAGAGAGAGAGAGAGAGAGAGAGAGAGATTGGGACCTAAAAGCAAATAATTTGCTAAGTTCAAGACAGAATCACATGTAGGAGAATGAGGTGGTAGAAGAGGCTCTAGAATTAGGCTTGCCCATAATGAATGTAACTGTCCCTCTATGACATGGCAATCTAAGGTTTGTTTTAGACTCAATGTACTACAATTAAAAAACTGTCAATTAGGGGAATACTTACACATTTGATCAGAATGAGGAGAGACTGTGAGCAGAAAAATAGAGATCTATGAATACAATGCAGCCGATCAACAATAATAGCAACATCAAAAGTAGTGACAATGCTTTGGGTGTAGAGAAGATACATAGCATTGAAAGGCATTCTGAAGCTATAGTTGATAATAGTTGGTGATTGGTTATGAAGACTAAGTGGGAACATGGGTTCAGGTTGACCTCATACTTGGGGAGGAATACATTCATTAGGTTGAATGTAACAGAGATATATATAGGATACTGGATATCCTAATATTTATGTGAAATCCTCCAATTTTTAAGTGTTGATAACTAATTCAAAGCATTTTAAATAGCATAACTACCCAAAGATAATATGGTCATTGAGCATACATGATCCATATTTTGTAGCATGCATCTATAAGTTGAAGGAAAACAGAAAAATAAAAGATCATGCTGAAAACACAGGATAGCACTGTCTCAATGATTCAATAGTATTGTTGCGGGAGGGGTATAAAATTATTTGTGTATTTAGAAGTATGTTTATATGTGTTTGTACATCCATGCATCACTATCTTTGTCAGCTTTGCCTCACTGTGACCAAAAGACTAGACGAAAGCAACACAAAGGATGAAAAGTTTCATTTAGGTCACGGCTTCAAAGGTTTGGTCCATAGTCAGCTGACTCCATAGCACTGGGCCCAAGATAAGGCAGAACATCATGGTGGTAATGCATGGCACAAGGAAGCAAATCAGAACATGGCAACAAAGAAGCATAGAGAACTCCTTTCACCAAGGACAAAATATAAACCCCAAAGGCACACTCCCAGTGACCAACTTCTTTCAGGCACATTCTAATTGCCTACAGTATTGCCTAGTTAATCCATATCAGTGGATTATTCCAATTATTTGGTTAGACCTCTCATAATCTAATCATTTCATCTCTGAAAATCCTTGCATTGTCTCACACATGAGTCTTTGGGAAACACCTTGTATCTAAACCACAGTGGTCACTATAGTGCCTTTAATGTTCTGATTAACTTGACCAGGTAAAGGTAGGGTTAATTATCCTGTCTCTAAATTCCTTTGGTTGAACTGTTTTGCTTTATAGTGATTCTTTAGTTTTTTATAGAATGATATCAACATGCAGAATATTAAATTCATTGTAATTATCACTCTCAGTCTTTTCTGAATGTAAGTAAGTCAGGTGAATCATAAGCAGCACCATATACTGAATATGAAGAATAGTGGCAGTGTTAGTAGTAACAGGCATGCTAACACTCTTAGAGCCATATTTAAATCATTTTGACCTAAATTGTCAAAAAAGTAAGAAGTATTTTGTTTTCAGAAAAAAAATTCATTAAAATATGGATATTCCTCCTTGTATCAAAAAGGACCCATAAATAACTACCTGATCATTAATATAATAATTATGACCTTAATTAATAAAAGTGTTAATATATGAACAAATGTGTATGGTACCTGAATTAACCTATCCTTCTTATAAACTAAAAGGGAGTAAAATGCTAATAAAATATTATATGGGATATAGAAAAAGGAATGTCAGAAATAAACAATGTTGCTAGTTGATAGCTATATGGAACAAAGAGAAGAAATGAGTATCTTGACTGACAGTGAGTGCGGGAAAACAATAAAAGATATTTAATTTCCTTTATTATCAGGAAAAGGTGGCAGCAGGTTGGAGGTAGACAGGGCAGAATTTTTAAAGTTACAAATTCTTTCCCAAATACTCTGCATAGAATCAGCCCCAGTAGAATTAATGATTCTCCAAAGCTATTACCTAGTATCAAAGATTTTAAGATTTTGAATTTTGGCATAAAGAATTATATCCCAGTCACCTTTCTTTGTCATTTTTCATCAAACATGATTATATTATGTACTTAATAGTGTATAACACCTGTATTTACTACTTAAATGCAATAATAAAATTGATACAGATTAAAAAATTAAATATTGCCAGTACCTTCGAGAATCCCTCTGTACCAATTTTTTATAATATCTTATTTTTACCTTCTACTGCAACTCTGCACATAATTTTAAAATAAATCTTTCTTAATAATTGTCCCATTATTAATACATACAAAATAAGATTCTATTAGGTTTTTCTTGATTTCAAACTTTATATAAATGGAATCATGTTGCGTATTTAGATTTTTGTGAGTTGCTCCTTTCACCTAACTTTATATCCTTGAGATTCTTTCATATTGAAGTGTGCAGCTACAATATAAATAATATAAATATAAAATGAAACACAAATAAAGTATGTTTTTCCTGCTCTATAGTATTCTATTGTATAGAACAAAAATCTGTTTTCCACTCTTATATTAATAGATGTCTGTGCCATTTCCAGTTTTGACTTTATGAATGGTACTACTATATTTGTGTGAATACGTGAGCAAGAATTTATTTGAGATACAATTTTAAAAGTAGAAATACCCAGTTGTACAGTAATCCTCACTGTAATATGCTATTTTTTTAAAGTGGATTATCTTTGCCAAAATCAAAATAGTACCTTATTTCTCAGTGTGTCTAATAAAGTTGAGAATGTACTTTTTAGTTTTTAGCAGAATTTTTATTCAAATTTAATGATATCAATAGGTAATAATCCTCACATGATATTTATGAAAAGTGGCAGGTTTAAGCAATTTTAATGTATTTGCAGCAGATATTGGTATATTTGAAATGTAATGATCTTGAATATAGAAAAACTGGAATTATTTTTACAATTTCTTCTGTTTTGTGACATATATCATGAATAATAATATAAGAAATAGCAGTGAATTGAGTTGAGAAACAAATTATTTTGTAAGTTTATATGGTACATTCCTGTCATTGGAAATTTTGCATTCATAGAAAGTTTAGAATTATCAATTTGATGATTTCAGCCACTGTGAATATAGGCTATAGGTTTAAGGTAATTTTAAATATTTTAATTTACATTTAAAAATGAAAAAACTAATACACAAATATAGACCAATGTTATTTCTCCCCTTTGTAGAAATGATGAAACCAAGAAGAGTTAAGAAACACATTACATAGCACAGCTTGTAAATATAAAGGAGAGTAAAAAGAAAAGTCTAAAAATTGGTAAATTTATGAAAATTTTGCAACACATGTTCACTGGAATAGAATTTAGAATAGTTAGACTATTTCATATGTTGGCCTTTCCACTATTTAATTTTAATCTTTGCCCAACAGTTATGTCATTTTAAAAATAACTATAATATTGGTGTTGTGGCAAGCCTTAATGGGAGAAATCAAAACAGTTGAAGCTTGTTATTTTTGTTTCTTTGTCATTTCAGAATTGTGAAACATTTTTTGTTCAGGAAATCTTCCACCTCATGAAGCAAAGCATTCCTGAAATTGTAGAAACTGAATTGTCAGCCTCATTTCTCAGTCTCCCTCATTACTAGGGCACATTCAGTTGAGGAGACCCTGCCAATCTATACACCCAACCTGGAAACAAATCCAGGGATATAAAGCAGCCGGAATTGTACAGAATCCACCATGGAAAGCAGCAGCCACTGTGGCAAAATTATCTACTTTCTAGAAGTGGCAGTTCTACGGTCCAGTGTGCTGTGCTAGTAGAATTGGCATTGCCAGCTTCAGCCTCTGGTGCCCGGTGCAACCAGTGTTGCTTCACTGGATCATTTTTTTGACATGAATTTGGACACTAATATTGGCAATGTCAACTCAAATCCTCTCTCTCCAGCTCCGCTGTTAATCAATTCTACTCCTACTTAAATCTTTCAGAGTCAGTTTCTCTTTCTTTTGGCAATAAACTTTGACTCTCACTGTATGTTAAAAGTTAAGCAATAACAGGTCTATAGTAACAATGCATATTAATTCCAAGAAATCAGGAATTGTATAGGACTTTTCCAGTGTTACATTCTTAGCACTTAGGTCAGACTAGCATAGAGTGAATGTTCAATGAATGAAGGCTGGCTATTATTATTTCAAACATATTTGTCAGATAAAATTCAGTCATAAAAATTAATTATTGTTATAGTGAAAACATTACTAAATGTTTGATAAAATATTTTGATAAAAACTGACACTACTTGGTGGTTTCATAATTGATTTAAAAGAAGTTAATCAATTGTTTGGGAGTTATAATAAACCACATACATGCATTCACAACACACATACACACACACACACACACACACACACCTCATTAGGTTAAAATATTCAGAACACCTAATAAAAATTATCATGTTCTATTATCATTAATCAGATACTACATTTCCCTGGTCTATCTGTCTTGGACTTAAATTTGAATTTCAATTTAAGTCAATAACAAAAGGAGAGAACAGCTTCATTCATTTTTTGATTCTATTTTTAACAGAACACTTAATAAATTGTAAAATAAATAAAATATAAAGTATGAAATATAAAACTTAATAAAGTAGACAAGTGTATTTATTCTTCACCTCACTTCCTGTAAACAGCACTGACCCTCAACTAGACTTTAAAAAATTTCAAAAAATTGAAACATATCTTCTAGGAAAGCAGAAATCAAGTTATATCAGGAGTTTCCATCTACTGTTCATCTTCAGGTCACAGAGAGTTGAAACAATCACCAAGATTATGATTTCTGTTCTTCCAAAAGAAACTGTAACTGGCCATGTAAAGGCCTGCTATGTTTATCCTCCCAGTGCAATTTTCTGTATAAATATATGAGCTGAAGCACTTATCATCTCATATCTAGATAATTATAATCTAACTTTTATTACCAGCTCCTAGTTCCTGCTTATTCTACAAATTTCTGTAGATTAAATTTTAACATATGACTTTCCCTAATATTAATCCCCTACAAAAATGATTTATGGATCTTCATTGTCTGCATTTTGACTTTTAAATGGATTTAGCATTGAAGCATCTTCACAATTTAACTAAACATAAATCCCCAAATTATTTTCCATGGTGTCTGCATGTACACTTTGCAATTTACAAAACAATTCACACACTGTGGCACAAAATCTCTTTAAAGAAGTTTTTATCCACATTTGCAAGTCTTGTTCTGAAAACCCAGACAGAAGATTTGAAGACTAGTTCTTCCTGAAGTCATCCCTCATCACTCCAATCTTCATCTCATGAATTTTGTTAGATTTTTGATTGTGTCCCATGCGTGACATCCTTAGATAACATCTAGTCCCGTCTAATAGGTCGTACAAATATTGTTATACTTTTTTAATTTCCCACATCACCTAATCCTGCTCAATGACTAAAAGAGGCAATCAATAAGTATCTGTCAATTGATTTTTAGATGCAATCGAGCATCAGTTCTGTTCTTCCTGATGAGCTGGAAAATGAATCATGGAGGTTCAGTGAACTTGATTAGAGATGAGAATTGGAATACGGAATCAGACATGCATCTTATTTTGGATGTGGGGAAAACACTTGCATGTGCTTGCTCATTCTTTTAATCCTTAATTTTTAATTTTCTGACAGGAGTTAAAGAATGAAGCTTGCACTGTTTCTCCTTGCAATTTCCCTAAATTCAAGATACTACTCTAAGAACTGAAAAGATGCTTTTCTCATAGATCTTTAAAATAGCTGGAAGCACAACAATTCTCTAACTACTAAATAAATAAATTAGGGATTTCAGATGGCAATAATTACTTTGAATATAGTCCATGGGGTAAAGGAACAAAAGATAATTGGGGAGAGCCAATTAGAGGTGTGAGGGCTATGGATAAGATCCTGAATTAAGACAGACAAAGTGAGAAGGAGCTACCTGTGGACTCTGGAAAGCACATCAGGCAAAGGGATACGTAAAAGAGTCTCTCGAGTCCTTAATGAATTCCAGATGATTAAAAGTAGAATTTTTTTATGTTCTTGTAAACTTTTTACTTATAGGTTACTGAAAGGATAGAAGAGGTGGATGGATTGAAGAGGTGGATGGATGGGAAAGGGGAGACCTGAGAGGGGCTCAGATTTTACATTACATGCAATGGAAATCCACCAAAGGCATCTTATGATCTTAATTACAATTTTAAAAATTTACAGTTGTGTAGAAAATGGCTTCCTAAAAATGCAAACTGATCAAGGGATGCCATCTTTTAAGCTATTGTAGTAGTCCTGTGTGTCATGGAATAGGAGGATAGCAGCGGAGTTGTGAAGCTGACAAATTTATACTATTGTGGGTGGTAGAACCTATAGAACTCGCTAGCAGGCTATATGTAGGAAGCAAAGAACAAGAATGAAATCAAAGCCAAGTTCTGATTGCTTAGTAAGGACTTTGGATCTTATTCTTAGATACATAAAAGAATTTTGAGAATTTTGAAAATGAATATGTCATGGCTCACCTTAACCACATTTCTAACAAATAAAGATATTCTGTATGTGTAATGGGAATTTCAGGACAGTTTTACCAAAACCACAGCAATAAGATGGGGTAAAATCATTTTAGCTGAGGTTATGGGGCAGAGAAAGGTGCTTTAAGGGGAGATTAGCTGTGAAATCTGCACAGTAGCATAGTCTCCATGCTCAGAAGGATCATTTGTTTGATTTAAAACTTTGCTATGGCTAATGTGAAATTATTTTGCAACTATTAAAAGAAAACATAGGGAAAACAACCCAACATATACATGCAGGCAATGACTTCCTCAGCAGGACTCCAATAACCCACAAAATAATACTAAGTTTTCATAAAGGGGATAACAACAAATTAAAAAGCCTCTGCTCAGAAAAGAAAACACTAATGTGAAGAAAGAGCTTAAAGAATAGGAGAAATTCTCTGTTAGCTATTCTTCCAACGGAGGAATAATATCTAGAATATATAAAGAACTCAAACAACTTAACACTAAAAAAAACCAATAATCCATTGGATAAATGTACAAATGAACTAAACTGGCTTTCTCAAAAGAACAAGTATAAACAACTGAAAAATATATGAAAAAAAAAATGTTCAACACCATTACCAATTAGGGAAATGCAAATCAAAAATCTACTGAGATTTATTCTTACTTCAGTTAGAATTCCAATCATTAGGAATAAAATAACAATAAATGCAGGCAAAGATGTATCAGAAAAAGGGACTCATTTATTAGGATGGGAATGTAAATTATTACAAACCACTACAAAAATCAGTATGGAGGATCCTCAAAAGACTAGGAATGGAACTACTATATCAAGCTATACCATTCTCAAAATTGTTAATAATTTTTAAGAAAAGGTCCTGCATTTTCATTTTGCAGAGAAAAATGACTCTTCTGCAAAGAATCATGCTTAAGACTAGAAAGTTAATTTGGGACATGAATTGACAGTAGCTTTCTAAGCCAAGATTTTGTAATTCAGTTTCAGTGTACCAGGAGTCACTGGAGAACAAAGACTTACATTTTCACCTTCTAAGTCTTATTCAGTGCTATTTTTCATAAGATTAACTGTTTCCAAGTGTCCAAAACAAATCAGTTGATACATTCTATGTAATTGCATGATCTTTTATAAAAATATTCCACGCACATTTTAAAACATTACTTGATATAGTATAGAAATTTGGGTATAGAAATACTAATCCTAATTTATTACTAATACTGTTTAAATCTTATAAATCTATGTTTTTGTCATTTTTATGATATGCCAAAGTTAGTTGAATATAATAATATATTCGAGCACAATTTTAATTTGTCAATTTCTTAAATTTTAACCTTCTCTGAAAATATTGATTTGAAAGCATTGGTTTTTAAAGATTCCCTTGTGGTCTATCTTAACTGTAATGACACATTTGATCCTTGTAAAGTAGCAATTGATGCTATTTGATAACTGCTTTTAGTATTGAATTCTAATTTTCTTGATATCAATGTTCCTATCTAAATTCATATTATCTTTTTGCATGTGTCCAGCTTGTCCTTTATCCTTTCTATCTTTGATGGTTCTGTGGTATTTTGCTTTGGGTGTAATTTTTTGCAAGATGCATATTGTTGAATTAAATAATAATTATTTAATTATTATTATTTAATTATATAATTAAATATTTCCTATATATTATTTAATCTATACATATTTATTTTGAAAGCTTTTTATTCATACTTTCATGATATTACTTATTTTTTCTTTTGTTTAGTTCTTATTTTCTTACTTGCATTCCCATAGTGATTACATTTTCTCAATAGTTTGATTCTCCAGAGCAAAATCCTTCTGATTCACCTGGTTAGCGTGTGCTTAGAATTCAGATTTCAACACAAGTCTTCTTTTCATACCTCACAGAAATGATCTCTCCCTTAGTTATTTCTTCTTGCAACATATCACAATTTTTAAAAAAAATACCCTATCATAATTTGCAATTACATACTTGATTGATTACAGTTGGAAATTGGAAATCCTGATTGATTGTTCTATAAAATCTGTTAAAGCATATATTCATAAAATAATCTAAACAAAACTTATTTTTAAAGTTTTAAATTAAAATTTATACATGTAGTATTATTTATGTTTGGATGGAGGTCCACCTTTATTTCTTAAGAAAGAGGAACACAGTAACTTATCAAAATTGGTCAGGAAATTTGAGAGTCTTCTTTTTTATTTTCCTCAGTCATTTAGAACTGTCCCAATCACATCTAATTCTACATAGCAGAGGAGTTCAGTGATTTTCCTAACCACATGTCTTAAAACATTAAAGTTTGTTTTCATAAAATAAACAATTTCCAGGGTTTATATAATATTTAATTAAATTGTATCATTACAAAACAAGTACAACATAGAAACAGACTTTGAAATAAACTCAAAGACTCTGACTGCATCAGAAATTCTTGGTACATATGTGACTAGCAACAATTGCCATTATTCAGAGTGCTATCAAAGTCCAGTAAATGTCACAGAGAGAAAAGTTTTTCTTTCTTTATTGTTATATTCTGTAAGTCATTTAAACAAAAAAAGATTAGGAGAGCTAGATGATTTGTTAAGTTGAGGTGGCTGTATCACTATAGTATGCTGATTTTAAATCTTTGGGAAAATACTAAAAGAGTGGGACAGTTGGGCCATATGGTGGTTCCATCCCTAGCTTTTGAGGACTCTCCATACTGCTTTCCAGAGTGGTTGTACTCATCTGTGATCCCACCAAAAATATACAATTGGAGCTTTCCCCCTATAACCCTGCCCATGTAATTTTTATGCTAAATTTTATAAGTATTTCAATGTTTATTCCAAAATCAAAATAAGAGGGGCTAGAACTCCAGGTGAGCCTTCAGTAACATTTTTATAGACTCAAACTCCCTTCATGTTATCCAACTTGAAATCTGACTGACCCACAATGACCCTGGTTTTATTGCAGACTTCTCTAAAATGGGTTTGTCCCCCACAAACCAAACTCTTCTAACTTAATAGAATACATATATGTGTCCCTCCCATTTTACCCTTTTCTTTCATATTCTGACCAAACCTGTTTTTTTTTTTCTTTTCTCCTTCCTAATTCTTCTCCCTCATTATTATCTCAGAATTATTTGTCACTCTTTCTCATTTGCTCACTTTGGTCCCACAGGCTTGATCTATCATACACATTGCCTCTCTTGCACCCCACTTGTCTTTTTTTACCACTTCACATTAACCTTCCACTTGCGTTGCCATGTGCTATTTTTTTTTTAATTGGAAGTTGCACTTCCAATATCATCTGTATTGGGATAGCCTATACTTCAATGTCACTCTCCACTACTTCAGGATACTTACTGTCATGGCATTACTGAGTATCCCCTTTCCTGTAATCAACGGTTTTCATCAGCATCACCTCCTTCATGATCTCACTTCCCTCCATACCTAGTTTAGAATATGCTCACGACAAATGGTATACACTCCTTGTCAACATACTTGATTCCCTCCACTTCTTCCATCTTGAACTCTGTTGTCAAAATCTCAGAACTGATTATACCCAATCAACTGAACATTGCTATAGAAAAATCACAAACCCTTACTGACTGAATTCACTTTACAGTTGTGCTTATAAATTTCAAGAAGGCACTTAGCAATACAGAAACTCGTACTGCAATCTGCTAGTTTTTATTTACTATGCCAACCTGAAACATCTCTGAAATATCCAATACCTTTTCCCAGAATCATGCTCTCAACTACTAATTTTTCTTAATACTTTGTAGGGAAATGTTTAAAACAATGATGTATTTCATTTTCCTCTTATCGGGTAAGGCTACTTAAAACTTTCCACAAATACTCTGCATTTTCAAACTAAAGTAGGTTAGATGTCCATGTTCATAACTGAAGTAAGCTGTTTCTCTGAAATCTGTTTTCCAAAATTTCTTCAACCATCGACTATACATGAAATTATCCTTGTTTCGTGCAACATCCTCAATTTCCCTTTTTCCATGTGATTATTCACATCTACCTACAGATGTGTTTTAAATAACATTTAATATTTAGCTATCTCAAGTAAAATTCCCCTTTAAACTGATGCCCACCCCCAATCTGGAAAAGGCTGCTTTTCAGTAAAACTTCTACTCTGTTGAAAAGATTCTTATCAGGCCACAAGTGACATCAATTTGCAGTACCCCTGGTATATTTCCTGATCTTATCTGTCATGCTTAATATTGATCACAATTATTTACTGACTCATTCCCTTCTCTAACTTTCTGTAACACCATCCTCCATTCCCTCTCATTCCCTAACCCTACCGATTTTTTTCTGACTCCTTTTTCTCAGCAAACCCTGTTTCTTTTTCTTTTTCAGCAAGCCTTCTTTGGTTTCTCATCCCTTGGTTCTCTTTTTGCTCAGTAGTTTTTAAAATACCCCTGTATTCTGGTTAATTTTATACCATATGCCAATCCTGATCATTCCTCCACAGAGTTCTAATAACATCTTACCTTTAAAAAGTCATCAGCACATGGGTTTCTATATCTTCACCATAAAGCATGTTTTTCCTTCAGATTTCCATTACTTGGTAAATGGGGGTGGCTAAACATCAACCTGATGTTTTTGTTTCCCTTATCATTTCCATCTCTTAATGCGCATCCCCAAACTCTTTGAGTTCTGTTTGATACCAGCACATAATCCATCTTCTTAGCCTCAATTCCAAACCAGTCACTTTCACTTCTCAAATAGAAAACAGTGACAACTTCCTCCACACCAACCTTCATTCCTTCTCCATACAGAAGTCAGAATATTTAAAATATAAATCATATCATATATTTCTCCCAGTTACAAACAGATAACAGCTTTCCATATTGCCCTTAAAACATGTTCTAGCTCTACATCATGTACTATAAGACCTAACAAACCTTCCTAATTCCCTTAACTGATATTTATACCTTCTTTTCTGTCAGTTCCGAGAAGCCACTGCATCTGTTTTTGTCCTTCTATCATGAACATGATATTCTTGAACCAATATTTTGACCTTTGACCTTTCTGGCTCTTCTGTCTAGAAGGATCTTTCAGAATACCATCACTTGGCACCTTCTTCTGCTCCTCACATCTCAGCTCAGTAGTCTCCATCAAAGAGATGATCTTCATGGATCACCCTGCATTCCTGCCACAGTTTTATTTCAGAGAGTTCACTCTGGCTTCAGTGCCCATTATCGATTTAGAGAAAGGAAGACAGACTAGACACTAGGAATGCAATTTGGTGACAATTAAAATTATCCAGGTAAGAGAGATGCCAAAGCTGCCTCATAGGTAGCATTGGTTTGAATCCTTAGATTAACTCTTTTTCTGAAAACTAATCCTTGCATATGTCCAATATTTTTCCACCCCTACAGAGTACAAACAGTCAATGATACTTTTCCAACTTTGGGATTTGAGATGGGATCTATCAGAGATTATGTTGATCTCTGTTCAAATATTTCAGGAGCAGACAAAAGAATAAAGGACAAGTTTTAGAGTGACTCTATTTTCACTTGCCAGAATGGAGCAGCAAGGGAGCTGTAGCCAGAAAGAGCATAGACATAGTGCTTCACCTTTCTGCCAAGCCATTTCTTTTTGTATTTCTCAGAGCAACAGGCATTAGCTGGGTCAGTGGCACTCTTTAGAGCTGGCACCACATCCTTCATTCAGAGCCAGCTGTAGCCCTTCCCTGATTTATTTAAAATGCCATATATGCCAATGCAACCTGGGAGGCAGCACCATGGCAGGGTTGTGCTATGGAACTAACTCCAGTGTTTGGTGTAAATCTGGAGGGAATAATGAGATCAATTCCCGCTTCTCATCAACTAACGGAAGGCTGCCCTTGGCTCAGGCTTCCATTGGTGCAAAGGAGAGAGAATTAGTTGAGATTCCATAGTGCAGCTCCTGCTCTGTATGTAGATCCAGGTGGAATTTTCCTTCCCTGCAGAGACTCTTTGGATGATTGATGCTCCTTTTATAATGTTAATTTCTACAATTTATTTTGTTGAAAATTTTTCGTATTTGCGTGCTCTCCTAGACTTTGATATCATTAGGAATTTTCACTTTTATTACATTTTAAGTTGTTTGGTGGAAATTAAAAATAAGGAAGAAAATTTAAATGTGTAATCTCCAATTGCTGTCTTAAAATACACATCTTGAATACACCAGTGACTGAAAATCATAGTCCCATTTCCATGAGTTCATGACACCTTGTCCTCTGGTTCTTTATTGCTTCTAATAGTATATTATCTTTTACATGAATTTTGTAAAAGTTCATATTATTACATGGGAATTCTTACTTTAGAAAATCTTGAACATATCACAAGGTTGTTTATTTTTTCAAAAAAATTCAGATAGTCATTTTTTTTGTTGCAACTCTAAAACTTGCAGCAATAGTAATAAAATAATAACCCCCATTCCAAATCCCTGAGGGAAATATTATCCATCACCTCCCAAACTCAGCTTTCCTTTGACCTCATTCATGGGAGTAGTGTGCCTGGTTTGACTTAATCTTTGTTACTCAGTATTCAGTTGTAGATCACTTGAAGAGAAGTAAATGATCACCAATAAAGGTGATTATTTCAATGTACCCAAAGCCCAGCATATTGAAGTTAGGGTAATTTTCAATATTTAAATAAATAAATCATATATACAAATACAGCAACTAAGAATCCTTATTTAAAAGCTCTTGTTGGGCTGAGAATTTAGCTCATTATCAGAGAATTGTCTGCAATCACAAGTCCTTGGGTTCAGTCCCCAATGCCACAGACACATAGACACACGCACACACACACACACACACACACACACACAAACACAATAGCTCTTATTGATCAACACAAATTCAGATTTTAAAAAAAATAGAATTTGCCTTTTGATTATCACCTTTATGAAACTCTAGTGAAATACACTTCAGTGAAACAGAAGAAAGAAAAGTGAATTCCTTCCCAAAAATGCATTCTAAAAGTTCCATACTTTTAGTGTACAAATGGATTTGACTTAAAAAGAAGAAACCAAAAAAGATAAAACTTCACCATCAAATGATATGGCTTTTGAATAATCATTTATGCTAATGGAATTTTGAATGCTTATGAATTAATCCTGCCTTCTAGCAATGGGCTTCTGCCTTGTATTATGCTTAGACACATAATTCTTCTTATAATGACCATTTCATCAAATCCCAATCTATCTTAAGATCATGATGAAAAATGATAATCAAATTACTACATTTCTCTTTCCACTTGAGTGAACTAATTGAAAGGATTCCACATCTGCATTCTCTGCTGATACCCTGAGGAATACAAGGAAACATATGGAAACTAACTGAATACCTAAATATCTAGATAGCTGCTGATGAACACACGTATTTGTATACGTTTAATTTACTGATAATCTGAATATCTCCCACATATTCAAGTTGACCTAGGCTGCTTGCCAAAACTGAAGTCCAGTTTTATTTTGTCTTTTTAAAATATATATATATATTATTGATCACATTTAATTGTGTGGAGTGGAAGTAGTATGACATCTGGACTAAAATAAAGCTGAATTTGCAACCTTGCTATCTATAATTCTGCTTAAATTACTTAAGTACTGTTAGCTTTCTGTTATCAGTAAGAGAGAAGGCTTTATAGCTGCTAATCTGAAGATGATGATAATATCTTTGCATGTCCATTTGGCCCAGATAACAACAAGAAAAAGTTACCTCAGGTGGTTTTTGTGTTGAGCCCACATCATAAACAGATTAAAAATCACCCAGAGATATGCACTGCTACAGGTATTTAATATTTTGATAATTGTTTATATCTTCAAGTGTAGAGAAATGTATTCAGATTCAGTATTGTCAGGCAGTGCCAGTATTTGGATTTCCCTGGCTCTGTTTATTTGAGTGTTGGTTCAGTATCTTCTCATATTTGTAACTGGATGAACACAGCTTCCTTTCCTGGCAATGTTTAAGAACTTCAGAAGTCATATGGATTAAATGTCACCAATTACCATTATGGAATGAAACACAAGTATACTACAGTACTGTAGAATAAACATAAAGGATATCATCTTTTTTTTTTCTAATGGGGACTATTTTTATGATATTTCTGAAATAACAAGTATCTTTTTAAAAAAAAAAAAAACTTGCATGCACAATGCTCTTATTGAAAATGTAAGCAACTTCTTCACTGATAATGTGATTTTTTTTCTGAGGATTTAGAAACATCAGAGACTCTAAACTAAACTTACCCTGCTCTGACTGATTTTGGTGACTCAAGTTGGGAGTGTTAAATTATATTGAGTATTTTACACAATGATTTTTCAATCAATTGCTTCAAATGGCAGACTGAACTGCTATCCCTTTCTCCTGTGGCTCTTTTTATCTGTCTGCTTGCTTTTGGAAAGATGGTATTGGTAGTTTTTTGCCATTGTGCATGTATTAATTAACATTAGTCAGTTTTTAACCCTTGAGCATTTAAATTAAAAAAAAAAAAACTCAAATTTCCTCCTTTTTGACAGCAATCTGAAAGAAATTGAGAGCATTTTGTCTCCTATTCCCCTCGTCATCAATTCATTAAACCCAGCAGCTCAATTGACACTTTCTTTGGAAAGTCAGGCTTAAATGCTTCATATACTCTGTTTTAACAATGTCTAATACAATGTTTCACCAAAATATTTACTATGTCCTGCTGTAAAGTTTAGTTTGTTTGCTGTTTCTTTCAGTATTGTGAAAACGGCAATTTGTGAGCTCTGATGTATACACTATGGCATTCCTAGTATACTGTTCAAGCATCTGACAGAGAGAAGACATTATCAAAACAAAACCAACTGGGCTGGGAATGGAGATCAGTGGTAGAGCACAAGGCCCTGGATTCAATTCCCAGCACCAGAAAAAAAAAACAAAACAAATAAAACGAACCAAATCTTCTAAGATAATTAATTTCATTGCCCAAAAGGTAATGAGTCAAAACCTTTGAAAAGTCTTCCCTCACACAGGAATCATTGGGGTTTACCACTCTGTCCTTGTAGAAATTTGCACAGGCTCAGTGGAAAAGGGCAACAAGGATTATTTAGAGTCAGGATGGTCCTCATACTTCTTTACACAATCCTGATTTTCCTCCTGTCCATCACCAGTCAGTAAAATGCCTGCCTTGAAAATAAGGAACCCTTATAAGGAAAATGTTCTAGCATATGGAAATTCACGACCATCTCACCAGGAAAAAAATGTAAAAAAAATAAAATAAGAGCAGGTGGCAGGAAGATCTACCAACAGCTCTCTCTTTGATATTCATGCTGTTGCTGGATTCTCAGATGATGAAATACTCCCAGGCTAAGTCTTTTAAATGGAAACAAAACAGGTCTTGCATCCGCCCTAATTAGCAATCAGCATAAGGAAAAATAAAATCACAAATTGCCTACCTGTGCAGAAATCAATGCACACATGGTTTTAAAATTGCAAGACTAGGGTAACCCTTCTTATTTTAAGAGAACACTCAAAAAGGGCTCATTTTATGGGTATGGGGGGTATATTAGATTTGAGGAGCAAGAATCACCTAAATTAATAAAGAACAATATAGGCAAACATTATGATAGGCTCAAAGAAGAGATGATTAAGAAACCAGAAAGAATCAAATTGTTATGTGTGTCCTTCTATAACAAATAAATAAAAAGCCTCTGTTTCTGTGTCCAAATATTTTTATAAACAGAATGAAGAGTACAAATCTTAAATATCATGCATGAATAGAAATATTCTCTTTAAGCAATATATCAAAATCTCCCACATGTTCATAATTGCAAAATTCACAGTAGCATAAAAATACTGGCATTATAATCCAATACTATAGAACATGCTTCGAGCTTACAAGTGGATTTCTACGATTGGGATTAGCCTCCAAAAAACTCACCAAAGAACAGTGACCACATTTTATACACATAATAAGTTATTACACATTTTAATGTCCTGAAAGTGATTCTAAGATTGTGTTCATCCACAGACCTTGTCACATTAATCCTGGTTGAACCCCTTTGAAATACATGGAATAATGAGTAATAAAGTAAAGGTCCATATTTTATTGCAGTGGCTCTGTAGAACCATCTTGAGTGATACATTTTGCAATACTAGTGTAGCTAGTGATTACTGGCCTCCTCTGTACACTTCATGGCTGTTATGCTACATGGCTGGTTACACAATGATGGGAAATATTACCACTGCACCATTATACATCAGTGTCTTCCACAGTTCCTAGTAGCTTGTGACTGATTAAGATTTTTTAGTTAATTGATGAATTAATTAATACATAGTTATATAAATATAGGCAAATTAGAAATGTTTCTGAAAGGAGATGGAATTAGAACTGAACTTGATGAAATAGTAGGACTGCCAAATACTTGAGATGTATTCTTGTTTGGAAAGAAAGACAAGACACATGACCTTTAGGTAGGCTGATACAGACCCTAGCAACAGCAGACAGCACTTGACCTTGGTATAGCTCAGAGATGTGGGTAAGACCAAGCAAGAATCTGACATCTGGAAACAAGTTCAAAAGAACAGTGATAGCACCTCCCAGAGATTTTTTTTCTTCAAATGAATAAGCATTTATATTTAGCTTAAAGTAGTACAGTTCAATAGGAAGAAAACACAAGCCACCTATAGAATTTTAATTGTTAATGGCATCATAAAATATGAAAAAGGATTCTCACTGAACTATGTAACTTCTCTTTTTTTACAGGCGCTTTTAAAAATCAGTATGTGTTTTGCACTTTCAGTCTATCTCAATTTGACCATGCACATGTTGAGAACACTAGCTTCACAATAATTGATAGAGCAGCTCTTAATGTGAACTGGTTTACTGTTCTTCAGAATCTTTGCTTCTAGGGACTGGTATCAAGGTTTGTAACCAACATTAATTATCCATTCCTTGGGGCAATTTTCTTCTCAAAGTATGGCCAATAGATCACCTTCAGTAGAATCATCTCAGATACTTACTAACTAATCTTCTATCATGAATGATTAAATCAGAAACTAAACTTGGCATTTAAAAAAACTGCAATAAAATCCCTAACCTGGTGTTTCTTATGCAGTAATCAAAAGCATTTTTTTAAGAATATTTTCTCCCAAAAATAAAGAGTATGAGGACAGATACTACATGAAACATTTAACATTTTATAATCAAATCATTTCTATGTCTCCCTTAAAAGGAATAACAGTAAGGGGAAAAATAGAATATTTCATTATCTCAGAAATTGAAATTCTTATTTTTTTCATAGTAATATGACTTGTTGATCGCCTTTCTACCACCAATAGCACATAATTGTCATTAATTTCAGATTGATCAATACACACACACACACACACATATATACACACATATACCTTACATACATAATCATTATATATATAATCACCTAATATCATATATGTATGGTATATCAAAGTATGGCCAATAGATCACCTACAGTAGAATCATCTCAGATACTTATAAATAATCTCGTATCAAGAATGACTAAATCAGAAACTCTGAATTTGGCATTAAAAAACTTCAATAAAAACCCCTAACCTGCTGTTCTTTGGAAAAAGCAAATATGTTATTATTTTAAAAACAGCAGACTTCTCAAATGTAGTATGGACTATTTTCCATTGTGATTCTATTTTGCTTAGTGATTGGCCAAGTATTAGGTGATAACAGAGATTTGATTTATGAATAAATGGAATTTTTTTTCTTTAGTGGATAATTTCCAGGTATTCCAAGTTATTGCCAACAATCCACAAATTGAACATAATACATGTCTCAAACTATTGTGTAAATGAGAATGACTTATATGTACAGGGATTTTATTCAAAACAACTTTTCCCACTGCTTGTCCATTTTTCTTGTGAGAAAGATAAAAGTACATGACATCAATAGTGTTTAATAGTGAGTTATATTTTCTCTCCCCAAACATTTGCATTTTACAAGCAAATGCTCAAAGAGATCCTCTTCCATCTATAAGGGGTTGCTCTAATAGTTGTTATTCTGCCTTTTGACGATGGTGTGGGACAAAACAAATGCCCCCCATGTAGGGCGTGGCTGCCTGCTTCCTGGTCTTGAGGCTGCACATGTGGCTGAGAAAGCTCCTGGAGATCAGCCAGGAGGCGGTGCTGTGGGCGGTGACAGAGGAGGCTGGACCACCTCAGGATAGGTCCAGGACTCTTCCGCCCTCGTGGACAGCTCCTGCCTTCCCTTACAGACTATGGGGTGGGTGTACATGTGAACTTGCTCCACCCCTCTGACATTTATATTGATTGGCTCCTGTGCAGTATATAAGCTGTGTGTACTTCCTTATTAAAGGAGATCCTGCTTTGACTCTTCTCCCTGGCATGTCTGATTGTTCTCCCGGGAGGGAGGGCTGGGTTGGGCGGCCAGTGGACCTTTCTAGGCTCCTCTTGGTCGGGGCGTGCTTTTCCAGCTTCTCCCGCTGGTCAGGAGGAGACGGGGGCTAAAAACCCGACACCCCCAAATTTTATCATACAGCAAAGTGACTACCGTTCTCCCATGCGCTTAAACCTGGTTCAAAATAATAACACATTCGGTTTTTCCAAAGGAAAGAAGTGATCTTGAAAAACATTTTCCTTCAGAATGCAGCGGTTCTAAAGTTATAGTTTTTGTTTGGATTTATTGTTTTAAGCAAAATCTCTCTGTTTTTCACAGGCATTGTGTTTCTGGTCTCTGCACTGATTAGAGTGGTGTTACAGAACAATAAGAACAGGCAGCTGGCATCTAAGGTAATGGTAAAAACAGCAGGCTCCTCAAATGTAGTAGGAACTATTTTCCATTGTGAATCTATTTTGCTTAGTGATTATAATCCATTCACAGAACATAAAACTTGTCTAACTCTGGCCCTAAGCAACCATGACTCTTTTTATGTAAGGAGAAGATCTTTGTTTTGGAGAAAAACAACAAGAATTTAACTATGGGATACATTTCTAAGAAACAATAGAATTAAATTCAGATCAGCTCTCCGCAGAGTTTCAGTTCTGAACAAAGCTTATCAGAAAGGGGCATATGGGGACACACAAGGCTTGTGAATTTAATTGAAAGGAAGTGGAAGGAACCCTGCTTCTGCAGAATTCTGATTTTTAAAAGACCCCAAATTAATTACTTCAGGGCAATCTGAATTAAATTTTTTCTTGGTTACCAATGAGCAAGGCAAATAAAATAATGAGACTATCTGGCAGCTAAGTATAAGTCTTTTGAATTTTATAACTTCAAAGATGAGGTTAATGGTCTGGGAGAGATGCCTTAATTCAAGGAGTAAAGTTGCTGATGCAATTTACTAAAGCCACTTAATAAACAACAGCATCTATTTACTGGTTCATTTTAAAAACATTCTTTCATGTTATATTATTGTTAACACTTATGTGATAATATGCCTTTACTTCATTGATTTTCTTCATTAAAATTCAGCAAATTCAGGTATTTAAGACAAGAGCCCAATAAAATTCCTTTTCTCATTCTTTGTTTCTAGAACCATCTATTGCCAATAATATATTTGACCCTAGATAAAGTAAGCTTCTAAAACATAGCAAATTGACTTTCTTTTTGTAAACTCATTGTTGTTACTGAAACTAAAGCTTACATTTTTTATGCTTTTTATATTAAAAAGTCTGTTGTTGTTATTTTTGTTATGTCTTTTTGGTTAAGGAGAGAAATCTAGTCTGTGTGATAAAAGATATAGGTCATTGACAGCTCTGAGTCCTGGTGTTTTCACTGAGTCTAGTGATCAACACATCAATTCTCTCTTTTCTAAGTATTCTCAGTTTGGAATGATCCCTCATGGGTGATAGAAACACTAGGTCCTTTCCATGGATAGTTCCAGCCATGACATCCCAAATGTGTGAAATTCAGAAAGGACAAAAGCCTTGCTGTTGTTGCTCTGGATTCTTAACTCTCAGGGACAATCAGGAATGACTCAAGCCAGCTAGTTATTTTCTTATTTCTTTAAGGTCTGGATGCTTGGATGAAATGCTACTACAGATGGGCCAGGATTCTATGCACATTAATTCACACACCCATTTATGAGTGCATGTTTGTATGTATAGAATTGAACATTTGCATTTTTAACCACCAGGATAGTGAGGGAAACTTTTGAACACATTCTAAAAATGATAAATGTCAAAAAAAAATTAAGACCAAGGACAGTCTGATTATTAGTTATGCTGAGATTGAGTAGATTTTGTAATGGGGCAGTGTCTTTAGACACTTTCCCAAAGGTTGTTTTGTTCCAAACATCATATAATTTTTTTAGAAAAAAATTAGACAAAGTGATAATAATTTTGGATGGTAGGGAAAAATGAAAAGAACCTTATGAAAAAAAAAGCTACATTTTGTGTGCCATAAAATCAATGTGTCAACTCTGAAAAAAATATTTTGACTAAATGTCAGAGGTTATTTATTGATTCCTTTTTCTCCCTCATACTTGTTTACTTTTGAGTTGCAATCAAAGGCACTTATACATACTCCATGTTAGCCAAGGGGTTAAAAAAAAGTCCTGTCACTTGTGTTTATTTTTATTTATTTGTGTATTTTTTGTTTTATTATATTTTAATTGTTTTCATCCGAATATCTATTGTATTATCAATATCCATCATGGAATAAACTGCCAGTGATAGTAATATCCATTTTATACCCCTCCCTTGTTGCTTTCCCATGGAATAAATACCATAGGATAAGAGAACAACAGAGAACTCCTTTTTCAAAACTACAGAAACTTGGGAGGCTGAGGCAGGAGGTGGTAAGTTAGAGGCCAGCCTTGGTAACTTAGGGAGACCCTGTCTGAAAATTAATAATAATAATAATAGGGCTAGGAATGTATTTCAGGGGTAAAGCTCCCTAGTTTGGATTCTCAATACCACCCACCCCTAAAAAAATATCTACATTATGTATATGCTTAGCTATAAGAAATAATAATAATAATAATATTGTTTTTTTACTCTTCCATCTGTGTCCTCATATGACAAACATTTAATTTTTACTACAAGCTTAGTATTATGTTGTGCTCCAGGGAATCATATGGACTCAGAGCCATTTATTTAGAATGCAAAGTTGGACTATACACATATCTTTTACACAAGAAGTCCAAGTCAGGCAAATTGAGCATTGTGTTACAATGTGCTATAAAATGAAGGTAAAATTAAAGTACTTTTAAAAATAGTCTTTATTTATACTTCAGATACTGAAAATCTTCAAATACTGAAATATCTGGCACCACGTCTGCACTGTTCTTAGAGTCTAAAGGGGAAGACAGACGTGTCCAGGGATAATTAGTGGTGCAAAACTCTGGTGCCATTCTGACTGGAGGAGTCTGGATGATTTCACCTGACACCATGCCTTTCTTTCTGCTTCCCTCTGGTTCTAGTGTCTTGCATAACAACATGACATCCACTCCCATCAGTCTACTACCCTAAATTGCAAATTGATCATTTTTCCTTTCTCTCATCTTAGCAGTACAAGGTGGACATGACAGAAAACTTATGCTGAAGGAGGCCACTCTGAGATTTTAATGACTCAGAAGTGCTTAGTATGCTGCTAGCTTTTGCCACGTTGGTGCTGAAATTGAAAACTAATCTTAGGAGTGGCCAAACTGTGCCCTATCTGTGTAGCTGGTGTCTCAGGTAAGGACTGCACCATAGCACCCAGCTTTAGCTACTTTCTTAGGGAAGAACAAAAGCAAATGCAGATGGAAATTCGAGAGGGGGCGAGGTTGACCTGCCTTATGGCTAAGTATTTACTTTTGGGAAAGTAGTTAGATTGCAGTGGAGGTCTCTAAACTGTGCAGAATATGCCTGGGCAAAAGAAGCAGCAAGGGTTTGCCTCTGAAAGCAGAGGCAGCAGGCAAACCACAGCCCACACAGAAGCGCCTTTATTTCACAGAAGGCAACTAATAAACTCCCAAAACAGAAGCCTATTTGATGGAGCAGGAGAATGTGTCAGGGGGCAGGGAAAAAAAATCCTGCAAAGAATTCAAACTGAAATTTAGTAATAGAGAGCTAATGTACTGAAAAAATAAGCTTGCTGCTAACAGCAAAGACACTGCCAAGAAGTAGATGGGAATTAGTGCCAGGTTAACACATAAATCAAAATTTTGCAATTATGCAAATGAGAAAGCCAAAGACTTTATTTCATTTCCATCTGATTCTAGAATAAAGGGCCTAATTTTGATGAATATATAAAAAGATTTTAAGAAAGTGAGATGATGAATTGCAGCAAACTAAAGATATCAATCTCCCTCTGAAAAAGAGAGATGATTAAATCCTTATATGTGTGTATAATATATGTACTTGAAACATATATATGAATTCATATATTTCTATAAATATATTCTGTATTATAATTCATACATTTTCAAGCAAAATCTTCTTTTTCTAAAGCACTTCATACTCTTTATGACATTTTACACAACTACTGAGGGTAGGTAAGGTAGATATGATTATCTCATTTTTAAGTGCTGATTAGTTTAATATCAGAATTGATCATAACAAAGGTTTCTTATTTTTAAAAGTTCACTTAATCACAATAAATTTGTATTCTTGGAAATGTCAGATTACAAACTGCTTTGAAAGGTATTGTTGTTGGTTTACATAGGGTAAAAAGTGAAAGTTCATTCACTCTTTGTATTGGCTTTATAAAGCATAGTTTCTTAGGACTGATACAAAACAGTACAGGACAGTGAGAGCACATGTTTGAAGGTGTGGTATAAAAACATTTTAAAATGCATAAAATTAAACAGAGTTGTTAGGTATGTCATTCATGGCCACATACCATATAAAAAATAGAATAAGTAATCCATCCTAAGTAGTCCAATTTTCCCCTTAAGAACTAAGGATTAAGAGCCATTTATCCTGGTTTTGGCATATGGACAAGCAGATGGATGGACATAAGAATTTTGGAAGGCACACCAAGTTGATGCCAAATATGTTGGAAAATTACATAAAACAGAGACCAAATAACACAAAGCAAGTGTTTAAAAGCATGAAGTACTTCTGAAAAGGAAGACAGAGAATATATTTTTAGAACAAGTAAAATACTAACCTACAAAAGGCATTTGGTTTGCTACCCAATGAAGATACTCTGTGCAGACAGGTGAATCTGGATCAGATGTGTAATGTTTAGATGGAGCCAGGCACTGTTGCAATGGGTGATGTAAGAATGTTTCTGGTTCAGCCACAAATTTTTGGTTGTTGATTGCTCAGATAAATGTACACCAGCACCATAAGGTGGATTCTGATCAGAGATAACACTTTACCTTATTTTTAAGGATGTTTGCATGAAAATTGTGCATTTGCAGCTTATAGAACACAAAATTACACTCTGCAGTCTTTAAAACAGAACCTGACTCCCCCCCCGCCAATAGATAACTTTTTTCTCAATTTAGATTATAAGAATTAAACTACAGCAGAATCATGGCAATGGACTCAAAAATCACAGAAATTTTGTAGGACTTGATTAATGCCAATAGAGTAGTTATACACATTCATCAAAACCATAAATAGTCTATTGATTCAATGTATAGGATTCACTTTTAGGGCCTCCTCACTTACAATGCTTATACTTAATAATCCCTTTAGTCCTTTGGCTTTAAAAATGTTCCATATGTTGCTGATTCTTAAGATAAATGTATCAGAGATCATATGAAACTTGACATATATAAAACTAAATTAGTGTCCTTCCCCCACAAATTACCTTTCACCCATCTCCTGTCTCTGACTGAATGAAATTCCATTTTCCCAGCTACTCAGAAAGATAAAGATTTATCATAAATTCCTCTATTTCCATAAATTTTACAACATCAATAAATCTTTTTAATTCTATTTTCCAACACAATCCTAAATCGAACAACTCCTGATCCAAAAGGATTATCTTTTCTCAGCCAAACTACTACAGTACACTCCAGAATTCTAATAGTTTCTTAAGTGAAGACTTTGACCTTTAGCATGTGTCTATTCTCCACAAAAGCCAGGTGATCCATTTTAAGTATGACTGGTTATGTCATTCATTTCCTTCCTTGATTGATTTGTCACTTCCTTGTCTATTGCCTCACATGATCTGCCCCCTGCAACCTCTGTGACTCCATCTCCTTTTATAACCCACTTCATTCACCTCAGTCCACTGGCCTTCTTGTTCATCTTCCAACTAGCCCACTATGATACTGATTCAAGTCATTCACCCCGTGGCTTTTCTTTGCCTAGAAGTCATTCTAATAAATATCCACTTGGCATCCTCCTTAATTTTCTGAAGGTCTTTGTTCCAAAACCAGCTTATCATAGAGGTCTTTGCTAACTACCCTGGAGACATACCATACACTCACTATCACCACCAACAGTAATCTCTGTCCCGTTTGCCCTGATTTATTTTCTTCTGTAATATATTTTACCGCCTAGTATCCTTAGACATACATAGGTACATTTAATCTGTCATAATCATTCATAAATTCTGTATTCAAAGATTCGCTTCCTCACTAAAATGTATTTGTAAAATCAAATCTAATTCTCACGTTTCTTTCATAATCATTTCAGGCATACACAGAGCTAGGAGAAATTTGCCACACTTGGGGCGTTCATTCCCAGTAGAGAATATGGCAAGGAGACGCTGTCTTCACTTTTCAGCTTTGATGGTAAACAAGGGTCCTTTCCATGGCCTACTTTGTAACATATTCTTTGCATTTTTGTGCTTTGGGCTGGTAATTTTATTGTTTAAAATTGCCCCCAAATGTAGTACTGATGTGCCGTCTAGTGTTACTAAGTTCAAGAAAGCTGCCTTATGTCCTAGAGAGAAAATATGTATGTTAGAAGAGCTTTCTTTAGGCATGAGTTAGAGTACTGTTGCCTGTGAGTTCAGTGTTAGCAAACAACATATATTAAATAAGGTGTCTTTAAACAGAAACACGTATAAAACAAGGTTATATACTGATCAATATATATACTGAACAACAAAAGTATTGTGATGAGACCCTCACAGGAACTTACCCTGTGTTTCTCTTAGAATCATTAGTTTAGTATGTGCTAATTCAGTTTTGGGTCTACTTTATACAACATGAAATTTAACTACTATATTAGCTTACTCTTACTTGTTATAGCTTTCCTAGATTATAGGACTTTCCATAATAACAGGACCTTAGCCTGGAATGAAGTTCAGTAGTGATAATAATATGTGATTGCATCATTTAATCTTCCCAGAAAATCATTGTTGTAGGGCTATTTCATGCACTTAACATATAAAGAAGCTTGTCACAGGGACATCAACACTTGCTTAAGGCCACACAGTGATAATTGTCAGTAGCAAGAAGTAGAACAAGCAGTGTTTTGGGGTTCCTCCCTATTTTAGTACTGTTCATGATGAAGTTATATTCCAGATAAATGATATGAAATAAGGGATAAATGAATGAATGAAGTAGCAATTCATTCAATTTAACGATACATAATTATAACCTGAATTTATCACTTTTCATCACAGAGAAGTCTGTATCACTTATTATAAAACAAATTGTAATATGAAGATTTATTATTATTCGTAAATTCATAAGTAGATACATGCAGAGATTAATCTAAACCTAAAAGGAGCTTGGATGAGACTGCAGGCCAAGTGTATAAAGTCAGAGAATCTGGAATTTACGCTTGTCTCAGGAAACATTTTTCTGGAACTTAGGAGATACTGTGATAAACAAATCTTCGCTACCCACTTTCCTGAATTGTCAAAGCGATCAAGAAGTACAGAAATATAAAAGCAACTTGAAAATGACTAATCGTTGACATATTAAAATCACGAAAAACCATTACACAATATTAAGCATTTATCTAATATTTAGAATAATTGTTTATCAAGGAATTTAGAGGAAGGCAGTTTTAAGATGGATAAGCCTGTTGACCTAATAAGAAACCATGTGAAATCAAAGACACATGCACAACTCAACATCACTCAGACAAAAGAGTTTTTTTGCTTTCTTCTGGTTAATGAGATTGATTTTATGCACAGTGCTCACCTGATAGCTCTATTAGCCTTTTTTTTCCTTTCTAGAAATGAGTGAGACTGAAGTATAAGTAAAATCAAATAAAGAGAGGGCCGTTGACCTGACTGCAACCTGACAACTGTGACACAGAGCAGCTTCTAGGCTGACTTGAGCTTTGGTTTTTGCCTCATGAGGGCTTCTGAGCTGTCACTTTGACTTAATTGTTTCTTTGGGGAGTAAGAACTGATAGTTGACCATGATTTGTGTTGATTTTCAATAAAGTTACTGCCAGGGGTATTTAAGCCAAAACATCTGCCTGACAGCTTTATTGGCACTGTATATGTGACACTAATAAAGAAATGAAAAGGAGATTTCCTTCTATTGTGAGTTTCCTCCACTTTCTTTTAGCAGGTGGAATTTTAAGCTCTTCAACAGCCTTGCCAAACCTGTTGTACATCTTTTCTTTTTGCCCTCCCCACAAGTAATCATTTACTCAATTAGTGCTAGCAATTTAGAATGTGTTCATTGTCACTCCCTGCTTAGAATGTGAGCCAGGTGGATGTAAGCTTTGTTCCTATTTTGTAACCATTCATTATAGCTTAAAACAAATATATTTTTTTGGTTATTTCTGTTTTTTTAAAATTCTGGGACAGAAATGTGTTTTTCTTTTGTTGTTATTTCTGGGTCAATAATACAGAAAAAAAAATATTAACCATGACATTGAAGGTCTTTAAATGTTCTTTTTTTTTCTCTTTTTTCATAGAAAATAAAAAAGGAAATCATTTTAAAAATTAGCATGTGGAGAGACTGTCTAACACAAAAGAAAGGAGGGAGGACATATAGAGTACATGCAAAACAGGCAAGTAGAAAATGAGGAGGGCCCCAAAACAAGGAGATTTAGTAGGTTTTGAGATATGTAGGACTGCAACTGGTTATGGCAGTAAGATTTTTTAACATAAATTATCAATCTCATTTCTTGCTGTGTTAACCTATACACATGGCTTTCTAACTGGGTTCAGAACTACCAACTCTTAGACAACTTACTGTATATAAAGTGGCCACTGAAGACTATTTCAGTGACTACTTCTCCATAGAGTTGCTATAGCAATGTCAAGTCTACATTTGTCATAGAAACATTATGGTAGTGAGATTCAGTTTAATCAAAAAGTGTCAAAACAAAATCAAGATAATACAATGGTAAAAACTCAAATAAATCTTATAACATCTAGCACCAAAACGTTAAATTAAAATTATAAAGTCCTAATTACCCTTCAGTTATTTTTTTCTTTGGACTTACAATAAAGCCATATTTGACCCTCTTAATAAAACATGTTCATAACTAAGGATTAAAGTCTATTTCAAGTGTATATAGCAATGATCACCTATGAGTCAATTATGTTGTTTATGAGATCAATTCTTTCCCATTGCACTCCTTATAAAGTAATAAAGGTGTGCTATGATGGAATGTTCAAATAATCAATACCTTCCTTTGTGAAAGGAATAGCTTTAATGTTTTCAGAAGCTAGTCATTGACTGCCAGGAAGGATCTCAGCATGATAACATACAATTTTGTTCATCCAGGTAATATTGAAAAGTTCAAATTTCACTTTTTAAAGTAAGTTTAAAATAATGGACAAAGTCAGTATATTACAGACAATTGATTTCTTGAAAGTCAGAAAAACTGATATCAAGAAAAATTTGAGACCACCAATTTTCCTCTAAAATGTCTAAAAGATAAAAAAAAAATGTCCTTTCCTTAATAGAGCAAATATATTGTACAGTTCAAGCAATTCAAATCCATGCCTATGGGAAACACAGGTGGTGCTGGGTCTAATACTCCATTTATTTATGGGAAGTTTAGCTTTAATTTGAGGCAATATTTTTTTCTAATGGGGAGGGGTGTACCACAACTTTAAGTTTCAAACTGAACAAGTAGCCTGCATTACTTTTCTTGCCATTTGCATACTGCTAGACATGCAAGTTACTAACATGATGAACAATGGCTAAACTAATTTGCACAACCATATCATCTATTTTAAATGATAGTAGTATTTTTATTGAAAGGATATATAGCAAAGTAATCTAGAATTTTCTTACCTCTTTATACATAATTTTCTCCCACAGATCAGGCAAAAATAAATGTCGATTGCTGCTTAAACCTGTCTTTTTAAATTTAAAAATATAAATCTTTTCAAGTATTTTATATTTCTAAATTGCCTTCTACCTATTATGCACATTTCTATTATCTCATGTTCTTACCAACACTAGAGTGATAATTTTAAAACATTTATTTATTCTGCCAAGATAAAGAAGTTGATTAATGTATTTAGTATATAATTTGAATGTCTTTTATATACCTTTGAATTTAGGTATTTTTACAAATATTGCCAATTTATAATTTGTTGGCTTGTTCATATTCTTTGCCCATTTTTTATTTAATATATCTGATACTTTATCATTGATAGGTTTATTGGTAGGTCTACTTTTTCTATTTAATAAAAATTTATTTTTTCATCATATTACTCTATATATTATCACTCTCATTGTAATTTTGTTTAAGGTTTTATTATACAAAGAAAAAGCAAATGTGTGTATTCCCCTACTGATCAATGCTGACCTTTTCTAATATAAATATACCTGAAACATTATTAAATTAATGGAATCTTTACTCAGGGCAAAATGTACGCAGACAAATTTTTCTACAGATAAAAAAACCCTCATGAACCACCTGAGTCCATTAATGGACTCTGAGAGCAAAAGAAGAGCTCCTTTTTTTGTTGTTACCTCTCTGGTGCTCAGACTCTAAAACTCTTTCCAATGATGTCATCTAAATATCTACTTGTACGTTTCCTATCTTTAAGAATATCATGTATTTTCATACGTCCATATATTAAGTAAAGCATTATTGTCATCATGAGAATAAATTACTTTTTAAAATAATTAACCAGTTTCATTAAATTAGTTGCCCGCTTCTCACAGAGAAAAAGATGTTGGTGTATATGTGTCAGACACATAAATTTCTCCAAATTTTTAATTTTTCCACTCTTCAAGATGATGAACCCTTGACGTACTAAAATTGTAATATATAAGTGAAATTTTCAAAACTTGAATAATATAACTGGCAGATTCATTTTAGAGTTATGTATTGAATTATCTGTAATACAAAGAGGACATTTTCTTATGTGCTCCTAGAATATTTGCAAAACTTATGAAAGTAAATACAGAAAGTTCAAACCAGTAAATATATAAATTGAATCATTTGATCATAATATAACAAAAGCCACACATTAATTTTTACAGAAAAAAACTTCACAATTAAAAAAAAGCATTCTTAATAATTTGTACAGAAGAGAAATAAATCTAAAAACCAATATTTAGAAAATCCTCAGAATATAATGAATAGTTTAGAAACTCTGAATTATAGTTAAAGTGATAAAAAAAACCTTATTTTGAGAGGGGAGGGTACTAGGGATTGAACTCAGGGACACTTAACCACTGAGCCACATCCCCTGCCCTATTTTGTATTTTATTTAGAGACAGAGTCTCACTAAGTTTCTTAGTGTCTCACTATTGCTGATGCTGGCTTTAACTTCAGATCCTCCTGTCTTAACCTCCTGAGCTGCTGGGATTACAGGCATGTGCTATGGCGCTTGGCTTAATGCCTTAATTATTTTCAAAAACTTTCAATGTTATAGAGTGCAATCATCAAGTAATGTTACAAGATTTCATAACATGTAATGATTGTCTTGGTAAAGTAAGTCATAAACATCATTAATAGTACTTGCCTCATTTTTGTTAATAAATAATCATACTGAAAAAAATAATGCAGCCTACTTTTGCAGAAAAATAATCAAATGATGGCTTTCTTTAAGGGATGAAGTTACAGATGACTCACTCTTTTTTTCTCTTGGTATACATTATTTATTTCTCTTCTAAAAGCACCACCCATTTCTCTTCTAAAAGCACTATACTTAAAAGAGAAAAAACAATTAAGGAATATATGGAATAATGATTTTTTAAAAGAGGGGTGTGCGTGTAAGTGTGTGTATTCTCACAAATGAAAGAGCTTGATAAATACTATCCTTCATAGAGATGGTTTACTAGGCTTTCAAATGTCCTTCTCCAGAAACAGAAGGAAAGGAGAATGGTGACAAGAGCCAGGATGTGAGAGAGATATAGAGGAAGATAGACTGTAGGCCACAAAAATCTAACATTGACACTAAAGAAGACTTACAGAGGATTTAGGGAAAAAAATTTTGAGAAAATCAAGAGCCATCATAGAAAATAAAAGTACATAATACAATGCATCTGAAAAATTCTAATTTTCATGGCAAAAACAATGAATTTCTGAATTAGAAATACTCATCCTCACTACAAGAAATCCTAAAATGAGATTTGTCAAAGCACTGACCCATTCTGAAGAAATAACTCTATTTTAAAATTTTCCATATAAATGACAAATTATATTCCTGTTTTTTCCCTTTTTGGAAAAAAAATATTTTGAAATGCATCTTTGTCAATGTCATATAACATTTAAAATTACATTTGATGTAGTTTTAAACACACGAAGCAAGAAATATTATAATTTTATCTTATGAATGACAGATTCATGTTCAAATATGATTAGAATTTTCTTTAAGTTTACATAAATTATAAATTACTAGATCAAAGTCCAGTTTCAGCAGCCTCAGAAGCCACTTGTACTTTTTACTGCCTACTGCCTTTTCAATATGTTCCCTCCCCTCTATTTTCTTTTTTATCTCAGTTATTATCAAGCTTGATTAGGACTTACATGAAGACAATGGAAACATTTAAAACCTTATTTACAGAAAAACCATCATTTTATTGTGAACAGAAAATGTGATCTAAGACAAAAAAAGGATATTTTCTTAAATTGTAATTTTATCTTTGTATCTATGCAAATAGTATTTAGCTTTAAAATCCCAGTTCAGGTTTCAATGTTTCAGGACCAATATGCATTCCTTATTCTGTAGTCCCTTCTTTAAATTATTAGAGTTCTTATAGATTATTTAGAAAAATTTACATATCTAAGGGTATAGAATCCTAGATTAGCAGCTAGTTAGTATTTTAAATATTTCTTTCATCCTACTGGAGTCCTTAAAGGGAAAAACTTTAGCATTGAATAGGAAAACACGTTAGCATTGAATAACTTTGAAACTTTGCACAAATGGCTGCTCATTCAGAAATGCTCTTCTGTATGTGTATACTGACACTTACACACTAATGCCTTTCCTGGAAAGCAATCTGTGCTTTCAAGATTTTCAATTAGATAAAATGAAGTTTTATTTGTTCATGTCATTTCAGAGGCAATTACTTCTATCGAGATGTAACTGGTCTCTAATGTGAAGACGATGTCTGCTGTAATTGCCACATAGGAGTTGACAAGTTTTATCTTTTTAAAAAGAAAATAAAAAAGTGTTAGTCTTGATCCATCCTCTACAGAAAAGGATCTTTATGTAATTCAGTATTTATTTTTATATAAGGACTTCTCTATCTCATAAGTAATTGAACTTCCTTGTTGACCTTTTCATTAATGTCAAAGTCTAATGTTTTTACATGAAGGTAAATGTGAAAGTCTCTTAATAGGCACTGTAGCACTCATCATAAGACCATATAGAAAGTCATAGAAAGTCTGATACTCCAGAAATGAATATTTTTCTGTTAACAAAGTACAACTGACAAAAAAGAGATCAAATAGGCAGTCCACTTTGTAAAAGCTCTGGAGGTTTCAAAAAGCAAGTCCTCAGGGCTTACTGGACAGTGTGCACCTTAGCAGGATGCTAATCTCTCCAGACCCTAAACAAAGATAACTAACCGACAGGTGACTTTGATTGGGAAAGCAATGTGACCCTCGGGAAGTACACAGTATATTACTGCCCTGCAAGTCATCCTGAGTCACAGTGGTTCTCAGGGTTAGGGTAAGAATCCTGCCAGTCCTTCCTATCATTTCCTGCCCTCTCTTCCTCTCATGTCCCTGGCTCCTCATGCCTTTTGGAACGATTGCACACTTCATCTTCAACTATATGTTATTCAGGTGATACAGAAACAAGAAAAGGCTAAAAGTTTAGGGGAAAAGAAATATCCTTCAAGTAATACTTTACATACCATACTAGGGTTTCCCTTCTAAAATATTATTTCACCCTAAGCCCTAGCTTGGTTTGGCCTATGATGGTGATACCACCAACAACCAAAAGAAGAAAGCATTCTTCCCAGAATTAGAGTGCTTAGCCAGCATTGGCAGGATTGTGATTTGGTGCAAGGGATGCATGGGGTCTGACTCAGCCAGTGTTCTTTCCATGAAGCCACATTGCCTCCCATTATTAACCTCAGGCAATTCTGACTAATCAATAAAGTTGATGTTTGTGGATTTCTACCTTGACAAGATTGCCCAGTTGATGGAGCCAAAGAAGAGACGAGGCAAAGGCCTTGCAAACTATCTCCAGTATTGTTGCCTGCCAGCAGATTATATTCAGCTGATTCAGAAAGTGTTCAGTCTTCCTTAGAGATGCTTTGTGCCAATTCTTGCCCTTTTCCCAATGGCGAAATGGTTTACTTCTTCTATTTGTAATGAGTTAGCAATGCAAAGAGAAATACACAATGCACAGCCCACAGAAAATTAAACCGCCTCATCCAGGGTTAAGAGTGTTCTGCTCATCCTACAATCGTTCAACTCAGATTGTGAACACAAGCACAAGTAGGCTTAAGCAACTCAATTAATGTATCATTTCAATCCTAGATAGATTCCTTTCTGCCTACTCCATTCAGCCTCTATTAATGAAGCAGGCAAATCAAGCAATGCTAGCAGCAGGAGGCAAAAAGAAAGTACAAGCATGAAAGCTCACAGTTGACAAAAACTCTCAGTATTAGTATCACTCTCCAAGACTGACACATAAGGCATATCTCCTATCTGGTTTTTTTTTTTTTTTTTTTTTTAGGGGTGTGTGTGTACAGTGTATGAGAGAGCGAGAGGGAGACAAATACTGGATTAGCTCTTATACAAGTTTTAATTTCCTTTTTATTTTCCTTCAAAATTGGATGCTGCATGCAAATCAACAGAACATAACTGAGTCACTCAACACATCTCAAACTGTCACATCTGACAGAGCCTTGAACTGATAGAAGGTTTCTCAGATATGACCTATGTAGAAAGACAGCGCTGGACAACCTTTGTGAGCTCTCCATATGGCTATTCTCAACTCTCCCACTAGGCTTACTCATTCTTTCCTCACTTGATTGCGCCTATCAAGAATATTAAGTCCTTTGGGTGTATACAGAGGATTGGGCCACGTCAATGTTTATAGCAGCACAAATCACAAAAGCTAAACTGTGAAACCAACCTAGATGCCCTTCAGTAGATGAATGGATAAAGAAAATGTGGTATATATTTATTCAGCATTAAAAGAGAATAAAATCATGGCATTTACAGGTACACCAACGGAGTTGGAGAATATAATGCTAAGTGAAGTGAGCCAATCCCCAAAAACCAAATGCCAGTGTTTTCTCTGATATAAGAATGCTGAGTCATAGTGGGGATGGAGGGGGGAGCCTGGAAGGAATAGAAGAACTCTAGATACAGCAAAGGGGAATGAGGAAAAGGGAGGCAGCATGGGGTAGGAAAAGCAGTGGAATGAAATGGACATCATTACTCTAAGTACATGTATGAAGACTTGAATGGTGTGACTCTATGTTGAGTACAACCAGAGATTTGAAAACTTGTGCTATATATATGTAATATGAATTGAAATGCATTCTGCTGTCATATATAACGAATTAGAATAAATTAAAAAAGAATATTAACTAACTTTATTAACCACTTTTCCTATGCCAAGCATTGTTCTAAACTGATGTGTGTTAGCCCATTGAATTCTTGCTTCAACTCTTTAAGGCAGGATCTATTGTTGTGTCCACTTTACTACGAAGAAAATTGAGGATCAGAGAAGTAAAATAACCTGCCTAGGATCATAGATCTGGGGCAAGGCAAAACTGAACTTTAAATGCAGCAATTTGGATACAGGAGCCGCTTTCCTAACCATGAACATTATCAAAGGAGGGGGAAACTAATGGATTGGTTTTGGCATGAAAATCCATTACTTCCCCCTCCTTTTTTGCACATCGTAGAATGAGCAGACTAAGGTAGGTGGATTCTGCCTTTGTCTTCAAATATAGAAGTTTCATAATATTAAAAGAGCAAAAAAAAAAAAAAAAATAGTGGTTTTATAGCTATTTGAGCTTCCTCATCCTCTAGGATCTATGGACATGGAAAAACATGTCCAGGACAGAGAAGTCAACATCCCAGGTCTTCTCATGTAATAGAACACCCTCTTAGTTTTCCCTTCCAAGTGCTTTGCTTCTTAGTTTGGGGTGGTAAGATTGGACATGTGTGGTATTTGTCTCAGAAACACCTTGTCAGTTTCTTTCTATGGATACACAAAATAGAATGTTCCATTTCCAAAACAGTATGATTTTCCAAGCAATGTAGGAAACTGCTGTTCTGTGTTAACTGGTTTCATCAGACAAACATAAGAATGGGGCTGAGGTTGTTTATTTTTTTTCCTTCAGGTTATTTTGGGACTTGATACTAAGTATAAGATGTACCAGTTTTCTCAGCAGGCATAGATTGCTTTAAAGTTCTTTTGTAATTTTTAGGAACTAAAATGTTCTAACCAGTTCTATGAATATAATAAAAATGTTATAATATTTCAAATCAAATGTTATATGTTCCAGGTCAATGGATGACTAAACTTTTCCTGACATTGAATTTGTACCTTTTTTAAAACAGAAAATAATAGATGAAATAATCATATTTTAAAGGACCATAGATGGTTCTCACTAATTTGACATTGCTGTGTTTTTTTTTTTTTCTTTCAATATGGTTTAACCAATCTTTATCCAACTGTGAGAGAACAAGAGGGAACTGCATTTCTCATTTGATTTCCTACAAGGTACTGGCTTATAAATCGAATACCCTACATGAGATTTTTGTGACTTCAGGAAATAACTGGAAAGACAGAAAGAAAACCAAGAGATACAAATTGCCATAAAAGATAATGTATTTTTAAATGCAAAAATACCATAACAATACATAATCTCACACATACACCACAAGCTACCTATGATTAACTTTCTATCTACTTAAATACATTAGAAAATAAAAATACACAAATTACAGAGAAGTGCTGATTAAAAGAGGAAAAGGACAATTACATGATAAATTTAAAAGAAGTTTAAAGTAATTACATAATATAATAGTTTATATATATATATATATATATATATATATATATATATATATATACACACACACATATATCATGGCAAAATATATTTTCTCTCTGTAACTTTAATACAAATAACTGGTAATTTTTATCAAAAGCTGATTTTAAAAGTTTCTTAATTCAGGTACTTAGACTAAAACTAATTATAATTAAATGAAAATAAATAAAACATGTTTGTATGCCCCAAATATTTTTCTACCTAGAATATAACCTCATGTTATTGGTTTAAATGCCATGAGGTTTGAAGCAACAATACATGTATGTCCTCTAACAAGTTATGTATAACAGGTTAGTTCTTCACCTTAGATTAAGATCCAGAAGACTGTATAGGAAATTTTAAAAATTTATTTGGAAGATGGGTGAGTATATAATACAAAGAGATAAAACCATGGAAAGAGAACTTTGAGTGAATTTTTCTTTAAGAATAAACTAATTGGATAGAGAACAAAAATGACAGAGTGCAAGTTGAAATCTGAAAAATAAATGTGAATTTAGAAAATGTTGAGAGAATGATGTGAAAAAAACACTTCTATCTAATAACTTGTACTAACATTAACTGTGATTAGTACAGCAAGCTAATCATCTAAGTATAGCTGGATGGTAATTTTCTTTATAAAAGCTTGCATTTATCGCTCACCTATTCTATGTCAGATATTCTGTCTATCATCTGATATGGAAATTCTATCTTCACGCTTCATAGTGGGTGTTTTATTTTCAATCACTAGTAATTCGATTCTAAAGGCTTTTCTAAGATCACAAATCATATATGTTGCATTACCAATAAACCACAGCATAGTGAACTGTAAATGTGCTGCATTTATTTTATTTGTTTGAGTCAAACCAAAGGATGTCTAGGCATACACAGGTTAAGAATTGTGTCATTCAGAATCAGATATAATTTTCCTATGTTCATATATAAATACATGACCAATGTAACTCCACATCATGTACAACCATAAGAATAGGAAGTCATATTCCATGTATGTATAATATGTCAAAATACACTGTATATGTATATCTAAAAAGAACAAATAAAAAATATTTTAAAAGAAAAGAATATGTCATTCATAGGTAGACAATGTGACTGTTTGAAGCACAAAGTCAGGACTTTGGGCCACAGAGTAACCAAGAATTTAAGTCTAATTTATGTCTTTTTATAATCTAATATTTGTTTTTGATACATTTAATTTGCTCTGTTTTGTTCTCCCAGAATTCGTTCACTATATTTTAAGGCATATTATACAATACTGCATCAGGGAATTATTTACATATTTTCGCAAGATTTACGGTCTGTACTGGAACGGCTTACTATATTCTTAGGACAGATGTGAGATGAAAAGGGGTGACCACAGATTCAGTGTTAGACTATATGATTATTTTCCTGTCTTTAAATTTTATAATTTTTCTTTTAAGTATCTTTTTGTCAATGTAATAGATAAAGCCTAGAGTCAGAGCATTAATTGTAATAAAATTTGCTTAAAATTCTTATTGTTAATATGTAAAATTATAACTCTAGTAAATATTATTAAATTCAAAATTGTTTTTGTAAGATTAAGTACCAATGCTTGTAAGTCAAACATATTTTCAAGGGTTTTGTTTGTTTTCAGTTCTTTATTGATAAACTCACTTTCCTTTTATAGTTTTTAACAGTTAATTAAAAAATGAGATTACTGAATTTAATTACTGTAACTCCCAGTTCCCCAAGCACAAGTAGGAGTTAATAGCATGTTCATCAATAAATGACACTAAGGAATACCTAGATATCAAATCTTTGTGGGAAGAATGTAAACACTCAGGGTAAAAAAAAAAAAATGCTCAATGAATCAAGACCTCAAGTAGAATTATAAGTTCCAGAATTGGATTATGTTCAATAAGTTACTTGCAATATTTATGAAAAGGTGTTTACTTTTAAAATTTATTGTGGACAAGCTTGCATGAGACACAAAATTTACTACACTCTAAGATATAAAATATAAACATAATATAAATATAAAAAGCTCAAATTCAAATGCAAAGAGTGATGTGTAAACAAAACCTTAAAGTTGGTCACATAATGTAATTCAGGAGAGAGAGAGAGAGAGAACAAGGAAACTATGGGAAAACCTAAGAGGGCACCACTGTTGAAGGAACAAAGATAAAATGAACTGGATCTAAAATGATAGTGATTTTGCAAGTAGACTAAATAGGACACAGTGTAATCTACATCAAGAAGAAACTATGCAAAAAAAAAAAAAAAACCCAGTGAGTGAAGAAAATTTTAATAATCCTGTATAATTGTAGACCAATGAGTTCCTGCTGCAAAGAAAAATAATATGTAAAAATGAATATTAACAGGACTTTAACTCAGACACACTATTAGAAATCATGTTATAAAGAGGCTGGAGTATGTATGTTAGAGAAAAACCAAGAGAGCTAAGATTTATAATTCAGGGTGGGACAAGATTTGAGAAATAAGCTTCAAAAATTTACTGTGCTGCCTTTCTTTCCCTAATTATAAAAAACTGAGGGAAAGAATGTTGATTTCCATTCTTTCATGTTTCTGTCTTAGAAAAGATGGTATTTTTTCTCACATAATTTCAAGTAGGAAACCATAATGTACTTATTTTAAAAATAACATAAAAATGGCAGAAATACAAATTATGGATTGTAAAGATGGGTCCGGTAGAATGACATATTTCTTATAAGAAACAAATAAGCTATATTATTAACCATGATACAAAAATTAATTATTTGGAGGTAAAGCAAGATGGCTAAGATCATCTAGCAATTGTCCTTGCACAGGTACAAGTTGAACAAATATTCACATAACAAATTACCTGCACAAGAACTACAGAAACTGGGTGAGAGATCATAATGTCTGCTTTTTGTATCACAAACTGAAAAGGTACATTGACAAAGTTAGGAAGGAAGAATTGCCTGTGTCACCCTATCCCAACTCCAGGCAGCACAGCCTAAAGAGAAATATCTCTTTCTTGGGGAAGGGAGAGGGATTAAGTTCAGACCTGAGATTTGGAAACAAGTCCTAGGCCCAACAAGTGAGACCTACTACTAGGTAGAGCCACATTGCTCCTACGCCCAAAACAATACCTGCAGAGTGAACTGTTAGAACTTTGGTAACCATACAGCAGAGACTGTTTTCACCATCCTTCCCCTGAGGGGCAGAGAAGAGAATAGGACACTACTTGCTGGGAATCAGGGCAAGAAAGATAGCAAAGAACTTTGTCTTGGATTTCACTGCCAGGCCCAGGAGATGAAACTCAACACAAGGTAGAAACCAAGGGCACTGTGCAGGGCCAGAGCTGGCCAATGAATCTTCTAGGCATGCACCAGAATCAGGCAAATGGGCATACTCAGACAGACTTGAATTTTGGCTTCTAACCTTGGCAGCCTTAGAGTTGGTCTGGAAAGATACCACCTAAGACTGTGCAGATCTTTGTGTCTGAGAGTCTCAGGTGTGACATAGGTTTGCATCAGTTTTGGTGGTAAATTTACTATATCTATTACCCATCCTCCCATCTCAGACAGCACAGGTATGGCCAGGTAAGTGCCTAAAGACAGAGTTAAAGACTTCCCCTGGAACCAGGTAGAGATCTATAACCTGATACAATGAAATCATGGATGGAACTTGGCATGGGCCTGAAAGTGTGCATGTCCTTGCAACTGTGAGATTTAGGTGAGACACAGTTTAACATCAGCCTAGTTTGACAAGACAATGCCTTCAACAACACTCCAAATTATGGAGAACAACATGGAAAAGTTCACATTCTTTGGTGATTGGAAAGAGCAGCCAGCACAGGATATTGCCCAGGAATAATGTCAAGTTGGTTAATCCTAACATAGGCACATCCTGACAGTCCCAATTCCTAGGCATGCCTATAAATGGAGTCTCTGAAACAACCCTAGTGCCTGGAAGAAATATGTAGCCCAGTGTCTTCTGATTAGAATAGAAGACTTCTAATCAGCTTATCGTTGATTGTAGTGTTCTTGGTCATGAGTCCACTTCAGCAGAAGGCAGACTATAGCACTGTGGGCCTTATTCCTACCCTATTGCTATGCTGGTCTTGTTAAGCTGTGGGCTCAGGGTGTGATATAGCCTGGGGCTGGTCCATCCATTGTGCCTGGAAACAGAACAGTGACTGTGAATAAGGTATATGGGCCTACACCAGCCCCAGGGAGAGGCTTCTGAGAATTAACTATGCTTTATAGGTTCTCCTGTGGTTCATTCTAAACAACAAAACTTCAGATTTGGGACAAACTCGGGTTGTATCAACTTTTAATATGATACAGTGACAGTGCACTAACAGCTGACTGGTTGCAAACATAAATTGGATGCCATTCAGAGATGAAATAATGGAAGCTATAGTAAACTTAGAGAAAATAAGCAGCCTGCTTAGAATTTCTGGAAAGTCAAACACAACCCAAAGAAAATAAGGAAGACTGGAATAAAATCCTAATTCTTCAATGCCCAGACAACATTGTATACCAGCAAGCATCAAGAGCTCGCAGATAACTATGACCTCACTTACTACTCAAATTGAGGTACCAGAACATGGCTGGATATCATAAGAGAACTCTCTGATGGAGAATTTAAAATATCAATTTTAAAGAAACTCAAACAGGAAAAAAAAATAATAAAGGAAATGATTCAATACTGGAAGAGAGAAGCTTAACAAAGAGATGAAAATATTAAAAAAAAAACAGAAATTCTTGAGGTGAAAAAATATCCTAAATTATATTAAAAATGTGATAGAAAGCATTGATACCAGGAAAGATCAAACAAATAAACAAACAAACAAAAGAATAAGCTGTCCGACAGCTTATTTCAAAATACACAGAGAACAACAAAGAGAATGGAGTAAAGATGAATGAAAGCTTCTGGAAAATTTGGAGCAGAATTAAAGAAGAAATATTTGGTTTACTGAGGTTCAAGAAATACTTGTAAATGCCAAAGGAGGAAAAAGCTTATTTAAAAGAATAATAACAAAAACATTTCCCAAACCTAGAGAATAATACAAATATCTAGAAGATAGGAACAAGATTACCCGAAGTCACCAGTCAGATTCAACTCAACCATTTATACCCCAAGCATATAATCACCTTCCAAAGGTGAAATATAAAAAGAAGATTCTAAAAGTAGCAAGAGAAAGGAGATAACACTTAAGGGTGTGCAACTGACATGATAGTAGACTTCTGAGCAGAAAACTAACAGGACAGATGAGTGGCATAAGATTTTCACAGTACTGAAGGAAAAAATTACCAACAGATAATATTGTACACACCAAAGCTATTCATTAAAAATTGAGGGAAGATAAAAATATTTCCAAACAAAATCTGAGAGAATTGATCTCCACTAAACCTGGCTAACAAGAAATGCTTAAGGTGGTTTTTCAAATAAAAAGAAAAATGAGTTAAAAAGAAACATCAGAAGATTTAAAACCCACTCATACTAGTAACTATTCAAATTACTAATGCTCTAATATTATAGCATGATGCTTTAAACCATTAATATCTTTAGTATAAAGGCTAAACAAAACAATTAAAAGTAATTACATACATATATTTAGAGATATGCAATGTAGGAAAAGGTAACATGGGATGACTAAAATACAAAATGTGGGGAGAAATGGAGTGAAATTATACAGTTTCTTATTAGTTCATTTTCTCTCTCTTTTAAAAGATAGAGAAAAAAAATCAGGTGTTATATTTATTAGCATAATAAGTTGCAATTATTTAAACATATATTGCTATAATCAAAAATTTTTAATTTTCATGATGACCACAAAGCAAAAATTTATAATAGACAAACAAAAATAGTAAATAAAAATAAAATAACCTTCCCAAAGAAAATGACTTAACCACAAAGGAAAACAGTAAGATAAACAGAAAAGAACTACAATAAAATTAGAAAAAAAGGGGCTTGGGTTGTGGTTCAGCGGTAGAGTGCTCACCTAGCACGTGCAAGGACTGGGTTCAATCTTCAGCAATATATTAAAGTAAATAAATAAAATAAAGTTATTGTGTCCAACTACAACTAAAACAATATTTTAAAAAAATAGAAAACAAGCTATAAAATGATTAGTAAAGTATCCAGTATTAATAATTAGTTTAAATGCAAATCTATTAAATTCAATTAAAAGATATAGAGTGATTGAATTTTTTTTAAGTTCTGGTAAACACGGTGAAACTAACTTCACATAATGAGTCACATTCATTAACAACACGAAAAATTTCTAGTGGATGGACTGGATTTATTTTATATATGTCAAGTAAAATATTGTAAGATTGTTCAAATACAATAAAAAAAACCACTCAACCACAAAAAATTTTTTTTTAAATAAAAGGACCCAAATTTATGCTATTTACAAAAATTTTCTTCACTTCAAAAGACACATACAGCCTGAAAATGAACGGATGGAATAACATATTCCATGTAAATGGAATTCAAAAGAAAGCAGTAGTAGTCAGGCTTGTATCAGATAAAACAAACTAAAAATCAAAAACAGTATAAAGAATAAGGAATGTAATAAACAATCAATTCAACATGAGAAATAAATATTCACCAAATATTGATGTAATAACATTTTAAAGCAAATATTAGCAGATCGTCAGAAAGATATAGATCTTAATAGAAATAATAGTAAAAGGACTAAATGTGGACTAATTATGGACTCTAACAGCCTGTATTTAGCATTGGTCAGATCATCCAGATAGAAAAATCAATGAAGAAACAGCAAAGTTATATTGTACCATAAACTAAATGGACATAGCAGACATCTACAGAACACTTTACACAAAAGAAAAAAAATACAAACTCTTCTCAGTAGTGCATAGAATATTGTCCAGAATGGATCATACAATTTGATTCAAGATGATTGTCAATATATTTAAAATTTGGGGATTATATTGAGTATCTGTTCCGACTACATGCAATAAAACTAGGAATAAATAACAAAAATAAAAGCAAGAAACTTGTGGAAACTATACAAATATATGTAAATAACTTACATTTAAACAATAAATGGCTAAAGAAAGAAATCAATGTAGAAATGAAAGGCTTTTTTTTTTTAAATAGATGGGAATTGTCAAAACCTATGAGATACAGCAAAGGAGTATGAAGAGGAAATTTTAAAGTCATCAACACCTACATCAAAAAGGGAGGAAATTCTCAAACAGCATATTGGTGCATCTCAAAGAACTAGAAAAAACAAAACTAAAACTAAACCCAAAATTAGTTAAAGGAAAGAAATAATGCAGAGAAGTTTTGATAGAAACTAAAAAATAATACAAAATGTCAATGAAGAACTTATTCTTCTAAAAGACAAACAAAATAGATATACTCTTAGCTAGACTAACAAAGAAAAGAGAAGACTCAAAGTTCGGGAACAAAAAGGGAGACATTACATACAAAATATTATCAGTGATTATAATGAACAATATACCATCAAGTTTTATTACCTAAAAGTAAAGGATAAATTTCTGTATGCATTCACCTTACCAACACTGAATCATGAGAAAAATAGAAAACCTGAACACACCAATAACAAGTACCAACATCAAATCAATAATTAAAAAAAAATCTCTCATCAAAGACATGTCCAGGACCAAACAAATTCACTGCTAAGTTCTACCAAGCATTTAAAGAAAAAACTAATGCCACTTGTTCTTAAATTATTCAAAGAAATAGAAAAGGAAGGAATAATTCCAAGCACATCCATGAGGCCTAAAATACCCTACTATAAATGGGGACACAATAACAACAACAACAAACAATCCAACAAAGAAAGAAAGAAAAAGAAACTATAGCTTAATATCCTCAATGAACATTGAGACATAATTTTTCAAAAAAAATGCTAGCAATTAAAATCTAAGAGCTGATTAGATATTCAACATGTTCAAGGAGATTCATTTTAGGGATACAAGAATGGTTCAATATATGGAATCAATTAATGTGATATGACATATCAACAGAATGAACAAAAACTATATGATCATCTCAATAGATATAGAAGAGGCAATGGATGAAATTCAACATTCCTTTATGATTAAAAAAAATCACTGAATGAATTTGGTAGAGAAAAATAAAAGTCATTGATAATAAGGTAACACCTAACATTATGCCAAACGAGGAAATTCTGGAAGTTTTCTAAGATTTGGAATGATCGAGGATGCCCATATTCACCATTTTTATTCAACACATTGATAGAAGTCCTAGCTAGAAAAATAAGTGAAGAGAAAGAAAAAATGGCATCCAAATTAGAAAAGAGGAAGTCAATTGTCAATGTTTTCAGATGACATATCCTATGGGGGAATAAAAAGACTGTACAAAGAAAATAGAACTAATAAATTATTCAGCAAGCTCTTAGGATAAAATATCTCCATAAAAATTAGGAACATCACTATATGTCAATAGCAAATTATCTGAAATAAAAATCTGAAAAGCATTTATAATAACTACAAAAAATAAAGTAATATGAATGAATTAACCAAAAAGATAAAATACATAAATATATCTATAAAAAGTATAAATATTGGTAGAAATTGAAAATGACAAAAAAAGAAAGACATCCCATGTTCATGGATTGAAAAAAATTCATGTATTTAAATGATTATACTATCCAAAACAATCTATAGACTCAATTCAATCTTTATAACAATGCATTCTCCACAGAGGTAAGGAAAAAAATCCTAAAATTTGTATGGAAAAAAGTCCCAAATAGCCAATGCCATCTTGAGGAAAAAACAACAAAATAGGAGGAATTATATTACCTGATGTTAAAATATCTTATAAAGCTATAACAATCAAAATAGCATGACTTTGGTATAAATATAGTCATATAGATCTGTAGAAAAGAATAGAAAGCCTAAAAGTGAGCCCACACATCTACAGTCACATGATTTTCAACTAAGGTGCGAGGAACACAAATTGGAGAAGTAACACTCTTTCTTACAAATGATGCTAGGAAATTTGGATACCACAAATGATGCTAGGAAATTTGGATACCACATGCAGGAGAATAAATCTACCAGAAGAAAACACAATGGAAGGGGTGCAGGATATTAAAATGGGCAATGATTTTTTTGATAAGACCCCAAAAGCATAGTAAACAAACAAAGGAAAAAAAATAGACAAATGTGATTACATTAAACTAAATGCTTCTGCCAGCAAAGGAAACAAACAAACAAACAAAAAACAGTGAAAGAACTACCAATAGAATGTAAGAAGTTATTTGCAAACTACACATCTACCAAGTGGTTATGTAGAATACATAAGGAAATCCAAAATATCAATGGTAAAAAAGAGCAAAAAATACAACTCCCCAAAACCCCCACAAATAACCCAATTAAAAAGTGACTCTAGACCCAAACAGACATTTTTTTTTTCAAAAGAAGACATACAAATGACAAATATTTGCAAATGTTCATCAGTAATTATCAGGGAAATGCAATTTTAAACAGCAATGAGATACCAATTCAACTCAGTAAGAATGAGTATAATCAAAAAGGCTAAAGATAACAAGTACTGATTAGAATGTGGAGAAAAGGGAACTTTGCACTTTGTTTGTGGAATATAATTTAGTACAGTTGTTATGGAAAACAGCATGAAGGTGCTTCAAAAATTTAGAGACCATATGATCCAGTAAGTGTTCTACTAGGGAAATGAAACAGGGAAAAAAAGAAAATGAAATCCAAATGTTGAAGAGACAACAGTGCCCCCTTGGTCATTGCAGCACCATTCATAATGACCAAGAAATGGAAAGAACCGGAGTGTCCATCAACTGATGAGTGGATAAAGAAAATGTGGTACATTTACACAATGAATTACTCTTAGGCCAGAAAGCACAATGAAATCTGGTAATTTTTCACAACACAAATGAAAAAGGAGATCATTGTGTTAAATGAAATATCCCATGCCCAGAAAGAAAGTACAAAATAATCTCACTCGTATGTGGAATCTAAAAGAGTTCATCTCACAGAAGCTTTGAGCAGAATGGTGGTTACCAAGGCTGGAGAGAGTAGTGGGCATGAATGAGGAAGGGTCAGTCAATGGGTACTATATTATTGCTGCGTACAAAAAAGAAGCTCTCATGTGCTATTGTTTAAAAGAGTGGCTATAAATACCAATCATATACTTTACATTTCAAAAGTTAGAAGTAAGGATTTTGAATGTTTTCACATAAAGAAGTTATAAATGTTGAGGATATAGTTATGTTAAACCTGATTTAAGTATTACACAATATATAAATGTTTTGATATATCACATTGTAACCCTTTAATATGTACAGTTTTATTTTTATATAATTAAATTAAAATTCAAACATAGGGGATACCAGTTTTGATTAAACATGTAATGCATGCAAAGTTTATAATAAATGTAATACATATTTAGTAATATAAAAGAAATTACTATAAACTACTTCATCTTACTCATGGTTTGTGATTACTGCACCCTATACAGTTTTACATAATTGTACTGAAATGAAGAAATAAGTCAATGCACAAAGATATGCGTTGTTTGTTGTCTCATATTGGTGATATTGCTCATTTCTAACTATTGTGATAGAGATGTAAGAATATCAGATTTATAGTAGGAATGACCCCTTCTCATTTGAATTCATGAAGCATATTAAAGATAACTTAGCATGAGCAAGAATCCAAAATTAAATAGCTAAACATTTCTATGTATACAAATAATTTAAAGCACATCAAAAGATCATTTTAATTTCATGTATATGCCAGTAAATTAACAAAAACTTAAAAAATTTAATGGAAAGAGCAACATGTTGAAACTTTAATGGAATTTTAAGTGACATATTTTCAGATTTAGTAAGCAAAATAACAAGTTCTTTTTTTACTACAAAGTACAAATGAAAATGAATTAATTTCTAACACTATGACCTAATCAATGTAGTAATTACTAGAAATGACTTACATCTTCTCTTTTTAATTACTTGCTAACAATCTTTGTCAAATTGGCACCTGGTACTAAAAAAGGGTCTTACATTTGGCAATGAACTATGTGGTATGAGGTAAAGGACTTTGATGGTCCATATCAACTTGTGACCCTATCAACTACAATACACTGTTACCAAAGCTTACTACTCTAATCTAACAGATATATGGGTAAGTAATAAACATAATGATTGATAAATTATCTTTCTATATATTCTGTTTTTTTTTCAGTAATACTATGATATTTACTTCTGATATCTTCAAGTTGTCTCTTATCCAGCAGACTATAATCTGTCTAAACCTGTTAAAAAATATCACACTTTGGGAACAGATAGCAATGAGTTCCCATAAGTGCTCTTTAAAAATTTTATTTACATAAACCTGTATCATATTTACCACTTCCTTAGAAGTCTGCTTTTACTATTATTTGTAGAAGTGGCTCCTGATAATCAAAATATTTAAACCACCATTTCTAATACAGACTCTGAAGTATGGGTGCACCAATCAACAGAAAATATACCAAGAATAGCTTGTTCATGAAAATAAACTACTTCCTTGTTTTCATAAGCATGCTACTAGAAACACTTATAATTTACGACAAATGCATGTACAAAATTTTTCTGCATTTTAACAAAATGAAATACTTTGCCTGAGAAATAATTATAGTCAGTCTTGGAACATGCCAAAATAATTTTATATTTCAAAGAACACAACATGTACGAATTGTAGATAGATGGACCAATATGATAAAAATAGTCCATAGATGCCTAGATCTTTTATTTCTAACTGCTTTCATGTAATTCATTATTCCTTCGTATGCCTTGGTATTCTTTGATATTTAAATAAAAATTACAGTCTTTTACAAAGGAGTAGATCAATTTCTTGTTAGAGAATATGCTGCCTATCCTGATTATTAGATATTCAGATTATGCAAAATGTGGTTGAAATAATTCAATTGTTATAGAAAATATTATATTAGAAAAGATATAATACTTAATTTAGTATTTTGCTCAATCAGCATACTTTAAAAATGGTAGGTCTGACCAAATACACTAATAACATTTGAATTTGATATTTATAGATATAAAATTATATGCATGAGATTTTTTGTAAATATAAAGTGTTATATGGCTAGCAGACTCTGATACACATTCTCTCAACTTATTATCCAAATATATACAGATAGAAAGGATAAAGATTTAAAATATAATTGAAAGCAAGAACAGAAAGAATCTTTTTGCAGATATTGGAGGTTTTTCTGAACCCATTAGATGATGGAGTCAGAGTGAGACCTTTATATACAGGTTTATTCCATGGAATAAATAGACTTTGTGTCATAAAATATTAGTTACATAAAATAACCAGGCAAACATTTAATCTCTTCCTTATTTTCCACCACTGTTCTCAGAGACTCAGGAACTACACCACAAAGAAAACTGGCCAGTAAAACCTTTGATTTATGATTCTCACACATGTAACTGCTCATCTGCAAGACCAAATATCAGAAGCAGCATGGTATATGTCTAAAAATAACTTTGGATTCAGCTTTGCTATCTTGAGTATGAAGGTAACACGAAGACTTATCCACACATATAAAGATCCAAAAGTTACATCACTTATACCTGTGCAGTCCTTTAAATAATCACTCAAAGATTGAGTTTATCCTAGAAGACTTGAAACAAAGAGCTTAAAAATGAAGAAATTGTGTAATGAAAGTAAAAAAAAATAGTGGTGGTGGGGGCTCTGACTGTACATTGCATGTTTAAGTGTTTATTCATAAATAGGGAATAAAGCAAATTTTAAAAGGAAAATAACATGGAAAGTAAGAAGTATAGTATCTCTATATGTGCTTAAATTCTCCTGTTAGTAGGGCATTCTGGTAATGAGAAGAGTAACATTACATTTTGAAAGGGGCAGTACTCAGAAGACTTCTTTTCATTATAAGAATGTGGATAGCAGCAGCGCATAATATAAATTATTCTTTCACATTCTATCTTGCTGCAAAGTATAAGACAATCAGGCAGTACAGAAAGGGAAACAGGGTATCTCATTAGAGTAAAGGGCCACTGGATTAAAAAAACAAAAAAACAGAAACCCCAAACTGGAAGTTTGAACTGAGCCTATAATCAACTCAAATTGATTTCCAGAGTTGCTGCAGATCTAAGATAATAATTCTGCAACTTAATGGCAAGACACAATGTCAGCCCTGCACTCTTGTGTCTTTGTAAACACTGTACTTATTTTCCTTGTTTTTCATCAAAAACAAAAGTGAGTCAAATAGGAAATACGAAAAAAATAAAGGAAAAGAAAGAAGAAAAACACAAATATATTTAAAACTTTGCAAAGGATAAGTGCAAAAGTTGACGCAACTCATTTTGTTCAATAAAATATGGTAAAAAAAATGTGATATTTATAAAGATGACAGAATAGCAAAACTAGAAAGTGAGTTAGCATATAAAAGCAACAGGAAGAGAAAATAGAAAGGAAGATCAGAGAGAGACAGAAAGAGAAAGAAACAGACACAGAAATAGAGAAAGTTTAAAAAATGAATTCAGGAACACATTGCATACATGAAAATAAATAGCATAGTGCACCTCATAAGTAATACAACTATTGTTTATCAACTAAAAATAAAAATTACTCAGAAAATGTGTTTATCTGTGCTCACCACATAAAAGGTATGTGAGGTAATAAATAACTTAAGTAGCTTGATTCAGTCATTCCACAATGTATGCATATATCAAAACATCGTGTAATACTTGCCAAATAAAAGTTTTGAAATTAAAAGAAATATTTAAAAAGATCAGATTGATCAAAGTCTTTATATTAAAGGTATTAATGGTCAAAACAGTCAATTGATAATTAAAGTGACATGGGGGAAAATTTTGAAAATAAATTCCTGAATGAGGAAGAAACAAAAGATAAATAAAAAATAAAGAAGAAAATATTCAAATAGCACCAGGTATATAATGAGGAAAGTTAATACAAAGCCAAATATGGGTAAATTGAGAGTGAAAAAGAGATTTAAAAAAAATAATAATAATCAGATGAAAATTAGAAATGTTCCAGAGATGAAAAAAAAACCTCAATATATAAATGGAATTGGCTCATCACATCCAAACATTATCATTCCTACAGTTTGGCACATCCTAGTTAAATTCAAGAATAATGTAAAACAAAATTGTACATTGCCCTACAGAATTAGCAAGTTCAAATGCTAAGGTGTGATGATAAAATAGGTCACAAAGATTAGTTTAAATGGAAAAAAAGGACACTGTTGATCAATCTACAATATTCTAAAGGAAAACAAAAATAAAATGCATTATAAAAATAATTTGTAGTTTATGTGATAATAAAAATAACAAAATTGTAATTAATAGCACCATAAGGATATATTTTTAAGAGAACAGAAAGATTAAAGACTTTACTAGGAAAATCTTAGTGGGAATACAATAATTTATATTTCCTTGTTTTTTACATACATAATTACAGAAATAATTTTTTAAAAATACCTTTGTTGAATTAAAAGAGGACTCTCTTGAAGAACACAGAGCAAGGTGTGTACCTTCAAAAGTAGTAATAAGGATGAGAAAAAGCTTATACAGCTGATGTGCAGAATTAGACAACAAAAGAAAGAAAAAAAGGGTCAAGATACAACGTATATAAATGTTTTATAAAACATGAAAAATTAGTGATTATATGTGAGAATAATTTCTAGTGGGTTTTTTGGGGGGCTGGGTACTGTGGATTGAATTCAGGGGCACCCAATCACTAAGCCACATACCTAGCCCTATTTTGTATTTTGTTTAGACAAGGGTCTCAATGAGTTGCTTAGCACCTTGAAGTTGCTGACGTTGACTTTGAACTCATGATCCTCCTGTCTTAGCCTTCTGAGCTGAGGGATTACAGCCTTGTGCCACTGCTTCCCGGCTCTAGTGGTTCTTAAAACACAATTATATATAAAGCTAACTATTTTACATCCTGTAAATTGAAAGAAACCCTACATTTAAAATAACAGCTACAATATTAAAAATATTTTATGGAAATATATTTGGACATTTTTTGGAAATTAAGATAACAAATTTAAAATGAAATAAAAATAGCACTTAAAGATCATTTTTATATATAAAAGTCACAATATGTATATTTCAAATTGATAGTATTCTGAAGACATATAAATTGCTGAAATTTTACAATTGAAAAAGTATAAAGTTATGTCGCTATACACCAATCTAATCACACTAAAAATGGAAAGGATCAAATGTAAGAATTTGTTATTAAAATAATGATTGAGGTGTAAGGATTATTTACAAAATCAACACCAAGTTCTCAGTTTTGAGAGATTAATAAGCAAAAGGGAAGCAGAGATTATACATTTTAAACAATATTAGGAAGGTTTATTTATTGAAAGTTGTGTCACAAAAATAAATAATAAATTTTCATACCTAGACCTGGTGATACTTAAATTGTCTACACATTAGTCAACAGGGCTAAATATCTGTCTCACAAATAAAAATAAGTCAATGTAAAAAAAAAAAAAAAAACTAGAAAATAACTAGCATTGCTTTAAATTTTTATAAATCAACACTTACAAACAGGCAAAACCATACCATTCTCTTTAATAAATCTAGTGCCAAAATAGACAACAAAACAGCAAATAAAATCCATTTGAAAATGTTCAATGATCAGAATTGTATGCATCAGAATTTGATAGCATGACCTTATATACTTTCATTTTGCTACAAGAAAGGATATTTTAAAATTTAAAATTTATGTTTAGTAATATAAATGTTATAATAATATATGTTTAGAAGATACAACTTAATAAATATTAAATGAGGAAAATGAGTTCATGATAACAAATCTGGAGATATAATAGTATATTCAGTAAATACTTCTTTGAGTCATTTTTGAAACAATAAATATATGTAAACCTCTGTGAAACAAAACCAAGAAAGAAGGAATGTGTGTATGTTCATGTAAATATATATATTTGACATCAGGTTTTTGGTTTGTTTGCTTGCTTTGGTGCTAGGGATTGAACCCAGGGGTGCTTTACCACAGCCTTCATCCTTTTTGAGACACGGTATGGCTAAGTGGCTGAGTCTGGCCTTGAACTTGGCGATCTTCCTGCTTCATCCTCCCCAGTCTCTGGGTTAAAGGCTCATGCCAATGTGTCATGTTTTGCACCAGCATTCAAGAAAGATAAGAATGCACAGAAAATCAAAGATTTTATAAGACTAATTTAATGTAATGTTGAATATCTTTTAAAACTGATTCATTTCTAAAAATACATATTTTAATACTATTTCATGAAGAGAAGGATTATTTCAATAGATCCATGACCACAAAAGTTATATAAAAATGATTAAAAATATATCTTCTTTCAAAAGTTATGGGATTGAAGAATTATAAGGATAAAATCAAGGCATTATTTCCATACTTATGTAGTTTAAAATAGAGCATGATTCAGAAACAACCAAAAGCTTTGCAATATAATTTTAAAATCATGTTTAATTTCACTAATAAAAATTGCAAAAGTGTTAACTTGCTTTCTTTAGAGTTATTGGTACAAATACTTAATATTTTATAACCAATTTACTTCAGTTGTACATTATCATTAAATTTCATGAAACAGAAATAAAATTTCTATTCCTAGAAATAATTTCTAGTAGTAAAACAATGATGGTTGAAAATTAGAATACCTCATAATATAAGTCTACTTTATGAATAAGTTAAAAGAAATCATCTCCATAGATGTGTCATAATGACATCATCATAAATTGATGGCAATAGAGTATTTGCTTGATAAGGTAAACAAATGCACAGATAAAATCAACTGCTATTGTTGCATATAATGATGGAGACGATTAACCAAACTTCTGCCTATGAGGTTAGAAATCCAAAAGAGGAAAAATAAACTAAATTTTAAAAATGAAGAACCAAATGCTTTTAAAAACCTCTTCTTGTTTTTATCATGCATCAGGCAATCCACTCCCTAGTTCTCTGTAACCAAATCATCTTTGATCTTGTTCCCTAAGGTCACATGTTCTCCTCCACACTGGTGGGTGTTGGATAACGCTAGTGTTCATTCAATCTATAGTTCCCCAACATTTAGATTTCTCTTCATATTCCATAGGCTGAAACCTTTGAATCAGAAAGGTCCATCCTCTGATTTCCATCCAAGCAGATGGAAAATGAGGCTGCTTCTCCCCATTGCTTCTGCTACTAGGACTGTATACGGCCTTTCCTATTTTCTTTTTTTATTTTGCTGGATCCATCCAGAGGTTCAACTTCAAGAATGGTTGAATGTTTTAAACATAATTGACATTGGATACACTGTACATATATAAAGTATACAAAGATTTGATGGAGAAGCATAGACATTGATGAAACCAATAATATAATCACAATTGTGAATGTATTTCCTACCCTGAGAACTTTCTTTGTGGCCTCATTTAGTTCTCCTATCTCTAGTCTCCTTCTTTACCAGGAAACAACTGATCTTCTATCACTAGAGATCAGTTTGCATATCCTAAGGTTTTACTAGAAATTGTATGGAACCATATAGAAGTTTCTCTTTTTCATTTGGCTTCTTCCATTCAGCATGCATATTTTGAGATTAATCTATATCCTAGTATCAATAGTGTGTTACTTTTTATTATTGAGTAGTGTCCCACTATATGGAGACACCAGAATTTATCCATTAACTTGATGATGGCCATTTGGATTATTTCCAGTTGGTTATTACAAATAAAGCCGCTATATCTTTGTGTACAGTCTTTGTAAGGCATGCACTTTCCATATCTCTTGGTTAAATACCTACGAATAAAATGACTATGTTACAAGGCTGCTTTCACATTTCACCTTTTAAAAAAACTACCAAATATATTTTCAAAATGATTTTACAACTTTATGTTTCCACCAACAATTTATGAAAGTCCCTATTCATATCTTTTTAAATTTTTGGTTGTAATCCATTATTTTTAATTTACCTATTACTCTTAGTCTGTAGTTTATATTTTCTTTCTCTTAATAATGCCTTTAAAAATATAAGATTTATTTTAATTATGTCCAGTTTATTACTTTGTTCATGAATCAGACCTTTGTGATGGTCATATCATCTGTCATATCTAAGATATTTTCACCTAATAGAAGATTTTAAAGATATTCATTCTTTCATGCTTTGTTGTAAAAGGTGTTATGGTTTTAGATTTCTCATTTATGTGTACTTATGTTATGGTTTTAGAATTCTCAGGTCTATGATACATAGAATCAAATTGATTTGAGTGTAGGATTTTTTTGTTGTTATTTGATGTACAGATATCAATCATTTACTGAAAATATTTTGCTTTATCCTTTGAACTGCATTGCACTAATGTCAAAGACTAGACATATGTGTGCTTGGGTTTATTTCTGGATTCTATCCTATTCCAGTGATCTGCTTGTTTATCTTGATGCCAATTTTAAAATGCGTCAGGTAATATTAGAGTTGTTGTATATTTCCTTATATTCTCTAACTGATGGTCATATCATATGCAAATAAAATTAGTTTTATATATTTTTATCTAAAACATAGATCTTTTATTTTGTTTTCCTGACTTATTCCACTGGCTAAAACTTTTGTATAATGTTAAGTAGAAAGGTGATAACTCATACCTGTGTATTGTTCATGATCTTAGGTGAAAGCATCACTTTGTTCCTTTATTGATAATATTAGTAATCATTTTCATAGATTTTCAAGATTGATTTAAGAAGCTTCCTAGTGCTCCTACTTTGTTGAATTTTTATTAGTAAATAGACGTTCGATTTTTGTCAAGAGTTTTATCTGCATGTATTTAGATGATTATATTCAAATTATATCATGAATTACATTGATTGATTTGGGAATACTATATCAACATGCATTCCTGTGATAAAGATTTATCTTGGTTATGATTATTTATTTTTTAGTATGACTTGCTAAAATGTGTATAGAATTTTTGCACATATATTTGGGAAATGTGTTTACCTAGAGTTTTCTTTTCTATAATTTATTTATTCATTTTTTTATTTTGGTACCAGGGTTTGAACCCAGAGGCACTTAACCACTAAGCCATATCCCCAGCCCTTTTTTGTATTTTATTTAAAGACAAGTTCTTCCTGATTTGCTTAGGGTCTCACCTAGTTTCTAAGGCTGGCTTTGAACTCACAATCCTCTTGCCTCAGCCTCCCATGCCACTGGGATGATGAGTTCCTCTTTATATGGGTTGGACCATATTTTTTTCTTTTCAATTTTCTCTTCAGTCTTCTTCATTTTGTGTAGAATTTTTATTATTTCTTTCTGTTTGGTACAATTTACCAGTGACCCTACCAACACATGGATGTTTACTTGTGGAAGGTCTACATTTACATACTTAATTTTATAAATAAACATAGGGATATTCAGTAATCATTTTTTGTAAACTTTTGTAGCTTGTGTCTTTGAAGTGATTGGTAAATTTTATCTAAATTATCAAATTATTTGGCAAAACATGTTTTTAGCATTCCATATTATGTTTTGAAGATGTGAGATCTCACCTCTCTCATTCCAGTTATTGATAATTTCTGTGCATGTCTTAAATATTTTCAAATCTGTCTAATTAGATGTTTCTCAATTGTATTGCTTTCTCAAGGAATCAGCTATTTTTTTTTCATTCTCTCTGTAGTTTTCTATTTTTTTATTTGATAAATTCAATTTTAATCTTTATTATGTTCTGTTTAGTTTGGGTATGATCTGCTCTTTTTTAAAAAATATTAAAGTATAAACTTGGCCATTTGATGTGAGACACTTCTTTTTTTCTAATGTAGACTAATATTTCTATAAATTTCCCTTTCTGGTTGTGGTTTTATTTTTTTCAGGGCCTGTCGTCATAGTCTTCTTCCAGATAATCTGCATGTCACACCTTTCTATAGTCTTAAGAATTGAAAAAAAAATTGTCTAAGTCTATATCGGCATTCACACACAGTGTATACATGTACATACACATATACATATAATCTTGTATATTTTCTATAATAACATCATAGCATATTCTAAATAGCATGCCACATATAATATTCTAGGCTTAAAATACTGTTAACACTAACAGACATCACCAAAAGTAGTGATGTCTAAGGTTGTAAGTTTGGACATCAGAAGCAGAATAACACATGACAATAATTGCTATCATTTGTTAAGAACAGTCATTATGTACCAAAGACTACCTGCTGTCTTCATAGCACCCTGTAGGATACAAAGAGAATCATTATTTTATAGATAATAAAACATGTTGGTATAGCCTATATAGTCTGTTCATGATCCCAGAGCTGAAGCATGGCAAGCCTAGTATTTGAGTCCTAGGTTTTTTCTAAAGAAAGAAGTGGGGGAAAAAAGTATTTTCTTTTTAATTTTAGCTTCTCCATGTCAGTCTGTGGCATTTGTTCAGATTTGTTCAGATTTCATTACCTGTGAGCCTCAAACTCAATTGGAAGAAATCTTTTATCAAGAGTTTAACCATATCTCTTCCATATAATAGGGGAAAATTCTACCATCCGTGAAAATTGCTTCCTCCAATAGAGCATGTCATCAGAAAAACTCTTCTTAGAGTGTAGAAAATTACAGAAGTGTCTTGCCAGATTCCAAATTTTTTTTTTCCCAGAGGCTAGTTTCCTCCTGCACATTTTCATTCACTGCACTCAAAACCATTTTTTTTCCTTTTTATTTTCCCCGACTCTTCTTCTCTGCAGAGTTTCTAATGCTGAACTAAGTGCAAGCACTTTTTCACTCAGTTCTCTTCCCTTTCCATACATGTCCAAGGTAAGCAAGCAAAGGCATATTCATAAATCCACTGATTCCTAACTGCATATTAAGTATTCTCAAAGCTGGTGGGTGGATGCTATTTGTGTTCGCCAACTCCAATAAATCAGATATTCCACAGGAAATTCTACCATGTACTTACTTCACCCCATATTGTTACTCCTTCAGATGTCTCTATGACTACAATACCACAATAGTAACACAAAACTTATTTATTTTCATTATTTCCTGGGACTTGAATTCTATTGTCTGTCATCTGCAGAAACTTCTCAATCCTTGATAAGTGAAATATTTTATCAACTTCATTAACAAAATTCTGGTACGAATTAGTGAAATACCTACATACAAGTTGGCATGGTTCTCATTTAACTTTGAGATACCTACCTATCTCTGTATAGGTGATCAAGATATAACTTATCTCTGTGTAGATTATATCTTGATTACTATGTATGACATCTGACTTTTGAAGTTCTAGGATTCACAGTGAGAGGTCTTGGAGTAATGAAATGTATTCCAAGACCAGATTCTGTGTTGTTCTCAGTCATGGTGGTTTTACTTTTACATCCCCTGTGGGTCATTTTGCAAGATCTGGAGACACAGTTGTCTCTATTGAAGGATGAGGATTGATGCTAAAATCTACAGAAGCCAGTCATGTGGCCTACAGTATTCACTCCCTTCTCCTCACCATTTATCTAGCCTAAAATGTCAACAGTGCTGAGGATCTTTTAACAGGTCTTTTCCTAGTTCAGGAGTTTTATTTATTTATTTATTTCTATGGCAATGTAGATGGAAGAAAAGTTGACTTGACATTTGTAAGTCTCTGAAGGAAAGGAAGATTTTCCTGGTCTTTGTTTTCTACACACTTACCTGAACCTGCCCAGCTATGCCACAAGTTACTCTTGTCTCTGGGATGTAAAAAGATAAAGGTGAGGTGAAAATAAAGAATACTAATAAAAAAAAAAAACCTTCATTAACTGTCTAGTTCTGTTATTATTTTTGTTCCTAACCATATTTTTGGAAAACAGCAGTGGACAACATGTGCTTCAGACAGCTTTTCACCCCTTTAAAGCCTAGAGATAGTCACTGTAAATAGACAGCTACAGAAGAATTTTCAATTAAACTATTTCTTTGCAGAGTGCATTGTTTACATTTTGGTTGACTTCACAGACACAGTGCAAACTGTAGGTCTCCACAGTCCCCACAAAATAATAATACTTATTATTTATACATTGCCACTTTGTGTACCATGTATATTACTTACCTCCCTTGCATGTGAGTTTGCCTCAGCTTAGTTAAAAGTAAACTATAGTCAAAATTAAACAGAGCACACACTTAAAAATTTGTCCTAAACTCACATGCTTATTTTGGTTTTAATGTTCTCACTACTCCAGAGATAATAAGAGGTAGATGAAACCTAATAAGATATAATAAAGAAAGAAAAATTTTTCTTTATATAGTTCAGAGCAACTTGTCTAATTCTGCTTCCCCAGAGTAGGAACACTTTTAATTGGGAATTGCTGCCAGACCATCTTATTGTATCTTCCTCTTTCAGAGGAATGTTGTTATCTATTGAAAATACTCTTCCATCATTTAGAATGTTCCATGTTCTTGACCCAAATAATCCACAGTAATCCTTTTCTTTCTCAGGACAATTGCAGAACCAAGAGAAGGGGAAGTTGGTGAGCAATCTCAGAGCTTCTAATTGATCAATATCATTTAAACAGATTGGTCAATAAATTTAAATGAATAATGTGAATTGAAGTGATGAGGATGGGTTGGAAGTCAGGGGCAAAGCTTGTATTGTTTATTAAACCAAAGATAATAGTTTCAAGCAAAATTGTAATTAATATCAGTATAATATTATTTTTGGTTGTAAGATGCACCTTATAAATAAAGCCATATAAATACATAAACACAAATTTGCATTTATATTAACAGAAAAATACAAAAAATGGAAAAGAAATGAATTATATTGTGAACAAAAATTAAAAATATGCAATACATTTTAAAATAAAATTTCTCTAATATGCATATGTTGTAGTGTTTTACTACACATTTTACTCATAAAAATCTATAGAATTTTATCATATCCTAAGATGAAAGATTTAGAATATGAACAATATTAATACCTTCTGGAATATTCTTTAAAAATAAAACAAGTCCAACAAATATATTAAAGTCATTTTATTAGATTACCAACATAATTTTAAAGATCATTTTTATATCCTCAAACATCTCACTTGTCAACCAAAGGAGAGTTATTTTAGTAAGTTAAAAACAATGAGGTAAGTTTTTGTTTACTGTCATGGAAGAACGTCTGAAGCATATTATGTGAAACAAAAGCATATAGACAAACAAGAATTAGGTGAATATAGCTCGTATAATATTATTAGAAAAGAAAAATATATTCATAGAAACTATTCAGAAGAACACAAAACAGAGTATTAACAATGAGTTTTGCTAGAATACATATTTCTAGATTATATTTTTGGAGAAGATAAAAGGCAATAGAAACACCATAGTAGGAATGAACCCCATTTATATATTTATATTTTTCAATAATTGGTTGAAAATTATAGCCAAAAAACCTTTAAATAATAACAATGAAACATAATTTAATCTACTTGATTAACTAAAATTGCATAGCAAAACCACCAGCAAGTTGAAAAGTTTAACAGAAGAGTATGTCTTTATACATATTTGTATATATGTAGAATACATATGTGAAAATGTAAGTCATGCTCACACTACATAAATATATATGCACAAAATATTAATGTTAATATATGTATATATAAGTAACTACTGACAGCTTTATAAATTAATAAAATGTAATCATTGCAATTAAATGACAAATGAGTTTGGAGAAGTGTTTAAAAGTTAGTTGAATTAATGATTTTCATGCTGAAATGATAAATAAATAAAAAACAATCATCATGAAACTATTTAATTAAATGAAAACAAAAGTGAATATTTATTTAATATGTCCTATAGGGAACTTTGGTATCATGCAACAAAGAAATTATAATATAAATAGAATAAATTAAATGAATAAAAATAATTTTCTTACTATACAGCAAAAATTTCACTGAAAATAAAACACTTTATTATGCTTACTGAAGCAAAAGAATTAATAAACTATTTAAATTCTATTATTAGTCAACAAAATTGTGAACAGGCAAAGAAAATTAACATAAATTATAGAAATTAGAATATACAATATAAAAAGTAGTTTTATGCTTCATTAATATTCAAAGTGGCCAATATCAAAAGAATAAGAAAATACATTTGAGCTTAACTGAAACATATCACCAAAAAGGAAAAACAACTAAAAATTTTTAAATGGAGAAGATGAATTGAAATGTCATGATAAATTATGAATCATCAAGTACTTTGGAAAAATATAAGTTCAAAAGATCATATTGCATATGTTTATTCCCCAAATATTTTTATAGCCAACAAAATAGAACTGGAACCCATGTACAGTAAAGTAACATAATTCACTAAAATTATATATACATGAATGCTTATTGATACAGAAAATTCTCAAAATATAATAAATTAAAATGAACACCTACATTATTTGGGGGTAATAATAATACATATACACACATATATGAGGAAAATGATAAGAAAAATACATAAAGGTAGTCTTCATTTTTACTTTTACACATTTTCTCATTTTGAACATACATTCTTATTTAAAAGATATTAGTGAGAACAGTTTGTAATAAATATGTATATATTAAAAACTGATCAAATCAAAATTAGTTAATCGATAGCTTTGTACTTTAAAAAATGAAGCAAACTTACTAAACTCTCTAAACTAATTTTATCAAGAAATTTTTAAAGAAGATGATCTATTCATGGTTAAAAAGCTAAAAATTACGAAGAAATAAAATTTGGGAATGCATTTACTTATTCATTATAAAATATTTATTAAATTCCTATTATATATAAGATATGGAGTGAGTTACTGTTGTTTTAAAGTTCAACATAAACATCATCATTAAATCATCTTCCTTTGGGCATATAAGATTTAAGTAAGAATGACAGATATTAAAGAAATCATTGTGAAAAAAAGTTATAATCTCACTTGCACATGTGAGGATAATTATAAAAGTTATAATCTCACTTGCACACATGAGGACACAGGATAATTAGATGGTGATGAACAAGAAGGAAACAGGGAAGTTTAAACACACTAGGATTTTAGCAATTGCTTCCTTGGGAGGTGATGAATGGAAAGTATGGGGAAGAGGTGAGTACCTTTCTGGAGTGGGGCTTTATACCAAGATAGGTAGCGAGTGCAGAGAGTGCAGAGGACTCCTTGGATACAGAGTTGAGAGCAAGGAGACAGTGGTGTGGATGTATGGGAAGGCACAGCCAGGTTATCCTGTTTTGTTTGTTTTTTTTAGTTATTTAATGGTTTAGATACTCGTTCTAATGAACAGGGCTCCACTAAAGGGCTTAAATAAATAAAGGAAGAGGAAGAGACTAAGCATTTGTTTTGAAAGACTGTACCTTGTCTGCAGTTCAGAAAGCAAATCTGATGAAACAAAACATGAGTTAGAATAAATAGGACAAAAAGGAGGCACTAATAAAGGTAGTGAGCAACGAGTGGAGTTGAGAGATATTCAGGAGGTAAAAATCAACTGGATGCTAAGGCAGGTTACTTCAGGAGTGGGAGAGCAAGGAAAGGGTCAAAGATGAATTCCTACAACTGACTTAGCAAAATTGGCAGCTTCACTTGAAAGACAAGAGACTTGGGAAGAAAAACACATTTGGAAAGAAAGATCCTAGTTTGTTTATGGAAAGGGACTTTAAGTGGTCTCTAAAATATCTGAATTCAGATGTAAATAAGGAATTGGCATATATGTGGGGACCATAGAGAAGACATTCAATCAATACCCTATTTATCTTTAGTAAATAAATTATCATCTTTTCCATATTTGCAAATGAGAAAGACTAAGAAAGAGGGGTAGAGAGATGATTTAGTAGTATAAGGAGAGAGAACAAATAAGCAGTAATAAGGAAAATGTAATACTTAGAGGAATTTGAGCTTACAAAGGAAATGGAAAGTAATTATCTCACATTTAGAGGCCCAAAGAGGAGAACATATGAAGAAGGAAGAACATATCCAGTGTTGAATATTATTGAAATATCAAAGTAAAGTCAAGCATAAAGTAGTTATCAAATTTAATGATAATGAGGTCAGTGGCAACTGGGTTAAAGAAATTGAAATTGAGCAATTGATGGGGAAATTCAGACTGGAGTACAATCTTCTGGAATTATTTCTAAGAAAGGGAGAGAAAAGATAGTGATGGAGTAGAATAGGACTTCAGGTTGTGGGAAAAATCTTTTTTTCGTTTTTGAAAGGTAATAGTTATGAAAGTGATATAAACTAGGGTCAGCAAACCAGCACATGTGCCAAATTCAGCCTGTTTTTGTAAATAAGCCTTTATATTTGTACACAGTTATATTCATTTCTTCTACATTTTTCATGGCTTCTTTCATGCTACAATCGCAAAGTTGATGTGCCCTAGACTGTATGGCCCATAACATCTAAAATATTTACTACCTTGTCTTTTCAGAAAGAGTTTGCTGACCCCTGATCCAGGTCAAAGAAATGATTTGGCTATATAAGAGAGAGAAAAGTAACTAGTAAGGTAAATTTACCTAGAAAGAGAGTATTGATAGGAGTCATTCAGACATGGGTAGTATAGAACATAGATAATATTATCTGTTATTTGAAGGAAATTCTCCTCAGGGTCTTTAAAAAAAAAGTCTACAGACCTTAAGATCATTAGCAATTATAAGCAAGATTAAATGAACAAAAGTGATATGCAAAAAGCAAGACTAAAGGAAAAATATATATTGAAAGAATTTAACATTTTAAGGAAAAAAACACATTTAATGATCCAAACATCTTACTTGGGTTGTGTGTACAGATGCAAGAGCTCATGAGTCTCATTTACAATTTTCAGCATCATGATCCATACTCCATTGAATGAACAAACACATAACCAGAAAAGATATTTAAGAGTAACTTTGACATAAAATTTATAATATTTTCTCAATATATCTAATAAGGGGCTTTACAAAGGCAGCTTTTGGTGTATATTTTACATATTTCAAGGAAAAAAAACAATTTGCGCACTATTTTAACCATTTTAGAACTAGAAAAAGACAAACAACTATAAATTATCCACTAATAAAGAGAATATAATGTTGAGTGCCCTTACTTGAATAATAAAAATTACAAATAGTAAACTGTGAGAACTAATCTAAAAAAAAAGAAACAAACTAATGACCATATTATTCTATAAATGCAAAAAACATGTGATATTATAAAATAAAAAAGATACAATTTATAATGTAAAAATTATGAATGATGTATGATAAAAAGATATGCCTCACAAGAAAATAAAAACATGACAACAAAAATTCCTTTAGGGCTGGGGTGGAGGCTCAGTGGTAGAGCACTTGCCTACCATGTTTGAATAATTGAATAATTTTCAGCACCACATGTAAATAAATAAATAAAATAAAGGTTCATCAATAACAACAACAACAACAAATTTTACTTCCTTTAATAAAATTTAGTGTCCATCCTGGTTAAATCTGGATTTTATAATGTGATTTTATTTATGATAATTGTGGTAAATTAGATATGGCTAAACAAAGTGATTTTTTTCCATTGTTGTGAAAATAGGACTAAGTCCAGTTTTACTGATATAGGTAAACATATTTTTTTGTGAATAAGTAAATGAATAAATAGAAAGATAAAATGAGTTGGGTGCATGGGGCATGCCTGTAATCTCAGTGGCTCTGGAGTTGGAGGCAGCAGGATCCCAAGTTGAAAGCCAGCCTCAGCAATTAAGCGAGGTTCTAAGCAACTCAGAGACCCTGTATCAAAATAAAATATAAAAAGGTATGGGGATGTGGTGCAGGGATTAAGTGTCCCTGGGTTCAGTCCCCAATAACCAAAAAAAAAAAAAAAAAAGAAAGAAACAAAGAAAGATAAAATGGAAGAAATACAATAGGCAGTCTCATTATGTTAAGAATAAAAATAGCTGCTCCAGACCATCATAATTATGTAATAGTATTCTAAAAATTTTAATCAATTTAATAGATATAATCAAAATATTGATAACTACATATACCTATAGAAGTATATATTTTATATCTTAGAATTTTAAAATAAAGCATATCAACTCTGGAGTCATGATACAAATAGAGCATATGATACAAACAGAGCCATTTTTATACTATTCTTAAGAATTCCTTATAATAATTATAAAGATTTCCATCATCTAAGAATGAATTCATAGGCTTATATATTCATAATTAAAATAACATGTGTGTGTTCATGGGAGAAAAAAGATAGAAATATAAAATTTTACCTCAAATAAAATACAGAAGATAAACCAATATAGTTAAAAACATGTATAATTTGCTGGTTGAATCAAGGACAACTATTTATAAAAATTAAAACATATTGTAAAATTTTAATGTTGTTTAAGGACACATGAATGACAAAATGATAGAAAGTGAATCCCATGGGAAATATTGAAAGTACAAATATGATTTGGATGTATGAAAATTTTATATTACTGTCATATAAAACATCCTTGAAAAATTATAATTATTAGGTGTGAAAAACAAGGTAGTTCTTTCTTTTGTATAGTATGTAAAGTAAATCATTGTAGAGGAAATGATCAAAGCATAATGTATGTTTGCTATACCCATGACAGAGAAGTTCTTTTAAAAACAAAAGCATTTTTAAAAATTATAATTAAATTTATTATTTTGGATCTTGGATCTCAAGAACTGTTAATATGGTATACGTCAAAATAAAAAATCCAATAACACAAATCATTTTTTCAAAAAAGACTCTACTAGATTAGATTAAAAAAATAAACACTAAAAATAATCTGTCCAGCTGGGAATATAGCTCAGTGGTAGAATACATGCCCAGCATGCATGAGACCTTTGATTTAATTCTCAGTACTGCAAATAAATAAATAAATAACCTGTCAATTTGTTATAAAATGATAAAAAATGTTGGTATATACGTCAAAAAATGGAAACTTTTAAAACTTGGGGTAATACAAAAAAGTACACATTTTTTAAAATTTTGGCAATATGATTAACTTTTATTACCTTTGGCCAAGTTTTTCTTCTTCTAAGAATGTATATTCATGAATTCATTTAAGATATATTTATGACAATGATACAGAGCATCATAACTGTCCACCAAAAAAAAAGAAATGCTTAAGTAAAACATGGCACATTGTAGGGATAAAATTTTTAAAAATACTTAATAAGTACTCCTATTTATCACAAAATGTGAATTTTAAAGAAACCGTTTACAAACTTACATAGTTTCCAATACCAGATAATTTTGTATAATTTCCATACTCACATACCTGTACATATGATAGGAGAAAATCTAAAATAGTATCTTTGCATATTACAGTTTTTTGGTAACAGTTTTTGTTCATTTATTCAAAATAAATGAACATTTCAAAATTTTGTATGGAAGCATTCATTTATTTTATAATTAGAAAGCAATGGAAAATAAAACACATCAAGTCAATCCACAAAATTATATGCGTTCAAACTTCAGAATAAACTGTGTCTTTCTAATTGTTTTATGAGTAGGGTGGAAATGAGTTTGACAACATTGTATTATATAATGATATATTTTGGTATATAATAAATCACCATTTATTATATACCAAATATAATAAAAACTTTTTCAATAAAGTTTCAGAAAAAATTCAATGAGAAAGAGAATGAAAATTACTTTCTCTCCCAGTGATCTTTGTGCATCTTCATTTTTTGCTGGAGACTCATATATGTGCACTTGTGTGTACTTATTTAAAAAAAGAAAAGATGTAATACCAAAATTGAAGGGAAAACATGTTGGAAACTGATTCTGAAGCATCTCTTACTTTCCAGTCATTTGAAAAAAGAGCATCATGGGTGGATAGAGAGCAAAAGGAATTGTAATTTGCAAAAGGTTAAAATTTTATATGTAAAGTTTTCAATCTGTCACAAGTTACAAAGTTGGGATCTAGGCAGTATTTTGTTACTGTTTGTTTGTTTTGGTACTGAGGATTGAACCCAGGGGTGTTCTACCACTGAGCTTCATCTCCTGTCCTGTCCTGTCCTATTTTAATTTTACTTTGACACAGAGTCTTGCCAGGTTGAAGAGGCTGGTCTTGAACTTGGGATCTTCCAGTCTCAAATTCCCAAGTCACTGGGATTCTAGGTGTGCACTGCCCTGCCTGGTTTAAGCAATGTTTCTCAAAATTAAATAAAAATTAAAGTGAAAGGAAGTTCTGATTAGAGTACCAAAGGCCATGACCCAATACAGGGAGAAAAAAAATGCGTAAAGAAAGTTTAGGGTTATCAATTCTGTGGTTGCTCTGTATAGTTCAGAAACTGTAGTGGAAACAGTTGAATTTGAGATCCTTAAATGTAATGGAAACAATAGGATCCAGGATTTTACAGTCCTGGCTGAGCTCTTCATCACCATAGACAAGACAGGCATGCTTACCAGGATGATAACAAAGTCAAAGCCATAAGAATAGCCTGGTTCACAAGAGACAGAAGATGCTGGCTAGATGATCACATTGTCCCTAGAAAAGAAGTGCATGGGCAGTCTACTAAATTCATACTTGCTCTGGATAAGCACATGAATTCCAAGTTGAATTAACTAAAGTCTAACTTGAGTCACCAAGAGAGAATCACAACTCCACAAGCTATTCCCAGACATGAGCCAACTGACAAACATACAACACATTGAATGAAACCGAGGCCAGATCCCATCGAAAAAAAGATCTGCTACCTTTTCCAAAATTATAGTGTTCCTATTTCTCCAAGCCCTCCCCAAAGGGATCTGAAGCAGTTTTCCAAGTTGACTGTGCATTGAGTAATGTGAAGTGATTGTATTTGGTGGCTTTCTAGACAATTATTGAAATAACACTAATATCTGATGATCCAAAACATCACTGTGATCCTCCGGTCAGAGTAAAAACTTGTGGAGGTCAGGTGATGACTGGAGTTTTAGCTCAGGTACATCTCATAGTGAGCTGTGGATCCCTGAACCCATCCTGTGGTTATTTCCTCAATTCCAGAAAATCAAATTATAATAGACATATCAACGAGCAGAATTCCCCATACTGGAATAATCCTGCTTTTCCAATCACGAAGCATACCCCTTGTCTTTTCTAGCAAAGAGAAGATTCTTATTTTATTTTTTTTGTTTGTATAGATTTTGAATTTGCTAAGGATCTTTCCCACTGTTGCTTCTCTATTTAATAGCACACAAAGGTATTATGGGAAATGGTCCATGAGGAAACTTAAAAACGTATTTCACCTTAAAAGGACACAAAAATAAGAATGATGCAATATGTGTTTCTGCAACAATTAAGAACTCAGTTTATATTCAACAAATATAAATATTACACACATCAAAGCATTAAAGATATATATATATATATGTGTGTGTGTGTGTGTGTGTGTGTGTGTGTGTGTATACACACACACAGAGCTGTATGCTATATATCAACATCTCAGTTGACACAGCACTGAGTACATGATGGTGGTCCATTGGATTACATTCCCCAATGACAGTTTAGCCATCTTAGTTTATTTAAGTGCATTCTATGATGCTCACACAATGATGAAATGAGAAATCTCCATTTAGAAGCATTTCTCAGAACACATCCCTGTTTTTAAGCCATGAATGACTGTGTGTGTATGCTACAGAATTATCAGTTCTTGAAGTTAGTTATTAACTTTTTAATCCATAAGGGTTGTTCCATATATTGTTGAAAATCACTGTTTGAGATCCATAAACATTTGAGGCATTAAAACTTCCTTCACTTGTTAAGAAAATGAACTGAAAGAGCAATATTTGATGAGACTGAGAACTTATAAGTTGTTTCTATAACCCATTTCATATCCAGAGTTAGTACCGATAAAAGAATTATAATGCTGCTTTCTGAGAAAGGTGAATAAAATGTTCAACCAAGGGAATATTTTACAAATCTTGAGGTATTATTAAATATTACTGTCGGACACCCAAACTGAATTATAGCTCAGACAAGGGACTGAAAGTTCAGGTTTATTATTCACCTCAGTTAAAATGTAACCACAATACTTGTTTCTACATCGGGGAGGATTGTAAGTATCTATATAACTAGTAATAACAATGAAAATAATACAGCCACATTGAATTTTGCATTTTTTAGAAGATAGTTGGGCATATAGTTAATAATCATTTATATTTACACTGACTCTTTTAGAAAGGAGTTCAGAGTGGTTTTTCAAATAATACCTCATTAATCATTTCAGCAAGTTACTTGGAAAGTTATTATCCCAGTTCAATAGATAGAAAAATTATATCAGAGAAAGGTCAGATATATATTTACTTGTCCAATATTAGAGAAGTAAAGTGAGTCAGTTTCAAATATGAGACCTCTCTTTCACCCTTGATCCAACCACTGGACCAATGCAGTATCAGTCCATGTTGTGGTTAGACCATCAACCTGAAGGGCTTCAAGGCTGAACTCTCTACTATTACTTTTACAGATCTAAAAACACAGAAGAGAATATCAATTTTTCATCTAAGGTAACCAAAAAAAACTTAGATATAATTAATTTGTTTTTTTTTTTCATTTTTTTCTAGTCTTTTAGAAATACTTGATGATTATTGGTGTCAATATAAATTTATAAATATCAAATATTTCAATAGTGAGATGCATCATGATCAAAATGAAGATGTAATAAACAAGTGGTATAGTTAGGGATTCATTTGAACATAAATGTATTTCATACATTTATTGAATTATTACAATAAACAAAAAAATCACCTTTAAATAATTCTCAACACCTCAATTATGTAGATGTCTAGGAGTAGAAGAAAGAACCAATGAGTCAGTAAGTGTGACTTGAAGGAGGAGGGAAAAATTGAAAAAGAAAGCATTGAACTTATACTCAAAGACTATTTCTGCTTGTTTGTTTTAATACTATCTGTGCAATTTCATTGCTTTATATAATGACATTTATTTTTAAAAGAAGGTAGCTAAACAATTGTTAATCCTTTAAAGTAAAAATATAGAGTTCAGATGAAGTAAGTATTATAACCTTTTCAGAACAAAACCTTCTCAAGCATGTTTTTCTCCTTCTCTGTATCATTTGTTATGCCAAAATTAGTGTCCATGTGGTTTTCCTTTTACTATAAAATTTTCTGAATAGAATTAATTCATAACTCTATGTATTCTTATTTTGAAATATAGTTTTTCTTTTCCTAGATCCTAAAGAAAGAACAACTTCTCTCAACCTATCAATATTCAACTTAGTTTGTAGGCTGTGAAACAAGTAGGCAGTTAAAATAAATATTCAATATAAAAAAATCTTTTCCATTTTTAAGTTCCATGAGATTTGAAGATTCCAATAATTAACAGATTAGATAAAAATGAAAATTATACATGTGTGCTAGAGGTTTTGAAGCTGAAATTTCTCTTTTGAACTTACAATTTTATTTTTAAAACTTGACTAAAATGTGTACTGTAACTTATTTTTATTAGGAAAAAAGGAATAAGATGATCTTTCTTGCTGGATTTAATGAATAAGTCTTTGCCCCTATCTTTGAAGTCTGAGAATTCAGTAAAAATTGGAAAACTGGGGTAAAGCAGAAAATACCACCTTCCAAGAGATGGTGGTAAGGAGATCCCAAATTTCAGAAAAAGACTGAACTGAGGCAATGACAGAGGCAACAAGAAGGGATTTTTTTATGACTTTAAATTCCCCTTTTTTGTATCTACCCAGAATGTTGGCTTTGGACACAAATCCTATGAACTGGAAAAATTAGTATAGAACTAGGTTTATTCAAAAGTGAAATGTGTGTTATTCTACTGTTTTTATATAATATATATTTCAGCATCTTATAAATAATTACATATGATATATGGGTATTTAATTGTATGTCATTCATTAAATGCAATAATATTTTAGTTACTTTTATATTTGTATTGAACAGATTCATTCCTGTAACATTAAGATATTAGGATAATTCATTTTCATGAGCAAACAATATTTCTAAATACCACAACCTTAGTTATGTATTTTTTATTGTTTGATTTGATACGTCATGCTTCTTCATAATTTTTGTACAAGATATGTCTGAAGATTTTTAAATTTTCCCCATTTTTTTCTACCTTTTCGTAATGTGTATAAGGCTTTGCTTTCATTTCACTTGCAAATCTTGTATTTATAAATATTACAATATAGTTGATGAAGTCACATATTTTATTTTTTGAAAGGACTCATCTTGTATTTATCAAGATATTAATTTCTTTTGGCATTATTTAAACCCTGGATCAGGAGTTTAAATACATAGCCTTTGTACATGTCTAGCAGTAGTCAGCAGATATTCATTAAAAATCAGTGGTTTTGATACTATAGCAAATACTGTGTTTTACCCAACTTTCCTCAACTCGCAGTTAAAATTTTAATGGCTTATGAAGTGCATTAGAAAAATAGCCCCATAATTTCTTTTCCCTTTTAAGAATATTGAGATTTTTATTAAACTGACTCCATGAATGATGGCTCTTCTGGTACTATAAAAAGCAATTTTAATTTTTAAAGTATATTCAACAGTACTTCATGCTTTTCACTGATCAAAAGACTACTGATTTTTCAAAACTTCTAGTGTCTTGTGATACACAGGTTGCCACTCTTTCACATTGATTTAGTGAATCATGATAAACTCTGATGAAAACTCAGATGAGTCACCAAGTTCCAATGATAATATGACTGAGCAACCTCTAAAGTTTAAAACTGTCTGTAAATGCAATTCTTGGGAAGAACTAAGAATGATCAGATTGTATTGAGTGTAGAAAAGTCTCACAAATTGAAGTTCTATAATCATGTGGAGATTATGAGGTTTTTTTTTCAAAGCCATATATTCCTTAAATGGTAGTCAGACTTCACAGTTTGGAGTCTTTAGACAGCGCCCAATTATTCAAACTTTGCCCACAAGATGCAAATTCCAGCAAATTCTAGAAAAATAATTGAACCAGTTTCAGTCAGTATAAAGATCTTTCCTCATTTAGCCATGTCAGACCTTTTTGGCAGCTGTCATTCTTCACCACTACCATTTGCAAATTTTAATGAAAATGCTACTCAAAAAGAGATTTTAATTGGATCAAATTCTGACAGTCAATTTTTTAAAAAGCAGTTACAGCTTTAAGTGCTTTCCCAATAAGTAGCTCCTTGGCAGAATTTAAGAGAGAAGTATTTGTGAGCACATGCACATGTGCTCATGCATTTGTGTATGTGTGTTACATATTCCCCGAAGCATGGATACAGTACACAACTGTTCACCTGAACACACCTATTTTTAATAACTCAAGAAGTTTTTTTTGTTCTTATCAACAAATTAACATAATAGCTCATTTTCCCTCAATATCTCATGTTGCTATTTTAGTCCTGAAAATGACTATAGAAATTTTACAATATTTACTAATCTAAGGATTGCTTTGGGTTGGGAAATACAGTGCTAGTCTTCAACATACACTCATTTGAGTGACGGGTCAAAGAGAAATTAAGTAACTAACCCAAAGTCACACCAACAATGACAATATGAAGGATAGACACAGATTTACTACCATAAATTATTTTAAAAAGAACTTTGGACTATGAAGATGAAAGGTACTATTTAAGATAATAAAATGTTTAACCTAAGAGGTATAATCCTAACTAACAAATCATGGTATTTTGTAGCCCAATATTCTTTTTTAAACTAATTTTTCAAAAGGTTCAAAGTGGACATTAATTCTAATGAAAAAATATTAATATTTCTTTGTCCTCTTGTGTCCCCTGCTCCAATTACATATGTGCATATAAACACTATCTCACATATAAATCACACATCTGCATACATATAAATATATCCTATGTGAATATATATAGTTTCAATTGTAACATTCTATTGTGATACAGTATTCAGCCACAAAAATAAAGTTCATTTTCTGTAGCATTTTATTGATAAAATCTTAGTTAAATTCAATACTGGATCTGCTTCACTCAGAATCCTCTTTTAACAAAGAACTTGCTTTAGAGTCCTTGGGAATCCATTAAGGACACTGTAAAATGACAACTTCTAAAGTGTCCAAAGAAGTCAATAGTACGATGAAATCAATAATTTAAACTTGCTTTAATGCCTTCAATAAACATAAGTGTAAATTGGCCTATACCACCCACTGCAGTAGTGAAAGAAGTACCTGAAGTTCAAACCTGTCAACAAATATGTTCTTTTATCATACTTACTTTGAAGAATGAAATCAAAATGTCAAACATTTGGAAAATATATACCTAAATTATCACCTCTACTGCCATTTTTTAAATAGTAGTGCTGCTGTATTATGTAAAAATAAAATATTACATTTCAATTATTGAATGTCTAGAGACTACTTTCATTTAACATTTCACCATTTGTACTTTTTTTAAACATAAAAAAACCCTAGAAACATCTTTTGTCCTCTATTCACACTAGCTAATTTTATAAATGTATTGTTATAATCAGTTGATAAAACAAATCCTAGAAGAATCAAGTAGTCAAAATTTCATTCTTCACAATATCTAAGGAAAAGTTTGGTGTACAGATTGTCGTAACTTCATAATATATGAACATTTTAATGAGATAAATATAATAATAATTATAAGTTCATAATCTATTTGCAAAAGTAAATATTTCAATTTTCTCCATTTTCAATAACCCACCTAAGTTTTTAAGCAAAGGGGTATCTTCTGGGCTTTCAGTTTTCTTTTCTGAATACTTACTGAGGACAAATTAAATGATTCAGTTCAGCCAAGCACACTGATCCACTCAAAGTATGATGATTGAGATATATGTGTCTCTTGTACTCATTCCATTAATCATATTAATTATTCATAACTATCTTACTCTATTCCTCTTTTATAGATATGAGAAATTTTACTGCCTAAGTTATTATAAGATTTCTTCTCAATTTATTAGTATGATACATGCATGTGGGCTTTTCATATTTAAAACTTACAAAGATTTAAATAATTACAATTAATTAATTCGAAAATCGCATGTTACACGTATGCAGTTGCTTATAGATGTCATTTGAATAACGAAATTTGATACCTCTCTCTACTTTTAAAGAAACAGATAAATGAATATTTTAACTATATTTACACTATCATAACTGAATATAAAATTAAGTAGAAAGTGAAATTTTCAATTTAATGCAATTTTTTTCTTAAAGGCACAATCTTAGAAAATTAACACTTGTTGCTACAATTTCTAGTAAAATATTTATGGCTTTACTGGGTAGAATTTGGCATTTAAATTAAAAAAAAAACTACTTGATAAAATTGTATTACAAATAGATTAATTGTTCTTCAGCTTCTAAGCTATTGGTATTTGAAATTTATGAACAATGCTGAGTTCAAATTCAACATACATTTACTCTTCCTAAAATAATTTTAAACTTAGGAAAACCATTCCTCTTTCTTGACTCCATTTCATAGAAAAGTTTTCTCTCCAGGGATGTTTCTCAATAGGAATAAATTTTTGTTGGGTTGACAAAGAAGTCAGGATAAACTGGGGATTTTGTAATAACCATTTCTTAGAATTTGCTTTTCCTTATTTTTTTTATCCACTTCTAACTGAACACCCTGTCAAAAAGGGATATAATTGGCTGTGTTGCTTGCTTTAATATATATGTGTTTCAAAACAAGTTAATATTCGTCTACATATAGTTTGATGGCACTCCTGTACCTTCCCAAGTGAATGCAATAGGGTTAAACATATAGCCTACCATTTTCCACTTTTTACTGCATGGAGAGTTTGATCTGGCACAGACCAAACTTTTTGACTCAATGGCATCATTACAATAGTTAATAAAATTATTACTTCTTTAATGCCTTAATAACCACTTCATTCTCAACAATGCTGGAGCAATTTCACAACCTCATACTCCATCTATGCAATACACAGTAGTACCAGAGTTTTTCTTTTTTTTTTTTTTCTTTTCCTATCATGGTAATGCCTAGAATTTTAAAGGAATAACTTGTGTAATTTAAATGCTGGAACACTTTTAGGACACCTGTTTTAGGTCCTAATTTTTTTAAGAATCTTTTTTCCTTCTGGTGATTTCACTAGATAAAGATTACCATTCTATTCCAGAAGTCAAGAGTAAACGAATGAATAGACCTGGATTTTCCTTTTCTTTTTTCTGTTACTATCCTCTAAGAGGAACACAAAATACAAGGAGAACCCAGAATAAAAGAGTACAACTTTGTGTTACTTAGATTCACATTGCATTATATCAATGTGGGCCTGCAAGAAAAACATCAAGCTTTGTTAGACTTTTATAGAAATATTTTATTCTCTTTATTTTTAAGGGCAATTGCTTATACAGATTTTTTTTTTCAGGGATTTATTATCTGAGATTCCGTTTCTTCTTTTCAATGATACACAAAAAAAAGAGAAAATAGATTCTGTGGAGAACAGTTCAATAGTCCAAATTTTTGTACTGAGTTGGATATTGTTTCAAATTCAGTGCTCTGTCTGAAAACATTTTCAATAGCATTTGTATTTAAGATCATGGAAAAATTGATATATATTATCAAAGAGAAAATCATGTTTTCCAACTGTTATAACTAAGAAAGGGCAAAGTCTTTAAATACTTAGTAAAACTCTTTTGAAAAAGAAATCATCTAAAATCAGATACTAAAAGAACATATTGCCAGAGCACAACCTGTCTTCACTAGTTTATTCCAGCAACAAGGCCTGGGAAGTCAGAGTCTTTGCACATTATAATCAGTTTTACCAAGAAAAGAACAGTTACATCCAGTGTCATTTATTGACAAGTAAAAAGCTTGTGACTACTTTTCTACTCATTAACACAGTCCTATAAATGATTTTCAAAGTTAAATAATCGAAACTGGGTCTGAATTTATTCTCCTGTATACAAAAATAGCATATCATGAAAAGCATACCTTTGTTCAAGGCTTCTACAGATAGGGATAGATACCCAGAACAAGCCTTATTCCTTTTATTTGTAAATATTTGCATCACTTAATTTTGGGTAAGATTAACAAGACCACATGTCATTTTTTTGGGTGGGAGGGGGGATGACAGCAAAACTGACAAACAGTTCCTGTTATGCCTGTCATTATGTTATTGCTAAATCATCCACAACATTGTTCCTGATATCAGTTACCAGGACAGATCCAAAACTGGAATTGAAGTTTCATTCTCATTTCACACAAATAGCACTTTAAAAAAAAAAAAACAACTTCAAAAAGTGATCTATGTTCCCAGTAATTTAAAAAATAATAATAAAAAGGGATGGAAGGAAGGAAGGGAGGAAGGAAGGAAGGAAAGAAGAAAGGAAGGATCCTTAATAGCTTGATACAATTACACAGTAGGCCTCTGACATTCTCTATGCTGGTATCATAACTAAATGGCAAATGACAGGGATATGAGATCCCTGTTGCATGCTTTAATTAAAACTGAAGATTTACAACAAAAATCAACCCTTGGGTAAAGTGCTCTTTGGTTTAAATCTTCTTTGTTACCTCCTGAAATTTTGGTAAGCTTACTTTGTTTTTAAATTAAGCTGGTCCCTCCTTCTTTACTCCATGACAAAAGTCAAATACCAAGAACCAGACATAAGTTTCAGAATGAAAAGAGTTTCATGTGTGTGTGTGTGTGTGTGTGTGTTTAAGTCCAACCCCTGTATACAAACTGTTTAAAAAAAAAAAGCAGGTGTTTTAACATAATGCTTTATTCCAACTTAATCTCATCCTTGAATGAACTTCCTTCAAGTTTCAACCATTAAAAAAAAAAAAAGCAGTCAATTTCCTGGTGGTTGTAATTTAATTAAGTAACCTTTCACACTGAGCAAAACCCCAAAAGCAAAAGGGTCATTAATCTTTCTAGTGATTAGAGACACCTCTAGAGCTTCAAACATTTACCTCTCCTTCCCCGCAGTAGAAATGCTTTTAGGAGGATCATGGTTCATACCTCACATTCCCTGGAGCCAGAGATGGTATATGTGCAGGGCCCAGATCCATTGACGGATATATCCATGGTCTCAGAGTTTGTAGGCTTGTAGTCCACATAATACTCCTGTAAAGGGGAATTCATTTGTCTTTCAGACTCTCTGGCCTTTTTCCGCCGCCTCTTCATGAGAGAGTGTTGTTGGAGTTGTTTCATGCTGGCTGGATAGCGTTTCCAAGACACATAGATCACCAAGAGGATCATGGCCACCGAGAGAAACAGAGCCACACTCCCTGCGATAATTTTGTGAAATGAAACATGCTCATACTCTTGCTCTGTGCCAGGGATCTGGAACCCTGGGGAAGGGCTTGGTGTTTCCAGGGTGGGTTGGCTGGCATCTGGTTTGAAGATGGTAGGTTTCGGGATAACCAGAGGCTTGTGGGGAGTTTGGGGCATCAGGTGTGACCTCTCTGTGTTGACCACCTGGACTTCAGAACAGATGTTGTATGTTTCCACAGCATCGCTAACCTTTTCGCCCTGGATGTGCTTAGGTCCTGCACATATCATAGTGCTTTCCTTATTACCTTTGAAATTCTTAAGCCAATAATATAGAGGACAGATGCTCCGACTGCATTCCCACATATTTCCAGACAAGGTAATGGATATTAATGATATCCACGCATTCACAGTTTCCTGTGAGATGTTGGTAAGCTTGTTGGAATCCAAATTCAATTTCTGCAAATTGGGGAGGCATTTAAATGTGCCCGGCTCAATTCCTTGGATGTCATTCCCTGATAAATCCAAGTTGTGTAAGGAACTCCAAGTCCATGTCAAGCCTTGGCTAATTGAGCGAATCCTGTTCCACTGTAAGTAAATGGAACGGAGGTTGAAGAGACGTGGAAAATGAGCAAAGTTGATCTTGGAAAATTGGTTGTGCTCCAAGTGGAGCTCCTTTAATTTCAAAAGGCCAGCAAAAGCATTTCGGGATAGGCTTCTAAGACGATTGTACCCCAAATCCAGAAAGTCAAGATTCCGACAGTCTTGAAAAACTCTTATCGGCACAGTCTTGAGTGAGTTAGATCTCAAGTGCAAAATGATGAGTTTCCGAAGGCCTTTAAATTGTTCAGATTGCAATGTCTGAAGTTTATTGTAGGAGAGGTCCAGATTGCGGAGATTGGGAACTGGGTGAAATGTTTTATTGTGCAGATAGGTAATTTTGTTGGAGCTTAAAATTAATTCTTTGAGTCGACGGATCCCTTGAAATGCATCTTCATCCACTGAGCTAATGTAATTATGGTCGAGATAAAGCCATATAAGCTGGTTAAGGCCGGCAAACTGATTGGATTTGAGCTTCTGTATGCTGTTGAACCTTAATGATAAGCCTTGTGACCCTCCAGAAATGTTCTCAGGGATATCTGCGAAAGCATGAGACTCACAGTACACAATTTTGCCATCACATCTGCAGTTCTTCGGGCAAGCTCTCTGAGCTCCCGTGAGCACAACAAGCAGCAGTGTAGGAAGTAGCACCAGAACCACACTCATGCCTTTCAGCTGCGTAATTAAGTGGAAACCTACAATATTAAAAAGAAGACAGATGTACATTGTGAAGGTATTAAAACACATCACCACCAGCTTACTCACATCAGGGGCATTTTGTCTAGTGCAGTAATGGGGCAGTTGATTTAGGAACACATTTAACTAAAGCATCATTTTCTTCAGTGTTGCATATTTGCTGTTTAGGTTTCATTCTTTCTTCCTTGATCTTCAAATCACCACAGAGCTGTAGAACTAAGAAAAGGCTTTCCGAGTTTCAGGAGTTCCTGTGTATGTATCTCAACAGAAAAGCACAGAGCCTTTCTTTTCACTGGAAGCTGAGATTTTAATAATAATAATAATAATAATAATAATATTTGGCTAGTTAACTGTGTTGAACAACAGTATCAAAAGGAAATGTACTATTGCAAAAGTGTGACTTGGTAAGCCCAGTACTTGCACATCTTTCCTAGTTGAGCAAAGAGCCTGTGATTTAGCAAACGAGCTTCAGGAAGCTGTCAAGGTAATCCAAGTTTGTCCTGCCTGAATTCGTACACTTATTGCGTAATGGGATGGAAAGATAGGAGCTCTGAAAAATGGCATTGGGACTAGCATAGGCAGCCCATGGAGCATAGTGTGAAGACTGATAACAACATGAGGTAGTCTGGATTTGTTAATAAGCTTATATTGTTGCATACTGTGACTCCAACCCCAGTGACACATGAGCTAGGAGACATAAACACCCTTATCAGACAACACTCCAAAGTTAAGATTGTCAAATTCTTACTAAATAGTTGCATAAAATGCAAAATAATCTTGTGTATATTAGTTTGCTGTTATTTTTCAGAGTTGCTTTTGCAAATTTCAGGGATAAACAAGGAAAGAAACGGCAGACTCCTAGCCCCCTCCCCACTATCCGGAACTGCTCACATTTCTCACTGACTTTTTTTTCTCCCCTGCCTCCATTAACTTCAGAAAGCCTGCAAAGTTGCAGTCTATTGGCACTTATGCTGCATTTCCAAGTCATTGCATGTTAAGGGACTTCTTTCCTCCGTCGACAGTAGATTTATTATTTCTTAACGGTGGAAAAAAAAAAAAACTACCGTGTGCTGCAGTTTTTTTCTCTTTAATATTCATATTTTAACCGAGAGGCATTCAGCCAAACCCTAATCTAAAAACCCTCCTTCTTCTCAAACAGTTAAGTTTCTTTTTCTTTTTTTTTTTAAATTTAAAACTCGATCTTGCTCTGTCCTTTTGCCAGCTACAGACTCATTGAAATACATTCCAGCTCTCCCAGACAGTAGAAAGGGGGGGGGGATAAAGCCAGTCACACTTGAAAAAATAAGACTGGCAAATGACTGCTGGAAATTTGGAAGCTGTGTTCAGGATACAGCTTCAAAGATAAAACAAGCCCTTGTGCAACCTTTGATAAAGTCAGGACCCCACCCCTACACACACACACACACACACACACACGCAGTAAAGTGTTAACAATCTTCCTGACAGCAACCAGAAATACAAGCGTGGCTAATATTAACAAGGAACAGAGACAAACACAATATTTATCTCCTGCTCAATTCCCAAGCTGTGGATACGCAGGCGGCAGAGACGGTCTTAAAGATATTTCTCTAGAGTCTGTTTAAGTCCGCGTTATGCATTTATGGATTAAACAAAAAAACACTGCAAAAAGGAAAATGATCTAAAAATATAATAGCAACTCTAGTGAGTCAACTGGCAAACTCAAGCCTGCCGCTTTTTGCCTGTTTCCACGTCTTTTATCAGCTAATGCCAGGACTGAGGATAGGAAAGCAAGAGGATCAGCTTTGCTAAGAAGGAAACAACAAAAGTTCACTTACCCATCCTTTGTCATCCAAAAACGTTTCCCCCCTCTCTCAGCTTTCTTCTTATTTGGTCTCTCGTGCTGAAATCACCACCACCTTCATGACACAGTGCGGCTGTCATTCACACCATTCTGATCCCGCATGTGAGCTAGTAGCCCCATACAAACTTCCCCGGAGAAGACAGGCAAAAAAAATATGTATATACATATATATTTAAAAAAAAAAATCAGCACGGGGTGGGATGAAGGGGCAGGGAGGAGGAAGCCGTTGGGGGGGGGGCTAAGGGGGGAGGGCCTCTAGGCTCTGAGGACCATTGTGTAATTCACCAGAGACCCATCAGCAGTAATTGGCAATCTGTGCAAAAGAGCTACAGCCCCATCTCGGAGGTAACCAACTTCTCTGTGAAAAGAGAGGAAAAAAATAAAATCTTCAGAATACCTGGCATTCCTTATTGTGCTAGCTTTTGCCATTCCCAGATAAAGCAATTCATCCTCTGGATTTTCAGTTCTTGAAGCAAGCAGGCCTCCTGTGCTGTATGAGACCCCAGTTTAAAAGCTATGCAGGCTAGGTTTATCCATTTAGCTGGTCAGGTTTAAAGTGTTTTGTAGCTGTGCTGAGAGGCAGCCCTTGTCTAATTCAGAAGGCTTTCCAGAGACTGATGATGCTCAGAGCTTGTTGGTGCTAATGCTTGAGTTTGTGATACACTGAGTGCCCTCCGCTGGAGAAAACAGATTGCACATTAAAGACAGGAACAAGTGAGCTTGTCAGTGGTGTGCAGCCTTCCCTTGCTCAGAAAGGGAAATTAAAGGCACAGGATCGTTTTTTCCCCCCTCCAATAATATAAATTATGAAAGATTTATGCCAAATGGTTTCTTCTAGTGACTGCAAATATTAAATAAAATACTGCTTCTCTAAATATTACACAATACTTATTAATTACAAAGTTATCTTGACCTCAATTTTTTTTTCTTCACGTCACAGGTGATTTATCATCATTTTTTTCAATGACAGATAAATTTGAGTTTTATTTAATATTGCCGTTGGTTTATAATTATTTAAACTTTTAAACTAACCATATAAGGAAGCATTCTTACTGTAGGCGGGGGAGATGCAATTTGATAGACTGTAAAGATAGTTAAATTTAAAAAATTAAAGTCTAATAAAAAGTTCTCAGCTTTCAACAATATAACATACATTTTCCAATTCTGTGCATTTTATTGAGCAGTCTAGAATGGGACTTTGTAAAAGTTTATAGTTTTTAGTTTCAAGGCAATTGTCATGTACACTATTTTACCATGAGTGAAGGTTAAGTAAGAGACTAAGAAGTTGGACAAGAGTACAATTTCAGCTCAGAATCTTTAGTGCACTTTCCTTAAACTCATCCACATTTATAATGCACGTTTTACTTATGCAAGTGTTTTACTGTAATGTGCAATACCAGTGAAACAAAAGCACTTCTATCCTGTATTATTATGGTATTTCTCTAAAAGTTCTAGAAATCCTCAGAATGAAGACTGAAGAAATCGTAAACTACGAGAGAGATAACTTAAAAAAATCTATGCTTTTCTTAAAATTCTAATAAATATTAAAACCCTAATAATATAATGCATCATCTGCATTTTGTTCTCCACTCTTACTACTTTATTACATAATTCTCTGGGGGATAACAACTTTTTCAAATGATCCAAGAGAATGAACCAATGGAATGCAGAAGAGAGACTATTAAGTATGATTGCTAACCTAATTCAGCAGATATGAGAACTTTAAATGAATTTTACATAAGCATCTAGAATTTCTGTGGATCATTGCAAATGAATATTTTTAGGAATAACTTGGTTTTAGATTATTTGCCAAAATATTAATAATTAAAAGAGGCTTATCATAGGAATAACACACATAATTTGATTGAGATTCATGAGTAGGCAGTCACAGGCAATTGTCTAATTACTAAGATTTCTCCAGGAACAGAAAGGGATAATATGTCCCTCAAATATATCCTTTTCCCATTAACTGATACCTGAATTTCTATTTTAGAAATGTGTGCCTTTGGCTTAAGGCTTAATACCTATTAAAATGCAAATGCACACCACAAGAGGCAATATTATTGTGGTTACTGAAAGGAAATAAATCAATATAAATGATACACATACAATTTGTTCAAAGTACTGCAGTTTACATAGAAACAAATTGCACCCAAATATTCAATAGTAGATGATTGATTAGTTAAGCAAAAATAATATATTCATAAAAAAGAATGCATGCTGCCATTAAAATTACAATAAAGTTTTGAACTGGCCAACAGGAAAGTATGACCACCATGTAGAATGTAAGGAGACCAGGGACAGAGAACTCCAGTAACCACAAGATGAAGAGAGTCTAGCTATTTATGTCTATATTTTCATTTACATGGGGGCAAAATAAAATGCTGAGAGATGATTTTTCTAGAAAGCTTAATCAGGATATATTTGACTTTGCCTGTTAAATATACTTTGTCTTTTTTTTCTAATTTCTAATTATAACAAATATTGTATGAACGATATTTTTTCTATCCATGTGTAAATTTTCTTTTTTTCATATTTCAATTTATTTAAAAAATAAATGACAGCAGATTGCATTACAATTCTTATTACACATAAACAACACAATTTTTCATATCTCTGGTTGTATATAAAGTATGTTGACACCAATTCGTGTCTTCATACATGTACTTTGGATAATGATGTCCATCACATTCCACCATCCTTGGTAATCCCCTGCCCCCTCCCTTTTCCTCCCACCCCCTCTGCCCTATCTAGAATTCATCTATTCCTCCCATGTTCTCCCTCCCTACCCCACTATAAGTTAGCCTCCTTATATCAGAGAAAACATTTGGTTGTTTTTTGCGGGATTGGCTAACTTCACTTAGCATTATCTTCTCCAAGGCCATTCATTTACTTGCAAATGCCATGATTTTGTTCTCTTTTATTGCTGAGTAAAATTCCATTGTGTATATATATATATATACCACATTTTTTTTTATCCATCCATCCACTGAAGGGCATGTAGGTTGGCTATTGAGATATGAGAATAGCTTTTAGAGTATATAAAAAATTCTTGAAGATGATAACTTTGTTTATAGTGTAATAATGGGGTAAAATACAAGTTTTGTGTAAGATATCAAGAAAAAGACTGAGTTACATTGTAGACAGTAGTAAAACAGTGATATTGGCAATGGAATGTGTCTTGTGCTACCCTATTCTAGATTAGTTCTACTATGCAAATTGACCCTGCTAAAGTTATTCTTTGTTTTTCCCCTTTGATTCACATTTTGTCAGCCTTTAAGTGACTGGGACACTAACTGCAACCATCAGTTCTTGCAGTAAATGGAACTAGAAAAATATTTGTACCAGGACCTCCTAATCCATAATCTTTAGTTTTTCAGAATTTGGAATATCTGATACTCTCCAAATAACGTCAAAGTTCAGGCCCAGGATTTGCTAATCCTGTTCTTTAATTAAAAGTAGACTAATGTTCAATTTGTGGGGAAATATGTGCTTGTTTAAAGAATTGTGGGGAAAAAAACAAAGAGGTGAGGGGACTGGCCTAGAAGATAATGATCAATTATTATCACACTGGCAGAAAAGAAAGGAAAACATGCCCTGAGTGATGGAAGAAGGTTCCTGAATCTGAATGCCACCCGTGGCATGAAGTCTTCCCATTATCTCACTACCAGCCTTCCTTCTCTTTAAAAGCCAATTTTAGCAGTTGAGTTTCCTAAGATGACCTTTGTTTGGAAAGAAAGTATTAGGTAGATAGTCAGCCAGGAGCAGGTGCATAGGGAGAGGACAATGAAGGACAGTAATTTACAGGGAGGACATCAGACATATCCATCAAAGAAAGTCCATAAGTCAGGACTATAGATAGCAGAAAACTTGATCAAAAGAGACAAATATCTGGAATATGTGAATTGGAATGTCAAACCTCCCCCAGTAGAGTTCATAATAACCCCTTAAGGGATCTATTGTTTCAAGATCATGTCACAACTATCAGAGTCACCCCTTGTGAGGTCATCAGAACCCTGACAAAGAAAATTTGCTAAGGGATATACAAAGAGCAAGAAAACACTTAAAGGGATATGAGAAACTAGGGAAAGAACAGAGGGACCCCAATTCCTTTATAAACCCAGACTCTGTGTAAGAACTACATCATTGTCTCAGAGACATCTATTCAGTGCATGCACAATGTGCTTATCTCACTTTCTCTCTACTAAACTCCTGCTTGTTACTCTGTGCTATCCATTTGAAAGCCTTGCTGCAGGATCACAGGAACCAGTTGCTGAGGTCATTTCAGCTCTGTGGATTTTCTTTTTAAAGATATCACCCTGCCACCTTCCTCCCAACCCTCCTTTCCATCTATTGGCTTTTGAATGACAAAGAGATGGTTTTGAGTCTGATAATACTAGATAGTATGCATAACTTTATACAGAATGTAGACCTAAATCAGTTTCAGACGTCTTGAGCACACTGTAAGGATAGAGTTAGGTAAACAGAACTGATAGTGGCAGAGATTTTGCCTGGAAAGTTTGTTTGAAAAAAACTGTCCTGGTATTACTTTTGTCCACACGTCACCTGTATACACACACACACACACACACACACACACACGCACACAGAGGCATACACAATTCCTTGACCCAAGGGAAAGCAGCAGGTATGTCAGCTTCTCTGCCTAAGTATAGAGACAGGGGCTTCCACAGGCTCTTTGAGAATCCTGTATGTGTTTCCAACAGTGAGTCCAGCAGCCAGAAAGAGTGTCTGATGCCTGTTGGGACAATCCAAAAGAAAATAAATGGGTTCTCCAGAACAAAGGAAAGTAAGTGTTGTATTGGAATTGGCTTTCACTTTCAGAATTTTTTTTTTGGATAAATATATGTACATATGTTTTCCATGGAAGAGAAGAGGGCTGTGTGGGAGGTCAGCGTGGAGCCATTTTAAATCCTGACAAGACTCCCCAGCAGGAAGAGTCTGTGACTGCACTGACAAAGCAAACACAAAACACAAACAGAAACCAATCAAGGGTGGAAAGGCACCAGAAAGATGTAGAAAAACGTGTCATCTTTGGCCATTATTGTTAATGGTGGTGGTGTGACGTATCTATCAGAGAATATGTTAAAAACAAAACAAAAATAAACAACTTTCAACATCTCACTCTGGGCTCAGAGATCTCATAAATCCTTTTTACAATAGTTTCAATCACCGCAGAAGTTTCATGGGAAGGTCAGAAATAGCAGTTAGTATGTGTAGAGGTGATAAGCAAGAATGAGAGAAGCCAGCTATACTTTTTCCTTTTTCCTTGGTAGCACATTCCCACCTGCAACTGGTCCTACTGAGGACTAGGGGTAAAACAATTAGGATTTATATAAAGTATAAAGTTGACTAATATAGTGCACCTAAAACTTGCATTTACTGATTTGACAATTTATAAACTAAGGAAATAATATAGTTTTTGTTACCTCAAAGAGAATCAATGACCTGACCTTGATAACTTGAAATTGACCATAATGAGAGTATTTATAACACTGAAATCAGCAAATATGTAATTTATTATATTGTTATGTTTTCAGACTCGAGAAGAGAATTAGGAAAATACTGATAACAGACTCAACTAAAAAGTGTAACTGTGTCTGTAGCTATTTAATTGCAAATATAAAAAAATGGAGAAATAGTTTTTCAATATTTGAAAGCTCTCTGCTGGTTGAACAAACAAGTCATTCATGTCATCAACAAACAAATGAAGTTTCAACCTGTGTCTATATCATGTTACTTTTGTCTTATTAATATAAAAATATCAGACAATACTCTTGTTGTAATTATACTTAGAGACCCTGTGGGTAAACATTTACCAGCACACCACTGAATATAAGGTTTATATATGTATTACTCCAAATTTTAAGTGGTTTTAACAAATACATGCAGATGATGCAGTGGTTTGAAGAATCCACCTCTATTCTCAGACTAAGTGTAGTATTTAGTGAAAAACAAATCCATCAAAATTTATTTATTACATGTGTTCAACATGTGAGTCTTTTTCAACTCTGCCACTTAATGCTTACATTTTTACTTTTTTATTAAATACCTGAAATATCAAGACCATTCAAATAAATCTGTATTTCTAAAATTTTAGTAATACTTTGGTAGCATCATGTGAGATTTCTGTTTTAAACATCAACATTTTACACCTAGCATGACACTGCCAAATTGCAGATCCTCCATAAAATGTTTTAAAATGAATGAGTCAATTAGTTAATCAAGTAAGTTGGTAACCATCATTCAATCAATTGATCAAGTAAACAGTCATTATTATTGTAATCAGTGGCATCTTCAATCCCTTCAATGCTTTCTTTCCCAAGATAGTATTAGTTCTCCCCAATTAAAGACTAAAGTTCTGTGTCAACAAATCTGAAATGATAAGTGAAATAAATCTCAACTCAAACTAAAAATAAAATGAAAAATTATGTTTTTTTCTTATGTAAATGAAGATTCCATACTCAATATAGCTTGATCTAGTGACTAAGTCTATTATGGTAAAGTTCGAGAATTCTATGATTAGTGTGAGGAACAGTTTCAAAACTATAATAATAATAAGGGCTAGTGTAGAATGGTGGTACATACCTGTAATATCAGTGACTTGGGAGGCTGAAACAGGAGGATCACAATGTCAACACCTGCCTCAGTAACTTATCAAAACCCTGTCTCAAAATAAAATAATAACAACAACAACAAAAGACTGGGGATATACTTCAGTGGTAAAGCATCAAATCCTATACCTAGTACTGCAAAACAAACAAACAACAACAACAACAAAAACATGGACCAAAGTTAGACGAAATGCAAATGTGTATATACATAAAAAGTATAAATAATCATTAAAAAGTGACTGTCCTGCCAGGGCCATACCCTGTGTGAAACATGTAACTAATTCTCATCCATGGACTATGAGCAGAATTGAAGTATATCATTATGAGGCAAGGCAGTTAAAAAGAGTCTCCTTCTTTCTCTGGCCAAGCTGAGGAATTTATAGCCCTCCTAAACTACTAGATTTCAGTGGATTATTTATGTTAAGAGTAAAAATGGGATAATGGATAATAATGGACAGTGGTAGAGAAAGCCATAAGTATATATCTGTATATATATGCATATATATATATATATATATATACCTGTACAAATACTTAGATATGTACATATATGTATACATCATACAAATAAATTACAAACCAACCAAACATAAACAAGTATGTTAAAAGAACAAAAAGAAGGGAGACAAAAAAGCATAACAATCTCCAGAGCCCTTCTTTCCTTTCTACTCAACCCTCATATTATGTCTACATGGTGCCTCTTCTTTCTTTGCTTTCCACACTTAAAATTCTTCCTATTCTGCTTTACTTTTACATTTCAATGGTAAATGAACATACTTAATACTTTTTTTGCTGGTTCCACCCCACAGATAAACATACACTGAAATCCAAATCACATACACATATTTAGAAATAATTTGACACATTTAATTAAGTACATAATTCAGTTTCAACAGAAAGAGGAATCTCAACTCATCTTTTGCAAAATGAATGCCCTTTACACCTTTTCAATTTACTTGCCATAATTTATGAACTTCTCCTTGCTAGTAGCAGTAATAGTTAACTCATTAAAAATTTGAAGAAAACTAAAATCTTATTAGTATTTAGCTGCATTTTGGGATACTGATATTCATACTCAAAACCTGTAATCTCCAATTATATTTTAATTAAGACAATGTTCATATTGTTAATGTAGTCAAAACAAAAACTACTGAAATACAGACACATAAAATTGATTCTGTGTCTCATTTTCTCAATCAGTATATTAACCTATCAATGAAAAATTAATCACATATGCTAGGATATTAATAAATTTATAATAATAGTATACTTGGGATAAATATTCCACAGCTAAATAGAGGTTATGGTGTGTGTAAATTAGAAGCAAAACCAACAAAAAAGATTATATAATTTAGAGGTTATAAAAATTATAGTTATGAAAAATAGAGGTTATGAAAAAGAGGGCAAAAGAGAATGCTATGAAACAATAGTGAGAGTAATTTCTATCAGTACAGTGGGACAGAAGTCTTTGAAAAATCATATTTTTAAGGGCCTTTCATATAAATGACTTTCCTACATTTGTGGACTGAAAATTTACCAGTGTTTGTGTGACCTACAGGATGACCAGGTGTGAAACAGGGAAAAAAAAAATTTGCAAAGTGTATAGCAGAGAAAGCAATGAGAGAGATGACTTCTTGGTGGGTTCAAAGAAAAAACAAACAGATGGTAGAAATAGACTCCCAGATGATTAATAAATGGAGGTATCAGAAAGATCTGAAAATAACTATTTCTTTTATGACAAAAATAATAGATTACAATATGGAGAATTTCAGCAGAGAAGTAAATATGCAAACAAGAATCGGATCAAAATTCTAGGCCTACAAACACAATAATTTTTTTTTCCCATGTTTTTTTTTTTTTAATTTTTTATTGTTGGCTGTTCAAAACATTACATAGTTCTTGATATATCATATTTCACAATTTGATTCAAGTGGGTTATGAGCTCCCATTTTTACCCCATATACAGATTGCAGAATCACATCAGTTACACATCCATTGATTTACATATTGCCCTACTAGTGTCTGTTGTATTCTGCTGCCTTTCCTATCCTCTACTATCCCCCCTCCCCTCCCCTCCCCTCCCCTCTTCTCTCTCTGCCCCCTCTACTGACATTCGTTTGTCCCCCTTGTATTATTTTTCCCCCTCCCCTCACTTCCTCTTGTATGTACTTTTGTATAACTCTGAGGGTCTCCTTCCATTTCCATGCATTTTCCCTTCTCTCTCCCTTTCCCTCCCACCTCTCATCCCTGTTTAATATTAATCTTCTTCTCATGCTCTTCGACCCTACTCTGTTCTTAGTTACTCTCCTTATAACAAAGAAGACATTTGGCATTTGTTTTTTAGGGATTGGCTAGCTTCACTTAGCATAATCTGCTCTAATGCCATCCATTTCCCTGTAAATTCTATGATTTTGTCATTTTTTAATGCAGAGTAATACTCCATTGTGTATAAATGCCACATTTTTTTTATCCATTCATCCATTGAAGGGCATCTAGGTTGGTTCCACAGTCTAGCTATTGTGAATTGTGCTGCTATGAACATCGATGTAGCAGTGTCCCTGTAGCATGCTCTATTTAGGTCTTTAGGGAATAGACCGAGAAGGGGAATAGCTGGGTCAAATGGTGGCTCCATTCCCAGCTTTCCAAGAAATCTCCATACTGCTTTCCAAATTGGCTGCACCAATTTGCAGTCCCACCAGCAATGTACAAGTGTACCCTTTTCCCCACATCCTCGCCAGCACTTGTTGTTGTTTGACTTCATAATGGCTGCCAATCTAACTGGAGTGAGATGGTATCTTAGGGTGGTTTTGATTTGCATTTCTCTGACTGCTAGAGATGGTGAGCATTTTTTCATGTACTTGTTGATTGATTGTATGTCCTCCTCTGAAAAGTGTCTGTTCAGGTCCTTGGCCCATTTGTTGATTGGGTTGTTTGTTCTCTTATTGTCTAATTTTTTGAGTTCTTTGTATACTCTGGATATTAGGGCTCTATCTGAAGTGTGAGGAGTAAAGATTTGTTCCCAGGATGTAGGCTCTCTATTTACCTCTCTTATTGTATCTTTTGCTGAGAAAAAACTTTTTAGTGTGAGTAAGTCCCATTTGTTGATTCTAGTTATTAACTTTTGTGCTGTGGGTGTCCTATTGAGGAATTTGGAGCCCGACCCCACAGTATGTAGATCGTAGCCAACTTTTTCTTCTATCAGACGGTGTGTCTCTGATTTGATATCAAGCTCCTTGATCCATTTTGAATTAACTTTGTGCATGGCGAGAGAAAGGGATTCAGTTTCATTTTGTTGCATATGGATTTCCAGTTTTCCCAGCACCATTTGTTGAAGATGCTATCCTTCTTCCATTGCATGCTTTTAGACCCTTTATCAAATATAAGATAGTTGTAGTTTTGTGGATTGTTTTCTGTGTCCTCTATTCTGTACCATTGGTCCACCCGCCTGTTTTGGTACCAGTACCATGCTGTTTTTGTTACTATTGCTCTGTAATATAGTTTGAAGTCTGGTATCGCTATACCGCCTGATTCACACTTCCTGCTTAGCATTGTTTTTGCTATTCTGGCTGGGTCTTTTATTTTTCCATATGAATTTCATGATTGCTTTCTCTATTTCTACAAGAAATGCCGTTGGGATTTTGATTGGGATTGCATTAAACCTATAGAGAACTTTTGGTAATATCGCCATTTTGATGATGTTAGTTCTGCCTATCCATGAACAGGGTATATTTTTCCATCTTCTAAGATCTTCTTCTATTTCTCTCTTTAGGGTTCTGTAGTTTTCCCTGTATAATTCTTTCACCTCTTTTGTTAGGTTGATTCCCAAGTATTTTTTTTTTTTTTTTGAAGATATTGTGAATGGAGTGGTTGTCCTCATTTCCATTTCAGAGGATTTGTCGCTGATATACAGGAATGCCTTTGATTTATGCGTGTTGATTTTATATCCTGCCACTTTGCTGAATTCATTTATTAGCTCTAATAGTTTCTTTGTAGACCCTTTTGGGTCTGCTAGGTATAGAATCATGTCATCTGCAAATAGTGATAATTTAAGTTCTTCTTTTCCTATTTTGATGCCTTTAATTTCTTTCGTCTGTCTAATTGCTCTGGCCAGTGTTTCGAGAACTATGTTGAACAGAAGTGGTGAGAGAGGGCATCCCTGTCTTGTTCCAGATTTTAGAGGGAATGCCTTCAATTTTTCTCCATTCAGAATGATGCTAGCCTGAGGCTTAGCACAGATTGCTTTTACAATTTTGAGGTATGTTCCTGTTATACCTAGTTTTTCTAGAGTTTTGAACATAAAGGGATGCTGTACTTTGTCGAATGCTTTTTCTGCATCTATCGAGATGATCATATGGTTCTTATTTTTAAGTCTATTGATGTGGTGAATAACATTTATTGATTTCCGTATATTGAACCAGCCTTGCATCCCAGGGATGAATCCTACTTGATCATGGTGCACAATTTTTTTGATATGTTTTTGTATCCGAGTGGCCAGAATTTTATTGAGGATTTTTGCATCTAGGTTCATTAGAGATATTGGTCTGTAGTTTTCTTTCTTTGAAGTGTCTTTGTCTGGTTTAGGTATCAGGGTGATGTTGGCCTCGTAGAATGAATTTGGAAGTTCTCCCTCTTTTTCTATTTCCCGAAGTAGCTTGAAAAGTATTGGTATTAGTTCCTCTTTAAAGGTTTTGTAAAACTCTGCTGTATACCCATCCGGTCCTGGGCTTTTCTTAGTTGGTAGTCTTTTGATGGTTTCTTCTATTTCCTCAATTGATATTGGTCTGTTTAGGTTGTCTATATCCTCCTGACTCAATCTGGGCAGATCATATGACTTAAGAAATTTATCTATGCCTTCACTATCTTCTAATTTATTGGAGTATAAGGATTCAAAATAATTTTTGATTATCTTCTGTATTTCTGAAGTGTCTGTTGTGATATTGTCTCTTTCATCCCGTATGTTAGTGATTTGAGTTCTCTCTCTCTTCTCTTCGCTAGCATGGCTAAGGGTCTGTCGATTTTGTTTATTTTTTCAAAGAACCAACTTTTAGTTTTGTCAATTTTTTCAATTGTTTCTTTTGTTTCGATTTCATTAATTTCAGCTCTGATTTTAATTATTTCTTGCCTTCTACTTCTTTTGCTGTTGTTTTGCTCTTCTTTTTCTAGGATTTTGAGATGAAGTATGAGATCATTTATTTGTTGTTTTTTTTCTTTTTTTAAGGAATGAACTCCAAGCAATGAATTTTCCTCTTAGAACTGCTTTCAATGTGTCCCATAGATTCCGATATGTTGTGTCTGTGTTTTCATTTATCTCTAAGAATTTTTTAATTTCCTCCTTGATGTCTTCTATAACCCATTGATCATTCAGTAACCTATTGTTCATTCTCCAAGTGATGTATGCTTTTTCCTTCCTTCTTTTATCGTTGATTTTCAGTTCCATTCCATTATGATCAGATAGGATGCATGGTATTATCTCTACTCCTTTGTATTGTCTAAGAGTTTCCCTGTGACATAATATATGATCTATTTTTTTGAGAAGGATCCATGTGCTGCTGAGAAAAAAGTGTAACTGCTTGATGTTGGGTGGTATATTCTATATATGTCAATTAAGTCTAGGTTATTAATTGTGTTATTGAGTTCTATAGTTTCCTTATTCAACTTTTGTTTGGAAGATCTGTCCAGTGGTGATAGAGTTGTGTTGAAGTCTCCCATGATTATTGTATGGTGGTCTATTAGACTCTTGAACTTGAGAAGAGTTTGTTTGATGAACATAGCTGCACCATTGTTTGGGGCATATATATTTATGATTGTTATGTCTTGTTGGTGTATGGTTCCCTTGAGCAGCATGTAGTGTCCCTCTTTATCCCTTTTGATTAACTTTGGCTTAAAATCTATTTTATTTGATATGAGTATGGATACTCCTGCTTGTTTCCGAAGTCCATATGAGTGATATGATTTTTCCCAACCTTTCACCTTCAGCCTATGTATGTCTTTTCCTATCAAATGCGTCTCCTGTAGGCAGCATATTGTTGGGTCTTGTTTTGTGATCCATTCTACTAGCCTGTGTCTCTTGATTGGTGAGTTTAAGCCATTAACATTTAGGGTTATTATTGAGATATGGGTTGTTCTTCCAGCCATATTTGTTTATTTATGTTACTAAACATGGTTTGTTTTCCACTTTGATTATTTTCCCCCCTTTAGTGTCCTACCTCCCACTGTTGGTTTTCATTGTTATTTTCCATTTCCTCTTCCTGTAATGTTTTGCCAAGGATGTTTTGAAGAGATGGTTTTCTAGCTGCAAATTCTTTTAACTTTTGTTTATCGTGGAAGGTTTTAATTTCATCTTCCATCCTGAAGCTTAATTTCGCTGGAAACACAATTCTTGGTTGGAACCCATTTTCTTTCAGTGTTTGAAATATGTTATTCCAGGATCTTCTAGCTTTCAGAGTCTGTGTTGAAAGATCAGCTGTTATCCTGATTGTCTTACCCCTAAATGTGATCTGCTTCCTTTCTCTTGTAGCTTTTAAAATTCTCTCCTTATTCTGTATGTTGGGCATCTTCATTATAATGTGTCTAGGTGTGGGTCTCTTATGATTTTGCACATTCGGCGTCCTGTAGGCTTCTAGGATTTGGGGTTCTGTCTCATTCTTCAAGTCTGGGAAGTTTTCTCGTATTATTTCATTGAATAGATTGCTCATTCCTTTGGTTTGAAACTCTGTTCCTTCCTGTATCCCAATGACTCTTAAATTTGGTCTCTTGATGTTATCCCATATTTCTTGGATGTTCTGCTCATGGTTTCTTAACAGTCTTGCTGAGCTGTCTATGTTCTTTTCAAGTTGAAATACTTTATCTTCATTGTCTGATGTTCTGTCTTCTAAGTGTTCTACTCTGCTGGTAGTATTCTCAATTGAGTTTTTAAGTTGGCTTATTGCTTCCTGCATTTCTAGGATTTCTGTTTGTTTGTTTTTTATAACCTCTATTTCCCTGTATAGTTGATCTTTTGCTTCTTGGATTTGTTTATGTAATTCATTGTTGAAGTGATCTTTCATTGTCTGATTTTGCTGTCTGATGTCTTCCTTGAGACTCCAGATCATCTGAAGCATGTATATCCTGAATTATTTATCTGACATTCCATCAGCTGCAGCTATTACCTCTTCTAAAGTTGAGTTGACCTGCATTGCTTGTGGTCCTTTCTTTCCTTGTCTCTTCATACTGTTCGCGTTCCTTTCTACTTGGTGAAACTGTTGTGCTATTGAATTTTCCCCCTATATATTTATATTGGTCTTGTATAGTTGCAAAGTCTCCCTCGCAGGCGCGGGCGGCGGCTCTGCCCCTCCTCCAATTGGGGCAATGTGCCTACCACGCCGGCAGGCCGCTGGGCCTGCTCTGCCAGTCGGTAGCCGGTCCGCCGACCTTGCAGGCGCGGGCGGCGGCTCTGTCCCTCTGCGGGCCGCTAGGCTTGTTCTGTCAGTGGTCGCAGTTCTGCCTACTTTGCAGGCGCAGGCAGCGGCACTGCCCCTCTGCAGGCCTCTGGGGCTGTACGGCCAGTGGGTCGCAGGTCCGCCTACTTTGCAGGCGTGGGGGGGGACGGCTCTACCCTTCCTCAAGCCACTGGGCCTGTTCTGTCTCTCGGTTGCAGGTCTGACCTGTTCTGATAGTGGTCACAGTTCCGACTACCTTGCAGGCGCGGGGGGGAGGGGGCGGCTCTGCCTCTCAGCAGGCCGCTGCTCCTCTTCTGCCGGTGGGTCGCAGGCCCGCCTACCTTGCAGGAGTGATTGGAAGCTCTGTCCCGCCGCGGGCCACTGGGCCTTTTCTGTCGGTGGTCACCCTTCCCCTACCTGGCAGGCGAGGGGGATGGGGGGCGGCTCTGCCCCTCAGCAGGCTGCTGGGCCTGCTCTGTGTTTGGTCACAGTTCCCTCTACTATGCCGGCGCAGGGGGAGGGGGCGGCTCAGCCTCTCAGCAGGTGGCTGCTCCTCTTCTGCCGGTGGCTCGCAGGCCCGCCTACCTTGCAGGAGTGATTGGAAGCTCTGTCCCGCCGCGGGCCACTGGGCCTTTTCTGTCGGTGGTCACCCTTCCCCTACCTGGCAGGCGAGGGGGGTGGGGGGCGGCTCTGCCCCTCAGCAGGCCGCTGGGCCTGCTCTTTGTTTGGTCACAGTTCCCTCTACTATGCCAGCGCAGGGGGAGGGGGCCAAACACAATAATTGAAATCAATTACTCCAAAGACAGATTTAAATGGAAATGAGAGAAAGCCAATAGAATTAATTAATAAACCAGAAAAAACAATAGAGTATAAAATGTAGTTTAGTGATTTTAATTTGCATATATATATATATATATATATATATATATTCATCCTCATACACAGAAAGAAATATATTTCATTGAATGGAGAATACTTTTTATAAAGCAACACTTTCTCTGATGTTTTTATGCTTTAGCTTTATTTAATAACATACTGAAAACTATGAATTTAAACAATCTCTCAGTGTATGTAGTCTAAACGATTATATAAATACACAGATATAGAATCTACAGTTAAGATAATCAACTTTCTAAAAAATCTCACAAATATCTAGTATTAGAGCTATAAATAGAATATCATGCATGGTCAATGACATTATGTTGTTTACATAACATGGGCAATTTTTTATTTAACAACAACCAATTCTGGCAGAAAATTTTTTCCCAAGAGAGAACTTTAGCATGATAATATGGAATTATAATCTCATGTAAAATACAGTAATATTATACAACATTTTATACTACAATGAGTATACCATAATAAATGAATATACCATAATGAATCCCATTTTTACATGTAATTATAATACACAAATTAAAATAAAACAAATAACAATAGTAACAAAAGAGAGATCAATGGAATAGAGCAAGTGGGTCAGAGGAAGGGAAGGGTAAGAGAAGGTACAGGGGAATAAGATTGATCAAATTATGTTATACACGTATATAAATATGGCATAATAAATTACACTGTTATGTGTAATTATAACTCACCAATGAAAAAGAAAGTCCAAAAAACAAATCATTAAAATATAGATGTGGAAAATGTAGAATGAATTAATAATCCCCAGTAGGAAAAGAAATAAAGATTAAACCATATACCACTATAGATTGGATATTATATTTTAAGTTATACTGAACATGCTTTTCTATTTGTTGCCAAACTTATACAGAAAATAGAAATGTATATTAGAACAATTATTTTTGTCACATACACAGCAATGTGTATAACTATTAATAGACACATTTAGCCTTTAATCTAGTATTCCCATTCCATGATTTTTAAAAAAAATATATATATATATTTAGTTGTCAATGAACCTTTATTTTATTTATATGTGGGGCTGAGAATCAAACCCAGTGCCTCACACATGCTAGGCAAGTGCTCTGCCACTGAGCCATAACCCCAGCCCTCAATGATGTTTTAAAATAATAGAATAGAATATTCAAAAGTATTGTTATACTATAGTATTACTAGAAAGAAAAAGAAAAAAATGTCATGAGATAAATTTACAACACAGAACATTTTACTGAAATATAACATATTCATTAATAAAATAGCTGTGCCAACTAAAATAGAAAAAATAATTTTTAAGACAAAGGCAAAAATTGGAAAGCAAAATGATATTCATCTAATGATTATGACCATGTAAAAAATATATCTATATATTAAAAAAAGAATAAAAGCAACAGAAAAATATTTACTGGAGGAATATATAACTATTTGAATACTTTCTCTATATATAATTTTCTTTCTACATCCCTTTTGAATAAGGTGGAAGAAAGTTGTTTTCACCCTAAATTATGACAAATTATTTAAGATTTTATAAATTTACATTCTTGATTTTATTATAGAGTTATCTAGAAAACTCATTTGAATAACTTTAAATGCCTTTTCTCATTTCGTACTCCTTAGCTTGTATATCTAGTGAAGGTGGAGAATCTGTTAGAGTAGGTATTTTACAATCTAATCTTAATTTTGAATTCGAACAAGGCTGATGAATCTCCTTATCAGTTACATATTATGTTTATCTTCTATCAGTAAGGGAATGATAACACAAATTTATATAATAAAGATACTTTGAAAACTAATTTAATAATTATAGAAAATATATATTAACAGTAAAAATGTTTGTGCCACTATAATATTTTCACTTAGATTCATGTTTATATAGCTGATAAAATAATAAAGACAATAAGGCTTTTATTTTTTGTATATTTTCTAGATATATCCAGAAATTGTATCTTGTTAATTTTCATCATATTGCAATTATTCATTGATTTTGACTTTTTACAAAGCTGTGGTTAATAAAATCTTCCATAAACAAAATTTTTATAATTATTAATTAGATAGTTATTACCATTATATGATATTGCCTATTTGCACAGTCTTTTATGAGGTACTATGCAGAACAATTTTGATTCAAACAGCTCAATCAGGTATTCTTCAGCAAACAATCCATGGAGCCTTAAATAACACCACAGTCAATATCTTTCTCTCTCTGCCGCACTGGTACAACTTTTTTTTTTTTAAATATAAGGAAAACAGTATGTTAGCAAAAAACATGAAAAATGAAGTATAAAGGTTGACATTCTAAGGTGTCATTAGTAGCTCTCTCTCCGTGTGACAAATATTTGCTAGGAAAGCACGGTTATCAGTGATCCAAAGATATCTGTCCCTGTGAAGCTTGATAATTTAAAAAATATAGCAATGCCTGACTTACATCCCTTATCTAAAAATCAGAGATAGCTGGATAATATTAAAGAATAATATAAAATTTCTAAGATTGTCTGACTGTTACATATGTATGTGTATATCTCCTTATTATTGTTTAGATAAGAAGTATCTCTCAAATATGTAGCTCATTTGTGACACCAAGCAAGAATTTTCAAAAGTGAAATGATTCAACAATGAGATGTATAATCTAACCAATAGACTAATCCACACTGATATGGAATAACTGGGTGGTAACTGTAGACAGGTAGGGTATAACTAGAGGAATCAGGTCACTGTGAGTACGTCTTTGGGGTTCATAGTTTGTCTTTGGTGAGCAGAGCTCTTGCTCTGTGTATTGGTTGCCGTGTATGGAGCAGCATTCCTCTGTTATACCCTTCCATTTTGATGGATGGAAGGCCTCACCTTGGGCCCATGAACTGAATTTCTGAAATCACCAGCCAAAATAAAATTTTCTCCTCTAAGTTTTTTTTTTTTTTTTTTTGACAGGAACTTTGATCAAAGAGATGAAAAACTAACTAAAACAATCTTCATATCAGTATCCATTTTGGTAAATATATCAATATAGTTATATTTATTTAATGCATGTTCAGTTTCTTCTCTAATAGATTTCATAATACAGAGTCTGTATATATTTTTGAAGTTCTTCCTATAAATTTTACTTGATAGAGAAATTTTTATATTTCATTTTTATGGAGTAACAATGCTGTTAATCACCAGGCCTGCTCAAGACCTTTAGGCAAATGTGTCTTATATCACTGGTAATACCATCCTGGTGTATGTTTATGATCCAAGCTCAACTAGCAATGTGCAAAATGACCTTAGAAACATTACAGTTTAGCTAATTTCCCTCCTTCTCTCTAAATGAGGGCATTTTTGAGATTTAAATAGTCTCAAATTAGTCACATACTGTGTGAATTATAATAAATGTTATATCAGAAAAAAATAAAGTAAATTGTTATTCTGCTTCTAGATTTCTTGTTATTACAAAGTTTGAAAAATTTGAATTTATCATGGGTTTTTCCAACAGTTATTAAAAGATCTCTTCACTTCATAAACAATATAAAATAATAATGAAAATGTTAGATAATCACTTTATAGTAAATTAGAAAACATTAAATTCCTACCTGTCCAGATTGAAGTACATTTATAAGTCAATTCATGGCTTTATAAATTTCCCCTAGTTTTTAAAGAAAGAAAGCCTTTCCATAGGAAAAAATCAATAAATTTTACATATCCCAAATGTAAACTCTCTATATTCAATAATATAGGACACAAATGAAATATAATAACAACTTAAAAGTGGATTTTATCTGTACAGATATGACAGCTTCAGAGTTAGCATTGAACGTTTTTAGGGTAGTAAGATATATAAATTCATTTACAAGGTCCCCAAATGACTGAGTCATTGTCTTATAAAACAGACAGCATGAAGTTAATAATGATCATGGTAAATGAACAAAATAAACATACTTTAGTAGCAAGGAGTAGATATCAAAGAGTAGACTTTATTTCACCACACAGGAGCATAAATAACAAGGAAACCTGGACTTAGATGCTTATCACGGTAATTCCTATCTCCTCAGAGTTCAAGGGTTAACACATTATTAGAATGAAAATAAGAACTCTCCAGATATCCCAAAATACATGTCCTATCAGGAAGTAATTCTGAACTAGACATGCTGATTTCTCATAGACATGTGTGCACATAGACACACAAAACACAACACTATACACGCATATACTTATAAAAATATTTTGATTGTCTTGTATATTTTTTATTTATCATCAATTATGTCCCAGGAGAATATGCATGTGTTTAAATTGCTTTTTCCAACTAATATTGTTCACATATAACATCTATAATCCGTCATTGCTGTTAGGAAAGGACCATTATGAAATTTTGATGTCACTAGAAATTAAGATGGTAAATTGAAAGAGTGCCATGAATGATATGATTCTAGGCTGTCAGTGCCCTCCAGATCCTATATTTTCCATACCTATTTCACAACTCAGGACTTCACCTTATAAATTGTAATAGTCCACATCTTATAAATTGTAACACATTTAATACACATAATGGATAAAGTGACTAAGTATTAGTAGATTAAGGTATATCAACCTGAAAACTCCAAAACTAAGAAATATCTCTGGTGATTATGACTTGTGTTGTAGATTTAAGGGACAGGATTTATTTTAGCAGGTGATATTTAAGGAGAATGGGTGATTGCCCACTTTGAGTACCTCACTTTGGTTATAGGACCCAAGAACTTGTTTCAAAGACAAATGGTCTGGGTGGGACATATGCTCAACAAAGATGCTAGGACACCAAAGATGGCTTGTTGGACCTATTCAAATGTGTAGTACAACTGAAAAAGAGACCATATGGAAGAGCAGTCTGTCCTCTGTGTGTAATAGGCTACAAAATAAGATTTCATAAGCAATCATCATAATAAAATCAATTTGATCCTTTGTGCCAGTCATTCCTCTAAATAGTTTAGTTTTTACAAACATGTGATATATACTGTTAATATTTTTCTTTTACAGGTGGTAAAACTAGGCACAGATTTTTCAATTTCTCATCATTACACAGATGATATAAGATAAGCCAGTATTATAAGCCAGTCAGTTGGATTCCACAGTCTACACCTTTCACCCTTTTCCCAGACTGTACTAGACCAGTTCACCTGAAGGGGTCAGAGAACACATGCAGGGATGTAAATCCCTATACACTATGTAGGTAGATTTTGTCCTGCTTAAGTTTTTCTTTTACACTAAAGTTGTATGGACAATGACAAACATACAAGTTCATTGAGCATTTAACTCATTCTGAGCCAAGAAAAGAATGGTAGCAATAATTCCTTGAACACTGAGTTTGTGTGGGCTGAGACCAGGTGGTCTTTCCTTCAGGGGGACAATGATGGATGCTGAGCTGCTTCCAAGAACTGACTATAGTTACAGGAACTGGAGAGGATGGCATCATTTATACAAAATCTGGAGGTACAAGAACAATTGATGGAAGGCTTGTGGGCAGAGGGCTAAGAGAATTTTTGCCATAAAAATACATATGTATAGTCACACACATATATATGTCTGTATGCGCGCGCACACACACACACACACACACACATTTAAAACCAAACAAATGAACTAAAGGTAAAATTAAGACTTAGGAGAAACTTCTCTTTTTCATCTCAAATTCAAGAATTCTCTCTCCAGTTACACATAAATTACTTTATAGATGTAATTCATTGAATAAAAGATGGACTAGTAAAGATAGGAACATGGTACTCCATGGCCAAACCTTTACTGAATGTTCATTATTATTTGCTTAGTATTGCATTAGGAATGAGAATACACATAAATACGATATATATTAAAATTTGAAAGAATTCTCTTTTTAAAGGAAATAATTTGTATATTTTATAGATTTATAGATTAAGATCACTTTAAAAAACCTACAAAGGAGTGTGATAGACAAAGTATTGAAAGTGTAGAATATGAATGTCATGAATTACCCTGTGGCTCATGCAACTTTTGACAGAGAATAAATTTGTAAGGCTAGAAGCCATTTGTCTGTCAACAGAAATGTCAGCAAAACTCTCTTAATGTAAGTCTTCTTGGGCTGCATAACAATTCAATCTTCACTTAGGCTGTTCTTTTAGGTCAAATTTTCACTGAAGTAGTCACTATGTAGAGGCAACACCTGAGCTTTAATTTAATAAATTTTTAATCAATATCAACTTCTAATTTGAGTCATGAGAAAGTTTTTGCATTGATAATGCCTTTTTATATCAATTTAGATACATACATTTATGATCATATATACATATATAGTATAGAGTATATGTTATATTATTCTACAGAATGGTGGATATTATTTCAATAAGAAATCATTCATCATTATTTTCAGAAATTATATTTATGAGAAGGCTGCTATATTAAGTAATATTTGGCATCTTAATATTCTACCAAGTTTTAGTGAACAAGCACAAACTCCATTTTTTTTAACACTGCAAAAACCTATGGATAAATTACAGAGAAAAAGTGTTTTTGAGTCATAACCAATATGTTTCATATTTCCAAAACATTGCATATTTTCAGTGTTGTTTTTACCTCCTAATACTTGCACATACATGGCATGATTTCCACTTAACATAATTTTGAAAATTTTCCTCTGAGAAAATGTTGGAACTAATGATTCTATTAGTGATTTGTGAATTGTGCTTGAATGATTCATTAATTTAAGTGATTTGACTAAATACAACACTTAAATCCTCTTATTTGAAATAGACTTCACCAATGATATCTAAATTATGGGGGAGGTGGCCTTTAAAACAAATGCTGGGAGTCCATGTTGAAGATTAGGTTTTTGCTGAGTGCACACTAATACTTTAGTAGAAGTTTTCTGCAGATTCACCCTATTGACATTCTGGACCAGATAATTCCATAAGGGCTGTTTTGTGGATTGTGCTACTTAGCGACACCCCTACTCTACTCACTAGTTACAAGTAACAGCTCCCTACACCAATTACAGCAACCGGATATATATGCAAATATTACACTCCATTTCTCCTTCTTAAGAGGACTAACGAAATTTAGAGGTAACAAAAAAAAAGGTAGGATCTTAGCATAAGAATTTTTCTAGAAAGGTCTTAGGCATCAGAAACAATATTCAATATAAACTATACTGAAGAATTAAAGTAACTGTGTTTTATGATGATAAAATAATTAGACTAAATGTTTAATAACATATATACATTTAAGTCAATCAAGTTCAGGTGGAAATTAATTTACTTAGTCATACAGGTTAAATAATTTGAGTTTCCTAATTAGGAAAACATATAATATTTGCAAACACTAGGATTCTTAACAATTTTGTTTGGTCCAAAATTATTAAGTCCTCAAATTCTATCTTGTAAAATTTTTAAAATTGAACATTGGCCTGATTTTGTTTCTGAAAATGATTGACATTTTGACAATGAATTATTTCTCACTTTATCAATGGTGGAATTCTTCAATTACCTATTACTTAAAATGGAAAACTAATTGAGGGAAATACATCTTAAAATAAAAGATATCATTTGACTATTCCAATAAGCACATGAATAGTATTAAAAAGATGAGCAGACACTAATTTAGTTATTAGCTTAACTAATCACTCTTTTCTTGAAATAAGTAAATGCAGTTGCAACAAAATCAGAAACATAGTTTTATTACCACACTTTTAATTAAACATTGTCTTTAAATAAAATGATACTAAAGAAGACTCACATTTACCAGCACAAACTCCATTCTATTCGTATACTGTAGAAATTATCAATTTATATTAAATATCAGCCTAGAGTTAGTTAATTGTGTCTAGAGTGCCATAAAAATAATTCAAACTTGGCAATTCTTAATAAATTTAAACTCTATAATTTGTGGCCGCCTCAGAACAATTCAATAGGCTAAGAAGTAACTTTTCCTTATTCCTAATACTATTAGGAAGGAAACATGAGATATGCAGTATTCAATTACTACATTAGCATGTGCTCCTTTATGCTTTGGAGTAGAAAATGAAACTTCTGGCATTCATGGAAACCAAGATGTGTCAATTTGTAAATCAAGACAAAATTTACTAAACATGTCTGTGATGTATCAAAGACCTCTGATAAGCTTCACACTGTTCTCCCTGGGTGTTGCCTTAGATTTCTCTAAGTAGAACTGCTTCTAAAAACAATAAGACATTACAACCACATTAAGTCATTGGAGGTTCCTCAGACACAGTATCTGTGGGTTTTCTGTCTATAAGGTACTGACAAATGCCTTATTGAACCATTCATTCAAAATGAGACATTGACCCTAAGGCTGCCCTTATCAACATATTCAAATTGAGATTGGCAGATGGGTAAATAATAAATATATCACATGGGCTAAATTTCAAAAGGAAAAACATTGGTTGATATATTTATTTTCAATTCCCAGTGCCATTTGAGTTCTCAAAAGCTTTGTTCTACAATTTTTAAATAAAACTAACACCATTAAAGACCATTTGTCTCTTAAATAATGAAAAGCACTTGTGTTCATTATGGTGCTCTGGATGATGCAACTTTAGGCACTTCATGAAGAAAGTCATGTCTGCTATATGGTTATAAAGGATGCATATTTATTAACTTTTCCTTTACCAATATTTGAGTTAGGCTGCACTTCTTCTGAAAATCATTCATTTTTATTTATTGACTCTTTTTAGGTATAAATATCAGTAGAATCCATTTTGGTACAATTATATAAGAATGGAATATATCTTATTCTCTTCAGGACCTCATTCTTCTGGATGCACATTATGGTGAGGTTGGCTGTGTTGTTTTCATATATATACATAGGAAATCTATGCCATATTCATTCTACTGTCTTTCCTTTTCCTATCCTCCTCTTATTCCTTCCTTCCTTCCTTCCTCCCTCCCTTCCTTCCTTCCTTCCATTCCCTATTTCTACTGAGTTTCTATTCTTTTCCCACCACCCTTTATTATGGGTTAGCTTTCATGTATCAGAGAAAACATTCAAACTTTGCTGTGGAGGATTGGCTTATTTCACATAGCATGATAGTCTCCAGATCCATCCATTTATTGGCAAAGGCCATAAATTCATTCTTCTTTATGCCTAAGTAATACATATTGGGTATATATATATATATATATATATATATATATATATATATATATATATATATATATAATCATTCTTTCTTTATCCATTCATCTGTTGGTTCATAGCTTAGCTATTGTGAATTGAGTTGCAATCACTGCAATGGCTGTGTCTCTCTAGTGTGCTGATTTCAGTCCTTTGGATATATACCAAGTAGTGGAATAGGTGGGTCATATGGTAGTTTCATTCCTAGTTTGTTTGTTTGTTTGTTTTTAATAATCTCCAAACTGTTTTCTGAGTGGTCACACCAATTTTCAGCAATATATGAGTGTACCTTTTTCTGCATATCTTCCCAACATTTATTACTATAAAATTCTTGATAATTGCATTTTGACTGGAGTGAGATGAAATCTCAGTGCAGTTTGAATTTGCATTTCTCTAATTGCTAGAGATGTTAAACATTTTTTTCCTATATTTGTTGACTGATCAGATTTCTTTTGTGAAGTGCCTGTTCAGTTCCTTAGCCATTTATTAATAGGATTATTTGCTTTTTGTGTGTGTGTCTGTATGTGTGTTTTTTAGTTCTTTATATATCCTGGAAATTAACACTCTATTTGAAGTGCAGATGACAAAGATTTCCTCTCATTCTGTAGGCTTTCTCTTTATACTCTTGATTGTTTTATTGCTTTGAAGAAACAAAGATGACATACCATTTATTGTTGTTGTTGTTGTTTTTAATTTACTTCTTGCACTTTAGAAGTCTTGTTAAGACAGTCATTTCTTGAGCCAATATGTTGGAGGGTTGGGCCTACATTTTCTTCTAGTAAGTGCAAGGTTTCTTTTAATACCTATGTCCTTAATCCACTTTGAGTTGAGCTTTGTGCAGGATGAGAGATAGGGGTTCAATTTCGTCCTACTACTTATGGATTTCAAGTTTTCCCAGCACCATTTGTTGAATAGGCTTTCTTTTCTCTAATATAGGCTTTTGGCACCTTTGTCTAATATGCGGTAACTCTACTTTGTGGGTTTGTCTCTGTGTTTTATAATCGGTGCCATGTGTCTTCTTGCCTGTTTTGGTGCCAATACAATGTTGTTTTGAATTTATCCTGATATTTGTAATAGCGGGATAAAGCAAAAATTTTTTTTTTGGTTTATAAAAGGAAGAATGTTAAATACACATGTAAATTTATACTATATAACATTCACAAAAATTTGATGGAGAAATGCAATTCTTCTTTTGATCATCTTCCTTTATACTTCATCTAAACATCTAGATTTTGGCAACTGGTTACATCTCTTTTTGTATGCCACACATGCATCTCAAATCTTGTTCACTTGGACACAAATGATTATATATTCCTTTTTTTTAAGGAATACTATTCTTGAAGACTGTAATTAACTTTGGTAAGCTATACTTAAACAGGCATTTCTAATTATTGATCAAAATTAAATGATGTGCTTCAGATTCTGATTACTGTACTTTCTATGACATATTTAACCTCTTACACACTCTTATTTTTCTGCACTCTAATTTGCAGATAGACACAACCAAACTTTACTAGCTCTATTGCCTTGTGTCCTTTCCTTTGACTACATTATCCTTTTTATTATTATTTAATTTCACATTTTTATGTACTACTTCCAGAATTGTTGTGTGGGTGGCATATTAAATGAGTCCTAACAAGTTAGAAAATCCTCTATAAGGTACCTAGAAAAGAATGATGGTTTAGCTAATTTAAATGTATTCAATCACAATCTTTCAACTTTAAATTTTGTATTATTCTTTCCTTTCCCTTCTACATGAAGAGAATCTTGAATCCAATTAAATTATTTTTGGCACCCATTAAAAGTAATATGATGCTTTGCATGCCTGCTTGTGTGATTTTTTTCTATTACTAATGTTTATGAATTTTTCTTAAAAGAAAATTTGAAGCATGCATTACATGTCCCTAATACATATAAATAATCACAATTTACTAAAATTAATATAGACTTATATAATTACTAACTGAAAAAAATCAAATGACATAGCAATTGGGCAAATGTTAAAAAAGTCCAAAAGTTAATATTCAGTGAAAATAAGAGTTTAACCAAAATAAACTTTTACATTCCAATAATGTAATTATTAGAAAATCTGGAAAAAATAATGAATATGCATTCTCTTTTACCCAACAATTTGATATATAAGTATTTATTCCAAGAAACTATTGGTATAATGTCACAAAGTTACATAGATCCTATGAACCTTGAAGTTTTATACAAAATTTTCAAGGAATAGTTTCAGAGAGTTGTATATGAATTATGTTGTATAGACATATAGACCAGTGGAATAACATAGAGAATCCAGAAATATGCTCTCACATATATAGCCAAGTGATTTTTGACAAAGGTGCTGGGACCATTCATTGGAGGAAATATAATTAAATAGAATGTTTTATTTGATAACAGGAATATGCATGATTCTACCAATTAGTTATATGTGTGAGGGCATATTTCTGTATTCTTTCTTTGCTATCAATGGTGCTGGGAAAACTGATTATTTACATATGAAAGAATGAAGGTGAACCTTACTATTAATACTTAGATATATGTCCCCCCATTGCTAGTTCTCCTGGCAGAATTATTTGTTGTAATCTAACCCTCATGAGGATAGTGTGAAGAATTAAGGTCTTCAGGAGGTGATTAGGTCTTGTTGACAGTCAATATAATTTAAAAATAATATGTGCATGAATTTAGTTTATAGCACTCTACATAAGCTTACTTAAAACACTGAAATTTTAAGTTGTGCCTACTGAAACCGCAGAAGATAATAAAGAAAATATGCAATTTATATAATCCTGGTTCTCCACAATATTATATCTCTTAAAGATAACTATGGATACAAGTGTTGCTTTGAGCAATACTTTTTATTATTTTGCAAACACCATATTTAGATAGCCATTACTTTCCCAGATGTTTCTTGAAAAAAATCTAAACAATGACCTGCTTCCAGAATTTAACATCAAGGGAATAAGATTGAGATTGGATGAATATATGTCTCTAAAATTAAATTTATATGCCTACTATTATCTTATAAGTTATATTCAAACTTTAATTAAATAATTAAGACTTTGGCAATTGTAATCAAGGCTATCTAATATAAAAATAGGGGATGGAGCAGCAGTCATCAAATATCAGTTGACATATTCTTCATCTATACATGTTTATTGTAATTTTAATTTATAATTTACATTTATATTAGAAACATATTTTACTCATGTATATTCTTCTAAATAACTTTTGGAATAATGATAGTACAATAATGATAGCTAACATTTATGCATTGGCATTTCTGTGGAGGACCTGCCATAATTAAGTTTGCATATGTTATGTCATTTAAGCCTCACACAAACTTAGTAGGACACTTAGTAGTGTCTCCAGAATATTACTAGAAATGTTTATGTAGTAGCTAAGACATAATTTAGATATGTACAAATGTATGCACACACACAAACCTGTTTTATAATCTCAGAACTCTGATAAAATTTGAAAACCTTTTTAAATAGCTCCTGATATAGAAGGATATCAAGAATAACATTGCATAGATTTTTATGTATTTATGTAATAATTTTTCGGCCTCTATGTATTTGAATCACTGTGTATTAATTTTAAAACACATAGAAACCCCCTTTACACTTCTTTCTCTTTTTTCTCACATAGAATCATGCATATTCTTGTTATCAAATATTCTATTGAATTAAAATCTCTTTGGTTCTATATTATTATAAATGCTTTCATATTAGAGACAGTATAATATCTTTGTGAACTCATCTATTGTAATTATTTTACAGATTTAACTTTATTTTTTAAAAGGACCATTATCATCAAAACACCAAATACTTATTAAATTAAATGACTTCCAAAATACTTATTAAATTAAATGTCTTCCAAAATGTCATGGTTTTGTAAAAGGAGTTAATTTTTATAAAAATGAATGTCCAGATAGGAATTTAATATCTAAGAAAATATCTTTAGGCATATAAAAATGGAAAATGACAAAGTTCTGTTTGCCTACTAAGCCAAATATAAGTCCTGCTTTGTGTACCAGTAGTTTTGAGATTTTCAAACTAACATGTCATAATCACCTGAGAAGTTTATTAAAACACAGATTGCAGTACTTTACCCTCAGAAGTTCGGTTTGCATAGGTCTAGGGTAGCCTAAGAATGTCCATTTTTAGCAGTTAGGGGATGCTAGCTTGGCTGGCTCAGTATGCACACTTTTAGAAATGACCATGGTACAATATCTCCACAATGCTGTGTGGAAGATCAAACCAGCCACAATATTTACTCAAGCCAACACCTAATATAGAACAAAGCCCTAAGTTTTTTTTCAATTCCAGGAAGGCTGAGAGAGACAAGGAAATGTCAGAAAATTTGAATCTAGTAGAATTAGGTTCATGATATTAAAAAAAAAAAAAGCCAGCTCCAAAATATAAAAGAGTAAAACGAAACAGTAAGTGCTGATGTTGAAGTCTTAGCTATATCTAAGATAACTGGTGAGGATTAAAAATTAAAAAATGGATTTCAGTGTATCTTAACTGCCCTTATATTGGAAATAGTTGCCCTAGATGGAGATACTCATAGCTAGAGAGGAAAAGTCAATGCCTGGTTTCACAGTTTCATAACTACAGGCTGATTCTTTCAGAAGAAGCATATGCAGCTAGTGACTTGAAGCAAAAGCAATGCTGATTTATCATCCCCAAAACCCTAGGGCCCTCAAAAATTATATTAACGTGACTCTGCCTGTGCTTTGTAAATGGAACAACAAAGCCTGGGTGACAGCACATCTGTTTACAACATGGTTTATTAAATATTATAAGCACTGCTGATACTTTCTTAGAAAAAAATCACTTCCAAAATATTATTGCTTATTGACAATGCATTCAAAAGCTTTGATGGGGGCATACAATGAAATTAATTTTGTTTTTCATGCGTAGGAACACAAAATACATGCTGCAGTACATGGATTAGGAAGTAAATTTGACTTTCAATTCTTATTACTTAAGAAATACATTTCATAAGATTATGCCTTCCATAGAATGAAGAAAGTGGCTTCTTTAGATGAAATCTACTCTGGGAGTGTTCTAATTTTAAAACACATAGAAACCCCCTTTACACTTCTTTCTCTTTTTTCTGTGAATACTGTTGAAATGATCACAACTAGCGGTGACTGCTTAGAACATTATGTAAATGTAATTAATAAGAAAGTAGCAGAGTGTGAGAGGATTGGCTCCGGCTTTGCAAAAACATTCTACTGTGAGAAAAATGTTGTCAAGCAGCATCATGTGCTACAGAGAAATATTTAACAAAATAACTGATCGACACAGCAAACATCATTGTCATCCAAAGTTAAGAAATGAAAAGAAAGGAACAACTTAGGCAACCACCACCCTACTCAATCAAGAGCCATCAACATCAAGGAAAGAACTTCCTTTAGCACACTGAAGGCTCAGGCATTGCTTAGGAGATTTTAGCAGTAAAATAATTTTAATTATTTATGTATATTATTTAATTATAATGTTATTAATTATTAATGATATCAGTATAATATTTAATTACATTATTTTAATTATAATTATATACATTGTTTTGTAGGTATACTGCTATTTCACACTTAATAAGCTTCAGTATAGTATAGGCATGACTCATTCACTGGGAAAACAAAAAATTCATGTGAATTTCAATATTGGGATTATTTTCATTGTCTGGAGCTGAATTTGCAATATCTCCCAGGTATGCCTGTTCTCACTTTCTTTCGACTTTCAGAAAGAAAAGACCTAATTCCACTGAAAGTTTGCTACTCTCTGCTGATTCAAAGCCTCCACACAGCCTTTTGGGTATCATGCACATGAAGACCTGCTGCAGTGACAAAAAGGAAATGTGACCATTTTTGTGATAAAACATGTCAGCATAAATTGTCAAAAATTATCTTTTATAGGAAAGATTGCAGACCTTTCTTCTTTACTTCTGTCAATTTCATGATTGGGATTATACATAGGTTTTTCATTAAAAAAATAAATTCCTGAAAATTTGCATGTAATTTTATATAACAATAAATAACACTTAATCCCAGAAGGACATAAAAATAAATATAGACACACAAATTATGGAAAACTTGGTTTAAAATAAAAAGAATATAGAAATTATTAGGCACACAGGTACAAGAAAAAAAAAGAAAATCATGACTAAATTGTCTACATAATGAAAAGCAAATTCCCTATGAAGAAAATTAAAAAGCAAAACATACCCAGTGAATATAAAGTAATTCTGAGCTACACTTATTAATACATTTTATGAAAAGAGCTTATAAATATTGATAAAATATACATCAGTAGGTATACTAGCAATGGGCATGAAAAAGCAATTCACAGGTGGGAAAAACAGTTGAGAATTCTGAAAGTGGGAAAATGTACCTTTAGTGGAAAAGCAAATTAAGTTGAAACAAGAAAACAGTCTTGAATTTAAGTAGTAAAAACACAGTGAATACTTGCCGCAGTCCGGCTGCAGCAAAATAACCAGCGGGTGACGAGCAATTTGTGAAGACTGATACAGCTGGAGTGGGAGCCATTTATTGTAGGACAGGAGGTGTATATATACATTACACACAGCTTGTCTTAATTAACATAAACTAGATACAGCAGTCAACCAATAAGGAATCTCCACACTTAATGGGTCGCTGGCATTACTTCACAAACCACTCTCTCTGGCAAAATGCCAGGCGCCATCTTTACTTGTTTACAGACCCTAACATTTCCCCCTTTTGTTTAATTTAAATAATGACCATAGTGGTTTTTACACAAACACCATAAATAATCTGCTACAAGCAGAAGGGGAGGATACAAAATGCCACTATACCAAGCCAATTGATGGCTCCATGCAAGAAGCCTTTGGAAAAATTATACCAGCAATGACACCGTTAGCAAAGATACTGAGTTACAATTTGTTGTAGATTACAGTTTGTTGTCTCAGTCCAGGTAAAGCAGTGTCTCAATAGATTAACTCACAGTCCAGGTAAATCACAGTCCAGGTAAGTTCTGCAGGCAGCTAGCTTAAATCACAGTCCAGGTAAGTTCTGCAGGCAGCTAGCCTAAGCTGTAGCAGCAGAAACAGCAACAGCTCCAAAGTCTCGTCTGTTTCTCAGCCGAAGTTTCGCCCGGTTTTCATCAACACTGGAAATTCTTCCACCTCGTCCTCACCAGCACTGGGATTAAGGCAGGAACTCCGGCAAAGATGCTAAAGAAAATCCTGTAGTATTCCAGCAGGTACTAAGAAAACAAACTTCTGAACAATTTAGTACATTATCTCAAAGTTTTTACATTTGAAATAAGCCTTAATAGTGCTCATTACTCATTAGTTTCCAGCTGTGGGAGAACAATTGTAGTTACTGGCCTTGGAAATGATCAAACTTCAGGGATTGGGCCTTCCGCCTTCAGTGTCCTGGGCAGCCCCAGATGGCCCCGGGGAGAGTCCGGGAGTGTTGGACTCAAACTGCCACACAGGGAGCAAGAGCCTGCAAGACTGTGCCTCTGGGTCAGGTTTGGATTTGGGCTCTCACAGTGGCATCCCCACTCCCCAGGCGGGGGGGGGGGGGGGGGGAGCTGGCTGCCACCGCTTGGAAACTCCTTGCTGCACAATGACCGGCTTGTGCAAGTGGCAGCTGTGGTGCCCATTCATCCACCCTCTGGTAAGGAAAAGTATTCAGTAATAGCCTTTTGCTACAACTTTTTTCCTGATAATCCTTCTTCTGCTGAACTTTCTTTTTCTTTCTGACTAGAGTTCCTAGGCTTCCATCAACACATGCCCCAACTATTCTTGGTTCCACTGGGGTGCCTTCTTCCCTTAGTAATTTACTTAACACCCCTTCCATATTTTCATCACAAAGACAATACAATACACTGAGACAAAACAAGACACAAACATACTGTATCAATCTTTTCCATTTTCTTAAAATGGTCATACTTTCTTTCGCCCTGTCTGTTTAGGGACGAGCAGATTTTCTCCCGTCCTATCTTTCTAGGAACAGGCAGCTATTTTTCGTCACTTACCCCGGAGTGTCCCGGGGCTCCCCATATGGGCCACCATCTGCTGCAGTCAGGCTGCAGCAAAATAACCAGGGGGTGACAAGCAATTTGTGAAGACTGATACAGCTGGAGTGGGAGCCATTTATTGTAGGACAGGAGGGTTATATGTACATTACACACAGCTTATCTAAATTAACATAAACTAGATACAGCAGTCAACCAATAAGGAATCTCCACACTTAATGGCTCGCTGGTGTTACTTCACAAACCACTCCCTCTGGCAAAATGCCAGGCGCCATTTTGACTTTTTACAGACCCTAACAAATACTAATATGGAGAATCTTTCTGGTGGGATATATAAATTAGCAGAACACCTTAGAAATGAATTTCACAAAATTTATCAGTACCACATATGTCCTTTGATTTATTAGTTTTTCTTGTGAAAATTAATCCTATGGAAAAAAAAATTCCAAGAAGTTGAAGATATGCACTGCTGCATCATCTATTTAAAGATAAAATTAATCTTTTAATCATTATTTCATATGTGCTTAGGTTAATTGCTTCAATCAAAATAATAACATATTATACAATCTTTAACTAACACTGAATAATACTTTGTACCAATAATAATTTTCAGTAAAAGTTGATTTAAAATAAAAGGGAAATAATTTTAGTAAAGAGAGAGAGAGAGAGAGAGAGAGAGAAAGAAACAGCCATATATATAAACACCAATTACATAGTAATAGCTATAGAAAATTGTGTCTGAAAGGTAGATGAAAAGATAGTCATATAAGAGAGATGCAGATTATACAGATATTTTTCATTTTTAGATTTAGTATGGCTTCAATTGCATATAAATGTTTTGTTATTAACATATATGCACATCGCCCTAGGTCTTACTCTTTTACTTTTTCATAGCAGAATTAAGCATATGAAATGATGTTGTTTTCTCTCCTTAATCTATTAATAAATTGTGACATAGCAAAGACAATATTCAATGTTGTTTTTAAAACCAAGATAATTAAAATGACCTTGATTCTGCTGCAAAAGCTCAGGGTGTATAAACAAACACTGGGAGGGTGCCCCTGTCCAGGGAAGCCAGCCTGGGCTCTGTCATGGCTCATTGCCTTGGAATAAATCTGCTTCACTTGGAGCCACAGCGAGCTGGGAGTTCTAGGCAAGGAACAGTGGAGTGGATCCACACAGAGGAGGTTGTTATGTCAGGTAGACATTTTTGCAGAAAACATTTTCATCTCTTTTAAACTGGCAGTTACTTTATACAATTCTGCAATGAAAATGAATTTTCAACATAAAATTGGTCAACTATTGATGTTATTTATTACACAGAAACTCACATTTACAATTCAAACACGTAATTTGTGTATGGGAATTGTCTTCCTTTATTTAAAAATGAAGTAGTGCACATATGATAACAAATTAAAGATTATAGAAATCATAAAATTAACTCTCCTGTCTTCTTTTACCTTGACACCTTTTCCCTCCCCCTAAAAAGTATTACTTAGCGTATACATTTTATGTTTTTTTTTTCAGAAATAAGTAAATATATGAATTTGTTAATAGGAGAATCAGTTCCACAAAATAATACAGACATAAACATACTTTATCAAATATCTTCCCTTCCTTCTTATGCCATGAGATAAATCATATTTGCCTAGACATAGCTGATGATCTATGTGGTCCCTAAGATTTCTTAATTAATCACATTTTCAACAAGCAAATGACATTTACTAATAATTACTTGGTGTAATTTTGAATAATCAAATATTCATACAACTGGCCTTTCATAACTAAATCTAAATCAGCACAGGATTCATTTATTCACTCAAGATATACAAATTGACAATGTCTTGACCAAGTTCCTGAATCAAAGCTTACTCCAGGATGGTGGAATCATACAGACATGCACAAGGAAATATGGAAATTGTTTTTTTCCCCTCAGTGTGGGTGGAAGTATTTGTTGCTTCAGAATTTGGATTTGGAAAGGGCTCTGCTAAAAAACATAATCTGTTCTTTGTCCATATCTATGGAACCCAGATGAAAATAAAAGAGAATCATTGAGAGTCATTGCATTTTCCTTTATCCATGCAGAAATCCAGAGAATGGAATAATTTTAAAAGGAATCTGACACAGCTTATCACATGTTAAACATAGAGGTTTGCTGTTTTGGGAAGAAACAAACAAAACCAAAAATGCATGGAGTAAAGACCTCTGAGAAATTTGATGTTTTGGTACTAGAAATATTTCTTGGAAAATCAAAAATCAAATTCACTCTTTTTGTTTGTTTATTTTGGTACTGGGGATTAAACACAGGGTACTTAACCACTGAGCTATATCACAACTCCCATCTCCCTTTTTTTAAGTTTTTATTTTAAGACAGGGTCTCACTAAGTTGCTCAGGGCCTCACTAAATTGCTAGGGTTGGCACTGGATTCGTAATCCTCCTGTCTTAGCCTCCTGAGTGGCTGGGATTACAAGCATGAGCCACCAAACCCAGCTCAAATTCACATTGAGCATATTCTGTGATGTTATAAATTACTCTGTAAGCAATTTCCTTAAAACATATTAAAATTTATATGGGGCATAATTATTTCAGAGGGTCTATTCTGGTCTTTGTTAGCTTTAGATTACAGACATAAAAACATGTTTAATGTGGTACATTTTGTTAAACCAAATACTTGTGAATAAAGTCTAAACTCTGGAATGACAATTTAATAGCACCATAAACAAAAGTGAAAGAGGGAATGACAAGAAGGGAAAGTGTTGGCAAAATATATTAAAGTGAGAGGATTCATTCATTCAAGTAGATAGATAAGGGTCAAATTAAGTTAAAGCCATCATTGAAAGAAGATAGATAATTTAAGAAAAGTAAAGATGTAGATGTCAGCACACACAAAAACAGCTTAAATAACAAATGTGAAAAAAAAGTTTTCCCTGATGAAGAATAAGATTAATGAAAAATAAACAGAAAAGAGTATTCTTTCACCATCTTGACCCCCCCCCCCCCAGGGCCTACTTCATCTAAGGCACTACTATCATTCACCTGAACTATTGAAAGACATCTCTGCAATTCTACTCTTGTGTCTCTCCAATCTATCCTACATGGGACAGCCAGAGTGATATTTTTAAAATGTACCTAAACCATGTCATTCCTCTGCTGAACGCTCTTTTAGACTAGTTCCTTCTTGAGAGGACAGTGCAAGGTATAGTCTTGGGGCAGACACAAGCTGTACCTGCCCACACATTTCTTTGTTATATGTTTAGAAGAGTGTAGTGAGTTCAGACTCTTGCCTGCTTCTCAGATAGCCAAATCCTCACTCATCAGAGGCTTGCACAGCATTGTTTTATGTTACAGCAAGTGCAGATCAACACGAAGTATGTTGGCAACAGCGCCTTCCTTTGTGTTGATAATAAAATTAAAATTTGCTCCTCTCAAACTTTAGCATAATCATTCCATAAACACTGTCTACAGCCCTCTTTCATGCATAACTTCTGCCTGCTATTCTGATGTCCTAACAATGTCAGAATAGTTCTTCTTGGCTTCCCTTTTGTTTATGCCCCAACAAACTTTAAGTGAATCCTTGTGTTAATTTGCCTTTCCCTCAACCTGTGTGTAGCATATTTTTGAGGAATTTCGAAGAGTGTTCTGTAGGCAGATGACATTGACTAAAGCTATTATTGACTTTTAGTAAGTTAACTGCCATTTAGTAACACAAAACACCTAATATGTTGAACTCATTGATTCTGGAGACAGGAATTTGGACAGGGCATCGCAGGGCTGGCGATGCCCTGTTGTACAATATCCAGAACCTCAGCTGAGAATGCCCTACATAGGATGGGAACAGGTGACCCTGAAGGCTTGAACACTATGAACAACTACTCCAGCCAAACATAGCTTCTCCAAGTGGCTTGGCTCCCTCTTGGTTTAGCTGACTTGGGCTGATTTTAAATAATAGCTGGTGGCTCTAATCACAGGTGTTATACCCGGACAAGACAGAAGCTGCTTTTCCTTTTATGTCCCACCCTAGAGAGTTACAGCATCACTGAATCCATGGAGGTAGAAGCAGTGATAAGCTTATAACCACATTTTGAGGAGACTGCTAAAGTCAGGAAATGTGTGAAGGAACTGAGGCTCATGTGTTAGAACTTCCAAAGCATGCTCTTCAACTTTTTGTACTGAAATAATTAGATTGTACTAATTTATAGAATTTTAATCATTATTATGAAAATGAAAGATCAGGGGTGAAGATATCTACTAACTGAGCTCTAAGAGTAGAGTTAATTTGGAAACCTTATTTGCCTTCATCCATTTGCAGAAAAAAAAAGTGGAAATGAACATAGATATTGAAAATAAATCTGATCTTTTTGCCGATTAGAGTTTTGTGATGATAAAACTGAGGGTGCAGTTTACTTATTAAAGTTTTTGGAACATTTCTAACTTGCTTAGAATTTATGAAATGTTCAAAGTCATTATAAAGTCAATGATAACGGGCAGACTTTTCAAAGAAGATTTAGGACCAAGATTTATAAAATTAAATTTGAATATGCAATGAATGTTGAATTTTCTTGGGTGCTTTGTTTGATACTACATGAAGTAGTAAAAAGAAAACATGTGTAAAATATGTGTATATATTTTTCATAGTTGCTTTGATGACATGTAATTTCACTAAATTACCACAGAGAAAGGAAGTCAGAACAGAACATAATGGGGGTATGGCAGAAGGTTTTACAATGAAAATGGAAGTAATAGCTAGCAAATAACTTACTAAGTATCATGAAATGTGAATGTGCATGTCTGTGAATTATGTGTGTGTGTGTGTGTGTGTGTGTGTGTGTTTGGGGGTGACTAAATAAAGTCACATCTCTGTAATTCAATAAATTATGGATCTAGTTCTCTCTCAGTGAAATAGTTTTGATATACAACATATATGGTTTATTTTTCATTAAATATTTATAATCATATTTAACATGCCAAAATATTTAAATAATTTTTTTTATAGTACCTAACACATGTATATTTCAGGATTATCATTTTAGTCATCAGTTCTTAATGAGGTAAAAATTTTAAAAGTTGCTCAGAGAGAATTCTGGGCACTTTATGAATGGTTATTTAGAACTTTGCTATCTATACCATTCTTAGAATTAATATATTTTATAGTATAAATACTCTGCTTCTAATACACAAATGTCCTTTAAAAACAGATGGAATTTTTTTTACCCATGGGTCTAATTAGTGTTTCATAGAGAATTCTTATCCTAGTATCTGTTTTGAGATTGGGGAATATTATCCCTTAAAGAAACATTTGTGAAATATTAGTGATGCAAATGTCTCTTAGCCTCAAGTGGAAATGCTGAAAAAGATCATACAACATTATTAAACATTATAACAGTGTCAGATCCTTTTTTCTCTCAGAGGAGCTCTTTTAATTTTAAGCTCTTATCTCTTAAATCCTTATGTATTTCAGAATTTACTCCATTATTTCAGTCATATGCAAATAAAACATATATTGTACTCCTGAGTGTTATATTTAAAAAACAAAACAACAAGAAAATAAATGTCATCCTATAGATTATCTTACACTAGTAGCATCAGGTAAAATATTAGGCCTTATAGCATACAACAAATTTCTTTACGTGTTTGGCAGGGGAGCAGTGAAATAGAGGATAAAAATACAAATTAAATATTTTGTGCAAAGCTCCAGATAAGTAATCAAAAATATCCTGAAGACAGGCATGGTGGCACATTCCTGTAATCCCAGTGGCTCAGGAGGCTGAGGCAGGAGGATCATGAGTTCAAAGCCAGCCTCAGCAACTTAGCAAGGACTTAAGAAACTCAGTGAGACTCTGTCTCTAAATAAAATACAAAAAAAAAAAAAAAAAAAGATAGGAATATGGCTCAGTGGTTGAGTGTCTCTGAGTTCAATCCCTGGTACAAAAAAAAAAAAATCCTGGATGTTATCAGCCCTCTATTCTTTAATACATGCTTTAGATTATCTAAAATGATAGGGAAAAAGATAAAATTCCGTCAGAATTTAGGAAGACAAAATTAAAATGTTTCAGTTTCAAGAAAAAATGAGCAATGTAAATCTGTGGGTTGTAGAACTTTAGATTTCCAAATTAACAAGTTAACAAATTGATAGAATGTCTGACAATCCCATTCTTATTTCTGATGGTAAGGGACAGGAAAGCAAACCCTTAATATTTGATAGCTGAAATAGCAGCAACTGGATCTCAATACAGGCAGCATTACAATCAGTGCAAGGAAGACACTGATCTTTGGCAATTGATTATCTCTGGACAAGGATGAACTGTGGAATGATTTTACATTATTTGAAAATAATAAGGAGAAGAATTCATATATAAACAGCAAAAGAAAAGCAAATTCAATATATGATTCAGAAAAAATCTTGTAAAACATTTTGGTTAAAAACAAGAAAAATACAATTACAAAAGATTTCAAAATTTGTCTCATTGTCATCTTAAAAAGACTTAAAAAGAACACAACTTTTAAACATTTAAGAGTATACCAATAGTTAGAAATTATATAATATTAATATGCTAATTAATAACAAATATTACTAACATTATAACCTGAAAAATATTTTATAAAAATTGCATAAACATAGTCTACATTATCATATACCAACAAAACAGAGAGGGCTGGGAATGTAGCTCAGGGACAGAGTACTTAAAGAGTACACGCCAAGCCCTGGGTTCAATGATTAATACTGCAAAAACAAAAATCAAGTAAATAAAACAGAGAGAAAAGTGAGAGAAGATAAAAATGTGAAAAATTAACATGAGTCAATTTCCTTTTACCCCATGAAAAGGGTAAATATGTTTTTTTCTTTTTTTTTTACCACAAGGAATGTCTTTTTAAATTTGTTTTAATTAACTAGTAAAATGCATTCATGCACTTTGATATATCATACATAGATGTGATATAATTTATCATTTTTCTGAGTGTACATGTTATAGAATCACATTGATCATATGGTCACATGTATACATAAAGTACTAATGTCGGTTTTGTTCTACTATCCTTCCTATCCCCACATTCCCTCCTCTTCCCTCCCTTCACTTCAAAATACCTAATCTAAGGTAACTCCATTCTTCTCTAGTGCCCCCCTCCTTATTGTGAACTAGCATCTACATATTAGAGAAAACGTTTGGCCTTTGTTTTCTGGGGGATTGGCTTATAGTTTTATTTTATGTAGATTTAAAAGTTGATCTTATTTTATCTTAAAAATTGATTTATGTTTAAAATTGAACAGAGAAGAGTTTCAAATGAGTATTTGAAAAAATGTAAATTAATTTACAGTCAAATAAAAAGTAAAATTTACCCAAAATAATTGGGAAATTTTGAAGGAAAAAAAAATGACAAAATTGATCACAGCTGAAAAGAAACAACTAGGAAAGAGTAAAAAGCAGGTAATAGTCTAAAAATGATACATAATTTATGATCTATTTACACATCTTCCTGGAAAATCAAAACTATGTGTGGTGATAAGCAAGTCAGTGGTTGCTGCAGATTTAGGGACATGAAGGGGTTGAAAAGGAAAACCATAGGGCATTTTTAGGATCATGAAACTGTAATGGTTTTAATGCATTATACATTTGACAAAGCATATAAAACTTTACATGAGAAAGAGAGGGCTTTAATATATGTAAATTTTAAAAATCATTCATGATGTCATGGGATCCCAGGATGGAATGCAGACTGTGATTTTACAAAAGAAAATCTTAGTGTATAATAAATGTAAGAAATAGCTGCACTGAAGAAACTTAAATAATTCTGCAAGTGAGAAGAAACTGTAAGACTAAAGGCAAAAGGAACTAGGTAGAAGCACTACACACTAGTTAAGAAAGATCTCTGTTTTTTTGTTTCCATAGAACTATAGCTTAATAGTTTTGAAACACTATATACGTAGACTAAATTTCAAAAACGAAGTACTTGGGTAGTCTATGGTGGGAACTGGGTTTCTCAATGTCAGAGATAATGGAAAAATAAGCAGAAAATGTTGGTATGACAGATGAGATAATAGATGAAAGTTGAAGTCATCAGTAAAAAATCTTGTTTCACTTAATTTTATGTAGATTTAAAAATTGATCTTATTTTAAAAATTGATTTATGTTTAAAATTGATATCAATATACATGGATAAGTTTAGTACACACATTTCTAAGCTATGAGAGGACATAAGATTTACAGATAACTAACTCTCAGATCTTGGTCTTTTGATACAATTCTTCAAAGAAAGTATAATCAGGGCCACAAGGAAAAATGGCTGTTATATAGGGAAACTATAGATGAAAAAAACATTTTCTAGTACTAGCAATTAAGAGGTAGTCAAAATAATAATAGCAAGAACAATGGCACCAGAAGTAAATTAGTGTGGTAGGAGACAAATGTCCCATGAAGAACAATTACAAGTCATTTATGTATGTATTCTACTCTCAAATCACAATTCTCAGCTTTTAAAGTGTGGATAGCACACTATAGTGTCTTCCTTCTAAGCTGGGTGTGGTAGCTCATGCCAGTAATTTTAGAGGCTGACGCAGGTGGATTGCAAGTTCAAAGCCTGCCTCAGCAACTTAGTGAGGCCCTGTGTAACTTAGCAAGATACTGTCTCAAAATAAAAAGTAAATAAAAGGGCTGGGGATGTGGCTCAGTGGTTAGCTTCCCTGGGTTCAATCCCTGGCACCATTTTTTAAATAGTAATTTCCTTCTAAAAAGTATAATAAGGAAAGGAAGAAATAAGAATAAATTCTACAGTCAAGATACCTCACAAACACTACCTACTCAGATGATCCAGGTTAGTGTTAATAATGATTAGTTACACTAATGAATATGTACCCTTGATAAAATGCTATTAGAAAGACATTTTACCTCTGTTGGTCTTCTTTTCCAGAACATATAACCTAGTCTAATAATAAGAAATATATCAGAAAAGAACTAAATTAAGGGACATTCTGCGAAATACCTGGCCACTATGCCTCAAAACTGTAAAGATCATGAAAAACAATAAAGATCTGAGAAACTAACAGCCAAAATGATCTTAATAAGACATGGATACAAAAGGCAATGTGTCTACATGCAATCCAGAAACAGAAAAAAAAAAAAAGATCATTAGGTAAAAACTAAGAAAATGTGAATAATGTACTTGTATTAGTTAATAATAACATAATTGTTTCAGTTCACTAATTGTAAAAGTGAAATAATAATGGGAGAAACTAGATGTGGAATCTATTCTGTCTGTCCTTTTTTTTTTTTTTGGTACCAGGAATTGAACCCAGGGGTAGTAAACCACTGAGTCATATCCCCAGTCCATATTATTTTTTATTTTGATACAGATCTCCCTAAGTTGCTCAGGGACTAGCTAAGTTGCTGGGCTGGCTTTGAACACACAATCCTCCTGCCTCAACCTCTGAAGCTGCTGGGATTACAGGCATGCACCACTGCACTCAGCTCTATATAACATTTATGCACATCTAAAAGTTTTCTAAAATAAAAAGTTTATTATAAAAATTCTTTAAGCCATCTGTGGTAATGGAACTTATAATCAATCATATATTCTGTAAACACAGCTTTAATATTTCAAAAAAATTGGGTAAAGGAGCAGGTGGCATATTCAGACATTTATGAAAATAAATGCAATTAAGTAAATTCTCAGAATTAAAACAGAGGCTTTATTATTTGGCCATCCAAACCTAAAAATCAACATCTCAGAAAAGTTAAAAAATGACACATCAAGAAAAGAAAAAGTATCCATTGTGAGCAACAACCCTGAATGCAATAGTGACATCATAACAAGGAATACCATATAATAATTTTCTTCATTTCAGAGATAATATGTTATGATACAGAAAGCTGTTCATAATATTTATACAAAAATATTTTTAATTATGATACCAAAAGTCTATACTTTTCTGTCTTTTAAAAATGCATATATGCATAACAAATTATTAAAAGAATGTCCAACAAAAAGATTATTATATTTATCTCTATGTAGCATAATATTTTATGATTATTATCAATTTTATTTTGTGTATAATGACTATTTTTAGAAAATGAATAGTTACCAAGCACAGCTAAGAATCTGTTACATTCAATCATTTATGATTCCAATCAAATATAAAAGATTTAATTCTACAAATTTTGCCCTTAAAATATAACAGCACAAAATCAAATTACTTGTGTGAATAAATATTGATTTAGTAATACTTAATTATTTTCACACTGAGATTTTGACTTTGCTATTTAGCTGATGCAAAGTAAAATCATTTATTTAATTATGAAGTTTGGCAGTAGGAAAAGAGACTAATTTCAGACTTTCCTCTGGCCTTTCATAAACCATGGAACTCATTGACTCAGTTCTGGCATTAAAACTTATTACAAGTTGGTAAAATGTTAATGATACTATTCTATTAAAAATGCTTGAAACTTTCATACATGAGTTTTCTCAAAGCATTGGGTTACTAACACTTCATGTTGCACACTTCCTATTTAGTCTATCACAGTGTAAAACACAGAAATAACTAAAGATGATAATTTGTTCTTTTCAGTCCATTATATGTTTCTTCCCATTATATATAATACTAATATGAAGAGACACTTTAAATTTTGTTTGTACACATTTTTATGGTGGTAGAACTCATATGACACAATCTCAAATGTTTTACTACTACATGTGTACAGACATTCATACCCCAGTGAATTCTTAACAGAATTATTTCCTAGGTCTTCTATCAGTTTTTACAGACACTAACTAGTCTTTATTATTTTTCCCCAATTTTGTTAACCTTAAAAATAATAATCACCTTTTGACCAGGATGTATTTAAAATTGGCTATCTAATGAAATAATCATTAATAATTCATTAAGTAATCATTTCACTGGATTTGTTTGTATATAATTTTCATCCTCACCATCTCCTACAGTTTAATTAAAATATCTTTTAAAATAATATATGAATTTTTCTTCCCTTTAAACCATATCAATCATTAAAATAGAAGTGAGCATTTATTGATTGTTTACAGAGTGTCAGAAAGAGTTTTAGATGTTTTAAATTAATTAATTGAATGTTAACTCATTAGATTTGGTTCCCCAGAAACAGGTCCTGAGAACAAACTTTTATGATTGTGTTTTTTATTAAAGGAGAGTTTTGTGTGTGTCCAATACAGGCAAGAGAAAGCAGGATTAGGGAAAATAAATGTTATGCTTATGCAAGAATATGAATTTAGGAAGATCTAACCAAACTTCATCTCAAAGGGATTCTAGATGGTAAATTGTTCCAAAAACTTGATCCTTCTTTGGATAAAAGAAACACCGTTTTTGTTCTTGTCCAGTAATTGACTGGATATTTTTGTGGTTTTATATTTTTTAGTTTGTAAGTCCCAAAGGAGAGAGGTAGAAGAAGAAGAACAAAGGCCCGGTATCATGTCCAAGCATCTTAGTGTTAGGTAGCTTCAGTTTCCTAGGATTTTCCTTGGAAGAATGTTCAAGTATGAGCCATAAGAAAGAGTGCACAAGTGGGACAGCCATGGGGGATGGCCACATCGACAGGACTCAAAAATGCCTTCCAGGAACAACACAGGGTTACATCAGCCCTCATTACTACAGATTCAGATTTCTATTGCTTTAGAACTCAGGGACACTGAGATACAGAACAATTATGTTATTTACCCCAGCCATGCAGGTAGGAACGGTAGACTTAGGATGCGAATCTTGTCAGTCTGGCTATAGAGCCAAGAAATCATTTTTGCGAATATTAAAATGACTTGGGTTTTCAAAATAGCATGAAATTCGTACACATTTATAAAGTCTGTTCTGGCAAATATCTATGAATTCATACTTTTCCCAGGGCATTAAATGAAACTGAAATTACTACAGATGCTAGAAGACTTATAAGAAAGTTTCTCATTAGGTAAATGAAGACACTTTTAAAAAAAAATCAACTTGTTTTTGAAACATAAATTGTTAGCACAATTGTTTTACATATCTTTTCACCCAGAAGTTTCTTTTTTCAAAATTTTGATTTATATTCCCAGGAAATGTTTCATATTTTGTTATATTATTTGTGTAATTTTTAGGGATATCAAAATTAATCTATATAGATTTGATTTTTTTTTTAATTCCAAAGCCAAGAGTTTGTCTAGGAAACTTGTTTAAGAAGGAGTCCAAAATCAATATGTAATTAAGGAACTCACATGCAAGATTTTAAAAATTACCATAGTAGGAAATATGCAATCAGAAATAAACACTTCAAGTTGAGTGGTAAGTAGTGCTGCCAACAGCAAATAGGATGGGATATGCTGCAGAACCAGACATTACACTGACTACAATAATAAACATTCAAGAATATAATGTAATGAGCACACAATTATAAGTTTTAATAAGGATATCCTACAGCTAAAGTTGGAAATATTTTGGGGTGTAATGAACCTTCATCATTTAAAGATAGGCAGTACACTGCAGGCAGTGAAATTCAATTACAGTTACTGCAAGATGCATTGGAACATGCTCCCATGAACCATAGAATTATCAGCATCATTTTGCCAATAATGCTTCCTACAGTTATGGCTGGTCACACTTTTATGTTGATCATTTTATTTATGAACATAACAAAGGAACTAAATGGTTTCTGTGGGATTAAAATAAATTAATATTCCATCAGAGTGATAAATTCAATCTTCAGAAAAGAATATGTGGACTTTGCAAAACAGTTTAAAATGTCGGGGGGTAGCTATTAACCTGGATCCTAAATCTAACAGGGAATGAAAAAAGAACATATATCAGTAGAAGAAGAAATGTTTATGGTAGTAGAAACATGAAGATTGACAATTATATTTAGTATACTATTTTGAGGATGACAGGGGATTTCATTGGAACTATTCATTTTGAATATTGTCAGACAACTTTGGTTGGAGGTGTTCCCTTCCAATATTTTCCTCAGGAAATAGTTAGCAATGTAGTGGAATTTTGTTTCCATTACTTTAATAATTATATCCATATAATATTTCTTAGAAGGAGTCCAGGCTTGCTATATTGTGTATTTAAATAGCATATCTTTTACAAAGAGAGTAATTGTGTTTAAGAGTACCTCTTCTGCAAGGAAAATAAAATTGTCTACAATATATGCAAATTGCATGGATACTGTTATATGAATAAAATGTTCAGACCCTTAACTGATGGATTATTACATACTAAGGGGAGAATATATGGCATTACATTTAGCAAATTTACAGGCAATAAAAGGAAAGCGCACAAACTTTATTTATATGAAAACAGCAAACAATTGAAAAGTTACATATTAAGTTGCATTATTTAATTTGATATCAAACATTATCCAAGTGAATGTAAATATTTTACTGTTGTTTACTATTGTCTAGATTTTTTAAAAAAAAGTTTATTACATTAAAAATTTCAACAAAATGTCAATCTTACATTTTTCCTCATTACAACCTCCAACTCAACTCACTAAAATGAAGTCATATAAATATTATTTCTCTTAGAATCATCTTAGTAGTAGTGTTTTCTTTCGCAGTGAATAATAAGGAAAACAAGGCTTTCATAATCTTGGAAAATACATTGAGCCATTATCTTTATACATGCTTCTAAATTACATTCTTATTAGTCTTCTCTAGATATTATCAAGAAAAAAATAAAATTTAAAAGAAACACAAAGAGCAGGCAAAGACACTTTATTTTAGGACCTTAAGTCTCTTTGAGAGTACCGCTTCATTGTTTTTCTCATGTCATGGATTTTCAAAAAAATACACATTTGTCCCTTCCTGGCCACCGCCTCCCACCTCTGGGCCAGGGGTTTGATGTTTCTCCTACTTTTACTTTGCCAGCCTCCAGCTTCTTTGGTCTCTCCTTGTCCTCCTTGTCCTCTGCAGGCAAAAGTAAATGACAGAGAATTGACCAAGATGGCGAAATAGAAGAGGTTGCCTTTCTGGCTGCTGTGTAGTGTGAAACCAAAAAAACAGACAGGCACCTTCTCCTCAAGGTGGGTGAACAAAAACAGGGGTGGGAGGCTTTACTGGAACCTAAAAATGGAAACTCAAAGCAGACTAGGGACAGGGGAGGTTGGATATAATAAAACAAGGAAAAAATCCCCAGCCACACAGCGGCTGCCACAGCTGGGCCAGAAGCTCCATCCACAGAGCTCCCTCTGTGAGCACAGCAGAGGGATAAGGGAATTAAAGGAACCTGCATTTTGGGGAGGCCTGAGGCATGTATGGGTACAGAGCATTTAGAGACAAGAGCATTGCCAAACAAACCTGAAGGATGCACTACACAATGTCTGTGTGTGCGCGGAAAGAAGCCGCCATCTTTCCAGGAAGCCAGTAGAGGACAAAGGAAGGAACCATTTCGCATCTGCAGCATGGGTTCCAGCAACTGAGAAATCTGATTCCTGGCAAACCAGAGTTTGGCCAGAAATATAGGCCTAATAATCACGTTGCATGACATAGAGTGAGCTTAAGTGACCAGAAAAATAAAATGTGGAGAGAGGTTTACACAGTAGAAAACTGGTCTTAGAAACTCACCCAGTTCTACCACTCCTCATCCAATCTGATGCTGGCAGAACCTGCTGGTAGAAACACATTTGGCAAGGAAGTTGGAAGAGGTGACCCAGGAAATATTGTTTGGAGACTGAACCCAAGACCAGGAAACCTGTGTCTGTAGGTGACATGGGGGACCAAGAATTGGCTGCCCCACCACATGAGAGGAATTTAGAGGAGATCCGAACTCAGGGGAGATCCCTGGTGTAATGTCTTCTAGCATGGACCAGCAAGTATTGGGCCCTGGAGGTACACTGATTTAAAATCCATAGACCAATTAGCATTCAGCAAAGAGCTTCCAGCCTGCCTAACCCTAAACTTTGCCTCCAGGAATTCCTTCTACAGGATTACCTCTCTCACTCCAGAAATCCAGAGGGTGGATTTATTATTTATTATTTTATAAATCCTTAGTCATGCTAGCAAAGAAAGAGAGAAAACTCAAATTACTAACATTTGTGATGAAGAGGAAAATATCAAAATGGATGCTAATGAAATACAGAAAATAATTAGAAACTATTTTGAAAATTTATATTCCAATAAAATAGAAAATCTTAAAAACATTGACAAGTTTCTAGAGACATAATCTTTATTCAAACTGAATCAGGAGGACATACAAAACTTGAATCAATCTTGAGCAATGAAATAGAAGACACCATCAACAGCCTATCAACTAAGAAAAGCATAGGCCCAGACAGATTCTCAGCCAAATTGTTCAAAACTGTCAAAGAAGAATTAATACTAATACTTCTCAAATGATATCATTAAATAGAAAAGGTGGGAACCCTTCCAAACTCATTGTATGAAGACATTATTACTCTGATACCAAAACCAAACAGAGAAACATCACATAAAGTAAACTTCAGGCCAATATCCCTGGTGAACCAGAAGCAAAAATTCTCAGTAAAATCTTGGCAAATTTCATACAAAAACATATTTAAAAAATAGTGCACCATCATTAAGTGGGGTCATCCCAGAGATGTTGGTTCAACATATAGAATAAACATAGTTCATTACATCAACAGATTAAAGACAAGAATTATATGATCAGAAAAAAGCATTTGACAAAAATACAGCACTCTTTCACATTCAAAACACTAGAAAAACTAAGGATAGTAGGAACATACATCATCATTTTAAAACCTATTTATGCTAAAGCCAAGGACAAAATCCTTCTAATTGGAGGAAAATTGAAAGTATTCCTTCTAAGAATTGGAATGAGAAAAAACTATATT